>NC_090440.1:1762402613-1772402613 GCF_031143425.1 Pleurodeles waltl
ACTCTGGAAACATCTGAGTGCCCTGTGCTAGCACGTGACATCAGAGCCCTCCCCTGATAGGTGCTTACCTTTGTAGCTGACCGATGCTCCTTTCAGGGCTATTTAGGGTCTCTTGGGTGGTTCTTCAGATTCGACTTGCAAGACTCCAGCAGGAATCCTCTGCATCCTTTACATCACCTTCTTACCGAAGAAACTGCACCTGGACCCTTCAAGAACTCTACAACTGCAACAAAGAAGCAAAGACGACTTCTGCAACATTGTATCTTCAGCTTCTGCCAGCAACTGCAACTGTGTCCCGGTCGTGCATCCTCAGAGGACAGCCTGTCTTCAGCCTGCACCAGAAGAACAAAGGAATCTCCCTTGAAGTGAAGGAGTCACTTCCCTGCTTCAGCAGGCACCCCTCTGCAGTGAGGACCAGTGGCTTCCGTCCCCTCTCCTGACAAAGCGCGTGGATCCAGCATCACTGGTGGTGGACTGAAGTGGTCCAGACCGTCCTGACTTCCAACTGTCCAACTTTGGGGGCGGTAAGAGCTTGCCTTCCCAAGCAAGACAGTACCACTGTGCACCTCGTGTTTTGCAGTTGCTAAGGCTTGTTGACATCCTTCCACAAACTTCTTCATGCACTGTGCAGCTCTGGCCCTCATCACTCCTTCCTGTGATGCACAGCCTCCTGCATGGTTCTCCGGCGGCGTGGGATCCCTTTGTGTAGTGCTGCGAGGGCCTCCTTTTGCACCTTCTTTGTCCCCGTGCTGTGGGACTCCTGTGCGCTGCCTGATCGTTTGAGGGCTCTTTGAGTTGCTGAGAGCCCCCTCTGACTCCTCCTCCTGGGTAGAGTTCACCAGGTCCCTTCTGGTCCTGGGCAGCGCCATTTCCCGGTAACGGCGAGCTTTGCGTGTGCCACGGCTTGTTGGCGGAATCCAGTGACGCAAACCAGACTGCAATCATCCATCCGGCATGGGACATCTTCTGCATCAACCAGGAACCCACATCTGTCTTCTTGGGTGCAGTTCTGACTGTAGTTCTTCACTGGTGGTTCTTCTTTTGCACCTTCATCTGGCTTAGCAGGGGCTCCTGTTCTCCCTGGACTCTTCAGTGCTTCTTGGACTTAGTCCCCTTCTTACACAGGTATTCAGGTCCAGGAATCCATCATTGGGGTCTTGCAGTATCTTCTGGTTCTTGCATAATCTTTCTTGTGTTCCTGTGTGTTCTAGGAAAGTTACTGCGATTTACACCTGCTTTCCGGGCTCTGGGTAGGTTCTATTACTTACCTTTGGTGTTTTCTAATACTCCCAGCGCCCTTCTACACACTACATTTGCTTAGGTGGGAAACTGACTTTCGCATTCCACTTTCTTAGTATATGGTTTGTGTTCCCCTTAGGCCCATTTCTAACTATTGTGATTTTCACTATTTGCACTGTTTGACCTAAGGGAGTATAGTCTCGATGGTATTTTTGGCATTTGTGTCACCAAAATAAAGTACCTTTATTTTTGTAACATTGAGTATTTTCTTTCATGTGTGTGAGTGCTGTATGACTACAGTGGTATTGTATGAGCTTTGCATGTCTCCTAGTTAGGCCTTGGCTGCTCATCCACACTACCCCCCAAGAGCCTGGCTTCTAGACACTGTCTACATTTCACTAATAAGGGATAACTGGACCTGGTATAAGGTGTAAGTACCTTAGTTACCCACTTCAAACCAGGCCAGCCTCCCACAGCTGGTATTACCATATCATAGTTAAAAGTAGACATACACCACAATTAGTATAGATCAACAGCTACATTACTTGACAGTACAAGAAGGACTTACAAAACAGACACTCTTAGTGCTATAGAATCCGTCAAACGAAACCTCTTGAACAGAGATTAAACAATATCCTGACTCTCCCAAGGAGCTGTTAATATTACAAGCTCCCTGTGACAGGTAAGTAATATGCAAGTTATTCAGGTTCTTGTGAGGGGACATCTACATAGGACTCTACACCAGTTTATGGTGAACACTAGGTAATGTACATTTGTATTTATTTCTTTTAAACAACAGTGGTCAAGTATTCCATAAGTCTATTTTCATGAAAGTCCTCAGTGTATTATTCTTTGTTATAAGTCTGTTTTGATCTTCTCATAGTCCTTTCTCGTTTCTCTTCTTCCTAGGTAAGCCGTCATGGCTGCACGGAAAAACTCCCACGAAGTCAGAGAGAGAGAAAAGGAGAAAATAAATTATATAAAGCCCATATCAGGTAAGTGAATTGTTTTGTTTGTTTAATATCTCTTCTTCTCTCCGCTTGTGTTTTCACCTTCCTCGTGCGGTACTTGTGCTTCCTTTATACTGTCTGTGCCGTGTATGCCTCTATGCCCCTTTCCCCCTTAGACATTCCCTGCTCCTTACCCGACTTCCTACTTGAATTTCCTATTGAACCGCCTACACGATTCTGTACCTGTGGGAGCAACGCTCCCCGGGGAGAGTGGCTGGCTTCTCCGCTCGTCTCCTTCTCTCTCTGTCGGGGCTCGCGTTTCCTAATCGTGGCAATCTGGAACTGGTGTTTTCTCCCTCGGATCTTCTCTAATTCCCTTCTTATCCTCCATCTTGGTGACAGCGTTCCTCTCGTTTTCTTTCCCGTAGTCTTCGTTCTCTGATCTGCTGTCTGTCCCTTCGGCTCTGTCTGTTTCGTTCCTGCTTCCTCCTTTTCATCTTGGACGCCCGTCTCTACTGACATCATTGCGCCAGGCAGGAATTGTGGTAGGATACTTTTGTGAGTTCCCCCGGGGCACTTCAATGCTGTCCACAGCATTCGCGGCTCTTGTGCCCCATCATACTCCCTATAAGAGATACTAGTATAATTCTAACATCTCACAAGTTAGAAAAACTAACTCTTCGCTGAGGGAGCAACTCTGTACCCTCAAATGAAGGTGTAATAGCCTACAAATTAAGGAATCCCGACTGTGCACATATATATGAATGCTCACCAGCATAAAGCAAATACTCCACCTAGAGTGTGGTATGTACCATAAAGGTAACAACTCTTAAGCACAAGCTTTTCTTAAAGTGAATAATATCACCTTTATATCAGGTGTATTCGAAAGTGATAACCTTCTAAGAGGCTGCTATTGACAAACTTGAAGTGGAAAGTCATCACTTTACACCAAGTAATGATGATAATGAAAGTAGCCTTGAACTTCAGGTATGACAAGCCCCATAGGGTTCCAGGGCACTATACATACCAATAGCAATTTAAAGAAAAGTAGTACCTGCCAAAAGCAGGAATACTCATCGGGTGCCACAATTAGTTTGAAACAGATATATAACTGAAAAGACCTCATGGCCCTGCTGAAGCATGGCTCTTCTGTGGAATAAGTAAAGACAAATAACACCTTACTAGCCAGTACAGAAGTTATGAACTAGGCCAAGAGGTAGAAAGAAACCAAGCGAATTCACCGTTCCACCCCTATTGTCACGAAAACACCTTAAAGCTGAGACTGCCTGTACACCAAATAAATGGGCACCATCAAATGGCATGTCAATCAATGTGGCTTGGGCTGGCTCTGAAAACCCTGAGGTATGTAACCAGGCACTCTGACGTAGCACAGCTAAGGAAGCCATAGCTCGACCTACACAGTGAGCGAACAACAAATTACTTCAGTAACACATTATCTGTTAGAGACTCTATCTAGTTGCAGATTCCTTACCTCAGATTTTCCCAGGTGTCAGGCTGGATCGGGAAACTTAGCTTGAGCAATAACCCTTGCGCGTGCCGTTGGTTGGCTTCATTTGGGTCTGCACTGCATTGTTGGTGCTGGTTGTGACATCACAGTCACCTATCTAGGTGCCACCCAGGCACGCGAATGTCAGTTACTTTAATCATGACTTTCCATGCTAGAAGCACAGAGCGATGACAAGAACTGGCGTAGTGTGTGTCAAAACTAGGGCCCTGAAAAAGGATCACCTTAACCCTAAAACAAGTTCGCAGAGCAGGGAGGCATGGGTGGGTGTAAGGAATCTGCAACAAGGTAGTCTGTACCAGATAATGTGTTACCAAAGGTAAGTAACTTGTTCATCTGATAGAGACTCCTAGCTGCAGATTCCTTACCTTTGATTAGATACCCAAGCCATATTCTCCTGGCGGTGGGCTGCGGACAATGTTTTCAGAATAGAAAGTCTTGCAGGACTGAACGGGTGAAATGCCCACCTCTGCGGACCTGACTCTCCAGGCAGCAGTGTCTGGCAAACGTGTGCAAAGACACCCATGCTGCTGCATGACAGATGTCCAGGACAGAGACTCCATGTGTTAACACCGTGGTCACAGCATTTCCCCTGGTGGAATAGGCCCGCAAGCCCTGGGGAGGCTGATTCTTAGCCAGGGAATAGCAGATCTTAATACATAGAAGAGCCCAGCATGAAATGGTCTGCTTCTGTACTGCTCAACCCTAATTTGCTCCCACATACCCCACAAAGAGTTGATTGTCCACTCTAAACTCTTTTTTGTGCAGTCTAGGTAAAACGTCAACACTCTTTTTGGGTCCAGCCAGTGAAGTCGCTCCTCTTCCCTAGAGGGATGTGGGGGAGCAAAGAAGGTGGGCAAGGTCATAGTTTGACCCAGACGGAAAGGGTCCGCCAGAAGCTTCATAAGACGCATCTGCAGCGCCTTCGGCTGAAGTCGACAACAGGAGTCGCACTCTTTGGCATCATGGTGCTTGCCCAGGCACCACATAGAAATTGAGTGGGGGTATGCAGCCCACATTTGTTGTCCAGTGGACCCACAGGGCTTGAACCCCGAAGACATGGAAAAAGCACACTGTTCCCAACTATCAAAACATCGAAGTAGGCCGCAAATGGCTCAACTAACCATTACCGGATCGGCATAGCAAGCGCGGAAAAGAAGTAATTGATGGCGGTTATATGGACTCCGCTGAAGTCATATCTGGCAGACGCCGTTGATATGGGGATGCACAGCGCCCTGTCCTGATGCCCAGAGGTGCTATGGGAAAAAACGTTTCCAGATACAGGCTCAAGTGAGGGGAAGATTATAAAGTAAGGAGTAGAGTCCAGGTAGAACAGGAGCCCCTGCTAGGAGATTCATAAATCATTTCTCCCAGACAGTGGCTCCAATCACTAAGCTACTAAGAAAGAAAGAAACGTTTGTATGGTCCCCAGAAGCTGATCAAGCCTTCTCGATTTTGAAGAAAGCTTTCTCCACTGCCCCAGTCTTGACTCATCCTGATGCAAATCGACCTTTCATAGTGGAAGCTAATGCTTCAGATGTAGCAATATGAGCCGTCTTATCACAACGATATAAAGACACTGGTCAACTTCATCCTGTAGCTTATATGTCTTGGAAGTTGAACGAAGCCGAACAGAACTATGTCATTGCTGAAAAAGAGCTTCTGGCGATTCGTGATGCCTTTAAAGAATGGAGACATCATTTGTTGGGTGCCAAATACACTGTCACAGTATATACTGATCATCGTAATCTTCAATTCATGAGTTCCGCCAGACTTTTGACCCCTCAGCAATTACGCTGGATGCTGTTTTTTGCCGAATTTGATTTTGTAGTAACCTTCCGGCCTGGTAAAGATAATCGCAAAGCTGACGCCTTGTCCCGTCAAGAGTCTACCACGTTGCCTGCATTTCAAGCCTCCAGAGCTATCATTGCTCCTGACAAGGTTCTATGTATCATAAAAACTGAAGATTTCTTTGAAGAAATTCGCAACTCTTTCACTGTTGAAAAATGGCAAACATGGGCCCAAGCAGATCCCAAAAGGTCAATAAAGCAAGGACTACCTTTCATGACGCTCGTTTGTTCGTATCCACTACCAAACTTCGCAAGATAGTATTTCATTGGTTGCATGTTATATCGACGGCAGGTCACCCAGGTACTCCTAAAACTCTTGAACTGATCCAATGCTATTTTTGGTGGCCTACCCTAACAAAAGATGTAAAAGCAATGGTAAGCAACTGCGAAGTTTGTGCTCGCATTAAAACAAGTCATTCAAAACCAAAAGGGTTGTTACATCCACTTCCAACCCAAAGTCGTCCATGGGAGCACATTTCTTTAGACTTTATTACCGGTCTGCCAGTGGTTCAACAGCATTCAGTAATTCTGGTGGTAGTAGATAGTCTCACGAAATATGGACATTTCATTGCCTGTCAAAAATTGCCCACTTCTAGTGAACTGGCAACTATTTTACTGAACAGAGTGGTTCGTTATCATGGACTGCCAAAAGTTATCCTCTCTGATCAGGGGTCGCAATTTGCCTCCAATTTCTGGAAGACATGGTGTAAAACACTCCAAGTGACATCTACGCTGTCTAGTAGTCACCATCCTCAAACAGATGGTCAAACAGAGAGACTAAATCAGACTTTGAAACAATACCTACGTGCCTACGCTGAAAAGGCACTTCATTCTTGGACAGCTATGCTCTGGTTAGCTGAGTTAGCTTACAATAACTCATTCCACACTTCTATTGGCGTTTCACCCTTTTTTGGTTTATTTGGCTATCATCCTGACACCCTGCCTATCACAATTCCTCAAGAAAGTTCTCTTACTCCAGCTGTGTCAGAAACCATTCAGCATTTGCATCAAACCCAGAAACTGATTCAACAGCATTTAGAAAAAGCCAAACAAAAATACAAAAGGCATTATGACAAGAAACATTGTGAGGGACCGCAATATCAACCAGGTGACAAAGTGTGGCTTTCCACAAAACATATAGACTTCAAGAAAAAGCACATGTTTAATCCCAAATTTATAGGTCCTTACACAATCCTTCAGCAAATCAATCCGGTAACCTATAAGCTACAATTGCCCAGATCCATACAGATTCATCCAGTGTTCCACACTTCCCTATTGAAAAGGGCAATCCAAAAGGTCCACCCTCATCCAGCTCCTGTTCTAGTACAGGGAGAAGAAGAATATGAAGTTAAGAAAGTGTTGGAATCTAAACTACGAGGGCATAATCTATGGTACTTAATCTCATGGAAAGGTTATGGTCCTGAAAGTAACTCATGGGTTTCCGCATCTGATGTTCATGCTCCAGTACTTGTGAGACGCTTTCATCGTCTTAATCCAGGCAAACCAGGCCCTAGAGCGCGTCTGGGAGAGGGGAGTACTGTCAACACCAGGGCAGTGCGTGCTCTATTGGCGACTAGAATGCAAAAACCCAGCACTCTCAAAACAACGTAATTTATGCATTCTGCTGATATGTTGTTGTTTAACCTTTTGCATTGCAGAGTTCAATCCTGAAGACTTATTTTTAATGTGCTTATAAATGCTGTTCATTTGCAATGTATTGCTGCAGGCTTTCAGAGTGTGTTAAGGTTTGGTCCCTTTCCAGGGCCTTCTAGAGACTTTCCCTGCAACATGCCTGGGTGTGGTTGTGGGCTGGGCCAAGACTCTATAAAAAGGAGCCAGCCCAGCTCCAGGTGCTCACTATTCAGAGGTCCCGGTGCAGAGCAGCAGCTACTTCCTGAGCTCCTGTCCCGGTGGCCTATTTGATCTTACAGACATCTGACTTTCATTCTTCATTTGGAGATCCTTGTTCTGGGCGGTAAGAGGGTGGTTGGGCTGGCCTCCCGACGCCGTTAAAGAGAACTCTCATGTTCTTGGGCCTAATTCTTTTATGATTTGACAGGGTACTTTGTGCGTGTGAAATATGCGTGTGAGTGTTTGTGACATTTGCAGGGTGACTTGCGAATCGGCAAGACGCGCGATTCGTTTCATGATCATTTAATCTTGTTAATTATTGCACTACCATTTCTTGACATTTACATGGTGGCTTAAGAATCGGCAAGACGCGCAATTCGCTTTATGGTGTTTTAACCTTGTTGTTCATTGCGCGCTACCATTTCTTGACATTTACATGGTGGCTTAAGAATCGGCAGAAGACGCGTGATTCGTTTCATTGTACTTTGATCTTGTTATTCATTGTGAGCTGTTATTTCTTGGCATTTACATTGTGGTTTACGAATCGGCAAGACGTACGATTCTCTCCTCGAGTTTAATTCATGTTGTTTATGTATGTCACTATTCTAAGATATTTATCGTGTAATATTCGAGTTGACAAGTTATGTGATTTTTTTTTCCTGAATCCATATTGTGTTATTCATGGTGCACAATCCTTTTATGGTGTTTACCATATATATATCTATATATATAAAACTACAATATGCGCAATTTGTGTTGAAACATTTTAAGAGTACACAGAAGATCAGAGTGTCTAGATGCAATATTGTATGGTCCTAGTATGCATTCTCAAAAAAGGATTTATATGACTGGTTTAAAATTTAGTCAGAACATTTTTCTGATTCTCATGTAAAGGAAAGTACTTGAATAAGAAAGTTTTCATTTAATCCATCTTGATTCCCTTACAGGTATCCGGCCATCTTGAAACTTAGTCATTTTAAACTTAATTCTTAGATTGTTCATGTTTTCAGAATGACTATGCTTAGAATCATAGTCTAGTATTGATTTCAGGAGATATAATTTTCATATTGTGTGTTCTAACCTTTTTCTTACTACAGGTCTCCTTCCCAGCTGTTTCCCTTCCTAATCCCCTCTTCCCCTCTTGAACTCTTTTAGCCTCTGTGATTTATCTATCAGAGTCTTGGAGCTGTTCAGTGGTGGACGTGTTGGGAATGTGCGCAGACCCCGAGGATCTGGTGACTCTGACAGTCAGGACCATCGGGACCACTTGAATCCACCACCCGTGATACAGGATCCACGCATTTCAGCAGGAGAGGGGATCCACGCAGCCGGTAGTCGTTGCAGTAGGTGCCTGCTGAAGCAAGGGAGTGACTCCTTCACCCCAAGGGAGATTCCTTCGTTCTTCTGGTGAAGGCTGAAGACAGACTGTCCTCTGAGGATGCACGACTAGGAAACAGTTGCAGTTGCTGGCAGGAGCTAAAGATACAATGATGCAGAGGTCATCTTTGCTTCTTTGTTGCAGTTTGTGGAGGGTCCAGATGCAGTTTTGTCGGTGAGAAGTTGAAGTGGAGGATGAAGAGGATTCCTGCTGGAGTCTTGCAATCCGAATCGCAGTAAATGCAGTGGTAAGTCTCCAGATGGGATTCCAGGTAGACCCTGACCATGTCAGTGAGCACACTGAAGCAACTCTAGTCTCAGAGGGTGGGGTAGATGTGGTTGCCCTGGTAGCCTGGCCCAGTAATCTGGAGAGATACAGACAACAGCCACATGTTAATGGGATGAGGGTTGAAGCACTGAGAGACACCGGTGCCAGTGTCACCATGGTGACTGAGCAACTGGTGTCCTCACATCAGTACTTGACTGGTGAGACGTATACAGTCCTCAGTGCTGATAATCAGGCCAAAGTACATCCCATGGCAATGGTATACCTAGAATGGAGAGGGGTTACTAACCAGAAGAAGGTGTTGGTATCCCCCACAATGCCTGTACAATGTCTGCTAGGGAATGAGTTGGAGTCCTCAGTATGGGCTGAGGTTGAAATAAAGACCCATACAGCTATGCTGGGTACACCTGAATGGGTGTGCATCATAACTCTTGTGCCACCTGTCAGGCCAGTTGCAAGACAGGTGGACAACCAAAGGCCCCCTTAATTCCCTTTGAAAGGGTTGGGATTGATATTGTTGCTCCCCTTGATCCTCCAACAGCATCAGGGAACAAATTTATACTGGTAGTAGTGGGTCATGCCACCAGGTACCCTAAAGCAATCCCCATAAAGACTACTACTGCCTCTGCAGTAGCTCGAGCCTTCATTCATATCTTTACCAGAGTGGACTTTCCTAAGGAGGTGCTGTCAGACAGAGCTGCAAACTTAATGTCTGGCTACCTGAAGCACATGTGGGCTGAATGTGGAGTGACCTAAAAGTTCAGTACCCCATATCACCTGCAAACCAATGGCCTTGTTGAGAGATTCAACAAGACATTGATTGGTGGACTCCCTGAAAAACTCAGAAGGAGATGGAATGCCTTACTTCCATGCCTGCTTTTCGCTTACAGGAATGTGCCACAGAAGGGAGTAAGTTTTTCTCCCTTTGAACTTCTCTTTGGGTATCTTGTATGGGGATCACTTTGTCTTGTTAAGGAGGGATGGGAAAGACCTCTTAGAAAACCCAAACAGGATATTGTGGACTACTTACTTGGATTTTGCTGCAAGATGGCTGAGTACATGGAGAAAGCATATGAAAACCATGAGGCCAGCCAAGAGCTCCAGAAGCTATGGTATGCTCAAATGGCTACACTGGTGGATTTCCAACCAGGGCACAAAACATGGGTTTTGGAGCCTGTGGCTCCTAAGGTCCTCCAAGATAAGTAGAGTGGACCCTGCCCTATCCTAGCGTGAAAAGGGGAAGTAACCTACCTCTTGCAGGAACCCCAAAAGAGTTAAGTATATAAATCAGCTTAAACCCTTTCACAACAGAGCTGAGGTGACCATGCTCATGATCACTGATGAGGGGCAGGAAGATGAGAGTGAACCTCTCCCTGATCTCCTCCAGCAACCCAAAAGATGGCTCAGTTGAAGTGGTCTTTTCAGACACCCTCACTGACCATCAGCAGATTGACTGTAAGCAAGTCTTGCATGTCAACATCAGGGCAGTGCGCGCTCTACGGGCGACTGGAATGCAAAAACCCAACACTTATGAAATAACGTAATTCATGCATTATGTTGCGATGCTATTGTTTAACCTTTTGCATTGCAGAGTTTAATCCTGAAGACTTATGTTCAAGGTGCTTGTAAATACTGTTCATTTGCAATGTATTGCTGCAGGCTTTCAGTGTGTGTCAGGGTGTGGTCCCTTTCCAGGGCCTTCTAGAAGCTTTCTCTGCAGCATGACTGGGTGTGGTTTGTGGGCTGGGCCAGACTCTATATAAGGGAGCCAGCCCAGCTCCACGTGCTCACTATCCAGAGTAGCAGCAATTTCCTGAGCTCCTGTTCCGGAGGCCTACTTTGATCTTCCAGGCCTTGCCCTTCATTGTATTGGTGATCCTTGATCAGGGCGGTAAGACGGAGGTCGGGCTGTGCCCCCGATCCCGTTTTCGAAGGCATTAGAGTTCTTGGGCCTAATTTTTATATTGGGAGATTTTTCCTTGTGCGTGTGAATGTGCTTTTGGTTTCTGGCATTTACATGTTGATATGCGAACCGGCAAGACGCGCAATTCATTTTTGGTATTTGACTTTTGAGATTCTGGTCGGCCACAGTGTGCGCGACCATTTCTAGACATTTGCATATTGACATTCGATTCGGCAAGACGCGCGATTCATTCCTCGTCTTTAACTCTTGATACTCATTGTGCGCTACCATTTCTTGGCATATACATGGTGGCCTTCGAATCGACAAGACGCGCAATTCATTCCTTGCATTTAACTCTTGATTCTCATTGTGCGCAACCATTTCTTGGCATTTACATGGGGGCGTTCGAATCGGCAAGATGCGCAATTCATTTCCTTGCATTTAACTCTTGATACGCATTGTGCGCAAGCATTTCTTGGCATTTACATGGTGACACTCGAATCGTCAAGACGCGCTATTCATTCCGTACATTTAATTCTTGATAATTACTGTGCGCAACCATTTCTTGGCACTTACATGGTGGCATTCGAATCGGCAAGACACGCGATTCATTCCTTGGGTTTAACTCTTGATACTCATTGTGCGCTACCATTTCTTGGCATTTACATGGTGGAGTTCGAATCGGCAAGATGCGCGATTCATTTCCTTGCATTTAACTCTTGATACGCATTGTGCGCAAGCATTTCTTGGCATTTACATGGTGACACTCGAATAGGCAAGACGCGCGATTCATTCCGTACATTTAATTCTTGATAATTATTGTGCGCAACTATTTCTTGGCATTTACATGGTGGCATTTGAATCGGCAAGACACGCAATTCATTCCTTGCAATTAAAACTTTGATAGTCATTGTGCGCGACCATTTCTTGGCATTTACATGGTGGCATTCGAATCGGCAAGACGCGTGATTCATTCCCGCATTTAAAACTTGATGTTTCAGATTGCTTGCAGTGTGCGCAATCATTTCATGGCATTTGCATATTCTTGTTGAATTCAGCAGTGTTCGCGATTCATTTTTCTGCATTTAAAACTAAGGGCCTGATTACAACTTTGGAGGAGGTGTTAATCCGTCCCAAAAGTGACGGATATACCACCAGCTGTATTACGAGTCCATTATATCCTATGGAACTCGGAAAACGGCTGGTGGTGTATCCGTCACATTTGGGACGGATTAACACCTCCTCCAAAGTTGTAATCAGGCCCCAAGTGTTAAAATTCTAGATGTTACAGTATATGTGCATAATAAGTCCTTAATACAATTCCTATTGTGTTCCAGGAAACGTTCATATTATTTTTTTGTCCTCATGCAAAAAGACCATGTTTGATTTTGAAAACATAATTCTAGAAGGTTCTTATATTCCTAGTCAATGTGTAACATTTCATGAAAAGGTTCATTGAGAAGTTGTATTAATCATTGTTAATTCCTTCCCAGGTAACCAGACGTCTTGAGGCCTAGTTATTAGTCCTTTCTTAAGTTATCCATGGTTACAGTATGACAATGCTTAGAATCATAGACTAGTAAATGTCAAGGTGATATAATCTTGATATTGTGTGTTTTAACCTTTTGTTTCCTACAGGGCTCCTTCCCAGCTGTTCCCATCCTAATCCCCTTTTCCCCTTTTGGACTCTCTCAGTCTCTGTGATTTATCTATCAGAGTCTTGGAGCTGTCTAGTGGTGGACATGTTGGGAACGTGCGCAGACCCCGAGGATCTGGTCTCCCTGACATTGCAGCACTATGATGAGCTCTTCTCTTTGAACCCTGGTCAAACTACCTGGTGCCCAAACGATATGGACACTTGGGACAGATTACCTGTCGAAAATAACATTTACTGATAGTCTGTTCCTGTCAAAGAGAGCACGAAAACTGCACTTAGCAAGATGGTGGAATTTGTAGTCAATGAGCATTCTGGGAGCCCCTGGGCCAGCCCAGTTGTTTTAGTCCCCAAGCTTCATCCCCAGGGTGGAAAGGAAGAAATGAGGTTTTGTGTAGACTATAAGGGCCTCAATACTGTGACAAAAACAGATGACTATCCAATTCCTAGGGCTGATGAACTGTTTGACAGGTTGGGAGCAGCCAAATATCTCCTTACTTTTGATCTCACATCAGGGTACTGGCAGATGGGCGTTATCAGTTTACTGTTATACTCTTTGGACTGAAGAATGCCAAAGGTTGGTGAGCAGAGTCCTTGCTGGGTTAGAATAGAGCACTTTAGTGCAGCACATCTTGATGCTATTGCTGTCTTTAGCTCTACCTGGCAGGATCACCTGATCCACCTTGGCAAGGTCCTAGTCCTAGGGGTTCTGAAAAGTGCAGGCCTCACTATGAAGTGCCAGATGAGGCTGGGCCAGGTTCTATACTTGGGTCCCCTTATAGGTAGAGACCACGTTCAGCCACTAAAACCCAACAGACAGACAATTCTGGACTGGGAAGCTCCAACAACCCAGGCCCAAGTCAGGGCATTCTTTGTCAAGTTCTTTGGATTGACAGGGTACTACTGGAGTTTTGTGAAAGGATATGGTACCACTGTGGCACCTCTCACAGAACTGACCTCCAAAAAGACGCCCAATTAGTTAAACTGGACAGGACGCTGTCAAAAGGCCTTTGACACCCTGAAAGAAGCAATGTGCTCAGCCCCTGTTCTAAAAGCTTCACATTACACCGAGAAGTACGTAGTTCAGACAGATGCCTCTAAACTTGGGATAGGAGCCATCCTGTCCCATATCAGAGATGATGTCCATGACCAACCTGTTGCTTTCATTAGCAGAAGGTTACTCTCCAGAGGACAGCGTTGGAGTGCCATTGTGAGGGAAGCCTATGTTGTGGTTTGGTCCCTGAAGAAGTTGAGGCCATACTTGTTTGGCTCTCACTTCCTTGTTCAAACTGACCACAGGCCTCTCAGATGCCTTATTCAGATGAAAGGTGAAAACCCCAAATTGTTAAGTTGAGCCATCTTCCTACAGGGAATGGACTTTGCAGTGGAACATGGACATGAGACTGACCACGCCAAAGAAGATGGTCTTTCCAAGTTCTTCCACTTAGAAGCTGAAGACGCTCTTGGGAATGGTTAGTTTTATCTTCTTTCGTTTTGGGGGAGGTCAGGAAAGCATCCTTTTTGGCATGGTAAGCCCCCACCTATTGTCTGGTATCTGTTGTGATTTCGACTGAAAGTGCACTGGGTCATTCCTAAACAGGTCCTCAGTGCCAGAGCGCTTTCCCAAAACTGCACAATTGTTCTTCCTAATTAATACACACTTTTGCACCCTCTGTAAGTTCCCAGTAAATTGTACCCCCTGGTATCTAGGGCCTAGGGTACTAAGGAAGGTCCCTGAGTTATGCCGCTCCCAGGGACTCTCCAACAAACCCACACAGTGCTGCCATTGCAGAATGCATGTGTTGGTACGGGTAAAACTGAAAACACGACCTGTCACATACCCCTGTGTGCCAGGTCCTCTACCACTGCATGCTCCAGGTCTAAGCCACCCCTAAGGCAGGGTGCATCAAGACACACGTGAGGGCATATATGCATGAGTAGATATGACCCTGCTATGTCTCTGTCGATTCTTAGACATATTAAGTGAACAGGGAAGCCATTTTAAATACATGTGCTGGACACTGGTCACTACAGCTACATGATGGCTTTTCTGAACCCAAGGATGTTTGGTATCAAACATCTCAGATTAATAAACCCTCACTGATTCCAGTGAGGGATTTCTTTATTATTAAATGCAACCAGAGGGAGCCTTAGAGGTGCCCCTGAAATCCTACCAGCTACTAGTTTGTTGCCTTACTGGTTCTGACCAGTTCAGCCACCTTAGATGCCTTTCTGGGCCCCAAGGTGAGACTCAGCACTCTCGAGGCCCAGAGACAAAAGCCTGAACTGGGCTGGGGTGTTAGCACCTCAAGCAGGCAGGATGTACATTCCAGGGCGGGAAGCTTCAAAGGCCTAGCCACCTTTGTAATGCGACCGTAGTCTCTCCAGATGGTGGAGATGACCGACCCTCCCATCCTGACGCCACTATTGGAGGCAGAACAGGCAGGAAAATTAGGCATATTAGGATGTGTGTCTACTTTGTGCTAGTCCCACTCCTAAGGTTGACGAGCTGAAGTGGACCCCACTCTTTAAATTCCTCCATCCTTGTTTAGAAAGAATTAGGCCACTAGGGTAAGGGTTATGCCCACTTCCCAACGGAAATGGTCTTAGAAAGGTGTATTCACCCTAGAGGTGGTCAGGCCATTGGCTTCTACCTGGCACTCTCTGTAACACCCCTAAATTGACTATTTAGATGACACCCCTGACCCCTAGAACTCAGATTCTAATGACCTATGGAGAAAATGACAAAGAAGAGACACCTACAGAAAAGGAGAAGAAAAATCAGCTGACCTGGTACCAACCCCACCGCCCTGTCTACACTCCCTGACGGACTCTACACCAAAAAATGCCTCGTCCTGCAGCTGAACCTCCAGAAACCTGGGAGGACTGCCTGCTGTCAAAAAAGACTCAAGTCTCCTGTGAGCAACGGACCCGCTTTCCAACCATCTCCAAAGAAAGGACCCTACAGCCTCTGGAACTGCAAAGTCCCAATGCCTGAGGTCACCACTGCACCTGCCGTCATCGACCCAAGTGGGAATGGACCTCCAGCGCCAGCAAGTACCCTGAGCTGTCCAGATTCCGAGTCCATCATGGTTTCACCCCTCCTGGGCTCCCTGAAGTCGCCTGCAGCCTCTGAGTGCAGGCCCCCCTTTTCTGCACCTGCTACAGTGAGAGAACCTCACACCTAAAGCAACCACTGCACCTGTTGCCGCTGGCCCGAGTTGAAGTGGACTCCTGGTGCCAACAATGTCCCCCGGCTCACCTGAGCTTGAGTACATAGTGATTTCACCCATCCAGGACTCCCGAATGACGCCTGCAGTTTAAGACCACAGGAACCCACAACTGCGAGTGCTCCTGAACTAGGAATCCCATGCCAAAGCACACCTCTGCATCCGTCGCCCCTGCCCCTTGGAGAAGAGGACTAAAGATTTACCTACGTCCCTGTGCACCCCACGTTAGTGACCTACCTGTTGGTTGTCCCCGACTGGCCCCACAGCCAGAGCCTGCAGCCTAAATCCATGGAGACCAATCCCCATTGAAATAAATTGGCATCCGACGTACACTGCACCTCTGCACCCGTCTGCCCCAGTGTTGCTCAGAGTAACCTGTTGGTGTGGTCCTGACACTTGCCCAGTACTTATCTTAAATCTTATTATCTTATTTCCTGGCGTCAGTTTGGAATCATCCGGAAGATTTGCTGAGCAATACCCTTGCACGTGCCGGCGGGTGCGTTTGGATCTGAGGGATGTTGTCTTTGGAGCCGTCTGTGACGTCACGGTCGCCTATAAGGGCACCACCCAGGCATGCGTACATTAGTTTATTTTCCACTAACTTCCACGCCAGAAGCGCTGAGCCATGGAAAGAAGTAACAGTTTGTCTGTGCAAAAACTAGGGCCCTGAAAGGGACAATCCCTGACCCTATCAGATGTGTCCGCAGAGCAGGGAGGCATGGGTGGATGTAAGGAATCTGCAGCTTGACAGAGTCTCTACCAGATAATGCGTTACCGAAGGTATGTAACTTGTTTATCTGATAGAGACTTCTAGCTGCATATTCCTTACCTTAGAATAGATACCCAAGCCATTAGCTCCTGGTGGTAGGCTGCAGACAGATCTCCTTATACTAGAAAGTCCTGTAGGACCGAATGGTAAAAATGCCAGACTCTAAGGACCTGATTGCCCAGGCAGTAGTGTCTTGCAAATGTGTGCAATGATGAACATGTTGCTGCCTGACAGATATCCAGGACTGTAACACCTTGTGCTAGCGCAGTGGTAGCAGCCTTGCCCCTGGTGAAATGAGCCCTCAGGAGGCTGCTTCGTGGCCAGTGCATAGCAGATCTTAATGCAGAGAACGACCCAGCGCAAAATGGTTTGTTTCTGCACTGCCTGACCTTTCTTTGCTCCCACGTACCCCACAAAGAGTTGGTTATCCACCTGGAACTCTTGTGCAGTCAAGGTAGAACAACCACGCTCTGTTTGGGTCCAGCCAGTGGAGTCGCTCCTCTTCTTTAGAGGGACGTAGTGGAGCAAAGAAGGTGGGCAGGGTGATGTTTTGACCCAGGTATAATGGGGTCACCACCTTTGGGAGGAAAGAGGCACGAGTTCTGAGTATCATCTTGTCTGGGAACATGGTATGATACGGAGGCTTGGATGAGAGAGCCTGCATCTCCCTCACCCTCCTGCCAGATGTTATTGTTACTAAGAGGGCTGTCTTGATGGTGAGCAGCCGGAGGGGACAGTAATGCAATGGCTCAAAGGGAGCACACATGAGAAATGTGAGAACTAGATTTAAGTCCCACTGTTGCATAACAAAGGGCATAGGGGGGAAACATATCCTTTGGGAAATCTATGTTCAATAGGTGACCTGAATAATGAAGGCTGATCAGGCAGCCAAAATAATGCTGATAAGGTAGAAAGATAGCCTTTGAGAGTGCCCCAGACAGAACCCTGCTGGGAAAAGGATAAGATAAAGAGAAGCATGTCAGAGAGAGAAGCAGAACGAGGATCAATAGATCTCTCTGTACAATAATTTGCAAATCATTTCCAACAGCAGGCATATATCTTCTTAGTGGAGGGATGTCTGGCTGCCAAAATAACTTTACAGACTTCGGGAGGAAGGTCCAAGGCTTTCAACTGTCGCCACTCAAACTCCACGCATGAAGGTGCAGAGTTGACAGATACGGGTGGAGAACCTTCTTCTGCTGCTGCAACAGAAGATCTTTCTGGAGAGGCAGCCTGATCGGAGGATCGATGCTCATTTTCCAAAGCTCGGGATAACAGACTCTCCGTACCCAGTCCAGAGCCACCAGTATGACTTGGGCCCGGTCGTTCTTGATCTTCTTGAGAACTCTGGGCAGAAGTGTTATGGGCGGAAAGGCATACAGTAGGCCTGAGCTTCACTTGCGACGAAAAGCGTAGCAGAGCAAGTGCCGCCTTGGAAACACCAATGTGCAATACTGCTGACAGAGTCCTTGTGCCACCTCCGGATGGAGACACTACTTGTGATCCGCTAGGCAGTGTTCAGAAAACCTGCCAGGTGTTGAACCACCAGAGTTATGACCTGCTGTTCCAGCCATGTTCAGAGATGCAGGGCCTCTTGAGAAAGGGTCTACGAACCCACACCGCCCTGCTTGTTGCAGTCCCACATTGCAGTGGTGTTGTCCGTGAACACCTGCACCATCTTCCCTTTTACAACAGGAAGAAATGCTTTCAATGCCAGTCGGATCGCCCTGAGCTTCAGTAATTTGATATGGAGTTCGTATTTCGCAAGACACCAGAGACCTCTGATCTCCATCTGTCCCAGATGGCCGCCCCATCCCAGAAGTGATGCATCTGTCACGACTGTGAGATCTGTTTGGGGAAGGGACAGGAGTCTGCTTCTGACCCAATCGCAGTTCACTAACCACCACTGCAGATCTTTTGCAGCTACCTCCGAGATCTGAACCATGTCAGTGAGATTCCCCTGATGCTGTACCCATTGGAACTTCAGGTCCCACTGCAGAGCCCACATATGCCATCTGACACATTTGACCAACAGCCTCAGTGATAACCAGGCTAGAGGCCGAAACATCGGTACCAAAACCTGAATATCCTGCTGCTCGGGAAGATAAGCCCAACACTGCACTGTGTTCAGAACAGCTCCGATGAAAGGTAGCTTCTGAGAGGGAGTCGGTGTGACTTTGGCACATTTATAGTGAACCCCAGCGAATGCAGGCGGTTTGCTGTAGTCTGATGGTGGGTGATGGCAGCCTGGGGCAAAGGAGGTTTCAACAGCCAGTCGTCGAGGTAGGGTAAGACTGAAACCCCTAACCTGCGCAGATGAGCTGCTACCACAGCCAAAACTTTGGGGAACACCCAAGGGACACTGGTGAGACCAAAGGGGAGCACGGGAAACTGAAAGTGCTTGTGGCCCACCTTGAACCGCAAGTAACACCTGTGGGCAGGCAGGATGAGGATGTGAAAATATGCATCCTGTAAGTCCAACACTACCAACTAGTCTTCTTGGTCTAAAGCAGACAAAATCTGAGCCAGTGTGAGCACCTTGAACTTCTCCTTCTTCAGTAAGAGATTGACGGTCCGTAAGTTTAGAATATGGCAAATACCCTTGTTCTTTTTGGGTATCATAAAGAAGCGGGAAGAACAACCACTGCCTACTTCTGACCTTTTCTATGGCATCCTTGGCAAAGAGAGCCGTAACGCTATTGGAGCAGAGTACAATGGTCCTCTGCCAGCTGTACGTATATTGGCGGTATTGGAGAAGGAAAGGATTAGAAAGGCAGGGCATAGCCTTTCTTGATGATCTGCAGTAGCCAGGCGTCTGATGTAATGGACAGCCAGTGGAGGAAATGATGTTGAAGTCTCCCTCCAACTGGGCAAGTATGGTCCTGCATAACCAAACTAGGAG
This sequence comes from Pleurodeles waltl, assembly GCF_031143425.1. Classification (NCBI taxonomy): domain Eukaryota; kingdom Metazoa; phylum Chordata; class Amphibia; order Caudata; family Salamandridae; genus Pleurodeles; species Pleurodeles waltl. The sequence continues at coordinate 1,762,422,150 of NC_090440.1, forward strand.
GGCTTGGAGGCTGCAGCTGCCAGGGGTTCAGTGGCGGACAACTTCTGGCTTCCAGACCCTCTAGGTCTGAAGGCACTGCACCCACGCCCTCTCATAGCCTGGGTGGTTTCGCAGGACGGTGGCTGGCACAGGCCTAGCGCGAAAGTGGCGAAAGGCAGAAGGTGGACGAGGGATGGCCGAGAGGCCCAGAACTAGGCTGTAGCCCAAGAGTCCTTAAAGGGATTCAGCGCGGAATCTGCCTTCTTGCCAGACAAGTGAGTCTCATAGAAGGGCATGTCCACAACGTTTGCCTAGACATCCCTGAAAGACCAGATACTCTCCTCCAGGCGTGGCACCATAAGGCCACAGTGGAGGCATCCGTGTCAGTCGTATCCAAGCCACACCGAATAGTGAACTTTGATGCGTCCCTCCCATCTTTTACTGCTTGGGAGAGTATGGCCTGGGCCTCTTCTGGGACCAGCGGCAGGACGTGCGCAACCCTATCACAAATGGTGTGTGAGAAACTGCCCAATAAACAACAAGGTGTTCAAAGACCTTAGTGGCAGGCTGGTGGAAGAAAACATCTTCTTCCCACGATGGTCCAGCCTCTTGGATTCCCAGTCTGGGGGAGGGAAAGGGAATGCTCCGTGGGAAGTTGGACTACCAAGCTCTCAGGGGTGGGGTGTTGGCTAGGGAAACTAGGTTGCCCGGTGCAGGGCGATGGCGGCGGGCGATCGTCCTATTTACAGGAGAGCCTGTACTGAGCAAGATGTCGGTAAGTGCCTTGTTAAAGGGCAGGAGGGGTTCGGAAGTAAAAGTACCAAGCTGAAGCACTTCAGTCAAGTTGTTTGCCTTGACAGTCACGGAAGGCAGTTTGAGGTTGAGGACCTCTGCTGTCCTACACACGACCATTGCATAGGAAGCTCCCTTCTCCGTACTCACAGTGGGGGGGGGGAGAGCACGCCTGTATTTGGAGAGGTGTCCATCCCACTGCCGTCTCTTAGTTCCTCATACCAGTTCAAACACCTTTGTAACTGGTGTTCTGAAAGGTCCAGTGACCCCTCCCAATTTTCTCCCATGCCTGACTGAAAAATAATGCTCAGGTAAAGATCTGGAATCTATAGGCGCTGTTGGCACCCGAATCGATGTTGTGCGGTGCCGTTCCGGATCTAGATCGTCAGGAATTAAAATGGGGCTGGTGCCGCCGGTGGGCACCGGCAGCACCAGGAGCATCGGCGTCTGGACCAGTGCCAGAGAAGGTCACCTGGGTACGACCAGCACCAGTCCAGATCCATGAAACCCTATTGGCGCCAAAGCCACTGGAGTAGAACCTGATGGGTAGTCCCGCTTGAATACACTGTGCATGGCCTTGTAAAATTCTTTTATCTTAGCAGAAGTCGCTCTTGCTCCCAGAAACGGGGGGAGGTGTGATGTCTGACTTGGCAACAGCTCTGCAGAACTGTGCCGGGAACCTCGATGTTCCCCGCTGGTCGCGTCGGCTGAAGGACAAGGTGAAGTCGAGGTCTGCTTGGACTTCTTCTTTTTGTGCCTCTTCTCCGAGTGTCCCGAGGACCTAGAGTGTGACTGAGAGGACTTGGGATTTCTGGAGCGGTCCCACAACCCCCTTCTGGACCGAAACCTCTAAGGAGTAGTGCATGCCGGTGTCGTCAATTGCCAGACCTTAAACAGCTTTAGGGACTGCTCCCGCAAAGCTTTCGGCACCATGGCCTGGCAGTCTGAGCATGATTTCAAGTTGTGGTCGCGCTCAAGACACGAGAGGCAGACGCTGTGAGGATATGTAACCCACATGGCGCGTGACAGGCACCAGATGGTTTGAACCCTTCTTTCCTGGATGACATCCTCGACACAGCAACATGAAAAAAGTTTGACAAAACGTCAAAAAAGGCCTGTGAAAAAGTGGCAGAGAGGTAGCTCTCTCCAGCTTTGTGTTAACTGGCATGGAAAGAAAATAACTGATGTCCGCGGGCCTAGGTGGCATCTATGTAGGTGCCCATGTTGTCACATCTGGTGCCAACAACGCTAACGATGCCATGCGGAACCCAATGGAGCCACCTGATGGCGTGCGCTGGGGTATTGTTTGAGCAAAAGTTTCCGGATTCAGTCTGACACCTGGGGAAATTCAAAGGTGAGGAATCTGCAGCTAGAAGTCTATTAGATGCTCCAGATGCACTTTTTGTGCAGACACTCAAAGCTTGAGTGTCAAAATGTCCTGCAATTTGCCTGTGAATTGGCACCACTGAATCTGTAGACATTGTTGGAGAAGTCTTGTGATTAGACAAGCATTTTGGACCAAAAATAAATGATGGTATACAGTCCAAGAAAGAGGATATCTGATGGCTGATGAATGTCTCCACCTGTAGAGTATGAAACTGAAGTCTCTCCCCTGAATGAAATGCTGTTTCACTTTGAGTGTCCTATGAAGCCAGCAGGCTGAGAATACACTATGGGGGTCATTCTGACCCCGGCGGGCGGCGGGAGCCACCCGCCTGGAGGGAACCGCCAGAATACCGCTGCGCGGTCAAAAGACCGCCGCGGGTATTCTGGGTTTCCCACTGGGCTGGCGGGCGACCGCCAAAAGGCCGCCCGCCAGCCCAGTGGGAAACACCCCTCCATGAGGATGCCGGCTCCGAATGGAGCTGGCGGAGTGGAGGATGTGCGACGGGTGCAGTGGCACCCGTCGCGTATTTCAGTGTCTGCAAAGCAGACACTGAAATACAAAGTGGGGCCCTCTTACGGGGGCCCCTGCAGGGGCCCCACGACACCCCTCACCACCATCCTGTTCCTGGCGGGCGGAACCGCCAGGAACAGGATGGCGGTGAGGGGGTCGGAATCCCCATGGCGGCGCAGCAAGCTGCGCCGCCATGGCGGATTCCCATGGGCAGCGGAAAGTCGGCGGTACACCGCCGACTTTCCGTTTCTGGCCGCGGCTGTACCGCCGCGGTCAGAATGCCCGGCGGACCACTGCCAGCCGGGGTCGGCAGGGGTCAGAATGACCCCCTATGTCAGGATTAACACTAATTTGACATAGTTGATTTGTGTCTCCATATAATGACGTTTATCGACTGTTCATTGGAAATGATATACAGCCTGCTAGGGAGTGAAGCCTTGAACATCTAATCATTGAGTTAAGGATTCACAAATATCCTTATTCTCAGGGGCATGCACTTTGAAACAGTGTGTGGGGTCAGTTCCAATTCAAACAGCAGAACTTTGCACTGAAAGTAGTCAGTGCCTACTAAGCATCTCAGGGATCTGCAATGTTTTCCTGCAATTTGTATGTGGAAGGGTGTGGCCAGGATGTCTACAGCAGACATCCTATCTCCTATGTGAAGTTCAGGATGGTTCAAGTGGAGAGCTAACATCCTCAGATTTTATTTTCTGATCTATTTGTTAGATTGAGAATGAGCCTGAATGTGCATGTGGGTCTCTTTTTTAAACCAGAAAGTAAATGGAGCACCCCCTCCTTTCTTTTTGGGTGACTAAGAACTTTTCAACCTCTTCCTTTTGTAGCAAGATATCGATCTATCTTGATAGTTCTGTGTGGAAACTTTTGAAGCTATTTCTCATAAGGGGGTATTAGAACAGTAGACTATTTTCACTATGTTAGCCCGCATTTGTCATTTGTGCTTTTTAACACTTATTCAGATGTCTGGAAATTCTTCCCCCTATTGGAATGATGTATGGAAAAGGGGGAAAAGAGGAGTCACTGCTTTCACCCCAATGGCTACTGATGATTTTTGCTCTCCTCTGTGTTTCGCTGTTGGTAATCTGAATCCCCCTGGGGTGCAAATCTGAACACTCCCCGGAGGTAAAAGTAGCACAGATGGGAACCATAGTGATGTTTCTTGTATTCCTATTTCTTCTGGAGAACAACCACTATGGACTTCGGACTTCATACAGAGCATTTGATCATTTGTATGTGCACTTAAGTGATACTAGAGAAAGGAAGGTTTAGGACAATCTGGTGAACCTCCTGTTTCAAAACAGTGAGTTGCAGCCATGAGGAATGCTTCAAAGACAAACAATGACAGGAGCCATGAACCACCAAGTCAGCTGCTGCACTGATAACTTAGTTGAACCACACTATGACCTCTGAGATTATCTCCCTAAAATCTTATCTTTTCTCCCTCTGCACATCTTCTGCAAACTTCTGTGAAGACTCCCACAGGGCCCAATCATACCTTAACAGTCAGTATGTGGTGCTGGCAGCTTTCTGAGGACAGCAAAGAACAGGGACAAAACGCAGGGCTCTGCAGCCTGTGTAGTGCCTGGGGGGCCCACCCTTCAGGGGACCCACTCAATCTTAAGCCTATGAATATCTGTACGATAAAGGAGTCTGCATTCTGCAGGGGGGCCCTCATCATTTTGCTTTTTGCCATTTTCTAAGACTTCTACTACTGGATTTACATTTATGGTAGGGGAATAAGCTTTCAAGTACCCAGTGTTTGAGGTTACCAACAAAAGTCTAACCTTGAGAATTTTGAACCATGAAGCCAGAAGGTGCAAAGCTGAACGTTCAGTGCTCTGATGTTGACTGAAATTATTTGAAGCTTGCAATTCTTAAATTAGTTTTTACCTATAGAGGGGGTGGAGCTCCCTTGGAAAGAATTAACACAAGAAAGAAGCATGGACAGCTCAGGGCTTTTAATCGGAACTCTCAAATAGGAGAAAAAGACCGAACCATCCATACCAACAACAGCATATAAAAAGGATAACAACGTAATTTTGCAAGCCAATGCAGAACAGACGAGGATCCCTGACCAGAGCCCTTCCTCTCTTGCAGGGGGAGCAAGGCCAACAGTACAACAAGCTTTGATAAGAATCAAATAGCATCTATCTCAAATTAGAAATTCCCACTAAGGAAAGAGACTATAATATATTTTGAATTGCTGGGTTTTGGTTCTACCAATGATGAAAGACAGTTATACATTCTTCGGTGAGATGAGTAATTCCCAGCAATGAAAGAGAGACTGTAATACATTCCTGAACAAGGGGATTGACTATTACTAAGGAAATACGGACTCCGGTACATTCATAAATGATTTGAATTGGGAGTCGCTAGATAGCCCACAGCAAGATGGCCGCAACCTAGTGCAGCTCCGCTTACCGGGAACCTGAATCCAAAAATTATCCTACAATCCAGTGCATATCAACGCTAAAGTTTGGGGAGCTGACGTGCAGGAAGGTGCTGAGGGTCCATGTATCCTAAAAGTGAAGAGAGACGGGGTGCGGAGCAAGAGATTTGGCCAGCGAGAACTAACCACATGTGTGGCCTGCTGAGTGATCTACTGTGACAAGGGGATACTTAGCTAAGTGAGTTTGTCAGTCCTGTGCTGGGCCTGCGACTGGAGCACACCACCACAAGTTTTGTTGCTGCCGGGGACCAGGGAAGACGCATTGTCGAGACCTAGGGGGCTTGCGGTGTTGAAGCGCAGCAGAGACATTGCTGGCTGTGAAAGGGTCACTGTGGTGGTGAACAGCTTCTGCAGCCAGCCCTGCTTGACTTTTTGGTCAGAGTCCGTGAGCTGCTCTACCAAGACTGCAGGTACAGGGGTGCTGATGTGAGGCCTGTGGACACCTGCAAGACGGGCAGCATCGACTGTGTGGCTCGGGCAGGGGAGGCTCGCGGTGCGGCACAAGATTGAGCGGAGTGACATGGCTGACTGAGAGGCAGGTGAGGTGCCCCGGGACTTACGAAATCGGATACCTCTGCCTAGCGAGCGCTCTGGGAGGTGTGACCTACACCGTACTTCGCTGGGACTGCCGCGAAACATAAGTAGAGCACTCGGATGGGTGGTGTGTGCTTTGGGTCCTGGCGCCACCCTGTGCTACATAGCTAACTCCAGGTATAGGGTCTGGATCCTTTCTTGCATTGGAGGCTAAGAGGCTGGTTGTTGGGGGACGTGACTACCGGTGCCAGAGCATGCCCACGAGTAGATGAGACTTCAGTCTCTCTGCAGACAGTAAGAGACAGCCCCCGTGGCTGGGCGACTGTGCAGCATGATCCTATGTGCTTCTCTGCTGTTTTATAGGATCTGAAGCTAAGCGGACAGGAGCCAAACCCGCCTCAATTTGAAGCTAAATGTGCCAGCAAATCTCAACACAAAGCCTTCTCGGACCACAAGCAGGACTCTCAACCCCAGGGAGCACGGTTCTAGCTATACAGCAAAGTCTACAATCCATAGACTACCGGATCAATACCTTAAATTTGCGCATGGACCACAAGGTGGCCAATTTAGACAAACAAACGTGCACATAACGGTGGCGGAGCAGTGCATTTTGACTGCTGACAACGACCTGCAGTCAGTGTCCTCAGAGTGCCTGAACATGGAAAAGGTGCTGGCAGTCAATACAGGCCAAAAATGACGACCTAGAGGTGCGCTCCCACCGTAACAACTTGTGCATCACCGATGTCCAGAATCCACCAACACCTGCAAGATGGAACACTTTGTAGAAACCATTTTATGCAAGATATTTGTAACAGATAACCTGTCAAACATGCTGGTGGTGGAAATAGCACAGATGTTTCTCATGGCTCTGCCACCTCCGGTGACACCTCTGTGCCCAATTATAGCCAAATTACTAAATTACCATGACCGGTATGCGGTACTCCGCATGTCCAGGAAAAGAAGAACATACAATATCAGGGTAGTGACATTGCATTTTTCCCTGATGTCACAGCAGCATTGCAGGACTCCTGTAAAGAATTTCCCTCCATCAAAAAGAGACTACAGCAGGCGGGAATACCATATGCCATGCTCTACCCTGCAAGATTGTGCATTGACCACTGTGGGACACAGATAATGTTTGTCACACCTAAAGCAGCATTAGACTTTGTTAATAAACTCACCTTAAAGCCTTGTGAGCATTCAGGATCGGAACTGAATGACCTTGGCAACTAACTCACCACACTTATATTGACTCCAGAATTGACTGGCAAATGACTGTACTTGTTGCAATGGGTGTGCATAGACTAGGGCAATTCTATGTTTAATGGAGGGCTATTCCCCCTTGCGTCATGGAGATCGCCTAGCACACATATCATGTGCTATGACCTATCTTTGGCTCTATGGTTTCCATGTCCTGCTGTTTGTGGACTATACACTGCCTAAGCGACCTGCTCGAATATCCACTGCCCCTTTTGGCACAGCTGGTCTCACACCCAATATGCGACCTAATACTGCAAAGCTGATGCACTGTTGTTACTCCTGGCCACCTTTGTCCACCTGGAGGGGTTCTGAGCCTCTAGCTACCCCTACGAAGGTACACCCCATCTGCCTTTATATTGTCATACAAGACAGGCACTATGGGGCATATTTATACTCCGTTTGCGCCGAATTTGCGTCGTTTTTTTCGACGCAAATTCAGCGCAAAACTAACGCCATATTTATACTTTGGCGTTAGACGCGTCTAGCGCCAAAGTATGAAGAAAGAGCGTAATTTTTTTGCGTGAACGCCTTCCTTGCGTTAATGAGATGCAAGGTAGGCGTTCCCGTCTAAAAAAATGACTGCGCCGCAAATGCGTTGTATTTATACTCCCGGGCAAAAATGACGCCCGGGAGTAGGCGGGGCAAAAAACCCCGCATTTGCGCCGGATTTTAGCGCCTGGGTCAGGGCAGGCGTTAAGGGACCTGTGGGCTCAAAATTAGCCCACAGCTGCCCTCCCATGCCCCCAGGGACCCCCCCTGCCACCCTTGCCCACCCCAGGAGGACACCCAAGGCTGGAGGGACCCACCCCAGGGACATTCAGGTAAGTTCAGGTAAGTATAATTTTTTTTTTTTTTTTTTTGGCATAGGGGGGCCTGATTTGTGCCCCCCTACATGCCTCAATGCCCAATGACCATGCCCAGGGGACATAAGTCCCCTGGGCATGGCCATTGGGCAAGGGGGCATGACTCCTGTCTTTACTAAGACAGGAGTCATGTAAATGGCGTCTGGGCGTCGTTAAAAATGGCGCAAATCGGGTGGAGGCGATTTTTTTCGTCAACCTGACTTGCACCATTTTTAAGACGCCCTAGCGCCATTTTTCCCAACGCCGGCGCTGCCTGGTGTACGTGGTTTTTTTCCACGCACACCAGGCAGCGCCGGTCTGCTTGCGCCGGCTAACGCCATTCAATAAATACGGCGCCCGCATGGCGTTTCAGAATGGCGTTAGCCGGCGCAAAATTTTTTGACGCTAAACTGCGTTAGCGCAGTTTAGCGTCAAAAAGTATAAATACGGGCCTATGTTGCTTTGATCATTCATATGACTTTTTTTTCCAGGATATGGAGATGTCTTTTACATGATTGGGATGCTGAAGTGGGTGGGTGGGAGGGTTTCTTCTTCACTGTTTCTGCTGTCACAAATCTACTACTAGTTGTCGTTTTCATGGGGGATGCCATGTATTGCCTGTGAGGATGTTGGGCTCGGTGGATGGCTGTGTGATGCTACAATGACCCCACCCCCAGGTTGCATATCTTTATCAACATGGAATTTGCAAATTGCCATCTTACAGGAGACACATCTCACACAATACACAGAGGGCGTCATTAGGGATTGCTGGGAGGGCATCCGGGTGTCCTCATCCTACTCCTCATACTAGTGGGGTCCTACCTTTGGTTAAAAAGGGGGGTACCTTTCATGATCACCCATTCACAGACTAAAGACCAGGGCCATTATGTGATAGTGCAGGGGACACTGTGTAGCACTTTGATTAACCCTGGTAGCCTCCTATGGCCCTAACATCAACGATTCTGAATTCTTTACACAGCTTTGGTGGTGCCTGCACATGTTACAGCCCTCTGCAGTTATATGGGGAAAGGGCCTCAACACATATTTAGACCCAGTGCTCGACCGGTCTGCCATGGCAGCTTGGCAGGGCAAACACTCTGGTCAGGGTCTTCGGGAGGGAATGGAAGATTGTGGACTGGTTGACTTGTGAAGATTGTGGAATCCAGTTGTTCTAGAGGGCACTTTTACTTCAACAGTGCATAGCTTCTGGGCCCTCTTAAACTATTGACTGGTGACTCAGGAGGTAAGCACTTGGGCAGTAGATGTGCAAAATATACCCAGAACACTATTCGATTATACACCGGTGCGACTGGTGGTATTAATACCCATTCTTGCCCCCACTCAATTCACATGGAGATTTCAAGCCACAGCATTACGCGGTCCAGTGTTCCAGGAGGGATTACACCCAGCAATTCTTGAATACTTTGAGAAAAATGTGGGCTTTGTGACAGGGGCGGACACCCTTTGGAAGGCATTTAAGGTTACTATCAGAGGCATGTAAATAGGCACCGAAGCAGGCGTCTCGAGGGCCATACGCACGCAACTACAGAAAACAGAACCGGACATTCGGAACCTGGAACTTGATTATGAGTCTGCACCCAGCCATCACATGATTGCCATTATTAGGGACCAGATCACGATTTACATAGACATGGCGGTGTTCCCACTGCTATGTCACCCAGCCATTCCAGCCACACATAAGACTGAGGCACTTGCCGTGCTAGGGGAGGCAGGGGAAAAGACACTTAAGGATGCCGATCCAGGGAGGACCTCTGTTGCCTTGGCTGATGTGTCACAGATGCAGCACACAACCCTGCTTCTGACCTTCACATACCATCGTGTTCGGGCTACCCTGAGAGAGCTGTGCCCCAAATTCCCACTGAACCCATACTCTTAGCGCGCTACAAATCTTGCTTACTAGCACCACACGTAGAAATCTTATTACTAAGTTATATAACGCTTCACAGAGGGACAGGCTGGTAGCCTTGCACATGAATTTTAGATAAATGGAACGCCATACTTGATACACCACTGAGCCCGACATACTGATGCTTTTGTTCTGCACTAACAGGTATGCTCACACCCAATTGTAACTTGTGCATTATACATTTCAAGTGTTTGCAGCAAATGTACTAAACTCCTCTCAAAATGTTTAAATATGAGCTCAGAGTGGATGCAACTTGTGTACGCGGAGGAGCCTTGGAAGTAAACATTCTGTACCTGGCTTGGCTAGGTGCTTTTATACGGCACTTCTGTGAGCAGGTTGTGAATGCTCCCAGCAGTCAGTGGAGTGCACCCCTCGGATGTGATTGCTCGGCTTAGTTAAGCAACTGCAGCCCCCTATTGTAAACTGGTAGCAGAAGCCCTCCTCTTAGAGAACAGGGGAGTGGCCATGCATTGGGGGGAAATCAGTACTGAAAACCGCTCAATGGCTCAGTGACATGGCATATTGTAGGGACCAACTGGAACTGTATGCAGAAGAACTACCACAGCCCTCGAGACCAAAAGACATTTGGCACTTATTCACAGCCTATATACTGGCAAGTCCAAATGTTCACTAGTAAGGGAGACTATTCTGACACTCCAGGACATGATGACCAGGTATTCTTTGGCTCAAGCCCGCATTTATGGCATATGTGCTTCATGATATTGTATGTAGCACCTGTTAGTAGTATGTTTATGCTTGTGGTACATTTTGTTAAAACCCAATAAATAGAATTATTAAATTAATGATTTTAATTTCCTGATTTATTCAAATTAAAACTGCATGTCTGTGTAGAACCAAGTTAATAATATCAGTAGCAAGTAGCCCCAGCCCAGCATGATTTATCAGTCAAATATCATCTTTATTTTTATTTTTTTTAAATGTAACCATTTGTCTCCAAACATTCGCCTATGAGTACTGTAAATACATGTATTTTCAAAACAAAGACACACTTTTCGTCTTTGGTATACACATATTAATTCAAACATGCAAAAGCTTCTAATGTAGTAGGATGGCGCTCAGACAGGACAGCTACTTATAGGTAGCTGGATAACTAACAGTAACTCAAAAGCTACTCGGAGAAGCCAGAATTTGATCCATTCAACTATGTTAACCATAATAAGGATCCCCATCGGAATACAGTGTGCAATAATCCAAAAGCATGCAAATCTATGAGTGATTCAGAGTTGGAGATTATTAGAAACATTGTAACAAAATGTACCTAACACTGAGAAAACAACCCATTGCTCTGACAACGTGAGATAGAATGTAATCCTTAGGACTAATGACTGAGCCTGGGGTTTCCCAGGTAAGAAAGACTTCAGAAAGTATGATCATCTTCAGAGGCAAATGTAAATCCTTAGAAGAAAAAGATGCAGATCCATTCAAATGGCACCTGGTTTTAAGGGAGAGAAACTGTTTCCTTTTTCCTCCACAGGGGTACTACTGCCAGGGGCATCAGCTTCCTTTTGTTCAGCATTTGCCATGTCATCTGCTTTGTCCTGAGACTCGTCGACGGGTAATGAATCTGCAAGGGACAAGCCTGAAGATTAAAGATAGTACAAAGACGATGGATGTATATACAGTCTCTCTCTCTTTCTCTCTCTCTGGATCTATCTCTCTTCTCCTTCTACCTCTCTGCCCCCCACGCCAAACAAATGCCCAGATGTGTGGCATGGCAGATGCATTACCCACACCACCATTCCACAATACTCATTGACTTTCCTAAATCTGCTGACATATGCTGTACTTCAACATTTTATGAGTGCTATGAAAGAATCAATTATTTTCTTGTAACAGAGGCTGTTTGTCTCTTTTATAATGATTATAAAGTTTCATGTCTTTTTACACTACAGTAAGCAAAACATTCAAATATATCAGTCACTTCGAAAGACATTTATAGACCATTTTCATAGACCTCTCCACTCACTGACTGGAGAGGTCACTGTCCAAGTGTCCCTCTTTTAAGCATGCTGAATTAACCTTTACATTTCAAGGTGGTTAAGTGGGTCTTAGTACCAGAACTCAAACCAGTAATTAGTACATGGGAAATAACATCTAGGATCTGTATGTTTCCATATAAAAGGGATGAATATAGCTTCCTTCTGAAGGGGATAAGGGCTGCAGATGTAAAATCCCGAACTTGTATGAAAAGAAGAACATCTAGTATGAGGAAAGGAAAATGTAACATCAATAAAACAAGAAGACTCTCTGCTCTGACTAAAGCGACAAGGAAGCAAAAAAGGGATGAGGCATTCTACTGACAAATATGTTCTATTAGCCTGTCGGTGTGTGCCAGATGTACCCAAAACTTTAAAAATACACCTAAATGATTCATATCTAGGAATTCTGCTGAACAAATGCCTACTTCAGATTCCAAAAAGGTGATAAAAACGGTGTCTGAACCCGATGGTGAAGCTTGAAAAAGCACTTGTTCTCCATTATAGTCAGTATTATGGGTCAGTTCCATAAAATTATGATTCCCTTCTCAAAGATTGTTCTTTGTGAGAGCAGAAATAAACACACGATTTACCAAAGTGCATTTTAAGTAGCAACTGATCTTTCATGTAACTAGCAAATATATAGATCAAGAAAGGATGTGTACCAGTGCTTTCTGACTACTCCTGTGGACTCAGATTCCTAAAGGGTTATCGAAGCTGTCAGTATCCATTGGCAAACTAAGTTGTCCTTGAGGGCATCTTCCCCAGTGACAGCTGCGAGCATCAGAAGGATCCGACAGTTGTCCTCCCTCCAATGTCCTTTTGGGACAGAGCAATTATTTTGCCATTGCAAGGCTACTGCTGAAACGGAGATCTGCTGCCCATTGTTATCTGTAGCCGGCTGCCATCTCTGCATTTGGAGCTCTATGTGAGAACTCAGAAATAATTTTGTTTTCCGTTAACTATGCAAAACAATCTGTTTGCACTGTGTTGCGTTAATACATCTGCTGCAACACAAATTGGCTTAGCTTAATGGCAGATGATACACAAACACAACACTATAATTTGATGCATTCATTAATACATAAGCCCACAATCACTAAGTGTAAGGATGCGCATTTATTTCACTTTTGATGAACATCGATTTTGAGACCCAATTAATGCCTTGTTTTGTCTCGGCCTCATGTGCTTTTTTTAAAGTGACAACCCCTTCACCACTAGACAAACAATCCTGGTAAAATTAGTGTAACATAATACTAATCAAACCTGATCAGTACACATGAATACCACGTTGGATAAAGGTACACTTTAGAGTGTCTAGTAAATCTAAATACAAGGTCACTGCTAAGGAAACTCCTTCCACGACCTAATAAAGTAAAATGACCATTTATTGCCTTTAATCTTGCCTGGCCTATCCACCATTACCACTCTCTACGCATAACAAAAGGCTATTCTAAAATGTGCCGCACTACTGCACGATATCTTATTATCTACTCTCTCTATACACCTATGGTTTTATAACCAATGGTTACAGTCTTGAGAAAACCCCATGTTCACAGCTATAAAGGATGGCACACGAGTTGACTGGCTACAGTTCAGGCTGTGAAAGCAGTGGGACAATATATTTTCTACTATAAAGAACAACAACTCAAACTTTGGAAACATATCTATGAGTATTGTAAACAAACAACAATTAAATGATTATCTGTGCTCCAAAGAAGGGACACCAACAACATTGTCTCAAACAACAGAAAATAACTGAACCTAGCAAACCCTGCTCCTAAAAGGAACATTAATATAATACTCCTTTAGAGTAATGGCTATACACTTCGTGCTTTATTATTTTGACATTCTATTGTTTGCACTGCAAGTTCATTTTATTGACCTGCATTACACAACATAATATATAGTTTAAATCATGTGAAATCAAATACCTCATACTTCTATCTTTGCCCATCAATGGCTAGAAACAGCAATTGTGGTCACAAAGCATTTATACTTCGCATAGCAAATCAAAAAGAAAGTGAGACCGCACATTACAAACCACTGTTTCTTTGAAATTCATTGTGGGCACCAAAGTAGATCATCTGAGTTGGAAAGGCAATTTGTTATGTTGCAAATCACAGTCTTTGCGACTACAAAAATGTGATGTACATCGGACCCCTATTTTAGAGCCCACATTGTAAAAGCATGCCTTTGTTCTAGGGTGGTGTTCTGCAATGAGTAAGTTTGACGGCTCAAACCAGACCACAGGACAATCCCACTGTGCTATCTCACTGGGTACCTTTCTTTTCGAGTTGGAGGGAAGCTTGTAAAAGGACAGAGAATTTTGCCCTCTTAAAGCAACAGGATGTCTCATTTGGGTTACTGAAAAATAAATAAATATCTGAGGATTTGGTGATAAAGCAATGATTGTTCAATGTTGTGAACATGGGATCGGTCAGCTCCAGGAAAGAATATGCATTTGCCTTTGGCTCTCATTATTAGTGGCCTCTTAACCTGCTTTGGGAGAACCAGTGTTTTAATATCGCAGAAGACTCCTGGGACATCCTGTTTCCACAAAAGTCCCTTCATTTCAGAAGGGCATTCAGACATTCATGAGGTGACCAAGATTTTCAAATGTTATTCCCTTTTCTGTTGGATTTGAAGTAGGATAATTTGACTTGCATGTTTGTATCTGATATTTGCGTAAAGCAAATCTAGCCAAAAGGCAGAAAAGCACTGTCCAAACTCAAAGGACAAGATAAACCTAACAACTGGTTCAAGAGGCAACTAGTTTTTGAGACAGAAGGTGGAGAGGCACCTTACTACCATGATGTAGTCTTCTTTAAAAATTAGTTTTCAGCTGTTTCCTAAATTGGAGCAGTTTGGGGCAGTCCTGAAGGATATATGGATGTCATTCCAGATCCTGGTCCTGTCATGGCCAGCAGACCATGCTTATCTGTATATTTTGGACAGACGAGGAGCCATGCTCCTCTGAACTTCATGGGTGTGGGTCTTTCACAACAGAAGAGGTCAGCAGTAAGTGACGTTTAAAGTGAAGCTTTGCATCTATGCTATATGCAAAACATTAAACGTGAAGGAATCTAGACAAACATGTTCTGTTGCACCACAGTATCTCAAGACACTTTGAATGGCAGACATCTTGGATTTACAGAGTATACGTTTCTCATGTTTCAGTGTGTTCTTGCAAGGCAATCAAGATACTTAGTTGCTGCTGTGCCTGAAATTTTTCAACGTCTTGGTGGATATAGAGAAGCATTATAAGATAGTACTTAAGATCAAAGATTTAGGCCCTCATTGTGACATTGGCGGTAAGTCCCACTTACCGCCATGCTGACTGCCGCCAACATACCGCAGCGCATATCCGTTCACCATATTATGACACACACACCCACCAATCCGTCACTACTCAGCCACACACACAACTCCGCCACATCAAAGGTCAGTGATAAACTGGCGGTATGAAAACCCACACCGTTACGCCAACAAAACAACGCCCACAACATTATGACCCACAAATCACCACAGCGGACATTCGGTGGCAGTAAACCAATGGCGGTATATACTGCCAAGCTCAAAATACACAAACACATACACAACCACACATTGGTCAATTCAAACAACACAAACCTGACGCCCATACACACACCACATCCACACCACTATAAAACACACACCCATATTACCCACAACCCTTTACAAACAACAATTACTGGCAGGAGATTGACACTACGACCACCGACAAGACCAGAGACACACACCACCATCACCTATACACCACCCACGCACCTCACAACACATACCCCAACACATCACCCTACACACCCTCACCCACAATACTCACACAACACCAATGGCACCACAACGACACCCCAGATTCTCTGAGGAGGAACTAAGGGTCATGGTGGAGAAAATCATCAGGGTAGAGCCACAGCTATTTGGATCACAGGGGCAGCAGATATCCATTGATAGGAAGATGGAGCTATGGCGGAGAATCGTGGACAGGGTCAACGCCGTGGGACAGCGCCCCAGAACAAGGGATGACATCAGAAAGAGGTGGAACGACCTACGGGGGAAGGTACGTTCCATTGCAGCAAGACACCAGGTCGCAGTACAGAGGACTGGCGGTGGACCTCCACCTCCTGCCCCACAACTAACATGGGAGGAGCAAGTCTTGGCAATCATGCATCCTGAGGGCTTGGCAGAAGTAGGAGGAGGGCTGGACTCTGGTAAGTCAACTCTGTACTACTACTCCCCCCCTACCTGCATGCCATCACATACTCCCACCCTTACCCTCACTCCCATCACTCCACCACCTCCCACACACCCCACCATCACATATCACTCATCCCAGTGCCAAGCCCAGCATGCACCACCATTGCATGGACACCACTCACAGACCTGCATGGACACCAAACACTAAAGCATGCACACTAGAGAGAATCAGCTAGCCCACCACATAACAACTCACACAAGGTAAAGCTGCCAGGGCAATAACAACCATAGAGGGTAACCCACCCATGCACAATATGTCACACACAGAAATAATAACGCTGCATTTACATCCCCACAGGTATCCCAGTCAATGTCACTGGAGAAGAGGTGCCAGCAACATCCAGTCCCCCAATAGAAGAGGCCCACAGTGATGACAGCGACTCTGCTCGCCTAGATCTGGATGTCCAACCTGGCCCATCAGGGACCTCTGGACAGTCGGTTACCCAGGCGCAGTCACACACCACCACAGAACCTCCCACCTCAGGAAACAACAACACAGTGTCATGACCACACAAACTTGCCAAGTCAAATTAAAGAAGTGCATGAGAAAAGCAAAGAGATATCCTCAGTGGAGACAGCAAAGCCCAAACTGGAAGAAGGTTTGCAGAGTAATCTTGTGCTTATTTCAAAGGAAGAATCAAGAAGAGAAGATCCAAGATGGCCGCTGTGAGTCCTGAAGATTAGTTACAGTTCTAGTCGGTTGGTTGCTAGGTTACGAGCTCTCCAGCTGGAAGCCTTGCACTTCAACTGAGGTCTGACAGGAATCAGCTATGTGGAGAGAGAGCGCGTTTCAGAACAGAAACTCCTGTGAGGTAAAATTACATTTGAAGATTATATTACAGAAAACAGATAAATATTGTCAAGGTTTATTCGAAGAGTTTGATAGTAGACCGTTCCCGTGGAAGTCGGCAAGGCTACAGAGTTAATGTATGAATTAACCTTATGTTTACAAGGTTCTTGTTTAAGATATTAAAGTCAAAGAAAAAACGAACTTTAAAAGAGCAAGTATCTACAAATGTCAAGGTTATAAACAAAGGCCAAGTTTAAAGGAGAAACAAACTGTTAACAAATAAGCATTTACAAATTCAATGGTAATAAACCAAAATAGAGTTTAAAAGAGAAACGAACTAAAATAAACAAACATTTACAACTACAAGTTATCGACAGATGTCGAAGTAAGGAAGGAGAAACGAACTTTAATAAACAAGCATTTACAAATACAAGTATTGACAGAAGTCACAATAAGAAAAGGAGAAATTAAATAACATCAGCTGATTTGAAGAACGCATTATCACCAACTATATATATATATATATATATATATATATATATATATATATATATATATAGCAACATAAAACCAATCTCTAACAAAGGTTGAGGAGTTCTTCCAGAATCAGTAATAAGCATTTTTTTAAGAAGAGCTATCATTTATAGAGAGAAGCAAGGCTACAGAGAACTCAGGGTGAGTGAAGAAATAATAGAATTAAAGAGAATTAAGTGTTGAGAGTAGAAAGTGAAAAACTGATGTTGTATGTCCCTAGTAATTGCGACTGTGACTCTTGCAGGTGCTGTATCCAATCTTAGATGTGAAGAGGCAGACTGAGTACTGGCGTTCAGCATCTCTGTGGCAGTCTCTCTACCATCCCATTCCCCTTTCCCCCTCCGGGGTACTCAGCACGAAGGATTAATATTCGTTGTGAGTAGCTCGGGTCGGGACTGAGGAGTTATCTTCTGCTTCTGAGGAAATCGAATTGAAGTATCCTGACAGATTGAAGTGCCGTCACCCTAATTTTAGGGAAAAAACAGATTTCCTCCTGAGCAGAATGGCAGAAGGAATTGATATAAAAGCATTAGCCACCGTTTTGGAAGGGTTACAGAAACAATTAAATAACACCATAGAAGAAACAGTCCAAATAAAACAGCGAATAAATGAGTTAGGGAACACCGCTAAATCAAATGAATCTGTGTTTTCACAAATCCCTAGCCCTTCACAGTCTGCAGGTATATCCACTCAAGTAATTCATGTGGTTTCCCCTATTATTCCTTTGGCTCAACCCGAGCGCTTCGGTGTTACGACTCGGTCGTCCCATTTCCAGGGGGCGCTGTAAGGGGACTGTCAGAAGCCTGGGAATCACCTTGAACACCTATCTAGAGTCCCTAGCTGACTCCTGTTTGTTTCTCTTTTCTCCATGTTACACTTGTGTAGGACTACATTTGCTTCTTGGGACTGCAAATCCCATAATGCACAGCTTGGTAGTCAGGAAAACCCGGATTCTGTTTCCCATTGTTTTCAATGGGAGAAGTCCAGTTGCTCCTTTTCACTGGATCCTCTCCTCCAGGATTTGCAAGTGTCCGAAACCACACACACCTGAAACCTCTCCTGTGCAGCCCAGCTTGGAACTGCTTATAAGCAGCCATTTCCTCAAGCTCCCCGTCGTGCATCGGACTTCAATTCCTTTGTGTTACAGACCCCTTGTCGGATGGTGTTCCAGTTTTGTTCCTGTTCTGTTCCAGCCTGATCCTGTTTTCTGTTTCTCTGCCCTGCTCCTGATTGTTCCAGCCAGAGTCTGCTCCCTACTTCTTAGCCTTGTACCTGTTTGTGTCTTCCAAAGCCTGCTCCCTGTTTCTCTGCCCTGCTCCTGCCTTGTTTCAGCCTGAACCTTCTCTCTGTTTCCCAGTCCTGTTTACTGCTCATTTCCTACTCCCTGTATTCCAGTCCTGTCCTTGCCTGTTCCAGCCAGAGCCTGTTCTCAGTTGCCCAGTCCTGTCTCTGTCTGTCCCAGACAGAAGTTTGCGCCCTGTTTTCAAGTCCTAGACCCGCCTTTGCTTCAGCCTGAGCCTGTTCCTAGTTCTTGCCTCTGCCTCTTTGTTTGTTCCCTTCTGTTTCTGTTTCTTCTTGGTTCTTTGTGTCTGGTAAGTGTTCTATCAGTCTTCACCAGTGTATACGTGTCCTCCTGTGTACTGGGGTTGGCTCCTGGTTTCCAGGAGGCAATTCCAGCCCCCATCCTTGTCCAGTGTTATACGTTGTATTTCGTGCCTAACAGTGACAGTGTGCTATTGCTGTTTTCTCAGGAATCGCCACTGTGTTTCCAGCTGGACCCACAAGAGCGTGTCCTGTGTATGTAAGTACTATCCTTGTTTGTGCTCTAGGGTCCAGAGACAGAATCACTTCTGCTGCCTCCTTTCTATGGGGCTGGCAGGGTGACTATCTGTAAGAGCAAACTGCACAGAGGCATTGAGATTCCCTGTCACTGTGGGAGGTTCTGCGCCTTACTCTGTGTACAACCCCAGCATGTTTGTCCACTGGTAATCCGTCTCCTGTTTGTTCACACAAGGGTTGCTCTGCTTTTACTTTCCTGTTTCCTGTGCCTGTCCATAGCTGTCCTTTCCGTGTATGCCTTTAGCTGCTCCTCTGCCCCAGTACACTACCTCTGTAGGATATTCGGTGACCTCAAGGGGTGTCCCAACCAAAGTCCTGATCAGCCCTGCCCGAAACCGTGACATTCGGTGGGGATCCAAATAAGGCGCAGATTTTTCTGACCCAATGCTCATTGCATTTTTTATGTAGACCAGTCATTTTTTCCAAAGACCAGTCCAAAGTGGCATTTATATTGTGTTATCTGACAGGAGATGCGGCTGCATGTTCCATGCCAATAATTTCTAGAAATGATCCTGTTTTATATAATTTACAAAATTTCAAGGAAGAGTTCTTAACAATATTTGATCGGCGAACTGCAGCTCAAGCCACTGACAATGAACTACTGGAAATCAGGCAAGGTAATAAAGATCTAGTAGCCTATCTGGCTCATTTCAATAAACTCAATGTAGAGACTGCCTGGCCGGAGTCAAAAAGAGCCGCCATATTTTATCGTGGACTGAGAGATGAATTGAAAGATGCCTTAGCACAAGTTCCAAATAGAGCCACCGAAATTTCGGAGTTAATTGATCTTGTGTTACAGATTGACCACCGGTTAACTGAACGAAGAGCAGAAAAGAGAAGAGAGTATCGACCATTTCCCCTGAGAATTGATTGTGTAAGAAATGATCATACGAGAGCCGGAGAAGGGATAACGATAGAAGAACCAATGCAAATTGGTTCCATCCGAGGTCCTTTATCTAAGGAAGAAAAAGAGAAAAGAAGAGTGAATCAACTATGTTTATATTGCGGTGCATCTGGGCATTTTGTTAAAAACTGTCCCAAGAAACCCAAAGCTCTTCAGTCGGGAAAAGGCCAGCTTCATCAGTAGAGGGAGTTGCCCTGATGAAAGCAGAACCCAAGACAACTCCTTTAGATCAACGAGTGGCGAATACCTTACAAACCGCAGCGCCACATTTGGTACAAACAGTATCAGTTAAGACCCTTGAGAAGGAAATTCAAGGGATCTCAGTTATGATAGACTCTGGAGCTACGGGCAACTTCTGTGATATCAAATACGCTTGTAAAATGGGTATTCGATTTACCAAGAAATCTACTTTGGACGTAGTAAGAGCTGTGGATGGAACCAATCTTTCTTCAGGACCCATTTCCCATGAGACCGAACCAATTCAGATGCAAGGTTTTGGTGGACATCAGGAGCAGATAATCTTTAATTTGATAGATGCTCCACAATTTCAACTCATTTTGGGTCTGCCCTGGTTTACAGAACATAATCCACAAATTAATTGGAGCAAAAGAACGATCAAGATGAATTCCTCTTACTGCAAAGAGAATTGCTTTCATGATGGAGTGGAAGTGTCCACCAAGTCCCAAGCGGCCTGTTTATCATCACACTCTTCAATGATCTGTGCACTAAAGACAGCAGAAATCCCAAAAGAATATGAGGATTTAGTCGCCGTTTTTGATGAAAAGGAGGCTGAGAAATTGCCACCACATCGACCCTACGATTGCAAAATTGAACTGGAGCCAGGTGCGATATTGCCATGTAACAGAATATACGCATTGACCGAAGCAGAGAATCAACATTTAAAGGAGTATTTGGATCAATATCTTGCTAATGGTTTTATTCGTCCTTCTGAATCTCCAGTGTCATCCCCACTATTTTTCATACCAAAGAAGGATGGGAGTCTTCGAACTTGCATTGATTATCGAGCCCTCAATCAGGTTACCATCAAGAATCGATACCCACTGCCTTTAGTGTCAGTTTTATTAGATCAAGTAAAGAATGCTAGAATCTACACCAAATTGGACCTGCAAGGAGCATATCATTTGGTTCGAGTGGCTTCAGGGGATGAATGGAAAACCGCTTTTCGGACTCGATACGGAGTATTTGAATATCAAGTGATGCCCTATGGGTTATGCAATGCTCCCGCTGCCTTCCAGCATTTCGTTAATGATATATTACGAGAATTCCTCGACTGGATTGCCGTGGTTTATATAGATGACATTTTAATCTTTTCCGACAATCTACAGGAGCACATTTCCCATGTTCGATCCATCCTCACAAGGTTGCAAGAAAACCATCTCTATGTAAAATTGGAGAAGTGTGCATTTCATGTGGAACGAGTTGAGTTCCTAGGATTCATTTTGTCACCAGAAGGAGTTAGTATGGATCCTGCCAAGATAAAGACAGTGCAACATTGGCCTTCTCCTTGCAATGTCAAAAAGATCCAGAGTTTCTTGGGGTTCGCTAATTTTTATCGAAGATTCATATCCAATTTTTCTCAAACAGTTACACCCATTACTCGATTGTTGAAGAAAGGAGTGAAGTTTGAGTGGACAAAAGAAGCTGAAAATGCTTTTAATTTTTTGAAGAATTCCTTCGTCTCAGCTCCAATCTTGCTCCACCCCAATCCAGATGAGCCATATTATGTGGAGGCAGATGCTTCAGATGTTGCCATAGGAGGTATCCTTTCCCAGCGTCATAAAGATACAGGTCAATTACATCCAGTGGCCTATTTCTCTCGAAAATTAACACCACCAGAGATAAATTATTCAATTGTGGATAAGGAGCTATTGGCAGTCAAAGAAACTTTTCGTGAGTGGAGGCATTACATTTTGGGAGCTAAGCATAAAGTGACCGTTTACACGGACCACCGAAATTTTCAGTTTTTAAAATCAGCTCGAACACTAACAGCTAGACAACTGCGTTGGTCCCTATATTTTGCAGACTTTGATTTTGTTATCACTTTCAGACCAGGAAAAGTAAATGGGAAGGCAGATGCTCTATCTCGAATTGATACCGGTGCAGTTAAAGAGCCTCCAGAAAAAGAATTGATTATTCCACAAGTGAAGTTCATATCTGCCATATTGTATGAAAATTTAACCAAAGAAATTCAAGAAAACTTAACATTCGAAGGAATGCTGAAGTGGTCCAAAGAAGGCCAAGGAAGAGAAATCAAAAAAGGTTTGCCATACTTTAAAGGTGCACTGTATGTTCCGACTGTGGAGCTGCAAGAATAAATTCTTCAGGCTTATCATGACGATCAATTGGCTGGACACAAAGGAATTCAAAAGACTCAAAATCTAATACAACGAGAATTTTGGTGGCCAAAAATGAAAACTCAGATAAGACAATATGGGCCTGATTCTAACTTTGGAGGACGGTGTTAAACCGTCCCAAAAGTGGCGGATATACCACCTACCGTATTACGAGTTCCATAGGATATAATGGACTCGTAATACGGTAGGTGGTATATCCGCCACTTTTGGGACGGTTTAACACCGTCCTCCAAAGTTAGAATCAGGCCCTATGTGTCAACTTGTGACAAATGTCAAAGAGGGAAATCAAATAGAACAGCTTCACAGGGTCTGTTAAGACCTTTGCCCACTGCACCCCATGCCTGGCATACTGTTACTATGGATCTTATAGTGGACCTCCCTAGTAGCCAAGGTTTTAACACTATCCTAGTTTTTGTAGACACTTTCACTAAAATGGCGCATTTCATTCCTTTGAAAGAAATCCCTCGAGCCCCACAGGTTGCACAGTTGTTTACACAACACATAGTACGCGCCCATGGTATCCCAAAAATTCTAGTTTCAGACAGGGGGTCCCAATTTGTTTCTCGCTTTTGGAAGGCCTTTAGTAAAAGATTAGGAATTGATTCGCGTTACTCTACCAGTTACCATCCTGAAACCGATGGGCAAACAGAGAGAGTGAATCAAGAGTTAGAACAGTATTTAAGACTCAATTTATTCGATAAAGAGAAGGAATGGCCCGAGTTGATGTGGGCAGCTGAATTTGGTTACAATAATGCTGTTCATTCCACCACTGGGTTCACCCCCTTTTATCTGAACCATGGTAGACATCCTAATGTAATGTTGGGAAAAGAAGATGATTCAGTGCCTGCAGTAGAAGAGATGGTGAGGGATTTGCAGACCACGTTAGTTAGGGCTAGAAAAAACATCATTCAAGCAAAAGACTCATATAAGACTCAGGCTGATAGAAAAAGAAGAGAGAGCCCCATTTATTCGAAAGGAGACAAAGTTTGGTTATCCACTCGTCATTTACGTCTCAAAGGAAATCGCAAATTTCAGCCACGATTTATAGGCCCATTCAAAGTTGACAAGATGATCAATCCAGTGGCAGTTAAATTGCAGTTGCCAGCTCATCTAAAGATACATCCTGTTTTCCATGTCTCCTTGTTAAAGAACAGTCCTCCAAATTTACGTCAAAACTCCCCTCCAATTCCTATCCAGATTAGCTCTGCAGAAGAGTATGAGGTCAATCAAATCTTAGATTCCAAAATCCGTAATGGCCAGCTTTATTATCTAATTGATTGGAAAGGTTATGGTCCAGAGGAACGATCCTGGGAGCCGCACGAGTATGTACATGCTTCAAGATTAGTGAGAAACTTTCATAGAACCTACCCAAGCAAACCTAAATTGGAGAACTGTTCCTTGAGGGGGAGTACTGTCATGACCACACAAACTTGCCAAGTCAAATCAAAGAAGTGCATGAGAAAAGCAAAGAGATATCCTCAGTGGAGACAGCAAAGCCCAAACTGGAAGAAGGTTTGCAGAGTAATCTTGCGCTTATTTCAAAGGAAGAATCAAGAAGAGAAGATCCAAGATGGCCGCTGTGAGTCCTGAAGATTAGTTACAGTTCTAGTCGGTTGGTTGCTAGGTTACGAGCTCTCCAGCTGGAAGCCTTGCACTTCAACTGAGGTCTGACAGGAATCAGCTATGTGGAGAGAGAGCGCGCTTCAGAACAGAAACTCCTGTGAGGTAAAATTACATTTGAAGATTATATTACAGAAAACAGATAAATATTGTCAAGGTTTATTCGAAGAGTTTGATAGTAGACCGTTCCCGTGGAAGTCGGCAAGGCTACAGAGTTAATGTATGAATTAACCTTATGTTTACAAGGTTCTTGTTTAAGATATTAAAATCAAAGAAAAAATGAACTTTTAAAGAGCAAGTATCTACAAATGTCAAGGTTATAAACAAAGGCCAAGTTTAAAGGAGAAACGAACTGTTAACAAATAAGCATTTACAAATTCAATGGTAATAAACCAAAATAGAGTTTAAAAGAGAAACAAAATAAAATAAACAAGCATTTACAACTACAAGTTATCGACAGATGTCGAAGTAAGGAAGGAGAAACAAACTTTAATAAACAAGCATTTACAAATACAAGCATTGACAGAAGTCACAATAAGACAGGAGAAATTAATTAACATCAGCTGATTTGAAGAACGCATTATCACCAACTATATATATATATATATAGCAACATAAAACCAATCTCTAACAAAGGTTGAGGAATTCTTCCAGAATCAGTAATAAGCATTTTTTTAAGAAGAGCTATCATTTATAGAGAGAAGCAAGGCTACAGAGAACTCAGGGTGAGTGAAGAAATAATAGAATTAAAGAGAATTAAGTGTTGAGAGTAGAAAGTGAAAAACTGATGTTGTATGTCCCTAGTAATTGCGACTGTGACTCTTGCATGTGCTGTATCCAATCTTAGATGTGAAGAGGCAGACTGAGTACTGGCGTTCATCATCTCTGTGGCAGTCTCTCTACCATCCCATTCCCCTTTCCCCCTCCGGGGTACTCAGCACAAAGGATTAATATTCGTTGTGAGTAGCTCGGGTTGGGACTGAGGAGTTATCTTCTGCTTCTGAGGAAATCGAATTGAAGTATCCTGACACACAGCACCCACCCAGTGTGCCCATACCTCTGTCCCCAGGACACATCAATCAGCAGTGTGTCCGCCACTACAGGGCCCCCAGGGCACACCTCAAACCCAAGACAATCTGGGACCTGGGGTCAGTGGCAGTGGGTACACGGGTCAGGGGACAAAGGCACAGGACAACCGGGAAGCTGGGAGGAGTGCAGTGCGCCAGGGGGAGGACAGACCCAGGGAACCGACTCTCCAGGAGGCACTCACCGAGATCCTGGGAGCATACCAACATTCCCAGGATACGCTGGAGCCCGATCCTGGACAAGTTGCAGGAGGACATGTGGCTGCAGGAGGGACAGTACCAGGGGATCAGGGAGGACTTGAAGGCCATTAACACCACCCTGGTCTCCATTGCAGGGGTGCTGGTAGACATGGCCAACAGTATGAGGGAGGCAGTGTCACACCAGTGAGCCCCTGCATTAGCCAGACTACTGAACAGCCCTCCACCTCTGCTGCTGCTAGTGGACAGGAGGCCCCGCCACAGCACCAACAGGCCACTAGCACCCCTCCCCCTAAAGAAGGAGAACCACGCCCGCAAAAGTTCCCTACGATCCAGGCAGAGGCCAGAGACTATTGCCAAGACCCCCTTGTGTCCCACTCTGTCACCCTGTCCACCTTGAACTGCCATTGCTCCCCTTCCTATGCCCCCTTGGACAATGCACATGTGCTACAAATAGAATGGACTCTACCCTGGACTTTCCTCCATCATCACCCCAGCCCATTGCACTTCCACCTTTTCTTCAGAGCACTGCAATAAACACACTTTGAAAAAATGGAGTATGTCAAATGATTTAAGTATGTATTCGTTTAACAAGGTTTAAACATTGCAAATCAACTGTACAGTAATATAAACATAGGAAAGACCTGTAGTTGGCTGCAGTGAAGACACCAGGAGCGATAGTGGGGCACCAACATCTGCAAAAAAAGTTGCCAAAGGGTACAGTGAGTGGGCATAGAAGTGGGAATTAACAGCCTGCCAGTGGAAATGTGATACTAAAAACTGTCAATGAAAAGTTACACTGTCTTACCTGTGTGTCATTGGAAGTATTGTCTAATCACTGCAGTTCTGTTATCCTCATCCTCTGCCTCCTCATCTTCACTGTCCACAGGGTCCACTGCTGCCACGCGGCCATCTCCAGCCTCCTCCTCCTGCAGAAAAGGCACATGGCGTCTCAAGGCAAGATTATGCAACATGCAGCATGCCACGATTATCTGGCAGACCTTCTTGGTTGAGTAGCACAGAGATCCACCTGTCAGATGGAGGCACCGAAACCTGGCCTCCAGGAGGCAAAATGTACATTGAATGATCCTTCTTGTTCGCCCAAGTGCCTCATTGTAACGTTCCTCAGCCCTTGTCCTGGGATTCCTCACAGGGGTCAGTAGCCATGATAGGTTGGGGTAACCAGAGTCACCTGCAAATATTGAGGGACAACTGTTAGCCACACACTAACCCTTATGGTCCATACCATACCCATACACCAACATCCAATGGGTGGGAACCAGGGCTCACCTATTAGCCACACCCTGTGCCTCTGTAGTTGGGCCATCACATTTAGGATGCTGCTATTCCTCAGGATAAAAGCATCATGCACGAGCCTGGATTCTTAGCATTGACATTGGAGATGTACTGGTCCGCCAAACACACCATCTGGACATTCATTGAGTGAAAACATTTTCGATTTCTGAAGACCTGCTCATTTTGCCCAGGGGGGGACAAATGCAATATGTGTTCCATCAGTAGCCCCAATAATGTTGGGGATATGTCCCATTGCACACAAATCAGCTTTCACTGTGGCCAAATCCTCCACCTGGGGAAATCGATGTAGCTGCACATGTATTTAATCAGGGGAGCCAATACTCTGGTCAGCACTATTGAGAACATTGGCTTTGATATTCCTGCTGCCAAGCCCACCGTCACTTGGAAAGAACCAGTTGCCAGGAAATGGAGCACAGATAGGACTTCCACAAGAGGGGGGATCCCAGTGGGGTGACGGATAGCAGATATCAGGTCAGGCTCCAGTTGGGCACACAGCTCCGTGACTGTGGTCCTGTCAAGTCTGTAGGTGAGGATAATGTGCCTGTCCTCCATTGTTGCCAAGTCCACCAGGGGTCTGTACACGGGGGGATGTCTCCATCTCCTATTCATCCGCAGCGGTTGCAATCTATGGGGCAAAAGAGTGAGGAGCCGGTCATAATCTGTACATTGTAGCCACTACAGTTCAATGCATGAAGTGATTTTAAAATGTATTAGTGGCATATGTCCTGTATGTACAGTTGTGATCTGTGACACAGTTATGATCCATGGCCTGCCCCTACCCCCTGAAATGGCGTCTGCCTGTCTTGTATGGAGGGACAGTTGGAAGTGAGGTAATTCCGCTGACGTTGTGCACCGTTGCGGGAGGCGGTCGGGAACCGCTGTGCAACTCCTCATTGGTTATCTCTGGGCCCTATGGGGTACAGTGGCCAATGGTTATGTACGTCTGCGGTGACGGTATGCACCGCGGCGGGCGTCACCGCCATTTTCTATCTGTTCAATCACTTGCTACCTGACCTTCAGCAGGAGAGGACCTACACTGCATGTGCTGCTGTGACCTGTGTCTGGAAGCTACCATGGCCCGTGTGACTGGGGAAAGGGCCCCTGCCTTCACCTCGGCGGAGTTGGAGAGACTAGTGGATGGGGTCCTACCCCAGTACGGACTGCTGTATGGCCCTCCAGACCAACAGGTGAGTACACTGTGAGCACGATGCATGGGGCATGAATGCATGGAGTGCCGTGTGTGAAGGCCTCGTGTAGGGGGGGTTGGTGGATGGGCACTGGGCAGCGTGCAGCATGTATGCTGGACCATGTCTCTGCGTAAGGGGATGGGAAGGGCTATGGTGGGCCATGAGTGTAAAAGGCAGGACGGTCTAACTAATACCTTTCCCTATGTATATTTCCTCTGCAGGTCAGTGCCCATCAAAAGAAGGGTATATGGCTTGCCATCGCCAAGGACGTGCGGACCCTCGGGGTCTACGCCAGGCGGAACACCCACTATTGGAAACGG
Source organism: Pleurodeles waltl (assembly GCF_031143425.1). Classification (NCBI taxonomy): domain Eukaryota; kingdom Metazoa; phylum Chordata; class Amphibia; order Caudata; family Salamandridae; genus Pleurodeles; species Pleurodeles waltl. The sequence goes on from NC_090440.1 coordinate 1,762,450,292, forward strand.
TGGGAGGACGTAAGACGCTGGGCACGGAAGACAGTGGAGGGCCAGCTGTGGATGGCCTCCCAGCGAGGAAGGGGTGCCCATCAAACCCTGACCCCCCTGATGGCCTCGGGAGCTGGATGGGCGCTTGAGGGCATCACAGAGCCTCAAGGGGGTGAGTACAGTGCCCATCATTACTACTAACACCTGGTGGGGTGGTATCCAAGTGAGGGATGTGTGTCTGTGGATGTCCCTAGGCCAGGCCTGACATTGCACAGTAGGTCCAATGATGGGCAGGGATCTGATGTGAAATTGCTCCAACCTAGCTAGTAGGCATCCACTACTGGGCAGGGGTGTGTGGGTCCCAGGTATGCTGCAGTTGGTGATATGTGTCCCTCCCCATGGCCTGGTGACTAGCATTGTTACTGGTAGTGCATTGCCTAATGCGTAGGGCTGTTCCCCGTGTGTGTGTGTGTTGTGTACGCCAACGGTGGTGTTGGTGCCCCCATTGACCAAGTGTATCCTTTGTCTCTTCCTCCCCTTTTTGTTTTGTCACCCTGTCCTTATGTGCATTAGCATCATCTGGCGGAGGAGCACCGGTGACGGAGGGAGCTGCATCCCACAGGCCCCAAGAGGCCGAATCCACTGACGGTGAGGGCACCAGTGGGATGGAGGGCGAGGGGAGCACCATGGCAGAGACTGAAGGGGACAGTTCGGACACGGATTCCTCCTCCGATGGAAGTTCCCTGGTGGTGGCGGACACCTCTGTGACCACCCCAGCTACAGGTACAGCCGCCACCCCGTACCAGCACTGCCCTCCCAGCAGCCCCTCAGCGAGTTGCCCGTGCCCGCTCACCCAGGAGGGCGGGCATCTCCTTCGCCCCAGGCATCTCAGGTCCTGCCCCAGTTAGCCCTGCTGCCCTGAGTGATGAGGCTATTGACCTCCTGCGATCCATCTCTGTTGGGCAGTCAACCATTGTGAATGCCATCCAGGGGCTGGCAGCCCAAATGCAACAGACCAATGCATTTCTGGAGGGCATTCACACTGGCTTGGCGGCCCAACAGAGATCAATCCAGGCTCTGGCCTCCTCTCTGTTGGCAGCCATTGTCCCTGTTTCCACCCTCCCCCTCCAACCTCCTCTACCCAATCCCATTCCCCTCAACCCCAAACACACAAGAGTGGCACAGGGAAACACAGGCACCACACTTCATCCCACGGGCACTCACACAAACACCATCCAAATGCAGACATACCGACATCCACTGCCTCCACTGGGTCCCCCTCCTCCTCACCTCCACCTCCCTCCTAGTTGCATCTACACTCACACCTGCATGCACTACATCCTTATCCACTACCCCATCACCAGCACACTTATCAGAACACACTCCTCACTCTCAGTCACCAACCCCACATCCATGCACATGTCCCCTGTGTCCTCTCCCACTGTGTCTGTTCCCCAATCCTCCCAAAGTACACAAATGCAAGCACACAGAAAACCAACAGCCATCCACCTCACAACAGCATCCAGCCCATGCACCTGCACCCAAACACAGCAGATAGACACCTTCTACAACCACTCCCTCTTCCTCCACTCCCACACCTTGTACTTCTTCCCGCCCCAATGTCCCTAAACAGCTTTTCCTCTCCACCATTGACCTCTTCCCTACCTCCCCCGTCCTTTACGTCTGGCCAGAGTAGGTATAACCCAGGCAAGCACTTCAGCACCCAGTCCACGGGCCTAGTAGCATCCACAGCAACTCGTGGTGGGAAAGGATCCCGGGCACCAGGCAGCCACACGGAAAGGGTGCCTGCTCCAAGTGCTTCCAGGAAGGGCAAGAAGCCCTCCCCAGCTGCTACCATGAAGGTCCAGGTGCCACCCCCAGCTGCTACAAGGAAGGGCAAGGAGCCAGCCCCAGCTGCTGCCAGGAAGGGCAAGGAGCCAGCCCCAGCTGCTGCCAGGAAGGGCAAGGAGCCAGCCCCAGCTGCTGCCAGGAAGTGCAAGGAGCCAGCCCCAGCTGCTGCCAGGAAGGGCAAGGGGCCTGGTTCTGGGACTCAGTCGGAGCCCACACCACCAACCATGGTGGTGCAGCCATCCGAGGCTGCAGGGGATGGGCTGGAGCCTCCCCCCACCACCACCAACAGCATGACCACCCGCAGTGGGCAGCTGTCCAAGGCTGCAGGGGATGGTTTGGAGCCTCCCCCCACCAGCACCACCATCTGCACGACCACCAGCAGTGGGCAGCCTTCTGAGGCTGCAGGGGATGGGCTGGAGCTTCCCCCCACCACCACCAGCAGCGGCAGCACCAACACCAGCAGTGGGCAGCCGTCCGAGGCTGCAGGAGAAGGGCTGGAGCTTGCCCCCACCACCACCAGCAGCACCACTACAAGCACCACCACCAGCAGTGGGCAGCCGTCCGAGGCTGCAGGGAATGGGCTGGAGCTCCCCCCCACCACCAGCAGCAGCACCACTACCAGCACCACCACCAGCAGTGGGCAGCGTCCAAGGCTGCAGGGGATGGGCTGGAGCTTCCCCCACCACCAGCGGCAGCATCAGCATCACCACCACTGAGCAGCCGTCACCGCCGGCGCACGGTCTGTAGTCCTGCATCCATGGGCTGTTGTGTGGCCTGCCCTCCTGCAAATCCTGTGGGTATGACACCCACCTGAGAGACTGTGACCTTGCACTCCCCAAGATCTGCATCACAGGGCACGATGCCCCATCCAGAACTAGTGGAGAAGCCATCCACTCACCCCATCTTCCCCAGGATGAAGATCACAGGGGACAATGCCCCCTCCAGAACCAGTGGAGACGCCATCCACTCACCCCATCCCCCCCAGGATGAAGATCACAGGGCACGATGCCCCCTCCAGAACCAGTGGAGACGCCATCCACTCACCCAATCCTCCCCAGGAAGAAGATCACAGGGCACTATGCCCACTCTAGAACCAGTGGTAAAGACACCCACTTGAGAGACTGTGATCTTGCACTCCCCAGGACCAAGCACAGGGCATGTTGCCCCCTCCAGAGCATGTGGGCAAGTCACTACTTGAGAGACTGTGGCCTTGCACTCCCTAGGACCAAGCAGTGGGCCAGTCCCCCACTTGAGAGACTGTGGCCTTGCACTCCCCAGGAAAGCGCACAGGGCATGTTGCCCCCTCCAGGACCAGTGGTGTTGTTCCAACTGCCGGCTGAGGTGCCCCCCATTCCCCGTCCCCCTGAGGTGCCTGCCTATTTTCGAACTGATGCCCCTGCAGTGTTCTCTCCGTGTTGTTGCAGGAGTCAAGTGGGGCCTTGGACTTTGTAATGTGGCCCTGTGGCCCACAAACATTGAGGACTGGGCAGTGTCCCTTGATTTGTAAATATGTATATACTTTTAGATTGGATGTACGTATTTCTACTGTATTTATCTTATTACACTCACTTTCATCTATTTGTGTTGTCCTTGCATTATTCCTGAGGGGTACGGGGTAAATATGTTATGTTACTGCATCTGCTTGTGTGTATGGTGTTGGGGGTGGGGGTGTTGCGTGTGTGTGTCACTCTATTTTTCCTCCTTCGCTCCCCTGTGTGCTAGGTGGCTGTACTCACTGTGGTCGTCCTCTCCGTCGGTGGTGTTCGTGGTGGAGCAGGACGTAGAAAATAATCATAAAGATCTGCAGTTCAGGCTCCATGGCGGTGTGGTTCTTCCCTGAGTCTCCAATGGTGAGTCGTTTCCCTTCTGTGCATTGTTTCTGCCAATCTTTTGATGTCATTGGATACCGCCCCGGAAAATGTACATTGGGCGGAACATTGGCTTCCGCCTGGCGGTAGGTGACTACCGCCGTGATGCCTGTTGATTCCGCCCTGGCGGTCGGTGTGGTATAGTGGCTGTCTAACTGAACTCTTTCCGCCATTGGTCATAATTTGGCAGTATTTACCGCCAGCCTGTTGGCGGTATTACCGCCACTTTACCACTGACCGCCAGGGTCGCAATGAGGGCCTTAGACTTTTAATACTTGCTCATTACAGCTCGAGTCATCCTTCCAAGAACTGTGAATTCCTATTGCACTAGCTATTCTCTGAGAGGAAAGAGAAGAATTCTCAAATTGTACAGACTGTTTATATTTTCTTTTTGACTCTAGTATGGTATTTCAGTATTGGCAGTGATGGGGAAGTGAATGTTTTTTGTGAAGAGGGAAGGTACAATACTAATGTGTATTTATTCTGTTACAGCTGAACATGTTACTTTAGGAATCACTCAGAGCATAGACTTAATGTACAAATCACTGAAGGTAGTTATCAATATTGAAACCAGTGTTGTAGTTTAGGTATTCTTGTGCCTCTATTCTACAGGATTCATTTGTACTCACTTGTAACATTAGGAAGTTCTAGAGTTTCAACCGCCTTAGAGAATCAGAAATAGTGAGATTGTCACCAGGTATATCACATGTCAGATTAAGATTAGTGAACTGGAACTTTGTTAATTAAACACTTGAATGTATTTGTTGTTTAGATGTCAACGCTTCTGCAGTGCAGAGAGAGACTAACTATACGAACAGGCAGAGTAAAGATATCCAGTGTCTCGTTCTTTCTCCCTTTTCCCACTCCCTATTCTTTGGGTTTACTGCTAACCAGTAAAGTATCCTTTACATGGCGGTATATCATCCAGGGAAGATAGGAGATTGATATCACTCCTGTTTGAATGCCCGGCTGGTGCACCTGTGACAGGTACATAGTTGGAAAAGGTCTATTGCCTTGCTTCATTTTGCACTTCCTCATTTTCAATTTGATGGTATCCTTGCTGTGGGTTTGCTGAAGGCCACTGGAGATGATGAGCTTGGCAGCAAAATAAGGGGGAGGGGTACTGCTTGTGATGTCTTTGTAGAAGATACAGCTGGTTTTGAAGATGGTGAGGACACTTAAGCTCCATGAAAGTGGGTCTGATGTGGTTGTATTCTCTTCCATACTACAGTCTGGAATTACCAATACCAACAGTATCGGAAATCTCAGCTGTGGTACTACTAAACTGCTACTACCACAGTAATAGTACTAGCAGTTTGGATACAGAAAATACTTTTTGCTAACCTTTTTGGCCCCAGCCCGAACGTCTGATGTATCACCTCTGAGACATAGTGTGACTCAGCACTAGAGGTGGATATGACCAACAAACAAGTTACTTACCTTCGGTAATGCATTATCTAGTAGAGACTCTATCTAGCTGCAGATTAGAATTTCCTGGCATCAGCTTGGAATGTGGAAGTTTTGTGAGCAATACCCTTGCATGCGCCGTCAGGCGGCGTCATTCGGATCCGCGTGGCCTCGTTGGAGCCGTCTGTGACATCATGGTCACCTATAAAGTCACCACCCAGGCGTGCGTACGTCAGTTCCTTTTCCACTTCCACGCCAGAAGCGCAGAGCCATGGAAAGAACTAACAGTTTGTCTGTACAAAAACTAGGGTCATGAAAGGGACAATACCTGATCCTATTAGACGTGTCCGCCGAGCGGGAAGGCCTGGGTGGGTGTAAGGCACCTGCAGCTTAGAATAGATACCCAAGCCATAACCTCCTGGCGGTGGGCTGCTTATACTAGAAAGCCCTGTAGGGCTGAACGGGCAAAATGCCCATCTCTACTGACCGGATTGCCCATGCAGTAGTGTCTTGCAAACGTGTGCAATGATGCACACTATGCTACCTGACAGATATCCATGACCAGAACACCTCATGCTACTGCAGTGGTGGCAGCCTTACCCCTGGTGGAATGAGCCCTAAAGCCCTCAGGAGGCTGCTTCTTGGCCAGCGCATAGCAGATCTTAATGCAGAGAACGACCCAGTGCAAAATGGTGTGTTTCTGCACTGTCCAATCTTTCTTTGCTACCACATACCCCACAAAGAGTTGGCCATCCACCAGAACTTTTTTGTGCAGTCAAGGTAGAATGAGATTGTTCTTTTGGGGTCCAGTTGGTGGGGTCGCTCCTCTTCTTTAGAGGGATGTAATGGAGCAAAGAAGGTGGGCAGGGTGATGTTTTGACCCAGGTGAAATGGGGCCACCACCTTGGGGACGAAAGAGGCAGGAGTTCTGAGTACCACCCTGTTTGGGAACATGGTGAGATACAGCGGGTTGAATGAGAGAGCCTGCATCTTACGCACCCTCCTGGCAGATGTTATTGGCATAAGAAGGTTGTTTTGATAGTGACCAGCCGGAGGGGACAGTTATGTAATGGCTCAAAGGGAGCACACATAAGAATCGTGAGAACTAGAGTTAAGTCCCACTGAGGCATACCAAAGAGCGTAGGGGCAAACATATGTACAAGCCCTTTGAGAAATCTATGTACAAAAGAAGACTTGAATAATGAAGGCTGATCAGGCAGCCGAAGGAACATTGATAGGGTGGAAAGATAGACTTTGAGAGTGCCCAAGGCAGAACCCTGCTGGGCAAGGGATAAGATAAAGAGAAGAATGTTAGAGAGAGAAGCAGAAAGAGGATCAGTAAATCTTTCTGTACAATAATTTTAAAATTGTTTCTAACGGCAGGCTTAAACTGTCTTAGTAGAGGGACGCCTGGCTGCCAGAATAAATTTACAGACTTCGGGAGGAAGGTCGAAGACTGTCAGCTGTTGCTGCTCAATCTCTACGCACGAAGGTGCAGAGTTGACAGGTTTAGGTGGAGAACCTTCCTCTGCTGCTGCAACAGTAGATCATTCCGAAGAGGCAGCCTGATCGGAGGATCGATGCTCATTTTCAGAAGTTCGGCCTACCAGACTCTTTGTGCTCATTCCAAAGCCACCAGGATTACTTGGGCCCGTCGTTCTTGATTTTCTTGAGAACTCTGGGCAGAAGTGGTGTGGGCAGAAAGGCGTACAGGAGGCCTGAACCCCACTTGTGATGAAAAGCCTCGCCGAGCAAGTGCTGCCTTGGAAACTCTGATGTACAATACTTCTGTCATTGCTTGTTCTCTGCGGAGGCGAACAGATTGTCGTGTAGGCTCTTATTATCCTAATGAGAATACTGGATTTTGAGCAACAAGATCGTCCACGATGTGGGGGACTGAGTCTAACCCAGGGTGAATGACACTTGTAACTCTAAATCCGGGTTTTGCTCCGGCTAACTAGCAGTGCCTTATCTCTCCCAATTGGGCAGCCGAGCGCATGACATCTTAGTACTTCTCAGGGAAGTTGTGGTCACTCAGGTCACAGCCGGTTCTCTCATACACAGTATGGTCTCATATATAAATGACAAAGGCAGTTTAAGTTTTGAAGATTGGTTTAATAAAACGACTGCATTTTGGTTAGCAAAGCGTGAGCTGCAATAACCAGAACTATACAACACAGTAAGATTAAAATAGTAACGATGAGAGTGAAGCACAAGAATAAAGCTATCATAGTGCCGCTAGATTATTTTCTCTCTAAGTTATATTTCGAGCACAGCATGTGAAGCTCCAAGCCACCGTATCCCATAAAATATGGGAACAATGGCCCAATAGGCATGAGGTGTTGACTGACCTCAAAACCAGGCTGGAGGAAGAAAACATCTTCTTCCCAAGTTGGTCCAGCCTCTCAGATTCCTTATCGGGGGAGGAAGGGAAGGCCCCATGGGAAGTGGAGGCTTGAACCACCAAGCTCTCTGGGCTGGGGTGTTGTGTGACGAAGCTATGATCATTCGGAGCTGGGCGATGGCGGTGGCCAATTGTCCTATTTACAGGTGCCCCTGTGCTGGGTTTGGACCTCGTTGCTAGAAGGATATCCGTGAGGGCTTCATTAAAGGGTAACATCAGTTCTGATGTGGAAACCCCCAGCTAAAGCACCTCAGTCAGGAGGTTAATCCTGACCAGCACCATAGGCAAATCTAAGTCCAGGACCTCAGCTGCCCTACGCACCACCATAGCATAGATGCTCCCTCCTCCAGAGCCACCATAGGAGGTGAGATCATGCCAGCATCTGGAGAGGTGTCCAGTCCAGTAGCTCCTCCTAATTCCTCATACTAGTCTATTTGCTCCAACTGAGACTCCAGAGGACCCTGAGACCCGTGCCATTGCTCACCAATGCCTGGCTGATCATCGAAAGGCTCAGTCAATGATCTGGCACCAGATTGTCATTATACGACCCCGTTCTGGGTCCGGATCATCGGGTGTTAGAAATGGGACTCGCAGTACTGCTGGGCACCGGTGGCACAGGGAGTGTCGACGTCGGGAACGATGCCGTAGGAGGCTGACTGTGTGGACTCAGCATCATTCTGGATCTGATATTGGATCCAAGAGACCCCATTGACGCCAAAAATGCTGGCATGGAACCTGATGGAACCCCTGTCAACCCCGCGGAGCCCAAAGGTATGCTGGCGGGGCCAGCCTGCTTAAATACGAGTCGCAGGGCCTTGTAAAACTCTGAGTTGAGCGGGTCGCTCCGGCTCCTGGGAAAGGGGGGAGGCTCAAAGTCGGCCCTGGCAACAGCCCTGGCAACAGCTCCGCAGAACCGTGACAGGAACGCTGATGCTCCTAATCTGCCTCGTCGGCCGCCAGGGAAGGTAAAGTAGAAGTCCCCCTGGACTTCTTCTTCTTCTTGTGCCTCTTCCCCGAGCACCCGGTGGACCTTGAGTGGGAAGGAGAGGACATGGGGCTCCTGTAGCAGTCACACAACCTCCTCCTCCACCAGAATCGTGATCTCCGAGGAGTTGCACCAGCCAACGTTGACTGCCGGGCTACCATGAACTTCAGGGAATGCTCACTCAAAGCTTTTGGTGCCATGGTCCAGCAGTCGGAGCACAACTTTGAGTCGTGGTCTCAGTCCAAACACCAGAGACATACCTTAGGGGGGGGTCTGTCACCGACATGGCGCGGTGGCATGCACTGCACGGCCTGAGCCCCATCTTCCTAGATGTCATTCTTGCACAGACTGAAAAAAATGAAAAAATCTTTGAGAAAAAGGTAGAAAACAGGCCTATCAAAAAAGACAGAGGGTAGCTCGATTCCAGATCTGCACTTTAACCGGTACAGAAGTAAAACAACTGACATACGTGCACCTGGGTGGTGCCTTTATAGGCAACTGTGATGTCACAGACGACTCCAATGATGCAGACTATGCCACGCGGATCCGAACGACGCCACATGACAGCCCAGCAAGGGTATTGTTCAGCAAAACTTCCGGATTCCAAGCTGACGCCAGGAAATTCTAAGGTAAAGAATCTGCAGCTCGAAGTCTCTATCAGATACTGATAACCTGGCAATGATCGATAAAGCAAATTTCTACGGGATGTAAGACTGGCAGAGTTTCCGTGGAAATTGTCTAGATGAGAGCACACATGTGTAAGGTATCTGAACAAGTGCTGACAATGAATTAAAAGATGCCCACACTCTGGGTTAAAAGAGTGAGGTGCAGTCTAACATTAAAAAGTTACAAACATTTCCAAAAGCTGAATAAGCAAAAGGTAGTTACTGCCATAACAATATGAGCACTTTTTTTGCTTCTGAAGCGAACTGTGGGTGAGAGGATTTCACTTTTTAATGAAGACCTGACAAAAGAGTACTTCAAGCATGAGGGTCTCTCTAGTTTCTACTTAGGGTTGCAAGGTCACAAGGCCCGCTCGCCAAGCCAGGGGTGCCTCCTGAAATTAAAATAATCTGCTTTTTGAATCACACACAGAGGATACAATCCTACAGGCTATCAGTCGATCTGGCCCAATCAGGTACATGAGGACTGATGTAGTGCTGCTCTGAGTCTACACTCAATTGGTGCAGAAAAAACAAATACTTGAAGCTGGAAAGAGTCATGCACCTCAGAAATATGCTGTTGTTCCCCCGTAGGTCAACTCATGGTTGCAGCCGCTCAGGCTTTCTCAAATAGCCATACGAGTGTGAAGACAGCTGGCATCAAAGTGGAAGCTGCTGAAGAAATAGTGCAAGAAGTATACCAGACAGATCCAATAAGGAGGGAAGGTGTTATGAACAGCCAAGATTCCTTGAAAACCAGTAGTTATACTTCTTGTCTTTTGGGGACGGATTAGTTCTGCAGACATGGTGTGCTAATAACTGTAACTGAAGAAGCACAGACCAGGTGTAGCATCTAATAATCGCCGTTTCTGAGAGGTCTTGGCCAATTCAGCTGATGCTATTGTTTTTAAATGTTGCTTATGATTTTGCAAGACACGTTAAATTGCTAAAAGATAACATCATACTCCCTACCGCTCTGTATTATTACAAGGTGTGGACTCCAGGGGTGGCACTGCTAGTCACCTTTAATGCTAGCACTCTACAGTGGATGCAGGCTGTCTGTGACTGACTATCCTATGCAAAGGTATACAGGGTTCAGAAAGTCAGGGTGAGGGTTCTCTTCTGAACCTGCTTAGGTGCACCTGTCATAAACAGCTAAAGCGCCTTAGAACACTTTCTGCCCTTTGGGCCATATTCAATAGGTGGCAGAAATAGATTTCCAATGTGGCAGGTTAGAGAGTTAAATAACTACATCAATAGCAAGGAGGTGGGTTATACCTCTAGACGTGATAAAGATTACTTTTGGTGACACAATTCGCAAACTTAGGGCTGGGGAGATACTACCACTCGCCATGCTCTTGTATGCTGCAGGATATGAGTATGAATAGTGCTGGGTTTCACACTGTCTGTTACACACTTGTTCTCTTACCCATAGCAGTTGATTTGTCTTGATGGCTGCTAAATGAAATGGTAACATAATGACATCTGTGTGCTAAATGTCATGCACCACATGCCAATGATGGTGCCTTGCCTTTTATTAAAAACTTCTCAGATTTGAAAGGCCATAGTAGGGTGCCATTATGCAGTGGGCTGGGAAGGATTATTGAGCTGCAGATGAGATGTTGGACACGCAACCATCAAGAGGGAATCCTAAGGCCAAGTGAGGGTAGCCCTAAAGAGGGGAACTGGAGAATCCAGGCATAGTAAACAACTGGAGGGAACTACAAGCCAGAAAGAACGCATACCCATCGTTTGCGATCACAAAAATGTATTTTGGTATGTATGAATTCCAATTTGTGATTCGGTAACTAGTTACAGAATCGCAAACTGGAATTGCGACTACATACCGATTTGGTATTAGGAAGGGGCGGGTCAAGGGCATCCCTTCCTAATACCGAATCGCAGCAGTATGTGTGAATGTTTTGTGACCCAAATGCGGTCGCAAAACATTCGCATTTTACCAACTACTTCAAGTAGGTGGTAACCCATTCGCAAATGGAAAGGGGTATGCAAGGGACCTTTTCCCCTTTGTGAATGCAAGCATTCGGACCACTGCCTACAAAAAATGAAAAGAAAACTTTTTTTTTTTCATTTTTAAATGCATCCCATTTTTCTTTAAGGAAAACGGGCTGCATTTAAAAAAAAAGATTGCTTTATTTAAAAGCAATCACAGACATGGTGGTCGGCTGAGCCCAGCAGGCCACCATCCCTGTGATTATAGCCATTCACAATGGGTCACAAATTGCGACCTACCTCATGAATATTAATGAGGTAGGGCAATTTGTGAGCCATTGGGAATTGCTAAAATGAAACTCCTGGAGTTTCATACATTCAAATAGTGATTACTTAATTGCGATTCACAGATAATCGCAATTAGGTAATCGCTATTTGGAAAAAATGATACATCTGGCCCTAAGTAACATGAAAGGATCTTCCTGGACTACTCACCACTATCAGAGGCTTAGAATTAGGGATGTGTAAGTTCCAAGGCTCAAATTTGGAGACTGACTCCAAATAACTGCACGATTTCTACTTTTGGTGGAGCTGTGAGACTTTTTCAGAAAACCAGTGAAAAATACATGGGAAGTAGTGAAAGTGGTTGTCCAGGGGTTTTACATAGGAACTGTCATGAGTACGAGAAAAGGTTTTGATATTATAGCATTTTAGTCCAGATGAAAGAGCTGGATGCAACAAGCTTCCTGGGTTGGTTGTCTGGGTTAGCAGATGATAAGCAGAAGTGGTGGAATATAATGTACTGGATAAATTTCAAAAGAGCACATCTAAACAGTGCCTAAATTAGAACATGGGCATGAGTTTTACCAGCTGCTTAAGAGGGACGTTTTGGATGTCTCTGATATGCCTATAAGAAATTAATGGGCCAACCTGATACATTCTAAGAAGGCAATAAGCCATCTATTTATTGATTATCATAGTAATTAATACACACTGATCCCCCATTTCATGCTTCAAAAACTCACTGAGGAACAAAGATAGAGGCTTGACCCACCTGCAGACAGGGAACACTACTGCTGGACGTTAAAGATATGCTTACATGGAGGACAGCTAGGATAGTATCAGTAAAGAGATTCTTTTCCACACGCTTCTGCCCTGTGAAACAACAGATAGTTCACTATGAACAGCAAACACTGAACATATGCACTGTGATACCCTGCTGAAGAAGTATTTGGAATTCTGAAGGGTGGAAATGCTGGTACTGCCTCACTGCTTGCATTCTTATGCTGTTTGTGTCTCTATTCCAGATGAACTTTGAAAGAATTGGGCAGTATCTTAGCAAGACTTATGTGGGCTGGATTTCACAGTGGAATGAAAATGGAAACCTTGATGCTCAGCTACAACAAGTGTGACCTCCGGTTCCCCGGATTTGAAGATTACTACCTGGCTGCAGGGTTCTAGTACATAAGAAACGGGTTCACAGAAGGATCTGGGCTGGACAAGAAAAATACTTTATAGACAAATTCTTGGTCCACCTCACCACTTCATCCAATTGACATGTCCACACCACCCGTGTTGGCAACTTCATTTTCCCAAATAACTAAACCACTAAGAAAACAAAAGGCTCTCCCCTCAACATCAGTTACATTTTATGTGTTACAGCATATCATCCAACCAACACATTCCAAAGGCCACATTCTTTTTGACATCACCAAGATCCATTGCAAACCACATATAACAATGGACTGGACTGACTACCTTGTCATCCCCATCATCCAGTCAGCATCTGACCAACATACTAACATCAACCCACATGAGAATGACAAACCTTCAGATCCTTCAAGGCCTTGTGCTTTGACATCTAAAAGTACCTTACTCATCTCTTGTCCTACCACCTTTAACCCAATATCTGACATCAGCTTGGCTCTAAAAGATCACAACTCATATCTGGATAACCATGTGAATACCTACATTCCACCTAAAACACATATGTGCAAGCCTAAATCCTGAGCACCTTGGCATTCCCAAGACTTTATTGACAACAAAAGATCTGTCTGCACACAGGAAAGAAAATTAAGCAAAATCAGAACCCCAATAACCTCATGCTGCTCAAGTCTCTCTGGGCTGATGCTGGGTGGCTTGGCCAGCAGGCTTGGTCACAGCCTGCTCCTGGCATGGAGGGGTGAGAGTGTACACCAGAAACTCCCAATCTCCTCCCTCTTGGTGGAAGGAATCAATCGTTGCCCAGGCTGTTGCATTAACTAAAGGCACTGGGCCCAGGTTCACATTGTACAGAAGGCCATTTGAAACTGCACAGTGGAGCTAACAAAAATATGGGGCCAAATGTGCTCTATCGCCATGGTGTCTCTTATGACAAGTGTCAGACGGGCTGCCTTTTTGCTTTCTCCTTTAGCCTCCCTAGACCTGCACTGGCGGCCTCGACCTAGAGTTCTTGGCTTCCGTTGGGGTATTCCTGGAGACTGCTGACCAGGCCATCTACCCAGGGGCAGCGGTTGAAGGTCAAGAAGGCAGCAGAAGGAACTGGGAGCCAAGGTGACTGGTGACATGAGGTGTGGTTTCTGCTTTCTTCCCTTAGGGTGCCCCCTTGCTATTGACACTGCCTGTTAACAAAATGTTGAAGGACAAAAATCCCCCACCCCAAGTGGGAGAGAGATAAATTTGCATGGTCTCTCAACTCGCCTTGTCGAGGGAACTGGGCCTTAGGGCGGAAGGGGGTGACACCCCAGACATAAGGGTCTTTCTTCAAACTATCCATGAAATAAGATCATTGCTGGAAAGCAAGGTTGGTGAGATGAGTGCTGATGTCTCATTACTAAGGAATGATCTGCGAAATGTGGTGGACTGAGTGACTGGCAGATGGTCAGCTCTCAGGTGCAGAAGGAGTCAAAAAGGGTCTGCGGACCTATAGCCACAGCTACAAGCATCTACCAAAGCTGCAGAAGACAAAGTGGAGGATGTGAACAGCTAGTCACAGCGTAATAATATAAGAATTGTGGGGATTGTGGAGGGGGTTGACGGCCCCAAATCCCACTAAGTTTCACGCTGGCTAAATGCAGCCTCTCTAGTTCCTTTGTTGTGGAGAAGCACCACTGCCCCCTGCCTCAGAAGTGATGTCTGTGGACTCCGCCACAGCCCTTTATAGCAGCTCTTTTCAACTATGCTGACACCAATACGATCCTCAGGACTGCTCGAGACAAAAGGCGCCATCTACTGGAATTTGTCAAAAGTTATTCTGTTCCCAGACTGTACCCTCAAGTTCCAGCAGCGGTGTAATCATATGCTGCAGTTAAATAAAAATTATGCACAATGCAGTTGAAATACACGTAGCTATTCCCTGCCAAATCCTCCCATCTCTTCAACTCTTCAGATGACGTCCTAAAGTATCTGGAGGAACGTCCTCCGCAGGCTCTTCATTCAAACAGTGAAAGGCAGACTGGGGATTCGCATTTCCTGAGGCATGACCTGCTCTTTGGACAAAACGTTTGAAACACCACAGAAAACAAAAGCAGACATGACAGGTGTCAGAGAAGCTACAAAGTAGATCCACACAGGATAAAGATTCGACTGAAATGTCAGGTACAAAACTATCCTGCTGTTGAGATTGTGGTGGACTGTGGGTGGTTGAGATGGCCTGGCTTGAGTCCAGCCATTTTAAGGAACCAATGTACTTAACTCCTCTTGGGGCTGGAATTCAATGTAGAGGGAACTATATATGGCCTGCCTAACTGGAGGCGGAGAGCCGTGCCTCCTAAAAGTTGTATTTTGTCCGATTGCGATTTGTTTGATATGTTTTTAATGCTACTGAAATGAGCAACAGAAGTGTGGGGGGATAGTGGGGACTTTGTTCTTGCTTTGTTTGACTTTTCTCCTTTCTTGCTCTAGTCATGCAGGTAGGTCCTGTGGACCCTTCCATTAATGGAAATACATATTTCTTGAGATGGCAGTGACAACATGCCCCACTCATATAGGGTACTGACATGGAACATGAATTGGCTTAGTTATAAAATTAAGTAGGAAGCAGTGCTGCAGTATGTTAAACACCACTCACTACACATACTCCTATTGAAGGAGACCCATCTCCTAGGTACTGGCTGCTACTGTTTAGGAAGATGAGTTTACTCTCAAGTTTTTCATTCGAGGTTTATATCCTCCTCCAGGGGGTGACCATACTTTTATAAGTCCTTTCCCTTAAATGTAACAGACATCCCCAGTAGTTCACTGAGACGCTATGTACTGATATCTGGCATACTGAATGGGCTGAGCTAGACATTGATTGGTGTATATGTTCCCCTAAGTCCACTCAATGGCACACCACGAGCTCTGACAGTAGAACTCCTTGGGGTTCCGGCCAGCACACTCGGTGGAGACTCTGAAGTAGTGATGCATAACCAACTAGATACATAGGTGGGCTGCCAGCTGTCAAATTAGTAATCTTCACCCAGATGTGTGGGGTGCCTGGCACCCGGGGCTCAAGAAGTAATGGCTTCTTACCTGTAATCCCAGTTCTCTCTCAGGGAAATCTCCACTGAAGTCATAAGACTTGAATAGTCCCACCCACATGGGGGACCCCGGAGCACTTCTTCAAAATATGTGTTCTTTAGTGTAGCTGTTCGCCTTTCTTCAGTAAGACCTGGAGAAGCCTAGAGTAAAAGGCTACAGTGGCCAATTTCTCCAGCTTTGTATTTTTAAAAGTTAATATATATGTATATTTAAGTCACATTTGCTAGACAACAGATAATTTGAAAGGAAAAATCTCTTTCACAAACCCTTTTTTAAAACATGAAGGTGAAGGAATAGTTGTCAGTGTAGCTTCCTTAATGTAAGTGTGAAAATAGTTTCTGCGCCTTTAAGGGCCAAGAAACCACCAGTATCCCATCATGCCCAGCAGGTGGCAATTGTTTCAGTTCTTTATGCCAAGAAGTGGTATTCCTCGGTAGCTCAAACAATTTCCTCTATTATGTACACCAGGAGAAGGGAGGGTGCATATGACTTCAATGGAGATTGCCCTGGGAAAGAACTGGGATTACAGGTAAAACATCATCCCTTCTGTCTCAGCGGATCTCCATTGATAGTCATAAGCTTTAAAAAGAATGGCAAGCCCATCCCCACCAAGGAGTGGTGGAAAGGACGGCGAACCCAAGTAACCTACAGATTAAGCAAACTAATTCCTCAGGAAGGTCTGTACTAACCTGACCACCTGCCTTAACATCAGAATCCAAACAATAATTTTTGGTAAAAATGTGAACAGATCTCCATGTAGCCGCTTTACAGATCTTGGCAATGGGAAAATATCTCATTAAAGAAGCAGTAGCCACTTTCCCTCTAGTGGAATGGGCTTTAGGTCTTTTAGAAAGAACCGTGTTCGATTTCCGATAACCAAAAAGAATTCAAGACACTATCTATCAGGATATGGACTGTTTGGATGTGGCTAAACTTGTACGGAATAGACCATAGTTTACAAACAATTGATACAACTTGCATATGTCTTTTGTTTTATCCAGATAAAACTTTAAGACCCGCCTGACAACTAGAGAATGGAGATACCTTTCAGCTGGTTTCAATGGATGTTGAAAGAAAGTAGATGATGAAATTGTCTGATTGACATGGAAATCCAAAATAACTTTCAGTAGGAGCCTTGGGTGAGTCCTCATGACCACCTTATTAGAATGGAAAACTGTGCACGGTTCGGGAGAACATAACACTTGAAGTTCGCAAACCCTACGTGCTGAAGTGATTGCTATGAGGAAAGCATCTTTCTCAAAAGGGACCTGTACGAGTCTAGGAAGGACTATATTCAGCTGCCAAGGAAGAGATGGATGCCTTACAGGAGAGAAAACCCTTGTCAAACCTTATAAAAAACCCTTGATAACAGGAATTTTGAAAAAAGAGGTTTGTGAATGACATTTTCTGTGGGCAGCAATTGCCACCAAATGGACTTTTATGGAAGAGCATTGTAAGACTGACTTGGCCAGGTACAGTAAGTATAGAAGAATCACTTATTCTTGGTAGGATCAAAGTTCTTGTTAGAACACCAGATGCAGAACCTCTTCCATTTCAGAGAATAAGCCGACCGTGGATGGTTGTTTGGCTTCCTTCAAAATGTCCATGTAGCCTTGTGACAGATTGAAATGCCCGTATTGCACTAGCTTTAGAGTCATGCGGTCAAACTCAAAGAGGAGCGATACAGATGAAGCATTTGGCCTCTGAACTTTGTGAGGTCTGGTCTGCATGGCAGCCTCATGTGTGGTTGCTCCAACATGCAGAAAGTCTGTGAACCACCACTGTTGGGCCTACTACCGAGCTATCAAGATCATTCTAACCCTTGAGTAAGACAGTTTAATCAGGACTTATGGAATGAGGGGTATCGAGGAGAGGCAAAGAGAAATTTGCCTGACCAGTCGATCCATAGGGCATTTCACAGAGTCCATGGTTAAAAGTACCTCGAGGCAAAGCTCGGGCATTTTTTGTTTTCTGCAGTGGCAAACAAGTCTATGTGGGGAGTTCCCCACAAGCTAAAAATACTTTGTACGACGTTGTCGCAAATGACCCATGCGTAGGTTTTTTGGAGGACTCTGCTTAGAGAGTCTACTTGAACATTTTAAACAAATGGGAATTGGGTTGTAGTGATCTGCAGGTTCCTGGCTATCAGCCAATTTCAAATTGCCTGGGCTTTGTGAGACAACGGTCTGGACCTTGTTCCTCCCTGCCTGTTGATGTACTACATGGTGGTTGTGTTGTCTCTCTATCAAGCAGGGATTGAGTCTTGAAGGACGGGAGAAAGGCTATCAACTTTAACTAAACTGCTCGTAACTCGAAGAGAATAATGTGATAGGTTCATCTCCCTCCATGTTCCCTGAATTTGTAGGTGATCTATATGTGTTCCCCAGCCTGATAGCAAGGCATCTGTGACTCTTCTGAGATGGAACCTCCTGATGAAACAGCATCCATATAAGTAGGTTAGTTCGAGAGCGCCACCAGTTCAGGTACTATTTTGCATTGGGAGAAAGAGGGATATTGTCCACCCAATTGCCTGAATATTGGTAACACGGACCCTCCAGACTCTCTTGAAATGGCCTCATGTGGAGGCGGGCATTCAGAGTTAGAAAAATGCACAAATCCATCAAGCCTAGGACAGATGAAACTGTTCTCACTGGGAGATGAGAGGCTTTCTTGAGAGAGTGACACTTCAAATGGACTGACAATAGTTTCTCCTCCGAAGGATACACTCTTGCTTGTACGGCATTGATGGTGGCACCTAAGTAATGTACAGACTGGACTTGAGTAGATGTAGATTTGCTGTGAATGACATGCAGACCTAATCGGTGGAGAAGATTTATAGTCAACTGACAGTGACGCTGGGCTTCTTGTGATGTTGACTCTGATCTGCCAGTCGTCTAGGTATGGATAGATAAAGTCAAGACTGATATGCATATGGCTGGGTTCAAACTGGGCTGGCATGGTGAGCAAAAGAACAATGGATTCAACTCATATTTTTGACTGGGGTGAGTGTTTGAAAAGTTTCAGCACTCCGTCCATCATCTTGTTGTGTTGCAGTGACTGCGTTCCTGACTTGGATCTGGGTGCATGATGGTGATGTGTGCATCTGGAGGAAGGTCGAGATGAGGAACATCGAGAAATGTGGAGCTACCTGGCATGGTGTAAATGATGGTAAGATCTAGAACATGATCTTTGTGGAGAAATCAGAGGCCTTGGAGGAGGCGCTTCGGAGGGGTTTGGCGAAGAGGTATTCATGTTGAATTTGAAATAGGTACCGGAGGTAGTGGAAGAGATGCTGTATTAGGAGGCATAGTAGGAGGAGAAGGAGACTCTAGCAGCAATATAGACGATGTTCGAGAACATACCCTGGAGTATTTAGAATCCTAGGATGATGGCAGACACCTTGGCCTTGATTTTTTTTTTTACCTTCTCTGCATGTCTGGATGGCCTTGATTTCGACAGACTCTGACCTTGAGAGTCTCCTGTGTCTCAACATCACCACATTCCTCAATGTTGACCTTCTTCTGTGTCTCAATGTCGTAGTCTCCTTCGACGTTGATCTTCTATGTCTCAACTTCAAACTTCTTCTCCTTTTCTATGTCGCATCAGCCCTCGCCAGTGAACAAGTAGGTATTAAACCTTCCTCGATGCCGATGCTTTCGATGTCGACCTCCAACAATGTCAATTTTGAGGTGGGCTTGTCTTTCTGGATCTCCCACACCAGGAGTCCTCAGAGGTAGTAGTAAGAGCCCTGATAAAGGAGTGACCCTCTCCTTGCTCTCTGGATGACTCACCTTCTTAATGTACCTGCTGCTTGTGCTGCTCATCAGTACCATTGATGTGAATCTTCTCTCTCTCCCTCAGGGTGCACTTGAAAACTTCCTGCTGTGTGGACATCTGTCAGGAACATGGCTGTCAGGAAGGCAGAGGATGCACACATGAGGGTCTGATTTGGTCTTCTTCCTCCCACGGGCCGGGCCTTGTCAAATAAACATGGCATTTTATCTGACAAATGGAAAAACATTCTTGTCAGAAAAAGGTAGAAGTACCTTGGGAAAGATTAAATCAATCGAATGAAACAATTGACAAAAAGTAATTAGTGAGATTTTTTATGGAAAAAGCCAATAAGGCTGAGCTCAATGCTCCAAGATCCTGTCACCAGGAACCAGCAAAAATGAACTGAAGCAACTGCCACCTGCTGGGCATGATGGGATACTGGTGGCCCCTGGGGCCTGAAAGGCACAGACACTATTTTGACACTTACATAAGGTTAGACTATGCACTACTCTGTCAAATATTCCTTCAAAGGGTATGTGAAGGAGACCTGTTTTCCAGCAAATTAGTGGTGGTCGCCACTAGGTAGTTATAGTTAGTACCTAGTTTATATAGAATGAATGTTTTTTGTTTTGCTAATAACTTTGGCGGCGTTTGATGAATCTTCACAAAAGTTTCCAAGAAAATATGACGCTCACTTCAGCATCTGTCTGGAAAGTTTTGGGGTGATCCATTAAGCGGGGACAGAGAAAAAGGGGTGGTACCAAAACGCTTTTTCACCATGCATTTTTCTATAGGGATTTTGAACAGCAATAGGGTTGGAACCACTGGACGGAATTACACCATATTTGGCAGAAAAGTAGCTCTTGGTCCAGAAAGTGCCCTTTTTGTTATTTGGTGTGAATCCGTTCAGTAGTTTTTGGGAAATTAAAGAAAACCCAAATTTGTACATATAGGGACGCAAAGGCTCTGCGAACTCTTCAGATCTCGTGCTGAGATCTAATTGGCTGCCAACACTTCAACAAGGACATGTTGACAGCCATGTTGGGACTCGGGCCCAAGCAAAAATGGAAAAAGTAAGAAAAGGTGCTAGGTTAGTGGCACCCTGACCCCTTAGCTCTGGTGCTTTGGGTCCCAGAGGGACCCCCTCCCGAGCAAAAAAACATTTAAAAAAAAGAAAATTGGCAGGAGCTGTGAAGGATTTATGGAGAACTGAAAAAAAAACAAGCACAGGCTGTGTGGACAGTGCCATTTTCAATGTGGGGAGCTGATCCGCCCCCCCCCCCCCCCCTGCCCGCAGTCCCAGGGACCACCGCCTTCCTGGGGCTTTAAACAAATTGAATGTGGGGGGCCACACAGCCCCCCACAGTCCTAGGGTCCACCACCTCCCTAGGGCTTTAAACTAAATAGATGCGGGGGTCATCTGGCTCCCTGCAGCCCCTGGGACTGCCACTCCCGGGGCTTAATTTAAAGAACATAGTGGGTCTGCTTTGGATCCCTGGCCCTGGGGACCATCACCTCCCCAGCGCAAATAAAGTTGGAGGGGGGGTGCAACACCCCTCAAGTAGCCAGTAATGGCCCTTGGGACCGCCTCTCCCCAGGGCTGGCTCCTGCTTTGTTTCAGGGGGCCCACTTCCAGGACATAACTGCTTGCTGTGACTTGGCGAGCTTTGACAGCTCCCACCAAGTCAGAGTAAACACTCAGGTTCCAGGAAGTTAGAGCTGTCAAACAGCTCTCACGTGCTGGAAGTGGAGGTTTCCTCTGTTTCCCTACCCACGGAGATGCAGGTAGGGAAGCAGAGGAAGGAAAAGTTACATACCTGTAGCCAAAGTTCTGCATCGCAGGAATCTTCATTGAAGTCATAAACTTAGAATAATTCTGTGCTGCCTGCGCGGACACCGGAACACCTTCTTGTATATGTTTCTGTGTCTCATAAAAGTCTTAATCATATTGATCACTTGAGTCATTTTCTTCACAGAATGCAATATAGTCAGAGATGTATTTTTCCTTGAAATGCTGAAGCAGTGTAGTATGAACAGAAGTGAGAGGAAATAAAAGGCCTTTTTTTTTAATCTGAACACTTTGTCGTAGAAAAAAGGCTGGCCCTCATGACAGGAAAAAACAACCTGATGGGCTCACACTGAAAACTTGAAAATAGAGTTTGTACCTATAAGGACCCTTGAGAGACCCCTTCCCAGAATGCACTGCAGTGGTAATTTGACAAAGAGAGAGTCAGCTCTTTTTTACAGTGATCATAGAACATTGATTCATATGACAACAGGGGAGGAAGGAGGGTGCTTATGGCTTCAATGAAGATTCCTACAATGCAGAACTATAGCTACAGGTATGTAACTTTTCCTTCTGCATCGTAGGATCTTCATTGATAGTCATAAACTTAGGACAGAGTAGCAAGCTAACAAATATCCTCCTGAAGCAGCTGTCAGTAATCATACACTATGAGACCACAAGCAAATTATCTGGATGGTCATTATGCTTTTGGCGGTCACCTGACCGCCATGGCGGCGGTGGTGGTCAGTCTGCTGTCAGGCAGGCGGTGAAGACCGCCATATTATGACTCAGGCGGATTGGCCAAAGCCAAACCGCCGCCCATACTGCCAGGGTGGTCGGACCGCCGGGCGGGAGCTGAGCACCTCTAGCTAGGTAGTAGCCGCAATACCGCTATTACTATTACGACTCTGTAGACCGCCAACATTTTTGTGGCGGTCGCACCGCCACAAAAATGCTGGAGGTCATACTCCCGGCGACATGAATCTCTATTCCTGTCACCGGCAGACACCCTCCCACATGACCACACACCTACATACATGCACCCCCAGTTAGCCAGGCACTCACTTACATACACCCCCACACACTCGCACCCAATCACTCACTCAGGTACACCCATTCACTTGCATGCACGCACGCAGACATACACCCACTTACCCCCCACATTCACACAAACAGACAAGCACTCACACACACATACAGACAGATCTCCTCGCATTCACACATACACGCACTCACACACACACACACACCCCTTACCCCCGCATTCATACACACATGCAGACACCACTCACATTCACACAACAACTCCCCCTCCAACCGACTCACCCCCCCCTTTCGGACGATCAACTTACCTTTTCTGGTGGGTTGGTAGTTCGAGAGGGGATGGGTCCTGGGGTTTCCTAGCACCAGCACCGCCGATAGGACTCCGCCACGCCATATCACGTTTCGTAATATATCACGTGTCACGTAATACAGTGGGTGGAGTCTTGTAGGCGTGGCGTTGCTGGTGGTGGGCTTCCTCTGTCAGCCAGGCCGATGGGGTCGGATTTCCGCCCGTAAACCTTCATCAAAATATGGTGGTCTGTTGGCGGCAGCTGCGATCTTGGAAAAAGACTGCCGAAGTTGGAATTACCACCTTGGTGTCTAACAGATTTAAGAAAGTGTAACTTGTACCTAGGAGGACAAGATAATCTATTTGAAAAGGTTTCTCAGTGTTTCCTGTCCAGCTTGAGAATCAGTTAGAGTGTCAGTGTCGAAGCAGCAGTGTTTTGTGAATGTATGGACCTACCTCCAAGTGGTTGTCTTGCAAATGTCCTGTATAGGGGCCTGTCTCATCCACGCCATGGTGGCAGCTTTTCCTCTAGTTGAATGGGCTCTTGTCTTGTATGGTAGAGGGTTATTTTCTGTTTGACAGCATAAGGATATACAAGACACACTCCACCTTGCAATAGTTTTCTTAGAAGTTGCTAGACCTTTTCTGATAGGGCCATAATTTATGGAAAGGTGATTCGAGTTCCTAGTGGATTTTGTTTGGTCCAAATAAAACCATAGGACCTTTTTCAGGTCTAGGGAATGCAGTGCTCTTTCTGCTGGAGAGGAGAGATCAGGGAAAAAGTAGGTAATATGATAGATTCATTAATTTGGAAGTCAGAGACTACTTTGGGTAAAAAAAAGAATGTGTGCATAGTACTACTCTGTTATGGTGAAATACAGTGAATAGTTCTAATGAAGAGAGAGCCTGCAATTCACTAACTCTTTGAGCTGAGGTGACTGCAACTCTCATGGCTGTTTTCCATCACAAGTGCTGTAGAGATGCCTTATGGATATGCTCCAAAGGGGTGCCCATTAGTTTTGATAGTACTAAGTTTGGTTCCTACGGATGTGATGGTCTCTTTATTGAGGGAAAGACATTTTGAGTCCTTCTAGGAAATCTTTGACTGCTGGAATCTTGAAAAGATTGTTGTGCTGGATTTTTTCTGTAAGCCATGATGGCTGCTAGGTGAAATTTAAGCGAGAGAATCAAAGTCCTGATTTTGCTAAATGTAATAAATAGGATAGAATTGCATTCTCTTGTACAGCAATGGGATTGTTTTTTTTTTGTCTCACCACCATGAGCAAAAACATTTCCATTTAAATGAATAATATGTCCTAGTGGATGGACATTTAACTTCTTTCCAAATGGTCATGCATTCTGCAGGGATATTTAGGTGTCCGTACTGGGTTGATTTCAGAAGCCGTGCTGCCAAATTCAAAGACTGGATCATTGGATGTAGAATCTTGCCCTGGCACTTGGATAGCAAGTTTGGTCTGCATTGTAGACGTTTGAGCTGGGCTGTGGATAGGTGAAGGAGATCAGTGTACCACCACTGTCTCGGCCAGTCCGGGGCTACCAGAATCATGGTGAACTGAGATCTGATTAGTTTCTGGATTACTTTTGGAATCAGTGAAATTAGTGGAAAGGCGTACACAAATGGAACTGACCAGTTTGCCAAAAGGGCAATGTCCATAGACTTTGATTCCATAGCTCTGGATGCGTAATATTGGCATTTTTGTGGGGCTGTAGCGAACTAATCTAATGTTGGCATGCCCCAGTCTTCGAAGATACCTTGAAGTGCCTCGTTGTTGAGTACCTATTCATGATTGTTGGTGTGATGATGGCTGAGGAAATTTGCTCCTAAATCTTGTACCCCTGGTATGTGGAAGGCTGTGATGGAGTGCTTTCTTGCCAGAGCCCAGTGCCACATTGTTTAAACTTGACAAGAAAGCTGCCTTGACCTTGTTCCGCCTTGTTTGTTGATATAAAACAGTGAGGTGGG
The DNA here is from genome assembly GCF_031143425.1 of Pleurodeles waltl. Lineage (NCBI taxonomy): Eukaryota > Metazoa > Chordata > Amphibia > Caudata > Salamandridae > Pleurodeles > Pleurodeles waltl. The sequence continues at coordinate 1,762,474,799 of NC_090440.1, forward strand.
GTTGTCTGTTTGGATCAGCAGATCTTTTTATTTGAAAGCTGGATGAAAACCTTTGAGAGCCAGATGAACAGCTTTCAGTTCTAATACATTTATGTGATATTGTTTTTCTTTTTGGAACCAGAGACCTTGAATACTCAGGTGGTTCATAGGAGCGCCTGTCGATAAGGAGTCTATGACAATTGTTTGAGTCAGAATTGGTTTCTGGAATGGTACTCCCAGTAGGATATTGGATGTGTTGGTCTACGAATTGAATGACTAGCGAGCATTGTTTGTGAGCAGAATTCAGTCTTCCTAAAGGCCTGTGTTTTGCGATCACTGATCTCCCAAGCACATTTGAAGTGGTCTCATGTACAGGCGTGCGTTCAAAACTATGGAAATGCATGATGTCATGGACCCCAGTCAGGGCGCTATGTCTTACTGTTGGCTTGGACTGAAGTAGAAGATGTGTACACTTCTTCTGTATAGATAACACTCTTTCTTTCAAAAGAAACTGTTTTTCTTGTTGAGTGTCTAGGGATGATCCTTGGAATTTGAGACGTTGCACTGGCGATGATATTGATTTTTCTGAATTGACTTGCAAAGCTGTGATGTTAGAAAAGATGTTGTCATGGTGTAGGCTTGTTTCGCTTTGTTTAGAGAATGTGCCCTTATTAGCCAGTCGTCAAGGTATGGATATACAAAGACACCTTTCTTCCTTAGTAGTGATGCAACTGCTACCATGCATTTGGAAGAGGTTTTAGGAGCTGACTTTAGGCCCAAAGTGAGTACTGTGTACTGACAGTGATAAGTGCTTACTAGAAACCGTAGGAATTGTCTGTGATGTAGAATTATTGGAATGTGAAAATACGCACCTTGGAGATCTAATGCACAAAGTCAGTTGTTTTCCTATATATGGGGAATATTTTGGTGAAGGGACAGCATCCTGAATGTTTCCTTCTTTGTAAACTTGTTGAGCAGCCTGAGATATAGTATAGGCCGAAATTGGTTGGGTTGATGTTTATTTTGATCTAGGAAATATCTTGAGTATACCCCCCATGTTCTTCTGATGATGAGGAACTTTCTCTATTGCTTTTTTCTGCAGTAAAAGAAATGCTTCTTTTTTGAGTATGTGCAAATGGGATGTAGAAACTGCTTTGGAAGGATTGGTGTTGGAGTGGGCAATAGTGGAGGGGGTGGAAACTTCTCCTTGCTTTGATTGAAAATGTTTGCCTTTGGCGTGAGAAGACGTGTGTAGGAGATAGTTTCCTTTGATATCTGCTCCGGTATGACCTTTGCGGTTTACCTTGTGGTTGGTATTGGTAAGGCCATCTAGGGGTTTGAACCCTATGATAGCAATTACGTTTGTCCCTGGGCTTAAATTGCTTGAAGAATTTTTCCTGTTCTTCCAATCCCCAATCCTACAGCTTTGAGGCTTTCTGCTTCATTTTTCATGTTTTCATTTCTTCAGCTGTATGTTGTCCGAATAAGGAACAATCAGAGAATTGCAGATTAGCAATTTTTAATTGTGCACCAGGTTTTAATGATGAGTCTTAGCCAGGATGTGCGTCTAAGAGAAATGCCATGTGCAAACGCTGTGACGCATACCTCCCTCGAATCCACCGCTGCACTGATTGATTGGTTGGAAACTAGGGATCCCTCCTCGACCATCTGTAGGAAGTCTTGTTGATGGTGGGTGGGGAGATCGTCCATGAGAGACTTCATACCTTCCCAAATTTCCCGATGATACTTCCCTAGTAGAGCTGCAGAATTGGCATTGTGTGGAAGCTGTGCCGTACATTTTCTTTCCTATTGCATACATTCTCTTGCTCTCGCAATCTGGTGGGGCTGTTGTCCCTGGAGCAGGCGCATGTTTCCTTCGAACAGCTGTTACAATTATTGAATCCGGTTTTGGATCCGACTTGAAGAATTCCAGATCCTATTGTTGTGATCTGTAGTTCCTAAGTAGCCTTGGAGTTGCTGCTTTTACTGTAGCTGGGTTAGAACATTTCTCTTTAGCTATTTCCTTGAGAAGAGGTCTAGTGGAGGACCTGGTTTGCAGAGTCTCCAAAATTACAGATACTGATGATTGAGAAGTTTCCAGTTGAATGTTTAAATTAGAGGCTCCCCTTATGAAAGTGTCTGGAAAAGTTATGATATCATCTACTGGCGATACTCTGTTCGAAGACTGTGCTGGAGAAGTCAGAGTATAAGAAGAGATTGTCGAGTCTGGTGATCTGGACTGTGAAGGTGGAGAAGACGTTCCAGTAGAAAACGGTCTTGTAGGTGTTGTTTTGTCTGGTGACATAGAAGTGGCCTATTGAATTGTCTTACTGGTGAGAGATTTAATAAGTGAACTTGAAGGTGGTCCTCTGATAGAAATACTGGACATATTGGTGGTAGGTTTAGGTCCTGTTCAGGTGAAGGTGGTTCTGAACATTGCAAGGAACCTGACCAATGAGATGAGGACGAAGAAATCTCTTTGTGAAATGGTCTCGACATCAATTGGGGTGTCATCAACGTCATATGACGTTGTTTATAAGAAGATGTACCTGTTGGTGGTGACATGTGCCTTTTCAGCATCGAGTACGTTTCAGGCAGTGTCGTTGAGTGCTGTGATTGCAACGTCAAATGGTATGATATTGATGTAGATATCAATGTTACAGACAGCAATCTATGGGATCTCAATGTCTCTTGTGCTTGTGCTGGAGTCGGTGTTAAGCTTTCTGGGATTGTGGGGAGTTTCCCCGTCGACCTTGACGTCGATCGGTGATGTTGTTGATGTCTCGTCAACGTTGATTCTTGTCTGGGCGGAGGACCGGATGGAGCCAAACCTTCAACGGCGAGTGCCTTGATGTTGATCTATGACGTTGATGAGAATGGTGGTGGTGACAGTGTCGAGATGGAGAGCTCTTGGTAGTAGGTCTCCTGCTGTGGGAGTCTGCATCTGATTTCTTCTTCTTTTGAGAGGAGATATTTGAAGATAATCTTTCCATTCTCCTCTTTTTCTTCCTTTCTTGTTCTTGTCTCATGTCTTCCATTCAGCCATGTTGTCCTATGCCTTCTCTAACTTTGAGAGTCCTTTTTGAGATCTTCCTACAAATATCACAGCCCTTAGTGGTATGTTGAGGAGACAATCATACCACACGTACTTTATGGGCATCTGAAGATGATTTTTTACTGCCATGTGAAGGGCACTTTGTGAAAAGAGCTGCCACTCTGACCAGAAAAAAAACTCTTCCACAAAGAAAGAAAAATACAGAAAAATGTCTTACTTGACAGAAGAGGAAATGTCAGATGAAAAAGGTTTGAAAATACAGAGAAAATATTTTCTCACAGAAATTTGGTGAACAAAACCCACTTAAGGTGTTCAGAGATCCTGTATGAAGGAGCCAGAAAACAGAACTGAATCTTTCAGGCAAACTGTCACTGCAGTGCATTCTGGAAAGGGGTTTCTCAAGGGTCCTTAATGGTACTGACTCTACTTTAAACTTTTCAATGTTACCCCATCATGCTGTTTTTTCCTTTCATGCTACTCATGTTAGGGCCAGCCTTTTTTATACGACAAAGTGTTGCAGATTTAAAAATAAAATACAAAAGACCTTTTTTTTCTCACACTCTGTTCATACTACAGTGCTTCAGAATTTCAAGGACAAATACATCACTGATAGCCTACACTGCAACTATGAAGAAAATGACTCATGTGATCAATATGATTAAGACTTTTATGAGACATAAAAACATATTGAAGAAGGTGTTCCGGGATCCGCACAGGCAGCATGGAATTATTCTAAGTTTATGACTATCAATGAAGATGCTACAATACAGAAACATTGTTTTCACAGATAGGGAGCTGCATCTTTAGCAGCTCCCTCTCTGTGACCGCAGTGCGGGTTTCCACAGGTCATATGGGCAGGCCCAGGGGGATGGGGTAAAAAAATATATATATATATATAAAAAATATACATATAGACTGGGCTCCTGAGGATGGGGTCCCTGGGACTGAGATCGGCCACATGACCCAGCTGCCCCAAAAAATAATATCAAATATATATATATATATATATATATATAGACTGGGCAGGGAGGATGGGGTCCCTGGGCCTGAGATTGGCCTGGGAAGGGGGTGGGGGGAAGCATGCCCTCCCTTCCCAAAACAAATTAAATATTGGTCCCAGGGATATCGTCCTTGGGGCCAAGTTTGGCCTGGGGAATGGGGAGGGGCGTTGGGTCGTGTGGGGTTGGGTTGTTATAGGGGTTGGTTGCAGGGCCTCGCCACAGACCAGGCCTTACAGCCAACCCCCACTGCGCATAGCCTTTGGCTGTGCTCAGCGCGGGGTTCAGTGTTTATAGGGGTTGAGGCCCTGCGGCCAACCTCTGTTGCACACAGCCTTTGGCCATGCGTAGCGCCGGCTTGGGTGGGCTGCAGGGCCGGGCCACAGGCCAAACCTTGCGGCCAACCGTCGCCCTGCATGGATTGAGGCTATGCACAGTGGTGGTTGGATTAACGTTTAGTAATGAAAATTACTTTAAGTTAAAAAAAACACAGAAATTCACTAAACAAACCTAAGTTACAGGGACGTTATAGTTAGGAAATAGAATTAAAAGAACCATAGAAATTCACTTAAAGAAACAAAGGTTACAGGGATATTAACCTTATAGTTAGTCTCACATTTTAAACATAGCAAACCATAGAAGTTTACCTGTTATAGTTAGAGTTAATCAAGATTATCTATGATGCTCCATGGGCACAGATCAGGATTGATGGAGTGTTGTGTAGGTGCTTTGAGACTGGCTGGGGTATGAAACAGGGTTAACTACTATCACCTTTGCTCTGGCCCTTCACTCATCTACCATTCAACAGTGAGATCACTGAAAACAATTCCATTAACACCAACCATCTTCTGTGCAACTAATTATATAGAATTGGCTAAAGCTGCCGGATGGAAACAGCTATCCTACAAATTATGGTGGCATCCTCTTGACCACAAACAAAGAGGGCCACCACTACATGGTACTGCTGTACCTATGAGCTGCCTTCAACACCATCGACAATCCTACCCTCATCCACAGCCTGAAATCTCAATTGGGAATCAAAGACAACATGGGGTACTGGTTATTTACATATCACTTCAACTAATCATGCTTGCTTCTCTAGGTCCTAGAATCGCCCAATACCCGGTGAGTACCCAATGGATCTAGTTCCTCCTCAGTCATCTTCAACTTCTGTATTGTAACTCCCATGAAGTTTGAGACTGATACCAGTCTCAAACTCCATCCATCAATGCCAACACACAACTCTACTTGAATGTCAACTCCGCTTCAGACATTCTACTTTTCAAGCTCTGTCTGCACCTCATCCAGATCTGAAATTCAAGGAACTTGCCTGACACTTAACCCAACTAAAAACAAATTCCTCCTATTTATCAACCGCAATCAGTATTAACTAGCTATAACATGGCTCAACAAAAAGGACCTGGATGGTTTCAAAGCCCAACCCAAGCCACACAGATTTACCCTTGACATCATCCTCACTGTCAATGAACATATTCCCAAGAAAACCAAGGGTCCTCATTACCTACTAAAGAAACCATTTCTCCAGAAAGTGACTTAATAACTGCTGTTTAAGCTCCCATACTCTCACATAGTCATGCTCTGCAGCCTCCCCGACTACACATGGGCCTCCCTCAAGAGTAGCCTACACGTTGCCGTGAGCCTCTTTAAGACACTGAAAATATAGGACATTGTTATGTTATGTTATCACAACTTATTAAGTGCTTGTCTACTCTAGGGTGTCTTGGAGGACCACTGGCTTGCCATACATGGCACACCAACTTTAGGTTCGGCTGCATCATCTAAAAAGCCATTAGACTGGCACATGGCCTGTCTGACTGACCATCATTGGTGACTCAGCACACCTACATCGAGGACCCTATATTGAATAACAGAAAGTGCAATGAAGCATAAAACCTAGGTAAATGTAATTTCCCTTTATTTGCCAAGGGTCTGAATGACATCTCTGTATCCATTAGGTCCACCTCTACCCTTCTTCAATATAAGAAAGAGCTAAAGACACTCGTCTTTAAAGAACAGTACTTTGTGATGCAAGAAATAAAATACCTAATATCCAGAACCTAGCCACCGTTCCCTACCTAGAATTACTCTTTGGTTGCATGTCTGCCTTTGACCTTAAGGAAAGAAGTCAATTGCCTTTTGGATGGGACTGAGCTATAAAATTACCACACACATGAACACACAAACTGCTGGAGGAAATGCAAGGAACCATTGGGGAATTCCTTCTTCTCCCTATTCCAGTGACCGCCCGACTTTAGTTTTTGATTAAATTGGTGTCCCAGAAATGACAACGTGCGAGGATGAAAACAAATACTGATGCCATTTGCTATGCCTACACTTCCCCAAACATGAAAAACTTTTGCAGTTGCTATTTGCACAATTATGGGATTTGTGACTGCTACATCAACGGCACACTGTAAATCAGAATGTCTTTGGACTCAATGTGCAATTTGCAACTCATTCTGATTCAGAATAAGGAGTACGCAAGGGATGGTCTTCTCCCACTCTTCTTCCACATCGCAATGCATTGTGTACAAATGGCATACAACTGCAATTGTTGTTGCAAAGCATTGGGTGGATACAGACACCAGGAAAAGTGCTATCCATTTACAACGTCAAAGCGGCCCACATGGGAATATGGGGGAGCACATACCGCTCCAATAAGTGACAAAGAGTTCTACTCCTTGTGTGCCCCATAGCTTGAAATGTGGTTCAGTGATGAAAGTTGCTCTGGGAGATGGTGTGTGAATTCTCTATCCATGCCTGCTAAGATGAATGTTTCATCAAACTTTTATCTATAGGTCAGTATCATAACATCATGGCCTTTATGCAGCAATCCCTAGAACTAAAACATCCCTCCTGGCTATGCATTACATTAAAGTAATGTAGCATCAGAATCCAGAACAGACGAAAGACGTACTCATGGTGAGATGGAGACAATGAAGCTCTATGACAATGAAGGTAAGGGGCTCGCTATTGCCTCAGCGATCCCTCATTACAAGAACATTCATGTGTGTTCTAATACCAAAATAGATGCCTCATCATAAACAAAGCCCTCACAATTCAGTCTCAGTTGTTCTGTGGCTAACAAATTTTGCACTTGAATCAAAAATTAAGGGCCTGATTTAGATTTGGGGAGGGGTTGCTCCATCACAATGGTGACGGATATCACATCCGCCAAAATATAAATCCCATAGGACATAATGCATTATGATGGGGGAACCCGCCTATGAAATCTGAATAAGGCCCTCAGTGTTTTTAGGAGGAATAAGGATCCTGCTGTTTTCTGTCCTCAGCTTGCTGTCCATAAAAAGGTCCAAAAAAACATTTGTGGGTGGGGAGGAAACTGTTTTTTTCAAAAGTGTAGGCATCATACCTCTCACCGGCTCGCTTGCTTTTGCCTGTAAACGGAGGCCATTTCTGTTTTTGCAATTTGATGCTGTAGTTAACTACATGGAAAGCCTGAAAGCTTGTAAGGAAAGGGAGCGTGTTCATGTGTCTACTAGCTGTCTGTGTACTCAGGGTCAGATCGGCAAGGCAGGTAGTCAGGCGTTGGCCCATCGGCCAGTGGCTAAATGTGGCTGTGTTTTTTGGGGCCTTTTTAACCGGCCCACAGCATGTCCTTTTCCTCATTCCTCTCCTGCCAGGCCATCACCCTGAGGCTATGATGGGCAGGGGAGGCGTTGAGTCTGCAGCCTCGCTGGCAGCCAGGTGCTGCTCTGGCCCTTGGGCCATTCTCACCTCTGCCCCCCCCTGTGGAGCCATCTCTGCTCAGAAGCAGTGACTTTTCACCTACAACCCCCCAACCAATCTGGCTGGGCCATTACATTCAGGGCAAGGTGGGTGAGGAAGGTCGGAGAATGGAGGAAGGTTGGAGTATGGGGGAGTGGGAATGGAGTTCAAGTCAGAGCTGCCGACTTTCAAACTGGGAACTATGTTCGATGAGTCCAGGCATCGGTTCAACATCCTGTCGTTCTGGGCAAATCACTCTGAGCTTTTAGTAAAACACAAATAATAATTCGATCTTATGTAATGCAACTAATCAATCTCTCAGGTGCCCGTGGACTGCATTCATGCCATATAAAACTTCAAAAAATAAATAGCCTGCAAAAAGACCAGGTTTTAAGATTCTGTAAAGACCAGGGCAAGATAACTAAAGAGGGCTCTTTATATAAAACATCTGCATGTCTTTATAAGATGGATTGTATGCCTTTGTTTAGTTTGAATATTAGTCATAAGGCAGCTTTAGAATGCATCTTCAAGTGCTTCTGCCTTATGTCTTCTGTTTAAAGTACACAATGATCAGAGAAAAAAAATTCCAGCCTTGGGTTCTTTTCTTTATTTTCCTACGATGTCGTCAGGTGGCAACCCTAGACTCATCAGGACTTGTTGCTCTTCAGCCGCTTTTTTCACCTCTTCCACCCGGCCTAAATACTGTGCTTCTAGTTTACACCAATATTGCTTGCTCTATAAGCTTTAAGGTGCTTCTTTTTAAAATCATTTCTCTAAAAATTATTCCAGTTACACTAAGCATATAGGGCCTCATTACAACCCTGGCGGCCAGCGGTAAGCTGGCTGTAACACTGCCAACATGCTGGCGGTGTTCCACCAGCTATTATGACTGTGGCGCAATAGTCACGGCCATACCGCCGGCCCCTCCACTATACCGCCAGGGTTTCGCCTGGCTGTCATAATTCCCAGGGCAGATTATGAGTCCCCGACCGCCAGCCTGGCCACGGCGGTAAACACCGCCATGGAAAGGCTGGCAGTAAGGGGGACTTGGGGTGCCCCTGGGGGCCCTTGCACTGCCAATGCACTTGGCATGGACAGTGCAGGGCCCCCCAGGCAATTTCGGGCAGTGAAATGCCTGACGGGTGCTACTGCACCTGCTGCACATCAGCATTGCCGCCGGCTCTATTACGAGCCAGCAGCAATGTAAATGTGACTTTTCCGCTGGGCCAGCGGACAGTAACACTGTTACCGTTCGCTGGCCCAGCGGAAAAGTCGAAATAGGGAGCCAGAAATACCGCCAGCACTGGCGGTATTCTGTCTCCCACTGCCTCAGCGGTCTTCTGAGAAGGACACGAGGTTGTAATGAGGACCATAGTGTTTCATGAAAGGGCGCTGTCCAGGAATGCGAGTCACTTTTGTTTCCACAGCCTAGTCTAATTATGATCCCAATCGGATCCTGGGTGTGTTATCATCTACATGAGCAAAAAGGAACTTTCTGCCTGAGCTTATGTTCAATCATATGGAGTTTCGTTGTATTACTTCACATGGAACACCATCAAGTTGGTATTATCCCATACTATCCCATAGTAGAGGTGTGAATAAAGGATATTGGTAAAAGAATTACTGCATGTTTAGGCCCTTCAAAGAAGATATTGAAAGGCCCTGACAGTGATGACAGCTCCACAACTGGTACCAATAGTGCCTGAACTGTATACCTCATATTTGTAGATACTGTTTGCGGCATCGCAGAGATGCACAGTGCCATCAATCAGTTATATTTCTGTTACAGAAATTGGAAAACTCCATTCAGAACGGGACTTGTTAGAGGGAAAGGCTTGAAATCCTTGCCTGAAAAGTTGCACTGCAACCACTTCTAAAGAACCCCAAAGGCAGTGCAAGGAATAAAGAAAAGCACTTTTACAGACCTCCAATAGTTACTGTTGCACTTCCTATTAAGTGTATAAAATTTTGTATCTTTGTGGTTTAACCAAACCATCCAGACTTGGAGCTCCAGCAAGACGTGTCAGGTTCACTTTCCTGAACTTTGCACAATAAAACTTGTTCCATAAACTAAATCATAAATTGGACGAATGTCTCCAACAAACTGATTTGGGGGACAAGAAAATACCACTGGTAAAGTCCTCAGCACCTCTGGTGAAGGGCACATCTTAACAGGGCCTGTATATTAATCGAAGGCAGAGCCTTGCTAATTTAGATTGTCATGCTGTTGGTGGAGAAGAGGGCAGAGGGATTATAAAGCTATAAGCAAAGATGAGAACCTCCACTATTCACTTCTAGCCTACATCTCAAATCTGAAATTATTTTCCACCTCTGCAGGAAAATTAAGACCTCTCCCTGCACCTCTGTGTCATGCAGGTTGGCAATTAAGAGCAACGCTTAGACCCTGGTGAACAGTCTGTTGGTCTGCAAATGGGACAGATGTCATGATCCATGCAACTCTAGTGGAGCACTATCTGGGCTTTTTGAGATCCTCGCCTGCCTGGGAGGGATATCGGTATTGTAAAGGGAGTGACCACTCCAGCTACTCCCTCTCTAGCACTGAGGTTTAGCTGAGAGAGTACCATGCTTTAAGTGCTTGCTCAGAAAACCTTCTTCTTCAGAGACAACAAACTCCCAAAGTATGGTTTCATAAATGCCCCTGATCCACAAGGAGTTTTACCGTTGCAGGTCAGGGATTCCTACGCATGGAGGTTGTTGCGGCCTCATTAGGGCAAGATTACTATTACAGTTATCAGGTGGCCCCTTGACAGATGGACCCTTGGGTCAAAACCATAAACCAGCAAAGCCAGCAGAATCTCCACCAGTGTAAATCTAGAGCTTATCCTGACTTCAAAGAAGTAGGGAACTGCAAATTTGGTTGGGAGGCAGCACCAATCATTTACAGTTATGCTCCCCTCCACTACACACTAAGGCCCTCATTACGTCCCTGGCGGACAGCGGTATTTTGGAGAAAGGCACTGCCAACAGGCTGGCGGTACTTTTCACAAAATATGACATTGGCGGTTTGGCCCAAGCCAAACCGCCAATGTACCACTCTGTCCGCCAGGGCGGTAACAGCCGCCGGGCTGGAAACTACAGGATAATTACCCCGCCTACCACCATGGTTTTCGTGGCAATCTTACCGCCACGAAAACCATGGCAGTAGGCACTATCAGTGCCAGGGAATTCCTTCCCTGACACTGATAGGGGTCTCCCCCGCCCCAGAGCCCTCCCCCATCTAACCCCCGACATACACGCACATTCACGCACCAACAAACACATGCATACACACACTCATACCCACATTCACGCACACATGCATACATTCATTCACACACACGTCAAAACACACTGACATACATTCTAGCACACACGCATTCACACCACACAACATACACTCACACCCATTCATGCACACACGCATTCCACACCCACATGCACACACACAATCACATACACACACTCCCCCACACACTCACACAACACCCCTCACCCCCCTCACCTGTCGGAGCACCGGACTTACCTGCTTGCAGGGGGTCCTCCGGCAGGAGACGGGACGCAGCGCTGTTGCCAGAAGCAGCGTACGCCAGCAGAACACCACCAGGCCATATCATGGATCATGATACGGTCTGCGGCAGTCTACTGGCGTGGTGCTGCTGCTGGCAGCAGCGACACCCTACCCCCGTCCGCCGCCATGACCGTAGCCGGAATTCGCCAGCATTGTGGCGGAATTCTGGCTACGGTCATAATATGGCAGACGGTAGGTAGCCGCGGCGACGGTGTTTTGGCGGTCATTACCGCCAATGTCTTAATAAGGGCCTGAATTAAGCTCTAATTTCTAAAAGAGGTTTTACTGTGATTGGTAAAATGATTGATCAACAGCTCTACTGTATCTGCCGGCACTCCTTCCATTCACTCATCATAACCAATGGGTAGGCCTTCATTACTGCAGATAAAGTTGTAGTCTGATAAAGTCTGGCCAATTTTAACCCTGCATTTTTGCTATGGCTGGATCTATCCCATAAGGAGGTCTGACCTATGGATGTGTCCATGCCATCCTTTAACAGCAGAGTGATGTTCTCAAGCACATGCTTTGGAAATCTCCCTTCATAAGAGATACCCACTGGGCTGGTATTTCTGTACGAGGATTAATTAGTCAGTGTCTGAGTCTAAGGAGGGAGAACCAACTGTCAACCTCAGAGTTACCTTATTGGTTATTGTCAGGAAGGCCCAGAGAACCCCATGTCAGAATTCAACCCAAACAGAACCTCCATCTTCACAATGTTTGTGGTCTTGAAACTTTCTGGACGCTTGTCAGAATAGATCTCGGCCATTCTTTTCTTACCAGTTTTTAAAATGTTGTCAGTGATTGCAGTTGGATGGAAATCAAGAAGTCTAGACCAGTTGTGTGGGGCCTGATGCAAAAGGCACTCACTTTGTGACTTACATGGGGCAGGACTTTGAGGTCTAGATTGATGCTGCACCCGCAGGAGGAGGCCAGAGGCTGATGCCATTTGTGTGATCATGCCACAAAGCTGCAGCGATGCCAAAGTTACAGCAATGTCAGAAGTTCTGGCTAGTGTGTCTGCACTTGTAAATATCTCCTGATAGCTTAGTTCGCGGTTAGAGTAGGACCCTTCCCACTCTTGTAAATACATTACATCAACCAAGTTTTTTTAAAGAAATCTTAGAAGTGGGGTGAATATGTCCCACCTTCAAAAGGCATTCTCATCCAGAAACATGCCAGGGGGAGTGGAACTCTGAAGGGAGGCACAAAGAAATAGGAAGTCCCTCAAATAAAGCATGAGATTACATAATTTAATGCCTGTTTTGAAAAGAAACAAACTATTACCCTTTTCCTCCACAGGAGTGGCACTATCAAGGGCTTCTGCTTCCTTTTCCTCGGCATCTGTTAGATCACCTTCTTCGTTCTTGGGCTCGTGCTCAGATAAATAACCTGCAAAGAAAAATGGTAAATGATTAATGACTGTGCACAAAGAGAAGCTGGCAAAAGATTAATGACTGTGCACAAACAGAAGCAGGCAAAGCAGTAACAATTGTGCTCAGAAAGAGGCTGGCATGCAGACAGTAAACATGGAGTTAAGAGTCTACAGAAGAGGGTAGAGCAAGGCTTGCCCAATTCATCTCAGTGGAAGAATGGACTCTCCTACATTTTACCCTGCCCCTATGTGTGACATGCCAGAAACACTTCTTACATTCCTGGACTTTTGCCAAACAGCTAACATTTTTGCTGTTTTAAGATATTTTTATGAGTGCAGATCTGTGTTCATTATCTTCTATGCAATGTCAAGTTGGCTAGTAATTGCAAAGTAAGCAGAACAAATGCACAATCTCACATATGTCCTTCAACGATTCCATCGGTCCACATTAAGGCTTTGAAAGCAATATACACTAAAGGAATAAAATTAAAAAGGTACTTACCAAGAGGACTGCAGATCAGTATACAAAATATTGACTCTGCTCTGCTGCACTACCTGCAGGCTATCTCCCACATTTAAGTTTTGACACTGGTGTGGCTGCACTTTTTTCACTGAAAGGGCTTCCAATAACACAGATACAGCCCTTTCAGTACTATGCCTTTAACTGCTGTCAGTTGCCCCACAGTAAGGGTGTTCCCGAAAGCAGCATTGGCATGGAAGCTTTCCAGTGTTCTACCTCTAAATAAGTCAGCAGAAGTGTGAGGTTGGTGTACAGAGTAGCTATCAATTTTTGGCTGACTCACCGTTACCACCAATGCTGTGTTTGGTGTTCCCCATAACATGATCAAACTAGCTGTATGTCTAGACTGAGTTCATTCATGCTTTCCTGATAGTTGCACATCAGGAAGTCTACCTGTCCTTCTGTTCATTTGCTACGTCATATGGGCACTGGATTGACACAGCAATGTTATGTCACAGAAACCAGGACAATCCCTGAACTTCCTTCTGAAGGGTCATGGATTTCATCCTATCTTCTCAACGTAATTGAGTGATAATGATAATGTCAGACTACATTAGATGATCTCATTCAAAGAGACGGAAAGTCGGCTGGAAGGGCAAGCCACTTCCAATTCCATGTGTGTAGTAAAATTATTCCGCAAGTAGCCTACAAGCTAGTTTTTGTATTCCATGCCTGCATCCCCAAACTTTAAGGCAGGTATCCATCCTCATTTTCTCTTAGTACAGAGAAGGCTTTAAAGAGCAGCACATCCTCAAACACTTTGTAAATATCTATTTTGACCCAGCCCCCCCCCGAATTGTAAACAACATTTAAACAGTATTGTGCCTTTAAAACTATTGATATTTTCTTCAAGTTAGACAGAACCACAGGTGAAGAAACAGGTTTACTGTGATTTAAGGTGCTTTTCTGATACCTGGTGTTGGAGATGCTTCCATCACCAGTGTATCAGATAGGGACAGATGTGGAACACCTGCTACAACTCTTTAGCCAAATGAATCTTTTGCACATAAAGTGCTGCGTGCCACAGATAAAATGTAGAATCATGTATTTGTATGATCTTAAATTTGAAAATAGACCTTTGGAAGAGCTAATGTTGCCTATAGCCTCATAATTACAAGGTAGGGTCTACTGCTTGCAAAATAACCATCTTGATCTTTTCTTTTGAAGAAACTTGAGTAGTTGCCTTCAATCTACGAAAAGCCACTCTAGTAGTTTAGGCTAGCTTTTTCACCCATCAACTCCGTATCCATAAAATGGGAGGGAGTAGCACACTGCCTGGCATACCAGCACGTAATTCACAGATGTACTGTGGTAAATGCAGTGCATGATAACACTCACTTTAGCTGAAAGTCTTTAGTTTTCACCAGACTTGGTGCAGTCAATGTCTTGTATCTCTAGACATGTTTCACCATATTTGTTCTTCTTGAGTAAAGAGTATCTCTTTAGATTTTGGAGTGATTACAATGGTGCTGACAGTTTTCATAGGTTTCTGTACCACTTTCAGGGCACAGGTCCATCCCAATGAGCTTGTCTGCTCAATAACTCAGCAAGAAGCCAATGTTAAAAGGGGAAGGGATAACACTGCCTTACACACCACCACACAATTCGTCCAGATGCACTGTGGTAAACTCAGTGCATGATAACAGTACCCAACAGATTTATCACTACTAATGCATACCATATCAGGTTGCTCTAGTTTGAATAAACCAGAAGGTCCTATTCCAAAAGCTTATATAAAATTCTAGAATGTATTCAGTGATAAACGTGATGATTTCTTGCCTTCTCACATGGATTATGATTGTGCAATAGGACTGGATCAGAATGCCAATACCCTACATGTTAGATATACATTTGAACAAAAATAGCCCGTTAGAAGTTTCACACCACCAGTAAGTGCACCCATTTTCATCGTTCCCGAATGCAACGGGGATGTGAGACTCTGTGTGGATTATCAAGAATTGAATATTCTGTTAAGAATCAGTATCTTTATCATTGATTTAATTACTATTAAAGCAAGTCCACACTGGCAAGGATTTCACCAAGGTAGACTTGAGAAGAGCTTATAGTTTAGTCCAAATAAAAGCTGCGGACAAATCGAAACCTGACATTAATATGAATTATGGTCACTTGGAATGTTAGGTCATGCCTTTTGGACTATGCAACACACCAGACTTTCCAGCACTTGGTGAATGGTGCGTTTAGATACATTTTAGACATATTTGTATTGACGGCATTTACATTTTTTGTCAGACTTGAAGAACAAGTTACTTACCTTCGGTAATGCATTATCTGGTAAAGACTCTATCTAGCTGCAGATTCCTTACCTCTGAATTACCTGCACGAGCCGTCGGGTGGCGTCATTCAGATCCGTGTGCATCGTCCGGCTCCGCGTGGCTTCATCAGCGTCATTGGACCCGTCTGTGATGTCACGGTTACCTAAAAAGGCACCACCCCGGTGCGCATATGTCAGTTCTTTTATCGACAACACTTCCACGCCAGAAGCGTAGAGTCATGGATAGAACCAACATTTGTCTGTGAAAAACTAGGGCCCTGAAAAGGGTAAGCCCTAACCTCCTAGACATATCCGCAGAGCGGGGAGGCATGGCCGGGTGTAAGGAATCTGCAGTTAGATAAAGTCTCTACCAGTTAATCAGTTACCAAAGGTAAGTAACTTGTTCATTTGATAGAGACTTGTAGCTGCAGATTCCTTACCTTAGACTAGATACCCAAGCCATAACCTCCTGGCGGTGGGCTGCGGATACTACTCCTTACACTAAAAAGCCCTGTAGGACTGAACGGGCAAAGTAGTGTTTTGCAAAAGTGTGCAAAGACGCCCACGTTGCCGCCTGACAGATCTCCAGGACTGGTACGCCTTGAGCTAGCGCAGTGGTAGCAGCTTTGCCCCTGGTAAAATGAGCCCGCAAGCCCTCAGGAGGCTGCTTCCTGACCAATGCGTAGCATATCTTAAAGCAGAGACCGACCCAGCGCGCAATGGTTTGTTTCTGCACTGCCCGACCCTTCTTTGCTCCCACGTACCCCACAAAGAGTTGTTCATCCACCCGGAACTCTTTTGTGCAGTCAATGTAGAACGACAACCCTGTTTTGGGGTCCAGTCGATGGAATCACTCTGCTTCTTTAGAGGGATGCGGTGGAGCAAAGAAGGTATGCAGGGTGATGTTCTGACCCAGATGAAATGGGGTCACTACCTTGCGGAGGAAAGAGGCACATGTTCTGAGAACCACCTTGTCCGGATAGATAGTGAGATACGGTGGCTTTGATGACAGGGCTTGCATCTCACTCACCCTCCTGGCAGATGTTATTTGCCACTAAGAAGGCTGTCATTATGGTGAGCAGCCGGAGGGGAAAGTTATGCAGAGGCTCGAAAGAAGCACACATAAATGAAAGGACAAGATTTAAGTCCTATTGAGACATAATAAAGGGCACACTTATGTACAAGCCCTTTGAGGAATCTATGTATAATGGGAGATTTGAAAAGAGAAGGCTGATCAGGTAGCCAAAGAAATGCCGTGTGACAGGTTGGTGCAGTGAGGACAAGTAGTCAGTGGCAGTGGCACTGAGGGATTTTATTAGTTGTCTTTTTTTCATACAGTTCAGATTTTCCCAAATGGGTGTTTGAATGTCTCTTTAACCCCTTAGGTGCCCCGGACGAGGTGATCTCGTCCTCGGCGACAGTTCCCCGGTGCCGAGGACAAGACCACTTTGTCCTGCTATGGGCCCCCGGGGAGCGCTAGCGCTCCCCCTGATGGCCAGGCACCCCCCTCCCCTGGGCAGGGATGGAAGGGGAATCGCTTCCCCTTCCACCGCCCGCACCCCTGTGGCCTCTGATAACGTCAGCGCACAATCGCGCGCTGACCTCATCGGAGGCCTTCCCCTCCGCGCTGGGAGAAATGCAAAAGCATTTCTCCTCCGATCACGTGGAGGGGGCAGAGAAGCCTGAAAGGACTTTCAGGCTTCTCTGAGCATTTCTGCTGCCCGATCGCAAATGCCACTAGACACCAGGGAATTTATTTGAGTTTTGTTTACTTGATAAGGAGAGCAGCCCCTTGGGCAAGGGACGCATTCCAGGGGGGAAATTTGTTTCTGGCTGTTTCTGACCCCAGGGGGAGCAGAAACCCCCCTAGACACCAGGGATTTTTTTTGTGTTTGTTTTTGTGTGTTTTATTTGTGGGGAATGACCCCTTAGGCAAGGGTTGCTCCCCTGGGGGCAAAATATTTTGTAGGCCTTTTCTGCCCCCCTTGGGGGCAGCTCGACCTATTTTCATTAGGCCAATCCACTAGACCCCAGGGATTTTGTTTTTTTATTATATGTACACATATTGGGCAAGGGCCGCTCCACAGGGGGGCAAATCATTTTACGTCTGTTTCTGCCACCCCCGGGGCAGATCCGCCTAATATAATTAGGCCGGTCTGCCCCCAGAGGGGCAGAAACCCCCTAGACACCAGGTATTTTTTTTTTTTTTTTTTTTTTATATGTGGGGAGCGACCCCTTAGGCAAGGATCACTCCCCTGGGGGCAAAATTAATTCTAGGCCGTTTCTGCCCTCCTTGGGGGCAGATCGGCCTATTTCTATTAGGCTAATCTGCCCCCAAGGGGGCCAGAAACCACTAGACACCAGGCCTTTTTTTTTTGTCAGTTTCACTTGAGGGGAGCGACCCCTTAGGCAAGGATCACTCCCCTGGGGGCAAAATTAATTCTAGGCCGTTTCTGCCCTCCTTGGGGGCAGATCGGCCTATTTCTATTAGGCTAATCTGCCCCCAAGGGGGCCAGAAACCACTAGACACCAGGCATTTTTTTTTTGTCAGTTTCACTTGAGGGGAGCGACCCCTTAGGCAAGGGTCGCTACCCTGGGGGCAAAATTAGTTTTAGGACACTTCTGCCCCCCTGGGGGCAGATCTGCCTATTGTAATTAGTCTGATCTGCCCCGGGGGGGTGGGGCAGAAACCTCTAGGCACCAGGGAGTTTTTTCTTTTTTTCTTTTTTTATATGTGGGGAGCGACCCCTTAGGCAAGGGTCGCTACCCTGGGGGCAAAATTATCTTTGGGCCATTTCTGCCCCCCTTGGGGGCAGATTGGCCTATTTTTATTAGGCCAATCTGCCCCCGGGGGGGCAGAAACCACTAGACACCAGGGATTTTTTTTTTTGCAAAAATTTCACGCAAGGGGAGCGACCCCTTAGGCAAGGGTCATTCCCCTGGGGGGGCAAATTTATTTTAGGCCATTTCTGCCCCCCTTGGGGGCAGAGCTGCCTATTTTTATTAGGCAGATCTGCCTCCAAGGGGGGGGGCAGAATCCACTAGGCACCAAGGATTTTTTTTTTGTGCCAATTTCAGGCAAGGAGAGCGACCCCTTAGGCAAGGGTTGCTCCCCTTGGGGGGCCAATTTATTTTAGGCCATTTCTGCCCCGGGGGCAGAGCTGCCTATTTTTATTAGGCAGATCTGCCTCCAAGGGGGGGCAGAATCCACTAGGCACCAAGGATTTTTTTTTTTGTGCCAATTTCAGGCAAGGAGAGCGACCCCTTAGGCAAGGGTTGCTCCCCTTGGGGGGCCAATTTATTTTAGGTCATTTTTGCTCCCCTTGGGGGCAGATCGGCCTATTTCTATTAGGCCGATCTGCCCCCAGGGGCCAGAAACCACTTAGGCACCAGGGATTGGTGTGTGTGTTTTGTTTGGGGGGCAGCCCCTTGGGCAAGGGGAGCTCCCCATGGGGGCACATTACTGTTGGCTTATTTTTGGAAGGCCCATCTGCCCCCAAGGGGACAGTTAGCCCACCAGAGACCAGGAAAGATTTTTTTTCAAAATAAGAGGGTGGGGGTATGGCCATGCCCCCACATCAAATAAATGGGGCCAAAGTTGTTCTGGGACAATTACCCCCGATCCACATCCCGGGGGGCAGGAAGTCTACTAAATGCCAGGGAATAAAAAAATAAAATAGTGGGGTGTTGGCTACCAACCAGTATGGGCATGGTTATGCCCCCACCCCAACTGAAGGGGGTAACAGTCTTTCAGCGCTCCCCCGCACACTAAAACATCTTATCCCACGTCAAGCAAGTGGACATTTGATTATTTGGGGTTTTGGTTTTACATTTGGGCCATGAGAGCTTGGCTAACTCTCAAAATCGTCCCACTTGGAATGGTGAGGGCTGCATTTTTTGGACTTTGGGACGCTGTCATGTAGAAAAATCCAGCAGACCTAGACACATCTGAAAATTAAACATCTGGGTAAGTCCAGGGTGGTGTGCTTCACATGCACCCCACACCATTTTCCTACCCACAATGCCCTGAAAACCTCCAACTTTGCTAGAAATCACAAATTTTTCCCACATTTTCGTGATGGAACCTACCAGAATCTGCAGGAATCCACAAAATTCCTACCACCCAGCATTGTCTCATCTATACCGATAGAAATTCTGCCCCACTTGTCAGCATAAAAATGTTTTTTTCCAAACTGCCCTTTTGGACACGCTTTGGTTCCCCCTCAATTTTGACATGTTTTTGGCTCTTCCCTGTCACAGGCACTTGGCCCACCTACACAAGTGAGGTATCATTTTTACCGGGAGACTGAGGGGAACGTTGGGTGGTAGGAAATTTGTCCCTGTGCGGTGATCCCACACAGAAATGTGGGAAAAATTTGATTTTTTTGCTAAATTTGAGGTTTGCTGAGGATTCTGGGTAAGAAAACACTGGGGTATCCATGTAAGTCACACTCTCTGGACTCCGTAGGGTGTCTAGTTTTCAGAAATGTTTGGGTTTGGTAGGTTTCCCTTCATGGCTGCTGAGCCGAGGACCAAAAACGCAGGTGCCCCCCGCAAAAACAGGTAGTTTTGTATTTGATAATTTTGATGTGTACAGATAGTGTTTTGGGGCATTTCCTTTAGCTAACGCTGGGCCTACCCACACAAGTGAGGTACCATTCTTATCGGGAGACTTGGGGAAACGCTGGGTGGAAGGAAATTTGTGGATCCTCTCAGATTCCAGAACTTTCTGTCACCGAAATGTGAGAAAAAAGTGTTTTTGGGCCAAAGTTTGATGTTTGCAAAGAATTCTGGGTAACAGAACCTGGTGAGAGCCCCACAAGTCACCCCATCTTGGATTCCCCTAGGTGTCTAGTTTTCATAAATGTGCAGGTTTGGTAGGTTTCCCTAGGTGCTGGCTGAGCTGGAGGCCAAAATCTACAGCTAGGCACTTTGCAAAAAACACGTCAGTTTTCAATGTAAAATTGTGATGTGTCCATGTTGTGTTTTGGGGCATTTCCTGTCGCGGGCGCTAGGCCTACCCACACAAGTGAGGTACCATTTTTATCGGGAGACTTGGAGGAACGCTGGGTGGAAGGAAATGTGTGGCTCCTCTCAGATTCCAGAACTTTCTGTCACCGAAATGAGACGAAAAAGTGTTTTTTTGGCCATATTTTGAGGTTTGCAAAGGATTCTGGGTAACATAACCTGGTGAAAGCCCCACATGTCACCCCATCTTGGATTCCCCTACGTGTCTAGTTTTCAAAAATATGCAGGTTTGGTAGGTTTTCTTAGGTGCCGGCTGAGCTGGAGGCCAAAATCTACAGCTAGGCACTTTGCAAAAAACACGTCAGTTTTCAATGTAAAAATGTGATGTGTCCATGTTGTGTTTTGGGGCATTTCCTGTCGCGGGTGCAAGGCATACCCACACAAGTGAGGTACCATTTTTTATTGGTAGACTTGGGGGAGCGCTGGGTGGAAGGAAATTTGTGGCTCCTCTCAGATTCCAGAACTTTCTGTCACCGAAATGTGAGGAAAAAGTGTTTTTTTGGCCAGATTTTGAGGTTTGCAAAGGATTCTGGGTAAAAGAACCTGGAGAGAGCCCCACAAGTCACCCCATCTTGGATTCCCCTAGGTGTCTAGTTTTCAAAAATGTGCAGGTTTGGTAGGTTTCCCTAGGTGCCGGCTGAGCTAGAGGCCAAAATCCACAGCTACGCACTTTGCAAAAAACAGCACTGTTTTCTTTGGGAAAATGTGACGTGTCCACGTTGTGTTTTGGGGCATTTCCTGTCACGGGCGCTAGGCCTACCCACACATTGATGTACCATTTTTATCGGGAGACTTGGGGGAATGCTGGCTAGAAGGAAATTTATGGCTTCTCTCAGATTCCAGAACTTTCTGTCACCGAAATTTGACAAAAAAGTGTTTTTTTTGCCATATTTTGAGGTTTGCAAAGGATTCTGGGTAACAGAACCTGGTGAGAGCCCAACAAGTCACCCCATCTTGGATTCCCCTAGGTGTCTAGTTTTAAAAAATGTGCAGGTTTGGTAGGTTTACTTAGGTGCCGGCTGAGCTGGAGGCCAAAATCTACAGCTAGGCACTTTGCAAAAAACACGTCAGTTTTCAATGTAAAAACGTGATGTGTCCATGTTGTGTTTTGGGGCATTTCCTGTCGCGGGCACTAGGCCTACCCACACAAGTGAGGTACCATTTTTATCGGGAGACTTGGGGGATCATAGAATAGCAAAACAAGTGTTATTGCCCCTTGTCTTTCTCTACATGGTTTCCTTCCAAATATAAGACCGTGTGTAAAAAAGACGTCTATTTGAGAAATGCCCTGTAATTCACATGCTAGTATGGGCACCCCAGAATTCAGAGATGTGCAAATAACCACTGCTCCTCAACACCTTATCTTGTGCACATTTCGGAAATACAAAGGTTTTCTTGATACCTGTTTTTGACTCTTTATATTCCTGAAAATGAATTGCTGTATACCCGGTATAGAATGAAAACCCACTGCAAGGTGCAGCTCATTTATTGGCTCTGGGTACCTAGGGTTCTTGATCAACCTACAAGCCCTATATGTCCCCGCAACCAGAAATGTCCAGCAGACATAATGGTATATTGCTTTCAAAAATCTGACATTGCAGGAAAAAGTTACAGAGTAAAACGTAGAGAAAAATGGCTGTTTCTTTCACCTCAATTTCAATATTTTTTTATTTCAGTTGTTATTTTCTGTAGCAAACCCTTGTATGATCTACACAAGTTAGCCATTGCTGAATTCAGAATTTTGTCTACTTTTCAGAATTGTTTGGGTTTCTGATCCAGCATTTGTTTCACACCCATTTCTGTCACTGACTGGAAAGAGGCTGAAAGCACCAAAAAATCATAAAAATGAGGTATGTCCCAGTAAAATGCCAACATTGTGTTGAAAAATGTGTTTTTCTGATTCAAGTCTGCCTGTTCCTGAAAGCTGGGAAGCTGGTCATTTTAGCACTGCAAACCCTTTGATGATGCCATTTTCAGGGAAAAAACCACAAGCCTTATTCTGCAGCCCTTTCTTCCCGTTTAAAAAAAAATAAAACGAATTGTTCACTGTATTTTGGCTATTTTCTTCGCCTTCTTCAGGGGAACCCACAAAGTCTGGGTACCTCTAGAATCCCTAGGATGTTGGAAAAAAAGGATGCAAATTTGGCGTGGGTAGCTTATGTGGACAAAAAGTTATGAGGGCCTAAGCGTGCCCTGCCCCAAATATCCAAAAAAAGGCCTGGTACCTGAGGGGGAAAAGGCCTGGCAGCGAAGGGGTTAATCATCTCTCCGTCTTCTTGTGACAGGGCTCCCGGGAGGCGCATGGGGGAACAAAAAGGAGAGAAATACAGGTAAGTGTTTTGATATTTGGCAATGTTCCTACTTCTTTCCTATCGTTATTCTCTTTTCTCTTTCTGTTTTTCCGTCTTTCTCCGTCTTTTCTGTATCTCTGTCCCTTCTTCTCCTTTCCTGTGCCCTGTTCTGTCGATCTCCTCTTTTCTTTTCTCTCTTTGCTTGTTGCTCGTTTGTGGGGCACTTTGGGGTTCTTCCTTTCTTTAGCTATCTGGGTTTTCCCTTCCTTTATACCTTCTCCTTGCTTTTCTTAGGCTTACGATAGGGCTGCTTTTCCTCCCTGTCTTCTCTGTATCTCGAGCGGCCCCTCCCGTTTCCTGCCTCTCTTCCCTTAATCTGCTGGGTTGCCTGTCAATATCTTGCTACCAGGTACTCGGGTTTTGTGCGTCCCACCTCTATTAACCCCAGTATATATAAAGGGAAAATTGCAATAAACCAAAATAAAACAACAAATTTGCTCTCGGGTTCTTTCTGTTTCCCGCACCGCCCTAGCCTCCCCTTCACTCTTCCCTCCCCACCCTCCTTGTAGTCAAATACATGCACCTGCAGTGGCCATGCTTTCCTTCAATCGTGGCCGGGGCTTGCGCAGGGTGCTCCCCGCGTATCAGAGTCGACGTGCAAGTCTTCAGGTTGCTCCTCCGTCGTCAGGAAGTCTCAATCGCCTCCGGTGACACTCCTCTGCTCCTTCTCCCTGCCTTCCTCTCCATCGCCGCCGGCTATTCCCGGGTCCTCCCTTTTGTGCCAGCAAAAGGCGTGCACCGACTGCTCCTGGCCTTCTACACCCGGAAGAGCAACAGGATTGGTCGGTGTTTCGTGCTCTCCCGGGTCAGAAGAGGTAGTGTCAGTTTCCTCTCAACACAACGGGTCTGCTTGCCGTAGCAGCAGGCTGTCACATGCCGATAAGGCAGAAAGATAGCCCTTGAGAGTCCCCAAGGCAGAACCCTGCTGGGCTAGAGAAAGAATGAAGAGAAGAATATCAGAAAGAGAAGCTGTACAATATTATACAAAGCTTTTCCAACAGCAAGCGTTTACCATTTTAGGCGAGGGACGCCAGGCTGGCAAAATAACTTTACAGACTTCGGGAGGAAGGTCAAAAGCCATCAATGGCGGCTGCTCAATCTCCACGCATAAAGGTTCGGGTGGAGAACATTCCCCTGCTGCTGCGACAGAAGATGCTCTCGAAGGGGCAACCTGATCGGAAGACTGATGCTCATTTTGGGTAGCTCGGGATACCAGACTCTCTGTGCCCAATCCGGAGCCACTAGGATTACTAGGGCCCAGTCGTTCTTGATCTTCTTGAGAACTCTGGGCAGAAGTGGTATGGGTAGAAAAGCGTATAGGAGGCCTGAATTCCACTCGCGATGAAAAGCATTGCCGAGTGATTGCCACCTTGAAAACTCCAACGTGCAATACTGCTGACATTGCACGTTCGCTGCGGAGGCAAAGAGATCTAACCAAGGCTCTCCCCACTGCTGAAAGAGTCCTTGCGCCACCTCCAGATGGAAATACCACTCGTGATCCGCTAGGCATCGATGGCTGAGTTCGTCAGCCCTGGCATTCAGAGAACCTGCTGGGTGTTGAACCACCGGGGTTATACCCTGCTGTTACATCCATGTCCAGAGACACAAAACCTCTTGACAAAGGGCCCATGACCCCACACCGCCCTGCTTGTTGCAGTACCACATTGCGGTGGTGTTGTCTGTAAACACCTGCACTACCTTCCCTTTCACAAGAGGAAGAAATGCTTCCAATGCTAGCCGGATCGCCCGAAGCTCCAATAAGTTGATATGGAGCCTGGATTCCACCGGAGACCAGAAGCCCCTGATCTACGCCTCTCCCAGGTGGCGTCCCCATCCCAGAAGTGACGCATCTGTCACTACTGTGAGATCTGGTTGGGGAAGGAAGAGGAGTCTGCCTTTGACCCAATCGCAGTTCACTAACCACCACTGCAGGTCTTTTGCAGTTCCCTCTGAAATCTGAACCGTGTCGGTAGGATTTCCCTGATGCTGTGCCCACTGGAACTCCGGGTCCTATTGCAGAGCCCTCATATGCCATCTGGCATGCTTGACTAACTGGATGCAGGAAGCCATGAGTCCCAACAGCCTCAGAGTACGTCGCACCGAAATCCGGGACAGAGGCCGAAACATTGGTATCATTACCTGAATATCCTGGACTTGCTGCTCGGGAGGAAAAACCCGAAACTACACTTTGTCCAGAACAGCTCCAATGAAAGGGAGCTTCTGAGAGGGAGTCAGGTGTGACTTCGGCACGTTTATAGTGAACGCCAGCAAATGCAGGAGGTCCGCCGTAGTCTGAAGGTGGTTGGCGAGAGCCTGGGGTGTAGTAGCCTTTAACAGCCAGTTTTCGAGGTAGGGGAAGACTGAAATCCCTAACCTGTGCAGATGAGCTGCCACCAGTGCCATCACCTTGGTGAACACCCAAGGGGCAATGATGAGACCGAAGGGGAGCACGGTTAACTGAAAGTGCTCGTGGCCCACCTTGAACCTCAAGTAACTCCTGTGGGCGGGCAGGATTGGGAAGTGAAAATACGCATCCTTCAAGTCCAATGCTACCATCCAGTCTCCTTGGTCTAGGGCAGACAAGACCTGAGCAAGAGTGAGCATCTTGAATTTCTCCTTTTTGAGGAAGAGACTGACGTCCCTTAAATTCAAGATAGGGAGAAGACGCTTGTTCTTTTTTGGAATCAGAAAGTAGTGGGAAAAACAACCACTGCCTACTTCTGACATCGGGACCCTTTCTAAGACTCCCTTGGCCAAGAGAGATGTAACTTCTTTGTGGATCAAGATTAAATGATCCTCCATCAGCTGTTTTTTCAATGGAGGGATAGAGGGAGGGAAAGACTAGAAGGGGAGAGAATAGCCCTCCCATATGATCTGCAAGACCCATTTGTCCGATGTTATGGACCACCAGTGTGGGAGATTAAATTGAATCATCCCTTCAACTAGACGGGCATGGTCTTGCAGAACCATACTAGGAGGGCTTGGATGTTGCAGAAGAGTGGGGCTGGGTGGTGGCCGAGCTCTGGCTAGAACCTCTGGGTCTGAAAGTACCACGACCTCGTCCTCACAATGGATACTGTGAAGCCAGAGGATAGTGGCTAACCTATGGTTGGCGTGGTACTGTGCCCCTCCCGAAGCCTCGAAGGGAGCGATAGGCAGACTGCTGGTGAACGGGCACTGAGAGGCCCAAGGATCTGGCCATAGCACGAGAGTCCTTGAACCGCTCAGGGGCAGAGTCTGCCTTCTCACCAAAAAGGCGTGAGCCATCGAAAGGCATGTCCATCAAATTCACTTGGACATCCCCTGAAAAGCCAGTGGTACGCAGCCAGGCGTAGGGTCGGAGGGCCACTGTCAAAGAAATTGCCCTGCCCAGCGAGTCAGTCGTGTCCTAGCCACACCGAATGGTAAACCTGGCTGCATCTCTCCCATTCTTGACAGCTTGGGTGAGAGTGTCCCTTGTCCCCTCCGGGACGTGGGGCAGCACCTGTGCCACCATATCCCATAAAGTATGGAACAAAACGTCCGAATAGACAAGAGGTGTTTACCGACTTCAATGCCATGCTAGAGGAAGAAAACATCTTCTTCCCAAGTTGGTCCAGCCTCTTGGATTCCCTATCCAGGGGAGCGGTAGGGAAGGCACCACAGGATGTGGAGGCTTGGACCACCAAGCTGTCTGGGGTGGGGTGTTCGGTGAGGATACTGGCGTCGTTAGGAGCTGTTCGATGGCAGCAGCCAATTGTCCTGTTCACACAGGCCCCTGTGCTGGGTTTCGACCACGTCCCCAGTAGGACATCTGTAAGGGCTTAATTAAAGTGTAACATCAGCTCTGATGTAGCAAACCCTGGCTGAAGCACCTCTGTCAGGAGTTTAGTCCTGACTACCACCGTAGGGAAGTCTAGGTCCAAGACCTCAGCTGCCCTACGTACCACCATAGCATACGCTGCTCCCTCCTCCGTAGCCACAGAAGGATGTGAGAGCATACCAGCATCTGAAGAAGTATCCAGTTCACTAGCTTCCCCTAGATCCTCATACCAGTCCTGCTCCATACCATACTCAAGGGTCTTCAGATCACCTCCCACTCCTCACCTGTGCCTGGATGTTCATAATAAGCCCCAGGCACTGATCAGGGCCTAATCGGCGACATCGAAGTCAGAATCGGCGTCGTATGACGTCGTTCTGGCTCCGGATCATCTGGAATGAGGATAGGGCTTCCACCACCAGTGGGCGCCGATGGTGGAGGGAGCATTGACGTCGGGCCTGTCGCCCGGGGAGGCCGACTGTGAGACACCGGTGCCGGTCCTGGAGTCCACAACAGCGCTGAGGACGAAGCCTCTGGCGTCGAACCCGATGGGCCCCTTTTGACCCCGCTGGGTGCGAAGACCCACCCACAGGGTCAGCCCACTCAAAATGAGACTCCCGGAAAGGGGGGGGGGGACACGCAACGGCTCCGCAGAACCATGCTTGGAACATCGATGTTCCTGAGATGCCTCGTCAGCCGACCGCTTGGACTTCTTCTTCTTCTTGTGCCTCTTCTCCGAGTGCCCAGAGGACCTTGAGTAGGGCGAAGAGGACTTGAGCGGGACCGTGACCTTCGAGGAGTCGCGCCAACCGAAGTCAACTGCGGGGCCGCCTTGAGCTTTTGAGTCTTCATTTGCCCTGGGGCTACAACGTCTCCGAAAGATCCTTTTGATCGAAGCTATGCATCCATTAGCTTTCTTCTTGTGTATGTTAACTGCCATTCATCAGAACTGCACCATATACAATAAGGAGCTACTAGCAATTAAAGAAACCATTGCTCACTGGTGTCATCAGCTGGAGGAAGCTTTGCAAGTAATGACTGTATGGACTTACCACATAAAGGTAGGATTTCTAAAGTTTATGAAATGGACAAATTCCAGGAAGGGTGGTGTATGCTGTTCTGTTTGAAATTTCAGTATCTTATCACTTACAGACCAGTGAAAAGACATGGAAAAACTGACACTGACAATTTGAACCTGAAAGCACCCAAAAATAAATACCCCTCACTGTGCTAGAATCCCTGTGAGACTATGGCAGACCAACCTATGGAATATGGAGTGCCTAAAAGTCGAGCAATGGGGTGTCCAGGTCCTGAATAGAAGCAGTGTTTTATGAACAATTCACTTCCTTTAAGAAGGTGCCTGGTAACGTCTTGTATTGTATTGGCTCCTTCACTGTTGCTATAATTCTTTCATAAACCATTCACTCTTCATGTTTGTTTTTTTCTAATTTTTTTGGCTCCTTTAGTTTCCTGTCTTATGCCTCAATTTTAGCATGCCTACGTATTACAATTTGGCTTCATTTGGTGTGTTTTGCTTCTTGCTTCCTGTTTCCAGGATTCCTTCAACATTCCTAATGCCGCTGTCTTCCTTCACAATGACTTAGCATAACAAATCGGTTACACCAATTTAGTCCACCAGTATTTTTTGCATATGCTGTCCTTTTTCCTATTTTTGTTTTTACTTTTTACTGTGAATGAGACTAACTACCTGAATCTCACTCATAGTAACTATACTGAGCATTCTAACCAATGGTGTCTGCATTTTATAATATTGTTACTGCTGTGCAACCTGGGTAAGAGGAACTGGTCTGGTTACATGTGAACACGTGTACACGGCCTGTCCATATGAGAGTCCCTCATCCGAAGCCCAGAACCTCCACACAGGTAACTTGAGGTAGAAGAAACTCTCCAAAGACAGGAGCATGGGTCCCTTTCTCTGAACAGACTTCTGGGCTTGGGTGTTCCATCTCCCAGGGCCCGCAGCAATGAGATGCTGCAGAACCTGTTTGCCAGGTCAAGAGAAGAAAAAACGCCTGAACACTCCCACCGCACTGCGTCACGTGCCCAGGCCCATGACTGCGGGGAGGTGCAGCAGAAACACATGAGATATGCACAAACCAGCTCATGTGCCGGCAATCAATCCTGCCAGCCGGGCAGGGAGCTGGTGGGGTGGTGCGGCTGTGGTCTCTCTGCACTGCCCCCGACCTTTGTAGCACATGTTCCCGTGGGCCCCGGCATCGGGGACTAACAAGGAAAAAAGGAGACAATGGAAATACCATGGTGTTAGGCTGCAGAGTGAGAGCATAAAGTATCCATAAAAATAGGTGAAGGAGCACCCCATAATGTCCCCAAGGTGCCCACCACCTCACATGTTCCCTCCACTCACCTCCACATCCTGTAGACCACAACACCCTGTTTGCATACTTTTCTTCTTTGTGGTATTCCAAGGAGGGGCAGGGGCAACACCAATGTTATATGCAGGTGCTGTGAGGAGGCTGCCTGAGTCTTTATTGTAATTAACCCTAAACCTCCTCTAGCCTTTTGCCCATGACCCAGAACAGCTTTTCACTGTTTTTCATGCACTCCAGTGCACAGAAATGCTGACATTGCGCATTCTCGGTGGAGGGAAACATATCGAGCCAAGGTTCTCCCCATATTGGTGGTCCAGCCACTTCCAGAAACACAAGGCCTCCTGGCCCAATGTTCATGAACCCACCCTCCCCTGTTTGTTGCAGTACCACATAGCAGTGGAGTTGTCCATGAGCAACTGTACCAGCCTCCCTCTCATGGACGGAAGGATGTTTTCCAGGCCCAAGATGATGGCTCTTAGCTCCAAAATATTAATTTGGAGCCGAGAGTTCAGAGGAGACCAGAGGCCTTTTATCTCCACCTCTCCGAGAAGGCCACCCCATTCGAGCAGTGATGCATTGGCCACCACTGGGGGGCTTTTGCAGTCTCCTCCAAAATCTGGACATGGTTAGAGAGATCCCCTAGATGTTATGTCCACTGAGACTTCAGGTCCCACTGCAGAGCCCACATATGCCACTAGTCATGTTCGACCAGAAGGATGCAGGAGGCCATCAGTCCAAGTAGCCTCAGAGTCAACCTCACTGACATCCAGGATCGGTTATGAAATACTGGGTTCATAGTATGAATGGCCTGAATTCTCTTTCTGGGAGAAAGGCACAAATCCAAACTGTGTCCAGAGTGGCTTCAATGAAGGGAAGGTCTGTGAAGGAGTCAGATGTGACTTAGTATGTTGCTAGTGAGCCCCAAAGATGAGAGGAGGTTCACCACAGTATACCAGTGGCTGATGACTGCCTGGGGTAAGCCCACCTTTAACAGCCAATTGTTGAGGTTGGTGGAAGACTGGCAATCCTGATCTCAGAAGGTGTGGTCTCTTTTATGAACACCTGTGGGCCAAAGGAGAGCACAGTAAATTGAAAATGCTCCAGCTTTACACAAACTGCAGATAGCGTTGAAGAGTCGTCAGGATGCGTATAAGGAAGAAGGTGTCCTGCAGGTTCAAAGCTACCATTCAGTCTCCATGGTGGAGGGCTGACAAGACCTAGGCCAGTGTGAGCATCTTCATTTTAACTTCAAGAGGAAGGTGTTGAGAGGATGCAGGTCTCCAATAGTACACAGGCCTCCATCTTTCTCCGGCACCAGAAGGTAACAGCTATAGCAACTATGTCTTAGTTCTGGTAGATGGTATAAGAGTTCAAGTACTCCAAAATTAAATAACAATGTAATTCTGTAGTGAGTCTTCCATTAAGTAACTCTTTTATTTCATGCAACTTAGCAAAATGTGCTAAAAAATCCTCAAGCAGGTTTCACAATCGTCAATCCCAAAGAGCATAACCAAAGAGATTTTCAAGCATCTATAGCCAAAGTGTTTTGTCTGTGTTGACTTTATCGCAGCTGACTTAAAAATCGCTGTAATGTCAAAATATATATATATTAAGCCAAATTCTAAACTGTACAAAGTGCTTGTGCCATCACCAAAATTCACTACGTGGACCACCTCACATGAGTGTCAAAACCATGCAACATGATCCGTACTATCACTATCCACTCCAGGGTAGTCAATTAACAATACCATTTGGCAACATTTAGCGAAAAAAGAAGTGGCAAAACTAGTGTATATGCAAAAGAAAGCCCAACAAATTAACACCAGGATTAATTGAGGCTGTGGTCTACTGATTATTCCCATATCACTCCAACCGATCATGCTTGCTCTCGAGGTCCTAGAATCTCTCCAGTACCTTGGGAGTACCTCATTGATCTAGCTCCTTCTCTATCATTTCAACCTTTGGAATGGAGCCCAGCTTGGAATTCTACCCACTGATAAAGATCTCAAAATCCACCCATCAATGCCAGCACACAACTTGAATGTCAACTCCACTTCAGACATTCTACTTTTCAAGCTCTGTCTGCACCTCATCCAGACCTGAATGTCAAGGAATTTGCCTAAAATGTAACCCAAATATAACCAAATTTCTCCTATTCATCAACCGAAATCAGTATTAACTAGCTGAAACATGGCTCAGCAAAAAGGAACTGGATGGTTTCAAAGCCCAACCATAGCCAAGCCACACGGATTTACCCCTGACACCATCCTCGCTGTCAAGGTACAAATCCCCAAGAAAACCCAAGGCGCCTTATTATCTACTAAAAAAACTATTTCTCCAGAAAGTGATTTAAGTACTGCTGTTTAAGTTCTTATACTCTCAGATAGTAATGCCCTGTAGCCTCCCCAACTATACACTGGCCTCCCTTAATAGTATCCTACACGTTGCCATGAGCCTCTTTAAGGCACTGAAGAAATATGGCATCATCAACACTGCCAGGATGGAGAACCACTGACTTGCCAGACAGGGCACACTAACTTTAAAGTCAGTTGCATCATCTAAACAACCACTGGACTGGCACCTGGCCTGTCTGACTGACAAGCTCACCATCATTGGTGACTCAACACACATACATCCAGGACCCCATATTGAAGAACAGAAAATGCAATGAAGCAAAAAAAAACTAGCCAACAGATCTTATCCCTCTATTTACCAAGGATCTGAATGACATCTCTGCATCCATTAGGTGCACCTCTACCCTTCTTCAAATATAAGAAAGGGCTCCTCTTTAAAGAACAGTACTTTGTGATGCAGGAAATAAAACACCTCCTTTCCAGAACCCAGCCACCACTCCCCACCTAGAATGACTCTTTGGTTGTATGCCTGCCTTTGACCTTGTGCAGAAGTTCATTGCCTTTTGGGTAGGATTGAGCTATAAAAATACCACATACATGAACACATAAACTGCTGAAGGAGATGCAAGGAGCCACTGGGGAGTTCCTTCTTCCCCCTATTCCAATGACCTCCCCACTTCAGTTTTTCATTAAACTGGTATCCCGGAAATGACAATGTGCAAGGATGAAAACAAGTACTGATGCCATTTGCTAAGTCTACACTTCCCCAAATTTGGGTCAGCACGAAAAACATTTACAGTTGCGATTTGCACAATTATGGGATTTGAGACTGCCACACCAAAGGCGCAGTGTGAATCAGAAATGTCTTTGGACTCACAATGTGCAATTTCCAGCTCATTCTGATTCAGAATAAGGGCTGGGAATGAGATATTCTTTCCCAACCTTCTTCCACATCGCAAAGCAATGTATGTAAATGGCATGCAACTGCAATTTTTGTTGCAAACCATTGGGTGGATTTATACACCAGAAAAGAGTGCTATACATTCACAAAACCAAAGCTGTTCATAAGGGAATATGAGGCAACACATACAGTTTCAGGGAGTGACCAACAGTTCTATTCCTCATGTTCCCCATAGTTTGAAATGTGGTTCACTGACGAAAGCCTGCAATGGGAGACAGTGTGGGAATTCTCTGTCCATGCCAGATAAGATGCATGTTTAATCAAACTTTTATCTAAGGGTCAGTATCATAACATCATGGTATTTTTGCAGTTCTTTCTAAAAGAACTAAAGCATCCCTCCTGGCTATGCTTTACATTAAACTAGTATAGGATCAGAATCCAAAACAAATGAAAGACACGCACTCATGGTGAGATAGAGCCAATGAAGCTCTATGACAGTGGATAGTTAAGGTAAGGGGCTCGCTAATGCCTCTGAGATCCTTGATCACAAGAACATTCATGTGTGATTTTAATACCAAAATAGATGCCTCATCATAAACAAAGCCCTCAATTCAGTCTCATTTGGTCTTTGGCTAACACATTTTGTGCTTGAATCAAAAATAGAGGGCCTGATTTAGATTTTGGTGGATGGGTTACTCCATCACAATGATCACGAATATCCCATTTGCAGAAATATAAATCCCATAGGACATAATGAGATGTTTATTTCAGCAGACAGGATATCCTTCACTGCTAAGATTGGGGAACCCATATGCCAAAATCTAAATCAGGCCCCCAGTGTTTTTAGGGCCAATAAGGATCCTGCTGTTCTCTGTGCTCTATTTGCAGTCCCTGAAATGGACAAAAAAATATTTGTGGGTGGTGAGGGAGTTGTTTTTTTCAGAACCGTAGGCATCAATCCTCTCACCGGCTCACTTGCGAATGACCTATAAAGGGAGGTCATTTTTGTTTTCACAATTTGAGGCTGTAGTTAACTACATTAACTGCCTGAAAGCTTGTAAGGAAAGGGAATGTGTTCATGTGTCTACTAGCAGTGGGTGTGCTATCATCTATGTGAGCAGAAAGAAACTTTGTTGCTGAGCTTTTGTTCAATCATATGGAGTTTTGTTGTATTACGGAACGTGGAACCCCATCAAGTCGGTATTATCCCATGGTATCCCATAGTAGAGGTGTGAATAAAGTATATTGTTTAAAAAAATGACCGCATATTTAGACCCTCCAAAGAAGATATTAAAAGACCCTGACAGTGAAGACAGCTCCACATTTGGGACCAATGGCGCATGAACTGTTGTAAACCCCATATTTGTAGATACCCTCTGAGGCATTGCAGAGAATTTCTTATCTGAAAAGGTACCTTGCAACCACTTCTAAAGACCCCAGAAGCCAGTGCCAGAAAAAGAGAAGGGCACTATTACAAACCTCCAATCCTTCCTGTTGCACTTCCTAATAGGTATATGAAATTATGTATCCTTGTGGTCTAAACAGATCATCCAGTCCTGGAGCACCAGGAAGATCTGTCAGGTTAATTTTCCTGAACTGTGCACAATAACTTGTTACAGAAACTAAGTCAAATATTGGACAAATGTCTCCAAAAACTGTTTTGGAGACAAGAAAATACAACTGGTAAAGTCCTCTGCATCTCTGGATAAGGGCAAATCTTTACATTGCCTGCGTTTTAATCAAAGGAAGAGACTTAGGGGGTCATTTCGACCTCAGCGGTCTTTTGACAAGACCGCTGAGGGACCGCCGTGCTGAAGACCGCCAGTGGTGGTGGTTTTCCGCTCGGCGTATTATGACTCGAGGGTGGGGGTAGGGGGTAGGGGGTGTTGGGGACGGACTCGGGGGAGGGGGCGGGGGGTGGCGGAGACCCCTATCAGTGCCAGGGAAGTAATTCCCTGGCACTGATAGTGCTTACCGCCATGGATTTCATGGCGGTTCCAAACCCCATGAAATCCATGGTGGTAAGCCGGGTCATGATACCGCCGGCGGTCTTGTGACGGCCGCCAGGCTGGAGACCCAAGTCTCCAGCCCAGCGGTCGTCTCCGCCATAGCGGTCTGATCGGAGAAGTGGCGGATGACCATGACCATTCCAAAAGTTAGATTGTCATGCTTTTGGTGGAGAAGAGGGATTATGAAGCTATAAGCAAAGATGGGAACCTACAATATTCACTTCTAAGCTATGTCTACAATCTGAAACTATTTTCCACCTCTGCAGGAAAATTAAGACCTGTCCCTACACCTCTGTGTCATGCAGTTTGGCGATTAAGGGCCTCACTTAGATCCTGGTTAACAGTCTGTTGGTCTGCAAAGGGAAATAGAGGTCATGACCTATACCACTCTACTGGAGCATTGTCTGGCCTTTTTGAGATCCTCACCTGCATGGCAGGGATCTTGGTATTGTAAAGGGGGTGGCCACTATAGCTGCCCCATCTCTAGCACTGAGGTTTAGCCAAGTGAGTATCATGCTTTAAGTGCTGGCTCGGAAAACTTTTTTCTTCAGAAACAACAAACTCCCAAAGCATGAGTCTGGTTTCTCTGTACAAAACAGAAACGCACCTGACCCACAGGGTGTTTTACCCCTGCAGGTCAGGGATTCCTATGTATGGAGATTATTCTGGCTTCCTTAGGGCAGGATTACTATCAACGTTATTGGTGGCCCCTGGGCAGACGGGCCCTTGGGTCAAAGGTTTAAACCAGCAAAGCCAGCAGAAGTTCCACCAGTGTAAATCTAGAACTTACCCTTTAAAGAGAGTGGGGAACTGCAAATTTGGTTGGGAGGCACCACCACTCATTTACAATTGTGCTATCCTCCACCAAACACTAAATTAGGCTCTAATTTCTAAAAGAAAAAGAGGTTTTAATTTGATTGGAAAATGATCATTCAACAGCTCTGCTGCATCTGTAGACACTCCTTCTATTCTCTCATCTTAACCAGTGTGTAGGCCTTTATTACTGCAGATGGGGTTGTAGTCTGATAAAGTCTGGCCAATTGTAATCCTGCATTTTTGCTATTGCTGATGGATCTATCCTGCAAGGAGGTCAGACCTATGGATATGTTCTCAAGCACATGCTTTGGAACTCCGCCTTCATAAGAGGTACCCATTGGGCCAGAATTTCTGTAGGATGATTAATTAGCCAGTGTTTGAGTCAAAGGTGTGGAGACCAACTGTGAACCTCAGAATTACCTTATTTGTTATTGTCAGGAAGGTCCGGGAAACCCCAAATCTGAGTTCAACCCAAACAGTACCTCCATGTTCCCAATGTTTGTGGGCTTGGAACTTTCTGGACACTTGTCAGAATTGATTTCAGCTATTCTTTTCTTACCAGTTTTCAAAATGTCAGTGGCTGCAGTTGGATGGATGTCAAGACATCTAGACCAGCTGTGTGGGGCCTGATGCCTTATGCACTCACTTTGTGACCTACATGGGGCAGGACTTTGAGGTCCAGGCTGACCCTGCACCTTCAGTAGGAGGCCAGGGGCTGAAGACATTTGTGTGATCATGGCACGAAGCTGCAGCGTAGCCAAAGTGTCAGCAATGTCAGAGGCTTTGGCAGGTGAGGCTGCACTTGCAAATGTCTCCAGATAGGTTGGGTCGCAGTTGGAATAGCAGCCTTCTCACTGTCGTAAATAAATTACATCAACATTTTTTTAAAGGAAGTCTTAGAAGTGGGATGACTATGTCCCAACTTCAAAAGGCATTCTCATCCAGAAAAATGCCAGGGGGAGTGGAACTCTGAAGGGATGCACATAGGAATATGAACCCTCTTGAAACTGAGATTACCTAAAGTAGTACCTGCTTTGAAGAGAGACAAACTATTACCCTTTTCCTCTACAGGAGTGGCACTATCAAGGGCCTCTGCTTCCTTTTTCTCACCATCTGTTAGATCACCTTCTTGGTCCTTGGGCTCATGATCAGATAAATAATCTGCAAAGAAAAATAGTAAGCGTTTAATGACTGTGCACAAAGAGAAGTCAGCAAAAGATTATTGACTGTACACATTGGGAAGTGGCAAAGGAATTAAGACTATGCAAAAAGAGAAGCCGGCAAAAGATTAATGACTGTGTACAAACAGAAGCAGGCAAAGCATTAATAACTGTACACAAAAGGAGACTAGAGCAGAGAGTAAACATGGAGTTAGAGTCCAGAGAGGCAAGCATACAAAGAGTAAACATGGAGCTACAGAAGAGAGTAGAACAAAGCTGCTCCAATTTATCTCAGTGGAGAATGGACTCTACTACAGTTTACCTTGCCCCTATGTATGGCATGCCAGACACACTTCTTACATTCCTGGACTTTCCCCAAACATCTAACATTTTTGATGTTTTAGGATATTTTCATGAGTGCGGATCTCCTGTGTTCATTATCTTCTATGCAGTGTCAAGCTGGCTAGTTATTGCAAAATAAGCAGAACAGTTGCACAATCTCACAATAGTCCTTCAACATTTTCATCAGTCCACATTTAGACTTTGAAAGCAATATACACTGAAGGAATAAAATGAAAAAGGTGCTTACCAAGGGTATTACAGGTCAGTAGACAAAATACTGGGGTGAAAAACCACAGCCTCTGCCACCCTACCTGCAGACTACCTCCCACAAGTTTTGACACTGGTGTAACAGCACTTTTGTCACTGAAACAGCTTCCAGTGACACAGAAACAGCCCTTTCAAAACTATGGGCCTTATTACGACCTCAACAGAGGGTTTTCCTTCATCACAAATGTGACAGATATCCAGTCTGCCTTATTATGATCCCATCATATTCTACGGAGATCGTAGTATGGCGAATGGGATTTCCGTCACATTTGTGATGGAGGAAACCCCTATGTCAAGGTCCTAATAAGGCCCTATGTCTCCTGTTCATTTGCTCCATCATATGGGCACTGGATTGACACAACAATGCTATGACACAGAAACCAGGACAATCCCTGAACTTCCTTCGAAAGGGTCATGGATTTCATCCTCTCTTCTCAACATGTAATTTAATACTAGTGATAACATCAGACTACATTAGATGATCTCATTTAAAGTCATCTAGAGGGGCAAGTCACTTCCAATTCCATGTGTATATAATAAAAGTATTCCACAAGTGGCCTACAAGCCAAGAATTTGCATATTACATGCCTGTATCCCCAAACTTTGAGGTAGGCACCCATCCCTACTTTCTCTTAATACGGAGAAGGCTTCAAACAGCAGTACATCATCAAACATTTTGTAAATATCTATTTTTGTCCCCTTTCTGAAATGCCTGACCCTCTCCTGAATTGGAAACAAAGTTAAATAGTATTGTGTCTTTAGAACTATTGATATTTTCATCAAGTTAGAGAGAACTGCAAGTGAAGAAACAGGTTCACTGTGGTCTACTGTTAATTCTGATACCTGGTGTTGGAGATGCTTCCATCAACCAATGTATCAGATAGGGACAGATGTGGAACCCATGCTACAACTCTTTAGTCAAAGGAACCACTTTGCACTGAAAGTGCTGCGTGCCAAAGATAACATGTAAAACATGTATTTGCATGACCTGAATTTGAAAAGAGGCTTCTTGAAGAGCTAATGTTACCTATAGTCTCATATTACAAGCTAGGGTCTACTGCTTGCAAAATAACAATCTTGATCTTTTCTTTTGAAGAAACGTGAGTCGTTGCCTTCAGTCTAGGACAAGCCACTTTTGTAGTTAAGGCTATCCTTTCCACTAATAAACTCCATATCCATAAAAGGAGATTGAGTAGCACACTGCCAGGCATACCAGCACGCAATTCAGAGATGTACTGTGGTAAACACAGTGCATGATAACACTCACTTTCATTGAAAGTCTTTAGTTTTCACCATTGTTGGTGCAGTCAGTGCTGTGTCTCTCTAGAGGCATGTTTCAGGATATTTGTCCTTCTTGAGTAGAGAGTAACTCTTTAAATTTAGGAGTGCTGGCAATGCTGCTCACAGTTTTTATAGTCTTCCGTACCACTCCCAGTGCACAGGTCCAGCCCAATGAGCTTGTCTGTCCAATAACTCAGCAAGGAACCAATAACAAAAGGGGAAGGGAGTACACTGCCTTACATGCCAGCACACAATTCGCCCAGATGCACTGGGGTAAATGCAGTGCATGATAACACTTCCCAACAGATTTATCTCCACTGATACACGCCATATCATGTTGCTCTAGTTTGAATACTAACATACCAGAAAGTCCTATTCCAAAAGCTTGTATAGAATTCCAGGATGTATTCAGTGATAAAGGTGCTGACTTATTGCCTTTTCACAGGGAATATGATTGTGCAATAGGACTGGATCAGAATGCCAAAATCCTACATGTTAGATATACATTTGAACAAATACACTGATAGGAATTTAACAAACTAGCTTGTTAGAAGTTTCCCACCACCAGAAAGTGTACCCATTTTCACCGTCCCCAATGAATTGGTGATGTGGACCCTGTGTGAATTATCAAGAACTATTAGAACAAGCCCACACTGCCAAGGACCTCAACAAGGTAGACTTGAGAAGAACTTATAGTTTAGTCCAAATAAAAGCTGCTGGCAAATGGAAAACGGATAATATTATGAACTACGGTCACTTTGAATGTTTGGTCATGCCTTTTGGACTATACAATGCACAAGACTTTCCAGCACTTGGTGAATGATATATTTAGATACATTTTAGACATTTGAATGTATTTTAATGACATTTTAATTTTTTTACCAGATTTAAAAACCCAGTGACTAACTGTGTAAGAAGTCCTAAAATGCTTAAGAGCTCACTCTTTGAATGCTAACTTGCAGAAAGGCATATTTAAAATTCACAAAGCCACTCGTGGGGTTCACCCAACCTGACAGAGGAATTAGCATAGGTCCAAGAAAAGGTGTCAGCAGAGGCAGAGTGGCAAATACCCATCAATGTAAATGTTATACAGAATTATAAGATTTACAAACTTTTCATTCACTTTTTTAGTACCCATTATTCAGCTAAACAAGGAGGACATTTATTTTCAATTTAGTTGAGCTCCGCAAGAAGCCTTTGAAGACTGCATTCTCTACACCTCCTATTGTTAGGCTTATAGATCAGAATTACCTTTCACTGTGTAAACTAGTGTGTCTTTATTTGCACTGGGACTATGAAGTCTCTGAAAGATCCTTTTGATTGAAGCTATGCATCCAGTAGCTTTTTTCTTGTGTGTGTTAACCGCCACTCAGTAGAATTGCACCATGTAAGGAAATGCCTCCTTGGCATGGTTGCCCCCTGACTTTTTGCCTTTGCTGATGCTATGTTTACAATTGAAAGTGTGCTGAGGCCTGCTAAAGAGGCCCCAGCACCAGTGTTCTTTCCCTAACCTGTACTTTTGTATCCACAATTGGCAGACCCTGGCATCCAGATAAGTCCCTTGTAACTGGTACTTCTAGTACCAAGGGCCCTGATGCCAAGGAAGGTCTCTAAGGGCTGCAGCATGTCTTATGCCA
Organism: Pleurodeles waltl; assembly: GCF_031143425.1. NCBI lineage: Eukaryota > Metazoa > Chordata > Amphibia > Caudata > Salamandridae > Pleurodeles > Pleurodeles waltl. Next base: position 1,762,514,609 of record NC_090440.1, read on the forward strand.
CCCTGGAGACCTCTCACTCAGCACAGACACACTGCTTGCCAGCTTGTGTGTGCTAGTGAGAACAAAACGAGTAAGTCGACATGGCACTCCCCTCAGGGTGCCATGCCAGCCTCTCACTGCCTATGCAAGTATAGGTCAGTCACCCCTCTAGCAGGCCTTACAGCCCTAAGGCAGGGTGCACTATACCATAGGTGAGGGTACCAGTGCATGAGCATGGTACCCCTACAGTGTCTAAACAAAACCTTAGACATTGTAAGTGCAGGGTAGCCATAAGAGTATATGGTCTGGGAGTTTGTCAAACACGAACTCCACAGCACCATAATGGCTACACTGAAAACTGGGAAGTTTGGTATCAAACTTCTCAGCACAATAAATGCACACTGATGCCAGTGTACATTTTATTGCAAAATACACCCCAGAGGGCACCTTAGAGGTGCCCCCTGAAACTTAACCGACTGTCTGTGTAGGCTGACTAGTTCCAGCAGCCTGCCACACTAGAGACATGTTGCTGGCCCCATGGGGAGAGTGCCTTTGTCACTCTGAGGCCAGTAACAAAGCCTGCACTGGGTGGAGATGCTAACACCTCCCCCAGGCAGGAGCTGTAACACCTGGCGGTGAGCCTCAAAGGCTCACCCCTTTGTCACAGCCCAGCAGGGCACTCCAGCTTAGTGGAGTTGCCCGCCCCCTCCGGCCACGGCCCCCACTTTTGGCGGCAAGGCTGGAGGGAACAAAGAAAGCAACAAGGAGGAGTCACTGGCCAGTCAGGACAGCCCCTAAGGTGTCCTGAGCTGAAGTGACTCTAACTTTTAGAAATCCTCCATCTTGCAGATGGAGGATTCCCCCAATAGGGTTAGGATTGTGACCCCCTCCCCTTGGGAGGAGGCACAAAGAGGGTGTACCCACCCTCAGGGCTAGTAGCCATTGGCTACTAACCCCCCAGACCTAAACACGCCCTTAAATTTAGTATTTAAGGGCTACCCTGAACCCTAGAAAATTAGATTCCTGCAACTACAAGAAGAAGGACTGCCTAGCTGAAAACCCCTGCAGAGGAAGACCAGAAGACGACAACTGCCTTGGCTCCAGAAACTCACCGGCCTGTCTCCTGCCTTCCAAAGATCCTGCTCCAGCGACGCCTTCCAAAGGGACCAGCGACCTCGACATCCTCTGAGGACTGCCCCTGCTTCGAAAAGACAAGAAACTCCCGAGGACAGCGGACCTGCTCCAAGAAAGGCTGCAACTTTGTTTCCAGCAGCTTTGAAAGAACCCTGCAAGCTCCCCGCAAGAAGCGTGAGACTTGCAACACTGCACCCGGCGACCCCGACTCGGCTGGTGGAGATCCGACACCTCAGGAGGGACCCCCGGACTACTCTCCGACTGTGAGTACCAAAACCTGTCCCCCCTGAGCCCCCACAGCGCCGCCTGCAGAGGGAATCCCGAGGCTTCCCCTGACCGCGATTCCTTGAATCCAAAACCCGACGCCTGGGAGAGACCCTGCACCCGCAGCCCCCAGGACCTGAAGGACCGGACTTTCACTGGAGAAGTGACCCCCAGGAGTCCCTCTCCCTTGCCCAAGCAGAGGTTTCCCCGAGGAACCCCCCCCTTGCCTGCCTGCAGCGCTGAAGAGATCCGTTGATCTCTCATAGACTAACACTACAAACCCGACGCTTGTTTCTACACTGCACCCGGCCGCCCCCGCGCTGCTGAGGGTGAAATTCCTGTGTGGGCTTGTGTCCCCCCCGGTGCCCTACAAAACCCCCCTGGTCTGCCCTCCGAAGACGCGGGTACTTACCTGCTGGCAGACTGGAACCGGGGCACCCCCTTCTCCATTGAAGCCTATGTGTTTTGGGCACCACTTTGAACTCTGCACCTGACCGGCCCTGAGCTGCTGGTGTGGTGACTTTGGGGTTGCTCTGAACCCCCAACGGTGGGCTACCTTGGACCAAGAACTGAACCCTGTAAGTGTCTTACTTACCTGGTAAAACTAACAAAAACTTACCTCCCCCAGGAACTGTGAAAATTGCACTAAGTGTCCACTTTTAAAGTAGCTATTTGTCAATAACTTGAAAAGTATACATGCAATTGAAATGATTCAAAGTTCCTAAAGTACTTACCTGCAATACCTTTCGAATGAGATATTACATGTAGAATTTGAACCTGTGGTTCTTAAAATAAACTAAGAAAATATATTTTTCTATACAAAAACCTATTGGCTGGATTTGTCTCTGAGTGTGTGTACCTCATTTATTGTCTATGTGTATGTACAACAAATGCTTAACACTACTCCTTGGATAAGCCTACTGCTCGACCACACTACCACAAAATAGAGCATTAGTATTATCTATTTTTACCACTATTTTACCTCTAAGGGGAACCCTTGGACTCTGTGCATGCTATTCCTTACTTTGAAATAGCACATACAGAGCCAACTTCCTACACACCATATATGATAAAGACCTACTAGCAATTAAAGAAGCCATTGCTGACTAGCGTCATCATCCGGAGGAAGCTTTGCAAGTAGTGACTGTGTGGACTGATCACATAAATGTAGGATTTCTATAGTTCATGAAATGGACAAACTCCCGGGAGGGCGGTATATGCTGTTCTGCTTGAAATGTCAGTATCTCATCACTTACAGACCAGTGAAAAGATATGGAAAAACTGACATTGACAATTTAAACCTGAAAGCCGCAATAATGAATGACCCTCACTGTATTAGAATTCCTGTGAGACTATGGCAGACCAGTCCATGGAATATGGAGTGACTAAAAGTCAAGGCGATGGGGCTTCTAGGTCCTGAATGGAAGAAGTGTTTTATGAGCTGTTCACTTCCTCTGAGAAGGTGCCTGGTAACCTCTTATATTGTATTGACTCCTTCATTGTTGCTATAGCTCTTTCACAGGACCATTCGCTCTTTATGTTTATTGTTTTTTCTCATTTTGTGGCTTCCATGGTTTCCTTACTAACGCCTGAACTTTAGCCTGCTTACGGATTACAATTTGGCTTAGTTTGGTGTGTTTTGCTCCTTGCTTTCTGTTTTCCATCATTCATTCAACATGAATTTTATAACTCCTGACACCATTGTCTTCCTCAGCAATGACTTAGTATAGCAAATGGGTTCCCCACGTTCAGTCCTCTAGTATGTTTTGTATATGATGTCTTAATTTTTTTTTTCTTTTTACTGTGAATGAATCTCACTCCCTGAGTCTCACGCATGGTAACTGTACTGAGCATGTTAACCACCAGTGTCCGCATTTTATGATAAGTTTACTACTGTGCAACATGGGTAAGAGGCACTGGGCTTTTACATGTTAACACAGTTGCACACGGCCTGTACATTTGAGACTCCCTTGTCCGCAGCCCTGAATCTCCACACAGGTAGCCTGCAATAAAAGAAAGTCTCCAAGGACAGGAGCATGGGCCTCCTCTCTGAGCAAACTTCTGGCCCTGGAGATCCCCTCTCCTGGGGCCCACCACAATTAATTTCTATCCTGCAGACCCTGTCTTCTAGGGCCGGATAAGAAAAACAAGCCAGGAGCCCAACAAGCCTCAACAGTCCCACTGCATTGCCTCATGCTCTTGTGCCAGTGACTGCGGAGAGGCGCAGCAGAAACACAACATGAAGCATGCGCAAACCATCACATGTCCCGGCAATCAATCCTACCAGTAGGGCAGGGAGCTGGGGGGGCAGCGCAGGTGTAGGCTCTTTGCAATGCCCCTGACCTTTGCAGCACTGGGTGCCCGTGGGCCCTGGACTAACAAGAAAAAAAAGGAGACAATGGAAATACTGTGGTGGAGGCTGCAGAGGGAGAGCAGCTTCATGCTCTGAAGTATTCATAAAAATGGGCCATGGTGCACCTGATGATGTATGTGAGGGGCCCACCAACCTCACCTGCTGCCCACCACTTGCCTTCACAACTCATCAACCTTTACAACTTGTTTACACACTTTTCTTCTTTGTAGTATCCCAAGGAGGCACAGGGGCACCACTAATGTTATATTCAGGTGTTGTGAAAAGGCTGCCTGATGTGCAGTAGCCTCCAGAAGGGTTTTCATTCAAATTAACCCTAAACCTCCTGGGCCCCTATGCCCATGACCCCAGGAGTGGTTTTCACTGTTTTTCAAGCACTCAATGCACGTAAGTGCTGATATTGTGCATTCTCTGCGGTAGCAAACATATCAAGCCAAGATTCTCCCCATTCACACAAAGGACCTTGGTCATTGAGCCAATCCGAGGCACAAGGCCTCCTGGCACAAGGTCCATGAATTCACCCTGCCCTGTTTGATGCAGTACCACATAGCAGTGGAGTTGTCCATGAGCAACTGTACCAGTCTCCATCTGATGGACAGAAGGACATTTTTCAGGCCCAAGAGGATGGCCGTTAGCTCCAGGAGTGCCAAGAGTTCACAGGAGACAACATGCCTCTTACCTCCACCTCTCCCACATGGCCACCTCATCTGGGCAGCAATGCATCACTGATGGGATTTTGCAGTCTCCTCCAAAATCTGGATGTGGTTAGAGAGATCCCCTTGATCTTGTGGCCACTGAGACTTCAAGCACTGCAGAGCTTGCATATGCCACTAGGCATGCTCGACCAGAAGGATGCAGGAGGCCATCATTCCAAGCAGCCTTAGAGTCAACCTCACTGAAATCTAGGATCGAATCTGAAATATTGAGTTCATAGCCTGATTGTCCTAACTTCTCTTTCTTGGAGAAAGGCACAAAACCAAACCATTTCCAGAATGGCTTGAATTAAGAGGAGGTCTGAGAAAGAGTCAGATGTGACTCTGACATACTGCTAGTAAGCCCCAATGATGACAGGAGGTTCACCACAGTCTACCAGTGGCTGATGACTGCTTGGGGCAAGCCCGCCTTCAACAGCCAGTTGTTGAGGTAGGTGGAAGACTGTCATCCCTGACCTCCGAAGGTGTGATGCCACAACTGCCATCACTTTCGTGAACATCTAAGGGCCAAAGGGGAGCACAGCAAAATGAAAATGCTCCAGCCCTACCACAAACTGCAGGTACTGCTGAAGAGTCTGCAGGATGGGTATATGGAAGTAAGTGTCCTGCAGGTCTGAAGCTACCATCCAGTCTCCATGGTCAGAGGCTGACAGGACGTGAGCTAGTGCGACCATCTTCAATTTTTCCTTCCAGAATAAGGCGTTGAGAGGGTGTAGGCCTAAAATAGTACACAGACCTCCGTCTTTCTCAGGCACCGGAAAGTAGCAGGATTATCAACCATGTCTTACTTCTGGTAGATGATATAAGATTTCAAGCACTCCAGAATTAAATCACAATGTAATTTTTAACTGAGTCTTCCATCAAGTAAGTCTTCCATTTCATGCAACTTGGCAAAATGTTCTAAAACAATCCTCAAGCAGGTTTCACAATCTTCAATCTCAAAACAAGAAAACTAAAGAGATTTTCAAGAATTCACAGCCAACACATGTTTCATCTGCATTGAATATATAGCAGCAGACTTCATCAGGACTATAATGTCGAAATATATGTGACAAATTCTAAACTGTACAAAGTGCTTGTGCCATCACCAAAATTCACTGCTTGAACCACCTCACATGAGTGTCAAAACCATGCACCACCATCCCTTCTATCACTGTCCACTCCAGGGCAGTGAATTGCCAACACCATTTGGCAACACTCAGTGGAAAAAAGGAAACTTGAAAAGTGGTAAAGCAACTGCATAAGCAAAGGAAAGCCCAAACAACTAGCGCCAGGACTAAGAAGTGAAGCTTAACATCCATTGCTCACCTTCATTTAAAATATCAAGCAAATTAATTGCCTATTAGAGGCAACAGTAGTAAAATCTTCATTGCCGCTACAAGCATGGAGGCGAATGGCAACACTGGTGCAATGGCCTACCTGATACAATCTGTGGTGCTCAAATCACAACAAATTATGAAACTAGCAGTGTCCTGAACGTTCTGAAAGGCCTGAGCTAGTACAGATCGGAGATCCCTGGTGGCACAGGGAAGACTTGAGCTGCTGAGTCCCAAATGGCATGGGAGTGGCATCCCAGGAGACAGCTGGCATTCACTGAACAGAAAGCCAGGCTAGAGGAAGAAAAAGCTTGTTTCCCAAATGTCTTGACTCGCTTGGATTCCCTATCAGGGGGAGTAGTCAGAAAAGTGTTGGGGTTAGAAATGCTTCTGGATTTGTACACAACTAAACATTTGACCAAGGAACGCAGAGTTGCCTGGGGCAGGGCCATGATGTGTTGCTATTTGCCTGTTGGTTGGTGGCCAGATCAGGTTTTGGCCCAGGTGCACTTGTATCTGTTAGTGCCACATTAAATGGCACAAAGGGATCAGAAAATGTTTGCCCCATCTGGATGTCTTCCGTCAGCACAATTTTTAACCTCCAAAGGTGGGGAGCTAGAAGTCAAAGGCTTCAGCCGCCCTAAGCGTCATCACAAAACCTGATTCAGTGGAAGTATTGAGACAGGTGACCTCCTGCAAGTCATCATACAAAATGTCCTCAGTGCAGGGCTGAGCAAACTCATCACCCAGTTCATAACCGTTGCCTGAGTCTATGCCGAAAAGGTTTGTGTTCTCCTTTATAGAGGCGGCAAATTGAGCAGGGTATGTGGTGACTCAACAGCGGGTACAGTTTTGATAAAGGAGGGACCAGTGCCAACTCTGAGTCGGAGAGTACTATAGGTATCTCATCATCTGGTGTCGATGGATTCAGCTCTGGCATCAAAGTTCCAGGAACTGGTATGGACCACAGTGTCGGATGCGGGGTCGGAGCCAGAGAAGTCTTCATGAACATGAAGGGCCCCGCTGGTGCCGAGGGAAAACCTACCAGTGGTACTCCACCAGAGGGAGGGCCTTCCAGGTACTCCGGGCCTGAAGACCTAATAGGGGAAGTCAGCAAAAACAGTAGAGTCAGAGCATGGCCTTGCAGTCTATTTAGGACTGACGGTCAGCCCCAGAAACTTGGGTTGTGTTAGAACCAGTTGTGGGATTGGCTCTGAAGTCTTCAGACTCCAGGAGCGAGAATGAGAGCCATAGTGCCATCCCTCCTCTCCCACCTTCCTAGGTGAATGAAAGGGGTGAGGGGACCAAGACCCACTCAAATTTTTGTGGATCTTTTTGGACTTATCAGATGCTTTAGATCTCAGCAAAGATCATCTCTAAAAGGACTTCATTGGCTTCTGGAGTGAAAAAGGGACTGAATCTTTGCATTGGACTGCAACTTTGACCAGTCTTGTTGCAGGTCTTCTCATGTTTACAATGTAGAGTTTTACCTCACTTCCCCAGGTGTTTTTCTGCTTTGTTGACATGCAGTCACTGCAGGCCTTAGAGTCATGACCTCGCAGACCACAGGCAGATATCTGTTTGCAACTGTCCCTACAAGGCTCGAAACCTGTCATTTTTGTTGGTGGCATTCCTTTTCACACTATACATTTTTGACAAAGTATCTGAGGTAAATGCCTCTGAGAAATGAGAGCTCCTGATCTGTGTCTGGTGGTGCAGAAAGAAAGGAACTGATGTCAGTGGACAGGAATTACGACTTTATATGCCCTGCACATAATTTCCAGAGCTGACAGCATCAGTGCACAGTTGCACAGTGCCACCTACCGGCATGCATAGGTACTATTGAAATGTTTTCAGATCCAGTCTGACACCTGAGGTATATTCAAAGGGTGAGGAATCAGCATCTAGAAAACTTTATCAGAACTGTGTTGCAGAAGTCACAAATGCATGTGCTAAATGCTAATATTGTTTGGAGTGCCAGTTAAGAAATGTTGTTTACTTATTGTTACTCTTCCATGTGATCCACATTTTGTTTTGTAGACACGCCAACCTGTATTTCAAATACTGCACATAATCAAATGTAGAACTGTATAAATACAAGATTTATATTAATATTTGAAATCTAATGCAATTCACATCGAAAAATATAGCTACGTTTTGTGGCCTGTAGTAAGTTAAGAAAAACTCAAAAACTGTTTTGATTTGGTTTCAAATACTTGATTGACAATCTGAATATTGAACAATGAATTCTTATAACTGGTAGTTCTGTTTTTATTCGATTTAATAATATGTCATGTAGTTGACTTTATTGATGTAGAATTAGTTTGACAAAGCCAGTAAGCCTCCCACATATATATATTTCTATATATACAGATTACCTACTGGCAGTGCCAGTAGGTAGTTATAGTTAGGACCTACTTACCATAGGAAAAGCATGTTTTGTTTTGCCTATAACTTTGAGGCTGTTTGACGAATCTTCAGGAAATTTTCAAAATAAGTTTCCTGGTTACTTTAGCTGCTGTCTGGAAAGTTTTGGGGTGATCCATCAACCATGGGCGCAGAAAAAGGTGGGGTCCCAAAACATGTTTTCCCAATGCAATTTCCCATAGGGACTACAGTCCAAACCGCTGAACAGATTTACACCAAACTTGGCAGAAAGCTATATTTTGGTCCAGAAAGATCTCTTTTTGTAATTTGGTGCAAACCTGTTCAGTAGTTTTTGCATTATTAAAGAAAAAATAAATACAGATATCTAGGGTCGTGGAGGGTCCGCGTATCCGACAGATCTCATGCGGAGATCTGATTGGCTACCAACAGTTCACCAGGAAGTATTGGTAGCCATCGTGAGACTAATTCGAGTCCCAAGAAAAAAGTAAAATAAATAAACAGAAGGTGTCAGGAATCTTACCCGGCTTTTCTGTTGGAGTGAAGATAGAGGTCACAGCATCAGGTCCCCACTTCCGAACTGAAGGGAAAGCCCCAACAATGCCAAAGCCAAACCAGACCAATGGGGAAGAGGGGAGGAGATAAATAAATAACAGATGACATCCACCAGAAGACTGCGCTGCAGGAGATATGTCTGTCTAGGGCTTAGCTACGTGTCTCTCCCTATGGATAAAGATAAGCAATATATCAATAATCTGATACATATCATCCCACCCTTTAACCTTCCGTCTAAGTTCATGTGGACATAGCTAAAATAGGTACCTGTTGTCCCCCCTTTTCCAATATAAAGTAGTGGAGAAGTCTAAATGGCACTGTCAGCAAATCTAGAGATACAAGAGGAACAATTGTCAATGGTAAATAAACACAATAATATTGTTTCACACACACATATATGTACTTAAAAAACAAAGGTTACAGGGACGTTATAGTTAGGCTCACATTTTAAACATACCAAACCATAGAAATTCACCAGTTATAGTTATCTCAAGTAACTATATAACTCATGCCGTAAGGTAACTTAACTCGCACCCCGCTGTGCACAGTTATCTGATTAATAATTTTACTGCAGATGACACAGTGTCATTATCAATGATGTTATCAAAGATGTCATGAGTGCATAACATGTGAGGTAATTAGCGAGGGTGCGGATTATATTTACCCTAGGGCACGAGTTATGTCAAGGAAGATATGGTGTTCTATATTGTCTCAGAAATCCTTTATTGCAAGAACATCCAAGTGTGCTTCCTACCCCAAAATGGATGCATCCATCACAAAAGTAACTCATGCTCAATCCATCCTTATTTTTCTCTGGCTAAAAAACTTCATGTTTAGTGAAGATGATAATAATGATGACATACATTTAGAGTACAACATTATCCCAACAGGGGTGTCCCGGTACTAAAGTGTGACACGGAAGGGACGAGGGTTAGGCATATATCGGGAGAACAGATATGTCTTAAGAGACTTTTGGAAGATACGAAAGCTGAACTGTGCACCAAGGCTATAAGAGCCAATTCCAGGCTCAAACAAGAAAACCTGATTACCTATGCGGTCTTAACATACTGAAGGAACCATCATCAGTTGAGATCCTTAAGAGCATCAACCAAGAGGATTGGTAATGAGTCAGTTTGCAGACAAAGTAGAATGGACCCATGTCATAAAGGCCCTTTTGCAGAAGAAAACAACACTTTTCAATGGAAAGTCAATGTTAGAAGGGAAGGCAAGCTGAGATAGTAGCATGATGTGGTCAGCTCAGTAAAAGCCTGGCAGCTGTTTTACAACTGCTGCCCAGAAAGAAGTCTAGCATATAGATCTGTCTTGCGAAAAGTTTCAGGAGCATACAAATTTTCAGAATAATTCTGAGATGGAAAAAGAAATAGTGTAACAGGTTTGTTGACTTAGATGGACATGGAGAAATCGCTGAGGTTTTTCACATTAGCAATAGGTGGAGGTAAGTGACTTAGCTCAACAGGCCACCAGGTAAAGGAGCAGGCGTAGATAGAATTGCCAAAATAAAGTATCTTAGTTTTATCAGTGTTAATTTGAGATCATATCTGAAAAGAACAGAAAGAGTTGGGAGAGAAGGATGAGTGTGAGTCAAGACAAACAGAGATCTATGTGTCACCAGCGCAGGCGGCAAATTAGGGCCTAAAAATTCAACAAGCTGAGCAAGCAGGCCTACATAATTGTTACAAAGTGTGGGAATAAGGGAGGGTCACTGTGGTACTCTACAGCTAACTGCATTAAGGAAGGACTTGTAGGAGAGATGATGAACAGCTTGAAAGCAGACAGCTAGAAAGGATTTCAACCAGTGCATGGTCTGAACTTCTGCCACACAGCTGGACAGACAGTGCAGAAGAAAGGCATTGGATACCACATCAAATGCAGCATAAAGATCAAGAAGCATAAGGTTGGTAAAGACCCTTGATCAAGAAGACATTGCACATTATTGGAGATCGAAATAAGGTTGAGAGCTATGACATGGACAAAACCCAGATTGGTTGTAAGTTTAAAATTATTAGCCTCCAAATAGTTGGAGAGTTGAGCGCTGACATGTTTAAGTATTCTGGACGGAAGAATTGACATATGTGGAAAATAGATAGAATGAAGGAGTCATCACAAAACAATAGTGGGCAAACTGACAGCAAGCTAGAGATCAGCTACTCCTTTCTGAAAACTTCAGGGGGCTGGGAAATATGAAAATGCTAAGAGAAAGGTGAGAAATTGAACTTAATAAAAAAAGTGCTAAACTAACAAAGCACCTCCTGTGAATGCACACAAGATAAAATAAATTACAACACTAAAAAGTGGAGGGGTTAAGTGAGCCAGGCAAGATAGCAGACAGAGATTTATGAGGCTCCACAGCACCCTAAAAATCTTGCAAAAAAAGCACAATATCCGGTAGCGACATCAGCTGTTCAAAGGTCCTTTTTGCTTTGGGGAGTAAGGGGTTGATGCAGTATTTAATTTAAAAGGCAGCTAACGGAAAACTGAATGCGGCCTACTCAGCTTGAATCAAACAACATGGCCCACACAGATCACCAAAGGTAACGAGTTACCAGACTTACTGGTGAGTGAAAGGAACCAAGGAGGAAGCAGAGGCAGGCAAGATGACTGTAGACCCCTAGGAAACACCTGGGCCTTGGTGGGGTGAAATGAGGCTGGGGCAGAGTCAGCTGAGGTGTGTAGGCGCCTGCAGAGGCTGCTGAGCAGTGAAGGAGCAACAGTGTTCAGCACAGGCAATTGGGGAGGATGAGGTGAGCGGGCCCAAAGTAAGTGGCCGGATGAGTAACCCTTCAACCTTCCCTCCTAACCCCAAGCTCCCAAGCTTTCCAGTATGGCAGAGATCAGGCAAAAGAGCAGAGAGATTCAGTGGTGAAAGGGGATGACATTAGTGGGTGAAGCTGCAACTTTGCCCTCACAGTCAAGAGGAGGGAATTAAATGATCCCTGTTGTGCCAGGAATCCCAACAGTTGGAAAGATTGGGGCCAAATGGAAAGAAGCCCAAGTGAAGCATCTTGACCCTGTCACCCAGCAGGGCGAGTGAGGGCGAGCAGAAGCTAACACTCATAGGGACAAACAAAAAGACCCCCGCCCGGTTAAAGGGCAACCAAATAGCCTGACCCCCAAGCCAAACATATAAAACACTCCTGAAAATGCAATAATTCAACACAAAAGACACAAGGCAATGACAAGGACAATGGAGGGATCACCGCTCTATAGGGGAACATTGATGAATACACAAAAACACAAGATTAGCTGATGAACAGCAACACAACTGATGGGCCCACTGAGAGAAGACAAGTCAAGTACATTGGGAAATAATCTCTCCTCAACAGATGTGATACTGCAGGTGATGTGAGAAATCTGACTTGTAAAACAATATTGAGGAAGTAGGTGCAGAGCAAAACAGACAGCAGACACAAAGGAAACATAACATAACCACATGAAATCTAAATGGGCTAGGAGACAGTATTAGGCACTGGGTTATGGGGCAATAACTAAGACGACACCAACCAGACATGGTGTTACTACAAGATACACACAACATGACAGGCACAGGATGCGGAAGATATAATGTTCTGCTGCCCATGGGGTTTACTAAAGGGTCGAGAGGAGAAGCTGAGCCCCCTTCACACTTCCAAAAACAGACAAAAATACCAAAATGAAAAAAGAGCAACAAATAATATTTGCCAGGATTAATGCCCCCGACGTTACAAGACAACATGCTGAGGGAAGCAGGCCTGATGCTGCTTGAAAACCCAGACTCTCTGCATGTCATTGGGGCAACTTTAATGATGTAAAGAACACCACACAGGTCAGATCAAAAGATAGTTAGAAAATGAAAGAGGACAAAACTAAAATAGTGAAATTTGTGAAGGTTTTTGGATTGATATACACATGGAGAAGGTTGTACACAGATGGAACAGTACTCATAACTTCTCAGTAATTACAACTAGATTGCATATTCATTCTTGGTATGGAGGTCACAAGACTTGTGGGATCAGAATTTAAGGCTAAAGGAATTTAAGCTCATTCAGCACAGACCTGCATGATGTAAAAAGGGATAAAGAAGGAAGAAAAGGGATGGAGGCTTAATGTAAGGAATCTCTAGGAAGAGAGAATGACAGAAAAACTTCAAGAGGCTGTGGTCTGATTTGTTGAGGATAACAAATGAACAATAGAGAGTTAAGAGACCCTTTGGGAAAGCTACAAAGTAGTGATTAGGGACAGGGCATAGCTTCAGTACACTACAAACAAACACAGAGATAGGGAAAAGTGAGCACTTTGAAAGACGAACTGATGAAAAAGGAGATACATGCCCCTAGATGGATCTGCTGGCTTAGAGGCAGATGCACTGCGTACAGGCAGAGTACAAAGCTCGGGTGCACAGTGATGCCAAGCCTTAACAGCTGGTCTGTTAGAAAATGTTATATGAGACTGATAACAAGGCTGGTAAATTACTGGCATGGTTTAGCAGAAAGAAGGATGGAGTGAGGTAGAAACAGTGAGAAATGAAGAAAGGACTGAAGTAAAAGATAATCGGAAAATCGCTAGATAGTTGCCAAATAGTATGACGATCTGCGTAGTTACACAAAAAAGGACATGTAGGAGGCTGGCCTGGTTTGTAGTGGGTACTGAAGGTACTTACACCTTATACCAGGTCCAGTTATCCCTTATTAGTGAAATGTAGTCAGTGTCTAGAAGCCAGTCTGTCTAGGGGTAGCTGTGCAGCCAAGGCTTGTCTAGGAGACATGCAAAGCTCTTGCAATACCACTGTAGTCACACAGTACTCACACACATGAAAGAAAATAAAGGTTACAAAAATAAAGGTACTTTATTTTGGTCACACAAATGCCAAACATACCATAGAGACTATACTCCCTTTGGAGGTAAGTAATATGCAAATTATATACACTAGTATGCAGAAATAGCTGTAAAAACAGTTAAGTGCAAATAGTAGAAATCACAACAGTTCGAAATGGACCTAGGGGGAACACAAACCATATACTAAAAAAGTGGAATGTGAAAGTCTGTTTCCCACCTAGGCAAGTGTAGTGGGTAGAGCAGCGCTGGGAGTATTAGAAAACACCAAAGTTAAGTTATAGAACCCACCCCAGAGCCCAAGAAAGCAGGATGTAAATCACTGTAACTTTCCTAGAACACATAAGAACAAGAGAAAGAAGATATTGTAAGGACAAGAATACACTGCAAGACACCAACAATGGATTCCTGGACCTGAAGGCCTGTAGAAGAAGGGGGCCAAATCCAAGAAGCACCTAAGAGTCCAGGGAGAACAGGAGCCCCTGCTAACCCGGATGAAGGTACAAAAGAAGAACCACCGGTGAAGAACAACAGTAAGTACTGCACCCAAAAAGACAGATGCGGGTTCCTGGTTGGTGCGGATGCTGTCCCACGCCAGATGGATGATTGCAGACTGTTTTGCGTCGCTGGATTCCGCCAACAAGCCTTGGCACACGCAAAGCATGCAGTTAGTGGAAAATGGTGCTGCCAGGGACCAGGAGGGACCTGGTGTACTGTACCCAGGAGGAGGAGTCATAGGGAGCTCTCAGTAACTCAGAGAGCCCTCAGAAGACCAGGCAGTGTGCACAGGAGTCCCACAGCACAAGGACAAAGCAGGTGCAAAAGGAGGCCCACACAGCACTACACAAAGGGATCCCATGCCGCCGGAGAACCACGCAGGAGGCTGTGCATTGCAGGAAGTGCTGGGGGCTGGAGCTGCACAGTGCACAAAGAAGTTCGTGGAAAGATGCCAACAAGCGTTGGCAACTGCAAAACATGCAGTGCACATGGGTACTGTCTTGCTTGGGAACGCAAGCTCTTACCTCCACCAAAGTTGGACAGTTGGACGTCAGGACCATCGGAACCACTTCAGTCCACCATCCGTGATGCTGGATCCACGCACTTCATCAGGAGAGGGGACCCAAGACACCGGTCGTCGCTGCAGAGGGGTGCCTGCTGAAGCAGGGAAGTGACTGTCACTTCAAGGGAGATTCATTTGTTCTTCTGGTGCAGGCTGAAGACAGGCTATCCTCTGAGGATGCATGACCGGAAAACAGTTGCAGTTGCTGGCAGGAGCTGAAGATACAATGTTGCAGAAGTCGTCTTTGCTTCTTTGTTGCAGTTGTAGAGTTCTTGGAGGGTCCAGGTGCAGTTTCTTCAGTAAGAAGGTGAAGCAAAGGATGCAGAGGATTCCTGCTGGAGTCTTGCAATCCGAATCTGAAGAACCACCCAAGAGAGGGACCCTAAATTGCCATGAAAGGGGGATTGGTCAGCTACACAGGTAAGCATCTATCAGGGGAGGGCTCTGACGTCACCTGCTGGCACTGGCCACTCAGATGCTCCCAGAGTTCCCTACCAACTTGGAATATAAGATGGCAAAACCCAGGGACCCTTTGGGGGACCTCTGAGCACCACCCCTGGGGTGGTGATGGACAGGGGAGTGGTTTGTTTGTCCAGTTTCGCATCAGAGCAGGGACTGGGGGTCCCTGAACCGGTGTAGACTGGATTATGCAAGGATGGCACCATCTGTGTCCTTTGAAGCATTTCCAGAGGCTCCGGGAGGCTACCCCCCCCATGCCTATAACACCTATTTCTAAGGGTGTAACATCCCTCTCCCAAAGGAAATCCTTTGTTCTGCCTTCCTGGGCTTGAGCTGCTCAAGCAACAGGAGGGCAGAAACCTGTCTGTGAGGTGGCAGCAGCTGGGGCTGCCTGGCAAACCTCAGAAGGCTGTAATGGCAGTACTGGTTGTCCTTAAAGGAGCACCCAGAGTGCATGGAATCATACAGCCAATGCTTGCAAAAGCCATGGGGTATGATTACAACATGTCTGATACCAAACATGGCCATATTTGGAGTTACCATTGTGAAGCTGTACATAGGTAGTGACCTACGTCCAGTGCATGTGTAAATTGGCATCACCGCACTCATAAGTTCTGGGAAAATGGTCCTGGAGGTCATGGGGGCACCTGTGCTAGTGCAGGGGTGCCCTCACACACACGTACTCTGCACCTTGACTTATAAGCGACCTGGTGCAGTGTAAATGGCAGTGAAAGGGTGCATGCATTTTTTCAATCAGGCTACAATGGCAGTCCTGTAGAAGCCTTTGCAAGGGCTCCTTATGGGTGGCAAAATAAATGCTGCAGCCCATAGGTATCCCCTGGAACCCCAATGCCCTGGGTACCTCAGTACCTTATACTAGGGACTTATCAGGGGGCACCAGTATGCCAATTGTGGGTGAAATAGTGGATTACCAGTATCCTATAACCATAATTTAAGGGAGAGAGCATAACTACTGGGGTCCTGATCAGCAGGATCCCAGTAGACACAAACACACTGACAAACAGTCCAAATGTGGGGGTAACCATGCTGGAGAGAGGCTACCTTCCTACAGGAGACAAATAACATTGACAATGAGTAATACTCCCAAGTTTAACAGAGGACTTTGCAGAACAGCTGCATACCAGTAACACTAAAGGAGGTGGAGGGCGCTAGTCAACAATTATGTACAGAAGAAATTCCCAGCTGTATGTCTTACAAGGAGAACTGTTTAAGGAATTCTCCATTACAACAGGGATCCATTTAATGGAAAAGTTCATTATAACAAAGGAAAGATTTCTAGATACTGCCAACAGACTACAATTACAGTGATCACAAGGTGGGAAAACCTAAGAAAGAAATGCTCTTTCAACCACCCAATATGTCTGTTTAGTGTGGAGTTAAAATATTAGCCAAAATCTTAATGGACAGACTCATAGCAGGAGTACCAACCCTGATACACCTAGGCCAAATGGTATTCATTTAATAACAATCCACAAGACTGAACCTGAGAAGGACACAAAACTGGATACACAGGTGGGAAATGGAGGTTGAGACTAAAGTACTCCTGTTCCTTGACACAGTTAAGGGTTTATATTCCACCACTGTATCATTCAAATACTGGTGGTATTTAGCAAAGGACCATTGTTTCATGCATGTGTCACATTACTTCAACATGCTGAGGTACAGAGGTGAGAATAAACTGGCTGACCTCACATGCATTTGGACAGGGTTGCCCCTTATCACCCCTCCTCTTGGCCCTAGCAGTCAAATCCCTGGACTGCTGGATCAGGAAAAATTCAGGAGTAAGTGGATTTTTAATGGCACTAGTGTCAAAACGTATCACTTTACGTGGATGACATCCTCATCTACGTGAGACATGTGTCGCACAATATCGGCCTTGATCAATATATTCCTAGAATTCCAAGACAGCATGGGATACAAAATTAGGACCCAAAAGTAGGAGGATGAGAGGTCAATGGCAGCCCAAGAGTCCAAGAGAATGGTTTTAGATACTCAGGAACTGAAATCACAAAAGACAGGGAGACATTCGAAGTGAGAAATCAGAGACCAGCCCTAACCAATTTCAGAGAAGAGGTGAGATAAAGGTGGACATTACTGTTGTTAACGAGAGTACAGCACTCTTCAAAATGGCTTTCGTACTGTGTTTGATATACAACCCATTCTACCTTTTTGAGGGAGTTTGAAGGGGAAGGGGACACCTAAGGCAGCTGTTGTGGGGCGGCTGGAATCCAAGACTCATGCTGTTGGCCCCTTATAGAACAATGTTCATTGGATGCATCTCCTTTCCCAATATCCAACACTGCTACTGGCCCGCGCAGCTGGTGGCTGTTGATGACTGGACCTTCAGAGGCCAAGAAGAAACAGCAGTTAAAATGGATAGACAAGAAATGAGAGATAATATGTTTCTGAACTAATTATGAGTTGGGGTAAGACTGAAAAATCTGCCTTGGGCCACAAACAGTGGTAAATGTCTTAAAAATAGCTAAAGCTGCTCTGCTCTGGGATGAGGTAAGATGAGAACCTTGAAAACCCAGCTGTGAGAGGGACACATGCTAGGAGATGTAGCACACATGAATCAATTATAGGCATATCTAAACTCGAGACATTTTAGGAAAAGAACAAATGAAAGACTTTGTACACCTAGGAGGAATATGATCTCTACCTCTCACAATAGTATCTATCCACACACACACACTAGAGGAAGACTAGATGACAATCCCGCTGGAGAAGCCCCTGAAAGGAAGGGTTTTGGAAGATTCCCTGGGAAAGGGTACATTCTCCCAAATGTATAAAACACCGATCAACCCCACATAATCTACAACACATTTGAGAGAAGTGTCAAAGAGACATATGGGAGATGGAGGACGAAGACTGGGATGAACTCAGCCATCTAAGAGAAGTAGCAATCATATCTAATTTTAGATTGATAGAGCTGAAAATACTACAAGAAGTGAACTACCTTAGACAACGGCTCCAGAAGATGGGCTTCGATCCCATAAAGCAGAATGGTCACACTCATACTCAGTTTATGGGAATGCAGATTGATACTTCTGGGAAAGCATAGGAGAGGTAATGTCAGAAGTAATACACAAAAAATGTAAATGGCACTTAAATAAACCATATAAGGGATCCCAGGAGAAGAGGGCCTAACACTATATAAGATGTTATTCTTTCACCTGGGAATAGGTTTAAGACTAAAGGACATAAAGGGAAGACTTTGAAAAAAGTATTTGAAAAGTTCAGCTTGCCTGAAACGCAAATAAAATCAATAAAAATAAAATAAAACAAACAATAAAAAGTGGCAGATGAATCCAAGAGCCCCCATCAGTACAAGGAAACAAAAGGATGGTGGGCAACAGAAGTGATACAGTGTTGGTGCCCGTCAATAGCTACGTAGCAGCGGCAGAATTCCAGTCTGCAAGGAATCCAAGGCACACGTGCAGACTCCCGTGAAATACTTTAGCTAGCATGGACTTAGCCTGTTAGATCTGCAACGGAAGGCATGATTAATTAAACGAAAACGATAAACCAATAGTGGTGAGAAAATTAGTGAACTGGAAACCAGCTATCCCCTTCTAGTATAGCTGACCTCCAAAAATGATACGTTAGGTTATGCTCTTTGGATTTGTACAACTGATAGCCACAAGGGGTGTCATGGTGCAGGAGAAAATACAGAAAACTCTCACTGAAACAATAAGAAATCAGATATCCTTCATGAGGAGCCGGGTTTTATGTCGTTTTGAGAAGAGCTGGTAACTGGAGAGGTGGTGCAGAGAAAGGGCAAAACGGTTTCAGGTTGTTGCTGCATAAGAAAACAAGCATCAACCAGTTCAGTTCTAAAACATGAGATGCGAGGAGCACATACTCAGCTCTGATTAGCTGATTGTACAATACTCATAGGCTGAAGGAAGGATAGCCTCTTGTTGATGTAAAGCGTTTGAGAAGTATGCAGGGCTTTGTGAGCAAAACAAAAGGGGGCAATTTACAAACTTCATGTTGTAGTATGCATAGTAGTACTATAACAGTACCACAAAATGCTATTTTCTTATCTTCATGTGAAGGTCTTCACCACTGCCTTGCCTATATTTTCTAAGCACAGATCTCCACATTCTCTCCGCCCTGATTGCCGACATCTCTGCACACATACACCTATGTTTTAGTAGCTGTTAATGTGGGAGGGACAAGTGGGACTGGCTGGAAAATGGGGACTATTTACTCTTAAAGCAAAGGACTTATGGAAGGACATGTAGTCTTGTAGTGTATAACTTCTACATTTCTAGCGAACTTGTTTGTGATGGAGGTGGAACCTAATCCCATTGGTCATCAAGCAACAGACCAGCAAGCTGTTGATTTGCCGACCATTAAAACCTTTGTCTTCTCACCATTTAGTTTCAAGCAGTTTGCTTGCATCCATTAGAAATGGATTGCATGCAGGAATTAAACTTGGCTTGTGTTTCGGCAATACTACTCAAGATTGAAATAATAATTTGCTATTATCAGCATGTGAGACAGTTTTTAAGCAGAAGGATTTAATTATTTCTACCAGTGGTGCAATATAGGACATTGAGGAGGTTTGGACTCCGTGATGACCTCTGTGGGACACCACATGCTAAATGGGAGGAGTGGTAGGGAGGAATATGGACAGTTTGGGTTGTGCTGGATAGGAAGGAGCAAAGACAAAGGCTCTCAGGGAGAACCTAGACTTATGCAAGGTGTGAAAGGTTGTATCAGATGCTGAGAGATCAAGGAGGATCAGTGAGGCTGACGCACCCCGATCCAGAATAAGGTGAAGATCAGCAGTGGCAGCTAAGAGAGGAATTTCTATGCTATGGGCACAGGGGAAGCACATGAAGGTTTTCTATCAGCTTAAAAGATTCTTTATCTTCTGTCTCATCGAGGTGATGTTCAGGTTTCCAATCCTGGTAAAATTAGGAGATGCTAAAAGGTCAGCTAGCTAATTGCTGAAGCCTTGTCGCTATCCTGCTGAGTGTGGAGACCCCTCCAGAAAGAGAAGTTGGTATTGGGTTCGACTGTGAGCACGAAAAAGTTTAGCCAAAGGAGTCAGCTGCATGGTGCACTGAAGGACTGAGTGGAAGATAATTGCCAGTCCTCCCCAAGTCTAACTGATCTGTCGTGGCTGATTATTTAATAGCTGTGAGGAATCACTAAGGAAATAGCAGGATTGGAATAGGAATTAAGCCATTTTTCAGATACAAATAGAAGGTCAGGGTGGTGGAAATTAATGAAACCCTGAGGCTGAGTCAATGCTTGGGAAGAGGACGAGTGAGATGAAAGCAGTGTAGGTTAGCGGTAAGACGGTTTATGTCAAATGACGTAGCGTTACCTAGCAAGGGAGAGGGCATTGTAGCTGTGATGTTGGAGGAACAAAGGGAAGAGATGGGGGAGACTATTGTAGGAAGCTGGCCTGGTATGTGGTGGACACATATGGTGTTGTCACACTATACCAGGTCCAGGTATCCCATGTTAGTGAAGTGTAAGCAGTGTCTAGGAAGCCAGGGCTCTCTAGGGGTAGCTATGGATGAGCAGCAAAGACTTATCTAGCATACATGCAAAGCTTATGCAATACCACTATAGTCACACAGCACCATCACACATGAAAAAACCACACAGTGTTACAAAAATAGAGGTACTTTATTATGGGAACACAACTACTAGAATACTAATAGGTAGGCCTCCCAAATGAAGGTAAGTAAGCACACTTATTATATACACAATAACAATCAGTAAGAAGCATAAAAACAACAAGCATTGGCAAAAGTATTAGAAAATAGTGAGGGCCCTAGGGGAGGGCCAAACCATATACTAAGAAAGTGGAATGCAAGATACAGTCGCCCACCCAAGGATGTGGAATCAATAAAGGGGAGCTGGAGGAACTAGAAACCCCTAGAGGTGAGTACTAGAGTCACCCCAGCGACCAGGAGAGCAGAGGTAAGTACCTGGTTTTCCCCAAACCTAAAAGGAGGACTTAGGGAAAGGATTGTGCAAGACCCAGACCAGACTGGAAGAACCCAAAGGCAGATTTTGGAGAAGAAGACCTGCAAATGAAGGGGACCAAGTCCAGTTCATGATGGAGGGCCCATCCATGGCAGGAGCCACAAACCATCCTCCTGTGGATGCAGGACTAGGTTGATTGGGGAAGAAGTCCAGCTGGGCAGCGCAGTAGATGAAGAGGAGTCAATGAAGCGATGCGGTTAGTGTCCCACGTCAGCTGTCAGGTTGCAATGGGTCAGTGGTACTGGAGAACCTCTAACAAGCCTTGGCAAATGCAAAAGAAGAAACAGATGAGTTGCAACGCTGAAGATGACCAGTAAGGCCCAGGGGACTCGTCCCTTGGAGGGGAGTTCGAGGTGACTCTCAGCACTTAGGAGAGTCACTAGAAACAGTCGTAGCCCACACCGGCAACCCACTGGCAGCAGGCACAGCAAGTCACAGTGAGGCCGAGTCGGCACACCTGAAGAGTAGTCCCACGTCGCTGGAGCAGCAGAAAGGAAACTGTGCTTGGCAGGAAGAAGTGCTGGGGGCCGGGCTACACGGAGCCTGGAGATCCCTTGGAGCAGAAGCAAGCAAGTCTTAGTAGCTGCAAGAGTCACGGTGCACAGGCGTACTGTCCTGCAAGGAGAGGCAAGGGCTTATTGTCTCCCAAGTTGGAAGGCTAGAACAGAGGACCAAGGGGACCAATCCAAACCCCAACCTGTGATGCAGGATCCATGCAGTTCCTGAGGACAGCAGATCCACGCAACCAGTCGTCGGTGCATTGGGTGCCTGCAGATGCAGGGGAGTGACTCCTTCACTCCAAGGGAGATTCCTTCTTACTTCCTGGTGCAGGCTGACGTCTCGCTGACCTCAGGGGATGCACAGCCGGGGAAATGTTGCAGTTGATAGAAGGAGCTGGAGAAACAATGTTGCAAAGCGGAGATGTCACTGAAGTTGCAGATCGTTGGTTCCTGAAGAGTCCAGATGCAGTTCCAGTGGCCAGAAGATGAAGTAAATGATGCAGAGAAGTCCTGGTGGACTCTTGCATGTCAAATCTGAGGACCCACCGAAGAGGGAGACCCTAAATAGCCCTAAAACGGGGTTTGGTTACCTGCAAAGTGACCATCTATCAGGAGGGGGCTGTGTTGTCGCATACCTGACCTGGCCACTCAGATGCTCCCAGGGGCCTCTGCCCATCTTGGATTCAAGGTGGCAGAATCAAGTGCCCACCTGAAGGAGTTCTGGGCACCACCCCTGAGGTGGAGATGGACAGGGGAGTGATTACTCCCCTTACCTTTGTCCAGTTTCACACCAGAGCAGGGACTGAGGATCCCTGGACTGGTGCAAACCGGTTTATGCTAAGAGGGCACCAAATGTGCCCTTCAAAGCAAACCGGTGTCTTTGTGAGGCTACCCCTCCCAAGACTTGTAACACCTATTTCCAAGGGAGAGGGTGTTACCTCCCTCTCCCACAGGAAAGCCTTTGTTCTGCCTTCCTCAACCTGAGCTGGTTAAGCAGCAGGAGGGCAGAAACCTGTCGGAGCGGGCTGCCCAGAAAACCCCAGCAGACTGGTAGGAGCAATACTGGGGGTCCTCTAAGGCAGTGGTTCCCAACCTTTTGACTTCTGTGGATCCCCACTTTATAATTACTGGAACCCAGTGACCCCCACTGAACCATCAATGGAGTTCGGGGACCCCACACTAAGTCATTCCTGAAAGCCGGGGACCTAATCTGTTAATATTGATTAATTTTCTAAGCAGTGGAGGACCCCCTGAGGAGGCTTTGCGGAGCCCCAGGGGTCCCCGGACCACAGGTTGGGAACCACTGCTCTAAGGAGCCCCCAGAATGTATGGAATCATACAACCAATACTGGCAACAGTATTGGGGTATGATTCCGACATGTTTGATACCAAACATGCCCAGGTTCGGAGTTACCATTATGCAGCTGGACATAGGTAGGGACCTATGTCCAGTACACGGGTAACATGGCTTCCCTGCACTTATGAAGTCCAGTGTAATGGAATTGGAGTTCGTAGGGGCACCTCTGCTCATGCCGGGGTGATCTCACACACAGGGACCTGCACCCTGCCCTCTGGGTTGGAAGGGCCTACCATAGGGGTGACTTACAGTTACCTGGTGCAGAGAGTTGTGGTGAAAGGGTTCATGCACCTTTTAAAGCAGGCTGCAACGGCAGGCCTGTTAACACATTTTTGCATGGGTTCCTTTGGGTGACACAATACATGCTACAGCCCATGGGGAACCCCTGGTGTCCTGCTGCCCTACTTACCTAAGTACCATATACTAGGGACTTATAAGGGGGCACCAGTATGCCAATTGTGGAGTGTACAAAAGTCCTAGGCAACCAAATTTAGAAGGAGAGAGCACAATCACTGGGGTTCTGGTTAGCAGGGTCCCAGTGAAAACAGTCAAAGCACACTGACAGCAGGCAAAATGTGGGGGGTAACCATGCCAAAAAGAGGGTACTTTCCTACAACTATCCAAGAAAGCTAGGTTTGGAAAGAGAGCAAGAAAAGCAGCAGTTACGACAGCTGAATGGACCATGCCAACTCAAAGGTAAAACAGAGCAATAAGTGAGTACCTTAACAACAGTGTTGAGTAGCAAGTTAGCAGTCTATGAGCATCTTGTGGGGGTTGAAGAGCCAGGCATGTCCAGGAGCAGAAAGGCTTACCTTTGGCATGCCGCCAGCGGATCTACTGCACCGACGCGCAGCTGCGTCAGTTATGTAGTCTGCCATGAAGGAGCATGACCATATGAAAAAATGGCACACTAGCTAAAGCGTGTTGCCTTTGGGGCAAAAAAGAAATGAACCAACTAAAATTCAAAGTAGAGGCATTTCCTGTACCATGTGACAAGCTCCAATGCTGAAGGTACTACAAGGAAAATAACTTAAGGTAAACATACACAAAATGAACCATAAGATGATTAAAAGCAGCATCCGCTGCAAACCTGCCATTAAAGAAGAGAAGTAGCAGATAGCTAGCAGAGCCAGGAAGTAGGATGCAAGGAAAGAACGTATCAATAAGTAATGGGTGGACTCAGTCATTGAGCCTCCAGCATATTGAGCAAATTCTTGTTTGTACCAAAGAGTGTAACTAAGGATGCAAAGCACTTTCAATTTTTCAGCCTGCCATGGAGGAGGAACGGTGATGAGAAAGACGGGCACACTAACTGAAGTGCAGTAAGTATTGAACTCAATAAAAGAAAAAGGAGCTAAAATAACAAAGTTTCTTCAGAGGTGTGCAGAGGCTAACATAAATGATTAAAATAATACAAAGTCGCAGATGAGTTCAGAAGCTGCAGTAGTACAAATAAACAAAAGGATACTGGACAAGAGAGAGGAAAACTGTCAGACAGCAAAGTAGCAACCACAAACATGCAGCAGGGAAGCAAAGCAAATACTCAGAAAGTACTTCCTTATATTCCTGAATGCTTGGATCACAAAAACAGCAGGAGGATCCTTCTGTTCCCTGACCTCAGTCCGGAGTACCTGGAAATGTCTTTTCAGGAGCTTAGGTGTTGGTCCACTTCCGGCTCACTTGCCAGCAGCTAATGGCCCTTCACTCATGCTTACCATTCAACAGTAACGTCAATGAAAATCATTCAAAGATCACATTAATGCCAATCATCTTCTGCACAAGTACCCATCTGGGTTCAGTGCTTGCTGCAGAACTGAAACAGCTACCTCACAAATCCAGGACGGCACTCTCCTGGCCACAATTAAAGAGAGCCTCTGCCACCTGATGCTGAGCTCTATGAGCTGCCTTCAACTCTGCTAACCAACCTACCCTCATCCACACCCTGAAATCTCAAATAGGATTAACAGACAACATGCTCCCCTGGTTATCCTCCTATCTGTCCAGCCGATCACATGAACTCCTCTAGATCCCATTGTCTTCCCATTATCTAAGAAACACCCCAAGGATCTAGCTCTTTCTCTGTCATTTTCAACCTCTATATTGGAGCCCCTTGGAATTCTATTAACTGAGAGCATCCTCAGAATCCATCAAAACATCAACAATACACAATTCTATATAAAATTTCCCTACGCTTTAGACATCGTTCATGACAAACATTGTCTGCACATCATCCAGTCAAGAATGTCCAGCAAATGGCTGAAACTTAGCCCTACTAAAATCAAATTCTTCCTATGCATCAACCAGAATTAGCATCAACTAATCCAAAGCTGACTCAACAACAATGCACTGGATGGATTCAAAGCCTGACTTTCAACCAAAGCCAAGCCACTTGGACTCACACTTGACATCATTGTCCTTGTCAAACCAAGACCCCTTGGTTCCTACTAAAGGAAGTGAAGCCATTCCTCCCAGAAAATGATCTCACAACGGGTGCTTAATCTCTTGTTCTCTGACATTGCAATGCTCCATAGCGTTGCAAACTACACAACGCACTCCCTAAAGAGCATTCTACATGTTGCAGAAAGCCTACTCAAGGGCTTAAGGAAATTTGACTTTATCATCCCTACTCTGATGGAGGACCACTGGCTTCCCAGACCAACCACCCTGTGGAGGGTTCCCTGGGTGAGGAGAGAGAGAATGAAAAAGTTATTGTTCTATTCGGAAGACATAGACCGACTAACTAGGCCTTTGATAGATTCTTTTATTTTCGTAGTGCTCTCGGGATATATGAATAAAGTATTCGCGAACAAGTAGAAGAGAAAACAAATAATTTTTTAAAAACTAAACAGAAATGTTCTTTGTGTTAGGATTGTTGATCTTGTGATTCTCGGATCTTCTTCGTTTTGCATTTCTTTAATTGCCCCTCTTTTTGCTTTCTTCTCCTCCTGTCCCTTTCAGGGTTTTCCGTTGTGAGCGCTTTCCCCGAAGAAAACCTCGTCACTTGGAGGATTGTGGTATATGGAGATGTAACCGGGTGGGGGAAAATAAAAGAAATAAAATAAAGGTAAGTGGATTTTGTTTTAAATTAAGTAATCTTTTGGGTTAATTATGGTGCCCGAGAAGAAAATGAGCGGGCCGGAGGAGAATAGAAGGAGGATAGTACCGAAACCAAAGGAACGTCCCGGGTGACAGGGAGGAAAGTGCATGTATGATCGTTTTGGACACCTCGGTGAAAGGTAATTCCTTAAAACATAGTATCCGATCTTATCCTTGTTTTCCCGTTCGTCCCCTTTTCCTGGCTATTCCCTTGTGTCGCCTCCACCCCCTCCTGCCTGCCCCTTGTCCCCTCTTCTGCCTCCCCACTTCCACAACAAGCTGCCAGTGTTGGTGATGTTTACACGCATCTGAGTGAGCCACGTCCCACCAGGGACGTGGCGGGAATCTTCAGTTTGTCTCCCTGGCGGTGTTTGATCTTCGCTCTTCTCCGCTCCTTGACGCACCACTGGCCACACGCCCTCCTTGTAGCTCTCCTTGGCCCGCGAGTCGTCCTCTTCGTGGACCGATCAGCGTTCTTCCACTTCTTCGTTCCCCACGCCGTCCCTCTCTGTCATTTCTTCCTCTTCTCTCCTCTTGTTGCGTCTTCCCGTTCTGTTTGTATCCGCCGTCAGACGGATATCTGGGTTGACGTTTTGGGCGTCAACCCCCTCTAAGGTACCCCCGGGGTATGAATACAGCGGCCCGTGGTATCCTTGGGAGACAGGGATATCGTGACCCTGTCACACACACCTCCTTCAAAGGCAGCTTCTTCATCTATAATGCCACGGGATGGGCATCAGGCCTATTTGACTGACAAGCTCACCATCACTGATGCATCTCTGCACACCTGCATACAGGACAGCACACTGAAGAATAAAAAGTGCAAGGAAGAAAAACACTAGGCATTTACCATCTATTTACCAAGAATCTGCATCTATTAGATCTACCTTTATGCTTCTTTAATATAGGAAAGAGCTGAAGATGCATTCTTAAAAACAAAGATACATTGTGATGCAGGAAATACTCCACCCCCTTCTCAAGAACCCAATGCCCCACCATCTAGAATCACTTTGTGGTTGAATACTGTCTTTGGCCTTATGTACAGCTCCAATGCCTTTTGGCTAGGATCTAGCTATTAAAATATCAGAACCACGCATACATGAAATGCTGGTGGAGCTGTCATAAAGCACTATAATCGGTTAATCACTTTCTCTCCCTATTCCAATGCCCTCTCCACTTCAGTTTCTGATTCAACTGGTGTCATTGAAACGACAATGTGCAATTATGAAAACAAGTGTTGATGCAATTGGCTATATCAGATAAATACCTGGGGACTGATTTAGATCTTGGTGGAGGGTTTACTCCGTTGCAACGGTAATAGATATCCTGGCTGCAGATATCTAAATAGCATTGTTTTCCATGATATTCAGATTTCAGTGGATGGGATATCTGTCACCGCTGCAACGGAGTAACCCTCCACCAAGACCAAAATCAGGCGTATGCTGTATGAAAAGGTTTTGCAGTTGCGAAGCCAAAGGCACATCCCAAACCAGAAATGCCTTTCAGACTCACAATATACAATATGTAACTCACTATGATTTAGAAGAGGAGTGAGCATGAAATGGGATCCTCCAACCCTGCTTCTACATCGCAGTACAGTGCATCAATGGCATGCAACACCAATTGGTGTTGAAAACCAGTGGGTGAACACTGATACCCAAAAATGGGGGCTCTCCATTCACAAAGGGGAAGCTGCCCATAAGGAATTAAGGGGGGAAGCACTTACTGCTCCAATGAGTGGCAAACAGTCCTATCCCTGGTGTACCCCATAACATGAAATGCAGTCCATAAAAGCTTGGTTCATGGAGCTTGTATAGGAACTCTCTGTCCGCTCCAGATGAGATGCATGTTTTTTCAAACCTTTATTTATGGTTCAGAGTCATAATAACATGTCCTTTTTGCAGCACTCCCAGTAACCTATATCACCCTCTTACCGATGCGTTACAGTACAGTAACATACACCCCGAAAACATGCACATAATAGAGAAATGTACTCATAGCGAGACGGAGCCAGTGAAGTTCAATGACAGTGAAGGAAAATTGTTTTTTTTTATTGTCTAAGGGATTCTTCATTACGGGTACATTCACGTGGGGTTAGCCCTTACGGCTTTATATGGGTACATTTTTTTTAATTTTTTTATTCTGGGCCTGAGGTCTGTGCCTCTTTACCTACTTGCTTTTCATTTTATTCCTTTCAATATTTTAGCAAAGCTTCATTTTAGGGGAGATATTTTATTATTTTTATCAGTTGCCCTTCCACACAGAATTAGTTATTATTTGCATGACATTTCATCTTGTGCTCGGCCCAATGTTGTACATGATTATTTACTGAGTACTGCTGGTCCAAAAAGTACATTATCTACCTTACATAAAAAAGACATATTATCATGTCAGGGCACTTCTTAGAACAGCATGTTTTATAATAAAACAACGCGCTGCCCAAACTAAGTCAGAGAGGACATTCCAGTCAGCCAGCCATCTTATACTGTACCATGTCGTTGCAGTTCTGCTGAACTCAGCGTTTTCTCTCTATTCACTTAGGAGGACTGCCAGCAAACCAACAGACCTCCTTTCAACCTGTTGCTCAGGTATGGGGATTGGGTTTCCTTACAGAGACTAGATGGACAGATTATGGTTAACACTGCTATTGCTCACATGTAGATATTTAGTAGCGCAGATAGGGATTTTAGATTCAATGTTGTGACAGAATGTTGGGACTTTTTATCTGTTTCACTTTTCTGGTCACTGTAATAATAGTGTTGTGCTTTACTGTCCTAATAATCACAAATTATGCCTTTTTACATAGAACACAGTTGCTTCAATAAAACGTGTTGAACCAAATCCTGCTTCTGTTTGTCTCGTTCATGTATGAGACTTGTGTAACTGAGAGAAAAGGGTAAGATCTGTTCCACCACAACATCCCTGAGAAGTCCTAGTGTGTCATGGGTCAGGCAGCTACAAATCACCTTTACTTCTGGGTTTGATGAAGTTCTGCTAGCTAGCTGAAAGGGTTAGGCCAACAGCTATCTGACGATTTGGGATAAGACTCAGTCCCTCATATGTGGTGGTGATGCCGCCCGAAACCAGCAGTTTCACCCCATGAAGAGAGTCCTATGACACTTCCTATGACAAAATGGATGCTTCTTTCTCAAAGGTAGTGCTCAATTCAGCCTCAGTTATTCTCTGGCTAGCAAATTGCTGTGTCTAAATAAAAAAGAAAGTGTTTTGTGAGGGAATGAGGATCCTGCTGTTTTCTGACCTCTGCTTGGAGTCACTGGGAAGGTGGAAACATCTTCAATGGTTGGGCAGGGAATTGCTTTCTTTTGACCGTGACCTCTTACGGAGGTACATTCTGTGTTTTGTAAGGTGAGGCTGTAGTTAACTGGATGAGAACATAAAAGATTGTAAGGAAAGGGAGGGTGGTGATGTCCTTAGGGTAGGGTGGTATATTATTGCACGTATGAACAGGGAAAAAATTACTTACCATGCTTTGGTTCATTCTTCCAGACCTATCTGGTATTGAAGAGCACATCACCTAACTTCCATTATTACTGTCCCATTATACAAGTACATTTTTGAAGATTTAGGCATCGTCTATATAATCAGACATTAGTATTATGCACCTTTGGCAGGCGCGCCACGCCCAGAGCACTGCTAGCATGGCGTGCGAGATGCAGCAGCTCTGTGTTGGGCCTACCTTCAGTATTTTTCCTGGCCGGATTGTTGGACGGGAGAGTGTGAGCCTGTAGGGGACACAAAGATAGTCTAGAGTGCACAATATGATCTGCGTTTCCTCTGCGTCCTGGGCAGGTGGCGCCACCTTGAACTATTAAATAGCCCAAACCAAGATGGCGCCTCCCTCATTATATCCTATAAGGAATTCCAAATCCAAGATGACAGATATTGTTTTCCTATGGTTTGCTTTCTGTTCCTGGTCATTTAACAGTATATAAGGCTGCCACACCTTGTCTGAAGTGTGTTGCAAACGTCCCTGTTGTGTACCGACTCCAAGTTAGTTCTTTGTCTTTACTAGCCTTCCAACCTTTTCTCTATTTTTCCAGGTTGGTCCACTCCGTTGTTTCCAGTACATCTGGATTTTCAATGTGAAGGTTTTTGTGCCTTTGGCTTTTTCTCCTCCAGAAGTGGTTCTTTTTGCAGGGCGTCTGCTATCTTGGAATCTGCTCCCTGTTGGCAGGATGGCTTCACCCTTTCTTCAACACCAAGGTTTCCAGGATCTGGAATCAACCACCATGACCAACGATTGACAATCTCTTGCCCCTAAAGAACATACCCATAGAAACACTCTATTTGGAGCCATAATGATAACTGCCTGACACTCTATGGGGAATAAGATGTCTTTCTGTATGTGCGATGTTTGTGGTCAAGATGAGTTGTTGATAATGGTTCTTTTCTTTACGACTGTCAATAAAAATATATTGGTTAAAAAAAATGTGTGCTCGGGCCTAGCAAAGAAGACATTTGCAGTCCTTGGCAGGGAGAAAATGGACATCTGCAAGGTGGTCCCAGAACTAGTACAAATGCTGCCTTTACATAACTGTAAATACTATATTTGTAGCATGGTCTGATGGATCACATAGATGCAAAAACAGGAAGGCTTCTATGTATTCAATATAAACAAGAAGGCTCCCTCAGCAGTCTCCATGAAAACCCTGTCATCCAGTGAGAGAAAGTCTTGAACTCCCTGTTTGAAAAGATGGATTTTGAGCACTGCAAAAGAAACCCGAAGCAGAGGGCCTCCCAAAGGGAAAATAATGATCATGAACTTCAGATTCTTCTTGATGCATTTCCTTATAGGTGTTGGATGTATGTACCCTGGATGGACAGAGAGACTACACAGAGTCTTGATGGTCCAGAACTGTAGGATCTTGGTCAGGTTCACTATCCTGAACTTCTGTTCATGCAAAAATGTGTTCCATAAAACTTTAAGCATAATATTGGACAAAACAACCTGGTACAGACAGATGGGTGTACAAGTCTGCTGAGCAGATGCACACGAAGCAGTTGGAAACAGACTGGAGTTTGAAAACACCAGTGTGCTCATAAAGAGAAGCTACAGAGACACCATGGTCTCTGGCAGGTGTGTTTGCACTCGAAAATATCTGCAGAAGCACTCAAATCTGCTGAGGGCAAGGTAACCTCTGGTTTAGGAACAGGAGACTTTTATTGTTTCCTGTCATAAATAAATCAAACCAAACAAGTTTTTGAAAGAAATCTTGAAGTGAGGTGAGTATGTCCCAACTTCACATGGCTTTATCATCCAGGAAAATGCCCAGAGGAAGGGAACTCTGAAAGGCTGCAACATAAGGGGAAAGTGATTCTAGAAGCACACAACTCTCTGTGGAAATATTTGTCGCAGCTGCCATGTGCTGCTGATGATGAATGCAGCAGGTTTTCACTGAAAACGATTGGTCCAAGTGTGGCTATCAATTTCTAGGATGATAGAAATATCTAGACACATCTGAATTTATTAAAGATCTAATGACAGAGAAGACAATCATTAGATTATAGCAATTCAATGTGGGTGACAGAGAAAAGAACCTTTAGTGCCGAGACCTTGAGATAGACTGCACAATCTATAGTACTCTTTGCAAACATCCAAAGTAAAAACAACTTCAGTGAGAATGCTTATTCTGAAATTTGTAAATAGAAATTCCCAAGAAAAGCACGCGATTACAGTACATAGCACCTATTTTGAAAGGAGATAAATGATTACCCTTTTCCTCCTGAGGGGTGACACCAGCAGGGGCCTCCATTTCATTTTTATCCGTATCCACTAGATCACTTTCTTGGTCCTTTGGCGTGTGCTCTGATACATCTGCAAAGAGTAGTAAACGATTATTGACTGAGCACACACAGAAACCAGCAAAGGATTATGACTGTAGTAGTAGTAGCTGTAGTAGTAGTATCAATTTATTGTACAGTTAGTTAAAACCACAACAAAAGTGCATCTCACTAGGGCAGATTCAAGCCAAACAAATTAAAACAAGATATGAGTATCTATTGTAAACACATTAAAATGAACTGCTGAGTTCCTGGGGGACTTAGTTGAGACCATAAAAAAGACAAAAGTACAAGGCAAGCAATCATTATTAGTCACATAGCAGGAGAAGTAGTCATTATTAGTCGAATGCCCAACAGCAAAACATGAGAAGGTACAAAGTGCAGAAGTGTCATAGGGCTACGCCTACTTATTAGCATCGACTTCAAACATTTTTTCAGAAAAATGATCCTAACGTTTGCAGGCAGCAGATTAAGAAAAGAGTGCAAGGAAAAGTGCAAACTGCAGATGCAACATAAAGCTGTGGCAGGGTTGTTCTAGTTGACCAGAGCAGAGATAAAAAGTGCAGAGGCAGCAAAAGATTGTCCCAAGGTTGCATTAGGTGTTAGTCTCAATTGATCCGCAAACCGTTCATTTTAGAGACCAAAGCAGATATGGAAAGAGCAAAGGATTGTCCCAAGGTTACTTCAGATGTTGACTAGTGGCTGTGCAAAGAGGTTCACTTTAGGGACCAGAGAAAGTGGAGAGTGCAAGTTACAGAGGCATCAATATCGCAGGGACACACCAGATGTTTAGCAGCAGCTATGCAGAGAAGTGAGCAATTTTAAGGACCAAGTTCTGAATCTAGGATGGTGTTTACGGAACCCAATTTTGCTTCAGCCGTCTGGAGGAATTTGAGTGTTTTGACATTTAATGTGTCATTCTCCAGGTTCAGGCTGGTGATTACAGCCTGACAGAAGGTTCAAACTCCATTCAAACAAAGTCTCTGCCAAGTAAGTCTTTTCTTAACTGTAGCAAGGAAGGGCAGATGCATAGAGTGTGAATGATGGTTTCCTCTCTCAAGCAGCAGAGAAGCATTACATCTGGAGTGGCAGTGTTCTGCCATGCCAGAAGGTGACCGCAGGTTTTACTCCCCCCCCAATTTCAGGGCCACAAACCTGGCTTTTAGCCACAGAATACCTTCTGCAGGTGATGTATTTCTGCTGATTCCAAGGGGAATACGAGTTGATTACTATCCAGGCTTGCAAGAGCTTACTCAGTGCTGCCATATCTTCCAGTCTAGGCAGTTTTTTTGCGTTGATTGCTCTGAGCTTTTTAAATGCCAACTGTGGGATGTTTTTCCCCATGTCTCTGTGAGTGAAAGTTTGTTTAAGTTGTCTTGGAGAGAGCGTTTACATATGGATCCGAAGCTAAGTCCAGCCAGAATAAGTCATTCATGGTATCTTGCGGGGCAAGTCTGAGCCTATGGCAAAAAATTAAGAATGACTGCTTCTGACCGAGGTCGGTTTTAAGATGTTAAACTCGAGTCTTATTTGTGCCGACGAAGAGCAACTTTATAGGTTCAAGTGATTTCACTCCCTTAAGTCAGTGCGAGGGAAACCTTTGCTTTCATCACCTGAGGTAAGGGGTCTAGACTTGGTCCCTGAAGTTTTTAGGCAAGAGCCAAGCGTGAGGCGAGCATGAGGCTGGTACCTTTATTTTTCAGGGAAAGCAGATGAGATTTAAAAGTGCCTTCACTGTCCAGAATACGCAGATATCTGTACTCTGCACTGTGCAGAAGCCTTTTCCTATGAGGTGCCACCTGCCAAAACCTGCTGTTTTCTTTCCAAAGGTGACTGTCATGGCTTTTGTATGGTTTATTTCAAGACTGTTCCTGATAGTATATGTGTACAAGGTGGAAAGTTGAAGCTGAAGGCCACATTTAGTTTGGCTTAGCAATGCAAGGTCATCCGCTTAGAGGAGGTGTGTCATGCATTGACCTCGCAATTAATGACTGTTCACAAACAGAAGCTGGGCAAGGATTAAGGACTGTGTACAAAAAGAAGCTGGCAAAGGATTAATAACTGAGAAGAAAGAGAAGCCAGCAAACAATTCATGACTGTGCAATAAGAGAAGCCAGCAAAGGATTAATGACTGTGTACACAGAGAACCTGCCAAGCAGACAGAAAACATGATGTTAGAGTCTAGAACTTCAACAGCTTTACAAAAGAGGATAGAACAAAGCTGCTGTTTTTGTCTCAGTGGAAGAACTCATATGTTTTGCCCTGTCCATATGTGTGTGAAATGACACACACACTTCTTACATTTCTGGACTTTTCTCATACAGCTAACATCTTTCTATGTTTACTATTTTTTATAAGTGTTATGTAAAATTAGGTTACTGACCAGCAGCAAATGACCGTTTATGTTCACACGCTTGGCCGTTTATCGCACAGTGAGCCGACAATCTCACTGTCAGCTTGAAAGACATCTACTGTACTTCCACGTTACCATCAGTCCTTCCACTTTGTTTTAGCTCAATGGAAAGACTTCAAGTCACAGCTTCAGACCAATCTTCAAGAAACATTCCAAATGACATAACACATTTCTAAATAGAGAGGAGTGAGGAGTTTCTAACCTAGTTTCCAAGAATATTTACGTCAGATGAAATCCTAAACTCAGATAGCAGTGTATAAAAGAGATGAATAATGCAGTGTTGTGAATAGAATTGAAAAACAATCTTGACTATGCATTAAAAATTCTGAAATTGTGTTAGAAATAGATTTGCTTAAAAGAAACTGAATAAGGCATACGACAAGAAGAATCCTCATTCTGGCTACTGCAAACTAATCAATTTACCAAACAGCTAAAGAAGAATGAAAGGTTCTCTGGAATATGTATTAGTCACACCTAGGCATACTACTCAAAATACACCACTTTATACATGAAAAATAAAGCGAAAGGAGACAGCGGGTCTGATTTAGAGTTTGGAAAAAAGTTAGTCTGTCAGATATTCTATCAACCTTATTACAGGTGCCACAGGGCATAATGAACGTGTTACAAGGCAGATCGGATATCTGTCATGTTTGCAACAGTGTGTCCCAGCAGCAAAACTCTAAATCAGGTCCATAATGTGACATTCAGGCAATGTATACTGAAGGAATGAAAAGAGTAATAGGCCTGATAAGGGTAAATCACCAAACTGCTGGCATGCCAGAGACACTGCATCTGCTACATTACCTGCAAGCCTCCCACCAAATCTAGGGTTTGCCAGTGGCACAGCTGCAATTTGTCTCTTTAAGTGTTTCCAACTACATGGTGGGAGCACTTTCCATGAATTTGCACAATGTTAAAGGGCAGGCCTTCCAATGGCAATGAGTGCCATAAGTTGCCTCTCAGTGAAGGTCTTTCTAATGGTTGCTACACCATGGAAACACAACAGTGCGCCACCTCTAATTGAGACGGTGGAAGTGAGAGGCTGGTGTTCTAGGCATCTACCAATGTTTGGCAGACTTGCTGTTACCAACAATACTTTGTTTGGTGTTCCCCATTACGTGGTCAAATCTTGCACTATGTCTAGATGGGACTCATTGATGCTTTTTTGATAGATTCTTACTCCGAACGTTTACCTGCTTGTTCGCTGTATTTATTGGACCATGGTTTGACAGCCCAACGTTGCAACACAGAAACTAGGACAATTTCTAACTTCCCTCGTGAGTGTAAAGGCTCTCACACTCTGCTCTTGAGATTGTAATGAACTCTACTGATACTGTCAGACCGTCTTAATATTGATCTCCTTGAAAGATCTGGAAACTTGGTTGGGGAGCAAAGCACTTCAAATTCCAACACATTTATGTGGTAAACGTCTTCGACTGGTTACTAGAAGGCATATGTTCTTTGCCTATATTCCCAACCCTTAGAGGTAGGCATCCATCATCACTGTCTCTTGTTGAGGTAGGCATTCATTACCACTGTCTATTGTTGAGGAAAGGTTGCACAGGGCAGCATAACGTAAGAATCTCTGTAAAGCCCTGTTGAAGTATGATGTTCCAAAGGTTTTGAGAAAGGACAATCCAAACAGATTAAAGTTGTTTTGTTATAAGGTTTAATATGATCCTTTTCCAAAAGAAGTAACTCCATCCACACCTGCAGATTGCTACCTCTCAATCCAACTGTCATTATGGAACCCCATAACATTCCAGCCTACTACAACGGAGAGGTAGAGCAGGGTGAGGTAGAACATACCATGTGAACACACAATTAAAACAACAAAGTAGAAATATGAAAAATACCTTATATCAGCAACACAACACAAGAATAAATAGCATATTACAAGGAAGCTGGAAACATTTAAATATATAACAATACCACACCTGTTTTTCTCTTCTTTTTGAAATGTCTGGCACCTCTTCAAAACTGGAAACAACCTTAAGAAATTGTACCTGTGGGCCCATTGATGTTTTCCCAATTAGAGAGAAAACCACAACTGATAAAACAGATCTACTGTGGCCGATAGTTCTTAAATGCTACCAGCTTCAGGAGATGCTTCCTTCCCCAATTTATCAAACATAGACAGATGTGGAACCTCTAATGCCATAACGGATTTACTGCCACTCCTGGTACCTGCAGTAGACTTGTAGTCAAATGAGGCACCTTGAATTGAAAGTGCTGTGTGCCAAAGAAAAAATGCAGAAAATGTATTTGCGCAATCAGAATCTGGAATCTAATGTTCCTTGTAGTACCATAATTTGAAGTTAGGGGTTGCTGCTTGTAAAATAACTAATTTTAATTTTTCATTTTGAAGAAAGCTATTAGTTGCCTTCAATCTAGGATGGCTCATTTTCACTTTTACGACTATTTTTGTCAGTCACTAAACTGCACTTCCGTGTTCTTGCAGCAGAACGTCCTCTTACTAGAAATCATTTAGAGCAGTGGTTCCCAACCTGTGGGCCGGGGACCCCTGGGGGTCCGCAAAGCCTCCTCATGGGGTCTGCGGCTGCTTAAAACATTTAATAATATTAGGTCCCAGCTATCAGTAATGACTCCTCGGGGTCCCCGTGTTCCAATAATGATTCAGTGGGGGTCCCCGGGCTCCAGTATTGATAAAATGGGGGTCCACAGAAGTGAAAAGGTTGGGAACCACTGATTTAGAGGCACGGCCTGCACCTCATTCTGCATCAAAGTGAGCTATCATTCTGATATGTGGTCCTTGAAGAGAAAAATACACAGTGGTTTATTTTTTTTATAAACTATTTTTATTGAATTTTTAGCCACAACACATTTGGCAGAAGTAGGCATTGAACATTTGACACACAGATATCTCATTACGTATACAGAATATGCAACTGCATAAACCACTAATTCTCGACCGATACTGCAGTTACTATAAGCTCATTCGCAGTCCCACATACAATACAGTCACTAACCCAACTGTCCCAAGCATTTGCCACAGACTCGTTCAAGTTTATGAGGGCACTCTCTGGCCTCATAGACCACTTCTTCCTGCCGTACACACCTGTCCACCCCATGCTGCCATTCCAACAATGAGGGGGCGTGGAGGACATCCAGCGCACAGCTATACCTCGCTTACCTACCAGGAGGGCCATGCCTAGGAATGATCTTTCAGCTCTCGTGCCCCCAGAGCCCTCCATCACACCAAGTAGTATTAATAGGGGGAGAGCAGTACCACCCACCCCAAGACCTGTGTCATTCCTGTGTCACCCTGGTCCAATATAGCGTTACCACCGAGGCCCACACCATATGAAAGAAGTCTGCTGGCTCACACACACATCTGGGGCAGGACGGGTCAGGATGCAGGTCCACATTGTACATCCAGGTCAGGGTGAGGTAGGCAGTGCACAGGTAATATGTTTGGACTACTCATAGCCTTGAGGAAATAGTGAGCTCTTGTGGGGCAAACAGGACGGCTCGCAAGTCTTCTTCTTCCATAGGACCCAGCCACTCTTCCCATCGGATTTTAAGAGGTTCTAATATGTCAGGTGAGTTGATTATCAAGGTTCTGTATACTTGGGAGATGCCTCTGTTTCCTAGACCTCCCATGAAGAGGTTAGCCTTCAGGGGAATGAACTCTGGCAGTGGTTCTGATAATGGAACATTGGCCTGGAGAGCACGTTGCAGTTGTAGATGTTTATGGAATTGGCAATGTGTGAGAGGGTATATACTCTGAAAGTCTTGAAAGGAATAAACCAGCGTTCTAGACCACATGTCTCCCAATTGTGTGATGCCTACAAGGTCCCAATCCCTGAACCCCTGAAGAGACGCCATCTCCCCCATCCAGGTACCGTGCCAAAGAGGAGTCTGTTGTGTAAGCCTGTTACCCCACTGTAGGAGTCGAAGCACGGCCCTCCAGGCCAGAAAGACAATCCTACTTACCTGAGGTAAGGACTCGGAAATCGGGGACCCATAGAGCATGGCCTACAGGCACAGAAAGCCCAGTATGGATAATTCCAATCTATAGGCTGGGTCAGACCAGCCTCTGTTAAACCATTAGTTAATAACTAGAAGGGGGGAAGACAAATAGTAGAGATAAATGTTGGACATTCCCGATCCTCGGTCATACAGCAATGCATGAATGCGATGTGAGGGAGTAACCCATGCCATAATAATGTCATTGCTGCTCTATCTAGTACTCCGAATCATGTTTGGGGCAAGTGAAGCATTAAGTTTTGGAAGGCGTACAGAAACCGTGGGAAAATCATCATCTTATTCACGGGGCGATACGCCCCATCACGTTTAAGGGAAGGAATTGCCATCGGACAAGTCTGTCTTGGCCTTCTGGACCAGTGGCTGAAGGTTTAGAGCCCATAGGAGCTCTGGATGCAGGGTGACCCAAATTCCCAGGTACTTAAAGCTGAGCCTTGCGGATGGGAATGTTCACCTGCCAGTAAATACAGTCTCTCGATGGGGCTAGAGGAAGCAGTACAGATTTAGCAAGGTTTAACAGGAGGCCCCGGGCTCTTCTCAAACCTTTGCAACAGGTGAAGGCAATGGGGGCCACTTCGGGCAGGGTCTGCGAGATTACAGGAGAAGATCATCTGCTTATACAAGTATACACTCCTCTTGGTCATTCCCCTACATCCGTCCCTTGAGTTGAGGATCTGCATGAATGAGTTGGGCCAATGGCTCAATTGCCAGCGCAAAAAGGAGTGGGGGCAGAGGGCATCCCTGCCTAGTTCCCCGGCTCATAGGAAAAGCTGAGAATAGAACCCCATTGATCTGAACACAAGACACTGGTTAGAAAACAACACATTCGCCATGCCACAAAATCTAGGTCCAAATCCTGCTGGAGTCTGCACCAGTTGGAGATATTGCCAGTCAACCATATCAAAAGCCTTTTTGAAATCAATAAAAAGCAATGCCAGATCATTAGGCAGACAGTGGCGGTGGGCCAGTGTCACATGAAGCCTGCGAAGACAATGTTTCATAGTATGAGACGGCATAAAGCCACATTGGCCCGGATTTATCAACTTAGCAAGGACAGCCTTAAGTCTGTTAGCTAGTATAGTCGCAAAACCTTTTACCTCTCCATTAAGAATTGATATTGGGCGATACTTCTTACAGGATGTAGAAGGAGGTTGTGTCTTGGGAATCACCACTACAGTGACTTACACAGTGATTTATAAGGGAAATGAAGACTGTAAACAGTTTCCAACAATTATTGACCTAAAGGGAATTTCTCTCAGACACATAGGGAACATTGTAAACTTCCATATCTGGGGTTGTCTTTGGAGGGAGAGTGCTAAAGGGAGTATTTATTTTTACTGGAGGCTAAGTGGCAGTAGTAGGGGTCGAGGTACCTATACCCCATCCTCAGTACAGTTGTTCATGCTGATTGTAGAAGAGGCTTGTATCAGGCTTCAAGGCAGGTCTCTGGTGGTGTATCACTGGAAGGTAAATGGCTTTCTCTGCCTCAATCATGAGTCAGCTTTGGTTTTCATCTTCATTTTCCATCAATGGTAAATGAACAGGAAAGGGAAATTCCTGCAAACTGTAAGTTTCTCGCTCTCTGTTGGACTTCAGGTTTTAAACCAAAAGGGTAGGAACGTACGTGTCATCAGATCATCAATCAACATGCAATTACTTGTGCAGTCAAGTTCCCAATATCTGTAGAGGCTTGAATTAGGTATCAAAAGATTGCTTGACGATCAAACAGAAAATACCACAGTTCTTTATCTGGCAACTAATTCAACACATTTTCACTTTCTGTTGCAGTGTCCCCTGTCCATCGTGCATTCTGCTGAGGATAGCTATATCTCTTGCTGCAAGTAAAGTTACTTCACCTTCAGTGCACATACGAGCCATTATATCCAGCTTACAGCTTACTCTCTACCAGCACCACCAGTGGAAAGAAGGCTTGGTTAGGAGCCTCATATTTTAGTTCTTGAAATATAGGCAACACAGACAGAGTATATCTGATTGAGCAGCCGTATTATGGTAGGCCTGACATTTTAAGTGCAGACTCCACTCTAGGGTGCTAAGAAGGAAGCAATCCTTGGCCCTGAATTGCTCTACCCAGTAGTCGTTGTATACACATCTAAAACATGGTAATGAAGGAAGATGATTTATTAATGACCTGCTCTTCTTCGTCAGTAAATGTGTCTCACACCTCCCCAGGGGTTTAGTACCTCTAATGTGATGTCAGCATCTGGCACTGAGCCCTGGAAACTCAGAGCACCCTCTGAGTCCTCACCTAACTGCCTTTAGTATCAACAGAGTAATGAAGCACCCAGTGGTTCTGGAGGGACCCCAGCACCAAAGGACAGCAATAGACAGGCAAATGGATGGTTCTGCAGGGACGTGCCTCAGAGGCCTGAGACTGCTTTCAAGAAGGCAGAGGCAGGGACACGGCCAGTATTATGCAACTTTTGAAGAGAAGGATCTGTCAAGGATCCAGCATTGGCCCTGGAAAGATTGTACTGTGAGGATGGTTTAAGGCCTGCAACAAACTCTGGGCGTCTTGCTCAAGCATTGCCCTTGTGCTCAAATATGAGCAGCAAGGAGATGCATGAACATGTGCAACATAAAATGGTGGGCGCAGTGTAAGCTCTGTCCTCATCTGCTATAACGCTAAATTTTAAATGCTGAGTTAAGGTCTTTTGGCTTACTTTGATGAGGGTTTCATAGGTGTGAAGCTCTTCCCTGCAGATTGCTGGTGCTCTGCTCAGTTTCTCTTGGCTGGAGATGGAGTATTGTAGACTGCAGCTCTTGTGAAGGTGAATATGTGAGAGGAAGGCTAGCCTGAGGAGAGGAGGATGACTTTGCAATCCCTTGGTTTACTTAAAGTTGTCTTCTTTTGAATGAAAGATGACTTGTATAGCGCACAATTACTCCAAGGGGTGTCTGGGCACTCTGCACACTGTTACATAGTGCTGTTAAGCCATCGATTCCTTCTTTAAAAGTCAAGTTTTCAGTTTTTTCCTAAACAGTGAAATTGCATCAATTGATTTTAACTCATGGGGGAGCTTGTTCCATGCAGAAGGCCCCAGAAAGGACAAAGACCTTCCCCCAGCTGTGGTGTGGCGAATATGAAGGATTTTGGCCAGAAGGGTGTAGGCTCATCACAGATTTCCCAGGGGAACAGACTAATTCTTACCCTGAGGTAGCCTGCACCTGTTTGATGGAGTACCTTGTGGACCAGAAAAAGGGGGTTATTCCAACTTTGGAGGAGGTGGTAATCTGTCCCAAATGTGACGGATTTACCACCAGCCGTATTACGAGTTCCATAGGATATAATGGACTCGTAATACGGCTGGTGGTATATCCGTCACTTTACCGTCACTTTTGGGACGGATTACCACTTCCTCCAAAGTTGGAATAACCCCCAAAGTGTTTTAAATAAAATGATCTTCATTATTAGTAGCCAGTGAAAAGCCTGCAAATGTGGGGACAAGTGCGCTCTCAGAGGACAGCCCACGAGAATGAAGGCCACTTAATTCTGGACCACCTGTAGTCTAATAATAAAGTGGTGGGGAAG
Organism: Pleurodeles waltl; assembly: GCF_031143425.1. Taxonomy (NCBI): domain Eukaryota; kingdom Metazoa; phylum Chordata; class Amphibia; order Caudata; family Salamandridae; genus Pleurodeles; species Pleurodeles waltl. The sequence continues at coordinate 1,762,556,437 of NC_090440.1, forward strand.
ACCCAGACATAGGGCATTTCCGTAGTCCAGTCACGAGGTTACAAATGCCTGTACAACCAGCTTCCTTGCTGAGAAAGAGAAGAAATGTAAAAAATACACAGCAGCCCAAAATATGTACCTACTACTGTTTTAATCTGTGGTTGAAAGGACAATCATCAAATTTGACCCCCAAATTCATCACTGTTCCTCCCTGTCTCCCTGGGGGACATTATCTAGCCAGAAGGTCTATCATGACTCCAGGGCGTTAAGATTGAAGAATCGTAATTCAGTCTTGTCATCGTTGCACTTAAGGATCTGATGGATTAGCCAGAGAACCCTGCTTCCCTGCTTCCCTGCTCCAAGAGAATAGCAGCTGAGTATCATCAGCGTAAGACATCACTTTTGCTCCCAAGCGTTTGGCCAGCTGAGCTTATGGGGTAAGATATATATTGAATTATGTAGGGCTCAAGGTTGAACTCAGTGGCACTCCCACTAACAGTTCACAGGGACTCTGAAGAGAAGGGAAGGATCCATACATCTTGTCCTCTGCCCTCCAAAACGGAGGCCAGCCAGTCCAGCGCTTGACCAACTATTATGATGGTTTGAAGATGCGCTAGGAGTTTGGCGTGGGTGACTGTATCAAAGGCAGCTGACATATCTAACATGATCAGCACTGCCTTTCCACCTGCGTATAAGGTGCCTCTGATGTCATCAGCAACCTACAGTAGTGCTGTCTGCATGCTGAATTTGGGTCTAAAGCCGGACTGACTGAAGTACTGAGAGAGCTGCTGATTTACATGTTTTTTCCAGCACTTTAGACAGGGCCAGTAGTAATGAAATAGGCCTGTAATTGGATTTCTTGCCCTGGCCTGATAAAGTTTTCTTGAGCAAGGGCATAATTTTAGCCTGCTTCCAGGAACGGAAGACTGTTGTTGTAGACAGCAATACGTTCAGAAGCTTATTAGCCAGTGGTTTATTTTGCTTGACCCTAGTGCTAAAAGGTTTGGAGGGCAGGGAACAGCAATAAATCCTGATTTGATACTACATATCACTGCAATTGACTCCTCCATATGCGTTTGAAACTAGGGGAGGGACGCTATAGTTGTGGTAGCTATGTTTGGTTACATAACATTTATCGCAGCTACTTCAGACTCAGAGCAGGAGGAAAAACTGGCTTAGATGAGCAAGATTTTATTATAGAAATAGTAAGCCAGCTGCTGCATCACTCAACTGAAGGCTGCTGAAGTCTCAGGGGAGATACATTTTTTAACAACCTTAAAAAGTCCACTGGATTTATTTCCTGCTCTCTCTATTCTATCTTCCAGGTGAGCCTTCTTGGCTATTTTGACTTCAGTATAATATTCTTTTAGAGCTACCATGTATAAAGCCTTGGCATTGGGGTTATAATGTCTCCACCATTGTCTCTGTTAGGTTTTGAATTATTTCTTTCCTTCCCTGAGACTATGTGTGTACCAGGGGCGGGACGCCTTAGTTCTGCACCGTGTATGATGTGTCACTGGCGTGAGCTCATAGGTAGTGTCATGAAACCAGCTATCCAGAAGACGAGCGGGCATCGTCTTCCACTATGCCTGAAAAAGAGGGAATGTTTCCTTCCAAGGACCATTTATATGCTTTTGTTATCTGTAAGGGCATATCGTCAGATTACTAACAATGGCAAGCAAATTAAAGCTCCTTTTCATTAATGCTTCTAGTCTTTTGACTATAATTCGAAGGAAAAGCAGTTCTACTTACTGCCTTAAGTTTCTAATTTGACAGTTAGCTTTAAATACAACGGTTAAAATATGCCCAATTTAAAATTAAGGTTGTGCTGCATACTTCTAATAAAAGGAAGCTAACTACTTCCTCTCCACCTGCTAAGTCTAAAATGAGGAGTCACAGGAAGAGTCAATAGCAAAAATTCTGGAAGCAGTTTAGGCAATTCATAATAACGCTGACACTATTTGCCCCAATATTAAACATATCCAAATGTTGCTCAAATGCGGATTTCTCTTAAATAAATGAAAGACAAGAGGTATTTGGCAAAACAGGAATAGTTGGTTTAATTAAGGACAGAGGCCGGGAGAGCACAGTACAGGGTCGGGGTTACAGAGTTCTGAGCGCCCTTACATACAATTCTTGAAGGGTTATAAAACAATTCTATACAGGCTTTGCAGAAAGGAATCTGAGCCTAGTCACGGAGTCGTAAATCTGACCATCTGATAAAGTGCTCAGGTGGATCTCAACCTTGAGTGGAGAATATGCGGGCCATTAGGTTACATGTCCAGATGGCCGTTATGAGGAGCACGTGATCACTGTTTGTTGTGCGTGTGTATGTTCTGATTGGCAGAGTGTTTCTAATATCATGTGGCATCTAACTTTTAGGGTGTTTTGGGAGCATGCACCCCTCCGACCAAATGTGTTTGATCGTGGCCAATCTCCTATGATTATTGTGGTGTGGTTGCCTATCTGAGGGATTGATCTTGGGTTTCCTGTTCGAGCATTTATCTGCGGGCTACCTATCACCCCACCTGTGATCTGTCACTCAGTAGATTCAGGCCTAGGTCGCAAGGCTTGTCTGACCACATATTTCTGACTCAGGGATGATGAGGAGGTCACATCACCACCTCATAATGATATGAAAAGCTGTCAGGGAAACCCCATCCTTAATGGTGGAAGGAAATAAAGTGTATACACATCAAGACTAAGCTAAACAAACTGTTGCATTACAGAAGCAATTCTCTGATCTTGTCCTTGACGTCGAGAAGCAAGTTACAAGTATGGACTTTTCGATCCATCAGCCATGGGAAAATGACATTGCTAAGTCTTTCTCTTGCAGATTTGGTTGCTTATTTGGATCTCCAGGTTCCAGTCTTGATGGTTTCTCCAGCATCTATGCTTAACACATGATATTTTTTTCAGCCATATCCCTTTTGTAATCAATTTACTTTCTTCAGCAGGTACCATGCACACTATTTCCAGCTTGGATTGTAACTCTGCTATCTCAATAATTCAGTTAGTGTGTTCTTCCTTTAGGGCTATATCTGTCTTGTATTTTTGTTTGTTGTTATGTAAGGATTACTTACTCGATTTATTCCTTGTATTCAGTCAAAGTCTTCTACATTCTTTACTATAATATCCTACTTTTTTTGACTATGGCAAATAGATACACTTTAAAAATGCCCTCTTTAAATATTAAAGGTCTTCGTCATCCAATAAAAAGGAAAATATTAAACTATTTAAATAATTGCAAAGAGGATATATGTTTATTTTACAAGAAACTCACATAGATAATATTATTCTGCCATACATGAAAACATTGTGGCTTGATAATACGGTTTTATCACCTGCACAGAGGCATAAAAATGGTGTGTCAATATTTTTCTCGCTTAAGGTACAAGCTACATTTTAAATCGCAAACATTATTCTAATGATCAGTATGTGTGTATCTAAACATTAATTTACAAATACCCCCTTCATTTCTTTAATATTTATGCTCCTACACAAGATGATCCTAATTTGTGGAAATCAATTTCTTCAGAAATTCTGACTATTAGAAACACACCTCTTATTCTAGGAAAAGACTTTAATATGATTTCTGAATTCTAGATAGAATTTCAACAGTCACATTTCCACCCCAAGGTCATGTACCCTTTTCAATAGTAAAAGAGCAGGTATTTTTATTTGAAAATAAAAAACTATTTCTACATTAACACAAACAAATCTGGCATCACTTTTGATAATTTTGATGGAAGTATTCTAGATGCTCCTTTTACTATGGAAGAGGTTTGAAATGCTGCTAGATCACTAAATGCTAAAAAAAACAGGTCCGAATGGAGAATTTTATAGCAGAATTTTATAAAACTTTTAAAACCCATGTTTCCCCCTTCCACTGTCACGATCATCATCATAAATCTTTATTTTGTAATATCGTAAACTATAAAAGAAAATTGATAAAATGCATATAAAATGATAAAATAGTTATAAAATATTTAACAGCAATAACATATTACGGTTCATTGACGTAACTCTAAGAGTCACTGTTTTCAAAGTATTTAAGCTTTTCCTCACTTGAATTAAGGCTATCACATAATAAACCACTGCATTACATGTTTGAACATTGTCAAGTTTGCATCCAAAAAAAAGGCAGCTTTGTAATTGCTAAAAGAAGAAGCGGTTTTAAAACATATTTCCTTTGAGTAATATAAAATTTTTAAAAAAAGTGCAAAGTGCATGGCTGATTGAATTCACTTCCCATCACATGGGCAGGGCAGCTTATCCTTACACCACTGCCCCTTTTTGGAGAAGCAGCCATGTGGTGGATGATCCTTAGGCGAGAATGCAGCAAAATATATCTATGAAATGTATTAGTGACTGCATATAAATATGGTTGCATCCCCTCAATTTCATAGAGAGATAAATAGTGCTGAACCATAATTTTCCTCAGGTCCTTCCCTGCTCTCTCATCCTCTCTCATACCAGTAAGTAAGGTTATTCATTCATTTTAGGGCCTTGTATAATTTGCTCTGGAGATTGTAAATAATTTACATCAGTGTCATTAATCAGCTTCCCCATATAACAGAATGGGGACCTGGTGTGTACCTATCCTCAGAGCATCAGAAGTTAAAGCATGTTTTTCCTTATCTATCCCATTTATATGGAGAGAAAACAAGGAAAAGTGCGTGAACTTAACTCTGTCTAACCCCCTCTATATTCTAAAAGGCATGATACATTCCCCATTGGGTCCATATCATAGCCTTGCCAATAAATGACCATACATGTGGAACAACAAGGAGATAACATCCCTAGAAGCCCAGAGTGATGCCATAGTATACCATGATTTATTGAGGTCCACTAGGTCGAAGGCACTGCTAAGATCCATAAGACCAAGTGTAAATGCTCATCCTTGCCGCTAGTAGATTTTCCTATCAGGAGGTTAAGATTTAAACACTATTCGATTGTTCCTATGCCCCTCCTAAACCCATATTGACAATCACTCAATATAGAATTATCTCCTGCCCACTGTTCCAGTCGTTCCAGAATAACATTACCTCATAACTTTGAGGAGGAGTCTAGAAGTGATATTGGTCTGTAACATCTGGGGTCATTCTTACTACCCTTCTTAAAAACTGGGCTAATGATGGATTCAGACCAAGAAAAAGGAAGGTATCCTACTCCAGTCACACTGAATACCTTTGTTAAAACTCAAACTCAAAGCTATGGTAGGTGCCTACAGCTATCCACTAAGAGCCCATTGGGTCCTGGTCATTACTTCCTCTGTCTACAGAAAAGTCTTCCAGTTTAAAAGTGAAAGACAAAGGGAGGGGAGACCTCATTTTGGTAAGGAGGAGGGTATGAGTATCGGAGAGGTTGAAAATAGAAGTAAAATGCTCCACTCAGCCATGTGCAGAAACCGTGCTATCTAAATTTTGGGTCATGTTCTCATTAAGAAAAGGGCTATTTAAAGTAGTCCAAAATAGAGAAGTGTGTTTAGTTTCTGACACCTCAATCAAAATTTTCCATGCTTCAATTTGCAGCGCTCTCTTCCTTAGGTCAAGGTTTTTTTTTGTAGTCAAGTCTGCATTGCTGGATAACAGCCATATACCTGGGCCGAGAATGAAGGTCTTTCCTAAACAGTTTACAGGCCCTAGTGCACGCTGTATCAAACCATCCCTTTGATTGCCTTATAGTGCCCTTCTTCTTCCCTTCTAGCAAGCGATCTATTGATTTTGAAATAATTGCATGAGCCCGAATGATTTGTTCAGGGTCAGCATTCTCGTCCAAGCAAGTCATAAAATCACTGCTATTTTCATGAATCAATAATGTAGTAAACACAGCAGGATCCACACCAGACTATTTTAGCCTCACTCCATTCTGCCTTGCCCTGCCACAATGGAAGCTCATGGCTGCTCATTATTCTTCTACATATACATTGAAAGCGTTAGAGCCAAGGGATTACAGTCACTCAAATAATTCTTTCTAATACTAAACATCAAAGGTGTTATACTTGAATTATGTGAGATCAGAATAAAATCAGTAGTGCTCAGGACACCCCTTCCAATTAAAGTTGAAGGCAATGTATGTAGGAAACTGGGTTTTTGTTACAGTTGTGCCCCCCCTTTTTGCCCCCTTTTAAGCTACTGGGTGCTGATTTTTGACTCAGAGTGTTCTTTCCTTAAAACAAGGTGGTGTCTAATTGTAGCACAAGTGGTAAAGGACGTTAGGTCCTCTGTACATCACTAGTAAATGATACCCCTAGTATCTAGGGCATAGGTACTAAAGAGGGTCCCTAAGGGCTGTAGCACATTCTATGCCACCCTAAGGGACCCATACACAAATTCCACACAGACTGCCATTGCAGTCTGGGTGGAAATCATGAAGTGGGAACATGACATGAAGTTTGTGGAGGGAACCCCAAGACAGCCACCTCAATTTTGTGAGCCCAGCATTTTCCCTGTGCCCTGATACAGCCCAGTGATCAAGGATTCCTAAGAGACCTAGGTAAGGAGCCCTAGAAGTTCCTGGGAAATCTTATTATTTGTTTAAAAGTGTTTTTAACTGCTACCTGTGCCTGTTTACTGTAGACTCTCTGTGTTTCAGGCAGCTTGGCCTTTTAAAGTGGTGTTTTTAGCCGTGACTGTTTGAAATTTCCCTCCTAGTTTGTGGCACAAGACTGCATAAAGCCCCCACCCTCTTTTCTAAGTAAAAAGGCTACATACATCTTCCAGAGTGTGTTTAGGAAACTGCTTAATCGGTTTCTGTGATTTAAATTGTGTTTAGAATCTGTCTGCATCCCCTGTTTTTGCCTTAAAAAAGCCACATTTCAGAGTGCGCGACAAGCAGTATTTCAGTGTTTTTTACAATCTCTCCTTACCTGGAAAGAAGACTCTGCGAGCTTGGAAGTGTGGATTCAGCCTGTCAGTATCCAAGGAGATTCTGAATAGAGCAGCAGTTCCCTCCTCCCTTCCCACAGGGACTGGGCTTCAGTTAACTTGGCCCTTATGTATGTTTCTATTGGTTGTTGCATATAGTGTTGTGATAGGTTGTTGGGGGCTGGTAGTAGGGCTAAGAATCTGATTGGTTCCTGGTTTTTAGGGCTGGGGTTGTGATTGGTAGTAGGGCTGAGATTTTGATTGGTTCCTGGTTTTTAGGGTTGGGCTTGTGATTGGTGGTAGGGCTGAGAATGGGGATACGAACTAGGAAGGCTTGGAGGCTGCTGCAGGGATGAGGGTGGACTGGGCAGACCTCTGGTTCCCTGTCCCACAAACCCGTAGGATTCCGTAACCCTGGCAACCCAGGGGCTGAACGCCATGGGTAGCACAGTGGCTGGGAAAGGGACATGACAGGGAGCCCCTTCTGTGGCCACAAAAGGGGCGAAAGGCAGACTGTTGGGGATGAGGGGCAGTCGAAACACCGAGTAGCCTGGGAGTCCTTGAAACTCTCAAGCTCCGAGTCTGATGTGTCTCCAAAGAGACGGATGCCATCAAAGGTCATGTCCATAAGGAACCGTTGGACATCCCCTGAGAAACCAGATGTCCCTAACCAGGCAAGGTGCCTCAAGGCCACTGCCGACACAACCGATCTACCCAGAAAGTTGGTCGTATCCAGCCCACATCGAATAGTGAACTTCACCGCGTCTCTCCCATCAGCAATTGCTTGGGAGATGACAGTCCAGGTCTCCTCCGGTATCTGCGGCAAGACATGCATGACTGTATTCCACAGGGAGTGAGTATAATGGCCCAAAAGGCATGCTGTGTTCATTGACCGTAATGCCAGGCTGGAGGAAAAAAACATCTTCTTCCCAAGTTGGTCCAGTTTCTTTGATTCCCGATCCAGAGGTGCGTAAGGGAATGCTCCAGATGATGAGGATGCCTGGATAACAAGGTTCTCAGGCATGGGTTGTTGGGACAGGAATTTAGGGTCGTTCGGAGCGGGCTGATGGCGGCGAGCGATTGTCCTGTTCGCAGGAGCCCCTGTGCTTGGTCTGGACCAAGTACCCAGAAGGACATCAGTGAGGGCTTCATTGAAAGGAAGGAGAGGCTCAGATGTGGAAGCCCCTGGCTGAAGCACCGCCATCACGAGATTAGACCTGATTTCAATAGTGGGCAGTTCAAGGCCAAGGACCTCAGCCACCCTACTGACCACCATGGAATATGTGGCTCCCTCTGCCTTAGCCATGGTAGGAGGAGAAAGCATGCCAGCGTCTGGAGAAGTATCCAGACCACTGGCCTCACTCAATTCCTGTGCCCAGTCCATGTTAGGGTCGTCCTGGTATTCATAGGGTCCAGGGACCCCTCCAATTCTTCCCTGTATTCATACCCATAACGAAAAGGTTCTGAATCCAACCTAGGGTTAATAGACCCCACCAAAGAAGAGGGTGGCGTCTGCTGACTCCGCTCTGACTCATCGGGGATGAGGATCGGGTTGACGCTGATCGTGGACACAACCAATGTTGTACTGGTGCCAGGAAAGGTTTCGATGGTCTGTAGGGGCCCTCGGAGGCTGGGCTGGAGCCGCCAGCACAGAACCCAAAGGGCCCTCACCGAATCCCCAGGGCCCGAAGGCACCAAAGGGGGGGTTGGACTGCCCAAAAATGAGACACATGGCCTCATAGAATTCTTTCAATTGACCAGGGGGAGCTCCGGCTCCCGGAAAGTTGGGGAGGCGCGGTGCGGACCCAGAAGTAGGCTTCAAGTACGGAGGCCTAGAGCATCAACGTTCCTCCCACGTCGCATCAGCCGAGCGACGGGGTGAAGTCAAAAGATGCCTAGCATTCTTCGACCACTTCTTACCTGAGTGACCCAAAGACTTGGAGGATGATGAGTGGTGGTGACTCCGCAAGCGGTCTTGAGACCTTCCTCTCAAGCAAGACCGGAATCGATGCAGAGTCGGGTGCCGGGCCGTCATAAGCTTGAGGGAATGCTCCCTCAAGTCCTTAGGGTGCATGGCCCAGCATGACTTTGGGTCGTGGTCGCGCTCCAGCCACCACAAGCAGACCCGGTGTGGATCCGTCACTGACATCATGCGGTGACAGGCCTCGTAAGGCTTGAAACCGGTCTTCGGAGACATCCTCAACGCACCAACAAATCACCAAAAACTCAACAAAAGTGTCGAAATCAGTCAAAAATTGACTAGGGTAGCTCTTCTCCGGATCAGTGCGTGGTGCGGAAAGAAAAGAACTGACATCACTGCGCAGAGAAGGCAGCTATGTACGACTCCTGACATAATCACGGCGACCACAATGCCAACGATGCCCGCGGCCAACGCCACCTGACCACGTGCTAGAAAATGCCTCTTCTATTGTCACGGTTTAAAAAAATTGCCAATAAAGCTTCTGTAAAGAGTTCTTTTGAAGCAACAATTATTGTTCTTCCTAAACCAGATAAAGATTCTACATCTCACTTATTAATCAAAAGACTGCACAATATATACTAAAATTCTAGCAACTAGACATCTTCAAATCTAAACCATATTATTCATCCTGATCAATAAGGATTTATGAAAGGTAGATTATCTTCCCACAATACTAGACTACTATACCACACTATTAACTCCCTGAATAAACTTAAATGATTCATGGTCTTATTAGCCTTGGATGCTGAAAAAGCTTTGATGAGGTCAATTGGAAATTTTTATTTAGAACCATGCAAAGATTCTGTTTTGGTGTTACCATTATCGCATTGGTTAAAGCGTTGCATTGTTCACCCACAGCAATTATTTTTATGTTAATTCTTCCCCTTTTCAACTGTTTAGAGGCACTAGGCAGAGATGCTGTTTATCCCCCTTTCTTTTTAAATTAGCCATTGTATCACAATTATCTCTTATCTATATTTCTAAGGATAATAGAGGCATTACCATTAATAACAGTACTTAAAGTTTTTGCTTATTCAGACAGTGTTTTGTTAAATGTTAATGGCACTGTGCATACTATACCAGTGATATTAGATATTATCAATGGATATGCATTAGTATCAGGATATACTTTAAACATCAATAAAACAGATTTTTATTTCACTTTAAACATATTTTGTACTCAAGATACATTACATGGTACATGCATTTTATGGAATATCACTGGTCTCAAATAGTTTGGTATTTATTTTTTAAATACAGTAAAAAATACAGCTGATTTAAATTGCAAAAAACTATTAACTAAAGTTACAGAAAGAAATTGACAAATGTTCCTCCCTCTGCTTATCATGGTGAGGGAAAATTAAAGCAATCAAAATAGCGATAGCTCCACAAGTGTGAAGTATTTACTATCAATTTTACCGGCTACTTTGCCTACATCTTTCTTTACCAACATTAATAAACTCCTCCCTAAATGTATTTGGGGTAATAAGGCCCCATGGAATAAATACAGAATTCTACAAACTTCTAAACTTGAAGGAGATCAGGTATTCCAGATTTTAAGAAAAATCATTTTTCCTTTTTAACTGTACAAAGTGTTTATTGGTTTTCTGATCCGGATCCCTACATATCACTCTCATAGGTTTTATTTGAGAAAAATATTGTAGTGTTTATTTCTTTAAAAGCAATGCTTACTATGGATCATTAAAAAGCCAAGTTTTATTCTCCAGTCCTCAGTACTACTAAAAATGTTATATGAGTTTGGGTGCTACATTTAATAATAGAATTCTATGTTTTAGGGAGGCATCTTTAAGGAATAATCCCATGATGAAGTTAAATGCTTCGATCTCATGTTTGGAAAAATTGATCCATGCTTGAATATAGTATATTTGAGATATCTGTCACAGTAATATGCTTTTATCTTTTATTTATTTACAAGCTAATTTCAGGTTCCCGCTATTTAATATCATAGATATATTATACCGTGTAATTCTCAATGCTTACAATAGTTCTATTCCAGATCCTCAATGTTCAGGTGTGGAATTATTAATTGGAAAACATGTATGATCTAGTCATCTTGCTTCTAAAACATATAAAAATAAATAATGAAAAATCTATCAATTCACTAACAATAAGTGAATGCAAGTTTGAAAAAAATCTGGTTATGTTATATTTCAAATTGGCTTCTATCATCTATATGTAAGACCAATCAACTCTTTCATACAGAATAATTGTTATTGGACGCCTGTTAAGTTATATAATGTAATCCTAATTGACAAACCAGATTTCTGGCATTGTAACACTGAACCTGGCTTGCTGAAACATATGCTATTTAACTGTCCAGTTATTTGTAAATTTGCTCTAATGTTTGGTGTAAAATCTCACAACTTTGTCATCTTGATCATTCGATTACATATGAAATCATTATCGATAAATCACTTATTTCATTTCCACTTTTTTGTATATAGATGCTAAATTGTTTCTATGTCAGGACCAGAGGCAAGGATTATGCAGTTCTATGGTACGTGAATATCATGCTTAACCATTTCCTGTCTTGGAAGAGCAATAAATACCTCTCTTGGAAAAAACTCTCTGGTAAGTTGGTCATGTTATTGTGCCTCATCTCACGTTGAAGGGTATCTGATGTTGAAACACTGGACATTTCAGGCAGAGTATTTACCCTGGACGGGGTTACTCTCCATGTGTCTAGACATACGAAATGTAGCTCACGATTATTCGCTTACCAATTAATCTCGTATCCGGCATTTGATGAACATCCTAAACTATGTGCAGTGAACTGCGTTAAAGCTCACAAAGCTATGACTGGAAAGGAGTTCTGGCCCAGACCCAACACCAGAGATACACCTCATGGGGGACTATCACAGGCATCTGTTTATGACAGTCCGTACAAGGATTAAACCATGTACTTTTAGGAAGGGACATATTCCCTTGTACACTGGAAAGTAAGTCTTTTGAGAAAAGTTGAGAGCTATCTCTGAATCTTCCTCGGAAAGGCACAGAAAGAAAAGAACTGGCATCAGTGCACAGAATTGGCACTGTTTTTTGTGGTTGCGACTGCTACTTCCGGGGCGGAACGAGGCAAACACAGACCTGCACTATGTACACATGAGCATGTAGGAGCTATGAAATGCACATAATAAAAGGATCTGTGACAAAAGCAGTAAAGCAATGAGCTATCTACTTATAATACAATTCTGTGATCTGCATGGTACATGTTCTTTACACCTGGTATATTATGTGGTATCGTATGTGCTATGTTATTTTCAGTGAAAAATGACCCCAGACAAAACTCCATTTCTCTTCAGCAGTTACATTATTTATCAAAGTTATCTTGACATTTCCTTCTGTTGTCTGAAAATAGTTCGACACACAATTACCTCTGCAGCATACACTATTAAACTAATATGATATTTCAAAACACAGCACTCCCGAATTGAGCGTGCAGTGCGGTGGCACCAGTAGCACTGCCATAAGCTGGCCCTGAATGATACTGATAGTGGCTCACACTCCAATCCTGACAAAAACATTAAAAAGCATACTGCAATAAAAAAATACAAAGAATACTGCTTTTTGTTTACAAATTAATTTATGAGATAAATTATTAAATGTATAACGTTTACTTGTCAGATGTAAAATAGACCCTCATGCAATTCAATGCAGGCACTCAATAGGCAATAGAATGATACACGTAATAGCCAATAGCATGAGGTGGGGGGGAGGTTAACACGCCTTTGACTGAGCCCAAGTTCACTCTATGTTTATTTTAATTAATTAGTAACAATGCACAAACTGTGTGCTAGGCTGGCAGGCGTGAACTGAGATGGGAAGAGGTGCAAAAGTGGTTAAAAGCAGTGTTACAAGATAGGGAAGTAGTGAGTCACATGGTCACATGGGTAACTCTGAGATGAGATAAAAGAGGAACATTTCACATGATGCTCCCTACCTATGTTCTGGGTGGGTAGACAGGATTCTATAAAAGGAGTCTTGGCAACATGTTTGTAGTCAATTTCCCGAGAGAAGGAATTGTAGGCTTATTCAAATGCAAGCAGTAGGCCCTACATTGCATGGCACAGAAAATGCATGAGAGCTAAAGTGTAGCCTCGAAAGTCTTGCCTGAGAAACAGAGCTTCATGTCACCATGCTCCCAATAATCCATATCTTTTAGAAGAAGCTACCATGACCAGTGCTTCGGCTGCATCAACCAGAGCACTTTTGGCAGAACTACCCCACAAGAGCGAAAGGATATTCACCATTTGTGCCAGCTGCCTTTGGGTTGTCCAGTGAATGGCGACTACCGTCTGAGCAGTTTGGAGGCTCAACCATCAAACTATAAAAAAATCATCTTAGTCTCTGGTCTCCAATTAACAGAGCAATAAATATTTAAATAAACAAATACATGAATTTCAAGACAACAGAAAACATATATTCATTTCCTAAATGATTCTAAATTAATGAAACACAAGGTTCTTGCATGCGGTTCTTGTGGTCAGAAGTGACTCTTATGCTCTTTGTTTACTTACCTCGAGCAACAGATTCATGTTCTTGGTTATTAACGCGCTCTTGATTTATGCCAGTATCTATAACATCCACACGTTCTAGGTCAATATCACCAAAAACAAATTTAATCTTCTCCACTGCATGTTCTTCATTGGAGGCTCCATGCAACCCATTTTGTAAAATGCTCTTGGCAAACTTGCTCCTGAGTGAGCCTGGTGCAGTACTCTGTGCCACTTCAGGATCTGTGGGCCCCATCAATGCCCGCCATTCATTTACTGCATTTTCTTTGCTGAGTATCATCATCAGAGAAGGACCCCTGGTAAAAGAGTGACAAAATAACAAGTCTAAGTTATTTCTGTTATGCCTGTCTTTTTGGCATCATGTACTGTGCTGACAAGGGGGAACACACTGAAGGAGCTTGCATCTAAACCACAAAAAAAACATTAACATCTGAGAATTTATGTTAAAAATTCACACTTGGTAAATCAACGTGGCTACTAATAGAAAATCAGGTTAGTAAATGAAACAACTAACTCTATGCTATCTTTGAGAATCCTGGGGACACCTATATTCCTCTGGGAGATCCTGTACATTTCTCTCTCGGATTTTCAATAAACACTTGCCTACTCTTTATCTCCTTCATGAAAATGATAGTTTCAATCACAGAGCAAAGTTGTCAAGTTACGGTGCTGTAGTTAAGATAGCCCAAAAAATCTGCATCTAATGCAAGAAAGAGGCTCTGAAGGTGTTACATTTTTATGAAATTGAGGATTAGAAATAAAAGTGGTTTTAATGCAACACCAAGCACCAGCCAGTCCTTTAGTGGTATTGGTATCAAACCAAACATATTTATTTAGCTTTAAAGTGAGATGTAAAATCTCCATTAACAAAGTTACAGAGTGACACATTCTTCAACCACCTGCCCTTCGCAAAGTAGAAGATACAGATGGTGTTAGTCAGTGACTGCTGCTTCAAACATTAATTATAGTTTCGGCAGTTAAATGTAATTTGGTGTGGCATTTTCTGTGAAGTTTACTTTTTAAGGTTTATTAGCAGTTTGGGAAAAATATGATAACGAATCATTTATGATATTCAATTTACTTATATACATTAATCAATCAAGGAGAAAACCATGTCTTTTCCTGCTGCTATTGACATTCAGTTTGTAGTGTTGGAGAGGGCAGTATAGTGGCCCATTTGGACCACCTCTTACACAATATGATGGATGGAAATAGGCTGCTCTTCCTTCCGTGTTTCCAAAGATGACACTGTTTTTCTTGGATTACCAACATTGAAGCAAAAGGAAAACAACATTTCAAAAATAAAAACGTGCCAGGTTTTATCCCATCAGTTACACTTACTGGCACATGTAGTCAACAAGTTGTTCAAAAAAGGGTTTGCCCTTGTGCTCTTTGTAGAACTCTTCTGCCATTTCTCTATCCAAACAAGTCTCCTTAATCTGTGAGATGACAAATCCAGCACCTTTGATTTCCTCCATGATTTCATCTGTTTCAGGAAAAAGACATGACATCAACAAGCTAGATATCTGCTGAGAGGTAAGGAGCCAGTCAGGCTATAGCAAGACGAGTGGTGATAAGAGGTATGTGATATGCAGCACTCAAACGTCAAAGAACAGAGAGATTTTGGACTACTGGATCTATAAGAATCTGCATCTTTTTCCCAAACTCCCGTTTGACCATTGCATTATAGAATTTGCATACCCTTTTGTCGGTTTGCATCACAAATTCATTCTAAATCCCATACATGTCATGTTTTGGACATGAGATATAGTCCATAAAGCCTAGTAGTACAAACGTATAGGGTACATAAGGCATTGTTTCTTGATTATACTAAAACATACTGCATCTTCTGAAAGGTTGTGCATTTCATAAATTACCTTAAACATTCATTTTGAATATTTTTGCATAGTGCTTAATCAGCTTAGAAAGAAAATAGTAAAGATGTTAACACATTGCTCATTTTGCTCCCAAATCGCTATAAGATGATTCCTTCAAAGCAGAGCCAGGAGATTAACTTTAAGTAACATATGTTGGCAATAAGCCAATCTGGTCTGATCCAGGCTCAGACTATGACCATTGAATCTTCATTGCAGTAATCAGAGCACTATTTTCTCAAGCAGTCTCCGTAGTTACACTGTATTTGTCAGAAGTATGTTGACCTTAAAAATTATTACTGATATATTTATTATAATTTTCTAATATTTCTAAAGTAGCACCAGAAGAATGCATGAAATAAAGAAGTGGTTTCAATATTACGTTATAAAGGTTAATTTCATACATGTGTTCTGGATCAAGATAAATCCTAAACAATTTTTAGTAGCTTGACATGTATATCTGTGCATAAAATATGTTCAGCATTACACCAGAGATTTGGATTTGCTCCTCTATCCTTGTTCATTTCCCTGCTTTTCTATCAGGGTGTTGCAGGTCAAGAATGATTGATTAGTGCACACACAATCAAGCCCAAATGTTGGTCCTAGAACTCCCTGATATTATAAACTCTAGTTTCAGGTGCATGAATTCATGTTGTTATAGCCAGTTATTTTTCTGACTAAAATTTGAATCTGCAATAAAAAAAAAAAGGTGTTTGGCGATCTGAAACTTGCAAGAAAGACCCTTAAATGCCGAGAACTTATCACAGTGGAACAACTGACATAAAATCATAAGAAACTGTTTTGTTAATTTTTAATGGCCTCATCAGGAAATATGGCTGGCATTAGACTGCTGTGGTATCCGGAATTTTACAGGAGCAGATACTATCGAAAGAAGGTGTAGGCATGTTTGAAGGGTTTATTAACATGTCAAAACTTTGCCACAAATTGACCCTGACTGTCTAACTCATTAAATGCCTGCATTACTACACCATCTCCTTCCCCGGCACAGACATTAATATTAAGACCTGCAATCTGGGACCAAAAGTACCATGAAATACCAAGAATGGACCTGGTACATAGCTCAACATCACCTTGCCTGGAAATTCTATTTGCCGTAGTAATGATATTTTGAAATATGTACCTGGAAAAAAGATTGTTGAAGTATTGCAATCCGTGTGTAATACTGAAATCTGTTGGTGAAACATAGAGGCAACTTTTCCCCTCACACCTGTATTAATCAAATACTTTACTAAATTTAATTAAGGTCTGGAATATATTGATTTGCCAATCACTCCTGCTCAGATACACTGTGGTTGAGCCAGTGTAAGACAGTGTGAACTCACCCAGCATCAAAACCTTGATTGATTAGTGTCTCATTGATTTAATTTAACTGGAGAATAATACCAGTATTGTGGCAGTTTGGTCATGGCCTCTTTCCATGTGGACCTTTTTGCTGATATGTGGTTTCGGCACTAAACATTCTCTACTTTCTTTCCTTCGTCCCTCCCTTCAGGGCTCCAGTGTGCAGCTTAGTCTTCTGTCTCCATCCTTCAGTCACAAGCAACACTTCTGCCTCAGGCATCCTGTCGGCAGCACCCTGCATTTGGATGCATATCAATCCAATGGCCTAAATTTGCAGACTTTGAGAGCAGTGTAACTACATTTGTAATGCACATTCTGCAGTATTCTGAAGGTGCCACTTCTTCTTAAGTGGTATGCGAGTGTGATCATGCCTTTTCGACATGGGGGTACTGAATTAGGATGCGATTGACCAGGGTTCAGAAAGAGCGCTAAAGAAACAAATCTCCTCCATTCCACTAACTGTCCAGGCCCCAACCTCACACTTTTAAAGAATAATCTTGCTGACATTTTTTACAAACAAACATCAATGTTGAGTGCAGATAACATTTTAGCAAACCACATGGGTGAGGACAAACTGGCTAGTTTATTTTGCCACACACACACACACAACAATATAATTGCAAAACTCTCGTCAAAGAGACTCAAAATCATTGAGTACGCAATCAGCCTGGAATAACACAGATCTATTATGAACTGTGATATCACCGCCAATAGAAATGTAGCCATCTTTTTAATTGAAACAAACTGGAACAGGCCTAGATTGAGGGGTATTTGTTGCATTACTATAGACAGATGTGAATAAGGAATTTGCTTAAGTTCTATAGCCATGTCAATGGGATGTAACAATCCTATAGACTTTTGTTTTAAATTCATAAAGTGTAAGAACATTTTAACACCAAACAATTTCTAAAATATGGCTGCAAGTTGTATTAAGCTTTCCCCATTAGCTAAGAGACACTGCAGAGCTGCCTGTTTTCTTATAGGCTGTTTGTGTTCTACCAGGTTCCACTCATAAGAAGTTGTCAGATAACATCCCATTTTTAAGTGCTCTGTTTGGACAATTGCATGTTTCACACTTCAAGGCAAAATTGGTCACTCCAGCAATATAACCAATGTTAACAAAATTCCAACACAGTTCAGGTTTTAGGACCAATGAAACCAACAATATTAAAACATGAGAGTTGGCAATTCAGATTACTGGTTAAATTGATAAATATATAATTGTCTCTAACTGAGCCAGATCAATTGTGTGCAGCTAATTATATCCAACTATTAAACTATCACCTTATGAAAATGTTGACTATGCTTCTATCTTCAATAGTGTAGATGAACTAAACAAAAATGACCTTACTTCAAATATGTATAAAACTTTTTAGGGCCTAACACATGAGTATTTCCACAAGAAAGTATACAGACTTGACTCTCACTAAGGCCCTCATTATGACTTTGGCGTTCTTTTGGCAAGAATGCTGTGGTGGAGGCCGCCAAAACACCTTCATGTTGGCAGTATTCTGACCGTCGTATTAAGAGTCACACACTGGAGATCACCTAAAAACAGCCACAAATCCGACACTGCCAGGACATCTGCGGGGGCGGGAAAGAGGCTGTTCCACCACCAGCATTGACAACTTTCCACCCACCCGATTATGACCCACAAATCACAACAGCGGTTCCTCCATGGCAGAAAACCATTGGCAGTCCGAATCGCTGCGCTCAGCAAACCACCTCAGACAGAACATAACACCACATTGCACAATTTGAATACCCCACACATGACAGACAACCACACACCAGACACACCTACTCACTGCACTATATAACACACCCCCACGCAACCCACAATCCTTTGCGACAAAAACCACATACAGAGACAGCGAGGAACCACAAACATATTAATTAGCACTTATACACCATAGTCACATATACACTTCACACACAGCACACACCACACAACTGCACGATCAACACTATACACACATCTCTACTGTACACAGGCATACACAACCAAATGCCCACACCCCACCAAGCACCCTACACTGCACCCTTACGCACAACACCCACCTCCATCCACAACACAACCACCATGTCCCATCAAAAGCACTCGCGCTTCACAGACAATGATTCGAGGGTCATGGTAGAGCCACAACTTGTTGGAGCACAGTTCCAGCAAACCTCCATTGCCAGGAAAATTGAGTTATGGCAGATAACTGTTGATAGGGTCAACTCAGTAGGCAACCATTCACACACGAGGAAGGACATCAGGAAGAAGTGGAACGACCT
The DNA here is from genome assembly GCF_031143425.1 of Pleurodeles waltl. Lineage (NCBI taxonomy): Eukaryota > Metazoa > Chordata > Amphibia > Caudata > Salamandridae > Pleurodeles > Pleurodeles waltl. Next base: position 1,762,575,317 of record NC_090440.1, read on the forward strand.
ACAGGGGAAGGTGCATTCCATGGCACTGAGACACCAAATTGCTGTGCTAAAGGGCCTGACTGGAATACCCGGAGGACTGGACTCTGGTAAGCGACTAACACTCCCCTGGCACAAATTCATCCAGTCCAGCATGCTTTATCACCACCCAATCACTCCCCAATTCACCCTATCTTCCACCACACCTCCCACCTAATCACATAATGCCCCTCTCCTGCATGCCACACCACCACCCAGCCACAATACCCACACAGTCCCTGCCAAGTGCACAGATAGCACTGCCAATCACAAACACTATGATTCCCACAATGCATCTGTCCATCTCCATCAATGTGCACATCACACCACATCCCTTGCATGTGTGACTATTGCACCAGCTACACCAACTGGATGTTTTGACTGAGGACCACTACATGGCAATGACAGCAATGCTATGACACAATACAATGCCAAACACGGACACAGCACTGTCACCAAACCTAAGGGCCACAAATCCAGATCAACAACCCTGAAATGGATTGACCATGGGCTTGAAACTAACAAAGTATACACCATGCACAACACAGGACAAGCAATCTTGCCTACGCATATACCCTCCTCCCACTTGGACACCATGCTGCAATGTACAGCCGTACCCACTCACAGCAAGCCTGAATTGCCACCTGCAAACAGGGCACACCTGTCATGTCAACCATCACATAGAAACTGAACCCACCAACCGAGCCAAAGTTACCAAGCCTGATCTACAACTATCCCTATATAGCATGGTACATATGTCACAATCTATTATCCGCAAACTTTGTTAGCAGTGCTGCTCCTGTCATTGCCATTGCTGGGAATCAAGTCAAGCCACTGTATGCATCAGACAAAGACACAACCATTCACACCTTCAGCATTTAACCCTCTCTCACTCCATCCACAGGTACCCCTGCCAGTGCCATCATGGAGAGAATACCAGAGACTGCCAGCCCTCCTCAGGATGAAGGCCCCAGTGAGGACAATGCCACTGGATGTCTGAACAGTGACGACCTACTTGGCCCATCTGGGACCCCCGGTCAGTCTACCACTTCATGCCTGACCCTGCCCACATCAACCCATCCTCCCTGTGGCACCAACATCACAGCCCACCCTTCGTCCCCAAACCTGTGTCCCAAAGACTGTTCAAACTATTGTGTGCCCCACAGTACAGGGACCTGAGTCGCCCCCTCACACCCAAAACAATGAAGGTCCTGGTGACACTGGGAGTGGGCACAGGCACATGGGGGCAGGGGACATGGAAGGGAACCTGTGGGCCATAAGATGAGGCACCCATGGGAGTCAACTGACCAGGAGGCCATCTCCCAAGTCCTGGGAGAATATCAACAATCCCAGGACAGGATGGGCCAGACCATTAACATGTTGGGGGGAAACCAAAGGCTGCAGAGGGAATACCACCAGGAGGTCATGCAGCAGTGGCAGGCCCACAATGCCACCATGGACTCCAAAGCAGGGGGGGCTCAGGGCGATTAACACCATCCTGCGTGGTAGCTCTACCCACCAGCAGGGCCCTTCCACTATCACTCCACATCTGAACCATCAACATCTGCGGCAGGTAGTGGAATGGAGGCCCTACCAAGGGAACCATAGGCCTTTGGTACCCCTCCCTCTGTAGCTGAAGAACGCCCTACCCCCCACACAAATGTGGTCGTCCATCCAGACATCTGGCTGGAGCAGATGCCAAGACCAAATCCACTGCCAGGAAGTGACGCACTCCTGATTTTTCTCCCTTGTGTGCCACTGAGACACCCTGTTGACTGTTCAATGACATTTCTCCATTTTCTTATGGCCCTGGGACACTGGACCTGCACTACCTACAGCTGTGCCACTTCCACCTACTCTGATTATTTCATCCACCATGACCCCACTCATCACCTGTTGGACCATTAATGCACAATAAACAATGTAGATCAGAGCAACTGCATATTTTTACATATACAAATGTTTGGTCAGCAAAATGTTATGGGTGTATAGTCCCCTAAACCATCAGGCAATGTAATGGACAGCAGAGGGAGGCAGGAGACACAGTACAACAAACATGTCCCAGGGCAGATGTAAGGGAATCACTAGTCCAGCCACACACCAGAGAATATCAACTTATCCAACCTGCAGAAAGACCATGACAGAGACTTACATCAGGAAATTAGGCACCGTGGCACACAAAGCACATATGCAGTTCATAGTTGTCGTGCCCAGTGTGGTTTGCCAACTAAACAGGGCACAACAGATGTCACTTCTACATCACCAGTCTCCGGAAATACATCACAAAACGCTGTAGCTGGCATCTGTAAAGTGTAAAACTCTATTCTAGAAACAGTTACCAAGGGCTAATGAACATGATTGCCTCAAGCAATAGGTAGGAGAGGCAAAATTTCACAGTACACAGTTACTCGTTGGAATGACATGAGAACAGGACAATGCTGGACACATAGCACAATACAGGCCTGCCCATACAAGGTGTGATTTTAGCAACCTGCATAGAGGACACGTTACATAAAAGACCTGTAACTCTGCACCTTATCAGTCACCTCCCACAACACACATATAGGGATAGGAACACTTTACACCACCACTTATGATCCAAATAAGGAGGACCATTCGCACCAATCAATGTGGAAATACAACGCTTGCTAATACACACAACATACCTGTATGTCACTGGAAGTACTGATTGATGAGCTCAGTCCTAGAGTCAGCTGCACCTTCCGCATCTGCCTCCTCATCACTTTCCTTGTCTCCATCACCAGCCACTGGTCCAGCCGCCATGCCATCATCAGCTAGTAATGGTATCTGACGTCTCAGGGCTAGATTGTGGAGCATGCATCAGACAACTATGATCTGGCCTACCTTTTGTGTAGTGTAGAGGAGGGCACCTCCAGAAATGTGCATGCACCTGACTCTGGCCTTCAGTAGGCCGAATGTCCTTTCAATTACACACTTCGTCCTGCCATGGGCATCATTGAAACAAAGTTCCCCTTCCGTGGCAGGGTACCTCATTGGTATCAACAGACAGAAAAGTTTAAGATAGCCAGAGTCACCTGTCTGCACAGATGTGGGACCTGTCACAATACAGGTACAGACACAGGGAAGAATGTGATAACAGGTGCCATAACAGAAACACACATCCTAATGCATATATACAATGAGCCAAGCCCTCTCTCTGTGTAGTCGTGCCATCATGTGTGGGACATTGCTGTTCCTCAGAATGCAGGAGTCATGAATGGATTCTGGAAACTTGGCTGACACACCACCTGGACATTGATGGAGTGCTAGTTTTTCCTGTTCCTATACACCTGTTCATTGGAACTGGGAGGGACCAAAGCTATATGGGTGCGTTCTATGGCCCCTATCACATGAGGGATGTGTCCCATATCATAGAAGTCTGCCTTCACATAGGCCAAATCCGCATGTTTGGGGAACCTGATGTAGCTCTTCAGGTGTTTCAAGAAAGCACATAGTATATCCTTCAACACAAGACTGAACATGGGCTGTGACATCCCTGCTGCCCAGCCCATTGCATTCTGAAAGGACCCAGTGGCAAGAAAGTGTAGCGCTGATAGAACTTGAACTGTGGGAGGGACGGCATAGGGACTACGTATGGCAGGCAATCGATCTGGCTCCAACTGAGTACATAGATCCATGATGGTCTGATGATTCAGGCGATAGGTCAGGATGATATGCCTGTCCGCCAGGGTTGCAAGGTCGACTAGCAGACAGTACACTGGTGCATGTTTCAATCTCCTCCTGACAGGGTGTCTAGGATAGAGAGGAGAGAATGTACAAAGTGATAAGCACTCCACACATGTTTGCTGAACATGTCCTTATCGCACACACCTAACGCTGTAGACATGCCTCGCACCGCTGATATATACCATACCGGGCATGCAGAAGTGGCATGGACACCATCGTTGCTGCACATTGCTGCCCCTGATCAATAGTTTGTGACACACATCACATGTGTAATGTTCCATATATGGTATACTGAGCTGTCCTGCACTGAGCATGCATGTAGTCAAGCTAAATACCTACATGGTTACACTGCCTATGAGGCTCCGAGTATCTGGACATGCACGTCATCTGACAACCGGCCATATAACGTCACTGTGTCATGCATGTCACATGTATAAGCCTAACCAGGATGGCACAACATAGGCCTGCTCTGCAATCTGGTCAAAAAACATGCATGGCACACTTACTTTTCTGAAGCAAGGCATGATATGTGCATAAAATGACAGCCGCCTGTCCTGCATCACTGGACAGATGGAAGGGACCTAAGTCCGCTGGCGTAGGTCATCATGGCGGTTGCAACCGCCGTGCAACTTCTCATTGGTTAACATTGCTGCCTATGGGGGACTGGGGCCAATGGTGATCACCGCCGGCGGTGACTGCCATTTTCTGCAGCTTTGCTCACTTGACTTCTGAAGTTCTTGCAACCAAGGCCTTCATGACATGAGCTGCTGTGTACCTTCTCTGGGAGCCATCAACCCACATCCGGCAGGTGATAGGGCCCCAGCCTTCACCCAAGAAGAGCAGGAGAAGCTGGTGGAAGGGTTACTACCCCTGTATGGACAGCTGTATGGGGCACCAGAGGAGCAGGTGAGCCCAATGCCTTAGTCATGTGTGATAGGAGTGTGTGAGGGCGAATGGTATAAGTGTACAAGTAAGGGAGTACATGCATGCAGGGGGCACGGAGCTAAGGCGAGTGAACCGTGACGATGGGTATGTGTGGGCATTTGGCGAGTCTGATGTTTATAGTCCACTGCTGTTGGTATGGTGCCAGTCTACATGACTTTCTCCTTCTGTCTGTGCCACCCATGCAGGTAAATGCCCTTCAGAAGAAGGGGATATGGCGTGCCATCGCCAAGCAAGTGCAGACCCTGGGGGTCCATGGCTGGCAGAGCACCCATTGTCGCAAGCGGTGGGAGGACTTGAGATGCTGGGCCGAGAAGACCGCAGAGGCCCAGCTGGGGATGTCCTCCGAACGAGGGAGGGGTGCCCATCGGACCCTAACCCTGCTAATGGCCCTCATTGTGGCAGTGGCCTACCCTTAGGTTAATGGGCATTTGAGGGCAGCACAGCAGCCACAAAGGGGCGAGTACTGACTGCTTCCTGGGACTTGGCTGGCCTTAAATGGGATTGGATGCCTCACTGCAGGCAATGTGACATTGTCGTTTATGCTACTTGTTCATCAACAATTGGAAATGGGTAGTGGCTCCCTGGCAGAGTAACATTTGTAGATGTGTTTCCATGCTTTACTGTCAGTGGATGTACATCTCACATTTCCATACCTCTCCGTGTCTGTAATGTGGAGATGCACTAATGAAATAGGCACATGTGTGGCTCCATCCTGGCCATACAATAGATGTGAGTGTTTGGATCACCATAAGCACTGTGTATGGCTAGCTCCATCCATCTGCATTAGTGGCTCTACGGTGTCAGTACACTCTCATCTGTGAAGCCTGCCTCTATGTGCTACTGTGTGTCTCTCCTTTTATCACTGGGAGTATATACATCATGTACTGTATCTGGTATTAACAGATTGTGGGGCTGGCATTACATTTCCACCACAGAAATGGCCTTCATGGGACAGGAGGATTGGCCTGATAGCTGAAAAGGCATGTATAGGTGATCTGCTGACTGTAGGGTATGTGTAAGTAGCCAATCTGGGATACTGAAACATGTAGAATTGATGAGGCCTGTTTGCACAGATCATCAGATCTTGCATTCCTAGGGGCTATACTTGGAGGGATGTGGCTTTTGAACCGATGGGATGGTACCAGAGGTTGTAAGTGCCCTGGGAGATACCTTATTTGTCACCATGGTGTGTATGTGGCATGTACGACAAGGCCCTAGCAATTCCTATGTTGCAATGCTGAGTAACTGCCTACATCAGGTCATCATGGATATTTGGAGGAGCATCTGATGTCCTGTGACTATTAGAGCTTGACTTGGGTAATAGGCAGTGGCAGATTAGGAGTGGTTTGGCTTTTGCATAACACATGGTGTGTTGATGTGATTCAAATTTTGGATTCAGTCTCCTCAGGCAGCCTTATGTGCTAGTGGGATGTTCAATTGGTGTACATGCAGTGGTGTTTGTCCATATGTGCCTAATTAATGGAAATATTTCCACTCTGAGATGTGTGTTGTCTGGGATCTGTGACAGGTTTTGCCATTTGTGAAATGGTGTGTTTGAAGCTGGAGTTGTCATTGTGCGTAGTCCAACTGGTGTACATTCATGTGTGGTGGCATTGCAAGTGGTCCATGATGTGATGTGTGTATTCCAGTGGTACATCTGTTGTGACACTGCACTCAGTGGATGTGTTTGGATGTGTTATATGTGGTACATAGCCCAATGTAGATGCACCTAGCAGTATACTGAATACTGATATATGTGTTGGGTGTCAGCTACTCTGGCTCTGTGATAGGGTCTGTCTTGTCACATGATTATACCATAAATTCACAGAGTACACATCAGATGTAAACTGTCTTAAATCTGAGTTGTTCTCCATAATGGCATCGCTGTACTGAGCGGCCAACCAGATGCTGTGTGGTCTGTGAATGGAGTTGCCTTTGCTGCAATTGACATATTACAGAGGACATGGACTAAGCAGGTGTTATTAGTGCAGAGGCCTAAAGTGATGTGCTTAGTCAGCTACACATCCAATGGGTGAAAGAGGAATGGAGAGGTATTCAGGCATACTTTTGATACTGCATCCAGGGCATGCTGTGCCAGCTCAAAGGGGATGACTCTAGAAGTGCTGTTCAACTTAGGTACTGATGTAGGTGTGAGGGTTGGCATTCAGATGAGGGTAGTAGTGACATTTAATGACATGATGTAAATAATGTGTATTGGCAAATAGCCATGAAATGTATTGTCACAGATTAACACGTTTAGCTGTGTCTATGGGAGGTATATGTTGACCCTTATCCCCCCTATCTGTCTCTCTCTCCCTCCCTCTCTCTTTGTGTGCATCAGCATCATCTGGTGAAGGAGAAGGGGCACAGGCGAGTGCGGAAGCAGCAGCCCACAGGACCCAGGAAGCTGCCACCAGCGAGAGCGAAGGCCCAGTGGGACGGAGGGTGAGGGGAGTGCCACGGGGGAGACTGTTTCTACCATCTCTTCTTCGGATTCCTCCTCCGGTGGACACTCCCAGGTGGTGGCAGACCACCCCAGCACCATCTTTGTCTGCCACCCCACCTTTTTAGCACCGCCTTCCCTGTAGCGCCTCACCCAGTTGCCTGTGCCCGTTCACCCAGGAGGGTGGGCTTTTTTCATTTGTCGCAGGCACCTCTGCCCCTTCCCCGGTCAGCCCTGCTGTCCTCAGTGAGGAAGCTATTGACCACCTGAGGTCCTTATCTGTGGGTCAGTCCAACACTGTCAATACCATTCAGGGACTGGCAGCTCAAGTCCAACAAAGCAATGCGTTCCTGGAGAGCATTCACGGTGCCATGGCTGGCCTACAGAGATCCTTTCAGGCTCCTGCGTCCACACTGACGGTAGCAAGCCTCCTTTTGTCTCCTGTCCTCCCCTCCACCTACCTCTTCCCAATCCTAAACCCCTCTCCCCATACCCATCCAAAGCACACATACACAGAGGCATGCATCCACCTCAACAGACAAGGGTAGTTCAGACAAACACAAGCACCACAAAACCCACAACCGGTATGCACACAAGGAACACCCACCTGCAGACACACCAATATCCATTCCCTGCACTGACTTGCCTGCCACTCCCTCCTACACAGACACCATACTAGACACACCTGCAGCCACCACACCATCATTCACAGATCCAGCCACCAGTCCTATCTTACCCATAGTCAGCATAATAGCACAGACATCCACCCCAGTCACCACATCCGTAGCCACCACAACCACCGACACCCCCACATGCAGCACATCTACCATACCTGCAGATACCACCCCATCAGTCACCCATCCACATTGGTATCTCCCAGCACCCCCCAAGACACCTAAACACCCGCACTCACCCACCCAGACACCCAGCACCCACAAGCATTCCACATACCCACTTGCACCCACCACATGTACTAAGACACATCTCAAAACCACTCCCTCTCCCTCCACTTCCAAACCCTTTTGCCATGACCACCCCAGTGTGTCTAAAAAGCATTTTTCCCTGTTCGCTATCCCTCTCTGACCCTGTGATACCCTCAAGCGCTCTGTGTCTCTCCCCAAGTCCAGCCCTTACACCTCCAGGTCTTCCCCTGCACACCCCCACTAGTGCCCATGCCCCTCCCCCGGCCAAGAAGTCTACCCCTCTGAAGCCCAGGCCCAAGATCCCCCTTCCAAATCCAAATCCACCCCCCTCCACCCCAGTCATCCCTAAGGTGCCTGCCTGCCCCCTTGATGCCCCTACCCTGTAGAGGTCATTTTGCAGTCAGGAGTCAAGTAGGGGCACAGTGAAGTTCCAATTGTGCCTTTGGCACTTTGAACTTTGGACTGGCCAATGGCCTTAACATTGTAAATAGTTATTTTAATTTTGGCATTTCACCCGTTTGATACATCTGGGCAAACCTTGTGTTGGATTCGATGGTAACATACTTGTCCTGCCTTTCTTTCGTCATGGCTGTGTGGTGTTTGTGGGCTTTGGTTTGTGTGTGTGTGTGTAACATGTGTGTGTGAGGGTTGTGCTAGCTGTTGTGCCTGGCCTGCATGTGTCTGTGTGGTTCTGCCATTTGTCTCGCAGTCATTGCTGTGTATTGTGTGTGGGCTTTGTTTGTGTTGGTTACATGCATGTATATGAATTGTGTATTGTTTGTGTTGCCATGTGTAATGGTGGTGTTGTGTGCCCTTGTGTGGCTTCTGTGTGTGCGTCCGTGTGTGTGGTGGTGGCTGTGTCATATGCGTTGTGTGTGGTGTGTCTGTAGTGTGACATTTGCTTTGTTGTACGGCAGTGTGATTGTGTTGATTGGTTGTGTGTTGTTGTTACGTGTTGTTGCAAGTATGTGTTGTCATGTGGAGGTGTGTAGTGAGATTGTTTGGCCTAGTGTTTGTGTAGTTGCGGTTCTGATGTCTTTGTGTGACTCAGTGGTGTTGTGTATGATTGTGTTAGACAGTGCCGGTGCTATGTGTGTGCGAGTTGGGGTGTGCATGGCACGTGTGTGTTGGCTGTGGTGTGTGTAGTATGTGTGTGCATGTAGGTGTGTGTTTGTATGGGTGTGTGGTTACGTGTGTGTGGCAATCGCAAGCTGTGCCAGCTGTGTATGTTGTGTGCGCGTGGGTACATATGCGTTTCCCTCCAGTGTCCAGTAGGTATGTGTACTTATGGTTGCTGTCTTCATCACCGTTGCTGGTTCCAGAGTCATCGTGTGAGCAGGAGCAGTGGGAGGACTTCCAGTTCAGGTTCCATGGTGCCTCCAGGCAGGTATGTGTTCCTGAAGGTGAGTGTTTCCTTTTATACAGTTGGTTTCCACCAGGGGTTTGGTGGCAGTGCGACCGCACCAGAAAACATGGCGGTGTGCAGCACTGTAATGTGTCCGGCGGAAACCTGAAGATGCCCACCGCCATCTACAGCAGCCTGACCACACTGGCGGTAGTTTGGCTGTGTTCTGTTGGGACCACCACCATGGTCATAATTTGGCGGTCTTCACCTCCGGCCAGTCAGCAGTATGACCACCGCCCCCAACATAGCAATCCTGAGATCACCAAACTCGAAATGACCCACTAAGTGCCTGATATTTGCCTCGCTACTATATATCACATTAAGTCTAAGAATAGATGAGAAAGTATTATGCTATCATGTTTGTAGAATTCTGTCATAATGCCATCTGGTTGAGTTTTTTTTTTACAATTCAGCACATTTCTTAATAAATGTAATACTTTAGTTATAGTGATATCGAAATCCAAGATGGAGTTATTAAGAGTTGGACGTAAAATATCCTGGAAATAATAACCAATTAATAATCAACAATTCAACATATTTCACAATGTTGCCTTGCAATGAGTTCCCAGATTCTGTCCATGAGGACCAGGGACCCTTGGAGTGTGCCTCACTGCTTGCCATATCTGCTTGTGATGTTGTTCTATGTTTCCACTCTCTTGGCCTGAGGTGCCAAATTTAACCTCAGCGTGTTCAAATATATTATATATAAGATGTGCCTGAATATGATTAACAGTTTTTTCCAATCCTCTACCTAAATGTAAAAAGCAAATTATTACATTTGAGGCGTGTTAGAGGACGGTTCTGACCATCAGGACTGCCCTGATTTTTCGATTTTTGACCACCTGGTTTTTGACTGTTTACTGTGAGGAAGCCTCCTATGAGGTGACTCCCGCACAATAAACACATGGTAAAAGGGACTGCACATGTTTACCGCTGGTGTCGCTGTGCTAAGGAAAGGCTGCTGTGGTGCAGCAAGGCAGGAGGCCCCAGGCAGGTTACATGTGATCATGGGTGCGCATGGATGTGCACCCATGTGAGGGCTGTGGGAGGAGGATTCCTAGTGTGTGCAGCCCTAGAACTGCGCTTAGGTAGTCCTGGTGCAGGAGGAACTATGCAGAGTGGGTGGTGACCTGGAGTAGGTCTCATGAGAGGGGTGTATACATGTGAGTTAGAGTCAGTGTGCTTACTGTCTTTTCACTGCCAATGTCAGGGTGCTTAAGATATTTGCATTGGGGGATACTCCATTGAATGTCAATGGGAAAGGAGGGCCTAGGGTGCAACTCCAGTTCTCTGGGGTCCACCGAGACCAGAGTCACACCAAAGTATACTGTAACCAGTAAGAAAAGAATGATGCAGTAGGTTACAAGCGCATAGTTGTACAACTTATGGGTCATCCAGGGATGTCATCTTTCTCTGTCTCAGCTCAGGATTAGGGCCAATTACTGCTCTGTCCAGTTGCTGGAGCAGGGCCTAGCATCAATCAGCCAGCTGTCATTCCGTGCCAGGAGCAGTCTGGAGAAGCCCTGCGAGGAATGTCAGGTAGGAGGGGCTGAGACTTTCAGAGCACATGTGGCAACTAACTCCTGGAGGATGCCATCTTGAGCTATCCCAGAAGACTGTGCAAGAAGGAGGGGATAGGAGCAAGGAAGTGATGTGGCACATCTGGATAGGCCAGAGGTGCAGACCTGCTGGACACTTCCGCCCCCACTTAAGAGGTCCTGCACAGGGGAGAGCTCTCTCTCTTGGCTGTGCTTCACTGCTGGACACTGGGACTGCAGACGGGCGTCATGGACAACTGGAAGGAAGAACCTCCTGACTGCCCTTGGGGCAGGGACTCTGCCCCTGAAGGATCCCAGGCCAGCGAGGCGAATGCCAGGGCCAGGCAAGCTGGCCCCCTTACCTCCCCAGAGGACTAGTCGGGGGAAGGACTGGGCTAGCGCAAGGAGAGCGCGCAGCCCAGAAGGAAAAGAGGGAACCCAGAGGAAAGATTGGCGCAGGAGTCAGTGGAACTGGCTCCCTGATGATCTGGGACCCTTCCAGGCCAGGAGTCCTAAGGCGAGTGCTCCTGGTGGCAAGGGCTTGTCACCAGGAGCGGAACGACGCAAAAATAAAGAAAATCGGCCCTTGGGGGAGCGAGATATCACAGGACAAAGAATGGTGACCTGTGACCTTTGTGAAAGCAGCTACGAAGCGCGTGGAGCTCCGCAGCTGCTTGAGACTGTGCCGCCAGGGCCTGGGGGCTGCCCAGGAGGAAGAGGAGAAAGGGGGGTGCCGTCGCACTCCCCCTCGCAGAAGAGAAAGGGACCCCGGGCCCCATCCCGGGGCCCCGTGAAGCCTGGTCCTGTGTGGATGTTGAAAGGGGGGGTGCCGTTGCACACCCCCTGCCACTGTGGAAAGGGGACCCCGGACACCATCACGGACGCCGTTGCACACCCCCCAGCAGAAGAAATGTCAGGGAGCGCCGTCGCGCTCCCCGTGATGTTGGTCAAATGGGGCCCCGGACCTCATCCCGGGGCCCCGAGAAGAGGCAGGAGTGGGGGTGCGCCGTCGCGCACCCCCAGACGAAGAGAAGTCGGGGAGCGCCGTCGCGCTCCCCGTGAATGTGGCCATCGGGGCCCCGGACCCCATCCCGGACCCCCGAATAGAAGAGGGCCTGGGGGAGCGCCGTCGCGCTCCCCACTGAGGAGGAGAGGGGCCCCGGACCCCATCCCGGGGCCCCGAGAAGAGGAGGACTCCGGGGAGCGCCGTCGTGCTCCCTGTTACAAGGAGGAGGGGCCCCGGACCCCATCCCGGGACCCCGAAGACGCACGGAGGAAGGGGGAGTGCCGCTGCACTCCCCCATGCGGCCCGAGTGGCCGCCAGCATCCCCGAGTCTGCCCGCTGGAGCGGGCAGACTCCAAGTCAGCTGGCTGGTTCCCGCGGCAGCACCCGGAGGTGCTGGCCGTGCGGGGAGCCGGCGGGGGCGGCCAGGGGTGGGCTCCCTGAGCCGCCCTCCAAGGAGGGATCCGCTTTTTGGTGTGGGGGGTGTCCGGGTGGGACCGGCACCCCCAAAAACAAAGAAAACAAAAACAAAGGCACAAAAGAAAAGGCACCACAGCTCTCCCATCGCAGCGGGAGAGCCGCTAATCATTTATGCAGCCGCCCCAGCATGCTTTGCGGGGCAGGGGCTGCTTATTGAGCCCCTAAAACGCCTGTGGTGGTCCCAGGGAGATGGGGGCCACCACCAACTGAGAACTAGGAGACAGGGGGAGCTGCAGGAGCAGCACAGCCTCCCAGCAACATCTGTTGGTGTCCCACCCTAGGTAGGGTGGGACACCTGAGAGATAACCCCTCAAGGGTTGGATGGATTTTTCAAGCACAAGCTTCAGTGAACTTTTGTTCCTGGTTGTGCAAGGGTGCCTGCCATAGGTGTAGGTTGGTATGGCCCCATGTATTCCACTGTTATTTCATGGTTAAGTAGAAATAGTCCCAAAGTAATCTAAAAGTAATCCAAATGTAATCTTGATGGTTATAATGCTAGAATTTAGTCTCTTGTGTTCCCTGAGTATGCTAATTTGAATAATGATACTGACAGTCATTTCTTGGCAAGATGAAAGTATTTAATCCCAACTGTAGGGGTCATCATTGCACTGTAGTGTTGAATACTGTCAAAATGAATACTGTCAAAATGTTCAAATGTTGCAAGGGGGGCACTGGGATTGTTTTGCCATGTGGATTGTTGGATTATATTCTCCCTTAAAGAGATTTGAGAGATTACATACTGTTTGTCCAGAGTGATTCTATCACTTTGTATATATTTGTAGATTGTTGCATAGTATTGAGTAGTGTGTGTGAATAATAAATGTACTTTTACTTTATCAAAAGAAAAAGCACAGACTGGACAGTCATTTATTAAGAGTCATGCTTGCGTGCTTGTGAATGGGGATTACTAGCCCACACCACCTCCCTTGAGTAAGCCTTGGACTGCTCTGCAACGCTACCCTATGAGAGTCAGGAGCTACAATGGGGTGTTTGGTTCCCAGTGGCGGTCGTGTGCGGACTCGTTACTTGTGCAGGCCACACAAGAAATGACCCACCTTCCAACAAGGCGCTAACAAAGGATGAAAGTTAGCTGTAGTTGAATACTCGATCTTTCATGCACATAATATAAAAGCTAGGTTATCGTTCTCCTTTTTTCACCAAACACCATACATAGGGCATAACTATATCCCCAAAAACTGCAGATCTACCATTTACTTGATGTCTATTTGGTTTCTAATATCAGGTTTGAAATACCCTCTTGGTTAGAAATTCTCCATCAATTTTCAGCAATTCAGAGAAGCAGTAATTGTGTTGCTACACCTAAAATAAACAGTATTACCACAAACTTTGAATGGGAAATAGCTTGCTGAATGTGTTTCCAAAATGAATATTCTAATTTGTTTACTGCACGTGACTTAAATACTACTTGACATCTTGAGACTGGTAAATGTTTTCTGCCAATGGTCCATCTCCATAGCATATGCATTGGAGGGTTGTTTTTAGATATCATGATTTCTAGTGGGGCTAGATCACTCAAATAAATGGACCTGATAGATATCCCTAGAATTTAGTATGAAACAATGCTTAGAGAGAGGAAATCAACTCTAGATTATTACACCTGTCTAGTAGAGTATAAAATTGTTTGAATACATAAAAGCTGGTCTTTTTGAAGTTCTAGGCGATCAAGCACATACATAAACACTTGGATAACAGCTCCCTATATATTCATGTGCTGTTTTAGATATCCATTGGTTTATGAATACAAAGATTCTAGTAATTTATTATTGCAATTAAAAAGTTGACCAGCACAATGTCACTTTCAATCCAGGAAAGGTTCTTGGATCTTTGCTATTCAAACCATATATTGGGCATTCCATGTGCACATGTGAATATTCACCACCTTGCGTTGTATAATGTCAGTGGAGGAATTCCAGCAAATGATTCCTCTTGACTTTCATTATTCAACATTATCAATGCTACTTGGCATGTAAACCACCACAAATGGACAAATCAAATTGCTGATTATCATGATCCATAAATTAATATCTAACTTAAAATGAGGTTTGTGTACTCTAAGACAATTCAAGTTCCAGAAAAGATTTTTAAAGAAATCAAACATATTTAAGAAAATAAATATTAATAATAACTGGAGTGTGAATCTAGTTCTCATGGTCCTTGCTCTCACCTCTTAACATCTCATTAAGAATTGCCAAAGATAGCAGCAAGAAAAGAAAACGCTTCTAAGACGGTGTTCCCAGATATGGTTTATCTCAAAAGTGAAGAAATCTAAGATTCTCCTTGAGGACACATGACACATCCCTGCATATCCTCTTATCTATCATGGTAGCATACGTACCGAGCCACATCCAAAGAAATATGTTTATGTCATCTTTTTCTTCTGCTAATTTTAGAGGTCAAAGAAGTACACCAGCAACTACAACTGATAAAGACACAACCCAGTTTACCACACCTACAAGAAATGTACTCAACCTTACAAAATATAATCTCAATAGACTACATTCCCCTCAACCCCACAGATGCACTAAACCACCCCAGATTCTCCAAAACCATGCTGTGAAAATGAGTTGAAGACTCACACAGACCTAAAATGGCAACCTAGATCTGAAAGTCTTTCATGGGTTACCTATCAATGACAAATAATAAAAAACATTTTCCACCATTATGCACCAACTTAAAATCTCTTTAGTAAGAACATGGCCAACCACCTTTTTCAGGAAGAACTTTTTGGATGAACTCTGTCCTCCACAGTTCTAGGAACCAAATAAGAAATACTTATCCAGTTCTGTGAACTGTGCTTGCTGGCTTTACAAAAATGCTCCACTACTGTAATTCCTATCAGTCATGATTTGGCAACAAGTACTGTCCTTCAGTGTTTATGTCTAGCTATTTAACAGAAATACACAGTGTAAATAAATCTATATGACTCTTTTAAGGTTTGAGTGCCATTTTTACAGACCTTCAATTAATACATCTTGTCCTATAAAACCTTTTTAATTTTGCAGAATAAACATCAAGCAGTCTCACCTCTATGCCCCTCTAGTGCATCTGGCTTGATGGTAGCTAAAGTCTGTTCCACTGGGAAAAAAAATGAGAGCTCCTTCTCTGCTTCCTCTTTGCTAGAGCTTCCATGCAGTTGATTGACCGGGGAGTCTTTTGGTGGAAACTTTGCTCTGAAGCTTTGGAAATAAAAGTGATGAAATTTACTAAGAGGCAAAATAAATGTGAGTTATTTTGCTGTACTTCAGAGGTAATTTGCCTTTTCTGTTCCTAAAACGTGATTAACTCATGCAGCAAAGATCTGAATAAATGTGCTACCTCGATAAAAAAATAAGTTAATTATTTTCAATTATGCTTTCTCTGAGAGATACAGTATCTTCCTGAAGATTACTCATCTGTTCAGATATCCCCAGGCACCATAACAGATGAACAAGTTACTCACCTTTGGTGACATATTATCTGGTACAGACTATCTAGTCGCAGATTCCTTACCTTAGAATTATCCCAAGACTTCACACTGGATCCGGCAATCTTATTGTGGGCAGTAAACCTGCATGCCGGTAGGCGGCCGCATTCTGCTCCGTGTGGTGTCGCCAGCATCATCCGCGCCATAAGTGACATAGGCGGTGCCTACAAATGCGCCACACTAGCACATTGAAGTCAGTTTCTATTTGTGACTTTCCACATTAGAAGCGCAGAGCCACGAAACGTACTGGTGTTTGAAAACTAGGGCCCTGAAAGGGTAAAACCACTAACTATAAATCCAGTCGCAAAGTGAGGAATATGCAGCTAGAGCCACTACCAGATAAGGCATTACCAAAGGTAAGTAACTTTTTCATCTGACTGGGACTTCTAGCCACAGATTCCTTACCTTTGAATAGAAACCCAAGCAATACCTCCCCGGCGGAGGGTCTGCGAAACATTTCCACACTAGAAAATCCTGCAGGGACTGAATGGGTAAAGTGCCCATCCCTACTGACCTGACTGCCCAGGCTATAGTGCTTGGTGAACTTGTAGAGAGATGCCCACGCTGGTACCTGGGAGATGTCCAGGACTGGAACTCCACATGCTAATCCAGTGGTCGCAATGTTGGCTCTGGTGGATTGAGCACGCAAACCCTCAGGGGGTTGCTTCTTGGCCAATGCATAGCAGATTTTGATACAGAGCATGGTGTGCTGAGAGATAGTCTGTTTCTGTACTGCCAACCCTTTCTGGGCTGGCCATACCCCAAAAAGAGTTGTTCACCCACCCAGAACGCTTTTTTTGCGGTCAAGACAGAGGAGTTGCTTTTCTTCTTTAGGGGGATGACGCGGAGCGTAAAAGGTAGGCATGATGATGGACTGGCCTACATGAAATGGGAGTGACCACTTTCAGTTGGAAGGAAGCTGTAGTGCGAACAACCAGCTTGTCTGGGAAGATGTTGAGTTACAGATGCTTCAATGGCAAAACCTAGGGCTTACTGACCCTCCGGGCAGATGTTATTGCCACTAGAAATGCCATCTTAATTTTCAGGAGCCTGATAGGACAGTTGTGTAGCACCTCAAAAAGAGCACACAACAGAAAAGTTAGAACTAGGTCCCACTGAGCCATGATGAAGCGTGAAGGTTGGAACAAGTACTGGAGAACTTTCAGAAACCTATGTACTACAGGGCACTTAAAAAGGTATGGCTGGACCTGGCAACCACAAAAATGCCAAGATGGCAGATAGTTAGCCTTTTAAGGTGCCCAAAGCAGAGTCCTGCTGGGCAAGCGAAAGAATGAACAGAAGGACCAGAGAGTGGAGGTCAACCTGTTTTTCTGCACACCATCCAACAAACTTGCCCCAGCGGCAGACGTATACAGTCTTGGTGGAAGGACATCTGGCTGCCAAGATGACCTTACAGACTTCGGGCAGAAGAGCTGTCAACTGTTGCCTCTCAATCTCCATGCATGAAGGCGGAGGGTTGACCGGTTTCGGTGGAGATAATTTCTCTTCTGATGCAACAGAAGATCCTCCTGAAGGGGATACCTGATTGGAGGTCCGATGGCCATGCTCAACAACTAAGGATACCGGACTCTCCAACCTGATTGGGAGCCACAAGCATGACTTGGGCCCGGCAGTTCCTGATCTTGTTGAGAACTCTGGGCAGGAGTGCTATGGGTGGAAATAGGTACAGGAGCCCTGAACTCCACTAAAGCGAGAACCGTCTCCGAGCTAGACCTGCTTTGGAAACTCCAAGGCACAGAACTGCTGACAAAGTGTGTTCTCTGTGGTGGTGAACAGATCTAACCAAAATTCTCCCCACTGCTGAAAGAGACCTTGCACCACCTCCGGACAGAGACACCATTCATGATCCACTAGGCATCTTCACCTGCATTTGTCTGCTCTGAATTTCTGAATTTCAGAGATCCCACCAGGTGCTGAACCACTAGGGAAATGCCCTTATGTTCTAACCATTTCCAGAGCTACAGGGCCGCTTGACAAAGGGTCCACGACTCCACCCCACCCGATTGTTACAGTATCACATGGTGGTGTTGTCCGTGAAAACCCGCACTAGCCTTCCCTTGATGGAGGGTAGAAAGGCTTTCAATGTCAGTCAGATACCTCAGAGGTCCAACAGGTTGATGAGGAGTTCAGACTGTGCTGGAGACCAGAGTCCTCACATTTCCACCTCTCCCGCATGGCTGCCCCATCTCAGGACTGACGCATCTGTCACTACTGTCAGATCTAATTGAGTAAGGGAGAAGGGTCTGACGTTGACCCAATTGCGGCTCGTTACCCACCACTGCAGATTTTCTGTAGTGTCCTCCTAGGTCTGGTTCATGTCAGAGAGTTTCCCCTGATGCTGCAACCACTGGAACTTCAGGTACCACAGCAGGCATGTGTCACAAGCAGGATGCAGAAGGACATAAGGGCCTAGCAGCCTCAGAGTCAGTCTCACTGAAATCCAGGATACAGGCTAAAACATCAGCATAATAACCTGAATATCCTAGACTCGTTGTTCAGGAGGAAAAGCCTGAAAATGCACTGTGTACAGAACAGATCTGATGAAAGGGAGCAACTGAGAAAGGGTCAGGTGTGACTGCAGCACATTCACAATGAACCCCAGTGACCACAGGAGGTCCACTGTAGTCTGGAGGTGGTAGATGATTGCCCTGAACAAGCAAGGCTTCAACAGCCAGTTGTTGAGATAGGGGAAGACTGTCACCCCTGATCTCCACAGATGAGCTGCAACCACCACCATCACCTTGGTGAACACCCGAGGGGCACTTGTAAGGTTAAAAGGAAGCACAATGAACTGATAGTGCTTGTGGCCTAACGTGATCCACAGGTAATGCCTGTGGGCAGGCACAATGGGGATGTGGAAGTATGAGTCCTGCAAGTCCAATGCTACCATCCAGTCTCTTGAGTACAGGGCAGACAGAACTTGAGTGAGAGTAAGCATTTTAAATTTCTCTTTTTTCAGTATGAAATTGAGAGAATGCAGGTTGAGGATAGGATGAATGCCGCGGTCATTCATGAGCACCAGAAAGTAGCGGGAATGGCAACCGTGACCTGCTTTTGATGCCAGCACCCTCTCTAGGGCTCCCTGAGCCAGGAGAGCTGCCACTTCCACGTGGCGAAAGAAGATATGGTCCTCCATCAGCCTGTCACAAGTGGATGGCATGAGTAGAGGGGAGGTCACAAAATGGAGGGTGTAGCCCCTTTGGACATTTGGAGAACCCAGCGGTCACATGTTATCAACCTCTAGTGGTGCAGGGGATGGCGTATGCTGCCTCACACTGGGTGCCCATGATGGTCGGAGGGCAAACTAAAGAGGCTTGGAGGCTGCGGCTGATGGGAGAAGTGCGGGAGGGGGGTAGATTGGCCCGCCCTCTGGCTTCCTGACCCACAGGGTCTGTGGGTATTGAGCTGTCCTCAACCACTAACCGGCTGGAAAGCTTGTGTGCCATGGGGGCTGAGTGGGTAGAGACACAGCTTAGCCAAACAATGCCACTTACTGGCGCACAGGGCTACTGCTCACGAAAACATTTCCAGATCCAGTCTGATGCCTGGGGATAATTCTAAGGTAAGGACACTGCAGCTAGAAGTCTCTAGCAGATCTGTAAAATGTTTGCTCTGCCAAAGATGATGAACGAACCCTTCCAGAAACCAAGAAATACATGATTAGTAACTGGAAAAGCCATGGGTAGCCAATGCTAGTGCAATCTATGCCTATACTATCAATAACGTCCTAATTTTTGTCACCTGTCTTTAATGAACTCATCCAAAAAGAAACTAAAGAACATAAGAAGTAAGACACTCCCCATCCTTTGCCCTAGACAGAAAAATGCAGAAAACTAGACAGAAGGTAAATACAATGTTATTCTAATACACACTTGTTCATCAATAGAGAGTATGAGGTGACAAAAGATACCTTACGGAAAAAAAGATAACCTAAAAATAATATAATCTTTGTCTATGAGACAGAAAAGGAAGGTCTGTCAAAGCAAATAGTTTGTACATTTTCTACAAACCTAGCTGAGCAAAAGGCAACAAGACAGAGGACCTGATTTAGATCTTGGTGGAGGGGTTACTCTGTTGCAACAGTGACAGATATCCCATCTGCAGAAATCTAAATACCATAGAAAAAAATGGTATTTGGATTTCTGTGGAGGAGATATCTGTCACCGTTGTGACAGCCCTCTGCCGAGATCTAAATCAGGCGCAGGGTTCCTTAAACATCAACAACCTCAGTGATCCTGAGTCCAGGGGTACAAAACTGTGAAGCAATCAGGAAAGTCAATATTTCATTGAATACCCACTGAGCATTCCCAAAAGGCTTATTTCAGCTGCTAAGATGCTAGCTGTTGTTGTACTGCTGGACATAGGTGCTCTATAGTGCCCAACCTTCTGAATTTAAGGGGTCCAGAATGGGAACTGCAGAGATGGGACTATGCTAAAAGTTTCCAAGATACCAGTCGGATGTATTCTGGTGATAGTTTTTGATATTGTACAGCACAAGAGGTATAGATTGTTGTTGGTTCTTTGTACACTAAAAGCATGACCTCTCAGTTTTGTGTAGGATGATTTAGAGGGTCGCTGGACCTTGCTTTATGGTAAAGATATGCCCCCGAGTGGTGCTAACTGTGCTTTCCTGGTCAGTCCTACCCAATGCACTGGCACAAAGTGTCTCAAATCACTGGCTTATCTTCCCCCAGTTCTGTGCCAACAATGGTCAGCACAATACTACTAAAAACGCTAAAACACTCATGATTTCCAGGGAAGCAGTGAGCCTAGTAAGTTGCATCATCTGGTAGTATCTGGTAAGGTGCTAAGATGGTGACAGCAGCCAACTTTTTACTGAGACCTTGAGTGGATATGTGGCATTTATTCAGTACAGTTTTAAGATTTGCTACTCACTTTTTTCTTTAACTGCTTTTCTACCACCAATCTTAAGACCCTAGGTTTTATGTTTATGATGGCTGTCTATTGATAGTTCTGCACTGTAGGGTCTTAGAGGGTCGCTGGACCTTGCTTTATGGTAAAGATATGCCCCGAGTGGTGCTAACTGTGTATCCTGTTGAGAATATCAGGGGATTTCTCTTTAGAGAATTATTGGACGGGCAGTTTGCTTCACCCACTCAGTCCTTTTTACAGAAAATGAATCAGAACAAATTTTCTTATGTTCAACTGCAGAGAGCAGGAGAGATGGGTGGGTCATTTGTTTCCGTTTAGGACTTCAATGAAGATTTCCACAGTGCAGAACAAGGACTACAAGAAAGTAACCTTTTGTTCTGTATTGTAGCATTTTAATTGATAGTCATAAACTTCTTACTACAAGGGCATGCTTTAATAATAAATCAGCAGCTGTTGGACAGTAGGAACATAACATTTATTAAATACACACACAGGTACATAAAACCCAGTGGCTGTCACCACCACTAGGTAGTTACGGTTGGGACCATGTTTCCATAGGAATTTTATTTTCCGGTTTGCCTACAAATTCTGCGCCATTTGACGAATCTTCACAAAACTTTCCCAAAAAATGTTTTCCACCTTAGCTCCTTCATGGGATGACCCATCAAGTGGGAGCGGAGAGAAAGGAGAAAGGAAGGAGTCCCAAAAAATGTTTTGCCCATTCATTTTTCCACAAGAAAATTAGACACATCTACAGCCAAAACAGCTCAATGAAATTACACCAAAATTAGTAGAAAGTTAGATCTTGGTCCAGAAAGTGTATTTTTGTGATTTGGTGTAATTCTGTTAAGTAGCTTCACAGAACTTAAGGTAAGAAATATAGATATTTCACACTGCAGAGGTACCTGGAGCAGAACAGATGAAGACTGACTGGGCAACAACACATCAACAAAGATGTAGCATCAACCATTTTACGACCCAGGCACTCAGTCCCCTATCTTGAGACAAATGTTAAAAACATATAGGGGGTAGGATAAAGATAGCCTGCCCCCGTAGCCCTGCCTTGTAGGGGTTCTTAGATGGAACCCTGACACCCAACCCACCCCCGCTCACAGTGAGCCACAAAAAAATGTTCCAACATTTTGCAGCAAATTCATAGAGATCAGCGTCAAACATAAAAACGCACATGTTTTAAACCACTCCACCCACAGTGGATCAGGGCCCCCCTCCCTGATCCTCTTCAGGGCCCAGGAACCCCATCCTCTAGACCCCAATCATTTAATATGGGGAGATGGCCATGCATCCAACCCTCCCCAGCATCCTTGAGGCTCCAGGGACCCCATCCCCCAGTTCGAATCTTTTAAGAAGGGGAGGGTGGTGTGGGGGGGCTTTCCTCCTCGAGCTTCCTTGAGGCATGGGGACCCCACCCCCAGGGGCATTTATTTTAATAGTGAGGTGACCACCTCCCCAAGCATCAAAGAGGCCCCAGGGGCCCCAAGGGCCCCAAATACAGGGCAGATATTTTTAAAACAGACCTTGCCATGCACTGCTAGTTACATCACTCATTACATGTTCTATAACACCACTGATAACATACTGCAATATGTGAAATGACATCATTAATGACAACACTGTGCATAGCAGAGCACGATTTATAGCTATTTTGTCTATCAAGATATAACTATAAGTGCTGAATTACAGTGGTTTTGTTTGTTAAAAGTAGTATGTTTTAACTGACATTTACACCTAACTATAACATCCCTTTAACCATTTTTCTTTCAGTGAATTTCTAAGTTTCAAAAAAATGTAAAGTAAGATATTATTACCATACCAACTTATAACTTCACTTTAACTTTCGTTTTTTCAGTACATAAATATACATATACACACACACACAAAGTTTAAAGCTTACATTATACTTTACTTACTATACGTCATGCACCTCCATACAAAGTCTTCTCACATCAGTCACCACACTACTATATCTGTAACTTGCTCTTTCTCCTGACACTAGTTATAACCTTGCATATTATAACACTTTTAGCATGGGAAGTCATAGCAGTCGTAATAGCAGTTCCTCTCAAATAACATAATTTCTGAGAACAAGGGCATCGAAGAGTGGCAAGTTATATTTAATTCAGTGTGGCGTGTGATGCAAGAAGGCAGTGTATGGAGGTGCTTGATTGATAGTAAATTGAAGGTGGTGCATAAATTATTACTGTAAGTTATAACTGGAGATCCATAAATAAAAAATGTACGGTATATGTTATATGTCTACCTTCCGAATTTCTAAAGTTTGTATATGTTAAGTTGGTTTGTATAGAAAGAATAAATACATTTTCTATAACTATAACTTAGCTTTAACCTTCGGTGTTTTCATTAAATTTAAATGGTTCTTATTTTTTTTTACTAGAAATGTGTTTTTAAATCGTAATGTTGAGTGTCATTTAATTTAGTATTTTTGAGTGCAGTATTGTGGAGTATAGTGTAGGGCAGTGTCGATTAAGTCTAGTGTTGTAAAGTGGAATAGAGTGGAGTGGAGTGGCATTTCTTATAGTGCAGTAAGGTACAGTGGAGTGGCATCTAATGGGATAGCATACAGTGGAGTGAGTTACAGTGGATTGGCGTACACTGGAGTGGCGTAGAGTACCATACAGTGGAGCTGGATACAGTGTTACAGCATAGAGTGGAGTGGCATACAGTAGAGTGGCATATAATGGAATAGCATAGAGCTGAGAGGCGCATAATGGAGAGTCCTACACTGGATTGGCGCACAGTTGAGTGGAATAGCATGCAGTGCAGGTAGTTACAGTCAACTACCATACAGTGGAGTGCCATACAGTGTAATAGTGTACAGTGGAGTGACACTGAGTGGAGTAGCGTTTAGTGGAGTGCCATACAGTGTAGTGGCATACACTGGAGTGGTGTACAGTGGGATATGCTTAAATAGCATAGAGTGGAGTGGGTAAAGTGGAGTTGCATACAGTGGAACAGTGTAGAATAGATTGGCATAGAATGGTGTAGTGTACAGCGGAGTGGCGTAAAGTGGAATGGTGTACAGTCGAGAACTGAAGAGTGAAGCAGTGCACAGTGGAATAGCATAGAGGGGAGTGGCATACAGTGGAATAGCGTAGAATGGAATAGCGTAGAATGGAATGGTGTAGACTGGAATGGCATAGAGTAGAGTAGGATACAGGGGAGTGGCATACAGTAGACTTTAACTGGCTCTTTCTCCATGCACTGGTTATACCTGTGCATATTATAAGACTTATAGCATGTGAAGTTATAGCACTCATAATACCACATTACATCTCAAGTAACATAATCTCTGAGAACACAATTGGTAGAGTGGCAAGTCATAGTTAATTAGTGTGGCGAGTGATGCAAGAAGAAATATGGTACTTATGCTGTAAGCATCTATTTGAGGCTTGTAGTGCTGTAGATTCATATGCTCTGCATATGCCTGCCATCTAGTGTTGGTTCAGGATGTGTGCAGGTTGTTTTTCTTCCAAGAAGTCTTTCAAGTCACAAAGCAGAGTGACTCCTCCTTCTCGGTGATATTGTGTATGGGCATCAACTTCATTGTTAAATTGTTTTCCTGCAGACTGATGAGAATGGAGTGTAGAGTATGCATAAAAAATTAGATGTTCATGTGAAAAGAGTGAGAAACTGGAACGGCCACAGGTGTCGGAAGAGGAGGGTGGGCACATGTGAATCTACAGCACTAGATGCCATGAACAGATGCTTGCAGGGTAAGTAACAAATTCTGTTCAAGGCATGGGTAGCTGTAGATACACATGCTCTGCTTAGACCGTAAAGCAGTCCCCCTCAGAAGCGGTGGCTAACCTGTGGGTGATGCAGTTGTTTGAAAAAGTGTACGTAACACTGCCTGACCTATGTTGGCGTGCTGAAACATCCACACAGTAACATTTGGTGAAGGTATGTGGTGTGGACCATGTAGTTGCCTTAAATGTCAGCTATTGGAATGGCCCATAGCAAATCCATGGATGCTCCCTTTTTCCTGATAGAGTGTGCTATTGGAGGAGTATGTAAAGTTCTTTTGGCTTTAGCATAACATGTGTGAATGCATTTTACTATCCATCTGGCAATGCCTGCTTTAGATATAGGGGGTCATTCTGACCCAGGGTCGCGGATGACGGAAGCAACAGGCTGGCGGTGCTTCATTGCCCATTCTGACCGCGGCGGTAAAGCCGCGGTCAGAAAACCGGGGCCTGCGGTTTCCCGCCGTTTTTGCCCCGGCTGGGCGAATCCGCCATGGCAGCGCTGCAAGCAGCGCTGCCATGGGGATTCTGACCCCCTTACCTTTACGGTTGTCACTGCCAGGAAGAGGCTGGCGGTAACGGGTGTCTTGGGGCCCCTGGGGGCCCCTGCACCGCCCATGCCGAACAGGGCCCCATGAAGCTTTTCACTGTCATTCGGAGCCGGCTCCTGTGTTGCGGCCCCCATTCCCGCTGGGCCGGCGGCGCTAACTTGGCTAGCGCCCGCCGGCCCAGTGGGAATGTCGGAATGCGGGAAGCGGTATTTTGGCCGCATGGCGGGCAAATGCCGGTTCCCGCCGCCCGCCAGAGTCAGAATGACCACCATAGTGTTTTCTTTATGAGAAGCGGAAAAAGCAACAATAAGTTGCTTAGTCTTTCTGAAAGTTTTTGTTCTATCAATGTGGAGCATACGGGCCAACCCGCCACACTCATAATGTGGCGGTCTTCACTGCCAGCCTGTTGGTGATGGGACCGCAACATTTACCCTGGCAGTCAAAAGACCGCAAGGCTCAAAATGATCACCAATGTCTTGTTAATTAGCTTTCACAGGGTCAATGTATTTTGAATGAGAATAGCAGACTAATCTTTTCCATTTTGATGCATAGCAAGCTCTAGTGGTAGGTCTATGGGTTCTTTAAAAATGTTCATACATTCTGGTGGCAAAATAAGGTAACCAAACTCTATGACCTCAGGAGCCAAATCGCTAAGTTAAGAGTCTTTGGATCTGGGTGCCTGATTTCTCCATAGTGCTGACTGGGAAGGTTTGGCCTGTTGGGGTGTGAGGACTTACCAAGAGGTCTAGTAGTGCTGTGAACCAGGGTTAACAAGCCCAGGTGGGAGCTACTATGATCAATGTGAGAGATTTATGTCTTCCAAATCAGAAATGGAAGGAGAGGAGGAAAAGCATAGGCAAATATCCCTGACCAACTGGATATCGGTTGTGGGAATCTGACAGTGGCGGTCGGAAAGCCTCTGGTTCTTGAGGAGTGTTTTTTTTAATGCTCAACCCAAGGTTGAGGGGCAGTGGAGTGGGTACAGTTCTCACCGTGCGAGTCTCCAGTGTGACCTCAGTGATTTAGAATTTGAATTCTGGGTCTGATTAAGAAACTGGCCTCCACAGAGAACAACTCTTCTTCTACTAGTGAAGCTTAAGGATGTTGTTCCTTACTAATGTCTTGATGCCCGAAGAGGTCGGGAGTGTTGTCGGTGGTCTTCTGCTGCATCTCCAGCTGGTGTGCCCAACGGTCTAGAAGAGTCTTCTTCGAGTGGGAGGAGCAACAGGCCTCCCAATCCGCATCCCTGTGGTCCCATGACAAACACAGATTTCAGACCTGATGGGAGTCAGTCTCTGGCTATTTGGTGTGACAACGTGGACAGAAACGGAAAGGCATCTGTTCCATGACCAGGGGGCCATTCTATGAAGATCCTGCTGGATACTGAGTGCAAAGACCCAATAGGGCAAGGCCCTGTGGGGGCAGCGATAGAAGCACGTTGACTCAACAAGGCTTTATATCTCAATATGCAGATGGGAGAAACATGATCGAAAACAATACCAATAAGGGTAGATTAGGAACCGACGAGAGATCTGACGACGTCTCGACCCGGAGCACAAGCACACATGTACACACCAGACAGACAAAACAATCTAACAATATAGTTTATGCCCATGTGCAGTATCACCCAGAAGGAGAACTCATTTTACCTCACTCTACCTTGTGACCCGAAAGACTCTTTGAAGAAAAACAACCTGCACACATCGGAACTCAACACTAGATGACGTGTATTTACAGCTACAAATGCCTCAAACGACTTTACGGAGGAGCTTAATGGATAGTGAAATAAAGGTGGTGCATAAATTAATAATATAAGTCATAATTGGTGATCAATAAATTAAAAATGTAAGTTATAAGTAACGTTAGTGTAGAGTGGAGTGGTGTAGAGTAGAGTGGCATACAGTGGAATTGCATAGAGGGTACTGTTGTAGAGTAAAGTGACGGACAGTGGAGTGGCATAGACTGGAGTGGCATATAGTGGAGTATTGTTGAGTGCAACAGCATATAGTGGAGTGGAGTAGAGTGTAGTTGTGTACAGTGGAATAGCATTCAATGGTCTGGGGTATAGTGGAATGCCATACAGTGGAGTGGCGCAGATCAGATTTGCGTACAATGAAATAGCGTACAGCGGAGTGGTGTAGAATGGAGTGACAAAGTGGAGTGGAGTAGACTGAAGTAGGGATAGTGGACTGGCATACAGTGGAATAGCACAGAATGGAGTGGCGTAGAGTGGAGTGGAATATACTGGAATAGCATAGAGTGGTGGAGATTCAGTGGAATGATGTGAGAGTGATAAAGTGAAGAGTGGAGTAGAGTTCAGTCAAGGGTCAGTGCGGTGGCATACGGTGTATTGGCCTAGACTGCAGTGGCGCATAGTGGAGTGGGTATAGCGTACACCGAAGTGCCATAGAGTAGAGTAGCATACATTGAAGTGGCATACAATGGAATAGCTTATAGTGGCACACTGTGGAGTACCATACAGTGGAATAGTGTAAAGTGGAATATCACGCATTGAAGTTGTGAACAGTATAGTTGCATACAGACGAATAGCGTAGAGTGGAGTGGTGTACAGTGGAATATAGTAGACTGGAGTGGTGAAGTGCGGAGTTTCGTAGAGTGGAGTGGCACAGAGTAGAACAGCATATAGTGAGGTAGCGTAGAGCAGAGTGGCATAGAGTAGAGTGGTGTAGAGTGGAGTAGCATACAAAGGAATGGCATATAGTGGAATAGGATCAAACTGAGTGGCGCAGAGTGGGTGGCATACAGTGCTATAGCATAGAGTTGATTGTTGCACAGCGTAAAGTGGAGTGACATATACTGGAGTAGAGTATAGTAGAGTGGCATATAGTGGAACCGCGTAGAATGGAGTGTCATAAAGTGGAGTGGCATACAGTGGAATAGCACAGAGTGGTGTGGCGTACAGTGGAATGGCATAGAGTGGAATAGTATAAAGTCAAGTGTCAGTGCTGTAGCGTATAGTGTAATGGCCTAAACTGGAGTGGTTTTCAGTGGAGTAGGGTAAAGTGGAATAGCAAAGAGTGGAGTAGCGTACACTTGAGTGGCGTACAGCGGAACAGCACAGAGTGCAGTGACGTAAAGTGGACTGGCCTACAGTGGAATAGTGTATAGTGGAGTGGAGTAAAGTGGAACAGCACAGCATGGAGTAGTGTAGAGTGGTGTGCTGTGGAGTAGCATACACTGGAGTGGCTTACAGTGTGGGGTATAGTGGAATCGGATAGGGTGGAATGGCGTAGAGTGAATTTGCATACAATGGAACAACGTAGAGTAGATTTCCATACAGTGTACTAGTGCACAGTGGAGTGGCATACAGTGGAACAACAGAGTGGATTGGCGTACAGCGGAGTAGCATACAGTGGAGTGGCATACAGTGGAGTGGCACACAGTGGAGTTGGGTAGAGTGGAATAGCATAGAGTGGAATGGCATAAAGTGAAGTCGTATACAGTGACATAGTGTAGTATGGACTGGCGTATAGTGGAGTAACGTAGAGTGTATTGGCATGGAGTGGTGTATGATGGAATATTGTGGAGGGCATACAGTGGAGTGGTGTGAAATGGCATAGAGTGGAGTGGTGCAGAATGGAATAGCATATAGTGGAGTGGCGTACAGTGGAATGGCGAAAAATGCAATAGCGTAGAGTTCAGGGCATATGGTGAAGTGGCATATAGTGGAATAGCATAGAATAGAGAGGTGTACAATGGAGTGACGTGGAGTAGAATAGCGTAGACTGGAGAAATGTACAGAGTAGTGGCATGGGGTGAAGTGGCATACAGTGGAATAGCATAGAATACAGTAGGGTACAATGGAGTTGCATAGAGTAGAATAGCGTGGAGTAGTGTACAATGTCCAGGCGCAAACATTTGTAGACTAGAGTGGGGCACAGTGTAGTGGCATAGAGTGGTGTACAGCTGTAGATAAAATTTGTTGGGAATGTAGAATATGGTGTGCAGATTAATGCAAAACACAATAAAATGTGGTTATCAATTTGCATTGCTCAGAGTTTCTACAGATTTACCAAGCACTGCAGGGCCCAGCATGGTGGTGTTGCTTTGTCAATGTGACTTAAGTATTGCATTGCCCATTCGAGACTATGCATGACACAAGTGTAATGCAATGCAATAATACATCTAGCCCTTAGTTATATTTTGTGCCACAGTATACCGCAGCACATGTGGGTGACATGGCAGTATATAATTAGCTAATGGCTGCTTTTGCATAATTAAAAGGTAGGCATATTTTTTATTTAAGTAACAAAAAAGGATGATGGACGGAGTGCTGAAGCTTTACAAACACTCACCCTCAGTCACAGATCTGGGTTTAAACCTTTTGCTCACCATGCCACCCCAGTTTGGACCCAGCCATATGCAAATCATTCTTGACCCTGTTCCCCATGGGAACAGTCCATCGAGATTTTTTTTTTATTTGATACACTTTACCTGTGTTCTGGGTTAGGTCCTTAACCCCTTCACTCGCAGGCCTTTCCACCTCAGGTGCTAGGCCATTTTTGGGGTATTTGGGGCAGTTCGCGCTTGGGCACTCATAACGTTTTGTCCACATAAGCTACCCACACCAAATTTGCATCTTTGTTTCCCAACATCCTAGGGATTCTAGAGGTACACAGTGTTTGTGGGCTCCCCTGGAGGAGACCAAAAAATTAGGCAAAATACAGAAAAAATGTTGTTTAAAAAAAACAGAAAAATGGCAAAAAAAGGCTGTGAAGAAAGCTTGTGTTTTTTTTCCCTGAAAATGGCATCAACAAAGGGTTTGTGGTGCTAAAATCACCATCTTCCCAGCTTTCAAGACCAGCCAGACTTGAATCAGAAAACCACATTTTTCAACACAATTTTGGCATTTTACTGGGACATCCCCCATTTTGCAATTATTTGTGCTTTTTGCCTCCTTACAGTTGGTGACAGAAATGGGTGTGAAACCAATGCTGGATACTGGGCAGCTAAACATTTCCGAAAAGTGGACACAATTCTGAATTCAGCAAGGGGTCATTTGTGTAGATCATACAAGGTCTTCCAACAGAAAATACCAGCTGAAATAAAACAAATATTGAAATTGAGGTGAAAAAGCAGACATTTTTCTCCACGTTTTACAACTTTTTCCTGCGATGGCAGATTTTAAAAGCGATATAATGTTATGTATGCTGGACTCTTCTGGTTGCGGGGATATATAGGGTTTTTAGGTTCATCAAGAACCCTAGGTACCCAGAGCCAATAAATGAGCTGCACCTTGCAATGAGTTTTCATTGTATACCGGGTATACAGAAATTCATTCGGTGAAATATAAAGAGTGAAAAATAGGTATCAAGGAAACCTTTGTATTTCCAAAATGGGCACAAGGTAAGGTGTTGATAAGCAGGGGTTATTTGCACATCTCTGAATTCTTGGGTCCCCATACTAGCATGTGAATTACAGGGCATTTCTCAAATAGATGTCTTTTTTTACACACTGTCTTTCATTTGGAAGGAAAAAATGTAGAGAAAGACAAGGGGCAATAACACTTGTTCTGCTATTCTGTGCTACCCCAAGCCTCCTGATAAAAATGGTACCTCACGTGCATGGGTAGGCCTAGTGCCCATGACAGGAAACGCCCCAAAACGCAACATAGACACATCACATTTTTACATTGACAACTGACGTGTTTTTTTGGAAAGTGCCTAGCTGTGGATTTTGGTCTGTAGCTCAGCCGGCACCTAGGAAAACCTACCAAACCTGTGAATGTTTGAAAACTGGACACCTAGGGAAATCCAGGATGGGGTGACTTGTGGGGCTCTCACCAGGCTGTGTTACCCAGAATGCTTTGCAAACCTCACAATTTGACAAAAAACACTTTTCCCTCACATTTTGGTGATAGAAAGTTCTAGAATCTGAGAGGAGCCACAAATGTCCTTCCACCCAGCATTCCCCCAAGTCTCCTAACAAAAATGGTACCTCACTTGTGTGGGTAGGCCTAGTGCCTGTGACAGAAAACACCCCACAATGCAACATGGACACAGTACATTTTTAAATTGACAACTGAAGTGTTTTTTGGAAAGTGCCTAGCTGTGGGTTTTGGTCTGTAGCTCAGCCAGCACCTAGGAAAACGTACTAAACCTGTGCATTTTTTAAAACTAGACACCTATGGTAACTCAGGATGGGGTGACTTTGCAGTGAATCCTAGTTTGTTTTAATGGAATAACAGGAGTTAGCTTAGCCTTTAGCACGCAGACTCGTGCCCCCCTCACCTAGTGACTTAACCTACTTAGCTTGCTCTGTATCGGACCATTTATTTAATTAATTCTTCTAAGATGGCTGCCTTGTTTAAAGTTAGGCTCTTTTTGTTTAAAGTTATGTTATCAGTGTCACCTCGCTAAGGCGTCAAATCAAGCGACAAAGACAAACAAACAGTAGGTGCCGACAGTAGACATAACCATCCTAAGCATGTGGCGTTATCTATTGTTTCTGAACAACCTACGCCAAGGGTCCAAGTAGATTTGTATAAATACATCACACTTGAGACAGATAATCAGAGGGATTCCGACCAGATACCATTGCTGCTATTGATGCTGCACGTCGCCTTGACGCTGACCTGGACTTCATGTCCCTACGTATGGTAACGAGGGTTGGGGGCTCCTTTCAGGGACATGGCATTGGCAGATTTGGTTTAACATACCAAGCTCTCCTTTAGGTAGACTGTTAGGCCTATCGCAATAGGGTATTAGGACATATTACACACTTCATGTCTTTTTGTATCATTGCGGGGGGTCTTTATAATAATGACTCTTGTTTTTACCATTCTGTTCCTTGCACTGTTCATTATCTTAATCATTGCAGCCCCTGCAACTTATCGCAGATTGCAGTTGTGTTAAATAAAAACGATTGAAACTTTACTGCATCCTTGTTATTGCCTGTGTTTGATTGAGACACGATGTATCTGTGAGAAAGGGGTAATCTCCTTTCAACCACGACACTCCCTGAGATGTCATTCTCTTGAGTCCATGCGTAAAGGCTGCCACAAATCACCGTTAACTGTTTGGGTTTTGGTGAGGTGCTGCTAGTAAGCTGGAAGGGTTGGGACTACAGTTGCAAAATGTTGTAGGACAGGCACAGTGACCTACAAACATAAGTACTGTCATCCTTAAATCAGCAGTCTTGCCTAGAACAAGAGTCCAACTACGACAACTTGAGGCGCTCTCACCAGGTCTGTTACCCAGCAGCCATCTAGGGGAAACCTACCAAACCCAAACATTTCTGAAAACTAGACACCTGAGGGAGTCCAGGGAGGTGTGACATGCGTGGATCCTCCAGTGTTTTCTTACCCAGAATCCTCAGCAAACCTCAAATTTAGCTACAAAAATATTTTTTTTCCCACATTTCTGGGTGGGATCACCACACCGGGACAAATTTCCTACTACTCAACGTTCCTCTCAGTCTCTCTGTAAAAATGATACCCCACTTGTGTAGGTGGACCAAGTGCCTGTGACAGAGAAATGCCAAAAACATATCGAAAATGAGGGGGAAAGAAAGCGGGTCCAAAAGGGCACTTTGAAAAAAAAATAACGTTTTTAGGCTGACATGTGGGTCACAATTTTTATTGGTATAGATGCGACAATGATGGGTGGTAGGAGTTTTGTGGATTCCTGCGGATTCCAGGAGGTTCCATCACAAAAATGTGGGAAAAATGTGTGATTTCAAGCAAAGTTGAAGGTTTGCAGGGCATTGTGGGTAAGGCAATGGTGAGTTGTCCATGTGAAGCACACCACCCTGGACTCACCCAGATGTTTCGTTTTTAGATGTGTCTAGGTCTCGTAGATTTTTCTACATGGCAGCATCCCAAAGTCCAAAAAGTGCAACCCTCACCATTCCAAGTGGATGATTTTGAGAGTTAGACAAGCTTTCATGGCCCAAATGTAAAACCAAAACCCAAAATAATCAAATGTGCTCTTGCCTGCCATGGGATAAGATGTTTTAGTGTGCAGGGGGAGA
Organism: Pleurodeles waltl; assembly: GCF_031143425.1. Lineage (NCBI taxonomy): Eukaryota > Metazoa > Chordata > Amphibia > Caudata > Salamandridae > Pleurodeles > Pleurodeles waltl. Next base: position 1,762,608,500 of record NC_090440.1, read on the forward strand.
GCTGAAAGACTGTTACCCCCTTTAGTTGCGGTGGGGGCATAACCATGGCCATACTGGTTGGTAGTCACCACCCCACTATTTTTTTTATTTTTTTTAATTCCCTGGCATCTAGTAGGCTTCCTGTCCCCCGGGGAGTGGATTGGGGTAATTGCCCCATCTCTACCCACCGGTGGGCAGAACAACTTTGTCCCCAATTTATTTGGGGTATGGCCATACCTTCACCCTTTAAAAAAAAAAAAAATCTTTCCTGGTCTCTGGTGGGCTTTCTGTCCCCCTTGGGGGGTGATGGGCCTTACAAAAATAGGCGGCCAACAGTAATGTGCCCCCATGGAGAGCGACCCTTGACCAAGAGGCTGCCCCCACAAACAAAACACACATACACAAACACCAATCCCTGGTGCTTAGTGGTTTCTGCCCCCCTTGGGGACAGATTGGCCTAATTAAAATAGGCCGATCTGCCCCCAAGGTGGGCAGAAATGGCCTAAAATTCAATTGCCCCCCAGGGGAGTCACCCTTGCCTAAGGGGTCACTCCCTGTTTGTAAATAAAATAAAAAATAAAAATCCCTGGTGCTTAGTAGTTCTGCCCGCCCTGGGGGTAGACCCACCTAATTAAAATAGGCTGATCTGCCCGAAGGGGGGCAGAAATGGCCTAAAAAAAAATTGCCCCCCCACAGGAGCGACCCTTGCTTAAGGGGTCGCTCTCCTTGCGTGAAAATGTAAAAAAATAAATCCCTGGTGTCTAGTGGTTTCTGCCCCCCTCAGGGCAGACCGGCCTAAAAAAAAAAAAACGCCTGCTCTGCTCCCGGGGGGAGGGAAGGGGGGCAGAAAAGGCCTAATAATTAAATGCCCCCTTTGGGAGTGGCCCATGCCAAAGGGGCAGCTCCCCTTATACCTAAAAAAAAATCTCTGGTGTCTAGTGGGCATTTCTGCAGGCCGATCGCTTCAGAAATGCTCACAGAGGCGTGAAAGGAAATAAAAGGCCTTTCCTTTCATGCCTCTGCTCGCCCCCACATCCCGGTCGGAAGAGAAATGCTTTGCTTTGGGGAGGCGGTGGGGGTGTGAGTGGGAGGCTCACAAGGGATTGCTAGCACTCCCCCTGTGGGCCCAGTGCAGGACGAGTTGGTCTCATCCTCAGCATATAGCAATCGTGGCTGAGGACAAGACCAGCTCGCCCCTGGCACCCTGGGGGTTAATTATAGACAAGTAGCAGGTTTTCATACTATTCCATACCTACTACCACTTTATTAAAGTGTTAATATGTAGGGAAAATAATTTGTATTTTTCTATACATTTTAAAAAAAGGACACACCTTTTTTAAAGTAATGTATCTTTTTTTAAATTGTTTTGAAGTTGTGCACTACTTTTGGTATTCCAACTGTATTCCATACTCTTTTTTAAAATAAAGAATTAAATATGAAAAAAATAAAAAATACGCTGTAGCACACTACATTTGCGAAAAATAGTGTATTCCGGAGGGAGGGGTTTAAAAATGTTTTACAATTTTTTTACACTTTTTTTTCTTTTAATACCACAGTATCTACTTAAAAGGACACAGTATTATCGAACCTAATCACAGCAGCAACAGATATCGCTAGCTGAAAATACAGTACAGTACTCACCCTACTTACCTGTATTACCCAAAAGGGTCATCCACACACATACTCCTGACGAATTTCATTCAAGTCTGTGCTGCCATTTTTACGCTACACATGAGTACAAAGTCAATGGAAAATGCATGGGTGCCAGAAAAGCATTTTGGAGCCCCCCCTTTTCTGTTTGCACTCCAAACGTCTGCAAAACTTTGTGTACTCCACCAATGTAAAAAAAGGAATAGGTCTGTTTTGTGGAGATTCGTTACAGAGGGTTAAAATAGTCAATGGTGAAAAATCCAAAGAATTCCTATCTCTGCTGATCCTAATTATGAGTACTGAGTGGCTATATATATATATATATATATATATATATATATACATATTTATGTGTATATATACATATGTATTTAGTGAAATTAGAAAGAAAATATGTAACCTGACAGACTTCTATTGCAAACTGTCCCTTTAAGAATACCAGGCGGTTTTTCTACCCATAATGAAATATAGTGTCCGCTAGTTATTTTTTCTCACTCCTGTGAGAAGGGTCTTAAAGCATATGAGAGGTTTATACCTTAGTATTTTCATCACAATTTAGTCTCCTTAGACATGATTTGATTTTCACTCAATGTTTTCAACACCCTTCTGTCAAGCGGGATAATTATTTACCACGTTTGGAAATGTTTTCTTCTCAAAATGCCTTCTCCCTTTGAGAAGTGTTTCTCCTATGGTAGAAAGAAAGGCTTGCCTGGTATGCCTTCCTCCACCTCATGCAGTTAAAGACTGCAGTATCTTCTAGAAAATGCCCAAAAGAGCTTTTTGGGACAGAGAAGGCATCAGACTTTGAGGGATGCTTCAGGACATGAAGGCTGAGAAAAGTGTAAGAAGAGATAATGGTTGGATGAGACAACTTCTGAGGCCTCTCTTGCTATAAAGGTACAGTCTGGTGAGGTTTGCACAAGAGGGAGATCTTCAGAGAAAAAAATAAGTCGAACATGTTCATCATCAGTGTCATCAGTCTAGACGTCAGCCGAAGTTGACAAAGTCCATCGCCATGGAAATGAAGAGCCTCAGCCCCTACATGCTTCCCACTAGGGTGGGTTCTGCACTTTCCTACAACAGGCAAAGAGAAATGGTCAATGCAAAGCCTCACTGTTGATCCCTTTCACTGTTGGGATCTCAGCAGCGACGTGTCACTGATGCCATCAAGATACCACCATTCGATGTCTGCAAAACCTTCTGCCCCAACACAGCATCACTGATCAAATTTGAAACCTTCTTCATTGATGTCAAGGAAACTACGTTCAGTGGACTCCACAGTGGGTTTGACTAATTCAAGAGCAGAAAAAGCACACTCTTCATCATGGTCCCCTTCTCCAGAGTCTCTTTCATTATCTCCAATTCACTTTTCACAAGGTACTCCTATGCCAGGCTTGTCACCATCTCCAACTTCGCCCTTGATTAAGAAATCAAGTATTGAGGTGCGCAGCATCCAAGACTCTTCAATCTATGAGGTCTTCTTTAACATCAGACCCTCATCCACTCATATTCAAGCCAATAGACATATCACTCCCTGGGAGGATCCAGTCCAGGAACATCTTCATATTCTACAGTTATCTTCTCTGAGTATGGGTTCCGCCTAGAACTCTTGCATCTCACAGAAGACGTACACTCAAAAATGAGAGAGCCAATGTTTTCCCATCAATACAGACATTTTATTTCTCAGACTGCTTATACATTCCCTTGTGGATGATATTAACACCTTTCATGATGTTTTGGCTAGAGGAGCATCAAATCTGAAAATTACTGTGGTGGCTTTAAAACCAACCGTCTCAGTTATTCTTGAAATGCTACAGTGAAAAGTCTCTCCAAACCCCCACTCAAAAATGTGTTATATGTGTAGCACTTGAGAGAGCTGGTATAGTTCAAGAACAATTCCGGGCACCTGCAACGGATAAGTGAACTACACCAAGGTCATTAAATAATGTAAAGTTTCATGTCAAGAACTGGAATTTAAAAAAAATTACCCTCAGCCAGACTCAGTCACTTCAGTTAGAAAGCGACATGCATCAGATCTGGAAACCACAGTGACTCCAGAACAGGAAAGTAAAATAAATGGGACTTAGTGGACAAAAAGGTATGTCCATATTAAAAATGCAAATGCCACTGCACATTCATGTCCATAACACAGAGAAATTGTGGACTGTAACAGGTTTTGTGCTGATGGTTTGCTCAAACACCAGCAATCAGATTACTCAGAACAGTGAAATGAGAGTTCACTGATATCCAAGTTGTCTCAGGATGTAGACGATTCAGCAGATTTAGGCTCCACCTCTTATTGCCCTGGTGTGGCTATTGACAAGGGCAGAAATAACAAAATTAAAAGTGGCAGGCAAGACCTAAGATGACTGTTCCAGGTTGTCAAACCCCAGAAGTGGAAGCCATTCAGTGGGGAGTCAGTGAAAAACCCTCTCAACTCCAATGGGGGGAGCAGTGTCTCTTCACCTGGAACAGTGGTCTACCATTAAAAAGAACAAGTGGGAGCTAAATATTGTATTTCATGGATACTTTCTTCATTTCAAAATGATCTTTCCATCTGTACTGAGAAAACCAATGTCAAAGCACCAACTTGAGATGCTAAGAAAATAAACTTCTATCCTCAATCCATAGAAATGGTTTGAAGCAACCAAAATGTTCAAGCAATCAATTCATGATATTTAAAATAAAAAACATCTGAAGAGAAGGCTTCAAACCAATTTTAGATGTAAGTCTATAAAACAAATATATTAGAGAAAATTACTGCATGTGGGCATTACCAGAAATCATCCCTCATTTAAAACTGAACAACTAGATGTGTTCCACAGACCTTCATGATGCATACTTCCACATTTCAATACAACCACACCACAGGAGGTTTCTGAGGTTTGTAGTATGGCACCAGTGTTACCAATACAAGGTCCTCCATTTTGGCCTACAGACGACACCACAAATGTTTTCAAAATGTATTTCGATAGCAGAAGCTCAATTAAGAAAACAGGAGATATACATTTATCCTTATTTGGATGACTGACTTCTGAAGCCAAGCACCCAACAAAAGGTGAAACGAGGTCTCAAATGAGCTTGCAGACTGTTAAATATCTTAAGTCTCCAAACAAGTTATCGTAAGTCACATACAACCCCAATTCAAAGTCTGACCCATCGAGGTGTGAATGTGGATACAGTAGAAGTGAAACTGCATCCTTCTGAGGAGAGAGCATTATCAATTTGTAACAAATGCAACACTGAAAAAACACTCAAATTAACTGCAAAAGAGATTACATCTCTACTAGATTGTATGGTGTCTAATATCTGCAATTTTCTGAATGCAAGATTACGCATGAGACTGCTCCAAAGGTGGCTGGAGGATCAATGGTGTCAGAAAGACAAAAACTAGGAAAAAGATCTGCCACTATTACCTACAGCAACACAATCACTGAGCTTATTGTGTGTCAGAAATTATCTAATGCAGAGAAACATGAACAAACAATTGTCACAGTTGTATTTCCTGTAGGTTGGCGCCTCTATCTGCATCACCTTCACAAACAAGATTGATGGACAGGAAAGGAACATTTAAATTTACTGGAATTGAGAGTCATTCACCTTAATCTCAAACCATTCTTTACATTTCTAAAAGCTGTACACTAATCAGGATTGAAAGGAACAACATGACCAGCATGTTTTACATCAACAAGCAGGAGGGCCCCATATGGATAATGCTATCAATGGACGCACAAACGATTTGGCACTGGGCATTAACAAGAACACTATATTTGACAGCAATACATTTCCCAGTGAGAATTAACTCTCAAGCAGACTTCCTAAGGAGATACTATGAACAAAGTCATGCATGGGTGCTAAACAAGAAAGTTCTCTACGATAACTTCGAAGAATGGGGTACACCTTTTAGAGGCCTCTTCACAAGGACAAAAACAGCAAATACCAAAACCTTCACATCCAGACAACCAGAACATTGGTTGAAAGGCAATGCCTAAGGTTTCCTGTATGTCTTCCCTCCATGTCCCTTAACTGCATTGGTAATTCATAAATTAACAGCAGTGCATTTCCCTCAGCACCCTTACATACACTGCAGTAATCACTGCAAAGTATCTAAGGGTGCCAAGGGGTATTCACCGCATGAGTTTGGACTGTAAGTACATTTGGTATTTGATACTGCTGCACATACACCTTGGCACCCTTGTTTACTCTGCAGTAATCAGGAGTGTGCACTGTAAGTTCTTTTGGTGTTGGGCAGAGCTATTTCTTAGCGCAAAATGCATTCTTGCATCCATTTTGGACATTAAGGTGAATTCTGTGCTAAGAAAACAGTGTCAAATGCCCACCTCACCCTGGAAATCCACTGAATCTTGCAAAATTGAATGTAACTCCACTAAACTCTGGGGAATCAAATTCTGCCCACCCCTAGAAATTTTAAGGGAAGCAAAAAGTCAGTCTGCTAAGCAATTCTATTCCATGAAGTGTAAAGACTAACATATGATGTGAGAACAATGGACACAATCCAATTACATGTCAAGAAGAGACTATGGGCCTGATTTAGAGGTTGGTGGTATTACAGCCAAGCCACGGCGGGCCCGAAAAGACTGTCACATCGGCAGTCTCCTGCAGATGTTAGTGGTTCGGAAACAAACCGATGTGGCGGCAGCTTCCCATTGCCGGCTGGCTGGACTCTGCTGCCATCAGGCTGGCAGGTTCCACCGACATGATTTAGATTTTTCTGCTGTGCTGGTGGAGTGACGGCAGCGGTTCAGCAACAGAGGGGTGTGTCCCATTAGATATATATGTTGCGGTAGGTGTGTTGCATACAATGTATGCAACCACCTATGCCAACACATATATTCCAACCCTAAGGAAAAAAGAGAGAACATCCTTGCATATATGTTGACGTCCGGTTGCGTTCAAAGGTAAAACGTCACCCCTTTGTGTACGTGTCCCATGCACTGGTCACCTTCGGGTTCCATGAAAACGGGGTTGTGTCCTTTGTGCTCAAGTGTCAGCAACACTGGCAGAGGTCTTCCAGTCATGTCCCTATGTAAAAGGTAAGAGAAAATGGGGGAGTAGGAGGGCTTTCACCCCCTTTCTCAACCAATCCACCAGCCTTGGATTGGAGGTATTCCCACCACAGTCGGCCTGGCGGGAAGGCAGATCAGAATCTGCTTGGCAGGAACAGTGGCTGCAGTCCCTCCCCCACCCACTACTCCGTAGACACGGGATCCCAGGTCTGGCGGAGTTGGCAGGACTATGGTGGTCTTTCATTGACGGTCCTGCCAACATTGAAATAGGGTAAGCAGTTCGCCAAGCTGGCATGTGGGAAATCCAATGAAAAAGAGACAGCAGGATAGTTACCGCCAACATCTAAATCAGGCTTTATATTTCCTTATTTACTTACAGCTTACAGAAAATCTCCCAATCGGACCTCTTTCTTCAAAACTGCTGTAGTCAAAGACTTTGATGGAAGGTCTAAAGAAAGTATTTCTTCCAATTAAAAGACGCTCCCCTCCGTGGGAGTTTACCCTTGTAATACCAAAATTAATGTGTCCTCCTTCTGAACCCAGACATAGAGCTACATTCCAACATCTTTCGTAGAAAGCAGCATTTATAATTGCTATTACTTTAGTTCAAGGAGTTAGCAAGATTCAAGCTTTGTTCTCCAGAGAACGCTATACAATTTTTGATACTAATAGGGAAGTAATGAGGACACATTATAAATTCAAATCAAAAGTAGTTACAGATTTTTACATTAACCAGATCATTACATTATCTGCATTTTTCCTAACCCTGTCACTCCAGCTGAATGATCTTTTCATTCACTACACGTTGAAAGGGCCTCGAAGTTCTAACATAAAACTAAGGACATACGAAAAATCTACTCATTTGTTTCTCAACTATGGCATATCTTGCTAGTCACATAATGCTTGTTTCACCATTCCTGTGGCTGCTGTGCTGCACCATATATAGATATATATATATATATATATATATATATATATATATATATGTATATATATATATATATATATATGTATATATACACACAATGTCAGCTAATGTTTTTTGCTGAACTTTGATGAGAAGACTTTAGCCATATGGGGAACTGCATACTCAGTGGTGAGCAACCCCTCACCTAACGAGAATTGCTTTCAAAGGACACACTAACATCCACATTGCACAAGAGAATATTCTGAAAAAGATAGAGGTACAACAAAGTAATATTAGATGATCTCAAACTGCAAGTAGAACGATAAACAAGATTTATTAATCACAAACACAAACCTAACTGGTGCTTCAGCAATAGCCTGACTGATATCTGCAGGCCCAAGTAGCTCCCTCCAGTGGTCAACAGCTTTCTCTTTCACCAAAGCCAAGGCCAGGACTGGGCCACTGAAAAAAAGAGTTAACATATCAGTCAACTTCTGCTGTTGTACTTGAAGATAGACAACCGTATTTGTGTACAGAAACATTCTGGGTGACAGCTGAGAGACGCATCGCAGATCTATAGCATCATTCTTACCTAGCCCTTGTAGGGGCTCTTTAATTTACATCTACATAAGAGCTATAGTTGGAGCCACAGGGGCCCCATGGAAGGGCAATAACAGAGGCAATGATGACAGAGATGATAAAAAGAATCTACTTGTGGAAAATGTGCACCTTCTGAGTCACACTCATCCCCTGGAAGGCATCATTTCACATTTTTCTGGACTGATTTAACATTACAATTAGAATACATAGAATGTGCTTTGCTGTAGAACCTTTATGCATACATCCCTTAATCTGGGAGAACTGCATTGCCTATCCCACACAAACCTGAAAGACATATGTGACGAGCTAGACTCAGAGGTATGAGGGCTAGAGTGAATCTGGAGGGTTACATGTGAAGTAGAGCAAACAGACATGGAGGAAAGGGGTCAGAACTTTAATAATTATGGGGGCAAATTCTACTCCTTCAACTGAAACTGCTGTAGATACAACCTTTGATGAGGATCACTTATTTTTTAGACAATAATATACAGATATTTTCCACTTCCTGGAGATCCCTGTGGGATGTGGCTGTAGAATTGTGATTAAAAGCTTTTCACTCACCTAGTCATCTGCTGAAGAAGAGCAGGGAAATAATCCTCGTCAATGTGCTCTTTGTAGAACTCCCTGACATGCTGCTCCGTGAGTAAAACTTCTTTCTGCATGGCGATAGAGAAGCCTGCCTCCTGTATACTCTGCAAGACTTCATCTAGACACAAGAAATTGAGGAAGAGAAATAAGCTGTTAACCACTATTGCTATCCTGTAAAAATGAATTGCTAACTAATGCTAACAAACAAAATGTCAAAAACACATGACTGGAAGTAAAATGGCTCACTACTGGAGTCAATGAGCCATAATAATCACACAGATCACCTCTGGGACTTTGAAAGAATGGTGGAAAACCTTTCAGTTCTAGTTCTCCATTTTTAAGACTGCAAAGGTTGTGGGCGACTGCAAATCATTCTCCTCCACGGTGTTGTTCAGTAGACCATGTGTGTTTCATCTTTCAACTCTCCCAAGAAAAATGGCTACAGCCTACTTTGATACTGCCCTCTTGTTCCAAACAATGAACTATAATCAATGCATACTTACGCTCTTCACTGTGTGTCAATCTCACTACATTTTGTTTGTTAAAACTAAAAATAAATTAATGCATGCCAATGGCAGATGTGTGTAGTACAAATACAAAGTAATACTATGTAACATAACGTCCTGATGGGCAAAGATCGAGAAAATATGGCCAGGGGTCACATTCAACTACAATTTCTAAAAAATAAAAAATTGTTATGGAGTTTTAGACTTTGTATGCTTTTTATACTTAGTGGTCCACAGAAGGATGTCCACCACCGGTGGTTTGACAGGACTAATGTATAAGTGACAGACAAGGGAATGAGCCCTACCAGCGTGGTCACTGGGCCTTTTACCACAATTAAAAGTTGACTCAGCAGACATCTTTACAGATGATACCAACTCTATTGTCTTCTTTTTAGGAGGTGCTGGGCTTAAAGGATCAGAAATGTCATCTTCCTGAAGTGACTTTCCTTGGAAAAGTGACCCTTGTCACACACTTCCTAGTCTGTCTGGAGGCAGGAGATAAATCTGAAATGGTCATCGGGCAACAGACATTTCTTTTTCGAAAAGCTGAGTGCTTTCTTAAGAGACAGCAATTTGAAGGCTTGTCATTGAATTTGTCAAAGTTACAGATAGATGAGTAAGTTGATAAAACAACAGCTTTGAGACCAACTGTGTAATGAACTTGAGATTATCCTAGCAGATCCTCCTCCCTCCCTTCAACATCACACCACGCCTTGCCAAACAAAGCCATGATCTTGCCCACCTGCTATGTGCTGTGCTTGTCCCTGGATCCAAGAACCGGGAAACCAAAAAACATTGAACAAAGAAGTCCGGTAGCTGAAAGCACCAAAGAAACAAGGGAGTGCACAGGTGCAACTGGAAAATGGATGAAAACCCCCTGGCTTTTCCCTTAGTGGGATGTCCTGCTGAGGCACATTGAGCATTTGCAGCTGCCAGACCTGCAGTTCAGGCAGCAAGCTTTTACTGCAGAGTTAGAAGTCAGCAGGGGGGCAGCATGTAGGAGAAAGGTCCTTCACCAATAAATTTAGAACATGTAGCTCCCACAATATTCCTGTGAGAGCCACAAAGGAGTTGAGCAATTCACCTTTTCTCTTGTTCTCCTGCTGATGGGCAAGCAAGACAAAATGAGTGTAGGGAGAGGCATCAACAATAAAACATGGGCATTGTTAAGGCTTTGCACAGTAATTGAAAATCCAGCTTTTAGAGCATGCAGGAGCCGGTGTTGAAAGTCATCCTATTAGCATGTTCACCCCAATGTTTCTGACTGATACCGGTGGCAACTGACGGTGACTCTGCCCTGGGGGATGCTAAACAGGCCTAGGGCCAGTGCTCTGAATAAAAGGTATATGGTAAAATGGTACAATTAGAATTGGCAATGACAAACCCCTGTAAATCCCTGGTAGATATTAGGGCAAGGGGCATTCAAACTACCTACAAGCCCCTATCATATAAGAAGGCAGGAAGTTGAAAGGCCCGGTATATTTCCTGCACTGGAGTGTGCACTGCTGTGTTGCTTGCTCCCGTTTTGTAAAGATAATCCTGCCTTGCAGACTCTCTTTAAAAAGTAAAATGTGTGCAAATACAACTTTGGAATTTAAGGTACTTCCAAAGTTATGATCTACCTTATTTTCACATATATCGCCCCAAGGTCTCTCCTAGATGCCCCTGGAGTGGGGTGCCATGTAAATATAAGCAGGGACATTATAAACAATGGTTTATACGCCCTGGTGAGGGAAAACTGTGCTGTTCATGAAAGTACTCAAAAGTATTGTAATGCTAAATCCAACAAATTGCCATTGTTGAATTTATTATAACTAGTATGAAAAATAAGTTATAAGACTTTCTTTTCTGTAAGCCAAATTCCAGCCTGCTAGTGGCCTCTCCTGATTGGTCAGCCCTAACAGCATTAGCCAGGTTGATTTGATGAGGTCATAATTGGCCTGCACCGAGCAGATGTTACCTGATGAGGTAGGTTGGCAGATGCTAAGGCCAGGCCAGTAAGGGGGCTGGGTAAATCAAACTGAGCTTCAAAGGAAGCAGGACAGAAAGGAATGCCAGCCAGGCCACCATCTCACCCTGTATCTCACAGATATATAGAAAGCCCAGGAAAGAATTTGCAGATGTCCAGAGGGGGAGTGTTAATGGAAATGAGCCACACCAGAAGGTTGGTTTAGGCAGGTCATGCTCCTTTGGAGGAAAATCACCCATCTTGGAATTTTAAAGTGCAGTGTGTTATGGGACAAGAAAATGCCACACTTTGGAGGAAGCTGTCATGCTTTTGGTTGCACCCTGTGACTCACATGACCAGGGTGCCCCTCTGCTTGTCCCCCCAAGATGATTGAATAAAAAGTGGCTGATCTGCATTGCAACTCAGATCTGCCGCCTGGAACCACAGGAAGAAGAACGACTGCCCTGCTGGGACCCTGGTCTGCAACCCAGGGGATTGCACACTGAAGTACTGCTCCCGTTCAACACTTAAACAACAGCCCAAAGGACTGTGCCTTGTTTCAAAAAGGACTCAGGAGTAGACTCCCTGAAAGCAACAGGTTATCAGAGCTTGTCTGCACCAACAATCACAAAGGTCTGTAGTGCATCCAGTGGACTTTTAAGGATTTTGCCAGGTACTTTGTGGGAATCTAAGGACCATCTTAGAGCTTCTAGACCCTTGGATGTGTGTTTTGGACACTGAATCCTCAAGAGGAACGTCAGGAAGAAGTTGCAGACGTTTAGAGAAATTTGGAGCAACTTTTGGAAAAAGCTCTATACGTGGACTGAGCTGACGTCATGAGTCAAGCCGACTACCTTCAACCGCGAGCCGGCCATCAGTTCAGGTTTGCCCGCTCAAAGCTCCAGAGCTCCAGAGCTCCAGACTTCTACGATTTGACCAGTACCCCGCCAAAAAGCAGTTACACAACATTGCATTGAAATCAGCTTGCTGAGGAGGACCGCACGACCACGAGAGATAAAAGCTCCAGAAAAGTTTTCAAGTGTGAAGGTAAAATTCTGACTAAAGGCCTCCCACTCAGTGCATCTGAGCAGGGCTCCATCGCGGTCGGCCTCAAACTTTGACTCTGTCCCAGTCAAGCGCGACCAGATGGCCCCGTTTGGAGCTATTGATTTCTAAGCACTAGAAAGCACATTTTTAATTTAATCTTTACAGATTCATAAATCCAGTTCTCTATATTGAATGTTTGTGGTTTTAGTGTCCTTTTAAAGATAAAACCAGTTCCTATATTTATAAATTGGTGCAGGATTTTTATTGTATGTTGTGTCTCATTTATTTACTGTATTGTTGTATTTAAATGCTTTACATATCGGTCTCCTAAGTTAAGCCTGCCTGGTCGTTGCCAAGCTACTAGGAGCTATGCCAGGTGCTGATGTTTGTTTTGAGATCCTGTCTGGACCTAACATTGTCTGAAGGCATTATTGTTAGTGGTAGGTGCGTAATTACCTCTACTAATAACCAGCCTCCAGCCGGTCATAGGATTTTTCATGCCATTGAGCCCTTCCACCATGGGGAGTCAAGGGGTGGGACACATGCCAGGGTTTGGAAACCAGGAATTTGCCTTCTGCCTAGTGGTCAACTGAACCCAGTATACACCAAAGTAGCCAAGGGTGGTAGCAGTGGAGCAGCATATGTGACAAAGCGAGGAGGTAAGTGTCTTATCTTTTAAACCCCTTCTCTCTTTTACTTAGATAAGAGGTTCATATGTAACCAGCCTGGTTTCAAAAGAAGTCACTTAATCAATGACAACGGAAGACTCCATTACTCTCACAGAGCAATAGGCTGAAAATTGCTCAGCAAAACAGTCCTTAAAACATACTGAGAAAAAGGAAACACTCACATTGGGAACACCTATTGGCAAATCCAGTAAGCAGGTTATAACGAGATTCTCTGACTACTATCAGAACTCTTCAAACTATCCAATGAGAAATACATCAGCTTTAATGACTGTGAATGAGAAAAATACCTTTACCAAACTCTATTACCAGGCCATGAATTAAAGCAAACGTGCAAATACATCATACTGGTAAAGACAGCTGATATCTGTCAATTATAGAACTATCCTCTTCATTTAATTTAACTGACAAGGACCCTTTTAATCTGCAGAGTCCTACAAGCTTAAACACCTCTGGAAGCTTTGTCTTAAATGAAGCAGACATCCATCAACTAAATGACCTGTTCACAATCAACCCTTTGCCAACTCATGATGTAGATGATGATATGATTCACATCAATTCTAGTATATACTGCTCACAGAACTTTTCTTTGGCAGCGGTCATCAAAGTGCTAAACTGCCAATCACATAAACTAGATTTACACCTAGATCTAGTACAATCTCTTGTCACTTGCATCTCCCAGCTCGACAGCAAACTCAACAATAAACAACACAAGCTTGATTCAATTTCAGAGGCAACCAAGCTTCAAAACACTTGTGCATGTACTCCAATAGTTGAGAAACTCTGCATTCTGCCAGAAATGTTGAAGCAGCATTTCGACAACTGTAAGCCTCTGAATATTTTGTGTAGCAAATCCACAGCCGATACCTTATAGAAATCAGAAAAGGAGGATATTAACACAGTTTCAGTATAAGCCAGTCTTAAATCTCCAACAACCAGTCAAAATACAGCCAGCAGGCTCACGGCACAAAGTAAGTAAAAGGTCATCCATTCATGAACTGCAGTCAATTGATAGCAAAAATTCAGCAAGAAAGAAAAGAAAAAAATTCAAAGAAAGTGTAAAAGCAATACCATCTTCAGAAAGGGCTTACATTTATGAAAAATTGCTACAAGGAAGGGTAAAACATACCCCATTTTAGTAAACAAGCAATGGGGGAAGGAAAAAGAAACACCTTTAACTGAGCAAAATGCAAACATTCAGCCATGTTTACCAAATCCGAACAACAGATATAGGGGGTCATCGCCAGGGCCGGGGACCACGGAAGCACCGCCAACAGGCTGGCGGTGTTTCCAGGGCCATTCTGACCGTGGAGGTAAAGCCGCGGTCAGAAAAGGGGAACCGGCGGTTTCCCGCTGGTTTTCCCCTGGCCCAGGGAATCAAGCAGCGCCGCCATGGGGATTCCGACCCACTTCCCGCCACCCTGTTTCTGGCGGTTCTTACCGCCAGGAACAGGATGGCGGGAACGGGTGTCGTGGGGCCCCCTAACAGGGCCCCATAAGGATTTTCACTGTCTGCTTTGCAGACAGTGAAAATCGCAACGGGTGCAACTGCACCCGTCGCACCCCTGCAACTCCGCCGGCTCCATTCGGAGCCGGCTTCCTTCTTGCAGGGTCTTTCCCGCTGGGCCGGCGGGCGCCCTTTTGGCGGTCGCCCGCCGGCCCAGCGGGAAAGCCAGAATGGCATCCGCGGTCTCCTGACCGCGGAGCGGCCATTTGGCAGTGACCGCATGGCGGGCGGCGACTGCCGCCCGCCGCGGTCAGAATGACCGCCATAGTCTTGGACAAAGTCCCTCATTACACTAACACACTGACATCAGTTGTCACAGCTGTCACAGACTCTTCCATCGGTAAACACTGTTATGTATCTGAGGGCCAAGAAAGTTATCTTGGCGAGGTTCACAACCAAAGTACAGCAAGAAAGATCTCATGAGAGACCCACTCATGCCCACAAGACAAACCTCAGCAGCCACTATCTCTAGAATTTGTTCTACTAACTTTTCACAAATACACAGGCATCACCAATCCCAAAGACGACAATCAAGATTAATGCAGCATAACAAGTGAACTACTGACCAAGTTCTGAAATACAGCAAGCGAACCATGGGTCAAACACAGACATTTACACTCTTAGCATCACATATATCAACCTACAGTAGATCCAATTCACAGAACAAAACCTTACGGTGAAGTAATACTGGTTGCTATGTTAATTTTCACACCAGAATACAAATCAAGAGGAAAACATGACATATTAAATAAAAGTAACATATTGTCCCTACCAGTGCATATACCATCTCTATGGCATTAACCACATAAGTAATCATAAGAATTTATTTTGTACAATAACTAATTACATTTGGGACTGATGCAACACATGTCATATGGAGTTCTACCAAGATAGCAGAGATGGTGTATAATGCCAAGCCTGAATTTGAGATTTGAAATTAGCGTTAGCAAGAAACAAAGAAAAAAATATCCCAAAATCCTGATCCTTGGATGACATCCTCACTCTCTAAACCACCAGCAACAATCTACCTTTAAAGAAAAGGATGCCTTAGCACTATGAATATTTCTTATCACATAAATGATGTCGTACTAAAGGAAAGATATTGTCCGCCATTGCCTGATCTGTCCCTTAATTAACTAATAACTCAGCAGACTAGAGATGGCTACCCTCAGCCCTGGGCCCCAGCACCAGCTGGCATCACTAACAAACATTCAGAACCCATAACATCAAATCTAACCTTGGCTTCCACAGCACTCACAATAATTGTTGCAGGTCTGTAGAGATTGTTAGTGAACTCAGATAGCCTTGCATTTATAAAACAATGGGACACTGTTTGTCACTAAGAAACCTGGAGCTTATGAACTATTCATTTAAACTTTTATCAAGACTCTACAAAGCATGCTTGAAAGCATCAATCAACAGAACCAGGAGGCTTAGACAAATATATGTCACCTGCCATGAAGGTCAACACAACAAATTAAAGACTGTTTGCAACTCTTTGCAAACTATAATCCTCCACAATTTAAGAACTAACAACACACAACACAGAACTCCCCTGGTAAATGATTATTTAAACATCCACAATAAGGACCAATCAGGAGACAGTCAAAGAGCTATTTGATGATCTAGAAAAACGAATTTTCTATCGGGCCTGAAATAATTCACACAGGGAACTCCAATTTGATTCTAAAAGGTGACAGCAGTCACTCACATCAAAAGACCCAGAACCTTATAAAGATTTGGCTCCAGTTGGTAAAGCAAGACCCACTCAGAAAACTGATAGATAACTCTGTCAAACGTGTTCAGTTAATTCTCCGCACAAGATGTAGAAAATTTTGCTCACCAGGAAAAATTACTCTTAGTTCGCATGGAAGATGGGACGTACTTGGCTACTCCTATATGTCTCGCACTATTTTTACCATATGCACTGATGTTATTTCAATCATAGAATGACTTTATCATCACCATCCCCCAATAATCACTTGGAACTCTCCAATTGCACACATTGAACACCTACTATTAAGAACCTGCTGCTATTAAAGAGAATAATATGAAAGACGTTGAATGTTGAAAATATAATGGCAGAACAGCAAACAGAGTCAGAAACTCAAAGATTTATTTTGAAAGACAACTAGGTCCCACTTATTACAATTATGGCCAGAAGTGATAAAATCTCCGCAGGCCAAAATGTCCTCTGGCAATGTTAAATTAAGCATCACCAACGTTATTCAAGACATCACAAAAGATGGCTTACGCCAGAAGTGAAACAATTAAAATCTGAAATTAGAAAACTAAAGTGTCACTCTAACAAAACAGACAAGAATTCAACCTCCAGACAGCAAACTAACATGCTCCAATCTGAATGCAGAAAGCAATGAGAAGCAGATATATTCTGAAACCCATTGCAGATTTTATTTAAAAATTGCTAATTAAAAGGCTAAAGAAATGTAAAGATCTTTATTAAGAGTATGGATAATTGTCATTATCCGAAATTGGAGTAAGCGCTGATGTCAGTCATTCACTTGAGAAAACAAAGGATTTCACCCCACTTACCACACATGAAACAAGCACCAGTTGCAATAGAGAGCTTATTAGTATTAGTATTCAAAGCACAAAATTTGCCTTAAAGCAGAGTAGACCTTGTGGTGCCCCAGGGACAAAGGAATACCAAGCTCGTTACTAAAAGCCAATTTGTATTACTGGGCATCTTGGATCACTCCTCTTTATAAAGAATCATCCCAAATGTCCTCTGTCGCAGATTCCTGGTGAGGTTCCATTCTATGTTCCCTTTTCAAAACATGCAACCACCCTTGCATGATATCATCTCGTAGCGCTACTGGATGTAGAAAGCATATGCAAGAATCCTACTTAAAGAACTAGAAGTGTGGATCGGGGAAAAATTATTTATTCCATTTTTCCAAACAGGGTTCAGGTCAGGATATGGCACAGTAAATAACATTGTAACTGTATTATACCTCGCACAGCAGCCAGTCACACAGAAAAGCGTCCCTCTTTTTGCCTGCTTTATTCTTTATCCAGCTGTTTTCGACTAAGTTGACAGACACATTCTATGGTAAAATTTAGTGCATGGGAAATTCTAAATGCTCTATTTGGGGGCACTTATAGTGCTATATTCTTATACTTCGGTAAGAATCAAAATGAGCATCATTGGGTCACAAAGAGAATACATACCAACTGAGGCCTAAAACAAGAATGTGCCCTGCTTCCAGACGCTTCCAAGTTTTATACAGCTGACATTGGAGACACATTAGGCAAAGCAAGATTATTCCCATCCATAATATAGAACCATTGTATTCAACTCCTGCAGTAAAGTGATGACGTTGTACTACCTAAAAAGAGCCTTAAACTACACAAGTTCAGTCTTGATAATAAGCTAACACTCGATGAACAAAAATCTAATTTATGATTTTTCAGAAATATATACGAATAAATCCAGGACAAGCATTTGCAATGCAATGGGTCTTGCGTTTGCTCAAGTTAGAGCTATTAGTGTTTTAAACTCCTAACCAGACTTTTCTTGCCACATAAACCGAAAAGTAAAACAGTTTCACATTAGCGAGCCGACAGCCACCATGAGCGTGAAGCAGACACACAAAAGGAAATAGAAGTTCGCTTGCAGTAAAATGTATTGGCAAAAGTGCAATTATCCATGTAACCAGCAAAAGTGCAATTATTTGTGTAACAGGGTTGAGGTCATGCAAAGCGCTCGATTACTGCTCTGCAAGATCACGCTGCCTACAAAATAAAAAAGAAAAAGTAGTCCACAAACCACATGGAAAACATCGAGCCTTGTATGTTTTCAGTAGATGGACATCTGCGCTCGAGAAGGGCTAAACACTGGAAAAGGCATGACGTGTGGATGCCTTTCACTAATGAACTCAAGAGAATTTTAAAAGACAAGCCCACGAACCAACCAAACTGATGGGCGTGACATGGGTGTGGTTAAAAGCCCACAGAGAGATTACAGCAGGGACAGAGCGCTCTGTGCGATCAACCCTAAAAAAATGGCACTCTGGTCCAGCAACTTTGTGCTATACTACAGCCGACAACTACCTTGGCATATGGTTAACAAAAAAAAGGAACCCATGGCTTCAACAAGCACATATATAAGCTATAGAGGGGCTAGCCTCACTTTCGGCCTATGCAGACTCCCGGCCAAAGTACATAGGCTAATAGCCAGAATAATCATAACAGTAACAAGAATGAAACTCTTGCCAGGACTGACCTATGGCCATTAAGGTTTTCCTGATCGCATTGTATTAATGTTGGAGATGATTCATTGTAACACCACTAAAAAAAATTATTCCACCTCCTGAAGAGTACAAGAGCAACCCATGGACCTGCTATTTGATGGACCTGATCATTTAAGTCCTTGTAATTGGCTGTATGTAGGAAAATAAACCAACAAGACTGACTCTCAAATCTACACTCAAATCTCACACAATGTTGTTAAAGCGAGCAAAAGACACCTAGGAGTTAGTGAAAGCTGATTCTAATTCTTAATCATGGAATCCTATAACTTTCTTAACACTCAATATTATCTAACTGAACAGTTACACAAGTCATCATGGAAGCACATAATAGACTTAGATTTATGCTGTTCCCAATAAAAGAACTAAGATTATAATGGCGTCCTGCAGGATACACAAATCTAAGGTGAAGGCTCTGTGATTATAATATGAGTCATTCATCTATCTCCGATGCTCCTGACCAGCAGATAAGGAAGAGAGGCATATCTCCATAACACTGCTTACACTCCCCGACAAATTGACAAGCTGCAGTGAGGCAGTAAGGCACTGCGTAAGTACAAAGATCATATCCCAACTCTGTTGCTAGGCAAAATACTTACAAATATTTTTTTTAAAGAAACTTTCTTAACCTTTCTAACAAACTTGTGCTTATTTTTAACCCTTTGTTAGTTTTTAGAAATGTATTCAAATTTAATTTGACTACCATAATTTCATACAATATTTTAAATATTTCTTATTTTCCTGTAATTACTTTATAAGTGAAATACAATACAGTTCATGTACTTACTTACTAATCAATAAAATCAATTAAAGATTAAGATGCCCAAAACTGGAGAAGAGGTCCTGAGAATTCTTCACATAGATGACACAGCAGCCTGAGCCCTTAAAAAGGAGCCCCCCACTTCACATTTTCTCCATTTGATTGGCTAAAGTTTGGGCCATATAAATACAATAAAAAAATCAACTTATTTCTGGTCATTTAGGATAAAAATGATAACAGATGTCAATTGAAAGCATACTAGAGCAATTCCACTCCTTCTATTATGAGAATTTATAAAAGGAAATTGTAAGAAATTGGGTTGTTAGTTGTGAAAGATGCGAGCCCTTCCAAAGTAATAAGTCCACAATTCTCTTTTTACTGTGATCCAAGTACCCCATTGTAGCACTTGATTCTATCAGGGTAGCAAAAGCAAAGTAGTACAAGGCCTACTCAGGGGAGCTGGCGTGGGCTAGTAAACTCAGCTCACTGGTAAGCAACCACCTCACTTCACTAAATTACTATGAGAAAAAGAAAAATACTTTACACTCAATACTAAATACCATGCATTGAAATACAAATATGCATCCAGGAAGGTGAAAGTACCTCTGATGACAACCTCATATCAAGTTAAACCCCTAGTGGCTCCTGAACCCTATAACCACAACACCCCACTCACTTATGCTAGATGCAACATCACAATATAAGGGGCGTGCCATTAGAAGTCAGGCAGGTGTACTGGCTTTGCTAGGGTGCCACTACATCAGCAAAGGAGACCATGAGTTATATTCCACATTGCTCACCATTAAAATCAATGGGAACATTACCAATATTCAAAAACATTCATTATAATGAATACATTGTATTGTCAACATCAACATTTTCAATAAAGAATTGGCATACAACGTGTTTATTGAGTCTTTCTTTTACTTTTATCAGACTGCTACTGCTGTCATATGACCCACCACAAGGGGTTCCTGCACTCCAGAGCCCAAGATCAAAAGCTCCAGCTGTAGGAGTGCTTTGAAATAAAGGCAACCCTGTCTCTGGGTCAATAATTCTGGGACTGTTATGTGTTTTTTAAAAACAAGCTTGGGGGGCTGCTGCAGTTTGATAATCCCCCACATATTCATTAAAGCATATTTAATTATTATGCCCCCCCCCACGCCAACGACCCCAACACAGGAGCACACAACCTCTCCAAATGGATCACCACCTGCGCAGACACACTAGCCCCCCTCAGAAAACACATCACCACCCGCAACATCAAGAACACCCCAGGGTTCACCCCTGAACTCCAAGACTCCAAACGCAAATGCCGCCAAGCTGAGAAAATATGGCGACTAGAACCCTCTACAACCAACTTCTCCACCCTCAAAACCACCATTCGCACCCATCACCAACTCATACGCACCGCCAAAAGAGATCACTACAAGACACGCCTTGACAACAACTCTCAAAACAGCACAGAACTCTTCAACATCATTAATGAACTTGCCAAACCCAAAGCCAGCAACATAGACCCCTCACACACACAGCCCCTATGTGACACCCTTTCCAACCACTTCCTCCACAAAATCCTGGACATCCACAACAGCTTCATACCACACACACACACCACACAAACCCCCCACTCACCCAACCCTACCCCCACTCTTGATCCCCCACCACACAGGAAGAAACCGAAAAAACCATTAACTCCATCCGCTAAGGATCCCCCTCAGACCCCTGCCCCCATTGCATCTACAACAAAGCCAGCCCAACCATCACCCCCATACTCTGCAACATAGTCAACTCCTCCTTCCACTCTGCCACATACCCAGACCCCTGGAAGCACGCGGAAATCACCGCTCTCCTCAAAAAACCCCAAGCCGACGCGGAGATCCTCTCCAACTACCGCCCCATCTCACTCCTCCCTTTCCCCGCCAAGGTTGCAGAGAAACTAGTCAACGCCCGCCTATCCCAGTTACTCGAAGCAAACAACACTCTTGACCCCTCACAATCCGGGTTCTGCAAGCACCACAGCACGGAAACTGCCCTCATCGCATGCACTGACTACATCAGGACCAAAGTTGACAAAGGCGAGACCGTCGCACTCATCCTCCTAGACCTCTCCGCAGCCTTTGACACCGTCTGCCACCACACACTCCGCACACGCCTCCACAACATAGGAATTCGCCACAAAGCCTTAGACTGGCTCACCTCCTTCCTCACCAACCGGACCCAGAGAGTCTGTCTTCCGCCCTTCCACTCCAACTCCACCAAGATCACCTGCGAAGTCCCCCAGGGGTCCTCCCTCAGCCCCACACTCTTCAACATCTACATGATCCCCCTAGCCAACATCCTCCGAGGACACGGAATCACTATCCTCTCCTATGCAGATGACACCCAACTCATCCTCTCCCTCACCCGCAACCCCACCACCGCCAAAACCAACCTACACGCTGCTCTCCTCAACACCGCCAACTGGATGACCACTAACCACCTCAAGCTCAACTCCAACAAAACCGAGATCATCATCTTCGGCCCCAACAAAACCACATGGGACGACTCCTGGTGGCCCACTGCCCTAGGTCCCGCACCCACCCCCGCAAACCACGTACGCAACCTCTGCATCATCCTGGACCCCTCCCTCTCCATGACACAGCGAATCAATGCTCTAACCTCCTCCTGCTTCCACAAACTCCGTATTCTAAAAACATCCTTCAAATGAATTTCCCCATAGACCAGGAAGACAGTCACCCACACACTCATCAGCAGCAGACTGGACTACGGTAATGCCCTCTACGCCGGCACCACACTCAAACTCAAACGCAAACTCAAGAGAATCCAGAACACAGCCGCACGCCTCGCCCTTGGCTTCCCCCGCCATGAACGAATCTCACCACACCTCAAATCCCTTCACTGGCTTCCCATAGACAAGAGAATCACATTAAAGATCCTCATCCACGCACACAAATCCCTCCACAACACCGGCCCAACCTACCTAAACGAAAGAGTGAACTCCCACATGCAACCTCCGATCAGCCGACCTCGCCCTAGCCACATTCCCCCGCATCCAACGCACCACTACAGGAGGCAGGTCCTTCTCCTACCTCGCCAACAAAACCTGGAACTCCCTCCCCACCAACCTTTGCAAAACCAAAGACCTCCTGCTCTTCAGAAAGAACCTCAAGACATGGTTGTTCGAGCAGTGACAATCCCTGCCCCCCCCCTTGATTTCTCTACCCTCCCCCCCACAGCGCCTTGAGACCCTCACGGGTGAATAGCACGCTCTACACATTTTTTTATTGATTGGTTGATATTAGGGATGCCCCAGGCCATTGTGGCACCTTCAAAAGAGAATTCCAATTGCCTCGGGCTTGAATATTGGATAAGTGGTTTCTCTGCTCCAGGAAATACCTTTTTTGTCTTTTCTTCTTGTGCAGCCATATGCCACATCCTTCTTTTTTTTTTAAATGGGCCAAGTATACTCTTATCCATAAAATAGGGGACCCGATATGGGATCCATCTAAGCAGCGAAGGAGTCCACTCCTGTGCTGCCTGACCACTCCCAGCCCAGTCGACACTTTACTACACTGGGCCAGCATGAGAGCTAGCTGCTGGTTTCTACTGCCCTACACTGCCTGTGTCCAAGGAGGCAGGTAGAGATCATGTAGTGAACGCCCTGCTCCCCCCAGACATAGGCACAGAGAGCAGAGACCACACACCATTCGAGAGAGGAGTGGGGCGACGCTCAATTTAGTCCTCTCTTGTCTCTTTGTCCCGGGGTTAGAGTCTGTAAAAATCTGGATATGGCAACTAAATAAACCTTTACTACTAGAGGCCTAAATAGGGCAAATTAAGTACGTATAGCAAGGTATTTCTTGATCTGTTTAACGCCAATTAAAATCATGTTTCCTAGCACAAATAAAACATGTTTTCCCCTTCAGAGTCTAGGTTTTGTTTGCGGAATTAACTCTTGCTGCTCACAGGACACCTACACCTTCAGAAAGCACATTTAAACATATACATTCTATGTCTGGTCCAGCCAAGTAGTCAAGTAGAGAAAGGCTGGATTTTGAAGAAGCATTTGGTTTTATTAGAAGATAGTGATCCACCTTGAACTGAACTGGATGTCCCATAGTTAGCCCTCACAGATCTGCTTACCAGAGTTGTCTGGGCCATGCCTCAGCTTCCAGCCTCAGACTCTTACCTTGCTTTCTGTAAAACCAAGGGGATCATTGGGATTGGAAGAAAGGCGTAGGCAATTAGTAATAACCATCATATCAATAGTGCTTCCCCCTGCGTTCCTTGGACACCACCACCTGCTTAGGAAGCACTGTCACCTTGTGTTCTGCAGAGCTGCAGAGATCCAGAAGTAGAGCTCCTTCTTCTGAAACACCAGAAGCATCGGCTTCAAGTCTATTTTCCCATTTGTGACACTTGGTATCTTTCCTGTTCAGAGCATAAGCCTATACATTGTGATGGTCGGGCATACGCACGACCGACTGGCTACGTCACTCCATGGCACAGAACCCAATGACATACTCTCCTTTATTCCTGAGACAGAATAGAGATCATGTGCCACTGCAAGTACCATTGAGGTACCAGCTGGACGCATGGCTACATCATACCTAACACTAATTTGAATCTGCATGCTTTAACTTGAGTTTTCTTCTGAATGTCCTCTGATAAAGTCATCAGCTCCTCACCTCTTTCTTGAGAGGCAAACACGTTTGCGGGAAGCAAATCCATGTTCCTAGGAACAGCATCTCTATTGCAGGGACAATGGTGGACCTTGTTTTATTTAGGATCAAACCTAATTGATTTATTAATTCAGAATCGTTTTCACTGCACTGTTCACCTTCTGTCTTGATGAGACTGCTATCCAAGTAGGGGAAGATTCACATCCCAAATCGACTACGTGTGTTGTCATCAGTGCCAAACACTTTATAAAGGTTTGAAGAGTTGATCTGAGGCCGAATGTTGGGGAATTTAATTCATAGTGCTGTCAGTTGACCATGAATCTTAGGTACTTTCAAAGAAGAGTACGGATTGGCATACTCAATGTTTATGAATGCAAAATGGGTGCTTTCATTTATGGAGTAAAGACCACCCTGGAACCTCATCTTGAAACTAAGTCTTCTCACAAATTGATGAGTGCCCTTACGTCTAAAATGGTGCCAGTCTCCTGATTTTTTCTTGATAAGGAAGCTGCTGGAATTTTGCTGGGCCTTGAGAACTTGCACAGTTGTATTTCTGAAGGGTAACTTTAAAATTTCTTCTTGCAAAGCCTCCAGGAGGAGATGGTGTTCTCTTCTGAGCAGTCCGAGATGAGGTTTTGAAACAAACTCTTTGAATGTCCATACCAGATTATATTCTAAACCTAGCGGCCCCAACAACAACAGGCTGGAAAGAATGCATGGATCTTTCTCCACTTATAGCTGTTAAAGTGGACAGGCAAGCTGAGAAGTCATGTTTGGTGAGGGTGTTCTTGGCCTCTACTTATAGAGGTACCTTGACCTTTCCTTTGCTGCCTATTGCATGTTTAAATGTATTTTGCATACTGGAGGTCATTTTGTCTAGATGACTACAGTGATTCTGTCTGGATTGACAAAAATAGACTGGTGTTACTTTTTCTGTCTGTAGCACCTATGTTTGTGCAAGTAAGACTGCAACTTCTGCAAAATTACCAATGAATGCTCCGTGTACCAGTCTTGATGGCATGTAAGGCCTCATCGACATGCCTCCAGAACAAAGGTTCACCATCAAAAGACATACTTAAAACTTTGAATTGTGCTTCTTGCCTAAACAAGATGCTCCAGAGCCAACGTATCACCTATGATGTGTTCCCATTGATAACTGTCGAAGGGCCTTGTTAGAAGCATCTAAAAGCATATTGAAGATAATGGCCCTCATTCTGACTTTGGCGGGCGGCGGAGGCCGCCCGCCAAAGTCCCGCCGGCAGAATACCGCTGCGCGGTCAAAAGACCGCCGCGGTTATTCTGGGTTTCCCGCTGGGCTGGCGGGCGACCGCCAGAAGGCCGCCCGCCAGCCCAGCGGGAAACACCCTTCCATGAGGATGCCGGCTCCGAATGGAGCCGGCGGAGTGGAAGGGGTGCGACACTGAAAATCTTGGTGGGGCCCTGTTACGGGGGGCCCTGCAGTGCCCATGCCATTGGCATGGGCACTGCAGGGGCCCACAGCGGCCCCACAACACCCCATACCGCCATCCTCTTCCTGGTGGCCAAAACCGCCAGGAACAGGATGGCGGTATGGGTATGCGCCGCCATGGAGGATTCCCCAGGGCAGCGGAGAACCGGCGGTACACCGCCGGTTTTCCGTTTCTGACCGCGGCTGTACCGCCGTGGTCAGAATGCCCAAGGGAGCACCGCCAGCCTGTTGGCGGTGCTCCCGCGGTCGTTGGCCCTGGCGGTTTTTACCGCCAGGGTCAGAATGACCCCCAAAATGTCCTCTTATTTCAAGATGACCTCTGCTTGGGGCCTAGCAATCTTCTGGTAATCTGTCTATGAAGGTTGACATATTGTGAAATAATTGCCTATTCTATAGCAATAGGAGGACTTAGGTGTTTGCAATTTTTGCTGATGTTGCTGCAGACATTCCCACATTTCATTCACCAATGGTGTCTAATAGTTATCCTTCCCTATGGGGGCCTGTGTGGTTGCATGAGCGGCATTGTTTCAGTGCTGATTAGACCAAATCTTCTTAACCTGATTTAAGCAACAAGCTGGAGACATTTCAGATGTCTTGTACTTCTTTACAGTTTGAACCACCAATGTTGAAATGGTCTTATTAGAAGTTAAGTACAACTACCACATACACAAAAGTTCTTCGTTTCACAGATGGTCCAGAATTGGGATCAACTAATTGCCTTTAAAATGAAAGAGGAAACTAATATTGACTTCTATTTAAACAGGCATGTTGAACGTTTGACCTGCACAAACCAGTAAACTGCAGACCTTTCCCATGTAGTCACGTGGGAAGTCATGAGGAACTGGGTCTTGATTCAGTTCTTTGGAAGGAATGCATGTATCTCACCCCCGCATTTGCCTGCCTGGTAGTTGCGGTTCACATGCATTATCTGCTTATTTATCCTCATCAGCCATCTCCTCCTTGACTGTCACCAACATCCAATATTGAAGCATCAACTGTCATCTGAGACAGTTCATAAGATGTCTCAGGAATGACTAGCTGAGTGTCTGGTACAACCAGTGATGTTGGAACAATTACATGATCAGGTTCAACAGGAGAAAGTGGCGCAGGTTGTGAGTCCACCAGTTCTGGTGATTATTACTGGCGCTAGTGGTGGAGGTAGCGGAGGAGGTGCCTTTCATGAAGCTATTTAAGCATAAGCTTCAGCAGTCAAAAAACACTTACTGGTACTTGGACTATGATTTGAGGCGTTATATTTGATTAGTCCCCGTACTGTCACTGACACTAATATGCCTCATCTTCTTCCCAACTATCACCATGCAGTCCAGATATTGGTGACTATGTGCAGAAGTGTCATCCTGCTAATTTTCAGCATTATCCTCCTCCTGGGAATGGATCTGAATGAACTCCACTCCTAGTCTTCAGGAACAAGCCCCTACTCCCAGTCATTGTCATGCAATAGCCTTGATGGCAGTTTGTAGATGATCGTAACTGCTGACTGTACAGAAGGAGTTGATACCAATGGGCTGACAAGTAAAACATTGTCAACAATGGTGTCATCATTAACAATGTTAGCATCTTTCTCAAGTAGCCAGCTTTAGGAAGAGTGTCTTTGGTGTAGTTGGCAACAATGTTGGCACAGTCACTGACAGCGCTGTCTTCAAGCAAGCTAACCACAGAGATTTTACCATCGACAGTTGGTCATCCCCAAAGCCTTGCTCCTCATCGACTGTGGCTTTATTGTCAACATGGCTACACTCCTCATCCGTGGGAACTTCGTAATCGATGACTGCTTTTGTACACTGTGTCTTGCCTGTCATTGACTATGGAGCTAACTGTGATTTTTTTTTTTACAAATGTCTGTGCTCATTAGGGTATCTGAAGGAACAGTCTGGGCATGACGGGACACTGGAGGGTTGTGAGCCCTTAAGGGTGCAGTGTCAGTTTTAATACCAGCATAGCTGCAGCCTATGTGTCTATATTGTCCCATTCCTTCTTCCCCATTTCCCCTCGAAAAAGGTTTGTGAATGAAATTTATGAGGAAAACGTATATAGTTTCAAGTAGCTTTGCCTATTTGTTGTTATTGATTTGGCCTTTATGAAATTGAATTAAAGTAATTGGCCCATATAGTCTATTTTATAGGCTGCAAACATTTTTAATTTATACCTTAAAACTTCTCCTTTCTGAAGTAAGGCAAAGATGTACACTTAAGAAGATACATTTTGGAAAAGTGCTCTGGGATCAGTACACGTGGATGGGACTATTCAATGCTTAGGATTATCAAAGGAGATATCCTAGAAGAGAACTAATGAGCCTCACATCATGGGGAAAAACTCCAGTTGTGTAGGGGGTCACTATGGTTTTTACTGTCTCTTACTGTGGACAGCAAAAACAAATCTAGCTGACCTCCCACTCTTGGGTAGGAGGTCTAGTGGTTATATGCTGTCGATACACTGTTTCAACAGAGTACTCTCACAGCTAAACTCTAAATCAGCCCCTTGGAATTGTACCTATTGCGCAACTGGAGTTAATAGTAGAGTTTCCTTTCCAGCTGTCACGGTCTGCACGTCTCTTACTGCCGTAGGCTGCAGTACTGGGAGGGACGCCTGGTTTGTTACTGGTTCTGGCCACGGTAAGGCTGACCCCTTCTAGCAGCCATGGTGCTGCTATCTAGGAAAAATGCCAAGGCAGACTGTACCCTCCAGAAGGATTCCCAGAGGAAAAACCCAAGGAATGGGAAAAAATCCTCTATCCCGGGAACTCGTGGAAAAGATGAAAAAACAATGAAAAAAAAAGGCAAAAAAATAGAAGTCAAAACCCGCAGGAAAAAAGAAGGCTCTAATAGAAAACTGCTAACAGGAACGAGGATCACCACCAAGACGGAAGTGTTTACAACGCAAGGATGGAGGGACGGCAGTGCTTATATAGTATGAAACAGGAAGTGGCAAACAGGAAGAACGAACAACACCATCTTGGATTGGGAAAGGCTACATCGAAATTAATGAAAAAAAAAACAAGTATAAAAGGAAAAGGAACAAGGCATGTTGGGAAGGCACACACTAAAGAAGAAGACAATGTGGAAGCCCAAGAAGACAGAAGAAATGAAGACCGAAGAAAAAGAAGAAGAAAGAAGAAAAAAGACAAAGGACCCAAGAAAGGTAAGTCAGTTAGGCTGACAGGGGCTGCGGTGCGACCCGGAGCATGAAATGTGCCTCCTGGGCCGCACCGCAGCACAAAACGTCAAAGGAGCCCCAAAAAACAGGCTGCAGCGGTACCGGTGTCTCGAAATGCGGACTGCCGGCCTGAACGTGGTCCGAAAAAGGGACACTGCGGTAGTCCGTGGCATCACAAAGTGAGGCCACATACCTGAGTCAACACTCAGGCTCATGCAGAAGAACTGCCTCGGACTACTTCCGATTCATGTTCAGAAAATGTTTTCTAAAATGCAGGCATTCATATTCCTGGCCTAATATGACTATGAAAGGCTTTTGATAATCTCTAAGTGACAGATTACTCAATAGAATACAGAGTTTTATTTGTTCCACTTTTTGTATTGATAAACGCCCGACAGTGAACGTCTAACTAGTTACGCATTAAGCTTTAATTCGGACTATAATTGCAACTCAGGCTTGACTGTGTAAGTCAGGTTGTGTAGCAGACTCACTATCATTTGCTTCTTCCTACTTTAGGACGTGCATGAAAATGAATGCTTCACACAAGAAAGCGCTGTCAGCACTATCAATCCCAGAAGCAAAGGCCTCAGTTGCATTTGTTACGTATATGCAGCTCCCTTCTCAGGCTACTCTTTTCACGTTGTTATTGTTACAATTTTTTAAAAAAACTTCTTTCAATAGGAATATGTTTCTACTTGCTAACTATGTGAAAATGTTACTTCTCAGATTACTCTTGTTTCAGTGGGTTATTTTTTATAGACCGACGCTCTCTGGGTGTTCACGATAAAGGCCCTCATTATGAACACGGCGGTCGAAACCGCTGTGTTCATGCAGGCGGTCAAACTACTGACCACCAGCGCCCCCAGATTCCCGCCGGCTGTCTAATGAACATTCCTGTGGGCTGGCGACCCACAGGAATGCCTGGCCGGGACATTGACTACGGAATGCCTCTGTGCGGCGGGTGCAGCTACACCCATCGCGCAGATCACTGCCTGAAAATCGGGGAATGATCTGCGCGATGCGGCCTGCACGGAGGCCCCTGTATTGCACATGCCAAGTGCATGGGCAGTGCAGGGGCCCCCAGGGGCGCCCTGGTGCACCCCTTCCACCAGCATTTCCCTGGCAGGGAAATCCGCCAGGGAAAGGCTGGAGACTTAGGGATCATTATCCGATGGGCAGCACTGCTGCCCTGTCGGATAATTATTCTGACCGCTGCCAGGCTTCGGGCGGTGAGTGAGGGCCACATATGTCGGCCCTCATAGGGTTCATTATGTGGCGATGTGGCACAACATGCCGGCTTGTGGGTTGTCCTGCCACCGCCGGCATGGCGGGCCACATCGCCATGTTCTAAATGACCACCAAAATGTATTTTGCCATTTTACAATATTGCTTTTTTATCGGAAAACCAATTTTACCTAATAGAAGACTATCTGCTGTGGACTCCCTTTGGTATTTTAGAACTTCAAATTTATGTTTATATTTACCATTCTTGGAAGATAACAACAGCAGAGGATCTTTACAGATTTTCTTTCAGGTTCTATTCACGGTTTGTTGATCCATCCAAAGCAATCACCAGGCGTGGTTTACTCAGGAAGCTAATGGAGTGATCTTACAGGGTACAGAGGAGTCAGTCCCACTCAATGAAGGAAATAGTTTGCCTGATGTATGTGCAGAAAGTGGAATGATTTCTCGGAGTATATTTGATATCCCCCATTTTCAACTGAAACCAGTTTGCTTGATTGTTTAGTAAAATCTTTTTGTGTTATATCATGTAATGTGGTCAAAATATGATGTACCTTAAGCAATGTGAACAGGGTCACTTTTATTAAATCATTTGACAAGGCACTCCTTCAAGAAACTTGAACAGTTGATATGTTTTTGGATGGATTTAAATATTTTTAGATTACGACTACAGTCTTTGTTGTGGGGGATGTGTTTGGGGTGGTGGCTAAGGTAGGCTATTTATTTATCTTGAAGTTATTTTAATTTGCATAGTGCAACAGTCTTTCAAATTTATGCTACATACCGATGATTAAGTTTGATTATTATTTTTTATTCACTGAAAAACACTTAAAATCGAGCTTGGGTTCTGGCTTAAACATGCAAAACCACAGAAATGTGTCAGTTATGATATGCTACACACTACATAACTCGCATGAGTTATCACTTTTAACTGATGCTTGGTTACCTTTTTTTCCAGTGGCAAGTTGTAAATTGGTGTTTTGGCCATGGCAGGTGACACTAGCTATGGCATGCATTGTGTGTATAGCATACTATAACTGGCGAATTTCAGTGGGCTTGCATGTTTGAGCCAGAACCATCACTACACGTGACGACCTTCAGTCATGCCCCACCCGCTGCGGCAGCTAACCCCTGATGAGCACGGCCTTTTCAGCGGTAGCTCCTCCAATATGGTGGGGGAGCGTCAACCGCCAACCCGCCAGCAGCAGCAAAACTGTAAAAATGAAAAGATAAGAAACCATGTTTATTATCGTTTTATTTTTTAAGGGGCAGGCCATGGGGAGGGGGGGGTGACCATTCCTCAGTGCCCATGTGTGTTTGACAAAAATGGCTCAGGACACCCCAACACACATGCGCACTGAGCTCTCTCCAACCCGGCACTGTGTTGCCAGGTTGAAGACAGCAGGCCCAGGTTCCCAGTCTTCGTGGAAGCACAAAGTCAGGGCGCTCTGGCCAATCCTAACGCTGCTCTAATGCAGCATTAGGAGTGCCCGCACGGCAGGCAGGGAGCCTATGCCTGCCTGTCGTGCAGCAGAGAGGAGAAGAGAGGTGGAGCAGAGGTAAGATTTTTTTTTTATTATTGTTTTTGTTTTGTTCTGTGTGTATTGGTTTTGTCTTGTTCTGTTTCATCCAATCCTCCCCAGACATGCCCCCGTCACTTTGCACCGTCGCCAGTCGCGACTGGGCCTTTGCCGATCCCACTCAGCTTCTCCATGTTCCATCATTTTTTCTTTGCTCATTCTCTGCCTAAAAACCCTTCTGTCTTTCATTGGATTAACCCTTTATTTAAGTAGCAATTTTTTCACAAAATGACAGACAAATCTACTACTTGAAATAACGGCTCATGCAGTTGCGTATTGATCCACAAATCACACACTAATTTCTGCAGCTTTTCCTGGTGTGATACAGGATCTTTCCACGCCTTTGCCTCCATCCACCACTCTCCTGGGACCGAATACCTCTCATCGTGGCCCCCACTGCTGTGGGAAATGTTTATTCAAGCGAGAAAGTTGTGAACCAGATCTGATTTGGGATTTCCGAGAACGCAGAAAAAACTCTATCCATCCCTTCTCCAGCCAATCACATTTGGCCAAAAAATGAAATGTGAATTACTAGAGTCCATCATGATTTTACCCAGCAGAGATAAATAAATGTGTCAACCTTTTCGATCCCTCCCGGCAACTTTTTTCAGTTCTAGTATGTCAAAAGCTAATAAACAGATTAAACTAAAACAATGAAAGCACACTTCTGAGTAAAGTTTTACTTTCATGCCAGGTTTGATGTAAATCCGTTCAGCGGTTTCTTGCTGCAGGTGCAAGCAAAATGTTTTTATGGGAGCTAAAATGGGAAACACACATTGTCCCTCCCACATTAACTTTTTACCTGCACTGATCCACGTGAAAACTACTGAATATGCCAAGCAATTGATTTTGTGCCGATCTATCTATGAGACCAAACGTTATAGGCATATCAAAAACTGCCTATTTAATGAAAAGTGAAGATTAACCATAACCACACAGTGTCACCCGTCACTGCATAATAATTATCACTTCAGTGTATCTCCCTGTCCTAACTTTCCGATTCTCACTAAATCTTTGGAGCATATTGTAAATATGTGTACGGGTTCTTAAAGCTATGCTCATTAAATCTTCTTGCCTTGTTAAACACATTTTATGTGTTTTATTTCAACAATAGAAGAATTGTAGTACTCTCATAGGACAGACCCACAACCGTCTTTTAAAAAAAGAGCGCGATATTGGCAAACTCATCAGCAAGTATAGATAACAGTTATATTATAACACACACTGCTCCTGCAAATATTTTGCCAATAGGTACATACTTCAAACAGATAGAAGATTATCACAGGAAACCGGGGTTGGGGCCAGGAACCAATAAATACAAGTACAAAATTATATTTCATTATTCTCACTATTCACATGTTCCAAATAATCTAAAATGGTAGACATTTAGATTTTTTTCTATACAAATACATTATTCTAAGTGTTTTGCACCATCCCATTTAACCATTCAAAATCATTCATACAAAACAATCATCCCATCCGCTGCAATAAACTAATACACCCTACCATCAACTAACTAACAATGAAAACCGACATTGGACAATAGTTCACAACATAAATGAATGCTTGCATCAATGATCGTCCAATAGTACTTAATTTATTCATTAAAATTGTCAACCCTGCCATCCTATTTAACTCATTGTAGTGAAATTAATTCTATAAGGTCAAGTTTCCAAATTCAATAGCTGAATGATTTCAGTCCTACTGTAATTGCTTCCCAATAGATGTTCACAGATTTTGTCGTCCAATGTCCAACCATATGGAATCCTCAAATGATACCGCCAGTCGTCAATGTTGAGTGCTGAATGAAGAGACAGAAATCTGCAGAGCACAGAATGTTTTCTATGGAAGAAGGAGCAGGGTAGGTTGTATGGATAGTTTTGCTGCTGGAATAGAAAATGGGGAAAGGACACCATTCTGAAGATGTCAGATCTGCTCATGAGAAACAGAGGGAGAGCAGAGCATGTCTTGAAGTCCATCATTAGTGTGTCTATTAGTTGTTGGATGTTGTGTGCCCATGCCAAGTTAGTGCTCGTAGTGATGTACACTCTGAGGTATGGGAAGCCTTGTGTAAGGATTAGCAGCTCAGCTGCCCACCGCAGATCTAGGGGTCGTTGGGGATAGGAAAAACTCAGGATTTAGCAAGGTAATGAAAAGACCTGACGTTTCTCAGAGGAGTATGAGAATACGTAGTGACTTTGGACTCGAGCCCTCGGAACCTGTCAGAAAAATCAAGACGTAATTGGCATAGTAGGCTACCTGATCTGAAATCCCGGGCCACCACTCAAACCCTCCTACCTGTGCATCCATACGGAGCCATTCAGCCAGTTGCTCTATAGTAATAGAAAAAAGGAGCAATGACAGTACACATTCCTGCTTTTACCCCTCTGGATGGTAAACAGGTCTGATGTTGCAGTGACCACTTGGACGTAGGCAGAAGTGAGATCCGAAGTTGAGAAGATGTAAAAGGGTGAATAAGTAGGATCAACCAACAGAATCAAATGCCTTTTTTATGTCCGCCAACAGTCTGCTTATGGTTGACCCAATCGACCAGAGAGAGCGAGGGCATTGTGTAATCACCTAATATTACGTCTAGTGGCACACCTGGGAATAAATCCCGCCTGATCCAGATCGACCAGTGAAGGAATCGTGGTAAGCAAGCGGTCCTCCAATGACCTAGCAATAATTTTAACCTCCGTGTTCAAGAGAAAGCTGGGGCAGTATGAAGAGCAGACGAGTGAGTGGTGTCATGGTTCAGGAATCACTAATATCTCTGTCTTGCAAAAGCCAGAAAGCAGCCATGAGTCTTTCACCCCCTATTTTAGTACTGCTTCCAGGGTGCACTTAGATTGTGCAAAAACATTTTAAGGAATTCTCCGGAGAATCAGTTAAGGCCAGGTGTTTTTTGTTGTTCAGCAGGCCCACGTCTGCCAAAGCTTTCCCACTGTAAGATCTTCCTCCAAGGACCGTAGCTCTATTTCAGAGAGGGTCCAGAGGGGTAGATCAGACACAAATTTGTTGATTAGTGGCTCAGGCAAGACATCTTGTTGGGAAGTGGGGGAGGGGGTGATGTCTGCATCACCAGTGATTTTAGACCCACCTGAATCCAGAAGCTGGATGATCTGGCATACTTTCATATGTTAGAGCACAGGTGATGGAGTAGCTTTCTTGCCTTATCTCCTCAATAGTAGAGGTGTGTTTACGAGATGAGCCAAATGGTCCCCGCCTTGTCTAGCAATGTGTGCTGCAACACCGTTTGACTGTGAGCCAGTTCTCTATGCAGCCCTGGTTCTGAACTCGCCAGACAGTGTGTCTCTCGATCCAAGATCAGGGACTCCAAATTGGTGACAAGTTGCTGTATTTTGTGTTTTTTTTCTGCCTGTTGAGCAACTTATGATATCTCCTTGGATGGTCGCTTTGAAGGCCCTATTATAGATGCTGTAAATACTGGCAATCAAATGCTTGGAGGAGGGGAGGTGTTGGAGGTAGCGCTCAAAGTGGGGGTAAAAGCACTAAACATGCCTTCCCAAGAGGGTGAGATCAGGGAGTCTAAATTCGCTACCCTCGATCTGGGAAACTGCCTGGAATACAGAGTCCCAGAAGGTATCTAAGTAAGGGTAGGATCACAGAGTGTGCAAGATGGTACCAGTATTGGTGTAACAGCGGCAGCATGTCACTGAGTGGGAAGTATTTATGATATGCAGTCAACGGGGCGTGAGGTGGCAACAGTACAAGATTTTAAAGAAAGTTTCCCTTTCCTGTGCATGAATAGTGAAGTTAGTGTTACGAAGAAACAACTCCTGCCATTGCTTAGAGTTGAATTTGAGATGAAGGTCCCTCTCCCAGTGTAGCTGGTACAGCATCTTGGGTGGCAATGGAAAGGCATTAAGGATGCTGTAAATACTGGAGATCAAATGCTTAGAGGAGGGGAGGCATTGAAGGTAGCGCTCAAAGTTGGGGAGCAGTCTAGTTGCTCCAAACCTCACACTTGAATGGGAGTTTGTGATGGAGCTGGTCATAATGGAATCACTGGTCTCCGGGAGACTGTAGTTGAGCTTAAGTTCCTCAAAAGGATTGATCTGGTCTCCCACAAAGAAATTGCAGGGACAAAAGCAACCCTTCTCTCGCCATATATGAAAGGCTTGTGACCCCTGACCTGGGTGAAATCTAGGCTGTCCAGGACAGAAGTGAGAGGGGAAGGGAAGGAGGTCAGGCCCTGCTTGAATGCAATTGAATCTCACACAGCAAAGGAAGCTCTAGTGACAGGGAAGAGGGATAAAAGCCAGCCCCATCATGGCTTTGGGAACCCATGAGATCTCACCAATCAGTGGGGAGGCTAGGATTTGGTCCATCAACCACCAGGGCTTATCAGTTTCCCCTTTAAACCATTCTATCATTGTTGGGAAGCTTGGTAGTAGGGAGGAGGTTTAGTACCCACAAATACCTCTCCATAGAATGTCAGGTGCAAGTCTGGAAAGCGAATCTAGATTGTTTCCCTGCCAGACATACGACATGCAAGTAGCCTGGAGTCAGTCAGTCTCCTTCTCCGGGTTTGTCAGAGGCATAGCTTGAAAGAGGTATAATACAGGTGCAGATCGCCTGTATTTGCAATGTGTCCCATCCAAGAAAGGGAGTGGTTCTTTCAGGCCAGGAGGGATGCGTTGGTATCACAGAGGAAGTATTTAAAGTTGAGGGATGCACAAGTGAAAAGGGTGGGTGTAAGGTGTATCCCCAAGTATCTGATGAATCCAACCAGTGAAAGGGCATCACATCCAGAAGGGACCCACTAGGGTGCTTCCTCCATCAGAACTCAGCACTCCAACTTGGTCAAATTAATCTGGCACCCGGCAACCACCTGGAACTCCTTCAAAAGAGGGACCAAGGCTTGACGGGAGTGTCAAGGTTCTGTTAGGGCAAGTAAAATATTGCCAACAAAGGCGGATACTTTGAAAGTGTCTCAACAGAAGGAGATACCATGGATGTGTGTTTGTCTGGAGAAGGGGTTCCAAAAGGTGGTCAAATAAGAGGTGGGACAAAGGGCAACCCTGGTGAGTGTCTGTCTGAATTTGAATTGAGGCAGAAGGGTGACAATTGACCATCACCCTTACCTGGGGGGGTGTCATAAAGCACCCCAGTCCATCCCATAACCCTGCCCCCGAAGCTGTCAAGGACCGCAAAAAGTATGCTCCAGTAGTCCACCCTACTGAAAGTTTTCTCAGCATCCTGGGACTGGACAGTGTCCGCTCTCCTCTTTCTCCAGGCTACATTGATAAGGTGGAGCACAAGTGTAGTCTTATCACTGGTGTTACCACCAGCGATAAAGCCTCCCTGTTCAGTATGTATGAAATCTGGCAGTTCAGGTTCAAGGCAGATGGTCAAGACTTTCGAGAAGAGTTTTAGATCTATGTTTAGGAAGGATATTGGGCGGTAGGAGGGGAAGAGTTTGTGATTCTTGTCCATCTTTGTTATGAAAGCAATAGTTGCCTCTGACATGCAAGTGGAAGCCTCTCTATCTGGGGTGAAAGTACTGAAGAGGGTCGGGAAGAGCAGGGGTGCAAAACGCTTGTAAAACAGTGGGGTGTAATCATCTGGGCCTTTAAAAGTCTTAAGTTGGCCAATGGCCGTTAGGATTTCAGCCTCCATAATTGGGGGTGGGAGTTGTGCAGCCATAGGTGCAACGAACCTGTGGATGGTAACCGACTTCAGGAACGCTTCACTACATGAGGTATCAAGCTGAACAGCCATATAAAGTGACTCATAAAAGGAATGGAAGGCCTGTAGCTTGTCCTCTGTCATAGTGTAAGTCATGTAGCCTACGCTGATTTCCCCTTTGTGATGGCATGCCTTTTGGGTATCCAATTTATGGGCTAGTAAATTGCCTGGCTGATTGCACACATCATGAAAGAATGCTCCCGCACGAATTAGTTAATAGTGAGTCTTAAGCTCTAGAGTAGGGAGTTAACCCCGTAATGTTAGGACTTCGCAAAAGAGCTGTTTGGATGGGGAGTGTTGGTGTTGCTTTCAAGAGTCACTAATTCTGTAGACAGTTGAGTTCTTGTAAGTTTCTGTGTGCACTTGAGTCTAGCTGCCTCTTGAACAAAGTGACCCCTGACAAACACTTTGAGCGCTTCCCAAACCACCTGTTTTTCTGTGTCGCCCACTGTGTTGTGCTGTAAGAAGTCAGTGAGTACCTGTTGGATTATCACTGTCACCACTGAGTCACAAAGGAAAGGGGAGTTGAGGCGCCAGCTGCAGCATGTTGGGTGCAAACTGCCTCTCCAGCAGAGGGTCAAGTGACATGGCTGTGGTCTGAGAGTGACTGTGGGTGCTGATCCACCTCCAGGACAGCGTGCTCCAAACATTTGTCAAGAAGGACAAGGTCAATATGGACATTAGTGTGGTACGCTGTTGAATAGTAGGAATAATCTATAGTTAGAGAGTGGCATGCTCGCCAAGAGTCCAGCATGTTGGGTGCGTAGATAGAGACCAGACTCAGTGGGTCACCCTCTAAAAGGCTAGTGACTAGTATTCATCTACCAGCCTCCCAGCCCCCTTCCACCCCATGGATCTATGGTTACGCTCAATGAAGGGAGCAGCATGGGCAATCAGAACCGTTTTTGCTACTGTTTTAGTGAGGAAAGAGGCATGATATTGTGTAGGGAATTTCCGGGAAGAAAGTTTGCCAATATCAGAATGTGGGTGTCCTAGAGAAAGCAGACCTGGGTCTTCAAGTTGGAGTGCTCACTGAGGATGCCTATGGGCTTGGTGGGACTGTTAAGGCCCAACATTGTAAGTGACTACTGTTAAAGATGGAGGTGAACTAGGAATGTCTGGGGTGGCAGAACGGCAATAGTGCGGACGTGTGTGACCTCCCACCCCGTGAATACATGATCGATGGATGTGAGGGTTTGTATTGATGTAGGGTGCGAACCTTCCATTGTCCCTAACATGAGACAGAAACAATAAGAGAAACAAAACATTGCAAACCAAAATCCCAAAGGGCGAGGTCTAAGTAGCAACCCAAGAATGGGTGAGGTCCTTCTCAGGGAGCCTGCAGTCCCAGTATCCATATTAAGTTAGGAGGTGTGAAGGCCACAGAGACGTTGTGAAGGGAGTGGGCTCCACCCAGCCCAGAAGAGTGTAAGACCCTGGAGGGAGAGTGAGGGTGTAAGGAAATGCCTCCTTGGCATGGTTACCCCCTGACTTTTTGCCTTTGCTGATGCTATGTTTTGAATTGAAAGTGTGCTGAGGCCTGCTAACCAGGCCCCAGCACCAGTGTTCTTTCCCTAACCTGTACTTTTGATTCCACAATTGGCACACCCTGGCATCCAGATAAGTCCCTTGTAAGTGGTACCCCTGGTACCAAGGGCCCTGATGCCAAGGAAGGGCTGCAGCATGTCTTATGCCACCCTGGAGACCCCTCACTCAGCACAGACACACTGCTTGCCAGCTTGTGTGTGCTGGTGAGAACAAAACAAGTAAGTCGACATGGCACTCCCCTCAGGGTGCCATGCCAGCCTCTCACTGCCTATGCAGGTATAGATAAGTCACCCCTCTAGTAGGCCTTACAGCCCTAAGGCAGGGTGCACTATACCCTAGGTGAGGGCACCAGTGCACCATGAGCACTGTGCCCCTACAGTGTCTAAGCAATACCTTAGACATTGTAAGTGCAGGGTAGCCATAAGAGTATATGGTCTGGGAGTCTGTTTTACACAAACTCCACAGCACCATAATGGCTACACTGAAAACTGGGAAGTTTGGTATCAAACTTCTCAGCACAATAAATGCACACTGATGCCAGTGTACATTTTATTGTAAAATACACCCCAGAGGGCACCTTAGAGGTGCTCCCTGAAACCTTAACCGACTATCTGTGTAGGCTGACTAGTTCCAGCAGCCTGCAACAACCGAGACATGTTGCTGGCCCCATGGGGAGAGTGCCTTTGTCACTCTGAGGCCAGTAACAAAGCCTGCACTGGGTGGAGATGCTAACACCTCCCCCAGGCAGGAGCTGTCACACCTGGCGGTGAGCCTCAAAGGCTCACCCCTTTGTGCCAGCACCGCAGGACACTCCAGCTAGTGGAGTTGCCCGCCCCCTCCGGCCACAGCCCCCACTTTTGGCGGCAAGGCCGGAGAAAATAATGAGAAAAACAAGGAGGAGTCACTGGCCAGTCAGGACAGCCCCTAAGGTGTCCTGAGCTGAAGTGACTCCAACTTTTAGAAATCCTCCATCTTGCAGATGGAGGATTCCCCAATAGGATTAGGGATGTGACCCCCTCCCCTTGGGAGGAGGCACAAAGAGGGTGTACCCACCCTCAGGGCTAGTAGCCATTGGCTACTAACCCCCCAGACCTAAACACGCCCTTAAATTTAGTATTTAAGGGCTCCCCTGAACCTAAGAATTCAGATTCCTGAAACTACAAGAAGAAGAAGACTGCTGAGCTGAAAAACCCCTGCAGAGGAAGAACAGAAGACACCAACTGCTTTGGCCCCAGTCCTACCGGCCTGTCTCCTGCCTTCCAAAGAACCCTGCTCCAGCGACGCTTTCCAAGGGACCAGCGACCTCTGAATCCTCTGAGGACTGCCCTGCTTCGAGAAAGACAAGAAACTCCCGAGGACAGCGGCCCTGCTCCAAAAGAACTGCAACTTTGTTTCAAGTAGCAGATTTAAAGACCCCTGCAACTCCCCGCAAGAAGCGTGAGACTTGCAATACTGCACCCGGCGACCCCGACTCGACTGGTGGAGAAACAACGCTTCAGGGAGGACCCTCCGGCGACTCTACGACTGTGAGTAACCAAAGTTGTCCCCCCTGATCCCCCACAGCGACGCCTGCAGAGGGAATCCCGAGGCTCCCCCTGACCGCGACTGCCTGAACTCCCTTTCCCGACGGCTGGAAAAGACTCTGCACCCGCAGTCCCCAGCACCTAAAGAAACGGAACTCCTGTGCAGGAGTGACCCCCAGGAGGCCCTCTCCCTTGCCCAGGTGGTGGCTACCCCGAGGAGCCCCCCCCTTGCCTGCCTGCGACGCTGAAGAGATCCCTTGATCTCTCATTGAAAACCATTGTAAACCCGACGCGTGTTTGCACACTGCACCCGGCCGCCCCTGCGCTGCTGAGGGTGTACTTTCTGTGCTGACTTGTGTCCCCCCCGGTGCCCTACAAAACCCCCCTGGTCTGCCCTCCGAAGA
The DNA here is from genome assembly GCF_031143425.1 of Pleurodeles waltl. Lineage (NCBI taxonomy): Eukaryota > Metazoa > Chordata > Amphibia > Caudata > Salamandridae > Pleurodeles > Pleurodeles waltl. The sequence goes on from NC_090440.1 coordinate 1,762,649,312, forward strand.
CGCGGGTACTTACCTGCTGGCAGACCGGAACCGGGGCACCCCCTTCTCTCCATTGAAGCCTATGCGTTTTGGGCACCTCTTTGACCTCTGCACCTGACCGGCCCTGAGCTGCTGGTGTGGTAACTTTGGGGTTGCTCTGAACCCCCAACGGTGGGCTACCTTGGACCCAAACCTGAGACTTGTAAGTGATTTACTTACCTGACAAAACTAACAAAAACTTACCTCCCCCAGGAACTGTGAAAATTGCACTGTGTCCACTTTTAAAACAGCTTATTGTGTTTTATGTAAAAAGTATACATGCTAATGTAATGATTCAAAGTTCCTAAAGTACTTACCTGCAATACCTTTCAAATGAGATATTACATGTAGAATTTGAACCTGTGGTTCTTAAAATAAACTAAGAAAAGATATTTTTCTATAACCAAACCTATTGGCTGGATTTGTCTCTGAGTGTGTGTTCCTCATTTATTGCCTGTGTGTATGTACAACAAATGCTTAACACTACTCCTTTGATAAGCCTACTGCTCGACCACACTACCACAAAATAGAGCATTAGTATTATCTCTTTTTGCCACTATCTTACCTCTAAGGGGAACCCTTGGACTCTGTGCATACTATTCCTTACTTTGAAATAGTGCATACAGAGCCAACTTCCTACAGAGGGCTGCTAGGAATATTTGGCAGAGATCATGGAGAAGCTGCGGGCTCAGCCACCAGCTCAGACTTAAGCATTCTATAGGAATTCTATGAGCCGAGCCTTGCTATGTTCGATCTCCCAGGTGCTGGAGCCACATCGCCACCCATGGCCAGGTGCCAGCTGACACCCAGGTCCATGGAAGAGGAAGGCAGGCCAGGAGACAAAAGAATCATCACTCTGGTCCTCAGTTGGCAGATTTAGGATGTGCTGGCCTCCTGAAGAGAGGCTGTGGAGTGTGTGAGACCTTCCCAGGAGATAACAATGAGGAACGGGTGAACCCAGCATTATTTCATGCCTTTGGAGATCAACAATTCTATGATCAATTTAAAGACTTGTCACTTAGTAAGAGTCATGGGTGACAGTTCCTAAAAAAGGAAAAAAAGGGATCCACTAAGGGAGAATAAGCCCCCTCGGTGAGCTCTGGACATGATTTCCTCCTTGAGGGTAAAGAGGTACATGCAAATGAAAACATCAAAGAGGGGTTTCCTGGTCTGAAGGAGGGGTACAACCCTGTGTGCCCTGTCTATACGAATCGGTGGTCTTACATCGTGCTGTAGGAGAGCATCAAAGAGGTACACAAGGTTTTGGGGAAGGGCAGCGTCAGTCACAGGGGCAGGGACTCCAGAAGTGTGCATGTTGTTGCAGAGAGACCTGTTTTCTAAGTCCTCTCATTTCTCCTGAAGGGCAATGTGATGGTCCTCTAGTTGAAGGATATGCTGCTGCAGGGCTTCACATTCCTCAGACTGTTTGTCGAGCTTCCATTTAGGTTGTGCCACGCGGCCATGCTGAAAATCAGTCTCATCTTCTGATATCATCTCTGATTTCCTAGACATGTTAGAGGAGAAAGTTTTCATTGATGGGCAGGTCATTCCCCCATCACCATTCCCTCCACTGAGGGAGATGAAGTGGTGCAGTTAAAACCCCCCCCGCCCCCACCCCCCGGAGTGGGTCTGGAGAAAGGGTTTAATGAAGGAGTCTGTTTTATTGTTGCCCCCCACCAACCATGATGACAGATTTCAGAACCAGTCTCAGTGAGGGAGGGGCGCAGAGCCAACCAGTGCAATGAGTGTGGGTCTGAGAGGTAGGCTTGGGGTAGTCCGGGTGGTTGAAGGTGCAGGCCGCCATTGAATGTGAGAGTGTCACAGTCACAGGAGCGAAAGGCAGGCCAGTCCATCAGGGGCGGCAGGAGCGTGTAGAGATCAAGAGCCCCACCCATCACACAGCGCCCAGGGTTCCACATCAGAGGCCCGGCGTCAGTGCCCCAGGAGGCCACAGGGGAGTTAAGAATCCAAACAACTTGTGCCCACAGCCACTGGCTTGTGCCCATTGAGGTTGTGCAGATAGGGCCAGGAACAGGCGGCAGTCTAACTCTGAAGGCTGGGTGGGTGTGCACAAGGGTGTAGGCTCAGCGGACCCCTGAAGGGCCCAGGATGGTGTGTGGTGGCCTGGCGCCGCCACCCCAGGGCAACAGAAGCATAGGCTGAGGGAGTGGCTGATGCACTTGCCAGGCATGCAATCTGAAATGAGGGGGCTCTGATCAACCCCGGCAGGCAGCCGCTGCCCTTGCAGAGGGGCAGCAGGAATGAGAGAGCCGGACCCTCTGGCGTGGCCAGGGTCAAGGTGAAAGGCAGTGAGGGGGCCCCATCCAATACCCGCAGTGGACAGCTGTCTTCGAGAAATGCCAGCAGGAGTAGGAAAGCTGGGCCCTCCAGTGCCGCTAGGGATGAGGCACAATGAGGTGAGAGGGCTCTGTCCAATTGCAGCAGGTGTGGTGTTGTCTTCACAGAGGGCCGGCAAGAGCGAAGAGTGGACCCTCTGATGCTGTCGGGCTGAGGCATGAGGAGGTGAGAAGGCTCCTTTCAACCCCCGCAGACGGGTAGCCACTGTCACGAGGGCCAGAGGGAGCAAGAAAGCCAGGCCCTCTGACCCACATGCCCAGGTGCAGCAGTCAGGCCGAGAACACAGGAGTGCCAAGCTTCAGTGGGTGCCAGAGGATGCTGTTACATTCATGGGTTCTTGATTGGGGCAAGGGGTCCCCCAGGGAATGGGTCCTGCTGAAAGCAAAGAGCCGGGAGAAAACAGCACGATTACACTTCTGCCATCTTCTCAAGCTTGGCCATGCCCCTTTCAGTAGTATTTAATCAGGTCCCGGTACAGAGCTAGTGTGCTGTCAAAGAGTCACGTCTCTTCAGCGCAAGTATGTCAAGTCCTGCTATTTGACCACGGGCATCACTTTCCAACCCAATCTCTGCGGGGACCATGGGGTAGTGACTCACTGGGACCGCCTGCAGTATTCAGATAGAACTTGTCTTGCTACTATCTTTGCCAATGTGTCAGGGCTGCATTCTTCTCGGGTTACCAGCCTAAGATGAGGACAATATCAGTGCCTAGTCTTGCCCATCACCTCACCACACTCAGGGGGAAAAAAGCCAGGTGGGAAAGTGTCTTGCACCACACAACAGTGCACCAGCTCTATCACAAGGCCTCACCAGGAAGGCTTTAGGCTGTGATGGCGCCCGCTCGCATCAGCACTAACTGTCACCATACAGGCAGGGTGCAAAAGGGCCGTGCCATCTTTGCCTGTAGGCCAATCTTCCCTTGTGGTTGGTAGGCACTGCTATCTGCTTTCTGCAGTCCCCAATCAAGTGCGAGGGCCCTGGTGGAAGCAGTGGTGCAGCCATCACAAAGTCTTCCAGCTTCAGCAAATGTCCGGCATATCACTCTCCGTAAGCCTCTCAGCTTCCCAAGCTATCGGGCCACTGCCACAGTCGTATCCAAATGGCCAGAGTCACTCATCCTGAGACGACCCTTTGCCAGATTTGCACCCTTGGTTGGCTACATCACCTCCTAAAGGGTGTTGCTGAAACTGCTCAGTCTGCGACTCCTCACTCGGCTTCTCCAGTAGCGCCATGGTGCTTGGATGACTCCTTGGGCTGCACAAAATCTTCCCACCATTGGATCCATGTTTAATGTACTTTGTGAGGCAGGATGGTTGAGAATTTGAGGCGGGTAGCGCTGAGCAAAGATTAGCTTGCACGCCCTACCTCTGGCATCCAGGCCATGCCACCCAGGACGTTTGGTTTTAAGATCATTTTCTCCACTTGGATTGATCATAATCCTCATCTTACGACTTCAGATGCCTTTTGACTCTCTAAGCATTTGGTCCTTCTTTGCCTTTGAGAGAACTAGTGAGTCATAAAGGCCTTAGGCTGAAATGGGAGAAAACTGACCCAGTGTCAATCATTGAAAATGTATTTATCTAATCCTTGGATAGAGTCATGACTTACTTGGATGACAGAGCTTCTGATGCAGAGGTACTTGAAGTATTGAATGCTATAAGTCATAATGTGTCTATGGTGCTGAAGCCATCTCATTCAAGTAGTGTTAGGCTTCCTGGGAAACACAGGCCAATGACGTGTGGCATCATGCGTTAAAGCGCATACCCTGAGACACAGAAATGGTCGCTAGAAGAATATTTAATTTGATTTTAATCTGATATTGTGCCTAGGAAAAGAGTTACACTTCATGGGTCTAATCTGTGGTAGAATGGTAAGCAAAATAATGATAGGTTGGAATGTTAACCTGAGCAGTTGCCTATGTTTAGGCTTTTTGAAAGCATTCATCCCATCAACTGTTGTGTGTTTGATGTAATGTGCTAAATGACCAAGGGTATACCAAACATGGATCACTTTCCCACTGTGTCACTGGAATCAAGCTACACCCGACTGAAGAGGCCCAATATGACCGAAACTGTTCAAGGGTTGCTCAAGTTCAGAGCGAACCTGGCATCGCAGTTCAGGCTGGACTCTTCCTTTTGGACCAGGACCAAGACTGATTTCCATGTGGCTGGGTGTAATCTGAGATGCCATGTTGGGCAAAACAATGATGGGTTAATATGTTACCTCAAGAAGTTAAACTTATTGCAAGCATTCCTCCCATCATCTTTTGTGTGTCTTAATCACAAAACGCTGAGATTTCAATAGAAGATAATGAAGATGAATATAATCTGCTGAAACATATGGCCCACATAGTATTCTGTAGCACAATATTCTTTTAGCATGGTCTGAACCGGTATCCTGAGGGTCTTTCTACTCCGGCAAAACCTTGTGAATAGCATTTTAACATTACTGAGTGGAACTATAAACAGTAGTCCTGCTATTAGGTTTTTCTTGTACAATATGGGGGTGATTCTAACCCTGGCGGTTGGTGTTAAAGCGGCGGCCAACCCGCCAACAGGCTGGCGGTAAAAAATATGGGATTCTGACCCTGGCGGGAACCGCCAACACAGACAGCCACTTTAACACTCCGACCGCCACGGCGGTACAAACAAACAGCGCGGCGGTCACCGCCAACAGCCAGGCGGCAGACAATGTACCGCCCACACTATTCCAACTCACCAATCCGCCACCTTTTCCGGGGCGGGAGCACCGCCGATAAAAACACGGCGGAAACAGACTACGGACGGGAAAACGCTCACCACTACGCACTCCAGGAGGAAGGAGGACAGCATGGAACCCGAATTAAACATCCTACCTGCTCTCGTCTACCTTCTCATCTACCACGAGTACGAAGTCCGGCACAGACGACAACGGTGAGTACTGCACCTACGACACACGGGAGGGGGAGGACGAAAGGTTACGGGCACACACATATGCGACCCCCCCCAACTATGTACACACCAATGCAGAGCAACAAGTCACAGTGACACCACCCAAACACCCCTGAAAAATGCTAGGACATAATCAAATTTGGAATAAATATTTATGTACCAAAAAGCTCCAGAAAATTATCGTACAACCATGAAAGATATTCACAACAAAACTAATGACATACACATCAGTGTATAACTGAAGTACCAAGTCCTGCACATCCTACGAATTCATCATGTCCGTGGGCCAAAGTCTTGAGAAATAAGGGCAAAGCCCACACAGGAGACCTGAGTCCTTTGGAGAGAACACTGCAGGGGCATCAGATGTAAAAACTACAGGCACCTCAGGGGGAAGGGAAGGGGGGGGGCACCACAGCCACATGAGTCCACGACGCCAGATCCACGAGGAGCCACCATGCCCACTGTACCATCCTGGGGAGTGCAAAGCCACAGTCTCTCAATGTCTCTACAGTGGGTGGGCTGCCCACTGTACCATCCTGGGGAGTGCAAAGCCACAGTCTCTCAATGTCTCTACAGTGGGTGGGCTGCCCACTGGACCATCCTGGGGAGTGCAAAGCCACAGTCTCTCAATGTCTCTACAGTGGGTGGGCTGCCCACTGGACCATCCTGGGGAGTGCAAAGCCACAGTCCATCAGGTGGATGACAGTCTCCACTGGTCAAGGAGGAGGCATGGTGGGCACAGTGAACCATAAACAGTGATTGAGACAGCGTTGCCCAGCGGAGCGGTGCTTGAGAAGAAGGGCCCAGCGGAGCGGTGCTTGAGACGGCGGTGCCCAGCGGAGCGGTGCATGACAGGAAGGGCCCAGCGGAGCGGTGCTTGAGATGAAGGGCCCAGCGGAGCGGTGCTTGAGAAGAAGGGCCCAGCGGAGCGGTGCTTGAGACGGCGGTGCCCAGCGGAGCGGTGCATGACAGGAAGGGCCCAGCGGAGCGGTGCTTGAGATGAAGGGCCCAGCGGAGCGGTGCTTGAGACGGCGGTGCCCAGCGGAGCGGTGCTTGAGAAGAAGGGCCCAGCGGAGCGGTGCTTGAGACGGCGGTGCCCAGCGGAGCGGTGCATGACAGGAAGGGCCCAGCGGAGCGGTGCTTGAGATGAAGGGCCCAGCGGAGCGGTGCTTGAGATGAAGGGCCCAGCGGAGCGGTGCTTGAGATGAAGGGCCCAGCGGAGCGGTGCATGACAGGAAGGGCCCAGCGGAGCGGTGCTTGAGATGAAGGGCCCAGCGGAGCGGTGCTTGAGACGGCGGGGCCCTGTTCAGCGGTGCTCTTCTGCCCCGCGGGCCCTGTTCAGCGGTGCTCTTCTGCACCGCGGGCCCTGTTCAGCGGTGCCTATCTCCACGGCGGGGCCCTGTTCAGCGGTGCTCTTCTGCCCCGCGGGCCCTGTTCAGCGGTGCTCTTCTGCACCGCGGGCCCTGTTCAGCGGTGCCTATCTCCACGGCGGGGCCCTGTTCAGCGGTGCCATTCTGCACCGCGGGCCCTGTTCAGCGGTGCCTATCTCCACGGCGGGGCCCTGTTCAGCGGTGCTCTTCTGCCCCGCGGGCCCTGTTCAGCGGTGCTCTTCTGCACCGCGGGCCCTGTTCAGCGGTGCCTATCTCCACGGCGGGGCCCTGTTCAGCGGTGCTCTTCTGCCCCGCGGGCCCTGTTCAGCGGTGCTCTTCTGCACCGCGGGCCCTGTTCAGCGGTGCCTATCTCCACGGCGGGGCCCTGTTCAGCGGTGCTCTTCTGCACCGCGGGCCCTGTTCAGCGGTGCCTATCTCCACGGCGGGGCCCTGTTCAGCGGTGCTCTTCTGCACCGCGGGCCCTGTTCAGCGGTGCCTATCTCCACGGCGGGGCCCTGTTCAGCAGTGCTCTTGTGCCCCGCGGGCCCGGTTCAGCGGTGCTCATCCAGCAGGTCAAGGGAGCCAGACCTGGCCTGGACTCCCGGCTCAGTCGCCCTCGGACCGTGACGTTTCTGGACCCTTCGGGGACGGACTCCTGGCCTCCTTAGTGTCCTCCTTCCCAGCTGGGATGTGGCATGTGGGGTCCACCTTCTCCGCGCTCCTGCTGCCCTTCCGCTCCTTTGATGGGGCTCTCGGGCCCTTGCCTCCCCTAGATGGTGTGGGTGGTGAAGTGGCCGCACATTGCTCCTTGGGGGCAGCCCTGTCGGTCCTCGCACGGCGGCCCTTGTTTTTGCGGGTCCTCTTGCCGGGGGGGGGGGGGGGGGGCTGGACGTGTCCTTGCTGCTGATGGATGTGTCACTGCTGGCAAAGGGTGGGCTCCAGAGGCCATGCACAACAGTGACACCAGAAGCTGGGCTGGTGGTGGCTGCGGTGCTCTTGGGACTCTTTGAAGATGGATGGGGGAGCTCATCGGGGGGAAAGAGGTCAAGGTTAGCCAGGAAAAGTTTTTTTGGGCCAAGGTAAAAGGTAGGAGAAGTGGAGATGGAAGTGGAGGTAGAGGAGGTGGTTGTAGGAGAGTCAGGTGTGCTGTCATTGGGTGAAGGTGCTGGTGCTGTAGGCTGTCGTGAGGTGGATGGCTGTTGGGTGGGTGGGTGGCTGCCTGCGTTTGTGTGTCTTGGAAGAGGGGGTGACAGACACAGTGGGAGAGGACACAGGGGACGTGTAAATGGCAGTGGGGGTGGTGACTGCACGAGTGTGGACTGTACTGGAGGGTGAGGTGGTGATGGAAGCACTGGCTGATGTTGGGGTGCATGCAGGTGTGAGTGTAGACGTCACAGGGAGGGAGGAGGGAGACGAGGAGGAGGGGGACACAGGGGTGGCAGTGGCTGTTGGCATGTCTGCATCTGGGTGTTGCTTGGGTGAGTGTTTGTGGGATCTGTGGTGCTTGTGTTTGGATGAGCTGCTCTTGGGTGTTGAGGTGTGTGCAGGCTGGTCTGATGGTGTGGATGGGATAGGCTGAGGGACAGGAGACAGAGAAAGGCTGGAGGCAGTAAGAAGAGGGAGGCTGGAAACAGGGACAATGGCTGCCGTCAGTGCTGAGGCCAGAGCAGTGAACGCTCGTTGATGGGCAGCCTGACCCGAATGAATGCCCTCCAGGTACGCATTGCTCTGTTGCACCTCCCTTTGCACACCCTGGATGGCATTCAAAAGGGTTGTCTGCCCAACAATGAGCGTCCTTACCAGGTCAATGAGCTCCGCACTGAGGGCAGCAGGGGCAACAGGGGCAGGGGCTGAGGTGCCTGGGGCGAAGGAGATGCGCGCCTTCCTGGGCGAACCGGCACGGAGCGAAGACTGAAGGGCTGCTGGGAGGGCGGGGCTGGTGCGCTGGGTGGCGGCTGTACCTGTAGAGGCGGGGGGCACAGATGTTGCCGCCACCGCTAGGGAGCTCCCGTCCGAGGACGTGTCGCTTTCGCTGCTCTCACCAGCGGTCCCCGTCGTGGTGCTCCCCTCGCCCTCCGGATCACTGGTGCCCTCGGTGTCTGTTCCTGGGCCCACCGGGGCCTTGTGTCCTGCAGCTCCCTCGTGCTCCGATGCCAAATCTCCTCCGCCTGATGATGCTAATGCACACATGCACAAGAAGATGAAGAGAAAGGGTGGGGGGAGAAAAAAGAAGACCAGGTTGAGTGCATGCAATGTCAACACCGTTGGCGGAGAGGACAGACACAGGAGCCTAATGCACTAAGCCGCGCATTCGGGGTACACTACTCAGTACTACTGACTAGGACAACAGGCCAAGAGACGTCAAACGCGCACATGGGAGATGCTGGACCTTCAATGGCTGTACTTGTCACCCTACCGAGGTGGGGGCCGGGGGCACAGGGCCATGCCTAAGGGAGAGGACTACACTACAGAAAGCGCCCTGGCCTAATGTCACCCACAGCCCTCCTCCCCCACCCAGACGCCTCCACTGCGCAGAAAGATAGCAGAATGTGCTGATACTCACCCCCTTGTGTCTGCTGTGATGTCTTAAAGCGCCCATCCAATTCTGGGTAAGCCACCGCCAGGATCCGGGACATCAGGGGGGTCATGGTGCGACTGGCACCCCTCCTAGGTTGGGAGGCCATCCCCAGCAGTGTTTCTGCGGTCTTCCTTGTTCTGCGGCGGATGTCCTCCCACCTCTTGTGGCAGTGGGTGCCCCGTCTGTTGTGGACCCCCAAGTTCCGGACTTCCTTGGCGATGGCACGCCAAATCTCGATCTTCTGATGGGCGCTGACCTATTTGACATGTACAGGGTGGAAAGGAGGAATTCATCAATGACCTGCATGTTAGATGTGATTGGCCCCCCCCACCAACTTTGCCATATGGCACATGCTCTCATCTGTCGGGCGTTGCACTCCTCATTCGCCCCCCACCCCACCAACTTACATCCACCCCAATCCACACAGGCATAGCCCATCCCATGTGCACCCGGTGTACTCACTTGTTGGTCTGGAGGACCGTAGAGTACCGCATACTGGGGGAGGACCCCATCCACGAGCTTCTCCAACTCTTCAGACGTGAAGGCAGGGGCCCTTTCCCCAGTCGCAGCAGCCATTGTATCTTCCAGACCGAGGTCACAGCAGCACTTGCAGTATAGGTCCTCTCCTGTGGATGATCAGGTCTCGAGTGATTAAGCAGATAGAAAATGGCGGTCACGCCCGCGGCGGTGCGTACCGCGGCGGTGCGTACCGCGACCGCCGGCACACTTCGTCATTGGCTCCTGAAACCCATAGGCTTCAATGTTAACCAATGCGGCTTTGCGCCGCGGTCTTCGACCGCCTACCGCCACGGTGTGCCCCGCCAGCGCATTGACCTCACATCCCATTGTCCCACTTCACAGGTCAGGCAGCCGCCATTTCAAGGGCCTACATGGCTTAATTTTTAATGCGACACACAGGCCTAGGCCTTGCATTGCCACACATACACGCCTTTCAACCCATTGCCATTCTTTAACTGTGCAAGCTGTCTGTACGTACCTGTGGTTTTGCTGACTCTGTGCTCCATGTTGTCCTTCCTAGGCACCGTCCGCTGGGACTTGCGATGAGAAGGGGGAATCCTCGCGTGTACCGACCGCTGGTGGACCTGTCGACAATGGAAGAACGCCACATCATACTACGATACCGACTTGACCGAGCCACTATCCATGAACTGTGTGCCCAGCTGGAGCCAGCCCTGATGTCCCCCATCCGCCAACCCACAGGGATTCCCCCTCTGGTGCAGGTTTTGTCAGTCCTCCATTTTTTGGCAAGTGGGTCATTCCAGACCACAGTGGCCATGTCATCTGGAATGTCTCAGCCTATGTTTTCAAAGATTTTGAGTAGAGTGTTGTCTGCCCTGATGAAACTCATGCGGAGCTACATCATTTTCCCAGAGGAGGGTGACTTGCCTACAGTGAAGGGTGATTTCTATGCCCTTGGACATATCCCCAACATCATTGGTGCCATTGATGGGACCCATGTGGCTTTGGTACCCCCAAAAGACGATGAGCAGGTGTACCGAAACAGAAAAAGTTATCATTCGATGAATGTCCAGGTGGTCTGTTTGGCTGACCAGTACATCTCCCATGTAAATGCCAAGTTCCCAGGGTCAGTGCATGACGCGTATGTGATGCGAAATAGCAGCATCCCCTATGTGATGGAGCAGCTACAGAGACAACGTGTGTGGCTAATAGGTGACTCTGGTTACCCCAACCTGCCTTGGCTACTGACCCCAGTAAGGAATCCCCGGACCAGGGCAGAGGAACGGTACAATGAGGCCCATGGGCGAACTAGGAGGATCATCGAAAGGACCTTTGGCCTCCTGAAGGCCAGGTTTAGGTGCCTGCATATGACTGGGGGATCCCTGATGTACTCACCAAAGAAGGTGTGCCACATCATCGTGGCCTGCTGTATGCTTCACAATCTGGCATTGCGACGTCAGGTCCCTTTCCTGCAGGAGGATGGTGCAGATGGTGGTGTTGAAGTAGCTGTGGAGCCTGCGGAGAGTGAAGAGGAGGAAGACTCAGAGGACGACACAGACAACAGGGACAGAGTAATAGCACAGTATTTCCAGTAGCACACAGGTAATGATCACCCATGCCATTTCCTGAAAGCCTCCTGCATCTCAACTTTGTCGGTTTCCCCCCAGACCTATGGACATGATGTTTGAATTTCCCTTCCCTTTTCTGTGCTGTATGAGCCACTGCGTGACCTCGGCTTGGTTGGCCCATAGACTAATGCTAAGTTACCTCGGTATGTGTAATTCACAATGTTCACAATACGTAATTGATATGTAATGTGTCATACATTTGTAAATAAGACAGCCAGAGTCCTGATTGATTTCAGTACAATGTGTGATTTATTATTAGTGCATAGATATTGGTACATGAGGGTGAAACAGTGATGGGTGGGGGTGGAGTAATGTCCATGGCGGAGTCCAGTTCTCAGTCTCACAGGTGCATTGTCCATACGCCTGTGGCAGGATGGAGCAGGGGCAGTTCAAGGTTTGACAGGGTGGCCATGTGGGACAGTGGGAGGACTTCAGGGGGTATGTGATGCTGGCGGGGGACTTGACATCCTACTCTGTCGTTTTTTTTTATCTCAGGCTCCTTTTGCGGGGCGGTTGTTGTTCAGCAGGAGGTGGGGTTCTGGGGGGCTGTCGTTGTGGTGGGGCCTCCTGTCCACTTGCGCCGGCGGAGGTGGTAGGCTGTTCCTGTTCCTGGGTAGTGACAGGGGCCCGGTGTGATGCCACATGGTCCTGAAACGTGTCCTCTATGCGGTTCAGGGCCTGGACTATGCTCCCCATAGCGGTTGAGATGTTGGTTAGTTGGTCGCTGAACCCCATGTAGCGTTGCTCCTGCTGTGCCTGGATCTCCTGGAACCTGGCCAGTACCGTCGCCATCGTCTCTTGTGAGTGGTGGTAGGCAGCCATGATGGTGGTGAGGGCCTCTTGGAGAGTGGGTTCCCTGGGCCTCTCCTCCCCCCCCTGTCGCACAGCAGCCCTCCGAGTTGCCCTGTTTCCCTGGGCCTCTGTCCCCTAGACGGTGTGCCCACTCCCACTGCCCCCAGGTCCCTGTTGTTGTTGGGTTGGTGGGTTACCCTGGGGGCCCTGTAGTGGTAGACACACCGCTGCTTGACCTGTCCTAGAGACAGAGGCATGGGCCCGCTGGGTGGGAGCTGTGCGGTTGTTCCCAGAGGGGGTTGGGTCTGCAGTGGCCTGTGTCTGGGTGAGGGGAACCGACTGCCCAGAGGTCCCCGATGGTCCGGGCTGGTCGTCAGGTTCCAGGTCGACAGAGCTGCTGTCATCACTAGTGGCCTGTTCCGGGGGTGGGATGGACATTTCTGGTCCCTCCTGACCGGTGTGTTGTCGTTCGGGTCCTGCATGGGGTAAGAGGGTATGGTTATTGTTTCTGTGTGTGCATTAGCTTGCGTTTTATAGGTGCCCTTGTCCCCCAGTGCTGGCATTCCCTTGGGGGAGGTGTGGTGAGGGTGTTTTGTGGGGGGGGGTGATGGGTATGTGCAGTGGTCATGCTTAGGTGATGGGTGTCCATAGTTTGGGGGTGGCATGCAGGGGTTGGTGTTGGGTGGGTTGTGCTGGGGAGACATTCTCAGGAAGGATGTGTGCTGGGGGGTTGGGGGTGAGGGTGGGGGTTAGCATGCTGGGGGTGGGGTGAAATGGTTGGCCTTGTACTTACCAGAGTCCATTCCTCCGTGTACTCCAGCGAGGCCATCAGGATGCAGGATGTTGAGTACCTCCTGCTCCCATGTTGTGAATTCGGGTGGAGTGGGTGGGGGTCCCCCGCCAGTCTTCTGCACTGCGATGTTGTGTCGAGAGACCATCGAGCGCACCTTCCCCCGTAGGTCGTTCCATCGTTTGCGGATGTCCTCTCTATTTCTGGGATGCTGTCCCACCGCGTTGACCCTGTCCACGATCCGCTGCCAGAGCTCCGCCTTCCTCGCTATGGTGGTGTGCTGGACCTGTGAGCCGAAGAGCTGGGGTTCCACTCTTATGATCTCCTCCACCATGACCCGGAGTTCTTGGTCCGAAAAGCGTGGGTGCCTTTGTGGTGCCATGGGGTGGGGTGTATGAGGTGTGGGGTGGTGTATGTGATGATGTGTGTGTTGGTGTGTGGTGCTTTGTGCTTCTATGTGGTGTGTGTGATGTAGCGGTGTGCCTCTGTGTGTCTGGCTATCTATTCTCTGATGTGTGTCTCTCTCTCCTTCGTCTCTGGTTTTTGTTGGTAGGGGTTTGTGGGTGATGTGGGTGTGTGTTTTATATGGTATTGGATGTGTGGGAGTGGTGTGTGTATGGGTTTCAGGTGTGTGCCTTTCAAATTGTCCAATGTGGTAGGGGTTTGTAAAGGTGTGTGTATTTTGACCGCGGCGGGGTCTACCGCCAATGGAATACCGCGGTTGAATGACCGCCGCGTGGATTTGCGGGTCATAATGGGATGGGCGTATTTCTGTTGGCGTGGCGGTGGAGGTTTGGTCTTCTCCAGTTTACCGCTGGCCGCTGATGTGGCGGACTGCAGTGGAGGGCGGATTTTCGGAGGTTTTGCAGTTGTGGGTCAGAATGTCCGTGGCGGCTGACCGCGGCCACGGCGGTATTGTGGCGGCCTTCTGACCGGCGGTAAGCGGCTTTTACCGCCGAGGTCAGAATGACCCCCTATGTATTGTGTTTTTTTTATTTTTTGCTTGTTCTTAAATGTTCTATTCAGCACTTTCACTATTGTTGCTTACACATTCTCTTGACATGCATCCAGCTTACAATGGGTCACACAAGGACTCTTGTGGATAAGTAAGGTTTTTACAGCACCTACTACACACTATGAGAAAGTGTGAAATGATTTATGAACAACAAAACCATGGGAGAATGTATATGGATGTGTGTGTTTTAGATAGTATCAGGAGCAAACTTTTAATTCTAATAGGAGTTTCATGTGTGGGTTTCTGGAACTCACGGAAGTGTATGGTTTATGTTGTATTATTATCAAGAACTTAACGTAAAAGTAGTCTGGTTATTATTTGCACAGAATGAGTCTGGGTTTTCAGAACAAGGCTCCTAGCGAATATTCATATCAAGAGCACTGCTCTGAGTAATCAGTGTAGTTCCCACCATGTTTCAACTGGAGAGACATTGTTTTGGTAAGTGTCGAGCACCATTCTGTATGTTGTGAAAACAAATGCCCCAGTTCACAAGGGCATTTCACAATTATGCATAGAAGTACTGCTGTAGTCCTAATTCGCTGGATTTATAACCCATTTCATAAAGGTATAGGTGGAAATCTCTACCTATAGTGGTCCTTAATCTAATGTGAAAAGAATTATGACCAAATAGGTATACATTTCAGAAGTAAATGTGGCAAAGTGCAGTGGCTGAAAATTGGAAAGATCTACTACAAAGAGGGAGAAGAAATGGGAAATTAAGGAGCGGTACAGAGAGAGACATGTAAATACAAAAACACACCTATAAAAAGTTAAGTCATTTGTAATTCACTAAAATTACACCCACACCTACCCAAGTAGTACTACAATTCAAACAGATTCACATCTATTCCAGACTGGCCTTCGATTAAGTCGCACACTACATATGGCCAATCACTGGCACTACAATGGAAGTCGAGCAACCCAATAAAACATAATAAATTAAAGAAACAATGACACATAACTTTAGACATTGTAAACACCTATAGAGATCACAATGTACAAATGTAAAAACTAAATGAAGAATAAAATTAATGTATAACATGGTCATATACACTAGCCGACACGTATAAAGATCCAATTATAAAAACATACACATAACAGATGCACCTGCATCGAAAATTATAAATATGTAAACTGATAATTAATTTTAATAAAACACGACTCATCTCACATCTAACACCACACTACATAGACTACAAGAGGCAATATACCACATTGCATGTTCCAAACACAGACACACACACAAAGACATACAGCACAATAATAGCTAACGTCTGTTAGTACAATGCCTCACAGCTCAAGGGGAAGACGGCAGAGCCCAGAATGTGGGTTTTATTCAAGTGTTCTCAGTAGTAATTTTCATCCCGGTGTATGGATTTCCCCAGGTGATTCTTTTTGATTTGTAGATGTAAACAATGTAGGGGGGATATCTCCAATGCATTGTACAACTGCATTTGTCGGATTTCCACTTACAATATGCCCATAAACTTACTGGTAGCAGCTTTACAGTCGTATTTTGGATGGTACAAGGGGGTGTGTGTGACACATACTCCTATTACAAGGCATAAATATCTTCTTAGAGTTGGTGAACTGTATTCAGATGGATATTTGCATGCAAGCATAGGCGTAAATCTACATACGTGGAACATTCTTTCCATAGATTTACCTCTGTAAATTTGGCCCAAGGCTATTAACATGTGATTCTTAATTCGGGAAGTCTGTAAATTCTAGTGATTGTTCTGCAGATTTCCTAGCCTTAAGAGACAACACAACAGAAAATGTCCTCTCTATTAATGAGCATCTCATACTTCATTTTAAACACACTTTGGGAGAAACTGAGGTTTAAAATTCACCACTTCACCCCATGACAGAGAGCGGTGGCAAGGAGGATTCACCGTCCTACCGTTCAAAGGTTTTCGTTACTTCTGGACTTTCAGTAACACTGTGGTGCATTAACCGCCCTGACATTTGCCAGTGAAGTGGCTGACTGCATAGACCCCTCACTCTGTACAAACACCTCTGCACATTTAGCTTCAGTGCCTTGATGTTTGAACATATCATCAATTGAAACTGGAACGTTCTTTGTAGACATATGCAGCAGTTTGCGTGCTCACAAAATGTTCTTTGTTTTTAATAAGGGTGTTGACTAAAACCTTTAGTATGTTGTTGGTCTCAGCACAGATTAAGGCATATTAATATCTATATACAATCGAGCATTGTCCTCTTCACAAAATGTTAGCCAAACATGCCCCACTCCATCCAGTAATTCTACTGTAAGCTGTTATTACCTTTCCTTTCTTTGAGGATTTCAGGTCTGATCAAAGCTAGGGTCCTCTCAGGATGCATTGTTCGTGTGTTCTGTGTAGCCATGTCTGGTGCTTTGAAATGGGGGAAAAAGAATGCCAACTCCCTGCTGGCCTGCTCCCTGTCCTCGCTACCGTGGACTGCATTAAACATTACTTCTGTGCCATACTGGGCCCGGAGACTGTGGGAAAGACAAAATTAGTCACGTTGAGTCAAAAAAAATTCCTGTGTGTATTAGAAAGGCAAGTTACTTTTGAGCATATCTGACAGAAGTAGAGGACTATCATTCATATACAACCAATATGTTCATGATGTGTACTCATTACGTGTGTGCATACATGTGTACATGGGTGTGTGAAGCACAAAGAGGGCATGGACACAGAAACATGTTTGAGTGATGGTTTAATGGCTTGATTGGTAGTGGGATGATAATACATTGGCTCTGTCATACAGGCCATGAGCAAGTAGTACCTATATATGAAGTAGTACGGTACAATATCCAAGGGAGCTGTTACACAACAGTATAGATTGATTCTTATTCCAGTGTGACCTGCCTCTGAAATCCCAATGTGCCTCCTAATTCATTTTCTAATGGTGGGAGATGATCACAGAAATGTGTAACTAGAGACTTAAAGGAACAAGCATTTGTAATGCAATGGGTCTCGCATTTGCTCAAGTTAGAGCTATTAGCATTGTACATTCCTAACTGGACTTTTCTTGGCACATAAATTGAAAATGATAAGTAAGACAGTTGACAGAAGCGAGCTGATTCAGAGAGCCACAGGCGCCATGAGTGTGAGCGCGAAGTAGAGACACAAAAGGAAAAAGAAGTTCGCTCACAGTCAAACGTATTGTCAGTCGTGCAATTATCCATGTAAAAGGGTCAATGGCCAAGGTAGTAACAAAACCGCCCCAACGATTGACAAAAGTAAAGCATTTAACAATGATAACAAAGGATTTTTGAAAGGCAAGCCAATAAACGAGTGATAGTGATGGGCATGCAGTGGCGTGTTTAAAAGCCCACAGATAGATTACAACATGTCAGAGTGCTTGTGCGCTCGACCTAAAAAGGACTCCAAAGACATATGCTCAAAAACATTTATTACCTAAATATCTAAGGCAACCAAACAAAAATACCTTCCTACAAATATGTTGAAAAGAAGAGAAGAAAAATCTTTTTTTTCTAAGTCATGATTTGAAATTATTGTATGGGGATGTGTCAGACGCAGAGCAAGGAAGCAGAGCACCAGCCTCTCAGAGAAGACACCGAGATCACTAGGAAAGGTTTGATCACTAAGGGCCTGATTTAAATCTTGCCATACAGGTTACTCTGTCACAAACATGACGGTTACTGCGCCGCCGTATTGCAATTTCCGTAGGATATAACGGAATTGTAGTATGGCGTACATGATATCCTTCACATTTGTGACAAAGTAAATGCATCCGCCAAAATCCAAATCAGGCCCTAAGTCAGTTCGAGATAAGATAACAATGCCTGGGAAATCTTACATTTATTGCTCAAAAGATGGTCTCTCCATCTCAGTGGAAAGGGAGATCGTTAAAGAAGAAACTTGGTGAAAATGAGTGTGATTGCGGTAGAGTGAGACAAGTTTACCTTACCTGGCCATTTTCACACACAGATCTCAAACTAAAGAGAAATGTATTTTGAAAATATCAAAAGCTGCTAAAACAACGCATGGCCCTGTAACACACAGCAGAAAGAACATAGCACGTTACAAAAAAAAAAAAAACACCCGACCTCAAGTCTGTTGTACAAACATGAAATCCAAGGTAATTATAATTCACAAACCATTATACCTAGAGTGTCATATAGGTGTCTGTGCTTGTGCAATATTTGGGAAAGGGGTGTAAAATGACATCAGTGCTGTTATGATAAGTTGACCAGTGTGATATCGTCTTATGTGACTGGGAGTTCAACACAAGCTGGCCCATTAGTATGCATCCATTATTTAAATATGGCGAAGAATGTTCAATGTTAAAACCATAGAAATCCACAAAGTACATGTTAGTCTATTTAACAGAAGCTTTATTTTGCGTATTACCTCTCAGGCTTCTCCTTTTTGGCAACCTCGACGTCAGTTGGGCCGATGAATTCTCTCCAAGCTGGGATGACGTCCTCATCCTCCTCTTTTGATGGTTTGGAAATGATCAGTACGCGGCAAGGTCCGCTTGCCATAAACTGGACCAGCTCTTCAAACTTTTCCTGCAGGGGTAAAGGTTCCGCAGTGAATCAAAGCTATCACAGTGAGTCCTTGGCTACCTCCAAGCAGCCACCTCAAGAAAACACAGTGACTTTGAGCAGCTTTTGCATGTGTTTGTTTTCTGATTGTAGTTTATTAGAGTATCAAATAAGCAATCAATAAAAATGTACACTGAGTTCAACTAGTCCCATTTCCTCTTTCAGATAAAAAATACTGTTTTCTGTTTGGGAAATCGAGGTGGGTGTCAAGTAGGCAATTATCAGTGATCTTCATTCGAAGAACCCTCCATCATAAGTGCCCTGAATATAGTGTTTTAAAAACATAAAACCAAGCCTTTGACAGCACAGGCTGAGGCCCACTGTAAAGATACATTTATAAGGTGCTTCTGGAAAACTACCAAAGCCATATTGCTTAAGTTTCTGATAATGGCCAATACTCTGGTACGTTCCTTATTAGGAGGAGGAAGAGACAGGGCTGTCCTCTCTATCAGCTTGTATGCGCACTGTCCATGGAGCCACAGGCCTAAAGAATCAATTATTACGATTAAAAAGGGGGCATCTAGATTGGCAGAGATAATTGAAACTGCTATTTTTTTCTGACTGTGTCGAAGCTAGAGACCTAAGTGTAAGAATCGTTGCGGTAAATACAGGCACAAGAAAAGGTGTCAGTCTCCAAGATAAACATGGGTAATTCAGAAGGTTTGAGATGGACTTTATACCGGAATAGATTAATGTGGTTATAACAACTCTGGGTATGCATCCATTAATTAAATATGGTGAAAATGTTCAATATTAAAGCCATCAAAATCCATAAAGTGCAAAATAATCACTTCAACAGAAGCTTTTTGTTTCAGTACAACCTCTCGGGCTTCTACTTTTTTGGTTGGGTTTTTCCCCACAGTGTCTATGACTGAACTAGAGACCTAAGTGCAGGAACTGCTACGGTAAATACAGGCACAAGAAAATGTGACATTATTCAAGACTGACATGGGTAATTTAGAAGTCTTGAGATTGACTTTACAATCAAATAGATCAGTGTAGCAAAAACAACTCTGTCTATGGCAATCCACATAACATTTGACACCAGCACCATACTCTATGTAACTGATGATGTACAATAGGGACATAGATATGGTAACAGTCTTTCTAGTGAATACTCTCTCTAACTGCATATTCCTAACTAAATGCATCTCTCCAAGTGCCAGTCTGGATACAGAAACTCCTGCAATAGCTACTGTGCACTGGCAAGAGGTGCCATCAGCCTCTGTCCCAACTCTCTCCTGATATGACAATATATAGTCACAATACATAGGCCCTCATTATAACCCTGGCAGTTGGTGGCTATAGTGGCGCTAGTACCGCCAACAGGCTGGCAGTACTAGTCACCATTTTATGACGGCAGTGGTTCCGCCGCGGTAACACCGCCATGACCTATTATGAGCTGGCTGCAATGTTGATGTGACTTTTCCGCTGGGCCAGCGGCCAGAAACGCTGTTTCTGTCCGCTGGCCCAGCGGAAATGTCAAAATAGGGTGCCACCAATACCACCATGACTGGTGGTATTGTGGCGTCCGCGGCTTCGGCGGTCTTCCTGCAAGACCGCTGAAGTCGTAATGAGGGCCAATGTATTAACAAATATATAAAGATCTGAGACAAGTATAAACTAGACACACATCTCTGATGTGATGCTCAGAGAGGTAAAGCAAAAACAGAGCAAACTTAAAGCAATGGTACCCATTACGGTCTTTGGGGGGCCACCGGAATGTGCTGAAGACAACAGTTTGGTAGTAATTAGGTGCTGGACCCCTGGGCTCCTGAACAAATAGCCCTTAAGGATTGTGTTAAGATATTGTTGCTTGTGTTGGACTACACTTCTCGGAAATCATAGTGCTGGCTGAATTGTCTCATAGTGCTGGTAATGTACTGAGCAGACTTGCTGACAACAAAATATAAGGCCTGGCACTGCTCATAACTCGCAACCTAAGCAAGGGGCGATAGATAAACCTGTGGAACCCATGTTTAACCCAACAAGACTCAATTATGGGCAGGGACAAAGGGTCCGTGTACATTGCACAACAAACCAAAATGGAAATATTAAAAATGGTATCAACAAATACTGCATCACCTATGACTGAACCTAAAGCAGCAACCATACAGTCAATCCTTGCAGCAATTCAAGACTCTCGATCCTCTTTAGAGCACAAGGTCGATGAGGTTTCCCTCAAGGAGTCGCTCATGCACCAAGACTTACATTGTGCAGTGGATCGTAACATATTACATAGTAACCAAAAAAAAACATTGGCAAGAAGGGCATTTCTCAGACTTTCAAATCTCTGATCTTAAACATTCCAAAGACCCTTCCACATTAGAGAAATAGGTGTGGGGAAGGCCTGGGGACATTAGATGATGCCAACTGGTCAGAGTTACATAGAACAACATGAACATTGGCTGCCTCACCCGAATGCGACTTATATAGTTCAGATACTTGCACCAGCTGTATTACATCCCTGACAGACTGAGCTGGATGTGGAGAGGGATGGGATTGTATCGCTCTAGATGTCTCTCGGCGATAGGGTCTTGGATACACATTGTCTGGGATTGTCCAGACATACAAAAATATTGGCGGTTTTAGATAAAATATTCCGTTAAAAATATCGGGAGTCAGAAATATTGGAACTTAAATATTGTGACACACAAATATTGTGATGCACGAATATCATGTACAAGAATATCATTTTTTGAGATAAGTAATAATGATTAAAAAAATATAGATATGTTTAATATCTTTATTCTTTAATATTCTTTAATATCTTTTTCACTAATAAAGTAGTTTCAAATATTTTTTTTTTATTATTTTAATGTTTAAGGTAATATATTATTTGTATGTGCTATGTACTATTGATTATAAAAATGTTATTTGTTTTTAAAATATAGCTTGTAATTTTAAGGGATTTAGATTTGTTTATTTAATTTGTAATAGTAATGTATTGTGTTGTCATGGGTTGTCAGGCATGTAGGGTAAAATGGTGAGAATTTCATTATGTAAAAATTAGGAATATTTTAACACATTTTATTTAATTACGATTGATATTTATTATGTAAATTACGTAATACTGATTTACTTTATTTATATGCCATTTGCGGGCTGTTAGGCCTGTATGGGTAAAGGGTGGGAAGTTAAGTAATAGCTAACAATTAATTATTAATGAATTGTTTATTTCACTTTTATTTATATAATTCATGTAATACTTATTTACTCTACTTATACTATAGTGGTGGACTGCTAAGTTGGTAGGGGGTAGAATGGGAAGCTAAATTAATAACAGGTAATTAATAATTTATTATTAATTGTTACCTAATTATTTAATTGATTTTTATTTATGTAAAATATGGAAAGCTGATTTTATTTACTTATATTTTAGTTGTGTGATGCTAGGTTTGTAGAGGTGTAGGGTTAATTAAGTAATAATTAATATCGATTCTTATTTGTAAATTGGTTATTTAATTGAATTTTAAATAGTAAATTGTGGAATATTTATTTTCATTTTATTCTAGTTGTGGGATGCTAGAAATGTAGGGGTTTGGGGGGGGAGTTAAATAAGTAATAATTAACAATTGATTTTAATTGTTAATTCATTATTTAATTTATTTGAAATATGTAAGCTATAAAATAATTGGTTTTAGTAGTTACATTTTAGGTACGGTCTGCTTAGTTTGCAGGGGAAGTTAATTAGTAACTGAATAAAGATTATTTATTAATTGTTTTTTCTTGAATAGAATGATGTATATTGATTCATGGTTTTTAGTTTTTAATACATATATATTTATTTTTAAGTGAATTATTATTTTTATATTATATTAAGAGTTTTTTCCTACAATCATTGGGTTACTCATATGTAATATTTGAAGTGAAGTACTTTCCCTGCTCTTGCTTAGACTGCAGTAAGAAGAGTAAAATTAATCTCTTTGTGGTTCAATACTTTCCCTACTGTCTCACTGTTTGGAGAGAGAATAGTAAGTCTCACCCCTCCGGAATCCAACACTCTACCTACTGTTGCATAGACTGGAGTGGGAACAGTAAATATTACCCCTCCAAAATACAACACTTTCCTACTGTTACCCTGTTTGGAGTGAGATTAGAAAATGTCACCCCACTGAAATCCAACGCTTTCCCCGTGGTTGCAAAGAGTGGAGGGGCATAGTAAATTTGACCCCACTAAAGTCTTACACTTTCCCTACTGTTACACTGACTGGAATAGGAAAAGTATTTTTTTCCCCTGCAAAATACAATGCTTTCCCTGCTGTTGCTCTGTTTGGTGTATGAATAGTAAATGTTATCCCTCCGAAGTTCAACACTTTCCATACTATTGCTTTGTTTGGCGTGGGAATAGTTACGTTTTAACCCTCCAAAATCCAACTCTTTACCTACTGTGGCACAAGCTGGAGTGGAAACAATAAATTTTACCCCTTTAAAATCCAATGCTTTCCCTACTGTTGCCCTGTTTGTAGTGAGAATAGTAAATGTTACCCCTCCGAATGCCAACACTTTCAATACTGTTGCACTGTTTTTAGTTAGAATAGTAGGTTTTTCTCCTCTAAAATCCAACACTTCCCTACTGTTGCACAGAGTGGAAATAGTAAGTAAGGTATGAACTTGCTGCCAGAGATGAGACAAAGGCCTTTGGTGTCAGGAGGTGTTCTCTTCCTCACGTGCGATGACCATCAATGACCATTTGGGCTGTGCTCTAGAACTTGATGAACTTTAAAGTGGCCTACCTTGTTATGGACAAACGTTAAGTGACACCTGGTCAAGGCCCTTCTAGATTCCTCCAGTCAGGCCTGCAGTCCAGTGGGGAAAAAAGCTGCTACTAGAACTGGTTTGAATTGTCCACTTAAGAGGAGTTGATCATTTCCCTGGCCACACCTCTGAGCTAGACATATAGACTCTGTACAAGGGAAGAGGATTTTCACTGTCTTGGATTTAGGCAAAGAGGGGCATTGTGGAATTGGTTATAGAAGGGCACTCAGGAACTGCTGCAAAAGTCACCCTGGTAACTTTTTCCATACTGGTTAGGGCCAGGGGTCACTCCCACCCACAGCTAGTGCCAGTCATAAATGTAACTTCCCTGGGCACCCTCTTCAAAACACTACTGGAACTGTGAAAGACAGAAGGACTGCACATGCTACTGAGTAAACTGAATGTCTGGCTCTGCTCCCACTTGTACCCAGGACATAGAAGTGGACTCCAAATACCAGTTGGCTGACCCCATGTTAAACTACAAGGACACAACAAGCTGCAAAAAGTCCCATTTTCTGAAGTGCCCAGCAAAGCAGCTCCAACTGCACATGTTCTGGGCCCTGGCAGTGGCCTCTGCTGGGTGGCCCTTGACCTCCAAGTGCTGTTCCTGAGGTCATGGGGTCCTTGACTGTAACAAACAGTACTTCTGCTAATATTCTGAAAACCCTGGGACTTAGAAATGTTTTGGCTCCAAAGACCTCTGGAGGGCTGAGACAAGACTGCCACGCCAGTCCAACAAAGATGTGTTGATTCTGGGCCAAAGATTCAGGTTGCTTTTGGTCATTAGCAAATCAATTTCAGCGGGACCTCACACAAAAGGTATATAGCCTCTTGGAGCCCTGTTTGGCCATTGATTGCAGCCTTGCCTCGATACAGGAATCAGGTTTCTGAAAAAGTGACTACGTCCAAAAATCAGACATTTGCAGAACCTTCCCTGGGTGTGAATTTTTAATTTCTCCATCATAGAACTTTCTACCAAAACAATCAATGGCTATCCGGCCTCTTGGACCCTTTTTGACCAGAGCCTGCTGTTTAGCTCCACTGAGGACTTTTTACTTCTATCTCAGAGACTAAGGGCTTGACTTAATTCTAGGCGGTAAGGATAATCTATTGTGATGGAGTATCCTTACCACCAAGAATGTGGTCCACCCGCCTGATTTAGATTCAAGTGGACCATAGATTAAATCATGGCACAGTGGAGACTATTCTGTCGCAGCCTTAAATAAACCCCTTTGACGTACCTGCAGAATAAGGACTGTCGGAGGCAGACCTGTATTTCGCCCACTTGATTTAGATGGGCCGAATTAGAGGTTAGTTTTCACTGCTTGTCACCTCCAGGAAAACCCTGGCAGCAATGAGCAATGAAAACTGCTAAATGCTCCCCCACCATGGGATAGGACTTTCATAGTGAAGGGTGCATATTCCTTTGAATTTTCAAAAAAATAATCTCACTTCAGGATTTTCTTTTTGAAAATACAAATAAAACATTTTGGTGAGCAGCTCCGTCATGTTGACGGAGCTTTGCACCAAACTTCACAAAGCACTGAGAGGAACCACCATGACAGCAGTTCCTGGCAATGCTTTAAGAAATAACCACCTGCTTGGCGATAATTTTTCAGTTTGGTGGGGGGCATCTTTGTCAATGCAATGGAGTAATTTACTCTATTGTCCTGGCTGAGAAATGGGTCACCCGTCAACTTTTAAATTAGGCCCTAAGTCAGAAAGTAAAACTTTTGACGGGGTCCAACCTGGTTTCTGTATTCGACCCAAGCTCCACTGTGTTGCCATAAATCACACCTAGGCACTGGTCCAGCGCTACTAGATGACTGCGTTTGGGTTTACTTTCTGCCACTATTTCTGTTTACAACTTTGAAAATAGATATCTCCAGTTATCCTTATTGGATTTTTGTTGTCTCAGTGTTATTTTGTTCATTAAATTATTCTCCATTTTTACATATTAGAGTGAGATGTGTATTGTGTTGTGTTTGACTTTTTGGCTGTTTTGGCACTTCTAAATGCTTTAAATCTTTTTTTAGATTACGCCTGTCTGCTCTGAGCCATAGATACTTAGGGTTGAGCTCAGGTTTCAATTACTGAAACCTTCAGTGGAACTAACAAGAAAAGTGACATCATTACTTGTAGTGGACTACCGTCCACCCCAGCTAGTTACCCACTTTCTCACAATGACATTTTGATGTAGTATCCCACCCTTCAGCTCTAAATAGAGCCTCAAACGTTTTGTTCAGTGGCAGGGGTATTATCAATAACTCTCATTGTGCCTCAAATCCCTTTTGAAAATGGTTAAAATGCTATTGCCTATCTTCTTTATGTGGGGACGTGGCGTTTTCTATTGGCTGAATGGAGTAAAAACAGACATATAATGGCATCCCACTGCCAATCTTGGCAATCTGCACTTACATCTCCAGCTCTGTGATGGTAAAAATCTCTGGCTTCCGATTCTGTCATTGTACGTTGTTCATTGGCCAGGATCTCAAATCCTGCCTCCTGGATCTGAAACAGAATCAATTTTGAATCAGGTTTATATTAAATACACTGAAACGTGAGACCAGGCAAGGCAGTATGGAATTACGTGCTACTGACATTGCCTGCAGCATCTGAAGCTTTACATGGGCAACATACACTGACTGGTGCTGTGTAAAAACATGACTATTGCAGGTTTTGCAGTTTTGTAGGGCTGAGTGTAATTTTGTAGGGCTGAACGTAACAAGTGTGCTAACAGACTGTGGAAAAAAGAGACTGGGTTAGCCCCGCCGAAAATGAAGCATGCCTCCTTCAGGTCATACAGATTTCATTAGTGAATGTTAGACTTACTTACCAATCCTGTCTCTCTGCAACCTTGAGTTAATGAAACAACATGAGGAAATGAAGGTTGTAGACCCAGGCTGACATTTTCTACAGGTCCAAAACTATATTTCTGATGCAAATAGACCGGTTATGTCTTCTTCCATTAATAGCCTCATTCTAATCAACTTGGTTTTTCTGACTGGTAAAATTGCTTAGGGCTGAGAGGCGGGTGTTTTTCCACATGTTTCATTTTCTCCCTGGGGGGATTTAACCTCCCCGTTTTGAGGTTCACATGCAGAAATAGCCTGCTGGTGCTTTAGTGAATGTTGTCTAATTACATCACTACCAACATGTAAAAGTCAGAATGGGCTGGAAATATTATTCAAGGCTATGGAGAAAGTTTTAGCAAAGATCCTATTGGAGATCCGAGCGAAATTTCCTCAGCTCTCTGAATACCCAAAATTGGGCGCAAACACTTTTTGCCCTCATTTTTAAAAGTCAGAATAAGGACCTAAGTTCTGACCAACTCTGGCTTGCCATTTTTTAACTGTTCTGAATACTGTGAGTCGGCATCTGTCTTGCAGAGCCAGTCCTCAGAATCCTACTGTTTAAACTATATTGCTGGTTGTGCTGTGATACCTGGTAATGATTCAAAAGTGGTGGGTCAGCAGCTGCAATTGGGAGATGATCTACGTCATGGGAGTGTTTTGGTGGCAGGACATGTGAAAAGAGATGTGGTCCGCAGACTTCAGGATGCAAGGCCAAGGAAAAATGGACAAAGGGTAGTTGTACACTATTTGTAAGCTTCTCGAAATGTCAATTTTCCCCAAGACCCCACTGTAAATCGTAGCACTTGTCCAAGTAAAGTGACTCCCGAGGGCAGAGGACCAAACAAAGCTCTGTACATTACCCACCTATCCATAACAGACTTTAAACAGGGAGCCGCCCATGTTATCTTTATGAATAGCATGGTGACAAAGAGTAAATAGTCACCATGAAGTTACTCTAAGAATACCTATTGTGCTGTAGGGATTATGTTTTATGTTGGTCAGTCACCATGTACGGGCAGAAGAGAGCAAAGAAGAATGTCATGCCCTAGAGGAAAAGGTCAGCGTGTCAGCAGACTTATCTGAGGTTTCTGTCAGCATGGAGTGCGGGCACCTGGGATGGATAGAGGATAGTCACAAATTGAATAAGCTCCTCAAAAGCTAGAGTCAAAGTTTTAAAAATGTTTTAAACAAGAAACAGAACGGTATCAATTCCCAAAAAAGGAACACGGCTCCCACTTACTTTCATAATAATCTCATCTGCTTTTCCGTGTGCGACAGCATCGGGTTTGATGATCGCGACTGTGCACGATTTGCCAGGTGGAACTACATAAAAAAAAATAAGATCCGACACTGAAGACTATAATGGATTTTCAGACTTCAGAAACAAGCAGGAAACTAAACAGTGTTGATATTTCTACTATCTTCCACGTGCCACTTGTATTTGCCCACCGAAAATAATATGCTAAGCTTTCGATATGACACTGTCAGCTTGTTCAGATGGAAATAACACTTGGAGGACACAAGATTAAATGCAACCCATTACTTACCTGTAATTCATTAGATGGCATCATTCAGCTAAAGTTGAGCACAATGACAACTGTTACCTACTAGCTGCCACACTCAGGGGTCCGAGGTAATGGCAGGGTTCCAAAAAGATGGGGTAAATAAATTACTGCAGCAAAGGGCAATAATTCTAAACTTTAAATGGATGGACGAGTGCATTATTGAGCGTGTGCCTTGTTTCTAATGTCTCTAAAATATAGATTGTGCATTTTCTTGTTTCTTAAGGCCGGTAAAACAACAGGTTTTGTCTCCTTGAAAACCTGTACAAAAAGCAAATGCTACGGCACTATTTGAGAAGCTTTGCAGGATTGGGAGAAGTTATTCATGGAAGGACGTAGCTTTCCCCTGTGGAATTTGAACAGGTTTCATAACAAGGTTGTTTTTAGTGAGTGTTTGTGTAGGTGCTTCTGAACATCACTAGCTGGAAACCAGTAGTTGAGGTTCTTCCCAAACACTAGGAGCTTGCTCTATTTAAAAAACACAAATAAATACATATGTGGCATGGTCTTAGGAATTTCTTACAAGCCCACCTTGGTTCATATTAACCACTGTCTCTTCCAGAGATGCAGAATGTCAGTGCCAGGACCACCTAGACCAGTGAGCAACACTGACATCAGTATTCCGATATTCAACATCCTTGGTAGGCTTGGTGGTTGGTGACAGACATGGTGGGGTTTACTTCAATGCTCGTGTCTGAAGGGGTTAAACAATAACCCTGAGAACCTGGATGTCAATGAACTAAACAGACAGTGGTTCCATCAGGTAAAATTAATAATAAACTATTTAAAAACTCGTGATGAACCAAATAAGGCCCAAAAAACCTATGCAGTGTCATGAGGATTTTGAAGTAACTGCACAGGCAAATGAATTATTGTTCCCATTCCATCTACATGTTAGACATATTAGACACATTTCTGCATAAAACAGTAAGAAGAACACATATGGCTCCATCGCAAAATATGCTATAAGTGTAAAAAGTGAAGAGGCACAGTGGTGGTGTGAATCAAATCTGCCAGTGTAGTGAAGCAAATGTGAAGATCATAGAAAAAAAAACAATAGCTGTCGAGAAAATCTAATAGGACTCATAACAAACTACTAAATTCAGTTATTTTCTTCCGGATGCATTAAATGAATGAAAATGAAGACAGTCCAGTGCTTTAATTATTTTAATGGCTTGCCCCCAAAGTACCATTATCATGGAGTCATGATCAGTATGGTGTTGATGGCATTACAGATGTAGCAGCCTTAAAGGACAAGTTAAAAAACAGGCCACAAATAAAAGCACACAAGTAACTAAAAAACAGATAGCAATCCACATGTCAAGAATGCTTACTTTCTTAGGGTAATAGTCAAATAAATGTTGGACTGTCACACAGGGTCAATGATGTTGGGATCAGTGCTTCTGGATAAGCAAAAAAGAACCAATTGACCTAATCAAGGGAGGACACTGATGAACTTGCTTAAATCTCAAATGATCAAAGAGATGATTCACACAATGGAAACTAAAATGGAGGATCAGTTCAGTAGAGTTCTTTTGGTAGCTCAAGCCACCCACAAAGTGGAGGAGCATGTGGAAATGCTAAAGAGCTCCTGGACCAAGACTGAGACTGATCTAGGCACCATCTCCGACATTTGTGACTGTTTTATGCTTACTTTTGTAAGCATGGAAGGCCAACTGGTGTGTTTGGAAAATGTGTACAGAGGAGTGCAAGCAAACAATGTGGCGTTGCCTTTGACCCAATCAGATAATGACATCGATGCAATGGTCTCTGGCCTGTTGAAGAACATCAGGGGCAAAGGAAGGTTCGGGGCATTACCTATTGACAGACTATTTTGCCTATCTTCAAAGGCCATAGCAGAGACAGAGCAGGTAAGGTGAGAACGTAATGATGGCTACTATTCAGCCAGTGACACAGATTCTCTTCTCAAACTGGTAAGGATACAAAGAGGCCTGTCATTCCGCATGCCTGCAAGTGAGTTTTTGCACAGGCAGACTATGCTTACACCTTTCTTAAATGCATCAAAGGTCAGACATGGAGACACAGAGAGTATCCAGAGCATAAAGTTAGAATGTAGATAGTACAGGAACATTACCGGGACCCTTGCCTGAATAGGTCATGGTTTGATCTCCGTGGAAAAGCACTTAAAAGACAGCACAGTGTTTGTATACAAAAATAATTTTGAGGCTCTTTTTTTCTTGAGTCACTCTTCTCTCTTTATTCTTACTTTTTTCTTTTCAATCTTTAGAGGGTATTCTCGTCATATTAAACTTCTAGAGGACCCACGAATATAAATGATTGGCATTTGACTCCAGTGTAGTTATTGTCAACATCGCAAAGAGGGATTTTGTCCCTATAGTAATATATGTAAGGTTATATAGCTGTATGTCCCACTGTAAAAAGACAGCAATTAAAAATACAGACCTCACTTTCCAGTGCAGTTGTTCAAAAGCAAAATGCTCACAACTGGGCAGATGGGATCCTTGGAGTATTTGTGGTCAGACACAAAAGTAACAATAAAAATGAGCAGAGGTAATCTAAACTTAGATGTTTATTTACAAGGCACAAATTAATTTAGGTGTATTAGTTACACTTGTGGTCGCACTTTGGATAAGCACCTCTGATGCTTACCCACATGGAAGAAACATGCTAAGGCACTACAATGTAGGGGTTATCATCTGCAATTTGAAGGCATACTCGGAGAGGGTACAGGCTAAATGAAACACATAGCACAAGGATGTTTTCATGCAGAAAAATGGCTAAAAAGCCTAAATACCATTCGTTCTTGTCTAGTGTTATTTGGTATAGGAACATGCACAGGAGGAATCCATAGGGAAAAGTGAAGAAACAATTGCAAAATGTCTTTCAGACCTACAGTGGTCTGATTTTTGACTGCATTTTTGTCATTTCTCACTGTCTTTCTTGAGACTGGTCTAAATCAGATTATTGTATTGTCCTTGTATGGCATCACTTGAAGGACTGTTTCTGTTGGAGCTTGACCAAAGCTGATTTGCATATGACCGGAACTAATCTGTGGTGGCG
Organism: Pleurodeles waltl; assembly: GCF_031143425.1. Lineage (NCBI taxonomy): Eukaryota > Metazoa > Chordata > Amphibia > Caudata > Salamandridae > Pleurodeles > Pleurodeles waltl. Next base: position 1,762,680,052 of record NC_090440.1, read on the forward strand.
CAATGGGCAAAACATTATGGGTTGGAGTGCTAACCCGAGCAATTGCCAGTGGTTGGACAGTTTGCCAGCATTTCTTCAAACAACTTCTGTGTATTTCATCACTAAACTAAAGAGTTAGTTCTACCACGTAAGCAATAAGTCATGCAAACCCCAGTCTATTGCACAAAATATTAAGTAAGTTCATCAAGTGCTTGAAACAAAATGTAACAAAAATCAGGCCCATCATCTGGTGGTGCAATGACTAAAAGCATGATGTTCTAGCAGCATCATACAAGAATGCTGGAAACAGTTCATGTAATGATGCTCACTATGAAGAATATTTACAAAAAAGTGGTGCATTGGTCCTGATGCGCCACTTTTGTTCTTCGCCCCTGCCCCACCTAATGACACCATGGTTGCGCCATATTTATGATACAGCGCACCATGGCAGTCATTAGGACAATAACATCAAAATGTTTGACAGTTGTGGCGTTTTGCTGCACTAGCAACAAAAATTTTGACACTGGTGTAGCAAAGCACAGGGAGGCCCACTGATTAAAATGGGTGTGTCATTTTAACGCCTACTCTGATCAGGCGTTAAAAATGACAGACAAAATTGTGCAGGTAAATGTTGTAAATTTTACCGCACCATTTTTTTGGACCTCCCTGCTTCAGAACGCCCCCCCCTTGCATACATTATGCCTGGCGGAGGCATAATGTGGCGCATGGCTTTACAAAGTGGTGCAATGCTAGCATCTAGTAAGTACAGCGCAGGAGAAAGGCCTCCTTAACGCCTCCTTAGCATTAAAAATGAACGTGAGGGCGGCGCAAGGTGGTGTGTGGAGCTTGTAGATATGCCCCCTAAATGTTTTGTTTGACCTCCATATCGGAAACACTGGTGGCCTGCTGGTGGTCAACTAGAGAAGTATTCCTCCCAAGGGGAAAGAGAGTACAAAGTTAGGATTAGAAACATACCCAGGTCGTCCACTTCAATCTGTAATTGGGCGGCAGCATTTTCTTCAACTTCGTTAAAGAGAACGTCATCCTTTACCTAGAATTAAGAACATAAACGGTCTAAATTCACCAGAACATGAGAATATAAGGATATACATGAAAAAGACGCATAGATATCAATGCCAGAGAAGATGCTACACACAGTGGAAGTTCATTTCCTTTCCTACCAATACCCATGGCTGTATATGATTAACATTTTACTCTGTCCTGTTCACTTGTAAGAATATCATTCCCATCCACCTGTTCAGGTGAGGGTGCTATATCTAAAGGTATGGGCAACACAAAAGACCATGCTCCTCCACTTAGTACTTCAAACACTGGGCCACATGTAATGAATGTCTACCGATCGTACTCAGAGACGTTTTAAGACATGGGCAAAGGGGGCTCTGGCCCAGGGCCCCAGCCTTTCAGGGGCTCCCTGATAGAGCTAGCTCTGTTCAGGGGGGAGTGTGGGCCTGATGAATGTGAATATTTCTTCAACAGATTGTATTAATTACCGTTTACCTGTAATTTATTTTGAATGTGGATGACTGTGGGAGTCTATTACAGACATTTTGAAGAGAAATATTGCATTTGTTTCATGCAGCGTCCATGAAAAAAGTTCCTTTAAAAAAAATCAGAACCTTACACATTAGAAATGGTAGGGGGATCCGCGCGTGAGCCGACGACCAAGATGGCCGCATGATAACGGAGCTCCGGTCCTCACCGGACAAATCTCTACCGCCGGAGCCGTTTTTTTTCTTCTTTTTAATGTCGTTCCTCTGAAAACAACCATGGGATGTTTTGGTGAGCATTTTCATCGTTTTTTGGGCTGCCTAGCATATTTCCTGACTCTTTAATTACGTTTTCTTATTTCTCCTCATGAATGCGGCCATTTTGACTAGCTTTGCTCACCATTACATTATACTTTTTTTGAATATTTGACTTTCTTTTTTGCGCAAGCCTGTTTTTTTTTTTTTTGCTGTTTCGCTAACATATTTTTGAGTTCCTGTGTCACTTGCTTCCTTATTGAAGGTTTTTTATTTTTATATGGGCAAACTAAAGAAAATAAAAGCTCTGTCGCATCAGTCCTCCTCAGCTGACAAACTTCCGCACTTTTTTCAATTGGACACTTCTGCTGCAGCGTCTTCTTCTTCCATCTCAAAGATGTCTTCCTCATCTTCTTCTTCGCCTAAAGTTCCTCAGCATATTTCTGCATCCACTCATAAGAGGGTCAAACAGGACCCACCTTCACCAGTAAAATCTCCCTCGCCGATCTCTCTTGAACTTGTGCTTGACGAAATACGTGCATTGCGGCCTTTTATTGAAGAAACTAATTCTCGGATACAAAATCTTGATTCTAAGTGGTCTCAAATGGAAGTGAGAGTCCCTGCTTTGGAACAAAGAGTCAGCGACGTGCAGGATGAAACACATAAAATTATTAGTTTGGAGAGAGAAGTGGCAACCTTGAAGACTCTTACGGAGGATTTAGAAAACAGAAATAGGCGCAATAATCTTCGCCTTTATGGATTAACAGACGGTCTTGAAGGGAGTGACCCAATTTCATTTTTCACCTCATTCTTTCCACAGTTGGTGGATCTACCATCTTCTACAGCATTAAACATCCAAAGAGCGCACCGCATTGGTCATCGTTCTCCGCATTCCTCCACATCTAAACCAAGAGGCGTGATTATTTTCTTTCTTGAATTTACTGACTTATTGAGAATTCTTAACGCAGCAAAAACCAAAAAACAAATTTCTTGGCAGGGAAGTAAAATCTTAATTTCACAGGATGTGCGCCAAAGCTACAGCAGACAGGAGGAAAGAGTTTTTGGATCTTCGCCCACAGCTTCGTGACTTGGGAGCTCGTTTTGGATTATTCCATCCATGTTTGTTCAAAGTGACATATCAAAACAAGACCACTTAATTTACCTCTCCTGCAGTTCTTCGTGATTTTCTACGAATATACCCTACAAATTCTATGGAAACTGGTCCTTCTACACGTTGACTATATATGTTTCTTAATTTATTATGCCCTTTCACTATTATTGCAATAGATTTGATGGTCCTCTATATGCAGTTTATACAGTATACTATATTGACGTGACTACAGACCTTTTTTTTTGTTAATGTATTGTTTTCTTTTCATAGGTTCCTGGTGTTCTATAATCATTATTTTTGCTCGTAACCTTTATCCGTTGATGCGTTCCGTTCCCTTGCTGTGCCGTCTTCAGTCTGTGCTGTCACCACCCCTCCCCTATTGTTCATTCATCTCAGGTATGTTTTTTCAGTCATCTTTATTTGACATGTACTGTCTCTTCTTTTTTTCTTGACTACTTTCCATCCTTTTTCCTGCTGTTTTCCCTTTACTCTTCTCACCTTTTGTTTTTTCTGTTTTCTTTTCCCTTATATGTATTTTCAGTTATTTATGGTACAAGGCCTTTCGTGTACACATATGGTTATGTGACATAAATTCAGGGTTGTTTCTTGGAATGTCAAAGGTTTTCTTAATCCAATCAAAAGGCAGAAAATGTCATCCGACTTATCTAAATATAATCCAGACTTGGTTCTTCTACAGGAGACTCATTTGACGGACTCTGAAGCTATGAAACTTAAAACTGGGTGGGCAATGTTTTTACTTCACCTTCGTCTACAAAGAAAAATGGTGTAAGTGTGCTTTGCCATAAAAAAATATCAGTTAATGTTATTTCACAAGACTCGGATTCTGATGGGAGGTGGCTCTTTGTGAGGCTTAGTATTAATGGGATTACAATGACTATTGGTAATCTTTATGGTCCAAATAATTCAGATTACCTTTTCTGGCCCACTATCACTAAACAATGTTTGCATTATAATGGTGATTTTCTTCTTATTGGAGGGGATTTCAATCAAATTCTTGATCCCTTTATAGATAGGCAATCTGTAATTAAATTTTCTCCCCATAAAATGCATAAACAATTTAAGGCATTTTTCTCACAATGTAATTTAATTGACTCATGGAGAACTTGCAATCCTGATAATAGGGATTTTCGTTTTATTCTCCACCACATGGCTCCTTATCTAGACTTGACCATATTTTTGTTTCTAAATCATTATCCCAAAATCTTATTAACTCCTCCATTGAACCTATGGTAATATCCGATCATACCCCAGTCATTACAGATTTTGACTTGCTCCCGGTGCATCCCAGGTCCAATAGGTGGCGATTTAATCATTCTTTATTACTTGACTCTAAATTTTCCACTTTCTTTGGTGCCTTTGAGGACAAATTGTTTCGATTTAATGAAGATTCTCACGTTTCTCCACAATTGTTATGGGATTCTTTTAAGGCTGCGGCTCGTGGTCATATAATAGATTTTGTCTCTAATAAAAAAAAATCTTTCAATGCCCAGCATCAAGCACTACTTCTCAAAATTAAACGCGTAGAACATCAGTACTATTCTTCCTCCTCCAATTTTGATATACAAGAACGTATTCAGGCAAAACTGCAATTTAACAAAATCTCAACGGATAATGCTTCCTCTTTTCTTCTACGTAGTAGTGCTCGTTATTATGGAGGTCGGAATAGAGCGGGGAAGCTTCTGGCTGATTATTTAAAAGTTCGAAAGCAACGCCATAATGTGAAGTCTATAATTTCAGATACTGGTGAGTCCCTTTTTAAGGATGAAGATATTTTAGCTGAATTTATTAATTATTACCAGACACTTTATACTCCTGAGTAAGTCCCGACCCCCTTACAGATTGCTGATCATTTAAAGAATATTCCAAACCCTAATAAGACACTGATTGATGCTACTTCACTTGAAGTAGATATTACTTCGTTAGAAATTTTTAAAGCCCTTCAATCTCTTAAAAAAGGGGAAACCCCTGGTCCTGATGGATTTACAGTGGAATTCTTTTTACATTTTTCTGACTTGTTACTTCCTAAACTTTTTCAACTTTTCCAATTCTTCATAGATTCCGGTTTTACAGGGGGCACATTTCAGGAAGCTTCGATTTGCCTAATTCCAAAGGACGGTAAGGATCATACTTTTTGTAAAAATTTTAGACCAATCTCTCTTCTTAATACAGATTATAAAATCTTTGCTAAATTATTAGCCCTACGTCTTGATACCCTTTTACCTGCGATGATAAGTAAGGAACAAACGGGTTTTGTCAAAGGTAGACTTGCTTCTGACAATTCTAGAACATTCTTTAATGTACTAAGCAAGGCTCCCGCTCTGTTGTATTCTGTAGCTGCAATTTCCATAGATGCTGAGAAAGCATTCGACCGGTTAGATTGGTCTTTTCTATTAAAAGCTTTAGCCTGGCATGGTTTAGGGCCTCATTTCATTTCATTTATCTCCTTGCTTTATCAATCTCCAATGGCATCGATATCGGTAAATGGGAAATTGTCTAGATATTTTGTATTACGCTGAGGTGTACGTCAAGGGTGTTCACTCTCTCCACTCCTATTTATTCTAGCTCTCGAGCCCTTTCTATCCAGTATTAGAAATAACATGGCGAGAAACATTTAAAATTAACAGCATATGCAGATGGTATACTTTTATATATCTCAAACCCTGAGTTCTCGATTCCGTCTCTACTTTGGGAAATTGAGGGTTTTTCCTTGATTTCAGCTTATAAGATAAATTCGGATAAAACTGAAATCCTCCCTTTAACAAAATTTTGTTTTAAAGCATCGTTTGATATCACTGGTTTTCACTGGAATTCTTCCAAGATTAAGGGGGTCATTTTGACCTTGGCGGACGGCGGAGGCCGTCCGCCAAGGTACCGCCGCTGAATGACCGCACCGCGGTCAAAAGACCGCGGCGGCCATTCAGACATTTCCTCTGGGCCGGCGGGCGCTCTCCAAAAGAGCGCCCGCCGGCCCAGAGGAAATGCCCCTGCAACGAGGACGCTAGCTCAGAATTGAGCCGGCGTAGTTGCAGGGGTGCGACGGGTGCAGTTGCACTCGTCGCGTATTTCAGTGTCTGCTTAGCAGACACTGAAATACTTTGCGGGGCCCTCTTACGGGGGCCCCTGCAGTGCCCATGCCATGGGCATGGGCACTGCAGGGGCCCCCAGGGGCCCCGCGGCACCCCCTACCGCCATCCTGTTCCTGGCGGGAGACCCGCCAGGAACAGGATGGCGGTAGGGGGTGTCAGAATCCCCATGGCTGCGGAGCGCGCTCCGCAGCCATGGAGGATTCACAAGGGCAGTGGTAAACCGGCGGGAGACCGCCGGTTTACCCTTTCTGGCCGCGGCTGAACCGCCGTGGTCAGAATGCCCTCGGGAGCACCGCCAGCCTGTTGGCGGTGCTCCCGTGGTCGGTGACCCTGGCGGTCACCGGCCGCCAGGGTCAGAATGACCCCCTAAATATTTAGGTATTTAGTTCACTTCATCCATTAAAAAGTCCATTGAAGTAAATATTTCAGAGGCTTTAGAGAAAGTTGATCGATCGATTCTGGCTTGGAATCCCTTATTTCTATCCTGGTGGGGTTGTCTTGATTCCATTAAAATGATGATTTCTCCTAACATATTATATATCCTATCCATTATTCTGCTTCCTTTACCTGGTACCTTTTTTACACAATTGGACTCCAAATTGTCTAAATTCCTCTGGAACAATAAGAAATCTAGATTTTCTCTTAGTCATCTTCGCCATTCTAAACAGGAGGGAGGAGTCAATGTTCCTCATTTTAGACTGTATCACAAATCCTTTTGTCAGCGCCAAGCTTCTAGGTGGGTCTCCCTGTCAGACTCTAAGTTTACTCCATTATGGTTGGATATTGAGTAGTCTTTTCTTTTGCATTTTTCCCCTAGTGAGGTGGTATCCTTTTCCTATAATATTTCACTTATCTCCTCTCTGCTTCTTAAACATACTTACTCTCTTCTGCGTTCTCACTATTTACCTCCTTCAGTTTCTCATTCCTCTTTTCTGAATTCCCCTATTTGGCATAATTGTTTTATCACTATTAATAAAAAACCCTTATTTTGGAAATCCTGGCGACAGAGAAATATAATTTGGGTCAAGGATTTATTCTCCAATAATACTCCACTTTCTTTTTCACAATTCCAACTTCTATTTCATTGTCCCAATTCATTTATGCCTAAATATCTTCTTCTTATTAATATTATTCTTGATATACTTTTTTCCTTGCCTTCCCCTTCTTCTTCGGAATTACCCTTTTCTTTGTCATCCTTTCTTATCTCATATCCTAAGGCATCAAATATCTATAAACTTTTTCAGTCTCCTGTTTTGACGCGTCCTAAATCTAAATTTGAATCTCAATGGGAATTGGATTTGGGATGTACCTGGACTGTTTCCTTTTGGAATAAGGTGTGGCATCGATCTTATAAAATATCCAGATCAGCTTCTACCACACAATCACTTTTCTTTCTTTATCACAGACTTTATTTTACCCCTTCTACTATAGCAAAATTTTCTGTAACCTCCACTCCAAGTTGCTGGTCCTGCAATAGCCCAAAGGGAGATCTTATGCATATCCTTTTTTAATGTCCTCCTACTGTCTCTTTTTGGAGAAAAGTTTGGTGTCAGCTTACCTGCATTTTTCCTTTGCAATCCCAATTATCTCCGCTGGTGCTTTTTTTAGGTAGTCTCTCTGCTGACATTGTTTCAGATGATGATAATTAAAAATTGTTGGATCTCATGTTAGCTTTGGCATTTCAATAAGTTACTCTCAATTGGAAACGTTCATCCAATATTTCCTATAAAGCTTGGTGGAATAATGTTTGTCACTACCATAGATTAGATATTGCTTTTACCTCTTTATGCTGCCCTTCCATAAACAGAGATTTGTACTGGTTACCTTTGACTGACTATCTTAATGCTGTTGCTTGTAATTCTACTAATTGTACATTATCTGAGAATTTTAAGCCACCATGAATTCTTTATTTTCTCTGTTCTTGAGTGAATTTTAACTTAGCTTACATTTATGCTTTTTTTAATATTACTTTCTTATATTTAACTGTTGAAGTTCCTATGCATTTTTCGCATTGTAAATGGTCTTGTCCCGTTTTCCTTGTTTCCTCCCCTTTTTTTTTTATTCTTTAAAATGTTAAACAGCTTTTACAACTCGTTTTAAAATTATATCATTATGATACATATCTTGTATTGTTAGTATATAACCCATATGTGTTTTGATTATAATAAAACTGATTTACATTTATTTTTTTTAATGGTAGGGGGTCACAGAGACTATTTGCAGTAATATCAGTGAGTTTTTCCTAGATCACAATATTGGAAAGAGACATCACTATCCCTGAAAATTAGATGTAAACACATTTAGAATGCAGACAAGTGTGTCTATGCGCTCTCAGTGACCTGGCCAAAGAGAGCATGAAAGAGCTGAAACTCAAAAATACATGCAACAGTGTTCCGATCACGGGCCCAAAAAATAAGTTTGGCACGTAGCCCACAAAATCCTTAAGATATCCCTGATCGTACTAGATAAAAAGCCACACCTATGTGTTTGGAATTTATTGAGTGCCGCTATAACTATTGCCTATTAAAGGTTTTGCCATTAATACAGGGAATAACATGTATATTTGGTGCATACTGCACAAAGATTTACTGCCTAAAATGTATCCCCCTTATTATTCAACAAGTTTGACCTATCGAAATTTAAAGAGGGGCTGCAATCTTTATTACGCCCAGTAATTACAGGGAAAGATAAGTTTGTGCAGGGATCGCAGTGAGGGCCTAAAATTGGCAGCATCGGCACAAGTCAACACTCTAGGTATATACATTTTTATGGCGCAATGCCTAGTTTTAGCTTTAATGGATCAAAGCAAAAACTCAAAATTAGATAATAAATTGAAGGCAGTGTCACTTTAACCACTGCCTTGTGACCAGAGCCAGATATCTTTCAAAGATGCTCAAAATCACAAACATGATCCACCGTTTGGGGCTCATCCCTTTGGTACACTCAGCCAAAGTATTTTAACCTTTTTGTGAGTTGTGATGAGCAAAGAAAACATGCCCAGGGGCACAGTTGCCGTCCGATGGCAGAAATGATCACACTCAACCTCAGAAATCCAACTTCTGGACCGTTGATTTTCATTCTTACTGAAATATTACTTATTACCTACTGCTTTAATAAAATTACTCTTCAGTCACAGGAATCACTGTAAAATTGCCTGCATCACGACATCTCTGTCCAGGATAACCCCTTACCACTTTGCGTTCAGCGCTTTGGTCCAAAACTTTCTTTTCTGCTGTCAATTGCTCTAAAATTGTTTTCTGTAACAAAGGGGCGACTGCTCCTCTCACCACAGCGACCAGCTCTCCTCCCTGTGAAGATCAAGAATTAGAGGTATGAGGACGGAGTTTCATTAGAAAAAAACACTCTATATGGATTCTTTCTACATTTTCATTTTTTCAATTGAGATATATATATAACTCACAAATCAGCTTCACATATTGTGTAACAAGCAAAACCATAAGACCATGCATAAATTATTTTAAAGCGTATTTGTAGTATGTCAGTTCTTTACGCTCTGTACTTATCACCCATATTTCTTGTTGTTTTCTTTTCTCTTTACTGAAACATATGTCTTTCTGCTACTGGTAACTTTTCTAAGTTTTTCACCCGTTCTTCAACTTATTTGGGTTCCAGCTCTTCAGGAACACACATTGATCGAGTAATATTGTTTTTTCGGCCCATATATTATGCCTGAAGAGCACGTGGCGTTCGTTAGATGTCGCCCACTGAGTAAGACCACGTTCTTTTTAAATTCCAGACCCCTATTTACGCATATAATTTGATTTTAAATTTGTCCACATTCTATCAGCAGGCGGCTATGCAAAACATCTTCCATCGAACATGTCTAGCACTTGTCAGAGTTTAAGAATTGTATCTCAAACTCATGAAATGCCCATGCAATCAATGTCAAATAGTCTACGAGCTGGTCTATGGGGACTCATGAGAGTCTTATGAATTCATTTTTAACCAAAAAAGCATACGATGACTGCAGAAGACGAAATAAGTGTTCTTTAGGGACAATCAATCTACTTTTACTTTCTGTTTTTTTGAGGGGGAAGACCACTGGCACTTTTTCAGCAAGACTACAGATACTCAGCTTGCAAATACCTTCCTTTGAACATTGCTGCTTCCAGTGGCAGCTGCCACCAATCAAGGATGGTAGGGTGGGGAAGGGGTTTCCAAAATAAGAATTACCTGCCTGCTGCTCCCGGCTACCTCTGTTGCTCATCCCTCCCCGGCAGTCACTGGGGCACAGGCTCCCAATCCAGACGCTGATCTCATGCTAAATTAAGCATGAGAGCAGGGCCAAGATTGGCCTAAGTGGGCTGGTTTTACACTCGCTCAGGCACAGGCATCCTGTGCCATTTCTCCAACCAGGCTATGTAACATGGCTGGGTTGTAGAAATGTAAGTGCACGTCGGGTTGGCCGACCTAAGACAGCCGGCCAAACCGACATGCACACTTTACAGTGCCTACCACTCATCCACCCATTGGCCTGGCCCGCCCTACATGTGCTGTCAGACAGTGACAAATAAGATGATGACAATTTTTTTTAAAATCATTTCGTCACTGCCTGACTGACCCAGGGGTAACGCTACACCGCCATTACGGAGGAGCCGCCCCTGATTGTTTCACAAGATTCTCTCCATCACCGGACTGAGAAGGTCAGAATCTGTACGCACTATTAGCGTCTGCAGGTACATGATTTGTGTTGCACATGATTACCGTCTGCACGCACTTCCCTTCTCTTGGTTCCATCTTGGCTTTGGATGCCGACGTCATCCTGGTTATCCTGACTTTCTGCAGCTACTTTTGGTGTTATATTGTGACAAATTATTTTGGAAACTTGTTTTTTTACTCTAGTGTCTAGGAATGTTTTACCTTTTGAACACAGTTGACCCCTAACCAGCAGTACACTGTCTGCCCTGAGATAAATGTTCACATACAGGTTTGATTCTATGACAGGACCGCAGGCTTTGATTATTCTTCTCTTTTCTTTACTTCCAAACTTCAGCAGCCAATCATAATAAAGTAAAAACAAAACTACATTACCCATGTATCACTGAAAACATATCACATGCCCTAATCACAGGAGAGTAGCCCTATAACAGCATCATGCTAACATATTGTGTCCTCTTTCTTTGCTATTTCACAGCCAGATAAGTGCTTTATATTCTTACTATGATAATGCCATAGTGTTACATGGTTTTGCCTTTGTAAACTGTACACATCCCTTTTGACAATTGCAGTTATTTTCAATATGTGCAAGTATTATGCTTTTTGTACACTGTACACACTCCATTTGTCAGTTGCAGTTTTGTACTTAAAGCTGTGAGTGCTACTCAGCGCCCTAGCCCCCCCATTTTCACTTGTACGCTTGTTCCAACACTTTATTTTCTTTTTCTTTAGTGCCCAGCAGGCCTTTCCACTGTGTACTGTCTTGTGGAGAGTGAAAGGGGAGCAGACGCGTCTCTGCGCAGTCCTCTTTTGTTTTCCAGTGTCTATTCTCCTATGCGCTTTTTTGCATTCTGCACACCGCGTGGCATCCCTCACCCATTTTTTCTGGCCTTGCATCTTGCTTCCGTGATTCCCTGATTGCAGAGAGCACAGGGTTGTATTACATCCGAACACGGGCTTGGCTTAGACTGTTATTTCTTGTTCCAGGAAGCTCCCTCCACACTTTGCATTAAGGCAGTTCAATTTGCTTGGCAGGGGCTATACTCACCCTTTCTCTCGAACCATATTGTATTCCTAATTATCAAGAGAATGGCTCACTGGGACCCTTATGAAGCAGAAGGGGATTTCTTCCCTAATGACACCTGGCAAACAGTTAGAGATGGACCTTGTCAAGGCTTTGCACTGTAGGGTGGAGCAATCAGTAAAGGATGCCCTGGTCCAGGTTCTCGGCCCCTGTACTAGACAACTGCTTGATTATGCCTGCCATCAAGGCTGGCTCGCAGGATGTACGGCCACCGGAGAGGATCCTCCCCCATCAGGTAAAGTTAAGGCCAGTGCTAAGACCCAGTCTGATGCCCATGCAGATACTTTTGCTAAACTACACCGCAAGATGGACAATGAGCATGACTATAGCCCGTCCCACCAATCTTGGTCCCCCTGTCCCACAGTCCTTCATCATCTACTTTGCAAGAGTCTGATGCCTCCCACTCCTATGAAAGTGACAAATCAGACAAGGCCTAGCCCCCCCCAAAAAAAGAAATGCTTAGCTCCTCCAAAACCTCCATGTGTTCTTACTTTTGAACTCATGGAAATAATGCACATCAGAGCTTCTAATTAGACTCCTTCCCAGGAGATGGCAAAGTATGCACAAGCACATCTCCGCCAGAGTTTTGATAAATATGTTTACGCTCGACTATGAGCAGAATGTCCTTGACCAGATTTAGAAGGCAAAGTTTCTGACACTCCAGAGGCAGACCCAACTATGGTCACATCCATGAAAAAAATTGCAAAAGATCCTAGATAGACCATGGCGTAATTGCCAGGGTAAACTTCTGGACATGGCCCGACCCTTAACAAAAATTATTGAATTAGCTTATCATGCCAGGGATTCCCAGTCCCCAGTGGATACCGATATATTGGTCGCTTGGGCACAGAGGGCTCACCGTCGACTTGGGAACACCAACTGTGCCATATGTACAGAGCAGAGGAGATCCATTCTTATGCAGATCGATCCAAAGCTCAATGATTTGGCCACTGCGGAAGCTGGGCTCATAGCTGATGGACTATTGTTTAGAGGTCCATTTGTCAAGGAACATGTTACATTTTGTTCTACTTATTCCACTATAGACAAAGTGCAAATGTCTCTTAAAAAAGCGTTCAAGAGAGGCCTTTTTCTCAGGGCTGGGCAATATGGAGAGCGTGCGCCAGGGGAGATTCCTTCGTAAGCCCTCAACAAGCTTACTTCCCTTAAGGTACAGGTGGTTGGTATGGAAAGACAGCCAACTCTTCCTTCTATGTCACTTGCTCCAGAGGAGATCAGCCCTGCTTCAGGAAGGGCTCCCGTCATGGACAACGAGGAGCAATACAAGACACAGGATATCCTGGTGAGAATTATTCAATTTTCAGAAGTAATTCTGGGGGGAAAAGAGTGGGTCTGTTCCTAGACAACTGGAGACAAATTACCCAAAATCCATGGGTCATAGAGACCATTCAGTGCTTCAAGATAGAGTTTTACCATACCCCAATTCAACTGACCCCACCAAAGCAAATGCATTTTTCCCAAACAGAACAGTCTTTTTTAGACTCAGGAATCCAATCTATGTTAAACAAAGGAGCAATATGTGTCTCTACGCCCCATCCCAAGGGTTTTATCGGTCCCATTTTTCTTGTGTAATAGAAACAGGCGGGTATTGTCTTGTGCTAAACCTCAAGGAATTCAGTGTCTGGATTGTATACAGACATTTCAAAATGGAGGGCATTCACATGCTAAGAGATATGCTACAAGAAGGTGACAGGATGGTCGGTCTGGACCTGAAGGGTGCTTATCTTTCCTTTCCCTTTTTCATGCAACACAGGATATTCCTTCAATTTCACTGGTGAGACCACTGTCTGGAATTCCAATTCAAACTGTCCTCAGCCCCCTGGTGACTTCACCAAATTGATGAGATCAGTGGTGGAGTTCCTCAGAGCAAGAGGAATGCATCTGATTGTATACCAAGACAATCTTCTTTTGATGGTACAAGATCCTGAGACTCTCTCAACTCATCTCTTAGATCATCCAACTGTTTGAGAGTTTGGGCTTCATAGTCAACTCTCAGAAATCCCTTTTGTCCCCTTCTCAGCAGATAGAGTTTCTGTTTTTTCAGACAGATTCAGTCCACACTGACTTGATTCTTCCCTTCCAGAAACTTTGCAACATCAAGAGGGAATTGAGGTCTGCATTTTCCAAACATACTGTATCATTGAGATTGATTGCCAAGATTGTGTGTTTTCTAGCATCATTGATTCCGGCCATTTTTCCAGGCCCCCTCCACTACAGAGCTCTTCAGAGCTACAGAGCTCTTCACTGAAAAACAACTACGGAAGGGCCTATCTTCCTTGGAACAAGTTCCCTTTTGGAGGAAGCCAGGACAGAAATTCTGTGGTGGTTGAATCACATGGAGTCCTGGAACAGCAAAGCTGTTTTTGTCTTGTCTCCGGAGACAGTGATAGAATCAGATGCTAGCTGGTGGTGCTGAGGAGTGATATGTGGATCTCTCTCAACAGGTGGACATTGGCCGAAGCATAACTGGCTCTCCATGTCAATTGCCTGGAAATTCTTGCAGGCTCTTTTGCCATCAGTCTTCCCCCCCCCCCATGAACCGAATGTTGCAAATTGCTGAGGATGGCATCTGCAGTTTGATGTGTCAGCAAATTTGGCAGGACAAAATCTTGTCTTCTAGCAGAGATTGCCAAACACTTTTGGCACTTTTATCTCAGCCATTGCATATCCATCACAGTGGAGTATCTCATGGGCAAGAGGAATCCAGTAGCCTATTGGAACTCCCTTTATCTTAGGACCCCAGCGAGTGGAAACTAGCTCATTCAGTATTTTTACAACTTCTCAATTTTTGGGGCTCATGTGAGGTGAACCTCTTTGCATCATGTCTCAATCATCATGTTTTTCTGTTGGCTTCCAGACCCGGAAGCCCAGGCGACGGATGCGTTTCTCCAGGACTGTGGTTGTGCTATTCCCCCATTCCTGATGATTCCCAGAGTCTTAACACAACTCAGATGGCAGACATCAGAGATCATTCTTATAACTCTGTTTTGGAGAGCTCAACCATGGTTCGCAGTAGCCCAATCTCTAGCTTGTGCTCCTCTGATTCTTCCATCTCTCCGTCAAAATCTTCTCTTGAATCCAGACGGGCTTCCCCATCCCCTAATCCTCTCAGGCCAGCTTTGGTTAATGGCTTGGATGGTTTTAGGGAAAAATGGCATACCCCAGGCATTTTGCAACAAGCTGCGGACTTCATCAGACAACCATGGGCAAGTGGTACCCACAAACATCATTCCTCTACTTAGAAGAGATGGAGTAGTTGCTGTAACGAACGGGGTGCCAATCCTCTGGGGATAGACTACTGCATGGTGATCAATTTCCAGTCAGAACTTCCTTCATCGGGTCTAGCATTTAGGACAGAGAATAATTTCAGATCCGCAATTTCTGCTGGGCACCTCCCTGTTGATGGCAAACCGTGGGAGAACATCCTTTGGTTTCCGAAATGATAAGAGGTATTCGCATGGCCCAGTGCTTAATCCGAGCAAATGATTTCCGGTGTGAGGCACCAGCACTTATATTTGAGGACCGGCACTTATTATTCTACCCGAAGCTTTTACTGCGAGCAAAAGACACATATTGGAAAGATGGAGGAAGAGAAAAATGAAAAAGTGTCACAAAGGCAGAAAGCTGCAAGAGTGAGCTGAAGGGACAGGGAGTGGGTGTAAATGGATTAAAGAGGCCTGAGATGGCTTCAGGATTACGCTGCCTCAGTATTCTTTCTTTGCACATTTAATTGCAGCTGATGCGTGTTTCAGAGAAGAGTTTTGGGCACAGGCACATTTTTATTTACAAATTAAGCACTGGTATGGCCAATCCTCCCAAACCTAAATACTCATCTCTTTGGGATGTTAATATTGTGCTTAAATTCTTTGAACAATTGCCAGCAAACAGGTACTTTTTCACACAAACAAATCTCAGCTAAATTGACGATGCTACTATGCCTAATCTCGTGTAAGAGATATCAGATGGTCTTGCTCTTGATCTGGCAGACAGAACTTTTTCCCCAGAAGGTGTGGTGTTTACTGTTACTTGTCATACCAAAACAAATTCCAGGTGAGTAACTTATCCAATTTTTTTCCAGACAATTCTCCATTACGTGTGGTTTAATGTTTGAAGACTTATGAGGCAGCGACTCGTGAGATGAGACAAGATTCAGGTAGGCAACTGCTTATTGCTTTGCAGAAGCCTTTTAGACCCATATCTGCAGCTACTTTAGCCAGATGGATAAGATGGTTATTCACTGAAGCTGATATGGACACCTCAGTTTTTGAAACTCATTCTTCCAGGGGAGCCATGGCTTCAAAATCTTATGCATTGGGTTCTCACCTTGAGGACATAATGAGAGCTACAGATTGGTTTTCTGAATCTGTGTTTCGAAAATTCTATTATAAACCTACTGCTGATGTGGCATCTGTGGTGGTGAGGCAGCTTTGAACAAGCATAATCAGAGCCCCCAGTCCTGACATAGAATGAACATTTTTCTAGCTTACACAACAAGAATTTCAATTCTATTGAGGACACGGATGCGAGGATTATCCCACCCTAAACTGTAGTTACTATTGTCAATAAATCATAACTACACAATTTTGATGATTATGTTCTCTAACCACCATATGTGGATTTTATTATGCAGTATATTGTAATTTGCCTGCCTTTATTCTACAGGCTTTACGATAACTGATCTTTCAGTTCAGATAATGACCAGAAAAATTGTTGAAAATGACATTTCAGCATGAACTTGAGTTTTTCCTGGAAAGGAGTCTGGCTGATTGCTTCCATCTATGTCTCTGAGGAGTTCCTTGATGTCTTGATGAAGGATAGCATTTGATGTTTTCAGATCCACGTTGGGATCGATTTGAACTGTTAGGGGCTATGCCTTTATTTGATTGGAAAATTCTGCCCTTATGAGACTTTATTCACAAATAAAGAAGGCACAGTATGGTGGCATAATGCTCTTACAGGGGTTACTCTCTAGTGATTGGGGCATGTGATATATTTTCAGTGATACATGGGTAATGCACTTTAGTTTTTATTTCGAATGACTGCAAAGTTTGGAAGTAAAGAAAAGAGAAGCATATTCCTCACCTATGTGTCCTAAAGAGAATTGAAAATTATTGTTGCAACAGCTAGAAACATTTTTATCTTCTAGCTTATGGCAGCAAAGGCCGCCATTGTTGCTGCCACACTATCTGTCCTAACCCAAAAAAAAAAAAAAACACAAATTACATAAAGATGTCCCCTGAGCCAAGCACCACAAAGCATCACAACACACATTGGGCTAAAGGAATACTATTATTTTAGCTGCTAAACCATTTCACCATTCCACTCTTCTCTATTGTATTAAGCTTGTGTGTACTGAGTGGAAATAAATGTCTCTAAGCTAGAAGTTGAGTCACTCTAAATGGAATTTCTTAATGATGGCTGATCCCAGGCATGCAAGTATTGAAACTGATCAAACATTGAGGCCTGACGAGAGCTGGAGTGCAGATAAAAATTCTGGCGCAAATATTACTGGCTCACAGTAGCAGACAGCAGGATTTGTGACAAAGAAAGCCACAATTCATCAACTGTTTATATACTCCAGATTCAAGAAAAACATGCGAGAGGATAACAAACTACAAAGCAGTCATGATTGATTGGCCTTGGCCAGTGCTAAATTTGTAATTAAACAAGCTCCAGGGCCCTTATCAGGAGGCCCTGCTAGCGCAGATAATTAATGACAGTACCAACACAACTACTATCACACTCCTACTAGTGTGACAATTCAGACTTTTCAAGGCCAGCGGTCGAAGTACATGAAAAAACATATGGGAACTGTTATGATGGATTGCAATGGGGGTGGGGTCAGTGAGCACAGGGTGGGGTCAAAGGTGTGGTTAAAAACATATTCTGCAAGTTTTTTTGGTCTGTCATCTTCAGGTAGCTACATATAAAATAGCACGCAGCTTAGAGAAATAAATAAAACTTACTCAGTGGCAAATGCACTACATTATGAAACCTCTATTAGGTAATACATTGCAGAGGTTTGGGTGTAACCAGAGAGCCATGGAATGGAATCTCAGTTAGTGCAGTGGAGAATAGTGACTTGTGTATTTTTAGTGCTACAAAGTCCCAGTCCGTGAAAGAAAGCACTATATATTTTAATAATACCCAGGCAGTACGTAATGCAATTTTTGTTTATATTGCTGCCCCTTTAAAGCAAGGAGTTCACAGCTTAACTTCCTTGCCCTATCATGCAACATTAAATTATTCTCCTCACAAAGGTTCAAGTGATTCCATCAAATAAAACCAGTACTGGCTCTCAGGCACCCTTTACATTTGCAGATTAACCACATGTTCACATTTCCATTTCTTTCAGGCAAGCAGGCACCCTGACAAGAAGGTTTGTTTATTGCTTAGCTGTCAGCCCTCCTTCTGTTTCACAGAACAGGCAACTCCCTGAATGGTACTCAAGCTGAATCATTTAAACTTTTGGAATTAACCATCCCTGGACCGCTGTGCTTAGTAGGGGAATGTATTTTTTATAAATTTAAAAAAGTATGAGCATGCCGTGCCCCTCTGATCCCGCCCACTTTGACTACTTTTCAAGACCCACAAAACTATAAGAATGGTTTAGACGGAAGGTACATGCCATTTGTAGGTCGAGCCTGCAAGGGGCGCACATGTGCTATTGCAATGGTGACGATCTCTTGTGTAAAAAACAAAAACTCTACTGAAAAAGGGCCTTTAGGCCACCCATTAATTACCTTTTTTTGCCATTATAATCACTATTCGTTGCTCCCTTCTAATTAGGCAGTGCTTCTGACACATCACTTCCTGCATCAGTTCCTGCTCTTTGCGTGGAGTTTGGAACAAGTACAGATTGGTTACATTTTATTAGTGTCCCTCTGCTACTTGCACTGTGATTGATGTACTATTTCTTTGTGAGGTGATTAGCACCTGTAACATTTAATTTTTACACCCATGCATGAGAAAATGTGTTGCTAGGCTGGGCAGGCTGGGAGTAGCTCATGTCTACAATCACTACGCATTTGCAGTGGCAATTGTCCCAATCAACATAGTGTCCCTGAGCAGTTTCCAGCTGCTGCACCCTCTTCAGACTACAATGGCCCCATCTCCCCTCCATCAGCCCTCCAAACAACCCCCTCACTAGTGCTTTTGGTTACTAAAGTAGTCAGCTAGCAAAAGGCGCGTTCTCAGACTTGTCCACAGCTGCAAGTGCCCAGAGTCACTGGCATCCTTGCACCAGCTGGGCGCAGGTGGGCATGAAATCCCACAGAAGTCTTTCTTGGGTGGCGATTGTGCTTGGCCTACCTCTGGGTCCAGGCTTAGTATAGGGGAACAAGCATTTGCAATGCAATTGGTCTTGCATATTCTTGAGTTAGAGCTATTGAGTTGTAAATTCACAATTGTACTTTTCTTGACATGTAAATTGGTCAATCTTGCCTCATAATTTCATCTTTTACTGCAATATAATTCCAGTGGCCCAGGATTTAACCAAAACACTTCCATTTACCTTCTTTCTCTAGAATAAAACATGTGCAATTATCATGTAAACCTTTATCAGAAATAAACTTTTGGCATTGGAGTGTAATGCTCAAAATACCATAAGAAAAATATGGGACGGATTGGGACGGATTGGAAGGTGAAAGGAAAGAGGGAGTCAGGAGTAAAGATGGAGAGGACAAGTGGCATAGTAACAGTGTCATGGGCCCTGGAGTAAGAAAGGGAAATCGTTGACTGCAATTTTGGTAGGAAAATACAGCAGTAATTGGAGTTGAGAGTGGTCCATAGGTCTCTGGGCCCCAGTGCCACTGCACCTGGTGCTCCACTGGTAACTAGGACTCAGGAGAGAAAGTGGATGAGGCAGAAGAATAGAAGCAAAAGGAATACATTAGACAAAAGGAAGAAAGAGAAGGGGATGCAAAAGAAATACAAGAAAGAATGGAAAGAAAGAACGAGATAATGAAAACACAAGCTGCAAGTGGGGCCAGCATGAGAGTGGCATTGCCTCTGAGCCACAGAAGCGAGGAGTCCTGAAGGGCATGTGTGTGAGCCTTAGTAATGAGAAGAAATGTGCACTGAATGTAAGAATTGATGGATTCTGGCGGAACTGTGGTAGTTCCCACCAACAGTGGCATTGGATGTTAGACTTGAGGTGCACTGGCTGAGCTGCGTTTTGCTCTTTTGGGTCCAGTATTGGCTTGGCAGAGGGACTGAATATTAGAGCTGAGCTACTGTAATGGAACTGTATGTAAGCTGTGTCCCAGTATAGGAAAAGAAGTGACCTCGGCGGGGTAGACCTGAGATGTACTGATGGAGCTGTGTGCGTGGTCCCAGTACTGGAACAGCAGTGTACTGACTGTAAGAACTGAGATGCTCTGGCAGACAGTGTGTGTGGGGTTCTGGCACAGCTGAGGGGCTTGCAGTGTGTGAACTGAGGTGCACTGATGGCGCTGCGCCCGAGGTCCCAGAACTGGAGCAGCAGTGTGCACTGACTGGAAGAACTGAGGTGTTCTCGCAGACAACGTGTGGGGTTCCTGAAACGGCTGAGGGCCTTGCAGTGTGTGAACTGAGGTGCAGTGATGGAGCTCCACCTGAGGTCTTAGCACTGGAGCGGCAGAGTCTAGTGACTGTAAGAAAAGAGGTACTGTGGCAGACAGCGTGTGTGGGGTTCCAGGCACTAGCACAGCTGACGGCTTAGAATGTGTGAATTGAGGTGCACTGATGGAGCTGCGCCCGAGGTCCCAGTACTGGAGCAGCAGAGTGCCCTTACTGGAAGAAATGAGGTGCCCTGGCAGACAGCGTGTGTGGGGTTCCTGGCATGGCTGAGGGCTTGGCATGTGTAAACTGAGGTGCACTGGTGGAGCTGCTCCGAGGTCCCAGTACTGGAGCAGCAGAGTGTACTGACTGGAAGAACTGAGGTGCTCTGGCAGACATTGTGTGTGGGGTTCCTGGCACTGGCATGGCTAAGTGTAATAAGGGCCCATACTGGCCACATGTCGTTCCCTCAATCTCCTTTCATACTACGAGTAGGGAAAGCCTCTCTGTTGGTATAGCAAGGTCTCGGCCTTTGAGGTCTAGGTTTAATTGACAAATAGGCACGTGAATGGCAGCAGTTAGATCTAAAGGAAGTGACAGCAGCAAGACCACCTGATATAACCTGGGCCACCGGAATTATGCAGCAAGGGAGGAACAAATTATGCAGCAGGGTTTACTAAATTATGCTCCAAGAACATACAAATTATGCAGCATAATGCGCCACATTTTGTGATAGTACCAGTGCTTTAAATGGGCCGGTACTGTCCGGTACTGAGTACCGGCACTTTTTTATTTTGATAGGGAGAGTACTGGCACATCTCAAGAAAAACGTAATACTTTTAATTGGAGAGTACCGACACTTCTCGGAAACAAGCAGGTACTCTGGCACAGAGTACCTGCACTTTAATTTTTCCATTTCAAGCACTGGATAGTATCAGTTCATTGTTTTGACATTTCTACATGTTAACACTGTCTAGGCAAATGTTTCACCTTATTTGCATTCGTTTAACATGCAAATACAACAACATGTAACTGAATGGTGAACTGTTAACATTTGCAAAGTCCCTTCCGTTGCAAGGTAACAAGGGTTGCTGCATTTTAAAAAATCTTTGATCCGTTTAAGCTAGAAAATTTTTTGGTGTGAAAACCTACAAATTCTGCAGCAAATGATTGACTATGTGGAAGATTCTACATTTCCATAATTATGGGGGAAAATGCAGCAGCAACAGAATCGCATAATTCCAGCGGCCCTTTAACACCAGGAGTTCAAGCAGCGATGGCACGTCTCTGAATGACAGCAGCAGAATTTTCAGGAACCTGACGTGGAATATCACCTAACTGAGAGTAGTGTCAGAACTCTCATATTCGCTCACCTACACAGCCTTCTCAATAAGTTAAGCACACGCTTCAGAAATCTGTCTGTGGCCTACCTGTCGTTCATGTCTTAACTGTGCATATTCTGTGAGCAATGAAAGCTTGAACTAGTCTACCCCTATGACTGTTCTGCGGGCAATGGAAGATTGTGGTTGCTGCAATTGCTGAGAGAATAAAGCCTACTTTACTACTGCCATGCTGTACCTGTTCTGTGAGGAGGCAAAGCTTCTACTACTGCTTTATGATGTGTATGTGTTCTGTGATGGGGGAAGCCTACGCTGATGCTGCTCTATCTTTACTTGTCCGCGCAGCACTGATGCTTACAATGTTCTGCCCAAGATGAGCCTGTTCTATGAAGAAAAGTTTTGTCTCCTGTTGCCCTAGCTTATGGGAAAAAGTAAGTATATAACAAATTGTAGGAAAGTACTCTCTTTCTTGGCATGGTTACCCCCATTTTCTGCCTGTTAAGTGAGTTTGACTGTGTTCACTGGGATCCTGCTAACTAGGATCCCAGTGATTATGCTCTCTACAATTGGCATCATGGTGCCCCCATGTAAGTCCCTAGTGTATTATACCCAGGTACCCAGGGCATTGGGGTACCAGGGGATCCCCATGAGCTGCAGCATGTCTTATGCCATACTGGGGAGCCCATACAAAGTATGGCATTGCAGCTTGCATGAAAGGGTGCATGCACCCTTTTCACTACAGGTCACTGCACCAGGTCACTGTAAGTCATCCCTATGGCAGGCCCTCCAAACCCAGAGGACAGGGTGCAAGTACCTGTGTGTGAGGGTACCCCTGCACTAACAGAGGTGCCCCCACAAACTCCAGTTCCATGTTCCTTGATTTTGTGAGTGCGGGGACGCCATTTTATGCGTGTACTGGACATAGGTCACCAAGACATGTTTGGTATCAAATATGACAGAATCATACCCCAATACTGTTGCCAGTATTGGAAGTATGATTCCACGCACTTTGGGGGCTCCTTAGAGGAACCCCAGCATTGCTCCTACCAGCCTTCTGGGGTTTCCCAGGCAGCCCAAGCTGCTGCCACTCCTCAGACAGGTTTCTGCCCTCCTGCTGCTTGAACAGCTCAAGCCCAGGAAAGCAGAACAAAGGATTTCCTTTGGGAGGGGGGGTTACACACTCTTCCTTTGGGAATAGTTGTTAAATGGCTTGGGAAGGGTAGCCTCTCCAAGCCACTGGTATGCTTTAAAGGGCATATTTGGTGCCCTCTGTGCATAAACCAGTCTACATTGGTTCAGGGACCCCCAGACCCTACTCTGGCATGAAACTGGACAATGGAAAGGAGAGTGACCACTCCCCTGTCCATCACCACCCCAGGGACGTTGCCCAGAGCTCCTCCGGAGGGTCCCTGGGTTCTGCCATCTTGAATGCAAGGTTGGCATGGACATCTGGGAGCATCTGAGTGACCAGATCAGGCAGGTGACCTCAGAGCCCCCTCCTGATAAGTGGTTACCTGGCTAGGTGACCAATATCCCTTTCAGGGCTGTTTGGCTGTTTAGGGCCTCTCTATTGGGTGGATCCTCACATTCAGCTTGCAAGATTCCAGCAGGACTCCTCTGCAACTTCTACTTTTACTCTAGCCACTGGAATCGTGACTGGACCCTCCAGGAACTGACAATCTGCATCCACAACGAGAACTCTGCTTGCAAAATTGTTTCCATGGCTCCTTCCAGCTTCTGCAATATTTCCCCGGCTGTGTGCACTCTAAGGGTGGCTAGTCTTCAGTCTGCACGAGAAGGAAGAAGGAATCTCCCTTAGAGTGAAGGAGTCACTCCCCTGGATTGGCAGGTACCAACTGCAATGACGACTGGCTGCGTGGATCCTGCATCACAGGTGGTGGTCCGGAGTAGCCCTCTTGGACCTCTCTGCCAGCTGTCCAACTTTGGTGGAGGTAAGCCTTTGCCATCCCACACAGGACAGTACCCCTGTGCACTGTGTCTCTTGCAGCTACCACGGCTTGTTGGCATCTCCTCCAAGGGATCTTCAGGCTCTGTGTAGCCCCAGCCCCCAGGACTCCTTCCTGTGACACTCCTGCAGCTTCTCCTGCGATAAGTACAGGCAGCAGCCCTTAATAAATGGTGTTCAGGCAGAGGCCTACAGGGATAGAGGTGCCAGTGTCACTATGGTTACTGAAAAACTGGTCTCCTCTCTACAACACTTCCTTGGTCATCAGTACCAAGTGACTGATGCTCATAACAACATTGTGTGCCACCCCATGGCAGTAGTTGATTTCAGCTGGGGGGGGGGAGGGTTACTGGTCCAAAGAAAGTTGTGTCCACAGACCTACCTGTAGAGTGTCTACTAGGGAACAACTTGGAGACTTCAGCTTGGGCTAAAGTGGAGCTAGAGGCCTATGCAGCAATGCAGGGCATCCCAGGGCATATCTTTGCCCTGACCAGAGCACAGTCGAAGAGGCAAAAATATCAAAGAAACTTGAAGCCTCGAACAATGGCCCCTGCCCCACCCTACCCCACTCTCCAGTGAAGATTCCCCCTTTGAGGAGGAGGAATCTACTCCCTTGGCAGAAGCTACACCTGAGGAGCTGAAAGCTGAGCTCTTAGATGCAGGGGGGCCTGCCAGCGAGGAATTCAGTATGGCACAAAAGACTTAACACACTCAAGGGCTTGAGGCAGCAAGCTGTCCTTCAAGAAGCAGGAGATGTCAGTGGCACCCACAAGGTGTACTGGGAAGACAACCTCTTGTATTCAGAGCCAGGGGAACCCACACCTGGTGCCACCTGGTAGTACCTCTGCAGTACAGAGAATTTTTGTTGACCCTGGTACATGACATTCCCCTGGCAGGTCACGTGGGGCAAAGTAAAACTTGGGACAGACGTGTCCCTCACTTTCACTGGCCCCACATGTCAGAAGACACTAAGGAGTTTTGACGCTCCTGTGTCACCTGTCAAGCCAGTGGCAAGACTGGTGGCACCTACAGGCCCCCTTAATTCCACTTCCAGTGGTTGGGGTTCCCTTTGAGAGGGTTGGGGTGGACATTGTTGGTCCCGTAGATCCACTCACAGCCTTTGGGAACAAATTTATTTTGGTGGTGGTGGATCATGCCACCAGGTACCCAGAAGCTATTCCTCTAAGGACTACTACAGCTCCTGCAGTGGCAAAAGCCCTCATGGGAATGTTCTCAAGAGTAGGCTTTCCTAAAGATGTGGTATCAGATAGGGGTACCAACTTCCTGTCTGCATACCTAAAGGCAATGTGAAAGGAATGTGGTGTCACTTACAAGTTCATCACCCCTTACCATCCCTAAACCAATGGTTTGGTAGAGAGATTTAATAAAACTCTCAAAGGCATGATCATGGGTATCTCTGAAAAGCTCAGGAGGAGATGGGATGTCCTATTGCCATGCCTCATTTTTGCCTCCAGGGAAGTCCTTCAGAAGGGAGTGGACTAGAGCCCCTTTAAACTTCTGTTTGGACACCCTGTTAGGGGTCCTCTTTCACGTGTAAAGGAGGGATGGGCGCAACCTCTCAAACCCCCTCAACAGGACATAGTGGACTATGTACTTGGCCTCAGATCAAGGATGGTTGAGTACATGAAAAAGGCCACTAAAAACCTTCAGGCCAGCCAGCAACTGCAGAAGCAGTGGAATGACCAGAAGGGTCTTTGGATTGTTTACCTGCCAGGGAAGAAGTTGTGGGTCCTGGAGCCTGTGGCTTCCAGGGCACTCCAGGACAAGTGGAGTTGTCCCCACACAGTAGTGGAAAAAAAGGATGAGGTCAACTACTTGGTAGTCCTAGGCACTCCCAGAAGCCCCCTCAGGGTGCTTCATGTGAACCGCCTGAAGCCATACTATGACAGGGCTGACATGACCCTGCTCATAGCCACTGATGAGGAATAGGATTAAGAGAGTGAGCCACTCCTGACCTATTCTCAAACACTGCAGCTGATGGCTCAGTGGGGGGTAGTCCTCGCTGACTGCCTTTCTGAGTCCCAGAAAGAAGACTGCACGAACCTCCTAGGACAGTTCTCAGAACTGTTCTCTCTAACACCTGGTCAGACCACAAAGTGAGAACACACCATTGATACAGGGGACAGTTTGCCCATAAAAAGTCAAATCTATAAGCAACCTGACCATGTTAGAGACTGCATCAAAGCAGAGGTGCAAAAGGTGCTGGGCCTAGGAGTCATTGAGCACTCAGACAGCCCCTGGGCTAGCCCAGTGGTGTTGGTCCCAAAACCTCTCTCAGAATGGAAAAAGGGAAATGAGGTTCTGTGTTGACTATAGAGGGTTGACCACTGTCACAAAGACAGATGCTCCTCCTATCCCGAGGGCAGATGAGCTAATAGATACACTGGCATCTGCCACGTAGCTGAAAACATTTGATTTGACTACAGGATATTGGCAGATCAAATTATCAGATGATGCTAAACCAAAGATAGCATTTTCAACCACTGGAGGGCACTATCACTTTACAGTGATGCCCTTTGGTCTGAAGAATGCACCTGACACATTTCAGAGGCTGGTGAATACAGTCCTCCAAGGATTGGAAGCCTGTAGTGCAGCTTATCTGGATGAAATACAGGGAATGGACTATACAGTGGGACACAGACCTGGGAGTAACCACTCCAATGCAGATGGACTCTCCAGATATTTCCACTTAGACAATGAAGACTCAATTGGACAAGGTTAGCCTTATTGTCCTTAGTTTGGGGAGGAGGGAGTGGTTGTGTAGGCAAGTACCCTATTTCCTGTCATGGTTACCCATATTTTCTGCCTGTTTTCAGTGTGTTTTACTGTGTTCACTGGGATACTGCTAACCAGGACCCCAGTTATTATGCTCTCTTCCTTCAAACTTGGTTACTTGTAGAACTTACACCCCACATTTGGCATGTTGGTGCCCCATGTAAGTCCCTAGTGTATGGTACCCTGGTACCCAAGGCATTTGGGTGCCAGGGGATCCCCATGGGCTGCAGCAAGTATTATCCCACCCATGAGGAGCCCATACAAAATGTATCTGCAGGCCTGCCATTGCAGCCTGCGTGAAAGGGTGCATGCATTCTTTTCACTGGAGGTCTCTGCACCAGGTCACTGTTAGTCACCCCTATGGCAGGTCCTCCTAGACCAGAGGGCAGGGTGCAAGTAAGTTTGAGGGCACCCCTGCACTAGCAGAGGTGCCCCCATGAACTCCAGTTAAATTTTTCTGGACTTACTGAGTGCAGGGATGCCATTTTATGTGTGTACTGGACATAGGTCGCTACCTATGTCCAGCTACATAATGGCAACTCCGAACCTAGGCATGTTTGGTATCAAACATGTTGGAATTATACCCCAATACTGTTGCCAGTATTGGGAGTATGATTCCATGCACTCTGGGGGCCCCTTAGAGGACCCCCAGCATTGCTCCTACCAGCCTTCTGGGGTTTTCTGGGCAGCCCAAGCTGCTGCCATCCCTCAGACTGGTTCTGCCCACCTGCTGCTTGAACAGCTCAAGCGCAGGAAGGAAGAACAAAGGTTTTCCTTTGGGAAAGGGGTGTGACACCCTCTCCTTTTGGAAATAGGTGTTACATGGCTTGGGAGGGGTAGCCTCCCAAAGGCACTGGTATGCTTTGAAGGGCACATTTGGTGCCCTCTGTGCATAAACCAGTCTCCACTGGTTCAGGGACCCCCAGTCCCGGCTCTGGCATGAAACTGGGCAATGGAAAGGGGAGTGACCATTCCCCCGTTCATCACCACCCCCAGGGGGGTGCCCAGCGCTCCTCCAGAGGGTCCCTGGGTTCTGCCATCTTGAATCCATGGTTGGCAAGGACCTCTGGGAGCATCTGAGTGGTCAGGTCAGGTAGGTGACGTTAGAGCCCCCTCTTGATAGGTGGTCACCTGGCTAGGTGACCAATCCCCCTTTCAGGGTTATTTAGAGCATCTCTCTTTGGTGGGTCCTCAGACCCAGATTGAAAGATTCCAGCAGGACTCCTCTGCAACCTCTACATCAACCTCTAGCCACTGAAACCACAACAGGACCCTCCAGGAACCGACAATCTTCATCCACGATGAAGACTCTGCTTGCAACATTGTTTCCATGGCTCCTTCCAGCTTCAGCAACATTTCCTTGACTGTGCATCCTCTGAGGATGGCAAGTCTTCAGTTTGCACGAGAAAAAAGAAGGCATCTCCTTTGGAGTGAAGGAGTCACTCTGCAGGCACCGACTGCAACGAAGACTGGCTGCGTGGATCTCCTCTCATCCTGAGCTGCGTGGATCCTGCATCGCAGGTGGTGGTCCAGAATAGTCCTCTTGGTCCTCTCTGCCAACTGTCCAACTTTGATGGAGGTATGCCTTTGCCATCCCATGCAGGACAGTACCCCCATGCAGCTTGTCTATTGCAGCTACCATGTCTTGGTGGCATCTCCTCTAAGGGATCTTCAGGCTCCATCTAGCCCCAGCCCCCAGCACTCCATCCTGTCACACACAGCCCTCTGTGTGCTTCTCCTGCGGAGTGGGACCCTTCTCCTGTTGTGCTGCGTGGGCTCCTCTGTGACTCCTGGTTCCTCGTCAAGTGGGTCTCTTGTGGGGGCTGCCTTTTCTTCTGTGGACTCTCTGCCTTGCTGAGATTCGCCCTAGGAATCCCCCCATGGGTTGAGTCCTCCTGGACTTTGCTGGTCCCTGGCAGCTCCACTTTTACTTCACAGGACTTCTGCCTTTGCTAAGGCTTGTTGGTGTCTTTTTTACACGCCACTGACCAACTGCAATCATTCATCTGGCATGGGACGTCAACTGCATCCTTCCATTTTTTTAGTACATGTTTTGAGCTCCACTAGAGTCACTATTGCCTATTTTCTATTGCACTGTTTCCTATAGCTTTCTATGCCTACTGCAGATTAATAGTGTACATATCTAGTGTGTTACTTGCATCCTATTGGAGGGTTGCCTCTCTAGTACTTTTTGGTATTTGTGTCACTAACATGAAGTACCTTTATTTTTGGAGCATTGAGTGTTGTCTTTCATGTGTGTAAATGCTGTGTGACTGCAGTGGTATTGCATGAGCTTTGCATGTCTCCTAGACAAGCCTTGGCTGCTCATCCACAGCTACCTCTAGAGGGCCTGGCTTCTAGACACTGCCTACACTACACTAATAGTGGATACCTGGTATAAGGTGTAAGTACCTTAGGTACCCACCACACACCAGGCCAGCTTGCAACATAAATACACTTGCATAATGTGCCATATGAACCAGGGACGGTTTAACAATATTTGATGTGAGATACAAAGACCTGTAGACTTGAAGAAGGTGCCTGAACCAATAGGGACAATATTCACACAAAGAAACATTCTGGTGGAAAAGAGGAGCAGTATCCATTGCTCGACCCTCCTGTTTTTAATCCTGTTGTAGGACGGTAGAAAACATTTGAGCTCACTGTTAGAAATTGAGTTTCTGGTTGGCTAGGGTATGCACCTTAGCCAGGGAGAACCCACCACTCTAGTCAGGGTAAGTCAGTTACACACCAAAGATAATCTGTGCTCACCCCCTGGTAGCTTGGCACAGAGCAGTCAGGCTTGTCCCCAGAAGCAGTGTGTAAAGCGTTTGCACAACACACTCACACATCAGTGACACAGTAAATACACCACAAAAGAGACTCCACACTTGACTATATAAAACTATGGGGGTCATTCAGACCCCGGCGGGCGGCGGGAGCCGCCCGCCTGGAGGGAACCGCCATATGGCCGCTCCGCGGTCGAAAGACCGCGGAGGCCATTCTGGCTTTCCCGCTGGGCTGGCGGGCGACCGCCAGAAGGCCGCCCGCCAGCCCAGCGGGAAACCCCTTCCCACGAGGAAGCCGGCTCCGAATAGAGCCGGCGGAGTGGGAAGGTGCGATGGGTGCAGTTGCACCCGTCGCGAATTTCAGTGTCTGCTGAGCAGACACTGAAATTCTTTGTGGGGACCTCTTACGGGGGCCCCACGACACCCCATACCGCCATCCTGTTCCTGGCGGGCGAACCGCCAGGAACAGGATGGCGGTATGGGGTGTCGGAATCCCCATGGCGGCGCAGCAAGCTGTGCCGCCATGGAGGATTCCTGAGGGCATCGGAAAACCGGCGGGAGACCGCCGGTTTTCCTGTTCTGACCGCGGCCAAACCGCTGCGGTCAGAATGCCCTGCGGGGAACCGCCAGCCTGTTGGCGGTGCTCCAGCATCCCCGGCGGTCCTTGACCGCCGGGGTCGGAATGACCCCCTATGTTTCTATATTATTATCTATATATCTTAGAACCAAAACGGCATAAATCCGAAGTACTGTGCAAATAAAACAATTACTGAAAGATGGCACTTGTTATCCTGAGTAATTCAATAATCAACAGTGACATACAACATATTATCAGTCGATATTTGGAGCATGAAATGTAACCCACTAGGAAACACACACATGAAGCATGACAACTGTGCACAATATGCAAGTATTGCAACCTTACTCGTTATCCTAAAACTGCCAGAATGAAAATGATATAGATCACAAACCAATAATACAAGACTATGTAGCAGTGAAATATGAGATTCCCAGAAGGCCAGTACAGATATAGGTCCACCGGTCCTCCTATTAGTAGAGATATGGTAATAATGAGCTTCCTGCAGGGGCACTTGTGAGCATAATAGGTACATCATGGTAATCCAGAGTCTTCCATTACAGGTGCAGCCAAGGAAGGCTCCAAAGTAAAGAACTTCCTCAGTGAAGGCCAGAACCATGCTCCTTAAGGTCAGTGTATGTCATAAGACAAAAGCGTGTGGGGCTCACAAAAGATCTGGCTCAACCCCGCATCTTCCTTTCCTATAACGAAACCAGCTGCCCGCGTGCATTTGTGTTATATCCATCACAGCACCAGCTCTGGGCTTGGCAAAGGAGCTCGGATTACTCCCTACAGCCACCTGCAAATGAGCGCTGGAGTGGCTTTCTTGTCTGCCTGGGCCCTTATTCACCCACCATAATCCTCGTGGGGACAGACCCAACCTCGGGGGGATGTCTCCAGTTGGGGGCTCTCCCAGACAGTGCTAGGAAAGGCTCTGGTAGGAATCTCTGTGGCTTTTCAAACCTTGCGGGTGCCCGGTGTGGTCTTGAGCTTAGGACACAAAGGAAAGAGAGGCTTCCCTTGCTTTGTGGTGAGAAACAGATGTGACTTTCCCTGCAGCACAAGCGTCGTTAACACAGCACACTCCAACAGCATGCAACAGAGTCAGTCGCGCTGTGGAAGAGAGACAGAGAGCTTAGTTAATATCCAGCACAAGACCTGGGCGGAAAGCCTGGTCCCCATAAAACACCGCCAGCACTTCCGTAGCCCTCAGGAGCTGGGTGGGTCTGCCCCGCAATGGCCTTTGTGGATGTCCCACGGCTGGGGTAGATGGAGGAATCTTTCATTGCCGTGAGATTGCAAGAGAACAGGTGGGGAAAACCAACCAGCCCTTCGAGAACACCGGGCACAGGGTAGGGAGCAGCAGATAGGCAGGTCAGCACACAAGAGTCCGAATTGAAGGGTGGTAGTACCTCCAATAGGTGAGCAGGCCAGCACTCAATAAAGCAAGTGGTTCAAATAGCGATTCTTTCTGGCAGCACCCCAGTGCCTTGGTGGGGCAGTGTCAGGGAGCCCCCGTCAACAGGGCAACAAACATAAAAGCAATCCAGTGAGCCCTTTAGGCCAACCAGCAAAGAGCAGGCAGCAGGGCAGCAGCAGAAGAGCAGTCCAGATGAGTCCTTTGAGCAGCACAGCAGTCCTTCTGACAGAGATTCAGTCCCAGTCCAGAAGTGCTCTGAAAACATGGGGTCAGAGTCCCTGTACTTATAATCATAAACATCCTTTATGTAGGGGGTGACTTCAAAGGAACCCTTTCAAGTATACAACAAATCCCCTTCAGCCCAGCTCTGACTCCAGACATCAGCCCTTTGTGTGAGGGTAGGACTCAACCTATTGACATGTAAGCGTGAACAACCTCTCCCAGCCCAGGAAGACTATCAGTATGCAGATGTATCATCTGTCACACCCAGCCCTTCCTGTGTTGTGGCTGTCAGGAAAGTATACACAAAGTGTAACTGCCACTCAGCCCTAGATGTGGATTGGAGTCAGGCTGCAAAGTATATAGAGGTATAAGCACAGAGAAATGCCCACTTTCTAAAAGTGGCCTTTCCAAAACACTAATGTAAAATCCAACTATCCCAGTAAGGAGGATTTCTCACTCCCATTCCAAACTTACCAAACATGACAATGCTATTCCTTTCAGATCAGAAATTGCTACTTAAAAATATATGGGAATTCCCAATGGTAACCTATGATAGGGGCAGCCCTCACAGTAGTGAAAAGTGAAATAGGCTGTTTGTCACTACTAGGAAATCCAAAACATAAAGGTACATGTCCTACCTTTTAGCTACACAGCACCCTGTCCATAGGGCTACCTAGGGCCTACTTTAGAGGTGACTTGGGTATAATAAAAGAGGAGTTTAGGCCTTGGCAAATAGTTTGAAATGCCAAGTAAAGGTGGCAGTGAACTACGCATGCAGGCCCTGCAGTAGCATGCCTGAGACAGGTTTGAAAGGCTACTTCTGTTGGTGGCGCAATCAGCACTGCAGTCCAAATAGTGGAATTCAATTTACAGGACCTGGGTATATGGCATACCACTTTACAAGGGACTTCAGATAAATTAAATATAGCAAACTGGTGTAAGCCAAGCATACCAAGTTTTAGGGGAGAGAGCACATACATTTTGGTACTGATTAGCATTGTTAAGGTGCCCAGAGTCCTAAAGCCAACAGAAAGAAGGTCAGAAAAATAGTAGGAGGAATGCAAAACGTTTGGAGTAACCCTGCACACAGGACCAGGTCCAACACTCACCCACACAATTTTACTATAGGTCTACGTTTCACAAAGAGAGAAGACAAATGTTGATTTGAAGGGCAAAACAACCTCTGAACTAAGGTCGCCATACCTAGGAGACCATACAACCAATAAACAGTAGGACTCTTGCATGATTCCCACTGCTACATAAGGAACCCACTGTTGAAGCATACCATGCTAAATAGGTAGGGGTACAACATCTTATGTGAGCACATGGGTGTAGGGCAATTTCATAAAAGGTTTGGCTGGTTCTTTCAGGACTATACTAGTTCTTGTCTGTTTACAGAGAGTGCACAACAGTCATTTAAATACTCCCACTACCTCTTTAGTATGTTAGTTACCTGTATTGTATCAGAGTGTATGTGTGAGACAACCATGTCTTGTTTCCGCAACCTTTCTTTTATTTATTCTGTGTGTTAGGTAAAGTTGCACTACTGCTGTCCATGTTGCAACTTCTTTGTGTTGTGAAGTTCAATATGAAGCTTTACTACAGAAAAAGCGCAAACTTATTTGTACAGCCAATGCTTGTTTTAATGCATGATGTGAATAAAAGAAGGAATCCTCACAAAAATGTGAGCAGAATTTACTTTTGGTTTTACGCATGAAACAAGCAGATTCTGAAACGCACTAGATGCCTTTGTAAAAATGTAAAACATAGCGGATAAGTGGCTCACTGGTATGCAGAACACTGTAGTAGGCCAAATCTGGCATTGTAGCCAACAGCACTTTGCATGCTGAGGTTTTGAACCCCAACAATGTAACATTCGGGTGATTCGAAAGCTAGGACTGGCAGATGGTATTATATGCAGAGCCACTGGAATTATTCAGCAGCGGTTAACAAAAGAATGAAACTAGTAAAGGGAGTTTATGCAGCATAATAAGGCACATTTGTTGCAGTATTCCTTTATTTTGTCATTTTAGCAACTATTAAAAGTGTCTGACCAAAGCGGTGCCACATTAGTACCGGTTTAACACCTAAATACACCTGTCAGCAACTGAAAGGTAACAGGTTGACGGTCAGCGTGTCTAAGATATGTTTTAGCCACTCCCTTGATAGTGGCTTTGCTAGCTGCCTCCATACTGCCCACCCTCTCAAACGAGCCATAATTGATTTCCCAATAGGCTTGGTGCTCTGTGGCTAGATGATCTGTGAAGCGACCATCAGTGAGAAACAAGGCGTTTGGGCGCCAGATCGGTCTCTTGGGGGCACAGGGGGTCTCTATGTGAAGTAGGATTGGTGAGTGGTCTGAAATCCCACGTGGAAGGATGTGTGTCAGTTGTGAGCATCAGGTGGTGGCAGGGAGAAGTAAATAGTCAATGTGAGAGAGGGTTTTGGTGACCGCGTATGAGCATGTAATACCATTGGGCCAGGTGCCATGTCCACCAGGCATCACACAGCCCCAGAGAATCCTCCAAGAGGTGAGCAGTTTAGACATCTCACACCAGTGTCTTGTGGGGCTGTCGGACACACCCAGAACTGGATCTAGGGTAGTAATAAAGTCACCCCCAAGAATTGTCATCCCTGATGGGAGAGTGGCAAGCAGTCCTGTAAGCTTGTCAAGGGTCTGCTTTAGCTGCGGTGGGGTCACACAGATACTAAAAATTGTATAAGTTTTCCCTTCAAGTGTCCCCACTACCCTAAAATAATGGCCTTGAGAGTAATAAATAGTCCAGACAACTGCCAGAGAGAAATGTTTATGGTGAAATATGGCTACTCCTCTAGAGCCTCTACTAAATGAAATGGTGGGTCAGTAGTGGGAAGGTTCACGTTTGGCAGTGGGTGTGTGTGGATGCAGTATAGTTTAATAAGGTAGAGCAGATAAACACATGAAACAACCCATTCCCCTCGCCCACCACTTCTACCTCAAAAACATCTGTTCCCCTAAAGTCCTCAACAAGAAAAAACATAATACATTTTGGGGTGTTCGGGGTGGACCTCCTTATGCAGGATTACATGGTTGCAGCCACTGGACGCCTTGGCCATAGAAGGTGAGGTATGGAACCAAGTTGATAATCCTCTACAATCATTACTTTGTTGTCACAACGGAGCCTCCCCCACCGCCAGAAGTCTCTACGTAAAGGGCGCCTGGGCCTGCAAGGTCCGACGAGGTGGGGCAGGGTTGTTCCCTTTCAATCGGGGTGTTCCCGCAGTCAGTGTCAAAGGAGGCAGTTAAGTGTTTATGCTGCCCGTAGCCATGTTTGGACTTGGGCTGGCGTCAGATCCCCCCAACTACCACAGCAGGGGGATCATGACATCTGAGTTTTCTCCTCCCTGCCACCCATTCTCAGGCCTCTTCGGGCATGTCAAAGAAATACGTGTGAGATTGGTGGATGACTTTTAACTTGGCGAAGAACAATAACTTATATTTCAGTGACAGACTTTAGTTTAACTACATCAAAGGATTTAAATTGCTTCTGAACAGCTTTTGTATAATCGGGGAAGATCATGATGGGGGCTGATTGAATGGCAAGTCGCTCTTGATTGTGTATATGCCTTAGGATAACGTCTCTATGCGGTAATTCATGATTTTGGCTATGATAGGCCGTGAAAGGGCTCCCGGTGGTGGTATCTGCTGAAGGGCATGCTCAATTAGAAACCATTGGAGGAGGGCAGTCTGTGGGGTCCAAGATTTGATCCAGTTCTTAATAAAAAGTTTGGGCTGGGGGCATTCAGCCTTCTCTGTAAAACCTACAAAGCGAAGGCTGTTGGTGCCTGGAGTGATTTTCTGCATCTTTCTCACTGGCTTCCATGGTGCGAGTAGTAGAAGTCAGTGCAACAACTAGCTTTAAGGTCAGCAGTTTCGTCTTCAAGGGTGGCCACTCTGCTTTTGGCCTCTGTGACTCTTCCAGTTGCGTTGTGGAGGTCTTGGAAGAGGAGGGTGACATCTACTTCACCAACTTTGGTCTTGAGTGCTTAACAAAAGGTCCGTATGACCTGCAAGATCGGGGTCATCTCTGCAGTGGCTGGTGGTGCGGTAGTCAAGCATCAGGCAGAAGGGTTCTTGTTGGTTTCAGTGGAGCAGGCAGTGTACATATCTATTTTAGGTTGGGCTCCCAGAGGCGGGGCCTTGTCCTTTCCCTTGGTGACACCAGGTAATACACTTCAGGTGGAGTACCTCGGCACCAAGACTGGCAAATTGCTAGGTCCTGAAGTCCCAGGAAGAATATGTAAAGACGAAAGAGACAGGCCCTTCTCTCATTGCCCCACTTTCCTTCAAGATCCAGAGGCAGCAAGGCAGCTGGATAACAACGATGGGGGGTGTTATTGCAGAGGAGGATGTGGGTTGATGATTACCCCTTGAGTGGAGGTCATAGTTGCAGTATTACTCCAAGGGGCACCCCTTGTGAGGATCAGTTTTTGGGGGATTAGAGGTTGCCAGCAAGAGTTTGTGTGGTCAGCAGAGCAAGAAAAGAAGGGAGGGCCCCCCTTTGAGAATGGGATGTGGAAGGTTGCCCACCTGGCCCGCGCAATCCCAGCATGGCCAAAGGAGTGGGGATGGGCAGCTCAGGAAGGGAGGCGTTGCCAGGTTCTTCCAGGTGAAGCGCTTGGTGGTGTCCCACCGACACAGCAGCTCAAAAGGTAGGCCCAGATGAGACAGGAAAGGCCAGCCCACAGTG
The DNA here is from genome assembly GCF_031143425.1 of Pleurodeles waltl. Taxonomy (NCBI): domain Eukaryota; kingdom Metazoa; phylum Chordata; class Amphibia; order Caudata; family Salamandridae; genus Pleurodeles; species Pleurodeles waltl. The sequence continues at coordinate 1,762,716,169 of NC_090440.1, forward strand.
TCTTTCAGGCCCCAAAGAAGTCTTGGGTGGGGCTCACTCTATAGAGGTTGCACCTGCAGCGTGTCCACTCATCATGCCCCCTGGCAAGGTTTATCCAGGTATAGGCCAGGTTGGGGAGAGGAATGCTGGACCAAGTGGGTGTCTGCAGGGTCACCGGGGCTAGTGGAAGACCGCAGGCCCTGCACCACCCTACAGACTGGCCCTCATGCTCGTGGGACACAGGCAGGAGGATCTAGTGTCAGGCATCCAGTGGCAGCGGGAGGATGGCGGTGGGTTGCAAAGAAGGTCCAGGAGTGTTTTTACAACACTTACCATCTTGGCCACTTCAGCCATACCCCACAGCCTATCAAATTAACCAGTTCAACTAATATGGCTTGAAACCAATATGTAATCAGCTTACGTGCCTTATAAGTCATCACAACCAACAATTCATATCAACAGGAGGCCATCTGATAAATACTTAGCTGTACATTGCTGGCCAGCACAATTTAATAAGTACAAACTTAAACTTCCACCTGCCAACAACCATGGGTATGTCACAATGACCTGCAGTTAAAAATGTATGTTTGCTTTCTCCTTTCAGAGAGTGCCTCGGAAAGAATGCACCATGTTACCAACTTTATCTATCACCAACCTACCTTTGACTGAAATGTAAACTTACAGTGCAATTTCAAATATAAAGAAACAAAGCAAAAATAAATACAAAGTAGCAATGACAGAAGTCTAACTTCTCTGGTAGTGAGTGAAGATAACAAATAAATAATTAAAAGTGTTTTCTGTAATATAATGGATACACTTTAGGTAAAGGGAACCTAAAAGGAGGCTACCTCCGTCTCTCAATAGCCTCCTTTCTGAAATATACACCCTACAAACATGCTATTGGGAATTCAGCATTTCTGGAGCCATCTTTGTGGCCACTTGCTCAATGTTTTTCAAGGGTGACCACCTCTTCTCCCTTTTATGCACTCTACACCCTTCTAAGTCAGTTGAAGAGGTAGTGTTGCTCTAAAGGCTCTGCATGTGCAACTGTAAAAGCAAAATGAATTAGAAACTGTTAAAACTCTAAACTGCTGATTTGAGCTGCTTTTTAGGTCTTGCTAGCCTTGTGTTTTCTAAACTATTCAAACTAAAAATACATACCTATATACATACACATGACTGGCATTTGGACAACCCTCTTCATCCATTGGACTGTTTAAATGCCATTCACGTCTTACTTCCAGCCAACTACAGTATATAGCATGGAGCAATGGTCAGCCCATTTTATCCTTAAGCTGCCTTGCACTGACAGACAGCATCTTGCCTCATTACTATGTACATGGCCGTCTGAAAATTAGGGCACTTCAGTGCCCAGGCTGCTGGGCCACTACTTTATTTTTTTTAACTATTTTGTACAGTTTTTCTTTTTTAAACCAATAATTAAAATCATTGCACGCTTGCCAGGGCCAGACCTATTGGGTTTGCCAATACTTGTTACAATTTCATAACAGGTCAGCAGAGCAATAGTATCCAACACCTTTCAAGTCAATGATCCATTTTCTTGTTTTACCACCTAGGGACAAAGACGTGATGAAGAGGTGGGGGCTGCAGAGTATTTTTCAGAGGGGAATAAACTCAAAGTGTCAGCTAGAGATTGAGAAGCAGACGTGAGGCAGACAGGGAGTAAGACAGGAGGAACTAGAAGGGAATCCACAGTATTGATATGAGCTAGCCCGCTCTCTCGATTTACAAGCACTCCCTGCAAAGCATCCCTTAAAAAATATAAAACAACTTTGATTTTTCTGAAAATACAGCTAGGTAATTTTACATTATTTATTGTATCACATATTTATTCTTCTATTATTTCATCTTGGTATATTTGTTTTGTATTATTGTCCCTAAGATATTTTCTCTTGAAACCTAAAATGTTTTAAGTAGTGTGGAGTCTACCTTCTCACATCCACGATATTTGTGAGTCATAGGGAAAAATAAGTCAGGAAATGAAAACTTAAATGTACAAGATAGGACAAATATAACAAATCCTAACTAAAATGGTAAGTTATCATTTAATTTGCCATCATTACCAGATCGTCTTTCTTTATTGTCACTAATTAACAGAAGTGGAACCTCAACCCAGAAACAGGCACGTATTTCCAATCTCCAAGAACACTACGTTTAAATATTTTAAATTCTTTTTTACACCTGTTGTCAGCCAAGACCATTTGATATTTTTAAAACTATACATATAATATACTGACTTAAAGGGCCTTTGAAGCACCTCTTTTAATCCATTGGTCTGTTGCTGCGTCATTTACATTTTGCTTCCTCCCACTACAGCATGAGGTAAATAGGTCAGCCTACCTAAGCCACTGGTTAACTGCACTGTGAGTGACCGCATTGTGCTCTTTTTCAAGGATCACATCCACACACAAGGCAGTTTCCTTCAGTTTCAGAGTTTTTGTTTTTACTTTATCCTTACATTAGAGTTGTCTTTGTGTTTAGGGCCTGATGTGATAGCAGGGCGCTTTTGATGTGAGCACAGAACACATTCCAGCTTTATCAGATCCCATCTCCTTCTAATGCCATTATAAATCCCTTTCAGAGTGGCCTTGTTTATCTGTCTGCTGCTATTTCGCAGCAGCTCACATGGACTCATATGGACTCTGAATATAAGCTAATTGGAGTTCTTCATCAATCTGCCCAACCCTTCCCTCCTTTCTATCTTTCTTTTTGTTTTGCCTTCTCTCCTTCCTGCTTTCCATCTCTTTATTCAGTTCTACTTTTCTTTCTTTTTTCTTTTTTCATTTTTCTTTCTTTGTTTCTTGCCTTACCGCTTCCCTGGTTTCTGTCCTTCCCTCCCTTCATCACTTCCCCTTCCTTCCTTCTTTCTTGCCTCCTTTCTTCATTCCTTTCCTTGTTCCTTTCTTACTTTCTTTTTTGCCTTTTTTTTTCAAAGGCAAAAAAAGAGTCTGCCAGCCAATGCCAGACCAATTGTTTTTTTTAGGCATGTGTTGGTCAAGACTTTTTGATTTTACTAAAACTATGTGCATAACAAACCTACTTATTGGGGTTTTCAAATAAACTTCATCCATTAGTCTACGGTTGCGCCATTCATATTTTTCTTTCAGCATGCATCAAAGGGCAATACATCAGCACACTTCAGCCATTAGCTAACTCACTATGACATATGGTGTGCTGCCTTTCACAAGCAACATATCCACACACAAACTAATTTCCATTAGTTCCAAGGATTTCTATTGTAATGGCTGCTTCTTTGAGAACAAAAAGAAAAAAAAGAACAAGTTACTTACCTTCTGTAATGCTTTTTCTGGTGGATACAATAGCTACCTGTGGATTCCTCACCTTATGAATCCACCCATAAGCCAGCATCCGAAGGAAAATCTTCCCAGCTCTCCACGTCGACAAGGACGTCACAATTGCACGGCTCCACGCAACTCCGTCTGACGTCACTGTGCCAATAAGAGGTCCTTTCCGGCATGCTGGCGTCAGTTTCACCCATTTTTTACGTGCCTTTGAGGCGAACTGGCCCCACAATAACTCCAATAAATACATATATACATAAATCTTCCATGATGCAATATAATCAAAACCATCATTTATATATACAGGAAAAATCATCAATATATACATACACCTATACAACCATATATCTTAGTGTAACCAGGCAATGGGGAGGCGGATGGGACTATGAGGAATCCACAGGTAGCTATTGTATCCAACAGAAAAAGCGTTACCGAAGGTAAGTAACTTGTTCTTCTGATGGAAACAACTACCTGTGGATTACTCACCTTATGAATAGAGTTCCAAAGCAGTACCGCACTCGGAGGTGGGTGCCTGCCTGATTACACCAAGAAATCCTGCAAAACAGATCATGCAAAATGGCCGTCCCTCCTAACCTCAGAGTCCAAGCAATAATGCTTTGCAAAGGTGTGGAGGGTCGTCCAAGTTGCTGCCTTGCAAATATCCACCACCAGAACCCCTCTTGCCCGGGCCGAAGAAGTGGACTTAGCCCTACCGCTGGTATGAAACACACCTCCTCCTGAAACACCAGAGAAACGATTGAGGCAGTCTGGAGGATCAGCTCTTTGAGGCAAAACACTGATTGTCTTTGGTCAACAGTGAGCTTCAACCCAATGGGTTCTAGACATGGCGATAGCATAGGATCAGACTGTTTCATATGCACCCCTTGCCCCACAAACCTTAGGCTCATGACTGTGCTATACCATTCAGACAAGCTGGAGCTCTATGTCAGAGAACCATGGATATAAACAGTGATCCTGGATCAAGCAGTATAATGACTTTAGGAAGCTTCCGCCATTCTGTTCCTTATGCAGACACCATCAGCGTGTTACAGATTGGATTTGAACATCAATGGTGTCATCCAGTTTCTTCTACAGCAAACATTTAAGCTGGTGTCCCTCCAATCCATCATTCTGCTCAATAGCCAGAAGACTTCTCAATGGCACTAGACAATCCTTATTTGGCCATTCTGATTTCCCCTGGATTTCCGGCAGAACTCAAGTTCTACATTGGATGGCCAGTATTTTGAGTTCACCATAGTTTCTTCTCAGTTTCATTGATGAACATTAACGTTCTGGCACCTTTGGTCAGGCTCATGCTGCTGTCTTTCATCAGCTTGGAGATTGAGCAATTTCTACCCCATTTCTTTCAATGACTAAGGCTGATGTGAACAAAATGTCTTATCTAGTGCCCATCGTTGGAGGAGCGCAGGGCACAGACTAGATGTCTGGGAGGACGATGACCCTTGGAGTAAGTGTGATGACCAGAATCACCCCACCCCCACTACCTCATGGAGCCTGATTTGGTTAGGAGTTGTAGACCATTAGAAGGAAAAAGTCCTACGTGGTCTGTATGACTGCATGCTTCATGTGAAGTACACTGTTGAGACCAGCGTCAGGAACTAGTTCTCTTGATGATCTGTAGAATTTCTACGGTTTTGAGTTGATCCTAAAGAAAGCCTACTGTCCCTTAGTGGCATTAGTAACAGGCTGAAACAAGTTGACCTCACTTAGTCGCATATGTTAAGGGTCATTTTACCCATTAGACATCACATTGTTTTTATCCCAGCTAAAGGACCTTATTAGTTAATAGAATTTAGGATCCTGAAGGCTTTTTAACTTGCAATAAGGTTTTAGGAGGAGCTCCGCTTACAAACTGCATTGAGCCCACCTACTCACACTAGGTGCTATGGGTGAGGATCTGATGATGAAGCGTGCCACTAGTGGCACTAATGGGTGAGTATCCTTCTAATATATCCAAGTGATGCAACCGTCGCACAAGTTCACATGGGTGCTGATCCCTTCCCATTTTGGCATATATTAACACCAGTTGTATTCGGACCCTTCTAGATGGTAGGGGTCTGTTATATGCAAGGCTTTCCCTCGCTTGTGTTTTATTGTAATTTAGGGAGGTTGATGGTTGCCCCCATTTAGCTTCTCACTCCTCCTCTAGTTCCTTGTTATCTAGTGCCCACTCAGGACTTGGATTCAAATGGAACCATCTTTAGAACAGATCTGGGCAAGCTGTATCTTCCTCCATAGCTGAGATTATAATCCCATCCTTTAGAGTTTTGATGATATCAAAGGCCAGGATATTTTGCATGTTGAATGTCCGAACTGATCTGCGTCTCCGAGGTGCCCTTGGCAAACTTAAATCTCAAACTTCGGTTTCATCATCTTATCCCTCCAGACTACTTTCTTAAGCACACTCATTTCAGTGCAGCTCTTTTAGTAAGTAAGGTATACAAACTAATATACTACCTGTGCAATAGGAAACAACCCCTGTCACATTTATAGAACTTATGATCTATGGTGTGGATACCCACCATAAAAATAAAGGAAAATTAAGAGGACAGAAAGTACTGTACAACTGCAGCTAATGCTATCTGCCCATGTTAGGACATGTAATCTGTCTTCTTCAGTGTGTGGTTGTTATAACCTTTAGCATGTAATGGTGCCAGACTAGGACATGGACTTAAAACCTTCTCACTGATGATACATTCATCAAAGTGATTGTTGTACCTTGTTCTTGGTGCTGTTGGTACGACCAACAAAGGGATTGAACCCTCTACGTGTTGTGATAACAGCAATCTTTATACCAGTAGACTGTCTTTGCGCCTCTAGACCCATTGATTTCAGGGTCTCTACCAGTCTTCATGCTGAGCATCTCTTCCTTGATGTGTTGACTAAAAGGGCATTTCCAATGAATGGCAATTTTAATATTTTTGACTGTGCATCACGCTTTAAAGATATGGGACGCACCCATGATGATCTTCTCAATTTACTTCAATGGCAGAAACCTGAAATAGTCAAATTTGATCAGTGTCAATGCCTGCGCTGCTAAGTGTATTAGACAGCAACAAGCCTTCTTGCACAACCTTCTGGAAATCTTGTCTCCAATCAGCTCATCAGCAAACTTCTGCACTGTTTCCCATAGGGAATAACTGTATCAAACTAGGAGAGCAGCAGCTTTAATAGATGTGGAGGCGGTAATGCAGATCTTTTTACCAGTGACATCCCTTCTTTTGATTTCCCTATCCGGTTAGGATGAAGTCTCTGGTGCTGATGCATGGTTCTTATGAACTGCTCATACAGTCACTGAGTCCAGCATTGGTTCAACATGCTTTAGTGTCTTACAGTTCTTAAGCAACATAGGAGTGACCATTTTTGTCATAGCTGGAGTGAGAAATTGTTCCTCTGCCATTGGCACCAGTGCCAGCACCAAAAGTAAAAGAGGCCTAGAAGTTTCTCTAGGCTGAAGTATCTCTGTAATGAAAAATTGCCCCACATGAGGAGCTTCAACCAGATGCTGAGTTGGATGCCCCTCTTGCTAAGTCTTCCTAAAATATAATAATATCATCCATAGAAAATACAGTTGCTGGAGAACACACAATCAACATGGGAGTGTAAAATTAACAAGAATCCTAACTGTCTGAGATTCTGTCAGTTGAAGATGGATTCCCTTACTACTGTGTTTCTGTGAACAGTCATCAGATTCTGCGGCCTAGGGTGAATGTGGAAGAGGTTAAAGTCCATCCCTTTAATGATGGAGGTTTTTCCTTAGGGGAGACATTGATTTCTGTCTGGAAACCATAAGCCTTTGTGCTGGTAGAAGTGGTATGTTAAATAGCTTAAGAGTGATTTGAAGACGGACCTCTTGTGGCATCCCAAAAGACAGCAATTGCAAAGCAGCTGATGAGCCTACTTGCAAAGGTGACAGAACGTATCTTATTCTTGGAAATACTTCCTCCATTGATGAATGTGTCAGTCTCAAAATGTTCATTGACAAATGTTCATCTGATGTTGAACGTCTCCCCACTGAATGTAGTGACGTGAATTGTGATGGTAAAGTTGTGGACCATTGAGAGTGCTATGACATTGATTATCTTCTAGAAATTATGTGACAATAATATTTCATCAACCCCGATCAGCCTTCCTTTGACACGGAGATCAGTGCCATAGTCTTTGCCAACATCAAACAGGAGCATGTATGTCAGGAGTGCCACGACCCACTGTGCCTCTTTTTTCCTTCTTTTCCAGATTTTCTCTCCTTGCATTTCCTTCTGTGGGAGTCCCTTGAAGTTACAGGCTATATCATGGTAGAAGTTTATGTTTTCCTGGAAACCTTGACTTTTTTCTTCTTATCCATCATTAACATATTTTCCAATTTCCCTCTCAACCTGATTTCCTTTGTCAATAAAGGCCCCTTCCAATATAGGGAGGCAGGCTACATATACCTCATGGAATTAAGTGGCGACTTTCTTCCTACCACAAGGATACTTGACAAATAAGGATGCATCCTGATAAGAACACTTTGGCTACAAAGCCAAATAAAGCATGAAGTAACTTTACAGCAACAGGCACAGAAGATGTCAAATGATAAAGATATTAGAAGAGCTCAGAGCTGGAGAGAGGCAAGTGCCTGTAAAAGTAATCATGGGGCTGGAAGCTTCTGGTGCTTTTAAAGGCACAGGGTATTTTACCACATTTAATGGTACGCCTATCATGCCCCATCTTTTCATTAGATGTGGCCAGTTTTAGATAGCAATTTTAGTTTGAGACGCTGAAATGTAATTTTTAATTAGGATTACCTTGAAACAGTAAAATATTCAGGAAAGGCTAACAGGGTGCTCCATAGCAGAGAATGTGCTGATTGTTGCACCTATTTGTAAATATGTGTATGTCCAAAGCCTCAATACACATTAGAAATTATCCTTTCATTCTATGAATACAATTCCATGATGCAGACCTAAGACATACAGGTCAACCTCAAGGATGAGGAATGAGATGATGAAGACACGGATTCGAAGTAATAAAGGCCTACAAGCCTCTTAACATACACACAAACCCACAAAAAATAAACATAAAAAACATATCCACAACATAGACTTAAAAGATCTTGCCAAGAGACCGATGTATAGGTGGAGCAAAACTTACCCCATAAAACAGAAATGTGGGTTCACATTTCCCTCTATATTTTTCTAGTGAATCAATACCATCAGCCTCTGCCTAGGTGAAATAAAAACAAAATTGGATTACTTTAAAGTATAACGGATGAATGATTTAAGAATAAATAAAACATGTACTAATCCATGAAAATATCTGTGTCAAAATATCTAAATCATAGTACTTACTGACAGAAAATTATTAAGTATGAAGTATAGTGACCATTTTTAGAAGGCAAGAAGTCATAGTGAACCTGTATACCACTAATGACGTGACCTCATGATGTCACAAGTCATGAAGTACGATCTTGATTGGTAAACAATATTATATCATTTTGGTACACCTTTAACAGTTTCAGGGTGAAATTCAGAACAAACCAGCACTATTGTTAACTTCAATAAGGAAAATCAACCGTTTGACTTCTGTGACCAACGTATAAAAATCCTCCATTTTGATTAAGATGCTCACCTTTTTAGAATCAGTCAGAACCAAGTGATACTCTGCCTCCAGGTCCATACGCTCCTTCTCTAGGTCTAAATGGCGGCAAGCCCGCTCCCTCTTTTCCCATACATTATCAGCAATGATGACCGCTTTCCCCCAACGAAGGCTGGCCTTGTAGGCCTCCCATGGGATCAGTGCTTCCGTCTCCAACTCTGTGTTTTCCTTGCATTAACTTTCTGTGGCCTTGTCTAGGTAGTCTACTACTTTCTCGTTTAACAGGTGCCACAATGCCATTCTGCATTCTGTCTTACCTCTCCATTTGGTCGTCACCACAGAGATGCTTTGTGGGGAATGATATGAAATCCTCTGTGTCTGGAACTCCAAATCTATGTAAGGTTGGCCGGGGTGTTAAAAAGTAATCCAGGTGCGAATGAGTACTACGTGCCACGGAATAGTAAGAGTATCCCCTGTCCACTCCATGCAGCGACCACCAGATATCTCCCAACCTCGTGGCCATCCCCCAATGTGACTTCATGATGTGGCCTTCTGGGTTGCCTCACTCGGGGGAGGCAGTGTACCAGGTAGAGGAGCATCCAGTCCCTATCCCCCACCATGGCTGCAAACATAAAAACATATGAACCGCAACAATAACTCAACTCCGCTCTGGAACAATCTTACCATGCCACAGTCTTATTACTGGCCACCATGTTATATCTTTCACCCAACACACTCACAATTCCAGAGCAACATCTTATTCAACACCTGTCCCCACACACCAATGCAGGTAGAAAGCGGCCGTCGTGGACCGACATGCTACTCAGTCTTGCAAGACATTAATCACATCCTCCCCAGCCCCGGGCTGACGCCCTGGGCAATCTCCATTTCCACTCGGTGCCATCTGTGCAACCCCAGTCCCCAATCATTGCCAATCCAGTTAGACAAATTCCCCTGAGGTCATCAGGGTGATCATTGGGTGGGTCCAAGTGCACCATCTGCATCACAGACCAGGTTCTCCTCCTCCAACGATCCCCCTGCTCTATCTCCAATGTCTCCCAACTATTGGTAGTTTCCAGGGAAGTCTGATGTTGGAGATCTGCCACCACCCTCGCACTGTCTCATTGGGCCTCTTCCTTTGTTAGGGTAGACGGTGACACCCTCTGTTGTGCCTCATCTTCACTTCTGCTATCATAGCACCTGAAACTGCTCTCTTTCCTCTGGTGGCTTGAAATCTTGCCTCTCCAACCAGTCCTAGATGGCCTCTGCCACTGTGAGAAACTGAAACTCGTCTTGGTCCACAACTCGAAGCTTCACCGGGAACAGGAGGGTATACCTGCTGTCCAACTTGCGGAGGTGTTGTTTGACCACCCAAAAAGATTCCCCTTGACGTTCGACTACCATTGTATAGTCAGGGAAGATGTTAATCTGTGAACACTTCACCCTCCACGGGCCATATGTCAGTGCGGACTGTAGTATGGTGTCCTTGTCCCGAAAGCTCAACAACCTGGATGCCATGGCCTGAGGTGTGGCCCCACAAGGAGGAGGCCAACCCGGCACCCTATGTGCCCTCTCCACAATAAAACACTGCAAGGTTTTCCTCTGCAACACCACTGTAGCTAACCAAAGTTCAGCACTGGGGCCCTCCAATTTCTCAGGGAGAGCATGGCACAGGCTGGTGCCACCATGCCGTTGTCTCCCTGACTCTGACAATTTCAGCCCAGCAGCACCATAGCAGCTAGTGACCGTCTGGGCCTACATAGCCATGTGCTCAAGTTCTCTTAATAATAATGTTTTTTGCACTGGTGATGCGTCCGAGGATGGAGGGCACCTGCCCTCTCCTCTATAATTAAAGTATGGTCCTGGTGATGGGGTTCCCAAGGCTCATATGGGCACCAAAGGGGAAGTAGGGGGGGCACGTGGCACTGTATATTTTTGGGTTGGGGATGGAGTACCTGTAGCTACTATAGACTCAGGGAGGGGACCATGTGCACCCTCTCCTCCTTTTAAATGGAAAGGGCTTTGGGGATTGGGTCCCCAGGGCTAATAGTGGCTTAGCGTCAATGAGAGGGTCATGTGTCCCCTCCGCCTCCCCGGGGGATTTTGGGGGAGGGCAAAGTGTTTAGATGTTATCAGTGATGTTATAAATGATGTCATAAACAAGTCATGAGTGATGTAATATATGAGGTCAAAAGCAGTGCATGCGGTGGTGCAAGTTGTGGATGTCAAAACTTTATGCTGTCACCAAAATGTTCACCTAACTATAATGTTAATTTTACCTTTGTTTTTTTAATATAAAGTCATATTTTATTACCACATGTAAAGCCAACTATCTGCCCTGCAGTCAGGGCCTGCATCCAACCTCATCCTTGAGCAGCCAACCCCTGTTCAACCCCACGCAGGCAAGGAACATAAATGCCTACAAACTCAGCTTTAAGTTTTCAAATGCTGAGCCAAATTTTGGGAACTTACGAACTTCTGGATACATTTCTGTAAACTTTGAGCTGTGCTCATGGGATCAAGAACTTGTGGACTGATGTGGGTCTGCACTCCATCATCTGCAAATCGCAAGCTGAGGTCAAGGATGACAATGGACATTTGGATGTGTTGTTAGCTGAAGGGCTCCATTTAAAGACTGCAAACTCTATACACCTTTGTGGTCCATTTTAAAATCAAAGTTATTTATTGATGTTGTTAATTTTGGAGTAGGGTGGGGGGAGTAGGGTGGGGTCAGATTGTAGTTTAGTAGTGCCTTCATTGTGAATACACACTTGCAAAACTGAGTCTGTGGACTCAGCAGGCCTAGCAACAAGGGAAGGAGTTTTTTTTTTTACCTCAGGGAGGTTTATAATCCTTTCACACTTCCAAGATGACTAAACATCTCAGGTCGAAGCAGGAAAAGGAGTATCTGATGTTCCAGCAAGAACATAAAAAAATACCCCAAACCCCTACTTGCCAGGATAAACAAACACTGCAAAATGTTATGGCACAGGGGCTGAAGGGAACAGAATAGGAGAAAAGTCCCAACCTGAAATTATATTGCATGGAGTGCACAGCAAATGTGAGGTGCAGAGAACACAATTCCAACATTAGAAATGAGAAGACTACTACAACAAATACCCCAAAATAAAAAAGCTAAAAAAAACAAAAAAACGAAAACAATTATTTTGAGAATCACACACAAAACATGATCAAAAACCTCATGGGTCGCTGACTACCCACAGCTGGTTGGGCATAGGCTATGACCGAAAGCCTGCCCTAGAACAGATGGGCACATAGGGGGTTATTCTAACTTTGGAGGAGGTGTTAATCCGTCCCAAAAGTGACGGAAAAGTGACGGATTTACCACCAGCCGTATTACGAGTCCATTATATCCTATGGAACTCGTAATACGGCTGGTGGTATATCCGTCACTTTACCGTCACTTTTGGGACGGATTAACACTCCTCCAAAGTTAGAATAACCCCTATAGTCTGGACATAGGCCAAGTCATGCTCTGACAGAAAGGGGTTCCTTTAGTAGAAGGTGGATGTACAATGTTGTAAAAAATTTTCTAACAAAAATCACTGAAAAAACATTTAAAGTGAAGTTATGGTTACATTTGGACTTAATACATACACTTATATTTAAATTAACCTCTGACATTCAATTAAAAGCAATATTTAAAGTAGTTATGGTAAGAAATTAAAACTGAAAAAACACTGAAATTCACCAAGTCATGGTTAACTCCGTAAGCCATGACTTGGACACCATATGCAGTGCTTATGACCTCACACAATTTATAGCAGTTAACAACACCTAAAAGCACATTATTCCATAACAACACATACGCAAACCACCAAATAATACTATATTCACAGTCATGTCAATAATACAGTTAAAAGTAATGTGATACATAATCTTATGTGTAACGTGCCTGTGATTGTGCTTTGCTTGTATGACCTGCAGTACCTGCTTCTGCCTGAAAGAGGACAAAGACTGGACTTTGTGGTATATTCCTTCTTGTGAAGCTTGCCTCCTGTTTTGAAGTCTAAGGGTCATCAAAGACTTCCTCTGCCAGCACCCAGACTCTCTGCTGAGACTCCTACCCTAGCAAGTGGTGCCCACTCCAGTCCCTGGGCCCTTGAAAGGTGAAACTGGTGGAACCAAGGAGGAAATCCACGCACAGGAGCAGTGCAGGATAAAATTTGACGCACCACTTGCAATGCAGCTGCAAAAACGACGCACCACGTGCATCACAGCTGAGAAATTGACGCACCACCTGCATCGCGGCTGGGAAATCGATGCATCACTTGCATTGTGGCTGCAGAAACGACGCAACCCCCACATGTGGCTGCTAAAATCTGCGCAACCTCCACACAGCAAGGTCCCTCATCACCGTGCGGCAGGATTTTGCACTCATCGTTGCTGGGCATCAAAATCAACGTAAATCTGCCCGGATTCGAGGTGCCCGTACGGAAATTGACAGATTGATCTCTTGCAGGAGAGAAAAACAATGCATCGCCTACCCGACCGGAGCACAGCCTCACTTTCAAGTAAGGAATCAACGCATCACTGACTTTTCTGAAGCACACTTGCCCGTGCGGCTTTATTTTGGACGTAAACCATATAATTTGTGTAACATCAACGAATCCATTGTTTTCTACAGACTAAGATTCTTTTTATTTCAAAAATTCATATCTTTACTTGTGTATGTTTTATTTTTGCCGTTCTGGTTTTTTTTTGATTTAGAAAAATATTGGCATTTTTCTAAACTGGTGCTGTGTCTATTTTGTAGTGGTTTCACTGTATTACTGTGTGTGTTGGTACAAATACTTTACACATTGCCTCTGACATAAACCTGACTGCTTGTGCCAAGCTACCAATGGAGAGAGCAGGGGTCATACTGGGTGAGTATCTCCCTTACCGTGACTAGAGTGACGGTCCTGCTTGGACAGAGTACATACTGACTGACAACCAAAGACCCCATTTCTAACAATAATACTAATGCTCTCTTTTGTGGTAGTGTGGTTGAGCAGTTAGGCTTATCGGAGGATAGTGAATAGCATTTGTTGTACACACATAGTCAAGAAATGAGGCACACACTCAATGACTAACTCTATGCCAATGTTTATATTCAGCAAAAATATATTTTGTTCCTTGATTACTGGAACCAAAAAGTATTTGTTGCAGGCAAGTACAGTTGTATGAAGCATATGTAACAAATACACTGTGGGGGTCATTACAACCTTGGCGGTCTTGCAAAAAGACCGCCGAGGCTGCGGGAGACAGAATACCGCCATTGCCGGCGGTATTCCTGGCTCCCTATTATGACATTTCTGATGTGCAGCGGGTGCAGTAGCACCCGTCACGCATTTCACTGCCCGAAATTCGGGCAGTGAAATGCGCGATGGGGCTATGCTTGGGGGCCCCTGCACTGCCCATGCCAAGTGCATGGGCAGTGCAGGGGCCCCCAGGGTCACCCCAAGTCCCCTTACCGCCAGCCGTTCCATGGCGGTGTTTACCGCCGTGCCCAGGCTGGCGGTCGGGGACTCATAATCCCCAGGGCAGCGGTGCTTGCACCGCTGCCCTGGGGATTAAGACCGCCAGGCAGAAGCCTGGCGGTATGTTGGAGGGGCCGGCGGTATGGCCGTGGCTATTGCGCCACGGTCATAATTGCTGGCGGAACACCGCCAGCCTGTTGGCAGTGTTACCGCCACCTTACCGCCAGCCCACCAGGGTCGTAATGACCCCCTTTGTTTGGATTTTAAAGACAAAGCAATTTACAAGTAAGTAACACTTTTCAATTTTAAAAGTTGACAATGCAATTTTCCATAGGGACCAATGCAGCCTTAAGGGAGGAAAAGTGTTAACACATTTAACAGGTAAGTACTCAACATACGCTACAAGTCTTCGGGGTTAGGATGTCCACAGTTCAAAGTTCAAGTTGACCCCAAGAGGGCACCACAAGCAACACAGGGCCGTTCGGGTGCAGAGGTAAAAGTTTGCGTTGGGTTTTCAATGGAATCCTATGAGGACTGGGAGCACTTGAAAGAAAACAGATTGCAGGTAAGTACTCGTGGTTTCAGGACACAGGCCTGGTGGGTTTATGTCAGCACTGGGGGGCCACATGTCAGCACCAACTCACACCGTCAGGGGCACAGGGACGGCTGGGTGCAGGGTGCAAACGAAGCGTTGGGTGCCCAGTGCTTTTCAATGAGGGAACCCAGGGGTCACAAAGATGCTGCAGGCTGCGTCAAGATGGTCGGTTCCGGAAAACCAAAGACTGGACAAAGAGGGGAGGTGCACGCTTGATGCTTCTGGGCCATCAGTCAGATTCTCCAAGGCCAAGGGGCTGCGGGTGCAGGGGTACTGTTGGGCAGTCAGGAATCTTCGTTGGATCCTGGTCATGGTCAGGAGGGTCCTCTAGATTCAGGCTGCAGGTGTCATAGTGTTGGTCAAAAGTGGTCAACCCAGGATGGACTCAAGGTCTGAATTGCCTGGGGTCCTTCTATGGATCGATGGGCCACCTGGACTCGGGCCGTGGACGTCGAGTGCAGAGTGGGCAGCGCTCGCTGATCCGGGTGGTTCTGGAGTCCTTTTGGAATGTTTCTTCTGGACAGAGCCACTGTCCTCTGGAGCTCTTGGTCCTCTGCTGGGAAGGCAGTCCTCTGGGGGTTTGCAGAGGTTGATGGTCCTGCTGGATGCGTCACCTTTTTGTAGTAGGAGTCTTCAAGCTGCAGACAGGCCAGTAGGACTGGGGCCAAGCCAGTTGTTGTCTGGAGTCTTCACTGCTGGGGTTGCCTTTGCAGTCCTTCTTCTTTCTCCTTTCTTGAGGTTGCCAGGAATCTGGTGAGTAAGGTTCAGGGTTGCCACTAAGTACTAGACTTAGGGGTGCTACAAGGGTCAGAAGGCAGTAGCTAATGGCTACTGTCCATGAGGGTGGCTACGCCCTTCCTGTGCCCACTCCCTTTGGGGAGAGGGGCACATTCCTATCCCTATTGGCCCCTCTCCTCCAAAACAGGATGAAGGATTCTGAACACCTTAAGTGTGGTCCTAGCTGTTATGGTAACTCCTCCTTATTTTACCTAATTTTCCTGCGGGACCTGCCGTCAAAAGTGGGACTTGGGTGGCGGTCATCTCCACTAGCTGGAGTGCCCTGGGGCACTGTAACAGGAGTTCTGAGCCTTTTAGGCTCACCTCTAAGTGTTCCAGTTCCTACAGAGGGGAGGTGTGAAGCACCTCCACCCAGAGCAGGCTTTGTCTCTGACCCAGGAGAGCACAAAGGCTCTGACTGCATGGGGTAAGAAACCCCATGCAGTAAGAAACTTGTCTGTTAGTAGCAGGCTGGCACAGACCGATCAACCCTACACTACCGGGTTGGGTAAAATACAGGGGGAACCTCTAAGATGCCCTCTGTGTGCATTTTACAATAAATCCAACACTGGCATCAGTGTGGGTTTATTGGGCTGAGAAGTTGATACCAAACTTCCCAGTCTTCAGTGTAGTCATCATGGAGCTGTGGAGTTTGTAATGACAAACTCCTAGTCTGTGTACTTATTATGAACACACTTCACTTACAGTGTCTAAGAATGGACTTAGTCACTGTAGGAGCATATTTCTCATGCAGCTATGCCCTCACCTGTGGTATAGAGCACCCTGCCTTAGGCCCGTAAGGCCTGCTAGAGGGTGAACTTACCTATGCCACAGGCAGTGGTTTGTGGACATGGTACCCTGAGAGGTATGCCATGTCGACTTTACCTTTTTCTCCCCACCAACACCCACATTCTGCAAAGGCAGTGTGTATGTGTTTGGTGAGGGGCCCCTTAGGGTGGCACAATACATGCTGCAGTCCTTAGGGACCCTCCCTAGCCAGAGAGCCCTTGGTACCACTGGTACCTTTTACAAGGGACTTAGCTGTGTGCCAGGATTGTGCCAATTGTGGGAATAATGGTAGAGTTTAGGGAAAGAACGCTGGGGCCTGGTTAGCAGGATCCTAGCACACACTCAGTTAAGTTAGAATCAATATCAGGCAAAAAGTGGGGGGAACCCAGGCACTTTCCTACCTTCAGGTTGAGACTTCTAGCTGCAGATTCCTTACCTTTAAAATAGATATCCAAGCCATAACTTCCTGGCGGTGGGCTACGGACAAATTCATGTCAAACTAAAACGTCCTGCAGGACTGAACAGGCAAAATGCCCATCTCTGCGGACCTGTCTGTCCAGGCAGTAATGTTTGGCAAACATGTGCAGAGACGCCCTCGTTACAACCTGACAGATGTCCAGGACTGGTACACCTCTTGCTCACGCAGTGGTAGCAGCTTGGCCCCTGGTGGAATGAGCTCTCAAGCCCTCAGGAGGCTGCTTTTTGGCCAGAGCGTAGCAGATGTTTATGTAGAGAACGGCCCAGCGCAAAATGGTTAATTTCTGCACTGCCTGACCTTTCTTTGCTCCCAAATACCCCACAAAGAGCTCGTTATCCATCCTGGAACTCTTTTGTGTGGTCAAGGCAGAACGACAACACTCTTTTGGCAGGAGTTACTCCTCTTCCTTAGAGGGATGTAGGGAGCAAAGAAGGTGGGCAGAGTGATGTTCTGACCCAGGTGAAATGGGGTCACCATCTTAGGGAGGAAGGAGGCATGAGTGCGAAGCAGTACTTTGTCTGAAAACATGGTGAGATACAGAGGAGCCTGCATCTTACTCACCCTACTGGCAGATGTTATTGCACTAAGAAGGTTGTCTTGATGGTGAGCAGCCATAGGGGACAATTATGCAAAGGCTCAAAGGAGTGCATATGTGAAAAGTGAGAACCAGATTTAAGACACGCAAAGGCATGATAAAGGGCAGAGAAGAAAACTTATGAACAAGCCCTTTAAGGAATCTACTTACTATAGGAGATTTGAATAAAGAAGACTGATAGGGCAGCCAGAGAAAAGCAGATAAGGCAGAAAGATATCCCTTGAGAGTGCATAGTGTAGAGCCCTGCTGGGCAAGGGACAAAATAAAGAGGATATTAGTGATAGTAGCAGAAAGAGGATCAATAGATCTTTCTGTACAATAATACCAAAGAGTTTCCAATGGCAGGCATATACCGTCTAGGTGGAGGGACGCCTGGCTGCTAAAACAACTCTGGGCAGAAGTTATATGGGCGGAAAGGCATACAGCAGGACTGAGCTCCACCCACGATGAAAGGAATTGCTGAGCGAGTGCCGCCTTGGAAACTCCAACGCACAACACTGCTGACATTGCACGTTCTCTTCGGAGGCAAACAGATCTAACCAAGGCTCTCCCCACTGCTGAAAGAGTCCTTGTGGCACCTCAGGATGGAGCCACTACTCATGATCCACTAGATATTGATGGCTGAGTTTGTCCTCCCTGGCGTTCAGAGAACCTGCTAGGTGTTGAATCACCAGGGTTATGACCTGCTGCTCTAGCCATGTCCAGAGTCACAAGGCCTCTTGACAAAGGGTCAACAACAGCACACCACCCTACTTGTTGCGGTACCACATTGCGGTGGTGTTGTCCACGAACACCTGCACTATTTTCCCTTTGACAAAAGTAAGAAATGCTTTCAATGCTAGTCGGATCGCCCAGAGCTGCAATAAGTTGATAAGGATTCCTGATTCTGCCGGAGACCAGAGACTTCTGATCTCCACTTCTCCCAGATGGCCGCCCCATCCCAGAAGGGATGCATTTGTCAGTACTATGCAATCTGGTAGGGGAAGGGAGAGTAGTCTGCTTCTGACCCAATCACAGTTCATCAACCATGACTGCAGGACTTTTGCAGTTCCCTCCGAACCGTGTCAGAGATATTTCCCTGATGCCACACCCACTCGAACTTGAGGTCCCACTGCAAAGCCCTCATATGCCATCTGGCATGTTTTACTAGCAGGATACAGGAAGCCATGAGGACCAGCAGCCTCAGAGTCTGTGTCACCGAAACCGAGGATAGAGGCCGAAACATCGAAATCAGAACCTGAATATCCTAGGCTTGTTGCTCGGGAGGATAGGCCTTATACTGCACTGTGTCCAGAACAGCTCCGTTTACAGTGAGTCTCTGAGAGGGAGTCAGGTGTGACTTTGGCATATTTGTAGTGAACCGCAGTGAAGGCAGGAGGTGCGCTGTGGTCTGAAGGTGGAAAATTACAGCCTGGGCGAACCTGTCTTCAACAGCCAGTCGTCGAGGTAGGGGAAGGCTGCAACCCATAGCCTGTCTAGATGAGCTGCGACCATTGCCATGACCTTGGTGAACACCTGAGGGGCTCTGGTAAGGCCGAAGGGGAGCACGGTAAACTGAAAGTGCTTGTGGCCCACCCTGATCCGCAGGTAACGCCTGTGGGCAGGCAGAATGGTGATATGGAAATACAGATCATACAAGTCCAACGCTACCATCCAGTCGCCTTGGTCTAAGGCAGAGAAGACCTGAGCTAGAGTAAACAATTTGAATTTCTCCTCTTTGAGGAAGAGATTGAAATCCTGCAAATCCTGAATAAGGTCTTTTTGGGTGTCAGAAAGTAGCGGGAATAACAACCACTGCCTATCTCTGACATCGGGACCTTTTCTATGGCTCCCTTGGCCAAGAGAGCCACAACTTCCTTGCAGAGCATATCCAAGTGATCCTACATCAGCTGTTCTTTTGCAGGAATTATTGGGGGAGAAAAAGACTGGAAGGGGAGGGAATAGCCCTTCTGTATGATCTGAAAGACCCATTTGCTCGATGTTATGGACCTCCAGTGATGGAGATGATATTGAATCCTCCCTCTAACTGGATGTACATGTCTTGCATAAACACGCTAGGAGGGCTTGGATGCTGTAGACGCAGAGGGCTGGGTGGCTGACTACTTCTGGCCAGACCCTTTGGGTCTGAAAGCAACACTTGGTGCTGGACGGTGGCTCACTTGTGAGTGTCATGGCACCGTACCCCTCCCTTAGCAAATGGAAGGGATGAAAGGCAGGCTGAGGGCAAGGGGCTGCTGAGAGGCCTAAGAACTTAGCTGTAGCCCGAGTCCTTAATGTTCTCCAGCGCCAATTCTGCTTTTTCACCAAATAGGTGGGACTAATCGAAGGACGTGTCCATAACGGTTGCCTGGACATCCCCAAAAAGCCAGATGTACGTAGCCAGGTGTGGCGTCGAAGGGCCACTGTCGATCAAATGGCCCTACTCAGCGAGTCAGTCATGTCAAATTCACACCTTATGGTAAACTTTGCTGCGTCTCTCCTGTCCTTAACTTCCTGAGAGAGAATGGCCCATGTGTCCACCGAGACCTGAGGCAGCACCTGCATCACCATATCCCACAAAGTGTGGGAATAACAGTCCAATAAGCAAGAGGTGTTTACTGACCTCAATGCCACGCTGTTGGAAGAAAACATTTTCTTACCAAGCTGGTCCAGCCTCTTGGATTCCCTATCCGGAGGTGCAGAAGGAAAGGCACCCTGGGAAGTGGATGCCTGAACAACGAATCTCTCCGGGGTGGGGTGTTGGGTGAGGAAACTAGGGTTGCCGGGCACCGGCCAATTGTTCTGTTTACAGTAGCTCCTGTGCTGGGTTTGGACCATGTCCCTAGCAGGACATCAGTGAGGGCTTCATCAAAGGGCAACATTGGTTCTGATGAGGAGGTACCTGGCTGAAGCACCTCAGTCAGAAGGTTAGTTCTGACCTGCACCGAGGGCAGTTCGAGGCCAAGTACCTTGGCTGCCCTACGCACCACCTTTGAATATGACGCACCCTCCTCCCTAGCCACAGCAGGAGGGGAGAACAAACCAGTATCTGGAGGGGTGTCTAGTCCACTGGTCTCTCCTAGTTCCTCATACTAGTCCAATGGTTCCATATGGCTTTCTAGAGGGTCCAAAGACCCCTCCCATTCGTCACTAGTGCCTGGCTGATCTAGCAAATGCTCAGACAATGAGCTGGCACCTGTGGGCGCCGTGGGCGACAAAATCGACATTGTGCCGTTCCACCTCCGGATCACTGGTGATAAGAATTGGGCTTGTGCCACTGGTGGGCGCTGGGAGCCTCAACGTTGGGAGCAGCACCAGAGAAGGTCAACTATGTGAAGCCGACGCTGTTTCAAATCCGGTGGCAGATCCATGAGACCCCATCGGAGCCAGGCCCAAAGCTGCCAGCGTGGAACTTTACAGGGTCTCTGCTGACCCCGTGCGGCCCGAAGGCACTCCAGTGGGGCCGGCCTGCTCAAATACAAGGCACATGGTCTCATAAAAATCCTTTAATTGAGCGGGGGTCGCTCTGGCTTCTGGAAAGGGAGGAAGGCGCAGAGATGGCCCTGGCAACGATTCCGCAGGACCGTGACCTGGAACATCAATGTTCCTGAGTCAACTCGTTGGACGACAGGCAAGGCGAAGTCCAAGTCTGTTTGGACTTCTCCTTCTTCTTGTGCCTCTTCCCCAAGTGCCCAGGGGACCTGAAGTGGGATGAAGGGGACTTACGGCTTCTGGAGCAGTCCTGCAACCTTCTCCTCAACTGGGACCATGACCTCCAAGCAGTCAAGCCCATCATTGTCGACTGCCGGGCTGCCATTAGCTTAAGGGACTGCTCCCTCAAAACTTTCAGAGCCATGGCCCTGCAGTCTGAGCACGACTTCAAGGTGTGGTTGCGCTCGGGACACCAAAGGCATACCTGATGGGGATCCATCACTGACATGGCATGATGGCAGGCACCATACAGCTTAAATCCCTCCTTTCTCGAAATTATCCTTTGTGCAGCCGAAAAACACTTGACAAAAAGGTCAAAAAAGGGTGTCAAAAGACAGATGTGTAGCTGTATTCCGGATCTGCGCTTAACCAGTGCGGAAGGAAAAGAAATGACGCATGCATGACTAGGTGGTGCCTTTATAGGTAACCGTGATGTCAGAGACGGCTCCAACGATGCCGATGACACCATGCGGATCCGAACAACGCCACCCAACGGCGCGCAAAGGGGTATTGCTCAGCAAAAGTCCCGGATTCCAACCTGACGCCTGGATATTCTAAAGGTAAGGAATCTGCAGCTAGAAGTCTCTATCAGATATTTTAACTTTTTTTAATACTACTTAAAAGTCGCCTTGAGTGTTTAATAGGGTGGGAGATAAACAGATTGTTATGGAATGGTTAAAAATGAATGACTGTGTGGACTTGACCATGATGAGAAAAATAATATGAAAGGTACGTTTGTAAAGATGTAAAAATTTGTCTCTGAAGAGTTACCCTTTTTTAGGTTTCTCCTGCACAGCGCTTGTGCTGTGCTTGTGAAATCTGTTGTGTTTAATATAAATCTTAAAAGGGGCATACACCCTGCCCTTACTTTTTATTGGTTTGTGTGCTTGCCACTTACTTTTCCTCTGTTTATATTGGCTGTCACACTCTATTTCCTGTTGTTCCACGTGTGTTTGCTCTTATCAGTGTCCCAAGGCCAAGTACTCCTTTTTATCTGCCAAACTTCTTTGTGAAGCTGCTCTCTTAGGGGTGCTAGCAAAGGAAGTTGAGCCGGTGCTGAGACTCAAACCAGGCTCCCCAGCTCCGAGGTCGGCAGTTCTGGCACTTACGCTACATCCTCTGTCCTACGCCTCTCTTCGATTTTCAGTACTCTTGTTAAGCACTTGTGGCGAGGTCACATCACCACCGCTCCTCGCAAAACCCCCTCAACGGAGCCCACCCCTCAGTCTATGTCTCATGTTCTGTCTGACCCCCTCGCTTCCAGTACGGTTGTAACAGATAAACCCTATTGTATATCTTTTGTTGCATTCTGTAGCTCTCTTATATCTTAATTTTTGTTTGAGTGCCACACAAAATTGTTAAATAAATATATACATAAATGAATATTAAAGCTCATCATGTCTCGTTCTCCTTGGAGGAGGTACAGCCAGCTGCATTGCAGAAACCGCCCTCAATGCGGCACCCCTTCTTTCAGCAATCAGGACTGGGTTACTTCAGCGCCACTCCTCGCAAAGCCCCCTCCTCTCAGTCTATGGCAGCTGGAGGTTTCTCTTTCTCCTTGTCGGAAGTACAGCCAGCCAGAGGAGCAGAAGCCGTGCTGCGGTACACCGGTCATTGCAAGTGGTTCATCTTCAGTTTCATCTCCATGAACAGTCGTCCAGGCAGCCCCGTGGACGACCTTGTTGCATGGTTCAGCAGGTGTAGTGGCACAGGGGCCAAAAACTCCAGGAAACCCTTTGAACACAGACATATTATAGCTATATGTTGCTACTAAGCAAGCAGTCACAGGCGCAGTTACCTTGCAGGCGCCAGGGCCATTACAAAATTACATCAGATTACAAATCATTGAAATCACTTTAATACCTTAATAACTGATTTACATTTTAAATAATTGCTGTTCGGCGTATTCACACAAAGCAGTACCATGGCTTTTTTATTTTACATGTTCAGTGGCGGCTCCCTTCCTTCTGCGATCGCGGCTGGGTCACTTCGCTGGCCCTCATCACAAGCCCCCCTCAATGTGGGCCTCCTCTCCATCTAAGAATCATGTTCCGACTGCCCCTTGCATCTGCTGCTGTTGTTACAGATAAACACTATTACATCTTTTGTGCAGTCTAAAGCTCTCCTATACCTTAATTTTTGTTTGAGTGCCACAAAAAATTGTTAAATATAAACATAAATAAATATTAAAGCTCACCGTGTCTCGTTCTCCTCAGAGAAGGTACAGCCGGGTGCACTGCAGAAACCTCCCTCAGTGCAGCCCCCCTACCTTCAGCAATCGCAGCTGGGTCACTTTGCCACCCCTAGTAGCAAATCCCCCTCAACAACCCTCCTCCCCCAGGCTACAGCTGCTGGAAGTGTCTCGTTCTCTTCACCGGAGGTACAGCCAGCCAGTGGAGCAGGACCCAGGAGCCATGCTGAGGGGCAGTCATTGCAAGTGGTTCAACTTCAGTTTTATCTCCATGAACAGTCACCAAGGCAGCCTCTGGATGACCCTGTTTCATGGTGCAGCAGGTGCAGTGGCGCAGGGGCCAAAAGCTGCAGGAAACCCACTGAACACTGATTGTTGCTGTATGTTACTACTAAACAAGCCGTCACAAGCACAGTTACCTTGCAGGCCCCAGGGCTATGATTTGAATGGTGCAGCAGATGCAGTGGCACAGGGGCCAGAAGCTACAGGAAACCCACTGAATACTGATTATTGGTGTATGTTGCTACTAACCAAGCAGTTACCTTGCAGGCACCAGGACCATGATTTGAATGGTGCAGCAGGTGCATTGGTGCAGGGGCCAAAAGCACCAGGAATGTCACTGAACACTGATTAGTGCTATATTTTGCTACTAAACAAGCAGTCACAAGTGCAGTTACCTTGCAGTCACCAGCGCCATTATTTTAATGGAGAAGCAGATGCAGTGGCACAGGGGCCAAAAGCTCCACTCAAGTCACTGAACACCGATTATTGCTAAATGTTGCTACTAAACAAGCAGTCACAAGCACAGTTACCTTGTAGGCAGCAGGACCTGGATTTGAAAGGTGCAGCAGGTGCAGTGGCAAAGGGGCCTAATGCTCTAGGAAACCAACTGAACACCGATTATTTCTATATTTTACTACTATCAAGTAGTCAGAAGTGCTTCTTTGGTTCTTTTGTAATTATTGCATCCAAAGTATTACTGTAATAAAAGCTGTAACACAGTGGTTCCCAACCTGTGGGCCGGGGACCCCTGGGGGTCCACGAAGCCCCCTTAGGGGTTCCGCGACTCCTTCGAAAATGTAATAATATTAGGTTCCAACTATCAGTAATGGCTCAGTGGGGGTCCACGGAGTCCAATAATGAGTCAGTGGGGGTCCCCGGGCTCCAGTATTGATAAAATGGGGGTCCACAGAAGTCAAAAGGTTGGGAACCACTACTGTAACATATTAGACTTTTGTGTCTGCCTGTACTTTATGTTACACTCAGCGCAGTTATATGACACATTTTCACAGTTTTTGTATGGTCCTAAAATGCCTCTGAATCCGGACACACTAACGCCGTGGCAATGGCATTCTCCATTCTATAACATTAGCAGTTCAGCCATTGTAAACACTCTATAAATACTTATAACTTACCATATGGCATTCCTTACCAAGCATTGGCAAACTCAATAGGTCTCGACTATGCAAGATCTATCGGCTTTCCCAATGTTTTGCTAGCCATTTAATACAGCATCGCTAGCTTCAGTGTAGCATAAATGAAAATAAAAAAAGCACTATGACGCAAACAATGCTGGCTGTGTCATACAGCTTTTTTACATTACTTTCAGCCATTTGCAACATAGCTAAAAACATTAGCGAAGCCATCAAATCTTACATAGAAAATTATTTTTTAAGCTTTATGCTTAAATTGCAGAAATGCTCACCAAGCTACAACTTACAACAGAAAACAGCCTAATTTTAATCACATAGGTGAAACCTATTGTATTTATCAATGCTTCTTAAAGAGTTGCTTTCAATACATTGTTAATAGATTTAAGTTTAAGTAAGTGCTTTAGATTACGGATTCATTTTATTTATGAGAAAGTTGATAGGGGGACCATTAGGCCGATCAACACAAACGTTGAGTGCTGATCTGTACGAGGCAATTTTTTTGTCTTGGGAAACATGAGCAGAGCAGGAGGTAAGAAAGTAAGTTACTTAACTGTAACTATTGTTCTCCAGTATTGGAATCTTGCATAGATTCACGTTCTTGAATCATTCCCCGTCGTCGTGATGGGAGTCCCCGGTACCTTAGAAAAGATAATGTCTCCATAGACATAACCATAGAGGCCTAATGCCTTACTCTTTAGTAATCTATCCAAGTCATTATGTAAAAAAGCTTTTGCTGAGTTGTGAGCTGCCCGACTCGATTTTGCTTTTATGAGCCAATCGTCTAAATACGGAAATATTTGGTGTTTTTGTTTTCTCAACCAAGCTGCTACCGGAGCCAGACACTTCATGAATATTCTGGGGTCTGATTTCAGGCCAAAAGGTAGAATCCTGAACTGAAAATGTCTGTCGGCTCCTGTAACGCAAAGGAATTTTCTGTGGGCAGGCGAGATTGGGATATGAAAGTTTATGTCCTGTGGATCCAGGGTTGTCATAAAGTCTCTGTGATTCATACAAAGGAGAACATTCTGCAACCTGAGCGTGAGAAAGGTTTGACGCTTGAGGTATTTGTTGAGATCTCTGAGATTGAGGATGAGACGCCATTCTTTCCAGTTCTTGCGTATTAGAAAGAAACATGAGTAGAATCCTCTCCATTTTTCTGAAGAAGGGACTGTTTCTATTGCTCCCCTTCCATAACATGGTCTTGACCTCCAACCTGAGCTGTTTTAGATGTTTTTGAATGGAGGTATGTGGAGGGTGTGATGGTGGGATTTGGGTGAGCTCTAAGGTGTGGCCGAATTAAACTATTTTTAATACCCACTGGTTTGATGTTATTTCTTGCCATTTTTTAAAGAAGTGGAATATTCGTCCCCCTATTTTTAGACTCTGTGGTGAGGAGGGAGCCGGAGCCTGAAATTGGTCATTGGCGATGACCTGTCTCTTTCCCTTGACGTGCTGTACTCCTTGAAGGAGGTCTTGCATAGGCCCCCTGGGGTGGTTGCCTTCGTGAATATTGTGTACGAAACTGTTGAGTTGTGTAGGAGGGGTAAAGATGGTGTTGAAAACCCCCTCTATAGGATGAGACTCCTCTCCCTCTGGAGCCACGAAAAGGCAACTTTTTAAACTGAAGGGTACCCAGTGATATTGCAGTGTCCGTGTCAGTTTTAATCACTTGTAGGGCTCCATCTATGTATTTGCCAAAGAGAGCCTCCCCATCAAACAGAAGGTCCAATATCTTATTCTGCACTTCGGGTCAAAAGGTAGTAGTTTTAAGCCAGCATTGTCTGTGGAGAACTGCCTCACCTGCCAGTTGTCTAGAAGTCGATGATCTCCGCCGAGGTGTGCTGTCCTGCCAACACGATCTTTTTTCTTCCACCTTTGAGTCTTCCTGAAGCTGGTCCACATATGGAGCGATATCTGGCCATAATTCTCTGTCATATCTACCCAAAACAGCTAAGGCGTTTGCTGCTCTCACCATAAGCCCAGACATGGAGGAAAACCTTTTTCCAATGTTGTCTAGTCTTCTTCCTTCCTTGTCTGGATGTGCTGTAGTTGTTGTTGACGGATTCTTTGAACGTCTCTGTGCCGCTTGAGTTATTACTGAATCCGGTTTTGGATGGCTAATTAGACCTTCCGGAGCGTCTTCTGGGGCTTTATACTTCGTGTCTAGTCTTGGTAAGAAGGCAGTTACCATGGCCGGGTTCTTCATCACCTTTGAACCTTCTTCTCAGATGTAACTCACTATGGGCATGGATCGTACAATCTTCGAAAGGGCTCCTTAAAATCATAGAGGAAACAATCCATTTGTTTAGATGGCATGAGTAGCGCAAATCTTTTCGCTGCCCTTTCAAGCAAATTGAGGAAACCCCCAATGTCTCCTGGGGGTGAATACACAGGTGTAGGTGATGGAGATGATGGGGTTGGTATTTGATAGTTATCCCATTCAGACCGTGTGTCCTGCAGTTCTCCTTCTTCCCTTTCCTCCTTGGAGGAATCTGTGTCCTGTGGAAATGTTCTCTACAGGGTACTCCTCGCTGATCTGGGTGAAGACGTAGGTCTCAGTACTGGAGTGGAAGGGTGAGGTAAGGACAGTGGAGGTCCCGTTTTATTTTGTCCCAATTGTGGTGTTGACTGAAATCTCCTTTTGTAGTCAGACAACATAAGCTGGAGATCATTAATGAGGGAACTTGGAATGCACACCATATCCTCTGTCACACCTCGTTGTATTGGTGAGGAGTATAATATTATCGATCATACTCTTGGTCATATTCTTCTTCTTCTTCCTCTTGATATCTGACCTGGAGCTGAGAAGGACTATAAGCCACCCCAAATGGCCTATCTTCAGCCAAATCTTCTTCCACTAGATGGGATGGGAGTAAGGGTGTGATCTTACTTGGAGATGTGTGGTGTGGAGTTAATTCTTCATTTTTGCTTGGAACCGGATTTTTTCTTCTCATCACTGGTGCTGTCGGTGAGGTCATCTCTGTACGTAAGGGGTCGACATTGGTCGTCGTCAGTGGTGTTGGCGACAATGTTGTTGTCACTGAAATGACGGTCTAGTTTTGGATACCATTGACGTAGACTACATCGATGAGCAAGAGACAATTGTTGAGAGGCTGGAAACAGTGGATGTCGTCTTCATTGATAAATCCGTTGTATATGTCCTTGTCGACAATGGTGTCGACGACGATGCCCTCGTCGACGGTGCAATTGTCGTTGACGGTCTGTTAGCTGGAGGTGCTGAAGAAGGTTTTTTAAATGTATGAGTTACCTTAGTTGGAGGTGTTGATGGTTCTGAAGAAGACTCAGATACCTTTTTTGAAGTAAAAGGCTGGTCTTTTCTTTCTGATCTTGAAGAGGAAGATTTCCTTTCATGAGGTGATGTTGAAAGGCTGCGGCCTTCACCGGACCCTTGAGTGGTCTTTTTAAAAGTTTAGAGGGCTGTTCAGAACCCATATCAGAATTAGGTGATCTTTCCCTACTTTGAGACCTTTTGGAAGACCAAGAAGACTCTTCGCTGTCCAAATCTGAGACAGGGTTCTTTCTAGTTTTAAGCTTCTGCAGCCATATTAGTAGCTCTCCCTTTCTATCCTTCAATGTTTTGGAAGAAAAATTACGACATACCTTACATTCTTTAGCAGCATGATCAGGATAGTGCAGTATATGCAGTCTCTATGAGGGTCTTCAGTGTGAAGTCTTTTCTTACAACATGTACTGCAGGCTCTGAAGATACTTTTTCTCTCTTTGTCAGACATTATGAAGATAAGGTCAGTCCAGAGGTGTTCTGAGTGGGAAAACATTCTAGGACAAATAAGTATGTATGAAAAAAGTGAGCAGAGCTCAGTGGAGACTCCTTAGCACGACGTGCGGTAAATAATCTGAAGGACAGGAGCTTCTCTCAGGAGGGTTCTAGAGGGTGGGTTTTCTGATTGGTGTACTCTAAAGTTTAGTCCTTTTTTTACATAATGACTTGGATAGATTACTTAAGAGTAAGGCATTAGGCCTCTATGGTTATGTCTATGGAGACATTATCTTTTCTAAGGTACCAGGGGTTCACATCTCGACAACGGGGAATGATTCAAGCATGAGAATATATGAAAGTTCTAATACTGGAGTAACTGTTTTTCTGTGCACATAAGCCAGCCCTGCTAGATGCAGTGAGGCATGAATACACAATGAGGTGTACAGTTTGTTTCATAGATTTGCCTGGAGGGCATCTGTAGGAGGCTGGCCCAGTGATGTTAAAACTTATACTGGGTCCAGGCATCCCTTATTAGATAGTGTTACAGTGTCTAGGTAGCCAGGTCTCTCTAGTGGTAGCTGAGGTGAGCTGCCAAGACTTATCTAGGAGGAGTGTAAAGCACTTGCAATACCACAGTAGTCACCCAGTCACTTATCACACATGAAAGGAACCACACAGTGTTGCAAAAATAAAGGTACTTTATTACAGGAACACCAAAGTAGATTACAATAGCCAACCCCCTACTGGAGGTAAGTACATACAAAATATACACAGGTAAGTATTAGGAAATAGCAATAAATAGCAAGGGCCTTGTAAGGGGGCCAGACCGTATACTAAAAAAGTGGAATGCAAGAATGGGTACCCCCATCAGAAGCTATCAAATAGTTAGCCAAGGGCTGGGTGAGAGTGGAACCCCAAGAGGTAAGTATCTATAAGAGCAGGACAGCAGAGGTAAGTGATCTGGTCATCCCATAGGCTAACATGGGGACTCGTAAATGGAATATTTCAAAAACAGGACCAGGCTGGTGGAACCCAATGGTGGATTCCGGATGAAGAGGACCTGAAAAAGAAGGGGACAGAGTCTAGTCCACGCAGGAGTGTCTAGGTGGGGCGAAAGGCAATGCACACCCTTTATTGGGTGAAGATCCGGGTCAACAGTGATGTATGAAGTCCAGCTGTGGAGTCCAGGAGCAGCCGATGTGTCCCTGAAGTCACCTAGGAGCTGGCCCTCGCCGACCCTTGCCGGGTTGCCAGATTGTAAATGGGTCAGTGGTCAGGAGGACCACCAACATGCACAAGCAAATGAAACTGGAGCTGTTGGAGATTTGCAGCGCTGAAGAGGACAAGAAAGGTCGTGGGGACTCAACACCGGGAAGGGAGTCCAGGCTGACCCGAAGAAGACAGGAGTGCCAGGAGAAGCATCGGAGCCCCCACGAGCAACCTAATGGCAGCTGGCACAGTTAATCGCAGTGTGGCCAAGGCAGCACACCTGAAGAGGAGTCCCAGTCGCTGGAGCAGAAAAGAGGAGACTGTCCTTGCAGAGGTAGAGTGCTGGGGGCCAGGGGTACTTGGAGTCTAAAGATCCCTTGGACCAGTAGTCAACAAGCCTTGGTTGCTGGTTGCTGCAACAGTCGCGGTGCACAGGGATTCTGTCTTGGAGGAAGAGGCAAGGACTCACCGTCTCCCAAGCTGGACAGAAGGCAGAGAGGGCATGAGTCAGAGCCACCAGGGCCATAGCCAGTTGTCTGGAGCTGGTTGGCCCCAGCGGAGACCAGATCTTGTGCTTTCGACCCAGAAGGACTACTGCTGCGTCCTGCAGGATTTGGATGTCAAAGGTTCAGTTTAGGTTCTCTGGGACTTCATCTCAGATCCTCTCCAGCTTAGAGCAGTGCCACAGAAGGTGGAAAAGCGTCAAAGTGGCGCAGGATGCTCTCTAGCAGCAGCTGGACTTAGCCGGGTTCCAGTTATTGATTTTTGGTGTCCTGTACCTTAAAGTCAAAAGCCTACATTATGTTTCACAGAGGTGGAGATATATTGCAAATGTTTGGTCCTGTCATAAATGTGTTACCATTCTTTAGTGGACCATGATTGTCCCAGTTAAACCTCCCATTTGCAATGGGCTGGGGTCCTAGTGACTGAAGGGGACTCAATGAGAAAGTGGTACAGTGTGGAAATAGATGCTCAGCAGTGAGCTGTCTAGAGGCACCAGCCTTCACCGTGGGGTGGAGGACCCACTGTTAGAGTTGAGCAAATGGAAACCACTCCAAGTTCAGTAAACCAAAGATGCTCTGCAGATCCTCAAAAGGAAGAAGCTGCTCATTTTCAAAAGAGAGCCCACTGTAAGGCACCTACTCACCCGCCATAATAAGGCATAAGGGCCACCCTGGCCATGACTCTGTTCCATGCAGCCAGAGTCACTCTCGTGACCAGGGAAGTGTATATGTAGGAAAGTGCCACTGTTGGCATAGTTATCCCCCCACTTTCTGCCTCATGTTGATGCCAACTTTGATTGAAAGTGTGCAGGGACCCTGCTAACCAGGCCCAGCACCATTGTTCTTTCCCTAAAACTGTACCTTTGTTTCCACAATTGGCACAGCCCTGGCACACAGTTAAGTCCCTTGTAAGAGGTACCCATGGTACCAAGGGCCCTGTGGCCAGGGGAGGTCCCTAAGGGCTGCAGCATGTATCATGCCACCCTGGGGGACCCCTCACTCAGCCCATGAACACTGCCTTGCAGCTTGTGTGTGCTTGTGGGAAGGAAAAGGCAAAGCCAACATAGCACACCCCTCAGGGTGCCATGCCCACAAACCACTGCCTGTGGCATAGGTAAGTCAACCCTCTAGCAGGCCTTACAGCCCTAAGGCAGGCTGTACTATACCACAGGTGAGGGCATAGCTGAATGAGCAATATGCCCCTACAGTGTCTAAGTTCATTCTTAGACATTGTAAGTGCAGTGTAGCCATATTAAGTATATGGTCTGGGAGTTTGTCATTGCAAACTCCACAGCACCATAATGACTTCTCTGAATACTGGGAAGCTTGGTATCAAACTTCTCAGCACAATAAACCCACACTGATGCCAGTGTAAGATTTATTGAAAAATGCACTCAGAAGGCTTCTTAGAGATGCTCCCTGTATGTTAGCTCAACTGCTGGTGTAGGACTGACCAGTCTGTGTCAGCCTGCCACTTTCAGACAAGTTTCTCACCACAAGGGGTGAGTGCATTTGTGCACTCTGTGGTCAGAAACAAAGCCTGTACTGGGCGGAGGTGCTTCACACCTCCCCCTGCAGGAACTGTAACACCTGGCAGTGAGCCTCAAAGGCTCAAGCCTCGGGTTACAGTGCCCCAGGGCCCTCCAGGTAGTGGAGATGCCCGCCCCCCTGACAAAACCCCACTTTTGGCAGCATGTCAGGTGGGAAAATTAGGGAAAACAGGGAGGAGTGACCATCCCAGCCAGGACCACCCCTAAGGTGTCCAGAGCTGAGGTGACCCCCTCCCTGCAGAATTCTCCATCTTGGTTTGGAGGACAGAGACCAATAGGGATAGGAATGTGGCCCCCTCCCCAAAGGGAATGGGCACAAGGAGGGTGTAGTCACCCTCAGGGAGAGAGCCATTGGCTACTGTCCTCTGATCCCTAACATGGCCCTAACTCCAGGATTTAAGGGCCTCCCTGAACCAAGCTCACCAGATTCCTGGCGACCTACAAAGAGAAGAAAGACTGCTAAGTTGGAACCCCAGCATAGATGAAGGAAGACAACAACTGCTTTGGCCCCAGCCCTCCGGACCTGTCTCCTGCTTCAAAGAACCTGCAAGAAGAACAACGGCACATCCAGCGGGCCCCCAGCTACCTCTGACAACTCCAGAGGACTGCCCTGCACCCCAAAGGACCAAGACCTCCCGAGGACAGTGGCTGTGTCCAAAAGAAACTTTCAACCAAGGACTCCCACCTCACTCCAGATGCGTGAGTCCTGACCCCTGTGCACTTGACACTCACGGCCCATGTTGAGGTGGTCCACCCAGCAAGAAAGGGTCCCCAGGCGATTGGGAGCAAGAGCCCACCCTGGGTTGACCCCTCCAAACCTCCACAACGACACCCGCAGAGAGAATCCAGAGGACCCCCCTGACCGTGAGCTCCGGATGAAGATATCTGATGCCTGAAGGACGCACTGCACCCGCAGACCCCAGGCCTTGGAGAATCTGACCCCCGTACAGGATCGACCAGCAGGCGGCCCCCTTATCTGTCCAACCTGTGGTGTGACTGAGACACCCTCCTCCCCCGGACCTCGCCTGCAGCCTCTAAGTGACCCCCGGGGTCCCCTCAGAGAGTTGAATTGGAAACCTGATGCCCTATTTGCACCCTGCACCCGACCGCCTAGTGCCACTGAGGGTATGTGTTTGGTGCCTACTTGGGGCCCCTCCAGTCCTCTCTTGAACCCTTTTGTCTGCCCTCGAAGTCATGGGTACTTACCTGCTGGTTGACTGGATTCAGAGCACCCCCCTATCTCCATAGGAGCCCACGTTAATTTGGTGTCTCTATGATCTCTGCACCCGACCGGCCCTGTGTTGCTGGTGGTAGGTGTTTGGGGTTATCCTGGACCACCAATGACGGACTACCTAAAACCCAGAGATAAGAACCGTAAGTCGAATACTTACCTGTAAAACTGTACAATCTTTTCTTCCCCAGGATCTGCTGGAAATTGCAGTGTCCGCTTTTAAAAGAGCTTTTTGCCATTTTTAAAACTGTATACATTGTTGATTCCATTCAAAGTTCCGATTATAACTATGCAAAGTACCTTACATTTTATGTACTTACCTACAAACTGAATCTTGTGGTTCTAGAAATAAATTAACAAAACATATTTTTCTATATAAAATCCTATCAGTCTGGAATTAAGTCATTGAGTGTGTGTTTCTTCTATTGCTTGTGTGTGTACAACAAATGCTTAACACTACCCTCTGATAAGCCTAACTGCTTGACCATACTACCACAAAAAGAGCATTAGTATTATCTATTATTGCTTCTGTCAAGCCTCTGGGGAACCACTGGACTCTGTGCACACTATATCCCATTTTTTGTATAGTATATACAGAGCCAGCTTCCTACAGTATAGTTGCCAACTTCTCTGTGCCTTGTGGAGCCATTGCCAGATAGGGTTTGCAGCTATGATATGGTGTACAAAGCATCATTGTTTTGGAGTCTTCTTCCTCCCACATTCTATTAGATTGCGAAGCTGCACAGCTTGGAAGTAGGCCAGCAGGTGCCAGGGCGCTAATCCACCCTGCATAACTAGATGGTATAGTATTTTATTAGTAATACAAGGTGATTTATTCTGCCACAGATACACGTTGAGAAGCATCTGCAGTTGCTTGAGCAGAGCAGGTGAGAGGGTGAGTTCTATAGTCTGGAACAGGTAGAGAATCGGGTGTCATAGCAACATGGAGTGTCTATTATGCTATTTCTGTAAGTCTCTCTGCAGGGCAATGACCAGTTTAGCATAGTTTAGGATCACTTTTTGTGAAGTAATTCACGCTAAGGTGATACACAGGTAAGTTAATAAATTGGTGGACCATGGGATAGGAATAAGCGTACTCAAGATCTGCATTTGGAGTGGCCTAGGGTGTAAAAGGAGTGCCTCAGATTTATCCAGGTTGATCTTAAAGTTAGAGATCGCTTAAAACCTTCACAGTTCTTCCATTAACTGGGGGCAGAGACAGTTAGCTCTGACAGTAATAGCATAATATCATCCACAAACATTGTCAGTTTGAACTCTTCTAACCCTACAGAGGCCCCCATCATAACTTTGTACTGTTGTATGGCATTGGCCTATATTTCCAGTGTGCGGGCAAAAATCAGGGGGGAAAGCAGCCATCCCTGCCTGGTCCCTCACCCTATGCGGATTGGGGCAGACATGGTTCCATTTACTCAAATGCAAGCAATGGGGTGGTGATAACTCACAATAATCCAGTTCAAGAACTGTGGGCCCAGCCCTAGGTGTTGTAGGAAGCCCTTCAAGAACATCAAGTCAACGATGTTGACCATCTTTTTGACATCAAAAGACAAAAGTTTAACATTCTTTTGCTTATGCTGGGTATTCTCAATTATATGCAACAGCTTTTCTGAATGGTCTCCACATTGGTGACTGGAGATAAACCCTGCTTGATCCACATCTATGATGGCCAGAAAGTATCACTCCAGGCGCTATGGAAGAATGCCTCTATGAAGTTTGAGATCAAGATTTGAGATCCAGATTCAGCAGGGTAAGGGGGCAGTAAGAGGAGCATCAGGCTGGGTTTTTACCAAGTTTGTAGGTAACCACTACTGCAGCTCGCCCATGTGGTGGGGAAGGTCTCCTAAGGAAGCAATGGCATTGAACAGCTTCATAAGAATTAGGGCTAATTGTTGACAAAAAAGTATGTAAAACATTGGCTGTGTAGGCATTCGGGCCTGGGGTCTTACCTGCCTTGAGTTTAGCTATTACTCTCATTACTTCCTCCTTCGTGATGGGTTCATCTAGTGCCGAGCACCAGTCAGGAGGTCTGGGTTTAGGAGAGTGCTTCTGAAGGTAGAGGTCCACCTCAGAGGAGTCCACCTGCTCCTTTGAGTAGAGGTTTTAGTAGAATGATTGGGACGCTTCAGCAATGCCTTGATCTTCCGAAGTAGACTGCCCCAGACCATTGATAATGTTGTATATACTTTGTCGTGTGATCTGAGCCTCTAATTGTGCTGCAAGATGTCTTCCTGCTTTATTGGTGGAGGATTAGTACCTCTGTTTGGTGTGAAAGAGACCATATTCTGTTATGTCCCAGCCTAGGGTTTTCAGCTCTGCTCTAGCTTAAAGCTGAGAAGTAGTAGCATTGTTTTGTGTGAAGGAGACCATATTCCCCTTTGTCAGGTCTAGGGCTTCCAGCTGGGCTCTAGCCGAACATATCCTTCTCCAGTTTTTGGCCAACTGGGCCTTTCTATGGGGTTTGGTTGAAAGCGGCAGGGTGAGTTTCAGCTTGCGCCTTTTGTCCCTGCATCTCTTTTTGTATAAAGAGGCTAGAGAAATAAAAATCCCTTTTGTGTGGGCTTTGAGGAAATTCCACAGAGATGTGGGGGTAATGTCTGGGCTGTTGTTCACCTCTGCAACGCTTCCTCCGATTCTGTCCTATTGACCGGGTCGCACAAGAGATAGTTATTAAGTCTCCAGAAAGTGCATCTAGATGAGGGGGCATGAATGTCTGTCAGAGTCACCAGATCCTCAGGGTCTGTGCACGTTCCCAACACTTCCACCACAAGACAGCTCCAATACTCTGATTAGATTTATCACAGAGTCTAAGAGAGTCCAAGTGGGGAAAAGGGGATTAGGACGGGAACAGCTGGGAAGGAGACCTGTAGGAAGCAAAGATTAAAACACAACATCAAAATTACATCTCGTGAAATCAGTACCATGCTACAACTCTAAGCTTCGTCTTTTCCGAAAAACATGAACAACCCTAGAATAGTCCTAAACCTGACTAGGCTTTAGATGAGCGAATGCCTGAGGAGGAAACAGGAAAAGTTAAATAGGACTTTCAGATTCGAGTTCTTTCTTTAGAATGAGAATCAGGAAACACTCTGAGCAATATCTAAACAACCATATGAATCTCCTTTTAAGAATATATATCAGGAACACACAGCATTACATCTAGAACTCTGGTATTGTTGTGTTCATCTCAGAAAAAACATTGGGAAGTGAATTGCGCACATTGCAGATTTTTATATGAGTATTAAACACCATAAAGGATTGTGCACCATGAAATCACACAACGTAGATTCAAGGAATAAATCACGCAACGTGTCAACTTGAAATGCTACCAAGAAAATGTCTTAGAATAGTAGCGCACAGTAATTTACATTATTTATACACGAGGAAAGAATTGCGCGTCTTGCCGATTCAAATGCCACCATACAAATGCCAAGAAATGGTAGCACACAATGAACAACATGAAAAACACTCAAGGAAAGAATCGCGCGTGTTGCCGATTCGAATGCCACCATGTAAATGCCAGAAAATGGTAGCGCACAATGAACAGCATGAATTACACACGAGAAGTGAATCGCGCGTTTCGCCGATTCGAATGCCACCATGTAAATGTCAAGAAAAGGTAGCGCGCGCGCAATGAACAACAAAGTTAAATGCTCATGAAACGAGTTGCACGTCTTGCCAACTCGTAAAACATCATGTAAATGTCAAGAAATATCAGCGCGCAATGAACAACAATGTAATAACGAAGTCCAATCTTTATGGAATAAATTGCGCGTCCTCCCTATTTGCAAACCACCATACAAATGTCAAAAAATTGCAGCACACAAGTAATCTATTATTCATTTAAGAATTAAAATCAAGAATATGAAAATTCTCAATTATAGGTGTTGGGAAATGTCCAAACACCGTCTTACCGCCTGGAAACAGTGATCACCAATGAGAGATGAGTGCAGATGACTGGAAATCCAAATAGGCCGCCGGGACAGGAGCTCAGGAAGAAGCTGCTGCTCTGCACCGGGACCTCTGAATAGTGAGCACTGGAAGTTGGGCTGACTCTCTTTTATAGAGTCTTGGCCCAGCCTAGGAACCACCCCCAGGCATGTTGCAGGGAAAGTCTCTAGAAGGCCCTGGAAAGGGACCACACCCTAACACACTCTGAATGTCTGCAGCAATACATTGCAAATGTACAGTATTTATAAGCACTTTAAAAATGAATCTTTTGGATGGAATTCTGCAATGCAAAAGGTTAAACAATAACATATCATCACAATGCATAAATTACATTATCTTGCGAGTGTTGGGTTTTTGCATTCTACATGCCCGTAGAGCGCGCACTGTCCTGGTGTTGACAATGTCCAACATTCCTGTCGGAGTGGTGTGATCTGAGAAGGCAATCTGCCCCACCCCTGCACCATAGTGTGGGAAGTAGTCAACCATCTAAGAAGAAATAGTTCAGTCGTGCATAGAATTTGTGAACTGACTAATGGAAAGCATAGACCCCGTCTGAAGGGTGTGTATGTCACCAGGCGTCTTGAAGCCCTAGGTTTCTTAGCCAGTTGTGGAGGCTGGGGGATGCTGCCCCTACCTTGTCACGCCGCAAGGGTGCTCTATGAAGTGTTTTGTCCATTCTTAAGTTCATGTCTACCCCAATCAGTAAGGGACAAGATTTATATTGAAGTGTGTCTGAGCTAGCTGTCCAGGGAATGGTTCCTGGTGTGTGTTAAGGGCACAGATGTTAAGGAGTGTGAATGGTATTGACCATACTTCATAGACCAGCTCCATTGCCCTGCCTCCTTCCCCCAGGCTAACTTAAAATTACTTGCCCTCTAAGGAGCAACTGTACAGGATTGCAACTCCTGCTGTTTTTGTCTTTGCTGAGGCAAAGAACTGTTAGGGAAAGAATATGAATTGCAATACGCTAGTGTCAGAATCTAGCAGGAGGGTTTCCTGGAGTAACCAGATGCCAGCGTCTGATTTGCAATGTAATCAGAGGATTGCCAGGTGTTTAGAGATGCCAGGGGATTTGAGATCCTTTATGTTAAAAGAGAGTACTGAACTGGGGACATTAAGAAAGGTGCAATAGACGCTCATGGGAGACTGTGAGTCAGAGAGGTCAGCGTTGTTTCATAGGGATGGGGAGTGTATACTGTGTGAGTCACCAGTGTAAGAAGTTGTAAAGAACTCAGGAGTGCCTTCATTCCCAGAAATAATCACGCCCAACATCAAGAACAGCCAAAACATTAACACAGAAAATCACATAGAGCACAAATCCGTATGAGTTGGTCATATTCTACTAAGTGGGTGAAGCCCAAACCAACCACACCAACCTGTGGAACCCCTGGTCAGTCTGGTGGGGACCTCATCTTAGTTGGGGGATCTCAATTGTTCTCTATACCCACTTCTTTGAGAACATCCAGTTTGGCCTGCAGAATGTTGTCTCTGGGTGGGGAGCTGATTGTGCAAGTTTTCTTGGGATTTCCCGGTTGTCAACTGGGTATACAATCTTCCTTTGGTTCAGCCTTCTCTAGGCACTCGTCATCTGTTTTGTCGAGACCTAAGACTCAACAGGCTACCTTGGTTGATCGTACCTGGTGTCTCTGGCACTCACCATGTGAAAATGAGTCTGAAGTGGTGGCCCCACTGGCAGGAGACATGTTAGTTTGGAGGTGCTCCATCATTCTGCAAATTTGGCAGCATCTCTGCAGAGTAGAGGGGGCAATGTTCTGGAAAAAGAAGAGCTTATGGGATTCATTTAGCAAGTGGTCCAGGACTTGAGCCACTGTCATAACTTCTGCTTTCTCTTAAAAATGGACCCTGGTAAGAATGTCCAAAAGACTCTCCTTATATAGGCATTTGTGGCTAGTCCAAAAGACTCTCCTTATATAGGCATCCTGAGCTAGTCCTAGGAGTGCGGTCCAGATGTTTCGGGGATGGGGTAGGGGTGGAGGCTGCCCAGGCCAGTTGCAGATGTTTTGAAGCGGTTTCCTGACATAACCAGTGACGTTGCTGCCTTCTGTCAGGTAATTCTCGGATTCAACTGTTGTTTCTCCTACACCTATTTTTGAGATCATTTGTTTGAGGGACAGGGCTCAATCTAAGATGAGAATGCATTGTTCCCTGAGTGGAGTTCAGCCGAATGTTCATCCACTGGGATTTTGATGTCTGTCAGATGGGAGTCAATGACAGTGATGTTTCTCTATAAGTCCCATAGGTAGCCTTTGATCTCCGGTCATATTATGGTGACTTCTTCCTTGATTTCCCAAAGAAACTGTTGTAGAAAATCTTCAGTGATGGAGGGCCCCTAGGTAGGAGCTTGGTAATCTGTGGTGGACTGAGCCATCTGCCACTCATCCACACTGAGCCTGGGGCTCAGGATGTCCTTCTTAGCAGTATCTTTGCAAGATCTGCTAGTTGCCATATTTATTATGGTGAGGCCAAGCAACCAGGAGGACAGTGTCTCAATCAGCTGCCCCACCTAGAGGATACTCTAAACAAGTGGTGGTGGATATCGTGTGAGCCGGTTCCTCTTAGTGAGCTGTAAGCTCTACAGTGGTAGCGGGGAACCCCCAAAGAGCCAGTCCCTTCCTGCAGTGGGGCTCCCAACACCAAGAACACAAAGTCTGTGGTCTTCTGGCTTGGACTCGTCCATATGACGCACAGGACACGATCAGAAGAACTAGACCACTTCCTGCACAAGAACTCTTTTCGGTCATGGCTGCATCTATCTGTTTGCGGCAGCTGTGGCAATGAGCATAACATTGTATAGAAATGTATCTAATCATTTCTATATTTATCTAGATATTTGTCTATATTATATATATATATATATATATATATATATATATATATATATATATTGATCAACATAGACGTATAGATTTATAACGGTAATCCAACATGGTAAGACACAGTTCATTTACAACTTTAACTTTCAAATACTTTTTAATGAAGAAAGCAATATTTGTTTTGTAAGCATTGTTTAATTTTGAATACATTTTAATTCTCTCACTTTCTTCAAATTTCCATCCTGGCCAAAAGACAGCAACACGAATTTCTAACATCTGTTTCACCTAACAGCCACCAGATTTATTAGGAATCTCCCAGTCGTACCACAAGAACATAATCTTTTTTGTTGATAGCAGATTATATAATATACATATTATATACATATAGAATACGCATAATATATATGGATGTGGTATAAAATGCAGCAAGTCTATGTTTAGCTAATTTCATTGTTATTTTCAAGAATCGCAAAGATCAGTTCCGGTTTCTTTTTCACATTTTCATCAAAAATCATTATCATTGGTATAGACCAAGAGCAATCTGGAGATGTTAAATATTTTTTAGAACATTTTTTATGTAATCCTTGTTATGTAAATTTCAATACACTATGCTCTGGAGTTTGACATACAAGCTTACTTCCAGAATTTAGAGGTTACAACCAGATAGGATAAATCTGTAAAACTGGAGAATGTTGCTGTATTTACATACTTTACTCTACATCTTGAAATGTGAATGTTAGTTTTGAGGCTTACTTTCTTAGGTTTCACAGACTGGTAACGTTTTACTATGGTTTTCAATGTATTTATTTTTTTATCTTACCACAGCAAACTGAAGCAGGTCATCCCCCAGCTCATTCTTTATTTTCCTGAAGAGGCTGACCACGGTCTTACAAGGACCACACCATGCTTGGTATGCATCTACAACTGCCAAAAAAAAAATAGACTGCTTAGTTAGAAATCAACATTCTTTCATTCTTAACTTTAAAACAATTATCAAAAAGTAACTAAAAGCCTTCATGACGATAAACAACATAACAATCCACTATCAGCCTGTACATCCTCCTCCATAAAAAGGAGAAGGAACACAGGGTATAGGCAAGTTGGAAATCGGTATATTATCTGACAAAGCAACCCTAAAGAAAGCATACAAACTGGGACAGGACAAAACAAAGTAAGGGACATATGGGAAAAGGCCATAAAACATATGACCTAAGAGGAAGGAGACATGTAGTGGTAGCAGGAAAACATGGGGCACAGGAAAAAAATCAGGTGAGGATGGGTGAGGGATAAGCAGGAGTAAGAAGAAATAAAAGTTATGTACCTTGTGGAACAAGCAGCAAGCAAAGAAATGGTAGCTATGACATATGTTTGCACATCCGTAATAGCATCAGTATAGCATTAGATAAGATGCATATATTATTCAATGGTGCTCACATGGTAACTACACCCTTGCAACCAAAGGTGCAATGATAGTCTTAGAAAAAAAATACTAGGACTACAAAGTTTGTGATACTTTTTTACTGAAGCACTCAGTATAAAGTATTCCGAACAGTACAACTAAAATCCAAGAATATGCAGTATGGCTGCAGTAATCCAAAGTTCATTAAATAGTCAAATCTTTTCATACAGTAGATCAAAGGCAGTGGATACATGTTTCGTATACTTGACTTTTTCCAGGCTGATATAATGATATGTATCAAGAACGAAGTAATGCAAAAAACTATTAAACCCTATAATGTGGCAGTTCTATTACAGCACTGTGAAAGGTTTGTGGTGCACTAATGTTAGAAGTAGCCATCAGGCAGGCCTGCGAAAGGCCTGTTAGTGCAATATGTGTATAATACAAAGGTCTGTGGCATGCTGCTGTCATTCGTGGCCAAGATTGTGTCCATCAAGGTAGGCCATTATACACCCCCTATCCAGAGTCTTCCCCATTTCACACGATCATTGTGGAACAAATGGTGTGTAAATGGAGGGCTAAAAGGCCAAACACTGCAATATGGGTCAATGGCTATCCATCTAGTCAGTATGTTAATCAATTTAAGTGATCTTATCATTGTGTGATTATGCAAGGTTGTAAAGATATAAAGAGGTGTGGTTTCAACGAGGTACTCGATGTTAACTGCTGATTATTTGTTATGTGTTAGTATACAATGTAATAGAAACAATTAAAAAGAAATTGAAAGAAGAAAAGTTATGTACCTGGCATTTCAACTCTCTATCACGGGTAATGTCATCATGTTTATAAATCTTAAAATACTTTCCGCTTGTCAGGTGATACCAGAATATACTTGAAAACATTCATTTTTTCTCTTTGCTCTTAATTAAAAAATACATAATCAAGCTGAGGATCTCGAGACAAACAATAACATCTAGTCCACGCATTAGGTCTTGTAGGTCTATTTTAAAATTAAATGAAATGTCAAAAGCCTGTTACTTGTTTTTGCTTTCTTGTATGTAGGTCTGTTGTGTCAGGATTTCTGTTCCTGATGAATTTTAATATTCTTTGAACATAATTTATATATCTGTAGCTGCTGGATCTGGCGATACTCTGGTAACAACAACTACAAAGACACAGGACATTTCCAATACTTAAAAATCAGTGGCTTGAGCTGATGAGTTCACATTGCTGAGATATAATAATGACTACGCAGAACTGTTTACAGGCAGAGGATGACAGGCACTCCGAGGAGAGAATCCAACCCTCATCCAAACATTGTCAGTGGCCAGCACTGCTTTACAAGAAGGTGAGGAGAAGGAGGACATGAATGGCTAGGATGGCATTATTGCGTCTCACACAGAACATTATCAAGAAAGCCACTTTACAGCTGGGCAGCAGAGTTCCTCCTAATATTGCCAGTCCCTAGCAATTAGATAAGCACCCATGGATGATTGTTTCGCTTACACAACAAACCTCTCTTCATAGCCCTTAAAAAATTGAAACCTCTCTACAATCTCCAACACATTCCTCGCATGAAAATGTATCTTTGGTCTTCTCCCAATCATCTGAGGGACAGAACAATCCTGGTGAGGAGCAGGTACAATCATTCATCATTCCCCCCACTTACAACCATCAAGATGGCACCCCTCTACATGCTGGGCACAATCTGATGTCCATGTCAGACAGTCACGCAGGGGGAGGGGGTTTCATGGCTAATGCGGCTGTCTGAGAGTGTAAGAAATTGGGTTACTTGATGAGGGGTGGAAGCCACTTGCAGTTATCTGGTTGCGCTAGACCAGGAAAAGTCACAAGTTCAGGCTAACTGTGGTCGAGCACAGGTCGGAAACAGGGATCAGGTCAGTTCCACTGAAAAGTCACCTTCTCAAGTCCGGCACAAAGAGTTCCGTTCACATTGGAGGAGGCTGTGAGGAGGAGCCTTAGAGCAGGTGAGGAGGTGAGCAGGTCAAGCATCTCAGACAGTCATTGTTGTAGTGTGAAGAGCTTGCTGGAGCCTTGCATTGGTTGATTATTGCAGGTGGTTGCTGTTGCCATGAAGTGCAGTTCTTGCATTGCCAGCCATTGCTGTCGGTCACTGTCGGTGCAAAAATGCAGGTCTCACAGAAGCTTCAGATTGGTGGTCGTCACTTGCAGCAGAGTGTGGTGAGAACAGCCTATTTGCGGTCGCAAAAAGCCCAAACTTCAGGATTTGATCTTTTCCTTCAGGTACCAGCTAAGGGTCTAGAATGTTAGGGATAAGGACTCACTCCAGCAGAGGCCAGCAGCAGGGAGCAGGAGAGTCCAGGCAGGTACAGGTGCACTTGGTCAGCTGGGCAGGTGCAGGGAAGCCTCTGGAAGCTTGTATTCCTGTAGCCCACACAGGAGGTCAGCCAACTGATCCATGGAGTCACTCTAGGTAGCCTGTCATTCAAGGGAAGCAGACCCAATCTTCCTTCTGCAGAGAGCAAAGTAGTCCTTCAAGCAGCAGAACAGTCCTTCTGGTAGCAGGGCAGCCTCTCTTCTGAATCTCCCACAGGTCCAGGAGTGTTCTGATGTGTGGGTGTCAGAGTCCTCTTTTAAAACCTGGTGCCAGCCTTTGTGTGGGAATTCCCTGCCCTACCCCCAAAAAATTGGTCTGGTCAGTTCTTCTCCTGGATTTGGCTTCAAACTATCTAGGGCAATGTTGGAAATGACCCTTTCTGCAGGGCTATCCCCAAATGTTTTGCATTTGTCCTCCTACTGTTCTGGCCCTCTTTAGTTGGCCTTAAGACTCTGAGCACTTTACCACTGCTGACCAGTGCTAAAGTGCATGTTCTTCTCCCCTAAGCATAGTAACATTTGTGTATCCACAACTGGCATGTTTAAATTTACCTGCAAGTCCCTTGTAAAGTGAGAACCCATATACTCAGGGCCTGAAAATTAAATGTTACTAGTGGGTGTGCAGCCTGATTGTTCCACCCACTTAAGTATCTCTCTAAACATGTCTCAGGCTTGCCACTACAGAGCCTGTGTGTACAGTCTCTCTGCATCTACTGACATCTAAAACCCCTTGCCAAGCCCAGAACCCCCTTTTTCTTACATATAATTCACCCCTAAGGTAGCCCATAGGGCAGGGTCCCATGAAGCAAAAGGAAGGACATAGACGTTTACATTTTTAATGTCCTAGTAATGAAAAAGTCCCAAAGGCAGTTTTTCATTAGTGTGAGGCCTGCCCCTCTCATAGGCCAGCATTGGGAATTTATTATACTACCTTTAAGCTGCAATTCCTGATCTGAGAGGAGCAGCTGCATCATGTTTAGTACCAC
The DNA here is from genome assembly GCF_031143425.1 of Pleurodeles waltl. Taxonomy (NCBI): domain Eukaryota; kingdom Metazoa; phylum Chordata; class Amphibia; order Caudata; family Salamandridae; genus Pleurodeles; species Pleurodeles waltl. Next base: position 1,762,760,875 of record NC_090440.1, read on the forward strand.
TGGAACAGTAATAATAAATTCTTGTTACCGGTAAAGTCGGGTTTATTATTACTAATTTAGAAATGCCACTTTTACAAAGTGGGCATTTCTCTGCACTCACTGCCCTGTGTGTCCACAGCCTATATCCAATACATGTCTACCCTGGGTAGGGTGAAGGCACCACTTGTTCATTCCCTCCAGACACCCACAACACAGTATACTCAACTGCATCTGCATATTGATGGGTCTTTCAGGGGAGGAGGTTGGGAAGGACTCACACTTACACCTCGAAGAGTAGTTCCTAGAGTCCTCACAAAGGAGCTTATCACCTCCCACTGATAGTCTGGAGTTGAGTCTGACCTGAAAGGGGAACATGTGCACTTCACAAGAACTCTTTGTAGTCATCCCCCACATCAAAGGCACTTTCTACTTTAAGTACCAGGTCCCTGACCCACCCAAATCAGTACACTTCTGGACTCAAGGACTGCTGAGTGCCAGGATTGCCACTCTGCTAGGATTGACTGTTCACAGGAAATGGTGCCCTGCATTGCTGTGCCACCCTGCTGATCTCTGTCCGTAGCCCAGGACTCATCCACCAAACCCAGAGTGACTCAGAGCGGCTTTTGCTTTACTTTGCCGCTTGCTTTTTCCTAACACGGCAGGAGACTTTGCTGGGCTTTGCGGCTGACTTTCTTCAATCAGCTACCTCAACCACTGCATCACCTTTTACTCCCCTGCCAGACCGCTCCGCTTCTCTCAGCAGACGCTCACCACCGTACACCGCATAAGGAAGTCCTTGGCTGGAGGAAGATCTTTCACCTATCTTGTAGTAAAATGCTGGAACACCTTGCCTCTCCATATCAGACAGTCACCATTGCTACCTCAATTCAGGAAGTACCTTAAGGCATGGCTCTTCGACTGAATCTTGAGGACCTACCCCACAGCGCCTTGAGACCCTACGGGTGAGTAGCGCACTTTTAAAATGTTTATTGAATGTTGATTGATTCAATCACCCGGAGTGGCTCTGCTAACCCCTGCCGCTCGCTTTCTTCAAACACCATGAGCGGCTTAGCTGAGCTTGGCTGTCCTCTTTCCTCAAAAGTCCTGAACGGCTTTGTGCGCTTTGCTGTCCGCTCACTCTCAAAGCCTGTGGTTAGAGCAGTGGCTTTCCTCCTGGTGTCACCGGCCTTCGCCTCATAGTTCTAGTTTCCCAGTGGTCCCCACCTGCTTTCCAAGTGACCTCCCAAAAATCTCACACTCAGCCACTCTCAGAGAGGAGTGCAACCTGGATACTACCGCAGTATGTGGGAATAACACACACTCATCCCAAGGAGATTCCCGGCACCACCTCTTCTATCCCATCATCAGTTATCAACCTTGTTTTTCTTAATCCTGAAAGTGAATATTTAGTCATTCCAAATTGTATCTCTTAAACGGTTTGCTTAAATGTCCAACAAGTCCCTTTTGTCACATAATACCCATGTTTGTTTAAGGCGTGGGTCAAAAGCTGAGGTTTACACCTTAGGATCAGCAATTTTATAGAAGATAAATAAATGAGCCCACCCAGAACTAAGAGTTGGGATGATGCGTTTTGATTCTTGAACAATGGCTTTATTAAGAGCAACTTCTCCAATTAGTTCTTCAGCAAAATAAATCAACATGGCTTAATTTATCCAAATACTCTTTATTACGAAGATTTTGAAAAACAGTCTGTGGTCTCAGAGATGCCTTCATGGCTTCAGAACACTAAACACATACAGAAGATTTTGAAAGAGTTGCTATTTGATATGGAGAAGGACTTTCTGCTGGGTCTCAATGTGGAATCTCTTTCCACCTGCATCCGACAAGATGACACTGTTGAAAAACGACTTTGGCAAAAAACCCTGGTGGTAAGATAATGGTACTGGAATGTGTTCATTTGGCTATGAAAGAGATTTTCTTTTGTTTTCAGGACTAATTGCACCGTCACGTTTCATGAACTTCAATGAGGAGTGCCTGTGCCCCAAGGGCGGTTAAACTGTACATTCACCAGTTCGAACAAACACACATTTATCTGGAAGATGACCCGTAAGGTGGGAACTAAAAGCCTGCAAGCACTACATCGACAATATACTGATTATTTGAATAGGTGATGTTGGATGAATCTTAATGTTTCTGGAATTGTTAAATATGAGCAGCACTTACCTGAGGTTCACCTGTAAGTACAGGAATGTTAGACTTCCCTTTCTTGATCTAAAGTTGTATTCAAAGGATGGAAACCGATGACAAGAAACTCGCTGTTACATTATAACAGCTTTCATCCCAGGGCCTTGCTCGATAACCTGCCGGTGGGCAGTTCTTAAGGATCATACAGAATTGCTCTGAGATTACAAAATTTAACAAACATGCTTCTGATCTGTTCAGAGACATTACCCTGTTCATCTGATTTGGAAGGTTGCTAAACAAACACATAATAATCATAGGAAGGATAATCCATGTTCAACTACAGAGAGATTGCTATGTGTGAGTTCCATTTGCAGTTTTTCAACTGCTATTAAGAAATTTATCTATGGGGACTCAGTATCATAAATACAGGCTGAGTAAGTCTAAGAAAAACTATTTTTGTATCTCAATTGAACTCAAATTTGAAGAGCATTGTGAAAAATACATGCCCAAAGAATAAAATGAAGGATAACCAAGGGACACTGTGGTCACTCCTGAAAGTAAAGGGACACTTTCCTTGTGGACTTTGTAGTGTGTCCCAACCAACTCATGTGACATGACACAGAGATCAACCTGGGTCTTCAGAGAGCGTGAAAATGAAGGCATCAGAGCAACAGCAAAACCATACATCTATTCGACTACCTGTCTATGTGGGCTTCGCTATATAGGGGTGACCACAAACAAAGTAAAGACAAGAACAATAGAACATTGAACCACAATCAGATGCCAAAAGAACAACAAGATGACGAGGCATTTCCCTGAAAAAAAATCATGAAGAGATTTATTTTGGACAGTGATTGATAAACCTGAAAGCCTGCCTCGAGGATCTCATATACACACTTTTCTCTTTCACAAAGAACAGTGTTGGGTTTTTAGGTAGAAAACCTGCATATTGGGCTTGAATGATGACAGACCTTGGATCTTGATTGATGTGGTCATTAGACAGCATTGCCCTCCAATGCTTAGTCTGTATCTGTTTTGATTATTATGATGGACTGTCCTTGTATAATTTTTAGGTGACAACAACCCAGATGGATGGCGTCTATTTATAGGGTGACCATCACAAATTTCTGGATAATAGGTGATTGTGGACTTTTTTTTTTTAACAGTAATGTTTGAAGGGACCTATTTGGGTTCCCGCTTATTAGCTTTTTTCCCACTAAGACCAAATTTCCATGAATCCTAGCACAGATGCGACAAACACGCATCTGCTTTTTGCTGTGACCACAATTAAGATGAGGCTCAGCTCAGGCGTGGCAAAAGTGTGTTATGATGGATGTAGAGACGGCTTGATTAGGGGCCGCATGGACCGTCTGCATTGTTTCCTCACATCAGACAGACTCAGGACAGCGCTGTACAGTGGACCACAAAGGGTACGTGCCCACTCTGTATATTTTGTGACGCCTGTGTTTGACTTTGAGTCCGTAAGCAGAAATTGACTCCGTACACGATTTCCACACAAAGAATCACTATATGTCACAAGTGACTTGACTGTGTTTGCAGTGGCTAAGCACTGGCTTATTACTCATGCACGAGTTACATATCATCCTCACAATGGTGACTCAATTTGAATTACTTGACTGAAGCAGTTTCATAAAATACTGTTTTCAATGAGTTGATTAATAGATTTTCTAGGATGATTACATTAATAAATTAATGAGTTATTGGATTGTCATTTTGACTGACACCGAGCACTGTGGAACAACTATGAGAGCACTTATTAGATTTTGTGGTGATTGAGGTGCATGCTAATAAAGCGTAACATACTTTTTAAATTTAAACCTCTATCAACAAAATGAAAAGAGTTGGTTTTGGAGATTATATTTTCATAAATATCTGATTATATAAACCCATCTGGGTGCACACATTGACCATGTGTCCTGACTGATATGAAATGTGATGGGGAAGGAGGTTGTTTGTGTCTTTAATGTTTTCAATACGAGGCTCACCTTAATCACTATTTTAGCCCAGGATCATGCTGTCTGAATGATTGTGCTTTAAGACCTGAAACTCGAGTTTGCGGGCGAGAACATACACACACTCTTGATATACTGCTGTGATTACTGTGGTTAACTCTTTCCCCTATATTGTTTGTAAGAGAATACAATGCGCATGATGAGCATGAACAATCACTCTGTTGTGGTACGCACATGCAAGCTCTTGTCATGGAAATGAACCTATATTGAAGCTTTATTGAAATCTCATGTTTGTCTCGTGTTACTTGATTTTTTCTTTTATGTGATGACAATGGTGAACACATCCACATTCAAGGTGGTGTAGTGGATGTATGATTGACCATTTTCACTACTGATGTTTTCTATTGTCACTGACTTATGGGTCTGATTGATGCCATACACCTCATAGCAGGGTTTTGAGATTGGCAGAAACATGTTGACCCCTTTTTCACTACTGCACTGAAGTCCTATCACCCTTACTATTTTTTTTAATATACTTCTTGGGGAGACTCAATAAAGTTTTTACTTATTCGCCAAGAGGTATTTTTAACCTTCACACTGATTACATTACACTGTGCCACTCCCAGCTCAAATAGGGCATAGCTGAAAGCAAAACTCCTTAAGAGATCCTCCCTTACTGGGAGTTGTAGCCCTCACTACTGACCATTGGGAAGTGGTGTGAGGAGGAATCCTATTAAGTGGGTGAGGGTTTTCATCCTTAAAATCAAGATTTTTTTAATTGGATCAAGAGACTCTGGTTTGTGACCCATCTAGTGTGACAGATTCACCTTTTGTGTGCCTGTAAAAAAAAATATCCTGCCATCCGAAATAGCAATTTAAAACTGCACTACAGGCTGCAGTGGCAGGCTTGAGACATATTTTTAAAAGGCTACGTTAGTAGGTAACACAGTGAGTGCTGCTGAACGCTAGAAGCATTTAATTTACAGGCCCTGGGTACATGTAGTACCATTTTCTACAGACTTACACAGTAAATTAAATGTGCCAGTTCGGCGGAGTCCAATTGTACCATGAGTGAGAGCACAAGCACTTCAGCACTGGTTAAATGGATAAAGTACACAGAGTCCTTCTTAAAGCCAGCAAAATGAAGTTCGGCCAGGATCAGGAAGTGAAGGTAAAATGTTTAGGGGAATACCATACCAAGAATGCTAGGTACAACAGAGGATAGATTTTCCATCAACAGTCTCATGAGTCGAAGCATATTCATAAAGGACTCCGTCAGATGACTGGTAGGCAGACAGTGTCTTGGGTAAAATTGCAAAATGTTAACAAGACATAGCAAAGATGCAACAAGAACACCTTAGAACGTTTTGGGAAGTGATTGAAATGCCTTTGCCCTGAAGATGATAGAGGCAATAAGCAAAAAATGCCAATGTCACTGGAAAGATAGATTCTATAAGAACATTTCCAAAAGGTTTCTATACCTCCTTTTTAGTCTGCCACCACAGATCTACTGTATGACGTTTCTCAAGGATCAGCTCTTAGGCCTAAACTATTCAACATATAAATGGCACATGTAGTCTCTTAGGCCAATAATAGGCAATTAACTGTGTCCCTTTTGGATAAGAAAAATTAATTGCAACTCTACTTCAATTGTCTAGCTAGCAGACTGATGTACAACAATAGGGAAAGGAGGGTTTATTATTGGTTGAATGTGAAATATTATTTTTAGTTCAACATGCACTGAATTGTAATGTAAAGATTTATTCAATTACATATACCGATAACTAAAGTTGGAAAATAAAATGAAGGTTGTGGAATGAGTGGAAAAATGGGTAAAGGTAGTGAAAATATAACAAAAGAGAGGAAAAAAGAACAGAATAATCCAACAAAACACTACTGTACAGCTACCTGAAATTATTTTTTCAAGTTATAAGCCACCTACTGAGGTGTGGAGCAGCACTATATGGTGAATATGGTATAATATAGTGCTTCTTTGACAGGACACAAAAAATGCAACAGTTTTTATTGTTAATGGTAGGGTCCTTGTTTAATGTAGATACGAACAGGGAGGTAGGTTTACAGGGATTTGTCTGTTTAAAAAGCTGAAATTAGGCAATGATACAGTGCATGCTAACAGATGGTTTGAGGTGGATAAATGCACATTTTACAAAGGGAATATAGTTTAGACTGGGGCAAGAGAGTTGCAAAACATTCCATCTGGAGAAATGTTTACTTTCCTACATTCTGACAAAGGAATTTGAACTGAATGCACGTGTAGCCCACAGGAAACAAAGTTTACAAGCTGTAAAAAAGTAGGCTTAATTTAGGCCTATCAAGGAATGACATTTGCACTTTGAAATAGCACAGAAAGCACACTTTGCACTATAGATGTGCACTGGACATGACTGTGCTTTTCAAGTTGGACATCTGAATATGTAGAACAAGCCCTGTAATCCAGAGAAAACTATATGGAATAATTTGTTAATATATAGTGAAAATATGCGAAATTAAGCTTGCGAGTAGGCCAAAACAATAACATTTATTTAATCTCTAATCAGGGCTAATGATTTAACTTTTTGTATTATGTGCGATGAATAGTGTAAAGAAGAAAATTTCAGAGTGAACTTAAAAAAAGTGACCACTCATTCCTAGAACATCCCTTTAGAAAGTTATAATGAAACACAGGAGGGCAACATAAGAGAATGTGGGAAATAGTGCTTTGTGCAAAATTAGCATGGTTTGGATTTGAGTGTCAGGCAGCAGCTAAATATTGCATCTAAAGACATATTTAGTTCCTCTCATACATGCAGGGAAAGAAGCTGGTGCTAAATCCACATGGAGCCCATTAAAAATACCCCGGTATAAAGAATGCGAAAAGCGGTCTGCTGTTATTGTACTAAAGTGGTGAGATTCGCCTTTTCAAAGTGGTGTAAACAGTTACTTTGCACCTTACTCATCCAGTCATTGCATGTAAGTTAGCTTCTCAACAAGTAGAAACAGTTTTTTTAACTCTGAGAAAAGTATTTGAAATAGTCAGTTACCAACTCTTGAAATCATGCGTACTGAAGTTTGACATTAGAACCAAACTATAGAAAATTATTTAATGTTTAGAAGCTGTAGAGCCCCAATATCTTGTGGCTGTTTGTGTGCTGATTGCAGTAGGTCAGAGAAGAAAATCTAATCTAATCAAATCTAATTTAAAAATGAAGAAACTCTTAACCTCAGAATAGAATAGAGCAGATCAGTACAGGGATGAAGGAGAGAAAGTGCTCATTATACAAAGCTAGCATGTTTTGGAGTTTGGTGCCAGACAGCTGGAGAATATTCCATCTACACAGTTCTTTAACTTCCTCTCTTACATCCTGGGAAATAAATTTGACTACACTCATGTAAAAGTCTTTTGAAACACCCTTCAAAAAGAGTGCAAAAGTGTATGTTGCTACAGCTACTGAATTAATGAGATTCGGGTGTACAAAGCAGAATGAACTGTTTATTTACAAATCACCGATCCACTTAAAGTGAGTACGTTATAAAACTATTACACCCAAATAAGTAACAATGCTTAGTTCGGAGAAAACTATGTGGGATAGTCCATTAGTAGCTCATGAAAATATGTGAATTAAGTCTGAAATTAGTCGAGAAAACTACAGAAAATATTTAATGTGCACATAGCTGTAGAGACTTAAGTTCTTGTGGTTTGTGAGATGGCCGCAGCAGGTGAGAGAAGAGGATCTAGACTAAAAATGAAATTGACCCTGCTTCCAAACAGAAAGTTGACGTCAATCCACACAGAGCTATTTAGGAACACCCTTCAGAAAGAGTGTGAAAAGGGCACAGACACTAGGCCTATCAAAATGGTGAGAATTGCCTTAAGAAAGTGGAGCGAATAGTTGCTTTGCAGTTTACTCATCCACCCAACATGAGTAAGGAGTACAAGTACTTCATATGAACAAGCAGAAACAGTAGTTTAAGTCTGAGAAACGTTTGAGATATAGGCCCTCATTACGACTTCGGCGGTCTTGTAAAAAGACCGCCAAAGCCGCGGGAGTCAATATACCGCCAGTGCTGGCAGTATGTTTGGCCCCCTATTATGACATTTCTGCTGGGCCAGCGGAAAAGTCACATCAGCATTGAAGCTGGCTCGTAATAGGGCCGGCGGCAATGTTGATGTGCAGTGGGTGCAGCAGCACCCATCGCGCATTTCATTGCCCGTAATTCGGGCCAAGTGCATGGGCAGTGCAGGGGCCCACAGGGGCACCCCGAGTCCCCCTTACCGCCAGCCTTTCCATGGCGGTGTTTACCGCCATGGACAGGCTGGCGGTTGGGGATTATAACCGCCCGGCTGAAGACTGGCGGTATACTGGAGGGACCGGCGGGGTTGTAATGAGGGCCATAGTCCCTTACTGACCCGTGAATACATGACAACTAAACTGTAAATGTGGCCCTAAAACTAAAGAAAATTACTGTTTTACAAAAGCTGTTGAGGTTTAAGCTTTTATGGTTTGTGTGATAATTACAGTATGTGACAAAAGAGAATCAAGACTAAAATGAAGTTGCTCACCCGTTCAAAACATAGGTGTCTCAAAGTTCTTAAACAGAACACCTCAGCACAGGGTTACGGGCGGGAAAGTAAGTGTTGTAGAAAGTTATTACAGTTTCAACTTGGGTGTCAGGCAGCTACAAAATGTTCCATCTTAAGACATCTTTACTTTCTTCTCTTGTGTACGGAGTAAGAAACTGCAGCTGAATCCATGTGGAACTCCTTGGATACAGTTTACTGAGAATGTGAAAAGGCTTCTGTTACTACAGTACTGAAGTGGTGTGATCTGCCGTAACAAACTGGAGTGAACCGTTGCTTTGCAGTTTCTTGTCAACTCACATGACTAAGATGTATGACTTGTTCAAGTAATCTAGTAGAAATAATAGTTTGTCTGAGAAATGTTTGTAGTATAGTCCCTTACTAACGTATGAAAATATGCAACCAAACCCCTAAAAGTAGTCCTGAAATATATTTAAGATTATTTAATTTGAAAACGGATTTACGTTTTTGTAGCTTGCATGGTGTCTGCAGTAGATGGGAAGGTGCATGCTGTAGAAAGTTAGCATAGTTTGGAGTAGACTGTCAGGTAGCTGCAAAATATTGCACCTAGAGACATGTTTACTTTACCGTCGTATATACCAGGAAAGACATAGGATCTAACTCCACTTCGAATCCCTTGGAGGCTCCCTTTACAAAGAATGCAGAAGGTGGTCTGCTGCTACAGTACTGAAGTGGTAAAACTCACCTTTACAAAGTAGAGTAAGTGTTGGCTTCAGCTTTCTTTCACAGATGTTGCTGTGTATGTTCAATGGTTAACAGTTGTGGCTTGCACTGCCTGTTGTTCAAGTTATTTACCTTTGGTAACGCATTATCTCGTGGACACCGAAACTCGTCGACCTTAGCCTCTTTGGGAGAGGTTGCTTGAAATATTAAATAATACGTATAAGGAATGTCTATGGTACACATCTTTTTAAAAAGAATAAACAATATTAATTGTTTTGATGTGACCACAATACAACTATCTCTCATATGGATTAACATACAAAGCATAGTTTTAACCACATTTTGTGAGAGTAAAAGGATGATTGGAGTACAATCTTGGTGAATTGAAACGGTTGATTGTTTGTGTTGGTTTATGTATAACTATGTTTTGTCTTATATGATTAGTACGATATGTAATTTTTGTCTAGAAATATTGTGACATGTCTAATATGTTTGATTCCGGCTATTTTATTGTTCAATTAAATATCATTACATGAAATGTAGAAATTAATTGTTCTTCCAGTGATTTATTTAGAGTTTCATTGATGTACTGGTGATTACATTTTTTCCTACTATTGTACCACATTTTTGCATTACGTCCTAGTCTACCCAGGTATAGTAGGGTTATTAGGGTAAACACCCTTCTTTTATACGCAGTGCCCAAGAAGCAGCCTCCTGTGGACTTGAGGGCTCATTCCACCAGGGGCAAGGCTGCTACCACAGCACTTAGGTCCAAAAAAATCAAAGCCACGGTGCCACCTTTGTCTAACTGAGACTTAAGGTTTTCTGGGATGCCAAGTAAGGCTGCCTTTGTACTGTGGCCTGCTCTAAAGCCTGGTTGGGCCAGGTAGAAGAGGCCCTTTGCAGCAATAAACATTGTGATCTGTTAATTTACATGTTTTTCCAGGATCTTAGTCAATATTGGGAGAAGAGCAGGAGGTCTGTAATTCGAACAGTTGGAGGTGTTTAAGTTTGGCTTTTTTAGCAACGACCGTGGGAACATATCCTTCCAGTAGAAACATTCAGATGCTGTGCTAGACATTCTAAAACTTGTGGGCCCAAATTACCCAGAAATGAGGGAGGAAACGGGTCTAAAGGGGAACATGATTTAATAACATTGAGGAACCCTGTGAATGTCATGAGGTCCAGAGGTGCAAAGATATTCAGAGAATGGAGCAGGGCTAATAGGGGAATCTCATCTGGCCTGCCTCTGATGGTATCCTGATATATTCCAGACTGTATTTGCTCTAGTAGAATCCAGAGAACTGTCTGGAGTAATTACAGAAGTAAAGTAGCCTTGAATGTGAGGCACTTTTTCCACAAAAAAGTAGACCAATTCATCACATTATTATATAAGGAGCAATCAGAAAGGGTAGATGGCGGCTGAAAGCTTGTCACTTTTCATGTTTGCACAAGGACATTTTTAGATGCCTCCAGTCGACAAATGTGGAGTAACCACTACATAGCATTATCGTGTCTCCGAAAATCACAGCACAGAGCCACGGAAACATTTAAAAGGGACATTAAATGGATCTAACTGCTTACAGGGTCTTTATTTAGCATGAAATGTCGCTAGTGTGATTAGGGCTTATTTAGTAGCTTGCAGACAAAAGTACACAGAACAAATGCTTGGTTTAGGCGAGAAGCTACTTCAAGTCCATGGAAAAACATTCAATCAGTTTGCGTGACAAGTATGCGACCATTGTAGTAACGCTGTTCGGGGGAAGCTGGTTTAAATTGCCATTTCCGGGATCGGAGGGAGGGCAGTTTTAATGGCATTTTTCCTGAAAGATGAGCGCTTAGTTTGCAGTGAAGCAGAAATACAAAAGAAACCCGGTGGTGGAGGGAGAGTACGGGCAAAAACTAATAATAATAACAAGCATTTACAATGCAACGGGTCTCGCATTTGCTAGAGTTAGAGCTATTAGCGTTGTGAACTCCTAACCGGACTTTTCTTGCCACATAAATCGAAAATTAAAAGTAAAACAGTTTCACACAAGCAAGCCGATACAAAGCGCCATGGCCGCCATGAGCATCAGCGTGAAGAGACACACAAAAGGAAAAAGAAGTTCCCTCGCAGTCAAATTTTTCGGCAAAAGTGAAATTAGCTATGTAACAGAGGTGATGGCCAAGGAGGTAACAAAACCTCCCCAGTGAGGGACAAACGTAAACCATTTATCAATGTCAAAGTATTTTTGAAGGGCAAGCCCAGGAACAAGTGTTAGTGATGGGTGTGTTGTGGGTGTTGTTAAAAGCCCAGCTACATACCTAAATGTAGGAAATTCTCCAACTGGGAAAAAAAGCTCCTGCAGGGCATGATAGGGGATGACGCGCTACTACACTTACTAATAAGAAGGGGTCGGTGGATAATCCAATGCCCTATTTGCGAGTCACACTTCCCAGATCTGGGAAACGGTGGTGAAAAAAAGGTACTACGTAGGGACCCTTTGACAAGGAATTACACATATGGGATCTTGAACCCTTTGGCTCCTTCGATCTCGACATATCCATGGAAAGGTGGAGGGAGAGCGGATGCCTCTTAGCAGGCTACCTGTATCTCGGAGAGGTCTTCATAACTTACCAGGAGGCACAGGACATATTTAATGTAGGGCAGGGCCATTACCTGCAGTATGGCAAATTAGAAAACTCTGCATAGGATATATGGTGCACGCATCCGACAGCCCCATCAACCTCTCAGACACTGGGGGTGGAGGGGGTTCCTCAGATGGGAGGAGTGTAGACACCTCATCACTCTATTCTACAAGGCACTCTATGAAGATATGACAAAGGGATATCTCAAAGTGAGGACAGTATGGGAGACTGATCTGGGGAAACCCATTGAGGACTGGGGACATGCATGCAACTTGGTGAAAACTGTATCCCCCAATAACAGATTGAAAGTGTTACACTTCAATTACCTACACTGCACTTACAAAACACCATCCCGACTGAATAGTATTGACCACAACAGGACGGGGCAGTGTGCACATTGTGGGGAAGAGGGTGTCATGTGCTTACATCTGGCATGGCAGTGTGCAGGGGCAGGTGACTTCTGGGAGGAAGTTGTGCCCCGAATTAAGAGTGTTGCAGGAATCGTCATCCCCGTGACACCTGGGGAATGCCTACTGGTCATGGAAGTGAAGCCCAGAAGACACAATATTTCATATAAGCTCCTGCAGATAACGCTGCTTTTTGCTATGTGTAGAATAGCTACTGGGCGGATGGGATCTTGGGCTATGAGTTGGGCCTTATGGGGCAAGAATGTTCTTGAGTGGGGCGTGGCGGAGGAACAACACTTGCGACTCTCTTGCACTGACCAAAGGGGTGCGGAGGACTTGCCAGCCTGGTGGGAAATGTTGGACTCTTAATGAGCACAGAGACTCAGACATGGAACCAGACCCGGGAGGCCTGAAGACATGAAAGTATACAAAGCACTATTGTATGGGAGAGATGTCATTACCAAGTGAGGTTGGGGTTATGCATATTCATGTTTCATTCACTGACTTGGTATGTGTGATGTTATCCACTTTGTGAAGATCCTTGCTGTAAATCAACTAAGATGGATGATTTGGTACTTGCACTCTTTAACTTGCACTGTGTGTTGTGTTTGTTTTTGTATACATTAAATCCAAAAATAAAGGCTTTAAAAAATATATTTATATATTCCTGGCCACTGAGACATGTCCATCGAGAGCAGTGGGCAATTCATGGCATGTCTTTCCTTGCCAACTCTTGTTTTAATTAATTTCCCTAAACCAGTCATCTTGCCAATGCACATTACTTCTGAGACGGCACTAATAAGTAGCAACACCAGAGTCAAGTGCTGCTCACTGTAGCCCGAAAGTGAAAATAAAGTCTAACTGGTAGCAAAGAAGAAAACTAGATTTTCAAAAATTATATTTTCGAATCCCTCTGTATGAGAAAGGTAAACACAGCTGTACTGTATCCAGGCAGGGAGGGGGCAAGAAAGGTGATGGGGAGGGATGGTGTAAGCAAGAGACTGCAGACACATGCACTCTCAGTGCATGTTCAAAAGTAAATGAAAAAAAAAAAAGAGTACCTGCTGACCAGTGAAACGACACTGGCCACAGGAAGCAGTGCTTGGTCCAATCACCACCGCATTGACAAAGAATACCAAGAGCTGGAGGAAGCCGGAGACCAGAAGGATAAGGAGCTACAGAACAATTGTTTGGAAGCAAGGAAACAAGACCCACATGGGAGCCAGTCAATGGTAAGTAAAGATGTGCTGATCAATAGGAAGCAAGCAAATGGGACCCATGTGGGAGCCAGACAATTGTCAATAGAGTGACATAGGATCAGCCAGTGGTAAGTAGATGTAAATAATGGGGGAGCTTTAAACTCCCTTTAAGTTTTTTGTTTTTTTAATACAATAGATTTCGTAAGCATAGCACAAGCACTCTGCTGGCGAAACCTAATAAAATTACACAAAAATGACAAACATACAAAAAGGAGAACCAGAGATGTGAATTCTTAAATTTTTAAGTGAAACTAGTGCCAAGAAGCACAAAGAGCCAATGATCGTCAATGACACAGTAGAACAGGACCTAGGTACAATTTGACACTCTTCGCGATGGAGCGCAAGTCAGATACAGCAACCAGGTTCGTCCTTGACAAAAAGATTTTACCTTCTGACTTTAGTCCTTTAAGTCCCAATCCACCACAGGAATACACTTCCAAAGCTACACGGACCTCAAAAGAGAAACTTAGAGACTCACAGGATGGCAGGCAGAGGCAAACAGGAGGGTTCAGTCTAGGTCCAGTTGCTACTGGTCATCTGGACATTTGCAGGAAAATGCATTTTACAACTTGTTGTGTCCCAGCACATCCAGTCTTCTAGGCTCTTCTCGGGTCTCAAATAGCAGGTTCGGTTCAATTCTCTTCTGATCTTCCAGTGGTCCAGGAGAGTTCTGAATTAGGTGCCTGGAGATTCCACATTCGTGCCTGGCATGGGTTAGGGGGTAGGGTTGGTACCTAAAACCTTTACCCCATTTGTTAGGGCATCCCCAGGGATCATTCACATCCACTAGCTCGTTCCAGGCTTAAATGTGGCATCCCAAGGCACCAACCTCTGAACACTCCTGGACCTGTAGAAGATCAGCCATATTAATATTTCACAATAAGAGGTATGGTGAATTTAGTTATCACAGAGTTGGTGAGAAAAACCAATGAAAATATATATGGATAAAAATGTGCAGACAGCAATAGCTTCATACATATTAGACATGCAAGTTGACTGCTAGCATTTTAATTTGATCTATTTCATATTCTATGCATAAAACCTTCAATAACAATAGACACATGTAACCTTCACTAAAAATATAAGAGTTCACTTACCAATCAACCCTCTGGAAGACAGAACTTCTTCCCATTGTTCTTGGTTACTTATGGAAACCTATTTAAAAAACAATGCCTGATTATAATAAACTATTACAAATGAATTCATATTTGTATTAATGGCCCAGAGGAAAGGCAGGTGAATTAGTACGCAGATGGGAAAATATATCTTAAATATGAAAAAAGTTGAAAAAGGAATAAAAGTAGGTTGTTGAAGGTCATCTTTCCTTCCTACCAGCTTAAATTCTTTCTTGAACTGTCTAATATTTTTTCTTGGAGGAGGAATTTCACAGGGGAAGAACACAATGCACATTTGTCATGTTTCTCTAAGCAGGCAAAAGCTAATCACACTTTCTGTACATTTTTCTATTTAGCACATAAAACCTTATGTAATGTTTTCACTTTTTAATAATAAACATTGAGTTTTTCTCTCTCATTTTTTTCAATTTAACATAACTTTAAAAGTTGTTTCCACTATAAATAGTTTCACGTTGGAAGAAACATGGTATTTGATATATCAACAAACTTGCATTTGTTAAGATCTAGTTTCTTTTTTTACTATAACTTGTATGCTAATAAATCACACACTTTATGTCTTCTGTTAACAGTATTAACGTATAGATTGATTTTAGAACAATATTATATACATTTTCTTTTGACCCATAATAAAAAATATTTCTGTTGCAGTTCCTTCTTCTGACAAACATATATATTTTTAGCTATCAAATTTTAACTTCCAAGTTTTCCTAAGCTAAGTATATTAAAAACATTATCCTGATGGAGTTATCTTTAATCGTACATTATTTTATTGAAAAACTTTTCATTATTACTTATTGTGTTAAACCAAAACGTATTCCCACCAACATATTTAGCATCTCAAGGTAAACAACAAACTATACCTGTGTTTGTAAGATTTTGTTAGTTCTACATTTTTCATTTTTATTGACACACAAATACAGGTGCAAATAATATTTTCTGGCCGAGATGACACTGGTTGAGCTTCTTTAAACGTAACAGAGGCAAAGTTTACAGCAGTAAAAAGAAAATCTTGATATCCGTGTAACCCTCATTAAGGAACCATACTTTATACTTCTTCAACCATGACTTTATGTTTCCATTTCAATTTTGTGTTTTGAATGATTCTTTTTTGTCTTTTCTTTTAGAAAGTAGGTCTGGATTCTTTATAGTATTTTTCATTTTACATCAAAACATTTTTTAAAGAATTGCCCTCTTAGAGAGTGACCTTTCCCAAAAGTAAACTTGGAGCACAACTAACAGTTTTGCTACAATGAATTGGTGGAAACTCAGCGAGATGCTACAGTGAGCAGGTAGGCCCTCAGTGCAGTGAGGCAAAGTAGAATGTACTTAACTTCAGAAAGACTTTTCCTGGCAGATTCTTCAACTTAGTAATCCAACTTCAGGTACAGCTGTCAAGTTGAACTCTTCACACAATTAACATGGGCTTTTAGTGCAGATTCAGAGACCTAGGGTCTTATTTAGAGTTCGGCAGATGTGGGCCATCCATCAAAAAGTGGAAGGAGTCGTAGCCCCCCTATTTCAAGTGAATGTGCTCTCTATAGAGAGAGGACTGGACATCCACCCAGAACAGGATAAACATGTTTCCCAGGGCGTTCTTGGAGTCCAGAGCCCACAATTTTGATGCCCATCCTTGCAAAGGGAATGGTATGGGAGCAGGGGAGCCTTCAACTTTACTCCTGACCCCCCCTGGCAGGGCAAGTAGTGCAGGGCCTACAGAATGCATATGTGGTCACTCTCACCTGAGTTCCATTGAGGTGTATGACAAATGTAAGTGTAATGGTTTTGGCCTGCCCTTTATGTCCTGCAAGGGGCACATCATTAGGCAGCTCCAGAAAGAAGGCCCTGCAGAACTGGGGGGCCACCAACAAATGGATTGCCCCAGGCTCATGGATCTTAGGCTCTCTATACAGGAGACCATGGTCCCAACAAATGAGGTGATCACCAGAGGTGTCTCCATTTGCCTAGGCCTCGGCCTCGGCCTGTCGTTATAGGTTCTCAAGAGTGAATCACTATTTCTGCACCTGGCAGCACTCTGCATGGGAGAGGAATATTTTAGTTTGCCATCAGTGTAGTTTAGGTAGGTCTCCTGGGGTAGCAGTGACCTTCGCTATAGGCTGCAGGGAGTCCTCCTCAGGATCAGTCTCCTCTTAGACTGTGTGATTATCTCAAGCCGGTTTCCCATGCCCCCCGCCTCTTCTCTTTTTGGCACGTACCTGTGCAATTTTTCAAAGCTCCAGGACCCTTGGATGCTCCCTTCAGACTACCATGGACCATGTAATCCGGCACTCCTACTCAGGCAATCCTAAAACCTCCAAGTGGCACTGGAGCTCCACCTCTTTCCAGATAGTGTGCTCCAGCTCTTACCTAACAGACAGTCCACAGGCATGACCAAATGCCCAGTTACCTTTGCGGAACCTCACCTCATTTAAAGGAAACAAGAGCCACTGGATAGAAACTCACCTGGTTGTCTGCTGTCACAACCTGGTGAACTACATTAGGAATTACCTGCTCTGAGGACACCAGATGAACGAGTTACTTACCTTCGGTAACGACTTTTCTGGTGGATACATTAGCTACCTGTGGATTCCTCACCTCATGAATACTCCCATGGCGCCAGCATTCGACGGAAATCTTCTTACTAGTCTCTGCACGTCGACGAGGACGTCACTGTCTCGCACGCGACGCCGTCTGACGTCATACAGGCAATAAGAGGTCCTCGACGACGTGCGGACGTCAGTACCAATCATTTTTTACGTGCATGAGAACAACCAGGCAATGCAATGAAAGAACAAAGCAACATCCATTATATTGTAAAAATACACCACATTGTATGAATAACTGTAAATCTTTTTATGTACATATATATATATATATATATAAAACTCTCTCTTTTAAAATATATACACACACCAAGTATATACATAAATATATATACACATATACCTATATATATATAAATATATTATATATATACATCTATTGCACCCTCAAAGACCAAGAGGAGCGCACTCAAGGATTACTTGGCAAGACCATAAAGGCAACGGGGAGGCGGGTGGGACCGTGAGGAATCCACAGGTAGCTAATGTATCCACCAGAAAAGTCGTTACCGAAGGTAAGTAACTCGTTCTTCTGATGGATACAACTACCTGTGGATTCCTCACCTCATGAATAGAGTCCCAAAGCAGTACCAGGTGGGTGCCTAAATGGTCAAACCAAGAAATCCTGCAGCACTGACCGTGCAAAATGGCCGTCCCTTCTAACCTCAGAATCTAAACAGTAATGTTTTGCAAAAGTGTGAAGGGACGACCAAGTTGCGGCCTTGCAGATGTCGACCACAGGAACACCTCTGGCTAAGGCCGAAGTGGCCGACTTAGCTCTGGTGGAATGAGCTCTAATGCCCTCAGGAGGATCCTTCTTTGCCAAAGAGTAACATATTTTAATGCAAAGAACAACCCACCTGGATAGTGTTCTCTTGTGGACTGCCTTTCCTCTCCTCTTGCCCACGTATCCAATAAACAGCTGATCCTCCAGCCTGAAATCCTTTGTTCTATCGATAAAGAAGCTCAACGCTCTCTTTGGGTCCAGACGGTGCAGTCTTTCTTCCTCTTTGGAAGGATGAGGCGGAGGATAGAACGTGGACAAAGTAATTGCCTGAGCCAAATGGAAGGGTGAAACAACCTTCGGGAGGAAAGCAGCCTTGGTCCTCAACACCACCTTATCCCCATAAAAAGTTGTATAAGGGGGTTTTACTGATAAGGCCTGCAACTCACTCACTCTCCTTGCTGATGTTATAGCTATCAGGAAGACTGTTTTTAAAACCAAATACCTCAAGGGGCAAGAATGCATAGGTTCAAAAGGGGACCCCATAAGGAAAGTCAGGACTAAGGACAAATCCCATTGCGGCATAACGAATGGCTTTGGAGGATATTGATTTAGAAGACCTTTCAAGAATCTGATAACAATAGGGGATTTAAATAAAGATGGTTGGTCTGGAAGACATATGAAGGCTGACAAGGCCGATAAATAACCTTTAATGGTAGCCACTGCACAACCTTTCTGCGCCAGAGATAGAGCAAAAGACAAAACGTCCGATAGATGAGCATGTAAAGGATCAATCTGCCTCTCTCCACACCACGCAACAAATTTAGACCACCTATTAGCGTAGATAGATTTAGTGGAGTGTCGCCTGGCCGCTAATATAACATCCACTACCTCAGGCGGGAGAGAGAAGGAACTCAGGTTGCCCCGTTCAATCTCCAGGCATGTAGGTGCAGACTCTGGAGGTTGGGGTGTAGAACCTGCCCCTGCGACTGTGAGAGGAGGTCTGCCCTGAAAGGGAGACGGAGCGGCGGGCACGTTGAGAGTTGGAGAAGGTCGGAGTACCACACCCTCCTTGGCCAATCCGGAGCTATTAAGATTACTAGAGCCCGGTCTTGGCGAATCTTCCTCAATACTCGAGGAATCAAGGGTATGGGAGGAAACGCGTAAAGCAACTGGCCGCACCAGGTCATTTGAAACGCGTCCCCCAACGCTTCCTGCATCGGATACTGAAGGCTGCAGAACAACGGACAATGCGCGTTCTCTCGAGTGGCGAACAGATCTACCCGAGGAAACCCCCACTTCTGGAAGATTAAACGGACTTGATCTGGATGGAGACGCCACTCGTGGTCTGCCGAGAAGTGGCGACTGAGACTGTCCGCACGCACGTTCAAGACTCCGGCCAGATGGTTTGCTATCAAGCAAATCCGATGGTCCTTTGCCCAGGACCATAGTCGAAGAGCTTCTCTGCAGAGAAGGTACGACCCCACTCCTCCCTGCTTGTTTATGTACCACATCGTGGTAGTATTGTCCGTTAGGACCTGTACCGACTGACCACGAAGGGAAGGGAGGAAGGCCTTGAGAGCCAGACGTACAGCCCGTAACTCTAACAGATTGATGTGAAAAATCTGTTCCTCTGGAGACCAAAGACCTTTGATCTCCAGATCCCCCAGATGAGCTCCCCACCCTAGAGTGGAAGCATCCGTTATGACTGTGGCCACTGGTGGCGACTGCTGGAACGGCTTTCCTTGTGAAAGATTGTTGCTTGCAATCCACCACTTCAAATCCACAGCAGCATCTCTGGAGATCTTGACAGTACCCTCTAGATCCCCTCTGTGTTGAGACCACTGCCTTCGGAGGCACCACTGAAGAGCCCTCATGTGCCAGCGAGCATGCGTGACCAACAGAATGCAGGAGGCAAAAAGACCGAGCAGACGAAGGACCTTGAGGACTGGAACTACCGCTCCATTTCGAAACATTGGAACCAAATCCTGAATATCTTGAATCCGCTGAGGCGGAGGAAATGCCCGACCCAATGTTGTATCCAGTACTGCCCCTATGAACAGGAGGCGCTGAGAGGGCTCCAGGTGAGATTTGGGCTCGTTCACCGAAAAGCCTAGGTCGAACAACAACTGGGTTGTTGACTGCAGATGACGCAACACAAGCTCCGGGGACTTGGCTTTGATCAACCAATCGTCCAAGTAAGGGAATACTGCTATCCCCTTCCTTCTGAGCTCTGCCGCAACCACCGACATCACCTTCGTGAAGACTCGAGGTGCTGAAGTAAGACCAAACGGAAGGACCGCAAACTGGTAGTGTTGCGATCCCACCACAAACCGGAGATACTTCCTGTGTGACTTGAGTATCGGGATATGAAAGTAAGCATCCTGCAAGTCGACAGACACCATCCAGTCTTCCATGTTCAACGCCAAAAGCACCTGTGCTAGGGTCAGCATCTTGAACTTTTCCTGCTTGAGGAACCAATTCAAGATCCTCAGGTCCAGAATTGGTCTCAAACGACCATCCTTCTTGGGAATCAGGAAATACCTTGAGTAAACTCCTTGACCCCTTTCCTGCTCCGGGACCAACTCCACCGCGCCCTTTAAAAGGAGGACTTCTACCTCCTGTTCTAGCAACAGGAGGTGTTCTTGTGAACAATACGAAGGGCGGGGCGGGATGAGGGGCGGAAACTCCCGAAAGGGAAGGGTGTAGCCTTTTCCCACAACACTGAGAACCCAAGTGTCCGACGTAACAGTCTCCCATTTGGTGAGAAAATGCTGTAATCTTCCCCCTACAGGAGAGGAGTGAGTGGGAAATGGTGGAAGCCTAAGGCTGCTTCCCCTGCTGCACCCCGCCAGAGGATGAGGAAGAGGCAGAGTGCTGCTGAGAGGCTCCCCTGGTGCGGACCCTACCCCTCCCCCTAAAAGATCTATAGGGATGGGAAGAGGCAGGTTGCTGATATCTTCCCCGAAAGGAAGAGGAGGAAGAGCCACGCCCAAATCCACGAAACCTCCTGAAGAATCTGGAAGAGGCCGTGGAAGAAGGAGCTTGGAGTCCCAACGACTTAGCCGTGGCCCTGCTCTCCTTAAAACGTTCCAAGGCCGAATCAGCCTTAGCCCCAAACAGTTTGTCCCCATCAAACGGGAGATCCAACAATGTGGACTGTACATCTGCCGAAAAGCCCGAGTTACGGAGCCAGGCCTGTCTCCTTTCCACCACAGTTGTGCCCATTGCTCTGGCTACCGAGTCGGTGGTATCCAGTCCCGTCTGGATAATTTGGGTCGCAGCAGCCTGGGCATCAGAGACAAGATCCAAAAGACCCTGGGGAAGCTCTGTAAACGAAGAGGAGATGTCATCCATCAGAGCATGAATATACCTCCCCAGGATACAGGTCGCATTAGTGGCTTTTAACGCCAGACTGCAGGACGAAAAAATCTTCTTCGACTGCGCCTCTAGCTTTTTTGAGTCTCTGTCCCCAGGCACCGTCGGGAAAGAACCAGGCGCTGACTTGGACGAACAGGAGGCCTGCACTACCAAGCTCTCCGGCGTAGGGTGCCTAGATAGGAAACCAGGATCAGTTGGAGCCGTCCGATACCTCCTGGCCACGGCTCTGTGAACTGCTGGGGAAGATGCCGGCCTCTTCCACACCTCTAAAACCGGATCCAGCAGAGCGTCATTAAAAGGTAACAGAGGCTCCGCCGCGGCTGAGGCCGGATGCAACACCTCCGTCAAAAGGTTTTGTTTTGCCTCCACCACCGGCAAAGGCAGGTCCAAAAAACTAGCTGCCTTCCGTACCACTGTATGAAAGGAAGCAGCTTCCTCAGTATATTCCCCCGGGGACGAAAGGTCCCACTCAGGGGAAGTGTCCAGCCCACTGGCCGACTCCAGTCCACGCAGCCCATCACCCGAGTCCTCTAGCTCTCCTTCCTCTAGGGCTCGTTGGTACTCCTGCTCTTCTAGTACCCGGAGAGCACGCCTCCTTGAATGCAGTCGTTGCTCAATCCGCGGAGTCGACAATGCCTCCGCCGAAGTCGGAGATCGGCGCCGATCTTCCGAAGCCACCGACGCCGCATCCGGCGCCACGGGTAACTTCGGCGCCGACTGAAGAGCAGCTGAAACAGATGGACCCACCGGAGTCACAGGCCGAAATCTCGACGTCGACGGGATGGAAATCCCTGGGGCCAATCCCTCCGAAGCCACCGGAGCGGCCACCGGCGCCGACACTGGCGCCGAGCCCACGTTCCCAAACGGGAGAAAGGGCATAAAGGGTGCCGGCCGAAGAGGCGCAGGATCACCCAAAGAAAAGGCCAAAGGCCCAGCCGGAGCACCCCCTGGAGCCATCTGTTGGAAGATGGCATACATCGCATTCAAGAATGCGGAACTATCGGCTCCAGGGGTGGGAAAAGCCGGATACTGGGGTGCCTGTCTCGGAGGCGACCCCGACGTCGGCCTCGGCGTCTGCGCCGGAGAAAACACTTGAGGCTCCAATACCTCAATCACCGACGCCTGTCCAGGCGAAGTTGGTGACGCCGGAGAGGGCAACGGCGTCGAAGGATGCGGCGTCACCGTGGGGCTGACCTCCCATGTCTTTCGGCGCCGATCCGGAGACCTGGAACGAGCCTCCCTTGAATGACGCCGAGATTCTCTACGGCGCCGGGAGTCTCGATGACGCCGATGTCTTGGAGAAGACTTCTTGTGATGCTTCTCCTTTGACTTGGCCATAAACAGCTTCGCCTCACGTTCTTTAAGGGCCTTCGGATTCATGTGCTGACATGAATCACAAGTCGAGACGTCGTGGTCGGAGCTCAAACACCAAAGGCAATCGGAATGAGGATCCGTCACCGACATCTTGCCTCCACACTCACGACAAGGCTTAAATCCAGACTTTCTCTGCGACATTATTTCCACAGAGAAAGAGTACGCAGCAAGATATACACTGTAACCGCAAGAGTAACAGTTGCTCCCTCGAAGATAACCGTTTCGAATGCACGGAAAAAAGGGAACTGACGTCCGCACGTCGTCGAGGACCTCTTATTGCCTGTATGACGTCAGACGGCGTCGCGTGCGAGACAGTGACGTCCTCGTCGACGTGCAGAGACTAGTAAGAAGATTTCCGTCGAATGCTGGCGCCATGGGAGTATTCATGAGGTGAGGAATCCACAGGTAGTTGTATCCATCAGAAGACACCAAACAGTACTCATACTGGCTCCCGTGTCTCTAAGAGCCTCCACCCTCTTCCCATTGATGGTGAACCAGTTCATGTACTTCTTAGTATTGTCAGGCAAGTGATCCTTTGGCACAATCGTTCTAGGGTAACTTCTCCACTCTCCCCAACACTAACTGGGGCTACCTCCTCCCCGAGCACAACAATATTAATCACCGAGGTAGACCTACCAGTGGAGGGCTACTTCCTGTGCTCGCAGATGGGATACCTTTAAAGATCCCATAATGGCAGCAAACTAATGGCACCAGGGTGTAAAGTAGTCTTAGGGCTTCTTCCTCTATAAAAACAACTTTCTTTTTGGCAGGATGGGACTGGGAAACATCCCTCTGAGAACTCTTTTATGGGCCTTTTGAGAACTCTTTAGGTTTTTTCCTTGCCTCCCCCTTTTCTTCTGGTGACCTTGTGCACCCTTTTGGTGATTCCCTAGGTACCTTCTTTGACACTATGGTGCTAATCCAGAGGTCAGCCTTCTTTGCAAGCTCTCTAGGTACAGTGAGCTTGGTATCTATTTGATGTTGGTGAAACTCTGTAAAACAATTACTGAGCATAGGCTCTCTTAGAATCAGTTCATACCACCCATCAACATTACTCACTTTGCTGCTGTTCACCCAACCACTCAGTACCTTACCGGAGTAGTCCATAAAATCCACCCAAAACTGGTTTGACAGTATGTGATAGTCCCAGAACCCTAAGCAGTACATCTCTGGTGTGAAACCAAGTCTGATCATAAGGTCTGCCTTTATGGGCAGCTACTTATAGGGTAAGCAGGGTATCCCTCCCAACAACTGGCATGTGCTTCCATAAACTAGCCCCGCAGTCCTCCTCTTGGACTCTATGCCTATCCAAGACAACCGCATATGCTGCAAACAACCTATAAATATCGTCCCCACCACATAACTAGGCTCCAGGTCTTTGGAATGTGGACCCTTTTATCCCCCCCTGGACACCTCTGTGTTGCTGCCACCATCTTAAGTGGACTCAGTGAGCTTCCTGGCATTCAGGATTAGTTCCATCAGACTATTTTGTGAGCCAACAAGATTTTCTTCTTCTTCAGAGCAAATGTCCTTTCCTCCTTTAGCCTCAGCCTTCTCTTTGGCTAGAGCTCTCTCGGTCTCAGCCTTTTCTTTGGCTAGGGCTCTCTCTGCCTCAGCCTTTTCTTTGGTTAGGACTCTTTCTGCCTCAGCCCTTCTCTTCTCTGCAGCCAGTTTCAGCTTGGCCGGCTGCTGTTTCAGCTCTCCTGTCCTCTACTTCCTCAGAGGACAGGTAGAGGGAGGATAATTTGCTTTCTGCCCCCCTCTGCAGCCATGGTGAGGAGGTTATTTCCCTCTTTGTCCATATCATTCGCCCCCTTTCATATGATCCTCATCCTCCTCCTGTGCTATAGGTTGCACGTAGTGGGACTCCATCCAGGTTCTGAGGGCTACCTACAGCTCCTTTTTCCATCACAGTGTAGCCTTCAATGTTGAAGAGGACTGCTTCCACTTTCACCAAAACAAGTATCACAGGTGCACAACTATGATGCAGGAATTGAATTTGGAAAAAGGAAAAATGGTCAATTTGAAATCAGGGAGAATTTGTAAAAAAAATTGAGTCCCATGTCGGATTATTATAAGGGATTATTGGTATTGCTCAAATCACTGACCGGTACTCCACAAACAAGTAGTGGATCCCACCACTGAGCACCAAGTTAAGAAATTGGGTTGTTAGTTGAGCGAGGTGAGAGCCCCACTCAAGCCATAAACACAACACTTGCCTGGGGAAACTATATAAGTCACTAAATAAACCTACACTTAACCCTCTGGTAGCTTGGCATGAAAGCAGTCAGGCTTAATTTAGTGGCAATGTATAAAGTAGTTATGCAGCACTCCAACAGTTTCAAGTGAAAACAAAAAAAAAATCCCAAACAAATTTAGAACAATAAACAGAAATGTAGTAAATAAAATGACACTAACAACAAAAGTGGCTATCTACGTTATGAATTTTTAAAGTTTAAGTGAAAATAGTACCAAAAAGCTCATAGCGTCACACGTGAATATCTGGTCATGCTTTTCTAAGTGAAAGTCACAAATTCAGATTGACTACGATGGAGTGTGAGTCGGATACAGGGACCAGGTTTTCTCCAGTAAAGAGTTTACCTTCTCAAAGATCAAGTCCATGCAAGGAGCCTCAGCTGGTGCTTTGCAGTGGTAAGGGCTGTGAGGAGATCATTGTTGGTGCAAGGGGCATGTCCCCGGGGAAGCTTTGCATTGGTGGTAGAAGCTGGCAGTCACTGTATGGCACGAACAGCAGGTCGCCTCTGGATCTGCGCATTGGCAGCAGATGCAGGGGTCATTGCCAATACAGGCTGTCGTAGCTGAGGAGCAGGTCATCACTGGAGCTTGTAGTCAGCGGGCATCGCAGATAGTAGTTTGTTGATGAGAAGAGTCTGCTTGCAGTCACAAGCAACCCAACACTTCTGGATTTTCACCTGCAGTTTAGATTTGAGGTAGTTGGAGTAAATGTTGGCCCCAGCCGAGTGTCCAGGCCCTGGGGAACCTCTTGGGGATCAGAAGTCACTCCAGCAGAGGTCCGCAGCAGGACTAAAGCAGGTCCTGGTGGTGCTGGTCAGCTGGGCAGTTGCAGGTAGGCGTCTGGAAGCTTGTTGTGTCCCTGAGACTCAAGCAGGTCAGCCAACTGACTCTTTGAGTCATTTCTGAGGATCCAGGGTTCAAAACAAGCAGGTCTAGTCTGCTTTCTTCAGACAGCAGGGCAACCCTTCATCTAAATCTTCCAGAAGTCCAGGAGTGTGCTGTTGAAAGGCTCTGAAGGTGGTAGATTTATACTTAGCATAATCCTTTATGTTCAGGACAGTCCCTGGCCTACTCCCAAACTGGTTCTGGTCAGTTCCCCTCCACCCCCCTTTCCCTGGGTTTGTCTCCAAACGTTTTCAGGTGACAAAGGCAAGGGCAGGCCTGGTGTTAGTTTCCTTTGTGTATGCTGCAGGAATGGTCTTTTCAAATGTAATCAGGGAAGGGCTCAACTCCTCCCCAGCCACCCTGTCAGGAAGACCAACTCCCCCTACACCCAGACCCCTTTTGTTCCCGTGTCTGAAGGACGACACAAATCACCCCAGGGAAGACATTCACAATTATGTGCCCCTGGACACTGGCAGAAAGGCATATTTGATTTGAGGAAGAAAATGTCTACTTTCTAAAAGTGGCATTTGGGGAATAATAACTTAAAATCTGACTTTACTATTAAAGAGTATTTTAAATTACAATTTTAATGAGTATAAGAAGTAATTATCTATCTGTTCCTAATTGAAGTTATCACTTACTAAGTGCAATATGGTAACCCAGTGCTAGTCTTTGCAAGAGATGGCCTTGCCGCAGTGAAAAATGACTTTGGGAGTTCCTAACTGCCAGGACATGTAAAATTAAAAAAAAAAATTGCCTACCGTTTAACTATCATACACAATGCCCTGTGGCCCTTTAAAGTCTACCTTAATGATGACTTTTAATTATTAATAGAGAAGGTTTAGCACTGGCAAGAGGCTTAAGTTGACAGGCCGAAATGGCAGTTTAAAATTTCACTACCATTGGCAGGCTTGAGACATGTTTTACAATGCTGTTTTAGTGGGTGGCACAATGAGTGCTGCAGACCACTAGCAGCATTTACTTTACAGGCCGTGGGTAAAGGTAGTACCATGTATTAGGGACTTATAAGTAAGATCAATGTGTCAATTATGAGTAGGTCATTTTACCATGTTTAAAGGAGAGAGTACAAGGAATGATACACTGGTTAGCAGGGATTAGTGCACAGACTTCTAAAGCCAACAAAAACAATGCCAACCAAAATAGAGGGGTAAAGGCAAAAGGTCTGGGGGAATACCATGCCAAGGATGTCAGGTCTAATAATGAATTCTTGAAATTACGAAAGGACTGAAAACTCATCTCTTCAGCTCATCCAAGTGATGACAAATATACTGTCTTTGTGCATGATTTCCCCAGAACTTTCTTGATCCTTAGACTGGTCAGATGAAGAGGACTAGTCCTAATAACCAACCATACCATTGCTAGTGTTTGGTCTAATCAGGGTGTTTTCCACAGAATCCACTGTACGTATTTGGCATACCATCACATTCTAGGAACACAGAAGCTGCTATGTCTCGTCTTATTTTATAATTGCATTCTGTATCATCTTCTTTAATATGTAGAGGTACCATTTGGCTGCTCACAGCATTTCAAACACTAACAAATATTCATAATAATAATAATATAGGAGCCACTCATTTACCCTACCACCTTCCCATACGTAGTTTCATACATTTGGGAGACTACAGAACAGGAAAAAAAACACATACTAGCACAAAGCTCCATGGATGACCCCATAAAATAAATCAAACTCAAAGGGAGTGAAGCAGTGTGATAGTAAATCTATGGAGAAGGACAATGAATCAGAAAGACGTTTACCAAAAGCAGTTAACGTCATTTTCATATAGTTTAACCACATTATCATCTTATCAAAGTCTCCCAAAGCAATATGTAAGAGGATGGAAATGGGCCAGATATTTACACAGAAAGTAGACCTATAAATAAATCCAAACCAGACATAGTCAGCGCATGAGGTATTAAGACACTAGTGGGTGTTGTAAGCAATTGGATTGCTCAGAAGATACTGGATAGATATCCACAAACTGCACACCTTTCAGTAGGGCTGATATCCTCCCTCAGGCTCTGGTAAAGTTGGTCATAATATATTACTAGACTCCTTCTTATGGAGCCAATAAGTCTTTAAGCACATCACTGTTCATCTAGGAGGTAAGAGGTTAGAGATCCTCTTTTCCCTAGTTTGGTCGGTGAATCTATAAACACATTTTATTGATTTTCAAATAATGACATAACATAGAAATATTGCACGGATCAGGTCATAAACTGCCAACACTTGAGGAACCATGTTTTCTTCCCTCCATTCGTCCTCTTCCAGGGGCTCAGGGTTCTGCAATGATTGTATTAAGGTTTGAGCTTTTCTGCTTTTTTCCATGATTCACTGAGTTGTGATCCACTTTCGCCGATGACTGACTTGCCAGTTCCTAGTGCCATAGCTGTGGGCCCTCGCAGACTTGATATCCCTATCTTCTGGGGTGCACAACGGGCATTTCCCCATGAGGTCCTTATATCAGACCAATGTTTTGAACCGTCATGGAAATCCCCATGAACTAGTCTTGGGAGGCCACCTTGCACTCTTGGCCTGGCTTGTCAGGAAGGTTGAGACTGAATGCCAAATGCTTGGAAGTTTCAAGACTCACATTTGAGCCATGGGCAACTGAGGCTAAGGGAACATATAAATGGGGCTGGACAGACTGCATGGGATGGTAAATGGAATGTAGTGTAGATCCCAATGATTTCACTCCCTCTGATGGAGCAAGCTATTTGGCATCCTTTTATGCCAAAGATAGTTACTAATGCACCATTCATGTCTATTGCACTGCAGTTACCTCTAACCAACCTCTTCTGGGCTCTGTTACAATGTTACAAGTACTCATTGGTATGTAGGCTAATGAGAGGAATTCTGCTTTCTTAACTCTCTTACTTAAGACACTCTTTGGTGTGGAATGTCGACATGATTTGTTTCCTACTGACCTAAAGACTTCAACCTCGTACTGTTAAAATGGAAACACTATAATGCTTGGTTCCTTTAAAAACAGCCTCTACTGTTTAGTCTCACTTTATTAGACACAGGTCATACTCTTCTGAGTGTATGTTCTTTCACAGCTGTGAGTGAACCAATCCTGGATGGTCTTTTATCCCCTTTCTCTGCTGTGCACATTTTTTATGACTGGTTGTCTCAAGGAACATAAGAAGCAAACAGCCCCTCCATTCAAATTCAACCTTTAATATCCTGATATCTTTCAGAATGCTCCACTTGGCCATCCCCTTCTCTGCCATTACTTGTAGCTTTCACCTAGTCATGACAGAAGCTGGGATTGATGCACTTTAGTTCAGTGCTCTGTTTATCAGGGGTGCTATGGTCTCTAAGGCCTAGGTTTCAGATTGTAGCCTGCCAGATATTCTGAAAACAGCAGACTAGTCCAAAACCATGCTCTTTTTTATTTCTAGCTCATAAAAAATGCTACTTCCTTTGTGTATCACATGCTTTGAACATGCAGTAGACTGGATATTTTCCTAGGTTTGACAAGGAAAACACACTATTTTATTGACGCCAGAAGGCAGATATACATGGAGTGCAGAATTATTAGGCAAGTTGTATTTTTGAGGATTAATTTTATTATTGAACAACAACCATGTTCTCAATGAACCCAAAAAACTAATTAATATCAAAGCTGAATATTTTTGGAAGTAGTTTTTAGTTTGTTTTTAGTTTTAGCTATGTTAGGGGGATATCTGTGTGTGCAGGTGACTATTACTGTGCATAATTATTAGGCAACTTAACAGAAAACAAATATATACCCATTTCAATTATTTATTATTACCAGTGAAACCAATATAACATCTCAACATTCACAAATATACATGTCTGACATTCAAAAACAAAACAAAAACAAATCAGTGACCAATATAGCCACCTTTCTTTGCAAGGACACTCAAAAGCCTGCCATCCATGGATTCTGTCAGTGTTTTGATCTGTTCACCATCAACATTGCGTGCAGCAGCAACCACAGCCTCCCAGACACTGTTCAGAGAGGTGTACTGTTTTCCCTCCTTGTAAATCTCACATTTGATGATGGACCACAGGTTCTCAATGGGGTTCAGATCAGGTGAACAAGGAGGCCATGTCATTAGATTTCCTTCTTTTATACCCTTTCTTGCCAGCCACGCTGTGGAGTCCTTGGACGCGTGTGATGGAGCATTGTCCTGCATGAAAATCATGTTTTTCTTGAAGGATGCAGACTTCTTCCTGTACCACTGCTTGAAGAAGGTGTCTACCAGGAACTGGCAGTAGGACTGGGAGTTGAGCTTGACTCCATCCTCAACCCGAAAAGGCCCCACAAGCTCATCTTTGATGATACCAGCCCAAACGAGTACTCCACCTCCACCTTGCTGGCATCTGAGTCGAACTGGAGCTCTCTGCCCTTTACCAATCCAGCCACGGGCCCATCCATCTGGCCCATCAAGACTCACTCTCATTTCATCAGTCCATAAAACCTTAGAAAATCAGTCTTGAGATATTTCTTGGCCCAGTCTTGACTTTTCAGCTTGTGTGTCTTGTTCAGTGGTGGTCGTCTTTCAGCCTTTCTTACCTTGGCCATGTCTCTGAGTATTGCACACCTTGTGCTTTTGGGCACTCCAGTGATGTTGCAGCTCTGAAATATGGCCAAACTGGTGGCAAGTGGCATCGTGGCAGCTGCACGCTTGACTTTTCTCAGTTCATGGGCAGTTATTTTGCGCCTTGGTTTTTCCACACGCTTCTTGCGACCCTGTTGACTATTTTGAATGAAACGCTTGATTGTTCGATGATCACGCTTCAGAAGCTTTGCAATTTTAAGAGTGCTGCATCCCTCTGCAAGATATCTCACTATTTTTGACTTTTCTGAGCCTGTCAAGTCCTTCTTTTGACCCATTTTGCCAAAGGAAAGGAAGTTGCCTAATAATTATGCACACCTGATATAGGGTGGTGATGTCATTAGACCACACCCCTTCTCATTACAGAGATGCACATCACCTAATATGCTTAATTGGTAGTAGGCTTTCGAGCCTATACAGCTTGGAGTAAGACAACATGCATAAAGAGGATGATGTGGTCAAAATACTCATTTGCCTAATAATTCTGCACTCCCTGTAATAGCTTGCCCACATTGTGCTTAACATATTTGTAATGAGTTCTTCCTCCTTAATAGAGAGCTGGTACTTACCTTGTCATGTTGCATCTCTTCTTCTACTGGTTGCTTTCAGACTTACTATACTTTTTCTATGTAATGATTGTTATTCTCTTATTCTATCAAGTTTCCTCACAGCTTCATGTAGTGCTTTGACTCTACAATCTAACATTCCTTCTTCTTCACCTTCATCTTCTTAAAACAGTTTTATTTCATTTTATTTAAAGGAATTGAATAACATATCAGAATCTACATACTTTGCCATCACATCTTTCCTGCTCAAACCCAAAATTACATATGCAGTTCTATTTCATACACTGCAGTTTAAACTTCTGAGTCTCAGTCTACCATATTATTTGTAATTTCCCCAGTGCCTTCCTTTTACATGACACGTGGTGTATATTTTCAAAATCAAGGTAGTCTGTTAATTGGAGGATTTATTTGTCTCATAAGCATTTACACCCATTCATCGAGCACTTCAGTAATTATTTGTTTCTCCTTGTAGTTGTGATATGTTGTTTATCAGCCCCTGTTCCTTCTATTTTATTCTTTTTCCAACCATCATACTGAGGGGTCCAATAAGACACCCAGAGGACTGCTATTTGACATTTGCCCAACACAGTACACAGCATTACCATCACTAAGCAAATTTTTAGAGGTTGCATTATGGGGAATACATCCAGCAAACAATGTTTAAGAGACCTCCCAGGTGGGTAACTCATCATCCTCTGCAAATTTTCAACCAGCTTTTCCCAGACGTCTGACATCCATGGGCCTTCTCAAACCTTATGTAAAAAATCTGCCCTGTGAGCATGCTGACAGTTTGTCTTAGTTGGACCTGACCAACTTCTTAGGTGTGAAGTAGGTAATATGTAGGCAATGAAACTGTATTAACTTAAAGGGTGTATTTAGAGATATGCTATTCACCTGTGCACCGGCATTCCTTCATTCTGTATCTGTCAATGGTACTGGACCCTCCCAGGTCCACTTCTCCCAAGCACTTGTTATGTCCCCAACCCTGTCAGTGACCATGGCTGCATATAAATTAGTGACCATTCAACCTACAACTTGCTAGAGAAAGGAGTGGTGTCATTACTTCTGATGTAGAAGGTTCCTCTGGAAAAAAAACAGTCCAGATTCCTCTAGTTGTTTGAGCTATAGGGCATGTTGTAAAATCTGACCTAGACCAAGGTCAAATATTTCTTCTCTTGTTCAAATGTAAGAAACTGATTGTTTTCCTCTGTATTAAGCCACATTCTTACCGTCTGTGTGCAGACCTGGTGTTGCCTATGTCCTTAAAAGATTTTAGGATCCATAACAGGATGTTGGGGTCATACCAGGGTTGTCACAACACCACCCTAACCACTATCGCCCATACTGCCACTGCCTGTCTGGCCAAGTATGGAACAGTTTGTCCTGTTTGTATACCCATCATAAAGGCTTTGGTCAAACTATGTGTATGGTGAGTTCCTGCCTAGTGTTTTATCCCACTTATCATTCGGCTCGCATCAATATATGACATGTTGTAACTGAGCTGTGGCATAATATAGAAAAAAGTCAGAAAGTCTGAGCCCTCCCTGTGTCCAGGGGGTTTCAGTGTTCAGTTTTTTTATGTTACTCTTTCCTGCCCAGACCAGGGAGCCCAGCAACCTGTACAATTCACAAAACATTTTCCAGGGATGGGGACACATCGAGGTCAGCAGTTTATACAAGTGCCTGAGCAAGAACACCATCTTTGTCAATACTGCCCGGCCCATGGATATGGATAGTG
Organism: Pleurodeles waltl; assembly: GCF_031143425.1. Classification (NCBI taxonomy): domain Eukaryota; kingdom Metazoa; phylum Chordata; class Amphibia; order Caudata; family Salamandridae; genus Pleurodeles; species Pleurodeles waltl. The sequence continues at coordinate 1,762,793,797 of NC_090440.1, forward strand.
ACAGTCACTTCCAGAATGTCATGGAGCCAATCTGGCCTGACATCACCCTCCTCATATTTAAGTCATATTGTTAACTGTCATCTGAATGCTCAAATATCTAAAGTGTTTTGTCTCCCATTTAATGTTCACATCTGGCAGCATCCAGACGGCCAGCTATCCCACCCGTGGGTAGAGCAATGTGTTATACCTATTCATTCTCAGACCAGAAAAGCCACTAAATTGGGGTAGTTCCGAAAGAAGAATCGGAACAGATTGTTGTAGATCTCTCAAGTATGCCAACGCTTCCTCTACATAACATAATATCACGAGTTGTGGCACCAGCATGTATGCCCCACTTCACCATAGAACCTCGAAGCCTACATGCCAATAGCTCCATGGCAATGGCAAATGGCATGGGGGACTGTGGACATCCCTGCTGTGGTCCCCTTTGGAGTGTCAATTTGTCTGATACCCAGCACCCTGGCCATGGGTCACTCGTATAACAAGAGTGTCCAGGAGCAAACATCAGGCCCAAATCCCATGTGTTTCATCACAGCCCAAAGGTATTGCAAGGGTACCATATCAAATGTCTGTTTCAGACCCAGTATTGCTAACAGTAAGAGGTCTGGGTTTCTGCAATGGAGATCATCACATGGGTTAGGCACCTAGTGTTGTGCATGTTACTTCCGCCAGGTATGAATCCTCATTGGTCTGTATGAACTAAAGTACCCATATGACCATAAGCATTCCGTTAGCCAGGGCTTTACTGAGCACCTTCACATCTGAATTTAATGCAGATAATGAGTGATAAAACATCACCAGCATTGGGTCTTTATCACCCTTTGGTATTAATGTGATGCTTGTCACATTGATAGGGGAAAACACATTTCTCCTTAGCTTCTAGAACACCTGCATTAATTGCCTTATTCCCAGATCTGGCATCAATCGGAACAGGTCTCCCTGCAGGCTGGCAGCATCTAGCAACATTTACTTTTGCATTCAGTCAAGGACCTCTTTGATTTTTTTCTGAAGTAAGTGGTGCCACCGGCTCTTTTCAATTTTCTTAGAATAGGGAATGTATGTGCAAGACTGCAAGGTATCTATGGATAATATCCAGAGATGTATCATGTAAGTGTGCATGTAGATCAGCTCTAGGTGATTTTTTTACGTTTGTTATTAATTATTAATTCCTTCGCCAGATATGTCTTACTCTCCATCCTGCCTCAACCATTATATGTGTGTATATGGTCTAACCAGGCAAGTAGGAGTCTAGACTTACCGCTCTCTCTATACAGTCTCTGCCAGTATTGGATACATGTAAATTCATCCAGTACATCCCATGTATCAGATAGACTTTGTTTGACCCCAAAAATAATTGGTGTGGTTTGTGGGTCTGACACTACTTTTGGATGATTTTCACCATCTCAGCCACAATATCATGGAAGCTACGTTCTAGCATTGCTTTGGCTCCTTTTATGTCAGATACAGATTCCCCTCTTAAGGCAACTTTATAGATCTCCCACTACAAAACATGAGTTAGTGCTGTTTTGTGATTATTATCAAAGTATTGTGAGGTAAAATCCCGAATATGAGACATAAAAGGGGTGGGGGGGAGGTCTGTCAGTGTCTCAATTTTCAGTCTCCACATAGGTATCCTAAGAGCTGTCTGTGGCTGTGTCTATGTGAGTACCACCAGAGAGTGGCCAGGGAGGAATCTATTTAAGTAAGAGGCTGTACTGATCCCTCTCAGGCAAGTCTCTGTTGTAATAATATAGTGAAGCCTTCTATAAGTTCCATATGCAACATAAAAATTGCATATCAGATGAATTTTGAAAGCCCCAGATATCTACCATTTTCATTTCTGACAATATTTGCTTACGTCTTGTAACCATATCCTGCTTTATTCCCTCTTTAAGAGTGGTGTCTGTCCAGTCGCCCATCATATTACAATTTAAGTCATCTGCCCAAGTAAACTATGTCTGTAAGTGTTCAGCCACCAATTTCATTATCTCCCTAAAGAACAGTTTATCCTCTACATTGGGTGCATACATATTTACCTGTCAAGTGTCTATGCCATTTAGTATGCCTTGTACCAATAAGTATTGGCCATGGGGGTGGGAGTTGGCCAACTCACTCCGAAACATTGACAATCCAAATCAACACCACCCAGAATGAGTAGAATAATATGCTACTGTAATGTGCATTCTCCATCTCTTTTGTAATTTATCAACTTCTGATTTCAAAAGATGTCTCCTGTAACAATGTGGATTCCCTGTCTCTTAAGATAAGCATGCACTCTGTAATGTTTGCGATCATGATTTAAGCCTCTTACATTCCAATTTCCTGTCCGCTATTCTCAGTTTACATATAGACGTTGTTGCAATGTACCAGTTGCAGATAATTGTTTCATGTTGCAATCCAATCATAGTCTGCTTATCATGTAGTATCTTAAAGTGATAACCTACTGACTGTATGTTGGGCAAGTTGCCCAAACAAGAATAAAAAACACTCTCCATATCAATGAACATTCATCTGACCCAGGGGCAGAAAAAGTAAACCAGTATATACTACGCATCTGTCCAATGATTGAGTGAGCACCACTTTAGTGTCGGGGTAGCTCTTAACACAATCTACCCATGAACACTTATAACACCTAAAAGGTATCTTACTACAATTGTGATTAGGCTGGAGGGTTGTGAGGAGCACAGTGCCTCACAGGCTCTGGGTGCACCACATCACTCCATAAGTTCTGTATTCTTTATCCAGGGGGGCAGTACACACTATGGCAACTGATACTATGGTGGTCATTATGACATTGGCTGTAAATGCTGCATACCGCTGTGGTGGCGAATATCCGTTCGCCATATTATGACACATATACACCAAACCAACAGAACACTGCCAAATACACAAATCCGCCAGCCCAGAGGTCAGTGGTAAAGTGTTGGTACGAACACCCGTACTGTTACGCCAACAAAACAATGGCCACCAAATTATGAACCACGAATCACCACGGCGGATATTCAATAGCGGTAAACCATTGGCGGTACACACTGGCGTGCTCAGGATGGGCACCCAAATACAAAACAACACAACATTTTCCAATACCAGAAACACACACCTGACAATGATACACACACCACACCCACCTACCCATAGCACTATAAAACACACACACACATTACACACCACCCTTTACGAATACCAACAAGCGCCACAAGACTAATACGAAGACCACTGAGACAACTACACACACACACACACACACCACAAACACCCATCCATCCATCACGCACCCCACATCCCACACCCCACCACATCACTTAACACCCTCTGCACAACACACAACACCCATGTCCCCACTAAGGCACCCCTGTTTCACAGATGAGGAGTTGCGGGTCATGGTCGTGGAAATAGTCAGGGTAGAGCCACAGCTGTTTGGAGCACAGGAACAGCAAATATCCATTTCCAGGAGATGGAGCTATGGCGGAGAAACGTGGACAGGGTGAACACTGTGGGACAGCATCCAAGAACAAGGGACGACATCGGAATGAGGTGGAAAGACCTACGGGGGAAGGTACGTTCTGTGGCAGCAAGGCACTAGCTCGCCATCCAGAGGACTGGCAGTGGACCCCAACCTCCTCCCCCACAGCTAACAGCATGGGAGAGCAAGTCTTGGCAATACTGCATCCTGAGGGACTTACTGGAGTAGCCGGAGGACTGGACACTGGTGAGTCGACATTTACTACTTGTCACCCCCATACCTGCATGCCATCTCACCCCTCACCCCTCACCCTGACTCCTGTCACTCCATCCCACACACTGACTAACCCCAATACCAAGCCCTGCATGCTATACCAATGCATGGACAGCCCTCCCAGCCCTGCATGGAAACCCATCACCAAGACATGACCATCATGGAGAAATAACAATCACACAATACATCACCATACACAAACAACGGTGGCTGGGCAACAGCAACAACAGAGGGGAAGCAAGGGATGTACAATATGTCACAGACATGAAGTATAATACATCACTTACATCCCCACAGGTGCCCCAGCCAAACTCAGCGGCGAGAAGGTGCCTCAACATCCAGTCCCCCAACAGAAGATGTTCCCAGTGATGACAGTAACTCTGGGCTTCATCCCCCAACAGAAGATGTCCCCAGTGATGACAGTAACTCTGGGCTTCAGGATCTGGATGAACTTCCTGGCCCATCAGGGACCACTGGTCAGTCGGCCACCCAAGCCCACTCACAGTCCACCACAGAGCCACGCCCATTAGTATACAACACCACAGCACCCACCCAACGTCCCCACACCTCTGTCCCCAGGACACGTCAATCAGCAGTGTGTCCACCTGACAACGGACCCCAGTCCACACATCACCCCCAAGACAATCAAGGACCTGGGCTCAGTGGCAGTGGACACACCGTTCAGGGGACACAGGCACAGGTGAACAGGGACACTGGGAGGACCGCTGTGCGCCAGCGGGAGGACAGGGCCAGGGATCTGACTCTCCATGAGGCACTCACTAATGTCCTGGGGGGTTACCAACGATCCCAGAACAAGATGGGCCAGATCATTACCAACATGCAGGAGAGCAAGCAGCTGCAGGAGGTACACCATCAGGAGATCAGGGAGGATTTGCAGGCCCTCAACATCACCATGGTCTCCATAGCAGGGGTGCTGGCAGATATGGTCAACATCATGAGGGAATGGACAGCATGCCAGCAGGCCCCTACCACTAGCCAGTCTTCTGACCAGCCCACCACTTCCGCTGCAGATAGTGGATAGGAGGCCGTGCCACAGGACCCACAGGCCACCAGCACCCCTTCTCCTGCAGAAGGTGAACCACCCTGCAAACATTCCCTGTGATCCAGACAGAAGCGAGAGACACTTGCCAAGACCAAGACCACTGCCAGGAAATAAGACCCTCCTGAATGTCCCCCTTATGTCCCACCTTGTCCACTTTGAACTGCCTTTGCTCCCCTTCCTATGGACCCTTGGACACTGGACCTGTGCTATAAACAAACTGGAACAATACCCTGGACTTTCCTCAACCATCACCCCATTCTATTGAACTTTTCCGTCAATTATTTGCACTACAAAAAACACCCTTGAATACAACCTGAGTGAAAGTGCTTTATGTGATGAAAATGTGCATATATGGAAACAGTCACATCATGTGCAAATAATCTTAACACCGTGATAGCATACATTTAATTACCTATATCTGTCTGTAGTTATCACATCAGTAAACAGTTGTTATATCACCAACATCTGCAAAATGAGAAGCCGTAGCTGACAGTAAGTAGAGATGCAAAGGAAGTGAATGCCATTCTACTACAGCCACACATAAAACATCAATAATCAGAGGAATGGTCAGTTCCACTGTTTCACCTGTGTCTCATTGGAAGTATTGACATATAACTGATGTTCTGTTGTCCACATCCTCATCCTATGCCTCCTGATCCTCACTGTCCTCAAGTCCACTGCTGCCACAGGGGCATTTCCAGTCTCCTCCTCCTGCAGATATGGCACATGTCATCTGAGGGCCAGGTTGTGCAACATGCAGCATGTCACTACTATCTGTCAGACCTTCTTGGGTGAGTAGCACAGGGATCCACCTGTTAGATGGAGGCATCTGAACCTGCCCTTCAGACGTCCGAAGGTCCTTTCAATAATTCTCCTGGTTCGCCCATGTGCATCATTATAACGATTCTCAGCCCCTATCCTGGCATTCTTCACAGGGGTCAGGAGCCATAATAGGTTTGGGTAGCCAGAGTCACCTGCAAGTACTGAGGGGCAAACATTAGCCTTACACAATGGTATGGGGTTAACACCAGAAGGCATACACTGACATACACTGGGTGGGGAGTCTGGCTCACTAATTAGCCACACCCTGTGCCTCTGTAGTTGTGCCATCACATTTGGGATGCTGCTAATCCTCAGGACGAAGACATCATGCACCAACCCAGGATACTTGGCACTGACGTGGGAGATGTACTGGTCAGCCAGGCACACCATTTGCACATTGTGCGAGTGGAAGCTCTTTCGATTCCTGAACACCTGTTCATTCTGGCGGGGGGGGGACAAACACAACATGTGTACCGTCAATCGCCCTAATAATATTGGGTATATAGTCCCATTACATTGAATCCTGCCTTCACACTGGCCAAATCTTCCACCTGGGGGTAAGCAATGTAGCTGCACATGTTTCACCAGGGCAGACTAAACCCTTGCCAGCACGATTGAGAACATTGGCTGTGACAGTCCTACTGCCAAGCCCACTGTCACTTGGAAAGAACCTGTTGCCAGGAAATGGAGCACTGATAGCACTTGCACAAGAGGGAGGATCCCAGTGGGATGACCGATAGCAGATATCAGGTCTGGCTCCAATTGGGCACATAGCTCAGTGATTGTGGCCCTGTCCAGTCTATAGGTCAGTATTATGTGCCTGTACTCCAGTGTAGCCAAGTCCAGAAGGGGTCTGTACACGGAGCTATGTCTCCTCTTCCTATTTATCCGCAGTGGCAGGACACAAGAGTGAGAAGGCTGTCACAATTTGAACAATGGAACCACCACCTCAGTGTACATGGAGCAGTAATGTGATGGTACAACAGGAATGGCAATGTATGTGCAAATTATAGAAATGACGCAGTTCTTGATTATCTGAATATTGTCCACCACCATATAAAATGGCGATGCCTGTCCGGTAGGTAGGGACCGGTGGAGGTGAGGTAACTCCACCGACGTTGCGCGTCATGGCGGAAGGCAGTCTTGCACCGCTGTGCTATTCCTCATTAGATAACATGGGCTATATGGGGTACGGTGGCCAATGGGGATCACCGGCAGCAGTGACGGTGTACACTGCGGCGGATGTGACTCCTATTTTCTGTCTATAACCTCACTTGATTCCTGACTTTTCACAGGAAAACACCTACATTGCGTGTGCTGCTGTGACCTGTGTCTCAATCCTGCCATGGCCCTCGACTTCGGACGAGTTGGAGTGTTTGGTGGATGGGTCCTACCCCAGTATGAGCAGCTGTATGAGCCTCCAGACCAACAGGTGAGTACACCTTGGGCACAATGCATGTGAAAAGGTTGTATGGAGATGTGTGTGCAAGCATCGTGTCATTTGGGGAGGGGGGTCGTATATCTGGTGGTAATGTACACGGTGGGTGCTGGGTGATGTGTGAGCCAATGGGGATGGAAGGGAGTTTGTGTGCTATATGTGTGACAGGCTGGATTGTATGTGTAATGGTGTCCTCCTGTCTGTGTTTCTTCTGCAGGTCAGCGCCCATCAGAAGAAGGGATTGTGGCATCCCATTGCCAATAACGTGCGGACCCTGGGGGTCTACAGCAGGCGGAGCACCCACTGTAGGAAGAGGTGGGAGGCCCTGACACGCTGGGCCCGGAAGACCTCGAAGGACCAGCTGGGGATGGCCTCCTAACGAGGCCGGGGTGCCCGTCAGAACCTGATCCCCCTGATGGCCCGCATACTGGCGGTGGCCTACCCAGAGCTGGATGGGCGCTTGAGGTCATCACAGCAGCCACAAGGGGGTGAGTACAGTGTGCGTTACAACTACGATTGGTTGGTGGCATGGGATCCTGGCAGTGGGTGTCAGTTAGTGGGTGCCCCTTAATGCCATGTCAGAGATCACAGCGTGATCCAGCTCAAGGGTAATGGTTGTATTGCTAAATCTGGTAACCTAGCTAGGTTGCATTCCATGTCAGAAAGGGTTTAGTGACTCCCAGGAGGGGTGCAGTTGGAGGGGCTTGGCTCACATCTTGCCGTGGTACCTAGCCAATGGAATGCCAGTGCGATGCATGGTGCTCAATCCTTATCCCTGTGTGTGACGGTAATGTGTATGCCATCTGTAGTGTTGGTGATGCAATTGACCCAGTGCTCCCTTTCTCTCTTTCCCCCCTTTTTTCTTCTGTCATCCTGTCCATGTGTGCATTAGCATCATCTGGTGGAGGAGCAGGGGCACTGGCGACAGAGGGAGCTGCAGCTCACAGGGCCCAGGAGGCAGAGTCCAGCGATGCCAAGGGGACCAGTGGGACAGAGGGCGAGGGGAGCACCACGGCAGAGATAGGAGGTGACAACACTGAATCTGATTCCTCCTCCAATGGAAGCTCCCCTGGTGGTGGTGGACACCTCTGGGACCACCCCAGCTACAGATACAGCCCCCACCCCCGTACCAGCACCGTCCTCCCAGTAGCCCCTCACCGAGTTGCCCGTGCCCGCTCACCCAAGAGGGTGGGCATCTCCTACGCCCCAGGCACCTCAGTCCCTGCCCCAGTGAGCCCTGCTGCCCTCAGTGAGGAGGCTATTGACCTGAGATCCATCTCTGTAGGGCAGTCAGCCATTGTGAATGCCATCCAGGGCTGGCATCCCAGATGCTGCAATGCAATGCATTCCTGGAGGGCATTCACTGTGTATTTGCAGCCCAACAGAGATCGTTCCAGGCTCTGGCCTCCTCTCTGATGGCAGACATTGTCCCTGTTCCTACCGTCCCCCCTTCAACTACCACTTCCCAGCCCCAATCTCCTCAACTCCAACCCTTCCTATGTACACATACAAACAAGCATGGGCACAAACCATCACACAAGAGTGGCACAGACAAACACAGGCAGCACACTTCAGGACACAAGCACTCACACAGACAGTTGCACACACAACAATACCACTGCCTCCATTGTCTCCCTCTCCTCCTCCTTCTCCTCCTCCCTCAGTCATATCCTCCCTCACACCTGCATGCACTGCATCAACAGCCACCACACCAAGCAGCACACACACCTCACTTGCAGACACCTCCACAACATCCTTCAACGCGTCCTGTGTCCTCTCCCACCCTGTCTGCCCCCCCTAAGAGACACAAACCCACACACTCAGACACCCAACAGCCATCCATCTCACATCAGCACCCTGCCCATGCACCTGCACCAGTCCTGCAGACATACACCTCCAACAGCTACTCCCTCAACCTCCACTCCCTTCCCTCCTCCCTCATCCAACCCCAATGTCCCTAAGAAGCTTTTCTTTGCCCAACTTGACCTCTTCCCTCCCCCTCCACACCCCACGTCCTGGCAGTAAGAGCAGGGTCACAACAACCCAGGCCAACACCTCATCCAAACAGTCCCCGGGACAGTGGAGGCACCTCCTAGTCATGGAGGCAAGAAAGGAAAGGATCCCACTCCACCACCCAAGAGGAGGAAGGATCCCACTCCACCACCCAAGAGGAGGAAGGATCCCCTTCACCGCCCAAGAGGAGGAAAGATCCCACTCTACCACCCAAGAGAGGGAAGGGTCCCACTTCATCACCCAAGAGAGGGAAGGATCCCACTCCACCGCCCAAGAGAGGGAACGATCCCACTCCACAACCCAGGAAAGGTAAGGTTCCCACTCCACCAACTAAGAGAGGCAAAATGCCCCCTCCAACACCAGTGGGCAAGGAGCCCTCAACTCCAGCAGAGGCTGGCAGGGTTTCCCCTCTAACAGAAGTTGGCAAGGAGCCCTCACCTCCAGTTGGGACACAGCAGCCCCCACCTCTAGCTGAGACACAGCAGCCCTCACCTCCAGCTGGGACACAGCCGCCCTCACCTCCAGCTGGGACACAGCCGCCCTCACCTCCAGCTGGGACACAGCCGCCCTCACCTCCAGCTGGGACACAGCCGCCCTCACCTCCAGCTGGGACACAGCCGCCCTCACCTCTAGCTGGGACACAGCCGCCCTCACCTCCAGCTGGGACACAGCCGCCCTCACCTCCAGCTGGGACACAGCAGCCCTCACCTCCAGCTGGGACACAGCAGCCCTCACCTCCAGCTGGGACACAGCAGCCCCCACCTCCAGCTGGGACACAGCAGCCCTCACCTCCAGCTGGGACACAGCAGCCCTCACCTCCAGCTGGGACACAGCAGCCCTCACCTCCAGCTGGGACACAGCAGGCCTCACCTCTAGCTGGGACACAGCAGCCCTCACCTCCAACAGAGGGCATGTAGGCCACCCTCCAGGGACTGTTGTACAAGGAGCCCCTTCCAGAAGAAGTGGGCAAGTTCCCAACCTCAGAGACTGCGACCTTGCACTCCCCAGAAAAGAGAAATGGGCACTAAGCCCCCTCCAAAACCAGTGGGCAAGTTCCCCCCTCAGAGACTGTGACCTTGCACTCTCCAGCAAAGAGAAATGGGCATAGAGCCCCCTCCAGAACCAGTGGGCAAGTTCCCCACCTCAGAGAATGTGACCTTACACTCCCCAGCCAAGTGAAATGGGCAAGGAGCCCCCTCCAGAACCAGTGGGCAAGTTCCCCAATTCAGCTGAGGTGCCCCCCACACCCATTTCCCCTGAGGTGCCTGGCCATTCCCAACATTATGCCCCTGCACAGTGTAGTGCGGATTACGTCAGGGAACGAGTTGGGCCTTGGACTGTGCCCTGTGACCATGTGGGCATTTTGTACTTTGGACTGGCCATTGGCTCTTTCTGAACAGTGACCCATGTATTTCTTGTCACATGGACAATATGGTGGCTGTGAGCATCAAATTACACTATCAGTTCTGGATAAATGTTGCATTATTATGGCATGTGTCATGTGAGACTGGTTTTCCTCTGCAGTTGTTTGTGTGTATGATGTGGGGGTGTATGGTGTGTGTGTGTGAATGGTGTGTGTTGTGTGTGTGTGTGTGTGTGTGTGTGTGTGTGTGTGTGTGTCAGTCTCCTTTTCCTCCCTCCATCCCTTGTGTGCTAGGTGGCTGTACTCACCGTCGTCATCTTCGTCGGTGTTGATGTTCCAGGTGGAGCATGGCATAGAAGTGCATCGGGAAGACTTGATGTTCTGGTTCCACGGCGGTGATGGTCTTCTATGTGTCTTTGATGGTGAATCTTTCGTCTTCTGTGTTCTACATCCGCTAGGCTTTTGATGGCATTGGTACCGCCCCGGAAGTCAAGGCAGTTTGCTAAGTCTTAATATGGTGGGCAGTAACATGTCTTTCGACTGGCTGTTGATGGCTACCACCGTGGTCAGTGGTATTAACACCCTGGCGGTTGGTGTGGTACATTGGTTGTCTATGGGAGTTATGACCGCCATGGTCATAATTTGGCAGTAATTACCCCCCAGCCTGTTGGCGGTATTACCGCCACTTTAACAATCACAGCCAATGTCATAATGATCACCCATGTGTCTGAGAATTATGTCTCTTCTCCCCCAACTCTTATGTCCATACTTCATAAATACACACTTTCTTCTACCAATAAAAAGTATATATTGCAACCCACAGAGTTCTCCAGAAAATGAGCATCATATAATGCAACTGTCAGGAATAAGGCCAGGCGCGGTCCAGGTCTCGCCAGAAACTCCGCTGCGTGACTCTGCGGCGCTTTATGCGCACCACTTGTCATCCCCTCTTGTTCCAAACGTGACCATCAGCGTCGTCTGCCCTGTGGCAAAGCTCATAGAGCTGCAGGTTCAGGACGTTGGTGGACAAGATGCACTTATCAGTGCTATTCTATGAAGGGACTACAATTCCCATATTTTTAGAGGCAGCAGCCATCTTGGGGTGTGGCAGGCAGCCACACCCAAGCACGTTGCTCACTATTTTGAAGACTTCGATGCAGCCAGACCTCGTGGGGTTTCTCTGGAGAAGAGCAGAGTGTAATCCAACCAAAGTATCCTTGTTTCCATGGTGCGTTCAAAAACGAGTAGGTCGTACTCGTAGCGGTACCTTGCTGAATCCAAGTTTGGAGGAAGTCATAACTTCAAAAAGTTAAAGCGTCCCTTAGCATAACGAGGAAAGCGTTTCCAGTTTCTAGAGTACAGCGGCCTTTGCACAAAGATCAAAGGCATTTCAGAGCACAGATGTAAAGCTCTCCTTTTGCACAACAATTCAAAGCGTTTTGTTCACAGATGTAAAGCGATCTTGGCACGACAATTCAGGCGCTTCAGTTCATAGATGTAAAGCGCTGTTGGCACGGCAATTCAAGCACTTCAGTTCACAGATGCAAAGCACTCTTGGCACAGCAATCAAAGCGTTTCAGTTCACAAAGTTAAAGCGCTCTTGGCACAACAATTCAGGCGCTTCAGTTTACAGATGTAAAGCGCTTTTGGCACAGCAATTCGAGCGCTGCAGTTCACAGATGTAAAGCGCTCTTGGCACGACAATTCAGGTGCTTCAGTTCACAGATGTAAAGCGCTCTAGGCACAAAAATTCAGGCGCTTCAGTTCACAGATGTAAAGCACTCTTGGCACAACAATTCAAGCGCTTCAGTTCACAGATGTAAAGTGCTCTTGGCATAGCAATTCAAGCGCTTCAGTCCTCAAGTTTAAAGCGCTCTTGGTATGACAATCAAAGCGCTTCAATTCACAGGAGCAAAAGGTTCTTGGCACAACAATCTAAGTGATTCAGGCTACTTGAGTAAAAGTGCTTCCTGGTATTATTAAGTAAAGTGCTTCAAGTTCAATGAGTAAAACTTTTTGGCATTTATTGTTGTGAATGTGACAGTATTTCTGGAGATAAGCAAAATCATAGCTTTCATTGTTCTTTGAAAAGCTTAAGATGTGAAAGCATATTTAATTCTTTGAGATTTTCTAAGTCATGATCAAAGGTTTATGTTGTGAAGGCATAGATGATACAGGATTGATATTCTGAGTATAATCGTAGTCCAAAGTTCTTGCCATCTCTTGAGTCTGAGGTCGTAGTTTGCCCTTAATCCATGTTTCAAAGACGGGGCTTTGCCCTCATTTCAAAAGGGGTCTCCATCTGATATCTCGGAGACGCATTTAGTCAAGAGTCTATTGATGAGTTACATTTCTATGAATGAGTAAATGCATATTTGTTCTAACCTCTCTCCCTGCTGTTCCCTACCCTAATTCCCTTCCCCCGACTGGCTTCATCATAACTCTGTGCTATAATAGCTTTCTGAATTGGTGACGTCAAAAGGTGGTCCTTTTGTTCAGCAACATGCAGAGACCGAGGAAAGGACACTGTGACAGCAACCCTCAGAGTTCGCCGGAATATGAGCTTCTCTTTTAAAGACAGAGCAACACTCAGTGTCAGTTTCGTAACCTTTGCACTGTCTCATTTAGATATGCATACTGAATGCAGTGTCACAATCTGAGTCCATTCCATCTCAAGGACGATCATGTCTAGATGAGCTGGATACACCTCAGCCTGGTCAACTGATGCTCCAGTAGCAGGTGACTTGGTATCTGTATCAAAACCCTGCTCTGCTACAATGCCATTGTCCTGCACTATTATTCGAGGGTGTTCAACCTACTTGCCAAGATAGGCCTTGGTGTGCTGCATGAACAACAAACTGGACCCCTCCTTGCGTTATTGTGGGCCCCATGGGATCCTTTCAAAGGCATCTTGTCCTAATATTCCAGCCAGCTCCATACTTCTTCTGGAGAGTCAAATAAATTAATTTTCTCATTTGCAAGTATTTTAATGCATATTGAGTATAAGAACATATATGGTAAATTAAGTGTTCTGAGTTTTTGCTTCACTGTAGTAAATGTTTTTGTTCCGTTTGTACCTTCCTGGTATAATCAGGAAATATAGTGACATTATTATTCTCATAACAAGGAGTTTCCTTTTGACTTACAGCTTGAAGGCTAGCATCTCTATCTTTATAGTTGAGAAACCCTTCCACAATGGCCCTGAGGATGCTCCAAATGGTGGCCTAAGTGCAGTGACCGCTGCGCACATTCAAAGATGAACGATGGAAGCAGGTTTCAGGATTGAACCATCTATGTAATCCATTGCTCACTGCTGAAGAAACACCTCAGTTCTCCAGAAACCCAGAAATCTGATATTCTTTCATCGAAGTGCAACCTTCAGCATCCTTGACCGTGTATTCAAGGTTTGCTGCCACAGCAGTAAGCAAGGCCATTGAAGTCTTCAGCATTAGTACTTCATCATGTAGTCATTTGACTTCTTCTGTTGGGGTGACTCGATCAGCTATCTTCCATAGGTCTTCCTGTAGGAGATTGACTTCAATGGTGACCTTGTTAATTTTTGTCTCTAAGAAGCCTTCTTCTTCACCGTCATCCTAATGATTAGATGATCTACTGTAATCCTACTGCCTTGCACCACCATCTGAGCATAAAGCCTTCCTAGATTGATCCCATTGCCTTGAGCTGCCATCAGTCTCAGAATCCTCCCTGATTTCTTCCTTTTTAGGAAACATTTGTAAACTCATCTATTCATATCTATCTACTCCACTTTTGTGGAGAGCCCATTTGTTTAATTTTCTACTTTGGAATTTGATCTCTTCGTGCCAGAAAGACCTTTGGGCAGCCATTTGAGCTCTATGAAATATATAACTAAATAAATGTACTGCCTTCTGGCTACAGACAGTGTTGTTCTTTTACTTTTGCCTTCCACAGTGAACTTAACTAGTAGATCAATATGTCGAAGTAATTGGCCTAGTTTTCATCTCATTTTTTTGCTCATCATAGACACCAATTAATGGAGGTTGTTGAAATTACATCACTATTGCTTTATTATGTTTTAGTCTGCTGGCGGCACAACCAAAGAATTTACATATAAATGCCTCTTCGTCTTAACATTCTTTGTGCATAACAGAACAATCTCCACTCCTCTTTATCTGTAGTATGACCAAAAGCACTGGGCTACTGGAGATTTCCTCTGAATCACTACTGATGATGTTCTGTGATATTTTCAACAACTTCAAAGGAGACCTTCTTCATTGGAGGAAATTCTAAAGGCACAATGATATGGAGCTAAAATCTGGTGGATGGAGGGGGCACTATCCCTGAGGAAATGCAGCACCAATGGTGCTCTTTGGGCAGAGCCAATCGGTTTGCGCATTAAGACAGCTGCACCTGAGTCATTCTAAGCAGACTGTGTTCAGTGGGTAGCACTGATAGATGAGAGGACCAAAGGCAGGTCAAGTGGTCTTTTGTGAGGAAGACAGCAGTGCTAGAAGACGCCCAGCCTGCAGTGGTTGTGCTTGTGGTCATGAATTTGAAGTTTTTTTTTTCATTTCAAAATCTTCTAATTTTGCAGGGGGTAGAATCTGGAGGACATATATGGACCTCTGGCAGCATTTTTTCTAGAGGTGCAAAAGGCTGTACAGACAAAGGGGAAGGCACTTTGTGGCACCATTTCTTTGAATTTGAATTTTGTGTCTTTGAATTTGACAGGAGTTGGTGTCTCAAAGTGGTGGATCCACTCCTGGAGTGTTGATTCCTTCCAATAAACTGGTGCTCCGGCAGCCCTGAAAATGCCTCAAACGACTGTGACCGTGACCAAACCCCTCCTCTTGGGCAAGTGAAAGTCTTGAAGACTTTGGCAAGCCTATCTTGACGCCTATTCTTAAGGCATGTGTGCAATGAAATAGCATGCACTCCAGGCCTTGTGTCATGCATAACAGATGCAGCTCCATGATTTACTTTAATAGTCTACGTGTCTTTAGATGTTTGGGTGAAGCATTCATTAGCCAGTAAACATGACCACCAACAGAGTGGCTGTGCCTATAGTCGTGGCATTGAGGTAAAGTTTTGCAGAAAATAGCCAGTCTTGGATGTCAAAATCATCTAGTTTTGCAGGGGTAGAGTCAAGGAAGAAAGATACACATGGACCCAAGATATCAGGTTTCTAGAGCTGCAAAAGGCACTTTGGACAAAGGAGAACCCGTACTGAGTTCAGGCAGTTTGAACCTGGCAATGACTGGTGTCTTAAAGAGGGCCCACTCCTGGAATTTATCTCCCAGTTAGGCTCATGGTGGAGCATGAACTCCTCCTGAGAAACTGGTGCTTTGGGAGATCGAAGCTGTATCAAACAGCTGTGATCTCAACTACAGCCATTTTCGAGTGCAGTTGAGAGGCTTGAAGACTTAGGCATGGATTGTATAAACTGGCAAAAAAAAAGTAGAATAAAGTTCCAGAGGAGTCGCTTTCACAAGGACACAGTGAGGTACAGGGTAACAGTGACTCTTATCTGAAGAGCAGATATTGTTGCTGTTATGAAGGATTTGATTAATCTTTACACAGCCAACGGTGGGTGTGTAAAGATTTCTGCATTTCAGGCTGAGCCATCAAGCTACTTTAAAAAATGATGAGTCTGTAGCAGGGACATACTGGATGCTCTGTCTGAGCAGCAAATGATTTCAGTATGCGTGCATAAAAGGGCTCACTCACAAAGTCATTTGCTCTTGAATGTTTACCTTACTAGCCCAAATAGAGTGGTCTACTGGTACAAGCAATTCTCAAAAGGTGAACCTGCACTTATAAATCTTTTTGTTTATGTGCAGTATTATGCAAACAGGTGAAATGCATAGGTGAAAAACTCTGTACCTGTAGATTTCTCGCACCTCTTCTGATTCCTGATGTATCCAATAACTATCAAGACTATCCCCATCTAGAATTATAGGAAACTTTGAATATGACCCTAAAAAATTTCCAGAATTAGATGCAGATAATTTTAATGAGAAATGCATCTGCGCACTTATAAAAAAGGACTAACCTGGGAAGACTGCATTCTCAGATGGAAAGAGGGCTTCTACTGAGGGGATTGCCTAGGATGTTGCCACTATATCCCTAGGTGTTCTTCTCAAATTCAGAGTAGTAAACGAGTTAAGGATTATTGTAGTGTTTGCAAGCTGGAAAGTATAGCGGAAAAAGCTTCAAATCTCCTTTCACATGAACACACAAGGAGAGAGTGCCCATATATCTTAGTTGCAAAAACAGCAAGGTTACGGATGGAATGCTTGAATTAATCTCTGCCACTGGCAATCACTCTGGCCGCATCCCAATCCATTGTTTTGGATCTAACCATATCAATATTGACCCTGCTCCTCATTGGGACAGTCCAGTCTGAACTGCCAGGCCAGGTCCTCCCTGAACTGGAACACAAACAACCCGGACCGTTTTTGCACTTATTCAGCATCTTCAGCCAGCTGTAGCTTGGCTCTAGTGGCACAGTGAGCCTGGGACCTACCTCGTCTGGGCATACCCGGCACACTTATGGCATATGCAAAACTAATGCAAAATTCTACTAAAGTGAAACAACTGGTGCGGCAAAAAGTTACAGAAGACATCCCTTTTTGAAAAGGGTGGAAAGTGTGTACTAACTAAAAACATTTCCTGAAAGAACTGCTCATTTGCAATTTACCTCAACAACAAAAAGTCCTAATTGTAAATGTACCATTCAAAAGACAGCAATGGGCTAGTGACGGAACAGTAACTGTTATTAATGCACTAGTGGCATGTTCCCCTGCTGCTCCTCGCCCAAAGCTGTGTGCACTCTCTGGCACCCTGTTCCCAACGTAAGCCTGTGTGTTCAGGCCCCTGCCTGATTGCTCTGTTATCCTGCCTGTCTCTGAGACTTGTTTTATCGGTATCCTCTGTTCGTCCTCCTTTTCCTCTGTTTGTCCCTGTTCAAGCCTTGTGCCTCGTTTGCCTTATTTTCCCTCCTTGTCCTTCATTACCTCTGTTTGTCCTCTTTTCCTCCATCTATCCCCCTGTCTGTCCCTGTTCCAGTCTTCTACCTCGTTTTTGCCTTATTTGTGATAGCTTGTTGCCTTGTCTATTGCCTCGTTTGCCCTTGTCTGTTGCCTTGTTTGTCCCTTCTTGTTGTCTGTACCCCGGCCCTATCACCTTTTACCTCAATTTTTCCAGCTCCCTCGCCAGCCCTCCCCCTCTACACCCCTCTCTTTCCAGGACAAGCTTGATGACGGTCACACCAAAGGGAAGCCTGTCTGTGCCTGGACCGCACCAAGCGTCAGGACTTCTTGATCTACAGCCCGATGCAGCTACACCTCCAATGAACTCCGGAACCTCAGGCCAAAGACTCAGAACAACAACTGCAGCTTGGTCTCATCACAATCCATAAAAGGTCCCTTTTGCCTTAACTTCCGCTTCAACTGCAACATAGGAACTACCGTCACCCCTACGTAGCAGAACCCCAGCTACAAACCACAACTGCACTGCGCTCTGCTCAACATCCGTTCCCTCTGTAAGCACGCCATTGAAATCTGGGGACACCATAACCACCCATGCTCCCAACATAATGCTCATCACAGAAACCTGGCTCACCCCCACATCCACACTAGACAACGTCATCATGACACCATCCAGATACAAGATGATCCACCATGACCGCCCCCAACAGGCAAGGAGGGGGCATCGATATTATTCACAAGGACTCTCTCCACTGCACAAGACGACAACACCACACCTATTATGGAACACCTTAACTTCCAAATCAAGCCTGAGGCCAAAACCTCCATAAGAAGAACCGTTGCCTACAGACCACCGGGACCCCGTCCCCATTTCTGCAACCCCATTCCAGACTTCATTGTCCCCCTATCTTCCTGGGGGATCTGAACTTCCACTTAGAACAACTAACCAACACCAACTCCACTGCTCTCCTCGAAAACGTAAGCATCATCGGCCTTATTCAGCTTGTCACTACCTGCACCCACAATGCAGGGCACGATCTTGACCCCATTTTCGCCACTAGCGACCGACCCAAATTCTCCCACACCAATGAAGTAACATGGACTAACAAAACATCGAACACTTCACCATCAACCAACTACAGGACACTTCAATGTGACCCCTCTTCCATCCCCCTTCCCACAACTCCGCCCCCCCTGCAACTGGGGCAAAGTCATGGAAACCTCCTGGGTCACCGCCCTCAAGAACACCAAGCCCACCCCCGCAGACACCCTTGAACGCTGCGTACAGAATCTCTACAACTGGCTCTCATCTGCTGTCAACACCTTAGCCCCCCCTGAAAAGCACCACCAGCAACGGGCCCACCAAAGAAGTCACATGGTTCACCTCTGAACCCTGGACTCCCAAAGAACATTGCAGGAAGCTAGGGAGACACTGACGCTCCAACAAGTTCCCCCGCCAACCTTGACTCCTTCAGGTCAGTCCTAAACGCATACCACCACCTACTTAGACAGACCAAGAAAGAAGCATGCACCACCCTCATCGAGGCTAGCACCAACCACACCAGAGAACTCTTCCGCATTGTCAGAAAATTCTCCTGCCCCTCTGCCACTACCAACACTTTCCACCCCTCCCAAGCACTCTGCGACAAGCTATCGGACTACTTCCACCACAAGATCTCCGACATTTACAGCAACTTCAAGACCCAGCCCTCTGACCTCGCCCCCCCCCCCCCTTGCACCTGAAACCACACCACCTACCCTCAGATCTACAAATGAAAGCAGCTCCCCACCGAAGACACTATTGCCATCATGACCTCCATCCACTCCAGATACCCCGCAGAAACCTGCCCGCACCACCTCCTTCAGTTCAGAGCACCCCTCACAGAAATCCTTAACACCTCCATCACCACTGCCACAGTCCCCAAAACCTGGAGACACGCTGAGATCAAGCCACTTCGGAAGAAACCTTCAGCCAGCCCCAACGAGCTAAAAAATGACTGCCTCATCTTGCTCCTCCCACTTCCTGCCAAAGTCCTGGAGAAAGCCATCAACCGCCAACTCACAGCCTACCTCAAACACAACAACTTGCTCAAACCATCCCAATCCAGCTTCCGGACAAATCACAGCACTGAGGCTGCCCTGATTGCAGCACCTGACAACATCAGATGCCTCCTAGACCTCGGGGAAACAGTGGCCCTCATCCTCCTTGACCTATCTGCAGCTTTCAACAGCGTTTCCCACCATACTCTGATCTCCAGACACCACACCATCGGCATACAAAACAAAGCACTCAACTGGATCTCCTCTTTCCTCTCTGGCCGAACACAGAGGATCCTCCTTCCACCCTTTGCCTCTGCCCCCAAAGACATCATCTGTGGCATCCCCCAGGGCACCTCCCTCAGCCCCACCCTCTTCAACCCCTACATGACTCTGATAGCTGACATCGTCCGCACCAACGGACTCAACATCATTTCCTACGCTGATGAAACCAGCTCGTCAATTTCCTTGCAGACGACGCCACCTCCACACGAACCAACTTCCAAAACACCATGACAGACATCGCCGCATGGATGAAGTCCAACTGCCACAAGCTGAACTCAGACAAAAGAGATACTCATCTTCAGAAACAAGCCATCCCCCTGGAACGACACATGGCGGCCCACCATCCTCGGCCTCCCCACCCACACCCTCCAGCCATGCACGCAACCTGGGGATCAAATTACAAACAACAGATCAACGCTGTCTCCACAGTCTGCTTCAACATGCTCTGCATGCTCTCTGAGGCCCTCATCTCCAGCCGCCTCCAGGTCATCCAGAATGCTGCAGCAATACTTGTCCTCGACCTCCCCAGAAGCACCAGCATTACTCCCCACATCAGGGCCCTCCACTGGCTCCAAGTACAGCAAATATGCCTCTTCAAACTCCACATGCACACATACAAGGCCATCCACGACGCCGAACCCGTCTTCATCAACAACCACCTCACATTCCACCGACCAACCAGAGAACTCCGCTCAGCCACCCTCGCCCAGGCTCACATCCCCCGCATCTGCTGAGAACACTTCGGAGGGCACTTCTTTTCCCACCTCACAGCCAAAGCTTGGAACAACGTACCCCTCCACTTCCGCACATCTCGATCCCTGAAGGACTTCATAAAACAACTTAAGACCTGGCTCTTCGACCACAACCTCTGCCAGCTAGGCAAAGCCCGCAGCACCAAACCAGCACCTGTAGGTTCTCCAGGGTGACAAGCTCGGGCTCTACAAGAACAGCCTGACTGAGTGAAAAAGTGATAGCATTTCTGCTTTATTTTTATGCCCTAGATGTGGTTAACGGCTCTTCATCAAAGCCCTGTAATAAATGTGTCACAGGTCACTAGAAAAAGCCTGGGTATTTAGTTGTTACTTTACTGTGAAAAGTCAGAAGAACCCTGAGTATCTATCAACACCATGATAAATATGTTATAAATCACAAAATTGTACATAAGCATATAAGTTAGTAAATGTGTGGGAAGTGTTCCTCTCCTCAGTGAGACGTGATTAATGGTGAAAATGTATGTCTGAGTCACAAAAGAGAGTACAGGGTTTTTTGGAAGTACAAATGGATTGAAAGTGTGCTAATTGCGTCACTATACCAATCTTAAATCTCAACTAAAGATAAAACGAGGTGTGGTTTGAGGTCTGTGGAGGGGGATTTCCTTTACGGACTAGGTGGTCTCACACACTATATAGTGTCATGCTTCATCATATGACCACCTAGCCCCACCCAGGTAGGACAATACCACCTGGGCGGACTCAACCTCGCTGTTAAAGGAACAGGAGGGAGTGCGTAAATTAGTTTGATTTCTGGAAAGTAGGGATCCAGCTATGCTATGGGAATAAAAACACCTACTCAGATACCAGGGTGAGTTTAATAGGAGGTTCTGTGTGGTGTGATTAAAAGAAGTGGGAGACCAGTGTGAGGACAATGACTCGCAAGGTCACCTATCTAGCCGACATGTTTCTGCCCTTGTGGTTGAGCTATGGAGGGTCTCTGGGCATTCATCAGGGCGTTGGATCCCTGTTGCAGATGCTTATAGCGCGCTGCAGGTTAAATCGCAGTAGGGAAAAAAGGGGGGAAGGGGAGAAGGGCCTACCTTAACCAAGGGAATACCTGGGGAGGACCTATAGTAAATACAATAACATAAACAGACCAAAATTGGTGGTGAGAAGGTAATTCACAGCAAACCACAGCACACGTGACAAAATTTCATGCATAACACAATAGTACTGGTTGCAGATAAAACGGACGCAGCAATGCTGGCTATGCGCGGCGAGTGGTAGGTTAGGGAAGACAATTCCTTACCCTAACAATAGAGGCTACTAGCCTCTGGTATCCTGGAGAGGGAGTGTCCCCTTATAGTCAGACTCTAGGGTTAGAAGGGAGAGAGCAGAAGGGGAGTAAAGCTAAAGAAATATATATGAAAGAATAGGAACAGGAAAGGAAAAAGAAAAAGAAAGAGAAAAAAGAAGGAGCAGAGAGGGGGGAAAAAAGGGGGAGGAAGGGAAAGAGAGGAGGGAGGGGGCAAAATAGGGGGGCAAAGGAATAAGGAAGGAATAAGACAGACATGGAGGAGAAAGAAAAGAAAAGAGGGAGACAGCTGGGAAAAGGGAAAAAGGGCAAAGGAAAAGGGCAGGAAGAAAGAAAGGGCTTCTTATCTGTGTTTCCATCGATGGTTGACTCACTGCATCAAAGGTGGGCGCTCTCTGTGCGCCTATACCGACCTCTCTGTCAGGACCGCTTGGGTAAAGTGACCTGAAGGTCGGTAGTTTATATAGTAGTCTTAATGGGGAGAATTGCCTGCAGTTAAAGGTAATCACCGCCGCGGCCCGGGGGCCGGAAGTAATACGAGCTGTAAACGTTTCATTGCGCCAGCATCGATTGCGGTCCCTCCGGAGGTGCCGAGGGCCGAAAATGGCCGGAAATGGCCCAAAAAGGGTGGGGCGCTCGTAAGCAGCGTAACCCCAACATGATCAGCCCCCTCTGTGAGAGCTGAGGCGGCCGCGGTCAGCGACCGCGGCTTGGAGAACGCCCTGTGAGGGCGGGGGCACAGATAACACAGATAAGAAGCCCTTTCTTTCTTCCTGCCCTTTTCCTTTGCCCTTTTTCCCTTTTCCCAGCTGTCTCCCTCTTTTCTTTTCTTTCTCCTCCATGTCTGTCTTATTCCTTCCTTATTCCTTTGCCCCCCCTATTTTGCCCCCTCCCTCCTCTCTTTCCCTTCCTCCCCCTTTTTCCCCCCCCCCTCTCTGCTCCTTCTTTTTTTTTTTCTCTTTCTTTTTCTTTTTCTTTTCCTGTTCCTATTCTTTCATATATATTTCTTTAGCTTTACTCCCCTTCTGCTCTCTCCCTTCTAACCCTAGAGTCTGACTATAAGGGGACGCTCCCTCTCCAGGATACCAGGGGCTAGTAGCCTCTATTGTTAGGGTAAGGAATTGTCTTCCCTAACCTACCACTCGCCGCGCATAGCCAGCATTGCTGCGTCCGTTTTATCTGCAACCAGTACTATTGTGTTATGCATGAAATTTTGTCACGTGTGCTGTGGTTTGCTGTGAATTACCTTCTCACCACCAATTTTGGTCTGTTTATGTTATTGTATTTACTATAGGTCCTCCCCAGGTATTCCCTTGGTTAAGGTAGGCCCTTCCTCCCCTTCCCCCCTTTTTTCCCTACTGCGATTTAACCTGCAGCGCGCTATAAGCATCTGCAACATGGATCCAACGCCCTGATGAATGCCCAGAGACCCTCCATAGCTCAACCACAAGGGCAGAAACATGTCGGCTTGATAGGTGACCTTACGAGTCATTGTCCTCACACTGGTCTCCCACTTCTTTTAATCACACCACACAGAACCTCCTATTAAACTCACCCTGGTATCTGAGTAGGTGTTTTTATTCCCATAGCATAGCTGGATCCCTACTTTCCAGAAATCAAACTAATTTACGCACTCCCTCCTGTTCCTTTAACAGCGAGGTTGAGTCCGCCCAGGTGGTATTGTCCTACCTGGGTGGGGCTAGGTGGTCATATGATGAAGCATGACACTATATAGTGTGTGAGACCACCTAGTCCGTAAAGGAAATCCCCCTGCACAGACCTCAAACCACACCTTGTTTTATCTTTAGTTGAGATTTAAGATTGGTATAGTGACGCAATTAGCACACTTTCAATCCATTTGTACTTCCAAAAAACCCCGTACTCTCTTTTGTGACTTAGTATTGTGTTTGGGGAGTCGAGTACGATGGGTGTCTTTTCCCGCTCCCTTATACTCTCCCTTTGTGTACTATCAAAATGTATGTCTGACCATGCTAGTTCTGACCTCATTATACTGCTGATAGATCAAAGCTCTTCATGTACAGAGTGCCTGTGAGAAACAGCAGGCATTTCTTTATTTTAATGAAAGACCAGTTAGTTAATTTACCTTTGTTGCACTGGAAGCATGAAAGTAGTCCATGGGGTTTGTACATTTGAAAATGTCACTGAAGAAAGCAGAGGCTAATTGTACTCAATCTGATGTTTCATCTGATGCCCTGCCCTTTGTAAGTGTTGTTTTCCCCTAAAAAGCTTATAAATCTGGCATGGACTTGCTTCTTCTAATCTTTCTTCAATTGTCTATGTTCATTCTTCAGCTCATCCAAATCCTTCTTTTCGTTCTTTTCTCTTCAAGTACTTTTTGTGTTATTTTTCTCTCTTACTTCGGAGCTATGGAATGCTCTACCCTTAATTTGAGATATGTTCAGCAGAGAGTGGTACAGAAGGTCCACTCAACATCATTGAGTGTAGTACTGAGTGGTTCCAATTTATACTACACTTGTTTGTGAGATTGGGTGACTCTGAGACATATATCTAAATCACTGTGTAGAAGAATCTAACAACTTCATCAATGCTCAAAAACATGTATTGTGTTGGCTTTAGTTGGTTTAAAAAAGGGGGATCTGGAATCATGTACTACATCCTGAGTCAATTAATATATTTTGATGAAATTCTGCTTTCCAGGAATTAGAACGTTACCTACTAGATACTGAAAGATCAGGAAAAATGTAGAGGTGAAGGGTTAGTATTTTCTGAAATACTGACTGTTCCATGAAACCATCCTAGAAAACATTTACAGGGACTTTGCATTTTGGACAGCATAAGGTCATAAAATAATGTGGATGCCAGTAGATGAAAATCATCCTCCTTTGTACCAGGCAATCCTAGACAGCTATTACACGGTCTCCACAACAATTTTTGATGTGTGTTAAGTGTCGAGAAAACTTCTGGTAACTTTGCCCTGTTTGTCATTTCAGAGATGTCTTCATACAGGGTCCAGGCACCAGCAAGTGTGATGGGCTTTATCCAATTAATCACTCTATCTGTAGACCCTGTGCAACCAAGCCATGACAGTTTTCTACCATGAGCTTTCAGAGATCACGTTCCTAAACTTGGGTTGCTTGTGATCGTGGCATAGAAGACTATTCAAGTCTTCCCAAATGTGAATGAGTTGCTGTGAATGACTTGCCTTGACCTGAAAATGACATCCAAGGGCCATGAAACACTAACTTTCACCATATCTCTCTAGGAACATAACCTTTATTAAATTATTCATGGAAAAGAACAAATGCACCCATATCTTCTCAAAATTAGGTCTAATATTTGGAACAACTGAGATATTTTTCAACTAGAAAATGTTAAATTGTGCACAGGTTTCTCTTTATCAAGATTTCTCTACAGTCAGTTTGTGAAAGCTTATCTGCTGGGGATGGATCATTTAAAAAACTATCAGCGGCAACTGTGCCACAGCATTGAGGTTTCTGCAAAGCAACATTTGTACGGGATTATGAAATCGAAATCGAAATGTAAGAACTTTTTAACTCTACTGAGTGAAATATGCTTAATACAATTGCCAAGACATGATAACTAAACACATTAGATGATTTCAGTAGAGGGAGTTTTCAAAACTCTGATTGCCTGGAGACCAAAATATGCACAATTTGTTCTCAAAATATATGTAAAAAGTAAAAGGAGATAAAGACATTTATATAAATTTAAAGAGGAATATTGACCAGTAGAAGAAATAGGTACATTTATGCCTTGGTCTATCCAGTTATTAATGCTCTTTTAGAGACAAAACTACGAAAGCTTCAAGCCAACAGATGAGTTACTAGAGGGGTGCAAACAGTGCTTTTCTTACCTGGAGTGTTACTTCCTTCTTTTTCGCAGCCATTTTTCTCTGTAATTAATATAAAACGATTAAAATCCACGTGATAATGGCTGAATATGCAGAAGAAGCTCAAATGAACGTTCTTCCCAGTACATTTAAAAAACATGTCCAGCACAGGGAAAAAGACATGAACAGTTTCCACTTTTATGAAATTCCTATTAGAAGGTTGTGCGAAAGTCAGAAACCGTTACAGTCATATAATGAATGTACAAACTTTGCAGAGGTATGTTACATAAAGGTAAATACGATAACAAAACATAAATGATATTAATAATTCTTCTGTACAGCACACGCCTCTTACGAAATTGTTGTCCCATTATCCGTTAATAATAGGTATTAGTGGACGCATGCTCGCCCCAAAGTAAACATGATGAAAAGGTAACAAAATTAAAAGGTTATTATCCTATACAATATTTGAGAGGACCACATAAAGGGCTTGATAGAATAGAATCAGAGCAAAATATGTCAGATGCAGTTTTAAAATGTTGCTGGTGCACAAATCATACATTGTTACCAATTCACGAAAACCGAAAGCATAAAATGTGCATGGAGCACTATGTACTAATGCTGTTTATCGTGTATAGATAAACTGCACATAAAGCGCAAAAAAATGACCACAAGCAAAATGTTAATGGGACCACGTCAATGAGGTATTTGAAGAAAGCAGTTCATTTCCGGGCATCGTAATGCATCTGAGTATTTGTTTAGGACAGGAATCTTGGAGACAGATGCAGCGTCAAATTATCAGCTTTGCACACAACAGATAATACACAGTCATAAAATAAATGTGGTTTGGGGGTGCTACATTTTCTTTTCTGCCTCTCTCGTTCTTTCCTTTTGAGCCTTTCTTTTACATCTATTAACATTAAAGTCGCTAGGTAAAATTTCGTTTCCGAAATTAATTGTAAGTAATAAATAAAGAATCAAGTGGTTACGTACAGAAAATGCTGCATACATACAACAAAAAAAGTTTCAAATGGAGTTTTTACGAAGGGTGATTTGATAAAATTCTATGTTTACCTTTCACGCTGTTTTTGCTCGAACCTGTAAAGGGAAATGTTCCTTAATAAAATAGCCAACCAACAAAGGCCGCTCCTTGCACAGGACATTGGAGTAATCTGAAGCAGAGAGATTCCCACCCTGGGCTGGCACATCCTTTAGGTTGTTGGCATTCTCGTCCCTTATTAGAATACTGTGTGGCTGTCCCACTTTGTGATGTCATAAGCTACTGCTAAACCTTTTCTACCATTGGCCGATGAACATCCTCAACAAACTGGTGCCATCAGCCCATGGAATAACGTAGGGGCTTAGCACAGGATCCTGCAACAAGGGGCAGGGGATGACATGGGGACCTATTTAGTATGAATCTGTGGATATCGGTGAGATATGGGAGACAATATACCGCTCATCACATTCTACATGGCAGCCTCATCATTTTGCGTTACCTCATTGAGATAAAGTTAGCTATCCACATGAAAACACGTCAACGCATTGAATGTAATGCTCAAGTTACCATACTGTGATAAAACGTTGTTTTCCTTGACATGCCACTAGTTTAGCCCAACAGGATTTATCTTATCACCGTATTTTAGTAAATGTGTTGGTTCTCCTTCGGTTGCCCCCACTGTAACCTAACTAGCCCTTTGTGGCGTCATTACAAAATTTCGCAGGGCGTCCCCACCACCCTACCGCTGTTACCTGCAGCTTACTGCACAACGCTCTCACTCTGCAGCCTGCGGTGCGAAAGGTACAGGGACCGTCCTGAAGCCTTGCCGTAGCCTAGCAACGTACACGCTGTGTACGACAGTTCCCATAACAACCGCAGTGCTTCTGTTCTGACGCAGTTTTAATGCGCAGCTCGACGATTGGTGGTTGTGGGTCGCGCACAATAATTTAGCATACCGGGGGGAGACTGGACCGGACAATTGTACTATGAAACTTGAATTGAATGTTATCTGGGGCTGGCAGAATATTGTCCAAAGTCGAGGAACAGGTTCACTCTGACCACAGATACGTGTGATGCCGACAAAATCAAACGCGAGCCGCCCCTCTTCTTAAAAAAGGCAAATGTTCTAAAAGCAAAATCACTTGAATACCTGTCTTGCATTTGTTACCTCGCAGCAAACTTCCAAGATGCGAAGAATAGAGTGGGTATGCCTGTTTTTTTTTTTTTTTTTTGCAGAAGGGTGGAAGAAGTCATCGGGTCCGTCTAAAATATACGGCAACCTAGTCTGATGTCGAGTTAATCTAATGTGGCGACTTTGCCATAGTATTCCAATCCCTTTTGTGATGTCTAGTGACATCTTTGAAGAAACGTGTTCAAAACGAATAAGTCCATTAGACCCACTTAGGCAAACGAATGTGAGCGGCAGTTAAATTTGACTTGTGTCTGACCAATGGTGCTCGGTCCGCATTTCAGTGGCAACATTTTAATCACGCAGTCGGTGGGGGTTCATTCGGCACACAAAGTCCGACAAATGAACGGACGTGAAACGCAAACCTTACGGTCTCCTTTTTGTGAGCGAATGCTTCTGTCGCGGAGTGTTTCTTCCATTTCTAGGATGCCATGAACGAGTCAATGGGGTTGTTTCATTCGCTCGCACTCTGTTTTCGAGCCAATGGGGATGTTCTGGCTCTCTCAGTCGTCAAATCGGAGCGCGCCACTGGTGTCTGCTCCAGGTAGTGTAGCGCAGTTGTTTGAAATGCTGACTGACGAGTCGTGTTCGGATGCCAATATTAGAGACTTCTAGACTCGCCACGGATGGTTTACCTTCAGAGATGGAGCGTGTGAGAAGGACTGTGCTGGACCCTGAACAAGCATTCGAGGAAGTGTGAGTGCGGTGGGGCTGGCATATCGCTTGACCACTTCAATGCAATCAGTGTTTACTTAAGCCACAAATTGTTACACGTTCAGTCTTTAAAGGCTTTTCAGCAATAGCGCTTTGGGACAATTAAGTTCATAAATATTCTGAAAACAACAAAACCGCAGCTACTAGAACCCAAAGTACAGGGGGCTCATGCCCTAAACAAAACAAGCATTTGCAGTTCAATAGGTCTCGCATTTGCTTGAGTTGGAGCTATTGACATTATACATTTATAACTGGACTTCTTTTGCCACATTATTTGGTCACCGCTGCCGCATATTTTGGTTCTTTCTGCCACGTAATTCCAGTGACCCTGCATATATTTAAAGGACTAGTGGGCCTACTGGCCATTTTTTCCAAACAAGGCTCTTAGACACAAACTACTCCCAGTTGCAAAACAAAAGTTCCAGCCATGAAAGAGCTTACAAATACACTGAATGGTGGGATGGGTTATTATTTTGGGGGTCCACACTAACCTAGTGTGGGGACCCAGAGATGACCTAGACAGAAAGTGCACGTTGTGGTGAACACGTTTTGAAGGTGTTTACATTGTCCTAGGACAACCATAGGCTAAGACAAATAGAAACTACTAGAAAAATGTTACATTTTGTACTGAAGATGAAGGAAAAACTCAAAATTGATATACATCTGAGTCTAAATCAAAACCTACAGCTCGCGTCACCTTTGTCAGCATTTAAACTAGAAACAGAAAATGTCAGAGTTCCAAATAAGGTCACTAATGTGAAACTGTTTTATTTGAAACTATGTCAATCCTGGCATCACAGTATGAACTTGTTAAATAAAGTATTCCTTCTATGATTATGCAACTGATATACGTTTAAGCTGTCAGCACATTTTTAAATCATGAGGTCACAAGAAAGTAGTATGGACATTAAAAGGCCGTGCATTAAATAAGGTTGTGCATAGTCTAGGATAGTGATGAGTGTTCCAAATGCAACATGTGAGTGGTGCACAATACCCTCTAGTATCGATCATGGTTAAGTGAGGTTTAACATTCTTTTAAACAACTAGCTCCTTGTCTGGAGAGCGAGGATAAAATATGCACAATACGCTTCATGGCAAATACTGTTTGCACACTTGCAAACCTGACATCAAGTGTATAAACATACTCCACTAGAGAAAGGTTGACATATTAAGATGTACACTGTAACACAGTAATGCTTAGGTGTATACTAGTACATTGTGCTGAAGCTATTCTTCAACAACCTTTATGGAGATTACATTTCAGTGTTATTTATCTCAAAGCATTTTTTAAATCGGCTATGCCTTTGTTTTTCGAATTCTGAGAAACCTGAGAATGCGTGTGTTGATTTAAGAGGTGGAAGGACCGCAAACAATACTCGTACTTCTAAGTCTGAACGTGCACAGACCCCATATGACAGTTTGTAAAGTACATTAAGACACAAATAACAATCTACTTGCCATAATATCTGCCAAAACGAGACTGAAATATGCAATATTCTTTCAATACTAGCATATGCCTGTCTCCCCGATTAAACTAAAGCTGAGGCTGCAGCCTCCCCGTCTGAGCCCTGTGTGCCAGCACAACTGTACTTCAGGCACTCTGCACCGTGTGAGGCACCATGTGAGCCTTGTTACAGCTCACACAGTGTTTGTACAGCCAGATTCCACTGGGCTTTCAGGGCCCCACTCTTTCACACGGCTGGAAGAAGCATGTTCTTGTCACTTCAATCATATGTTCACTGGCTCCACCCTTTTTCATGCTTCTGGGTAGTAACAGGCCATCCAATAGGATTAAGTGGCCGGAGCCTAGTCCTTGCCCCCGAGAGAGACTTTGCCCAAGCACCAGTTACCATACAGCAAAGTAGAATGGGGGACAGTTAAATTTTCTGAACTGTGTGAACTCAAACCTCAGCCTCAATGGTAAATGGCACAATGCATGAACATCAGTCAACAGTTTTCCCCTTGAATTTACAGCAGGCGGTCATAGCCTACAATCTAACAACCCTTTCATTCACACCGTAGGAAGCTGGCCTGGTGTGTGGTGGACACCTATGTTGCTATCACCTTATACCTCTTAGTGAAGTGTAGGCAGTGTCTAGGAAGCCAGGGCTCTCTAGAGGTAGCTGTGGATGGGCAGCCTGTACTTATCTAGGAGACAGGTTAAGTTTATGCAATACCACTATAGTCACACAGCAACTTATCACACTTAAAAGAACCTCACAGTGTTACAAAAATAAAGGTACTTTACTATAGTAACACAAAACTAGAATATTTATAGGCAGTACTCCCCACCTGGAAGTAAGGGCACACTAATTATATACACAATAGCAGTCAGTAGATAGCATAGAAACAACAAGCATTATCAATACTTAGTGCAAATAGTGAGGGCCCTAGGGGAGGACCAAACCATATACTAAGAAAATGTAATGCGAGATACAGTCCCCCACACAAGGATGTGGAGTTGCTAGAGGGGAGCTGGAGGAACTAGGAACCCCAAGAGGTGAGTGCCAGAGTGAACCCCAGCGAATAGGAGAGCAGAGGTAAGTACCTGGTTTTCCTAAGGACTAACAGGAGGACTTAGAAAAAGGATTTTACGAGAATAGGACCAGACAAGAAGAAATCAAAGGTGGATTCTGGTAGAAGAGCACTTGCAAAAGAAGGGAACAGAGTCCAGTCCACGATGGAGTGTCCAGTGGAGGTAGGAGTCACTACCCACCCTTCTTTGACAAGGGAAGAAGACCAGCTGTGGAGCCCAGGAGCTGAAGAGGAGTTCTTGGAGCGGTGCAGATGATGTAACACTTTGGTTGTCAGGTTGCAGATGGTCAGTGGTGCAGAAGAACCACCAACAAGCCTTGGCAGATGCAATTATGAGTTCGTAGGGGCACCTCTGCTCATGCAGGAGTTCCTGTCCTGCAAGGAGAGGCAAGGGCTTACCATCTCCCAAGTTGGACAGCTGGCAGAGAGGACCAAGAGGACCAATCCAGACCACCAGCTGTGATGCAGGATTCACTCGGTTCAAGAGGAGAGCAGATCCACGCAGCTGGTTGTCATTACAGTTGGTGCCTGCAGATGCAGGAGGTGACTCCTTCACTCCAAGGGAGATTGCTTCTTGGTGCAGGCTGAAGTTTCACCAACCTCAGAGGATGTATAGCAGGGGAAATGTTGCAGTTGCTGGAAGGAGCCAGAGAAACAATGTTGCAAAGCGGAGTCGTCGCTAAAGTTGCAGATTGTCGGTTCCTGAACAGTACATTTGCGGTTCCAGTGGCCAGATGATGAAGTAAATAATGCATGGGGGTCCTGGAGGAATCTTGCACGTTGAATCTGGAGAGCCACTCTCAAGAGAGTGCCTAAATAGACCTAAAAGGGGTTTGGTCACCTAGTAAGGTGACCACTTATCAGGAGGGGGCAGTGACGTCACCTGCCTGACCTGGCCACTCAGATGCTCCCAGGGGCCTCTGCACATCTTGGTTTCGAGGTGGCAGGATCAAGTGGCCACCCGGAGGAGCTGTGGGCACCACCCCTGAGGTGGTGATGGACATGGGAGTGGTCACTCCCCCTTTCCTTTGTCCAGTTTCACGCCAGAGCAGGGACCGTGCTAACCGGTTTATGCAAGGAGGGCACCAAATGTGCCATTTAAAGCATACCAGTGGCTTGGGGAGGCTACCCCTCCCAAGCCATGTAACACCTGTTTCCAAGCAGAGGGTGTTGCCTCCCTCTCCCACAGGAAATCCTTTGTTCTGTCTTCCCCTGCCTGAGCTGGTCAGAAGCCTGTCTGAGAGGTAGCAGCAGCACGGGCTGCCTGGAAAACCCCAGAAGACTGGTGGGAGCAATACAGGGGCTCCTCTAAAGAGCCCCCAGAGTGCATGGAGTCCTACAACCAATACTGGCAACAGTGTTGAGGTATGATTCTGACATGTTTAATTCCAAACACGCCCAGGTTCGGGCTTATCAATGTGTAGCTGGATGCAGGTAGTGACCTATGTCCAGTACACAGGTAAAATGGCTTCCCTGCACTTACGAAGTCCAGTACAATGGAACTAGAGTTCGTAGGGGCACCTCTGCTCATGCAAGAGTTCCCTCACACACAGGAACCTGCACCCTGCCCTCTGGGCTATGAGGGCCTACCATAGGGGTGACTTACAGTGACCTGGTGCAGTGACCTGTGATGAAAGGGTGCATGCACCTTTTCACGCAGGCTGCAATGGCAGGCCTGTAGACATTTTGCATGGGCTCCCATGAGTGGCACAATAGATGCTGCAGCCCATGGGTAAACCCTGGTCCCCAATACCCTGGGTACCTAAGTACCATATACTAGGGACTTATAAAGGAGGCACCAGTATGCCAATTGTGGAGGTGTGCAAAGTCCCAGGCAAACAAATTTAGAGCAAGAGAGCACAACCACTGGGGTCTTGGTCAGCAGGACCCCAGTGAAAAGTCTAAGCATACTGATAGCAGGCAAAAAGTGGGGGTAACTATGCCAAAAAGATGGTACTTTCCTTCATGCACCATACATATATAAAATTTGAAAGAAATATTTGTAGTTCTAGACCGCTTCGGAGCCCTGTTCCAAGATCACCCACCAAAAGATCAACTAAAACAAGCATTTACAATGCAACGGGTCTCGCGTTTGCTCATGTTAGAGCTGATCGCGTTGTAAACTCTTAACCCGACTTTTCACCTATCGGGCAAAAGTGCATTTTTGTACATAACCCGAAAAAGTGAAATCAAGTATGTAAAGCGCTTACATTTGAGTGCATTACAATATTTTAACAAATTAGATTTTGTTTTGGAGTTGTGCTAAAAGAGTGACGTAATCCTATTGCAAAATCTGGGCCTCAACTTATACATTTATTTTTTAAAACTCTGTCACAAAGAAATGGACAACAAGTAGAAATGTGGCAGTAAATTTGTTCTTCTTTACTGGTTGCATAGTCTGCATTTTATAGGATCTCATGAGGTTAAGGCATCTGTGGCTTAGATCTTTGTGTGCCCAGTAAATTTCAGGGAATAATAACGGTGGTAAGATAACAGTGGCAGTTAATGATTCTGCTGAAGAGATGTGTGTTTTGTCTAGTCCCACCTCTGAATCAAAGTAGCATAGATGGTTATTGTGTCTCCTACAAAGCAGATCCTGTGAAACACAGATGACAGATTTTTATTTTATGTAGATGGGTAAGTGGGTTACTGCTTTTAACACATACATCCAGTTGTTACTTGCATAAATTGTAAACCTTCTAATAAAGCACAGTGAGTTATGAAGGAAATGTGACTCTTACTTCTTGTAATCCTCAGTGTCTTATGTAACACATTCTGTACATTGATTTACACACAAATGATTTATTGTCCATGTATAATGTATATGAATGATCTAAAGAGCTCGGACACCTTGGATTGGGATCATTAGTGCTATAAAAGCAATATAACAAAATAGTGGTATTTAAATTGTTATTTGTGTAAATACTGGGACCGACCAACACATCTGACATATGCATTCTTACAGTGCATTCATATGTCTTCTATACAGGGACTAAACAAAGTACAAATCAAGCCTCTTTATTGAGTTCAAAGTGCTTCAGCACAGAGGTGCTATATGCCAGGCAATTTCCCTAGGGGCCATATGTCCCAGAAGTCAGTTTGACCAGCACCAGCAGGATCTGAGTGGCCATAATCTCCGAGCGGACCCTCTTTGCTGGCGCTGAAGCTGCAGCGAGACTCTCTCCGGTAAATTCCTCACACATGGTCCTACGGAGACAGTGGCCTTGGGTCCTCAGTACACCTCCTCTTCCCTGCTCTTCCTCCAGAAAGCAGTCTGTCACCGCAGGAACAACTCCAGATCTGATAGCCCCATAACACAGGCCACGGGAGTGACTAGAGCAGGTGTCTCCAACGAGTAGCTCATGAGCTACCAGTAGTTCTCCAGCATCCTGTCAGTAGTTCTCTTGTGTACACCCAGGCTACTACGATAGAAGCTTTTGCTTAGTTGGATTATTATTATATGTATACTAAAATTAAAAATCATGTATTTGAAATGAAAATGTTGTATTTTCAGTACTTGTTAGGGCCCTAATTATGAGTCTGGCGGTCCTAGGAGTGCCAGACTCCCAGTGGCGGTAGACTGCCACCAACAAGGCGGTCCAACAGCCACATTATGACCCTGGCGAAAGCGCCACGGTCCGACCGCTGGCACTGCCACTTTTTTGCCGGCCTACATTCTGGTGGTGCAGGTGATCTTAATCTGCCAGGGCAGTGCTGCCCTGGGGATTACGACTACCGCGTCTGCAAGCTTTAGCTTGAAAAGCAGTGAAAAGCACGAAGGGGCTGTCCATGGAGGACCCTATGCTGCCCATGCAAAGGCTGGCAGAGATGGGATGTGGGGGGCCCCATTGTGGCCCCTACACTGCCCATGCACTTGGCATGGGCAGTGTAGGGGCCTCCATGGACAGCCCCTTCGTGCTTTTCACTGCCTGCATTATAGGCATTGTAAAGTACGTTGGGTGCTGGCGCACCCGACACACTGCAACATTTCCGCCAGCTCGATCACGAGCCGGTGTCAATATTCTGGGTGGTAGCGGGCAACTCATAATAGGGCCAGCGGGTGGAAAACTGAGCTGGCGGTCTTCTGACCCAAAGAGTTTGGCGGGCAACTCATGAGGCCCTAGGTGTTGTTTGGAGAAAAATGGTTGAATACTCAAAATGTATTTAAGAGCATTATTTGAGTTGGAGAGATTTATTACTTACATTATTACCTTGGTGCCAGGGGCACTGCAGTTACATTCGTTATATATTACCTATTTCAAGACATTCCAAATTGATAATGCCTTTTTACTTTACTGCTGGCAATCCTCCCTATAGCACTGAAGTGATCACTGCTGACAATCTTGGATGGTGCGGTCACTACTACACCACTGACATTAGTAGCTTAGGGAGGATTTTCATTGAACATAAGTAGCTTTTGTTACAGAAAAGGTTAGCAACTCAATGGCTAGAGGTTCACACCTGGATGTGAGCCACAGTAATATGTGGATCAAAAAGTTATCCCAGGACCTCAACCATATGCTGTGATTCTCTTAGCAGCCCTATTTGCTTCCTGAGATGTACCAAGTCCCTTTCCTAGTGACCTAGCTCTAAATCAGAGTGCACACTTGAATTTTGCTGAAGAGCCTCTCCCTTCCTCCTGTGTGTCCACCAAGATTACGGGAATATAGCAATGCACAAATATGTGTGTAGGAATTCCTCTACATCCTCATGTTCCTCCTGTTAGCCCTGGGTCTCCCAAAATGGAGCCCATAATCTTCCATGTATTGTACCATTCACAGGCACACATACACCCAACACATGCATCCAAAATATGCACTGCACCACTCCTGTAATGTACCAATCCCAGGTACACATATACACAGCACATATACACACACATTAGGTGCGCAGCACTCCACCCCAAACCAATCTAGGCCAATGGTAACTTAAGCACACAGCAGCAAAACTTTGAATGAGTGAGGCTTTAGGCCTCACTTCAGTGACACAGGTAAAAAGGACCTGTTCACTTCTACTGATCACTGAAAGGTAAGATGCCACCACTGCTGTCGTATTGCTTAACCCCCTTCCAAAGGCAGTACCCTTTCACTGAACGCAATCTGTAAAATAGGCCTATGCAAAGGCGCACTTGCATGAGCTGTGTTCGCCCATGACAACAAAAGTCAGCATTAGGGATCCAGACATCATTAAAGTTCAGGCACTCGGGGCAGGGTGCATGATCATTGCTATGCAAGGGACTTTTCTGTCCCAAGAGCAGGTAAAGTGTTTTTAGGTCAGACTTACAGGTGGAGACAGTTTTTTTGGATCCAGTCACAAGACCTCTCAGAATCAGGTAGTCTTGAACCTCCCCTGCAGACGTATCAATGTAGATGTGCAAAAGGTGGAAAAATCACAGCCTTGATGATATCCAAACCTTGATGTAATTGGAGAGACTGATCACAGCTCTCATGTAATGAGAATATTGCCAAATAAAGGGACAAGTGTACTTTTTTTGTTTAGCAGACCAGATTTCTGATGCACCCTGTTCCTTGGACAAGTAGATGTGACAAGGAGCTACTTTTTAAAAAATTTGCACCGTTGAGTCTCCTACCCAAATTAGCTTTGCTGCAGCAAATGCCTTGTCAATTTATCTCCTATGCTGTCTGAACTTGGTAGCATTGCATAGTGTTGTTTTGGAATTTACGTAATGTTCTATACCCAGGGCCAATGGAATTATGTTATTGTGCAGCTGCGGCGATTTTGGCATAGTGATAGTTTTGCCACATAATCCACCATCTGTGTTGTGCACCGTGGAAGGCCCTTCTTTTCAAAGCTAGTCTGGCCACTTTTCTGATGCTTATTTTTATACTTGGGTGCTAAACTGGTACTAATGAGGTGCAAATATTGCCCAGAGTGTGTTACTCAATTTAAAAATGACAAAATAATGAAGTTATACTATAACAAAATCTTTCATATTATGCTGCATTATTTACCTTTCCTTGCTGCATAATTTACTCAACCGTGCTGCATAATTTGGCCCTCTCCCACCACCTTAATTCCAGTGGCCCTGTCTATACCCCTGATAATAACCAACCAACATTTTAGGATGTATAGAACATTACTCTACAGAAGTGATTTGGATGGAAGAGTGTTAGACTCTCCTACATAGGACCCTTTTGTTTCTGTCCACTGTGTTGTGCCTTGCAACTACATTTATTTAGCCATCCACAAAGCCTTCACATATGCAAGAACCACATTCTCTGGGACAACAGTGGGCACAATCAGTGTTAGTTTCTTTACACATGGAGAAGGTCCTGAGGAGAAAGTCAGGTTTATCTTTTAGTACTTTGTTTTTATTTTCTTATTGATGCATTATGTAGTGAAGCATCCGCTGGTCAACTTTCAAATTCTCTTTGAGCACAGAAAGTCCAGGGAGGCCAGACAACAACTGCACTCAACACGATCTCACTCATCGGTCTGCTCTCACGTCAGGGGAGAGCCATTGACTGTTCTCTGTCCTTGTTACTCCACTTCTCATTCTTGTAGCTTCTTCATCCTCTAGTCTTAGTGTCAACAAAAGGCTGATTATCAGTATACTGCGCGTAGGCCAACGTCCACCTGAGAGGATCATGCCTGGCACCCTTCCTCCCCCAGTCTAGAGAAAAAAGTGAGCTTTGGCACCGTGATCCATTCCCCGGGTAGTCTCACGCTTGAGAAAACCTCCTCAGGGTCTGCCGTTAGGCCATCCCCAAAACCACTGAAGGAGAGGGCAAGGAGGAGCTTGCTCGAGTACTACTTGTCAGTCAGTGCCTGCGTCCCCAGTATATTGTTAATGCTCTCCAAGCTACCACTTCAATCATTCACAGGCAACCACAGAACCACCTCACTTGTGCCGCAGTGCTAACACCCAGCCAGAGATTGAAACTTTTGTTAGAGCACCACCGATGGTGAGTGCTCTGGTGCCTGGCTGGTTTCATCCCCTACCCCCAAAGAGGACTTTATCCACTTCTCCCCCTGGCATCTTTCTCTCATCAACCCTCTTCAGTACATTTCTAACCATGTCAGAATTGCCCTCCACCTGCTTGAGCAACCTGGGAAACTCAGTGACACTTCTGACCCATGGACTCCTCAGCCATACCAATGTGAAATACCATCTAATTTTTAGGTTGAGCATAGCAGCGCGCAACGTGTTGGGATCTGTGTGGGCTTTTATCCATGCTCACTTCAAGCCCATCACTTTCACTCGTTATTGGACTTGCACTTCAAAAATCCTTTGATGACATTGGTAAATGCTTTATGTTTGTCCCGCCTTGGGGTGGTTTTGTTACCGTCTTGGCCATCGACCGTGTTACATGGATAATTGCCCATTTGCTGATATGTTTGACTGCGGGGAACTTTTTTCCTTTTGTGTCTCTCCTTTGCACTCACGGCAGCTGTCGCACTTTGAATTGAATTGCTTATGTGAACTGTTTTACTTTTCAATTTATGTGGCAAGAAAAGTCCAGTTAGGAATTTACAACGCTAATAGCTCTAACTCCACCAAACATGAGACCCATTGCGTTGCAAATGCCTGTTTTATTGAGGAACA
Organism: Pleurodeles waltl; assembly: GCF_031143425.1. Taxonomy (NCBI): domain Eukaryota; kingdom Metazoa; phylum Chordata; class Amphibia; order Caudata; family Salamandridae; genus Pleurodeles; species Pleurodeles waltl. The sequence continues at coordinate 1,762,832,387 of NC_090440.1, forward strand.
CTTGAAAAAGGGTAGACAGAGAATGCCAATGAGGGGCCTTTAGACCCAGCTCTTTCCTTTTGACCGGCACTGTGCTGCACACTAATACCATAGCTGGAATAAAACAGGTTATCCCTAAAACAGGACAGGACCACATTAAGACCTAATCCAGACGTTTGTAACCCAAAAATTCTGCATCTGAAGGATGTGGTGTTGTGGTGATCTGGAGCTGGTCACCTGTGTCCAGAGAAGAACACAGTCCAAATTTGTATTCACTGCAGGACAGCTAACCCTTAACAACTTAATTGTTAATTTTGGATTTTGCAAGTTTAAGATTGCCCGATGAACCAGTAATCACACAGTTGATTCTCAGATGGCCCTTTTCGTTCAGGGATCTGTATCTCAAAAAACAATAGTTGCAATCAAGTTTGTCCAGTGACTGGGGCACCACAAAACTGGGACAATCCATAGAATTCATTGGTTTAACCAGGACCTAAAAAAAAATGATTCAGTTATGTAGTAACCACATTTTCAAACTGTAAGATCGCACCGTTGTAAGAGAAAAGCAGGTGATTCTCATTGTTCAAGAATCTGGAATCTCTAACCAGCCGGCTGTAGTGCGTCTGCAGAGAAAGGGATACATGTTCATACTAATTGATGTCTGTAAGTGAACAAGCAGGGTTTGAACCCAGTTGATTCTCTTCCTGATGCCTGTTTTCCTCTTTGTCGCCCCTGGGCAGACATTGAGCTCTCCTCGTGCCAGGTCCTCTGGTTAGCTGTGCATTATATTGTTCTTCCTTTGGATCAGGCCATCTCCTCTTGGTAGTGGGATTACAGGTCCAAGCATGTAGGTAGGTAGTTGGGGTCTTCATCTTTCCATAGTCCACTGCAGCAAGATAACTGCTGTTACCCCTGCAGGAGGTGATAGTTTGGTGGGCAGGGATGAGCACTGCCCATATCAAGGCCAAGTGCTGCCCCCCCCCCCTAAAAAAAAGAATTTAGGCCCTATTAGGGAGGGCAATTGGGGGACTAACCTAATCTGAGTGGGTAGAAACCGAATGGAAGGCAGATTGGGATGACTAGCCTGCCAGCAGGTTGGGGGGGGGGGGGGCTGCTCACTAGAAATCAGGGACTAAATATATATATATTATTATATATATATATATATATATATATATATATATATATATATATATATTCCATGAAAAAACTGTGAACAAGGCTACAGCTGAAACGCGTTGGGGGGAACAATCTGTATGATAGTAAAATAATTTTGATAACACTGGAAGTGTCCTGACCTTTCTTGGGATTACAAGAAATTTGCTTTAATTTATTTATGGTGTTTCCCGACACCATGGTCTGACCGCCACCTTTTGAGCCTCAGTAGTTCGGGTTTCCTTAGTGAAATATATATATATATGTTCGATGGCATGTGTAGCTGCAGATACACATGCTGTGCACATCCCGCCATCTGGTGTTGGGCTCGGAGTGTTACAAGTTGTTTTTCTTCGAAGAAGTCTTTTCGAGTCACGAGACCGAGGGACTCCTCCCATTTCGACTCCATTGCGCATGGGCGTCGACTCCATCTTAGATTGTTTTTTTTTCCGCCATCGGGTTCGGACGTGTTCCTTTTCGCTCCGTGTTTCGGGTCGGAAAGTTAGTTAGAATCTCGGAAAAATCTCGGTATCGGGTTAGTTACAACAGATCGACACCGAATTTAGAAGAGTTCCGGTGGCCCTTTTGGTTTTTTTACGATCCCCCGTCGGGGCCTGGTTGACCCGGCCACGTGTGAATTCAAGGCTGATGGAACGGACCCCATTCCGCTTCTGTCCAAAATGCCATAAGAAGTATCCTTATACGGATCAGCATCTGGTCTGTAACTTGTGCTTGTCCCCAGAGCACAAGGAAGATACTTGTGAGGCCTGTCGAGCGTTTCGGTCCAGAAAGATGTTAAGAGACCGAAGAGCCAGAAGACTGCAGATGGCGTCGACGCCGACAGAACAAGAGCGTTTCGAGGAAGAAGAGGAAGCTTTCTCTATCCACTAATCGGACTCGGAAGAGCTCGAGGCCGAAGAAACGCCGAAAACCGTGAGTAAGACGTCGAAACATAAGACTCACGAGAAGTCAACAAGAGCCCAGGGGACGCCACCGCCAACAGGCCATGGCTTAACCCAAAAAAGCGCTGACCGAGCCAAGGCACCGAAAAAGGGCACGCTGGTGTCGAAGTCATCCGACTCCGGTCGAGATACCGCCACACAGCAATCTCGGACCGAGACATCGGCTCTGAGAAATTTCGGCACCGTGACAGCGGCACCGAACAAATTCGGCACCGAGACACCACCACGCCGAAAATTACAAAGGTTTCTTCGGAGCCTAAAAAGACCTCCGAAAAAGTTTCGGTTCTGAAACATCCAGCCTTGGAGCCGAGAACAGGTTCCTATACAGAGGAACAAGGATTAGCCTCACAAATGAAAAAACATAGATTTGGAGAGGAACTTCAAGCTGTAGAGCCAGACTATACTCAAAGGAGGCTCCACATTCATCAAGACACAGGGAAGATAACCACTCTTCCTCCAATTAAAACAAAAAGAAAACTTGCCTTTCACAAAAAGGACAAGGAGCCACAGGCAAAGGTGGCAAAGAAAACAACTCCACCACCTTCTCCACCACCATCAGTGCACACATCACCAGTAGCAACTCCTCCACTGATGCACTCCCCGACTCATACTGCCATGAGTCAAGATGATCCCGATGCATGGGACCTTTACGATGCTCCAGTATCGGACAACAGCCCAGACTCGTACTCTACCGGGCCGTCCCCTCCTGAGGGCAGTACATCTTACACACAGGTGATCGCAAGGGCTGCTGCTTTCCATAACGTCACCTTGCATTCAGAACCAATTGAGGATGACTTCTTGTTTAACACGCTAACCTCCACTCATAGCCAGTACCAAAGACTACCTATGCTCCCAGGAATGCTAAAACATTCAAAACAAATCTTTCAGGATCCTGTTAAAGGCCGAGCCATAACTCCAAGGGTGGAGAAAAAGTACAAGCCACCGCCAACAGATCCTGTTTATATTACAACGCAGTTAACTCCAGACTCAGTAGTTGTCGGGGCAGCTCGTAAGAGAGCAAACTCTCATACCTCGGGAGACGCACCACCTCCAGACAAAGAGAGTCGCAAATTTGATGCTGCGGGCAAAAGGGTTGCAGCACAAGCAGCAAACCAATGGCGCATTGCCAATTCACAAGCGCTTTTGGCAAGATATGACAGAGCTCACTGGGATGAGATGCAACATTTGATAGAACACTTACCCAAGGAGTTCCAAAAAAGAGCACAACAAGTGGTGGAAGAAGGACAAAGTATCTCTAATAATCAGACACGGTCTTCACTGGATGCAGCAGATACGGCTGCAAGGACAGTAAATACTGCAATAACAATAAGAAGGCACGCATGGCTACGCACGTCAGGTTTCAAGCTGGAAATTCAACAAGCCGTGTTAAATATGCCATTTAATGAACAGCAGTTGTTTGGGCCGGAAGTCGACACTGCTATTGAAAAACTCAAGAAAGACACTGATACGGCAAAAGCCATGGGCGCACTCTACTCCCCGCAGAGCAGAGGCACCTTTCGCAAAACACCTTTTAGGGTAGGGTTTTGAGGACTACCTACAGAAACCACAACATCACAAACAAGGCCCACTTACCAAAGCCAATATCAGCGGGGAAGTTTTCGGGGGCAATATAGAGGGGGACAATTCCAAAGAAGTAGAGGAAAATTCCAAAGCCCCAAAAGTCCTCAAAATAAGCAGTGACTCACAAGTCACACATCCCCATCACATAACACCTGTGGGGGGAAGATTAAGCCAATTTTACAAACATTGGGAGGAGATAACAACAGATACTTGGGTACTAGCAATTATCCAGCATGGTTATTGCATAGAATTTCGCGAATTCCCTCCAACAGTCCCACCGAAAACACAGAGTATGTCGAAACAACATATAAATCTTCTAGGATTAGAAGTTCAAGCATTGCTCCAAAAAGAAGCAATAGAATTAGTACCAAAACAAGAACTAAACACAGGAGTTTACTCACTGTACTTTCTGATACCCAAAAAAGACAAAACTCTAAGACCTATACTAGATATCAGAATATTAAATACATACATCAAATCAGACCATTTTCACATGGTTACATTACAAGAAGTAATCCCACTGCTCAAACAACAAGACTACATGACAACACTGGATCTAAAGGATGCATATTTCCATATACCAATACATCCTTCACACAGAAAGTACCTAAGGTTTGTATTCCAAGGGATACATTACCAATTCAAAGTGTTGCCATCGGAATAACAACTGCGCCAAGAGTTTTTACAAAATGTCTAGCAGTAGTAGCTGCACATATCAGAAGGCAGCAAATACATGTGCTCCCGTACCTAGACGATTGGTTAATCAAAACCAACACGCAAAAACAGTGTTCACAACACACAAATTACGTCATAGAAACCCTACGCAAACTAGGTTTCTCAATCAATTACTCAAAGTCACACCTTCTGCCGTGTCAAACACAGCAATACCTAGGAGCAACAATCAACACAGTAAAAGGAATTGCCACTCCAAGTCCACAAAGAGTCCAAACATTCCAAAATGTCATACAAGCCATGTATCCAAACCAAAAGATACAGGTCAAATTAGTAATGAAACTCCTAGGCATGATGTCCTCATGCATAGCCATTGTCCCAAACGCAAGGTTGCACATGCGGCCCTTACAACAGTGCCTAGCATCACAGTGGTCACAGGCACAGGGTCAACTTCTAGATCTGGTGTTGATAGACCGCCAAACATACATCTCGCTTCAATGGTGGAACAGTATAAATTTAAACCAAGGGCGGCCTTTTCAAGACCCAGTGCCACAATATGTAATAACGACAGATGCATCCATGACAGGGTGGGGAGCACACCTCAATCAGCACAGCATCCAAGGACAATGGGACATTCAGCAAAAACAGATTCATATAAACCACTTAGAACTGTTAGCGGTATTTCTAGCTCTGAAAGCATTTCAACCCATAATAACCCACAAATACACTCTTGTCAAAACAGACAACATGACAGCAATGTATTACCTAAACAAACAGGGAGGAACACACTCGACACAGTTGTGTCTCCTAACACAAAAAATATGGCATTGGGCGATTCACAACCACATTCGCCTAATAGCACAATTTATTCCAGGGATTCAGAATCAGTTAGCAGACAATCTCTCTCGGGATCACCAACAGATCCACGAATGGGAAATTCACCCCCAAATACTGAACACTTACTTCAGAATGTGGGGAACGCCACAAATAGATCTATTTGCAACAAAAGAAAAAAAACTCAAAATGCCAAAACTTCGCATCCAGGTACCCACAACATCAGTCTCAGGGCAATGCACTATGGATGAACTGGTCAGGGATATTTGCGTACGCTTTTCCCCCTCTCCCACTTCTTCCATATCTAGTAAACAAGTTGAGTCAAAACAAACTCAAACTCATACTAATAGCACCAACATGGGCAAGGCAACCTTGGTACACAACACTACTAGACCTTTCAGTAGTACCTCATATCAAACTGCCAAACAGACCAGATCTGTTAACACAACACAAACAACAGATCAGACATCCAAATCCAGCATCGCTGAATCTAGCAATTTGGCTCCTGAAATCCTAGAATTCGGGCACTTAGACCTCACACAGGAATGTATGGAGGTCATAAAACAGGCTAGAAAACCTACCACTAGACACTGTTATGCAAATAAGTGGAAAAGATTTGTTTATTACTGCCATAATAATCAAATTCAACCTTTACACGCATCTGCAAAAGAGATAGTAGGATACTTACTACATTTGCAGAAATCTAAACTAGCTTTCTCTTCCATTAAAATACATCTTACGGCAATTTCAGCTTACCTGCAAATTACGCACTCAACTTCATTATTTAGGATACCAGTCATAAAAGCATTTATGGAAGGCCTAAAGAGAATTATACCACCAAGAACACCACCGGTTCCTTCATGGAACCTCAACATTGTCTTAACACGACTCATGGGTCCACCTTTTGAGCCCATGCACTCTTGTGAAATGCAATACTTAACGTGGAAAGTTGCATTTTTAATTGCCATCACATCTCTAAGAAGAGTGAGTAAAATTCAAGCATTTACCATTCAAGAACCATTTATTCAAATACACAAAAATAAAGTTGTTCTACGGACCAATCCTAAATTTTTACCAAAGGTAATCTCACCGTTCCACTTGAATCAAACGGTAGAATTACCAGTGTTCTTCCCACAGCCAGATTCTGTAGCTGAAAGAGCACTACATATATTAGACATCAAAAGAGCACTAATGTACTACATTGACAGAACAAAACTAATTTGAAAGACAAAACAACTATTTATCGCCTTTCAAAAACCTCATACAGGAAATCCAATTTCAAAACAAGGCATTGCTAGATGGATAGTTAAGTGCATTCAAACATGCTATCTTAAAGCTAAAAGAGAACTGCCTATTACACCAAAGGCACACTCAACCAGAAAGAAAGGTGCTACCATGGCCTTTCTAGGAAATATTCCAATGAACGAAATATGTAAGGCAGCAACATGGTCTACGCCTCATACATTTACCAAGCACTACTGTGTAGATGTGTTAACTGCACAACAAGCAACAGTAGGTCAAGCTGTACTAAGAACATTATTTCAAACTACTTCAACTCCTACAGGCTGAACCACCGCTTTTGGGGAGATAACTGCTTATTAGTCTATGCACAGCATGTGTATCTGCAGCTACACATGCCATCGAACGGAAAATGTCACTTACCCAGTGTACATCTGTTCGTGGCATTAGTCGCTGCAGATTCACATGCGCCCACCCACCTCCCCGGGAGCCTGTAGCCGTTCAGAAGTAGATCTTAAACATTTGTACATTTGTAAATATATTACCTTAAACTTCATTATGTACAGACGCATTCACTCCAGTGCATGGGCACTATTACTAGCATACACAACTCCTACCTCACCCTCTGCGGGGAAAACAATCTAAGATGGAGTCGACACCCATGCGCAATGGAGTCGAAATGGGAGGAGTCCCTCGGTCTCGTGACTCGAAAAGACTTCTTCGAAGAAAAACAACTTGTAACACTCCGACCCTAACACCAGATGGCGGGATGAGCACAGCATGTGAATCTGCAGCGACTAATGCCACGAACAGATGTACACTGGGTAAGTGACATTTTTTATATATATATATATATATATATATATATATATATATATATATATATATATATATATATATATATATAATATATTCCATGAAAAAACAAAGGCTATGGATTGGTTATAGTTAGGAAAGCTTTATTCCTTCCATACAAACCCAACTTCAACAACACAAACATTAAAAATTCTGAATTTAGAGTTATAACTTTAATTTATAATTTACACAACACGTTCAAGGTATTATAAGTTGTGCACCTCCATACTCACTGTTACTTATAATTTAAATTATGAATTTACCCACCTCCTTCAAATTATTATAAGCCGCACAGCCATACTAGTTCATCCAAAGTCTTTGTTTTGTAGTGTCAGCAGGAAAGAGTGGTGGACCCTCTCCTTCAGCTCTCTGTCAGGGGAACCCAAAGGATAGGCTCAAAAAGAAAGAGGCGTACCCATTTACTACTTAACTTGTTGAGTGTAACACCTCTGTGGCAGGATTGAAGCAGGAAAATGGCAATGGCATTACCAGCACCAAAAAGAGACCTTCTATTTCCCTTGCTCCACACCTTAGAGTCTAGTCCGCTATGGAGGACCTCAGGAATGCTTTGGAGGAGCCCTGTAATCAACATTGCTGTGTGGCGCGCATATATATAATATATATATATATATATATATATATATATATATATATATGTGTGTAAACATTTTATTATATTTTTTAATTTAGTTTTGTATGTATTGTAGCAACATAAATCAAACATTAAACAAATGGCACCATATTACTCAAACATATAGGTACACCAGTTGTTGTTAGCATTATGTCCAACAAGTCAGTTTACAGATCACTCAAAGTGGGGGCTCAGCATTAAATAGGTTTGTGTCAGCCGACACCCCATAAGTCCAAAATTGTCCCTTATGGGTGTGGAGTTTATTTCAGTCACCCCCCCCCCTCCCCTCTGGTCCTGTGAACCTTCACTGTTTCCCCAGGTCTTGGGATGTTTTTGAGGACAACATCTAGCCTTGTACACAGTGAGCTCACGTCTTCAACATCACTCCATACAACACCTCTATCGAGCCACACTTGTGATAGTGTTTCTCCAGTTCTGAGCTACGTTTCTTTTTCCCTATTGTTAATCCCAGCCTCAAAAGGTTCTTTTCAGCCTTCATTAAGCCTTCACCCTCCAGAGCAAGCTTTGGGTTCGTCTCAAAGTGTCTTTTCAGTACCATCTGAAGGATGGAATACCCTCTCCCAGAATGGTTTAAGTGTTGTGCAGCCCCAGACTGTATGTAAAAAAAATCTCTCTTCTCTTCTGCATCTAAGGCATTCTGGCCCTTTACCACGCCTGAAGAGCCACAGTCATTCGAGGGTCAGGTATAACCTATGCAAATATTTATTTTGTATTAAACAAATTCTATTAAAAGTTTTAACCTCACTTGAGGCTAGGAGTGCAAAAGCCCATTTTTCGTCCTCGTCTTCTAGCTGCCTAATGTCTTTTTCCCAGGCCTTTGTGAGCTGAGTAAAAGTGTCCAGAGAGTTAAATAATCAAAGTTCTGTATACATGACTGATTATGGTTTTAGGGGATGGCTGGGACATGGTCAATGTTATCTCCAGGGGGTTGAAAGGAGGTTAGGTCTTCTAATGATGCTCAGTAGGATGTGATGGCATGTCTACATTGGAGGAAACAATAGAACTGTGTTTGGAGTAGTCCATATTCATCCTTGATACTAGAGAAGGACCTTAATATCCTTTCTCTCAGAATGTCTCCCAGTATTGAATTGTCTAGATGATCCCAGCCCCCAAACCCTCCAGTGAGGTGACCTCCAATAAGTTTGTGCCCGTCCATAAGGAGTTTGGCCTTTCACGTTTTTTGGATCCCGTCTCTATCGTGTTTACTTCTTTTTACAGGGCAATTCGAAATGGATGCATGTTTTCCACGGTTAAACACTGCATACTCACTTCATGCTTACTTTTCCACAATATACTTATATCCACACATCATTCCTGTTGGGAACTGGTATATCCTCTGCATGGTATATGACACTGCCTTGAGTGCCCAACTGCACATGTATCTGACATCTTGACTGACTTTTATTTTGACCCTGGCGTGAAGTTAATCTAAGTATGTGTGCAGAGGACTAGTCCTGTATCTGACTATATGCGGTCCTGTGACCTGGAGGGCCAAGCATGCCCTCACAGTATTACTGTCCTTGTCCTGGATATAGCACACAAAGTGGCGGTGACGGCATACTGTGTTTTAGCAGAGGTAAGTAGTATTACCAGATTATCTGCCTCACTGGGAGTGAGGCCTGTGAGCCTAGTTGTGTAAATTTCTGCTATTATATGTATACCATGTGCCTACATACTGTGTCAATTGCATGTGTGTAATACATGCATGGTGATAGGTTTTGTGTATATGAGTCAGCCTGAGTGAGGGGGGCTAGGGAGATCCATTTTGGGTATCCCATGCCTGGTATGGAGGAAGTTGAAGGGAGGTTGCAAATGTATTACCAACATTCCTGTAGCTGACGGGAGGAGATCCAGACACTGGAAGTGAACGGAGACAGGCCTACCTTTAGAAATTACACAAGACCTTCTATTAGTGAGGAGCTGCAGATTAGTCTGCTTGAGCACTGCCATTTGCTGAATTGTAGGGGTAAAGAATAGGACTGCAGTCTGTTGTGAGAGGTGAAGAAGTTGCTAAGTGAGTCAGACCCTTTTGTTTTTCTCTCATTACACCTTCAGTTGGGCTGATTTCAACATGGTGCTGAAATCTCACACTTATTTGCACCTCTGTTATGGGTCCTGCAGATTGGAGACAATCCCAGCCCTTTGTGCAGCGAGATGTACCACTCTACACAGAGATGGTATCCGTAGAGTACTCTGAGGAGGGCACTTGAAAGAAGAACCACCCCAGATCACTTCTGCAGTGTGAACCAGTGGGACCCAAAAGCCTTGTCTTAAAGATGTATATAAAAGTGGGACTCAAACCACCCCTAGGTTTCAGTTCCTGTTACTTTACGATCATGGAAAATGGTGCCGGCACAGTAATGGAAGGATGGCTGTGCAACTAGGGCTGGTGTGTGCCTGACAGCCAGTCTCCCAGAGGTGAGGTGACAGCCCCTTAAGTATGTACTTGATACTAGCAGCGCTGCAGACCTACCTGAAGCACCTAGAAGCATGTCTGCCTACCTGCTGAGAGAAGGAGACTGTTTGACCCGGGACTAAGATAGATTATGCTGGATGAAAAAGGCTCAGCATGTACCTACTGGCTGTTGGACAGCCAGAGCGGCGTGACTAAACGAGCGAGCTAGGCAGGACCATTGTGCCCTGTCACCCCTCCGCCCCCCCCCCCCCCCGGTCCTTATGCCTGGTCCTGACGGAAACCTGCAGTGCTGTGATGATTGAACGCCCAGCTAGAGTTGCCAATACATGATTCCTATAGGTCCTGCTACAGTATGATTGATATTGGTTTAGCTGGGACTACAGCATCCGTGATTGGCATCTGCACCACTGAGTCAGCACCTACCTCCAGTTGGATCGGGACCACAACGTCCTTTGTCACCTTTTGGCCTGGCGTAGTTTGCATCTGTCCTCAGCTCAGGTCCTCAGCCCAGGCAGGGCTGCATCACACATCATCTGGAGACCACCATAACCAGACCTACACTAGTGCCACAGGCTGTCAGTTGCAGCTGGGTGGGCACAATGTCAGTTGTGGCGCTCGCTTGGTTTTTGTGGGTCCTGTAGACGAGATGCGGCTGGTCAGGGGAGGTGGGATGGCAACCCAGCTGCAACTGGAAGTGAACAAGGACTCAAACATGCCACCTGATACAGAGAGGAGATTGAGGTACTGATTGCACATTTGACTATGAGCTTGAAGGCTGCACCAGTGCTTGATTCACACTATCTCATGACCTGAATGATGTTGGCCCAGGACCTTGGCCCACCTTGGAGGGAATACCAGAGGGAGCGGAAAGGTGGAGCATCTTGAAGAATATTTGAATATAGCAATCCTGGCTTTTGTGACTTGGGATTATGTAATATTTACTACAACTAAATGCTTAAAGTACTTTCTTGAAAAGAGGAGCACTGGCTTGGACATTGACGTTTATGTGTCTGTTGGTTGATTATTGAGGCCTGAGCACATCAGAATACCTCCCCGAGAAGCATGTGACTGCTCGCCCTTGCTACTCTGAGTGTCATATACAGAAGAAGTTGTACTTGGCCCAGTTTGTTGAGCCACATTAGGATGGGCCCCAGGACTTCAGCAGTAAACTCAAACCCTGTAGTCGAGGCCCAGTAGCTGCTGCCTGCCCCATGGCCTCGCGAAAAGGGTTTCACAATTCCTATATTCCTATACAATATTAAAATAGTGATGGTCCTGGTTGCAGGGGTTTGACAAACCATCTTAAATAGGAGGGGCAGGTAGTCCATTCTCCCAGTACTAGTAAAAAGAGCTATCCAGCTACTAAGATCAATATAATGCTACAGATTGCATTCCTACCAGTCCTGGTGAGCTGAGGAGGACTGTTGGTTAAAGATGTCTCACATAGTAGGCGTGTGTCTGAACCACAAAGCCTAGCTCTGGGACTCTGTGTCTCAGTTGGCCCTCTGTGTATATGAATGATTCTCACGTGCACAGAGGCCTACAAATGCAGGAGTCTATTTTTTTTTTGTCTTATCAATATGGAATAAGAGATACTACAGGATATGAGCACTACTAGTTTGAGACTACTGGAAGCAAACCAGAACATAGAAAATGAGAGGGCTGTGGTATGAAAGAATAAAAGGAGTGAGACTGCACTAGTGGCAATACAGGAAAACAGAACAAAAGGAACGGTGGAAACACTAAAAGGAATGAAAGCACAGTTCATAAGAGGAGAAGCGAAAACTAAGTGAGCACAAGATATAGACAGTGAATGAGAGAGCAAGGAATACAAGTAATAAGTGACACAGAACAACTAACCAAGAATTAAATGTCAATATTAATGAGAGAGCCAAAGGAAATAGTGCTTCAGAACACCACAAACAAGAGGGCGAACAAGAGGTAATATGGTGGCACCATGAGTGTGGGCTGCAGGAGTGTACAGCAGAGGAGATACCATAGAGGAGAAGAAGGAGCATAAATGGGATATGTGGGCATCTCCAGGGCAGAGATCAATGCATATGTGCCCCATAGAAGCTCCAGAATGCAGACCAACAAATGGCAGCAGCTTAGAAGGAATCATCATTTCCTAAAAAGTTCAATACAGAAATAAAATGGAGTAACGAATAGGGATGTCTGCAGACTTTTCCAAGAGTCTGTAAATATAATATTTGTACCAATATAATTCTCCTGAAGATGTGATGTTTGACCCCAGATTTCACACTGGCTTAGGAGGGACACCCTCATGAGCCTGGAAACGTGAGGGTGCCTAGAGGCCCTAGTACCTGGGTGCTGGTGTTTTCCGACAGTAAAAGCTACCCCATATCTTGAAGCCCTATAGAGGTGAGAGAACACAGGACTGCATGTGTGGCCAGATCATTGTGAAATAAGAGACTCGCGTAGAGCAGCTGGTGTACAATATTAAAAACTAAGAGGTGGGTTATGATTGAAAAAAATGAAGGTGGAGAGTGTGGGCTGGGCATCACGAGGGGAAGCAAATACAAGAGAAGACTTGATCTAAAAAAAAAATTTAAAAAAAAAAGCCAGAGCCAGACCCATCCTGACATCGTTGGTCATCAATACAGCTGATTTTAAAATTAAAGTAAAAGCGGCCACATAAATAATAGGGCTACCAAATGCCTTGGACGGGTCAGGGTGTTAAAATTCTACAAGAGATAAATTACCAGACTGTGGTGTAAACAAAAACTTCCATCCATATCCCTCTTGCTCCCTCTCTGAGTGCTCAGGAAACAGACAATATTAACAGTGTATGAAATAGGGCTGTGACCCCTTTAATGCGATGAATGCACAAGACGTAGAACTCATAACAGCAGCCAAAAGTGGGACTGTGTTTGTAAAAATTTATGTAGCTCGAATTGGCCCTCGTAGCCCCTCTCTATGAAAGCCAGTGGCATCCAGATAGCATCCAAAACACCTGGAATCTAAGAGGATTTTAGGGGCAGAAGATGGATAAAGCTCAAGTGTCCCAAAGTCCAGAGAGTTTGAAGACATGATGCATCAGTAAATTCTTTCAGGAGACTTGCAGGCTCTAGCCATCAAAGCCAACGTACAACTTCTCATCCGAAGATCAAAAAGGATATGTCTTTGCCAACTCAGGACTTTGCAAAATTCCTGTTGGAAATGGACAACCACTTCTAGAAAGTGGAATCCTGGGTCAACCAACTAGAAACGTCAACAGCAGAGCATGCACATGAATAAGATATTTCCTTTATACAGGTAGCACAACTAGAAATATCTCAACTCAATAAAATAGATGACTGCGAAAATTGTTTAAGGTATAGTAAGCATCACATAATAGGAATCTATACAGAGATTCGAGAAACAGAAATAGGCCCATTATGTCCAGAGATTGTTCCAAAAAGTCCTAGAGGAAACAGATATACTGCTAACTTGGAACACAGTGTTTCCCCAGACCTTCAAAGGAAAATAAACTTTAACCCAGACATTGAATACAGTTCATTTCTTCTGGATGAAAACAGGACGAGATGTTAGAAGAAGAAGGGACAATTGCAAGTTTCCAGAACGTAGCTATGCATTCCCTAAATTAAAAAAGGTAATTCAAGAAAGTAACAATACCTCTCTGGAGTTGAAAAATTACCTAATGATCCGATTTTTCCATTCAGGCTTTTATTCTCCACAAACTATATACTTTACTCTGGCAAATGAGGATACCAAGGGATACCTAAAGCTAAGCCTCAAGATGATAAGCACACAAATGAATGACCCAGACTTTAAACTTGTCCAGAACAACAAACTTTGAAAATCAGATATGAAACCATGCTTTCAGAGACCCAGGCATAAGGAACAGAAAGGCTTCATCGGAGGAAGACTAATAGGAATTTCCTTAAATCCTTAATGCTTATTCTGACGTGTCATTATATGTTTTAATTTGATAATGTAGGAATGTGTAGCACCTTGATTACCTGATGTGCACAGCCTTATGTACAATGCAATTAGAATAGCATTCTCCCCTAATAAAATACTCAGCAGTACTTATCACTTAACAGTATGTTTATAACTTAAAAAATCGGCCGAGAGAAAACCCAGCAGCTTTGCCTTGCATTAAGCTTAAAACAAAATAGGAATGTGTAGAGCAGAGTAGATACTCATACTCTCATTATGACTTCGCCTAAGTCACTGCCGTCATATGACCGCCTGTGCTGGCGGTCGGAAGACCGCCATATTATGACTGCTGGTTGCTCTCTGCCACTATTTGGTGGGGAAGCCGCCAGCAGCCAGATTGGTGGTCGGCGGTCTAGTGGTGCTTGCTCCGCCACCACTGCCACGTCACCACAACACCGCCTGCCGTATTACAACATTGTAAACGGCGTGGCGGTGTTGTGTTGGCAGGGTGCTGGCGGCTGAGCAGGCGCCATGGACCCCGTTCCCTCCCAGACGACCACCATGACCACCAGGTAAGGTGATCGTCCGACGGGGAGGGGGAGTGTTGTGTGTGTGTGCAAGTGTCTGTGCTTGTGTGAATGCCTGTATGCAGGGGGGTGGAGGGAGGTGTTGTGGCCGTGTGTGTATGTGTGGGTGAATGAGTGAGCGTGTATGTGTGCATGTATGTATGTAAGTGTAGTGTGTGGGGTGGGGGGTAAGTACGAGGATCTGGGGTACGTACAGGGATTGGGGGGTCAGTACGGGAGGGGGACTTCGATGCTTGAGGGGAGGTGGGGGACTTCTGATGGGGTTGGGAGTGGGGGGGAGCTCATACATGGAGAGGGGGGTGGGGAGTCCTGTTGTGGCAACAGGAATCAGTATTTCAGTTGCCAGTATCCTTACAGCCAGGGATTTTGTGGTGGGGCTGCAGCCACGGAATCCCTGGCGGAAAGCATACTCATAATACAGCGGCCGGTGTTAGGTGGACCGCCAGGCCGAAGGTGATCAACCTTCGGCCAGACAGTTCCACCGCCCTGGCGGTACAGGCGGTGAACTGGCTGTGATGCAGCCAGTTCACTGCCACAGTCATAATTTGGCGGTCCTGCCCCGCCACTCTGTTGGCGGTCTGTGGTGTGGCGGGGCAGGACCTCCAAAGTTATAATGACAACCATAGTATTTTTGACCCGCTATCCAAGTTCCTTGAACTCAAAACCATTCCACTCCACATAACCAGGTACAAATACAACATACTAAGTAAAAAGGCAGTGGGAAGATCAACTGAACATTTTACCCTGCTGAAATCACAAAGGATCCCATCACTAAAAATGACAACCAACAACAGGAATAATTTTAAATCAACATCTATTGACCTAACTTAATATACTCACGTTGAGCACTCAAGGACTAAGGGCCAGATTTAGCAAAGTTTTGCGAGTCGCAAATGGCCCGATTCGCAATTTGTGACACCGCAAAATCGGAAATGGGATGCAAAAATCCAATTTCCGTAGTGCAACTTCCGATGCGAGCCATTACCGACTCGCAAAATTTGTGACCTGATTTTGCGACCCGCAAATAAGAAGTCGCAAACCATATGAAAAAGCCACTCGCAAAAAGCCCATTTTGCACACCCAAGTTACCACTAAGTCAGAGCAGGTGGTAACCAGAACCAAAGTATAAAAGGAGACCCAGAAGGCATCTGGGTTACTCAAAATGGCTGAAATATATGTGATAGCAAGGAGGAGGAGAGTCCACGCCGCCCAGCAGAGGAGGAGGAGGAAGCAGAGACAGGAGAGGATATACAGAACCAGGCAGACACTTTTCCAACAGGAGGAGATTTATGACAAATACAGACTCAGCAGTGCAGCAATATTAGAGTTAATTAATCTACTCAATCCGCAGCTTCAACGCCAGACTGCGCGGCAGCGCCATCCCCACACATGTGCAAGTGCTATGCTCACTGCACCTCTTGGCTTCGGGTAGCTATCAGGGGGTGATTGCAGTGGCAGGTGGGGTATCCCAAAGCACACTCTCACGGTTCCTCAGATGTTTCCTAGATGCCATACTCACACACATGTCCAGATACATATACCTACCCAGGAATGAGGCAGAAATTAACAGCACCAAGTTGGAATTCTACAGAATTGACAACTTCCCTCATGTAATAGGGTGTGTGAACGGGACACATATACAAATTTGCCCTCCTGCAAATCTGGAATATCTGTTCCGAAATAGGAAATGTACCCACTCACTGAACATCCAGGTGGTATGTGATGCCCATAATATCATCACTGACATCGTAGCCAAATTTCCAGGGAGTACACATGACTCTTGCACTTTCAGGCACAGTGAGATACACCAACTCCTAGAACGTGGGGAGTTTGGAGACGGCTATCTATTAGGTATTGCTGAATACACCCTGAAGCCATACACACAGGTCACTGTAGAAACCATCCATTCCCTGCTAACATTGCTTATTTTTTCCAAACAGGTGACAGTAGATATGCGCTAAGACCATGGATACCTCCCTTGTACCTAACACCTAGCAATGAGAATGAGAGGCGCTATAACAGTGCACATCGGCGGACCAGAAATGTCATAGAGAGGACCTTTGGACTGTTAAAGGCAAGATTCTGATGCCTCCACAGAAGTGGAGGTGCACTCCAGTATGCCCCAATAACAGCATTCAAGATAGTTGGCGCATGCGCAATGCTACACAACATTGCCACCAGACGTGGGCTACATCTCACCCCTGCAGACCCAGATTCGGAGGATGAGGAGCAAGAGCTACCACATCGGCAGCCTGGAGATAGAAGCATTGCAAATCAAGACAGACAGAGACGGGACCACATTGCAACCCAATACTTTGGAAGGTACGTGGCAACTGACACCACACTCACTAATGTCACACACAAAGAGCCCAGTTGTGTAGTGGAACAAACAAAACATTTTAATTTGTGAACCTAATAACGAAAGAACATAACTGTCCGTAAGGGGCTGCACATGTCCACCCTTAATGAGGACACATTAACTGCATGTGCCTCATGAGTCCTGCACTGTTCTTGCCTACATCCTCCTCCTGATTCGCCCAGCATGGCTCATCCCAGGTGGGTCAGCTGACCCCTGACGTGCACTTCCACTCCTCAGTACACGTGTGTCAGTGGCAGATACACTGCTGATAGTGGACCCCTCCTCACTGTCCTGAGGGGTCTCACCCGTGCCCCTTGCCACCTGCCTGGCCTCCAACATGTCCACTGCGTGGCTAATGCGGCCCAGTCCCCGTGCCACATCCCCTGCAAAGTGGCCAAATTCCACCTGCAGACTCACGGTCCGTCTTGACAGGCCTGTAGTGTTCATGGCAAGACGGCCAATGGACGCTGCCATGCGGTCAAATCTAGTAACTTGGTGGCGCTCCTGGCGCCTTGCGCTGTGTCTCTCAGCCACCAGTTCCGTCACCAGTTGGCGGATTGACTGTGTAAGTTCGCTAACATTGTCATTTAGTCTTGTGAACTGTGTGTTCACATCAGCCAGGCCATGTGTCCTATTATTTTCCAGTCTCTGCATTGCACCAGATATTATCCGTAATTGCCTTGTTTGCAGGCGCTGACCGGGAAGGAGGGATGCCTTGACTGCAGACATTGATGCCTCCCCTATATCCTCCTGGGGCACCGCCTGGACTTGGCCTCTGCGTCTGCGATGCGGTTGTGCTGCTGGCTCTGGATGTCTCACTGTGTGGCTGGGGCCAGGTGTCGTGTTTCCTTCCTCCATGTCCTGTACTTTTTCTGGAGGGGGCTGTGGTGGTGTCGTGCTGGGCCCTGGAATGGCTGCTGCAGCCTCCTGCACTGCCTCTGGCCTGCTGTCTTCTCCCTGGATGGTGTAGCTGGTGGGGGTGTCGTGTGGGAGACCTGTGGGACATAGGGAGCACACTGTTAGTCTCTAACATCTGTTGTATGCCTCATAATAAACACTTGCCTATATGCTGACTACTGTACTACATTGCCCATAATACACCATTCTGGTGGTTGCTAGACTGGAATGGAGCTAGTCTGGTTGTGCCTGCTGCTGTGTACTGGGAGAGTGTGGATATAGCATTTGTAGGTATACATGCATATTTCATGGTACTCACTTTTGGATGTCCCTTGCGCTGAAGTGTCCAGTGCTCCCATTCCTGACACAGCCTCAGGCTCCAGTGTCTGCTCCACCAATTCCTCCATGGTTGTGGGTGGTGGGATGGTGGATGGGCCTCCTCCTGTGCCTCTCATTTCCCTGAGGAGCTCTGCCACCCTCTCCTTTGTCCTGGAGCGCAGGTCATACCACCTTTTTTTGATTTCATCAAGGGTTCGGTGGTTCACCCCAATGCCATTGATCCTCTCCTGGATTTGCAGCCAGATCTTCCTCTTCTCAGTGTCTGGGACACTCAGGGCTGCCTTGCCAAAAAGCTGGTCATGGTGCTAGCAACATTCTTCTGTTAGCACCTCAAGTTCTTTTTCTGAGAACTTTAGTTTCCTTTTCCTTCCTGCACTGCCTGTGTCTTCCATGGTAGCAGCAGCTCCTCTTTCCAGGTAGTTGCACAGCAGTTTGAAAAGGGTGTGGTCCTCCCTCTTCCCAGGTGTATTTGATGACTTCCTGGTTCTGATGTCTTCAGCAAGAGCCAGGAAGTGTTTTTCCAACTGTTTTGCTGCACCTGCATGCAATTTGCAGGCCAGTTGCAAATTGCGTCACCCGACTCGCAAATTGCGATGTCGCAAAAAGCGACCTCGCTAACAGCGGACCCGCAAGCTGTGGTGCGACATCATTTGCGAATCGCAATTTGATGTCGCGTTTTCTTCTTGGATCCCATTTTGCAAGTCGGAAATTGCGATTTGCATTGACTCGCAATTTCCGACTCGCAAAAGATTTCCTACCTACATCTGGCCCCAAGTTCCCGGATGAAAAAAGAAAGACACTATTAAAATGGTTGTTTAAAAAATGTCAGTTTCCTTCTTACAGGCATCCCATTTATTAGCAGACTATGTACACAGTGTTCATCACTCTCTCACAGTTTCAATTTGTAGCTACAGTGATAACCAAAGGAATAACTAAACTGTTCAATAAGGAATTATGGTTGAAATTAGATTCAGTACATAGAGATAAAGAAGGACATATATTGATGATATTAAAGGACTAATTAGAAGGAAGACTCCTTAACCTGGCTTGTGTTTATGCACCCAATGACAAAAAACAGAGTATCTTTGAAATTTTTCCCTCACACATTTCAGATAGCATAAAGGGCACTCTGATAGTGGGTTGGATTTCAGTGTAGCATTAAACCCCTTTGTAGATCGATCAGGCTATACCGTTAGAATGGGACGTCCACCGTCCTCCTTACTAAACAGGATGCAAGCTCAGGTTCTGTATCCACCACCTGGACAAAAGGGATTACACCTTTTATTCTAATGCCCAAAAGACTTCCTCCAGAAAAGACCTCTTTTTAACCTGAGTCCCTATTACCTTAAAAACGTCAAGCCTAATAGGGAGTCAACTGTTTTCAAAGCATGTCCCATGACATTATTTTATGACTTGTTTTTAGGGAAAATTGTTCCCACCAGGCACTGGTGCATAGATATCATAACTTTCCATGACCCAGTTAGTTATAAGACACTTGGGGGGTTATTCCAACTTTGGAGGAGGTGTTAATCCGTCCCAAAAGTGACGGTAAAGTGACGGATATACCACCAGCCGTATTACGAGCCCATTGTATCCTATGGAACTCGTAATACGGCTGGTGGTATATCTGTCACTTTACCGTCACTTTTGGGACGGATTAACATCTCCTCCAAAGTTGTAATAACCCCCTTGGTCACTTATAGGAATGTGACCAAGAGGAAATCTCCTAGGTGCAATGCAGCAAAAGCTATCATTAGGGGTTAAGAAAGACTGCATGCTTCCACCTTTTTTTCAGAAGGAATATGGTAAGAACAATAGAATTGGATCAACCTGTAGCACTTATTAAAACAGAAAATATGCACCTATTCTTGTAAAGCATAGAGCACCAAAGGCAGCAAAATGGAACCTAGAACAGTTTCTTCTAGGGGAAACTGCACGGATAATGCTTGGAGCCTATAAACGTAAAACATTTCAGAACTACAGTGCCACTAGTCAAATATGCAGGAAGATTGGAACAATAGAACAATGACCTCATAATCAGAAATTACACAAGAATTGTGCAACTTTAACTCTACCACATATAAAGCAGCAATAATGGAGGAAACGCCACAAATTGAAACTTTGGGAAGAACTTGGATTCCAGATACAGACAGAACAATTTGGGACAGAATAACAACCTATGACACCTCAAATGGATCAAGGAGGAATTTCAAAACTTTCAAATAAGGATCTGGATCCAGATGTCTTCAAGTCACCCTTGTGCTGAACATTTAAAGGCCTCCTTGCAGACCCCTTGGTCCAGCTTAACTGTTTCCTTGAAACTGGAATGGTCACCAACATCCTGATGAAATCTGAAACCACTTTAATTCTAACACCCAGAAACATCCATCAGCTTTTGAGTTCTATAGACAATTAACTTTATTGAACACTGATGTCACAATATACACAGAATATTGTAAACACGATTGGTGAACATATGGCCCTTGATAATATACCATTTATATAACCAAAAATACAAACAATGATAGACTCTAAGTGACATTGCTGCAAAACAAAACAGATAAATGCTCCTTCTTTCCCTTAATGCATAGAAGACACTCAACAGAACAGTTAGAAATTCCTTGAAAATCATAAGCAAAACTAATTTGGGTTCAAATATAGGAAACCACATGTTAGATGATTATGTCTGATCCTCAACTGTTATAAAAGTTATCACCACAAGGATCTCATTGGTAACCCTAACTAGGGGGGGCAAATAAAGGATGCCCCATATGCCCTGTAATATTTGAACTAACTGTGAATGCCCTGATCAGAAAATGTACGGTAACCCAGAAATGAAGGTGATAAACTTAAACTCAAAGACCTACAAAATAACTTCCATAGATGGATGATATGCTATGATTCGTTACGAATCCTGAAAAATCCCAGACAGCAGCTTGAAAAATGTGCCTGGGTCTTAGGATTTAAAGACAGTTATTCCAAGTGTGTCGGTCGGGAGTCCCAAGAAATTCACCAGACCTGACAAACCTAAAAAATCCCTGCATATTTACTTTGAACGCAGGCCCCCTTAGAATATTTATAAATTAAAATCCCCACAACTCTTGCCAAATTATACAAAGGGAGTATCCCCTTATTGTTAGATACCCCACGTAATGGTTCATACTCCTGGGAAAAATAGTTCTCTTTTGGGTTTGACTACTGTCAATCATGCATGTCTCATGCAGAGACTCTGGAAGCCCATTGTGCCCAGAAGATTAAGTGGTTCTTGCTGTTATTCCCATAACAAGTGCTTCTTTTTTAAAACGCAAAAACAAAAAACTTTTATTGATGTTAACTTTACAAAGCCCAAGCATGGTACAGAGCCAGAAGTAAAGTAAAACAAATTCACCACAATACATGCTAACATGTCGATTAATGAGCCACATCAGATCACTCACCATAACAAATGCTTTTTATGGGACAAGGTTGTTAGTCTTGTGCCTGACCTCCAACCAGGAGGACTAGTAGGTCATGCTTCATTTGGTCTCTATCCTTTTGCCTGTCCTGCTTGGGCAGTCCTGCCAGGAGACTATGCTCCTGCCAGCATAGAAGAAGGGACTATTAACTAACTGTAACAACTGGCATGGAATCGCCCTTCTGTCAATCAGGAGTAAAATCCTAGAGCAGATCAATAAACATTGCATTTGTGATGTCGGGGACAAGCAGTTAAGAAAAGAACAGACTGGGTCCCACATGGGCGAAGGGTGTGTTGACCAGATCCTTACTCTGTGCAACATCATAGAGTGGTGCACGGCACGGCAAACACAACTATACATCAACTTCATTGATTTTAAAAAAAAAAGCCTTTGACAGTATCAACTTTGCCAACCTCTTGTACTTCCTTGGCCTACGACATACCACAGAAGATACTTCTCCTCATCAAAAGTTTCTATGATAATTTTACCTGCAAGGTGGGAGATAGTGATTAAACTTCAAGACTGGTGTAAAACAGATATGCGTGATGTCAATATCCCTCTTCAACCTAGTCATTGACTGGGTGATGCAACACACAACCGAAGACCAAGCCAGGCATCAGATGGACCTTATCCTCTACACTGAAAGACCTTGAGTAGGAGGCGGACCCAGCCTTGTGCTCTCACACACGCCAGCATTTGCAAGAAAATAGTTTTTGCCTCAACAGCTTTGCACAGCAAGTGAGCCTGAAGGTCAACATGGAGAAACCACTGAACATACCAAACCCTCCATCAATAAGGATCGATAGAGAGGACCTAACCATGACTGAAGAGTTAGCTTATCCAGGCAGTACTATGAGATGTGATGGAGGGGCAAGCAGTGACATCAAGAGTAGACTGAAGAAGACCAAGAATGCCTTCAGGATGCTAAACATTGTGTGGAGTTAATCTTAGTACAACACCAACAACAAGCTGAGGCCTTACCAGAGCTTTGTTCTGCCTGCACTCTTGGATGGATCAGCATGTTGGTGTATGATAAAAAAATGACATCACCAAATGGTCAATCTTCGACACCAGAAAACAATCTTGTGCATTGTCTATCCTCAAAAAAATCTCCAACAGCAGCTGCTCACCAGATGCAATCAAGAGTGCATTGACACCATTATTATGAGAAAAAAATGGAGATGGCTAGAACACACCATCAAGAGAGAACAAGACTCCGTCACAAGAACAGCTCACCACTAGACCCCAGAAGACAAACCGGAGAGAGGCAAGCCAAAGAATATTTGGAGGTGAACTGTAGAAACAGAAATGAAGACCTTGAAACAGCTGGGGGACTGTACAGAAACTTGCCCTGCCAGACGGAAGTGAAGGTCGTTCATTGCTGCCGTTCATGATAGTTTGTGTAAGAGAAGATAAGTAGCAACAATGTATTACTAGCAGTCAAGGTGATCCTGGGAATAAGGACAGTTAGGAAGAAAACAGTGAAGATATTCCCTGGGTAAATGGAGGTCGGGGATCAGAAATACTATATAAACCTGTCTCATGTTTGTAGGCTGATGAGAAGTATCCATGGGAATGAGGTCAGAACATCCGGTTGGGACATCCAGAAGTGATACAAACTCTGTTTCCCCTGACTGGATGTGGGAGGGGCCCTCCACCGAAGTAGCAGGATTGGGTCCTTTTAAGAAGGAGACGGAGGCTGTAGGAGGCGGTCATCAACAGTGAAGATGCCTGGAAAACGCAGAGCCGAGTTGAGAGGGGGAGAGCTGTGCAGACAGCATCACAGAAGTCCAACCCACCAGGAAAGGCGCCGACGAGCGGTGTTCAGAGACTGCATAAACCAAGGAGAAAGCAGAGGCCATAGCTGACAGAGGTGCCTGGTCGGTGAGGTAACATCCTGCTGGCGTTCCAGAGCCAGGAGGAGACCAGCAGGATGCGCCACCCTGCCACTATCCAGGAGGAACGTGGCTTAGCCATGTGCGGGATCGCTTGTTCTCATGGGCTAGGAGGAGGGAGTAAACTGGGACAGTGTCAGGCTAAGGGCTACACTAGCTAGTCTGAGGGTCCTGAGGAGCATGCTGTGGCGGGAGCTGTCATTTATCCTAATTATTTACTTTTTCACTTGGTGTATCGATTACGGCTACTTGCAGGAGAAGGGGGCATATGTAATGGACCTGAGAGCAAACCACATTCTGAATCCCTCTGTTCTGTACACACCCTTTGCACACAAAGTTCCTAGGGAGGGTGGCACAAAGAAGTAATTTGTGAAAAGAACACCTTTGGTTAACCCCTATAAATAGGCTAAGAAAAGCTAACTTTAATAAAAGTACATAGGACATAAATCACTTACCTGTGTTTTTTTCCATTGTACCGAGGGTCACGAATGACGCCAGATAAGCTGGACCTCCGAATACCTAAAGAAAAAGGAAGAGAAATTAAAGCAGGAGACTTGAGCAAGCTTATCAAGACCTTTTTGTTATTTAACATTAAAACCCTATGATCCTACCAAAGCCTAGTTTTTTTTTTTTTTTTAAATCTGTTTATTAAACACATCACACGAATAACCGTACATGTCACTCGAATTAGTAAGAGAATAAACATTTTTCCCTTGTCATGTGCCACTGCACGTACTTGTAATTCCCATACAGTACGGTTAAATTTTTAATGTACTGACATACAACTTAACTTGAAACAATTTAGAACAATAGCAGTAGGCATATCTATAGTTTTACTTAAGTATATTTAATAGTATTCTAAGTGACTACGGTAACATTCAGCTATATAGGCATGAGGTATGTTAGTGCTTGTTTGCATGTTATATGGTTTGTATTGGGGCGAGGGCAGGGGTAACAGGGCATCGGCCTCTTCTGTCAATTTGTGTGTTTATGTCTGGGTGAAGTTGCGCTTGTTATCCAACTGTACATTTTCGGGCTGATATGGCGAGGTTAGTTAAGGTACTACGTCAGGTGTGATATGTTTTTTTTTTTTTTTTTTTTTTTCGTGATTGCTTAGTATTTACTTACAGGCTGTTTTGTTCATGTCACGTATTTCAAGGGGGGTATTTATCATCTCTAGACTCTATTTGTACTACAAAGTGGTCCCAGTGTTCGGCACCCTCTTGTATCTGGCCTCTGAGTTGCAGCTGTTTTAGAGTGTGGGCCTCCGCTAGTGTGGAGCAGTGTAAGGCTGCAAGCCAAGCGTGATAGGGTGGGGCATTAGGGGCCTTCCAGTGTGTAGCGATCAATCGTTTGTATATTACAAACGCAAGATCTATAAACTTGTGAGTATGTTTTTCATTCTTGCCCCGGCGACGTATGCCCAGCAAGCAGGATTCTGGTGTGGGAGGAAGCGTGTTTTCTATTATATCTGCAACCGTCTCGGTGATGCGGCACCAGCCAGTATGTATTGCGCGGCATTCCCAAACCATATGGTAGAAATTTGCTGCAGGGGTTGCACATCTAGGGCATTCTGGTTTAGAGTTTGGGTATATTTTGTTGATACGGGACGGAGATAGATATGCTTGATGAATATAATTGAATTGGGTATATCTTAGTCTAACGTTACGGGATACAGTTTTAATCGTGGTAAGGGCAGCTTTCCAGGACTTCTGGTCGACTGGTGTGGGGAGGACCCCATCCCAGCGGCTTTTAACTTGGGTCAGAGCAGTACAGGTATCTGTAAGGAGTATTTTATATAATTTAGTAATGCTGCCCTTTATATTTCCTTTAGTGAGTAATGAGGTGAGTAGAGGGGATTCGTCGGGTTCATTTAGGTTGCGCCCCCAAAAGTTTTGTAGAAGTTTGTTAATGGCATTAAATGTTAAGAAGGCCCCAGGTTGCATGATACCGGCAGAAACGAGTTCTGCAAAAGTGCTTGCTTTAGAGCACGAGTACAGGTCCCCCGTGTTCAATGTCTTGGTTACCCGTATATCATGGTGCTGGGAGAGAGCTTGGACGCCTGGTAACTGAGCCAAAGGTATTGCAGGCGAGTAAGGGGGAGTTGGGGTTTTGCCCTGAACATATCTCCGCCAGCAGTATCTGGCTGTTTCTACCAGGGGATTTCTGTTAGATGGGTAAGGAGGTTTGGACATAAGTGATGTCAATATCGTTTGTGGTGCCACACAAGACATTATCGCTGTACATTCTGGGGTGGGTGGTTCATTAAGCCATGTGGTTATCCATTGGAGTTGGGCTGCTGCATAGTATAACTCAAAGTTCGGCATGCCGAGTCCACCTTCCTCCTGTGGATATTGTGTAATGGCTAGGGCTACTCTCCGTCTGTCCCTGCCCCACAGCAAATCTGTTAGCAGGGAATGTAGTTTATGAAAGAATGAACGTGGTAGGGACAATGGGAGCGCCATGAAATAATATAAAAATCTAGGTAATATTAACATTTTAGCTATGGCCGTTCGGCCCATGGGTGATAGTGGGAGGGAGCTCCAAAATGCCATAGATCCCCGAGTTGAGCGTAGCAGCCTATCGAAATTGCCCTCGCGTAGGTCTGTCATGGAGTGGTAGACCTGAATCCCCAGATATTTAAAGGTCTGGTATGCCCATGTCAGTTGGTGTAGTGGTAATAACGTTTGCTTCTCAGTGGGTATACGGGTAAGCGGGAAAATACATGATTTCGCCCAATTAACGCATAGGCCAGAGGATAAAGCAAAGTTATCCAGGATTTGTATAACTTCTGTGAGGGAGGAGGTATAGTTCCG
This sequence comes from Pleurodeles waltl, assembly GCF_031143425.1. Classification (NCBI taxonomy): domain Eukaryota; kingdom Metazoa; phylum Chordata; class Amphibia; order Caudata; family Salamandridae; genus Pleurodeles; species Pleurodeles waltl. Next base: position 1,762,858,983 of record NC_090440.1, read on the forward strand.
CAAATATATTAAAGCATCATCCGCGTATAAGGAAATAATATGGTATATGTTGGATTCTCGGATGCCCCATCTGCTTGCCCAGCTGCGGAGTTTAATTGCCAATGGCTCCATAGCTATTGCAAATAATAAAGGGGATAGAGGGCATCCTTGTCTAGTGCCTCTTCCGATGGGGAACGCCTCTGATATCATTTGGCCCGTTTTAACGCGGGCTGTTGGTTTTGCGTATAGCGTGGCAATCCAGTTGATGAAACCGGTTTGAAAGCCGAACGCCTTCAGTGTGCGGAAGAGATATTCCCATCCGAGCGTGTCGAACGCCTTCTCTATGTCCAATGCCACAGCCACTGCCTCAGTTTCTGTGGCATTGTGTAATATACGTATTAGGCGTCTTATGTTTAGAAAAGTGTTCCTCCCTGGTACAAATCCAGATTGATCATGATGGATTAAGTCTGATAAATAAGGGAGTAGCCTATTTGCTAGGATTTTCCCCAGGAGTTTACAGTCAGTATTTAACAGGGAGAGTGGTCTATAGGATTTGACATCAAGTGGGTCGCGTCCTGGTTTTGGTAGCACCACTATCAATGCTTCGCGCATGGAATCTGGCAACTGCTTTCTATTTCGTGCCTCATTAAATACCTCGATCAAAGGCTGTAGGAGATGAGCGGATAATGAGCTATAATATTCCATTGGTAGTCCGTCTGAGCCAGGGGTTTTACCACGTGCCATTTGAGAGAGAGCTGTGCGTAGTTCTTCGCTAGTGATGGGACCATCCAATGTGGCAGCGCTATCAATGATATTCCTATTTTGGGGAATCAATGAGAGGAGTTCAGAAAGTTGTTGTTCATTTGGAGGGTTAGTGGGCTGATATAGGGAGCAATAATATGTATGAAAGGACTTATTGATTCCGGCTTGAGTGTTAATCACTTCCCCTGTGTGTGTTCTTATCGCGCCTATAGGTGAGGACTGTAATGGTTGTCGGACCAACCATGCTAGTAGTTTGCCCGATCTGTCACCTTCAGCATGCTGCCGGGCTTTAAAATGTCTATAGTCATGTCTGCTGAGTCTGGCATCAGCTTCTTTGTAGTCAGATTTTAGCGAGTTTAGTGTTTCAAGCGAGGTCACGCTAGTGGTGGCTTCGGTCTCTACCTTGCGCATTTTAGATTCTATCTCTAGTAGTTCCCTGTTAAGCATTCTTTTGACCCCTAATGAGGCTGCAAGGCAGTGGCCGCGTATAACCACTTTATGAGCGTCCCATTCCGTGGCGCGCGCTGTTGCTGTGTTTTTATTTAATGCAAAATAATCCGATAGGCATTTAGCTAGTTCAGCATGATAAGGAGGATCTATGAGGGCATCTGGTTGTAAACGCCATGTGGGAATGCACGTATGTGTGCGACCCATTCTCAGGGTAGCTTGAAGCGGATTATGATCAGATATTGTACGAGCCAGGTAGCCTGATGTGATTATCTTTGGAATGATGTCTTTTGATGCGAATATCATATCTATTCTAGTGCATAATTTATGCACTGGGGAGTAGAAAGAGTATTCGCGGTGTGTGGGGTGGCCAGTTCTCCAAATTTCACTTAGCCTATTATTGGAGGCCCACTCAGCAAGTTCGAGTGAAGCACGTTTAGCTAGGGTATTATCCAACGGAGGGGTAGAGCGGTCTCTGTGAATGTCTAATACGCAATTAAAGTCACCGCCCCAAATGGTATCCATCTCCGGATCATTGAGTTTACTACTGTTAAGTGTCCGTAGAAATTCCCATTGATTTGAATTGGGAGTATATATTGATGCTAATGCCATGGGATCCCCATCTAGGGCACCCTCCAAAAGGACATATCGGCCACCTGGGTCACATTGTACGCGGGACGTAACATAGGGGACCCCAGGGGCTATCCAAATCGCCACTCCCCTAGCATATGTTGAAAAGGTGGTGCCATATAATTGTCCTTTCCATTTAACTTTTGTATACTCCAAAGAGGGCTTAGCCAGATGTGTCTCTTGTAACATGGCGAAATGTATTTGATGTCTCCTAAGGTATGCGTGTATCTGTTGCCGCTTACGCGGAGATGCCATGCCCCTTATATTCCAAGTGAGTATTTTATACTGCGGGTTATACTGTTGTCTTTGGGTTGCCATGGATCATTTGTACTTGTGTGTATAGACTTTGTGAGTTTGGTGGGCCGGCATTTTTTGCATCTATAGTGTATGTCACGCCCATTGCGCCTAGCCAATTTATACTGCGGATACCTAGTGTGTGCTTGTTATTAGCAAACAAATAACATATACTTCGAATACTATAAGCTAAAATATGCCTCTCTGTTGTGACTCTGCTGATTAAAACAATAACATTAACTATAACTAACAATAACGGTGGTTGCGGCAAGGGTTTTAACGATACAATACTTGCCAACCAGGTGGAACGGTCCATATGGTGCGGGGGTGTTTCAAATAAGTAAGTTCAAGTCAATGCTGGTCCGACCCGTTATGTTCTTGTTGAAGTGGCTGCTTTCTGGGGCCAACCGTGAGTCTGTTGCTGCAGTCAAGGGTAGCGACGAAGCAGAGGCGGGGTCAGTGTGCAGCAGTAAATTTTAGCGGGCGATTAGTGGCTTCTTCTGTAGGATATCATGTACCGTTGTGTCCGAGACTGGTATACATTAGCAGATGTGGTCCGCTGTTCGTGGAGTAAGATTGGGGAAACAAGTAGAATCTGTAGAGTCAGAAAGTACCCCAAGCTCGGATTCTAATCCCGATTGCGTCGATACGGACCCCGGGGATGCATTGGCGAAGAGGGAAGTGGTTTGCAGTAGTAGAGAGCGTTCCACGCGAGACTGTTCAGGAGTAGGTTTAGTGTCTGGTTGCCTGCGGGGTTTGCGTTTGACACTAGAAGGGTGATTTTTGTCTTTGGGGTTTCTTGTATTTAACGGGTCAGCGAGTCCCTTTGCGTGAAGCCAAGTCCATGCATCTTCTGGTGAGGTAAAAAAAAGAGTGCGGGTATCATCCTGTATACGAAGTTTGGCCGGGAACAGCAGAGCGTATTTGATGTTGTGGTCTCTTAGTCGCTCTTTGACCCGAAAAAATGAGTTACGCTTTTTCTGTACCTCTGCTGTAAAGTCCGGATAGGCCGATATGTCTGCTCCTTCGAAGCGCATTGGGCCTGTTTTACGAAACAGTTGCAATATGAGGTCCCTATCACGGTAATTGAGGAGTCTTGTTATTAATGGACGGGGCTGAGAGCCAGGTGGCGGGGGTTTTCCGGGAACCCTGTGGGCGCGTTCTATTGAGAAGAACTTCGGGACATCGTCCTTCAGTACTGTTTCTATTAGCCATTGTTCAATGAACAGTTCTGCGCATGGATCCTCAACACGCTCAGGAAACCCCACGAAGCGGATATTGTTACGTCTTGACCTTCCTTCTGCGTCCTCGGCTTTGCGCCTCAGTTCCCCCAGTTCAGCTGTTGCAGCCCCCATTTGCGATTGGAGTTTGGTTATCGCTGGTGAGAGGAGTGATGTGTCTTTTTCCAATCCTGCGACCTTTTCAGCTAACGCATGTTGGTCTACACGCAATATGTTAACATCTTCGATTACCGAGCCTATTTTTGCTTCCAGGGTAATTTTGGTGTCTAGTATAGCTTGTAAAATCTTTTCAAATTGCGTTGTGTGTGTTTGGAGTGTTATTTCCATCTTTTGTAGCGCTTGTTGTGTGGCCGAGGTCTCCGCAGTTGGTGGAGGGGCACCAGCATCCATATTCCCAGAAGGTGCGCGCGGGGCCTTTGGTTTGCCCATTGATTATTTACGTGGCGGTATTGCTGTTAGCAATTGTCTTTTAAGTGACTTCGATAGGTTAGGAATGCAAAGGTTTGTTCCTTTAAAGTGGAAATCTTGCTACGTGTCAGGTAGATAAGTTACTCCTCATTCGGATGTTGGAGCACCGTGTCCGTTACGATTGCGCGTTGTTGCAGAGAAGTAGGGCCCTTAACTTGGGATCAAACAGCGCTGTTTGGAGTAGTGAGGGCTAGACAGTAGTACTTTGCCTGCGTGATGTACACACTTTATAATAAAGAGCCTCAGGCCTGTCTGGTTAGAGCGCTGAGGGGAACGCTGCGGCTGGATATAATGTTGTGCCCTGTTGCGTGTTTTATTGCTGGAGGGGTCCCTTTTTATTATTGTGCTGCTACATGAAGGCTGGGACTAGTAGGGCACAGTTTTCTTTGGTGGTCCTGACTTTTCTTTCTCTTTTTTTTTTTTTTTGTATTATTTTATGTTTCCCCAGTTGTCTTTGCTCCTTATTTCTTAGCTATTTGTTGGTCCAGGTTTGGTCCAGGGAACGCCTACACAGTGTCACAGGGTGTTTTCAGCCTGCCGCCCTGGGTGTAGTGTCACGAGTCAAGGGCACACCCTTTTCCCTGGGGATCACAGTTTAGGCTCGCGTGGCAGCCTCGAGAGTCCAAGGTGGCCGATTGTCCCAACGGCAATAATTATTCGGGGCGAGTGGAGCGAGCTGGCTCCCCCCGGGAGCGCAGCTCGTATCAGGTTATTCACGGCCCACAGAGAGGGCCGCCGCTCCAGACACGCGGCCCTGGACCAGGGGTGCGGGCGCCGGCTCACCGCTGCCGGAGCCCGCCCCCCTCCTCGGGAAGCCGGGCCAGAGCTCAGCGCGCCGGGAACCCGTCCGCGGCACCCGGCGCGGTCGCTATGATGCAGGAGGCGTCACGGCTTAACGGCCCAGCGAGCGAGGTCCAAGCCCCGCTGAACGCGTCGGCCGCTCCCGGGACCGCAGCCGACTTCTTGGCTCCCGGAGTGGAGCGAGCCGGCCCCTCCCGGGAGCGCAGCTCGCATCAGATTATTCACGGCCCACGGAGAGGGCCGCCGCTCCCGACACGCGGCCCCGGATCAGGGGTGCAGGCACCGACTCACCGCTGCCGGAGCCCACCCCCCTCCTCGGGAAGCCGGGTCAAATCTCAGCGCGCCGGGAACCCGTCCGCGGCTCCCGGCGCGGTCGCTATGATGCAGGAGGCGTCACGGCTCGACGGCTCCAGCGAGCGAGACCCAAGCTCCGCTGAACTCGTCGGCCGCTCCCAGGACCGCAACTTCTTGGCTCCCGGAGCACCCCGGTCGGGTTTAAGTGAGGCAGTGACGACGCCCCAGAAAGAGCATGCGGCGTCTCGCACGGTCGATGGTGCGGGCGCCTGTTGTAGGATGATAGACACGGGCCGGGATCAGAGCTACAGATTATGCGACCATCCCGGTCGCCATTTTGGCCACGCCCCCCACCAAAGCCTAGTTGACATTCCTTATTCTGCATATACCTACAAATGCATAAAAGTTTAATCTATCCCACAACTCCTGTCTTATTCAGAGACTATACCACTGACAGTCCCTTTGAAGTTATAAAAGGAAACCAGATTAAACTACATGGGGAGGCTGCTCCCAGAGTCTCAAGGACATCATTATTCAAATAGAAATAAGAGAGAGGCTTGGCATTCCCACACATCGAATGTTAATGTATAATAGACCTTACCACTCCTCACAGCCTTTGCGTATCCTCTGCCTTCCCGAGAAAGAAATTAACACAATCTGTTATATTTTAGTCAATCCACATTACAACCTGTGATGGTCAGTAGAGGAGGTCTGAACTCCCATATTCCATAACACCAATTTTTGCCCATGGTGTCTGAATAAGGGATTAGGGTTGGGACACACTAAAGCAACATTAGGAGTTCTCTTTGATAAAGAGCATTCCCGAAATGTGGCCTCAGGCGTACAAAAATGTAGATAGAAGATGATTCATTGGGCTAGACAGAGAAAAGGAAAACTCGCAATGAAACAGGGTTTGACAACCATTGAAAGCTTATTAAAAGAACACAACAGAAATAATATAATTATGCTTTAGCGATACTTGTGCAACCTTCAAAATGTTCCCAAACCTACATACGCAAAAAAATAAGAACCAGGATTAGGAACAGAATTAAGTGATGAATCCAGTCCAGTACTTGTTCCAGGGTCTCCTCTTTGTTCATATGTAGGCAATGCAAAAAAAGAGCTACAACATTGTGATAGATGTTTTTTAATTCCTTAGATGGTTTTTAATTCCTACATTCAATTTTTTGGTCCTCTGATATATGCTAGCGACGATTCGGAGAAAAAGGCAATGGCACGCGTGGTAGACCTGGCCGAAGTGCAAGCGCTGAAAAAAGATATCCGCGCAAATCAAAATTTTAACTGCCATCAAATTAAAATGTCACCTGATTACCCTAAGTAGGGGATTATATGGGAGGTTATTTCAGATACACTACCCATTATGACAGGCAAACCTCTCACCCATATGGTCCCAGCAGCTCGATGTGGTTGGTGGTTGAATCTCTGGTCCACTTATGTCATGAAAAAATGAACCTTGATTGTAAATGATCAAATGACCACGATTGAAAGGATTTGGGAACCCTCACATGCAAAAAATATGGACAGAGTGGGTCCCAGACATATGTCCTCAATTATCCACAGATCAGGAATGTGCAGGTCCAGCTCGCCAACAGAAACGTCTACAGCACGTACAAAAATTAATAATTAGACAATTATGTAAAGTAAAAGTGTCTATTCACAATCCTTAAAGTTCAGTATGTAACCTTGTGGAAGAAAAGGAACGATACAATTTCAGTGTTCAGTCGTGTCCTACAAATTGACATTGGTTTTGAATTGAAAATGGACGATATCTCTTTCTACCTTGGTGTTTCATTAATATGTAATAACGGTATTTGGAGTAATGATTTAAATAAAGTTTGGCGGTGGGGGCTAAATGGTATTAGCATCAGCCTAATGAAAACAGATACATATTAAAGCAGGTAGTACGAAAATAATAAGGGGAACGGAGATAAAGGTTCCTGTAACCACTTAAGTTGTTTAAAAGCAGGATATTAAGTGTTCAGTGTTTGACCCACTAAAATAAACTTTAAATAAAAGAATTTCTTAAGCTTGAATTCAGGTTGAAGAATAAGGTATACACTCACATATATAATAATAATGTGCTGCCTTTACAAACCTTTGGGGTTTAGCAGCTTGCGGGTTTTTTGAGTCTGTGGGTCTGGTGCCAATGTTTTGATGGCCAGGCCTTGCATCTTGCATTTTTGTTGAGTGTTACAAATGAAGCCAATGATTGCAGAGTTCTTTGTGTTTAATGATCTATTAAAGGATGTCCCTATGTTATTTCACCTTTTATATGCTGTGGTTGACAAAGGTGGCATTTGCACCTAACATCCCTGGTTTGTGAGTCATTGACTCCTTTGAATTTTTTTTATTTAATGCCCTAATGAGTGCGTGTTCTGAATTGTCTATCACTCCTAGAGTGCACCAGTGGCCGTAGATTATTGGTTTAGGTGCTCAACAAACCTATATCTTAATTTGAGCTTCTTTTTTATATGGCACAACCGAAGCTGAGCATTGGGTATCATAATACTGGTAGACCGACCTATCAATACCCAGGACTTGGGGCCCGTTATAGTCCTGAAATCCAAAATATATTTTCATAATCTTTTTTTAGTTTTACAAACCCATTTAACTTTTACATTGTAGAACGGTGTAGTATGCATACTAAACCACCCACTGTAATACATTTGACTAATTATGCACTTCAGAGTTCATTGAGTAAATTCCCAGCATATACTAACGTTATGTCACTTGTCTTGTCTGGTGTGCAGAAGATTAGTTTTTCTATTGAGGTGTTTTAAAAGATAACACATCAGTATATTATACTTCTGGAACATGTTTGTTTAGCTGACGATTCCAGAGTCATACATGTATGAAATGTAGCTTTTTAATATGAATTGGGTGAGATTTAGGTACTCGGTTGCACACGTATACGTCTTTAAAACAAGTGAACTTCTTGTTCTCAACCTGCAGGTACAAATCGCTAGTCCGAAGGAACCAAGATGTATCCCCCAGCGAAAGTAGATCTGGAGTTCAGAAACGCAGTTACAATGCAATCTCAGCAAGGCTGTCTTCTACCTTTAGCATGGTTAAAGAGAATGTGCCTGGTGACCCTCTGCACAACACAGAACTCAGCTCAAAAAAATCTGAATCTGTTGTGGAAAAGCATACATGTCAGAGTGCTACTTTATCAACCCATTTCGAATTCTTGGACAGTCCAGGCGCCAAATCTCTGAATTTATCAACAAAGACTGCTGTTGACCTAAAGCTGCACCTGCAGCACGAGAGGTCCCTTGTAGAAGAGTATGATTCCGCAGCATGGATCTCGGAATGCAACACCAAAGAAGCGTCAAACGTCAGCGAAGAACCACTGTCTTCAGAAACCAGCGGCAGCGACGACGAAAGTGCTTTGTCTGGGCAAAGTCATGTAAATATAAATGAAGAAGTTTGCAAAGACTGCCGTGATCGCTACTGTAAAACTTTGAAAGACCCATCTGCCTCCATAAAAGAGCCTGATGTTGTCGGTAGGTTAACACCATCAAACAAGAAATAATAGTTAGTTGAACATGTTGGTGAAGCACGAGTGTAAGTCTTATTTAACAGAGAAACATAGTCATAGCTGTAGCTTTTTTGTTTAATAAAAATGATTTATTTACTTATGCATGTTGTTTCGTAAAATATACTATTTTAACATTAATCTAAGGGCACACTAGAAGGTGACTAGACAGAAGTAACGACAATGAACTGTGAGACTTTGTATTTCTGAAGTATACCCGTTGTGTGATGAGATGCCTCCTAGAATTGCCATGCCTTTTCATTGCTGCTGGATCGTTCTTGCAATGAATTAGGCCATAAGGCGCAGAAACAGTTACCTTTCTGTATTCCATGACTAGGTAATGATCAGGGTTGTGAAAAATATCTTGTTGACACACTCTTTAAATTGCTAATCTCTTTGCCTCTTTGACCAAAGCTTGAATAAGTCTAATTTCATTATATTATTTACTTGATCGCATGTTCATCTCTTACATAAGCCTCATGCAGCAGACGTTTGTTGTGCTGCCAACCTCCAGTGAGCACGTGGCCTACTATTTATTATTAGTAACTAATCAAGCCCAAAGGAATGCCTTCCTTCTGAATTATGATAAACACGTTACGAATGAATGAATTTATACAGGACAATTGTTTTCGGCATTTAAAATAACTTTTGCGAGAACGATGCTACAAAATGGCCTTCCATGGATGACCACAATGCACTTTTTGATTCATAGCATCACATTTATTTGTTATATTTTAAGCATTCAATATATTGCAGACTTGGCCAGATTAGCCACAGAGCACTGGGCACCGTACTTTGCAAGTAAATAATACATCAAATTGCCTTCAGAAAATGTATTCTATTAAAAATGGTAAACTTATTTTGCAAATAGTTAAGCAGACAATGCAGTATGTCTATTCAGATAAACAGACACTCCGCAGCCTCTCCATAGTAAATGTTAAAGTACTAAGCAGTTAATATAAATGCACACGAATTAGTAACTGAAATTCAATTATCTTATCTGATGTGTGTTAGAGAAAGGACCACTGCATGGCTCTGGAGAGCATGTGCCCCTGCCTTGAGTTCATTATAGTAAGTGCTGTAGATTTTCAAACCCCCATCCCTGCACACACAACCTCATGCATGTACACAGATTGTGCCCCAAAGCAGGGCGTTGTAGTCTGGATGGACACCCTGTGTGCTTCCTCATTATGGAGCGTGACTGCAGTCAGCTCACAGGGGTGTAGGGGACTGACCGTGGTGGCAGTAATAAGACAACCCTTTTTACCTAGGAAGAGTAATTTTCTGGCCTTTCCTTGACTTTTTAAATTGGTCTTTCAGTCTCTTGCAATCTGGTTCTTGCCTCCGTCCATGTTGAACATGGTCAATATCTGTGTTTATTGCTTCTTTGTGTAAAGAGTGAGTGTTAGTGTGTGTCCACAGTGGAAGCCATTTTGTTTTCCGCATCGAAGTGGGACCTAAGCTGAAGAGGACACAGAGCCTAGACATTAAAGTGAATTGCAGGATTTCTCCAAGGCATTTCAAAACCCATTGTAGTGATTCAGAGTTGTATATGTGGAAGATCGACGACAGATGGTCATTTTGAAGCTTAAGGAGTTTCTCCTGCCCTTTCCTACCTAATTGTTCATTGCAAGGGTTACATGTCACAGGTGAACAGGTACTTAAGTAGGACAGCACCCCCCCCCCCCGCCCCCCCCTTTTGTGCCTTAGTTCTGGGTCTTCCCTGACAGGAGATTCTCCAATCCACCCCACCACACTGCTGATAGTTGAAGACCAAGACCATGGCCGAATCTGTCTGAGAGGAATAAGCAAAAATAAGGGCTGCCTAAAGCCCATCTCAGAGCTGCCTGTCGGAATACACAAACACTACCTGCAAATTTAGAATAGTGATGGAACGGAAATTTCCATCCAGTGCGCCGAGATTTCTGTATCTGAATCCTCAGTCCCACACCACTGACTGAGAAACTCTCTGATCACAAGTTTCCTAATGGATACTTCTATCTGCCGATTCGTACCATACAACACTTGCTCCAATGGATCTGGAAACCTTTTTTCAGCAGTGCTCCCACACGACAAGAGGTGGCACAGCGTGGCTCCACATTGGCTCTGTAACACCCTAGAATTGACAGAGCAGATCTGCATATAAGGCCACCCCTGTGCGCTGACATCAGTTCACTCCTTTTTGCACCTTTCGACACAGATCTGGATCTCCACTCTCAAACCTGTCTGTTTCCTGACTTATAAAATCGAATCTAAAGTGCTAGGGAATCATGTCCCGTCCTAAAACTTCAGATTTCAAACCATGTTGCGACTGCACGAAACCAGTACCAGTAATGTAACTGCACACCGTGCTTCTCTGATGTCTGGGCTCAGCCACTACTCAAAGTTGTGTGTTAAGTGTGTCGGTATGCACCTGAAGGTAGAAGCATACATGGGAAACTCTAGCCTCACTAGGAATCTGGGGTATATAAAGTTAATACATGAACAATGTTTCCTAATCGAGGAATTACAGCAAACTATAGTCCAAGCCAAAGGGTAATTTAATTTACGAATAAACTGCAAAAAAACAAAAATGTAATGAATGATGGAGAGGATGCTAGTAGCAAATACGTTCTGTGCTTTTTGAAGTGTGATACACATTTGTGATAAAGGTGATTAAAGTGCATATGAAAGCAACAAAGAACAACACAGCTCCTGAATTATCATACACAATGGAATCAAGCTGCATGCAAGTCTACGACGTTTCAACCCTATAGTAAATACAGAATTATCATTAGGGCTTGGTCAAATATGGAACCTGAGAGAACACTGTAAAGAATCATATCTGAGATATATGTAAAGAGCAGCATATGAAGGAAGAAAGGCGTGTGTGCTCTTTCCTTCCTCAAGTCACAGTGAACACTGTTAGGGTGTACTGTACTCCTTATAAAATGCACAAGTTGTACCCATCAGCCTTTCCAGACTCCCTTCAATGTCATACTACGCCAGCGCATTTAACTCGTATGCTTTGGGACTTCACGAGATTGCAGCCTTTCTTGTCTGGTGTGCTTTGCACACATAAATCACTGAGCTGCAGATTTAAGACTCCCCTGGAGTCATTTCCATAGGGGGTTAACCCTGACCTCAGGGAGCCAAACTCACAACCTGATTCCTTGATCTTGCTTGCCAAAGTATCATTCAGCATTTGAAATCCTTGATGCCCCCATCTCTGGTGCCCTGGCATAGGGGCCTCCAACACTGGGTGCAGGCTGAAGGCACCTTCTTGCACAGAGAGGAGAAGCTGGGGTGGCATGGTGGGTAAAAACAATGGTTTGAGATTTGACCTGAGTGATTGCCAGTTGCTGAGATTAATTCAAGCATTGCATCCATTACCTTGTTGTTGCAGTTGATGTTCTAAGTGCAGCGGGAATGCCAAGATGTGGGTCCCATGCTCACCGTGCCACTGGAATCGAACTATACTTGGCTTACGAGCCCATAATAAGGGCAAAGCTGGTCCTAGGTTGCTTGTATTTTGGTTTGGGGAAGACCTGGCTTCGCAGTTCAGGCTGGACTGCTCCCATTAGTGCACAGTCAAGACTGATTTGCATATGGCTAGGTCCAAACTAAGGTGGCATGGTTGGCGAAAATCCATGCCAGTGACTGAGATTAATTCAAGCTTTCTATCCATCAACTTGTTGTTGCAGTTGTCTTCTTAGCGGCCATGTTGAATGAAAAGTTCAACTAGTGGTGTAGTGATGCCCTCATATCAGAGTCATGTCCCATATTGGCAAATGCTTATCTTTATTTTCTTAGTGGTTTGGCCAATGTATAATAAATGGCAAAAATGACATTGACATTGCAGGTGTTAGTTTTACAATTGCTTGAGGAGAAATTCAACATTACCATGTGCAAATGTCTTACTTTCAGTGCTAAATAAATAAGTGCCTTAAAGTTCACTTTAAAGTGTCCTGTGAGCTACGGGATGCCCCAGTGATCAATCAGTCAGCATGAGGTGGGTCTTCATGGGTTTGTGCTCTACGCGGACCAGGTTATCTTTCTAACCTTTTTAGTGTGCACATGAGAGCGGTTCCCATTAAAGGCCCTGAGCTGCCAATATATTCCAGTGTTTCCTTATACATTTGGAAGTAACAGTGGACACAGGGGAAAATGTTGTAACACATACTATTCTGTCAGATTTGTCACCCCTTTTGTGCATGTACCCCATTCCAAGATGGTCATTACTGTCATTTGGGTATTTTACCTTGCTTTGACCCCTGAGCTGTAAGTGGTACATGCACTTGGTTATTACATGTTTTCATGTTTCTTTATTTGCCACCCCATAATTTCTTTGCATCCTTTCTTCTAGGCTTGTTCAAGATTCCTGGTGCATTACACACACAATTCTTCATGAACCATGCTCATGTGTTGGTTCGTAGATTCTGTGAACTTTTTATCCTTCTTTACTCCTTCTCTTTCCATTATTGTGACCACCACCTTTCACATAATTCCTTTTCTATTACAATGCATATTGCGGCTTGAGGGACTGAATAGCACACACCCCTTCCTTCCTTCCATATGTATGTTCCTCTTTTCTTATATGCTCAGATTATATTTTCCTATCTATGTCCTTTTACAATGTTCTCTCAAGCTCCATATTTGACTGAGTTGTAATGATGATCCTGCATTACAATGCAATCAAAACCTTGCTGACTTGCATGAAGCCCTATTCCATCATATACAGGGCTCGAAAAATCATTAAAATGTTACTAGACCTGCAGGTCGAGTAACTTAAATAATCTACTCAACCTAACTGTAATGTACTTGACCCGTAAACGGGTCTTAACTTGTGTGATCCTAGGCAAATAGTTTACAGAGTCGCCTTTTTTCTTAATTCTCACGTATGATTGCACCTTCAAATATGTGAGCTCAGCATTTCTGCAGTACAAAAAAAACCTCTTGTTTGATTAAGTATACTAAAGCTTGCTGCATGCATCACAAGAATCTAGCCCACATACCCATGAGGTCTAGCTCACATAACCTAGGACTTCTTTTAGTTTACTAACAACATTGCCATCAGGGCAGGAGTGTTTCTCAGTTTGTTTCAACACTCAATTTTAATAAATATATTTCTAAACCATGATGTGGTAACATATTTTCATCTACACACAGTAACTTTCCAAGAAATGTCCAAAAACCTCTCCACTAACTTGCAGCTTTACTCATAAAAATATAAAGTGAATTAACAATCTGTGAAAATTGGGTTTCAGAAAACATATCCTTTGCACATCAACATGTAAAGTATTTTGATTTGTTTTCATCCTATTAAATTATTTTTTCATCACACAGAAATATAAAAAAAGGGCTTTCACAACTACTGAACTATATTTCGAAATGTTTTCACAGATGACTTAGTCATTTATGTTGTGTGTTAGGAAAAACCTGACACCCTATATCCTTGTATTTTACATTCAAAGCAGCAGGTCACACAGTTCACCTTACAAAGTCCTGGAACTCTGCAGTCAGATGGAAAATTAATTGTAAGAAAAACTGACTTTTGACCTCTGGCTGTGAACACAGAGCAAATGTGACATAAGAACAAGATTTAAAGGCATTTTTTATTGCCCCTCCACTTTTCAGCTGAACAGAAAGTATTAAAAATAGCTTGACCTGAGCAAATAAGACTTACCAATGCAAGTGGTGGAGTGGATTTTTCTAGTCCTGATATATTATATTTCATGGGATGCGCTGTTCTTTACTGTTTTGATATACATTTGGATCACCTTTATCACACGTGTATAACATTTCAAAGTGCACCAAACATGTTTGTCACCTGCACCCACTCCATTGTTTGTTACATTTTTGCTTTTTATTTGTACATTAAATGACCATTTGACTTTGAGTATAGTTTGCTTGAATTACTCCATTAGGGACCATTGTTATCCACTAACCTCTGCATCTGAAGGCCGACTGGGATGCAAAGCAATATGTTGCTGAACCTAAGGATAGGTTGGTAATGTGATCCCTCAGTTGGGCTTGATGCGTCTTGAGTACCACAGCAGATTGAGGCTTTTAAGGAGGCCATTCTGCAGATTTTTTGCATATTTGGGTTCCCTCTGGTGCGACTGTGAATCCAATCTTGTTATCATAAGTGGACTCATCCTCTGTGATGTCTGACCCCTCAGGACCATTTCAAGCTTCGTACCCACTCGGGTGCACATGGAATTGTAAGAGGTCATTGGGATTGACACTTCCCCTTAGGCAGAATGTGACTGTCCACTGGGGCCACCAACGGAAGAAAGTGCATCCTTTTACAGTGATGGTTTGGTGGGCTGCTGCATTCCTTGATTTACAGCTACCCTTTGTCAAGACCAAAACGAATGTCCTCACCAAAATTTTCCAACCTAGACCAGCTATGTCTGAGCGCATGCTTCCTTTTAATGAGGTCCTCATCGATACCTTGATGTTTTCTTGGTCAGTTGATGAACACTGGTGAAGAGGCAGGTGGCAAGGCATCACAGACTGGATCCTGGTGATTTTGGTTTCCTTACTAAACGTTCTACTCCAGAGACCCTTATGGTTCAGGCATCAGCCAGTAACTTGAGCCCTGGTTCATTCCCAATGACTCCTCTGGAAAGGGAGTCCAAGGGGATTAAGGCTTTTGGCAAGGTTTTGTTTTCCTCCACCAATTTAGTATTGCAATTGGTTATTGTTGTCTACTTTTTTGGGGTCCCTGCACTCATGCAGTCTGGAACATAGCCAGCAAGGCATTGCCGGAAGTCCCTGAAGAGTTTCTCCCTGGCTCTAACAATTCATAATGGCCAAGACGCAGTCAAGTATGTGACCTGCAATGGCCTAGAATACTGCTGATTGCCTGGGAAGGGCAGTCTGTACCAGCGTGGTGCTTTACAGACATGCATGGATGCGCTCCACTGGATTTTCTGGTGATATACAATCCTCTATCAAGGATATTCCTTTTGATGGTTCACACCTTTTTGGTGAGAAGTCAGAATCAGAGTTGGAGTGCTTTAAAGAGAGTAGAGTGGTGAATCTTTGTAATCAGTTTCCACACCAATTCAGAAAAATTGGAGGCTGTTCAGAGGGTTGGCAAACATGAAAAAGGCAGTCTCCTCAACCAGTACAGCGGTAATACCAGTCCTTTCATGGCTGTGGGTCTGGCAGGCAGCGCTCAGGCCATTGGAGCACCATTCCTGCCATTCCCCCTTCCCTGCGGAAGCAGCCATCAGAGGCCTCGAAATGTCATAAAAAAGGTACTAGACTTGCAAGGCTAGTAATTTGAATAATCCACTTAACCTAACTGTAATGTCCTCGACCCGTAACCGGTCTCAAATTGTGTGATCCTAGGCAAATATTAGTATTTTATCTGGCCACCTTTTTCAGCATTTCTGTTGTACAAAAGACAATTTTTTTATTCAATAGACTAAACATTTGTTCCATGTATAATACGATTATGGCCCACATACACGGTACACATGGCCCTTGACTTGCCTTGTAGTTCACTATTAGCATTGTCATCAGGGCAGGGGCAGAAATATTTCTCAGCTCATGTTAAAAACTTACTTTTAATAAATATTACTAAAGCAGGATGTGGTAGTGCACTGTCATTTACAGACAGCACATTTTGCTTTGAAATGGCCTCAAACTTTCCTTCCCATTAAGATGCAGTTTTCCTGATAAAAAAGATATAGTGCATAAAGAGTGTTTGGAAATTTGATTCAAGCAAAAATATTTATCATTTGCACATCTCCAAGTAAAGTGTTCTGAGTTGTTTTCATCCTATAAAAATCTTTTTTTTCTCCACACAGAATTACAAAAATGTGTTTCTATAATTACAGATCTATTTTTGAAATGTTTGTGCAGTTACTGAATTATATATTTTGAAATGTTTGTAAAGTTCACTTATTAGCAATTTAAATGTTGCATTAGAAAAAAGCCAGACATCTTACAGCCTTTAATTTCACAAGCTGTGCACAGCACGATTGTCTGACATTTCACTTCACAAAATCCTCTAACTTCGAAGTTAGAGAAAGAAAAGTAAATGCAAGAAGACAAACTACTGGCTTCTGACCTCTGTCTCTGTATGTAGGGCAAATATGACAAGATAAAAACAAGATTTAAAGGGATCTTTATTGCTCATTCACTTTCTGAGTGGACAGAAAAACTGTTATGTGTAAGTCTGCCAGAATAGGCCAGTAGGCCCTAAAAATAGCTTGCCCTCATGAAATCTGACTCGCCATGGCAAGTGGGTGAGTAGATTTCTTGAAAAATGCATTAAACTGATTTAGTATGCCCTTAGTGGTGCATGCCCACCCTGTCAATACTTCCTCCCAGGATGGCGCCATCACGTCTGAAAGTGGCTTACAAATCGTTCATCCTGGATATGCCCTACATTTTCTTTTTGCCCCACCAAATGTTCTCCCCACGTCAGAGAAAATTTCAGAAGTGCACCTTTCCTGTGTTGGAGGTGCAAATGTTGCTCTTTGAGGACGCTTTTAAGAGAGTACCTGACTCTGAAAGAGGAGAGGACTGTTTCTCTTGTCCTTTTCTCCTGCTAAAAAAGGACGGGAGAGCGGTCTCAGGCCTATTTTGAGCCTTCGACTTGTAGAAGGACAAATTCAAAATGCTTACACTGGCAGATCTAGCAACTGGATGGTGCCATTGGACTGCAGGATGCTTATTTTCATCTACCTTTCCTACAGTCTCAGAAACGTTACTTACCCTTCATGGTAGGCCAAAAGCATTTCCACTTTTCTTTGCTTCTGTTTGGCCTACTAATACTCCTAGGGTGTTCACGAAAGTGATGGCAGTGTTTGCTGCCCAACTTCAGTGGTGGGGGATGCCAGTCTTCCCCTACCTCAATCACTGTCTTTTGAAGGCAGGCTCGCCACAGTCACTCATAGACTACCTACGGATGAGTGTGAACCTCTTCACATTGTTTGGGTTCACTATCAACAAGCCAAAAGTTCAATATGGTTCCTTCATAGAGGCTTCTGTTTATTGTAGCTGTGTTGGACACAATTCATTTCTGGGCTTTCCCTCTGCCTTAACGTGTCCAGGAGATTCAGGCTATGATCCCGATGTTACAACCTCTGTCCTAGATAACTATGAGAGCAGTTCAGAGGCTTCATGGCCTCCTAGCCTCCTGCATTCTCCTTCTTGGCCATGACAGTTGCCACAAACAGGCTTTATAATGGAATCTGAATTTCCAGGGTGGGCGGAGGTAGGGCAACATCAAGGAAGTCTTAAGGATACCACCCAGATCTTGGAAAGGATGGCTCAAGATTTTCAGTGGTGGCACCTCAATAGGAATTGGTTCAGAGGCAGGCCCCCTTCCCTTCCTTACCCATAGCTGAAGGTGGTACTGGGTGCATCCGTGCATGACTGGAGGATCGTCTGGGGACGGTGGAAAACGGAGAACTCTAGTCTCAAACAAAAGCCCGACTTGCCATAAATCTGTTTGAGTTGCATTCATGTGTTTGGCTCTGAAGTGCTTCAAGGGGAAACTGGTGCAGAATCTCATGGACACAGCCATGTGGTAGTGCAACAGGTAAGGCAGAGTGGGCGTCCTGTGCCAAGAGACCTCTGCGTCTGTGGAGTTGGTTTGAACACTCTGAAATTTCTGTGGATGTGAACTACCTGGCAGAGTCCCTGAAAGTCAGAGTGGATGACTTGAGCATGGGGTGCGAGGCATCCACCAACAGTAGGCAAAACCCTGGCAGGATGTTTTTGCCAATGCCAAGAACACTGTGTCAAAGGTTTTACGCTTTGTAGTTTTCTCAAGTACACTTGTTAGGAGATGTGTTCCATTTGCAGTGAAACCAGGTATTCCTCCACACCTTCCCACCACTGAGTCTCCCGCCTCTGAAAAAGGTAAAGAATGACTGAACCTGTGCCATCCTGGAAACTCCAGATTGGACGAAGAGAGTGTGGTATTGGCCCTTCTGGACATGATCATCTGTTTTCCAATCAGACTACCACTTTGGGAGGCTCGCCTTTCACTGGAACAAGTCAGGGTCCTCCGCCCAAACCTGCACAGTCTACATCGATGATTTAGGCGACTGAGCAGCAGCAACTGACTGAGGTTGCCCTATAACCTGAGATGGTAGATCAGGTTGCAACTAGACGGGCACTTTGAGCAGGGGTTAATGCTTTGAACAATGGGGGTGGAGCCATCTTCAGAGGCCAAGTTATTTGTGGGTATTCCTTTCCCTTCACTGTCCTCTTGCACTGCATAACCTGAACTGTATTTTTCAAGATCGTATGTAGAGCTCATGAAATTTTAAAGTACATTAGACCATTAAGATTGGTCTCAACATAACAAACAAAAATAACTTTTACAGTGGTGTTAGGACACTTGCGCAAGAAATTTTCACAGAATTAATTACGAATGTTGCGTTTTGAAACATGATGATCCTGTAGATATGGTTGGAGGTGGATGTTTGGGTTCTAGTTTTTGTGGCAGGCAGTTGAAAGTAATAGGAAATATTTTAGAAGATATTTTGGTGCCTTGCCCCCAAATCAGATTTCTTTTTTAAAATGACAGGTTACCCCCAGTTCTTTAGTTACTACTACAGCACAATATTAAGTAGCAACACCATTTGTCTAAATATTTGGCAGTAGTCCATGAAGAAATACAAAGTTACAACTAACTTCTGTGGAATATTCACAAATTACATTATAAAAGAATTACAGTGAAATATTTTAGTGTGTGGGGGATACCAACAGAACAAGGTTCTTCCTTAAATAATTTCTGAATTCATTAATCTGACTACTAACAGGAGTGGTGGAGCTAAATAGAAATAGATTTTTAAAAAGGTTTTGGACAAATATGAATAATTATAACCTAAGCAAAAATGTTTGGACATTCTATGGCTTACCAATTTGTGGCAGGGAGGGCTGAAGGCACAATGTATAGTTCTGGAAATCCCAACTTAAATTGATATTCAGAGGCAGAGTACCTGATTTCTTTTAACAGGAAATGAATATTCCAAGAGAGTAAATACCTGCACTTGATATTTTCCATTTCAACCACTGCCCTTCCTGCTAACTGAACTGTTTGCTTTACACCTTCATAAGCCATAGTTCAAGATCTTGCATTTCTAAATTTGATGGACACTGTCTTCCCATGTGTTCTCCTTCTAGCACCATATTCACCTACGAGTACACAGCTAAGTTTAAATATTAACAAGAAAGCTCACGAGAGGTCAGGCTGTAGACGCTATGGAAGGGATTAGGATGTTATTTCTAACTTGCTAGCATCCTTTGTTACTCTTACTGTCCCTCTGCTGCGCACCTGCCCTCTTTCATTTCTCATTATTTTTCATTCTTGCTCTCCTCCTCACACATTTAGTTAGATGCTTAAGATGAGCTACTAATATAGCACTGTTGTGCTGTCCAGTGAGATATCAGCCTCTTGTCGAAGGCCCAACTACTCAGAATGTTTCTACCTCCTTTCTTGTCTCTTCATTTACCTTTAGTAGACCTATCTTTCCCGTCTCTCCTGCCTCTCCTATTCTCAGTGTTTTGCGTTGACGTTGTGTTGGCTTATAGAGCTGTACAAACTAGCAACAAAACATCTTAGGTCAACATATTACTTTAAAAAACTATTGGGTTTCTTTATAAGGTGGCCGCTGTGCCTCTTTGTTGTTTGGACAGTGTTTCTCTGGGTTTATTTGACACTCTCTCTGCTTCACACTGGCCTATTCACAACAGCAGGATGGGGAAAAAGTAGTCTGACACAGGAGAATTTGACCTCCTTTCCTCATCATCCTCCACAGAATATTCCTGATGTTGCTTGTGAAGGTGTACTCTAAAATGCAGAATTCCACGACATTGCTATGAAGTTCTTTGGTACAGCATTTGGCCATGGAGATAGATAGACTAGTGATATTTTTGTGCCCTCTTTGGGATGGTTTGTAGGACCTGTTCAGTTGTTTGAGACATGTTTTGGCATGTTGGCTTTTGGATTTCTTTCTTTAGTCTTGAAGTACACCAGTTTCTCCTCATAATCATCTGTATATCTTTGTTAAGCCCACGGATCTCAGCTAGATGGTTGGTTACATAAATACATCAACCTGATTGACTTTGATGTAGGCCCAAATGTGTCAGTTATTTCATAGGGCAAGACAAAATTTTACTTTTTGGTTGTACAATGGAAGATAATGTTGTGCCGAACAAAATAGGAAATGCCGAAGGAAAATGATCTGAGCAGCTGATATCAAGATGGATGAGCGTGCCACTATGTCCAGGTTGCAGTGATAGGCCAAGAGCCATTCCGTTGCTTTTAGCGTGGGTGAAATGAATATTGAGAGGATTGTGGAAGTTTACTAGGTTCTGTATGGCAGTGAATAATCTGCCTTTAGGATTGCCGCTATCACTGTTGTAATCACCAATGAAAATGCTATTAAGGCCTTATTAAACTAAGGGATTTGTGATCTGATCAGTGAATTCTGATTTGAGCTTTGGTGTGTGGTCAGTTACATGTGGATCGACTGTGAACGAAGGTGATAAAGCAGGAGTCTTAGAGGCACTCAGTGGAAAATGTTGTTATAGGTGTGTATTTGCAGACGAGGGAGTCTTTTTGGATGATGATGATACCAACATTCTTTTTCATCGTCTCTCTTCTTGAAGGGTGGCATAACCTTTGATAATAGGGATTCAGTAATGATTGGGCACATTAAGTACGTCAGGAGTGCATAATAGTTAAGCCCAGGTTTCTTAATCTAGAATTCATGATTGAATTTCAGACCATTGATAAATATTGCAGTTGTTTAGTTGTTAAAACTGTTTAAATACTTTGCTAAAGGCACCAAATTTTGAATGTTGTCCTGGACTGTACATATGATTACGTTTGTGAAGATTAGAACACAGTGCCCAAGCACTCACAGTTCTAAATAACATTTCTGGAAGACAGTGTGCTAATGATTGACATTAATGCATAATTGGATACAAATAAATGTTTTTCTACACTGTGTGGCCTCTTTAAACCACTTATTTTTTAAATGAAATCCCTCCACATTTGATACGATCATATTTAAATGTTTTGGCCCTAGTGTGTAGTAAAAATGGTGAAAAAATACATCCTCATCCTTTTAAGAAAAACACTTTAAGTATATTTTAGACTGTTTTAAAGTGCGGTTATGAATTGACAAAATCATGTTCAGTGAGTATACAGAAAACGTGACGTTCACTATTTCACTAATGCAAGTTTGATTACCATCTGATAAACATATTGGCTTCCATTTATCTTTGTAGAACATCTGAACTGTGTTTAATCAGAAGTACATTTGTTCTAAATAATGTACCTTCAGAAAGACTGATACATGGTTTAATATTTTTACTAAGCAGTATAAAAGCCATCCAGAATTGCATAAACTCAGCCTGGTCCAATTTAAGAGCAATCACTATTTAACACTACAGCTCTGTAAGTGTTATACAAACCACATCCCATCAATCTCTGTCAGAAGCAACTGGAATCGATAGGAAAAAGCAAGGGTCTGAAGGAAGCAACGATTATGTAATCACTACAGATTAGTCAGATAAACCCCTTTCTGTCTCATCAGTTTAAGTCGGAGAAAATGACCGTAAGCCTAATTTTTTTAGAATAAGTGATATGATCAAGTGATGTCCTCCGCGATGTCTTGGACACTCCGGCTAACTTGCTTGGGCTCTGAATTTGTACACAAGTGCTGTCAGCGTAGAACACACTCGTCCTCGGAACTCAAGTTCACATCACTTTGCCACAGCACGAGTCACAATATCTGTTCAGAACACGTTGCAGATCTGTTCTGCTCCCGCCTTCGACGTCTCATAGGAAGTCTAGTAGCTTTATTTTCCACTAGCTCAGGGCCCCTGACTTGCTGCATGTAACACTTTCCATTTCCACACCTGTTGATGGAATGCAGCAACCCAGCCAGCCTGGTGCACCGAAGGGGACCCTGGGTGCACGGGATACCTCCGCTTTGGTCTGTGTTTGGGTAGGGAAGCTTCCCCAACCTCCTCTGGATCGGGTGCCACTCTCATTAGGATGGTGGTGTTCACTGTGCGCACATCGTTGGCACCATCTTGATTGCTCTTCGGTGGGCTTATGCCCAGATTCTCACAAATTCAGGCCATGATGGTTGGAATCCGCCTGAAATAAATGATTTATCCATGCTACCCATTATTCCTGGACTCAGACTCAACCTCTGCTAGGTAAACCCCGGCCTACTTCCGTTCGATTTAGTCCCAAAGTGGGAGCTCTATTGGAGACTCGGAGAACGCATCCATCTGACTTCGCAGCCAGCTCCACCCCTTAAGCATTGTAATTTAGATTCACTCTACTAGCAAAGTAAATTTGAAGCTGTGACTGTACAATTGCAGCAATGAATGTACGTTTTGACCAATCAGTGCACATTTAGAGATCCAAATGTAAATTCGTAGTGTGTGCGCACTACACGCACTACATTTGCAGGAGTCGCATAAACATGTTCAAATTGACCTTAATATAAAAGGCCATAGCTATAAAGGTAAATTGCAATAGAAAGGACACATCTTCAAACAGGAAAACACCTTACGGTGTATCACACAACTCAGCTCAGACACTATCACTGACATCATTTGAAGTTTCCAGTGGAACTTAATTGTACAACGGGTACGGACAGAAACGGTACAAAGATTATCAGCTCAACACTTAAAACCTGTATTTTCGTCAGTATACTTTCTCCATTACCTCCCCCCCATGAAAAAGGCCACATGTGTTGCTCCCATTTGCAATTTGACATTTGTTTGTGCCCACTGCTGATGATGCAGGAAGGCGGCTGTGTATCAGTCAAGCCGCATTTCAATAAAACTCATTATGGTATTGTATGAAGCTGTTAACTCATTCTGAATGATAAGTAATACTGCACGAAGTACCAAATATGCAGTGTTAGGGATACATTAAGACATTTGTTTAACACTATAATTGTATCAATTGCCATATTGTCATTTCAGTGGGCCCTTATTTTGTTAACACCACAAGGATAAAAGGCTGAGATGCCCCTCCTGCAATTTTTGCTGTGCCCTCTAATTTGCAAATTGGTCCCTGCAGAACGGGCAGTACAGGTTCTTTGTACTTACACCCACATATAAACAAATGCTTATCCTCTGTATTAGGTACAGTGACTGATATTACCATTCGATAAATGCTTGCTGCTGAAAAATGCAGTGATAATTATCTTAAAAGGTTGAATCTTGGCATGCAGGTTTTTATCATTCTGATTTAGGTAAAGTGAAGTCTGTTACAGCACTTTAAAACGGCAGAGTGAAGTGGAAAGTTCTAAATATAAGAAAGTCAACCAGAAGCATTCATTTAATCCAATTTCAAATGTACAATTTTTTTGTTTATTTTACAGTTATTTGGGTAGAGCGCTCAAAGTGCTCTGTCCCCGTTGTAATCTCTCTAGGGGCTTGTAACCACGCCCATGTCATGCCCATCAGTTTGGTTGGTTCGTGGGATTGCCTTTTACAATTCACTTCATTTCATCTGTGAAAGGCATGCATATGTCATGCCTTTTCCGGTGTTTAGTCCTCCTTGAGCGCACCGACCAACTACTGAAAACATATGAGGCTCCATGTTTTCTGGACTACTTGAGGAACCGGGAGAAAATGTCGCTGATTCTCCCTCAGCGGTGGAGGGACACCCTAAGTCCTCAGGGTATATAGTCATACATTACACAAACCAGACGGGGTCACCAACTGTAGGAGAAAAGATACGTTTTATTAGATGGTTTACTAGCCCGCGCCAGTACAGAGTCCCAGGACAGTCAAGTGACTATCCTACGGAGGCTGCCCCTTCACTCTGGGGCACCCTACCTTATATACACACAAAACGGCTTAGTCAGAGGACAACTCCACCCCTAGTGTATTCAAGGTCCTCTGCGGCCTTCAGAATATTTCAGGGATACACGTGTGGTGGGAGAAGGTACAGATGCAGCTGGCAGGAGGTGGCAACGACCTGTACAAACCTGTTCTGGCAGTTACTGATTAAGCACAAACATTCCCGGAACTATGGTTAGAACAAGTAAATTACAGCGATAAGTAGATTGCAGCCCAAGGCTGTGAATACAAGGTCAATCATCAAAGTTTAGGAGGTTTGTCGAGCACGTTTGCAATTGTAGTTCAAAGGGCAGCTGAGGTGCTAGATCTGCAGTTGCCCTCTTCTGAGACAAAAACAAATCTTCCAACAGAAATTCACTGACGAGTGCCAGGGTTGTGGGAGCCCTTGCTCCCATTTAATGATGCCTTGACTGATGCTTTGAAGACTACATGGTCCAAGCCTTGTTCTTGGCCGCCTTTCAGGAACATAGACCTGCACCTGCTGATCCTGACTTCTAGAACCATTCAGGGTTTACCGTTTCTACATTATTTTTGATCGTTTAAAACCAAGACTAAGATCGAGTTCTGTGAAGGACAAACGAAAGGTGCATTGTTAGGTTAAATAGATGGAATGGTCTATGTCAGCAAGCATGGTGCTACAATATTATACTTAGAAATTAGGGCCAACAGTTTTCATATTTGGAGCCATTTAAAGTATGAAAACATTGGGTAGTTCACTGGTTACTTCATACCTAGCCCATGTTTATCATGAGCTTCTCTGTTTGCTTCTATTCTTCTGTACACCCAACCAGCTTCGAGAATGCATTTTTGGCTGGATCACAAAATTTAAATCGGTAACAATTATAGCTAACATTTTCCCTGTGAACCTATAGGTTACCTAAATCTCTTAATGCTCACGGACTTGGGCCTACCCCCTGTTGATACTGAAAAATGCGGGTGTATAGGGAATTGGTATAGAAAGTACTTGCAGTCGTTTTTTGTGAACTCTCAAGTCCCTCATATAAGATGTTTAATTCACAATTTTGTGTTAGATTGTTTTGTAACTACTTTCAAATCAAAATCACTTAAATGGGAGATCGATACATTGCTTGTAGTCAAAAATGTTTTCGAAACAAAACTTTTCAAATGTATGAATATCATTCTATGTGCATTTTCAGTGTCTGCATCCTTCATCGTGAGATGCAATCTCTATAAACGTGTCTTTAACAAGCAGAAAAAGGAAAGGCGAAAATGCATAAATATAAGCACACCATTGTGCAAGAATGCCTTTAATCATTGTTTGTTGGTTAAACCTGGTATCTATTTAGTAAAGATAATAATGAACTAAATTGAGCCTTTTACTACGATGCAGAACAGTAAGCCCTGTACATGTAATGAAAATTAGTGGACAGGCCTACACTAGAACACAGTGTGCTATGATCAGTATTAACAAGTTCAGCTGCATTCCACCCAGCTGTGAAAATTTTGTAGATTTCACCCGCAGGAAGGAATATGCTCCAACATCAGGGGCAAATATCGTAGACATTTATATTACAATAAAATCATTCCATAGCCTAAATCACTGGGATGGTGTGAGTTTTGGTCCGACATCCCTGGGGCGTTGGAATTCCTAATAATCCCTAACCTCAGGTGTTATCCTCGTTTTTTGTCTTTTTAGGGTCGAGCTTGCGTCGCGTGCGCTTGCGCATGCGTTTCACTAAGCCAGACGCTTTAGTTACTAAAAAGGGCTCGGAGCCCCGTCCACGTCACGTCATTGGTTCATGGGCTTGCCTGTTAGAATCTGCTTGATTTCATTAGTGGAAGGCATGCATACGTCATGCCTTTTTCGGTGGATAGCCCTCCTCGAGCGCATCGACCAAGTACAGAAAACATGCGAGGCTCGCTGTTTTCCGTCCAGCCCGTGGACTCCTTTTTCTCTCTTTTCCCAGCGCCATCTCGCTTGGCAGAAGTTGAGCGCTTTCCATAATATCAACCCTGTGACACAGTTATTTGCACTTTTCCGGTTAGTACATAAATGCACTTTTGCAGATAGGTTTAATTACCAGAGAAAAGTCGGGTTAGGAGTTTACAACGCTGTCAGCTCTAACACGAGCAAACGCTAGACCCGTTGCATTGCAAATGCTTGTTCTTTTTGCATGTGGGTCTTTAGTCGTGTACATATGCATTCATTCATGCCTTCATAAATCTGAAGATTATGAACTTTAGAAACTTATGAAATTTCAGTGCTTGACTTGATCTTTAATATGTTCTCTGGTTCTTGCACTAAGGTGAAATATTTTATTTCTGAAAATCAGATATTAATGGCGAACTGGCCAAGTAGTAAATAAGAAGAACTCTCATTATTTCCCTGAAGCAGTGTTGGAATAAAAATACCTTATTAACAAGGCCTTACCTTAGTTGGCACTAAATAGTTCATTCCTTCCGATTGGTAACCAGCCTCTGACACTCGAGGAAAAAAAACTTTTGCAAAAGGCCCTATTTCCACAAAAAGTGTTTTAATTTTGCTTATTTATATCACACCTTTGACAGTCTGCTAAAGAACATCCTAAAGCAAGTGCCCAAGAGACAATGGTTTTTATGTCAGCTTAATATGGCAAACACGCTGGATCTACAAAGGCTCAACATATTTCTTTAGGAACGGGTATTCAGATTAATGTAATAATTCAAAGTTTTTGTCGGGGAATCAAATGGACTTTTTCTCCTCCATAGATCCACAGAGGATGAATAGTCCCATGTCCTGATTCATCCAAGACTTATATCACACAGGAAAATTATATTCAGGTATTGCCAAATAGTATTGAATGACCAACATGTACCAATAATCACCTTGCTTTGCTGCAAGGTTTCTACCAAGTCAATTACTGTCGTTTGCACAGGTATGTCTTATTTGGTAGAGGTAATGGTGAACATAGTACATTTAAGGGGTGACATCTCTTCTGACATACATGACTAGGTTGCAGTAGTTTTATTTGAGCATACAACTCAGGCCAGTAGACCTGCCAAGGCATTGGGTAACACCATCCCCTTCAAAATTAATGGGAAGCCTATAGCTGCAGCCACTCTTAGACCTTAGTCGTTTAATGATGTACAGCAAATGTTTTCATATGTGGTCTCTTGTTCAAAACCATGTTGGATATTAGGTGTGTCTCTAGATATTTGAAAACCTGAGTGTAGTTTCCCCAAGGTCCTCTTCCCCCCAAACCATCATGATCTCTGCTCGAGTCACATCCCAGTGTTATTATTTGTGCTTTAGTGTTTTGCCCTTTCTATTTTCTGCCACATTGGGGATTTACATGTACTTTTCCCAAGGGCCTGATGGTCCAGCATTAATTTTGCTTTGTCCCAGTTTTAAGTTTTGGTGTCTTGAAGGATTGTGTGCTGGGTTACTAATTATTAATGGTAGTAGTGCTGCCTATTTGAATATATACAAGCACACTCCTTCTGCAGGCGGCCACGCCACTTTACCTCTACTGGTATACTCCTGGGCTTTTGTCTCCTCAATAACAAATAGAGCAGAGTAGGGCCCACTAGCTTTGTCCTTTGATAGTGGGTAAATGATGCCTCTGTTTCTAGGTCTGTAGTAAAGACCGAAACTCTATCCCCCAAAATGAAGTATTGTGGTTATGTCCCAGATTTCCTGTGCTTACAGATTGTATTTGCTATACTTTAAGGCCGCTGTTGCTTCCGGCTTTCAGTTTAGGGGACTGGACTATGGTACTTTGAGGCTTCATATCTAGTCAAATCCCAGTAGCTGGGAGGCAGCATTTAGAGGTGCATGTACTAAGCCCTTTTTCGGTCACAAAACCTGCAATTCGCAAAATTGCAGAGTTTGTGACTGAAAAATTGCCCTTTCTAATGTACGAAAGCTATTTTTCGAGTTAGCAAAAGTAGGTCTGTCACCCATACCGAATTACAATTTGGAAAAAATAAGTGCCACTTCTAAGGTGCAAAACCCATTTTTCGAGTTAGCAAAATGAGTTCTGTGACCCATACTGAATTGCAGTTTGAAAGATGCATTCCATCTAAGTATATTGCTAATTGATATAGAATGTATCAATGGTTTGTAACCACAGTTTATGTTGCAATCCATTGACCAGTTACCAACTCCTCACTGGAGGCGGTAATTGGTTACTACTTTGGGAATCTGTCTGGAAGACTCTAAGGGAGTTACTATTGACCCCTAGGACCCCTGTGTGCTCCCCTTGAAGTTTTCCAAGATGGTAAACTACCTTTTTTTTTTTTTTTTTAAAGCAACACAAGTTTGTGTAAGGAACACATGCTGCTTTAAAACAATTTGATAATGCAGGCCACCATCCCTGTGATTGCAGCCAATCACAATGGTTTACGACCTGCCTGGTGAATATTAATTAGGCAGGTAATTCGATGATCCTTTGAGATTCGTTATTTTGTGAACAAAGCTATTAGTATATAGGTGGAAGATGAAGACAGAGGATTTGCTCCCTACAAGGCAAGAGCAGAAGAGTGTTGCAGGCTCCATCCAGTGAGGGCATGCAGGGAGTCAGCAGGAGTTGCGGGGCCTTTGGGCTTCCCCCAGGGCCCAAGTAACAAAAGCATGGAGGTGCCCACGTCAACCACTTCCTAAACTTCCATCAGCCCACCAGACAGCTCCGCTCCACCTCCCTTACGCTCACCTTCACTCCCCACATCCGCTGTGTCAGAAACAGTGGAAGCTACTTCTCCGACATCACAGCAAAGACGTGGAACCATCTCCCTCTTCACCCCAGACCTCACCTCACTTCCAGAGTGCCAGAAATCATTGAAGAACTGGCTCTTCGCCTGAACATCTGGACCCTACCAGTGACTGGATACCCTCACAGGTGACAAGCAGCGCTCTAGAAATCAACTGATTGATCCGAGTGGGACAAGGACACATGTAAGGAATTGGAAAAAATGTAGTGCAAAACCAGAACAGAAAAGCATTTCAGAGTAGCAGAAAGCTGCACATTACATATTCATGCTGAAGGAGCACCCCATTATCGGTTATCCGAAAAAAACACTTGAACTTACTGGGGCTCATCCAATTGTTGGGCAGTCATATCAGCCTTTCCACTGGAGAGGAAAAGGAGAGGTGTGTTAAGTGATTTAATGGAAGACTACAGAATGGCACTTCAAGCCATATGAACAACCAGTGATCTGGAATACTGCAATCTGCACGTGGTTGTGACAGTGAATGATTTGTCGAAGTAAATTATAAAATGAATACCATTATGCAGAGTACACAGACTTTTGGAAACGTTTCAGGTAAATCAGGATTCCAAGAAAAAAAAAAAATTTAAGTACATTTTAGCATTCTTAATGTAAAGGACGTATAACTGTTAATGACTCTATTGTGTGTTAAGACCTTTGATCCTCTTGCTGACCAGCAGAGTAATTAACTTGGCGCTGAAGGACGACAGAGGCCTAGAATCTGATTATGGCTGAGCAAAAGAATTATGAACATTCTTAAATTGCCATAAGGAGTGTAAATATGATGAAAGAGACTAAATCTACACACAGGATGCCGTTTACCCTTAGCTTGATACCTCAGTGGACCTTGGTGGCCTAAGTAGGACAAAACTGTACTTTGGTACAAATTTCACCCATAATATGTAATTCATTAAAGTGCCACAGACTTTAAGTAAGCAGTACAGACTCACACTATGAATGCCCATTCACATTATAAGGCTTTTCTCAGGTCAGCACCAGTCCATAAAGGGCCCCTTTTGCGACAGGCTACCTATGCTCAGATACTGGCCTGTGTAAGATGGTAGTCTCATGCACAGCTTGCACACGCTTACACTTGCATAGTCACATTTAACCAGCCCGCAGCCTCTGCTGTGCTCTGCTCAACCTCAGCTGAAGGCTTATCTCGAAAGGCAGACACTAGCAGTTAGCACTCTCAGCCCATCTCCACAGAATTTACTGCAGTTTGTGAGACTCCTTCACAGTAAAGGTCCTAAATCAGGCAGTAAAAAAGCAAAACAATCCATGTGTATTAAATGGGCGGAACCCATTTCAGTAGTACAACCATTCAAATCCAGTTGAGGGGCATCATGGCAAGTGCTACTGTATTCCCATTCATCCTTGTTGACATTCCAGCTCCCGGAAGTCTAGATGCCAGGCTTGCTTTTTGACAGTGCCATGTCATTGAAGTGCAATACTCACCAGGTTTTTAGATTTCCCCCTTACTACCTTCCACTGCTGAGACAACTCTGTTAGTCTGTGAAGAGCTCAGGTTGTTATCGGTGCACAATTATTGTACTTGGGCTGAATTTTACATCCGTAGAGGTAACAAATAAACCACGAAAAGCTCATGTCACACAAGTCAAATTGAGTGACTTTCAGTGTTGCCTTTTAGTCCTGGCCTAGGTTTGTAAGTTTCCATATGGTATCACTATTAGTAATTACCAGGCAAGCATAGTCTTCTTGTTCAGATTTACTCAAATACTTATGCAAATAATCTCCATGTGGCTTTGGCACTTTTCAGCCATCCCTCACATCTATCTCCCTCTCTCCATGATCCCTACTGCTTTTCCTCCTTCTAATGTATCCCTCCCCCTCAATCGTAAACCTGTAAATCCCTGTATGTGAATGGCAAATTTTAAGTGTCTTATACTTTCTAGCATTCTTTAAGTGCAATACCCTTCCTGTTTATGGAGAACCATGCTTTCGAAGCTCAGCTTTTAAAATTGTGCAGGAATTGGCCTCAGAGTTGGATTTTGCCCTCAAAGTATTTAATTGCTCTTCAATAATAAAAATTATGTTCATGTCACCGTGTCTGTTTTTAAACCGAGCCTAATATAATAGACAGCTTGCTTCTTTTAGGCTACGGATAAATCCCTAGTCCCGTGTTTTCCTTTGTAATGTGAATCCTACCAGAGTTTTTCTGTCTTGTATTTGTTTCTTGGTCATACGAACGCTGTCTGTGTGGGATTTGAAAGTTGTTTTGACCGGCTAGACTACGGGCCTATCCATTTTCAACAAAAGAGGATTTTTTCAGATCAATTTGTTTACTACAGAGGACAATTAGAAATGCTCTGGTGTGCAACTGCACTTGGAGAAGGGAAAAATCTCTTCTTCAATGTCATTATTCCTACAGAATTAGTCTACAGGACTTTTTGGAAGGTCAGAATGTTCAGTAATCTGAAGCTGAACGCCAGAGCCCCGTTTTGCTCAATGAATATACAGTTTTCAAACCTTATCAAAGTTCTGGGAATTTGTGGGACCTCTTTATCTAGAATTTTCAGCATCAGAGTAAAATTCCTCACAGCTCCTTTCCTTTGCTGAATGGAAAGACTGTTTCAGAAAAACCTACCATATTCTCATCTAGTTTTGAAAAAACAAACTTACCATGAAACAACCCCCATATGGCTGTCACCTTCTTTCTACCCCTAAGCCCTCAGCCTTGTAGCATCATGTAAGGAAATGCAAAAACTAATATATGAAAATTGCGTATTTAATTTCACTTTATCTCATATTATACGCTCGTTGGAGGCTAAATTGAGACACAGTATGCTTTTCTTATGGCAGGGATTTGTTAAAGGCTTCTGTGTTTTTAACCTACAGTTTTAATTTTACATTTTTTTCTGAAACTACTGCTCATGACAGACATTTTTGAGTGGTCCTCTCTTGATTCTTGGATAGTTCTTAAGTTTTTGCCAATCTTCTAAGTTGTTTGTTACTTATGGAAGCACTGTCTGGCTAAAGAGATAACTGAGACCTTCTTCCTTCACTGAAACGCTACCTAGATTTAGCTTCCTTGAGGTGTTGCTTCCTCAGAGATATCCATGTCCATATCGTTAGAGGCTGGGAGCTAGATTCACCTCTAGTTTTTCAACAGCATATACCCCAGCTTGTAAGCTTTGACCTTATTAGCAAATATGACAGCTTAACTATCCTTTATGTTCTGCAAACTCTACTCATAGGATATATCTTCGGGATTGATAGACAGTTTGGTTAGGCTATGCTTCCGAAAAAAAAATTGTAACTGCATTCTAGATATTGCACTGTTTTTCTCCAATCAGTCTTTGTAGATTTTCCCAAACGCATGAGTGAAGGATGTAAAGAGTAAAGAGTAAGATCAACTTGCTCGTTGTAGTGATTTTGGCACTATTAAAACGACTCCTAAATCATAGAAATATGAACATGTCAAGCTGTTGCAGGAGCCTACAGCTACCTTGAAACAAGCATTGGCAATGCCAATACGTCTGACTTATGAAAGAAAGTATCTTGTGTCACTGATGGGTTTAGACAATCAATAAGTTGTAATACACATAGGGGGTCATTCTTGGACTGCCAGGGTCACGAATGACGGAAGCACCGCCAACAGGCTGGCGGTGCTTCAAATGGCATTCTGACCGCGGCGGTAAAGCCTCGGTCGCCCTGCCGGGGCCGGCGGTATTCCGCCGTTTTTGCCCCGGCTGGGAGAATCCGCCAGGGCAGTAAGGGATGTCCTGGGGCCCCTGGTGGCCCCTGCACTGCCCATGCCAGTGGCATGGGCAGTGCAGGGGCCCCCTAACAGGGCCCCGGCCAGCTTTTCACTGTCTGCCTAGCAGACAGTGAAAAGCGCGACGGGTGCAACTGCACCCGTCGCACCGCCGCAACACCGCCGGCTCCATTCGGAGCCAGCTCCTGTGTTGCGGCCTCATTCCCGCTGGGCCGGCGGGCGCTAACTTGGTTAGCGCCCGCCGGCCCAGCGGGAATGTTGGAATGGGAACCGCAGAAATTTGCCTGCATGGCGGCCAAATGGCAGTTTCCGTCTGGCGGGCGGCGGTAGCTGCCCGCCAGAGTTGGAATCACCCCCATGCATCTATTTTTTAGTCCTCTGACCCAGCCGTCCCTTCATCTTCTCACACAACCGCAGTAAAACAAAAACACAAATCCCACAACATATGCAAGATAAAGTAAAAGAAGACAAGTAGAAAAAAACGTGCTGCCTTCTAAATAAGGCAGGCATATTTTTGCAATAACAAAACTAAACATAGCATCACATATCCATCCTGTGAAGGTGTTGTAAATAGGCTTAATGTTGTTTTAAAGTTCAAGCTTGGTTGCCATCAATGTTCCCTCTATTTTATTTTCTCCATGTGCTTCACTTAAGCTGCTGCAAAAGCTGCTTGCGCTGAAGACAAAAAACAACTTAATTTCAAGTACGTGCAGTGTGCAAACTACCAAAGTCAGTGGCATAGCAAGATGGCCATGGGCCCTAATGCAAACCAGAAAAAATGACCCCTCACTCATTACAGGGGTGCAGTGGGATCCTTGCACTCATGGGTGCCAGTGCCACTGCATCTCGTGCCCTGGTCATTCTACCAATGATTTCTCTCTCTCTGTCATCTCAGTGCCTTTCCTGCCTGGTTCTTGTACCTTTTCTCATCTTTCTCCACTTCCACTCTTTCTCATGCGGGTCCTTATCTTCCTCCCTTTTTCGTTGTCTTCTCTTTGCTCCTCCTTTATCCGCTCTACTTTTCCTTCTCCCTTTCTGTTTTCTTCCACTTTTACCTCATCTTGTCAACCCTCTCTTTCAACTACATCCTAGTCTTCTCTTTCCCTCAATTTGCCCTACTCTCTCATTCTAACCTTTCTCTAGCAAATCTGTATCTTGACTGTGCTTCTGTGTGCTTCCTTGTCTCCTACCTTCTTGTTTGTCACCTATTTGTATTCCCTTTGCTTGTTTGTATCATCCTTGACTTCCTTCTTTCTTGGACTTTCTTTTTCCTCTCCTTGCTATTATTCATTCCCCTGTCTTTTCCTTTTCATTTGTTCCATATTCACTCCTTCCCTTTCATATCTTACTTCCATAGCTCGTCCTCTGCATGGATGTTCTCTTTTCTCTCTACACTCACATCTTCTCTCTCCCTGCTCCAAATATACTACTTCTCTCTGTGTATTTTTCTATTATTTGTGTCCTTCCTGCTTTTTCTCCTTTCCTATCCCTTTTTTTCTTTGCATTCCCTGTTATCTTCTTTCTTTTCTCTACTCGTTCATCTTTCCATTATGACTTTCCTATCTCCTTTGCCCATTTTCTCGTGCTGTTTCTTCTTCCTTTATTTTCTCTATTTCATATCCAGTTCTCACCCACTCGTCCACGTCCCTCCTGGCTTTTCCTCCCTAATATCTTGCCTCCATATCTGCCTTCCTGAAGTCTGGCTGTGGCTCAGTACCGGTCCTGTTGGAACCTCAAGCTCATAAGGAGCCAAGCTGTCATATATGGTTTCTGCCTGCCATTCTTCCTCTACCCAGGATGTGGCGTTACAGTCAGAGCTGCTGACTTTGGAACTCAAGAACCAAGTTCGGGGTTTTGCATCAGCTCAGCATACTGTGATTCTAGGCACATCTCTTAATCTCCCCGTCCCTAGAAAATGAATGTGACCTTGTGTAATGGTACTGGTGCTCATGTAAAGCGCTCCAATATCTTTGATCGAGTTCATGCTATAGAACAAATGGACAGAGGTAAAAGCAAAGCAGCTATGTGACTGATTTGTACAAAGTAAAACCAGAAAACCTGGGTAAATTTCAGCTTCCCTGCTTGAATTGTGTGATCTTATGAAAATATTTTATATTGCTAAAATTCCTTTTTCTTCCGTATGGTGTGAAAGCACTTTCAAATGTGTGAGTTCAGAGTACCAGTTGCAAAAAAGGGATTGTTTGATTTAATAGATTATAATGACAGACCAATGGCAGAACTTGATCGTGTGAGTGGTTCAAACTCTTTAGATGGCTTATAAAGTAGATGCAATCACTTCTTTATGCTATTCACCTTGCTACCCTGAAGAACTGTCCGAAATGTCATTTTGTCTGCTTCTCAGGCATGCTTGAATGTGTCAAGAGCATTCTAAAATAAATTATTTAATTTATTTCAGATCCCAATCATTGGTCTTGTAACTACTGGATGATGAGGAATGGAGTGCGAAAGAAATCTGTTAACCTCAAAAAAAGGTATGCTAAATAGAATGCTTGCATCATCAAAAACATCAGCATGCTACAGAGATCATTCTGTGTAGTGTGTTTATGTTGAACATTCATTCATCTGCTCTGTAAATGTGACATTCCTATTGCGCTGTTTGACAAGGTTTTTGTTTTTGTTAAACAGAGATTTTCTAACTCTTTTGAAGTATCTACAAGCACAAGCTCAGTTGTCTAATTTGAAGTCTACCACAAGACCGGGAAGATGCTCTAGGCCTCATGCGTTTCTTCAAAGGTAGGAGGAGAGTATTGCACTTGTTGCTTATTGTAGATTGATGGCCCACGCACAGTAAACATAGTTGCTTTCAATATTTATCACCTTATATATACTTCATGTTTGAAGAATATGGTTATGTGCTTGTTTTATAGTATGACATTACTATACATTTATTTCAGGCTAATGGGTTGAGAGTATATAGGAAGTTCCTTTATGGTGGTGTGTGGTGTTATGGGGTAAAGTTTATGCGCCAAATTGTGTTTTTGGTTTGATTTGTTCTCCCTTGATGCTCTCCCTTTGCCCTTTTTCTTTACCACTTTTACAAATGTCTGAGCTGGTAACTGAAGAGATGTGCATATATATATATATGTATGTATGTGTATATATAAAATGGGGCAGCCCTATAATGCGTGGAAGAAGGACAAGCTTTCTTCGACTTCATCCCATCGCTCGAACGATGCGGCGCGGGAAGAGTGTTGATGCTGTAGGTCTCCGGAGCCTTCATCTGGGTTGGCTCCACGCTTCCCCGACTTCCGGGAGCCAGAGCCACCCCTGCCCAGCTCAAAGAATTTTATGAGGCAATGCGCCTCATTTTTGGGCAGACCGAGCTACCTTCGACGCCCTCGGGCACAGGTGAGTTGGTGGGGGTCCCCTCGGATTCAAAGTCATCGGCTTCGGCCACGGCTCCGGAGGGCCCCTCGGGATCCAATAGTGGATCCGTCCCGAGGCTGGTCGTGTCACACTGACCTTCCTTGGCATCGGGTCAGACATAGACGCTCCTGAAGTCGGTTGGGCCCACAATCGACATTGATCCCATCCTCATACGTGACGACCCGGAGTCGGAACGATGTCGCTTGATGCAGATTCTGTTCTCTATGGGCTCTCCTGGGCCCAGGGTTGATACAGACCCTTATGCTTATGGTATGGATACGAGGAGAGTATGGAGGGGACGCTGGACCCTTTAGAATACCAGCTTGACCCCCAAATGGACTGGGTGCAGGTTTTAGGTGATGCCAGTGGTCTAGACACCTCCCCTGACACTGGTATGCTCTCTCGTCCTACCGTACCTATGGAGGAGGGTGCCTCATATTCCATGGTGGCGAGAAGGGCGGCTAAGGTCCTGGACCTTGAGCTACCTTCTGTGGAGGTTAGGCCTAATATCCTAACCGACGTGCTTCAGCCAGGGTCGTCCTCTTCCGAACCCCTTCTTCCCGTTAATGAGGCACTGACAGATGTCCTTTTGGGTACTTGGTCCAGACCCAGCACAGGGGCTCCTGTGAATAGATGATCGCCCACCGACATCGGCCTGCGGCGACAGATCTGAAATACGTCACGCATCACCCCATGCCTGAGAGCCCTGCCGCACCCCCGTATAGGGAATCAAAAAGACTGGACAATTTGGGGAAGAAGTTGTTTTCATCCAACAGTCTAGCGCTGCGGTCCGTGAACACTGCATGCCTTTTGGGCCGCTATTCCGATACGGTCGCGCAAGTGCTGCCTAGAGTTCCTGAGGAGGTCCGGACTATCCTTTCCCAAACCGTAACAGATGGGAGGGATGCAGCAAAGTTCATGATTCATTGTGGACTGGATATGACTGACTCTCTGGGCAGATGGGTTGCATTGACGGTGGCATTGAGATGCCGTGCCTGGCTGAGAACATCTGGCTTTTCAGGGGATGTCCAGCAATCCTTGATGGACATGCCATTTGATGGCACACGTCTCTTCGGAGACAAGGTGGATTCGGCGCTCGAGCGCTTTAAGGATTCCCGAGCCACGGCCTGTTCCCTTGGCCTCGCACCGGCTTCTAGGCCCCAGCAGTCCGCTTTTCACCCCTTTCAAGGCTACGGAAGGGGCACCCAACTGTGTCCTTTTCCCCCCTGGCCATCGACCCACGCATGCTATACATCCTCTGTGCGGCCGCGGGATCCCACACCCCCGGGGATCAGGAAGCCAGTGGGTCGCCCAGTCCACCCCACCCCCTCCTTAGCCTCCAAACATTCCTAGTCCGCGGGTACACCAGGAACCAGTTGGCGGCAGGATTCGCCATCACCTACCCCAATGGCAGTCCATTACCTCGGACAGGTGGGTCCTCCGGATTGTCCGGATGGGCTACTCCCGCCCCTTCGAGGCACCTCCTCCAGCCAGGCCACTTTCATTCAATCGAATATCGGAGGATCATATGGCGCTTCTCCACATGGAAGTCCAAGCCCTTTTGGCCAAAGGAGCTATTGAGAGGGTTCCGTTGCCAGAAGTAGGTCGTGGTTGCTATTCCCTCTCCTTTCAGGTGCCAAAAAAAGACTAAGGTCTTTATCCTATATTAGATCTTCGGTCCCTCAACCTCTTCCTCAAAAAGTAGAAGTTCAAAATGTTGACATAGGACCTGAGCCAATCTGCCCTGGATTCTGGAGACTGGATGGTAGCGTTGGACTTGCAAGACGCATACTTCTATATTCCCGTTTTACCGGCCCACAGACGTTACCTCCGATTCGTGGTAGGTCACAAGCACTTTTAGCTTACTGTGCCTCCCTTTGGCCTTACCAGTGCCCCTTGGGTGTTCATAAAAGTGATGGTAATGGTGGCAGCTCATCTGCGCAGGTTAGGGGTCCCAGTCTTTCCCTATCTCGACGATTGGCTGTTGAAGGCGACCTTTCCCCAAACAGTCATCTCCCACCTCCAGACTATGGCGAACCTTTTGCATTTGCTGGGGTTCACTTCCAACGTGCCAAAGTCACACCTGACTCCTTCTCAGACGCTCCCTTTCATCAGAGCTGTTCTGGATAAAGTGCAGTTTCGGGCATATCCTCCTGAAAAGCGAGTCCAGGATATTCAGCCTCTGTCCTGGATTTCGGTGAGAATGACTCTGACGCTGCTGGGCCTCAAGGCCTCCTGCATCCTGGTAGTTCGAAATGCCAGATGACATATGCGGGCTCTGCAGTAGGGCCTGAAGTTCCAGTGGGTGCAACATCAGGGGAATCTCTCCGACAAGGTCCAGGTACGGGAAGGAACTGCAAGAGACCTGCAGTGGTGGTTAACGAATCAGGATTGGGTCAAGGGCAGATCTCTCTCCTTTCCCTAACCAGATCTTACATTCGTGACAGATGTGTCAGTCCTGGGATGGGGCAGCCACATTGGATAGGCGGAGATCAAAGGTCTCTGGTCTCCGGCGGAACCTGGGCTCCATATCGATCATCTGGAGCTCTGAGCGATCCGACCAGCATTGAAAGCATTCCTTCCTTCTCTCAAGTGGAAAGCAGCGCAAGTGTTCACAGACAACACCACCACAAAGTGGTACTGCAACAAACAAGGCGGAGTGGGGTCGTGGACCCTTTGTCAAGAGGCTGTTTGCCTCTGGTCTTGGCTGAAACATCAGGGCATTTCCCTGGTGGTTCAACACCTGGCGGGCTCCTTGAATGCCAGAGCAGAGTAACTCAGCCGAAGATGCGCGGTCGATCAGGAATGGCTTCTCCATCCTGAGGTGGCACAAGGTCTTCTCCCTCAGTGGGGAGAACCTTGGTTAGACTTGTTTGCCTCCGTAGAGAACGCACAATGTCCGCTGTTTTGCGCGTTGGAGTTTCCAAGGCTGCTCTTGCTCAGCGACGCCTTTTGTCGCGAGTGGAATTCAGCCCTCCTTTCCGCCCAGAGTTCTGAAGAAGATCGGGCAAGACCGGGCCCAAGTTATACTGGTGGCTCCGGACTGGGCACAAAGAGTCTGGTATCCTGAGCTGTTGAGCATGGCCATAACTGTTCTGTTCAAACTACCTCTTTGGGAGGATCTTCTGTCGCAGCAGCAGGGGAGGGTCCTCCATCTGAACTTGTCCACCCTCCGCCTCCTTGTGTGCAGATTGAGTGGCGACAGTTGATGTCTTTTGACCTGCCACCTGAAGTCTGTAATGTTATCTTGGCAGCCAGGCATCCCTCAACCAAAACCGTATACGCCTGTCGTTGGAAGAAATTTGTGGCAAGGTGCATCGACAAATATGTTGATCTTCTATCTGCTCCTCTTTCTCAAGTCCTCCTCTTTATTCTTTCCCTTGCTCAGCAGGGTTTCACCCTGGGCACTCTTAAAGGATATCTTTCTGCTATCTCTGCTTTCCTGAGGTTATCAGATCAGCCTTCCTTATTTAAATCTCCTATAGTTGGGAGGTTTCTTAATGGCCTCACACATCTCTTTCCTCCTATCCCAGTAATCATGCCCCAATGGGATCTAAAACTGGTATTAACATACCTTATGTGTGCCACGTTTGAGCCGCTTCACAACTGCCCTTTACGGCTCTTAACCATCAAGACTGTCCTTTTAGTTGCCATTACCTCTGGCCGCAGAGTAAGTGAGCTCCATGCTCTGTCACCTAAGCCACCTTTCCTGGCCATACATCCAGACAAAGTGGTATCTCGCACGAGGGCTTCTTTCCTACCTAAAGTAGTGACACCCGTCCAAGTCGGACAGTCCATCACCTTGCCTACCTTTTATGCACCACCACATCCCTCTCACGAAGAGGTGAGACTCCACCGTCTAGACCCAAAAAGAGCATTGGCGTTCTACCTTGATCGTACCAAAGACTTCTGGGTGGATGATCAACTCTTTGTGGGATATGTAGGTGCAAAGAAGGGGAAGGCGGTGCAGAAGAGGACCATTTCACAATAGGTACTCTTATGCATCAAAACGTGCTATGCTCTGGCTAAAAAGCAACCTGAAGGTTTACGTGCTCACTGCACCAGAGCTTCGGCTGCTACTACAGTGCTAGTATGGGGCGTTCCAGTCCTGGACATCTGTCAGGCAGCAATGTGGGTATCTCTGCACACTTTTACCAAACACTACTGCCTGGGCAGTCAGATCCGAAGGGACGGCTACTTTGGCTGTTTGGTCCTGCAGGACTTGGTTCGGAGCCCACCATCGGGATTGGCATTGCTCGGGTTATCTATTCAAAGTTAAGGAATCTGCAACTAGAATTCTCTTTCAGATGTACAAGTTCCCTTTAAGGGCCCTAGTTTTGGCGCACCACTCTGTGTTCTTCATGGCTCCGCGCTACTTCTGTGGAAAGTTGTGAAAAGAAGCTGATGTCCGCGTGCCGAGATGGCACCTGTATATACGACCGAGACGTCATCACGGCGAAACTGACGCCAACTACACCCGCAGATTCGACCGACGCCACGTGACGGCACGCAGAGGTACTGCTCGAAGAAAAATCTCCGGATCCAGTCTGATGCCTGTGAAAATTCAAAGGTAAGGAATCTGCAACTAGAATATGTCTCTACCAGATATATCGTTACTGAAGGTAAGTAACTTGTACTTTGGGTCCAAAACAGAAAATTACCTGGAACTTATTCTGGCTTTTATGTAGCATGGACAGATCAGCAAGTTGTCAGTAGGTAAACTAATGTGCCTCTGTTGCTGATAAAACAATAGTTTAATAAGGAAGAGGAGCAACCATCAAGTGATACAATACATCGTGGTATTTTAAATGTAATCTGGGCAACCATGGTAAGCCAGCGGAGGGAATGTAACTTTACATGGTTGAAGCTGGTTGGCTGAACCTTGTTGCCACTGACACAATCTGGAGGCATTATTCTGGACAGCCTGGAAATTTATCGGAATGAAGGAAGGAAGGTCTGAATAAAAGGCAATGCAGAATTCCAGCCATGCACCAATAAAAGCAGAAACCACCAGTAGAAAGCACATTCTTAAAAACTGTCCTAATTGAATAGTAACGAATAGGAGGAGACAACCACATTAGCTTGAGTAATGTAGGCTAAGATCATTGTGAATTTTAAACCCCAAGTTCTAGGCTACTCTTGCAGGAGAAGAGGAATGCCCTATTTGCCAAGGCAAAAAGGAGCTGGACCAGAGATCAACATAACTACCACCTATTAGAACCTCTGTCTTTTCTGGCTTAACCTTTAATCACTTATGCCCTCCTCTCCCCTGAATTCAGTCTCTCACTCCCAGCTTGACTGTTTTAGTTCCACCTACAATTCATGCTTATTTCACTAGAGCCACAACTGCATCAGAAACATTCCAGCGGCATGCACTTATTCCTGACATTTGTAGGGAGGTACATGGGTGAACTTTTTTTTCTGTAAGTATTTCTCATTAGATTGATCTTAACACAAAGATGCATCTTCTGTTTTTGAACTGTTTGCAATGTGTTTCTTGAAAGCTTAGTCTGACATC
This sequence comes from Pleurodeles waltl, assembly GCF_031143425.1. Lineage (NCBI taxonomy): Eukaryota > Metazoa > Chordata > Amphibia > Caudata > Salamandridae > Pleurodeles > Pleurodeles waltl. Next base: position 1,762,900,661 of record NC_090440.1, read on the forward strand.
TGCATCTCACTCTTTTCAGCATTTTTTGTATGGTGAATCTGGTTCCCAACTGTAGAGCCAGAACGACCATGCAAGAAAAAATTAGCTTGATGTTGAATCTGATACTTGTGGTACTTTTACAACCTGGCTCATTCTCGTTTTTTCTGCAGTAGCTCATGGACAGGTTTCCATTTTTACTAATACAAAGCTTTGTGGTCTGGTACCTCATGCACTGGCAGACATCTTACAGAGAGTGGTCCTACCTCTATTCCTTTAAGCCCTCATAGTACCCTCATCAGTTTTTTTCTGAATGAGGCGCCTGAGAATTTGCTAGTCCAAACAGTTGGTTCTACTTTTTAAGTCTATTTTGTTGAACATTCCCTCCTCTTTTGCATTATGTAGCTGATGTTGTGCTTCAGGCTGTTCCACGCTGCACCCGACTGAAGATCCCCAAGGGGGGCAAAACCAGTCTTTGTGTGCTTGTGTTTTAGGTTCAGGGAGGACCTGACCTGGCAGTACGGGCTTGACCGTACCTATTGAAGAAAAGCCAAGACTAATTTGCACACGGCACAACAGGTGGCAAAGTGGGCAAAAAGATGGAATGGGTTGCAGCCCGAGTAATTCCCTATGGCTGAGGTTAATTCAAGCATTCCATTAATGACTTTTATTAATTTCTTACAGAAACAAAAATAGTGTATCCTCGTTACTGACTATTGAAAACACAACAGGGGTGAAGATGCGCATGGCAGAGGATGGTGGCCTGTCTGAGATGCATTACTGTTGATTGAGGAGATGTAGGCGATGCGTTGGTTCTCTTTCAGGGGATCCTCATCAATAGTCATAAGCACATAAGCACCGGATAGTCCCACCCATGTGCAGGGACCCTGGAGCACTTCTTAAATATTATATATATATATATATGTTCGATGGCATGTGTAGCTGCAGATACACATGCTACGCGTAGCTCTTCCGACATCTAGTGTTGGGCTCGGAGTGTTACAAGTTGTTTTTCTTCAAAGAAGTCTTTTCAGAGTCACAGAATCAAGTGACTCCTCCTCTCGGTTACAGTGCGCATGGGCATCGACTCCATTGTTTGTTAGTTTGTTTTCTTTCCGCTGTCGGGTTCGGACGTGTTTCCTCTCGCTCCGAGATTTCAAATCGGAAAACCTTAAAAAACCTATTTAATCGCTGGTATTGTTTCGATCGCCTTTTCCACCTAGCATCGAACCGATAGTACCGTCTGAATCTAGATTTTTCCCTTCTGGGCGTGTGCGCCCGACTCGGGCCTGTTCGGGCCTATCGCGTGGAAGCATGATGGATAGCACTCCATTTCGATTCTGCTCTCGGTGCCACGCGAAGTTCCGATATACAGACCAACATCTGGTTTGTAATTTGTCCCTTTCTCCAGACCACCGAGAAGATGATTGCGAAGCCTGTCAATCGTTTTGTTCCAAGAAGACCTTGAGAGATCGCAGAGACCGAAGATTAGAAATGGCATCAAAAAGTACAGAACATCTTGACGTCATGGAAGAACAGGCACAGACAGCAGTCTCCATCCGAGATACCGACTCCGAGCAGGAATCGGAAGAAGATAGGCCTATCACGGCTGGCCAGCACGTGAGTACGTCTGCCCCTAAACCCATATATAAAAAAACTACTGAAGGCCTTGGGTACACCACTACCGGAAGGCCATGTTTCGGCTCGAAAAAGACTGTCGTCGACCGACCGGGTTCGTGCCGAAAAAGGCCACTCCTCCGTCCACTTCGGAGTCGAGCCGGTAACTTATGAGTTCCACCTCGGACTCCAGTAAGCGTCCTCACTCCTCAGAGTCGAAGATTCGACTCCCTGATTCAGAGCGGAAACAGCCAACTTAATTTTCGGGACCCAAAATATACTCATACACAGAGGAACAAGGACTTTCGAGCAAACTTAAACAAATCTCGAAGCCGATGCAAGAATCTTACAAGCTTTCTTCCAACTACACAAACATAAAGTTGTACTTAGGACAAATCCAAAATTTCTACCAAAAGTAGTGTCTCCTTTTCACATCAACCAAACAGTGGAATTGCCAGTCTTCTTTCCATAGCCAGACTCTGTGGCAGAAAGAGCTCTTCATACTCTAGATCTCAAAAGAGCTCTTATGTACTACATAGACAGAACTAATGATTTTAGGAAAACAAAACAACTTTTCATTGCCTTTCAACAACCACATAAAGGTAATCCTATATCTAAACAAGGCTTAGCAAGTTGGATTGTTAGATGCATACAAACATGTTATGTTATGTTATGTTATGTTATTGGATCTTATATAGCGCCAACTACCCGGAGGCCTCGTAGCGCTGATCAGACTGAAAAATTAGACAGACTGGAGGAATCCTAGACTTCTCTAGAGATGGGGGAACTTACTGGAAGTTAGAATAGCCAGGTTTTAATGGCTTTCCTAAATACAGTCTCCTGGGTCATCATACGAATATTCATAGATAGAGAGTTCCAAAGTCTGGCTCCCTGATACTTCAGGGATCTTCCTCCTCATGATATTCTCTTTACTTTGGGAACCACTACAAGGGCTTTAGAGGCCGATCTCAGAACTCTTGTGGGTGTGTAAAATGAAATTAATGATTTTAGATGGTGAGGGTCCCTTTTATATAGAGCTCTGTGAAAGAAGCAAAAGGCCTTAAACTTTATCCTTTTTGATACTGGAAGCCAATGCAGTTCCATCAGAGCTTCCTTACCTGATGTGGTCCTAGGCAGATTAAAAAGCAGCCGCGCTGCAGCATTTTGAACCACCTGTAGTTTGTTAACCACATAACTCGGAGATCCCAAAAGGAGGCTGTTTCCATAATCTAACCTGGATAAAATCAGGGCTTGTACGGCCAGTCTTTTGGCCAATGGCGGAAGCAGGCCAATAACCTTCCTAAGTAGCTTGAGTATCCCAAAACAGGTGGCTGACGTTCTCTTAGCCTGATATTCCATGGTGAGTTTGGATCCAACCAAACTCCCAAGGCTTTAATCTGAGCTTTATGAGGGGGTAAGTAATCTAAATGTATTACTGGTCCTATATTTTGGGCAGGGTTGGCCAGTTTTCCCAAAAATATGATTTCTGTCTTTTCTTCGTTGAGTTGCAGCCTGCTTTTTGTCACCCAAGAAACAACTGCTTGGAGACAGGCAGGCAAGGCCAAATTGTCCGCCTCCTTATTGGAGGAAAAGGAGACCACCAACTGCGTGTCGTCCGCATAGGACACCAAAGATACTCCAAAAGGTTCTATGACCTCTGCTAGGGGGGGGTCATATAAATGTTAAAAAGAGTGGGACTCAGAGATGAGCCCTGCAGGACTCCACATAAAGATTTAAACTGAGCTGAGAGGAAAGAGCGATCCAGGACTTGAAAGGTTCTGTTTTGTAAGAACGAGCTTAACCATTTGAGCGCCATTCCTTTGATCCCACTATTTCCAATTCTTTGAATCAGTAGATCATGATTGACTGTGTCAAATGCCGCGCTCAAATTTAGCATTATTATTACAGTTGCCTGACCTTGGTCCATTCCTTTTCTCGCTTCTTCCGTAACCGCAATCATGGCTTTTTCAGTGCTATGGCCTGGTTTAAAGCCCATTTTAGTTATGTGCAAACTCTTGTGTTCCTCCAAAAAACTTGATAGATGTATATTTACATGCTTATCCATAAGTTTTGCCATCATGGGAAGGAGCGAGATAGGCCTGTAGTTCTTAAATACCGCTCCGTTTAGATTGGGCTTCTTTAGTAGGGGCTTGACCACTGCATGTTTCCAGGAATCCGGCACTGTCCCACTTTGTAGCAAGCTGTTCAATAGATCCGTTATTACTGGATTTAGCGCTACTCTTCCCTGCCTAATAATATGGGGAGGTGCAGGATCAAGTGGGGAGCCTGATTTTAATTTACTGAGAAGCCCCAAAGCTCTTTCCTCAGAGATGGGACAAAACCTCTGTAGCACATAGTCACCTACCTTCTTCTCCCTCGCCTGCCCTGAGACTCCCCCTTCTTCCCCTAAGAAGTTTTCATAGATATCCTCAATCTTCTTTAGGAAGAAGGAGGCAAGGTTGTTGCTATGTTCTTCTGAGGCTTCCATTGCTTCCAGGCATGCAGGAATGTACAATAGCTCCTTGAGCACCCCAAAAATTTATTTTGGAGATCCTGCAGCCTTTTCAATTTTATCACCATAATAGGTTGCTTGGGCTAATCTGATCTCCTTCTGGTACGACCTAATTGAACCTCTATACTCTTCTCTAGCTTCCTCCTTTAGTGATTTCCTCCATTTCCTTTCGGTCCTCCTACAGTTCCTTTTTAATGTCATTAAGTGATTATTGAACCAGGGGGCCTTTCTTCTATTCTTTTGCCCAGAGAAGGGTGTATAGGGCAGCTCTCTGTCCAGACTGTTGGAAACTCAATCATTAAAAGAGGTAGGGTCTATCTGCCGGTCCCTCATAAAATATTTTTTATTTTTATTTAGTGAATTGTCCCATTCTATTGGCTTTAATCTGTGCCATTTCCTAATCTTACTGTTGGAGGGTTGGTGATGTCCATACCTATTGGTTATCTTAGCCTTTAAGGTGATTAAGAAATGATCGGACCATGCTACAGGAGTGGGGGGTAGTGCAACCAGCGATGGAAGATTGCTAAACACCAGGTCTAAAGTATGCCCTTTCTCCTGTGTGGGACCACTGATCAATTGGTGTAGTCCTAAGGCTTCCAGATCATTCACTAACCGCTTAGTTGCCGTCAGTTCTGAATTATCCACTTGGATATTAAAATCTCCTAATAGAGTAAAATTTGGTCTATTGCAAATGAGACCCGCCATCTGTTCTGGTAATAGGTTCAGGAATTCATCATAAGTCCCCGGAGGGCGGTAAAGTAGTACTCCTGTAAATGTAAAGGTAGGGTTGAAGGTAAGGGAAAAAGTCATTCCCTCACACCCTGCGAGATCAAGAGGACTATAGTTAAAAAGAAAGCCTTGTTTAAAAATAATAGCTATTCCCCCTCCTTTCCCTTTATCTCTATCAGTTCTTGCTATAACATACCCTTTGGTTAATGCAAGAGCTAGATCCGGCCCTGAGCCCTCATGGAGCCACGTTTCTGTAAGGAAGAGGGCATCTGGTGCCCACTCGCTCAGCAAGAGATTTATATCTAGTTTATGTGCTGGCAGAGAGTGGGAATTTATTAGCTGAATCCTCCCGTTATGTTTGGAGGGTTCTGCTTGATCTAAATCAGGACCCATAGGCTTTTCCAGAGTCCAATCACATCTGGGGCAGGTCCATGTATCCCCTGCAGTGCTGGGACATATGTAGCAGCCCTCTCCTAATCTTTTCCTAAGGTCCTTTAAAACCCCTGATGAATAGGTATAAAGATCCGAACTCACCATACTTAATCGATGTAGGGGGGGGTGGCCCCTAGCCCCGTCCAGGCTGCGTGCGTCTGCTGTGCGGATGCCGGGACCGGTTTTATTACACCTGGGAAGCGGTCAACTAGACCGCCAACCCCCAAGATGGCGGACCTCCGTGGGCCGCTACCGTGAAGTAAAAATGGCTACCCCTCCCTTTGAATCAGACAGCAATTTAAAATCACGAATTCCAATGCAATTTTTTTTTTTTTTTTAAACTTAGCAATAAAATCTGGTTATCGGCTGACCCAAAAAACCACTGGTCAAGCCAGGAAAGATGCAGTATGACAAAAAGTGCAGTGCTCCTTCTCCTGAATTATTTGTTTTTTCCTTATATTCTCATCAACTTTTCTCAGCTTATTTCGATTTATTTTTTCACACACCTTTAGCTTCCCTCTTCCTCCCTTTCTCCACCACCATTCAATAGAATTCAACCACTTCAAATGTTTTCAAAATCCGATCTCCAGCGCGGACGCCGGGACCAGTTTTATGCTACATCAAAGCAAAGAGACAACTTTTAATCACTCCTAGAGCACATTCTACAAGAAAGAAAGAAAGGTGCGTCAATGGCATTTTTAGGAAACATACCAATGGCTGATATATGTAAAGTGGCCACACGGTCAACTCCTCATACATTTACAAAACACTATTGTGTTGGTGTTTTCTCACAGCAACAGGCTACTGTAGGCCATGCTGTCTTAAGAACACTAGTTCAAACAACTTCAACTCCTACAGGCTAGCCACCGCTATTTTTTGGGAGGACTAACTGCTTTGTAGTCTATGCATAGCATGTGTTTCTGCCATCGAACTGAAAATGTCACTTACTCAGTGTACATCTGTTTGTGGCATGTAGTGCTGCAGATTCACATGCACCCTCCCTCCTTCCCGGAAGCCTGTAATCATTCAAGTTTAACATTTGTACATATGTAGATACATTGACATTTGCATGGACATCTCTTTATATTATTATACTCTATCACTCCTTCCTTCACCCTTTGCGGGAAAACAATCTAACAGTGGAGTCGATGCCCATGCGCACTGTAACCGAGAGGAGGAGTCACTTGATGCTGTGACTCCGCAAATACTTTTTCGAAGAAAAACAACTTGTAACACTCCGAGCCCAACACTAGCTGTCGGAAGAGCTATGCATAGCATGTCAATCTGCAGCACTACATGCCACGAACTGATGTACACTGGGTAAGTGACATTATATATATATATATATATATATATATATATTATTTTTTTTCCCCCAGTGTCTCTTCATCACTGAGCCAGTTGTGACGATAATCGCGGCTGGATGCAAATTTTTCTTCTTAATTAGTATAATGGTACCAACACCAAACAAGACACCCACATTTCATCTTTCGTCTTCTGCTGGGCAACCCGTTACCCCCACCCCCAGTTATTTAAAAGTAGTCCTTCGTTCATTGCACTGCATTCTTGCTGAAATAACTAGAGCGAGTACTTCAATTGTTTTGACTCAACATGGCTCTTATTAACCCCTTCGCTGCCAGGCCTTTTCCTCCTCCTGTGCCGAGTCTTTTTTTGGCTATTTGGTGCAGTTCGCGCTTAGGCCCTCATAACTTTTTGTTCACATAAGCTACCTACGCCAAATTTGCGTCCTTATTTTCCAACATCCTAGGGATTCGAGAGGTACCCAGACTTTGTGGGTTCCCCAGAAGGAGGCCAAGAAATTAGCCAAAATACAGTGACAATTTCGTTTTTTTCAAAACAATTGGAAAAAGGGGCTGCAGAAGAAGGCTTGTGTTTTTTTCCCTGAAAATGGCATCAACAAAGGGTTTGCGGTGCTAAAATCACCAGCTTCCCAGCTTTCAGGAACAGGCAGACTTGAATCAGAAAACCCAATTTTTCAACACAATTTTGGCATTTTACTGGGACATACCCCATTTTTACGATTTTTTGTGCTTTCAGCCTCCTTCCAGTCAGTGACAGAAATGGGCATGAAACCAATGATGGATCCCAGAAACCAACATTTCTGAAAAGTAGACAAGATTCTGAATTCAGCAAGGGGTAATTTGTGTAGATCCTACAAGGGTTTCCTACAGAAAATAACAACTGAAAAAGACAAATATTGAAATTGAGGTGAAAAAAAACATAATTTTTTCTCTATGTTTTACTCTGTAACATTTTTCTGCAATGTCAGATTTTCGAAAGCAATATACCATTACGTCTGCTGGACTCCTCTGGTTACGGGGATATATAGGGCTTGTAGGTTCATCAAGAACCCTAGGTACCCAGAGCCAGTAAATGAGCTGCACCCTGCAGTGCGTTTTCATTCTATACCGGGTATACAGCAATTCATTTGCTGAAATATAAAGAGTGAAAAATAGCTATCAAGAAAACCTTTGTATTTCCAGAAAGGGCACAAGATAAGGTGTTGAGGAGCAGTGGTTATTTGCACATCTCTGAATTCCGGGGTGACCATACTAGCATGTGAATTACAGGGCATTTCTCAAATAGATGTCTTTTTTACACACTCTCTTATATTTGGAAGGAAAAAATGTAGAGAAAGACAAGGGGCAATAACACTTGTTTTGCTAATCTATGTTCCCCCAAGTCTCCCGATAAAAATGATACCTCACTTGTGTGGGTAGGCCTAGCGCCCGCGACAGGAAACGCCCCAAAACGCAACGTGGACACATCACATTTTTTGTAAGAAAACAGGTGTTTTTTGCAAAGTGCCTACCTGTAGATTTTGGCCTCTAGCTCAGCCGGCACCTAGGGAAACCTACCAAACCTGTGCATTTTTGAAAACTAGAGACCTAGGGGAATCCAAGATGGGGTGACTTGTGGGCCTCTGACCAGGTTCTGTTACCCAGAGTCCTTTGCAAACCTCAAACTTTGGCTAAAAAAACTAATTTTCCTCACATTTCGGTGACAGAAAGTTCTGGAATCTGAGAGGAGCCACAAATTTCCTTCCACCCAGCGTTCTCCCAAGTCTCCCGATAAAAATGATACCTCACTTGTGTGGGTAGGCCTAGCGCCCGCGACAGGAAATGGCCCAAAACACAACGTGGACACATCACATTTTTTCATAGAAAACAGTGCCTACCTGTGGATTTTGACCTCTAGCTCAGCCGGCCCGGGGGGGGGGGGGTAGAAATGGCCTAAAATAAATTTGTCTTCCCAAACCCCCTCACCCCCCGGAGCGACCCTTGCCTATGGGGTCGCTACCCCTGCGTGACATTGGCGCAAAAAAAAAAAATCCCTGGTGCCTAGTGGTTTCTGCCCCCTTGGGGGCAGATTGACCTAAAATCGGCCAATCAGCCCCCAAGGGGGGCAGAAATGGTCTAAATACAATTTGCCCCCCAGGGGAGCAACCCTTGCCTAATGGGTCGCTCCCCATCTCTTAAAAAAAAAAAAAAAACAATTTGCCCTGGCACCCAGAGGTTTCTGCCCCCCCTGGGGGCAGATCGGCCTAATACCAATAGGCCGATCTGCCCCCAGGGGGGGCAGAAATGGCCTAAAATAAATTCCCCCCCCCCCCCCCCGGGGAGCGACCCTTGCCTACAAGGTCGCTCCCCTTGTGTGACGGCGCAAAAAAAAAGATCCCTGGTGCCTAGTGGTTTGGGGGCAGATTGACCTACAAGGGGGGCAGAAATGGTCTAAATACAATTTGCCCCCCAGGGGAGCGACCCTTGCCTAATGGGTCGCTCCCCATCTCTAAAAAAAACAAACAAACACAAAACAATACACAAAAAAACAATTTGCCCTGGCGCCTAGAGGTTTCTGCCCCCCCTGTGGGCAGATTGGCCTAATACCAATAGGCTGATCTGCCCCCGGGGGGGCAGAAATGGCCTAAAATAAATTTGCCCCCCACCCCCCTGGGGAGCGACCCTTGCCTACAAGGTCGCTCCCCTTGCGTTACGGCGCAAAAAAAAGATCCCTGGTGCCTAGTGGTTTCTGCCCCCCTTGCAGATTGACCTAAAATCGGCCGATCTGACCCCAAAGTGGGCAGAAATGGCCTAAATACAATTTGCCCCCCAGGGGAACGACCCTTGCCTAAGGGGTCGCTCCCCTTACGTGAAAAACAAACAAACAAAAAAAAAATCCCTGGTGTCTAGTGGTTTCTGCCCCCCTTGGGGGCAGATTGGCCTCATAAAAATAGGCCAATCTGCCCCCAAGGGGGGCAGAAATGGCCTAAATATAATTTGCCCCCTAGGGGAGCGACCCTTGCCTAAGGGGTCGCTCCCCACCTCAAAAAACAAAACCTAAACCAAAAAAAAAAGAACAAAAAAAATGTATCCCTGGTGCCTAGACGTTTCTGCCTCCCCTGGAAATACATTTCCTTCCCTTTGAAGCCTCTCTGCCTCCTCCCTGTGATAGGAAGAGAAATGCATTGTGATTGTCAGCTCGCGCGCTGACGTCACGGGGGGGTGGGGGGAGGGTGGGGGTGGTCGGGGTGGAAGGGGAAGGGCTTCCCCTTCCCTTCCATCCCTGACTTGGGGGGAAGCCCTTCCCTTCCATCCCTGACTTGTGGGGTGGGGGGGAACCCTACAGAGGGAGCGCTAGTGCTCCCTCTGGGCTGGGTGCCCAGGACGTAATGGTTACGTCCTGGGCACAGCAGCACTGTGCCGCAGGACGTAACCATTACATCCTCGGCACAGAAGGGGTTAAAGATGTGCCGAATACAATAAAATTACAATAGCACAAGTTAGGAATATGTGTAAAATTCTCATTCCTGCTTCAACACATACTCAACATTCAGCCACCATTTGAATAAATGTGATCAAAGTGAGGCATTAGGTAGCAAAATATCAGTAACACTAATCATAGTTCTCAATTGTCAAAATATATAGGTAATCTGCTTGCCTATGGGACCCAGTGTCTAGTGCTTTTGATGTAAAAAAAAATAAAAATAAAAAAAATAAACAGTGCATATTTTTACTCAAACGATTCTCCATGGGACCTCAAGGCATATTCAAGATCAATATTGTGAGCTTTGTAAACATGCCTCGCAAATTACATTTTTAATTTTTTATAACTATAGATAGTTATAGTTAGGACCATGTTTCCATAGAAAATGCATTTTTTGACTTGCCTTTATCTTTGGCATCGTTTAACAAATCTCCACAAAATTTTCAAAAAAAAGTGTGCCAGTGATTCTTGTTACGCATAGAAAGTTTTGGGGTGATCTGTCAAGCGGAGGGTTGAGAAAATGGGAGGTGAGGGGGGGGTTCAAACAAGTGCCTTTCCCATGTTAATTCCCATAGGAGTTTTGAACACTACTACAGCCTGGACCGCTGGATGGAATTACACCACATTTGGCAGAAAGCTAGATTTTGTTTGGCAGATTGTGCTTTTTAGGGTCGAGCATGCGTTGCATGCACTCGCACATGCGTATCGCAGCGAGACGCTTTTGTATTTAGAAAAGGGCTCGGAGCCCTGTCAACTTCACTTCAGTGTTTTTTATTGGTTTGTGGGCTTGCCTAATAAAATCTGCTTGCTTTCGTTAGTCGAAGGCAAGCATACGTCATGCCTTTTCCGGTGGCTAGCCCTCCTCGAGCGGAGCGACCAAGTACAGAAAACATGCGAGGCTCGCTGTTTTCCATTGGGCTTGTGGACTTCTTTTTCTCTAATTTACGAGCGCGATCTCGCTTGGCAGAAGTCGAGCGCTTTACATAGTTAATTTCACTTTTTCGGGTTGTGTACACAAATGCACTTTTGCCCAATAGGTGAAAAGTTGGGTTAGGAGTTTACAACGCGATCAGCTCTAACGTGAGCAAACGCGAGATCCGTTGCATTGTAAATGCTTGTTGTTATTTGGTGTAAATTTGGTCAGTAGTTTTTGAGATATTACAAGTCAAATAAATGTGTTTATCTGGGCGGAGCCTAAGCACATATCTCATGATTAGATCTGATTGGCTGTCAGCACTTCATTCATAAAGTGATAGCCGCCATCTTGGGGCCAAGGTACATGGTAGCACCCCATTCAAATACATTGTAGTGAATGGCAGGTTTTGAGGGTCACAAAAAGGCGAATGCATAAAGGTTGATGATAAATTTTAGTTACAATATAAACCATTTGTTGATGGTACCATACTAATTTTCGGAATTGTGGTGTGTTCTAAAATGATTTTACCCTGCTGGGATTTCATGAATCATGTTTGAGAGAGAACTTTTTTCTCATGATTTTCCAATGAAGGTTATAGAAGATGCTCCAGAAGCTAAAATGAGAGCATATTTTCTGTAAATTCACGCTATCTTTCTCAGCCATATGAGAATGAAGTCAGACATTCTCAGTAAAACGCGTATTTCCAACAGGAGCAGTCTGTCAGTTGATTCCCCTGTGTTCTTCTGCAGCCTCCCTGAGTGTTCTAAAGAACAATTAGAGCGCTAACAGTCTTACTTTAAAAAAAAAAAAAAGTGTGGCATACCTGAAGCCATCTTGATTGAATTAAAATGGTAAAACTTAAAACACTTAATTTAGAAAGGAACAAAATGAAGGTTTCATTTTGTCATACAAATTTTGGTTAATGCTGTAGAAAGTTAAATTTGCACATGTTTTAAGTGAGCTCTCAAATATCTTTCTCTTCTATTGCATTAAAACATTCTGACATGCGTACTGAAACATGCACCCACAGCAGACTGCTAGTTAACTCCCTGGTCATCAGCAGCTTACAGTATTCTAATGAGCAACTAGAGTGCTAACATTCTATATTAATGCCAGAAGTGTGGCACATCTGAATGCCATCTTGATGGAATCGAAGTGGACAACTGAAAGCATTTTCTACAGATGATCCTGAAGCAAATGAGGAAATTAGGGAGCTTCGTAACAAATAAGAAGTCTCCCAAGATGGCCATCAGAGTAAGAAGAGCCCAAACGTAGCACAAATATCACCCAAATGTAGCCCAAGTGTCGCGACGGGGCTACTCACCTGAAAAGCAGGATGTCTGCAGGGGCATTGGTATGCCTCCCAACCTCCTGGAACACCTTTCAGCACTTCCTGGTGGACACAGAAACCCCGGCAGGTGTCCCAAAAGGGAAGGGGGAGTGGAAGAGAAAGATACAAAACACTGCCACGTCTTGCCGGTCCAGCCAGGCACCCTGTATCTTCAAGGGGGGGGGGGAGGGGGCAGGTCGTCATTGACAGAGTGATAGTAGAGTTAGTGCACTCAACTTCCTTGAAACTGAATCTCTCTCTGTCTGATATGGGCACGGGAGCGGTAGAAGAACATCGGGATGCTCCAGCACTATTCTTGGATAATAATAACTGTTGGCACAATTACTAACACTGCATTACCAAAAACCCAAACTGAGTACCATAACAATAAGTACTGCAACACTAGGGCTGGCTTCACAGAGATTCACTGTTGCACACTACATTTAGAACTGTGTTGCACTTATCATGCACAAGAAAGCCAAACAAGGGCATTAATTATATCACGTATAACTTCCCTACATGCATAGGGTTAAACTAAAAGGAACAAAAACAATCCAAGAAATACAAATGTCCACTCTGGGTTTAAACAGTTAGGGTGGAACAGTTTGATTTGGTTTCGCAGTGTGTGTGAAAAACCCTTCAAAAGCAAATTCCTCAAACCTTAAACACAGGCATGAATGACACAATTTAAATCCAAGAGTTATGCTATTAGAGAAAGAAAAGTCACGTAAATGCTCTTTTAAAATTGCACTGTCACTTTTTGTAGTATTTGAGCTCAGGCAGATTTCCTGAAGCACATTTAGGCAAGTGACTACAATAATAATGTAGAATGTTCAGAAATGCATTTGTCTCTTCAAGATAAGCACTCTGCCAAAGTACGAGGTCTGAAATACTCCAGCTGTTCTAGGAAAGCGCGGTGCTCAAAGAACAAACTCCCTGAAGAATACTAGTCACTTAGCTGCAGTCTTTTCCGGAGTGCTGGAGGAATGCCTGGCGTCAGCTGGTACTGGAACGAAGAAAAGGATTGCCTCAAAAGTCCTGAATACGAGGGTGACACCAGGGGCTGGACTACCAAATCAGATGCTGAGATCAGGAAGCAAAACAAAGCCAAGCAGGGAGGCATGCTTCACTCTGCTATTTATAGCCAATCAGGAAAGCAGTTGAGTTTCCACATGTGGATGAGTCACCACACCCAATTAGAAGCACATGTCTACACCACACCCAATTAGAAGCACGTCTACACCTGCTCACATTAGCAAACAAGCATTGGTAAAACAAGCATTGATCAAACCAATTGTGTAACACAGCACATTATGTTTACTTAGAAACATGAAGGTTTAACCAAGAACAGAGATATGATTTAACCCTAATCCCTGGGGATGCTGACAGATCTCGCAGGAGGCACCTTGGGGATTCCTGACACCAAGTATAGCTCAGTGACAAAAGTGTGCAAAACACTTATTTTCTTTGTTTTTTTTGTGGTTTTATAGGATGAAGTCAGGCATGCCACACTTTTGTAACAAATAAAGAATGTTAGCAATCTAGTTGTTTTTTAGAATGCTGTAGGGAGTTAGAGGTCAAGGGCAATGCGGGCAGGGAGGTGGGTACAGAATGAGCAAGCTGACCACCTGGGCAGGTGGTAGGTGCAGTGGCAGCACAACAAACCATGGAGGGCAGGGTGAAGGGCGGCAGGGGCAACAAACTAACCATGCAGGACAGACAAGAGAGGCTGTGGCAATATAACAGACTATTGAGGATAGAACGAAGAGGCAGTGGCAGTACAACCTTACATGCTAACAGACCCGATTCGGGCAGGAGACTCTCAATGTTTTTACGCTCAAAAGTGCTTTATTTTATCTGTCTCCTGCCTAAAACCTCCTCTTTTTCAATGTAAGTCAATGGGGAAAATCAATTCCCTAGGTTTTTTTGTTTTTTTTTCCATAATCTCACACTTACCAAGTTCAAAATGTTGACAATTATGTTACATTGGATCACAGAGGCCAGGAGAAATAGGGAAGGGACATGGACTCGGAAAACAGGCAGGAGAGAGATGGGCAGGTGCACCAAATTGACATTACAGGGCAGGCGTCAGAGGTTGCAGCAGCACAATAAACCACACAGGGAAGCGGGACAGTAGTGCAGCACAACAGACCATGGAATCAGAAGGGGGCAGGGCTATGCACGTGGACAACAGAGAGCAGAGGGGAAAAATGCAAGGGCAGCAAGCTGACTATCCCGGTAAAACAGGAGGGAGAGTTGCAGCATAACGGACCATTAAGGGCAGGAGGGAGGGGGCAGGAGCACGACAACAGACGAGACAAGGCAGGAGGGAGGAGTTAGGGGCCTGCACATGGAAAATGGAGGGCGGGGGCAAGATAGGAGTAACAAGCTGACCATGGAGGGAAGGCGGGATGAGCAATAGATACACAACACACCATGGAGGACAACAGTGAGGCCATAATCCCATACATACAGACCGAAGGTGGAAGGGGGTCAGAGGCAATAAGATGACACACAGGGCAGTTGGGAGGGGCTGTGGCTGCACAGAAGACCATGCATGGCAAGCAGAGGGTTAGTGGCAACACAGTGGCCATGGTGGGCAAGAGGGAGGGAGCAGGGGCGTGCACAAAGGACCATGAAGGACATGAGGGAGGAGTAGGAGCTGGACACAGACAAGAGAGGGTGGGGAAGGGGCTTCACAACAAACCACAAAGGCAGGAGGGGCAGTTGCAGCACAACAGAGCATGGAGGGCAGAAGGGAATGGCAGGCGGGAGAGATATAGGCATGGAACTCAGACAAATAGGGAAGAGGTGGCAGCGACAGGTGGCAGCCATCTGACCATTCTAGGGAGGTTGAAGGGGCAGTGGCAGCTCCACAGGACACTCAGTAGATAGGCGGGGCAGTGGTAAGTCTATGGAACAAAGTGGGCAAAAAGTAGGGAGCAGGAGCATGCACACAGCCATCGACAGGCAAGGGAAGGAGGGTTGGAGGCAGCAAGCTGAGGCTAGGCAGGAGGGCAATGATGGGGCATATAATTGGGCAATGAAGAGCAGGAGGAGTGGGCAGGGACATCAAGCTAAATGGAGGGCAGTAACAGCACTTCAGACGAGGCAGTGCTGAAGGAAAGGGGCTGGTGCATGGACTCGGACAAGTGAGGGTCAGGAGGAGATGGATGGGGCAGCAAGCTAACTGTTCAGGGCAGGCTGGAAGGGCAGTGGCAGAGCAACGGCAACACAGGGCTGTAATGAGGGAGCAGGAAGATGAACTTGGACAATTAAGGAGCGGGGGCAGGAATAGCATGCGTGGGGGGGGGGGTAGCACAGTCCCAGGCCCTTACTCCAACCCCCCTCCCTCCTGTGTGCATTGTGATATGCATCTTACTTGATGTTAAAAAAAAACAAAAACAAAAAACTAGAAATTCACTGAACAAAACCCACAGGTTACAGGGATGTTATAGTTGGGAAATAGTATTTTAAAAAAAACACATAGAAATTCACACAAAAAAAACAAAGGTTATAGGGACGTTATAGATAGGTTTAGATTTTACACACACAGAACCATAGAAGTATAGAAGTTCAGCTGTTAGAGTTATTTCAAGTAATGTGAGCCTAACCATAATGTCCCTGTAACCTTTGTTTTTTAGTGACCATTGGACCGCCGGGTCAGAGATTCTAATCTCTGGCCCGGCGAGTCCAACTGCGGTATAAGCGGGGATGTGGCATGAGGTCAGCAGACCACCAGGGTCATAATGAGGGCCATAGTCATTGTACACAAACATTCCCCAACAAGAAGCTTTGCAGGTGGTTGCAACTATATTAGATTCCTGTTCTCAGCCAGTTCAGGTACCTACTTGGTTCATTATTTCATGAATGGGAATAGCTATGACAAATAATTTTTTACAGTTTGATGATTTCTTCTATCTCCAAGTGAAAGGTGTAGCGATGGGGGCTAGCTTTGCACCGGACCTAGCAAATTGGTTCATGCCTGACTTTGAGGCACGCTATATTAGTGATCCCACCAATCCTTCCTTAAATCAGATCATACATTGGTCTAGATATATTGATAATAATGTTTTCTTTATTTGGAGGGGCACCACAGCCTAATTAGATGCATTTCACACATGGCTGAATGAGAGATCAGCTGATCTACAATTCACTATGAATTACAGCAAAGACGATATTCCATTTTTAGACCCAAGGATAGAAACTGATGAAGACAAATTATTTGTGTCGCTGTATAGAAAACCGAAGGAGAGGAACACGTTGTTACACTATAGTAGCAGTCCTCCAAGGAGCTTGAGAGACAACTTACCTTTTTGGCAGTTTTTACGTATTTGCAGAAACTACACAAAGAAGGCAGATAATTTCAAAGAATCCGAGATATTGATCAGCAGACTGATTGAGAGAGGTTACCTGAAAAGACTGGTTAAACGAGCAAGGAAAGATTGTGGTATAACCACAGAGAACGGCTCTTGAAACTTGATCAAAAAGAGGTCAGTTTTTTTAATAGAGTAATTTTTGTTACCACATTTGGCCCAGCTAGTAATGGGATCAAGAAAATAATTAAGACATTGGGAATTGGTCAAGATTTCCTCACTGACAAAGAATCACCTCGTTTCTCTTTTAAAAGAGGAAAGAATTTGAAGGATGCACTGGTAAGGGGGCTTTTGGCACAAATACCATAAAACTTCCTTTAATACAATATGGTGTCTTCCAACAGTGTTGGCTCATTATAAATGTGGACATTGTTTAGCTTGCAAATTAACTTTGAATACTAAGGAGTTTTGCTTTGACAGAAATGTGTTTATTTTGACCTCCTTCTATAGCTGCAACACACAAGATGTTGTTTATGTGATTTGGTGTCCATGTAATTTGATGTACATAGGAAAAACAACTCAAAAGGTGAAGTGCAGATTTCTACAGCGTAAGAGTAGAATTAAATGCAAGATTGTGGAGCACCTCTTGTGGAACATTATCTGAGGCAACAACATAACAGCAATGATATAAGGTGGCAAGTGGTAGAACAAGTGAAGTTGAGACCTCGTGGAGGAGACGAAAACAGTCCTCTTCCCAAATGTGAACTTTACTGGATGGAAAAGTGTGGAACAATAGCAAATGGTCTCAACACACTACAGGATTGGAGACGGGTCGCATCCGCCTTAACACATCAATCTTTGATGGTCTCAAATTAAGGATTGAAGACTGTTTATATTATTATTTTTCTATAAGTCTAACTGGTGATGAATATGCCACCTAAATGTGTCATTCAAGGGTGGGGCCGATTGTATTTTCAATTTTTCCTCTTCCCTGTTCCTTTATTCTGCAGAAGTATTGTATTATAAGAATTTGGGGTCTACAATTGATTTTCTTTTACATCTGAGCAATTGATTTTACTTCTATTGCAGGATGTAATATTCACATTTTAATGGGTTCTTTTTCGTATAACAAAACGAGTTATTAAAAGAAGTTACCATTACATGAACGTTCAGGTATGGTGTACTAGGCAAACAATTCAATTTGGTTTGTCCGATTGAATAATGTCAAGTTGTCAATTATTTCGATTAAGTATGTGATTTATTTCCTTTCATGGGCACTAGCTATTTAGATGACACAACATTCCTTATCTCCAGAATCGACGGGGAAGTTAATTTTACTAGAATCTGTCTTTCCATTTATTTGTACACTTTGCAGTAAACACTAGATGGAGCCCTAGGACATCGCGTGTACATCATACACGCATGAATCTATAAAGGCAATCATTTTTTGCGAAACGGGAGAGATGCAAGTTGGCATCCTCTGTCTCCCACGATCTAATAAGTTGAATGTTTCCTGTTTCACCTATGGATATAAGCTATCATTACCGTAGATGGCATCATGCCCTTGTGTTTATTTTGAATCTTGAATACAAACTAATATTAGCCTTGACGATAACACGCTTTTACTCTTAAAGGCACACAGCACGGCTGCTTCGTATTGTGATTCAAGGCAATTTGAAATTAAATCTTGGAAGTTCGTATTGCGATATAGGGCAACATGAAAGTAAATCTTGGCAGTGTAATCCTTATGTAGTCGCGCGCCAATCCATTTTATCTTCGGGTTCGAGGGCTTCCTGAAATTATATACAGAGGCTGATGGACACCAGAAACCGGTGTTCGAGCTTTGAAATGTTTAGGACTTCATGTCCCATAAGTGCTTTGTTGAGTGGCCTATGGTGGGGTACTTCACTCTTATAATTTGAAATGTCTTGAATTATGGAGGGAAATGCTGGCAGTGTATTTTTTTTATTTAATTACATACCATTTAATACATACTTCTTGATCGTGTAGATGCACGGAGTTTGACGGACACCAGTAACCAGTGTTCATTCTGTGGAAGGTTTAGGATAATTCTAAAAAGGGTTTTTGATTTCCATTTTTAGATTTGTTGTAAGATGTATTCCCCGTCGGAAATACAATTCTTAATGAATGATATGAAAAATATATCGTAACTCCGTGAAGACACAATTTTTGATAGATTTTTTATTTTTATTAAAGCAGATGTGATGACTCATGGTGAATTCTGATAACATTATCTGGTTCGTTCATGTGGTCCTTTTTTCTAGAATAAAAGTAAGGGCCTAGCCCCTATAGAAAACTAAAGGGTATTATTTCCTTTGAACAGGGGTTAAACATACTTTTGACTGTGACTAGGAAACAGTGTAAAGGAAGCCATATGAAACGTCATAACATCGATTGTATTTTAGGGTAAGTAGTTTTGTGGTGGAAAGTCATTAACCCTCATTGAAATATTGTCTTCACATCTGAGCAGGCTGGTGCTACCTTGAATAAAGATTTCTGTCCTGATGATGACCCCTTAAATATTTGTTCTTTTATGTGGGGTTGAAACGTCAACACAATTCATTGTGGATTATTGTTTTAGGTTATGGGAGACAGCTGTATTTGAGCCTGTGCTCTGCTGCCACCTAGGGAAAGCATATAAACCCAGACATCCCTGAAAACCCGACACCCATGGGGAGTCAAGCTTGTTGTGACTTGTATGGAACGCATTAAGTTTTCTTTTCTTACCCACAGTGCCTTACAAACCTCAACGTTTGGCTAAATTCACATTTTCCTTACATGTATCACATTTCTGTGAAGGAACTATCTGGGGATTACACTAACATTCATGACACCCAGAATTCACACACTTCTTCATATAAAAACGATGTCCCACTGCCTATTTCCCACTACAGGAACAGATGAAATCTCTTGACAATATGAAGTCACTTATGTCTTCGCATGGACCCTGGTTTGGTCCATTCTTGACATTCTTTTTGGAGTAACCGGCTCAGGCAATTAAAAAAAAAAAAAGCTTGGTAAACCAATCACAAGTGCACTACAGTTTGTTCAACACATTGAAAAGGTTAATATTTGTGAGAGTAAATAATCATTGCAGTGATTTGACCATTTTGGACATTTTCAAGAAAAACTGAGATTCATTTGATAATGGATGGGATGCAGTAGTTTGAATTAAATTCTGAAAAACAGAGATGCTAGTTGTAAATGGAAAATTTAAACTTGGGCTTGATAAATATGAGCCTCACGAAATGTGTCCTCCATGAGCTCATGGGAATTTAGATTGAGGCAGGTGGGTGTGCTTATCTGCACTTAAATGTTTCATATAAAAGTAGGTAGGAAAATTGTTCCATTTGTGAATGACAATACAAAAAGGAAGGGTGTCTCTGAAATTACTGGCTCATTCTTTATTACGTGCACACTCTTTTTATGAGTCTTCCTGAATATCTTTAAAAGTAGCTCTTTGTACTTGACAATACAGGTGCATGTCTTGCGTGTGTTGCTTTTTGATTTAGTCATGCCTGCCCCTTGTGTACCCTCTTCAGTGTCTCCCAGTGCACTCTGTACAATACCGGGGGCCTTGTATTGTTGCTCTAAGAGTTTCATTCAGAATCTGATTATAAAAAGTATATAAACCCTCTGGACGTCTGCGCTTGTCTACTGCCAATCAAGTAACTATCCAAATGTTAACAAGATGAAGGATGGGTGGTTGTAGCTTCTTGTTCTACACTTGGAGACTGTGGAAGTCCCACCCCTTCAAGCTGCTAGCAGTACCATACACCACTAAGTTCAGACACTATATTAAAACGTGGTTATTTGCTTTCTATCATTGGTTACTTTATGTGGTCAAATTAGCCCTAAGAGACCTCCTGGTGAACGAGTGTTCTATAAAATCCCTTTAACGTAACATATGAGGTTCTCCCAGAACAACCTTGCTTGCAAGTAACATAGGAGAATGCTGATTCCTAAATAGACATTGGATTTTATCTTCAGGAAAAAGAGTAAAGTGGCAAGCATTACCTCTGCCAACAGATGAGAGACTGAGCACCATTCCTGCTGGTGGGGTTCTGAGCATCTCTCTAGAAAGCCTCTCAGACACTCGTGGACATCACTCTCTTGGGCCATATGCAAGGTGTGCAAGTAACATCTGGGAAAGTGATGGGGTCTGGTCAAAAGACGATTCAGTTCCTAAAAACTAACAAGCTTGCTACAGAAGGACCCTTTTGTCTTAGCTCAGGGCACTATTAGAGGACCTTTTGGGGTGCTAAGGAAATGTCATTGCACTTTCAATGAGCGGCTAGCTGCCGCAGAATTGAGGAATGGAACAAGTTTGCTACTCTAGGTGTGGGCCTGCAGATTGGTTGAACTGAAAAGTCGAATCTATCGCCCCTCCAAGGGTGCAGAAAGATGGTGCAAGTCTCTGCCAGCTCCATTGACCCAGAGACTTGCCCTGGACAGGTTCAGCTAATCCTGTGTTTGATAAAACTCTTCCTTCATCCTGGCTTTGAGCCTGGCTCCCTCACTGTGCAGGCTGCAGTAGAAAAGGGTGGCTGCATCAAATCTGCACCGAAGCAAGCATCTTCTATTGTGTGGATGCTCCTGAAGTCCACCCCTTGGCACAAGAAGCACAAAAAAGTGGTGGCAACAGGAGACTTAATCTGCTAGCAGTATAGTTTCCTGAGAACACCATTCCTACCAGTGCTATTGGGAATCACACTAATCCCACTGGACCCGGGAGCATCCTATACCACTTCATACTTTATTCGATTCCAGAGGAGCAAAGCCTGGTTCTGATTAACTGTCCAAAGCTGTTAGGCTCCCGGGAATAAAACCCAAGAGCAATGGTAGTCTCCTAAGGCAACGTTCCCAATGAATTCCTTCCCGGGTGGTCGTCTGTCATGAAGTTTTGGATGCCAAGATGGACTGGGTGGATTTTCCATAACTTCTTTGGATCACGAGCTGCTGCACCCATTACAATCACTTGTAGCTCCAGCTGCAGAATTTGCCTCCAAGCCTGCCATGCAAGGAGTCTCGTTAATGGGGAAAAAACCCTTTTGGTTCCTCTGCCTCACGTTGCTTTGGAGATCATGCCTCTAACAATGCTCCTCCCAGTTTCCCAGTACTATGTTGCTCCCAGTTTCCCAGTACACCTCGTGCAGTGCCTAGGATGAAAGGAACGGCTCCTAGCACGACTCCAACTTGCAGTCCTGAACCCGCTTCTGATGTTTGCACCATACTTCGGTGCTGGCCCTCCAGGTATGGACTATTCTCCTTAGGTCTGCCAGAGGCCTCACCTGGGAAAGCTGGATACAGTGTTTGACACTTACCTGTAGACTGGTACCAATGATATTAGTACATGTATCCAAACAGATGCTCTTATTATGTCATAGCCAATGTGTTGGACGCGCTGTCCTCTGTTCACCAGCACATCTACTAGTAAATGAGGACACTCATAGACGACATTTAGAGACCACCTGGGGGTCATAGCTGAGGCCCCTGTGATGCTTCCTGCTCCCCCTGGCACTTCCTTTGCGACCCCTGGCCAAAGCAGTCCCAAGAAAGAAGGTGAACACTCTCCTGATGAGCACTGTTTATGTTTTGCTGCTTCGACTGGGATCCATTTTTTAAAATAACTAAATTCAAAAGAGGAATGCCTCATTGTTGAACAACCTTTCATAGTTCCTTATTGTGCACAGATTAACAATTATATTGTAACCATACCTTGACTTTTGTGCCTAGTAAGACTGATCATAAATAACATTTGAACAGTAATAGGAATACTGTAAACAAATAAAAAAAAAAAATTGTTTTGGAGCGCAATATTATCTAGTTCAAAATAAATTTGTGATGTTTCCCTGGCAAATCCTCCGTATCCGAACTAGTACGTAGCTATTTATGTAAAATAGGCATGTATTTGTGTAACTGTTGTGTGGTATTAATTATGCATTTATTATGGGTCCTTAACATCTGGAGCAAATGTCTTAGGGTATCCCTTTCTATAAAGTCCCTACCCCAAGCATTTTGGTGAATCGACACAAGTGAGGGCACTTATATATTGGAGTATGCATCAGATTCCCATCAAACCACCATTTATCATAGATCTCCAGTTTTTCAAGAAGGCCCAGAAGATTTGGAGGAAGTCGTTCTTTGAGCTAGGTATCAGAAAGCCACAGTACGCTAAGTACAGGCCACTAAAGGTGTGCCCGGTATTTGTGTCCAGCAACACAGGTAATTGTTTTCATAACTCTTTGGGCTGTGAGGAAACAGAATGCCTTCTGTGTTAATAATGTTGAATGTAGAAAAGTCCAAGTGAATCTTAAACATGCCATTTCTGGTTTGCCTTTTCACTGATCACCTCTTTGGAATGCTAGAACTAGTAAGGATGACATTTTATATATAAAGTTGCCTATTATGTTGATTTATTAGGTCTTC
This sequence comes from Pleurodeles waltl, assembly GCF_031143425.1. NCBI lineage: Eukaryota > Metazoa > Chordata > Amphibia > Caudata > Salamandridae > Pleurodeles > Pleurodeles waltl. The sequence goes on from NC_090440.1 coordinate 1,762,923,724, forward strand.
AGTAGATTTTGCAATGTATATACGGTTCTTTTGTTGAACTTAGCTGTAACATGAAAATATTAATGAATGTTATTAATTGCATCATTTTTGCTTTTGTGTAAATAAATTGTTAATACTGTTTATTTACAAACTATCTATAAACTAATCTTAACTTTACCTTGCACCCCCTGGCTCGGCTGCTGATAAAAATGTCAACTACTTTAAAGGGTAAAGCAACGTCTTCCAACATAGGCAAGGGGATATGTTGTATGATACATAAGGGGGGTGTCAATGTAAAAGACCAATGCCAACATAGCCAGCAGTAGCCACAGTCTATGGCATGGTTGACGTCTGTGCCTCCTTGTTCCCATACTGCACCTAGAAAGAGTACCAGTTAATTCTGCCATACTTCTAGCTGCATATTACTCACCTTTTCAGCAGTACCTCCGCACTATGGTAGGTGACGCTGTGCAGCTATGCACTGATGACGTTCCACTCTAGAAATTATGTACGGAGCCTTTATAGCTGTCACTCCTGCATATTGATGTCATTTGCCTCAAAAGTGTCTGTGCCTCCGGACACAGGGTCCCACTGAAGAAGTGGGACAACCCAGTGCCCCGGAGCCACACCTTGTCCCATATTTCTGGTCAGGTCGGTACCGCCTCAGGCTGTTTGAAGAAGTGACTCTTTCCCTATGGTATGACCTTCAAACGTGCGGGGAAAGAAGCACGTATGAAAGGTCCAGCACTGTATTTTTTTTGCTTTACTTCTGCGTAGAATTTCCGTTGTGCCTGGAACTTCCTGGTATAGACTGGGTATATGTCTATAGTGTGGTTCTCAAACATCTGTCTCGTTGTCGTCCTGGAGGCTGCAAAAGTACAGTCTTCGTCATTATAGTGTGGAATTAATGCCCTCAGTAGTGGCCCCAGCCGGGTACGCATCCCTTGGGCTCTCTCCACCACAAAGAGTGGAGACAATCCTTCTGGTCACAGCTCATCCCAGATCCACCTCTTCAGGAAGGCCGATATGTTGGTGCCCTCCGTCTGCTCTGGGATCCCTAGAAAGTGTAGATTATTGTTGCTGGAGCAGTTTTCTGCATGCTCTGCCCTTTCCTCCAGGATCCTCTCTGTAGTAAATCTCACCATTTGGATTTTCAAGACTGACTTAGGTCTGACACCACCCACTCAACTCTCCGAGGTCTGTCTGCCACTTAGCAGAGATCTTGGTTAAGTTACTTTGATGGATACCATCACAATCTTCCCCTCAAGGGCCGACTGTGATCCGTGGGTTGCCTCCAAGAGCTCCTCCCTGGATGGTTTATCTGTATGTGCCTCTAGGTCACGCACACTTTTGGGACTCCATCTGCCTTGTAGTTCTTGGAGACACACCCTGAGTAGTGATGTATTGTGTAATGGTGCTGACCTGGGGCTGCCTGGAAGACATGGCGACACCGAAGGCCTCAGTGTTCTTTTACTGATCTTGCCATCCGATAATTCTCCAGGCACAGAAGGGAGCACTCAGGCTCCTAACTATTGAAGCACTCTTACCCAACCAGGCCCTATAAGCTGTACCTCACCTACCTTGGCCTGAGTTTTGTCAGATCAACAGGTGCCAGTCTCATCAGCGCCCAGGGCCAGCCCTCCAGACCACGCTGTTGTGAGTGTGCAATGTGTCTGATCACAAAAGGGGGCTGCTCATGCCACCCTCTCACCTATGGCCATTCACTGGGCTCTGTACTACAATGGGAGCTGCCTCTGCACTGCAGGGCAGCACCATATTTTCAGTCCCAGCATCTGTGGACCACCCCTCCAGTCTATGCTGCTGTGAGCGTACAGGGCAGTCGGATTACCATGGGGAACCCACTCGCACTGCCCCCAGCCACACTCCCGCTTTCAGCCCGTTCACTGGCCCCTCACTGCAATGGAAGTCACCTCCTTGCACCACACGGCAGCTCCAGGTTCTTAGGTGAGTGGCCGGTGGCAGCCGTGGACCAGCAGTCCTTTCCCTGCCTACGGCACAGCAGGGGCCAGGCTTGTGGGCTACCCTTCCTCATTAACAAGGCCGCTCAAAGTCTCCCCATCCAACACTGCCCTGGCCCGGACCTCACAGCAGGCTCCAGGCAGTATATGTGCTAGGAATGCTGGATGGTAGGAATATTTGCATTTCTCACAGAAATTAGGAAAATGTGTAGTTTTAGGTGAAGTTTGAGGTTTGCAGGACATTGTGAGTAAGAAACTATTGTGAGATCCATGGAAGGCACAACACCCTTGACTCTCTTGGGTGTCTACCTTTCAAAATGTCTGTTTTTGGTAATTTTTCTTGATTGCTGTCTGACTCTGTGCCCGAATATTGCCGCCATTCTGTATAGTAAGTGAGTGGAAATTGAGATTTGTCCCCACTCTATGGGCTCACATGTAAAAACTATTTTCGAAATAATCCAAATTTCCTCTAGTTTGCCAAGGGAAAGAGGATGCTTTAGTATCTAGGACAGGCCAAAAACTACTGCATCTGTTTTGGGTTAGGGCGCTGCCAATGCCTTGGGACTGAGTGGTCTGAACCCACTCCTTTTTTTTTTTTTGGATCTTTTTTCCTCTGGTCTCTAAAGGGCTTTCTGTCATCTCCTTCAAATTGTGAGAAAACACAGTATCTGTCTCCCATTAGGGCCAGAAATATGTTCGTGCTGAGGAGGCCCTGGTCAATGCAGGGCTGACCCCTGGGGGTGTTAGAAACACTATTTCCCCTTCTTTGGTGGGTGCCCCCATCCTTTTTATTTTCTGTGCGATTTTGAAATTACTAGTGTGTAGTGTCCTTTCTGCCAGGGAGGTCAGGGGGTAAATGGAAGACAGCCCCCCTATCTGCCCACTGTTAGGGGAGGGGCAGACATACTTTGTTGCCCTTTTGGATTGGGGTCATAGCACTTGTTTTGCCCCAGTGTAACATCCCTGGTGTGTAGTGGGCTTTCTACCTCTAGGGGGTGAAGATTGGGGAACACTCCTTAATCTGTGTCTAGAGGGAGGTTTGGGGGCTGAAAGACTATATTGCTTCTTCAGAAGTTGGGGGTACAGCCCAATGCCAGGTGGACCGCAACCACCTCTAAAAAAAAAAAAAAAAAAAAAAAAAAAAGAAGAATGAAATCCCTTTGGGGCAAATTCACAATCTGCCTCACAAGGTATGCAGAAAGACTGTTTTTTCACCTTTTGACTGGGGTTTTAGACCTGTGCTGGGGTGTCGCCCCCCTCCTTTTTTTTAAAACAAAAACGAAAATCCATGATTTCTAGCGTTTTTTTAAGGGGTATATTAAGCCAAGCCCCTCTCTTCCCCACACTTTGCCCCCCTGCGATTATTTTTTCACCATTTTGGAGTGGGGGAACACGGCATATGCCAGGTGTTTTTTCTTAACACTTCATTCTCTGGTAGCTATTGACGTGTTTCTGTCCCCAATACCAACACTTTTGGGGCCAGATTGGGGATAAACACCCTCGTCCAGGCCCCCAGCAGAGAGACGGGGGTAGAATGACTGATTGTACCCCGGCAGGGGTGGGGGGAGTTGGGGTAATAGGGGGCGTAATGAGCCAATACACTCATTTATTTCGCACTTTGAAGTTTATGTCACCAGTGACAGCACAAGTGGGTTTCTCTGCTGTGGGTGCTTTGAGGTGATATCCACATCAAAAACTCCAGGCAGAGAGCATTCTTGACGTGGATCTACTATTAATAGCGCCTAAGGAGGTAACTACTCGTCCACGTTTCATTGGAGATTCGGGGAATTTTAGGAGGCCAAATTTCCATTGTAGACAGTAGTTAGTGACCTAATTGCTGATGAACACCAGAACCTTCCCCTTACTAGAGACGCATTTTCCCTGTGAATGACTGAATGCAGGGAGTGGGGGAAAAGCCTGACTGTTAACAGAAACTTGCAGCGCTACCTGTGTATGTAAGGGAAGCTTGCCCTGCACTTCTGCGGTCCGTGTGGTATCTCTTTTATGTGCCTTATTGAAGTATGAACTTTATGCTGCACAGAACTCAAAATTCTTGCCATTTCTGTTTTTTTTTTTTTTTTTTTTAACATTTGTGTTTGTTGATTTTGGTTTTGCATATGTCAAGATGTTAGGTATCATGGCCCTTGTTTTTCAAGCTTTTTCGTTGTTAAAAACTAAATATTTCGTTTTGCAGGAATCTTAAATCATGCCGAAGATCAAGGCGAAATAGCTCCAGCATGAAGTCCAAAGGATGGGAAATAGGCAGAGAGAAATGCCGCAGAGATGTGTTTAAACTAAACACTGGGAAAAAACTGAACCGTAGTACGGAACTTGGCAAAGAAAAAAAGAAACAATTGTTCGTGTATAAGGTTGACACAGATCATGTAACGAAGGATAATATTAAAAGAAGCCAAACAGGAGATGATGATGGAACTGTCACAATGGCTAAAAAGAAACAAACGTCCAGCGACCAGGGAACAGAAAATGAAATGTTTGCACAAAGGTCAAGTAAAAGTAGAATGCATGACACGGTCTCTGGATCACAGCCCAAGTTAAAAAATTTAACAAATACAGAACGTGGAAACTCCATGGAGGATTCGCTTTTGGACCTTTCAAGTGACTCGCTTTTCTCTATTGCTGTTGAAGATTCCGAAGAAGAGGGTTCCGAGTTACACAGTGATGGAGATTCAAGTCTATTTGGGTTGGTAGGCGGAGGAAGCTTCAGGGAAATGTTAGCCAAGATGACAACGAGGCCTTCCGGTAAAGTTGTCCGAGAGTATTCGGTCATTTAGAGAACATGCCGGATTTACACAAATCCGAGGCGGTGCCCTTGCATCATTAAAGTTGTAGCTTACTTTCTAGCACCTTTCACGATGTTTTGTTACTGTGCAGTTGCTTATGTAAAATAAAAAATATAGTTTGGTTTCAATGGCAGGGTTTTATTTTTCCGCAGATTTCCTTTTCTTTCTGTAAAGTAATTTCTTAATTCCTCAGACTGCCAAATTTGAAGGAACAAAGTATGTACTTAAATTAATTTAGTACTGTATTAAAGTTGCCTGTTTCGTAGCGTTTTTAAACGTTAATTTAAAGGTTAGTTTCTGCAGTTAACATCGTTAAAAGAAATTATCCCGGCAACACTTGTAAAACAGGGAGCGTAGGCACGCACCTGTTTATATTTGTTTTGCACGGTTGCTCTAATTACATTCTCCCAAATTAGCTCGAATTTTTCAAATCGGGCTGTACTATGGTAAAACTATGTTCCCTTGTATTGGACAGATCCAAGGCATCCATGCGCGTCTTCTTTGAGTTTAAAATGCATTCCGTTTTCGGCACAACTGGAAATAGCACTCTAATAACGCAGTGTTTTGTACGCCATTTCATAAAGTAGGCCACGGGTATTTTCCTAGTTAATTTTTTCCCGTTTTGTGACTATCCGCTTCCCATTTTCTTTTGCTAGGACAACTCATAGACTTCTTTGTAAGAGTCTATCTTTGTCTGTGAATAAGATATAAATTAAATGTTGGCTTTAAATAAAAAAAAAATTAAAACCAATCTTTCACCGACGGCACTGCCGACTTTGAGTGGCAGCCAAAAAGGAAGCTAGAGCGAGAACCGCTGCTTTGTCTGATTGAGAAAATACCAGAGCACCAGTGCGAGGCGCTTGTTAGTGGATTTAACTCTGAGCCAACTGATGTTCCCACACTTTATTTGAGCAATTGAGTGCGTCCTAACAGACCATTCATAAACAAAAAATTCCATGTGGTTTGTTTTATTTTTATCATTTATTTTTTATTCAGACCATATGCAAAGTAGAGGGGTTGGTGCATCCAGCAATGCATGACTACACTAGTTAGATGAGCATTGTTGACCTGAAGGAAGTTGATTTCGAGAGTCTTGTAGGTGCAGGAGTTTTCATGCCATCAAAGAAGACGCAACATTTGTTTCATGACCAATTTGACTAAGCATTGGCAAAGGCAATACTCCTGCTTATGGCCGAAATTGGCTATGTTAATGCTGTTAAGTTGTACAGTGGCACAGCTGGTAAGCTTCATGGCTGAAGTAAAAAAAAAAAAATAAAAAAAAAAAACTGCCAGCATCATAGGTCTTTGTTTTTTTTTTAAATTGCTCAAGGGAAGAGTGAATGCAACACGGAGGGTCGGTCGGGGAAAGCAGAGCACTGCGATGTGGACGGCATTGTCATGGTCATAGCCCTTTTTAGGTCGTGCACAGCAGTGTGCAAGCTTTTCAACCTGTTGCAATCTATTCTGTGGACTTTAACCACACTCATCACTTTCATTAGTTTTTGGGCCTGCTTTTCAAAAATCCCTGCCTTGATGCTGTTTTATTACTACCTTGGAGATTAACCCTGTTACTTGGATTATTGCACGATCGGCCAGATAGCTTAGTGTCGGCGCACTATTTTTGCTTTTGCCTTGCTGCTTTGCTCATGGCAGTATGTTTGTTTGTCTTCCTTGGTTTTGGCCATCTTGCTGTTTCTTTGCGATGTCTGTGGGATCTTTTTTATTTATTTATTTGTTTATTTTTTGTGCAGTTTTATGTAGCTCAAACTTGACAGGAAGGTAGTTGGGTGCTTTATGTATTTTTTTGCAGTTTTATACAGCGCAAATGTGAGCACCCGTTACATCACACAAGAACATATTAATTCTTGGTAGCAAGGGGAGATTAAGTGATTTCCCCAGAATCACAGCCTGTTGAGTCGGTGCTGAAACTCGTACCGTGTTCTCCAGCTCCAAAGTCTACAGTCCTGGCCCTTACGCCAGATCCTTTCCCCTAGGGTTCTTTTTCTGTTGCGTGTTGGGGCAGTCTGGGAACAACTTGTCTTTTTTATATAGCACTTGGTTATACAGGTTCTGTCATTTCATAGCACTGCAAAGCAGGTGCCTTTCTTAACAAAATTGGTAGAATTCATTTGCATCGACCTTGCGAAGAGGTGAAAAAACTGTCAGGGTTTTTTTTTTTTTGCAGTTTTTTTATAGTTCGAACTCAACATGAAGGTATTGGAGCACTTTATTTTTTTGCAGTTTTATATAGCGTGAACTTGATACAAAGGTATTACAGCGCTTTACATGAGCACTGGTTACATTACAAAAGAACACATTCATTTTTGGTAGCAAGGGGAGATTAAGTGATTTGCCTAGAATCACAGGATGTTGAGCCTGCGCTGAGACTTGAACTATGTTCCTCAGCTCCAGAGTCTGCAGCTTTGGCCCTCAAGCCACATCCTCTCCTCTTTGGGTTCTTTGTCTGGTGTGTGTTGGGGCAGTCTGGTAATAACTCATTTTTTAAAATATATAGCGCTTGGTTCTGCCACTTAATAGCGCAGCAAAGCAGGTGCCATTCTTAACAAAATCACTATAATTCATTTTCATCGACCTTGCAGAGATGAAAAGGTGAAAAAGCTATGTAAGAATTGTAATTTGTGCCATTCTCGTTCTGTCAAGACCTCTGCAGTGGGTGCATTAACCAACTGACTTGAGCAGAGCTTAACGCTAGGCGTTAGCACGTGCTCTTGATAACCTCTGGAAGGTCACCAACCAAGCACATAGGTTAGTTCTAGACAAGAAGGTGGCAAAAGATGTCTTCAAAATGGTGGAAAAGGAGTCATGACTCCAGACCCAAGGACTTTACGGCCTCAAGCTTGATAGCAAAAAACATCTAGCCTTTGGATGTAAATTGGGCCTCTTCAAATAGAGTTCAGTTAGCGCTAACTCAATACAAAGGTATTACAGCACTTTACATTAGCACCAGTTATATTACAGAAGAACACATCCATTTTTGGTAGCAAGGGGAGATTAAGCAGTCTGCCCAGAATCACAGGATGTTGAGCTGGCGACGAGACTTGAACCGTGTTCCCCAGCTCCAAGGTAGTTTTTTAAAAAATATAGCGCATGGTAATACAAGTTCTGCCATTTCATAGCACTGCTAAGCAGGTGCCATTCTTAACAAAATCGCTATAATTCATTTGCAGGTAAGCTGCCTCTTCTGTTATTCTCTTCGTATACAATGTTTTTAAAAGTTAGGTTGGTATTGCCAATGTAGAGGACTAATTCCTTTAAAAGTTTAACACAGAAATATATGGCTGCCCCTTTTTCTTTGCTCCTAACTCTTTTGGCCCCCTTATTCTCCGGTTTAAATGTCACAAATGTGCCTCTTTGTGGCTTGTTTGGTGCTGTAAAGGTTTAGGTAAACACACTAGAAAGGGTTGCATCTCGAGGGTATCATAGCCAGTCTGTAAGAATGAGGCAAAAACACTTCTAAGATGACGGCCTTGTTGTGTTCTTTCTCCTGCAGTGACAGGCCTGGGAGATTTGTAGTGGCACCTGGCATACATCCTCTACACTCCAAACCGAAACACACACATTCCACAGTCATTTACAACGCCTAAAGCTCTAACTCTCACAAATGCAAGACCTATTGCATTTCAAATTCTTGTTTTTGTAATTGCGAGTGGAGGGGTCATCATGGACAACAGAGGGAAGTCGGGTCGATGGTACAGTAGAGCAACTACTGAAGGGGGTTGGGACAAGCAAAAATGAAGGGAGGGAGTGACGCCGGCAACACAGGTAACGATCAAAGAAGGGTGAGGTGTTTGGTCAAACAGCACTGGCAACAACAGAGGGAGGGAATACGGGTGCAAGCAGCACAGGCAAGTTGGGGAAAGCAACACTGATAACAACGGAAGGAGTGAGGAAGGGTGAGAGCAACCCTGACAGCAAAGTAATTGCAAGCAACACGGGCAACAGCAGTGGGAGGGTGGGTGATGGCCAAAAGATGGACGATGCAGGGGGGAAAAGCATATGTGGGAGCTAGCTGAAGCAGACACATTCTGTTAGAATGGTTAAACACAAAGAAACATGTAGGGAGACTACAACAATGAGCAGTTGAAGGACACAGGTAATGTATCTGTGCTCCAGAGAATGAGCAAACACGTAAAGAGGAAGGAAGAGTATGGCAGACCAATAAGGAGCAAGCAATGATCCATCCCTGTGCCCACTGATAGAAAACAAAAGGTCTCAAAGAGACTGCACTTGCCCTGTCTAGGTGAGGTGTACAAATTCAAGAAGTCTGTAATGATTTTTTTTTTTAAATGTTTATTTTCATTTTTTTTTTGTTTTCTGCAAATAAGTGACATTGTCATAGAACAAACAACCAAGAGGCACCATCACCCACACCACAGCAGTCACAGATGAAGTATGTAATTATTGAAATTGTCTGTAGAAATAAAGTCTTTGCATTCAATACATTTCTTTAATCAAGACTGTGATTCAAAAGCACCACAAATACATGTGCGTAATTGTAGTGTGAAGAGTCGGCGAGCAAGAGACGTTCTAGCTGCAGTGATTTTGGAAACAATAACTTTTGTGGAGAAGATAGTCGGTGTGGATACTGTAGCCTAAGATTTGCATGAAGTGGTTGTGGACAAATTGTGTTGGAAGGAAACGTGGTATGGCTTCAATTGATTTGGCAATGAAGTTGCAGCAAGTGGTGGCTGATGTAATAAGATGAAAGAGGAAGGGTCTTTGAAGTCTGCTACAGCCAACTACTGGTAGATGACCCCTGCCACGCCAAAGACCTTTAGGTAGTAAGTCCTCCTGTGGAGCAGCTGTTCCCTAGTCCGCTGACGTGCAGCAAAGAATCTGCTCTTAGAATATGTGTGCTTAAATTGAGTGGGCGTGAGAAAACGAGTTAGTACTCCAGTTAGTTCTGCCTTGAAACAGACTTCACTGTTAATTTATAAACTGCAATATTTTGTCTTCTCGATCAGGGCAAAATTATATTTCTGATAAATATGTCTCCCTCCATGTTCCTGGCCTCTTGAATCCTCCCAGCCCCAGACTGTATCAAGAAAAAGATTCCTTGGTGCCTACGAGCCAGTAGGTCGCACCATCAGCCTTCACTGCAGCGCCATCCTGCGCAGGATATGACAACACGCAGCAATTTGTATGTGTAACCCCTTACATTAGTTCCTGTTATTTCTGATCCATTCGACGTGAATCTGGAGCTCTCTGATCAGGGAACTTTGAGGCCAGGATGTAAGTGCAATGAATGAGACCATTTCTACCCCGAAACACCATACTGGATTCCCCCACTTTCAGACTTTCCTGTTCTTGGGCTACCTCGTGCTTTCTGGCTTTTTCTCAGCCTTGCCTCTGTTGTTTTGCTGAGTCTCACCGGTTGTATAGCCATGGGCTTCGGTGACCTCCATCTCAAATCCAACACCGGCTGTGGAGTCGGACTCTTTAGAGTCCTTTTGATGTTGGACTGTACAAGAGATCCTTAACCTTTTGCCTTCTGTGGACCCCCACTTTATCATAACTGGAACCCAGGGAACCTTCTGAATCATTGTTGGAATCTGGGGATCCCCCCACTGAGTTATGACTGGAAGTCCGGGACCCCGACTTAAACACTGTCAGTGATTTAAACTGCAAAACAATTCACCAAAAAAGCACTCGTCAAACACTTACACAAATGATAAAGCATTTTATTTACTTTGAAAACAAATATAAATAAAAAACAAATAATTTTAATAGGAAAGATAGAGCTTTTCTAAATTCAAGTGAAGTCAAACATCGTCCATACTGTTTCCTGTTGGATGCACCTGCACTGCTCCCACAAATCAATCCGAGGATACGAATTTAACATTTAGCCTCCATTTTCAAATTGCTGGACATTTACAGTACGTTTTAACATTTTCAACTGTACATTTAGCCACTTTATATACTCACTCTATCGCTGGGAAGCCTGGTTTCGGGTAGCCATGCTCTTTACAAATCTGGTAATGTAATTTAATTAATCTGTTGATATTATTTAATTTTCTAGGCAGTCATGGACCCCCTGAAGTGACTCTGTGGCCCCTCAGGGGTCCTCGGACCACAGTTTGGGAACCACTGCGCTGTACCATAACTAAAACACTCCCTGTTGTGAGGATGGACCGCTTCTGGCTCTGCTTCCATCAAGCAAAAGGTTTGTCAGAATGAAGGCCATTTGTGGCTCAGAAGATGAGAAGGTGGTTAATGTACCCCCCTCACCCACCCCATTATGCTGATGCAGGCCTTTATTTGTATTTACTGAATGCAAGTGATCTTGACGCCTTCACCTGAGTCAGTGCTGAAATTCCCCTATGGTCTCCCATAGAAGAGAGTTCATCAGTTGTTGTGGTCATTTGCAGAGCCAAGGAGGTTCTGGAACTTCGTATTCCTTGAGAGGAAACTAGACCCAGTTGCTTATGAAAACCTCCAACCTGACCCATCCACTCCTTGGCCTCTTTTGGTTTTTAACAATGCACTAGTGGACCCTAGCCCCTTGTTCTAAGCCCTTCTCTGACCAAGTTGTTGTTGCCTAATGCAGCAAGGTTTCCTCTTGTAAGCTTATTCATAAAGGCTTCCCTTATACTTCTCCTTGATTGTTAACCTAGGTGGTGTGATGCTATGGGCAAAAATGTATTCTTTTCTCGCCAGTTGGCATTGTGCTTCTTGAATGCTACTTGTCTGCTAACTGGCTAATGCCAGGCCTTTTGGAATTGAACACAGGCGGTTCTTCCTGCTGTGCCAAAGGATCTACATTCTTCCTTTTCACAGACCGTTCAAGATGGCCAGGAGGCAGCCTAGCAAATCTTGTGCTTGACCTGAACTCCACGAATTCAGATGTCTGTGCTATTGAAACCAGGGTTATCATTCACAAGCATACCTGGATGCGTTCTTCGTTTTTTTTTTTCTGACATCCAGGATTCCCCGGTCAATGTCATTCGACGCATCTGATTGATTGAGAGCAGATTCTTCTATGGAGAAGTTTAAGCTGAGCTGTGAGATGGGACAATCAGAGTGCCAGTGCTACAAGTTAAAGGGTTGCTCTAGGGGCCTCCCTTTTTACAGCTCATGAAGCAGCATGCACAGAACATTTGGACCTAAGCAGCTGACGCTGCCAAAGGCAAGGGGGGGGGGATGCAACAGCAGTAGTCATTCTTGTCTCCTGGCATTCCATTTAAACCTTTTTAGTATGCACTTCTGTAGACATAAGTTCCCAGCAGGCAGTCAAGTTTACGATTGTCTGCATGATTGATGTTTGATTACTCCAGCTGAATGGGTCCTGCAAATTGGCCAACTTGTGTATGTCATTCCCTTTTAGTATGCTCCTCCCAAAATGCCTTCTCAACCTACATCATGTACAAAGGCTGTAGTAGGACAAGGGCACTATTCGTGTTACTTCCTGTTCCCCAAGAAGGATGGATGTCTACTGCTTGCTCTGGACCGCAGGGTATTGAAGTCCTTCCTAAGTAGTGTCCCGTATTCAAGTTGTGTTAGCCTTTGACTGCAAGGACTAGTTGGTGTCTTTTTGACTTGCAGGACCTGCACTTGAATGAGCCAGTCTTGCAGAGCTACATTTGATCTGATTTTCTTTCTGGTGGGTTTTACTTGCTACAAATTTGCAGTGCTTCTATTTGAGGGTAATACCACACCCCTGGATCTTTTCAAAGCTCATGTCAGCAGTGATGGACTATCTTCACAGGTACGGTATTTGCTTGTTCCTGTACCTCAATGAATTGCTATTAAATGTGGACTTGCATCTGCAAGTTTTAAATTACTCACAGAGCAAAGTCACTGTTGTTCGATCTGGAGTTCTCCATAAACCAGTCCATGTCTCACCTCCATGTAGGCTATTTTTCACTGGGGCGGTCTTGGACCAAGTTTCCTTGAAAGCGTTCCTACTACCTGCAACAAGCTCAGAACATCTAGGATCGTTTCTTGATGTTTAAGGTGAAATCTGCTTTTCCCAGCACTTTCGAGGGTACTTGCTCTGTTGCCTGTAGCTTTTTGGTGGTGCCTTCCATTCTGTGGCACATGCATGCTCTCCAGTGGCATTTGCCGCTCTGAATGACCCAGCACTGTGAGTTTCTTTGTGTTACAATCTGTATTTCTGAGGAGGCCTCTCAAAGTCTGCAGTGGTGGATGACAGACAGCAATCTAACTTGCAGCAGTCCCTTCTGCCTTCCTCAACTACTAGCCGATTTAGTAACCCATGCATTATTGCCCATGTGGGGGTTCCACTTATATGAAATCGCAATCTAGGGTTCCTGGTCCACATTAGACAGCTCAGTTGCATAAGTCTGTTGGAACTGACATGAGGTTGGATTTTAAGGTATTTCCCTGGTCAACAATGTGCATGTTTAAAGTTGATTCAGGTGCTCAGTGACAAAAAGCAGGATGCGGGATGGTATGGGTGCCTGTAATTTGTGTGTGGAGGTGCTGAGGTTGTGGTGCTGCCTAGCACCCAACAAGTTCTTGCATTAAGAGAGTTATCAAGCAGGTTGCCGCAACATCAGGACAGATAAGCTAAGTAGGCATCATCTTGCTGACAACAAATTGGGTTTACACCCGAAGGTAGTTCAAGTTCAGTGGGGGTAAATCTTTTCTCAGCCTTTCACCACCAAAATGCTCAATCTTCTGCCTTTTGTCTCCTTAAGTTTCTGGGAAATGCTTCAGATGGCTTCAACTATCTGTATGCATTTCCTGCACTGACTCTGATCCCATACTTTTGGAGGAAATCGAGCCAGAACATCCAACAAGAGGCTAGGGTATTTCATCTAAACCACCACAACCTGCCCCTCATGCAGGAAGACTGAGCAGGACTAGCTGACTGAAGTGATGGATGTAATTCCGGTTGCACAAAGTCTTCCCATGAAGTTCATACACTGAGGTTGCTAGACTCACTTTTTCTCCTCGTGTTGGGAGGGCTGTGTTGGCCTTTTATGGGCACATTTTTCTTGTCTTCTGTGTGTTCTACCTTTCGCCTAGCAAGGTTATGCTTTGGAAACAGTTGAAGGCTACATATTGGCCCTTTCATCCCTTTTTCATGCACGTGGTCAGCCTCTTTATTGAAATCTCCTGTTATGCGTTTCCCTAAAGGGTTGTCACATGTTTCCCCCGGCTCCTGTTTGGTCTAGTCTTTCCTGATGTGTCTGCCTTCTGAGCCACTTAAAAGTTGCACTGTTTGGCTCTTTACATTCAAAACTATGGCCCTGATTCTAGGCCGGCGGTGCCCCGCAGGGCATTCTGACCACGGCGCTTTGGCCGCGGTCAGAAAGGGTAAACCGGCGGTCTCCCGCCGGTTTACCGCTGCCCTTAGAATCCCCCATGGCGGCGCAGCTTGCTGCGCCGCCATGGGGGATTCTGACACCCCCTACCGCCATCCTGTTCCTGGCGGTTCGCCCGCCAGGAACAGGATGGCGGGAGGGGGTGCCGCGGGGCCCCTGGGGGCCCCTGCCGTGCCCATGCCAATGGCATGGGCACGGCAGGGGCCCCCGTAAGAGGGCCCCGCAAGGTATTTCAGTGTCTGCCTTGCAGACACTGAAATACGCGACAGGTGCTACTGCACCCGTCGCACCTTCCCACTCCGCCGGCTCGATTACGAGCCGGCATCCCCGTGGGAAGGGAGTTTTTCCCTGGGCTGGCGGGCGGTCTTTTGGAGACCGCCCGCCAGCCCAGGGAAAAACTCATAATACCCTCCGCGGTCTTCTGACCGCGGAGTGGTATTATGGGGGCGGAATTCTGGCGGGCGGCCTCCGCCGCCCGCCAGAATTAGAATCACCCCCTATGTTCCTTATAGGGATCACCTCTGTGCAAAGCATTGGCAAGTTCAAGTTTTGTCTTTTCATCCGCCATATATAATTTCCCAGGACAAGCTGGTTGTTACGAGGCGTGCATCCTTTCTTCCAAAAGTGGTCTGACCCTTTCATGTTGGGAAGCCTGTTACTCTTCCCACATGCTTCTACCCTCACTCTCTACAGTCTTCTAAGAAGGAAGAGTGGTTACTTCGATTGGATCCTCTGCATGTGCTTAGTTTGTACATTGACAGGACTAAGGGCCACTCACTTGACAATGTTTTTTTTGGGGGGCTTGCCAGTGCAAAAAGTGGAGGCTGATACAGTAGCGTACTATGTCCTGCTCTATTGTCCTTTGTACCAAAAATCTTTTATGCTTTGGCCCAAAAAGGGATATTCCTGACGGTCTCCGTGCTCGTTCGACCAGAGCAAAGGCCAAGATTTCAGTTATTTCAATTAATAAATCGGGCACAATTCACCAGTTTGTGTTATGGACTCGATCACACTGGCTATTTGGGCAATAAATCGACCCAATACACCTGAAAGTGAACCCACGTAATGAGGAACAACCTTTCTTGTTTTAAGGTATTTAACTGTTAATTCTCATTCCATTGTAAGGGTGCAGTAAAATTTAGGGGGGGGAGGGTCTGGCATAATCTTTCTCAGAGTCTTTGAATGATTCTATGAACTCATCTCACTGCTTTGAAATGGGCAGTTTTCGTAACTCGTGCTTCCCTGCGCAACGCAGGAGTATATGAAACTGATTGCACATAAGAAAAGCATTTTGTGATACTTTTCAAGGGTACTCCAGGGCTTTCTGCAATTCCTCATCATTGTGTGCCTGTGCAGTCAGTCTCCCATTTATGACAGAGTGCATGCAACGAGACTCCGGCGTGGTCTAGCACTGACCTATACATCCATACAACCAACTTGCGGCTGTGGCTTACCACAGTTTTGGATTTAAATGGTGTTCCTGGCTAGATGCGGAGTACAGGGTGTTGAATAATTGCACCATCTGCTTTTCAATCTGTTGCCTTCCTTTGCGGATAAATGTGTGTCTTGGAGGAAGAAAATCTGTTCTGCTCTCCTCCAGATTTGGGCCAGCAGCCTATGTCACTTGCTTAACTCATACGCCTAATGTTCCATGTAACAAATAGGTATTTACCCTGAGTACCCATTGTAAGATGTTGCACACCTGTGTGTTTAGTGTCCCCGTTGTGACACCCTGTTGATCATGTGAGTCAGTAAAAGAATTAAGTAGTGGCAGAACCCCCCCCCCCAATACTAGGTCTGGCTCAGAAACTACTATCTGACCTCCCAACCAAAGCACAACCGATCAAGTCAACAAATATTTTGGGTGGAAAAAGACTGCATAAGGTAGGCAATAGTTAGGGAGGTTGGCCCAATCCACTGACTCAGCCCGTCAATGTGATCATACTAATATTATGATCTGCTGAGGGGGAAATCCCTGTGTTAGGAAAGCATTCCTGAGTGCTCTATCCCATACAGACCAGCATCATTCATCAAGGAAGGATCCACTTGCCCAGTCTCCTCCTGGCAATAAACGCCCAGGCCCAGTTGAATGGCTTTGTTCAGGATTAGTAGAAGGTCTTAGGGCTTCTCCTGAGCAAACATGTAGTGAACATTAGTATACTTAGTGACTTCACAGCCACATACAAACATACAGCTTAGTATACTAGTAAGGGAAACATTGCCTTACATTTTCAAATGAATTGGATAAATTCGTCTGCTGCCTTCAGGCTAACTAATGGAAATATTGTGGAATCTTTACTTGAACCTGCAAGTTTCTCCTCTGTCGAACTAGGCAAAAGGTTTCTGTCTGGTCCTCGTATAGCAGCAGCTGTTGCAATGGTTGCCTGGTGCTCTTCTAGAGCCTGTGAGTGGGATGATGCAGTGCGCAGGAATTTGGGTTTGGCTCCTCTTCGGTGGCATCTAGCAGTGCCCTCTTGGCACCAGGGAATGCCTGGTAATGTCCCCTGATGTACTGCTGTTGGAGGGTGGTATTGGTCACCCAAGGTCCAGGATGCCAAAGGAATGGGTAGGGTGATCTGCAACTATTTTTAGCTTGTATGGAAATATTAAGGCAGAAGTAAGGGCAGGTCTCTGAGGCTCTTTTTAATGCTCATAAATTCATCTCTGGCACTGTACTGCGATTGTGAAATCGGGAAATATCAGCACTTTAGAGTTATCCATAAGTAATGGACCTCCAGATCTAGCTTTTTGTAAGTCTGTACTAGGGTCATGAAAATGTAGTATTTTGACAACGACTGGTCTGGGAGGTGGTCGAGGACACCTCGCTGGGATCCTGTACACCCTCTCCACCATGATCAGGGCGACAATTTGAAGGGAAGCATTGTTAAAGGGCCAGGTTTTGAAATATTCAGTATGATCTGGACCCTCCACATTTTTGGGCATACCCACAATCTGCATGTTGTTATGCTTTGCCTGCCCTTATGCCTCTTGTGGCACAATTCTCAAGGATTTGTATCCAACTGAGTAGGGTTTACAATTGTTTCGCTTGGTTATTGGATGTTGTATGGAGCTCTTGGAGAGATGTTTCATTGTGCTTGACCCTGTCAGCCAACTTGCATTCATCTTCTCTGAACAAGGTACGTTCAGTTGTCATTGGGTCTATTTTGGCCACCAGTGCCATTTTCGACTCCCAATCACTGTGAGGATTTTCTCCAGCTTGTCAGAGATAACTTTAATTCCAGTAAGGTGTACGAAGGGGCAGAGTAGAGTAGAGTCAGAATACAGTTTCCAGCATGACAATATTAGTGTTGGCATAGTTTTGTTGGCCTTTGTCTTTACCATTTGGGAGATGGGGTGTGCAGTGATTACTCAAAATTCTGAAAAATCTTTCACTGGTTGCTGTTGGATGAAACAGCCTGCCAAATGCTGCCAGGGAGGGGAAGGAGTAGGATTTTCAGCCTGTGGTGGACCCTCTACGACTGGCAAGAGCACTAGGATAGCAGAGGGCCACCTCATCTGTCTCCTGTCTCTCTTATGGTGTGCAACGCTGGTCAATCTCTGTTTGGAAAGACACAATAAATGAGTGTCATGCACCAGGTCAACGGATCGTGCCATAGTAAGGGCACCAGCAAAGTTGGTAATGGTTTAAAGTCTGTGTGGTCTGAGGGTATGGTCCTCAATGCAGCCCTGCTAAGCCCTGCCATAACAATCCAGCCAGTTTAGTGAGTGTCTCTGGTGCCGACCTCACCTCAGTGAGGCCCCGCCTAGCTGGGGGCCACACCATTCAAGAGTGGGCCTTAGTTCAGCAGTTCTCGCAGGTTCCTCCAAAAGTGGGCACATGTTGGCAAGCCAGGGGAAATAGTTCTTGGAGCTCTGCTTCTGGGACCCAATCTGTAATATGTGCCCTGATTGAGCCTCGTTTCCTTCAGCACAGGCAGAAACCAGTCACCCATGCGATCCATCCAATACTGTAGAGGATAAATATCACAGAAATCATCCGGTGGCCCACTGGGCAGGTTCTGGGTGACGAACTCCTGGCGATTCATCACAGGAATCCCCGCCACTACTGCTCACTTGCATGGAACTTGCTGTCTTCACTGGATCACACTCGGGGTCCATGGGTGCTCCAGACAAAGGTCCCAATGCCCCAGTCACTGTTCCAGTGTATCAACCATGGCCAGGTGAGACTCTGGCTAAGCAAATCCCAGTAGAGACTGCAGCACCAGCCATATCAGGCCGAGAGGAGGAGGATGGCCCGAGAACCAACAACCTTCGACTCTTCTGGTGGATTTTCTGGCACAGAAATTCTGATTCTGTGTGGGTATTGAAGGTCCTACAGTTCCATTTAAAATGGGGACTCCCCTCTGCAGACGGATGCTGATAACAGGCTGTGACCAGGAGATCCTTTAGATTACATTCTCTATCGTCAGTTGTCACTTCAGTTATGCCTGTCAAGTCTCCATGGGTGTGGGGGAAAACTTATAAATGATGTCTTTCTCTTTCTCTCTCTGTCTGGGTCTGTATCATGATTTTAATAGTGGGACAGCCACAGCAGAGACTGTTGGTGTGACCTACCAGCACATGGAAGCTTTTTGGGACCCAGACAGACGCCTGTGGATATTCACAAATTGGGAAATCTGTGTGTAGATAGAATATATAGAATGTTTATGAAGATATATTACTTATTCCTGGTAGATAGATTTATGCCCCTGGCCACCTATTTAATTCTCCTCATCTGACATCTAGTGTTAGTAATGTGCCAGCATGCAAAGCAGGCCACTGACCAAAGCGCAGCAGACCTGGCCTAGAATGCTTTTTGTTTCCCTTAAGATTAATTAATAATCTAATTCATTAACTTTATAGTAATTTTGGAATTACTAACATGCTCTCTCCTAATGTTACAACTTTTTGCAATTGTTTTAGAGCACCTAATGAATGAGCTGTTGTTTATAAAACATACTTTGACCTAATATCACAAATATCTGTAACAACAGCAAGTAATGAGGAAGCTCTTTAAAAAAAACTACCATCCTTGATTATGTTTCAAGTAACCCAGATATAATCACTAGATAGCAAATTTGACTTGAACAAACTGTGAACACACCTTCAGAATTCTTTCCTGTCCTGCCGAACAACACAACCAGCATTTATTTTTAACTTTTACTATAAAAGAATTGGGTGGCATTTCACCCCTAATTGCTGTCTAAATTTGGATGAATCACTCCTGCGCTGGGACGGCCATACGGAAGGGGTGGAGATCAAAAAAATCTGGTCTGTGGTTAGATCTGTTTTCTACTGCCAAGAATGTGTAATGTCCTCAATTTTGCCGGCTAGAGTTTCCAAGGTGATTCTCGCTCAGAGATGTTTTGTGTCTTTAATGGAGCTCCGGCCTTCTGTATGCCTTTTGCCAAATACTGCTCTTACTCAGAGTTCCCATGAAGATCAGGAATGACCAGACTCAAGTTATTCTTGTGACTCTGGACTGGGTACAAATTCTAGTACCCTGAGCTGTTAAGCATAAGCATCGGTCTCCTGATCAGGCTACTACTTCTGGGTGATCTTCTGTTGCAGCAACAAGGGAGGGTCCTGCACCCAAACCTGCACACCCTCCACCTGCTTGCGAAGAGATTGAGTGGCAACTGTTGACAGCTTTCGACCCTCCTCCCGAATTCTGTGATGTTATTCTTGCAGTCAAGCGTCCCTTCAGCAAGTCACTATGCACCTGCCGCTGGGTTATGGTGTGCATCAGAAACATCAGTCCTCTATCTGCACCCCATTCTCTGGTTCTTCTGTTTGTTCTATCCTTGACCCAGCAAGACTCTGCTTTGGGCACAGTTAAGGGCAATTTATTGGCCATTTCAGCATTTTTTACGGTTGCAGGGCTAACCTTCTTTGTTCAAGTCACCTGTAGTGGCTAGGTTCCTCAAAGGTTTGCAACATGCTTCCTCCCGGGCCATTCATCATGCCCCAGGGACCTGAATCTGGGCCTGACCTTTTTGATGTGTGCGCCCTTTGAGCCATTGCACAATTAATTCCCTCTCCGGTTATACCACCTTCTTTCTGGACAAACTGGTATTCTGAACATGCGCCTCCCTCCTCCCAAAGGTTGTGACTTCTTTCCATGAAGGCCAGAAAATTACCTTGCCTACCTTCTTAACTCTGCCTTACCCTTTTAAGAGGAGAGACTCCAGTGTCTGGACCCAAAAAGAGCATTGTTGTTCTACCTTGAATGCACAAAGGAGTTTTTGGTGGACGATCAACTCTTCCTAGGGGCCAGGAAAGGGAAGGCTATGCAGAAACGGACCATCTTGAGATGGGTAGTACTCTGCATGAAAATCTGCTATGCATTAGCCAAGAAGCAACCCCCTGAGGGCTTGCAAGCTCATTCCACCAGAGCCAAGGCTGTGACCACTGCATTAGCTCACTTGAGTCCCTGTCATGGGCATCTGTTAGGCAGCAACGTGTGCATCTCTGAACATGTTAACTAAGCACTACTTCCTGGGTAGGTCGGTTGTGATGGGCAGTTTGCCCGTTCAGTCCTGCAAGACCTCCTGGTTTAGTTTGATTTTGCAGACCCACCTCCAAGGAGATATTGCTTGGGTATCTATTCTACGGTATGGAATCTGCAGCTAGAACTCTCTTTCAGATGAACAAGTTACTTCCCTTTGGTAATGCCTTATCTGGCAGACTGTCTCGCTGCAGATTCCTTAACAGCCCTCCCATTCGTCCCGCTTTGTGAACTGATTACAGTGTCACCCTTTTAAGGGCCCTTAAAGGCCTTAGAATTTCACAATAGTTGTCCGTCTTCATCATGGCTCTGTGCTACTGGCATTGAAAGCTGTAAAAGGAACAGACATCCACTCGCTGGGGTGGCACCTATATAGCACCGCAAATGTCATTTCCAGCTCCCCCGCATGAAGCCAAACGACGCCACATAGGTGCATATAGTGGCACACATGGGTACTGGGTACTGCTCAAAAATGTCAGGATCCAGTCTGACTAAGTTAAGGAGTCTGCAGCTAGATAGTCTCTACCAGATAAAGCGTTAGTGATGTTAAGTAACTCTTTCTTCCAGACCCACTTCTCAAGCCACATCTCCTGCTATTGCTAATATCCGCATATCGGACATGCCTGCAATTTAAAAATTATTGACATCTGTGCTTCAGTTGTTAACTAAACTAGTTACTACTGAGGATCACCCTAAACATGCAATAACAGCTACGCTTAAGGGGTTAAACCCACCATCCATACACTAATCTTTAATTGCTCTACTGAAATTAGAACTACTATCAATCACAGGAAAACTTAAGTTATAAACATTGCAGATTTCTATTGTAAAAAGCACTTCATATTGAATGCTCAGTTTTGTGATTTTCAGTTTCTCCCATGTGTATCTTCTAATAATTGTGTAGCATTGTTTTCTGATTAAATAGATATTGACCACTTTGATGATAATGACTGTTAAACCTCTGTTCCCAGAGGTTATGAATGTCAAGAAAAATTATGGGCAACGAAAAATGTCAAAAATATAGAATGACAAACAAATTGAAAGTGTGCTTTTAGTAGAATGTTAAATCTAGAATCAACTACAACAGATTCCATCACTATTAACATTTTAGAAAGTTGCTCTGTTTGATGTCTGCTGTGTTTTTGGGATATATATTGTCCATCAATTACAGGATGACCCCTTTCAAGTCTCTCAACCAGGTCAGTATACACTAACTCAGTGAATAGAATGCCACATTTAGATTAGCAGTCCACAATGTATACCAGTCCATTAATTCTCAAGTCCCTTTCAGCTTTCAAATAATTTATCCCAAATTATGTTGTAATTGTGCCACGAAAAGGTATCAAATTTCTGAGGCTGTCTGTAATTTTTGAAGACGCTAGAGCATCTATACGTTCCTTATGTCCCGTGCCTGTGTCGAGGAAGATGTGGACACATTTTAACCCCTTATCATTTGGGGGCCTTCTCAGGACCTAGGCTGGTATGTGTAATTTAGGAGTGGCGCCTCCATTAGGGCAGACGAGCATTGTCCCACTAATAAAAAATAAATACCCACAGAAAAGTGCCCTGAGACGAAAAAATGAAATGGTAATAAAGTTAATTTATTACCATTTTATTTTTCACTAACCCGGGCTCTGAGCCGAAGTGTCGGGCCATTGCTGCTAAATGGCAGCAGAAAGGAGGAGTGGTGGGCTGGGCACTTAAGTTTAAAGTGTGCTTGTCCCTCTAGCTCGATGTCTTGTGTCGGCCAGCCAGATGTGCATTTTAAACCTCTCCAAACCAGTTTTTTAGACAGCTGGGTGGAGAGCAAGCACAGGCCTACAATGCCCTGGGGAGTGATGAGAGAGCCCGCTCCATCCAATCCTGGTGCTTCTCCATTGCTGGTTAACAGCATGAGAGAAGCGCCAGTATTGGTTAGGGTAGCTGGCTGGGGCCTGCGCTGGATGAGAGATCACTGGGATCGCAGTGAGGACATGCAGCAAGGTAAGTTAATATTTTATTTTTAATTTATTTAGTGTGCACTAAATTTCCGAAATGTATTACATAACTGTTTTAAAATTAAACATTTTAACTTTAAAAGGATAATGTGATGCATGTCTGCAATTTAATTAATGCAATTGCGTGCATGCACCCACCCTGCACGCCCCACCGCTTTCAGTCGTTGGCAGCAAACACTGGAATAATTAAAGGCTGGATGTTTCTTTTGCATATCCATGTAAGCGGTAAACAAATGTTGCAGTGTACAAACATCGATTGGTGACCTGTTTCAGAAAACAAAGGGAAAACCGGCAGGTGAATGATAGAGTGAATAGTCCTCATGTGTTGCGATGCATATGTCCATGCACGAGGGGTGTGCTTACTCATTTGACATTACGCCAAGAGTATCGGACATTGTTGTAGGGGTACATTTGTGACCATGTATGGTCCCTGTATGTATAAACAAGTAATCGAATGTGACCTACTTCTTCTCATGGCCATGTCAGAGGAGTGTGTTTTGGAAAGAAACATCTGGTCTCTAATTATACATACCAACCCAGGTCCGGAGGAGGAGATACCCAAATGATAAAGAGATCCAAACGCATCGACATCTTACTCAACAGGTTAAGTGGAAATAATGAACGGGTGGAGGCTCCAGGATCTTCGAAAATTACACACAGCCTCAAAAATGTGTAACTTTCTTTCCCTGTTGCAATTAAAACGATGTGGAATGGATTACTTTGAAAGACAACCCACACTGGCTTGAGAATTAGTGGGCTGGTATATATTATGGACTGCTTTGCCAATTTTCTTTATTTATGATTTGCATTATTTTTGTCGTTTAATGCAGTTTATGAACTATGCATGCGCACACTATTTTCACTTGGGTCCTGAATTTCACATATAATGTTATACATAAGTTCAAAACTGAAACAGTTGCAATGTCACTTGATTTATTATGAAATAAACTTGTGATCTGAATAAAAATGCTTGCACAATTGATTTGGAAGATAAGGGGGACTTATTTGAACCATACTTGTCTAAACGTTCAGCAAAAGGAGTACTTTTTTCTTATTCTAGCTGTTGGCCCAGCTCCTATATTGCTTCCTTAGGGACCTTATCCCATTTCCGTATATGCTCAATCTAGGAGAGGCACATGGAGTTTGTTCATGTTGGAGGCCCCACTTTACCAGTCCTAATTTGTGTGCAAACATTGGGACAGGAGGAAAAGCGTGCATAGGCGGAGTGTGCAACTGGAGTGAAAGTGTGGCCCTGGCATAATAATGGTTACACAGAGCACAATTTGGAATTTCTTTATCTAATCATGGCATACATCTTTGTCATACTGTAAGCATCAGTGACAAAACTGGCCTCTTCTGGCATACTACTGGGTCCAAAACCTTTTCTGCATCCCGGGCATTATTGGCATCTTATTGGCACTGTTGCTATTTTGGTGTGCCCCCATGCCTGAAATGTTAATACCTGAACTGTGAAGGCAAAATGTATATATGTGTAGCGTCTGTACCACAGGTACTTGATGAAAATTACAAGCTGATGTTTAGGGACCACTTATTTTCTAAAAATAGGACTCTAGTATTTAGAAGGAAAAAGTTTTTTTTATATATATTTGTATATGTATATATATTCATATTATGAAATAACTTATTTTCCTTCTGTAAATAATTAAAGGTTATTTTCTTTCTCAGAATGGAAGTATCGGTTTGATAGAACAGCAGGTTTGCATTCACCTAACCAAGTTTTGAAGACATAATTATTGCATTTCTGAAACATAGTTAAAGATAATATTTGATGAAACCTGACTTCTCCTGGATTGAATGTCCTTTGTGCTACAGGAAACTTGCTGTTAAGTCTCTTCTTCCACTAGTCATGTGGAGACAATTCTATATTTATATAGCTTTAGACATTATGGTTAACAACTCCATCTTATGCACGCGATAGTCACTACTGCATTGGGTGTCGATTGTTGTAAGGAAGTGTGCAACACTAACATTTATTAGTAGCTCTGGATGCATTTCCTTGATTGGACGGAGTTAGAATTATAAAAGGCTACTTCTGATATAGATGATTATGTAAGCCAGTACCCCCGGTAATCAGGGTCATGCTAAGAGTGACGAGTATTCTTGGAATTGTTTAGTTGCCCAATGTCTCGGATTTAATTGTGGGCTAGAGGATGCCTCTCTTACACCTATGCAGTGACTGCAATCATTAATAAACACTCCTTGTTGCTGTCTAGCGGCATTCTGCTGTGCACGTTGTCTTCGGAAGACAGCAACAAGTTTGATTTATTGGTGCAATATAGTTGGCTTGCCAAAAAAGCGTTCCTGTATCTCTTAGGGTTCCCTAGGCAGGCAAAACGGAGATGAAAGACAGTGAACTAGAGTGGAAAACGAAACAGTGGAACAGGAACGTTCCCGACTTAATAGACACACTGTGAAAGTAGGGCGAGGGAAAAAGACTGTAAAAGCTTAGGTCTGTATGGCACACTTGAGAGAGATTGAACAGCAAAAAAAAAAAAAAAAAAAAGGAGAAAGAAATAGTCATCCTGGTTTTAACTTTTTTTTTTAAATTACATTTCTGTCTGTATTTATCCATATTTTTTTTTTTGGCCATCCTTATGGTATTTATTCATATTTAGTTTGTGTTTTTTGACCAGATGAGGTTATAACTTGTACATTTCCGCATTTGTTTATCAGATAAACGTGCATGCATACTTGGACACCTGTCAGGTTTTAGCACATTACACTGCCAAAAAAAAAAACACACATGAAAACAATAGCATAATAGTACAAATGCATGTTGTGATATGCAGTAATTTAAGCAAATCTCATTCTCATTTTAACTCCCCATGCTGCCAATATGTACAGCTACTGGCCTAAAAGTCTATAATCTCAGCACAGAGAATCACTCAAAAGAAGCCAAGTTTTCTATATTTTTCTGCTTTTAAAAATAAAAAGAGTCAGGAAACACAATGTTTTCTGTCTGTATTTATCTGTAAAAATCAGTAAAAAGGTAAAACAGGGAGCCCTAGATATAAAGCAGTCCGGAAAAAAGTTGAGCCAGGGTGACATGCAAGATCAGAAGTGCGAAACGGGAGAGACAACCAACGGAAGGTATGAGGACACCACAGAATGTATGAGAGAGAAATGTTAGAAAAGAAACATCTAAGTAAGCATGTGAGAGAGAGATCTAGAATGATGAATACAGCAGAGGTGAGTCTGTAATGGACAAGCCGAAGGGTAAAAACAACCAGTGGAAAAAAAGAGAGCATATTACTGAGAGACCAGTGTGGAAAAGAGGGGGCAAAAAAAGAGAGACAGCTTAAAGAGAGAGAAGGCTAAAGTTTTAGACACACGTGAGAGAGAGGAAAGACAACCAGAGATAGGAGAAAGAGGAAAGAGGAAAGAAAATTAGTCCCTTGCAAAGTTTCCACTGTTGGTATATTCTCGAGTAATTTCGTCTTTTGTTGTTACGCGTGTTCTGCAAAATTCCCGAAATTATGCTGTCATGCTACGTTGCATAATTACCTGCTATGTGGCTAAAATGTAGGGTTCACACATGGAAACAACACGAACAACCAGAATGCGAATTGTAGCATTTGTGTATTTTGCACTATTATTTTTGTGCAAAATGTGTACTTGCATCCAAAATGGACACAGGGACGCATTTTGAACTAACATGTAACACTACCTGCGGTTTTGCATTTTACTTAATTATGTGTAAATGTTCAGTTTTTCTCAAATTTATTGTAATAGCAAATGTTGCCCACCCCTAGAGAAAATGGCAGTCGAGAGATTACAAATTACGGTAGAAAGAGGAAATGAGACAATAAAGGGGAGATGTAGGGGATGGAGTATGGGAAAAGCATTACACAAAACGTTGATCAGGACGAACAGATTTGGAAGAGGAAGTATGTAAAAAAAGAAGAGAGATCGCAGGCAGCAGTTTTGCATTAAGGCAGATGGGCACTACCACACGTCTTTTTATCTTGCCTCTGAGGGTTTGAAGCAGTAGCTCTGCCTCTTTAGCGCAGCTCGAGAGGTTCTGAGTAGAAGAAGAAATATAACACAAACAGCATGGCTGCTGTGCTGTAGGTCCATACTTGGCCTTCCAGGCATAGTTTGTTGTCTAGAGCATCTATGCACAGTACACTCTTACAGAGTTGAGTCCTGAAATCATTGCGTTGGGTTTTCAGCAAATGCTAAAAAGTAAGGTTTTAGAAACCAGTAGCAGATACAATGTAGTTAGCAGTATGAAGTCCTGAGCTCACTGTCACATTAAGGTAACCATTTTAAATTGGACAGGGCAATAGCCATGTGGGGGTACCACATCGCACCATTACATATTTTACTCTGTGATGGAATATATCTGGTAGATCTACTATTTTGACCCTGCTGAAAAGGTTGGAGGAGTATATGCACTAAAGCCAGCCCAGAACAGGGAAAACATACAGAACTGAATCTTCTAATTCCAGGTTTCACGTTTTATCCAATCTCTTGCCCGTAAGTCATAATGGCTGGTAACTGGAGTGGAGATTCAATCCAAATTGGGCACCTCGGACCCTGGTTTCTCCAATTTCTGTCCAACTTGTAACAGAAAGAACTGGAGATCAGAGGCCTCTGGTCTCCAGAAGAACAGATATCAGATGGTACAAATCAGTCTGTTGGAATTAAGGGTCAATTGGTAACTAGCTTTTTAGTTAATGGCACATGCCAATTAAAGAGTTGTTAAATATGCGGGCGCAAGCACAAGGAAGAACACAAAAAGATTTGATAAAATGAAAAATAAAAGGTTTCCAATAAAGTTAAGGTCACAACGTGTTTAGCCTACAATTCTGGAGGAGAAAGACTCAAAAGTTCTAAATGTTACCTGATGTAGTGCTTTTATCAAGTCAGAATTTGCCAACAGTTCTGTGTAGGAGTGTTGTGATCTATATTAACTGTACCCTTAAAATGCTGTAATTCGTGAAGGGCAGTGCGGTAGGGCTACGTAAACCACAGTATAGCATTGTCAGTTTGAACCTGTATCATTTTTGTGTCTGTCGACCAAGCTGCTTACTTCGGTAACACTCGTTCTGGTAGAGACTATCTAGCAGCAGATTTCTAACCTTTTGAATATGCCCCTGGTTTCAGAGTGGATCTGAAAACTTCTCCATAGTACCTCTGTGCGCAGGAAAGTGGCACTACGAAGCTCTGAGCTGACAAAGTTCCTCTCTGATAACGATCTGCAAGGCCTATTGAGGTGCCACTCCCGCGTGCTGACATCAGTTGCTTCGACACCATCCACACATCTAGAAGTGGAGCACCAAAAGCAAATTGATAGACCAGTGTGCCGATTCAAAAACTGTGGATCTTATTAATGAGTACAGTCCAAACACAGAAGAGGAAAGAATGGTGAGGAATCTGCAGCTAGTTCAGAAACATTATTGCCAAAGTTAAGTAACGTGATAGGGACTTCTAACCATAGCTTCCTCACCTTTTTAATAGATATCAAAGCAGTACTTAAAGGAAGTCAGCCATAGATAGGCTCAAACCAGAAAGTCCAGCAAAGCTGAGCAGGCAAAGTGCCCTTCTATGCAGATCTAGCTCGCCAGACAATAGTGCTTCATGAGCTTGTGAAGAGACATTCACATAACAGCCTTAGAGATTGTGGGACTGTGTGCGAGAATGCAGTGGTAGAAGCTTTGGCCCCTGTAGAATGAACATGCAGTCCTTCTGGAGGCTGCTTTTTGGCCGAAGCATAGCAAATCTTGAATGCAGAGCATGATCCATTGCGAGATGGTACATTTCTGCACAGCCTTGCCTTTGTTTTTTGGCTCCAGCAAACCCCAAAAACAGTTGATCATCCACCCATTGGTTTTAGTACAATCAATGTTAACTCACTGCTCTTTTGGGATCCAAGCCTGCCAACTTGAAGACCAGAAGCAAGAGGATTGGTGCCACCCCGTCGCTTTGTCAGGGGAGTAGGAAAGGTGCAAAGAAGAAGTCTGTTTCGACGACTTGTGTTTTTTGTGGTTATGGGGGAACTTGGAGAACAAAAGCTGGCCTCTAGAGAGACTGTCAACAGCGGAATCAAGTCTTGGAATGGGACATTTGCGCCACTCTTTTTTTCTTGTACTTGGCAATGTTAAACGTCACCTCCCTTTTTCTGTGGGCCTCTGGGCGCATGGATGCGCAGTTTTTACAGATCTTGGAGTTGTGGCTCGATCCCAGATAAATCTGTCAGTGATCTGTCACAGACATCTGCTTGCAGTAGTCCCTAAAGGGTTTAAATCCTGCACACTGGATCGTTTTTTGGTGAAAAAAGGGTCTCGGAGACAAGATGCATTCCGGAGCTGTGCAAAAGGAAAATAACTGAAAGCGTGTAGGAGTGGCACCTCTGTAGGCCTCGCACATCATCTCTGGAGTGAAATGTTGCAAGTGTGCAGCCCTATGGGATCACCTTCTGACTCGCAGAGGTACTACAGAAAGGTTTATGGATCCTGATGCTGTGTCTTTCTCTTATTTCTGTAGTGCCATAAACCAAGGCTTGGCAAGCCAACAGGTCTGGCTTGAATGTGCAATTGCATGCAAATATAATTAGTACCTGGTTATGTTTACATGTGCTTCTACAATAAAGCCTCAGCTGTTCGCTGCGGCAAGTTTAGGGAATATTCAAAAAGGTGAGGCCTCTGCAGCTAGAGCTCGCCATACAATTCAAGGTTAAGTGCGTGTGCGCATAATGCCGTGTTTTTCCGAATGAATATGGCTTATTTCATAGTCCTTTCACAATAAGAACTACATGACAATTTATTGTCTCATTTCATTGACACAGTGTTAGAGAGAGTGACACTGTTACTTTGCTGTCTGAATGGAGCCACTCTTCCCTCAATCCTTTTTTTGTTCACTCTCACTTTTACATTCACCTGCGATTGTCCGTGTGCTTACTCAGCTGTCCACCCAACCGTCAATGGTCTGTGTGCTTGCCCCAGACCCTTCCACATGACCTGCATTGTCCATCTCCTTGCAGACTCTTCTACTCACTGTGTCTGCATGCATCAGCCGCTCCCGCCACTGTTGTCTGCTTGCACACTACAGCAGACTGTTACCTATGCAGTTGCCATGACCATCCAGCTATACCTCTGCAGTCCATCCATTTGTCCCTGCTTTTTAGCCATGCTGCACAGCAGCTGTACTACCATACAACATGGCTCCAAAACATCAACAAAGCCAACCATTCTGGTAGATGAGACATTACATATGCCAATGGTTGTCCATACAGACCAGAACGTCCAGTTCTGGTTGCTTGCGTGCTAGTCAGTTAACTTTAACAGCTTGGCACACCTGTGCCGTACAGGATAAATTCTATAAGACGTGTAGATTACATCAGTGTACCACAAAGCTATCTAGGAGGATTTCATCTATGCACACCAAGTGAGTTCCCAGATGAACTGACTTAACAATTTATGCCGTTTAGTACCACCTACCCAGCATGTCAAAACCACCAATTATTGGGGGGCGTTAAGCCCTTTCAATGATGGATCTGTGGCATCATCGGCCAGCCTCCAACAGACTCCATTTGTCTCTCAAACAGGTTCAAACATGAACTATTCAGCACGCTCCGTACTAATTTAGGACTGCATGCCGCTTGGCCCTCATGCAACCAAACCGATCGTTTCCGAGCATACACCAAAGATCTCAGAACTTGTGGAAGTTCGGTGTATGCTTTTTTTTTTTTCTTTTTCTATCTGTCTTTATTTTTTATATCATTGGACTTAATATTGCATTACAATACTCATATTTCTGCGATGAAGTAGTGTACGCGTTGTATATACACAGCGTTTCATTCAGGTAACATGACAAAGGCACGCCCAATGTAATGTGTGTGCCTTACAGCATAGAGAATCAAATAATCAACACTTGAATTATCATAGATACACAGTAGTCTGAATTAGGTAAGTGCAGAGTGAGTATGCATACGTGTGTGGTTACGGGGACAGAAGCATGCATTTTGCCCTAGAAGAGAAACAACGTAAACATTCTAGAACAAAGCAGGGACAGCTATTTGACCTGGGAATGGGGAAGCCAAGTTGAGAGGAGGGGGAGACATAGCTGAAGCCACAAGCAGGCGAGTCTCGGGGCCATTATATCTGTGCAGGAAGAGAGTAATGACGGCAGTGGCAGCGTAAGTACCAGGAAAAGGGTTAATAGGAAGTTGATTGGGGTGTGCTGGGGAGAAATCATTGAAGCGTGTGTGTGGTTCATTCGGTGACCTGAGCGACGAGGGCGATCCCACTACACCCACCGCACTTCATTATGACAACTCGTCTATGCAAGTAGGTGTACCAGGTATTAATGTGTGTAAGTCGGCCTGTATTGTGTCCCAGCTAGTGGCTATTTACAGAGGCTGAGAGTATCCTCCCAGTGGAGGGCAATACCTCCCATCTGTGCCCAGATCGAACTGGAATGTAGCCAGGCATCATAGCACGGTGGGCCAACTACGGTTAATGAGCCACTTGGCTAAAATAAGGCCTTTGCTAAAAACCGTGATGTGACTATGGCCAAAATTTAAGAGCGCCTAGCGCCAATCATTGCCACATTAGTCATTTTTTTTTTTTACACTAATGTGGCTATAGTGTGGCAAAAAAATGCCACACCATATTTACCATGCTTGCATTGCGCCACTTTGTAAACCCTTGCACCACATTATGCCTGCCTCAGGCATAATGTTTGCAAGGGGTGGGGCATTCCCCCACTTAGGGTGCCCGCAAAAATGGGGCAGTGAAATCTCAGAGATTCCACTGTGCCATTTTTTTTTTACACCTGCACAGAGCAGGCGTTAAAAGGGGGCACACCTTTTTAATTTTTTTATAATGGGCTTCCATGTACTTTGTAGGATTAGTGCCATAATTTCTGGTGCTAATCCAGCAAGGTACAACAATATCATCAAAAATGATGACTCTAATGCAACTAATCTGTGCCATGGTGTGCCATGTGTTAAATATGGGCCACATATGGTGGCGTTGGGGGGGTGCAATCTGGGCATATGTTTTTTGTCCCTGCGAAAGAGTCCCAGTATGTAAGCCTCCCAAGTAAATGTGATGGTTCAGTTCATACAGTGCGACAGACAGTGCATCACTGTACTCTAATAGCACTGAACGTGTGGGCAGGCCCATAGCATGTGTAGTAGGTCTGCATCTAATAGGTGACCGTGCGAGCACTTTGCATCCACACAGATGAAGTAACTAATAATTTTGGCTGGTGTGGAATAAGCCCATTGGGTAATATAGTATTGAATTTGAAGGAACCTGGTACTGTGTGGAACCCTCGTTGGGCTTGCCAGCAAATTGGACCATTCCTTGATTGTGTATTACGTACCTCGGGCAGTCTCCCAAAGGTTTCAGTGATGTGAGCGGCAGGGTGGTGTGTTGTCTCGACAAATCTGCTAGCGAACGCACCAGGGGCCTGATTTATACTTTTTTAGGCGCCGCATTTGTGTCATTATTTGACGCAAAAGCAGTGCAAACTTACAAAATATGATTGCATTTTGTAAATTTGCGCCGCTTTTGCATTAAAAAAAAGGACACAAATACAGCGCTAAAAAAGTATAAATCAGGCCCCAAGTGCCTACCATTGCCACAAACATGCTAATATTGTATGGCCAGGTGAGTGGAAAGTTCCTGGGACGTCACCCCATGATTGTCCCAGTGCTCCGATGAGTGAGCAATAAAGGAAATAGTCACAGATAGGTAAACCAGTTTTCTCCGTTAGGGTGTCGTATGTAAGGAGAATGCAGTTGTGATATATTTCGCCCAATATATGGATTCCGGTGGCATGCCATGGCGCCTATTCTGCTAGTGTAGTGGTAGGATGGGCTCGTGGTGTCCCCGGAAGACCAATGGCCGATGCATAAACGATCGTCACGTAAGTGAGGTATAAGCTTTTACAGAAGAAGCTGTGTGCTACATGGAGAAGTTGGGGCTGGGGTGCAGGAGTTTTAGCATGGGGTGGAACAAATGGAGTATGTCAGGAAGACTCCAAGGTGGAAACACTGGCATGTCAGCCAGACTGCAGAAGGCTAGCCACCGTGATACCCACTGTAACTAGGCCACCAGCTAATAGTTTTCAAAGTTAGGGAGTGCCAGGCCACCATGATCAGTAGCTCTGTATAGTGTAGTGAGTGCTACTCTGCAACAAGAGTTGTTACAGATGAATTCTCAAATGGTGTGTTCAAGAGAACGGCGGGGGGAGGGTACATACATTGGAGATCAACAAAATAGTACTGCAAGTGAGGTGGGCCAGCCATTTTAGGAGCACAACTTGTCACCAATAACGGTAGCGCCCACCAAAAGGCAATCTGGGATTTGAGGGTTCGTAGTAGTTTTCATTTAATAGGTCCGAGTCAGATTGATAAATTTGGATAATAAGGTATCTGAAAGTGTTGGGTTGCCAGGGTGGAGAAAGAACGGCAGGTAGTGGGCCAGGAATGGGCATGAAAGATGGTAACGGGAAAATACGCGACTTAGACCAGTTGACATGTAGTCCCAATATTTAATGCGCAAGTGGTGAGCACAGTAGTTATTGACAATGAGGAAATGGGAAAGGTCTCTCAAGTAAATGAGGTTGTCTGTATAGAGGGACACTGCATGTGTATGCCCCAGTCACGGCCCTATGCACATAAAGCAACAGCCAGGGGTTCCATGGATAAGGCAAATAGAAGTGACAGGTGGCATCCCTGACATCTGCTTCTATTAATATAAAAGGGAATACATATCAGGGGCCCGGTTTTATCTCTGGCTATTGGCAAATTGTACAGGAGGCGTACCATTTGCGTGAACCGAGAGCCTGGTCTGAATCTACCAGAATCCAGAGCAGGAAAGGCCATTCTAACGTATCAAATGCTTTCTCCAGGTCAAGCACTAAGCAGCCCGTCCTGGGGCCAATGCGCAGTGCGTATTTTAGGATTCAGAAAAAACGCTGTATATTTAGTGATGCGTTACTGGCCCGAACAAATCCATTCTGGTCTGCACCAAGTCAAGGGCCAGGTGTGCCAGATGGTCTGCTATAATTTTGGCCAATACTGTTTAGTCGGATTTCAACAGCGCCAGTGGTCTGTATGAATGGAGATGTGTTGGATCTTTATATGGTTTGGGTAGTGAAATTAGGACTGCGTTGCATATTGTGTCGGGGAGGCATGCGGTGGCAAGTGCTTTCTCAAAGTTCAGGCAGGCAGAGTGCAAGTAATGAGCGCATGTTTTGTAAAATTATGCCGGCAATCTGCCAGGGGTTCTCCTGGTAGCAAGGGTTTTGATGCCGTTTTGAACCTCAGTTAACGTAATGGGTTTGTTTAGTTCCAACCTTTGATCTGGCGTAAACTGGGGGGAGTAGGTATCGTGGATAGAAGGGAGTCCATGTCATCCTGAGAGGATGGCATGACAGATTAGAATAGAGTGTTATAGTGGCAATATAATTTGTAACGTATCTTGCGCTGTGTACAAAGCTGTGTGCCAGTCTCTAAGCGCTGTGCCTCTATGGGTCGTTGGGGCCAGTCTTGCCTTATCATCCAGGCAAGGAGGGAGCCAGCGCTATCCGCTGTGACGTGTGTTCTGGCAGTGTGTGGTGTAGTTCAGACAGCGTAGTCTTTCTAGGGGTTCGGAGTGATCTTTGTGGGCTTTGGGAAGGAGCGGCTGACTGCTTGGGTCTTGTAATAACACTTTTCCAAGGTGAATTAGTTGACGTTCCACTGTGGAAACCTCCCTATCCAGTTGTCTGCGTATGTTCCAAGTCGGTCCCAGGCAATGGCCATGGAGGGTCACCTTGAAGGGATCCCATTCCGTGGAATGTGCCTCCATGGAGCCCTCGTTAAGGTCAAAATATTAAATTATTCATCCGGTTAACAGTCTCCTGGACTGCAGGGTCCACACTTGCCGCAGGCTGTAGCCACCGCACGAGGGATAGGAGGGGCCCATATCCTAGTCTAGTTGTAAATCAGTATATGATTTTTTTTGATTAATTACATGACTCACGTGGTGGAATGATTAGAACGCTATTAAAGGCTCGACTATTAAAACTGCATTGATTCACTGGGGGAGAAGTGGTAAACTGACAAGCAAGGTGCTTGTCCCAGGGAAGAGTGGTGTCCTGATTGGGTTAGCTATGCAGCGTGCACTAAGAAAAGCAGCAGTGAGGTGATCCGGACCACTTCTTCTAGAATGTACTTCACATTCATTCAGTCTATCATTATTATATATCTAAATTGGCCAAATAAGAATAGAGAGAAACAATTAGTAAATGTTTGAGAGATCTTAAGTTCACATATTTCAAACTAAAGCGTCTCATTCAGTCTAAATTGGTCTTTTTAGCTCCATTAAAAGTGTCTTCATCTTCTTTCTGTAGTGATATCATATGCCAAGGCCTGGCAAAGACAACGGGGTCTAGTTTTAATGTGCAATTGCATGCAAACATAATTTGTGCTTGCTTGGGTTTGCTTGTGCTTCTATATTAAAGCCTGATCTGTTCGCTTATGCAAGTCTTGGTATCTGCCTAGCCAGAATGGTATTGTGGATGTGGTGAGCCGAGTCCACCTCCCACTCGTTAAAGGGGGAAAGACATGGGGCACAAAGTTACAAATGCTCAGATGTTAAAATATTAGCAACCTAAAAGTTAGGTACTGTTTAAATAAATGTACATACATGATTAGTCCAACTACCAGGGAGTGCAACCTACACTTACAGTGACCACTAGGTGGCCCAGTGAGATAAAGTTAAGCACCAACTGCAGACATCTCTATGATCTACAGATCACACATTTGAATCAGGACAGGGCCAACTGATGTTTTCACCGGTTATTTACATGAATTAGAAAAGGCATAAGCGACTATTGTGGCATCTCTCACTAAGAGCTTGCTTCTCTTTTCTATTTTGCATGGCCATTCTGTGGAGATAACACTTTTAAACGTGAGAGGCAAAATTGAGCTAAATGCAGTTGAAACCTCAAAGATAAATATCCCCTTAACACGTTTGAACATAACTCTGAGAGAGATTTGTTGTATGTTAAGACAAGACACAGCACATTCATATACAAAATAAAGAGCAAACTCTTAGTATATTTACTGTTGTAAGAAACTCACTTTTTACAAAGGGAAGTAATTTACCACAAAGTTCTACAACATTACCAAATTAAAAAGAAGCTGCACCTTTCTTATCAACAGAAATAATCTAATTTTGTAAATCCACGTACAGTCCAAGGTGCTTAAAAACGCATATTAAAACATGGTTTAAAAATCAGACCTCACCATTACTATAGAACGCATTTGGCGCGCAAATTATTAAAAAAAAATGCATTTTATTTCCAAGCGCAATGCACTTCTCGGTTAGTAGTCCTCGTCTTCATCCTTAGAAGCATATATTGACTGATTCCGCCTCTTAATTTTTTTTATGCCACTGTTCCCATTTTCATTCTCGCCACTTAACCGCTTCAAAGCACGTTCCTCTAGAACCTTCCCCTCCCCGTCAGTCTGGCTGCTCTCAGAGCGCTCCAGTTCATCATTGGTGGAGTCAATAGCCTCATCAGAAGACACAATCATTGAGTCTGGGAGGAGGCGTACATCCGAAAAGTTGTTTGAGAAATCAGGTACGTGCTCTGGGGAAGGCTCCACAGACTGCAAGCTAATGTCCCCATCTCCAACGTCCTGCTCAGTCTCATCCTCATCGTCATCCAATGTGATTTCGTCAGGGTTAATGGAGGTGGAGAGGCCGGATGTGTCTGTGCTGTATTCACTGGGATCATCGGCTGACCCGGTGCTTTCTGCATCCTCCTCACTGTCTCCTTCAGCTTCTACCTGCCCGACCCTGGCATTAAGGTCGGTCAGTCCAAATTGGGCACAAAACTCAGTCGTCTGTGGGTTGATTAAGTGAGACGCTTCCCGATGGTTCTGAGGCTTGTTTGGGTCATAGCAGGGAACAGTGAGGCTGAAGTTAGTAGGGATGTTCAAGTCCTGACCCATATCAGCCAGCACTTCTTTTTTGGCTTCTTCTGTGGCGCTATAATCCCACCTAAGGGGGTAATTGACAAAATAAGTTATTGTTGCATCTGCAATGATTATTTTAGATTTAACTTGCCAGTACTACAAAATACCAAGCATGAAGGTGCGGTTCCTAGCTATCGCACTTGATAAAAGAAAAGTGTTTAGACGTTCAGAAAGCTCTTATAACCGTGCCACTACTGCTATCAAAGACTGACACCCAAAGATTGACACCCATGCACTTGACAGTCAGTCCTGGGCAACCAAGGAAGAGACTCTTCCCCCTCGCCCCCCACCCCCCCATCAAAAGGAAACCAAGCTCACCATCTCCCTAACTCCCACCACCTATCAAAATATTGTTGAACATTAGAATAATATGAAGGTATGGTGACAGGAGTGGCTCCTCCATTAGGGCAGAGTGGCATCACCCCTCTAACAGAAATAAACCCCAGAGATATAAAAATAAAATGGTAATAAAGTTAATTTCTTACCATTTTATTTTTCACCAATCTGTCCTGAACGGAGTGCCAGGATGGGCCGGGCCACTGCTGCAGCAGGTAGGAATGGTTGGCTGGCTGTCCACTTAGGTTTTAAATGCACATGACTCTTCAGCCGATTGTCTTGCGAGGGTAGCCAGACGTACATTTTAACCCTCTCTAACCCAGCTGTCATAGACAGCTGAGTTAGAGAAAGCACAGGCCTCCAGTTTTCTTGAGACCTCTGAGAGGCGCTGCTCCTTCCAATCCTGGCACTTCCCTCATGCTGGTTATCAGGACTGGTTAGGGGAATTGGCTGGAGCCCGGGTAGCCTGGAGGAGACAGACGCAGAACTCGGACCGAAGCGGAGGAGGATGTCGGACAGCAACCAAGGTAAGTGGCTATTTTTTTGTGAATAGTCTCCACTAACCTTGCATGCACGCATGCTCCCACCTACCACCCATCTGACCCACCACTCATCCTAGTTGCCAGCCAACGCCAGAAAGAAGGAACTTTAAAGGTACCCCAAGGTACGACCCACGATGCAGTAGCACACCAATACCCTACAAACTGCTTAATGAGTGCTTGAGTTGTGCCTAAGGAGTGCTCTTCAATTTAATAAGGACTGTACAAAGGCACATGCTGAGAATGCCAGATTGAGTATTGCTGGAATGCTTTTAAATGGCTGAACTTACACAATGAAAAGTTTGAATCTCTGGAAACCTTTTCACAGTAATGGAATTCTTCAAATGTTAATTAATCGTACTTTTTAGAACCTCATAAGCTTTTGCAGCAACAAAGTTAAAATGCGTTCAGACCATTTAAGAAAG
This sequence comes from Pleurodeles waltl, assembly GCF_031143425.1. Taxonomy (NCBI): domain Eukaryota; kingdom Metazoa; phylum Chordata; class Amphibia; order Caudata; family Salamandridae; genus Pleurodeles; species Pleurodeles waltl. The sequence goes on from NC_090440.1 coordinate 1,762,961,604, forward strand.
GCGATAAACCTGCTTCTTTGCTACAGGATAAAGCAAAAGAACAGACACAAGGATGGCTCCTTTACAGTTGACAAACATACATTTGGGGAACTAACTGGGAAAGGAAGTTTCCCGGTCTGGTCTCCACTGCTTAACGAAAGAAAAAAACTACATAAGCATTTCCCATGTCCAATTTCTATTTCTCAGTGAATTGATCTTTCACCACAGTTAGCAAGTTTAAACTAGCTGGGTTTTGGTTAATCTTTTAGTCCTCAACAGTGCGTGGTGTCACAGCGTCTAAGCGCCAACAAGACCCCCGCCAACTCTTCCTTAGTGAAGGAAGATAATGAAAAATAAATCTATAACCCCTATCGACTTTAGAATTTTCAACTCAAAGCGCCACAGCTTTATATTTCTTCTTCCAGTCAACATCTGGGTTAAAGTGTTCTCGGTCTAAACTTAATCAAGCAACCTCCTTGAAGCCACTCAACGGTGAAGGCAGTTTTCAAGTGCACTGGCAGACCTTACTAAGCTTAGTAGACCAATCAGTTAAAAAGCCCTAATTATCAATCTACCAAGCTGGAACTCAAAATTGACTTATTAAAATTAGTGGCTTCAACGATCGTAGAAACTGACAAAAGAAGGAGAAACTTTGCATCTGTCATGAACAGTGCAGTTTCAGATGACCACTCAAAGCTTGCCTTAAAAGTAAGCCTATTTACAAAGAAGGACTACTGTGCCTGCCAGTCTGTAACAGAAACTATTAGAACTTCCGGACAATCTCAGCATAGTAACTTTCGAGGTAAAAAGGTAAAAAACACATCAGTCCTTACACACATAGGTACTAGGGCCGACTAAAGCCAACAAAAAAGTTAACAACAATCTGAAGGCTCAGAGAGTTACAAATCTTGTAAAACCAAATAACTAGCCCTAAAACTATTCACCATCTTGTCAAGTCAACCTGTAAATCCAGATAAGACACTCCTTGTCCCCCCATTGTGCCCCTCTCTCATCACACCTATCTCATGACAAAGCAATACCTCCAGGCCACCTACATAAGAGCTCGTGGCCTCACCTTATAAGATCAAATTACAACTAAAGGCCGCCCCTGGTTCGACCTTTCCTGCACTACCTAATTCCCAAGGGAACTGTCTACAGTTCAGTTCAGGCCCTATGAAAATAAAACACCACAGGCCTTTAAATACGCCACAAGTAGCAACATTAAAACAGACCGTGAAAAGGCCTACATGCCACCAGAGAAACCGTACACCGCAGGAGGGGGTTCATTCCTCCCTTTCATTCTCCAATGAACTGGATGCCAAGTATGTTATGAATAGCCTCATCAGATCGCTTACAAAAACGGCTTCCCAGACAACAATTAGATCCATTGTGTGCGACTAGTCAATTCTTTCAAGACACATTCTAGCAGTAAGAGCGTCCTGGAGATTCCAAGTTCCCGCCCAGGCACCAGTGGCCATTCCATAGACCCTTCCATTCCCTCAAATACCAGACAAACCAATTTTCTATCCGAATTATTAGTTGAGAGGGCACTTCCGCAGCCCACCCAGAACATCACAGATCTTTCATCCAAGGACATCTTATCAATTCACTTTCTTCAGGCTGAAGCACACCCATGAAGGGAGTCAACACTAGTGGCATGGAACAGCGCGGAGGTTGCTATTTTTTGTCTCCTGATCCTCTTTATCCTAAAAGCTTTGGAAACCTTGCTCTGTTTATCGAACGGCAGGTCAATCACCAATTTTTGTCGAGCTTATTACAGGATTTCTTGGCTCCTTTGATAGTATTTGCCCCCAGGAAGCTTGGAACCAGACTGACATTTCAATGGCTTTGAAAGCTTGCACAAATTAACCCACAACACTCCTGGCAGGCCCACAGGAAGGTTGTCTTGTTCTGTAAAAGCTGATCTAAATTAAAATAAAACAATAATAAAAAATAAAAAATCCCAGATACCCTATCTGAGACTCTGCAACCAATTCGCAATGAAGCCCAGTTCAGGGATACAACCCGGTCATATGTTAACATTTAATGTATACAGGGAGTGCAGAATTATTAGGCAAATGAGTATTTTGACCACATCATCCTCTTTATGCATGTTGTCTTACTCCAAGCTGTATAGGCTCGAAAGCCTACTACCAATTAAGCATATTAGGTGATGTGCATCTCTGTAATGAGAAGGGGTGTGGTCTAATGACATCAACACCCTATATCAGGTGTGCATAATTATTAGGCAACTTCCTTTCCTTTGGCAAAATGGGTCAAAAGAAGGACTTGACAGGCTCAGAAAAGTCAAAAATAGTGAGATATCTTGCAGAGGGATGCAGCACTCTTAAAATTGCAAAGCTTCTGAAGCGTGATCATCGAACAATCAAGCGTTTCATTCAAAATAGTCAACAGGGTCGCAAGAAGCGTGTGGAAAAACCAAGGCGCAAAATAACTGCCCATGAACTGAGAAAAGTCAAGCATGCAGCTGCCACGATGCCACTTGCCACCAGTTTGGCCATATTTCAGAGCTGCAACATCACTGGAGTGCCCAAAAGCACAAGGTGTGCAATACTCAGAGACATGGCCAAGGTAAGAAAGGCTGAAAGACGACCACCACTGAACAAGACACACAAGCTGAAACGTCAAGACTGGGCCAAGAAATATCTCAAGACTGATTTTTCTAAGGTTTTATGGACTGATGAAATGAGAGTGAGTCTTGATGGGCCAGATGGATGGGCCCGTGGCTGGATTGGTAAAGGGCAGAGAGCTCCAGTCCCACTCAGACGCCAGCAAGGTGGAGGTGGAGTACTGGTTTGGGCTGGTATCATCAAAGATGAGCTTGTGGGGCCTTTTCGGGTTGAGGATGGAGTCAAGCTCAACTCCCAGTCCTACTGCCAGTTCCTGGAAGACACCTTCTTCAAGCAGTGGTACAAGAAGAAGTCTGCATCCTTCAAGAAAAACATGATTTTCATGCAGGACAATGCTCCATCACACGCGTCCAAGTACTCCACAGCGTGGCTGGCAAGAAAGGGTATAAAAGAAGGAAATCTAATGACATGGCCTCCTTGTTCACCTGATCTGAACCCCATTGAGAACCTGTGGTCCATCATCAAATGTGAGATTTACAAGGAGGGAAAACAGTACACCTCTCTGAACAGTGTCTGGAGGCTGTGGTTGCTGCTGCACGCAATGTTGATGGTGAACAGATCAAAACACTGACAGAATCCATGGATGGCAGGCTTTTGAGTGTCCTTGCAAAGAAAGGTGGCTATATTGGTCACTGATTTGTTTTTGTTTTGTTTTCGAATGTCAGAAATGTATATTTGTGAATGTTGAGATGTTATATTGGTTTCACTGGTAATAATTAATAATTGAAATGGGTATATATTTGTTTTTTGTTAAGTTGCCTAATAATTATGCACAGTAATAGTCACCTGCACACACAGATATCCCCCTAACATAGCTAAAACTAAAAACAAACTAAAAACTACTTCCAAAAATATTCAGCTTTGATATTAATGTGTTTTTGGGTTCATTGAGAACATGGTTGTTGTTCAATAATAAAATTAATCCTCAAAAATACAACTTGCCTAATAATTCTGCACTCCCTGTACATCAATGCTAGAAACATGCTAAAAATTATTTAAAAAAAAAAACTTGCATCAAATAATTAGAGGGGTCATTACCCACTTAATTATGATTTTCCAGAAGCCTGCACCCTGGTAACACTGATATGAGGATAACGGTCAAGACATGCTATGGCATCATCATGGTTCATATCCCCCAAAAACGTGACCTACCAGGGGAACAGCTGCTGACAAAACTCGAGTCCTTAGGCATCAGTGCTCTCAATAGGAGATACATTGATGTTATTCCAGCTAACCAACCCACTTCACTATATATAGGAATACTATTCGCGACTTACGTTTGTCAATCTAAATTTAACAACACAAAATAACCAAATTTGAAATAGAGGCGATTGCAGAAAGTTACCATCACCCCAAGGTCATAATCATTCTAAATAAAAAACCTCCCCATGGAACTAATAAATCACTCAGGAACACTAATAACCAGTGGCAACCTTAAGAGGCTCAAATAGATGTTCTACTACCCATAAATTCAGCTCAGAGCCAGATTCGTTAGGAATTTGGGCTCCACAATCCTCTTACTGCTAGAAAGCTCTAATTCATCAAACTAATGCACAAAATAAAAGCTGCAAATCAAGATGTGTTAAGTCATTACATTTTGGAGGAAATGCCAAGCAATCCTTTGTGCAGATCTAATCAATGGCTCGATCTCCTAAATTGCTCCCTTAAACAACTAGGATTACAAACTCTATAGCAGACCTTCATAAACCATAATCTCTTAAAAAAAAAAAAAAGCTGCAAACCATATGGCGAAAAAAACTGATTCTAAAGGATAAACCGGCTTTCAGATCCCACTCATGGTATGTTATTAATTCATAATAACTTTCATGCCCCCAACAATATCTAGGACAACCGTTCTCAATTTGAAAAATGAGGCTTCTGCTACACAGATTTGGTCTATTTCCTTCAAAGGACTGCAACCCTCTATGGGTGCGGACAAATTCAGCTCAAAATTGCAGATACGGTTGATCCCACCACAGTCCATCTTTTGTGCACATGTCCGGAGTTTAAAAGGAAGGAAATCTGCCTGTTAAAGCCATAACTTGCGAATAAGAACTTGCTGACAGGCCATGATCAGGATGGACTGTTCCAACATCCAATTCCGCATTTGATTCATTAAATTCGTAGTCACCGTAGATATGCGCAAAAAGTTATTAGACTTCAATCCAGATCAAGTAAGCTGTTAACAACCGTCCAGCACGTGAGAAGATCTACGCACTATGAGCTACCACTGAAAATGTCTTACATCTTTGCCCCCCTAGTGGGGTTTCAAGTGATCCGGGGGGGATACCAAGCTCTGGTCAAAATAGTCATTACACAAATAATTGTTTGTTAAAAGCAAAAACATCTTATTGCATTTTTAAAAAGGTAACAGTACTTAACTGCAACGTTATATTTAAACATTGCCATCTTTATAAAATAATTGTGAAAAAATTCTGAAGGGGGGGCCCCAATGATTTTTATTTTTCGAAGAGGGAGGGGGGGGGGGGGGGGGAGGAGGGGAGAAGAACCATTGCTCCAGAGGATTATAATTCATTATTGTATAAGGGATGTGTGGAGGGCGAAGTTGCAGATAACGATGAAATTGACTATGATGAAGTTTAAACTTGTTAGAGCTCCTGTACAGATTTCAGGACTGTGTCATACATTACATCTCCCAATGCAGAAATGTCCCATTTCCTAAAACTCTCCAATTGGGTCCCCTGTTGCTATACAGAACCGTGCCATAGTAGTGTCTGTTCCATGAGCCTCTCCAACCATCCCATTCAGCGTAGTGTTTTCCAACGTGGTCAGTACTACCCGTGGTACTGGAGGAAGACTGTTGTGCCTACCCCTCCCCATAAAGCTACTCCAGCAGAGGAACCACGCCCATCTCCCATCTCTCCACCTTTCCACCGCATTTGCCGGATCTCCCCATTGGTCACACCACAATTTGTTGATGATCAGCAGATTAGAGGCAAAGTAATAGGAGGATACGTCCTCAGCTGCAATGCCGCTGTTAAATTTTGCCTGAAAACATTTGGCCACGGCAATTCGTAGGGCAATTGGCCACCCCAAGGAAACCCAGTAAGGATTTTATTAGACCTGGGGACTGGATGAGGGTGATTTTGTAGTTGATAAAGCAGCCAGTGCAAGGACACCATTTTAAAGATCACTGAGCAGCCGGTAAGTGACAAGGGCAGTAGTGACCAAGTCCGCATCTCCTCCCTCACCTGAGCTAGGATAGCCTCCATATTGCACGGTCGGGAGAGTGTAGTGCCAGGATTCATAAACACCTCAAGGTACTTAAAGCCATAGGTCTCTCTTTGTAAATCTGGGGCCCAGGCTATCGGCCCCGTATAACCATTTACCGGAAACACTACAGATTTGGAAGTGACAAAAATGCGCAATATCTGGAGGTCTCGGCCCTGTCACCTCAGGGTCAGTAACAAAGAATAACAGGTCACCTGCGTAGAGAGCGAGTCCGTTTGAGGGATTCTTGCCCACTCAAATCCCCACACCTGTGCATCCATCTGGACCCAGCCCACCTAGGGCTCCATGACCAGGACAAATAATAGTGGGGAAAGAGGACACCCCTGACGCATTTCATGCTGGATTGAGAACGGATCAGATATGTGACCAGCGACCCTGACCGCAACTTGGAATATAGTAAATGAGCATACCGAAGGAACCTGGGGCCAAGGTTCAACAGGGTCAGCAGTATGATCATGTAGTTCTGGTGACTGGGTCAAATGCCTTAACTACGTCATCCAAAAGTATGGTGGCAGGTTGCCCATGGTGATCTGCTTTGCGAGCCCATTGGACACATGTCTGATGTTGTGGCTCTGCCAAGCATAAACATACCTGGTCTGGGTGAACAGGTTGGAAATGTGACAACCCGTCTATTTGCTAGTCTTAGCTAGTACCTAGGCTTCTCTGCTAAGGAGGGAGATGGGACGATATGAGGAATGTTCTTCCTGTGATCAGCCTGGTGACTTCTCTGCGCCGACAGCATGTATGACTGCTAGGAGGCGTTTCCTGAGTTTGGGCATGTATGTCTTGAAAAATTCACACGGCCGTCTATTGGGACCTGGGGACTTGCCAGACTGCAGGCCCTGGGGGCTTGCCAGACTGCATGCCCAAGAGGCCCGCCGAGAGCTCTGCCTCTCAGATCTTAGTCTAGTTGGGCTCTTGCTGAGCCCAAGAGGGTCGTGTGGGACAAGACGGCTACAAATGTACATTATCTACTGTTGGGGAAAGTCTTCACGTTGGGCATACACCCTCGCAAAGTAGGCAGCAAAGCTGTTTGCAATCACAGTCCCATTGGGGTCCAAAAGGAGAAGGCGTACAATGGGCCAGCAGGCCATCTGACAATATACTAAGCAGGTTACTTGACTTGTTGTCCCATTGGTAGATGCGGCTCTGTGCCGCCCGCTATGTCTACCTGGCTTTATCTATTAGCATCTGGTGGTTTTGCTGCTGAGCTAGTCCCCACTGCCATTGAGCTATCTGAGACTTGATGTCTGACAGGCTCAGTTTCTTACGGCGGCATTCCCCGGTACAATAATTTATGCCCTCCAATTGGAGTGCCGGTTTGAAGGCCTCCCAAAGGATCGCTGCAAACTCCTTAATACCCTAATTAAAGAGGAAGTACTTCTCTATAAATTGCATAATGTGTGTTCTACATGGGGGAAGCCATAGGTGCCAAGAAATAAGTCGCCAACGAAAGGCAGGTCGTTAGGGCCCAAGATGCATAGTTTATAGCTATCGGCGAGTGGTTGGATAACTCTTGAGTCAAAATGTTGGTGTTGAGTGTTCTGTGTACGTAAGTGGCCACATAAAAATAATCTAGCCAGGAGAAGGACCAGAGTGCCGTTGAAAAATACGTGTACCGTAAATCTAATGGGTGGTGTATTCTCCAGGCATTTGACAGTCACAGTTTCAACATCAGGGAAGCAAGCCAGGTCACTTTACCAGGCACGTTGTAGTTCCTTGCACATGCCATCTACCCACCTGAGGATCCATTACATTGTTTCAGTCTCCCCCCACCCCCACCACGGTTAGGCCATAGGGGAGAACTCTCCCCACAGACAAATTGATCTACAAATGATTGTCCCAGCTGAGGGGGACATATATTTAACATAGTGTGATGGGTTCGCCATATAGGGTACCCGTGACAACCATATAGTGGCCTAAGCAGTCAACCCAAGTTTCAGTGACCAGAAACGAAAGATTCTGATGTATAAGAATACAAGCTCCTCTAGACACCCTTATGAAGCCTGCATGGAACACCTGACAATAGCCAAATCTAGTGAGGCAAAGGGCTTTGTTGCCAAGGAAATTAGTTTCTTGTAGCATTACTACATCAGTTCCTTGTCTCTTTGCATATTTTAGGACTGCACCACACTTAACCTTGTCTAGTATCCCCCTTAAGTTCCATTACAGAACTCTGATAGTGCCCTGTGGACCAACTGACTCAACTATGCTCATACACTGTGGGTAGGATAGGAATTTGTAAGGAAGGGTGCACGAAGGTGCATGTGCTCGGTCGGTCTGCGCATAGAAAGAACCATTAACAATTCAATCCCAAAACGTCCCCCATTCCCCTACCTCATAAAACTAGAAGTACCTACTGCAGACTGTGGAATTTGGTGGCCCCAACAGGGCTCCTTGTGGATCTCCAATCCCCCGTAAAGTCTATTAACCTTGGAGAAGCTTACTTCATCTCAGGGTGGGAGTATAATCAAAGATATATGGCCTCATACTTACCTGGTAAAGAAGGGGTTGAATTATTATTTGTTCAAATTTTGGGATCCTAAATTATTCAAAAAAATTAAGCTGAAACTTCTGAGAGATGCTGCCCAATTATGGTTCAGTGTCAGGTCCCTAGTGGGGATTGATTATTATAGCAAATGGTCACCTATTTGGGACTCGCCAGGTACCCCAGAGTGTTTGAAGGATGTTTTGGCCACCCCAATTAAAAAGGCAGGTTTTAAACACTGGGGAGAGTTAGTAAAGGAAGTAGTCTTGCTGTCTTGGGAGGAAATGTCGCAGAAGACAGGTGGGGCTTTGTCGAGATTAAAATATCTGCAATTGAAAGGGTGGATAGCTAAGGATATTAAGATGTGGTTGGCAGTCCCAGATAGAGGATAACATTTTGGTAGACCCCTCCCAAACAAATTTGTGGCATCATGGTATTGGGAGTTGCTAGAGGCTGGGGGACGGTGAATTTAATCTGCCTAAAGAACTCTGGGGTGATGTTTTCCCGGAGTTACAGTTGGTGGAGGCTTGGGAGGTGTCTATGCGCACGCTATATCAAGTGGTGAAACCTGCTCTGTTTAGACCAAATGAACGAGTTACTTACCTTCGGTAACGACTTTTCTGGTGGATACATTAGCTACCTGTGGATTCCTCACCTAATGAATACTCCCATGGCGCCAGCATTCGACGGAAATCTTCTTCCTAGTCTCTGCACGTCGACGAGGACATCACTCTAGCCCACGCGACGCCGTCTGACGTCATACAGGCAATAAGAGGTCCTCGCCGACGTCAGTACCAACATTTTTTACGTGCATGAGAACAACAACCCAATGCAATGAAAGAGCAAGGCAACATCCCATAACCTTGTAAAATACACAATATTGCAATGAATAGCTGTAAATTTAATATAACAAACAAATATATGCAAATCATGTATGTACACAAAGATATATACATATATATATATATATATATATATATATACAGATAAATATACACAAGTATCCATTTATACAACATCTATTGCAACCTTGAAGACCAAGAGGAGCGCACTCAAGGATTACTTGGTAAGACCAGAAAGGCAACGGGGAGGCCGGTGGGACTGTGAGGAATCCACAGGTAGCTAATGTATCCACCAGAAAAGTCGTTACCGAAGGTAAGTAACTCGTTCTTCTGATGGATACAACTACCTGTGGATTCCTCACCTAATGAATAGAGTCCCAAAGCAGTACCACGCCCGGTGGCGGGTGCCTAAATGGTCAAACCAAGAAATCCTGCAGCACTGACCGTGCAAAATGGCCGTCCCTTCTGACCTCAGAGTCCAAACAGTAATGTTTCGCAAAAGTGTGAAGGGACAACCAAGTTGCGGCCTTGCAGATGTCGACCACAGGAACACCTCTGGCCAAGGCCGAAGTGGCCGACTTAGCTCTGGTGGAATGAGCTCTAATGCCCTCAGGAGGATCCTTCTTTGCCAAAGAGTAACAGATTTTAATGCAAAGAACCACCCACCTGGAGAGTGTTCTCTTGTGGACTGCCTTTCCTCTCCTCTTGCCCACGTACCCGATGAACAGCTGATCCTCCAGCCTGAAATCCTTTGTTCTATCAATAAAGAAGCTCAACGCCCTCTTTGGGTCCAGACGGTGCAGTATTTCTTCCTCTTTAGAAGGATGAGGCGGAGGATAGAACGTGGACAAAGTAATTGTCTGAGCCAAATGGAAGGGTGAAACAACCTTCGGGAGGAAAGCAGCCTTGGTCCTCAACACCACCTTATCCCCATAAAAAGTTGTATAAGGGGGCTTTACCGATAAGGCCTGCAACTCACTCACTCTCCTTGCAGATGTTATAGCTACCAGAAAAACTGTTTTTATAACCAAATACCTTAAGGGGCAAGAATGCATAGGCTCGAAAGGGGACCCCATAAGGAAAGTCAGGACCAAGGACAAATCCCATTGCGGCATAACAAATGGTTTTGGAGGATATTTATTTAGAAGACCTTTCAAGAATCTGATAACAATAGGGGATTTAAATAACGATGGTTGGTCTGGAAGACAAATGAAGGCTGACAAGGCCGACAAATAACCCTTAATGGTAGCCACTGCACAACCTTTCTGCGCTAGAGACAGAGCAAAAGACAAAACGTCCGATAGATGAGCATGTAAGGGATCAATCTGCCTCTCTCCACACCACGCAACAAATTTAGACCACCTATTAGCGTAGATAGATTTAGTGGAGTGTCGCCTGGCCGCTAATATAACATCCACTACATCAGGCGGGAGAGAGAAGGAACTCAGGTTGCCCCATTCAATCTCCAGGCATGTAGGTGCAGACTCTGGAGGTTGGGGTGTAAAACCTGCGACTGCGAGAGGAGGTCTGCCCTGAAAGGGAGACGGAGCGGAGGGCACATTGAGAGTTGGAGAAGGTCGGAGTACCACACCCTCCTTGGCCAATCCGGAGCTATTAAGATGACTAGCGCCCGGTCTTGGCGAATCTTCCTCAATACTCGAGGAATCAAGGGTATGGGAGGAAACGCGTAAAGCAACTGGACGCACCAGGTTATTTGAAACGCGTCCCCCAACGCTCCCTGCATCGGATACTGGAGGCTGCAGAATAACGGACAATGCGCGTTCTCCAGAGTGGCAAACAGATCTACCCGAGGAAACCCCCACCTTTGGAAGATCAAACGGGCTTGATCTGGATGGAGACGCCACTCGTGGTCTGCCGAGAATTGGCGACTGAGACCGTCCGCACGTACATTCAAGACCCCGGCCAGATTTGCTACCAAGCAAATCTGATGGTCCTTTGCCCAGGACCATAGTCGAAGAGCTTCTCTGCAGAGAAGGTACGACCCTACTCCTCCCTGTTTGTTTATGTACCACATCGTGGTAGTATTGTCCGTCAGGACCTGTACCGACTGACCACGAAGGGAAGGGAGAAAGGCCTTGAGAGCCAGACGTACAGCCCGTAACTCTAACAGATTGATATGAAACATCTGCTCCTCTGGAGACCAAAGGCCTTTGATCTCCAGATCCCCCAGATGAGCTCCCCACCCTAGAGTGGAAGCATCTGTTATGACCGTGGCCACTGGTGGCGACTGCGCGAACTGCTTTCCTTGTGAAAGATTGTTGCTCGCAATCCACCACTTCAAGTCCACAGCAGCATCTCTGGAGATCATGACAGCACCTTCTAGATCTCCTTTGTGTTGAGACCACTGCCTTCGGAGGCACCACTGAAGAGCCCTCATGTGCCAGCGAGGATGCGTGACCAACAGAATGCAGGAGGCGAACAGACCGAGCAGACGAAGGACCTTGAGGACTGGAACTACCGCTCAATTTCGAAACATTGGAACCAATTCCTGAATATCTTGAATCCGCTGAGGCGGAGGAAAGGCTCGACTCAATGTTGTATCCAGTACTGCCCCTATGAACAGGAGGCGCTGAGAGGGCTCCAGGTGAGATTTGGGCTTGTTCACCGAAAAACCCAGGTCGAACAACAACTGAGTCGTTGACTGCAGATGATGCGACACAAGCTCCGGAGACTTGGCTTTGATCAACCAGTCGTCCAAGTAAGGGAATACTGCTATCCCCTTCCTTCTGAGCTCTGCCGCAACCACCGACATCACCTTCGTGAAGACTCGCCCAAATCCACGAAACCTCCTGAAAAATCTGGAAGAGGCAGAGGAAGAAGGAGCTTGGAGTCCTAACGATTTGGCTGTGGCCCTGCTCTCCTTAAATCGCTCCAAGGCCGAATCAGCCTTGGCCCCAAACAGTTTGTCCCCATCAAAAGGGAGATCCAATAGGGTTGACTGCACATCCGCAGAAAACCCCGAATTACGGAGCCAGGCCTGTCTCCTTGCCACCACAGCCGTGCCCATTGCTCTGGCCACCGAGTCGGTCGTGTCCAGCCCAGACTGAATAATCTGGGTCGCGGCAGCCTGGGTGTCCGAAACAACATCCAAAAGACCCTGGGGAAGCTCCGTAAATGATGAGGAAATGTCATCCATCAGAGCATGGATATATCTCCCCAGAATACAAGTTGCGTTGGTGGCCTTCAACGCCAGACTGCAGGACGAAAAAAAATTCTTGGACTGCGCATCCAGTTTCTTCGAGTCCCTGTCCCCAGGCACCGTCGGGAAAGAACCAGGCGCTGATTTAGATGAACAGGAGGCCTGCACCACCAAGCTCTCCGGCGTAGGGTGTCTAGAAAGAAAGCCAGGGTCAGATGGTGCAGCTCGATACCTCCTAGCCACGGCCCTATGAACCGCTGGGGAAGATACTGGTCTCTTCCACACCTCTAGCACCGGATCCAGCAAAGCGTCATTAAACGGCAAGAGAGGCTCCGCCGCAGCGGAGGCCGGATGTAGCACCTCTGTCAGAAGATTCTGCTTTGCCTCTGCCACCGGCAAAGGTAGGTCCAGAAAGTTAGCTGCCTTCCGTACCACAGCGTGAAAGGAAGCAGCCTCCTCCGTGTATTCCCCTGGAGACGAAAGATCCCACTCAGGGGAAGTGTCCAGCCCACTGGCTGTATCCAGACCATGCAGTCCATCCCCAGAGTCCTCTAGTTCTCCTTCCTCCAGGACTCGTTGGTACTCCTGCTCCTCTAATAAACGGAGAGCACGTCTCCTCGAATGAAGCCTCTGCTCGATACGCGGAGTCGACATGGCCTCCGCCGAAGATCGGCACCGATCCCCAGAAGCAACCGACGCCGCGTCCGGCGCCACAGGTAACTTCGGCGCCGATGAAAGAGCAGGACGTAGAGAACACAGAGCTGATGGACCCACCGGAGTCACAGGACGAAATCCCGACGTTGACGGGATGGAAATCTCCGGGGCCAATCCCTCTGAAGCCACCGGAGCGGCCACCGGCGCCGACACCGGCGCCGAGCCCACGTTCCCAAAAGGGAGAAAGGGCATAAAGGGTGCCGGCCGTAGAGGCGCAGGATCACCCAATGAAAAGGCCAAAGGGCCAGCCGGAGCACCCCCTGGAGCCATCTGTTGGAAGATGGTATACATCGCATTTAGGCATGCGGTACTATCGGCTCCAGGGGTGGGAAAAGCCGGATACTGGGGTGCCTGTATCGAAGGCGACCCCGACCTCGACGTCTGCGACGCCGGAGACAACACCAGAGGCTGCACCACTCAATCACCGACGCCTGTCCAGGTGAAGTCAGTGACGCCGGAGAGGGCAACGGCGTCGACGGATGCGGCGTGACCGTGGGACTGACCTCCCAAGTCCTCTGGCGCCGATCCGAAGACCTGGAACGAGTCTCCTAGCTTGAATGGCGCCGTGAATCTCTACGGCGCCGGGAGTCTCGATGACGCTGATGCCTTGGCGAAGAAGACTTCTTGTGATGTTTTTCTTTCTTCGACTTCGCCATAAACAACTTAGCCTCACGTTCCTTGAGGGCCTTTGGATTCATGTGCTGGCATGAATCGCAAGTCGAGACGTCGTGGTCGGAGCTCAAACACCAAAGGCAGTCGGAGTGAGGATCCGTAACTGACATCTTGCCCCCACACTCACGACAAGGCTTAAAACCAGACTTTCTCTGCGACATTATTACTGCAGAGAAGGACTACGCAGCAAAAAATACACTGTAACCACGAAAGTAACAGTTGCTCCCTCGAAGATAACCGTTTCGAATGCACGGAAAAAAGGGAACTGACGTCGGCACGTCGTCGAGGACCTCTTATTGCCTGTATGACGTCAGACGGCGTCGCGTGGGCTAGAGTGACGTCCTCGTCGATGTGCAGAGACTAGGAAGAAGATTTCCGTCGAATGCTGGCGCCATGGGAGTATTCATTAGGTGAGGAATCCACAGGTAGTTGTATCCATCAGAACATATAATTTACATTACATAGAGGTTTTTTTTCTCCATACAGATTGTCCAAGATGGCGAAAGTTGAGGTGATTAAATGTGGAAAGTGTGGGTTGGAAAAAGCGTCGGACGTTCATATGTTTTTCGAGTGTTCGGCGATTAAATTTTTTTGGGACGCAAGGGAGACATACGATTTCGGAAGTGTTGGAGGTTGAGATCGAGATTACCCCACTATTAGTTATGTTTGGCAGATCGGAGCAGTTAATAAATTTAAGGGCAGATATGCAGGAGTGGGTATTTTATGCAGTTTTATTAGCTATAAGAGAAATCTGTAGGAAAAGGGTGGGTAGTATTATTCCCTCTTATAAAGAATGGGTGGATCAAGTGGAATATGTATTTAAAATGGATACGGTAATGGGTATCACTAGGGCAAAGAAATTTTGGCTACCTTTTAAAGCTTGGTTGGATGCACTGTTGGTAAGTGCATAGAATTTTTGTCCGATGATTATTCCCTCCCTGCGGTCTCTCACATAGTGAGGAGGTTTGGTGAGAGAGAAAGAAGGAGGCCTTTGGTTCCTCCCCGGGCCAAGGAGCATGGTTTGGTGTCAGACCGAAGAAAGACCTGGTGGCTGGGTTGTAGGAGGACAAAAAAAAAAAAGATATATGGCCTCACCTCAGTGCATGCATTGAATACAGCTGTCAATTAAAGTCCCCCCCTGTGTACCAAAATAATATGGATGTGTGCATAGTTCAATCAACATTTCACTAGGGCTGTTATACAGGGTCAGTGTTGTGCCTGACATTTTGCCAGGAAAGTCACTATTACTGAATGATGACTATTTGAATGAGGTTCTCTGAGAGTCAATCCTACCCAATACTGTTACAGCAAAGGCAGTGGACACGGACACAGAGTATTACAAAGTGTGCCCTTCCCGGTGCAATAAAGCAAAGGCCTCTCAAGGAGGGTAAAAGCACCCGCGCTCCGATGCGAGCAGCCACCAGCCTGCTCGACTCCCCCCAGCTGAGTATCTGCGAATGCAACGCTTCAGTGCCGGCCCCTTCCGGGCCGTGATCTGTTGCACCAAGGTACGGGTCGCGGCACGATGATCCAGTTCGAGGAGGCAGGGTGGGGCAATTAACACCACAGGGCCACGACACTGCACCAGGCTGGCCAGCACTTAGTCCGGCTTCACAGGCACGTCTGCCAACCTCCTTAAGTCCAGGCGCGGCAGCCCGTCGGCCTGACCGGACCCCAGTGGGAGAGGGAAGCAGACAGTACCCACAGCAAATGCTGCACACCATGGTCCGGGGAAACACTATTCCCACCACTGACTCCAACAGACTCCAGAGGGTTTGTCCCCAGCAATGAGTAGGAAGCAGCATGGTTCCCATGGGCTGCACCACTGTCTCTCTCAGCAGGCCACAGCGAGGCCGCCCCAGCTGCACTTAATATTGCTGGCAAGGGGGCCGCAACTGTTGTATTTAGGACGGTTTAGTCATGCAGTGGCAAACCATGAAAAACATGCAAACCAATAGCATACAAGGGGTGGCCTAAAGGCCATTGTTTTTACTGCTTATTGTACTTTTTTTTTTTTTTTTAATAAACAAAAGCGAAAGAAACAGTTATAACATTTTTAATCTAACCACTACCACAGATTTGAAGAGCTTTTGTTTATTGGCTATTAAGATAATGTAAGCACTTCCCCAGGCACATATCTCTTTGTGACTTACCTAGCATGGAGGCCGTTGTTTTCTGGCATATTCCACATTTTGGGTGTAACATTAACCAACTCGTTAGTGGCCTTCAGAATTGCCAGCCATTCCAGATCATACTCTAGCCTGTCTTCTGACTTACTAGGGTCATGATCGATGTCCACCACCTACAAGAAGAACAGTGAGGGAAGCTACAAGTAAATTCCAACCATCAATGCCAAAAGTGACAGCTAAATAAATATTAGAACAAGTAACTAGCAATCACAAACACTCAGCAGATTTTACTTATTTTAATTAAAGTTGAAGTGATCACACAGTACCTGCAGGAAATCTCTGTGGGGCAGGCATTTGTCCAAGGCTAAAAACTTAGTCGCTTTTGGAAGTTCTTTACCATTGTTGGTCTGAAAAGTGAAAAAACAGCATTAAACAACTTACAGAACAATTAGCCATATGTTTACATAATCAATCATTTTATTCTCATTTAAAAGCAAAGGCAGATGTGGATAAGCTAGCACTCCCATATGCCACAGGAATAAATTATTGACTCAAGTAGACGTTTACGCATTTACATTAAGGGTGTACAGTAATCACGGCCCTTGACATTACCTATATACTACAGTCTCTCAATTTCAAATGTTTCTGGTCTAATACCACTGCACCACTATGCAACTGTATCGCCTTTCCACTGTAGCAGTACATTCTTAAGTGCTCTTTGGCCAGCATGTGGCGCCATACACATTTTAAAAGGATGTAGTCTTGTTTATCACCCTCTTTAATATGTTGGATCAGGAGTTAATAAGGGGCAACCTACCAGTCCAGATTTGTTTCTTGTGCTCTAAAAATAATTTTCAAGAGCAAATGTCATTACAGTGGATAATTTTGGATAGTTATTTTTTTTATTTTCACTATTTTTTTAGGCTTTGGGGGGGGGGGGGGGGGGGAGGGGAGTGGTGGAGCGTGGAGGATATGAAGTGGAGAATAGCCATAAAGGAACTTCCTTATGTTGGGAGGCTCAATACAACTAGATCTTAAAGACAATAAGACACCCAACTTTAGTGATGGGTTACCTTGCCCCCCACTCATCTGGCTTGCTCATGCGCAACACAGCAATGTCAATACAAGCATGTTTCATGGAAGTTCAAACTTTAAATGCAATAGAAATGTGGGCCAAATAAAATAGTTGAGGACTGTTTTTTTCCTGGAGCAAAGTTGATGTTAAACCATAGAAAAATGTTCTTACATAATGAGATCTTGAAAAGATGGTCGTAAAACAACTTCAACATCCACAATCTATGTTTTTGCGTTTCCACTACATGAAAGATTGCAGGGCTTTTACCTGAAATAATCACTCAATACCTGGAACAGATTATTCTTACGTTTTAGTCAAGTAATAGGCAAAACATTCTATTTTGGCAAGCAAACCAGGAATTAATTAAACAAAAACTTATCTTACGTATTTTGGTAGTAACTATCTAGGAAATGTGATTTGTGAGTGAAATTGCTAAAAGTATTACCCTAAAGATATTCAAAACATGGAGTAGAAGAAAAGTATATTATTACTATTATCATCATCATGAAGGTAGCCATAAAGTGCAATGTTCATCCAGATATGGATCTCCCAGCACTTGAGGAACAACAAAGTTGAACCTGTGCCTACATTGGAAAATGAAGACAAGAAAAACAAGGTTTTAAAGTCCGTCTGAAGTTTCTGGTGGTTTGCTCGCTGTTTTTCCTTGCACGTATTTGTAGAGTATTGCATCCTTTCGAGGTGAAGAAGGCTGTGACTTCTCATATTTTGGTTTGGGGTGTCTGCAGAAAATGTGTTGCTGAAACCGAGGAGGTTCGCAGGTGGTATTTACTTTAGTTTTCTATCAGGAATTTGGATTCCAGTCTTAAGCTAGTTTGTACAAGGTCACTTTAAAATGTATCTTTTTTTTGGATAGGCAACCAGTACAGCTGTTGAAATGGACCCGAGACATGGCTAAATCTCCTAAGGCCTAACAGAGTTCTGGCCATGGCATTCTAAATGCCTTGCAGCCTCACAACTGCTTTTTTCACCAGTTCTGTAAAGATCAACCTTGATGCAGAAACAAACAGAAGTACTGAGTCCTACTATTTTCTTTGGAAAGAACAGGGACACTAAGGTTTCTTAGGTGATGGAAACACATCCTAGAAACCGGAACTATTTGCCACTTGAGATACGACTCAATAAGAGTCTCTTAGCTCTATGCCGCCATTGGACAGGAACAACCGGATGCAGGTGTCACAACAGTGCAGATTTGTAAGGAAATGCCTCCTTGGCATGGTTACCCCCTGACTTTTTTGCCTTTGCTGATGCTAAGTTTTGATTTGAAAGTGTGCTGAGGCCTGCTAACCAGGCCCCAGCACCAGTGTTCTTTCCCTAACCTGTACTTTTGTTTCCACAATTGGCACACCCTGGCATCCAGATAAGTCCCTTGTAACTGGCACCCCTGGTACCAAGGGCCCTGATGCCAGGGAAGGTCTCTAAGGGCTGCAGCATATCTTATGCCACCCTGGGGACCCCTCACTCAGCACAGACACACTGCTTGCCAGCTTGTGTGTGCTGGTGAGGACAAAACGAGTAAGTCGACATGGCACTCCCCTCAGGGTGCCATGCCAACCTCACACTGCCTATGCAGTATAGATAAGTCACCCCTCTAGCAGGCGTTGCAGCCCTAAGGCAGGGTGCACTATAACATAGGTGAGGGCACCAGTGCATGAGCACTGTGCCCCTACAGTGTCTAAGCAAAACCTTAGACATTGTAAGTGCAGGTTAGCCATAAGAGTATATGGTCTGGGAGTCCTTCATGCACGAACTCCACAGCACCATAATGGCTACACTGAAAACTGGGAAGTTTGGTATCAAACATCTCAGCACAATAAATGCACACTGATGCCAGTGTACATTTTATTGTAACATACACCCCAGAGGGCACCTTAGAGGTGCCCCCTGAAACCTTAACCAACTACCCGTCTAGGCTGACTGGTTTTAGCAGCCTGCCACACTCCAGACATGTTGCTGGCCACATGGGGAGAGTGCCTTTGTCACACTGTGGCTAGTAACAAAGCCTGTACTGGGTGGAGATGCTTCTCACCTCCCCCTGCAGGAACTGTAACACCTGGCGGTGAGCCTCAAAGGCTCTCCCCCTTTGTTACAGCACCCCAGGGCACTCCAGCTAGTGGAGTTGCCCGCCCCCCTCCGGCCACGGCCCCACTTTTGGCGGCAAGGCCGGAGGAGATAATGAGAAAAACAAGGAGGAGTCACTGACCAGTCAGGACAGCCCCTAAGGCAACCTGAGCTGAGGTGACTGACTTTTAGAAATCCTCCATCTTGCAGATGGAGGATTCCCACAATAGGGATAGGAATGTGACCCCCTCCCCTTGGGAGGAGGCACAAAGAGGGTGTAGCCACCCTCAGGGCTAGTAGCCATTGGCTACTAACCACCCAGACCTAAACACACCCCTAAATTCAGTATTTAGGGGCTCCCCAGAACCTAGGAACTCAGATTCCTGCAACCTAAGAAGAAGAGGACTGCTAAGCTGAAAAATCCTGCACAGAAGACGGAGACACCAACCGCTTTGGCCCCAGCTCTACCGGCCTGTCTCCCCACTTCTAAAGACACTGCTCCAGCAACGCTTTCCCTAGGGACCAGCGACCTCTGAATCCTCAGAGGACTGCCCTGCTCTAGAAGGACCAAGAACTCCCGAGGCAAGCGGCTCTGTTCACCCAAGACTGCAACTTTGTAACAAAGGAGCAACTTTAAAACAACTTGCGTTTCCCGCCGGAAGCGTGAGACTTGCTACTCTGCACCCGGCACCCCTGGCTCGACTTGTGGAGAACAATCACTTCAGGGAGGACTCCCCGGCGACTGCGAGACCGTGAGTAGCCAGAGTTGCCCCCCCCCCCTGAACCCCCACAGCGACGCCTGCAGAGGGAATCCAGAGGCTCCCCCTGACCGCGACTGCCTGTTCCTCAGATCCTGAAGCCCGGTAAAGACTCTGCACCCGCAGCCCCCAGGACCTGAAGGATCCGAACTCCAGTGCAGGAGTGACCCCCAGGAGGCCCTCTCCCTTGCCCAGGTGGTGGCTACCCAGAGGAGCCCCCCCCCTGCATCGCTGAAGACACCCCTTGGTCTCCCATTGATTCCTATTACAAACCCGACGCTTGTTTGCACACTGCACCCGGCCGCCCCGTGCCGCTGAGGGTGTACTTTCTGTGTGGACTTGTCCCCCCCCCCCCAGTGCCCTACAAAACCCCCCTGGTCTGCCCTCCGAAGACGCTGGTACTTACCTGCTGGCAGACTGGAACCGGGGCACCCCATTCTCCATTGAAGCCTATGCGTTTTGGGCACCACTTTGACCTCTGCACCTGACCGGCCCTGAGCTGTTGGTGTGGTAACTTTGGGGTTGCTCTGAACCCCCAACGGTGGGCTACCTTGGACCCAAACTTGAACCCCGTAGGTGGTTTACTTACCTGCAAAAACTAACAAACTCTTACTCCCTCTAGGAACTGTTGAAAATTGCTGTCTAGTTTTAAAACAGCTATATATGATGGATGTGAAAAGTGTATATGCTATTTTGCTAATTCGAAGTTCCTAAAGTACCTACCTGCAATACCTTTCATTTGAAGTATTACATGTAAATCTTGAACCTGTGGTTCTTAAAATAAACTAAGAAAATATGTTTTTCTATACAAAAACCTATTGGCCTGGAATTGTCTCAGAGTGTGTGTTCCTCATTTATTGCTTGTGTGTGTACAACAAACGCTTAACACTACTCCTTTGATAAGCCTACTGCTCGACCACACTGCCACAAAATAGAGCATTAGTATTATCTCTTTTTGCCACTATCTTACCTCTAAGGGGAACCCTTGGACTCTGTGCATACTATTCCTTACTTTGAAATAGTGCATACAGAGCCAACTTCCTACAAGATTCATTTATTTAGCTCTTTTTTTTGGGGGGATTGATTATTCTTTTATATAACTTATATAATTGTGTGCAGTTGTACACTGTGTATATTGGCTCTGCCTGTGTCAGGTCAAGCTACATGAACTATTCTGTATCTCTGCGAAAGAAAGTGAGCAGCCCATAAATTATAAGACCTGAAACTCACCTGCTTGAGGAACTGACCTCGTCCTGTCATCTTTTCAGAAAGGCTCAGCAAAGAAAATTCAAGGAAGCATTATTTAAGTAAAGCTTGCAAGGAAGAATGTGGATTACCTGATGTTGCATGAAAGCTGCAAATTTAACATGTAGATGCGCAGCAAACCAAAAGGTAGGCTTTATGTGCTGCAGGAGCTCGGAAGCCGCAGGACTGCCTAAGGTGTTAGACTCCACTTCTTGGCGCAGAAAGGACTTCATCTTGAACAGTTGCTTTTTGTTTCCGTAGTGATAGATACTCCTTGGCCAGTCATGCGACAGGAAGATGTCCATAGGCTGCTTCAGCTTTAAGTTTAGATTACAAAACAGTGAAAGTTTGGTGTTAAGACAGCAAAAGGGTGTTCCAGGAGAAAAGTTACACCATAGATATATACAACACAGTCAAAGCCAACCAACTAACCCCTGACTTGCAACCAGTCACATAACATGGCTAAAAACAGAGCAAACAGAACATACATAAAAAGAATCACCAAAACCTTTAAACCGGAAGCAGCTCAAGAAAAGCAAAACATAAAGTTGGTCCATTCAGCAGCCCACTAGAGCAACAGACCATTGCATGGCCTGATAAGTTCAAATCACTTTCCCCAATGCCAGTCAGTGGGTGTCTTGATCCTAGGTCTTCGACAAGCTTATGTTACTAAACTAACACTATTGGGGTTATGTTCTAGGCCTCGGCCAGTGTTCGGTGTTACTCTTCAGAATATCACTTCAGCATAAGGTGACCAATTCATTCAAGATCATCACGGACACTCCCACCGGTCCTGTAGTTTTCCTCTAAAGAGTTAGTAGGTGTAGTAAAACCACAGAAACAAGTGAATCCGCTTCAGTATTTATTTACTTCATGTCATCATCTTATGAGTCACCTCACAGCTGTCAGTCAGCTGGATGATTAACATTCCAAAGCAGCTGCCCGAACAGTTCATTGTAGGTGAAAATAGAGGAGGAATTAGGAAAGGGTAACTAGGAACATGGGAAGTAAAATATACCATAGTAATAACATTCAGATGAAATTGTTACATGTTATCTCAACTAATAATCAACTACAACACGTCCCTTTATACAACAGAGGAATCACACCCAGAGGAACGGATGATTACATCAGAGCATTTTGACGAATTGTCTTATAATTAGTTTGTTAGGCCAATTTTAAGTGTCATAGCCCTTGTGCCAAATAGGTATTTTCCTAATTCGACTAGAATCCCAACTAATCTGGGACCTATCCTCATCACATGCACCAGCAATGTCTATAGGTTGGTTTGTTACAATGTTTTCAAATTTGAAAAGTCTGTCCATACTCCAGATTTTCCCGTCATCAAGCACTACTATATTTATCAATACTTGTAAGATTTTCTTAGGCATTGAGTATTGCTTATGTTGGAGCAGTGTATGGGTAATTTTACTAATACTGTATACCACCAGCTTTCCAATCTCTCCTAGCCCTTCTATTTGTGGCGTCATACTGCGCTTCATATTGTTCTTGGCGTTATCGGACACATACTCCTACTTCCTCCCTGGGTACCCATAAAGGTTTACCTCCCCCTAACAATTAGGAGATTGTTAGGTACCCAGTACTCTGCATTTCAGTGACATGAATAGAGAAACTCTTGTCACTGCATTGGGGCTTGTGTGATAGGACCATAGCTTATCTCTCAGAACATTTCCTAATGATTCTCCTGAACGCACAGCCACCTGTAGACATTCCTTAATCATTCTATTAATTCTTCCACTAACCATTAGCTGTGGACAATACAAAGCAGTGGTGAAATGTTTAATGGATAGCTTGGTTAGGAACTCTTATCTTCTCGGTTGTAAATTGTACTCCATTATCAGTCATTAGAGTGTTTGGAATACTTTCAGTACTGAACGCGTCCACAGGAAATCAATCATTGCTTTCATTGTTACCGAGCCCACTAACCTGGTCACGATCCAATGGGAATGGTAATCAGTTAACACAATTAGATATTTCCCATGCCATGATGGATAGCTAAATGGCCCCACAATGTCCAATGCCAATTTATCCTATGGTTTACTAGGCACCTCTACAGGAGACAATGGGCTTTTACGTGAGATTCTTGTATCATCGCTAAAGGCACATTTTATGCAATCCCGTACTGTGCTTTCTAAAAGTGGATCCATGCCTGGGAACCAGTAGGGTGCCCAAACATTTTTTTCTTTTCTTTTTCTTTTCAGTGAGACTTCTTCCCGGTGGCCTTCATGAGCAAGCTCAGCTATATGGTTCCAAAGTTGTCTAGGAGGTATCAATTTGTCCCCTCTTTTGATAAACCCTTCCTTAATACTTAGCTCATGTCTCACTCCCCAAAACCATTGAAGGTCTTCATGTAAACTGGATTGTTTTTTAGGCCATTATCTACCGTCTCAACCCTGCCAAGTTCTGGCATGTCTAGAGGATCTGGGGATGGTAATTCCCATTCGTGAGTTTGCTGGTGATCACAACTGAGATTGTCAGCTAACTGATTCTGAATGCCTGGTATGTATTGTGCTATTAGGCGAATGTGGTTGTGAATTGCCCAATGCCAAATCCTTTGTGCTAAAAGACACAGTTGTGACGAGTGTGTCCCCCCTTTTCTGTTGAGATAGACAACATGACAACAATGTACTGTCTTGACAAGAATGTGTTTGTAGGCTACTAGTGGTTGAAACGCTTTTAATGCTAGAAAAACCGCTAGCAGTTCCAAGTGATTTATGTGAAGTTTTTTTTTTTTTTTATTGGCCCATTGACCCTGTATGCTGTGATTGTTGAGGTGTGCTCCCCACCCAACCATGGAAGCATCGGTTGTGATAATAGCTTGAGGCACTGGGTCTTGGAATGGCCGCCCTTTGTTTAAATTTATAGGGTTCCACCATTGAACTGAGGAGTGTGTTTGGCGGTCTATCAACACTAGATCTTGAAGTTGACCCTGTGCTTGTGTCCATTGTTTTGCTAGGCACTGTTGTAAGGGCTGCATGTGTAATCATGCATTTGGGACTATGGCTATGCATGAGGACATCATGCCTAGTAGTTTCATTACAAACTTTACAGTGTAGTGTTGGTTTTATTGTATGCTTGATCTTACATTTTGGAACGATTGGACTCTTTGTGGACTTGGAGTGCCAATTGCCCTTTGTGTGTTGAGTGTTGCTCCCAAGTATTGTTGTATTTGGGATGGTTGCAGATGCGATTTTTGGTAATTTATAGAGAACCCTGGTTTGTGTTGTTTCTATGACGTATTGCGTGTGAAGAAGACACTGTTGTTGAGTGTTGGTTTTTATTAGGCAGTCATCCAAATATGGGAATACATGCATGTGCTGTCTCCTTATGTGAGCGGCTACTACTGCTAGGCGTTTTGTGAGTACTCTGGGGGCTGTTATTCCGAACAGCAGCACTTTGAATTGATAGTGTATGCCGTGCATTACAAACCTTAGGTATTTCCTGTGAGAAGGATGGATGGGTATGTGGAAATACGCATCTTTCAGATCCAATGTTGTCATGTAGTCCTCCTTTTTTAGTAAGGGAACTACGTCTTGAAGTGTTACCATGTGGAAATGATCTGATTTGATGAAGAGATTCAGTGTTCTGAGATCTAAGATAGGTCTTAACGTTTTGTCCTTTTTTGGAATCAGGAAATATAGTGAGTAGACTCCTGTTCCTTTTTGGTGATTGGGTACGAGCTCTATTGCTTGTTTTAGTAGCAGTGCTTGGACCTCTATTTGTAATAGGTCTAAGTGTTGCTGAGACAGTCTGTGTGTTTTGGGTGGCACATCTGGAGGGAATGTTGTGAATTTTATGCAATTACCATGTTGGATAATTGATAGGACCCATGCGTATGTGGTAATATGTGTCCAGTTTTGGTAGTATGTGGTTAGCCTCCCCCCCACTGGTGACAAGTGTTGGAGTGTTGTGACATTGAAGTCACTGCTTGGTCTGGCTTGGTTGGAATTTTCCCCTTCCTTTTGGGAATTGTCCTCTATAAGAACCACAAAACCCTCCCCTCTGGTATTGTGATCAATAGGTGGGTCTGGTTTGAGAGTTGGAAGGTTCAGATGTTTGTTGCCGAAACCCCCTCTGAATTGTGGTTTTCTAAATGTGCCTCTGACTTGTGGGGAATAGAGCGCGCCCATGGCTTTGGCCGTGTCCGTGTCTTTTGTCATTTTTTCAATGGCTGTATCGACTTCCGGCCCAAACAACTGGTGTTGATTAAACGGCATTTTTAACACTGCTTGTTGAATCACTGGCTTGAATCCAGAACTTTGCAGCCATGCATGTCTGCGAATGGTTACAGCCATGTTGACAGTCCGTGCTGCTGAGTCTAGTGCGGACCTTATCTGGTTGTTAGATATGGCCTGTCCCTCTTCCACTACTTGCTGGGCACGTTTTTGGTGTTCCTTGGGCAAGTGCTGTATGATATCTTGCATCTCGTCCCAGTGTGCGCTGTCATAGCGTGCAAGCAGGGCTTGTGAATTCGCAATTCGCCATTGATTGGCTGCTTGTGATGCCACTCGCTTGCCTGCAGCGTTGAAATTCCGACTTTGTCAGGTGGTGGAGCATCGCCTGACGATTGTGAGTTTGCTCTTTTCCTTGCTGCCCCTACAACCACTGAGTCCGGTGTGAGCTGCTGTGTTATGAACACTGGATCTGTTGGGGGTGGTTTGTACTTTTTTTCAACTCTAGGCGTGATAGCTCTTCCCTTTACAGGCTCCTGGAAGACCTGTTGCATGTGCTTGAGCATGCCCAGGAGCATTGGCAGACTCTGATAGGATGCGTGGGTGGATGCCAGAGTGTTAAAAAGGAAGTCATCCTCCACTGGCTCGGTGTGCATTGCTACGTTGTGGAACGTAGCTGGCCTGGATAGTACCTGCGTATATGCAGTACTGTCTTCTGGTGGTGACGGCTTTGTTGGATAACATTCTGGGCGGTTATCAGATAATGGTGGTTCATATAAATCCCATGCATCAGCATCATCCTTGGTCATCCCATTATGTGTGGGTGACTGCATTATAGGTGTTCCCACTGGTGACAATTGTGGCGAATGCAGTGGGGATGGTTGTGGTGAGACCATTGGTGGTGATTTGTCTCTAACCACTTTTGCCTTTGGTTGCATTTCTGTGTCCTGAAATGCAAGCTTCCTTTTCGATTTGAGTGGAGGTAAAGTCTGAATCTTGCCAGTCTCTTTTTGGATATGTAACCTCCGTTGTGTATGGTCAGGTTCTTCCATACCTAACTCTTGCTAGAATAAATGTATTTTCTTGAGTTGGCTGGAAAGTCCTTGCTCTTCTGTATAAGAGCTTCTTTTCGGCTCCGAGGCCGCTTTTTTCGGTACCGAAGTTTCTGTTATAGTCTTTTTCGGTTCCGTGGAGATTTTTCGGTGTTTGGTCGATTAGATCACTGTGTCGAAATCGGTCGGTGCCGGATTCTCGACCGGAGTCGGAAGTCTTCAGCAACTCCCTGGCCTTTTTCGGTGCCGATGTTTGGTCACCTTACTTTCGGTGGGTTGGGCCATGGCCTGCTGGCGGTGGCGTCCCCATGGCCTTAAGTGTTTTGGTATGACCCTGAGTTTGGGACGGGGCAGGTTTACTCACGGTTCATTGCCCCATCGAGTGTCGTTCACTTCCGGATTCATCAGAGTCCGTCTCTTGGATGGAGATACTTTCCCCCTCTTCGACGTCGAGCGGTTCTTTAGGTTTCAACGCCATTTGCAGTCTTCTTGCGCGTCGATCCCTCAAGGTCTTTTTCGATCGAAACGCTCAGCAAGCTTCACAGGTATCCTCTCTGTGTTCGGGTGACAAACACAGATTACAGACCCAGTGCTGGTCTGTATAAGGATACTTTGCGTGGCACTTAGGACAGAAACAAAAGGGGGTCCGTTCCATTAGTCTGGGACGACGGGTGCGGTTGGGCCGACCAGGCCTCAGTGAAGAGTGGAAGCCGCAAAGGGCCGCCGAATCGGTCTTGATGTCGTTGCCGATACACTAACACTAACCTGGTACCGAGCGATAACAATACCGTCGAATTTTCAATACTTTAGCTAACTTTCCCGATTCGAAATACGGAGCGAAGAGGAACATGTCCGAACCAGACGGCGGAAAGAAAACAATCTAAGATGGAGTCGACGCCCATGCGCAATGGAGCCGAAAGGGAGGAGTCACTCGGTCCCGTGACTCGAAAAGACTTCTTAGAAGAAAAACAACTTGTAACACTCCGAGCCCAACACTAGATGGCAGGATAATGCACAGCATGTGTATGTGCAGCCACACATGCCACCGAACATATATATATCAATGGAAATGCGAGGAAGCCTGTTCTGCGGTTTTGTGGATTTTCGCGCCACATTTGATTTGGTAGATAGGAATTTGCTGTGGAACATGCTCAGACAGTTAAGGATGGATTTGGATTTATTATATCTCCTTCAGGGTCTGCATTCACAAAACTGGGCCCAAGTAATTTTAGACATGAGTGGCACACTGTCAAAAAAGATCCCTATAAAGAACGGTTTGCACCAAGGTTTTGTGTTGGCACAATATTATTTACATTATTTTTGTCAGATTTGCCCGGGTTGCTGCAGGAGGTCAAAGGCCTAAGCCCAAAAATGGATGGTGTACATGTTTCCTGCTTATACGCCGACGATTTAGTGAAATTGGATATCACGGAGTTAGGTCTACAAAGGAAATTAGAGATGTTCCACTCTTATTGCCGAAAAGGAAAAAAATAGTTGTAAATTTAGAAAAAACAAAGATTATGTCTATAGGGAAAGTGAAGAGTGATTTTGCTTACCCATTTAGATCAAAAACTAAAGAAGGTAAAAAAAAATATAAATATTTAGGTATGTGGTTTGACTCAGACTTGAAATGGAAGGATCATATTGAAGCCCTAAAAAAATAAAGCTTTATCATTGGTCTGGGGATTGAAACAATTTAGTAGTAAATATGGGGGTCCTTCCCTCCAGCCGGTTATTTCTGCTTTTAATGCCATGGTACGTCCCCAGTTTCGATATGGGGTGGAAGTCCTAACACTCTCAAGGAAACTAAATTGGGAGACAGAAGAAAGCTTTTGTGTAAAGCGTATGCTATCATTACCTCCGTCAAGTATGTTACAAGCTATAAGAGCAGAATGCCAAATGACGTCATGGACTTAACAGGGATTACAAGCAACGCGGAAGTTTTGGTTAAGCTTAAGAGACGAGGGGATTTGTAAGATCGCGAGATTGTGTAAAAAAAGAAATAACAAGCAAATTGTATTGGGCACTACAAGTGAGAGGACGTTTAGAGAAGCATTGTGTTCTCTTAGGCTTGCCATGGTAATCAGTGGCGCTGTGCACAAATCCCGAAACAAAATTTACGAATAATGGTGAAGGAAAGGGAAAGAGAAATAGATCTGAAGAATATAGAGTGTAAAATATCAACTCAGGTTATGGTAGGGGGAAATGGAGGAACCTGGAAAAACGTTCCCTACCTAGAGACCCTACCTAATCAAAGATTATGGGACGCAGTGTTAAAATTCCAAATTGGACTGAATCCAGGCTATATGGACCCTAAAGCAAAATCATTTCTTAAGGATTCTCAGGGTGTATGCACATGTGGCTTACAACAGAAATTTAGCATGCAACACCTACTTTTGGATTGCTATTGGTTTTAGAGGTGCGTAAGATGTTTTTAAAACCAGTTTTTAAGGAATACAATATGATTAACCGGGATCAAGCGTTTAGACTATTAATAGACATGAGATGTTTGAATGTAACTTGTGCACTAGGCCAATTTTTTATAGGATTAAGAGGGGTCTTAACTGAACTTACAGTGCCGGGTATACCGTAGGGAGTAAAGACAAACTAAGAATTTGAAATGGCACAAATAGGTTGTTTTTAAATTGGTTGATGGAAATATGGAAATTTTGCCACGTTATATAGTGGCCACATGTAAAATGTTGAGCACTTTAAATTGGAAACTGCACTTTGGCATTATAAGGATTTGAGTCCCGTTAGAATTGTATGCGAGATGATTTGTTTAGCATGCAGTCTTTTTAAAGAATTACAAGGAAATGAAATTGGTTGAAGGGTAAACTAACTTAATGAATAATGTAAGTAGAGTTTGTTAATAAGCTTTAGAATTATGAATGTATTATGCAATAGGGAATCCTTTTTTAATGAATTTTGTGTAATTGTCTGCTTATGTATAGGTTTTTATATCGAACTTTATATATATTTTATTATTTTTACACTTTTAAGGTTTAAGCCAAATAAAATAATTTATGACTATCTGACTGAGAAGTTGGGTAAACTCCGAGACTGCAGAGGCTAATTTTCGTACTCAAGAATGGAAGTTAACAGTGCATCTGAGCACACACACACACATGCTTGTTACTAATTTGAAATCCCATACATTATCAAACCACTTTAAGAAAATATACCAGGGTAGGTGTGAAGAGATCTTTGGTACTGCTGCTCTAAACTTTGTCGCAGTACTTTCTCCCTATGTCTGCTCCAAGTGACCAGTGATGAAAATGTCATACTTTCATATTAAGACTTTTTTTGCAGCTTTTCTGGCCCACAGACGGTTCACGTGGCAAACCAGACATCAGTGCAAAACATAACATGCCGGAATCCTCCTGAAAATGACTACAGGAAACAACTACTGGATACAGTAGAGCAAGTGCATAACAAATGATGCACTACTTCTAAAACCATTAGTGAAGTAAAACCAGATTTTAAAAATACATGAACTAGGAAAATTAAAGCAAAGTTATAAAAGTGATTAAAAAGAAGAGCAAGGCAATATTCTATTTCTACTTTAAACAGCAGCCTTAAAAAGGTACATAATATTTACAATGTACCACGTTTTTGCGTTTCTAAGGCAATGGAAACAAGTATATTGCATTAGTGTCTAAGACTGTCAATCTGCAAAGCTATTTGGTTTAATCAGAAATGCCTAACTGATGAATCTATATTTCGGACTGTGGAAAACTGTCATGAATCAGCATGAAATTTACAAACGAATGATATGGTATACATGTACATATGGTTAATCCGGAAAAAATTTATTGCAGGTTTGTTAAAAAAGGGGGGTGGGAGGAGAGGGAAACCGGGTGGAAAGGGTAGAGTGATTGGGGAAGGTAGTGCTTAGCCCATCTTAGTTTATATGAAGTCTTTGGTATGCATCGGTTAAGTGTTTTTTTGGAATCATTAGTAAAGTAACAAATGTTATGCTAGGTTTACCTTTTTGTTTAACTGGTTTATTAAACATAAACATCGATTGGTTGTAAAGAACAGTGGGAAATTAGTCACGAAAAACAATTCTGTGGAATCGTGTGGGGGTACAGTTGCCACATTCCACTACCAGGTTTACAGATATGTCCCTGCAGGAAACTGGCCTGGAAACTGGAATTTGAATACTGCATAAAGGGTTGAGGGGCTCCCCAATGAGTGGACAGGGCTTGCTATGCAATCCCCAAGTGCTCTATTTAGGGGTATAGTGTGGTCGAGCAGCCTCAGGCTTAACACAAAGGCGTGCAAGACATCTACAAATACACAGTCAATAAATGAGACACACAACTCAAGGCGATCCACACCCATTTAAAGAAATACCAAGTATCTTTATATATGTTTAGGCATTAGAGAAAAATCATTCACGTAAGTACGTTTTTAAATAGAAATTCTTTTCACTTTAAAAAGTGGAGACAGTGCAATTTCTGAGTTCTGAAATGTTTTCCTATGGAAGGAAAACAAGTTCTGCTTTCAGGTACTGCTTGACGATTTACGTGACCAATCTCCGAGACTTAATGTGAGTACTGGGCAAGGGTCAGGACCACACCAGCACGCTACTCCGGGTGGCACTGGAGTGGCCAGGTGCAGAGGAGTAGTATGATGTCAGGTGCCCAATGTATTTCAATGGAGATTGGTCTCTGTGGAAAAAGGCTGCAGGCTCCGGCAAGGAAGTCAATCGAGGTCAACCAAAAGATAAGTTACAAATGTGGGGTGCTCGGGGGACGTAAGTGCACCTTTAGTTCTCTTCTCCACGGGTCTGGGGCGACGGGTGCAGAGGCGTCCTTTGGTGGCAGTGTTCGGTGTCCAGGAGCACCCGCGGTTGAATGTGGTTTGAGGCTGCACGCATCCTCCGGGAGTTCAAGAGTGGTGAAACCACAGTGAACTCTAGTTCAGGAGAGCTGGAGGACGTAGCGAACACCATGGGTCGACTTCAACTCGGACCGGAGGAGACAGGAGCAGTGGCTGTTCTAGGCGTCAGGTTTCTCTCAACACAGAAGCCGCTGGAGAGGGTGTCTGCGTGTAGAGGCTGCAGGTGACCTCGGGTCCAAAAGGGTTAAAACCACAATGGACTTGGACTCTGGGGAGCATTGTTGGCACTGGTGGTTCATGTCACCTCTGGTCAGAAACTACAGGTTGAGTGGTGACTTCAAGTGTCGGCATTGATGGTTCCAGAGGCTTCATAGTACCTTCTTTGGAGGTTTTGGGAGAACAGGTCTGCTATTCACAGGAGGTCTTCAGTCTTTATTGAAAGCATGTAGTTCTCCCGAGTTTCTGGAGTCACAGCTGCAGGTTGAGTGGACTTTGGTGCAGATTTCATTGCGGGATGCAGATAGGCTGGTGGGGTGGGCACCAGGTCAGCAGCTTTTTTTTTCTACACTTCTGCTATTGTAGCTCTTTGGTGTCCTTTGTCTTCAAAAGCCGCCAGGATCTGCTTCTCTTGTGCCAGGGGCACCCCTATATACTGAATTTAGGGGTTTTAGGAGTGTGCAGAGTAGTAGCTAATGGGCTACTGACCCCAGAGGTCACTACGACCCCTATATGACCAATTCCTGTGGAAAGTGGCCATAACCCTGTCACAGAATTCCTATGTATGCTATCACCAAGATGGCTACTTCTGATAAATGGTGTTCACCTTGCAGTAGCCCACCTTAGGGGTTGTACTAGCCTGGGGGTGGCAAGCCTACCTGGATAGCTAATTCCCACTCTCCCCCATATCAAATGAGCTAAGGGTGGGGGTGGCTTCCTCTTATGTGAGAGGAGCCAGATCTGCATTTCAAAAGGCGGCAGCCCTTTGAGGCTTTCCGCCTTAGGGAGGCTAATCAGCAGGTCATCCTGTGGTAGGGGGTGTTTTGTTCTGGACCTCCAGAGAAGAGAGGGCTCATCATATGAGGCCCAGAATGGTGTCTTGGGTGGCAGGCTGGCAGAAACTGGTCAACAAGCACACCAGAGGCTGGTGGGGTTTCAAGGGGCACCTCTAAAATGTCCTCTGGGTGCATGTATTGGTAAATCCAACACGGACATCAGTGTAGGTTCACCAATACGAGATATTTGATACCAAACACCCCTATAGTCAGTGAAGCCATCGGGTAGCTGAGGAACTCTTATTGACCAGTGTCCTGCACAAGTATTTAAGATGGCTTCCCTGGTCACTTGGTATGTTTGAGAATTGACAAAGACATAGCAGGGGCATATCTGCTCATGCAGATATGCCCTCATATGTAAATAGTGCACCCTGCCTTAGGGCTTTACGGCCTGCTAGAGGGGTGACATATATATTGCTTGCAGTGTTAGGGGACATGGCACACAGGCTGTGTGCCATGTCATGTTTCCACTTTGGTCGGCACCAAGACATGCAGTGTACAATGGCTGCCTGTCATGTGCTCGGTGAGGGGTCCCTTAGGGTGGCACAATTTGTACTGCAGCCCTTATCCCTCTTTAGTACCCCAGGCCCTAGGTAAACGGGATACCATTTAATAGAAACTTACAGGGAGTGCTAAAGGTTTTGAAAATTGGGGAGTTTTGGGAAAGAGATCTGGCACTGGAGACCTGGCTAGCAGGAACCCAGTGCACTTCCAGTCGAAATCACACCAGCTATCAGGCAAGAACTAGGGGGTAACTATGTCAAAAAGACACACTTTCCTACAGTCCCCATCAGACTTTTGGTGGGGTGGATTTTACAGCCCTCTCCCCTGCACCTTTGAACCTAAACCTGCATGTGTACCAGTAGGTAGTGTGATCAGATTAAGAAGCGTGAGTCACTGCCTAACTTGAGTACTAGTGGGCCCCAGTACAACGTTAAGCCTCAGAAAAGACATTTTTAAATTACTTGTTGCCCTCATCCGACAAAACCAAGTTAAAGTTCTCAAAACGATGCACGCATCTTTAATTTTGATATTGGAGAGTTGCCTGCAGATTTGTGAGGTGGGCCAAACATCACACTGTGCTGCTGGTCCAGAAGGCAATGTGCCACAGCAGGTTTGATCAAAAGTTCATCATTACAGTAGCAACAAAATCCTCCTGGAGAAAAAAAAATTGCTCAAGGGACATTATGGGTGTGTGTGTGTGTAGAAAAGCACAGTGCATGGGAGGAGGAAAGTTACAGTTACACAGTGGAATTTTGAAGATCAGCATCGGCGTTTAGGATCACAACAGCCCATCAACTTAAGTATTTAAATTTTTTTAAAAATAAAAATGTACTTTTATGTTGATGCACAATTATGAAAAGTATTACAATGAAGCGCATAGATTTTATATTTAGGAAGCGCATTGTATATTTAGGGGACGGATGAAGAAGGCAAGGCTCACCCAGTACGCCCACTCCTTGCCTACTTTTTATACTTCATGTATGGCAAATTGTTTTTAAGAATTACTAGAACCATGTAAGGGAAAAAAATGTCCAAATGAACGAGTTACTTACCTTTGGTAACGACTTTTCTGGTGGATACATTAGCTACCTGTGGATTCCTCACCTAATGAATACTCCCATGGCGCCAGCATTCGACGGAAATCTTCTTCCTAGTCTCTGCACGTCGACGAGGACGTCACTCTAGCCCACGCGACGCGGTTGCCCCGTTCAATCTCCAGGCATGTAGGTGTAGACTCTGGAGGTTGGGGTGTAAAACCTGCCCCTGCGACTGCGAGAGGAGGTCTGCCCTGAGAGGGAGACGGAGCGGAGGGCACAGCGAGAGTTGGAGAAGGTCGGAGTACCACACCCTCCTTGGCCAATCCGGAGCTATTAAGATGAC
This sequence comes from Pleurodeles waltl, assembly GCF_031143425.1. Classification (NCBI taxonomy): domain Eukaryota; kingdom Metazoa; phylum Chordata; class Amphibia; order Caudata; family Salamandridae; genus Pleurodeles; species Pleurodeles waltl. The sequence continues at coordinate 1,762,995,677 of NC_090440.1, forward strand.
TTGAGCCCGGTCTTGGCGAATCTTCCTCAACACTCGAGGAATCAAGAGTATGGGGGGAAACGCGTAAAGCAACTGGTCGCACCAGGTTATCAGAAACGCGTCCCCCAATGCTCCCTGCACCGGATACTGGAGGCTGCAGAATAACGGACAATGCGCGTTCTCCCGAGTGGCAAACAGATCTATCCGAGGAAACCCCCACATCTGGAAGATTAAACTGACTTGATCTGGATGGAGACGCCACTCGTGGTCGGCCGAGAATTGGCGACTGAGACTGTCCGCACGTACATTCAAGACCCCGGCCAGATGATTTGCTACCAAGCAAATCTGATGGTCCTTTGCCCAGGACCATAGTCGAAGAGCTTCTCTGCAGAGAAGGTACGACCCTACTCCTCCCTGTTTGTTTATGTACCACATCGTGGTAGTATTGTCCGTCAGGACCTGTACCGACTGACCACGAAGGGAAGGGAGAAAGGCCTTGAGAGCCAGACGTACAGCCCGTAACTCTAACAGATTGATATGAAACATCTGCTCCTCTGGAGACCAAAGGCCTTTGATCTCCAGATCCCCCAGATGAGCTCCCCACCCTAGAGTGGAAGCATCCGTTATGACCGTGGCCACTGGTGGCGACTGCGCGAACGGCTTTCCTTGTGAAAGATTGTTGCTCGCAATCCACCACTTCAAGTCCACAGCAGCATCTCTGGAGATCTTGACCGCACCTTCTAGATCTCCCTTGTGTTGAGACCACTGCCTTCGGAGGCACCACTGAAGAGCCCTCATGTGCCAGCGAGCATGCATGACCAACAGTATGCAGGAGGCAAACAGACCGAGTAGACGAAGGACCTTGAGGACTGGAACTACCGCTCCATTTCGAAACATTGGAACCAATTCCTGAATATCTTGAACCCGCTGAGGCGGAGGAAAGGCTCGATTCAATGTTGTATCCAGTACTGCCCCTATGAACAGGAGGCGCTGAGAGGGCTCCAGGTGAGATTTGGGCACGTTCACCGAAAAGCCCAGGTCGAACAACAACTGGGTTGTTGACTGCAAATGATACGACACAAGCTCCGGGGACTTGGCTTTGATCAACCAGTCGTCCAAGTAAGGGAATACTGCTATCCCCTTCCTTCTGAGCTCTGCCGCAACCACCGACATCACCTTCGTGAAGACTCAAGGTGCTGAAGTAAGACCAAACGGGAGGACCGCAAACTGATAGTGCTGCGACCCTACCACAAACCGGAGATACTTCCTGTGCGACTTGAGTATCGGGATATGAAAATAAGCATCCTGCAAGTCGACAGACACCATCCAATCTTCTTTGTTCAACGCCAAAAGCACCTGTGCTATGGTCAGCATCTTGAACTTTTCCTGATTGAGGAACCAATTCAAGATCCTCAGATCCAGGATCGGTCTCAACCGACCATCTTTCTTGGGAATCAGGAAGTACCTTGAGTAACAACCTCGACCCCTTTCCTGCTCTGGGACCAACTCCACTGCGCCCTTTGAAAGGAGGACTTGAACCTCCTGTTCTAGCAACAGGAGGTGTTCTTCTGAACAATAAGATGGGTGGGGCGGGAGGGGGGGCGGAAACTCCCGAAAGGGAAGGGTGTAGCCTTTCTCCACAATACTGATAACCCATGTGTCCGTTGTAATAGTCTCCCACTTGTGGAGAAAATGCCGTAATCTTCCCCCTACAGGAGAGGAGTGAGTGGGAAATGGTGGAAGCCTAAGGCTGCTTTCCCTGCTGCACCCCTCCAGAGGACGAGGAAGAGGCAGAGTGCTGTTGAGGCTCCTCTGGTGCGGGCCCTACCTCTCCCTCTAAATGATCTATAGGGGTGAGAAGAGGCAGCTTGCTGGAACCTCCCCCGAAAGGAAGAAGAGGAAGAGCCACGCCCAAATCCACGAAACATCCTGAAAAATCTGGAAGAGGAAGAAGGAGCTTGCAGCCCTAACGATTTGGCTATGGCCCTGCTCTCTTTAAATCGCTCCAAGGCCGAATCTGCCTTTGCTCCAAACAGTTTGTCCCCATCAAACGGGAGGTCTAATAGGGTCGACTGTACATCCGCAGAAAACCCTGAATTACGGAGCCAGGCCTGTCTCCTTGCCACCACAGCCGTGCCCATCGCCCTAGCCACCGAGTCGGTCGTGTCCAGTCCAGACTGGATAATCTGGGTTGCGGCAGCCTGGGCGTCTGAGACAAAATCCAAGAGTCCCTGGGGAAGCTCCGTAAAAGAAGATGAAATATCATCCATAAGAGCATGAACATATCTCCCCAGAATGCAAGTTGCGTTGGTGGCCTTCAACGCCAAACTGCAAGAAGAAAATATTTTCTTGGATTGCGCATCCAGTTTTTTGGAGTCCCTGTCTCCTGGCACCGTCGGGAAGGATCCAGGTGCTGATTTTGAAGAACAGGAGGCTTGTACCACCAAGCTCTCCGGCGTAGGGTGTCTTGAAAGAAAGCCAGGGTCAGATGGTGCAGTCCGATATCTCCTGGCCACAGCCCTATGAACTGCAGAGGAAGATACAGGCTTCTTCTACACCTCCAACACCGGATCAAGCAAAGCCTCATTAAACGGCAAGAGAGGCTCCGCTGCAGCAGAGGCCGGATGCAGCACCTCCGTTAATAAATTCTGCTTCGCCTCTGCCACCGGCAAAGGCAGGCCCAGAAAATTAGCCGCCTTCCTCACCACCGTGTGAAAGGAAGCAGCCTCCTCCGTATACTCCCCTGGAGATGAAAGGTCCCACTAAGGGGAAGTATCCAGCCCACTGGCCATATCCAGACCATGCAGTCCATCACCCGAGTCCTCAACCTCTCCTTCCTCCAGGACTCGCTGCTACTCCTGCTCTTCCAACAGACGGAGAGCACGCCTCCTTGCTATGGCGTAGTCTCTGCTCAATGCGCGGAGTCGACATGGCCTCTGCCGAAGTCGAAGATCGGCGCCGATCTCCAGAAGCATCCGACGCCGCATCCGGCGCCACAGACAGCTTCGGTGCCGATGAAGGAACAGGACAAAGGGATCTAGGAGCCGATGGACACACCGGAGTCACAGGACGAAATCCCGACGTCGACGGGATGGAAACATCCGGAGCCAATCCCTCTGAAGCTACCGGAGCGGCCACCGGCGCCGAGCCCACATTCCCAAAAGGGAGAAAGGGCATAAAAGGTGCCGGCCGAAGAGGCGCAGGATCACCCAATGAAAAGGCCAAAGGCTCTGAAGGACCAGCCGGAGCACCTCCTGGAGCCATCTGCTGAAAGATGGTATACATTGCATTCAGAAATGCGGTACTATCGGCTCCAGGGGCTGGAAAAGCCGGATACTGGGGTGCCTGGATCGAAGGCGACCCCGACGCCGGCCTCGACGCCGAAGACATCACAAGAGGCTGCATCACCTCAACCACAGACGCTTGTCCAGGCGAAGTCGGTGACGCCGGAGAGGGCAACGGCGTCGATGGATGCGGCGTGACCGTGGGACTGACCTCCCAAGTCCTCCGACATCGAGCCGAAGGCGACCTCGAACGAGTCTCCTTGCTTGAATGACGCCGTGAATCTCTACGGCGCCGGGAGTCTCGATGACGCCGATGAGACCTTGGCGAGGAAGACTTCTTGTGATGTTTTTCCTTTCTCTTCGACTTCGCCAGGAATAATTTTGCCTCACGTTCCTTGAGGGCCTTCGGATTCATGTGCTGACATGAATCGCAAGTCACAACGTCGTGATCGGAGCTCAAGCACCAGAGACAGTCGGAGTGAGGATCTGTAACGGACATCTTGCCCCCACACTCTCGACAGGGCTTGAAACCCGACTTTCTCTGAGACATTGTTACCGCAGAGAAGAACTACGCAGCAGAAAACACACTGTAACCACTAAAGTAACAGTAGCTCCCTCGAAGAGAACCGTTTCGAATGCACGGAAAAAAGGGAACTGATGTCGGCATGTCGTCGAGGACCTCTTATTGCCTGTATGACGTCAGACGGCGTCGCGTGGGCTAGAGTGACGTCCTCGTCGACGTGCAGAGACTAAGAAGAAGATTTCCGTCGAATGCTGGCGCCATGGGAGTATTCATTAGGTGAGGAATCCACAGGTAGTTGTATCCATCAGAAAAATAAGGAATAGAAAATAGCAAACTATGTCTAATGCCACTTCAAAGACTTAGACAGAATATTTAAATTACACATTATTATTATGATAAAATATAGAAAAGTAACAGGAATGAGGCAAAATATTATCTACCAAGGTACAACATTTGAAATCCTTTATGGCCATTCTCAAGCCCACAACAATTTCACAATCGTAAGATTCTTTTCCACCAACCTGTTTCAATTTGAACACATCTATATTTCTCACATGATAGGCACTCCTCATTGTCTGTTGGTTGTATGGTGGACATTCAAAATGGCCTGAAAAAGAACAATTCAACTTGAAATGTACGCAATTTTCAGCTTCCACACTTATTGAAGTGCTCCAAATCACAAAAGATGTTGAAATGAAGTTCAGTTTTCTGTACTATGTCCAGCAAACCACAAGAATGTATGAGCCAGATGAAATTTTTTTACTGTCTCTGATAATATTTCTGGTAGATACACCACCTTCATGCAGTCTTCACCTTATTCTCTGGGCGACAGACTGTATCTGGAAATCTTTCTCCCCAGCAATAGCTCTGCAGTGCCAACAGATAGCACTACTCCATCTGCCCACAATGTGATGATAGTGACCTACATATGTTGCAGCCTTGTGCTCTAGCCTGCAAACCAAGGATTGCACATAGGAACCAACAGCTTTTTGACTACTCACAAAAACAGCTGGAATACTATTTCATAATTTGGGATTTTTATTTTAGGAATGGCACTGCTTTAGTGGGGTAGGAGAAAAGACAGTGTAAATTCTGCAAGGAATACTTAGTATCTACAGGAAGGAAAATGTTATTTTATCCTGTAAATATCTGCTTTTAGAGTGTACTGCTCTAGATTCACATGCACTGCATACTTTTGGCACCTAGTGTTGGGCCTGTACGGTTGCAACTTGATTTTCTTCCAAAAAAAGTGCAAGTCACAAGACCTGTTATGACTTTTCCCTAAATGTACTATCACACTCACTTCACCTCAGGTAAACAGGTGGTGCACTGTAACAAGTTCCCTAGGTATCATCTCCGTTTCCTGGAGTTTCAATTACATGTATTTTTGTCATTATAGATCTCTTCACACTCTCTGGTGAGGGGTTTCTAGACTTCTTACATTAGTTTTGTGCAGTTGCTCAAATTTGTGGTAAAGGAGTCTTTTTGAGTATCATTTCCAGACAGAAGGTAGCAAGATCACAAAGTGAATCAGGGTTAGTATCAGCACATGGTAGTTACATGGCTCAACATCTAGAATGTACACCGATCCATGTAGGTCGATTTGGTAGAAGTCTTCAAAGTTTTACAATAAAGTTCATGCTTAAGGCTTCAATTTGCGGCATTTGGGTCTGCAGGCCATGACCAATCTGACTGGACCTAAAACTTTCAACACTACATTCAATCCATCAGGATGCCTTTATTGTTGCAAACCTTCTCCCACAGCAGAGGATCGAAGGCCACACTGGCCTGCATGGCTTTAATTGTTGCTAATCCAAGTCAAATAGAAGAAATAAAAAAATTTAAAAAAGGAAACATTCCTTCAGAAATTGGGTTTTTGTCCTGCCCTGTTTAGAGGATGCTACACCATGGGCCAGATGTACAAAGCTCTTTCTACCTTGTAGCAATTGCAATTTGCAATTCCCAGAATAGGAAACAGCAAATAGGGATTCCCTATTTGTGATTTCTATTCTGATGTACAAAAAATTTCCTAAATGTTACTTGGCCATTTATGAGATGCAATTATCACCGACGTGAAGTCAATGGTAACCAGGTGCATTAAAAATAAATTTAAAAAAGCACCCAAGGATCCTTTTTTTGCTTTGTTTTTATTGAAATAGACCACACACATGCCCCTTAGGCATATTTGTGCTCTACAGGTGCACCCCTATTTTTTGGAGTGCAGCAAGGGAGGCCTTTTGCCCTTTGCCATCCCTGGTTTTGCATTTCCTAAATAGCAATTTCTTAATATGAAATCACTATTTAGGAAATGCAAAACCGGCCCATTCACTAAAATTATTTCTTAATACTGATTTTGTAATACCAATTCCTACTTTGTAGGAATCGCTATTAGAAAATGGGTCTCTCTGTACATAGCATTTCTTTACTAACGATTTCTATGAAGTCGCTATTTAAGAATGCAAAATTGCATTTTTGTACATCTGGCCCCATGTCTTTTCCATCTTCCTGCCATTTACCTCAAAACTTTAGGGCACCACATTACATGAATCCATATTTAAAGTGCTCTGTGGGTGGAAACATATGATCCAGACACAACCAGCAGGGGGGATGTACTGTGGTGCAGGTAACGTTCTACAGAGCAAAATTAATATTAGTCATGGCTATCAGTATATTTTTATCATCCTAGGTTCACTATTACCTCAGCTGGAATTTATTTTGCTCCTTGAAGACATGCAGAACCACTTGTTCCCCTGCCAATATTTTTCTAGAGTTTTACATTAGCAGTAAAACAACAGTCCACACAACCACATACCAGTCATGCAGCTTAACAGAACGGTATCTGACAAACAACGGTAGAATTTTCTCCTATTTATGGTGGATTAGTTTTGAGAAGAATTTCATCAAAAAAAAAACCTTCATTGTAGATCAGGATCGGTGTATGGAACACTCAACAAGATAAAGGGGTATTAATCAACAGAGTTTGAGTTGGTGTATTTTTGACATTCATGCTTACCTTTTTTATAGTCATGCGATTTGAAAATTCCAGAGAGTCCCCCAATACGAACCCCACGAAAGTTCACAACTCCAGCATAGCCTGAAAAGTTACAACAAAAACAAGAAAGCTTATTAGTAAAACTTACAGAACGCCTCTGGGCATTTTGGGGTGCAACACTTCTACAGAAACTTCTGAAAGATATTACATCTATTTAAAATCGCTTTCCTCGTAATGGTCTCTAAGAATCGTATTGTTCAGTACTGTAACAAAGTGGGCCTGCCCACAGAACACATTAGCTAAAAAAATCCTCAAAGTTCGACTTAGTCCTGACAACATTTTCTGACCTCAACAATTAACAAAAAGATGTTCAATATTGTCCCATCCGATCTACAGGTTAAGTAAATTGCATAGCTTTTCATATGGAAAATGCTGTTAACCCCTTCTGTGCCCAGGGCGTAATGGTTACGCCCTGAGGCACAGTGCTCGTGTGCCCAGGACGTAACCATTACGTCCTGGGCACAGAGCCCAGAGGTCTGTGGGGTTTCACCCCCCAACCCCCCCAAGGCAGGGATGGAAGGCAGGGACCCCCCCTGCGACGTCAGTGCGCGATCGCACGCTGATTGTCACAAGGCCCCCTCCCATCGCTCTGGAAGCTCAGCTTCCAGCACGATCGGAAGAGAAATGCAAAAGCATTTCTCTTCCGATCACGTGGAGGAGGCTGGAGAGGCTTCAAAGGGAAGGAAGGGAATTTCCTTTCCTTTGAAGTCTCTGAGCGTTGTAGCAGCCGGATTGCTTGCTTTTTTGGTTAGGAAATTGACATGAGGGAGCGAACCCTTTGGCAAGGGTCGCTCCCAGGGGGGCATTTTTTTTAAAGGCCTTTTATGCCCCCCGGGGGCAGAAACCTCTAGGCACCAGGGGATCTTTTTTTTGGTTTTGTTTTGTATTTTTGAGGTGGGGAGCGACCCCTTAGGCAGGGGTCGTTCCCCTCGGGGGAAAATTTATTTTAGGCTATTTCTGCCCCCCTGGGGGGCAGAAAAGCCTATTTTAATTAGGCTGATCTGCCCCCAAAGGGGGGCAGAAACCACTAGGCACCAGGGAGTTTTTTTCATTTTTTTTTCATGAATTTCATGCAAGGGGAGCGACCCCTTAGGCAAGGGTCGTTCCCCTGGGGGGCAAATTTATTTTAGGCCATTTCTGCCCCCCTAGAGGGCAGAAAAGCCTATTTTAAAACCACTAGGCACCGGAGATTTTGTTGTTGTTTTACAGATGGGGGAGCGACCTCTTAGGCAAGGGTCGCTCCCCTGGAGGGGCAAATTGTATTTAGCCCATTTCTGCCCCCCTTGGGGGCAGATTGGCCTATTTTTATGAGGCCAATCTGCCCCCAAGGGGGGACAGAAACCACTAGACACCAGGGAGTTTTTTTTATTTTTTCACGAATTTCACACTAGGGGAGCGACCCCTTAGGCAAAGGGTCGTTCCCCTGGGGGGCAAATTTATTTTAGCCCATTTATGCCCCCCTCGGGGGGCAGATCAGCCTATTTTAATTAGGTGGCACTGGGGACTTTTTTGTTGTTTTACAGATGGGGAGCGACCCCTTAGGCAAGGGTCGCTCCCCTGGATGGGCAAATTGTATTTAGGCCATTTCTGCCCCCCCCTTTTGGGGGCAGGTCAGTGGATTTTAGGTCAATCTGCCCCCAAGGAGAACAGAAACAACTAGGCACCGGGGATTATTTTTTTTTGCGCCAATGTCACACAAGGGGAGCAACCCCGTAGGCAAGGGTCGCTCCCCAGGGGGTGTTGGGCAAATTTATTTTAGGCCTTTCTGTGAAAAAATGTGATGTGTCCACGTTGTGTTTTGGGCCATTTCCTTTCGTGGGCGCTAGGCCTACCCACACAAGTGAGGTACCATTTTTAATCGGGAGACTTGGGGGAACACAGAATAGCAAAACAAGTGTTATTGCCCCTTGTCTTTCTCTACATTTTTTCCTTCCAAATGTAAGACAGTGTGTAAAAAAGACGTCTATTTGAGAAATGCCCTGTAATTCACATGCTAGTATGGGCACCCCGGATTTCAGAGATGTGCAAATAACCACTGCTTCTCAACACTTTATCTTGTGGCCATTTTGGAAATACAAAGGTTTTCTTGATACCTATTTTTCACTTTTTATATTTCAGCAAATGAATTGCTGTATACCCGGTTTAGAATAAAAACTCATTGCAAGGTGCAGCTCAATTATTGGCTCTGGGTACCTAGAGTTCTTGATGAACCTACAAGCCCTATATATCCCCGCAACAAGAACAGTCCAGCTGACGTAACGGTATATTGCTTTCAAAAATCTGACATTGCAGGAAGAAGTTACAGAGTAAAACGTGGAGAAAAATGGCTGGTTTTTTTTCACCTCAATTTCAATCTTTTTTTTATTTCAGCTGTTATTTTCTGTAGGAAACACTTGTAGGATGTACACAAATGACCCCTTGCTGAATTCAGAATTTTGTCTACTTTTCAGAAATGTTTAGCTTTCTGGGATCCAGCATTGGTTTCTCACCCATTTTGGTCACTAACTGGAAGAAGGCTGAAAGCACAAAAAAATAGTAAAAATGGGGTATGTCCTAGTAAAAAGTCAAAATTGTATTGAAAAATTGGGTTTTCCAATTCAAGTCTGCTTGTTCCTGAAAGCTGGGAAGCTGGTGATATTGCCACCGCAAACCCTTTGTTGATGCCATTTTCAGGGAAAAAACCACGAGCTGCCTTCTGCAGCCCTTTTTTCACATTTTTTGAAGAAAAAATAAATAAATAAAATAAACACTGTATTTTGGCTAATTTCTTGGTCTCCTTCAGGGGAACCCACAAAGTCTGGGTACCTCTAGAATCCCTAAGATGTTGGAAAAAAAGGATGCAAATTTGGCGTGGGTAGCTTATGTGAACAAAAAGTTAAGAGGGCCTAAGCGCGAACTGCCCCAAATAGCCAAAAAAAAGGCTCGGCACAGGAGGGGGAAAAGGCCTGGCAGCGAAGGGGTAAAAAATAAAAAAATAATAATAATAATAAACTTAGATGTAAGCTCTGCCACCCCAGCGATGCTGAAAACAAACCAGTACAGAAAGTGCTTTCTGCAGATTCACATATCTTCTTTATAGAATTGCATCTATACAAGAAAAGGTTGTTGCAAAATTTACTTTGCACATACAGCGCTTAATTCATAAAAGTAAACAATCTTTTGAACAAGTTTAGTCTTTTTCAGTGTTCACAAACTACGATTCAATAGTAAATAGTTATGACTGCGGAGAGTTCCGCACACAATAGTAGCTGGAGGTAAAAACACATGGCTAACTAGAAAAATGTACAGGGCAGAACAACACGGCTACCAAAGTCATTTAGTGGTATTTTTGACTTAACATTTTCCGTTCCTTTCACAAGTGCATTTTAGAGCATGCTTTCTTAAACACCACAATTTTTCACCATTCACATTTATTATACACAAGTAAAGCTCAAAGTGTATGCTATCAGTTTATGAATTTGCCATATAGGTGCTACGATGGGCTTACTAGTTAGTATTTGCAATGCCAAAATTTAACACTAAAACACAAACATAAAAAGACATTTGGAAAAATTGATTTATGGAACGTCTAAAAAGAGAGGGATGTAATTCTATATGAGAAGCATCCAGTGCAGCAATACTGATTTTTTGGGTTCACTCCACATACATCTACGGCTCTCAGCCAACACCAGGCCATTTTCCGAAAAAATATATAAAATGTTCAACTACCATTAAACAAATTACACAGAACTACAGTCCATCCTACCAAGGTAATAAATGTTGGGGGCCACCCAGCCCCCATAGGGCAACTCTTGCAAGTGATTAGAGGCTTCATGATTCCCCCCAATGAAGATAGTCAGAATGGGTGCCTTTTTCTCCCCAGAGTAATACCTGCAACAGAAGGGAGCTTGTTAGACGTCATATGGAATGCTTTTGTTTACTCACATCAACAAAGCCAATCATTTTTATGTCTGTACAATAAAAAGAAGATAAAAAAAGTCTACTAACATGTAGAAAATTTACAGCATGGACAGCGCTAGTGCAAGCTTTTCTCACACAAACAGAACAGTTAAACCACGTGCGCATTACAGGAAGCTTCCCTTGCAGAAAAAAAGTGTTAATGCAATGGCAACAGCAGTTCAAATTTCCCTTGCCCTCGAGTATTTGAGTTCCCACAGCGGATGACTACAAAGTAAGTAAATGACGTGACATGGTTGTGGGAAAGAAAAATTTATATTTGAGAGCAGAAAGAGCATGAAAGTAGTGGAAAGGGGAGATTGTGATTCATCTGCAAAATGTTCATATCAATGTACCTACCTCATCTGGAATACAACAGCTCAACTTCTCACCTGAGGTACTACTACTAACACCAGTTAAGATAACATTTGGCATAATATGTTCTGATATTGAGGAAACGTCTGACATTGTTTGACCAGTCCTATCACATCAGGCTTTATCTACGGTACTAGACAGGGTCACCCGTACTACTGCACCAGGTACCCGAGCCATTTATGTACAAATGGTGAACTTGTGCATAAATACAAAGTGACAAATAAAGATTACTTGGATGTTAAATGGAAAATGGTGAAAAATACATTTTACACAACAATTAATACAACAGATTGCATTTTCTAAGCACTTGACTTCAAAGCATAGTACTGCCCATGATACAAGGACGAGAAGGCTTTTCTAGGATACAAATGTGTAACCTACAAGTCACATAAATGGTCAACACAAAAAATTTAACTCACAGAGACATCTTACCTGATGGATTACTGCAAGTGGGGTCAATTAGAATACCTCTACCAATTATGAGATGATTGCATCAAATGTTGAAACCCTGGAAAGTTTTATCATTTTAGAATGAAGCGTGTCTCAAATCAATATGCAAGGCATTTCCAAAGGAGCAGAATTTTTAAGAAAGAACTTTATTTAACACTTGACCCAATGATTCCAGGCAGCTCCAATCTATGAGCACTTTGCAAACAACCAAAACAACAACCTTAATTTACTTTTGTGCTTGAATTACTCATCATTTTTTTGCTTTCACAGGGGAAAAAAAATAATCAAGGAATGCTGCTGTTACAAATCACTCACTTGTAGAAGGTCTGCATTTGTCGGTACTTTTGTGGTACTGCCATGCATTTCATGTCACCCTCATTCCGCACTGCCTGGAAATCTCCACAGCAAAGCAACAGGTCAACCTTGATGTTTTCTTTCTTCTCCAGAAACTGGATCGTTTCATAAATCTTGTCAAGCTCCCCATGACAGCAGCCCTCAACAGCAACTTTCATGATGCGAATTAAAATTCTTCTTAGCTAGAATCGAATGCAGAAAACGATATCCTTCTGTGACCTAGCTTAATGATCTCATTGTCGGCCGGTTCATGTGAACTACACCAAACTCTGAAAAGGGGTTGTGGGGTGGGGAGGGGGAAGAAAAGGGGGTAGGAAATGGGTGGTACAAAAGGAGGAGCTCATTAGATTCTCTTTGTTTTCATAATTTAATAATTGAGCTATCGTACCACTTAGGCTACCACTTGTGTTTATCTTTTTTTTTTTTTTTTTAAACGCACCACATTTTGACACATGAGCAGTTAAGCCTTCGTAGTGTCATTGTTAAGTATGAATAAAGCCCAGTACAAAATGGGCATATGATGAGATTACATATAAAATAAATCAACATAAGTATCAACACAAAAACAATTATATTATTGATTTACAGCTATAAGAAAAAGAAAATACACCATCTCAAGATTAGGTGGTTTCATATATTAAAGTATATCAACAGACCTTCAACCAGTACTCACCACGCTTCTTCATAAGTAAATTTACTCTCATTTAAAATATAACACCTTCACTTTGTCATTACTTATTAAACTAAAAAAAAAAAAAAAAAAAAAGTCAGCCAGCCAATATTCAGTAGCTTTATGCGAAAAAAGTAAAGGCACTTGAGGCGATTCAGAAATATTTGGAATCCATTTTAGAAACAATAACTTGAATTAGGCGTTTTTTGTTTTTTTTTTAACAGGAGTTCAGTCTCTTGCATGTCCTGGGAGGAATTCTAGTCCACTCCTCGCAAAACTGTTGAAGCTGGGTGACATTTTAGGACACACTCTTGCACTGCTCTCTGTAGATGCCACCAAATTATCTCATTCGGGTTGAGTTCTAAACTAAGACTGCCACCCAAACATTCCAATTCTTTTTTGTTTCAGTATTTATGCAGATGATTTACTGATGCAATTTGGAACATAGATCTTGTAGCATAATCCACCTTCAACTAAACTGTAGCTTTTCGACAGAAATCATGACACCCCTTCCACACTAAGCTGGATAACTGGTATGAGGTTCTTAAGGTGACAAGCAGATTTTAGTTTTCCACTAAACATGCATTGGTGCCTTGTAGCCAAACAATTACACTTTTGGCCATTTGTTTAGGGGACATTTTTCCAGGACACTTTTTATTCGGGTGCAATTTTTTGCAAACCCAAGCCATGCAACAATATTCTCTCTTAAGGGAAAAGATTTTCCATCTCCCAAAAAAGATGAAAATCCACAGGTGGGAAGATTGGTGACCATCTTGAACGGTTTTCATCTCAAGTAATCTTTCTCACTATGAAACGACAAACTTCATGGTGTTCGGAAATTGCTTCATAACACTTGCCAAACTCACAAGCAGCAATAAATCTTTCTCTGAACTTGTCATATATGTTTGACATAGTCATAGTGCATTACTGCAGAACTAAACGCTCCAGACCAGACAGATGATTCTGATTACTTATACTATATATGTATTTATTACACTGTGGCAGTTGCCACTTTTTAGTTACAGTTAGGTTTCCATAAGCAAAGCATTTGTTTCGCAGATAAACTTTAGTGCCTGCTGCTAGAGGAATCTGCAAGAAACTCAAAAAAAAAAAAAGATCTAGCTCTGGTCCTCAGTGAACAGTTTTGTGCAGATTCGTCAAGTGGAGACCAAGAAAATAAATGTTGCCTTCCCATTTGAATCCCATAGAAACTCTGAAACACAAACGGCTGAGCAGAATTACAACAAATTTGGCAGAAAGTTAGAACTTTGAGCAGAAAGGGTTTGTGTTATTGTGTAAATCAGTTCAGCTGACATTTAAAGAAGGGCTCAGTTGGGTATGGAATAAGCTGAAACGTTAAGAGCATGTCTGGGTGGGTGGTGCTTTGTGTGTGGGGAGGTGGGTTAGGGGTACCAACAATTCGAAAACATACAGCTCACTGATTTCGCCCATGCATAATGAAGGGCTGCGGGAATGAATTGGCCAGATGCGGCTGAGATGGGCGCATGCTATGCATGTGGCCGAATTTCTGTCACTAATCACATGATAATGGACATAACCTTTGACCACATGCTGAACAAATCGCTTCTCTGCCAAGTCTCCCACATTTGGTTGATGTTACCTTCTTTTTACTAGTATTAACCCACCAAACAAAATTACCTCAGACTTTCACCGGATCGCTGCCTTTTTAAAAATGTCTCCTGCTCAACTTTCTTTTCTTTGAGCTGAAATCATGGACCAAGTTCTGATTGCTATCATTCTGCTGATCAAGCTGTGATTGAGGTACTACTTTTATATGCTCTTCTTTCCTTTTCTTGTTGAACGTCCTGCCATTTGTAGCTATGTTTTACTGAGGTACAGGCACTTCAAATAAGCCCCCTTTTCATTATAAATTGATGATCATGTGATAAGGGATGTTATCTGCTTCCAAATGTATTTTCACTAGGACATGGGTGCGATTGCTTCATATGTATGATATGACTTTTTGCCAGTGTCATTTTTTTTTCATTTTCACACATGGGGAGATTAACTGATATTCTCAGAATCATATGGATGTGTACTAAAACCTAACAAGCACTCGCAAAGCCCCTAGGTCTTGCCGTTGAGACTATTGGCTCTGCCTTATGTTCATGCTGTACATTACGGGCAGATTTCTAGCCATTCTGCGAGGCTGCTATGCAGCATGGCTAAAAATAATAACAAAAACGGACTATGATGCATCCAGTGCTAATGCACTTGATGGCTGCATCAAAGCACATTTGTTTTTTCAAATTAGTTTAGGCACACTGTAAAGCATCCGCACTGCTGTAGAAGATGGCTACAAAATACAGTCAGGCCAATAGCTCTTATACTCTGTTCATCTTAAAGGGATTACCCTCTTAACCCCTTAGCTGCTGGGCCTTTTCCCCCCCAGTGCTGAGCCCTTTTTTGGCTATTTGGGGTAGTTCGCGCTTAGGGCTTCATAACTTTTTGTCCACATAAGCTAACCACGCCAAATTTGCGTCCTTTTTTTCCAACATCCTAGGGATTCTAATGGTACCCAGAGTTGGTGGTTTCCCCTGGAGGAGACCAAGAAAATAGCCAAAATACAGTGAAAATTTAGTTTTTTCCAAAAAAATGGGAAAAAAGGGCTGCCGAAGAAGGCTTGTGGTTTTTTCCCTGAAAACGCCATCAACAAAGGGTTTCTGGTGCTGAAATCACTATCTTCCCACCTTTCAGGAACGGGCAGACTTGAATCAGAAAACCAAATTTTTCAACACAAATTTGGCATTTTACTGGGACATACCCCATTTCTACTATATTTGGTGCTTTCAGCCTCCTTCCAGTTAGTGACAGGAATGGGTGTGAAACCAATGCTGGATCCCGGAATGCTAAACATTTATGAAAACTAGACAAAATTCTGAATTCAGCAAGGGGTCATTTGTGTAGATCCTACAAGGTTTTCCTACAGAAAATAACAGCTGAAATAAAAAAATATTGAAATTGAGCTGAAAACAACAGCCATTTTTCTTTATGTTTTACTCTGTAACTTTTTCCTGCGATGTCAGATTTCTGAAAGCAATATACCGTTTTGTCGTCTGCTGGACTCTTCTGGTTGCGGGGATATAAAGGGCTTGTAGGTTCATCAAGAACCCTAGGTACCCAGAGCCAATAAATGAGCTGCACCCTGCAGTTGGTTTTCATTCTATACTGGGTATACAGCAATTCATTTGCTGAAATATGAAGAGTGAAAAAGAGGTATCAAGAAAACCTTTGTATTTCCAAAATGGGATCAAGATAAGGTTTTGAGGAGCAGTGGTTATTTGCACATCGTTGAATTCCGAGGTGCCCATACTAGCATGTGAATTGCAGGGCATTTCTCAAATAGACGTCTTTTTTACACACTCTCTTATATTTGGAAGGAAAAAATGTAGAGAAAGATAAGGGGCAATAACACTTGTTTTGCTATTCTGTGTTCCCCCAAGTCTCCCGATAAAAATGATACCTCACTTGTGTGGGTAGGCCTAGTGCCCGCGACAGGAAATGCCCCAAAACACAACATGGACACATCACATTTTTTCATAGAAAACAGTGCCTACCTGTGGAATTTGGCCTCTAGCTCAGCCGGCACCTGGGGAAACCTAGCAAACCAGCACATTTTTGAAAACTAGAAACCCAGGGGAATCCAAGATGAGGTGACTTGTGGGGCTCGGACCAGGTTCTGTTACCGAGAATCCTTTGCAAACCTCAAAATGTGGCTAAAATACCACGTTTTCCTCACATTTCGGTGACAGAAAGTTCTGGAATCTGAGAGGAGCCACAAATTTCCTTCCACCCAGCGTTCCCCCAAGTCTCCCGATAAATATGATACCTCACTTGTGTGGTTAGGCCTGGTGCCTGCGACAGGAATAGATCACACAACGGTCAATGTTGGTCCTTACGTGAGGCAGCTGTTGACCCTGGGGTGATCCATTCCTGACACAGGCACTAGGTGTAGGCACTCAAGTGGGGTAGTGTTTTTATCAGGACAGGTGAGGAGTCACTGGGTGGTAGGAACGTTGTGGATCCCAGCATATTCCTGTAGTTTGTGTGACAGAAATGTCAGAAAAATAGAGTTTTTTTTCAACATTTCAGCTTTGCAGGGTATTCTGGGTAAGAAAACTTTGGGGAATCCACACAAGTCACACCTCTGTGGACTCCCCCGAATGTCTAGTTTCCAGAAATGTTTGGGTTTAGTGTGTTTCTCTATATGGCCGCCGAATCCAGGACCAAAAACACAGGTGCCTGCCTTACAAAACCAGTTTGTTTTGCCATAGACAATTTTGATGTCTCCACAATATGATTTGGGTGGTGGAATTTGGGGCTGAACTAAATTGGTGAGCTCCCAAGAGAGCACTCTCTCTCTGCTTGCCGCCGCATTCACCTGCTCTCTGGGTTGGCCTAACCCACTATTACCCAGTTGCACGAACAGCTTGCGAAGGGACAGCAGGACTGTCCTCATCACCTCCCTCATAATGTACTGGAAGAGGAGTTTTCGAATGGGACTCCTCTGACTGAAAAATCACTCCCAGAGTCTGCGCCATTGTCCTATCCCTCAGATGCTGTCTCAGTATCTGATGTCTCAGTCTCTGATCCTATGTCAGAGCGGTCCTCTATAACCCAAGTGCAGGCAGCAGTCATCCATCAAGATGCCATCTCTGCAAGTGCTGTCCTGCCGATTCAAATCTCCTAGAGCTGATCAATCAACAACAGTATCAAAGGCTGCCGACAGGCTGAATAAAACGAGGGATGCACTTCCTCCTCCGTAGCCTTGATCAATGCGGTCTCAGTGCTGTGCCCATTATGAAGACCAAATTGAGTTCAATTTTAATATTTGATTGCTCTGACTGAAGCATTAGAGCTACTGATTCATAGTTTTTTCAATTATCTTTGCGGAAAAAAGGGGGCGATAAATAGGCTGATAATTGCTGGTGTCGGCTGAATTTAGACAAGGTTTCTGTAATAGTAGAAAAATAGAGGACACATTCCATTGTTTGGGAAAATATTCTGTCCTGAACATTGAATTAAAAATAGCTCCGAGACAAGAAGCAATAGTAGCTGACACTAATTTGATCACAGATGGAGGGCAGGGATCAGAAGGCAATCCTGATTTATTGAGAAGAATTTGCTTCATTGTCTGTTCTGTGGAAAGTAGAAAAAATTCTGAAAACATGGACTGTTCTAAACATTGACTTACCTGCTTATTTTCCCTCACCGTATCTTTACTACCACCTAGCTTATTATAGATCTGTACAACTTTATCTTGAAAAAAAAACTTGAACGAGAATGCCAGAAAGCTTGATTGAAGTTAATCTGACTTTTACAAGGAGCTGATCAGTTTCTTCACTACTTGAAATAACTCTTTACATGAGTTCTTGGAAGATTCAGTTGAGAAAAATACGCTGATTTCTCTTTGATCAGCAAGGATTTGTATTCTACCAGGCACCATTTGTATTTTTCTTCCCTAAGATAGCTTACTCTCCATTTGCGTCCTTGTCTTTTACAACATTGTTTCTGTACTCTTAATGCGTCGGTGTACCATGGTGCACTTCTATGTGAATGACATGTCTTAACTGGCGCTAGGGTAGAAGGCACAGAGTTAATCCAGTTAAAGTAATTAGGGGTTGCCGGATCCAAGTCCGTTGATGAAGGCAGGGACTTTAGCAACTTCAAATGAAAATCTCCCTGGCCAATCTTATTCCACACGTGTCCTAAGAGTTGTGTGCGTGATTAGTCTCGGGAGTCTTGCGATTTAACAGTATCTCAAATTATACAGCATAGTGGTCAGACTAGGTCAAGGGCAGGGATCATGTTTCTTTCAACTGAGAATTATTGGTAAAAATACCATCCAGCGTATGATCCGAGTGAAGTGTTAAGAGTGGAGGGACATAGACTGCTGGAGATCAGAGGGGCAAAGAGTAGAGTAAACTGTCGAAGAGTGAAGTGGTGTAGCATAGAGTGAAGTGGTGTTGTGTAGAGTGAAGTGAAGTGACATAGCATAGAGTGGAATGAAGTG
The DNA here is from genome assembly GCF_031143425.1 of Pleurodeles waltl. NCBI lineage: Eukaryota > Metazoa > Chordata > Amphibia > Caudata > Salamandridae > Pleurodeles > Pleurodeles waltl. The sequence goes on from NC_090440.1 coordinate 1,763,014,334, forward strand.
TAGTAGAGTGGCCTAGAGTTAGGTGGCATGGAGTAGTGTGGAGGGTCGTACAGTGGAGAGGGGTGTTGTAGAGTGGAATGTCAGAATGTGGAACCGAGTGCCATAGCATAGATTTGAGTATCACAGTGCGGAGTGAAGTGGCAGTGTCCTAAAGCAGAGTGGCGTAGGGTGGCCCATAGTGGCACAGAGCGGAGTACGCACTGTGTGGTAGTGCACTGACATTACAGACCACACAGTTCCAATTAAATTGACCATTATATTTTCAGAGACAGTTTTACTGATAAAACTATACAGCACAAAAACAATAACGTGGAAATGTCATCACCTAAAGTACGTATTTCTTCTGATCATATATAAGTATTTGTCCCCGGCACACTTCAAAATTACAAAAAAAAAAACGTGCTTCATTTGTGCTTTACTAATTCCAATCATTCACACAGTTAATTTACAGTCAAAGAAAGAAAAGTAAACACTAGGCTGCCTCAAAAGACAGAACCTGACATTTGACCTGCCTTTGAACGCACAGCAAATTTGACGAGGTAGGAACAAAATGTAAAAGCCTGTTTACAGAATGCAAACTCCTGTGGAAGCATACAGTAAATTGGCAATGCTCTGCTGGAGGGTTACAGGCATGCTGGACAACTTAAAACATATAAAGCTAGCAAATGGAAACAAGAACAGGTGAGTTAAAAACCACAAAGCCGATGGCAAGCAATGTGCGGAATGCATTCCTAGGGAAGCTTTACGGATGTCCCCAACATGCCTTTAGCAAACCAGTAAAGAGCCATGGTGTAGCTCACAAAATAACATTTTTTGTTGGATCAGACTAGGAAGCAGTGACACTCGAGATCCCCGTCGAAAATACTTAGTACAAGACGGCCATAGGCCAAACAATTGATAAGAACGTAATGGCAGACAATATCAAAGGCCAGTGAAAGAGCTAGCCACAGGAGGCTTGTCGGATAGTTCATCTAAAAATTGGATATCGTGGTCCTATATAGAAGACACCTGCTTAAAACCTAGGTTCAATACTGTTCCGAAATGTACATTTTTAATGCATTGAAAACAGAATTACTACATTTTAACATGTTACTATGCTATACGCTGGAAATCTTTACTAGGATATTTCATTTAAATTGGCATTACTTTTTTTTAAATCAAAGATTAAACAATTACATTTAGCGGGTCTATATGTCATGTTCTTTCACAATATTCATAATCATCTTTAACATTCAGGACTATTTAACTCATTACTGCATCAGTTGCCTCTTCTTAAATAAAGATGTAACCACGCACGCATACAATGTAGAAAGCTGTAAAAGGAACAAGCAATTGTTTCTTCAAACAGCCAGTTGATTTTGCCAAGTTTGCATTTGGGGGGTGTCAAAAGTAACCCTAGCCGGTTTTGTCATCACAATGCACCAGTACGGTTTAGTCTTTATTTGGGAGAAGTACTGAATTTAAAAAAAGCAGAACACTAAGATTGTTTAGGAAAACAACCTTATATATTTATTAAGCTCGTTATATAATATATAAAGGACAGACACTTAGCAAGTTCACATGCCATTTGTGATTATTTCGATCTGTGCTTTCTAGGACTTTCTATTGTTTAAAGGGTTTTTCAGCTAAATCACAAGATCGTACAATTCCATACCGCAGACCGATCATTTTACCTAATTAAATCTCAATAAAAGTCACTGTCAACTTGCTGTTAACGTTCATAATTTACTGCGTTTGTCCTATCCTGCATTTAAGAAACTATACTGAAGCCAAGGAAGAACGTCATGTGGAACGAACCCTCTGTCTATGATCTGTTACAAATCCATGAACCTGTTATTAGGCCATTCCAATAGTGGTGTAGTCCAGAAACCAAGTCCTAGTTTAATGTTCTCCTCTCAGGCAAGCACTACCAACAGAACAAAATTGAGCATCTTCCCCGCATTAAGCAATACTGTCACTTCAATACTAGCTCCTACACCCTTTTTATGCAGGTTTTTTTTGGTTTTCTTACACAAACGCAACGGCATGCGAGCACGGATATCTATGTTTTACCGTACTGCAGCAATCTCAGCGAAGGAAAAGTGGTTAAGAACATGTTAATTGTTCTGACTAAATTGTAATGTGAGGCGTTAAGGTTACATTTCTCCCTGGTAACAAGGATGATCTGTGGCAAAAGAAAAATAATATTGTGAAAATGGCATTTAACAACTCCATAATTACCCTGGATATACTTTCAAATTAAATGAAACTTAATTGCCAGCTTAAACATTTCAAGTCCTGCCCTACGCCAGAAAACGATTTCGATCGCAACGTATTTCTCTTTGAGAGAACTAATGCACAATTCTCATATGACCAAAGCACGCTACCTAGAGGTAGTACTTATTATTGTGTAAATGGTAATGCGCGCGGTTAAACCAAACAAATAAAAATACCGCTCAAGATGCTAAAATAATTTTTAAGGTTGTATAAATCATTCACAACCCAAGCATCTAACACTGAAATGTTCAAAACGCTTACCATCCACAGACTCCAAACAATCATCCTCCGGCACATACCCGTCGCTTGAGATTTAACTCAGTTCCGCCATCGACACAGACAACTTTTTTTGTCTTTCAGTACTTCCGGGTCACAAAAAACCAATAGCAAGACTGAACATATATATTTTTTAAATCGACTCAGGGTGAGAAAGACCCATCTGTAAACTTGTCTGGGATTGGAGTATTGCCGCACCTCAGCCACTCCTAGCGCGTCGAATAAAATTCTGATGTGGTCATTGGCTGTAAAGCCAATAAATTGCTTCTATGACGTCTCTACTATGGGCCGAGTTAAAGCGAGTCAGTGGGCGTTAGGCTGTTTAGAGTGAACGGGTCTCTGATTACAATCGATTCTGTGTGGGGGGTGAAAAGGTTGTAGATTAGTAGAGTGCTTAGTCGTAGAGGAAGCAGCCAGCACCTTGGCTGTTCGGAATAGTGTTGTTTCCGAATGGTGCGATTGAGTGATGTGGGGACCTTAGTCACAGGTTGTCCTGCCGAGTACCCATCTTACTTTCCTTGTATCCCTGAATGATTATGGTGGTCGCGCAAATGTGGGCTCAGCAAACAAAGCTAATGCCGTTGGCGTGCCTCTCAGTTTTTAGTTACCGCATCCAGGCATATACCAACAACAGCAAAGTCATAGTTGCCTCCGAGCGACTCAACCACTCTCCCCTTCTCGCCGCTTTTTTTCTCGAGGTTCGCGAGCCAACACATTACCAGGCAGAGCCCAGCCAAGGGTTTGGCCAGGATCTTTAAGCACGAGACGAGGCCTGTAAATGCTTTCTGCATAAATCATAGAAGAAAAATCACACAAAATAAAATAAAGTACTTACAAAATAAAAATAAAAAAACATGTATTTCTTTAACACGTGTAGCCTTTGATATTGAGAAGTGCTTCCTAAAAGTGATGGCTCTTATAGATGAACCATTAGTGAATTAAGAGGAAAGAGCAGTTTTCCTGTAAACGTGGGCCAAGTTTTTGTAGAGGACCCTTCTAGAATATTAAACACTAGAGGTTTTTGTACAACTGGAATTCTGATTTCTGAACTCGCGGGTTTTACAGTGTTTTCATACTCCCTAATAATGGAAATAAGTGTTTTGTTAAATATTTGCTTAAGATTACTCAATTTAAGCGACAAAGTCGCAATTTATACAGTCTTTTTAAAGTTTTTCTTTATACAGCCATTAAATGGGTATTTATTTGTATTTCCTTATGTTGATTAAGGCTTTGTTTTTACCTTGTGTATGATTCTGCAGCTCTCATATACAGCACAAGCTCGACCTGGGGTATATTAAGTGGTTTTGAGATGGAGAGGATATTGTGATTGTGGGTGTCGAAGTGTTATAAGGTCACTAAAGGTATTTTCATCTACTTGTATATTGGTGCGTAGTATTTAGTAATATGTGTGTTAAATGTATTATTCCTTCTGTAAAGAAAAGATACTAAGTGCACAATGATTTATTGACACTTGTTAAGTAGCAGTATTTGGAAATTTCTAGACTGGACTACCCCCCCTGAAAAGGCCGTCGACTACTTTGCTGCGCTATCCTGAGGCAGTGAAGTGCCACAGCGGCGTCTTTGTTTCCCAGTACTGAAACATTTGTGCACCTTTTACTTGTGCAAACCTCACATAATGCACAAGTAACCCATTTTTTTTTACATAAATAACAACTTAAAAAGGTGGATTTAACATGTAATAGAGGCAGGGGCATTGGAGGAACAGGGGAGGGATTATAACTGGGGGCCACTGGAATTATGCAGCAGGTGAGGGTCAAATTATGTGGCAGGGTTGAGTAAATTAAGCGGCAAGAAAAGGCAAATTATGTGGCACATTTTGTGATAGTATTCCTTAGTTTTGTTTTATTATTTTTAAACTTGTTAACACTGTCTGGGCATTAGTTGCACCTCACTAGTACCAGTTTATCACCCAAATATAGCAATAAGCTACAGAAGAGCGAGCAGTAAACTTTTCCAAAGAGTGTTGCTGTGTTTGAACTAAGTTTGTAACCGTTTCAGCTAGAAACACATTTTATTTGTTAAAATTTGCAGACAATGCAGCAGATGATGGATTATGTGGCATGTGCGGCAAATCTACAATTATGCCAAAATTGCTGCAGCTGCCAATCGCATAATTCCAGTGGCCCTGGTTATAAATGACACAGTTTGAGGGAGGGGCAGTTCAGAGAAATTAATGGATAGAATGTGCATGTAGTCTGCACACCTTAACGACCCATTGACAGGCACTGTGAGAAACCTACATTGCTTTCTGCTTCAACTTTGAGCTTCAATCACATACTTTCATAAGCACTTACAACCTGAACTTAAGCACCTGGAGGTGACTCTCATTTATAATATGCCCTATGCAAAAGTCATACGTTGCATGAGAGCTACAGAAACTCAGCATCTTGAATATTACACTCTTAGGGAATTCAAGATGAAGTAAAATGTGAAATAGAAACAGAGATTGAATGAAATATCTTAACTGTTTGTACGTTTGTTGAGAAAGTATCAGTGTGTTGGCCCAAAAAATTAAGGACATGACTACGGAACCCGATAGGGACTTGTATCAAGATTCTCATTTTAATTGCTGCCGGGTGTCAAACCTGGCAAGACACGCCAACACCCGCCATGACTTAAAGCCTGGGCAGATTTTGCTTTGTCCTCAAAGAACCACACCACAACTTGAGAAGCTGACCTAAAAGCCTTTCCATTCTTGGGGAAAAGATTGGTAGTATGGGACATGGTGGAGACTAGTTTGCAGTCAGAAAGTGACCTCTGACAAAGGGATATTGAACATTTCAACGTAAACACACAATGAAAAAAAGTAGATCAATTTGTTTTACAACACATACATTTACACCGACTTTTAATTCATTTGAATGCATTAAACATTTACATTGCATACAATCACATTGCACATTTTTTTTCAAATCTTCAGTGATACCTTTTTCAGAATGAGATCCATGTATGTTTGAATAATTTGGCAGAGTTGATTTTCAAAAGAATGTTAATACTGCTCTCTCACTGTTTGCAACATACTATGTAAACATTTTGTTCTTGCTTGAATATTCAGAAAGTTGATAAGTGTACTGATGTATTGAAGGCTCAACACTGCCATCTACTGGAGTTTTAGGTAAAGACACAGTTCTTTTTAAATATGTGTGTCTTGTACAGTTTAGGCATTTGATATAAAGTTGAAAGTAGACTTTATTTTGAAAAAAGATTAACTTCGTTTTTTAAGTAATTTTTTCTTATTAAATTACTACCCACCCTTTGCCCCTATTTTACTCTTCTAACCCATTCCTAAAATGAGAAACAAACAAGAAAGAATTCCAAATCTTAATTGTAAAATACAGTTTGTTTAAAATACTTCTAACCATTTGCCCAATATCACTTAAGGACACGTTCAAAAAAGAATGTATTTGAAAGAAGATTAACTTCTATTTTAAAGTAATTTTTATAAATTAAATTGCTACCCACTCTTTGCTCCTATTTCACTCTTCAAACTTGTTCTAAAAATGAGAATCGCAAACATGAAGGCATTCCAAATTTGAAGTTGAAAAATATTCTATTTTAAATAATTACCATCCTTTACTCCTATATGCTATACATTCAAACCGTAGCAGACATTGCAATATCAACCATTATAGGAAAGGGTTAAACTATGAATTCTAGAACATGCTTGCTGTCAAAGGAAGAACCAGTGTCTCAACTGAAATTAAGTGACCCTCTGTTTTACCATGCAACCAAACTTCCTGTGGGAGAGATTGGTTGTGGCTTTTCGAGAGAGCAAGTCTCAAAATAGAAGAAGTAACAGGTAGAAAAACATTTTGCACACATGCGGCTCTCATTGTAGCTGGTGGGGTACGGCAGTCCTTGACACTGGGACACGACTGCTGTACAATGCAGTTGCTGGAAAGCTCCATATACATGCAGGCTGGCCTGGTGCTTCTTGGGAACTAAACTTGGTTGGACTGCATGTCTCTGGATTATAACAATACATGGGAGCCTGAATATATCAGGAGTCCCCAATGGCAAGCGAGAGGAAATTTGGATATCTTTGTGTCAAATTGTTACATATGGTCTAGCAGAAAGGGAAAATCCTCCATTGTATCTCCCTAGGGTGGCAAAAAGATTGACTGGTGCATGGAATGGGTCATGATCCTGAGATGGATGCTGCCACATCAAATTCCTTTTCTCACTTTTTCCTTGGTTGTCTTGTGAACTTTATGCTCCTCATAATCCTGTGATGTGGGCAAATTGGAATGTTTACCCTTATATGTCCATCTGTAGTGGGTGGGGGGGAGCCCACCAGACCACAAGCATTTGCAATGCAATGGGTCTCTCGTTTGCTTCAGCTAGAGCGATTAGCATTGTAAACTCCTAACCGGACGTTTCTTGCCACATAAATTGAAAATGAAAATAAAACAGTTTAACAAAACTAACTGGACTTTTCTTGCCATATAAACTGAAAAGTAAAAGTTTCACATAAGCGAGCTGATGGCCGTCATCCGTGCAAAGCAGACACACTAACGGAAATAAAAGTTCACTCGTAGTGAAACCTATCGCAAAAAGTGCAATTATCTACGTAACCGGCAAAAGTGCAACTAACTATGTAACAGGGCCGATGTCATGCAAAGCGCTCGACTTCTGCCCAGTGAGATCGCGCTGCGAAAAAGAGAAAAAGTAGTCCAGAAACCAGACGGAAAACGTGGAGCCTTATATGTTTTCAGTACTTGGTCGCTGTGCTCGGAGGGCTAAACACACCAGAAAAGGCATGACTTATGCATGCCTTTCACTAATGAAAACAAGCAGATTTTAAAAGGCAAGCCCACGAACCAATGAAAGAGACTAACATGACATGGGCGTGGTTTGAAGCCCAAAGAGAGAGTACAACATGGGACAGAGCGCTTTGCGCTTGCCCCTACAAAGGAGAGACTGTTGTCACAGCCAAGTACACCGAGCAACAATGACATCATTAGAGCTCCATCTCTCAGCCTCCTTTCATCTTGTCTACATATCGACCCCACCCCTTAGACACTAACTTGATAGAAAAGTCTCAGATCTCGTCAAACGTATCCTCAATCAGAACTACAATCATATTCCAGAGGGGTTTCAACCTACTATCACAATGAAGGAATCCCTCTATTTACTCCTCAACACTCAGGAAATCAAGGCGCACATCCTTGAGCAGTATTGCATCAAAAGAAACAACAGACTTCATCCAGTTAGCCTCTCCCACTAACCCCTTCAAAACCCAATACACCTGCCAGCTCATTATGCAAACCCCTTCTAACACAACACCCGTACGCCAAGACCAAAATAAAATCCAACATTCGGTTTCTTCAAAGTTATCCTCATCAATGTCTTCTACAATGAACTCAACCTGTCCAAAGCATTCCAACCATATGAGTCAACACTCTCCGTTACACCTACATTTCTGTAATGTCTCGTGGAACTCTAAGTGAAATTCTGTAAAACAAACGCTCAGCAGTGTGGCACAAACTACTAACATGTAGACAAGGTTGCCATACGTAGACAAGAAAAGAAACGGTTATGACCAACCTCTGAAGCAAACTTACCCAACTCAAAGCACTCCACTCCACAGGCAGCTATCTAAGGGGCAAAATAAAGGCCACCCACGTCAACAATACTGTCAAAGTGATTAAAAGAAGCTACTGACTTTAATGGTATCAAGCATTTAAATCTCAACTCAGTTAACCCCTCTACCAATTGATGAATGCTTTACAATGAATATCTTCACCTAGAAGATAAACACAAAATGTGATCCTGGATTAACAGCACAAATATTGTCGATACCAACTATTCACCCATTGCTACCAAGTTGATTATCAACCTTTTCTCACACATGGAACTATCCCCACTTCTCTGCAAGTCACTTTCTATGAAGACTACTTTCTGTAATCATTCTTCATCAAACCTCTTAGAGGAGATACCAACACACCAGTCAACATATTCAACCCTTCCATCAGTAAGTAATCCATGCTGGGCACTCTCAAACATGTCAGATAATCTTCCTTGAGAAACTAGCCCCCAGGTCCATATGATCATGCCAACTTCCATCCCATCACCCATCTACCTTCCATAATAAAACATTACGAAAAAGTAGTATCCACCCAGCCACAAGAGAAGAACAGCAAAAATCATTGTTCGCAGTATTACTAATTAAGATCCAGAGTATGGCTCAGCACACAGACAGCTACTCTTAATCTGGTCCAAGACTACTTCTTCACCCTTGATGGGAACATGCTGCACAATTTCTCTGCAGCCATGCATAGTCTACTAAAGAACACTGACCTACAGACCTGCAAGTGTTTCAGACTAAAGAAACTGAAAACCTTTCATCCAGAAGCGGATTTCAGATGTGTGCAAGCTTTGTTTGGTCCTCTCCCACCTTGGAGGCAATACTCTACTCAGACACCATTGTGTCACTCCTGAAAGCCATCCTAAAGTTCCAAGGCACATCCCATAGTCTTAAAAGGTTAGACATTAGTACCCACAGGCTGCAGGAAATGACATCTACTGAACAGTATTTTTGAAGGTCAGCTGCATCACCTACAAGCCTATTCGAAAGAACGTGGTGCATGTAGTGATGAAATTATACACTTTTGGCAGATGTCACCACACCAGGAGCCAGGACATCATTGTACTGAAGATAGAAAGGTGCAAGAAGGTGGCAATAAGAAAACAGGCCTTTTCATCCATGTACCCTGGATCTAAAATGACACCCCCCATTAAAATCAGACGTGCCCTGGCCCACCTGTAATTCACAAAAAAATACACTGCCCTCACCCCCAAAAAACAAACAAATAAATAGAAACAGTCACTAGACGTACGTTGGCTGCCTGTTGTAAATGTTTTGATTGCTCCTCAATGTCTTTTTCTTGGTCGGTGCCTGTGCTACACAATAAGTGCTGCCTACACATGTGTAGAAAACATCTCATTTTCCTCAGAGCATTCTAGTCACCCAATAATGTTTTAGTATACCAAAAGCTCATATTTCCAATAACTCGGCATCCACCAATGTCCACATCTGCAGAGAGAGCATTTATGTCAAAATCTGAAACCCATGGTTTATGAGAGTGCTACCTCCAAAACACATTTTGGAATCAGTTCTCATCAGACAGGCTCAAGGAAAATTTCAAGCTATTTTTGTTATATACCATATGGAAATTAACCCAGCAAAGCACTACAAATCTAGACTAAATCTCCAAAACACCCACTGGGGATGTTCAATCTACAGATATAATCTGATTCTGTAGTGATTCCTTTACGTCAATGGCACATGCTTACATAGTAGTGAGAGACAGCTGGGATAGGAGACACTTTATATAGTAGAAATATAATGGAGTTTGGTTTCTCGCCTGCCACCTCACCCCACCTCACCTACTGTGACCAATGGGCTGTGTGTAGAAAGTGAAAATGGCTCGTCCTGTCCCACTTGGTTTGATGCTGGTGGTATACCTGCAGTAATTCTGTATAACGTTGGTAGCGCCACGCAGAGCTCGGCGACTGCCCGTAGACCAGTGCAACCCACTTACATGGAAAGTGGCAAGGGCAAATCAGTAATTCTTCAGGAAAAGCAAACCACCACTCACCTTCGAAATCTGCTATAAACTAATCACCGACTAAGGAAAGTGACAGGCAGGACGTATATTCTTCTTGGGGGTTTCCATCCAGTTCGTTTTTATGCAAACCCACATTCATACATTTCTGACATAGTTAAGCAACTAGTTTTAGGCCAAGATAATCTCTCTCGCGGACTTGCTGCAGGTCTTGCAAGTGGTGCATTGAGGTGCAAGCACCACTGAGGCAAATGACGTTCAAAGTATACTCTGATCCGGACACACAGAATTCAGAGAAGCATACAAAAACAATAGCTTGCAACACAGGTTTATCACCATGGTAAGTGCAGAGAAGCAAACGAGTTAAGGCCGGTAGATATCTAATACAAGCAGTTTTTTTTTTTTAAGATTACTTAACTTGAATCTCAAGGCGCATTATTTTTCGTATGTTGTATTTTGCTTCGAAATAAAACGGTTATGCTGCTTAATAATTGAAAAGACGAAGGGCAAAGCGCAAAGTTCTCGCAGAATTAATGATTTTCCGGAGTGGCTCTAATCTTGGATGGTGACAACTGAGAGGAGACAAGCGAGATCGCGCTGCGAACAAAGATAAAAAGTAGTCCACAAATCGGACAGAAAACAGCGAGCCTCATATGTTTCCAGTACTTCGTCGCTGTGCTGGAGGAGGGCAAACCACCGGAAAAGGCATGACGTATGCATGCCTTCCACTAATTAAAGCAAGCAGATTTTAACAGGTAAGCCCACGAACCATTGAAAGACACTGACGTGACATGGACGGGGCTCACAGCCCTTTTCTAACTCCTAAAGCGTCTCGCAAGCGAAACGCATGCGACGCAGGCGCAACCCTAAAAAGTGAGGCAAGGCATGGGCTGAGGGGGCTTGCCTGTCCTGGCATACAGCAACACCCCCACTTCCTAGCCCCAGACAGCCTTTCTGCCCCCTTGGTTAGGGATATTGGAGGATTCACTCCAATCTTCTCTGGGGTTGGGCAGAAAGCCCACTAGACAGCAGGAACTTGTTTCTAGTGGGCAGGCATGATGCCAATAAACACCAGGGATTGTTGCCCATTTATACCTTCTCTGGTGGCCCATTTGTCAACAGCGTGCCTTAAGAAATCCAAATTTACTTTCACTTCCCATTGGGATGGCTGCAGGATTTTGGCTTCAGACTGAGGAGGTGGGTGCTGGGGAGGAAAGTCTGTCTTAGATCGAGAGCATCCTGATGCCAGAACAGATTATCTTAGGCCCAGGTGTTTGGGGGAGGGGAGGACCTAGTGCCATGGCAGCTGGCCACAGGCTACACTCCTTTTTTAATTTTGTTTTAGTTATTACCCAGGGGCATAGTGCATCTGGTGGGTAGACAGGGGGTCCAAAAGGTGCTGGAAGTAGGAGCGTAGGGGTTGCTGAAAACCCCCAAAAGAACCATGCTGTGGTTCAGGAAGTGAATGAGCAAGAAAGATGTGTTTCTATCTTGTCTCATTTCCTGTACTTCAAAGATAGATGTCAAATGAGGCTACATAGTCGGATAAATTGTTGCTTTTTTTTAACATTTCTTTCTTTGACTTCACATTGAGAAGCTTTTGTAGATAAACTATGTGACAGTCTTTTTTGGGGTATAAGGATTGTGAAAGACCACAACAACATTTAAATATTTATAAATTAACTGTACAAATATCTCAAAATACATCAGCAATTAGGGAAGCACAAATGAACCATTTTTTTTTATTCTGAAGTGTGACGGAAACCAAGATTTTAATAGGTTCAAAACACTTGCAGATGCGGAAATGATAAGAATTTGCTGAAACCCTATTTCAACACATTGCCTTTTGTGTGGTATATATTTTTATCAGTACAATTGCATGTCTATGCAAGTTTAGTGGCCATTTCAATGGGAAATGTGTTGTTTGCAAATTACAGTGTGCTACTACACTCTGCTTTAATAATATATTTGCAACAGTATGCTCCAAAATGCACTACTGACTACCTACTACACATTTACTACTCTTCTACTGTCCGAAACCCCCTACAGTTCCTAGTGGGTTTTTGTCACCCTGGAGTGGGCAGGTTGGGAGTAAACCTCGTAATCTGAGCCCGCTGGAGGGTGGGGGCGGGAGGAGCCAAAAAGACTGGCTAGAGCTGAGTGCTTGGCCAGCCAGGACCGACTAGTAGTCACCCCATAACTATTAACATATATATATATTTTTTTAAACGAGGTGTCTAGAGTACCTCTGCACCTTGAGGACAACAGATAGTATGGGGGCTTAAAAGACTGTTTGGAATCCAAGGTTGTGGGGGCACGGTCCAGTAACATTACTTGGTTGGTGCGACACCTGCTTCCTTTTTTCACATATTCCTAGTGTCTACACTCCCCCTAATTACCCTCCCAGGTGGCAGAAGGACATACATCACCTGTTTTTTTACAGAGAGATTAATTGACCATGCAAGGTGTCTGTTCCTCATTCAACATAACTGGTGGCCTTGTGTTGTGGATCCATGCTTGGGGATCACCTTTCAGGGCAGGTACCACTAGAAAGAGGAGAGTCTTCCTTTGCCAGTGCTACCTCTCCAATTCAAATCAGTGCTTAGGTCAACTCCCTGAGTACTGATCAAACTAAAATAAGTCAGAGCTTCCAGCCCTGGCTTTTTAGTTTCACGTTCTTACCTTTGCAGCCTGAGGCAGGGTCGTCAAGAGGGAATCCCTCTGGTAGGAGGGCCAGAGGGATTCACAGCCCTCTGTGTGTTGTCCTGACCTCCTCATCCGCAGTGGCCCATGGGACTTAGAGGTCATGTCCATAGCACTCATGGGGTTCAACACAGCTATGGCTAGATATTAAAACCCCGTTAGCTTTACAGTTGTGTGTTCAGTAACCTCAGTTTGATAAATTCAAATCTCCCACTTTCTGTTTCCAAACGCTTGATTGGTGTTTATCTTCCCAAGCGCTTGATTGGTTCTTATCTTCCCATATAGAACAGAAGGCAGTGAGAATAAAGGGTGTATTTCCACTTTGCTATGGCTGTCCAGTTTTTAGTCATATAATTCTACTGGTGAGCCAGGTTCCCTTAAACAAGTAATGGGGCAAACTAAATCTGTTTGAGTGATGAAAGGAAGCTTTTATGTATTTGTTTATTTTTTAATGTGGAGTTTAAAGATATTGAGAATTCACCCACCATCAACAAAATACCACTGAACGCTACATGAATATGTCCACACACCTGCCAGCTGCTTCTACCAGGCACAGCACAGGCCAGCTGACACTTGACAGTTTTGATGAACGGATGCATTGGATCACTGGCCCCATTACAGAATATGTTCTGTTTTGACTACCAATGCAAGGGCTGTATCAGCACTAGCCTGGCAGATAAATCAAACAAACAAATCTGCGTTAGGGTGCAATGAATCTGAATTTAATCGTGTGTAAAGTCTCACTAATGCTTGCTGCCATCTGTGCTTCAAATTCTTCAGGGACGTGACACCTAATAAGTTCTGCCTGCTGTAGAAAGTTTCATTGACAACTATGAGAGCTTGGTAAACCATCTGAATGCCCATTTCACATACTCAAACTCTTTCCTAACCAGCAAGCTCTGCCTTTCTGTGGGATACTCATGGTGAAAACTAAAGCAGCTTTGAAGACCTGGAAAGCTATTACATGCATATGTGTACTTCTTTCTCTCACTGTCGCATAGCTTTGGCAGTGAACTATCAGTTTGCAGGAATGCTGTCCTCACGGATATGGACAAACAAATGAGGTGCCCTTGTCTGCACTATTTAAAATGCTGGTACTGTCATTCATGTTTGAAAGTGTGAATTTTGTAATCAGTATCAACTATAATATAAAGAATAAGTATGTTTTAATCTGATTTTTTCAGTGGATCGCATTGTTTGTTCAGTAAAATGAAAGTTATCTATGCTATTAATGATATGAAGCAGACCCTTTGTTAACAACATCGGTAGAGAGCCGATCTACAACTGATTTAATATTTAATGTTATTGGAGCAGGTGCAAAATAGGCAAGTGTTTAAGCAGAAAGGTGTGCAACTAAGAGTGACACTATATTCTGAAAGCCTTGTGTAGCTTAAGAAGCTCCCTATTGTTGCAGGCCAGAGAAGTTATTTAGACCTAAGGTTTGATGCATTTTGTACACATCAATAGAATACCATGTTGAACTAAGACACTTGTTCATATTGTTTATTTTACAGGATACATTAAGGAAAATAACAGATTCTGAGTCAGAATAAGGTGCACCAGAGCGAACATCCACATTAGATTTTGAGGCACCTGAGGGTGCAGAAGTGTCAATTTCACTATCAGGTTTTGAGGCAGTCACCAATGGCGATTTCTGATCATAAAAGGCTTTATCTGCTGGAATGATTCCTTTCCAGGTTGCTTTGTCAAATCCAGGCAGGAAGGTGCTTTGAATACCCTAATGGTTACAGTTTATCAGAAGCGTACAATGCAAGGTGTATCATGTAGACTTTTAAAAGGCCTACAGGGGAGAATGATCGATGAATACACATGAATTGGGATTGCAATGTAACACACATTCTTCTGTACAGGCGAAGTAACATATTGCCTGCTTAATATTTAAAACTTTTCATTTTTTATGTCATGCAACTTGTGCATCTAAGTTACTATCATTTACGTGTAATTTATGTACAGTCATCTTGGATTAGTGATTTCAAGGCTTTCTAGTTGACATCTACTGCTAGCTGCTTCTCACCACCACAGTAATATGTGCATCCTAACTTATACACTTTGCCAATCATTACGACCCTGGCAATCTGGCTGTGGCCACATTCAACCTTGGCAGTTGCACCACGGTCGGACCGCCAACACCGCCACTTTTCGGCCGCCCGACGGCCAGGCGGTCCCAATCCACCAGGGCAGCGCTGCCCTGGGGATTATGACCCCCCCTCTCCAGCGGCGTTTACATGGCAGTTGCCCCACCATGTAAAGGCTGGCGGAGATGGGGTGCATGGTGCCCATGCACTTGGCATGTACAGTGCAGGGCCTCCCATGGCCAGCCCAGTCGCGCTTCTCGCTGTTTGCTTTGGACCCTTTGCACCCTACGCTCCGCAACATTGCCGCCGGCTCATAATTAATGTTGTGGGCTGTTTTCCACTAACCCAACGGGAACCTCGAAATGGGGCCTGCAATAAGGGGACCGTAGTGGCGGTAACCTGACCACGGGAGTTTGGCGGACGGCCTTTTCTGTCCACCAAACTCTTAATGCCCCCCTTTGCCTTTCTTCCTTGCCAGAAACAGTTTATAGGGCCACAGGCCAGACTGGGCATTCCGGCCCCAATCATAGTGATTGTGTCCATTTGCCACTGGTATGTGGGGGTCTATCCTACTGCGGCTGTCAGGGACGCGAGTAGTCAAAGACTTCTCAAGTAAATAATGTGAGGGGGAAGAGCTCAGATCTCATCAGTCAGCCAACAGACATAATAGCATATTGCTCAGACTATTTCTTATCTTCATGAAAAACAAAGCAATATTCAAAGTAATATAATCCGATAGCAAAACTAAATACTACACAGTTCAAAAAGAATTGCACGTATAAGGCTGTAAACTCTGTTATGATCTTCAGATACTACCCCTCAACAAATTGAGGAGATTTCTAATGACTACAGTCCCAAGACATAGCTATTAGACGCAGATGCAGATTACTTCAAGACGAATGAAATGCACAAAAGCACAGCTCAGTTCATCTGGGGGTTCGCATAACAGTAGAATAAAGGGGTCAGTAGACCCTGTTCCATGACACAGAGAAAATGGTCTGGTCACAATAATAATAATTCAGTAACACATGGGGCACTGCCACCACCTATTTTCAATGCACATACGCCACCACCCTACACACCTTATTCCCTCACTTGCATTAATCAGCATGGCAATCTCTCACTGTAGATCTCCAGAAAAGAGGTCCCCCACTTCCGAGAGGGCCCCATTGGGCATTGCAGCGGTGGCTCCACAAGGACCAGTCCGATGATGAAGCATGACACCCATTTGGGTGTGGGAGGATCCTTGCTTCTGATCTATTGGATCCCAAGTCCTATTGATCAAACACACTTCCGACTGATAACCTCCTTTTATTTCTCTATACCTCTTCCCTTTTGGGACAGCACTCCTTTTTGTTTATTGTTCATGAATAAGGAGTGTGGTTTCTCGACCTTTCAATTAGCTCCTTGTCCGTGTCTTTTTGTTTAGTTAATCTTTACATCCCCCACCACACTCTGGATTGTTGTCAAGCTATTTAAAGACATTTCTCCTGATTCATCAATTGCAATAAAGGCCTGCAGTTTCATGAAAACATTGCGTATTATCAAAAATGTTATTGTACCCCTGTGCTCACAGCAAGCAGATGAAGAGTGAGCATCAGTATTTTTCACTTGATAGTGATGCATCCAATAAGAGAACCCTTAAATTATATCTGCTTTTTTGACTGATTCAATTTCACTTCAGGTGTGACCTGCATTTTGGTAGATTTTTATGTCCATGCAGCAAAGACCGCTCCTGCAACTGCAAAGAAACTTACAACAAAATTGACAGAGCATGGCTTGAAATTCAGGAATATAGATTCACACTGTAGAGACAAGGCAAATGTGAATTAAAGGCAATACCATTCTATTGAGCATTTATTTCAAATATTTCTAATTATTTCTGCAAAACAAACCTTTGACTTAGGAGTTTATTGTCTTTTACTTACTCAGGGTGGCTGCCTATACTATGGCAAGAAACAGTTGTTTGGCTCACCAGAGTTCCAGCCAGGGATACCTAATTTTCTGATCCTGTGGCAAAATGAACTGACAGCAGGGGGAAGTGTACATTTTCTTTGTTCCAAACATATTACATTGTATTGAGTTGTGCAATCCTGCAATTTCAGAATGAATTCTTGAGTGCCTCTGAGCCTCAAAACATTTTGAGAATGCTGTGGTGCAATTCAAAGAACCACATTTAAAGCCAGATCTTTAGGTTCTAACACAAAATGTTATTGAGTGTGCTGTCGACTTGATGATGCACAGTGAATTCATAGCTTTTATTTTTGAGTGTTGCCTTTCAACAGCTGCAAATCAGCTAATAGTGCAAATCTTTTCTACTATCTGCAGCTCTGAGGCGTCTTCCATTAATATAGTTTAATATCTCAGGGTTGATAAGTGATTACAGTGATTTATCATGTATTTTGAAATGGGTACTTGCTTTTCCTTCTGAAATCCTTAAAAAAAGAAAACTCAGTCATACTCTCATTGCCAGGAAATAATTAAGCAACAGATTTTCTTCAATAAAACAAGAAATAGACATGATATAAGACTTGTCTGTGTTCAAAGTTCACGTGAAAGGTATCCTCCAAAATCAATTACATTTTACATCGGATCAGTGTTCCTGAAGTTTGCCAGCTCAGCCTAAAAGTACACCTTAGGAAAACTAAAAATGGTACTCTTGCAATGTAATTAAATAAGCCTGATTATGTTACAATGAGTGATCCAACTGTCCAATTATCATTTCACAATCCCCTATTATTATTATAATTTTTACAGTTTCTTATAAAGCACATAGCTACCCGACATTGGGATTCCTAGCGCTGACATGAAATGTAGGTAGTTGAACAGACTCCTGATCAGAGGACAAGTATGACTGTTCTGGCTAGGCAAACAGATAAGTCTTCAGGTTGTTCCTGAAGCTCAGCAGATTACCATTGGTTCTAAGCTGAATTGTCAGGGAGGTCCTGAGCCTAGGCGCTAGATAGGCGAATTATCGTTTATCACTCCTTGGTTTTTGGATTCTGAGAACGGATAGCAAGGAGAGATTATTAGATCTTGGCTCTTTACGGTAGGTGGTAACAGGTGATTAAGAATGTGTGTACCTCAGGCATGTATTACCTTGTGCATTGTACAGAGACCTTTAAATTCAGTTCTCTTTTTTATAGGTAGCCAGCGCAGATTCAAAAGGAAGAATGTACAGTTTGCCACTTAGGTATTCCCAGCAATAGTCTTGCTGCAGCATTCAGAATCAATTGCAGCCTCCTGAGTTGCCATAGTCGAGGCAAGAGAGTATCAGGCCTTGTATGACTAATCGCCGGCTTTCTATGGGAAGCCATATGAGTCTTTCTGAGAGCTCTTAAAAGGACAAAGCAGGTGCAGGCCACCTTCTTATCCTGCCAGGCCATGGTCAACTTTAACTTGTGTCCAATACAAACCTCAGGTTCTTCACTGGTTGAGGGACGATTGCCTTAAACAAGCTGGCCAGGTAAGGTGGCTCCAGAGTGAAGGGTTGTTACAAAGAGCATGACCTCTATTTTGTCGCCATTAAGTTTCAGGCAACTAGTGGCCATCAACTTATTTACCTGGTCCAGACAGCTGAATAGTTTCTCCGACATGGAGTTGATGTTAGGTGACATAGAAACAATAATCTGTGAATGGTCTGTCTACAACACCATTGTGAAGTCAGCTGAGAAGATAATATCTGCCAGTGAGCGGACGTGAGCACCTTAAAAAGTGTGGGGCTCAAAGATGAACCCTGCATTAGATCTGATGAGTCTCCGACAGGCAAGGCCTATTTTCAACTTGGAAGCCTCTGTTGTTGAGGAAGTAAGACAGCCATTTGTCAGAGTCACCAGATAATCGGGGTCTGCACACGTTCCCAACACGTCCACCACTGAACAGCTCCAAGACTCTGATAGATAAATCACAGAGGCTAAGAGAGTTCAAGAGGGGAAGAGGGGATTAGGAAGGGAAACAGCTGGGAAGGAGACTTGTAGTAAGAAAAAAGGTTAGAACACACAATATGAAAATTATATCTCCTGAAATCAATACTAGACTATGATTCTAAGCATAGTCATTCTGAAAACATGAACAATCTAAGAATTAAGTTTAAAATGACTAAGTTTCAAGATGGCTGGATACCTGTAAGGGAATCAAGATGGATTAAATGAAAACATTCTTATTCAAGTACTTTCCTTTACATGAGAATCAGAAAAATGTTCTGACTACATTTTAAACCAGTCATATAAATCCTTTTTTGAGAATGCATACTAGGACTATACAATATTGCATCTAGACACTCTGATCTTCTGTGTACTCTTAAAATGTTTCAACACAAATTGCGCATATTGTAGATTTTTATATATATATATATATATATATATATATATATATATATAGACAACACCATAAAAGGCTTGTGCAGCATGAATAACACAATATGGATTCAGGAAAAAACAAATCACATAACTTGTCAACTCAAATATTACATGATAAATATCTTAGAATAGTGGCATACAATAAACAACATGAATTAAACTCGAGGAGAGAATCGTGCATCTTGCCGATTCGTAAACCACAATGTAAATGCCAAGAAATAACAGCTCACAATGAATAACAAGATCAAAGTACAATGAAACGAATTGCGCGTCTTTTGCCGATTCTTAAGCTACCATGTAAATGTCAAGAAATGGTAGCGCGCAATGAACAACAAAGTTAAAACACCATAAAATGAATCGCGCGCCTTGCCGATTCTTAAGCCACCATGTAAATGTCAAGAAATGGTAGCGCGTAATAATTAACAAGATTAAATTATCAGGAAACGAATCGCGCGTCTTGCCGATTCGCAAGTCACCCTGCAAATGTCACAAACACTCAAGCGCATATTTCACACGCGCAAAGTACTCTGTCAAATCATAAAAGAATTAGGTCCAAGAACATGAGAGTTCTCGATAACGGCGTCAGGAGGCCAGCCCAACCACCGTCTTACTGCCCAGAACAAGGATCTCCAAATGAAGAATGAAAGTCAGATGTCTGGAAGATCAAATAGGCCACCGGGACAGGAGCTCAGGAAGTAGCTGCTGCTCTGCACCGGGACCTCTGAATAGTGAGCACTTGGAGCTGGGCTGGTTCCTTTTTATAGAGTCTTGGCCCAGCCCACAACCACACCCAGGCATGTTTCAGGGAAAGTCTCCTGAAGGCCCTGGAAAGGGACCACACCCTAACACACTCTGAAAGCCTGCAGCAATACATTGCAAATGAACAGCATTTGTAAGCATATTAAAAATAAGTCTTCAGGATTGAACTCTGCAATGCAAAAGGTTAAACAACAACATATCAGCACAATGCATAAATTACGTTGTTTTGAGAGTGCTGAGTTTTTGCATTCTAGTCGCCAATAGAGCGCGCACTGCCCTGGTGTTGACACCATTGTAGTGCCGTTCCTGTAATCCCAAACTCTTGCAGCCTACGCTTGAGGATGGGGTGGGAGACTATATCAAAACCTGTGCTCAGATCAAGAAAAAAGAGTGCAGCGGTTTTGCATAAGTCAAGTGTCTTCTTAAGTTCTTCTGTAGCCAGAGGAAGGGCTGTCTTGGTGCTACTGCCTGATCTCAACCCTGTTTGTATGTGGTGCAGGAAATTGATCAATTCCAGGAACTTGAACAGATGCCTATTTACCAGTTTTTCCAGGATCTTACTGACCCCTAGAAGCAAGGAAATAGGTCTACAGTTCTCTTGCTTGTCAGGATCTAAAGTAGGATTTTTCAGTAGCAGACAAATGATTGTGTGCTTTCAGGAGTAATGGACTTGATATTCAATAGTTATTCAATCATATTTGCCTTTGACTTTTGCGTAGAGTGCATGTTTGCTAATACTTTTGTCTAGAAATTTTGTCTATGCATTTGACACCCTGTCCAGACGTTTTACAAATAATGTCCAGAATTTAAATCCTTTCCGAGTGGTTGTCCTAGACTGCACAGATCTCTTTATCCTTTTTCTTCCTTTACGATTCTGACATGGCAGCAAATAAAAAATATCTGTCACAAAACCTTTGTTGCTAACAATACAGGATGATTCTGGATTGTTTACCCATCTCACTCACAATGGCAAATGAACAAGACGAGACAAGATGATGTTTGAGGACTGAAAATGTATCTACTTAAAATGAAAATATAGCATTTCTGAACAAATACCTGTTTTTATTCCATGAAAGTGACAATCTTTTATTTGCAGAGCATATTTATACAAAATGAAGATGTTATGCTTCATTATGGTGAGCTGATGTTTTGAATAAAATGACTGCTTTTTCTGGACTACATTTAAAGCTGATATTTCATGAGAGATTTTTTGCAAATTTTTGTTCCTTGGTACCAGATGGCACTCACTGTTATGTTTGTTACTTCATAACTTATGTGGAGGAATTTACCATCTCTACTGGTAAAGCTTTTTTGATGTTATTCTTAATGCTGTCTGAGGCTTAAATCTGTAGGACTCCACAAATATCGCCAAAATATATCGAATAGCTTAAAATCACGATCCAGTACTTAACAAAATAAAACAGTAACATCTGCTACAAACATATTGCCATCAAAATATCTAAAACATCAGAATATCATAAACCAAAATATAGAAACACAAAATACTGCCACCAAAATAAAACATATGAAACAAAACAAAAATATCTATAACTTAAATATTGACAACAGAAATGTTGTAACTATAACAATAACAAATGAAACTAAAAACCTAAACATCAATAAATATGTAGAATTGTCACACATTAATTTCAATAACCGAATAATGCAAATAAAATAAAATAATACAAAAATAATAATATCTAGATTATATAAATATTTATTTTAATATATTACTCCAAAAATAAAGTAAAAAAAATTTATTTCAATATGTGTATATATATATCCCTCTGTCCTCACTGCTGGGACCCTTGCAGCAGTGGTGCACGCAGACTGAAGAGCCCAAGCATTAAAACCACTTCGAACTCCTAAAGTTTGGAAAGTGCGATGAAAACTCTGACACAGGCCTGATAGCATACATAAAAGCAAATTTATTCCAATACCGACATGCAAAGAAACCAAAAACCCAATGCGTTTTGGCATCTGACACGTCTTGGGCACAGGTGGGTGACTTTATTACTTGCACAATTTAAAACATCGACATTCATCAAAATAGACAAAGGGCAGGGAACACAGTGTTTCCAAGGAATAAAGTCTGAGTAACACACTATAACTACTGCACAGAGCAGAACAGTTCAACAATGTTATAGCTAAGGGCCTCATTATGAGTGGTGACGGTCAGACCGCGGCACTCCTGACAGTCTGACTGCAAGATTACGGCCCTGGCTGTCGATTATTACAACCGCCAAAGGCATAATGAGGCCCTATGTATACCACAGTCCTAACATAGAAACAAAAATCAATCTTAAATCACATGATATCTAACACCATTAAATTGATTGCATTCTGTTATCCACATTACATGAGTATTCATGGTTTTTCATAATTTGTCATAATTCTTTTATCTCCATTGCGTCTTGCATTCGTAGCTCTTTCACCGATCTCCAAAGATGCAAGTGGGATGAATTGGTAACATAGTCCTATTGTAATGCCAAAATCAATCTAAAGTTAAATGACTTCTCTTATTGTAAAATCAATTGCATCCTGTTATCAACATTGCATGATCTATCATGGATTTTCATAATTTTATCATGATTTTCACTATTTTTTTACCCAATGCGTCTCATAATAATAACTTTTCAACCCATCTCGAAAAATGCGAGTGGGATGTTGGGGGGTAGCTAAGTCATATTATAACAACAAAATACACTTGTTAGATCCGCTCCCTCTCTATATACTCATTGGAATGGCTAGTATGTCATCTTACGAATTGTGCCCAAATAGGCTTACAGTAAATCAATTTCTCAACAAAGTCCAAGTGCATTTGACATCAAACATAATGCCCACTTAGGCGTGTCCAATTCATACATATGCCCATATTGGGAGAACAAAAAATACTAAATTAAACTTAATTAACGTGAATATCCAACATCTAGCCCAAGGGCGCACAGTTTATCATTACATACATATTTGTTGTTCAGTTAGGGTGTACTTGAACAATACACTTCTCAGAAATCATCCATAAAAATAATCCCCATTACTCCCATCCCCTCAGAGCAAGTACAAAAAGGTAATAGGAGAGAATCAGAGAAGAAAACTAAAATAGTAGAGGAAACAGAAGAAACAACGCATCTCAGCTTATTCGTGATACTCTGTCCCTCTGACTCAAAAGGAGCTGGACAGAAGAAATGAGTCCTGCCCAGGCTGCAATGAATATGGTATTAAAGACAGCTAGCCAACCATTTCAGGAAAGTGTGTGTCCTGTGTTGGACAAAAAAAACAAGGCAAAACATATATATTAAAATCCAAGTATTGTGATGCTGCCACACATAATTCAACACAGTGTGAACTCCTACTTCTCAACCTGAGCAAAATGACTTATTCCTCCAGTTCCCCATGTGTACAAACATCTATTCTTCCAAGTTCAGACCACTGGGTACCTTAGTATCTAGCTTGTGATTATACCTGTATTCTAGCTGTCTCAAGTTGAGTGTACGGTCACCCACCCTCATGGAAATGGGTACTTTGTCTTTTGCAAAAAACTAGTAAGTCTTTATTCCTTTTGTGCATCTTTCCAAACTGATGTGCCACGGGATATTGTTTATTCCCATTCTTAATAGCTTTCACATGATCTAACACCTGCTTTTTCACCAGGTGCGTAGTGCTCCCAATGTACAATTTTTCACATGGGCAAACCAAAGTATAGACACAGTAATTGGATTGGTATGCCAGTTGTTAGTCTATGCGTTTGTGTGTTACTCAATGGGAAAAAGTATTTTTTGACATATCTGCTGAATTTTCACGCTTTATGATTTCCACAGGTATAAAAACCATCAGGTTTGCTGCTGATTTCCATCACCTAAACTTTGCAGGGCAAGACAGTCTCAGTTTTTATCACACCGGAGGGCGGGCTTTCCAAACTTTGGGAGTTGGTAATGGTTTTAGAAAACATACACATGCACACACACCCACACACATATATATATATATATATATATATATATATATATATATACATTCAAGCTAAAATGCGTACCCCATCCGTCATGGATCAGAAAGGTTAATAAATAATATATATTAGCATCATAACCTCCTGTTACTAATAAACTCTAACAGAGTTTGATGTCACACACACATACATATATATTAAATATATACATATATATAAATATATATATATATTATATACATGATATACAGTAGAGTATATAACATTAATACATTTATAACTTTGAAATAATACACTAAGAAGATGACCTAACAGCATTCACCTAACAAGGTTAAACAACTCAAAAGCAGAGAAATCAAGCAAAGAAACCATCCAATAACACTAAAGTTTAACATAATTAATCAATCACAACAACTTCGTAATTAACTAACAGCAGAAAATGGACAAATGTTCAAGAAATAGTTTTCTAAATGCAGATAAATAGAACATATCCAAACCAAAAAGGAAATTTTATCAAAAATAAAGTAAATAAAGTAAGGTGCTTATTTCAAAATCAAGCACCACAACAACAAACAGTAAGTAAAACAAAATACAATTTCAGCAAATAATTAACTAATTAACTTCTCTGTTAAAACTAAAACAGGAGTTAAAAATGTAAAACTTAATTATTTAGCATGTAAAGCTAGTACTACCAAGAAACACCTGTGGCAAAAGGCAACTAAACTAACAAACAATTAAAGAAATGTTTCCAAAAATCACCAAACACATCTAATTCATAGGTATAAATTTGCAAAATGTTTTAAAATGCATAACTCATTAGGTAGTAAAAACACAGTTATTCATAATGTATTAATATTTATAGCCCCAAATAAAATGTCTAACAGAGCCACATACTTAAGATCTCAGAAAGAAAATATTATTAGACTACATAGGCTACATGTACCTCAAAGAAAGTAAAAGCAGTGAGAGAACAGACTAGAAATATACAAAATATTATTCAGATGCCTTCTACGGGAAGATAACTTTACAAAACATAAATTGTTGATATTGTTAGCAAGCACAATATTCCTCTGAACCTCACAGAAATTGAAGAACAAAAAGGAACTGCAAGAGCTCAGGGAACCCAATACCAGCTAACAGAGTCGACTTGCACAATTTAAAAAAATGTAATCCCCAATGTTCCTAATTCCACTACAGGCCAACTCATTGCAATTACCAATTAAAAAAGAATCCTAGCCAGGACTATACGAGCAACCAGAGATGCTCCCAAAGATTCAAGGACATAGATATTCCTGAAAATGTAATCTTAATACACACAAATTAAACTTCCCTTTTATACTATAATGCTAACAATTAGAGAATAATATTATATATAC
The DNA here is from genome assembly GCF_031143425.1 of Pleurodeles waltl. Classification (NCBI taxonomy): domain Eukaryota; kingdom Metazoa; phylum Chordata; class Amphibia; order Caudata; family Salamandridae; genus Pleurodeles; species Pleurodeles waltl. The sequence goes on from NC_090440.1 coordinate 1,763,039,693, forward strand.
TACTGTCAATGACCTACTAAAATGTACCAAGAGCAACATGTGGAAGATGAACAGCCTGTTCAAATTGTGCCCTCCACAATTCAGTCAAATCTACACAACCCTGGGAGAATAGTATAGCAAAACACCAACATCACCTTAGTCTACTCACTTTTACCAAATAAACAAATTGCAACATAACAAGAATTATTAAGTGAAACAAAATCCAAAATGAAGAATTAGACTACACAAAACATGATTTGAATGCTGAGCAAACAATGTGTTCCACCATTTTAAAATATACCCAAACACTTAAAGGGTGTTACTACCATTTAAATGAGTATCTGGCAACACCTGCAAAAATTGATGTTGTGTAGAATGCTCCTCAAATTACGTACTTGCCCTTGATATTAAAAAATTAATTGCCCTATTATACGTCTCTTTAACTGAAGAAGAAAAACATTACAACCTATTAATAGAAGCACTTTACTATCAAATACATGAACTAAAATGAACTCCACTACTTCGAAGATACTTGGGTTAGTATAGTAGATTCGACTGTTCTGGTTGCATATGCCAACCCAAGAATCATATAATGTTGTCGGATGTTTACAATAGTAGCATGGCAAAACAGGCAAAAACCAGCTATGCAGAGGAAGGGTGGCACAGCCCTTCCAATGAACTTTGGGACAGAGCCAACAACCTTTATACCAGTTTTTAGAAATGTTAAAAAAGAAGCAAAGCTACCTGGAACCAAAGATGGACCATTACTACCTTTACTAAAAGCTAAAGTCTCAAAAGAAGCAAAAGAAATGCACAACTCATTACAATGTAAAGTCCAACTCATTTCTAACAATGAAGGCCTAATCCACCAGGACTGTATAGCAAGACCATTATTCTAAACTAATCAATCTAAAAAAAACACAAATAATAACCCTATACAAACCTATACCCAGCTAATTTATTTATTAATATTATTTTAATATTTTTACTGTTTAATTTGAGGTAAAAAATAGGCATAAAAAAGTAGTCAGTAGATTGAATAATAAGAAATGCTGGAATAAAAATTAATACATAAATATTCAATAAAACAAACAACTGTAAAATACACAGTTCCTATTATAAAGTGCAATATAAAATATACAGAACTTATAAATTAACTCTTAACAACATATAATAGTAAATAATACAATAATGAATTCCACCCTTTAAAAATTAACAAAAAGTGTTACTTACCATTTTGCAGTTGAATATATTAAACTCCATAACAATCCAAAAGGCACCAATAATGAAGAAGTAAAATATAGAAATCCCCCAAATGATGCAAAATATCAAAGACAAAAATAAAATTCCAAAGAAGTGATAACATTCCACTGAGACTATCCAAAACCCCAAACAACTTAATTTAAAAAAATGCTTGAAGAAAACTTAAACTACCACAACTACAACACATTTCCAACACTAACTCAACTAACTACTAAAAAAAACCTAACCTAAACTATTTAAACTAATCCCATAGAGGCACTCTACAACAGTAAAAGCAGAAAAAGTAAAATAAATAATCTTACCTGATCCAGAGGATATGAATGGGGAACTGCAACAGAATGCCACCCGAAACAGACCAAAATAATGAAGATTGGGTATAAATGAATACAGCTGAACAAATGGCTGCTAAATAAACATAAAAAACAAAAATCCCATAGAGGCCGTATTACATGGTATACAAATATTGTAAAAATGAAAATAGTAACAGAATGCAGAGGTACCAAAAATGGAAACCTATTATAAAAGCTATAAAGATAAAAAAATAAAAATGGCAGTACTTTTTAATATATCAGTAATGTTTCTGACTATACAATGTACATTGTATATGTCAAGAACAAGTGTATTATATGTGAAAAAACATATTAAAAAAGTGTGCTTGTAAAATGAGTCTAAAAATGTAAAATGGTTAACATATATGTTAATAAAGCATTAAACAATACAACAGAAATATACATTAAAAAATGTTAATGTTGATAGAAAATTTATGCACATCGACAAGTATGTTGACAAAATATGACAATGTATGATGAAATGCAAATAAATATAAAATTATAAAAAACATATGAAATACACATTTGTATATGGTACTAACATGACTACATGCAATAAAACTTAAGTTTAAAATCAAATTATAGATTTGCACCTTGATATAAGGTCAACAATATAAAATTAACAGAGATTTATGAATTTCAAAATAGAATACAAATGAACTTACATCTTAAAAACATTTAAAAGAATGTTATAAAAGATTTTAATTATTAAGAATTATAACATACTTAGTCATTTGGGGGAAACATTACTAAGTTAATCAGTTCATCCCTTTCTGTTATGTTGCGTTTAAAATACAAAGGGTGAGTATAACATTTCCTTGCTTGAACCAACAGCAGCATCCGGACATACAAAAATTACATGCTTTCATTCTTGAGCTCCACCATAGCAGAGATAACCTATACTGTTCATCCTTTGCAAATTTTATTAGGAGTTCAAAGGGACCCAGACAGAGCATTAGTATTAACACAGCTTATACAGTGGTCTAGATAAAACATACCTTATAAAAAAGTGTGTTAGTCTCAAATTTTAACTTGTTAAACTAAAATGTAAAGCAAAGCATGTTAACAAAAACATTGTCAATTACATATATAAATGCTGGTTTCAACTATGAAACTACAAGCAACTAAGTAAAAAAAATAAACTAAAAACAAAAAATATTTCTTCCTAACAAAGTTAACACAATATATCAAGTGTTCAACTTAGAAGAGTGTAAATTATATAATCAAACTCCGCACTAAAATACTTTGTTAAAAAATATAAACATTAAAGGATGTACATTTGCTGGTCCCTCTTTAATCTAAGCTACATGGCAAAAAGTGTTGGACTTTAAGGGGGATAGATTTATTATAGTCACTCCAATCTAAGCTCTTTAGAGGATGATATTGGACTTTAAAGGGGATAGATTTAAAGGTGGTAGATTCCCACTCCAATGTATATTTGTGCAATGCGTAAACTTTATACATATAAAACAAATATTTTCCACCCAATACAGCATGTATGATAAACAGATTATACTATAAAAAAGGACTATAGGCAAAACAATGAAAACACTTGTAATAGTTAAATATAACGGCATATAAATTAAAAATGTTTATGAACACATTCATTTTTATAAACTAAAATATTGAAACAAAGTTTCAGTTACTTCTAACAGTAAATGAAAAAAGAAAATAATTAACAACTTAGAAAATTAAAAACATACAAAAATATTCTTAACGTTTTTAGAAAAACATTTGGCGTGTGTCCTTTCCCGCTCCCAGATACTCTCCTTTTGTGTATTGTTGTTTTAGAAAAACATATACAAAAATATTTTATAAAAATACGTAAGATGTTTTAAAAGTGGAAATTAATTATATCAAATTTAATATTTTGACTAAAACCTAAATTAAATATATGTGCTTTTCTTAAAATAACAATATGTAAGAAAATCAACCAATAAATAACAAATGCTTTACAGCCCTTCAAATGTTAATCTTAAAAATTTCACAGAACTTAAATGTTTAACCAATGCAATTGTTTAAATTAGGAAATTAATAATACATAACAAATCTAATGATTATTAATATTTGGAAAACATTGGAATATTTGACTATTTTCAATTAAATAAAATATATTTTAAAGGCAAAACTTAAAAATCCCTGCTCAATTTCACAATAACTCCACATTTTAAAACATTTAATAGAACATACCAAAAATAATATAGAAACAGTTCAATATTACAATAAATAAGAAACCATAAATATTAAAATTACATCACAAACTACACAGTTTTTTAAAAACAAAAAATTATTTCTCTTTCTCTGCTAACCGAACATCATGCTCCCAAATTTTGAAACTCATAAAAAAAACAAAATGCACAAAAACATAGCATAAAACAAAAAAACAACTACTAAGTACTGTAGGGACAGTGTCTGTGATTCTGCTGATCTTCTCCTTGGCATTCCCCTGTCTGTGTTGCATTGTGGAGCGTCTGCCAAGGTATTCTATAGCTGCCATCTGTCTGCTTTAACAAGAGCCATTATGGACCAATGTGCTCTAGTTGTTAGAGGAGTGTCACTTTTTCACTGCCCCACACTTACATGACTGGCCTTGCGTGGATGTGCAACTGGCAGGCCAAATGCAAGCTTGTCTGTGCCTGTCCATGCATGGATGGAACCAAGGGTAATAAAATCTGCCTGTTTTCCCTCACTTGCCTACATTTATTTGTCCGACATGCTCCACTCATGGAGAAGAACTTGGGGTGTTCGGTGCCTCACTCCATAAATGTTGCTACTGACGAGGCAGGGTGTAAGCATTGTTCTGGTATCATTAAATAAATGCAAAGTTTTAGAATGCAATTGGTGAAAGCCCTTTCATACTGATAAAAAGATTGCCTACAGGGATGCAATTTGGATTTACCATAAAGATATCAAGGTGGCTTGGGCAGCATTCATCACTCAGAAAACTAAACACAATCCTAATTCCTTAAAGAAAATATTTTACAAAGGTGAAGACCTTCCATAATCCAAGTGGCAAAGCCCTCTTGATCCCACCCAATTCCACTAGATGCAACAACTTAGCATACTCCTTCTCTGATAAAGTGAGAAGAATCTACTCCTTGTTCTCGGTCAGGACAGGCAACCTTAAGGGTCAGGTAGAATTACCTCTAAGATCTGGGCCGAAGATAACCACTTTTCAGAGTTACTTTAAAAGACTTAAGTAACTGGCTGACTCCATCAAACCTGGCTCTCTGATGTATACTGCCCCTCCCCATGTTCTTAAATTTACTTCTGCTGTGATATATCGGGTAATTCTTGATCTTCTCAACCTCCTATGTTGACTGAGGTACTATCATCAGCATGGATACACACACTTGTGATACCATTACTTAAAAAAACAACACTGGACACTTCAAAAGTTGGGGATTACAAGCCTATCTCTCTTTTTCTGATTCTCAACAAAGTGCTAGAAAAACACACCAGCTAGCAATTTGTTGGCTATTTCGAAACTCCCAATCTATTTCACTCTTCCCAATCTGGTTTTTGCCAACTCCACAACACTAAAGCAGCCTTATTGGTAGCTTTGGAAGAGTTGATTTGGACTTTTGTTCAAGGTGGAGTGGCAGCAGTTATTTTACTCGATATTAGTGGAGCATTCTATACTAATTCTCATGTCTTACTGTTGAGATTCTTTCATAGATTTGGTATTAGGGATACCGTTTGGCATGGTTCTTCTCCTTCCTAGAGGAGCATAGTTTTTCATGTCTTTGATAATCCCTTCTTTCTGAGACTTTTTCAGGCAACTGCATGGTTCCTGAATAGCTGTCTCTGAATCCAACTCTTCTTGAAGTTTATGTACGGGCATTGGCAGATCTAGTGGTATCACATTGCTACCCTGTGCCAATTACACCCAGCTGGTTTTGTTCTTATCACTTAAACTCGACAGCACCCCAGACCCTCTTAGGAGATGCATGTAAGCGGTATCCAACTAAATGGCCCAAAACTCGCTTTGTAGCTCAATGGAGGGAAACTTAAAGCCCTGCTGGTAGGGAACCAGCCTCAGTTTTGGTCTCCTCATTGGTGGCCAGATGGCTTGGGCCTGTTTCTTCTGGCCTAGCTGATGGTGAAGCATCTTGGGATCTGAATAGATGCCGATCTCTACATGGATGCTCAGGTCAAGAAACTGGCTGGATACTTTTTCTGAGCTTTTTAAAAGTCTCAGATGGTTCTTCTGGACTCTGCCTCATACTATCCAAAAAACAGTATTTCAGACAATAATTGCCTCACACCTGGATTAGGGAAATGCTTTCTATCTCTGCACCTCATGTTCCACCATTAGGCACCTGCAGGTGATCCAGAATGCCGCAACCGAGCTGCTTTAATACATACCCAAACACCAATCTCCGCCACAGTCTCAGCAAGATTGCTTTTAAGAAGCAGCTAAAAACTTGTTTTTTTTAAGCCCAGGTGGGTCTACATGTGGCTTTACTTTTGGTCTGCAGTGTTGGGAAGCCCCATTTGCCCAGCAATGATATACAAATACAAAACAAAAGACTAAATACAGTGATATTTTTCTACTAAATATTTAAAAAAACGTATATTCTTACCTGCAATATTAAAATAGATAACATTTTCAACATCACAATATTATTGCAACAATATTCTCGTGTCACAATATTTTCAATTCAGGATTCAGGTGGAACACCAATTGACCAGTAGCATTTATGAATTGGCTAGCTCTATATACCCCTTGTGATTCAAGATATGTGGACCTTTCTTTTTGTTCATGCTGCCTCTCCTATATAGTCTCAGTATTGAGAAATGACTAAAGAACTGTTTAAATGTTGTCATGCTGTCACAGGTGTTGCCCAATAAATGTAGATATGTCTCTCGCCCCAGTGGACATTTCTGCCATTGGCAAGAGCTGCCATCACTGCAGTTCCTGTCAATGAACTGTAAACTTAATGGACAGATCTGTCAAGTTTCTTCTATTTTCAAAAAGGAATTCCCAAAGCAGGCTTTGCTTTTTGAAAATCTAAAACAAAATGTCCCTTCACCCATCCTTGGAAGCTAACTTTCATGGTTAAGGGGACATTGAGAACTTTTTAATGCTCCTCACGACCAGGTTTTTCCTGGCGGTGACGGGCATTAAAAATTTGCTGCATATATGCCTATCTAAATTAGGAGGGTGGATATATAGCTGAACCTCTGACAGCCCTTAATCGGGCCATCGGCATGGAGAGAACTCCTTTGCTGTTGTGATGGCGTTCCCTCTCCACCAACAATAAATCAGACCCATAGAATCTAATTGGAAGGCGCTTATTGGAAAAATGATGCTAAAAGATTTTGAAAAATATACTTCCTTATCCAGACATTGAAAGACTCACAGTTTTGCTGACATGTTTTCAAATATTGTTTCCCAACATGTCTGTGGAAGGTAAGGCTTACCAGGCCCACCAAAAATACTGAAATAGTTAGTATCCTTCAAGAACTTCTAGACTTTTAGCCAATTTATGTAAAAAAATCTGTTGTGAAATGCCCCCTTTGCTTTTTTTGATTTAAAAACCGGCATGTTTTGATCACTTGTTAATATTTCAAAATTCATAAGCCACCGTTTCTTACCTTGCCATCATTGTTATTGGCCCAAGTGCTATAAAATGAAAGTAAGCTGGGTTCCACAATCACCTGAGGCTATTTACTGTATTGCGCACTAGCAAGTATGTATCTGTTTTTAGGAGCCTAGAGACAGTCTGTAATTAGTATTGGCAGGCTCCAGTGCGCTAAGATTCATAATTGTCTGCTTTATTTTACCCCCTGGAATTCATGGTTTGTATTTATTTGTGTACAGTGGCTGAAACACTTGTCTTGTTTAAGTAAAAACACTGACTGGAAAATTACTTTTTTTGTTGCAGTTTTATATAGCGCAAACTCAACTCAAAGGTATTGTAGCAGTATAGAAGAGCATTAAGTTACATTACACAAGGACACTTCAATTTTTGTTTTTGTAAGACACAGGGAGATTAATGGCCTCATTACATGTTTGGCAGTCATGAGACTGCCAAACTTGTGGTGGTGGTCAAACAGATGCGGCTGTGGCGGTCTAACCGTCAAATTAAGACATAGATGGGCAGACCCACCTGAAGACCAGTGTCCATGCCAGGATCATAGATCCCGATGGGGTGACAGCCATCTTGAGTTTCTGTGCCTGTAACATTATATCATCTGCATCAAGTCACTTTAATCCCTCAGTGTGAGTGGAACTTTGATTACATATGCTAGTGGGTCCACAACCTTGGCAAATAAAAGGGGAGACAATGGAAAATCCTATCTGATGCATGATCCACCTCCAGTGGCCCCAGCAGTAGGCCATTCTTGCTCACCTATGTTGCAGGTACCCAGAATAATTCCCGCACTCCACACGTAAACAATATTCCAAATATTTCTCACAAAGGTAAGACACCAACACCATACCTCACACTCAATTAGTCCAAATAAATGTCTATTAACAAAGTTTTTGTCACGTGAGTTTCAAAAAGTACTCATTTGTAGTCCAAATACGAGAAGACAGGTCATAGATGAAATGATAGTGTTTTATCTCAGAGTCAACGGGACTTCTTCAGGGCTATCATATTTAGAAAACATAGCATACATTCATTAAAATCACACTAGTTAAAAATTCACAGCAACAATAAAAAGGCATATCTGTACAGAATAGCAGAACAACTATGGGCACACAACCTATGGCATATAGCCTAAAGTTGGAAAATAACATGAACCATGCATAGTATACAAAGAAGTTACTGAAAAAATAATGCTCTACATTACATTGTGATAACATTTCCATCTTTATCTTTCAATGAAATGTCAATGACATCATATAGCCGACATGTCAAATTATTCTTTGCAAATACATCTCAGTATTGACACACAATTTCTAATTACTGTCTACATAAACTTATTCCACATAAGCAGTGGCCTGTATTTTTTAAACTAGTTTTTCATTAAAACAAAAAAATCATAACTTTTAAGACCAGGCATTCAAACACTAACCGCAATATTAAAACTTCTCACCAAAAATAGTTTTCTGTTCAATTGTTCTCTTTATCAAAACATCTCAGTTCAATATTTTAAAATAAGCTGTTTTGATGGAAAAATAAGTTTGTTATAATAAGACACAAACACATATTCAATATGTCTATAACGGGGGTCTCCAACCTTTTCTGTAGTGAGAGCTACCTATAATTGAAAGTCATTGTGACCTACTAAATGCCAGACAATTTGCGCATTATTACCAGAACCTCTCCCCCCCAGCTTTATTGATTTTGAGCCTAAAGTGAGTAGAGCCATAAGCTATGGTTTGAACAAAATACTTAAACTAGGAGCACTATGACAGGGCTGCCATATGTGTCAATGATAGTGTGGTCTGTTGATAGATATGAACATTTGTGTGTGTCTGAATTGGATATATGTGTATGGGTGACTGAGAGCCTGTGCAATATGTATTTGTGGCACAGGACATACCATTCACAATATGTGGCACTGTTATATGTATAACACAGACATGCAACCATTTTTTTAAATGGGAGAAAGTAAATTGACATTTCTCCAATTTAAAACAGCTGTATTTTTCTGGTATAAATATGTCACCATGTCTACCAGTCACTGGGAGCAAGATGCCTGCTGTATGTAAATGCAGCAAAATTAAGAGTTAACTCTTCATTTGAATTTTCTCCCATTTCAGAGCATTCAGAAACATTTAGTTCTCATTTAAGAGTTGAATACATCAGTCCTTCAGTTCTTCACCTCTGTGCCCCAGCCCGGGATCATAAAGCAGAGTAGAACCGGATCTTTATCAGTCCCTACTCCTGCAACCAGTTGATTATAATGAAGAAGATTATTATGTTTGAATTCATGTGTACATATTAAATATAAAGTAACAGAATTATTAATTGTCTATACCTAACAGCTTTTGACCATCATGGCCTGTCTTACGACTTACATGGAGAACCACCAATGCATGATAGACTTGTACAAATGAAGTGCCATATGGCTGTCAGACATCTTGGAATATGATCTAGATACCTATCCGCCCACTGAAAATGGGTCATCTGAAATTATTGCAGATGGCTGTGTGAAGTTTGAGCTGCAATGTTTGTTTTTCCGGCACTTCTAAGTGACAAAGGCATTTTAAATCATGTCAAATATCAAACATTATATTGTAGACTGGTTATTACAGCTGCAAAGCCCAAAGTCAGGCATCTTAGAGAATAACAATTGAAGATATTAGGTGCATTTTGGCCATGTCAAAATGGGTCAGCAAAGTCTTACACAGCGTCTAAATAGTACAATGTACCTGCTATCCCTCATTAAGTGTTCAATCACATACTCCCAAGCTTATCCAAATCATGACAATTATTGTAAGTAGTGGGTTCCCATACAAATAAAATATAGTAGAAGGTAATTTCATACCCATTTGAATTTCATCAAGAAAAGATCACAGCATCATCAATCAGTCTGCCTAAGCTGATGTAATGCTTTGTTATGGAAGTCCATACAGTTCATAATTACTACAGTCTCACCCTTGTCAGCCTCTTGATTGTTAATAAATGTTCTTAATATTTGAAGTGCTGTAAATTATTTTTCTGACCACAATGTATAATGGGTTAGAGACATTTCTTTGTCCTCCAGTTTGTGTAGATCATGCATAACCTGTTTGGCAAATACAGTAGTTCTATTCCTTGGAAGTATACACTTTATGGACTAAACTTGGACTGTAGGTGTATACCACTACACAATAAAGATCTGGTATAATATAAACATTCCTCCAATAAGTCCTCAATATTATCTCCCTACCCTTGGACCAAAAGGCAGTGTATGTCCTTAACAATTGTAATCTCTCATTAACATTATGCATTTTTCCTGGATTAATTATAAAGACACTCTTTAGTTTTAAAAGTCTAATAAAATTAAAGAAATCCACATGTACATCCGCAAAGATACATCTGTTGGTTGGACAAAAGCTCAAACCTTTATTAAGCACACTTATTTCACTGTAAGTTCATAATTAGATAAATTCACAGCCTAATTTGCTACATTGTCTTGGCTCAAGACCTGGATACCAGTGGTACTGCCAGCTAATATTCCTTATTTAGCTGGTTCCTTATCCTTAGTTCTGGAAACTGTTCTTATTTTTTCTCCTTCTGCCCCCTCTCCTTGTTTACCTGTGTATGATTTTGTTTCTAATTCATTCAAAATCATTTCAAGTCTTCAAAAAAAGTCAAAGAACCTACTAGATTAATTCCAGGGTTATTGGATGTAGTTGGAGTAACATCATCAATGGATGACACATCTGAACTACTTCCTTCACTGATTAATTTTGCTGATTTGTCTCCTTGAAAAAGTGAAGACCTGACTGTTCCAGTAATCAAATTATCTTTCTTTTCTTCACACTGGTTTGGTGTTTCTGTATTTCAGTTGTAAGGCTAGCATAATTCTTTTCAGTAGCTTCCTTCGGATTAAGGTATTTTATTTCTTACTTTACCTTTCAAATCTCTTAGCAAATCCATCATAACAGCAAATCTGTTGTGTAAATTCTATTCCCATTCTTGTAGGAGATCACTATCTAAATCTCAGAGTTAGGAAACGTCAGGATACAAAACCCCTGAGGGACCTTCTTGTTGTCCAGGTATTTTCTTAGTGTCATTCCATCCCAGCACTTGGTCGGCTCCTGTTTGCTCAATCTTTCTTGACTAATAAACTTATTTTTCAACCCTTCATTCAAAGGTCTTCCATGTGTCTGGTTGTTACTAGAAGGGCTGTTGAATACACAAAACAAATCATTGGTCATCTCCTCTTTATTGTCGTCAAAGGATGTGATTTTTAATATTGAATAATTCAATAGAGACAAGGTGCTGGCAACGTCACTGTCCAATCCAAAAAACACCACTCCCAATGGGGGGTTTTGATATGTGTTGCTGCACTCAATGTGGCTTCATCTGTTAGTCCAAATAAAGGTGTATTGACAAAACCTTTTAACACGAGTCAAAAATAGTACACAGTTGTAATCCAAATATGAGAAATCAGTTCATAGATGAAATGGTAGTCTTTATTGAATTCTTGTAATGCAAAGTAGAACACAGCCAATGCATTTCATCTCAGCGACAACAGGACTTCTGGGCTGTCAAATTTATAATACATAAGAGACATTCAATTAAATCACACTAGTTAAAAACCACAACAACAATAAAAGGCATACTTGTACAGACTATCAAAACAACTAAGGGAGCACAACCTATGGCATGCAACCCAAAGCTGGAAAATAATACCCAGAGTGCATAATACAAAGAAGTTACTGAAAAAATAATGCTCTACATTAAATTGTGATAACATTTGCATCTTTATCTTTCAATGAAATGTCAATGTTGGCACATGTAGCAGACATGCCTGCTTCATCTTTGCATACACATGTCAGTTTTGACACACAATTTATAATCACTGAATATATCAACTTATTTCACATAACAAGTGTTGGATTGTTTTTCAGTCACTAGCAAAGTAACCAGTATACCAAGTCAAATTAAAACAGAAATGTTATCAATATTAACACTAGACTTTCAAACACTAGGCACAATATTAAACATTCTCACCCAAACATATTTTTCCGATCACATTTTCCCTTTGTTAACACATATCAATTAAATATTTTTAAACAAGCTGTTTTGATAGAAAAATAATTTTGGTCATAATAAGACACAAACACATTTTTATTTTTAAATATTTTATTAAGTTTTCATTGCGGATCATGTTACAATAATTCTGTGTTTTCAATATTCGGATTCAATTGATCAGCTTTAACATTTACATTTAAACAAAACAACACAACTTAGGTCTTATTGTAACTCTCAGTATATTTGTCTGCTGCAATTAGTTGTTGGGTCTTGTAGTGCAGTACTTGCAATATTTAACCATTTAGCAACTTGGCTACGTACTTCTCTGCTGTAACACATTCTGCTTGTGATGGTCTGGGTGGCTGGATTAGTGTCTTTTTTTTTTGTGTGTGTGTGGTGTGGCTATAATTGTTGTTCGTGTTCTAGTTATTTACTCGTCATGTGATTTCCGCTGTGGAGACCGACAGATTGTGGGTGTGGGTGCCCTTCCTACTAGCATGTCGTGGCTCGTCCGTACCTCTGTGTTGTGTTGGAGGTGGTCAGGATCTATCTTACCACTGGTAGTGTATTATTGTCCAGTTCATGGTGGTCTCTCATCGTTCTTAGCCTCTAGTTTGGGTACTAATGTTTCCCAGGTTTCGCATCCTGTGTGTGTTTGGCCCTCCCCCGCTAATTTTCGTAGTACCTGGTGTTCTGTACGGGTCCAGCACAGTGTAAAGGCGCGCCATGCTTTCAAATCTGGTGCTCTGGGCGCTTTCCAATTCATGGCTATCAATCTTTTGTACATTACGTACGCTAAATCTACAAACTTATGTAGGTGTCTGTTTCTTTTCTCTCGGTCTCAGCCCCAACAGACAGGATTTGGGATCTACTACAAATACATGTCCCGTCAATTCAGAAACTTCCTCTACTACTCCATTCCACTCTCTGTTTACCTGGGCACATTCCCAGACCATGTGGTAAAAGTGCACTAGTGGGGCATTGCATCGAGGGCAAGCTGGATCCGATCCAGGAAACATACGTTTAATCCTAGCTGGAGATAGGTATGTTTTGTGTGTGAAGTTGAACTGAGTGTAGCGAAATCTAGGATTTCTCGATACCCCCCGAGTATGGTATAATACTTTCGACCAATCATCTTGAGATATCGGATTCACCAGTACCATATTCCATCTTTCTCTTACATTCTCCAAGTTAGGTTCTGGGGGCTTGTTCAGAATTTTGTATAAGTTCATTACAACTTTTATTTGATTATCATATTGCAGCATGTGATGTAGTGTGGGGGAGATCTCTGGTTCTTGGTCGCCAGCCACCCATGTCTTTTTGATAGAGTGATATATAGCATAGTAAGCTATAAATTGCCCTGAACTTACTGATGTGAGGGCTTGTATAGATTCAAATGTCAGCCTCCCCTCTTCAAAGCAGTCTCCTATCATCAGTATACCCGCCTCCATCCAAGCCGTGAGTGTGTTATAGCCGCGTTAGCCCATCCCGGAATCAGTCCCAGGGGGATAAGTGGAGAATAGGGGCATACCCTGAGACCTTTTTGTATGTATCTCTGCCAACATGCGTGTGCTACTACCATTAATAGATTGTCAGATGCCTTTTTCACTGTTTTGTTTGTTAACCATGTGATCAATGGCTCTCCTTGTAATTGCGCCAATACCCATGATGATTCTGCCAGTGTGGGTCTGTGTATCCAGTTCAGTATCCACTGTAACTGTGCGGCTGCATAGTAGAGTTCGAAATTGGGGGCGCCCAAACCTCCCTCGTTGATTGGACGTTGCAGTGTGGTAAGTGCAACACGCACTCTATCCCTTCCCCATAAAAGCTGCAGCAGAACTGAGTTCAAATCCCGGAAAAAATCTTTTAGGGACTTTGACTGGTAATGCCGCAAAGTAATATAACAGCCGGGGCAGTAGCAGCATGTTCGCCAGAGCCACCCTGCCCAGGGGAGATAATGGCAATTTACACCGGAAACGCAGCGAGCCTTTCATGGAGCCTAGTGCGCGCCCCAGGTTCCCATCTCTGAGATCCTCGGATCTGTGGTAAATGTGGATCCCCAGATATTTGAATGTATCAAAACACCACTTCAGGCGTCCTATGGGGGCGGTTTCTTTCCTCATTGGCGACCAAACAGTCAGTGGAAACACACAAGATTTTTCCCAGTTTACCACCAAGCCCGATATCTCCCCGTATTCAGTCCAGAGTGAGATCACTGAGGGTATCACCTCACTTCCCTTCCGCACGTATATTAGGGCATCATCTGCATATAATGATATAATAATGTGGTGTAGCCCACTCCTGTGAATTCCCTATCTATCTTTCATTGCCCGTAATCGAGTCGCCAGTGGCTCCATCGCTATTGCGAAAAGTAAGGGAGAGAGGGGGCATCCCTGCCTAGTACCTCTTGTGACCGGGAAGCTGTCAGATAAAACACCTCCCGTTTTCACCCTGGCCTGGGGATTGGCGTACAGTGTCTGTACCCATCGTATGTACTTAGGGCCAATTCCCATGCCCTGCATAGTGGCAAACAGAAAGTCCCATCCCAATGTATCATATGCCTTTTCAATATCTAATGATAATACCACTTCATCATGAGCATCCGTGGGAGTGTCTCCCATGACACTTAACAATCTACGGATGTTTAAGAATGTATTACGTTTTGGAATAAATCAGTTTTGGTCGTCATGTATCAAAGTGTGTATAATGGGAGCTATCCTGTTAGCTAGTATTTTACCTAGGATTTTGCAATCGAGATTCAAAAGCGAGAGGGGTCTATAAGATTTAGCATCTGTGGGGTCTCGGCCTTGCTTGGAGAGGACCACTATCATTGCCTTTCTCTGTGTCGGAGGCAGCAACTTGCAGGTCCATGCCTCTTCGAATACTTTCAATAAGTGAGGTTTTAAGTATTTCGAGCAGCTAGAGTAGTATTCTATTGGGAGGCCATCTATTCCTGGCGCTTTATTCCTAGGCATCTGCGATAGAGCTAATTCCAACTCTTCCACTCTTAAAGGAGCCTCCAGCGTCTCTCTGTCCGCCTGTGACAGTTGCCCCAATGGCGATTCTGCAAGGAAGGATTCTAGATGTTGGGCAGTGCATACTGTGCGTCTGGTATAGAGGTTCGTGTAATATTCCTTGATGCCCCATTAATCTCTTCTTGCGTGTTGGCCATTTTGCCTCCATCTAGCCTTATAGTTCCTATGGGGGTCTGCCGGCAGTTCTCACGAAGGAGCCACGCCAGCATTCTTCCCGATCTGTCTCCTTCTGTTTGTAAGCGCATTATGTGATATTTGTATCGGCGGAGTCGTGAATCCGCTTCAGTATATTTTGTACGCGCCTCTTTTAGAGCTGAGTATGGTGCCTCATTTTGTGCCACTGCAACTTTCAATACTCTCAATTCCTTTTCCAGTTTGCTGACCTCTACGTGGAGGGTGTGCCTCACTCCCCAGGTGGTTGACATACAATGCCCTCTAACTACATCCTTGTGTTCGTCCCACTCTACCGCTCTTGTGTCTGTGGTGTCCTTGTTAATTTCCCAGTACTGTCTCACTTTTGCATTCAATCCTTCTACGAACGCCTTATCCTGGCGAGCCTCCACCTCCAGTCTCCACGTAGGGATTGCTGAGCGTCTCCTGCCCCAATTCAGGGTTAATCTCAGTGGCGAGTGATCTGACAGTGTCTTGGCTAGGTATTCTGTCCTTTTAATCAGTGAGCATATGTCAAGGGATCCCCATATTATATCTATTCTGGTGTGTACTTTGTGGGGTATAGAGTTGAATGAGTATTCCCTTTGTTGTGGGTGTTTCATGCGCCATACATCATAAAGTCTCATGTCGCCCGCCCATGTCAGCAATGGGCCCCTGGCGCTCCTATTCGTCGACCCTCTCGGGTGTGTGTTTGACCTGTCCCAGAACACATCTGGTGTGGCATTGAAGTCTTCACCCCAGATAGCCGGGGCTTCAGGGTTCACCAGTAATGCTGGGGTAAGTGTGCCCAGGAAGTCAGCTATCCCACTATTAGGGGCATAAATCCCGATTATCGTTAGTTGTCTCCCATCTAGTTGTCCCTCAATTACCACGTATCTGCCTCCTTGATCTATCCTATGCGTGGTTTGGACATATGGGACGCCGCCTGCTATCCACATCAGTACTCTTCTAGCAAAAGCTGAGTATGTTGTGCCTATGATCTGTCCCCCCCATTTCCCACGCAACTCTTGTAAGTCAGACTCCAGTAGGTGTGTTTCTTGTAGGATGGCGATATGTACTCCCTGACGTCTAAGGCGGGTGTATACCCGAGATCTTTTGCTTGGTGCACCCAGTCCCCTGACATTCCACGTGACCATTTCATATTCATGTGTGATATGATTTAAAGTTTGAGCCATATAACATTGTGTGATGCACCTTCATGTAGCGCACTCCAGTTTTCGGTACCCGTCCAGGCACATATCATCACCTTCAGATGTATAATTAAGCCCAACAGCTGCAGCGCCATTACTTGAGTTCTGTCTTGACCTATAATGTACAACTTAACACTCTCCCCCCCGCCACCCGCCCTATCTAGTTCCCTCACTCTACTAAGAACTCTTAATGAACTACACAACACGCTACTACTTAAGAAATCCTGTATCCATGTGAATACCTTTAGGGGAGCTATTTTGACAACCGGATGTGGCTCTTGTAAGGGGCTCACATCCTTCTACAGACAAATTCTGTGCAAACGTTAACGTATGGACGCTCCCGGAGTGTTAGCCTCCCCCACAACACATGTTCAATGTCGTTAATCATTACTATAGAGAAAAAGATAACTTGTTCAAACGATACTCATAAACGATAGCTGCGTCCACTGCACGGCTTTCCTCACAGTTGACCTTTGGCACCCTTTGACTTATTACTCAGTCCGGGTGAAGTACCAGTCTCGGATCTTGCATTCACAGTGCATCCGCAGATCTGGGGGTGAGCTTCGGACACTTAAACACTTCTGTTATCGAGGAGTCCGAGCTGATCGAGTCGGGATCTGTGTTATCGATGGGATTGACCCGTAATGCTTCAAACAAGTTTTGTGTGTGTAGGGATGTTTCTTTCAATACCTTTGCCCTTTTGTCTGCTGCCTGTTTTACAGTAGGTTGTCCCTTTGATCGTTTCCCGGTGCGCCTACGTGACGAAGAGGTAAGCCATTCTTCTCCTTCGCCCGTGCCCTCTTGGGATTGTGCCAGTCCTTTGGCGTGCAGCCAAGTCCAGGCGTCTTCCGGGGAGGTGAACACATGGGTGCGATCTTCTGTTATCACAGGCGTTGTTTAATTTTCACATAGGAGTTGCGCTGTCTTTGTACCTCTTGGGTAACGTCTGGGTAGGCATTAACAACTGAGTCTTCATGTCGGAATGGGCCTTTGCTACGGAACTGTTGTAGTATTGTATCGCGGTCTCTATAATTCAAAGATCTTGCTATCAGTGGTCTGGGTGGTTGGCCTGGCACTGGTTGCCTCCCCAGAACTCTGTGCGCCCTTTCCACAGAGAAGAATTTCGATGGGGCTCCATTTAGCACTTCTTTAATTAGCCATTGTTTAAAAAATAATTCTGTACTCTGCTCTGCCAGTTTCTCAGGGAACCCTAGAAAGCGCACATTATTGCGCCGGGATCTACCTTCTGCTTCTTCGGCGCGTCACCATAGGACCTTCACCTCTGCATCTAGTCATTGAATTTGGTTTTGATTGTCCGTAGCCATAGGGTGCAACTCGTTTAACAAATCTTCTGTTGTCTTCACTCTTTCCGCCAGTTTGCGGTGGTCCACTCTGAGTAGGTTCAGGTCTTGTGATACTGTGTGTATTCTGTTTTCTAATGAGGATTTGGTGTCCATGATTGCCTGCAATACTTTCTCGAATTGTGTGGAGTGGACTTGGAGTGTGCTTTCTAACGACTGTAAGGTTGGCATCAGTTGTTGATCACTTGGTGCCTGTCCAGGTGTGTTTCGATCTTGGCCTTTCGAGGATTTGGATTTCCCGGCCATGACGCATTTATATTGTTCAACTTTCGTGGTACAAAGCGGTGCGACAATGCGTTGCTTGGGCTTTGGTTCCCCCACTTAGTGCGCCCCTGCCACCCGGTGTGTGGTTCCTCTCTGTGGCGTAGCCCACGACCGGTAGCGCTGCCCCGCGTTCGTGCCAGGCGGCAACCACGTGAGTTTCAAGCAGAGAGATATTTAGCTCTGGCGCCAATGAGTGTCCTGGGTCATGGGCAGCCTCCTTCCCCCGGGTTGTTCAGCCGGTGAGTGTGAGATGGTGTTTTTGCCAACCTGGGTTTCCCCAGCCAGCCTGCCCGGTGCGCTACACTTCTATACAATTTTTGACTGCTGGCGCGGCGGGGCAGCGAGAAATGATGGGGGGACTCCGGTCTCCCCCGTTTGCCCAGCCACCCATAGTTCGTATGATTCTGTTTTCCCCGTAGGTGGGGGGGGGAGAATTCCTCCTCTGTGGACAGTCAGAGGGGTACTGTCCCTCGTCTTTGCCTTTTTGTCTTGGAAATCATCACCGCCGGGCCCGGGTGTATATTTTCTGGCACGGTACGGCTCCACTATGCATGCGCCGTGTCTAAAATATCTCTGTTCCACCAGCTGCTACCTGGAAGGATAGATGATCAGGGAGGAGCAGTGCGCGCCTCCGGTCCTCGAGGCCGCGATCTCCTCCGCGACGGCGCACCGTTCAAGAAAACGCCCCGTGAGGGGGGATACGAGGAGAGCGTGGCATCTGCAATTGTTGGAGGAAGGGGGAGGGGGAAGAGATAGTGGGCAGATCTGTCTCTCCCTGCCGGAAATCCCTGCGCCCCGCTTACCTCTCCTCACGCCAGTGTCTCCCAGCAGGCGTAGCGGGCTCCCCTCGGTGCTGCCCTCTCCTCCTCGGCTCCGAGGTCTACTCAAGGCCGTGGCTTCTGATGCGAACAGGGCCCTCTCTCAGCCCCGACCACAGAGTCTTCCCTGGCGGCTCCGCTCGGCTCGTCCACCGCGCGTGGAGTTCTCAGGCGGTTCTATTGAGCCTCCTGGGCTGCAAGCGCCGCTCCGGGAGCGCCCCACAGGATGTTTTTTGTGAGCCCGCGTCGGAGCCCTAGCTTTAGGTGTCCGACGTGGCCCCCATTTTGGCACCTCCTCCAAGAAACAAACACATAATCCAATATGTCTATAACAATCATTCCTACAGGCTTACCTCATCTAGAACCTTTAAATAAATTCAAATGTCCTTCAGTCTGTAAATTGTATATTTTTACATCCAATCAGCAGTTCTCTATAAATAAATTACAATGTATAAGTTGTCTAAAACTACTTGAAGCTGTTAACTTACATTTTGTTTTATATAATTTGTTATCATCAAATTTTGAAATAATTCCTCAGGGTATTCAATTTTAAGTCTCCAAGATAACACAGCAGTTTTAAAAGTACCAGACAACAATCAGTGTGCTTCAATTTGCTCATAGTTTGTGTTCATTATAACATTTTCCATCAGCATGTATATAGATCTGGTAACTACATTTCTTTCAATATAAGTATGAATACATTCATGTCAATATATGTAATTATAGAGCAACAGAAGAATTTATTGTTGATAACTAACAGCTTTTGGTCATCCTGGCCTTGTCAAAATCTTTAACTCCGAAAGACTCAGTAGCAGTTAATTTCAGTCTGGTGTAAAATTCAAATGTAATCTTGTCACAACCCGCCCGGGTAATTTTACCTGTCAAAATACCTATCATTGATTATCCCTGTACCAGAACTCAGTCCTTTTAAATCATTGGCAATCTTTAAGTAGAAAGGCAGTCATCTTAATGCTCTCAAAATTGATACAATTAAATACGCATACATTAATATGAAAAGTGTTCTTAATCAGAACAATTTCATACTCAGAGAATGTCGTGACACATTTGCTTGGAAAGACAGGACTAAAAACAATTTCTGTCTCAACCAATGCTAACGCAAACAAAGGGTCTGCCTTTTTTCATTGATTTATATTAAAAATTAAAACTGTTGCATCAATGGCCACCTTTTTTTTTTTAAACAAGGTAATCAGTCCTCGTGACACTCCTAAGTTCTAAATCATTGTATGTCCCTACTTCTGTAGTCCTGCATAGTGTTCCCAAACATATATGTCCAGCTAGCAACTGAAACAACTTCTACGCATCTAGAGAAAGCACCACCTCTGAAAGAGAAGGGTGAGTATGATATAATAATGCAGTGAGCCTGCAGAGGTTATGTGAAATAGACTGTGCAATAATTAAGACCAGTATTTTATCCTCTATGTTTATGAGGGACAGTGGTGTGTAAAATGAGCAGCATTCTGGACTCTTTCCTACTTTCAATAGTTTTAATAACATGTATAACAATCTCTTTGACAGTGGGAGGCAGTACTCCAGTCTGGGACTTCTGGACTGAATGTGAGGGCCATTATATCTAGTTTTTCCCTATAAAGTTCAATGGTAAGGTTGTCTGATCCATATGCTTTATCCCCTCCTTAGCTTAAATTATTTGTTTTCATTTTCATACACTTAGATTGTGTGTCCTTAGTAGTACACAAATTGAATACCTCTGTAAAGACAAATCACATCATCCCTCCCCTTCCACCCCATCAATCGTCCACGCAGTCCCGGTTCACCCTCTTCTCTGCCATGGACGCTTCCTCTATTTAGTGCAGTTAGCTTCTGAGCCCTCTTTAGGATTATATATGTGCACTCCTCATCTCTTAGAAGGAAACATTGCCCCCCCTTTGTGGCACAATGACTGTTTGGGCTAGAACCATTAAGAATATTCAAGATGGGCAATCTCTTGGACCAGTGTAGCTATTGAATATTTTTGGGTAGGTAATGTGGGGGTGGGCTGCAGTGTTTCCTAACGTCTGTACTTTCATGTTTTGAGCATTTTATCCATTCTTAAGGCCCCACACAGTTTCTGAAGCCAGACTCCTCCCAACTGTGAAATTGGGGCACCCCACTCTTCTAGGATGGACAGTTTGGTCACTGGCAGCATTTATGAGATGACTTTCCATTACCTAAAGAATAAGAAGGACTACCCAAATACAACTATTTTGGGGCAGTTCACTGTCCTTGAACTCATAGTCTCCTCAATTTCCTCCAACATGACACTCCAGAATCTAGTCAGATGGAGGCACGGCCATAGAACATAGGCTATTGTGCACATTACCTCCAGTATAGGTTGTCTCCTGGGCGACTGATTACTCGTAGTATATATGTATGTATGTATATGTTATATTCAATAGTATTAACCGAGCCAAAGGCAGCAGGGAGCTGTACATGGTCAAAGACGTGCATAAAGAAACAATTAATAGGAGAGAAAGATGGTTTGTGAACGGTTTAAAAAAGATGGGGTTGATGTTTCTTTCTAGTTTACAATGCCTACAAAAGGGTATTTTCTCTCTACCTTCATGACTTGCAAAACTGTTTGTTCTAATCAGTATGTCCTCCGTGTGGGCATAATCTGGGGTTATCCCTATTTCCCTTTCTTAAAAACTCTAAAAAGGGAATTTTTTTCTGTTGTGGAAGGGTTGTTTAGAAGTCAATAAGTGGAGGACACAGCAGGTCACTCATCATTGTAAGCCAGTAGGAGCTTTTCAAAGTGGACAAGCGTCCTTGTGGATTCAATCTTTACTTGTGGCTACGTCATGCAATTTCTAATAAGAATATATTTGAACACTTCTTCTGCCTGTAAATAAATGTCCTACCTAGCCTGTTCAAAGGTTTGGTTTCTCCTCTGGTAAATATATATGACACTATCTTACAGCTTCCTTTGCTCTACCCCCCAAAGCATTGCCTCATCATGCCTGGTGGGAGAACAATAAAAGGTAGGTTGTAATATTATACCTCTTGACAATGCTGCTCCAGACTCTTAGTGTCACTTTTGTCATCGGGATTGGTGTCCATGTGCTTGCTGGGGCTAGGATGTGTATGGGTATATATTCTTGTAAAATATTGGTGTTATTGGTTGATGGGGGGTACAAGCCCTAATACAGACAACAACCACAATTCTTGTCAGGGTGAACCACAAAGTGAACCACAAAGTTCACTAAATTAACCTGTGCTTAACCCTCTGGTAGCTTGGCATGAAGCAGTCACAGTTAACTTTGAGAAAAAGTGTAAAGTGTCATTTATGCAGCACACAAACAGTAATAAAGTGGAAACACAGCACAAGAAAATCCCAAACCAAATTAGAAGGAAATTAGTCAATTGTAACAAATTGTGACCAAAACAACAACAATTCAATCAGTAGAGCCTGAGGTATGCAATTTTAAAGTTTGAGGTAGGTATAGCACCTAAAAGCATAAAACTCCACTACCGGTAATCTGGTCATGCTGTACTGTGGGAAAGTTACAAGTTCAGGCCAACCGCAATGGACCACGGGATCAGATACAGGGACCAGGTTATTCCAGCTGAAAAAGTTGCATTCTCAAAGTCTGACATAAACAGTCCAGAACTTCAGAATTACTCCTTTTCTTGTAAAGGAAAGCATTCTGATGCCAGCCAAGGGCCCAGGACCTGGGAAGACAGCTCTTGGGAATCAGGTACCCACTCTAGCAAAGGCCAGCAGTACTTAGGTCCAGTTACAGCAGATCAGCTGGGCAATTGCATTCAGTCCTACGGGGCTTGTTTTGTCTCTCTAGCTCAGAACGAGAGGTCAGCCAACTGACACTTGGAGTCACTTAGATAGCCTGGGGTGAAGGGGCAGGTCCTGTCTTCCTTCACAGAGAGCAGGGCAGGCCTCAAGTAGCAGGGCAGTACTGTAGGGAACTAGGCAAGCCTCAGAGCTCCCTGCCCCAACCATCCTGGCAGGATGACCCATCCTGCTCACAACTAGTCCTCTATTGCGCACTGTCTGGGACCAATACACATTCTCACTGGGGGAGGCTCAGGCAGCTGAAAACTCCTAGATGGCGTCAGAAGCTTTTGGGCAGGTAAATGCCAACTTTCTTTTAGTGGTATTTTCAGAATTCTAATCTAAAATCCGGCTTTACCATTTAAGAGGGTTTTACATTAATTTTCATCAAGTCCAAACATGATATTTCTACCTGTCCCTAATCAAAAGTTGTCATGTATTAAATGTAAAGGTAACACAATGTTAGACTATGGGTGACAAAGGCCTTAGAGTAGTGAAAAATGAATGTAGGAGATTTTCACTACCGGGGCATGTAAAACTTAAACACATGTCCCACCTTTTAAATACAATGTACCTTACCCTGTGGGCTGTTTAGAACCTACCTTAGCGTGACGTTTATGTATTAAAAAGGAAGGTGTGGGCCTAGCAATAGGTTTATTTTGTCAGGTTGAATTTGCAGTTTAAATAGTTACTTCAGGCTGCAATGGCAGGCCCGAGGCAAGTTTAAAAATGCTACCTTTAGTAGGTGGCACAATGAGTGCTGCAGGCCCACTATTAACATTTAAATTGCATGCCTGTGTACATGTATTATGGTATAATAGGGACTTACAAGTAAATTAAATGTGCCAATCAGGAATAGGCCATTTTTACAATAGTCCAGGGAGGAAGCACAATCACTTTAGCACGGATTATAAGTGTTAAAGTGCAAAGTCCTAAAGCCAAAGAAAAAAAGTTTAGAAAACAGGAGGGGTGAAGAGAACATGTTTGGGGGTGACCTTGCAGAAAGATCCAAGTCCAACATTGCTTAGAAACATATGATACATATACATACATATGCACAAAATGCAGTAGTTTAAAAGCCCATACTGCACAGGGATGATGTATTTGTGAAAAATTGTCCTGTAAAATGTGAATTTTATCTAGTAGTGGAATCTACTCTCAGACTGAAAAACTTCCCTACAGCTACTTAGTTTCTAGCATGATGTTGCAAATAGACAGCTCTGAAACACTTTGAAGTGCAGTAACCCTTGTCTGTTGTGTACTGAATATTCTGTTCGTGAACGCGTAACAAAACCTGAATAATATAATTCTAATCCGTAGCCATTGTTAGCGCCAACCTGAAGAGAAGAGCTTCTACAGTCTCTACTTTCTCCTGTCACAATTTGTTTTTAAGAAAGCAACACATTTTTTCGAAATATGTACAATTTTGTATGCTTAATTATTCTTTTTATTTTTGCCAGACAACCAAGCATTTTGGGACAAGATGTACTTTTAACTGCTCTCAAAATACTGCTTACAGTATGTTACCGGTATTTTTGCGACCCTTAATATAATTTTCAGAACCAACCTATATACAAACAGATCAGTCTGGAAAATGTACATTTGGATTGGCTTGCAATCTGAACTACCTCATTGATATTCATATCGCAGGTCACAAATTGTGGCACTCCAATTGGAGGCCATCACAGGAATATGTCCTGCTGCTGGCTGTTCAATCAAGTACACGTTTTTTTGTTTTTAAACCAGCCCGTTTTCATCAAATAAATCTTTTTTGACTCCTAAAATGGGCTTATTACATACTAAAAAGCATTTTAAGAATCACAAACACCAAATCGTAGGTACATTTGTGACCTTAAAAATATGCTTGGTGCGTCTCTACATTTTACATGTGACCCATAGTTCAAGATTTCCCTTACGATTTTAAAAATTCCATATTTGAAAAAACATTTTTTTCACAACCACTCAAAATTAACCATCCAGTATAAAAACGATGTGACGAGAGACGTGTAAAATGGTCCTATTATGACATCTCGAGGCATTTACAAACCGCTTGGCCTTGTGGTTTATGATGCCACCAGAGTCCCTCTATGACAGATCTTTTGACTATTCTTCTTTTTCCTCCACTCATTAACCTCTTCTTCCATCTTTGTATAACCGCATCACTTTTATCTTTCCCTTTATCTTTCTATTCTCCACAAACAGCACAGCCACATTTTCTCCTCATTGTCCTTGCCTTTTGCATCCCCCTCACCCTTGCTTATTTTTAAGCTCGGTGCCCTCTTTTATCATTGCGCGTTTCCCCTTTAAGATCACATCATCTTTCCCTTCTTGTCTTCCCCATAACATCTTTTTTCTGTCCCCACGTGACCCCCTCTCATCCCGCCTAATAATTGTTCTTTTTTATGAGTGAGCGCAAAGCGCTCCGTCCATAAAGTAATCTCTCTTTGGGCTTCAAACCACCCCCAAGTCACATCAGTCTCTCGTTGGTTCCTGGGCTTGCTCTTTAAAATCTGCTTGCTTTCATTTGTGAAAGGCATGCATACGTCATGCCTTTTTCGGTGTTTAGCCCACCTACTCAGCACCGGTAAACTACTACAAACATACGAGGCTCTATGTTTTGAGCCTGGTTTCTGGACTACTTTATCTGTTAATTTTCCCGGCAGCGCGATCGCGCTGGGGTTTACATAGCGCGATCGCGCTCCGTCTTTTCGTTTTCAATTTCAGCGCAATCGCTCTGCATTTTACATAGCGCGATTGTGCTGTGTTTTTTTTCTTTTAATTTGTGTGGCAAGAAAAGTTAGGTTAGGAGTTTACAATGCAAAGAGCTCTAACTCAAGCAAATGCGAGCCCCGTTGCATTGAAAATGCTTGTTTATATTGTGCTTAGTACCTCAAATTAGCTTTTTGGTCCACCATACAAACAACAGCTCTCACTATGCACATTTTAATTACAGTAAAATGCTCTGAAGGGGACACAAAGTGATCACAACTTACTAGTAGTGACTATAAGTCTTGTTCTCAATTTTTTATCTCAGAAGGATGAGAGGACGAGTAGGCCCTGTTGAGAGTGAATTTGTGAAATGCATGTTTCACCAATATCTCATCCCACATATCTAAGCAGCTAGTATTTAATTCAGTGAGCTGCCCTTCTTCCCATGTCCTTCTCAATTTCTCTTGGCACTGATGCACAGTCTTATTTCCAGGGGAGAGATTAGGTCATCCAGTAGTTTATAAAGGTACCAGGGTCCTTCCACCCTCCCCATTAATGGATTTGGATGCACCATCAAGGCAGTAATCTGCACTGTGTGCCCCGCATCTAAATACCATCCCTTGTTCATCCCTTTAGAGAAGTGATAATCAAAATACGGCCCAGGGGCCGCATGCGGCCCTATTGACATTGATATTTACATGCAGCCCCTGGTTGAATAGCAGCACTAGGCTGCTGTTTACTTTACAAAGCACTAAACCTCATAAAGATATTATATAAACGGCAATCATTTAATTACAGTGTAACTGAAGTACACAAAATATGCACAGAAGCTGTCCTGCACCACTTATCTTGAAGAACACCTTAATTTTAGACATCTTACTAGCCTGTAAAAATATGATAATAAAGTCACTTCAAAGTTCACAAAGTGTATTTCATTAACATGCAGAAGCGTTTCACCTTAGTACATCGGATTATAAAAGCGCATTGCAAATTTGTTGAAGTGACAGTTTTCAAACATGAACTTAAAAACATTCATGCTTCCCCCCACCCTGACAAAAATGCTAGTAGGCAAAATTAAATAAAACAGTTGCCTACAATCACACATTTGGTCAAGTGGGGAAGCCGGGCTTGATCCCAGGTGCAATTCAACCACTAGATGTACAAAAATACAAAAACATGTGTACTCCAAATACCTGCTCAAATATTGAAATATATTTTAAAATAGAAAAAATGTTCAAATTTTCAATGTTGCTTTATTAGTTCTATAAACTCTGTTGATTTTTATTGTGTCAATGTTAGTATTACTATTTTTGTAAAACAGTCACTGAGCCCTCGTGTGGACCCCTGGGGATCTGCATCACATGTTAAGAGCCACTTCCTTAGATTATCTTGGGCCAAAATTCTCTTAATTGCAATTTTTATTGCATTTGTAGTAAATGACTGTTTAGACAACCATGCCAGGGTAACATTGTCTAGATATTGAAATAGCTGGAGGGGATCGTAGATTAGGGTGAGTATAACTTGGAGTAATAATCAACAATAGTAACAAGAATATGTTTAGAGTTAAAACTAAGGGCCTGATTACAACTTTGGAATACAGTGTTAATCCGTCCCAAATGTGACGGATATACCACCTGCCGTATTACAAGTCTATTATATCCTATGGAACTCGTAATACGGTAGGTGGTATATCCGTCACATTTGGGACGGATTAACACCGTCCTCCAAAGTTGTAATCAGGCCCTAAGTCCCCGATGGGCATGCTGATGTTAATATTGGAGTAATTGATGTCAATGCACACAGCAATACATTCGTATACACAAACAAAATCGCACCACCAGTATTAGATTCCCCTGTTGTGAACTCTCTGTCAACCCTAGCATGTAGGTACATGGTCAGGGAAGCTATGAGACCGAGGCCTGAGTTTACTGACTGACAGGTCACAGGTGGGGTAACACTTAGTTGGCAGAAAAGTTAGATCAGATCCCACAGATAGGCGCAGCAACACTACAATGGTCCCCAGAGATTGGCCCCAATAAAACACAGAGGGGTGCATACATTCCCAAAAACAACATAAAGTTAGATTCCACATGTAGTTAGGAACACTTAACCAATTACAACACAGCTCATGCAGCAATCACGTGTCCTTCAGGCCAAACATCTGGACACTTAGGGCCTGATTCTAACTTTGGAGGACGGTGTTAAACCGTCCCAAAAGTGGCGGATATACCACCTACCGTATTACGAGTTCCATAGGATATAATGGACTCGTAATACGGTAGGTGGTATATCCGCCACTTTTGGGATGGTTTAACACCGTCCTCCAAAGTTAGAATCAGGCCCTTACTCACTGGCTCACATTGTGTCTACGCAAGGTCGAGGCCCACCTGCATTCATTATCTGGAACTGTATTTATTACTCCATCATAACTGTTCACAGGTTTAACCAAGAAAGGAATGTTTTTATTGCTTTATGGTATTCAGAGAAATGTATAAAAACCTACTGCAAATGGATGTACATCGAGAGAGAGTCCTCAGACCTTGGTTCTGTAACTGCTCTCCCGGCTATGATGTTTAATTTAACGAACTGTTCCTGTTTTGCCAGACGCCTCTTGTCTTTTGATTCTTAAGGTAAATTCACATTCGAGCAACACTGATATGTGAAATTGTATTATGTCCCTGGGATCATCCAAGACCCAGCCCAAAGTTTTACTGGGTTTTTCTCCCTCACCAAACTACTATGCATATGTGTGTCTGCCTAATTATATTTATTTGCGATTTGCAGTCTCATGGAACATTAAGATTCCCTAATGTAGACTTGTACTACAGAGGAGGGCGCTCCAAATCTAGGAGTTCCAAGGAAAGAGGTCGAGGTGGTGTTGCAAATCTTTCAACATTCCAGCTTTGTTAAAGGTACACATTCTGCAACTGTATACATTTAAATTTTGACATATTGTTTTGATTCTATAAACTGAAACTAAGCTTACATTTATTTTTAAATATTTAGAAATTAGGTTGTGGATTTTGGAATTAAATACCATATTACAGTGGGATTTTGTGTGAACTACCAGGGGGTGGGGAATGGGCTCTTGCGAGTTGCAAGTATGATGGAGTTTTAGGCATAAATTGTGTACCCTGAACCCAATCGACTAGAATCCTGGAGATCCACCAGTAACGAATGCAGGAGCTGGCATCATGCACTAAACAAAAATATGTGAATTGTTAGTGTGCAAGTCCATGCATCCACAAAGTTGTTCATTTGCATGACCTGTAAAATTGCCTTGGCTGAAGATATGATGTTACACATCGGCTGTTCTGTCTAGTTGGAGGTTTAGTTAAGTTTTGAAGGTGCCCTCATAATATTTTGGAGGCCTGAAGTTCACAACATTTACTTTGTATGTCACCATATATATTTCAGTCGTCTTTATTAGGGCTGTAAAGATTTATGAGTGAGGGTTTCAGTTTTTAGTGTACAGAGGTACAGTGGCATTTCTACCATGGGGATCAACAATCCATTTTTGCATCTGGAAATCCAGCTCTCTACAAATGTGAGTCCTCACCAGCCGGAGTATGAGTTGTAGGAAAAAATATCTTTGGGGTCCCCACTTAGCACTGATGAAGGAATGTGTTTGAATGAAGATGCATCTCAAGCAACATACTTAGACATGTCTTAAGTTTTTGGGATTATTTACCCCTTCTCTATCCAGCTTAAAAGAGTAATTGTTGGTTGGGTGTCACTTTCTTTTGATACCCCATATGGAGATGTCACATATCGAAATTTCTGGGTTGCATGCATAGGGTGCATATGCTCATTACCATCAGAAACATGCAAAAGTCACCTGTATCTGAGCCTGAAATAATATTTACATTCCACCCCACCCTTCCCCCCAACATTGATACAGTGTGTTGATGAGAATCCCTCCCCAACTTATCCAACATCTAAGTTTAACTGAATTAACACTGAACAGTATGATGGTGTCGGCTTGGGCATAAGGAATCAAAGTCACGTAACACGTTGGGAGTTCAGTTTGTCTAGTTAAATTGTCAACTTTTGATTGTGATCACTGTAATATATATTTTTAGAGAACCATTTAAACCACAGTTAATGTATTACTGCCATAAGTTTTGCCATGTGGTTTCTATCTGACCAGCATTTGTAACTTCTGGTGTTGCCAGTATTCTGATGTTGTTCTGTGGAGAGTGATCAGATAAATCTTATTTTTGTATTTCATTGTTCTGAGTCTTCACCATCCTGGGCATTTTTTTCATTAGCCTCAACATTATCTTCCTACAACTCTTAGGGGGTCATTCTGAGTCTGGCGGTCTTGAGATCGCCAGACTTGGGTTCGCCATCGGACCGTAGCGGTAGTGGTGGTCTGATCCGCCATATTCTGACTGCGGCTGAAATGCTGCGGTCAAACCGCCGACACTGCCAGGCTGCAGTCAGCCTCCAGTCTGGCGGTTGTAATCATCCAGGGCATCGCTGCTCCTGATTTAGAGTCCCATTCTGCCAGCCTTTCCATGGCGGTTTACATTGCCATGGAAAAACTGGCGGAATGGGGGTGCCCGGGGCCCTCATGCACAGCCCCGTCGCGCAAATGCTCAACGGGTGCTGCTGCACCCGCTGCACCGCCGCATTGGTACCTGCTCAATTCCGAGCCGGCATCAATGTTGAAGCCCTCTTCACCGCAGGGCAGGCGTGCAGAAACACTGTTTCCGCCAGCCAGCCCTGCGGTGAAGTCGTAATAGGGCCGGCGGTGTCCTGATGGCACCAGCGGTCAGGTGGCGGGTTGAGGCCATCCGCCAAACTCAGAATGACCCCTTTAGTCTGAAGGCGTGGGGGCTCTTGTTTGAACAAGATGGATTTCCAGATGCAAAAATGGATCACTGATGCCCAACATTGAGATCAGTGGCAGCTGGCTCGTACCTACTACAGGGGCGGGAGGGGGAAAAATAGTAATAATTTTTTTTTTAATGGAACTTACCTTGGGGCATCTGCTCGTTGTCTCTCCTCTCTTGGCTCCAAGGAGCGAAGGGACCCAGGAAACTGCGCTAGCCAATCCTTGTGCTGCTTTCATGTTGGTAACTATCATGAAAGCAGAGTCAGGATTGGTGGGAGCGGGCTCTCTCAGCGCTCACAAGAGTGCTGGAAGCCTGTGCTTTCTCTAACATGTGCTAGAGATGCTTAAAGTGTGTATGTCTGGCTGTCCGTCACAAGATGGCCGGCCAAAGGGTCATGCACACTTTAAAAAAGCACACAGCGCCATGCTGCCACTCGGCTGCAATTGCCCTGCCCCGTTCTGACACTCTGTTCAGGACGGGGTTCTGAAAAATAAAATGGTAATAAACAAAGTTTATTACCATTTTATTTTTCAGTTCTGAGGGCATTTTATTTAGCAGGACAACGCTCCTCCGCTCCTTTGGAGGGGTCGCCCCTGGTTGATATGCCGCAGTAGGTATGTACCTGAACTAAAGAAACTCTCAATTATCTAAGGTTCTCTGTTCTGCCGTGTATAACTTTGTGGCGTGATTATCCATTCTTTCTGTCATGTGGTTTACTCTCAATATAAGAGAGCCTCTCTTGCTATGAATGCCAGTAAGGCTAGATTTTATCTTCTGGTTGGCATCAGAAGGGTTCATATTACAGCATTTCCATTCAAAATTCAATTTTTCTTGATTAGGATCTCCTTTTTAAGTTTGTTCTTTAGGAGGGAGGCTGTTCCTAACACTTATTTCTATGTATTGCTTCAATTTCACAAGCTATATACTGCAGCCACAATGTTATTTGTGTGATCTGTCAGTGATTTTCATTGCCCTCACCATGCACTGCTAATTACCCCACATATTACATCACTCATTACATGTTCTATTACATCATTGATAACATAACTGCAACATATGAAATTACACCATTGAAGACAACACCTACAGCCCAAACCGCTGAACGGAATTACACCAAATTTGGCAGGAAGCTATATCTTGGTGGGCAGATAGTGCTTTTCGTGATTTTTTGTAAATCTATTAATGTAGATATCAAAGGTTAAAAATATAGATATCTAGGGACACAGATATTCCTCGTGATCCAACTGTCACCGTGATGATATTTGATTGGCTGCCAACACTTCAACCAAAAGTGGTGGCAGCCATTTTGAGACTCGGCTTCAGCCGCGTCCCCCCCAAAAAAAGGGGGGGGGCAGGGTAGGAGTACTTTGAGCCGCTAGCCTTGGTCCAGATGTCCCCTTGGGTCCCTGCCAGGGGAAAAAAAAAGCATTTAAAAAAAAAAAAAAAAAAATCTGAAAAATCCGCAGATGGATCTGCGGAAATGAAACAAAAAAAAGAGTGTTGTCCCCACACTTATTGTTCTAATAGCCCCGGGGTGGGCCAGATCCCCGGGCATTGCATGGATTTAAACAAAAATGTATGGGTTGCACTGGGGCCACCTTCAAGGGCATATTGAAGCCCTGTGGACCACCACCTCCCTGGGGCAATAACATTACAATTTTGCCAGGGGCGCAGACTCCCCAAGGATCGCCACCTCCTTGGGGCTACAAAAATAAAATGATGTGGTGGGCTTGGCGGACCCTCCCTGGGCCCTGGAGACCACCACCTTATCAGTGCTACAATAATAAAATAAAGCAGGGGGCTGTGTGGACCACTTGGTCCCTGGGGATCAAACCTCCTCTGAGCGAATTCATCTTTAAAAAGGGATGGGGGCCTGCTTCTCCCAGGCCATGTACAGCCCGAGTCCACCACCTCCCTGGGGACAGCCCTGTTCTGAACAAAGGAGGGGGCCTGAAGATCCCCCTTTTTGGAGCTATATGTGGCCCAGGGGACCACCACCCCCCAGTGCCAGCTCCTGCTACCTCCCGAGTTGCCCACTCTTGGGAGGTAGCTGTTTACTTTTGCTTGGGGGAGCTATGACAGCCCCCACTAAGCAAAAGCAAACACTCTGCTTCCAGCAAGCGGGACCTGTAAAAAAGCTCCTGCTTGCTGGGATTGGAGATTTAATCTCTTTCACGGCCCCAGACATGCATGTGGGGGGCACTTGTCCTGCAAATTTAAAGAATAGAGAGTTTTGATTGGTTGCAACAACTTTTTTCCCATCGGCCAGTTGGTTCCACAGGACCCAGTGCTCTCATCAGCTGACCACAACATGAGACAAAATGTCACCACCCCCATTTCAGGACACAGGGACTCATTCCTGTGCCCTGAAACTTATAAAGAAAGGAGGTAGTAGGGTACAGGGTAGGGGTACCCTGACCCCTTGGCCCTTATATTGGGGTCAAAACAAATAAAAGGACCTATCGGTAATATGGGGCTCTTGCGAGAGTCCCACAGCACGTTTCCGCAGAGTGATTCCGCTGGACTCTAATGGACCCATGTGCTTCCTTGGGAGTCCCAAAGGAACAAAAAAGAATACAAAAAATGAAGAATGTGGAATGGGTTATTGACTGCCAACCCAATACCATGCACATCCAATGGTCAGTTATGTATAAATGATGAATTTCAATGTTTTTTGGTTTTAAAATTTTAATTTGTTTGTACTATTAGAAGACCTACGTATAACTCCACTTTAAGCTTCAGTTTTCCAGTGATTTTTTTAAATTTTTTTTACTTAGTTTAAACACTTTACTACGTTACTTTCATATAACTCCACTTTAACCTTTGTTTTTTCAGTGAATATGTACCCAGTAATATTTTAGTAATATGCATAATCAGCAGCTTATTATTATTCCTGACAGTTGTGGGAAATGAAGGGCCTGATTTAGAGTTTGGCAGATGGGTTAGGCGGACGGGTTACTCCATCATAAACATGATGGATATCCTGTCCATCGCATTACTAGCTCCATAGGCTATTATGGGATCGTAATACAGTGGATGAGATATCTGTCAAGTTTGTGACATCGTAACTCCCTCCGCCAAACTCTAAATCAGGTCCTAAGTCAGGTAATTTGATACACAATGGTCTTCAGGAGAACTTTTCTTATATTTTTCAACCTTGTCCTTCCCTGATCATGAATGGTATGTCCTTATGCCACTTGATCTCCTGCTTTGAATCCAGTTCACTTTTTTATCTGCTGTTGCACCTATTTTTATTTGGTACATTCTCACATATCAATTATTGTGATGGGGAGCATGCAACTTAGCAACACCTCTGATACCCACCTGGCCTCCTGTTATACTTACACTTAATATGTAGGTATATCGTTGACTGGTGCTCAGTGATACTGTCCTACTTTTCTTGAATTCACAGCTTTGATGCTCTTATGAAAGGTAGCAGTACGTAAAGGCATATGAATAACAATGGGAATTTTCTGGGTGCATGTCATGACTGTCAACACCTAGTAGTAGTGTATATTTTTGTGTGGTACTCAAAGTATGACACCCCTGTGTGCAGTGGCTGCCCTTGAGGTACTCAGAGGCTTTAGCTAATCAGTTTTGTGGATTAATTTAATTGAGCTTGTTTTGGCTGGTCTAGCACAAACTTGGCCTGTCTTTAATTTTGAGTAGACATGAACATGGCATATGGTGTTCACCAGTCATCTATGACAGACTAATTGATGTTTGTGGATGTGTTCGGAAAAAGCTGATATTTATGTAATTCAGTAATGTATTTACTATTTATTTACTCTTGGTAGGTGTTTTAAAATGTTTTTTTTTTTTTTTTTTTTAATTAATCTTTATTTCGGCCAATTTGGCCATAAAAGATGTACACAAAAAACACACATATGAACATGTAGAACCATCAAGGAAAAGTAAACAGGAAACACATCAGATAAAAGACCATACAATTAAAAATAAAAACTTAAAATTAGATAGGAGCCTGCAACTTTAAAATACGGGTACGAATATGCCAGACATTGGTAAGGAATTTGGCTAGTGCAAACACAATTGGACCTGAAACATCAGTTTTTAAAATTCTGTACACCGGGAGGAACTCCCTAAAACCACGGTTTCTAATAAGTGGTAGGAGCCAATATTTCCTGGCGGCCTTGTAAGTTGGACAAAACAAGACCACATGCAGATCGCTTTCCTCTGCTCCCACACATGTCGGACATAGCTTGGTAGATGGCAGTGTTGACCAGGAGCAGGTGTAAGATCGCAGAGGCAATGTGCCATATCTCCATTGGAGAAATAGCTTCCTGGCCAGCACAGGAGACATAGCATCCAGAACCCTCTCCAGGCGGTATGAGTCCTTGCTTTGCGCGAATACAGATGTTAATGACCCCTCATTCTTGCAGTCTAGGGCCATAGCTAATTTCTGCTCGTGGTAAGCACTGACCAAAGCTCTTCGTGGGATCCTTAGTGAGGCGTTAGCTGGATCCGACCACAGGTCAGGGAGGCCCAATCCCATACAGGACTTTTTTATATATTTTATCCACGGGATCTGTAGAGCTTTAGGGTGGGTTAAAAACTCCCTCAGTTCCGCCCTATAAGAAGAGAGTTCTTCGGTGCTCCATAGCCTTCGCCAGAAGACTATGGGTCTGAGACCTAATTCATCTGCTATTGGTCTCAGACCCAGATCCATCCTCAGGGGGAGGAGCGGAGTACTGGACGGGAGGGCTACTATCTGTCTAATGAAGTTGTTCTCAGTTATAGACAAACTGCAGGAAGCTGTGTGACCCCACAGTTCCGCCCCGTACATCAGAGCTCCTCTAGCCTGTGCCTTGTATATCTGGATAAGCGGCCCCAGCGGTCGATATGTGGAGCTTCTCATCAACCGAGCAATGCCGCCAGTGGTCTGCACTAATTTAAGATTAACCCTAGTCTGGTGAGTTCCCCAGGACATGGTTTCATTCAACGTTACACCTAGATATTCAAAGGTGGAGACTCTCTCTAAACGTGAAGCTCCCAGTAAGGGGTTCGGGCGTGATCTTGGGGTTGGGTTCATAACCATAAACTTGGTTTTGTTAGCATTGATTTCTAACCCCCTATCTGTGCAAAAAGCCACAAAAGAATCAAGGATCCTCTGTATCCCCATAGGGGTTTTGGACAGCAGCAGGGTGTCATCTGCAAACATGATTGCAGGCACCCTGCTGCCATTCAATTTTGGGGCATCAGTGTATTCAGTTCCATTGAGATGGGCGATTACCCCGTTGACGAAGAGGCAGAACAGGGTCGTGCCAATACACAGCCCTGTCTAACCCCCCTGTCAACGGGGAATCTGTCCGTTAATTCCCCGTGTTTCCCGCACCTGACCCGGGCATAGTTATTATGGTGCAATCTCTTTAAAATTATCAGAATGTCTGGGGGGACCCCCATCTCAGCCAGAACACTCCAGAGTTTCCCTCTGGGCACGAGGTCGAACGCAGCCCTCAGGTCCACAAATATAGTGTATAAACTACCCCCTTCCAATATTGCTGCCCTCCAATAGATAACGTTCAGACGAAAAACCTGGTCCACTGTAGAAACTCCCTTTCTAAATCCCGCCTGATACGGATTGAGGGCACCCGTTTCTTCCACCCAGTCCTGAAGCCGATTCAGCAGTATCCTGCCAAACAGCTTCTGTGACACGTCAATTAGACTGATTGGTCTGTAGTTGGCTGGGAGCAGGGGCGAGCCCTTTTTAAATATAGGAACCACCTCTGCCCCCAGCCAAGTACTCGGAATTTCCATGCCACACAAAACTCCATTAAACACTGCAGCCAGATAGGGGGCCCAAACACCGGGCTCCTGCTTGAACAGGTCCCCGGGCAGGCCGTCCAATCCTGGCGCCTTTCCAGCTTTAAGTCCCATTAGTGCTACCTTCACCTCCCCCACTGTTATCAAATCCCCGCCATACTCTACCAGTCCAGTACCGAAATCAATCTTAGTTTCTCCCTGCTCGGAACTGTAGAGAGACTGGAAGTGTGCCTGCCACACCCCTGCTGCAATATTTGGTTCTATTGCCGAATGGAGGTTCCCCGACCCCCCGTTTACTACTCTCCAAAACATTCGGTGGTCTCTTGTTGCGAGGGAAGTGGTAAGCTCCTCCCACTGGTTCTCCTCCCATTCGGTTTTAGCATGGATGACCAGTTTTTTATAAGCCCGTCTACTTTCTCGCAGCTTCTCTCTATCTGTTCCCTCCTTGATGCATCTGAGGAGTTCTCCCTTTGCCTTCCTGCAGACTGCATTGTACCATAAGGAGTTATGTTGTTGGATCCTCTTCTGATTCTGGACCCTGGTAAAAAGCTCAGAGGCCGCTCCCTTTATAAGGTCCTCATGAGCCTGATATAATTTCTCATGGTGGACTATATTGCCCACATCGTTGGCTAGCTCTCCCACTTTTTCCAAAATGGGGATTAAACCTGCGTAGAGCTTCGAAAGTTTCACTTGGCTCGTAGCTAGTTTATCCCACCTGATTCTTCTCCTGTTATTGTCTAATAGTAGTTCAGGTTTGGACTCCCCCATGGTTGTTATGGAGGCCTTTGGCCCAGGATGGCTAAGATCGAGTTCAAGGGCGTTATGGTCACTATCCAGTCTCTCCACCACCCTAAAGTCCAGGATAGAAGACCAGTTCACTATCTGTACAAGAGCATAGTCCAAGCGGGACTCTCTTCCCACTCTGTTGTACGTGGTTTTGCTTGGTACATCAGACTTAATACGTCCATTGCAGGCTCTAATTCCATGCTTTAAGGTGAGAGCAGTAATCTGCAAAGCCTTAGGCGTCCATGCCTTTGGCGAAGGTGCTACAACAGAGGGTACTGACCACCTGAACTCTTCTTCCGTGGGAAATCCCTCTACGAGACCGACCAACGGCTCGAAATGGGAATTTAAATCCCCTCCCACTATGTAAGGGATATCTCTTGGCATTTCCGCTAAATATACTGAAAGCTCCTCTATAGTGGGGGATTCACACGAAGCTCCCACTGGCCTGGAGTAAATATTTATCAGGGCAAGTTTCGCTAGGTTCGGCCAGGCTAATAAAACCACTAGGATATCATCTGATGGCACCGGTAGGCGTGAAGCCTGACATCCTAAGTGGGAAGCCACCCAAGTTGTGAGTCCACCAGAGGGGCGGCCCTTACCCTCCCACCTAGCCGAGATGGAAAATGACTCGTAACCTTGATGGTTGTAATCTTCCCTTGCCCAAGTCTCTTGGAACATGCAAACATCCCCGGACTCAATGTAAGTTATCCAATCTTGGGTGCCCAGTTTGCTGGCTAAACCAGCCACATTCCACCAAATTAGTCTCATGTGCGCTGGAGAAGCCACAGAACAGATTGCAGGGATGGAGTGGGGGGAAGAGCCAGTACCAAAGCCAGAAACTACACCAATTGCTCTAACAGGGTCATTTTCAGAAGTGGGTTCAGCCGGATCAGGCAGTTTACTGGGACCATTATCCAAGGTCACAGGATTTGAGTTCGGGTTTGGGGGCAGTCAGTCCACACCATCCAGACCATTCAGGCAGTTAAAACGATTGTGGTCCAAAAAGGGAGTCTCCGAAGGTCGATAAACTGGACGTGGAGCATATCCCCTGTATCTAGATCTTCGTTCCACCCTTGTCCAATTACCTTGTGACAAGTCATGGTGCAAGCGAATGGGAGGGAAAAAGAAAGAAACTGGCAAAGTCTGTATGGTAGAATCCAGTGATCTATTTGACCCAGCACAAATGTATAGTACTGTTCCAGGGTCTCGAAAAGACACAATGATACAGTCCCCTGCTATTGATTTCCCGACTTCCCCAACCATGGTACCCTTCTTACCATAATGATCTCATTGTTGAGGTGAGCTGGAAGAGGTCTGTTCCAATTCAACCATTTAATGGTTTTCCTCTTGAGTGAGTGATAGTTCTCATTTTCACCCAATTCTAGAGAGGGAACACCAGCCAACACCACCATGAGGCTGTTAGCCTCTGGTGGTAAGTCGGGTCCTCGTGGTCTAGGGGCAGGCTTACCAGGGAGTATACGTTGGAGTGCTGGGCCATCTGTTTCTGATGGTAGGATGTTAGAGTTAGTAGGTAAAATTGGAACTGGGATAGCCATAAGTGGCTGTAAAAGAGGGGCGGCAGTGGTGCCCAAGGGAGGCCCCGTGTGGATCGGTGGGTTTTGTATATTGGGGAAGGTTCCTATTGGTAGATTGGACTCAGTGGTTCTACTCTGTTTGTTGTCCAAAATTTTCAGGGTGGTTAAAGTTGCCTCCAGAGTGGTCAGCCTGAATTCTATTTTCTGCAAGCTCTCGCTAATGGGCAACAAGAGTGATCTAATTAAAGATTCAATGCTCCCCAAAGAGCTACCGGGAAGTAATGTGTTAAGTGGGCTCTTCCCTTTGTCGCTAATGGAAGCAGTGGTAATAATATTAGTACCCTTGGGGGGAGTAGCCTTCTGCACATTAACTAAAGGCCTGTCCAACATAGGTACGGACTTGAGTGACTTTCCAAAATCAGAGTGGGGGATCTTTTTCTTCCCCTGACCACCCCTCATCTTCCTTCTGCGTTTATTTGGTGGTAGGTCATACACCTCTGCCACCACAGTTTGCTTTAGCTTATTAGTCTTGATTTTGGCTCTGGTGTGTGTTTGGGTGAATAAGTCAACTGCCGAACTACTGGCAACTAATAGTGGAGTGGTGTCCGTAGTTTGTTTAGGAGGTGGGCCAGAAATGGGAGAACTATCCCGGAGTAATAGGGGAACGTCTTCTTGGGATGAAAGATCCGGGCTGCCATTGAGGGAACCTTCCTCTTGGGAGATAGGATAGGGAGTTATGTCACTGAGGGGCCTATTTTTCATGTGTTCAATCGAGCGACGACGCTCTGTCCTACGCATCTCCAGAGAGGTTTCGATTCCCCCATCATCCTTTACCGATTTAAAGTAATTGTCCAGAGTCCCAGTGTTGGCTCCCCCCTCCTTCGCTGCTGTTCCACCTAGGGCTGATGATGGCATACCCAGAACCTTTTTCGCATACCAAGTAGGATCAAGGAAATGCAGGTGAAAAAGAGTGGGCCCAGCCCAGCCTCCTGCGTGCCCTGACGGCCACAGACGGTCCCGCCCTTGTCCCGGGCTTATCCCCGGGCGCACCCGTGCGCTCCCGCGACGCGGAAGTAGCTGTTTGAATTTATAAGAGAAAAGTTAAGCTATGAGTGGGGCGGGGCTTGCAGGGAGAGCGGCCAGGTGACAGGAGGCGCGGGTTAACAGGACTGCTGGGAGACGTAGTCCTGTCCCGACGCTCGCAGCCCTGCACTCGCCCAGTCCCTCACTGAAACTGTCCGTAGGTTTTGCACAAGCGGCTCTCACGCCGCAGCGGGACCCGCGAAGCGGGTTCCGCAAAGGTAGAGGAGAGTCCAAAGGCAAACCAGCAGCAAACAGCAAGTCCGACGGTATCCCAGGGGAGAGGAGCTCAGAGGTGGTTTTTCAGGCTGTGAGTGGGGCAGGGCTTGCAGGGAGAGCGGCCAGGTGACAAGAGGCGCGGGTTAACAGGACTGCTGGGAGACGTAGTCCTGCCCCCGACGCTCGCAGCCCCTGCACTCGCCCAGTCCCTCACTGAAACTGTCCGTAGGTTTTGCACTCACGCCGCAGCGGGACCCGCGAAGTAAAGGAGAGTCCAAAGGCAAACCAGCAGCAAACAGCAAGTCCGACGGTATCCGACGGTATCCCCTGGTTATGGTTTCTACATCCGCCCACAACGGGACGCAGCGGGTCAATTGCCTTCGCCCATTCTCGCCCCTTGCACCTGTTCCCCACAGGATGGGGCTGCTGGAAATCCCGTTCACCGACTCACTGATAACACGATGTGATATGTTGGATATTCTTCTCCGTGAGGGTTCTTTTTAGGATGACGCCCACACCCCCTGCACCCCCTCAGCGGAGTGTCTTATCTCTTCCCCTTGATCGGAGGCTCACAGGAGGACCGGCGGCTGCTGTTCTCCGCCAGCGGTGCTGCAGCTGCTGCTCCCGGCTCGCCGCAGACCCCGCTCTGCAGAGCTGGATTTCAGCGAGTCCCACACAGAGGGTGGAGCGAGGGGCAGACCTGGTTACGTATTACTGTTTACCTCTATTTTGATATATTTCTTACTTTATATTTACCTTTACAATATAGTGTCAGATTTCTTTCTTTTCTTGTCTTTTGCCTATTTCTGTGTACATGTATATTTTTTAAAAAAATAATTCAATGTAGAAATCTAAGGCTAAAGTGATGTTATAGTTAGGCATGGAAATACGAGCTTAGCTTATGTTAAAAAAGAAAACATAGAAATTCACTTCAAGAATAAAGGTTAAAGTGACGTTATAAAACACTGAAATTCAGCAGTTATAGTTTGCTGAATTAACTATAGCTTGCGTCCCAGCCATGCACTGCTTATGACCTCATATATTTAATCACTCTTGACATAGTAAATGACATCACTGATTACATCACTGATGATATCTTAAATGACACGTCTTGCTAGCCCTGGTGGATGAAGGGTGTATGGAGCATCCTTAGATGTAATCCTTCGACAGTCACAGCTTTCAGTCCACTGGCCTGCACACACTGGTATAGGAGCCAACAACAGAACCCCTTTACTGCTGACAGCACCACTGAACAAGGGTGTCACTAATGCTCAATGGTACTCTCAGTACTTCCAGATGTCAGCCCTAGACATGACCAGGCCTTGACTGTAGACTTCTGTTGCCCTCCATATGCATTCTAGGCCGAATCAGCAATCCTCATCTCTGCAAGGTAAGTCCACACACAAGCCCATGGATGGACCCGGCTTCATGTGACTTTGGCAGGGAGAGAGAGACATCTCCCCACCCAGCGCCATGTCCAGCAAAGCCTGGAGAAATGTCAATTAAGTAGCTAGCTCACTAGACACATTGCTATGTGTTCCTACTGCTGCCCTTGCAAGGTCACGCTGCAAGAACCCTAAAATAGTTTGCCAGCTTCCAAAGCATCTGAGCAACTTCACATTGTGGCTATGTGAGGAACTCATGGCACTTGCAGCCCTGTTCTACTCCACATTGCAATCAAGGACAAATATTGTATGTTACTCTAGGAGATTAACACTTGAAGCCATTCCCATATAGTACAAGACCTAACATGGCATACCTACCTTCGAGGTCCCCACAGATGTGACACAGCCCCTGCCAGTACAAACTGCACCCACCCAACAAAGCCCTTGTAGCAGAGGTCTTCAAACTGTGGGATGCGCACCCCTGGGGTCCATGGATGTGTTCTCACGGGGTGCAAATGACACTGCAATCACATGTAAATAAAGAAAGCCTGGAAGCAT
This sequence comes from Pleurodeles waltl, assembly GCF_031143425.1. Taxonomy (NCBI): domain Eukaryota; kingdom Metazoa; phylum Chordata; class Amphibia; order Caudata; family Salamandridae; genus Pleurodeles; species Pleurodeles waltl. Next base: position 1,763,081,448 of record NC_090440.1, read on the forward strand.
TACAGGAGAGGATCCAGGATGTCTTCATTTACTTGTAGCAGTTCATGTGTGTGGGAACTGTACTACAGAGTGGCATGGGGCAGAGTCAGTGAGTGTGGCGACAGGGTCACAAAATAGCTAAAAAGAAAAAAATATTCTGCATTTTATGTTATTTTTTCACCTTCAATCAACAGCATTTAAAATAAAACACACACACACCTCAAATGAAAAATGAATGCAAGTTAAAATAACCAAAGGGAAATATACTATTTTAACTTATGAAACCTACGTTGGCTAATGCGACCACTGCAGATGACTGTGTGTGTGATTAGAGAGTCACAGAATTAAGTCTTGATTGGTGCATTGAGGAATAGTAACTTGTTTATTTATAGTGCTACAAGGTTCCAGCCTGTGATAAAAAAGCACAGTGAATGTCATTATTGTAAAAATTGCATTGCACAATGAAAAATGTATATTTTTGTAATAAGCATTCAGACTGTATCTAGTGCAAATATTTTTAAGAGTGTCCATCAAAAAGGCTCACTCCTTTTAATGGACACATGTATTACAGCTCAAAAATAATAAATATTTGTCACCATGAGGATTCAAATGACCCCATTATGAAAAACATATACTGGCTCCAAAACAGCCTTTATGTTTGATGATTAACCAATTGCATGGATTTACATTTCTTTCATTTAACAGGCACCTTGGTGAGAATACATGTTTCTTCTTTAATTCTCTATCCCTCTCTCTTCTTCACAGCAGAAGAGCCTCTCTCCCCCCTATCTTCAGAAAGTGGCCACTGGATCCCAGTTATGGCTCTCTATGAAAAAGGACGCAGGGGTATATTTTTCTTGCTACCATTAGGGCTTCGGCAGGGGTGTAGCTTAGTCGGTGAAATTTAGGGTGTGTGATTCTCACATTTCCCAAATAATAATTGGAAAAAAACAAAACAGGTGTAGCAGACTCGATTCTGGGCCCCCAAAACCCAACTACCAAGCCAAGAATGCATTTATTTGGGGGGAGCTGTCATTCCCCAAACACCCCATCTGAAGCTACGCTATGGGCACAGGTCACCATTATTGTATGCAGAACCATTGATGCTGCAGTTGCATTAGGGGCCCAGTTCATACTTGCTGTGCCAGTTTTTCTTTGAGCCTTGGAGCAATGGACCAAGAGAGGGGAAAAATGACAAACATGAGACAACTTGATTTTGGCCTCAGAGAGATGAGAGGGATGATGAGAGATGGGCGGGAGAGGGATGGTGTGAGATGGGGGCCCATGTTGTTAACAAAGAGCTGAGGTGACAGCTTGCTGCACAATGCAGGAGCTATAATTAAAGTAGAATTTGCACAGTGACTCTTTTGTCCAGGGGCCTGAGGCGCCCATTGAGTAACAATTATGAATGTTTTACTATAACAAGTGGGCATGGGGGTTTGTTTTCCTTGCTAGCATTAGGGCAGACGGCACCGTTGGTGCAAAAAAAGGCGGCAACATGTGGTAGCATATTTATTTTTCAGAAAGTGACGGAGCTTGTTTCAAGATTGAAATGATGGTCGGGCGTTGTGTGGAAAGAGTGAAAGAAGAAGAGGAGATAGCCTGCTTCTCAGTGCTGCAGCCATCATTAGTGCAGCAGGTGGAGTTGCATTCGGGCCCACAGTATCCACATTACAGGGAGTAGTGTTTTTGGTAAATTCTGTTTTGTTCGATGCTGCTGCTCTTTTATAAGTCTCACATTTAGTGTGGATTGCGACCTATAGAAAAGCACCCTTGAAATGATCTCATGATTCCCGCCCCATTTGATCAACTCTCCCCTTCCTGCTCCCCAAACCCTTGCCATAAAAGTTTTTGAGGGTGCACAACTTCAAAACATTAAGCTTAGAGAGGGCTCTGAGCAAACATGTTTGAAGACCTCTGCCTTGTAGTAATACTAACTGGTACTCCAACATGCTTAAAGAGAAAAATTGGGGATTCTGCGGAACACGAAGAGTGTGCCATTTGAATAATGCAACCCTAGTAAAGTAATTACCACTCAACGTGTCCTTACAAAAAATAGTTCAACCTTCCTGCAGCCTTGAAGTAAAACATGAAAAGGAAGAAGAAGGGGAAGGGGCACAAAATACAGTCTCCCATATAAGAAGCATGAAGCCCACACAGGACCTGGAAGCAGAGGGCACCCCACGTACGGTGCATAAGAGAAATGTGCTTTCTTGTGGCCCACAAGAAAGAAGACACTGACACACATATGGTCCAAAAAAGAGAAATTACCTGTGAGTGAATCAAGAGGAAGGAAAAGGACTAAGTGCAGCCAAGAAATAGAAGTAGGCCCAAGAGAGGCTCAGAAGTGAAGTCTTGGCCAGTGAGGAAGAGCAAGGTCCACATGCAGCCTTGAGTTGAAATAGGCATACACTTGACCCCCAAAGAGTTACTGACACAATCACTGCCCCATAAAATATTAACCCATAAATACATTTTGAGTTTGGCAATGCTTGCTTGCCAGGCAGTACTGTGTAGCAAGCTCAGACAAAGGATCAAAAAATTGGACTCTTACATTCCAGATGCTTTTGTCAGTGCTGGCTCCCCAGTGCTTCTAGGTCACTCTCCGACAGATTTCATAGTTCTTCATGCATTCCAGTGAAGCGGACTTCTCACAACCAAACATCCAAAAGAAGAAACCGGGAAACTATAATAATCATATGGCCAATCCAAGAAGGGATTCTCAATGTCTTGGGATAAAGGCTGGAGGTTCTTCAGGAAAAGAAGCCAGTGGCTAAAAGAGACTAACTCAATGCCCCTTAAAGTAAATGTACAATGCAATGTGTTCCCCTTGGAGTGTGAAAGCACCATACAGTTAAAACAAAAAACTGAGAAATCTTAGCACAGGTCCCAAAGAGTAGCGACTACAGAGCTAGTGTTTATTCACTGACGTCCGCAGGACTGTACTTTTCTGCCAAGGCTGGGAAGACCCAGCACATCCCCAGGTGCAGCCTTTTGAATCATTAACATATGATAAAAATCATGACCCATTCACCTGCTGCACTGACGTGGGGGACAGAACACTGGACTGTCTTCAACCATTAATTAACATCTACCTGCAGTATTGCCTTAAGACCTTCCAAAGAAGGAATAGATTAACCTGACCATGCCAACACCTGCCACAGAGACCTAGCTGATCAACACTACCCAGATTAAAGAACTGACCACAACATCCTCCTACAAAACTGGGGACCATACTCACTGTTATGTGCGAAGAAATAAAGAGCAAGCACACAGGTCATGTTTCACTGGCATATATACCCTCAATCCCTAATGTAGAAAGTAGAATCCTCATTTTGGGACTTATTCTTGTCTCTTACACCTCTTTTCTGTGGCTATTCACCATGCATTATAGACATCAAGGCGACTTGGCTGATTGCGCAAATGGAATTCAGAGCTGATTCAGAAACAGGCTCTGAGGCAAAAGCAATTGATATATGTGATAGTAAAAAATACCCAGGAAAGGAAAAAAGTGCTTTGAGGGTGATAGACCAGCCCCCATGTGATTGGTATGAAAAATGGTGGCTTATGCAATCTGAAATTGCTCAAAGGTATGGCTTATGTTTTCATTCTTTCCTGAACACAAATACTCATCTGCACTGAACCTTCATGCCTTCTTGGACATTCTTACTGGTCTCAAGCCAAAGTATAATCTTTCTACCAGTATTCAACCCAGTCCTAAATCCTCACTGGATACATTTAGAATACCCTAATAATTGATGTTCTCAGCACCCTACATCTGCATATAATCACTAAGTAAGCGGACTATAAATGTACATATTTGTAAAGTGAGTTATGTATGTATCCTGGTATTGCCTCAAAGCTATACTTAAGATTTCACTCCAATCTCTGTGTAGGTACCCCAAATTTTCTCTATTGCTCAGTAACACGTAAAGGCTACTGAAATAAACATCAAACGTGGCTCTGCCTGATTCAGTGACAGAAATGTTACCAGTCCAGGTAAATGTATTGGTTCATGTTACAATACCACAAGGTATGCAGTACCAAAGGTGTCTACTTCAGTGTTCATGCCCACCAATTACTTATAAGAAACAAATGTAAAGCTGGGGACCAAGATAAGAGACCAGGTGGGACCTGCAGAGTTTATGTTAAGCTGGGAATTGGGCAGAGAATGTGGACCTGACAGTTCTTTTGTACCATTTTTGTGTTTATAGTTAAGGCAGGAAAGATAAATCTACATCTGCTCTTGTCAGAGAGGAACTAACACAGTAAAGACTTTGACCAACATACAAAAAACAACCAGATCTAAAGATCTAATAAACAGGATAGTCAGTTTATCTCTAAAGATGCAGTAACAAATAAGGAACAGAGCACACAGATAAAGTTATTTTGACAGACTGAAAAAAACTAAACAGAAGGTAGGGATGCTTAGACATTTAGCCAACCTGAGCAGAAACCCGGTAAACTGAGTAATGCACTGTATTCCAAAATACGCCAAATCTATGAACACATGTAACATAATTGGAAGAAGTTCAAAAGGAGTATAAAACTGGAGTTAGTTCTTAGTGAGTTGCCTACTTTCACAAAGTATTCAAATACAATCCTGCTGGTAGTCTCACATAGGATGATAAAAGAAAAAAAAAAAAAGGATCAATAGAGTTCATAGTTAACTTCCACCATAAATCGTGTGATTCCCTTTGACCTAATTCACGGTCAAGCTTCTCCTATTTTGATCTCAAAATTCAGGGGGTACTTATGGCAGTCAAAGTGCTCTCCCATAAGTCTTGCCTCTCTGTGAAATGCAGCTGCAGCAGAAATAATGTGAATAAGTCATTATATAGCCATCTATCCAAGGTTAATAATTGAAGCAAAGAAAAAGCACCTAAACGTTTACCCAATTACCTATATATTGAAGAGCAGGTATCACCAAACATTTTCTCAAAAACTGTAATGGGTTGGCCCCCCAGATTTCAATCACCATGACACACAATCCCTTAGACAGGAAATACTACTCCTGCTGTAAATAATTTTATTTTTTAATTATCTTACCGGGTGCACAAGTCTTCTAAATACCTCCCTAGGTCTTCTGACACATATTAGCAAACCACACCCTACCCTCTAACGATATTAAATAATAAATCCTAAAGGTATCCGTTAACTAAACCAAAAAGGGGACCCTTCGGAACTGTCCCCCATCTTTGCTCAGGATTAGCCCATGTCAAGATGGCTGCCCTAGTACTGCTGTTGGATGGGCGCATCCAAGTGGCCTTTCACTAGTCACGTGGATGGCTTAACGAATATTTATATAGGGTCACATGAGTAGCCAAATTTCCTGTTCTCTATCAAATGGGGATGTTTGGAGGCAGGACGTTTGCGGCCAGTTACAAATGTCCACCTTAACTGGTATGGAGAAGTGAACAAGTGGCAGAAGGTTTGTTTATCTGGTGATTATTGATATGTAAGTATTTTTTAGTTTTATTATATATTTATTCTAGTGCTTATGTTTTTTTGGCAATATTGCCACTTCCTTGGCCATCCCCGCTGGGTTTTTAAATTGGTGTCTCAGTTGGTCTGTGCCCTGAGGAAGGTGTCCATTGTTGGCTGCGTCACACCGAAACACGTCAGCAGGGGACTAAAGCCAAAACCAGGATTAACAAAAGACATTTATATATTGTTCTACCAGTCCAATATTGTATGTGAATAAGCAAACAGGAAGAGCAATAACACTGAAATGACTTATGTATAACAAGAGATCAATTAACAAATAAAAAATACATGTATATGCAAGGAAAAACAAAGAGGAATATTATTTAATGTGAATATATTTAACCTGAAATTTGAAGGCTATAATTATGATGGTTGGATGCTGTGTAGAGACATTAATTTAAAGCTTACTATTGTATTGGTATATGTGAGGTATGAATGAGAATGCGTGGTTTACATAAGGGAGTGAATACATGTAGAGAGGCAATGGTCACTGTATATATATCTTTGTATAGAAATGTAATGTTGTAAGGAATAGATTTTTGCAATGAAGGAATTGTGTATAGAAATAAGCACTAAAGAGCTGTGTATATAAAAGAATGTAATTGAAATTATGATATTCTTTTAATAGATGATGTGATAACAGTTTTGATATAAACAGTGGACTCCTTATGTATTTTTTGCAATGGTATTATTACAACTTAGAGAAACTACATAGTGATCATTTATATAGCACGATGAGGTGGGTTTGTACTTAGTTTGTTCTATTTTCTTCTCTTCCACTCCTGGCATTCTTTCCAGGATTCCTCTTTTTTTGCTTCTTTTGCGATTACTGGTAAGTAATCAGACTATTACTTTTTCATCTGCCTTCCTAGTATCAGTCTTTTCCAAATGAGGATGTACCTAAGCCAAACCAAACAAGTGCCAAAGATCATAACAGGAAAAAAGAGCCAGAGGAAACTACTGCAGCTCTACTGTACTTTAATACATCAAATAAACTGAATGTACAAAACAGTCATGAAGAGACAGATGATAAAACATGAGAGCCAAAATCTGCTGAACACTCACTGCTCACTGGCAATTGGTAGTGAAACAAAAAAGTGTGATGGTGTGCTCCTGTAGCTGCATTCCATACATCCATGACAAAAGCCCCCTTAAAACCTAACTAGGCTGCTGACATCACTCTAATAAAATGGAATTGGATAAAGTCAGGGTCTTCAGCTCCTGCTTTCTGTTAAGCCAGTGAACCCTATGACTGAGATCTGCGTTAGTTTGCTGTAAAGCGTGACCAAAAAAGACAAATAAATTGACAACCTTTCAAAAATGAGGTGTGCATTTTACATGAATCAACACCACCCTGTGGATATCTAAAAAAAAGTCCCGAAGAACCACCTCAGGATAGGGAAGAAATACTGCTAGTATCAGATCCTGGGTGCAATGACAAGAAGAAGGAACCATAGAGAAAAAGGAGAATGGCAAAATAAAGCCACAAACTCTCCAATGTGATATCCAGAACAAATATCAACAACAACAAAACCTCAACAGAATTAATTTCAAGTCTACTATTTCAAGGGGCTCAAATGAAGAAGGTTGCAAACTGTGCAAGGCTAAAGATAAATCACAAGAAGGGATCAGAAAATGTATCCATGACACTAAAGAAAAACGTTTAAACAGACTAGAAGTCAAATTCACTACCTGAAAGCATTCTGACCCCAAAAGGCGTTAGTGGCTCCCTCCTGTCTTTTTTTAGAGTGGATACTGCCAGCCTCAGCAAATAACCATTCCTTCAGACATCTAATGTTTTTGTAAGCTTACATGCCTCCACCTTGGTTCCTTTAGAGGCATACCATATTTCTAAGTTGCTCCAGTGGTATGCATACACCTTAATGGGAGATGGACAGTGAAACAGCTGAATATATTCTGCCACCTCTTTTAAACAGCTTTGCAGAGCTACCGCACCAAGCTCCAGATCCCAAGCAAATGTATCTCAGGGACAGCTTTGTGTGAAGAGGGGACCTCAGTAGAGATGAAACAATTGGGAAGATCCAGTGAGGATGCGATGAGAGATGTAGGAGACAAGGAACCATGGATTTTGAGGTCAGCAACGGACCACCAACAGAACTTTTGGGAATGCTGTAAGAGCCAATGCTATTCCAAAAGCGAGCGCCTGAAACTAAAATGTTAGACTAGGACTTAGAAACGGCTATACTTTTGAGATTCCTTGTGAATTGGGACATACAGGTATACATCTAATAAATCTAAAGAAGTCAGCAAGTCTCCCATATAACAAACAGAAGATTGGATTGGATAGTCATGACTTTGAAAGTTTGTAACAGAAGAAAGAAATGTATATTTTTTAAGTCTAGAACCATGTCAGGATATGGGTCTGGAACTGTCACGTCACTTACCAGCATGTCAGTTTCATGTGCAAGGAAGCAGTTCCCTGAGATTATCTACCCTGAGAGCCTTCCAACAAACAAAAAGGCTTGTGGTCAGTACAGAATACTGGCACTGACTGGATTTAAGTTGTGTATGCTTTGGGAACACGCCATGTGCCAGAGCATCATCAGTAAACTATGTTTCCTAGTAGGTTCTGGAATCTTGTGCCTATAGATAGACAGCAGCCATCTTGGAGCTTGAGGTACAACATCCCTCATTGTGCTTGGTGTCTTTAAAAAACAGTTTGTGCTGTAATTTTGCTGCAGCTGAACCCTCGCCTCTTGGATGTTGGTTTTCAAACATCTAGTCCTCCAGGGTGAGAAGTATCATTCAAACTTGTGTTGATGCGCCTGGTCCTTAATAATTAAACTTACAAGGGGACGCGTATAGGCCGATGAACCTTTTGGATCACATGGAGTATTGACCCTTGGCATCAATAATCAATGTAATCAGTCAATAACCACTAAGGGAATCATTAGTTAATCAACAATTATAACCAACATCTCATGAATAATCACAACTCAATAAGCGTTTAATAGTTTTTATTTCCCTATTAATTACAATTCTAATGCATTTTGTTAACTCAAACTTTATTTAATCAGTTCAAAATTAGTTTATTAGCAACCACCAATAATACAATCCAATTAAAACTTGAGGAAACATATGTTCGAAAGCTCTGACATAAACCAATATAGGTAAAATAGCAGTATTAATAGCAGAGTTCAGCAAACCAGTCCATCAATCATTTGTTACTGTCAAGTCACCCAAAAGATCCTTCACTAACCCAGATTGGCATTAGCATGTGGGACTTCATGCAAAACAATTTAGAAAAACGTGAATTTGGAAAACATCTAACTAAGAGAAAAACTATAAAACAGCGCAGTTGGTACAGAGAAGAAAAGGCACAGTTAGTCACATTTTCATAGCTACCTATCCAAAGAATGACCCGGCAACAAAGTCAGTCTTCATCTTCAGGTCATCAAATAGATCAGCAAGGAATCAGGTTCTCGAGAATATGAGCTCAATGACAGAATCTTGAACCGCGTCTCCTGACGTCATCAATTCTCCCCTCGCATCTGAAGTTTTAGCCCCTTGTCATGACCTTTTATTAGAGTTTTTCAGTCCACCCCCCTAATTCTTAATTGGTCAGTCAGTCAACAGATATGACTCTAACCTATAATATACATTTTTCAAATCTATGAGTTCTAATATTTCTTCTTTCACAGTTCACAGATTAGTCCACTGTACGATGTCTCCATCATCTGGCTGTTCAGGTATCACAAATATTGCATGTTCCTCTTCAGTCAGTGCTCCCATTGTTCGAGTCCTGGGAAAGTACATTAAGGCTACTCTACACATAATTGTATCCAATTGACTTCATCATCTCCTGTCCTTCGGGACTTTGCAGAAAATTCTAGCTAGGTGACTTTAACATGGGGTAGTTCAAGGTTAGGTTAAGACATCAGCTTCTCCGCAGTGCGTTAGAAATTCAGCTTCTTGTGTGAGGCCTGGAAAAGACTAGGCCATAATTTCAGCTAAGTTAATTCTACAAATTAACTCAAAACATAGGTTATACATCTCAATATGACATATTACTACATTATTTGTACATATTTTCATTATTTCACAGATTTTTTGTTATTTTAGTACAACTTCGTATAAGTGGCTGCCATACCCCATGGGCACATTTTCATACATGCACATTATTTTCTCTACTATTAATTTCTCTACGAACTTTTCATTAATCAAAACACATAAACATTAATTAATAATTTTTATTTGCATATCTGCGTCAAGACTTGCAAACCAGGGATGTGCAAGTTGCACAGCAATTAATCTTGGAATGGCAATTTAATTTGCAATGTTACTTTTGCACTAATAGGTTGCATTCCAAATTGTCCATTGACAGAGGGTCGCAAAACAATTCTCCCTACTAAGTATTAATTAGGAAGGCCATAATTTGTGACCACCTGTGACTGGTTTCCAATTGCAAAATGGTAAACACTTTTTAAAAACCAGCCTGTGTACTTTGAAGGCTCAGGTGCTGCTTTTAAATAATAATGACAAATGACAAGTTACTTAAGGTGTCTCTTAGGGCCTGATTTAAATCTGGGTGGGGAGGTTACTCCGTCGCAACGATGATGGATATTCCGTCCGCCGAAATCTAAATACCATAAAAACCAATGTTATTTAGATTTTGGCGGACAGGAGATCCGTCACCGTTGCAACAGAGTTACCCCTCCACCGAGATCTAGGGCCTGATACAGAGTATGACGGATGGGTTACTCCATCACAAATGAGACGGATATCCCATCCGCCGTATTATGATTCCCATAGGATATAATGGGATTGTAATAAGGCGGTCGGATATCAATCACGTTTGTGATGGAGTAACTGCTCTGCCGAGATGTAAATCAGGCCCTTAATCTTGTTGCAATCTCATTAGTGATGAGGCAGACTGGGGAGCCTTTTTTCTCTATTTTCTATCTCATTTCTTTCCCCTTTCCTCTTTTTTACTTACACTCATAGGCTAGAACTTCTCTTTCGCAATCTTTCTCCCTTTAATTGCACACTGCACTTTTACTTCACCGTGTGATCACTGGAGCACTCAGCATCTGGCAGAGAGTTATGATTTGTTCAGCTGGGTCATAATTGTTTTGGTCTCGCCGTTTCAGCTGTTATTTTTTCTAAACTCTACCATGCTAGGCCTTTGCTAGGCCTTATTGTAAGTTTATGTTTATTCATAAACTTGTGGCCAGTCTACTGAGGCCACTGAGACATCTGAAGCTTTGCTGGCAAGTTTTCAGATTGCATATGTGTGACATTTCCAAGATTTCAGTGCACTTATGAGTGACATCCATCTGCCAAATATGTGACACTCTGAGTGACAGTTTCTCGAGAATAAACTTAAGGAAATAAGTCCATTAAATATCAGAACTTATTTCCTTTTAAACAATGAGAAGTGCTAAAAGATCTTAAAATGTCTGCAAAACCACTTGTCACTAACCTACTGCCCCTTTCTAAGACGATCATACTGTAATTTAAAATAAAACATGCAATTTTCTTTTTGTGCTTTTATATAGCGCAAAGTGACCTCAAGGTATTGGAACCCTTTATAAGTATTAGCACCCATTCCAAAACTCTGGCCGTAATACCTCATCTTAATTTAAACAATGCTTGTATAGAGTTAACGAACTGTAATGCAGGTTATGTTTTTAAAGAGGGAAGTGGTGCCTTTTGTGTTAATGTGTTTTTTTAAAGCTTTTTGTTTTTTACATTAATGAAAACAGAATCTCTTTCAAAACAAAAACGGAGTGCTGGGTTTCAAGTAGGCTGTGCGACTACCTGTCCCCCAGAGGAGGTAGGCCTGTGTAGATTTATGCTTAGCTTCACAAGACATCATGGATACCTACTATATAAATGGCACTGAGCTTTAGAGAGCAAATACTTTCCTTGGTATTGGTGAAAAGTGGAAAAACAGATAATATTGTACTAATCAGTCCGTGCAGGACTCACCTGATTATACCCAGAAGTGCCAAGCGCCTCCCCACATGTCTGCCACAAAGAGAAAGCTCATCTTAACAGCATGTTCCTCAGCTGGGGCTGGACATGGGGTCAACGGGCTGAGGTAGGGCAGTGCTAATTGCATCTTACGAGCAGCTAGTCTGCTGCCGGTGGCGATTGCCAGGGTGTAATCCACTACAGTGATGAAACTACGCTGACATAAGTATTGGAGGTATCATTAACTTTATTAACTGATGTCCTGCGCGTCACTGCCCTTCCCGCTTCCTGCTCTCCTCCTTTAAACCTTTCGTACGTCACCTGGTGCGCTCCCACTAATCCCAGGTCTAGTGGGGGGTGATCTGTATGACCCCTGCAGGATACCGGCTAATGGAATGCCCCCCATCTGACGTCAACACTACATACCTCCCCAACTGGAAAACAAAACAAACAAAACAAACAAAACAAACAAGGCAAACAAACAAGATTAGGCCACAGGGTAGGAAAAACGCAAAAATAATCAAACATGTGTCATGACAGATAACAACACAGAGGCGTCTCTACGGGTGTCAACATTCATCCAAGTGCAAAGTCTGCATATCTCCTGGATGGGCTGGGGTTAGATCTCAGATGATAACGCCCACTCCCGTACCTTCCGGACGTCGGCCTTCAGTCCGGCTCCATGCTGGAGGTACTTACTTTTGTGACTGTGTCCTCTGACGATGTTGATGTAGTTGAGGATGCCGGCTCTGGGCGACTCACTGAGGTCCCTCCAGCGACAGGGCCCTGGTCATTCGTGCTCCCTGGAAGAGCTGAACTACCGCCATGGTGGTCGTGTTGGAACTATCATCCCTGCGGCCCCGAGCAGCGGGGCAGAGAAGACGTTTGAACTGGGCAATGTTTCAGGTTACCCCTTCAAACCCGCAGTTCACTGTCACCATCGTGCCCTTCATGGCAGTCACCATCCAAGGCTGTGCTTCAAAAGGCAACCGAAATTTACCTCCAGGGTGGCGGTCTTTCACTAGGACAGCATCTCCTACCTGAAGGGAGACTGCTCGGGCCCTCCGCCTAGGCATAGGCGTTTGTTTGGGATCTTTGTCCCGCTGACTGGCTCTGGGGCGGCGGCTGGACTGCCCATGATGGGTGATGTGGGATAGTGTCATTCACTACCCATCCAAAACAAAGCTGACTTGGGTCACACCCGTGGTGGCATGGGGTGTGACTCGGTACTCCCGGAGGAAAGTGTAGATTGCACTTTCGATGTTTCAGGACTCTGCCACGGCAATGCGAAGCACCTTGTTTAATGTCCTAACAAATCGTTCTACCTCCCCGTTCGCCTGTGGCCATCGGGGTGTGACCCAGTGATGTTTGGTGCAGGTGGAGTTCAGGAAGTCTTCTCATTCACGACTGTTGAATGGGGGTCCATTGTCTGTGCGTACTTCTCCAAAAAGGCCATGGGTGGCCATCAGCTTCTCCATTTTTGGGATCACTGTGGAGGCCGCTGTGGACTGTACCAGCTCCACCTCAGAGTATCGCGAGTAGTCATCTACTACTATCATGTATCATGTAGGAGCTGTCTGGCAGGCTCCTGAAGTCGGCGCTGACCCTCTGCCAGGGAAGTGGGGAGCCATCTTCCGTGATGACCGGCGCAAGGGTTCTGGGGCTCCACTGGCTTGGCAAACAAGGAACCCTTTCACGGTGTCCTCTACCAGCTGGTCCAAACCCGGAAAACAGACTTTGTTTCGGAGCCGGTTCTTGGATTTGATGATGCCCTGGTGGGCCAGTGATACAGCTTGGGCAGCCACCTTAGCGGGTATTACCAACTGGAGTCCTCTCAGCAGGCACCCTTCCTCGCTCATCGACAGTTCATGCCTCACGTTGAGGAGAGCTTGCAGCCTGGCTTTGGCGTCAGTTGTGCGGAAGGCCTCCTGACGTTGAAGCTGTCGCCAGTACCCTGACCGGATAGCTGCCACAGCAATCTGCAGGCACTCGTCTTGGTTTGTGGCTGCTGCTACTTCCTCAAGTGGCATAGGCAGTGGCCTGGCTTGGTTGACCACAAACCAAACATATTCTTCTGTCTCTAGAGCTTCTTTTACCTCCTGGGGGTGGCCTGACGGGCGTGGCGTGACAAAAAGTCAGCAGGATTTTGCGTTCCTGGCTGGTATTCAACAGTAATATTGAACTCCTGAGTACCGTTGTTCGGTGTGCGGCTGGCGAAATCGATTGGGGCCCACTCTCCAGAGCCTATTTTCTGTGCCGGGCTAGCATCGACGGACAACTGCAACTCAAGGCGGGGGTCAAAGAAGGCTAACGAGGTGTCGGCAGAGAGGGCATCCTTGAAATCTTGAAAAGCGCGCTCCTGCTCCTTACCCCATAGCTATGGGTGGTCAATCCGGGTGAGCACTCTCAAAGGGCTGGTGATGTCGGACAGATTTTTCATAAACCAACCACAATACATAACCATGCCAAGGAAACTCCAGACCCCTGAAACAGATGTAGGAGCTGGGGCTTCCTAAATGCCCCTTACTTTGTGCGGGTCCGGGCCGATTCCTTGTTCAGAGAACTGGTACCAAAGAAGCATATTTCTTGCTTGAGGAAGTCGCACTTTTCCCTGTGGAGCGTCAGCCCGTGTTCTTGCAGCCTCACAAAGACTGCCTGTAGTCTTGCCATGTGGTCCTCCAGGGTGGGAGCATGCACCAGGATATCATTGCTCACATTGAGGACCCCTGGGAGTCCTTGCAGGACCCCTTTTATGGTGTGTTGAAACACCTCTGCGGCGATGGAGATGCCAAAGTTCAACCGGGTATATCTCCACAGGCCAGTGTGTGTAGAAAAGTTGGTTATCGGCTGGGACGTTGGGTGTAGCACAATCTGATGGTACCCCGACCTGAAGTCCATTTTGGAGAACCACCAGGATCCTGCAAGTTCACCTATGATGTCGTCTATGGTCGGGCTCAGGTGCCGTTCCCTCTTGATCGCCTGATTGGGTAGGCTCATGTCCACGCAGATTCGGACAGCCTCCGGTTGTTTGGGTTTTCACGCGACAACGATTGGGGACACCCACGGGGTAGGGCCTTACACTCTTTCAATGATGCCTGCTCTTTCCAGAAGCCGCAATTCTTGTTCTACTTTTGGGCATAGGTGGAAAGCCACCTGCCGATGCCTGAGGGCGACTGGATCCACCGAGTCGTCAATGTGGAGTTTGAGGGGCGGTCCTTTCAGGAAGCCAATCCCCTTGAAGAGTGAACCAAACTCCTTTACGAGGTCTTCTAGATTGCTGGCATGGATGCTGAACGCAAAATGGACCAAGTTGAGATTCTGAGCGGTCTGGCAGCCAAGCAGGAACCCTGAGCCCTCTTTGGACACACAGATTTTAGTTGATATTCTGGTGCTTTCGTGGGTGACTTCTGCCGTGACGACCCCTGCCATCTCGAGTGGTTGAGCGTTGCCAAATGCGTAGACCTGTACTCGGGTCGGTTTGAGCAGTGGCGGCTTTGAAAGTCTCAGATACCCTTCTTCGGCCATGAGATTTATTGAGGCCCCAGTGTCAACTAGTGCAGATATGGGTAGGTCTTGTAGAAGCATCTGGCACGTGGGTAGCCATCTATTACCGATGGTGTGCACGACATGGACCACTTGGGGATCATCGTCCATGTCACTGTCTGAATGCGGGGGTGGGGCGGCCTCTATTGCTCTGACCATCTTCTTAGGTGTGGGCGCCGCTGCCCTTGGTGCAGACCGGCAGACCTTCACAAAGTGGTTGAGTTTCCCACAGGTGCTGCAGACTTTCCCTCTTGCTGGGCAGCCTTCGGGGTGCGGTAGCAACCCTCCGCACCACTTGCAGGGTCTGTCTTTGTGTCTCCCTCTGTAACTGTCCTCTTTTGCCCGCGGTGCGCCTATGGACACTGCGTTGACTGGTTCTGCCTTGACTTGGACTGTTGGCGCTTGCTCCATGTGTGTGGCGCATGCCTTCGACAGCTCCAGGGCCCGCCCAAGGGTGAGGATATCCCTCATCAGCATGTTTGGCTGTTGTAGGATGCGCTCCCTGAGTTTCGATGAGGAGCATCCCTGGTTGAATTGTGCCCGGATTTCGTCTTCCTCTTTGGGCAGTGTGCACGTGCTGGCTAGCTCCCTCAGCCACGCATAGAAGACGTCGGCTGACTCATCTGATGTCTGGCGTGCCTGGCGTAGCAAAAACCGCTCATAGTCAGGGTTTGCGTACGGTTCGAAATGCGCTGTGATTGCCCCTTTTAAGGTGTCATGTGTGTGGCCTTGCTTCTATTACCGACTTGGACACTTTATGGATGTCCACCCCCCCCAAATGGAGGAGGAGGGGCCTCTTGCACTCTGCTTGAATGTCCAAAGCCTCGAAATAGGTTTTGAGCCGCGGTGATGCGGACACCAGCACTAAAATGAGTTAGTCTAACCCCTGATGCGTGGTACGTGGCAGGACTGTCGAAGTCCGCTTTCTTCCTTTCCACGGCAGACCGCCTACGATGCTTATTGCTACAAGATAATCGTCATTTATCTTTGTGGTGAAAGCACTTCCGCCCTTCTCAAAATTATCTTTCTCTGATTCAGAAATAACTCGTGAAAAGTGGGGGTTTGCACAAGGAGGACTTGGGCAGGGAATATCTGTACCTGGAAGCCCGAGAATTCGCTCAATGGACTAAATGCGACAGCCCTGTGAAGGGCCTGCCTTCCCCAATAATTGTGCACTGGTAGAGCCGCCAGAGACTCTACCGGCATAGAATCAGCTGTCCCCAATCTCTAAGTGGGACAGGAGCACCACTGGTGTAGCGGACCTGGAGCTGTGCTGATCTGCAAATGGAACTCCCTTTGTGACACAATCACCACCACATTCCCATACAGTGTAAAACAGTGGTTCCCAACCTGTGGTCCGGGGACCCCTGGGGGTCCCCAAAGCCTCCTCAGGGGGTCCGCGAGAGCCTAGAAAATTAAAAAATATTAACAAATATTGACAAATTAGGTCCCCAGCTTCCAGTAATGACTCAGGTGGTGGTCCCTGGATTTTCATGATGATTCAGTGGGGGTCCCTGGGTTCCATTAATATTAAAGTGGGGGTCCACAGAAATCAAAATGTTGGGAACCGCTGGTGTAAAATGCCATTTATTAGGACCGCATTGCAAGTGACAACAAACGTGAATAATTTTAACATTCAAAACTTTCCAGCTTCCTTTCTGCACCGCCTCTATGAAATGCCCCACCTTTCTCTTTTGTTCCCTTCTTTTTCTTCTGTTCACCCAGCCCCCACCGTCATTCACCTACTATCCACACTCTCCTTCCATACCCTGCCTCATTCGGGCAACCCCCACACTGTCATCCTTCACCTGCTTCTTCCTCCACCACTGGAAGGGTGGACAGGCCCGCACCTGACTCTCCACCCCCCTCCCCAGTCTAAAATGGCAGGCCTGAGCAGTCCGCTCTCCCTGCAAAGCTTGGCGCGGACCGGCTTCACATCAGGGTCCGATGCCATGCCGTGACCGAATGCACAGGAATTAAACACTACGCTAAGCTGCTTCACTACCGTCTACTGTCGAGCTTCCAGCAGTGCGTCAGATACTGCGTGGAAGAGGCTGACCCCTCCCCTACTCTAACTATATGTAAACCCCACTGAACCCTCCCCTGCTTCCCCCCCTCCAATCTCCCATCCTTGTGATGCTTCTCCCGACACGAAGGGTCCCGTGGAGAGACTAGCCTGCGTCTCTGCTCTCCAAGGGGCCTTTCGTTCTGCACAGCCCCATATCCCCCTATGCCACACAGGTTGCCAGAAAAGACGGGGCAGGTAGAATCAACATACATTTCACAAGTCTGGAAAATAAATTTTGCAAAATGGCAAAATATGTCACAGAGTTTTTTATATTGAACAAAATGTACTTTTATCACTGCTACCGCTGCAACAGTTTTTTGAACCACAGAATGGCGCCAAAAAACCAAGTTTGAAGACAAAACACAACAGCTACACGCACAACACGCATTTAAGCAACCTTGAACTATCAGACTTTTTGTCTTTTGTGTTTTTGTAACACAGTAAGTGAAATACAGCTTTAGTAACTATTTTTCTGCATTTTTTGCTACATCATGTCCAAGAAAGGGTTTGATGTGCATGTCCCTACTCCACTAGATTGTTACACCTAAAACATTTAGCTATTTGTTTATGTAATCGGTAGTTTTACAGCAGGTGAACCCCAGCTGAGGGGCAATGGGCATGCAAAAAGTACTGCTATATTACAATGTTGATTTAAAAGATTCAAAACTCAGTGTGCAAATTGAGGATCCCAGCACTTATATTCGTTTTCAGGAGGATAAATTGAGCATTGTTGATCTAAAAATGTGGAACACCACTTGCTTACAGCTCTAAGATGCTGAAAAACAGTAATCAGATGCTATATAAACAACCATTTGCAATGCAATGGGTCTTGCATTTACTCGAGTTAAAGCTATTATCGTTGTAAACTCCTAACCGGACTTTTCTTGCCACATAAACTGAAAAGTAAAACAGTTTCACATACGTTCTCACCCCCCCCCAAATTAAGGGGTTCTTATACACAATTCTTGCATATCAAATTAGTAAAACAGCAGAATCATCTTGGTGTGCGCAAGAGTATCAACTATTTATCAAATCAGAACATAAATAATAACAATCATCATTACCGTAACACATAAGAACCATTCCAATTTTAAGGAATTATTCAACATGCTCTATGCTAATGTAATCTTGAGATGTTTTAGTAAAATATGAAACATGCAACAATGAAAGTTTCAGCAGATGAGCAGGACTAATATCACAGTGGAACCAAAATGGAAGAACCTTGAATTTGAAACAAGTTTTAGAGGCAGAGACAATTTAATTGACGACTATGTAATCATAATAGTGAAAATAAACCATTAAATGTCAGCTTGGCTTTGGCCTGCAATTCTATGGGGAGAGGATGTTTGGGGGGAAAGGGTGGGGTGGGTAGCATAGCGAGTCACAGAGACAGCATCCATTTTACTTAAAATGGCATTTTCCATGGAAATGTGCCTTAACCAAAACATTAATAAACACATATATACACATCATAAGAACTTTGTTTCAATTTTAATTATGTTACTTCATCATATACATTCATAATCTTGTGTGAAAAAGCACTATTACACGTTGTTCTTGACAGATAAAATATAAAATCGAACAACACTTTAACTAGGTCTGCCCCTCACTGTCATTCAGGTAACTCCCTTCTCGGCAAGTGGGGTGATAGACAGAGTGCACGGGCTCTAGGCCCATGTGGAACATTAACAAAGCAGCTAATGACACTCTTCAACTTGTGAATAAGCATTCGGTGGGCCTGTGGAATCCCTGGAGGAGAAAGATCGGGCTGTTCTGCCTCCCCTCTGGAACCAGGCCTGTGGTACACTAAAAATGGAGAGGGACCAAACTGGGGTGGTAGGCCTCACTTGTGAGGGGAAAAATAATGTAAGAATTGATAGAGAGAACATATGCAGTGCAGGAAGGCTTTGAGGCATCAAGATGGGGTGGGCGGGTATGGCCATGGCGTCACCAACTTATTACAAGGCTAAGAAAGGGAAGCAAAGCATGGTTTTGCAAGTGCATGATGGCCAAAAGGAGGCAGATGGAACATTGCCCCATCAAAGGTGGGAGAACATGAGCCAGAGTGTGGCCTGCCCCGAGTGAGGGGTTTGGGAGAGAAATCTGGGTCTTAGCCCCGTTTAGTGAACAAAACATTCAACTTATGTATTATGGTGGGTTGGTACTGAGAAAGAAGAAGAGACGGAACCAAGATGACTTCCCTCAAGCAGCAGAATGCAAAGGGTAGCAAGAGAGGCAAGACCACAGAGTTTGTAGGAAAGGTGGCCATCACAGAGGTATAGAAGTCTCCTAAAGTAATTTCAACAACTATGTGAGGATGAGAAAGTTGTATCAAAAGAGCAACAGACAATAGATGAGGTACTAGCAAGGTATATGCTGTAAAAGAGAAAGATGTTATAGAAAGGCTAAAGTTGACGGAATCAGGGTTGGAGAGTCTTAAGAGGGCACTTGGGGGGGGGGGGGGTGACCCCAGAAAGAAGATTAGAATTGTTTTCTGTCAGACCATGACAAAAAGAGAATGAGGGAGAGGAGTGGTCACTGTTTAAGAGGGGGAAAGAGAAAAGGTAGTCCAAATGACTTAAGAGACAACTTCCAGTGGTCTGGGAGACAATCTGGTGGTAGACAGAGACTTAAGGACAAAGTGGGCAAGGCTGTGCCAGGAGATAAGATGTGACTGCTCTTGAGTACTAAGAATCGCGGTGGGAAACCTGAGAGAAGGGAGGATAGGGCAAGCTGACAATGCAGTGCGCACCACACGGATAACTGAGTGCATTGTGGCAGCCCCACTTCAAAAATATGAGAATGCATGGTGAGACACCAGAAACAAATACCTGGGGAAGAGAAGGACAGAGAGATTGGAAAAATTCTAAAGAGAAGGGATTGTCACAAAGGCTGATGGAGAGCTGATCGGAAGGAGAGAGAAACTGTTAATGGAAGAAGAATTTATTGATCAGTTTGTTAAACCCTTTACAATTAAAAGGCGTTTAACACGCCAGCAGCTCAAAAGTACAAATAAGCAGATTGATTCATTAAACACTACAATGCGATATATCAAATGTTGCTTAACAGCAAAGCTAGTTTTTTAAACTGGACAAAGGTAAGTCAATCAGTACTTAACACCTATAGTGAGTGCGCTGTAAACCATCATTTTTAAGTTACTCAATTTTAAAAGTATTAGAAACAAAATAATACCAAATTTTAAACCAATATTATATAGAGCAAAAAACTGTAGTGCAATGCTATGACTAATCCAAAACTAGAGAGACGCCTCATTCCACCTCGATCTCAAGTTCATTCAACTACTTTTAAAGACATTTGGGACTCATTACAAGTGTGGCGGTCCGGGGACCACCACATCCGTGGTGACAGTCAGACCGCTGCATTCCAGGCAGTCTGACCGCCACATTACAACCGTCATAGGCGGACCCGCTCAAAGACCGCAGTCACCCGCAGGAACATCATTCCCAATGGGCTGACAGCAGTCTATGTTGTACTCGGCCACGGCGGCGCTGAACTCAGCGCCGCCGTGCTGATTACAGATTAGTTTTCCGCCAGTCTTTCCATGGCAGTCACCGTGCCAGGAAAAGGCTGACGGAAAGCCAGTGCTGGGTCCACAGGGAGGCCCCTGCACTGCCCATAGGCATGGGCAGTGCAGGGGCCCCCTTCCCAGCAAGAGGGTGCTGGTGTTCTGCTGTATGGTCCTCTGCTCCTGTAGCACTATTCCTGACAGTCAGCCAAGCAGGAACACATAATACAACGCTCCCGCCAGTCAGCCCGCAGGAACATTGTAATATGCTTGAGGGGGGACGCCACCGGAATGACGGTGGCGTCTTCCCTGTGAGTTTGGCGGTCAGCTCGTCCGACTGCCAAAGTCGTAATGGGGCCCTAAGTTCCTTAAGTAGATTTCTTATTTGCCCCCTCTCAATGTTCAGCTGCTGTCTCTTTCTCCCCTCCTCATGGCAGGTGTTAGATGATGTGCCTGGATAGTATAGTGGCCATTCTGTAGATGCATAGAATAGGATTTCCTAGGACCCAAAAGTACTTAAGACCTCTCAAGGGTTCGCTACTATAGGTGATGGTGGGAATTAAGTTTGCCTGGATAATTTTCAGCAAAGGCAGGTATGTTGACAAACCTGTAGTAGCTTTAATACGCTTGAATACAAATACAATGGAAAGAGGTTTTCGTCATAACTGCTCCAAATGTGGTTTGTAAGTACCCTTACTGTCTAGAAGGACACCCGGGTACTTGTATTCCTGCACGTCTTCCATTTTGTCTACCCCCAAGGACCACGAGTATGACTGCTGTGGCTACTTTCTGAAGGACATGTTTTTTTTATTTTTTCAGATTGATGGTCAATGCATTATCAGCTGTAGTATTCAAATGCTGTTGAAGGCCAACTTTCATTCGACTCAGGAGAATCAAGTCATCTACATACATCATGCATTGCAATGGGGTGTACCTCAGATTTGGTGCGTGGGAATTAACTTGAGCTAAGATGGTCAGCAGAAAGTGATTGAAAAGAGTCAGGGCAAGCACACAGCCCTGTCGACACCTTGATAAGTTGGAATCTCTCTCTCTCGACACAGAGGGAGAAACAAGAACCATTCCCAAGCTTGATCCTCACCCAGGGTCATTTGTGTGGAAGAATTATTGTGCTCAGAAGATGGCTAGGAATGCCCCAGCTTGATAATTTGGACCACAGTTTGCCTCTATCTACTTGATCGAAAGCAGTTTTGTAGTCAGTGACAAGTGGAGAGGTTGCTGCATGGTCCTACTGCGATCAAACAATAGATATATCGCCTGTAGATTGGCTTATGTACTAGCAGCTGTTTGGTTAAACAGGATTAGTTTATTGGATGATGTCCAGTCTTCCAGTTCCCCCAAAACTACTTACAAAGAATTTTGACTCTACATCCAAAAGGGCTATTAACCGGCAGTTGGCTGGATCGTTCACTGTGCCCCCTTTGAATACTGGAGTGATGACTGAGCCTCTCCAAGAATGAGGTATGGAGTTGGATAATATTATGCTTTCATAGACTGTTTTCAGACAGGTGGACTATGTTGTAGGAAAGTACCCTCTTTTTGGCATGGTTACCCATTTTCTGCCTGATGTCAGTCTGTTTGACTGTGTTCACAGGGATCCTGCTAACCAGAACCCCAGTGATTATGATCTCTCTCCTCTAAAGTTTGTCACTACATACTGGTAACCCAGTATTTCACCCACAATTAGCATACTGGTGCCCCCTTATAAGTTCCTAGTATATGGTACTAAGGTACCTCGGGCATTGGGGTTCCAGGTGATCCATATGGGCTGCGGCATTACTTTTGCCACCCATAGGAAGCTCATGCAAAGGCTTCTGCAGGACTGCCATTGCAGCCGGCGTACAAAGGTGCATGTCCCCTTTCATTACCATTTACACTGCACCAGGTCACTTATAATTCACCCCTATAGCTGGCCCCTCAGCCCTGAGGGCAGGGTGCAGGGTACATGTGTGTGAGAGCACTCCTACACTAGCAGAGGTGCTCCAGGACCATTTTCCTGGACTTCATGAGTGCAGGGATGCCATTTTTATGTGTGTATAGGACATAGGTCACTACCTATGTCCAGCTACATAATGGTAACTCCGAACATAGGTGTGTTTGGTATCAAACATGTTGGAATCATACCCCAATGCTTTTGCAAGCATTGGTTGTATGATTCCATGCACTCTGGGGGCTCCTTAGAGGACCCCCAGTATTGTCATTCCACCCTTCAGAGGTTTTCCAGGCAGCCCAAGCTGCTGCCACCTCTCAGACAGGTTTCTGCCCTCCTGTTGCTTGAGCAGCTCAAGCCCAGGAAGGCAGAACAAAGGATTTCTTTTGGGAGAGGGGTGTTGCACCCTCTCCCTTTGGAAATAGCTGTTACAGGCTTGGGAGGGGTATCCTCCCAAGCCACTGGAAATGCTTTGAAGGGCACATTTGGTGCCCTCCTTGCATAATCCAGTCTACATCAGTTCAGGGATCCCCAGTCCCTGCTCTGGCGCAAAACTGGGCAAAGGAAAGGGGAGTGACCACTCCCCTGTCTATCACCACCCCCAGAGCTCTTCCAGAGGGCCCCTGGGTTTTTCCATCTTGGATTCCAAGTTGGCAGGGCACTCTGGGAGCATCTGAGTGGGCAGTGCCAGCAGGTGACATCAGAGCCCTCCCCTGGTGCTTACCTTTGTAGCTGACCAATCCCCCTTTCAGGACTATTTAGGGTCTCTCTCATGGGTGGTTTTTCAGACTCGGATTGCAAGACTTCAGCAGGAATCCTCTGCATCCTTTACTTCACCTTTTTACTGAAGAAACTGTATCTGAACCCTCCAGGAGCTCTACAAACTGCAACAAAGAAGCAAAGATGATTTCTGCAGCATTGTATCTTCAGCTCCTGCCAGCAACTGCAACTGTTTCCAAGTCGTGCATCCTCAGAGGACAGCCTGTCTTCAGCTTGCACCAGAAGAATAAAGGAATCTCCCTTGTAATGAAGGAGTCACTCCCCTGGTTCGGCAGGCATCCCTTTGCAGCGACGCTCGGTGGCGTGGGTCCCCTCCTGACGAAGTGCGCGGATCCAGCATCGCGGGTGTTGGACTGAAGTAGTCCTGACGTCCTGCTGTCCAACTTTGGTGGAGGTAAGAGCTTCCCACCCCACGCAAGACAGTAACCCTGTACAACGTGTGTTTTGCATTTGTCAAGGTTTGTTGGCATCCTTCCTGTGACGCACAGATTCCTGAGTGGTTCTCCGGCGGCGTGGGATCCCTTTGTGTAATGCTGTGTAGGGCCACTTTTGCACCTTCTTGTCCCCGTGCTGAGGGACTCCTGTGCGTGCTGCCTGGTCTTCTGAGGGCTCTCTGAGTTGCCGAGAACCCCCTCTGACTCCGCCTCCTTGGTAGAATCCTCCAGGTCTCTCCTGGTCCCGGGCAGTGCCATTTTCCGATAACCGCAAGCTTTGTGTGTGCTAAGGCTTGTTGGAGGAATCCAGCAATGCAAACCAGAATGCAATTATCTATCTGGCGTGGGACATTAACTGCACTAACCAAGAACCTGCATCCATCTTCTTGGGTGCAGTACTGACTGCTGTTCTTCATCGGTGGTTGTTCTTTTGCACCTTCATCCGGGTTAGCAGGGTCTCCTGTTCTCCCTTAACCCTTCAGTGCTTCTTGGACTTGGCCCCCTTCTTCCACAGGTGTTCAGGTCCAGGAATCCATTGTTGGTGTCTTGCAGTCTCTTCTGGTTCTTGTATAATCTTTCTTGTGTGTTCTAGGAAAGTTACAGTGATTTACTCCTGTTTTCCTGGGCTCTGGGTTAGGTTCTATTACTTACCTTTGGTGTTTTCTAGTACTCCCAGCGCCCCTCTACACACTACGGTTTCCTAGGTGGGAAACCGACTTTCGCATTCCACTTTCTTTGTGTATGATTTGTGCTCCCCCTAGCCCCATTTCTAACTATTGTGATTTTCACTATTTGCACTGTTTTCTGACTGTTTTTACAGCTATTGCTGCATACTAGTATATATAATTTGTGTAATACTTACCTCCTAATGGAGTATAGTCTCTATGCTTTTTTTGGCCTTTGTGTCACCAAAATAAAGTACCTTTATTTTTGTAACACTGAGTATTTTCTTTCGTGTGTGAGTGCTGTGTGACTACAGTGGTATTGCATGAGCTTTGCATGTCTCCTTGTTAGGCCTTGGCTGCTCATCCACACTACCCCTAGAGAGCCTGGCTTCTAGACACTGTCTACATTTCACTAATAAGAGATAACTGGACCTGGTAAAAGGTGTAAGTACTTTAAGTACCCACTACAAACCAGGCCAGCCTCCTACATATGTCCTCTTTGAAAAGGGCTTCTGGAATGCTATTGGGACCCAGGGCTCCATCCCTCTTGCTTTTAGATATGCGCTGTGTGATGGATGGCGTGTGTAGAGTTATTACTGAGGTTTGAATTCCCTTAACCTTCCAACAGTGATGTTCGTATTTTGAGTTGATGCAGGGGTTGGGGGTCTAAGGTGTTTGGTTAGAAATTGAGACCAGTATTCTCCAGGAATGTTTACTGTAGCCCATGGTTGGGATAGATTGTTTAAGCTGTTCACTAGCTCTCAAAACCTTGCATGCCTGTTTCTCTTGAGGTCACTTAGAAGCCTGAGCGACAGAGTAGCTCCAGCTTCTCTTTTCAGTTCCCACAGATGTTTCCTGAATGCTGCCCTACCTGGGACTAGGTGGTTCCTAAGTATGACTTCAGTAGTGTTCCATTTGTATAGTCTTAGGGCACAATCAAGGCTCCGCTTAACTGACTTAGGCCCTAATTATGACCCTGGTGGTCTTGAGACAGGGTGCAGGGGCCCTCATGGCCAAGGCACTTGGCATGTGCAGTTCAGGGTCACCCATTGCCAGACCCGTCGCGCTTTTCCCTGTCTGAAAAGCACAACGGGTGCTGGTGTACCCTAGTCACCGCAACATTGAGGCTCAATTATGAACAATGTTGTGTGCTGTTTCCCGCTGGGCCAGCGGGCGAAAACTCTGTTTCTGCCCACTGACCGAGCGGGAAACTCTCAATAGGAGCCGCATTAAGGATACCGCACTGGCAGTGACCTGACCGCAGGACTTCGGTGGACGATCCTTGGTGTCCCGGCTTTTCGGTAGCCCAAAAGGACCGTTATCGTGCCTCGCTTTAATGACCTGACGTGGATAGCATTCCACAAGCTCTTTCACAAATTGCTCCTTGGCCGCTTGTGCGGATCTAGCTCTACCTTGATTTGCAACCCACATACATTCTGCCTTCTCAGATAAGCCGGCTAGTGTACCTGCTGATCATGTACGTTTTTTCCTATTCATTGTATGAATTGCACTTTGTAGTGCATCAGTTGACTCATGAGGATTCATGGCCAGGGCAAGGTGTAGTTCTTGCGGTAAGTGGGCGCTTTCACTTTGCAAAGTAATCTGAAAACTGGAGACTAGGTGAAACATGGGAGACAGGAGTACTGTAAAGTCAATTAGTGTGCACGCTTTTACTTTAGAAAAGGAAAAAATATGGTGGACAATCTGTTGGAAAATGGGCATTGACAGCATACAGATTCATGAATTTCAGTCGGGCAATTAGGGATCTACCAAGTTTATCAGCTCTGAAAACTTTACTTTGAACTTGCTCTGGGATCTGCCAAAAGGTGTCCTGAGCCGCCAGGACCTATTCGTCAAGAATTGCACCCATCAGGTTCATATTGAAGTCCCCAGAAAGGATTATTTTAGAGACAACAGTCTCGTTGGTCAGATGTTCAGTAGCCACCAATTTAAACTCCTTCTTCAGCGGAGTGTAGATATTAATAAAAGCTACATTGATTCTTCTGGAGCCCCACATCAGGGAGAGAGCCACGGTTAATAAGCTATTCCAAGTAGTCAAACGCATTGTGTGGGACCTTTGTGTACTGGCATGGATAAAGGTTGCAAGGCCCCCACATGGATGACCATAATGAGTCCTTTTTGAAGCAGGAACAGAATAGCAGATATACCCTGGAATCATGGGGCTGTTTCAACCCATGTTTCCTGCAGCATAATTATTTGAAAGTAAAGTAAATAATTCAGTGTATCCTGATCTGTCAACTTATCAAGCAAACCATTAATATTCCAAGAACAAATGTGGAGTATATCAGGCAGTCCAGAGATGGCTTTTGCAGAGTTGGTTATTCATTCTTGTCTTAATGGCTGATTTGGGGTGCTTGGAAGCCAACTCCAGTCATCTGTGACTCCTTCTGATGGTTTAGGGGTGTCTTGCAGAGGCATATGGTATATGCACCTCTTAGAAAAGAAATGTGGATGGTATTGGGAAAGGTGAGCACCGAGTTAGCTGATTGCTTTAGATGATTGTTAATGGTGTAAAGGGTAAGGAGTTACCCTAACCCACAACAGTTAACCCTGAGATACTACCAGAAGGTGGACAAGAATAGCTTCAGGAAACTGGAGAGATGGAGTGTGGGAGAAGAGGGAGAAAGGGTCACTTACAGAGCAGAATGAGGGAAATCGACCAGTCATCATGTACAAGATACTCTTGCAAGTTCAAGTTCAAAATGAAGTTAGTGATACCATCAGTTTCAGTGCAACAAAGTACAATAGGATAGTCACCCAAGGCTAGGCAGCTGAAGGAGGGACGGGTGAGGGAATGCCCATAGTTTGATTAGATAGACCAGAGTAGTGTTGAGGCTGTGAACACTCTCAACATGAGAGTGAATATAGAGAATACAAGATCTTTGAACAAATGTCTTCTATTAACATGCTAGGGACTAAAAGGGTGAAGACAGCCCTTTAATCGAAGTCAGTCAAAGACAGAGAGGCAATGGTAGGAAAAAACTAGAGGTAAAGATTCAAGAAGTTCGAGGCATGGTGGACCTTTTTCTTTGGTGCTGTTATCTATCAGCATTGTACCGTTCAAAGTGTCAGGAGAAATAGACTTAAAATGGTCTTCGCTAAAGGCACATTGTTACATGACTACATTAAGCAACAGTGGGTATAGTGCCGTATTCTAATATGGCAGTGGCATTGACAATATTGTTTACAAAATCTGCATTTCCATTATCACCAGTTAATCCAAAAGACTTATTTGCAGGCATTCAGTTTGAAAGACATATACTTTTGGGCAAAAAGAGTGCAGGTGGATTGTACCTTGACATGTGCAGCCTTGAGATGTTTAGCACCTCCTTGGCACGGGCAGTGAACAAAAGCGGTATTACTTAGATGGTTTCATGCATATTGGTAAAGCAGAAGTGAAAGGTGAACGTTACTGCTTGTTCTGCTGCCCTGCAAAAATGGCAGATTATCGTGGTGTACTAGTAGCTCCTTATAAGATGGAAGTTCTCACTACAATGGTGAGATTCAACTGGGCTATGTTCGGATCAAAATGCGAGGATTGAGAGAATGTTTACAGAAATGTAGGATGACATGTAAACGGAGATGTGCATTGAGATTCAGACAGAAACTCTTCAGGCTGATAGGCTTTGTATATATGGGCATTTTGCAGTAAATGGCGAAGTCCACATAAGGGACCATAAAATGCCATCACAGAATCGTGGGCATGAACAAGGCCATGGAGGAGAGTTTCAGACATTTCTGGAAATGTCTCATAATGAGCCTATATGTCTTCCAGCTGCCTCATTGACACTGAGAATTCAGATGTGGCGCAGCCAGGAGGTTTTATCTTACAAAGGGATGCAGTTGCAATTACAAAGGTAAATTTGAAGGGAATTTTATCAGCATAAAAACAGCAAGCAATCAACAAGAGGACGCAGCTTTGGGGTATTCAGGAAATACATAAATGTAAGTGGGAAAGACCTGGATGACTCCCCCCTTGCAACATGTATCAAAATGGATCCTATTCTGATTAATTACATTTTATTCCGAAATCTAATAATTGTAAAGCATTCAATAAATATAGATTTGAATACCAATGGAAGTGATGGAGCAACAAATATCCAGATTATAAAATGGGAATAACTATTGGTTAAATAAGGAATATCCTTTATAGTAATCAGTAAATATTTATTTACTGATGTGGACTTGAGGCTCATCTTCTTTGTAGAGCTGGTAGATGTGTTAGTGTGCACGAGTAGTGTCTTTTTGCCACAGAGTGCTATGCCATGTTTTGTATAATTGCAAGGAAGAAAGGTGTTGTTAGAGAGTACACTAGGTATATTTGTACACTTTAAAGAAATTAGGCGCTGACTTGACCGTGCTTACTCCTTTCATATCACTATTCTATTGTATGGATCATAAACTTGCTTTGCTTCATTTTATCTAATTTTTAAGGCAATAAATAGAATGATCACAGTAATATGCAATGTGTTGTTGATTAATTACTAACATTATTTGTACATCTGTGGCTTATATATCTTGCACAGATGAGAGCAATATGAAATTGGTTACTTAAGGGTTAGAAATGTGTGCAGTTTACAGATTGCTGTATGGGTGCGGTGGGTGTGAGAAAGAGGTAATTGATCTAGGTTGTCATTTATGTTTAGTATAATTGCAATGAGTTCAAATATTTTCGAGTTTTATATATGCGCAACAATACTTGGTTTTAAGAGCATGTGCTATTTCATCATATCGCCATTATAGTGTAGATCAGTGGTTCTCAACCTTTTGACTCCTGAGGACCCCCACTGAATCACTACTGGAAGCCAGGAACCCCACAGCAATTTGTACAATTACATTTCAAACCTTAACACAGTATTTCACAAATAATACGCAAACTACACACCAAACCAATACTAGAATTACTAAAGATATAATTATTTTATATTGAAAAAATATGCAAACATTGAAAAATGCTCCTGGGAAGGTTGGCTCAGCATATCAGCAACTAACTTTTCAATGTTTGGTTTTATTTAGGAAAGCTGAATCCTTAGGTCAGAGTCTATATTTTCCAAGCGATTTCAGTTTTTATTTTCTAGGTACCAAAGATCTGAGAAAGCTTTTTCATATAAATATGTGGTGAGGAAAGGAAGTAAAACTATAAGGGCCTTATATCTCCATTGCCTCTCTGTCGCATGTGTTTAATTGTTTTTCATAGCACCTTTCATACTAGTGTAGGGTGTGGGAGCATTATACAGTGGACTAGAAGGTGTAGTATTCTAATGTCATCCACACTGGTAGGCATTTTCTATGAGTGCTTGGTCTGGAGAAGCACAAACTGAGGATTCAGAACATAACATAGTGGTTAGCATTGACTTCAATAATAAGGATGTATTTCAATGCAAGCATTGAATTATTTTATTAGTGTGAGAATAATGAAAGACTGGGAAAAAAACATAACTTTCTAATTTGTGCCGTGCATTTTGCATGCAGCTCTTTGACAGTTCATAGCTCACTGTGCTAGATTACGATTGTAATTTATGCACTGTGCAGTAACAAAAGAATATCTGTGACAAAAGCAGTAACCCACTGTTCTATGCACATAAAATACTGTTCTTTGCATGACACACGTTCTTTGCAGGAGGCATACTAACCATCTGTGCTAACTTAGAAGAGTCAAGACTGCCACTAGACAAAACTTCTATCACTCTCTAGCAGGTAAATTAATCACCAGAGTTATCTTGACACTTTTATTTTTGTCTAAAATCTGCTGGATGTACAGTAACGTTTCAGTGCTTTTAAAACTACTGCAGAAATGAAGTAATAAATGTGAAAACAGCATGTTTTCCAGTCAAGAGGCTCCAGCAGCACTAGTGTATTTCTGCCGGCCCAGGCCTGCAGACCTCCTGGGAATGTGTCACGGACCCAGGTTAGGAACTGGTGGTGTAGATATTATATTAAATATGGAATAATTAGTATTTTCTGTATTGTAATTTACTCTGGTTTTTAACTTGTGATATTTTTTTCAAAACCTAGAAAATGCTTGCTGTGGTCATATTGCCACATAACACTTGAAAATCCAATTTTCACGTGATGTATGAATATTGAGCACAAGAAGGCAGATGGATTGCAGCAGGTTTAATTTCTGTGGACAATATTTTGCTCTATTATGCAAAGTGGTTATCTGATTTGTTGCTTTTCTTCAGGTTCATAGCGTTCATGCTCTGGCTGCCATGCTGCACTTTTTTTAAATAAAGTATTTTATTGTTTTTACAACCATTGAGCTTGTACATTGCAACTCAACTTCCCATCTGCCCACCTCCATCACCCATTCCACACACTGATGCCACCGACATCACAAAAATCTCATTCTTCACTAGTCCACCTTTTCCAAATCATCTCTAATTTTTTTGGGCACACTTTCCCTTTGTATAATTTATTTTCTTGTTTACAGCAAATGTCCATTTCCTTTTCCCAGTTTTGTATGGCTGGTGGAACTGAGGATCTGCGTTTTCACACTATTTCTCTTTTTCCAAAAAATATACATTGTACGAGGTTGCATCCAAGTCCCTCTAAATCCATAGTAGTACCAATGGGTGTGTATGTTTATCTGCACATCAGTCTCATCCTACAGGACACCCTCTCCCAGAACCCACCCAGTACTGGGCAATCTCAAATGATATATAGGAAGTTTCATTGGCATCGACATCCCCTCAGACAGTAGTCTTCTTTCACCTTCCCCATTTTAAATAGTTGAATTCTGGTGTAGTAGACCCCATGTTATATATTTAATTGAAATAATTTGTAACAGGCCTTAATCGCTATTTGTATAGAAAATTGTAAGGCATCTCCCCAGTACTCGGCCTCTAGGTCTCCCACATCCTTTGCCACCTAGCTCTTACTATCTCAAGATCTTTCTATGTATTTCTCATTAAGGTTTGATAGCTAAGGGATATCAGTTTTGTAGGTACTGAAATGTCAAGTAATCTATTCTTTAAAGGGGAGCCTTCCATGACTTCCGCATCTGAGGTAATCCTTGTCTGTGACGCATGGCACAGTTGTAAATACTTTAAAATGTGGGAGGATGACATCTCGTATTCCATTTAAAGGTTGGTAATTGGCACCCTCACATTGGGGTCCCATACGTCTGCCATTGTGCTCATCCCTATCAAATTGCATTGCCGAAAGCTTCCAAGGCTAGCTACTTCTTTCAGCTTTACGCCCACCCATAGTGGAATCCCTGGGTTGAGGCACCCCTTCCAACCCATCACTTAGTGGAGCTTATGCTATTGTGTTACCACCTCTTTAATTGCAGGCCGGGCTTCCTCTTCAGTTCCCCCCCAAATAGAACATGTAAATATCCTGTCTCTCCCATCATCTCCTTATCCATTCTAAATGCCCAGTTACCCATTAACACATATGCGAAATCATTAATTAGACTCAATTGTGCACCTCATGGTATCGTTGTTCATTGGGCAGTGCTATCCCTCCTTCATAAGTGGAACGCTGTAGGGAGAGAGTGCTGTTCTCGAGCTACCCTTGCCATAGCATCCTCCAGAATATCACATCAGTGTCCCTGAAGGATTACATGCGGATCCTATATGGGCTTTTTTGTAAGATATATATTAAAACGTGGGAGGACCACCATTTTGAACAGTGCCACCTTCCCCATTACAGAGAGTGGTAAGCCTCTCCAGTGTTTCCCAAACATTACCATATTCTGCAGCAAAGATACAAGATTATCCTCATAATGTGAGGTTGCCGTTTGAGAAATTCATATCCCTAGATATATGAAACAGATTCTTTCAATACATGACAACATTGAGAGTTGAACCCCCACTTTCCACGTACCCAATGGGATGAGCGATTTCTCCCCAATTAATAGAGAGTCTGGAGTTCTCCCCATGTGGCACAATAATTTCCCCTGCTTTAACCAGGGTCGTATCAGGGTTAGCTAGATATAATAATATATAGTCTGCATACAGCGATGTATGATCCTCCCACGGGGAAGTCCCATCTCCAGTTCCCAATCTGTGCATCCTGTCGCATCCATTCCACCAGTGGCTCCAGTATTAATGCAAATCATAACGGTGCCAGGGGACAGCCCTGTCGTGTTTCCCTCCCAATCGGGAATGTGTCTGAGAGAGTCTTGTTAACTTTCAGTCGCGCTTGTGTTTTCATATGTAATAAGTGAATTCAGGCAAAAAAATGTGTTCTCAAACCCATTGGTTCCAGAACCACAAATATATAAGGCCATTCCACCAAGTCAAATGCTTGATGAGCATCAATGGAGGCGACTTCCAGCTGTACTTTTAATTCTCTAGCTGCTGCTATATTATTGTATTACCTCCTGAGATTGAATCATGAAGATCTATTGGTCATAAACCCATTTTGATCTGGATGGACCAACTCCAAAATCACTTTCCTCAACCTATGTGCAAGATTTTTTGCTAATATTTTTGTGTCTATGTTCAGAAGAGAGATCAATCCGGAGGTTTCCCTATTTTAGAAAAGGCACTACTGTTACCATCTGCAAGCCTTGGGGAAGTTCGCTCCTTTCATAGGCTTTAGTGTACATCTTGTGAAGAGAAGTTACCAGTTTCACAAATAGACAGCGTAGAAGTTCCACCGGGAGGCCATTTGGGACTGGGGCTTTGCCAGTTTGTACCTGGGAGAGTGCAGCACTAATTTCCTCTTCTGTCAAGGCAGTCTCTAGTTCCCACACGCTCCTCCTATCTAGTTCCCTACAGGGACAATCTCTAACAAAGGCCTGTATCTCCAGTTCCTTTCTCATGTGACTTCCCCTATAGAACTCCCATAAATGGCCCACCATGGTCTCTGCTATATTATTGCTGTCTTCCACTCTATTACCTGGAGAGTTCACTAGTTCTGTGGCATGTGATCTTGCCACTTCCCTGGTTGCTAGCCATGCTAACAGTGTTCCTGATTTATCTCCTGCCTCATATATTCTCCGTTGTCTGGCTATGTGCATCAATTTTACCTCATTAGTTCTCTGCTCACCATTGCGGTGCTTCCTTTTGTTCACCACTTCACCTGTGAGTATCTCCCACTTTTAGTAACCCTATGAGCTTTCCAGAGGATGTGGTCATCTTTAGCCATCATTGCATTTTCCTTAAAATAAAAATCTGTAAGTTTTGAGAGCCTCTCTACTTCCTCTGGTGAGGTTAAGCACCACATCTCCATTCACTCAGCCATCTCTTCTGCAGAGCCTGTAGTTTAACCTCTAGTGGGGAGTTACATGAAATTCCCCTTGCCCTGAACTTTGTATCCATGCATCTGTGGAGTGTTAACGTGGGCGTAAAGTTATATGTGTGGAAATGTACACTATGAGCTCCTGAGTAGTAAGAGTATGCTTAATCATGTTCTTAAAGGGAGCGCCAAATATCTACCATTCCAAGTGCCCCAAAAACACATTCTGTACTGTTAAATAAAAAATGACAGGTTTCTATTATTTAGAGCTATTTTTACAATTTAAACGTGACTAATCTCTCTTTTGTTGCAAAATCTAAATTTGAAGTAAATTGTGATAAAAGACATTTTACAACATTTTTGTATTGTATGTTAACGCATCTATACTTAAAGTGTGAAAATGTCTCAAATGTTTGCAAAAATGACAAAAATGTTGCTTACTTACAAAATATTAATTCACAAAAGTTGTTACAACACAACCTAAATGAGGCTAAGAAATTAGTGGGATTGTGGAACTTTTATTTTAGGTGCTATTTAGGGAGCAAGCCAAAAAAGTAAAACTCATGTTTTTGTGGCCACTATATTCAGGAAGTGGCCCACAGTACAGGCCAGTAAGTTGAAGAATGGAGGGCAGTTGGGATTAGGGCATGAATATGCAGTAATATATTGCTCAGATCAGAGAGGAATGAGATGGGGCTAGTGTTACAAATTAGAACCCTCCAGTGATTTATTTTGAAATCATTACTTACTGTTAAACTTCATTGCTCCAATTAAGGGCCTACTTGTCCGAGTTCTAACATATTGAGGTGGTCCTGCCCATAGACAGGCGCTTTACACACTAGCCTTTCTTCACTTTCTTTTTCCCTTAAAGGCTCCTTCCTCCCTCCCAAAGTCTTGTTAGTAACTAGTCCAGAAGGTGTAAAGTTGACAGTGAGGGAGGGAGAGAGGGATGGATCTTGACTAGGTTGAGAAGGACCTTAATTGGGGTAATGAGGTTTACTGGTAAGTAATTATCTCATTGTCCCTCATAAGACCTCCTCGTCCCATTCCTAACATATTGAAGAATCTACAAGCAAAAAAGACCACGTTTTACACTGTCTCTGAATGCTCAGTTAACTTTTATTAAAAACAATTACTTTATTGCTGCTTTAACCACACCAGAACCAAACTTGCCCAAAGTAGAACTCATCACATCAGGCCGATAGTGATTAACAAATGTCTGATGGGATGCCCAAGTTGTTGTCCTACAAATCTTTTGAATTGGAACACCCCCGCCTCTGCCCAAGAGGCAGAAACAGGCCTAGGATAACGACTTTGAACCCCAGAAGGAGAAACTTGACACAAAGATCTGTAAGCCTAGCAAATAGCCTGGTGCACCCATCTGCTCAGAGTAGCAGGAGTAAACTTTTTACCTCAATAAACCCTGCCAAAAGAGATAAAAATTGAATGGGACAACTTGAATTCCTTTGTACAGTGTAAGTAAATCAATAAAGAATGCTTGACATCCAAAAAGGAAGGAAGCTGGTCTTCACCTTCTTAAAAAACAGGTATGATTATCTCACTCTGTAAATTACTTTAGGAATGGATTTGGGATCAGGTCTAAGAACTAATTCATCAGGAAGGATGTGTAAATAGGGAAAAAAACAACTAGGGACCAAAGCCTACCCAGGTGTCTAGCAGATGCTACTGTCGGTAAAAAAAGATAATTTTGCTAAAACTCAAACAAGATCTGCCTTATCTAAAGATTCAAAAGGAAGAAGATGCAAACCCCTCAGACAGTAGGCAAATCCCATGTATGCTATTGCTAGTAAAAAATATGTTTTGCTCAAACTCAGACAAGACCTGCCATATGTAAAGGTTCAAAACGAGGAAGCTGCAAACCCCTCAGAACAGTAGTCAATTCCCAGAGGGAAAAACAGGCTGAGTGGCAGGTCTGTGTAATTGAAAACTCCTCAACAGTCGAAATGCTAGAGGTGTATTCCTTTCCAGCTAAACCTTGGGACCCCTAAACACTTTAATAGCCGCCCACTGAGCTGCCAGCGTGGCTGGAGGTAGATTCTTAAGGAAACCGTCCCTGTGGAACTCAAGAATCTGTAAAGGATCCACTATCCCAGGATCAAAACCTCTGAACGAACACCATTTCCCAAAGGAACCCTACTCTTTTTATATGAAGAAAGGGTAGATCTCCTTCTAGATAAGTGGATATTTTCTGCCACCTGGGAAGAACATCTTATGTTCTCCAAAACTAACCTCTCAAGTTCCAGGCTGTTAGGCTTTCAGAAAGTGAACCGAATTCAACAGAGGGAACTGAATAGAAGGGGGAGATATTGGAAGTCTGAGATAACTGTCTTTTAACAAAGCCAAAAGAAGCGGGAACCACTGGCGTTGAAGCCAGAAGGAGGCTCTGAATATCACCAACACCCTTTCATCCTGAATCTTCTGAACCACCCTCGGAAGTAGGGAAATTGGAGCGAGGCATACAGGAGACCTTCGGGCCAAGGAACTGACAAGACATCCACTGCCCAAGCCAGTTGACAATTTATCTCTCTGCAACATTCTAGCAGGATTGCATTGTGTGGTGAAGTGTTGTGATTCCCTCGTCTAGGTGTAGTTCTTGTGTTGTGTGCAGCCAGCTTCCCCGAGGGGGTGCTGGCTCAGTCAAGTTACAGTAAATAATAAATGCGGTTAACTGCATTGATTTGCCATTGCTGGGTTTAATCAAGACTTGTTACTTGTTGCTGTTATTGTGCACAGTTGGCATTACCAAGGCTTGTTTATTCTGCTTTATTCTGCTCCTACGAGGCTGGTTTGTAAGCACCTGAGCCTCTGCACCTTTCTAGAAAGCTGCTGTCTTGGTTGGTAGCCAACACCCTCCTCCTCTTCTGTTTGCCATGTGCTACACTGACTTCTTCCAAGAGAGACTATAAATAGGCTCACACAGGTAAGGCAGTGCTTGGCTTTGTTTCCTGTTTCTGCAGAGCTGAGGTCAAGAGTGTCAGCCAACTCCTCCAAGCTTCTTCACTGTTGCCAGGCAACCAGGGAAAGGACTAAGCTGAGTACCTTTAGCCACTCCTGAGTGGTTCTTTGGTGCTAAATTTCACATCTTCCTGAGTCAGTGCCAGTTGCAATTCTTGTGTCATCCTACTGTGTTTCCTAATGAAGCCGCTAAAGTGACTTTTGTGATTTCATTCTTGGGTGGGAATGCTGGCCAAAGGTCAGTCCCTCTGGTTGAACGCAACGATCCCCTACTGTACAACTTAGACTGGTTTAAGGAAGCTATGCGTAAGCTCCTCGCCAAACATTTATACTTATAGGCGAGCAAAGACGAGTTGTTAAACCTGCGTCAAGAGAACAAGAACCTATGAACCTATATTACATCCTTTAACCGCTTGGGCGCAGAAACTGAGCAGCCTGAGGAGAAAAGGACTTCTTCATTCTATTGGGGCCTTCGGGACAATCTGAAGGATGTGTTGGTACAAAATATAGATCCTCCCTCCAACTGTTCAAAATACATAGATTTAGTGCTTCGCCTAGATAACCGGTTGGGGGAACGTAAGGGGGAAAAATCCTGCAGGGACACACGGCTTCTAGTATTAAAAACAGAGAAGAAAGCAAAGAGGAGACAGAGCGCAGGAGGAAACTGAATCTCTGCCTTTACTGCAGCAAGGCAGGGCACTTTGCAAAACACTGTACCAGTAAACCGAATTTAGCAAAGAAAGCAGTGGGAGCATTGGTAGGAGATGAGATCAGTGATCCAGAAAACTTCCAGGCTCAATAAAATCTGAGGCCGCTTTATTGAGCTACCCCCTCCCATGGTCTCTTATCAGCTAGTTAGTACTATGACCCTTGCACCCCCAACGCCTGACACTTATTGTGACCTTGACACTCCCCACAAGATCATAGGATCCTTCCAATCTTACTTGACTCAGAAGTGACGGGTAACTTCTGTGATCTCAGCCATGCTAAACCCTTAGGCATCACCATGTTATGAAAATAAAGCCCTGGACCAGTCCGAGCCATGGATGGTTCAGAATTGTCTTCTGGACTTATCATTTACCAGACAAGTCCATTAACCATGGTTTGTGCCAGTGGCCATTCCGAGCAAATATAATTTGATTTAAGTGACTCCCGAATTTAGGGCCATCCTGGGTATTCCATGGTTGCTATTGCACAACCCCAAGATTGATTGAATCTCTAGAAAGGTAATCCTGGACTCCAAACATTGTTGGTGTTCCTGTTACCAAGAACCTCCTAGCCTGATTACCCCTTTCCATTGTGCCTCTTCAGTTTTTCCAGAAGACTTGACCCACAGTACTTACCAACATCTTATCAGGACTTCCACAACGTGTTTTGTGAGCAGAAAGGTACTCAGTTGCCACCTCATAGGTCATATGACTGTCGCATAGATTTACTCATAGGAGTAACATTGCCATGCAGTCGGATTTATGCCTTATCCGAGCCAGAGACCCAGTACCATCAGGAAGACCTAGATGACCTGTTAGCCAAGGGCTTTTTTACGTCTCTCCACATCCCCAGTATTGTCACCTTTGTTCTTCGTCCCAAAACAAAACGACGAACTGCGCGCTTGCATTGACTTCAGCACAGCAAACAAGGCAACTATAAAGAATAGGTACCCTTTCCCTCTGATACCTGTGTTACTGGATCAGGTGCGCAATTCCACCATTTAAACCAAGCTCGATTTTCGAGGGGCCTATCATCTGATCCGTGTTCGCGAGGGCGTTGAGTGGAAAACCACCTTTCGGACTAAGTTTGGGCTTTACGAGTATACTGTAATACCCTAATACCCTTTGGCCTCTGCAATGCTCCTGCAGCATTTCAATTTTTCATTAATGAAGTGCTGCAGGAGTTCCTTGATGTCTGTGTAATAGTCTAAATAGATGACATTTCCCTTTATTCCACCTCTACTGAGGAACATATTGGACATGTCCGAGCTGTGTTGCAGCAGTTAAGGGAACACAAATTGTTTGCTAAATTAGATAAGTGTGTGTTTCATGCCCAAATATTGATTTCCTGGTTATGTCATAACTCCAAAGGGGATTTCCATGGATCAATCTAAAGTACAAGCCATCCCAAAGTGGGAAAGCCCGAAATCTGTCAAGGATATCCAATGGTTCCTGAAGTTCGCCAACTTATATTGGTGATTCGTCTCCCAGTTTTCTACAGTGGCGACCCCAATTGCATGCTTATTGAGAAAAGGAGTGACCTTCCATTGGGATCAGCAAGCGGAAGATGCTTGCCAGCATCGCAGAGAGGCCTTTACTCGAGCCCCTATTCTCCCACACACCAGTCCCTTGCAACCCTTCTTTGGGGAACCAGATGCTTCTCAGGTGGCTGTGGGTGGTGTTCTTTCCCAACGAGAACCATATACAGACTGTTTTCACCCAGTGGCATACTTTTCCAAAAAACTACTCCCAGCAGAACAGAATTACACGGTGGCAGAACAAGAGTTGTTGGCCATAAAACTTGCTCTCCAAGAATGGCGCCACCACCTTTTAGGGGCAAGACATACCATAAGCATATATACCGACCACTGATTCTTCAGGTTTTTCAAGCCACAACAGCACTCTCACCACAACGATTGCGTTGATTACTATTTTTCAATGAATTTGCTTTTGTTATTACTTATAGACCTGGGACAGTCCAGCAAAAGGCTGACACCCTGTCAAGGTTGAGTTATACATAGGAGTACACAGACACAGAACAGGTTCCTCCTATTACACCTACTGAAAAGATTGTAGCAGCATGCTCACCACATGAGTTTCTCGACAAGCTACCAATTGCTCAATTGGCTACTATATGCTCTCCAAACGTTACCATACAGGGAGGTTTCCTTTATCATTCCAACAAACTGTATATCGCTACACCAGATCTGCAGGAAACCATCCTTCACTTGCGACATGATTCGGCCCTTGCAGGCCATCGGTGCGAGTGAAAGATGTTAGAGATCTGCAAAAGATGGTTTTGGTGGCCATCTCTGACACAAGATGTAACAACTTACATCCAAAACTGCTCCATCTGTGTCCAAGTTAAAGCCCCTACAACCAACCGGTAGGGTTACTTCAACCCCTCCCAATCCCACCTGCTCCATGGTACACCATAAGCATGGACTTCATTACTGACCTTCCTGTTTCAAATGGGTACTGGGTCATTTGGATAGTGGTAGACTTCTTGACTAAAATGGCCCACTTTACCCCCGTAAAAAGGGTCCCTAGCGCTTCAGCTCTAGCAGGCTTATTTATTCAGCATATAATGAGACTACATGGTTTGCCCTCTGCAATTGTGTCTCACCGTGGACCCCAGTTTGTCTCTTGATTTTGGCAAAGCTTTTGTTCAGTCTTGGGGATAGATGTACACCTGTCCTCCACTTACCGCCCCCAAACAGATGGTCAGACAGAAAGAACCAACCAGTCCCTAGAGCAGATATTGAGATGTTTTGTATCCTCATGGTCCAGTGAATGGGAGAAGGCCTTACTCCTGGTAGAATTTGTTTACAACAATAGTACCCATGCAGCTACAGTGGTTTCTCATTTTTAATGTATTTCTGGTCAACATCTTAGAATGCTTCCTATATTGAACCCCAAAACACCCTCCAAGGTACCTTCAGTACAGAAACATCACGTTAGGTTGCAGGAAATCCAATCACAGGCCCTCAAACACCTGGAACAAACTCACACACAAATGAAAAGGCAGGCCGACAAACATAGAATACCAGCCCCTGATTATCAGGAAGGCAACCAGGTCTGGTTGTCCACAAAAAACCTTCGGCTTGTAGGATCACGGAAGCTACATCCCTATTTCATTGGCCTTTTCACCATCACAAAGACTATTAACCCAGTAGCCGTAGAACTAGCGCTACCCACTGAGTATAAGATACATCCTGTATTCCATGTGTCCTTGCTTCGATCCTATTCCCCAGGCACCCGCTCCACTCCTTCACCGCCTCCTTTGAAAGTAGCTGGGCACTGGGAGTTTGAAGTCATTAATCACAAAGATTATTAACCCAGTAGCCGTAGAACTAGCGCTACCCACTGAGTATAAGATACATCCTGTATTCCATGTGTCCTTGCCTCAACCCTATTCCCCAGGCACCCGCTCCACTCCTTCACCGCCTCCCTTGAAAGTAGCTGGGCACTGGGAGTTTGAAGTCGCTAAAGTATTGGATTTCAAACGTATTCATGGAGTCTTACATTATCTCTTGGCTTGGAAAGGTTATTATTTCAAGGATAACTCATGGGAACCGGCTAGTGCTGTCCATGCCCCTTGCCCCTTGCCTCATCCATCAATTCCATCTTTAGAACCCATCCAAGCCCTGCCCAGTAAGGAGTTCTTTGATGGGGGGACTGTTGTGATTCTCTCGTCTAGTTCTAGTTCTTGTTTTGTGTGCAGCCAGCTACCCCAGAGGTGATGGCTCAATCATGTTACATTAAATAATAAATGTGGTTAACTGCATTGAATTGCCATTGCTGGGTTTAATCAAGACTTGTTACTTTTTGCTGTTAATGTACACAGTTGCCATTGCGAAGGCTTGTTTATTCTGCTCCCACGAGGCTGGTTTGTAAACAGCTGCTGTCCTGGTTACTAGGCAACACCCTCCTGCTCTTCTGTTATCCATGTAATACATGTGACTTCATCCAAGAGAGACTATACATAGCTTCACACAGGTCAGGCAGTGCTTGGCTTTGTTTCCTGTTTCTATGGAGCTGAGCTCAAGAGGGTAAACCAACTCCCCAAGCTTCTTCACTGTTGCCAGACAACCAGGGAAAGGACTAAGCTGAGTTCCAGAGCCAGCCCAGCAGAGAATTCCCCAAGGCTTTCTCACTGTTGCTCGGCAACCAGGATCCAGGACTTCTTCTAGTAAAGCTAAGTGCCAAAATAAAAGACAAAGTAGTGTGAATGCTTTTGAACAAATCCTTTGTCTATTATTAAAAAAGACTTTGGTGACTTTCATTTCAGAAAGAGAGACATTCAGGGTGGTTAGCAAGAATGTCTGAAAAACTGTTTAACCTTGATTATGTTTATTATTACTCTTATCCAATTGCTTGTTGTCTTTAACTTGTGACCTGTGAAAGAAAGAGACACATCTAAAACCGTATTCTAAGAATACAACCCTCCTTAATGTTTGTGTGCCGCCTGTTACTAACAAAACCACAAATTCCTACAAATCATTTTCAGCGTTGATCATACTCAATGTCAGTGATTGTCACAAAAATTAACATGGAGGCAATCATGTTTCCAAAGCCTTCTGAGCTTTATTGTTCAACCAGTGCTTATGCATATTTTCTTGTGGGAAGAAAATATTCCTGTTTTGTGTGTTTTAGTTAAGTTACATGTTTAGTGTGTGCAATAACGTAAGAGAGTGATTACTTAACACGATATAGGACAGATAGAAGTCCCAGGCAATAGTGGCATATTCCTGCGAGCCCTATGGAGTGGAGAGAAAGTACAAGGAAGCAAGTTGAGTGACAGGTGATTATCTGGTGACCTGAGTGAGTGCGTGAGCGTTAGTTGCTTAGTGGGAAGCACGTTCTTTTCCCGTATAGCACCTGACACCTCAACAACGCAGTGACACCGATCACCTACACCTTCAAGAGTAGGGGCCCGGCTGAACCAGGCAGCAGTGGCAGTATCTCTCTCTCACTCTCTGTGTCATCCAAATCCCCCTCCCTTTGGGGACACATGCCGGGACTCCTGTTTTAAGATCGACAGTGCTGAGAGGTGTCCTGGGAGTGCGGGTAAACCGTCATCGACCCTGCAGACGACTTGCTTTTCAGGTGAGTGGTCGAGCTCTGACAGGAAGCAAACTGGTCTACCCAGGGGTTCTCGAACATTTGACAAATCACAAGAAACAGAGTGAGACAGATGACACCCCACAAAGGAAGGAATGTTGAAGCTCAGATCTTTCTGCATGAAAATTCGACACCCCATGAATATACACTGCCTTTATAGAAATCAGATTTTTCCTCTGCCCAAACACAAATTTGAATTGCCAAACTGTTCAGAAGAGGGACTCTAGCACCCCCTGCCGATTCAGATAACACCTTGCCACCTGGTTATATTTCCACACCACCAAGTTTTTGCCTTTCAACTCTTGCTGAAAAATGTTGATTACCTCCCAGTTTGCTGCCACTTCCCTACAGTTGAAAGATTGGACTCTGTCATCCTGTGACCATTGCCCCTTGCTCCCGACCCCATGGGCTGCATCCGTTGCCAACTGGACTGGTGACCGGACCTGGAATGGAATTCCCTTCTCCAAGTTGGATGCATCCAACCACCATTGCATCATTTGGACAATTGAAGCTGCACAGGAAATAGGACTTGGAAATTGGCTGAGATTCAACTCCAATGATTCAACTGGTAAACTGCAAATTGCTTGAGGTGCGATGACCATGGCTGTTGCTGCTGAAAATAGACCTTGTACTCTCAATCAGAACCTGGAAGGACTTCCCTCTGGGACAGCAGAGATGAAAGGGCTGACTGTAAGGAGGTGATTCTGTCCTGTGGGAAAAAATAGCCCCTTTCATGGTGTCAAAAATTGACCTTATAAACTGAATTTGCTCGACCTGTTCTAGTTGAGATTAGAGGAGATTCAGCATGAAACCCAAATGCTGGAAAAGACTGGTAAAAGATGTCACTGCGTCCTGGGCCTGTTGGAGAGCGGGACTGGAAATTAATCAGTCTTCTAAACAGGGAAAGCTAGAAACACCTCTAAGCTGTAACAATGCCACCACAAGGGTCAGCACGTTTGTGACAGTTCTTGGAACCATTGAGAATCCGAATGGCAGGACTTAAAACTGGAAGTGTCGACCATTATCCACAAACCTCAGTAATTGTTGAGATTGAGGATGTATTGGAATATGGAAGTGAGCATCTTCCATATTCAGAGTCACCATGAAGCTGCATTGTTAGATGAGCAAGATGATAGCTTGA
The DNA here is from genome assembly GCF_031143425.1 of Pleurodeles waltl. NCBI lineage: Eukaryota > Metazoa > Chordata > Amphibia > Caudata > Salamandridae > Pleurodeles > Pleurodeles waltl. The sequence continues at coordinate 1,763,124,973 of NC_090440.1, forward strand.
AAACTGATGATTCGAAAGGACTCCACTTTTACATATTTGTTCAGAGTCTTCAGCTTCAGAATCGGTCGAAAAGGACCGTCTGGCTTTCGAACCAAAAGGATGACTTAATAAAAAACCCTCTTCTCTTGTTGAGATGGTACAGGAATTACTGCTTTTTTCAAGAGTACCCTTTCTAGTTGTGTTAATATTGAGTCCCCTGTCACTTTTTTCTTTGATAATGGTATAAGAATGTACAGATCCTTCAGAAAAGAAGAGCGAAAAGGAATTTGATACCCCTGTTAAACAACTGACAAATTCCATTTATCCGTTACCTGGTGAGACCACTTATTTTTGTAGAACTGCAGTCTTGTACCTATTTCCATATAGACATTTCTGGACTGAGTCCAGAAAATATTGTCTTTGTGGCTGTGACTTGCTGGCAAATGCTGTTCCCAGACCTCGAGCCCGACCATGAAAAGGATGATTAACCTCCTGTTGTGATTGGAAATTCTGTTTTTGAAAAAATATATTTTCCCCTGAAACAACTTGAAGGCTTGTAACATTTTATTTTCTTCCACAGGCCTTTGTACAATCTCATTTAACTTTCCCCCCCCCACCCCCCCCCCCCAACAGAGTTTAGGACCTGGGAATGAAATCTTTTGAACTGCAGACTTTTGATATGCCTCTAGTTTCCATGGTTTCATCCGCAAGGCTTGGCGGTCTGCAATGGCTGCCCCTGTTGCTGAAGCTGAGGCCCATAAATGATCAAATGTCACTTCATAAACACATAACTTCCATCTGAGCCAAAATCAGCATGGGATCCTCCTTCTCCTGAAGGGAATTAAATTGCTTTTGAAAGTCTTTCAATAAAACCTGAGAAGCATAAGCCCCATAAGTACGCGCCCATAAAGTATAATGAGATGCTGCATGCAGATGTTTTAAAGCAGCCTGAACCCTTTTGTCTATTGTGTCAGAGTGGATTCCTCAGAGAATAAAGAGGAAGATTACACCATGGAGGCTAAAATAGAGTTCATTATAGGAATTTGAGGGAACTGCTTCTCAAATTGTTCTGTGATGTACCTCCTATTCAGAAACCTTGGAACATTTGGGTTATCCACATTGTTTCATTCTTTTAACTGAATATCCTTAAATATGTTGTGTAACAGCAGGTCATCTACAAGGGATGAACTATACTGAGTGTAAAAAGCCTGATCATCTATGTTCTTTTGTGTAAACACCAGCATTTCCCAGATATGAGTCAACATGACCTGAAAAACCTTACCTTGTGTATACTTTCCTTTAGGGGAAACATCCTGGTCATTCTCCAAATCACTTCTCTGACGCTTGACCTGGGCATCATTGAGAACCACATCCACAGCCTGATCACTCAACTGTTGCAGATTTGATCTAGATATCTGCAACATATCCTCTTGCACCAACACCTCGGCATTCTTTTGTGTGCCACTTTCATACTCCCTTCAGGAGAAGATTCCTGAGGTGCCTCCATGGTAAAGCTTTGGGACACAGAAAAACACAGGAAGTACATCGTGCTAACAGCACTACTTCTCTATTTAACCTGTTTTCTAACAACCAAATTTTGTATTTCGCAAGATTTTGTTGCTAGGAAAGAAGTCAAAAATGTGGAATGCCACCAAATCCCTGCATTCTTGACAGGAAGCAAAACGCTTCAAAGTGCACTGCCTTCACACAGTGAGCCACTAGAATTCAAGTCATTCTATTGCCTACAAAAATGCTCCCCATTCCAGTCGCCCTGCACATGAATGGAGAGCATGATTGGAAGCAGGAAACAAATAAATTTTGCCGGTAGTGTGGCTGCCAAAGACGCATACTTGTCCCAGCCCAGCACATGTAGGGATGACCGCCATAAGTAGTACGACAAATAAATACATGCAGAAAGAAAAAGCATGAAGATTGCCGGTCTCTGGACAGGAAAAAGAACAGGCCATTTGGAGGGAGGCAGGGAGGAGCCTTTAAGGGCAGAAGAAAGTGAAGTAAGACTAGTGTGTTAGACGCCTATCTGGAGGCACGACTGCGTCAGTAGGTTAGGGCTGGGATGAGGAGGGGCTATAAGAGGCTAATGGTAATTTACAGGAAAATGTCCAATATAGATGACAGGACTGGTCCTAATAAAAACAAATGACAATGTATTAGCAGGAAGCACAGAACAGGGAGTGAGGAGCAAGAATTATATGTACACTCTGTGCATGATATCAAGAGAGGCTGGGAGAGCTGCAACCGTCAACAAAGAATGGGAGATCGATTATCATGGAGGAGACACTATTTCTGCAAATAGAATCACTGAGCTTAGGTGAGACATGGAGATTTTGCATACACGCACAATTTGTTGTTTATAGTGTGGAGTACATCTGTCATGCAATGAACGATTTCAGCTAAAGTTATGGAAGTGGTAGAAGATGGGACAAAAATGAAGGCAAATACTTAAGAGGGACAGAAGAATGTGTAGGGAAATCCTCAGAGTCTGTGAGTCCTCTAAAAATGTTTGTAACCTATAACATCATCTGCCCGCAGCAACAACTTTGTAAAATATAACATCACCTGTCCCCTAAGAGTAGTCTTTTCATATCAGTGGTCTCCAGTAGGGCAAGGTCTCAAGTCCAAAGTTTGTTACCACCATCATCGTAATACCACTCATGCTTCAGAACTCTGTTGTTTAAGGGAGAGTTCATGCACCTCTCTCACCAGAGTTTTATTTTGAGGCAGTTGTGACCCAGTAAGTCAACCAGCGTGTCCTCCATCCTAAGGTGTTCACCTCTCTAGAGACCAGCAAGCACTACAATCTTTTCATCTAGTTGTACGAAAGCATCCAGTCCCTGAGGATGTATTCTTAAGCATAGTCACTCTGTCTTCGGTTCAGGCTTGAGGTCGGGGAGCCGCGTATGCCACCAAGTCACTGCCACAAAGACAGTCTTGTCTGCACTCAGTCCAGAAATGACTCTATGGAAATAGGTGCAAGACTGCAGTTCTACAAAACCAAATAATCTCTCCAGGTAACGGACAAATGGGTTTTGGCAGTTGTTCATCAGTGTTGTTAGAAATGGGGTCTTTGGTTGGCAGTCAGGTTACCCTCTGTCCAAGCAAGGACCCTTACTCTAGTCAGGGTAAATCACACAATCCAAGTTATCCTATGCCCACTCTCTGGTAGCTTGGTACTGATCAGTCAGGCTTAACTTAGAAGGGAATGTTTAAAGTATTTGTGCAATAAATCATGCAATAACACAGTAGAACACCACAACAATACACCACACAGTGTTTAGAAAACTATATGATATTTATATAGTAAAATGCAGGTCAAAACGATTAAGATGCAATACGTATATGTTGAGATATCACTGTAAAAATGATATAAAGTGTCTTTAGTCTCTTAAGAGCAATAATTATCTCTTGCAAGCAAAAAGTACCTGGTTTGCATTCAAAATCTCCGCAACAAAACGCAGAGGAGGAGATGTGTGGAAAACAGGGAGATGTGTGGAAAACAGGGAGGTGTGTGTTGATTTCTCTGGCCGAACACGGCGATGCATCATTCATGCAGGGAAGGCTTTGCGTTGATTTCCGGTTCTCTGTCTCGGAATATTTTCGGGTTGCAGGGTTTTCAGATGCCTCGGGGACAATGTGTGGATTTCTGGCGCTGACAGGATGAAGTCACAGTGGCTGCGTCGATCCAGTGGGCGTTGTGTGGAAATTTCTACCGCACAGCAGGCGCTGCGTCGATTCTCTCTGGAAGTCAGGCTGTGTCGTTCTGGCTTGGCTGTGCGTCAATCCAGTTGGTCGTGTGTTGGATTTCTGGTCGCTACACTGGTGCCGCATCGATTTTCTCTTTGAGAAGTCGGGCTGCGTCGTTCCAGTTCGGCGTGCTGTGAATTTTTCACCGTGATGCAGGCTTTGCGTCATTTCTGGCAGGCTGTGCGTCGATTTTCATCGCACAAGGTGTCCTTCTTGCAGAGGTGAAGTCTTTTTGGTCATGAGACTTCAGGGAACAGGAGGCAAGCTCTATCCAAGCCCTTGGAGAGCACTTCTCAGCACAGCCAGAGAGCAGCAAGGCAACATGGCAACAGCAAGGCAGCAGTCCTTCACAGAAAGCAGTCAGGTGAGTCCTTTAGGCAGCCAGGCAGTCCTTCTTGGCAGGTTGCAGGTTCTGGTTCAGGTTCTTTTCTCCAGGACGTGTCTGTGACAAGAGTGTCTTGTCAAGAAGTGTCTAAGTTGGTAGGGTCGGAGGCCCTGCTTAAATACCCAAATGTGCCTTTGAAGTGGGAGAGACTTCGAAGACCGGCTTAGAAGTGCACAAGGTCCCCTTTCAGTCCATCCTGTCTGCCAGGGTCCCAGTAGGGGGTGTGGCAGTCCTTTGTGTGAGGGCAGGCTACTATCCTTTGACATGTATGTGTCAAGCCGTCCACGCTCCCAGCCCATGAAGACCCCTTCAAAATGCAGATGTATGCAAGTGAGGCTGAGTGTCCTGTGTTTGGGGTTGTCTGAGTGAATGCACAAGGGAGCTGTCAACTAAACCTAGCCAGATGTGGATTGGAAGGCACAGAAGGATTTAAGTGTAGAGAAATGCTCACTTTCTAAAAGTAGCATTTTTAAAACATCACCATTAAGCAGGATTTTGTATCACCATTCTGGCCATACTAAATATGACCTGGCTACTCCTTTCAGAGGATCTACCTCTCAAACATTATATGAGGGGAGCCCTAATGTTAGCGTATGAAAGGAGCAGGCCTCACAGCAATGTAAAAACGAATTTAGGAGTTTTACACTACCAGGACGTGTAAACTACACAGGTACATGTCCTGCCTTTTGTCTACACAGCACCCTGCCCTATGGGTTACCTAGAGCCTACCTTGGGAGTGACTTATATGTAGAAAAAGGGGAGTTTTAGGCTCGGCAAGTCAAGCCAATGCCAAGTCGAATGCCAAGTCGAATTGGCAGTGAAACTGCACACACAGGCCTTGCAATGGCAGGCCTGGGACAAGGTTAAAGAGCTACTTAGGTGGGTGGCACAATCAGTGCTGCAGGCCCACTAGTAGCATTTAATCTACAGGCCCTGGGCACATATAGTGCACTGTACTAACCACTTACAAGTAAATTAAATAATCCAATTGGGGGGTATGAGCCAATGTCACCACGTTTTAAGGAGAGTGCATATGCACTTTAGCACTGATTGGCAGGGGTAAAGTGCGCAGAGTCCTAAAGCCAGCATAAATTAGGTCAGAAAAAGAGGAGGAAGGTAAAAAGTTTGGGGATGACCCTGCAGAAAGGCCATTTCCAAACAGTGCTATCAAATTCCTTCTCGTTCTTCCCTTCCGAAGGATCTGTACAGAGAGCCTATCAAACCCTTGAATTTCGCCTCAGTAGTTTTGGCTATTATCTCTGTCATCCGTGTTTGTTCCCACAGACCTGAGGGTAAGGTGTTTATGGATTTAAGTAGGGTGCAATAGCCAATCGCCCACGCTGTGTCCTTAGGGGGTTGAGAGGGAGTCTCATTTCTCTCACCCCTGGATGTGCCTCATCGAGGTAAGAAGTCCTCTTAGCCTTTCTTCAAAGCTAGTTTTGCATCATAGTGGAGTACACAGAAGCAGGCTGATTGTTTAGAGTCCAAGTCATCGTGCTACACCCCTTTCAATTCACTAGACGAGGTCTGAGTTTGAGTTTTTAATATTGACCTGCAGCATTATCAGTCCTGCAGTATTCCCAAAGTAAGGTAAGTAGATTTACATGTCTCTAAATCGACTTACCTTGACCGTATGGGCATATTGATGGGGGAAATGTGGAGTAAACGATATCAAACATACTTACCTTGATGATATTGTGCTAATTGATATTGTGTGGTCGAAATGGTTGAAGGTCAGCATTACTGACCTTGATATTCTGACAAACAACCTGCATTGTTTTTACAGTGGCTCGGGCCTTTCTTTCAATAATAGTGTGAAATAAGATGTTCCCACAGCCTGCTATCAAAAATTAAGTAATTCCTCCTTCAAGACAACTTCTGCGCCAGAGTCCAGGCGTTTTTTCTATCTCACTTTAATGGCTTCAATGCCCTTCCCAAACACCACACTGCGTCCACTAAAGATTGCACTACATGCTGCAGTCCCCTTGCTTTCTTACCAAAAAATGTAAAATTGCCTCACTTTTAAACCAACTGTATGCTCCTCCGCTTCCAGCTTGCATCCACTTTAAAGCTTGCAGTGTAACTCGCACGTGTCCACTGTAGTAAACCAGAATCCTAGCTAACAAACTCAAAATCTCAGAAAGTAAGACTGTAACTGTTTTTTTTCAATATTTTTAGTATATGGATAGGTACCATGTTATACATTATAAAGCAGTCTCCAAGTATCACAGTATGGTGTATATACGTGACATCACACACACACACACACATATATATATGTATATAAAATATAATTTATATATATATATAAAAGGGTTTCGTCTATTTAAATTATCCACATGCAGTTTTCTTTCTTTTTTCTCTGACATTTCTGAGGAAATTAAGAATGTAGAAAAGTAAGAGAAAAGAAAAAGAGTTAGCAAAGGATAAATGAACTGCTCTTAAACACCCCCCTCCACATGCCCCCTCGGCTCGATCGGCCCCTTCTGACCATTCCAGTCAGTGACAGTACTGTTGTTAATACATCTTCTCTCAAACAGCAAATGAGAAAATAGATGAATTCTATGGGGAGCTGCATCCTGAACCTTTTAATGAAGTAACGCACTAGGGACCGCCATGTAGATGGGTATGTTTTTATATCTATGTTTGTCAGGGGTAGTGCAGGGTGGGTGGGTATCTTCTTCAGTAGCGTTTCTGAATTGCTCTAGGAGTGTGCCCCAGGACAGGGCTATGAACTGTTTCCTCAGGCCACCTTGCGCCTCTTTATGTAATAGGGTGCTTTCAGCTCGGCCCCATGAAAGCAAAATTCGTGCCCAGTTTGGTAGGGGTGATGGGTTTTTCCCAGTGCATTGTAGTATTCTGCTTGACCAGGAGGAAGTCCAGATCAATGAAAGTGATCACGGATCTCTCTAATGAGGAGTGAGGAAATGGTTCCAGTACTAATCTCTGGGGAACTCGTTATTGTAAGGTGTGTTGCGGTGGACAATACCTTTAGTACCTGAGACCAGTAGGACAGATGTTTGTGAGCAGGACCAGAGCATATCAAGGAGATTTACACTGTGGAGCGAGCAGCGAGGGCACATCACAATCAAATCAAATCAAATCATTAACATTTAAAAAGCGCGCTACTCACCCGTGCGGGTCTCAAGGCGCTAGGGGAAAAGGGCGGGGGGGGTTACTGCTGCTCGAAAAGCCAGGTTTTTATGAGTCTCCGGAATGCGGAGTGGTCCTGGGTGGTCATGAGGCTGGTGGGGAGGGAGTTCCAGGTCTTGGCTGCCAGGAAGGAGAAGGACCTCCCACCCGCAGTGGAGCGGCGGATGCGAGGGACGGCAGCGAGCGCGAGGCCCGAGGAACGGAGGAGACGGGTGGGGGCGTAGAAGCTGAGGCGACGGTTGAGGTAATCCGTTCCCTTGTTGTGGAGGGCTTTGTGTGCGTGGGTGAGAAGTCAGAAGGTGATCCTTTTGCTGACTGGAAGCCAATGTAGGTGTCTCAGGTGTGCAGAGATGTGGCTGTTGCGGGGTACGTCGAGGATGAGGCGGGCCGAGGCGTTTTGAATACGTTGCAGGCGTTTTTGGAGCTTGGCGGTGGTCCCAGCATAGAGGGTGTTGCCGTAGTCCAGGCGGCTCGTGACGAGGGCGTGGGTCACGGTTTTTCTAGTGTCGGCGAGGATCCAGCGGAAGATCTTGCGGAGCATGCGGAGGGTGAGGAAGCAGGCGGAGGACACGGCGTTGACTTGCTTGGTCATGGTGAGAAGAGGGTCCAAGATGAAGCCGAGGTTGCGGGCGTGGTCTGCGGGGGTCGGTGCTGAGCCGAGGGCCGTGGGCCACCAGGAGTCGTCCCAAGCGGACGGGGTGTTGCCGAGGATGAGGACTTCTGTTTTGTCAGAGTTCAGCTTTAGGCGGCTGAGCCTCATCCAATCTGCAACGTCCTTCATGCCCTCTTGTAGGTTGGTCTTGGCGCTGGCGGGGTCCTTGGTGAGGGAGAGTATAAGTTGGGTGTCGTCAGCGTAGGAGGTGATGATGATGTCGTGCTTGCGTACGATGTCGGCGTGGGGGCTCATGTAGACATTGAAGAGTGTCGGGCTGAGCGATGACCCTTGAGGTACGCCGCAGATGATCTCAGTGAGGTCTGAGCGAAACGGAGGGAGGTAGACTCTTTGGGATCGGTTTGAGAGGAAGGAGGCGATCCAATCCAGGGCCTGGCCTTGGATCCCGGTGGAGCGGAGGCGGGTGATTAGGGTGCGGTGACAGACGGTGTCGAAGGCAGCCGAGAGGTCGAGGAGGACGAGGGCGACTGTTTCACCGTTGTCCATCAGGGTTCTGATGTCGTCTGTGACTGAGATGAGGGCGGTTTCAGTGCTGTGGTTGGTTCGGAATCCGGTTTGTGAAGGGTCGAGCAGGTTGTTGTCTTCTAGGAAGGTAGTCAGCTGTTTGTTGACGGCCTTCTCTATTACCTTGGCGGGGAAGGGGAGGAGCGAGATGGGGCAGAAGTTTTTCAGGTCGCTCGGGTCAGCCGTAGGTTTCTTTAGTAGTGCGTTGACTTCGGCGTGTTTCCAGCATTCGGGGAAGGTAGCAGAAGAAAAAGAGGAGTTGATGACGGCCTGGAGGTGCGGGGCGATGATGTCGTCAGCTTTATTGAAGATGAAGTGAGGGCAGGGGTCCGATGGAGCACCGGAGTGGATCGAGTTCATGGTGGTTTTGGTTTCTTCGGTGTTTATGTGGGTCCAGTCGTTGAGGGTGATGGTCGGAGGTGTGGGTTCCGTGATGCTTGGTTGGGTCTGGTGTCCGAAGCTGTCGTGGAGGTCGCTGATCTTGCGATGGAAGAAGGTGGCGAGGGAGTTGCACAGATCTTGTGAGGGCGTGACGGCGTTGGGGTTGGAGAACTCCTTGACGATGCTAAAAAGTTCTCTGCTGTTGTGGCTGTTTTTGTCCAGTCTGTCGGTAAAAAAGTTCCTTTTGACAGCGCGGATCAGGCGATGGTGTTCGCGGGTAGCGTTCTTGAGGGCGGTCATGTTGTCAGCGGTGTGGTCCTTGCGCCAGGCCTTCTCGAGGGCGCGACAAGTTTTCTTTGATTCTTTGAGGGTGTCAGAGAACCAGAGAGGTTTTTTGGTGTTGGCCTGTCGATGCGTGCGTTTGAGGGAAGCAAGGTTGTCTGCGCAGTTGGAGATCCAGTTCGTGAGGCTGAGGGCTGCGTCGTTGGGGTCGGTGGTGAGGGTGGGTTGGTTGGCGGCGAGTGCGGAGAAGAGTTGCTCTTCGGGGATTTTGTTCCGCTGTCGACGAGGGATGGGTTGAGTGCGGAGGTGGCGGGTCTCGCGTCGGAATGTGAAATGTACACAGCTGTGGTCGGTCCAGTGTAGAGCGGAGGTGTGGCTGAAGAAGACGTGTTTGCTGGCGGAGAAGATAGGGTCAAGCGTGTGTCCGGCGATGTGGGTGGCAGTGTTCACCAGTTGCTTGAGGCCGAGGTTGGCGAGGTTGTCGAGCAGGGTGGTGGTGTTGGGGTCGTTGTTTTGTTCCAGATGGAAGTTGAGGTCGCCTAGGAGGATGTAGTCCGGCGAGGGCGTGTGGGGAGATGAAGTCGGCGATGGCGTCGCTGAAAGGGGCGCGCGGTCCGGGAGGACGGTAGACGAGGGATCCTCTGAGGGTGGTCCTGGGGTCGGTGCGAATCTGAAAATGCAGGTGTTCAGCGGCGAGAGGGGTGTCTTCGGTGGAGGTGGTGACGCTGATGGAGTCTTTGAAGACGATGGCGATACCTCCTCCTACTTGGTTGGTGCGGTCTTTTCTGGAGATCTTGTAGCCTTCGGGGATGGCAGTGGCGATGTCTGGAGCAGAGGAGGCGTTCATCCAGGTCTCCGTGATGAAGGCGACGTCCTGTGCTGTGGAGTCCAGGAGGTCCCAGAGTTCAACGGCGTGCTTGTGGACGGAACGAGCGTTGACCAGGATGCACTTGAGGTGGTTGATGGCGCGTGGGCTTGTGGTCGTGGTAGTTGCGTGGTGGAAGATGCGTTTGCAGGAGTTGCAGGCGAAGGGTCCATGGGTGCGTTTGGGGTGAGCTTGGAAGCAGGTGTTGGTGCGCCCTGGGTTGAGGGCATGGAGGGTGGTGGGGTCGTAGCGGATCAGCGGGGCTTGGGAGAGCTGGGGACCAGGGGTTGTGGCGCTGGGCGTGGATGGGCGCAGACGGGCTTGCCTCTGGCGCGCCTCCGGCGCGCCCGCTGCGCTTTCGCGCAGCGGCCGCCATATGAGGTAGGAGTGGGGGGGGGGGGGGGGAGCGGGGGAGGGGTCAGCTGGGGGCGAATGGGAGCTGGGGGGCGGGGGCGTGCAGGAGGTCGCGGCGGGAAAGCACGAGGGAGGGGGGGACAGGTAGAGTGAGAAGAGCTGGGGGAGGGAGGTTTAAGGGTGGAGGGGGGTGAGTGTTAGGAGGTTTAGGAGATTAGGGAGAGAGATAGGAGTAGGGTTGTGAAGATAGGGGAGGGGGGGGTTGTAGAGGTGGGTGAGGGTGAGAGGTAGAGTGAGAGGATAGGAAGATAGGTAATAGAGGGGGTGGCGGGAAGGGGGGGAGTTTGGGACAATGGTCACCAGAACAATCCTATTGACCCAGGCCAGTGTGAGGTAAGCTCTGTTTAGGATGTTAAATTGAATGTATTTAAATCGGGACCCCCTGGATACCCTCCCAGAATATTCTAATATTTTATTCCAATCAGCTTTGTTAAATGATTTAGCTAAGTTTGCCTCCTATAGAGCCCTTAGTGGTGCTCTAGATAGATTTTCCTGATTTAGGATTGCCCTACAAAATAAATGTATCAATTTACTTCGCACGTGCTTGGCTTTGGTGTCATTGTGATCTAATGTGCCAATTTGTGTGTCACTATCTGATTTCTGATTAACCCCTTCCCCGCCACGGACGTAATGGTTACGTAATGGACCATTACGTCCAGGGACTGGCAGTCGGGGGAAGCGCTAGCGCTTCCCCCGAGGGCCGCCCCCCAACACCCCCAGGCCAGGGCTGAAAGGGGAATCCCTTCCCCTTTCACGCCCACCCCCCGCCCCGCGATCGCGCGCTGATTTCATGGAAACGGGGAATGACGCGCTGGAAGCCATTTGCTTCCAGCGCGTCAAGGGAGAAGGTGAGTATTTCACCTTCGTGCGGGGTGGGGGTGCTCTCAGAGAGGCATCGAGGGAAAGGAAAGGGTTTTCCTTTCCCTCGATGTCTCTTTGAGCATTCCTGCTGCCCGATCGCGATGCGATCGGGCAGCAGGAATGCCCACTAGACACCAGGGATTTCTGTATGTGTGTGTGTGAGTGAATATTAGTGTAGGGGAGCGACCCCTTGGGCAAGGGTCGCTCCCCTTTGGGGGCACATGCTTTTTACGTCGTTTCTGCCCCCCCTGGGGGCAGATTGGCCCTATTTTTAGGCCGATCTGCCCCCAAGGGGGGCAGAAAGCCACTAGACACCAGGGATTTTATTGTTGCTGTGTATTTTTTGTGTTGGGGGGCGGCCCCTTGGGCAAGGGTCGCTCCCCTTTGGGGGCACATGTATTTTACGTCGTTTCTGCCCCCCCTGGGGGCAGATTGGCCCTATTTTTAGGCCGATCTGCCCCCAAGGGGGGCAGAAAGCCACTAGACACCAGGGATTTTATTGTTGATTTGTATTTTTTGTGTTGGGGGGCGGCCCCTTGGGCAAGGGTCGCTCCCCTTTGGGGGCAAATGTATTTTACGTCGTTTCTGCCCCCCCTGGGGGCAGATTGGCCCTATTTTTAGGCCGATCTGCCCCCAAGGGGGGCAGAAAGCCACTAGACACCAGGGATTTTATTGTTGATGTGTATTTTTTGTGTTGGGGGGCGGCCCCTTGGGCAAGGGTCGCCCCCAGGGGCCCTCATGTATTTTTGGGCAGTTCTGCCCCCCTTGGGGGCAGAGAGGCCTATTTTTTTTAGGCCTTTCTGCCCCCAAGGGGGGCAGAATCCCAATAGCGCCAGAAATAGTATGTATGTATGTGTGCTTTGTGTTGGGGGGTGGCCCCTTGGGCAAGGGTCGCTCCCCCCAGGGGCGCAATGTATTTATTGTCGTTTCTGCCCCCCTTGGGGGCAGATTGGCCCTATTTTTAGGCCGATCTGCCCCCAAGGGGGGCAGAAAGCCACTAGACACCAGGGATTTTATTGTTGATGTGTATTTTTTGTGTTGGGGGGGCGGCCCCTTGGGCAAGGGTCGCCCCCAGGGGCCCTCATGTATTTTTGGGCAGTTCTGCCCCCCTTGGGGGCAGAGAGGCCTATTTTTTTTAGGCCTTTCTGCCCCCAAGGGGGGCAGAATCCCAATAGCGCCAGAAATAGTATGTATGTATGTGTGCTTTGTGTTGGGGGGTGGCCCCTTGGGCAAGGGTCGCTCCCCCCAGGGGCGCAATGTATTTATTGTCGTTTCTGCCCCCCTTGGGGGCAGATTGGCCCTATTTTTAGGCCGATCTGCCCCCAAGGGGGGCAGAAAGCCACTAGACACCAGGGATTTTATTGTTGATTTTTATTTTTTGTGTTGGGGGGTGGCCCCTTGGGCAAGGGTCGCCCCCAGGGGCCCACATGTATTTTTGGGCAGTTCTGCCCCCCTAGGGGGCAGATATGCCTATTTTTTAGGCCTTTCTGTCCCCAAGGGGGGCAGAATCCCCATAGCGCCAGGGATACTATGTATGTGTGTGTGTGCTTTGTGTGGGGGTGTGGCACCTTGGGCAAGGGTCGCCCCCCCCCAAATGGTGCAATGTAATCTGGGTGATTTCTGCCCCCTCCCCTTGGGGGTAGATTGGCCTATTTTTTTTTTAGGCCCATCTTCCCCCAAGCAGAGAAGACTAGACACAGGAAAATGAAAAAATGGTTAGTGGCGGAGTGTTTGTCAACTGGCGAAGTATTTACTTTTATGATAATAACAATTTTTCTCCTTTTTGTTTTAGTTCAAAGCTTTTGCTGACTTTGCTGTGGCTTGTTGCAGTTTTGGCAGTAGTTGTCCTGCGGTTTGCGTAGTTGCATGTTTTAGGTAAGTAAATAAATTTACTCCAAGTGAGTATTGTTGCAATGCATGAATGACATGTTTGTAGGTGGTGTACTGAATGCAGGATTGTGTGTGAAATTGTCCTTAGAGTTATGCACAATGATTATTGTGTTGTCTTATGTCTAATTTGCTTTTTTTTTTCTCTTTTTAGTGGGATATCGTTGGTGATTGCTGTGGCTGTGCAGAGTAGTTGCTGGTGAGTCAAGCTTTTTCAGGCAAGTGAGCAGTATAGTTTTTGAGTTTATAATTCTTAGTGATAAACCTATACTTTGTTACTTATCTTACACAGTGCTGGTTGTTGGTGGTGTATTTGTCCAGTTAATTTTAGTAGGAAGGATCATGGCCAGCCGTAGGATGACCGCTCAGCAGGTTGTTAGTGTGCTTTTTGAGTCATCTTCTGACCATGAATATGAGACTGACTCTGCATCTGAGGCAGAGGAGGAAGTGCAGGATTCTGGAAGTGAATTTTCTGTCAGAGATGAATCATCTGATGATGAAGCCACTCTCAGTGCTGATGAAGGGCCTGTTTTAGAGGAGGACAGTGATGTGCCAATGGTGCAGGAGCCAGCGGCTGAAAGGCTTCCCATTGGAAGACCTGACGCATGGGTTGCACCAAACATGGAGCAGCCACAGTTGCCTGCGTTTACTGGTTTTCCAGGGTGTCGAGTTAATACGGAAAACTTTTTGCCCGTCAACTTTTTTGAGTTGTTTATGGACGATATATTTTTGGAAGAGATTGTTGAGCAGACTAATTTGTATGCAGAGCAGTTTTTGAGGGACAACGCTGCCAGACTTAGGCCACACTCTAGAGCTAGCCGGTGGATTCCCACAAATCTGGAAGAGTTGAAAAAGTTCTTGGGTTTAACTTTTTTGATGGGGCTGATAAGGAAGCCGTCGCTGTCTTCATATTGGTCTACTAGTCCCTTGATGGCAACTGCTATATTTCCTGCCATCATGAGTCGTAACCGGTATGAGCTTCTTCTTCGGATGTTGCATTTTGTAGATAATGCTTTAGCCTTGCCACGAGATCATCCTGATTCTGACCGTCTTTTTAAGATTAGACCTGTCCTTGATCATTTGGTAGATCGGTTTTCAGAGATCTATGTTCCAGGGAAAGAAATATCTGTAGATGAGTCTTTGGTCCTGTTCAAGGGTCGTTTGGTTTTTAGGCAGTACATTCCTAGCAAGAGGGCACGGTATGGAATTAAATTGTATATGCTGTCAGAAAGTAGTACAGGATATGTTTATAATTTCCGGGTCTACACTGGTAGGGATTCCAATATTGACCCCCCTGGTTGTCCTCCCACTTTTGGAGTTAGTGAGAAAATTGTGTGGGAACTTGGTAGACGACTGTTTAACAAAGGTCACCATTTATATGTAGATAACTTCTACACTGGAGTTCGGTTGTTCAAGGAGTTGTTCAGAGTGGACACTGTTGCTTGTGGCACAATCCGCTCTAATCGGAAAGGCTATCCAAAAGAGCTTGTCTGTAAAAAACTTGAGAAGGGACAGTGCAGTGCCTTGCGGAATGATGAGCTGCTAGCTCTGAAATTTGTAGACAAGAGGGATGTATACATGCTAAGCACCATCCATGATGAGAGTACTTCACCTGTGGCTGTTTGGGGTCAGGTTGCCGAAGTGCGCAAACCTGTGTGCATCTTAGACTATAATAAGCACATGGGTGGTGTTGATAGAGTAGATCAGAGGTTAGAACCTTACACTGCTGCTCGTAAGTCTTATGTGTGGTATAAGAAATTAGCGCTTCACTTGTTCCACTTGGCAACTTTTAATGCTTTTGTTGTGTTTAAGGATAGTTCTCCAGAGTCAAGGATGACATTTGTGAAATTTCAGGAGTCTATCATAGCTAGCCTTGTTGTGCTGGAACAGGCAAGAGTTCCTAGAGAAGCAGTGGTGGAGGATGTGGCTAGATTGAAAGATCGTCACTTTGCTGAGCACATTCCTCCCACGGCCAAAAAAAACTTTCCTGCTAAGAGATGTAGAGTCTGTGCTCGAAGAGGTATCAGGAAGGAGACTAGGATGTACTGCCCTGATTGTCCTTCAAAGCCTGGGCTGTGTGTGGGTGGCTGTTTCAGGAGCTACCACACACAGAAGAATTATTGGGAAATTCCGTGAGCGTAAACTGGTGTTTTATATTTTTATATGTTCGGTTTCACGGTTGGCATTAGTCATGTATTCAGTTAGAGCTTTTGTGTTTGTAGTTTTGTACTAATTTATGATTAGTGGTTTCTTTGTTGTTTAAAAACAAAAAAAAGGGGATGGCATGTGTAGAGTGGCGCTTGGCTGGCGGCGTGGGTGTGGTGGCGCTTGGCTGGCGGTGTGTGTGGGGTGGCGCTTGGCTGGCGGTGTGTGTGGGGTGGCGCTTGGCTGGCGGTGTGTGTGGGGTGGCGCTTGGCTGGCGGTGTGTGTGGGGTGGCGCTGGGCTGGCGGTGTGTGTGGGGTGGTGCTGGGCTGGCGGTGTGTGTGGGGTGGCGCTTGACTGGTGGTGTGGGTGGGGTGGCGCTTGGCTGGCAGTGCCGGCCAAACGCCAGTCCACACACTCATCAGCTGGTGTGATTGCTGTATCAGGCATGTGGGCGTATAAAAGTGATGGGCCCTTGACTGGCGCTGTCTGTGGATGCGAGTCTTGTAATGTGCTGGGCCCGTGGCTGGCGGCGTGAATGGTCTAGTGCATGTCATGTATGAAAGGTGTGTGAATGGACTGTAAAGCGGTTGGTGCCTTGTCGTGGCTTTACAGCTCACGAGCTGTGAGTCATTGGTTCAGTTTTTTGGCCTTTCAGTTATTACCAGTGCATTTCACTTTTGTGAAATCTCTTGTTAATAAAATTTGATCTACTGAACCATCACTCACCCTCGTGCCAAATCCAACCAGTATGTGTGGTACAAATGACAAAACCTGCTCCGCTGTAATCAGGCGTCGCAGCACACTTGAGACACGCTAGGTGCCTCAGGTGGGACCCCGATGATGAAGCATGCCACCAACTTGGTTGGTGGGTGAGGGGTCTTCTTCACATAACCTAAGTGTGTTTCTTTTCACAATTTTAGTGTTTGGCACATCACGGACGTATGTGCACACATCAAAGTGATATATTCCAAAAATACCTGTGTTTGGGGGGGAGGGCCCACCTATGTTTTTGGTCCTGGGTGCGGCCGTCATGTAGGGAAACCTACAAAACCCAGAAACTTTTTAAAACTAGGCACCCCAAGGAGTCTAGGGAGGTGTGGCTTGTGTGGCTCCCCCAACATTTTCTTAGCCAGACTCCTCTGTAAACCTCACAATTTGCATAAAAAAGCATATTTTCCTGATTTTTCTTAGTAGGATCACCGCTCCAGCACAAAATTCCTACTCCCCAGTTTTCCCCTCAGTCTCCCAAGTAAAATGACACCTCACTTATGTGGGTCCCCAAAGCAGAGTCCGTCTAAAGATGTATAAAAGAATATGCCCTTATAAACTTGCTGTGCTATCCCTTCTATCCCTTCAGGTTTTGGGCCTTATTATGTTGCAGGCACCTGGGCCACCCACACAAGTGAGGTATCATTTTTATCGGGAGACTTGGGGGAACGCTGGGTGGAAGGAAATTTGTGGCTCCTATCAGATTCCAGAACTTTCTGCCACAGAAATGTGAGGAACATGTGTTTTTTTAGCCAAATTTTGAGGTTTGCAAAGGATTCTGGGTAACAGAACCTGGTCCGAGCCCCGCAAGTCACCCCTCCTTGGATTCCCCTAGGTCTCTAGTTTTCAGAAATGCACTGGTTTGGTAGGTTTCCCTAGGCGCCGGGTGAGCTACAGGCCAAAATCCGCAGGTAGGCACTGTTTTCTCCCAAAATTGTGGATGTGTCCACGTTGCGCTTTGGGGTGTTTCCTGTCGCAGGCGCTAGGCCTACCCACGCAAGTGAGGTATCATTTTTATCGGGAGACTTGGGGGAACGCTGGGTGGAAGGAAATTTGTAGCTCCTCTCAGATTCCAGAACTTTCTGCCACAGAAATGTGAGGAACATGTGTTTTTTTAGCCAAATTTTGAGGTTTGCAAAGGATTCTGGGTAACAGAACCTGGTCCGAGCCCCGCAAGTCACCCCTCCTTGGATCCCCCTAGGTCTCTAGTTTTCAGAAATGCACAGGTTTGGTAGGTTTCCCTAGGTGGCGGCTGAGCTAGAGGCCAAAATCTACAGGTAGTCACTTTGCTAAAAACAGCTCTGTTTTCTGTGATATGTCCACGTTGTGTTTTGGGGCATATCCTGTCGCGGGCGCTAGGCCTACCCACACAAGTGAGGTATCATTTTTATCGGGAGACGTGGGGGAACGCTGGGTGGAAGGAAATTTGTGGCTCCTCTCAGATTCCAGAACTTTCTGCCACAGAAATGTGAGGAACATGTGTTTTTTTAGCCAAATTTTGAGGTTTGCAAAGGATTCTGGGTAACAGAACCTGGTCCGAGCCCCGCAAGTCACCCCTCCTTGGATCCCCCTAGGTCTCTAGTTTTCAGAAATGCACAGGTTTGGTAGGTTTCCCTAGGTGGCGGCTGAGCTAGAGGCCAAAACCTACAGGTAGTCACTTTGCTAAAAACAGCTCTGTTTTCTGTGATATGTCCACGTTGTGTTTTGGGGCATATCCTGTCGCGGGCGCTAGGCCTACCCACACAAGTGAGGTATCATTTTTATCGGGAGACGTGGGGGAACGCTGGGTGGAAGGAAATTTGTGGCTCCTCTCAGATTCCAGAACTTTCTGCCACAGAAATGTGAGGAACATGTGTTTTTTTAGCCAAATTTTGAGGTTTGCAAAGGATTCTGGGTAACAGAACCTGGTCCGAGCCCCGCAAGTCACCCCTCCTTGGATCCCCCTAGGTCTCTAGTTTTCAGAAATGCACAGGTTTGGTAGGTTTCCCTAGGTGGCGGCTGAGCTAGAGGCCAAAATCTACAGGTAGTCACTTTGCTAAAAACAGCTCTGTTTTCTGTGATATGTCCAAGTTGTGTTTTGGGGCATATCCTGTCGCGGGCGCTAGGCCAACCCACACAAGTGAGGTATCATTTTTATCGGGAGACGTGGGGGAACGCTGGGTGGAAGGAAATTTGTAGCTCCTCTCAGATTCCAGAACTTTCTGCCACAGAAATGTGAGGAACATGTGTTATTTTAGCCAAATTTTGAGGTTTGCAAAGGATTCTGGGTAACAGAACCTGGTCCGAGCCCCGCAAGTCACCCCTCCTTGGATTCCCCTAGGTCTCTAGTTTTCAGAAATGCACAGGTTTGGTAGGTTTCCCTAGGTGGCGGCTGAGCTAGAGGCCAAAATCTACAGGTAGGCACTTCGCAAAAAACACCTCTGTTTTTTTCCAAAATTTAGGATGTGTCCACGTTGCGCTTTGGGGTGTTTCCTGTCGCCGGCGCTAGGCCTACCCACGCAAGTGAGGTATCATTTTTATCGGGAGACTTGGGGGAACGCTGGGTGGAAGGAAATTTGTAGCTCCTCTCAGATTCCAGAACTTTCTGCCACAGAAATGTGAGGGACATGTGTTTTTTTAGCCAAATTTTGAGGTTTGCAAAGGATTCTGGGTAACAGAACCTGGTCCGAGCCCCGCAAGTCACCCCTCCTTGGATCCCCCTAGGTCTCTAGTTTTCAGAAATGCACAGGTTTGGTAGGTTTCCCTAGGTGGCGGCTGAGCTAGAGGCCAAAATCTGCAGGTAGTCACTTTGCTAAAAACAGCTCTGTTTTCTGTGATATGTCCACGTTGTGTTTTGGGGCATATCCTGTCGCGGGCGCTAGGCCTACCCACACAAGTCAGGTATCATTTTTATCGGGAGACGTGGGGGAACGCTGGGTGGAAGGAAATTTGTGGCTCCTCTCAGATTCCAGAACTTTCTGCCACAGAAATGTGAGGAACATGTGTTTTTTTAGCCAAATTTTGAGGTTTGCAAAGGATTCTGGGTAACAGAACCTGGTCCGAGCCCCGCAAGTCACCCCTCCTTCGATCCCCCTAGGTCTCTAGTTTTCAGAAATGCACAGGTTTGGTAGGTTTCCCTAGGTGGCGGCTGAGCTAGAGGCCAAAATCTACAGGTAGTCACTTTGCTAAAAACAGCTCTGTTTTCTGTGATATGTCCACGTTGTGTTTTGGGGCATATCCTGTCGCGGGCGCTAGGCCTACCCACACAAGTCAGGTATCATTTTTATCGGGAGACGTGGGGGAACGCTGGGTGGAAGGAAATTTGTGGCTCCTCTCAGATTCCAGAACTTTCTGCCACAGAAATGTGAGGAACATGTGTTTTTTTAGCCAAATTTTGAGGTTTGCAAAGGATTCTGGGTAACAGAACCTGGTCCGAGCCCCGCAAGTCACCCCTCCTTGGATCCCCCTAGGTCTCTAGTTTTCAGAAATGCACAGGTTTGGTAGGTTTCCCTAGGTGGCGGCTGAGCTAGAGGCCAAAATCTACAGGTAGTCACTTTGCTAAAAACAGCTCTGTTTTCTGTGATATGTCCACGTTGTGTTTTGGGGCATATCCTGTCGCGGGCGCTAGGCCTACCCACACAAGTGAGGTATCATTTTTATCGGGAGACGTGGGGGAACGCTGGGTGGAAGGAAATTTGTAGCTCCTCTCAGATTCCAGAACTTTCTGCCACAGAAATGTGAGGAACATGTGTTTTTTTAGCCAAATTTTGAGGTTTGCAAAGGATTCTGGGTAACAGAACCTGGTCCGAGCCCCGCAAGTCACCCCTCCTTGGATCCCCCTAGGTCTCTAGTTTTCAGAAATGCACAGGTTTGGTAGGTTTCCCTAGGTGGCGGCTGAGCTAGAGGCCAAAATCTACAGGTAGTCACTTTGCTAAAAACAGCTCTGTTTTCTGTGATATGTCCACGTTGTGTTTTGGGGCATATCCTGTCGCGGGCGCTAGGCCTACCCACACAAGTGAGGTATCATTTTTATCGGGAGACGTGGGGGAACGCTGGGTGGAAGGAAATTTGTAGCTCCTCTCAGATTCCAGAACTTTCTGCCACAGAAATGTGAGGAACATGTGTTTTTTTAGCCAAATTTTGAGGTTTGCAAAGGATTCTGGGTAACAGAACCTGGTCCGAGCCCCGCAAGTCACCCCTCCTTGGATCCCCCTAGGTCTCTAGTTTTCAGAAATGCACAGGTTTGGTAGGTTTCCCTAGGTGGCGGCTGAGCTAGAGGCCAAAATCTACAGGTAGTCACTTTGCTAAAAACAGCTCTGTTTTCTGTGATATGTCCACGTTGTGTTTTGGGGCATATCCTGTCGCGGGCGCTAGGCCTACCCACACAAGTGAGGTATCATTTTTATCGGGAGACGTGGGGGAACGCTGGGTGGAAGGAAATTTGTAGCTCCTCTCAGATTCCAGAACTTTCTGCCACAGAAATGTGAGGAACATGTGTTTTTTTAGCCAAATTTTGAGGTTTGCAAAGGATTCTGGGTAACAGAACCTGGTCCGAGCCCCGCAAGTCACCCCTCCTTGGATTCCCCTAGGTCTCTAGTTTTCAGAAATGCACAGGTTTGGTAGGTTTCCCTAGGTGCCGGCTGAGCTAGAGGCCAAAATCTACAGGTAGGCACTTCGCAAAAAACACCTCTGTTTTTTTCCAAAATTTAGGATGTGTCCACGTTGCGCTTTGGGGTGTTTCCTGTCGCCGGCGCTAGGCTTACCCACGCAAGTGAGGTATCATTTTTATCGGGAGACTTGGGGGAACACTGGGTGGAAGGAAATTTGTAGCTCCTCTCAGATTCCAGAACTTTCTGCCACAGAAATGTGAGGAACATGTGTTTTTTTAGCCAAATTTTGAGGTTTGCAAAGGATTCTGGGTAACAGAACCTCGTCCGAGCCACACAAGTCACCCCTCCTTGGATTCCCCTAGGTCTCTAGTTTTCAGAAATGCATAGGTTTGGTAGGTTTCCCTAGGTGGCGGCTGAGCTAGAGGCCAAAATCTACAGGGAGTCACTTTGCTAAAAACAGCTCTGTTTTCTGTGATATGTCCACGTTGTGTTTTGGGGCATATCCTGTCGCGGGCGCTAGGCCTACCCACACAAGTGAGGTATCATTTTTATCGGGAGACGTGGGGGAACGCTGGGTGGAAGGAAATTTGTGGCTCCTCTCAGATTCCAGAACTTTCTGCCACAGAAATGTGAGGAACATGTGTTTTTTTAGCCAAATTTTGAGGTTTGCAAAGGATTCTGGGTAACAGAACCTGGTCCGAGCCCCGCAAGTCACCCCTCCTTGGATCCCCCTAGGTCTCTAGTTTTCAGAAATGCACAGGTTTGGTAGGTTTCCCTAGGTGGCGGCTGAGCTAGAGGCCAAAATCTACAGGTAGTCACTTTGCTAAAAACAGCTCTGTTTTCTGTGATTTGTCCACGTTGTGTTTTGGGGCATATCCTGTCGCGGGCGCTAGGCCTACCCACACAAGTGAGGTATCATTTTTATCGGGATACGTGGGGGAACGCTAGGTGGAAGGAAATTTGTGGCTCCTCTCAGATTCCAGAACTTTCTGCCACAGAAATGTGAGGAACATGTGTTTTTTTAGCCAAATTTTGAGGTTTGCAAAGGATTCTGGGTAACCGAACCTGGTCCGAGCCACACAAGTCACCCCTCCTTGGATTCCCCTAGGTCTCTAGTTTTCAGAAATGCACAGGTTTGGTAGGTTTCCCTAGGTGGCGGCTGAGCTAGAGGCCAAAATCTACAGGTAGTCACTTTGCTAAAAACAGCTCTGTTTTCTGTGATGTGTCCACGTTGTGTTTTGGGGCATATCCTGTCGCGGGCGCTAGGCCTACCCACACAAGTGAGGTATCATTTTTATCGGGAGACGTGGGGGAATGCTGGGTGGAAGGAAATTTGTGGCTCCTCTCAGATTCCTGAACTTTCTGCCACAGAAATGTGAGGAACATGTGTTTTTTTAGCCAAATTTTGAGGTTTGCAAAGGATTCTGGGTAACAGAACCTGGTCCGAGCCACACAAGTCACCCCTCCTTGGATTCCCCTAGGTCTCTAGTTTTCAGAAATGCACAGGTTTGGTAGGTTTCCCTAGGTGGCGGCTGAGCTAGAGGCCAAAATCTACAGGTAGTCACTTTGCTAAAAACAGCTCTGTTTTCTGTGATGTGTCCACGTTGTGTTTTGGGGCATATCCTGTCGCGGGTGCTAGGCCTACCCACACAAGTGAGGTACCATTTTTATCGGGAGACTTTGGGGAACATAGATTAGCAAAACAAGTTCTATTGCCCCTTGTCTTTCTCTACATTTTTTCCTTCCAAATATAGGAGTGTGTGTAAAAAAGACATCTATTTGAGAAATTCCCTGTAATTCACGTGCTACTATGGTCACCCCGGAATTCAGAGATGTGCAAATAACCACTGCTCCTCAACACCTTATCTTGTGCCCTTTTTGGAAATGCAAAGGTTTTCTTGATAGCAATTTTTTACTCCTTATATTTCAGCAAATGAATTGCTGTATACCCGGTATAGAATGAAAACGCACTGCAGGGTGCAGCTCATTTATTGGCTCTGGGTTCCTCGGGTTCTTGATGAACCTACAAACCCTATATATCCCCGCAACCAGAGGAGTCCAGCAGACGTAACGGTATATTGCTTTCGATAATCTGACATTGCAGGGAAAAGTTACAGAGTAAAAAGTAGAGAAAAATTGTTTTTTTCACCTCAATTTCAATATTTTTCTTTTTCAGCTGTTATTTTCTGTAGGAAACCCTTGTAGGATCTACACAAATGACCCCTTGATGAATTCAGAATTTTGTCTACTTTTCAGAAATGTTTAGGTTTCTGGGATCCAGCATTGGTTTCATGACCATTCCGGTCAGTGACTGGAAGGAGGCTGAAAGCACAAAAAATTGCACAAATGGGGTATGCCCCAGTACAATGCCAAAATTGTGTTGAAAAATTGGGTTTTCGGATTCAAGTCTGCCTGTTCCTGAAAGCTGGGAAGCTGCTGAGTTTAGCACCGCAAACCCTTTGTTGATGCCATTTTCAGGGGAAAAACCACAAGCCTTCTTCTGCAGCCCCTTTTTCCAATTTTTTTGAAAAAAACGAAATTTTCACTGTATTTTGGCCAATTTCTTGGCCTCCTTCAGGGGAACCCACAAAGTCTGGGTACCTTTAGAATCGCTAGGATGTTGGAAAAAAAGGACGCAAATTTGGCTTGGTTAGCTTATGTGGACAAAAAGTTATGAGGGCCTAAGCGCGAACTGCCCCAAATAGGCAAAAAAAGGCCTGGCACAGGAGGGGGAAAAGGCCTGGCAGCGAAGTGGTTAATAAAAAAAGGAGTGCGACACCTTTTTCGACTTAAATGGATGGCCATGTGAACAAATCAATTTCACTTAAGAAGAATTGTTTGATAAGTTACTCGTTTGTTACCTGGTATGCTAACCTAACCCCAGTTTCCCATGTGTCACAGCAGAGTGTATAAATGGCAATGCAATCTTAGCTTTTGTCAAGGACGAAAATGAATGCGTGCCTTCTGATAGTGGTAATGTCAGTGACACTACGGCACGGAAACTTGGAAATCTAGAAGTGATTTAATTAATGACTGCTTTTTTATTTTGGTGTGCCTTAGGTTGACTGACCACAGTTTGTGACTGGTTTTGAGCTTTCTTTTTTTGGATAAACCATGGCTTGAGTTCATTTTCTTACACACAAAAATGTAATTAACCTCCGCTGCTGTGC
This sequence comes from Pleurodeles waltl, assembly GCF_031143425.1. Taxonomy (NCBI): domain Eukaryota; kingdom Metazoa; phylum Chordata; class Amphibia; order Caudata; family Salamandridae; genus Pleurodeles; species Pleurodeles waltl. The sequence goes on from NC_090440.1 coordinate 1,763,148,792, forward strand.
AGCCTGTTTTTTTCACAGTATCGTACTCGTCATTTCCGCTTATAAGGATCTATGCACAAGGAACATTAATTTACCCGTGGACATTTACAAATAACAAGTTGTCTCTAGAGGCCAGCAAACACATAGCAGCTTACAGAAGCATGTGGAGACCTTTACAAACCAAACGTATGTAAAGTGTGTATCTTACTGTTCAGAGGATGTGTGTGGACAGGGGGAAAACCTTCAAATCTGGCCATAGTAGAGATACAAGTTACAAAGTAATGGGGGGGGGGGGTGTGTGGCCTGACTGCAGATCATGGTGGATGCTAGATAGAGAGGCTCCGGTATCCTGCTCCTCTTTGCCTGCCATCTTTTGCGTTTGAGGCCCCCACCTGAACCTCTGATGTGAGAACCACTAGGGGACAACCCAGAGCACCCATTTGGAAGCTGCATGCCACTGGAAGGAGTTGCCGCACTCAGCATAAGGATCCGGGTGGGCTGATGCCTTGCAGTATCAGAGCCTCAGCGTGGGGACACCTATTCGGGGACTGCAGCCTGCTCTGCTTGCACCATTGGCCACGCCAGGAGAAAGAGAAGCAGAGTACTTGGGGAGCTTTACTGGTGCTCATCTGCTGCAGGGTAACAACATTGCCCCTGGCGCGAGGCACTGATCAGGCTGCCTGAGCCAAGGAGTGGCACCGTGAGGCATCATTGTCTGCGGTTGGTGGCACTTGCATATGGGGCGCGACCAGCCCCCTTTTTCTGCCACCGGCCTTGCTGGATCCCTGGTCCCTGGAATGGAGCCTCCAATCTGACTCAGCTGGCTGGAACCACCCACAGCTGCAGCATTAGGCCACAGGCCTGAACCAGACCTACACGTATCGGCTGCTGACAGGAGGCCCCACTCCAGCTGCGGACTGCACCTGTCGGGTTCGACCAGGTCAGCCTAAATAACTGGTTTATCTGCATTTGTGGCCTCAGGGCGGAGGGGGCCACCATCTTTTTTTCCTTTTCACCTAACCTGTCCTGGACCACAGGGGAACCCAATTAAGGCACTCATCCCTACACCTCACACCGTGCTTCTTTCCTTGATGACTCTATAGAGGTATTGGTCCAGACCAGCCACACTAGACACAACTACTGTAAGCCTCCCCAGTAACTAGGCTGCTGATTGACTCAGGATACCAGTGGGGCAAAACCCGACTACATATGCTGAGACTGCTCATGTCCCTATATCTGATTATACAAATGATAAATGGGCATGGCCGGTCTCCAAGTTACTGATGCTGCATTAATTCCATCCTGATTTCACCCTACCCCCATTACTGGGCACGCCGTGCTGGGCATCACATACTTTCTTCACGTGGACAGGCAAAAAAGGGGCAAGAAAGCCAAGGAGCAACGTCCCATCTGACCCCTTAACCCAGATACCTTGCCCACCATCACTACACTCCTTAACAAAACAGGATCAAATGGTAACTACTTTGGACCCCCCTGTGAGTGCTGGAACTACTCACAGAAACCAGCACCCCACCAGAAAACCTAGATTGGATTCTGGCAGCCATTGCAGAGTCCAGAGAAGCCTTTTAGGCCAAATTGTATTCCTTCACTAATGGGCTGCCAATTTTCTGAGAGAATCAACAAAAACTCTTGGAAAGGATTAATACAAGCACTCTGGCTATTGAAGAACTTCAACCATCCACCCGCAACATAGCCAAACAAACTCAATTGATCCTGGAAAGAATGTACATTGCAAACTAGAGGATGACAAAGCTGATACAAAAACATATGGTATTGTAGGTTTAACAGAGGAAGGGGAGGGAAACAATTCTGTGGCCTTCTTAGAACTCTTGGGGAAGCAGGATATTGCAACTGAGGCCCTCTTCACACATTTTGTGATACAACAAGCACATAGAGTCCTGACCAGATGCCCCGTCCGGGTGCCCCACCCAGACCCATGGTGGCAAAACTACTTAATTATCGCAACCCAGATGCAATTCTATCAGCTGCTCACGAGGTACAACAATGCAAAAGTGATTATCTTTCCAGACTTTACCCTGGCGGTCCAATCTCAAAGAATTGTAGGTGATGAAGAAATTATGTGACATAGGTTTCAAACTTTCCTTTTTATGTCCTGACAAACATCGGATGGCTGACGCACTCACTTTTTCACACAGCGCGAGGTCTGACCCCATGTGCTATACTGGTTCAACAGCAGGACTGAAACTCTCTCTTATCAACAGCCGCACTCTTCTAGGGGACTGAAATGGTTTTGTGTGCTTTCCCTTTCCCTAGTTGGGGTTTTTGTATTGTTGGTGTTTGTTGGGCAGCTTTGTTGTAAACTGTCCTATAGAAGCTATTAGCATCTATTTTGGTTACCGTCACTCGTTGCCCATATGCACCACATCTCGCACTATACTCTGCCCATCACACTACACAGCACACATTCTTTACACCCAAAGCCTTGTATGCAGTCCTGACTGCAAGTACATAACCCTCAAAATTCGCTGACACTTACAACTTGATTACATGGAATGTCAGGGGTATGAACTCATTGAAAAATCGCTATAAAGTACATGTGGCATTACTCTGCTGGCAAGTTGTTTTCTGCCGGAAGCAAAATTAACAGCCACACAGGTGGTTAGTCTGTGACCTAAATGCCGATGTGAGGTATTTGACACTGGTTTCTCTGCATATGGTTGTGGGGTGGTGCTCTGGATTAGAGCAGGGGTCCCTTTCAAGGTATACGAGGTTCAAACTGACACTGAGGATCAATTTCTACTTGCAAGAGGCAGCTGCAATTTCTCCCCACTAAATGTGGGACACAAATACCATCCATATTGGCCTTCTGGACTAAACTGACAATTATCATGGCTGTATCATGAATCATGAAGGGGGATTTCAATAGTGTCCTTGGTATGCACCTAGACAAAACAACACCCCCACTACCACAATCCCCCAAGCTCCTTAACTCCGAACACCTCTGTCAATGGCAGGCCCATTGGGAATTAGATGACATATGATGTCTCAAACACCTAATAAGTCGGGAATTTTCCTTTTATTCCCAGTTCATAAACTGGACAGAGTTATGTACTCTCCACACAAAATGCACTTATGTATTCTGCTGCCCTGGGTTCTGTCGGACCACAACCATACCATGAAGTGACATGCCTTCCCTGATTCATACCTGGAGGCTAGCAGTTACTATGTTAGATGACGCAGTGTTTTGTCAGACTTTGCTCAACCACTTCAACACATTTCTCTAGGACAGTACAGTGACCTCTTCCTCCCCTTTGATAAAGTGGGAGACCTTTGAAGTGATTATGAGAGACTTCTTTATTAAAAGTACAGTGGATGTTCGAAGGCTTCTTTTAAGAGACATGACAAAAGCTGAAACCTCCCTTCTTGAGCTAGAACCAATTATACACGTCTCACCTGGCAAATTAGATTATTTGCGGGTGGCACAAGCCAGTCTCCTCGATAAGGTGGAACTTCTCCAATGCCATGACTTTGCGGCCTACCTAACAAGAACAATGAGCGAGACAACCCTAGCTGCCTATTGTTGCAACATGTCTCACCCTGGCATGCTAGCTCTACTTCACTCTCTGTCAATCTGCCATCTGGAGAAACTGCCCACACCCAACAAGCCATTAACATCACTTTACATGCTTATCACAGCAAGTTTTATAGCACTCCACTGCTAACTTCAGACTCTACGTTTGACTACTTTGTCGCCTCATTACAATTTACCTGATTATCCCAGGAAGCCTGAATGCTCCTCGACAGCCTTATTACAGCCCCAGAGATTCATACGCTCCAAAGGGACTTATGCTGGGGAAAGGTCCCGGGGACAGACACCATACAAGCTGAATTTTATACTCAATTCACCCAAGATCTGGCAGCTAGGCTAACAAAACTGTACAAGGCCATCTATGCTGCGGACCTTCTTCCCTCGACCATTGATCAAGCACTCATCTCCCACTAATAAAGCCGCAAAAAGACCCCATAGACTTAGCAGTCTCTAGGCCCTTTTCCAATTTGAATGCTGACTTTAAAATGTTAACTAAATTGTTGGCCTGCTGTCTGTTAACAGAATTACCTAACATAATACATGAAGGCCAGGCAGGGTTCATATTGGGGCATAACACCTCCCTTAATCTTCGCAGATTCTGGCATATTAAAGATGAATCAATGAATTTGTTCCACAACACTGTGTGTATTTCATTGGACCTGAAAAAGTTATTTGTATCCCTACACTGGGATTATATGCATAAAGTGATAGGATTATTTGGAGTGGGTCCATATTGGTGGAAATGGGTACAAAATTCTTTGCTCCAACCCTTCGGCTTGGGTAAAAACCAGAAAGTACATCTAATCTTTGTGGTCTGTGGGCAGAGACACCTGAGAGAGCTGCTCACTCTTGACACTGATATTCGCCATGGCCATGTAGAACTTAGCTGCCCATTTACTCCACCTTGGTACAGTCTGGGGCGTATCGATATGGGGCTCGAGATACTGACTTAATATAACTCAGGTATTAACCAAATTTGCGGTCCTTTCCGGCATTAAATTAAATTAAATTGGGCCAAATCCTGCATTTTCCCACTTCTCTGGTCACATTGTTTTGAGGGACTGGATGCTGACAGTAGCCCTTGTCTGTAGGAGGCTGGCCTGGTTTGTAGTGTGTACCAAAGGTACTTACACCTTAGTCCAGGTCCAGTTATCCCTTATTAGTGGTGGTCAGTGTCTAGAATCCAGGCTCTCTGGGGGTAGTGTGGATGAGCAGCCAAGGCCTAACTAGAAGACATGCAAAGCTCATGCAATACCAAGGTAGTCACACAGTAGTCACACACATGAACAAAATACTCAGTTACAAAAATAAGGATACTTTATTTTGGTGACACAAATGCCAAAAATACCTTATAGACTATACCCCGTAGGAGTTAAGTAATATAAACAGTATATACACTAGAATGCAGAAATAGCTGTAAAAACAGTTAGAAAAAAGTGCAAATAGTGAAAATCACAATAGTTAGAAATGGGCCTGGGGGCACACAAACCATATACTAAAATAGTGGAATGCGAAAGTCGGTTTCTCACCTAGGCAAGTGTAGTGTGTAGAGGGGCAATGGGAGTATTATGAAACACCAAGGTAAGTAATAGGACCCACCCTAGAGCCCAGGAAAGCAGGAGTAAATCACAGTAGCTTTCCTAGAACATAAAAGAACATGTGGTAGAAAATTTTGCAAGAACCAGAAGAGACTGCAAGAAACCAACGATGGATTCCTGGACCTGAAGACCTGTGGAAGAAGGGGACCAAGTCCAAGAAGCAGTGAAGAGTCCAGGGAGCACAGAGGCCCCTGCTAACCCAGATGAAGGTGCATAAGAAGAACCACCAGTGAAGAACAACAGTCAGTACTGCACCCAAGAAGATGGATGCAGGTTCCTGGCTGGTGCAAATGATGTCCCACGCCGGATGGATGATTGCAGTCTGGTTTGTGTTGCGGATTCCACCAACAAGCCTTGGCACATGCAAAGCTTGCAGTTAGCGGAAAATGGCACTGCCCGGGACCAGGAGGGACCTGGTGGACTCTTCCCAGGAGTGTGAGTCAGAGGGGGCTCTTAGCAACTCAGAGAGACCTCAGAAGACCAGACAGCGCACACAGGAGTCCCACAGCACGGGGACAGAGAAGGTGGAAAGGCAGGCCCACGCAGCACTACACAAAGTGATCCCATGCCGCCGGAGAACCACTCAGGAACCTGTGCGTCGCACGATAGAGTGATGGGGGCGGAAGCTGCATGATGCACAAAGAACTTAGTGGAAGCATACCCACAAGCCTTGGCAACTGCAAAACACGCAGTGCACGGGGGTACTGTCTTGCGTGGGGAGGCGAGCCCTTACCTCCACCAAAGTTGGACAGTTTGACTTCTGGACCGTCGGGACCACTTCAGTCCATCACCTGTGCTGCTGGATCCACACACTTCTTCAGGAGAGGGGTCCCAAGCCACCGGTCGTCACTGCAGAGGGGTGCCTGCTGAAGCAGGGAAGTGACTCCTTCACTTCAAGGGAGAGTCCTTCGTTTTGGTGCAGGCTGAAGAAAGCAGTCCTCGGATGATGCACGACCTGGAAACAGTTGCAGTTGCTGGCAGAAGCTAAAGTTACAATGTTGCAGAAGTCGTCTTTGCTTCTTTGTTGCAGTTTCCTGGAGGGTCCAGATGCAGTTTCGTCGGTAAGAAGGTGAAGTAAAGGATGCAGAAGATTCATGCTGGAGTCTTGCTATCTAAATCTGAAGAACCACTCGAGAGAGACCCTAAATAGCCCTAAAAGGGGGATTGGTCAGCTACACAAGTAAGCACCTATCAGGGGAGGACTCTGACGTCACCTGCTGGCACTGGCGACTCAGATGCTCCCAGAGTGCCCTGCCAACTTGGAATCCAAGATGGCAAAACCCAGGTACACTCTGGAAGAGCTCTGAGCACCAACCCAGGTGGTGGTGATGGACAGGGGAGTGGTCACTCCTCTTTCCTTTGCCCAGTTTCGCGCCAGAGCAGGGACTGGGGCCCCTGAACCGGTGTAGACTGGATTATGCAAGGAGGGCATCATCTGTGCCCTTCAAAGCATTTCCAGAGGCTCTGGGAGGCTACCCTTCCATGCCTGTAACACCTATTTCCAAAGGGAGAGGGCTTAACATCCCTCTCCCAAATGAAATGCTTTGTTCTGCCTTCCTGAGCTTGAGCTGCTGGAGCAACAGGACGGCATAAACCTGTCTGTGAGGTGGCTGCAGCTGGAGGTGCCTAGAAAACCCCAGAAGGCTGTAATGGCAGTGCTGGAGGTCCTTTAAGGAGACCCCAGAGTGCATGGAATCATACAACCAATGCTTGCAAAGGCCTTGGGGTATGATTCCAACATGTTTTATACCAAACATGACCATATATTCAGAGTTACCATTGTGAAGCTGTACATAGGTAGTGATCTATGTACAGTGCACGTGTAAAATGGCATCTCCGCACTCATGAAGCCTGGAAAAAGTGTGCTGGACAATGTGGGGGCACCTCTGGTAGTGCAGGGGTACCCTCACACACAGGTACTCTGCACCTAGCCTTCAGGGTTGGAAGGCCTGACATATAGGTGACTTATAAGCGAGCTAGTGCAGTGTAAATGACTGTGAAAGGGTGCATGCACCATTTCACACAGGCTGCAATGGAAGTCCTGTAGAAGCCTTTGCATGGGCTCCCTATTGGTGGCAAAAGAAATGCTGCAGCCCACAGTGATCCCATGGAACCCCCATGCCTTGGGTACCTAAGTACCATATACTAGGGACTTTTAAGAGGTGACCAGTATGACAATTTTGGGTAAAATAATGAGTTAACAGTATGTAGTGACAAAATTTAGAGGAGAGAGAGCATAAGCACTGGGGTCCTGGTTAGCAAGATTCCAGTGACACAGTCAAACACACTGACAACAGGCAGGAATTGGGAGTAACATGTCAAAAGAGGGTACTTTCCTACATTGTCACATTGAAGTTCCCAGGGACAGTGGAAGGTCTAACACTCATAGATTTTGAGCACTATTACCTTGTAGTGCAATTGCAATGGGTGGCTTGTTGGCCCTCCTGACATTCACTGTAGAAAACTGGGCTCACTATTACTTACTTCAAGGAAGGCCTGCTCCATTATCTCCTGCTTCCCATTACCCGCCTTAATCTGTATGCTACAGGACTTCTCTGCACCATACTAATATGTCTTGCACGAACTAATAAACTGACTGGTACACCTTTGCTCCTGCCATGCCCTATTGGACCTCCCCACTAAAAGAGCATAGTTGCAGCAAGACTCTCTGGCACTGACTATTTATTTCTAAATGGAGAAATGATAGATTTTCCAACCCTAGTAGCGCATTACGGTCTACTGCCCTGGCAGTTCCACACATGAGAATGTATTAGGAAATTGCTTCACACCCTTTTCCAAACTCGACACATAGCACCAGGAAACAGTCTAAAAAACTACTTCTCAACAATGAGGTGCGTTGTCCACGAAAGTGGAATAACTCTTTCGTGAACAATGACTGTTTTTCTCTGCCTTAACCACGCATGTCCTGAAAAATGAACATGCGTGGTTAAGGCAGAGGAAAAGAGACTGGAGTTGGGGGTAGTTTTAGAGGCCGGGTGGGGGTAGTTTTAGTTTTTAAGGGTGGGGGGTCGGGGTAATTTCAGTTTTTAGGGGTGGTGGTCGGGGTAGGTTAAGTTTTAGGGGCGGGGTGGGGAGGTTGCAGTAGTTTTAGGGGCGTGGTGGGGGTAATTTTAGTTTTCAGGTGTGGGGGTGGGGAGTTGGGCAGTTTTAGGTGCAGGGTTTGGGTTGGGGTAGTTTAAGTTTTAGGGATGGGGTGGGGGGATTGCGGTATTTTTAGGGGCAGAGATGGGGGGTCGGTGTAGTTTAAGTTTTAAGGGCAGGGTGGGGTGTTGTAGTAGTTTTAGGTTTTATGGGCCAGGGTGGGGGTTCGCAGTAGTTTTAGGGGCGGGTAATTTGTTTTTAGGGGCAGGGGCAGAGGTTGGGGTAAAGTTTAAGTTTTAGGGGCGTGGGTTAGTGGTCGAGGTAGTTTTAGTTTAAGGGGTTAGGGTGGGAGCTGGTGGTAGCTTTAGGGGTGGGGGATCGTGGTAATTTCAGTTTTTAGGGTCTGGGTAGTTTTCGGATTTAGGGGTGGATTGGGCGGTCGGGGTAGTTTTAAGGGTGGGGTGGGGGCTTGGGGTAGTTTAAGTTTTAGGGGTGGGGTGGGGGTCGGGGTAGTTTTAGGGGCAGGGTGTGGGGGTTGCAGTAATTTTAGGGGCGGGGTGGGGGTTAAGGTAATTTTAGTGTTTAGGGCGAGTTGAGGGGTCGGGGTAGTTTGTTTTAGGGGTGGGATGGGGTCAGGTAGTTTTAGTTTTTAGGGGTGGCGGTCGCAGTAGTTGTAGGGCGTGGGTGGGGGGTCGTGGTAATTTTACTTTTTAGGGGCGGGATGGGGGTCGGGGTAGTTTTAGTTTTTAGGGGTGGGGGTCGGGTATGATTGTGTTTAGGGGTGGGGGTGGGGGGTTGGGGTAGGAGTGATTTAGGGGCAGGGTGGGGGGGGTAGAGGTAGGATTGTTTTAGGAGCAGGGGGTCGCATGCTGGAACCATGCAAGCCATTCCACACATGCCTTTACAACAAAAAATTGTTATTAAAGCATTCATGGTAAAGGCATTCGTGGTAACAACACGGTCGTTGTTCTGACCGCGTTGTTCAGGCATGCGTGGTTCCAGCATGCGTTGTTCCGTCATATATTCAAACAATGGACCCAAAGATTTACACTCCGAATACTTTAATTGCCACCCATTAGGCCTGCAGGGTAGAAATTGCTAGCCCAAGATTGAAACCTTCTTTTAAAAATTCTAGAATCTTAATTTTATCAATCCTCAAACTAGGTGAGCTTTCTTTCCCCACGCCACTTTTCAAAAGACTGTCAATGTCTGGAGTAAGCTTTTACTGTCAAAGAATGCCTCGATTCCTGAATATGTAAGGCTATCTCATAAGAACAACCCCTAGCTTTCAAGTTCAGCCTTTCAAGAGCCATGTCCCCAACTGCAGATGGCTCACCCACACTTGTGACAGATTAGGGCATGCCACCCGATAATAATCCAGGGGAATTTTCCAATGTAGGATAATCACCATTTGTAAAAACAGGGGAAAACATGGGCGATGGCTTGAGCACAGAGCACTAACAGAACTTTTACCTGATCCTGTTTTATCTTTACTAGAACTTTCTAAATAAATTGGAGAGAACACATAAGTTCATTCTTTTGTCCATTGAATGACATTGCATTGGAACTCCAAACCTTTGCTTTTGAGGATGGCGTAATTGTGCAGAATTTTGGTAAAAGTGCATTCCCCTCTGAAGCAAAAAGGGCTATCTGAGTTAGACCAAACCTCTGTATCAATTCCTAAATTACCTGTATCTTCAGAGACGTTGATAAGAACACTGAAAAAATACTGCTTAATTGACCAACCTACAAGTTCTGTTTCCATGCAGATGAATCGTATTCACTGTTAACAGATTCAGTTCTGCCTACTGTCAATTCTGCAGCACTAACGCATTCAAAGAGGGAATTCTTGAGCTCTTTTGATTAACATAATAGACTACCACCCTTTTATCTGACGTGATTTAATCTTTGTGCTGAAAAATCTTGGGTAAAAAATGAATCAATGCCAGCTGGACTGCCTTTAGTTCCCTCTAATTGGAAGAGGCATTTGCTTCCTGAGATGACAAAAGATGACAAACAACCTTTCACCATTTCCTGACCGAAGACAGGTCTCCAACCAAGCTTGCTGGCATCTGCTATCAATATCACCAGAGACAGGGGAGAGAGGGCTACTCCTTTTGCAATTTCTCTTCCTCTATCTACCACTGCATCTGTTCTGTTATGTCTGAACCCGCTAGAATGGTCTGTTTACAATTCTCTGAACCGGGACTCCAGCTTGTAAACAGATGATTCACCAGCAGGCACATGTGAAATTTGGCCCAGGGAATAATTATAATTGTTGATGCCATTAAATCCAGCACCCTTAAGCATTGTCTGGCTGCAGGAAATTTACTCGAAAGTAGAAATGGCAATTCCGGAGTCAATATCTATATTTTTGACTCTTGCAGATAAACCTTCTCCAGATCTGTTCTGAGGTGCCCTCAATGAACTGTAGATCTTGAGAGGGGGCTAGATGAGACTTCTCATGATTTATTAATAGTCCATATTTTGCCACTATCAGGCATACTTCTTTGGTCTGCAGTTGTGCCTTAGAAAAAGATTATCATATCAACCAGTCATCCAAGTATAGAAACACTTGAAATCCACTAAAGTGTAAAAGACCCACCACAGGAGCTAACACTTTTGTGAACACTCATGGCGAAGAAGAGAGCCCAAGTGGCAATACCTCAAACTGCTAATGTTCATCTTTAACACAAAATCCTAGAAACCTTTGAAAAGCTGAATGAACAAAGAAATCTCCTTTGGACAGGAATGGCAAAATCGACTGTAGAGACACCATCTTGAACCTCTTGTGAGAAATCAACGAGCTCACCAATTTGAGATCCAGAATGGATCTGATTTCTCCATGTCCCTTCTCCTATTTGGTTCCTCAGTAGTTTCACAATCAGTCCTTTCTGTAACAACTTGCAAACTCCCATCAGAAGTGCTTTTTCTTTTTTACCGGAGCAGCAGGCAGGTGAGGTTAAGAAGAAATAGTCTAGGGGAAGGAGGTGAAATTGTATTCAATAACCTCTTCAAATTATAAGAAGAACCCAGTTGTCCGTCACTGATTTCTCACATGCATTCAATAAGAACTAAAGGTGATTCCGAACTGGCATTGATTATTTTGCTGTGGCATAGTGAGGATTTAGAGGATGCTTGTCTTTTCTTTGTTTTGAAACACCTGGCTCTTGACCCCTGGTTTTTGCTGCAATAGGTACTCTCTGCCCATTCCCCCTCCCTGGAAAGGGCTGATTTCCCTGATTACTTTGAAAAGCCAAATTAAGAGGTCTTTGAGCACTGAAGAACCTTCCTCTAAAAGGCTGATACACTGAGGCCAATAGCTTCTTATCCTCTGCAGATTTTTTAATCCTTGCTTCAAAGTGATCTCCAAACAGCCTGAAACTATAGCATGGAATTTTTATCAACTTTTTTTTCTGTGAAGCCTCTGTCTTCCAAGGCCTCATCAAAAGCTGTCTCCTTGCTGCCACCCACAAACCTGCTGCTGCCACTCATGCCCTCATGGAGTCTTCCAATAAGTCGGATAAGAACCAAACATGTTGTTGCATCATAGCTAGACTATTAGTAATATTTATCTCCTGCTGTATTTGCTCTGCTATCCCCTGAAAGCCTTTAATTAGAGATTGAACCACATAGCTAGAGTCAGTTTTAATTGATGCAGTATAAGACACCTCTTTTGCCAGATCAGTTCTATTATCAACAGGGTCAAATGAAGCCACACCTTCTGAAATTAATACCCTTTGGGTAGGTAACCATGCCATCTAGAAATCTACCTTAACCAGTGTAGAAAACTCATCTGAAAAGCCCTGTAATGGATAATGTTTGGTCAGAAAACAGGTTAAAAATGTCTTTCCATTTACATTCCATAACATTTCGAATCGCCTTATGTAGAGGTAAAGACTCTGGCTCCTTCTTTCACAAATAGCAAAAAACATCCTTGCCTTCCTCCGACACCAAGACATCCAAAAAAGCCATGTTGTCTCTGATGTGTTGCAAAACCATTTCAAGGTATGAACCCGGCTCAAATTATTTCTTTAAAATGCGTCAGAAGGTTCTGGATGGGTTGGGTGCCCATTTTAGGTCTCTTAGTTGCAGCAGAACAGTCTTTGGCCTTGAAACCAGCTGCTACAGTTGCTTGAATCATCAGCTGCAAATCTGCCATCCTGTGGATCGCTTGAGAGAGCTCACCCTCTTCTTCAGACTCAACATTCTACCATATGATGGTATTCCAGGTTTCATCATCGCCACCAAATGAGTGTTCCTAAAGGTGGAGCCTAGGGTGACTCTGCTAGTAGAAAGACTATCTTGAGCAACCATCACTATAAGGTAGCAGAAGGCAGAGGAAGCCAACTGCCTTTGTCACATTCCCATTCCCGCCGTCCTCTAAATTAGGCCCAAAAAATTTACATTTGTTAACTTAGTGTTATCCATTTAGGAAAGTGCTCTGGTACATTGTATTCTCAAATTTTTTGGGGTCCCAAGTCAAATCGTTCTTAATTTGGGAAAGCGAATGATGCTCTCAATATTTACCAGTTTATAAGTACCTAAAAGAATGTACATAATATCTGAGGCAGTGCAAATGATCCTTTATTTTATCACAAAAGTATTCCCTGTACTATCGTGTATTCTGATAACTTCCCAATGTATGTGCTCTGTATTTGCAATTCTAGCATTCGTTACTGATACAAACCCCTTTGGCAAACCTGCTACCCAAATCCTATATGCTTTATTGCTCAAAGATGTGACTTATAATTCCTGTTCGTTTTTCCATTTTCCTAAATGCTGTTTTAGTTATGCTCTTGTGGATGCTTCAAGAGCATTATCTGGGCATAAAATTGTCTAATTTCCTGGGGTCTTTCTAGGAAGTTCAAAATATTAGCATTGTGAAGCACTTGCCCAATATTCAAATTCATGAGATTTTCCCTGCAGGCCAGAGGGTCATTGGGTTGCTGAGTATCGTCCCAGGGAGATGATCCCTGCCCACAGGAGCATGTCTGCTATCCAGGAGGGTCTTATAGGTCTGCAGGCAGCAGCCAGAGAGGAACATAATGGAGATATTTGACTTTATACAAGCTAAACTACATATTTTGAGTTTGAATCTCTGGATCTTATGGTCAAGAGTCATATATCTCCTTGGGGTTGAATACATGTATATGTTAATTTGTAATACACCAATCACATTTATATTGTCTGCAGTGTATATGCTTACTGCTGCCTTATTGTGGAAGCATTGCTATTTCCTGTTGCCTGCAGAAAGATCCAGAAAAAGGGCACCTGAATACGTTGGGCTGCCTAAAAAACAAGCATTTGCAATCCAATCTGTCTTGCATTTGTGAAATTTAGAGCTCTCGGCGTTGAAAGTTGCATTTTTTTACTTTTGTTTATTTGTATGCAGTGGAGTGATGATATTTGCATAGCACTATTGCCATTCTTATGAGGGAGGGGAGACGAGTAATATGCTGTCTGAGGAAAAATAATAAGTAACATCCTGGAAAAAGCAAATACTCATAGAGAATGCTAGGTTAAGTAGCTGAAGGAAACTGTAGTTGAGCAGTGTGTCATATTGCTGCATGAACCACTTAAGAGGCAGCAAAAAAGAGCGACACTGAACTAAACGAATAGTAGCAGCAGGCAGGAGCAAAGTCCTTCATTCGATACAACAGGTATTCCAGACAACGCATGCACACAGCTAGGCTCAAACTAAAAAGTGACAAAAAAACACAGGCAGAAACTAAATATTTTCAAAACATTTTGATCTGATTGTCTTATAGTGTGCGATAAGAAGGCTTTTCTTACTTCTGTCAGTGGATTCATTCATCATGGTATGGTGGTGCTTGGTGTATAAATCCCTGAGCATAATTGATTTTTGTGGAAACCAGTGGGTTCCTGTTTTAGATATCTTGGAAGATAAAGTAATGAGGTATTAGCCTATCAAGAGTGTGACACCCTTGGTCACTTGTTACACAATTAGGCCAGCCCCTCATTTAGAGGGTGGTGGACACGTGACATCTGGCAAAACATGACAGATCCTATTCTCTCTCTTACTCACAACATTTAAGGTGCAGTAGAATGCTGTGTTTGTGTTGGGAGACACCGGTGGACCTGACACCAGTGTTATTGACACTGGAGTGGTTGCTCAGTTTAGGCTAGGCCTTCTGACGTCATTTCTACCTGCATATTTTCTACAGTGGACTGTTATGTGAAGAATGGCAGCTTTAGAAAACCTCAGGAAGAGTCCCCTAGGCACCGAGAGAAAGCTCTCGGCAGGAGAGATATTAATTATGTTATTTGATAAAACAGACCCTCATCCTCGGTATACCTTCAGGAACGGTATAAGTTACAACAGACCTGCTATAACACCCTACCACCTGGATGTTTCATCCAGCAAGATGACATAGTTTTAACTCATTTTTGTTCAAGTTGATGTCTGACCATGTAATTGCTCAGTGCAAGTAAATAATTATTAAATTTACAACTGCCAAGATGCACGGGCCCATAGATCTAACTTTTATAGTCCGTACAGTCCATATTTTTACTTTTATTTTAGAATATAGTGCTACATCAAAGGACCCCATTAACAACAGATTACATTCATAGATTGTGCTCCAACAAACAGACACCCTATTAAATGTATTTTCAAAATGGCACCTTTCCGTGCATTTTGAAGGCCTGGTTTTGCTGCCCAGGGGCGTAGGAGACACTAAATTTCTGGGGATGGGAGGTGGCAGGGACATCCATGAGGACTTTCCAGTGACCCTACACAAATCGCCCATTGTGTGAGAACCATACCCCCTGTTAAACAAATACAATTGCATAGTTTTGAAGTTAATTATTGAGAAAGGCATGCATGTAGTCATAGTTTGAAGATATGCTTTGTTGTTATTTACATTCACAAACTAATTGGACCAAATGTGAAAAAAACATGTTTATGAATCTTGTATCTTCATGCACCTAGCAAACAAGGGTGGGACAAGAAAAGGACGATCAAACTAAATGCTCTTGGCAAGATTCCTAAACCTCAACATGCAATTAGACTAATTAGAAATAATGTTTTCTTGCAACAGGTATCTATAATAAAATTATGAACTTTAATTTGAAAAGCCAAATTATTTATTGCGCCTGAGTTCATCATCTCTTTATGATATTGCATATAGCAACATGATTCAGTCTTCTCTGGGACACAGTTGATCTTAGCCAAGTTTTCAGTCAGCGGAGACTACTGAAGCTTCTTTCAGTCTCACAAGAAGATACAGAAATAATTTAAAGAATATGCAGTAGCTTCTCAACCTTTGAAAAGAAAGCTCTCTCTCTTGGAAGCATTTTTCTGATTATGTCTGCAGGTCTGGGACTGAACAGTATTTGAACATACTAGATAATATAGTTAATTGAGCTTTGAGCACCAAAGGATAAATTTTTTTTTACTGAGCAATAGAGTCCATGTCATTGTCTGTTCAAAGCACCTGTTCAGGTTTTTCATACATTTGGATGCATTCCTGGTCAAAAAGCTGAGTGAGATGAACAGAAACTGTATCCAAAAGTTCAAAGTAGTGAGGGAGACAGTAGTCCCCCACGGCTGCAGGATGAAACATTTCTGCTGCTCCATCATCTAGTCACTTAGGGTTTTGCTGCAGTTGTGGCACTTCAATGGCATTAAGATGGTACTTAGCAGTCATGTGGTTAGTGGAATCGAGCGGACTGTCGAACGATTCATCACTGTGAAGCTTCAGTACAGCACTTTTTGCTATATTCACAGCAGCCAGTAGCCCTGATATAGTTTGGTGACGGCTTTGCATGGCAATAGTCAAACATTCAAGAAGCTGCAGTACTTGGAGAGCAATCTGAAGACCTAGGACAGTTGTTCCTCTCTCCAAGTGTGCCAGCAAACCATGAGCACGAGCAGACACATCACCACTGGGCTTGGATGTTGATAAGTTGTTCTAGGGTTTCCAGAACAGGTTCATAATTATCCATTATTTTTTGGACAGCTTTTACATGGACCGGCCAGCGTGTTAGACATAATGGCTTTATTTTTAACACATTTCTAGGGCCTTCTACGCTGTGCTCGACGAGGTCTGAAAATATCGTACGACATGTCATAGATTCGCAAACAGATTTCCAAGTTCTTGGACTTAAAGTAGTGCATCTTGCAATATGGAACATTTATGTGCTGCAACCTGCATAACCAGATTTGTACAATGTGCTCCACAATGGACATAAAGAGCAAGAGGTTGTTCTTGGCGTATTATTGCTTGTGCGCCATGGTATTTCCCTGTCATATTTGCTGCAACATTATATGGTGGTGCTCTCAGCTTTGACAGAGAAAGACAATGGCAGCATAAAACATCTTTTATAATTATAGCAGTTGCAATACCAGTGGTTTTATCAGCCTGATACAGTCCAATAAAATGCTCATGAGGGTACAGATCTTGGTCAGTGTAATGAATACAAAAGCTTTCTTGTTCCTGACCAGATATATCCTGCGTGCCATCAACTACTACTGCATGTGGATTATCACCAATAGTCTTACGAATCTGATGCAAAACTCCATGGAACAATAACTGAAGGACTTCATCTTGGATGTCTGGGCTGCAATATTCTGCTCAATTTACTCTAATCCACAAAGGTACCTCCTCTTGTTGGGCACTATGAAATTGACGGAAATTTCCATCGCTGTCATTATGACCTCCAAGTGTAAAGCCTTGTTTTGCCAGAAGAGCAATTGTATGAATAATTTTGTCAAAAGAAAGCCAGGCTTCTTTTTGGTATTGTTGGACTTGCTGTGATAAATGTTGATTGATTGGTTGGCACCCTCTATAGTGTGCTAGTTGACTTAGTATATAAGAATGAGAATAACCGCCGTGGTGCTATTTGAACCTTTCTCTGGCCTTCTTCCAGTTGGTATAACCAGTGCTGCAGAATGCTTTCTCTACATTCTTGGAAAGCTCTGTTAATTTCAGTAACTTAGCTTTTGCACAGTGAAAGCATAGTATTCCTGCCACTGTCACTGTAATGTAGCCAGGGGAAATCCTGGAACCACCTACTGTGAAAATTCAGAATGCATTTTTTCTTAGTTTGTGACTGTGTTTCAATGATTTGAACAGGCATGGTGCTCTCATGCGGTTGGTTTGGTGCCACTGCGCTTTCAAGTATTTCCTCATTATCCTCAAGACAGGTTGTTGTTGCAGAAGAATTGTTGCTTGATTCATCTGAGGTAGTGACAACTTCACAAAATGGTCCTGGGACTGGGACGTTATCACCTGATATTTCTAAATATGCTGCCCTTACTCCCTATTGAATTGCAGTCTGCAGCTCTGGCATATCATTGCAATGAATTGTATTTGTTTCTGAGTTGTCTGAATATAGGGTCACTACACTTGGCCATTTCTTTGCAAAGAATTTCCTGATGTCCATTCTAGGTAAAAAAGAAAAAAAAAGTTTGCAACAGTTGCAATTTGGGAACAGATAGATTAATTAACTGCAGTTTAAAAGTTGCAAACAGACTTTTGTGCGCATCCGCACATGTAATTCACACAGTAAGTGTTAGGAGCAAAACCTGCCTCCAGCATAAAGATCCGCTACCAGTGTTGCGTGACAGTGAGGGGAAGTGATGCTAGTATGTGCAAATGCTTCCTAGAAGCTCTATCCAGCTGCTTAATAACACTGTTCGTTTTCCACAGCAAGAAGAGCATTCTGCTCAGCAACTTACCTGACTAGAATGTTTCAGCACTACATATAACACTTCAACATACATTTAACAGTGACAGAGGAACCTACCTGAAAAGGTTCCTTTAGTTGAAGATGACAGGCAATGCGGTCAAGCAGGTTTCCAAAAGTGAATTTTGTACTTGTGGCAAAATGAAATCTGTTGGGGAACATCATATGACATTGTAAGGCATTTGATTATGGTCACAGTAATACAAGGACAGCATTACAGAATTGTTCAGTACACAGCATAGAAAAAGAAATGCAGAAATCATGAGACGCTGAAAAAGGAAGCGCATTATCATAATTTGACTAAAAATGTATCTAAACAGATTGGGCAAAAAAAATATTCATTTGTTTTACACTAAACTCAACTCTATAGTGCACTTACTTATTGGCAGTAGTAGTAGTAGTGGCCCTTTTGTGATGATCTTGATCCACTCACTGACTGTACGTTTTGGTCTGGCTGAATACTGGGTTCTGGTGGCTGATGGTGCTGTCTTTCCTTCTGCTCAAGGACTCCGGGGACTTACCACTAGGTAATAGTTCAGGTCAGCCGGAGCTAAGTCTGTGGACTTGGAGTTGGAAGAGGCGCTGGTTACTCAAGGGAGGCACAAAGACCGTCTTGCTCAGTTAGTAAATGGTGATACACTTCAGAAAAGAAAAGGAGGTGGGCTTGAGACCTAACCTTCAACAGCAGTCCCCGGAGCCCAATCACCATCAGGCTTAAAACTCCACACAGTTTCAAGGGCAATTGAGAATGGTGAAACACACAGGAACCAACATCCCATGGAGAGAGAGAGAGAGAGAGAGAGAGAGAGACAGACAGACAGACAGACAGAGAGAAAGAGAGAGAGAGAGAAAAAACTAGTGAGCATTTGACACCTATTTGGTTTAGCAGGGCACAAGATGGAGAGTGAGAAAGGTTTTGCAAATACTAGAAGTTTATAGCCTGTGTTTATGTGGTTGGAGGGTGGAGAAACACTTAATGCATCAACACTTTTTTGTTCCCTCGCAGAGCAGATGGTAACGTTGTGAAAGTATGCTTTGTGTCGTACTTTATGTACTTTATGACAGGGTGAGATCATGATTGGCAGGGCAATTCAGCTTACCTTTCTTACTTGAGCAGGACGCCAAGGTCACAAGACAATCCAAGGGGTGCTGACAGGGAATTGAAGGCAACATCCATGGGCACGGGAGTTGAAAGGGATCTCTGGCATCTGGTCCCTAGGGCCAACCACCAGCCCATGTGCAAAGCTAGCGTTGACCCTTGGTGGGAGGGAATCTGTAGGGGGCAGGGGGTACCTGAGGTAAGTATCTTTGCAGGCACAAACTTGCACCCATAAGGGCTGTTGGGGGGGGGCTTTCCCATATGGAGGGACCTACTCCAGGGCCACTTAGCCAGAGGGGTGGATCCGGGCCTGGGACTCACCATCAAGGCCAGTCATGATCTCATGCGCAGTCGCTAAAGTGGATACGCAGCAACTGAATTTAGATAATGTTAGGAAACCAGATGTGTTAGCTCCTCTGTTAAGGCTAGACATCTACGCGTATAAATTAAGCTGTAAATATGATGGGGTTACTGTATATAAATGTTTTAAGTGATCATTGGTTTTAATTTGCTGTTTCTTTGACAAATAAAATACTGCAGGGGTTTACGACCCCTAATCCAAAAAGTGTGTTTTATTGACAAAAAAGTTGTAATGAGACCTGTGGGAGGGAAAACTCTGGGATGGGTGGGAGGCCTCGGCAGTACCTGGCCATATTAAGAGAGAGAAGTAGGGGTTAAGAAGTTAGTGACAGGCCTGGTCAGCCAGACTAGCTCGGCGTCACTTAAAAAAGATTGCGTCAAGACGTACCCTGTGCCACTGGTGAAGCCCTTTGTTGCGCCAGAGTGTGCTTGACCCTCTATGAGGCCCCATTCTGCCTGCATGGACTTCTGTAAGGTCTGAGGCAGTGTGCCAGGCACAGTGTCGCTGACTGTAAGGTCCTTTGCTAAATGCCAGGTAGTATCAGGCTGCCTTGCACCACCTGCCTGTGAAACCCTCTATGTCCTGTGCTGCCTGACAAGTGATGTGCATCTTCCCTGTTAACTGCTGCTTGGCAGGCGACGGCAGGCTTGTGCTGGCGCCTGCCTATGATGTCCTTATAAGGCTGCTCTGCCTTCCGGGCCCAGCACTTCCAGCCGGGTCCAGTGCAGCCTGCCATTCCCTGTCTGCTGGACCCTCTGCTGCCTGTTAGGCAGCGCCAGACTCTGTGCTGCTCTCTGCCTGTGAAGTCGTAAGAGGCCTGTGCTGCCTCCTGCATCCAGTGCTTCCTGTTGATTCCTGTGCAGCCTGCAATGCATTGTGCTGCCGGTTGGGAGCTTTCTTTCATGTCAGGCGGAGTCAGACTCTGGGCCCCTGCCTGCCTATGGAGTCCTATAAGGATTATGATTGCTGCTAGGTCCTTGTCTAACTGTCAAGTGGCAGTCTCTGTACTGCTACCTTCCTGTGAACTGCTGAGCTGCCTGACATGGCCGGCCTTAGCCCTGGTGGCGCCCTGTGTGACAGTGTTTGTTGGCGGCCCCCAGTGACCACCTCCGCCACGGATTACCTCACTACCATCCATAATAACCACTCTCTCTCAGATGCATTTCATTAGTTTTATAGCACCACTCATACCAGTCTAGGGTGTCAAAGCACTTTACATCACACAGACATTACACAGAGACAATCATCATATGGGTTTAAATCAGTGCATAGGAAATGTTACACAAGACAGAGGACTACAAGGTGTAGGAGTCACAAGTCATCCATACTGGTAGCAGGTGTAGTTTAAGAGTGTTTTGTCTGGAGAACACAAACTCAGAATTCAAAATATAACACCATGGTTAGGGGTTCTCTTTAATAATAATTGATTTCCACTCAAATGCACCCGTTTTGCAAAATTAAGTTAATGAAAGACTGGGGAAAAATCATAATGCTCTAATCTATACCTTGAAGTTTGCATGCAGCTCTTTGATGACTTAATTGCTCACTGTCCTATATTAGGTTTTAATTTATAAACTGCAAGGGACAAAAAGGAGCTCTCTGAAAAAAAGCAATGACCTACTGACCTATTCACATTATATGCTCTTTGTGAGCTGTATGTAGACGTTCTTTGCTGCAGGCATATTAACCCTGTGCGCCAGCACTACCTTATGATGAGTCAAAACTTCCACTAGACAAAAATCCAATCTCTGTCCAGGAAGACCATTAATCACCAGAATTATCTTTAAATTGTTATTGTTGCCTAAAAACTGTTGGAGGCAAGGAACACAGCAGCAGATGCTTTAAAAACAATAATAAACTTGCTGATTCAGAACCCCCACCCTAATGCCCATGATGCTGGTTTCGCATTCACAGGTCATTGGCAGAAAATGAGATTTACAGACAACCCTTTGGCTTTCAGGGCTGGCTGGGTGTGACAGATCCCAGGATGGATGAGGAAGGGACAGGAGACAGGAACGGGGGTGGGGCAAGATGTCACCTAAGAGGACAATAATTGAAGTTGTTTTATTAGATCGCCTAATAAACAAGGTGCTGAGACTGAGGCCTCTTTCTCGGACTCCCACATCAATTACCTGTCTCTTCCGGGAGTGGTGGGAAATACAATAACTAAGCAGATCCCATTTACATTTTAATCTGACTGCGAGACAGAGCAGCTGCTGCTGAGAATCTGGGATAAGGAGGTGGTGAGAGCAGTGGCGTAGCGTGGGTTGTCAGCACCAGGGGCAAGGCAAGTAATTTGCGCCCCCTAACCCGGGGCAAGGCAAGTAATTTGCGCCCCCTAACCCGTGGATTTAGTCTCTTCCAAGATGTTGCGCCCGTGCGGCCGGCCCCCCCTGCAACCCCCACGCTACGCCACTGGGTGAGAGTGACCCTGTGCTGAGCACCAGGGCCCGGTAGATAGGACTGGGGCAGGCGAGCTGGAGTCTGGAGACAGACTAGAGGAGAGAATGAGTGAGAGGAGAGGTGACCGAAATGGGGGTGCTAACAAACATTGTCGCAGAGGGCGCCTCCAGCAATAAACCCCGCCCTGCTCGTATCTCACAGTAACTCTGCAATACTGTATTTAAAAAGAGCGGGAGATACTCGGCAATACTGTATTTGATAAGAGAGAGAAATACTTCTTATTATTGTAATTAAAAAGAGAGGGAGACACTCGGCAATACTGTATTTGAAAAGAGAGAGAAATACTCAGCAATACTGTAATTAAAAAGAGAGGGAGATACTCTGCAATGCTGTGTTTAATTTCCCAAACCTCCTTACTTTCTTCAAATCTGGCTGCAGTCTTCAGGGTTCGGTCTTGAAGGCGGAAGGAAGGGTATGGCTGAGGAGGGCCGGGATGTAGACAGCAATCAACAAAGGGCCTTTCTTGTGTCTGCCTTTGATCTTGGAAGTGCAGACTGCAGGCAGCTGTGGCGGCAAGGTGAGAAAGAATTCCTTGAGTGCTGCAACCCAACAAAGGGGCAGATGGCATTGGCCTTTGTGATGTCACCCTTATGCTCCAGCTATCAGATTGGTCACAGATAACTGGAGGCAGGCCACAGGTCAAGTTCAGGGCCAGTATAGGCAGCATTTTTGTGTGCTAATGGCCCTGCAAATCACAGAAGAGAGGGGGAAATTATTTTATCCCCTCGTCCTCCCCACCATTGTCTCCCGTGTCTCTGCATGCCACTCACTTCCTACGCCCATGTTGCTGGCTCATGGCAGAGGGGCAGAGTGTTGTGTGAAAATCACAAAGGGCCTGTATAATTTACAATGGTTTCGGCAAGATACCCATGCCAGCTCGTGCAGCTGGCACTGATCCAGTCGGAATATGTAAGGTATCAGGGAGCAGATTGCTTTCTATGTCTTTTGATTAATTAAAACGATCGCTTGGGTATTCGCGCAATTACTGTGTCCAACAGCAGGTGTTGTTAGAAGATGTTATTTTGGTTGCTTCGTTTAATCCTTAATGTTGTTAGAAATGGAGCAATTTATCCAAGAAAACCTGCCTGCCTGGGCAGAGATCATCCCAGGAGAAGCCCTTCTCCTTCAGGTGTAATATTTAATTTTGTGAAAACTGGAAACAGTAATAAAACACAGAAACATGTTTATACTGTGAGCAGTTCACATATCTCCGAAGAAATCTAACTTGGGAAACCAGTAAAAGCTAAACTCCATCATGCTTTCCAAACCGTGGCATTAGGGAACCTTGTGTGTGGCATTGTTCCAAGAACAGAGAAAGCCCATACTGAACTAATGCACATACTTTTTTTTTAAAGGGACATACATCCAGAGTGAAGGGAAAAGCACCGCTTTCTCTACCTATTCCTGCATCTCTAAAAGCCACCAAAATAGGAATCCCCCCAGTTCACAAAGCGTTTAAAAAAAAGACACAGTGCTGTCAACGAGTCTGCTGAGGTGGACCAGAATGGGGCTGTGTAATGTGGGGAAATGGTGTTTGGGAGAGGATCTGAAAAGCAGCAACAGGGGGGAGAGGATGTGGCGTGAAGTGGCCTATGGCTAGCACTGCCGGCTTTGGATCTGCTGAACTGGGTTTGAGTCTTGGCGTTAACTACAAGTTGAGTTTGTGCTATAAATAACTGCAAAAAATAAAGTCTTGGTGGCCACCATATTTAAAGATAAAGCGTGGCATGCCACGCTGCAACAATTTAAAAAAAAAAAGATTTCACCCCAGTAACAAATGAAGAATGCAGGCAGAAGGAAGGGTGAGGGGTGCTCCTCTGCGAAAGACAGAAGGGATGTATGGCTATGTGAACTAATTAGGAGACCGCAATGAAGAGCCACACTGGACTGAACCAATAGTAGCAGCAAGTGGGAGCAAAGTCCTTCATTCAATACAACAGGTCTTCCTGACAGTGCCTGCGCGCTGCCTAGGCTCGACCTAATTATTGCACACATTAAAACATTCCACCAATGTGGCATAGTTTAGGATCAATCCCTCTTGATTTTTCGGGGCCCAGAAAATGCAGCATTGGTCTGGGTTACAATAACAGTTCTAAAACATGGAATATGCTGGAACCAGGCATCTTACATATTTTTGGGCTCTTAGAAAGCGATTCTGACACTTCAAATTGTAAGTGCAATAAACACGTTTTTTTAGGCTGAATGAAAACCTGTTTTAAAACAGATAAAACAGTTCACTGCTGCGTTTGAGTGCTTTTCTCAGAAAAAAAGCCTGAAACAAAACACAAAAACCCTGGAACAAACAGGAAAGAGTCTGAGCCTTTTAAATTTGGTGGAATTTCATTCATACCTTTCAATCAATCAATCAGAACATTTATAGAGCGCGCTACTCACCCAAGAGGGTCTCAAGGCGCTGGAGGGGGGGGGGGGAGTTACTGCTGCTCGAAAAGCCATGTCTTGAGGAGTTTCCTGCAGGCAAGATGGTCCTGGGTAGTTCTTAGGTGTGCGGGGGGGGAGTTCCATGCTTTAGCTGCCAGGTAGGTGAATGATCTTCCTCTGGCGGTGGTTCTGCGGATCCGTGGGACGTTGGCGAGGGCGAGGCTGGCTGAGTGGAGCTGACGGGTGGGCGTGTAAAACGAGAGGCGGCTGTTGAGGTATTCGGGCCCATGTTGTGGAGTGCTTTGTGTGCGTGGGTGAGGAGCCTGAAGGTGATCCTCTTGTTGACGGGGAGCCAGTGCAGGTGTTTCAGGTGGGCGGATATGTGGCTGTGGCGAGGAATGTTGAGGATGAGGCGTGCGGAGGCGTTCTGTATGCGTTGTAGATGTTTCTGAAGCTTGGCGGTGGTTCCTGCGTATAAGGTGTTTCCGTAGTCCAGACGGCTTGTGACAAGGGCATGGGTAACTGTCTTTCTGGTTTCGGCGGGGATCCATCGGAAGATTTTTCAGAGCACGCGTAGGGTGTTGAAGCATGATGACGAGACGGCGTTGACTCGCTTGGTCATTGTGAGGAGGGGGTCTAGGATGAATCCGAGGTTGCATGCGTGGTCCGAGGGGGTTGGTGCTGTGCCCAGCGCCGTGGGCCACCAGGAGTCGTTCCAGGCGGATGGGGATTGTCTGAGGATGAGGACCTCCGTCTTGTCTGAGTTCAGTTTTTGGCGGGTGAGCTTCATCCATTCCACTACGTCTTTCATTCCTTCCTGTAGGTTGGTTTTGGCGGTGGTTGGGTCTTTGGTGAGGGAGAGTATCAGCTGGGTGTCGTCGGCGTAGGAGTTGATGTTGATGTTGTGCTTGCGTACAATGGCGGCGAGGGGGCTCATGTAGATGTTGAAGAGGGTTGGGCTGAGTGAGGATCCTTGGGGTACGCCGCAGATGATCTCGGTGGGTTCTGAGCGGAAGGGAGGGAGGTGGACTCTCTGGGTTCTGTCGGAGAGCAACGAGATGATCCAGGCTAGGGCCTGTCCTAGGATTCCAGTGGTGCGGAGGTGGGTTATTAGGGTGCGATGACACACGGTGTTGAAGGCAGCCGAGAGGTCCAAGAGGATGAGGGTGGTTGTTTCTCCGTTGTCCATCAGAGTCCTGATGTCGTCGTGACTGCAATGAGGGCGGTTTCTGTGCTGTGGTTGGCTCGAAATCCAGATTGGGAAGGGTCGAGCGAGTTGTTAGCCTCGAGAAAAGCAGTCAGCTGCTTATTGACGGTCTCCTCGACCTTGGCCGGGAAGGGGAGAAGAGAGATGGGGCGGAAGTTCTTCAGGTTATTGGGGTCAGCCGTGGGGTTTTTCAGGAGGGCGTTGACTTCCGCGTGTTTCCAGCTCTCGGGGAAGGTGGCTGATGTGAACGAGCTGTTGATGATGTTCTGGAGATGGGGGCGATGACGGAGTCGGCTTTGTTGAAGATGTGATGGGGGCAAGGGTCAGAGGGGGAGCCGGAGTGGATGGCGTTCATGATGCTTCTGGTCTCTTCTAAGCTGATAGGGGTCCACTGGCTGAGTGTAGTGGTGGGGGCTGCTGGTTTGGTGGTAGGGGGTGGGGTCTGGGGTCTGAAGCTGTCGTATAGATCTGCGATCTTTCGGTGGAAGAACGTAGCGAGGGATTTGCAGAGTTCTTGTGAGGGTGTGATGTCGTTGGATCTGGCGCTGGGGTTGGAGAGCTCTTTGACGATGTTGAAGAGTTCCTTGCTGTTGTGGGTGTTGTTGTCTAGTCGCTCTTTGAATGAAGTCCTTTTGGTGGAGCGGATCAGTTGGTGGTGTTCACGGGTGGCAATCTTGAGGGCTGTCATGTTTTCTGTGGTTCGTTCCCTGCGCCAGGTTTTTTTGAGGGTTCGGCAGGATTTCTTAGATTCTTTGAGGGCATCGTGAACCATGGGGGTTTCTTGATGCTGGTCCCGCTTGGGGGGCTTTTAAGTGGTGCGAGGTTTTCGGCACAGTTGGTGATCCACTGGGTGAGGCTGTGGGCTGCATTGTTGGCGTCCGTGATGTTGGCTGGTGGGTTTTGGCTCAGTGTTGAGAGGAGCTGCTCTGTGGAGATTTTGCTCCAGTGTCTGCGGGAGATTTGTTGTGCACAATGGTGGTGGGTCTCCCTTTTGAAGGTGAAGTGGACGCATCTGTGGTCAGTCCAGTGTAGTTCGGAGGAGTGGCTGAAGGAGATGTGGTTGCTGGCGGAGAAGATGGGGTCGAGTGTGTGGCCAGCGGTGTGGGTGGGGGTGCTCACCAGTTGCTTGAGTCCGAGGTTGGCGAAGTTGTCGAGCAGGGTGGCGGTGTTGTTGTCGTTGTTATTCTCCAGGTGGAAGTTCAGGTCCCCGAGGAGGATGTATTCTGGTGAGGCAAGGGCTGATGAAGTCTGTGATGGTTTCGCTGAATTGGGCTCATGGGCCCGGGGGTCTGTAGACAAGTGTTCCTCTGAGGGTGGTTCTGGAGTCGGTGTGGATCTGTAAGTGTACGTGTTCGTCGGCGAGGGGGGTGTCTTTGGTGGTAGTCGTGATGTTGATGGTGTTCCTGTAGATGATGGCGATTCCTCCTCTGGTTTGGTTGACGCGGTCCTTCCGGGCGATCTTGTAGCCATCGGGGATGGCTATGGTGATGTCTGGGGCCGAGGAGGCGTTCATCCAGGTTTCTGTGATGAAGGCGACGTCTGGTGCTGTTGTGTCCAGGAGGTCCCATAGTTTGATGGTGTGCTTGTGGACGGAGCGTGTGTTGAGGAGGATGCAGTTGAGGTGGTGGTTGTTGCGAGGGCCGGTGGGTGGTCTGCAGGTTCGGCGGAATGTGTATTTGCAGGCTTGGCAGGTGAAGGGTCCATGGGTTCGGTTAGGGTTGGCTTGGTAGCAGGTGGCTATTCGTCCGGTGTTGAGGGCGTAGAGGGAGGTGGCGTCGTATCTTAGACGGGTGCTTTGAGTGTGGTGAGGGCCAGGGGTTCTGGCGCTGGGCGCGGTCCAGGCGCGGACGGGCGCAGACAGGCTTGCCTTTGGTGTGCCAGCAGCGCGGCCGCACAGCGGCCACCATAAAAAGGGAGGGGGAAGGAGGGGTCAGCTGGGAGGCGGGAGGGAAGGAGAGCAAATGGGAGCGGGGGGGCGGGGCCGCAAGGGTTGCAGCGGCGGGAAACAAAAGCGCTAAGGAGAGAAAGGAAAGAAATAAAAACAAAGAAAGGACCGACAAAAGGAGGAAAGTAAAAGCAAGAACTACCTGGCAGGGGCCTGGGCAGGCGGAGCTGCAGCGGCGGGGAAGCGACCTACCTGAGGGTCAAGAGTCGCTGTCTCTGCCGCGCAGTGGCCGCCATAAGAAGGGAGGGGGGGAGGAGGGGTCAGCTGTGAGGTGGGAGGCGGGAGGGAAGGAGAGCAAATGGGAGCGGGGGGCGGGGCCGCAAGGGTGGCAGCGGCGGGAAACAAAAGCGCTAAGGAGAGAAAGGAAAGAAATAAAAACAAAGAAAGGACCGACAAAACGAGGAAAGCAAAAGCAAGAACTACCTGGCAGGGGTCTGGGCAGGCGGAACTTCAGCAGCTGGGAAGCGACCTACCCGAGGGTCAAGGGTACCTTTCGAGTTTTTTGCAGAAAAAATTCACCTTTGGTGGTTATATAGCAAATGGCACTTTTGGGACCCATTAATAACTTTCATTCACTTAACCGCTCTATACCAAATGGAAATGAATACATCTGTATGGCAAAACACATATCAGCTGTATTGTCTTTAAAGAAGTCTTCTAGTGTATCAACGTTTGGACACAGTGCCACACGGCTGAGTCTGTCTACATGTGAAATTTACCATATATGATCTGCTATGTACATTTGTGCAACTGGAAACACGATCTCCCGAAGACTGGAATAAAAAGAAATTGACCTACTCTATTGTTTGCCGACTGTTGATAACATACCTGTGTCATGATGTTGGATCCTTACCTTTCAGGTATGCTCCAGGTCACCTTTCGGTTTCATTGAGTGTGATATATTTTTTTACCACACTCTTGTTGCTCTCTCTTTGTAGCAAGAGTGTGGCTTGACGTAGCCCCCTGCATACTTAGTTTCTTGATTATTGTACTGTACAGTCTCTTTAATAATTCCTGGACCTTTGAGGGGGCGCGCGGGTTACTATTCCCACTGCTACCAGCTGGAAAGTTTTGAAAAAAGTTATTTCCTATCGGACGCACACCTCCACCTTATCTGCGGATTCCACCTCTGTAGCATATATTTGCCAACTTTACCTACCTTTCAGGAGTTCATTCCATACCTGTGAATTATGCTACTCACATTGTTGAAATAACATGAACCCTGCGAATTACGGATTTCCGCCAACGAGTCTCCTTGTTTCAGTCTCCATTACTGCATCACACCAGAGAGCCTGTGCCAGAGCTTATGATAACAGCATCGTGTGGAAATGTGGAACGACATTGGTACCCTAATGATACCCCACCCCAGCGCTAACCCTGATGGCAATATCGTGCAGGAGCAAGATCGTGTGATTAGGTTATCACTTCTGTATTTTTAACTGAAACTAAAATGACGCCCTCGTTGACACTTCCCTTGTCCGCAGTGGGCATTTAAAACGCCCAGTTGTCACTGCTGGGGTACCATACAGTGCCCTGCATGTTAAAAAAAGAAAAGATTTTGCAGCAAACGTTAAACTCACGAGCAACCCAACCGGAGACGCAGATGCATGAGGGGATTTCACACAATAAACTACGAACACAGTAACGGGTCCAGGGATGCACATCTTGATTGGGCAGCGACCAGCTCTTGTTTCAATCAGCTTTATTGCTGTTGGATAATCCACTTCTCTGCTACTCAATTTTCAGAGCAAATCCACCGCCTCAGTCTCGCGGGCGGCAGACAAGCTAAAGCCGGTAAGTGGCTTTGAACCGGGAATGGCGGGACTCCTACTGTGAGATTGAGACAATCTGTACCCTCTAATTAACGCATTTCTCCATTACGCACTCTGTTTATGAACTACAGCTTTATCCGAGCACAGCGAACATCAAATTATTTCTGCAGCTGGCTAGTTGTCAGTCTACCAGTAACCCTTACCACATTAACAATAACCACATAACCGATTTATGCTTAAAATTTCAATGTGTGCTTGGCGCCACCAAGTGGCTGAAATGCGGTATGAAAACGGAGAGATAATAAACCTTATAAATAACAGATTACTTAGGAGCATGCATCCTGTGGGAAGCAATAGGCAATGAGAAAGAAATTCAGGTCGGCTACTTTGTCATGGCGGCCGGTCAGCATTTTCTTTTTGCAGAAACAAGCAAACACACTGCTCTTTTTTTCAGCAAAACAAAAACAGGCCTTACAGGAGTTTTTATCCAGTGCTCTGAGGCAATAGTATTTATTTCTTTACGCGACAGCTGCGCCCACCTTGGCTGGCGTCGATAGGGAAAAAGAGCATTGGAAGGCCCGCCTTAAAGTGGGCTGGCCTTCTAGTGGTCAGAAACTGGGCGCCTTGTGGCAAAGGGACTGGTGGTGAAGGCCTTCCCACGACAGACTTGGGCGATGCTTCTGTCAGGCGAATCGCTAGTTTTACAGGTCAGGAGACCCACCGATTTATGGCGCTCTGCGGCCTTTTGGCTACGTTCGTGCCAAAGATATACTATAATCATACATACATAAACATACATACCCCCCAACTCCGCAAATCCTAAATGACTTCTTATAAGTCTTACTCAGTTTTGCTCTGTTCCTGAGCTTAGGTCAAAATATAATGCAGAGGTCAGCCATGTGGCAGGAATCTAAGGGTGTCTTGGTTTGAAATGGCCCTGCGCTCACCAGTGATGGGTATTCCTTGAAGGCTCTACCATGCGGGCCTGTGACGACTCGAGAGCCCTGTGCAGCTAGTCAGCCTGAGTCAAGAGCAAGACTTCTGGGTCATGACAGGCAGCGCCAGTATTTCAGTATTTAAACATCGTAAATATACTAGGGATCTGCCTGGCAACTTCGTATTCTGTTCGCTCTTTGCTGTCGCCAGTTCTCTACACTTGTCCTTTATTTGCCTCCTTTACGGTTCCACTGACCGCCTTATTTGTTCACTTTGACCGAGCTCTTTTGATTCTGTTTGACTTTGGCGCTAATGCGGATCTCTCTTTATGGCTGTTTGCCCTCTTGCCTGATAAGCTGACCCTGCTCTCTGGACTCTGTTTTGTCTTTGCTGCATTGCTGTGTTTTCCGCCTTTCCCTGCTCGGGCAAGTCTCAGTTCCATTCCTGAATTTGGGACTTTGTGGCTTCACTTCTGATTGGCTTAGGTTCACTGTGGCCCACCTTTCTGAACTTGGGCACACTCTGGGGAGTGAGACGGATTGTTGTCAGAACTCGTTGGGTAACACTCACAGACCCTAACACCAAGTGGCTTTTGGATGGCTTTTTTTTAATTAAAATAATACATAGGTTTGACAGGTAGTAGCATTTCTGTTCCAGGAATAACTTTTGGTCATTGATGAAGTAGGGCATCTTGTTTGATGGTTCTTGTGTTTCATGGGACATTTAGTTGCTGCTCACTACAAATGAGGTTGGTCTCTCTGATATTGTGTTCTGGAGTAATGGTGGGATCCAACTGTCTGTTGGGTAGTAGACTATAATACATTTGATTATTGCTGCTGTGTGGGAAAACTCAGTGAGCAGAAGTGTGCAGTGTAGCAAAGTATGTTATTCAGTTTTAATAACCATTGGTTAATATTATTTTTATAACTTCTATGTAGTTTTGCACACAATTACCTATTTTTGCTTGATTGAACACTAGTTATATAATATTCTCTCCTTTAATACTCACTGTTGGTCCATATTTTTGCCTCTCAAATCTGATATATGTATTAGTTGTTAGGTTTAACTATTCATCAAGAGTGTGGTCGTGTAAGCAATGAAATTAGAGGAGGCAACCCAATTCTAAACCTTTAGAATGATAGATTGCAAATGCTAAATGTGAGAAATTGGGATTTTGGTTCACTGGGGTGTGAGACCTGGTCAAACAGCACCCACAATCCCTTGCAAGGTGAACCACAAAAAGGCACTAAATTAGCCTGTTCTTAAAACCGAGTAGCTTGGCACAAAAAGCAGTCAGGCTTATCTTAGAAGCAACGTGTAAAGTATTTATGCAGCACTCAAGCAGTGATAAAGCGAAAACATAACACAAGAATAAATCATAAACCAATTTAGAAAGGTGAATTAAAAAAAATATATTTGACACCAAACCTACAAAAATACAACCAGTAGAACCAGAGTTATGAATTTTTAAAGTTTTTAATGAAAAGTAGCACCTAAAAGACCACAACACCAATTGTGGACACATAGTCGCGTGAGTTCGAGTCAAAGTCAAAAGTTAAAGCCGACCGCTAAGGAGTGCGGTTTGGGTAAAAGAAGTGGATTGGGCCTGGTAAGGACATACCTGTAGACTTAGAAAAGTTCTTGGAGAAAAAAGTCTGAGAAGGTAAAGTTCAATGGGGCTAGACTGCAGGAGGTGTCTGAGAACAGAGCTTTGTCATCATATGGCGTTGTGTCAAAGCTGCAGTGAAGATTTCTACGTTCGGACATAGTTGTCGAAATGAACGTTGAATAACTCTAGCTGGATGAAGCAGATGACTGTAGCTGAAGACAGTTCCAGGAGGTCAAATACCCCTTTGGCGAAGGACCGCTGAAACGGATTTGCTGCTGAGGAAAAGAACATAGCGGGAAAAGCTGCAAAATCAATCCGACTGGTAATGTACCTTAGGTGGCTCGGCAAGCAGGTTGGTCCCAGTCTCCTCCTGGTTCTTCAAACATTTTGTGGCCACATTTTGTCTAAGTTCTCAGTTTTAGAAAGTGGCCATCTGGGCACCTTTAGCCCCACAACTAAGGGTCTAGGACCAGTGGGACACCTCTTGGGGTTCAGGACTCACTCAGGCTGGATCAAGGTGCAGGTTAAAGATGGTGGAAGCCCTATATGTCCCTGTGGCTCTGAACAGGAGGCCTGCAAACTAGCCCTTGGAGTCACTTCTGGTAGTCCTGTGTGCAGTTGAAGACACAGGACTGGCCTCTGAGAAGAAGAAAAACTTTAATATTTAGACAAATGTCTATTTTGGGGGGGAGGGTTTCGACTATCAGGACATGTAAAACTTAGAGGTACATGTCCATTTTTTAAATTACGCAGCACCATGTCCTATGGGCTACTTAGGGCCTGCAATAGGGTTGGCTTATATGTAATAAAAGGGGACTTTAAGGCTTAGGAAGGGAGGTTTAAATTCCAAGTTGACATGGCAGTGTGACACTGCATTCAGGCAGCACCAAGTCCTATGGGCTACTTAGGGCCTGCCTTAGGGTTGGCCTATAAATAATAAAAGGGGAGTTTAAGGCTTAAGAAGGGAGGTTTACATTCCAAGTTGACATGGCAGTGTGACAATGCATTCAGGCTGCAAAGGCAGGCCTGGGACATGTTTTGAAGGGGTACTTAAGTGGGTGGCACTAGTAGCATTTAATTTACAGGCCCTGGGTATATGGTATACCATTCTACAAGGGACTTGTACATAAAATAAATACGCCAATTAGCGATATGCCAATCAAACCATGTTTAGGGGAGAGAGCACAAGCACTTTATCAATGCTTAGCAGTGGTAAAACGCACAGGGTTTTGAGGTCAACAAAAACAAATTCAACAAAAGTTGGAGGGTAAAAGACAAAACGTTTGGGGGTGACCCTGCAGAGAGGGCCAGGTCCAACTTTAAACATATACATTTTTCTCTATTCATTACTTAAATGTGCAGTAAGGCAACATAAACATTACATGCAACTGAGAGTGCTGATTGCACACATACCTAATCATAGCCAACCAACCACTCAGACTTGGATGTAAACACACACGTTGCTTGGTGTCCGTTTCAAAATAGGTTGTAAAGGCAAAGCAGAGCATCCTATAATTTATACTTCTAGAAACTGGAAACAAGTGCAGCTTACAGCCTGCCTGACGAACCCATCAAATTTCTCTAAATTCATGACAAGTCACATTGCCATATGGTGAACATCTTGAAGTCTGCAAATAGCTTACTGAAGAAGGCCAACATAGCAAGCATTGGTATAATTCAACCTAGAAATTATAGTAGCATTAATAACACAAGCTTTCTAGTGGCTCAGAACAAAATGAAGGTTTTTCTTCAAGATTCTTATTTGGACGTAACACAATGACACAACTGCAACAGAAGGACGAGGCATGTGGAAATGTTATAAGTATATTTGTTGGGATAAAGATGTCCTCTGCATGATAAAAGATGTGCAGCCCTCACCTGAATGCCCAGCTGTACTGTTGTATGGATCCCTAATGCTGATTTTTGTTGACAGAGTCAAACACGGATCATGCATTTGTGCCACGACATAGGCCTGTCTGACAGATTGTGGTTTTGTTGGGCTCGGAGGGGTGCCCAAAGCTCTACCCTCATAGTAGTGGAAGGCCACTGACTTCACCAAGTGCTAAGCAGCACATGTGCAGTGGTGGCAGCATATCGTATAGTGATCAGTAGAAATGAGCAGGTCCTTTTTACCATGTGTCACTGGAGTGAAGCCTACAGGTTCACTCTCCTTTTTAAAAGTTTCGCTGCTGTGTGCTTAACTCACCATTGGTCTACATCAGGTAGGTGTGGAGTGGTGCACAGCACAGGAGTAATGACTGCACTGGATGTATGTATGCCTGGGATGGGTACAGTACAGAGATAGAGCAGCACTGTGCAGTACATGCATGGTTAGTGCATGTACTTAGTGTATGTATGCCTGCAAGGAATACATTACAAAAATATGTAGTTCTGTGCAGTGCTTGTGCAATGAAAATCATGTGCTTGTTGTATGTGTACTTGCCAGAAGTACAATACATGAAGGGTGAAGTGTGGTGCAATGTGCATGGGGGAGTGTGTGGGCTGGTAGTGTGTGTGTTTGCAAATAGCACTCCTCAGTACAATGCAGAATGGCTACAGTACTGAACAGTGCATGCTTATTGAATGTGTGACCTGAATGTATGTCTTCTTTTGTGGCACAATAAATGGAGGTGACAGTACTAGACAGTATGTGTGCTGTGTATGAGTGCAAGTGTGCCTGCAATGGTAAAAATACATGTAGGACCAGGGGTTCCATTTTGGGAAGCCCCGGCCTACCTGGTGAAGACATGAGGAGTAGAGTAAAGGAATCTTCACAGACAGATTTGTGTAATGCTACATTCCTATGAGCTGGGTGGAACACACTGGAGGAAGGGAGAGAGACTCTTCCCCTTTATACTTCAAAAAAGTGCTCTTTGATTCAGTGAGATGGGGCTGATAAGGGAATCATGAAGAGTAGGGCTGGAATCCTAAGGTTTACATTTTAATGTACATATCACTGTAGCTGACACCCAGGTGTGAACTCCAGTGACTCCCTTGGGCTGTATTGTGGGTCGGTCATCTTTTGAGTCTTTCCAGCTATGACAGACAGCCTTTTAATGGGGAAAGAAGAGAAAGCAAAGTGTACACTTCAAAAGAGACAGAACTTCCAAAATAAAATGTCAAAGGCTTAGACACTAAATCACATTTGTTGTCTAGAAAAGGACTATAAGAAAGGTTGGCCCCTGGGACATGAGGAGTGAAACGCCTCAACCACCCTGGTTGGGCTCAGTAGGTCCTGCATGCCTGGTGGCCCTCTGAAAGGGGTGCTGACAGAACACTTGTCTGACACCATTCCATACAGACACAGGGGAATTCTCAGTGCCTAAACCAGACTTTAACGCATCTGGGTAGCATCTAGTAACTGGTGCGCTTCAACATAATTAGAAAGCAGATAAGCCAGACTTTCTCACCAATTTTAGTGGCTACTCGCAAAAGAAAAATGCGCCTATAGTAAATTTCTACCCTGCGGTCCAAGTCTGACTTCGTTAAGTGGGCTGATGACCATTTCTATTGTCCACTAGGGATGGTGTCAGAGGAAAACAATGTGATAAGGATGGTAGTAAAACAACCACAGATAAATATCTGATTGGACATAAATCATCCTGGGAGCCTGACGTTGGGGAAGTAAGCAAGGAGGAACCCTCTTCCTTTTCCTTAATCACTGGCTAAGCTTTAAAAGGTGTGACAAAGAAAGGAAGAAGGCTTGTAATCATGTTGTTTGAGAAAGGGTGGAACTGTAAGATGGGCAATACTATTAGGAATGGCTTTGGTCTTTTCATAGAAAAAAGAAGCCAAATTATCACAAACAACTTGGGAGGCAAAAAACAGTCATTTTGACAAAGGGCACAATGGAGAGATTATAGGCTACCTGGAAAAGAGCCCATGACGGGTTGGAGACCTGAGGAATAGAATATGAAATAAAAAAAGACCTCAGTGCCAATTAAAGGACACTTCAATGCATGTGTTGTTGACATTCATGTGGTGTTTTCAAAGTCTGATGGGTTTGTGAATGTGTGTATGTGTCTATATACACTTTTGTGTTTAGCTAAATGCAAAAATGTATAATTTTTATATGCAGTGGTAGAGGGGGTGAAGCCGTTTTTCTCTTCCCTTGACCTTACCCAAGCTACCTCACGGCCACAAGGATCCCTATCATCTGTGAAAATACCCAGGACTCCACACTGTCCCCTTTCTTCTTCAGCATCTACTTGGAGTCACTTGGTGCCCTACTTACAGATAAAAGCATCAAGATTCACCAATATGCTGGTGATACACAGCTCTATTGGAAATGCTGCTCTGCTACAGACATTCATTGCCTCATTCACTGTCTGCACATCATTCAGACCAGGATGTCCAATGCCTACTTGAAGCCCTTCCTAGCCAACACAGAATTCCAGTTGTTTTCCAAGAGCAATAACTAAGAAACAATATGAACCTGGCTTAATGATGTGAACCTTGATGGTTTTAAAACCCAACTTTCACCCACTACCTAATCACTTGGATTCAAACCGACACCATCTTCACCCTCAAGAAACATTTTGCCAAAAAGAAAAGACAGCGTGTTGTCAGCTCCCTCTTGTAAAGAAAGTGTATCAGATTCTTCTGTAAAGTGACTTCAGAAATGATGCTCAAGCTTTCATACTGACATATCTGGATGTGGTAATGCCCTGCTTCATGGCCTCTGAGACTCCACACTGGCATCCTTTAGGGGCATCTTACATGCAGCAGCAATCTCATCCAGGGCCTGAAGAAATGTGATTGCAACACCCCCCATCCTGATGGAATTCACTTGGCTTCCCTTGTCAACTCACAAAATCTGGAAAACCAGCAGCACCATTTACAACTACACCATGACCAGCTCTCCTGCGTACCTTGCAGGCGAGCTCACGTAGGTCTCAGCACAAAGGACACCAGCAGTCTGCAGACTAAAATGTGTGAAAAAGAAAAAAACATAGAAGCAGCCTTTTCTGTCTGTTCATCCAGCATCTGGAACAACATTTTTGTATCCACTAGGGCTGCCCCACTGCTGCTTCAATTTGCAAAAGAATTGAAGGCTGACCTCTTTAAAGAACACTACATCACAGTGCATTACCTGTCCAAATCAGCTATCACTCCTATCATTTGTTGACTTTATGTCTTTCTTTCCCCTCGTATATCTCTGCTGCCTTTTGGCTAGGTTTGCACCATAGAAATACCACATACATACATGAATAACACCAGCCCGTCCTACTCTCTAAAGAATGATGCTTTGCTGTTTATAACATAATTTTAGATGTTTTCCTTTGCAGTATGTAGAGCATTTTGACAGCTTCAAGGCACCAGGAGTAGAGACAGAGGTGAAACAAAGCTCCTCAAGTAGAGTTTGGAGGAAAAGAAGATCCACCATAACACTGGTGTTCTTCCACCCAGCCGAATTTTCCCTTCCTCTACTATTTAGGTTAGGTTAAAGGTGGAGCCTCCACTTGCTCTGCTGATGTGAACCTGTAGCCTGGTGGACCATCTGCTAGGGGGCTGTTAAGTCACAATGATGGTTGCCCCACTCTGTTAAGAGTGGGGCTACCAACGCTAATTTTTCCTGCCCGATGTGTGGTGAATGCAGGCAAGAAAAATGTAGAATGGCTCCTATGCAAGGATAAAGCTCCATACACTTCAAGCCATGCATGTTTTGCATTGCTCAAACAAACCCCAGTTTTTAGAGTATATTTTCTCAATACAAATAAGGTTGCCTTGAAGGTGCCTTAAATATGGTGCCCCTCTGCAGTAGGGTGGGGATCTCTAAATAGGGCAAATGGTCCTCTGCCTGAGGTCTAGAAGCCATGGGCTTATTCACACTGGCAGATCTGCTGATTTTCCACTAGGTTCTAAATGTCTGCCTAAGCATGGTCTACAAGGTTATAGCAGGGCACTTAACATATCAGGTTAGTCTGCTAGTCTTTGTGTATCATGAATAACTAAATATTACCTTAATTATCTATGTAGCTTTCCTCCTAAAATGTTATCATAGTGCAAGACAGAGCTGGTGACTTCAGGAAAAGGAACATCATAGATGGCTCCTCTCTGTTCCTCATAACACACCCGGTCCTCATAAAGATAGTGTTTGTCTGGTTCTGTCGGGGTAACCCATACTACTAGGACTAATCTGATCCTCAAAGCAAGGGTTATATACATACACGCACTCCTCCCAAATCCCCTGCTACACCTCTTTCTCTGTTTTTAATATTAAATGCATTGTCAGGGCAAAGACAGAGGTGGCGCGTTATTATGGCCTATGAGGTTATAGCAGGTGTAAAATGAGCAAACAAAGTGAACTTGATGATCCCATTTATTGTAAGCTACATTTCTGTCTGGATATCATCATGATAGAAGCACAAAGAAAGATCTGAGGGCTAAGGCTATGATTCCAGGTTAAGGAGACTTTTGCTGCTAATTAGTGTCCATGGTAATCACCACTAATCTGGTGTGGGTTATTTATTGGGTAACATTATTGTCAGAGTTCCTCACCTAAAGATGAAGCTTAACCCCTTCGATGCTAGGCCTTTTCCCCCTCCTGTGCCGAGCCTTTTTTTTGGCTATTTGGGTTAGTTCGCGCTTAGGCCCTCATAACTTTTTGTTCACATAAGCTACCCACGCCAAATTTGCGTCCTTTTTTTCCAACATCCTAGGGATTCTAGAGGTACCCAGACTTTGTGGGTTCCCCTGAAGGAGACCAAGAAATTAGCCAAAATACAGTGATTTTTTTTGTTTTTCAAAACAATGGGAAAAAAGGGCTGCAGAAGGCAGCTCGTGTTTTTTCCCCTGAAAATGGCATCAACAAAGGGTTTGCGGTGGCAAGATCACCATCTTCCCAGCTTTCAGGAACAGGCAGTTTTTCAATACAATTTTGACATTTTACTGGGACATACCCCATTTTTACTATTTTTTGTGCTTTCAGCCTCCTTCCAGTTAGTGACCAAAATGGGTGAGAAACCAATGCTGGATCCCAGAAAGCTAAACATTTCTGAAAAGTAGACAAAATTCTGAATTCAGCAAGGGGTAATTTGTGTACATCCTACTAGTGTTTACTACAGAAAATAACAGCTGAAATAAAAAATATTGAAATTGAGGTAAAAAACAGCCATTTTTCTCCACGTTTTAGTCTGTAACTTTTTCCTGCGATGTCAGATTCTTTAAAGCAATATACCGTTACGTCAGCTGGACTCATCTGGTTGCGGGGATATATAGGGCTTGTAGGTTCATCAAGAACTCTAGGTACCCAGAGCCAATAAATGAGCTTCACCTTGCAATGGGTTTTCATTCTATACCGGGTATACAGCAATTCATTTGCTGAAATATAAAAAGTGAAAAATAAGTATCGAGAAAACCTTTGTATTTCCAAAATGGCCACAAGATAAGGTGTTGAGAAGCAGTGGTTATTTGCACATCTCTGAATTCCGGGGTGCCCATACTAGCGTGTGAATTACAGGGTTTTCTCAAATAGACGTATTTTTTACACACTGTCTTACATTTGGAAGGAAAAAATGTAGAGAAGGACAAGAAGAAATAACACTTGTTTTGCTATTCTGTTTTCCCCCAAGTCTCCCAATAAAAATGGTACCTTACTTGTGTGGGTAGGCCTAGCGCCCACGAAAGGAAATGGCTCAAAACACAACGTGGACACATCACATTTTTTCACAGAAAACAGAGGTGTTTTTTGCAAAGTGCCTACCTGTGGATTTTGGCCTCTAGCTCAGCCGGCACCTGGGGAAACCTAGCAAACCAGCGCATTATTTAAAACTAGACACCTAGGGGAATCCAAGATGGGGTGACTTGTGGGGCTCTGACCAGGTTCTGTTACCCAGAATCCTTTGCAAACCTCAAAACTTGACCAAAAAAACAATTATTCCTCTAATTTCGGTGACAGAAAGTTCTGGGATCTGAGAGAAGCCACGAATTTCCTTCTACCCAGCGTTCCCCGAAGTCTCCCGATAAAAATGGTACCTCACTTGTGTGGGTAGGCCTAGTGCCCACAAAAGGAAATGGCCCAAAACACAATGTGGATGGTTTTTGCAAAGTGCCTACCTGTGGATTTTGGCCTCTAGCTCAGCCGGCCCCAGGGGGGGCAGAAATGGCCTAAAATAAATTTGCCCCCCCACCTGCCCGGGGAGCGACCCTTGCCTACGGGGTCGCTCCCCTTGCGTGACGTTGGCGCAAAAAATAAGATCCCTGGTGCCTAGTGGTTTCTGTCCCCCTTGGGGGCAGATTGACCCAAAATCCCCGATCTGCCCCCAAGGGGGGCAGAAATGGTCTAAATACAATTTGCCCCCCAGGGGAGCGACCCTTGCCTAATGGGTCGCTCCCCATCTATAAAAAAAACAAACAAAAAAAAGCAAAATTTTTTTTTTGCCCTGGCGCCTAGAGGTTTCTGCCCCCCCTGGGGGCAGATCAGCCTCATAACAATAGGCCGATCTGCCCCCGGGGGGGGGGGCAGAAATGGCCTAAAATAAATTTGCCCCCGTCCCCCTGGGGAGCAACCCTTGCCTATGGGGTCGCTGCCCTTGCGTGACATTGGTTCAAAAAAAAAAAATCCCCGGTTTCTAGTGGTTTCTGCTCCCCTTGGAGGCAGATTGACCTAAAATCGGCCGATCTGCCCCCAAAGGGCGCAGAAATGGCCTAAAATAAATTGGCCCCCCCAGGGGAACGACCCTTGCCTAAGGGGTCGCTCCTGTTGCGTGAAATTCATGGAAAAAAAAACCTCCCTGGTGTCTAGTGGTTTCTGTCCCCCTTGGGGGCAGATTGGCCTCATAAAAATAGGCCAATCTGCCCCCAAGGGGGGGCAGAAATGGCCTAAATATAATTTGCCCCCTAGGGGAGCGACTCTTGCCTAAGGGGTCGCTCCCCACCTAAAAAAAAACAATAGAAAAGATCCCTGGTGCCTAGAGGTTTCTGCCCCCCCCTGGGGGCAGATCGGCCTAATAATAAGCCGATCGAAAAGGCTTTAAAAAAAATGCCCCTCCTGGGAGTGACCCTTGCCCAAGGGGTCGCTCCCTTATGCCAATTTCCTTAAAACATTTAAATCCCTGTTGTCTAGTGGGCGTTTTAGCAGCCGGATTGCTTGCAATCCGGCTGCTAAAACGCTGAGAGAGACTTCAAAGGGAAGGAAATTCCTTTCCTTCCCTTTGAAGCCTCTCCGGCCTCCTCCATGTGATCGGGAGAGAAATGCAAAGCATTTCTCTTCCGATCGCACTGGTAACTGAGCTTCCAGCGCGATGGGAGGAGGCCTTGTGACAATCAGTGCGCGATTGCGCGCTGACATCACGGGGCGGGTGGGGGGGTCGGGCTTCCCCTTCCATCCCTGCCTTGGGGGGGTGGGAGGGGAACCCCAAAGAGGGAGCGCTAGCGCTCCCTCTTGGCTCTGTTGCCAGGACGTAATGGTTACGTCCTGGGCACACGAGCACTGTGCCTCAGGACGTAACCATTACGTCCTGGGTACAGACAGGGTTAACACGTGGAATCATTGATTAATGCACTAATTCCTGCACATTTTTATTTTATGTCGTAGCATTTTATCTTGACACATTTCCTCAGGCTTTTTCTGATGAAATTGTTCAGGAGAAAATTGCAGAATCGGGTAATTGAAGCACAACTCAGAATTCTAACTCATGTGCAAACATGCATTTGCACATGAATCAGAATTTTAAACAACTTTGAGTTAGGGTCTAACTAAAGTCTGTACATTTATAGAAGGCAGGGATAGATTGTCAATAGGGATTTGTCTTGTTCTAAATTGCCATTATTATAGCACTGTAGTGGTCTAGGGTTTGAGTATGTTGTATTTTAGTTGTATTTATCCAGTGCTTCATACTTCTAATGAGGGGCCAAAGCGCATTTGTGCAAAAGTAGCAGCTTACACAGAGAGTTTTTTGATGTAATGTTTCAGGACCAAATACAGTAATGTTGTCAAAGTCGGATTCCTCGGGATTTGTGTCTTTATTCTGTTATGATTTATTGTTGGCAATTATTACTTCAAATATCATACTCAAAAGGGAAAAAGAAGATCAGCATGAAAGGCAATCTAAAGTGAAAAGTTTCTTAGACATACATAGAAGACAATTACAAGGATATTTATACATTTATCCAATATTTATTATAAGGCAAGTAATACGCAAATATTTAATAATATAATCACAAAAATACTATCTGAGAAGAAATATTAATATCCTTCAAATATGTTTATCTAAAAATTAAAATATATGAAATCTACAATGTCTTTTAGTTAACATCTTTTTGTCCAAAATTGCACAATGAATTCTAAAACTAACTTTTCAACTTTGTAAAAATACCTGTGAATCTTTCTTCTCAAGAAACACAGTGAATTATAATGTTTAACCTTTCACAATAGAATGCGCACTTATATTGATTCTTTCTTCAAATAAACAAAACATTTAAATAAGAAGTATTTTTAAAACATGAGCGTGCACATGTAAATGTGTCATCTGTTTAAACATTTAAGAATAACATAATTCAATTCAGCTGGAACCATTTATAAAGTCTGCAAATGACCGTGCTTAGTTTTACCTAAAAGAATCCTTTTAAACAAAAATATGTTGCACTAGAATTGTAACTAATCCCCAGGGCATATTTAAACTAAAATAACACAAAGCTTCGGATATTCCTTCTTGGAACTCCAGAGACCATCCACTGCACGGCAGGGGACCAAAAGGGCAAATCCAGATGGGAATCACCAAATCCAATCCAGGCAAAGTCCAAAATAGTAAGCACAGAGAAATGGGAGTGGTCGGTTTTTATAGCAGAACCACACCCTCAATCATGAAAATTCCAGAAAGAACTACACCCTTAATCATGTGTACTCCAGGATACTGGGAATTGTAGTTCCATCAACATAAACATCGTGGATTTGAGCAGTTTAACCACCACCGAGCACTCTTATTACACAAATGCATTTTTACACATGAATAAAGAGGAGAATGTTTTTTAATAGAACAAAGTGTGTGGCAAGAACGTTTGGTAGGAGAGATACTATGTTTAGAGGTATGATTACGCCAAAGTCTGACAAATGTGTTTTGTTGCTATGCCTCTGCATGAATTTGAAAAGAAAACAGGTGAGATAGATTGCTTAAACATTTCAATTCTAATTGATGAACAGAAGTATGGGAGTACAGTCTGGCCTATGTTTGAAGTGTTTTTGTGAGTGGATTTGCTGAAACTACTCAAACTGTTTCATAAACAAGGGTGTAGTTGCCCTTTCTCATGGGTGTAGGAGAGAAGTGTAAGGATCAATTTGGCTGCACAAGACAATGCCTGCCAACTTTGTAAAACCTCTTTAGAGGAAGTAGCTCCCATCACAATAATAAAGGAAGGAAAGAAAAGTCAGCACCCTGGTTTACGTCTCATCTAGGTTTCCTAAAACAAGGCTATAGAGCGCTTGAAAGGAAATGGAGAAAAAACTATGACAATAGCTCTAAACTCTCCTATACAATAGCTATTAGACAATACTACCAGGAAATAAAAAAAGCTCAGACAGCAAACTATGAATCAATAATAGTGAACGCAGCAAATGCCAAGAGGGAACTCTTGTATTGTGAACTCGCTCTCCATTTGAAAACTA
Organism: Pleurodeles waltl; assembly: GCF_031143425.1. Taxonomy (NCBI): domain Eukaryota; kingdom Metazoa; phylum Chordata; class Amphibia; order Caudata; family Salamandridae; genus Pleurodeles; species Pleurodeles waltl. The sequence continues at coordinate 1,763,192,132 of NC_090440.1, forward strand.
AAAACATGCTGCCCAATCCCATGATAGCACATTGCAATAAACTTGCAGCATATTTCCAAGATAGAGTTGCAGAAATTTACAAGAACTTGCAACAGGCAAAAGGGGATTGTCTACCTTACCTGTCACCAAGGTGTCGCAAAAGAGAGGTATGCATTTCCAGAGTTTTCCCCCTATCATTATGGAGCTGCTTCCAGCTCTAGTCTGAAAAGTAAAATCCGGCTACCCATTGAATTCTGCCCCACCCCATATTCTCACACTAGGGATCTTCTACTCACAGTGATGGAGCTTCCTAATCAATCTCTTTCTAAAGGAACGCTTCCCCTAAGCGAAACATGCAATGGTTAAGTCTCTTCTAAAGAAGCCCAATTTGGATCTGTTATGTCTGGGGAATTATAGACCCATTTCCTTGCTTCCAGACATGGGGAAAATACTTGAAAGACATGTCAACCAAAAACTCTCCCACTCTGTAGAGGAAAGTTCACTCCTCCACCCAACTCAGATTTGTTCCGGCCCCAACACAGCACAGAGACTGCACTGTTAAAGATCATAGAGGAACTCAAACTGATACCGGACAAAGGCGGCTCAGCTGCAATCAATCTCCTTGATCTAAGCGCTGCCTTCGACACAGTCGATCACGCAACGCTGATTGAAAGAATGAAAGACCTAGGGATAAAAAATACTGCCCTGAACTGGTTTTCCTTATTTCTTAGTGATAGATCCTTTCAAATATGGGAGAACCCAATATTACTTTGTAATAAAGTTTGGGAAACCTCAGGGCTCCTCACTGAGCCCAACACTGTTCAATATATACCTAAACCTGCTAACAAACCTGGCCAAGGAATTTGGTGCGCTGATCATACCTTATAAAGACAGTACACAACTTATTGTTTTTCTTTCCCAGAGACAGGCCTGACAAACAGCATCTAGCCCCATGCCTGGTGGATGGCAGATCATTCGCTCAAACTAAATGGACCTAAAACCAAGGTGTTGGTCCTAGGCAATTAACCCAACACCCCAGTGAATACAGAATGGCCAGAATGTCTAGGACCCCCCCATTCCCCTCACTCCCCTATAAAGAGTTTAGGACTGTGGCTTGACAGGGCCTTAACTATGGAAGCTCAGGCTAAAAAACTGCTCCTTCGGTATAATTTGATCCCCTATGAAAATTATTGAGCTCCTACCCTCTCCTTCTAGGAGAATAGTAGTGCAAGCACTGATTCTGTCTTGCTTAGATTACGGGAACTCCCTGTATCTAGGTGTCCCTCAATACATTATCAAGAGATTGCAATTGATCCAGAATGTGTCTGCTAAGGTAATTCTCAAGTTTCCTAAACATGCATCTGCAAATAGTGTTTTAGCCACAATGCACTGGCTCCCAGTAAAAGAGAGAATCAACTTTAAGTCACTCTGACTTGCCCATAGAGGAATACATCAGAAAGGCCGCCCCCGATCATGAACCTTCTTGTACCTTTTACCCCTCCAAGGACATTAAGATCTTCTAAGGCACAATTTCTAAAGGTGCCCTGAATCCATAAGAGCAGATGGGAAGGCAGATCTTTTTCATATCTGACTTCTAAACTCTGGAACTCTATGCCGGCCAAGCTGAGAAACAAAATCAATGAGACTTGTTTCAGGAAAATGCTCAAGACATGGTCTTACCCCCACTAACTTTCAGCTTAGCACTACCTACAATGGTAGGCGGGGCCTCACTGAGCACTGGAAGTCTTCAGGTAGCTATACACTCTATAAATCTGCATAGAATAGAATACGTGGTTTGGTCTGCATATATACAATTTGAACCACATAGTATATGGGGCTACGAATGTGCACAGGGATGATGTGAGGGAGATGCAAGCTCAGGAATTCAACTAGTACAAGGCCTAAGAGTGCATGGCAAACTCATAACTATTATTATCTATAATTGTCAAACGTTGATTACGAGCGATATGTTTTCAGTCAAGAACGTCAAATAGTTGGTGAAAAAATTGATTAATTCATGGAAAGACTCAACAACCTCATCAAACACTGTAAGATCAATGAATAAACTGATCAAAAAGCCAGCTGTGTAGAGTTATCAATGGATGCTTGTCCGATTCATTCAGATGATGAATGCTGAGAGAAAGTCCTAGTCTGGAGCGAGTGTTGATGGCTGACAGAGCTCAGGAAATCTGGTGGTGTGGAGGCTGGAGGTGGCTGGAGCAAGTCAGTCATGAACGTGGAAAGTAATTTGAAACAAAAGACTGAAAGACCAAAAATGATGTCCACATGCAAAAAGAAGTTATGTTTCAGATATGGATTTGCGTTTCTACATGAAGAAAAGTGTGCTGTCATTGGTCAGAAATGTAAAGCCGGTGGTAAAGAGAACCATTTTGTGCAATGTGGAAAGCAAGAGAAACAGTAAGTGCACCATGGTGGGAAGACAAAATAGGCCACCAGAACGTTCCAGAAGCAACGTGCTGCAGCATCATTTAGGCAAAGAGATACTAAACAAAAATTATCATCATTTAAATCATCGTCAAACCGTTCTTCTGCCTCCTTTATAAGTGAGTTTAGAAAGTGATTGTGCCATGTCAATGCTTACCTCTGAAAAACGTGCACATGTTGGACTGGTCGCATGTGAGGAGAAAAGTCAGTCAAAGAAAGCTGACATGTCAAAGCAAAAAATTCATACAAACACTGTCTAAATATTTCATTGAAAATAAATGGATGTTCTATACCTTTAATTATCAATAGTGGTGCATCAATAAATATAATGCTTGAAGAAAAGCATAGTGAACTGTCTCCAATACTGCGGCTTACGTCGTCAAAAACCAAAATGTATATTTGGGCTGCTTTCACAATCTTGAAGAGTGAAGGTTCACTTATAGTGACAGTGAAACATAAGAAAACAAAAGTACAAGCACCGATCAATGTGATTCAAGGTGCAGCTGCAAGTGCCTGCTTGCTCAGTTTCAACATGACTGCTGAGAGTGGACTGATTTCTGCGAATTAAAGCATGAATGCACATCACAAAATAGTAAGTCAGTTCCCTTCATTATTTCATTATTTCATGGTTTAGGAAAATTAAAAACTATGAAAGTAAAGCTACATATTAATAAGGTTGTCCATCTTGTTGCTCAGATACATTAATGTGTTGCGCTTCATGTACAAGAAGCTGTTGAAAAAGAAACTGAATCATTACTTAGGTATGAAATGGTCCAATGCCATGGATTTCTTCAGTAGTAGCAGTGCCTAAAAAGGACCATGAAGGAGCTGTGCCCATCTGGGGAAACGTCCGGAACAACGATGCCGGAACCACAATAACGTTGTTTTCTCTGCCTTAACCACGCATGTGCTGAACAACGCACATGCGTGGTTAAGGCAGAGAAAAAGGGAGAGTGCATCGGGAGAGGACATGGCCACGTTAGTGGGGCGGGAGAGGTAGTTTTTAGGGTAGTTTAATCTTTAGGGAGGTGTTAGGGAGCTGGGGTAATTTTATTTTTAGGGGTCAGGGTAATTTTGTTTTCAGGGTGGTTGGGGGCGGGTTTTTAGGGGTTGGGTTTGCGGGTCGGGTAGGTTTGTATTTAGAGTGGGTGGGGGGTCAGGTTTTCAGGGGTGGGGTTGGGGGTTCAGGGTAATTTTGTTTTAGGGGTAGGGTGGGGCGTCGGGATAGGACGCGGTCAGGTAAGTAGAGCTGGAGAAGGGTTGGTGGTAGGTTTTAGGGGTGGGGTGTTTTTTTTTTTTTTTTAAAGAGGCTGGGGTGTGGGGTCGGGGTAGTTTTGTTTTTAGGGTGAGAGTGGCGGGGTGGAGTACTATGGTTTTTAAGGTGGGGTGGGGAGGTAGGGGTAATTTAGTTTTTAGGGGCGGGGTGGGGGGTCAGGGTAATTTTGTATTTAGGGCGGTTAGGGTTCGGGTTTTTAGGGGCAAGAGTGGGGGTAATTTTGTTTTTAGGGGTGAGTAGTTTGATTTTTGGGGGTGGAGGTAGGTTGTTTTTAGGGTGGGTGGGGGTTGGGGTAGGTTTTAGGGCGCAGGGTGGGGAGTCGGGGTAGTTTTATTTTTAGGGTGGGTGGGGGGGGTTTGGATAGTTTTATTTGTATGGTGAGGGTGGGTGGTCGGGGTAATTTTGTTTTTAGGGGTGGGGTAGTTTTATTTTTGGGTTGGGGGTCGGTTGTTTTTAGGGCAGCTGGGGGGTTGGGGAAGGTTTTAGGGCTCAGGGTGGGTGAAGATATCCAGGTAGTTTTATTTTTTGGGCGGGTGGGGGGTCGGGGTAGCTTTATTCTTCGGGCAGGTTGGGGTGGTCGGGGTTGTTGTGTTTATAGGGCAGGTGGGGTGGCATACGAAATCTACGCATGCAGTTCCACACATGCCTTTACTAGGCATGCCTTTACAACAAAAAATCATTGTAAAGGCATGCATGGTAAAGGCATTAGTGGAAACGATGCAGACGCTGTTCGACCGTGTTGTTCAGGCATGCGTGTTTGGCGCATGCGTTGTTCCATCGTACTTCGCGCATACATGTTTACATGTGCCAGGCAACAAAGCAATTGAATGAGAATGAGATCAAGGACCGCACATTGCTGACACACTAACATAATTGAGTGGTGCCAAGGTCTTTTCTTGACTTGATTTAAATAAAGGTTATCATCAGTTAGAACTTGAAGAGAGCTGTAGGTATATTACAACCTTTATTACACATGTTGGTTTGTTTAGATACAAGACACTTAGTTTTGGTGTGACATCAGCTGCATAACTTTTCCAAGACATCATACGACACATCATACAACCTGTTGTGAATGCATTTAATTATAGTGATGACATATTAGTTTTCAGAGCTACACAAAATGAGCATGATAGAGCCCTCACACAAGTATGTGAATTATTTAATGATACAGATTTGACTTTAAAAGCAGACAAGTGTGAGTTCAACAAAACTAAAATTCTTTGGCCGTATATTTTCTGATGGGGGTATGATGCCTGATCCTGCAAAAGTACAAGCTTTGATAAATGCCAAAGCCCGACAAAATGTTTCAATGGACATTGTTTTCTTGGAATGGCCAGTTACTGTTCAAGAAACATAAAGGACTAGCCACTGTTAGTGATCCATTACCAGAGTTAACAAAGAAAAATGTTTCTTTTCAATGGTCATGAGAATGTAAAAAAAGCTTCAAGAGAATCAAACACGCCATCAAAAATGCTATTGTGCTTCAGTCCAAAGCTTCATTCAGAGATTGTGGTTGACGCTAGCCCAGTTGGGTTAGGCACTATACTTGCACAGCATATTGGAGACCTAAATGCTAAACAGCATATTGAGACCTACGCTAGTAGACATTTGTTTCAAACAGAATGTGCTTACTCGCAGCCTGAGAAAGAAAGGTTGGCTGCGGTATGGGTTTGTGAGCATTTCCATGCATTCCTGAATGCTGGTGTAGGATCATTGAGCTTTCCTTGACCGTCTTTGGCCAACTAAAAGCCAAGATGCCTCCTCCAATCGAAGATCTTTCATCCACGACACAAGCAAGTATTCAAAAAACTTGATAGCATCTTTGCAACATGGAACATACTAGTCATTGTGAAGTTCTGTATTGGTCCACCCGTAAAATAGCAAATAATTTAAACAATTTCTGGAGCATCTGAACATAAAGCATCAAAACATCACACCCTTATGGCCACGGGCCAATGGACTTGTTGAGCGTTTTATGAGTACTCTAAAGAAAGCAGTACAGCATGCAACTCTTGAGAAGCTCAGTTTAAAAACAGTATTGAATTCTACTTTACAAGCTTATTGTTCGACACCCCACTTGACCGTGGGTGAAAGTACTGTAACTTTGATGTTCAGGACAGCAAACACAACTAAGTTACCTCAGTGGATCACCAAAAGAGATAGAAGTGAAAATATGATTTGTACAAGAGACTTGGTTCATAAACATAAAATGAAGGTCGATACGTGTGAGGAGACATGCAAAAGACCTCTCATTCAGAAAAGGAGATTTGGTGATTGCTTCAAAGATATGCAAAAGAGAATATGATGCTCCTTAGGATAGTGAACCTTCTCAAATAGGTCTACCAAAGGACACATGGTGACTGCCCAGCGCCCTGGGAAGTCTATTACCAGAAACTGTTCTCACTTCAGGCCTATATTTCATCGGTCTTCAAATTGAGATGGTGAAAGAAAGACTGATTCTGAAAACTCAGTGACTGTTGCTGATTCCTTACTATTGTTAGCAATTGCCGACATTCAAGGTGACAGTTTACAGCTTCCAGTAACTACAGCGGGTCGACTGATCAAAGCACCAAGAAGATCAATAGAAGATATATAGCCGTACATGTTTCTATATATAGATTTTTGTGTCCGTCCATTGACTTTCTAAAAATTTCAATTTTTCATTTAACAGAGGAGGAGAGGTAGTGTCTGGCATGATTTTGAAGGGGACCTTTCTGGCTCCCCTCGGACTCCGTATTAGTGTGACGAATTGCTAGAATAGAACGTAATAAAAGCTTTGATTAGAATGTTGGCATTCACAGGTACACGCAGAGGAATAAAGACGTGTGATTTACAGCTTTGTGTGTGGCCTAGGCATTCAGTGGGGAGGGGGGTTGGGGAAGAAGCTACACCGGGTTGCTCCGATCAGTTTTTTTTTTTTTTATGAAATTAACAGCTGGTGCCATGCGCGGCTGTGTTATTTTAGCCTTCAGATTTCGATTATAGCAATGGACAAACATAGGGTTAGGTATATTGCTTCTGTCAGGGTCGCTGTTCAGAATATGCCAATTAGAATTAATGATCTGTTCATCAAGAACAGAATGTCTTGATACACACACTAGCTGGGATTCACCTCTTGGTTTTGCCCATTATCAACTGATGCCTATCATAAAACTGCACTCTCTAGTAGGATTCACTTATGAATCTGTTGGGGTAACCGCACTTCCTAAACTTCTCTTTCATAATAATCATTTTTTCATCAAAGTCTGCGATATTTGTACAAGTTCTGCACAGTCTTAAAAACTGCCCAGAGGCTATCCCTTGTTTTTGATTCCTGGGGTGAGAGCTATTGAAATGCAAAACAGTGTTCCAAACAGTAGGCGTAACATAAAGGTCCACTTCATGTCAGCCCTCCTTATGGTGAACCCAAATAGCCACAAATCCACGCTCTAATTGCTAGCGTTTGATGTGACTCTCATATTGGGGTCACATAAATTAATCCAGCTTCCAAAATCCATCAGATTCTGTGGTTCACCCTCTCATATAAAGAAAATATAATCCATTAAATGTGACCAATGTTTTACAGACTCAAAGAACTGACTTATGAAAATGTCAGCTATGCTAGGAGCACAAGACTCCCCCATGCGGAATTCTTTATTTTGTAAGTGTAGCTCCCCCCCCCCCAAATTCAAATAAATTTTCTTGAAAGACAATCCCCAGACACTGAACAATTAAGCTTTTAGGTGCGTCATTCAAATGTTTTGCATAAAATTCTATATTGCGCTGATAGCTGCCTCTTGGGGAGATATTGCTGTACAGTGCCTCATTGTCTAGGGTGACCACAATTTCTCTAGTCTGTCAGTGAACTGCTCTGCCTCCTGTAGCTCCACCGGCAAGTAGAGCCCTTTGTTCCTCTGAACTCTGACCTCGGTCAGGAGGATGAGGCCCTCCTCCACCTACAGGCTTCTGCCTGCGCCTCATCCCTGGTGTCTAGTGGGAGAGCTCTGCCCTTCTACTAGGCTGCCCTCTGCCTCTCTTCTCCTTTTTTTCCTCTTTTGCCTCTGTTGCACTCTTTGTGTGCTTTTCCTTTCGTGTTCTGACCCTTTTGTGTTCCTTTTGTCTTTCGCTTTCTGCATTTCACTTTCTCCTCCCTGTTTCTTTCTCCTCTCACTCCGCTCACTCTCACTTTCACGCTCTCCCTCTCTCTCTCCCCTGTGGCCCCGCTCCCTCCTCTCTCTTGCGCTGCATCCCCCCCACTGATGCCTCTTTTTTTTCCGCTGTTTTCCACCCCCGCTCTGCCTACCAGCTGTCCTCTACGCCCCCCTCTCTGCTTCAAGGCGGCCGCTGCACACCAAAAGCAAGCCCGTCTGCGACGGTCCGCGCCCAGTGCCAGAACCCCTGGTTTTTGCCCCCCCCCCACCACCGCAGCGCACAACGCTGTTACAACGCCATCAACCTCCATGCGCTCAATGCCGCCCACTCATCCACCTGACCGAGACCTGGATCAACCCCTCCTCAGTGCTGACCATCGCCATAGCCATCCCAGATAGCTACAAGATCACCCATAGGGACCGCACCAACAGACCAGGAGGATGCATTGCCATCGTGCACAGGAATACCCTCGGAATCATGACCAGCACCGAAGACACACTCAGCGCCACTGAACATCCACACTTCCAGATCCACACTGATTCAAACACCACCCTTAGAGGGACCCTTGTCTACAGACCCCTGGAGTCCGACAGCAGTTCAGCGACTCCATCACTGACGTCGTCAGCATGCACTCCCTCGCATCCACAGACTGCATACTGCTCGGGGACCTGAACTTCCACATCGAGAACACCAACAACAACTCCACCACCCTGCTCGACAACCTCGACAAACTCGGACTGAAGCAGCTCGTCACGACACCCACCCACTTTGCAGGACACATGCTCCACCCCATCTTCTCCACCAGCAAGCGCGTCTTCTTCAGCCACACCACCGAACTCCACTGGACCGACCACCGCTGCATCCACTTCACCTTTGAGAAACCCACAACGCACCATCACCCACAGCGGATTCCCCACCGCACATGGAACAAGGGCACCAAAGACCAGCTGATCACCACCCTCTCCTGGAACCCACCAATCGACACCACGACACAGCCACCCGCAACCTCAGACAATGGATCGACGACTGTGCCAACATTCTCGCCCCAATCAAGAAATCTTCAAACAGACGCACCGACAGAAAGGCCTTCTGGTTCACCGCCGATCTCCAAGAATCCAAGCAAACATGCAGAAGACTCGAGAAGAAGTGGCGCCAAGAACAGACACCAGACAACCACACAGCCTTCAAGAACGCCACCTGCAGACACCTCAAACTCATCTGAACCGCCAAACGAACTTCCTTCAAAGAACGCATTGACAACAATGCACACAGCTATAAGGAGCTCTTTAACATCGTGAAGGAACTCTCCAACCCCAGTTCCAATGCCAATGACATCCTGCCATCGCAAGACCTCTGCGACTCCCTAGCCACCTTCTTCTACCGCAAGATCGCAGACATCCACGACATCTTCAATACACAGACCCCCCACCAACCACACACACCACAGACTCACCACTCCCCAGCCACACCAACCTCCTGCTCTCCTGGAACCACGTCATTGACAACAACACCATCAAAATCATGAACACCATCCACTCCGGCTAACCATCTGACCCCTGCCCTCACCACATCTTCAACAAAGCGAGCTCCGTCATCGCACCCCAACTCCTGAAGATCATCAACAGCTCCTTCGAAACTGCTACCTTCCCGGAGAGCTGGAAACACGCCAAGATCAACGCCCTCCTCAAGAAACCCAAGGCGGATCCAAAGGACCTCAAGAAATTCCAGCCCATCTCCCTGCTCCCCTTCCCAGCAAAAGTCATTGAGAAGATTGTCAACAAACAACTGACCCGCTTCCTCAAGGAGAACAACACTCTGGACTCATCCCAATCCAGATTCTTCAGCAACCACAGCACCGAAACCGCCCTCATCGCCGCCACAGATGACAGCAGGACCCTACTTGACAACGGCGAAACCGCGGCCCTCATCCTCCTGGACCTCTCGCCCGCCTTCGACACTGTCTGCCACCACACCCTATGCACAAGCCTCAATGACACAGGGATCCGTGACAGAGCCCTGGACCAGATCACCTCCTTCCTCATCGACAGAACCCAGAGAGTCTGCCTCCTTCCATTCCGCTCTGAGGCCACCAAGATCATCTGCAGCATACCCCAAGGGTCATCCCTCAGCCTGACCCTCTTTAACGTTTACATGACTCCACTCGCAAACATCATCCGATCACACGATCTCAACATCGTCTCATATGCTGATGACACTCAGCTGATCCTCTCACTCACAAAGGACCCCACCACCGCCAAAACCAACCTCCACGAAGGAATGATGGCCATCGCCGAATGGATGAAGAACAGCTGCCTGAAACTGAACTCTGACAAGACTGAGGTCCTCATCCTTGGCTCCACCCACTCCGCCTGAGATGACTCCTGGTGGCCTGACACACTGGGGACCGCACCGACACCCACCGACCACTCACGCAACCTGGGGTTCATCCTGGACTCATCGCTATCAATGACCCAGCAAGTCAACGCCGTTACTTCCTCCTGCTTCAACACCCTCCGCATGCTTCGGAAGATCTACTGATGGATCCACACCGGAGCTAGAAGGACGGTCACCCAAGCCCTCGTAAGCAGCAGACTGGACTACGGCAACACCCTCTATGCAGGAACCATGGCCAAGCTCCAGAAAGACTGCAACGCATACAGAATGCCTCCGCACACTTCATCCTGGACATTTCCCACCACTGCCACATCACAGCCCACATGAGAGACCTGCACTGGTTCCCCATCAACAAGAGAATCCCGTTCAAGCTCCTCACCCATGCTCACAAAGTACTGCACAATGCCGGAACAAAATACCTCAACAGACGACTCATTTTCTACACCCCGACCCGCCAGCTTCGCTCCGCTGACCTTGCCCTCGCCACCGTTCCACCCATCCACAGAACGACCGCTGGTGGCAGATCATTTTCTCACCTCGCCGCAAAGACGTGGAACACTCTTACTATCCACCTGCGACAGACACAGGACCTGCTAATTTTCAGGAGACACCTCTAGACCTGGCTGTTTGAGCAGTAGCAGCACTCCCCCTTCAGCACTTTGAGACCCTCAAGGGTGAGTAGTGCGCTTTACCAATCCTATGATTGATTGATTGATTGATTGATTCTCAATATCAGCTAGATCCTGTATAGTAGATATTATGTATCTGGTGTCTTTAAAGTATAATCTGATGTTAGGTACACAAAAAATAGTCAACATATTTTGACAGGGGCTCTATCACTGAGCCTATCTTTGTCACAATGGATCTTATTGTGGAATCTTGTTGATTCTTGTGCATCTTCAAAATGCCATAAATGATTGCCATTCAAGAATTCATGTTCTTTGGTACATATAATCCCCTAGTTACGTTCCTTTTTAATTAGTTGTTGGACCTTCCTCTAAACTTTCATGGTAGGCTTTATGGTTATTTTAGTGTAATGTTCCTTATTTGATAACATAAATTCCATTTTCTCAATGTATGTATTAGTATCGATATTCTCCCCTCTTTTGTCACTGCTTTTAACTGTGATATTTTTGTTGGACGCCAAAGCTTCGAAAGCTGTATGTTCTTGTATCTCAAGATTGGAAGGAGGTTTCGAAATACATTTTGTTGCTTACTTAAGTTTGTTCAACACCACTCTTGCAAATGTAGCCACTTCAGGACCCAAGTGTTCCAAATTAGGTGTAAAGGTTGAGGGAGGGCAAGGGCCAGAGTTCGAGGCCCTCAACCTGCAGGCTTCTGCCTGTGCCTCATCCCTGGTGTCTAGTGGGAGAGCTCTGCTCTTATACTAGGCTGCCCTCTGCCTCTCTTCTCCTTTTTTTCTCTTTTGCCTCTGTTTCACTCTTTGTGTGCTTTTCCTTCTGTGTTCTGTCCCTTTTGAGTTCCTTTTGTCTTTCGCTTTCTGCATTTCACTCTCTCCTCCCCGTTTCTTTCTCCTCTCACTCCGCTCTCTCTCACTTTCGCTCTCTCCCTCTCCCTCTCCTTCTCCCCTGCTGCTGCTGCACCTGTGGCCCAGCCCCCTCCTGTCTCTTGCGCTGCATCCCCGTCGCTGCTGCCCCGCGGCCCAGCCCCCTTTTATTCACGCCGTTTTCCGCCTCCCAGCTGTCCTCTCCTCCCCCCTCCCTACTTAATGGTGGCCGCTGCGCGCCTAATGCAAGCCCTTCTGTGCCTGGACCGCGCCCAGCGCTGGAACCCTTGGTTCTTGCTCCCCCACTGCCGTGACGCACAACACCGCTACAATGCCATCTCCCTCCATGCTCTCAGCCCCGGCCGCTCATCCACCTGACTGAGACCTGGATGAACCCCTCCTCAGTGCCCGACACAGCCATAGCCATCCCAGATGGCTACAAGATCACCTGTAGGGACCTCACCAACAGACCAGGAAGAGGCATCGCTGTCGTCCACAGCAATACCCTCAGAGTCATGACCAGCACCGAAGACACCCTCAGCGCCGCCGAACACCTATACTTCCAGATCCACACTGATCCAAACACCACCCTTAGAGGGACCCTCATCTACAGACCCCTTGGACTGCGACAGCAGTTCAGCGACTCCATCACTGACGTTGTCAGCATGCACGCCCTCGCATCCACAGACTACATACTCCTCTGGGACCTGAACTTCCATTTCGAGAACGCCAACAACAACAACTCCACCACCCTGCTCAACAACCTTGCCAACCTCGGACTCAAGCAGCTCGTGATGACACCCACCCACTCCGCAGGACACAGGCTCGACCCCATCTTCACCGCCAGCAAATACGTCTCCTTCAGCCACACCACCGAACTCCACTTGACCGACCACCGCTGCAACCACTTCACCTTCGAGAAACCCACAAAATACCACCACCCTCAGCGGATTCCCCACCGCAGATGGGACAAGGTCATCAAAGACCAGCTGATCACCACCCTCTCCAGGAACCCACAAATTGACACCACCAACACAGCTGCCCGCAACCTCAGGCAATGGATCGACGACCGTGCCAACACTCTCGCCCCGATCAAGAAACCTTCAAACAGACACACCAACAGAAAGGCCTTCTAGTTCACTGCCGACCTCCAAGAATCCAAGCAAACATGCTGAAGACTCGAGAAGAAGTAGCACCAAGAACAGACACCGGACAACCACACAGCCTTCAAGCACGTCATCTGCAGACACCTCCAACTCATCCAACCTGCCAAAAGAACTTCCTTCAAAGAACGCATCGACAACAATGCACACAGCTATAAGAGCTCTTCAACATCGTGAAGGAACTCTCCAACCCCGGTTCCAACGGGAACAACATCCCGTCATCGCAAGACCTCTGAGACTCCCTAGCCACCTTCTTCTCCCACAAGATCGCAGACATCCATGACAGCTTCAATACCTAGACCCCACATCAACCACTGACACCACAGACTCACCGCCCCCTAGCCACACCAACCTCCTGCTCTCCTGGACCCACGTCAACAACGACAACACCATCAAAATCATGAACGCCATCCACTCCGGCTAACCATCAGACCCCTGCCCTCACGACATCTTCAACAAAGTGAGCTCCGTCATCGTACCGCAACTCTGGAAGATCATCAACAGTTCCTTCGAGACGCTACATTCCCAGAGAGCTGGAAACACGCCAAGATCAACGCCCTCCTCAAGAATCCCAAGGCGGACCCAAAGGACCTTAAGAACTTCCGCCCCATCTCCCTGATCCCCTTCCCGGCAAAATTAATTGAGAAGATTGTCAACAAACAACTGACCTGCTTCCTCGAGGAGAGCAACACTCTGGACTCATCCCAATCCAGATTCCGCAGCAACCACAGCACCAATAGCGCCCTCATCGCCGCCACCAAAGACATCAGGACCCTACTTGACAACAGCGAAACCGCTGCCCTCATCCTCCTGGACCGCTCGGAAGCGTTCGACACCGTCTGCCACCACACCCTACGCACACGCATCGATGATGCAGGGATCAGCGACAGAGCCCTGGACTAGATCACCTCCTTCCTCACCGGCAGAACCCAGAGAGTCTGTCCCCCTGTATTCCGCTCTGAAGCCACCAAGATCATCTGCGGCATTCCCCAAGGGTTGTCCCTCAGCCTGACCCTCTTTAACGTTTACATGACTCCGCTTGCAAACATCGTCCGATCACATGACCTCAACATCATCTCATATGCCGATGACACTCAGCTGATCCTCTTTCTCACAAAGGACCCCGCCACCTCCAAAACCAACCTCCACGAAGGAATGATCGCCATCGCTGAATGGATGAAGAAAAGCTGCCTGAAACTGAACTCTGACAAGACTGAGTACCTTATCCTGGGTTCCACCCCTTCCGCCTGAGACGACTCCTGGTGGCCTGACACACTGGGAACCACACTGACACCCACCGACCACACACGCAACCTGGGGTTCATCCTGGACTCATCTTCCTCCTGCTTCAACACCCTCAGCATGCTTCGGAAGATCTACTGATGGATCCCACCGGAGCCAGAAGGACAGTCACCCAAGCCCTCGTTAGCAGCAGACTGGACTAAGGCAACACCCTCTACGCAGGAACCAAGGCCAGGCTCCAGAAAAGACTGCAACGCATACAGAACACCTCTGCACGCCTCATTGTGGACATCCCCAGCTACTTCACAGCCCACCTGAGAGACCTGCACTGGCTCCCCGTCAACAAGAGAATCACGTTCAAGTTCCTCACCCACGCTCACAAAGCTCACAAAGCACTGCACAGCGCGGGACCCTAATACCTCAACAGACGACTCACCTTCTACACCCCGACCCGCCAGCTTTGCTCCGCTGACCTTGCCCTCGCCGACGTTCCACGCATCCACAGAACGACTGCCAGTGGCAGATCGTTCTCCCACCTCGCCGCCAAGACGTGGAACACTCTTCCTATCCACCTGCGACAGACACAGGACCCGCTAACCTTCAGGGAGACACCTCAAGACCGGGCTGTTCGAGCAGAAGCAGCACCCCCTCCCCTAGTTATGTTCCTTTTTAATTAGTTTTTGGACCTTCCTCTAAACTTTCCCGGTAGGCTCTATGGTTATTTTAGTGCAATCTTCCATATTTGTTAATATAATTTTCATTTTCTCAATATATGCATTAGTATCCTTAACCTCCCCTCCTTTGTCACTGCTTTTAACTGTGATATTTTTGTTGGACGCCAAAGCTTCTAAAGCTGTATGTTCTTGTATCTCAAGATTGGAAGGAGGTTTAGAAATACACTTTATTGCTTAACATTGTTCAATACCACTCTTGCAAATGTAGCCACTTCAGGACCCAAGTGTTCCAAAGTAGGTGTAAAGATTGAGAGAGGGCAAGGGCCAGAAGCTTTGAAATCCCTAGTGTCTCCACTATTCATATTAGAAAATAATTTTCTTAAACACACCTTTCTGAAGAAGGATACAGTGATGTAACTCAATTCTATTGATGTTAGTACCAGGAACAAGCAACAGACCATTAGACAGGAGAAAGTTGGTTGCCTCATCTACCACAGCGGGGGAAAGATTAAATATCAGTATGTAATTTATTGTCTCTAATATTATCTGTTCCTCTGTTCTAGAATATTGGCATCCATTGTCTGGAGGGCGATAGCCTCCTCAGTACTGAGGTTGGAACTATGGTCTACTAGGTCCCCTGCTCCCACCCTCCCTAAAAAAGCAGGGGAACCCGTCGTTAGCCCCTCCTCGTCAGTCAGACTCATTCCTGTCTCATCAAATTGGTTCGAACTCCCTAATTAATGTGAAGGAAATTATTAAAAAACGTTTTTACACAAAATGAATTTTGAAAAAATATTATGTAATACAATGTATGCATAAACATTTAGGGGGTCATTCTGACCGCAGGAGCACCGCCAACAGGCTGGCGGTGCTCCCATGGGCATTCTGACCGCGGCGGTACAGCCGCGGTCAGAAACGGAAAACCGGCGGTGTACCGCCGGTTTCCCGCTGCCCAGCTGCGCCGCCATGGGTATTCCGAGCCCCAAACCGCCATCCTGTTCCTGGCGGTTTTGGCCGCCAGGAAGAGAATGGCGGTATGGGGTGTCGTGGGGCCCCTGGGGGCCCCTGCAGTGCCCATGCCAATGGCATGGGCACTGCAGGGGCCCCCGTAACAGGGCCCCACAAAGATTTTCAGTGTCTGCCATGCAGACACTGAAAATCGCGACGGGTGCAACTGCACCCGTCGCACCCATTCCACTCCGCCGGCTCCATTCGGAGCCGGCATCCTCATGGAAGGGTGTTTCCCGCTGGGCTGGCGGGCGGCCTTCTGGCGGTCGCCCGCCAGCCCAGCGGGAAACTCAGAATACCCGCGGCGGTCTTTTTACCGCGCAGCGGTATTCGGGCTGGCCGGGTTCAGAATGACCCCCTAAGTCTTCTGAGTGTTCTAAAACATTGATTTGATGTTCGAAGCATGTAATGGGGAGCATGTAAGACACTTCCTGTTCCTTCTCTGAGGTTTAGGCAGGGGTCAAGAAAGGGTCGTGGCTACAATGCAGATATTTCCATATTTATTTTACCTACTGCATTTTTCAGCTGGTGAAATCAAGTTTGTTGTTCCCACATCCAGTCAATCCAGATGCAGGACCTCTTATAGTTGTGCAGAACGGAATTCCACAAGGTCATTCTGCTCTGCAAAGTAGTTCCCAGTCAGTGCCCATGCCTTTTCATAGGTACCTTGTGAGTGAACTGATTAGGTAGAGATAGCCCAACTCCTTGACGTACAAGAAGCAATGAAAAACAAAGCCTTCTCTAACTTTAAATGGCTTTTCGAGGGCCTTAGTGGTTGAAGTGTGTAGGATCTACTGGAAACTACCACATCAGTCTTTCTAATTTTACAATAACAGTTTGCATCGTTTTTGGATAATGTGATGGTGCCTCTTGCTAAAAGGAAAGGGATGTGGTCTCCTCTTCAGTTTAGAGGCAGCAGCAAAAGAAGAAGTAAACCTTCTCACCAGGGTGCCTAGAACCTCAAAGAAATGTAAATGCGTGCAGTTGATTAATCGGCAAATTCAAAGGCTGATTCGGAGCAAGTATATGGATTTAATTGAAGGAGGTATGCATGGTGAAAAAAATTGAATTTTTTGAGACGGGTTTATCGGCTGAGTTCTGGACTCTTTCCTCATGGAAACTTATTTAAACAGGTGTGAAATAAGTACAGTGTGATTGCAGATTGCTGAAAATAAATGTTTAATAGACTTGTTTTATCTCAGATACTAACTCTTTGCACATATTTGTAATTGCTTTTCACTTGTTTACATTTTGTACATCGTCCCAGATCAATCAGGACAACCCAGATTACAGCTCATTGATGGTCTCTGATACAAAAGAAGAGCCAGCTAAACAATATTACGATTACAAACAAATCCTCCACCCCCACAGCAACTACCCACCTCCTCCCTTCTGTAGATGCACTTTTATAATTCTTAAGTAGCAGCTTCAAACTGGCTCCATCTTAGGCCCTTCAAACAGGTTACATGATGTATGCTGTACTTCACTATCTATTTCCATCATGCCCCTTCACTATAAACAGTGCTCGTTGTTTACCTATAGCCAGTCTTAGCCGACTACCCTATTAGATATGCTATTCTCTGGCATGACATATAATATGAGTTCCTAAGTCATTCACAGTGAATGTGTATCGAATTTTACAACCAAAATCATATCGTAAGTGTCCGCTAATATCACTCACATCCCTCTTCTGTTGTGTGCGCTGCTGTATCCCATTTCTTGACATCAAGCAGCCATTTCTTAACCTCTGGAACTTTTCTTGACTTCCACCCCATACCAACATTTATTTAGGTAGTACCAAGGCCGGGTCCACAAATTTACATGTCTACTTATTTGCCATGGTTCTTATCATTTGTCCCGAGGGTTAAGAGTCACCAGGCTTGTTATATCGGATTACACTTGCAGGCATCTGGGGCAGCAGTCAAACTTTCTGGGATACTGTTGGACCTGGCTTTTTGACAGGGTCATCCCCAAACTTTTTGTCTCCTTCCTCCTATTTTTTCTGACCTGTAGTTGTTGGCTTTTGAACTCTGGGCACTTTACCACTGCTAACCAGTGCTAAAGTGCATATGCTCTCTGTGTAAATTGTACTGTTGATTGGTTTATCCATGATTGGCTATTTAATTTACTTGTAAGTCCCTGGTAGAGTGCACTACATGTGCCTAGGGCAGGTAGATTAAATGCTACTATTGGGCCTGCAGCACTGGTTGTGCCACCCACTTCAGTAGCCCCTTAACCTTGTCTCAGGCCTGCCATTGCAAGGCCTGTGTGTGCAGTTTCACTGCCACTTCGACTTGGCATTTAAAAGTACTTGCCAAGCCTAAAACTCCCCTTTTTCTACATATAAGTCACCCCTAATGTGTGCCCTAGGTAACCCCTAGAGCAGGGTGCTGTGTGGGTAAATGGCAGGACATGTACCTGTGTAGTTTATATGTCCTGGTAATGTAAAACTCCTAAATTCGTTTATACACTACTGTGAGGCCTGCTCCCTTCATAGGCTAACATTGGGGCTGCCCTCATACATTGTTGAAGTGGCAGCTGCTGATCTGAAAGGAGCAGGAAGGTCATATTTAGTATGGCCAGAATGGTAATACAAAGTCCTGCTGACTGGTGAAGTCGGATTTAATATTACTATTCTAGAAATGTCACTTTTAGAAAGTGAGCATTTCTTTGCACTTAAATCTTTCTGTGCCTTACAATCCACGTGTGGCTAGGTTTAGTTGACAGCTCCTTGAGCATTCACTCAGACACACCCCAAACACAGGGTACTCAGCCTCACTTGGATACATCTGCATTTTGAATGGGTCTCCCTGGGCTGGTAGGGTGGAGGGCCTGCCCTCACACAAAGGACTGCCACACCCCCTACTGGGACCCTGGCAGACAGGATTGAACTGAAAGGGGACCTGGTGCATTTCTTAGCCACTCTTTGAAGTCACCCCCACTTCAAAGGCACAATTTAGTATAAAACAGGGCCTCTGCCCTACCTCATCAGACACTTGCTGGAAAAGAAACCTGAACCAGAAACTACATCCTGCCAAGAAGAACTGCCTGGCTGCTCAAAGGACTCACCTGTCTGCTTTCTACAAAGGACTGCTGCCTTGCTGTTGGCCTGCTGCCTTGCTGAACTCTTGTCTGGCTGTAAAAGTGCTCTCCAAGGGCTTGGATAGAGCTTGCCTCCTGTTCCCTGAAGTCTCAGGACCAAAAAGACTTCTCTTTTTCATTTGGACTCTTCGTGCGCCGAATATTTTGATGCACAGCTTGCTCCGCAGCGAGAAAATCGGCGCACACCGACGCTGCTCGACGCAACACCTACGGGCGACCGGAACTTCAACGCACGGCCTCGCATGGACTATGCCGCCGACTTCCAGAGGGGAAATCGACGCAACGCCTGCCGTGAGAAAGAAAATTCCACGCACAGCCTCCCGGAACGACGCGCAGCCGGAAAACAAGCCGAAGAATCCTCGCACAGACCCTGGGACATCTGGTAATCCCGCAATCCATAGAAGGAGACGGTCCGCGTGCCGGAAAACGACGCACGTCTTCCCGGAGTGAAAAATAATGACTCAAATCCGTGTGTGAAGGGGCGCAACTGACGAACACACCATTTTTCCTCCCGTAGATCGACGCACGTCTCCCCGCGTGAAAAATAACGACGCAAGTCCGTGTGTGAAGGGGCGTGCGTAACCGACGCACACACCATTTTTCCACGCATCTCCTCTTCTGTGGCCCTCTGCGGAGATTTTCCGCTCCAAACCAGGTACTTTGTGCTTGAAAGAGACTGTGTTTACTTTCTAAAGACTTAAAACACTTCATTTCACTTTTTAGTGATATCTTTACAAATTCATATTGCATCTTTGATCGTTTTGACCTGCAAATACCCAGATAAATATTATGTATTTTTCTAAACACTGTGTGGTGTATTTTTGTGGTGCTATATGGTGTTATTGTATGATTTATTGCACAAATGCTTTACACATTGCCGTCTAAGTTAAGCCTGACTGCTCAGTGCCAAGCTACCAGAGGGTGGGCACAGGATAATTTGGATTGTGTGTGACTTACCCTGACTAGATTGAGGGTTCTTACTTGGACAGAGGGTAACCTGACTGCCAACCAAAAACCCCATTTATAACAGATACGTTCTAGGTATTAGTATTGGAAAAGGGTATACTTGATGTAAATAATTCAGTTGAGTAAATTTAAACCAATGATTTCTCGTGGCCTTCTTTGTGTACTCCATAAGTTGGCCCCATTCATTGTCAGCAATTTTCTTTCCACAGCTTCCATTCCCAATTTTTTCTTTCAATGTTGACAAGTGAGCATAGTAGGCAGGTGGAAATAGCCAAAAACGAAATGGTCACTACAAGCTCGCAGTCCTCCAGTTTTAGTATCTTGGTACACATCTCTGATTCTGTGGGTTCCCTCTTATCTGCAGCCCAAGTCTGTCTTATTGTTCTTATCATTGGTTAGAGGCCATAAAGAGCCCCATAACCACGCCACATTCCTCACTTTGTGCTGAAATCATGCCCTCTGAGTACAGGTCCCTGGTAACTCAAAACACATCTCGCTCTAAGGCTTTATATGATATATTCTGGCTGGTTCCCCAAATTTTATCAAACACCACAGTAGGGGCTCTGGAGCACATGCTGATGCAAACCTAGCATTTAACATGTATCTATGCCTGCAATACCTTGCCAATGGTAGAGCCCGTGGGCACAAATTCAGAACGCATCACCTCTGTAATATAATTTCTGCCCAGTGTGGCTGTCTTGCCCAGCCCTCTTCGTCACTATCTCAACCACAATCAATCCAGTGCATTGGCCGAAATAAACGTGTAGAAATGTAGTACACTTCCATGTTCGGAGTGCACATCCCAAGTTCATTTAATGACCCTATTGTCTTACACATATGTAGGAAGTTGGCTCTGTACATACTATTTCAAAGTAAGAAATAGTGTGCACAGAGTCCAAGGGTTCCCCTTAGAGGTAAGATAGTGGCAAAAAGAGATAATTAGAATGCTCTATTTTGTGGTAGTGTGGTCGAGCAGTAGGCTTATCAGAGGGTAATGTTAAGCATATGTTGTACACACACAGGTAATAAATGAGGATCACACACTCAAAGACAATTCCAGGCCAATAGGTTTTTATATAGAAAAATATATTTTCTTAGTTTATTTTAAGACCCACAGGTTCGAGATTTACAAACAATACTTTAAATGAAAGGTATTTCACTCAGGTATCTTAGGAACTTTGAATTATCACAATAGCATGTACAGTCTTGGCAAAAATGACAATAAGCTATTTTAAAAGTGGACACAGTGCAAAAATCAACAGTTCCTGGGGGACATAAATAAATGTTAAGTTCACAGGTAAGTAAAACACTTACAGGGTTCAAAGTTGGGTCCAAGGTAGCCCACTGTTGGGGGTTCAAGGCAACCCCAAAGTTACCACACCAGCCGCTCAGGGCGGTCAGGTGCAGAGGTCAAAGTGGTGCCCAAAACACATAGGCTTCAATAGAAATAGGGGTGCCCCGGGTCCAGTCTGCCAGCAGGTAAGTACCCGCGACTTCAGAGGGCAGACCAGGGTGGTTTTGTAGGGCACCGAGGGGGACACAAGCAGGCACAGAAAGTATACCCTCAGCGGCACAGGGGCGGCCGGGTGCAGAGTGCAAAGAGGCTTCCGGTTTTCAATAGGAATCAATGGGGAGACCCGGGGGTCTCTTCAACGATGCAGGCAGGCACAGGGGGAGCTCCTCTGGGTAGCCACCACCTGGGCTAGGCAGAGGGTCGCCTGGGGTCGCTCCTCCACTGAAGTTCGGTTCCTTCAGGTCCTGGGGGCTGCGGGTGCAGTGTAGTTTCCAGGCGTCGGTTCCTTGAAGCAGGCAGTCACGGTCAGGGGGAGCCTCTGGATTTCCTCTGCAGGCGTCGCTGTGGGGGCTCAAAGGGTCAACTCTGGCTGCTCACGGGCTCACAGTCGCCGGGGAGTCCTCCCTGTAGTGTTAGTTTTCTGCAGGTCTAGCCTGGGGCATCGGGTGAAGGGGAAAGTCTCACGCTTCCGGCGGGAAACGTGTGGTCTTTAAAAGTTGCTTCTTTGTTGCAAAGTTGCAATTTTGTTGAACAGGGCTGCTGTTCTCGGGAGCTTCTTGGTCCTTTTAGATGCAGGGCAATCCTCTGAGGCTTCAGAGGTTGCAGTTACTTAAAATGCGTTCTTTCATAAACAAATTATTAAGCCCAACATAGTCATGCACTTCATTTCCAGTTACCCAACCATCCAGTGTTTTCACTGAGTAGTCTACAAAATCAACCCAGGTCTGGCTTGAGGATTTTTGAGCCCCTCCTGAACCTAATCCTGTACTCCTCAGTGGAGAATCCAAAGCCCTCAATCAGGGTAGCCTTCATGAAGTCATAGGATTCTGCATCTTTACCAGAGAGTGTGATGAGTCTATCCCTACACTTTCCAGTGAACATTTCCCAAAGGCGAGCTCCTCAGTGAGATCTGTTTACTTTTCTGGTTGCACAGGCCCTCTCAAAAGCTGTGAACCACTCGGTGATGTCATCACCATCTTCTTATTTTGTTACAATCCCTTTGGGGATTTTTAGCATGTCAGAAGTATCTCTGACCCTATTTAAATTGCTGCCACCATTGATGGGAGCTAAGCCCATCTCTTGTCTTTCCCTTTCTATGGCTAGGAGCTGTCTCTCCAAAGCCAATCTTTTGGCCATCCTGGCTAGCAGGAGGTCATCTTCATTGAGGTTGCCCTCAATGCTTCCAGAGTTGCTGGACTCCCCTGTGGGAGAAGCAGCATCTCTGACTATCACTTGTGGAGTCAGGGTTGGAGGAACCCTGGTCTCCCTAACTAGGAGTGGAGGGGGGAAATTGTCCTCCACTTCACTAGCATCATCCTCTGTAAGGACATCTTCAGAGGGGTTGTCTCTAGCAAACTCTGCCAAGAGCTCCTGGAGCTGTACTTTGGTAGGGTTTGAACCAGTTTTAAGTTTCTTGATTCTGCAGAGAGTCCTTAACTCTGACATTCTAAGATGCAGATAAGGTGTGAGGTTGAGCTCCACCACTGTCTCTTCTGCAGCAGACATTATTTCTCTAAAAGTTGGGATACTTTTTAAGAATCTAAAACTATCTTTAGAACTTAATCCAAACTTTTACAAAACTTTTAAACTCTAAAATAACTGCTAACAGGGACTAACACAAGGCCCTAGCAGGACTTTTAAAAATTTAGAAAAACAGCTAAAATTTCAAAAATCAGTTTCTAATGACAATTTTTTGAATTTAGTCGTGTGATCAGGTATTGGCTGAGTAGTCCAGCAAATGCAAAGTCTTGTATCCCACTGCTGATCCACCAATGTAGGAAGTTGGCTCTGTATATACTATTTCAAAGTAAGAAATAGTGTGCACAGAGTCCAAGGGTTCCCCTTAGAGGTAAGATAGTGGCAAAGAGAGATAATTCTAATGCTCTATTTTGTGGTAGTGTGGTCGAGCAGTAGGCTTATCAGAGGGTAGTGTTAAGCATGTGTTGTACACACACAGGCAATAAATGAGGAACACACACTCAAAGACAATTCCAGGCCAATAGGTTTTTATTTAGAAAAATATCTTTTATTAGTTTATTTTAAGAACCACAGGTTCAAGATTTACAAACAATACTTTAAATGAAAGGTATTTCACTCAGGTATCTTAGGAACTTTGAATTATCACAATAGCATGTACAGTCTTGGCAATAATGGCAATAAGCTATTTTAAAAGTGGACACAGTGCAAAAATCAACAGTTTCTGGGGGAGGTAAGTAAATGTTAAGTTCACAGGTAAGTAAAACACTTATAGGGTTCGAAGTTGGGTCCAAGGTAGCCCACCGTTGGGGGTTCAATGCAACCCCAAAGTTACCACACCAGCAGCTCAGGGCCGGTCAGGTGCAGAGGTCAAAGTAGTGCCCAAAACACATAGGATTCAATGGAAATAGGGGTGCCCTGGTTCCAGTCTGCCAGCAGGTAAGTACCCGTGACTTCGGAGGGCAGACCAGGGGGTTTTGTAGGGCACCGAGGAGGACACAAGCAGGCACAGAAAGTACACCCTCAGCGGCACAGGGGCGGCCGGGTGCAGAGTGCAAACAGGCATCGGGTTTTCAATAGGAATCATTGGGAAGATCCGGGGGTCTCTTCAATGATGCAGGCAGGCACAGGGGGGGCTCCTCGGAGTAGCCACCACCTGGGCTAGGCAGAGGGTCGTCTGGGGGTCGCTCCTGCACTGGAGTTCGGTTCCTTCAGTGTAATTTCCAATCGTCAGGTTCCTTGAAGCAGGCAGTCGCGGTCAGGGGGAGCCTCTGGATTTCCTCTGCAAGCGTCGCTGTGGGTGCTCAGGAGGGTCAACTCTGGCTACTCACGGGCTCGCAGTTGCTGGGGAGTCCTCCCTGTAGTGTTAGTTTTCCGCAGGTCGAGCCGGGGGCATTGGGTGCAGAGTTGAAAGTCTCACGCTCCCGGCGGGAAACGTGTGGTCTGTAAAAGTTGACAATACGTAATTGCACACGTGTACAAATTATGATACAGTATACAAACACCAAAGGTAAGTTCAACAAATCATATGATTGTATCCGGAATAATGTCCTTTCTTACATTCAAAAAACACAATTTATTCCAAATAAAATATAACAGTCCAAAAAATTCAAGCTTGTGTCCTCATAAAGATAAAGTTCCAAATTATACAGTCCCTAATCCAAAAAATTTCATGTCATATTCAAGTTCCACTTGATGATCCGAACTTATTCCATAGATCCAGAATTAATACATTTAAAAGTTTTTGCTTGCTTGTCCGTCAACACGTGTTTCATCCGAGGAGTGCCCCTGGATTTCCTCAGGACCTCCTAAAACAATATTTCCATAAATGCTAAGTCAGTATATAGCTTATTAATTACATTCCTGATCTCATTATCAATAACGTATATGCATCACCATAGCAGACAATGGGAACCGTGCCAAACATTTTCTCATGACATTCAGTGATATCCTGACCTGTGAGATACATTTTATTAGTGATCAATGTAAAAAAAAAAAAAAAAAAATATTCTTATTATGTAATTCTTGTGCTGTGTGTCAAACATGCAAATCCAAAAACATAGCACCACAACAGTGATGTATTCCCTGATACCCATAGACATTCTCAATTGTAAACCTAAACGTGTGATTGAATACATTAAATATAAAGTGTACCTTCCAAATAAACTCAAGTAGTCTATCCAACTATTCTGCCAACTTGATATTCTGAAACCTTTCAATATATTCAGCTGAAATACAGATAAATATTTATAAATATTATATATCCCTGATGACCTTCACTAATACATTGTGCTAATATATCCTCCAAACTACTCACCAATGGTCCGTAATCATTGTTTGTATTGAGTATGTGCCAATAGCGGCGTCTTCTTTAGTAAATATCCAAAAATATCACAATAAATAATCTTTATCTATTAGGCAAAGCTTCAAACCGAAGCGTAATGCTGAAAATTTAACATCAAATTTACAACTTACCAACTATTACGGGTTGCGTAGACTAAGCGAGTACGCCCTCGACTATCAAAGCCGAGGCTCTATAATGGTACCTTATCTCCCCCGGACTTGCCGCCAAAAGAGGGGGCTGTGTCCAGGGGGCGGGCATCTCCACTAGCTGGAGTGCCCTGGGGCATTGTAACACGAAGCCTGAGCCTTTGAGGCTCACTGCTAGGTGTTACAGTTCCTTCAGGAGGGAGGTGTGAAGTACCTCCTCCCAGAGCAGGCTTTGTTTCTGTCCTCAGAGAGCACAAAGGCCCTCACCACATGGGGTCAGAAACTCGTCTCTCAGCAGCAGGCTGGCACAGACCTGTCAGTCCTGCACTGAACAATTGGGTAAAATACAGGGGGCATCTCTAAGATGCCCTCTGTGTGCATTTTTTAATAAATCCAACACTGGCATCAGTGTGGGTTTATTATTCTGAGACGTTTGATACCAAACTTCCCAGTATTCAGTGTAGCTATTATGGAGCTGTGGAGTTCGTTTTTGACAAACTCCCAGACCATATAGTTAAATGGCCACACTGTACTTACAATGTCTAACAATAGACTTAGACATTCTAGGGGCAAATTGCTCATGCAGCTATGCCCTCACCTGTGGTATAGTGCACCCTGCCTTAGGGCTGTACGGCCTGCTAGAGGGGTGACTTACCTATGCCACAGGCAGCATTTTGTGTGCATGGCATCCTGAGGGGGATGCCATGTCGACTTTGCCTTTTTCTCCCCACCAACACACACAATCTGCAGTGTCAGTGTGCATGTGCTAGGTGAGGGGACCCTTAGGGTGGCACAACATATGCTGCAGCCCTTAGGGACCTTCCCTGGTCACAGGGCCCTTGGTACCACTGGCACCTTTTACAAGGGACTTATATGTGTGCCGGGGTGTGGCAATTGTGGAAGCAATTGTACATTTTAGGTGAAAGAACACTGGTGCTGGGGCCTGGTTAGCAGGGTCCCAGCACACTTCTCAGTCAAGTCAGCA
The DNA here is from genome assembly GCF_031143425.1 of Pleurodeles waltl. NCBI lineage: Eukaryota > Metazoa > Chordata > Amphibia > Caudata > Salamandridae > Pleurodeles > Pleurodeles waltl. The sequence goes on from NC_090440.1 coordinate 1,763,218,483, forward strand.
TCAGTATCAGGGAAAAAGTGGGGGGTAAGTGCAACAGGGAGCCATTTCCTTACAATATAGCATTACTATTTCTTTTTTGGCCCCGTTTAGATTAAAAACACGTGATTCAATTATTTAAAGAATGTATTGTTTAGAATTAGGGGAAGTGTCACGAAACGATATAACAACCTGTGCAGAATCAACATTTTTGCTGTCGCTACACTCCCCAGAGCCAAGAGAGGAAGCCTGCACTAGAAAAGGAGGAAGGCCCGTATGGACAAGAGCACTTTTCTTAGGTGGCCTACCTGGAGTTGCTATTTCTTGTGCTAAGTCTGATCATCCAGTTAATTACAAGTTTCAGTTTCCCATCCCAGCAGTGAGACCAGTGACCCCACCGCTTGTGGCTAAAGCAGAGGATGTACAAGGAACTTTAAGGATGGAGCCCAATTGACCATAAATCAAGACAACTCACCAAAGCCTTGCAACACATCCCTCAAGTACAATAAGCTATGCTTAGCTTCTCTTGGAATAGGAGTATGCCATCCACATATAGTGAGACTACAAATGTCTTCCATGTCAAACAAATTTTCTCGTTTGCTTTCCAGCAGGTCACAGGCCAGGTGTTCATTGGCCAGAGCAAACACGAAAGGGGAATTTCCCATTGCTGTGAACATGCCTGCCCAGTTCGAACCCTTGCTAGCAGTTTCATATGTAACAATCCAATCCTTCTCACCAATGTCCCCGAGCCACACCCTATAGAACACTGGAAACAGGAAGGGCCATAGAAGTGTATTGAATGCTTTCTCAGTATTCCATGAGGCCACTTCCTGGAGTCTGCTCTTTGCTTGGTGTTCTATCCATCACATGAAATAGGCACCTAAAATTGGTAGGTGTCCTGCGGCATGGGATAAAACCACTCTCCTCTGAGTGCACCTTGCCTAATAGTTTGCCCAATATCATATTCAAATTTCAAGAGAACGAATGGTCTGTATAATATGCCATCTAGAACGTCATGTCCTGCCTCAGACGAGACCACTATTGTGGTACCTCTAGTGGGAGCTGGCAATAAATTCCTATGCAATGCATCATTGTACTTAAGTAATAATTTAGAGGCTAACTATATGCTACAATGAACTCAGGCGGAAGCCCCATGTGTCCCAGGCGTTTTACCCCTAGCCAACTTCTATATGGAAGAACCAATCTCCTTTGTTGACAGAGGAACCTCCCATGCTTCTCGCCGTGGCTGCAGTCGAACAGGGCATAGGTGCATCCCCTAAGTATTGATCAATTTGCACTTTCTCTGCACACCAAGGTACAGGGTATAACTTGCCATACTATGCAGTGAACGCTTTTTAATTGCCTTCTGTGAGTGCACTATATCACTTGTTTCATTCCATATAGCAAGGATAGGCGCTCGGTTTATATTGGCTTGTAAGATCCTGGCCTTTAGGTGCCCCTCTCCTTGCCCTTCGCTATGTTGCTTTTTGATGTCCCATCGTAGCTTATCAGTCAGTCTACCAACTCAGCAAATTCCTTCCTTGAACTTATTTTGTATACATGACAACTAAGGTCCACCACTGTCCTCATGTCTAACTCTTGTTCTTTATCCTCCAGCATATTTATTGGGTTTATGATGATAAATGTAGTGCCATACATAGTTGCAAGACATATCTCCCATATTAAAACTTTAAAGGCGCCCATTCAACCATGGTATCTCATGTTGTCCTCTCATTCTCGTTAAAGTAATTATGCATTTGCATCCACACCACTCCCCGAAAGAGGGCGTCTTCCAGTGCCTTCACTTGTAGTCACCAGCTAGGGATAACCAGGCATGGCGCGCAGCGTGCAATTTGAAGCTGTAACGGGTTATGATCCGATTTGGTACGATAAAGATGGTCACAGGTAAACATTTGTGCGGGGCCCTCAGAACCTCTCGTCGGTGCTGTCTCCACCAAGCTCTCGGCTCTGCTCTTTGCAGCAGTGCTATCCTGGCCTCCCGTCTTTATACCCGGTAGTGGCAATCTGGCTTGAGTGGCCCCGAGCACTCTCCGGTCCATCCTTCAGGTAGGGATGCGCTGAAAGATTTACGACCTTTCGCACATAATAAATGCAGATTTACTGCTGTGCCTTGTGCTGGGGTGGCCGAGCGCAGTGTTTAGTTTGCGAAAGAATGAGTGCTGGTGCCCAGACCTCTGCTCTGGCGGTGCTATTAAAATCAGCGTGCTGAACAACAAGGCTGCATAGTGCTGAACTCACATCAGGCCTCGTTAATACAATACTAGACTCCGCGGCCACTTTATTTCCCTCTTTGAGGTTTCCACTTTTTCCGATTTTGCTATTTTTCCGTCTTTCTCTTCTTTCTTATTTACCGTTTGTGTTTTTACCTCTCTGGCTTGAGTTCAATATTTGTTGGAAAAAAATAAGTGCAGGTCCCCAAAAATGAGTGCCAGTGGGCCCCACTGGCTCAAATTAGGCACTGGCCGACCAAACGCAGTCAGGCAGCACCTCTTACTTTATTGCATGCATGGCCACACTCCCTAAATATATTTGCAAATTTTGAAGCACCTTATCTTATAATGTGCGTAGTCCACTTTTAAAATAATAACTTGCATATTCACAGAGCTTTCAGTTGGAGGCTCAGAACTCCTTGCATTATGAATGCACACGTCTATTCCCCATCGTAGCTAACAGGAGTCAGTTCTGTGATTGTCTGGTTACCCTCATAGACATTTTCAGTTATTGCATTAACCAATTGAGTTTCCATAACATAATATAATACACTTTCCAGCCATTATTTAATTTACATTTATGTTCAATTTCTTGATGACCTGCAAAATACTGTGCACGAGGCTATACATTGAGGTCACATCTCCAGCGCAGACCAGCACACATCAGCTAGACAATTGTGGGTGGCCTGGAGACAGCTGCATCCCGGGTTTAGACATAATCTGTGGAGGGTGGTGGGCGGATTAGGGGGTCTAATGCCCGCTAGCCCAATTTTTTTTAGCGCGCCTTTAACCAATATTGCTACGCAGTACATTTCTTAGTTCATATGTGTGCGCGCCTTCCTCACATGTCGGACGCTGTCCTGGTGCTGAAACTGCTTTTGAGCGCGAGAGCCTGCAGAGAGCTGGCAATTGACGGGGACGTCACAGCACGTCACCAGCAGCCAGTGCTTGAAATGGAAAAATTAAAGTTTCCGAGAAGTGCCGGTACTCTCCAATTAAAAGTATTACCTTCTTCTTGAGATGTGCCGGTACTCTCCCTCTCAAAATAAAAAAGTGGCGGTACTCAGTACCGGATAGTACCGGCCCATTTAAAGCACTGCCAGCAGCTAGATGTATTTCTTTACACTGGTATGCACGACCCATATTATAACCATGCAAAAACCTAAAGCAAAACAATGGCGCCCAAAGGAATCGTGAACAATAATCAGGGAGGCAGGAAACTGGAGCAGGTGACGCACAAATACATCACGTCACAAAAGAAGCACGCAGTTTTATTCAGAGTACACCTCAGAGTGCGGCAGTTATTTCCATTATTGACCTCTAATGCTGCTTAAAGGCTTGGCGTAAGAAGATTAGAAACCCAATTTGCGCGAGTTGAGGTTGCTTCATACGCCCTCGTGTGGTATAGTGTTTTCAGCAACCGTTTGCCTTCAGGAATTGCGTATCTAATTTAGGCACATTTTTGCATTTGTGCAATTGGTTGTGGGGGTTGGGGGGGTGGGAGGGGGGGGCATTATTCATGCCCCTAGGGCAGGGGTCTTCAAACTGGGGGGCGGGCGCTCCTGGGGGGGGGGGGGGGGGGACTCAAGTGATGGGGGGGAGAGGAGGGGGGGACGGGGGACGGGAGCGCCAGGCTCTGGCCACAAGAAATATTATGCAGATAATAATGCTTTGTTTTAAACAGAAACATGTTTTTTGCATTTGTTAAAATGTAACAGAACTTAACTGTAATGTTTAAATAAGTCTAGACTTATTTAAACACTGCCAACTTAATAGAATGGTTATGAAAAATTCTGAAGGGGGGACCCTATAATTTTTTTTTCCACTGGGAGGGGCGCGGCATTAACAAGTTTGAAAACCACTGCCCTAGGGTATGTTGTTCTGTAAGTAATGGCGCTTCTGTTCTCAATGTATAGAGTAAATTCTTTTGAGGACTATCTCCATGGTTCTCCTATTCGTGCCCCCTTGCAAGCTGTGTTGAACATTATAACGTGACCTTCCAAATGTATGTGAATGAAAGTCACAGGAGACAATCATCTTGGTATCCCAACTTGCCTCACACACATCTTGGAATCGGATTTGAGGGAACAAGATCTGCCTACATAGCTGTTGCTGTTTCCCAAGATAATGCATACGTTACAGGGAGAGCTCTATATGCCCACGGGACTGGGCTCATCACACACTTATCAACACACAAGTCGCGTAGGGCTGATTCAAAAGGGGGAACCTCATCTGAACATTAGAGGAATCCTCAACCTAATCAACAAAATAATTTTAGTTTCAGCATACATTTGAAATATTTTTTTAAAGCACAGGTGAAACTTAGTTTCTGTCAATCTTATATGCAGTACAATGTGATATAAGTGAGTATTTTTCAGTCAATGTATTGCTCAAGTAGTGGATATATGAATATATACAACATAAGACACTGTAAAATTCCCAACGGTTGTATAAATGATACAAAACAAATTAAGCCAGGGTCGTTCAAGCGAATTCAAGGTCCCTTCATGTTAATTATGAATGCCAACTAAATAGGGGGTTTTGTGACCTTTCAAGTTCGAATCATTCAGGATACAGTCAACCGACTACCACACCTACAAATGTGGGAAACAGAAAATTGAACAATCCTTTATCCCTTACTGCACCTCCGAAATTATCCATTGGCAGATCTTGCCAGCAAAAATATGTTGAAACTTCCTGGGGGACAACTGTCAAAAAATCCTAAACCTTGCAGAATTTGTTGTCTTAAATATGGATTCTGCCTGTTATGCCTCATTTCCGCCGAGAAATATCAGACTATGATGTATTAATGGCTTCCACTAACGAGCCCACTCTGAGGTGCTTTTTTCCAGGTGTTTTATTCCAATCCCTTTCCTACACTGCTCAGGATTGTGACCGGAATGCTTTGAACCTGCACAATGACAACATTTAGCACTTATGGCAGCACTATCAAATTAAATCATGCTTGTTGTGAGATTGTGTGTGCACAAAAGATTGCCCAAGTTATGAGTACCGGGAACTAATAAGTACCTGATTGCATTCAGTATGATTTTTTTTTCCTTACGTCTCCAGTAAAAAAAAAACATGCCAACACAAGTAACCCTGAAATTGAGGGTCCTCCTTGCAGGAGAAAGAGAGGGGCAGAGGTGCTGTTTGGTTCTCTTTCTGTCTTTATTCGAAAATTTGTTGGATAAGATACACATCGATTTAGTTCCAGATCTTCCGTATAAAGTGTGGTGTGTTTCGCAAACAGACTCGCACAGTAGTTAGAAATTGCATAATAGAGGCCTAAACTCATCAAAAGTAAATGTAATGAATGACAATAGTGTTTGAAGATTCACATATTGACGAATTAATAGCCAGGCGTCTTGTTACTGTGGACCTCTGAGGCATTTTTAACAATCTTTACAGATCATGCACATTCACGTTCCATACAGTCATACCTCTAGTGAACATTCGACCACAAATTTATCATTACACATGCACTGTTCATTGCACTCTTTTAATCTCAAATTGCCATCACATAGTTGTGTCTGGTCTTCTGATAAACAAACAGTTATTTGTTGGGAAGGCAATGGTTAATAAGATGTACAGACATTTTGTAGGAAAATGGCTCCATGTTGCAGTTACCCCCCCCCCCCCACACTTTTTGCCTGATATTGATCCTGACTTGACTAAGAGGTGTGCTGGGACCCTGCAAACCAGGCCCCAGCGTTCTTTCATTAAAAAATGTACCATTGTTTCCACAATTGGCACACCCCTGGCACACAGATAAGTCCCTTGTAAAAGGTACCAGTGGTACCAAGGGCCCTGTGACCAGGGAAGGCCCCTAAGGGCTGCAGCATGTGTTGTGCCACTCTGAGGGACCCCTCACCTAACACATGCACCCTGCTATTGCAGATTGTGTGTGTTGGTGGAGAGAAAAAGGCGAAGTCAAAATGTCATCCCCCTTGGGATGCCATGCACACAAAATACTGCCAGTGGCATAGGTAAGTCACCCTTCTAGCAGACCTTAAAGCCCTAGGACAGGGTGCCCTATACCACAGGGGAGGGCATAGCTGCATGAGCAATATGCCCCTACAGTGTCTAAGTCTATTCTTAGACATTGTAAGTACAGTGTGGCCATATTAAGTATATGGTCCAGGAGTTTGTCAAAACGAACTCCACAGTTCCATAATGGCTACACTTAACACTATGAAGTTTGATATAAAACTTCTCAGAATAATAAACCCACACTGATGCCAGTGTTGGATTTAGTACAAAATGCACTAAGATGCCCCCTGTATTTCTTTCCAATCCTTCAGTGCAGGACTGACTGGTCTGTGCAAGCCTGCCACTGAGACGAGTTTCTGACCCCCTGGGGTGAGAGCCTTTGTGCTCTCTGGGGCCAGAAACAAAGCCTGCACTGGGTGGAGGTGCTTCACACCTCCCCCCTGCAGGAACTGTAACACCTAGCAGTGAGCCTCAAAGGCTCAGGGCTCTTGTTACAATGCCCCAGGGCACTCCAGCTAGTGGAGATGCCCGCCCCCGGACACCACCGCAACGTTTGGTGACAGGTCCAGAGGAGATAATGAGAAAAACAAGGAGGAGTCACCCTCCAGTCAGGACAGCCCCTCAGGTGTCCTGAGCTGAGGTGATCGCTGCCTTAAGAAATCATCCATCTTGGTTTTGGAGGATTCCCCCAATAGGAATAGGGATGTGCCCCCCTCCCCTCAGGGAGGAGGCACAAAGAGGGTGTAGCCACCCTCCAGGACAGTAGCCATTGGCTACTGCCCCCAGACCTAAACACACCCCTAAATTCAGTATTTAGGGGTGACCCTGAGCCCAGGAAATCAGATTCTTGCAACCTGCAAGAAGAAGGACTGCTGACCTGAAAGCCCCGCAGAGACGACAACTGACTTGGCCCCAGCCCTACCGGCCTGTCTCCAGACTCAAAGTCCCTGCACAGCGATGCATCCAGCGGGGCCAGCGACCTCTGAGGACTCAGAGGACTGACCTACACATGAAGGACCAAGAACCTCCTGAGGACAGTGGCTCTTTCCAGAAACAGCAACAAAATTGCAACAAAGAAGCAACTTTAAAGAAACTCTTACTTCCCGCCAGAAGCGTGAGTCTTCACACTCTGCACCCGACGCCCCCGGCTCGAGTTCAAGACAATCAACACCACAGAGAGGACTCCCAGACAACTCCAATGACATGGACACCCTTAGTTGACCTCCCTGCACCCCCACAGTGATGCCTGCAGAGAGGATCCAGAGGCTCCCCCTGACCGTGACTGCCTGGTAACAAAAGAACCCGACACCTGGACCAAGCATTGCACCCACAGCCCCCAGGATGGAGAGGAACCACCTACCAGTGCAGGAGGGACCAGCAGGTGGGCCTCATCCTAGCCTAGTCGGTGGCTGGCCCGAGAATACCTCCTGTGCCATGCCTGCATCGCCAGAGTGACCCCCGTGTCCCTCCATTGTTTTCAATAGCAAACCCGACGCCTACTTTACACATTGCACCCGGCCGTCCCTGTGCCTCTGAGGGTGTGTTTTGTGTGCTTGTGTGTGTCTCCCCTAGTGCTCTACAAAACCCCCCTGGTCTGCTCCCCGAGGACGCAGGTACTTACCTTCTGGCAGACTGGAACCAGAGCACCCCTGTTCTCCATGGGTGCCTATGTGTTTTGGGCCCTCCTTTGACCTCTGCACCTGACTGGCCCTGTGTTGCTGGAGCGGTGGCTTTGGGGTTGCCTTGAACCCCCAACGGTGGACTGCCTATGCCCAGGAGATTGACTGTGTAAGTGCTTTACTTACCTGAGAAACTAACCAAAACTTACCTCTCCCCAGGGAACTGTTGACTTTTGCAGTGTCCACTTTTAAAATAGCTATTTGCCATTTTAACCCAAACTGTGTGTACTACTGTTTTAAATCAAAGTTCTATACTTACCTGTGTGAAGTACCTTGCATTTTATGTACTTACCTCAAATTTGAATCTTGTGGTTCTAAAAATAAATTAAGAAAATATATTTTTCTATATAAAACCTATTGGCCTGGAGTTAAGTCTTTGAGTGTGTGTCCCTAATTTATTGCCTGTGTGTGTGTACAACAAATGCTTAACACTACCCTCTGATAAGCCTACTGCTCGACCACACAACCTCAAAATAGAGCAATAGTATTATCTAATTTTGCCACTATCAACCTCAAAGGGGAAACCTTGGACTCTGTGCACACTATCTCTCACTTTGAGATAGTATATACAGAGCCAACTTCCTACACATTTCTTCCTCCGAATCCAGTCCTGTTCGATGATTTGTCTCACAGGAAATTATGTATTCTGATTCAATTTTCAACTTCAGCTCTCTATTACCCCTCCCTCCCCCCTGATGTTGTTTGTAACTTCATCCTTTCCCTAAAACACAATTTCTCATTGCTCAAAGTGATACATCACAGGGTACACTTGATCCTTGTTGATTATGGCACGCCTATGCTCCAGGATGCCTTTAGTTTCCAGGTGTATAACACTACAAACATATCTTAGGCCACATGTGCTTTTTTAAAAAACATATACACCATATTCCATTTTGCATGAAATGTACCAAATTATGTCCACTGTCTTTGTATGTCTTTATCTTGCAGCCACTCTTACATGCTTTACATTTCTTGCATGAAAAGAAGCCTTAGGTTGTTTCTCTCATAATTTGTCATTAGCTTGGTAGCATTTAACTAATACATCCTTGAAGGATCTCATTTTTTTATATATGATTAGCAGATAGATGCCAATGTGTTTCCACAGTATTGGATCTGATTTGATAATGTTTTAATCCTTTGCAAAATATTTATTACTTATTGGATTTCTCCAAATTAATATGATTCAGTCTTGATTCTTTTGAGATTTCTAATGTTTGTCCAATAAGAGATACTTTTGAGCTCTGCCTTGTATTTTTTTTAGCATTATTAGTATTTTTCAATATGTTGGCAGAATATCCTCTTTTTCTTGAATCTTCACAATATTATTGTTTGCCCCTCCTGGAACTTCTCTTATGTGCTTCAAATTAATTTTGCTCTGACTAGTTCTCCACAAGGGATGTTCCACTTGAAACTTGTTGTTTGGAAGCTAGTCACTTGTACACTGTATTCCCTTTAACTTATTTTTTTCTGTACATTAACATGTTTATTGCTCCCTCTTGTACTCCTAATTTAAGATGTAGGTATTATCAAGTTCAAAGTTCATGTGCTGAGTTCATTTCAGCCATTTGTAGAGGTGGCTGTCAACAGCAACCAAAACAGTGCAGGTTACCAACCCCTGCTGCAGATGGCTTTTGACTTAAGAGCCTGGGGTTTGGTCAACTCTTCGTGCAATGGACAACCGCCAGCGATGCTCCTGGTGAACTTCTTCCACTCGACGGGTCTCGTGGTTCAACTTTGAGAAGGTAATATTTCAGCTAGACTTGTCTGGGACTGTATCAAACCCACATTATATCGTGGTTGGCCGGAACGTTTGGATTTCACCTGGTCTAGCATGAACAGATAGTCTTGATCGGGGCTTTATGCTTTTAAGCACTATACTGCATTTTATTCTTTAAAAATTAATCTTGACTTCTAGTAATTGGATTTTAGTTATTTTGGCAGTGTTTTACTCATAAAATGAAGACCTATTTTTCTAACCAGGTGTGATGTCTTTTTGTGTGGTGTTTTCACTGTTTTACTATTTGAGATGCTGTCAAAATCCTTTACGCATTTCCTTTTAAGCTAAGCCTGCCAAGCCACCAGAGAGTGAACATAGGTTCATTTATGCTGTGTATCTGACTTTCCCTCAGTAGGACTGTGGCTTCTACTTAGAAACAGTGCATACCTCTACCAACCAGAAACCCAATTTCTAACAGCCAGGCTCAGCACTAAACCCACCGTGAGTAGCAAACCTAGGCTGTGCATGGCCTTTGGCTGTGAACCGCAGGTGTTGGCCACAAGCGACGAATCACGGCTGCAGCAACCAACTCGGTGCAGACCCCCAGCCCCTTCTGCATATGGCCTTTGGCTGTGTGCAACACAGGATTGTTGCTAGGCTTTTCTTCATCTAGGCGTAGTGCCCAACCCACCGTGAGCATCCATCTCCCCCTGTGCAAGTTCTGCCTGTACACAGTGGGGACCAAGACCTGTGTACAACTCATTGTGAGTAGCCAACACCCACAATGCACAGCCTTCGGCCATGAGCAGCGGGAATTGTCCACTAGGCCTAGCCATGTCTAGTGACCATCTCAGGTCAGGCGGTCAACTCATGCCGTCACTGACCTTTGGCTCTATAGATAGGAGGTTGGCCACCTCATTTTTCAGTGGAAAAATTGGATTAATTCCTCCCATATTGCTACCCGTTGCTGACTTTGACCATGTGTAGCAGGGGATGGCTGCTGTTCCTGGCCTTTGTCCATGTGTAGCACCCAACCGCCATGAGCGTCCAACTACCTCTTTGCATGGTCTTCCTCTGTGCACATGTGGGGGTTGGCCACTGGGTTTGGTGTACAGCCAGGCCCTGTGACCATCCTGCTGCAGGCTGACAACGCTGGTATGCATGTTTGTTGGCGCTGTGCAGCAGGGTTTTTTACTGAATGTTTTAACTGGGAAAATTATTTTCCTACATTTTCTCATTTTTAATTTTACTAACAGTTTGCAATCTTAATGAAAATCCTGATTTTCTTCACAAATTGATGTCTTTTTTGTCGCTCAACAATTTGCAGTTACAAGATTGTGATTGCAATTAAAACCACAATTTTAATGCACTGAACTCATTTTCTTACACATGCAGGTGCATCTCACCGCTCCCCTAGGATCAGGCACTTCTCATGGTTTCCATCATGTTTGTGGAAATGCTTTTCCAGTGCATGAAAATCAATTGTTTTTAAAACAAATTTCGAAGTTCACAATTCAAAAGCTAATCACATTTGATACAAAATTCAAAGTGATTGCAAAGATACGTATTTTTACAAATTCACACCACCCAACTTTTTAAAACATTTATGGGCCTGAATCACAAAGGCAAGTTAGACTTTTGAGTAAGTTTACACTTTTGAGTAAGTTTATTACTTTTCGGTATTAGCAAACTGCTCTTTCGTAGTAACTTATGTTTTTGATCTAAGTCTAGCACTACACATGACCAACCTGGCCATGGCAAAATATATAGAAATAATACAAAGGTATTATTTATTTATAAAATATGTAATAATATGTTTTAATTAAGTAATACATATGTACTATATATATTTATATTTTAAATAACTTAATCTAACTCTGTTTCCTATAGTTTTTAAGCCCCTACTGCCATTTTTTCCTATGGCATGGTTTTACAGTACCAGGTTGGTACTGTATGCTGGACTAACCACAAAAGTATTCTTCATAGAACAGTTTGTGAATCAGTCCCTTACATCTCTAAAACTACTGAATGGAGTTTCACTGCCCCAATGAAAGCACACTTTCTGAGTAAAGTTCTATGTTCATAGCAAGTTTAGCATCAGTCCATTAAGCAGTTTTAGCTGTAGGCAGGAACACAATTTTCAAAGGAAGATAAAATGGGAACATGCAACCTTTTTGACCCCTTTAACTTTTCTTCCACCTACAGAGATCTCGATGAAAATTAGCATTACAAACCTTAGTTGACTTTCCCAAGCAGATGCTAATTTTGGTCCAAATCCATCCATGGGGACAAGGGTTATTGGCAAATCAAAACATGCCTTTTCAATAGAAACTGCAATCTATCTATCTATCTATCTCATACACACACACACACACACACACACACACACACACACAGTGCAAAGGTCAAACTCCAGTTTATTACCACACTGGAGGTAATTGTCATGAGAAAAACGTCCTCACAGAGTGCATGTTACAATTACAATAGCTGAGAGTTCTCTTCAGTGTGAATTTATCTTACTGGATAAACCGAACCCCTTGTGCCTTGGTTTTGGTTAAATGCTTTTTGTTACAAGAAATTCTTATTAAAAACATGCCCTGGCATAAACCATAAATCAGATATGCAGATGCACAAAGTATAATCAAAGTCCCTCCTCACTTTCAAATCTAGTTACACTAAGCATATTACACTCTGCACAGCTATCTATCTGTCTATCTATCTGTTCGAAATGGGGTCTCTAGTTGGCAGTCGGTTTGCACCCTGTCCAAGTAGGGACCCTCACTCTAGTCAGGCTAAGGGAGATACCCACTCAGATAACCCCTGCTTGCCCCCTTGGTAGCTTGGCATGAGCAGTCAGGCTTACCTCAGAAGCAATGTGTAAAGCATTTGCACATAACACACAGTAATAAGTGAAAACACTACAAAAGGACACCATAGCACTTTTAGAAAAATTGCCAATATTTATCTATATGAAACAAGACCAAATATGATAGAAATCCAACATACAGTATTAAATAAATAAATTCTGCAAGATTTACTCAAAAATACAGTTCCTTGAAGTTGATAGCTCCACCTGGGGCTATCACGGCATCGTGATCAACAAAACCAATAGTTCAGGCCGGCCAAGGAGACGCAGGCCAGCTACAGTGTTGGTAAGACCCACAAACAGTACCTTTGGAATTGCAGGGCGTTGTGATCCTCGTGGTGAGCTCCGGAGAGCGGTGTCGCTGGCATTGCGGTGTCGGTTCCAGAGTCGGTGCAGGAGTCGTCAGGCACTTGTTCACACGTGGTTCAGATCAAACTCCGGGCTGATGAAGTCATGAGTGCTGGCATAGATAGCGTGGGGCTGTGGTGTGAAGCGGGGCGGTGCGACGTGCGATGTCACCAGGTCACGGTGCAGGCAGCGGCATCGTCGTTGCTGAAGCGCTGTCATTGGCAGGCCCAAGCCAGGGGTGCGGGACGGGATGGTGCTTCGTGACCCTCACGAGCAGGGTCCACAGGCCACGGTGCAGGCAGGGATGCCTGGTGACGACAGTAGAGTCGATGGTGCTGGTGTTGGTTGTCCGGGGCTGCAGTGTGGGGTGGGGCGGTGCTTCGTTCTCCTCGTGAGCGGTGTCCACAGCTACGGTGCAAGCAGTGGTGCGGTGTCAGCAGGAGCATCGTCGTCGGGGATGCCTAGGCTACGGAGTGAGCAGGTGATGCCGGAGTGCGGGGCCCAAAGGTCACGGTGCAAGCAGCGGCTCGGTGAAGTAATCTGATAACGGGGTGTAAGGAAATGCCTCCTTGGCATGGTTGCCCCCTGACTTTTTGCCTTTGCTGATGCTATGTTTACAATTGAAAGTGTGCTGAGGCCTGCTAACCAGGCCCCAGCACCAGTGTTCTTTCCCTAACCTGTACTTTTGTATCCACAATTGGCAGACCCTGGCATCCAGATAAGCCCCTTGTAACTGGTACTTCTAGTACCAAGGGCCCTGATGCCAAGGAAGGTCTCTAAGGGCTGCAGCATGTCTTATGCCACCCTGGAGACCTCTCACTCAGCACAGACACACTGCTTGCCAGCTTGTGTGTGCTAGTGAGGACAAAACGAGTAAGTCGACATGGCACTCCCCTCAGGGTGCCATGCCAGCCTCTCACTGCCTATGCAGTATAGGTAAGACACCCCTCTAGCAGGCGTTACAGCCCTAAGGCAGGGTGCACTATACCATAGGTGAGGGTACCAGTGCATGAGCATGGTACCCCTACAGTGTCTAAACAAAACCTTAGACATTGTAAGTGCAGGGTAGCCATAAGAGTATATGGTCTGGGAGTCTGTCAAGCACGAACTCCACAGCACCATAATGGCTACACTGAAAACTGGGAAGTTTGGTATCAAACTTCTCAGCACAATAAATGCACACTGATGCCAGTGTACATTTTATTGTAAAATACACCACAGAGGGCACCTTAGAGGTGCCCCCTGAAACTTAACCGACTGTCTGTGTAGGCTGACTAGTTCCAGCAGCCTGCCACACCAGAGACATGTTGCTGGCCCCATGGGGAGAGTGCCTTTGTCACTCTGAGGCCAGTAACAAAGCCTGCACTGGGTGGAGATGCTAACACCTCCCCCAGGCAGGAGCTGTGACACCTGGCGGTGAGCCTCAAAGGCTCACCCCTTTGTCACAGCCCAGCAGGGCACTCCAGCTTAGTGGAGTTGCCCACCCCCTCCGGCCACGGCCCCCACTTTTGGCGGCAAGGCTGGAGGGAACAAAGAAAGCAACAAGGAGGAGTCACTGACCAGTCAGGACAGCCCCTAAGGTGTCCTGAGCTGAGGTGACTCTGACTTTTAGAAATCCTCCATCTTGCAGATGGAGGATTCCCCCAATAGGGTTAGGATTGTGACCCCCTCCCCTTGGGAGGAGGCACAAAGAGGGTGTACCCACCCTCAGGGCTAGTAGCCATTGGCTACTAACCCCCCAGACCTAAACACGCCCTTAAATTTAGTATTTAAGGGCTGCCCTGAACCCTAGAAAATTAGATTCCTGCAACTACAAGAAGAAGGACTGCCTAGCTGAAAAACCCCTGCAGAGGAAGACCAGAAGACGACAACTGCCTTGGCTCCAGAAACTCACCGGCCTGTCTCCTGCCTTCCAAAGATCCTGCTCCAGCGACGCCTTCCAAAGGGACCAGCGACCTCGACATCCTCTGAGGACTGCCCCTGCTTCGAAAAGACAAGAAACTCCCGAGGACAGCGGACCTGCTCCAAGAAAAGCTGCAACTTTGTTTCCAGCAGCTTTAAAGAACCCTGCAAGCTCCCCGCAAGAAGCGTGAGACTTGCAACACTGCACCCGGTGACCCCGACTCGGCTGGTGGCGATCCAACACCTCAGGAGGGACCCCAGGACTACTCTAAGACTGTGAGTACAAAAACCTGTCCCCCCTGAGCCCCCACAGCGCCGCCTGCAGAGGGAATCCCGAGGCTTCCCCTGACCGCGACTCTTTGAATCCTAAGTCCTGACACCTGGGAGAGACCCTGCACCCGCAGCCCCCAGGACCTGAAGGACCGGACTTTCACTGGAGGAGTGACCCCCAGGAGTCCCTCTCCCTTGACCAAGTGGAGGTTTCCCCGAGGAACCCCCCCCTTGCCTGCCTGCAGCGCTGAAGAGATCCCTAGATCTCCCATTGACTTCCATTACAAACCCGACGCTTGTTTCTACACTGCACCCGGCCGCCCCCGCGCTGCTGAGGGTGAAATTTCTGTGTGGACTTGTGTCCCCCCGGGTGCCCTACAAAACCCCCCTGGTCTGCCCTCCGAAGACGCGGGTACTTACCTGCAAGCAGACCGGAACCGGGGCACCCCCTTCTCTCCATTCTAGCCTATGTGTTTTGGGCACCACTTTGAACTCTGCACCTGACCGGCCCTGAGCTGCTGGTGTGGTGACTTTGGGGTTGCTCTGAACCCCCAACGGTGGGCTACCTTGGACCAAGAACTGAACCCTGTAAGTGTCTTACTTACCTGGTAAAACTAACAAAAACTTACCTCCCCCAGGAACTGTGAAAATTGCACTGTGTCCACTTTTAAAACAGCTATTTGTCAATAACTTGAAAAGTATACATGCAATTTTTATGATTTAAAGTTTCTAAAGTACTTACCTGCAATACCTTTCGAATGAGATATTACATGTAGAAATTGAACCTGTGGTTCTTAAAATAAACTAAGAAAAGATATTTTTCTATACAAAACCTATTGGCTGGATTTGTCTCTGAGTGTGTGTACCTCATTTATTGTCTATGTGTATGTACAACAAATGCTTAACACTACTCCTTGGATAAGCCTACTGCTCGACCACACTACCACAAAATAGAGCATTAGTATTATCTCTTTTTTGCCACTATCTTACCTCTAAGGGGAACCCTTGGACTCTGTGCATACTATTCCTTACTTTGAAATAGTGCATACAGAGCCAACTTCCTACATTGGTGGCAGCGGTGGGATACAAGACTTTGCATTTGCTGGACTACTCAGCCAATACCTGATCACACGACAAATTCCAAAATTGTCATTAGAAATTCATTTTTGCAATTTGAAAGTTTTCTAAATTCTTAAAAGTCCTGCTAGGGCCTTGTGTGTTAAGTCCCTGTTTAGCATTGTCTTTTAGAGTTTAAAAGTTTGTTAAAAGTTTGAAATTAGATTCTAGAAACAGTTTTAGATTCTTTAAAAAGTATTCCAACTCTTAGCAGAATAATGTCTGATACAGAGATGCAGGTGGTGGAACTCGACACCACACCTTACCTCCATCTTAAGATGAGGGAGCTAAGGTCTCTCTGTAATATAAAGAAAATAACCATTGGCTCCAGACCTACCAAAATTCAGCTCCAGGAGCTGTTGGCAGAGTTTGAAAAAGCCAACCCCTCTGATGATGACCTCACAGAGGAAGAAATTAGTGACTTGGAGGCCAATGTCCCTCCTCCAGTCCTAAATAGGGAGAACAGGACCCCTCAAGTCCTGTCTCCAACTGTGTTAGTCAGAAATAGTGAGTCCCTCACAGGAGGGTCCCACATTTCTGAAATCACTGAGGATGCTCTCAGTGAAGATGACCTCCTGTTAGCCAGGATGGCCAGAAGATTGGCTTTAGAGAGACAGCTCCTAGCCATAGAAAGGGAAAGACAAGAGATGGGCCTAGGACCCATCAATGGTGGCAGCAATATAAATAGGGTCAGAGATTCTCCTGACATGTTAAAAATCCCCAAAGGGATTGTGACAAAATATGAAGATGGTGATGACATCACCAAATGGTTCACAGCTTTTGAGAGGGCTTGTGTAACCAGAAAAGTGAACAGATCCCACTGGGGTGCTCTCCTTTGGGAAATGTTCACTGGAAAGTGTAGGGATAGACTCCTCACACTCTCTGGAAAAGATGCAGAATCTTATGACCTCATGAAGGGTACCCTGATTGAGGGCTTTGGATTCTCCACTGAGGAGTACAGGATTAGGTTCAGGGGGGCTCAAAAATCCTCGAGCCAGACCTGGGTTGACTTTGTTGACTACTCAGTGAAAACACTAGATGGTTGGATTCAAGGCAGTGGTGTAAGTAATTATGATGGGCTGTACAATTTATTTGTGAAGGAACACCTATTGAGTAATTGTTTCAATGATAAACTGCATCAGCATCTGGTAGACCTAGGACCAATTTCTCCCCAAGAATTGGGAAAGAAGGCGGACCATTGGGTCAAGACAAGGGTGTCCAAGACTTCAACAGGGGGTGACCAAAAGAAAGGGGTCACAAAGACTCCCCAGGGGAAGGGTGATGAGACAACCAAAACTAAAAATAGTAAAGAGTCTTCTACAGGCCCCCAAAAACCTGCACAGGAGGGTGGGCCCAGAGCCTCTTCACAAAACAATGGGTACAAGGGTAAAAACTTTGATCCCAAAAAGGCCTGGTGTCATAGCTGTAAACAGCATGGACACCAAACTGGAGACAAGGCCTGTCCCAAGAAAGGTTCCACTCCAAACTCCCATCCAGGTAACACTGGTATGGCTAGTCTCCAAGTGGGATCAACAGTGTGCCCAGAGCAAATCAGGGTCCACACTGAAGCTACTCTAGTTTCTGAGGGTGGGGTGGATTTAGCCACACTAGCTGTCTGGCCGCCTAACATGCAAAAATACAGACAGCAACTCTTAATTAATGGGACTAGAATAGAGGGCCTGAGGGATACAGGTGCCAGTGTCACCATGGTGACAGAGAAACTGGTTTCCCCTGGCCAATACCTGACTGGAAAAACTTACACAGTCACCAACGCTGACAATCAGAGAAAAGTACATCCCATGGCAATGGTTACTTTAGAATGGGGAGGGGTCAATGGCCTGAAACAGGTGGTGGTCTCCTCAAATATCCCAGTGGACTGTCTGCTTGGAAATGACCTGGAGTCCTCAGCATGGGCTGAGGTAGAACTAAAAACCCATGCAGCAATGCTGGGTATCCCTGAACTGGTGTGTGTGAAAACAAGAGCACAATGCAAGGCACAGGGTGAACAAGTAGAGCTGGAGTCTGGAAGAATGGCCCAGCCTATCAAGAGAACAGGAAAGTCAGTTGGGAAACCAACTGCAACACAGCAAAAGAAAGGGAACCTCTCTTCTCAGGAAGAAGTTCTGCCCTCTGAGGGAACTGAGCCTTTGGAGCTTGAACCTTACCAGGTTGAACTCTTAGGCCCAGGGGGACCCTCAAGGGAGGAGCTGTGTAAGGGACAAGAAACCTGTCCCTCTCTTGAAGGCCTTAGGCAGCAAGCTGCTGAAGAGTCCAAAGGCAAGAAAAATGGAACGCATAGGGTCTATTGGGAAGATGGACTCCTGTACACTGAGGCCAGAGACCCCAAACCTGGTGCCACTAGGAGAGTGGTAGTGCCTCAGCTGTTCAGAGAGTTCATCCTAACATTGGCCCATGACATTCCCCTTGCTGGACATTTGGGACAAACCAAGACGTGGGAGAGGTTAGTCAACCACTTCTACTGGCCCAATATGTCCAACATGGTTAAGGAGTTTTGCCTCTCCTGCCCCACCTGTCAAGCCAGTGGTAAGACAGGTGGGCATCCAAAGGCCCCCCTCATTCCACTTCCAGTGGTGGGGGTTCCCTTTGAAAGAGTGGGTGTGGACATAGTTGGTCCACTAGAACCTCCCACAGCCTCAGGAAACATGTATATCCTGGTAGTAGTGGATCATGCTACCAGGTATCCTGAAGCTATTCCTCTTAGGTCGACTACTGCCCCTGCAGTAGCCAAGGCCCTCATTGGTATCTTTACCAGAGTGGGTTTCCCTAAGGAGGTGGTGTCTGACAGAGGTACCAACTTCATGTCAGCATACCTAAAGCACATGTGGAATGAGTGTGGAGTGACTTATAAATTCACTACACCATACCATCCACAAACTAATGGCTTGGTTGAGAGATTCAACAAGACATTAAAAGGCATGATCATGGGGCTCCCAGAAAAACTCAAAAGGAGATGGGATGTCCTCTTGCCATGTCTGCTTTTCGCTTACAGAGAGGTGCCACAGAAGGGAGTAGGATTCTCACCCTTTGAACTTCTGTTTGGTCATCCTGTAAGGGGACCACTTGCCCTTGTTAAAGAAGGCTGGGAGAGACCTCTCCATGAGCCTAAACAGGACATAGTGGACTATGTACTTGGCCTTCGCTCTAGAATGGCAGAGTACATGGAAAAGGCAACCAAAAACCTTGAGGCCAGCCAACAGCTCCAGAAGTTTTGGTATGACCAAAAGGCTGCACTAGTTGAGTTCCAACCAGGGCAGAAAGTCTGGGTTCTGGAGCCTGTGGCTCCCAGGGCACTCCAGGACAAATGGAGTGGCCCTTACCCAGTACTAGAAAGGAAGAGTCAGGTCACCTACCTGGTGGACCTGGGCACAAGCAGGAGCCCCAAGAGGGTGATCCATGTGAACCGCCTTAAGCTCTTCCATGACAGGGCTGATGTGAATCTGTTGATGGTAACAGATGAGGATCAGGAGGCAGAGAGTGAACCTCTCCCTGATCTTCTGTCATCAGACCCAAAAGATGGCACAGTGGATGGAGTGATCTACTCAGACACCCTCTCTGGCCAACAGCAAGCTGATTGTAGGAGAGTCCTACAACAGTTTCCTGAACTCTTCTCCTTAACCCCTGGTCAGACACACCTGTGTACCCATGATGTGGACACAGGAGACAGCATGCCTGTCAAAAACAAAATCTTTAGACAGTCTGACCATGTTAAGGAAAGCATCAGGGTGGAAGTCCACAAGATGCTGGAATTGGGAGTGATTGAGCGCTCTGATAGCCCCTGGGCTAGCCCAGTGGTCTTAGTCCCCAAACCTCACACCAAAGATGGAAAGAAAGAGATGAGGTTTTGTGTGGACTACAGAGGGCTCAATTCTGTCACCAAGACAGATGCTCATCCAATTCCAAGAGCTGATGAGCTCATAGACAAATTAGGTGCTGCCAAATTCTTAAGTACCTTTGACTTGACAGCAGGGTACTGGCAAATAAAAATGGCACCTGGGGCAAAAGAGAAAACAGCATTCTCCACACCTGATGGGCATTATCAGTTTACTGTTATGCCCTTTGGTTTAAAGAATGCCCCTGCCACCTTCCAAAGGTTGGTGAATCAAGTCCTTGCTGGCTTGGAGTCCTTTAGCACAGCTTATCTTGATGATATTGCTGTCTTTAGCTCCACCTGGCAGGATCACCTGGTCCACCTGAAGAAGGTTTTGAAGGCTCTGCAATCTGCAGGCCTCTCTATCAAGGCATCCAAATGCCAGATAGGGCAGGGAACTGTGGTTTACTTGGGCCACCTTGTAGGTGGAGGCCAAGTTCAGCCACTCCAACCCAAGATCCAGACTATTCTGGACTGGGTAGCTCCAAAAACCCAGACTCAAGTCAGGGCATTCCTTGGCTTGACTGGGTATTACAGGAGGTTTGTGAAGGGATATGGATCCATTGTGACAGCCCTCACTGAACTCACCTCCAAGAAAATGCCCAAGAAAGTGAACTGGACTGTGGAATGCCAACAGGCCTTTGACACCCTGAAACAAGCAATGTGCTCAGCACCAGTTCTAAAAGCTCCAGATTATTCTAAGCAGTTCATTGTGCAGACTGATGCCTCTGAACATGGGATAGGGGCAGTTTTGTCCCAAACAAATGATGATGGCCTTGACCAGCCTGTTGCTTTCATTAGCAGGAGGTTACTCCCCAGGGAGCAGCGTTGGAGTGCCATTGAGAGGGAGGCCTTTGCTGTGGTTTGGTCCCTGAAGAAGCTGAGACCATACCTCTTTGGGACTCACTTCCTAGTTCAAACTGACCACAGACCTCTCAAATGGCTGATGCAAATGAAAGGTGAAAATCCTAAACTGTTGAGGTGGTCCATCTCCCTACAGGGAATGGACTTTATAGTGGAACACAGACCTGGGACTGCCCATGCCAATGCAGATGGCCTTTCCAGGTTCTTCCACTTAGAAAATGAAGACTCTCTTGGGAAAGGTTAGTCTCATCCTCTTTCGTTTGGGGGGGGGGGTTGTGTAAGGAAATGCCTCCTTGGCATGGTTGCCCACTGACTTTTTGCCTTTGCTGATGCTATGTTTACAATTGAAAGTGTGCTGAGGCCTGCTAACCAGGCCCCAGCACCAGTGTTCTTTCCCTAACCTGTACTTTTGTATCCACAATTGGCAGACCCTGGCATCCAGATAAGCCCCTTGTAACTGGTACTTCTAGTACCAAGGGCCCTGATGCCAAGGAAGGTCTCTAAGGGCTGCAGCATGTCTTATGCCACCCTGGAGACCTCTCACTCAGCACAGACACACTGCTTGCCAGCTTGTGTGTGCTAGTGAGGACAAAACGAGTAAGTCGACATGGCACTCCCCTCAGGGTGCCATGCCAGCCTCTCACTGCCTATGCAGTATAGGTAAGACACCCCTCTAGCAGGCCTTACAGCCCTAAGGCAGGGTGCACTATACCATAGGTGAGGGTACCAGTGCATGAGCATGGTACCCCTACAGTGTCTAAACAAAACCTTAGACATTGTAAGTGCAGGGTAGCCATAAGAGTATATGGTCTGGGAGTCTGTCAAGCACGAACTCCACAGCACCATAATGGCTACACTGAAAACTGGGAAGTTTGGTATCAAACTTCTCAGCACAATAAATGCACACTGATGCCAGTGTACATTTTATTGTAAAATACACCACAGAGGGCACCTTAGAGGTGCCCCCTGAAACTTAACCGACTGTCTGTGTAGGCTGACTAGTTCCAGCAGCCTGCCACACCAGAGACATGTTGCTGGCCCCATGGGGAGAGTGCCTTTGTCACTCTGAGGCCAGTAACAAAGCCTGCACTGGGTGGAGATGCTAACACCTCCCCCAGGCAGGAGCTGTGACACCTGGCGGTGAGCCTCAAAGGCTCACCCCTTTGTCACAGCCCAGCAGGGCACTCCAGCTTAGTGGAGTTGCCCGCCCCCTCCGGCCACGGCCCCCACTTTTGGCGGCAAGGCTGGAGGGAACAAAGAAAGCAACAAGGAGGAGTCACTGACCAGTCAGGACAGCCCCTAAGGTGTCCTGAGCTGAGGTGACTCTGACTTTTAGAAATCCTCCATCTTGCAGATGGAGGATTCCCCCAATAGGTTTAGGATTGTGACCCCCTCCCCTTGGGAGGAGGCACAAAGAGGGTGTACCCACCCTCAGGGCTAGTAGCCATTGGCTACTAACCCCCCAGACCTAAACACGCCCTTAAATTTAGTATTTAAGGGCTGCCCTGAACCCTAGAAAATTAGATTCCTGCAACTACAAGAAGAAGGACTGCCTAGCTGAAAAACCCCTGCAGAGGAAGACCAGAAGACGACAACTGCCTTGGCTCCAGAAACTCACCGGCCTGTCTCCTGCCTTCCAAAGATCCTGCTCCAGCGACGCCTTCCAAAGGGACCAGCGACCTCGACATCCTCTGAGGACTGCCCCTGCTTCGAAAAGACAAGAAACTCCCGAGGACAGCGGACCTGCTCCAAGAAAAGCTGCAACTTTGTTTCCAGCAGCTTTAAAGAACCCTGCAAGCTCCCCGCAAGAAGCGTGAGACTTGCAACACTGCACCCGGCGACCCCGACTCGGCTGGTGGCGATCCAACACCTCAGGAGGGACCCCAGGACTACTCTAAGACTGTGAGTACAAAAACCTGTCCCCCCTGAGCCCCCACAGCGCCGCCTGCAGAGGGAATCCCGAGGCTTCCCCTGACCGCGACTCTTTGAATCCTAAGTCCCGACACCTGGGAGAGACCCTGCACCCGCAGCCCCCAGGACCTGAAGGACCGGACTTTCACTGGAGGAGTGACCCCCAGGAGTCCCTCTCCCTTGACCAAGTGGAGGTTTCCCCGAGGAACCCCCCCCTTGCCTGCCTGCAGCGCTGAAGAGATCCCTAGATCTCCCATTGACTTCCATTACAAACCCGACGCTTGTTTCTACACTGCACCCGGCCGCCCCCGCGCTGCTGAGGGTGAAATTTCTGTGTGGACTTGTGTCCCCCCGGGTGCCCTACAAAACCCCCCTGGTCTGCCCTCCGAAGACGCGGGTACTTACCTGCAAGCAGACCGGAACCGGGGCACCCCCTTCTCTCCATTCTAGCCTATGTGTTTTGGGCACCACTTTGAACTCTGCACCTGACCGGCCCTGAGCTGCTGGTGTGGTGACTTTGGGGTTGCTCTGAACCCCCAACGGTGGGGTACCTTGGACCAAGAACTGAACCCTGTAAGTGTCTTACTTACCTGGTAAAACTAACAAAAACTTACCTCCCCCAGGAACTGTGAAAATTGCACTGTGTCCACTTTTAAAACAGCTATTTGTCAATAACTTGAAAAGTATACATGCAATTTTTATGATTTAAAGTTTCTAAAGTACTTACCTGCAATACCTTTCGAATGAGATATTACATGTAGAAATTGAACCTGTGGTTCTTAAAATAAACTAAGAAAATATATTTTTCTATACAAAACCTATTGGCTGGATTTGTCTCTGAGTGTGTGTACCTCATTTATTGTCTATGTGTATGTACAACAAATGCTTAACACTACTCCTTGGATAAGCCTACTGCTCGACCACACTACCACAAAATAGAGCATTAGTATTATCTCTTTTTTGCCACTATCTTACCTCTAAGGGGAACCCTTGGACTCTGTGCATACTATTCCTTACTTTGAAATAGTGCATACAGAGCCAACTTCCTACACGGGGGTAGTGCAGCTCCGTGCGGTGTCAGCAGGTCACAGTGCAGGCCAGCGGCGTCATTGGCGGCGTTGCAGTGGTTTCTCCTCTTGAACAGCACAGTTCCCAGTGCTGCAGGTCAAGGAAACTGAAGTCTTTGTTGTCCCTGGGACTTCCAAAAGGAGACAAGCTCTCCTCCTCTGCTAAGAGAGGCCAAAGCAAGACCATCGGCAACTGCCACTTTTTTAGTTACTGCAACACCTTCTACTACTGTTTCATCTTTGCCTCCACAAACACCCAGTATCTCTGTCCTTCCAGCAGTACCTGTTCCTGATACTGTAGTGGAAATACATCTTTTGAGGCAGAATGTCAGTATAGTGACATACTGTCTCCTCTGCTCTACTGTAATTGCTGTGGGGGAGAGAGATATGACCATCCTTAGTTTTTCCTTTTGGCTTAGTTTTCTTCCTGTTTCTCCTAGAGACTATTGTTTTGATTGATCGTGATGACCTTGTTAAAAAGAAATTCAGAAAAAAAAGAAAAATGTTTTTTTCAGAATTAACCAAATCTCTTAAAAGTTAACAACCTTATATCAGTATTAACCATATTTTTTCAGGTATCAGAAATACTAAATTGAAATGAATATAAAGATAAATGGTAAGTGTAAGGTAGTGAAACATTTCTCCTATGATGGATTAATATGCTGTTTAACTTTAATTTGAATTATGGGCAGCGCAAAATGTAAATAGTGTGAGTTTCTCAGGCATATACTGTGACTGAATCGATTTCAAGAAATGAAAGTATCTCTTGTTTTTGAGCATGCAAAGTGCAAATAGTAATACGAATATGGCCCTCTTCACATGATCAAGGTTGTTACCGGCTGAATTGCTGTATGTTTGTTACAAACCATAAACCATTTGCACACAGTCCCAGCTGGGGCGGGGCCTTGTTTTGCAATTGGCATTGAATTATATTTGCATGAAGTTGCTAGCACCACAATTTCCTCGGTCTGGAGCACTGGGGCATCAGCCAGCTGTAGCTTGTTGGTTACGTATATGTATATTTACAGAGTAGCTGTAGCCACTCTGTAGTTAGAGTTCAGAGTCTGAGAAATAGAAAGTCCTCAGATTTTTGGTTGATAATAACATTGACACTGTTTGACAAATCTCCACAAACTTTGCAGACCTATTCCTTTTTCTACATTGGCTGATGATGCAAAGTTTTGTGGTGGGTAGTTAAGAGGGTGCAAAGAAAAATGGAGGGTCTGTAAACACATTTTTCCACAAATGTATTTTCCATAGACATTTTAAACAAATGTATCAGCAAAATGTCTGAATGCATTTTCATGAAATTTGACAGAAATATAGATTTTTATGTGGAAATGGTCCTTTTTGTTATTTCATCTGAAGTGGTTAAATAGTTTTTAAGACAAAAACTTAGGCCCCCATTAAGAGTCTGGTGGTCAGTAGCACCATATTTTAACTCTGGCGGTTGGGCCGCGATGGGACTGCCAGCGCTGCCAGGATCAGAGATCCTAGCGGTTGCGGAGGTGCTAATCCTAAACAGCGCTCCCCTGGGGATTATGACCTCGTACTCCACCAGCCTTTTTATGGCGGTAGCACTGCCATGAAAAGGCTGGCAGAAAACGGGTGCATGTGGCTCCCTGCATCCTACAGCACTGCCGTGGTTCGATTACGAGCCAGAGACAATCCTGTAGGCTGTTTCCCACGAGGTCAGCAGGCGGAAACCCAGGTTTCCACCCGCTGACCTAGCGTGAAACTCCTAATGGGCCCAATGGGGAAGTAGCCAGTAAGGCGGCAACCTCCCTGTCAGAAGTTCGGCGGACGGAGTAAACCATCCGCTGAACTCATAGTCAGGCCCGTAGTGATATATTTGGACATGGTATAACATGGTACCTTTGTGGCATACTGTGGTACCTTGCAATGACAAAACACAATATTATTGGTTAATAAAACTCTTGCAAAATAAAAAGGCAGCCATATTGTTTAGACCACACTTTGGTGGTCATTATGAACCCCGGTGGTTCATACCGCCAATGCCGGCGGTGGGTGCAAAGACCGCCACTGGCATGGCAGTCTGAACCGCCATATAATGAATACAGTGAGGGCCGCCTATGGTGGCCCTCCTCCACCGCCAGTCTGCCGCGACAGGTAGCCTGACAGTGGAGGGAATCATTTTCTGACAGGGCAGCGCTGTCCCTCGGATAATGATCCCTTCTGGCACCAGCCTTTCCCTGGTGGATTCCCCTGCCAGAGAAAGGCTGGCAGAAGGGGTGTTCCAGGGCCCCCCAGGGGGCCTTGCACTGCCCATGCACTTGGCATGGGCAGTGCAGGGGCTCCTGTGCAGTGCCCCTTCGCACAGGTCGGCAGTGATCTGCGCGACGGGTGCAGCTCCACCCGCCGCACACCAACATTGGCGGTGGCTCCATTTGGAGCCGCTGTCAATGTTACGCCCTTTTCTTAGCTGGGCCGGCGGACTACCCCTCCACCAGCCAAACGGGGAAAACATTATATGGCCGGCAGGCGGGGGGTAGTCGCGCTGGTGGTCATCTATTGACCGCTAGCACGGATCTCGTCGGTTTTAACCACCAAGATCATAATGAGGGCCTTTGTCTTTGCTCTGTGTTTTAACATCAAATATAGCAAATTACTCCTTCTGTAATGTATAAGAACATATGAGGTATTTTATCAAAGCCTGTAAAGTTAGGGAAAAACACTTTCATTCACTGATTTATGTATTTTTGAAAAGGTTTACAATATACTGCAGTACTTTCTTGAAAGTTTCTTGAACATACAGAAGAAATTATTGAAATGTCTCTCTCTCTCTTTATATATATATATGTATATATATATATCTGTATATATATAATAATAAAATAAATGAGACATGATATAGCGGGTGGCTCTTTTTTCTTTTTCTATAACACATTTATGTATGTGTAGTTGAGTTTTTAGGTTTGAAATGAAAATACGATTAACATAGTTTGATAACTGTACACTATCAGGACGATACAATCCTGCATTGGAATATTTTATATTCATCTGAAAAATGGGAGAAATGTTATTATTTTGAAGGACTGATGAGACTGCCTTGTTGATATGTCTTTCAGTCTTTTAAAATGTAACAGCATTTACAGTACACTACTTCTACTTTTGTCTTTGACAAGTATTTGAGAACACAAAATGTGGGTTCGGAAACATAGATATTAAGATGGAAAATATCTCCTTTATCTCAGTTTCCAGTCTAACTTCAGTTAAGTGTCCTATATTATTGCCACCACAGAGGATAAACATAAAGTCGGGATGGTCACATTTACTAACAGAGGAAAGTAGAGGGAGTAACTGATTAGATTTCAACCCTATTTCACCAATCCATGTTATTTCACCTCCTTTCAAACCTAAATCATTTTTAACATCTGCTTTCTTGGCATACTCTCTGGTCCAAAAATTGAAACTGTGCCCAACAAGCCAAACCCTAACAATCTTGCACATGCACTGACATACAAGAATGCAGAACACAGAGGCAGATGAACTAATATAAAGAGACAGATGACCGACCTTAGTAAGGTACATAATGCCAGCAACTTAATTTTAAAAGGAGGATATTTATTGGATTAAATACAGTTTGGGCTACTAACGTAGCACAATGCTACTCAAAACCAAAATGAGGTAAGGAAATAAACTAGTCTGCATGAATGAAGTTTACCAAGTATCTGAAAGGCATTTGAAACACATACTTCTGGTAGCAACAAAATGAAAACCAATGGAAAACTAGACAAGCAATACAAATGAAGTGAAGCATTATGTGATTGGTTATCAACACAGGGTGGGCTATAAACACAGCACAGTACTACTAAATAACACCAACAACTATATAGAGACTATGCTGACTGTTGCAAAGCAATGCAGCTGTATTTCTACATCAAAGACATTAATGAGAGATTGAAAACTATACCTAGTCACCTCCATCTCTACACACACCACTCCACTTTACTATAATACACTCCACACCATTCCACGACACACCGCTCTACTCTACAACACGCCAAGCCACTGTACAACAGACCACCCCATTCTGCGACATGCCACTCCACTCTATGACATGCAACTCAACTCCACTCTAAGACGCTCTACGATATGCTACTTTATGACACACCACTTAGCTCTACTCTATTTTACAACATCCCAATCCACTCTACGTCACTCCACTCTACTCTGACACGTCACTTCACTCAAGACTGTGCTCCACTCTGAAATACCACTCCACTCTATTACACGCCACTCCACTCTATGGCACGCCGCTGCACTCTACTACACACCACTCCACTGTATGACATGCCACTCCATCCTGCGCCACTCCATTCTATGCCCCTCCAATCTAAGACACTGTACAACATGCCACTCTTTGAGATGCCATTCCATTTTAATCTACAACATGCTACTCCACTCTATGCCCATCCACCATACTCCACTCTTCTGCACTCTGACATGCCACTCTAGTCTATGACACCCCACTGTAGGACATGCCACACTACTTCACAATGCAGACCTCCACTGTACAATAGAAGTAAACCATAGAACTTCCCTAAAGAAAACAAAGGTTACAGGAATGGTAGTTAGGAAATAAAATTAAGAAAACCCATAGAAATTCACTTAAAAAATCAAAGGTTACAGGGATGTTATGCATAGGTTCACATTTCAAACGTACAAACCATAGAAATTCAGCAGTTATAGACAGAGTTACTTCCAGTAACTATAACTTTACATCATCATAGGCAGCTTGTGTTGAGTGACCTTAGGCCTGTTTATGAGAATATAAAAGTCTGTGTGGAATAACAAGCCCCCCCTCCAGAAAGCTTTGTGTAACCTGTAGACGTTCATCCTTAGTTGAGTGATAAAATTAGTTGTAATATGTTCGATAATATTAAAATCTGCTTTGACAGTGTTTGTTTATCTGAGGGTTAAAGCGTTATATGCAGCACTGGAAATGAGGGGGATCCATCCGGATCCAGCAGCTATGGTTGACTAGAGCTGGGATCCAGGCTGGCCTTATTAAAATGTGCTGACTACAACACGCCACTCCTCTCTATGACATGCCACTCCACTCTACGCCTCTCCAATCTATGACCCCTCCACTCTACGATACTCTATGACACGCCACTCTATGACACACCACTCCACTGCATGACACGCCCATCCACTCTACCACTCGCCACTCCACTGTACGACATGCAACTCCATCCTAATCTGCTCCATTCTGTGCCCCTCAATTCCATGCCCCTCCACTCTAAGACACTGTACGACATGCCACTCTATGAGATGTCATTCCACTTTACTTTGCAATACATCACTCCACTCTGATATGCCACTCCACGACACTTCACTCCACTCTACGACATGCCACTCCACTCTATGCCACTATTACACTGTAATCCACTTTACAACACTCTACACTTCACTCTACAACACTCTACTACAATCTAACCACCCTATCACACTACACAACTCCCTCTATGCCACTCAACGCCATTTTAGTCTGACAAACTACTCCACTCTACTACTCCAGTCTATGCCACTCTATGACATTGCACTCTACCACACTCTACAACTTTCTACTGCACTGTACAGTACTCCACTCTACAACACTCTAATCCACTCTGCTCCACTCCACTGTGCCACTCAATGCCACTTCACTACACTATACTCTACTCAACCGTATGCCACACTACTATATGCCACTCTATGCCACTCCACACTTCAGCACTCTATGCCACTCCACTTTACCACACTCTACGACACTGTACTCCACTGTACGCCACTCCACTCAACAACACTCTAGTCCACTCTATACCACTCCTCTCTACTGCACTCTATCACAGTCTTCGATGATTCACTGCATGACACTTCACTCTACGCTGCTCTATACCTCTCTATGCCACTCAATGCCACTCGACTCGCCAGAACTCCTCTCTACAACACTGCACTCTAAGACACTCCACACCATTCTATGACCCTCCACTCTATAGCAGTGTACTCCAATCTGAATACAATCATATCACTGTATTAGTCTAATAGAAACTTTCAATCTAATATGAAGTCACCATAAGGCATATGTTTAACTTACCTTACACTTATCTTTTATCTCAGTATTAATCACAATGTTTAATTTCAGATACCTAGAAATTATACTTTTTTTCAAATGTCAACGTGACCAAACAATTAAAAAAGTCTTAACAGAAAACAGGAGGACAGCAAAGCAAAAAACAAATACTCCGGCTGTTGCAGGAGGACCCTGATGAGCCATGACAAGCTCCTGATAGAGAATCTGAATCCTCTCACCTGCAACAATCACAGTACAGCACAGGAGAGCAGTAGCCGAAGAAGTGGTGGCTGCTGATGTTCCTGCTTCAGCCTCTTCCAACTTCTTCTGATGCCTTCTTTCAGGCCATGTCAAACTGGTCAAATGTATTACCTTGAGGTGTTTCCTCATTTCTGTTGTACAAAATGAGTGCTGTTTGATGTTCCATGGTAAATTACCTTGTTGCATGGGTTGCAGGTTACTGGTTTGGAATTCACCTTTTTCCTTCAAGTTGGCAATGAGAAAAACTTCCACACAATTGAATCCTTTGGTTTCTTCCTCCACTCCACCACCTGTTCCTTGTCTTGCATTCTCTACTCCATCTCTTCTTCCTCCTTTTCCAGAAGCACAGGATCTTGTTGCTGAGCCATTGCAGTACTACAAAACCTCCAAGGTGGCTTCTGTAGATAATATTTTCTCTGTTGGTAAGACCACAATGTTCACCTTTGAAGATATCAATTGAAATGAGGGAAATGGGTGTACTCTTCCTGTTTCCTAGTTCTAAGCCAATGAAAAAAATGAAAGTACTGCATTTATCTTGATATTTGTGTGGTATTGGTATAGGTCTTAAATACAACCCACTGTTTACATATTAACAAATATGCGATTAAAAAACATAGCTAGCTATCAATCCCTAAATCAATAACTTAATTATAATTATTTGGTGTAAACAGCATTTTAAAACATTATAAAGGTACAGCTAAAGTACCTGGTACCATAAAAAAAAATTGAAAAATTAATACCATAATTAAAAACATTATATGGTTAAAAATGACTTTATAAAAACATACAAATTCAATGATAAAACACTGGTTTAGGATTAGTTATAGTCAGCCAGACTAAATTACCTATGACTTGCGCCTTCCGCATTCACTGCTTGTACCCTGTCATATTACCTCACTTTTAGGATTTTTCATTGTAGCATTGCTAAGAACACTCATGACATCTGAAAATACATAATTTATGTGAAGACTCTGCATTATAGAAGGCAGAGTTATAGGGCCAGATGTAGCAACCCTTTTGCGAGTCGCAAACGGCGAAAATCGCCGTTTGCGACTCGCAAACGTGGGTTTGCAATTCACAAATGCATATTGCGAGTCGTTACCGACTCGCAATATGCATTTGCGACTCGCAAATAGGAAGGGGTGTTCCCTTCCTATTTGCGAGTCGGAGTGGTATGCAACTCCATTTGCGACCGCGTACGCGGTCGCAAATGGAGTCGCAGTTACCATCCACTTGAAGTGGATGGTAACCCACTCGCAAACGGGAAGGGGTCCCCATGGGACCCCTTCCCCTTTGTGACTGGACCCCATATTATTTTTTCAGGGCAGGGAGTGGTCAAAGGGACCACTCCCTGCCCTGAAAAATCCGAAACTAAAGGTTTCGGATTTTTTTGAAATGCAGCTCGTTTTCCTGTGAGGAAAACGGGCTGCACTTCAAAAAAAAAAAAATGCTTTATTTAAAAGGCAGGTCGCTAACATGGAGGCCTGCTGACGTCAGCAGGCCTCCATGTTAGCGAGTGCCTATACTCGCAATGGGGCCGCAGTTTGTGACCCACCTCATGAATATTCATGAGGTGGGTCATTGCGACCCCATTGCGAGTTGCAGTCGGTGTCTCAGACACCGTACTGCATAGCAATTTGCGACTTGCAAATTGCGAGTCTCAGGGACTCGCAATTTGCAAGTCGCAAATTGCTTTTTTTGTACATCTGGCCCATAGTCCATTTAGTCTGGCTAGCAAGTTGCGAATACTCTATATGGAGGTGCGTGAGTTTTAAATCTTAGGGTGGCGTGGAAGTAACTATAAAGGTTTAACTATAACTTAGTTGTTTTTAAATAAATGAAGGTTTCTAACCAAAACTAACCCTAAACTATAGTTTTTTCATATCTATATATATCTATGTCTCTCTCTCTATATAGATATATATATATATATATTTATATATAAATGTATGTATTACGGTTATAGCTAGGACCTAGCTTCCAGAGAAAATTTTTGTTTTTTTGTTTTTTGGCTTGGTTATTTCTTTGGCACCATGTGACGAAACTTCATGAATATTTTTCAAAAAAAGTGTCCTCTAGGGTTTTGTTGTACGTGAAACGTTTTGTCGGAATCTGTCATGCGTGGGCCAAGAAAAATGGGAGAGGGGGGGTCATAAAAGTGTGTTTTCTATGTTAATTCCCATAAAGATTTTAAACATGACTACAGCCCAAGCCGGTGAACAGAATTACACCAAATTTGGCAGAAAGGTATCTCTTTGTCCAGACAGTGCCCTTTTTAAGTCAAGCATAAGAGTTCAACATTGTGTATACTTTTAGTATACTTCTTATTGCTTAAAGCAATTTCATTTGTTGGTTGCAGTGTCCTTTAACCCCTTTGCTGCCAGGCCTTTTCCCCCTCAGGTGCCAAGCCCTTTTTTTGGCTATATGGGGCAGTTCGCTCTTAGGCCCTCATAACTTTCTGTCCACATAAGCTAGCCACGCCAAATTTGCATCCTTTTTTCCAACGTCCTAGGGATTCTAGAGGTGCCCAGAATTTGTGGGTTCCCCTGAAGGAGACCAAGAAATTAGCCAAAATATAGTGAAAATTTCATTTAAAAAAAAAAAAATGGGAAAAAAGGGGTGCAGAAGAAGGCTTGTAGTTTTTTCCCTGAAAATGGCATCAACAAAGCGTTTGTGGTGCTAAAATCACCAGCTTCCCAACTTTCAGGAACAGGCAGACTTGAATCAGAAAACCCAATTTTTCAACACAATTTAGACATTTTTCTGGGACATACCCCATTTTTACTATTTTTTTGTGCTTTCAGCCTCCTTCCAGTTAGTGACAGAAATGGGTGAGAAACCAATGCTGGGTCCCAGAAAGCTAAACATTCGTGAAAAGTAGACAAAATTCTAAATTCAGCAAGGGGTCATTCATGTAGATCCTACAAGTGTTTCCTACTGAAAATAACAACTGAAATAAAAGAATATTGAAATTGAGGTGAAAAAAACTGCCATTTTTCTCCACGTTTTACTCTATAAATGTTTCCAGTGATGTCAGATTTTTGAAAGCAATATACCATTACGTCTGATGGACTCTTCTGGTTGCGGGGATATATAGGGCTTGTAGGTTCATCAAGAAGCCTAGGTACCCATAGCCAATAAATGAGCTGCACTTTGCAATGGGTTTTCATTCTATACCAGGTATACAGCAAATAATTTGCTGAAATATAAAAAGTGAAAAATAAGTATCAAGAAAACCTTTGTATTTTTCCAAAATGGGCACAAGAGAAGGTGTTGAGAAGCAGTGGTTATTTGCACATCTCTAAATTCCGGGGTGCCCATACTACTATGTGAATTACAGGGCATTTCTCAAATAGACGTATTTTTTACACACTGTCTTACATTTGGAAGGAAAAAAATGTAGAGAAAGACAAGGGGCAGTAACACTTGTTTTGCTATTCTGTGTTCCCCCAAGTGTCCCGATAAAAATGGTACCTCACTTGCGTGGTTAGGCCTACTTCTCGAGACAGGAAACACAAAATGGACACATCACATTTTACATTGAAATCTGACATGTTTTTTGAAAAGTGCCTAGCTGTAGATTTTGGCCTCTAGCTCAGCCAGCACCTAGGGAAACCTAGAAAACCAGCTAATTTTTTAAAACTAGACACCTAGGGGAATCCAAGATGGGGTGACTTGTGGGGCTCTAACTAGGTTCTGTTACCCAGAATCCTTTGCAAACCTCAACATTTGGCCAAAAAAACACTTTTTCCTCTAATTTCGGTGACAGAAAGTTCTGGAATCAGAGAGGAGCCACAAATTTCCTTCCACCCAGCGTTCCCTCAAGTCTCCCGATAAAAATTGTACCTCACTTGTGTGGATAGGCCTAGCGCCTGCGAAAGGAAATGCCCCAAAACACAACGTGGACACATCACATTTTTACAAAGACAACAGAGCTGTTTTTTGCAAAGTGCCTAGCTGTGGATTTTGGCCTCTAGCTCCGCCGGCACCTGGGGAAACCTAGCAAACCAGCTCAATTTTGAAAACTAGACACCTAGGGGAATCCAAGATGGGGTGACTTGTGGGGCTCTGACAGGTTCTGTTACCCAGAATCCTTTGCAAAGCTCAAAATGTGGCCAAAAAAACACCTTTTCCTCTCAATTCGGTGACAGAAAGTTCTGGAATCTGAGAGGAGCCACAAATTTCCTTCCACCCAGTGTTCCCCCAAGTCTCCCGATAAAAATGGTACCTCACTTGTGTGGGTAGGCCTAGCGCCCGCGAAAGGAAATGCCCCAAAACACAACGTGGACACATCACATTTTCACAAAGAAAACAGAGCTGTTTTTTACAAAGTGCCTAGCTGTGGATTTTGGCCTCTAGCTCAGCCAGCACCTGGGGAAACCTAGCAAACCTGCACCTTTTTGAAAACTAGACACCTAGGGGAATCCAAGATGGGGTGACTTGTGGGAATCTGACCAGGTTCTGTTACCCAGAATCCTTTGCAAACCTCGAAATTCGGCCAAAAAAACACTTTTTCCTCTCATTTCGGTGACAGGAAGTTCTGGCATCTGAGAGGAGCCACAAATTTCCTTCCACCCAGCATTCCCCTAAGTCTCCCGATAAAAATGGTACCTCACTTGTGTGGGTGGCCCAGGTTCCTGCAACAGAAAAACAGGCAAGACACTCCTCCTTGGACTCCTTGAGGTGTCTATTTTTATAACATGTCTGGGTTTGGTAGGTTTCCCTAGATGAAGGCAGCACTCGGGACCAAAAACATAGGTGCCCCCCCAACACAGGTAGTTTTGCAATAGATACATTTGATGTGTCCAACTACTTATGTGTTGTTCCAAACACTAAAATTGTGAAAAGAAATGCACTTTGGTTATGTTAAAAAGACCCCTCACCCACCAACCAAGTTGGTGGCATGCTTCATCATCGGGATCCCACCCGAGACACCTAGCATGTCACAGGTGTTCTGCAACGCTTGATTACAGTGGAGCAGGTTTTGTCATTTTTACCACACATACTGGTTGGATTTGGCACGAGGGTGAGTGATGGTTCAGTGGATCAAATTTTATTAACAAGAAATTTCACAAAAATGAAATGCACTATTCACGCCGCCAGCCACAGGCCCAGCACATTACAACCCTCACATCAACAGACAGCGCCACTCAAGAGCCCATCACTTTCATACGCCCACATGCCTGATACAGCAATCACACCAGCTGATGAGTGTGTGGACTGGCGTTTGGCTGGCACCGTCAGCCAAGCGCCTCCCCACTCACACCACCAGCCAAGCGCCACCCCACTCACACCTACCTCCTTGCTGGAAGACGCGCTGGAAGCAAATGGCTTCCATGCGTCTTTCCTCTCTTTCATGATGTCAGCGTGCGATCGCGCTGATGTCATGGGGGGGGCGGAGGGTGGAAGGGGAAGGGATTGCCCTTCCAGCCCTGGCCCAGGGGGGTGGGGAGGAGCCCTTGGGGGGAGTGCTATTGTAATGGTTACGTCCATGGCGCCACACGCCGAAGAGGTTAAAAATTATTGCTCGCTAATGGTCAATTCTGCCTTTTTCTCCCTCCTTTTTCTGTTTCAGAGCAGTGACCAACTATTGTATTATTGCACTTTTGTTTCTTTATCTGTTGCTGTGACTGACTATTTTTGTTACTTCTTTGGAGCTCCCCTTTCACTATGGGTGTTTTAGGCTGGTATCTACCTGTGTTTTATTGCAGCATTCTGTTCCTCCCATCTCCTCCCTTGTAGCTGACATTTGTTTTGGCTTTATTCCAGTGCTGTCCTCGTTTGACTCTGGCTTGTAAAATAAGCTTATTTTACAAAAGAAACAAGCAACAATTAGCTCACTGCTCACTAAAGCCACAATATGTCCTTTCTGGTAGAATGTAGCTAAACTTAGAAGCAATGATGTTAAACTTCCTTAGCCTTGTATCGCATCTCGAGTCTCTCTCTCCAGGGCCCCTCCCTGCCAGCACGCAGGACATCGCACACAGGGCATAAATCTTCTCGGGCTGCTCTGCTCGTTGACATGCGAGGCAAGAATGCTTGCAAGACTTTTCATTCTGTTAAAAAAATACTTTTCCAGCCTTATTTTCCAATTTAATTTCAGACGTTTACACAACTCGAGGTAGTGCAATCATCTTGTCTCTCTTCAAGGGCTTGTGAATTCTGATTTCAGTAGCTGCCAGTGACCACAAAAACATGGCAGGAAAAGACAAAATTATGAGACAGGTTGACCAATTTATGTGGCAAGAAAAGTCCAGTTCTGAATTTACAATCCCTCTGCAGATCCCATAAATCTCATGCTGAGATCTGATTAGCTGCCAACACTTCAACCAGAAAATGTTGGCAGCCATTTTGAGACTCGGAACAAAACGTGAAAAAAATAAAAGAGGGAGGGGTAGGAAAACCCATAGGCTTGCTAGTAGGGTCCCCCCGGGACCCTGCCAGGATAAAAAGGCATTTAAAAACAAAAGTGTTTCAGCAAAATCTGTGGAGGATGCTTGATGATTGGATGCGGCAACATTAAGTGCAAACTCCTGGGCTTGTTTGGGCCAATAAAAGATGCCAAAAACAAAAAAAAGAAGGAGGCGCACAGGCCCCCCTCCAAGGGCTTTGTTAAGTCCTGTGGACCATCACTTTGCCAGAGGGCCGTGTGGTCCCCCTGGGCCCTGGGGACCACCACCTCCATGGGGCTTTCTTCAAGTAAGGAGGGGGGGGGCGCATGGACCCCCACCCGAGGCTTACAGAATGGGTGCTGTCAAAATGCTCCCACTTGCTGAAAGTTTTCATCTTTCCCTGCCTGCAGACATGCGGGCTGGGAAAGAGATGACAGTTTTGCTCCTGCAAGCAGGGAGCTGCATTTCCAGCAGCTCCCTGCATGTTAGAGCACAATACCTGCTCCAACAGTAGGCAGGGAGCCAGCTGGGACAGCTGGTGCCTTGAGCCCCCCTGCCGCAATCCCCAACATGGAACAAAAATCCAAGTGTTTTCTCTGCAGTTCCACCTTGAAAGATTCTGGGATGAAGATGCTGGAAGAACAATAAGATAGGTAAAATTACAGATCTACAAGGTCACTAGAGACATTACCTTGGCGTCCTTTACGCAGCTGTAGTGTAGTAGATGTACTATACATATACCCAACGAGGAAGCACTTACTAATTAGCCAGTATAAAGTACTGCAGTTGGATACAGACTGGTGGCCTTTTCTTGGATAAATACTCAGGGCAGGAATCATTCTGACATGGTGATCATTTCACAGAAATTAAACCTAAACAGGAAGCACTTGCAGATATAAACAAAGCAGTTGCCAAAGTTGAAGCTCCACTTCTGTAAAGTACTAATCATCCTAATTCCTTGTGCATGGTCAAAGCAAAGCAAGTGTTTTTTCTCTGTTTTTCCATCTTGAAATGTTATTTGTAATCCTTGATGGAGGTCTTTGCATCCTTGCTTTTTTCGAGCCTAATATCTCACCTAGTGACTCTGATGAGTGGGTTCTTTCTTGTCATGTGCTGCTGAGACCAGAGATCATGTTCTCCCTTTTCAAAAATCCAAGCATGTAGAATTGGCCTAGAAGTCCTGCCCTTTTGGCCCTATCCCATATACATCAGTGGCATGCAACGTTTTCCTGCCATATTCCCAGGATGGTAGACAGCTTACTAAAAGGACCCCCTGAGTGTGATCCCCACTGATTTTGGGAACGCGCTCTTGAAGCACTGGAATATAATCACATTTCCACCAAACAAAGAAGCACTTCATGAGTGGTGTGAGGGGATAGGATGCAGAGTCTGGCCAGGCACTGCGGCCAACCCCGCTGATCTCAGCCAAAGGCCTAGGCTAGTTATATGCTGTTGGGCCGCAGGCACTGTAGACAATCCCCGCCGTGCACAGCCTTGGGTGGTTATAGGGGTTTGGCTGTGCGCGACAGTTGGATTAACATAAAGTAATTAAAACTACTTTACATTAAAAAAAAAAAAAAATTCACTGATAAAAACAAAGGTTACAGGAATGTTATAGTTAGGAAATAGAATTAACAAAACCCATAGAAATTCACTTAAAAAAACAAAGATTACAGGGACTTTATGCATAGGCTCACATTTCAAACATACAAAAACCATAGAAATTCAGCAGTTATAGATAGTTATTTCAAGTAACTGTAACTTTATATTATGATAGGCAGCTTGTGTTGAGTGACCTCTGTCCGGCTCATGAGAATATAATATAAAAGATTATGTGGAGTAACAACACCCCTGCAGAAAGCTTTGTGTAACCTGCAGACCTTCATCCTTAGTTTATTGATAAAATGAGTTGTAATATGTTGGATAATTTTAAAATCTGCTATGACAGTATTTATCTGAGGGTTTAAGCTTCATAGGCAGCACTGGAAATAAGGGTGATCCATCTGGATCCAGCTGCTATGATTGACCAGATCTGGGATGCAGGCTGGCCTTATTGAAATGTGCTGACTTTGTCCCCGTGCAATTTGCTCAAAAACAGCTGGGTCCAGTAGATGACCATCAGTCCTTTTTTTCAAGTTTTTCCCTGGTGGGGCTAGCTGAAGTATAATGCATGCCAATAAATAGAGACCTAAATATAGACGTTTGGCTTGTCACTTCCCAAGCGCTTGATCTAAGCTATCACTTAGAAGCAGGATTTTGAGTTCATAAAGCTCTGTATGTAAGAGATATGCAGGTGATGTAAAAATGGCAAATATATCTGGCTGCATTAGTAATTACACCAGTAACCATGTAGCTCTTATTAATAAGTTGTTATGACTACCCAAAGGAGCCTTTTTATGCAACTTTGGAATATCGAAATATAGAGGGGAAAACAAGATTCTACACTCATGCCTTGCAGTTTGAAGTCTCATCTCTTTGATGACAGTTTATAACTCTTTGAACTGTATCAAGAGTTATAACTTATCACCTACTGCAAACCCAAGTGTAGCGAGCCACTCTGGGGTACCTTGTTTACTGCCCCACTCCGTGATGTGGTACGGTGTCTGGAGTGAGGGGCTTTAAAATAAAGGGAGGCGGGACCCTCGTGGTCTTTTCCGCCAGCAAAAAGTACATGCCGGGTCTGTGTGTTTGTTACCTGCATTGGTGGCCGCATGTGGGTTGCAGGCCGCGATAATAGCCCTGCCTGCGCCCTCTACATCTGGTGACGAGGCAGTGCCCATGCGGTGCCCTCACCTGCGCTCGCCCCACCCGGAGCATTTCTTCACTGCTCCCTCGCCATCCAAGCCCGGAGTGCACCCACCAGGCCGGCGGGCCTCACAGCGCTCCCGCAGTCCGACATGACGTGCGCCTGGTGTGTTCCTGTGGTGTTTGGCTGCTTCTCCCCAGAGAGGACTGGAGGGCACTCCTCCCTACTACCGGCGATGGAAAAGAGTGAGTCTGCCTCCTCCTCTTTTCAGCCTGTTGTCACCGCATGGGATACACGCACGCAGGAGTGCGAGGACCCCGTAGCTGCCCCTCACACTGCCCACGTGTAATAGAGGTGTTGGCTGGCCGGCAGCAGTCCTGCTGTCGGGGGCAGACAGTGCTGGTGCGAGGCATCAGAGTTGGGTGCCCCCCCACTCAGTGGATTTTCGGTGGGGCAGTTATCCTGCTCACAAAGTCTTGTTTCCACGGAAGGGTGAAGGAAGTGCTACTTTTATTTTTTTTCTCTTTTCTCCTTTCCTCATCTACACCAGCTTATACGAAGGAGAAGAAGGCTAAATCCCAAGCCTGATCATGAGCTCCCCGCCAGATGCTGACGCCCACCGCCCAGCCCACCAGCTTGGGTCTCACTCATCTGTCACCGCGCTACCACCATTTAGCCAGCTGGGAGACCCTGCCACAGCCACGCCCGATGGCGCCACTGGCACGGACGGCTAAGAAACTACTTTACGAGCCACACGTGAGACAGATGGTGCGGTGCAATGGTCTTTGGTGTTGCACTTCGGGGGCCATGAGCTCTATGATCTGTTCGAAACGCTGCCGGACATTTCGACGCAGCAGTAGCAGCTCTCAACATGTACTTTGACACACAGCTCAATCCTGATTATGAAAAGTTCAAGCTGTGGCAGGCCCAGCAGACCGCCACTGAATCGGTGGAGATGTTCTACGTGCGCCTGCGCAAGCTGGCACGCACCTGCACAGGCATCAATCACCATGAACAAATCCGGTCCAGATAATCCAGGGATGTCGCTCCTCAGCGCTGCGAAAGCTGATCCTACGACAACCAGGTATCTCACTTGATGACATCCTCATCCTAGCGCGATCGCACGAGCTATCCAACAGCCGCGCTGAGGACATGACTGCCGCCCTGGCACGGTCGTCCATTGCTCCACGCCCAACAAAACCGGGCCCCATAAAGGAAGAACAAGTTGCCGCCATCTCCCGCCGTCAAAGCTCCCCTGTATGGCTCAGCAGAGCCGGATGGAGGAAAAGGGGTGCAGCAATTGTGGCGGTGAACAACGCACGACAGGTGTGTGCCCGGTGAAAGTCAAGAACTGCTCCAGATTAGGCAAACCCAACCACTTCGCCAAGGTCTGCCGGGGTGGGCGACCTCGGACCGGGACCACTTCCACGCGAAGGGCAGTGGTCAAACAGTTGGTGCTGGATAACGAAACAGGGGCAACCGCGGCAGTTGCGGACCTGCGCCCAGACACCACTCCGTATGTTGATGAGGAAGAGGAGGAAATATTTGTGGTCTCCTTTGCTGACAGACGGGATCAGAGACGGCGGCCTCCTCCCATGTGCACCATAACAGTCAACGACACGCTGATATCAGCACTCAATGACACTGGAGCATCGGTCAATGTTATGGATGTTGAGCAATACAACAAACTGTCTCCTCCGCCAGAGCTGAAACTGTGCCGTACCAATATATACGTGTACGGTGGCGTAGAACCGCTTCCACTCAGAGGGGCAATAGAAGTCACTGTCGGCGGCGACGAACACTCCACGCGAGCAAAATTCCATGTGGCGGAAGGGAAGAAAGGTACACTCCTAGGGTGTCACACAGCCGAAGATCTAGAACTGGTGTTCTTCGCCCGCCAGGTGCATGATTCACACGCTGAAGCAGTGCTGGAGGAGTTCTCAGAACTTTTCCGTGGATTGGGGAAGCTGAAGGGCAAGCAGTTTCACCTCCATGTTGGCCCTACTGTTCACCCCACGGCATTGAGACATCGGAGAGTGCTGTTTCACCTGAGGCCTCAGGTGGAACAAGAACTACGGACCCTTGAAGAGCAAGGGGTAATAGAGAAAGTGAGTGGGCCTACGCCGCGGGTTTCACCTCTGGTATTCGCCCCAAAGCCCAAAGAGCCCAGAGCCATTCTTCTCTGTGTGGATATGCGCCTCCCCAACAGTGCCATCAAACGGGAGCGCCATATCACACCCACCATGGATGACATAATAGCGGATTTGATATGGAGCTCAATGATTCTCCAAGCTAGACTTGAACTGAGGATACCACCAACTAAAACTAACCCCAGAGAGCTGCAATATTACCACCTTCTCAACACATGTGGGGCTGCGTCGTTATAGACGGTTAAGCTTTGGGGTCTCATCTGCGGCAGAGATTTTCCAGAATGCCATCTGAGAGACTCTGTCTGGTCTGGCTGGCGTTATCAATTTAAGCGATGACATTTTGATTTTCTCCAGCACTCTGGATGACCATCATAGGCACCTGTGAGACACCCTCCAGCGACTGTCAGAGGCTGGGCTAACACTGAATAGAAAAATAATGTGCATTTTACCGTTGACGTTTTTGGCTACATTTTCTCGAGGGAGGGGTTAAGAGTCGACCCCAAGAAGGTGGAAGACATAAAAGGAGCGTCGATACCCCGCAACGCCACTGAGATCAGGAGTTTCCTTGGGATGGCGACATACTGCAGGAAGTTCATCCGCAATCTTTCCACACTCTCCGATCCCCTCTGGTGACTCACAAAGACCAATATCCCGTGGGAGTGGGGTCCGGAGGAGGACAGAGCTTTCCGGGCCATGAAAACAGCCCTTCTGGACACAGCAGTGATGGCTTATTTTCACCCACAGAGGAGAAACGAGGTAGTAGTGGATGCCAGCCCCGTTGGGCGAGGAGCAGTGCTGCTGCGAGAACAAAGTCACCAGCAATGGACGCCTGTAGCTTCTGCCAGCTGAGCCCTCTCAGCCCCGGAGGCTCGGTACGCGCAAATTGAGAGTCATTAGCCATTAGGTGGGCCTGTCAGCATTTCCACTTATATCTATGCGGAAACAAGTTCAGTCGTCACCGATCACAAGCTGTTGGTGTCCATCTTCGCAAGCTGCGCCCGGCTTGCTCCTCCATGCATCGAAAGGTGAGCTGTACTTCTGCAACTGTATCAGATCTAAGTGGTCTACCGCCCGGGGGTCAACAATCCCATGGACTATCTGTCGCGACATCCTTTGCTACCTTGCTCCGAGGAACAATCAGATGAAGAGGACGGGTGGGTGGAGAGTTTTGTAAGCATGTTAGTGGACACGGCCTGCCCTACGGCTCTCACGGTGGCCGAAATTGCTGACCCCTCAGCTGGAGACGCCCTCATAAGCCGTGCGAAGGAGGCCTTACACAATCGCTCCTGGAGACGTTTCCTTGATAAACCATCCGTGTCTGACCCAGATGTTAGAAGAGCGATGCAACAACTGTGGAAAGTGAGGCTGGAGCTCTCAGTGAGTCCAGAGGGTCTTCTCCTAAGAGGATAACGTTTGGTGATACCCCGCAGCCTGCAGAATCGAGTGGTGGATTTGGCGCACCAAAGCCATCAAGTAACTGCAAAGACGAAGGCGCATCTGCGAAGCAAAGTGTGGTTCCCGGGTATGGACACCATGGTGGACGACGTGATAGGCAGATGCCATCCATGCGCCTTTACCGCTCAGGAAGCCGTCCCGCTCCTGTTGTGACTGAGCCACCCAGCACTCGCCTCTGGTCTAGGATCAGTCTGGAATTTGGCAGTTTCTCGGATGGACGTCTGACAGCTGTGATGGTCGACTTGTGCACGCGGTTCCCTGTGGTGGAACTGGTGGTGTCAACGGCTTTCAAACACGTCTGCCCTGTTCTTAAGAAGACATTCGCCTTTTTGGGTTTGCCTGACAAGATACGAAGGACATGGACCCCCTTTCCATGGTCAGGAGTTCCATGATTACTTATGCTTGCTGGCCATAACGCATAGAAGGATCACCCCGCAATGGCCTCAATGCGAATGGGGACGTAGAGCGTTTCATGAGAGCAATAAATCGTGCCCTGCGAATCGGTGTGAGTCAGCAAGAGAACCCCGAGCTCTGCCTCCACACCTTCCTGAGGGCTTACCGACAGACCCCCCCACAGCACAACTGGGTGTGCCCCGGCGGCCTTGCTGTTCAGCTCGCCGCCCAGAGACTGTTTACTGGCGGATAGAGGCTGGCATCCTGCTATCTTAGACATATCCAAGATGCAGAAGAAGAGAGAAATAACCAACGCTAAAGCCAGCACTAACCGGAGAGCGAAGCGTCCCGATCTGCAAGTAGGTGACGCGGTCATTCTGAAGGACCGCCACCCAGGATCGAAGTTTCGTACCCCATTTGAGCCTGATGTTTGGAGGGTGGAGAGCGTTGTAGGGACCATGGTGACCACCGTGAGAGGAGGACGGCAGGTGACAAGGAACGTGTTGTGGTTCCGGAAGGTGGTGCCCTCGGAGGAGGGTGTTGGTGCGGAGAGGAAGAAGAGTGCGGAGAGTTTGAAACCGGAGACGGCTCGCGGTCAGACTTGTTGGCAGAAGAGTCACGAAACACTGTGGCTGTGCGCCGCAGTGTCCCGGTAGGGGTTTGTTCCCCAGACCTGCAGCCAGTGGGGAGGTCTGAGCTCCGAGACGGATGCACCTGGTACGACCTGCGGCCTAACCCCAATCCCAGGCAGCCTCTGAAGGACTTCCTGTGCTGAAGAGGACTGAGGCCTCTCTCTCTCTCTTCCCCAACCCCTCCTCCTCCTCTCCCCCCCCCCCCCTTTCAGGAGGAGAGTGTGCTGTTATTGGTGCAACCTGCGTATAAATGGATTCCAGTTCTTCGAGCCACTGACGCCACAAGTTACTCACATAAACCCACGTGGCACCTTTTGGGCGGCGATTTGGTTGCTCACTTATTCAGCAGGCGTCCAACAGGCAGCTGTTTTACTGAGAACAAAGCCTAGCGATTTTGACCTTATGGCCGCGAATCCCTTGGCGATGAAAAACTCCTGTTTATGTCCTAAACGGAGTATACTGTTCAAATGACGGGAGCAAATGGCACATTCACTATTGGTGCATTTTTATCCTTTCGATGTTGTCAAACTTGCAATCAGGTGCAAATTTCGCTCTACGCAATTGCAAACTAGCAGAGGTGCAGTTTCCACCCACAAAATGCAGCATCATGATTAGGCTCAAAG
This sequence comes from Pleurodeles waltl, assembly GCF_031143425.1. Taxonomy (NCBI): domain Eukaryota; kingdom Metazoa; phylum Chordata; class Amphibia; order Caudata; family Salamandridae; genus Pleurodeles; species Pleurodeles waltl. Next base: position 1,763,263,043 of record NC_090440.1, read on the forward strand.
TCGGCCTGAATCTTCACTGAGCAAGCCTCAGACATAAGCCTCCATTTATGTAGTGCACACCACACACTAAAATGCCAGTTGTTGCTTTAATAACGGGTGTTACTACCCAAATCAAGGGTGCACATTCTGTCAACCATGGAAGGATGAAGTAGCCCGGATGGCACTGGAACCTCCAGGCTCGATCCAGCTGCCTTCAAAGAGCTGAACAGCCCACTGAAGTGCCCGAAGCAATCTTTGTTAGGTTTGCCCACCTACCTCTATTTCTTTTTCTCTCAGCAGTCGGCATGCTATGTTGTGCTTAGAACTGAATACCTCCCCCACCATCCAGATGTGGGTTCTATAGAGTCTAGTGATTGTGGCCAGCCTTCGTACTGTTCCACAATAGTTTCAGATGGTCCCACTAATGGGCTGTGCATTTCATTGGGCGTGACACTTTGGTTCAGTATGCATATGTAAAAACAAATATGGTGTTGGACTATTTTCAGAGGGCCATGGGGTAAGCAGGGCCCTCTGGGCCTCAGCCGTGTTGGCTGGGGTTGCTTGCCTCTGATATTCCGGATTAGTCCTACTATGGAGCTGGAAACTTGCCCAAGTGCAACCCCCATCAGTACTCTACTTTAAGTGGTATTGATGGCGAGCAGTCAAAGGCTTTTCAGCGAGGTAGTGTGGGGGAGCACAGGCTCCCAACTCAACTACAGCTACAACAGAGCAGTACAATAACTGGTTGTCCAACCCAGTTCTTTTACTTGGAAAAAAAAGAATGCTTTAATACACACACTTAAAGTGGAATACAACACAGGTAATTTTAGCAGGTACAATTAAATGTACTCATGCATGTGTTTGTGTGTCTTGGATACTGCCTACCCCTTCCATTTATTCGGATGTCCTTCCTTTTGTGATTCTAGGCTGGTTCCCCTAGCTGTAGTATGTTTTTGTGGTAGGAATGAAGGCTCAGGTGCAGAACACACCGGTTATGTAATGATAGCTCTCATTTTAGTGCAGTCCCCTCAAAAGGGTCTCACTACAACACAGTGTTCTCTCTGCACCCAGAGGAGGACCAGCAACATGTATCTCCATTCACTCCCGCTTCTGGGAGGAGGAGTGTCATTTGTAGGCACCGCCATCAGTTGGGGTAGGACGCAACAGTGTTTGGCAACCGGAGCATCTGCTTGAAGTGCTCTAACGTATGCAGCTAGTTGGCATCGGTAGGGCCAATGGTAAGCACTGGACCCGCTTTTGGGTCGTACAGCAGTGCATAGGAGGTGGTCCGCCATGTAGACGGGTGTCACAATGGCACCATGACAACCATGGGGTGTACTTCTAGATTTTAGTGGTGTCAACTGCCTTGGCACAATTTTTGGTTACAGCAGGGAAGGCAACCATGGGCACAGTTCTTGGTCATGGAGGCAAAGTCCGCCAAGGGCACAGTTCTTGGTCACTGTGGTAAAATCCACTTCAGGCCCAGTTTTTGGTTATGGTGCCAAGGATGGTCACAGTTTCTTTTCAGCAAATTGGATCTGCGATTCCCAATTGGTACCCCAGTTCTGGACAGATGACGCTTACCACTTCTGGGACTCAAAGATAGCTCTCCACAGTATTCTTTCTCCTGGTAGACCAGCTTAGGTTTTGCTGCTTCTGGCATACTTGCTGCAGGGTTCACACACTCCTTCCCTCTTTCATCTGGCAGGCTGGCTTCTAGGTGCTTCAGGTCAGAGGAAAAGCTTCTTCATTCATTTGCTCTGAATCACACAGACTACATGAACAAACATGCACAAACCACACTAGGGATTGTAGCACTGGCCTGGTTGCAACTATGAATTAATAAAATAAAATACAGGATGCTGCCTTCTGCACTCTGCATGCTAAGCTCACAACCAGGACAGCAGTGCGCTTTCAGTAAAATTAGAGCATTCTTGGTGCATCCAGTCAGGTCAGAGGATGGGTCCAGGATTGCACTCATCTTAAGGGATGGCCTTAGGACTCTGCTCACAGGCTAGGGGCAAAATCAAAATCAAGGATGTCATCAGACTGAATCTCAGAAGCATCTATAAGTGATTATGTTTGTAATGTCAGCTACACATGGAAACTCACGCACACAGTGCTTTAAATGCACTTCACTCTGCTCGGAGGTGCTGCAGTGGTATTTGTTTTTACTCAGCTAGGTACTAAATTGAAGTCCATATTCACTGCACTGAGATGTCACTTGTGGTCCAAAACGTAGGAACTAGCGAAGTATTCGTTCTCTGAAAGCCCTGCAGCATCTCATCAGGGTACATAAGCACTACTTAAGTGCAACTACAACTCAATGCACCCAAAGCCTACTTATTACTTTATTTGCAGTGCGCTATTCAGGAAAACTCAATGTACAGTACTCATAACTCTGTTAACTGCAGACAAAAGAAAAAGGGGGTCTTTTTTTCCTATTGTTTTTTTCTTCAAGGTGTTTTACATTACATACAAGTCTTAGAGTACATCGTGCCTTTTATGCAGACAAATAACTTTTCAACCCCCCAACTGGTCGAGTATGAAATGTGAACATTTCAAGTCTGTCTCTCAAAACCCTGCAGGTTTCTCTTCTGTAAAAACAAGAAATGTTCTTCCTTTTCAGAGCAAAACCAGCTGCAGCTCATATTTTCTATATTCGGATTTTTTAGGCCGGCGATTTAGTATTTCTCATTACTGTGATTTCCCACACACTGTTAACCACATAACATCGTTACTCTTTTTTGAATCCTACCCCTACTTTGAAGATTGCTTATTAGTTCGTAATGCAGGTCCTTACCGATATGGGTGTGGCCTGGCTTAATTCGCTAAGGTACTTACACATCCAGTCTCACTAAACGTTATAGTGTTTCCCCCACCATACCCTCCCGTTTTGGTTATAGCTCAAGAGTAGGGAAGTGTACAGTATTTATTATGTATGCATTTTCTTGCATAGAACTCCTTGTACCATGGAGTTAGTCCATTATTTGCGCATATCAAGTGGAGTAATTTTTGTATGCGAATGGTGGTTGTCGGGCCTATTCTGGCGTGTATATATATATATATATATATATATGTAAAATTATTTTTTTCCTTATTGTGCAGATGTAGATCATGAGAGATTTACACGGAGCAGAACATAAGATTACAATTATCTTTAAAACTTATACTACAACAAACAGCAAATATAAGAGTAAACAGCACTTAAACTGTCATCGATACATCCTGTCCTTCGAAGGTCGCGCCCCAAATACCCTTAAACTTGCAGACCGCGCGTATTCTTTGCGCATACAGATTTTCCTTAAAGCGCACCGCATACATTTTTGCCTCCCAAGCTTTATTTGTGGGGGAATAGGTGATTTCCACGCCTGTAAAATTAGGGATTTCACGATCAATGATGCTATAAATAGCAACTGTTTTGCTCGAGTCATTAATTTGGGGTGGACCCAAGTGCCCAACAAAGCCCATAAAGCGTCTGGGACAAGTATACACTGTGTCGTCACGCTGATCCACCGAAAAATTCTGTCCCAAAAGTACATAAGCTTGGGACAAGTAAAGCACAGATGGAGCCAATCCCCTGGGTTGCCATTGCATTGTGGACAAGAACCTGAAGTGGATGGGAATGCTTTTTTGATTTGAGCTTGGATGAGATATAGCATCCATTTTGAAAAGAAGGCCATTCACTTAAAATTGGCCCACCTGATCGCCTTGTGAGATATTCTATTGAGGTTTCTCCATATTTTCAACTTAATTTTGCATCCGGTGGTGTTTTCCAGCTTCGTCAGGAAGCGGGTAGGATTTGCAATGCTCCTTGAGGATCCGGTACCAAGTACCGATCCCCCGCTGGTTCCCATAAAATGCCTGAAAGATAGAAAAAGAAGATAGATCTACTGAAGGGATGTATGGGAGCAAAAAATACAGTATCTGCAGATAGGAAAGTCCTAGAAACTCTTGAATAGGGACTCCGGCCTGACACTGTGCCCAAGTCTTGATTTGGTTTCCTACTAAAAAGTTAGATAATCTAGTAAATCCCAGATTTAACCATTGATTTAGATGAGATGGGATCAACTTTAGTCCCATCATCCCTGAATGGGCCAATGATATTGCAGGGTGAAAACCAGACATTTGATAATTCTCGCGAAATTGAAGAAGCCTGGCATAGATTACTATAGGGACTTTATATCTAGTGTGTTTAGGTTGACACGGGAACTGGAGAAATGGCGCTAACTGAGATCCGTACTCTATTAGCATAGACTTCAGATAGAAATTAAGATTAGGCGATAGGGCTGCTCTGGAACCCTCAGTCCATAAAAGCAGATTCATAGTATTCCTAAAATTTGGTAAAGCTAATCCTCCATCCTCGATTGAGAGGGAAACAATATCCAGCCGTGCTCTAGGTTTTTTGTTGGCCCATATAAATTGCTGAAGTAGTGCATCAATTTCTTTAAATCTTTTTTGATGGACTTTAATAACCACACTAGAGAAGATGAATAAAAAAAGAGGAAGGATGATCATTTTGATGAGCGCCACACGTCCAATAATTGACAACGAAGAGGCTTGCCATTTCTGTAATAGGCATTGCACTTTCTTAACAGCAGAGAAATAGTTTAGGCCAAAGAGATCTGAAAAATCGTGAGATACATAAATATCCAAATATCTAATGGGACAACAGAGACGGTACTGAGCCCACATATCTAAAAGAAGGATATTATCGGTGGTATTGACAGGAGAGCTTCGGATTTAGAATGATTGATCCTATATCCCCCAAGATCTGAAAAGCCCCTTATTTTAGCAAAAGCCCTATCAATATTTGTGGTCTCTGCTGCAAGATAGAGAATAAATTTGTCAGCAAACAGTTTTAGTTTAGGTGCCCTAGGCATAGGAGAGAGAATAGCAGTATCTTGCCGCAGCGCCCCAGCTAAAGGCCCAATAAACAGGGTGAAGAGAACCACGGAAAGGGGGCATCCTTGATGTGTACCTCAATGAGTTTGAAGGGTTCCTGATATACGAGAATTGATGAGAATTTTGGCTTGGGCATTAGATTAAAGATTTCACAATATCTGTATAAATTGTCTAGGAAACTTAAACGTTACCAAGATCCTAAAAAGTACTTCCCATTGAACTAAATCGAAGGCTTTCTTTGCATCCAACATTATGATAGCCTCCGGTTTGTTATTGTGAGATTAATAATATATCGCTTAAATGAAAAAAATTGTATTAGTCGCTAACAGCCAACCTGGGAGAAAGCCACACTGATCTTCATGGATTAGGTCTTGGGCTACTAAGGTCAATCTTTGTGCCAATATCTTTGCTAGAAGCTTATAATCAAAATTAAGTAGACTAATCGGATGATAAGTGTATGAGGCTGGCCTGGCTTATAGTGGGTACCTGATGGTACTTGCACCTTGCGCCAGGTCCAGTTATCCCTTATTAGTAAATTAGTAGTGTTCTAGCAGCTTAGGCTGATAGAGGTAGCTATAGCAGAGCAGCTTAGGCTGAACTAGGAGACATGCAAAGCTCCTACTATACCACTTATATCATATAGCACTATATCATAAGAAATACAATACTCAGAGTTACTAAAAATAAAGGTACTTTATTTTAGTGACAATATGCCAAAAGTATCTCAGAGTATATACTCCTTTAGGAGGTAAGTAAAATACACAAAATATACACACAAACTAAAATCAGGTAAGTAAACAGTTAGAAAAGTAGTGCAAACACTGTAGAATACAATAGGATGCAATAGGACACAATAGGCCTATGGGCAACAAAAACCATATACTCCAAAAGTGGAATGCGAACCACGAATGGACCCCAGGCCTAGTGTAGTGTGTAGAGGGTTGCTGGGAGTGTAAGAAAACACTAAGGGTGTCCAAGAAACCGCACCCCAAGACCCTGAAAAGTAGGAGTAAAGTTACCTCACTACCCCAGAAAGACAGTAAAGTCGAGATAGGGGATTCTGCAAAGGCAACAACTGACTGCAAAGCACTGAAGACGATTCCTTGACCTGAGGACCTGCAAAGGAAGGGGACCAAGTCCAAGAGCCACGCAAGTGTCCGGGGGGGGGGCAGGAGCCCACTAAACCCCGGATGAAGGTGCAAAAGGGCTGCCTCAGGGTGGAAGAAGCCAAAGATTTTGCAACAATGGAAGGTGCCAGGAACTTCTCCTTTTGTCAGAAGGTGTCCCACGGCGTGATGGAGGATGCAGAGTTGTTTCCACGCAGAAAGACCACAAACAAGCCTTACTAGCTGCAAGAGTTGTGGTTGAAGATAATGGGTGCTGCCCAGGCCCAGGAAGGACCAGGAGGTCGCCCCTTGGAGGAGGAGACAGAGGGGGTGCTCAGCAACAGAAAGAGCCCATGCAAAAGCAGGCAGCACCTGCAGAAGCACTTGAACAGGCATTCAAGAAATCTGAGCACAGCGGTCGTCTCAACACAACAAAAGAGGGTCCCACGAAGCCGGTGGTCAACTCAGAGAGTTGAGCAATTCAGGACGGAGTGCTGGGGACCTGGGCGTGCTGTGCACAAAGGAATCCTTGCAAAAGTGCACAGAAGCCCTAGCAGCTGGAGATCACGCAGTACACAGGATTTCTGTCTGGCGTGGGGAGGCAAGGACTTACCTCCACCAAATTTGGACAGAAGGTCCACTGGACTTTCGGGGTCACTTGGATCCAGCTCCTGTGTTCCTGGGACCATGCTTGTGAAGATGAGAGGGGACCCAGAGGACCGGTGATGCAGAAGTTTGGTGCCTGCGTTAGCAGGGGGAAGATTCTGTCGACCCACGGGAGATTTCTTCTTGGCTTCCAGTGCAGGGTGAAGGCAGACAGCCCTCAGAGCATGCACCATCAGGAAACAGTCGAGAAAGCTGGCAGGATTAGGCGCTACAATGAGTCGTCTCGCTACTTTGTTGCAATTTTGCAGGCGTCCTGGAGCAGTCAGCGGTCGATCCTTGGCAGAAGTCGAAGAGGGAGATGTAGAGGAACTCTGGTGAGCTCTTGCATTTGTTATCTGAAGAGGAACCCACAGGAGAGACCCTAAATAGCCCTCAGAGGAGGATTGGCTACCTAACCAGGTAAGAGCCTATCAGGAGGGGTCTCTGATGTCACCTGCTGGCACTGGCCACTCAGAGGTCTCCATTGTGCCCTCACACCTCTGCATTCAAGATGGCAGAGGTCTGGGACACACTGAAGGAGCTCTGGGCACCACCCCTGGGTGGTGATGGACAGGGGACTGGTCACTCCCCTTTCCTTTGTCCAGTTTCGCACCAGAGCAGGGCCTGGGGGATCCCTGAACAGGTGTAGACTGGCTTATGCAAGGAGGGCACCATCTGTGCCCTTCAAAGCATTTCCAGAGGCTGGGGGAGGCTACTCCTCCCCAGCCCTTAACACCTATTTCCAAAGGGAGAGGGTGTGACACCCTCTCTCAGAGGAAATCCTTTGTTCTGCCTTCCTGGGACTGGGCTGCCCAGACCACAGGAGGGCAGAAACCTATCTGAGGGTTGGCAGCAGCGGTAGCTGCAGAGAAAACCCCAGAGAGCTAGTTTGGCAGTACCCAGGGTCCATGTTGGAGCCCCGGGGATGCATGAGATTGGCACCCCAATACCAGATTTGGCTCGGGGGGACAATTCCATGATCTTAAACATGTTACATGGCCATGTTCGGAGTTACTATTGTGAAGCTACATATAGGTATTGACCTATATGTAGTTCACTTGTGTAATGGTGTCCCCGCACTCACAAATTCCGGGGAAATTGGCCTGAACAATGTGGACGCACCTTGGCTAGTGCCAGGGTGCCCTCTCACTTAGTAACTTTGCACCTAACCTTCACTAAGTGAGGGTTAGACATATAGGTTACTTATAATTTACTTATGTACAGTGTATAATGGTTGTGAAATAACATGGATGTTATTTCACTCAGGCTGCAGTGGCAGTCCTGTGTAAGAATTGTCTGAGTTTCCTATGGGTGGCAAAAGAAATGCTGCAGCCCATAGGGATCTCCTGGAACCCCAATACCCTGGGTGCCTAGGTACCATATACTAGGGAATTATAAGGGTTTTCCAGTGTGTCAATCAGAATTGGTGAAAATAGTCACTAGCCTGCAGTGACAATTTTAAAACCAGAGAGAGCATAAACACTGAGGTTCTGGTTAGCAGAGCCTCAGTCATACAGTTAGGCACCACACAGGGAACACATATAGGCCACAAACTATGAGCACTGGGGCCCTGGCTAGCAGGATCCCAGTGACACAGGCAAAAACAAACTGACACACAAGTAAAATTGGCGGTAACGTGCCAGGCAAGATGGTACTTTCCTACAATAAGAATCCGGTTTCTGAGGTGACTTATCTTTCTTTGGGAAACCTATCACTGTGGCCCTTGTAAATGATGCAGGAATGTCTGCCCCCTGCAGGATGTTGTTAAAAAGAATAACTAGGCACCCGGCTATTTGGTCTACAAGAGATTTAAATACTTTCGCCGGAAGGCCATCTTCCCCACAATGCTTACTGTTCGGTGAGGCCATAATTGCCTCCTTTACTTCAAGAAGTGAGATGGGTGATATTAGTTTTGCCCTTGAAGGCTCGTCTAAACTTGGCAGAATCACTGAATCGAGGTATTGATTAATCTGCTGTATATTTGGTTGGAAGAGAGTGAGAATAAAGTTTTGCATAGTGTGAGAGAAAGACTCTTTCAATATCTTCTGGATGGTTTACGAGCGTGCCTAGCCCCTCATCCCATATAGATTTGATAGTATCTTTAAGGGATTTTATTTTTTTCACAGACCCTGCCAGAACTTGTCTACGTGTTCGCTTTCTGCTGCCTTGTATACTGATTGACGAGCTCACGAGTCAAAAAACAATCCTTTAACTTGGCCTGAGCCACACTCCATCTTGTGAATGCCTCTGGATCTTGGGAACCCCAATTGAAGCTTTGTTTATTTAATTTGACAGTAAAAGCCTTGTAAGACATAGTTTGATCTCTTATGTAGGCTTTGAGTGCTTCCCAAATGGAAAGCGGAGAGGCTCTATTGATCTTCAGGAAATTAGTAACAGAGGTTTTGAGAATCTGAACCCATCCTTTGTCTTTCAAAAGAGATTTATCGAAGGACCAATGAGGATGAACACCCATCTCACACTGTAATTTAAGACTGACCTGTGGAGCTGAATTGTCTGAGAAAGGGTTGGCATGTATAAAGGTATTACTACGTGGAAGAAGGAACGAAGTTAAGAAGAAGTCCATTCTGGATGGGGTATTATATTTTTTTTTGAGAAATACATATAATCCTGATCCTGCAGATGATCAGCCCTCCAAACGTCTACTAATGCTAAATCAGAAATAATCTTCCCCAGCCGCTGGGATACTTGCGTTTTGTTCTGTTTTTTGTTTTTACGAGATGAATCCAACTGAGCATCTAGAATAACATTGAAATCTCAAGCAAGGATAAAGAAGCCGGGGAGTGAGCGCAGCACCTCATAGAGGCCCAGAAGGGGGCTTGGATCATCTACTAGTTGGCCATAAAAACTCACAAAATGAATAAGGCGTGATAAGAGGGCTAATTACCACCCACTGTGCCTGCGGGTCTTTATGGATCCGGTACACTTTCCCAGGAAATTCCTGAGTCACCAATACAGCGACCCCTCGTACAAGTGCATTAGCGGATGCATAGTACGCCTGAGCAATACATTTAGGGAGCTTATTTTGGGATTTTAGATGTGTTTCCTGCAAAAGACAAATCTGTGACTGTGATGCCCTAAGCTAGTTGAGTATAGCAGCAAACTTAACACGGTTGTTGGCACCGTTAATATTACAAGAGATAGCCCTTAATGCTCTTAGTTTTCTCCCTATCCCTCCTTTACCAAGCACAGTCATCCTATACCAGTCATAGATGACCCCCAAGCTAGCACTCCGTGGAAATATTTTTTTCGATTTGTTATCTGCTATGTCATCTGCTCTATTTCCCCTCCCTAATGCAAAGCACCCCCCACCAGATGGAGGATATCTCCTCCCCTTCCCCAGTGGGTCCCACCATCATGGCCCCACCAAGCTGTGATCCACCCCCCACCCATAGATCCCCCCCCCCACATACCCAAAAGAAGAGTGAGTTGTCATGGCACTCCTAGAGCCTGATCTTAGGGAGAGCAGCAAGGCAGCAGAACATAGGAAACAGGAAAGACAATAGAAACAAAAAAAAAGAAAAAGAACCTTATAGTGTTGCAGTTTGAAATGTAACCAAGTATCGGAATGTCATACAGCAAATTTTTTGCTCTCTTTTTTCCTTCCTTCTTTCCTCATCCTTACGCTAAAAACCACATCATTGTTTTTTTAGCAGTTGTAAAAAATTATTTGCTTCCCATACGCCCTGAAAAACATGCGCTTGTCCTTTATGGAATACTTTGAGTTTAGCTAGTTGCACAATACCAGCCGGGCCCCCAATCTTGTGAAATCATCGATCAGTCCAACAAACTCACGACGCTGGTGGGCAGCTACAATAGACATATCAGAAAACTTGCGAAAGCTGAAGCTGTCACCAGATTTAAAGTTCCTCAATTTTATGGCTTGAGACAGTATTTGTTCCTTTTTCCTATAGTCTCCAAAATTGACCAATATAGTACGAGAATACTTTGAATTTGCAGGACACGTGAATGGAACCCTATGTGCCCTCATAATTGAGAGACCCACTTCAGTTTTTGCCTTCTCCCGAAGAATGCAGTTATAGATGAGGTCAAGACTACCTAGGTCAAGGACGAGGCTGCTTCAATCTCTTCAGGGACCCCTACGAACCTAAGATTCGAGCGGTGAGACCTGTTTTCCATCTCATCCAGCTTTAATTGAAGTTTCTCAAGTTCTGATTGGATCAGAGAAGCTGCCGACTCCACTTGTTTTTCAGCATCCTCTAGGTGTGAAACCCTCTGCTCCACTTGGGATACTCGTTTAGAGAGATGAACAGTGACCCTCCCTGCCCCTCCCAGCGATTTGAGACCCTCACGGGTGAGTAGCGCACTCTATAAATTTTTTTGATTGATTGATTGATTGGGTTAGGTGGGTATCCAGTTGGCTGAGCTGGTGCTTGATCTCCCTATGAGCCTCCCCCTGGGATAGTTTCATTGCTCGAAGCTCCTCTAGAATCTGCCCCATCAGTTCCTTCATTACGGGGATGACAGTTACCCTGCATACTGAGCTGTCCGGAATATGGGAACTAGGAAAAGAGTAGGGAGTTTGAGGAAGAATAATTGCATTAGGTGAAATCAAGTCGGATACAGCCGGGCAGGGGCCTCCTGACACAAGATTTGAAGCCGTAACGGGAAGTAATCTGCGGCCCATTACAATTTCTTTGCTCAGAGATATTGCTCTCTCTCGCTCTCCCTCCATCACTTTATCCCTTTCCGTTGCCTTTAGTGCCCCTAATAGTAGAAAACAAGGGGTAAACAGGTCTCTCCTTATGTTGTAAGTTTATAGTAGAAAAAGCGAGGGGGAGGATACCAGGTGCAGTTGAAACAGGCGAAGATGTATGAGACTCACTGGTCAGATTATTCAATGTACAGGTGAAGGGTTGAGAGAATAGTTCAACGAGTTGCATTGGCCGCGATGTTGATTGCACATGACCCTCTGATGGACTGACCCCCAGCGGTGCAGAAAGAACTGGAGAGGGAGGTAATAAATCCTGTACCCCTGCAGATTCTCTCAAAGCCCCCCCTAGGTCTTGCGGTTCAGAGCTGTGTCTTTGCCTTCCTGTGGCTGGAGTCAAGGTCTTAGATTTGGGTCCTTTCAGGATTTTTCCCATTGTCCGTGCCTTGTACCCCGTGTCTTGTGCCATACGTTTCATTGTAGAAACTAATCGAATGCAGTACGATGGAGGGCGATAAAGTCAGGAGAGGCCAGAGGAGGCTTGAAGAGGCTGCAGGTGATGCTACTAACGCGAAAGTCCTGAATAAGGGAAACAAGGGGGCAACAAGCCGCATCCGTGTTTGCGTGAACTGCTTCCGTCGTGCCCTTAACCCCACAGGTGTTCCTATTATGCTGTCTAGTTCTACTGTGACAGACTGCTCGGTCTCCTTTTAATCATAAACCCCATCGATAATGGGATTTTGGCTTAGCAAATTCTCCAAAAAGTTTCAAAAGGTATGGTGCCCCTATTGGGGATCTCCCAGATATTGCAGAGCTAAATACAAAGCTAGCTTTGCCTAGTTCGACAGTCTTTCAATCAGCATTTGTTTGTAAACTGTCCCACCTCTTCCATCTTTTGCACTAGATGAGCTTTGCCTGCCATCTCCATAAACTCCCATAGCACAGACAGAGGCTTCCGGCCTGATACCCCGGCCTCACATTGCACAAGCTGAGCAGGTACTTATCTTTTTTTTTTCCTTCCTTCTGATTTCTCAACGATTGTCGCGCTTCTTGTGCTTCTGGATCGTATTTTAGACCTCCCCGGGGGGGGGGGACCCAGCAGGAAATTTAATCACCGGCAGTGTGCAAAGCTCAGTGTGGAGTATACTTGACTCCAGTTGCCAGCCGCCACCAACGCTCCAGCCCCGGTGTGCGCGAGGCCCTTCTCGCTCCTGCTGCTGGGTCCCCGCCAATAAGTCTTCCTTGACAGTAGCTGTATTTACCTAGCGGCCTGCGTCGCAAACTGGAGAAGCGCCGCCCTGACAGGGGAAAGGAAGAGGTCCGGGTGCTAGTTTCAGTGGAGCCTCACGGCTACCAGGGCTCTCCGTCTGCCATCTTGCTGCTTGAGGGGCTCTCAGCCACGGAGCATGACGGGAGCTCCACGTAACTCGCTCCTCCATGTATATATTTGTTGCAGAGTAGAGTTGTGATTTTTGTGTCACAGTTGCAAAACAATTTCCACCACATTTTGAATTTGGATAGTCATTTGTATTTCTTTTGTCACAAATAGGTAGTCAAGAACAAATTTTGCAATCAAAGATGTTACAAATTACAGATTTATGTTAGTTTAATATTTACGTAAAGGTCGCAAAACACTTATAGTTTTATAAAATTAGATCTCTGTTACATGCATTTTAGTTTGTTTCAAAATACAGCTTCCCGGCTGACAGCACCTTACGCTCACAACCGGGGGGCGATGTGAAAAAATTCAGTTTCAAACCTGGGCTAACCACCCTTCTGCATGGGCCTATATATTATGGCCTCAAAGCCTCTTGATCAGAACAGTACATGTGTTTTGCCACAGGTTAGATGGCTTCTTGACCTCACAGCAACTACTTAATAGCTATTGGGGTACTCTGAATTGCCTTGATTCCTGCTGCCTATGCAATTTATGTTTGACCTGTGAAAGACATCTGAGACTGCATTATGATTCTTCACTCCTGTTTCTCCAATGTAGCACACTTCAAAACCCTGTACTCTTCATCACTTATACTGCTGCCTCCTTTCTTTTCAGATTCTGGCCGTCTTTACTGATTCCACTCCTCTAGGCCATTACTTGGTCTGACACATGGATTGGTGTCAGGTTTCTGCCTGCCTTCCTAACTTCCTGAAGTCTTGCTGGTGGGCAGCTCCATGCCATATTTCTCGTTCTGTTTTTCCTTGTCCTCATCGCCGGTCAGACTGTTTTTTTTTATAGGGAGATATTCCTGTGAATTCTCCTTATCTTTGCAGACTATAGCCTGACTTTCATCCTGCGCGCCCCAGGATATGAATACTAATTCTTCCTTTGCATGTCGTTTACAATGCATGCCTTGAATATGGATTTTTACAAAGTGTTATTGTTTACAATGCGAAGTTTTAAAAAGTGGTATTTTACAACGCATCATGCATTGTAACAACTGATACATGTACAACTATATATATATATATATATACATATAAATATATATATATATATGTATATATATATATATGTAGATAGATAGATAGATAGATAGATAGATGTATCATGACTCTCCAGAACACTTGTAAAAAATCACAGCACTCCAAGGAGGTTTATGTTGCCCTGCTACCAGGACATGTAAAACACATAAGTACATGTCCTGCCGTTTACTTTAATAGCACCCTGCCCTATGGGTTACCTAGTGCCTTCCTTAAGTGTGACTTATATGTAGAAAGCAGGGAGTTTAAGGCTTGGCAAGAAGTTTTAAATGCCAAGTCGAAGTGGTAGTGAAACTGCACACACAGGCCTTGCAATGGCAGGCCTGAGACATGGTTAAGGGGCTACTTATGTGGGTGGCACAATCAGTGCTGCAGGCCCACTAGTAGCATTTAATTTACAGGCCCTGGGCAAATGTAGTACACTCTACTAGGGACTTACAAGTAAAGTAAATATGCCAATTGTGGATGAGCCAATGTTACCATGTTTTAGGGAGAGAGCACATGCACTTAAGCACTGGTTAGGAGTGGTAAAGTGTCCAGAGTCCTAAAGCCAGCACAAATGAGGTCAGAAAAAAAGGAGGAAGGCAAAAGGTTTGGGGTGACCCTTCAGAGAGGGCCATTTTCCAACAATGCATTAATCAATATCCAGTAGCTGTACTACTCATTCTGCTTGAAGAATGCGTATATGGGATGTTGTTACTCTGTCTATTCTCCTCTGAAGTGCCCTCCTGCTTTTTCTCTATAAAACATACATAAAAACAAAAACTAAAAATATTAAAAATGATTGGACCCTATTGATCCAACTACTGCATCTTCAGGCAATGATACAGGGCTCAGAGGAGGACATATAATTCTTCTTCCATCTTCAACCCAAATGGTTCTTTCCTGTCAATTTCCAGGATGTACCTGGATTCCAACCTCATGATCTCTTCCTCTCAATTTCTTAGGTACACACTCTTTTACGCTGTAAGTGAGACATTTGTGATCCCCATTGTGTTTCTGCTGAAAATGATGGGCCACTGTTTAATTTCTGTCCATGTTTTTAGTTGCCGTTAGGTGCTGAAGTATCCTTTAATGGGCTGGAAAAATTGTACTATCAACATACATCTTGGGACAAGGACAAAACAAGGCATAGGCAGCATATTCTGTTTTACAGTTGAGTGCCTTCTTTATTTTAATGGCCTTATGAAAAAGCATATGTAGTTCAGTAATGTTTATACCATTAACGCACGCTTTACACCTAAGGCATTTCTTGCAACTTGAACTAGGCTTCAGCCACTGTTTTAGTGTTCACACCCTCACTCTTAACTAAGCTGTGCCTCATCGAGCAGGCCTTTCTGAAGGTAATCCGTGGCCTAGATGTTAAACTGTCACCTATCACTGGATCAATCTTGAGAAGGTGCCAATATTTTGTAAGAGCCTTCCTGACCATGTGGTGTTTGTCATGAAATGTGGTAATACACCTTATTGTATTCCTTGTGCAGGTGTCAGCCTTCTTCCTACTGATCCCAAAAACTTTTCTTTTCTCTTGTACTTGCTACTTTGTTCTTTGCTATATCCAAAGTGGTATCAATATAGCTTCACATTCGCAGCATACTTAACATGGTTTATTGAATAATCTCAAATTCATTCCATGTCCTACATATACCCTCTGCCCTCATCATCTCACCAAATGGGACAGAATGTAAGCCAAGAGGTCGTCCGCATATAGAGAGACTCTACCCTCATGACCTGACCTCCGTCTGATCCTCCAAAGACTTGTCTCTCATCAGAATCACCTTGCAAGTGTGTAGGAGGCTGGCCCTCTATGTAGAGTGCAAAACTAGGCACACTGTGCAGGGGGTCCAGGCAGCCACATGTTGGGGTCCAGAGGTAAAAATTAGACTACCTAATGCCCAATTTGTAAGGTAGCTCGTCGAGCAGTTCCAGGAGATCTGCTAAGCATTTTTTGTACTCACAAAATCAGTCATGCACCACACACACTCAATGAATAACTCGAGACTAGAATTTATAAGAACATTTCTTTTTGTATAATTTTTAAGACCAAAATGGTTAAGATACGTTAAGTACTTTTTGAGTTATTATTTTTCAAAGTTTTAATAAAGTTAGTCTTTCTGTGTGTAATTACGCACCATAGGAATCAATGGAAGGCCGCCTAGAAAAATGCATATAAAATCACACAGGTGAGTTACCAGTCTCATCTTTTGCAGCGTGGTCGATGAGGTTGGTGGGCACAGCTGGAGAATCTCAGGTGGTTCCCGGTTCTGGTGGAAGAAGTGCTGGAAAGACTTTTGGCACTGGCACAGGGCCACTTGGAGGGGCCATCTGGAAGAGGAGCTGGTTGGCAGGTTTAAAGGTGGTGCCTTTGGGTCTCCTTGGGCTGTCTAGGTCGCAAGGGATTAGGGACCCGTGGCACACAGCAGGTTCCCCGATGCAGGGCTCAGGGTGGCCGGATGCAGGGGGAGTTGGAGGTCTTGAAAGCTGTGTGCACTCAAACCCTTTTCAGGTGGCAGGTAAGTCTTCATCCGGGGGCCTTGCAGGACAATGAGGGTGCTCTTGTGGGGGGTCCAGGGTGTTCCTGAAGTCCCTCGACTAGGGCTTCCTCCTGGTCCAGTTGCAGCTCTGGGCGAGCTGTTCTTGCTGTTGGTCGATGTGCACTGACCAGTGCCTGGGGTATTGGCACAAGTCGGCCACGGGAGGGTGCAGTGCCACCAAAGTTGGCACACTTGTAGGTCTCGCCTGAGCTGTCATTGGTGTATCGTTGGGTCTGGCTGCAACTTTCGGTTGTGGAGATATCGTCCGGTCGGTGAAGTGACCCTCACGGGTTTGCTGGTTTCTTTTGCTTCTTTAGTGGTGCCTCCACTCAGGAGGGAGTTCTTGGGCTATTTGCAAAGCCTGGAGGTCCTCTGGGTGTTTTGAGTCGGACCAGTGGTCAGCTCCTCCACAGCTGCGATTGTCGTGACTCTGGTGCAGCAAGCAGGGGTCTTGAAGCCTCTTCTGGTGCAGCAGGTCCTCTGTTCTTGTCCTGTCAGGGTCTTTGGTGTTGTCATCTTTTCTTCCTGATAAATATGGTTTCATGGTCTAGAGGAGCCCATTAAATACTGCACTTAGTATCTGTTTTAGGGGGAACCTGGTAGTGTCCAATGGGACAATTACCCTGGGGTGGCTACACTCACTACAGTGACCACTTCCTGTGCGAAGGGTCACTACCCTAAACCTCATTGGCTATTTTCCTGCCATCCAACATGGAGGAAAATGAAATGGAGGATCCACTTCGCCTGCAAGCCCCTAGGGGTGGTACATGTTCAGTGAGACCCCTTCTCCTACCCTTTGTGTGGTTTCTTGCCTTAGCTCCTGCCAAAAGTGGGGGTTGGCAAAGGGGGAAGCCATCTACTGCTAGCAGCAGGCCTGGGGGCTCGAGTTTGAAGGGCGGTAGCCCTTTGAAGCTCACCGCCAGGAGAGTGCCCATTCCTGAGGGAGGAGGTGTTAGCTCCTCCACCCAGGAAAGGAATTGTCTTACAAGCCAGAAAAACAGGGCTCTCCCCCAGGGTTTGTATATTGGCTGTCTGGAGGTGGCATGTTGGATGGAACCAGTCAGCAACCATGCCAGTTAGGTTAGCTTTAGAAGGGGGCACCTCTAAGGTGACCCCTGGGTACATTTAGGGATAAATTCAGTACTGGTATGAGTTTGGATTTATCATACTGAGTTGTTTGATACCAAACTACCCAGGGTGCAGAGTGGCCATCATATAGCTGGGGAAATCATGTTTGACCAGTGTCCAGTACACATACTTAAAATGCCTGCTCTGTTCACTCACTGTCCCAGGTTTGGCAAGGACTTAGTGGGGGCATATTGCTCATGCAACTATGCTCTCACATTTAGTATGGTGCACCCTGCCTTAGGGTTGTAAGGCCTGCTAGAGGGGTGACTCACCCATAACATATGCAGTGTAGGGTGGACAGGGCATAGGACGTGTGCCAAGTCGAATTGGTCTTTTTAGGTTTGCCCCAGAACACTCAGCCTGCAATGGCAGTGCTGGGTGCATCTGGGTGCAGGGGCCCTAGAGGGTGGCACAGTCAGTGCTGCTGCCCTCAGAGGACTACCCTAATACCCCATGCTCTGGGTACATGAGCTCCCATTTAGTAGAGACTCACAGGGACAGATAAGTGTATCCAATTGTGCCAAGCATCACAACAGAATTAGGGAAAGAGCTCAGGCCCAAGGAAGCTGGTTAGCAGGGGTTCTGGGCACTATAACTTTTAGGTGACATCAACATCAGGCAAAAAGGTGGGGGTGCTAATCATGCAAAAAGAGGCCTCCTTTCACAAAGTGTCCCGGCAACAAGAATAAAAAGGAAAGAGAGCAGTCCTGTTGTGTGCCCCTTTCTATTGGGACTGGTGGTAGAGCATACCATTACCTCAGTAGTGTGCCGATGTTGTCCAATACTAAGTCCAGAAGCATCCTAGGAACAGTGGACCAAAATTCATCCATTCCAGAATCTGGAACATGAAGGGCAGATGGACGGAATCAAAGTCTTTTTCAAAATCCACCATGGCTACTGTGGTAGGCACAGCCAAATTACCCACCTCCAAGAGAGCCACCTGGAGTTGTGTATACAGTGCTGTGTTCCTGTCTGTGGCATAAAGCCATTCTGATCATAATGAATCAGAGAACGTATAATCTGCATTAGTCTTTTTATCAAAGTTCAGGCTAAAAATTTCACCTCTGAGTTACTGAGCAAGATGAACCTCTATGAGGAACAGTCATCAGGGTCCTTCTCCTGCTTTAGGATGGTAGTGATCAGGACACCTCTCAGTTCAGGTGGCAGCTGGCCTGCATCTATGGCCTTCTTGTACATTAGTGAGAGGTGCAGAGCTAGTATACCTTTTATTGATGTCCGCAGGATACCCATTGCGACCAGGGAACTTACCACAATCCTTTGCAATCCTAAGCAATCCTTTGATTGCTTCTTGAATTTTGTCCATTGTCAGTGAAGCTTCTAAAGATTACCTCTGTTCAGAATCCAGGGCACGTTCTATCAGGTCACATGCTATTGGATTTGATTGCTCAGCAACAGGAGGTGTCCTTTTTTCATAAAGGCAAGCATAAAGTCCCCAAATGCCACTGCTATGGAGGCAGGATCAGTGATCATCACACCATCTCAGATCTGAGAAACCACTCAAAGAGCAAGTGCAGCAATTTCCATGTTTTGTCTCCTCACTCATAAACCCGGTGTTAGGTGGCCAGCCAGGCCACTTTTGCCTCTCCCATCCTAAACTATCTGCGCTCATCTGTTGCTGACTTTAGCAGCCTAATGTTCACATCATCATGGGAGTCACTTTGTTTTTTAGTTCTTCCACTCGGCACTCAAGGTAAGCAATGGCTATGTCATTGTTCTTCCTTTCCCCAGTTTAGAGATTTAATGTTCCCATGGGTTCCAGTTTTAAGTGCTTCCCAGATGCAGAGTCGACCAACCCTATATTATTTATATTATTTTCCAAGTAAATTGTTATGTTCTTCCTGATCTTATCTACAAATTGTCCATTTTGAAGCCACCATGTGTTTAAATGCCATCCCATCCCCATCCACACTACAGTTTGTCCAGCCCAGTGATGATCTCTATTGGTGAGTAGCCTGACATCCCCTGAGGAGGGCTACAGATTCCATTCTCCGCCCATCATATCTTTAGCAGTTAGGAAATGATAATCAAGTCGGGAAAAGGAGGAATGCGATTGGGAAAAGAAGGTGTATTGCCTGTCAATGTGGTGCCATTTCCGCTACACATCTGTAAGACCTATGGATTGTGCTCATGTCAGAAGGTGGATTGTCCTAGAGGTTTTGCTTTCCTTCTCCTTTTTTTCTGATCCTGTTTTTGTTGGCTTTAGGACTCACAGCACTTTACCACTGCTATCTAGTGCTAAACTGCATGTCCTCCGTGTCTAAAATATGGTAATATAGGTGTCTCTATGATTGGCATATTTGATCTACTGGTAAGTCCACACTATGGCCCTCATTATGACATTGGCGGGTGGCGGAGGCCACCCGCCAATGCCATACTGCCATCAGGCTGCCTGTGTGGCCTGAACCCTGCCGGCCCTATTATGGTTTCCCCACTGGGCCGGCAGGGAACAGGGCTTTCACATTGCAGGCGGCTCCTAATGGAGCCGGCTGCAATGTGGCGGTACAAGGGGTGCAGCAGGACCCGTCGTGCATTCCACTAAGTGCATGGGCTGTGCAAGGGCCCCCAAAGTCCCCTATTCGTCAGCCTTTCCATGGCAGTGTTGACTGCCTTGGACAGGCTGGCAGATAGGGACTCGTAATCCCCAAAGCAGCGCTGCTTGCAGCACTGCCCTGGCAGATTACAACCGCCGGGACTGCCAGGCTGCAGGCTAGCGGCAGCCTGGCGGACTCGGGGGTTGGACCGTGGCAGCCCTGCCACGGTCATAATGTGGCGGTTGGACCGCCACGATGGCTGCGGTCTGACCACCATTGTGACCCTGTCATAATGACCCCCTATGTGTGTCCAGGGCCTGTAAGTCAAATACTGCTAGTGGGCCCACAGCACTGGTTGTGCCACCCACTATAGTATCCTATTAAACAGGCCTCAGGCCTGCCATTGCAGAGTCTGTGTGTGTGGTTAACTGCCATTTCGACCTGGCAAGTGTACCTACTCTCCAGGCCAAACCCTCCTTTTTATTACATGTAAGTCACCCCTAAAGTAGGCTCTGGTTTTCCCCAAGGGAAGGGTATAGTGTATTCAAAAAGTTCAACATGCACTTTTAAGTTTCAGGTAGTGAAAAATTCTTAAATTTGTTTTCACCATTGCAAGGACTATCTCTCTCAAAGACTAGTATGGGGATTGCCTAAAACATCTTTTAAGTGTAATTTCCAATTGGGAAAATATAGGAGATGGGAGTTTAGTGTCTCTGGACTCACAATTTAAAAACACATCTCTTGATAAAGGTGGTTTTTAAATTGCAGGTCTGAAAATGCCACTTTTAGAAACATTGGCACATTCGTCCAATGAAAGCAAGCGCTGTGTAGAAAGACAAACTTTCAGTGCATATTTGAGCGAGCACCAGAGGCACCGAAACATGGGCTGCACACAACGCAAAACCGGTCTGAATGACAGGGACCAGTCACACTCAAATTGCTCCAGGAATGATGCTCCAAAGTACTGCATCATGTGTTCATGACACAGCTGCGCTGGTGAAAGCGCTTTCAGTCATCCTTGTTGCGGCAGGACAGCCATTGCGCGGGAAAAAGTAGCAACAACAAAATGCCACCTATTATAGCCAAAGTTATCGGAAATCTCCCGAAAATGCTGGAGAATATTGAGTGGATGGCTGATGGTATTAAGCCAAATACAGAGGAGAAGGTGTGAACAAAACCAGAACCAACAGCCTTAAAGAAATTTGCGTATCCAGTTGTACTGGACGCATTCAATATTCATCCCACGAGCTCACCAAAGTGTCTCAGAAAGTTGGTACTTAAAAGGGACTGTATCTCTGCAGGAGACCTTGCAACCTGAAGTGCATAGGTCTCGTGTGCAGATGTGAACGCCACATGTTTTTGAAACAATGAAGCCTTGAGTCTGCTCAACTTGTCAAAATTCACATTTGAAGTAGCGATATGGGGCCAAATCTCAGCTACTTCCCTCTGTCGTGTAGGAGGAAAAAGTATGTTCCCGCAGCATGTAACAATCTTAAAGGCCAAACGACCTAAACTATTCCGGTTCTCACTATTGAGGAGGACATAGCTGCGATTCAAGAGCCCCTGGAACATAGGTCTAATCGAGGGGACTGGGACTCCCTTCAGATAACAAGCCAAGTTCGCTGCCGAGGCGTTACACGCCCCATGCAAGGACAGCTGTTTACAAACCATCGAATGGCTGACAGACGTTTTGCATTCAGTACCGCTAAGAAAGACCTCTTTCATGCCACTGAGACATTTGTACGAGAAGGGTAGGTCCCACACCTCATGGATGTAACTATCTCCTAGCCTTTCATATCTGCCTACTGGAATGTGTTTTAAGCAGGACGTGAATTGAAGTGTTGAAACAGGAACATTAGTGACCCAGTGTATTAACCACTCAGCAGATGGTATTTCATCCACAGTAAAAGGCAACTTTTCAAATTTTTCACTATTTAACATGACATAAGTCGCTTCTTTCTTAGCCATTAGTTGTTGTTGTCACGTTAAATTTAATGTGGAAAATAGGTCCTTCGCGCTAACGTGTTGCCAGGGAAAGGGACCTGCCTTCACTGTTTGTAGTGCCTAACCCAACTGCATGATGGACCTAAGTTGATTCCCCCCATGGTGTAAAGAATACATGTCACTTTGTATTATGTCTGTTGCATAAGAAACTATGTCATGTAAGGTGTATATCCAGTCGGACAGGGTATTAATCCAATTATATACAACAGCTAATGCCTTCTGTAAGTTTTCTTGATCTATTTGCCTTAACCGGGCAGCAGCTTCTTGTTGAGAAAGCTTCCAAATTTCATTTTAGACTGCATATAAGAAGTGCTTTCTGAGTTGTTTTCTGGGGCCTAACAGGAAATCCTGTAAGTCAGTGTTATTAGACAGGAGACTTAGGTGTTCTCTAACCACATCTAGTGAGGAACTCTTCAACCAATGCTGGCATAGTTTCCCTACACTGTATGTTCTTACTATACTCGCATGTTCAGATGACACATAGCGAGGGTCTGGCCTACTTGTTCTGAAACCCCCTGTGGAGTTTTTAAAACGTTTGTGCTACCCATTGGTATCTATTGGCCACAATATCCCCCCACTAGGACATGAAAGTAAAGCATTAAATGTGCCATTCTGGACCCATTCATTGAGCTGATCTTCAGCTGCATTTATATACTTTTGCCATTTGTAAAATTTTACAGTGGCAGGAATACTGGCAAATTCAAATCCTTAATTTTTGCTAAGCCTAAACAACTTGTCTGTTGCACTGTTTCATTTAAAATATCATTTGAACAGGTATCTGGCATGCTCCAAAAAAGCTTCCTTTCCCCTTATTTGCCAATTTTTTGTTCTCCACTCACTTTTTAAGTCAGTCGACTTCAACCAATATTCATAGCCTCCTATAGCCAACCGGGAAACAAAGGAATCTGAATATATGAATTTCGTATATGTCAATAATATATGTACATTTTCCATCAATGGCAATTTGAAATAATATGACTCAGCATTTTTAACATTGTGCCCAGAAAAATATGCACATTTTTCAGCATACGTTCTAGAACTCCCTTGTGGTGGAGTTGGACAATGTTCCCATTGTGTGCAATAAAAATAGTCTTTGGGCTACTTGCTCTGTGAATTAAATGGTGTCCATAATAATTATAGCAAAACATGTCACCATAATTCTCTTTAGATTGATAAACATCCTCACTTTCAAATACAGTAAAATACTGCAATTCAGTCATCATAGAATCAACTGTTTTTACATCACAGTCATCAGAAACAACTCCGGGTATTATCACATTGTTCATTGAAAGTTTAAACACATATGGAATTTGAATGACCTCCTTGGGGCCGTATATATCAAATTTGACTTTATCCTAAGCAATCCCATCAGGAATTGGTATAACGGAAATGTTCACAAAAGACAAGTCCCTGCGGACCTTATAAGAAGAAAATTTGAGTTTTAGGACCTCATCCACCAGTTCAACTGTTGATCTTTTGGGATGGTAATGGCCATTTATTAATAGGAAGAAAGTTATGACAAAGCCAATCCAAAGGAGGAAGCTAATGCAGTCGAGGAAAGCCACAGATAGTTCCATGGGAAAATAAAGTAATTTGTTTTAAGCCAGTTTGTCAGCTTACGTGTTTTTGGAAGTTCAGATGTAGAAGAGGCAAATGAGTCTGAAAATGTGTCATTGATGTCAGCAAAGTATCCAGAAGCAGTTTGTGCAAAAACTGGAGCCGTATTTGAAGGAGGAGAACTGATAGGGGTCTCCCGCAGTGGTTTACTGTAAATGACGCCATCCGTCTGTGTAGAAGTTGAATCAAATTGATCAGTAATTTCTGTGTTGTTTGTTGTAACAGATGTTAGTGGAACTAATGCAAGATCATTTTCCCCGTCTCCAAGCTCGGAGAGGAGTCAGCTTTGCTTCTCAAAACTTGAACAGGGACATCTCAGCCAGTAGTGAAAGGGATTCGGGAACTATGGGCTTCTCCTCTTGGTCTGCTGTGCAGGATGGGCCACATGCTGTAACTTGACATTGTCGATAGATACAAAGCAGTTTTCTTTAGCGCCAGGCAACAGTGGTAGAATGACAGTTCTGGTACCGTGTATTCCCAAGACTGGGACTGGTGCATGATAAGAAGGACCAAACTCCTTTTTCACAGCAACTTTTTCACGTTCGTGGAATCCAGCCGGTAGATGTTATTGGTACATCCTTAATTCCTGCAGAGGCAGCACTGGCAGAGGCGTTATCGTCACAGAACTGTTGTAATTCCTGCAAGACAGGGACGCATTCATTTATGTCAAAATGTGTTTCTGCTGCCTCCACACCAGGACCATCAAGATCTGGAACATACATTTGAGTTCCAAACAGGCACTTGTATGAAGTACGACCCCCCAGGGACCTTCTAGGCAGATTAATAAGTGTTCTATGGACTCCATACAGATGATTAAGCCAACTACGACCTGTAGCTAATACTCTGGCTGTTAAGGACTACTTTAAATCACGGTTTTGTAGCTCTACAACACTATTTCCCTTGGGATGAAATGGAGATGATTAATAGTGTTGGACCCCTAATGAAGCCATGGCGTCCCTGAATGCCCTTGAGCAAAATGGAGGGCCCTGGTCCGAGTGGAAATCCGCAACTGCATATGTGCCGATAAAGACTTGCAAATCTTTAATACCAGTCTGAGTGTCAGCCAAGCGTTGTGGCCGCACCCATATAAATCTGGAGCAAGAGTCAACAGCGATTAAAATGTATTTGTATGCACTGTCCGGTGTTAGGGGACTGCAGTGGTCCAAGAACACACATTGTAAAGGTTTGCTGGAAATTAGTAGGGGTGTCTGCAGTGGGCGTTTGACGGTGGAACCCTTAATTTGTTGGTAGATGTCACAACAAAGGACATACTGCTTGGTCTGTTTGTATACACCTGACCACCAATAACGTGCTTGCAATAATGATATTGGAGCAGCCACACCAGCATGGGCAGATGCAACCACTATTGCGCTGCTTTAGTCAACTCTGGTTTTATATCTTTATTGGAAATTAGTCTAAATCCCACGCCTGGTATTTTTACTTCTGCATCAAGGAAGCCTCCCATTCGGTAGGAATATTTAGCAGGAAATGCTTTTGGATAGGGCATGCCTTCAGCCGTGGCTTTGACGGCAGCCCATATGTCATCATCCGGTTTTGTTCCAGAATGAGTTACTGCCGAAAAAGAAGCCGTGGCTACTGCTGATTTGACTGCTTCATCAGCCAGTGTATTTCCAGCAACGTGGATTCCAATGCGCTGGTGTCTAAGTGTATGTACAACATGGACGTTTGGTAGCATTTCCTTCAGATCCTCTACTTTACCCCACAGAAGTCTGTGTTTGATGGTGTTACCTTTAGAATCTGTGAACCCATTCTGGCGCCAGTTAGGCAGGTATTCATTGAAGGAGTGGACACAATTGTACAAATCAAAAACAATCAGTGTTAGCTGTGCAGGAGCTGTATGTTCCAGTGCCATCACCAGAGACTTTAGCTCTGCTAGTTATGCTGTGCACTCCCACAGGGTTTGTGTGAATGTATGTTGTGGACAAAATGTATTACCCTCCATGTAGTCACTTACGACTGCGCAAGCACCGGAGTATTGATGCTTTGTGCCAATTGCAGGTTGTGCTGAGCCATCAGTGAACATGACTGTTTGATATTGATTAATAGGCAGTGTATTTGCCGGTACTGGATATTCTAGTTCATATTGCAAAAATTCTTGAGTTTGTAATTTTGGGTGGAAGATATAGTCAACATCAGTGGCTGTCAGAGATGTTGCCAATTGAATCCAATGTGAATGTAATGCTTTAGCGTTTTGAACGCTAGCTTTGGTAACAGCATCAAGGGCTGGAGTTGGAGTTACGACCATAATGCGTTTCCCCTGGGACTGTGGCCTTTCTTTAATGACAGCCTTCTGAACAGCAGTTGGAATATTCTCAGTGGGAGCAAAGTGTTGTTCTGCTGTAGAGTACAAATGTGATTTGTAAGCTATCAGGACTGTCTCGCCCTCATTGAAAGTTACCTAGGTGAAACCAATGTCACCAGCAATTACTCTGATGACCAGGTGTTTTTTATTGTCCCTTGTGTGTAAGTGTTGTGCTGCAAGCATGTCTGTTTGCAAAGCCCTGAGAATGTGTGCGTCTTCCACTGTCTAGAATTTACTGGAAAAGTCAGGTCGTATAAAGTCATATAATGGTTTTATACGTGATGCGTAATCTGGAATGTAAATTCTGTAAAAATTTAGGAAACCCAATAGTGATTGGACTTTTTTTAATGGTATTTGGAGGTTGTAACTGCACGCATTTTTCTAAGAATTGCTAGGCTAGGCTCTTTCCTTAACTTGATAATTTGTATCCCAGAAACAGGACACTAGTGAAGGCTATTTGTGTTTTTTTCTATTGAATTTATAGCCGCATTCGGTAAATCCCACAACAATGCGGGCTACCCGTCTAGATGTTGCAGTAATTCATCATCCGTGAGATAAATATCATCTTCATAGGACAATGCTTCAGGGTCAATGTCGTGCAATATTGAAGTCACACAAGCCGCAAACATTCCTGGACTGTTCTTGTACCCCTGGGGTAAACTGCAGAATTTTTTCTGGGAGCCTAGTGTGCTGAAACTTGTTAGGTCTCTACTCTCAGGCACTATATTTTGGCAGAAAAAAACATTGGAAATGTCCAGTGTTGTTTTGCATTTTTTGCGCACTATGTTGTTCATGAGTGCTGCGCTGTGAGAGTTTTGTATAGCATATGTGCGTGTATGACTGTTGAAATGTCTGTAATCTAAAATTATTCTGCACGAATGGTCTGGTTTAGCTACTGGGAATAAGGGATTATTCATTGGTGAGACGCAGGGTTCGATTATGCCCTGGTACTCCAGTTGTGTGAGGATTTCCCTCACGGGTGCTTTAGCATAATTTTATATTGGATACTGGGGTTGAGGTTGAATTTTATTGGAATTACATGATAGGGGGAATCTTTATCCCAACCTACGTGGTTGCGATATAACGCGGGTGCCGGTGTTGTATTCCCAATCAATGGCGAAGGATTCTGCGAGCTCATCGGGAACAAGGGGTGAGAAAGAAGGTTTGATAACATCTTCCCCATATGGGCAAGTGCGGACAAATTCAGGTGGCCAATCCCTTTCAGCCAGTAGAATATCATATATATTTACGACGCAGTCCCAAACGATTGTGTCGATTGTGAGTTCAATGTCTCCTAACTGTAACGCTACTTTGTACAGCCTATCAAGCGTGGAGACAGGCATGTCCACTGTTTCAACTTGTAAGAAGTCATCAGTTGCGTTCACCTCCAGATGCTCTTGAAGAATCCGGCGAACTATTGTGACCTTTGCTGCGCTGTCTAATAGTGCTAATGCCCATTTCTTGTTCTTCAATAGAGCCCTCTTATTGAGTGGCATGACGAACTGCAACTGCTGCCACTTTTTTCTTTTTAAATTGAGGTTTTTGTTTGGGGAAGTTTCTCTCTTTTTTTTTTAACAGAAACGTCTGTAGAGTGTTGTGATTCCTGTCTTGGTTTCATGCACTCATTTCTTCGCTCTGACCGCCCACCTCTCTCACTGCGTTTTTCCAGTGAGTCCTGAAAGAAATGAGATAGGCGTGTATCAGTATATTGATATCTGTCAGGTGTTTTTATATTATCTCTATTTCTGAGAATATATCTTTTCTGTGGGTTCTCCATATGCTGAGATGTAACCCTTTTTTTTTTTTTTAGGTGTTTTTATCCCTGCGGTTTTTAGAACCCTCAGGAGCTTGCTTGGTAGAATCTTTATTAGATTTACCCTGAAATTGTAGTCTTGTAGGTCTGGCCCCCTGACTATCTAGACCAACACTAGACTAGGTCCGCGATAATCTTTGGCGGCTCACGTTCTTGATCCTGTGGAGGAACGTCCCAGAGCCACATGCGCACTGCTAGTGCAACTGCTTCCCCTTTAAGGTTACTTAATATAATTGAAGCTACAGTGGCAAAATTGCCCATAGGTTGCATCCCCAAATCCAGGGCCGGGGCAGCCCCGTATTCATCTTGAATTTGTTTTAACACTTCTGGTAAATTGGCAAGTGTCGATGTACTGTGTGCGGTAGTATAGAACGTGGCAAATACCGTGCCCCAAGTATTGCATTGTGGGATCCATCCCTAATGGCAAGCACATAGTTAATATTCTATGCTTATCCTGAGGTCCCGTATGGAGAAATACAGCTGTACAGTCGCAGGATTGATGCCTGACGTTATTGCATGTGGTTGCGCCGGAGCAGCACATGTTGGGTTTGTGTTTAATGTTTGCATTACAAACTGTACTAATCGTCTGTATATTGCCGTAAACTCAGCATATAATCCATGGACTTCAGCTACCATCAAGGTAGCTGCAGCAGGGAGCGGTGTAAATGTGGCCAATAAAGGTCAGGTAAGACCATCATTACTTAGAAGACCTAACCTAACGTGTAGAATTGTATGAGGTAGAGCACCATCAAGTCAATTATTACGTTATTGATAGAGGCATTTCTAGATATGTGTATGCTCTGTATTGTGCAGGTATGTTTGCAGGTGTATAGTGATGAAGTGTATTTGTGTTCCCATCAGCTGCTGGAAATGTGATCCAGGAATAGAAAATTTCTGTTCTATAGGATGAATGAGCCTTAACAACAAATGTAACTGGACCCCCCTGGGACTTAGGACATGTGCCAGTAAATGTACAGTAAGGGGTGGTCGCATATTGACTACAATTGCTACCTGTTGTGGATTTGCCATAATAAATGGTGAGTTTTTGTTCGGAGATAAGCACACAAAATGGGGAGTATCCTTTTAGAGTTCAAGCTTGAACAACCTACAGAGTTAGTTAAGTACTTCCTACTTAACTGAGGAGGAAAATCCTCAGTGCTACGGACATCTCCGTATCTAGTACTGAGGTGTCTTCGCATGAAGTGAGACAGAGATACTCAGGAGGACCCGAAAATTAGAGCCTGACCAAATGTTGGTAGCGCCATGTCACATAGGCTCTTATTGTCATAATGAGACTACTAGATTTGGGTGGCAGAATCACTTGCACTGTGGGGGACTGAGTCTGAACCAACTACACGTGACACCTGTTGGCCTAATCTGGGTTTTGCTCCGGCTGACTAGCAGTGCCTCATCTCCACCCAAGAGCAGGGATGATTGGGCAACCAAGCGCATGACACAATTGACTCCTCAGGGAAATCGTGGTCACTCAGATCTCATCCGTTTCTCACAGTTACATTAGTCTCACACATACAAGGACAATCGGAGGCAGAATATAGTTCAATAAGGTTTTATTGAAGTAAAGGCATCTTAGATAATAAAGCATGTACTGCAATAAGTAGGACGATGAAGCATGACACAATTTAAATTGTGACAAGCGGAGTAAAACATAAAAATAACACTACCATATTGTCACTAGAATCATTAAAATAGCTCCTACCTAGGCTATTTTAGAGCATAGCATGTTGAGCTCTAGTTCTGCCCTTCGGGTTCCCCTGGGAAGGTATCATCCTTCATACCTGAACAAAAGGCCTGTAGTCTACATAAGCATCTGCAGCGAAGCACTCAGCAATCAGCGTACAGTCATGGTCATCTGGCTGGAATCTCCCTCTAACGTACATGGGTCAAAGTAGAGTTTTTATAATAAAACAGCTGATGTTCCACAAAAGAATTCCCACGTAAGAGTGTGTATGTTTCTGTGAACATTAGGGACAGAGTGTACCCCGTTTGCCGGTAACCTATCTTACCGCAGCCTTGAGAAAAGCACAGACTGAAAAAAAATTCTTTTTTAAGAATGCAGTGCTGGCCTAGGCAAAGAACAGCTAGATAGAGAAAATAAAACAAAACCGCAAATGTGGCTATTGTTAAAATAATAAAGCAAAGCTGAATAAAATATGTCTAATTTAAAGTGCACAGCGGCAGGCCTAGTTCGCTAAAATAATGTGTATGAAGCTATAACTAAAATGGCTACACAACACCACCAGATACTCAAAACACTTCTGGACTGAGAACATTCTACCAGGAAGAAGGATCGCATGGCTGTCAAGTGGGATTCCCACTTTGCTGTTTGCTCTGCTGTGTTGGCTCGCTGCCTGCTAATTCTTGCCTGGGAGTAAGAGGACTGGATCTAACGATCTACATCCTGCAATCTAAAGTTTCTCCAAGGGCCTGATTGAGCTTCCCCCCTGTTTCCGACATCTCAGGAACATTAAAGACTTCACCTACATCTTGTTGCCAGTACTTGGGCTCCTCTGCTGTGAGTCCTACTCTGCCAGAGTCCTACTCTGCCAGTGCATCACTTGGAACCGACGCATCCCACTCCAGAAACGCAGGTTTGCTGCTGTCTGCACTGAAGCTGTGAACACTGCTTGCTGACTGTGCGTCACAACAAACCCGACTTACAACTCAGCCCGAGCTTGGCCGATGTATCACCAACGCATCAGAACCAGTACTCATCACTTCTAGACCTCGACACATCACTGGCGTTGATCAATCAGGAAACGATGCATTGCTTGCAGGCGCGACATATCCCCTCCTCTGGATCAAAGCATCATCGTCGAGCACAGACACAACAAAGGTACTGTCAGCGGGTCTCCGTGACTCATGTACCCGTCCTGTACTCTATCAGAGTTGGACTACACTTTTGAATATGCCCCGATCCAACGCGACCAGATAGCTCTGGTTGGAGCTATTGTCTTCTAAGCACTACATTATAGATTTAATATTTCAAAATTCACAACTTGGCTTGTGTATGTTGGATCTTTGTCGATTAGGACTTGTTTGACCCAGAGAAATAATGGCTATTGTTCTAAACTGGTGTGGCGTCCTTTTGTAGTGTTTTCACTGTGCTACTGTGAGTGTGCACAAATACTTTATGCATTTCCTCTTTAGTTTAGCCTCACTGCTCTGTGCCAAGCTACCAGAGGGTGAGCACAGGTAAACTTTAATGTATATCTTACTTGCCCTGGCTAGGATTGTGGTCCTTACTTTGACACAGTGCAAACCTCTGCCAGCTAGAGATAACACTGATAAATGACCATTTATGGCCCTCCAAGGTGGTAGTTATAGTAATGAAGTGTTCCTACAATCCACATGTGAACTTGTGATATTTCAGGGGAATGGAGCATCGGAGAAGGATAGTTACCCCTCTCTGACCCCTGGCCTACCCCATGTAGGAAATCCAGGAGTAACCATATTTTTATTGGGAAGGCTGCAGTTATTGCCTAACAAGTGTGTCTCCTGAAGTAGGATGACGTCAGGGCCCAATGGCACCGCAATAATTGGAGCAGGTGCTCTTTTGAATTTGTCATTTAACCTGTTCACGTTCCAGGAGAAAATGCAAGACTGCTTATGTTTTATGCACATGCATTGTCTAATGATAGGGGATTGGATAGTGGGTACCTACGTGTGGGATCATGTAGTGCTGTCTGATCTAGAAATAAGAGAATCACTGAAAAAATAAAAGAACAGTAACAAGCTACCTCCAACTACCCCCTTCTCTACACTTTGGGAACTGAATTATCCTTCACACTGAAACATTTGTGCTCCCACTAAAAAGACACCCTAATGATATACCATAAAAAAACTAAAAGTGGAAACAATACAGAGAGTCGGATCAGGTAGAACGGGAAATATAGCAGATCAAGAGTGGCCACCTCACCAATCTGTCCAATCCACAAAGTCATCTGTCTTCATCTGCCAGTTTCCTGAGTTTGCTCCGCTGAAGGATGCAATCATTGCAGCTTTGTAATGATGACTTTAACATTGGTTAGTTGGTGGTTCTAAAGGGCTCTCTGTTCTGATACAATACGGTGCATTGGTTAATTATCGTAGAGAAAGAGAAGGAGCCAAATGTGGATCTAGATCCCTCCTGCTGACTGACAGACTGTTGAGATGAAATCATGTCCGCCCCCGAGTTCAGTCACAGGTCCTCTGTGGCCGATGATACATTGTTGTTATTTGAGACACATTTTCTCACTGGGGCGGATTTGGCCCATCTCCTTCTCAGATGCCTGTTCCCTTGTTGGGGGGAATCCATCACCCACTCTCTGAGATTGGCAGTATTCTGCAATTCTAGGGGTTGAGGCCGAGGTCGTCTCTCCTCTATCCATACCAATGCCTCCTCCACATGTCAAAGAAATGTGTTTTGCCAGGTGGATGATCTTGAGCCGTGCTGGGTAAGGGAGCATATAGTTGATTTGCATTTCCTGTTGTTTAGCTTTGATTGAAGTAAATGATTTCTGAGGTTATTGATCCCTGGTGGGAAAGTCCAGGAAAATCATGATTCTTGTCCTCTGAAGTAGAACATTTTGCTGAAAGCAGGACGCTCTGAGGATGGCATCACTGTCAAAGTAATTTAGCAGGTGCAGAATGATGGGTTAGGGGGAGCCCAGAGCAGTGGTTTGGGAATAAGAAGCTGGTGAGCCCTCTCAGCAGCAAAGCATGGGGACAGATCTTGTGCTGGAATCCAGGATCTGAACCAGTCCATGAAGAAGGTTTCAAGACAAGCTCCCTCCTCATCCTCTCCGGTTCCCACTAGCCATAGATTATTCTTCTAGGATGATCCCTCAGCATCCTTTGCCCCTCTATCTAATTAAAGGGCCACATCTTTGAGCTTGAGGAAGTCCTTTTTAAGGAGGTGCAGGCCGTCCTCTGTCCCCAACACCATGTTTTCAGCCTCTGTTGTGTGTCCACCTTACAGAGGTCCTGCTGCAGCAGGAATGGTTCTGCCCCCGGACCATCCATGCAGCTCTCCAGGGCTTCCCTTGATTCTCTAATAGCCAACAGCACTTCTGCCATAGGGCCAGACCCTTCATCCAAAGCAGGTACCTCCACTTCCTGGCTGCCATCATGGGCCTTCTGCTAAGAGGTCCCCAGTCTGGTAAAGTGACCAATCTTGCTCAGAGAAATTGTAGATGCACCACCTACCACCCTTCACCTTCATGTGAGCAGGACATGAACGGCTCAAGAGTCCACTGGATCCTCACTAAAACAAGGGAGGGAAGGCCATTCACTCTGATTAGTCAGGACAGCCCTTGTCCAAACCTGCTGTGATCAGTCCAGTGGCACAAGAGAAAAAGGGGGGAAGAGGCCAACCCAACATTATATCAAGTTCAGCAGCACCTCTATGGCTGCTATTCGATGTTTACATCTGTAGGGTTTCTCCCGGATGGGGATCCTCTGTAGCTCCACAGCTCACACATCAGCCTGTTCACATTTGTGATGGAGTATCCCATCCACCAAGTTCGTAATCAGGCCCTCAGAGTCACAGCCAGTGCACCACTGACCTTCGACACAATAAGGCAGCAGATATAATATGAGCTAAACCCTGAATTTTGGCCACACCCCACTGGGGACGAGAAGGACCACCAATGCCACAAAATGATCAGGAACCTCAGCCCTAGTTCACAGTTCACAGTTCTCCACTTCTACATAATAGACCCCGGCGATTCAACCACAGGTAGTTCACAGTATGGTCCCAGAGGCACAGCAAGCTTCACAGCCCTCAGCCCCACCCTGCCAGTCTGTGATTGCAGGGCAGGACACCAGGGCCGGAGGGGGAACCCAAATCAGCCCTGGCAAATTTGTCAGACCAGTCCATGCATCAAGGGGGGCAGTGGGAGGATGAAGCACTGCTGCTTTTGTTCTTTTATTACTGGTAGCCGATTATGCAACACTGCTACATAACCGGCCCCCAGTAAAAAAAACAGCCCCCACCTCTGAAAAAAAGCCCCACCCTCCCAGCCCACAGGGAGAATGGCCAATGCCTGCTACAGCCAGTCTGGCCCTGTAGGACACCAAACGCGCTGCTCTTCATCCAGGCGTGATCCTGGGAACCGCAGGGACTGTGCAACTGTACTCAGGGACCAGAGCCTTAGATGCGGCCTCTTCCTGATTGTCTGGCAGCAGAAGAGGGCATCCACTCTGATCCCCCACAGGTCTTGTGCACACGTCCTTTACAGCCCACGAGGTGGGGGCATGCCTCTGAACATGTGGAGAACGATTGGGGGCAGCGGGATCCTTAAAGATTTAGAGGTCTCGGCTGTAGTTTCACAAAGTTTCTCCTGCCATCTTATGGTGCCAAGGCACCCCCACCCCCCTCACCCCCCAGATACTTTACTCTTGGGTTTCTTTTAATGGTTTTAATAGATTTTTTAAGTGCTCTAGATCAGCTGTACCTTCTTGTCAAAGGAACTTCATCCCATCGTCATCGGTGGATCCAACCCGCTTTTTTATATAGCTACACAGGCCTTTGTCACACTGGTTTCAATTGCAAGGGTGAAAAACCCTGTTCTTGTTTTGACTACTTTGCCTCCCTACCTACACCCTCATTCACCTACAGGAAGACATCAAGGTGTCTGCCAGACGTGTGCTGGAGCTCTTCACATGGGGCAGATGGGGTAGATGAATAATAGCGTGAGGGTGGGACTAACAGCTCTTTCCCATCTGGTTCTATGAAGAAATGTAGGAAACTATCTTGCACACATGACGGTTGACTCTCATGATCTAGAAACTGTCTGATCAGGTCTTTCGAGGCACGCAGAGGTTTTGGTGCGCCTAGGACGGTGCTTCTCTCATTTGCCCATTCATTCACCAGGGTATATGCTCTGGTTCTAGATACTATGTGCTTTCCCCTTTCTTGCACCCTTTCTAGAGCTCTCTACTGCTTACCATAAATAGCACAGATTTCGCTCATACTTCTAACTCCCTAATCATGGGCTCCTTCAATACCAAATTAAAAACTGAATTTTACCATTGTCACCTACACAGACATCATCTTCCAAGTTTCCTTCAAAGTCAATAAACATAATTACACTTCATATATCATGAATTTCAAAGCATGCTAGCGCTGTCTGGCCTGATCCATGAATCAAACATATGGCTTCTCTTTGCCCAATCTCCCTTTTTCAATGAGTTCTCTGACTTAAGTTAGCACCTGGTATTCTCTGTGGAGCCCAGTCAGGCATCTCAATCCCAACCTTGATCATGCAAGGGCACTTCCCGGCAACATTGCACTAGATTTCTTACAGACGTTTGTTCTCATGCTGAAGAAGGTTGAAAATGTTTATTAGTAAAAAGAAAAATAATCTGTGAATGATAGGACTGGGCGACAAGGGGATCCTCTAAAACCCCTTGAACATAAAATCTAAAGCACACAAGTACAGTATGTTAATATATAAATGTTTTCATACAAAGGGCCTGCAGTTGAGATCAAGTGGTGAAACTAAAGCAAAAGGTGCAGAAAATGAAGTCATACGATAGTACAAAATCAACCTTCAAGCTAATATAAAATGTACATTTTCAGAGCTGAGAAGACTATTCAGCAATTTCTTGCCAATGATACTAGGCATTGCTGTGAGGCTTTAAACATCGGAGACAGGCATGATTGGGTACCATTGGTTAGCACTGAGTACTGACTCTGAAAAGAAGCCTCAGAAACTTCAAAGGCTATGACAGGGTAGGAGGCAGAAAAGCCTTGACTGAAGAAGCCCTTGCATCAGAGGTTTCCCGTTTTAAGAGATATTGCGGAGTGAGACAGCTAGGATTGTGAAGCGATTCAAGAGGGGCCTGAAATACTTTTTGGTGGCCTTGCGTTTTGGTTGTCTACAGGGAAGTGCCAAAAACAGGTATTGGCTTTAGACCCTTTGTGATTCATGGTAGAGGCCCTCTGAGTGTAGGAGAACAACTCAAAGCAACTCAAACAATGTGGTGGACTGTGTGATTAGTATCAGGTCCACATAAATAAAATACAATCCACATACACAGTAGCATAGCCCTTATAGGTGCAGAAGGTGCAGTGGAACTGGGTGCTAGGATCATGAGGTGCCTAAGGACCCCAACCATGGCTGTCTTTTACTACTTAACTAGGGGGGAGTGCAGGAGTCTGTTTGCCATGCTTAGATTATGGCCAGTGAAATCCTTGCTAAGCACTGCCAATTAAAGAACATATAAGTGAAGAGAACATCTGTGGCTTGGTTAGGTGACTGACTGCAGTACCTTGTTGCAAATTTAAACAGTTAGAATATTGCTAATCAGAAAGTTGAAGCGAATGAACTCAATGTTACTTAGGTATACCTTGGTTGTATTCGAAAACAGAGCTCTGTAACTCAATGTTGCTTTTAATGCCTAGGTATTGGCAACAACCCACACAAGATACAGAGTTTGAAGACCCAGGGATTACATTCTAGCAGCATCACAATTATCTGTGTTGTGCTGTTTTATAATTCCATATATATACGCCGACTACTCCTGCAGATCTTTACTACCATTGAAGATCTTAGCCCCAAGCATCGTGCTGCTCCTAAACCCAAGTTTAGTTGTTATTGGTTATTTTTGTTCTTTTGGACTAGTCTTGCGCTCTCAAGGAAGCAATTCCATACATTTACCCCAGTTTCTTTGTGCTACATTAAGTTAATAGGGCTTCTGTGTGATCATTAGTGGGGTGCATGTGCATTCATGGAAATGGTTAGTGGGATTAATAGATGAGCTAGATGAGATTAGGTATTGTAAGACTGCAGTGATAAGACTTCTATAAGAGGAGTGGCTGTTTTCTTTGAAATAAGGTGTGGGCAATTTTCAGAAATGCAAACATACATATTAAGCCAAACATCCAGTTGACTTGGTATAGACTGTTCTCAGACACAGGAGGCATGCAGAGGATGGGAAGTAAGGAGACAGTCATTTGAAAGAAAAAAGGAGAGGTAACATTCTGAATTTTTAAGTCAAAGTCAGTTTTTCATGCAGGGTTTGAGAAATATAGAAAAGGCCTTTTTGAAATAGTATACAAGCTAAGAATGCAAAGGCATGGAAGGAAATTGAATTTCTTTCATGTGAGATAGTGCTCTATTAGGTACTTTTCATAGGCACTATATTCAGGTGAAAACCTGTTGGCTTCTAGGCTTCTGCTAGACCACTGTTTCAGCTTGGGCAGCTGATCAGCTTTGGGGATGGAAGCGTAAAGTAGTGGTTGGATGCATTTGGGAACTATTGAAAGATTTAGGCTGTGCTTGATGAAACAATAACCTCATGACTGAAGCATTGTGGGAGAATATAGTGGACAGATAATGCAGACATCAGAAAAGAGATTTGGCAAATGCTGGGGCTGATGCCCTTTGATGTTAACACTTAAATGTTTGGTCTACAGTAATAATTACAAAGGCAAAGTGGGATCAATTTGGATGTCCCTGCTTTAGCATGGCACACGATGGGGACAAAGACAGACTCCCCGGATTGGGAAGTGTATTGCCTACATTCCCATGACTGGAGGGTGGAAAGTCAGACACCAAAGTGAGAAAGATAGAGACAAAGCAATCCATACAAGGTCCAAGAAGACTTTGTTGGAATGGTGCTGATAATTAGTTCCTCCTGAGCACTGCATTTTAGTAGATGGTGTGACTGCATTTTCAGTTGTTCAAGGTGAGGATGTTTCAAGGCCACACCTGTCCTTTTGTCTGCTCCTGACTTCTGCTTCAAGGAGGTTGATGACAGCCAGGTGCTGAGCTCTCATACCTCATTGTGCCCATACTGTGGGTTCTCCTGCTTGGAGCCGGTGCCATTTGTAGCACTATGCTTTGGTCTGTCATTTAATAGTTGTGCTAGTAAACAATATATTCTAAATCATATCACTACTGCAGAGAGATATCTACAGATACAATAAGGATGGAAGTGGAGTTAAACAAAATCATACATGCTAATGTTTGCGTTCTTGAAAAGGGGGACATGAAATATGAAGGCAAACAGGATCATATTGTCATTCTACATCTGCGTATGCCACTGTGCATGAATTCTTACCATAGGGCACCCACTTCCCAGGCACTTCATTATTACACCTTTCATTCACCTTGCAAAATAAAGATTTTGACATCATTTACTGATTTGCCCAAACACTCACAAGCAACAAGCAATCCCTAAAAAATGTATCCACATTCACTATTTCCAGAGTTCTTCTTGGGAAGATATTTCCAAGCATTCCTAGACTATATTTGCGTGAGTGAAAAACAAAGCAAAATACTGTGTAATGTTGTAGCAAAAAATATCACCTTTTCTTACTTTGCCCCATTGACAACTCTTGAATTTCAACACCTGCAGCACCTGAAGCACCTCTTCTAGGTAGTGCAGATCACGGTGGTGTTGCAGGTTAAGCACCTAAATCACGCCAACTCTAGGCCGAGGACGGTTTTATGTTGGTTTTCCTTTTTTGAGTTTTTTCAAATACATCCACCTGCTGCTGTTCACTTTGTTCTGGTAAAAAAATCTTAGGCACTAGTTTGTTTTTCCAAGGAATGTTCATGTTAGTCCATTAGCAGTGAGATACCCGCATTTGCATGGAAGGTTACCTCTGTCATCTCACCAGCTTAGCTGTTTTCAAGAAAAGCAACGTAGAAAGTTAGCAACTAAATTTTATTTTGTATTTCACAAGTCAGCTAAGTGGTTTTATGGCATACAATAGGATACAGCTATTACTGGCTTTTTAGCCAAGAACACATTGCATCATGGGGATTGTAGTTTTGCTTTTAACACTGTTGTTATGGGCTCAAAACTCCAGCATTCAAAGACTGATGTTGGCTAAAATGTCAGAATTTACCAAAGGTGTGCATGGGATCCGCTTGTCAGATATGTTCTATGTCCGTTTTAAAAACTGGTTGTTTCTCATGTAAAACCGGACATAAACTCTTCTCACATATTTTTGTCTTACATGTTTTTCTTCTAAATGTAGCTATAGCTCTACTGTTTCCAGGGGTATTCTACAATGTCTGTGTAAATCAGTAGTTTCAGTGTCTAGCTTGCGTGCAGGCTCATTGTACTGTGCTGTGCTAATAAAGAAGATTTAAATTACATCTTTTTATATGGATTTCTACAAATGACCATGAGTTAAAGAGGAATCGGCTACATTCACCGCACACATCTTCATGTATACTCTAAACTAGCTCCAGGACACTTGCCACAAAAAAAAACAGCTCCAGGATACCCTCATTCGACAGTAATCATCAACGTAAGTCTTACTGTTTCCTTCCTGAAAATTTTGGAGTTTGAATGCCTGTTTCAGACAATTTAAACTATTTTGTGATATTTATGAGGCTTAACCATTACCAATGCACGTTCTTTCATATCAAAGGGACACCGTGAGGAAGAGAGCGAGGAAGAACGAGGAGAGTATTCGCAGGAGTGCTAGGCACTATTAAGCAAGATTGAGCACATTTATTTGTAGTCGAGGAGAGCTTTCTCAGGGTTGCTTGGCAACTATTAAGCAAGAGTGAGCGTGCTTATTCATACGTCGAGGAGTGCATTGGTCAAAAGATCAAGGCGTGTGCTACCAACACCTGCTGAGTGGTTGTCAATTCCCAGCACGTAGGGTTTACCACGTGCTGTGTTGCGCTCCCAATTTGTACTTCATCAGTGAAGCAAGACTTGACCATGTCATTGGCACTGCATTTCACTCTGTTATAGATTACATCTTAACCAGCAGTGAGCGGTGCCTAAATACTGGTATGTGACATTTGTACAATTTCTACTGTTAACACTTTATCCTTTAAAAAGGAAAGCTTATTCCAGTTTACCAGCTGCAGTTGGATGACAGTGGCACTTATAAGCTACTTGTGGAATATATTCTCAACATTGTGGATGTCATTGCATTCGTTTTGTGACTAAATGGAGGGCGATTACTTGTGTTTTGAACTGTGTGAAATCTTGCTGTTGAACTTGGCATACCAGCGAAATGCAATTTGAACCTCCATCTAAGTTCCTCCCGAATAAAAGTGAACCACCTATTCCATGGGTGAGATGGAAGGAAGAATTTGTGACATATCTCAAAGCCATAGATGGGGAAAGGATGGCTGTGGAAAGAAAGAATAGCTTTCTCCTACATTGTTTAGGTTCAGAGGGTCAGGTGATTTCCAGGACTTTGCCACCAATGGGAGGCCAGGGTGACAGAAATGTGTATGAGGAGGCCATGCTGAGGATGGAACATCGGTTCAAGCCTACATTTAGTGTTGCCTTGGACAGATTCAAGTTTTATACCCGGGTACAAAAGGAAAGCGAATGTTTTGATGAGTTTCTTACTAGTCTATGCGCTGTATCCGCCAACTGCAAGTTTGGATTCATCACTGACGAGATGATAGGAGACCAGATCATTATGCATGTGAAGAGTAAAAAAAGTTGTGGGTTTTGGTTGATCCTAAGTTGGAATAGGCAATAAGCACTGCTAAAGCATTGGAGCAGTCTGATCTGTGAATGAAGTTGTTGAACAGGAGTAGCAAGAGAGCCAATGATGTGTGTAGTGTGAGTACTGGTTGTGCTTGTGGGGATAATAAGACTGTTAATGCGGGAGGTGCCCTTGAAAGTAATCAGGCTGCTAGTGCAGGTAGTGCCAGTGGGGGTGGGCATGCATGCAAAAGAAATGACAGGAATTTCCATTGTTTTAGGTGTGCTAGTGCCAGTCATATAGAGTCATCTCCCCAATGTCCAGCTGTAGGTAAGGAGTGTAGCAAGTTTGGGTGTATGGGACATTTTTCACATGTGTGTAGGGATGTCAGAAAAACAAGTTATGCCACCAGTGCCAAAAGGATAGTATCATGTATTAGTGATGAGGACAATCATCATGAAGAAATTGAAGGTGGTGCTTTCTGTTAAGGGTACTGGTGACGGCTTGGAGAAAGGGGGAGAAATTAGGCTACCTAAGTGTGTTGTTCACATATTAAAAATGGAACTGGAGTTGATGGCTGATTCTCATTGACCCTGGTTCAATCATTACGAGGTAATATTTTTTGCAAACGTTTGGTGACAAAGCGTGTTTGGACTCTCTTAAGGAGTCGGACATTATTGCTAAGAGTTATGGTGGCTCAAGAATAGATATTAAAGGACACGAAGAAATGAATGTTGAATTAAAGGGAAGGGCTGCTCAGATCAAGTTTTATGTGGCTACAAAAGGTCTCAATGTTTTAGGATGGAAGGATCAATGGAAGTTGGGCATTATTACCAACCCGAGAAGTAGCGATCCTGTGTTGGTGGTTGAGGATTTGATGGATAAAGAGGGTGTGATCCAACTATTTCGCAAGGTTTTTGCTGAAAGATTGAAAAAATTATAAGGGTTTAGTCATAAAATGAAAGTGAGAGAAAATACTATTCCTGTGAAACATAGATTAGGAGATGTGCCGGTGAATGTCAGGGAAGAACTGAAAAACATGTTGGATGACAAGGTTAAAGATGGAATAATTGAAGATGTAGAATTCTCTAAATGGGTATCACCAATTGTTCTGGCTTACAAAGCTGACAAAAGTCGTCTTATATTGTGGGTGGACTTGAACGTGCTGAATGCCAATCTGGTGGTCATCCACTGCTGAACATTAATGAGGTGGTATGTATGCTGGAAGGAGCCAAAGTGTTTACTACTTTAGTTCTTCGTTCTGCATACCACCAGCTTGAACTGAAAGAATAGTCAAAACATTTGACTGCATTTCTTACTCCTCCTTTTCCAATTCATCAGGATGCCTTTTGGTCTGACCTCTGTGGCATCTGTTTTTCAGAAAGCAGTTTCAGGTTTTCAGAGACTTTGACAAATTCGTAAAATGTTTTCAAGATGATATTCTAATTTTTTTCAGGGAATGAACAGGAACACATGGAACATGTTAGGGAGGTTTGTGAACATTTGGAGAGCCATGGTTTGAGGCTCAAAGGGGAGAAGAACAAGTTTTTTTGTGATTCTGTTGAGTACCTCGAATACACTGTGCCTGGTGTGGAGTGGTTCTGAGGAAATCATTGGTTGATGCCATCCTAGATGCCCCTGCCCCTGACAACAAAGAGAAGTTGTTATCATTTTCAGGGCTGTGTGAATATTACAGCAAGTGTGTACGTGTCTTTGGAACCAGAATGGAATCCCTCAGAGAACTAACGAGGAATAAAGCTGTTTTCATTTGGACGGAAAGACAATAGACAGCTTTCCACCTTATCAAGGAGGAAATTGCGCATGCACCTACCCTTAAACCTTTTTGCCTTAACAAAGTCTGCATTATTATGGTAGATGCCAGCTAATTTGGAATTGGCGGAGTGTTGAGTCAAAAAAGTAGTAAGAATAAATGATGTGCAGCATTTGCTTCCAGGGCGCTCAATGAAACCGAGAAGAGGTATGCAGTCATTGAAAAAGAACTGTTAGCTGGTGTGTGGGCCGTAGAGCATTTTTGGAACTATGCCTGGGGTAGCAGGTTCATTCTGAGAACTGACCATAAACCTCTGTTTGGAATTTTACCACTAGGAGGTGCGTGGAATGCCACTGCAGGCATAGCAAGACTTACATCAAGATTGTCAGAATACAATTTCAGTGTTGCATATGTGCCTGGAAAAAGCAATGTCACTGCTGATTGTGTTTCCAGATTGCTGTGCCCTGATGATAGAAATGAAGAACGTAATGAAATGGAAATGGCTGTAACACTTAGTGATTTCTTGAGTGTGGAATTTAAAGATTTATCAAAAGAAGCTTGGGAAAGAGAGTGCTGATGCAGTGTGGCAGCTAATCAGAAGTATATGATACAAGGATGGCCCAGGAAGAAGAGTATGAGTGCTGAGGTACAACTTTTCTTTAAAGTATCAAATGAGTTGGAAATGGAAGTTTATTTAGAGAGTCATTACGACGGTCGACAGAAGACCACCAGTGCAAAGAACCCCCTGCCGGCCACATAAAGAACATCCAGCTGGGCGGGTGGGCGGCAACAGTTTTTCTGCATGCCGGCCCAGCTGGAAACAGAGCCTGAACGTTGACGGCGGGAATGTGGCAGTGCGGTGGGTGCTCCTGTTGCGCATTTCACTGCCCCTAATTTGGGCAGTGAAATGCGTGACAGGGCTGTGCATGGGGGCCCCTGCATGGGCAGTGCCGGGGCCCCCAGGGCGTGCCAGAGTCACTCATTTCACCAGCCTTTCCCTGGTGGTGTAATCTGCCAGGGAAAGGTTGGTGGAATATGAATCATTATCCAGCGCTGCCCTGTTGGATCTGAAACGCCGCCAGGCTGCCTGGAGGCTGGAGCCTGGCAGGGGCGGCGTTTCATCTGTAGCGGTTCAGCCACGTTCGTAATATGGCGGTCTGGACCCCCATGCCGTTGGTGGCAATTACCACCACCGCCGGCATGGCGTTCCAGACCGCCATGTTCGTAATGACCACCTTAATCTTTAAAGGAGGAATGTGTGTTCTTTCAGTGGTCACACAAGGAACATTTTTTGAGTTGGCACATGAAGGGCACCAAGGAATGTCATCCATGAAAAGGCTTATCAAAACTAATTTTTGGTGGCCTGGAATGAATGGTATGGTACACCGGTTGGTGAGGGAGTCTGTGATGTGTGTGTGAAAAGTGACATAATGGTTAAAACTTACCCTGTTCCTCTCAGAGCTGTACCATGGCCAAATTCAGCATGGGGGAAAGCAACACTTGATATTTCTGGTCCATGTAACGGCTTGCCTCAGCAATCCAGATTTGCATTGATGATGATTGACTATCACGCAATGTGGCCTGAGGTCAAGTTTGTTGCACATGCCACATCTTCTGTTGTGATTCAATTCTTTAGAGAAATGTTTGCTCGAAAGGTGCGCCCGGAAGTGATGGTGACTGATAATGGTGTGCAACTCAAGTCATGAGAGATGGAGATGTTTCTATTTATATGTGGTATCGAGCATGTAACCACATCTCCATACAAGCCACAGGAGAATGGTCTGGTTCAGTGCTTCAACTATGTCCTCAAAGATGGTATTCAAGTGGCACGGAACATAGGAGATGAGTGGAAAAGCGTTTTGAGAGAAAGGCTGAGGATGTATCGCATTACCCCACATTCGGCCAGTAGGGTGAGTCCTTTCCGGTTGTTGAAAGGAAGAGATCCCATCTCCAAACTGTGTCCTTGATGGATAGAGAAGAAGATGCTAAAGGCAAAGGTTGTTTATCTTAGTATGGTGGCTGAGAAAGTGAAAGAGAAGGAGGAGAAAATGAAAGTGAGGTACGATGAAAGTGGAGAGTGAAAGAATCTACTTTTGTGGTGGGGTATCCTCAAACCTGGTTTTACTGTGAAAGGGGGTTCCAAGTTTGGTTGTGCTCTTGAAGTGGTGAAGTTTAATAAAACACTCAGGATAGTAAAGTGTGGAACGTGAGGAGAGTTATCAATTGCAGAGGTATGAAGGAAGATTTGTAGATGTTGTGGGTATATAGTAGTGGTATTTTATTGTGGCCATCAGTTAGGTCTATGTTTTTTGGGGGCTTTGAGTTTTAGTTGGTAAGTTTCATTTGTTTTATCACTTTCTTTTGTTGTATTTTTGATGGAGAGATGTGCTACATGCTTTTCTTTGAAATGTAGTTATAGCTCTATTACTTCCAGGGTATTGTAGAATGTCTGTGTAAAACAGTAGTTCCAGTGGCCAGCTTGCATGCAGGCCCATTGCATTGTGCTGTATGAATAA
The DNA here is from genome assembly GCF_031143425.1 of Pleurodeles waltl. NCBI lineage: Eukaryota > Metazoa > Chordata > Amphibia > Caudata > Salamandridae > Pleurodeles > Pleurodeles waltl. The sequence goes on from NC_090440.1 coordinate 1,763,307,525, forward strand.
GGAAGATTAAAATTACATATTTTATATGGATTTCTACATATAAAGCTGTCTAGTCCATTTAAAAAAACTGGTTGTTTCACATGCAAAACCATATTAAACTCTTCTCACATATTTTGTGAGGGTTCGCTCTTTCTTTAATGTCATCCAATAAAACAAGCTTTGCCAATGTGAATCATTTAGGGCCTGATTACAACTTTGGAGGAGGTGTTAATCCATCCCAAAAGTGACGGTAAAGTGACGGATACACCACCAGCCGTATTACGAGTCCATTATATCCTATGTAACTCGTAATACGGCTGGTGGTATATCCGTCACTTTACCGTCACTTTTGGGACAGATTAACACCTCCTCCAAAGTTGTAATCAGGCCCTTAGTCTTTTGTGTAGTGGAGACATTTATACTAAGCATCACAACAAAGTCAAAACATGGAGAGCAGCAGTACAACCATCTCTATTACCAAGATAAATAAAAAAAGACAGGTGGCAGTAGCAGGGGGAATATAACATGATTCTCTCAAACATACAGACAAGTAGCTAACTCACTAAAGGGGGAGTGAGAAGAATTGATGGACTGTCTTACAATCTCTGTAAACACATATAGAAGGAGTACATAATTCCTGGAAGAAACAGCTACACCTATTGTGGAAATACAATACATTTATGTACTTGTATATATAAAGAATTCTCATCTAACTAGTGTGATATACTTCACCAGTAAGTACTGCGTCTTACACATGAAGCATCCTATATTATTACTGCACTGTTGTACAGTCTCCTAGTTATAGCTTCCCACTCTGGATATGTCCCTTACATTGACATTTATGTTCTCCTTATTAAACTGTCAGACCTATATTACAATTGTGTGTGGTTGAGCTAAAAAATTATTTCTACTGGTGTCTGCCTACCATAATGTTAAAATACATGTGCGTCGAGCAACCGACCCGTTGTATCTTTTCCATTGCCATTTTCTGCATTTGGATATTGTTCTTAAGGAGTCCAGGAGCCTTCCTCAAGACTAAAGATCTTGGCATGGTACATGAAAGCAGCATTGCAAGTTTTTCTTTCTCACAGGACTGACAGAGTATGACAGTAGCAAACCAAGTTGCAGCACGTGCAATTTTCCATTCGCCGCAGAACAAATTCTACAGGGTAAAATAGCACAAACATTCATTGCTCATGGAACGTGTACAGTTAATGCATGTGTGACATTTAGTTACAGACAGGGCATTGGAACCGGTGCTTAAGACACTTAGAGGAGTGTATAGGAGGTGGATGAGTGAGTGAAAGTGTGAGATCTGGCACCATTCTTCCTTAGGTGATATTGCATGTCAGAATCCTAAGAGTCCTGCTGCCGTCACTTGGCAACCTGCTGTTTGTGTTGATTCTTTCATTCATTTCATTCATTCATTAGCTTTATTTCAGTAATAGACATAGCATAAAAGCTCATCCTACAATACACATATAAAAATAAGTAAGAACCATAAAAAACACTATGACATAAAACACTCTGTCTATAAAATATTCAGAAAGAGCAATAAAATAAAAAAAATTGTAAAACATGATCAGAATAAAAAATCCATCAATATAAGAGCAATAATATAAAAACCTTCGCCCAATAGACTAAAAGAGCAAAAGAAATAAAGAGCAATGTAGCAGTATTAGGATTGATATCAATTATTCCCTATAGAGATAACATTTCCATTATTGCCTACAATCATACACTTATTCACGGGGTGCCTCTAAGCGCTTTGCTCTTACATGCCATATTGCATCTAAAAATCTAGCCAGCGCACATACCACAATACCATTGGTGTTTATTCTGCAGATCCTAAGAGCTGAAAGCCGGTTATTAATGCCCATGATCCATTGGGTCCGCTGTTTAACATATGCGGGACAATGAAATAGCACATGTGCAATGCATTCTGGTGACCCGCAGCCCATTGGGCATAGGTCCTGTTGAAGGTTTTGTAAGGCCCATCTACAAGTAAAAGTACGTAATCCCAGCCTGAACCTAATATAAAGTGCACATGTTCGAGGGGATAGGATCAAGTCCTTATAATTTTCAAATTCATAGTGACATTTAACTAATGCAAACCTATCTGTCAGGCTGAGCGAAGGTGCATCAACCAGTTTACCTATTTTTATTTGAGCTAATATGCATCCTTGACAGTTTGCGTCGCATTTTTTGGAAGACCATGAGGAGCTGTCCAAAAGTGGGCCAATCCTAAGTTAATCAAGCTATTTTCAATGTAGTTACACCATGGAATTTTCCTTATTGTATGTGTACTAAGCAGGGCATTTAGCCATGTTCTAAAAGGGCCGTAGGTATCCATGGACCAGATCTTAATCCAATACAATATTGGTCTTAAGGCTGCTTTATGCGCAATGGAGTTAATATTCAGGTCCATCCGAATTGGCAACGTAGGAGAACTAGTGGGTATTTTTAGCAGAGCCTTTATAAATGAATTCTCAGTAAGCTCCAAGTCCCTCAGATTGCCATGCCCCCATAGGTCTGCTCCATACAAGGCGCTCCCTCTAGCTTGTATTTTATATATTTCCATTGAAGGGGAGATTGCAAATCTGGGAAATCTATTGGCAAATTGCAGGACGCCCCCCTGAATTCTGTTTTAGTCTCATAAGTGTCTTCAATAAATGGGCCTGCCATTTGTGCGTGTCCTCTAATCTAACTCCCAAATAGTCAAAATCAGCAACTCTCTCTAATACTTCCCCATCCATTAAAATCATCTTCCTTATTTTACACCTTTTATCACCAAAGATCATATATTTGGTTTTCGTGGAATTGACTTCAAGATGTAAACTTCGCAAGTAAATTAGCAAGACCGGAAGCAGTTTGGGATAGTAACAAGGTGTCATCTGCAAATAATAAGCACAGGATCTTTGTCCCATCTAATTTTGGTGCGTCATTGTCATAGGCAAGTATGTAAGGGATGCATGCATTGATAAATAATAAAAACAAAGTAGGAACCAACACACATCCCTGCCTCACCCCCCTTTTGATCGGAATTTCATTTGTTACTTCCCCATTTACTCCCCATCGAAGTTTTGCAAAGCTCTCAGTATACAAACTTTTAATTTAATTCAATAAAGGGCTCGGGAAACCGACTCCATGTAGTACCTCCCACAATTTGCAGCGCAGGACCAGATCGAATGCAGATTTGAGATCCACAAAGGCCACAAAAAGATTCTCGCCATCCAGGTCTGCAATCTTCCATTTGATCGTAAGAAACCTGAATATCTGGTCAGTTGTACTAATTTTCTGTCTGAACCCTGCTTGGAGGTCACTAAGCACTTGAGACTCTTCTAGCCATTCCTTGATCCTTGACAGAACCTGGTGACAAAATATTTTTGGGAGATTGTCCAGAAGGCTAATTGGTCTATAATTCATCGGAGCAGCCCTGTTCCCCTTTTTATGAATAGGTACAATAATTGCACCATTCCAAGAACGAGGATAAATTCCACTAGCCAAGACGGCATTTGATACATTATTAACATAGAGGCCCCACATATCTAGATCTGATCTATATAGGTCAGCAGGTATGCCGTCTAGGCCAGGGGCTTTTCATGGTTTTTGGGCCATAATGGCCTTTCTGGTTTCATTCAATGTGAACGGGGTCAGGCTATTAATAGAAAGGGAATCTGATCCAGTTACAACACTATTATTGATTTCAGCATCATACAACTTCGTAAAATGGGCCACCCAATTTTCCGGTGAAATGTGGCAATCTGGTCTAGAATTTTGGTTTCGCCCATTAGAAGCCACCAAAAACGTTTCGACTGGTTCGCCTTAACTGCTGTCAACAAGTCCTGCCATGACTCTGCTTCCCAATTGTTATTACAAGTTTTTATTGTTAGGGCAAACTCGCACCTAGCACTAATTATCAAGGATCTATCTTGGGATTTGATTGCTTTTATCAAACTGCACTTGGACTCCCTACATACTTTGCCAAACCACCTATGATGGGGTCCTGCTGCTGGGTGGTTGCTTTTTCTAACAGTTCTAAAAAAGAGGTCCCTCAGAGTTGAAAAAAGATCCATATGCAAAAGCATGACCTCATTTGGGGAATATATACAAGGGTCTTCCACTAATTGGTGTGTTGATACTAAGTCAAGCATGTTCCCCCAAAGTTTGCTTGAATTTTTAAAACACTCCCATTTCAGAGTGCGCTTATTTGAAGAAACTGCTAAGGGTGGAGTAGTTCCGTTGCTGGATTGCATGTCTGTTCTTTTGGCAATAAGCCTGTCATGTGTCACTAAAATTGGAGCATGGTCACTATTATACTGGTTTCCTACACAAATGTCTTGGATAGTATGCCATATCCTCACATCAATAACCACGCAATCTAATGTGCTACTATAAAGCCTTCTAAAGAGCGTGGGATTAGCAGGAGAGTCCGAAGGGAAACACCCATTCCCTGGGCAAAGTCCGTGCATTATCATAAAGTGTATAATCTGCAACGCCCTAGTACTAGATTTAGACTTCTTCTTCGGAGAGGAAAAGGAGGGAATATTCCATAATGCGTTGTCTAACTGCGTTATCTCAGAAAATACAGAATTTGGTTCAAGTGACACGTTTAAATCCCCAGCAATAAAGATAAAATGCGATGTTATATAATCTGACACCAAATCGTTCAACACCTGGATGGTTTTAGACAATTGGTTAGAAGGACCAGGTCTAATATAGACATTGACACACAGCAGGGGAGAACCACACTTTTGTTGAATAGATAAAGCCAATATGTCCTCTGAATCCACTGTGATTTCTCTAATCTTTCCCAATTATGTGGTCCTTGTCCATATTACAAGCCCCCCTGCCGCTCTCGCCATCAAAGAGGGTCTGGCTTCTTTACAAAATAAATTAAACCCTTGTCTAAAAACGTTAGTAGTCGACCAAGTTTCCTGAAACAAACATATGTTAAATCTATCAATAAACTCCCCCCAGTCTGGGTCATCTAATTTGTTGCGGATTGCAGCCAAGTTCCATGTCAGGAGCTTTGGGGTTGAGGATTCCTGAGTTATGGGGAACTTCCCAGAGGATAACAAACTACACGATGTAGCATTAATCTTTCTAGGGGATAATTTGATCGTGGATGGATCTAGAAGAGCAAATGGAGACCCCCTCACCCTAGGGGTTGGTGGCTCTAAATCTAACACCCCTTCTGCCTGTGAATTGGTGGTGTAAAGAGATCCTCTATTATCCCGGTCAATTCGAGGTAAAAAAAAGTCAATCAGTATCTAAGGCCACAGGCATTTGTACTAGGCTCCTTGTAGTAGTCGTCACATTCTGGTAATCATGCTCTCTCTTATTAGCTGAAACAGAGGTCTCCTCAAAAATAGCTGAGAGGATTTAATTCCCAGATCGTGGGCTGGAATTTAGGCAGGTGTATTCAGCCTTGTCGAAAAGTCATCTACAGGCCAACAGCTTTTGAGACGAATATTTGAACCATTTTGCAGAGGATTCTGCATTTCCAAGGCTAGTAGGCCCTTTACCAGCTCAGGGGTGGATAATACTAGCTTTATTGTATCCAAATGGTCCTAGATCTCTGGGAAACGCTGTGCAGATATTATATCTGCATGTATGATGGAGCCTCATTGTCTAGTATGTCGAATCCAATGTGTGGCCTTGTTTATGAGAGACTCCCTGTCTTACTGTACGTTTGGCGCTAAATGTGGAACTCCACACATGAGGATTGGGTATCCACTACCCTTGGGTTGATATGAGGTTTGCGCAATTAACGGTTCCCTTGCTAATTTAGCACGTGGGCGAAAAAACAATGGCGCTCCGGAATCAAATTTTGCACTGGGGGAACTAATGAAACTAATCTGTGGAGCTCTAGTATTCTGGTCAGGATTACTATTTGCACAGGATAAAATCTTCTCCCTAGTGGCAGAACCTTTATTTGGAGCGATGTTAACAATTGGCTCTGACGTGTGTAATAGGAGTTTCCCTTTGGTAGCTTTTAGAGCGGAACAGGGTCTTGACCTCTACTAATAGTGTCTTCAAACCTTTCACTTCTTCTTTTAGATCTGTGACGAGGGCAATCAAATCCTCCTGGGTGTGGAATATAGTGGAATGATGGCTTGTAAATCGTGCACTTGGATTAGGGTTGTCCAGTTCTTCAGTTTGGCCCTGGGACTCTAATAGTGAAAAACAATTGGAGCAAGGGACATCATGTACAGTCACTCTGCCTAATAAAGTTTTCTCTGAGCTTTCCTGGGCCCTAGATGGTTCCCTATTGCTTATATTTGTTCCTTCAATCTGTTTTATCAATGGCCTCGTAATAACACTACTATCAGGAGTGTTTCCCTTATCACAGGATTTAAGAAAGGAGGTGAGTGAGCCATTTTTCAATCGTCTCTGGGGATCTCTTTTCTTTTTCGTCAACAGAGTCTCCACTTCCTCAATCACGTTGTCTATGTCATCAGACACACAACTAGGTGAGGTGTGAGGTGCTTGGTGCAATTTGGGAATTTTGGTCAGGGCAATGCCCCCCTGTGGACTACTCCTTGACTTACGCTTCCCCATTTAAACTGCTCACTGTTGCGGTCAGGGCAACTGTGTATCTGGTTTCAATAATTTATTTGCACCGTACTTTAATGTATTTTAGGGAAAACTCCTACCTCAAAACCACAAGAGATGGCCCGGCCTCTTGACGGGCTCTGACGGGCCCACTCTTGATTCTTTCACTTTCTACGTATTGAGAAGTAACTGTTACCTGGCAGGTCTCTATGGTATTTGGAGCAACTAAGCCACAGCCTAAGTAATCATGCTGCGGGAAAGGCACACAAGTGTCAACCCTCTTGAAAGGTTTTGAATGCATGCACACCAGCAGGTTGTGGTGTGGAGAATGACACAATATCAGTCTTCAACTGGTGACATAGGTATTTCAATACATACATGAAGAAATTAGCCCAGGAGAAGGAACAGGACCATCAGGACCAAGAGCTGACCAGCATCTGCCTTATGCAGAATGCTAGGCGTGGTCCAGAAACTCAGTTGCTATCCATGTGTGATTCCATCACAATAGGATGAGCAAAAGTGTGAAATGAGAAGATATTTGTTTACATGCAAATGTGGCATATGCATTCGATTTCATGCATATAGCATACTATAGACATCTTTCTTCGTATAATAAAATAACACTAATTACATCTCTAAAAAAATCTTAATGTCAAAATCTGCGTACTTGGTAACTTAACTAAACGGTGACAATGGCTCCTTTATAAGGTCAAGCGTGCAAGCGCTCCGGCCTGTTGTAATCTGTCTGTGGGCTTTTAACCATGCCCACCCTTGCTATTCATTCTTCGCTGTGCTTGTTTTAAGTGCTTCATTTTTATTGGTGCATTTTGTGAAATGTCCCTCTTTTTGTGTGCTGAGTTCCCTCCCAGATGATTTCACTAAGTGAACATTTTTGTTAGCCATCCCACTACGTCACGCTTCCTCCTGTTACAGTGTGTGATGGCCCCTCCTGCGGTTTCATTTGTCTTTCATCCCAGCTGCGATCCTTTCTAGACATTCACACAGGGAGCCAATAACTCTTGTGCGCATGGTGGCCGTGGAGCTTTGAATTGACTTGCTTATGTCAACTGCTTTCCTTTTCATTTTCAATTTATGTGGCAATAAAATCCAGTCAGGAATTTACAACGCCAATAGCTATAACTGGAGCAAACACAAAAACCATTGCATTGCAAATGCTTGTTTCAATTCTGGCGTCCCCATCAGCATCCATTAAGGTTCATTTAGGAAGGATATTTGTTAAAGATTCACACGATTAGCTTGATAATGTAGACGAAGAAGCATTGGAATTTTGAAAATCATCACTACAAACATGTTCAGACACATTGGAATTTTGAAAATCATCAAAACAGATAACTTTTCTTGTTCTCATTGTCACATCCTATTGGATATGATGTCAAGTGTCAACATAAATTCATCCTTAGTTGTTCTCACATTCAAATAAGAACATTTAATTATCTCTGCTTATTCACTAGAAAAAGGTACTACAATGCTCCTATCACACCCTGCTTTCCCTTCTAAAAGCACAGATGTTTTCGTAACTCTGACTACCTGCGATGGCACTGTGAACTTTGACTCATATTTAGAATTTCTGTAAGGTTTTTTATAAGTATCCGACCTCCTTCAGTTCTAGAGCTCTTACTCCTATTTTGGAATTATCGTAAATGCATTCCTTTGCTTTTGTAACCTGTATTCTGGCATGCACTCTCTCGTCCCCAGCATTATTAGCACCTATAAACCCTAATTTACATGAATCTTTTAGGAGTTTGGTGTTGGGTCCATTTCCCCTCAATAGATTAAATGGACATGTGAAATAGTACCAAAGTTTTTGCTCAAGATACTTTCTAACAACAATTCCAGCAGACTGTGCTGTCTGAATCTCCTCTTTCATTACACAGTTAGACTGTTCCTCAAAGCTATTTGAAGCAGGCCAGCACAATGCCACTTTAAGATACTTCACATCATGCATAGATTAAAAAAAGTTTCACATTTAATGCAAAGTGAATTGTGCATCGTTATCTAATAAAAAAAATTGGGAGGACTTTCAATTGAACATATTTCTAAAAAAGAAAAATGCATTTTTAGTGTTTGATGCCTCAATGAAAGAGAGGTAAATCCAATTCAAATAATAATCAACAAGTACAACTAAGCATCTCATGTTGCTTGGAAGTATATTAAAAGGACATGAAATGTCTAGTGCTCATTTTTCCTATCGGTCATTAAGATGTGGCACAGTGTATAATAGTTTGTCTTGAGTTTTCGAGTGTTTGTCGGAAACTTAGCACTTAGTGTAAGAGTTAACCATACAGTGTACCTGAGCACCCATAGATTGTCAGGAAAACTATTGCCAGTGTTGTTAAGTTCTTCCCTCAGCAAAAACAATTCCCCTTTTGCTTGTACCCACATTGGTTGCAGCGGCGTCCTCCCTCCCGCTGGCTCTTTGCGGTGGCTGTTCTTAGAACTAGCTTCTTTAGGTGTAAATGCCACTCAAGATGGTGGCCACAAATCTTTGTGAGGTCAGCGCTCTAGTGTTTCTACCTTAGTCTTGTGCTGAAGCTTCCCTCCAGCTGTTTCTCTCTGGGAGCTGTGCACTTCAACTGTCATCCCAAGGAGAATGAGCAGTGTTCCTGAGGCGCTTCGTTTCATAGAGAATTCTTCCAGTTTTAGGTAATTAATTATTTTTCTTGTTACGGTGTGCACACCAGCTACTTTTTCTCCTCTGGAGAAGCTGAATTTCTTCCTTCTTCCAACAACTGGCTATCGGCTATCTGAGGAGAATTTGTTTTGGCTTAACAGAACTTCAAGCAACTGCAGTAAGGAATCCTTTTGTATGATTTCCAGACTTGCCAATATATTTATAGATGTACATAGATAATCAAAAACTTTCGCCTTGCAGACTTGCCAGTCTTAGAGACAAACCTCAGTGCTCAGACTAATTCCTAGAGACTGTGATTGAGAAAACTGAACCTTGAGAAGGAGTTTTCGTTTCCTGTAAAAGACATTAGTAGATTGTATATTTGTGAACCTTTGAACTGTTCTCCAGAGAACCTTGGATACCTCTGACTCCTGGAGAAAAGAAGATATTAAGTTAATATTGTTCTCTCAGAGAGAGGCTAGTCTCTCAAAAGATCCAGGTTAGGAGAATGATAGTTGAATGCGCAGTAGTAATGTACTTATCTATGCTCTCATCACCCGACTGCAGATCCTTCCTTTAAAGAAATCCCAATAAAAAGAAAGGTGCAGGTTACAGAAGCACACACTCAATATCCTATCTTCAAGTGGGAAACGCAAGCTGGAACTGGATCTGGAGGCGGTCTCTCTTTTTCTATTCCCATTCCCCTAGTGGGTGCAGGGTTCAGATAATCAGTAAAGTCAGAGCACGCATCTTTTGGAGGGAGTTGGGTAAAAGGCATCTGCTCCTGTGGAAGTTTGATTTAATGGGTAATCTCCTGACATAGTTGGCCAACAGTAAATCTCACAAAGCCTTCTACACGTTGCTGAAATTCCCAAAATGTTCTTCATATGAAAATGTGATCATTCTTTTATGCAATCTTAGGGTAGTAGGAACAGTTCATGTCTGAGACAAATACAATCCTCACATCTTCATTCAGACACAACCTGTACAAAAGCTTAAAGATCATCAGATAACTTTGTTTCTACGCCAACCTTCTTTAATGTACACAAAACTTGTTGTAAAAGAAAATCCCCATTGTACTAATTAATCTAGTCTGATTCTGAGAAGATAACATTACATTTTTGGATAGCATCAATAGATGCTTCAACACACTTTGGCGGTCATTCTGACCCTGGCGGTCATGGACCGCCAGGGCCGGGGACCGCGGGAGCACCGCCAACAGGCTGGCGGTGCTCCCAAGGGCATTCTGACCGCGGCGGTATGGCCGCGGTAAGAGACGGAAAACCGGCGGTCTCCCGCCGGTTTTCCGCTGCCCTGTGGAATCCCCCATGGCGGCGCAGCTTGCTGCGCCGCCATGGGGATTCCGACCCCCTCACCGCCATCCTGTTCCTGGCGGTTTTGACCGCCAGGAACAGGATGGCGGTGAGGGGTGTTGTGGGGCCCCTGGGGGCCCCTGCAGTGCCCATGCCAATGGCATGGGCACTGCAGGGGCCCCCGTAAGAGGGCCCCTAAAAGATTTTCAGTGTCTGCCATGCAGACACTGAAAATCGCGACGGGTGCTACTGCACCCGTCGCACACTTCCCACTCCGCCGGCTCCATTCGGAGCCGGCTTCCTCGTGGGAAGGGATTTCCCGCTGGGCTGGCGGGCGGCCTTCTGGCGGTCGCCCGCCAGCCCAGCGGGAAACACAGAATAACTTCTGACCGCGCAGCGGTATTCTGGCGGCTCACGCCGGCACCGCGGTTACCGCGGCCGGCGGGAGTCAAAATGACCCCCTTTGAGTCTTCATCGCCTGTAATTTCTGACACTGATTCCACCAGTGGTATCCTGGAAGGACAATCTGCTCTAAAATTGTTACCACCTTGTAGAGATTTCACAGTCATTTTATATTCCTGTAACTTAGACAATAGTGTTATTAGGCAGGCTGCGGCCTTACCGAATCCATTACCACTAAGTAGATGAACTGATGGTTTGTGATCAGTCTACACTTCAGAATTAAGCCGCTCAAATATATTTTTTTAATTTTTCAGCTGTCCACACACAAGCTAATGCCTCTCTTGTAATTGTACTGTAATTTATTTTAGTGCCTTTCAATGTCTTATGTGCATATAAAATTGTCTTCTCTCCCATATATCAATTATCATAGAACAGCACCTATCCTCTTAAGCAGGTATCTCTACTTTTTATATATTTTTCCCAGAAACAAAAGGACTTAAAGCTGGGTCTTCTGTTGCTAGTAGGACATCCTTGTCTTGTTGCTGTGTTTTTTCTGAATATGGTTTCAAGCTTGCAAAATGTTGGTTTTATGACTTCTGATGAAATTGTGTGACCTACATAGATAACTTATCTAAAAAATAATTTGCATTTCTCTGGTTTGTCATGCCTTTTTTCTCTAGTATGCGCAACATGTGCTCAAGAACTACAAAATGTTCATCCAGATTTATTTGAATATTAAAACATTGTGTTGAAATGCTTGCACATGATTTAAATCTACAAAAAAATGGTCTGTCAACTTTTGCTAAACACTGGTTGTGAAAGCTAGCCCAAAGGGAAGCCGTAGATATTTATAAGTTCCAAAAAGAGTCACTAAAGTAGTGAGCTCTAGTGAATCACTTGTCAGTGGGATAGGATGTTAGGAATCATGTAGATCTATGATGGAAACATACATTGCATCCCCTAGATTGGCAAACATTTCTAGGATTCAAGGTAAAGGATGGTAGTCAAACAATATGTTTTTGTTTAATGTGTGGTCAACAGATACTAATCCCCAGATTCTATTCTTGTTAGAACCACGGGTGAAACCCACTCTGATAAGACAGTGGGTTCAATCTGCCTTCTGAACAAAGATTATCTAATAACGCTTTCAGATCCTTGGCACACTTAGTAGCACCAGTGTAAGTTTATATACTTTTGGTAATGCGCTTTTTAAAAAAAATTGATACCATATTCAAAGATTTTGACTGCACCAATGATATCCTAAATACTAGTGAGAACTTGGCCTTCATCTGCTTCTCTAAGTCATCTTTGACATTCACAGACAAAGCAAGCATCTCTCTTACAACTAGTGGAGTATTTAAACTTGGTTTAAGAAGCAAACCCAGTAACTTCTGTATGACTGGGGGGAATTATAGTGCAGGATCTGGAAAGATAATTCCCATGGTGCACAATCACTGTATATTGCATACTGTTTTTTCATAAACAGGAAACCCCTCGTATTCCAACTGAAAAAACTCACGTACTATTGGGCAAACTACAGACTTGCCTGGCTACCAGATCTCAAGGACTGATTCAGGCCAATCAAACAGTCCAATATGCCACTTGATCTCTACGGCTAATGGTGTCCAAGGTTTACCATCAGCACATATATTCCCCACACATACCTCTCCTAGGCAACTCGTACCTCCTTCCAACTCTAGAGAAGCTGGTTGGGTACAGGCTGAAGTGGGATGGGCTGCTGTTCTGCTTTGTTTCAGACTGAGAGGAAACAAAGCTAAAGAATACAAAGAACGCAGCGCTCTTAGTCTGAGTAATGAATTTATAAAAATCACTTCCTAGGCTTCATATACACAAAAAGAATAACGTGAGCACTTCATGTGAATGCAGCAACATACGTGCAACTCTTAGAGTAATCAGCAGTGAATTAATAATAATCAAAGAAAATGCAATAGATCAACAATGAATATATATCCAGTGACTATGTATATTTATGCATGCACACAGTAAAGCTAGATATTAAGAATGAAAAATGCATCACCATGGGGATCGAATCCAACATCATCCTTGTCTGCCAACGTCAAGTTGTGAAACCCGTGACAGCTGATGCAGGAGAAACCACCCCAACAGGAGCAACTCTGAGCAATGCTTCCACTCTCAGAGATGAGTTCCTTCTTCCTCATTGTCAAGCTTCCCCACCTTATATACGTTAAACAACCTTAAGAGGAAGGTTCTAGAAACTCCACTCCCGTCGAGTAAGTTGTGAAATTCAAGCGCTGACCACACTAGGTCAGTGTTGAAAAAACACACAAAAGACTGGCCAGATCCAAAGGTGTATTTCCAAGACCAACCTGTACCCTTCTCTACCATAAACATTCTTAGCCTTGTACATTCTTATCACTATTGCATCCCCATGTTATGTTCCCTTCCCTGGTGAGAAAAGCAAAAACATGTTAACAAGCTGTGCGCAGAAAAATACCTGCACCACCACTGTGACAGCATTTGAAGCTAAGCTAAGTACAAAATGGAGTCAGTGGTCAAGATGGAGTTGTGGTTAAATACAAATAGCATTACACTCCACCCTTTGACCAGTGACTTCCATAGCATACTGGTTTAAAAGTAACCCTTTTTTGTTTAAACTTTGCAAATAGATTAGGTATGCATTGTACACAGCAAAATAGCATGATTATAATACAAATCACTATGAGTATCCCGCCTAAAATATTGCATAATTGTCCATCAGGTAACCATTTTAATAACCACCACCCTTGGTCCACATCTTGTTTTACTCCTTTAACCAATTTATGTAAAGTGTCAATATGAAACTGAATGGATTTAGAGTGGTATGATAGGTTAAAACATCACATGCTCTCTAATTCTGAGCAGCCATGATCGTGCTTTAACAGTAAATAATTAATGGCGGCCCTGTTTTGCAATGCAGCTTTTCTAGTACCTTGTATATCTAGCAATAACTCAGCTAAAGTTAAGGTATGATTAATGTTCTTAACCAGAGTATTGTAAGCAGCTAATCCTGGAACTCCTACTATAGAAATGCTTAAACTCACATATTCTGATTTAGATAATAATTGAATTTCAGAGTCACAGTCTTCGCTTAATTGAACTGTTTCCCTTGGATAGCGAGTATGTAAAGAGTGAAATGGAAACCTCATGACTCCTAATCGTGCAAAGGTACACGGTCCACCAGTTATATCAGCAGGAATGTATGTAAAGTGGTATTTCCACAAGAGAACAACATCCCACTGGCAGTTGGACATGCTTGATGTGACTAGTAGCAGTGACAATGTGGAGACAAGACATGCTATTATCCATATTCTTACAATGTTTATCGCTTCTATGCTGACACAGTGTTCCTTGTTCCCAAGGAAACTCTTGAGGAGACCCCATTGTTGCCTTCAAGCGCACTTGCGCACATTTTCCGATTTTGCGAGAGTCACAAGTTAAGTTATAACAAGCATCACTGGTGGTAATTTTGTACGTAATCACCTGGGTCAAATTGTCCCATTTTTCATCCGCTACCTCTTAGCAATACCTGCAATATTCTTACGGATTACAATGAGATAACATGTCACTTTCTTGAACTGCTCCATCTTGGTTGGTGGCATTAAATATTTATAACAAAACCTTGGCAGGAGTTGGGATAGCCACCAAACATGTGGAGATGACACCCACCGTACTTTGCATTTGTGTCATATAAAAGTCCGACATGTTGAGTACGACTTGTGCCAGATGAGTCCAAACATTTTCGGTCAAGTGCAGTAAAGGTGTCAATTGGTTTGGCTGGTCAGTCATTTCGGAGTTGGGGGCTTTCGGTCCCTTCTGACCCCACATGCACATGCCCGAAACAAGACCACGTAGAACAGCTGGCACACAGACATCTCATAGTATGATCTATAAAAGAGACAAGTATGATTATTCTCGCAAATAACATTTATCTGCTGGTACATATTCCCATCATTCTCTACCTGGTTTCATGACTAGTAGGACATTGTCATTGTCCTTGGCTATAATTTCTAATGGTTCTGGAGGAGGATCTGGGGATTCTACCCACACCTTAGCACCAGGGTTTTTGTCAATTGAGCCAAAACCTCCCTCCCCACGCACTGTACGAAGAGCTGGGGCAGTCCCCTTTTTCACTATTCCTCCATACACTGGGATAATTACAATGCGCATAATTCTGTCTCCAGATTGGATTATGAAGTCAGTGTCACCACTATTCAGGAGAATGGTTTTGAATTCTCCTTGGTTGTCTGCATCGATCACTCCCCCAAAACCTGAATCTCTTTGAGTGCCATCCCAGATATGGGAGCAATCAAATCGAAATGCTCTGGGGGAATTTGTATTCCAATACCAATTTCAAAGAGTGCTGTGTCTCTTGGTTTCAATGTGTAGGCTTTTAATGCATGGATATCAAGACCTGCAGATTCTGGTGTGGCTCAGTAAGGTGCTAAGGCTCCTGTTTTTATTTCCCAATACATGATGGTGTTAGTCACTACATGGGGTTGAATCTGTAATGCTGGGGTTAACATTTGCATTAAAGGAGTCTCTGCATTTGTCAATGGTCTGTTATTTAAAAATTGGAAGGCTTCATTTAAATGCTCTCTCCAGTTTTTAAAGTTCCATCTGATAGTTTTCGTAATTGGGCTTTCAGCAAGCCATTCATTTTCTCAATCAGTCCTGCAGCTTGTGGATAATATGTAATGTGATACATTTACTCAATATTGTGTTGTGAGCAATAATCTTGTACCAATTTTCCTTTTAAATGTGATTCGTTGTCACTCTGGACTTGGAGAATATGCAGTAATAGTATTAGAAAACAGTGCAAACAATGTATAGTTACAATAGGATGCAATGGGGACACATAGGGATAGGGGCAACACAAACCATATACTCCAAAAGTGGAATGCGAACCACGAATGGACCCCAAACCTATGTGACCTTGTAGAGGGTCGCTGGGACTATTAGAAAATAGTAAGGGTTAGAAAAATAGCCCACCCCAAGACCCTGAAAAGTGAGTGCAAAGTGCACTAAAGTTCCCCAAAGGACATAGAAGTCGTGATAGGGGAATTCTGCAGGAAAGACACAAACCAGCAATGCAACAATGATGGATTTCCAGTCGAGGGTACCTGTGGAACAAGGGGACCAAGTCCAAAAGTCACAAGCAAGTCGAAGATGGGCAGATGCCCAGGAAATGCCAGCTGTGGGTGCAAAGATGCTGCTACTGGACAGTAGAAGCGTAGGTTTCTGCAAGAACGACAAGGGCTAGAGACTTCCCCTTTGGAGGATGGATCCCTCACGCCGTGGAGAGTCGTGCAGAAGTGTTTTCCCGCCGAAAGACCGCCAACAAGCCTTGCTAGTTGCAAATTATGCGGTTAGTGTTTTTGGATGCTGCTGTGGCCCAGGAGGGACCAGGATGTCGCCAATTGCGTCAGGGAACAGAGGGGGCGTCGAGCAAGACAAGGAGCCCTCTCAGCAGCAGCCAGCACCCGCAGAAGTGCCAGAAGCAGGCACTACAAGGATGCGTGAAACGGTGCTCACCCGAAGTCGCACAAAGGAGTCCCACGTCGCCGGAGAACAACTTAGGAGGTCGTTCAATGCAGGTTAGAGTGCCGTGGACCCTGGCTGGACTGTGCACAAAGGATTTCTGCCGTGGGTGCACGGAGGCCGGAGTAGCTGCAAAAGTCGCGGTTCCCAGCAATGCAGTCTGGCGTGGGGAGGCAAGGACTTACCTCCACCAAACTTGGACTGAAGAGTCACTGGACTGTGGGAGTCACTTGGACAGAGTTGCTGGATTCAAGGGACCTCGCTCGTCGTGCTGAGAGGAGACCCAAGGTACCGGTGATGCAGTTCTTTGGTGCCTGCGGTTGCAGGGGGACGATTCCGTCGACCCACGGGAGATTTCTTTGGAGCTTCTAGTGCAGAGAGGAGGCAGACTACCCCCACAGCATGCACCACCAGGAAAGCAGTCGAGAAGGCGGCTGGATCAGCGTTACAGAGTTGCAGTAGTCGTCTTTGCTACTATGTTGCAGTTTTGCAGGCTTCCAGCGCGGTCAGCAGTCGATTCCTTGGCAGAAGGTGAAGAGAGAGATGCAGAGGAACTCGGATGAGCTCTTGCATTCGTTATCTAAGGAATCCCAAGAGACAGAGACCCTAAATAGCCAGAAAAGAGGGTTTGGCTACCTAGGAGAGAGGATAGGCTAGCAACACCTGAAGGAGCCTATCAGAAGGAGTCTCTGACGTCACCTGATGGCACTGGCCACTCAGAGCAGTCCAGTGTGCCAGCAGCACCTCTGTTTCCAAGATGGCAGAGGTCTGGAGCACACTGGAGGAGCTCTGGGTACCTCCCAGGGGAGGTACAGGTCAGGGGAGTGGTCACTCCCCTTTCCTTTGTCCAGTTTTGCGCCAGAGCAGGGCTAAGGGGTCCCTGAACCGGTGTAGACTGGCTTATGCAGAAATGGGCACCATGTGTGCCCATGAAAGCATTTCCAGAGGCTGGGGGAGGCTACTCCTCCCCTGCCTTCACACCATTTTCTAAAGGGAGAGGGTGTAACACCCTCTCTCAGAGGAAGTCCTTTGTTCTGCCATCCTGGGCCAGGCCTGGCTGGACCCCAGGAGGACAGAAGCCTGTCTGAGGGGTTGGCAGCAGCTGCAGTGAACCCCGGGAAAGGCAGTTTGGCAGTACCAGGGTCTGTGCTACAGACCACTGGGATCATGGGATTGTGCCAACTATGCCAGGATGGTATAGAGGGGGCAATTCCATGATCATAGACATGTTACATGGCCATATTCGGAGTTACCATTGTGAAGCTACATATAGGTAGTGACCTATATGTAGTGCACGCGTGTAATGGTGTCCCCGCACTCACAAAGTCCGGGGAATTGGCCCTGAACAATGTGGGGGCACCTTGGCTAGTGCCAGGGTTCCCTCACACTAAGTAACTTAGCACCCAACCTTTACCAGGTAAAGGTTAGACATATAGGTGACTTATAAGTTACCTAAGTGCAGTGTAAAATGGCTGTGAAATAACGTGGACGTTATTTCACTCAGGCTGCAGTGGCAGGCCTGTGTAAGAATTGTCAGAGATCCCTATGGGTGGCAAAAGAAATGCTGCAGCCCATAGGGATCTCCTGGAACCCCAATACCCTGGGTACCTGAGTACCATATACTAGGGAATTATAAGGGTGTTCCAGTAAGCCAATATAAATTGGTAAAATTGGTCACTAGCCTGTTAGTGACAATTTGAAAGAAATGAGAGAGCATAACCACTGAGGTTCTGATTCGCAGAGCCTCAGTGAGACAGTTAGTCATAACACAGGTAACACATTCAGGCACACTTATGAGCACTGGGGCCCTGGCTGGCAGGGTCCCAGTGACACATACAACTAAAACAACATATATACAGTGAAGAATGGGGGTAACATGCCAGGCAAGATGGTACTTTCCTACACAACCCCCCCCCCCAAACGAAGGAC
Source organism: Pleurodeles waltl (assembly GCF_031143425.1). Taxonomy (NCBI): domain Eukaryota; kingdom Metazoa; phylum Chordata; class Amphibia; order Caudata; family Salamandridae; genus Pleurodeles; species Pleurodeles waltl. Next base: position 1,763,325,897 of record NC_090440.1, read on the forward strand.
AATAAGACTAGCCATAACCTGATGAGTCTTCATTGTCTAAGTGGAAAAATCTGGAGAGTCCATCTGCATTGGAGTGGCTACTCCCAGGTCTATGTTCCACTGTATAGTCCATTCCCTGTAGGGATATGGACCACCTCAACAATTTAGGATTTTCACCTTTCATTTGTTTTAGCCAAAGTAGAGGTTTGTGGTCTGTCTGAACAATGAAGTGAGTGCCAAACAGGTATGGCCTCAACTTCTTCAGTGCCCAGACCACAGCAAAGGCCTCCCTCTCAATGGCAGACCAACGCTTTTCTCTAGGGGTCAACCTCCTACTAATAAAAGCAACAGGTTGATCCTGGCCCTCAGAATTAAGTTGTGATAGGACTGCCCCTACTCCTTATTCAGATGCATCAGTTTGGACATAGAATTTTTTAGAGTAACAAGGGCTTTTCAGGACAGATGCAGAGCACATGGCCTGCTTCAGCTCCTCAAAAGCTTTCTGACAGTTTGCTGTCCATAATACCTTTTAAGGCATCTTCTTGGATGTGAGGTCATTAAGAGGGGCTGCAATGGAGCCATAGTTCTTAATGAACCTCCTGTAATACCCAGTGAGGCATAGGAAGGCTCTCACCTGAGTCTGAGTAGTAGGGGGAACCCAATCTATAATAGTTTGGATTTTCCCCTGAAGTGGTGCAATCTGTTCCCCACCAACAAGGTGTCCCAGATAAACCACCTTTCCCTGCCCTATCTGGCACTTTGAAGCCTTGATAGTGAGGCCTGCCTTTTGCAGGGCCTCCAAAACTTTCTATAGGTGGACCAGGTGATCATCCCAGCTGGAGCTAAAGACAGCTATATCGTCCAAATATGCTGCACTAAAAGCTTCCAGCCCTTGCAGGACTGTGTTCACCAACCTCTGAAAAGTGGCAGGTGCATTTTTCAATCCAAAAGGCATTACTGTAAATTGGTAATGGCCTCCAATGGTTGAAAATGCAGTTTTAGGTTTAGCATCTTCTGATAATTTGATCTGCCAATACCCTGCAGTCAAATCAAAAGTGCTTAGATACTTGGCAGATGCCAGTGTATCTATGAGCTCATCTGCCCTGGGTATAGGGTGAGCATCATTTTTGGTTACCTGGTTGAGACCTTTGTAGTCTACACAAAACCGCATTTCTTTCTTTCCATCCTTGCAATGAGGTTTTGGTACAAGTACCACAGGAGAAGCCCATGGACTTTCAGAGTGCTCAACCACTCCCAGTTCTAACATTTTCTGCACCTCTTGCTTTATGCAGTCCCTGACATGGTCAGGCTGCCTATAGATCTTACTTTTGACAGGCAAGCTGTCTCCAGTATCTATAGTGTGCTCACACCAAGAAGTGGTACCTGGCACAGTAGAGAAGAGTTCAGAAAACTGACCCAGGAGATTTATGCAATGGTCTTTCTGCTCAGCAGTAAGACAATCAGCCAAAACTACACCTTCCACTAGAGCATCTTGTTCTGTGGAAGAGAAGAGATCAGGTAGAGGATCACTGTCTTCTTCCTGTCCCTCATCAGTTGCCATGAGCAGGGTGAGATCAGCCCTGTCATAGTAGGGTTTCAGGCGATTGACATGGAGCACCCTAAGGGGACTCCTGGCAGTGCCTAAGTCAACTAAGTAGGTGACTTCACCCTTTTTCTCAACAATTGTGTGGGGTCCACTCCATTTATCTTGGAGTGCTCTTGGGGCCACAGGCTCCAAGACCCACACTTTCTGCCCTGGTTGGTACTGAACCAAAACAGCCTTCTGGTCATGCCATTGCTTCTGGAGCTCTTGGCTGGCCTGAAGGTTTTTACTGGCCTTTTTCATATACTCAGCCATCCTTGATCTGAGGCCAAGTACATAATCCACAATATCTTGCTTTGGAGCTTTTAAAGGTTGTTCCCAACCCTCCTTGACAAGTGTTAGTGGACCCCTAACAGGGTGTCCAAAGAGGAGTTCAAAGGGGCTGAAGCCCACTCCTTTCTGGGGTACTTCCCTGTAGGCAAAAAGGAGGCATGGTAACAGGATATCCCATCTCCTGCGGAGTTTTTCAGGGAGACCCATAATCATGCCTTTGAGAGTTTTGTTAAATCTCTCAACCAGTCCATTTGTTTGTGGATGGTAGGGTGTAGTGAACTTGTAAGTCACACCACACTCTTTCCACATGGCCTTTAAGTATGCAGACATGAAATTGCTTCCCCTGTCTGATACTACTTCCTTTGGGAAGCCCACCCTGGAAAATATTCCCAGGAGGGCCTTTGCCACTGCAGGTGCTGTAGTGGTCCTTAAAGGAATTGCTTCAGGATATCTTGTGGCATGGTCCACTACCACCAAGATAAACCTATTGCCTGAAGCAGTAGGAGGGTCAAGGGGGCCAACTATGTCAACCCCTACCCTTTCAAAGGGAACCCCAACCACAGGCAGTGGAATAAGGGGTGCCTTTGGTGCGCCACCTGTCTTGCCACTGGCTTGACAGGTTTCACAGGACTTACTTTTGTGTCCTCAGACATTCTAGGCCAATGAAACAAGGGAACAAGCCTGTCCCAAGTTTTCATTTGTCCCAGATGTCCAGCTAGGGGAATGTCGTGGGCTAGAACTTTTCTGTTCACCCTTGTTCTGACCCATTTGTCTGCCTTCTTTCCCAATTCTTGGGGAGAGGTCAGATCAGAGTCCACCAAGTACTGGTGCAACAAATCAGACACATAATTATTAAGAATATGCTCTCTCAGGATCAAGTTATACAGGCTGTCATAATCAGTAACTTTACTGCCATGTAACCACCCCTCCAAGGCCTTCACTGAATGGTCAATGAAATCAACCCAGTCTTGTGAAGACTCCTTTTTGGTCTCTCTGAACTTTATCCTGTATTTTTCAGTGGTTAAGCCATAACCATCCAGGAGTGCATTCTTAAGAACTTTGTAATCATTGGCTTCACTTTCTTTCACAGTAAGGAGCCTATCCCTACCTTTTCCACTAAATGATAGCCATAGGATAGCAGCCCACTGCCTTTGAGGGACATCCTGTACAGCACAGGCCCTCTCAAGTGCAGCAAACCACTTGTTAATGTCATCCCCTTCCTTATAAGGGGGAACTATCTTGTGCAGATTCCTGGAATCATGCTCTTTTGCAGGATGACAATGGGGAATACTGCTGCTGCCACCATGGGTTTCAAAACCCAGTTTCTGTCTCTCCTTCTCTACTTCTAAGGTCTGTCTATCCAAATCCAGCTGTTGCTTCTTGAGCTTCAGTCTGGTTTGTTCCACTGTCAATCTATTGAGCTCCCTTTCTAACAATCTGTCATCAGGGTGGGTGGGAGGGACATGTCTTGAAACAGAAGTATGATGAGAATGGACAGAAGGAGACCTGTCCCTTACAGAAGACACCCTAACAGCTTGGTTAACAGAAACATCACTTCTACTGTGGTGAGAATGAATGCTCTTGCTATGATGTGAGACAACACTATCTGTATGGTGTGACTCTACATCAGTACCAACTATGCTAGACTGTCTAGTAATGCGCAGGCTCTGAATTTTCTTTCCTGAATCTTTTCCTAGGGGTGTCCCTGGATCAGATTGGGAACCATTAGCTACTTTTTCAACAGATGGGGCCCTTTTGGCCTTATCTTGTTCTCTAAGCATGTTAAGTAACAATTCCAAGGAAGGATTCTTCCCTACACTCAAACCTCTTTCTACACAGAGACTCCTTGCTCCTTTCCAGCTAAGGTGTTCATATGCAAGTTTGGACAGATCAACATTTTGGCCTGTGCCAGACATTTTAGAAAGAGTTTAAGTGTCAGAAAAAGTGAGAAAAAGTTTTTAGAACTTTTAGAAAGACAGAAAAAAAAACTTTTAAAACTTTTTAAGAACTTTTTGAAAGTTTAGAAGTACTTTTCAGCACTTTAGAAAAGAGGTGAGAAAAGAAATGCAAAACTTTTTGGTTATGTGTACCCACACTGAACTTGTTTTGTATATTTTTCTCTTATGAAAAGTACAATGACAAGAGTGGTAAGTAGTCTCAAAGCACTTATCCCACCGCTGCACAACCAATGTAGGAGGCTGGACTGGCTTGTAGTGAGTACCAAGGGGTACTTGCACCTTGCACCAGGCCCAGTTATCCCTTATTAGTGTATAGGGTGTCTAGCAGCATAGGCTGATAGATAATGGTAGCTTAGCAGAGCAGCTTAGGCTGAACTAGGAGACGAGTGAAGCTCCTACAGTACCACAAGTGTCATATGCACAATATCATAAGAAAACACAATACACAGATATACTAAAAATAAAGGTACTTTATTTTTATGACAATATGCCAAAAGTATCTAAGTGAGTACCCTCAGTATGAGGATAGCAAATATACACAAGATATATGTACACAATACCAAAATATGCAGTAATAGTATTAGAAAACAGTGCAAACAATGTATAGTTACAATAGGATGCAATGGGGACACATAGGGATAGGGGCAACACAAACCATATACTCCAAAAGTGGAATGCGAACCACGAATGGACCCCAAACCTATGTGACCTTGTAGAGGGTCGCTGGGACTATTAGAAAATAGTAAGGGTTAGAAAAATAGCCCACCCCAAGACCCTGAAAAGTGAGTGCAAAGTGCACTAAAGTTCCCCAAAGGACATAGAAGTCGTGATAGGGGAATTCTGCAGGAAAGACAGAAACCAGCAATACAACAACGATGGATTTCCAGTCGAGGGTACCTGTGGAACAAGGGGACCAAGTACAAAAGTCACAAGCAAGTTGGAGATGGGCAGATGCCCAGGAAATGCCAGCTGTGGGTGCAAAGATGCTGCTACTGGACAGTAGAAGCATAGGTTTCTGCAAGAACGACAAGGGCTAGAGACTTCCCCTTTAGAGGACAGATCCCTCACGCCGTGGAGAGTCGTGCAGAAGTGTTTTCCCGCCGAAAGACCACCAACAAGCCTTGCTAGCTGCAAATCGTGTGGTTAGTGTTTTTGGATGCTGCTGTAGCCCAGGAGGGACCAGGATGTCGCCAATTGCGTCAGGGGACAGAGGGGGCGTCGAGCAAGACAAGGAGCCCTCTCAGCAGCAGGCAGCACCCGCAGAAGTGCCAGAAACAGACACTATGAGGATGCGTGAAACGGTGCTCACCCGAAGTCGCACAAAGGAGTCCCACGTCGCCGGAGAACAACTTAGGAGGTCGTGCAATGCAGGTTAGAGTGCAGTGGACCCACGCTGGACTGTGCACAAAGGATTTCCGCCGGAGGTGCACGGAGGCCGGAGTAGCTGCAAAAGTCGCGGTTCCCAGCAATGCAGTCTGGCGTGGGGAGGCAAGGACTTACCTCCACCAAACTTGGATTGAAGAGTCACTGGACTGTGGGAGTCACTTGGACAGAGTTGCTGGATTCAAGGGACCTCGCTCGTCATGCTGAGAGGAGACCCAAGGTACTGGTGATGCAGTTCTTTGGTGCCTGAGGTTGCAGGCGGACGATTCTGTCGACCCACGGGAGATTTCTTCGGAGCTTCTAGTGCAGAGAGGAGGCAGACTACCCCCACAGAATGCACCACCAGGAAAGCAGTCGAGAAGGCGGCTGGATCAGCGTTACAGAGTTGCAGTAGTCGTCTTTGCTACTATGTTGCAGTTTTGCAGGCTTCCAGCGCGGTCAGCAGTCGATTCCTTGGCAGAAGGTGAAGAGAGAGATGCAGAGGAACTCGGATGAGCTCTTGCATTCGTTATCTAAGGAATCCCAAGAGACAGAGACCCTAAATAGCCAGAAAAGAGGGTTTGGCTACCTAGGAGAGAGGATAGGCTAGCAACACCTGAAGGAGCCTATCAGAAGGAGTCTCTGACGTCACCTGATGGCACTGGCCACTCAGAGCAGTCCAGTGTGCCAGCAGCACCTCTGTTTCCAAGATGGCAGAGGTCTGGAGCACACTGGAGGAGCTCTGGGTACCTCCCAGGGGAGGTACAGGTCAGGGGAGTGGTCACTCCCCTTTCCTTTGTCCAGTTTCGCGCCAGAGCAGGGCTAAGGGGTCCCTAAACCGGTGTAGACTGGCTTATGCAGAAATGGGCACCATGTGTGCCCATGAAAGCATTTCCAGAGGCTGGGGGAGGCTACTCCTCCCCTTCCTTCACACCATTTTCCAAAGGGAGAGGGTGTAACACCCTCTCTCAGAGGAAGTCCTTTGTTCTGCCATCCTGGGCCAGGCCTGGCTGGACCCCAGGAGGGCAGAAGCCTGTCTGAGGGGTTGGCAGCAGCAGCAGCAGCTGCAGTGAAACCCCGGGAAAGGCAGTTTGGCAGTACCAGAGTCTGTGCTACAGACCACTGGGATCATGGGATTGTGCCAACTATGCCAGGATGGTATAGAGGGGGCAATTCCATGATCATAGACATATTACATGGCCATATTCGGAGTTACCATTGTGAAGCTACATATAGGTAGTGACCTACATGTAGTGCACGCGTGTAATGGTGTCCCCGCACTCACAAAGTCCGGGGAATTGGCCCTGAACAATGTGGGGGCACCTTGGCTAGTGCCAGGGTGCCCTCACACTAAGTAACTTAGCACCCAACCTTTACCAGGTAAAGGTTAGACATATAGGTGACTTATAAGTTACCTAAGTGCAGTGTAAAATGGCTGTGAAATAACGTGGACGTTATTTCACTCAGGCTGCAGTGGCAGGCCTGTGTAAGAATTGTCAGAGATCCCTATGGGTGGCAAAAGAAATGCTGCAGCCCATAGGGATCTCCTGGAACCCCAATACCCTGGGTACCTGAGTACCATATACTAGGGAATTATAAGGGTGTTCCAGTAAGCCAATATAAATTGGTAAAATTGGTCACTAGCCTGTTAGTGACAATTTGAAAGAAATGAGAGAGCATAAACATTGAGGTTCTGATTAGCAGAGCCTCAGTGAGACAGTTAGTCATAACACAGGTAACACATTCAGGCACACTTATGAGCACTGGGGCCCTGGCTGGCAGGGTCTCAGTGACACATACAACTAAAACAACATATATACAGTGAAAAATGGGGGTAACATGCCAGGCAAGATGGTACTTTCCTACAAACATTAACAAGTCCAGAGTCTTGATGGTGTTGTACTGGGTGGCACGTTTGCAAGAGACAGCAATCAGGTAACCAGAATGAGTGTCCACTACTGTGAAAGCGTATTGACACCCGCAACTAGCTGGTAGTGGCCCAATGTAATCAATTGCCATATCTGCCCCGGCAACTTCCCTCTCCCCAACTGACCTTTGACTGTTTGAGGGACAGATCTCTGTTGTGTGTGTTGACAAATAGGACACTGTATGATCAGATTTTTATCTAGTCTAGGGGAATGTGCATCCCTCTAATCTGTGCCCACCTGTAAGTGGCCTTCTCTCCTAGATATCCACATTTTTGGTGAGCGCACTTAGCCATCTCCACCAATTCAGAATCCTGTGGCACCACTTCTGCCTCTGAGATTTTGGCTTTGTCGTCTGCAAGGAAACTGAACCATCATTCTAGTGAGTCGGTGGGACAGCGGGCATCTCCATGATACACACTAACAGTACTTTGCTCTAGCATTTCCAAACTTTCTTGCCACAACTCTTTGCCCTACACCTTCTTAGAATGTATTTGCCAATTATGTGCATGCCGTGTGGGAAGCCAGGTGGCTAACCCATTGGCGATAGACCAAGAATCAGTATAAATGTGACAAATCCTAGGCAATTCTTTTTTCAGGGTCTGATACACAGCATACAGTTCTGCATATTGACTACTCTTCCTTCCTCCTGTAGTAGATAACAACTTCTTGGTGACTGGGTTATATGACACTGCCTTCCAATGTCTTTTGCCCCTACATACTTGGCTGAACCATCTATAAGCCGTACATGCTTCCTATCCTCAGGGGGCAAGCATTCAAATGGCTCACCCCAGCTCACTGGTGACTCTTATCTGTGGTACCTCCTGCACCCTTGCATCATTCTACATAGGGGCTTGTGACACCTGTTCAGGTAGAGCTCCTGTATATACCATTTCCAACGTATGATAGTAGTTTCTTGTGCATTTCCTATGCAGTGAGTTTTAGGTGAACCCCTCGCCCAGGTTTAAATGGCAAGATACGATCGCACGCACTGCCGAACCGAACTGTAAGAGTTAAATGCCAAGAATGAATTGTGCACTCTGTTGCCGATTCAACCATCAAGGTTTAAATGCCAAGATACGATTGTGCACACTGCTGATCCTAACTGCAAGAGTTAAATGTCAAGAAAACCATTGCACACGCGATTTTACCAAAAGGCCCAAAACTCGAGTATTTCTGAAAATGGAGTCGGGGGCCTAACCCGACCTCCGCCTTACCTCCCTGCTTGAAGATCACCAAGGAGATGAAGACAGGGCCTGGAAATCCTAGGTAGGCCTCTGGAACAGGAGCTCAGGAAAATGCTGCTGCTCTTCACCAGGACCTCTGAATAGTGAGCACATGGAGCTGGGCTGACTCCCTTAAATAGAGCCAGGCCCCGCCCACGTGCCACACCCAGTCAGGCTGCAGGAAGGGTTTCTAGAAAGGCTTAGAATAGGGACCACACCCTAACCACACCCTGTAGTCCTGCAGCAAAGTCTTGAAAATGAGCAGTACATTGCAAACAGCATTAATGATGTTTCAATATGAATCTCTGTAATGCAAAAGGTTATCATACTGCATTAACACATAATGCATGAATTATTACATTATATAAGGATTGGGTCTTTGCATGAAGTCGCCCGTAGAGCGCGCACTGTCCTGATGTTGACATCTACCTTTCTTAGGGAGCTACCCACTTCGCTCACTTAGTCAACTCCTCCAAAAAACAGATCAAAGAGGCTGTGTATCCATGCTATACACAATGTACACTGGGACCTGCACGAACACTGATTTTGGAGAAATGGAGGACTGACTTTACTCTAAACATAGGCGTAGAGATCTGGAAATACTGTTGCATTCAAATTAACCTCAGGTCTAATCATTATAGAAACAAAGTGCTCCACTTCAAGTTTATTCAAAGATTATACTGCTCCCCACAGTACTCACACAGGTTAGAACCGGAAACTCCCACCCAGTGCTCCCGGTACCCATGTAACCTTGCTAGTTTTTTTCATCTTGCATGGGGGTGACCCACCTATTCAACACTACTGGGAAACATCTTCCATACTATAACATAGATAGTGGAAACTACTGTGGACGGTATTCCATTGACTGCACTGTTGGGATACACTGAGCAAATCATAGAGCTGGTCAAGGAAATGGTGGGTGTGAGAAATTGCGTTGTTGGCTGAGTGGGGATGAAACCCTACTCAAGCAACAGCCACCATCCTTGTCAGGGTAAACCACAAAAAGTCACTAAACTAACCTGTGCTTAGTTCTCTGTTTGCCTGGCACAAAAGCAGTTAGGCTTAACTTACAGGCAATATGTGAAGTATGTATGCATCACTTAAACAAAACATCCCTCACCAATGTAGAACAATAGAGTACATTTTAATAAATTATTTGGCACAAAAATGACAAAGATACAATCAGTACAACTGGAGTTATTAATTTTTACATTTTTAAATGCAAAACAGCGTCTAAAAATTGAAAACCTCAACCTGAACATCTAGCCAGATGAGACCAGGGCAAAGTCAAAAGTTATGGCTGAATTGATGGAGCGCGGTTCGGAAACACTAAGTGGATTGGGTCCAGTCTCCGCTTACATTCAAACTCAGAAGAATCTTTCAAGAAAATGTATGAGAAGGCAAAGTACAGCAGGGCAAGGCAGTTGGTGGTGTCCAAGGAGGAGGTGAGGTGTTGTTCTCAGGGAGCCGCTGGACAAAGCCACAGTGAAATTTTCTGAGTTCGGGCCAAGTCTCTTTTGTTGACGGTGAAAATCTGCAGCAGGATGAAGCTGCAGGCTGTAGCCGATGAGGACTCTATGATGCCGGGTAACCCTTCCACGAGATGTCGCTGAATAGAATTTGCTGCTGTTGAGAAGAATGTAGGGGAAACTACTGCAAAGCCAGGCCGACCGGCACTGCACCCTGGATGGATTGGCAAGCAAGTAGGTCCCGGTCTTCTTTTGGTTCTCAGAGCACTTTTTGGCAGAACATTTTTTAAGTTGATGTCCCAAGTTTTGGGTTTGAACTATGTGGGCACCTTCAGCACTACTTCCAAGGGTCCAGAACTGGAGGGGCACCACTTGGAGGGTCCGGGCTCATTCAGGTTGGGTTCAGGTGCAGGTTTAAGATGGTTGGAACCTTTTCTGTCCATAAACTCTGAGCAGGAGGTCAGCCAACTAGCCCTTGGAGTCACTCTGGAAGTCTTGGATTCAAGTCGGAAAGCAGGTCTCAAGCAGCAGGGAATTCTGCTAAGGGCAGGCTTCAGGCAGCAGGGCAGTCCTCTGAAGTACACAGCAGGTGGCTACAGGCAGCAGGGCAGTTCTGTGAGAGTCCTTCTGAAGCTCCACTGAAGAGAGGGTCTGAGAGTCCTATTGTTATACTGTACGACAGCTTTGAAGTAGAAGAAACTTTTGGCATTCCCAACACCACCCCATAGAAGTGTTTGGAATTTCCTTCCTCCTTGCCTTGGTCCCAGTCTGTCTGCAGTCACAATAGCCTGGTGTGAAGTTATTTGTGTGTGAGCTGAGGCAGTGTCTTTGAACTGCAAGTAGGGCTGTGCACAGCTCTGCCCCCGCCCCCAATTCTGCCTTGGACGGCTCATCCTGCCAACACCGAGTACCTCTGCTGTGTGGCTGTCTGGGAGAAATGCACAAAGGCCAACTACACCTACTCATGTGACCCAGGAAACAGGCTGCAAGCACTGTAGGAAACTGGGTTCTGGTTCCACTACCCCCCTCACTTTTTGCCTAGTTTTTAGATGCAACTTTGACTGAAGTGCACTGGGTTCCTGCTAACCAGATCCCCAGTGCCAGTGTTCCTTCCTTAAAACAAGACACCTGGTCCCTTTATCCCCAAGGGTCCAGGCCCTTCAGCATGTCTATAAGTCCCTAGTAAATGGTACCCCTGGCACCTAGGGCATGGGCACTGACGAGGGTCCCTCATAGCTGCAGCTCAGTTTGTGCCACTCTGAGGGGTCAAGCCCTTTCAGCATGTCTATAAGTCCCTAGTAAATAGTACCCCTGGCACCTAGGGCATGGGCACTGAAGAGGGCCCCTCATAGCTGCAGCTCAGTTTGTGCCACTGAGGGACCCAGCACCAAGCTTATGCAGACTGCCATTGCAGGCTACATGACAAGGTGCCCCCAAAATTGAAACCACGACATGGCACAAACTTGCGTGCCATGTCCCCTAAAACACTGCTTGTAATATCTGTAAGTCACCCATACTGCAGGCCTTCAGTCCTAAGGCCGGGTGCATTATATTACAAGTGAGGGCCAATATGCATGAGCAGATATGCCCCTACTATGTCTGTTGATTCTTAGGCATGATAAGTGTGCAGGGAAGCCATTTTAAGTACATGTACTGGACATTGGTCAATACGCGTTCCCCAGCTACATGATGGCTTCTCTGAACCCAGGAATGTTTGATATCAAACATCTCATATTAATAGACCCTCACTGATTCCAGTGATGGTTTTATTAATACATGCACCCAGAGGGCACCTTAGAGGTATCCCATGGAGACTTATCAACTAGTGATGAGCTCACAGACCGGATCTGGCCAATCTGCCACCAACAGATGAAAATCTGACCTCCCAGGGGGAGAGCGTTCACTCTCGATAGGTCAGAAACAAATGCTTGTCTGGGCTGGAGTGTTACCAATCCCTCCTCAGAGGATTACCTGTATTCCAAGACAGGAGCTTCAAAGAAGCCCACTGCTGTTGATAAGCAGAACTCGCCTTCCTCAGAGGAAGATGCCAACCCCCCTGCCCGAGGGCCCATCTGGCACCTTCTCAGGTGGGAAAATTAGCTATCCAGGAGGCATGTCACACTTCCAGACTGGGAACACCTCTATGATGGTCAGCCTGAAGTGGACACACATCGGAAATTCTACTGTCTTGCGTGTGATGGAATTTAGGAACTCTGGACAGGGTAATGCCCACTCTCCACAGGAAGTGGTCATCTAGGGGGTATAGTGACCACAAGGGTAAGTAACCCATTGGCTACTCCCCTTCACTCCTCCTAACGCCCCTCAAATTGAGTATTTAGGGGACCCACTGATACCACAGCCTCGGATCTTTGCTGGACACAAAAGAAGAAGTGAACAAGAAGACTGCTGGACCCGAGAACAGAGGGGCATGACTGACTTGGTGCCAACCCTGCCGGCCTGCCTGCTGCACCTGACCGCCTGCCTGCTGCACCTGACCGCCTGCCTGCTGCACCTGACCGCCTGCCTGCTGCACCTGACCGCCTGCCTGCTGCACCTGACCCTCGAGAAGCAACTGACCTGTTCTGCCACCTCCAAGAAATGGGGAAAGCTGCCAGAGCTTTGCCAATCACCAGGAGGAACTCCCTTAGAGTAGAGGAGGTGCTCCCCTGCATCTGCAGACACCCAATAAAGCCCTGAGAAGACTGGGACTGCCAGAAACCCAACATCACCACTGCACCTGAGCAGCCCAGCCCATGTTGAAGTGGGCCAACAGTGTCAGCGTGGTCCACAGTCCCTTCAGAAAAGAACCACACCCTGTGCTCGCCCACTGTGGACTTCACAATGGCATTTGCAGACTGTGTCTGCAGACCAATCTGCAACCGCGAGTGACAAGGAGGCAAAAACCTGATGCCGTAGGACACCTTTGCACCCGTCCGCCCCGGATCCAGAAGAGGAGAACCAAGTGTGACCCCATGTTTCCCCACCTTGTGAGACCTGAGCCCACTTGGTGGCTTGGTCAGACTGGACCCCCAGTCCACGGCTGCAGAGTGTTTCTGCGGGCCACCCTGCAACTGCAAGGAACTCCAGTGCTGGACCCAATACCAAAAGACACACCTACACCCAATCCCTATAGTAAAAGGTAGAGTGGACTGACGGTGTCCCCACGTGCCTGAGGACCTGAAGGATCAAGCCCCCCTTTGGAAGTTCCCCTGGACTATCCTTCCAGTCCATCCCTGCATCGACTTTGCAACTGCACTGATCCCATAGTCTTGAATGGGACACCTGAGGCCGTAAGACACTTCTTGCCCCCTGATGCACCAGGTGACCTGTTGGGGTGGCCTTGGACCTTGCCCCAAACTCACCTTAAGTCCAGGAGGTTGGTCCTCTAAGTCACTGTACTCTACCTGTTTGCAGTACTTGTTCTCCCCATACAATAACATTACTGCATCTGAAAAATGCAGTCTACTTTTGAAAACTATAAAAATTCATAACTTGAAAAGTACGCACCCGATTTCAATGATCTTGATATCTAAATTTATATAAAAGTATGTGTTATTTTTATAAATTGGTGTTGATTTCTTTAGTGTGTGTGTCTCACTTACTACATGAGTGTGTGTTTTATATTCTTAGCATTACCATCTGATATGCCTAACTGCTTGACCGCACTACCCAAAGAGAGAGCATTTAGGATGTTAATTGTCCCTTTGTGATACCTTTAGGAGTTGCTTGGACTCTTTACAAAGTGTACCTCATTTTGGTCCATTATATAAAGAACCAGCTTCCTACAGGCACCAAATGGTTATGACAATAAAATTGCAACTTTCTAAAAGTAGCATTTTCAAAATAGTGGCTTAAAATCCGACTTTACAATTAAAGAGGATTTTAAATTACAATTCCCTAGACACAAACCATGACATTTCTACCTGCAACCAATCAAAAGTTATCAGTAATTAAATGTAATAAGTTTACCCATTGTTATCCAATGGGCGAGGAGACCTCACAGTAGTGAAAAACAGGTTTGTGAGTTTTTTTACTACCTGGACATGTAAAACTTAAAAATACACACCCACCAAAGCTTACCTTAGGGGTGATCTATATGTAAAAAAAAAAACAGGACGTTTTAGGCTTAGCAAGGGGTTTATTTTGCCTGGTCGAATTGATAGTTTAAGACTGCATACGTCTGGGCCCTGTCAGGGCCGAGACAGGCTTAAAAGGGCTACTTAAGTGGGTGGCACTGCATCCACACAAGTAACATTCAGATTACCAGTCCTGGGTATGTGGTACACCATTTTACCAGGGACTTATTAATAAGCTAAATATACTGATCATGTATAAGCCAATATTACCATGTTTTAGGGAGTGAACACAAGCACAGAGTCCAAAGGCCAAAAAAATGAATTTAACAAAAATAGGAGGGGAATCCAGGAAAAACAGGGATTTTGTTTTTGAAAATACAAAAACTAATGACCCCCTGCCATAGATGTCTCCATGGTGTGAGGGTCATTTTGCAGTTTCATCTTGCCCTTACTGCCAGGTTTTACACAGCGGGGATCGATAGTGAAAACAGCCCATTTGACTGCCCATTCTAAATCGAGCGGGCAATCGAATGGCCATATCTCTGACGGCCTTTACCGTCATGACTGCCGGAGGAGTATGTCAGTGATGGAGATGGATTCATCAACGTTGGTGATAGTCTTTAGTTTGGCCGGTCTGTAAATCAGGAAGGCCGGCCTTCAGTTTGGCACAGAGAGCACTCCTTTGTGATGGATACCCTCTCTGCCACATTTTAAATTATTCCCTTGCTTCCTCTGAATACTGCCTCAACAGGGTTTTTTTTAATTCAATGTTTTCATTCCATTTGATGAACTGACCCTGAGATGCCTCTACCTTTAATTATTAATGATCAAAGACTCTTTGAACAGCATTGCCCAAATAGTTGAGGCGTAAAGCTTTCTCTTTGTGAGTCAGACTTAATGACATCTATAGCTACAGTGTAGTTTTTAAAGGTTTGTAACCATTGCCTCCATTTAATGAGTGGTGTGCTGCATTGTTCCTTTAACGTCTGTACATATAGCGTTTGACTGTAGGTTTGCTCAAGTAACAAGCAACTAACATGCTAACCTGAAATAAAATATTCTGATAAACTTCAGTGAGAAGTGTCAATACTTTCCCTTCCAAGATCTACATACTAATGCTGAAGGCTCAGAGTACTTGTTTTTGTAAATGCCCACCTGTATGCTAAAGAGGAGTGTTAAATGACGTGAGTACTGATGTGTTGAATACAGTGAATGTTTGCAAATGTGCTGCCATTTTTATGAATTTCCACAGAGTAAGCCTCTTTATGTGACAATTCCCTTCAGGTGCACTGGCAGACCAACTTAAAAAGGCTGCCAACAAGTGACATCACATGTTTTTACACAGGCTGATGGGATTACTCGTGTCACACACTGCACAATCCCTTGACATGTCTCTCTGGAATTCCAGCACTTGTTGCTGCTCGTGCTGCTTGCCTCAAACTCCAGCAGACACAGCACAACCTTAAGAATGTTTTTATCAGCAGAATTTATTTTCTCACCAGACATGTCTGAGAGACTGTTTCTAATAATTAGAAATAATGTTTATTTAAGTATATTTATGTTAGCATAACTAGACCACAAATTGACATTAGAGAGCCTCTGTCTGCCTCACTGGCATCTATTTTAAGGCTGCTGAAGAAAAGGTATAGCTTTTATTATATATGAATGAGCCTTTAAATTCACATTCCTAGCTAGTGTGTTTTTTTTCATTTTCAGAAAACAAACAAAATAGATTTCATTTTCATGTTGTTGTAGAAGTTGCAAATAAAATGTATTACTTTGTGTTCCTTGTAAAGGCAGCCATATACTAAGAGATGTACCACAAATGTAACATTTTCAAGTCTTGATCCTCAGACACAACTGTGCTTGATCCATTGCCTAAATAACATATTTGTTTTGTTTGGTTCAGTATTGCAATGTAATTTCCCTTGTTTGTAGATTAAAAGGTGCTTAATAATTATTCATAATGAAAGTGCCTTCTAATTGTTTCTTATTTGATATAACACTATTCCTCCAATGTTGATTGGTTTATGTCTTATGATTTTGTAGGCACAGCTCTATCATCTCACTTCACACCATGTTCAGTGTTTGGTTTTGCACTGGTTTAAACCTATAAAATGTGCCCTTACTATCTGAAACCTATAAAATGTGCCCTTTCTTTGATATGTGCCAGACTTTCTGCTCTAACTATTGAAGGCGGTCTTAATGTTAAACTGTGTTCTGCCTTACACTCAGACCTTTCGGCTCATTCTTTGGAGGCAGACTTCATGTTGGTCCTCTTGCTAAATTATACTTAGACTTTCCTTGACTTACGAACTGAGTAGATTTTTTCTAGCTCTTTGCTAAACTGTATTTGGTTCTAGATATTTACTTGCTTTTGAGAAAGACCATATGTATTACCTCTCATAAAATGTATATTTTCGAAGCATTGTTTATGCTGATTTGAATGTAACTACTGGTTACCTTCTATAATGATTCTTCATTTTTAATAAACATTTATGGTTTTGACTCTGATTTTTGTCCTTCAAAGGTTTTCATTATTTGCACAAGGACCACCATCCTTTGGAACTTTCACAGCACTGATCCTGAAGATGACCCCTTCTAATTAATTAGTCTAGGGCTTTGACATGTCAAATATAAACACTAAAGGCCACCTTATTCCCCAGGCAGTCTGTCTGCTGACCTGTGGTCCTCCGCCAACTCAACGACACAAATGCTAGATTCAGCCAGTTTTGTCTGTGGGCTCCATCTTTACATAGACCATTGCTTGTCGACAAAATATGATAGAGGGAATTACACCTTTTCAACTGATGAAGTTGGTAGTTTAACAAATAAATGCTGAAATAAACCAGCGACCAGTAAAATAATTGGGAGCTGACCAGCATCTGTCTAACTCAGATCACCAGGAGCACTTCAGAACCCACAGTCATATGCCAGGTGTGATAGTATTACAATGTGGTAAATAAAAGTGTAAAAAGAGAAGACATTTATTACATACAAATGTGGCAATTACATTTGATTTCATACATGTAACATATTACACAGGTGCTGTGCAATTCTATCCTCATTCAGGGCTGCCTTTAGGCAGGGAAGAGCTGGCTCATGGTCCAAGGCGCCTAGTTTTAGAGGGGCGCACTGAAGTTTCTTGGAAACATGCGTTTAGTCATTAATTCTACTTTGAGTTTGCCTGTGCCTCTCCTCTCTCTTGAGACCCTGCATGAAGTCTAGGTTGACTTCATTGGTCTCTGTCCCTTCTCCTGTTTCTCTCTCACATCTCCTCTAAGGGCCTCTCAATTCTAATTTAGCATCTGAATAGGTGATTCAGGTGTGGGAAGAGTGAGGAGAGGACCTGACCTGTGAACTCAAACTCCCCTCCTAGAGCCCCTACTAACAGCAGCAGCCGCAATGAAGAGGCGACTGATAAGGTCAGTGGCATATCATCTACAATTGAGTCACCACTCACCAGCCTTTTGGTCACCAGATGTGTAAACCAGGAAATGTCATTTGTATAGCACGATAGAGGTGCTGAACAGATTCTGTGGTGCAGAGCTTCCCTTCTTTCTCAGTCTGTTGGAACATCTGAGAACCCTGCCCTGCTCCCTTGCCACAAGGATTGGCCTCCACTGCATTGTTCTGCTTATTTACAAGGGCACACAGGGAATTGTTGGTGACAAGCAAAGGACTAGTGTGAAATCAGTGCGCGATCACTGCATTCACACCACTGAACAAAATAATGCACATAAATAGTAACCTAGAGCATGCTGCCTCGCTCATGTTTACTGCCACTGTCTTCATTTATCCTTTAAAAACAAAAGTGTTTACTGTACACAACATCCACTGAACATTATGATTCATGTACAAAGTGTTACAATTCTTAGCCAGAGACATTGTTTGCATGCCCCCACCCCTTTTTTGTATTTCTTCAGAGTTGCAGGCTTTTGGAATCTGCCCTTGGTCCTCTTGAAGCAGAAAATATAATTATTTTGTAAAGGTGCTGATAACCAAAGTGCAGCAGGGAGTCCACATTTTAAATTACTTTTGTCTAAGAAAGCAGGAGAGAAGGCGAGGGAGAGATCACAACCTGTTTGGTACGCATGTTATTGCCCCCTGAAAGATGTAGGGATGACATAGACATGCTGTGGGTTAAAGCTCCGGTGCCCAACCTAGTGAGCTATTTTACATGCTAGTGTTAAGTTTTAGCCAGAACCACTGGAATTATGCAGTTCTTTTACTGTGGCTTTTTCTGCATAATTATAGATTTGCTGCTTTTGCCACATAATCTATCATCTGCTGCACAATCTGCAGGTGTTAACAAAAAAAAATTGTTACTAGCTCAAACAGATCAAAAGTTACAAATAATATGGTGACACATGTTTCCCTGCAATGGAAGGCCGGTCACTTCTAAGTCGCTTATTGCTGTATTTGGGTGTTGAACTAGTACTAATGAGGTGAAACCTTCGCACAGGCAGTGTTACCGTGTGAAACTGTCAAAGTGACAAAATACTATCACAAAATGTGCTGTTTCACACCGCCTTTTTTGCAGCATAATTTAACCAACCCTGATGCATATTATGGTGCAACCCTGCCACATAATTACAGTAGCCATGATTTTAACACAGGTTTCCGCGAGTGTAGTCCCCCAGGGGGGGACCAAACAGAGAAGTTTATGTTTAATGTGAGGCTTTTTAAATCCAAAGTTTGGAAACTCTGAAAGTTCTGTGAAACTTGTAGGACTCACTTACTAAAGGACTACTAGAAAAGAATGTAATTTAATCATTAGAAATTTAGAAAGGGGAACACATAGGTTTTGAGAGTAACTGGTGAGGGTTCCTGCTTGCAGAAAAAGTTTGGGCGATGCCCACCCAGGAGAGCAGAGGGGAGGTGAAGAAGGAAGGGTGCCACATTTGACTTCGTCCAGGGAGCTGCACCTGTTCAAAATGTTGAAGGTGCAACAGTGTTGATGTGTTTTTTTTTTTATGCTGATGTTATCTGTGCAAGTATGTACCCTTTTTATCCAATTCGTCCTGCTGTACAATACACAATACACAATAATGGGCATGGGATTGGACACAGCATTAGGGCAACGTTTTGAAAAAGCGGTCCCTGTCGATCCTAGAAACTTAAACATGAAAATGTTTCACTCCTGTACTTTTTCAGTGGAATAAACCCAGCCAGGTAATTTTGGGACAGGCACGTCACAATCACTCCGTAAGTCTTCTCCCTTTAGCTGTCAGAGTGCTAACTCCTCCCCTTTATGTGGCCTGCCACAAAAAGGGTTGAGCAGTGAGGCGTGCGCAGCCCACCAGCCAATCAGAAGGTGTCCGAGGCCAATCGGGAGGCGCGGCGGTCAGGAAGGGCGTGACTTCCCGCCGGGGAGCCCTGAGCGCTATCCGCTCCCTGCAGCTGGAGCCCGTGCAAGGGACCCGAGCTGCTTCGTGCAGCGGTGCTCGAGCTGGGCTGAACCTCCCATCCGCCCAGCCCCCTAGAAGGATCGCGCTGCTGTCTGAAGGCTTGCGCAGTCCCCTGAAGACTCGTCACGCTTTGCGAATGCCCTCGCGCAGTTCTGGTGACAATGCTCTCACTGTGACCGCACAGAGGCAGCTACACTGTAGCACTCCCCGGGGCCCCCTGGTTACAGTGTAGCTCCGGGGCTCTGGAGCCTGGACCTGTTACTCCCCATCTTTGTGGAGTCATCTATTCTCACGGGTTTTTCTCTTGAGAACAAACGCCCTTAGGGGTTCAGCCGGTGGCTCGTGTTTCTCCTTTGTCTCCCTACCTTTGCTCTTCTCTCAAGCTGCATCCCTTGCTCTATCCGTGTGGTTTTACCTTATTAGATTTCCCCCAGTTTGACGTTTTAGACCCCTTTGATCTGATATCCATTTGCCCCTTTTGTGACCTTACTTTTACTCACCCCCTGCTTGGGCCTTGCTCCCCTGGTGTTCCTTCTCGGGGTTCCCCATATCTGCGTTTTCCCCCTTAGCCTCACGGTCTCTGCCTGCAGCAGTGAGTTCCTCGTAGTACTCCCCCTCTACCGACCTGACTTTCTCCCTCGTATTCTGTACCCAACCTCTTGTGTCCTTTCTGTGGGATTTGGTGACTTGGTGCATCTCGGACTCCTCTCGCTTCTCTAGTCTGCGCCTGACACCTTACTTCGTGCCCTACTTGGGCACTCTTATGCTCTTTTCTCCAAGAGAGCCCCTGCTACTTCTCGGAGTACTCTTTTTGGGCGCACTTGTACCCCTCTCTCTGGCGGGCTCCTGCCTCCTCACCTGGTACCTTCTTAAGGCACCCTAGGCTTGTACCCCCAGTCTGCGGGTTGACTCCCGCCTCCTTACCTGTGAACCCCTGCGTGCATCCTTTGACCCCTCCCCTCTCTTGTGGGCTCCTTCTGACCCCCTGAGATGGCGGAGGGCGCAGCGGAGGCCGCTGGATCTGAGCTGTGCCCCGAAGAGTCGCCCCTTGGAGGCCAACGCCGGGACCGCAGAAGCGGGGTGGCTCTGCCGGCAGAACATGAGGCCAGCCTGCTGGAGGCAGCCCGGGCCACGCCCAGGAGGAGCAGCATCATTAAGGTAAGGGGGCACCTGAAGTACTGTTCAGCAGGGGGTCAGGGCTCCTATGTCGGGCAATTAAAGCGATCACCGTCCCTTTGTTGGGTAGCCAAAGACAGCAATGTTTGGAGTGCAGGGGGCTTTCACACCTTTAGTAGTTGGCGTCACTGCACCTACTGCACAATGTTTAAAAGGGGGAATAACATCTCATGACATGTTTCGCAGCATGTTCGATTCTGAGGAAAGCCAGTACTGCTCGAACTGGACAAGGTCTGCCTTGCTGGTACCAAGCTACCAAAATAACTTGAGAAGTGCTGTTATTATCCTATTACAAATATAATATGCTAGTGAAAAGTGCCGATACTCATACGAGGAAGTTTTCAGAGGCGACAGCGGCATTTGAGGGCGGGTTGCATGCTTTACTGCAGGGTGTGCGCCACCATTTGATGGCGAGGATACTAATGCAAGCTTTTAAATGGGTCTTGTGCATACCTCTGAACACAGGAGGGTCGTGGCAGAGACTTAGGGTTCAGATGAAACGCTCTGTGCAGGCTTTTGCTTGATTAAAATGCCATTAGGAATGTCTTTGGGTGATGGACTTATACTGTTCGGATTTCACATGCAACTGTTGTATTTGATAATATGATTACACAGACATACTTTCTCAAAACAATCTGTGAATAAATATCGTGGTTGGGCTGAGCACGCCAGTATGTCCAAGCTGAATTTAGTCTAATCTCACAGGTCACTGGTTTGTGCTAATGTAACCACTTTGAAGTGTCTTGAAATTGTATCAGTTATGCTAAGGAGTGCCAGTTATGTCACCTCAATTGAGAAGTTTGTTTTCCTGTATTTTACAATTTGGCAGTGATGCTGAGAGCTGCTGGTACTGCCCTTTTGAAATAAATCCCCCCGGCCCTGGCAGCAGGGACGACTGACTGTGTTGCCACTGTTATTATTCCTGTGGGTTGAAGGTGAGGGGGCTGCTGTCGGGTGCCCCGCCCTCGCCCAATCATGTCCCAATGGGCCCTGCTTTAATAGTGACCTCCTGCCGCGAGGGCCTCGTTCGAACATTTTTGCAAGGGTTGATCTTGGTTTCCAGTCCGTCCATACGTGACAGTGCCTTTCCTCTTAGCGCACTGCGCTGTGTGGAAGGCGTGTTTTGTTATAAGTGTGTGTTAAGCGCTGGCACCCTGAGGGTATGTGACGCTAAAGTGCCTAAAATTAGATTAAGGCTGCACACTCGGGCCCTGTGCAGTAGGCACAGTGCGCTACACCTGATAATCACTCAGGCTACACTAGGATGCAGTTCACCTCTGCATGTGCACTGCGTAGACTGCACGAGCCTGGTGCGGTGCGCAAAGTACAGTGGATTGTGAAGATATACTGATTCTTTATACAGTTTACCACCCGTGCCAGCTGTATGCTATGCTGCACACACTGTTTTCGGCCTGTGTGCAGTGTAATTACTTATGTAGTGTTGCTGATGTATGACACATGTGTCGCTTTCCGTTTTCCTTGAGTGAAATTTATTGTTTTAAGGGAGTGCTGTGCTGTTACCCCGCAGAATGTAGGCGTGCTAGAAAAACGTGCAAGGTTTGTTTGGCAGGAGTACTTACCACAGTGTATACAGACTCCGCAGAAAGTGAAACTGAAATGCGCGCACAATAGCTATGCTGGTAAGTCCCATCAGCTTTAAAATATAGTGATGCTGTTTTTGACAGATTGCATGCGCTCTTTTTGTGCGGTTGGGAGCCGTGCTTTGTCTTTGACGGTTTAAAAGTTCAGTTTGTTTTACGAGCTGTCCGTAAGCCATGTTTTTCATTCTGTAAATGAACTGTACGATGGACAAAGTCTCGTCGATTTTCTCCAGCACTCCTTCCTCTGTGTAGTGAACAACGCGTCTTGGAGCCTTCTGCAGGGAATAATGCAAGGGCTGTACTGATATTTGTAATTATCGTCTCGTGAGAAAATATAAAATCTGAGCCGGATGCAGCCCAGGACACTCTTGTTCACTCACTTCTTCCTGGGTTTCCGTCTCTCCCAAGAAGAGGTCGGGCGCAGATCTCTTGGGTCGTCAGAGATGTGAACCGAAATGCTGGGTATCTATCTCCAAGCTATGGTGAGGGGTCATAGAGATTCTCGCCAGCACCTCCAGCCAAGCAGTATGTTTCCCCCACCCCTATTTACCCTTCCTCAAACCCTCCTTCGACGTTCATAGTCGTGGGGTTCTGGTCTGCCCTGTTACACTAGGGCCCTGGAAGTGATGCCCGTCTTGATGTGGGTATATGAATAGGTGGGTCAATTGCACCTGAGCGACAGCGGTGTAACATAAATTATGCCCCCCACGCGCCCCCAGAATGTGTAGAGGGGCCTCTGGATCTCCCATATCTCATAGAGATTAATTGGCCTTGCGTGGAAAAGTGCCCCTATGAATGGTTGTCTCCCACCCTCCCCTGCGTCACAGGGGCTGCAGGGGCCTCTGTTATTCCTCTCCATAAGAGGGGCTGAGGTGCTTGCGTGAATGCCCGTGGATGCTCTTGTTTTGCCCCTTGCTGGTGCTTTGGCTCCTAGGCTCTGCTCGGTGCGGAAGTCGTCACAGTAGATCAGAAGTGATTCAGACCTAGGGCCCTGATAAGTTTCCTGTAACAAGAAGTGTCGTTGATGACTTTCAGCGCTTAATTCTAATCCACGGGCCATTCTCTGGTTTTATTTCTTCAAGATCGGAAGCTGCACATCTGATTAGCGCCGCGATGCCGCGGCTGATGAGAAATAAACAATCCGCTTTGAGTTTGCTTTGTAATCTCTTAAAAGAACCATGCACGATAGGCAAGACACTGGCTTCCTGCATCCCATCTACCCAGATCGAGGTTGTTGATATGCCAATAGGCTGCACTACAGCGACTCTCAAATATGTGGGCACAGTAGTCCCACATTGTCACGCAAATCCTGGACCTGCATTTTTTCTGGTTTGTAACAAGAAACCCGTGGAGCATAACAGTGGCGACGCAGGCAGCGATGCGTGGGTCCCGCACTTCCAGTGACACTCCTGGCTGGAGCACCCTCGAGAAGCTCGTTTGCAAATGAAAGTCACAAACATTTGCTGAATATATCTTTATATATATCTATTTTCTGACATTCCAGGTGTACACCGCGCATGCTTCATTTAACCCTTAAGGTTTAGGAACGTTTGGGGAAGGGACATTTCATGTGAATGTTTTTCCATTTCCTGTCGCTATTGTCAAATCAACCTTGAGTCAAGGACTTGATTTTTTAATAAATACATTTCACTTCACTACGCGGTGCTTTGTTTCTTGGGTTTTAATGCAGATAACTTGGTTACATTTTTGGTCTCAGCATGTTTTTTAATGTTCTCTTGTGAGTATTCGATGCGTAATGTTGGGCAACAGGGTTAGCTGAGAGGGTTTACTAATAACATTAAGGTCAGTGTTGGGAATGGAAAGCTTCTAACATGTACATTGTTCCACCTGATCTCCCTGGTCCTTGTGCCCTGGTTCTGGTTCTCCTGATATTGGTATTTCTGGGCCAGTCCCATAGGACTTGCCCTCCTAATCTGGGTTTGTTGGTTCTTCCTGTGTCTGGTTGTCCAAGTCCTCTTTGCCCCGGTCTTCCTGATCCATATGGGCCTGACCCTTCCTGACCCCATGTTCTATTTTGTCTTAGGACTCCTGGACCCCTGTGGGTTCTAGTCCTGTTGTTGAAGCTGGTCCTCTTGCTGGTGGCCCTTCTCCTTCCTTCCCCCATGTCAGCCATGTGCTGCCTTGAAGATTGTCGCTCAGGTTAACGCAACTTCCTGATTTAACTGGGCGGTGGTGAATAGGACATAGTGAAGTATAAAATACACCAGCATCATTTATGAAACATGGGGTATTTCATGGTATGCTTGTTATACACATTTCTTTGCATTACACCTCTTTGTATAATTGTTTGCAATTTGCTGTAAAATTTTACAGCGATATGTACCATTCATGGTAAGAATGTACCGCAAATGCCCTGGAAAACAGAATGTGAGCGGCTGTTGTTTGGGGTGCTTTTATTTTGTTGCTCCTTCCAATTTACACAAGAATGCATTTTGTGTTAAAATATAGTGTCAAGTGATGGATTTGCATTTTGGGTAATTATGTGAAATTTTGTGTAATTACACAAAAGTAAATTGCACAAATTTTGCACACCATAGGTGGTGAACCATGCAGGATTGAATAAGAGAGTCCAGTAGGGAGTCATCTCTCATTTTTTAGGTGGAGCGTAGGCAGTGCATGCACTGCCTCTTTGAGACATGTTGTAATCAGTCTGTGGGCCTACAGCCTGCATATGGCTTTTGATTGGTAGCTTGGATTGTTGTTTAAATAGTCTTCCTTTCTAGCGGCTAATCTTCCTTTTTAGTCCCAACTTTTGCTAGTTGTTAACACCTAGGGAGCAGTGCCTAACCACTGTTAACATTCCTCCAGTGTGTTGGAAGTGTTTGTTTCTTGGAACTCTTTTTTTTGTTTGTTTGTTTGTCTTGTTCCCTGCTGATGGGCGGTTTGGCTCAGCTTCCGCACAGCTGATGGCTTAAATGTGTTTCCTTTATTCAGGGCACGCAGCTTTTTTTCTGTGTGCATCAGTAGCACATTCTTTTCTGTGGTACAAACATGGAGTTAGTCTGTAAATGGCACCCGCTGCTGCTCCCACTTCTCCACTTAATCGCCCCATGTGGAGCCGTCCACACACCACCACCTCCCACCCGTTGCTGCTTGTGTTTGCTTGTTTAAGTAGCTCTCATTCACGACAGGATTGCTGTGACTTACTGAGTTGACATCTTTCTAGTATTTGGAACACTTTCCATAATGAAAAGTCTATGAACAAATGTGATGTGGACAGGCAGGGCTACAAGAGTTGGTTAAACCACAGCACATGAGCTTTGGGATGGTCTCGCCGCATCTGGTGCAAGATGCACGTGGAACAGTGGCACATGTGTTCCTGTGTGTACCTACAGTCCCTACTGCTTCTGCACTACCGCAACTTCTCATCTCGCAGTACCAATGTCCCCTCTCAACCCTCCCTCACATTACCTATCTCCTCTCTATACTACCTGCTAGCACATGCTGCCTTCCCGTACTGTCTCATGCTGTGCGATGCTCCACCACTTCCCATCCCACACTCCCTCCACGTGCCCCTTCCACTTGTCACTCTCTCATGCACTCTTCTTGCCTCCCTAATATAGTTAACTTCAGGTCTTCACAAACAGAATTTTTATGTGCCTTTTAAAAGTTTCCTTCCCTCAAACACACTCTATTCTTTTCTTCTTAGGGTGTCTTCTGCATACGCAAAAGCTCCCTCTTTAGGCATTTGTGGCCTCCTCTCCCCTTATTTCTCTCTTTCTCTAACACTATTTCTGCTTCTCTGTTTCAATAATCACTATCTACACAAACTACCTATCTGTCTAATTCTTCCTTTCTATCTATTCTCTGCAGCTCTTTCCACTATCTAGTCACCATGCCACATAATTCTACTACACAAATGCACTATAAACAACACCCAATTCCACACCACACAAATAAACAACTAACAATTCAAATACTACTCACATAAATCCACTATACACCACATACATCCACTACACTACAAAATAAACACAAGTTTTAAAAACATTTATAATTTATAACGCCAATAGCACTAACTCTCACAAATGCGAGACATATTGCTTTTCTGTGACACTTGAGGTTGTGTGATGTTAATTCCTCATTGTCGGTGCCACAACTCAATGTTGGGAGGTAAAACAAAGGGTGGTCGAGAACTTCAGGGTTTCTGTGTTGAAAATCGGTTGGTAGCAATTTGCAAACCCTAATTTCTGTTAGTAGTTTTGCAAACATTTGAACATACACTTGCACGCACTTGAAACTTGAACTTCCACCGCACACAGTTCCACAACTATCAATTCCAATACAACCCAGATAATTCCACTCCACACCACATACATCTACTGAACTCCAAATGAAAACACATAGATAAAAGATATTGTCATTTACAAAGCCAATAGCTCTAACTCTTGCAAATGCGAGACCTGTTCCATTGCAAATGCTTGTTTTTTCTTTATTGATGATGAACAATGGTAGAACATCTCAATTGTTAAGGGACCTGCTGCACAGATTATGTGGGTCCAGCAAGTTTTAAAGAAGAATGGTGGTTAGTTAACAGGTGGTTAATACCCTTTACTGGAGAGGTGTGTATTCTCTGACCAAAAGTCTAAAGTATAACTGAGTAGCAGGGAGAGTAATGTACTTGTTTCAGAGCATGCGGTGTAATGTGTAGGTCACAGATTTGTAGTTTGTGTAAGATAGCTCAGTGGTTTAATACTAATGTTGAAGAGTCTTATGGTATCTGAAAGGCACTATCCTGGCAATATAGCTCAGTGAATTGTGCACCCGCAGCAAAGAGCTAAACGTAACCTGCGAGGAATAAGCTTAGAACCTTGTACGTTTTTCTCAGTCGTTGGTTATTCTAAAGTTCTTCAAATAATTCCCTGCGTGTAGTTTTAACATTTAATAATAAGTGCTAATATTAGCTTACGTTCATATTTAGCGAGCTATTTCTGCATAGACCTACACCTTTTACTAACAGGGCTTGAAAGTAACAAAAAAACTGCTTCCAAAACTTAGTTTGTTTCCTTGCAACTTGTAAAATGACGGAGAGCATGCCTTCAATTTCTCTGATGGTTTTCTGCCTGAGTATGACATCAGATGTTCAGGTTCAGCTGCGATCCTTTGACATACAACGGCTTCCTTAATTGTTGAACAAAGGTAGTTGCAGATTGCCCTTCAAGCGCACTATGATGAGCTGGAAAGGAAGGCTGGAGTATTCCCATTCTCTCCCTACCCGCTCTGTGGTATATACGTGAAGGTGCTCGTACTCAACACTAGACACAGTAAATTTAGCTGGGCCTGGATCCTGCATCTGGTTCATTAATAACAGCCACTTCCCGCATCCGGGAGCTGCTGGATTCCCCTCTATTCTAGTTCTCCTTAAGATAACGCACCACCTAGAAAAACAAGACCATGAATGTTTAGTCGTAAAGGTGGGCGTGCCACTGAAAGCTCGATCCAGGCTGGACCTCCAGCCAATAACGAGCCGAGCTTTCATGTGGCTTCTATTTGCCTCCTGCCCTCTACCCAGGGTGAGGTGTTACGGTCAGAGCTGCTGACTGTGGAACTGGGAAACCAGGTTCAATCTCAGGGTCGTCTTGACATCCTGTGGTTCTGGGCAAATCACTCTATCTCCCTATGCCTACAAACCATGCATGTGGCCCGGTGCTAATGTAAAGCGCTCTGCCTTCGGATCAAGTTTTCGATATA
The DNA here is from genome assembly GCF_031143425.1 of Pleurodeles waltl. NCBI lineage: Eukaryota > Metazoa > Chordata > Amphibia > Caudata > Salamandridae > Pleurodeles > Pleurodeles waltl. The sequence continues at coordinate 1,763,353,668 of NC_090440.1, forward strand.
TTTAAATAAAACTGCACTAAGAGGTAAAAACAAACCCTTAACATAAAGAAAGCTGAATAGATATCCATTTACTGAATGATTTGTCAAACCAGAAAACCTATATCAATCATGGCTTTCCCGCTTAAACTTTGTGATGTTAGGCAAATATTTTATTTCACCAAAACTTTTTTTTATTCTCGCTTATGAAAGCACTTTCAAATATGTGAGTTCAGAATACCAGTTGAAAAAAAAACTATTACATTTAATAAGTAGTCCTCAATGCCACATATTAAAGAGATGCCCTTTTTTGAACATTGAAGAGGTTTTATTATATTTTTTGTGATGTTTGTAGTATAATTTACATGACAAATATTTTCAGGGGTTGGCTCGTCCATGGGCTGTAAGATCTGAGGTAGACCTTTGGCTTTCTCTGTTAATTTGTTGGCTAGCCCACCTCTTTTCAATTAGTTTTGATCCCTTGCAGCATGGACAGCATGTGTGACTTTATAAAAGTGTAGTGATGGGACTGTGGTGACCTTTCTTTGCAAATGTACCCGTGGATCTGCACCATTTCAATTCCCCAGTATTCTACATTGCAAACATGCAATCATTCCAATAAAACACAAGGACTTTATGGTTACTCTGATTGGTCCGTTGTTTCCAGGAATAGACCTCCACACTCTCTAGGCTGGGGGCTTCAACCTGCATCTCGCGCTAGATGCGCATAGTTTCTTCATTATGGGCAGAGTACGTCCCAGAATTTGAGGACTGCGGTTGAATTGATTTGCTTATATATATATATATATATATATATATATATATATATATATATATATATATATATGCATTTTTATTTTCGCAGTGATGGGTGCTCCATTGGCCTTACAATTGTGGCTCAAGGCATGCTATAAGGATGAGTAAAACATTACATCACAGTTCTACATTGGTTTTTGATCATCAGTAACTTAGTAATGTACTATGTTGTTGGCCACGTGGTTTTGACTTGTAATTGTATAACTCTTAATTATGTAAGACAACATACCAGTTGTCACGAGAAATATTTTATTACGTACATTTCTTCAAACAAGCTTGACGATACATTCTTCAATGTTTTGCTCGACTCTCTGCAGCACGACCTTCCTTTATTTGTGTTCTTGCCCAGAGTCTAAGAAAAACCACAGAGTTGTGGTGTGTGAAAAATTGATGACATTACTACCAAACCAATCTAGACCTTCTATGCTTCCCTGAGTAACAACATGCTGCACTTCTGGCTCCTGAGCAATTCACAGGTCGGTGTTGGGCAGCCTGACGAGGAATACCGTTCTAGGTCCTCTCAAGTGACTCCAGGTATAAAACCTTTTATCTTTGGTATTCTGGCCTCTGTCTCCCGCTGATTTCCTTGATACCCTACAGTTTCTAGCTCACACATTTTCATGACCTCCCACCCCTCCAACTCTCTGAGTAAGAAGCCTAGCATATAATGTACACGTTTTTCATCTCGTACGATTGTTTTGGAGGCATCTTCCTTTTGTCATATTGGGGTAGATTGTCAAGTTGAGCAAGGAAGTGTTGTTGATTTTTCAGATTTTCAGCATATAAATATTGCTTACTGGGATATGGATGATGATTTATTTGCTAACTTTTTTCCCTAGGGTATAGACTGGCGGGTTTCTGGTTTCTGAGTGACATGCTGGTGCCCTCACACCCCCCTACAGCCACCAGTTAAGGTCCATGGGCTACCGGATGGATGTGCCTTAGGCAGGGTATCTAAAGTTTTTTTTCATGGTGGCCAGTGTTGTCTCCAAAATGTGTCCTTAATTATTCCATAACAATGCTGACTTCTGATTTTATTCTGGCATATATTTGAGTGAAATAAATGCGAATGTTAATTTGCAAAGGGTTTATAATGCAAGTGTGATCTTGTGTAGACCTCCATCACTGGGGTCTCCATATTCAACATAATCTCTCATTTTCGCTTGTGATAGACTCTACTTTAAGTAGAGAATGCTTGCAGGAAGAGTGAAAATGTATGCTTTCTATGGCATATGCGCCAGCGCTTAACATTAGAAACTGGACGATACAGCGAGCATGTACCCTTTGTACGCGAGAGCATTCCTTTCATAAAATGGTCACTTAGTCGGACACCCAAAAGATTTATTTTCCAAAACCCGTAATTTTCGCAAGAATTATACACAGGACAAAATGCCAATTTGTTTTATTTCACTGGGCTTGGTAGTGGCCACAGGTATGTGACATTTGGTTCAGCGATCAACACCTTACCAAGTCTGCAGTGCGCTTGCTGAGGAGAAATTCTAGGCTAGGGTTCTCCCCCAGGGGCACGTAACACGAAATAGAAGCAAATATTAGCTGTGCGGCATGGTTTTCCAGCCTACAGTTTTCTAGTTAGATAAGCAGCATCCTAGCCTATGAGATAAGGGTGACTTTCAAACACTGGTGTCCTGCCTGCCGCCGCCTGATCAGAAGATCACTTCTAGGTTGCGTGCGCGTGCCATCGAAGCAGAAAAGGGACCAATAAAGGAGAGTGGTGCGCGTACACCGCGCGCTCCCAGCTGCAGGTGAGGCCTCGCAAGTGCCGCAGATAACTTGCGTCTGTTCCTCCCCTTCAAGCACGGCGCGCGGGCGAGGCTCGGATAGGATGACTCCGCGGGAAGTTTACATTCCTGCAAGATTGTTGTTTGTAGGAGGCGAAGGAAAACTGCACGAAAACACATATGCCCTCGCCACTGCTGGCGCTGCCAGCTCGTCCGTATATGCGCGTGCGTGTCACTCTACATCAATGCAACAAATAATGCCTGAGGATTTGACCTTCACATATATTGTTTTTTCTCGCCCCGGTTTTAGGTAATCAAATTAACATTGGCGTGCTGGGCTAGTGATCGGTGGTGCGGTGCGTTTTGATAGTCGTGGCTCTTAGCTCATTTAGCTATTGTGTAATCCGGATTTGCAGCAGGTGTAACTGGCTGATAAGGACTCTTGTTGGCTTTATTTGAAAGGTCGCGTGTCAGAAAGTCACACGATTAAACCCTGATCTGAATATCAAACATTAATTGCATCCATTGATTTTCCCGGTTTCCTATTGCACATTCCCACCAGAAGCTAGGATATAAATACCCTTGTGTTCTAGATTTTTTTTCTTGTGTGATTACCACTTAATATGTGATTATGCCTGTTTGTGAAATTACTTTTTTTTTTCTTCAACGTGACTATTACACCACCCTGTGGGGCAAATATCTACCGTAAGATTTAGACTCTGTCTGCTCATTAAATAGCACATACATGCCACTGTGTCATTTCAGTGTGAGCACGCTGCACTGTGGCGCCACAAGAATGGTTGAAGTATCGGGAGTCAGCACATGTACTAAAACAAGCATTGGCAAAGCCTTAGGTCTCACCTATGCAAAAGCTGTTGGCTTTGCCAATCAGTGTCTTTAGCCTTGCTGTAGAGCAGCGTGGCTGCAATATCGCTTGGATAAAAGTTAGAAAAAAGTGTCATGATGCTTTTTTTTCTTACGTTGGGGAGGGGGTGGTGAGCAATGTGCACAGTGAGAAGGAGAGTGGGAGAGAACGGTCCAAGACTGAGTATGGGAGGCAACGCAACAGTAAAGAACGAGCTGTGATGCACCCAGGTTTGGCCACATCACAGCACTTTTTTCTTATGGTGGGTGGGCAGGCAATGCAGACAATGGAAGGGTGAAGGTGGGAGGTAAAAGGCATCACATGCAACAAGAGGTGGGGTGGTAGGGAAGAAGCAACACAGACAGCAGGAGGGTGGGGTTTTGGATACAAGGCTCAGTACTGCCAATGGGTGGGTGGTGGTGGGGGGTGGGGAAGAAGCATCATGGACAAGGGTGGGTGTGGGAGGGGAAGAAGCAACGTGGACAAAGGTGGGGGAAAGGGAATAAGCAAAATGGACAGTGGGGTTGGAGGTGAAGCAGTAAAATGATAAAGGCGGGCTAGGAGGGGAAGAAGCAACACAGACGAGGACAACAGAGGAAGAAGAAAATAGTACCTCAATGACAGCATGTACAGCAGAAGGACAGTAAATGAGATGAAACAATCAGTACTTGGTCCATGCTCTAGATGAAAGAAAAAGTGAAGTTGGCTCGCGATGTTCAATTAGGAGGAAGCAAATAAAAATGACAATGACGCCAAGGAATGGTTGGCAATGGATGGGATCCAAGCCCTTTGTACTCATACTTCTCATAAGCAGCAGATCATGTGTGCTGCCTTAGGCAAGACCTAACGATTTGGCAACTACATGGATACAGTGTTCACAAATCACCTTTAAAGCTGTGTCACAAGCACTTCTGCACAGGATTTAAAATGTTAGAGGCATGTATTTACCTTATCTTTGAAGGCCAAAACATTTCTCTGTCACCATTAACTTGGCAGAGTCATCACAACAAAAGTTTGCCTTGAGCCTTTTGCTTGCAAGCCATTGTCTGTATTGTATATTTCTGATTTATAAGACCACAGAGCTCAAATGCTTAAAGTCATTGCAGTTGATGTACAACTGTGGGATGCTGTACAATGAAGATGGAGAACAGAAACATTACATCTATCCACAGCTTAAAATGTTAACACATAACTTTCCAAATCAAGAACTCTGAGTAGGTTATACATACATTTCTCTCTATATAGGAAATCAGATGATATTTACTGTGGACATTTTAGTCATGTTGCCTAAGTTTGGCATGGTGCTTTACCCCTTCCTTAATAGACCTATGATGTTTATGCAACAGGACAAACATTGTTGGATAATGTGAGGAGAGGACAGTGGAAGAGAAGGTGCTTAACTTTTTTATTTGCTTAGCAGAAAATGGAAACATTTTAAAACTCAGACTGCAAAGAACTGTATTTCTAAAAATGCTTTCTCACTCGCCTGTCGGATTCCTTTTTGGCACATAGATTCTATGATCAGATCAAGCCCCTAGTGAAGCCTGGTAAAATGCCAGTGACAAAGTTGTGTGGCGTATTGTATGAGAGTGTGCCATTTTACACATGACAGCATTGGTGGGTGTCAGAGGATAGTAGGCATTATTCTGGAATGTATATAGTATCTGTCATGTTGGAATATGTGATATAGGGCCAGATGTATCAAAGGGTTTTTCCCATTCTGTGTCGATGGGAAAATGTGTTGGTACATATGGCCCATAGTGAGACCTGTGCACGTTGGCTGGTGAACACAGGCTTAAATATTCATTTTTTTTATGACTTAAGAGTATAAATCAAATAACCCTAAATACAAATGTTGTGAAGTCTAGAGGTACATGGCAGTAGCTTAATTTTATGTTGTTGATTTTGGTGCATATTCTGAAAAATGTGCTAGTTCGGCAGTTTGGCTGTAAATAGTATACTGTGTGTCCCCTCACCCCCAAGCAACAAGTGCTGTTATTTGTAGATTCTAAGTCCATGCACCTCTTTTTTTTAATCAGGTAAAATCCAACATTGTACCTTCGCAGCAGCTTTGTAGATAAATCTTGTGCTGAAATCCCTCGTCCAATCTGTTCCTCTACTATCCTTTCTGATTGCTTTAGTCTGTGATTTAGAGTTTTGAATTGGGTCATCATGTTTGCTCGTCAATTTCCCTTGTTTGGTGGTACAGTTGTGTTCCTGCATTCTGGTTGTTACTGTCCAGGAAGTCATATAAATGTGGTACATTTTAAAACAGCACATGATGTGATTAGTCACATAGGTAGTATTGAAATTTGAGCGTTTGCGCATTCCCTAGTGTGATACAGTTATTTAATCTGGTTTGGTTGCACAGGTTGCAGCTGCTCATGAATGATGGCCATAACCGGTCACCTGGTTGGTTACTCTCCACATAGAAGAGAATCGCCTACATTGTGGGCTCATTTAAAAATTGGTTGTTTTGTGTTTTAGTGTAATGTGGGAGGAAGTGTTAAGATCTTCCAGTTCTCCTGAATAATTCTTGGTATCTTCAGAGCGAGAGGATGAGTGATAACCACATTAAAGTGTCCCTCATCTTGTCATTTTACCTGCTGAATTAAAGCTTCACGGGGACTAGTTAGTGCCCATTTGTAGGCACTCCTCGTAGTTTTACATGGGTAAGTTCTTGCCACCATTACATATCTCTGGTTGGTTACCTATTTGAACAAATTCTGTTGTTTCACAACTGTTCTTTTTTCAGCGAAGAATAATCTACTGGTAGGTTTTTCTAGAGTGCATGTGGGTGAAGGGACTGATAGTTGATTAGAACATTTCTTACTGTAGGTTTTGTATTATTGCTATATGAGCCCAAATGTACAAGCGCTAATCCTGTTCATGGAGCTATTGAACGGACACGAGTAATCAGTTCAGTGCCTTGTCAGAAGCATAAAATATCATCATTGAAACAAAAACACAATTTTATATTGTTATATGGATTTGTAGTTTGGTATAGAATTGAGCCCTCAAAGTGGCACATAAAATTTTAACCAGACTTGAAGAAAAAGCTGTACCCATTGATTTACCAAGGGACGACTATTCAATTTTGGAATAATTCCGTATGAGCAATAACTAAATGCTTTTCATTATACAAGTTTGTGGGGTGTTACAAAAACAATTAAATACGAGCTAGAGAGCACTACAGGGCCTGTAATGTGGCGGTTTGAGGAGTATTGTAGAATGACTGTGTGCTCCAAGTGGTTAGTCGGGTGCAAGAGACAAAACTAATGAACTCTTTAATGGCGTTCTAGAAGTCGGTACGATTTCACGCATATGGCTTTATATTCAAAACACTTTCCCTTACAAACAATGTCAGTTAATTAGGACAACAGTGCAAGTTCCCCTTCTATTCCTGACACCACGTAGCGTCCTGGACAAATACATTTGTGTTTGTGTATCTTTGTGGCAATGTAGACCGCTGGACCCCTTGGGTTCTGTTCAGTCCAGAACCCACCCTTTTGTCCATCCATGAATGACCCCCAGACTGCAGTGATCGAGCCAATAGACAAAGTGAGAGCTACTGCTATTCTGCATTCAAAACTGTACAAACAGGAAGCTCCCAAAATGTTCCAGGGGATGGGAAAAGCTCGATAGCCATAGGGCATGAACCCACGAATAAACCCTGAAGCCAGATAGGTATACTGCTGGTTCAAGGACTAGCTCAGTCTTATAGAACAGTGGCAACTGGTAAAATATGAAAGGAGCAGTGTGTAGAGATTGGTCCGGAGATTTCATGAGCTACCGAAGTTAGCGAGCCTAATTAATGAAGGAGGAGAGTGGGTAACCATTTCCCAAATCAGGCTGAGACCTTAAATCCTTCAATATTTGTTACACTTTTTACGTTTCTAATTCTGGATATTAGAAAAAAATACATGTTTTCCTGTTCTCCATACAGATATTAACACTGATGCCTTTTCAATAATGTTCCAATTATTTAACCTCTGCGGACACAGCTGCCGTGTCATCAGTGACAGGTAGTCGGTCACCTTGTAACCCTACTGTTATGAATGGGTTTCGCTCAGCGCCCTTAGTTACTCGTGTGTATAGCTCACTCCTTGTCTCTCTTTTCAGCTTCGCGATAAAACCCGCACTATGAGGATGCTTGTGGCCCAGTGCATGAATCTAAACATTAGCCCTGAAGCACTATATAGAAAACGTGAACTCTGATACCCAAATGTAAAATGAAATGGTATTTGTTGTTTACTTTTCCTGCAGCTTGACCACTGTAAAATTGGGAGAGAATTTAGAAACGCATGTATTCCTCGAAAAACCCAACTGGCCAGCATGGGCTGACAACTTCTGATGGGGGATCGTGTATTGTCCATGGATGTAAGACTTTTCATGCCTCTGAAGCGGTCCAGTCTACCTTCTACTGCTGCGGGCGACTTTGAAGTAACAGGTGCCTGTCTTCAAATTCGCAGCACTGCAGCTCAACAGGCTAATGTACCTACTGCAGATCAGTGGTGCAATGAAACTGAGACCCCCCCCCCCCCCCTCCCGCACAGTACATGGAGGGGTCCCCCTCTGGACTCACTCAGGAGCTGTCAGGCCAGGGTAATGTGCTGAGGGGGCCCCCTGGAGCTCGTGGACACCCCGCACTGCGGGGACCTTTGTTATGCCACTGCACTGGTGGAAATCTACAAACCACACTGGGTCATTGTCAGATCCAACATTTACAGTAAATGAAACCACAAAGTGGCAGTGGTCGTCATATAGAAACGAGGCTCTTTATTTGCGTGCCTAGGAATATGGTCCTTGTGGAATGAAAGCAGTGGCGCAGCAGGAAAAGCCGAGGGAAAGGGAAAGTAAATAATTGCAAACCACAATGTTTTTCAGTAATTAATAGTAGGCAAGCAGCTGATCTGTAAAAAAAAAGAAAAAACCAAGAGTGTAGGGTTTAGATTTGGTGACTGCTGTTCCTTACTTATGTTTTTCGTCAACTTGACGTGTTTGAAAGAGATAACGCCACAGCAGGGAGAACGTGGACGCCTCCACACTTCCGTAGTATGGGACCGATCTGTCTTTTATCTGCCCACTCGTTCATATCACCTCCGCTGTCTGCGTCTGGAGGTGGAACAGGCAGTACATCGAGCGTGGCAGGTTACAAACATAGCCACTCATTATGCGGCTTACAAACAAAGCTGAAGTGAGTTTCCATGTGTTTGGTTACTCCTGCCCCTCGTGCTGCCTGTCCTATTTCATACAGGGGCCCTAGAGGTGCTCGATTCTGTCATTGAGCACCCCCCAGCCAATCACAAGGCTGCTCTCATGCTCTGTATCACAACACATAGCTTGAAAGGAGCATCAGAATTGGTTGGATGGCCAACCTAGTGCTCCCTCAAAGCACAGGGGCACTTGATCTCTGCCCCCATGAGTCTATCACAGCGCAGATTGGGATGGCTACTGTACAGATGGCAGGCTGGCTGTGGTCATTCTGACAGGCACATTTCAGTTCACTTCAGCAGGCAGCCATCAGGATGTGTGTGTAATACTGTAGCCTAACCCGCTGCGCTGTAAACTCATTAAGTGTGGGTCTGTAATACCTGCAGTGTGTGGCGGCTCACAGTGTGGGAGGAGCACAGTGCTAACGTCCCTTAGGAGGAGCCACCCCTGATGGGCACACGGTTCATACACAGGGTGTGCCCATTGTCTTTTAATACCAGTGAGCTGCCTGTTCATAAGGGAGATGAGCAATCTCTTGTGAGACCTGTGCTCTGGAATTCTCTTTATATAAATAAAGGCTTCCAAACATCCCATGCCACCTTTTTATTGAAAAAAATGTTCATCTTTTTCTTTCTTGTAAAGGCTTATTTTAGCCTTTGCATGCATTTAACTGGGGCCTGATGTACAATTATTATATCCCCAAAAAGTAATTGCAAATTGCGCAGACGTTATGTGAATGGAATGTTCTTTGTGAACCAACATATGTGCTAGTAGGTCAGTTCACAAAGTACTGAGACGCAAAGTCACACAGTGGCCTGACTAGTAGACAGGGATGGTAGCCTGCAAGGGGCAGCTGACCTCCATCCCTACGAATGCATTCCAAAACGAAAACCCTTACAAAAAAAAAAGCAGCCTATGGTTCTGAAAGGAAAGAGTGCTGCTTATAAAATAAAAATACGTTTTCAGTTTTGGAAAACTTCAGAGTGAGCAAGTCTCGTGACCACTGCCTACTGACTCCACCCCAAGACTGCCAACACGATTCCCAAAGTACAAGGGGCCTTAAGGAGGGCCCCTTTCCCTTTGCAACTCTGTTACAACTCCAACTTGGGGGTCAGTAAGTCATCAATGGCTTTTAGCGGTGCTAAGCCACGGATACTTTTCTTTCTGAAGTGAAAGTAGGAGGGGGAAGATCTTTTTGTGATTCGGAAAATATCGAAAAAGCCCTTTGTGAGTTGGGATTAATTTTGTGTCTCATAAAAGGGCCTTTCTACATTAAGGAAGGCTCTAACTGGTCAGAAACCCCTTGATTTTGCAAATCGCAGGGTGTGCGATCGCAAAAGGATGCTGTACATGAAGCCCCTGATGCCTTCTTGCATTCTGGGAAGGTATTGACAGGCAAGACATGTTTAACTAAACTAATAAGCAGACACATGCAATTACAAATGTAGCCCTGGGAAATTGCATTTGGGTTCAGTGGAGTAATTGATTGGACTGATTTCTGATTTAAAAATAGTACAGGGACTCTCATAGCTTTAATACACATGCGACGATGCTACCCGCAGCAGCCTAGCAGTGTGAAATGATGTGATTAACATACATGGTATGAGGTAACATGTATGTAGTGCAGGCCCCTTGATCGGAACTGATGCTAAACAGGCTCCCATGTATTTCGTTTTGAAACTGTGTAGTTTTCGTTACTGTACGTAGAGCGCCAGGACAGCATAGTTCTGTTACTCACGGATAGACCTGCAGGTCTACAATCTCACATAGATTCGGAAGTTTGCGAAACTTTCCGGAACTATGCCATGAGAAGTCCAACAGTCACAGGTATACCGATGGAAAACCTTTGTGCGGTCTGTTTTTGCATGAGGAGATGTACATGTGTGTATTTGCTCATGCAGACAAAGACGAACATGTGCACTTTAATGTTTTCTTTTTCTTCTCCACAGGGAAAATGTTTCCCCCTGGACAGGCCCATTACACTGACCCCACACCAATCCTGGAGAGTTTCCTTCCCTTCCCGCCCCTGTAAATGGCTTTGCTTCCGCCCTTGACACCAATACATTTTCAGCCATTTCCGAGATGGTAATGTGGTCGGAGACGAGTTTGGGAATTCCCACAAATGTGAAATTGTGTATGAGTTATCAGACCTGCGGGGCATTTCTGCTCCGGTGTGCAAGCTCCTGCTTGTCCTCATAATTTCGCTCACATGAAGATTTTTGGGAGAGTCAAGCCCTTTACTAGTGCTAAAATAACCTTTGTGAATTGCACTTGAAAGTAGCCTTGGGAATCAGGCCCACTGAGCGAAGGCCAGAGCATCCTGTATGCTGAGAATCCTCTATATGCGGACACGGGCACCTATCATGGTGTCTTCTGTTTGACATCGCCTTGTTTCTGTAGTTCCTCTATCCAATGAGAAGCCTCCTATACTGTAGGAACTGTACTTCCTTGATGTGCAGTGCATTCAGCAAACAAGCATTGGCAAAGCCAATAGGTTTTGCCTTTGTTTATTCTTTTGCATTCTGTCTTACTAACTGGATTAGAAATATTAGAAAGAGGTTGTAATGGTGTTTGTTTTAAATTTGATAAACTGTTAATAGTTGTTTATGTTGTGAGTATAGTGATGTGAGGTTAGTTAAGTGGCACTGCACCTGCTGCACCATTCAAATCATGCCCCTATTAACTACAAGGTAACCACAGTTGTGACTGCCTGTTTAGTAGTAAAATATTGCAATATTTGCTGTTTGGAGGAGTTATAACAACTTTCGGCTCTGATGCCACTGAACCTGCTGCACCAGTCAAAGCATGATCCTATTGCCTGCATTGTAACTGCACTTGTGACTGCCTGTTTACCAGTACAATATAGCAATATTTGGTGTTTAGATGGGTTCCTAGAGCTTTTGGCTCCAGTGTGTCAGTACCTGCTGCACCACTAAAATCATGACCCTAGTGCTTGAAAGGTAACTGCCTGCTTAATTGTAAAATATAGCAATAATAAGTGTTTAGAGGGGTGCCTAGAGCTTTTGTACCCTATGCCACTGCACCTTTGAAATCAAGACCATAGTGGCTGAAAGGTAACTGCACTTTTGACAGCCTGTTTAGGATAAAAACATGAGCAATAATCTGTGTTTAGAGGGGTACTGACAACCTGTGGCCCGGTTGGAAATGGCCCTTTTTGCAGGGTAATCCCCAAACTTTTTGCCATCTTCCTCCTATTTTCTCAGGTCTGTTTTTGCTGGTTTATTGTCTCTGCGCACTTTACCACTGCTAATCAGTGCTAAAGTGCAAGTGCTCCCTATAGAAATTGTACTGTTGATTGGTTTATCCATGATTGGCATATTTTATTTACTAGTAAAGTGCACTAGAGGTGCCCAGGGCCTGTAAATCAAATGCTACTAGTGGGCCTGCAGCACTGATTCTGTCACCCACAGTAGTAGCCATGTAATCATGTCTCAGACCTGCCACTGCAGTGTCTGTGTATGCAGTTTTAAACTGCCAATTCGACCTGGCAAGTGTACCCACTTGCCAGGCCCAAACCTTCCCTTTTGGTACATGTAAGGCACCCCTAAGGTAGGCCCTAGATAGCCCCATGGGCAGGGTGCAGTGTATTTAAAAGGTAGAACATGTACTGACTGGTGTGTTTTACGTGTCCTAACAGTGAAATACTGCCAAATTCAGGTTTTACTGTTGCAAGGCCTATCTCCCTCATATGTTAACATGGGGGCTGCCTTTAAATAAATTTAAAGCACAGATTGCCTTTGAGGGCAGATAGAAATGTGGAGCTTGGGGTCTCTGAACTCACAATTTAAAAATACATCTTTTAGTGAAGTTGGTTTTTAGATTGTCTGCTCACACCGCAGCCTGGGCCTCCCCGACGATGATGCTCTTGCTGACGCCGGCGCCGCTGCCTGCACCATGGCCTGTGGATACCGCTCGTGAGAAGCACGAAGCACTGTCCCGTCTACACAGTGGTCTGTGGACACAGCTCATGAGGGTCACGAAGCACCGTCCCGTCCCGTACCGCTGGCTTGGGCCTACCGACGACAGCACTTCAGCAAGGATGACACTGCTGCCTGCACCGTGACTTGTAGACACAGCACCGCCCTGCCTCACACCGCAGCCCTAGTTTCACTGACGCCGTTGGACGCCGTCACCGAGCCGCTGCCTGCACCATGACCTGTGGGCACAGCACATCGCGTAACGAAACTTGAGGGGGGAGCCTGCACAGTACATGGAGGGTCCCCCCTCTGAACTCACACAGGAGCTCTTAGGCCAGAGTGCTGTGCTAAGGTGGGGTCCCCATGAGTTCAGGGCCCTCTGCACCACAGGGGCTGCAGGAGCCTTTGTTACACCACAGATACAGAAATACATTTAGTTTAATTAACATCTCTCATCATATTATGAATAAATCCCCACAAAATGGACAGATTTATCTGGCAGAATTCTGCATGATATTCCCCATTCCATGTGGATTAAGGCATACATTTAGCACCTATTGTAAGCAGGTGGTGAATGTGTGTGGTGGACCTGAGTTGGGGGAGGTATGATGACATTGAAAGGGAAGTCATGTCATGGCAGGGGGAGTAGCACTGAATGACCGCACCCACCCTCCCCACCCGTGGCAGAGAAAAAGAATGACCAGGACTGCTGTCACTTCTAAAGCCTCGTAATTTTATCAGCTGAATTTTCTGGGTGTGGAACACTAGCCTAGTCATGATCAGGCAGAGTGGTATCCATCATTTCTAGGCCGTCAAGCATTCTTTCTGAATGTGAGATCAGCCAAAAACGTAACAGTTATTAATCACAGGTTAATCCTGAAAATAGCAGCAAAAATGTGAATATCACCAAATTATAGACAATAACAGGGAAGTAATAGCTCAAAAACCTCTTCTACTGTATGTGGATTACAACAATTCTGTTTAAGGCCTTCCTTTAGTGTGTTCCGAAAACACGTTAAATGTGTGTTTATTAGATTCCTGCACATTAAACAAATGTGTATTTAGATTAATGCAATACTCCTGCTTCCTGAACTGCAGTAATACCGCAGAGAAAAATAATGAGTTTGTTGTCTTGCACGGCATAAGGAGTATCTCATTCCCATATAGCACTGTTTTGCTGGAGGACTCATCCTTCGCCATGAATACGTTTGGCTTCCTTGACGCCTCTGCTTGCACCAGTAAGTCCTGGACAGAAACGCAATGTCTGCAAGTAATTCACCATAAAGGAGTAATAACCCTCCTCCGACATACAAAAGCACAATTACATCCTAGTATTAACCCTGGTTTACATATTATAGTAAAACAGTACAGTCACCAATAGAAAAAGTTCTGTGTAACAGGTCAACTTTCCTTTCCATAGCTTTAAATTCTTAGAAATGGCATTCATATTTAAACATTTTGATTAATCGCAAATGTTGCAGAGCAGTTCGCAGGTGTGTTAAGCAATTTACTCTTCAGTGATGCTTCTGCAGAATCTATATCTTTCATAAGTAAAATGTACATTGTGCTGACCGCAATAAAATGCAAAATGGCATTTTTTTACAGGCATTAAACCCAAAATTCATTCCGTTCTTGCACCTCACACCATGCAATTTTGTACTGAAAAATATCATATGCTTACCCAATAAAGTGTACAGCGTTATGTTCCGCATTTTCTAAAACAACCTCGCAGAACTTTGCTTGTAGGCACAAATAGATCTAGGGCAGAGCTAGAGTATTTAGCAACTTCTGATGTTGCCAGCAGAAGCCACCACGTTGACCTTAATAGTTTACGGTGGGGGTGTGATGGGAAATGGACGGCTTCGCCTAGGGTGGAAAAAAACCTTTGAACAGTTCTACTTTGAGGGCCGGTGTTGCTCAATAATAAACATGTCTGGTCTAAAAGACAAGGGAAGAAGCAAGGAAGGCAATCCATTGGACTTCTATGACCGCGATGGCGTCCCCGCAGACTTTGCTGATGGAGAGACTAAAATAACTCTTCCCTCATTGTGCCTCGTGCAAAGCGTTGCCCTGAGGGCAGCATGGAGTAACAGGTGTAGCTATCAGTAGTGCAGAAGGGGCAGCGGCACCAGGGCCCAGGGGACTGAGGGGCCCTGTGCACCTCAACAAAGCAACCAAACCCAGGGTTGGGACCCCTTTTGCCACTAGATGGAGTCGTTTTATCTAAAAAGTAAAAAAAAAAAAATGTGATCGTTTGTCATCACTCAATACACTAATGCAAGCTGGGACCACAACCCGCTCCAGCGATGGCTGTAGTGAGTGTTTCATTCTAGGGAGCAGGAAACGTCGAGAGAAAGCATTTTCACATTGCCAGAAATATTAGTGGAGGCAGAGCGTTTTCTAGGTTTTGCAGCCACGCTGTGTTGCTCTCTAAGACTTGGAGGGCTGTTCGTGCTGTTCAGATGGACAGTAGCTGTTGTGAATGCAGCTCGGTGATTATGAAGGTCCCGAACCTTTCACTGAACTCGTGCTGCCCCTGTGCGACAATCCAGACAATACTAGCTGATCGGAGCCGCAGCCTGCTTTGACTGAAGTCTCTCTGATGTTTTCAGTCACAGACTTGTTCCTCGCAAACAACCACTGATCAAAGAAATGCAAAAAATAATGATGTCCTGCCTTCTCCGGAGCTTCTCCTACCAGGCGAAAGGTGCATTTAGCTGCTTACTGAAACCCTCAAACCAAGCTCAAGAGAGAACAAGAACAATGCTCTGATCTGTGATGCTTGAGTTAGGATGGCACCAACCTAGATTCCGGATTTGATCAATCGTTTGATTATATCCACTGTGATGGCAGAAAATAAGATTGTGTGTGGGAGCAGATCTTTCTTTATTGTTACCTATATCGGCAGGAAATGGGAAGAGGAAAAGACATCTAAAGATGGAGACTAAACACTTCGAGATAGCCCCTCCTTAGTGTAAAAAAAAGCAGTACATGATGTGCTTTGGCCCAAGGAGTTTGTTGTGCGTTTGAAGAGCTCTTGCAAAGGATTTGCCTGTTTTGTGCTTGTGTCTATCATCTGGGCACTGGGATAGAAGTGGGGGGTGCTGGGACAAGCGGACTGGGGCAAATGCAGTTTGCATGAAGGGGGCAGTACAGCCCTTGATCTGGGCATCTCCTTTCTTTTTGTTACGGCCCTGGATAATGGATAAGATGTCTTCTCCTATGTAGGATGCATTGAGGAGGCGGCAGCGTGGAGTCTGGAAGGACATGGAGCATGGCATTTCCACCATCCAGGTGCAATTTCAGTTCTTCTCAAAATGCGCTAAGGCACATAGAATATGTACATCACTGAGAGCACCCAGAGAAAATGTGCAGCATAGACACCAGCAGGACAAGCTCCCATTACACAAATACAGCAAACACAGAAGATGTACATCTCCCATGGAAGGCTTTCACAAACAGGTACACTGCATGCAGGAGGCTGCATTGATGATTTCCAACAGCATTAGATAACAGTTCATGCCTCAGATTACTCTACCATGTATAAAATGATGGAATGATGTTGAATGTACTACATTGCCCTCCATTAGTATACAGAGGATTGTTTGATGACAACCATGCATTAGACGGAAGTTTGCTATTAGTCCACAGGATTATTAGGATTGCTTTCCCTTTGTTGTTCTATATCATTTTGAAGCTTTTCACCGCATTAAGTTACAAGTGACTATACAGATTACTTTATTCTGCACTAAATTGCATAATTGGATTAGTTTGGTTTATTTTCCCTGTAATAGACTACACGGTGTTACAGTGGCTTGCATTTTTCATGAAGGAGATCCCAGCACTATTTTTTTTAACTTTTACTGGATTACAGAACACTTTCACATTAGGCTAGAAAAAGAGTACTCTGAGTACTTACTGTATTTAGTCTTGTTTGTTTTCATTATATTTAATGGCTTCTTCATTAGTGAACCTCATAAAAGTGTGTTTATCATAATAAAGAAGCATGTGGATTTGCACATTGTATACCACACACCAGTTTGTTTTATTTTGCTTACTTGAGCGTACATATTCGTAAAGCTTTTAAAAGATTCAGAACCAGATAAATGTATACAGTAGTAAGAAAACAGCTTTTCAGAATTTCTATCAAGTAAAAACACAATCTATACTTTGTAGTTACCAAAACCATCAACCAAGTACAACACGAGACATAAGTTGGTAGTTTGCAAATAATTTTCTGCTTGGAATAATCTAAAATAGTTTAAAAATATTCCGATTCTTGTTCAAACTATTTTCTACTTTTTACTTAGGTATTTTCATTAATAAAACTTTCACTTTAAACAATAACAAAGTGGCTTTTCTCTAAAAGCAGTGACATGATAATTGCTTTTCATAGACCTGATGACATTTTAGAACCTCATTAAGATTGCAGATTTGTGAGAAACTAAGCGTGGAAAATATAATTAAAACGTTAACGTTTATTCTACCCACTAACACGTCTTTTGAAGTAATATGTGCACAAATGTAAGAAAAGTCATTGTCAAACCTTTACTGTCTCCAGAAGAATTTCTTAATTCAACTGCTAGCTGAAGGTGATCAAGTTAAATTCTATTTAGTGCGTGGAATATCATATATAGATACAACAATTCAATATTTGTGGTGCCATCCGTATCACGAATACAACATTCCAGACCTGTCCAGCATCTGCAGTGATTTCCTGTTTGCAGTGCCTGCTGAGGCTGTCACTCCTGGGTGGATTTTATGTAGATAATTTATAACAACCCAGTGAATGAAAAGAGCCTGCAGCCGTCACTCCTTGTTCCTGCCATTACACACTCAGTGATGCTGCAACCTAAGCATGCTACTGTACTCTTGCACAGTACTGAACTGCCACCCACACAAGCCACACCGCAGTTCAACACTCTTCCAACCAAGCACCGGTTAACTGTGTAGTGTCCCCCCAGTCCAGTAACTCAGCACCTGGTCAGGGGTGTGAAGTGCTACATCAAAGCAATTACATATAGAATTATAGATAGGTAACAATCAATAACGGGGAGGTTTCTAACCAGTGGGTTCTGAGTGACATCAAGTAGCCAATGACAGTGACGCTCAAGTTGTCTATGGTGCCACTCAGAATCCCAAGACTGAAAACTTCCCTCTTCGCCACTTTCTTCTCAGGTATAATGTTATGTATTGCCCCAGAGTTACCTGTCCCACCTGTCGGCTGCCACAGAGGTGCAGAGGATTCATTGGGAGCCATACATAATATGACTTCTACCTGTCCTAGAAGCAAAAAAATAAAAATAAATAACTGGCCTCCAGCCACCATAACTGGCTGCCTTTGTGCCATTTTAACCCTTTCCTTTCCAGAGGCGTGTCCTGCTTCTCATCAGAGCATAAATCCAGCCTTGTGCTGACAGAGCCCTGTCAGAGCCGCCTGGAATTCCTTTACTACACAGAAACAATGGGTAACAACTTATGTTACCCACTGTTGCTACGTTATAGCAGTGAGTAATCAGATTTAAACTCTGTTACTCACGCTAGTGGCTTTCAGTAAGAGCCACACATAACAGCAAAATACTCTATACCTGGACGTTTCATTTCCAAACAGGGAGGGAAAGAGCCAAACAAGTGGAATCGGATGCAGTGTTCCTGATTCCGGCGGTAATTGTCCCTGCAAATAGGGATAGTTGGAATATCATGGTATTCCTGACTCTCAAAATGATTGACTAAATCTAAATCTTCAGCAGTGGAAATGGAGAGACACAATTCGTTCTAGGAGTAAATATACACAAGAGTAAATATACTTTTGTATATTTACCTTTGTGAATTGGGCCACTGTATATAAATCACAGAGTATAATAACTTACTCTCTATTTGCCACACTCATAAAATATTTTTTACACTTTAAACCAGAACTTGGATATTTGTTTTCCTTTTGATGCCATAAACATACAAACGTACTTATTTTGCTATGACATACACATAGAATACTTATTCTATAACATTACTTATTATTTATAATAATGCCATAGAGTGAAGTTGCTAGTAACTACTTGTGAGTTATAAGCCAGCTGATGCAATAATGTACCATTTCACCATTGCAAGATGGCAGACATTTCCCTAGCTGCATTTTGCTGACCTTTCTATTTTTTAAGGGTTTGGGGCTTTCTCTATGTGCTCTAGGCCAGTGGTTCCTAACCTGTGGTCCAGGGACCCCTGGAGGTCCGTGAAGCCTTTTCAGGGGTTCCGCAACTGCTTAGAAATTTAAATAATATTAACAGGTTAGTTCCCTAGCTTTCAGTGATGATTCAGTGGGGGTCCCCGCATTCCAGTAATGATATAGTGGGAGTCCACAGAAGTCAAAAGGTTGAGAACCACAGCTCTAAGCCTCAAGTTGGAGAATAGTGAATGAGACGCCTTTTAGAGATGTTTAGAGCTGTTGAGTCTGGATGTCTCGTGATGAAAGGGGGGGTAATGGAAGTCTCCAGTAACCGTTCTAGACGTGGGATCATGGAAGACTCAACCAATTTGGATGAATCCATGATGTTTTACACGCTGTGCCTCTGGTGTTCACATCTTTGTTGGCCATGTTAACTTAAATACTAATTTCCAGAGAAATTGGTCATCTGTCTCATTCTTGGTAAAGAGAAACATAAATAGCCTTTCTTTTTAAAGAAAACATACAGTCCAACTTTGTAAATTAAATGGAAGTGAATATTCTAATGAGGCGCTATGCAGCTGATACGTTTTCAAAGCCTGCAGCCTGTTTAATTAGCACCCTATATAAAATAGTGAAATTGGCTCAGTCAATCAAAATGCACAGAATGGTGGCACTGTTGGTGCTCGCTTGCATGTTAGGGTCCAAGACAGGAGCATTGGTGAAGTTGATAGGATGGATTATAATAGATTTATTGTTTAAAGTTTACAGGAATTAACAGATCAATTTCCCAACTCCATATTAGTAACCTTTGCTTTTAGGGCGTGTTCTAATTGCTAGGCATGCAGTAAATAACAGCATTCTCACGCTGTTAGCACCTTGAGCAGAGGGTAAATCCCTTAATTACTGAATGATTTACACATGTTATTCATTATTGTAATGTTCAATAGGCTATTCATTATCAAGTGATGTTGAACAGTTTTTAGGTCTGTCCTTTGAAACAGCTGCAGCAGTCTCACCAATCTCTTGTTTAAAAAAAATAAAAACATAATTTACACACACAGAGGGCTAGCTCCCCCTAGCTGTGCGAGCAACCTTAGGATCCTCCTTCCATTCTTTCTTACCCATCAACTCTGGACCCCCGGAAACGCTGTGGTGTTAGAACAGCCGCAGTTTATTCACATCATAAGCTGGTACATGGGTTGTCACGATGTCTTTGCTCATTAGCCTGCTCAGCTTTGCTTATCTTGCATTGTAATGTAAAGCATTCAGTTCATAAATGGTTATACATGTACTTTTTAACTTTATTGCATATAAAAATAATAATTTGCATAACCATGCCATCTATCATCCTCAGTCACAACTTCTCTTTTTTAATGGTTGTCATACATCACTTTTATGAATTGCCATGACAGCCCCCCATTACTTGGTACAGCTAGTCGCTGCTTCGAGGCTTCCCTTGCTACTGGATGCCTGGTGTTCGTGGCCCTGAAGCCACGCCTTGGCTGCAAGTGCCACGTCTGCCTAGTACTGATGAGTTCTTACCCCTTTGTTTACCCTCAAGTGCCCCTGTCGTGAGTCAAGCCTAGGACCTTGTTTGGGCCATTGCCCTTTTACATCTTTGTGTGATGATATTTATTGTTAAACCTTGTTGCTCCCGCCACGCAGGTGGTGGTTTACCGAGCTCTGACAGCTCCCCCCATGACTAGGAAAAAACCCAGCAGCTCGAGCGCCCCAACGATGTTCAGGAGGAACATGCCTGTCCCCACATTAGAAAGGTGGACCTTGTCATCCGGTAAAATCCTGACATGCTCAGGTTGATGAGACCGCACAAACTCGCAACCTATACTTTTCAGAACTTGCTCGTTGCTACGCTCAGCTTCCTTCTGGGTCTGTCATCCGCTCCCTGGCTCTCTGCCTCCACTTGCTTGTATTTCACAATTATTTCTGACTATACTATGTTGGCTGGGTGCTCCAGTCGTGCTAGGTGGAGTAGATCCGCCTGGGTGCCCCCCAGCAGGACTTTGCTCCCCATTGCAGCAAGGTCCTTGCCCCCCAGATGAATGAGAGAGTGCATCAGCGATAGAGTTGTCAAATCCTGAGATGTGCCGAGCTTTAATCGCTATATTGTTCTCCAGCTGGCAGCCCACAATGCGCTGTAGAACTCCTGCACAACTGCATGATTGTCGGACCGCAGCGTCACTTGCTTGTTTGCCAGACGCTCTCTCCATAGTGTAAATGATAAAACTATTGAAAATAATGCAGGAGTGCAACATTCTTTGTTAATCTTGCCTCTTGTCAATTTATGGGCCACAGAGACTAGAATGGCTCTGAAACCTCAAAGTAAGCACATAACACTGAGTAGCCCCTGGACAGACATTAATCATAGTATCCAACTGAAAGCCCAGGAGATGGTAACTGTCTGGGTGCACTGGGAGGAGGTGGAATGCAGACTGTACGTCTGCCTTTGCCGTCAGAGCTTCCTTACCCTTTGCCTTTAGCAGATCGATTGCCTCGTTCCATGTGGCGTAAGATACTGACAACTTCTTCTGATATACCCATAAGGTTCACTGAATGATGGGCTAGGACAGATGATGAATGAGCCACAACTCGCCTGGTTTCTTTTTTGGGACTACCCCCAGTGAGAATACTAGGAAGTCTTTTAGCGGAGGTTTCTCAAGTGGACCCGCCACACAGCCCACTTCTAGCTCCCTGGCCACCTCCGCCTGGCTACTTTGGCATTGTCTGCCACAGATTTAAGGTTGTTGCATAGCATGCCTTCCTCCGGCCCCTCATAAGGTATGGAGAAGCCATTTCTAAGAACCCTCCTCTTAACAGCTGTGCACAGTCTTTCTTTTGATAGTGGTTCAAAAACTAGATAAGACATCAGTATTTTCTTGATGTGGACGTCAGTCCCCTTACTCCTGAGCTCCCCCTTCATGACTTGAGTTAATTTTAGAAGGGGGCCTTTTACTCTTTGCTTCTTTTCCTTTTTCTACACTCGGTAGCAGGATGGTTCCCCCTGCAGTGGCTGCAAGCGTGCTTGAATTTGCAGGTCACCCCCCCCCCATTTGCTCTCTTCTTTGTCAATTTCCAGCACGCAATAGGCTATAGCCTGGCCTGCTAGCTACTCATGTACTGCTTCCCCTCGCTGCCCTGCTTGTACCAATGTGTCTTCTGCTTGCCCCCGTATGGCCAAAAGGACTGCACTTGTGACTCCACCCCTTCTAGTGCAACAACCATGTGTTCAGTAAAGCCTGTTATATCCTAATGATCTTACTCTGTGATGGGCCATGCCTGCATTTTTTAACTGGAGCCTTCATCATACTTTAACCAAGCTTCCCTGATACTCCAGCTGTGCTTCCTGGATTTTTTGCTCCTACAAGAGTGGTGCTGCTACCCCCTGAAGACATTTCTCAACAAACACACAAGACAGGGTGCAAAATGCATTTCTTAATGGACTTCTCTAACCTGGGCTTAGGCCGCGCCTTCCAATATTGAAATATTGAATATATCCTTTCACACCCCGGAAGGCACTTCATCTTGATTTATGCAGCAACACTTTTCCAGGTTAGGAAACAACCTCTAGAAGTTTCTAAATAACCACAAGCTTGTTGTTTGTTTGTTCACTAACTTTTGATGCAACCCCCCCCCCTCTAAAAACTGATCTGTCACGTAGGGGTCGTCTTCTTGCCTAGCAGCTTCGCGAACGGCTACTTCATCAGAGGGCTTGTTTTATCAACAAGATTGTGAATGCTTTGCCTTTTAGTAACCACTCCATGTCTTGGGCACGAACTCACTTGTGTTCTTTTCTATTTGTTGAAACCACTACCATTAAAGTGAAGTGATGGTGGTTCCCAGCTACGAAACTAGAGAAATTGGCTCGTTATTGGTAGCTAAACATTTGTAACTCACCTCCCAATACAATGCTCAAGACTTCACACCTGATGTCACAGATGTCATCAATGTCATTGATACGCCTGGTGGCTTCACATATCAGTTCACCATTGACATCATCAGTGACATCACTATGTATGTGGAACAATTGTTTTATTTCCATGTTTTTTATTTTCTGATGTGTACTATTTATATTCTTCATGCCTTTAGCCTGGTATCAAACTAAACCCTTGTGGACTGTCTAGCTGCGTTGAGCCACTATCTGGTCACTAGTTGCAGTGCGTTGCCTTTAACCATGCCTTTAGTGTTGGTTGAGCACAGTGCCTGCCCGTTGGACTGGACCGGCACTGCCCTCCGCAATTGAATGTGTGAAGCGCGGGTGAGCACAGGGCTGAGTTTCTGGCCCAGCAGTAAACTTGGCTCCATAGCCTCACTAGCTGCTGTGAGATCCCATGTGCTCGCTAACCTCTGGCCATGTTCAGTGGGGGTTAAGCACAATGGCTCTTGGGCCCAAAAAGGTCAATAACTGATGTTTTGCCCCAGGTGCTCAATAACCATTCGATAGAGTTTGAGATATTTGTGTAGGGTGACCTTTGAAAGCTTAATCATAAGCATACCCTGACATTTAGGAAGTATGGAAAATAATTATAGCTATCTGATTGGCTGTCATAGTAGAAACGTTTCCTGTAGCGGCTAACCTCATTGACTGGCACCAGAGAAACATTTCTAGAGTGGCAGGCATTTTCTGTGTCAAAAATAAATAAAAAAGTCAGGGAAAAAGATGAAAAAGTAAACATTATTTTCATTGTGATGCCCACACACTGAACTTGGACAATGATACAAAAAAGATGCACACGTTCTACCCTTTTAACAGTGTGAGGGAACTATGCAATCACTCATGAGTTAGGCAGCTCACTAACAAGGAAAAAGTAAAAAAAAGGACCTTCTGACTGGCTGTGTTGGCTGTGGTCCCATTGTCCCTTGCGGCCATCTTAACATCATCCAATAGCGACTATGGTGTGTTCCATTGCATAAAAGGTTGTTTGCATACACCCCCTCGCCTTCCCAGGTACTAAGGGATGGGGTCGAAAATGCTTCCAGTCTTGCTTAAAGGCTTGAAACACATGTTGGCCTAAAAAAAAACTATTTTCCTATTTGTGTACCACTCTATCTGCTTGGCACTGGAGGAGAGGTGAGGAATTCCAGTTTTAAAGTCATCCGCCCATTAAATGCCCTTTCAGCCCCCAATTCTGGTGCAGGGTTAGCGAAGAAGCCTGTGCTAAATGCCTCTCTCCCCTTTCCATTAGCCTCAGCGTTGCTTAGGGGCAGGCTCGGTATATTTTACCCGCTTTCCCTTCACCCCCACCCTTTGTCTACCCTCCCACTTTGCAGAAATACTGCAGTTCATTGTGGGACATTGAATGCCTAATGAGTGGCACCGGCTGCCTGTAGACGATACACAGTCATTTTTTACCAGGACCTCGCAAAGCACTCTGCTCAGCACACCTAGTACTCCGCTTTAATGCATCTTCTTCAGTCAGGTAATTTACCATATGCACACTCCCACATACCTGCAGCAAAGGCGGACCTGCAACTTCATGAAGCTCATTGTACAAATGTAGAAAAGCACAGCTGTTAACTTTTAATGTGACTGACTGTATGAAGAGCAGATGAGTGACAGGCACATATTCAGTTGTTCAAAACTAACAGCGATGTTTGCATTTTTCCGGGCATGCAGGTCCGATTATGCAGTATGTATAAGGCCTAACATAAAAAATCCCGGTGTTGTAGATGTCATTAGTAGATATGCAATAGCGCATACAAGCAAAACCATTTAGGCTTCACCATGGTTTCTTATCGGAGACAATAGGTGTGCCAAGTGATTTTCTTGCCTTTATTTGGGTGTGCTTTGGACTGTTTTTAAGTAACTGGCTCATCATTAATGTAAATACAAAGACTCGCAGGTTCCCAATCCAGCCAAGAGCTTGGCAGCTGCTCATCCATATGATGGTTTGGGCATCCTGCAGAAACACCGCCAATGCCTCATCTCTGGACTGCAGCATCTAAGTACGCCTGTGAATGCAGGGTCATTCTCCATCCCACCCCACTTTAAGTGCCATGTCTTAAATCTGCCTTGAAAAAAACGTAATATAGAAAGGCACAAGTGTCTATTTGTGTCAGGCAGGTACGCAGTATGTGTTTTTTTAGCTGAAGACACCGTGTCTGAATGGATCTTAATGTAATTTCCTGCCCAGCGAGGTCCTGCTCACTTTAGGAGAGTCGCAGCTTCGGTTGCTTCATCGTAACCTTTTCTCAAATACATTTTAAAGCGAAGGAGAATGGAACAAAAAGTTCCTCTTTATCCTGTGTCTAAAAATGTCCTCAAATCTCTCCTTAAAATCATCAGCAGCTTCTAAACTATGCGGAGGAGTGATTTGAGAAGCATTATCTGTTTTTGTGGCTACCCGCTGTCTGAAAGGCCTATGGTCGTATTTTTGTCACGTGTTACTTTTTTAATTATAAATAGGTACTGGAAGCAATGCACATATTTGTGGCAACCTTGTACCATGACCAAGGGTGGGGGGGAAGGGAGGGCAAGTGGGCGGTGGGTGTGGTTATGCCTCTGTTAAACAGTATTCAGTGATGCCTCACTCTATGGGCAGGTGTAAGGGTTCGATGAGTATGTTGTTTCTTACGGAAGCAGTGGGCATGCGTTGTAGTTCTTGCTTTCTAATGGATCAGCTTGTGTGATCCTGGATGATTCACTGTTTTTCACCTTCTGTCCCATTGTGTGTTCTACACAAAAAACAGTGCCGTAACATTAGCCTCAAATGCAAAAAGAACAACTGCTGGGCTAAACTCTTAGGGTCATATGTACGAAAGCTTTTTCCCATAGACACAGAATGGGTAAAATCCTTTCGTACATCTGGCCCTTAATGTCAAACATTCACCCCCAGTACAGATATCTGGGCCTAAATCCATTTTTTTTTTTTTGTTGCTACCCATGCCATTCCATTTTGGACCGAGACATATGCAAATCAGTCTTGACCCTACTCCCCGATGGAACAGTCCAGACCGAACTGCCAGGACTTCCCTGGACCGAAGAAACATGGCTGATGAGGGATGATACCCCAAAACCGGACCCGGAATGCCTGTTTCCGGTACAGGGAGGACCTGGCCTGGTAGTTCAGGTTGGACTGTTCCCATGGGGAGCAGGGTCAAGACTGATTTGCATATGGTAGGGTCCAAACTGGGGTGGTGTGGTAGGTAAAAAAAAAAAATGGATTAAACCCAGATCTTTGTGACTGGAGGCGAACGTTTGCATTCTGTTCGTCATCGGTTCATTTTACCTTTGTTGCCCTAAGTGGGAAGGACAGGCCCAGACGTGGGTCCCGTGCTCACTGTGCCACTGGATTCAAGCTAGCCTGGCTGATTCGGGGTGCAACCATAAAACTGGTCCCAGGATGCTTGTTTCCAGTCCAAGGAAGATCTGGCCTGACCGTTCAGGCTGGACTATTTCTATGGAGAGCAGGGTCAAGACTGGTTTGCATATGGCTGTATCCAAACTGGAGTGGTGTGGTGGACAAAAAAACTATAGATGAAACCCAGACCTTTGTGACTAGGGGTGAATGTTTGCATGGTTGAGCATTCTGTCCATTGTCTGTTCTTTTTCTCCTTTGTCGCCCTAAGTGGGGAGGGTATGCCCAGACATGGGTCCTGTGCTCACTGCACCACTGGTTTCAAGCTTGCCTGGCTGATGAGGTGTGATACCCCAAAACGGGCCCCTGGATGTGTGTTTCCGGTCCACAGAAGACCTGGCCTGGCAGTTTGGGCTGGACTGTTCCCATGAGAAGCAGGGTCAAGACTGATTTGCATATGGCTGGTTCCAAACTGGGGTGGTGTGGTGGGCAAAAAAAGATGGATTAAACCCAGATCTTTGTGGCTGGGGGTGAATGTTTGCATTGTTCAGCATTCAGTCTATCATCTGTTCTTTTTGCCTTTGTAACCTTAGGCTCAGCACCTAATGTTTGCAGAGAAGGGAATTGAGGCACAAGAATCAGAAGGTATTTGCCCAGTGCCATACATTCATTTTGAGCTGAAAATAGACACTTAGACCGCATCTCCTAGGGTGAGGAGCACTTCATTTTGTATTGCTTATGTGGTAGATCACAGCTGAGAGGCGTTTCAACCATCAGTAGTCACTCCAAAAACTAGCAATATGACTTGTTAAGTAAACCACTCACTGGTCCCATCTGTTGTGGCTTGCATGTCTTGAGTTAAAAAGAAAGGACAGCTCAGCCTTTCATAGTTCTGATATTTATACTTTCAGTACCATTAAACTGGGTGCCAGCATGTCCTGTTAGCTGCTATGCTTCGAAACCGCAATGTTGGCATTAAGGACTATGTAACAGAGGCAGAAGAGTCGATGATGCGGAATTGAAGTCTATGTTGTTGCCAAACAGATTGTTTTTGAAGCAGACCTGCAGTTCAAACTCTTCACTGTTGACCGTCAGTATAAAGCGTGCTTTTGTTGTAGGTAGGAGGAGGATGGAGAAATAAAGCCTGAGAACCTTCTGAAAGGCTCTGTTTCACCTTCTAATTTTCTTCAAGTCAAGGAATAGGAAAGTGGCAACACAGATATGGATAACTTAGGCAGTAGTGCCCTCTGAGTCCAAGGGTTGTGTCACAAGGTTTAGGACGATTGTAAGAAATTTTAGAATCTGTTCAACCAATAGTATTCATGCTATTTTATCATTGCATGATCATTGGTGAGCCTTAAATTTTGTGTGCAACTTCAGTCTCCGGACATTTAGACATGCTAGGATATTGCTGTGCTAAGTGGAACTTAGCAACTCCGAGTGAACAATCAACAAAATCTGTCTGGTAGGTTCATAGGAAAGGGAACAATCACAGTGAGTGAATGAGTGAGTTCTGAAGTTTGTCTCACAAAATGTGGTGAATGGTTGGAACCTCCTTCCAGCAGGAGAAGTGGGGCCCAATGAGTAACAGAATTCATATGGGCATAGTCACAAAGGCATTTTGGAGTAGCAGATGTTTCCATACCCTTAGATTCCTCCTTGAATTGACCCCAAACATCTAAAGTGTTTGTAGAATTGAATATTCAAGGAACATTTATGTGCAGCTCGCACACATAGAGAGTGGTGTGCCCTCTTTGCACTGATATTTCAGTGTTAATTTTCAAAGGTATGTAAGAGGAAGTAAGAGTACTCCTGCGGTACAACTCCCCATACTCTTAAATGCTCTTGTGAATCGGTGCCTAGGACATAGGCTAGGTGCTCATTGTCTGCTGTTACTAACCATAGTTGCTGGCTTAAGATGACTCCTAAGACATTTACGAGTGTTAAGATCTCTGTAAACTTGGCTGATCCAGTGTGAAATTTCCTGCAGCAGAGAAAAACTGCCCTCGTCTGTCTGATTCGTATGCGGAGCAGATTGAGCTCTCGCAGGCCTCAGTTCCACCCTTGGCTCCCCCCGCCATCTTGAGGCCGGACACATGCTCCCCCCGCCATCTTGAGGCCGGACACATGCTCTGTTAATTAAATTACGGTTCAGACACCTTCGCTGTGACAGCTGCCGGGATTTTAGGAACGCTAGTCAGTCAGGGCTTTCTTTAATCTGCAGATAGCGGTGCGCGCTTTTTGCGATGAAAAACTGAATGGGATTCCCACCCCACCCCCTACCGGCAAGGATTCCGGAATGCCATTCGCTCTCCTTCTATCGAAGGGAACTTAATTATAAATTGAGTCTGTGGAGGGCTTGGGTGCGGCTTCTAGCCAGTCATTCTGTCAGCAACAAAGGCAGACGCACGCAAGGTCATCTCCATCAAACCATGAAGACCGTCAAAGGTCGGTTTACTTTTGATGAATGGAACAAGAAAGGGTGAAGGCAGTGACCAGCGGCATAACGCAAAATGGCGTCCTCGCTCCCGCAGAAAGTGACGAGTGGATCCCGAGGCTGCCTAGCTCACAGATATTTACTGGCTTTTGGTTCAGTGGGCCCCTCTCGAGGGCCTTTCCTGCGGTGCAGCATTGCAGCAGGGACCTGCGAAACCCCTCTGGCAATAAGCATTGCTGAGGGCAGGGACTGGACTATTCCAGTCGACAGAATGTGGGATGTACGGCATCCTCACCCAATTAGCGAAAAATGGGAGCCACGGTGACCTTCTGGAGGTGGAGCAAAAATCACAATGTAGCAGTGTGTGGGTGGGCCAGTGGTCATAACGTATGTGGAAACAGCGTGATCATTGAGTGCGGGTGTAGATGAAGCCACAATAAATGTGTAATCCACAGTAAATGTATACAGATAAAGTTAACCTCATTTTACATGCGCATGAGTGAAGAAAAGGCCACAACGAATGTGTGTGAATGGAACTAGGGCTGGGATCTGTCAGTATGTGGGCGAGTTAAAGCTGAATTAAACATGCACATGGTGTTAATTTCCTACATATGTCGTGTGTGGTTTATTTACAGGATGCTTTAAGTGGGTTTTAGCTTAAGTGTGTGAGCGAAGCTGTGAGTGGAGCTACGTGCTATCCAAAAGTGTGCGTTTCGAGTTATTCCATCATCAACTAAATCCGATTTATACCTTCAAATAAGTATTGATACTTAATTTCGACGTAACCAGCCTTGCATCTAAATTGCGCATTAATACAAAAACCGACTGCCAACATCGAAATGGATGACTGACACCGTAAATTAATGGAACATTTCTATTGGTTAGTGTGAATTTGTTTAATTTGATAATTCAAAAATAAATTACTATTTATAAAAAAAAAATGACTCTTGCAAGGTCCAGGAATTATTCTTCAAAGATTATCGTAATTACAAACGGATTGTTTTTATATCAGGTGCAAGCTTTTGGGTGAGTTTGGTTTCAGACTAAGAAATAGTTAAACAAAAAAAAATAACCCCTGGGTCGAGCAGATGTATGAGAGACTTACGTTCACTGTTCATGGAAATACAGCTTTAGCCACACAGTGATATCAGTTTTTTAAAGTTCTCTATGCTGACATAGTTTTGTAAATTTAGCATCCAGCTCTGTGGGCTTATCAAGTGCACTTTAGGAGTGACTTAGCTAATATACAACATTTTTCTGAATGTCAAAGGCTCTGTTTCTTTCCATATGATACTGTCATACTTCTAAACTGCAGCTCAGCCAAGCACAATGATGCTCTCTGGAGCCATATATTTTTGGCATGTATGTGGTCTACGTAAATAGATGTTTCTGCCTACCTTTGACATTTAATTTCTTTTGCCTCAAATGTCACAATGTTTTTAGTAGATGTTGTCATAACTACGGTTAATGATGTGCTTTTTTACTAAAAGTGAGCAAGGCAATAGTCCTGCTGTAGATGATCTATACCTGCTACTGGACCAAGGACCAGATGTACTATCTTTAGTAATAGCGATTACCAAATAGTGATATTTTTGCACTCATTATTTGGTAATTGGTATTACTACTGCACTAAAGTTATATCTGGCTCTTATTTCCTAATTAGCGGTATGTAGTAGTTTGCAAATAGACCTACCTCATGAATATTAATGAGGTAGGTTGACATTTTTGACACACTAGGATTTGCTGCCATCACTAGGATGTTGGCCTACTGGAATCAGCAGACTGCCATGTCTGTGACTTCTTTTAAATAAAGCAGTTTCTTTTTTTAAGTGCTGCCCATTTTTCTTAAAGAAAAATGGATACTTTCAGAAAAGACCATTGCCTACTCTTAAAAAGTATGTTGTTAAATATTCTCAAAGGGGAAGGTGTCTCAAGAGAGGACCCCTTTGCATATGTGAAAAGGGTTACCACCAACTTTAAGTTGTTGGTAAAAAAACAAATGTTTTGTGACTGCATTTCGGTCACAAAAATGAATACATACTTTTCAGATTCACTGTTTGGAAGGGACACGCTGAACATGCCCCTTTCAAATAGTGATTCTGCTTTTAGTTGCAAACCCAAATTATGATTCGGTAACATTGCGAAATCAATATTTATGGTTTGTACATGAAAGAAAGCATTTTTGCGGGAAAAAATGGCCAGATTCTGCAAATTGGGCAATTTGTATCCTCAAAAATGACTTGTACATCTATCCCTAAATTCTGGCACGAAAGGATCTTTGACACTGATAGGCAATAAAGGTAGCTGTAGGTGCTGTGTCAAATACATTTGGGTCAGTGAACGGTGTTAGAAATTGGGTTTCTGGTTGTCAGAGGTATGCACCCTGATCAGGCAGAGACCACAATCCTAGCCAGGCTAAGTGTCAGATAAACCCTGAACTAGCCTGTGATCACACTCTAGTAGCTTGGCACAGAGCAGTCAGGCTTAACTTAGAGTCAGTGTGCAAAGTATTTGTGCAACACTCCAAACCGTGAAAACACCCCACAAAAAGATACCATACTTGGTTAGGAACAAAACTTAATTTCATAAACAAAATAAGACCAAAACAACAAAAATTAAATAAATTGAACTTGAGTTATGAATTTTTAAAGATTAAACTGTAAAATAGTGCTTAGAAGCAAGAAGCACCAAACAAGGATATCTGATCGCCAGACTGGGAAAAAAAATCAAAAGTTCAGGCTGAGCCCGATGGAGCACAGACAGGGACCCGGTGAGGCCTACTGAACAAAAGTACCTTAATCCTGGTTGCATCATTGACGAAGATGCGGGGTGCAGCTGGAAGCGATGCGCCATTGTCGATCCGTTTTCCCCATGCAGCAGAGGCGATGCGCCGGTTTTCTCCATGCAACAGGTGATGCGTTGGTTCCAATATGCGTCTGGTCTGAAGGCAATGCCCCAGTTCTGTTACTGCAACAGCAGCGATGCATCAGACTCAATCCCCGCAGCAGAGGTGATGCTCTGGTTCTGATCCACGCAGCAATAGGGATGCGTCGGGTTGCCAGAGGATGCATCTGTTTGGCTGCAGCATGCACCTTAGACCCACTTCCAAGGGTCCAAGACTGTGGTGGCACCACTGGGCAGGGTAGACTCACAGATGGCAGAGTACAGGTACAGACGTAGGTTGACTGGATGGTTTTTGTGACCCTGAGACTTCGGATCAGTAGACCAGTCAGCTGGCCCTTGGAGTCACTTTGGGTTCTAGTTTGGAGAATTGAGGGTCTAGTCCTTCAGCACAGTAAATCAGGAGTCCAGCAGATTAGCAGTCCTGCACAGTGGCAGTCCTTGTAGCAGCACAGCAGTCCTTCTTCCTGGCAGGATATCCACAGGTCCAGAAATTTACTGAGTTAATGGTGTCCGAGGTCGCATACTTATGCCCAGTTTGGCATTTGGACGGGGGGAAGACTTCAAAGACAGGCCATTGAAGTTACAGAAGTCATGCCCTTCCTGCCCTGGTTCCAGACTCACTACAGGGGGTATGCAGCTCTCTGTGTTAAAGGGCTAAATGCACTTTACTAAGGGTATACAAGTACATTAAATGTGCCAATTGGGACAAGCCAATGTTACCATGTTTAGGGGAGCGAACACAAGCAGTTTACCACTGTTTTGCAGGGGTGAGGAGCACAGAGTCCTAAAGCCAGCAAAAATGAGGTCAGAAAAGTGAAGGAGGTAGGCAAAATGTTGGGCGGGGGGGGGGGAACACCCTAAGGCTGTCAGGTCTAACAGAAGGTTTATAGATGATGAAGTAAAAGTCTTTAATTTCTGAAAACAGCAGAAAGCACTTTAATCGTTCTGTTTTAAACCTTATATTTTTGTATGTGTAACCTTGTCCATCATTTACTTGTTCGTGTATAGTGATACAGTGTCACATTATGCTTACTTTGGTGCTTTAAAAAAGGCAGGAAGTGGTGAAAGCTTGATTAAGGCACACTATAATGAGTGGTAAAGTTGTTATCACAACACAGATTTTCAAAGATTTCCTAAACTTAGTCTTATTATCTTGGTGAACTAACACTCTGCTGGTCATGCAATACTCACCAACAGCCAACTAGTAATAATGACATTTGTAATCGAGGCAGACGTTTCTTAATATTACCTCAACTCCCACAGATGCCTCCAAAAACTGGGTGTTATAGCCCATGTCTTACACATTCTTATCTTCCAGAGCACAGCAATGAGCATCCCCGCTTGCCATGGACACACTTTCAGCTGACAATCTTCTCCCTTCCTATGTGTCTAGGGGTCACTCCTTACATCTGGACGCAGCCTATGTCTCCAACTTCTAATCTTACTATGGGAAAGCAAAGGGGATGGGAATTTGAAACACTGGATTGGGAAACTGACAGCTGCTTCCCATCTGTTTCTCCTTCCCAAATATTCCATATAGTCCATGCGTTTCAAAAATGTATCTTTTCATGGCACAAATGCCCCCTCTTTGATTTGTTTATGTCGGAGAGGCACTGTGTGCGCGTGCTGACACCTTACTTTGTTTCAAGCAGGTCCTGTCTGAGAGACCTTGTTCAGAGCTGCGTCACATCTCTGCTCAGCCGTGAAAACTATGCAAATGAGTAGCAGTTATACAGCCACTTCCCTGCACGGT
Organism: Pleurodeles waltl; assembly: GCF_031143425.1. NCBI lineage: Eukaryota > Metazoa > Chordata > Amphibia > Caudata > Salamandridae > Pleurodeles > Pleurodeles waltl. The sequence continues at coordinate 1,763,386,786 of NC_090440.1, forward strand.
GTCATAAAGCCGAGGGATGGCACGGCACCGAAAAGGTGGCTTCAAAATGCCACAGCTGTTCCTAGGAAGCCTTGTGCCTTCTCAGTGACATGGAAACAGGCAAATGAGCTGTCGTTTTTTATGCAAAGTGGCGACGCGTGCACTGATGTACTCTGACGTGCATGACAATGTTGTGCTTTTCTAACCTGCACAGGATGACAGCGAAAGTGATGCAGTCTGCCCAGAGTGAAACACAGTGAGGCCCCCTTGTACCTGTGCCCCCTGCTGTTCTTCTCCCTTGCTGTGGAGCTAATGAGACAGACCGGGCGCCCAGGGGACCAGTGGGGGCAGCGACTGAGCTCTGCCAGGCCTGTGCTTGCTATTTATAGAGGGAGTCTCCTCCTATACAGCAGGAGATCCGCACAAAAAGAGCAAATGTTCGCGAGAATTGCTTCAAATAAAAGCAGAGCGTTTCTCAGCAACTGCTGACAAAGATATTTAGAATTATGGATGGGTAGCAGTCGATAAAGGGCATCCTTCGGAAATTACTGTTGTCAATATCAGATTCGAAATCTTATTATCAACTGCAGTGACGTAGCAACAGTGGGTAGCAAAGTTGTTTCCTACTGATGCTGCGTCACAACGGAATGGCAGACTGCTCTGGCGGGGCTCTCGGGGGTCTGTCAGTGCAGCGCTGGCTACTGCTCCGATGGAGACCTGATGGTGGGAAGGTACAGAGGGCTTTGGGGTTGGTAGCCGGAGGCAGGGTTTGTTACATTTGGGACAAGGAGGAGAGGCCATGTTTTGTATGGTTTCCTCATTACTAATCTGCCTTGCATAGCAGTTGAAAGCAGGAGCAGATGGTTTGAGTGTGCTACAAAAAGACATAATTATAGATGGGTAACAATGTTTCTTTTTGTCTCAGGACATGATAGACAACTTGGGCTTCACTCTCCTATTTGGTATCGCTGAGAAATAACTCCTTGGTGAAAAAACATCCGTTATTCACTGTTACTCACCTACAAGTCTACATGTGTTCCTCCGAGGATTTCCAAGTGACAGCAAAGATAATGAGTAAGTCACTCATGTTGCCACAGATGTCTCTTATTGCCACGTGCCCACATTACTCACAGCTGCTAGGATACATTTTTATTCTGTGTATGGCAGTTGTTTCTGGGGCCCTCGTGAAAAGATCCTTCAATGGATTCTTTTTGCAACGACAGAGGAGTCACTGGGAGTAATTCACAACTTTGTGTCACCTCCTTCAGGCCTCACTCTCTTGCCCGGTACATTAAAAAAAAATACGTACCCAGTGTCCTGCCACTCTTCCATACCACCCCCTGGCTGGCATGACCTATTTTCACAAACCATTTTGAAACATAAAGTGCCATGTGTCTTTTTACCCTCCTGTGCCATCCTTGGCAGCACCCTCCCCTCATGCAAATATGGCCCCAGCCATGGATCACACTTGAATTAAGTTTTTTTAAAAATCCTCTTTTTCCTCATTCCCCACTCTTTGCGGATATTTTCCTCCTCCCTGACCGAGTGCCTCATTTTCCCTCTCGAGAGAGCATTGTGCCAGTGGGTGCAGAGAGGGGCGCTGTCATTTATTTTCATCAGAGCAGAGAGCAGCGGTGAAAGAGTCACGTTGAAATTGTCTCTGTCAGAGGTGCTCCTTTGTTGGAGGCAAAATCCTCTACCTGACAGGGATCATCGTGGACTGACTGGTCGGCAGGAGAATTGGTGGTTATTGGCACTGGAGATCTGTAGCACAAGAGAGCTCAGATCGCTAGTGCCCTGTGGTGGCGGCCACAGATCTCAAGGGGAGGTAAGGGCCCAGGGGATGGGTGACAGGGATGGGGAAACAATGATATAAATAAAAAAAATAAAAAAACTACCTGTCCTGCTGCCGCCACCAGCGTCCTCGCTCCCCTCCGATCCTCATTGTGACGGTGTCCCATCAGTCCCTGGGACACCAGCACAGGCTCCCCCACTCAATCCTGGTGATGCTCTCATGCTATGTCTAGCATGAAAGCATCACCAGGATTGGTCTGAGTGGCTTGGTCTGCTGCCCAGACGGAGCATTGAAGTCAGTCTGTGCTGTTTCTCCAACCCGGCTGTGCAACACAACGGGGTTGGAGAAGCCTAAGGACATTTGTCAGTTTGGCAGGCCTAAGCCGGCCGGCCAAACTGACATGCACACTTAAATGCACTCTACTCCACTCCTCCCCCCTCCCGTGGCCCAGCCCTGCCCCTCCCTGCACATGTTGGCTCAGTCAGCAGCTGAAAAATAAATCAATGATAAAATATTGTTTTATTTTCAGCTGCTGGCTCATAGCCCCTGGGGCGAGGCTCCTTCTCCATTGAGTATGAGCCGCCCCTGCTTGCGCCATCAGATTTCACATCTGCAGAGACCTGGAAGAGGAGAGGAGATGTCATTGCACTGCCTCTTTTGGGTCTTTTGAGAATAGAGGGAAGTAGCACTTCTACTGAGTAACATTGTTTTTTGAAAACCAGGTTGAGGCACTGTAAGACTGGGATATATGTTGAATATGTATGGGATTCACTAATAAAAACATTTTATATATTGCCCTAACCGCATCTGTGCTCTAAATTACATGAACGACTATTATTGATTTTTATGGTACTCAGTTTACAGACTTCAGAAGGATGGTGAGGCTGAGTGCATGCCCTTATTTGAACTTGTGACCCACACGTCAACATTTATCTCAGAAAGGAGCATGTAGCACACTAATCATTCCTCGTAGCCAGAGGAGGTCCCCCAAAACACCGCTACTGACCTGCTACATACAAGAGGGTTTAGGATGAACTGTTTCAGAACCATTATTTAAAGGATTTCATCGGGGGCAATTGTTTCCTAACTTTGGTGTACAAAAGAGATGAAGGAGGAGTGTGAGGGCACCAGGCAGAGTAATTGCCCTTGGAAAAGATTTGAACACAGGCATCCATCTGTGGAGAGTCTGGGACTATTCAGCGAGTGGGTTACGTTGAAACAACTCAACATTTTGGTACCCGGATAGGAAGTCTTTACTGTCCATACAGGGTTGATCCATACAGGGTTGATCCATACAGGGTTGATCCATACAGGGTTGATTGATCTTCCCCTGGCCCTCATGTTGAATTGTTAGGCCAGCTCTCAGTGGCAGATGACAAACGTATACCCTATCCCATCAGTCTTATTACTGCTTAGACCTGGCACTGCCACTGTCTTTGTCCATATCACCATGAAGCATAAACATTGGCTGGGGATGACATTTGCAATAATGTCCATCACCCGGGTGTCTTACTCCAACTTTGAAGAAAAGTTCCCCTTTTTACTACTAATTATTGACAATCCTGGATTGACACCCCTCCATAGTTCTCTGCTGCGTGACAGCTAGGTGTTTGGTATACGCCTCAGCTGATCCATGAATACGTTTGTAGTTGGCGTTGTATAGGTTGGTGCAGAATTTCGCGATAGAAAAAAAAGGCATTTTAAAAACTGTATAAGTGGCAATTAGGCTGCATGTTAATAAGCATATGTAGCTCCTTCCCTCGTGCACTGTTCACTTAAAGTACGTCATTCTAAGGTGAGCAGCTTAATTTCACTCCAGTGTGACATGAGGTGTTGCTTTTGGTGGTTTGCTGTCTAAAGATGCAAGTGTTTTATGGAAAAAATGCACATCTTAGTAGGACGTTAGAGGAGGAGGTTCAGGTGGGATGGAGCTGGCCCCAGGAAATACCTTGCGTTGTGAAGGGCAGTCTGAGCAAGACAGGTAAAGCTGACTGAACGTGAGGGAGGGCTTATGGGTCCACTGCCTCCCCTGCAGAACCACTCTTGAGCCGTGGAGACTGAATCAGATCAAGGGAGGAGGTAGGGGAAGACGTGTTTGCCCATGAAATGTGTTCATGTTCCTCAGTTGGTCCTATATGCATTTTAGTAGCCTGAAGAGAGCAGTGCCCCGGGAGAAAGGGTAATCTGGTCGCTCAGTGGCTCGCTGAACTATGGTACTCACTCCAGGAATCTGTTTTTGCACTCATGGGCAATGGTTGGCATGGTTTGGTCATTGCCCTTCCTCTCTGGTTGAGCACTGAACTCTCACGCTGCTTTTCTAACAAGGACATGATAGCCACCAATTCGTATAGTGTGAGTAAAACATATAATTCCTCAGGTAAAGTGGATGAGGGATTTTGCTTCAGCAAAAGGAACTCTGAGATTTTATGCTGGTAACTGAAGGCAGCTAAACCTTTCTTGTTGCAGTGCTTAATTTGGGCTAGTGGTTGCACGTGTTGGGCACTGTCATTCATTTTTGGGTATTATACTTATTTGTTATTTATGTTTACAAGCAAGGGAAAATCAGAAAACTGAACAAGCATTGGCAGAGCAGATAGGTCTCACCTATGTAAAAGCAACTGGCTTAGCAATATTGAACACCAGCGTGGTTGCTGTTCTCCATGGCTGAAATTTATGGCATAGAGGAGGGTGGCATGGAGTAGCTTGAAGTAGCATAGAGTGGCATAAGGTGGCATAGATTGTCATAGTCTAGTTTTGCAGCATCATATAATACAATGGGGTAGATGAGAGTGGTCAGATTAGACTAAAGTGGCATATCGTGCAGTGCTTTATAGTGCAGTGATGTAGAGTGCAGTGCTGCAGAGTAGAGTGAAGTGGTGTAGAGTGACGTACTACAGAGTGTGGTGGCATAGATTGATGCAGAGTAGATTGGCATAGAATGATGCAGAATAAAGTGGCATAGAATGCAGTAGAGTGATGCATACAGTGCAGTGGATTGAAGTGCAGTGGAATAAAGTAGAGTGGCGTAGAGTTCAGTGCCAGAGAGTGAAGCATTCCAGAGTAGAGTGGCAAAGAATACAGTGTTGTAGAGTACAGTGGCATAGACTGCAGTGGTTCAGAGTAGATTGGTGTAGAGGGCAGTGGCATAAAGTAGTGGTGCAGAGTAGAGTGCAGTGCATAGAGTGGAGTGGTGCAGCATAGAATGGAGTGACAAAGTGAGTTGTTTCAGAGCAGAGTGAAGCGGCATAGGATGGGGTGAAGCAGGGTAGAGTGGAGTAGTGCAGCATAGAGTACAGTGGCGCAGAGTAGATTTGAGTAGTGTAGAGTGGACTGGCGTAGAATGTAGTGGTGCAGAGTGCATTTGCATAGAGTGCAGTTTTGCAGAGTAGTGTGGAGTGTCATAGAGTAGAGTGGTGCAGAGTATAGCGGAGTGGCCTAGACTTGAGTGGTGTAGAGAGAGAGTGATGTGCAGAGTATAATATGCTGTTTATTACTATCATTGAGTGTATGGAGGGGTCATGACTCACAAGTGGTGAAGCCTCAATCGATTGACGATGCCTCTTCCTCAAAAATGGTAAGAATATGGTAGAATATTCTACTCTGCACATCTGCATATATGGTTTATGCAATAGTATATTTTCATGTGTACTTGTTTTAAATGTATTTAATCACAACGAGGTCACATGGGGTATTTTTTCGTGTGTTCTCCTTTTAAAGGTATTGTACCAGGTTGCAGGGTATTAAATTTGGGCAGCGTGGTACAATCAAACTAAAGGAGCTTCTTGACTATGAGTAGAACTGATTCCTCATGAAATGCATTTGCTGCATGCAATCTGTGAGGAAGTAAAATAGTATTTTTAATGTAAACTCTGTTGTACTTTGGTAATAAACGTGAATTTGACCTTTGCATGTTAGTAATAAATGCCTGAATGTGCATTTATTTGTACAGTTGCTGAGAGTAACATGGTATAGAGCCACATTTATTCATTTATTTTCACTGCCATGGAATGAGTATATGTGTGTGTATGTATGTGTGTGTGTATATATATATATATATATATATATATATATATATATATATATATATATATATATGTTAACCAAATTAAAGGAAATGATGCAACTTCACTTTGAACACAGCATTGAGAAAGGCATTTTCGCCAAAACACGTCTGCTGAATAAATAGAGAATATGCAATCCTGAGAGTGCGCACCGCTGTTTTGCTATATATATATATATATATATATATATATATATATATATATATATATATATATATATATATATATATATAGCATGTCGCCCCAATAGCAGTGCAGCAGATTGAACACCTCAACATGCTCGAGTCACAAAGTTTTTATTTAAAAGGGTCCCTTGCCAGAATAATGTCCATGGGCATTGGTTTAGGAGAATTAAACACTCTGGCTTCTGCCTCAAAGAGTAGACTGCAAGGTTTCACAGGGTGCTTAAGGCTCGTTTCATGAGAGGATCGGAAATATATTCCTATCTCAAATGGTGCCTACAAGATGTGCACTTGAAGATTTTTTCCATTTTGTCCCTGGACAAATCGGGTGGTACTCCGTACTCATGGAAGAGTGTCAGGACACAATATGACAGCGTTATATGAAATGAAGGAAATGAAGGAAACTGGCATCTCACTAGTCATTGGTCCAGCCAGTGCAGTACCACTGGGGTCCAGGGTTGTAAGAAGCTCACTGCACCTCAAACATATCAGTGTTGGGTCGAGGGTAGCAGAAAGTGCAAGCTTGTTCCTAAAGATCCATTGTGGGCTTAACAAGAACTTATAGCTTGCCCAATGCTTACCATTGGTTGGCTATATTATCACTTTCATTTGCTTGCTTCTTGTTCAATGGCTTTCCTTTTCACTGCTTGTCCAGCTTGTGTTTATCACCGAGCTGGAGCCTATGCTCTTTGCTTTCTATCAGATTGTCTGACTTTTATCCTTCCATTACTCACTTTTTAGGGAACTTTATTATTTTATTTTATTTTTTGCTTAAGGATTCCATGAGAGTGCATATGTTTTCCAGGTCTCTTCCTCGTATGCTTCTCCTCCTCCCTCACATAACTGCACTGTGTGCTCCATGTTGCTTTCTCCCTCACGTTGCAAGCTCTCTGTCGTGTGCTTCTCCCCCTGCCAAACTCCCTTTCTTTCTCAGGCTCCGTCTTGGAGGACCAGGCAGTAAACTGCTGCCTTCTCCTCAACCTTAATAACATTTGCTTAGGTGCCACTTTTTCTCCTTATTTACTAATCCAATGTTTTGCTTTTTCTTTTCCTTTTTAAAAAAAACTTTTGGCCATGCTGCAGAACATCTTGCAGTACATTGTCACCAAAAGGCATTGGTAAAGCCAATTGGTCCCGAAGATGAGACTTTTTGGTGGTGCCAGTGCTTGTGTACTGTGAGTTCAGTAGCAAAGGTTGGCTGTCTCCTTGCTTGGACCAAGAACACTTTTGTTTGCTAAATTTTACCAACTTTTAGTTTCAGTTAAATCCACCCAGATTCACATGCACCCACTCAGATCCACTCACAGACTCACACACCCACTTTCAGACCCACACAGATCTACTGACAGACAGGCCCTGTGGCCAATCCCTGCTGCACACGGCCACAGGTTGTGCGCGGCACAGGGTGGGGTGGTTATAAGGGCTTGGCTGAGGCCCTGCGGCCAACCTAACTATAACGTCCTTTTTCAGTGAATTTATATGTTTTTTTAATTGTAAAGTTATTTTAATTACTATACGTTAATCCAACCAACGCTGCATATGGCCTTTGGCTGTGCACGGCGGGGTTGGTTGCAAGGCCTGGTGTGCAGCCAGGCCTTGCAGCCAAGCCCTTGTAATCAGCCAACCCTGCGCGCCACACAGCCTTTGGATGTGCGCAGCACTGGTTTGCCACAGGGCCTGTCTTTGTCAGTGGATCTGTGAGTGGGTGTTTGAGTATCTGAGTGGGTCTGAAAGCGGGTGTGAGAGTCTGTGAGGGGATCTGAGTGGGTGCATGTGCATCTGGGTGGGTGTGTGAGTGTGCTCTTGAGTCTGAGTGCATATGAGTGAATGAATTAGTGTATGAATGAGTCTGGTTTTTCTTTCAAATTATTTTCATATTTGCGAATATTTTGCAAATAATTTGCAAACATTTGCAAAAATTCACGAATGTTCATGAATATTGCACATAGTGACAAAAAATTATTTTAAACCTACCATTTGACCCTAAAACACAACTGTATCACACCCCTGGGGTCAGGGTACCTTCAACCTGACCCCTTATTGCACTTTCAATTTGGATTTTCACCCCTGGGGACTGTGTCCTGTGAAATAAGATGGCGGCCGCAACTTGCTAGTCAGATTGCGGTCAGCCAATTGTAGCGCTTCTTTTCTCAAGCCGTATTCATTCAAATTCACCATTTTTCACAATTGATTAGCAAAATATTCACTAAGTCATCGTGGCCAGAGATATAAAATATATTTTTCCCTTTACTATCTCAAAAACCACTGGACCGATTTACACCAATTAAGCAAAAACATGATCTGCATACCGAAAGCAAGCTTTCTGCCAAATTTGGTGTAATTCTGTCCAGCGGTAGGTTGTAGACATGTCTAAAGGTCCTATGGGAATTAACATGGGAACTACAACTTTTTTCACCCTTCCCCTTTTTCTCAGCCCCCCTTTGATGGATCACCCTGAAACTGTGTGCAGCAAGAATCACTGCAACACTTTTTTTAAAATGTTGTGAAGATTCGGCAAAAGGTGCTAAAGATATAGGCCAGTCAACAATCACTTTTTCTATGGAAACATGGTCCTAACTATAACTACCTAGTTGCGACCGCAACTAGGTAATATATATGTATATATACACTTAGTCCAAAACAATATAAAGACTCACTTAGGGCAAGCTTCCTGCAAAAGTATCTTTTTTATTTCAACATCATCATGACCAGCCAGAAAATGGTCAACAGACAAAGGGTCTCATTATGACCTCGGTGGTCTAAAGACCAGGACTGCGGTGGCGGTCAGACCGCCGCCAATGTGGCGGTCCAACAGCCACATTATGACCGTGGTGGTGCGCAACGGTCAGCCCTCCAGCACCGCCAGTTTTCCTCCACTGGATGGGCTGGCAATGCTGGGGGACCTAATCCACCAGGGCAGTGCAGCCCTGGGGATTACAACCTCCCCACTCTGCCAGCTTTTACATGGCAGTAGCACCCCAATGTAAAGGCTGGTGGAGAAAGGGTGTAGAGAGCCCTATGGGGGCTCCTGCATTGCCCATGCACTTGACATGGGTAGTGCAGGTGCCCCCATAACCAGCCCCGTTGTGCTTTTCACTGACTGCTTTGCAGATAGTGAAAAGCGCGATGGGTGCTGGTACACCATATGCATCGCAGCATTTCCGCCGGCCCTGTTATGACCCGGCGTCAATATTGTGGGCTGTTTCCTGCTGGGCCAGCAGGCGGAAACATTGTTTCCACCCCCTGACCCAGCGGGAAACTCATAATGGGGCCTGCGGGAAGGTGGCCTCACTGGCGGCAACCTTGCCAAGCGACTTCAGCAGACAGCCTTTTCTGTCCGCTGAAGTCGTAATAAGGCCCAAAATGTAGACAAGGCTGTTTTCTGGCCGTTGAAATAAAAAACATACTTTTGCAACAAGCTCACCCTGAGTGTTTATATTGTTTTGAACTTCATAGATTTGTTTGCGGGTCTGCTCCACCGGCATAGCGCTCCCACCCTCCCTCCCCAATCCGAGGTTTGTGTGGTGCTTTAACTTGATGTATGTATGTATGTTTGTATATATATGTATTAGAAATTGGTCCTCTATTTGGCAGAGGTATGCACCCTGTCCAAGTACGGACCACAGTCCTAGTCAGGATAAGTCAGATACACAACCTAAATTGACCTGTGCTCACCCTCTGGTAGCTTGGTACAGAGCAGTCAGGCTTAACTTAAGAGGCTATGTGTAAAGTATTTGTGCAAAACTTACAGTAGCACAGTGAAAACACCAGAAAAAGACTCCACACCATTATTTTGAAGAATGGAGAATATTTATCTGAGTAAAACAAGACCAATAATATGTGTAGGTGAAAACAGCGTCTAAAAGTGCAAAGCGCCAACTGTGGTTAGTTGGTCGCGCAAGACCAGGACAAAGTCAAGAGTTCAGGCCAACTGCAGTAGAGTGCGGACCAGATACAGGGAACCACTAAGGCCCTCTGAACATAGTACCTTAAATTCTGATGTGCTGTCTGCGTGGCATTGCTTTGCGGAGGATCTGGTGAGGACCATAGAGGGCTGAGCACCTTAGACCGACTTCCAAGGGTCCAGGACTTGAGTGGTACCACTTGGCAGGTCTGATGTACAGATGGTAGAGTCCGGGTGCAGGAGTAAGTTGATTCGAAGCCTTTTGTGTCCCTGAGACTTCATAAAACAGGAGTCCAGTCAGCTGGCCCTTGGAGTCATTCTGGGTTCTGGGTTGTAGAGTTGCAGATATAGTCCTCACTCACAGGTAACAGGGCAGCAGGTACAGATCAGCACAGCAAAGCAGGAGTCCAGCCAAGCAGCAGTCTGGCAGATTGCCAGTTCTTTCAGCAGGACAGCAGTCGTTCTTGACAAAGTATCCACAGGTCCATAAGTGTACTGAAGTGTTGGTTTGTAAGGTCAAGTGTTTATATTTTGGTGCCCTGGTTCTGAAAGGTGAGAGAAACATCTGGGGGCATAGCTTTCAAGTGCACAGATGCCCTACCTCCCCTGTCCTGGCTCCAAGCTGGCTGGAGTGACTATGCAGGGTCATTAAGCCCTAATGTGGGTGGACAGGGCATGCCTATTCAGATGTGAGGCAATGCGAAACTTTGCCCCCATCAAGCTAGTTAGTGGCCCATTAAGGCCCATCAAGTCACACCTAATCTCCCATTATGTGTGGCTGTCTAGAGGTAATGCCATAGGTCCAGCAGTCACCTACCCCAAATGTGTATTAGAAACAGACAGCAGGAACACAGGACTAAGAACAGAAAAACGCCAACTTTTAAAAAGTGGCATTTTTAGATTTGTAATGATAACCTTGAAAGAGCATTTAGCATTACAATTCCATAGGTACTAAACATGACAGCTCTACCTCCTTCCAGTCAGGAATTACACTTAATAAATGTATTGAGAAATCCCCAATGTCATCCTATGAGGGAGGTAGGCTTCACAGTAGCGAAAAATGAACGTGGGAGTTTCTCACTACCAGGAAATGTAAAACTAAACTAAAAAGAATATGTCCTGCCTTCTACTTTGACAGCACCCTGCTCTATGATCTTAGGGGTGTCTTATGTGTAGTAAAAGGGGAGTTTAAGGATTGGCAAGAGGTTTTAAATGTCAAGTTGACTTGGCAGTGAAACTGCACTTACAGCTCTGCAGTGGCAGGCCTGAGACATGTTTAAAGGGCGACTTAAGCAGGTGGTGCAATCAGTGCTGTAGGCCCACTAGAAGCATTTAATTTACAGGTCCTGGGCCCATGTAGTGCACTTTACTAGGGACTTTTAAGTAACTTAAATATGTCAATTGTTGATAAGCCAATGTTAGCATGTTTTAGAGTACAGAGTACCTGCACTTTAGCACTGATCAGCAGTGGTAAAGTGTGCAGAATCCTAAATCCAGCCAAAATGAAGTCTGGTAAACAGAAGGTCAGAGCGCAAAAAGAAGCCCCCACGCCAAGGATGCCAGGTCTAATAATATACATATATATATATATATTTTTATATATATATATATATAGATCAAATACGTCAAAATTTAAAGTAGAGAAAGTATAGTTCATTTATAATTTTAAAAAGTGTACAACCAAATAAAAATATGTAACTAATGTTAAATATTAACATACAAATATAAAAAATAGAACTGTAATATATATACACACACACACATATATTTAAAATTGTCAATTAAAAAAAATCCAAAAATAATATTAGCAGCAAAAACAATTATAAAACATATAAGAAAATAAAACGATTAAGGTAATGTAATAAATATTAAAAAAATAAAGTTTAAAAAACATTTATCCAAAAATAATACAAACCCAGAAAATACAAATAATTTAAAATATATAAATATAGAATAATAGCAATCAAGTTACTAGAAATGCAGGTTCACAAACATTACATAAGGTATTTAAATAACATGTAAAGGAATATTTTGCTATTCCCACTCCCTCTATTAAAGCAGTAAGGGAAGTGTTGGAATAATTTATGTAATTATTAAAAAACCTTTATCAATAATACAAATAATTTTGTATTTTAATCAACTTCCCTCCCTTTTCTTCAACAAAAAACAACACATAATGAATCACAATATATAAAGTAACTATCAATTTTTTATAATTCTTTAAATTGTTTCATGTTTTAAGTATTTTTTATTAATTTAGAATACAAATTTAATTAACCATAAAATTAACTTATTTATAATTTAAATTACTTCCCACCCTTTTCCCCCTACAAATTCAACAACCCACTACTACATTATAAACACCTACTTAATAAAATAAAAAATAAAAAATTACAAACTTTATTACAAAAAATAATTACAATTATACTGACATTACTAAAAGCTATGACTAATATTTGAACCACCATTCAATAAATTAAGCAAAAACAATAGTTTTACTACTATATTTGAATTTACTATATTTGAGTAAACACTATTGAATAAAACTGTATTATTTTAAACAATAGTATGTACCAAATAAATTACATTTTTGACAATGATATTCTGTAACACAATATTTCTGTACTAACAATTTAGGTATTAGGCGAATACAATATTTTGTCCAAATAACCTTCTGGCCTTGTATCAACATGGACTGCCTGGTAGCCTGTGTGAGGAAGCATATTGAAGTAAAGTAAAGAGAGAGGCACATAATGGGGACATTTGAAATAAAGTGTTCAGAAGACCAAACAACAGCATCACAATCCCACCTTGCAGCCAAGAAGGCATAGGGCTTTGGGCTCCTCCTGACAGAGTCCCTTCTGGTGAGCTGGCCTTGGATACAGCAATAAAAAAGTCTGAATGTGCATTTTAATTCTTGGGCCAGATGCACAAGGGTAAACGTCTATATCGTTTCAAGATTACTACTTTTTGGTATTCTCATAGTATAGTTTTATGACTCTGCACTCTGTTATACTTATGTGTGCTCTTACCTAGGGGAATCAGGCCCTTTGTGCTTCACTCCTAGACCTTTGTAAGTAAATGTAAATTTGATGACCTTTAACATGTAGTTATTACTGAGTAATGTTCACTCTGTAGCAACATTTGTAAATTTCTGTAAAAAAAAGTAGAGTGTCCGTGCGTGTGCACCTATTCTCTGCAAAGAGTAAATTCTTTGCTTTAGTGTAATTTAAAGTGGTAAATAGTAATTTTACATATTCAAACTTGTGCCTTAGAGAGGGCCAGTTGCTTGGGGGGCATGTCTCAGTTTTTCTAAAAATTAAATCTATGAGAGGGTCAAAATGCTAGATTTTAAAAAGGCATTTTATTCAGGTCTACACTTTACATACCAGTGGCGTCCATGTCTTGCCTTTGACTTTGGCAAGAAAATATGAAAAGTGTAGGCTCTCTGTGTGGCCTTTTCTTCTAAGGCACGTACTGGGCAAAATCGATGTTAGGTGCTATAATTTCTCTGTGCCGACCACAGATCTTGTATATGCATACATTCACTTTACAAAGATTAATTCTGATCCCCTTTGCTTCCTTTACTTTCTAACTTTGGTCAACTAGTCAAGACTTTAAGAATATGCCAGGAGATGTTTTCTCATTCAATAAATATCAATGTCCAGTCATAGGGTAGTTCTTTGAAAATACGTACCTCTTTTATTACATCAAAATTAAAATAGAACATTTAAAGCAGATCACATTAGAGGAAACCTAAAGTGCCTACCACTGATGGTTGCTAACATATGACCCTCCCGCTTATAACTCATTGTTACACTGTGGGCCCAATTTAGTAAGCACTTGTGAAGGAGTTTGATCTTTGGGTTACTAGTTTGTTTATTTATATTTAGAACAGTTCTATACAGAGTGGGCCAGATCCAGTTGGTAACAGGTCACAGAGAAATAATTAAAAATTTACAAGAGTATTCAATACATATATAGCCTACATACAGAACTTTAAGTAGAAAAGCAGTAGGTTGGTTTGACAATTTTGCCTAATTTAATCCAAGGGGAATAGGAGCATTGGTGTAACAGTAGAACATACATTATTACAGATGTGATAAACATAAGCAAAGCTGTCTGCCTTACCTGGTACCAATTCTTTGAAATATACACAGAGTGAGATCATGCACTAGGGATTATTTTCATTTCTGAAAGTACACTTATGCATCAAACTGTCACATTAACTGCTTATCTCCTATATGCATTCTTCACAGAAATTGCTTTCGTATGATTTTTTTTTTTACAACATTGGAAAAGCAGTTGGTCTGGCTTTAATGTGCTAAAAAACATTTGTTCATGCCACACAGGCAAACAGCATTTGTGAATGCATTTTTGCATTTTAAGACATATTGGATTTGCCAGGGCTTTTTTTCTTTTCAGATTGGAGAGAAAGGGCACATTCTCAACCTGGGAGGGAGGCATGACAGTCAGTCCTGTTAGTTGCGTCCATGCCCCACCTTAATTTCCGCACACAGCTATACTCAAAGTGGGAAAAGAAAAAGGCATGACTTTCATGGACGCATGTAAGCTTTGACCTTAACATGCCAGTTCTCATGGCTTTACTTGAAAATTACAGTTCAGTGCAGAAGTGGAAGCATACGCCAAATCACAAGTTAACTTTCACCCTTGTCAGCAAACCCTTTTCAATTTCTTATTCCAGACATCTTGATTTTCGAAACTAACACAGCAAGTTTACCATATGTTTTCATTACAGATAAACTCTGTATATATTACCTATATGTATATTTCCGACAATTAACCCACATTTTTTAAAATTCCACCCAGGGAAAGAGTTACCGGCCCCAAGAACATTATGAACTTTGCTTACTTTAAATTCCTCTGCAACACTCATGACTATTTGTTTTCAAGCAACTGCCCAAGCTAGTTAAAAAAAAAAAAAGGAAATGGAGTCCTTGTTCAATCTGATAGTGATAAAGTTTTTATTCTAGCTAGTATTGTGGCTTACATTTTTCTAGCTTATTTCATCTTTTCACATGTATGTAAGGTGTAAACTTTGCACTTGTATAGCGCACTACTCACCCGTTAGGGTCTCAAGGCGCTGTTGAACCCCTCCTGGCTTTTCCCTGTGAGGCACCCACTCCTGGACAGCCCCAGGGTGAAGCCAGGCATCCAAGCACTGTGAGGGCCCTTGTGGAGATTAAGCAAGCTATTGCCCAGAGTTACAGAGTGGGACCCATTAATTAGATGAGGCACCAAGGCGAGAATTATCTGGTCCAAGGGAATTGAGCCCAAGACCCACCGAGGCGGGAATTGAACCCTGGTCCTGTGCCAGATCTCTGCATCAGGGTCTGCCGCTCTAACCATTGTGCCACACTTCTCCACAAGGTGTTTTCTCATTGGTTCCAAACCTGTGGTCTGGGGACCCCAAGAGGTCTGCGAAGCATCCCCAGCGGGTCGGTGACTGCTTAGAAAGTTGACTCATATTAACAGATTCATAAAGTGTAAATGAATAAAGTGGCTAAATGTACACTTGAAAGTTTTAAAATGTACTGTAAATGTCAAGGAATTTGAAATTGGAGTCTTAAAAATAAATTAGTATCCTCAGATTGATTTGTGGGAGCAGTACAGGGGCATCAAATAGAGTATAATATGGACAAAGTGTGACAATCGAATTTAGAAAAGCTACAACCTTCCTATTATTTGTTTTAATTTTATTTGTTTACAGATTAAATAAAATGTGTTATCATTTGTGTATGCGTTTGATCGAATGCTTGTTTCTGTATTTTTTGTGCATTGCTTTGCTGTTCAAATCATCAACAATGTTCAGGCCAGGGTCCCTGGCTTCCAGTAATGACTCATTGGGGATCAGTGGATTCCAATAATGATTCAGTGGGGGTTCCCGGGTACCAGCAATGACAATGTGGGATTCCAGAAAAATCTGAAGGTTGGGAACCACTGTGTTATCTGGTTAAATTGGGATAGTTTCAAATCGGTTTTATGCGTGCACCAGCACTGCTCAATTCACCACAGTTCACTGATTTATTATCCACAAATCAATGTTTTCTAGCTTCTGAATAGCCACCCAGTTTCTAGCACCGGAAGACTGAGGGAGCTATTTAGAATTTTGCAGAAGTCATTCCCCAATTAAAAGGCACCCTCCGTTCCCCGACCCCAGGTAGAGTTGGGGGAGCAACAAGATTTTCCATGGTAGAGATTCAGCTGACTCTGCTGTCTGTAACCCTTGACCTCACTTCCCATTCACCAGAGGACCACCGGTAACAGCCATAGCTGCTTGGCCCTGTTTGTAGAGCAGTGACTGCCACTGCCTGGCAGGAAAATCAGTTAATGGCTCAGAAATGTGAATTACGAATTTAAGAGTTTATGGAGTGCATCCTCTAAGTTCTCGATGTAGAACAACACGCTGCTTACAATCAATTGGTTTCTGCATGTATTATTACCTCCTGTGATTTAGGAAGCCATATGTTGTAAAAAAACAAAAGGCTTGCCCATTGTAGACCCAGAATAACAAAACCATGGAACATCTGCTCACATCTAGAATGCTGTTTTTAAAATGTATAACAAGCACATGACTAATACTAATGAACTGCTGTTTGGCTATCATTACACAGCGCATAGTGAGTGCCACAGAGAATGAACCTTATGGCAAATGCTGTTATTTGGGAGGCAGCGTTTCGGTTGCTTCTGTGAAAATTATTAGGCACGTTAATCTGTGGTTTGTAATTTGTTATTTAATTACGATTAACCAGCACTTTATGCAACATCAGCATGCAGTGATAAGTATTTCTTGAATTAGGGGAGGCAGGCAGCACCAGAAATCCTCCTTGATATCATAAAGATTCCCTTAGCATAGCAGGTATCACAAACTTAGATGCACTCTGGTTTTTAAACTAAGGGGAACACCGACTGGAGTGAATAATGATGTGTTCTGGAAGACTCACAGCTCACTAGAGCAGATTTGATTCTGGATGCTAAAAGTGGGAGGAGTTGTGGAACTGAATCCTAGATTTTGACAAAGCAGCAAACCTTTGCATTGCATGGTCCTACAGCTTTTGAGCATCCTGTGCTTTCACTTTACGTGCCAGTGCTTCACCCATCAGTGACCCCTCCTCTCTTCATGTGCAAGGTTTTCAGTTCTCCTGGCTGATTATAGACATAACTCCATCTATACCATCTGTTTAGAATGGGAAACGCCCTGAACGCTGACTATGGAACAACGAAAGCGGAACAACGCTTTCGTTAACCATGACTTTGTTGTTTTGTGCCTTAACCACGCATGTGCTGAACAACGCACATGCGTGATTAAGGCACAGGACAAGGGAGTTGGCTGAGGAGGACGACTCAATGAGTCAGGTAAGTGGGGCGGGGTTGGGGTTTTAGTTTTAGGGGCGGGGGGACGGGGTATTTTTTGTTTTAGGGGTGGGGTGGGGGGGGTTGTTTTTTGTTTTGTTTTAGGGGTGGGGTGGGGGTTGGGGTATTTTTAGTTTTAGGGGCGGGGTGGGGGTATGGGTTTTAGTTTTAGGGGAGGGGGCGTCTGGGAAGTTTAGGGATGGGGGAGGGAGGGGTATTTTTAGTTTTAGGGGCGGGGGTCGGGGTATTTTTAGTTTTAGGTGGCAGGTGTGGGGGGTTGGGGTTTTAGTTTTAGGGGCGGAGTGGGGGGGGTCGGGTGTTTTTAGTTTTAGGGGCAGTGGTGGGGGGGTTGGGGGATTTTTTGTTTTAGGGGCGGGGCAGGGTGGGAGGTTGGGGTCTTAGCTTTAGGGGAGGGGGCGTCGGGCAGTTTAGGTTTAGGGCGGGGGAGGGAGGGGAGGGTTATTTTTTAGTTTTAGGGGTGGGGTCGGCCGGTTTAGGTTTGGGGGAGGGGTATTTTTAGTTTTAGGGGCGGGGTGGGGGGGTCGGGTATTTTTTGTATTTGGGGGTGGGGGGTCATGGTGGTTTAGGTTTTTAGGGGTGGGGTGGGGGATTGGGGTGGTTTAGGTTTTAGGGGTGGGGGTGGTTTTAGGGACAGGGTGAGGGGTTGCGGTAATTTTAGGGGTGGGGGTTGGGGTGGTTTTAGGGGCGGGGTGAGGGGTTGCGGTAATTTTAGGGGTGGGGATTGGGGTGGTTTTAGGGGTGGTTTGGGGGGGTCGGGTAATTTTAGGGGCGGGGTGGGGGGGTTGGGAGGGTTTAGGTTTTAGGGGTGGGGTGGGGGCTCGGGGTAGTTTTAGGGGTGGGGGTTGGGTGGTTTTAGGTTTTAGGGGTGGGTTCGGGGGGGGGTCGGGTAATTTTAGGGACGGAGTGGGGGGTTTGGGGGGTTTAGGTTTTAGGGGCAGGGTGGGGGGCTCGGGTAATTTTAGGGGCGGGGTGGGGTGGTTTTAGGGGTGTGGGTTGGGGTACTTTAGGTTTCAGGGATGGGGTGGGGGTTGGGGCGGTTTTAGGGGTAGGGTGGGGGTCACGGTAATTTTAGGGACGAGGTGGGGGTTGGGGTAGTTTTAGGGGCAAGGGTGGGGGGTTGGTGTGGTTTTAGGGGAGGGGGTGGGGGGGGTCACGGTAATTTTTAGGGGCTGGGGTGGGGAGCAGGGGGGACGCCTGCTGGAACCATGCATGCCTATCACTAATGCCTTTACCAGGAATGCCCTTACAACGAAAAATCGTTGTTAAGGCATTTGTGGTAAAGGCATTAGTGCTAACAACGCGGTCATTGTTCCGACCTCTTTGTTCAGGCATGCGTTGTTCCAGCATGCGTTGTTCCTACATACATTCGTTTAGAATGCAGCTCTTCCTTGTCAATTATTGACACATACCCCTTCCCTACTCACTCATTCTCACTTTATGTTGTTTTATCTTCTTCTCCCTCTCTCTGCTCGTTAAACATGTTTGTTTATTTTTAGGTCGGACTTGACAGTACAGCTGTCTGCAAGATCTATTGTTACCAGTGTGTTGAAATATACATTTAGGGTGCATTGGCTCCAACAAGAGCAATATTTCGCTTTTACTGCCTGATATTTGCCATTGGTGTTTCATTTCTTTGCCCATGGACTTCTTGCTTTGCAATGAATGCATAATAGAGTGCTTTACTTCACAAACCCACATCAGATATTCATACAATAAATTCTTTATCTCGTGGATGCACTTTTTTACAGGATGCAGCAGACTTTGTTTTAACCAGGTCTCAAAATGCAGGTCAGACCAATTTGCTGCGCCAGTGCTGTTAGCTATTCGTTTTGAAGCGCTTCTGGGCATTAAAAGGAAGGAGATTTCCTAAACAACATAGTCTCGCTGACAGCCTGATGTCTTGATGGAGAGTCTGAGCAGGCCGGAAATATTAGGTAGAGCACTAAGAAGACAAAGACTTACTGTATTGGCGAGCAGATGAGGTTAGGACGTGTTGGGCATTCCTCGGGCCACTACAGAGATTGAAAAATAATAGTTCAAAAATAAAATTCAAATTGGGACACAAAGTCAATGGGTTTTCTCACAAAAGCATGCTAATTAAACAACAATGTTTTTGAATAGAGACATAAAATGAAATGTATACACAACTATCCTCACCACTCCATACAATTGTAACCCCCAAATAGAGGCCTAAAATTGCCAGTTTTCAACCATGGAATTAGGGGTCTTGTATACAAAGCCCTTTTGTGATAGCAAACGCTGAGATTTTGAAGAATTATAAGGCTGCAACCTCAAAAGGACTTTTATTTATGTACAAAGCCCTTTTCTGAGTCAAAATACTCTTTTCGACTACTTACAGGGATTTTGCAACCCTGTCCGCGCTGCAAGTAGGAGAGGATGTCAGACCATCCATCCCATTCAGAAAGGAATGTATAAGTGGTTTGTGACCACAACTGTGGTCACCAAATATTGTTCACACACTGACGCCGCCAAGGGCGTGGTATCTGATTCACAAAGGGCAAGGATTCAGTTAAACCCCTTCACCTTTGAGTTCGACAAAGTTTCACTGAGAGTTGGCTGTGGTCTACGGGAAGCATTATTTAAAAAAATACTTTGTTTAAATACCTTTAAAGAAAACGAGCTGCCTCTGGGAAAAAAAACTATATTTAAACACAGTCGCAGGACATGGTCGACTGCTGACCCTTGCTGGCCACCATCTCTGTGAATTGCAAGGAGGTCGCAAAGTAAGTCCTGCCTAATGAACACACATTAGCCAGGTCATTCTGCAACCTCATATGCTTCTCTATTTTGTGAATAACATTATTTTACATAGGTCGGTCAATCTGAATTGATTAGTAAAAAGGCAGTGCACACTTTCTGACTACCAAAGGTTTTTACTGCTTTACTTTCCTTCAACACTATCCATAAGTGTTTTCTGCTACTTCGCAATTACTTTCTTTTATCATCTACCAATATCGTTTTATAGTTTTAGTATTCTTTTTGTATCTTTTCAGTATTGCTCCCATAAGTTTTATTCTGCTAGTCTTTCTCCCATGTGCACAACTCAGACTAGAATATATAAACATTAATTTTTTTTTATTGAATAAGCACATTTCATGCATATCTATAAAAAGAAACTCTGGCATAGCCAATAGTTCTCTCCTTTTGGACCTATTGTCTGTCAATGGCTTTTAACAGTGCTGTACAGCATCTGGACCCCGTGCAGCATTGTCAATATATTAAAAAAAAGAATACAGGATGGCATGTGTTCTTTCCGCTAATGTGCACATGCATTAAAAAACGTGTGTGTCAGTGGGTTGACCTGGGTGCCACATGCTTTTTTTTTTTCTTTACTGATTTAAGGTGGTAGGCATCACTTGATTAGTTTAAAAAAGGCTTTTTAGTGCAAAAGCACCATGTAAGAATTGCAGGTGTTGAGAAGGTGGAGTTAATGGAGGAGCAGGCAAGAGAAAGCACAGGGAGGTGGGCTGGCAAAGCAAAAGAGGGAGGGGACACCACAGACTCATATAGAGACAAGCACACAGCATGGGTGGGGGAGAGAAGCATACGAACGAGATAGCAGAGCACAGGGGAGAGAGAGAGAAAAAAAAACGCAGAACACACACAAGAGAACAAGTCTGAGTGGAAAATACAAGGTGGGGTGTGCTGTAAAACAAACGCAGTTATAGAGTTCATAAGTAAAAAGAAATGTGAGCGAGCATCAGGTGGGGGAAAAAAAGGAGATAGACAATCAAGAGAAGTAGGGAGCCTGGGAGAGAAGCACTCAAGGGAGACAGCTAGAAAACACATGCACTCTAGTGGAGTGCTTAAGCAAAAAGAAAAAAGTAGTTCTCTAAATGTCAGCAGTGGATGGACACAAGTAAAGATGATATGCTCCAGGGGAGTGACAAACACAAGATGGACAGGCAAACCATTGAACAAATTGTAAACAAATGAGAGTAACATTCATGTAAGTCCTCTGTAAGATCTTGGTAAGTTGATAATATGTCTTTTGTACCAAGGCAGTTTCTGCTGTCCTAGGCTCCACCTGAAAAAAATGGATTCACATCTTTAACATTAGGGTGAATTCCACTCATAAATTGAAGAATGTCATTTTCTATTTTCATTGTCTTTTTCTGCTTTCATTGAAATCATACAAGCAGACCTGTATTTGCTAAAGGGACTAGAGAATGTGTGCATAAAACTGTATTTTCATATGTAAACATACAGCTGTTGCAAAAATAGGCCTCTTCCCTAGAGCCCGCACAATAAAAAACCCGAAATAAAGTAGACAGCCAGGTGTGGCTTCCGATACCTTTGTGCAAACCGTTCGACTTTCATTGTTTGTGTTTTGCATTGATCTAACATGCCACTTTACAGATGCTTCAGGGTCGGTGGGAGACATTGTTAGCACAGAACCATGCAAATGACTGTCGCAAAATTGATACAAGAAGGGCGGGAAAGTGAGACGCATCATACTCCAAGGGCAGAAAGACCTGCCTCAGCACGACGTGCACACAGTAGCTCTGCACCTTGTCAATCATACAGCCTAATGTTGCGCTTCTCTGCGCTTGATGGGGAATGAAACCTCGGTTGCAAAGAAGAAAGCAAACTAGATAATGTATATGCGATGGTTTTGGAGGGAAGGTGGACTCTTTGGAGGCTGCCTAGGTTTTCTGATATTGTTTGTATTGCCCGGTGTTTAATTTGAGCTGGCGATGACAGGTGGGGCCCACCACCACTTATTTTTGGGGATTAACGCTATTTTTTCCTCACCGCACTTTCAACCAGAGCAAGAGAGAGAAAAACACAAAAGGGGGGGAAAAAAAAGGAAGGGAAAGACGGAAAAACAATGACAAATGCAAGAAGCAGGAGAAAAAACGAACCTGCAAGATGAAGGGACGAGGTTTGTCCAGTGGTGGATGAAAGAGGTATGAGGTGGAACCAAGAATATGCAACCTCTGCATTCAGCATCCTCGATATTTGTGGTGGATGAAAGAGGTATGAGGTGGAATCAAGAATATGCAACCTTTGCATTCAGCATCCTCGATAATTGTAGTGCCGGCTGCAGACTTTCTGAGCAAAACTGTGGGCCTACAGCACTTATTGTTTCACAAGTTAAGAACTGGGCCCATTGCCCACTGTTGAAACATTGTACATCACTGTAAAAGTAGTTACCTTTCCTGTGCAGAAGCGAAATAACAATTCCATTGAAAGGGCACAGACCATGTGTGTTTTGCTTAATTAAAATGTGTGCCTCATTGAAGCACCCCGAGAATACCTTCTCTACAGTGCTTAATTTGTGCTTGTTGTTTCCGGTGCTGAGCAACGGCACTTATTTGTGAGGGCCGGGGCTTATTCTTATGCCTCAAGCATTTGTTGTGAGCAAAAGACACATATGTGAATGACGGAAGAAGGAAAAACTAAAAAGCGTCATAAAGAGAGAACGTAGAACGTTGCAGGATGAGTTGAAGGGGCCGGGGTGGCCGTAAATGGATTGAAGAGGCCCGAGATGGCTTCAGGATTATGCTGCCTCAGTATTCAGTGCTGGCAGATCTAATTACAGCAGCCTCGTGTTTAAGAGAAGGACTTTGAGCACCGGCACCTCTTTATTTACAAATTAAGCACTGCTTCTCTAGAGAACTGAGCCACTGAATCTAGTTCTTTCAGTTCTTTGCTTGACATTACCACCAGTTGTTCAGAAGATGTATTTATTTGATTGGGAGTTTAGCACCTATTTGTTTAAGCGAAGTGCTGTAATCTGAACAAACCTTCTTCTTTTGGATTCACCTTTAATTAGGTAATACCGAAATGCCAAGAGGGAAGACAGGTAAAGGGATGTGCCTAATGAACTTCAAATTGAAATGCACTTTATCTAGAAAATATCCTGAACCTTGCTTCTGGTCAAATCCTCTTCTTTTGTGACGTTATTAAATGAAGCATAACCACAGGAAGATGTATAAAGGATGAACCTTCCCTCTGGATAGAGTGGTCAGCCGTGGAGCAGCAATTGAAGAAGAGGAAAGCACTTTACTGTTTGCAGAACAAAATGATTAGAATGGATTCTAAGATTGGCACACCTTTAGAGGTGGTCGAGTTTATAAACAGAACTCCATCTTTGTACTGATTCCTTCTTGAGTATCATCCTTTGTACTTTTCTATATTGCTCCTCTCATTTTCATCTGTCCACCTTTTCTTCCCTCCTTCCTTTCTTGCCTTCTTCCATCATTTATTGTTGTCTTCCCCCTCTTTCTTCACTCTCGAAGTCATTGATTTGCTTGAGAAACAACTCTGTTATTCACTCGTGTAGAAAGTCCAGGAAGGCATTGAGTGGTGAGATATTACATATCTGCAATGAATTAAACCTTGTATCTTGTTGTTTGTAATGCAACATAGGTCTTAAATGGGCCCAGGCCAATTGTAAGAAATTCAGTCAGTGTGTTCCTAAGCTCTCATCACTTCGGATTCTCCTGCTTGTGGAGAAGGAACGAGCTAGGACACTGAGGTCATCTGATCCTCAATGGACACAAGGGAGGGCACGAATGACTGGAAGTCACTGTGGAAGAAGGGGAGGTGGCAAGGGGACACACACAACCTGTACCACCCCCTCCTCCACCAACACCTCTGCTCTCTGTAAGTGCGAGGCCGGAGGATTAAATAATATTTCTACATTTCTGCAGCATGCTGGGCGGTCTGTTCAGCATCTAGCCCCTACACAACAGTACTTCAGGGATATCTTAAGGATTTGGGGGGCCCTGGGCCAAACATATTTTGGGAGCACCTGTTTGAAACAGCTTTAAATTTATGATCCAGTTTCAGCTTTTTCATGCTGTCTTTGGCCAGGTCACAGGCACACCAAATTCTAAATTTGTTTATATCCAACTATTAGGGATAGTGGTGTGTTTTCAATATTGTTACACAGCAGCAACTCAAAACAAGCATTTCCAATGCAACAGGTCTCGCGTTTGCTCATGTTAGAGCTGATCGCGTTGTAAACTCCTAACCCGACTTTTCACCTATCGGACAAAAGTGCATTTATGTACATAACCCGAAAAAGTGAAATTAACTATGTAAAGCGCTCGACTTCTGCCAAGCGAGATTGCGCTCGTAAATTAGAGAAAAAGAAGTCCATGAGCCCGATGGAAAACAGCGAGCCTCGCATGTTTTCTGTACTTGGTCGCTGCGCTCGAGGAGGGCTAGCCACCGGAAAAGGCATGACGTATGTGTGCCTTCGACTAATGAAAGCAAGCAGATTTTATTAGGCAAGCCCACGAACCAATAAAAAACACTGACGTGACGTTGACAGGGCTCCGAGCCCTTCTCTAAACACTAAAATGTCTCGCTGTGATACGCATGTGCGAGCGCATGCAACTCGGGCTCGACCCTAAATATTAGTGCAAATACTCTGTGACAGCTTCCCTTTTCTCATACTGTTTTGATTAAAAAAAAAAAAAAAAAACTTTTTTATGGATGTTTCATCAAACATAAACACAGCATTTTCTCTGCAAAATGACTGTGCTGGACTTTCACGCGTAGCCCACATTGAAAGTGGTGTTTAAACCTATCTGTGTAAGAGTTATTCAAGGTCATCAGGGCAAGACTTTATGCAGAGGGGGTCCCTTGAAAGGCTGGGACCCTGGGCCGGAGCCCAATGTGCCCATGCCTTAAAACGTCTCTGCAGTGATTGTAGCTATACCTAATAAGCGCAGGGTGCCTGGACTTTCTGAACATCTGGCACCTGCACAAAGAGGACAACCATATTACTATCAGAGGAAAGGGTGCTATGGGATTGTGGTGATGGGGGTTTACATTTTACAAGAGGAGACCTTCAGTCTTTGTGCCCAGTGGACTCTTTAAAAGCTGTACATCAAATGTTCTTGGATCAGGGCTAGACCCTTACCACTTCCTCCCAATGTATAACCTTGACTACATTTGGGTCCTGGAACTATTGTTCCTTTTTTGTTTAAAAAATATGTTTTATGGTATCGAAGTTTCGTTTTGCCTCCCAGTATATGATCAACCATAATCTGGCCATTAGAAAAAAAGGTGAATTTAATGTTCCTCACGTCCTCTTTAAATTACAATAACTCAGTCAGGAGGAGGCAGACGTAAGCCCAGTAGCTCAGTGGTAGAAAAGCAGGAATTAAGTTAACCACATGAAAATGTGCGCCTTGATACTGCTAGCCCGGGGGGCATGCCTGGCATATTTCTTCTTGTCAGATAACTTAGAGGAACTAGAAAAGGTTCAAGGCATGCTTCCAAAGTAAACATGATGTTACAGTCCTGACAAATCCCACAGCCATTTTCAGGAGATGTTTCTCTCAAAACCCTGCTATAAAGAAGCAGCGAGGCGAAGTACCAGAAATATTTCATTGATTTACGCTGTGAGGGGAATAGGAAGAGCCTACTCCAGAGAGAAAATAAATTAGATCAGCAGGAAGCTTCCCTTGAGAACTCAGCCACTAAATTTAGTTTTTTTCACTTCACTGCTTGATCTTACCCCATTGATTCAGAATATAGAATGTTTTTTTGGATTGAAGGGATCTTAACACGCGTTTGTTTATGACATTTGTCTTACTTGCTGTGAAGTGATTTAAGTTGAAGGAAACCTGTCCCTAAAGGGTATAACAGCGGCCCCTGCCCAGCACCCCACAGCATAGGGTGGTGGGGCCCAACCCCTCCAAGGCGCCCCCGTTAAGCTCAAGGCCTGTGAGATCCGGGAGACTCAAATCACATTCCGCAGGGGGGTCGCATCATTTGGTGTTAGCCCCTGCTGTCATTATGAATAAATCTTTAGTGAAGTAATACCCAAATGCCTGGATGAAAGAGGGGGGAGTATGTGTGCGGGGAAAACAGCATGTACTGTACTCATGTTCCACCAGAAATACAACTTCTTTGAGAAAACAGTCTGCATCCTTTTTTCCGGACCTACCCGTTTAATGATGTGATTTTCCAAATATTTTTAAAGCGTGTTACAGCAATTGTTGCGGCATGTTACACCCACATAGAGACCGTGCTCAGTTACAAAAAAACACGCAGGGGTCTGACGTTTTTCGTGGAAGTGGTCGCGTGCGCTTCTGAATGCCAAGGCTGCCTAGTCGTGATCCCACCTCATGCCCCTTTCTTTCTCCCTAATGCACTTTCCGTTTCTTTATCTCATTTTGCAGGCTCTTGACCATCTCTTCTTTTTTTCCATTGTCACTGTGTTCCTTTATTGTGTATTCCTCCTTTCTCAATTTTTCTGCTTTTCTTGCTCTGCGTAAAGTCATGTGATGGGACCCTAAAAAGTACCGTACAAAGCGCTGTACAAAGAGACCCCACCCTGAAGCTTAAACAGCATTTTGACTAGGGTTATTATCGGACACATCTTTCCCAGATTGCCCCTTCTTGAGAGAGCGGAAAAGGATTCTTTGAAGCACGAGCCATTTTATGCGCAATGACGTTTTGGGATATTGCTATTACAATAGCAAATTATCCTAGGTTGATTAAAAAAAAAGATACGTTTGAGGTAACTCTGAAATTCTTCCTAAGGACTCTGATCAAAAGCTTTTTTATAACGGTTTTATTGGGTATTATGTAATTATTGCAAACTGCATTTCCCCCGATGGTGGATGATTTAATCAATCAAGAATAGCTGTCGAAAGCAATATGGTGAAATTCTTTTATAAAAATGATTATTTTTTTATGCATTTTCGTAAAGGAAACTGGTTAAGTGTCTTCTTTCAATTTGCTGATTTAGTTATTTGTGTGTTAGGCTTGTTCTGGAAATTATGGTAATATTGTAAACTTCGTACAATAATATTTTCTTGGTAATAAATTATCTTATAAAATAATGTGAAAAAACACTGGAAAACACTACATATAGTTTACTGAGCTAACTATAACTTGTGCCCTCTCTATGCTCTGCTTTTGACATCACAGATTACATCTCTCGTGATGTATTCAGTTACATTATTGTTAAAATCACCGATGACATGCCGAAATGGCTGTATCATGTCTTGTTGATTGCCCACAAGTGGTCGGCTAGCTGTAAAAGCTTTGCTACCAGGCAAAGGTTGTACTTAGTAGGTGGTCGCTTTTCAAAGGGGCCTTGAGTGTCTGGAGGGAGTGGTCTCCATGAAATGTTATGCATAGAAATGAAGACTGTACATAGCAGGTAGTTGGCCATCCATGTGTGCTTGATTGCACACAAGAAGTTGTCTGTATTTACAGGTGAGGACTGTGCATTGTAACGCCCTTGCCACCTAAGGGGCTTGGATGTGTAGGGGGAGTGAGCTCTCCAGGGAGCAGTTCTGCAAAGGGAGAAAACTGCTCAATAAGTACTTTTCCCACCGATGTGTGGTTGACTGCCCACAATAGGTTGGCTTTCCTCAAAGGATTTGGAATAGGACATAGGTTGTGTGTAGTAGGGTCTTAGCCACCTACTGGGGCTTGAGTGTCTGGAAAGAGTGGGTTCTCTATGAAATCTGTTTACAGGGCAAAGATTGTCTGCAGTCCAGCTTGCAACCTTGTGTCCGGTTGATTGACCAAATGAGTTCAGCTATCCACCAAGTGTTTAGTACAGGGAGAAAGCTGTGTACAGAAGGACCTTTCCTCACCTAAAGGAGCCTGTGGGTGTGAATGGTAATTTATGGTTTACACGATTCTGCGCCATTCCATACTTAATTTCTTAACTAAAATCTTGTTCTAATTTATGCATTAATCCAACCTGCAGAATGTTCGATGATGGAAGCTTTGCTTATAATTTTGGTGGTGTTTGACAAACCTTCACAAAGTCTCATCCACCTCAGCTCCTTCCTGGAAATTTTTGAGGTGATCCCTCAAATGGGAGCTGATAAAACATAGGGTCCCAAAATGCATTTTCCCTATTAATTTTTGCATAGGAAAAT
Organism: Pleurodeles waltl; assembly: GCF_031143425.1. Lineage (NCBI taxonomy): Eukaryota > Metazoa > Chordata > Amphibia > Caudata > Salamandridae > Pleurodeles > Pleurodeles waltl. Next base: position 1,763,414,991 of record NC_090440.1, read on the forward strand.
TGACCATTGATACCACAAAAGCTGCTGAACACAGTTGCACCAAAGTTGTCAGAAAGCTAGATCTTGGTACAGAAAGTGTGCTTTTCGTGATTTGATTTAAATCCATTCAATAGTTTTTTGAGAAATTAAGGCTAAAAAACTTTGTATATTTCATGCTGCGGAGGACCAGAAAAGCGAAGCGATCCTAAAATAAGATCTTATTGATTGCCACCACAATAACAAAGATTTGGCTAGCCATTGTGGGACTCAGACTGGGTCCTCTGTCCTAAAAATAAGTTTACAAAAGTATAAGGGGGCAAGGTGTAGATACCTTGCAACCCTAAGACTTTTCAGGATTCCTAGAGGGATCCCCAACTGGGGCCAAAAACAAATTTATTTTTTTAATTTTACTGCAAGTTCACAGAGGATATGTGGATCCATGGATCTCTGGTAAAGTTTTTTTTTTTAAAGTGGAGTAGGCCAAAAAATTGACAGTCCCTTTTATTAAACACTGCAGTGTATGCATTTATATAATGTACATTTGATTATAATTGTTGATTACTTTTTGACAAAGGTAATAGGTCTGCTGATCCCTTCGTAAAGCCATTAGGCCCATTTTTTATGTTTTGGTCTTCTGACCTTTTGATAAAGTTCAATAGGTTGGCCTTTTCATAGGTCTGCTTAGATATATTAGTATGTGATCCCTTCGTAAAGCCATTAGGTCCATTTTTATGTTTTGTTCTTCTGACCTTTTGATAAAGTTCAGTAGGTTTGCCTCACTTAAAATGACACTCTTTACATTGTAACATCACATAGTCAGCTATCTGTGCCTGCAGGGGTTTGGATGCAGGGCCTGGCCCTAGACCAGGCCCTGTGCTCAACCCCATGCTGTGCACAGAGATGAACAACTTACTTTATGTAAACAAATCTTTAAAAAACATAGAAATTAACTGGAAAAAAAAACAAAAGTTAAAGTGCTGTTATAGTTAGGAATTGTAATATGCTTTTATTACATTAAAAGAAAGCCCTAGAAATTCACTGAAAAAACAAAAGTTAAAGGAACATTAAAGGGACGTACGAGTTAGGTGAAAATGGGAGTTAAAATATACCGTATTAAACAAACGAAACCACTGAAACTGACCATTTATAGTTATCTCAAGTAACTATAACTTGTGCACTCAAGTAACTATACCTCACACCTTCACCATGCACTGCTAATAACTTCACTTATTACATTACTCATTACATGGTTTCTGTGACATTATTGATAACATTACTGCCACATTTGAAATTACATAATTGATGAAAACAGTTGGTGGGGATGCGAGTGGATCATAATTGCCAGAGCACAACAATGGTTGTCAATTGAGTACAGTGTCCATTTGGCAAGGGGAAGTCTGGGTGAATTCCAAGAGCTTGATAAGGTAGATGATTTATTTTTAACTGTGATGCGTGTAGAATATGTGGCCACACCGAGACACTGCATAGATTATTAATTTTACATTTAATGTTCTGTTTTAAGACAGCCTTCCCAAAATTGTTGAAGTGCGGTTATTATCAAAGACAACAACCTCTAGAAATAGTACAGTCAGTTTGGATTCTTTCTCTGTTGATAGCAACTATTGTCAAATAGCAACACATCGAATATAATAAGTTCTCAGTTTTTAAAACTGTTGAGAAATATTATATTGGATATTTCAATCTGCTGAAGTAAAAAAAAATGTGTAAGCTGAAGCCTTCATTTCACAAAGACCAATTCATCTTTTCACTGTTTTGACACAATTGCCATTTATTTATTTATTTGCAGTTTTCTATACAGCAAACTAGACCCAAGGGTATCAGAGTGCTTTGCTTAGGACATTAGAAAATAAGAATATTAACACAATCGAAGGAGTTATTATTTTAATACATCAGGTATCAAATGGGGAAAAGCAACTTAAGATCAGACAAATCAAGAGAGATGGGTTAGTTTACTAAGTATTTCTTAATCACTGGTTCTGTTAGGTTCCTCTTTAACCTTTTGTAGGAAAGATCAGTTCATTTTTCAGGTGTGATCGAGTTCCACATTTTGGGAGTACTTCCTGAGAGGCACTGAGAGATAGTTCTTCATTTCTTGAAGCTAGGTTGTTCCAAGAGAAGGGGTTTAGAGCTCCTGAGTGTGAACCTCTCTTCTAAAGGGACATTTTATGTGCTAATCTTTTCAGAGTGCCACAGTGTAGGGCTAAGTGGATGATACAAGCACTTAGAAAGTGGCTATTGCTTCTGTCTGGAGCCAGTTGAGAGCAATCAGCACAGACTTAATATGGTCAAAATGTATTGCTGCAGACAATAATCTTGCAGCCCTGTTGCCCGTCAAGAGTAATCACAAGTGATTTGGTGCATTCAATGGTTTTTTATTTGCAATTAAGCACTCTGGGGCAGACTAGCTAGTCATCTGTCAAGGACCAACTAATGGAGGGAAGGGTATTGGGAGGAATTATATCTTCAACAGGTGCAGCTTCAGGCGATTGAATGAAAAAAGGCTTAGATTTTCTTTTTACAGTTTGATCAAGTGGGAGTATGTCCATTTGAGGCACACTTTCAGATATAATGGTGCATCAGCATTGAGATGTAGGTAAGGTATAATTGCCTAGAATTGTTATCAGAGGTTTAATGTTGAAGTTGATGGGAAATGGGATAATATTGACCCTTCTGTAATCTCTTGCACTCCGGAGACAAGGTTAGATAGCAATTTTCTAAATTTGATTTGTTGTGTGTGATTGTCCAAATAAGAGCTGAACCAGTTTGAGACAGCTCTACTTATCCCTTTTGAGAGTAAGGAGTAGGGATATGGTGGTTGGCTGTCAAATGCTTCCATTAGTTCAAGAAGTATAAGTAGCGAGGGATCCCTTTTGCCCATGAGATGGAGAGCATTGTCCACAGCCTGTAATATGGCTCTTTCTGTGGAAAAGTCATGTCTGAAGCCAGATGAAAATAATTAGACAGGTTATAACTCTATATAACTTGTGCTAATAGAGTTCAGACACTTGTTTCAAGCATTTTTGCCAGAAGCGGGAGATTGGTGACTGGCGAAAGTCATTGGTATTTGGGTCAAGTTTTTTCAAGTGTCAGGCAGCATATCTGGTTTTCAGGCACTTTGGAACTCCACCCCATCAGCAAATAGATTATCAGCTGATTCCAGGAAGCGGGTGATGTCAGTGGTGATTTGTTTAATTATTGTGGAGGGGGGCGGATCGGTGACATGTGATGCTGGTCTTGTGTGAGCTATAGTCATTGTGATTTTGCTTTCATTAACCATCTTGAATTTACTCCAGCTTGCATTGTTTTTTGGGGTATTAAGAACGTTATAGTTCTGTGTTGAGGTGATCAGGAGTGACAACTTGAACTTTCCGATCTTCCCAGTAAACATTCTGACAGTACTTTGCATCCCTCATTAGAAGAGTTAACATCAGTATTAGTACTTGGGCCAGTGTAGTGTTTAATAATATCAGTGTTCTTGAATGGTCTTATACAACATGTAGTTGAGTTTTAAAGAATACAGCATTTGCCTCAAAATCTTTGTTTGCACTTTCTTCTCTGAGTTCAAAGTAGATATTTAGGGATTCAGAATCTTATCTCTAACTATGTTCCACTAAGTCTTCTTTCATTCATAAAATGTATTGAGCCATTGGTTGGAAATATTATTTATTAGTCTCCTCAATTTCACTGGGATCAATTCTTACATTTGTTAGCACTGGTTTAATTGTAGTGATTCATCATGAGTGCACTAGAATGTTCTTCAAGGGTAATTTTAAGTTTGGATTTCATTTCCTCTGCCAGCTCCTGGATGTTGATGTACCTCATGTTTCTTACCCATTGTTTATGTCATGTTGGCAACCTCATCTGTTTTATCTATGTAGAATGTACAATACTGAAACAGGGAGTCATGTATTCCCTCTGTGTTTGAATGACTGGCAGTAGAAGCTCTGGCTGAAGTCTAGGCCTTGACCCATTTAGGAACAAGATGATTCTTTATGCAGCGCCTTTTCACCTGTAACCCTGGTGCAAAGGAGGCCTACATTATCCCACTCCCAGTACAATCCACTCAGTTATCCATAACTGCAGTCCTTTACCCCACTGCATTATCAATGAGCTGTGTGTTGTGTTGTGCTAGTGTCTGGTGTGTTTGGGTGGAGATGTATTGTGCACTGAGGCTGGGTGTGAGGACTTATCACATGTATTTGCCAGGACATATAGAGGTGATCTGCTGCACTAGAAGAGAGAAATGACTGCTCATTAATAAGTCTGAAGAAACTGATGTTTTTACCACTCCTTTGAACAAGCAAATCTCTGGAGGAAACCCTACTTCTGTGACTTGACTTGGAAACAGTGGAAGATATACTACCCACTGTGGTAAGAAGTTATCCCTGATCAAGAGGACAAGAAGTTAGGTCTGTTACATTGACGTGTGCTAGGAAGCTAATTCTGAGATGAGAACCTTGCAACCCAATTGTCCAGAATTCAACTGAAGAAATCTGCTTTGTGGTAGGGTTGAAGATATTTGAGGTAATTCAAGGACAGTGAGCGTTGAGCCTGAACTGGTCTAACTCATTCTGTCACATTGTTGGTCTTTGTGAGAGCCCATATCCATTTTTCACTCCAAAGATGTGGTTTTCCATATGTTGATCCTGGGGTCAAGTGCCTTTAGCTCATACTGTTCATCTTAATGCTGGAATGTTTGAGACATTTTTATAGTCCTAAAGTTGCAGAGATATTTATGTTTAAAGGTGCAACTGTATATTTAAGCCCATCTCCCAAGTTGCTACCGTGAACTGGTAGATCTAGGGAGTGTCCCTGGCCCCAGGGTTGTGTCCACCACCTGAAAAATTAAGCAGCGGCCTGCTCTGTTCAATGTATAGAAGCTCCGAAATGTTATTGTTCATGGAATGGAACCTACTTCGGGTCCTAAGCATTTTTATTAACAAATGTCACTTTGTGAGGATGACTTGAAGTTGGAGCTGTACCGTGTCTCCCGCTGAACAATTTCAAATGCTTTCCTAGTGTCTAACCAATAGAGCCCCATTAATTGGACACTGGAACTTAGTCGGTGAGTAAGTTCATTTTCACTATAAGACAAACATTTTAAGTGGGTGGGAACCATAGTTCCTTTTGTTTGGTAGGTGTTTGGGTGTTTTGAACACTTGAGCTGTGCACTATTTTTGGCAAATTCATAGTTGCATCAGATGCAGAGTGTCCTTTCTCTATTGCATTTAAACTACTGCAGACAAAGAGAAAGGGTGGATATAGCATGCCATACTAAATACAATATAACATTGTGACTGGCACATGTGTACTACTGGTGTATACAAAGCCGAAGTCAACAGACTGTAACTGAAGGCATACACATTTTCACTTGGAAAGTAGCATTTTATTGCATCAGTGATTCAGCTGAAAGATTCACAAACCTTTATAATACAAACGATGTTTCATTTTATTTAGAGTTTCCTGCCATAGACGTCTAAAGATGTTATTGGGGTGTTTACAGCCCAATTTATATTGTTGGTTTCTTGTAGAGTTGCTGCAATGGATGGGTGAATCCATTGGAGGCCCAGGTCCCAAGGATGTCCACACCACCTGAAAATTTATAAATTTTCTCAAAGTGCTGTGGAGAACAGAATCGTTGACTAGAAAGGACTGGACGAGAAGAGAATAGGGAACACAAGAGATGGAATGAGAAGGGATACTTGTGAATGGAACTAGATTTTCCAAATGCTCAGGCACCAATGAGACAGAGTGAAAGCGCACCATGTGTAGTCCTCCATAGGTGTCTGATGGGCTAGTTAATAAAAGAAAGCAGTCAAGAAGGGAAAAGAGGAACAAATAGCAGGAGAGTATGAGAGCCATGAGAATGAAGTACAGAAACAGGAATACTGGTAGAGAGTTAGGAATATTGGTTCCCAACCTGTGGTCCAAGGACCCCTGGGGATCTGCAAAGCCTCCTCGGGGGGTCCGCGACTGCTTAGAAAATTAAATCATTTTAAAAGATTAGGTCCCCAGCTTTGAGTAATGACTCAGTAAGGGGTCCCCAGATTCTGATAATGACTCAGTGGGGGGTCCCCAGGTTCCAGTAATGATAAAGTGGGGGTCCACAGCAGTCAAAAGGTTGGGAACCACTACACTAGAAGATGTACTAGAAAAATCCAAAAGAGGCTTGAGGTTGCCCCCTTCTCCCCAGTCATATCTTACAGGCTGTTTCTTCATAACTGATACATCATATACCTATGTGCCCACAGCTGAAGAGGAGTTTAGATGGTGGAAGAGTTACAGACCATGAGTTACCCTTGCCCTTGTTTCCCTGTGTGTTCAGGTTTCTGGGATTAACAGAAGAGCCAGGGTTTAAAAGAAGAAACGTTCATATGATGCTGGTGATCAGGCTTTGACACTGGCTTAATCTATAATGGCTTGGAGAGGGCTGCCTGGACTCCCTCTCTTACCTTGAGACACCTCAGGTCCTGTCTCGAAGAGGATGCATCCATGTGAGGCCACAATACAGAACACTTCTTTTTGAACTCCACTGTTTCTGGGACCCACAGCAAAAAAAGAGGTTTGCAGAAACCTGGACACAAAACAGAGGGCTAGTTGCATATAGTTATCTTATTGCATGCCTGAAGCACTGTTCTTACTGACATAGACTCCCACTCACTTGGTGCTAGGAATCTACTCACATGTCCCTGGTGGCTAAACATTCCTCTGGAAGTCCACTGCTTGGTGTTTTAATCATTGCACACCTATGTAGTAGCAGAGGAGCAGTCCTCTACAGTACTAGAATAAAAGAAGAGGGCATGGGACTGGGTTTCACTGCACATGTGGACAAGGCTAAAATTCTGCGACGTTTCATTAATGGGGAGCTAGCATGGAGGGCATGACACGGGGTGATGGTCTGGCCTGCAACAGAGATGTTAGTACTGATAAATGTAGACTTAATGTTTTCGGGGAGGGCCAGCCTTCGCATCCATGTTATCCTTGACAGGAGTACGTAAAAGGGACTGGTTCGGGGGTCAGCACAGATGGTGATATAATCAGTGGAAGTGGCCAGTTGAGAGAAGCGCTCCGTCTCTGTGGATTAAAATCAGATTGGTAGGTTAAATCAGTGACCAGGCTTGAAGCAGCTGGGAGATTCCAGTGACCCATGCGAGCGGGCTTTGTGCAGGTAGGTTTCTACCCATGGCGGACTTCGGTCTTACTGAACTCTTACCAACTCAGTCCTTCTTAGCACCATTAGACAAAACCCAATATCAGTAGTACATCAGTTCTGGGGTTTCCTTTCATTCCTCCCTTTCTCTGCTCCTGAGCTTTCCCGCCAGGCCTACATTCCACCTTGTCCATCTGCATAGCTGACACAGACCAGTGCAACTTCCACCTTGATGGCCCCTATATTGTAGAAACCTACCCCTGGTACACCCTGCCAACTGTGTCACTACAAGACCAGTGAGTGTTACGTGCGGCTCTCACCATCCAACAGTGGCTGCCGACCGCTCCAGCTGCTTCTTTTGTTGTACCTGTTTTGTGTATCGCTTGCACCGATAATCCACAGGCTGTACATGTTCTGCGTGAGGGAATTGGGAACTACTTGTTGCTGCTCAAGAGAAATCTGTTCCATAGCCACAAGGGAACCTTGTACTTACTGGTTATGCCCAGGTGGTTCCTAATCCTTGTGTTCTACTGGATTTTCACTTTACAAAAGCAAAATCAATTGCCAAGCCTTGTTTTTTTTGTTTAAAGGTTTCTCCCTATTATGCCTGTTTTATAGGGCCACCGTGAGGTGTTGGCTGAATGGCACACACACACATTCTTACTGTGCGGGGCACTCACAGCAGTTCTGTCTCTGAGAAGCAATTATAAACAGACACATATATATATATATATATATATATATATATATATATATATATATATATATATATATATATATATATAAAAAACAAAGGAGAACTCTGGGAAGTTCCCAATTTTAGGTGGAGAGCAGCTCTAGTAAGGAGCACCCTGCAACACCAGCGACACTCTAAATTTGCTCACCTCAAATGTCTGCTTATCTAGCAAAGTTTTTAAGCATAGGATTAGCACAGTGCTATCCTCGCCGTATTACAGCTTTGGACTGGTCAAATACCGTCCAAGCCAACCTGGAATAAGTAAAGCAACCCCTGACACGTGTTTCGCTCTCAAAACTTTGCTAGATAAGCAGCCACTGTTGGCTCTTCAACTGCTGCGTGGTGGTGGAGGAGTGGAAACAGCAGGAAGTACGCATGGGTTTAAGAAATCTCTTCATGTCTGTTACTGTTGCTGCCTTCAAGCCACTAGGACAAGAGGTAGTGGAACCACAGGACAAACCAGAGGTAACCCTGTTATGTCACGGGGAACTATCAGCCGGCATCTTGAAATCTGGTCTCAGTATTTTCCCCTGGCGACAACAGGTAACTCAGAATGAAGCCCCTAGTGGAGTTACAGGCCTTGTTATACAACCAGGCACAACTGTTCCTAAACTAATATCCGTTGACTCAAAGTACTGTAGAAATGCTACAATACAGTGGTTAAATTTAGGCGGCTCCGTTAAAAGTTACTTTAACAGATTGTGTCAGTGCTTCTATTTTTCAATTAGTTTATAGGCTTCTGCAACAAATACTGAGTTGCTTCCCCTCCCTGATGTTGTATCACTTTTGGAGAAACTCCAAAATATTCCAAGATTGCAAACTCGTATTGGGAAAAATATTTAGCAGTAACTGCTATGGTGCCTCTCCCCATGTCTCTAGGGGCAGGGCAAGACCGATTGCTATCTTTGCGGATGGTCTATAACAACAAACAGGACATTCAGCGTTCAGCATTCATGTGAAACGAAAAAAAAAACAAGTATACAGCAGGCTTTGGACTGAAACGTAGGAGAGAGAGCGAAGGGGCAGTCGGAGGGAACAAACCACAGCAAGGGAGCTAGCATGTACTTACAAGCCCTGAGCAAGTAATTAATGCAGCGTGGCACCTCTAGGGCCCGGAACACAGGCATCATTTCTCTCTCCATGTTTATATAATGATGAATGAATATTTCATAACAAACTCAGACCCCTTGGTGCTAAGCCATCTTGCTATAAATCCGGATCGACCTCGGTGAATTACAGGTTGTTTGGTTTTACCGAGCAGTCTGGTGTTATGAATTACAGTAAATCTTTCTGTGCAGGTTAAAAATTAACAGAGGACACAATTCTGAAGCAGAATTTATTTTTAAATTCGAATTGTCACTTCCATTCCATTTCCAGGACATCAACTGTTGGTTGATGCTGTGGGTTCCTTCACTAGTGCAGTCATCGTTCAGACATATTTGCAATAACGATGGGGGCTGAGGTACACATTGAGCTTACATGGAAAACATAGCGAAGCACAGGGCATAAAAGACCTCAGCATGCATCTGCAGGGCTTGAGGTAGAGGGATGAGTGCGGCGAATCTGAGGCACTTTGAGGTCAGGACTACCACTGAGACGTTTTATTCATACGCCTGAGAAGATATCCTGAAACACAATACATACCTTTGTAGCCATTAAATGTTTCTGGACAATGGCAGCCAATACTAACGATGCCTGGACAGTTAATATTATTATTTGCTGCTCCTGCCTTCTGGGTTTAACCTATTTCAGTGCTAATGCTACTGACTTTGTACAAGGCCATACCTCCGACTACAATCCGGAAATGAGAGGAGGGGAAGCTTTTTGTAATGTTTGGATTTTAACAGACTGTTGTACTTTATTGCACGGCCTGTGACAGATGTTTCCATTATTCCCTGTCATTGCCCGGCCTCGTTGTTTTTCCTCAGAGGCTTTGTCATCCGGACATGGCATTTGTTTTGAGGAAGCCCGGGCTCAAGAGACCTGAGGATGTTGAAAGTAAAAGAGCTACACCAGCCTTGAAAATAAGCATTTGCAATGCAACAGGTCTCGCATTTCCTCGAGTTATAGCTATTAGCGTTGTAAACTCCTAACCGGACTTTTCGTGCCACCTAAATTGAGGAAGAAAAAAAGGAGCGAGATCGCACTGCATAGGAAATAAAAAAGATAAAGTAGTGCAGAAACCATGCTGAAAACACGGAGCCTCGTATGTTTTCAGTAGTTGGTTGGTGCGCTCGAGGAGGGCTAAACACCGAAAAGGCATGATGTATGCATGCCTTTCACTAATGAAATCAAGCAAATTTAAAAAGGCAAGCACACCAACCAACGAAAATGAGGGGCGTGATATGGGTGTGGTTAAAAGCCCATAGAGAGATTACAACACGGACAGAGCGCTTGCGTACTCGCCCCTAAAAAGCAAAGTCCTGCAGCGTAGAGTCACAAACCTCATTTCCAAGGCGGCACTCTACATTCCACACAAAGGCAGTGAAATAAATTAAATGCGGCCTGGTAATTACCTATAGAGTAGGTACCTTGTCATGGTGAAGTAAAGGACTGCGGGTCATTTCACTCTTCTGGTTGCTTTTAAATGTCGCTCTCAGCCGTTTGTGTCCTCCCACTTACTCCCACTATGGCGTCAGGGATACGAAAAGTAAACATTGTAGCCCTTGCACTCTCTGACATCATGTTCTGTGGGATCCAAACAGACCAACAGTCCACATATTGAAGCTAGCTTGGAGGCACTCTTTCACACGTTTCTTTACTTTGGCATTATATATAATTTATACATTTATCCATTATTCACCCCAAACAAAATATAAATTACCACTTGGTACTTATTTAAGTCTTGTCTCCTAGTGCTTATAATTCATGTAGCCTTATAGCCTTTTTGGAAGCTCCCTTCCCTAGTGTTGCTTGCGCCTATAACAGTAGTTATAACCAAAGGCAGAAATGTTTTAATACTGTTAGAAAATTGCACTGACTGAGACTAGAATTCTCCAAAATAAACAGGAACAAACTGAAAATCAATCATTGGAATGTTGAAGCCAGTAGTACCAGCAATTATTAGCCTGTTCCACTTCATTGTCTTCAATGGAGCTCTCAACATTCTGATGGTCTAATATAGCCTGCTTCCGAGGGCTATAGTGGTTATTAAAGGCCTGAACCGAAGTTGGAGGCCTGAACCGAAGTTGGAGGCCTGAGCCACACGCAACAGCATATAACGAGGAATAGGGCCATTTTAAAACTGGCATAGCCTGACGCAGAAGGGCTATATTGCATACAGTCATTTTTCAAGCATTCTAAGCATTCAGGAGTTCTGGTGTTGAGTTACCTAACTCAGCAGTTGCTGTCTTATCCATCTCAAAGTATGACGGAGAGAGCAGGGATGGAAGAATCTAAAAAACTTGTGGTGCACAGGTTTGATACAGCTCTCCCCTATTTACCATACAGAGACCTCACTTCTTGGAGCTCTTGTTAAATTGTTTTTCAGGGTTTCTTTTTTAAGTGATGATTAATATTTTTTTTTTACATATGAAAATATGTATATAGCTATGTTGACTGAATTGACATAATTGCAATTGAAACAAATTTCCTATGACGTTTTGAAATGTTTATGATTGTGTTATAGTTCGGCCACATTTTCATGTAAAAAGCCATTTTACACAAGATGGATGCCATCTCTGTTATGCACTCTTATTTCTCCCCACATATATATATTCTTCTCACAGGCTCTGCAGAGCACAGTCAAGCTGAGGTGTAGTAGTTTATTTCCACTGTTAAGATCCCATTGCCTTGGATGAACTTTCCTCTGCTCTCTATCTGTTCTCTATGACTTGATTTTTTTTTGTAGTTTCTCTTGTAACGTTTGTCACAGTCTCGTCTGCTGCCTTCCACTCTGATCACTAACCTGTTCGTTCCCTGAAAGTTTTTTGTCAGTGTTTAATATTAGAACACCTCCGGATGGCATTTTAAGTATTATTTTCCCTGAAAACTGGGTTGGTGCTATCTGTTAAAGTAAGTATGTGTATTTTTCTGGTGTTATGCTTTTCTAAAGAAATGATACTTTTGCTCACACCGTGCCACTGTGAGTCAACTGGCCTCCATCCCTAAGCTACAGGCCTCCATTGCGAGGCCATAGGCATGTTTCGGAAGGTCGCATGCCTCCATTGCTAGCGTACAGACCTCATAATGGAATGAGAGAAGAGTAGGGCGGGATAAGATAGGCCACACCTGCAAATTAAATAAAGGCCCTTGCTGTTGGACAAAGAGACTTTCAGGTGCAGTAGGGCCAGACCTGTTGTCCTGACAACCACTCCTCCGCAGATTAATACACATTCCCATTATTCTCAAATCAAGTCCAATTTGCTGCTCCCCACAAGAACCACAGACACCGTTTCTGTTATTGTACTTCCTGTATTTATTAATCTCTGGCACTTAAACCCTTCACTTCTGTCTCCCGTTCTAATTAATTTGCTTTTCATTGGAACAATAAATACAGTTCCGGTTATTTGCCTGAAGCACAATATTGATTTAATAGCATCCCATTTGCCATGTAAAAGGTTTGCAGAATAGCTCAACAAAAAGCAGCAGGCCACGTCTGACGGAGCGTCACTGTAAGCGCTGGAGCCCTGGGCATATTTGGTTAGTGAAATGCTGTTTGAACTTCTGTGTGGGAGCACAAAACACTTACGGTAGAGGACCAGGTCTGCTGTGAATGAATAATCAACCACACATTTAAGATACAGTAACGCCTGAGTGCTGTGTCTGAGTAATCCAATGCCAGATGTTAGTTATTTACCTCTGTTGGTAGTCCACATTCTCTAAAAGAGATAGGTTGAATCAACCCACAGGGGTAATTTTGGAAAAAAATAAGAAAAATTTGCAAAAGTTGTTAATCTCCACTCGAGTTGGACTTGGGCTTTCAAATGGTTCTTTTGCGACTATTTAACAAATGTGTAATTTGTATTGAGTGTCTCAGGAGGGAAAGCTAAGGGCCCGTGTTACTGGTGCAATATGGTTTCAGAGTAGTTGTAAGAAAACAATAAGCAAAGTATGTGCTTGCATACAAATTAGTTGTAGTCTTTGATGCTATTTTATCACATGCAAAATAAAATTACAAAAGTGAGTGGACATTGGAAAAGTGGGAAACTTCGAGATCTATGGGATGGCAAATAATTAGGAACTCTGCAGGACTGCACTCGGGTAATAAAAACTTTGCATACCCATAGAATCTCAGTAGGGCCAACTCTGATTTTTAACCTTCTGAGGTTGATAGAATGAGTGAATACCATTGAGTTAGAATAATTTTAATGCTTATTATTTTTTATTTGATAAAGATGTTTATTTGAATTTTTAAAAACACTTTAGCAATAACAAACAGCAGCAGCTCTTGACACTGAGCAGGCATACATCAATGTGTTGCCCATATGCCCCTCCCGTGTTATCAACCTTACAACACCCAAAATCAGTGCGACGGCACCCAGCTGATTCTCTCCAGAGAGGACCATTGCCTCCCTCTGATCGCTTTCATCTCATGCATACTTTCAAATATTTAGTGGGGCAGCCTTGCAGACTCTCCTCAGCTAGTGCGCATCAGTCCATTCCCCTGCACCACTTCTCGACAGGCGGGCTGGAGGGGGAACAATGCTCCTTCATTTTCTCGCAGTGTCACATTTGGGAAGCATCAAACGCAAGGAGGATCCCAGCGATTCGACCATCGTCCCACCCTTCCATTATTCTCAACAATGCAACTTCTGTATCCAGAAGAAGGGCTTGGCATACCACATCCACTAAATAGTTGTGTATTGTGCCCTCATTAAGGGATATAACAGGACAATCTCAGGCAATGTGCAGATATTTAACATCTGTTTTTAGTGCATCAAACTGCAAGCCTTTATCAGTAAGCACCGTATACACAGAGCTTCAGAGACCTCAAGAAATTATGTATTATCTATAACAAATGCAGTTGGTTGATGGCCCATTGCAGAGATCTGTTGGTAACATGCAGATTATGGATTTGGGGCCAGATGTAGCAAAGGGTTTTTCCCATTCTGTGTCAATGGGAAAATGTGTTCGTACATATGGCCCTAGATTCCTAGCAGATTACATTTAGCCTATGGCCTTTCGTAGGTCGAAAAAAAGCATAACATTAGCTGATGACAGTTTAGGGACCAGTCATTAGCCCAGAAGGTAATGTGTGGTTGCTAACACAGCTGATTTGCCACAGGACTGAGGGAAGTTACCTGGCGTTGCTGAGGTAGCCTTCCTACTCTGCCTAAATATTATACATATGGCTGCCTACCGAAGGATGAAGTACTCTACATGCTGGACAGCTAGAATGAGAGATCACGCAGACATAATAACACATTAGAGGTAGACGGTAATGTATACTTGAGGATTTAGTAACTTTTACTGCCTGGGAAACAGTGATCGGTAGAATATTGAGTTTGTTTTTAGGTCGAGCACGCAAGTGCTCTGACGTGCTGTAATCTCTCTGTGGGCTTTTAGCCACGCCCAACACACACCCATCACTATCACTCGTTCACGGGCTTGCCTTTCAAAAATCCTTTGTTATTATTGGTAAATGCTTTACGTTTGTCTTTCCTTGGGACAGTTTTGTTACTGCCTTGGCCATCGTCCCTGTTATATGGATAATTGCACTTTTGCAGATACGTTTGACTGTGAACGAACTTATTTTTCCTTTTGTGTCTCTACTTCACGCTCATGCTCACGACGGGCCTGGCGCTTTGAATCGGCTCTCTTATGTCAACTAATTTACTTTTCATTTTCAATTTATGTAGCAAGAAAAGTCCAGTTAGGAAATTACAATGCTAGTAGCTCTAACTCGAGCAAACACAAGATCCATTGCATTGCAAATGCTTGTTGCAATTGATTTCAAGTTTCCCTCAGTGCAATGAGGAATAATATCTAGAATCGCTCAACTATTTTTTTCTGCACAATATCGATGTTAACCCAACTTTTTACCCTGAAATTTCCTCCACATACTGCATGCAGGCAATTACACAGGCACAAATACCTTCAGCACCTGATTTTACATTAAACAAACTACTTTGAACGAATCCGTACATGTATTAAAAATGCTTTGTTTGCCATAAATGGAACTTTTTAAATATAATAACGAATCTTCCACCTTGCTTTTAAATAACAATAAGAAATTCAGGAATTATAAAGCTTGGCTAATAAAGCGTGAGGATCTGAACGCTCTGAATTGTGCCTAGAATCACAGGATGTTGAGCCGGTGCCAAGACTCAAACCTGGTTCCCCCAGCTCTGAAGTCGGCAGCTCAGGATGTTACACCACATCCTCTCCCCGTTAAGAGGTTGTGCGTTTTCTGAGGTAACTTTTGTTGTGTATAACACCCTCCAGCCCTTTCTTAGGTCTCAGGCAGAACCCAGAATGGTTCCATTTTAGCTTCCACACTTTCTTCAGACTTACCTTTGAACAGTTTTGACCCAATTCACAAAGAAGTTTCCGAATCTGCTCTCACCGATTTTCACATATATACAAGTGTAGATTTATCACTTTGTGGAATTCACAAACATTTCCAGTAATATGCACGGAAAGCTTAGCTAGGTGCAGGTTTCCATGCACATTTCTACGAAGGTATGTGACATCCAAGCACGATTATATTCCTGTTGTTTAGAGTCATCCATACCAGAGAACTCTGTACACGAAAATGGGATCCCGTGTGCAAACGCTAATTTTGTTTTGATTATTGTTCTCCATAGGGAAAATATTTTTCCCCATCGAGAAACCTATCTCTTACAGCCCCAGCAAATTTTCCTACCCTGGAATGGGAGTTACATCAACCGTTGGCTGGATACAATTTCTGACCCTTTCTGAGGTGGATAAAACAGCCAAGTTTATGGGCATTCAAAAACTTGCAATGCTAACACGCCTTGAAACGCCCAGTTCCTACCTCTTGGGTGGGATACACAGGTGCAGAGAAAACCACACTTGTGACTGAGTTTTCCACACATGTAAATAGACTTACAGCTGCTAGAAATCCCTTTGTGAATTGCTGGCGGGCGCCAGTCAACATATAAATCATCATTTGAGTGTTCAAAGTGACATTAAAGACCCACAGAACTGGGACACACTTAATGGCTGCGTTTCAAACAAGATAACAGTACACATTATTTCTTGTCCTACTGAAGTGGCAGGCTCGACTTCATATAAATATATGTATGGATTTTTGAAAACCTGAGCCTAGCTAGACTGATGGAGAGCAATGCTAGGCTGAGCATAGCAGTACCATAGGTCCATTTGTAAAGACTGTTAACTCATATGTCAAAGATGTTTTGTTAATTAGGCATTATACCCAAAGCCTTGGGCAAGAATGGCTTTTAATTACCTTCCATCTAATTATGGGTCCAAGATATAGGTGAGGACCCATTATGACAGCAGGTTAATTAAAAGGTGGTATTGCTCTGCAAGTGAGGGCAATACTACTATTAACAAGCCATCCCTCCCTCATAAAAAGTGTAGAGCACTGCAAAAGGAGTCTATTACTTAAAAAAAAAAGGTTAAAAAAAGTCCCATTCTGTTGTGGTGCTCACTCAGCCTCTTCTAATGCAGCTACTGTGCACTGATGGCTCACCGGGCGCCTCCCTTTGATTTGTCTGAGGGGGATTTTGCAGTCAGTCAAAAAAATTTAGATAAATGTTTTTGCGGTCTCAATACAGACAGTTCCAGCTGTCTGTCGCAGACCGCATTGTATACAATACTCCACAGAGTCAATCTTGCACATGAATAGGTGGCTTCTTGTCAGTCTCAGTTCCCTTCTTTTTATTGGTGGCTCCCATCCCTATTCTGTGTCTCCACCCCTGGAGCATAGCTCTTTTACCCCTGCTTTTGGCTGGCAATTTGTATGTGGCCTTCCTTTGCTAACATCATGAAACTATTATTTGTGTTTTTTCCTAAGGTTATTATGTCTTTAGCACTCCATGGGCGTGCATGGCTTGTTTTCAGAGTACAGTTGGGCTCATTGTTTTTACTTCCTTCCCCCTCTTATCCCATATTTTCCCCAGTTCCCTTCCTCCATCCTGATTCTGATTCAATGTGTATCAATTTTGGGATTTTCTTTGGTAGAATTTAACTTTAAAAAAAATGTTTTACATGCAGTTTTCTGGTTATTTAGAGTAGGGGAGTGGGAGTTGGGGGTTGAGCGGCTGGGTTTTTAAAAACTTTTGTTCAAGTAGAGTTACATGTATTTTGGGCTTCTTTTGGTAAGTCACTGACTTGATTTGGGCTTTCTTTAAGAGGGAGTTAATGATTTTTTGGCTGCTTTGGTAGAAGGAAGGTTTGCTTTGTGCTTCTTCCTAATGCGGCTTGTGTCTGTTTTGTGTTTTGGACTCCAGCTTTGCTAGAGCTGCTTCTTGGACTGAAGATTCCATGGTACACAAGTCACCAGACTGGTTGGGCACTAAGGAGAGGGAGGAGCCAGGTAGTAGGAGCCAAGGAGCTGCATCCCGCATAACCTTAACTATGTCTAATATTCAGGTATATAGGGAATGCAGGTGAGGTAAAGTCATGCAAGGGTCGGGCAATGGCAAAGCCGATCGCGTTGCTCCCTCAGCACTGGCAAGCTAGACCGACAGGTTTTGTCAATGCTTACTTTCAGCATATCTTTCATGCCAGTGCTTAACTTGTGCATGTTGTTTCCGGTGCTGAGCACCGGCACTTATTTTTTAAGGCCGGGGCTTACTCTTCTGCCTCAACCATTTGCTGCGGGCAAAAGGCACACATGGGGAAGACGGAGGAAGGGAAAAATCGAAAAAGCTTCACAAAGGAAGAAAGTAGAAAGCTACAAGAGTGAGCTGAAGGGGCAGATAGTGGCTTTATATGGATTGAAGTGGCCCAAGATGGCTTCAGGATTACGGCGCCTCAGTATTTCGTGAGGGCTCTGGGCACCGGCACCTTTTTATTTACAAATTAAGCACTGTTTAATGTAAGAGACAGCTTCTGCAGTGCCCCTTGTCAGACCTAGCACGTAGACAAAATACTCCTGTTCTTCTGTATTAAATATACAATGCCTTTAACACATTCTGTTCTCCTTCCATAACTAATTTGCACATTTATACTAATCCACAAACAAATTCTTCACTTTAGAAATAGTGCTCTTTCTCTTAGCTTTTTCCATGCTTGTTCCACAACCGCCGTCGCACAGAGGCGAAAACACATTCTATCTTTGTGCAAAGTATTCAAAGCAAACGTTCCAATTTGCTGGATGGGCCCCCGGACCGGGAGTTGTGTGGGAGACAAATGCATCAGAATCCCCCTTCATCTAAAAGGTGGGTGAGCTTAACAGTAGCGCACACCAGTTTTGGCATGCGTTGGAAGCCGCTGTTTCTCCTCCCACTATGCGTGTTGGTGCAAGAATCTGCATGCGCTCTGGCCTAGAAGAGGCTTCAAGAACCACATGCAGCGGGCGCATGCTGCTGGGACAGATGTTCCCGGCTCAAAAAGATGGAAAATAGCCAAGGGTTGTCAGATAATTAAACTGATGCAAACTGATGTCATTTCTTTAGAATGAAGGGTTTCTGCGGTAAATCTTGGGCTTCTCGTGGTCTGATTGGTTGTTTTGTTTTTTAATTAGGTGCACAAATTAAAGCAAAGATGCAGCTTATTTGCATTGCTACTTACATACCCTCACAGCATACAGAACCATAGGCCTACTCATCGGTATTCATCACAGACTGGCATCTGTTTGTCTCTTGTCTCTTTGGCTCAGTAAGAAATGCTCTAATTTTATCTGCATCTCTTAAAGTGTTTTTTCATTGCGTTGTGGGGACATTCTACAGGGTTGCTTAGGTTTTTTTATGTTTATAAATGATGGTGACAGCCTAATCGTATCACCATCCTGATTTTCTTACTCCATCTGCGGAGTTGGCGGGCCGCTTTTTACCTCATTGGCCTGCTGCAGACTAGGGCATATATACACGGCTGCAGCTCACAGGTGGGGGACCACAGCGAGACCGGTCGTACCCCAACCAGTTATACAATTAGTCACCCTTCATATGGCAAATTACACAGGAAGGACCCAATGAAGCAAATTTTCTTGCGTCAGAGAATATAACATTCTCCGGCCGTATTTATTACAATTCATAAACACAACAAATATTTTGTTCTCCACATAAATACCACAATAAGTATAGTACAGCATAGTTTTTTGCATGGGCATATCTAATACATAAAATCTCCTAGCAAATACTCCATGGCTAATACATGAATACATGAAATTTCATATCAAGTTAAGGAGTCATGTTTGACCACCCCTCAGGCCCTTGTGGTGCTGACCGATTTAATTTACGTAAATTGACTTGGACCCAGGGCAACACCCTGCTGGTCCCTCCATAAGTTGTCTTCTACAAGGCGAACTCACTTGCCCCCTCAAGAAAGAGGGAGCTTGGGCCAGCAAAACAGCTGTACCCCCAAACAACCATGCCAGAGCTACCCAATACAGGGATTCCCCTGGCACCCATTGGAAGGTGGGCCTTGGCCAACCAGGCCATACCTTGGTCCCTATACCAGCCCACCATCCCCCGTATCCACAGGGTCTTGTAATGGAGTACTCCAGCTGGCTATGGACAATCGCAGTAGCGGGCGTCCCCAGCCTTCCAGTAGTGACCGCAGTACCCCTGCCCCGGATTGAGCTAAATGATTAAAAATCCAATTCCATCCTGAATTCGCCTACACATATTCTTGATGCCAATGTTATCTGCCTGTTTTTAGTGGCCAAACATGACTCCTCCTCCGCCACAGTCCTGGGTAGTTTTCCGACCAACCAGGGCTCCCCCCAGATTCTGCTGTTACTTAGTTTTGTGAGAACCGCATTGTTGCTGATGCAATCCACAGGCTTTATACCAGACTTGTAGCCCCCAGGCTAACCAATGAACCACATCTCTGTGCAAGGACAAATATGCCGCCTTCAAACAGCCAGACCATCCTATTCTAGCCAGCCACAAGGCGCCACCTAAAAACAACTCCCCAGGACAACCTGAAACCATGCAATAACAGAGTTAGTATACTCCTTAGTTCACGCGTCAGGAATGTCCTCTAAGAATTGCTAAAAACAATTGCCACCCATGCGTATGGTGGTGACTGCCCGAGGCTGTAGGTGCCGAAGTTGACTTCAAATGCCACCTGGAGGCGTGACCAAGGATCCAAACACTGGCTGTAGCCATGTGACCTAATGATCAGATTTGAAAGGAGATAAAATAAATACCATTAGTCATATAAAATCAGTGCGAGTCCTTTTGCAGTTACATCATGTTAAGTAGCATGAGGCCCTTCTGACTCATGCTTTACCACTCCCCATTCCTGCCACAGGGTGAAGCTCCGCTCTTGCAGGAATTAGGGAATGACCCTCTCTCCCTCCTAATGAAGGGTGAACTTAGTGAGTCTTAACAATGATTCTGGACCAGATATCATCAAGGAGTGGACCAGGAGCAACTAGTCGCGCTCACGCCACCCATACGCAGCTCACCCGTGTGTAGGCCAGCCTACCAAAAACTGTCAAGCGTATGTTCAAATCGACACATGCACTTGTCCTGATGTGGTCAGTAGCAGAATTCTAAGGCTAACTGATCGCCCCTCCTAGTTTCCTCTGCTGCCCTCCTGCTGTACGATTGGCTCTCACCTGAAGTGACCATGCACTCTTTCAATCTGAGTCAAGTAAGGTCATCATAACAAATACACTAGGTGGCAATTTGAATGCTGGATCTTCCGTCTATTAAAAGGAGGTCCACAGTGAGCTGGTGGGTCAGAAAAACGGCTCATTGAGCTGTGGAGGAGCGTATGATTGTATGCACCTGCTACAAAGTCCTGTCGCCCTTGAAGGCTGCTGAGAACCTTCCTCAAAGGCCCCCACCCCCCTTTCAGCAAGTGCAATGGTTCTAGTATTGACAGCTCTATGCTCCTGACCATAGTCAATGAACTTCCCTCGAAAGGAGACGCACCTCTTACTAATGAGGGCACCCTCACAACTCCTCGAAGGTTGTACCCATGCTTTGGTATTAACTGACTACAGTTTGAACTGAGGATTGACCAGTGGTTTGTTTTAAGGCCATGGTCCTACCCTTTAGTTCAGCCCTAAGGTCTGGTTGAATAACGCTGTCAATGATGCAAGACAAGATTAGGCTTGTGGTCAACCAGAAGAACATTCCTGGGTCATCTGTCTAACTCGCTCACGATGAGATAAGCGTAACCTCACCATAATTAATCAGGTTATTAGCGCTGTGACTTACCAATGAGTTCAATAGGGGTCGGAATGATTATACTTATGAATAAAACCAGGAATGCTATAAGGATCATATAAGAATGAAATGTTGTCTGTGAACCCGCACGAGGCCAGATAGCAGGCGGTTGCTCTGAGCCTTTTGTTAAGACTTTCACTTCAAGCTCAAGGTCAGATGCCTAGGCTGGCGCAAATCAAATGGCAATACTTAACCCAGCAGACCAGGCATGTGCAGTGAGAGCAGGCATTTCAATAGCCCTGATTACCTGTGCCTGAAGACAGAACAGCTGTATGACCCACTGACGAGCTTGGTGAGAAATTTGCATAGACTCAGACTCGTCACCAGGGCACCCACTCATATCTCGGCATGAAAACTCACCTTCAGTCAAAAATGTGCCCAGACGTCTGGATGCGGTTTGAAAAAAGTTGTATGCTGCATGAAAAAGCATAGAAACACATCATATTGTGATCCCCTACAAAGTTTTTCAATTTCTGTTGCATTTGAGACATGGTAAGACCGTCCCACTTAAAGCCCTGTATTGTGCATGACAATCAAAGAGTAATCCATCATTGGGCAGTAATCCATCCTTGGGCACTAACAGTGAAATGCACTCCCTGTAGACAACATAGCTTCACACTCCTCCAGTGCCCCCCCCACCCCATACACGCTGTATTCTAGAGTTCCGACAAACTTCCCAGGGGTGAAAGAGAATTGACCAATAGCTGAGGAAGAGGAATCCCAGCCCAATGACTGGCTGAGTGCTGGATCAGTTTATATTCTGCAATGCTCCAACTCAATAAAGACGTAATTGCCGTCTTGTAAATGTGCAATTCATTGAAAAAGTGGAGCTGATGCAAAAATCACATATAAAGGGTAAAATTAGCAAGAAGACGAAGCAAAATACCTAAGCGCTAGTAATGTAATGTTTAACTTGTCCCATCAGCGCGTCTGCTGTGATATTAATGTTTGCCATCTGACCTGTTCGGGGGCAAGGACGGCGCTGCTAGCACCCCAAAATCTGGATAGAGACACCTTAAAGTGGGTGCAGTGGGACTGGCCTAAAAGGAGTGGGTTCACTTCCCCTTCATAGGAGGCCTGTCCCGGCATGTGGGGTGTATCGAAGCAATGGTGCAGAAGGGTAAAACACGTCTGTACCTGATTGGGGAAGCGGGGATGTTCACATAGATATTCGATAACACTCTCTAAAACATATACCTGCCCACATACACCGAACATGAGCCCTGAATTTTAAAGTATTTAGGGGTGGTGGTGGAATATACTAACTAAACACGGTAGACTGGTGACGATGAAACTGGAAGATGTGACACATGGATTAGTCTCTCTCAAAACCTACCAGCCTTCCACTCTCCCTGTTAATTATTACATGACACACGGGTGCCACCTAGTGGTAAAAATAGGAAAAGAAAAAACATAACCAAATAATCTCCCTTCACTGCTACCCCAGTCTGCAGCTCACATCAGTGCACACCCCACTCACCTCACCTTTACCCAAGCACCAGCAATCCCCCACAAGGGCCTCGACACGGCCACGTGCAACACCTCCAGGCATAAAGGGAGGAAAAAACAAAGGTCCTTCACCTATCGCCGCATCAGAAGCCCCCGTGAGGGGGCCCTCAAACATTTCCAGAGCAGGTGAGAAAAAAGGGAAGCACTCCGGTGCTTGAGCGGGCACAGGGCGGCATTCGTGATCGTCAGGGGGGGGGGGGCCAGGCAGCAATGTGTAATCTGAGCAACCTTGCCCACTACTTAAACTGTCCTGCTGCCCATGACGACCGCCCAGGAGACCCCGCCACCAATAGGGACAGCCAATGGTTGTTTTGAGTGGAAAGAGGGAAATTCAAAAGGTGGCTACTGCCCCCTGACCGGTCCGATCCGGCCCACACCTGTCTTCGGTGCCTGCGACCTGGCGGCTTGGCCCCTGGTCCAGACGTGCAGCGGGCGCGCCAATGGTGCACCAAAGGCAAGTCCGTCTGCTCCCATCTGCGCCCGTCAGTGTCCTGCGCCAGCCACTATGCCCTTTTTAACAGGGAAACTAAAGGAAGTGTAACCTTTTCCACAGCAGACGTCTTAGCGTTTTGTCCTTTAAGATGGGATCTTTATATGCTGACTGATGTATTTACCTGTACCCCTTGCGGCCTAACATTGCAGTCTGTCAAGTCGGCTAATTTCAATTCTAAGATTCCAATCAAAGCACTTCTTATTAATGATTGTTCTCTTAAACATGCTCTCTTTGTATATGATATATTACTGGATGAGAGCCCAGAAATAATATTTACAACGGAGACTTGGCTATCTGCTTCTTCCAACCTGATGGTAGATATGGCCACCCCCCCTTGATATAAGCTACAGAACTCACATCGGGCCTCTGGTAAAGGGGATGACATTGCTATTATTTTTAAGGACGTCTATACCTGCCACTTCTTCCCAATTTCTGAAATCTCGGACGCGAAAGGGCTAGTGTTCTGCCTCTGGTCAGTCAGTAGGGGTCCTCTTGATTTATTGACCCCCTGGGCATGCTGGACCTTTCATTAACTCTCTCACAGAAGCCATGTGCCTTGTCCTCGTACGCTTCTCACATTGTATTGTACTTGGGGATTTCAATATCCACTGGGATTGCCCAGCCAATAAAGAAACATGTACACTAAAGGAGATCATGTCCCCACTGGGTCTCTCCCAACAGGCCACCAACTCTATGCACTCGGGGGGCCACACACTTGACTTAGTTTTTACTCATTTTAGCATGGTCCTGCTGGACCCTATCCCTCTAACCTGGATGGATCACTACAGGATCCAATTCAGTTGGCACATTGCTCCACTAGGCAAGCATGGAGATCTTGAGGTTTCTTTCCCAACCAGACCCTTTTATATGATCTCTCAAAATTGTCTGCTGCTAGAGGTTGAGTCAAGCAAACCGACCCTGCCTGGTCTTAATGAACTAGATTCTCAGCTGTTCAACAACTGACTTTGCTCTTCAGTAGAGACGTTTCCAAAGAAGTGCGCCCAGCCACAGTAGGCTCTCTAGTCCATGTCTAATGGACGCTTTAAAGCAAGAGGAACAAAGTTGCAAAAAGGCAGAAAGGGCTTGTAGGAGAAACTATAGTCCAGAAGAGGAAGTTCTGTATGAACGAGCTCTCAAGACTTGTATGACCTCAATTAACTCTGCAAAAAGAGATTATTTTGAATTGCGGATCGAAAGGGCTGGTAATAGACCTAGAGAAACTTTAAGATTATAAATGGCTTTTCCAACGCTGCTGCTTGTCATAGAAGCACGGCTCATTCAGCCAACTTGTGTAAATAATTGGCCTCTTTTTTCCTTAACAAAATACAGGAGATTCAATCCTTCCTTGCTGTATCTCTGTCATCAGTTCTCAAGGACTATACACCCACTGATCCAACTAAAACCATTGCCTTCTGGCTCTCCGAGTTTAAAGGAATCTCGCTAGAGGACTCTAGAAAGGCCATTTTACATCTCAAGTTAGGTTCTCCCTCTGATTCCTGCCCCCCCTTCAATCCTGGTGCTGGGAGTCGAAATTATTAATAGTGTTTTAAACCTTCTACTAAATATGTCTTTGGCCACAGTGACTGTTTCACCCTTCTGAAAGCAGGATCAAAGTTTTTCCTCTCCTAAGAAAACCTAATGCACACCCTGATGTTCCTGGAAATTACAGGCCTATCTCACTCGTGCCTGCACATTCCAAACTTTTGGAATCTTTTGTGAATTGTCATATCTTTAAATATATAGAGGTAAATAAGCTGCTACATCCTAGTCAATCAGGATTCAGAGCAAGGTTCAGCATGGAGATGGCGTTGCTGTAAGTCTCGGAACAGATCAGGTGCATCATCGATGCCAGCGGCAGGGCAGTGTTAGTACTGCTAGATCTATCTGCAGCATTTGATTCTGTACGGAAGTTTAGGCTGCTTGCCCGCTTCCAGGAGATTGGGATTAAAGATAATGCCTGGAAGTGGCTGAAATCCTTTCTGTAAGATAGGAGCACAGAAGTGTGGCGATCTCCTTTCTCATCAGGCCACCAGCCTGTCTCTGTAGAAGTCCTCAGGGCTCAGCAT
This sequence comes from Pleurodeles waltl, assembly GCF_031143425.1. Taxonomy (NCBI): domain Eukaryota; kingdom Metazoa; phylum Chordata; class Amphibia; order Caudata; family Salamandridae; genus Pleurodeles; species Pleurodeles waltl. The sequence goes on from NC_090440.1 coordinate 1,763,440,222, forward strand.
TGAGCTCTACAATATTCAATATGTACATATCTCCTCTAGCGGACTTAGTTGAATCCTTTGGAGCAAAATTAGTTTCTTATGCAGATGATGTATATATTGTCTTCTCCTTTGGCAAGGGAGAGCCAATAGATCATGCTGCCATTAACCCCTGTTTGTCCGCTGTCTTCTGCTGGATGAGTCTAAGACAATTGAAATGTAATACTGAAAAAATTGAGGTTCTCAGCTTAGATCACAATTCTGATCTTAATCTGGAAGTGCATTGGCCAGAAGGATCCGCCCCACCTAATACGCAAGCAGAAATTGTTAAAAACGTGGTGGTCAAATTTGACAAAACTTTGTCCTTCCTCTCTCATATTTACTCAGTGGGTGCTTCGGCATGCTGCGCATGGTAGAGAAATCTTCGCACTTTCGTTCGGTACCGATAAGGATTACTGTAATTTTGGCCTTATTAATGTTTAGGCTGGACTATGCCAACTCTCTGAATGTTGGCCTCCCGCAGTACCTACTGAGGACATTATAGACTGTAACGAATGCTGCAGCCAGGCCAGCTGTCAGCCTCCCTAAAAGGGAACATATCTCATTCTACTTACCAAGCTTACACTGGCTTTCTGTGAATAAGCGAATTTTGTTCAAGACCTCTCTCCTGATTCACAGAGCGCTCTACCAGGCTGGACCTAGCTACCTGTCTGCTAGGATTTCTACTTGTATCCCTCCTCGAAACTTGCGATCCACCAATAATTTTTGGGCTGCTATCCCTAGGATTTGCTGCCATTGTGGGTGGGCATTCCTTCTCTCTCCTGGGACCAATATGCTGGAACAGTTTACCTCAGGAAAATGCCTAAAACCTGGCTAGTTGTTCAGTGACTCTGCCTCTACTCTCTGTTACCATTTCTCATAGCGCCTGGTCACTCTGAATAGCTGTGAGTGCTACAAATACCTATATATCAACAAAACAACATCATCTATGTTATTCAAATATATTTCTGGATGGGTGTGTTAATCACTGCTTACCGTGGGTCCCACCAGTACTCTTTCTTTATTGTCAAGGACTTATTTTTAATTATCAAACTTTGATCCAGAACAACAGAAAGAAAGACAGCAAAGGGGTAAATATTGAGGAAGCAAAGAGGCAAAAACTGTGATAACAAGATGAAGAAGAAACTTTAAGAGTGAGATAAAGTGGCAGAGTATGTTGTTGGATGAACACAGTATAAGATCAAATCAAAACTAGACAGCCTTTGTATTTTTCAAATTTGACGTTTGTCAGCACTGCTGATGTGCTTCGGAGAAACAATTGGACTCCACACTTATTCTTTTACAAATTAAGCACTGGAGTTATTACTTATGAAGAGAAAGTACAAAACTAAAAGTGTGGGGTCTGGGGAGGAGGGTGGGGAAATCATGCAGTGCAAAAACACGCCTCTCTAATTATCTGCTCATCACACAATTGCAGGGGACAGAGGAAGTTAGGGAGAAAGGCCCGTGCACAGAAGCACCCTGTTACTGAACCAACAGATATTTTTAGTCTATCAGTAACTGCTGCACCAGCCCCTGGATGTCGAGTTTCTGAGTGGAACTGCAGTAGAGCATCAGGTTCAAAGGGCACTAAAGCAAGCAAGGAAAATGTCCCCAGTCCAGGCTCCTGGTTGAACAGTGTTAGAAATGGGGTCTCTAGTTGGCAGTCGGTTTGTACCCTGTCCAAGTAGGGACCCTCACTCCAGTCAGGTTAAGGGAGATACCCACTCAGATAACCCCTGCTCACCCCCTTGGTAGCTTGGCACGAGCAGTCAGGCTTATCTCAGAAGCAATATGTAAAGCATTTGCGCATAACATGCAGTAACACAGTGAAAACAATACAAAAGAACACCACACCAGTTGTAAAAAAAATAGCCAATATTTATCCATATAAAACAATACCAAATAAGATAAAAACCCAACATACAGTAATAAAGATATGAATTTTGCAGGAATTACTTAAGAATACAGTTCCTTGAAGTCGATAGCTCCACCTGGAGCTATCAAAGCGTCGTTATCAACAAAACCAACAGTTCAGGCTGGCCGCGGCGTCGCGAGCTAGCTACAGTGTCGGGAAGACCCGCAAACAGTACCTTTGGATTTGCAGGGCGTCTTGATCTTCATGAAGAAATGTGGAGAGCGGCGTTGCAGTGTCGGTTCCGAAGGTCAGTGCGGGGGTCGTCGGGCCCTTGAAGTCATGCATGTGCAGATCGAACTCTGGGCTGATGAAGTCAGGAGCGCTGACGTGGATGGCGTCGAGCTGCAGTATGAAGTGGGACGACGCGACGTACAGCGCCCACAAGGCACAGTGCAGGCAGCGGCTCGGTTTCGGCGTCCAGCCTTGTCGGGGAGACCAGGACTGCGGTGTGAAGCGGGGCGATGCAACGTGCAGTGTCACCAGGTCATGGTGTAGGGAGCGGCATCATTGTTGCTGAAACGCTGTCATTGGTAGGCCCAAGTCGGTGGTGCGGCACGGGATGGGCTCCGTGCGGCATCCACAGGTTGTGGTGCAGGCAGGGATGCCTGGTGACGATGCTTGAGTTGATGGTCCTGGCATCTGTGGACTGGGGCTGCGGTGCGGAACGGTGCTTCATGTACCTCATGAGCGGTGTCCACAGCCCACAGTGCAGGCAGCGGTGCTGGTGTCAGCAGGAGCGTCGTCATTGGGGATGCCCAAGCTGTGGTGTGATCAAGGCGATGCCAGAGTGCGTGGCCCACAGCTCACAGTACAAGCAGTGGCAGCGTCAGATGGCGACGTCGGTGAGACCAGGGTTGCGGTGCGAAGCAGAAGTGTGGATCCGTGCGGCGTCAGCAGGTCACGGTGCAGGCCAGCGGTGTAGTTGGCAGTGTTGGAGTGGTTTTTCTTCTTGAACAGCACAAAACGCAAAGTTCCCAGTGCTGTAGGCAGATGAGACTGAAGTCTTTCGTGTCCCTGAGACTTCCAACAGGAGGCAAGCTCTACTCCAAGCCCTTGGAAAACTCTCTCAAGCAGGATATACAGCAAAGTTCTCCCTTTGCTCTCTTTTAAGGCAGAAACAGCAACTGGAGGTAAACACAGCAAAGGGGCAGTACTCCTCCAGCTCTTCAGCTCTTCTCCTTGGCAGAGGTTCATCTTGATCCAGAAAGATTCTAAAAGTCTGGGGTTTTGGGTCCACTACTTATACCCCTTTCTGCCTGTGAAGTAGGCCTACTTCAAAGGAAAGTCTCTGTTGTTGAAAAGATCCTGCCTTTCCCCGGCCAGGTCCCAGACACACACCAGGGGGTTGGAGGCTGCATTGTGTGAGGGCAGGCACAGTCCTTTCAGGTGTAAGTGACCACTCCTCCCTCCACTCTAGCTCAGATGGCTCATCAGGATATGTAGGCTATACCCTAGCTCCCTTTGTGTCACTGTCTAGAGGAGAGGTGCAATCAGCCCAACTATCAAACTGTCCCAGACTGGGAATCCACAAACAGGCAGAGTCACATAATGGTTTAAGTGAGAAAATTCACACTTTCTAAAAGTGGAATTTTCAAACTAACAATCTAAAAACCAACGGTACTAAAATATGTATTTTTATATTGTGAGTCCAGAGATCCCAAACTCCATATTTCTATCTGCTCTCAAAGGGAAACTGCACTTTAAGGATGATTAAAGGCAGCCCCCGTGTTAACCTATGAGAGAGCTAGGCCTTGCTATAGTGAAAAGCAAATCTGGCAGTATTTCACTCATAGGACATGTAAAACACATCAGTACATGTCCCACCTTTAACATACACTGCACCCTGCCTTTGGGGCTACCTAGGGCCTACCTTAGGGGTGCCATACATGTAATAAAAGGGATGGTTGAGCCCAGCAAGTGGGTACACTTGCCAGGCCGAATTGGCAGTTTAAAACTGCACACAGACACAGCAGTGGCAGGTCTGAGACATGTTTACAGGGCTAATTATGTGGGTGGCTCTAGTGCACTTTACTAGGGACTTACCAGTAAATCAAATATGCCAATCATGGATAAACCAGTCAACAGTACAATTTATATAGGGAACTCTTGCACTTTAGCACTGATCAGCAGTCGTAAACTGTGCAGAGACAATAAACCAGCAAAAACAGATCTGATAAAATAGGAGGAAGAAGGCGAAAAGTTTGGGGATAACCCTGCATAAAGGGCCATTTCCAACAAACCGTAAAAGAAATTAATATTTGGGGTGCATCTGGGTCCTGCTGACTGTGCAGAAAGTGATAGCTGACATTAAATGCCCACTAGTGCAGGTTCAAATTCATTGCATAAAACAAGGGTGGGAGTTGTTCTACATTTCTTCTAGAACTCAAGTTTTGGCCATTCATTATTTTGCTAAATATTTATGTCAGAATCTTACTTTTTTTCTAAAGAATTCTCCTCCCAGTATTAATATCAGAGCAGCACTCTCATACTTGGTGTTTGCTTAGAATTTCTAATCCCTTTGATAAACCTCTGTTCAGGCCCAAGTGGATGTCCCCTGTGTGCTCTTTTCACTCTTATCTAGACAAGAGTTTTCAGTTGTGGCATACTTCATATTAGTACCTTGCTGGTATCGATAAGGGGTTTAGGTTTTAAGCTAGGGCTAATTGACTACAAACGCTTCCAGTCTGGCGTCTGCGTTGACTCCACACTCTGGATATTGATTCACTAGGTTAATACAGTAAGCTCATTAGAATACATTTAGGAGAGTACTGGCTTGCAGAATGTGGGAATAAGCTAAAGAGATTGGCAAGCTGCATTTGGGTAGAAACACAATGTATTCTGTATATATGGACCTATAAATATACCAGGTTTCATTCTGTTTAAAGTTTGCTTTGCATTGAGCTTTGGAAGGTCCTTTGTGTTTTTGACTGGTAGTAGCTATTCTTTTTAAGACATAAAAGGTGCTAAATTATATTCATTAAGTTGGACATGTGTGGTTGAGTTTTATGTGTCATAGTAGTGAAAAACTCCTAAAGTCATTTTTGAATGATATAAGGCCTGTCTCTCTACTCTAGGCTAGCACTGGGTTACCTTGTTATGTTTGATACGTGCTAACTTCAGATTGGAATTAGATAGAAATATGCTGTTTACACTCAAAATAATTGTAATTTAAAATCCTCTTTGATGGTAAAGTTGGACGTAAGACTATCATGTTGAAAATGACAGTTTTAGAAAGTTCAAGGACAGATGAAGGAGGGAATTTTGAACAAATCAGACATCTACTCTCAGTCACATATTTGGGTTAAATCCATCGTTTTTTGCTCAACTTGCCATTCCAGTTTGGACCCAGCCATATGCGAATCAGTCTTGGCCCTGCACCCATAGAAGGTGGCATTTTCCTGCCCAAAGTTTCTGAGGCCATTCTATGAGTTTTTAGCTGCATGTATCTGTTATTGGTTCGCACATCAAGAGTGTATATTGGGCAAAAACAGTGAACAATGCGACCTGGATGTACCTGGGATAGGGTCTTTTGGGCAGGCTGACTAGAGAGGAGCTCCACTCTTCGGTGATTGCATTTCAGAGTAACTTGCCCACAGCACACTAAGGAACCAGACATCAGGCCTGCCCTTCCTTTGTCCTCCTGGACAGTTTGTTGCCAAAAACATGGGAAAGGCAATAACTGACCAAAACCAGTTTTAGGAGTAGGTCAGGGAAGACCCCTACACAAAGGCTGGCATAAAGTATAAAAATTGGACCTTCAGAGCTACTCTTCAGAACACCTCTGGACTTGTGGAAGATTCAGAAGAAGGACTGCCTGGTGTTAGAAGGAATATCTTGCTGCCTGGAAAAGGAGGATTGGGATTGTGTGCTTTGATCCAAGGCTTCTCAAAGAGACTCCAAGGGTCAGTTAGCTGACCTCATGTGCAAGCTCCAGATACACAACAGGCTTCCAGAGGCTTCCCTGCAACTCTGCAGCTTACCAGCACAGACTGAACCTGCCTGAGCCCTGCTGTCGGCCTCTGCTGGAGTGAGTCCTGATCCCCGAAGAGGTGCCCCTCAGGTCCCGGATCATTGGTTGCCATCCGTGAGAGCTGCTCCACAAGAAAAAGGTGGCCATCTTGAAATTTGGGCTTCTCATGGCCACAAACAGACTCATTTGCGCCAATACATTGCAGCCTGCAACAACTGTCATTGAAAGGGTACGGTGAGACCTCCTCTTCTTGAGACAGTGACCGTCCGTGGCAACTGGCAACACTAGACATGCACTTCACCATACAGCAATGACAGCCTGTGGCAACTGGCAATGCAAAACTCCAGGAATGACTGTCTCGTTGTGCTGCAGCAACGACTGTCCACAATGCTCAACATGCTCTTTGCACAAGAAGCCTCCTCCTGGTGGCTCCCTTTATATCAAACAGAACTCTTGGTGCCAGACTGGAGAAGGTATCTGTTTAGCAGTACAACCTCTTCCCTCTATGTGACCCACACTCCATTGTGGCTGGCTTGAACTTGTGACTTTCTCCCAGTCTGGCACGGCCAGATAACCAAGTGGTGCTTTGTGCTTTTTTGATTGGATGTTTGAAGTTCTGACATCAATTTATGTTTTAAAGTTTATTCAATTGTTTGGCTTAGGGTGTTTTTCTTGCATTGTTCTCAGTTTATCACTGCTTGTGCGATGCTTAAACACTTTACAATTTGCCTCCAAGTTAAGCCTAACTGGTTTGTGCTAAGCTATTAGAGGGTTGAGCACAGGTTAATTTAGTGGTGCACCCTGACAAGGTGTGTGGTGGTTGTTTGAGTGGGACTTCCACCCCTCTCAGCCAATAGCCAAATATATTACAGTTATACAACAGTGCATACAAAACTATTTTTTCCTTGCCCTACTTTGAGAGAGTTGCACACAAACTTTGTTTGTTACACTGGCCATAATTGCCTTTTAGCAGAGCCTAACTAAATATGGTTGGAAAATTTGTATTTGCTTTAATTCCAAAAAGGCCATTTTAAAAAAAAAAAACGGTAAGGGAATAAAACAATGAATTCAGTTTTTACAGTCACTGTTTTATAAGTGATTTTCATAACGGAATTTTAGATAGGAGAATTCAGTTTTGATTTTATAAAATATTAAGTTAAGAGCGCTAGTTGGAAATTAATAAATTACGAAAAAATATTAGGCCAAAGGTTTGGGCAGTTGGGTCTTCCTACCTGGCTCAGGTGTTAGTTGACAGCGAAAATGCCATTCAGTATAAATAAGTCAAACTTTTTCCCATGCCAGCTACTGCAAATCATGGTACATTAAGTCCCCCTGCTGGTTGCGGGGTTGCTTTCAAGGCAAGCACCATCCTTTTCTCCTCAGTAAGGATAAGCAGACAATCTCTTCAACGTGATGATCCACACTATCCTACTGGAGCTGTCTCGGTGTGAAAATCTTGGAACACAAACATAATGCACATATTCATAGGTTTTTTTAATATACTGTATAAACAGCAGCAGTTACCCTACTTCTGATCACTTTCAGGTTTAGCAGAATAAAGAACTAGGGACCATATGTACGAACACATTTTCCCATTGACACAGAATGGGAAAAACCCTTTGCTACATCTGGCCCTAAGGTACAGGGAGACGAACCAACCTGTCCAGGATCACACAGTTTGCCCAAGGCAGAATAAGACCTCCGGTCTTCTGTCTCCACAGTTGTTGGCTTAACCACCAGGCCCTGGTCCCCTTCTTAGTCTGTGACTTAACTTCTTAAGGGTTCAAGGGACGTCTATGTGTGAGGACGAACCCTTTAAACAAGTAAGTTTGCCTCTGAGATGCTGAAACCGAGCTAAGTAGTCGAAAAAGAAACAACCTTCCTGGATGAGTGTCCAGCTGCAGGAAATCTGCTTTGCTTCAGTACATCTGTGATAAGCTATCGTTTGTTGATATAAAACATTTGGCGTGTTTATTTAAGTTAGCCTCTTTCTTCCGCTTCCCTCTGTCGGTGGCGTGCAAAGCTAGCAGGTGCTTTCAGCTACTGCTTGACCAAGATACTCCTCTTGGCCGCATATGGTACCCCACCTCATCCCAGAAAGGAGGGGCCACACTGTGCCCCTAAGGGCTTCCAAATAGGAAGTAAAATCTACACTCCTTGAATGTTTTCAAAGTTCTGATGTTTACACAAACACCCTCAAAAACACTATATATACAAGTGGTAAAGTAGCATTTAGCGCGTCCTCTCTTCTCACCCAGCTTGTCTCCTGTAAATGGCTCACACCCTAATTTGATTCATTCCTTGTTTGGCGTATCCAAGGTGTTTCCAGCCCCTTTCTGTGACCCCTTAACTCCAACGACTCACCTTCACTTGCCAGCATCATATATCACATGACAGGAAACACAGCACCTGAATTATGGAAGAAAAAAGTGGCTTCACATTTATCATCTGGCATTACATACTAAAAATGTACATAAATGCGTACATAAATTGGGATGCTGGGATTCTCAGGGGACCATCATGTTGTGGGTTGGGTCCTTATCTCACTCTGGTTTTCAGCTCTTGCCCCGCTTTACAATGCACCACTGATTAAACACCAGCTTCGCATTTGCTAATATGTGATCTATTGTTCAGAAGCCACTCCTTTCATAGAATGAATCGCTCACAGTGTGAGCGACTTCAGCGTGTGTTTGTACAGGAGCAGCTCGGAATACTAAAAAGGGGCGGGGCGGTGCATGAGCAGGTGGGGATGGACAGGGGAGTTGTAGGGGGAATTAATAACAAACAAAAAATACGTACCTGTGCCGCCGCTGCCGTCATCACTGCACTGCTCCTCTCCTCTGAGGACAGGCTGCAGGCACAGGCTTCCAGCCTGCCCTGCGGCCAATCCTGATGCTTCTCAGAGCACCGTTGGGATTGGCTGGGAGTGCCCAGCCAGAGAGCCCCCAGGGAGACTGGGAGCCTGTGCATGCTCTTTCCAGCCCGGCAACTGTGTTGCTTGGCGTGAGAGAGACTACTGCGCATGTATGTTTGGCCGGCCTCAGAGAGCCGGCCAAACATACATGCGCGCCAAAGGGGAGTCAGCACTCTCCCTCAGTGGTCGTCACACCCCATGGTCCCGCCCCTTTTACCAAAAAATGATGATAAACACAGTTTATTATCATTATTTGGTAAAAGGTTTGCAGCTGCTGCTGCTGGTGGGTGGGTGACACACCTCCGCCCTCTCGGAAGAGCCGTGCCGGTGTTTGTACCCTATGCAGGGAATTGTTTGCAAACCGTTAGTTACAGATTTGAATCCCTTCTTCCAGGAAAATTGGCACCTATGATGGGAACAAACTTTTTTTAGGGCTGACCTAGAGACATTTTAGCAATATTTCCGGATTCATGTAATACAAAAAAAAATGATAAAAATATATATTTATAAAAATAAGTAGTCAGTCTTTGGGTCAGTCCTCATTATCAAAGGTTCTGTTCACTGTCATTCGCATTTTGTTTTTACCCACAAACAGCAAAAGTGGGGCAGTGCAAAAGCCCATTTCAGCCGTTGCCTCTGTTGCACTGATGATGATGGCATTTTACATGGTCACATGTGTACATCCACCTAAAATGTTGTGACCTTCTGTTTGGCGGCTGGGGAGCCAATACTTTACTCTGACAATGCTTTTCTTCTTTACATTTTAGTAATTTGTTTTATTTATTTTTAGCAATCCGTGTGTGTTTAAGCTATGTTGCGCACTTACGGTAAATAAGACTCAATACTACCCTTTCTTTTTGCGAATTAGAATCACATTTTTCCTGTATTGAACATTTAAAACTAAAAAGGCTGTCTCTCCCTGTTCTAAATCCACATGCCTTACAGAGAACATGGCTAGTGTTATATTAAATTTATATGTGATGATAACATCAATAAAATGTGCTGTTAAAAAATATATTTATGTGATGGTTAATTTTTAGGTCTGGTGCTAGCTAAGACTTTTTGATTTTACTAAAATTATGTGTATAATATATATTCTTACGGGGACTTTCAGACACGCTTTTTTAATCAATTTGTCTTTAATTGTGTGGTTTACATTTTGCTTTCACCCACTATAGCATGCAGTAGTGCTTCATTTCACTTCAGCCATTGACTTTCTGGCTGCGAGTGACAGCATTCTGTCTTTTCACAAGGAGCACGTCCACATAAAAACTAATTCCCTTCAGTGCAAGGGACTCCTGTCGTAACGTGGGTGGTTTTAAGACTAAAAATATTTTTGGTTTCAGAAATTGTTTTTCGATTGCCGAGAACCTGGTAGCTTCTTCAAAGATAAAGTTTTGAAAAAACCATGACATGAGAAAGAAACCAGCATTGACAAGACCAAAACGCCGGGGACCAATGCCGGACCTGTTGGCCATAACAATGCTCTTTTTTAATGTTGCAGAATGTTTTTTTTTTTTTTATTATTCTTTTGTTTTTTTCTTACAGATGCTTGCAGTGAAAATAAATAACCACACCAACTTGCCAAAGTCAGACCTACTGACTTTGCAGTGCTTGTTAGAATTTATATTTGACATAGTATAAACTGTATTTAAAAGTTGTACTTTAATGCATACATATATTCTACCTAGTTATAGTTAGGCCCAAGTTTCCATAGGAAGTGGATTTTTTGGATTGTTAATAAGCTTTTCGATGAATCTTCACAAAAACTTCCACCTCAGCTCTTTCCTGGAAAGTTTTGGGGTGATCTGTGAAGTGGGGCCCAAGAAAAAGGGGAGGCCCCAAAATGTGTTTTCCCTCAGTATTTTGTAATAGGAGGATTAGACACAGCCATAGCTAAAATGGCTGAACTGAATTACACCACCTTTTTATTTTTTGTATGTAAATCCTTTGAGTAGTTCTTGAGAAATGAAAGCTTAAATATATGTATACACAGAGGTACAGAGGATCCACAGACCCAACATCTCTAAGGAGAATATCTGATTGACTCCCACATAACAACAAAGATGTTGCAGCAGCCATTTTAGGACTTGAGGACTCATCCGCCTGTCCTGAGAAATGTTCTTAAAAAAGATAAGGGGTACAGGGTACCCTGATTCCCTTGGCTTGGTTGGGGTAGGGGGATCCCAGAAGGACCACACCCAAGGTCACAAGTTTAATTTTGTTTAGTGACTCCGCAAATCCACCATACATAAAAAAAATGCTAGCACTTTTCAGTTGGGCAGAACCTTAATTTTTGGGGAGGTGGTGTGGAACCCCCTATCCCTGAGCCATTTGAAGGCAACAGGGACCCCTTGCTCTGGAGCAGATATCATTTTTATGGGGAGGGGAACATGTGGCATTGAATCAAGCCTTTTGAAGGCACTGGGGACTTCATCCCCTTGTCCCTATTTCTTTTTTATAAGTAATGGAACACGTACCCCCCTCCTAGAGCCTTTTGAAGGCTCATGGGACCCCATCCCCTGTGGCTGATATAATTATTCTGGGGAAGGGGCCTGTGTTTCCCCTCCCTAAGGTATTTAAAGAACTGGGAGTTCTCATCTCTCATGGCCTGATGTGTAATATGAATGGGTCTTGTCTCCCAGGATCTAAAGAAAGCCAGTTCCATTTCCCAGAAGTTGTTCCCTTGCCGAGAAAGTGCAACAGGGAATGTAAATCTAACCTTGCTCGGTCTCTCTTGCGCTTGGAGCATAGCTTTGCTTAGGGACAGTGCTTCGGCGGGAGCAGAAATAAAAGTTGCTCCTACGGAGTGGGCTCAAATGAATAGAGCTGACTCCCACTAGCACCCAGGATGGACACTGGCAAGGGAGCCGGTGGGGACACGGGGGCCATAGACCTCTTCCTGCAGCACCCACCTTTTACAAGTGTTGAGTGCTTTCAGTGGGACTGGGGCACCTACTTAAAAACAGAATACAAAAAAATCCCCATCACTGCTCCTTTAAAAAACAAAAACCACTGAAATTCGCAAGTTATAGTTAGGACCGAATCCCATAATTCGCACAACAGACATGAAAACCCAACTTGCACATCAAATGCAATGCTCTTGACAACACCCTTGATGCAATTACAAATGTAAATAATCTTACAGATGAGGGTATATTTCACATTACACTTAACACTATGAAAGACACAACGTTGAATGTTATATTTATTGCTTTGAGTACGTATTGGTATTTAATCATGTTGTGCGTTTACCTGGTGTTACTTACCGGGATAAATATAGTGAGGTGTTTGGCCTCATTCCTCTATATCTCTTCATGGTCACATAACTTCTCTATGGCTCGCAGTATTCTTATAATGTACCACAATGCAATGTTTCCTCAAAAACTCCCCAAGTCTGGAAACTGATTTCCTCCTTTATTACAGCCTAATGCTGTGTGTTTTTCCACATCTAGTAACAGCTCCAACTCCTAATCCACCCAGAGGCCAAAAACCTATTATGTCACAGCTTTTGACTCTTCCAGTCAAACCATGCACTGCATTTACATCACAAACCCCAGTTCCAACTCTACGCTTAAGGGGTATTTTATCCCGTCTGTCTATATACCAATCACATTCCCAACTAGTCTATAGCGATCTCCTGTTCTATCACATTGTCCCTGTCTCCCTAACTATTGCCATCACTCTGCTTTCCTCCTGCTCACTCTCCCTGTCTCTGTGGCTTTCAAGATCTCATCATCTCCGCTTTTCACTCCTTCATGTTGTATCTTTTTCCTCCCTACATTCCATTCTCTATCTCTACCTTACTTCATGTATCTCTGTTTATGCCCCCCTTCATTTCTCCTTATATCCGTTTATCTCTTGCACTGCTTGTTTGTACTGCTCTAATTATCCCTATGTGTTTGCATCACTCTGCTCACATAAATATGAAGGCAATAATCAGAACCTCTTGAGGAAAATTTGAAATAAATGATCCAGTTTGCATAAGATACTTCACTTACCTTTCTTTGTATAATAGAGTAACAAGAACAGCCACAAGAATTAGTTCATAAGTTGTCGTACTCTAGACCCCGGTCTGAGTGCAATGACAGAATCTTGGCAAATCCCTACTCCGTACAGTAGGTCACCCAATGACTGTCTACCTGAACTTGCACCCAGAATGCAGAGACTGATGACTCACGCTGACGGCGAAATAAGTCTCATGGAGAGGTTTCAGGATGTAGCCTTTTGGAGTTGTTCTTCTTAGGTTGCTGTTGTCGATTGAGTTGGAATATACTGTGATTTGGTACCAATTAGGCAATAAAAAGAGTGCAAAACAGGGCAGCCGATGAGCGAGGTGAAGAAGGGCAGAAGTGCATAAGTCTTTGTTCTCAGACATGATGTTTGTCTGTGTTCACAGGCCGTGCAAGTACTTTTAGTGACAGTGCAGTACATCTGCTGTCAGTGCTATTCTGATGCCTCTTGTATTGTGCACCACAGGGATTCCTGTGAAGTGAATGAAGTAAAAGAGATATTTCAGGCTGACTATGACACACCACCATAAAAATAGTACATTAAATCCATGTCCAGGAATGCCACAGATGAAAGCACTGTGCCAGGTGCACAAGAGTTTGCACATGCTATTTTATCTCTCCTAGATCATGCAGCCATGCCAAACTTGCATCTGCCTCAGGTCCATCACCCAAAACCACCTTGTCACCTAGCCATATTGATAAAAGATTTCTGTGGCAGATCACTCCTGGCAGAATTCAGTAAGTTCTGGAAAAGACCTCCTTATCCAGCTATTTCGCTCCGCATACCTTCCACTGTTCTAGACTCTTCAGAATACTGCTCCTGGATCTCTTGTACACCTTAGGGTGCTCAGATGCCAAACTCTCAGCCACTTCACAGCTGGTGTATGGCCACAGTGGTCTTGACCCAATCTTTTCCCTCATATTCAATGAGGCCAATCTGATTCCCAGTCCTGTAGAAGAGAGAACACCCGATTCCTTGTTCCTCCTCAGGAGCTGCTCCTACACCCACTATCACTTCTTTTCTAATGGCCTTCTTGAGAAGGGGGTAATCCGCTATATATGTTTTATAAGCAAAATGCATAGATACGTACATCTGTGATCCAGGGTTTCACACCGTAATTAAGGTAATCGCTGTGGAAATACTCGCTGTCATAGAGAGTCCTATTTTTTAAGTGTTACAAGCCAGAATAATACCCTTACTGAAAAACACAGACTGTTTAAATGAGACTTTGTCAGCCCCAGATAGACACCTTTTTAAAACTTTCTACAGGCACGTTTTACTCTTTTTGGGGCTCGGTAACATGATCCATTTGACATGTTTGGAGATTTATTGAGTAGCAGATGACTGGCAACAAGCAATCTTATTGATATGGCAAGTTTAGAACAAGAACTGAATAAACAATACTTTTGACTTTTGTATAGCAGAAGAGTATTTTCAATTATTTTTCCCAGTGTGTTGTTTAATTCTTATGTTAGTCCTGATGCAGACCCTAGTCAAGTCATATTCTTTGGAGTCGAAACATCAATTTAACTTATGTTTTGGACTGTTATTATTTAGTGGTGAGCTCTAGTATAAGATTGTCATTTATGATCGTGCATATGTCCAGAAACAGTCAAAACCTATATATTTGTAGTTAACCCCGTGCACTTTTTGATTTATGCATGTTTCATGTGCATTGTGCTGTTACACGTTTTATGGAGCACACTGTTATTGTTCTTACGTGAAAACAGTTTGAGGGTGGTTCATAAATTATATTTAAATTCGTATGAAATCATTATTATAAGCTGTGTTTTTTGTCAATAAGCTTAAGGGGGATTTATTGCACATACTGTGCTGATACCGAACTGTTGGCCTTCTATTGACAACCAGTGATGTTGATTTATGAATGAATGATTGAGATTTAACCCGATGAGGTGGTCTGACTTTCTCAATGGACCCAACTTGTAGAGGTTTTCTACTACTTGTTTAAAATCCCTCAATGTGTAAGAAACACTATATTGCTGGACATTATTTTTGGAAAATGTTGACACTAATCTTTTGTTCTGCTCCACTTGAATGTAAATTTCTAGCAAAAACAATAAAGTGCTCTCTTTAGTCTAAGCTCTACTTGATGGCTCAGAAATGTATGTGCAGAATAAACTAATGTCATGTTTACTTTTAATACCCTACTGCCACATGTAATGGCACTTGGGGCCTGATGACAACTTTGGAGGAGGTGTTAATCCGTCCCAAAAGTGACGGATATATCACCAGCCGTATTACGAGTTCCATAAGATCTAATGGACTCGTAATACGGCTGGTGGTATATCCGTCACTTTTGGGACGGATTAACACTTCCTCCAAAGTTGTTATCAGGCCCATAATGTATTAAAGTTGGAAGGATTAAAAGCTGAGTTGGCATTCCCAGTATTCAACAGTATGACCTCTTGGTGACAGATGTTTTCAAAAGGAATTGCATACCTTGCTGAGTTGTCTTATAAGCTTTTCGGCAAATCCACGGTGAACACAGGCAAACCCAGGTCAGTCCTCATGCCATCTCTGGTAAGCATACTCATATAGCAAGCATAACAGCTGTTGTTTATTCATTATAAGTCTATATAAATAAAAGGTCTCCACGCTGCCAAGAGCTTGAAGAGGAGTGAGGGTAAGCCAAGAAGTCTTGGTCCCCAGTGTTCATACTCCATGTACAAAGGAAGGACTCCTTAGAAATTTCATGTTGCCACGTGTCTCTGCACAGACCAATGAAGAGATACATTTTTGACGTCTATAAGTATATGGGACACATCTTTGATGGATACAAATGCATTCATATCTTGAATTCTTACAGGCAAGTCCTATATTTACTCATATTCACAAAACCTTCATGCAAATATAAAGATTTCTTAGATACTATACAGAGGCAGAGACACCCACGTAAACAAAAACAGGCACATCTTTAGGTGCCTGTGTGTAGAGGCATGTATTCAGGGAAAGAAATACAGACAGAAAAACAGTCATAGGGCAGAAACTACTATGTGATAGCATGCCCACACGTCCTCACGATGCATTACAGTAGCATGATTACTCATATGCGTGCATGTGTAACCGTGCATGAGGGCATGTTACTAATCTTACTTTCTCTTTGTTTTTAGACAAAGGTGCTCAGGATCGGCAAATAATCATTTTTTATTTTTTGCCATTGCAGAACAACTTCAGTAAACATCATTGACAAAGCCAAAGTGTCTTCATGAGCAAAGTCAAAAGTTGAGACCTGTGGGCTTTGCCAATGCTTGTTGTTGGATAGCATGTAACCTTTCTTGGCTGAAGGTATAGAAACGCCGCCTCATCGTTGTTTTTGCTACTAAGTTACAGAAAGCCAAGTGCGATCAAGCTGTAACTGTAGAGAGCAACTATGATTTATAGATGAAGGTTAAATATTTAATGTGTGCTTAAACACTGATGTATGCTACATAAACAAGTAAGTGAATAATTTATTCTTGCATGTCCTACAAGCATCTTTCTAGGAATCCTTCTTGCACTTGGGTAATAAGTTTGACTTTGGGGATGGGGTTCACGGATTAGTTCATGTGTGTTTGCTCCGTTTTCCTTTACTGATCAACCCAGGTGCTGTTAAAACTGTAGATTCTCTGTGCCTTGCAGATTAACCCACACATCTGGTTGCGCGTTGATACAAAGGAAACCCGTCATCAAGGTATTCAATAGCATTAGGCAAACTAAAGTATTGGGAAACTTCTGCCTTTATAAATCTGCTAGCTCCTGTTGTAAGCTGTACTTCTACAGAGAGTTGGAAGAACTAGTTAGAGGTGTCGAGTGGTCACTGCTTCACTGCTCTATACTGGACAGCTTTACTTCTGCGTAGTAGAGTTTTGTGCTGATTCAGGGTAAGTCCACACGTTGGAAAACGAATACAGCTGGACATCCAAAATTAGTTCTTTCAGCAGCCACGCCATAATAAAATCATGATGTGAGGAAATATTCCTTCATTGAGGGAGCATGTCAGGTTTTAATTTTTTCTTCTTCTGGAAATGGACTTGTAGAAAAGACCTCAAGCTTGCTTTAGATCACTGCCTGCCTCCATAAGAGGGAGAGCGTAATTCTGCTGACAGCCATTTTGTCCCATAACAAGATGGCTTGTTCGGTGAACAGGGCTCTTCCTACCTTCAATCCACATTTAACTGGACTCTTTTGAGAAATCTTTCTTGCAGGAACTGCCTCTTTATAAGATGGTGTGAATGCATGCTTTTATTTCAATGTGTATTTATGTTTGCCAGTGTGCACGTTAGCATTTATAAATATATATTTTCCTTTTCATTCGAAAGTGAAAGTGTTACTTATGTTTGGAATACGTGTTTTAATGAAAATGTAACATACATGGCTACAATGTACTGTGTAAGCAATTAGAGCATGCAACAGTGGCATTTTTTATGTTGCTCTGATTATGAACAAAGAGGTTGAGCACTTTAAGGAAATTCCTTCAGCCTTAGAATTCAATTGCAGATAGGTAAGAGGATAAAGATTCAGGGCAAATCAAATTTGTGTAAATAACTCTTTTGATTGAGTAATATTTCTAATTAATTTTCCCGAGCACTATATAAGCTTTGGTAGTTGTCATACTTCATGTTCTTCTAGATGCGGTGGTCAACCAAGGGGACATTTGAAGTTTGGAGTGAATTGTTTAAAGCGACTGGTAGAGTGTGAACACGATTTGGGTAAGAGAAGCGAGAGTGAGTGAGTGCTAGAGGAAAGAAGGGAGATCGTAAATTGATGCTCTTTTGTATGAGATAGAAACAGCGAAAGGCATCATGGAATAATGCTGGGGGTGGGTCCATCCCGTTCCTTTGTCTCAGCTCAGTGCTTTCACTTGTCATGAAATATTCGCCTCAACTGAGGAGACGAGAAGGATGCTCTGGGTACATAGTGTATTTATAGATGTTTCCATGAGAGAGCGGCAGTGAAATATAATTCAGAGAAGATGGGCTCCTAAAAGTGTGACTTTACGCCACAGTTAAATGTATAGCAATGCTTAAAGTACTTATTTCCAATCTCAAGGCATTGTTTTAAAACACACTTTTGCCACCTCATGACAGTTTTGACTTCATGGGCATTTTGGCATTGTTTGAACTCGACATTAATTAAATATGATTTTATTCAAATTACTGTCTACGAAAAGTGTAGGAGGCTGGCCTGACTTGTAGTGGGTACCAGAGGTACTTACACCTTGTGCCAGGTCCAGTTATCCCTTATTGGTGTAGAAGTGGTGTTTCTAGCAGCTAAGGCTGATAGAAGGTAGCTATGGCAAAGCAGCTTAGGCTGAACTAGGAGACATGTAAAGCTCCTACTATACCACTGGTGTCATATGCACAATATCATAAGAAAACACAATACACAGAAGTACTAAAAATA
The DNA here is from genome assembly GCF_031143425.1 of Pleurodeles waltl. Lineage (NCBI taxonomy): Eukaryota > Metazoa > Chordata > Amphibia > Caudata > Salamandridae > Pleurodeles > Pleurodeles waltl. Next base: position 1,763,458,456 of record NC_090440.1, read on the forward strand.
AAGGTACTTTATTTTTATGACAATATGCCAAAAGTATCTCAGTGAGTACCCTCAGTATGAGGATAAGTTATATACACAAGATATATGTACACAAACCAAAATTATGCAGATAATACAAAAGGAAGTAATGCAAGCAATGTAAAATTACAGTAGATTGCAATAGGAGCACATAGGTATAGGGGCAACACAAACCATATACTCCAAAAGTGGAATGCAAACCACGAATGGACCCCAAACCTATGTGAGCTTGTAGAGGGTCACTGGGACTGTAAGAAAACAGTGAGGGTTAGAAAAATAGCCCACCCCAAGACCCTGAAAGGTAGGTGTAAAGTGCACCTACTACCCCCAGAGAGCACAGAAGTCGTGATAGAGGGATTCTGCAGGAAGAACAAACACCAGCAATGCAACAACAGTGGATTTCCGGACCTGAGTACCTGTAAGACAAGGGGACCAAATCCAAGAGTCGTGACATTATCGAGAGTGGGCAGGAGCCCTAAGAAATGCCAACTGAGAGTGCAAGGAAGCTGCCACCTGTTGGAAGAAGCTTGGTGTTCTGCAAGAAAGAAGAGGACTAGGAACTTCTCCTTTGGAGGATGGATGTCCCATGTCATGAAGAAGCTTGCAGAGGTGTTCCCACGCAGAAAGACCACAAACAAGCCTTGCTAGCTGCAAGGGTCGCAGTTAGGGTTTTTGGATGCTGCTGTGGCCCAGGAGGGACCAGGATGTCGCCACTTGGATGAGGAGACAGAGGGGGCACCCAGCAAGACAGGGAGCCCTCACAGAAGCAGGCAGCTCCCGCAGAAGTACCTCAACAGGCACTTAGAAGAAAAGTGAACCGGAGTCCACCCGAAGTCACAAAAGGGAGTCCCACGACGCCGGAGAACAACTCAGAAGGTTGTGCACTGCAGGTTAGAGTGTCGGGGACCCAGGCTTGGCTGTGCACAAAGGAAATCCTGGAAGAGTGCACAGGAGTCGGAGCAGCTGCAAATCACGCGGTACTCAGCAATGCAGTCTAGCGTGGGGAGGCAAGGACTTACCTCCACCAAACTTGGACTGAAGAGTCACTGGACTGTGGGAGTCACTTGGACAGAGTTGCTGAGTTCCAGGGACCACGCTCGTCATGCTGAGAGGGGACCCAGAGGACCGGTGATGCAGTCTTTTGTTGCCTGTGGTTGCAGGGGGAAGATTCCGTCGACCCACGGGAGATTTCTTCAGAGCTCCTGGCGCAGAGAGGAGGCAGGCTACCCCCAGAGCATGCACCACCTGGAAACAGTAGAGAAAGCCGTCAGGATGAAGCGATACAAGGTTGCTAGTAGTCGTCTTGCTACTTTGTTGCGGTTTTGCAGGCGTCCTGAGCAGTCAGCGGTTGATCCTTTGGCAGAAGGTGAAGAGGGAGATGCAGAGGAACACTGGTGAGCTCTTGCATTCGTTATCTGGTGAGATCCCCAAAGCAGAGACCCTAAATAGCCAGAAAAGGAGGTTTGGCTACCTACGAAGGAGGATTGGCTACCAAGAGAGGTAAGAGCCTATCAGAAGGAGCCTCTGACGTCACCTGCTGGCACTGGCCACTCAGAGCAGTCCAGTGTGCCACAGACACCTCTGTTTCCAAGATGGCAGAGGTCTGGGACACACTGGAGGAGCTCTGAGCACCTTCCCTGGGAGGTGCAGGTCAGGGGAGTGGTCACTCCCCTTTCCTTTGTCCAGTTTCGTGCCAGAGCAGGGCTGGGGGATCCCTAAACCGGTGTAGACTGGCTTATGCAGAGATGGGCACCATCTGTACCCATCAAAGCATTTCCAGAGGCTGGGGGAGGCTACTCCTCCCCAGCCTTCACACCTATTTCCAAAGGGAGAGGGTGTTACACCCTCTCTCAGAGGAAATCCTTTGTTCTGCCTTCCTGGGCCAGGGCTGCCTGGACCTCAGGAGGGCAGAAACCTGTCTGAGGGGTTGGCAGCAGCAGCAGCAGCTGCAGTGTAGACCCCGGAAAGGCAGTTTGGCAGTACCCGGGTTCTGTGCTAGAGACCCGGGGGATCATGGAATTGTCCCCCCAATGCCAGAATGGCATTGGGGGGACAATTCCATGATCTCAGACATGTTACATGGCCATGTTCGGAGTTACCATTGTGACTCTGTACATAGGTAGTGACCTATGTACAGTGCACGCATGTAATGGTGTCCCCGCACTCACAAAGTCCGGGGAATTTGCCCTGAACGATGAGGGGCACCTTGGCTAGTGCCACACACTAAGTAACTTTGCACCCAACCTTCACCAGGTGAAGGTTAGACATATAGGTGACTTACAAGTTACTTAAGTGCAGTGGTAAATGCCTGTGAAATAACGTGGATGTTATTTCACTCAGGCTGCACTGGCAGGCCTGTGTAAGAATTGTCAGAGCTCCCTATGGGTGGCAAAAGAAATGCTGCAGCCAATAGGGATCCCCTGGAACCCCAATACCCTGGGTACCTCAGTACCATATACTAGGGAATTATATGGGTGTACCAGCATGCCAGTGTGAATTGGTAAATTTTGTCACTAGCCTCTTAGTGACAAATTTGGAAAGCAGAGAGAGGATAGCCACTGAGGTTCTGGTTAGCAGAGCCTCAGTGAGACAGTTAGGCATCACACAGGGAACACATTCAGGGCACATACTTATGAGCACTGGGGCCCTGCCTGGCAGGGTCCCAGTGACACATAGACTAAAACAACATATATACAGTGAAATATGGGGGTAACATGCCAGGCAAGATGGTACTTTCCTACAAAAAGGCATTATCACAAAAATATATAGTGTACACCAGGTGAGATGTATCACACTTTAGTTTGGAAGTATATACACATCTTTAAAATACAGCACAAGCCACTTAATCAACTTATTTCATAATTATACCACAACCAAGTGAGTATGGTTAATAAACCTGCATAAGTTTTAGTTGTGATTGCCATCCACCATCCTTGTATGGACACTTGTTAAAATAGTTGCTTATGAGTGAGAGGTAATTAATATCTCATGAATACACCGTCTGGTCATGGAATGGCTCACCTTGACTCTGTAATGTGGTCTGCCTCTGACTTTCCAAGCAATATTCTGACAGCGTGCACAGCTAGGCAGCCAAATTGTTTGTGAACACCTAGAAACATGGCCATGTAAAGCAGGCTTTGAGAGCATTCTACTGTCTCCCGACAGAATCAAAGAAGAAGCTGAAAACTCGCTGTCACATCCACATAGCCTGCTGGAGAAAGGATCCAGGCTACATACAAATATTTGCATTTCACTATTTCAGCCAGAAACCCCCGGTTTCACCAACTCACTTTTTAGTGCCAAACTAGAGGGAGGAATTTGGCTGAAAATCCAAGGCCCAAGACATTTAGCCCCTTCTATTGGAACTGGATGGCAGAACAAAACACCTACGTTAAAGAATTCTTTTGAAAACTGAGTTCTTCACCTCTTCCTTAGATTTAAACTCGGATTTTGCAAGAAAGGTGACCATTATATACCATGAAAAGGTCCATGTCTCGCATCTGTGCTGCCCCTAGTTTGTCCTGCAGAACATTCCTACTGGGCAGTCACAGTGTTCTAAAATGACCAGAATGTGGTGCACAGCACATCTTAAAACTAGTAAATAAATAAAGTTTTTTCGGCTAACACATGCACTGTGACCTCCTTCTAAGTAAAACATAATGTTTTTCACCAGAAACAGATTTTTCCATTCAAACTAGTGAAATGCTTGGTGATATCAAACTTAGCACATCCAATATTTCTGGATGCTACCACACACAAGCGCACACCTAGCCGTCCAGAGATCTCATTACTGACATCACTGTCAACGTCTCACGTGGGATCATGTTTAACATCACAAATGTCATCATTAATATCACTGATAATCTCTTATGACTTAATCATTGGTGTTGCTATTTGTTTTCATAACATCTTGACTGGCGTTCCCAGTGACATCAGACACCACATCTCCTACAACGATATTGAAAATGTCACAGTAGCTATTTATAAATCATCACCTCCACAATTATTGATAACTTCTTCAGTGACATGAAATATAAAAATATTCTTTGAAGCTGCTATAGAAGGACTGTGTTCATTCTCTTTTTATTTCCCTTTGAGAATCCTCAAGCTCAACACCAACAAAACTGAAGTTCTGATTTTCGGTAATAAAAGGTCACCTTAGGACTCCACCTGGTGGCCCGTTGGTCTTGGACCCACAACCATCCCACCTACCACACTAGGAAGCTAGGCCTCATCCTGGACACAACCTCACCATGAAGTCCCAGTTCAATGGCATCACCTCCTCAAGCTTCCACATCCTCCACATGTCATATAAAATCTTCAAGTGGCTCCCACTGGACATCAGATGGACCACCTCACAGGCCCTAATCACAATCAGATTGGACTACCTCAGTGCACTTTATGCCAGCGTCCCAACCCATCTCTTTCACATACTACAAACCATTCAAAATGCTGCCGCTAGACTCGTCCTTGACCTTGTGTGCCAAACCCACACCACACTACTCCTCCGAGAAATTCACTGTCTCCTCATCCAGAACCACAACCAGTTCAAACTTATATGAATTTGAGTCACTACAAAACCTGGAACGTGAATATCTCAGTCACTGACCTCACTTCCATCAACCCACCAGACAACTTCGCTCAGCATCACTCTCACTCACACATACACCTCACATACACAGAGCAGCAGGAGGTCAGTTATTCTTCTACCAAGCTGCTTAATTCTGGAATGACCGTCCCCAACACATCAGGGCTTCCTCATCACTTCTTGAATTCTGCAAGAAGTTGAAGACCTGTCTATGCCATTAACCTGTTTCTGGGACCATGGAGACTGCCTGTATTCAGGCCCAGCCTCACCACACAACTACACTCAACACCTCAGTGCCTAGATACCCACACGGGTGCCAAACAGCTCTTGACAAATCCACTTTACATTACATCTTTATGTGGGAGTAGGTGCTAGGTGATGGAAGACAGTATTATCACCACATGTATTTCATGTTCCATTCAGCTCAACCTAGTAAGGAAAACGACATATATTTTGTCCCCATAAGAAACTTTCGAAGACAAGAATACAGGAAAAGACAGAGGTATTAACAAGGTTTAAGTGAAAGGAGAGTATTCTTCTTAAGGAAAATAAAAAAACTGCAACGGAATAGGAAAATAAAAATAACTCTGCAGAGGTTCTGTAAAGTCAAAACATTTTGAAGAGTCTAGCATTATCACACAATTTCTAAAAAGCAGCAGAGAAATTGACACCAGTAATAATGTTGTCATGGCATAGGCGGCCTTGCTTCATTGTCGTTGTTCGGTTTTCATTGTTCTCCTGCCGAAGTAATTAGCGGTTCAATGCCTGCATACGAGTAACTGAAAGAAATCGGCAGAAGGAGCAACAAGGCATTATTACCACCAGCATGTTTTCTAGTTTCCATGGAGCGCGTATTCACGTGTCCGATTCTTTAGTGTTCCTCGTGTGCTGCAGCCCCAAGTGGTGGAGTGGTTTGATGGAGAGTTCCTGACAGTGAAAGGTCGCTACAAGGATGGTAGAATCAATTAACGGGTGTACATTTATATTTACCCTAGAGAGGTTTGTGAAGTTTCACATTTGCACACTTCGTGAAGACTACGAAATGTGTCTATTAAATGTACTTGTGCAACGTTTTTGTGCGCACTGGGGGATAATACCCCTTAAATCTACCCCCAGCAAAGCTGGAAAATGTATGCAGGCATTCCTTTTCACTTTTGCAATTTTTTTCTATGCACAATCTCAAATGTAAGAGGATTTTGTTTCCGTGAAATTTACAGTTTTCTACACAGCTTCTTGCAAAATTCCACATTTTTTTTGCAAATGTGTGACAGTTAAAACTTTGCAACTTTGTGAAGTTTGTGACATTTTCTATAGAATGTATTTGAAGGGGGAACAAAAACACTTTTCAAGGTAGCACACAGGAGACTGCTTCTGCTATAATGGCTTTTCAGAGACACTTGCTGAGATGCAAAATCTCTGTCGCCCCCACTTGCAGTATGACTTTGCTTCAAACGTAATTAAAGATAGTGGAAAAAGGTTACAGCGTTGTTGGGAAATTTTGTGTTGTCTTGTGTCACAGCATTATCTTGCAAAACTGGAAAACACTTTTCTAGCTTGTACCTAGTGCTTAAGTTAAACACTGTTAACGTAGCAATCTCAAGCTGCGCCTCAAGTGCAAGAAGTGCCATTATTTGGAGAGCTCGGTTAGCACTCCTAATGATGCCACTCGTAGTTGAGATGCAGCTAGAACTGTATATGCTCTTGACCCCACAACCAGGCTTCATGGGGGAAGTAGCACTAGATCTCAGATGCAGAGCTGGTGCATTGTACCTGTTCTTCCAAGTGAGATTTAACATGCCCTTTATGTCAGAGTATGGAGTGTAATATATTGTTGGCCCACAATAATGTAGACTAAATATCGAGGACCAAAATATTGCAAAGGTACGTGCTTATAGATAAATATAGACTTACTATTCTTCACTTCATATGTACGTACTTGGAAGAGCTACATACATTGTCAAAGTGCAGATATGTGAAGTTAATTATTGTAGACTTATGCTTACCTATGAATATTTGCCTTCACAGTATTTTGGTTCTCGATAGGTATAGCTTGATATTTTGTCCTCACGATATTTTGTACTCAATAGTACCTTTAAAATGGTGCATTCATGCAGATTGTTTTTTACATTTCAAATTTCAGATTTTTTTTCATTCATTCTAAATTTGAACAAGTTGACATCACTGCCTCTCACCGCTGTTCTAAGTCGAATTAGTGACTTTACCGAGGTTCGTTGGTCTTAAACGTGAATATGCGTGTTGCTGAAATACGTCTTTTGTAAAAAAGATGTAACAGAATTTCATGAACAACACAGTTCTTTTCAACATTCGTCAATGCATGAGAAGGCAAAATAATAGAATATTGCAGCTCTTTTTGTCCGTGGCAGCAAGTGCCAAAATTTTGAAGGGTATGCTCACAGACCATTTTACTTCCGCTTGTCAGTGGCTAAGTGGGTAATTGCAAATGACAGTGAGCATCTCAAACAGACCGAAGACCATTTGCAATAGGGGCTTGGCGTCCTGTGACCAACCGCATGCTGCACACTGTCAACGGCCTGTGTGGCGGGGATGTTGGCTGCCCACTCGCAGTTGGACACAGGGCCTGGGAAGCGAGTTGTAATTACGTTAAGACACATGTTATAGTTACTTCAGACGACTACAACTGGTGAATTTAAGTGGTTTTATTTGTTTAAAATGGTTTTAACTGATATTTTCATTTAACTATAACGACCCTTTAACTTTTGTATTTTTCAATATATATATATATATATATAAGTATATATGTATATATATATTTAAAAAAAAAGTTTTAATCTATGGTTGAAATACATATGAGGCTATTGCCAAGTGTTTCTTTACATGTAGTAGATTTATGCACCCTACAATGTGAGACGTTTCTGTTGCTTCACTTCACTGCAGCATGTATTTGCTGTCAGGAACACCACCCAGTGACTGAAATTGCCCGTCAATCAAGTGCCATCTCCTAAGGCTTCATTTGCCTTTAGAGTGTTTCGAAAAGGAATGCAGAAGTAATCTGCATTTTACTAGCACGTAAGACAACTGGCAGTTGTGTGCATATACAGCCTCGGAGAGTGCATTGATAAAGAAGAAGTATTTTTCCACAGGGCTAGAGATAATTCTGGCCCCCTGATATACCTCTGCAAAAAAAATGTTGTCCAAAGATTTTCATTTTTGATTTGTGTTTTTGGATCATTATAGCAATAATTTAGCATGGGTAGACATTGCTTATCTGGCCCACATTTTTCTGGACAACACTTTTAAAAATGGCAGATGTGTTGCAGTGATGATGTAATATTTCAGAAGCCATGAGACCTATTTACTTTTTGGGGAACAAGCAGTCTTGTAGAGACAGAAAATAACTTCAAACTCAAAGCAACCCTTCTGACATTTTCCAAAATGGCGGCTATAACAAAGGAAGAAGAGACATATATAGAAATGAAACAAATAATAATGTTTTTCTCAGCAAATCCTTTTAGAAACTTCACAGTTGCAGCAGTTAAAGCTCCAAGCTTTGCTCCAATTATGCTCATAGTATCATCACCTGTAAGAATATGTGCCTTGATAAGAACACTGGGCATCTCTGGGTCAAGTTTCTTGTACAGAATATGAAACGGGATTAAGTCTTTTCTTGCCTGTTCCATAACGTATCCATTACTCTGACAATCCTTGACTTATGAACATTGCAACAAATCTAAGTAGCACAATAATGACATCTGTGTCATTTAACAGTGCAAGGACTTGATTGGAACCATTTCGAACAGCCCTCTCAACGTGTTGCACAACACGAAGGTCAGCTTCCGCCAATTTGCTGTTAAGTTCTTAAAATACATGGCCCGCGAAATTCAGTGGTCACTAAAGCATCAGCAATAAAATCTCCAAGTTCATCTTGTTTGATGTTAATGACCAGAATTTATCAAGTTGCACAGGTATAAGTGTCAAATGTTTGATGCAGGCAAGGCCAATTGTTCTATTTGTAGACATTGGTCTGATTCTCTCACATTCTTTGACAGATAGTTGTGACATATAGTTGACAATAACAGTAGTTTTCATTGAGGACACTTTTTGGAATTGAAATTGTTCAGGTGACATTTTTTTGAGCTCTTATGAGTTTGTGCCTATTGGTTTGGTTGCAATATCTCCATCAAATAATGTATTTGTTGGAAGATCTTTGATAAATTCACCCCTTTCTTTTTCTACACCCATCCCTCTATCTGCTTGCAATGTTGTTTTCTGTTACCTGTTTTGTAGTTGCTGGTTGGACGAAACTCTCACTATGGCAATTAACCCCTTTGCTGCCAGGCCTTATCCCCCTCAGATGGCAGGCCTTTTTTTGGCTATTTGGGGCAGGGCACGCTTAGGCCCTCATAACTTTTTGTCCACATAAGCTACCTACTCCAAATTTGCGTCCTTTTTTTCCAACATCCTAGGGATTCTAGATGTACCCAGAGTTTGTGGGTTCCCCTGAAGGAGGCCAAGAAATTAGCCAAAATACAGTGAACATTTCGTTTTTTTTTTTAAAATGGGAAAAAAGGGCTGCAGAAGAAGGCTTGTGGTTTTCCCCCTGAAAATGGCATCAACAAAGGGTTTGCGGTGCTAGAATCAACAGCTTCTCAGCTTTCTGGAACAGGCAGACTTGAATCAGAAAACCCAATTTTTCAACACAATTTTGGCATTTTACTGGGACATACCCCATTTTTACGATTTTTTGTGCTTTCAGCCTCCTTCCAGTCAGTAACAGAAATCGGTGTAAAACCAATCCTGGATCCCAGAAACCTAAACATTTCTGACAAGTAGATAAAATTCTGAATTCAGCAATGGGTAATTTGTGTAGATCCTACAAGGGTTTCCTGCAGAAAATAACAACTCAAATAAAGAAAATATTGAAATTGAGGTGAAAAAAACAGGCATTTTTCTCTACGTTTTACTCTGTAACTTTTTCCTGCAATGTCAGATTTTTGAAAGCAATATACTGTTACGTCTGCTGGACCCTTCTGGTTGCGTGGATATATAGGGCTTCTAGGTTCATCAAGAACCCTAGGTACCCAGAGCCAATAAATGAGCTGCACCTTGCAGTGGGTTTTCATTCTCTACCGGGTATACAGCAATTCATTTGCTGAAATATAAAGAGTCAAAAATAGGTATCAAGAAAACCTTTGTATTTCCAAAATGGGCACAAGATAAGGTGTTGAGGAGCAGTGGTTATTTGCACATCTCTGAATTCTGGGGTGCCCATACTAGCATGTGAATTATAGGGCATTTCTCAAATAGACGTCTTTTTTACACACTGTCTTATATTTGGAAGGAAAAAATGTAGAGAAAGACAAGGGGCAATAACACTTGTTTTGCTATTCTATGTTCCCCCAAGTCTCCCGATAAAAATGGTACCTCACTTGTTAATCCAAGACAGGGTGACTTGTGGGGCTCTCACCAGGTTCTGTTACCCAGAATTCTTTGCAAACCTCAAAATTTGGCTACAAAAACAATTTGTCCTCATATTTCGGTGACAGAAAGTTCTGGAATCTGAGAGGAGCCACAAATTTCCTTCCACCCAGCATTCCCCCAAGTCTCCAGATAAAAATGATACCTCACTTGTGTGGGTGGGCCAGGTGCCTGCAACAGAATAAGGCCAAAAACTTGTAGAGATAGAGGGGATAGCACAGTGAGTTGATAAGTACATATTCTTCTTTTATACATCTTTAGGCTGACTCTGCTTTGGGAACCCAAGTGAGGTGTCATTTTACTTGGGAGACTGAGGGGCACGCTGGGGAGTAGGAATTTTGTGCTAGAGCGGTGATCCTACTAAGAAAAGTCAGGAAAATATGCTTTTTTAAGCAACTTTTGAGGTTTGCAGAGGAGTCTGGGTAAGAAAATTATGGGGGATCCACGCAAGCCACACCTCCCTGGACTCCTTGGGGTGTCTAATTTAAAAAAATGTCTGGGGTTGGTAGATTTCCCTAGATGAAGGCCGCACCCACGACCAAAAACATAGGTGCCCCCCCCAAACACAGGTAGTTTTGCAATATATCATTTTGATGTGTCCACGTACGTCCGTGATGTGCCAAACACTAAAATTGTGAAAAGAAACGCACTTAGGTTATGTGAAAAAGACCCCTCACCCACCAACCAAGTTGGTAGGATGCTTCATCATCGGGGTCCCACCTGAGACACCTAGAGTGTCACAAGTGTGCTGCGACGCCTGATTACAGCGGAGCAGGTTTTGTCATTTGTACCACACATACTGGTTGGATTTGGCACGAGGGTGAGTGATTGTTCAGTAGATCAAATTTTATTAATAGGAGATTTCACAAAAGTGAAATGCACTGTTAATAACTGAAAGGCCAAAAAACGGAACCAATGACTCACAGTTCGTGAGCTGTAAAGCCGCGTCAAGGCACCAACCGTTTTACAGTCCATTCACCCACCTTTCATACATGACATGCACAAGACCATTCATGCCGCCAGCCACGGGCCCAGCACATTACAACACTCGCATTGACAGACAGCGCCACTCAAGGGCCCGTCACTTACATACGCCCACATACCTGATACAGCAGTCACACTAGCTGATGGGAGTGTGTGGACTGACGTTTGGCTGGCACCGCCAGCCAAGCACCACCCCATGCACACCGCCAGCCAAGCGCCACCCCAAGCACACCGCCAGCCAAGCGCCACCCCAAGCACACCGCCAGCCAAGCGCCACCCCAAGCACACTGCCAGCCAAGCGCCACCCCACGCACACCGCCAGCCAAGCGCCACCCCACGCACACCGCCAGCCAAGCGCCACCCCAAGCACATTGCCAGCCAAGCGCCACCCCAAGCACATTGCCAGCCAAGCGCCACCCCAAGCACATTGCCAGCCAAGCGCCACCCCAAGCACATTGCCAGCCAAGCGCCACCCCACGCACACTGCCAGCCAAGCGCCACCCCACGCACACTGCCAGCCAAGTGCCACCCCACACACACCGCCAGCCAAGCGCCACCCCAAGCACACTGCCAGCCAAGTGCCACCCCACACACACCCCAATCAAACGCCACCCCACACACACACCGCCAGCCAAGCGCCACCCCATGCACACTGCCATCACTTTTTTTCCGTTTATAAACAACAAAGAAACCACTAACTAATTATAAAATAAGTACAAAACTACAAACACAAAAGCTCTAACTAAATACATGACAGTAATGCCAACTGTGAAACTGAACATACGAAAGAACTATAAAATAGGCAGTTTACGCTCACGGTATTTCCTCAAAATATTTCTGTGTGTGGTAATTTCTGAAACAGCTGGGCACGCACAGCCCAGGCTTTGAAGGGCAATCGGGGCAGTACATCTGGCTCTCCCTCTGGATACCTCTTCGGGCACTTACTCTACATTTCTTAGTGGGTAAGTCTTTCTTGAGAGTGGGAGGAATGTGAACTGAAAAGTGGTGATCTTTCAATCTAGCCACTTCCTCCAACACTGCTACTCTAGGAACTCCTGCCTGTTCTACCACAAAAAGGCTCTCTATCACCGACTCCTGATATTTAACAAATGTCATCCTTGACTCAGGTGAACAATCCTTGAACACAATAAAGGCATTAAAAGTTGCCAGATTAAATAAATGTAGGGCCAACTTTTTATATCACACGTAATACTTACGCAGAGCAGTGTAAGGTTCCAACCTCTGATCTACTCTATCAACACCACCCATGTGCCTATTGTAGTCCAAAATGCACGCAGGTTTGCGCACTTCGGCAACCTGGCCCCAAACAGTCACAGGGGAAGTACTCTCATCATGGTTGGTAGATAGCATGTACACATCCCTCCTGTCTGGAAATTTCAGAGCTAGCCGCTCATTATTCCGCAAGGCACTGCACTGTCCCCTCTCAAGTTTTTTACAGACAAGCTCCCTTGGATAGCCTTTCCGGTTAGAATGGATTGTGCCACAAGCAACAGTGTCCACTCTAAACAACTCCTTGAACAACTGCACTCCAGTGTAGAAATTATCTACGGGCAAATGGTGATCTTTGTTAAACAGTCGTCTACCAAGTTCCCACACAATTTTTTCGCTAACTCCAAAAGTGACCGGACAACCAGGAGGGTCAGTACTGGAATCCCTACCAAATTATACACGTATCCTGTACTGCTTTCTGACAGCATACACAATTTAATCCCATACCGTGCCCTCTTAATAGGAAAGTACTGCTTAAAAACGAAATGCCCCTTGAAAAGGACCAAAGACTCGTCCACACTTATCTCATTGCCTGGAACATAGACCTCTGAAAACCGATCTACAAAATGATCAAGAACAGGCCTAATCTTAAAAAGACGGTCACAATCAGGGTGATCTCGTGGCAAGGCTAAAGCATTGTGTACAAAATGCAGCATACGAAGAAGAAGCAAATAGCGATTACGAGTCATAGTTGCAGGAAATACAGCCGTTGCCATCAAGGGACTAGTAGACCAATAAGAAGCCAGTGACGGCTTCCTTATCAACCCCATCAAAAAAGTCAAACCTAAAAACTTTTTCATTCTCTTCAAGATATGTGGGAACCCACTGAGTAGCTCTAGAATGAGGCCTAAGCCTGGCAGTGTTGTCTCTCAAATATTGCTCCGCATACATATTAGTCTGCTCCACAATCTCTTCCAAAAATACATTGTCCATAAACAAGTGAAAGAAATTGACAGGCAAAAAGTTTTTCCGTATTGACTCTACACCCTGGGAGACCAGTAAATGCAGGTAACTGTGGCTGCTCCATGTTTGGGGCAATCCAGGTGTCAGGTCTTCTAATGGGAAACCCTTCAGCCCCAGGCTGCTGCACTCTTGGCACATCAATGTCCTCCTCTAAAACAGGCCCTTCATCTGCACTAAGAGTGGCTTCCTCATCAGAAGAATCCTCTCGGACAGAAAACTAATTGCCAGAATCTCTCACTTCCTCCTCTGCCTCAGATGCAGAGTCAGTCTCGTAATCATGGTCTGAAGACAACTCAAAAAGCATGCCAACAACCTGCTGACCGGTCACTCTGCTGCTAGCCATGATCCGCAAATGGATTGCCAACAACCACCAGCACTAAAATAAGTAATAAACAAAGTGTAGCTTTATCACAAAGAGTTATGTACTAAAAAACGATACCACTCACTTGCCTGAAAAAGCTACTCACCAGCAACTACTCTGCACAGACACAGCAATCACCAATGATATCCCACTTAAAAGAAAAAAGCAAATTAGACATATGACAACACAAATATCATTGTGCCCAAATCTAAGGACAATTTCACACACAATACTACATTTAGTACACCACCTACAAACATGTAATTCATGCATGTCAACAATACTCCTTTGAAGTAAATTGCTTTCACTTACCTAAAACATGCAACTATGCAAACCGCAGGACAACTACTGCCAAAACCGCAAAATAGGCCGATCTGCCCTCAGGGGGTAGAAATGGGCAACAGCTCAGTACCCTGTTGGGGGGGGGGGGGGCGCAAACCTTTCCAAAGGGAGCGAATAGGGGTGCCCCCAGCACAAAAAAACTAAGGGGAGCAAAAAAAAAAATTCCCCTCATGTCTTGGTGGCTTTTGCTCTCTTGGGGGCAGATAGGCCTAAAACAATAGCCCGATCTGCCCCCAAGGGAAGCAGAAATGGTAATCAGTAATGTGCCCCCCTTTGGGGAGCGACGCTTGCAAAAGGGGCCGCCCCCCCACCCACACAAAACACACACAAACAAAAGATTCCTGGTGCCTAAGTGGATTCTGCCCCCCTTGGGGGCAGATGGGCCTACAAAAATAGGCGAATCTGCCCCCAAGGGGGGCAGAAATGGCCAACAGTTCTGTGCCCCCTTTAGGGGGCGACCCTTGCCAAAGGGGGCACCCCCAGACAAAACAAAAAAAAGGGGAACAAAAAAAAATCCTTGCCGTATTGGTGGTTTCTGCCCTCCTTAGGGGCAGATGGGCCTAAAAAAATAGGCCCATCCCGAAAACAGGCACAGGGGGAAAGGAAAAACACTTTCCTTTCCCCCTGTGTCTTTTTTCCCCCCCAAAAAACCACAAAAGAGAGAGACTTACCATATAAGTCCTCTCTTGCCGACGCGCTGGAAGCAAATGGCTTCCAGCGCCTCGGCAGCTTCTGATGACGTCGGCGTGCTGTGAGCGCGCTGACATCATCTGATTGCCGAGGGGGGGGCGAGGTTGGAAGGGAAGGGATTCCACTTCCATCCTCGACTTGGGGGTGTGGGTAGGGGGCCCGTGGGGGGTGGCGAGCCCTTCCACCTTGGGCCCGGTGCAGGACTAGGTGGTCTCGTCCCAGGCACACGAGAACCGTGTGCTGGGACGAGACCACCTCGTCCAAGGCACCCGAGGGGTTAAAGCATGGAAGTTTAGCTTTAGTGATTATATCAAACAGCTTTTTCTCTTTCAAAACAAATCTCTTGTGCTTTATTTCTGTGTATAGTTGTGATCCATGTTCCAGGACATCTAGTAGACGTGTCTTTATAGCGTGATCTACATATTGTTTAGTCACAAAGGTATATAGTCGCACAGGCTCAGTCATTTCAAAGGGGTTTCCTTGCTGCTGCATGAAAAGAAGGTGGTCAACATGTTTATTAAAACATTCCCCTCTCTTTCCCACAAGTTCGTGGTGAGGAACAGTTTCACGATGGTCCATTAATTTTGAATTTGCCATCTCTCTGAAAGCATTGCAAATAAAAATGACTTCATGGTAAGCTAGCTGCCATTGAGCAATATATTCACTTTTATGTGTCTGGTCAACAATTCCCTTGGAGCTTTTCTGTGATTTTTGGATCGTCTGTTCCAGTTTGGTATTTGGAGCCACATCATTGAACCTTCCCTCCATGTCATTCACCACAAAATGTCTTTGGATGAATTTTCTGTAGACATAAAATTTTCCACCTCTAGCTTCTTCACTTTTTCCAAATACCAGGACCAATATCTCAGGTAGTTGATGCAATCAAATTTGTAAAAAATAGTAATCAGTGACTCCACAGTCTTCACGTGCAGCTCCCAATCATCTTCCGATCAGCATTTACCAGTTTTTCACTAGAGCTATCCTGTGTAAAACATTTACCCAGTACTTGCAAAGTTCAGATTTTTCTTCACAGTTTTTGACAAACTCTACAAACATGGTTTTCAGATTTTCTGATTTTGAACAGAGTGCACTGAACATTGCCTGGCTTTCCATTATGTCTTTTGAATGAAGTGCACCCTGTGCCTTGTTCACCTCTGACATAAGATATGCAAAACTTAATGTGTTATTCTTGTTCCAGAAAGCATTCCAACACAATGTTTCTATAGCCTCAAATATGATGAGCATACTTTGTAAGGAATGAACATGATGAGGTCCGCTCAATGCTGACTGGACAGTTTTGCTTCCAAAGATTTCAACATCAATAAGTGCATCGTCTATGCCACATCCACAGAGATAAATTCTTGCACACTGCAACACAACTTTTATTATGTGGAAAAGGCCCATCATTGGAAAAAAGATCATCACATTGTACTGGATTGCTCATAAAAATGTAAGTTATAATATGGAAAACACCTTTATCACAGAAAATTGGCAGGATAGACTGGTCTTCAAGCTGATCATGCAGATTCTAGAATTTATTTAGAGCTGTGTATACTGTTGCATAGTTTGTGACTGGAGATGGTATTACTGGTAAAAATTAACCTTCTTCAGTGGGACGGTATTCTGGGAGATTAGAGCAGGAATTCCAGCCCACAAAGGAACTGGCTTTTCTTCATCCTTCAGTCTGCACCGAATAAGAGATATGATAAATTCAGTTAAATCAGCTTTGCGGACCGCAACATCAGGTAGCGGAAGATCCATGTCCCAGGCCACTTTGACACTTTCTGGCAGACTGGGATGTGTTGATGGCTTGTAGTGATTTTGCACACGTTTGCAAGGCAGTTGGGTTAGAAGTTTGCAGCTTCTTTTGCTTATGCCTACAGCTAACACAGCTTGTTTTCCAGCAGCTTATTCATTGGTACAGTCTTGAAAAAGCATCATGGCAGTATCATGTGTTCTGGATGTTCTAGACAAAGAAGAGCTGTCTTTAAAATCAAAAGAGCAGCAATTATAAATCCCTTCATGGTAAAGTGACATGGAAGTGGTGTGCTGTCGGATTCACAAGATTTTACAGTAGGAGCTGCTAACAAGTTGCTGCTCTGTATTGTGCCATATTAACTTGTTGATACACCAATCCTATTTGTTGAATTGATTACCTCTCTACTTTTGCACTTGTCATAGATTGCCTGGGCAGTCTTCGTGTGTAGCAGAGTTTTCTTTTTGCCGTGATGTAATTAATGAAACATAATTTGGAAAAGATAGTACATTTGCACAACATAAGCCGGTTGGCTCATGGGATTGTATTCCACTTCTTCGCTTATATCTTCAAAGCCATTATGAATGTTGGCAGCTTCTGTTCCGAACTCAAAGGATTTAGTTTATAACAGTTTGATTTGCTGATATTAAACAATGATGTAAAAAACGTTAGGACAACATCAGGCATTGGTCCTTGTTCTGGCTAAACCATAGATAACCCATTAAAGATCCTTTGCTTTCTGATTAGTTGTTGGAGGTAGACGAGGGGTAGCCCAAAGTGGGTGGGCATTGGGGTTAGTTGTCGTCGCTTTCTCAGAAGACTCTGATGCTTGTTGTAATACACTGGTTTCTCTATTTTTTTTAAAAAAATTCCAGGCTTTTTTCCATTGTTTACGACTTGTAGCACTTGTCACAATGATAAAATATTTGACCCTCTTTACCCATCAGTTACAATCCTTTGTGAACTTTGTCTTGCCATATTTCTGCAGCATCTCAAACTCTCTTCTGTCCAGCTGCAGTTGATGTTAGCTTTCTTTCAGATTAGTTTGACATATTTTTCTGTGTTGAAGGAGACCTTAGATTTTGTAGTTGGCAACACTCTGTCAGGAGGTAAAGATCCTCTGTTACTATCTGCTTCACTTATGTTTACGAATTTGAATCAACAGAAAACCTGAAACAAAAACAGTATTAGAATAAATTACCAATATGATGGCTAAAACACATCATTCTAGAGCTGCCATTTTAAAAAATGGTGGAAGGGTTGCTCTGAGGAATTATTTTCTGTCTCTGTAAGGCTACTTGACCCTCAAACCTATGTTTGACACCAGAATGAATGGCCCAGATTAGCAATGTCTACCCAAGCAAACTCATTTTTCTAATGATACAAAAACACAAATCAAAAATGAAAATCTCTGGACAACAATTTTTTTTACAGTGGTTTGTCAAAGGACCAGGACTATGAGTTTTACTCCTTCACCACTGAGGACGTTATCCATGCTGCATGTTATGAGACTGAGTTTTAAGGATGATTTAGTCCCCATTGATGAGGCCCAATCTGGAAAAGCCATATATCCACTCCTGAAGTTTTTCGTGTATGGCTGGAGTATGTAATCTTCATTGTTCATAAAAAAACCACACAATATGCAAGTTACACACAACTGCTGGAGTCCCATGAATTTACAATTTAGAAAATGTTGTTAAAACCAACCAGCAGGAATAGAAATAAAAGAACTATTGAAGATGCAAATAATTACTATATATGGTCATCCCTCTGGACCTTAGCCAGGATCTAAAGTGCATTAATCATCACAGGCAATGTGAGTTTAAAAAAAAAAAGAATCAAAGAAATATCACAGAAACAAATGGAAACATTTACATCCAACATATATATGAAAACCTAAAACAAGTTGTCTAACCATTGTCCGCCCATTCATGTCTTGATTAGGTTTCATGACCTCAACACATACAAAGTCTGCCAAGCGCTGTAGTCAGGAGCTGAGGGCTCCCAGGACCATCCGTAATCTTTCATTAAGTAAAAACGGTCTCATGCACCTCCGCTTTTCTGCACGGAAAGAAGGATATGGTTTGTTTCACCTATGCAACATATGCATTAGAAACCAAAAAATGCACTACCTGCTTTATTTCAGAAAGAAGCAGTTGGATTGTAAAGTACTTTAGATGGAGAAGTTTGCAGGAACAGTTCCCAGTAGCTACATCTGTATGTTAGTTATTCCAGCCTGGGAAATCACACCATAAATCGTTAAAGGATTAGTTTTAACAATTGCTTTAATAATAGGACAAGGGGGCGGCCCATAACGTTTCTCCTGCTGGAAGCAGGACAGATCTAGATTAAATAAATGTGATACATCAGTTGATTTTAAAATGATTTTTCCAGTTTATTCACATATAATCTCAGGAATACTGAAAATCTACAACAGCAATGTTTTTGCCACTGTAACTTCACACTGTGGCCTTAAAGTTCTCCAGATCCGGTTAGGGATGTTGAATTTACTGCCGCAAATTGTTCCTCTTTGCACACCCACAAATTGTAAATCAACGTTTACAGTTGTCTGAGGTTCAAATGTTGCATGTATGGAATTTTTTACAAATTTACTGAAGGCTTGTGTGATATTGGAGGAGTGCAAATTTTCATGGGGCATCTCAGTGACCAAAGTTGATCTCTGAAGCACGAACACTGCTGTCAATGATATGGAGAGTGTTTTACAAAAATCAATATATAGTCCACAAATGAAGCTGAGCACAAAGTTAGGGCATGACAATAGCAGATCAACATCTTACTGATTTATCCTGGGCAACTGTTTTTATGTCAGAATGTATTATTTCTAGTTATTATGTTAAGAGCATCTGTTCATAAATCATATTTTGGTCCTGTTAGATACAAATAACTGAAACAGCTGACTCTATGGGTTACTTTGAGAAGCAAATGGTTAACTATCAGCCACAGAAGGCAATAAAGATCATTCCCGGAAATTGGGGCAACTATTAATAAGGAGCAACACCCCTTCTTTCAGCTGAGAGAAACATTGAGGACCAAGAATGGTGGCAAAAGGAATCTTACTAGGCTAGTAAACAACAGGTCTAGCTTTCAGGAAAAATGTGATTCTTCTTAATTAGATTTTTGAGCAATATACAAAATATAGAAATGATTATATCCTGTGCATGAAATCAGTGAAATAATCTCAGAAGGGATGCATATTGAAACCAGATGGCACAAAACAAAGGTTTGGGACAACACATTTTCTACTACTTACAAATGAGTTGTTGAGGAAGTTAAAAGAAAAGCATTACAATAGCTTGATGTCAGCCCATGTGAATACAACGTGCTCATATCCTACAAGAGGGAGTCAAACATGGAGGAATGTGCCACAGCTGTCTGAGCTGTAACAGGTACAGTTGTCACTTAAGGAGGAAGATATACACGTATTCATATGCTTGCAACTTCAATCTACGATCGTAATAACTTTCACAGAGAAGAAGCAACAATGGATATGAGCATTTCAGTGTACTGTTAGGTTGTGGACAGTCCATAAATGCTCCTATATTTTCAAGGAAAGCGATTCCTTTGCACAAAACCATTTTGAATGCCGAACAAATAGATTTAGGCGAGCACATTTATAGTCCCCACTAAGTATGTGGATTGTCTGCTTGAGGTTACCTGCAAGGATATGATCAGGAAAATAGGGTTATTTCTGGAAATGCTTGTAGCTTTCTGAACCTACTCCTCGTGACTTTGTGAATCCTACAAAATGTTCAATTCTATGTGACTACTAGGCATACTACTCTAAAGAGTACATAAATTCAATTGTAAGAATTTGCTTAGAGTAGGAAGGGGGCTAAGGGATTGAAAACTACTTTAAGTTGCCCACTGTGAGCTTACTGCTTAGCTTCAGTTGTGGTAGAAGTGGATATCAACCAAACACAGATCACCTACAAAATGGACAGTGTTCTCAATATTAGAAACCAACGAAGCGGTGAAAAACTTCAGATAGTGCAATTAAATATTTGTGCCTCATGGCAAGACAGCTTTCACATCACAGGTCGTAATGTGTGTATGTAGGCTTCATTACATCAGGGAACTATAAAGTTGAACTGGACCACGTGGATTATTGTGTCCCATACAGCCATGGTCTGGAAATTTTTATGTGATTATTATCTAACAGACATTTCATTGGGCACGTTTACACATGGAAGATCAGTGTAGCATTCAGAAAGCATTTAAAGAAGTACCTTTTATGGCCGTGATAGAATAGCCGCATTTGATTAAAAAAAAAGTATGACTATTGGTATCAAAATAAACAACTAGCATCACAAGTATTGACATAATACGACAACACTTTGAGTTCAACATATGTTGATTAATGAGGCTACCAGTAGTAAGGACTCCCAGCGATTAAGACCACCTGATTTCTTTAGGAGTGATGAGGGCTTTATGGAGTCCATGCTGAATTATTAGAATGTATCTACCATGGCAGCTAAGGGAATTTATATTCCTTAATTAGTAGCCAAAGGGCAGGCTGGTAATAAGTATCACGGGCTCCTTCACAGAACACAAGTTTTGTTACCTTACATGTCAGCGTTCATTTTGTTTGCAAGGGACACTGATGTAAATACACCATACACATTCATTCATCACAAAAATGGTGTGAGTGCTTTATCATTCATTTTGTCGGAATATTCTACTTCATTTTCGGAATATTCTACTTCATTTTCGGAATATGTGACGATGCAGTTCTCTGTGGCACATTTTATGTTAGCAAATAATTATTATTTTGAAACAATTCGTGTTTTTATTACTGAAACTGTATTTGTCTGCAGTAGGTTTTGTATTTGCACCAAATTATGCTTATCTTCATGTGGGATGTATTGAGAAAAAAACAGCTTGGAGGCCAGGTTTGAATAGGTTTACGGCTGACCTCCAAGTCTGGATCCATTACATATATTATGTCTTTATTATTTGGAGCGCCTCCGAGTCTGACTAAATACATATCTCATCTCAGTAAGATAGTAACACAGATAAATTTTGCACACAAATTAAGTACAAAAGAGATGGAATATCTGCTTTTGAAAGCAGCCTCTAATTCTATATTATCAGTGTTTAGCTGTCACTAAGATCACATTACATCTTATACATTATTGAGTTTATGCATGGTAAACATAGTTGTCCTAATAGTACACATTTTTTGAAGTATCAAATACATTGATCTCCAGGTTCGTCCAAATTGGCCCACAAACAAAAATATATTAATATTGTTTTTCATGAAGTATTTAAAATACCTTTCAATGAACATCAAGCGAGCAGGTCTATGAAATGTAAGGTATTGGAGAGTGGGATAGGCAACATCAGATTCCTTGCCCAGTTTAACAATCAATGCAGAACAATGAGACATTATTAATCCAGAATGGTAACTTCTTCCTAGTGGCTCCAGTACTTCATGAAGCTAGAACATATAGAAGAGCTACTACTTCAAGGGACATATTTACCACTAGGCTTTTTAGTGATATTGACTAAAAAGAAATTGTGCTTACTTGTAAAGGATTATATAAATGTAGGAGATGTCATATATGTATGTATAAGTTATATGATCAGACAGCAAGGGGATTTGAAATCAGATCTGGAATTAATTGTAAGACAGTTGCATAATTTATAATTTACCATGCCCCTGCAAACTGGTGTACATAAGCAGTACTGTATGCAGTGTAACAACGCAGATATATGAACATAGTTATGAAGTTTGTAATATTGAGAATAGGTATTCTGTGGTACTAGATTTCCATGGAATGCATGATGGTGATTCTACATTCTTGAAATTTGAAGGAATTTTCAGAGTACTGGAGCATTCCAGTTGAGGAACTAAGGATGGAGATTGTGGCAAATTCAAAATAATAATTTTACTCTTTAATGTTGAATATATGTGTTGGATTGTATTATTTTCCTCAATGTAATTTCTGTATGTTTGTCTTTCCTCATTTCTCGTGTCTGAGATTGATATCCTGAGCAATCAACCAGCTTGCTGCATATCAGTTTATTTGAATGATAATTAAAATTTACATTTGGCCTGAATAAATTACTTCTATCCACCTCTTTTGTAACTGAATACCTCAAAATCATTTTTGAAGTGTTTTTGTCTGACATGCCCTGCTATCTGAATAATGTTGCTGTGCTCCCTTGGCTGATTAATATTGGGCTGTATCTTGTTGAACTGATCGCATTGATAATCATTGTCAGTCATTACTAATATATTTAGTACACTGTGAATTTGCTTGAACTCTATTCCGATGTGATCTAAGTTGATGATGCATATTAAAAATTGTATTCTATTAATATAGAAATATATTTATTGGTAAAACTATGGTGTTTATGTGTAATATAATGAATTGCCATGCTTTATTTGTTAATTCACACGCATGATCATGATTGTTCAGGAGAAGGCAGTTAAATGGTGCATCCAAAGGTGGTCTTTTAATCACTTTAAGCACTCAGGGGAAGGCGAATCATTGGTATCCTTGCTGCTTGGTGGTGGTTTTACTGTGCATGTACCTGGTAACCTGTTTTTACTGAATTTGATCCTGAAACAAAAATATTTTTTTATACTGCTTAACAAACAAAAGAAGTAACATTTTTGTACTTTTCACAGTCTGCATTTTTTATGATTGAGTATGTAGGTTTGCTTTCTAATGAATGTATATTGATACATACCTTTGTTTTTTGCAGAACAAATTATGAATTATCTACCACTTACCTACTTGGCCTTCCTGTGGTATTTTAGATGATAGAAACTGTACTTCATGTTCTCATGTTTTACACCTGTATTCTGTGTGTTACTGTTTAATCACAAAATAAAATGATGGATGCAGTGTTGACACTTTTCAAACACTCACCCCCAGTCACGGATCTGGGTTTAATCCATTCTTATTTTGCCTGCCACGTCACCCCAGTTCAGACCCAGCTATATGCAAATCAGTCTTGACCCTGCTCCCAATAGGAGCAGTCCAGCCCGAACTGCCAAGCCAGGTCCTCCCTGGACAGCATTCAAGCATTGGAAGTATGAAGTTTGATTCTCAGAATCCTAGGCACTACTGCCCATTATGATTTGGATTCTGGTGATACATATATTGAAATGTAGATCAGAGCAACCTCGTGTTAAAGCCTGTATGAGTGGTCTGGGGTGTAAGGTAATAACTCGAAGTCCTTGACTTTAACATCAGTTATTGTTTATTTATAAAGGGATTTAGATCTCTACCCATCAACTCTAGAAAGAAAATAAAATTATTTTTAAATTTGTATTGAATAGGGGAAGGCAAGGAAATTTCTGAGTTACAGGTTATGAGTATCAATATCTGTCAACATGGGCAAGAGATCGGGAGGGAGGCAAAATCCTTATGATTATTTTCAACAAAATATAAAATATAGTCATTTGTGAATGTACCAACATAATTGAGGAGAGAATTTAAAGTTTTCTTTGCACAATAGTTTTTGTAAAGAAGTAAAAATAGAGTAAACCTCAACCATTCTTGGCATTGTTCAATGGTAAAAATTAATTTCACCCAGTGTTATGTAATTCTTGTGAGGTTCTGTTCTAAATATTCTTCTTGAAAATAAAGGGTAAAATAGTGCTTTCCTAAATCACTTCTGGATCTGTCAATTTACAGCAGTAAAATAACAACGTAGTCATTATGCGCCTAAAATCTGCAGTGTAAAGTTCCCACACAACTGGCATGGTCGAAACCCACATTATTAGATCAGAAATCTATTGCAACACAGCACTAGACCGCCTAAGTTCCTACCAGATGATTTTTATTTTTTCTTACGGTGTTAACATAGATAGGGATCTTTAAAGGACTGTGGCATTGCAATAGAAAGCACAGATTCTTTCTGAATTCTGTCTGAATGTCAAGTTGACAATGGAATTTGTGCTCTTTAGTTTAGCTTTAGTGCATAAAAAATCAATTTGCAAGGGTCAGTGACGTAATGAAACTTGAGGGGGCCCCCCTGCAAAGTACCTTGAAGGGGCCCCCTACCCCTGGAATCAGTCGGGGCCTGCTGCCTGTGCACAGGGTTCTGTGCTGAAGGGGGCCTCCTGGAGCTCACGCCCCCCAAACGTCTTGCACCACGGGGGCCTTTGTTACACCACTGTATTTAAAAATACTGGCAGACGTACGGTTTTCCAAAGAGGTCTCATCTGTGAAAAAAAACAAAGAAAAAAAAAGTACTGCCAATGGTAATGGAAGTTTGATTCACAGGTGGGAATGGGAATGGAGAGAAAATGCCCATAAATTTAATTTGCTGGAGAAATAAAAAAGTTAAATGCTGAGTTATTCCCCATATGCTTTATGAAGAGGACCCAGTGAGAAGTGCCACTTCTGAAGTGGTACTTGAAAAAATAGGTACTCTTATTTGCAAATCAGAGACGAATATCTTCTTGCCTCTTGATGTGGTATATATTTTATAAAGTGCTCCCTGGAGCTTTAAATAGTCTCCTCAAACGTCCTAAATTACATAAATCTACAAAGTCATCTCATTCCTTTTCGTAGTCCTGTGGGGGAATAGTCCAGTAGCTTTCTCATAATAACTGTTGTGCGACTCAGCTTGAGGCACAACTTCATAAATGTCTGTGCTGCATGCCAATATTGCCAGTTGCAAATATCATAACACTAAGCTGTGCTTACATTCCTTAGTCAGTATATGCAAGTCATTCCCTACGAAAATGTGGGACATACCACGGTGTTAGTGCCGTTCTTACGGTGTCTTTATAAGTGTTTGTAAAAACTCTTATCAATGCAAATGCTATCTGCCCATCTTCAGCATGAAAACGGCAGTCTTCCGTGTCCTAAAACATCCACTGAAATGGTTGAGGAAAAGCATGTCAAATACACATAATGGCAAGTGATATAATTCACCTTTGCACACATTGTGGGGTCCTGCTAATTCTCCCTTCATATTTTTGTGTTACACTGTTCAGAAAAGGGGCAGAACCACTGGTGGACCTGTCTGCATGTTGTTTTATGTCCTCCTAAACTCCTTATTCTCTGTGAGGTTATCACCAGCCCCTAGCAATCCAGATATACTTTAACCCCTTCGCCAAGGACGTAGTGGTTACATCCGGCGGCACGGCGCTGAGGCGCCATGGACGTTACCACTACGTCCTGGTATAGGCCCTTGAGGTAAGCACTGGTGCTCCCCCGTCACTTCCCCTTCCACCCGACCGTCCCCCGCACCCCCAGTGAGGTCTGATGACGTCAACGCGTGCTGACCTCATCAGAGGTCAACACCCTTCGTGACCTGATTAGTTTCCCCTCGGTACGATGAATTCCAGGAGCAAGATCGCATAGCGCTCGTGCTGCAGGAATGCCCACTAGACACCAGGGACTTTGTTTACTTTAGGTAAAAAAAAGAGGGGAGCGGCCCCTTGGGCAAGGGTCGCTCCCCAATGGGGGAGCATTTAATCTAAGGCCTTTTCTGCATTTCTATATTAATTAGGCCAATCTGCCCCCCGGGGGGGGGGGGGGGGGAGGGGGCAGTCGCCATTAGGCACCAGGGATGTTTTTAAAATTTTTATTTATATTGATAAGGTGGGCGACCCCTTGGGCAAGGGTCACTCCCAAAGGGGTAATTTTTTTATTAGGACTTTTCTGCCCCTCTCCCCCGGGGGCAGATCGGCCTATATTAATTGGGCCGAACTGCCCCCGGGGGGGTAAAAGCCACTAGACACCAGGGATTTTTTATTTTTTTATTGATATTGATAAGGGGGGGCGACCCCTTAGGCAAGGGTCGCTCCCCGGGCGGCATTTTTTTTGTTAGGCCTTTTCTGCCCCCCCCCCGGGGGCAGATCAGCCTATATTAATTCGGCTGATCTCCCTCTAGGTGGGGCAGAAGCCATTAGGCACCAGGTTTTTTTTTTTTCTATTGATAAAGGGAGCGACCCCTTAGGCATGGGTCGCTCCCGGGGGAGGGGTATTGTTTTTAAGCCATTTCTGCCCCCCTTGGGGGCAGATCAGCCTATTTCTATTAGGCCGATCTGCCCCCGGGGGGGCAGAAACTACTTAGGCACCAGGGATTGGTGCGTGTTTTGATTGGGGGGCAGCCCCTTGGGCAAGGGTTGCTCATTACTTTTGGCCATATCTGCTCTCCTTGGGGGCAGATCAGCCTATTTTTGGAAAGGCCCACCTGGCCCCAAAGGGGGCAGAACGCCCACCAGAGACCAGGGAAGATTTTGTTTTCAAACTAAGAGGGTTGGGGGTATGGCCATACCCCCACCCCAAATAAATGGGGACAAAGTTGTTCTGCCCACCAGTGGGCAGATGGGGCAATTACCCGGGTTGGGGGGGCAGAAAGTCTACTAGATGCCTGGTAATGAAAAAAAAAACTAAACAAGTGTGGTGGTGGCTGAAAAC
Source organism: Pleurodeles waltl (assembly GCF_031143425.1). NCBI lineage: Eukaryota > Metazoa > Chordata > Amphibia > Caudata > Salamandridae > Pleurodeles > Pleurodeles waltl. The sequence goes on from NC_090440.1 coordinate 1,763,485,317, forward strand.
CAGTATGGGCATGGTTATGCCCCCACCCCAACAGAAGGGGGTAACAGTCTTTCAGCTCTCCTCCCGCACACTAAAACATCTTATCCCACAGCAAGCAAGAGGAAATTTGATTGTTTTGGTTTTACATTTGGGCCATGAGAGCTTGGCTAACTCTCAAAATCGTCTCACTTGGAATGGTGATGGCTGCACTTTTTGGACTTTGGGACGCTGCCATGTAGAAAAATCCACAAGACCTAGACACATCTGAAAACTAAACATCTGGGTGAGTCTAGGGTGGTGTGCTTCACATGCACCCCACACCATTTTCTTACCCACAATGCCCTACAAACCTCCAGCTTTGCTGGAAATGGCGATTCTTAGAGGTTTACTGTAAAAAGAATCGCGATTTTATTAAAGACAAGGAGGCTAGCATTATGCATTAACCTTTTATTTACTTCCTCTGAGCAGCAAACCATTAAAAGTATCCATTTAGAACTTTAACAACATCACAATGAAAAAAAAGAATGTCCAGATCCATATAAGCTGTGTGGCCTCCATTTTCCCCCTCTTTTGTTTGAAATTCTCTTCTCATCCAAACTCTTCTTGAATGGAAAAAAATCTATCCTTTCTTATTACTCTGTAAATTAAACAAAAATCTATCAGCAACATTTTATAAATAATACAAAAAAACTATTCTAGAAATAGACCTTTCTCCTTTTCTCAAAGAATCAACAATATAATACACCCTGAAATTCATCCCTCCATCACTCCTCGGGAAGGGTGGGTGGGATAATGCTAGCCTCCTTGTCTTTAATAAAATCACAATTCTTTTTACAGTAAGCCTCTAAAATTCGCCATTATATGTCAAGACAGGAGGCTAGCACAATGCATGTTTAAAGTCATGCAAAACACATTTCGAAACATGATCTATTTTTTAAAATAAAACCTTCTAAAAGTTTCAGCTGAAGACCAATCTGCAGCTTTCAAAATAAAATCCAGACTGCCTCCCAAAAAAAAACCTTATTTGCCATTGCTCCTCTCACCGAATGTGCTGTGAACTTTGAAATATCCACACCAGCCTCTTTCATTGCACCTTTCACCCATCTTGCAATAGTTGCATTTGAAACTCCTTTAAAAGGTTTCACATAAGAAATTAAGAGCTGTTCAATCCCTGCTCCTCTTCTCTCCTGCATTCTTGATTAATATTCCTTCGGACAAAGTACTACGCATACCTTTGGATGATCATCAAAAAATTGGATAAAATATCGTACCGGACATCGTCTTCGTACGTTTATGCACCTCAAACAACACCCCAGTCGGCTGATAAAATGTGTGAGTAACCTCCAAAGCCCTCACATCCGACACTCTCCTAAAAGAAACCAGACAAAGTAAAGAACCTATCTTCCAAGAAAGCTCTCTGTCACCCAAATATTTATTTGCTGGCCAACTTTGGACAAATCAAGAACCAAACTAACATTCCAAAGTTCATTATATTTTGAGCTAGGTGGACGTTTCAAGCAAATCCCTTTCATAACTCTATAAATCAAAGGACTCCTTCCAATGGAAGCTCCCTGAATAAGCACATGTCCTGCAGCAACAGCAGACCTATAACAATTAACTGTCCCTTAAGACATACCCCTATCAAAAAGCCAGCTAAAAAATTTGCTACTTGAACTTCATCGGCCTTCACGTGATCCAAATTCCTTTTTAAGCACCAACGAGACCAGACCTTCCAGATACTCCTATATCTCTTTTTAGTTCCTGGAGCCCATGACTCATCCAATAATCCTGCAGCTGATTTCGAAAGGTTTGTGAACCCTCCTGAACTCCTGATATTCCCCAAACTAGAAGGATCAGAGAACCCGATATCACCAAAGGATGCTCTCCGCCATCCACCCCTGACAAAAGACCCTTGCAACACCTTATTAAAATCGGAAAATCCACAGTCAACTCCATCACCGATGGAAACCAAAGCTGCATTGTCCAAAAAGGGGTTACTAAGACCAACCGACACCGCTGATGTCTCACTTGCAACAAAACTCTCTGTATCATTGAAAAAGGAGGAAAAGCGTAACCCTTCGTCCTGTTCCAATCCTGCATAAATGCATCCACTGCCATTGCACCCGGATCGTGTCTACAGCTTACATATCTTTGCAACTGGAAGGTTATCCTGGAAGCAAAGAGATCCACCTCCAATGGGCCCATCTCCAGATTTATTACCTTGAAAAAATCTACTCTCAGTTTCCAATCGCTGAAATCGCTCAACTGACGTGAATTCCAATCCGCTATCACATTCTCTACACCTGGCCAAAACTCCGCTTTCAAACTTATCCTGTGTTCTAGACAAAAATGTCACAACTCTTTCGCCAACTCTGCCAAATTCCTCGAACGAGTTCCTCCTAATTTGTTTATGTAAGTTACCGCTGTAACGTTGTCCATCTTCAAAAGAACTGACTTCCCTCCCAGGAAGTCCCTGAAACTCTGTAAAGCAAGCACCCCTACTTGTAATTCCAAACAATTTATATGTTTCTCCTTTTCCAGATGCGTCCACATTCCACCTGTCTCCATACCCAGACAATGAGCACCCCAACCAAACTTGCTCGCATCTGTTTCTAAAACAAAATCTGGTTGTACTCCAAAAATCGCCCCGACTATTCCAAGCGTCCAAATTCTCCTTCCACCAAACTAACTCATCTCTTGCCTCCTTTGAAATAGGTACTCGATCCCCGTACCATAAACCTTTCCGTAATCCCAACATCTTTAAACGTTGCAAAGCCCTGTAATGCAACGGACCTGGAAAAATCACCTGAATGGATGAAGATAGAAGCCCAATTACACGTGCCACATCTCTCAAAGTCGCTTCCTGCTTCTTTACCAAAATCTGCACCTCTTGTTTCATCTTTTTCACCTTTCTCACTGGTAACTCTAGATGACATAGATTTGTATCTACTATGAACCCCAGAAATTCTATCCTTCTCATTGGGTTCATCACAGACTTTTCCAGATTTACAATGAATCCTAGACTCTCCAATAAATCCTTCACTAGACCCAAATGGTCCTTCAAAACCTCTACTTCCTGATTCAAAATCAAGATATCGTCCAAATAAATTATCATTCTCACACCTCTTTCTCTGAGAAAACCAACCACTGGTCTCAAAACCTTCGTGAAACACCTAGGCGCTGATGCTAAACCAAAAGCTAAGCTTTGAAACTGGTATATCTGACTCTTCCATCTGAATTGCAAAAACCTTTGACTGCAAGGAGCTATCGGAATTATAAAGTATGCATCCTTGAGATCCAATTTCACCATCCAATCCTGTTCCTGTAAAAGATCTCGTAATAGATGGATTCCTTCCATCTTGAAATGATTGTAAGTCACAAACTGGTTCAAATTCCTTAGATTTATCACCGGCCTCCAACCCTTGTCCTTCTTTTCCACTAAAAACAAAGTGCTTATGAAACCTTTCTCCAGCTCTTTCACTCCCACAATCACATTCTTCTCCAACATCTCTGTCTTACCTCCATCTGAACTATCTCCTCCAAATCTTTTTGAAAATGTAATTCCCTTGGTTCTAAGTCCTGCAGTGGCTTTTGTTCGAATTCTATTTCGTAACCCTGAACCGTCTGTAAAACCCACATATCTTGAGTGATTAACTCCCAATTTTTCTTGAAATACTTCAATCTCTCTCCTACTCCCAGAGGGATAGAAGTAGAAATAGTCTTCATACTCACTCTGATTTTGCCCACTGCCAAGGCTTCCACCTCTCGTTCTTGAAGATCGTGCACGACCCCTCCCTCTCTGGGGGTAAAATTGTGATCCACCAAAGCTCCCTCTGACAAAACCTGATCCATGAAATTGGGCTCTGTAATTTGCTTGGCTGGTAAGCTGCCCTCTCCTACCAGCCCTCCCATATAAATTATTATTTGTAAAGATTCTCCTCATCGAAAAATGTGCCTTATCCAAACTTGTAAAAGTGCGCACATATTTTGACAAGGCTTTCACCATGCCCTCTCCAAATAGGCCATGCGCTTCCTCCGAAGTCTCTTTGTTAGCTAAATCTGCTAACTTTGGGTTTATGCGCATTAAAACCATCTTCCTTCTCTCTGCCAAAAGCCCTGCATTTGCATTACCTAAGAAACAAATCACTCTCTAACACCAGCCTTGTAAGAGGTGCATATCTAAATCCTTTCCTTTTAAATATGCATCCTCCACTGTGTCAAAAATCCTTCCCAACGGGCCTAAAACATCAAGTAATTTGTCCTGAACTTGCTTCAATGACTTCTCCAAGCCCTTCCTTAGATCCCTACCTAACTTAAATAAATAAGTTATCATTTCTGGATCCAAATTAGGCATCAAACAGACCTTTTCATCAATCACAGGCCTCGAACACTCTGCTCTCATTATATTCCTCTCATCCCTTTCTATAGGCTTACAAATCCTTTCTTTAATATAACTCGCAACATGTTCCAGAGGCCACCACTCTTTCCCGCGTGGATGTCTACTATCTTTTGGCTCAAACAATTTTTCCCCAAAAGGATCTAATAAATTCTCTCCACTTTTCTGTCTAAAACTCCCCAATTCGTCTTCTAGATCATCCTTGTATTCCAGATCTGAAATATATTCATCATCATCCTCAACGTCAAGTCCACCACTTAAAAACTCTTTTCCAGCATCAAACTGACTTTCTAATGCACCGCTTAGGGTACCCTTCTCCTTTGAGCTGCTGTGGACTCCATGCTTTTCTCTATTTTCCAATAAATGCCTTCTCTTTTTCAAGCATTTGCTACCCGGACCCCTAAAACGGTCCTCATCCTCTGATAATGAATGAAACTCATCTTCATCCACAGTTTTCCTTCTACTTAAGACTTGCTTCACAGACCCCTGTACCACTGCCTTAACTTCCTCACTCACAATTTTTCTAATTAAATTCTCCTGAGACTCCTCCTTCTCCATGTTAACCTCAGTCATATTAACCTCAACAAAAAAATCTCTAATAAAAATCCTTTTGCTCCAAATATAAATTGCTTTTATATCTTTCCTGACAAATAACTATAATAAATATCCTTTTGCTTTCAATATAAATCGTTTACACTCTTTTTCCTGTCAATTTCAGTCACTAAAACACTCGAGATACGTCTTCCTCGTAACGAGCCACCGACGGTGATTCGTTACCATGGAAACGTAGTCCTAAACAAGAATCTGCCGTAGAAACAGGCCGCAATGTTGAGGATAAAACCTCTATTTCCCGTCAAAACAAATGCTCTGCTTTGACGCGTTGAAAAACATAACAAAACGCGCATAGCAACAGACGCTGCTCCTCGCGGCCTATAACGCCGAATAGCACGCTGAAACATGCGCGCGCTCCAGACGCTGCTCCTCGCGCGTCTAAAACTACCAAGAGCACGCTGAAGCCTGCGCGCGCTCCAACAGACACGCTGTTTAAGCACGTCTCAGAAGAACAATTAAATATAAAAATTGACACTCTTATACCCGCAGGCCCAGTTAAAAAACAGTGCGTTTAACCGATAGTGCCAACAGTTACCCCATAATGCCAATAAATGTAACCCTTAAATAACACTCATAAACAGATCTTCCACACATTCTACCCATAAATTGGATAGCAATTAAATAATACTACTAAACATTTACTGTATTGGTAACAAAAACAAACTTAAAGAACAACCTCCAAACATTATACTTATCTGCTCAGAAGCAGCAAACAAAAGAGGAAGAAAATGGAGGTCACACAGCTTATATGGATCTGGACATTCTGTTTTTTCATTGTGATGTTGTTAAAGTTCTAAATGGATACTTTTAATGGTTTGCTGCTCAGAGGAAGTAAATAAAAGGTTAATGCATAATGCTAGCCTCTTGACATAAAATGACACGTTTTCCACATTTTTGTGATGGAACCTTCCGGAATCTGCAGGAATCCACAAAATTCCTACCACCCAGCATTGTCTCATCTATACCGATAATAATTCTGCCCCACTTGTCAGCCAATAAATGTTTTTTTTTCAAACTGCCCTTTTGGACCCGGTTTGGTTCCCCCTCAATTTCAACATGTATTTGGCTCTTCCCTGTCACAGGCACTTGGCCCACCTACACAAGTGAGGTATAAGTTTTACTGGGAGACTGAGGGGAACGTTGGGTGGTAGGAAATGTGTCCCGGTGCGATGATCCCACACACAAATGTGGGGGAAATGTGATTTTTTTTAGTTAAATTTGAGGTTTACTGAGTATTCTTGGTAAGAAAACATTTGGGAATCCAAGCAAGTCACACCTCCTTGGATTCCCTCGGGTGTCTAGTTTTCAGAAATATTTGGGTTTGGTAGGTTTCCCTGCATGGATGCTGAGCCCAGGACCAAAAACGCAGCACCCCCCCCAAAACAAAATAAGTAGTTTAGTATTTGATAATTTTGATGTGTCAACATAGTGTATTGGGGGCATTTCCTTTCGTGGGGACTAGGCCTGCCCACACAAGTGAGGTACCATTTTTATCGGGAGACTTGGGGGAAGGAAATTTGGGGCTCCCCGTCTTGGATTCCCCTAGGTGTCTAGTTTTCAAAAATGTGCAGGCTTGGTAGCTTTCCCTAGGTGCTGGCTGAGCTAGAGGCCAACATCCACAGCTAGGCAATTTGCAAAAAACAGGTCTGTTTTCTTTGGGAAAATGTGATATGTCCACGTTGGGTTTTGGGGCATTTCCTGTCACAGGCGCTAGGCATACCCACACAAGTGAGGTACCATTTTTATCGGGAGACTTGGGGGAATGCTGGGTGGAAGGAAATATGTGGCTCCTCTGAGATTTCAGAACTTTCTGTCACCGAAATGTGAGGAAAAAGTGTTTTTTAGCCAAATTTTGAGGTTTGTAAAGGATTCTGGGTAACTGAACCTGGTGAGAGCCCCACAAGTTACCCCCTCTTGGATTCCCCTATGTGTCTAGTTTTGAAACATGCACAGTTTGGGTAGGTTTCCCTAGGTTCCAGCTGAGCCAGAGGCCAAAATCCACAGCTAGGCACTTTGCAAAAAACAGGTCTGTTTTCTTTGGGAAAATGTGATGTGTCCACGTTGTGTTTTGGGGCATTTCTGTCAGGGGCGCTAGGCCTATCCACACAAGTGAGATACCATTTTTATCGGGAGACTTGGGGGAATGCTGGGTGGAAGGAAATTTATGTCTCTTCTCAGATTCCAGAACTTTCTGTTACCGAAATGTGAGGAAAAAGTGTTTTTTTACCCAAATAGCCCAAAAAAAGGCTTGGCACCCGAGGGCGAAAAGGTCTGGCAGTGAAGGGGTTAATCACTCCATCTGATGACGTTAAGCGGGATAGATAATGCAAGTATACATTTTGGGCTTCCTCCAAGTGTTCATCAGAATCACAGCCTTAAGCTACTATTATCACTGACAATTCTTCCATAAATTATTGCCTACAAGTCTATTCACGTCCCGGTACTTGCCTTTTTATGAGCCCCATTCCGGCATATTTGATTTTTTTTCTATAAATGTGTGTTTCTTAAATGATTAGTTGTTCTAGTGACACCGAACATCCACTGTTAGTCTAGAAAGTAACATTCCTTGCCTGTGCTGCTGTGCTTATTTATTTTGGATTCAAGTGGTCTCTATTGAGTTGATATTTTGGATACCCATTTGTTTATTTTCAGTCGTTGCAAAGGTGGGGAACTGAAAGTGTAAATGTAAAGCCTTCCGAGCAATAACTATCACATGACACACCACTGCTGGTTATCACTATGGGTTACTTATTATCTCAAATAAATGGCCTGATCTATAATTGTTTGACCATGCTTAATTTGCAATTTTAAGACGTGACATAATTTCCATCTGAAAGATTGCACATTTGTTTCCACTTTTCCCTTTTCTACTCATTTGTATTTTTATATTTACTTGGCACTGCAGCATAGTCATTACATTGCAGGAAATAAAAGAAGGAACATGGTATCTTAAGTATGAGAAATTACTACCTTTTGTAGACGTTCTGGCGGGCACTAGACAATAGGCAGTATACATGAAACATACAGGAAACCTATTAGAAAGTAATAGAACACAATTCAGTGGGATTAAATTTGATGGAGGTATAAATACTATGTTATGGCTAGTAATTTGATTTTTGATGTATTTTGTAATACTTCCATTTACTACAATAATTTGATACAGTAGGGTGTCTTGAAAGCACAGCGATAGCTGCAGCAATTTTAATAGTCACAATATATTGGTTTTGTATGTTTCTACTTAGCACTTCATGTGATGGTAAAAGGCTATACTTGCTGGGGGACATTGGCTTTTTTGTCATTATTTCGTGGGTGTGATCAACAGTATCCACATTTGGTTACTTGTACAGTTTAGGTGTGCTCGAGTCATCAGCTTGGTAATGTCTGCCTTACAATTACCTTGGTGGTGATATAGAGACAAATGTTGATATTGTATTTGGTTTGTGGTGCCTAACATTAACTGGGATCGGAGATCAGACCTAGTTGTTTAACTTTCCATTTACCCTTTTGCAGTGTCTCAGCTGTCTGCTGTTATGGTTCATTCTATATCGGTTGTGCTGTGCAATATCAAGTTTTCTGAGACCTACAATGCATGTTTATCCCAGGAGTGGGATAGAATTCTAGGAAGAGGCTATATTTAAAAACATGCTGTTTAGTCTTGCACCTGACGAAAACACGTGAGAAATGACTTCTTTTTAGTGCAGCGCCAGTCAGGGTTTTCTTCGTGTCGTTAATCTTCTGATGCTTCCAAGAAAGCTGAAGAATGTAAAAATGTATACATTGACGGAGAGGAAGTAGACAGCTGTGATCCTTCACATTCCTGTAGAAAGCAAACACAATGCATGAAGCCACAGTTTTCAGGAAAAGACTCCCATTAGAGATTGGGTAAGAGACAGAAGATCAGTAGTTCTGGAAAAAACATTAGAATATTAGCAGATGCAGTAACAAATACCCACCAGAATAGGTGGGGCAGCAAACTGTTAATACATTTACAAAACCCATGACAGAACCACAGACATCTCTTTCTATTCCATTTCTATGAATCCATGATTTGTAACTCACAGCATGTAGAGGGATAATCTTCAGTCTTCACTCCATTGTTCAAGGGGAGCGTTTCAGGCTATTCAAATATGGTAGTTTAATAAAATGACCTACATTTTAACTGTTCACTTATAACGTCTTCTGCTATAGCTACTAAAATGAGTTTAACTAAATGTTAGACAAGATATGGAGAGCTAATAGGTTATTCCTGATCAGACAGCCATAAAATTGTACAAGCTCGCCAAGAAGATAAATACTGACGGTGTGGAAATGATGGCATAGAATCATCAGAGGAGGGTTGGGAAGAAGTGTCATAAGTTATTGGTAAGAAGAATATTTCATAACCATGCAGATGGATGGTGTAATCTCTTAATGATAAACTGAGGGAGCAAGAGGCTGGATTGGTTTCACTAAGAAATATGTGTCGAACACAAGGTGTGTATGAGAGATGTAAGACAAGACAGACAGAAATGAGAGGCCAGAATTGTGAATCGAAATCTTTCCGTTGTGTACTGTACTCTGAGTTTCAACTAACCTTATGCTTATTATTTGCCTGTCTGCCAAGGTCTTCTTCCCTGTTACCGACCTGCCATTGCTTTCATCATTTTAAGTTTTCCTGAGTAGCATCCATTCCTCCTACTGTGAGTTTCTCCCAAGTCCTGATTCTCCTGCTAACAGAAGTTATTGGATGAATTGTAATAACACGTTTTGGGGATTTTTCATGGACGCATTTTGCCAATGGAAATCAGGTGGAATACATGCAGTGAAATGCCCCACAATGAGGGATAAACATTTTGTATTGGCATTGATTTAGCACTTACTACCAAATACCATGTTTTGAAGAACTTTGTGGCGAGTAGCATGTTATTCTGGAACTCTTTGTTAGTGGTTAACTCATTGGTTATTGGTTTTAGTCTAATGTTCTCACGCTGCTCTATGCTGATGAAGGCACTCGCTGCACCTACTAAGGTGAAAAACTATAGTTTATGGATAAAAAACGAACTTTGACTGCATTTACCATGATGCATTGGGGCTGACTGCATGCTGGAGTGTGAGGCAGGGTGCTCTCTTTTTGGTTTTAAAGTTAATCATGACCAGCAAGTGGTGGGCTGTGTAAGAGCTGCCAGGGGTCAGTGGTGTACAGATCTCTTCAATAGTTCCATGCTTGTCCAGTTGTATTCTATCTGACATCACTCTAAAGTGAGTCACCTGTCAGAGCACTCTCTCTCTAGCAGCACTGTGGAGAGGCAGCTATCTATCACAGTACAGTATGTGCCAGCACTCTGCAGTGACAGCCACCTACCTCTGATCTCTTCTTGCAGTCTGCCTGTAAGCCCTTTTGAACACTGATGTGCATTGCTTCACAAAAACCCTTCCTGTATGAGCCTGGATGAACAAGTAGCTTTTACCATGTAACACAGGACAAGAGGAACCTGAATAAACTTCGGGAATATGTAACATGAAAATAATGCTTGCACTATAGTTTATTGCTTGGGGTAGTCTGTGCGTACTATCTAATTTTGATATTTTCGGGGCATCATGTAACATGTACAGAGTTACAATATGCACTTTTGAGCAGAGAAGTGAAGTTTATTTGGTGACCATTGACAGAATACAATCATCAAGTTTACATCCGATCCCGCTACAGTCATCCTACTTTTTATGCTTCAAAACTAGCTTGAGATTTTGTATACAAGGCATTACTTCCCAAGACCTAATAGATGACATTTTGTGTAGCAACTGGAAGGCAATGCCGATTTCTGTTGTAACTCCCATTCAAAAGGTTAAAATATTGAATAGAGCATTAATCATGAACCCGATAATTACTGTTCCACTTGATATCAGTAATTGTGGGTGGGGTGTTATTACATTGGTTTCCATGCTATATGCATATTGGGCCCTATACTCTCTTATGGCTTTTCCGTGGCATAAAAATGGGAGGATGTGTGTTCTCTTGCTGAGATGGGTATGCCCTAAAATATCAATGCCAGAACATTGAGGTATACAAATATTAATCAAAATATCAAAAAGTAAGTAAGTTTATCTTGTTTATACTTAACTCCAAATCTACATAACTTAACAATATATTACCTACTGGTTATAGCCAGTAGGTAGTAATGGTTAGGACCACCCTTTCCCATAGATGACGTGTTTCTTTAGTACTGTTTGACGAATCTTCATGAAATTTTTTAAACTAGTTTGCCACTCACTTTAAGTGATGTGTGGAAAGCTTTGAGATGATTAGTCAAGCAGGGTCCGAGAAAAAGGGGGTTCCAAAACACATTCTGTATGCAACGTCTATGGGGATTTTTGCCATTTTTAGACACAGCTACAGTCTGAACCACTGAACGGAATTCCACTAAATTTGGCAGAACCCTAGATCTTGGTCTAGAAAGAGCCTTTTTTGTAATTTGGTGCAAATCTGTTCAGTAGTTTCTGAGTTATTGAAGGGAAAAAAATATAGATGTATAGGGGCATGGATGCTTCAAAAATCTGGTAGGGGATCCACTGGTGCCTGCAGATCCGAGCCCCAAAAGCTAGCCCCTGATTGGCCTGCCGCAACATTATAGGACAGTTGCCTCTGCTATTTTGTTTCCCAGCTGGGCCCCGGGGAGAAATTCTAAATAAAACATCACATAAGGGATCAGAATAGAGGTATCCTGACTCCATAGGAACCATGGAGGGATCTCTGAAGGACCCCTTATAGGCAACAAATTGCCCAAATAATTTTTTGGACGATCCACGGATCTATCAGCCCGACCCCCAGAGTAAAATTGTGAAGGATCTGTGGGTCTGTAGGCCAGTGGGGAAAAAAATGCACCCAGTCATATGGCAATCCCCCGGCGCGCACGGCTTTTTGGGTGTGAGTGGCAGTGGTTGTATTGATGTATGGTAATTATATATTACTTTACCTTTTTTTTTTTTTTACTTAAGAAATTCACTGGAAAAAACATAGGTTACAGGGACCTTATAGCTGGGGTCACATTTTACACACACAAAACCATAGAATCCAGCAGCTACTGTTATACTTATCTGAAGAAACTATAACTCATTCCACTTGTAAAATGGGACCCCCAACTATAATGCCCCTGTTACATAACCTTTGTTTTTTTCAGCGCATATATATATATATATATATATATATATATATATCATCACGTTATGTAGAGTTGGGGTTCCTCTCTATACACTTATCTTTAGATCGTCAATATTTTATCCACAATATAATTGTATCTTGACATTCTTAGCCTTGATAATCAATACTACATTCAGCAGCGAAATGGTTTTATATAGCTGTGCATACTGAGCGGATTTCAATTCATAGAAGCATTGGTTCAAATGTGAGTACAATATCAGGCACCCATGCATTTTAGTTTTTGACCACTCGGTACCTACACAATGTGGTCTTCTGCTTTCTCAGTACTCATTTTCCTGTCTGTGCCATGGTTCTTTTTCATTAATTTGCTATGCTGAGATATTCTATGCAGTCACTGCACTTCACAGTAGAAAATATCTTCTAGTCTTAAGCTCCAGGTTCTGGTGATGTGCAACTGAAGAGAGCAATAGAAGTTGGGAAGAGTGCATGTTAATGAGGAGGATGAACATGGCAGATGTAGTGGACCAATGTCATCTCAAGAAGGAGCCCCGTCACGTACAATTCTTGTATCATGATAGGGTCTAGGAGAATGGTGGTGACGGCGTGGTGGAGCCGACCATGCATTGCTATTGAGTATCGATGAAATCTGTGGGAAGCACCATAGACATACAAACTATTTTATATAGAGGGTAGGGACACCACTCCGACCATCGATGCCCATTTCACTTGTGCTCCACTGTTATGACTTGACAGACAAAGCGGACATTTCAAGTTGTGCAGCTCAGAATAATCCCATCTTTAAGCTCACTTTTCAGAACTGCCATCTTGTGTCTTTTGCCAACTGCATTCATGACAGTGACAGGCGTGTTAATGATCCACATCATGTCACTGTTAAGTCTTCTGTCCTCGCTTCAGAAAGTCCCTGAAATGCATCAGCGAGGAGTTTTTCACCTGCTCACTTGACCAGCTTTGATGCTCCAGACCCTGTGCACTCAGATCGGAACTGTTCACAAATACAATACCTGCAGCATCGCTACTTCCCTCACTAAATGTGCCCTGTGCAGAGCCATGTAGACGTTTGTTGTTTTAAAGAAAGAAAGGTTATTATTGACTCTAGTATTGCCTCATTATAAAGCTGTAGGAAGAGCCACCAAACTTAGCGGTACTCAATGTACTGATCTTGGGAGAATGAAAGGCCGAGTGGACCCGGAAGGTATTTGAACCTCTGACGTCCATTTAGATCTTTATTAGAAGTGTTGCAAGGCAAGTTGGCATCATTTGCAGCTCTTGCTTGTAGCATAATGCATGTTCTCCTGATTTTGAGGGAGCTACTCAATCATTTGGTTTTAGGAGCTCAGGATGACACTCACTCACCTGCTGTCCACATCCTCCATCTTCATAACTTTCTTGCATATTCTCTCACCTGTACTATAGCGGAGTTTCGTACTGAGACAGGCCAGACGGACAGCCTGAGTTTGCTTTGGCTGAGCTGTCTCAAAGAGTCGACATGGAGCCAACGCGAGGGCTTTTCCACACAAGATCAAGCTAAATAAAGAAAAAACGGCTGCTTAACACCGGATTATTATTTTTTTGTAAAACAGCTCAGTTTGACAAATGAGCCTGATCTGTCCAAACGGGAAGCAGTTTAGCAACCGCCTTTGTTTAGTTGCAGTAAAAAAATAACTCTCTTTGGCTGAGTCCTTGAGAAGCCGGGGTGTAATTTCACTGCTTCCATTTTTGGGCAGCAGCATCAGCCCCCTGGACTCGGACTCGTAAAATTTCCATCTCCCAAGTGGACCGCATTCTACTACACTCTTCAAAAGATTCTGTGAACTCCGAGCTGGACACTTGCCTGAAGCAGCGGGACTGAGAGGAGGTAAGGTATCCAACAGAAACCTCACGGAAAAAGAATAAAAGGAAGGTTCTGCGCCTGCGCACTCACAGCCCTACATACGGGTGCGAGAAGCGACATCTTTAAATTCCACTGACCTGTTATAGAGAATTTTACAGAAATCCTGCGCTGCATGACTAAAACAGTGCAATGCCCACACCGGCTGCAGCCCGACCTGCTGGCACTAGAGTATGCTCAACCGCATGCAAAAGAAGGTGTGTCTCAGAAAAAAACCCACATTAAGTTTGATCAGAAAAAAGGTTAAAAAAAACAGGCATGGCTGAGTGAAGATTTAGCACGAAAGAGGTCATTTTTAGAAAGTACCTATGTGTGTAATTTCAGGATGGAGCCAGAATGAAAAGTGCACATTTGCAGGCTTCTCAATTGGTTTTGAGTGCCCTGGGTCGAAAACATAAATGAATGCCAGTTCCGCGTGTGTTTTTTCCAGGTGGCTTAAGCACATGCTTCGAAGTTTAAAACAGGCATTTGCAATGCAATGGGTCTAGAGTTTGCTCGAGTTAGAGCTATTGGTGTTGTAAATTCCTAACTGGAATTTTCTTGCCACATAAATTAAAGATGAAAAGTAAAACAGTTGACAGAAGCAAACTGACTTACTGGCTCCCTGTGTGAATGTCTAGAAAGGATTGCTGCTAGGATGAAAGTCAAACCAAATCTGTAGCAGGTGTCCTTCACACGCTGTTACAGGAGGAAGTGTGACACAGTGTGATGACCAATGTAATGTCGGCGCTTCCGACATTCAGCCGTTCTGCACGAGTGATATAAAAATAATTACACACGCTTGTTCTGTTTGTGCGTGTGGTCACGGGAGGCTCATGGAGGCTGCTTCGATCCGCACTCCCTTCGTGCATGGCCTCACTGCCTTCCCAGCCACACCCTTTATTATATATCCACTCCCTTTTCATCTTCAGGGCAAAACCATATTCCCAGAACATATAGGGTATACACTCACACACATTTGGAACAGATTATGTACCCTTCCCTAATGGTAGTGTCTAGCGAGCAGTTACGTCACTGGAACACGACACTACAACAAGCATAAATGTTCACTTAGTTAAATCGCCTTGGGGGGAACTCAGCACTCAAAGGAGGGACATTTCACAAAATGCACCAATAAAAATGTAGCATTTAAGACAAGCACAACAAAGAAGGAATAGCAAGAGTGGGCATGGTTAAAAGCCCACAGAGAGATTACAACAGGCTAGAGCGCTTGCACACTCGACCCTAAACCCTAAAAATGTATCATCCAGTAAACAGAGGAGCTCCAGCATCTAGTGAGTCTACTGGTATGAACATGTTTAGCTGCCTCATCATTAATGAACAGAAAATATTTTTTCTATAAATTAATTCTGTAGTAAGGGGCATGGGTCCTGCAGAGGTACATGGACTAGAGGTGCAGGAGGCTGTGCCAGGTTCCCGCGATGCTTCCTCCTGTCGTCCCATGCTGAGATCTGGATAAAAACTTGGTTGTATCAAAAACAAATTATTCATCCAGTTATGTGCCCACGTTATATTTGGTTATGCATCAGTTCACTAGAAAATCAATTGGTGCTTCTACGTAAATGATAGCTAATCGATCACATTGTGGCTATGTTCCGGGACAGTTCTGACAACAGGTGGATTGCAGAAGAGTATGTCACCAATAGACTGGCAACTACACATTGGCAAGGGTTGTCAGCGTAAAGAATGGTTTGTTCAAATTTTAGTCTTATATTCTTGCAGCTGGGTACGTTCAAGGGGCTTGTGTTTAAACTAAACAATTCTAACCCCAGCAGTTTCTAGATTGTAAGAAAAGGTCCTCATGTAAAGGAACTCTTGTAAGTAGGGCATGGAGGAGACTCTAAGGAATCCGCTCCAGTGCACATTTACTTTGAAATAACCACTACTTTCTGTGTTAGGAGTAGGTAATTAGCTCCCAGTAGAAGTGGGTGCTCCTGTTTTTATTTACTTGCCGTTTCTTCCATCTACCTCCAGGCCCTCCAGCTTCTATCCTCTACCTTGGACACACTTCTTCACCTAGAAGAATGTTGTCCAAGTATTTTATGGTCTTGGTTTGGCAGATAGCTTGAGTCTGTACTCAAACAAGGATCTTCCTTGTGTATCAGAAATTTAGGCTGATGGTGAGCTTTATTGTTGTTCGCAATTGTTATAACAATTCACAGTTAAAATAATTAAACTAGGAAAGTATTTCATAGTGCCGATCATAGTGTTAAAAAAACAATAATGCAGTAAAATGATTTCATAATTAAGTTCATAGTCATAAGGACCAATATGAACAAGGCATTACAATAAAAATAATAGATTAGACATCAAAGTTGTTGCAAGAAGATCAGTGCTTAATTTAAGCCAGTGTTTGCTTCTGCTCCATTCCAGCACTTAATTATCAAGCACCGGCTTGTATGACAGTCTATCACACGGTGGTGCTCTTTGTCTATTTTTGATGTAAGCTCATCAATAGAGCGTTTGATAATTCAATATATGTTGAAAGTTAATAATACCAGTCATCCAGACCATTCTTATAGCTTTGTGTAATATGAAATAGTCCGAATTGTCACACTTTTGGAAGTGTGATAGTGGTTGTGTTGGTTCTCGCACTGGCATGGGTAGCAGATCGTGCAAGTTTGAGTCCCTCCTGAGAAAGGACCCAGGCACTTGCTTTTTATTTACAAATTCATCATTGAGGAAGACTATTTTCTGGTCTTTAGTTCTTACAAACTAGGTGGGGAGTAGCCCTGTAATAGGTTTACAATATAATTAAATAAATTCTCCATTAGCTTGCTATTTCGTCTTGCAGGTGGTGAACCAGGCTGACACATGTAGGATGCAACAATGAAGTATATCGAGGTTTTGTCTGTTTTATAGCAAAGAGAAAGCACATCTGCAGAGTACTTAACATCCTTTTTTTAAAGCGGTAAGAATAACCTTTTTAGGTCAAGCTTGTGGGAGCATATGCTCTCTCGTGCAAGACATTTGTATTCAATAATGGGCTTGGAATCTGCCTATAGATTACCATTTGTTGGCATCATTGTTGCTCTTCTTTGCAGTCTTCTGATTGGGCAGTGCTTGCGATGCGTTACTGCCTTTTCTTGCAGTGGCGCAAGGACCAAGTACAGATTAATTATCTTTGATTAGTGCACTTCCGCTGGCCATCTGCTGCCTGCACTGGAATCCAGGTACTATTTCTGAGCTATGACACGGTCAACGCTGGCTGCGTCATAGCTCTTTTTTTTTTACCTCATTTAACTTATCCCCACTCCTTGTTGCTTCTCCCCAGTCCTGTCCCTGTTCCCTGTTTCTTCTCACCCCTCACACCTGCTCTGACTCTTTTTTTTCTTTTCTTCTAACTTATCTCACTCTGTCTCTTCTCTTTCCATTCCTGGATCTTCTCCTCTTCCCATTCACCCACATCTCTGCAATCTCGATTTAAAAACACTATGAAGCAGCCAGTTCTGGCCACACCATAGCGCTTTTTAAAATCCTCCTGTTATCCACGCCTTCCCCCTTTAGCCACCCCCAACCAGTTGCCAAAGCCCATAGCTTGCCTATGGGCGAGACATATTGGCTTTGCCAATGCTTGTTTGGACAGTACAGAAGAGCATAAGACGTTGGATTGAGTCCTTGACCTCCAAGCTGCACTTGGCAATGGAGTATTTTGTCTAGAGGATTTGCTATCTAAATGTAAGGTACAGTGCTTAATTTGTAAACAAAAAGATGCCAGTGCTCAAAGCCCTCCTCTTAAACACCCGGCTGCTGCAATTAAATGTACGAACGCGGAATACTTAGGCAGCGTAATCCCGCTGCCATCTCGGACCTCTTCAATCCATATAAAGCCACTCCCTGCCCCTTCAGCTCACTCTAGCTGCTTTCTGCTTTCTCTCATCGTGACGCTTTTTCATTTTTCTTTTCCTCCGTCTTTCCCATATGTGTCTTTTGCTCGTAGTAAATGCTTAAGGAAGAAGACTAAGCGCCGTCCCTCAAAAATAAGTGCTGGTGCTCAGCACCGGAAACAACAAGCACAAATTAAGCACTGGTAAGGTATGTAATACGCCGTGCCTCTGGTTCGATACAATCCAGGTACCGGTCACGACCATTACTCAGGCTCATTATAGAAGCCAATATTCTTCTTTAAATTGCACGGCCGTGCCATCTGTGATTAGAGCGTTATTTTTCAATGTAGGGAATTTAAAGCGGTATTGTTAAACATGGGTGGGCGATTTGATCCCCGAAGCATCCAAGTCTAGGCGCAAATCTGCCTCTTCTCCAAGTTTCTCACATCGCACAGAACTAGACTGACTGCAGTGTTGGAGACAACTGCCGAGGATGTTTATGATTGTCTTTTTATTGCTGTCATAATAAACTGTGCAGCTTTCAGTTTAGTAGCTATTACAGCAGCCGTGAGGGGCTAATTCGCATGTGAAAGAGGACCTACTGTACGCTGAAGGAAGTTCCCTTCTCGGCCCACAGGAGCAGTAAATCTGTGTAGCGGGTGGATTTATCCTCTCTCTACCATCATGAACTTATGGCTGCATTGCCTTATGATGGTGTCTGTGAGAATGTAGGTGTTGTTTCTGACAGTGGGAAACTGGAGAGACAAACCACCCAGAGATGAGCAATATGATAAAAATCAATGCTGACCTGAAAAAAACCCATGTTGTACAGTTTTATGTTGTCGCCTCTGGCACGGCAGTCCTCCCTGTTCACTTCAGCATGTACAATAACATCAGGTCTGGCGCGGAGTGCCTGCCTGCAGACAATATGGATATATTTTCACTGAAAAAAACATAGATTAAAGTGACGTTATAGTTAGCAGGAAATGTCAGTTACAATATAACACTTTAAACCAAAAAAAAACACTGAAATTCACAAGTTATAGTTAACTGAAGTAACTATCTCACGCCATGAAGTAACTACAACTTGCACAGTGTTATCATAGTGATGTCGTTTCTGGCATCATCAGCGATGTCATCAATGCTTTCTTTGAACATGTCATGAGTAATGTAACATGTGAGGATAAAAGCAGTATAAGGCAAGGGTGCGAGTTATAGTCAAATATGGGATACCCAGGGTAAAACCATGACTAGAGGAAGTGGGCCCATGCCCCCTCCCCAAAAACACAGCACTGCGGGCCCCGGGAGATTGGATCTCCGGGGTCCTAAAATTGGCTTGGAAACAGTAGGTGGCACACGCTCCTCTCTCCAAACAGTAACTGTGCTCAACACCCCAGTCCACCAAAGAGCTTTTATTTAAAAAAGGCTGGGAGCACCCCCTATCTTTTCTTTCATTTTAATGTGGATCTGGGACACAATTAAAAACAGAAAAAAAAAGTTTGTGACCTGGGGTCTAGTGGTTCTAGTCTGCCCCTTCCACATGTTTTTATTTATCTTTTTTTGGAACAGGGGACTGAGCCCCGTGCCTTAAAATAGCTGTTGCAAAATTTTTGTTGCTGTTGTGGCAACTAATCAGATCTTATCTTTTGATCTTTTGGGTCCGCAGATCCCCTGTAACGTGAAATATACATACATTTTGAACTTTACTTTCTCAACAAAACATGGACCGGATTCACATCAAAACACGAAAAGCCCTCTTTCCGGATCAAGATTTAGCTTTCTGCTAAATTTTCCATAAGAAAATGTAACATCACTACTGGAAAAACAGCAACAGAATTACAGCAAATTACATGAGAAAATGTGTTTTTGCCCCCGACTTCTTTTTCTCAGCCCCTGCTTGACAGATCCCCCCAAAAAATTCCAGGAAGGAACTGAGGTGACTGGCGCTGTTAGAAGAACCTTCATTAATCCTTCCAAAAAAAAAGTCTCAAAGTTATTAGCAAACCCAAAAATTACTTTCTATGTAAAGGGAGTCCTAACTATAATAATTATATATATATATATATATATATATATATATATATATATATATATATATAAGCAAAAAGAAAATATATAATACTCGCACACTCGGGTTTCAGGAACAAAAGAAGATCAGTTTAATCCACACACAACGCGTTTCGACTGACACAGCAGCCTTGGTCACGTGATAAACATCACCCATAAATTACCCTTTAAGTACCCTGTTGACATGAACATAAAAATAGGACAATAAACATGTGCAACCAATAACAACACACAGTTTTTTGCAGAAATTACCATAATAATATTGTTAGTACTTAGATCAATTCACGCCCATATTTATTGCTAGATATAATTTAGATATAAATATTGAATTACAAATCGTTTCCCCCAATATTAATAATACAATTAATAAATTAATACTATCAGTTTTTTATAAAAGTTCATCATTAAATATAAAAGGGAAACAACCACAATAAATAACAGTGCTAGATCTATTAAAATTCATAATTCTTCATTCTAGATCACAATATCTATAAAAATATTATCATTTTAGAAAAATAGAGAATTAACCAGATAGTAAAACATATATACTGCAAATATATCATCATTGGCTTATTCAAGGCTAAGAAAGATCTACATTACTAATTTTAATAATCTAGTCTGAATATCTGCAAAGTTGACCACCCAGTAATAAAGTGAAGATAATGGAGAATAAATATATATATATATATATATATACAGGCAAATAGGATTTTGATAGTTCTTCATCCAACCCAAAGTATCTGAAAGGGATATCCAAAGTAAATAGAATCAATATTAAATCAATAACTGGAAGCTTAGACATCAGATTGATGTTAAAATATAAAATTAACACTTGTAGCACACAATTGAGCAAAACACATGATCTAGATCTCATGAATTAATTCTATACACAATAAAATGAATTCTATGTACAGTAAAAAGTTTTCTTACTCATTGAGGAAATTCTTTGTCAGTATATACAATCTATAAAAAAGGCAAATGCTAGAATCTCATCAGAATAAATTAATAGTTATCATATAGGTGAGTATTTAATTCCTCCCCCATGTTTAAACCTATTGGGGTCTTAGTATATATTTTGGAATTAGAGACTGATTCTTTTTTCCTTAACATTAATTCCCTGTTCCCTCCCCTGTGATGTGGAGGAACATGTTCAATACCAAAATAGGATAGTTTGGTACTGTCAGAATTGTGTTTTTCTTTGAAGTGCCTTGCTACCGGATAGTGTTCATCATTTGATGTAATCGCACGCATATGTTCTAAAATCCGTTTCTGAACACCGTGTTTGGTACTGCCAATATACTATCGCAGGCAAGGACATTCCAAAACATAAATCACAAAGGGAGTACTGCATGTTATGAATTGATTGATCTGTCTAATTTTCCCAGGTTTGCATGTAGCATATTGCTTCCGCATAGTGCTGTTGCGACATGCTTTGCAATGACCACATGGAAAAAAGCCTTGCAAATTGTGTTGTCTCAGTTGTGGAATTGAGGTAATATCATTAGACCTCAAAATGTCATGTAAACTCCGTCCTCTTCTATAAGTAATCTGTGGTCGCTTTTGTATACTACCTCCAATAACGGGATCACTTTTTAAGATATTCCAGTTTTTTGAAATAATGTTGTTGATCTGTCTTGTATCCTCATTATATGTCATAATGAGTCTAGTCCCATCATTATCATCTACCTCTTGTTTGGTAATGTTATCAAAGAGGGTATCAGATCTTTTTATCCCCTTAGTCTTATCAATTGCTCTCTTAATTACCCATTGTGGATATCCTCGCTGTTTGAATCTCATGATCATCTCCCTTTGCTCAACCTCAAAAGCTTCATCGGTGCTACTAATTCTTTTTGCTCTTAGTAGTTCACCGAAGGGGATACTCCATTTTAAGCTATCTGGATGACCACTTGAGGCATGTAGTAAACTATTGCCTGCCGTGTGTTTCCGGAACAATTCAGTAGTGATGTTCTGTTCCTTAATCTTTATCAAAGTACCTAAAAATTCAATGGAGGAGCTACTCACATTACATGTCAAACCAATATTCAGATCATTTCTGTTCAACTTTTCCATAAGAAAATGTAACATCAGTACTGGAAAAACAGCAACAGAATTACAGCAAATTACATGAAAAAATGTGTTTTTGCCCCCTGACTTCTTTTTCTCAGTCCCCGCTTGACAGATCCCCCCAAAAAAATTCCAGGAAGGAACTGAGGTGACTGAGACTTTTTTTTGGGAAGGATTAATGAATGTTCTTCTAACAGCGCCAAAGTTATTAGCAAACCAAAAAATTACTTTCTATGTAAAGGGAGTCCTAACTATAATAATTATATATATATATATATATATATATATATATATATATATATATATATATATATACATACATACATATACATATACATATACATATACATATACATATATATATACATATATATATACATATATACATATACATATATATATATATATATACATATATACATATATATATATACATATACATATACATATATATATATATATATATATATATATACATATATATATATACACCATCTCAAATGCCACTGCCAAACTCTTTCTTTCACATGGGTGCCTCCATCATGAAAAGTGCCTTTCACGCTATGAATTCCAAAACCAATGCTTCCACAAGGAGCTTAAAGGAGAACTATGAATGTGTACACTGTGGGGCCTACACACAGTGTGGAAGTAATGCCTACTAAAGATGTTTATAGCCTGCGGACACAGTGATTTCCACCAAATATAGCCCAAAAGCTATGTAATAATGTTGGTGAGTTGACAAAGGGTGTAACAACGAGTCAACAGTCAGTTTTCACTAGCACTGATTTTTGCACAAATGGGAGTAAACTAAGACGCTTTTAAACAAACTTTTGATGAAAGACTCTGCATTTTAACCAGTATTGAGAAAGCCAGTTGTCGAAACGCGTCTGCTTTGTTAAAATAAATTGAATTGTGGAAAACCTGCTGAGTGCTCCTTTAAGCTCTTTGTGGGAGCATTGGTTTTAGAATATATTTATATATATATATATATATCATTTCTATGTTTTTTTAACATAAAGTAATTTGAATTATTATGGGCCTGATTTTGGGTTTGGCGGACGGAAAACTCCATCTGCCAAACTCTCAACAGGATGACCTCCCCGCCGGAGTTTCCTCCTGGATCAGCGGGCGGAAACCTGAGTTTCCACCCACTGGCCTAGTGGGAAACAGGCTACAACATTGTTTCCGGCTCATAATGGGGCCCCTGGCACCTGTTCTCTACCAGCCTTTTCATGGAAGTGCTACCACCAGAAAAGGCTGGCAGAGAACGAGGTCGTAATTCCCAGGACAGCGCTGCAGTTCCCTGGTGACCCGACTGTCAGGGTTGTAATCTAGCACTCGGAGCACCTCATTGGTGGGGGTCCCACCATCATCCACGAGTCTGGCAGTCTAGTGAACGCCAGACTCATAATGAGGCCCTATATGTTAATCCAACCACTGCCGCACACGGCCATCAGATGTGTGTGACGGGGGCTGGCCACAGGCCCTGGCCTGCAGCCCAGACCTTATAACCACCCAGCTGTGTGAAGCGGGGGTTGGCCATAAGGCCCATTTCTGTCAGTGGCTCTGAGTGGGTGTGTGAGTGTCTGAGTAGGTCTGAAAGTGGGTGTGTGAGTCTATGCATGGGTCTGAGTGGCTGCATGAGTGTCTTAGTAGGTGTGTGAGTGGGCACATGAGTCTCTGAGAGCATGTATGATTAAATGAATTAGTGTATGAATAAGTCTGTGAATGTTTTTTTTTTTTTTTTTAAATGTTTTGCATATTCTCGAATATTCATGAATATCGCACATGGTGAGGAAAAATCATTTTAAACCCATAATTTTACCTTAAACCACCCCTATATCACACCCCTGGGGTCAGGGTACCTTTACCCTGACCTCTTATACCACTCATATCTATTTTCAACCCCAGAGACCCTCTCCCATAACATAAAATGGCGGCCACAACTTTCTAGTTAGTGTGTGGCCAGCCAATTACAGCGCTTTTATTTGTGGGCGCATTCACGAAAATTCGCAAATGTTCTCGGCTAGAGATATACAAATTTGGATTTTCCTTAATTTCTCGTAAACTACTAAACGGATTTACATCAAATAACCAAAAGCTTTCTGACAAATTTGGTGTAATTCCGTCTAGTGTTTCGGGCTGCAGTCGTGTCTAAAGGACCTATGGGAATTAACATGGGAATTTCAACTTTTTTTTACTCCCCTTTTCTCGGCCCCTGATTGGACGGATCACCCTGAAACTTTCTATGCGCAACAAAAATCACCAGGCATGGTTTTATGAAAAATTTCATGAAGATTCGTCAAACGATGCCAAAGATAGGGGCAAGTCAAAAAACACCTTTTACGCTTCTTCTATGGAAACATGTTTTTTGAGGGTGATTTGTTGCCATACTGTAAGAAGATTCAGAGTCTTAATTGTCCAGGCACGTTGATGTAATCATGTGATGTGCCAGTCATAAGAAACAGGAGTTGATGGTACTTCTTTTTTGTTCCATACTGCAGTCTTTTCTACACCTTCACTATATCTGTGCTGCCACTCTTATCCCCTATTTCCGACTCCACTTTACTTTTCATTTTCCGCGTTCATCTTTGCTTTGACCATCCTCAGCTCCTTCTTCAGATCCAGTTTAATCTTCCTCTGTTTCAGTTTCCCATTCACCCCACCTCACACCTCTTGAAACCTTCATCAAGTTCAGATGCAAAAAAGTACGGTAAGAAGAAACACCCCACCCAGAGCGAGAAAGGGAAGTCAGGAGTTCGCACTTTGGCACACAAGGTGACCCTGTTATGCAGTGATTTCCTAGAAAGAATTCCCAAAGAGCAAAGTCACTTCTAGCGCTGAAGAGTTTTGAAGAAAGACTTTGTTTGAGAGTGCAGGCAGCTAATGAGCCCTATAAGTCAACTATAACTGAGCCTTACTCCCAACAGAGGTACACCTACCCCAGTGTCTGGACAGGCACCCAGAATGTAAGTACATCCTATCGTAGCACACTAGATTAAAAGAAACAGCATTGTTGTTGTGTGTCTCTTGTTTTGTCCTTCCCACCCCCACTTAATCCAGCAGTGTCATGTCCAATGGCAAATCTGTCCTCGGAAATCCTGGAAATTAGGTTGGGGAAATCAGCTTCCATATATGATTAATATCCAGACCCTTTGTACATGAAAAGATTTGGAGAACTATGGGAAAGGGCCTCATAATAGGTCTTGCAAAGGGCAAAATGGGCACCTTGGGCGAACATATACGCCCCCTTCTGTCCCTCCCCAAGGCTGCTACTACACTGCGCTTCTGAGAAAACCTTTGCCGACGCACTGCTGGCCTTCCAGAGCCGGAGAACCGGGTGAAACTGAGACAAGTGCCCTGAGAGGAGATAATCAGAATGAGGGAAACTCGTTCTGACAAAATATATCAAGTTCTTAGCAACCAACACAAGACAAAGTGCAGTCACCGGCAGTGTGACACTGCTTTGCCTCAAATGTCTTTTGGACTTTTAATAATAAAAGTTATTGACCTGTACATAAATTACTGTAATCTGCAAGGAAGATGAAATAACAGTAGTTAACATATATTATTTTTGGAGTGAGTAGGATTCAAGCTGGCTGATGTTTGAAATTTAAAAAGGACAACAACGCAGTATCAAAGACAGACAGTTGAAATAGCATTAGCCAATGTATTGAGAACTTTTATTATTTTTCCCCAGTTTTCATAATAAAAGGAATTTCTCAAGGGGTGACAATTGGACGATTACTCTTCATTCAGTATTCGCAGGAGGGGCACTGGATGCAAAAGAAACGAAGCAAAGCACTAAAAATAAAAATATGATATAAATCACAGAACATGAGCACCAGATGCGGGCAGATGCTACAAGGTGGCATTTTTAGGTGTCGCTCATAGGATTCAAAGGCATATGCATGAGCATGCTCTTTTCTTCATGTGTGCTCCCCCGCTGTATTTAATGACAATATATTTGGGTGAAGGTTGGAGACTAAAGTCAAAGTTTTCGAGCATTGTTAAGTAGAACGGCAAAGTACTGTAAGAAGGAAATGTAACTCACCGTTTACTTTGACCTCTAATCCCACACCCTTCACTTGACCAAACTGTGTGTTCCTGAGCAAATCACTTCATCTCCCTTTGTTGCTATGCTTGTTTTCGCAAATTATGCGCGTATTAGTAGTAGATGGCCAGTATTATACTATGTGGGATATCTGGAGATTACCATTCACTTGCACAGTGGCCCTCTGACGCGTTGCACTTTAGATGTCACACTTCTCAACCTCTTTGAGTAGTTCCAGGTGTTCGCGCCGTGCCCACAGAGCCATGTATCTGCTGGTTCATCTTACCCGCCTGCCTATTGTCAGAAACACACAGGCTTGTTCACTGTCGAGCTTCTGAAGAAGCGTGATGTCTGTCTGAGATCCTGTGGGGCACCCTCTGCAAATAATGCATTCAGAGCGCCAGCAATTAATTACGGAGGTGTCTTTCCTCGAAGGGATTCAGCGTGAGTTGTTTGAAAGGTTCCGTAGTTAACGGTGTCTCTGCTGCTATTTTTCGATATGCTTCGACGTGAAACGCTTCCTCGGTGTGAGAGGAACCGTAGCTTAGGAGGATCCTTGCAAAATGGGCGCGACGCGTGCCTGACAGGTGCGGTGAAGCCTGTCTCGGGTCATGTTGATATGGCTTGTTGCCATGGAAGCGGGGCGTTAGAGCACACTGCTAGCAGGTAAAGCACCAGCTCTTCTATTGCAGCCTGGTAGATGCAGTTGATAGTGATTTTGAATTATTCACAAGCAAGTGTGTTTGTCACCTGTACTGGCACAGCCAGTGCCCATTACTTGGAAAATGAGCGAGCCGACAAATTAATAAGCAGAGCTGAGACTATGGTTGGGTACAAAGTTCGCATGCACAAGCCGTCATGAACTTGTTTTGTATGTAAATCGAGAACCAAAAATAAAAACTATGGTAAAGTTGTTTCTGAATTTTTTTTTTAAGTGTATATTTCTTTAACAAACAGAATCTTTTGACCGTAGTACAGTAACTCATTTCACTGCCTTCTTAGGCATTCATCATGGGTGTAGCTTCAGGGGTGCGGGGTGTTTGAGATGTCACACCCCTCTAACACATGTATTTTCTGATAAATAGTTGGTTACAGGTGCTTTCAGTCGGGCACCGTGAGGTGTTTGTCAAATTTTACCAGGACCCTTTATCTACACACAGACATAAACACAACACACACGTTTTCCCTCTCAGTTTAGAAACTCCTTGGAGACGTTCCTTATTTTACAAAATATTGTGTTTCCTCTCTCATTACTCCTACCAGTCCACATTCCACGCCCTTTCCACGGCCCCTTAGGCCCCTCTCTGTGCCCTGCTGGTTGTATAATGTATTTTAACACTGTACGCCAACTTGATTGTTGGTAAGATTTAAGCCCTTCCCCATTTTTTACAGACCAAGTAAGCTATGCCCCTGGCACTTATTAAGAGTGATAGTTTAAATATTAACCTAGGCACGTTCATTCTTCCCGGCCCTGACAACAATGCCACTAGTGATTTAGGAGGCAAGTCGTTTGTCATTTGCACCCTCTATGTGGGCTCAATTCTTATTATACATGGAGCAGCGTTATATTTTATTAAGTGAACAACAAGAGGGTTTTCCTACAGGGCACTTCCTGCACTCACATATTTCAGTTGCACTCATGCAGTAATGAGAATGGAAATACGGGGTCATACAATATTTGCCTGAGATCGTACAATTTGGTCAAGTGGGGAAGCCGAGATTTATCCCAGCTTTTCTGGTTTCACATTGTGCAAATTAGCTACTAAATGGGAACCTCTTTCTACCTCCATTTGGCATCACATGCTAATGTTTTGTCTTTATTCTTGGTGCATGAGGTTAGAGCACGGGTCCTTCCCAACAACCCTGATGTTCCCGAAATTAAGCAAACACTCCTAACATATATTATTCACGAGATACTGTGCTAGTTGTGATCTCCTCCTTTAACCCACTATCCTCTTCATCAGTTTTATTAAAGAACACAACAATAGCTTAGATATCCATATTACTCCATTCATATCACATGGACTTCACAAGAGCCGTCTACATGATGGAGGGATTTTGCACAGCTCCCGTAATCTGAAAGTGCTAAGTTGGTTTTCCTAGTGTAATAAAAAAAACTTGGGATAAAACAAAATTCTCTTTTTCCTTAATGGTGAACCGCTGAACTGTTGTATTGTGTAATAAATTGTTGATTGAAGTAGTGCAGCAATAACCTTGGATTGGAGGTTAGTGACATTTTCCCAGTCACTGCTGATCTAGCTGAGGCATCTCCAAAACGTGGTTAAGATTGTCAGAATTCTTTGACATGTTGGGCAGAGCTTCAATCTAGAAGGGGAAAACTTATTTAACATCTCTTGTGCAAGATAATGTGTAAAATCTTGAGAAAAATATATCTGGCAAGAGTAGTCACTGCATCTTCAAGCCAACTTTACTTTTTTCTCTATCTTTTACCACTCAGAGTCTCGTTTTTTTAATCTACACATTGAACCTAGTTGACATGTGAGATTAGATTCAACATTGTTTTCAAGGTCAATTAAATGATGTATAATAGACTAACCCTTTGCTATTAGGAAGTAACATAACATAACATAACATGTGTATTTGTAAAGCGCACGTTCACCCGCAGGCATCTTGGCGCTGAATAACAGATGTTTGTTGTTACCCAACTCAATGGTACTCATTTTATCGACCTCAGAATTTTGGATGAAAGGCTGAGTGAACCTGCCAGGATTTGAACCTGTGACCATGAGATCAAACACAGGCCCCTACAGCGGACGCATTAGTCCACTAAGCCACCAGACCCGGCTTGTCAGTGACACTGTTTCCATATTTAGTTGTATCTGATGTACGTACTCTGGCCCTGGCAATCCACGTTTTCACAATGCTTATTGTAAATCATAATATCAGTGGGTTGGTACACCTAACATTTGAGAGATGTGCATGAAATTTGAATGTCACAGGCACTATTGCCTGTGAAGAGTCAAATGAGGTCCAGGCAGCCACTGCAGGGATCAACAGGTAACCTGTAGGTACCAGGTTTTATTCCAGTGAGATGGAGTACACACAAGAGCACACTGACTTGTCAAATTCTGTATTGGTAGAGCCACATAGTAAAAAAGAAGAACTTAGAAAACAAACAAATGTTCTTACGCAATCTCATATTGGGGTGTTTGTTGCTAATAAGGACTCAAAGCACTGATCCCTAACCCCAACCCTATTGTCCTCCCTTCATCCTTCTATTCCTGCACTCTGGCCCTCTGTTACACTTAAGTATCGTTGGGATCCCTCTCCTTAAATTTGTTATTGGGTGGAACTGAGGCAAGTCGCTTGTGTGCCTTTCAAAACAGGTTCCTTCATTTAAAAATACTTCTCTGCTGTGCATTACTTAGAAAATATTTCTCTCCTCTTCATTGGCATTGTAATTTGCTTATCCCTCTCCTATTCACCATATTCTCCATACACCCTAAAAGTACCTCATAAATATTTCCAAAAGGATGCAAACTGGCCTGTGGCTTGTCACTTTGTCCTGAGATATTACTCTGCAGAAACAGAACAGTACACTATCAGTTTTTTTTTCTAGTTTGGGACACGGCAGCCTATTTATCCCCTGGAAGAAAAGCGGTAATTAGCTTTGCTAAATCACCTTAAAGTAGGACGCTGTCAGGGGAAGGCTTTCTGCAACTCCCCTCCTCCTGGGATGAGGGTGGTTTCCAAGGAAAAGCACTAGGCGCGGCTCACTGTGCACAGAGTAGTGCTTTCCCCTGCACAGGAAATGCAATGTGGCGTTTGGAGCTGAACTTTTTCACAATGAATCATTCACTGGGTGACTTACTCCTCCTTTCAGAAGTAAAGTGAGACATACAGTAAATTATAGGAATGGGGAGCAGCTCAGTGAACATCTACATGCTCTAAACACCAATAATACTTTAACAAGGTGGTGAGAAAGTTAGGGTTGTAGGTGACTGTGATTTTCTGCAGCTGCAACGTACTGTGGTGGGAAATCATCACCTGCCGACTGTCAAGGACGTTTAACTTCACCAGTCGAGTGAAAACAGGGATCTTTGTCTGTTGTAACCTAACGCGACGCTTCCCAACTGTGCCAATCTTCATGGGTGAAGTCTACAACTTGTCTTGCCCCTAATCTTTAGTGGCAAAACTCGCATGGTCTTCAGCTTTACCAGAACTTGCATCCGTGTATCTTTCTGAGTGGCCCACTAATTGGTTGTTGTGGATGAACAAGTAACTTACTCCAAATTAAGGGGATGGAGGGTAGGGCAACGGTTAAAAAACTTACTATTTTTTGTTAATTTTGTTTAGGCAATTAGCTTTCTCTCTATAACGCACCCCAGATTGGCTGTTTAAAAGAATCTGAATAAAAAAATAATCAAAGCCCCAGCTGTTCTTCTCTCAACCTGTTTTTTGGCAAAATGAAAATCATTTGCTATCTCCACAAGCCACAAAACCATCCACCAAAAACATATTTCTTTCCTGACTGCTATTGCAAACCATGGTCCATGAGTTTACAGGAATCTACATCTATGCCCTGCAGCTATGCTAAATTCACCTGTTGCCCTAGCCAGGGGACCACATCAGACCTGTGCTACATGAATACAAAGTCTCACTAATATGCCAAGAAATACCGCCTGGCCTGCTACCCCATGGTTATACCTCTGGTGCCCTATCAACTCCAAAATACAACTAAAGCCCATGGGGTACTCTTATATTAGAGGTTGCACAGGGTTTATGAGAATGGTCCACCAGGGATTTTACAACCTCTCCAGGATGTCAGTGGCAGCCTCATAAACCCTTCTAATTTGTTTTTGTGGGATGGTACACTGGGGCATTGCTGGGCAGTAAATCTCACTCCCACTCCTTGACCCAGCCACCCAAACCATGGGTGGCTGAGTAGTGATGGGCTCAAAGCCTTCCCACTATCCAACCCTGCCCTTTCAGGGCCTTGCCCCTCCTCTGTCATAGTAAAATTAATTACAAATTTGGAAGGTTCATGAATGCAGTTCAGATAACTGTTCCACACTCACAAAATAATCCATAAATGAAAAGACACAACCTTGTCATTCACTACTAATTGCCTCACTTATTACATGACCTATTCAGTGACAATAACATCACTGCAACATCTGAAATGACTTCATTGATGACAACAATGTGCATGGCAGGTGACTGAGCTATACCCCTCTGCATGCTTTGAATTACATTTAGTCAAATCACTTGCTTGAGAAGGTATGGCACATCTTCTTTTACTCCAGGATAGATGTCCATGTTAGCTTATCAATTAAGACCCCTAAATTATTGTACTTAGCCTGGTAGAGCACAAGTACCATCTGCTATCTTTACTGCCAGGGGGAAGTACCTTTCTTGGATTTTTCCAAAATGATTAAAAGATTGTTTGACAATTTGTAATACTTTGTTCAGTGACCTCGTGTTGGAGCCCATAAAGCCAGCTATCAAGTAACATCTTCTCAACAGCAAAATATAGGGAGTAAGAGTTATGGGCCTCCAGTTTTGGTAGAAATTTGTAGAAGCACGAACAACCAACCATGTCTGTCGCTGAATTTGTCATCAATACATTCTGATAACATTTTATTTCCAGGGTACTGAATTGATGCCTGCGTCTCACAGTATAATTCTCCCATAATATGCAACAGGGAACTAGGGTACCCCAGCTAAGCTTTATTCTTCCAAAGCTTTGCTCTGTGTTAAATACATAGGAGAGGTCCAAGGCTAGACATTACGGTAGCTCCCCAGTCCCCTCCTGACAGCATATTCTTAGGAGGAGTAACACCATCCACAAACAAATTTAGGTTTAGGAGTGAGTGTGTAGATGTTCCTGGGTAACCCTACCTGCAGTCGTAGATAGACCGTACTTAAACTAGTAGGTTTGTTGGTAATCTCGTAGCCTTCTCTGGGATATTGAAGATAGAAGGAAACACAAGTTAAGTGCTGGAGTAAGTATGTCTTCGAGGTGGGAAAGGGCAGAGACCACCCATTACTTAATGGTGGTTTACAGGTAGAGTTTCTTTATTGAGGAATTAAACTCAAAAGGCATATTAAACACATTTTCTGCATGCAAAATTTCCCACCTGGGGGAATACTCCTGCAACGCTACGACACAACTAGCCTACATTAACCACACGTGATTCTAGAATTCTTCGTTGAATATGGGAAGTTTTTCTAAATACAAGAGTAGTCGGTCATCCAGGAGCACGTTCCTGACGTTCAGAGCTGTCCCATTGTGAATCGTGTGGGGGACGTCCTATTGTGTTGCAAGCTTTCTGGGTCTAAACTCTGAGGCCTCCTCTCCCTGATTCCTGTGCTTGTTTTAGGCCCCGTGCGGCTGAAGAATCCTCTAACTTTCGCTCCCTAGGGTGGTTTTGTTGCTGAGTTAATAATATCCCTCTAACTTTGCTGATATTATCTCTCGAGCACAGTTGACATTGAGATCCCAGGCAGGCATATATTTTATTTCCAGTTTCAAACTCATCCTCCCCAAATAATCTGTGCTGCACAATCTCTTGATGTCTCCGAGCTCTAAAAGTGTCGACTTTGAAGCAAAACATTTGACTTCCGGCACCGGCGCAGCCTCCAAGGTGAAGCAGATAAAAAGGGCTGCTGAATACTGAAAGTTGTCCTTTGAAAACATGGCCCAAAGACGAGCAGCTCGATAAGCGTGTGTGGGAACGGGTAAGATTAGCACCTGTGCTTGGGATGTACTTCAAAGATATCAGTGAGCGCAGCGGGGTTATTTTCGCGATATCACCTGCAGAACCTCCATTCGTCCTTGAAGATGCGCAACAACGTTTTGCAGGCCTTGCGTTATCTTAAACTGCAGCTGGGCGATGTGAAGGTGAGGGGGCCCCAACCAACGCGACAGACCCCCGTCCTTCATACTTGTGGATCCCAACATTGTTCGCGGCTATCTCCATTACTCCCCTCTCACTTTTCTTATTTTAAAGCAAGATTGGAGCCTAGCGTAGCGTCACGCACACATGTTTTAAAGCCAGCTCCTTATAAGTTACAGAGATCCTGCACTTCTTAGAGCACAGCACTTTACCTGACCAAAAGGAGCCATTTGGGGTCACGCAGGACAGGTGCTCACGTTTCGGCCCTATTAAGATAGACCGCGCGCAGCCACGTAAGCGTCATAACGTAGGATCTTTTTACCAGTGCTTTCTTCCTACCTCTGATTGTGGGTGTTGTGCACTGGCAATTCGTGTTGGAACGAGGGGAGGTTCTATCCGGATCCTACATCTAGCAGCAATTATTGAGCTGGTTCTGACATTGAGGCCGGCACCAGTGAAACCTGCTGGTCCCAGTGCAATTCGCAGACACCGCAACACGTTCAGGTGCATCTGCACTTTGTGTGCCTTATGCTCAGAGCAACAACATGACTGCTGACTAGCTTGTTTTTGCCAGTGTGCTGTATGATAACACGTTGCAGGTGTTTGCATGCCTACCTTAAGCTACAATTTACTCCTGTGATGTGCAGTGGGTACTGTGTTGTAGAAGGGTTGCAGAAGAACCCTGATCATAACTGATTCTTGCCTATGTGCAGCTTTGCAGAATGTTTGCAGAAATTCTTCCAACAGCTTGCTCTGGACATATACACGTGATCTGAAGAGTGCGTGCTGATCTGCAAACTAACTGATTCTTGCTGTCATGCGGGAAGATCATGTTGTGACAGTGCTAACGTTTCTCGACAATAGCAGGTTCTTGCTTCACCATTTTGGTGCTTACATCCGGAAAAAAACGAAGAGATATCTAAAAACGAAAATGTATCCTATAACAAAGGATGGAATTTCAGAGATTCCTGGTGTTGTCTAGGCTGAATGTGAAAGTTTCTGTTCACTGCATTTGTGAACACAAATGGAAAATTTCAATAAGTGTTGTCTCTTGCTTCTGTGTTCATCGTGAATTTTACTTAAAAAGATATCCTTTATCCTAATGATGAAATATATATGCACTGTCTGCTTGCTTACATCTTATTTTGTAATAACTTTATTTCCATTAAAACCAACAATTGAAGTGCCTCTAGCCATGTTGAAAATACAAGTAGTATGATGTCTCCGTAATAGATTGTACACAAAAGCTGTGTGATCACAGCAAGTGCCGTGCCAGAGAGCGCCAATGCACCTGTCAACTGGTGAGGTTTAACATGTAAGATCTTCTTACAGATGACCTTCTAGAGTAAAGTTAGCTCTAAGAGAAAGCTTCTGAAACCACACAATGTGTTCTACTTTCCATGATTCCGTGTCTTGCTCAGACACAGACTAGTGAGAAGGGAGAGGAAAAGTCTGAAGTCTTAGATGTTTGCCTTCATGGGGTGGAGATTGGTAAAAGGCCTGTATCAGAACTCAACCCGGGGAGGACATTGGCACAACGCATCCAGTGTGAAAAGGTGTCCACCACAAACACGCCTTCAGGAAATTATCTGAGATGGTTGTGGCAGAGTTTAACCTTCAGGATTATCAACATTCCTCTATAGTTCATTTAATATTGCCCGAGTTTCTAGGACAGGTTCCAGAGAACTTAGTTCAAGGTCGCAAAAACGTCTGAGGTCCCAGGACAGGTTCCAGAGAACATAGTTCAAGGTTACAAAAATGTTTTTTCTGGAAACGTTGCATTGTCCCCATCAGTTCTCCTGCGATCAACAGCAGTTACATCCAACATCCTTTTTCCATATCTGTTCCGTCCTCTCTGTCGTTCAATATTTTCTGAATGTTAAAATCTGAACATAAAAGAATTGTTAAGAATAAGAAGGGTTTATTTATTTATTATATTAATTGACTAATTGAAAAAATGCATTAACAACAGTAATACCACTCAGTTGGTGGGCTGTCTTGCAACCCAGTTGCTGTACATACTATAAAAGAAACATTATACAGTATGAGTTCCTAACACCTTTTGACATTAGAGTCACAGTCATCAACCTGATCCATACGAAAACAGCAATATAAGTGTCTCCACCAGTGTTACAAAACCATTTGCCTGACTGAATGACTGCTGGTGGAATCAGTCCCTATTTCAAAGTTTGTTCAGGCTCTATGTTGTATGACAGACAAGCAAACACAATGGCAGATAGTTTGCACTATAGTTCCAGTCCTGGGCAATGTTTTCTTCTCGTCTGTACTTCTCTTCCCTATTGGCTGTAATAAATCTTAATGTTCTCTGCCTCAGTTTTTATTTTAATTTTACCACCTGTTACTAAAATACGGGACACCAAATAAGCACTATCTTTCCTCTTTCGAATTTTAATATGGGGCGAATCACACCATTTCGACACATATGAAAGGCTCTTGCTTAAACCATTGTGACCCTGAGACTTTTGGCCCCCTTTTACAAGTTGCTTGGAGTGGTAGTCCCCCGGGAGACTGGTGAGGCCTTTCTGGACCTGAAATTACAGGGTCTGGAAACACTGGGCCTGGGTTTAACAGGTGGGGCTCCATACCTAATAAAACCAAGGCTGAAGAGGGAGAAGGCTCCTGGCAGAGGTAGAGTCAGCCCTCGCTTACCACCTCCAGCTCCAAAGGGAAGCAGAATATACTTTCCACAGCCTGGTATGTTCACAGACGGTCTTCAACACCCTTCTCTTCATCCCCACCCACATGGCCCCACCACCATTTTGCATCTTCCACTGGACGCTAGCATTGAGCTTTCAACTACCCTAAATCTTGAAACAATAGCTTTAAATGACCTGTAATTCCGGGTGTGGCTGTTTGTTCCCATTCTTTTTCTTGGCTAGAATCTCATATTCTGGCCATAGTGTCTCCTTGCAAAGAATTGGGGAACTTTCAATGAGTCCCTTTAAGTTTTCCATTTATCATCCACTTTTGAGGCAGGAGAAAGTTTAGACTCCGGTTGCCTTTTATGGGGCTGAACCCAAGTTGAAGGCCATTGTTTTCTAGATGTATACTTTTATACATCGATGTATTGTCAATACCCTTTTGCCCATTAGGTATATGGAACAGTGTAGCCACATCATTAATGTAAAACCAAACTGGTTGTTAACAAATCTAAAATCCTAGTGTCTAATTCACCAACTGGTGCATGTGCTTAAGGAAAGAAAGAAACAAATGCATTGAAAAGAATGGTGCTGGTGATCAACTATACTTTAAACAGTCTGACGTGGGTATCTTGGCCAAGGATTTCTCTCTATCTTGCAGAACACCAGCAGTCCAAGCATTGAAGTGAAACTGTATTAGAAGCTCCTTACAAGTAAATTCTTGTACCGCATGTCATCCACCACAGGAACTCCCTGAAGACCTTGTCAAAGGTTGCAGAGAGGTCTTCAATGCAAACATAAACAAATTGTTTTTTTTTTCATGGGTGTAACATCACAACACCTATGTTATGGTGGGTTTGGCAAAACCAGATTCTCTAAGTGTAACAAGAAACAAATATTTAGTAAACATTTTTCCACCATTATCTGATAACATCACAAACTCATAAGAGGTATGATCACTAGGACCATCATGGGAATACCTTACCATCTCTGTTTTCTCACACCATTATGTGTAGTCTTGCTGAGTAACTTAGAGTGTTTTGGCCCACTTAATCATCCTACTTTTTAACAAAATTATTTCAATGCCATCTGAGGCGTATTACAGTAAGCACCCTGGGAATGAAATGGGTATTTGTTTGCTTCTTGCACTACTGGGGCACTTTTATATTGTAAAAGAGACAACAGATGCTTGTACTGCCCCTTTGATAATATGGATTGCACAGGCACACATGCTGATGTGGTGAGATCTATTCTTTACTCAAGTCTTGGAGAAGTCTAAGAATGTGAATATATTTTTGTTGAGCCTTGATTCCTCCTCCTGAAACACCATTTCGCCTTCTCCTGGTTGTTTTGCAGAGAGTGCATCTTCTCCTTTTAGGATTGTTTATCTTGTTAATTAGAAGCCTATATCTTGGTGACTACTGTTAATGACTTTGCACCTAATTTACAGCCAGCAGTAGTGAGGAGTATGCAGTTCCTTCTGGAAAAAATGTGATGCAGAAACTGTAAAGTGTTGAGGTTCTGCTGTGCTTGGACTGGCATTCTCATTAAAATTCATCCCTCCTAACTAAAAGTAGTGACTGCATATAACAGTCGCCTTAAATCATGTTGCAGGGTTAGATGATAGTGTGTGAAACTTGCAGGCTGTGGTAGCTCCTAAAATATATCCATGAGTGGTTCCCCCGCCTCTCCTCAGTGTGCCACCTTGTCCACCTTCACTCTGCACAAGCTTTCACGAGCCTTGCAATCTGTTTTGCTCTTCCATGGTTTGCTGCGTCATAGAAGTGTCCTCCATGGTTCTTTGGTTGATCATAGCCTTTGCTGGGCCACCATCAGCCAGTCCCTGATGTCACTAATTAACTGGTTATTGGGAGCTTCTCGCATATCCTTGCTGGGTCATCCCCTCTCCCAATGCTGCCATGCGGACACATGGCTGTGCTGTCGCTTGATGATCCATGGCCCACACAGACCTGCATTGGCATCTTCCTCGGGAGCACCCCTGGAATCTCCTTCATTGGACTTGTGGGAGCCTGGCCCCCATCAAGGGTACTCTGAGATTTCACCACTTCGTCCTTGCTGTTTATAAGTGGTCTGGGGTTTGGTGCCAGAGTGTCACAGATTTGTGGCCACATCTTCGGGGCCTGGCCGTGCCACATATTTTCTTATTGTAAGGCCCATACATCCATATTGTATGTAGCACATTAAGAACACAATTGAACTCTCCGTTTAAAGCAATTTTCAAAGTCTGAAAACACTTAAATAATTAACTTATCGATGGAAAAATATCAATCTTTTGAAACTTCCTCAAGAACTAGAAGGGAAGACTTGTTTTAGTCTACATAGTCTGCTATCTAAGGAAATGCTGGTTTCTAATACTGTTTTAATGAGCAGCATTTTTCATCCATCTTGTACATTCAGGAACCTAGGTTTGCTCTCCAATTCTTTTCTAGGGTCTTTGAGTGTCATAGATAGTTGTTTTCCAATCAATGAGTAATGATGTGGTTGGCAACTGTAACGAGGCTTGTTTCAGCTTCTCGATTAAAAAATCTCACGGGTCGATACGGGCTGACTAGGATCCAGTCAAAATTCAACATTTTGGTGATGTACATATATCTGATTTGGAATAGAATTTTGAAAATGAATTTGACTATGCAGTGTAGGACAACCAATGGGATACCCACTGCTGCATTCCATAAGTACTAACACATTTCCCAGGGGCAGGTCTCTTAACAATATTAATTGGGACAGTATCCGAGGGAAATAGTAGAGTGGAATATGTATGTACTGTCTTGGAAAAAGTAAATATCGTTTATCATTGATACTTACTCGTCTTATGCACACTTGCCTTCTGCTCAGGGCCCATAAGTTGGGTGAGGTCTATTACTTAGTCTTTTGTGTTTTTACGTTGCGGCCCATGATTCTATACATTAAGGAGACCAAGAATGTTGTTTGTTTTTCAAAGTGTCACCCTCTAGCCTCTCATTACCTGCGCCTCATTTCCAACCCTCAGCCACACCTGTCCTCCTGTCTTTATAATTGGGAAGAGCATGGTGGTTCCTGGGTAATCTCATCTTGCATCCCTTAACTTTTTTTTTTGTAAAACATACCTCTGACTGCGGTACAGCTTAGCAGCCTAGGCATAATACCAGCAGATCGGCCATCCACTACTGGGCCAGCGGTTCCACAAGTTAAGCCTTGTGGGATGGAGTTGATAAGGAAGCAGACGCCCCTTCTTGGCTTCTGTTGGTGCTTTTCAAGGAGCTGCTGCCCATAGTTAGGGAGAGGCGAAGAGATGAGGCAATTTAAACAGACCCAATAAAAAAGTCTTAGGATCACTTCTGCAGAAACAAGGACTCAACACTACAGCAACTTTGCAAGCCGTGCAGAATAGTGTGTGATGCGGTGCCAGGAGGGATGGTTCGAATGCCAGAATGAATGCACTCTGCATTCTTAGGTCTGACAAAAAGCCATTCCAGCCTGGAAAGGGACAGAGATATACTCTAAACAAGTACTCACATAAAGGCCTTCCCAAGGTAGGAAGCAAAATGGATCATGCTTAAATTTGGTGGGTGTGTAGAAGTGTTTTCTCCATGGGGAAACATGTTTCCCTCTACAGAGAAAAAAAATAAAAATATGGATTTGCACCTGTATTCTATTCCGCTTTTGCAGGGCTTTCCCCGCAGTGAACACCATACAGAGGACATTAATCTGATTGGAAATCACATGGTTTCCATAGAATCCACGTAAAACGCTATGCAAGTCTCAGCTTTCAATGCAGATTGCATTTGGGATTTGTGAGTTCTAAAAGGTACCTAAACTACACTTTAATGTAAATTTAAAAATTCAAATGCTTTGTTCTGTGAGTGCTTCTTTTGTTGCTAGAAAGTTGTTGAAAACCACTTCATCATCTTCGGCCGATGCCTAGAAGTGTGCAGACCTGGACACTGCTTCTGCATAAACACCCCCACTGCTCTCTCTGCTGCATCACTGAACCCAACAAGGAGTGATAGATGAAAGTAAGCGAGAACTCTTTTTTTTAAATGAGTCTGAATCAGGGTTATGATATACCCTGTACAATTCACACTGATGGTATGAAGCTAATTAACACATGAAAAGTGCAGTGGAAGCTCCTTCCCTGGCACTTCTAGCAAAGCGGTAACGAAAGAGGGTTATTGATTGGGACTCTAGTGACGTTAACCCTTGGCAGCAGTAGCCTTCCCTATGATGCTGTCATGAGTGTGCTTCTAAAGAGGGGATGTCTGCTGGCGACAGTACGAGGTGGAATAACCTGCTTTAAATTTTCAAAGTGCCTTACCATCAAGCTGCGAAGATCGCATATGACAAGGCGTGATTCTCTTTAATTCCGATAAATACTGGAGGCCGATTATCCATGTCCTGAAAGGGATTCCCAGGTTATCTTCTTTATGTAGACTACATATTATAATCGTATAGAAAGCCCCTGGGGAACCCATGGCAAAGCTGCTGCACCTTTAAGCGTTGATGTCCAGCAGGGCTGACATTTCAAAGCCAGTCAATGGAAGGAAGCAAAATGACACTTCCTCATTCTCCAAAGGCATCGTACATGTCTGCTCGTGGGTTGATGGCCATTTCCAGACCACCTTCAAATCCAGTTTCTGAGCCTACTGTGGATGGTCCACTACTACTTAAAACCATCCTTTAGAGGCACTAATCATTGTGTTTTTTAGAAGCAGTATACGTTTTGCACTTGAGATGTTATAAACCCATGTTTTACAACTGTAGTGCATTTCTGCCTTTGGGCTAATACAAACAACTACATTTGGGGCCAATATAGATAATTTATTTGCCAATAACACAGGACTCCTTAAAAAGTCAATATTGAGACTTCTGTCTGTCAAAAACATGTATTGTAACACCAATGTCAGGTCATGCCCAATATATGTCTGAAGAAAATAAAATGATCCATGTTCTAGATTCTCTCCTTGCTGCCCA
The DNA here is from genome assembly GCF_031143425.1 of Pleurodeles waltl. NCBI lineage: Eukaryota > Metazoa > Chordata > Amphibia > Caudata > Salamandridae > Pleurodeles > Pleurodeles waltl. The sequence goes on from NC_090440.1 coordinate 1,763,525,851, forward strand.
AGGTAATACATCTAATGATCCATGTTCTAGATTCTCTGCTTGCTGCCCAAGGTAATACATGTCGGAACTTTACTCCAATGTTACCTTCTGAGACCACCTATCCACTTGCCTGGCCAGATAAATATTATTTGGGTGGCAGATGTCTTCCGGTACAGTGCTCCAGCCTTCCTGGACATCTAAGACTACAACCTAAATTACATTACAGAAGTTCCAAAGAGACCAGATGATATGTATTCTTTGGCTTACCCATAGATGTGAAATGTTGTAACTGACAAATATGGTATTAAGAAATAAATTCCGAAAAATAATTTCTGACAAAACCCCATTCAAATAATTGAGTTTTCTTGAGAAAGCCTCCTTTGACTAGAAATGTAAATGACACACTGAAAGATAACCCAAAGATCAGGAATACTGGGTCTACCCAGAAAAAAGTCTGACACCCTCTAACAGTTACTAAAATATAATTAATTAATAGTGGGATAATGATTTAAAAATATTTTTAACTAGTCTATCTTTTTTGTCTTTTGTGAACTGTACACGAAAGAAAACTAGGTGGGTTTCAGTCCAGGCTTGAATGTATGCCTGGGAAAGTTTGAAGAGTGTGAAGAATGAGAAAAAGTGAAATTAAAACAAAAGAAGAGGATGTTAAATGTGATAAAAACTTGTGCCCATAGAAACAAGGCAGGCATGATTATGAGGTACAGAAGGTGGTAATAGGGACACATTCTGCTTTTAAAAACGAGAAGTGGAGCATTGTCAAGCCTGTAATGAATTTGACTGGGAAATACATTCATAAGGATGCATATGATGTGCCGGTGTTGAAGCATGCCTCTCGCCCGGGCAGAATCTTCAAAAAGCAGATTCATCTGGCCTCTTTTCCTCATCCGAACACTATCTCTTAAAACTTCTCTGACAATCCTGATCCAGTTCCCAGTCATGTCACAGCTCACGCCAAATACTTACGCTCATTCTGTAAGACAGAAACCTAAAATTGTCACTGCCAGAATACTGTAGGCTTCCCAACAGTGAAGCTTTCATACAGATCCATCATGCTTAAGGAGAGCGGCTCCTTGTTTGAAGATGTCATCAATTCTTACCCTAGAGCCCAAATAAATCCTAATCTGGATTTATACAACATTTCTGCTATAGATGCTTTTTAACACCTGGCTTCTGAATCTCTATCAATAAGTACTTTATAATGCGCTTCTCCTGAATCATTATTAATACTGCTTTAGCTCTTTTATAATACTTTTTTCTGTGCACAGAATGATTCCCTCATTCAGAGCCTTTATGAATCACTATTGTAGACCTTTTGGAAAATCCTCCCTTGGTGCCATTACACATCGCTGCCCTAGAACGATGAAAAAATCCCCAGTCTAGAACCTCCGTATTCACTGCCGTAGACATTTAAATGCCTGCATTTGCACCATAGAGTTATTATCAATCCATGCTCAAGAGCTCTTTCAATATGTGTTCTGAAATACCTATAGATCTCTGCTCTCAAATTAGAAGAGATATAGGGCCTGATTAAAAACGCTTAGCTCTACGCCTGTTAAGCTTTAATCATTTTTGGAAATTCTTTACATTTTCTGGGATTATGCCTGCAATCAATGAAAAATATACATATTTAGGCATACGTCGGTATCACTAACCCTTGACTTGTAGACTGTACACATTCGGACAGTAGTCAGGAGAATGGAGGAAATATGCAGCTGCTTTTTCCATGTTAAGAAATCTTTTTTCTATACCTGCCTGAAAGATGATGGCGATCGATTGGGCCCGTCACTAAAAAAAAATGCACATGTATTCCAGCCTTTTTTAAACGTGTGTTTATTTGTGGATTTTTGAGTGGGAAAACTATTTGGAAATATTTGTGAATATCACAAAATGTATGATTTTATAGCTATTTACAAATGTGTCATATCTCCAGTGCTTCCTTTGAAAGACCCACGCCCCCTATTACCAAATTTGCAACTACAGAAAATCCGTCCACGAGGCTGGTTTTTCCTTAGCTTTTAATCCATCTTCGGCCATCAATATCCACAGGTATTGATTCTATTAATGAAGATCTGCCATTGGAACTTGCTGGGGTCTTGTTCTGAAAATCCGAATGTAACCTGGATTTTCAACAGGCACTGTGATGTTGGCCCATAACCATTATGATGTACACAACACCCTTAGGTACCTTGTTCTCCATTCCATGCATCTTACTTAAAACCATCACAAATGCCTGCTGAGGAACACTACTATACAACCTTACACTGTAACCATATATTCAGTGCCTTAAAGAGAATTGTTTCCTCTTAGACTGTGACACCCAACCCTGAAGACCAATCACTACATTTATATATGTTTCAATAGCTTTGAAAGAAAGATATACCCACTCACTTATTCCAACTTTGATCTCTGTTTCCAAGCAATTATTGCCACCCCCAAGCATTCTTTTGCTAAGGGAATTCTTAGAGAAATATTGGGCCGAGGTTTGTAATTTACCAGTGGCGGCTGCTGCAGATCTCAAGGGGGGGGGGGTGCGGCATGGAGGACAGGGGAGAGGACACCAGCACAGGCTCCCCACGCAATTCTGGCAATGCTCTCATGCTATAACTAGCATGAGAGCAGCATCAGGATTGACCTAAGCAGCTTGGATTGCTGCGTTGGAAATACCTAAGTGTGCATGTCTAAGACAGCCAGCCACACTAGCGTGCTCTTTTAAGTGCTCTCACTCCACTCCTCCTTCCCCCTCCCATGGCTCAGCCCCACCCCTCCTTGCACATGCTGGTTTAGCCAGCTGCTGAAAATAAAGCAAAAATTAAATATCGTTTTATTTTTCAGCTGCCTGCTCTGAGCCAGTGGGGCGACGCCCCTCCGACATTGTGGAGGAGCCACCCCTGGCTTTCCATCTACAATGAAACCCTTGTATCACTCAGCCAAAAAGATTGAGTTCTGTTTTTCCTGTGGACAGCTAACTCATTTCATATAGTTAAACATAGCACCCACATCACCCCAGCTGCCGAATTTTCACACAAAACACCCAATAAAATATGTTCCAACTTCATTCTCTTTACATTTTGCATATCATAATTAGGCTAAGGAAACACGCCCTCCAAATTCTCCAGACTCACAAAGGTGGTCAATCAAGATTGGTCAAGATCCATCTTACTTCGCAGCATACACAGCAAACCTGCACCACCACCTGAGCTTTGACACCACTGTGGATGACACACAGGTATGAGGCAGAGGGCTCTGCATTATGCCCTCTGAATACAGCACCACATTTTGTCCTCCACACAGCCACACATTGGTCAAATTGTGTGGGTGATTACCTAAGCTTATATAAGCAGAACAAACCAAAAATTTACCCAGCTGAAAAAAAGTTCCATATACATAAATAAATAAAAAACTACCGGTATTTGCTATCTTCTCATCGACATTCTGAAACAAAATGTTGAGCTGCTATGCTGAGGCACACCCCAGTCCCGACCTGAGAAACGGTTAAAATTTGCTGGGTCTGCAGCACCACCTGAAACCCCCAAAATTTAGCAAAGTGACTAGAGATAGCACACTCATTTGCATTATAGACTCAAAGGTTTTGTGCACACGCATACAAGCGCGCTCACACTATATCTGTCAAGCCACCTGGATGACATGTTTTGAGACCTTTTCCAAGATCCTGGTGTTGTAAGGGATCATTCTCAACCATTATCAGTATAAGCAAAGAGCACATCCTGTTTTATGCAAATTCATGCTTTTCTATGTTGAACAAGAACCACTTATTATACCATGCAGCATTAACCGAAGCAGTTCCCTTGTTATGGTTCTTTTTTCACTTTCATTGACATCACTACACTGTTTCCTGAGCTACCCGTTTTTTTGCTTATTGAGTCATTGAATGTGGTGTTGGCCATGTGTGCCTTTTATTGAAAGTCACCTCATACTGTCTGACTGGCCTTGCAGTCAGCAATGTGCCGGTTTTTCAGGCCTCTGAAATTCATTCTCCATATATCACTGCTGGGAAGTGCTGAAAATAACAAAATCTATTTCTTTAGGTCACCCACTCCTTCCCGGTCCTATGACTTGTCGCTCCAGTGGGTTCTTCATGTTCTTTTCCTAGGAAATAAACCACATCGTCCCAGCGTCTGTGGTGTCTCTTGAGGGCTGTGCGGCTCTCCAGAGTGACCCCTTCAAAGTAACCTGCCAGCTCCACTTGGTCTTCCCCCACACTCATCCTAGTCATCTAAGGAATATTGTCAGGCCAGGTTCCCCAGGGAGGATAATTACTTGACCTCAGGACTGTTCAGGTGGGAGAAAGCTCAGGGCCCCTAGCAATTGTCACCAAAGTTATGCAGTCCACAACAAATACTGGAGGCTCATTAAGACATTCTTGACTCACTGGGTAGATGTGTGTGAGCAGTACATGGCTTAATTAAAAAGAGGGTGTGTGCATCGAGTTGGATTACAATACAACACAGTAATCTATGTGACAAAGTATCAATTTTCAGACAGGAGTTGTGCATAGAAAACAATTTTAGTGATAACACGGATATTGTATTTTCAGAATAAACAGAATGAGAGCAAATGAGAAGTACCCAGCACAATACTCAAAACTATACTAAGAACTACACTGATGTCACACAAGTCATGTGATTTCATGTTGTCATGTTATGTTATCCTAACAGAATTTGTAATCACCTGGGAGGGTATCCACACACATTATGATAAAATGACTCGGAGATCTCGAAGGGACACAATGAAAACAAGCAGATTACTTGTAAACACAATGCACCAATAACATTAAGGCGACTAACTACTGTATGACTTTTCTGAAAGGTTTTGAGTTTCTAATATTAACAAAGTGTGGATAATGCAGAGAACATTGTGTATGCAGAAGAGCAATGTATAAATACAATATTAACAGCAGTGGCTGCCGATAATCTCAAGTAGAGGGGCGGCGTGTGACGGGGGGAATAAAATAATAATATAAAAAATATACCAATCCGCCACTGCTGCCTGCCGCCTGGCTCCTCTGCTCTCCTGGTGTCCCAGCAGTTCCTGGGACACCAGCACAGGCTCCCCGTGCAATCCTGGCACTGATCTCATGCTATGCCTACCATGAGATTAGCGTCAGGATTGGTCTGAGCAGCTTGGTCTTCTGGTCAAACAGTGCACTGGGGTCTGTGCAGTTTCTCCAACCTTGCTGTGCAACTTAGCCCGGTTGGAGAAACTTAAGTAGGCATGTCAGTTTGGCTATCCGAAGATGGCCGGCCAAACTGACATGCACACTTAGCACACTTCACTCCTCCTCCCCCTTCCCAGCTCTGCCCCTTCCTGCACATGCTGGTTGAGCCAGCAGCTGGAAAATAAAACAATAGTAAAATATTATTTTATTTTTCAGCTGCTGGTTCAGCCATTGAAGCGACACTCCTTTTCCATTGCGAAGGAGCCGACCCTGAGTATGAATACAGCATGTAAAGATTTGCAAACACGATTGAGGACATTTGCAGAGAACTGAAACTGGAAAATGTATGTATGTATTTCTTTAGAACAAACATAGCCAAAAGGCAGCAGCGTGTAAGCGAGGTAGCCTCTCTGCGCCTCTGGCTACTGCTTGATCTTGCTGCATTTTTTAATTATTCCAGTAGTGAATGATAGTCAAAATTGCCTATTAATCTCTATTAGTATAACAAAAAAGGGTCGGAAAACAAGGAGGACGGAGCCCCGATGCCTAAAGGGTGAGCAGCCACTGACTAACTCACTCTTTGGTTAGCCATTGAGTGCTTGGGTCTGAGTCAGAAATTAATCTTCCTCTTAATTACAACTTTTCTGCCTCCAGCTGATATCTGCACTGGGTGGATAAACAAAGAGGTGTGATGTGTTTCCATTCATCTCTGTGGAGAAATAGCCCTATTTTATTAAGGTATGATACTCGAAATTCATGACATATGGAATGTATTGAGCAAAAGAAAGGCATTACTATGGTCATTTTTGGCATTAGAAGTATTATTGTTCCTAGTAGCTGCAGTAGTAATAGTAATAATAATAATAATGACAACAACAAGAACAATAAGGCTTCGCTTTCAAGTGATATATTCTGATATGTGTGGTCACTCTTAATAATGTATGTATCTGAAGTCCTGCAGTTTGCAGGTGGTACATTTTAGCATGTCATTTGAGGGAAATGGGAAGTAAACACCAATACTTGAGGAAGTTAATGCAGTAAGGGCCAGATTTAGCATGTTATTCCACACTTACAGAGTCTCAATTAGAAAAGGAGATATTGAGGCACCCAGTGGCGTAACAAAACTTGAGGGTGGCCCCCCTGCAAAATACATGGAGGGCCCCCTCCAGACTCACTCTAGCGCTGTCTGGCCAGAGTACTGTGCTGAGGGGGCCCCCTGGAGCTTGGGCCCCCCCCGCACCACAGGGGCGGCAGAGGCCTTTGTTACGCCACTGGAGCCCACCTTTAAATACTTTACTGTGTAATGTCAGTATTTACTGGGTAAATACACAACAAACATCTGCCCCACACCAGATCCGTGCCTAAGTGAATAGTTATAGTTGTTGCTATTGTTACTGGTTTTATAATTAGCATTTGTGTGTGTTTTAGGTGGTGAGTTTGCTTAGTTGGGTAATCACCTGCATAAAATTATGTATTTGCAACCTAAAGTCACACGTTCACACCTTACGTTATGTTGATTTGTATAGCGCACTAATCATCTGAGAGGGTATCCAGGTGCTTGGGCAAGGTGTGTAGGTTTGTGGTCCCAGAGTCTGGTCTTCAGCTTTTTGCAGAACCCAGGAAGTGAGGAGGAGGCTCTGGTGTGTTGAGAAGGTTGTTCCATGTCTTGAGTGCGATATAAGATAATGAGCAACCTCCAGTTTTGCTTTTGCAGATGTTGGGAGTGTGTGCGAGTGAGGTAAGGCATAGGTGACTGGTAGGTTGGTAAAAGTGGATGTGGCTGTTCAGGTATTCTAGTCCTGTGTTGTGTAGGACTTTGTGTGCATGAAAAGTTCTAATTGGCTACGCTTGTGAATGGGTAGCCAGTGAAGCTTCCTGAGGTGTAGTGTGATGTGGGTGCGGAATGGGAGGTTGAGTATGAGTCCTGTAGCTGCCCTCTGGATGGTCTGTGTAGGAGTTGTTTAAATGTTCCGGCATAGAGAGTGTTGCTTTAGTCTATCTTGCGCTATTACTATGACTGTCCTGGTGGGGGTGACTTATGTATAGTGATACCCTAGAGATTGGTATTTATCAGGCTCAGAAATAACTGCAAGGATGCATTTTTCCCAATAAAGTGCTCATTTTTGTTTTTATTGCACTAAAATCCATATGAACTGGTAGCTACTGATTAACAAGCCCCTCCAACCCCCAACCCTCCTTTGAAATGTTTGGGATGTTTGACCTGCCGAAACTCACCTGGTAAATATTTCAGGGCTGCAGTAATTACTGCTAAACCTGTGCGCAAACAAAAGAAGCATTTGCAATGTAATAGGCCTCGTGTATGCTCAAGTTAGAGCTATTAGCATTGTAAATTTCTATACTGGAACGTTCTTGCCACACAAACTGAAAATAAAAAGTAAAACAGTTGACATAAGCGAGCCAATTCAAAGCGCCGCCGTGAGCAGAAAGGATAGAGACAAGAGGAAAAAAGTTCACTCGCAGTCAAAGTTACTGGTAATATACTATTATCCATGTAACCGGGTCGATTGCCAAGGAAGTAACAAAACTTGCCTAAAGAGGGACAAACGTAAAGCAGTTACCAACAAAAACAAAGGTTTTTTGAAAGGCAGGCCCATGAACGAGTGATAGTGATTGGCGTGCGGTGGGCGTGGTTAGTAGCGCAGATACATACCAACATGTTGGAAAAGCAGCGCTAGCACGCTGCTATGCTCAACATAAAAAAAGTAGCCTCTCACAGTGAGGGTCTGGGTGGATCCACACTGCTATCCATCTTTCAATGTCAATAAAATAAATACCACTGGATTGAGATATATGAAATACATGCATTCCACTGGTAGTACATACATAACTATGACAATAATACTGCCCAATGTTGCTCATCATTTTATCTCGCTGCAAAGTCTTGGTTAAACTTAGTAGGAAAAGAATCCATGTCTTTCTGTTTGAGTGTTCTCAGATGATTTTATTGTTTGTCTTTCTGAGTGTGTCTGAGGTAGGTACAACAATGCACCATGCACAGCAAAGGTGGAGTTAGAAAAAAAAACAAAAAACACTTTGAACCATACCACAAACGGCACTCAAAGAGAGAGAGAGAGCTTGGTAGTCATTCAAGGAATGCTCTCTTCGAGTGAAATATGAATTTCCATGTTTCCGTTCATCCTCCTTTCAGTCCTGTTTCCTTCTTTCCTTCATTCCTTATTTAAATGTTTTTCTGACCTCTTTCCATCATTATTTCTGTCCTTTAATCATCATCCATTTGCCATTCCATCCTTCTTTGCACCATTCTTTCTGTCTTCTTCATCCATCCATCATTCATCCATTCGCTTTTTTCCTTCCTGTCATCCATCTGTTCATCTGTCCATCTTTCCTCCTTTGAACTAGCCTTCTAGTCTTCATTTAAAAAAAATGATTCTTCTTTCCATCCATACACTCTTATTTCAATCCATCCATCAATCTCTATGACTCCGCCCTGCTTCCTTCTTTTCATGTTGTATATGTTGCTTCCCACCAAGGCTCTATCACACTATCCTCTGGTAGTGGTATTAGGGCATCTGTTAAAAGACCAAACACTTTTTGAGCAAAGTCAAAGAAGTTGTAAACAAAAATGTAAAAGTTGTATATTAATCAGAAGGGCATAGTGGCACCCAACCCTGCTGAAGCTACTAAAGTGGGGGGCTCATGACGACCCAGGCGTCATGAGCACCCCTGTTATGTTCATGTTTTAGGAGCTCTACTTTTCTTAGCATGTCTAAGCGCTCGTCCTTGAGTTTCCTCAACACATGCCACAATTTATGAATTTGGTGTGAAGTGTTCAGAACGCTTGCCAAGGAGAATTCTCAAAATAGCCATATATAGTAACAGTTTGGTTAAAAAATCTTCTCTAAATGACCAGCCACAGCTGTTTGATCTCTGCACACATATTCTGCCGATTTCTTTCAGCCCAGTCACTCTGCACGTTTGGGCTTAAGGTAAAGTGAACAGAGAATTTGTAAAGAATATTTCAGAGTTGACGTGGCCACCTCAGGTTTAAAACTGATAGGCATACAGTTATTGATTGATTTTCACTTAGAACCATCGTTGTCTAGAGATGCCAGCGGTCTCTACTGCCTCAAAGGGCTACAAATACAAGAGACACCGTGATTTCGTCTAGTTCACACTGTGTGCGGAAATGCTTCTAGGCGCATGGGCATTGCTGTCTGTGGAAGATAATACATTACGGATGTTAGAGGCGAACAGGCGCAGCCCATCTTTTAAGGCAAGGGGCCACACCCCCCCACCTTTTGCCCCTCATGAAGAGTGTCCGTAAGGCTGAGCAAAGGTCAGCCCGACAGACACTCTTCATGTTCAGGTCAGGCAGCAAGGAGCAGACATGCGCAATTTGCACAGACTCCTGGAGGCCTGAGCTGAACTTTTCTGGGCTGAAGAGGTCACAGCTCCTATGAGCATGACCTCCTCTACTCAGCAAAGGTGTCTCGAGGCCCTCCCCCGGGTGACGAGGAAAGCATCACCCATTGACTTCGACCTGGACGCTTCAGGTTTAAGCCCTGAAGCGCCCAGGGTGAGTGTCAATCAGTGACACTTTGTCACAAAGTGGGGTGGGGTCAGCAGTCTCACTGACCCCATCCCACTCTGTGACGAGGCTGGGACTGCTGCCTTCCCTCACTTCCCAGCCAGTGAGGGAAGGCAGCAGTCCCAACCCTCCTGGGACCTCCGAGGCTGAAGATAAGTGTGTGTGTGTGATCTTTTTTAATGAATGTTTGGTGCGTGCGTGCATGTTTGAATGTTGATGAGGGTTTTTAATGGATGTGCATGCGTGTGTGTGAAAGTGTGAGTGTGCTTCCCGCCTGCCTCCCTCCCTCCTAAAACTGCCGGCCACCACTGGAGGTGAAACCCGCAAAAACTGGATCGGGAGACAAACAGGGGAGTCTCGCACAGCACCAAAGGTAATGGTAAGCCTGACCTTCCCTTCTCTAGTGGAGTTTTGGCAGGGAGTTGGGGAAGAGGATGGATTCTGGGGAATCAAGGTGCCTAAAAAGTCACGTGCAGACAATTCAGATGATGAAATGTCCCAAAACATTAGGGTTTGCCTTAATGCATAGGAATAATATTTCTCTGCAGCAAACTATCTATATCACATTATGTGCCTGATACAAAACAATGGATGCACAGCAGGCAATCATTATCCCAAATAAGAAACAGCATGATGCAGAGTGCTTTCAGAAATCCCTTGATAGTGTGCTAAGGCACAGTGACCAGAACGGTTCCCCTGCCTGTTAGGCCGGATAAAATGTATGCGTCATAAAATAAAGTACCATCATTATAGCTATAAGCAAGGCCCAGCCATTGTATCAACACAATAAATATCTCTCTCCAGTTTATAGAGCTATAGATATATGTTAATGACGCCAAAACAACAAAAATCCAATCAGGGGACCTGGAGATATGAACTTCTAAAGTTTTAAATTAAAATAGTGCCAGGAAGCATTAAGCACTAACCATGGTCATCTGGTTGACCTTTACAGGCACATAGGTAGGATTTAAGGCCAACCACAATGGGGCACGTATCGGATACAGAAACCAGGTTCGACCTGGTTGGAATTTTTACTTTCTGATTTAGTTTCTGAAATGGAAGTCAGAAATCCAAGGCAAGTCTACATGCTGTGGCCAAGAAGGGCGTAGTGAGGCCGGGGACCCATCAGGTGAGGTTCCAGTGAAGCCACTGGTCAGAAAGTTCAGAGCAGGAAAAATTCAAAATGTGTGCCCAATGAAGGTCCCTTGCCAGTTGGAACCATTTTGGCACCTTTGCCTAGTGAAGATTTTTACGTTTTAACTTAGTTACTGTTTTGGAGCTTGGATTCCTCCTGTGGGGCAACGCTGTAAGCTATAGCTGAAGAGGAATTTGTGAGGCTGGATACCTTCTCTGTGACATCCCACTGAAATAGCTTTGCTGCTCCGGAAAAGCTGAGATCGGGACAAACCTCAATCTTTGGCCCAGCAACAACACACCTTTCTCATACGGAATTGGCAGGTTTGGCTCAGTCCTCCAGAAATCTTTGTAGTGAAAAGGTTTCTAAATTCCAGGTTTGCCAGGAGTTTAGGTGGAGAACACTTTGGCGCAGCCAAATGTCCCAGGACATCAGGAACAGCACTTGGGTGTCACGACTCAGTTCATCAAAAGCAGCTAGCAGGGTCTAGGGCAGGTCCAGTTGGAACTGATCAGCTGGGCTTCTCAGGAAAAAGGGCTTATATTTGTACCCTGTAGCTTAAGAAAAGGTCAGCCAACTGACCCTTGGAGTCCACTTCATTATCCTTGGTACACTTGGGAGTAGCTCCAACCCTTCAGGTGACCTCACACATTTCAACAGCAGGTGAAGCATTTCTTTTGCCCATTATTGTTCTGAAGAAGGTACCCAGGGGTGCCACATTTTGACTGGCACTAGCTTGTGGGTGGGACCGGCTCCTGGACTCTTCCTGACCACTAGGGAAAAGTTCCCAGATGTAACTCTACACTCCTTTGCAGCTGGTCCAACCCCACAATCCACACTCTGCCAAAATCTAAGATGATAAAGTCCTTCTCACCTTGTGCAGAGCCTGTGTCCCCACACCAGAAGGTGTGGCCAGGGAAGTGAGCAACCATTCTTCTTTGGTCACTTCAGACCAATTCTGTGGGCACGTTTAATCATGCCCAGTGTCTTCCTATGCCCTTCTTGCCTGGCGTTCACAAAAACTGAAAAACAAGCCTTAGCTGCAGTGCTGGGCTGTGCTTGTGAAATCTGTGTTAGACTAAGCCCCCTCAAAATTGCTTCCAAAGGACCCTTGCACATTCAGGGTGAGGGAGAAAGAGACCCACTGATGAGGACTACTTCCTTTAGAAGGGGTCGTTAGACTGAACCGCTAAGACACAACCACGCTGTCCCTTACATTCATGAGTACCTGCCAGTTGATGAGGGGGTCCCAGAGGAAAGCCCTCATAATAACAAATTGATGAGGGGTGCTCTGGAGGCCCAACCTGCCCCTGAAGAGGCCTAGTTTTGGGCTACTGAGTAAACACCAGGGCCACATAAATGCGCCCAAAAGTGCTAGGAGAGTCCTGAAAATGGAGACAACCAGAACAAACAAAAATGGACAAATTTTGCTCTTTACTCCTGACAGTGAGTAGCACTTAATACTCCCAATACCGCTCTTAACGCTTTGAGTAGTTTCTAAACCTATATAAAAAATAATCTGGCAATGATGTGTCAGTGAGCTCTTCTCTTTGAATTACCAGCACTCTTTTACTACGTACATCTCACCGTTCCCGGATTCCTCCTTCGCCCAGACATAGACAATAAACTGCACACACAACATCTTGTAAGGATAACTATCTGTAGGCTCTCAGGAACAAAGCCCTTCTTATGAAAATGAAATGACTTTCTGTCAATCATGTCTGACAGTTTTATCCTGCTGAAGGCTCGCTGCTTGGCAACAGCATAACTTCACCTCTGCAGAACAAGTTATCGCCCTGTAACCTGCACAGCTCATCCTATACAGCTCTCTGCTCTGAAGCAAGGAACCATGGGAGCCTCGAAAATAATTGTACTAGTATGAAGTATTGTCTGTTGACCTTTTATGTAATGCAGTCTTTCAACTTGATAGTTTATTTTGGTTAAAATAATAGTCTATTACCTAACAATAAGAGAACATGTAATCGATGCAGGAAGAATGAAGGTGTAAATCCCTCTGGGTTGGTTTTGCTTACTAAAGGCTTCTATACCTTTATTAGAACATGTTATTTCGATGCTACTGCTCAGGGTTAAATACAAGGATTCTTAGGCCTCATTTACTGATGTGGTGTAATTGCATCATAACGTACCATACCCGATAAACAACAATACCCTAGGATTCTACTCATCTGAAGTGATAAATAACAGCAATTCTGTCCCGAAAATGGGGTATAACATGCAGGTGTTGGCGCATATTACACGAAAATCTGCATGTCCTGTTAATTTTCATGGCCTTTTTCACCCAATAAAATTCAGCAGGTTTAAACTATCAACTGATCGGGGGAAAACCCTACTGGTGAAAAAAATTGACATACTCGTAGCATAAGTGATTTGCACCAGTGTCGGAATTTAGTTATTGTCCAAATTGGAAATTAAAAATGATGTAATTTTGCACATGATACTATTCCATGCGGAATTACCTCTGCTGTTTCCGGAGACAAGTTTGTCAGGTCGAACTTTAAGGAATTTTTCAATAGAAACGGGCCCAGAATACAAGAATGGCAGGTGAAAAGTGGTGTAGAACACAGATCTTTTATGTCATCCTCTGTTATGGAGATGATTATTCCTACATCCAGGCTAATATTTCATTCCCAAATTACTGATACTAGCAGTATTGCTAATTCAGGGTAACATTGCAGCATCAGAAGTCACTTTGCAAGTATAACTAGTGTCCTATTGTAGCAAAGAGACCACCATCTATCCTTCCATTTCTACGTCTATTCCAGATACAAACGAGAACTTGCATGCCTGCCTCTCAAGGGCACAAAAGACATGCTGGCAGTTGAGGCAGGTCCCGTTTTTGGGAATGCCCACATCAGGGATCCAACATATTACATTACCGAGGTTCCACAAGCTACCACATGCTGAACATAGGGAGAAACTAACTTGCTCATCTTCATAAGCTCAATAGTTTGCAGGTTGGGACGGGTGAAAAACGTTGCTTTGCTGGCAGAGTTCGAAGAGTTTTGCCCTCTTTGTTCACTCTGCATTCCGCTTGGAGCACGGATGTCTGGCAAAACTCTGCCAATCGCTGTGTGGTGGAGTTTTTTAAATTGGTGAGTGCGAGTGAGAATTCCACCCACACTCGGAATTCCACGAAATCTTATGGAGTTTTTATGCAACTCCACAAGTTCTGACCAGACCTACTTGCAAGTGGCACAAAGTGGCACTTTTGTACAGAATGCCACACTACTCCATTTGCTTTCCAACATCCTTACTGAAGTGAATTTTAATCCTATTATCAGAAAACCCTTTGTTCAAAAGCAGGGCAAGAAAGTACCAAATCTGACTGGCAGTGGCATATCACACAAATGACAGAAGGTATAACATACCATATCATACTGTATGTTGATGTGATGCAACATAACTACAGCTGTGCAAACTCATCGGTAAATAAACATTGGCAAAGCCAATACGTATTTCCTTTTCGACCTGTTGGCTTTCCCCAGTGTTTTTGGTGGTGATGGTCAGTATTGACAAAAAAAAGGTTATTGGCATATTGCTGATCTTTAAAAAAAATAATTAAAAAGTGTGATGCTGTGATGATACATATATCCACCAACGTAATCACTCATACAAATGCATGCATCATGACATTATGGAATCCTCCAGTAAGACAATGCAGCAATCTTTTATTTTCTCAATTTACCATTCCAAGATGTCCCACGCCTATTTTGGAGTTACGAATTAAAAAATCATGAAATGTTTACTGAAGTGTGTTTTTAGATAGGAACATCTGGACATCAAATTACACCTTCAAAAATATATTTTTAAAAACATAACAGGGATCTGAAAATCAATGGTTGAGAGGGGGAATAACATCGGGACATACTTCAGTGACACCAATCATTCAGTGTAAAAGGTCATTTATTTAGGACAGGATTGTAACAATAATATATAACTTTAACTTTTCAACGATAAACTCCAACTTTAATAGAGCCCACCCTTTAAGATTTCCTCGCTCATCATTTCACTCAAAACCCACATTTTTCGCTTCCACTCTCCTAGACACTCTCCTTTCCCTTTCATGCCCTACTTGCTTTGTGCATCCCCCACACTCTGATCCTTCAACTGCTTGTTTTTCCCCTGGAAGGGTGGCCAAGCCTGCATCTGACTCTCCACCCTTCCCCTATCTACTGCCTCACTTTCTTCATCACAACCTGCCCTAACTGATGTTCAGGAACCCCCCCACCTACATCCCCTCAGTATAACCCCGCATCGCTATTTCCTTACTACTACTTTTGCCTATTGCCGGGTGGGTGGGTGGCCAAATTCCGCTCCGTGTGCTGATCGGCGCAGAAAGAGGCCGATCCCTCCCCCACGCCCCTTTTATCCTCCCAACCCTTAAACCCACACCCACCTACCTGTAACCTGTCCTCTCTCAGTCACTTCCTGTCTCCCGAATGTACCCGCAGAGAGACTAGAGCGAGTCTCTCTCTCCGCGGGCCCCTCCATCGGGACATACTTCAGTGACACCAATCATTCAGTGTAAAAGGTCATTTATTTAGGACAGGATTGTAACAATAATACATAACTTTAACTTTTCAACGATAAACCCCAACTTCAATAGAGCCCATCCTTTAAGATTTCCTCGCTCATCTTTTCACTCAAAACCTGCATTTTTCGCTTCCACTCCCCTAAACACTCCCCCTTCCCTTTCATGCCCTACTTGCTTCGTGCATCCCCCACACTCTGATCCTTCACCTGCTTGTTTTTCCTCTGGAAGGGTGGCCAAGCCTGCATCTGACTCTCCACCCTCCCCCATCTAGTGCCATCCAGCACAAACTCACTTGGCGTATTGCTGCCACACCAAAAGGAAAAAAACACACTACTGCAACCTGATTACTTTACGCCTGCTCTCTGAGTCACATCTTCTCTCCCCACAAATCTCACACCAATCACCTCAGATCTGTCAGATAATGTGCGTTCCCCAACTCGGACAAGTGTATTCTGTCTGCCCTGAAAAGTGCCTCATCATGCTCCGTGATGTCCTCATGTTTTAAAAATTTTATTGCATGTGCCCAACAGAAACCCTTCATAGCCCGATTAAGTTTCTTACGAGCCCGCTCCATGGCTCCGTGCTTGACTGCCCCTCTCCACGCTTGTCGAGGCACAAACTCAGTCCAGACTAAGCAGGTACCATGCAACTTCTGTTTGAGGAGCTCCAAGTATCTCTGCATGTGTTGCAGTAGTGTGAGCCTTGACAGTTTCACAAGGTCGTTTTCCCCCACATGGATCAACAGCAAATCAGGACAACCCCAGTTCGGCAAGCTAGAAGTAATGAATGGAAGCAGACTTCCCCACCTCATTCCGCTTTTGCCCCACCAGAAAACTTCATGGTGACTGCTAGGGAGTCCCAAAGCCCGTCCATAAATCTGCTTTTCTGCAAACTTCGCCGCCCAGTGGATAAATGAATGGCGGACCAGCCATGTGACCATCTTCTCCTTCTGTGGGCCGGACACACACCCTGCAACGAAAAAGAACTGTAACAGTGGTCCCCAGATTTAATCCCATACCCCAACGCATGCTAAACTTGACTAACCAGCACTGCTCCAAAATAACAAAACCTTTCTACGGCCTCATATAGTGCTCGCAGCATCTAGACTTCCATCTCCCTATAGCCCTAATCTTTGTCCAGTCCCAACCCAAATGGGCCGCAGCTGTAGCTGCCCCAATCCTGAATGAATGTGTACTCAAGGCCATCCTTAGCACGTGCAGCAACTGGAAACTAGTAAGCTTCGCACCAGACCTATGTACAAAAACTCGATTCTCTCCCGCCAAGCATCTCACTCCCCGAAAACTCAGCCATTCCAAAACCGGGCAAGCAGCCACATTACCACCTGTGTCCAACCACCCCTTTCCCTAACTGATCAGTCTTAGAGCACCTGAGCCAAATCCCCAAAAGATCCCCATGCAGGCAGACCTCCTTGACCTTCACACCTACTCCTCTCCCTACCCCCAATAATTCTGACACTCGAAACGCGCCAAAAAACATCCACACCATGCATAAACGAAACAAAGCCAACTCGTATTCGTCTGGGCAGCATACAGGCAAAACATGCAAAAGTTCCAGCAATATATCAAAAGTAATGGGCTTCCTAGCCGCCCTACCTGAACCAAACCAGTGATCATCACGCCCCCCACTCCCAAATGTCTGCCGGGACCGCAGTCTTGTTCCGCTCCGCTCCTGGTGCCAAAGTGCGAAAACGTTGCCACTGTGAACGAGACAGGGAATCTGCAATCTCGTTGTAAACCCCAGGTATGTGAGCAGCTTTGAAACTAACATTTAATGACAAACATTGAAGTGGTGCAACAAGCCCAAAACCCTGAGGTCCCACGCTCTCTGCCTGTTAACTAGGTCAACGACTGTCATGTTGTCAACCCGAAAAACCACTGTCCTATTAGCTAACTCATGCCCCCAAACTGCCAAGGCCACCAAGAGTGGAAACAACTCAAGAAAAGCAATGCTCCTCCCCTGCTGCAGCCATTGGGTGGGCCATGTTTCTGCGCACCATCTTCCGTCCCAAAAAAGCCCAAATCCTGTGGATCCTGCATCTGAAAATATCTGTACTTGCCAAACTGTAGCCTCCTTGCAGAAAAACATGGACACACCATTAAAATCTGGCAAAAAGGTTTCCCACACCCTGATATCCTCTCTCAAACCTACCGAGAAGTGGATTCTATGGTGTGGCAGCACTGCTCCTGATATGGCTAAACCCAAACGCCTACAGAACGTCCTACCTCCCCGCACTAAATTAAGGTAGCCCAACAGCTTCTGAGCTGTCCGCAGATCAATCTTGTGGAGTACATGCACAGTACCCAAAAACTCCAGCTTCTCTTCCACCTTAGGCGCTGGCAATCTGGCGACCAAGATGTTCGCATCCAATTCTATACCCAAAAAGGTTAAAATGGATTGTGGCCCTTCTGTCTTCAAAGGCACTCCCACATGTTGAGATAACTCTTGAAAAGCCACCAGCGCCCTCCCACAAGCCCCAGAAATAGCTGTCCCTACAAAAAGGAATCATCCAAATAGTGCGTCACTGTACGATGACCACTCTTTTTGACAAAAACCCACTGTGAGAAGGTACTGAAGGCTTCAAAAAGTGCGCATGAAATGGCGCAACCCATAGGCAGTACCCTGTCAACATAAATTGCCCCATCAAATTGCATACCCAGTAGATCAAAATCCTCCAGGTGTATGGGCAGCAGCCTGAAAGCTGATTGGATGTCGCATTTTGCCAACTCCGCACCTTTGCCACACCCCCGGCCAACTTGATGGCATCATCTACAGATGCATAAACCACTCTAGTGTCCTCGGGTGCAATGAATTCATTAACAGAGGCGCCCTCCGGTCATGTCAAATGATGAATCAGGCGAAATTCACCTGGGGCCTTTTTAGGCACTACTCCCAAAGGAGATATCATCAAATCCACACTTGGCCAATCATAGAAAGGCCCCGCAATTCTGCCTAAAGACACCTCTTTAGCCACTCTTGCCCGCACCACTTGTGGCATCTCCTTGGCAGACCGCAAGTTGTCTGCCCATCTCCTCAGACGTGGACCCTGGTAACCAACCCGAACCCTCTCGAAAACCCCACGCTAACTTACAAGCTGTGACGCCATCTGGGTAGCTATGCAGCCAGGGCAGAAGAGTCTCCAGCCTAATTGGCGTAGGAGCCCTTTGGCGCAGTAGCGCCCTGCATGCCTCATCCCTTGGACGCCCTCCATTGCTCTGCTGGGCTGGAGAGGGAAAAACATTGTGTGACCGGATGACGGCCCCCGCACTTGGAGCAGTCATGCTTAAATTTGTAGAGCTGTCTGGAACAGAAACCTTTATTAAAGTTCCAACATGCTCTTGTCATGGACACCGGGGTCCGTTGACCCACGCCCGCCCCTCCTTGGGCGGGACGGGCCTGAAAAGGCTTGTAAACCACTGGTAAGCCACTTGCCGTGTGTGTAGACGCCGTGGACTGCGCTGACGCCATCCGCTGCATCCACAATTCCAGGTCTACGTCCCCCCAGGGTTTATCGGGATTGACACTCACCCTAGCCCTGAATTCCTCGTCATAGCTCAGCCAAGCGAAATCCCCAAAATGCATCTGGGCTTTCCTGATAATATCCATGTACTTAAAAAGTGCTATGGCCCTGTCTGGGAACTTTTCACAGTATATGCGTGCAAAAATCAAAAAGGCTGAAGTCCAGTTATCCATCGTGATTGGAACTCTTGGCCTACACACTAACTCCCACTCCTCTTCTTTGGATCTCTCTTTGGCATGTATGTCCCTATGTAGGAGCTTAAAAACGTCTACATATTCATGCTTCCATATCCTAGCTTTTGTTTTATCCCCTGCGTGTGAACACAAAGGCATGGCCAGACCCATGTATGGAAGCCGCTTCCTGTGTCCCCCCTCCATCTTTGCCCTCAGACCTCGTGGCCTCCCCAGTCGTCTGGTTTCCTGTTTCACTCGCTGTTGTTATAACGGCCTCCTTAGCTTTTGCATTGTCCCACCCTGCAATACCCCTTCCGTACTTGCTTCATGAACCGAGAAATCATCTACCCCTATAGACTTACGTGTACATGACCCACTGAAACCAGAACTGTCCCCCCAGACAGACCACCATTGCCCCTTACCTCTGCCTTGTGCCCCCAAAGGCTGCGTAACTTTCTTTGACCCACGACCACGTGCCAGCCCGTGCCGCACCTCCTGTGGCCTGCCAACAGACATGGGATCCTGCAAAATAGAAGCAGAAGAAGGGGTTGCACCGCACTTGGGCCCTCGCCCCTCCCCTTAACACTGCTCACCTCCGCTTCACGAATCTCCCCATCCTCCCACTCATCCATATCCTCCTCATAATCGAGTTCCACCACATCCTCGTCAACCATCTCACACCTGTTGTCAAAACCACCCCTTATTCGCAAATTACTCGCCGAGTCTTCTTCCGGGCCCTCATGACGCACACCATCTCTGCGTGGACCCCGATCCAATGGTGTAGTGAAGGCTGCCGAAGACCCCTCTAGTGCTTCAGACCAACGTGCGGGGGCCGTGTTGTGCCCTGTTGGCATCACCTTCTTTCTGCCCGCCTCAGGAGCTGGCATTGTCCGTCCGCGCCCAGCGTGGCCGTATGCGCCACTGGGACTTACTGCGACGATCAAACCTCCGGCTGCACAAGCCTCCTGATCCCTCCCCACCTCTACCTGCGGCACCCAGACCCAACTACCTGACCCCATACCTGGAGGAGAGGGTCCCATCCCCTCTATACCATCAGCAGCACTTTTTAGCTACCCGCCTCGTGTCCCTGCCTCGTCCCTGTCTCTGCACAGCTGGGCCCACCTCTCTCCAGTCTCCGCCACAATACGGTGCTGTTCCCGAATCCTGGCCTCCAAATCCCATGCTTCAACCAGGTCCCACCTGCCCTGCTTGTCACTACCCCCCAGCTCCGTCCCTGCTGTCACCTCCCTGACCCCAGCTTTGACCTTCTTGACCTGTTCACTCCCTGCCTTAGCCTTAACAGACCCACCCTTTGACTTGCCCACACTCTTACCCCTCTTTTTTATTGGGGGCCCCGGGTCCTTCACTGGTGCTGCACCACCCCTGGGGCAAGAGAGATCCAAAGGGGCCCACTCAGTACTGGGCCCGGGCAAAACCTGCTCTTTCTGGTCAATGGCCAATTCAGACCAATCAACAGTTAACTGCTTTTGGCAGTCCCCAGGGGCCTCCTCTATAAAAACCTCTGGCCCAGCTTCAACTATTGTTCCCTCCTCTGCCTGCCCAGTGCCAGGCTCCTCGGCATCTTGTGGAGGGGAGGACGCGCCTCGCCCCTTTCTGGGGAAGTACACGCGGCTGTTACTGCTGCTACCCGGTCCGACGCACTATACGTCGGCCGCACCATGCCGACCCAGGCCCGGTTGAGTTCCCCAGGCCTGAGGAGATTGGCTCGGCCGGCTTCACCGATAATGCGAAGCGCTGCCCTCACTGCCTCAGCGTCGTGGCCTGTTGCCATGACGCTGAAGCAACAGTGCTCAGCTCTACTAGAAACTGTTCCGGCATGGCGTAACGCTGAATGCCGGTAATAAGTGGAGCACTTGCCTGCACTAAAACACGCCCAAAACCACCCTCTGCCAAATTCCGCTCCGCGTGCTGATCGGCGTGGAAAGAGGCTGATCCCTCCCCCCCACGCCCCTTTTATCCTCCCAACCCTTAAACCCACCCCTACCTACCTGTAACCTATCCTGTCCTCTCACCGTCACTTCCTGTCTCCCGAATGTACCCACAGAGAGACTAAAGCGAGTCTCTCTCTCCGCGGGCCCCTCCAGTTGAAAATTTAATAAAGTAATTGATGAATTTCGGGCAGAGAGCAATGGCAGAGCTTGGCAATGACAGAACCTTAAAAATATTTTTTTTAAAGACAGGGCGAGGCAGTGGAACCAATGGACAAGCTAGGGAAGTGGGTATGAGGACCCAAAGGCATTTAGTGCTGCAAGAAAAAGGAACAAGCATTGGCAAAGCCATTTGGTCTCGCCTTTCAAAAGCAATGCAGATTTATTGGCTCTGGCAAAGAATTGTGCTGATGCTTTCCCATGCTAGCAAGAAAATAATGCTTGTTTGCCAAGGGTGAGCAGCACTGCCAAAATATACGTTTTGTGTATATGCCATGTTGTTACAGTGACATAGAGTGATGACATATACACACACATGCATCACCAGGCATGCATATAGCATGACGTGATCTCCGTTTTTTGTTTGCTTTTTTTAAATGTGTAGTTCCAAAATGGGGGAATTCTTATTTGGAGCCGTAAATAAAAAAATGTAAATTACAAAATTTTGCACCAAAAACTTAAGCAAGAGTGGCCCGTCATCTAATTGAAGTTGCCATGCCTTCACAAAAAAAATGGTAAAAAAGAGTGCAGTGGACGAGTTGTGGGTGTAACGTAAGGGTGTATGACGGGATAAAGTCAGCATCAGAGCGAGGGGGCAAGAAGCAATGAGGACCTTGAGGGTAGGGAGCAATGAGGAGCAGGGGTTTAAAAATTAAAGTAATAAAAAAGCCGGACAAGTAGGAGCAGGGATGAATGGAGTACCTCAGAGGAGGGAGAGAGCTCTGCAGAGTAGCTGGATCTTGTGAGAGGAAGTAACACATGAGGGAGAGAGCATGACAACACATGTGCTACCACGGAGGGCTGAAAGAAAAAACTGTTGTTCTCTGAATGCAAGTAGTACAGGGACACAAGTCACCCAATCACAAAATAGTAAAGAAGAGATGCTTCTGAGGTGGGACAGTCAAAAACACAAGAAGTGGAAACATTTAATAAGAAGCAGGCTAATGAGAAAGAGCAGAAGGCCATATAATCAAGAGCAAGAGGCTGACATAAAAGCCACTTTATTGTATTAGAACAATAGCTTAACCTGTCTTTTGTCAAATACCTGTCTGTAAGTGGGACCTAAAAAGCGGAAGACAGTATGCAGGTTTCACCCCTGCAAAATCTTAAACCTCTACGGACTTCGAATAACAGTTGATGATAATTAAAGCATACCTACTCCTAACTGACTTTTTGCTATGGCACAGGCTGTCAGGGACAGTCTAGTTTGCAGCACTTTAACAACAAACAGAAAGCATGTCGGCTGGAAATGCTGTATGCAGTACAAAAAAAGATGCGCGAGATAGGAAACATATCGTACTGGATTGGCACAATTAGAGTTGATGGATATGTTTGTATGTGGTTCGCGTAAACACCACACAGTGAAAGATGCATCTAATAATTAACAAACACACATACAGAATATTTACACACTACTATAACACGCAAATCAATGCTACAGCAACCTTTTCTTTCAAAGCACCACCCATAACAAGCCACCTTCAATCTACTAGACACACCTCTTAGATAGGATGATGCCCAAATGCCTTTCATAGGTTACATCTACCACTTAAGTCTGAATTGTGAATAACCAGGAGCAGTATCTCGGCGGGGGAATATGTATTTGAACCATTCTGAATAGGCTTGTGTTTCCACAAATGGGATTACTAGGTGCTATTTTCCCAGGTGTGTAAACTTGGGGTCTGCTCCACTGGGAGCAATTCCACAACGGTAAAACCTGTTTGGTGACTGTGAAGGGCAGAGGCTGCAGGCAGGAGCCCAGCCCGGGCGTCGTCCACCCCCTGCTTCCCCCGGGGAGGAGATGACCACTCTTGCCCCAGTCTTCCACCTTTCCTGCCATTGGATTCAACACCCTTTTCCTCCGCCCAAAGTAACAAGGACCTCTCTGGGTCATTGGAAGTGATCTGGGCTCACGGGGACCCACTGTCCACGGCTCCTTTCCACCACATGCAGCGTGAGCGTTGGGCCAGGGAAAGTGGCCAGGGTAACACAGCTAACCCTCTTTGTCCCAGATTGCATCCTTTTCCTCAACTGTACCCTGTAGCAGCATAGCTGTGCTAGAGACCGCAACAGGCAAAAGGGAGACAGGGCTGCCCCAGACCAGGAGTAGAGTCCTAGGTCAAAGAGCTGCACTCCCGCCACACACACACACACCATGACAGTTTAGCTACATTCATGTCAGCAGACACCCTTCAAACACCTGCAACCCGCTCCCTGACCAGCACTGGCCAGGGAAAGTAAAACCATGTGTTTTTGCACTTTGAAAAAAACAATACAAATGTGAGTAGTTATTCCCCATTTCAGCCTGTTTAACTTGTAATTGCTCAGTGGTGGCATTACTGGCCGAAACAGTTAATCCAGCTTCAATAATTTGGCTATCCTTACACTGCTAACTCATACTCCACACGTGTACAAAAGCACATAGAGGGACCAGTGGAGTCCACAGGTAGACAGTAGTTCTGTAGTTCTTGCTAACCCTAATCTCCCCTGCGAAGAAAGTACCCTATTCTGGGTGCTTCTAAAAGGCGATGAGCATCTACCCCCAATGTGTCAGCACTTCTGATTTTCACACAGCACCCACACTTAAGCAAACAACACAGACATATTTATATCCCTTAAAACACATTTTACAGCAGACAGCTCCTCTTACACTTTAGAATGTCGCATTAGCCTCCTGCAGTTTTACTTTGCAGGCTTTTATCATATCCTCTAATCTACAGTGTCAAAAGAATGTTGACTCGGAAGTAAATACAATACATATTGTACCATATGGGGCCTTGCCTAGAGACAGAACAGGACCGCACTGCGTGACCAAATCCCACAACACCTCTCCTGCATCCACCCACACTTCCACGTAGAGATCTTTTCAGACAGAATGCACATCTTAATCGGAGTCATCTGCTTTAGAACACCCTTGGTATATGAGCCATCGCAGAACATAGTATCCCTAAGAATGGAAGTTAATTTTAAGGACGGCATTTCTGTTTGTGTTAAGAGTGGAAGCTAATTTGCAAAGCACATAGATGGTAATGTAGCATTTATTTTCACAAATATAAACAAAGTTTAAAGTAACGTTATAGTTAGGTGAAAATTTCAGTGAGAACATAACGTTTTCAACAAAAAAAAAGAAAGCACTAAAATTCATCTTATATAGTTATTGTGGGATTGACTGCCCCCCCTTCAAATGTATATGGGCCCCAAGGGATGGGGTCAGGGGCTGCGCTTGCCGTTCCTTAATTAATGATTCAGTCCCAGGAGACGGGCCTCCAGGGGCTGTAGAAGGCTTGGGCAGGGGGCACGCATGGCCTCTCTCCTCTCCTGTATTAAATTGTGGGCCTAAGGGTATAAGGTCCAGGTCCCGAAATAAGCTTGGGGAGGGGCCCCACACACACCTCCCTCCCCAAATTATTATATTTGTTGACCCCCAGTCCTGGCCCACGCCTTGGGTCGTATTCATTTTTTTTTAATGGCAGTCTAATTACCTCGAATCTTGTGTAACATAATCATTGCAAAGCATTTCAATGCCTCGTCAGAGGTAGTAAGTGCTATTTAAATTACATTTATAATTGCAATTACATTCCTAAAGTTTTCATACATTTTTTGACTGTTTGTGCCACATATATTGTGTTTTGGCACTCAAACCTGTTGCATGCAGTTTAGTTAGTGCAGGTTAGTGCAGTAGACACTGCACTGTAGTGCATAATTTTTTCAAAAGAATATTCTAGACATTTATTCGGGTTTCCAGGACAACCCTCTCCGGGTGGCAGACTCCCCTTGTCATTTGACAATGCAACATCTCACTATTTCTATTTTAGTCTTCCCTCCTCTCATAGAAAACTCGGTCATTAACCTTCTTCTCTCTCTAAAGTCGGGTTCCCCTCTTGACCCAGTACCACCTCACATCTTAGCTCTGGGGGCATCGGTCATTGCTTCGGTTCTGATGAACTTTCTCAATTCCTCCTTAGACATGAGCTATGTTCCCTCCCATTGGAAGCACGCTATAGTCAGGCCACTGCTGAAAAAAACCTGTCTTGATGCAGCTCTCCTTAATAACTACAGGCCGATCTCCTTGTTGCCTGCTGTGTCCAAATTGATCGAAAAACATGTAAATAGTCATCTCTCATGCTTCCTTGAGGACCACAATATCCTCTACCCCACTCAAATGGGTTTTAGGCCCAACACACTACTGAGACTGCATTGCTCACAATAATGGAAGAGGTCAGAAGATGACTCGATTAAGGTGGTGCTGCTGCTATCATTCTGTTTGACCTTAGCGCAGCCTTTGACATGGTTGACCACTCCATTCTGATTCCGAGAATGGCCGAGGCTGGTATCACTGGCAGTGCATTAAAATGGCTCCCTTCCTTCTTGGAGGATCAGATTTTTCAAGTTCTCGACTGATCCTACTTTTCCAACTGTTTCTCAGTCACTTGAGTGGTGCCTCAGGGTTTCTCCCTGAGCCCCACAGTGTTTAATCTCTATATGTATCTGTTAGAAGAGATCAGACAACCATATGGTCCGTCGCTAGTGTCCTATACTGACGATACACAACTGGTCTTCTCTTTTTCCACCAAATTTAACATGGACCACTCCTCACTGACCCCTTGTCTTCAAGCAGTAACCAGATGGATGTCTGACTGCAAACTTATATTAAACAAAGACAAAACAGAGGTGATGTTATTAGGGAATCGTTTTCTCCAGGGACCCCAGTCGCCTATCCCAGAATGTCTGCAAGCCCTGCCTCATCCTAAAAAGATCATAAAAAGCCTGGGAGTCTGGCTTCACTCGTGGCAAACTATGGACTATCAATTGAAACAGTTGGCCGCTACCGGTTTCAGTCTTCTTAGACTCTTAAGGAAAGTTTTTTAAGTCCTCCCATTTTCAGCTAAAAAGCTCATAGTCCAGGCCCTTATTATCTTGTGTCTGGACTATGGTAATGCCCTTTACCTCAACTTCCCTAAGTATGTGGTTAAAAGACTCCAGGGGGTTCAGAATGCTGCCACTTTGCTCCTTATGAATATTCACAGATACCAATCCATCAAATCTTCCATATCCTCCCTCCATTGGCTCCCGGTGGAACAACGGATAAAGTTCAAAACCCTATGCCTCCCGCAAAGAGCACTGAACAATAGAGGCCCCGCCCTATTAGGATCGGTTGCCTTGCTTTATACGCCTCTCAGGTCCCTCAGATCCTCGACTGCCGCTCTGGTCAGGCTTCCTTTGGTTAAGAGAAAATGGTGGGGTGGTAGGTCCAGGTCCTATTTAGGAGCTAAACTTTGGATCTCCCTCCCTCCTGAGCTCCGTTGGACCAGCCACGAACTCTCCTTCCGCATATTGCAAAAAACTTGGTTATTCAGAGTCTAACCACTGCGTTTGGTCTGTCTGGATTTCTGTTAGTGCTGGGAGGCCTCCAAGTAGCCATGCGCTCTAAAGCACACTAAGCTAAACTAAACTAGACACTTAACTCACCTATCTTACTAACTTCACATTTGCTTGCAATGCCAATAAACTACACGCTTACCTACCAACCAAATGTGCAATAAGACCCTGTAAACTTTAATATATCCCTGGATACTTTCTCTTCCTGTTTAACTTTTGGGCGCAAAAATTGCCTGACATTTAAAGAAGGTGTTTACTAATCCATTCACCTCAATCATCTCTTTGACTGACCTAAAGCAATTTCATCAAGCATTGACAAAGCCAATAGGTTTCACCTTTGTTTTTTCTTTAGCATTCCATCTTACTAACTGGATTATAAATATTAGAAAAAGGTCATAATATTGTTTGTTTTAAATTTGATAAATCGTTAATAGTTGTTTATGTTGTGATATATGTTGAATTAATATCACAGAGTTCCAAACTTGTAATTTGTACCGTATTTAATATGGCATTGTATTAGAGTATAGTGATGTGAGGTTAGTTAAGTGGCACTGCACCTGCTACACCATACAAATCATGCCCCTTTTATCTGCAAGATAATCACAATTGTGACCATCTGTTTAGTAATAAAATATAGCAATATTAGTGTTTAGAGGAGCTATGACAACTTTTGGCCCTGGTGCCACTGCACCTGCTGCACCAATAAAATCACCTTAAAGCCTGCACGATAACTGCACTTGTGACTCCGTGTTTAGAGGTAAAATGTAGTAATAATTTGTGTTTAGTGGGGTTCCTTGAGGTTTTGGGCACGGTGCCACTGCATCTGCTGCACCATTCAAATCATGAACCTAATGTCTGCAAGGTAACTGCACCTGTAACTGCTGGTTTAGTAGTAAAATTTAGCAATAATCTGTGTTTAGAGGGGTTCTGACACCCTGTGGCGCTGGCGGCACTGCACCTGCTGCACCATTCGAACCATGACCCTAATGCCTGCAAGGTAACTGCACTTATGACTACCTGTTTAGTAGTAAAATATAGCAATATCTGGTGTTTAGAGGAGTTCTGACAACGTTTGGCCCCAGAGCCACTGCACGTGCAGCACCATGAAAATCATGACCCTAGTGCCTGCAAGGTAACTGCACTTGTAACTGCCTAGTTAGAAAGAACAATGAGTAATAATTTGTGTTTAGTGGGATTCCTAGAGTTTTGGGGCATGGTGCCACTGCACCTGATGCACCATTCAAATCATGTCTCTAATGCCTGCAAAGTAACTGCATTTGTGACTGCCTGGTTAATAGTAACATTTTGCAATAATCTGTGTTAAGAGCGGTTGTGACACCTTGTGGCCCCGGTGCTGCGGCACCTGCTGCACCATTCAAATCATGACCCTATTTCCTATATTGTAACTGAGCTTGTGACTGACTGTTTAGTAGTAAAATACAGCAATATTTGGTGTTTGGAGGGATTCCTAGAGCTTTTGGCCCCGGTGTCACTACACCTGCTGCACCCCTAAAATCATGACCCTAGTACCTAAAAGGTAACTGCAGTTGTGACTGCCTGTTTAGTAGTAAAATGTAGCAATAATCTCTGTTTAGAGGGGTTCTGACACCTTGCGTTACTGGTGCTATTGCACTTGCCTCACCATTAAAACCCCAGATGTAGTACCTGCAAGATAACTGCACTTTTGACTGCCTGTTTAGTAGTAAATTAAAGCAATATTTGGTGTTTAGAGGCGGCCTAGAGCTTGTGGCACCAGTGCCATTGCACCTGCTGCACCATTAAAATCATGACCCTAGTGCCTACCAGATAACTGCTCTTGTAACTGCCTATTTAGAAGGAACATTTAGTAATAATTTGTGACTGCCTGTTTAGTAGTAAAATACAGCAATGTTTGGTGCATAGAGGAATTCTGACAACTTTTGGGCCTGGTGCCACTGCACCTGCTGTTCCGTGCAAATCATGACCCTAGTGCCTGCAAGATAACTGTGCTTGCGATTGCCTGTTTAGTTGTAAAATATTGCAATTTTTGGTGCTTAGAGGATTTATGGTATGTTTTGGCTCCAGTGCCACTGCACCTGTTGCACCATTCAAATCATGACCCAATTGCCTGCAAGGTAACTCCACTTGTGACTGCCTGTTTAGACATAAACTGTAGCAATATTTGTTGTTTAGAGGGGTTTTTAGAGCTTTTGGCTCTGGTGTCATTGCACCTGGTGCACCACTAAATTCATGACCTTAGTGCTTGCAAAGTAACTGCACTTGTGACTGTCTGTTTTGTAGTAAAATTTAGCAATAATCTGTGTTTAGAGGGGTTCTGAGAGACTGTGGTCCTGGTGCCACTGCACCTGCTGTACCATTCAAATCATAACCCTAATGCCTGCAAGGTAACTGCACTTGTGACTACCTGTTTAGCAGTAAAATATAGCAATATCTGGTGTTTAGAGGAGTTATGGCAACTTTTTGTCCTGGTGCGCCATTCAGATCAGGACCCTAGTGCCTGCATTGTAACTGCACTTGTGACTGCCTGTTAATAAGTCACTGAGAGAATAACAATTTGAAATAAAACGTTGCTAAGCTATACAAATGACTTTTCTTTAAAAATGAGTGACTAGTAATTTAAGAAAGGAACACACAAATAATTTTAATATTTACAACTTTTCTTCATCAGAAATGTAATTATTAAGTAATGAAAAACACAACATAACGAGCTCACTCACTGCTTGCTTTACTCTAGACTCCATTGCTAGATGGCCAACAAGTTTACACACATTTCAACAATAATTGACTTGCGTTCAGTTCATCTTTTCATGTACAAAGACTAACAAGTAACCAATCACCAAAACCCGGAAGGTGTACTTTGGCCATTTGATGGCAAAAGCAGTACAGAAAGCAGAACAGAAGAGCAGGAAGTGACCTGCTAGCCAATTAAAAGCAAGTAAATTCAAGCTATTTTGGAGTGACGTTTGAATGAACAAATGGGAAGTTCAGATAAATAAGGGGTGAAGTAGGGGCGGGGTCCAAGTCCCTTTAGAGATTTTCATTTAGTAACATAAGACTTCTCAAGCACAGCGTAAGTGCTATGCAGGCGAAATCTAAAAATGAGAGTGGACTGGCCACTCATGACTCTTTAGGCTGTTTCTGTGCCTGTGGACAACACCAACTGGCCATGGTACATCTGACCCTACCGAGGTCTCGATCATCATTGCCTTAGTATATCTAAATTATATCTTTTGTGCCACACACCGCACCTTTGCACTTTTCCCCAGGTACCTTTCTGCAGGCTAAATCTCTTAGTATTCATGAGGGGAAAATGACTGGAAATACCAGGACATCGAGATTTTGCTCATTTTTCAAGAAAACTCTAAACAGGCGCTAATTATTGCAACCGATAAATTCCAGAAACGTCAGTGTTTGATTGTATTGGGTATAATAATTAATGCAGCACTTTTAATCTAGGCCTAAGGGCTGTAAGAGATGTTATCACTTCTGTTGGACACCTCATAACCTGAATTAGTGCTAGAATTATAGGTGCTGGTATTTCCCAACAGAGTGGTACCCGTTTTATCGACAGAAGAATAATAAAAGACTAATTTAATGTTTTTCGGTATTTATAAGGCCGAGAGCACGTCTCCTGTAAACTTCTCTCCTAACCGAAGGCTATTACGTTGTTGAGAGAGGATGCAGCCTAGTTGCCTTTTCTGCATGTAGGTGACCTGGTTTCGAATCCCAACTTTCATTGGACGCAGGTGTGATCCTGGGCATACCACTTTAGCTCGTTTTTTTAATTCCCATTTCTGCCAGCTCTGGAAATAAAGCGCAATTAAAAGGTAATAATAGGCTAAACACGTAACTGGTACTTTGTATGAGGTAGTACCTGTAGGGATTGAGATAACGGACACATTGTTAAACACATAGCGCTGTTATCATAGCCAAGTTAACAGCTTAATATATAAATGAAGCCACCTAGTTTAATTTCGTAAAGTGTTATATTGCAGTGTTTACTGAACAAGATATTGGCTAGGTTATGGGTATTCAAGGGCTGCCAGCGATGTTGCGACTTAAGATGACTGCCCACCTGATTTGCCCACCACCACCAGAATTCGTTATAGTCTGGTGTTGTCACCTTTGGGTTTGCCCCTCATTTGGACTCCTTAACAGCACGTGTGGGTGCTCGATGCCAGCCCAGCCCTCCAGTTGTCTGGCTTCCAACCGTCCTGTGGCATGATGGGGTGATGGCACTTTCCTCCTAGCACCCTTGAGCGCATGGGCGTAGGAAGTGTGGGGGACGCGGGGGATATGTCCCCCCCAGATTTTGGAGTGGGGGGGACACGGGGGACAAGGGTGGGGGGGACGAGGGGACAGAAGAATTTTCCCTTCTGTAATTCGCAGGGCCATTAGTGCATGAAAGCGCTACCTATATGGCCCTGCACTTGACCTGTGACCTGGCTCCAGGACACTCGCCCTCTGCCCTTTTGTTGTGCTGCAGCACACAAGGGATTCTTTCTCACCTTGCCGCCACAGCTGCCTGCAGTCTGCACTTCTGAGAACAAAGGGAGAGGAGAGGCCCTTTGTTGATTGCTGTGTG
This sequence comes from Pleurodeles waltl, assembly GCF_031143425.1. NCBI lineage: Eukaryota > Metazoa > Chordata > Amphibia > Caudata > Salamandridae > Pleurodeles > Pleurodeles waltl. The sequence goes on from NC_090440.1 coordinate 1,763,557,130, forward strand.
CATTCAGTCCCTCCTGAGCCCGACCCTTCCTGTCCCTTGAAGATCGAACCCTGAAGACAGCAGCAAGATTTGAGAAGGTAAGGAGGTTTGGGTAATTAAATAAACTATTGCTAAGTAACTCCCTTTCTTTTTAAATACAGTGCTGTGTTGCAGAGTATCTCCCTTTCTAAAAACAGTATTGTTGAGTTACTGTTAGATATGAGCAGGGCAGGCTTTAGCGCGCTTGTGGCACCCTGTGCGCCAGTTTTTGTTAGGGCCCCCCTTTCTGTCGCCTCTCTCTCACTCTCTTCTCTCCTCTGTCTCCAGCTTGCCTGCCCCAGTGCTAATTATTGTCCCCTAAGTTGACATCCTGCCCCCCCCAACATTTCTGTCCCCTGTCTCTCCCCAAATCAAATCAAATCAAATCATTAACATTTATAAAGCGCGCTACTCACCCGTGCGGGTCTCAAGGCGCTAGGGGAAAAGGGCGGGGGGGTTACTGCTGCTCGAAAAGCCAGGTTTTTATGAGTCTCCGGAATGCGGAGTGGTCCTGGGTGGTCCTGAGGCTGGTGGGGAGGGAGTTCCAGGTCTTGGCTGCCAGGAAGGAGAAGGACCTCCCACCCGCAGTGGAGCCGCGGATGCGAGGGACGGCAGCGAGCGAGAGGCCCGAGGAACGGAGGAGACCGGTGGGGGCGTAGAAGCTGAGGCGACGGTTGAGGTAATCCGGTCCCTTGTTGTGGAGGGCTTTGTGTGCGTGGGTGAGAAGTCGGAAGGTGATCCTTTTGCTGACTGGGAGCCAATGCAGGTGTCTCAGGTGTGCGGAGATGTGGCTGTTGCGGGGTACGTCGAGGATGAGGCGGGCCGAGGCGTTTTGAATACGTTGCAGGCGTTTTTGGAGCTTGGCGGTTGTCCCAGCATAGAGGGTGTTGCCGTAGTCCAGGCGGCTCGTGACGAGGGCGTGGGTCACGGTTTTTCTAGTGTCGGCGGGGATCCAGCAGAAGATCTTGCGGAGCATGCGGAGGGTGAGGAAGCAGGCAGAGGACACGGCGTTGACTTGCTTGGTCATGGTGAGAAGAGGGTCCAAGATGAAGCCGAGGTTGCGGGCGTGGTCTGCGGGGGTCAGTGCGGTGCCGAGGGCCGTGGGCCACCAGGAGTCGTCCCAAGCGGACGGGGTGTTGCCGAGGATGAGGAATTCCGTTTTGTCAGAGTTCAGCTTTAGGCGGCTGAGCCTCATCCAATCTGCGACGTCCTTCATGCCCTCTTGTAGGTTGGTCTTGGCGCTGGCGGGGTCCTTGGTGAGGGAGAGTATAAGTTGGGTGTCGTCGGCGTAGGAGGTGATGATGATGTCGTGCTTGCGTACGATGTCGGCGAGGGGGCTCATGTAGACATTGAAGAGTGTCGGGCTGAGCGATGATCCTTGAGGTACGCCGCAGATGATCTCGGTGGGGTCTGAGCGAAACGGAGGGAGGTAGACTCTTTGGGATCGGTTTGAGAGGAAGGAGGCGATCCAGTCCAGGGCCTGGCCTTGGATCCCGGTGGAGCGGAGGCGGGTGATTAGGGTGCGGTGACAGACGGTGTCGAAGGCAGCCGAGAGGTCGAGGAGGATGAGAGCGACTGTTTCACCGTTGTCCATCAGGGTTCTGATGTCGTCTGTGACTGAGATGAGGGCGGTTTCAGTGCTGTGGTTGGTTCGGAATCCGGTTTGTGAAGGGTCGAGCAGGTTGTTGTCTTCTAGGAAGGTGGTCAGCTGTTTGTTGACGGTCTTCTCTATTACCTTGGCGGGGAAGGGGAGGAGCGAGATGGGGCAGAAGTTTTTCAGGTCGCTCGGGTCAGCCGTAGGTTTCTTTAGTAGTGCGTTGACTTCGGCGTGTTTCCAGCATTCGGGGAAGGTAGCAGAAGAAAAAGAGGAGTTGATGACGGTCTGGAGGTGCGGGGCGATGATGTCGTCGGCTTTATTGAAGATGAAGTGAGGGCAGGGGTCCGATGGAGCGCCGGAGTGGATCGAGTTCATGGTGGTTTTGGTTTCTTCGGTGTTGATGTGGGTCCAGTCGTTGAGGGTGATGGTCGGAGGTGTGGGTTCTGTGATGCTTGGTTGGGTCTGGTGTCCGAAGCTGTCGTGGAGGTCGCTGATCTTGCGATGGAAGAAGGTGGCAAGGGAGTTGCACAGATCTTGTGAGGGCGTGACGGCGTTGGCGCTGGGGTTGGAGAACTCCTTGACGATGCTAAAAAGTTCTCTGCTGTTGTGGCTGTTTTTGTCCAGTCTGTCGGTAAAAAAGTTCCTTTTGGCAGCGTGGATCAGGTGGTGGTGTTCGCGGGTAGCGTTCTTGAGGGCGGTCATGTTGTCAGCGGTGTGGTCCTTGCGCCAGGCCTTCTCGAGGGCGCGACAAGTTTTCTTCGATTCTTTGAGGGTGTCAGAGAACCAGAGAGGTTTTTTGGTGTTGGCCTGTCGATGCGTGCGTTTGAGGGGAGCAAGGTTGTCTGCGCAGTTGGAGATCCAGTTCGTGAGGCTGAGGGCTGCGTCGTTGGGGTCGGTGGTGAGGGTGGGTTGGTTGGCGGCGAGTGCGGAGAAGAGTTGCTCTTCGGGGATTTTGTTCCACTGTCAACGAGGGATGGGTTGAGTGCGGAGGTGGCGGGTCTCGCGTCGGAATGTGAAATGTACACAGCTGTGGTCGGTCCAGTGTAGAGCGGAGGTGTGGCTGAAGAAGACGTGTTTGCTGGCGGAGAAGATAGGGTCAAGCGTGTGTCCGGCGATGTGGGTGGCGGTGTTCACCAGTTGCTTGAGGCCGAGGTTGGCGAGGTTGTCGAGCAGGGTGGTGGTGTTGGGGTCGTTGTTTTGTTCCAGATGGAAGTTGAGGTCGCCTAGGAGGATGTAGTCCGGCGAGGCGAGGGCGTGCGGGGAGATGAAGTCGGCGATGGCGTCGCTGAAAGGGGCGCGCGGTCCGGGAGGACGGTAGACGAGGGATCCTCTGAGGGTGGTCCTGGGGTCAGTGCGAATCTGAAAATGCAGGTGTTCAGCGGCGAGAGGGGTGTCTTCGGTGGAGGTGGTGACGCTGATGGAGTCTTTGAAGACGATGGCGATACCTCCTCCTACTTGGTTGGTGCGGTCTTTTCTGGAGATCTTGTAGCCTTCGGGGATGGCGGTGGCGATGTCTGGAGCAGAGGAGGCGTTCATCCAGGTCTCCATGATGAAGGCGACGTCCGGTGCTGTGGAGTCCAGGAGGTCCCAGAGTTCAACGGCGTGCTTGTGGACGGAACGACCGTTGACCAGGATGCACTTGAGGTGGTTGATGGCGCGTGGGCTTGCGGTCGTGGTAGTTGCGTGGTGGAAGATGCGTTTGCAGGAGTTGCAGGCGAAGGGTCCATGGGTGCGTTTGGGGTGAGCTTGGAAGCAGGTGTTGGTGCGCCCTGGGTTGAGGGCGTGGAGGGTGGTGGGGTCGTATCGGATCAGCGGGGCTTGGGAGAGCTGGGGACCAGGGGTCGTGGCGCTGGGCGCGGGCCAGGCGCGGGCCAGGCGCAGACGGGCTTGCCTCTGGCGCAGCGGCCGCCATATGAGGTAGGAGGGGGGGGAGGGGTCAGCTGGGTGCGAATGGGAGCTGGGGGGTGGGGGTGTGCAGGAGGTCGCGGCGGGGAAAGCGCGAGGGAGGGGGGACAGGTAGAGTGAGAAGAGCTGGGGGAGGGGGGTTTAAGGGTGGAGGGGGGTGAGTGTTAGGAGGTTTAGGAGATTAGGGAGAGAGATAGGAGTAGGCGAGTGAGGGAGGGGGGTGAGGCAGGAGCAGGAGGGCAGGCGCAGGGAGAAGAAGACGGAGGAGGCAGAAGAGCCGAAGACAGAAGACAGAAGATAGAAGACCGAAGAACAGAAGAACAGAAGACCGGAAGAACAGAAGAACAGACAAACAGAAGACCGGAAGATCACAGAAGAGCAGAAGATCAAAGAAGAGCAGAAGATCACAGATGAAGATACGGAAGACGAAGAACAGAAGGCAGAAGACAGGCAGAAGAACACAGAAGAAGATGAAGAAGAAGAGAGGCGACAGGAGAGGCAGAGAAGCACACAGAAGAAGAGAGAAGACGGGGAAAAGAAGAGTACAGAAGAAGATTACAGAAGAGGAGCGAGGAGGAAGAACAGAGAAGGAGAAAAGAAGCAGGAGAGAGGGTGAGTAGCGCGGGGCAGGGCGAGGGGCTGGGAGGTACTTACTGCGAGGTGGGTCTCAGGAACCTGGAGGAGCTGGAGGAGCTGCAGCGGCAGGGGGAGCGACCTACCCTTGGGTCAAGGGTCGCTACCACTGTCGTGCAGCGGCCGCCATATGAGGTAGGAGGGGGGCGAGGGGTCAGCTGGGGGCGAAAGGGAGCTGGGGGGTGGGGGTGTGCAGGAGGTCGCGGCGGGAAAGCGTGAGGGAGGGGGGACAGGTAGAGTGAGAAGAGCTGGGGGACGGGGGTTTAAGGGTGGAGGGGGGTGAGTGTTAGGAGGTTTAGGAGATTAGGGAGAGAGATAGGAGTAGGGTTGTAAAGATTGGGGAGGGGGGTTGTAGAGGTGGGTGAGGGTGAGAGGTAGAGTGAGAGGATAGGAAGATAGGTAATAGAGGGGGTGGCGGGAAGGGGGGAGAGATAGAGAAATAGATAGATAGAGAAATAGATAGATAGAGAGACAGGTAGATAGGAGGAGTGAGGGAGGTAGATAGCGACCGGGGTATATAGGGGTGATAGAGAGGGGGAGGCGAGTGAGGGAGGGGGATGAGGCAGGAGCAGGAGGGCAGGCGCGGGGAGAAGAAGACGGAGGAGGCAGAAGAGCCGAAGACAGAAGATAGAAGACAGAAGATAGAAGACAGAAGATAGAAGACAGAAGATAGAAGACAGAAGACAGAAGAACAGAAGACAGAAGAACAGAAGACAGAAGAACAGATGACCGGAAGATCACAGAAGAGCAGAAGATCAAAGAAGAGCAGAAGATCACAGATGAAGATACGGAAGACGAAGAACAGAAGGCAGAAGACAGGCAGAAGACCACAGAAGAAGATGAAGGAGAAGAGAGGCGACAGGAGAGGCAGAGAAGCACACAGAAGAAGAGAGAAGACGGGGAAAAGAAGAGTACAGAAGAAGATTACAGAAGAGGAGCGAGGAGGAAGAACAGAGAAGGAGAAAAGGAGCAGGAGAGAGGGTGAGTAGGGCAGGGCGAGGGGCTGGGAGGTACTTACTGCGAGGTGGGTCTCAGGAACCTGGAGGAGCTGCAGCGGCAGGGGGAGCGACCTACCCTTGGGTCTTCCTGGTATTTGTGACAGCCTGCTCTGAAGGGCAAGGGCTGTCTGTAAATCTAATTTCCTGCCAATGGCCTGTGGATGCGAAGCCAGCACTGTGGCAGCTCACAGGCTTTACAGGACTTCACAGGCTATGGTGGAACAGAGCCTGACACTGCTGGATAGACAGCGGAGAGACCAGCACACAGCATGGGTCCCAGGAAGAACCAGATGGCCTAAGAGATGGACAGGGCAAGGTAAGGCAGCTAGGGCGATGCAACCGGTGCTCCCACACTGGGTGCTGACTTAGGATGGGGGTGCTATGTTTGCAAGTATATTGTGACTTTAAAAGCACCTGCTGGATGTTCCTTGCCACCAACAGTTTTCAGGCAACAATAAAAATCTTAAGATAATTCCGGTGATTAATGGTCATTCTGGAGAGAGACTGAAGTTTTGTCTAGTGGAAGTTTTGACTCATCATAACGTACAGGGTTACTATGCCTGCTACAAAGGCCGTCTACATGCAGATCACAAAGTGTATATAATGTGAATAGGTCAGTGGGTTTCTGCTTTTGTCAGATGCAGAAAAGTACCCTCTTTTTGGCATGGTTATCCCACTTTTTGCCTGTTGTCAGTATGTTTTGACTGTGTTCACTGGGATCCTGCTAACCAGGACCCCAGTGCTCTCTCCCATTAAATTTGGTTGCTTGGACCCCCCCTGCCCCCCCCCCCCCCACTTGGCATACTGGTGCCCCTTATAAGTCCCTAGTATATGGTACCCAGGTACCCAGGGCATTGGGGGATCAGGGGTTCCCATGGGCTGCAGCATTTATTATGTATTATGCCACCCATAGGAGCCCATGTAAACTGTGTCTGCAGGCCTGCCATTGCAGCCTGCGTGAAAAGGTGCTTGCACCCTTTCACTTCAGGCCACTGCACCAGGTCACTGTAAGTCCGCCCTATGGTAGGCCCTCCTAGCCCAGAGGGTAGGGTGCAAGTACCTGTGTGTGAGGGCACCTCTGCAGGAGCAGAGGTGCCCCCACGAACTCCAGCTCCATTTTCCTGGACCTCGTGAGTGCGGGGACGCCATTTTACGCTTGTACTGGACATAGGTCACTACCTATGTCCAGCTACATAATAGTAACTCCGAACCTGGGCATGTTTGGTAACAAACATGTCAGAATCATACCCCAATACTATTGTCAGTATTGATTGTATGATTCCATGCACTTTGGGGGCTCCTTAGAGGATCCCCAGCATTGCTCCTACCAGCTTTATGGGGTCTTCCGAACAGCTCACGCTGCTGCCACCCCTCAGACAGATTTCTGCCCTCCTTCTGCTGCTTGAGCAGCTCATGCCCAGGAAGGCAGAACAAAGGATTTCCTTTGGAAGAGGGAGGCAACACCCTCTCCGTTACAAGGCTTGGGAGGGTTAGCCTCGCCAAGCTACTAGTATGCTCTGAAGGGCACATTTGATGCCCTCCTTGCATAAACCAGTCTGTACCAGTTCAGGGACCTCAGCCCCTACTCTGGCGTGAAACTGGACAATGGAAATGGCGTAACCACTCCCCTGTCCATCACCACCCCAGGGGTGGTGCCCAGAGCTCCTCCAGGTGGCCACTTGATTCTTCCATCTTGAATCTAAGGTTGGCAGAGGCCTCTGTGAGAATCTGAGTGGCCAGGTCAGGGAGGTGACATCACAGCCCCCTCCTAGGTGGTCACCCGGCTAGGTGACCAATCCCCCTTTCTGGGCTATTTTGGGTTTCCCTCTTGGGTGGGTCCTCAGATTTGACGTGCAAGATTCCAGCAGGACTCCTCTGCAACGTTTACTTTGACTTCTGGCCACTGAAACCGCAACTGGACTTCACAGGAACCTACAATCTGCAGCTCCAGCGACGACTTTGCCACGCAACATTGTTTCTCCGACTCCTTCCAGCAACTGCAACATTTGCCCAGCTGTGCTTCCTCTGAGGGCAGCAAGTCTTCAGTCTGCATGAGAAGAAAGAAGGAAAATTCCTTGAAGTGAAGGAGTCACTTATCTGCATCCGCAGGTGGTTTCCTTGGTCCTCTCTACCAGCTGCCCAACTTTGGAGTAGGTAGGTCCTTGCCTTCCCATGCAGGACAGTACCCCCATGCACCGCATCTCTTGCAGCTACCCCCGGCACTCTTCTCTGTGAAGCACAGCCCTCAATGTGCTTTGCCTGTGAAGTGGGACCTCTCTTCAGGTGTGCTGTGGGCCTCTCTACAGCTCCTGGGCCCCTTGCCTGTAGGTCTTCTGTGGGGGCTGCCTCTCCTCCTCCAGACTCTCTGCCTTGCTGATGGTCACCTGAGACTCCCCTCCATGGGTTGAGTCCCCCTGGACCTTGCTGGTCCCCGGTAGCTCCACTTTTCTCCTACTGCGACATTTGCTTTTGCCAAGGCTTGTTGGTGGGTTTTCCACACCACAGACTGACTGCAATTCTTCATCTGGCGTGGGACGTCGACTGCATCACCTAGGAACTCTTCATCTGCTCCAGTGCTGCATTGCTGACCATCTTCATCTCCCCGTCGACCAACTCCTGCATCCACAGATGGGTGGGTAGTGGCTCCTGCCACGACCGGACCATCCTACGTAAACTGGACTTGGTGCCCTTCTTTTCCAGGTCTTACTCTTCCAGGATCCACCTCTAGTTTCTTGCAGTCTTGTCTGCGTTTTGCAATATCCTTCTCTGAAGTCCTTTTGGTGGGTCAGGGAAAAAACTGTAACTTACCTCTTTTCTCCAGGTCGCTGGGGGGCAATCTGGTACTCACCTTTGGGGTTTCCTAGTTCCTCCAGCTCCCCTCTACCAATTCCACTTCCTTGGGTGGGGACCCGGCTTTCGCATTTCACTTTCTTAGTATATGGTCTGGTCCCCTCTAGGCCTTCAGTATTGCCTATTGCTTTTCACTGTTTTCTATTGCTTTTTATGCCAATTTGTGATTGCTGCTGTACATATAATAGTGTGTTACTTACATCCTATTGGAGTATTGCCTATCTAGTGTTTTAGTGTTTGTGTTACTGTAATAAGGAAACTTTATTTTCGTAACACGAGTTTCTTTCATGTGTGTAAGTGCTGTGTGACTACAGTGGTATTGCATGATCTTTGCATGTGTCCTAGATAAGTCTTGGCTGCTCATCCACAGCTAACTCTAGAGAGCCTGGCTTCTAGACACTGCCTACACTTCACTAATAAGGTGATACCTGGACCTGGTATAAGGTGATAATACCATAGGTACTCACCACACACCAGGCCAGCTTCCTACATCAGAGAGCTCCTTTTTTGTCCCCTGCAATTTATAAATGAAAACTGAATATAGAACAGTGAGCAATGAGCTCATCAAAGAGCTGCATGCAAACATCAAGGTATAGATTAGAGCGTCATGATTTCCCCCCACTTTTTGATTAACTTAATGTTGCAAAACAAGTTGATTTGAGTGCAGTTCTTATTATTAAAGAGAGCCCCCAACCATGGTGTTATGTTTTAAATTCTGAGTTTGCGCTTCTCCAGATAAAGCACTCTGAAACTATACCTGCTACCAGTATGGATGACCTGTGACACCTACACCTTGTAGTCCTCTGTCTTATGTAACATTTCATATACACTGATTTACACATATATGATGATTGTCTCTGCGTAATGTCTGTGTGATGTAAAGTGCTTTGACACCCTAGACTGGTATGAGGGATGAATGATAGAACAACACATGCGTATATCGTGCATGCCTTAACATCGCGGTCTCAACAATGACCGTGTCTTTACTACGCACGCCTTTACAACGAATTTCATTGTAAAAGCATGTTTGGTAAAGGAACATGCGTGGTAAATTCTCCCTACCCTGCCCCCTTACACCTGATACCATACTCCACCCATCCAAGCACTTAAAACTGCCCCTGCCCTGAGCCCTAAACCCCCCTGCCCTGAGCCCTAAAAGTAACCCTTCCCTGTCCTAAAAACTACCCCGACCCCCACTCTGAACCCTAAAACCTACCCTGAACTGCTCTAAAAACTACCTTGATGCCCCTGCCCCCACCCTGAACCCTAAAACCTACCCCGCTCTGTCCTAAATACTACATGACCCCCACCCTGTACCCTAAAACCTACCCCACACTGTCCTAAAACTACTTGAACTCCATGCACTCCTCCTGACCCCTAAAACCTACCCCACCCTGTCCTAAAAACTACCCGACCCTACCCTGCCCTAAAAATGACCCCAACCTCCCACTCTAAACCCGGCCACAGCCCTACTTACCTCTCTCTCCTCTGCTTCTTCCTGTTCCACCCGGACAGCTAGACCGCTCTCTATGCTGTAACCACGCATATGTGTGGTAAAGACATGTGTGGTAAAGGCATGCGTGCTAGACCCATATGTGTGGTATTGACAGCGTGGTCAATGCATTGCATTGCATTGCATTGATTGCGTTGTAAGGGATATTTCCCGGTATGAGTGGTGCTATAAAACGAATGAAATGCATCTGAGAGAGAGTGGTGATGGATAGTAGTGAGGGAATCCGTGGCAGAGGTGGTCACTGGGGGGCACCAACAAACAATGTCGCACAGGGCGCCACCAGCACTAAGGACGGCCCTATCAGACAGTACAGCAGTTCACAGGAACGCGGCAGCACAGAGACTGCCACTTGACAGTCAGACAAGGACCTAGCAGCAATCATAGGCCTTACTGGCCTTCATAGGCAGGCGGGGGCCCAGAGACTGACACAGCCTGATTAGTAAGAAAGCTCCCAACAGGCAGCACAGTGCCTGGCAGGCAGCACAGGAATCGACAGGAAGCACTGCGCCCAGCAGGCAGTACAGGCCTCTTAGGACTTCACACAGGCGAACAGCATCACAGAGCCTGTCGCTGCCTAACAGGCAGCAAAGGGCCCAGCAGACAGGGAATTGCAGGCCACACAGGACTCGACTGGAAGCGACCGTCTTCCCCATCTCCCCCCACCACAGCAACCCTTCTGGGTGCCACCTTTGTGCAGGGGGCCCACCTCAAGGTTGTCCCTGTCCCCCCCAGAAATTTAGTGTCTCCTACGCCCCTGCTTGAGCGCACTCTTGAGGTTACTTTCTGCACCAATGTGCTTTGGACTGCCATGAAACCTCACCTGCATCGTCCAAAAAACGGACAAAAACGGAACAATAAATCAAACATTTACTTTTTCTCAAATAACTTTGAATTAAGGTTTATCAGTAGAGGAGGTTCTAACAAAAACATGCAACAGAGAGGGGGCGTGCTTGCCTGCGGTTCAGATATCCTTCTTAGGGTCTCACCCAACCCCCAGAATTGAAGTGTCGCGACTGAGAAGGGGCCTTTCCCGAGTTCTTTCCACCCAAAACCATGGGAGGATAGGTGGAGTTTACCTTTCATGGGGAGACAACACTACGTTGCCGACAAGCGTGTAGTCACCTGATCTTTCCAAATCTGGCGTTGAACCCACTTCCTAATAGAGTGACCACCCGTCCGTAAATTTCACGGACTGTCCGTAATTTCGCCCTGCTGTCCGATGTCCGTGATGAAAGCTTTAACGGACGGCATTTGTCCGTAATTTTAGCCTTTCACCTAAAGGGCAACGGAGGCAGGGCGAAATTACGGGCAGAGGAGTTTACCCAGCTGGGCTGGAAGGCAGGGGGTCTCCTGTGCTCTGAGGGAGGGGCAGACAGATAAGAAAAGGCCTTCTTGCGAGGGGGTCTCCTTCCCTAAAGACATGCAAATGTGGGCAACTGGTAAATCTGCAAATACAAAGGGGCTTGAAAACCTGCATTGACTTTACTAAAAGGAGTCACTTGAAGTTTTCTGGTGGGAAAGATATTTCTTTCAGAGAGGTATTGTAATGGATTTCCAAGGTGAGCTGTGGAGTGTGTGGTTTTAATGGAGTGTTATAACATTTTTTTAGCACTAGGTATAAACTGTATATTATTCAAATCTGTATTTGAGAAGCGCTTTTTTTTTTTATTTAACCGAAATGTATTCGCACATTTTGTAGCAGCCTTTATTATGATGTAATTGTATTTTTTACAGTTCTTTCAGGTACCTCAGTACCTCATAGTACTAACAAACATTGGCAAAGCCAGTAGGTCTCATCTACGAAAGAGTTATTGGCTTTGCAAAGTAGCTGCTGTTCAGCATGGCTTAAAGCTAGTGGCATAGTGGTGTGGTGTGGAGTAGAGTAGCATAGGAGCAGTGGCATAGAGCCCAGTGGTTCAAAGTACAGAGCAGTGGGGTACAGTGCAGTTGTTTAGAGTGCGTTAGCGTAGAGTGCAGTGGTTTAGAGTGCAGTGGCATGGAGTGGCATGGGACAGAGTAGAGTGGCATAGAGTGCAGTGGAGTAGAGTGGCATACAATAGAGTGGAAGAGAGAGCAGTAGTGTAGAGTGGTGCAGTGGCATAGATTGCAGAGTAGACTCACGTTGCAGGGAGTGCAGTGGTGTAGTGTAGAGTGGTGCAGAGTAGGGCAAAGTGCTGTAGAGTGGAGTGATGCAGAGTAGAGTGGCATAGAGTGCAGTGGCATAGAATGCAGTAGTACATAGTACATTGGTGTATAGTACGGTGGTGGAGAGTGCAACACTGCAGAGTAGAGTGTCAGTGCAGTGATGTTTTGTGGAGTAGAGTGGCACAGAGCAGTGGCGTAGAGGGCAGTGGCGTGCAGTTGTTTAGAGTGCATTGGCGCAGAGTGCAGTGGCATGGGGTAGAGTTACATAGAGTGCAGTGGAGTAGAGTGGCATACAATAGAGTAGCAGAGAGTGCAGTAATGCAGAGTGGTGCAGAGTGGTACTCAGTGCAGAGTAGAATCATGTGGCATAGAGTGTAGTGGTGCAGAGTGGAGTGGTGTAGAGTAGAGTATAGTGCCTAGAGTGCAGTGGCATAGAGTAGAGTGGTGAAGAGTGCAGAGTTGCAGAGTAGAGTGTCAGTGCAGTGGTGTAGAGTGGTACAGAGAACAGTGGCATAGAGTACAGTGGTGCAGAGTAAAGGGCAGTGCTGTTGTTTAGAGTACACTGGTGTAGAGTGCAGTTGCATAGAGTGGCATTGGGCAGAGTAGAGTGGCATAGAATGCAGTGGAATAGAGTATATTGGTGCAAAATGCAGTAGTACAGAGCAGAGTGGTGTAGAGTATAGTGGCGGCCAGAGCAGTGTTGCAGAGTGTCAGCTTGCAGTAGTGTAGAGTGCATTGAACTAGAGTGCAGTGGTCAGAGTAGTATAGAGTACAGTGGCGTAGAATAGATTTTTTCAGAGTAGAGTGCAGTTGCATAGAGTGGAGAGGTGCAGGGTAGAGTGCAGTGGCATAGAATGCAGTGGCATAAAGTAGATTATTTCACAGTAGAGTGAGGTGGCTTAGAGTGGAGAAGTGCAGGTTAGAGTGGAGTTGCATAAAGTGGCATAGAGTGTGATGGCATAGAGTAAAGTAGTGTAAAGTGCCGTGGCATAGAGTGCAGAGGAGCAGAGTAGATTAGAATGATGTACAGTGTATTGATGTAGAGTGCAGGGGCATAGAGTTGAGTGTTACAGAGTAAAGTGCATTAGAATAGAGTGTATTAGCTTAGAGTGCAGTGGCGTACAGTGCAGCGTTGCAGAGTGGCAGAGAGTGGAGTTGTGCGGATTACATTGGTGTTGCCTAGACTGGAGTGGTATGGCGTGCAGACGAGCAGAGCGCAGTGGTGTAGAGAGGCGTAAAGTGCAGTGGCTTAGAGTAGAGTAGTACAGAGTAGAGTAGAGAGGCATAGTGTGAAGTGGTTCCGAATGGAGAAAAGGGCAGTGGCATGGAGTGGCATAAAGTGGAGTGATACAGAGTAGGGTGCAGTGGTGTGGAGTGGTGCAGAGCAGAGCAGAGTGGAGCATGCATGGTGTGGTAACACACTGCCATTACAGACAACACATTTTTGATTGAAATTACCATTACATTTGCACAGATATACAGTTTTTCAAATCAAACTATATTGTGCAGAGACGATGATGTGTGGAAATTGCATCACCTAATGCAATGATTTGTTTTAATCATGTAAAGGTATTTGTTTCCAGCACAGTTCAGAATTAACAAAAATGTGCTTGATTTGTACTTCAAATTCTGATATATTCTGAAGTCTATTTAAATGTTGTCATGTGATAGAAAAAACTCTTTCCTAACCCCAGTATCCAGCAAGATTGTTTCATAAATCCTCTCACTTTGAAGTCAGAGAAAGGAAAGTAAACACTAAGGGGGTCATTCTGACCCTGGCGGCCGGTGACCGCCAGGGTCACCGACCACGGGAGCATCGCCAACAGGCTGGCGGTGCTCCCTCGAGCATTCTGACCGCGGCGGTTCAGCCGCGGTCAGAAACGGAAAGTCGGCGGTCTCCCGCCGACTTTCCGCTGCTCGGGAGAATCCTCCATGGCGGCGGAGCGCGCTCCGCCGCCATGGGGATTCTGACACCCCCTACCGCCATCCTGTTCCTGGCGGGTCTCCCGCCAGGAACAGGATGGCGGTAGGGGGTGCCGCGGGGCCCCTGCAGTGCCCATGCCAATGGCATGGGCACTGCAGGGGCCCCCGTAAGAGGACCCCGCAAAGTATTTCAGTGTCTGCAAAGCAGACACTGAAATACGTGACGGGTGCAACTGCACCCGTCGCACCCCTGCAACTCCGCCGGCTCCATTCAGAGCCGGCATCCTCGTTGCAGGGGCATTTCCGCTGGGCCGGCGGGCGCTCTTTTGGAGAGCGCCCGCCGGCCCAGCGGAAATGTAAGAATGGCCGCCGCGGTCTTTTGACCGCCGCGGTCTTTTGACCGCGGTGCGTCATTTGACGGCGGGACTATGGTGGGCGGCCTCCGCCGCCCGCCATAGTCGGAATCAGGCCCTAAGTTCCCACCGAAGACAGAGCCTGACATTTGACTTTGTTCTTTGAATGCACAGCAAATATGATAAGATAAGAACAAGATTTACAGGACTGTTTACAGAAAGGGGGCACTCAGCAGTATACTGTAAATAAGGTTTTGGCAAGGGAAGGGAGGAATTCAAGCTGCATAGCCTAAAACAAATAAAGCCAGCAAATTGAAAGCAGCAAATTGTGAGTTAGAAACCACAAGGCCAATGGCAAGCAACGAGCAGAATGCATTCACAAGGAAGCACAATGAATTTACTTAAAGTGACTGCTGTGGGATACTTTGTGGGGAAAGTCCAGTATTTTAGTCCATATCTTGCAGAGGTTTGGTACATCAATCACCCAGGCAGTATGACAAGAAGACCTGGAGTGGTTTCCATGTTGCAGGATAGGTCTGTACACCCATTACATCAGTTTGCCACCATTTCCTATGGTACAGAGCTTCTGGCACACCTCTTGTAGGGTTTGTGCTAGGTAGCAGACATGAAATAGGGAATTTAATGATTATTTAAGGTGGTTTTAAGTAAGGAGTTGACTGGGTGAAGATGGTAGTCTGCCACAAGGGTTTGGAAATTTAGTAGCTCACTGTTCAGAAACAAAGTCCCCAATTTTAAGACACCTGCAACATGCCACTGATGGAGTTGCTCTGAGCACAGCCATCCTGTGCGAGTGGGAAGGCTTAGCAAAGGTAGTGCAGGAGCATAGGGTTTCTTCGTGTCAGTGAGTTTACAGGTTCTGGCAAGGCAAGAGAAAGCCATGCATGATAACCCCGGATGGTGATCCATAGAATGGTCAGTAGGAAACGATGAGCAGTGCATTAAGCCTTCCTTAAAAGTCTTTACTGGTAAACCCCATCTCATGCAGAGAGGTGGGCAGAAATCCAGTGAGCCACCCATTGGACATCTGCAGCTGAATAAAAGCATTCTAAGTCCAGAAGATCTAATCCACCTGCAGTCACAGTTAGTTTTAGAGTGGAAAGAGCTCCTGATGGCGCCGCAGCGACCAAATCAGATGTGTGGCCTATCTGAAGAAGGAATGAAGGACGAGCAGGGGAAGGTTTGCAAAATAATACTATCATTGTGGTAGCACACCATCTTCGCTAGTGCCACATGGCCTCTACAGAAAGCAGAAGAGAAGACCAAAAAGTAAACTGGGCTTGGAGGGACCGTTCGCTCTGCCGAGATTTTCATCCTGGAAATCAGTGTAAGAATGGTAGATATTAATCATTAGGTATCGAAAGGTAACTGGTTCCCAGGTCAATCTGAGATCTAATTGTGTATGAAGGCTAAAACAGTGCCATATGTTAAAGAAACACTAATTAAATTTTAAAATTTGTAAATTTTGTTTGTGCAATTTACATCCCAAATATTTTGAAGATACTATGTGTACTTGACACTTAGGGATAACCCAGATCTCTAGTTTGGCTTTTGCTCAATTTCAAAACCATATAAAGACATGGACTAAGTGGGCAATTGCCTTGCACAACCTTGCAAGGGGTCTGGCCCCTGCTCACCCTTCACAAGCACTAACAGCGAACCATTGCACCAGAAGAGTTTGCCAAGGTGGATGGGTGTTGATTGTTCAACCACTTGACAGTGCCCTTTCTGTTTTGCTCATGTGTGCAGACAACTCCCCAGGTACCCAATACCTTCAAATAGTCTTGGTGGACCCATCTTGTCTGATTTTAGGAATTGTCCCACCTTGTTCTTCTCTTCTTTATTTATCCAGTTGTTCGCAACAACCCTTTGAATTACTTGCTGTGGATCTCCCATTTGATCTCGATTTCATCCTACTCTTTTATTATCTTTGATTGTTAGTCCGGGCTCCCATTTCTGAGATAAATGTAGAGTCCCAAACATACACTCTAGTGCAGTGAGACTACAGACAAGTTATGGGTACATCACATCCTGTCATTACGTGTGAGACTGTCACCCACACCATCTGCCCTGCCTCTTTAAAAAAAATTAGGTTGAAAGTCCATGGGCGGTTGGGGTAAGCCCGGTGTTTTTGTTCAATTTGTTTAAACTAGCATAAGGTTAATTACCTTAATGTTTCCCAAACTGTTTGCCAGGGGTTTTGAAATGTTCAGAAACATAATCAAAATGTTGCTGTTATTTTCTCTTCAGGAAAGATCGGGTAGATTTGGGTAGGGGTGATGGCCTTGCCTTGAAGGGCATTAATTTACTACTGAACAAGGACGTAATGTGACACCTGAATGCAGCACACCAGGAGGCAATCACAAAAGGTCCACAGTGAATTAATAGTGCTATGTTAAAAAAGAGTAAATAAATGCACTGACAACATAGTGAGGCATGGCCTCTCTTGCGTGTGTCTGTAAAACTGACGTTTGTTCTTGAATTTTTGTCCTGAATTTTGACCCTTTGTCCTGAATTTTTGTCCTGAATTTTGACCCTTTGTCCTGAATTTTTTACAGTCCTGTCCAGAATTTGCCTCATTGCCAGGTGGTCACCCTACTTCCTAATCAGCTCGCGGCTCCATCACGAACACCCCGCCCCCTCGCCTCTTGCTTACTGTGCAAGCATGCGGAGACATAAGGGCCTGCACAACTCGCAGCACGGGATACATTACAATATATCTGCTAATATCGTCGCATTTCGCTGGCTAAATGTAGCGACTTGCTGTCGTGGCTTAGTTCACGAACAAGACGGGCGCGTCTTTCTTTGCCTCCTCGTCATTACATTAGCGCATTTATCATGTCTCTCCTGGCCTTTCCTTGTGCGCGCTGAGCCGCCCAGACATCCCCCTATCTGTTTGTCTCTGACAGGCGGCTTTGTGCGCGGATTCTATTTCTGTCCCAGCAGCAGCGACGCTAGCAGTCGGCAGCAGCAGAGATGAACCCCTGTGGCAGGGAAGCTCTGTGTCTCTGGCATCTTTCCTCAACTACGCCAAGCTGCCACCTTAATTGCTTGCCGAGAGCCATACTTCACAGTTACCTGCCGTAGACAGAGTTATGAAACTCCAGCAACGTGTTACTTGTAACAAGTGGCGGGCCTGGCACGCAGCAAACGGCCCTGCTTGCTGAAGGGGTGTGTGACGCCAAAAGGTCAACGTAGCTGTGCCAGTCTTTCTGCTGGGCATAAGATTTGGCGAGGCACAGAGGAACTTAACATCGTTTAGTGAAAACTGACAAGATGCTGCTTCACTGGGTGTCGAGTAAGAAATGTTGCGCGTGAAAAGCATGATGTACGATGCGAGCACCATTTTATTGAATGACGGAGACCCTTCCACATAACGATATGCAATTCACTTTCTTTTAGAAGATCTGAGTTTTCTGACTATTTCCAAAGCCAAACGTTTGTTAGTGTCGTTCCACGTCTCGTCAGGGGCAGTAAGCGCTATATAAATGTGCTATGTTAATTTTGCAAAAACGATATTCCACTTAAAGTTATAAATATTTTGTCATTGTAATACAAAATTCATAGACATAAATCAATTAGATAATTCGTTTGAAAACAGCATCTTCAGTATGTGCAAACGGATGAGGCATATATACGATTCGAAGTGACATAGGACACTGGTCTGCGATGGGGAACATAGTTTGGAAAATCGACCCAGGGCACCTGAAAGCTATTAATGTCAATTACTAATCACAACATTCAAGCCGCATAGTTCTGGCTTCCCCACTTTTGCCCTATTACTTTGTTTACCTTGTCCAAAGTCCTTATACTGCCATATCAATTTACCCTGTTAGTAAGGTACAGTACCTGATTGTGATTGAGCAAAATGCCAGGGACTGAGGAAATTACATGACTGACATTTGAATGATGATGATCTTATGGAGTTGATTCATTGCCCCCCCTCCTTAACCTGTCAATTCTCCAAAATTTTTCCTACCAATGGGCTTGGGGAAGGGCAACTGGGTAGAAACAACAGACTAACCAGAACTCTTGTAGCCTGTTTTATTTTCTGTTTCGTTTGCGTCCTCCAGGGCACGTAAACCAGGCGTACTGAGGGCAGAGCTGGGAATAGAAGCTGCTACCTGTGGCTATCCATAATTGATGCTCATGGCTCCATAGCTCACACCTTAAACTACTCTCTTTATTGTAGAGCACTCTAAACTACTTTACTTGTGTTTTTTTATTGTTTTCAAACTTCACTGGGAACAATTATAATGCAACGTAGCACCAACAGGTGATCTCCTGTTTGGGCAAGAAATCTGACCAGTGGCATAGCAAGTGTAGCATGGCCCCAATGCACGCTGGTAAAATTAGCCCCTGCCCCTTGATTGTAAAAGACAGACGTGACTTAGATTAAGTGGTTCAACCTTCCCCCACGGTGATACTACACTGCCAGAATGAAGAATAGTTACATTCTTGAATCTGCCATAATTCTTACATTGCTTACTGTTTGGCTGTTAAAACAGGGTTTCTAATTTGTCTATCTGATACAGACTTCTAGTTGCAGATTTCTTACCTTAGTATTACCCTGGGGCATCAGACTGGATCCAGAGATTTTTTCTTCGAGCAGTACCCTTGTCAGGTGGCATCAGTCGACTCCGCATGCATAATTGGCATCATGATCGCCATCATGACATTGCCGTCATATATAGGTGCCACCCCTGCACGATGACTTATTTTCTTTTCACGCCAGCCTACTCGCAGATCCGGAGTGAGCTACCTTCAGTCATTTTTTTCACTGACTTCGACCGTTTTGTCAAGTTCTTGACACTTTTTGTTCTGTTGAGGATGTCACTGAAGACCAGGTTTAAGGCGTGTGACTCCTGTCACCACATGATGTCGGTGATGGATCCACACCTCGTGTGTTTGTGGTGCCTGGAGAGCGACCACGACCCGAAGTCAAGCTTGAGTGCTGGGTCAGGAACCCGAAGGCTTTGAGGGAGTGGTCCCTAAAGCTCAGGGTGGCCCGACACTTGACTCCTCATTGCTATGGTCTCGATCGAGAGGGAGGTCATGAGACCATTTGTGGAACCATCACCACGCTTCTTCGTCCCAGTTAAAGTCCTCAGGACTTTTGGGTCACAAGAAGAAATTGTCGAAGAAGAACAAACATTCTTCAACTTCGTCCGTCCCTCGGATGATGCAGCACAGGAAAACCGTTGATGCTCTAGGCCTCTGTCTTTGGAGCCTGTTTCTGGGCCGACTATGTGCCTCCCCAAGTTTTCAGGAGCTAGAGCAACCCCTGCCCAACTCAGAGAATTCTATGAGGCCATGCGCCTCATATTTGGGCAGAAGGACCCCACTGCAGCAACTTTGGGCCTAGTGGAGTCGGATAGGGTCCCAAACTGTTGCTGACAGGAGGGATGCAGCCAAGTTCACTGTACGTTCTGGGCTGGACATGAGTGACTCACTGGGCAAATCGTTTGTGTTGACAGTGGCCTTACAGCACCTCGCCTGTTTCAGGACATCTGTTTTTTGGGGGATGTCCAACAGTCACTCGTGGACATGCCCTTCGATGGCACCCATCTCTTTGGAGACAAAGCAGACTCGGCGCTTGAGCGCTTTAAGGAGTCACAGATTACGGCTCAGTCCCTTAGCCTTGCAGCTGCTCCTTGCCCCCCACAGTTCGCTTTTCCCATTCCCATTTCCCATTCCCATCCAGCCACTGTGCTGTGCATGCTGCACAGCCTCTGTGTGACCGTGGATGCAGGATCCCATGTGCTTGTGAGTCAGGGAGCCAGTGATCCTCCCAGTCAACCTCTGCCCCTGCTGCAGTTTCCAAACCTTCCTAGTCCATCGCTCTATCCTGGACCAGTTGGTGGCAGGATCCACCATCACCTGCCCTAGTGGGAATGCATCACAATGGACAGGTGGAATTTGCAAATAGTCCGAAGAGGCTACTTCCTCCCCTTCAAGACTACCTCTCCGGCCATGCCACCATCCTACGATCAGATGACGGAGGATCACCTGTCACTTCTCCACTAGGAATATATGTCTCTTTTGGCCAAGGGAGGAATAGAGAGGGTCTCTGTGACAGAAGTAGGATGTGATTGTTATTCCTGCTACTTTCTGGTCCCCATAAAGGACAAGGGCCTCCGCCCTATCCTAGACCTCTGGTCCCTCAATCTGTTCCTCAAAAAGCAGAAGTTCAAACTGCTCACTCTAGCTCAGGTCCTATCTGCCCTGGACCCTGGAGACTGGATGGTAGCGTTGGACTAGCAGAACACCTGCTTTCATGTTCCTGTCCTGCCTGCCCATAGACATTACTTGGGATCCGTGGTAGGTCACAAGCACTTTCAGTTTACTGTGCTACCCTTTGTCCTTACCAGCGCCCCTCGAGTGTCCATGAAAGTGATGGTGGTATTCGCAGCTCATCTGCGCCAGCTAGGAGTTTCAGTCTTCTCCTACTTCGACGACTGGCTGTTGAAGGAGAGATCACCCCAGGCTGTCATCTACCACCTCCAGACTACAGCAAACCTCCTGCATTTGCTGGGATTCCCTATAAATGTGCCAAAGTCACATCTGACTCCCTCGCAGATGCTTCCTTTTATCTGAGCTGTTCTGGACACAATGCAGTTTTGGGCCTATCCTCCTGAAAAGCAGGTCCAGGATATTCAGGCTATGATATAGATTTTTCGGCCTCTATCCTGGGTGTCGGTGAGAATGACTCTGAGGCTTGCTCGGCCTCATGGCCTACTGCATCCTGCTAGTGACACTTGCCAGATGGTTTATGCGGGCTCTGCATTGGGACCTGAAATTCCAGTGGGTGCAGCATCGGGGGAATCTCTCTGAAATGGTTCAGATCTCCGTGAAACTGGCATGAAAAGTTGTGAAAAGAAACTCTTTTCAGTGTGCTGCGGTGGTGCTTATATACGACGCAATGTCATCACGGTGATCACTATGCCAACGACGCATACGGAGATGACCGACACCACCTGACAGCGAGTGAGGGTACTGCTCGAAGAAAAAATCTCCAGATTCAGTCTGATGCCTGGGGGAAATTCTATGGTAAGGAATCTGCAACTAGTAGATGTCTCTACCAGATAATTTGTTGCCAAAGGTCAGTAACTTGTTTGTTGAGTCTCCCATTAAATAAGTAAGATAAGGGGCCAGTGTTAATTGAATGATTCATCACACAAACCAACCAACAATTTCAGAATTTTTTTAACCACATTTACCACATGCTATTTACCCCAGCTGTGGATCACTGCTATATTAGTATGTATGCCTTAATTCCAAGTGTGTTGTATTTATGAAATGAGGGTAAATACCTCTGGTAAGTTTGGCTTCATAACTTTCCCCTTGCTTAATTGATTCTTTCAGAGACCAGGCAGGCTGTAGACAAGGATGACACATTGTTCTAAGTGGCTTTACCAGTTATCCACATCAGTGTGTTGACTTGAACTTCTTTAGTTTTGTGATGATGCTTATAGACAGGGCAACTGGAATTTTGTGGCACCGGAGGACTGAAACATTTTGTGGTATCATCTTTATGCTGTTTGTTGTTTTAATACACAATATTACTGTGCTCCTTGGTTGACTGTTAGGGGGTCATCTCTACATTCCAAGACCTTCTTTAGCATTTGCATTCCACTACATGCGAAACCTTCAGCAAAAAGCACTGGCTGTGTGTGCCATGATTTGGCTGTCTTCCAACAGAGCCAACTTCAGATAGACTGCTTTAAACCACTGGTGCAGTTCAGCACTTACTCTACCTGTGACTTCCGTGTCAATCAAGTAACCTATATAGATGTTCCTGTCTGTGGCATGTGAGGCAGCCTCAGGGGCAGTCAAACACACTCTTATCCATTCTACCATTCCATGAGGCCTTTCTCAGTAAGCCTTTCTGCTGCAGCCATGGCATGCTGAAAACATGCATGCAAACAATTGACAATAAGAGTAAATGGTCTTTGAAGGGAAAGCCCTAGGGTGGTTCAAGTCCTCCATAGAAAACCGCTTACAAGTGATGAGTGGATTACACATGGTCTAACTCATCAGCAGTCTTTCAAGGTGTTCCTTAAGGTTCTGTTTAGCCCCACCCCTGTTCAGCCTCCACCTGGCGCCACTGGGTGGGCTAATAAAGGACTCCAATATTTCCTATTTCAATTTATAGAAGACACACAGCTTACATCTCTGGACTGGCTTCTACTCTGGACAAAACGTAAACTTGTATGACTGTACACAATCTGAAGTTCTACCCCATAAGACAGGGTTCCTTGTCTTCTTAGCAAAGTCTTCTTCCACACCAGTCAAAGAAAGCTAATGTTCTACCACCTTCATAGGCAGCTCTGTTATCTGTGGAAATAACACATTTCTTGTCTTCACGCTAGACAAAACAAATTAATATCCCCAGCCATAGCAGCATCACCACAAAAAATGCAAATTATTGATTTCAACTTATCCCGGGTATCACACCCTTTCTTCCTGCCCACAGCTTGAAAATAGTGATTCAAGCCTTGGTCCTTCAGACAGTACTTTGGAAACAGTATCACAGCTGGATTCCACAAGACATACCTCGCCAAAGAAAGGCATGGTCACATACTGCTGTTCCCCTCCTCAGAGGCTAGCCTGTGGGACTGGGTCACTCCTATAACGCCTTCCCTTAATTGTCTGGCAGTTGCAGGTAGATCCTGTTGCCTGTCTAGTTCACAAAATCATCTACTCTGATCATTTGCACTATCTAGCTAAGAAACTGAAGCCCTGTGGTGGTTCCCTGCAATTTGGCAGAACTGACTTCCTACTATTTGAAATCACAGCTTTCAATATAAAACTTACTTTGAGCCAATCATTCTCTGAAAGTGTCCTAAGGATTTGGAACTCAATCCCACTGGAATGTTGGACCTTATCATGTCTACCAGTCTTTGAAAACAACTCAAAGAATGCTTCTTTAATAAGTTCTGTCCAAACTCAACCCCTGTCTAGCTCAACTGGATGATATGTAGCATGCTTGATTGCTTGATTATATTTGTCTGTTTATTAACTGCACCTTCTCCTTGACTGGAGTTGAGCTTAGCTATTGACTCTGGACCTGTGGCCACATGAAGCAAAAGTATGATTATTTTTTGTACACTGGAATATGATTAGCAGTCATCCCCCTTCACCTTCCATTGTCTATTCAGTGCTGTGCTTGCATTCAGTTCTACTTTTATTTGTGTTGACCCTTCTGATATGGGCCTAGATTGCATGTCCCTTAACACCTACCTACCCTCATATTGCACAATAACTTACAAGTTTGGAAACCTACCTACGTTGTCCACATGCTTTCATACAGCATTTATGGCACTCTCCCTTCTAATGTCTATTACCTGTATAATTTGTGCTTTGTTGGGTCAAGGTTTCTAATGCTCTTGGGTTTAGGGCAGGCTATCTAAACACTAAAACTGATAAATAAAATAAAATGGATATTATGCACTTAAGTGGTACCCGTTTTATTAAATAAGGGAAATCAATGGCTGAATTGCCCTTGTGGAATTTTAACCTGTGACCTATAGACTACACTTTTTGAATTCTAATTGCAATAGTCCAAAGAAATCCCTGGGTAAGCATCTACTTTACAAATACTAGTAGCAATATTGTATTGTATTGTATTGTAATCATATTTATAGAGCGCTTACTACCCCGGACGAGGCGTTGAAGCGCTTTTCGGTGAGTAGCACGCTAATCTGGAACCCAACACGAATTAGTGATGGATTAGTATCAGGAAATAATGAGTACAGTTTTAGTATCATTATGAGTTAATTTGAGCCGCGGATATGAGTGTTTGTTAGTTAGATTGACTGGAGTAATGTAGCAAGCAGATATTTGCATTGGGCATTCAGCCCATTTAGGTAACAGTACTTAACTCATCTCAATCGCTTTCGAAGTGTATCAAATTATGACTGCTTCAACTCCCATGCCATCTGAATGTTACTAAGCACTTTTTAATTCTTCAGAGACATACGTCTACGTGGCTAGTAAGCATATCCTTCCCAGTGTTAAAGAAATTCCTTCTGCTCTCATTTCTGCTTTTTCCCCCTGAAATTCGTGCAATTTAGCATTACTTTTTACAAATTCCTACCGTAATTTGGACATGGACGAAATTAGAAAAAAAAATTGAATAATAACAAACCATTGGCTTTCTGAATATAATATGTCTCCCTGCTGTTTGATAAATGTGAACACGTATTACATTTATGTTACAAAATGAATGCTCAATGTCCAAAAATGAGGCTAACCCAAGTTCTTCATTCAGATATGTTGGGCTAAATCCAAATAAGTGTTTTGCAGGTTTTATGTATGCTGTTGACTTTCTTCACAACATGCATTTTTTACTTTGTGATGTTTTGATGTTTATAGTAGCTTACTGAATTAGTCAATGTACAAGTCCAAGGGCCGATACAATACACAAGAAATCTGAGCTGGATTACATATTCACATGTGGCAGTTGCACTTGTTTCCAACTGGATGCCCAAAAATAGCACACTCTTTTAGAACTATGCGAGTTCTGCAACCAATCCCTATGTGTCAGAACCTTTTTCAGAGGGCCATGAGACATGCTGGGGCAACTGGGTCCAACCATGGTGGTTGATACCTTTTACTCCTGGTGTCTCAGGGCCCAACCTACTATGGATCCTGAGCAACTGGGCCAGGTACCCTTTCCGAACTTCTCTCAATGGTATTTGTGTACGAGCATTCAAAGGCATCTTTTGTGGGAAAGTGTAGATACAGGTAAGAGAACATGACTCGTAACTCAAAGTGCAAACACGACCATTAAATCAGTGTCCAGACCAGTACTTACTTTTATAAGAAAAATAACTATTTTATTTCTAACTCTACACATTCAAAGGAATAATAATGTCCATTAGCAATAATACAAACCCCTTGAGGTTGAGGCTCCAGTAGTTGACAAGCAAATCCCTGCCCCACAGACTTCCTTATAACATGGTTGGGGGTTATTTCTTGTCACTGGTGGCTACATCCAGGGAATGCTAACAACTAGGTGTTCCCTTTAGACTCCTTAGTTATTAGTGAACCGTGTCTATGGTGCCACAGCACCATTAGCAGCAAGCCCCCGGAGTCCCAAAGGCCCAGTTCTAGTCTTACCCGCTAAGGCGGTAAAGGAAGCATCCAGCAGTTCAGCGAGTGCCCTCTCCAAGGGTGCTCCTGAGTCCTGATCCAGTTTGGCGAAGCTGAGCTGCTCACGATACACACTGCAAACCCAGGAGGCACAGACTGTCTCCTTTGAGCAGCGCTGCAGGTTCGTCCCAGTGACTGGAGCTGCTCCTGCTTAGCAAACACTAGGGGGGTTATTACAACTTTGGAGGAGGTGTTAATCCGTCCCAAAAGTGACGGTAAAGTGACGGATATACCACCAGCCGTATTACGAGTTCCATAGGATATAATGGACTCGTAATACGGCTGGTGGTATATCCGTCACTTTACCGTCACTTTTGGGACGGATTAACACCTCCTCCAAAGTTGTAATAACCCCCTAGGTAAGTTACTTTTCCCTCACTGGGGGGGATTCCCTGGCTCCCGACTGATGGGCCCAGCAAGGGTGCAACATCTTTGGTGGCATTTTTACAGTCCTCAGGGAATCAGTCAGGTGCAGATCACATTGTGCAGGCTTGACCTGTTGGTCACAACAGTAATCCTCCCATCCGGGCAACAAGCTGAACACCAGGCCACAGTGGTACCAGCAGCACTCTTGACATACAGGGTTGCCGTGTTACTCATGCTTGAGCACAAACTCTTCTGGTGTGATCGCCCTCATTATGGCGGCCCCTCCTGGCATACAGGGTCACCGATCTTGGTGGAAACAAGTTTCATGCTCCAGCCCCAAACAAATTAACTTGTGCCCCCTCTAGGATATGTCACTATGGCGAGATGAGGCAAGGCTGGCCTTGCGCTTTCGTGCATAACTCTCCTTCCACGGCTCAGATCACAGTGGCCCTCTCCTGGCTTACATGGTTGCTGGACAATTCCTGCGTATGGGCAATGACCCGATTGGTGCACAGCCGTTCTCTTCACACCTTTCTCAGACAGTCCTCCCGTAGAGCTCCTCACTGGATTTCACACCCTCCAATGCTTTCCTCTTCTTCACAGGGCACACTGACCTTAGCAAGCAGGCAGGCTCTGGTTCTGCAGGGCAGGTGATTATGGTTTCCCTGGGTAATGTTCCCTCACCCAGCTGGGGGACTAGCAGGATTTGACCCCCAGTGCTAATCGCAGGTAGGAGTCTTGCAGAGCTTCCCCTATTCACACGGCCCGTTTGGCTGCTTGGTAGATGACAAAGTTTGGCGTATTAACCTTCACTTCTTACACATCGTTTCCAGACACCATAATTTGTTTTAGGGTCGGAGACTTTTATTTTGGTGTTCTATTTCTTTTGAAGTGTTTGCTTCTCTTTTCTTCTTTCTCTTTGAAAGGATATCTGTCACAGCAGGCAAGACTCAGAAGCTGACTGACCCGCAATCCAATTCATGGGAGTGACCAAAGTTCACACCTGGATGTCAGCCACAGTGATATGTGCATCAAATGTTAATCCCAGACTCCCAGTCCTATCCTTTATGATTCTCTTATAAACCTCATCTCCTTTCCTGAGATGTGTTTAGGCCCCTCTATGTGATCTATCACCATGGGCGCCTGCAGCCATTTTTTCAGGGGGGGCATCTCGGACTGTTTTTGGCAGGGGCCAGGGCAGTCCTGCTGGCAGTGTAACACTATGGCGGCTGTAGTGTTACGAAGCACTGTGAGCCTGCACACCAGGCTGTACCTAAATCCAGGGAGAGTGGGGGGCAAGCACCTTCCAATGCCTTCCCCCCTGCAGACGCCATGTCTATCACTGAATCAAAGAGCAACCTTTTGAAGTATGGAGGAAGAGCCCCTTCTTCCCTTACTCCAGTGTGTGTCCTACCCAGCTCACAGGAATGCAACAATACACAAATCTGTGAGGGGGATTTTTCTACTCCTCATGTCTTTACTAGACAGGGCTTCTCAAAATGGAACCCAGGGTCCTCCATGTAATTCACTATTGCAGGCACACTTGGATTCAGTGTTCATTTTAAGCACACTTATTGTCCAGTACTGTTGCCTCCATGCATTGTGCCATTACAGACACACACATTCAGCACACATATTTAGTTTGCGTGCACTGCTCCGGACTGTAGCTTTTCTGCATTGTACTAGGATGTGCTGTTTGCAAACACACACTGACAGCACACACACTCACCATGTGCGCAACCCGCAACACTTCACCCTTCATGTATTGTACTATTCGCAAGCACACATACACCCAGCACATGCTTCCATTGTGCATGCGCTGCACAACAATACATCTCTCATGTAATATATTCCCAACAGACATACTTATACTTAGTATCCACTAACCAAACATTTACTGCACAATACTGCTGTGTCCCTGTACTGTACCCGTCCCAGGCATAAATTTATCCAGCGCAGTCACTACTCCTGTGCTGTGCAGCACTCCACATCTAGCTGATGTAGGGCACAGGGTGAGTTAAACACACAGCAATGGAACTTTTAAAAAGGTGAGTGAGCATGTAGGCCTCACTTCAGCAAACCAGGGTAAAAAAATACCTTTTCGCTTACTACTGATCACTACATAGTAAGCTGCCATCACCGTGCTCCTGCTGCTTAACTCCTGGTGAATGTGGTAGCCTTCCACCACTATGAGTATCCCTCACAGTCCAACAAGACGACAAACCATGAGACAGCCCAATGTCTTTGTGCACACACATGATCTGTGTTCGACTATGACAAAACATCTGCATAAGGGATCCAGACAACCTTACAGTTGGGCACTCAAGGCCGGCCTACACATCTTCAACCATGCAGAGGACCTTTTACGTCCTAACACCATGGCTGCTGTATCCCTGCCTCCTCAAATGCTGCACATCGCGTGAAACAAGTCTACAAGGTATGCAAGAAGAACTGGAGATGGGGCCTTGCCACATGGTGTACAAGAGGAGTACGGGCCCATCAGCACTGCACTACAGGCTTGTACCAGGATGCATACCTCTGCTCAGGTGTTGTCCACAACAAGGTTGCAACCATACTCTGTGCTGAGAGTCTTGAGCTGCAGCAAAAAGAACAGATGATGGACAGAATGCTGAATAATGCAAACATTCACTCGTAGTTGCGAAGATCTCTGTTTAATCCATTTTTTTTTTTGCCCACCACGCCATCCCAGTTTGGACCCAGCCGCATGCAAATCAGTCTTGACCTTGTTCGCCATGGGAGCAGTCCAGCCTGAACTGCCACACCAGGTCCTCCCTGGACCGGAAACAAGCATTGTGGAACTGGTTTCAGTGTATCACCCTTCATCAGCCACCCTAGTTTGAATCTAGTGGTGCAGTGAGCACAGGACACATGTCTGGGCATAGCCTTCCCACAAATGTTTGCATTGTTCAGCATTCCATTCTTCTGTTTTTTTTTTTTTCTTGCCTTTGTCGTCCTAAGTGGGAGGGCTAAGCCCAGACCTGGGTACCATGCTCACTGCGCCACTGGATTCAAGCTAGCCCAGCTGATGAGGAGTGATACCCTAAAACTGGTCCCAGGATGCTTTTTTTCTGGTCCAAGGAGGACCTGGCCTGGCAGTTCAGGCTAGACGGTTCCCATAGGGAACAGGGTCAAGGCTGAATTGCATATGGCTGGGTCCAAAGTGGGGTGGCGGGCAAAAACAACGATGGATTAAACCCAGATCTTTGTGATTGTGGGTCAATGTTTGCATTGTTCAGCATTCCGTTTATCATCTGTGTTTTTTTTGTTTTTTTTGCGAGAGTCTTGAGTTGGACATTGTGTGATTACCTCGCAGTCCAATGGAGGGGCCCGCAGGAAGCAAGAGCAACGCTCTAGTCTTCCCGCGGGTCATTTCGGGAAAGGAAGTGACGGCGAGGGACAGGGATTGTGAAAAAGGTAAGTGGGGGCGGGTCTAGGGGGAGGAAATAAAAGGGGTTGGGGGTGGAGGGACCGGCCTCTTTGCCGCGATTCCCTCGCGCGTTTTAATTTGGAGAGGCCGGTCCCTGGGGCTCTTCACTGCGGGTTTCTTTTTGAAGTGCAGGTAGGGAGGGGCCCAGGGCGGGGAAGGGGTATGCGGGTATCTCCACTTGGGCAGTATTTATGTAGGCTGGGGCGCGCGTTTAGCCTGCGCGCCTCCCCCCTCCCCCCTCCTCTCATCCTTCACAATTACGGGGGGGGCGGCCATACGCTCCTTTTCGAGCCCCCCCCCCCCTTTTCACAGGAATCAGGGCACGTGTTTGCTGGCCGGCCGCGGTAACAGGTGGCTGGTTTTTAAGCCACTGCGGACCCTGGGGGCCCCGCAGCAGGCCTTTTTTGTTTTATAGGCCCAACATATCCTTGATTGAGCAGCGGCCAGATTGTGCTGGCCCCGACCACGTGGGGGCCTAATATAAATTTAAAAAATAAAAATAAAAAATAGGGAAATAGGAAGAAATAAATAGAAATAAAAATATATATATATATAATTCTATGCGATAGACTCGGGTTTGGATACTACAATTATCCAGGTGGGGAGCCTCACATCATTCAGTGGGGGCCCCCGCCGCCGGCCCCGGCACGTTGGTCAGAAGCGCTAGAGGTGTCTCCGGCGGCCTTCTCTACTCCGCAGGATCGGGGACAACACAGAGATGGCAGACGCCATGTGGGTCACAATGACATGTCTAATAACTACATGATGAGGAGTGGGAGTTTGAAAAACGGATGGATGTGTGTGAAGAGGTTTGTGTGGGAACTTGACTATGAAGAGGATCTGGAAGAATGGGAAGTGGGGGAGATCAAGGAAACAGAGGTTCACAGCACAAGGGGGAGGGGAAGAGGACTCAGGAGCGGCGCAGCCCCTCTCTCCGTTTCTATTTTTCAGGAGCGGGACAACAGCAGTGGTCACAGGAAAGAAGGCAAGAACAGGCACGGGGCCGAAAGGTTTTGCGGCCGGGGGCTGCACATTGCAGAGGTAAAGGGCAATGGTGGTTGGTTTGGGGTACGGTGCAAAAGGGGACGACACTCCAATTTACAAGTCGGTGGGGGTAGGAGAAGGTTCGATATTTGACACGCTAACAGGTAAAGATAAGAAAGGCGGGGAAAAAGGCACAGAGCTGCAAGCCAGAGGTACAACTTAGGGGGGACAAGGCAGCGGAGAGAAGTCAGGCACAGAAGAAAAGTAAGGGGGAGAACACAAGAGGAGGCTACCCTAGAGGGGTCTGGCTATGCCATTGGGCCCACACATAGTGGAGAAAACAAGGCCAAAATATGGAGACACGTACATGTAGACGTTTTTTAAAACTGTTACATAGGGACATACAAGCCACAGAAGGGTCTACGGAAGAGGAATGGGAGTTGGCCACTAGGCCGAGGGTGCCAATTAATATGGACAATTGGACATCAGCGTTTAATTTTTGCAAGCATTTATTGCAAGAAATACCCGGACAGGGCTATAGCGCTATTTAAATACATGGACATCATTAGGAAAGCGCAGATGCATTTTGGGGGTTCAGAGCTGGAATGAGCATTAACCCAGATGAGCCATGGGGGGACGTAGACTCAGAATTATGGAGGCAGTGGACGGCATCATCACAATCCGCAGCAGCGACACATACGGCCAGGGGGTTACCAGTGGTATATAAGCCGTTTCAGGCACGTCCAGCCGCGGGGTGGGGGGGGACAAAGAACAACATTTAACACGACAGGAGTGTGCGGGAATTTCAACAAAGGTTTCTGCTCCAGACATCATTGTAAAAATGAAACATGACTGCTCCAAGTGCGGGTGTTGTCACCAGGTTACGCAATGTTTTTCACTCTCCAGCCCCTCCGTACAACAGAGGGCGGCAAAAGGGGAGGGACACAGGGCGCTACTGATCCAAAGAGGGCCTAGGCCAGTGTAGGTTAGTTTTTATCTTACCAGGGCTGCGTATATAAACGGATAGGGCAGCTGCCTTGAGTTAGCAGAAGGGTTTCAAGAAGGTTTCAGGGTCAGTGACCACGACCCACGGGTGAGACACTGGGCAGACAACTGGCGGTTGGCAAGGAATTACCACAGGTGGTAAGGAAAAAGCTGGACAAGGAACGGTCATTGGGCAGAATTGCGGGCCCGTTTTTTATGAGGGGCCAAGTCAGATTTTGATGATATCCCCGCTGGGAGTCGTGCCGAAGAAGGCCCCGGGTGAAATCAGGTTGATACATCACCTCTCATGGCCGGAGGGCACATCTGTGGACGATGTCATGGCAGCGTAAGACACCAGACTGGTGTATGCATATGTGGATGATGCCATAAATAAATAAAAATAAAAAAATAAAAATAATTGGTCAGGGCGTGCGGCCATGGGGCAGAAATGGAAAATGCGATATGCAATCAGCTTTCAGGTTATGGCCGATACACCCAAGGGATTTTTGAATTGTTGGGGATGCAGCTTGAAGGGGCAGTCTATGTGGACAGGGTCCTGCCCAGGGGTCGCGCGATCTCATGCGCGTTGTTCGAAGCTTTTAGCACCTACATGCAGTGGGTCTCTGTCAAGAGTAGTGGGCATTATGCGGTGACCCATTATTTGGATGACTTCCTTTGCGGGAAGGAAGGGTTCGTGGGGAGTGCCGGACGGCTCTGGAAGACTTTCAGGATATGGCACAGCAGATGGGACTGCCGTTGGCACCCAGAAAGACCAAAGGCCCCTCATAGGTTCTCACCTTTCTGGGTAGGGATTTAAGACTCCAGTATAATGATGGCCAGATTACCTGCACAGACAGTAACGGAGATCCTGTTTTTTCTTGGTCATATTGATAGGAAGTACGAAAAATCGATTCGAGACAGCCCAGAAGGGGTTGGGGTACCTAAACTTTGCTTGTAGGACAGTTAAAGGGGGGGAGGACGTTTTGCAAGTAATTAGGGTTGTACATGTCAGGTGCAGTTTTGCCACACCACAGAATAATTGGGGTCAAGGGGACTCGGAAGATGTTAAGGTGGGAAATATTTCTGAAACAATTAATTGGGGTATCCAGGTGGTTCTGGGAAGAAGAGACAGTATGGCAGGTGCAGATATTTTCAGATGCGGCAGTAGCGCATGGTTTTAGTGATTTTAGGGGATGGCAGATGGTGCCCGGAGGCGTGGCCAGCATTTTGGTGACAACTAAGGAGGAGCATTGCTTTGCTGGAAATTACTTTTTCCTTTCTGGTGGCCAGGGCAGTATGGGGGGCGCGAGTTAGCAAATAGGACATTTTCTTCAGAACCAACAACATGGCTGTCGTGGATTCAGGAACGGACAGAAAGCGAGGGATGTGAAGGTTTTTGCGCTTGTTGCGCTGATTCAGGTTGCAGGGCTTATCTCTGAATTGTGATCTTTAAAGCTGTCCCTATACCAGGAGTTGTCAACGAGATTGCGGTTTCCCTGTCCCGTTCACAGTGGCAGCGTTTTTGCAACCGAGCGGCAGGAATGGAGCAGACCAAGACAGGGGTCCCCAGCAGACAAGTGGGAATGGGGGGTATGATGATCACGGGTGGGCGGAGATGTTTTTAGCGGACTCCACTCGGCGAAGTTACCGGCTGGCCTGGTTGGGTTTTTTTCCAGTTTTTTGAGCAGCTACAGGAAAGTTTTTGTCAGAATTAGAGCGGTGGGGGTAGAACGGCCAGGGAACCCTTTGATTTGAGTCGTTACTAGAGTTGTTACACAAATTGCTGGTATGTTGCCCAGATGAATACGAGCTAGCACTTTTTCCGCTTAGGCAGGGTGGATGTTTTGGAGCTTTTAGTCAACCCTCACGGTTGTCAAATAAGGCAGCCGGGGTTTTTTGTGCACAGATCAAGGTCCAAGCTCACTAGTTTTCAGCTCTTACGAGTGTTGAGTATGGCTTTGGAACGTGTGGGCCGCCGGGCCATGGTTTTTCGGCACGCATTCATTTAGGTTTGGGGCAGCTACGGCCGCAGCGCATTTGGGTTGGGACTGGGAAAAAGATCAAGGCGAGACTCCGCTAGCGATCAAGGTGTTGTGAACTTTAAGTTAAGACCCGAAAGGTGGGGCGATACAGTTGGAGGGGTTTTTTAGAAGGGGGGGGGAGGGGGGGTTTGTTCTGTCAAAAAACACAGGTTACAGTTATTTTTCCATTGCAGGAGATGCGTTTGGTCCATCACAGAGCAAGATGGTTACATGGCTGGTCGGCCATTCATTGGTCCACTGGGCAGTGAGGTTCGCGGAGAAAACCGATATATGATCGGGTCCTGGGACTATCCAGCAGGCGGCACAAGGTGCTATGGTGGGAAAAGAGCAGAAGGCGGTGGGGTAACCTGTTTCCTTTCATCACTGCTAATTTATTGAACTGGGGATGTTGCGGAATTGTTAATCATACATTTGGAGGGGATGGCTTGTGAAATTGTCAGAACTCACGTTACTGCAACACATGCAGAGGGATTTGGAGATTCTCAAGCAAAAATCGCATGGTACATGCTTGGGTGGACAGAATTTGTTCCACGTAGAGGGTGGAAAGGGGCATTTAAGTATGGAGCCATGGAGCGGGCTCAAAGGAGTAAAGGTTTTGCTGGGCGCAAAAAAAAAAAAAAAAAAAAAAGAATTACTGAAACACGAGAACATTACAGAGCAGGAGGTTGCACTTTTCAGAAACGATGGTTTCACCTGTCCACAATGGGAAACGCATAATATTTGACAGATCCGAGATTGCTGGTGGAAGATTTGGGGGGAGAAAATTTGTGGATTACAAACAAGAAATGAGAAGCACTGGGTCGCAGTAGCGTGGCCTTTGTGGGGGTGGGGCAGCAAAACGCCAAATGGGTTTGTGCTGGTTGGCAGTAGATGGGGGAGGATGGTGAGTCAGATGCGGGCTTGGCCACCCTTCCAGGGAATAAACAAGCAGGTGAAGGCTCTGAGTGGGGGTACGCACGAACCAAATGGGGCATGAAAGGAAAAGGGGAGTGCGTAGGGGAATGGAAACGAGATAAAGGTTTTGAAGGAGAAGGATGAGCGAGGAGAGGTTAATAGGAGGGTGTTATTAAAGTTACGGTTACGTTTGAAAGTTAATGGTTATGTTACTTATGCAATCCTGTCCTAATAAATGACCTTTTACACTAAAACAGCTGTCACTGAATTATTTCCCGATGGAGGGGCCCGCGGGAAGCAAGAGCAACGCTCTAGTCTTCCCGCGGGTCATTTCGGGAAAGGAAGTGACGGCGAGGGACAGGGATTGTGAAAAAGGTAAGTGGGGGCGGGTCTAGGGGGAGGAAATAAAAGGGGTTGGGGGTGGAGGGACCTGCCTCTTTGCCGCGATTCCCTCGCGCGTTTTAATTTGGCCTCCCACCCACCCGGCAAATGGAAGAGCGATTGGAAGGACGGAAGTTAGAATCGAATAGCAAGGAGGGGAGGGAATTGTCAGTTAGGGCAGGTTGCAGGGGTGAGCGAGCAGTAGATGGGGGAGGGTGGTGAGTCAGATGCGGGCTTGGCCACCCTTCCAGGGAATAAACAAGCAGGTGAAGGCTCTGAGTGGGGGTACGCACGAACCAAATGGGGCATGAAAGGAAAAGGGGAGTGCGTAGGGGAATGGAAACGAGATAAAGGTTTTGAAGGAGAAGGATGAGCGAGGAGAGGTTAATAGGAGGGCGTTATTAAAGTTACGGTTACGTTTGAAAGTTAATGGTTATGTTACTTATGCAATCCTGTCCTAATAAATGACCTTTTACACTAAAACAGCTGTCACTGAATTATTTCCCGAAGTACCTATTCGAGGTCATGCGCTTCTGCTCCGTTACTACATTCCTTGCGGTTCTTCTTGGATTCCTACCTAATTTACACGTCCGTGCAATGTTTACACAATTAATTTCTCTGAAAGTACATGACTAAATGGCACAACTCGCTGGAATTTAACAATAATACTAGGATTATGTGGGTATTGAGCGATTAGCACAGTACATTCTTGATTTGAACTGTGGATGTTACACAACCCAAGCATGAGATTAGATTCAGTGTAGGCTTTGTTTTTTTGCCCAACAAGTCTGAAGGAGACGTTTATTTATACCGAGGGATGGCACGCTTTTTCAAGCTGCGTGAAACTATAGCAACAGGCGTGTCTGTGCGTATTGCCAGTATTAACTGAAACCTTGCTCTGAATGTATTTGTCTGTTTTGATCGCTGACCACAGTGTCTGGGCTGAAAACGTCATCATTGCGCTGGATAGCATTTGTATGCTCGCAACGCACTCACTGGTGACTCCTTTTTCGAACCGTTACTAGGAGACCTAAACATTCATGTGAACAAGGCATGCACTTGAGTTGCCCCCGTTGCTTACTCACCTGTTGATGAATATTTGCACATCGCCAAAAGCAGTTTCGTTCCTTGATTCCCACGGGATGGCTTCTGATAAAAGTTGCTAAGGTGGTTTGTGGTGGGGGGATGATCACAGGGCTTGCTCCTTATTGCTTCTCGCTGGCCCTTGTTAGCTACATACCCCAGTCGGGTTCGCTTTGGATGCTGCTTCGGTGTTGCCTTTGAAATGAGTGACTGACCGAAGTGCAAGTCGTGGAAGTATCAGAAAGCTTGGAAGAGGGAGAAACTCTCAAGTGAAAAATGACCATTGCAGATGAGTTTCTTTGAAACCTGAGGGCAGAATATATCTCTGTCTGTTTTATGTTAAAGCTGGTAAGATAAATGAGTAGGTTCACGTGTGTGCTGAAAAAATCTGCACACAGCTGGCTTGCAGGTGGGCAGTCAGGTCGACCCTACCCACCTCATTTCCAGCATAATGAGAAAAGTACGAGTGAGGTGGAGCGTGGTAGCATCTGTTATAAATCACACTGCTATGCTGTGCTGCTGTGCCAGCTACGAATATGGGGCCTATTCACAAAATACATCTTGTAGTACATGTAGTAATACTATAATAGTACTGCTCATGTGATACAAAATGCTGATCATTAACCTAAGTGCTGAGGTGTCTGTCCCCTCCTTTCTAAACTTTTAAATGAGATCTCCTGCCCAACTGCAGAGACCTCTGTACACGTACATCTGCATTTTAATTTAGTAGTGGGAGGGACAGGTGGAGTAGCTGGAAAATGAGGAAAACCTATTGCTAAATGGGAGGGGTTTAGGGAAGAGTAAGGTAGGGGTTATACGAGGAGTAAGGAGGGGTTTAGTGAGGGGCAAACGCCAACATAAAAATGAATGACACCATTGATATTCATAAACTGCACGTCTATAGTTATCACAGCCAGAAAGAACCAAAATAATTCTAAATGTACATCAGCTCGCACCTGGCGTAAGTCCAGCACCACACATGGCCCACTACCTGTACTGCAACACCCTCACGTGGAAAATAGTGGTGTCAGGGGCTTAAAAGAAAACCCACAAGAAACAATGTAAACATAAATTATTTTATTTCAGCATTTAAAAAATATATATACATTTAATTTAATGTTAAAAATATATGTAAATTAAACATATTTTGTTAAAACATTTTAACCTTTTTAATTTAAAAATAAATATAGGTTTAATTTGTTTAAAATAATTACATTATTTATATTCATTCTATACTTAACATTTAGCAATTTTCAATACATAATAGACACATTTTACCTTAGATGAGATTTTCTTTTAATACATTTTTATAAAGAAAATTTGAATTAAATATATTTACATTAATTAATTATTTAAATAAAACATAATTTAATAATGCTGTAGCATTTTCTCTACCTTTATTATAGGTGTTTCAAATTAATTTACAATAATAGTTATCACAAAATATTTGTATTTTTTGTTTGGTGAAGGAGATGTCTGTTTGTTGTAACGTTATACATGTAAATTAGCCCCATCATCTGGATTCAGGTCATAGAGACATGTAAGTTTGCACTCTGTAATACATTTACACTCCTAAATGGCGAATATACAAAAGTAGTACATTTAGTACAATATGTTGGAGGAAATGTACACATGTAGATTTACTCATGTGTAAATTTACCTTTGTCTGGCCGCCTATGTGTTTAAAGCCATTATTTAGCCCTTGGTCAACTGGTTTGCAAGCTGCTCAGGTAGCGAAGACCATGATTCCTACAGCCTGATAGGAGCAGGGCCACATTAGAGATCATGTGCTGGGGTTTTCTGCAAAATGTGCTCCTACCAAAAGAGAAGGATTACTCTTATCAAAAATGTCATCATCTGGTGGAGCTCACCAAGGTATTGTTTTTATTTTTCAGAAGAGAAAGAAACCCCCAAACAGGTGGCTTGTCGCTGAAAAACAAAAAAGACATTCTTGAGAAGTCAAGTGATTTCTTCAAGGGCGTGGGGGGTATTGCTGGCATTTGTGCTGCCTATGATCAGCGTTCCTCTCATGACTGTCACAAACAGATAACATGTCAGGAGGCATTAGGGTGGGCCTTTTGACACTGTAAAATCAGATGAGCTGCTGACAGGGTTTTGATGGCATTGACAGCTGAGGCTGGAATTCAAGCAGGGTTTCCCACTTCTAAATGCAGCAGGCAGATGACTGATTTCTGCCCCAATATAAAGGGCAAACATGCTGGGAGGATGTTGCTGTACTTCCGGCGGCATCCCAATCTGTCGTATTACAGTGTTCCTGCCAGGCTGACCGGCGAGAACATTGAATTAGGACGTTCCCACTGGACTAACCGGGGAGAACAGTGCTATGATATTGGTCCTGGCTCCCATAAGGGAGTCAAGGCCAATACCATAGCACAGCAGCACTCTCGGAATGCGCACTGTCTGCAAAGCAGACAGTGCACATTCCCAGGGTGCTGGGCAGGAAGGCCCTTGCACTGCCCAAGGAGTGAGGCGGTCCGACCGTCACTGCAAGGCTGGCGGTCTCATGGCCGCCAGCCTTGTAATGAGCCCCTAAGTCTTTTGACTGGTACATGCTATGAAAGGTTGAAACTTCCATTCTACTCAAACCAGGGCACCCAAATTTGAGAAATGAAATTGGCTTAATTTTATCATATGTTGCGTTTCAGAGCAACATTTGAGGCATTTCAGATAATAAGATATTGTAAAAGAATATCATCTTACTTAAACTTTGCTGTAGTTATTGATTCCACTGGGATAAGAGGCTGTAGACACTCATAAAGATTTAAATTTGTGGCCTGTATGTTATACAGATCTCTAAGAACTATTCACCTACCGAACCATCTTGCACATTTTCAAAGAGTGAGCACTGAAAATAAAAACTTTCATGTCCATGGTGTACCTTTCCTGTGGCTGCCTCTGGAGACACTGTGTTGATCGATAAATAAAAGAACATATTGTATAAGAGCTAGATGATCAAAGTTTAAGAGTTTAACACAAATTGAGAGTGCTTCAGTTTGAGACTTGTTAAACATCCTGAAGCTGGGGAGGCTTGGTTTATTGGGTGAATCCTTGAAAGGAATCCCATAGATGAAGATATGATGAAGAAAACTGTAGCCCTACGTAGCCCAGATCTAGAGGAAACTATCTACTATATATATCAATATCTGTATATCAATATACATATATATCTATTCGCCTATTTTATATGGCTGCCAATAGAGATTTTATAGGTATGGTTATGTTAAGGTTTCCATTGAAAAGGTGTGTATTTGGTTTGCTTATAACTGTTTGAATAATGTGCATAAGATGTTCTAGTCATATATTGTAAGTGACTACGTTCAGCACGTCAGTGTTTGTTCAAGTCTGCTTTAGGGGTTGAGGAAAATAAGAGGGGTGGTCCAAAAGTGTGTGCTCCATTTTAACTTTCATTGGAAACTGTACTGTCTGTTCAGCGTTTTACAATCTGGGGAGATTAATTCATTTGAAAAGTGAACTAATCAGATTTAAAGAAAGAATATTTCCCCTTTTTCCAGTGAGGGATTTGCGTGCCCTTTGAGTATTCCAAGATCAAGGCAATCAGATTGGCTGACGTCAAATGAAAACTGTTGTGGTCTTGACCATTACAGGATGCCATGCTCCAAATCCTGTGTCCTGAAAAAAAGTGACTTAGGTCTACAAAGGGGCTGGAGGAGCATCTTCTGACCCAAGAGTGATGTGGGAGTGGGGTCCCAAAAAGGCAGATATTGCCCCCAAAAGGAAAAAAATATATATATTCCACAATTTTCTTGCTTATACAATGTAAAAAAAACTGAAAGAAAATTCACAGTGCCACCATGCATAGCAATGACCATGCACAGCGAGCATTGTGGACATTAGGTTAGAGGCTGTGTACAGCTGGGACAGGGGCCAATGCATGGCCTGGGTTCACACAAGGCTTTGCCCCTTGAGCCCACTACTCCTATCTATAGGCCATTTGTTTGTTCTATGGCACAGAAGCTGGCACAAAGTTTGGCTACATGCCAGGCCCTGTGCCTAGAGATAGTTGTGCCCTGTGGATGGTTTTATACTGCAGTTTCAGGTGCAAGGGGCCTGGCACAGGACCTGCATCCTGAGCTGACTACGAGTAGGTAATTACACTTATGTCTGTTACGCAGAGCTGCATGGCTGGGTATGCAAAAGGGTGAGTGTGTAGCCTCCAGACAGCCCCTGATATGCACAGATCACATGCTATCTGCA
Source organism: Pleurodeles waltl (assembly GCF_031143425.1). NCBI lineage: Eukaryota > Metazoa > Chordata > Amphibia > Caudata > Salamandridae > Pleurodeles > Pleurodeles waltl. Next base: position 1,763,596,658 of record NC_090440.1, read on the forward strand.
GCAAGATTGAGAGTGGAGGATGCTGGGCACAGGATTTGGCCAAATGATTTCCAACTCACGTGCTACAGCTCTGCATATGACACACTAATACTACTTATATTGGAATGCCCCAAAGACATTGAAAACTCACAAATCTCCGGTTGCCTCAGAGTCGTTGATCGGTGGATAACTTGGAGCCATCTCAAACTAAATGCTTCCAAAACAGAAATACTCATATGTGGTGACTGGAAAAGTTATGATTCACTGTGTGTCTGGCCTGACGATCTCGGACCACCTCCTCAATTATCCAAGGAAGTTAAAAACCTTGAAATTACCATCGAATTAGGTTAACAATGAATGCCCAAGTGGACAAATTAACACGAACAAGCTTCATCACCTTGAAGACTCTGCGACGCATCTTTCCCCACCCCGGATTTCCACACAAGGTACAGGCTACTATCTCTCTTGTACTATCCAAACTGGATTATGCCAATGGCCTCTACCATGGATCATCTCTATCTATTATGAAAAAACTATAACATATTCAGAACTCCGCTGCCAGGCTACTATTACATGTACAGCCGCAAGCTCACAGCTCCCCTGCCTTGAAAGCACTACATAGGTTACCCCTTGCCAGAAGATCCCCCTTCAAGCTGCTTTGTATCACCCTCAAAGCTATACATGGAACAGGATCACTTTTTATCAGAAACAAAATAACCAAATATATTCAACAAAGAAACCCCTGCTCAAGATTGGCACCCCACCTTAGAACACCACCATACAAGAAAAAGACTAAAGGTGGTACATCCTTCTCCGTTCAAGAAACTATGGAAATAATTACCCCAAAATATAATATCCACGGATAACTATCTTGTCGTTCAGACAACTACTCAAGAGTTGGCTCTTTCCTTCATAACCACCATATTCAAACAGCAATGGACTGCATATGCCTGTGTTGATAAATATTTTTAATCTGATTATGTGTATATTCTAGATATGTATAGTTCTTTAGGAAATATGTATCGCTACTATGTCATAACAATAAATTATACACATACTCTTTAAACCTGTTTAACAAATGTATATTTACTCATGGTTAAATATATATATATATATATATATATATATATATATATATATATATGTGTGTGTGTGTGTGTATATGCATGTGTGTATGTATATATGTGGGTGTATATATACATATATATGTGTATGCTATTCTATGCTTAACATGTTCCTAGGTCATTGCATAGCTCCTACATAAGTTGTTCAATTACATACTTATGAATCCCTGCTCTCGTTTTATATCACACTGATCAAATGTTTTATTATCATAAGCATTTCGCTATTCAACAATTGAGGAAAGATAAATAAATGTTAGAAAAGTACACTTATTAATTAACTTCAAATATTACAAATCTTGAGAGTCTGTGTTTATACAATACTACTTTTCTTCTCATTTTATTATACCCATTATTATATTCCTTGAAGATATATATTCCTTTACTATGTATTTACATATCTATTTATTACTCTAGTCCTACTGTATTAGAGACAATTAAATAAAAAAAAATCTATAAATAAAATTCAAATTATAAATAAGTAAATTAGAGTAAAAAATAATAAAATAAAAATAATGATTAAAAATGTGTGTGTGTGTATATATATATATATATATATATATAAAATTATAAATAAATACAAATAATATAAATGTACTCTCTTGTAAGCTTTACTTTGTCTACCCATCACCCTATGTCATGTCTCTATCAATATATCCTCCATCCCCACTCTGACTCATCCCAAGCCCATTCTACTACTTTCATCTCCAAAATAACCCTGCCTAAATTCCTCCCTCCTCTTCCACATCTAGTTCACCCCAAACCTCAGTTTACTACCATTATCGCCCAAACAACCCTACTAAACTCTCCCTCATTTATCTCACCTTTGACTCATCCAAAACACCTCCTGCTAGTATGATCTCCCTAACCCTTTCCACAGACTTTTCCCTCCTCCATCTATCCTTTACTCATCCCAAGCCTCATCATATTACTATAAACTCACAATTAACACTCCTGGATTCTTCCCTTCTCTATCACTCCATTACTCTAGTCAATCCAACTAATAAACTCACATATCCTCTGCTTAAATTAACTCATAATAATACTAAAACTGCACTCATATTTCCCTATACTAATCCACCACTAATTCCTCCTGGGTTCCGGAGTAGCGTGCTACTCGCCGAAAATCGCTTCGACGCCTCGCCAGGGGTAGTAAGTGCTATATAAATACTATTACAGTTACAACCCCACCTGTTCACAACCAGAGGCCTTGCACAACTACAGTTACGTGTACAATTCATGCACAGGCAGAGTTAGGTGTGTTTGGAGGTTGGGCCTAGGGTGAAAAAACATTAAAGATAAACTGTATTTTTTGTGCTCATAAGACTTTCACACGTGATTAAAAAAAAGAAATGCGGTCCCTTAAAAGCACAGTAATAATTAATGAAAACCGGTCAAGCCCCAAAATTGTCGAATAATGCTTAGCTGAGTGAATCATAATTCCCAATCTGTCATCCAAACCTTAAATGGCATCTAAAATGCAAAGCTTGCGACCTCACAACAATTACACTAACTGACCATACTCCTAGGTCCAGGCCCTGGCAGGCAGATTCCTTCTGTCCTAGCCAGTGCTTAATTTGTGCTTGTTGTTTCCGGTGCTGAGCACCGGCACTTATTTTTGAGGGCCGGTGCTTATTCTTCTGCCCCAAGCATTTGCTGTGAGCAAAAGACACGTATGGGAAAGACGGAGGAAGAGAAAATCGAAAAAGTGTCACAGTGGGAGAAAGCACAAAGCAGAAAGCTGCAAGAGTGAGCTGTAGGGACAAGGAGTGGCTTAAAATTGATTGAAGAGGCCCGAGATGGCTTCAGGATTACTCTGCCTCAGTATTCCTTGTTCCCACATTTAATTGCAGCAGCTGCGTGTTTAAGAGAAGGGCTTAGAACACCGGCACGTTTTAATTTACAAATTAAGCACTGCCTAGATCCATAAAAGCCAAGAGGATGTTTTGACAATGAGATGTGCAGCTGCCACTCTAAATCCTTCTGAAGATTTAAGATCTAATTCAATAATTTAAGAAACTACCAAACTTACTGCATTTATGTGGGTGCATTAGGAAACTGATAATTCCAAGATAGCAGGCAATTGCCACTTCTTTCACCTCGCCTTGTACCCCCGCCCTCTTCTACTTGTACCTGAATGGGTGAGCAAGACTGAGACAGTCAGTGGTTAAGGAAGTGTAGTTTTGTATTAGGCATATGAAAAGTGCCTCAGTTCGCCTTGGTAAACTTCCTGCAGCCATCCAAGCCATATATGAACACTGCTGCAGAGTGGGCTCTTCATTTGGAACAAGTCAAAAACAAAGAGGTATTTTTACATTTGTTTGATGAGCAGTGATCTCTAATTATAGCACTAGCTATGTGCAGTGAGGATGATGATGAGAACATTCAGGGAATTCAAAGACGGGTAAATGGTTACTGGAGCACGTTTTCTGTAGGTGGATCCTGGAAAGTACAGAACTGTTCACAGCGACGAGAATAGAAGCAAAGAAAATGGAATAGCAAAGGATTTTAAAAGAGGCGTGGTCCTGATTTCGTTTATTGTAATAGTATTTATATAGCGCTTACTACCCCTGACGAGGCGTCGAACCATTGGCACCAAAATGGCCATTGCAGAAGTGAGCACTGTTCTCCGGGATCTAAAGGCCCTGATGCCAGTGGTTCTAGCAGAAGGGCATACATTAGCTGAGCAGTCTTTCCAGACATTGTGAGTCAAGTGCAGAGGCGCCTGCTTTACATTCTGTTTCAAGATGGCATGTTTTACTTACCTGTGCTGAAAGTAAACTTTGTAATAGAGAAGCCTCTGCTTTGTTATTTCCTCCTAATCTGGCTTTCAGTTTTGTTCATTTTTCAAAAGCGCTGGAATTGCTAGACAACTCTGCAATATAACGCTAATTCTCTTGCATAATACTTTCTGTTACAACCCCGTGCCTTCGGGCACTGTCATTTCCACTGCTTCTGTTTCTCAGTAGTACATGGGGTCCTCCTTCTCCTTAGAATCAGAGCCACATTTCTACTTAACCACTAATACTTCGAAAAAGGCTAATTGTACAATGTATGAGTCAAAAACATTCACACAAGTTAAAATAGTTGATAGAAATAATCGCACACTAACACAAACTTAAAGGTAAAATCGAGTCAGTGCAGGAAAATTCGATGGCCATCATTTTCGATGTTCCTGGTTTGCTGGTGAAACTTGTTAGCTCCTCTGGGGATTGAAAATGATGGGAGTGAGTTTTGCCTGGTGCTGTACTGCCATTACTATGGCCTCTTCGGCTTCGATACCTCCATGCCCGGGTCTGAAGGATTCATCAAATAGCAAAGTTTGTTTTTGTTTTCTGCATTCTGTTGAACGGGGTGATTGTTTACTACTAGCACTGGTACCGTAGTGAGTTTGGTGATATTCAGCTACATGGAGTACCTGCGCGGTGTTGCCCTCTGCGCTCTGTCTAGTGTGTGCAGTTAGGGTTTGCCTGTTGTCTGATGGGAACAGCATTAGCAGTTATTGGCCCATTTCCAACAAATTGTGGCACATGTTACCTCAGCTTATTTGTACAAAGAAACGTGAGAATAAATCACATTCTTGTTTCTTAGGGTCATCATTGTCAGATTTGTATTATTGTGAATGAGATTTGTCAATACAGTGGTGCTTCTGCCTTTGGGTGTGTTTGTAGGTGTTGCTGGCATGAGTAAGGGCAAGAGCATTGTCTGAATGGAGAGTGAGGATTTTTAAAATGTAAGGGGTTTACAAGAATGGGTTTCTGAAAACGGCAAGCATATTTTCCTCCTAGAGAAACAATAATAAATGAAGGCATTTAGAACTATACACCTGTTCCAATTCCACATATTGACGTATGTGTTGCATTTGTATACTCAGGAAATTCTCTGACTGCCATTGAGTTCATTTCTTTGAGAATAAAAAAAAAACGAGAAAATTGTTCTAAATGACTAACTGTATTGTAGTAAATTTCTAACTTTTCTTTACTCCTTCCTTTGTGAGTAGATTACTCAATGAATTGTGATGCGTTGCTATATAAGGCTGCGTTTTTAATTATCCTCTTTCCTACGTGCTTTGCATTCTGACATTCTTTCTCAGTCTAGGAGGGATGGATCTTTCATATAGTGAGAGTATCTCTGTGGTGGAAAATTGGGATAAGAGTCCATATGAACAAAAAAAAAGGAGCATAGGGGGCCTGGCAGGACTTTGTTCACATTCTCAATCACAATAAGGAGCAAGCTAGCTTGGTTCTAAACCTTTATGCAGGCGCACAAAATCTAGGACAGCGGTGTGTGGCTTGGGGACACTTCTTCTGTCACCCAACCCAAAAGTGCTGCGTGGCTTTGCATCATGCTCAAGCGTATTTGATACTTGGAAAGGGAAGGTTTCAAAATCCTGCAAGGATGAATGCAGTCACGTGGTGGTCTACGGCAGAACAGGGAGTGTGTGGTCACCAGACACAGTCACCGCTCACCTCCAGGGGCATAACACCCCCCTTCAGAGGGGCCCCATTCCACCCAAGGCCAATGAATATCTGGGAGATATAGGAGACTCTCAGGGGTCCTTCTTCACATATTCGAAGGGGACCCCATTATGTTCCGCACTACTTACCACCTCTGCATTTGTAGGATAGGTTCATGTGTAGCCCTCCCCTCTTGTATGGTGACTGGACTTATGGCTTTAGTTAGGAACAGCAGCAGGAGAGACCAGCAGAACTTAATCGGCTCGCATTGTTTGGCTCTAATCCGATGGTAATAGGCAGCCCACGGCTTCACTTTCAGAAAATACTGAAGAGAGTCGATGTAGATATTTGTCAGTGTATCAGTTAAAAGTGCAGGCACTTCACGTCCAACTTCGAGTCACAATCCTTTCAAGATATATAGCAGCATTCTGCAAATAATTTCAGGTGCTACTCGACAGTTGAAAAAAAACTATTCAAGTTGGGTCAGTACTTACCTCCTCTGAGGGGATTTTCTTCCTTCTGTAGCAACACACCAGTGCAATGTAACTTTGGACTGATATTTGCACTGAACTGCTGGTGCAAAAACATTTGCACTGGCAAAAAATGTGAATTTTGCACTTCTGGATCTCTGCAGTGTTTATGCATTGGATAGTGAGTGAAAACGTATCTTAACTCTCCTATCCTCATTCAGATTTTCCTTGAAAATGACAACTGGAAAAGAAATGCTTTGAAGTAAGTTCTCAAGCACGTTTTCACATTTACAGTTCCCCCTAATGGTGAGCTCTACTCGGTATTATGGGTGAGGCGGCCAGCTTGGTACTACATCTAAGGGACAGCTAGCTCGCATTGTAATGCTCTAAGATTGTGTTTATGTTGCATGGATTTAGTTTTATTCTTGGTCACAGCATTTTGTTCATTTTGAAGGCATGCCAGCGGGCATTCTGCGCAGCCTAGAAATACAGAATAAGATGGCCACCCCTGTCATGAGAGCAGAGTCCTGCATATTTACACTGTGGAATCGTAGAACATATTTTTTTAACCAAATCAGAAGTTTACAGAACGATAATTTGTGCCGTCATGTTGAGCCGGAAATTAAGGAAAGTCTTGCAAGTGAGCCAGGAAGGTACTGTCCGCAGGACTATAGCGGAGGGAGAAAATAGTGTTTCATTTCCCAGCACCAGCATCGCCATCTTGTTGCCATTTAATTCCATGGGTTTTATTCTCAACCGAGTTTCTTGTTTTCTAGACAAATAGCAGGACAACCTAACTCCTGAGAAGGCAGCCACTCATAGCTCTACCTGCCTAGCATGTGTGTAGTGTATGTAGTATGCATGAGTGATGTATTTGCATAGCACAAACCTAGTCAAACTCAGTGGAGAGTTGTACAGGGACAAGGGCAAGCATGTGAGTGACAGGAGAGGTAGCTGGTCCTGGGAGCAGAAGACTACGGTTACTGCGTTGTGATGCAGTGCTCTTTGAAGAGTTGAGGTATGTGATGTGTGTAAGGTGAGTTCACAGATGGTGGAGTAAAGCTCTTTGAAGAGTTGAGGTAAGTGTTGTGTGTAAGGTGAGTTCACAGATGGTGGAGTAAAGTTCTTTGAAGAGTTGAGGTATGTGTTGTGTGTAAGGTGAGTTCACAGATGGTGGAGTAAAGCTCTTTGAAGAGTTGAGATAAGTGTTGTGTGTAAGGTGAGTTCACAGATGGTGGAGTAAAGCTCTTTGAAGAGTTGAGGTAAGTGTTGTGTGTAAGGTGAGTTCACAGATGGTGGAGTAAAGCTCTTTGAAGAGTTGAGGTAAGTGTTGTGTGTAAGGTGAGTTCACAGATGGTGGAGTAAAGTTCTTTGAAGAGTTGAGGTATGTGTTGTGTGTAAGGTGAGTTCACAGATGGTGGAGTAAAGCTCTTTGAAGAGTTGAGGTAAGTGTTGTGTGTAAGGTGAGTTCACAGATGGTGGAGTAAAGTTCTTTGAAGAGTTGAGGTATGTGTTGTGTGTAAGGTGAGTTCACAGATGGTGGAGTAAAGCTCTTTGAAGAGTTGAGGTATGTGTTGTGTGTAAGGTGAGTTCACAGATGGTGGAGTAAAGGTGGTGCACATACTGGAAACCATTACAAGAACCAGTCTGACAGGGCAGGTTCTCCCTTTTATTGGGAGGTAGGGCGCGCACCCAAGTGGCACACGTGCGAGTACACCACAGACTGAAGGTGCACTTTGGGTGGGATAGTTGACAGGACGAGCCTTGGGGCATTCTGATGCATACATGTACTGTGGGGGAAAGGGCTCAGCTCCATTGTCCTAGTTCACATATAATGCTAATTGGGGCCATACAGAATTCTCTACTCTGGTGACAAATGTTTAACATCATTAGTTCACTTTGATTGATTTTTGGAAACACTAGCTAGTAACTAAATGATCAATCGGAACATCATGTAGAAAGAAGGGAAGTTACTTGTTCACAATGAACCGCACTAATGAAACCGACATCTTTGGGACAAGTAGGCTATCAGAGCCCAAGATCTCTGTCAGTGACTTCTGCCCTTTGACCAAGGAGACAGGTTTCATGTTAGTAATTAGCAAGCCCAAGTTCTCTGCAAAGCCTTTCATTTAAATCTGAACCGCCCGAGAGAAGTGAGAGTCTCATCAATCGAACAATAAATAGCGTCTGCAGTCGCCTGAGCTCTCCAGCCAAAAACAAGTGCGTTCCTCGCGCAGGGCGCGTCTGCAGTCTGAGCACGTGCGTAGAACGTCGCCAGGCATGGCATTAAGCAAAGCAGCTGGTTTTATGACTTAATGTGCGTGTTACCGGGGCCGTTCAAGAGGTGACGTGGGGACCGTCTCTACATCTCTATGTTTACAGCATTAAGACTAAAGCATTAATAGGTGAGTACTCTTTTCAGTATTCCTTCATAATTTGTAGAACCCACTGTCTCTGTATAGATTGGACCTGTCCAAAATCATCTCAATTTTATAACAGACTTAAGCAAACCTCTTTTGTAATTGGGGAATGTCGAAGACTAGTTTTATATGACCATGGGCCAGAAGTACTATTTATTGCTCACAAAATTCTCTCAATTTGCGAACAGTAAGTAATTTTAGCAACCGACTTATGTACTAATAGTTTGGTTCTTGAACTTCCAACAAACAGTGGCCTACTTGACCATGAATAGTAATGAGATATGTTGCAAGTTGCTTTACCAGCAGGCAACCATCCTTGTGATGGCCTCCAATCTCAGTGAGTCACAACATTTTTTTTTAATTTAATAAAAATGCAACTACGTTTCCTTTAAGGGTTTGCTTTTAAAAAAAGTTTTCTATTTTTAAAATTTGCTGAAGAGTTAGCAGTGGCCTCTTTTTTTAGTTCACAAAGAGGATGGGGTCGCAATGGCACCCCTTCCCTTTTGCAAATGCCTGACTACCACCTTTGAAGAATTGGTACATTTTCAATGTTTTGTGGCCACATTTTGGGTGCAAAACATTGATACACATGATACGGCTTCTGTATTTGGAAAGGGGGCCTACAACATGCCACTTCCGGATACCAAGTCCTATCCATTTGGAATCCCATTAATATCTTGTTCTATTTTAATCCTAGTTTCTTTCTTCTTTACTCCGATTAGTGCCTGTGCCTGACCCCGCACCACTGCCTTGAATGCCTTCCAAGGGATACCCTATGACGATACCGACCCTTGTTTTCTTTGAAGTAAATATCAGCCCCAGCCCTCCATTTGCCCTGTAGCTCCTTATCCTGCAATCTCCTGGAGTCGAGCCAGGGCGGTAACGTAAAGTCTTTTGTGTGGCCCTTTAGGAGAACCCCCACTGGCAAGTGGTCTGAGATTACTCTAGCCTGGTTTGTGGCCTCCTCAAACCCGGCCACCTGTAATGTAAACACATGGGTGGTCATTATGACATTGGCGGTGAGTGATAAAGTGGTGATAATAACGCCAACAGGCTGGCGGTAAATACGGCCAAATTATGACCACGGAGGTGATACCTCTCATAGACAGCCAATGTACCACACCAGCCTCCAGGGCGTTAACACCACTGACCACGGCAGTAGCCATCAACAGCCAGGCAGAAGCCAAGGTTTCGCCCACCATATTACGATATAGCCAGCCTCCAGGATTTCCGCAGCGGTACCAACGCCATCAAAAGTCTGGCAGAAACATATCACAGAAAACAAAAGACTCACCAACAGGTACACAGAGGACTCTGCTGCCGCCATGGAAACGGAACTTCAAGTCCTCCCGATGCTCTTCTATGCCATAGCCCTCCTGGAACACCGATGCTGACAAAGACGACAACGGTGAGTACAGCCACGTAGCACACAAGGGAGGGAGGAAAAGGATAGTGACACACACACACACACATAACACACACCATTCACACACTCCCCATACACAGAACCAGCTGCAGAGTTAAACCAGTGTCACAGGACCTACATTAAAATAAAACAAGTACCACAATGAGAATCACCTAACACTGTAATTTAATGCCAACAGCCACCATATTGCCCATTTGAATCCAAATGGAGGCATCTATGTCCAGAATGGGCCAGTGGCCAGTCCAAAGTACAAAAGGGCCACATGGCCACAGTACACAGTCCAAGGCCCATCTTGACTCCTGACACAATACAGGAATCCACTGTTCAGGGGCATCATTTTGGAAATGGGCAGGCACCTCAGGGGGAAGGAGGGTGCACCTCAACTGAAGTGAGAAACTTTCCCACTGGTTCTGGAGGGGGCTCCATGCCCTATTGTCTTTAGTGGGGAGTATAAGGCCACAGTCTCTGAAGTGGAGAACTTGCCCACTGGTTCTGGAGGGGGCTCCATGCCCAATTGTCTTTGGTGGGGAGTGTAAGGCCACAGTCTCTGAAGTGGGGAACTTGCCCACTGGTTCTGGAGGGGGCTCCTTGTACAACAGTCCCTGGAGGGTGGCCTACATTACATGCCCTCTGCCGGAGGTGAAGGCTGATGTGCCTGTGCTAGAGGTGAGGGCTGCTGTGCCTGTGCTGGAGGTGAAGGCTGCTGTGCCTGTGCTGGAGGTGAGGGCTGCTGTGCCTGTGCTGGAGGTGAGGGCTGCTGTGCCTGTGCTGGAGGTGAGGGCTGCTGTGCCTGTGCTGGAGGTGAGGGCTCCTTGCCCTCTGCTGGAGGTGGGGGATCCTTGCCCTTTGCTGGTGGAGTGGGTCTCTTGCCTTTCATTGGTGGTGGAGTGGGAACCTTCCCTTTCTTTGCTGGCGGAGTGGGAACCTTCCCTTTCTTTGCTGGTTGATTGTGATCCTTGGCAATCTTTGGTGGGGGAGGGGAATCCATGTGTCCCCTCTTGTGTCTGCTCTTATGGGCAGGACAGGGGGTGGTGGGGGATGGAAGAGGTCAAGACGTGCAAGGAAAAGCTTCATAGGGGTGCTGGGGTGGGATGTGGGAGGAGGGATGGGAGTGGAGGTTGAAGGAGTAGTTTTTGGAGGTGTACATCTGCTGGACTTGGGTACAGGTGCATGGACAGTATGCGTGTGTGAGGTGGATGGCTGTTGGGTGTCTGAGTGCGTGCGTTTGTGTCTCTTGGGGGTCAGACAGGGTGGGAGAGGACAAAGGGGGCGCATGGATAGATGTTGTGGAGGTGTCTGCAAGTGAGATGTGTGTGCTGCTTGATGTGGTGATGGTGGCGGTGGCTGTTAATGCAGTGCATGCAGGTGTGAGTGCAGATGTGACTGTGAGGGAGGAGGAGGAGTGGGAGACAGTGGCTCCACTGTCTCCCCCTCCTCCTCCTCCAGTGGAGGCAATGGATGTTGTTTTTTGTGCAACTGTCCGTTGTTTGTGTGAGTGCTTGTAGCCTGAAGTGTGCTGCCTGTGTTTGACTGTGCTACTCTTGTCTGATGTTTTGTGTGCATGCTTGTCTGTATCTGTGCCAGGGATGGGTTGGGGTTGAAGAGACAGGGACTGGGAAGTGGTAGTTGGAGGGGAGACAGTAGAAACAGGGACACTGGCTGCCATCAGAGAGGAGGCCAGAGCCTGAAACGATCTCTGCAGCGCCAACCCACTGTGGATGCTTTCCAGGTATGCATTGCATTGCTGCATCTGGCATGCCAGTCCCTGGATGGCATTCACAATGGTTGACTGCCCTACAGAGATGGCTGTCAGGAGGTCAACAGCCTCCTCATTGAGGACAGCAGGGCTGACTAGGGCAGGGCCTGAGGTGCCTGGGGCGAAGGAGATTCCCACCCTCCTGGGTGAGCGGGCATGGCCAACTTGGTGTGGGGCTACTGGGAGGGTGGTGCTGGCACTGGGGGTGGCAGCTGTACCTGTAACTGGGGTGGTTCTTGAGGGGTCCGCCACCACCCGGGAGCTTCCCTCAGATGAGGAATCAGAGTCTGTGTTGTCACCTCCTGTCTCCACCGTGGTGCTCCCCTTGCCTTCTGTCCTACTGGTCCTCTCGGCGTCAGTGGACTCTGCCTCCTGGGTCCTGTGGGATGCAGCTCCCTCAGTCACCGGTGCCCCTGCTCCTCCACCAGATGATGCTAATGCACACATGGACAGGGTGACAGAAGAAAATGGGGAGGGGGAGAGAGAAAGGTAGCATGGGTCAGTTACAGCACACAGTTGGAATACACATTACCATCACACACAGGGACCAGGATTGCGCACCATGCATCGCACTAGCTTTCCATTGGCTTGGTACCACAGCAAGATGAGAGCCAAACAATGCCAACTGCTTTCCTCCTGGGACCCACTAAGCCCTGTCTGACATGGAATGCAACCTAACTAGGTTACTAGATTTTGCTATACGCCCATTTACCTTGAGCTGGATTACGCAGCAATGGCTGCAATGGCATTAAGGGGCACCCACTAACTTAAACCCACTACCAGGATCTCATGCCACTCAACAAAAATGGTTGTCACGCTCACTGTACTCACCCCCTTGTGTCTGCTGTGCTGCCCTCAAGCGCCCATCCAACTAGGCCACCGCCAGTATGCGGGCCATCAGGGGGGTCAGGTTCTGACGTGCACCCTGCCCTCGTTGGGAGGCCATCCCCAGCTGGGCCTCTGCAGTGTTCCGGGCCCAGCGTCTCAGGTCATCCCACCTTGTCCTACAGTGAGTGCTCTGCCTGCTATAGACCCCCAGGGTCTGCACGTCCTTGGAAATGGCACACCACAATCCCTTCTTCTGATGGGCGCTGACCTGCAGAGGTAATACATACAGAAGGACACGATTAACCATACAATCCAGCCTGTCACACATATGGCCCACAAATACCATTTCCATCTCCCTTGGCACACATATCACCCAGAGCACTGCCTGTGCACTACCACCAGACATAACCCCACCCCAATAACACACGGCTAGCACACACACCGCTAGAACACACAACTCCATGCAACCTTGTTGCATGCATCGTTCCTATGGTGTACTCACCTGTTGGTCTGGAGGCCCATAAAGCTGTTCATACAGGGGTAGGACCCCATCCACCAGGCACTCTAACTCCTCCGAAGTGAAGGCAGGGGTCCTTTCCCCTGTCACACGGGCCATGGCAGGATCAGGCACAGGTCACAGCAGCACACACAGTGAAGGTGTTGTCCTGTGGAAAGTCAGGAACCAAGTGAGGTTTTAGACAGAAAGTGGTGGTCAAGTCCGTGGCAGTGTACACCATCACCGCCGCCGGTGATCCCCATTGGACACTGTACTCCATAGAGCCCCATTATAGCCATTGAGGAGTAGCACGGCGGTGCAAGACTGGCATCTTCCATGATGCCCAACTCCGGCGGAGTTACATCACTTCCACCTGTCCATACTTACAGGACAGGTGGTTGACATTTTATGGTGGTGGACAACATTCAGAAATTGGAAACTATGCCTTTGCTGTAAATTGCACATTACATACATGCTCTATGTACACTGAGGTGGTAGTTCCATTGTCCAGTTTGTGACAACCTACTCACTCTTGTGTCCCTTAGATACTTACCACTGCAGAGGAATAGGAGGAGGAGACAAGACCCCGTGTACAGACCCCTTGTGGACTTGTCTACACTGGAGCACAGGCACATTATACTAACCTATAGACTGGACAGGGCCATAATCAAAGAGCTGTGTCCTTAATTGGAGCCTGATCTGATATCAGCTATCAGTCATCCCACGGGGATGCCCCCTTTTTTGCAAGCTCTATCAGTGCTTCATTTCCTGGCAACTGGTTCTTCCCAAGTGACAGTGGGCTTGGCTTGGCAGCATGAATGTCACAGCCAGTGTTCTCAATCGTGCTGGCAAGGGTTTTGTCTGCCTTGGTCTAACACACGTGCAGCTACATCGCTTTCCCCTAAGTGGAAGATTTGGCCACTGTGAAGGCTGGATTCTAAGCAATGGCACATATTCCTAATATTATTGGGGCAATTGATGGAACACATATTGCATTTGCCCCCCCCCCCCACCCACACTTTGAACAGGTGTTCGGGAATCAGAAGAGTTTCCACTCGTTCAATGTGCAAATGGTGTGCCTGGCGGACCAGTACATCTCCCACGTCACTGCCAAGTATCCTGGGTCGGTGCATGACGCCTTCATCCTGAGGAATAACCGCATCCCAAATGTGATGGCACAACTACAGAGGCACAGGGTGTGGCTAATAGGTGAGCCAGAGTCCCCACCCAATGTATGCTAGTGAATACCTTCAGGAGTCATCCCCCATACCATTGTATAAGGCTAATGTTTGTCACTCAATTCTTGCAGGTGACTCTGGCTACCCAAACCTGTTGTGGCTCCTGACCTCTGTGAGGAATGGCAGGACAGGGGGGAATTGGTATAATCATGAACAGGGGTGAACCAGGCGGATAATAGAACATACCTTGGACCTCCTGAAGGCCAGGTTCAGAAGCCTCCATCTGACAGGTGGATCCCTCTGCTGCTCACCTGAGAAGGTTTGCCAGATAGTTGTAGCATGCTGCACATCCTGGCCCTCAGACGACATGTGCCCTATCTGCAGGAGGAGGAGATTGGAAATGCCCCTGTGGCAGCAGTGGACCCTGAGGACAGTGAGAATGAGGAGGCTGAGAATGTGGACAACAGGAACATCAGTTATACGGCAGTACTTCCAATGACACACAGGTGAGACAGTGGAACTGACCATTCCTCTGATTATTTATCTTTTCAGTGTGACTGTAGCAGGACGGCAGTCAACTGACTGTCACCTATGCCTTCTCATTTTGCAGATGTTGGTGTTATAACAACTGTGTACTGATGTGATGACTACAGACAGCTACAGGTCATTATTTGTAGGCTATCACAGAATTCACGTCAATTGCCCAAGATGTAACTGTTACCATAATTGCACATTTTCATCACATAAAGCACTATCACTCAAGTTGTGTTCAAGGATGTTTATCGCAGTGAAATTTATAGACAGAATAGTGTGGTGTAATGGGGTGATGGTAGAGGTAAGTTCAAAGTGGACAAGGCGACAAAGTGGGACACAAGGGGGACATTTAGGAGGGTCTCATTTCCTGGCGGTGGTCTTGGCAAGTGTCTGACATTTGTCTGGGTCATAGGGAATGTTTGCGGGTGGTTCACCTTCTGCAGGGGTAGGGGTGCTTGTGGCCTGTGGGTCCTGTGGCAGGGCCTCCTGCCCACTAGCTGCAGCAGATGTGGTGGGCTGTTCAGTTGACTGGCTAGTGGAAGGGGCCCGCTGGTGTGCTGCATATTCCCTCATTATGTTGGCCATATCAGCCAGCACCCCTGCTATGGAGACCATGGTGGTGTTGAGGGCCTGCAAATCTTTCCTGATCTCCTGATTGTATACCTCGTGCAGCCGCTGGTTCTCCTGCATGATGTCAAGAATCTGGCCCATCTTGTCCTGGGATTGTTGGTGAGTGCCTACAGGACAGTTGGTTCCCTGGGCCTGTCCTCCCCCTGGCGCACAGCTGTCCTCCCAGTGTCCCTGTCCCCCTGTGCCTGTGTCCCCTGAACTGTATGCCCACTTCCACTGACCCCAGGACCCTGATTGTCTTGGCTGTGAGGTGCGGACTGGAGTCCCTGTACAGGTGGGCACACTCCTGGTTGACGTGTCCTGGGGACAGATGTGTGGGGACATTGGGTGGGTGCTGTGGTGTTGGATACTGTGGGGGGAGGCGCTGGGGTGGAGTGGGAATGGGCTGGGGTGGTCCACTGACCAGTGGTCCCTGAAGGGCCAGGAAGTTCATCCAGATGTCCAGAGTTACTGTCATCACTGGGGGCATCTTCTGTTGGGGGGCTGGATAGCCGTTGCATCTCTTCGCCGATGGGATTGGCTGGGGCACCTGGGGAGATGTAAATGATGTATTATGCTTCATGTCTGTGACATATTCTACATCCCTAGCTTCCCTTAAATCGTTGCTGTTGCCCTGTCACCTTTGTTAATGTATGGTGATGTATTGTGTGATTGTTAGTTCTCCATGCTGTGCATGCATTGGTGGTGGGTGTACATGCAGGGCTGGGAGAGCTATACATGCAGCGGGTATGGCATGCAGGGCTTGGCATTGGGGTTAGTCAAATTTGTAGGGGCACTGTGTGGGATGGAGTGGAGTGATAGGAGTCAGGGTGAGGGGGTGAGATGGCATGCAGGTATTGGGGGGGTGTTGGATAGGTGGTAAATATTGACTCACCAGTGTCCAGTCCTCTGGCTACTCCAGTGAGTCCCTCAAGATGCAGTATTGCCAAACTTGCTCCTCCCATTCTGTCAGCTGTGGGGGAGGAGGTGGCGGTCCACCACCAGTCCTCTGGATAGCGAGCTGGTGCCTTGCTGCCATGGAACGTACCTTCCCCCCGTAGGTCATTCCACTTCTTCCTGATGTCGTCCCTTGTTCTTGGGTGCTGTCCAACGGCGTTCACCCGGTGCACGATTCTCCGCTATAGCTCCATCTTCCTTGCAATAGATATTTGCTGTACCCGTGCTCCAAACAGCTGTGGCTCTACCCTGACTATTTCCTCCACCATGACCCTCAACTAATCATCTGTGAAACGGGGGTGCCTTTGTGGGGACATGGGTGGTGTGTGTTGTGCAGTGGGTGTTAAATAATGTGGTGGGGTGTGAAGCGCATGACGGATGGATGGGTGTTTTTGGTGTGTGTAGTTGTGTCTATGATTTGCGTGTCTATCTCTTTGCTATTTTTCATGTTCGTTAAGGGTTGTGGGTAATGTGGGTGTGTGTTTTATAGTGCTGTGGGTGGGTGAGTGTGGTGTGTGTGTTAGTGTCAGGTGTGTGTTTTTGGTATTAGCCAATGTTGTGTTGCTTTGTATTTTGGTGGCCATTCTGACCGCGCCTGTGTGTACTGCCAATGGTTTGCTGCCGTTGAATGTCCGCTGTGATGATTCCTGAGTCATAATGTGGAGGGCGTTGTTATGTTGATGTGACGGTATGGGTGTTCCTACCGACACTTTACCACTTACCTTTGGTCCGGCGGATATGTGTTTGTGGCAGTATTCTGTCAGTTTAGTGTGTGTGTGTGTATTATATTATATGGCAAGCGGATGTTCGTCTCCGCGACGGTATGTTGGCGGCCGTCACTGCGGCGGTAAGCGGGATTTACCACCAATGTCATAATGAGGGCCATAATCTATTCAGGAAAAGCTTTTGTGTGCTGCTGAGAAATAAGTGTAGTGTTGTGCATGAGGGCTATATTCTCGCCATAAGTCGAACAATCCCAGTGCCGCCATGAAGTGGGGGCAACACTCCTCCACCTCCGTGCGTCCCGAGTCCTCATCTGTCCATCTAGGCATTCATAGTGAAGTTCTTGTCCCCTCCCAAGATCAGCGTCTCTGAGGGCGATCTAAGCAACCAGTCCCCCACATCCATGTAAGTCACCTCATGAAGCAGCGGCAGAATATACAGTGGGAAGAGGTTAAGTGTAGTACTCTCCCATATGCCTGTCAGTACCACATATTGCCCACCAGGATTGTGCCACACCTGATGGACTGTAAACGCAACTGATCTTTTGATCCCCACACCTCTGGAGTCTGTAGTGTGCCCAGCATGAGCCTTCAGGACATAATCAGATTGATCTAGCACCTTATAATAATTGCCCCTCAGGTGTGTCTCCTGCAAGAGAACAATATCTGGTGCATGGATTCTTAAATATTTTAGAACCAATGTGCATTTTATTTTGCTGCCTAGGTCATTCACATTCCATGACCAAATGGTCAGATTCTGGGCTACCTTTTGCCCCCTGGGTGCAATACCAGACCAATAGTTCGATCTCTTGCCTCTCGCTGAGCCGCCCCTGCTCTGGGTACTCCTGAGCCTTCCCTTGAGACCCGTCTAAGACCCTTTCCGTGCCCAGTCAATAACAACAGTGTTACCAAGAAAACAAATGTAACATTTCACTCTAACTCCTCCCTCCCCACTACCCTGCATCATGAGTTCTGAACTACCCACCACCCCAACTTGCAGATCGCCTTTCGCCCCAAAGACAACATCTAAAAGTTAGAGTGCGCCACTACTGCCTGTATATTGTGTAAGCGGATATTAGCACTCATATTCCGCCCCTTCTTTATAAAGAATAGTGACCCAATGTCCATTCTTCAGTTATCCATGGCCCAATCTGTCCATCTAAACACCTCTCAAGTCTGTTATACCCCTGCCACTACACCCCCCACCACTGATAGGAGGGTTATTAAGGTCAATGTCTTGTAGGGCCAGAGGGATCAGGTAGAGATCCCAAGGGACCCCACTCACGTGTCCGCCGGGTTCTGACGTGATTGCTCTCCTTCATTCTGTTGCAGTCATTGGAGCTCCTTTCTCAGAGAATCTGAACCCCTTTTGATCTCCATGGGTTTTCCTGCCCACCACGGTCCGACCCTCCAGCCAGTCCAATGCTTCAGCCAGTACATAAAAATGCCATGTCTTTCAATCAGCTATGACTCAATTAAACAGGAAAAAACATCATGTATTTAATATCTTTTGCCCAGAGAGCTTTTTCAACATACTCAAAATTCTTACTTTGGTGCTGCACCTGGAGAGTGAAATCTGGAAAAAAGCAAATTACTGTGTTGTCTATGTGGAGGTCATGGCCCTGTCCCTATAATTGAGGATCCATGCAATTATCATACAGGAAGGGGCCCTGGGCCTTGGGGGCAGGCCAGGTGCCATATGGGCCCTTCTACTGAGAAAAAAGTTGGACAATCTCATTGGCTTGAGTTTGTTAGGGACCAGATCCTCAAGGAAGTGATCCATGCTAAGTCCCGCCATTCCTTCCGGCACCCACACCACCTGTTTATTGTTTCTTTGGACCGGTCCCTCCTGACCTTCTACCTGGGCCGCCGCCATTGTTGCACTGTGAGAGGTAAGGGACTTCACTTGTTCTTTGAGATGTTCTGTGGTGGTCAACAGACCCTAAATATGGGTTTCAGCTACCGTTACTTTCTCCGAGATCTTACCAAAGTCAGTCTGCAGGAGATTGATGTCTATCGTTACCGTATACAATTTCGGCTCTATAGTTGTGATGGAGTTGCAGAGCTCCTGAATCGCTACCATTATGGAATGCAAGGAGGTTTCACCGGTCAGTTGCTGGCCCCCAATGGCACCACCCACGTCCATGCCCCCAAACTGCCCCTCTTGGGTCACAATTTTCACTGTGGATATAGGCTATACGAAGATACCGTATTTAATTGGACTTGAATAACTTTGCATTACAGACGGTATCCATAATTCTCTACCTCAAGTGGAGGACTGCCTTTGAAAAAGGTGTTTGGCAGCCCACAACTACAAATTCAGTTGAAAGCCTTAGTTCTAATGAGCTTGCACTTAGTACCTGTTTTTGTGTCTCTGGCAATTTGTGAGGTATTTTTTAGTGTGATGTTTTGTACATACTTGTTTTTGTGTTGTGTCTTTTAATATATAGTTTGTGATTTTTTATATAAGAGCGAGACAAAGGGAGACAAATGTTGATTTATTAAAAGTATAAACATTAGTAATAATAGTGTTTCCAGTGAATAATTAGGGTTTTCACTGTGATGCTTAATATATATGTATCTTTCCCTACTACATATCAGTTTTGTCTCAGTAGTGTTGTTTAGCCCAGATATGGTGCTGTTACATGGGCTTTTCCCCATTTTTTTTGATCCCTTTCCATGGTCAAGCACATCTGTTGAGCCTGTCACTTTCAGCCCCGGGGCCCCACTACTATGGGAATGCCATCTCCGGCGCACACCACTGTCCGCATGGCCAGTGTACTCAAAGCTGCCAATGCAGGTGCTCAAAGTCAACAAGGTGCCGCAAGGGAGAGAAAGGGAGGCTCTCACGTTGCACTCACTTGGAGCCGAGCCGCCTCCTAGCACTATCAGCCAGTCCTTCTCAAACGGGCTTCCTGTCAGCACATGCCACCACATTATGAATTTGCTGGGGGTGAGAGTGGCATGCACAATCCGCTTGGCCGGTCTTAACTCTGTTTGGGGGCCCCCACCACTGGGGGCTCCAACTGCTCAGCCTTCTCAGCACTTCGCGCTCACCTTGCCGGCCTTGTTTCCTACACGTATGGTTCAGACGGGGGCCAAAATAGCCAGAAATTGCAGCCCTCCCGGGGACTGCAGCTGGGAGGGAAACCCTCCTGGTCAGCAGCAAGGCATGCTGGTCTTGCACCTGCTCCTGTGCCGCTCAGCCTCAAACCTCCACCACCAGGTCTTCTTCTGACACCACCAACTCCAAGCCCGACAGGCCTCCTCAGCGTCGGACACCACTCTGCTCCTCAGCCATCGCCCTAACGGGTCTCTCCTGCCGCAGCAGAGGAGGGCCCGCCACTGGTTATGTCACCGCAATCCCAGCCTCCCGCATGGGCCGACTGCTCTGCACCAGCTTCCAGCTCAGTCCACCTTTTCCCAGGAGTCAGGCACATGAGGCAGTGCTTCATCCTGTCGCAGGCTAACTCCTCACTGCCCTACAACACTCATCAACACCGCCCTGGGGTTCGCTGCCCTCGATCCAGGGTCCAATCAGCAGGTACTTTCAGGATATTGGCTGGGTTAAGGGGGAATACTGACAAGCGTTAGGGAGCTTTCTCAGCCCGCAGCCATTTTCTCTGGTGGCTAGCCATGCCCCCTCAAGTTCATTCTCAGACTTTCTTGCAAGGGCATAAACATTTTCCTTACAAAAATCTTCAACTCTGTTTTTAGTTCACAGTACATACTGTAAACTGTAAGTGAAATTTTGATTTTGAATAAAGGTTTATGGTCCCTCGTGATGAATTCAGAGCCCCACACTATGGCGCCTATTTACAAAGGTAAACTTAAACGCAAGTAAATCTACAGGTGTAAGTTTACTCTTAACATTTTGAGTAGATTTATTACTTTTGGCTATTTCCCATGTACAAGTATAAAGTTACTAAAAACTGTGGACTTGCATATCTTCACCCACTGAAACAGGGGATAGAGCCAAATTTACAAGTGTGAAAAGAGCAGTAGTAAGTCCAGCACCACGTACAACCTACTCTTGATGCTGAAAAGCCCTCCCAATAGACTAGTAACATTTCACAGGTAGGTGGAGGATTCAGTGTGGTAAAGTGTAGGGAAAAGTGTAAAACTAAAAAATATATATATATATTTTCTTTATTTAAAAAAATATATATTTTATTGGATTGTAAACATAATATAAAACACATAACAATTGTGTATTGGAGGCATCTCAAATGTGCGGTACACAATATGTTTTCAAAAGACCATGAGGTATGTAACTTTGGCAGGGGTGGGGAGTTGTGTCCCAGACAGTGTCATGCCAGGCATTCCCCAACCATTCTCGTTCATACTCCCACAGTAAGACAGGTATCCAGATAGTAGGCTTAAGTATTGACATTAATCGGGAAGCTTTTGAGGCATACAATCATCCAAAGTAGGTTAAATGAGTGTCAGGTTCGTCATCGTATCTGGGCTAGTGTGTGACAGGCCTGTGTTGGGTGTAGCATCAAAGTCGACCACTATATCATCTGCAGGAATGGAGGCGGTCTCTCGCTGATTGCACAGTGCATTTCCTGCCAGCTTTCCCAGCATATCCCTCCACTCTTCCAAATTCCTTTCAGCATTATCATCTTTGCGCAATGTATGCAGTCTACACTCCTCAGCTGCTGCCCACCTCCAGGCGGTCTGCTTTCCACCTATCTACTCTCAGTCTCTCAGAACTGGTCCAGTAAATAGCTGTGTCATCGGGCGAGTACCAGTCCCAGCTGCGCAAACCTATATCTCATCTCTTTACCCTTTTTGAGTAATGGTAGTAGACTCAAGATACAGTGGCAGACTAAGGTTTCCACCTCTTAGGCCATTACCCTAAAGACTTCCAACCATACTTCCTGCCAAAATTGCCTGGCCGGCGAACGGTCCCAAGCCACATGACAAAAACCAGCCAGGGTTTTACTGCTTCTAGCACAGCTGGCAGGGCGTGACGGGTATCCTCTATGTAAGCACTGCGGGGTCAGGTGAGCTTCCTGCATAAAATAGACTTGCAACAACTTGAAATGTGCGTTGTTGGCCACCTCCCGAACATGTGAAAGGGTTTTGTGCCATTCTCCTTATATGAGTGAGGTCTCTAGAATGTCATCCCAAGCTTCCCATTTATGAGTGAGATTAGTCTATTACTTTTGAGGGCCTTATTAAAAAGGGAGATGATTCCCCAGTAGGAACCGGTGTCTAGGATCAAGTGCAGAAGTGAGGATTGCACCGGCTCGTCCGGATATGAGTTCCTTATCCCTCGTAGAGTGTGAGATATACTCTGATACTGTAGAAATTGACATCTCTGACATACCGATAGTGGAGCTCTACTTTGGCTTGCAACATTAAGGAACAAATCCCCTGCATTACAACAGCCTCCCATCGTCCACGGGGTAAAGTCCATAGATGACAAAAGGAGAGCAGCCACTGGAGTGGAAGGAGTTTAGCAGACTGGGCACATCAAATGACTCTGAGAACCACTCTTTGTTCCAAGGTCAATAGGTGAATGCATATAAGGTGGTCTTGGGATTGTTGATTTGTGGTGTTTTATGTTGGAAAGCTATCAAATGGTTGTTTGACCATGTGGAGTAATCCTTTGAAAGATAACTAGTTCTGGAGTTGCAAAAATGACATCTAGGATGTGTCCAGTGATGCATGTGGGATTGTGTACGATCTAGTGGTAGGTTTAGTGTGACTGTATATGAAAATGACAATTTTTACCTAATATTGTTATTGCTATTATTATCATTTTTTCTTCTAGTAATAATAGTTATTACTGTTATTGTTGTGGTTACTTGTTTTTGTAACAATAACAACTATTATTACAATTATTAGTATTCATGTTACTTGTTTTTGTAAAACATTTCCTCATAGCAGTTTTTGCCATTTCATGCCGTTGTAAATAACTGGTTTTCCTATTATGATTACTTATACATGACTTTGTCACAATGTCAGCATTGTGATTTTGTGATTTGCAGGGTAAAGGAGGAAGAAAAGGGGCATTTTACTATTCCTTATGATGCCTAAGAGCATGCATCAGTGATCTGCGACCACTCTTGAGGTCACAAAACATTGAAAGTTTACAATTGCCTTTGTCATTCAGTAAAAATGGAAGCTAACAGTGAATAACAGCTTTTGGCTTGGTGAAGCTCTCTTCCAGGGATCTCTGCATACTCCATCCAATGTTTTTTGCAAGGTGGCACATTTCTTTTGGTATTTCAACACCTCTCCCATATATAGTTCAGGGTCTCCCTATAACACCATGGATCGCAATACCGGATAGCTGTCCCTTTCAGTGTGTCATCTCTACATTTCCAGCCTTTCACAAGCGCATCACGCCTCATGAATATTAATAAGGCAGGACTTCTGCGATTACTTGCCGATCGACCCATTGAGCTATCTTTGACATATCTAGAACTGCACATACATTTTACTGGGTCTCTTAGCAAGAAGTGGTCAGTAATATACCTGCCCCAAAGGGTAGGGTGTTCGGTTTAAACAACCAATATAAGAAGTTCTTCCTCCTTAGAAGGAGACAATTTACATATGTCTTCGAAGGTGGACACACAATGCCAAGTAGAAGCAGTCATCTTCTGGGGTCCTACGGTAGGTGCAGCGAGGCAGCTTTTAAACTTCATATGTCTTTCAGCAGAGAGAAAAGGATGTCATGAGAAAATAGTATTGACTAAGAACGTGTACATGCTGAGAACGACATTGAGTTTAATTGCTTCTGCTGGCGCATTTTCAGAAAGGAAATGGATAAATTCTAGCTGACAGCATGCAAAATACTGCTTTACATCCCTGAAAGACAGTGATATGCATGTCTTCCGTTTTTTTGCCTCCAGTACTATGCATGCACCATTTTATGTAGCCCTTAATATTTGACTTTTGCCTCAAAGAGAAACCAACTTTGGCAGATAAGGAAAATGAGGTGAAAGATGATGTTTTCAAGTTGGGAAGCTTGAATTAGAACTTAGGTATCCTGAATCTCCATTTAGCAAATTTCTGAGGTTAAAAATATGTTTTTCCTTTTCCCATGTGAAGTTTGTTTCAAAACTTTGCCAAAAGCTGCAAAGTTTGTTTTCATAATTGCAAGAAAGGTCCAACAAAATATTTTCCATCAAGATAGATTTCCAACAAAACCAGACTTTTAGTGATAACGTTTTGCAAAAAATGTTTTTCAAAAACCTTCTTTGCAGCAGTTTTGGCCAACATACACTATTTGCAAAGTAGCCAACTTCAAAATCTTCCCTAAAATTAACAACTACATACAATTTCCTAAGTGAAATTTATATTTTGTATTTTCCTAATGCTTTTCTGAAGTCACAGCTGACAGATTCGTACTTTGCCACACACACACACGTTCTACCTCTTGCCCACCTCCCAGGCAACAAGATGGAGAGATGTGGTCTTAATGCATCAGTGGTCTAAACCCACCCTTCTTGGAGTTGTGGACAGCCTATCCCTTAGAACCAGAGAATAGCTGCTTTTACCCACCATCAGCATTTTTACTTTAGTCTCGACATTGAAATGGGAAAGGTAGTGGTAGCGTTAGTTAACATCTTACTGATATACCCATGTTGATTTAACACCTTAAGAATAACTTCTTTGTTTAGCATTTTATGTCTATCCAGTAATGGATCCAAAGAAGACCTTTGTTCGGACACTTTTGTTGGGTATACAGTACACTTTAGTTCATGGTTCGGGGATTCCTGTGTGGATACACAACACCTCTTCAAAAATGTATTTGGTAATGCCCCATATATCTTATTCTACTCGGTATATTTTGAGGCATATACCATCCTTTTATATATATCAATTTTGTTTAATGTACACGTGATTCCTTCTTTTTCTAGTGACTTTGTAATGTAAATGGTATCTGCTTGTATCAAGTATATTTGGGTCTTTCCTTTATTGGTTATTCAACTTGACCGGTATTGGGTGAATTGTGACACGTGTAAAATATGTTCTGCTCTGTGCTTCATGGAATTCAAAACAAATGTTCTATTATTAGGTTTATGCATGTTTTCTCTGTTATTATGGTGTATTTGTAGTATGTAATCAAATTCCTAGTGTATTAAATGACTTCAGATGAACATGCAACATCTCTATTGATTATGCATAGTTCTGATTATGCACAGTGTTTTTTGTGTATCATATGCAGGAACAATTTCTTGTTTTTGTTGCTACACATAGCCTCAGGTATCAGGCGCACAACTGTGCTTTGTATTGGCAGTCTGAATTTTCGTGGTATTTTCTTTTATTTGGTGGTGTGTACAATACCATGTTGTAGTGGCAGAGCTAGGGATGCACTGTTCCATTAAAATGTTCACACATTGTTTTTTTATCAACAATCTGATTTGGACTTCATACTTATCACTTATATTGTATATTCATAGGATAAGTACAATACTTTGTCATCTTTCGTCTCTGTCTACAATGTTTTCTTGAATGAGATATATATGGTGATGGAAACCATTCACTCTTTCCTCAGTTCTAAAAACCTGAGTGTTTTCATATTTGGAAAGTACCTAGGTTACGTGAGCTACTTCACACATGTATGTATCTAGAAGCCCGTCTGTGATTGAGTCAAATACTGGGCAATAAGTAAACATCACTCTTGTTGCACTAAAAGAAAGTAAAAATCAGGATCTGAGTGACCTGAATTTTATCAATTCATTCTCCTTCCCGAAAATGTAAGGGGAGGCTGTTCCACAACTTGGCCACTTACAGAGAACGCCATGCCATCCAGAGTAGCACAATGGTGTCTGGGAGCATTAATAAAATAGGCATTCTCTGACCTTAGACAATGTCTGGGTACATCGAATGAAAATGTATGACATAGGATTGAACCTCTTCATGCAGTGCACTTTGTACCAGACACATAGATGTAAACATAATCCGTTATCTAACTGGGAGCCAGTGCCACCTTGCTATCACTGAGAAATAGAATTACATTTCATAATACTAAAAATCAGTCTCACTGCTGCATTTAGGACGAGCTGCAATTTCTTCATTGAATTATTTTGGGGCAGACACAGGTATATAGAATTATTATAGACTAGCTTGGCAGGCACACATGCATTAATAATGTATTTTTTGTTGAAAATTAAGAAGATAAATTATCTTTTCAGCACTCTCAGTTGGAAGAGTATAGTTTGACTACATTTTTTAGTCCTCAAACATGATTCTAATATGATATCCAAGTTATTTACAGTGTGGACTGGGGAGGGTTTCTGACCCGTTGCCGGAAGCCAGGAAGCATAATTCCAGACCGATGTCTGCTGGAACTCAAAGAGAATGACTGTCTCTTCCCCCTTTAATTTCAAGTAATTAAAGATCATCCAGCTTTGTACTCAATAACTGCTATAAATTTGGGGCACTCATGCTAGGATATCCTTAAACCACAAACAGAACCTAAATATCATTCACGTACATGAATGCAGCTAACCTACAGGGATGGATATAATGGATCAGTGGCACCATGTACAAGTTAACTACCAGGAGTGCGAGCACTGGCCCCAAGGGACTCCACATTTTAATGATATCATTAAAGTTCTACCTGCACAAATCGATTGGATAGAAAACTCTGAATCCATTTCAATGGCTTATCCCTCATACTGAAAACCTCCAGGTGATTTAATACCTAGACGTCAACAGCATCAAATGGCACTGATAAGAAAAATAAAATCAGTGCCAATAATCATAAAAATCAGTTTATTGCCATAGGTCATTTATTACCACTGTTATTGTACGTTCTGTACTACACCCAGACCGGAATTCTGCTTGGCTCGGAAGCAGTAGATTTTGTGTTTCAACAAAAAGTGATAACTGATTCAACACTACACACACCAATAATTTGGGGAAAAACGGCAAATGGGACATCCGCCTATAATAATGTAGCCAATCAGGATCTAGATTATGTTTTTTTCTAGTCCCGCCAGCACTATGACAGTAGTCTGGGACACAGTTATGATGGTCAAGGTCGCAAAATGTGATTTGAGCAGAAGTTCTTTGTGCAGTTTAGCCGCCAACAGGTCTGCTCCCGAGCCAGATCACATATTATTTTTAATTAGGTATAAGGCAGTCCTCCTTTTTTCAATAAGTAAAATTGTCTCAATATTTTTTAATTGTTCATGGGGTCACTAATGACGGGCCAAGGCTCCATCTGTAACTGATTACTAGATTTGTGCACATTAAGGGGCATATTTATACTTTTTGGTGCAAAACTGCACTATCGCAGTTTTGCATCAAAAAGTTTTTCACCGGCTTGCACCATTCTCGAGCGCCAGCCAGGCACCATATTTATGGAATGGTGCAAGCCGGCGCAAAGAGTAGGCTAGCATTTAAAAAATGATATTAGCTGATTGGGGGTGGCAGTAGGGGAGAAGGGGGTTTTGCACCAAAAAATGATGGTAGCCATTTTAGAGTAAAAAAAATTACTATAACCAGCCTAGTATCATTTAGGAGTCATGCCCACCACCCCAGTGGCCAGCACAGCATCCCAGGATCCCCTGGGCATGGCCATTGCACACAGTGCCATGTAGGGGGGCCCATTTCAGGGCCCCCAGTGGCACTTTAAAAAAAATAAAAAACTCTCCTGTACTTACCTATACTTACCATGGATGTGGGTGGGGTGTCCCTGTGGCATGCAGAGGGCACCTGTGGGCTTATTCTATGGTGTTCCACCATGGACATAGGCCCACAGGCCTCCTAACGCCTGCCCTGACCGAGGCATTAAATAAAGGTGCAAAGCGAGCTTTGCACAATTATTTGACCCCTCCTCCCCCGTGCGTTATTTTAGCACGGGGGATAAATATGGCACTAAGGCCGTAGAATCATTTTTTTCAAGAGAACACCAAACTTGCATCTCATTGACGCAAGTTAGTTTACCGCGTCCAAAAAATAACTTTCACTTTATAACTTTGGTGCTAAACGGGTCTAGCACCAAAGTATAAATATGGAGTTAGTTTTGCACAGAATTTGCGTCAAAACAAATTGACGCAAAACAAGTATAAATATGCCCCTAATTGTGAATGCTTTATTCAAAGAAGTCTGCAAATTGATTGAATCTTGTGGAGCAATTAGCCTCACATTTCTCTGGATGTTTCTTTAAATCTTTTTTGAGTAAAGCTGCTAGCATTAGGTGCGTTCAAACTTCTCTCTGAGTAATAGGTTGTTTTTTTGCTTTAACTGCTTTTTTTTATACATTAAGAGTGAGTCACTCCTTATTGGTGTTTGTTGCATAATCACTCCTCCAGATCCTTTGTTTATGGCAGAGCTTACTCCTCATCCTGGCCAGTTCTTCGTAATACTATTTATTTGTCATATGTTTAGGTCGTCTGCTTACTTTCTTATTTAGAACCTTAACCTCAATCACTACCTACCTCAGATTTTCATTCTACTGCTAACATAGCACATCAGGATTGTTTACTGAATTTTCAAGGCTTTTCCACTCTTCAGTTTTGATGCTAACTCACATCCTTTTTTCACTAATCCTTGTTATCAGGTAATGGCTCCAATTCCCAGTCAAATGGGATAACAAAGTGGTCAGACCACAGAACAGTGAAGACAGGCTCTGATCCACATCCGCTGCTGTCTCTACATACCAAACCCAACACCTGACCTAATCTATGTGTTTGGGATGATTCCATTAGATTGGAGTTGTACAATGCTAGTCTTTCCCTAAAAATCAGGTGGAGAACATCAGATGTTTAACAGAAATGGATGTTTAAAGTTCCTAATATTAAATTGCATGTTTCACCGATAGAAGAGCACAGAGATGCGTACATAAGCAATCCAGCTCGGCACTCTGGCAGCCGCCAGTTGGACTCTAGCAGAGAAATAAATATATTTTCTAGGATCAATTAATCTAACATCTAACAATTCTACCTCAACTAGTTTCTCACATTTCTGGGTTTGTTTAAAAATCACTTGTGAGCTCTCCAACTCGCCCAGGATCGGACTGACCTATAAGGCAATCAGGCAGGGCCTGATGGGCTAGTTTGGAAGGTCAGTGTGTGGGCCGGTTCGCTGGCTGTTTTTAGGACTGTTTTATTGTCCGCTGGGCTGGGTTTTCTTGTTGATTTCTCTGATATCAAAAAAAGCATTGCCTGCAGCAAGCTCAAATCCATCCAGTCTTCCATACTTTGCACAACACGTATTCAGCATGCCTGCAGAAAGTACAAAACTGTTTCAATTTGCAAACAATGGCCACTTTTTTAGCTGCCTAATTTAATGGGGGCCACTTTTATTTTGGTGCAGAGGCCTATTTTCTGTCCCAGTCCGATGCATTGATTATAGGACAGTCCTTTTTCTCCCAAGTATCGATTATATGCATAGCGTCCAGATCTCTCTGGACAATCAACTCTGATCTATGCTGACTGTTACTGATTACTGAGTGGGTGTTAATTAGCATGCCTTCACACTTTGGTAGCCCTACCTGGCTTTGATCAACTTTTTGTTTCCAACAATCTGCAAACTCTCAGATACCTTTATTTCATGCCATATGTTTTGAACAACTGAAGCCTAGTGCCTTAGAGTTTGTGGATGCGTGCAATACACCCAATGCTGCAGAAGCATATACACCATTTTCTTGTGCTAGGTGTATCCGAGTTATTTTGAGGGTACCTATTATGACTTCTATACATTGCATGTTTCTGTCCCCTATCCCTACAGGGCCCTTACTGTAGGCAGGGCCGGCTTTAGGGTGGTGCGACCGGTGCAGCCTCACCTGTCACTGACCTTGGGGGGAGGAGGAGCCAATGTGTTTAGAAATAACATGTTTAAAAACACCTGCTGCAGAGTTCCTTGTGTGTTGGACCGTTTTTAGGCACCAATAAGCTTGTCAAGATAACTCTGGTGATTAATGCTCTTGCTGGAGTGAAATCCAGTTATGTCTAGTGTTATTTATTTATTCATCCTAAAGTAGCTTAGAGGGTCAATATGCTTGCTGCAAAGAAGTTGTACAGAACTGTATTTTATGTTGATAGCTCAGTGGGTTACTGCTTTTATCACAAAGATCGTTTTGTTACTTTCAGTTCATAAGTTATGCTCCTGATACAGCACACTGACCTATGAGCTGTCATCAAAGAGATGCATGAAAACTGGAAGATATAGAGTTGTAATCTTATGTTCTTCCGGAGTCTTTCATTTTCCTAATGTTGCTAAAAAGCGTTTATTTCTACCAAAACTCATTCTTATTAGTAAATACAACCCCAACCACTATTGTAAATTTTAAACTCTGAGTTTGTACTTCTCCAGACAAAATACTCTTAATATATACTGCCTTTTAGTATGGATGACGTGATTTCTACTTCGTGGCATTCTCATTTCCTATAGACTAATTCACACATGCTTGGTTCACTGTCTCTATGTAATGTGTGTGTGATGTAAAGTGCTTTGATACCCTTCACTGGTATGAGCAGCGCTACAAGACAAATAAAATGTATTCGAGAGAGGGGCTATTGAGAGATGAGTGGCACTGCTGGAGGGTGCTAATGAGAGAATCCGTGGAGAAGGAGGTCATTAGGAGGCACTAAAGCCGATCCTGACTCTAGGAATTTGATTTCTGTGTCTATAGTAGACATATCAGCTGCCATACTTACACCCCAGGTCGACCATCAGCTGGAATGAGGGCTACCCCCTTGAGAAACCCTGTGAGTAATGCAACGAATGCACGAAAGACTTTGCATGAAAAGACACCGTCCCAGGTGTGCCATGACATAATTGTTACAAGTCTCTCAGATCACAAGGATTAGCAATCCGAAAGAAGCTCTTTGTGTGATGGGAGATGTAAGGGGTTGTGTGTTGTACGCTTCTATAAAGGCAGTGCTGGATTGATAGGCCTTATTGGGCAATGCTGAATTTGCGAGCCCGATGTAATGGTCAGCACAATGAGCACATAAAAAGTCTCTTCCCTGGCAGTACAACAATATTGTCATATTTTCTGTTTTATTAATGTCACAAATGCAGGTATATAACGACAGGTAGAACATGGTAGTTTATGTCCTTAACAGTAAGCTAAGGTAGTGAATGCTCCAAATGCCTTTTGCCACCATATGAAAGTAGGTGTCTTTAGATGGTAGTGTGTCATAAATGTTTGTGCATATTTTGTGTGTGCCATTTATTTGTGATGCTCGGGAGTTCTGTAGTCTTTTGTGCTGCGGCATTTTGTGCTGTATTACTACAATGTGATGATGTTGTGTTGGGCTGTTGTTGTTTTGCTGCTTACTATTTTGATTTGATTCTGTTATTTTTCCTCTACCTTACTTCCAACACTTCAATATTTTCTCTCTTTGTATGTACTCGACACCCACTTCCTAGCCTAGTTCGAGTTCAGACTTCCTATTTGAGGATCTCTAATCTAGAGAAAAATATTTATTTCCAAAGCTAGCATCAATTATTGGGATCCCTTTTCTAACTCAGACACTGCTCCACCTTGTCTTCTGTTGAAGTAGCAGCTTCCTTTTACCGGTTTCCTCAACATAATAATACATGTCCTACCAACACCTTGCATCCAGTGGGAACTGTGAGAGGAGCGCGCTGTTATCTCAGTTCCATTGCCCGGGTTGACAGGTCTTAGGTGTGATTAGTCGGTTAATCTCACATTCGTATGCAGAGATTACATGGGTAGATTATCTTTGTCTAAGAATATAAGAGGCAGAGCCTTGCTATCGACATTCTTTGTGCTACACACAGATCACATGTGTCTTGTGGAACTTTACCATGATCTGATCAATAAATTAGTGGCTATAGTTTGAGAAAACTAGTTTGGCCAAATCAACATACATCCTGAAGTTCAAAAGGCCATTAAACACTACTCTGTGAGCAAATCGTCACCCGCTAGAGAGTCATCCCAGTTCCACTACATTGTAGTTTAACTGCACCCTCAACCATCTGAAAGCCGCCTGCTGCAAGATAAAATAAAGTATGTACTGCTTCTGGAAGTACTACTGCTAGTACCATGGCAATAATAACTACTGTTTATACTAGCAGCACCATTATCAACATTGTGTCTATTTATTCTACTAGTACTACAGGGGTGTGGAATTTATTAAAATATCTACTTGTCCAGGGGACAGGTTGCTTCTCAAATCTACTTGTCCTGTAAAAAGATCTACTTGTCCCTTTGATGCCATGTAGTGTGGCGACAAATTATGGCAGCAATCTCATTATGTAAGAGCTCTGATAATAGCCTCTCTGATTATGCCAGGGCTACTACCATAGTAGGGCTTGAATACTTACAGTTTCAATCCCTACTGTAGCAATTTCCTTATTTTGCCACCTTTCTGCAGATCTGCATACTGGGGCTGGAGGAAGCAGTAAGCAATAGTTCCAGGGCTGTAATGCCTTTGAGTCTGCAAACCTACTAACCTGCATGTTTGAAAGATTTTCACCAGCTTCTCTCTAATATTTTCCCATAATAAGAAAGGTTGGACATTTACTCCTGACAATGGCAGAAATTAGAACTTCTTCCAGGGTTGGGAAGAAAGTGGCTGGAGGGAAAATGAACTTCCAAATGCTCAATAGATTTTCACATGAGCAAATCTACACATCGTATTTACCCATGCTAAAATACAGTTCACAAATATTTTATAGGGGTGCGACATATACCATGGGTGCACTTTTGTGACTTTCTTTAAGAATTTGAGGCCACATGTAGGTAGGTTCAGATTTGCGACTCGCAAATCCGAATGTAGGATGGTGTCCCTGACACCATCTGTGATTCGCAAGGGCTTCGCAAATGCCCACCTCATGAATAATCATGAGGTGGGTCGCAATTTGCGAACCCCTTGCAAATGGCGGCCCTCACAGGGATGGTGGCCTGCTGGAGACAGCAGACCACCATGTCTGTGACTGCTTTTCAATAAAGCATTTATTTTTTTTTTTTTGTAATCCAGACCGTTTTCCTTAAAGGAAAACGAGATGCATTACAAAAACAAAAATGAAATGTTTTAATTTCATTTTTTCAGAGCAGGCAGTGGTCTGCAGGACCAGTGCCTGCTCTGAAAAAATGTTTACAGTGACATTCACAATGGTTTTGCGAAAGTATTAGCACCCATTTGAAATGGATGCAAACTGCGATTGGTTTGCGCCCGCGGTCACAAAACAATCCTACATTGCACTGCGATTCGCAATTAGGAAGGGAACACCCCTTCCTAATTGCGAGTCGCAAATCCGTTTTGCGATTCGGTAACCAGGTTACTGAATCGCAAAACTTGGTTTGTGCATCGTGATGTGCTTTTTGCACGTCGCAAACAGCGAAAGTCGCTGTTTGCGACATGCAAAAAGCTACCTACATGTGGGTCCTGGTCCCTAATTAGGTCTGGTGTTAACAAAGACATTTTGTTTTTATTAAACTTCTATATCTCTCTCTTTCTGCTGGCTTTACTGTGAGTGATCGCATTCTGCTCTTCCACAAGGAGCATATTGGCACACAAAGTAGTTTTGTTCAGTGTCAGCAACTACAGTGGCAATCAGTGACGTAACAAAACTAGAGGGTGCCCCTTTGCAAAGAACATGGAAGAGCCCTCTCTCCAGACTCACTCAGGGCAGGTGCTGTGCTGAAGGTGCACCCTGGAGGGCGGCGGCGGGGCCTTTGTTATGCCACTGGTGGCAACGTGTGCTTTTAGAGTTAAAAAGCTTTTTGGTTTTTTTTTGCCAGTGTTTGTTACAATGTTGAGGGCCTGGTAGCTCCCACAACAATAAAGTGTTACAAAAGCCATGTCAAAACAAGACACGCATTGATGAAACTAAAAGACTTATAAAAATATGTCAGATCAGTTGGCTTTGTCAGTGTTTGTTTATTTCCATGCTTCCCATAATCGTGTTGAAAATGGTTACACTGATTTTCCATTAGAAATATTTTTGGGAAATACTAGCATGCATCAACACATTTTACTAAATGACACTTCATTTGCATCTAATCAGAGAGCATTCTGGGAGCATTATATTTAGCCTTATAGCCTAAACTTTTCAAACATGTGTATACACGTTTGTTTTTTTTGTACTGGAACCAACGTCAGTAGTGAAGTGTGACCTTAAAACATTTATTTACAGCACTCACTCTAATAATGAAGGCTTTAAAAAAATGAACCATAAATACAAGTTCGAACAGCATTGTCTTTTGGAAACATTACCTCAACTGCAGAGAGTTCCACTCTCTGTAAACAGGCAGCCAAAGGGCTTGTGCTGCAGAGGGTTGGGCCTACTTGTCCCAAGGACAAAGTAAACATAAAAAACTTGTTGCCCTTGACCCCAAACAATATGTCCCGGGCATCCCTGTACTACTATGCCATTGACGACTAGTAACTACAGCTAATATTTAAAGTATTAATCAAGGCATTGGCTATTATTGCTGCTCGTCATACTAATAGTACCGATCACTTATTCTGCCAGTACTGCTACTACAAGTATTACAATGACTCCTCCTCCTAATTATACTGCTACTATCAATGCTTCTCCTACTAGAACTATGGTGACGACTGTCCCTGCTGTTTATACTGCTCATACCACTATCACTCCTACTGCCAGTAGAATTATGACCATTACTAATTTAATACTAATTTGTAATAACAAATTACAACTATGGTGGTTTAGATAATCAGAGTACAGGTTTCCTATCTGACCAGTATCACCCTAGACCTTTTTGTTAGGCCATGAGTTAAGCAACAATTTTATTTCACTAAAATGATGTAATATAATTATAAGGGCTTTCTGCTGGCCCCCTTCAACCAGTGTTCTGTTGTATCATTCACATTTTTCTTCCACCCACAAAAGCACACAGCCTGGGACAATGGGCCATCCTACTTCAGCCATTGGCTGACTTCAATGATAGTGACAGCTTCTTGCTGTTTCACATTGGCACACAAAGTAGTTCCCTTCAGTGCCAAGAACAACTATGGAAATGTGTGCTTTGCTTGTTTTGTTTTTAATTCAAGTTTTTTTTGCATATTGGTGAGGGCGAAGAGGTTCCTCCAAAATAAAGCTTTACAAAAGAGGACATGCTGTGACGAAGTCAAAATGCTGACAGCCAATACCAGACCTATTGACGTTGCAAATGCTTGTCTTTGTATGAAGCTCAGCTTCCATGACTCTGACTTTGAAAGCTGCTAGTTTTGCAGTTTTCTGCGGCGTTAAGACAAGAGATATCTGTGTTAGCAATACATTGAAGTTGTTCGCTTAGTGGTTATCATTGCAGTACACTGCTGCACAGTTAGTCACACATCTTTGTTGCCCTGCCCTATTTTCCTTTGCTGTGCGCAGCAGACCATGAAGATGCCCCCCTCCCCGTAGACCAAAGTGTAGATTTTTAATAATGGATATTGATGCTGAGAGTTATTAGCGTTATTAGTCAGCCACCAAAGAATCAACATGTTCAACATCACATGAGCAAAGCTCTTCTTAATTGGGTATCGTCGCAGAGCAGCTATGGAGCATGACAGGCCCATACTGGAGTTAGCACAGGCATGGGGATCAGTTGATGCCTTACCATGATTGTAGAGCATGTGTGCACAGTGTAAGTTAGTGCCCTGCCTAATGCGATTCCTTCAGCTGTACTCTAGGTGGACCGAGGGGGCAGAGAGATGGGTTTCTGTTTCAGCAGGAGGCTCTGTGAAATCACACAGAAAGGAAATTGAATCTAAAGTCCATAGATTGATTACAAATGGATTATCACTCGTGAAGCTGCGCACGGTAATCGGTTTTAATCAATTCCACCAAATAAATGTCGTTTAATGTACTTTGTGACTGAAACTCTATTTGTTCGGGGCCCTCAATCTCTGGTCCACTGTTCATTCTCAAACTGCAGCCTGTGTGGAGCTCTGATACAGACCGAGGAAGAGGGTGGCCAGAGGTGCTTATTTGTACTCTGTGAAGGCTAAGCTCCCACAAGGAGAAAGCAGCCGCAAATGAACGGCTCCTTAAAATGATCCTTGTCGCACCCTTTAGATGTGTGGAAATAGTTCAGGATTTGCACATAATACAGGGGAAGAAGCATCAACATTGCAAAGAAGCAATATAGTTTAAAAAATAGAAATTGTGAAGTAAAAACGTGAGGTTCCAACCAAGGTCGTAAAAATGAAGTATTGAGTTGCCACAAACATATAAAGCACACACCCGCTGGGGCCTGAAGTGGCAAATTTTGGGGTAAGAAATATGTGATTCC
Source organism: Pleurodeles waltl (assembly GCF_031143425.1). Lineage (NCBI taxonomy): Eukaryota > Metazoa > Chordata > Amphibia > Caudata > Salamandridae > Pleurodeles > Pleurodeles waltl. Next base: position 1,763,632,800 of record NC_090440.1, read on the forward strand.
AAACCCCCAAAATGGTGGTATTTTTGCAGCAGGCAGAACACATGCATATCCCAAAAATATCAGTTGGTCTTGGGCATATCACTGCTGGTGACTCCGACAGTCACAGTCTGTGACCTGGCGCAGATTCCAGCAGCACAGCGCCTTGAAACAGGACGGTGTCTGATGCCAGAGAGTGCTTATCTCAATTTGTAAAAACTGCTGTCTTTGGCATCCGACAATCACTATTCCAAAGGTTCACAGTGCAGCTTGGACAAATGGGGTGGTGCAGGCACAAGAGACTCTGGAGTTGGGGGGGGGGGGCAACAAGGGTGAGCAGAGTGGCGCGATTAGTGTCTTGTGGTTCTTGGGAGAAAGGTGTTTGGGCCACAGGAGACAGGGAGCACAGGCACCGTGAGGGTGTAGAGGAGAGGATATGACACTTGGCCCAGTGGTGCCGATGTTGGATCTGGGGCACTAGGTTTGAGTCCCATTGTTGGCTCAACATCAAGTGATTCTGGACAAATCACTTAATTTCACCAGTGCCTAAAAAACACAAATGTAACCTTGCATAAAATAACTGGTGCTCCTGTAAATCGCTTAAATACGGGTCGCGTTTGTGTTATCTAAATCTGCAAATAAATAAAAAAAAGAAAGAGCCAAGGGGGAGCAGATCCCACAAAACAAAGGTCGGGTTGGAAGGAGAGTGCTGGGGAGACAAGTAGGTAAGCAGAGGGCTGGGTGCAGCCTCTTAGCACAGGAGGAGGGCCCAATGCATTTTCAAGGGATTAAAAAGCAGGCAGCAGAGAAATGTAACACCTCTGCCACCGGTTAGCCTGTCGCTCACCCTCCTTTTTTATTGCCTCGGCCTAGTTCAGAGCCAATAAAAGGAAGATCAGCCTCAAATTTTTTTTTTTTTACAAAACTGCTGAGTTTGCGAATATTTGACTAATCGCAAAGTTGCCAGTAATGTCAAAGGGGAGTAACATTAGTTCAAGCATTGCAACAAATGTCTGTGAGAAGAGTCATTAACATGGACTCCTACGGAACTTAGTTTAAGTCATCGGGAAAAGAAAAGGAAACGTAGGAAACCACCAGAAATTGTCTCTAAGATGCTTTTAGGTGTACCTTTGCCAAAAATCATCTCTTGATTACATGTGGCCATATAGAGACAGTGGGTTAGGATCTCTGAAGAAAGGTACTTACAGAGCTAGCCTGTTTTCTGGAGTGCACACTTCACCAGCAGGGCCCACTCCTGAGGGCTACAAGAGATTGGATAGCCTGCTGAATTAAGAGAATTAATTTAGTAAAACCTCATTGGTCAAATGTGTCTTTTGAAGCAGATTTGTAATGCTAACATGACGGATGCTTTAGCCCAGGGGTGTCTAGCAAATGTTCTGGAGGGAGTTACATTGACTTGAAGAGATGAAAAGGCCTTTGTATTGCTGAAGGGTTAAACTTGGAGAGGTTTTCGGGCATTTGGCAGCGTTTGTTAGCTTTTGATGAACTCCCTTTATTGTTTTGTACAAAACAGGCCACTGTGATTCTCTTTAGAAATAGCCCCTCCTGTACCAGATTTTGTCTTAGTTCCAAGTAGGGCGTGCTTCTCCAATGTTTGGGGAATGTTATGGTAGAGATTATTTAAGCTATAATTTATGGTCAGATATTCATAGATATTATCCACTTTAAGCTGTCTCAAACTCCCCTGTCTTGATGCTTTCATAATGGTGTGTCAAGGTGGGGTGATTTGCCAGCGTTTTGCATTGGTCTGACTTATAGATCAAGTTTGATAGATGGCATGGTAGAAGGGACCATTCTGATGAAGATTGTGGTTGCATTGGCCTGTTTAATGCATCTCTATCATAGTTGAGTAGTAGGTCCAGTATATGATCAGCTGAGTGCTTTGGCCGGGAGGTACATGATTGAAATAAAAGGCTGCCTATCGAGGCGGTTTGATATGTATTTACAATTGGCCTTGTTGAGGCAAATGTTAAATCACCCATCATTTAAGGATTGTATCACCAAAGTTAAGAAAAAAGGATAAACTGAAGAACCCCATGCAAGACACATGTTCTGGGCTCCAAAGGCAGCAGAGCATTGCTGTGTTAAACAAGCTAGTCAGGTTCATTGTACTGCAGAGCCCTTGAACGATGGGAAGACGGTATCAGGAAGTTCTCTGCAGTGAACATGGTTACACTGACTGTTCTTGTGAACGTGTTTGAAAGCACCATGAAGGCAGTAACCAACAATTCTGATTGTGCTATAACAATCCAAGTTTTCAAAGGTCCCAATGCAAGACATCTCCTTTCAGCTTGTATATTGTGTATCCAAAGTTTGCTTTGGGGATGAGTGGGTGTTTACGAGACCCATTTTAGTTGAAAGAACTTTGAGGGGGCTACTGATGGTTGCATCCAGTACAAGCAGTATTTCAGGTGGTTTGAGATGGGTTCTTATATAGAAATGTGCAAAGGAAGGAGGCGGTTTACTTGAGATATGTTGGCTGGGTGCATGCAGTACTAGGAGTTCTTAGAATGGTTGTGCGAGGAGACTTGTAAAGTATTCATTTCTTTCTCTTTTCACCTTGGAGCAAATATTACTTGAGTCGGCATATATAAGCTTAAACAAACAGATACCTCTTGAAAAACGGTTTGCATTACGGTTTGTAGCATTTTGCTCCAAAGAAAGTAATGGAAATCCACCAACAACCAAACACATGCCTTTAAACTAATTCAAGTCAGTGAGGTGTCTGATCTAAAAAAAAAAAAAAAATACAATCATTAAACTTGCCCCGCAAGTCTACTCATATTTGGCATCTTATTTCTTAATCACATTGAGAAGTCTTTGCAACTTTTCTTATCCACTTCTTTTTATGTTTGACTAACATTTTAACGCTATAGGTTTGGTTGTTTGTGGATGAGTGTGGCTGCATGATTTTAATATTTGCAATTTTGTGTGGGTATATGAACGGGTTATTTATTTCAAGAGCTATTTACTTTTGTATTTACTTTTTTTCAGAATTGTATTCATGAACAGTGATGTAATTTGTATTTGTCAGATTTTTAAAAATATATAAATGTTGTAATACGATGGGTGTAGTAAAAGGAATTAATAAAATGTGTAATGCATTTGTTCTCTTTGGTTCTGTGCTATTTATTCGATTATTGTTTAATTAGTATTAATCATATGATGTAAAGTGACATAGTGTAGACTGGTGTGCTTGGTTATGATTTGGGGCTGGGTTACTGCATCACAAATGTGACGATTATCCCGTCCTCCCTATTAAAAATACACTTGGATATAATGCACTTTTAATACAGTGGATGGTATATCTGTCACGTTTGTGATGAAGTAACGCGTCCCCTGAACTCTAAATCAAGCCCTAGGTCTCTTTTCCTGTCCTGCAACCCTCATCTGTCCTTACAGGGACCCCCTGTTCTCATCAATGGTTCACCTCCCAAACCCAGAAAGAACAAGTGCCATGCAAATCACAAAATAACAGAAATATATTTTATGTGGATAGCTAAGTGGGTTACTGCTGTTGTCACAGAAATCTTTTTGTTACTTGCTGTTCAAAACTTACAATCCTTATATAATACAGTTACCTATGAACTGTCATCAAAGAGCCGTATAAAAATTGCATGGTATAGGTTAGAACATTATGCTTTTTCCCCAGTCTTTCATTATCCTACTGTTGCTAAAAAGGATTTGTTTAGGTAGAAAAGCCTTTTTTATTGGTAAAGTCTACCACTGAAGTACGTTTTAAATCCTGAGTTTGTGGTTCTCCAGTCTAAACACTTTTACATTAAATTATACTGACAACTGGATGACATGTGATTCTTACAACTTGTAATACTCATTGTCTTATGTAACATTTCCTATAGAGTGACTTAGCCAGGTATGATTCTTTTTCTCTGTATAATGTATGTGTGATATAAAATGCTTTGACACCCTACACTGCCATAAGTAAAGCTATGAAACAGATGATAATCATGTGACTGTGTAGTTATGGAGAGACGAGGGGCACTGTTGGAGGGTGCTAGTGAGGGAAGAAGATCATGGGGTGACGCCCCCCAAAAAATGGTCACACTGTGCGCCACAGAGGTAGTATCGGCACCAGGCCTCAATTGGAGTTGGTGGGTGAAGCTTGTTTGAAGAGGCTTGAGGGACAGCCATGGCAAATAGCCCTTCTCATTGGAAAGGTGTAAGGGTATTTCCAGCTATTATGCTACCGCTCATCAGGGCTCGACTGAGACAGAAAATAGTCTAAAGTATCAAAATAAAAGTGACCTCCATTAACGAACTTGATGAGTGAAATAACTGATCCATGTTTGCAATTTGGGGCAATTTTGAGCTTGTAAAGGTACACTGTATAAGGATTTTGCAAGCTATGAGTGACTGCATGGGTTTGAGCTTGCCACAGGCAATGTTTGTTTTTTATAACAGAAAAATCAACAGTAAAACCAGCTGAGCAGATCATAAATCGGCCGTAAACAGCCAAAAAACCGCCCACTGACCTGCCTGACCCTCCAGCCTGGCACTGCTTGATTTCTTTTTGGTCAGCCCAAGCACTCGTTGAATCTAAGAAACGACACTCTGTGTTGCAGAAGATTTGTTTAAAGAAAGGCTACCTAATGTACCGAGTTCATGTGCTTTTGAGCAGAAAAATATATGCAGTCCAAATCTTTTTTGATTCTAGAAAGTGAGCAGTTGTCTCGTGGCTGAAGTATGCATCCCAGGTCATGAATTTTAACATGCAATTGTTCAAAAGCCCTTTTAAGGTAGCGTTCCTCGTTGTTTCATGTATCCAGTGTAGTTTCAACATTTTTCATGTGCATGTATTCTGGAGTAATTGCTGTTTGGTCTTTAATGGCTGTTCATTTAATCCGAGCGCTATGATAAACATCTCGGGCTGCTGGCTGTGTAGTGCAAACCTCAAGCATGGGCGGCCAAAGTGCTTCCTGATAAGTCAATAAACATGAGGTCCGACTGAAGCACTATTTGCAAACCTTCGCCTAATTGACTGCTGAGCACTTGAAGTGTTATGAATAGGTCTGAGCTCGTTTCGCCTGGATTTACAGATCAGAGTGCTCTTGTATAGTAGTTTTTAAATAGACATTATTTGGTAATCAAGAGGTTTTGTGCTGTTTGGGAAAAAAACATAACTCCTGCGTGCTGAAATGACAACCATATGAAGCCTAAACCCAAAGCACATTTGTATTGGGAATTGAAAATAACCACCATATGCTTTCTACGAATAGATTTTTGGACTGCAGTTTTGGTCAAGAAACTTCTGTTCGTGGTGAGGGGCGATTCTATGATATGGAGTGTGGTGGTAGATTGTTTTCGGGGTGAGCAGGACTTTTTAAGTCTCGGCTAGACAGGACATTTACATTAGGGGGCTAGGCCTACCATTTGTTCGCTTCAGCATTGCTCTCATATCCTTTGTTCCCACTTGACATGGCTTGAATGCATCGTGGCTCTCCTTGTGTTTGGCCCTCTCCTGCAGCACGGACTAAGTACTTGTGTCAGTCCACTGCGCCCGTTTTTGTAGCTACTTTTAAAATTACGTTTAAGCACTCCATACGAGTGCTTGTGTTTTTACTCCTTCTTTTCCCCTCCCAAAAGCCCCACTTGTGTTGCTTCTTTTCCACTCCCACCCGTCCCATCCTACCTGTTGCTTCTTTTCTGTCTCACCTACCTGTCCCGTCTGTTTCTTCTTTATCTACCTCCACCCCTGTCCTCAGATTCAGCATTTGTTGGTTGGCATGGGAAGATTAAGCGATTTACCCAGAATCACAGGATGTTGAGCTGGCACTGAGACTGGAACCTGGTTCCTCAGTTCCAAAGTCGGCAGCTCTGGCCACACCCTCTTTCCTTACTTTTTTCATGTAGCTCAAGGAAAACCAGAAATGTACACGTTCCAATTTATTTTATTAAAGCTAAGGATGAGCAGATCTCCAAAACCAAAAATGACAGCTGCTCACATAGAAGTAGGACTGCAAGCTATTGTTTCTTATAGTTCTGTCTTTTCATCATTTGGGGGTGGTGATTGTTTTCAGCTTCTTCTGGTAGTGTGTGAGCTGATTTTCCCCTTCGTTTTCAATGTAAGTGTAGCTTTGCACTTCAGACATTATTGACGATGCTTGCTTCTCCATTTTAGGGAGCAACCTTTTGGATTAATGCAGCTGGTTGACTGCTTTCGGTCTAGGTTCAACATGGCTAAAAGACATTCACATTGACAATGCAGTAGCTCTCCCATTGCCGAAACCTATTGGCTTTGCCAGTGCTTGTCCTTTAATGGAACATAAACTGCTTGCTCCCCTGATATTATCACACATGCTTTTTGTAATCATAGACCTTTAGAGGGATTCCTGAAAGATCCATGCTTAAAGTGATGTTATGGTTATCAAACAAAGCTAATACATCTCTGAAACTGGCCACTCATGGTTAACTTAGCAGGCTGTAAGTCACACTCCAAATGCAGTGCCCATGACCTCACCAATCACTGATGCCAGTACATAGCACCTTAACATTGACGTTATCGATGCCATCGCTAAGTACCATTTCTTTGTGTGAAAATGAACTTTTGTCTAATTATGCTGCATTGTTGAGGCCTGCTTTTTATTGATATAAATATTGTAATGTCATTTTGCTTTGGAGTGTGAGTTTTACCTGGCAGGGGAGCAATTTGTAGTTTTGTCAGCTAAACTAGGGGTAATTAGTAGCCATAACTTTACTTTTAGGGGAAAATTCTGATTTTTTTCTAACATACTTTCATGTCTTTTAAGCAGAAGACATCATAACGTACCATTAAAAACGTTTTTGCAGTGAACTCTTGGGGGTTTTGATAAAACACTTTCCACTACTTGATTGTGTTCAGACCTCTGTGTGTACAGCCTCTGACGTGCACAGGAGGCAGGGGTTGGTCAAACGGTCTGCCCTATGACCATTGCCTGCTCCCAAACTTGTGCGCCCATCCCGCTATGTACTTACCTGTGACTGTGTCAAAAGTGTAGCAGGGATGGAATAGGCCCTGATGAAAGCAAGAAAAATGCCCCCTTTTACTTCTGCTGAGGTAGTAATCAGTGGCGGCCCGTCCTTTAGGGCGGAGGGGCCACGCCCCCCCACCCCATGAAGAGTGTCTGTCAGGCTGAACAAAGGTCAGCCTGACAGACACTCTTCATGTTAAGGTCAGGCAGCCAGGAGTGAGCCATGCGCGATTTGTGCAGACTCCCGGCTGCCTGAGCTGAACTTTGCTGGGCTGAGGAGATCACAGCTCCTATGGGCGTGACCTCCTCGGCCCAGTAAAGGTGCCTCGAGGCCCTCCCCTGGGTGACGAGGAAAGCATCACCCATTGACACCAGTGGTGGCCCGTCCTTTAGGGCGGAGGAGCCACGCCCCCCCCACCCCATGAAGAGTGTCTGTCAAGCTGAACAAAGGTCAGCCTGACAGACACTCTTCATGTTCAGGTCAGGCAGCGAGGAGTGAGCCATGCGCGATTTGCGCAGACTCCTGGCTGCCTGAGCTGAACTTTGCTGGGCTGAGGAGATCACAGCTCCTATGGGCGTGACCTCCTCTGCCCAGCAAAGGTGCCTCGAGGCCCTCCCCTGGGTGACGAGGAAAGCGTCACCCATTGACACTCTCCCTGGGTGCTTCAGGTTTAAGCCCTGAAGTGCCCAGGGCGAGTGTCAATCAGTGACACTTCACTGACCCCATCCCACTCTGTGACGAGGCTGGGACTGCTGCCTTCCCTCTTTGGCTGACCTAAGGTCAGCCAATGAGGGAAGGCAGCAGTCCCAACCCTCCTGGGACCTGGAGGCTAAAGGTAAGTGTGTGTGTGTGTGTGTGTGTGTGTGTATGTATGTGTGTTATGTTTTACATTGAATGTTTGGTGCACGCGTGCATGTTTGAGTGTTATGAGTGTTGGTAATGGATGTGAGTGCGTGCATGCGTGTGTGTGCGAAAGAATGAATGTGTGTGATCTTGTAAAATGAATGTTTGGTGCGTGCGTGCATGTTTGAATGAAATGAGTGTTGTTAATGGATGAGCATGCGTGCGTGCGTGTCTGTGTGTGAAAGAATGAGTCTGTGTGTGTGCCCCACCCACCCCCCTCCCAAAGCTGCCGGCCGCCACTGGTAGTAATATAAAGCAACTATCATTGTTCCACGGGCCACTCACGACATCTTCTCCACCAAGGATAGCTATGCCCATGGCCCATGTGCAGCAGGGGTTGGTCGAAGGCCTGGCCTTTGTCCAGGCACTATGTCCAACCTTTTGCATCCCTAACCGTGCTGTACAGATTCCTCAGGTATGTGAAGTGGGAGTTGACCACTGGCCGCATGATTAGTCTTCTGCAGAGAACCTCTGCTGCTCCGCATTGCAGACATGCATGCTTTTGGCCCTTTGAATCGGGCTCCTAGTGCAGGCCCTGCACCAGCCTTCATGCACTGAAAAGGCTGTATACAGCTTTCAGCAGTGCATAGCATGCTGTAGACACAAGGCGCATACAGGTGTGTGTGTGTTTGTGTATGTGTTCAAGTGTGATTTTGACTACTTTGAAATGTGAAAATGTCACTGTCATGTAGCAGGTAAAAATGCTTAAAACAGGAGTAGGACAGTGTGCATATTATAATGCCAAATATATGCTCTTGGCAAAACTCTGATTAACAACAATGATAAAACCTATTGTGAGACAATTCTTAATCCAGTGCCAAATATAATGTGGAAAGGTATGTAAAATTATTTGTGATAGTTTACTGGGATTAACCGTGGAAATGTCCAAAATATATATATATTTTGCATTATGCAGAACAGCGCAAAACACATACCAAGGACTGCGCTGAAATGTTATGCAGACTAAAACATTTCTTTTACAAAATGACAATCATTGTGAAAAGAGAGTTTTAGTTGTTTGATCACTAGAGCTGTAGCCCAGGTTGCACCAGTGAGGTTAACTATGTTAGCCGCCATTCCTAAACCAGCAAGCCTGGCAAACCATCTCTTAAAAGTAAGCATACTATATGGGACCAAACAAAGATTTGCCTCTTTTATTCCTTGCAAGGAGCCTCAGACCTGTCCAACTGGAGTGGCGGTTCTGAGGCTGGTACCTTTCCCGGTGAAGGAGAGAGGCGGTTACAAAATAATCATATTAACAAACTGTAAAATGTGCCTGGGAATAGGATTCCACTCTGACTGAACTGAACGATGTCGTTTTCAACACTTGTAAATTAGATTTGTACAACTTTTCTTGCAATAGAGCAGCAACACGACAGTTTCTTGGTTGGCCTAGGGGTTGAGAAGGCTATTTTTGTTCTGACGAGGCAGCAGAAACAAATACAAACCTGGTTGCTTGCACATTCCCCTAAGGCACAGGCGAACTCAGCAATATCTGGAACTGAAGTTTGTCCTGAACTGTAAGGTTTTCCTCTCTCTCTGTTCGGTCAAGAGTTCATGCCATGGTCACTCTGAAGTTTATCTTCAACACAAGCTGCTACAATGTGAGGTTTGTACAAAGACTCCAAGATAGTGTGATGGGTGCAGACGCTGCCCCGAATAGCAGGGAAGCGAAGTCATGGCACCAGCATATGCCAATCCTCAAATGTCAGTATAGTAAATTACCCTATAAATGTAGGAGCGCTTTGCAGGAATCCCGATCAGACCCGCACGCTTCATTATTCACTGCAAAAACTCTAAAAAAGAACACAATAAAGAAAAATAAACTTACTGGATTAAAATAGATTTCAAATCAACATCTGCAACCATTCTCGGTAACTGTCATCAGTTAAATATAGAAATAGTTCCTATCACATGTAAGGCTTTGTTAATTTCTTACAGATCTATTGTTTCTAAGTCAGCCAATGAGACAGTACCACACTCTCACTAGCCTTCCCATCCAGTTCCTTTATTATTTGTTATTTTTTTAAATGAGAATCAGTTGTCACCCACAGGCTCTTACTCCTAGAAAACTTGAGGAACAACTGAGGGAAAAGAGAAAGGATAAATCAAAGGGAGTGCGCCGATTTATGCCCTTATTACGAGTGGTCTAGCCAAGTATCATCTTGGTGTCGCTGGACAATGAATTATCGGGTCTGAAAATACCAAAACCCACTAATTGTGCACCTCTAAACTCCGGGCAGGCTGGGCATCGAGGCACCAGAGCCACTTTCACTGGGTGCAGTTCCGCACCTAGGGAAACCAGAAGCGAGGGGGGGGCAGAGAAAGACCTGAACCTGGCCTCCGGCTGTCCCCCTGCAGCTGTCCATGCTCTGCTCAACCTCCTCTCTGCAGTTACCCCCAGTTTGCACAGCTGCAGACACTGAAGGAGCCAATGGGTGACAGGTGGCATTGCCCCTGCCACATTTCCCCGTCAGCAGGAACAGTTCTGGGCCTTGCGCAGAGGTCTGAGGCACATAGGACTCCCACGCACAGACAGGATAAGATGGGGTGAGCAGACAGCGTTCCCCTAGATGAGGCCTATCTTTCCTTGTATCTCAGCTGTCCTCCTCATGTTGCCCTCCCACCCTATGAACCTCCCTGCAGCCTCCACACCCATTGATAACTTGCACCAAGCAGGTGGTAAATGGGTATGGATTTGTGTCTGGTGTTGGATGCAAAAGGTTACTCCTCTTTCCTAGAAGAATAAGGCTGGAACACCAGAATCAGGGATGGGATTCTGGCCAGAATCAGAGATACAACCATCTGGTATCTTTGTACCTAAATCCGGGGGATCTCAAAATGAAGACATTAGACCAGACTTGAAGCACTATTTATATCCTAAACCACCTCCTTTATCATACTAGTGAAACATCGTTGTTACTCCTAGTGTATATGTAGCCAATTTCATTAAAAAAACTCACCAGAGACAAAAAACACTGCAAATCAAAAATACCAAAAATCACAATAAACAGAACTGCCAAGTTTCCCACTTTGTTATCTCTTTCCTTCCATTTTTCGGTCGCAGCATACCAGACAGCAGCACTGTCTTGTTTGCTAAAGGCATCTTGGGGACATTCAGAAATTTGATATAGAAATGCTTTGTGCCTGTTGCTTGCCATTGGCTTTGTGGTTTGTAGCTCCCATATTCTTGCTTTCTCTTTGCTGGCTTTATTTGTTTTAGGCTGGCAAGCTTGAGTTTGGTCCTTTGTTTGCCAAAACCTTATTCACAGAATCCTTCCGAGTGCCGCCTCCCTGGAAACAGCCCTGTAAATCTTGTTCTTATCTCATCACATTTGCTGTGCATTCAAAGTCCGAGGTCAAATGCCAAGCACTGTCTTTCAAGAGCGCATATTTACTTTTCTATCTTTGTCATCAAAGCAAGAGGATTTATGTGACAATCGTGCTGGATGGTAGTGGGGGTACTAGCACACAGCATCATTTAAATAAACTCTGTAAGTATTTCAGAATATATATCAGAAATATGAATGCACAAATTATCAAAATTTTTGGTTATTTCTGAAGCGTGTTGGCAAAAAATACTTTTGTATGATCAAAACAAATCATTAATCTAAGTGATGCAATTTCCACACATTTTCATCTTTCATAGTTTTATTAGTAAAACTGTGCAAACGTAATGTTCATTTCAGTTGAAAATGTGTTGTCTGTAATGGCAGTGTGCTACCACACGATGAATCCTCCACCCTACGCCACTCCACCCTATTATGCACCACTTCACACCACTGCACTCTACTCTGCTCCGCCCCACTGCACTGCACGCCACTTGTACTACTCTACACCACTGCACTTTTCACCATTGCACTCTCCAGCATTCCAGTCAAAGCCACACCAATCTACTCTGTACAACTACACTCTACACTGCTGTACTCTAATACACTCTGCAACACTTCACTATATGCCAGTAAACTCTATGCCAATGCACTTTACTCTGTAACACTCAACTCTATGCCCTGCACTTTACGCCAATCCATGGAACACCCCTCTGATCTACTCTGCACTCTAAACCGCTTCTCTCTACACCACTTTACTCTATGCCATTACACTTTATGCTACTCTATGCAACTGCCATTTCACTCTTCTCTGAAACAAACCACTCTACGCCACTGCACTCTACATCACTCTACTCCACTCTGTACCATTCCACTCTATGCCACTGCAGTTTACGCAACTCTACTCTTAACCAGTGCACTCTACGCCAATGCACTCTCCACAACTGCACTCAATGTCTATGCCACTCTACTCTTCTCCACTGTACTCTGACATGCTACTCTGCAACACTGCACTTTCTGCCACTGAACTCTACACCTTTGTACTCTGCTCCACTCTACGCTACTTTACTCTATACCACTGCACTCCATGGCACTATACTCAACTCTGCATCACTCAATGCCACTGCAATCTATGCCACTTGACTTTTCTCTGTGCCACTGCCTTCTGCATCACTTACCTCTACTCTACTGTATGCCATTCTATTCTACGTCACTCTACTCTGCCCCACTCTGCTCCACTGTACTCTGTGTCACTCTAATGATGCTACATTGTATGCCACTGAATTCAATGCCACTGCACTGTATGCCACTATAGCCTGCAACATTTTTCACCAATATAGTCTACGCCAGTGCACAGTACTCTATGCTGCTCCAGTGTATGCCACTCTATGCGACTCCACGATACCACTCCAGTACACAGCACTCTGCCACTGCACTCCACTCTACGCCATTCCACTTTATGATGCTCCACGCCACTCTCCTCTATGCCACTAGCCTTTAGCCATGCTGAACATCAGCCACGCTGGTGGACAGCACGGCTAACAAACATTGGTAAAGCCAATAGCTCTTTCATAGGCAACACCTATTGACTTTGCCAATGCTTGTTATAGATTTCTGTCAAATTTTACATTCTAGTAATACCGACTATTTTTGGTATTTTAGAAATACATGCATTTCTGCAACTATTTATCTCTTTTGGATAGAAAACTTTGCTTTGTAACCATTTCACATATTTTTTAATATGAATGTATTCATATTTTTAAAAGGTAAAACATGGAGAGCAATTTAATTGTTCCTCTTCCATAAGTGGTAAAAACACAAAACCATTTGCTTCCTTTTAGTAATGGAACACGTTATTTACCAGGATGCATTAAATCTTGAGTTTTCGGTTCAGATCCTTTTAAGACAACGCATCCAGCAGCAGATACAGTCTGTCGTTATCGAGCAGCATATTTAATTATATTTGGCTTCCTTTTGAGTGACTTGAGTCCGAGGCTGCACATTAGTGGGAGCTTTGAAAGACTCAAGGAATTATTCTGGATTCGCGTGCGCGGTATTCATTTCATCAAGCCAACGCGCAGGAGCACATCGGCGTATTTCTAATGCAGGCCGGGCCTTTCATTCACGAGTTGCAAATGTAATTAATGGCTACTGAAGCCGCATGGCAGGATCAGCAGTTCTGTCCCAGATTGACCGGAGTGACCTTCATATCGTCACCTTGCACATCACAGGAGAAGACGTCGTGCTTTGCATACAGTACATGCGCTGCGAAATGAATTGACATTTAGGAGTGGCTGCTGGGATCACAGTATGTTGAGCTAACGCTAAGGTCCTCTGACCCATCAACACAAAGTCTCACTGCGAAAATCCCAGACAGACCGATGCTTCTGCGGGTTTTAATGATGGGACAGAGTTAAGTCTTTCAAGTATCCCTAAGCAGTGACTTATTGTGCACAGCTTTTGAGATTCAATGCATGTCAGTGATAACGTTAACTTGCACTATAACTCTGGTCTGGTCACTATAAAACAAGGAGCTGACACAAACTCAGTGCAAACTATCCAGTAAGAAATTGCTCCGAGCTTGATTGCTTTGCAGACCTTTCTGTGTGCAGTGTATTTTGGACTGAGAGACAACATACCTGAATGGGATCGATTCGAAGTCCAAGATGGCCACCATATTAACGAATAGAACTGGCTACATAATTTATCATTTTACTTAAATAAGTATAGGTAAGCCCCTTCCTTCGGAGGCAATGATGGCTTTGCTTCTGGGATCCTTTCACCTAATGTCACCAATATTAGGAATCCAACACAAAACTTAAAAATCGATTACGAGTTGCTCAGAAAAATGTATGATAATTGTATTTATTATAAACTTTATTTCGGTCAAATTACCATAAAAGTGCATCATGCAAATAATACATAATATCAGTACAATAAAATGTAAAAATTATGCATACAGCAGACACATTTATAGGTTAAAACCAGAAATTTCAGCCCACATTATCAGATCAATCAGAACATCCTCCCGAATACACAAACAAATTATTTGGTAGGAAAAACCTCTGCAAAGACCTAAAAGTGGGATATGAAAGGTCCGTTCTGCTGTCTAAGTAATCTCATCCCTGGGAAAGTTATGGGGGCCCTGAATATATATACATCATTATAAAGTCCTGCTGCAATCCAAACTTCAATTAAAAAATCTGATGCTACATCAGGAAAAAAATTGTTCTGTAAATTCTGAGCGTAACAGTTTACACAATATTCCATCATAACCCACTTGTATTTGAACAATTGAATTTGCACGCAGATACAAAGTTTGCACCATAACTAATTCTAAAAAAGTTATGGGTTCCCTGAGGGCATCCTCTTCAACATAATCTTCCATGCCCACTCTATGTACTTTGGTACTGCGAAGACTTTTGTTGCCTTCAGGTCACTTGTTTAAGTTCTTAGAGCCTCCCAGTAGTGCCTTTCACCCTCTTTTCACCGAGCTTACAGACGGCAGTTATCCATTTCTTTCCCTGAGGGGAGTACCTAGGGTAGAATAAAAGGAAATAATATTCTGTTTCTTTTACCAGCTGGCCATGGGGGCAGTACTCTGGAGAGCAACCTGATTTATCCCACTCAGCTGTGAATGATCTTAAGGGCAATGATCTACACCTGAATTGCATATACAAACATTTTGCTAAAGTCGTATAAATTCTGCCCATATGTGCTTCCAAATTTGATGAGCATTTAGGCCCGTATTTATTCTCCGTTTGCGCCGAATTTGCGTCGTTTTTTTCGACGCAAATTCGACGCTAAACTAACGCCAACTAACGCCATATTTATACTATGGCGTTAGAGGCGTCTAGCGCCAAAGTTCCCGGAATGTGCGTCATTTTTTAGCGTGAACCCCTTCCTTGCGTTAATGATATGCAAGGGAGGCGTTCCCGTCTTAAAAAATGACTCCCAGGCCTTTACGTGGTATTTATACTCCCGGGCAAAAGAGACGCCCGGGAGTGGGCGTGGCTAAAAACGGCGCATTTGCGCCGCTTTTTAACGCCTGGGTCAGGCATGGCGTTAAGGGACAAGTGGGCTCAAAATGAGCCCAGAGTGCCCTCCCCTGCCCCCAGGGACCCCCCCTGCCACCCTTGCCCACCCCAGGAGGACACCCAAGGACGGAGGGACCCATCCCATGGACATTAAGGTAAGTTCAGGTAAGTATTTTTTTTTTAATTTTTTGTGGCATAGGGGGGCCTGATTTGTGCCCCCCTACATGCCACTATGCCCAATGACCATGCCCAGGGGACAGAAGTCCCCTGGGCATGGCCATTGGGCAAGGGGGCATGACTCCTATCTTTACAATGATAGGAGTCATGTTGATGGGGGATGGGCGTCGAAAAAAAATGGCGCAAGTCGGGTTACGACGATTTTTTCGACGTAACCTGACTTGCCCCATTTTAAGACGCCCATACGCCATTTTCCCCCTACGCCGGCGCTGTCTGGTCTACGTGGTTTTTTCCCACGCAAACCAGGCAGCGCCGGTCTGATTGCGCCGTCTAACGCCATTCCATAAATACGGCGCCCGCATGGCGCTTCAGAATGGCGTTAGACGGCGCAAAATTTTTTGACGCTAAACTGCGTTAGCGCAGTTTAGCGTCAAAAAGTATAAATATGGGCCTTAATGCTCAAAAACTGCCCTGTTAAACTCCCATCATTATGGTCAGGTCAAATCCGTAACAACATGTTTTTTTGCAGTATGCCTTTTCACTTTCTGTGTATCATATTTGGCAGCTAATGCTGGTGATTTCCAAATCTGTACTGAGTTACTCAGAAAAATCTGTGCTATTTATCACACCAGCTAAAATCTGATGTCCTAGAGTGCAGTATGTATCCACTGAGATAAATATCACCTGTTACAAATGTAACCATTTAAAATGTTGAATAAGGTGACTTTTTTGTTAGTTTCCACACTAACATGCACTGGTCCCAGTATTTTCTAGACGTTTTTCCCAAAGCAAATTTGGCAGCTTTGAACTTCAAAAATGTAATCGGGAAACACTCCTGAGTTAATCATGCCTAGGTAAGCACTGAGTGCAGTATACGCCGCATCTCTTGTAATTGTGACCCTTTAGCAAACATGTTTTTGTGCAGGGGTCGTTCAAAGACTGGGGAACTTGTAATCAAGATTGTACTTTCGTTCCAGAGCATTGATTTGTTCTCACGCAGGGTTACCTTTACAATTTATTTTTCATTTAAGCTGCATGTTATTTTATAAATAGCTACTTGACAGTGAAAGACCAAAAACAAAAAAAATGACAGAATCTTATTTTTCAAGCCACACCTTTGACCTTGCCCTATCGCTCACTGACTCCGCCCCTACTGCATGCAGAATCACAGTTCCCATATTTTTTAGGGTTGAGCACACAAGCGCTCTAGCTTGCTGTAATCCTTCTGTGGGCTTTAAACCACACCCGTCGCACGCCCATCAGTTTCGCTGGTACATGGGATTGCCTTTTAAAATTCACTTGATTTCATTAGTGAAAGGTATGCATACGTCATGCCTGCCTTTTCCAGTGTTTAGTTCTCCTCGGGCGCACAGGCCTACTAATGAAAACATACGAGGCTTCATGTTTTCAGTACGGTTTCTGCACTACTTTCTATTTTTATTTCCTACACAGTGCAATCTCGCTGCACATTTGCCAATACCTTTGACTGCGAGGGAACTTCTGTTTCATTTTGTGTGCTCCCTCACACTCATGGCGTGGTGCTTTAAATCGGGTCGCTTATGTAAAACTGCATTCCTTTTCATTTTCATTTTACGTGGCAATAAAAGTTCGGTTAGGACTTTATAACGCTAGTAGCTCTAAGTCGAGCAAATGCGAGACCCATTGGATTGCAAATGCTTGTTTTTAATGCACTTCGACCACTGACTCACACAGAGTGATATAAAGATACAGGGGTCCTATTCACAGTTGTATTGTTCTTTTAAAGCTGCAGGGTACGTGCCTTTGGTGAACCCGAAATTTACAGAGAATTATTTCCCGGCTCAAGCCGCGGAAAATTGTGTCAGCCAAGCGCTTTCAACATCTCCAAGTACAATAAAAGATAATGCCTCTAAATGCGTAGCCCGTGGGCGCGCTCGCCCTGCTATTATGAGACGCCACAAATATAAAGAAGCATGGTTTATGGCCCACTGGTGTGCACTGACGCGGAAGGCTTAGCCACGTGACCATCAAAAGGCTGTTCATTGCTTCCCTCTGCGGACACATTTCTTTAACAGTATCATAATAGTCCTTGTTAAAACTCTGGAAACGCATTGAAGGGAGCTCTTTGCATTAAACGCCAGCAGGTATTCATCCATATGTTTTATGCTTTAAATGCGGCTTTAAATGTGGCTTTTCCACGAAGGCTGCCACTGAAGGAGGGCGAGTGGGAAGGAATGACACCGCATTCCACATGCATTCCCGCTGAAGGATATTTTCAGTTGTCTAATGTTCATTTCTAAGGGTTTGTGCCATTCGCGTAATTTGTGTTTATGTAATTACGCAAAAATTCTTCAAAATTGTGCAGAATTATGCGAAATAAAACGTGGCATTTGGCGCTATATTTTGGTGAAAAATAAATACGTCCATTTTGGATGCGAGGATGCATTTTGCGCATTAAAGTGAGCAAAAACACAAGCACCAACAAATGCGGACACTCTAATTCTGTTTCATTTCATTTCATTTTTCCGTGTTTTGCCCTATATTTCTGCCACAAACTGCCTGTAATTACTTGATTTGGCATAGCAGCACTATTTCAGGGGTTTTGCATGTTTAGCCTAATGCAAAATTGTGAGATTATCCTGACATAACGGAAATTCCACTTGAACCTATTTCGAAAAATATATTTATTTGGAGGCTTTTTTTAAGTCAGTGTTCATCAAGACCCTTGAAAATGTTTGTGAAATACTGTTAGTTTTAGATGGTAACAGCACAGAAATACCATATGTTAGGGAATCACCATGTTCATAATAACAGTCTGGACCACAATGCATAATGCTGTAATGTCAGGAGCAGCTCGTGGTGCGTTTAGGGTAGGCTGACCAGACATCCCGGATTTCCCCGGACAGTCCCGGTTTTGGGGACAAAGGTCATATTATTAAATAAATGTCCCGGTTTTTGGGACAAAGGTCAGATCATCTAGGGAAGCACAAGTTAAAAAGGCCTACAAAGTATGAAACAATTAAAATAATTTATCTGTTACTGTCAGGCAACACAGTCTCCTGTCTGCTCCGAGCAGAGAGGTGTGGGTGGGGGCAGGATGGGGGTGCAGGGTGGGAGGTTAAGCAATAGCTAATTTTATATATATAGTTTTGTACACGTTTGCAACTTAAAGAAACGGAACAGACCAGATATAAAAGTGAGTAATGTCTTGAGTCCTTCTTTTATATCTGACTTGTCCTGGTTTTTGCTCCTCAAAATCTGGTCACCCTAGTTTAGGGGGCAGCACGTGGCGGAAAGGGGGCAGGGGGAGAAAAATTAAAACAAATAAAACAATTCTCTTAATCAATGCAGCCACGCCTTCACTGCAGCCCACGCGCAGGCTCCCAGCCTGCCCTGCGGCCAATCTGAGTGTTGCTGTCATGCTGCTGACAGTGTTTGGATAGGTCAGAGCGCCAAGCCATGGGGCTCGAAGGCAGAGTGGGAGTCTCTGCCTACTCTCTCCAGCCCGGCAAAACAGTGCCGGGTTGGAGAGAGAGCCTAGTGCCCATGTGTGTTTGGGCAGCCCGAGATAGCCGGCCAAACATACATGTGCACTGAGGGGGAGTGCTGTGCTCTCTCCCTAGGTCCCCGTCATCACCCATGGCCCCATCGCTTTTAAAATAAAACATTAATAAACATACTTTATTATAATTTTCTTCAAAAGTTTTGCAGCTGCTGCTGCTGACAGGGGGTGCAACGCTCCTCTTAGCGAAGGAGCTGTACCTGTCTACGTATAACATAACATTTTAAGAAGAAACTCCTAACCAGAACCTAAGACAGCTCAAATATGCCATTGACGTGCTATTATTGCACCCATCTAGCTCATAGTACCACCAACTGATTCAATTCTTCCTTCTGTTCTCAGCCACCAAAGACTCCGAAAATTCACTCACACCCCATACAATTTGACACATTGACCTAACGATGAAACCTTCACTCTGCTCGTGGCGGATGTTTACAATTTGAATTAGACTCTGGTCTGTGATGGCAACATCAGAGGCGTTGGTACACTGTACTAAAGCCAGTAACTGACCATAAAAGAACATCTGTAGGGCATATGGTATGTGTATGTATATTTGCTGGGCTGGAGGGCAAAAAAATGACAGATGCCATTTTCTACTGCACCATAATGCACCACGTAATGGGCTACAGAGTGCAGTAAAGTAACTGGTAGAACAAGACTGATGGAACTGAAACAGTGGCACACATCTTTATTGGTATTAGCCCATTTACATACATTTAAAGATCTTTTATACATTTTACAATTGTCCCATTCCCTTAGTTTTGTAACTTGGCCATGGTGAAGGGCAGGCATGGGCTGGTTATTTTTCTGCCTTATAAGTGTTAGGAAAGTAGTGTATTTCAGCTGCAAGATTTTGTTGCATTGTGGTTTGATCACTGTATGCAATAGTTGTCATCTTGGGTGTACAATGGTTAGCATCTTCCAAGATTGTGGTGGAGATGAGGAGTTTGCTCTAATCAGTCAGAGATTTTTATTTGGCATTGTTGCATTCAAGCAGAATGGATGGGAATGAGAGGGATTGTCAGAGGAGCACATGTTCTCCCTTACTTAAATATCATTTTACAAAAAGAATCCAGTTCCGTAGGTCCTACCTGACTATTGACTGATTAATGGACTGTTTCAGGTCATCAAGTGTATCCTTTTCAGGATGCAGAGACCCTTACCCTCCGAGGTAGCATGCGGTATCATGAGTTGTGCTCCTCATTGGATTGGTGCTACAGAACTTAACAGGCAACACAGGAGGCACTTTGCCAGAGATCTTTTATCTTTGTTTGGTGTTGTTCAAACAAATAATATGTGCCTTTCTCTGTGATGGAACGAGGGCAATGAGTTGATTGGGGTGTAAAATTAACTATGGACAGCTGAAATAGTGTTTACGTTTGATGATTGTCAATGTTAAAGTCAAAAACAACACAATGATCACATTGGATATCTACAGGGTTTCTTTGGGTTGATATATGGTCAATTTAAGTAATTGGGGTTATTAGTTGCGAGGGGTGGAAGCTCTACTCGGGCAACAACCACAATCTTTGTTGAGGTGAACCATAAAAGTCACTAAATTAACCTCTGCTTAGCCCTCTGGTAGCTTGGCACAAAAGCAGTCAGACGTAACTTTAGGGGCAATATGTAAAGTATACATGCAGCACATAAACAGTAATAAAGTGAAAGCAAGACACAAGTAAAGTCCCTTAGCAAATTAGAAAAATAAGTACATTTAAATAAATAAAATGATACCCAAAAATAAAAATACAGTCAACAAACCGGAAAATATCAAATGTTAACATTTTAAGGGAGAAATATGCCTAAAATCACAAAGTGCCCTTGCGGTCATCTGATTGCACTACAGCAGGGGAAAGTCACAAGTTCAGGCTGTTGTGATGGAGTGCGGGCAAGATACACAGACCAGGTTAGTGCCACTGAAAAATTACCTTCTCAAGTCTGACACGAAGAGTTCCATTTGCGACTGCCACGAGGAGGAAGCTTTCAGCACGAAGAGCAGATCGAGCATCATGGATGGTCATTGCTGAAGCGCAAAGACACATTTGTTGCTTGGAGAAAGCAGTTGTGGTCTGTTGTTGCTGTTTTTACTGTAGCACAAAGTGCAGGTCTTGCATTGCCGGTCATTGCGGTTGGCCGCTGTCAGTGTGAATTCTATGTTGGAAGTCGTAGTGGGCTACAGAGTTTCAGTGCGAACGAGCCAGGCCATTAGGAGCCCAGACTTCAGAATTTTCACATTTTCTTGTTGGAGGAACTTCTACTGATCCTCGTATCTAAACAGGGTCCCTGCGCTAGATACAGAGAGTAACACACAGGGAAGCAATACTATGAGTATAACGTAGTTTACTCTCCATTAACATAGCAAACATAGGAATGGAAATCTTAAATTCAAATATACAACATACAATATATTTCAATTTAGATATTTATTATAGCTAATTAAACATTCAGTTCGCACATAATATAATCAACATAGAATCAACCAAAAAAATATATAATACAACCCCCTACCCTAGGGTTGATTCCATGTTGATTATATTATGTGCGAACTGAATGTTTAATTAGCTATAATAAATATCTAAATTGAAATATATTGTATGTTGTATATTTGAATTTAAGATTTCCATTCCTATGTTTGCTATGTTAATGGAGAGTAAACTACGTTATACTCATGGAACTTCCACTGATGCCGCGCCAAGTGTCTAGTACCTAGTAGGGCATCTCTTATGGACCATTATTCGGTCCAGCAGAGGCTAGCAGCAGAGATCAGGCAGATCCAGTTGCAGCTGGTCAACTGAGCAGTTGCAGGGAGGCCTCTGGAAGCTATGTACCTGTAGCTTACACAGAAGGCCAGCCAACTGGCTTGTGGAGTAATTTTAGGTAGCCTCGATCAAGGCAAGCTGGTCCGTACTTCCTTTTTCAGACAGAAAGGCAGTCTCTCAAGCAGCAGGGCTGTCCTCTGGCAGTGGGGAAGTCCATCCGAATCTTTGACATTTGTAGGATTTTTCAGATTTGGCGTCTGAGCGTGCCACCTTTTATCCCCAGTGCCAGCCTGTGGGTGGGAGATGCCCCCTTTGTCTCACTTTCTTCCTTTCTGAGCTTGGCTCCAAACTGTCGAAGGTGAAAATAGCAAGGGCAGACCTGGCATCAGGTTTCTTTGTGAGTGCTGGAGGCTAGGCCTTTTGAAGTGGAATTGGGGCTGGGTACCTCCCCTCCCCACCATCCTGGCAGGATGCCTTATTGTGTCCACAGCTAGGCTTCCTTTGCCTCGCTGTCTGACAGTAATATGCAACCCACAGCAGCAAAGCGATGGGACCAAAGCTACTGGCAGAAAGGCACAGGTGGATTTTGGCACAAAAATGCCAACTTTCTAAAAGAACATTATTATAATTGTAACATAAAATCCAACTTCCCCATTAAAGAGGATTTCAAGTTACCATTTATTTGAGTGTAAGCAGTGTTTTTCGATCTGCTCCTATCAAATGTTAGCACTAATTAAATGCAATAAGGTAATTCAGTGTTAAGCTATGGAGAAATGACTTTAGGGTTTTTCGCTGCCAGGACATGTAAAACTTAAGTACACATGTCCTACTTTTTAAATACAATGCTCCATGCTTTATGATCCTTTAGAGCATCCCTTAGGGATGATTTATAAGTACTAAAAAGGAATGTTAAAGCCTGGCATAAGGTTAGTTTCCCAGGTCAAAGTGGCAGTTTAAAGCTGAAGCGGCACGCTTGAGACATGTTTTAAATTACTACTTTGGTGGATGGCACAATGAGTGCTGCAGGCCCGCTATTACCATTTAGTTTGAAGGCTCCAGTCCCTGGGTACATGGAAAACCATTTACTAGGGACCTAAAATAAATTAAATGTGCCATTTAGTTGTAAGTACATATTCCCATGTTCTAGGGAGAGAACTCATTAGCATTGGTTGGCAGTCGTAAAGGACATATATTCCTGAAGCCAACTAAAACGACTTAAGCAAAAATTAGGGAGCGAAGGCAAAAAGCTTGGAGAATACTACACTAAGGTTGGCAGGTTTAATAGTCAATATGTTTCTTTCCTGATGTGCCCTGGAAGGGTCAATGGCATTTTCTCAGGGCCCTTTTAAACCCTAATCTACTGAGCTGAGTACCAAATGTGTAGAAAGAAAGGTGTACCAAAACCAAACATTTATTGCAGACTTTATTTGGTATGTTGTCTAACACCCTTATTTGATGGGTACATCTCCTCGAGTTTGTGGGTTAAAAAATAAAACTAATTAACAACCAACATATAAGTAAAATGCATCTAGTAAGTAGTCGTATATTTGCCTCAATTGTGAATCAAAAATTTATAGTCCCGGCCCCTTGAGATACCTCCATAAAAATTGTAGTCCAGAGACTTTCATTTTTGGTTTGTGTTTTTGGATCATTAGAGAAGTAATTTAGCTTGGTCAGACATTGCTAATCCGGTCCAATTTGTTTTTTCTGGACAACATTTTTTAAAATGGCAGATGTGTAGCAGTTATGATGATATATTTCAGGAACCATGAGACCTACATACATAATTTTGGGTCAAAACATAGGTTTTGGGGGTCAAGTATTCTTACAGAGACAGAAAATAACTCCTCAGAGCAACCCTTCCACCATTTAAAAAAATTGCGGCTCTATAATAATGTGTTTTAGCCATTATATTGGTAATTTATTGCAATATTGCTTTTATTTCAGGTTTTGTGTTAATTCAAATTCATAATCATGAGCGAAGCAGGTGGTAGCAGAGGATCTTTACCTCTTGACAGAGTGTTGCGAACTACAAACTCTGAGGACTCCTTCAACAAAGAAAAATGTGTCATATGCCAAAATAATCAGAAAGAAAAGCAAACATCAACTGTGGCTCAACAGAAGAGAGTTTGAGATGCTGTAGAAATATGGTAAGACAAAGTTCACAAAAGATTGAAACTGATGGGTGAAGAGGATCAAATATTTTACCATTGAAACAAAAAAGTGCAATAAATCGTTTACAGTGGAAAAAAACCTGGATTTTTTTTTTTTTAAATAGCAGAAACCAGTGAATCACAACATGGATCAGAGTCTTCTGAGAAAGCTACAACAACTAAACCTAGTGCCCATCCACTTAGGACATCGATGGCTACCCCTCGTCCGCCTGCTACAACTGATCACAAAGCAGAGAATCTTCAGTGTGCTATCTGCGATTTAGCCAGAACAAGGGTCAAAGAGATTGATGAAAGAACAAAGTACAAAGTATGTAAGCCTCAAAGGGCGAGCCTGTTTTTATCTGCAGCTAGTTTCTTCCAAGATGAAGTTTTTAACCGAGTAGCTGATCTAAACATCGAGGTGAATGTATCTGCAGCAGATTTCCATGTGAGGTGAATGTATTTGCAGCTGATTTGCATGCATACATTCCAAAATATGAATGTACAATAAGTTGCCAGTAGCAACGTAACCACCAGTCTTCAGTTAGGTTTGCACTCTTTGAAAAAGCAAATTAAGTTTTAAAGCCGCTCTTGAGTGCTGGCTACGGATTCACACTCAGTGAGATCAGAGAAATAATGGTCAACATTGATGAGCCTGTATTGATCCATACTAATGAAAGTAAGATTTTTCTGGTGAGAATGTACAATGACTGAATTCGTTTTTGTCAGTCTAACAAAAAGAATGAGCCACTTATGGCGTTCTCAGCTGATTTGACTCCTGAAGATCTTGCTGCCAAAATAAGTAGGCAGGAAAACAGCAGAAACCAATTTAAGAAACATTCTGAAAGATTTATATTTTGGACTTAATGATACATTTTGTGATGCCACAGAGCTCTGCTTCATCATGGGAGTCAACAAGAATGCCTGATGTTGTCTTAACATTTTTTTGGCATTTTTTAATATCAGCAAAACACAACTGTTACAAA
This sequence comes from Pleurodeles waltl, assembly GCF_031143425.1. NCBI lineage: Eukaryota > Metazoa > Chordata > Amphibia > Caudata > Salamandridae > Pleurodeles > Pleurodeles waltl. The sequence continues at coordinate 1,763,657,651 of NC_090440.1, forward strand.
CTAAAGCCCTTGAGTCAAGAACAGAAGCTGACAACATTGATGATGGCTTTGAAGATATGAGCGAAGAAGTGGAAGACAATCCCATGAACCAACAGGCTTATGCTGTGCAAATGTACTATCATTTCCAAATTATGTTTTATGAATTACATCACGACAAAAAGAGAACTCTGCTACACAAGATGACTGTTCAGGCAGTCTATGACTATTGCAGAAGTAGAGAGCTAATCACTTCAACAAATAGGATTGGTATATCAAGAAGTTATAATGACATAATACCGAGCAGGAACTTGTAAGCAGCTTCTGCTGTAAAATTCTTGTGACTCTGACAGCACACCACTTCCAAGTCACTTTACCAGGAAAGGATTTACAATTGCTGCTCTTGATAATTTTAATTTTGAAGACATCTCTTCTTTGTCTAGAACATCCAGCATACATGATAATGTCATGGTGATTTTGAAAGACTGTACCAATGAAGTAGCTGCTGGAAAACAAACTGTGTCAGCTGTAGGTATACACAAACGGAGCTGCAAACTTATAACCCAACTGCCTTGCTACCAGAAAGTTTCAAATTTCAAAGTGGCTGAGGACATGGATCTTCTTCTACCTGATGCTGCGGTCCACAAAGCTGATTTAATTTAAATTATCATATCGCTTCTTCAAAGCGGACTGAAGGATGAAGAAAAGCCAGTTCCTCCGTGGGCTGGAATTCATGCTCTGATCTCCCAGAATAGCGTTCCACTGAAGAAGATTGGGTTTTTACCAGTAATACCATTCCCAGTCACAAACTACGCAGCAGTATATACAGCTCTAAAAGGTTTTTAAAATGTGCATTCTCAGTTTGAAGATCAGCCTATCTTGCTGATTTTCTGCGATGAAGGTGTTTTCCGTGTTGTAGCTGACATATTTATGAGCAATCCAGTAGAATTTGGTGATCTTTATCCAATGATGGGCATTTTCCACATGACAAAGTTGTGTTGCAGTGTGCAGGAATTTATCTCAATGGATGTGGCCTAGGTGATGCACTTATTGAGGCTGAAATCTTTGTAAGAAAAACTGTCCAGTCAGTATTGAGTGGAACCCATTGTGTTAGTTTGTTACAAGGTATGCTCATCATATCTGTGGCTATAGAAACATTGCATTGAAATGCCTTCTGGAATAAGAACAACAAATTAGGATTTGCATATCTTATCTCAGGAGTGAACAAGGCACAGGGTGCCCTTCATTCAAAAGACATAATGCAAAGCCAGGCAATATTCAAAACATTAATCTCAGAATCAGAAAACCTGAAACCAAGTTTGTAGAGTTTATCAAAGAATGTGAAGAAAAATCATAACGTTGCAAGTACTGGGGAAATATTTTACGCATGATAGCTCTAGTGAAAAACGTAGTACATAGTGATTGGGAAGGTGATTGGTAGCTGCATGTGAAGACTGGGGAGACACTGATTACTGTGATTCATGAATTCGATTGTATAAACTACCTGAGATATGGGTCCTGGTATTTGGAAAGAGTGAAGAAGGTAGAGGTTGAAAAAACATACATCTACAGAAAATGTATCCAAAGACATTTTTTGGTGAAAGACAGAGAGGGAAGGTTCAATGCTGTGGCCCCAGACATGAAACTGGAACAGATGATCCAGAGATTGCAGGAAAGCTCCAAGGGAATTGTTGGTCAGACACGTAAAAGTGAATAGGTTGTTCAATGGCAGCTTTTTTACTATGAAGTTCTTTCTATTTGCAATATTGTCAGAGAGATGACAATTTCATAATTAATGGATCATCGTGAAAGTGTTCCTCACCATGAACTTGTGGGAAAGAGAGGGGAACGTTTTAATAAACATGTTGACAGCCTTCTTCACTTCATGTAGCAGCAAGGACACCCCTTTGAAATGCCTGAGCCTGTGTGTCTACACAAGCTTGTGACCAAACAATATGAGACTAATGCTATAAAGACATGTCTACTAGATGTCCTGGAACATGGAGCGAAACTATATGCAGAACTGAAGCAGGAGACATTTGTATTGAAAGAGACAAGGCTGTTTGTTATAATCACTAAAGCTATACTTCCATGCTTTGTCATAGTAAGAGTGTCGTCCAACCAGCCACTACAAAACAGGTTACAAAAAACAACATACGCAAACACATAAAGAGATGGATGTAGCAAAAGGAAGGGGTGAATTTATCAAGGTCATTCTGATGCATGATCTTCTTCCAACACACGCATTGTTTGATGGAGGTGCTGCAACCAAACCAGTGAAGCACAAACTCATACAAGAGCTCAGAAAAAAACTTTCACCTGAAGATTTTCAATTCTAAAAGGTTTCCTCATTGAAAACTGCTGTTGTTGTGGACTATGTCACATTTGCTACTTGTCAAGATTTCATCCATGCAAAACTTCAGAGAGGTCGTTCCGACTGTTCTACAGATACCAAAATCAGTGTGCACTTTGCAAGAACTGCACATTGTCATTGACAGTTATCTTGAACTATCTGTCAAAAAATGTGAGTGAGCCAGATGAATATCTGCAAGTGAAACAAATGATCTTTCCTGCATCAAGAATTCAACACCTACACCTGTGCAACTTGATAAATTCTGGTTATCAGTCAATCAAACAATCAATCAGGGAATTTGTAAAGCGCACTACTCACCAGTGAGGGTCTCAAGGCATGGTTATCAACATTGAACAAGATGAACCTGGAGGTGCTAACTATACAAATAATACAAACTATTGCTGATGCTTCAGTGAACACTGAATTTCCAATTATTGCAAGTGGAATGATTGTTAATGAAGAGTAGGTGCCTGCAGAGATATATTCAAAAGGTACAGGCCTTATTATTCAATAACACAGCAAATTGGAGGAAACTGACCTTTGTGTTGTGCCACATGCTGAGTGGGCTGTTCAGAATGGTTGCAATGGAGTCATTGTACTGTCAAATGACACAGATGTTATAATTGTGCTACTTTGATTTGTTGCAATCATAAGTCAAGGATTGTCAGAGTTATGGACACATTATGGAACAGACAAGGAAAGACACTTAATCCCACTTCATATTCTGCACAAGAAAATTGACGCAGAGATGCCCAATGTTCTTATCAAGGCACATATTCCTACGGGTGATGACACCATGAGCAAAATTGGAACAAAGCTTGGAGCTTTAACTGCTGAGCCTGTGAATTTTCTAAAAGGATTTGCTGAGACAGAAGAAGAATTTGACTTTACAGACGTAGAAAAATACCTTGATCGTGTGTGGAAAACGAGTTCTGACTGTCTCACATTTGACGATCTTCGATAGTGAGTTCAAGAGATCAGTTCCACTAAGGGACCTTCCACCAATGTCATATTTTTTGCATGGAAACATTAAAAGAGCGTTCTACTGGATCAGAAGATGTGTAAATGTTTTGGATCATGCATATGTAGAGAAATGTCCTTGTGAATTTGGTTAAGAAGGTATGGACGGGTTGCTAAAACCTACAAAGTTTCTAAAACCTCTCCCAACAGAACATACAAGCACATGTACTTGCAAAACCTGTGCTACAAAAAGATGTCCCTGTCGATACGCTCTTCTCAAATGTTCAAAATTCTGCAGATGTACCACGAGTGATTGCCAAAACAAATAAAGTGAACTATGAAACTGTCTCTAAAACAGTAGTGATTAACATTATTTTTTCATATTCAGATCATAAACATTGTTTGGTGTATGCTTAAAAGGATTAAAAGTCATTAGTATTTGTTTCATTTCTATAAAGTCTCTTCTTCCTCTATTATAGCTTCCATTTTGGAAAATGGTGAAACGGTTGCTCCGAAGAATTATTTTCTGTCTCTTTTACAATACTTGACCCCCAAAACCTATGTTTTGACACCAAAATGAAGTATGTAAGTCTCATGGTTCCTGAAATATTACATCATCACTGCAACACATCCACCCTTTTTTAAAATTGTCCAGAAAATTTCAGCGGGGATCAGCAATGTCTGCCCAAGCTAAATAGCTTCTCTAATGACCCAAAAACACAAATCAAAAATGAAAATATCTGGACAATATTTTTTTTACTGAGGTGTATCAGGGGGCCGGGATTTTTACTTCATCACACATGGCATGTAGAAATGTGTGTCCAAGTGGTACCAGCATGCAGCATGCTATGATTGTTATGTCTCATATTGTTTCATGTGTTACTAAGTAAATCCATAGTGCATTATGGTGGTAGGTATGAATGTAGCATACCCATCTTTGCATTGGTTAGGCCCCCCTCGGTATGCATGGATGTGAGACTCTAAGGTGGTCATTCCGACCTCAACGGTCTTTCTTCCAGACCGCTAAGGCCGGGGGAGACAGAATACCGCCATTGCAGCTTTACCGTCCGCTGGCCCAGCGGAAATGGCACATCAACATTGCCGCCGGCTCGTAATAGAGCCGGCGGCAATGTTGATGTGCGGCGGGTGCAGTAGCACCCGTCGCACATTTCACTGCCCGAAATTCGGGCAGTGAAATGCGCGACGGGGCTACGCCTGGGGGCCCCTGCACTGCCCATGCCAAGTGCATGGGCAGTGCAGGGGTCCCCAGGGGCCCCGTGCGTCCTTACCTCCAGCCTTTCCATGGCTGTGTCTACCGCCACGGACAGGCTGGCGGTCGGGGACTCATAATCCCCAGGGAAGCGGTGCTTGCGATTATGCCCGCCAGGCGGAAACCTGGCGGGAAAATGGAGGGGCCGGCGGTATGGCCGTGGCTTTTGCGCCACGGTCATACTTGCTGGCGGGACACCACCAGCCTGTTGGCGGTGTTCCCGCCAGCAAACCGCCAGCCGCCAGGGTCGGAATGAACCCTTAAATGTGGCTGTCTTGGAGGCCGATAAGGACAAAGGAGAAAAGTTAGCAGCAGAAGCAGGGGTTACTTCTCTTATCGTTATGGACCACGTTTCGCCTATCTGCATTTATGATTCCTGAGAGTGGATTGTGGCTAGCATGGAATCGGCATGAGAATGCGGTTATTACTGGTCTGTGTGCAGATATCACATACATCTCCACTTAGCCTGGGAACATATAGAAATGGTTTCATACTGAGTTCTGCCCCACTTCCGTTCTACCGTTTCCTCCTTTTTAAGGTGAATAACTTACCATGAGGGTCATCGCTGTTGATAAATATTTTTTGTTATTAAAAAAAAACACCTTTTGGACCACATTTTGTTTAGTAGATGTCTTCTTTCCACTCAAGCAAATGCAGCTGCCACAATTTTTTCTTTTCTGCAGGAAGTATTTCAGATGCTGTCTTTAGTAAAGAGGGAGAAGTAAACATGCTTAAGTTAGTTCTGTTGTTCCTCTTTTGTGCTCTATCCGATTGCGACTTTTGTTTCCCACCTTTTAGAGTTGTCGGAGTACTTGTTAGTATTATAAAATCTTTATAGAAATGGCTCCCTCCTCACAGTGACCTAACCCTGTTAATCCCGAGATTTATATTAAAAACTCCATTTGTGCTTGAAATTGCCATTGACTATAACAGTAGCGTGGAATTAAAATCAACTCCCTAAATGAATCAGCTAATTATTTGAATTGCCACAGACATCACATTTGACTTCTCATATACAAGTGTGTTAACTTTTAGCTGGAGTGTTTTGTCATTTTTGTCTGACTTGATAATAATTTTGGGTCAGATGTGCATAGATTCCATTTGCAATAAGTGGTCCCAAGTCGTACATGGAATCAGATTTTGCAAACTGACCTATTTTCTAAAGGGTCGGTTCAGAAAAGAAAGAATTGCTGTGGGTGGCAGAACTCACTAATATTTTCAATTTCTGACCCCAGGCAAATGACTACAAAGACTGGGATGGTTGATGACCTCCATGGGCCAGGATCCCACCTTTCCTGATATTGCATTAAACACAAAACATATGTTTTTAAAGCACCCGTGTTTCCTCATAGAGATGGTGCTTCTTGATGCTCTGAAAGACAATAATAGGTTTCACTTTTTGGAAAACATCATAGGGAGCCCAGAGTGGTCTTCTGGACCACTGTCTAGTTATCCTGCCACTGCCACCCTATTCCCCAAAGGAGAAGGGGCCAGAAAGGATCCATTGCCTTTTGTGAATCAGTTATAACTGAAACTAGGGAGTCGGTAACTGCTCAATTGGTAGCAACCAAAACTACGGTCGCAAACCAATTAACATAGGTCACTGAATCATGAGTTGTAAGTAATTCCCCTTTCTTATCACTTCCAAATTGCAATTTGGTAAGGGGATGCAGACCTATTTTTCGAGTCCAAAAATCTTTTCCAACTCAAAGAGGATTTTGTACATTAGAAATGACCCTTTTGTGGTTGCAAACCACGTGGTTTTGCAGATCACAGGCTTTGCAAATGCATCTGATCCTTAGTTTGGTCAATTTCTGTGTAATCACCAAGCTCAAAAGCTTTGCCCAGACTTGAGAAACCCGATATTGCTCCTCGTGGCAGTAACCCCAGGGAATGCACATTTACTTTTCCACTTGTGTGCTCTATTCGCACTGCAGCTTTTGATAGTTAAGTGCACCAAAGACCCCACTCATTTTGTGACAATTTACAGGTCTGACCACTAGGCACTTCCAAGAGGTCACTGTGATTGGGGTCGCATACTAATCAGTTTGTGAAACTTGTTTTGACCCTACTGATCGTTCAAAAGCAAAATAACTTCTCAAAACCGACCTCCATTTTTAGAAGATGTACTAACCTGAAGTTGCAGGTTTGTACCTTTCCTAAAAATATGGTCAGCAGTAAGCTAAATAGATTGTGATAAGATTATCGAATGAGGGCTACTGATTAAAAAGGGGGTCAGTGGGTCACCGAGGTTCTGTGAGGATACAGGAGTGCTGGCCGGGTGTAAAGCACTACCTTTGTGACCACAACAAGGGAGGTGATGTGGTTGGGTATCCACATACTGCTAAGTTATGAGTGTGCTTTTCATTTGCATTCTAAATGTATGTCTTAGTTGCAAATTACAAACAATTGTCACACGTTTTATGCTTGTTGTTGTTTCTCTTGAATGAAAATAGTGCTTAATTTGAGTCATCGGGGGCCAACGAGAATGGGGACGGCACTTAATTTTCCTTCCTATACCATCCCTCGCGAGCAAGAGAGGGAAAGGTCGTCACAAAGGGGTAAAGTAGGAACCTTCAAAAGTGAAATAAAGGGGGAGAGAGTATCTGGTAGTGTTTTAACGTGGCACAAAGTGGATTTAAGGCCACACGGCCTTGGTATTTGGCTCCTGAAATTTGATGGCACCGGCAATGGGCTTCTGAGCATAGCTTTGGGCACCAGCACTTAATTCTTCAACAATTAAGCCCTGAAAATAAATATATATAAATACAAATACAAGTGTAGAAATCTTTCAGATGAGGTCTTTTCTGAGGTTGGTTTTACTCTTTGGGTCCATGAGTATGCAAAGGTTGTGTATGCTTGTCTCACCTAAAATTAAATTAGTAAATGCTTTCCTAGACCAGTCATTTTGAGAATGCATAGTTTCCGGAAAGGGGATAAGAGAAGTGAAACCATCTCTGCACATCTGTGTGCCAAGCGTCACAGATCTTAAGGAAGATTCAAAGAATCTGGAGGTGGTGGTATTCGCGATCAGCTCAATACCAAACAAAGCACTGTGGTGGGCTTTGCATGGAAACCCACCACTCGGTATCAAGGAGGAAGAGATTTTAGGTTTCTCTTGTGATGTTCAGCTCGTGTTGGTGTATTAGCTTACAGCCTTTTTCATTCTGGTACTTACAGGCTTACCAAATCAGTAATAAATGCAGGATTAGGTTTTCTCTCGCAGAACGTGGTGGGAAGAGTGACCTTTTCAGTAACATTTTCTCAAATCCGCTGCCCTGCTCCAAAAATATACCGCAACTAGCAACCCAAACCAAATTTTGTTTTAATTTGCATTTATCACAATGGGCCTGATTCATGAAAAAGGAGTAAATCTGCATCCACAGGTTATGTCTATGCACGGGTAAAAGATTACCACTTTTTGGAGTTCACAAACATTACAAAAGAGCAAGATGTGCTATGCTCAGGTTCCCTATGCTCAAGTTCCTAGGTGTACTTCTGGGAGCACCTTATGAATATTCCCCAGGGCTCTAATCCCCCCTTGTACAAAGTGCTCCAAAGCAGAGAAGTTCTTAAGGGGGAAGGAAGTCTCCAGTGCAAATGCACACTTTTTCTTTTTTTCCTCTTGGGCAAAAAAAAATTCTAGGTGGAGAAAGCCCTTCCACCACGCCCTGGCCTCGTATGAGAATGATCCGTTCCACTTCCCACCCTGGAAGGAGAGTTACACCAGTCCTTTTTTGGAGTAAACCACGATCATATCCAGGGTGCCAAGGGGTCGTATTGAAGGTTGGGGATGCCCAACTTTCAAAGGCAACCCACACATTGAACTACTCTTTGAGTGGAATTACGAATAAATGAATTTACAACCACAAGGAATCAATGTTGTGGGAAAAAGTGCTCGAATAGCTGGTTCCATGCCCCTATGTGGGAGTCTCCATTATGCAGATATGTGCAAATGGGGAATAGGAGACTTCTTTTAAAAGTGCCATGGCATTTTGACAATTGTGCCTGGAGACTAGCACCTGGCATAGCTTCTCAGATTTAGTTTTAGAAATTATTGTGAATTTTAACAAAAACTGAAAAGTACAAGCATACATTTACACCCTCCTTTTCTGATTTTCTTTTTTTGTGTGAATAGGGCCCTTAATGAATAAATAAAAATCTGATTCTTAGGTTATATGTTAATGTTGAATTTGCTCCAACATTTTTGCTTTAATGTTAATTACTAATTGTTGCTTTGTTTTTCTTATGTTGCAGGTATGTTGTGTCTATGATGTCTTCCCCATTGACAATTAATATTTTCTTTGTGGCTGTTGTCAAGAGAGACGGTAGGACATGACATGCTATCTTTGTGATTGCTCACCTTACCTTATTTCATTGGTCATACTAGTTATTGTTTCCTGGTGGTCTAATGATTTTCTACTTTGGTACCACGATTGATGCAGTTTCGTTCTATTTGAAGCCTATCCTATGTACCAGCTTAATTGTAGTGTGGTATTAATAAACACCTTATTCATGTCCATATTGTTTTACAAAGTTTTCCTAAGATATACATCAGTACAGCTTTTGTTTTATTTCTGTGATTAGATTTGTTTCTACAGAGGTAAAGTGTTTAGAGAGCCCTACTAAAAGACAGTTTTACCTACTTAGCCCAGATTAAATAATATAGTACATTTGAAGGAATCACATTTATCAGAAGCATTAAAATGTGATGTGTTTTATGTCACATCTATGAATGTTTTCAGAGGAAAAAAGGTAGATGAATTTGATTTTATTTGAAGTTAAGATTAGTAATGTTAACCTATTTATTTAAAGTATCACTGGTGAAACCATTTTTGGCAAAGTATTAGTGATCTGTTGAATGACTGCACTCATGACTTGTAAATTGGGCGATGTGAATGAATTGCAACCAAGTTATGAATCATTTCCCAGATAGAAATTTTAAGTGTAAATACACTTCAAAGAAGAATTAAAAGGTTTCCATAGCAGTGGCTGCCAAGACATATGTTGAATTCCTGAAGGATGTATAAATCTGTTCCTGAATTCCTTTTGTTTTAGCTGAAGCACATTTCTCAGTAAACAATTTTAATTTTTTTCTAGTAAAAATCAAACAGCTAAGCTTTCATACTCCAAGACTGTAGCAACTCGAGATTTGGACCTTGCAGTAGTCATGTCCATAGTGGGTTAATTCCTTATAGAAGTAGGAGAGATAGACAGAGATTTCGTTCTTATCCGTTGAAAGATTCCCAGCTTGACTCACAGTTTAAAACATTCCGTATATAATTGATTTGTTTAAATAATACTGCAGACATGTTTATAATTACACCTGTGGCACACGTAAGAGTGCAATATAGAGACATAAAATTACCCATGCATCCAATAAAAGGAGGTAATTGGAGATTTCCTGAGATACTTGCAGCACGAAATTGTCTATACAAAGTACCACAAATCTCAAGAGGAAGTTAAAATGGCTAAAATGGAGTCTAATCTAATGAACTCAAAAGAAAATAATAAAAGATAGTAGCTAGATATTTGGCTAAAATAAAAATAAAAGTGTTAATTAATGCAGTAAATCATGCCTATGTCCTAACCAGATTGGGATAACTATTTTAATAATATCTAAACAGAGAATTCTTGTGATTTCTCTCTTCTGGAAAATGATATAACTACTGAAGAACTTCTTAATGCATTGTTTTATGCTATTAAAAAAAGGCATTAAGAATGCAATGCTTACAAGCTCTTATTCCAAAATGAAATCTGTACTAAGACTTTTGTGAAGTCAATGATGCATTTGTGGAGGCAATGTTGTGTCTCACCCCAAGTACTGGCCAGTGTCCTAATATGTGCAAAAAGTGTAGGTCAATATCTCTCATTAATTTATATTTTCCATGATTTTTTTGGAAAATCCTTTGCTCTCAGACATAAACCTTTTTTAGATGGGTTAATTGCGCCGAGCAATCAGAGGTTAGAAAATGCAAAGACTGTTGTCAAACAACGCAAAGCCATTTTTGAACATCAGGAATAATGGTTCCATTTTAAAATCACCTTTGGTTGCTATTGCACTAGGTGCAGTAAAGGTATTTGATTAATTGTGATATATGTGTTTGTTCAAATCCCTAAAAAGGTCTGGGGTTAGTCTATATTTTCAAATGTAATATTATTATATGTCCCACCTAAGCTTCTATTTTTATCAGTGGTACACATTCTCCTTATTTCTCTTTCAAGAGAGGTACCAGGCACGCTTTCCCTTTATCTAATCCTCTGTTTGTTCTGTCTTTGAACTCAGTTTGTACAGAATTTGTCGAAATCCCTGTAGCAAAGTAATTTACAGATGATGAATTAAAGTTTTCTGCTTGCAAACAATATTCTTCTGTATGTTATCCAGTGAACATTATGCCAGCATCAAGTTTAACTTCTGTTCCAATGTTCAGGGTAGAAAATGAATGTAGATAATTGGAAATCAGCCCGTTAAATAAAAATATCTTAAAAATATATTTACTGCTTTATTCTGGTCAGTAATAGTTTAAGGGTTATATGTTTGGAAGTGTGATTTTCATATAAAGTTGAATAAATCATAAGGTTTAATCTATAAAAATTAAAAAGACTATTTAATAACCAAGTAAAAAATTACTCCCCTGTATGTTTATCCTGGTGTGGTGGATATGATGTAATTAAGATGATGATTGTTCTTTTATCACATTTACATTATTAATTACCTGAGTCTTTTTTTAAAACTATAGAAACTACTGTATCAGATATCTTTAGAATCAACTAAGAGAAAGAATATTGCTATCCACGTGAAAATGTTATAATCGGAAAGAGGAGATATGGTTCCTGATTATTAGTTATATTAGACTGGTCTTTGTTTGAGACAATTAAGAAACTACCTGTGTGGGCTAAATTGTGGAAATCATTTGTTTTTCATTTTGCTTTTCTTTAGAAAAAATCCTTTTTATGACACAGAAATGTAAACCATATTATGTCCCTCTCATTAATAATGCATGTAAGAAGAGGAACAGTCCAGCCCCAACTGTATCATTTAGAACCAATGTTAACAAAAATGTTAAGTAAAGGGATACATGTTTCATTCCGCATGTCTAATTTACCAGAAACTTTCAAATTAAAAATAGTTTTTTTTGGAACAATTGGAGCTCAAAGGCATGAAATAGGTGCATTTGATGATCTTACTCAATATTTCAACAAGACTTTATTAATTTATCCACATGATCATTGTGACTAAATTAGACAAATAGGGCCATGCACACGGTTTGTTTTAAAGGCAAATGTATGTTGATATGAAGTTATTGTGAGAATTCTTTTGGAAATGTATTAGAGGGTGTTAGTTAGTACTAATATGTTCACAGTTTGTTTGTTATGAGGGTTTTGGACACAATGGCTTTCCATTTGCCTTGCCATGTCAGAGATATAGGTGAGGAGGTGCCTTGATGATTTGATTATGCCCTCTTCATAGATTGAAGAGCTTGATTATATAAGGCAGATATGCAGGTGATTTATTAACTCAGACTGACATTCAAAACTTGTCCACCCCCCATATGTTTAATTAAGTGGGTCCCTGTGAGGACATCATGTTGTTTCCCCTGTCAAGCTTGCAAGGACATCATGAGTTGTATAAATAACAAAATGGTGCTTATGTTAGTCTGAATATCAATTATTTTAAGCTGGGTTACTGGTGGAATGTCAGAGTGTGGCTAGGAATGTGTGGACTAAGGATGTATTCAAATGGGGTAGCATAATTACATTGTAAATATTGAAATTATCTCCAAAGATCATAGATTGGTTAACAAAGTGTTTATTCTACACCTTGTTCCTTCAGAGGACAGAGGCCAATGACAACAGACCCCATGTAACTGAACTGAGAATGACAGGGAATGGGAACAACAGGGTAATCAGATGTTGAAAATTCAACAAGGTGAACAAACAAAAAGTTAGCTTTCCAAGAAACAGTGTAAAATCCTGTTTCCAAAAAAGAAATAGTTTGTCCTTGCTATCCCCAAACGTACAAAGTGCAAGCATTACCACTCACTTGAAAGTCCAGTCATTGCTCTTTCTTACTCCTCAGAAATAATGAAATGCATGTCTCTACAGATATTGCAGTTATGTAACCAGAATGGCAGCTGAGCACTGTAGTTTAGGGGACACACTAAGTAAATAGGTACTTGTCTAAATATTGTCCATATTAATTAGCCTATTAAGTATGATGTTAGTCTGGTACCACATTTTGGTGTATGGCTAATGCCAGTAGGCTATTTATTTTATCAAGAAGTCTCGGATTGTAAATAAAACAATATATTAAATGGGAACATTACAAATATTGCCTATTGAATTATGAAAATAGATTATAGCTTCTTAATAGTTGTTTCTAATACAAAAAGTTGCTGCAGCAGTCTTTACCCGGACTTCACAATTTGTACCATAGATACATTATTTTTAGATTGTTGTGTTGAACGTTCTCTGTCAAATTTAGTTATTGCTGCCCATCATTAATCACAAGATATTGATCTTGGTGTTGCTAGTTGCTTTCATAAACTATAAATGACCGCGCTTGCTCCAGTTAGGCCCAGGTGTCTGAAATGTTGGAAGGTTCAGAAAGTTGCTTTGAGGGACATTTATAGAGCCCTTTCACATTAGCACATCTCAGGTTTCTATGGACATCTTCACTGGTTTCATATGCAAAGAATCATCACTTCTAATGCATTTTGTACCATAGAGATCAGGCCCTTTCAACCTGATCAGTTTCCTTCTGAAGACCCATTGGCATATGAAGGATGCTAGTGTACCACAGTCTGGGTCCCCAAATGAAAAGTTTGAGCTCCCTGTACAGTTCTGGTGATGTGTGGTCGATTTTGACTGGCGGATTTGAACATGTTTCTTGGGCACAGTGTTATACTGTCTGATTGCTGGATCTTATAATTTTCCTTGGATGTCATTATTGCTGATGCAAGGGTTCTCAAAGGTCACTCAGACATTAACAGGAAGCCAGCAATGTTCTCAGGGCTAGGTGATGAAGTCCCAACCTAAATATTGTTTAGCCTGCTACCAAGCATAGATTTAAAAGTGCATACATTACAGAGAGCCAGTGAGTGTTCTAAGGATCTAATGGATTAGTTCACAAAAGCATGTTTTCCTGCTTCCGGTCTAGATTCATGTTTCTGAACCACCTAGATATGGGCGATTTGGTATTTTTGCATTGCAATAAAGAGGGAGCTAGCACTAGTCATTGATGGTTGATCTGACTGCTAATTTGACTTCCTCGGGGGTGAAAGGGAAGTGGACAGGAAATAAGATGGATTTTAAATATGAGAGGTCATGACCACTTACCCTATCAGGGCATTCCCAAGTCATTGTTGTGTCATGAGTGATTTCTATACATTTGGCTTTGGAGTTTCAGATGAACATGGTCTCGGAACGGGTGATTGGGGAGAAATTAGATTTGTGAGGGGTTGGCATTGTATTTCAGATAGAGGAGCACTAATTCTGTTTTGGTGGTCTTAAGGTTTAAGAAATGCTCAGCCATCATATGTTCACAGAGGACAGGCCATCACCAATGGCTTTTTTTGGATGGTGCAGACATACAGCGGAGTGATGTTAAAATACACATGATGGAGAAGTATGGTTGCTACTGACTTTGAGAAAGTAGAGGAAGGGATTCTAATTGTTGCTTCATTGAGAAGAGCTAATTTGTTGAATCCTCCCTTTGTTAAATTTAGATGTTAGTAATGAATTTCACGTCAGAGAGGTCCTAAACACTTGTCATTAGGTGTCGGTCTAACAGCATGTAGAATCAATTCCAGTGGCAGAGTTGTGCTCCCTAACAAATAACATAACCATCTTGAGTTTAGAGATCTAATGGGCAGATGTATCAAAGGGTTTTATTTAGTCTGTGCTCGTGAGAAAATGTATTCGTACAAATGGTCCTAAATTCTGTGCAGAAACATAAGATGTTATCATTAATTTCACACATGCTAAATGGAGAAACAGTGACATCCAAATTATGCCCTACATCAAACAATATTTTAATTAGTACTGTGGAGAATCAACATTCTCCGGTGTATTAAGTGATATTGCAGGAGAATTTCAGTTTTCCAGTTAATGTAATGTAATTATTGTAGCGTTTAAGTTAATGTTTTAATATAGTACTAAGGGGCAATCTTTAATTTTATTTAAAACTTGAATGAACAAATCTCTGTGCAGGATCAAATCATTTCATTGAAAATGCTAAAAAGGTGCTCGCCAACGTGATTGCTTCGGAACGAGTGAGTGTCAAATTTTAAAATGTAATCATTTTCAGGTCATTAAACAAGTTTTAGGATGGGAGTTAACAATGGATTCCCCTTTTTATGTAACCACAACAATATGTACACAAATGTTTTATTAGGAACACGGAACACCAATTTTTTAATCACAAGATATGCCTATAAATCTCAACCACTTTTTTAAAAGTATGGCATTATCAGCTTTTTTCCAGCAATGGCTCTACAGACATGCATTCCAAGCCATTTATCAACTTTTGAATATTCGTCAATGCCAAGGAATCACATGCCACATAAATAGGCAACAAAAACGGACTTATACAGACACCACAAAGCAACGACTCTGCCATGTGCTAACGAGATGCCTTCAGCATTAACCGATCTGTGAATTGAGATCAACAGCATCTTCCTCTAGGGACACATCAAAAAACAAGAACTCATTATACAAAAGATCACTTACTCCCCCAACACAACTTAGACCGGCCACGGAGCCAAATTGTATCTAACTGCTGAGATATGTCACTGATTTAGGAATTGAGTACACAAATGGTAGAACCCTTTGGACACACCTCCTCAGTACCGAAATCATACACCGACAGCTCAGTGTACAATGAGAGTACCTCCCAGCAATCCAAATCACAAAAATGTCATTGGTCAACTTCCACCACATAAGATGAAACACTCAACGTCAAAGATGAAGGCTAGCAAAAGCAGACACACATCATGACAGGTTGATTGCAATTCGTGTCTGTGATGAAAACATTAGAATCAGCTGAAAGGTGCCTAAACAGTTGTTGGAGACCTCAGGGGTATACTGATGGTGGTCTATATACGAACACCATACTATCGGCTGGTGAACCACCATTATACACGCATTACAGTGTACTTCCTCCCAGCACCCACCTGCCATTGGGACAGAAGCACCCCATCTCAATATATCTGTAAACGCCAAAATAGTGCAGCGTTAAATGTACAAAGAACTTCAGTTTGCACATTGTTTGTAATGTAATTTATCGACTTTGCATTTAATTTCAGTTAGCCTAATAAAAGATTTCAACACCTGGAGTGTGAGAACTCTACAGTCAGGCGTTAGGAACCGTTAGAACGTTCTGGTGGGATTGTCAGCATGGTTCTTTCCGAAACATACTGTTTTACGTGGTTTTGAAGAATTCTATCAAGAAGTATCCTTCCTCGTCAGGAGGCAGGGATGGGGCACGTAGTTTAGCGTGGCCGAGGCGTGATGCAGAACTCCCAGGCAGCCTGTCACTCCGACACAGCGACAGGCACCCGCAGCAGAGGCGCAAGAGCCGAATCCAAGGCCGGGTGGGCGAGGACACTGAACCAGACTGGTCTCTAAATGAACCTGGTGGGGTAGGAGCCTTCTTACAGTCCTGGAAAAATTGGGACTAAGCGGAAATAAAAAAAAAAAAAAAACAATGGAGAGAGGGCTTTGATGTATAGCAGTTGTATGTAACCTGGGTGAACTACAAAGCCACGCAGTAAGAAACGGAGAAGCAGAAAAGTGGCAGGGGCAGTTTAAAGCAGACGAGTGAAGGACAAATCAGCAGCAGCATTGTTTCCAGTGAACGGAAGATAAATACGAAGTAGCTGCTTGGGAATAGACTGTGATGGTTCAGTAGTTTGGTGAGCAGCTCCAAGATGACTCATGCCGGGACAGGAGCTTTCTAGGAACTTTACAGTGATTATGTGCTGTAACTACCAGTTCTATCTCCCGTTTTTCTGGAGGCAATTTAATCCAACGTCATGGCCTGAAGTACCTGTAAACCATTTAAAACTAAAGTGGTTTCCCCTCTCTCAGCAAATCATCTGTAGGCCCCTCTGAGTGCTTGTGCCAGAGGAAGGACAGGCTTCTTTACACAGCACCTGAGAGAAGGGCTTTCAGCTGCAGGAAGCTGCAGTCAGGCGTCTACTTTTGGGTTACAATTCTGTTATGAGTAGCTCAGTCTACTTTGTCTGGTGGCTCAGCTGGGAGGCAGCACCCTCTGAGTGGGAACTGGGTATAGGTGATATGAAAGTTGCATGAATGTGGACCTACACCCTTGTTCCAAGAGGCTTTCCTTTGACCTTAAATATCCAAGGACAGAAAAGCTGATTATATGGGGATAATATTGAATACAAAAATCAAAGTCTTGGATTATTCCAAAGTGAGCCTCATCGAGGACTTTAATGATTCTAAACCAAGGTGCAGTGGAGGAGTCTAGTCTGGTCAGTCACCAAGTGAGAAAGCCATCCAAGGGTACAAATGAGAATATCATTCCCCTGCAAATGCCTCCCCCCTTCATTTCAATAAACCATCCCAATAGAAGCAAGGAAGGAATTAAATTAGTGATTGACTCAAAAGGTCTGACGATGGAGTCAAACGGAGTCAAGAGTAACTCATAGTGTGAAAGAAAATCTCTTGTCCTCAGCTTCTGCTGCAGGACCTGTTTTAATTTCCACTAACTCACCCGAATGTTGGGAGTTGAGCTCCATAACTAATACTGTATCAGATAGAGAAGAAGGGGATAGGGAAAAACAGCAGACTATACCTCGGTGCGTGGACTTAACCTGCACACTTTATTCAAGGAGCCCCCTATTTCACAACAGAAGACAGTCTTCCTGAGGCCTAAGGAGATGGCTGTACAGAATAGTCCCAAGGGACAAGGGAAGAAAGCAAGAATGGGAATGGATCCGCAAGAACTTCTGCCCATATAAGCCAGGACTGTAGAAAATTTAGACCATCTCAAAAGCAAAGTAGTAGGACGTGATTGGGCAGAATTTCACACTCAGTTAAAAAGTTCCAAAAGTTTAGAACTGTAGTGTATTCCAAAAAGGGAAGCAGTGAAGTCAATGATCTCGAAGAAAGAAGTTCCAGGAGGGCTAAATGAGGTCTGTCAGGTTAGTAGACAAGACTACGGCAGTTCCCTATACAGAGTCAAATGACCCAGAGTGTGGAACAAGGAAGAAAGTGAATATAATCAGTCATAGGGTCAACAGCAAACTCAATACCAGAAGGCTCAAGAATCTTTTTTTGAGATGCTAAATCTAATATTAAAGGACGTAAAATATGTGAAGATAGCGCAAACAGAGACCGTTAATTTTTTTAGCTTAAAGAATAATCAAATTGATAAGAAATTGTCTCGAATGGACACCCACACCAGAACATTAGAACAAAGCGTTTCAGGCTCAGACAATATTCAGGAGAGTGCTAAAATAGAATTTGAAAAGATAACAACTGGAGTAACCTAGATCAAAGAAAAAAATGAAAATTTAGAAAACCACACTAGAAGATCAAATTTTAGATTCATGGGTATTCAGGAAAACACTGGGTACTGGTTGACATGGTTTTCCCAGAGTTTTAGGGAGATTAGAATATAACTAGACCTCACAGTGTCCCAATGTTCATGCCCTCCAAGAGCACTGTAAAATTACTGATGATTCGAGTTAATTTTGCAGATTAAAGAGTCAAAGAAAAATACTCTAACAATACAAAAAATGTTTAGAGGCAAAGAAGGAGCATTCTTTAAACGTTTTGTCTGACATGTCAGTAGAAACTGGAAAGAAAAGATGATCATTTAGGTAGTTAATTCTAAAAATTATGAAACATGAAATTCAAGTAATTATAAACCAGTCAGTAACCATCTATGCACATGTTCAGGAGGCAATACAAATACTAATAGCCTTATATCGGATATGACACAATAGTTAGTTAGCTAAACCTTATTTCAGTTAATAATAACCATAAAAGGTCACATAAAGGATCACAAAAAGAAAGAAATAACACATATCCAGATATGGCGCTGTTCATAGTATTCTAGTATTATCTATAGTCAAACACATGCATTAAATAAAACTCCTACTAGTCAGCAAAAACATCATAAATGGGTCTGTTATATTCATTGTGCATAATTAAGAAATCTTAGTGTTTGTGGTGTAAGGTTCTATTCAATGTTTCAAGTGAAGAATAAAAACCAACCTATGTAATAAGTTAATACAATGTGGTACCAAGTTCTTTTAAACGTAGTAGTGCAATATGCAACTGTACCAAATCTGAAATTCAAATTCAGCAATGGCACCCTTTTGCCTTGGAGTGCCAAATTATTTCAATGGGTTCATTTGATAAATGCATATTATGAAATAATACACGTCCTTCATTAATGTTAAACCTTGAGCCATTTTGTTTACCATTCATTAATGAAAATATACATTACACAATATCCTAAGAACAATGGATTTCATGTTGATAAATTAAAAATCCTTAAAAATTGCTTATAAGACAAAATCACAATACAAATACGATACTTCCCCATGCTCCAAATAAAAAGTGATTTCAATAATATTTGAAACCAATATACCCATCTCTAATAAGACAATCTTTACTCTGTACAACTAAAGTGCAGGTGCTTTAGGTGTAGCAGAAAAATATTTAACTTTGTAATACCACTAGATAATTGATATCCGGGGACATGAATACACATTGACTTTTCTATAACTTCTTCTGGAAAAAGATAGCGTTCTAAAATGTCATGCCTCTTTTCCTCCTCAGGAGCCCTACTGTAAATAAGTATCTGCTCAAATGCAGCAATGTATCACTTTTTAAGACCCTAATTGCTTCTATGCATTTTCTAACACCCAAGTTGTGACATAAGGGGCAAATCCATCTCTTCCTAGCACATGCGTATGCAGGAGAGAAAAATAAAATGAGCTCTACTTTTTCTTTGACATGCAAATAGCACAAGGTACAAGTACGGGCTCCATGAACATTATTGTGTTTCCATTTAGTTGTGTGAATCCTGTTCTCTAGGATGTCATAACAAAATTTTATATAACTTGTTTTGGCCAACTGAGATTTCATGTCATCCATACATGCTTCAAAATATGGAGTGGGTTTAATGGTCAAAAACTGGCTGACAATCTCCCTAACCTAGAGCTTTGATTCCCAATAAATCTGTTTCAGTTGCTTTTTGGAAATGGCATTCAAAGATTGAGGGTCATTACAAAAAGGTCTTAAGCCTAGTCTGCCAAGCCAAGATTCAACATGTCAGAACGACAGGAAACTGAATGACTTGTCTAGCTCCAATAGTCCCTCATACCCTCCCTATGTCATTCAAACTCCTTCACTGACCATATTCTCACCCAATTAAGTAAGGACCTCAGAACTGCCTCACTCTCCTAAGGGCTACATCAGGAAACATAGGGTTGAGAAAGAGGTATAACAGGGATCTTATAACGTTGTTCTCACCCAGGGTCAACTTTCCAACCTCTTCTATTCCCCATCATTCGGCTGTGCACAAGGCAGCTGCTTGGGCCTTTAACATGTAAATGTCGGTTGCCGGGGAGATAGCTCTAGAAGACATTGCGTACTGCTTTTTAGGTCTCGGCTCTAGACTGTGCATGTGCGCTGTCTTGAACTAAGACATGCTGTATCTACATCGTGGGCTTCAGCCCACCTATAGCTTTCCCATTTGCAGGGACCATCATCGCTCATATTGCAGTATCCCCATTCATCAAGGTCATGCATGCATCATGCCTTTTCTGTCCTTTTCTGTTGTTTAGCCCTCCCAGAGAGCAGCAGTCAACTACTGTTACTTATGAAGCAGCCCATTCTTAGCCATTGTTTCAAGACTACTTTTTTATTTTGATTTCAATGGTGACTGGTCCCACACATTAGGAGCACTATTATTCCTGTTACTCGGTTTGTTTCCTATGGCTGCTTTCTTTTCTGTGTAGGCTTGAATGTTTAACATTGCCGTTTGTGTTTTATGAGCTGCGCCATTGAGTCTTCGAGATTGGAAACATATTAAAGTGACAGTGTTTCCGAAAGGAAGGTTCTGCGCTATTGTTCCTGTCACTTGGTTTGTTTCATATGGCTGCTTTTTGTAGACTTTGGCTGTTTAACATTGCTGTTTGTTTGAGCTGCGCCATGGAGTCTGCCCTATGTTTTTTTTTGTCCTCATTTCGTCACCCACGCTTTGGTTGAGAGGAAAAAGGCAATGGCCAAGGCAAATAGTAGTATGTCTCCAGGTATGCGATCCACACCTCTTTTGGGCCGCCCCACCTGTTCTACTTATTGCTCTTTTCCCAATCGACTGCCATCAACCAAGTCTTATTATTTTCTTCGAGACCTGATCGTAACCAAAGCAGCACCCAATAGGATGAGGGGAGTTCTAATCATTGGACTTAAGTTTCAAGAGGAGGAGACCAAACAAAAGAACCGACCAAACACAAATTTGATGAACTACTGATAAACATTTTCCCAGTCCACCCAAAAGTTGTCTCTTCTAGTAGAAGGACCTCGTTGTTCTATTTTGCACAGGCGATTTACAGATATTTGCCAGTCCTGAACAAGGGGGGCCAGAGGGTCCACCCATTTACGACATATTTCTCGTCTAGCTAAAAGCATTAATACAAACAACAAGTGCTCCTGATGTACTGACATTCTCTGGTAATTTATACCCTGTTCACCAACCCCAAACACCACCATGGAAAGATTTATTTTTAAGTTTACATTAAAGATTACCTTTAGGATGCTTCCTATATCCTCCCAATATTTCATCAGCTTTGAACACTGCCAAAACATGTGAACGTCATCCGCCTTGTCTTCCCCACACCGCGGACAGTTTTTCTTAACTTTCCCAATAGCTGTTAATCTAGCCGGTGTCCAATAAACCCTATGTAGTGTGAACAAATGGTTTTTCTTCAACCCTGCAGGTTTAATAGTAAACCACAGTTCTGAAAAAGACCTTTGCCACAATGCTGTAATATCTAGGGTTGGGAAAATCCCCCCCCACTTCAACAAGGGAAGGGATGCACCATCCTCTATTGTTTCCAACAAAGCATGATACCACAAAGCAACTTCTTTTTTAATGACTATCTGGTTTAATTTCCCTTCCCATGGGCTCCTCCCTATTTCCCCTATTCGTCGAGATTTCACCCAACTAGATATCTGGAAATACTTGAATTTTGAGACTGTCCCTCCAGTACCCTCCTGAAAAGCAGACCAGCTTAACAATTCCAATCCTTCTATAATCTGACCCCATTTTATCATCCCACTCGCTCTCAGAGGAATTGATAGTTTGTCGATAAGACATTCAGGGGTACCGGGTGAATCCCAGATGGGAGCAGAACTACAATAATAAGGTATCTCTAACACCTTCCGAAAATACATCCAAACATTACATGCCTGTCTGGGGAGCTTCAAACGTACCTTCTTGAAGTACTTTGGGTGTCCAAATTTATATAAAAAATGGTCTGCTCCTTCCTCAAGATTTGCCGTCAAAGCTCTCCAGACCGGATCATACTCTGACTTCTTGTTCAATAACATTCTGGTATTTTTAAGTTGAAAAGCCAAATAATACCTAAAAAAGTCTGGAGACGCGATACCCCCCCACTCTTTCTTTCTGCTCATCTTTTTCCAAGAAATCCTTACTCCCTTGGAAGCCCATACAAACGAGGATAGATCTCCCTGTAGTTTTTTAAACCAGCTCCCCTTAAACTCTAGTGGAATTGTATTAAATAAAAAGGTGAATTTTGGAAGAATACACATCTTCAAGATATTAGATCTTCCAATTATAGAAAGTGGAAGAGCAGCCCACGTCTTTAGCAGTTTTTTAATTTCCCTGTAAGTTATGTCAAAATTTAGTTTAGCTACATCATTAAGATCAGTTGTTAATCGAATTCCCAAATGGAGTCTGCCCTATGTTTGTGCCTCTGCCCATTTTCTGCTCGTTCCTTGCCCTCCGTTTGCACCTTTTTGTTAATCCTGGCAGTCTGTTTGTGACTTTCTGTTCATTTCTTGCCCTCTGTTTGTGCCTTTCTGCTTGTTTTCTGCTCGTTGCTTGCCTTCTGTTTCTGCCTTTCTGCTCATTTGTTGCCCTCAGCTTGTGCCTCTATGCCCATATGTTGCCTTCGGTTTGTGCCCTTCTGCTAATTTCTTGTCCTCTGGTTGTGCCTCTCTGACTGTTTTCTGCTTGTTTCTTGCCCTCTGTGCTGCTCTACTCGCTTCTTGCCCTCTGTTTGTACCTCTTCCCGTTTTGTGCTTGTTTCTTGCCCTCTGTTTGTGCCTCTCTGCCCATTTCTTGCCCTTTGTTTCTGCCTCTCTTCCCTTTTCTTGCCCTCTGTTTGTGCATCTCTGCCTGTTTTCTGCCCATTTCTTGCCCTTTGTTTCTGCCTCTGTCCAATTTCTGCTTGTTTCTTGCCCTCTGTTTGTGCCACTCTGCACATTTCCTGCCCTCTGTTTGCTCCTTTCTGTTCATTTCTTGCCCTCTGTTTGTGCTTCTCTGCCCATTTTCTGCGTGTCTCTTGTCCTCTGTTTCTGTCCTTCTGCTTGTTTCTTGCCCTCTGTTTGTGCCTCTCTGCCCGTTTCTTGCCCTGTGTTTCTGCCTCTTTTCCCATTTTCTGCTCAATTCTTGCCCTCTGTTTGTGGGCAACTGGTTTCTCACCCCCCCCACAAGCAATAGGTTGCTCATTGCAGAGCCTATAGGCTTTGCCAATGCTTGTGCAGTATTGCCTTAGCACTTTGTAATTGAACGACTCTGCACTTAACAATGTCTGCCGACCATGACAGATTACAATCCAGTGTTATACCCTGATATTCAAACTTAGTTACTCGTTCTATTTTTTTCTGTTGCAGCCCTATATTCTCTCCAAAGGTCTTATGCGGTCTAATCACCATATATCTGGCACTGATTTCTAATCCCTTAGTTTTGCAGTAAGCATTAAAGTTGTTGAGTAGTGTCTGCAGACCCTTTGGGGTTTGAGATAATACAAGGATATCATCTGCAAATAACAGTGCAGGCACTGGGACCCATTTTAACTTAGGGGAGTCATGGGTACACACCTGCAGAGTTTTTTGGACATAATTTAAGTTAGTCCCCTTGTATCATGGCTGGTTCCAGGCCCTTGCTGAGTTTGATAGACTCTACTGCCAACTTGGTCTATTCTATGATACAATATGGTTGCATTACCTCACCACTAATTAAAAGTCTGTGATGGTGGTTATGTGGGACTAGAAAAATGTGTCATCGTCATCAGTGCTATTTGAATAGAGTGCAGAAAAGTGTTTAACCCATGCGCTAGGATTTAAGAAACAATCAATTTGTGTATAAGTATCTTTACTTCCATGGACTATAATTTTGCTGAATTTTATAGTGTCTCTGATCTTTGCTGCCCCAATCAAATCTATCCAGTTAGTGTTGTTCCAGGTCCATTGGGATAATGCTAGCGCTTTCTTATATTGTGCCCTACCTGCTTGGGCAAGAAGAGGAGTTTGGGATTTTATGGACATAATTAATACCTTTTTTTAATGACTCAGCAGTCCTTCGTATACTATAGAATTTGTGGGTTATTTTTATTCAACTCGCATTCCAGACTTTTAGAAGCTGGTTTAGCCACATACTATTTTAGATTCCTGACTAACATGTTATGGATGCCCACTATGGGAATGTCAGCTAGAGGAAGGTCAGTTAACGGTGTCAGAAGGTTGAAATAAACATTATAGATCTCGTTTAGAGTGTCTGTGTTGTTCAATATTGTTGGCCACTTGAGGGAATTTCAGTCTTTTGCAACAGTTGGCATTACAGTAGGGGGGCCAGTGGACAGGCTCGACTCCTTGACAAGTAGTACTGACCGATAAATGTACAGGAAGATAGTTACTGTCAAGCCTAAGATCTATCATAAAATCCAACAGTTTGTCCCATAGGGTGACACTAATCAACACATAATCAATTTTAGGCCTAGTTGTACCTCTAATTAATGTGTATGAGCTTGGGTTATTGGTTTTGGACCTGCCATTGCAGGCCCACAGGTCCATATACTACAGTTAAGAGTGTCACTTACAAGGAAGCCACAGTGCATGGAACTATAAAACTACTGGCAAGAGAAGGTATACTCTGTATTGTGTTGTCCTCTTCCTCTGTAACCAAATCAAGGTCATATATATCCTCATACAGAATATTAAACCCCCTCCCTATAAATATCATGCCCTTCGTATTTATGGTAGTTAAGACATTTTCCAATATCCTTAAAGTGGGGGGTTCCATTGTTTTTTACCACTGTCTAAAGTAGACATTGAAAAATTACAATGAGAGCCCATGTTGTGTTTATATGCTTAACCTTGGGATGTCAGGGAAATTTATCCTCAGGACAGTGATTGTGACATTTAGTGAGCTTTGAATGTATACTACAATTTGCCCTGATGACCTACCACTAGAAGAAGGTATAGCATTTACATAGAATGTTTTGAAACCTGCTTTGTATTCAGAGTGGTTCTGTTGACCAGGTTTGCTATAACATGCACATTTGAAACTGGTTAATTTAATCTTGCCACTCTGGGTCAATAAGTTTGTGCCTTAAACCTGCAATGTTCCAGGAGAGTATGTGTGAAGAGTTACTACGTTGTTTATCATTTTGTTTAAGGGGGAAAGTAACAGTTTTTGCATCCTTAAGGTAGCTAAATGACTGTCTTCAAGCCCCTGAGTCACCTCTCTTAATTCCAATGGCATGATGGGGCTTACTTTGGTACAGGTAGGTTGAAAGGATGCTTTGTTGAGGGTTCTGCATACTGAGAAGGTAACTCAGGCAAGGAGATTCAATCAATGGTTGCCAGGTTGACCAGAGGACAGTCTACTTTGGAAGTGCTCGATGATGACAGGGGACTTCCCGTTTGCCTTAAGTTATGCTGTGGGTGTGAAATAGGTACATTTAATTTCAACTATTCTTGCAAAGGTTTGGGTGGTGGGTGGCCTTAACTCCATAGAAATCTCTCCATCCCCCAAGACTTGGGCTCTCAGGAAAAGTCTAACATTATTGTATTCTTCATCGTCACTAGTGATTCTCTCTGCTTTTAGTATGTCAGAGCGCACTAGCAACACGCATTGTCATTCATGCCTAATCCAGTGAGTAATTTTATTTATTATCAATGATTCTCCATCCCCCGTTGTGTTCCATCTTAATTTAGGGACGATTGCCATAAACACTACATTTTCTGTACATTTACGGGTACTTTTATTATTGCTTTCATTAGAGCAATGAGAGAAACTGGAATGGGAATCCTCTGTGCCAGATGTTTGTTGGCTAAATGCTCTCTCATACGTCCTTGAAAAAAGCAGATCACGGTAACTTCTTTGATGTTGGGGCACTGGGGAATACCTGGAGTTGCCAATCGCCCCTGCTCCTGATTGAGCCGTATAATCAATTTCAGACTTGCTTCTGTTCACCGTGCCTCTCGATCCATTCGCATATGCTCACTTAATTTGACTACTGAGGGAACTAGAAGGTGGAATACTAGGGGACAAAGCAGGTTTCAGTACACCCTGTGTTTAATCGTATTAGTGTGTTTGCTATGTGGTTCAGCAATATCTGTACCTTTTGCCTGGAGAATACTACTCAATTCCGACAACTGGCCTTCATAATGTAGTAACAGATTTAACTAACCATTTTGATTCAATAAGCTTCTTTCTAAGTAAATCAGCTTTTAAACTAAGCTCCCTTATAGTCAAATCTCCTTTGCTTCTATTTGTAAAATTATCAACACTAAAGGGTGTACTGGTGCACTCTATCAGTATCAGGGTTGGGTGTCTATTTGTGCGAAGAGTTTACTTAAGCTACTTTTGAAAGCTCAATTTATGACAATAGGGAAAACATATTAGTACAGGAAATAGCAGGAATCACTGTTCCATTGACAACTGGTCTAGTCATATATGTCATCTCGCTAGATGTGGGCGAGATTGCCTGAGAAGGGTAAGGAGATACCTGCCTCAGAGTCCCAGGAGAAGTCCACCTCTCCGCTCCTCATCTTGAGGGCGGGGGTGGGGGGGATTTGGTGTTAAATAGGAGTTGTTACTTATCATTGTGTTTCTTGTAATATTGTGTTATTTTAGGGTTTTGCCCACCTTATGTTTGTCTCTTGTCACCTAGCATAAATCTCTAGTGTAGTACAATTGTCTCCAGCTTTCTTTCTAATTTTAGGCGTTTTCCCTTTGCTTATTGCTGCCTTTGATGCTGTGCTTTTTACCATTGTCACAGTTTGATTGTGCTTATGACCACTAATTGTTCTTCCCAAAATATCCAATTAGGGAAAATATTGTTGCACTGTTTCTCAGTTTCAACTGGCACTAGGAAATCCTATTTACAGAGTGTTGACATGTGCAGCAATATTAACAGCCCTTGAGCAGAGACCTTGCTAAAGAGAAAGATACTTTTTATTTTCACGATTATCTGAGCAAGGGAGTGAGAATCAAATTTCTTAAAATCATTCAGTGTTAAGAACACTTAAAAGTTGCTTAAAAAAACAGGCTAACAGAGGGACTTTGAGACAGAAAATCAATAAGGGGCATTTAAAAATGTTTCGAGAAATGTGAGTGAGACAAGAGTTCACAAATAAGGTATATATGTTCTGGTGGGAGGCTCTTTCAAAGCAAGCAGCTGGTATTAAGCCAAATGTTAGAGATAGAGTGAAATTAAAAAAATATCTAATGCCAGTAATGATTAAGAAATGGTGAAATATGCTTTAAAGGGTAGTGCTTCAACAAGTGAGAATTCTGAATGTCAAAGATTTTTAAAAAAAAAAGGATAAAATCAGTATGCATTTACTTGATCAGATTTGAATTCTCCTTTCTTATGATGGACAGATCCAGGATAAAGAACACACAAAAATGTTCAAGGAATGGGCCAACTGTAGGTTATTTGCCTCAAATGAAATAACACAAAGAGGAACTGCAATAATAAACAGAAAGCCAGGTATTGAAACTATGTCTATTGGTACAGAGAAAGAGAGTAGAAGGGGTTTGTTAGTATCGCATACCAGAAGAAAACATTGCAGATGATCCTAAGCCACTAAATTTACTTATAAGTAACTTGGAAAATTGTCAGTGCTAAAAGGCAAAATCATACTGATTGCCGGGGATTTTAATTTTGTACAAAATCTTAAATTAGATAATTATAATCATAAAAGGAGGAATGATAAACTCAGCAGCACTATGTAAAACAAAAAACAAACCTGGAAGTAGAACCATGGAGATCTTTAAACACAGGGGTAGATGGGTGTTTGTGGTTTTCTCAAGATTAACAATGGGCCCAAGGATCGATTTATTTTTAATACTCTCTTCTTTACTAATTGATTGTATAGCTACAATCCATAATGGGATTTCAGACAATGTGGCTATTGTTTTGGAAGTTAGGGTAACAGCCAGCATTCAAACAAGTTCCTTATGGCAACTAAACAAACTGTTATTCAATGATGAAGATTATGTAAGCGAGAGCAATAATTTAATGGAGGATTTTTTTAAATCAATAAAAGATTAGCAAGTGCTGCATTTAAGGCAACCCTAAGAGGAAAAGAAATATCTAAATCTATCATCACAAATAAAAGCAGAAGGGATATAGTTGAAAAACTAGAAAAGTGTCTCTAGCAATGTTTTCAGAAACCTAGACTCAGAAAGGATAGGAAAGAATGGATAGCAGTCAAATTAGAATTACAAGATTCTTGTTATTGACAAGAATAGCTGGAATCTAAAGCGCTCAATCAGCTCAATTAGAAATTATATGAAGAAGGAGAGTGCAGAGGGGAAAATGTTGGCATGAAAGT
This sequence comes from Pleurodeles waltl, assembly GCF_031143425.1. NCBI lineage: Eukaryota > Metazoa > Chordata > Amphibia > Caudata > Salamandridae > Pleurodeles > Pleurodeles waltl. The sequence goes on from NC_090440.1 coordinate 1,763,686,066, forward strand.
TAAAAATAATAGAAATAAAATCCATGCCGTACTAAAGCCTCGGACCAGAGAGGTAGCCCATGATCCAGTGGAGGTATCACAATTAGTTTTAGAACATTACAAAATAATATATACCTAAGTTCAAAAAGTAGATAGAAGTGAGTTAATGGAATATCTATCTGACATAGCCCTTCCAAAACTAGCAGATTTAGAAGCAAAGTGGGAGGATGGGACTCCTGTGGAATTTTATGAAAAAGGTTCTGAATTATAACTCCCATATTACCTGAATGGTATGTTTAAAGTGGTACCTCCCATCATTGTTTTACAAAAGAAAAATTGTTAGTTCTTTTAAAAACAGTTGAAAAAGCAAAATATACCAACTCATATCAACGAATCACATTATTTAATGCCGCCCATAAGATAATCACAAAAGTGTAAACAATCAGACTTGCTAAAACCTTATCAATGGAGGAAGACCAGAATGTTTTGTTCTGGGGAGACATCTATATCACAATAGCATTTTTTGATGGAGGCTATCTATTTTTGTGGGAAAAAATAAGAATATACCAGCATTATTATTAGATACTGAAAATGCTTTTTTTAGTAATTTGGGAGTCTTTAATTGTTGTTTTGGAAAAAACAATATACCAAAGCCTGCTTATCAGGTTAATTAATTATCTCTATTACTAAGCGAATGCTACTATAATGATAAACACCTTTTCAACTGGGTCTCTTAAGATTTCAAGAGGAACAAAACAGGGGTCTTCTATGTCCCTATCCTGTTTGCCTTATTCATTGAGCCACTAGCTAGTTCAGTTTGTAAATGTTTGAAATTCGATTGGTCAATAATTCCAATTTCAAAACAAAATTGTATGCAAATAGTATCATGTTTTGTTTAAAGACAGATACAAATAATATTTCCAATACGTTGAGTCAAACTGAGAATTTTTCAATCGTCTGCAGTTATAAAAGTAATCATCAAAAAATGGAATCTTTACTATTTGATTGTTCAAGCAATATTTTTCCTGGGATATGTGGGGTTGATGTGCCCTAAAAGATACCAAAGAACTGTAATGCATTATGTGATTTACATTGTAAACCTTTGATGAAAAAGTGAATTCTATGCTAAATTGGTGGAGCCTACTCCCCTTAACTATATGGGACCGAGTGTCCCTTGTGAAAATATCAATATTACCACTTTTTGTGTTTTTATTTACCAGCCTTCCCATTAAGCTTTAACACACCATTTTTACCTCAGTAAATTCCATTATAAGTAGTTTTATTTGGAACAAAAAGCACCCACGGCTGGCTATGGAAATTCCTTTCCTACCAAATAAAAATGGTAGGTTTCCTCCACCAAATAGCAGGGTATATTATATGGCAGCTTTTGCCAGTTATTGTAGTAGATTGTCCCTGTCCCAAGAGGGCTGTTTCTATGAAGGTTCTGTTGATAATATGATGTAAGCTGAATGGATCCCAGGTAAACCAACAACTATACCAGACTGATAGATTGCCTGCCAGAATACCCCACAATCACTCCAGAGGAAATAAGAGATCGGAAACAGAAGGTTTGTTTAGAATACTGATTTTTTTTTTAATGAGTAAATTTGTGAAATCAGTAGAACTGTTGCCCGAGCAAGGATTGGGAAGACAGCACTGATTCTGGAAGGCAGTATGTTTGATACCATGAATAAGCCAAATTAGAGAAATCAGCAGATACTTAAAAGTAACTATATAACCTCACAAAATGTGGAATCGGATTTTCATGTTTGCACCTTATTGGGGGCAAATTTGGGGTGGATGTTCTGTTTTAGCAAATAGATGCTATGTTTAACCTGTGATTGTCTACATAAAATTGTAGCCAGAGATAAATCAGCTTGTCCTGGAAATAAGAACGAATCCAAAATAGTTTGAGTGCATATGATATGGATATCCTGTAATTATAGCAATAATGGAAGAATATGTTTGACAATATCAAAACTATTGAGAAAAAAGTGATCACTGTTCCCAATTGTGCAGTGTTGAGCTGCCCGCTTAATGGGGCTGAGTTGTTAACATAGCAGAATACCTTAAGCCATACAGCGCACACTACCTCCCTGGTGCGGGTCACGACCAGTGGCCGACACCAGAGAGAGGTTTAAAAAATCTTCGGGTGCGTTGTATCTGAGGATTTTTTAAAATTTAAATATACCTCGGAAGACACGGAAGATGTTCTGTGTCTCCCTCCACCCCCCACCAGCCCCTTTGTGACATCAGCGCACCGCTAGGCACGCTGACATCATTGTTTATTTTCTCCATCAGAGCAGGAAGCGGCCTTGCGGCCGCTTCCTACTCCATTAGAAAAAACAGCCCCAAACGGCCTTTCCAACGTTCGGGAAGGCCTCGTTTGAAAGGGGAGGCACTGCCCTTTCAAACTAGGCCATCCTGAACCGGTTGCCTGTCCCTCGATTGCAGTGGAAACCTCCACTAGACACCAGGGATTTCACTTGGGCGGGATGGCCCCCTCGGCAAATGGGCCGCCCACCAACTACCCCACCGGGGGCATATATATTTTTTAAAAAGGTAGGTTTACCCCTGGGGGGCACGAGGTTTATCATTTATAAAAAAAAAAGAAATACAAAAAAAAGAAAATAAATTAACAGGGGGTGCCCTCTGTGGGGGCAATAATTGTTTTTAATAGTTTTATGGTTTCCATAGATATATATATATATATATATATATATATATATATATATATATATATATATATATATATATATATATATATATATAAAAATGTATATAGATGTCTATATATATATATATGTATAGAAAGAGATAGACATATAGCAATCACTTTTGTCAACACGTGTGTGGTTTCCCTGGGGGCTGCGATCGGCCCTCAGGAAAATCACACCCACATATAAAAGTGACTAGGTAAGGGTATACAGGGGGTCCAATTGAATTACTTCCCGTGTCAAATGCCTATTCTTGCGATGGATGTGGGAACTCAAACCGGAGGAAATGGACCCTTATCCTCCAAACTTGGCGTTGACTAACAGATATGTGGTAGGTTCCCACTTGTAACAATGACATTAAAGCAACCAATTGCCAATTGTTCTTGAGATTCCTTGTAATATTTGAAATCTTTCTCCAAGAGTTATCCAAATTAAAGTTTATCCAGAAGAAAGAGATCAATTCCATAATGTACCTGATTAATTAGATCATAGAACAGAGTGAACATTCAACCAGCCGACACGTGTTTCGCCCAACGGGGTGCATTCTCCTGTGCTTTCTCAAGGCATAAGGACACATATTGAGCCTCTCAAGGGTTTCCTGAACAACCAATAGCATAACAATTATTCCATATAGCCAGTTCGAGCCGCAAAATGCGTGAAGAAAACAGTCAAATGCGTCCGTCGCCATTAATATTGGTTGTTTTCTGATGCCCTTTTCAGGGGAAAAAACACATGCTTTCTTCTGCAGCCCTTTTTTCCAATTTTTCTGAAAAAAACTAAAGTTTTGCTGTATTTTGGTTCATTTCTTGGTCTCCTCCAGGGAAACCCACAAACTCAGGCTACCTTTAGAATCCCTAGGATGTTGAAAAAGGACGCAAATTTGGCATGGATAGCTTATGTGGACAAAAAGTTATGAAAGCCTAAGCGTGAACCACCCCAAATAGCCAAAAAAGGCTCAGCACGGGTGGAGGTGAGGGGGGATACTATTCTTCCACTAGTTACTTTAAACATTGCATATTTGTGGCAAAATTGCATTTTAAAATCGAGGGAGGAAAAATATCTTTTCATGAAAACATGAAAGTCTATATTTAACCTAAGGAAGGCTGTTAGTTCCTTTGCTATGTGTGTTTGTTTTGACAAGATGCTCTGACAGACACTTGCTGTCTTTAAGCCAGTAAAGCTGCAGCGGGTTTTAACAGCAGTCAAGGACAGTTTTTTTTTTTTTTCATGCCTTGTGCCATGATAGTCCCCTCTCCCCATTTTAAAGTACTTTAGAGAGTAGAGAAGATCCAAATGTCCTAGTTTTAAGCAGAGGATCTGAATTTGAACATATGTACATTTGGTCTGATGAGCATTAACGTACACTTAAAATAAAAAACAAAACCTATGTTTCTCCTGAATTTCCAGCCATCCCATATGTGCATACATCAGATTAAGTGAATCACATCACTACAGTTTATAAGACGAGAAAATAACCTTAGTTGAGCTTGCCAGTTAGCTGCTCCAAAATATGATAATGTCTGAGAATGCTGAGAATCAGCTTGGACACTTCATTTTGGATGACCTGAAGTTAATTAATTAGATAATGAGGCAATCCTGTCAATAGTGCATTGCCATATTAAAACTGTGATGCTATTATGGCATGAGTAACCACTTCTTTCTGGAACTAATTGACAGAATATCTAGAACTGTTCAAAGCTCGTTTAGATGTGTGAAGCAGGTTGAAGACAATGCATATTGTTATAAATGATTTAGAGAACTGTATCTTATTAAGGAGAATTGAACTGTAGCACTTGAATCTTTCAGGTTAGCAAACTAGAGCAGTCCAAAGCCCAGCCACAGGAGGTGGTGCAGGCTAGCATTCCCAATTAGCTGGCATGCAACATTTATTACATTACTGTCCAGTCTGTGCTTTTCTTTTGAAAATGGGACATTACTTTGATTACACACATACTACTAAACACTACGCATTAAATTTGAAGTATGCTCGTCCAACAGATGTAACTACCTTTGGTGATAGCCTTGTATTGCATATCAACCCTAGTGGGTCCTGAATCCCATAATCACAATAGCCTCCACCTATACCAGGTGCAACATTGCAGCATAAGGGTGTAACATTATATAAAAGGCAGCCATACTAGTTGTCAGGCTGTCACAATAATAAAAGACAATCATATGTTAGGATTCACCATTACAACCAATGTAATTAGTGCTATATTTCAATGCATTCATTACTAATATAAGCATTGCAGTGTTTCTCAAAAATCATTGTCAGTCAAGTATTTTAGATAAAGCATTTGTATTCAAAGCGACCACAAAGATGTGTCTGAGCCTTTCTTTTAGATTTGTCAGGCCACGTAATTCAACCATAAGACCAACTACAAGGGTCTCCACACTCATGAGCTGAAAAGTAAAAGCTCCAGTTTTGGGAACACTTGAAAACAAGAGGCAGACTTTCCTGGGGTCATTCGTTCCATACCACCTGAAATTTAGGTTCACATACTGTAAGTTAGCTTAGTGGAGGGGACTGCTGCACTCCTGCAGCCCCCGCAAACAGGTGTGCATTTTTCACACCAGTAAGACTACAGGTTTCTCAGTAAGCCCTAGAGATCTACATTGTGAATACTCTCTAATAATATAAGGACTATCCCAGCTCAGTACCACTCCTTGCACAGTCCCTTATGTGCCAGGCTACCTGTGTGCAATTACCAGGCTGTGCAGGATAGTAGCCTCACACACATAGCCATGCACATGTGTATGCACTCCTGTTCATGTGTAACTCACCCAGTGCCAGTGCCTCTTACCCAGGCTGTGCAGCAGCAGCCATATCTTAAAAGGTGGATACTGGTGGTAAACACAATCAATCCAATTACCATTAATTTACTGTGAATGAGACTCAGGTGGTGAGACTCACCCACAGTAAAAGTCCAAAAGCCAGGTAGTCAAAAACAAAAAATCCTGATGGACTTAACGGGCGGATTCCATTAACTATAGTAGTCTTTCTGACAGTATGGTGTCAGAGACTGTATAGAAAGCTGCAGACAGGTATAATAAAATCAGTGCCACTGAATCTAATAATCAAGGATGGACTGAAGATGTTTGTGACAGTTTTGGTACTATAGGTGGGCCTGTATTCAAATTGAGAGTTCCCAACCAAACTGTTTCCAGGAAGCTTGATAGCTTGATGTTCACTATTTTCTCAACAGTCTTGGAAGCTGGTAGTTTTGTCAATTGAAAAGGTGTTGAGGCTAATTAACATTCCCTCTTTTTGTGACATGTTGAGTTTAGATCCACTGCTGTCCATCTGTGACTTCAGTAAATCCAGTGTGTGGGAGATATCAGAGAAAATGTCTCATGAACCAGTCACACTGTTGTACGTCTGCATGTTGTTTGCATAGGAACGGAAGGATAGGTGCTCACGCTCGAATGCATTCATGAGTGGGAGCATGAACATGTTAACTGTTAGGGTGATGCTACGAACTTTGCAGATTCCACAGGAAGTGCTTGACAAGGTCAGAGATGAACTGATGAATTCTCACTCATTTTTGGCTGTCAGAGCTGATTAAATTTAACTAATTGAAGCAGTCACATCAGGCAAATATTGACTCCACATTGTGTTTCAAGAAGATGCTGTGAACAATGGTGTTGAATGCTGTTGATAAACGGAAATGTGTGAGGAGAATCAAATCACTATCATAAGGATATTGCTTCAGGAAGCAATTATACATAACAAAAAATGACTTTTTTTCTGGACATATTTGTTCTAAATATTCAATTTTTTCTACTTCAAGAACATAAGTGGCATGAATAATGACTGGTGCATACCATGGATATCATTTTGTCTCTGGTTCATAATGACATGTATGTATGTAGAATTCCTAAAACATCTCTAAAATAGAATTGGATGTTTGTCTCTTAGGTAGAAGCACAGTGTGCTATCCCAGTTAGATAGCATTTTGTATGTAACCCATACCACTGATTCTCTCTTCAGCTAGTCAGTAAGGGATCACAATGAGAGAAGAACACTACTTGCTGATTTGTAAATCTCTCTTCTTAAAAACAGTCTATTACTTCTTAGCAACAAGAATTGACTAGAAAGTCCTGTCGCTGGGGGCCCCAGTTTGACAAATCCTTATATTTTGTTTTGTATGACTTTTGACAAATGTCCACTCATCTATAATTCAGGTTATCTCGGTGTCACATATTTTCTGGGTCATTGGTTCAAAGCCAACAGGGGTGGAAAGCATTGAAAGCTTAGGGGGTCATTCTGACCCTGGCGGTCGGTGACCGCCAGGGTCACCGACCACGGGAGCACCGCCAACAGGCTGGCGGTGCTCCGTCGAGCATTCTGACCGCGGCGGTTCAGCCGCGGTCAGAAACGGAAAGTCGGCTGTCTCCCGCCGACTTTCCGCTGCTCGGGAGAATCCTCCATGGCGGCGGAGCGCGCTCCGCCGCCATGGGGATTCTGACACCCCCTACCGCCATCTGTGCCAGGAACAGGATGGCGGTAGGGGGTGCCGTGGGGCCCCTGGGGGCCCCTGCAGTGCCCATGCCCATGGCATGGGCACTGCAGGGGCCCCCGTAAGAGGGCCCCACTGTGTATTTCAGTGTCTGCAATGCAGACACTGAAATACGCGACGGGTGCAAACTGCACCCGTCGCACATACCCACTCCGCCGGCTCCATTCGGAGCCGGCTTCCTCGTGGGGAGGGGTTTCCCGCTGGGCTGGCGGGCGGCCTCCTGGCGGTCGCCCGCCAGCCCAGCGGGAGAGCCTGAATGGCCTCCGCGGTCTTTCGACCGCGGAGCGGCCATATGGCGGTTCCCGCCAGGCGGGCGGCGACCGCCGCCCGCCGGCCTCGGAATCAGGCCCTTAGTCTGGTTGCCCATCTCACACACACCAAAATCTCTCCTTGATGTTTTGGATATGTTGGCCAAGTTTCTTTTTCAGACCTAATGAGATACTAAACGCCTAATGCATATTGACTTTTGGGTGTACTCTGTCTTCAAAGGCCTTGATTCCAATAAGGGCTGACAGGAACAAGGGCACAACAGTGTGGAGGACATTGGCCCTATTCTATGGTTATTCCCACTTATGTTATATACATGTTCTGTGTATGTAATGAACCAAAATGACACTGAGGTACTTAGATCTTTCTAGTTTTCTCAAACATTACATTTCTTTCTCACAGAAATTCAGAAAGTGAAATTGATCAATATATAAACGTATCTGCTTTGGGAGAGGTTGTGCTATATTCACTCTAATGTTTGGTGACCACGCCATATGGTATTTTCAATAGAGCAATGTCTCAAAGTTAAAATCTACGAAATGTCTTTAAGTTCTCCAGAAGAGAAACATTATCGCAATTTATAGAACTGTGAAAGAGCAGTTGGTCAAGCAAAGAGCAGTGACTGTATAGCACACCATGTTCTCTACACAGTAAATGGATCATGAGAAACAAACCAATGGCAAGGAAGCCTTTTCCATAAACATTGAATGTGGTTATGGACTCAGAAGCCCATCATCCAGTGTTTACACCTTCTTGCCTGGGGTACCACTATTCATGCTTTTTAAGCTCCATCATTCTCTGGTGGCAGAAAGCTCACAACTCCAGAGGTTAGAGATGTGGGCACCAATTTTTCACATTGGAAGGTGCTGTTTGAATTTTAAGGTACGTTGAGAATAAAAGTGAATTTTAATCTTAGACATTTGGTAATGTCTGTTTTTATGTTCCTGATTGTGGGCAAGTATGATTTTGAGGAGAATTTTATCTGTAATGCAAAGTGTTTTTAATCTACCATGGTACTCAGTGATGAATCACTGCAGGGTTGCTATGGATGGATGATTTGAAATTATCTCAAGAAATAAGGGGATTCGGAGGATTATGAGGTCCAGTGTATGTCCTCCAATAACGGTTACTAATAATGTGATACACTGTTCCTAAAGAGCATGAAAAAAGACAGGGAAAGTCAAAGGGGATCCCATTAAGTAGGAGCAAGAGTCCTCACACACCCAGTTGGGTGTCATGCTTCATCATTGGACCAGCTCCTCGCCAGACTGGCGCTGAAATTATCAACTACTTTGGCTCCTTTATTTTGAATGGATTGCAGCTTGGACTTTAGGAGTACAAATGCTGTAGAAATCATATTAGTAATTTGGAATTGAGAAGGCAATAGCTGTAATCAAAGACCTTCAAACTATAGATTGGGAAAATGACAATAGAATTTCTGGTGTGGTTTAGAAGATGGTTGCACAATTTGTGCTCCATGAAATCTTGTTGGAAAGAAAAGTTGTAGTTTGTGAGTCAATTTAAGTGGGCTGAATGAGACAAAGGAATCCTGCCAATGGATGGGAGCTAAACCTGGCAAGATAACTTCAGTTTTTGAACTATTCAGCACAAGCCTGCTCTTTTTCATCAAGCTGTGTATTTCTCTGAAATACTCTGACACTGAGTCACGCAAAATGCATTCCCCATTTTCCAGAGTGAACCCAGTGCTGAGTGTCGGTAGTGTACAGTTAGAACTGAAAGCCAGATTTGCTTGATGACCATAACCGTTAGAGGCCTCTTGGTGCAGAAGCACCAAGTATATTAACCTGGAACCTTGAGGCTCCAAAAAAGACAACAGCAGCACTCTTCTAATTTTGCCTAAATAAACTAGATTCACATATGTCATAGCATGCATTTGTTTAGAATACATTCACCCTAAAGTCTATCCTGGTGCTGAAATAACAGTTATTTCCCCCAAATCAATGGTACTCATTTGATTGACTTCAAAGAGTGAAAGGCTAAATAGACCCATTAGGGTTCAAATCTGTGACCATGAGGTCAGACTTAGGTCCCTGGAGTGGATGCATTAGTACAGTGAACTACTAGACATGGTATATGACAAGTTCTGCAGATCACCACCACAAGGGTTGTGGCTATTGCGCTGTAGGGAGAACACATGCCAAAGTGTGACCAGTTGAGAGCCATGTTGTGACAGTAACTTGTGGGCAATTTTAGGGGATTTATTTGAGTTAGGTACAGCATTCTAGACACAAAGCATCAGTCTCTGAGGGTGGTTGTTGGGCCTGGCCCTTTTTTCAGGGTCATCCCCAAACTTGTTGCCTCCTTCCTCCTATTTTTTCTGACCTGTTTTTGTTGGCTTTAGGACTCTGGGAACTTTACAACTGCTAACAATTGATAAAGTGCCTATGCTCTGTCTAAATTGTATTGGTAATTGGTAATTGGCTATTCGATGATTGGTATATTTGATTTACTAGTACGTCCCTAGTAAAATGCACTAGAGGTGCCCAGGGGCTGTAAATCAAATGTTACTAGTGGGCCTGCAGCACTGATTGTGCCACCCACACGAGTAGCCCTGTGAACATGTCTCAGACATACCACTGCAGTGACTGTGTGTGCAGTGTTTAACTGCCAGTTCAACCTGCCAATTGTACACACGTTTCAGGCCCAAACCTTCCATTTTACTATATGTATGTCACCCTAGGGTAGGCCCTAGGTAGCCCCATGTGCAGGGTGCAGTGTATTTAAAAGGTAGGACATGTACTGGTGTGTTTTACATGTCCTGGTAGTGAAATACTGCCAAATTTGTTTTCCACTGTTTCAAGACCTATCTCTCCCAAAGGTAAACATGGGGATTGCCTGTAAATACCTTTCAAGTGCAGTTTACAATTGCGAGCAGATTGAGACTTGGAGTTTGGTGTCTCTGAACTAACAATTTTAAAATACATCTTTTGGTAAAAGTAGTTTTTTAGATTGTTTGGTTGAAAATGCCACTTTTAGACATTCTGTTTCTCTGCTTGGTTACTAAATCCACATCTGGGCCAGACTGACAGTTGGGCTGTTTGTGAATTCACTCTAGACCAGAGGTCTTCAAACTGGGGGGCGGGCCCCCCTAGGGGGGCCTCAAGTGATCCCAGGGGGGGGGCGCCAGGCTCTGGTCAAAAGGAACATTTTACTGATAACAGGGCTTTGTTTTAAGCAGAAGCGTGTATTGCATTGTTAAAAAGGTAACAGTACTTAACTGCAATGTTTAAATAGGCCTAGCCATATTTAAACATTGCAATCTTTATAAAAAAACATGGGGAAGAATTCTGAGGGGGGGGCAAGGATTTTTATTTTTCAACTGGGGGGCGCAGCATTAAAACGTTTGGGGACCACTGCTCTAGACAGTGACACAAAGGGAGCTGAGGTGTATCCTGCATATCCTGATGAGTCTTCCTAGGCTAGAGTGGGAGGGAGGAGCTGACACCTGCTCTTGAAAGAGTTCTGCTTGCCCTCACACAATACAAACTCTAACCCCCTAGAGTGTGTCTGGGGCAGGGCAAGGAAGAGGCAGGGACTTGTGCACTACAAAGACTTTCCTATTAAGCTTGCCTACTTCAAAGGCAGAAATTAGTATAAGTATTGGACTGCTAATCCCAACATTTTAGAATACTTCGGGATCAAGAGGAACAATTGCCAAGGAGAAAAGCTGAAGAGCTGTGGGGAGGAGTACTGCCCCTTTGTTGTGTGTGCTTTGCTGGGTTGGCCTACAGTTACTGCTTCTGCCTCAGAGAGGAAAAAACTGGACTTTGCTGTGTATCCTGCTTGTGAAGATTCTCCAAGGGCTTGGACTGAGCTTTCCTCCCGTTAAGAAGTCTCAGGACATCAAAGACTTCATCTGCAAGCACCTGGTCTCTCTTGCTGAGACCCCTGACTTGCCAAGTGGTTCCACATGCAGTCCTTTGGCCCCTGGAAGGAGAAGCTGGCAGAACCTTAGTAAAAATCCATGCACCTGAGCTGAGCTGTTGAAATTGACACAGCGCCAGCTCAGTGTGGATCCATCGTTGCCCTGCATCTGGATTTTCCACGCATTGGCCCTGGGCGTCAAAATCTTCAACATCATTGCACGGGCCCGAGGCTGCTTCTCCAAGAACCAATGCATTGCTTACCCAGCAGAGAAAGAATTGACGCACAGCCTCACATGCGAGTAAGGAATCAATGCATCTCTTGTTTTCCTGATGCACGCTCGCCTGTGTAGCTTTATTTTGACGCATACCAGGTACTTTGTGCTAAAATAACAAATCCATTGATTTACATTGTTTAAGACTCTTTTTACTTTAAAAATTCATATCTTTGCATGTGTATGTTGGATTTTTGTCATTTTGGTCTTGTTTGATTTAGATAAATCTTGACTATTGTCCTAAATTGGTGTGGAGTCATTTGGTGGTGTTTTCACTGTGTTACTGTGTGTGTTTGTGCAAATACTTTAAACATTTCCTCTGAGATAAGCCTGACTGCTTGTACCAAGCTACTAGGGTGGTGAGCAGAGGTTATCTAAGCTGTGTATCTCCCTTACCCTGACTAGAGTGAGGGTCCCTACTTGGACAGGGTGTAAATTGACTGCCAACTTGAGACCACATTTCTAACAGTGGTGAGGTATTGTGGTCAAACATTTCAAACAGAATGATCTTGGAGAACAGAAAGAATTGCCTGGCATTTGTCCAGACCCTCAGTCTTGTAGTCCCATAATTGAAGAGTGCATAATCCGTGCTGTGTCTGGGACCTCTAGCCAGACCAGAGGTTGTCAAGAAGACAATTTGTTTCTTTGAGCTGTTTGCCATCCTACTTTTTCCAGAATTCTGTAGATTCAAAGGAGGCTTCAGATTAGGGTGGAGTTTTGAAGCACTACCTGGGCCGAGGGAAGGTATTCTTTAGCTGTAGGGAACAAGCCCTCCTTGAAATAATCGGTTGATTCTGCTCATTAAGTAGGGACCAGTGCAGCTGTGTTGAATGTGGGTGCTGGGCCGAATTCTCCTTGGTAGGCCTATATTGGTCCGTGCCGTTGGTAGCACTTATAATCTTACTGATGCTTAATGGACCAGAGTTTTAGAGATAACTTTTATGGTGAATCTTGAGGGATGTCTAAGGGTTGTGTGTGACAGGTGCATTGTTGAATATTCTTTTGATGCTCACAATTTCAAAGCTGGGGATTATTGGCCCATGTTGATTTAATCAGTGATCAGTTTTAAAACAGACAAGCAGTATTACCTGCATTTAAGCTTTGTAGTATTAATCAGCAAGAAGGTACTGAACGTAACTTTTTTACTGGTTGCACAAACTGTGCCATGCATGTCATGTTTATCAACTCTTTTAAGGTAGTAGCGTAAGGCATTTCGAGTGTGTAGAGCTTTAACAGTGTTACTGTACAGTCTTGCGATTAAACTTTTTGGATGGCCACTGCGAAACCGCTACATTTTTACCTTCAGAGATCCATAGCAGAAATTCCGAATAACCATCTATTCTAACGACATTTTCCCTTTAAAAGTGAGATTAGCTAAAAACACAACTCTCGCGCTCATAAATATTGAATAATAACAGACAAATCTCCTCCTGGACGGGTGGTGGTACATTTAAAGTGAACTAAAGAGCGAAGTAGATTTCAGCAGTGGCGGTTGTTGGCAAGCGTATATGTGTGTGTACAATTGTTGCCATCTGGGCTGGATTTATCTCTCTCGCATTTTTGTTTTGCGCGTGCTTTCGTGTGGGAACAGAGCGCATTCACTTCTCGGAAAAGGGAATGGTGCTTAGACTGATTTCTCGTTCATCCTTCAATGTGCGTGGTGTGGGTGGGAGGACCGTGCTCCTGCGCGAGACGTCCAACTGTAAATTCTGGAATTCCGACCCAGCTAAGTTGACCAGATATTGAGAAGCAAAAACCGGGACTGGTCAAATATAAAAGTAGCTTTATGAATTTGCCCGGTTTTTTTACGCAACCCTGTAAATGTGTGTATATGTATATATACACACACACATATACACTTAGAAGGTTACGTAAATGTTTATATATGTGTGCATATATGCTAGGCGTGCAAATCTTGTAAAGCTGTGCACATACATACACACAGTTACAAGGCAACATTTACATAACCTTGGCAGTGTGGCATGATCTCCTCCCTGGACCCACCTGCCCCTTACTTCCCACTCTGTCCCTTTGCTGGTTGCAGGCAGCGGCCTCCTCCTGTGCTGACTGGCAGAAACCGATACATTTTTTTAGAGGCAGCTGGAAGGAGAGTATTCCTTTAAATTCTGCTTCCCAGGATGACGACCTCTGTTCCAAAAACCGGGACATGTATTTAAAATTGACAAAAGTGTTGGTACACGGGGACAAAACCGCAACTATCCGGGGAAATCTGGGATGTCCGGTCACCCTAGACCCAGCAGAGCCCAATTTATCATTTCAGCCCGTAGTAACGTGAGAGTGCATCCATGAAACAATATTTTCTTGGGAGCCCTACTCTACAATACTCACAATGCAGTTGCTCTTAGGACTATTGTTCTTCTTACAGATGATTGTTAACATTTATAATATTCATTAAAAAAAGTTCTCATAGTAGTGACCTAGAAGATAAGCAACAGAAAACGGTAGGGACCCCCCTTTAACAATAAACACTGTCGTAAATGATGAGGGTAATTAAGATATCGTCTTCTGCATATTAACAGCTATATACTGTAAGACGTACTTACTAAGACTGTCAGTGCTGGAGTTGGATAAAGATTAGTCCGGGATCTCGTACACTGGAGGATAATGTGTGGCAGGGAAAGGGTGCAGAGTCACAAGGGGTGGAGCTTGAAGAGCAGAGTCTGACAGTCGGCTTATACATGTATTTACAAAAAAATCTGCTGCTAATAAATTGACACTGAGGACAAATGACACAGTAGTTTAGATCACTTAATTGGTCTCAAAGCAATAGTGGGGCATGATGTGACCATGCTTTTTTAATTTAAGAAACACAGTTTCCTTACATTTTGTGAAAAGGGAACAGTCCCAGGACAGTTATTTCCAATATTTGAAATAGTTCAATTGAAATGTAAGGCAGGTTGTCCACTGTGCTGTGAAACCGAGAGAGGGTCAGTCAGTTTAAGAAACCTTCTTGCTAGGGTGCCACCACACACTGTTGCTAGTACTAACACAGGCAATACTGCCCATCACACACTGGTGCTGGTACCCACACAGGCGCTGCCTCCCATCATATGCTGGTGCTGCCTCCTGCCTCCCATCACACGCTCGCGGCGGTACCTTACAATGGTGATGCCTTCCATCACACGCTGGCACTTCCTCCCACACTGGTGCAGTGGTGCTGTCTCCTGCACCAGAGGCGACCCTTGGTCAGTGAGATTTGGGGGGTGGGAGTGCAAGGTTCAGATTTTCAACTATCAGACTGACATTTAATTATAAATACATCATACAAGAAGGAGGGCTTAAGGTGCAGTGAAAAGGGAGAGGAATGCAGACTGGCAAGATTACTAGATTAGAGAAAACAGAAGATTTTGTAAAGAAAATAACCAACATTTTTAAAGACTTTGACAGCCTGTCAGACAGTGTGTATGTAAAAAGCTCTGGTGAAATCTGACGGATACCTCACTATACTAGACTGAAAGCACCTGTACACAACTATTTATCTGGAAATATAGTTTTTAGAGTGGTGTTTGACACCCCAAAACACCTCTTATCCTCCCAGCTACATCCTTGTCCCTCACACACTGGCACAGCTATCTCCCAGGCTAGCACACTGCCTCCCTCACTGCTACACTGGCGCTGCCTTCCATCACATACTGGGCACAGCTGTGCCCTCTGTGAGGCGGCCCTCCTTCCCACCACACGACCCTCTCAGGAAGGTTAGCCTTATGGACACTGTGCGTCACTAACCTAATCTGCAGGTAGCTCTGTCTTCCAGTTCTTCCAGATACATATTGGGAAAAGTTTACTCTGCAAAAAATGCCATTCCACTCTCCAGTCATGGTCCAAAGTGCGTGGATTAGTGTGCTATCCATCCACTCCAAGCGCTATGGCACCTAATCAGGGGCATGAAACGCTATATTCAGCTGTGAAAATTGCAAATCAAATGCATATAACAGGCTTGCAGTGATCAGCAGTGAAGGGATCCATAGGGGGCAGGTCACTGCACACAAGCTAGTGTTTATAACTCACACGTGCTAATCAACACTGACTGATACTGCACAAAGTGTAAGGTGATCAGGTGTGCCGGATTTGCCCGGACAGTTATGGTTTTTCACCAGCTGTCCCGGCACATTTTGGGAAATTTAGCTCATGTCTCCGTTTTTAGAAATGGGCGCCTGAAAACTGTGGGAGGTGATTTTATTGTTTTCCAAAGAAGAGATAGTTAGCAGGTGTTATCAGAAAGCAATTTAATTAAGTCATTATAATGGCTTTAAAAATTGCATTTTATTTATGTTCTTAGTGCCTCTTCTGTAATTCTGTGCTGATGAGCGCTGTCATTCTGTGTGCTCGGTTGAAGTAAAATTGAAGTCCTTCTATTTTTTGTTAAATGTCACAGTTTTTGGCCTTAAAATTCTGGTCACCCTAACAAAGTATAAAAAAATATATATTTTTTTGCCTGCTTCATCACCAGTGTCAATGGCACTGGTGTGATTGACCTTGGATGGATCAAACAGAGAGCTGGCTCTGCCCTGCCAAAATTTTAACTTGTGCAGATCTTTGCAGCATATCTTTCTGGGTTTATTGTCAGAGTGACTGGTTGGATCCTTCTTGCACCTCATAACAGCCCCTTTGGGTGCACTACTGAGGACGTTTCCCCGGCAGGTCAGCTGCACTGGCGTCCAGCCTCATCCGGTCTGGGGCCAAATTACCAGCACCTCTGAGAGTTGGGTGATCAAGAGTCCCGGATTTGACAGGACACTCCTGTTTTTAGGTCAAACGCTTTTCTGACATGTTGGTATCTATGTGGGCTTTTAACCACACCCACCACATGCCTATCACTCATTAATGGGCTTCCTTTCAGAAATCCTTTGTTATCATTGGTAAATGCTTTACGTTTGTCCCTCCTTGGGGCATTTTTGTTACCACCTTGGCCATCGACCTTGTTACACGGATAATTGCACGTTTGCCGATACGTTTGAGCAAACTTCTTTTTCCTTTTTTGTCTGTCTTTTGCGCGGATGCTCCAGGCAGCCGTGGCGCTTTGAATAAGCTTGCTTATGTCAACTGTTTTTCTTTTCATTTTCAATTTATGTGGCAAGAAAAGTCCAGTTAGGAATTTACAACGCTAATAGCTCTAACTCAAGCAAACGCGAGACCCATTGCATTGCAAATGCTTGTTAATGTGTGGTGCTTTGAAACTTAAAGTGCCGCATAGGGACACACAATAAATGTGTAATACCCATATTGCTCTGCAAGACTGTTTTTGTTGGAAATATGTGCTTCTGTAGCCTTGAAATGTAAACAAAGAGAAACCGCGAAACTGAAGACAAGTTATAAAACACGCCTGAGATGTGCAGAGTAAAGTGGTTGCTTTTCTCAAACGTCCACTCTCTTTAAGTGTTAGTGAATAACATTTTCAGTAACATCTGCCGATTGTGTATAGCTTGTCTTTTGAATACACGTCTGTATTTTACACAATATGGGATTTATTTTCATCAATTTATGTTCAAATATCAGAATTGCTAGATAATACCATGGCATGTACCTAATAATTTATACTTAGTCACATAACATGGCCATGCTACATAGTTTTCTTTTTCTTGCCCTGTAATTTATTCACCCCTTTCTCTGTGCGGCCTTGTTTTAATGAAAACAAAAATTAACTTGGAAAACATAATTAAATGCACACATCTAGCATGCCCACGGTTTACAATTGAGATAATGCCATGCCCAAAGGGTGCTCTTGAGCCGCCCTTGTACCGCCCAGAACAAGAGATCAAGGGCCCTTTGAAATAAGTAATACCAAAATTACTTGTGTATCAAAAATCTCAATCAAAATGTAGTTCCAAAATGTAAGTCATGTTTTACTTGCAAGCCACACCTCCTTCACCAATGTGATTTACTTTCTCAAGGCAATCTATTGTCTGCAGATCCTATTTGATCAAAGTTAGATATTTTGGGCTTCCAGTAAAAATTTAACTTTCTAGCCTATTGTTCACCTCAATCAATCTTTGAGCTAAGTTGCTTTTATTGAATTGAATCGAAAAATACTTTATTCAGCTCGAGGCCATAAAAGCAAATACAGACGGATTAGATAAAAATATAGACAAATTAATTACAAAAGAAAAAAACAGACATAAAGCTGCAGCATTACAGACGTCCCATAACTCTTCGTTATGAAAAGTGCACGCTTGATAACATTTAAAACAGCATATGCCAAGGCAGCATGATGATGTCTGTTAACAGCGTGCAGATGAGGTACCTACAAACGTGTGTGTGGAACACTATAAATTGTGCAAAATAACATAGAGTGGCTCGTGATTTGAGGTTGTGGTCGATAGCAATAGCAGGCGGCGAATCAAACCACCTGCCATGTATCAGTAAAGGAAATAAAAAAATGCACAGTATAGAGTCTAAAACCAGTAAGATAAAATCTGTATTGAACATTTTGGATAAAAGTCAGATACGGTTCTAGCCCTGCAGAAACACAAAGGGACGACTGCGCAACCTCTTTTTTCAAACATTCTACCTTCAAAATATGCATCCTAGTCTTGTATGTTAAATATGTGCTTTTATGGTATTGTTAAAGACAATACCAAAGACCCTTGGGTTATCATAATACTGGGGGACACCAATCGGTCAAAATCGGACAATACTGACTCCAGTTGATGGCAGATTTTGTGCAACGGTAAAATAGCGGCCAACTCAATCAAATCCTCCAGATAGTTCATCTCTACCTCAAATTGACAGATTATGTTCGCTGTGGACCTTGATACTGCCAACAACTTACACAGAAAGCTATCTTCAATTCTCTGACGTAAGAGAGAGTTAGTATGACCCCAAACATCATCTCCATATAAGGCCACTGCAAAGCATTTTACCTTATAAATGTGAATAAGTTCCATCACTAGTCTATGTCGGATTCTTGATGCAAATCGAAAGACTGTATCAACAGCTCTCCTGAACTGAACAGACCTGATGTTAAGTAGATAGGACCACTTTAGCTCCTCATCAAAGTGGATACCCAGATAGGTTCCTCATTTATAAACAGGGTTACAATTGTAACTATCACATGCATTTTAACTTTAGTTTTTCTAGGTCCTGATACCAAAGTGTAAGACTTGGACATATTTACCTTTAGGTCAAGTAGATTCATAAAGGAGGCAACCCCATTTAACAAATATGTAGCCCATTTTGCTGTTCTTGTAATAAGGACAGAGTAGTTGCCATATAAGAGGACAGGCATAGCTTGCTTCCCAATCTGGGGCATACTCCTGCCACAAATCATTAAATAGTTATCCAGGCCATTTACATAAAGTAAAAGGAGGAAGGGGACAAAAATACAACCTTACCTAACCCCCTAAAATATTTAATACATGAGGTACAGTCTCCATTTTGGGAAAAACGCACCTTCACAAAGGTGTCCCGGTGCAGATGTCATAGAAGATCAACCATCGCTTGTTCAACCTCCATGGATCTTAGCAGGTCCTATAATTTTGCACTGTTTACAGACCACAGGAGAGGTCCATAAAGGCCATATAAATGGCACCTGCCAAATAAATGTCATCACCCCTAGAATTCTCCATATAGACGTCCACCAGAAGTATAAGGAAATGCAATAATCTGAACTTGTTTATTTACATGCTTTTAAAAAAATTATAAACAGTGCTGACTGTGCAATTTGATTTCTAGGTTAGATTTCACTTAATTATTTACAGAGTCTATGTTTTCTGGTTCCACTGTATTATTTAATAGCAAGTTTGATTTTTGTGTTCTGGAAAGAATAGCTGATCTTTCAACGCCAAGTTTGCTAAATGACAGTGCCGAAGTTCAGAGATGTGGACTAAAACACAAAGATTGTCTAGCTCATCAGAACTACGACAGTCTGCTTGCTAATGGGTATATTCGTAGTTTGAAATCACCTTTCAGTAGATTCTCTCTTAAAATTCAAGAATATCATTCAGTAAAGTTAAAAACAACAAATTAATGTACAGTGAATCTCGTTGCATAACACACAGTGGTTTTATTGTACTAATTATGAGAAGTAAAATGCATTTGGAAATGTTTTAAAGGTGCAACACCTTCACTACATTTATTAAATATGTTCTATATAAATATAATGATAGCAGATTATATGACTTTCACTTCACTTTCCCAATCATTCGTCACTAGCTAGAGGGGCTTGAATGACCCTCTGCTAAACTTTGTAGGGTGCATAACCTATAGACCTGTTCTTATTATTCATGACACAACTTTATTTACAAACATTAAGCCACGTAAATCCAGATAAAGGTGACTTTTTTCTTGGGCCACCAGGCTCTTTATAATAGTTGCACGTTTAATTATATGACAGTCTTGGTGAGAAGATTTTATAGAAGGCCAGCAACTGCCCATTCATAAATTACAGAGAGCAACTTTCACTACCATAAGGAGCTTTGGAAACTCTTTACTGCCAAAACCAATAATGTCCCTGCCAGAAGCAATCAAGTTTCAAACAATCTCAGAAGAATGTATGTTTAAAATGAATTTAGGCAAAGCTGAAACCCTGAACCTTACATTTAAAGGCCCAGAGTTACATGTCCTTTCTAAATCGCAGCCATTTTGCAGGATACATTTAGCAAAGTAATTCCATAGAATTTATGTCACAAACTTAGTAACAGGGTAATGTGAGGCTAACTTTCCTTTGATGTTTAAAAGGCTGCAAGACTGATAAGGGCAATGGAAAATCTCGTAATACCCGTTGTGGAATAGCTGAATGCCTAATTGAAGCTACCCCGATAACTATTTCCAAATGAGGTTCCATTCTCAGCAGTTTTTCTTCAACTGTAAAGGCACATACATCTGAGTATCTCTGCCAAATAAGAAAGGCCAGCTTTGCCCTCATTAAGTCTATCAACTCTTACCTGCACAATTTACAGTAGACCGTGAATAAAGCATAAAGGCCTCAGACATGCTCTCATGGTACATGGGTTAAGCAGTAAGTAGGAAGATTTCTGTGGAGTATTTTGTGGCTCAACAAGTTCATCTCACTTGGATATATATGAGCCATTTTTGGAAAATCACACAGGACTTGAGATGCTATTTGTAGGAGTATAGGTAACCACCTACCCTTAAACCTCTACATAAACATCTTTTTTCATAATTTTTCATATTATCAAAGCGTGCAACCTGTGGTGCCCTGGATCACGGCTGGCTGTAGAAGGTAATGCTCATGTATGATAACAAACCAACTAAGTTCTTCAGCTACTGGCAACCAGACTTTGGAAATGATGCTAAACATCCAACTGCATGCAACTTTTGCAGATCGTGCATTAAGGTTGTTGGGTCAGAAAGGTCCCTGCATAGCTCTGGAGAGTGCGTGTGTTAGCGAGATTCAAAAAGCAATCTAGGTGGAAAATTGTCTGATAGCAAAACGTTTATTGTATCCGAAAGGACATCTAAAGCCAGCCTCGGCTACCACATGTCTAAAAATTCATCTCTAACCATGAACAGGATATAACTTCCTCAAGCAATGACAATTTCCAGGTAGTCCATACACAGAAACATAAAGCATTGATTAGTAATATGTAATACATCATCCTCGTACAGTTGATATGACTAACAAGAAAAACATTCTTCTCACCATGGATTCAACCTTGAAACCCAGGTGCAAGTCTCAGAACAGAGAATTGTGGTCATTCTCCCTAATAATTCTCTCAGCACAGGAAAGTCAGGCTCTGCAAAATGCCATTTTATGATTTCCAATGTTAAACCTTCTGTGTGCTCATATCCTATAGTGGTGTGGGCATATTATCTAAACAAGATGGAGTTGGCTGGATTTCTTAAATGCAACTTAGATATTCACATTCCCTTCTCATGGCACTATGAGCCAACCATTCACCTTTCAATGTCATTTAATCACTGTGCCTATTGTAGATATGCATACTCCTTAAGTTATTTCTTCAATTTCTCCTAATCTTTCCCCATACCACCTAGAGTGCCTGCAGCCCCTCTGTAATTTCAAGCATGTTGAGCACAGAATTGGCCCAGCACAAGTTAGTAATTACAAAAAGAGAAAAAGTCCAAATTCTTTAGCGTTAAGGCCTAACATATATTTTTCCAAGTTACCCAATCACCCCCCTACCTTTCCCTAAAACTTGGATTTTCTTTGTCATGTTCTTTTTTGCAAGACTTTGAAACATCAAATGTAAGGTCCTGCACATTCTTTGTATTATCTGTAATAACGGTATAGTACTGGGTGTTTATTATCTTGTATACTTTTTCTTCCTTTGTTAGGTTAAGATCCAGAGTTATTCTATTCTATTCTATTCAGTATGACAATACTACGCACTGCAATAATTTCTTCGATAAAATTGAAAGGGCAGCAGCTGTGTCATTTGCCGTCCTCTTGATGAACCAAGCCCTATTGCTGAAAATATATTGATGGTGTATTCCCCCATGTCTTTCCTCTGGTGTACTTTTCAGTTGTTTAGTGTGATACACATTTGGTGACCGAAGAGCCAAGTAACAGGAGCCACTCTACCCAACTGGCAATAAAAAAAAACCTTCTTCCAATAAACGTGGTACATATGTCTAGAATCTAGACTAAATTGCATAAAAGTTGCAGATATATGAAAAATGTATGATCAATTGCTCTTACCTATGCTAGCACTTCCTTTATGTGCGATGCAAAATGTTCCTAGTCTCTCACACCAAAGGTTTAGAGCTAAGTGTGATAATAGCAAGCCATTCTCTGCAAACCTGTCCGAAGTGAAATCAGATACTCTTCCCTCCATTTTAATGTAATATCTAATGCCTGACTTGCTAAAAATATTTCTCCTCTAAAAATAAAATGTACTGTGTGTCTTTAGGCATCATAAACCTATATCCCCTACTTATCTCTTCTAATGTTTTAAACTCTACTTTTCCTGAGGTGATCACCAGTTGCCTGTAAGTGAGTAAGAATGATAAATGGTACATAACATAGAAAAAGAGAGAGGTGTCTGTGAATATTTAACTCCTTCTGACTATTATGCAGGTATATGCGTAGACACCCAATAATTTGAAATATATTTACATGTGAATAATAAGTCTGAACCAGACCAATATAAGTATTTTCTCTATATTTGTTTTAGTGGTTCATATGCTCCTCTTTTTCCCATTCTTCTTTATCCTACTGATGATTGCTGGAGTAGAAGACATAACATGTCCTATCAGAAAAATCACTTGCATAAGCAGAGCCAAAACCAGTCCTATTATGAAAGTAGCAAATGCAGCTCTCTTGATGACTTGAACTATTTGTTATTCTCTGTTGACTCAGAGTGACTTGGCTGACGGCCTCAACTTTCCTTATTTTTGACCTCTTTTTGACTTTGGCATTGGCAATGTGTCTCTATTGCTCTCTTCGGGGGCCTTTACCTTCTTAGTGTGTGAAACGTGCACCTGGGCAGGCCCTTCACAGTTTAGTGCAGTGTTTGTGACCACAAGAACTTCATACTGTCCTTTCCCCCTAAGCTTCAGTCAGGTATTTCTGTACACGTTTCTTCACAAAGATCTAATTCCCAGACTCCACATATGGCTGTCGGAGGGACTAGAACAGCCTGCTAGACCTGGCAAGACATAGAACGCACCTTGTTTGCTATAGTCCAGGACCATGTCATCAGATATTGAAATAGTTGCAGCAACAGGAATACCTAGTCATTGACCTGCCATTGAGAATCTTATAGATTCTCAATGTCAGAATCTGTTTTTATTGTTATTAATGCTCAAAAATGCCAGAGGAGGGCAAAGGGCCATTTCAAAGTAGTAAGTGTACATACATTTGCTATTTTTTCTCAGCCACTCCATTCAATCTCTGCAGTAGGCCTGAGGATTGAGGATGATAGACACAGTGTAGTCTCTGTGCTATGTTCCTGATCGCCTCAAAATGTTGTGCAGACACATCGGGGACAGTCACTGCTGCAAATAAAGCAGCTTGCCCTACCGGGGCTCCAATGCCTGATAGCAAACCACAGAATCCACAAAATTAGTGTCTCTTGAAATTTCATCTGACCCTCCCAAATATGCTTCACACTTCACAACAGCAATTAGAGGCCAGCCTTTGCAGACCTAGCAAAATATCAAACATTCTGGGTCCATTGCGTTTTGATTTACCAGAACAAGTCGTGACCCCTCGAGAGAGGGTATGGCTTAATGGTCAGAGCTTCTGACTTTGAAACTGGGGAACCAGGTTTGGGTTTCGGCATTGACCCAGCATCCTGTGATATAACTTAGAGTCCCCTTGCCTTAAAGGAAAAAAACGAATGTGTCCTTGTGTATTTTAACTGGTGCTCATCTAAAGTGCTCCAATACCTTTCGGTAGGGTTTGTGCTACATGAAACTGCAAAAAAAAAAAAAACGTTCTGTGACCATAACTGGCCAAAATCATGGACCACTCCGAAAGGATAACATGAATCTGTATTAATGGTCATATTGACATATTTTGGTCCAATAGCAGGCCCTTGTGAGACGTATTAGTTCAGCTGTCTATGCAGATCCTAAGAGAAGACACTTCAGTAACATTTTCATTTTTACAAACAGCATATGTGGCTCTTAAAATTCCATGATTGTCCCTCACACAGGAGTTGTCTACAAATAACACATAATCGCAATTTCTTTTTTAGAGGTTCATCTTGAATGGTGGTCAGGGATTGGTAGTATTACCCACAAAGAGAGATCTGGGAGTGTCTCATCCCCCATACAGTCTCCCTGACACAAGAATCAACAACACAACACATATGGGGAATGCTGTAAACAAGCTAATCTGGTCTGGTCAACTGGTCATCAGATCACGAACATGGTGATCTAATTGTCGACATGGGGTATGGTATTGGTGGCTGTGTGCTCAGTAAAGGGTGGGGGTGTTCCCCTTATGTAATAGGTGGTCTCACACACATTATAGTGTCATGCTTCATCACTTGACCACCTATCCCCACCCAAGTAAGATGATACCACCTGGGTGGACTCAACCTCGTTGTTAAAATAACTCTGAAAGGTAGTGCTGAAATTAATCTTTCTGGATAAAGCGGGGATCCAGTTGAGTGGGAATATAAGCTCAAATTACCTAACAAATCACGGTGTAGCTTATTCCTTTAATGATGCTGTTTGTAGGTAAGATTAAAAACAATTGGGACACTCTTGAATATAATGATTCAAGGTGTCGTCTAAATCTATATGGCCAACATGTTTCTGCCCTCTCCTATAGCCAAACTAGTCTGGGGCATTCATCAGGGCCTAGGATCCCTGTTATGTATGGTGGTGGCTGGCTAAGCAGGTACGTTGAAATGCACAGTGGGCCTACCTGATTGAAAATTCAGTTTAGGAAAGCCCTATGATGGAAGGGCAATTAGCCCCAGGACTGGGGAGGGGAGGGAGTTGCCCCTTGTAGTCACACTTATTCCAAAGGCGGCAGTCCGTACGGATTGGTATACATCTCAGTTACTTGAATACAATTCTGGTTTTCTTCTTCATCCTCCACCTGCTGAGATGTCAAGGGAATTAGTGTAGGAACATTTAGAACAGCAAAGCTTTTAATAGATATTGTAGAGGTGGACAGCAATATTACTTCATAGCGAGTAAGCTGGGAATCATTGTGCTGGGTTTTATATCAGGTGTACAAAGGTTTAACTGAATGAGGCATACACAATGTCAGGAGGTGTCCAAACACAATATTATCAAACTCCACTACATCAACTCCAATGACTTAGACACCCTTGAAAGAATGGTACATCTAAAACCAGTACCACTGGAAAAAACGCAACTGTGCGTTGTTGATTACCATGACATTGTGTAAGTATAGAGAATGAGCACCCTTCCTTTTTGCTAGAATACAGAACATTTTCTACATTGTAATCAGGCATCACTGAAGCTGGTGAAGAACAGAGGACACTCATCTGATCATGGCAAGAGGTCAGATATACCTTTTACATGTCAATCGCTGTAAAGCTGGGCCACGAGAAAAGACTGGTATCCATTGCTAACCTATCATTTCAAGAAAACCCCTTACATCTGTTTGGGTACTGTGTGGGGTAATTTGCAGAATGGCTGATATCCTCTCCTGGGGCACCCTCCACTTTCCCTTACCTAATTCATGCCCCCAATAAGTCACATTCTTCCGATAATACTGTAACTACAAAAGTGAGACTTTCTACTAAATGGCTCATCAATGCAGTGGGAAGCAACCAACAAATCATCCTTGTATTGGACCATCACAGACCCATGTCTATGGTGCAAGGATTTCAAATCTTTATGAAGAGCCTGGAAGGACATGGAGGGGGGTTGTTACAGCCTCAAAACACATAAGTAAGGTATAGAAAAGGATGGTGAACATAAACTGACATCCGTAAGCCACTCTACTGCAACAGAGATCTGAGACAGGATCTCTTCAGGACTAAGGACAATGGGAAAATTGGGCAACCACAGTATCCTCAATAGCTCTCAAGTTTTGGACCATTCTCGAATACACACTATCCCCCTTTCGAATAGCAAGGAGGGGTTGTTGGAAAGGCTCGCTTCTATCCTTTGTTGTATCCCTGGCTCAATCCCCAAGACAGTTCATACTTGAGAGTTCCTTACAACCTCAATCCTACTTTCAATTTCACCTGTATCATCCTGCTTTCAGGAATCTCACATGGCTCAAGAGAGAGAAGAATTTTGACTTACAATAGAGACATCACTTTAAAAGGTACATCAGTATCTACTGTCAGTGTGAATACACCTTCAGGGGGACAATACATAATACAGTTCAATTCACATAGAAGTTATCTCCTCAACCAATTTACAGGGCTAGTATGACTGGTCTAAAATTCATGTTTTTCCGTAATAGGACCGATAGTTATGGGAACAGGAGCAGAAACTGGATGGCTAAGAATTTGAAACAGCTTGTGCCATTTCCCTGACAGGGGTAAATGGGGAACTTCTGTTGTTCTCACAGTAGATCAAGCGACTCCAGTATCAACCAGGAAATTCACAATGTGTCCATTTACTTTACCTTATACGTAATGAGGTTCCTGATCAATTGATCATAGCATAGGTTCCTGTAAGCTGTTATTGTCTCCTGGGCAGCCTTATTGTGAATAACTAGGGTCTTCCGGAACCCCTGTAAGTGCAACAAAATAGGGAATGAATCACTCAATGCAAACATTAGCTTGTTCAGGGGTATCGTGGTCAGGGGAGGATTTGGCATATAGAACTGAAGTGGTGACACAGCTAAAGGGGGAGGAACAGTAGGTTTTGCCAGGGAAGTTAACATCCTAGAAGGAGGCAATATTCCTCCCAGCACCGTTCTGTTTCCTACTTTGGGACACTCATTCTTCCGGTGTACAAGCTTTCAGCATGTAAATCAAGCATCTTGTTGATTTATCATATCACCCCGCCACTTCCCTTTCATCTCTCCTCCTGACTCCTCCTTACATCCTTTCTTGATAATCCCTGTATCCTCTCTGACTGTGGGACTGTGGGGCCTTGTTGGAAACCTTCAGTTTGCACTGTCAAGTAATTTTGTCTCTTTTTTATTTCCAATCAAGATATTCAGTACCAAAATGCTAATATTTCTTCGGGCATCTCCAGAATTCCCATCCTCAGATGCTATTGCCTGTTCCTCAGGCATCTATTAACTGTGCTGTTTCTTCAATCCTTTCCATTTCCTTATTTTCTAACAAACCCTCAAACCAGTGCCTAGCGTCATCAAACTTTTTTCTTCATCTCTACTTCACTCATTGTAATTTATGTGAGGAATGTATTGTTTTCTTCTACAAATCTATTCCCATTTCACCTGGCACTCTAACAACTTGGTAGTATGCTGCTTTTTCTCAACCTCTTGCTTATACTATCAGTTTGATCAGTTAATTTCCACTCAAAGCACCACATTCATGCCCCCCTTCTCGATGTGTGATGTGAAACTCCAATGATTTCCCCTTATCCTTCAGTAAATTTACAAGTTGCTTCCTGGGCACATATGGGAGAGGTGGGCAAATATTCAACAAATCTTCCACAAGACAATCTCTCATCCTTCTGTGTGGGTCAACAGAACCACAAGTGAGTGATACAGACCAGTTTCTTTTGCAACATTCTCTTTGCAGTGTTCCTCATACATCCAACACCTGACACCTCTCCCTTTAACTTACTCTGGTTCGCTTTCTCTATCGCTTGCTGCTCCTCTTAATAAAGTGCCTCTACCAAAGCAGGTCAGATGCGTCCTTTCGGTAATTTGTGCACTTACCTAAATAGGTCAGATGTTTAATTTCAAAAGAACCATGTTCAGGAAATTGTAAGTTTAATTTATTTTTCATGAGCTCATGCCATTGTTGTAACCACAAACATGTATGCATTCCAACCTTTATGAACATTTTTCAAACTGGCGTTCCTTTGTTTATGGCAGCTGTGCTTCATCTAACTTGCCTGTTAGACTTATCTGTCGCGTGGGCTCTCATTATCCTAAATGAGACTACTGGATTTCTAGGCAGCAGGATCGATCACGGTGTGGGGGACTGAGTCGGACCCACGTGTAAGGAACTCTGTCACCCTAAATCCGGTTTTTGCTCCGGCTAACTAGCAGTGCCTCATTTCTCCCACAGGGAAGAGATGATTGGGCAGCCGAGCGCATGACATCTTTGGAACTTCTCAGGGAAGTCGTGGTCACTCAGATCCAAACCAACTATCTCATTTACAATATGATCTCATATACAAATGACAAAGATAGTATAGGTTTTATATAATGTTTTAATAAAACGACTGTATTTTAGATAATAAGGCGTGAGCCGCAATAACCAGAACCATACAACACAGTAGGATTGAAATAGTCACCAGGAGAGTAAAACATAAGAACAAAGCTATCATTGTGTCTATTAGTTTCTACACTCCCTCTGCTTGATTTATTTCGAGCACAGCATGTTAAGCTTCTAACTTGCCTTTCTGAATCACCGGGGAGACATCAGCCCTCATACCTGAGCAAAGGCCTGTGATCTTGGTTCAGCATCTGCAACGAGGCAGTCAGCGTCTAGTTGTGGTTCCCTGGTTGGAATCTCCCTCTCGCGTGTATTGGGACAAGGAAGTGATTTTATAAATAACATGTCAGCGTGATCACAAAATGTCCCTACGCAGGAATGCCAAGTCTAAACTCCTACCACGTCTATTGGCAATGTACCAGACTGTATCCTTGACTGAAGCACAGAGTGCATGTGTTATGAAGAACTCCAGTGCTGAAGTAGGCTAAACAGTGTGATATGAATAAAAAACAAAACCGTAGAACTGGCTATTTGAAAAATAACAGTACGAAGCCTAATAAAAAGCATTTAGAGCAAAGTGCACAGAGGCTCTAAGCTGCCAGCAAATTAATAAAATACATCCAGGGCAAAGTGCACAAAAGCCTGAAGCTAACGCGCAAAGGATACGTAAAACTAACCACAGTACACCCTCCCCTTGTCGGTAGCAAGAGGTTCCAATAATATAAAAATATGCCCCAGATATAAACAATACCTAAAATTTGATATATATTTCGACAAGGTCAGAAGACAACAAAGTCATAAATTTAGGAAACATGTGACAATAAAGCCAAATCCAATATAATGTCAATTTTGCAGGAGAGGAAAAAAAATCCAATTGTTAAACAGAAGCAATAGAAAGTAGGAGCTCCTCCACTTCGATAGATGTCAATATCGGAAGATCCACGCCACAAAGTACCATGGAGCAGGTGTGTTCCAAAGCCCCAAAACCATTCAGGGCGGCACCCCGTGCAGGGCCTATGAATGAGACAGAACCATCTTCCTCCAGGAAGGGAATCTCATAAACTGCCTGACGAAGCAAACGCAACCGTAGCGCACAAGTCTGGGAATGAGCCCTAATCGGGAACATCAACAGATCAGGATCGACGACTGGAGGGTGCTGCAGTGAGAGACAGAGAGCCAGTGCATGGTCAAACGAGCACCAAAGGCACCGAAACACGGGTTGCACACAATCCAAAACCGGTCGGAATGACAGAGACCAGTCACACTCCAAATGGCCCAGGAGTGTTGCTCCAAAATGCTGCATCATGCGTTCACGACACAGATGCGCCGACGGGAGCAGCAATACAGGATCTCGTCGTGGCGGGACAGCCATTGCGAATAAATAGCAACAACAGCAAGACCCCAGCCAATAAAGCCAAAGTAATCGGGAAACCCCCAAAAATGCTTCCGAAAATAGAGTGTATAGCCGAAGGTATCAAACCGAATATGGAAGAGAAGGTGTTGAGCAAAACCAACACCAACGGCTTTGAAAAAATGTGCAATACCAGCAGTGCTGGATGCATTAAATATACGTCCCACAAGTTCACCGAAGTGACTCGGAAAGTTAGTATTCAAAAGGGACTGTATTTCCGCCGATGACCTTGCCACCTGAAGTGCGTAGGTCTCGCTAGCAGATGTAAGGGCCACATGCTTTTGAAACAATAAAGCTTTTAGTCGACTCAACTTGTCGAAATTAACCTTGGAAGTAGCAATATGAGGCCAGATGTCCGCTATCTCCCTAATTTGAGTGGGGGGAAACAACACATTCCTGCAGCACGTAACGGCCTTGTCGACAACGACAACGTAAACTATTCCGGCACGCTTGCCACAGCAGCGTTCGCTGTTAAGAACAATGTAACTGCCGTTAGAAAGCACCTGGAAAGTGTTTTTAATAACCGGGACTGGAACTCCCTTCAGATAACAAGCTAAGTTAGCAATTGAAGTGTTACACGCCCCGTGCAAGGACAGCTGTTTACAAACCATAGAATGGCTGACAGAAGTTTCGCATTCAGTATCGCTAAGAAAAACCTCCCTCAAACCGTTAACACATCTGTATTGAAAGGGAAGCTCCCACACCTCGTGTATGTAGCTGTCTCCCAATAGTTCATATCTCCCCACCGGAATATGCCTCAAACAAGAAGTAAATTGCAGAGTGGAGATAGGCAGATTAATAACCCCATGTATCAACCACTCAGCTGACGGAATCTCAGCAACCGTGAAAGGCAGTTTCTCCAATTTTTCAATATTCAACATGACATACGTCGCTTCCTTTTTAGCCATCAGCTGTTGTTGACAAGTCAAATTAAAGGAGACAAAGATCTCTCTGGCACGAATGTGCTGCCATGGAACGCGACCTGCCTTCAAGGTCTGAAGAGTCCAACCCAGCTGCATGATGGACCGCGTCTGACTCTGCCCATGATATAAAGAAGACATGTCTGATTTAATAATGTCAATAGCAGAGGAAACAATGCTGTCAATCGTGTAAACACAGTCAGAAAGGGTATGCATGCCATTATCAACAACAGACAAAGCCTGCATCAGGTTTTCCTGATCAATCTGCCTCAACCGGGTTGTAGCCTCCTGTTGTGAAAGCTTCCAAATCTCATTATAAACTTCGTATAAAAATCTTTTCTTCCGTGATACCTTGGGACCTGACAAAAAATCTTGTAAATCAGTATCATTAGACAGTAACGTGAGATGTGACTTAACTGCATCCAGCGTGGATGACTTCAGCCCTTGCTGACAAAGCTTCCCCACGCTGTATGTAGTTATAATATCAGCATGTTCTGGTGAAATGTAACGAGGGTCTGCCCTACTAGTCCTGAACCCCCCTGAAGAGGAGACAAAACGTTGATGACACTTATTAGTGTCTACAGGCCATAATAACCACCCGCCCGGATGTATCGATGAAGTGTTAAGCGTACCATTCTGGACCCAATGTGTAAATTCACTAAAAGTAGCATTCACATAGTGTTGCCAGTTGTTTAATTTGGAAGGGACAGGTATACTAGGCAAATTTAACTCTCTAATTGTTGCCAAGCCCAAACAGCTAGTCTGTTGTACTGTGTCATTGAGGAAAATCATCTGCACAGGGATAATACATGCTCTAAATAATGTGTCCCTGCCTTGCATCTGCCAATTTTTCGTACCCCAAACACTTTTCAAGTCAACAGTCTTAAACCAGTATTCATACCCCTCGACTGAAAGTTTAGATACAAACAAATTTGAATACAGTAATTTAGTATCGGTCAATAACATTTGCTTATTATAATACGGAGTAACTTTAAAATAGTAAGACCTAGCATTTCGTTTATTATGCCCAGAAAAATATGCAAATTTATCATAATACGTTTTCGAACTCCCTTGTGGAGGAGTCGAGCAATGTTCCCATTGCACATAATTAAATATGGACTTAGGGCTACTAGCTTTATGAATAAAGTGGTGTCCATAATAGTTGTAGCAAAACATGTCACCATGATTATCTCTAAATTGGTAAGCATCTTCATCGTCATAGACAGTATAATATTGCAAGTCTGTCCGCATAGAATCTACTGTCTTCACATCCCAATCATCAGAAACAATGCCTGGTATAACAATATCATTCATTGATAACTTGAGGACATACGGTATTTGAATCAATTCAGTGGGACCATATATATCAAACATTACTTTATCCCACACAATCCCATCCGGAATCGGTATCGCAGAAATGTTTACATTGGACAAGTCTCTTCGAACCATATGAGACGAAAAATGTGGTTTTAACACAGTCTCCACGTGTTCAATGTCAGATCGTTCAGGAAGAAAATGACCATGTATTACTAGAAAAAAAGTAACCACAAATCCCAACCACAAAAAAAGAGTCATTACAGCCATAAAAAGCCACAAATAGTTCCAAGGAAAAACAAAATATGTGCATTTAAGCCAACACAGCAGCTTACGTGGACCTTGGACTGAAGACATCTAGGACGAGGAACTGGACACTGCGTCATCAGTGTCGTTGAAGCAGCCAGAGGCAGTTCTTGCAAAAGGTGCAACTGTGAACAAAGAAGCAGATGAAGGCTCTCGCCTTGGCACACTATAAACCACATGTTCAGAAACTTCAGTAGAACGTACAGCAACTTGATCAAAAGATTCCAAATTAATCGTTGTCCGTGGAACAATCGCAAGATCATCTCCCACCCTCCCCAAGCTCGGAGAGGAAACAGCGTCGGTGTAAATCACCTGCAGCGGGACTTCTTCCCCAGTAGTGAGAGGGATTCCGGAACTACTGGGTGTCCCTCTTGGTCTGCTGTGCAGAATCGGCCACATGTTGTAACTTGACATTATCAATGGAAACAAAGGCGATTTCCTTTGGCCCCTTGCAGCGGTGGTAAAATCACAATTCTCGTGCCGCTAACCCCTAACACAGGGACAGGTGCTCGATAAGAAGGACCAAATTCTTTCTTTACTGCGACCTTTTCACGCACTAGATCCCCAATCCTGGGTATCCAACCAGTAGGAGTCACTGGCTCATACTTAATTCCTGAGGAGGCAGCACTTGCAGAAGAGTTATCTTCACTGAATTGCTGTAAATCCTGCAAAACAGTGACACAATCATTTATGTCAAAGGGCGTATCCGCCGCCTCCACACCAGGACCATCTAGATCAGGAACATACATTCGTGTTCCAAACAGGCACTCATATGAAGTACGACCCCCCAGTGACCTTCTAGGCAAGTTATTAAGTGCTCTCTGTACTCCATACAGGTGGGCTAGCCAACTACGACCCGTACCTATAACTCTGGCTGTTAAGGATTGCTTTAAATCACGATTTAAACGCTCCACGACAGAATTTCCCTCGGGATGAAATGGAGACGAGAATTGGAGTTGGACCCCCAACGAAGCCGTGGTGTCCCTGAATGCCTTAGAAGCAAATGCAGGGCCCTGGTCTGAATGAAAAGCCTCAACTGCAAATATATCGACAAAGATGCGCAAATCTTTAATAACAGTCCTGGCGTCAGCCGAGCGTTGTGGCCAGACCCACACAAATCTGGAGCACGAATCTACAGCAACCAAAATATATTTGTATGCACTATCTGGTGTCAGCGGACCACAATGATCCAAGTACACACACTGTAAAGGTTTATTTGAAATCAGAAGGGGCGTCTGCTGCGGGCGTCTAGCCGTCGAAGCTTTAATTTGTTGACAAACGTCACAACAAAGGACATATTGCTTTGTCTCTTTATAGAGACCAGGCCACCAGTAACGAGCCTGTAAAAGTGAATTCGTGGCAGCCACACCAGCATGTGCAGACGCCACCCCCTCATGTGCTGCAGATATTAATCGAGGTCTCTCAATTTTATTGGGTAGTTCACGTACACCAATGCCTGGAATATTAACAACAGCATTTAGCGCACTACTCAAGCAGTAACCATATTTAGAAGGAAATCTTTTAGGAAAGGGCGTGCCATCAGCCGTAGCTTTTATGGCAGCCAAAATCTCTGTGTCTGGTTTGGAACTCGAACGAGTCACTGCGGATTTCACGGCTTTATCAGCCAAAGTATTCCCAGCAACGTGTATCCCAACGCGCTGGTGTCCAAGTGTATGTACAACATGGACCTTAGGAAGCGTCTCTTTCAGATCCGCAACCATACCCCACAACAATTTGTGTTTAATGGTGTTGCCCTTAGAATCTCTGAACCCATTCAACTTCCAATAGTGTAGATATTCATTGAAAGACTGAACACAGTAGTAGGAGTCACAGACCAGCAAAGTTAAAATCGCCGGATCCGCGTGCTCTAACGCTAACAATAGAGCTTTTAGCTCAGCCAGCTGTGCCGTGCAATCTCCCAAGGTTTTAGTATAAGTATGTTGGGGCAGAACACTTCCCCCTCCATAGTGCCGCTCACCACCGCACATGCAGCAGAATATTGTTGTTTAGTCCCAACCGCTGGTTGTGCAGAGCCATCGGTATACATGATCACCTGATATTGGTCAATAGGCAATGTGCCAGCAGGAACTGGGTACTCTATTTCATATTGAAGAAATTCTTGAGTCTGTAGTTTAGGGTCGAATATGTAATCTACATCAGTGGCTGTCAAAGATGTAGCCCATTGTATCCATCGCAGGTGTACAGCTTTCGAATTAGGAACACTCGCTTTTGTAACAGCCTCTAAGGCTGGAATCGGGGAAACGACAATAATGCGCTGGCCCTGGGCAACGACAATAATGCGCTGGCCCTGGGCAAGCGGTCTTTCTTTAATCACAGCCATCTGTATTGCAGTGAGTATTTTCTCAGTCTGTGCAAATCGTTGTTCTGCAGCAGAATACAAGTGGGACTTGTATGCAATCGGGACTGTCTCACCCTCATTAAAGGTGACATATGTAAACCCAACAGCCCCAGGTATCACCCTGATGACTAAATGTGTCTTATTGTCCCGTGTGTGTAAGTGTTTAACTGCTAAGAGATCAGTCTGTAAATCTCGTAGGATATGTGTATGCTCAATCATCCAAAATCTACTTGAAAAATTCGGACGAATCAACTCGTATAAGGGTTTAATAAGCGTAGCATATTCAGGAATGTAAGTTCTGCCAAAATTCAGAAACCCCAACAATGACTGGAGCTTCCGAACCGTATTAGGAGGCTGCAACAAAGCACATTTCTCCCAAAAATGTGGCGCTAAGCTCTTGCCCTCACTCGACAACTCATATCCCAGGAAAATGACGCTGAGGAAGGCAATCTTCGATTTTTTAAAGTTAAACTTATAGCCAATATCAGCAAACCCCACAACAATGCGCGATACACGCCTTAGATGTTGCAGAATCTCATCGTCTGTCAGATATATGTCATCAACATATGATAACGCTTCAGGGTCCAACTCGTGCAGCATTTCAGTCACACGAGCCGAAAACAGTCCTGGGCTATTCTTATACCCCTGAGGCAAACGACAAAACTTTTTCTGAGAGCCAAACGCACTGAAACTGGTATAGTCCTGACTTTCGGGCGCTATATTTTGGCAGAAAAATCCATTCGAGATATCCAACGTCATTTTGTATTTTTTACGCACTATATTATTCATAAGCGCTGCGCTATGTGAATTCTGTATTGCATAAGTGCGTGTATGACTATTTAAATGTCTGTAATCCACCACTATCCTATATGAATGGTCCGGTTTAGCAACCGGAAATAAGGGATTATTCATCGGCGAGACACAGGGCTCAATGACACCCTGGTACTCCAATTGTGTAAGAATTTTCCTAACCGATGCCCTTGCCTCAAATTTGATAGGATATTGCGGCTGTGGCTGAGGTTCGCCCTTTATTGGAATTACATGATAAGGTGATTGTCTATCCCACCCCACGTTATTTCTATATAGGGCGGGAGCCTGTGCTAGAGCCCATGTTTTACTATAGGACCCCGCTAGTTCTCTCGGAACAAGTGGTGAGAAGGAAGGTGTAATAACCTCCTCCCCAACCGGACAGTCGCGAACAAAGTCAGGTGGCCAATCCTGTTCGGCCAGCAGAACATCATATGATTTTACCACATGGTCCCAAAAGATGGCGTGTACAATGCGGTCAATGTCCCCTTCTAATCGCAGAGTCACTTTATATACTCTATCAGGAGCAGAAACTCACATATCCGCCGTTTCGACTTGTATGAAGTCATCAGTTGCTTTCACCTCCAGATGCTCTAGAAGACTCCGGCGAACTATTGTGAACTCTGCCGCGCTGTCTAACAGTGCCAACGCCCATGTCTTGTTCGTCAAGAGAACTCTCTTCTTGAGCGGCATGTCTAACTGAGACTGCTGCCACTTTCTTCTTTTTAAATTGCTGTTTTTGTTGCAGCGGTTTCTCTTCTTGTTTAACAGAAACCTCCGTTGAGCGTTGTGAATCCTGTCTTGGTTTCACGTACTCCGTTTTCCGCTCTGACCGCACACCTCTCTCACTTCTCTTCTCTGAGGAGTCCTGAAAGGAATGAGATTGGCGTGTATCAGTATATTGATATCTATAAGGCGTCTTCAAATTATCCCTATTCCTGAGATTATACCTATTCTGCGGGGTCTCCGGTTGCGGAGACTGTCCCCCATCTTTCTTAGGTGTTTGCTGTTTCTTTTCCCAGCGCTTTTTAGTACCCTCAGGTTGCTGTTGTTTAGCATTGTCTTTATTATTTTTACCCTGTAATTGGGGTTTTTGCGGTCTAGCCCCTAGGCTATCGCGACCAATACTAGAATATGTCTCTGCTGTTATTCTCGGAAGTTCCCGCTCCTGATTAATCTGCGAAACGTCCCAAAGACGCATTCGCACAGCTAGTGCTACTGCCTCTCCCTTGAGATTACTCAAAATAATAGAAGAAACTGCGGCAAAATTGCCCATTAACTGCATGCCCAAATCTAAGGCAGGGGCAGCCCCATATTCATCTTGAATTTGTTTAAGCACTTCCGGTAAATTAGCTAATGTCGGTGTACAGTGTGCCGTAGTGTAGAGCGCGGCAAACACCGTGCCCCAGGTATTACAAAGGTCCACCGGAGGAACCATCCCATACGGCAAACACATCGTCAATATTCTATGTTTATTCTGAGGTCCCGTATGGGGAAATACTGCTTCCAGCGTATTAATTTTTTGCGCCAGCCAAAATGGAGTCTCCTCACGTTTAGCCAGTACTTTACCCAAAACTGAGTGTACAGTGGGCGGATTAATACCCGGGACCACTGCTTGTGGGTGCGCCGGAGCAGCACACGCTGCGTTTGTATTTAGCGTCTGCATGACAAACTGAACTAATCGTCTATATGTAGCCGTTAAGTCTGTATATAAACGACGAACTTCAACCACTGTCAATTGAGCAGCCGCAGGATGAGGTGTATATGTAGCCAATAAAGGCCAGGTAGGACCATCATTACTCAGTGGACCTAACCTAACTTGTGCTACTGTGTGTGGGAGGGCGCCATCAAGCCAATTATGGTGTTCTTGATAAGATAGAGGTGGTATCTCTAAATATGCATAACCCCTGTATTGTCCAGGGACATTCGCAACAGTGTATTTGTGAAAAGTGTTTGTACCCCCATCAACTGCTGGAAATAGAACCCAAGAATAAAAAAGTTCTGTTCTGTAGGCTGCATGGGCGTCCACCACAAAAGTGACCGGACCCCCCTGGACTGTCAGTCCATGTGCTACTAGATGTCCTGTGAGCGGGTGTCGCATATTGACTGCTATATTCACTACATTCGCCATTTGTAATAAACAGCACCAGGTCAGAGAAGGCACACCAATATCGGGGTTTTTCCTTTCAAAGTTCAAGCTTGAACAACCAAACACTAAGCAATAGGATGAACCTATCCTGTGGCGGCGGAAATTCTCAGCCCCACGGACGTCTCCGCTTACGGAACCGAGTAGTCAAAATATATATGAGACCGAGAGAGTCAGTCGGACCTAAATATTAGAGCCAGACCAATCGTTGGAGGCGCCATGTCGCGTGGGCTCTCATTATCCTAAATGCCATTGTTGTAACCACAAACATGTATGCATTCCAACCTTTATGACTATTTTGCAAACTGGCGTTCCTTTGTTTATGGCAGCTGTGCTTCATCTAACTTGCCTGTTAGACTTACCTATGTGTAGGTCGTCCACGTCTCACCCAGGGAATTTCCCAATAACATAGCTCTCCTGAGGGCCTGTCTCTTCTGCAGACTCATTCATACAGCTGAAGAGAAACCAACCTTTTCTTGCAAGCTCACACATACACCTCGAGGAGAACCAACCCCTCCTTGTAGTCAACTATCTTCATTCATTCCATGGTAATGGGGAGGGGAAACTTTGGCATGCCTTTCTCCTCACTGGCAACCTGACTGCATTCTACTACTGTGTTAACCTTTATTTTACATCCTCCACCCTTGGCTTGCATCGTTCTCAAAGAATTGCTAAGGCTATGTCCATGCCACTTTCCAATGCAGCCAAGTTGGTGCCAGGAGCAGAGATCACAAATTTAGGGAAATATATCTCCATTCAGCATGTCCTCTTTATTTGCAGGATCACTGTGGCTTGGCTGCCACAGATCCGACGATAATTGTCAACGGCATGCCTGTCCTTCTCCACCACAACTGTTATTCACAATTCAGTAGACAATGTGAGGCATACGATTCCTTGAGAGAGAAGCATTTATTCCAAATGAAAGGATATCTTCAGGTAGGCTGGGCTACTGCAAGTCTAAAACTGTTCATCACTAAGCATGAGCTGATATACCCTCTTCAAGCAATGGAAATGTCCAGACTGTGCATACAGAGAAATAATAAAGCATTTCTTCATAATATGTGATACCTAACCCTGGCACAGTTGATAAGACTAATGAGAAAGAAACATTCTTCCCACTATGGATTTAACCTTGAAATGCAGCTGCAACTCGGAGGACTGAATACTGTGGGGGTTATCCTCACTAATAATTCTCACAGCACAGGAAAGTCGAGCTCTGCAAAATACAATTTTCTAATGTATAATATTAACCCTTAAGCATGCTCATGTACAGTAGTGGTGCGGGCACATGCAGTTGAGATGTTCACAAGTGCATCACTGCCCTATTTTCAATTCAAAGTATGACCTAAGGTGCTTTTACCTTTTCAGCTTCACCTCAGCAAGCACATCAATCATGAATGTTTGCTGAGCTCCTCCCTCATAATGACATGAGACCCCTAGAGCCTGGCTCTGAGATTGGGAGGGACAGCCAAAGTTTACCTTTTCTTTCGAAACAAACTACTGTTCTTTCACAGAGCTAGAAGAAACTAGTATGGGTGGCAGCATCTGTTCATAGTGGAGGTACAGACCCTTTTTTGTCACCTGCGATTGGGACTGCCTACTGGCCTCACCTGATGAAAGTCCTTCCTAATCTACCTCAACTGGTGTGGAGCCCACCACCACCAGAACCAGAAATAACCCAATACAGAATAGATCGTTGAAATCTACGTGTGTGTGCCTGCCAGACACAAATACTGTGTACAAGCCCAGAGTATTTGTGCCAGGATCATCTTTGCTGAAAGGAAGGTACCTACAAGTTTGCACAAACCTCTCTTAATCTTCAAGGCTTGCGTTCATGGTACACAGCTCCCCATCTAGACAGAAACCGAAAATGGAATGCGAAAACTTTGCTAGAAGTGCTGTTCCCCTCAGTCATTGGGGGGGGGGGGGGAGATACATTGCTGTTAGGAGGAGTGCTGGAAGTGCCCTAATATAGGAGCAAGCTGTCCAGAAGAGAGGGTCGCAGCCTTGCCACCTAGGAACTGAGGAAACTGATTAGAAGGATTCAAGAAAGTAGCACTCAACAGTGCTGTTTGGCCTAACCAGGAGGATCCACTCTGTGTTGACTATGGTGAGTTTTTTCCTACTCTCTCCCACAGCATGCAACCCTATTCCCTCTCATCCCATTACCTCAACAACCTCGAACATGCCTCTCTTTCCTGGGAATACTTTGCTGCAACAACATTTTCATTCATACCCCACTTACCATGTTCAAAGCTGTGATGCAGAAGATATCCACTCTTTAAGCCCAACTTCGTTGGGTTACAATAAGTTGACCATGATCTCTGTCATTCTCTGTGTAATGTAAGGACAGGGAAATCTTACTGCATATAGCAGGTCTTGTGATATTATCTCTGAAAGTGTGTGGCTTTCAAAGCACTTTCTGTGCAGACAGAAGATTTAAGCTGGACTGCAATCCTGGCTTTACTTTTGCTCCAGAGTATCTCTTGCTTCAAAGCACTATATATAACATGATTATGGCCCCATTTCTTAACTGGGAACAGGAATCGTGGCACGTGGGCACCAGGGACTGTCTGCATTACTCTAGTGACTCCCAACCTTGAGTCTGCCTCCTCCTGCATTTGAGACTAGCAGCTCGCATGTCAGGGTGGGAATGTGAGTTTGATTGGGCGGGCCAGGTTTTAGTAAATGAAGCAAACATTTAGAGAATATGCAGGTGAGGTTGTGACAAGCACACATCTGCTCTCCTTCACCAGCGAGCCTTCCTGTCACTCTGTGATCACACGATTCCCCCATCTCCCTGCCATCTAAACAGTTGCATGTGTTCACCATCAGGGCATCAGAGGTGTCAGACAAGTTGTCAATGAGGCTCTGCTGCCCATAGGCAGCCACCTGAGCAGGGATGCTGAATGATTAATTAAAATTGTTACAATAGCATAAAAGAGTACTTAGATCAAATCAAGAGCAAAAATGGTGTGCCAAGTTATGCATGTAGATTACACAGTTCGGGCTTGCCACCATTGGGTAGGCTATGCATACCGTAGGCAAGTTCGCAAATAAAAGCCCCCGGTTCATTTTTTCATGGATTGCAAGCCATGAATTCTTCCGCTAAAGTTGGAGATTGAATTAATTCTCAGCCTGAGATGTCTTTAATGAACCACCAGCTTAGTTGCATTTGCGAGCCTTCGAGGCAGGCCTGATACAAAGCTTGTTTTGAGCAAACTGCGGCGTGCTAAATCTAGGGTCCAGCAGGTGCATGGAGTATACAAAAGTGATTCTTCATGACACTCGCGCAATCGGTGGGCTTAATCTTTGCATTGCAGCACCAACGGAGGAACGTTCGTCTTATTTAGGAAGATGCCAAAGTGGTACTATAATAATTTAGTTTTATTGAACAGGGCTGCTCTAAGTGGTGTCGCCCGTTTGTGCTATAAGAGGGCATTACTGTCCGAGCATGTGAATGGGTTAGATGCTAACTGAACTTCTAGCTTGAGAAGCAGAAAATTGTGTGAAGCTTTTATTTGCCATTCTCTTAAATAATGGATGGCATAGTTGGAGTGACCATGTCTCTTGTAGGATCAGGTCTTTCATATCAGTAATTAGAAGGGCTTGCCACCGGTTTTTGCATTCCAACTCGTTTCTGCTATCTTCCCAAATGCAATGACTTAATGTATTTTCTTTGCTAGATTTTATTTTATGCACCAGTTTTCAGTAGGCAGATCGTTGAGTAAGCTTTATTTATTGGGAATTCGAGCCTGATTTGCGACTGGGCCAGGTTGGTATGCCTGTAGATTTTTCAAGTTGGATAGTCAATGTGTTTGTAACTGATGAGGGAAAGGTGGCAAGGCTGTACGCTAGTGGTAGCAGAATTTGGTTGTTCATCACCTGTGGAAGAGGTATTTTGTTGATAGTGTTCTCTTGGCCAGAGCTAAAGAGCTGGCATTTTGAGTTCATGCGGACCTGAATGTTCGAAAGTCATCCGAAAGTATGCCCAAGTATTTGTATTTGTGTACCTTTTGTTTTTTCTTGTGAAAATTTCAGACATCTTTTTTGTTATTTTCCTACCTATTATAATGTATTTCATTTTTATAGATGTTAATTTCTATTTTGTTGATATCACAATAAGAGCTTAAGCAGTCTAGTGGTCTTTGCAGACCTGCATAGTTTTTCCTGAGTAAGATCGTGTCATTTGCGTTCTGCAGGTTCGGCAGAGTCTGCTTAGCAAGTTTGAGTCGATCTACTTGTAGCTGTGTGATCGATTCATACAGGCCTTCTAGACAGAGATTAAATAAATTGGGGACAAAACACAGCTCTGTTTCAGCCAGTTTTAACTCCTTTTTATGGACATAGTTCCAATGCATCGAATTTTAATCTTAACTCATGTGTTGGCATATAGGCCCTCATTCTGACCTTGGCGGGCGGCGGAGGCCGCCCGCCAAAGTCCCGCCGTCAGGTTACCGTTCCGCGGTCGAAAGACCGCGGCGGTAATTCTGACTTTCCCGCTGGGCTGGCGGGCGGTCGCCTTCAGACCGCCAGCCAGCCCAGCGGGAAAGAGGCTTCCACGATGAAGCCGGCTCGGAATCGAGCCGGCGGAGTGGAAGCTGTGCGACGGGTGCAGTTGCACCCGTCGCGTATTTCACTGTCTGCGCAGCAGACAGTGAAATACATGTAGGGGCCCTCTTACGGGGGCCCCTGCAATGCCCATGCCAGTGGCATGGGCACTGCAGGGGCCCCCAGGGGCCCGCGACCCCCCCCTACCGCCATCCGGATCTCGGCGGTCCGACCGCCGGGATCTGGATGGCGGTAGGGGGGGTCG
Organism: Pleurodeles waltl; assembly: GCF_031143425.1. Lineage (NCBI taxonomy): Eukaryota > Metazoa > Chordata > Amphibia > Caudata > Salamandridae > Pleurodeles > Pleurodeles waltl. The sequence continues at coordinate 1,763,728,529 of NC_090440.1, forward strand.
GAATCCCCGCGGCGGTGCAGCAAGCTGCGCCGCCGCGGAGGATTCAATGGGGCCGCGGTACACTGGCGGGACCCCGCCAGTGGTGCCGGTCCGACCGCGGCTTTACCGCCGCGGTCGGAATCCCCATTGGAGCACCGCCGGCCTGTCGGCGGTGCTCCCGCGGTCCTCCGTCCTGGCGGTCAAAGACCGCCAGGGTCAGAATGACCACCATAGTGTCTGGATGGCATTCAGCAATGGTATTCTATCTCTGTAGCTTTTGCCAGAGACTGTTACAATGCACCTTATCAAAAGCTGCTTTAAAGTCTATAATCATGGAGTGTAGTACTGATAATTTTTTTTCCCACTAGCATAGATAAGGTTAAAATGGTGAATTCAGGGCCTGGGCTGGGATGAACGGCTGTCTGGACACAATACAATAGAGATTGTTTTTCAGCCCATGTGCACTGTGCCAATGGAATCAAGCTATTCCTGGCTGAAGAGCCCAGAATAAGAGTGAAACTGGTCCTAGGTTGTTTGTATTCAGGTTTAGGGAGGACCTGGTTTGGCAGTTCGGGCTGGGCTGTTCCCATTGGAGCAGGATCAAGACTGATTTGCATATGGCTGGTTCCAAACTGAGGTAGGATGGTGGGCAAAAAACGATGGATTGGCATGCGGCCCAAGCGATTGTCAGTGACTGAGAATAATTCAAGCATCCTCTTCATTACTTTGTTGTTGAGGAGTCCAGTAGGCATTTGCAATGGTAAATGTACACTACGCATTGTACTGGTGAGGCATATTTGACAATAAATGTGTTTGGGAGACTTGAAGGGAAAGAAAATTGATTGAATGCAGAGGTCAGAATGGGGGGCTCTTGATGCTCAATTGTTCCAGAGGCGGGTGGGGCTTCCATTGGCAATCATCAATCACCAAAGTGTTTGTGTTAACTCTTCTGCTGAGCATAGGTTGCAGAGTCATGTGTGAGCATACAGGATGGCGGTACTTCCAGTAGTGTCAAAATCTCGGTTATGACGGCCCGCTCCTTGAAATTTTTATCTTTTTCAGAGCAACGTTCAAACGTTTCTCAAAAAGTTCTTGGAAGAGCGCACCTGCATGAAGAGGACCCTTTGTGGATAGTGCTTCGAAGTAGAACTAGCAATCACAATGAACAAACAGCTAAGCTCTTTATGAAAGAGGAGATGAGGGTGGAATGCATCTCAAGTACAAGAAAGTTATTTAAATAAATCTCTTCATTTTCTAAGGCACTTCAGTAAGAAACATGATTGCTTTGCTCTCTTCTCTTGTCTGAATGCCAGAAGTACAAACTGAATGATGTCTAAGCTGCTCGCTGCACTTCTCTGAATTACTTGTGCACAGGGATTATGTGTTTTTTGTGCCAGTTGAATAATGTAGTCTTGAAAAGCTATCATGTTTTGAGCTAGTAAAGATAAAAAAACAAGAAAATAAAATGAAACTGGCTTAGCAAGATAAGTGGGAAGAATTTTTATGGAACTTGGAAGAATGGGATTAACAGATGTATTCTTGGTATTTATGTACATATGAATGCATGTATAAGATTTACATAGTGCCCTTACCACTTCTGAGGTTGTTTTATAGTCTATGGGCAGAGAGGGAGTCATGTGAATTGTGGGGCTGACCACAGGCCATTCATGTTCATGGCAGATCTTTGACTAGAGGCCCAGTGGTGGCTCCTCTGCTATGGTGGAGGCCACCCCCCTCCCCCCTACCACCAGTAGCAACCTTTTACAATAAAACTATAATAAACTATGTTTATTATTGTTTTATTGCAAAAGGGGCGGGCCGTAGAGGCGTCTTGGGCCGGCCAAACACACATGCACACTGGGCTCTCTCCAACCCGGCACTGTGTTGCCTGGTTGGAGACAGCAGGCAGAGGCTCCCACTCTGCCTCGGAGCTCCAAGCCAGGGTGCTCCAGCCAATCCTAACATCATGAAGGCAGCATTAGGATTGGGCGCAGGGCAGGCTGGGAGCCTATGCGTGCAAGTTGAGCCAAAAAAGAATGGCTCAGTGTGAAGGTCTTAGACCTTCAGACTGAGCACTGGGGGGTTAGAGTCAAGCCAGACTTGTTCCACCCCCCCTTTTTTTTTTAACTACAAATGTTTAAGCCTCATATTGAAAGGTGATATTATTCTTTTTAAATGACCAAAACATTTTTCTTTTCAATTTGCCCAGAAATATCTAATTTTAGGTATATTATATGTCAAAGCCTTAAAAACTCTCTCTCCCTCTCACTCTTTCTCTCTCTCTCTAACTCTTTCAATCTTTCTCACACACCTACTCAGACACTTACGCACCCACTCACAGACCAACTCAGGCACTCACAGACTTACTCAGACCCTTGTGCACCCACTCACAGACCCACTCAGATAGTTACACACCCACTCACAGACCCACTCAGTCTCTCAAACACTGATGCACCATTAAAACACTGATGTATGCACTCCAGACAGACACTCTCACCCCCAGAACCACCCTCTCACACCTATTCTCACACCCATAGAGGTCGCGGCCAGCTCCCACCGCACATGGCCAAAGGGCTGTGCACAGCATGGGGTTAGGTGGTTAAGGGGGGGTTTGCCGCAGGGTCTGGCTGCATGCCAGGTCTTGTGGGCATCCTCTGCTACGCATGGGTGAAAGCTGTGCACAGTGCAAGGTTGGGTGCTTCTAGGGGGTTGGCCTCTGGCCAACTGCCGCTGCGCACGGTGCTTGGATTAATTTATAGTAATGAAAATTACTATACAATAAAAAATAACATAGAAATTCACTGACAAAACCAAAGGTTACAAAGACCTTGTAGTAAGGAAATAGAATGTAAAAAGCCATAGAAATTCACTTAAAAAAACAGGGACGTTATAGCTAGGCTCACATTTTAAACACAAAAAACCATAGAAATTCACCAGCTATAGTTAGAGTTACCTCAAGTAACTATAACTCGTGCACTAAGGTAACTATAATTCGCGCCCTCGCCAAGCACTAATTATCTCACAAATTATGGCACTTATGACATCTTTGATAACATCATTGATAAAATCAATGTAATATTTGCAGTAACATTTTTTATTAAAAAAACTGCATGGCGGGGAGGATGGTGCTTTTAGCACAACAAAGCTTTTGTTGGTGCCATTTTAGGGGACAAAACCCAGAAACTTTCTTATGCAGCTGTTGTTTTTCCATCTTTCCCAAAAATGCTAAATGTATCTATACTTTCACTATTTTTTCGGTTCCCTCCAGGGGAATCCTCACACCCTGCATACCCTTAGAATTATGATGTTGAGGAATAAGAGGACACAAATTTGGCATTGATACCATATGTGGCAAAAACATTATGGAAGCCTAAGCACAAAGTGCCCTAAGTAATCAAAAAAGCAACTAAGGGGTGAAGGCAGGTTTTGAAGAAAATCATTGTTTTGCAACTTGCAACATTTTCCTCAGGATCTTATCTCACCTCTTCCCTGACAGTCAGCTGTACCAGTGTTGTATTTCACTGTCTTAAAACATTGCCAGTGCAGTTCTGCATGTGCTCCATCCTCAAGGTCAGCATAACCAGGCATCCCTATCCAGGGTCTGCTCCACCCTCCCTTACCGTAATTTTTAGTCCCAAGCACAGTTATGCTCTTGAGGGATTTCAGTTTATTTCTTCACCCGTGCTCCACAGTGCTCTTAGCCTGAGGACAACCAGGGCCAGATGTATCAAGATTCAGTTTGCAAAATTCTGTAACAAAATGCACGCTGACTTTTTGTGAATCGAATCAGATCATGCAAACTGACCGATAACTGGTCGGTTAGTTCACACATTAGGACATTGCGGCGAGTTGCAGAACAAAACGTGTAATTAGGCAGGTTTAAGTTTGTGACCCTGGTGCCTCAGTGTTTCATTTGTAAAAGAATGGGTGCTGGTGCTCAGAAATCCAAACCAGAGCTATTAAATGTCAGTGCACCAAATACCTAGGCTGCATAGTCTTGAATCCACCTCAGGCCTCTTTAGTCCACTGCAAGAAACTCCCTGCCCATTTATCTCACTCTTGCAGGTTCCCTCATTCTCTCTTTTTTATGTTTTTTTTCGTCTGTCTTCCTCCTTCTTTCCCTTAATGTGTTTTCCTTCTCTTGCTCTTGGGATACAGGATTAATAAGTGCTGATCCCCAAAACTGAGTGCTGGTGGCACCTGCCGACAGCCACCAGCTCAAATTATGCACTGAACTACCTCGGCCTGCAGGGAACAGCAGAACGCAGTCCCTGTGTAATTGCACAAAAGGGAAAGGGTGCAAAGGTGACCTTTTCCCCTTTGCAGATCAGTTATGACCCCAACTTGAAAGCTGGTCACAGATCAATGAGTTGTAACCGGAATTGTGTTAAAAAACGTTGATACACAGCAGACCAATTCACATTTGGAAGAAATGCCCTTTCTACTCCCCTTCCAAATTGTGATTTAGGTGGGCCACTGACAACATTTTGCGATTTGGAAAAAACTTTCTGAATCACAGCATGTTGTTAGTAACTAATAAAAAGGGATTGTACCAGTCTTAGAGCATCTGACCCTACTTCGCATCATAGTTGTCATTGGTTCCCCGAGATCCCCTCAGCTCCGAGTAGCCCTTCTCCAGGATTTCAGAACTATTGTGTTTTTTTATGAAGTGCAGGTTGAAACTTTGTGTCACAGCTGATTTCTTCTTCAGCTGCTTGCACTCCATCGACCCTACAAAACCAGTCCTATGCTGACACCAGCCCAGTTTTCTAATCCCGTATCAAATTCCCAGTACTCCTTTTGCTTTTCTGACTGTTTCAAATGGCGCTCTAGAAATTGAAAAACACGTTCTATTTACTAAAATTACTAAAAAGGTCTAAAAAACAACATTAGTCCTTATGACATTATTGGGCCTTTCATCATAGCGTTATGTTTTTCAAGGCTAACACTTCTGTGGTGCTAAATTACAGATGGTCCACTTCACTGCAAACATTTACATTTCATATGATGTAAGTGGTGCACTAATAAAGGGGCAGCATTAAAAAAGTGTGGGCCTGATTTTATAGTTTGGCAGACAAGAATTTACTCGGTCAGGTACCCACCCGCCAAATGTAGAGATGCCCCCCCAGCCCAGCAGACATCTCTTCCATTTACAGGAACTGTCATTACAGCAGTTCCTGTAAATGCACGAAATATTGACTTGAGGATATGTCAACCTGACAAGGCTGGATGTCAAACTGTTACAGTTTTTGAAACTTTTTTTCATTTTTAAAAAGAAAATCCCAAAGCGGGATTTCACTGTCCACTACTGCCAAATGTTATCTGGCACAGTGACAGACTGTGAAAACTGGCCATATGTTCACCCACTCTTAATTGGGAGGGAAAACACACAGCTAATCTTCCGACATAGTGCCTGCATACCCTATTGGGTGATAAGTTGTACTATATAAATCTTGATTGATTGATGGGCCGTTGGAAGTGCATGTGGGAGACGGTTTTCGAGTAGTCTTCGCAAGCCACATACACAAGTTCCGCCCAACTCTAAATGAGGTGGGAGGAACTTCGCTTTGGCAGAGAGGGTACTCCATTTTCATTGCAAGGGAGTACCCTGTCTGCAAAAGTATTAATCAGGTCCAATGTTTTTAAATTTAAAACGTAGAGTTTGTGTGGATGAGAATGAGTTCAGAATGAAAACATCCCCCCTGTACATTTGTGCCATTGCGTTAAAAGCAAAACATTTTCAAGTTACAGCTGTTACTAAACGAGCTTTACAATCGTAAGTCTTGTATGCTTGAGACTTTCTAAAAGTACTTTGACCTCTGCACCGTCAAAAAACAAGGCCAGACTTAGTTCACCAATAACATATTTCTATCATTTTTCCTTTCCACTCTCATGTCACAGTCAAAAATGTACATAAATTAACAGAGAACATGGGCTCCAATTGAAGCATGCACCCCTTCAAGATGTATGCTGTAGACTGACCCCGAGTCTCGGCCTTGATTCAATGGCATAATTCGCACCTGTATAACCTTGAGGAAGGGGTTTAGGTTAGCTTGAAACATATTTCAGTCTTCATATGATGGGGGTTTCTGCACTTATGTGTCAACCCAAAACATTCATGTTGTTTGGGTATGTGCTTCAATTAAGGCCTAAATTTCCTGTTAATTTGTGTTCATTTTTGGAATATGTGATATAAGAGACATTGAATGAGAGAAATACTGGCGAATTGACTCAGACTGCATTATTCGTTTGTGCTGTAGTTCATCAGTGTGTTTCCCAGAGAATGGTTAAGGATCTTCTTAGTGTTCTTTTGAACGCTTGTGGGTATCCAGATCCTGGTACCCGATTGCCACTTGTGAAAGGAGCACCCGCTAATTAAAAATGGATGCATAGCTTATGGGACAAAACAAATATTTGTGAATTTGCAGATCAGTTTAATGACCTTCTGGTAGGTTATGTCATATTTGCTGCTAATGATCTTCATTGTCATCATTGGCATTCTAAAACTAGCAGCTAGACCCTTTTGGTACAGGAATTGTCTCTTTCCTTCTGACCATTGTCTTGAAGAGTTAACTTCATAGAGGTCCTTTCGGTTGATTCTGAGATCGTAGATCCAGAATATGCCTGATTATTGGTGTTATTCTAGAAATATGTATTGTGACTGATCTAGCAAATAGGCATAAAAATACAGACAATAATATATCAGGTCACTGGGGAAAAGGTTTTGTAATAAGTCCTCTACTTTGACAGATGAGCGATCCCAGCATCAGACACATATCTGACATAACATAACCCTGTTGCTGGTGTTACCTAAAAAGGACAGTAACCTTCACCAACTATCAGTGCAGTCCTTCATTATCTGGTTCCTCCTTACCATGGCCATTTATTTATAGCTTCCCACCCCATGGATAAAAAAATGTCCAAAGAGGTTTGTGATAGGCAAACAGATGGTGCCATCTGTATGTTTCTGTCTACAATAAAGACCAGGGGCATCTGTTGAGATGTGTCCCTAAATTCACCAATCCAATTTGCTGTGTAATTAGAGAAATCTTGATATTACATTGAAAGAAATGGAAGAGAGTACCTGTCGCTTGTGATGTATTATCTGGTTCTAAACCCACACAAGCTAAGTTTCTTGCCACATAACGGAGCTTGTAACTCCTAATGTATTGCGTCAGTGCATGCTTACATCTTCAGACTTCTGGAGTGGGTCCATTATCGAGTGCAACAGCAAAGCCATCTTGTATGTTTGAAAGCTAGGAAGCACTGAATCACCACAAGTCTGGCTGCTGCTAGTGGGAATGTGGTAGTAGGCCATTCCCAATTACATGTTGCTCTAGGTCTTTAACATTATATCAGTTTTAAACTAGATGACAGGAAAGCTCATCATGCATTCACTCTCCCCCAATTAGAGGAAGATCACCCAGGCAGTCACTGACTCCCTCCTCAAAGCTAGATGTTTACCAGACTTAAACATGTATGCCCTGCATATAAAGTCAAAACCTTTACTTCTTGGATGGGTAGTGGTCTCAAATCTCTATAGGTTGACTTCTTGTTAGACTTTTCTTACAAGTTTGCTGTGTGTTCTCAACTATAAAGCATTGCTAAAAGATGTTCAGTCATCATGTGTGACCCTGCGCTGTATTAGAATGAAGCCATCGACTTGCCGTCAAGTAAGAACTTCTCTTGATGGATAAGGGAATTCTTCAAACCTCCTAAAAATGCTGTGGTTCTGCGCCTGTTTCCTGAGGCGCTAGTTGACCTTCACTAATGCCTCTTCTCCAATAGCCTTGATTTTTATTCAGTGGCTGCCAGGAAATCCATTACCAGTTCTCAGAAGAAAGCATGCGACTGAAGTTTACCAAGTGGACTTTGCCAAATGAAAACAATGCCTTGATTTTATTGGTTGATTACTTGATTTAACTCTCCAGGCTCTGAGTAAAGTTAGGTGTGTAATTGGATACCTGTGAGATCTATTTGGGATATGTCTGGCATGGCAGGACTAACAGTAATTTCTCACTTTACCCTACTAATTTGCCTAATTTACATTGACTTATTTCATGGAGCTTGGAAGAATGAAAGGTTTAGGGCCAGATCTATGACTTTTTGTTTTGCAATTTGTGATCCATTTGCGAATCACAAAACAAAATTTACAACAGTGTTAAAATACTGTTTGCGATTCCCAAATGGGTTGCAAGGGACCAGCCTCATTAATGTTCATGAGGCAGGTCGCAATTTGCGGCCCATTTGGAAATGGCCGCACTCAGAGGGATGGTGGCCTGCTGGAGTCAGCAGACCACCATGTCTGTAACTGCTTTTTCAATAAAGCAGTTTTTTTAAATGCAGCCTGTTTTCCTTAAAGAAAAACGGGATGCATTTACAAAATAAGGAAAAAAACTACTTTTCTTTTCATTTTTTCAGGGTAGTCAGTGGTCCATAGGACAACTGCCCGCTTTGAAAAAAACATTTTGCTACCATTCACAAAGGGGAAGAGATCCCGCGGGGACCCCTTCCCATTTGCGAATGGGTTAACACCAATTTGGTGACAAAACAATCAACATCCCCCTGCATGTCGCAATTAGGAAGGGACCCCCTTGAGACGCCCCTTCCTAATTGCGAGTTGTAATTCTTATTAAGCTAGTCGGTAACTGGATACCGACTCACAAAATAGGGATGGTACATGGCCATTTTGCGGTTGCAAAACAGCGATTTTCACCTTTTGCGATTGAAAAATCGTGTCCTCCATCTGGCCATAAGTTGATTTCATCAGAATATGAACCTGTCACGTGCAAATTATAAAATGATCAACTGAGACGTTTCATTGAAACCGATTTTGCAGGCTTATTGGAAGCATAACAAATGCAAATCCTATCATGCTTAAAATCAGATTAATCGTATTGTCAGCATTGCTTTATCTTAACAATAGAGTACAGATTATGTAAACATATACCAAAATAAGGTCACCTGTAGAACATTGTCTTTTTGGTGAAGGAGGGGTGAGAACCCTTTTAAAACAGAAACCACTATCCCTATCAGAGTGAACCACTAAAGTCATTAAATTATCCTATGCTTAACCCTCTGGTAGCTTGGCACAAAAGCAGTCAGGCTTAACTTAAAGGCAAGGCGTTATGTATTTATGCAACACACAAACAGTAATAAATTAAAAACACAACACTAGAAAAAGCCTGGGGAGCTGCTGAATTAAGTCACTGTGAAGATTTCGATTTTAAGGCCTGGGGTCTGATTTCGATTTTGGCAGACAGGTTACACTGTCACAATGGTGATGGATGTCCTGTCAACTGAAATATAAATCCCATTATTTCCTATGGTACTCATATTGCAGCAGATGGGATATCTGTCACCATTGTGATGCAGTAACCTGTTCGCCAAAATTGAAATCAGGCCCTAGGTTTTTTTTTTTTTGTATTCGAAAATCTCCAGTAGAACAAAGCTGCAGGCTGTAGCCAATGAGGGCTCCAAGAAGCTGCATAACCATCTGAAGGGGAACTGCTGAACAGGATTTGCTGCTTTGGAAAATGTAGGAGTACTGCAAAGGCATTCCGACCAGTGATGCACCTTGAGCTTATAGGCAAACAGGTAAGTCCCTCATCCATTAGTTCTCACAGCACTTTTTGATGGAAGTTTTTTTAAGTTCCAAGTTTTGTTTTTTAGCTATTTGAGCATCGTTAGCACCACTTCCAAGGGTCCAGGACTGGGTAGGCACCACTTGGAGAGCAAGACTTTCTTCAGGCAAGGTTCAGGTACTGGGTTCAGATTGTTGGAGCTTGTTATGTCTCTGTCGCTCAGAACAGGAGATCAGTCAACTAGCCCTTGGAGTCACTGCTAGTTCTTGAATCAAACAGCAAGCCAGGCCTCAAGCAGCAGGGCAGTTCTTTGAGGGTACAAGGTGGGCTTCAAGCTGCAGGGCAGTCCTCTGGTAGCAAGGGAGTCTCCTGAAGTATAAAGCAGGCCTCAAACAGCAGAGCATTCCTCTGAAGTGCAAGGTAGTCCTTTCAGGGTGTCCTCCGCAGGTGCAGCAGTGAACTGAAGAGCTTATCTGAGGATTCTATTTTTATAACTGGTTCCAGTTTCAAAGTGGAAGAAACTTCTAGAGTTTTCACTCTGTGGATGATTCTAGAATATCCTGCCTCTCTACTCAGGCTCCAAGTGTATGGGGTGGCAAAATGGCAAGTGTGAAGTTCTTTGTGAGTGTGCTGAGGTAGCTCCTTTGAAATGCAAGCAGGACAGGAAACAGCTCCACGCCACACATCCTGTCAGTATGGCCCATCCTGCAAACTCCTAGCGACCTTTTTTTCTCACTGTCTGAGAGCAAAACACAAAGGCCAACTGCCTTGTTAGTCACAGTCATGTGACCCAGTATACAGGCACCAAATGGTTAGGACAAGAAAATGTCAACTTTCTAAAAATAGCATTTTCAGAGTTGCGAGTTAAAATCTGACTTTACCATTAAAGAGGCTTTTAAATTACAATTCTTTTGGAACCAATTGTGACATGACTACCTGTTCCCAATCAAAAGTTATTGTTTAATAAATGCGATAAGGTTTATCCTAATAGAGAGGTAAGCCTCACAGTAGGGAAAAATAAAGTGGTATTTTTTTCACTACCAGGACATGCAAAACTTAAAAGTGCACGTCCAACTTTTTAAATACACGTGACCCTACCCTTTGCACTGTCCAGGGCCTATACTTAGAGGTGACTTAAATGTATTAAAAAGGGAGGTTTAGGCATGGCAAAGGGATTTATTGGCAGGTCGAATTTGCAGTTTAAAACTGCCCATAGGTTCCAATGTCAGATCTGAGACATGTTTAAAAGGGCTGCTTAAATTGGTGGCGCCATATGTGCTGTAGGCCCACGAGTAGTATTTCATTTACAGGCAATTTGTACATGTTGCATGTTGGACTTTTTTGCTTATGCAGGGTCATCCCCAATCTTTTTGCCTCCTGCCTCCTATTTGTTCTGACCTGTTGGTTTTTTAACTCTGAGCACTTTACCACTGCTAACCAGTGCTAAAGTGCATTTGCTCTCTTTGTAAATTGTATTGTTGATTGGTTTATCCATGATTGGCATATTTGATTTACTAGTAAGTCCCTAGTAAAGTGCACTAGAGGTGCCAGGGCCTGTAAATCAAATGCTACTAGTGGGCCTGCAGCACTGGTTGTGCCACCCACATAAGTAGCTCTGTAATCATGTCTCAGACCTGCCATTGCAGTGTCTGTGTGTGCAGTTTTTCCTGTAAATTTGACTTGGCAAGTGTACCCACTTGCCAGGCCTAAACCTTCCCTTTTCTTACATGTAAGGCACCCCTAAGTAAAGGCCCTAGGTAGCCCCAAGGGCAGGGTGCAGTGTATGGTTAAGGTAGGACATATAGGCCCTCATTACAACTTTGACGGGCGGCGGAGGCCGCCCGCCAAAGTTGCGCCGCAGGAATACCGCACCGCGGTCTGAAGACCGCGGCCGGCATTCTGAGTTTCCCGCTGGGCGGGCGGGGGGCCGCCTTAAGGCCGCCCGCTAGCCCAGCGGGAAACAACCTTCCCACGAGGACGCCGGCTCGGAATCGAGCCGGCGGAGTGGGAAGGTGCGACGGGTGCAGTGGCACCCGTCGCGTATTTCACTGTCTGCAATGCAGACAGTGAAATACAAAGTGGGGCCCTCTTACGGGGGCCCCTGCTGTGCCCATGCCATTGGCATGGGCACTGCAGGGGCCCCCAGGGGCCCCGCGACACCCCCTACCGCCATCCTGTTCCTGGCGGGCGAACCGCCAGGAACAGGATGGCGGTAGGGGGTGTCAGAATCCCCTCGACGGCGCAGCGAGCTGCGCCGCCTTGGAGGATTCAAAGGGGCAGCGGGAAACTGGCGGGAGACCGCCAGTTTCCCCTTTCTGACCGCGGCCAAACCGCCGCGGTCAGAATGCCCTGCGGGCACCGCCGGCCTGTCGGCGGTGCCTCCGCGTCCAGCGGCCCTGGCGGTTACAAACCGCCAGGGTCGTAATGAGGGCCATAGTAATGTGTTTTATATGTCCTGACAGTGAAATATTGCTAAATTCGTTTTTCACTGTTGCAAAGCCTGTCCCTCTCATAGGTTAACATGGGGGCTACCTTTAAATCTGATTAAAGTGTAGATTCCCTTTGGGAGCGGATGGACATGTGGAGTTTGGGGTCTCTGAGCTCACAATTTAAAAATACATCTTTTAGTAAAGTTGATTTTAATATTGTGTGTTTGAAAATGCCACTTTTAGAAAGTGAGCATTTTCTTGCTTATACCATTTCTGTGACTCTGCCTGTTTGTGGATTCCCTGTCTGGGTCAGTTTGACAGTTGGGCTGGTTGCACCTCACACTAGACAGTGACACAAAGGGAGCTGGGGTGTAGCCTGCATATCCTGATGAGCCATCTGTGCTAGGAGGGAGGGGAGGAGTGGTCACTCACACCTGAAAGGGCTGTGCCTGCCCTCACACAATGCAGTCTCCAACCCCCTGGTGAGTGTCTGGGGCCTTGCCTGGGCAAGGCAGGATTTCACATTCCAAAGAGACTTTACTTTGAAGTAGGCCTACTTCAAAGGAGAAATTGGGTATAAAAAGGGCACCCAAACCCACAGACTTTAGAAACCCTTCTGGAACCAAGAGGAACCTCTGCCTTGAGAAGAGCTGAATAGCTGAGGAAGAAGAGCTGCCCTGCCTGTGACTGTGCTTTGTGGAGCTATCCTGCAGTTGCTGCTTCTGCCAGAGTAAGAGGGCAAAGACTGGACTTTGTGTGCCTTCCATCTTGAGAAGAAATCTCCAAGGGCTTGATCTAGAGCTTGCCTCCTGTTGTTTGAAGTCTCAGGGACAGCAAAGACTTCTCTCTGCCAGCACCTGGAGTCTCTGGAGAGACTCCTACTCTGCCCTTGGTGCCCATCCAGTTCCTGGGACCCTGAAAGGAGAAGCTGGCAGACTAAAGACAAGAAAATCCACACACGGAGCGCCGTGCGGGGAAAAGATTGGCGCAAATCTGATCTGCGGCTGAAAAAATTACGCGCCGCCGGCTCTGCAGCTGAGAAACGACACTCGCAGGAAACGCGACCGAAAAATCGATGCACGGAGCAGGAGAAACGGCACGCAGCATCGCTGACGGAGGCTGGGAGATCACAACCTGCGCTGCGGGATTTTCGGATCATCGTGCGGCTGGATTTTTTACTCAAGTACCGCCGTGCAGAGTTATTTTTGACGCACACCAGGTACATTTTCACTCTAGCAGTGCTAGTGTGTATTTAAAACTACTTAAAGACTCTTTTTGCATTTTTATTGGTAACTTGACTTGTGTATGGTGGATTTTTGTCGTTTTGGTCTTGTTTTGTTTAGATAAATATTTCCTATTTTTCTAAACCTGTGTTGTGTCATTTTGTAGTGTTTTCATTAAGTTACTGTGTGTGTTGGTACAAATACTTTACACTTAGCACTCTGAAGTTAAGCCTACTGCTCTGCCAAGCTACCAAGGGGGTAAGCAGGGGTTAGCTGAGGGTGATTCTCTTTTACCCTCACTAGAGTAAGGGTCCTTGCTTGAACAGGGGGTAACCTGACTGTCAACCAAAGACCCCATTTCTAGCATTGCATCATTGTACTAGGGATGTGTTAGTAAATCAAAAATACCGATTTTGCCATGTGTAAAGGACTGAGCACTAGCACTTTAGCACTGGTTAGCAGTGGTAAAGTGCGCAGTCCTAATGCCAACAAAAACGAATTACAGCAAACAGGAGGAGATAAAGCAAAACGTTTGAGGGAAGACGACCTTAAGGGCTGTCAAGTCAAACAACACCATTGTAAAGGTTAATATATGCCTAAAGGAAGCATAATATTAGTTTGACATTTAAACGTATATTCCTTACGGAGGTGTAACAGTAGCATTTTATTAACATTCAAAAAGCATAACATTGGCAGAGCATAAGCTAGGCATAGCGTAGCCTAAACATCACTGGACGCTAGTTAAGCATAACATAAATATAAATAAATAAGCACACTCATAACATAAGCATGATACAGAAAGTGGAACAACGCAACATAATGAGAGCATAATGTAAGAATGAACATAGCAAAACAGCACAAAAAGCGTAGGGTAACCTTAAGATAAACTTAAACATGGCACACATTTAAAATAAGTACAGCATAACTTTGCTCAGTTTTGAAAAAACGTAGGAGATTCTTAAATTGCTTTTATTAAATATAAGATCCGTGGAACGTGTAGCAGGCACCACCAGTACCCTCATCCTGTTCCACTGGCGAGAGTCCAAGAGAGCATTGGTTATGTTGTTTAAGTTGTGGAATGTCACTCTAGCCTTGGCATGCCTCGGAAACAAACCCGGCCAACCCTTTAAAAAGCAGAGGAGGTAAAGACTAACACCGGGATCCGAGACTGGGGTTCCCTCTCGAGCACTTTGTTTTCAGAGCTCTATGCCAGCTGTGGAATGTCTTTCGCTGCTTTTCAGAAAGGAGTTTCAAGGACTTTGTAGAGAAATAGAAACAGTTCAGTTCTCTCATGTTACCCTCCCTGCATGCGCTGGACCCGAGTTACAGGAGACATCCGCAGATAAGACCAGTTTTCAGAGATCCCGGAGGAATGTAGTGTTGTCTGAACATGGTCCCTGCACCTGCAGCCTGGTGCAGATTTAAACCCGCCTCTCTCCGAAACTATTCGCGCTTCCTGGTCTGGCTGAAGGGCTAGAACAGCTGGTTTTGAACAACATACGTTTAAGAAGGCGAAAGGAAAGCCCGTTCTTACTTTTTCAGGGTCATGCAGATTTTCTGTAGGTTATAAGTGGCTTCCCCGCGAGATCTTATGCGTGTAGAATAAAAACATGTGCATAGCGTTTTCGTCCAACAATGGGCCACCAGTGTAAGACTCAAGATGTAGTGGTTTACAAGGTAGGGTGCGCTTAGAGGAAGAGTTCTTGTTTTTGAAGGTTGATCTGTGTTTCTAACTCCTCTGGCACGTTTCTCTCCGTTTTCTCCACGCAGGTCTTAACGCTGGGATAAACCAATACTGGGATGGGACATCTTCTAGGCAAGCTCGTTCATGCCAGATGAGAGAACTGAGGCACAGTGAGCTAAAAGTGATCTGGCCAGGATCAAATTTGGTCAATTGAGGATGTCAAGGTTAGAACACAGTTCTCCCTTGGTTTCCCAGCAAACAGCTTGGCCTGAAGCCCAGATGTTCATACACATTATTATAGAGGAAGCCCATTATAGCCCTTCTCTGAGATGATGCAGCAGTGTATTTTTCAGAGGGCTATTCGATAAATAGTGGGCTTTATTCAGTCACACTATGCTTTAGTCCATCAGGAATGGTGTAGATCTTGTTGGATGTTATGCAGACCAGACACTGACGCTGCTCCTCGGGACTGCTGGGACAGTGGTAGAAGGTTAAAGCATAACAAGAGACTGGTCTTTACACGATTGATTGAGTCTTGAAATAACCTCTAACAATAAAGTTGATTTTAGATGCTGAAGATCCAGGGCTTATCATTCTTATCCCTCAAATGCCTTCTTGCCCATTGGCCTGTGGATGATATCTCCCAGGTCAAAGGGCAGTAAAAGCTTTTTTCAAGCTGCTTGAGTCACTGCTGTCATCAGCCATATGATTTTGATTAATCACAACACCACTCCACATATGTAGAGAACTAGAAGAAAACTACAGCTTTGTGCCCTGCCAAGGGGGCCTTGTACAGCTGCAACCAGCCCCCAACAGAAGTGATGTACATGTGATGCAAAGTGACACAAAAAATAACAATGTCTCCAAGTGACGCAAATAGTAGTGAAAGATGAACTTTTATGTGCAAAAACTATTTTGCACTAAAGTTGAGCCTTGAGCTGCGCCCAAACCCCTTTGTGCCATCCCAACTAATGTATATAAGGTGGCCGTGTCTGTGACAGGCCAGTGCAAAAGCTTTCGGTTTTGGGGCAAGCCACATCTACTAAAAGACAATGATCTGGCTTTTTCTTAAACCCTAAAATCACGTAGAAGCAGGTGAACGGAAGGGGGCAAGTTCTGCATACCCTTTCCTATTCTTTATCCTTAAGCACACATCTTACATGTCAGAACCCTGTGCAGTTTTCTACTTCTAGGAATATGTATTGAAGGGTGTATTTCCAGTACAAATCCTCAGCTAAACACTGCTGACTCTTTTTCAAAAGTGCAATTCTTAGCATCACACAGAGGAGCCATATTTAGCACAAGCGCTGCTATGATGTTATTAGCACGCAACTCTTTCTATATTTAGTATCGCCCTGTTTTCTGGCACTTTTTAATTTCTTGCCTCAGCACCCTCGGGGAAGCAAAGGATTTTGTCAATGCTGGGTGTCAAATTCACTATCCAAACTCCAGTCCTGGAATATTTAGGGAAAGTGCAGCTTTCCCATGTAATAGTCCAGAACACGTATTTCTTTTCTAACTCCAATCTCTCAAATATTTTGGTGAAAGCTAAAAACAATTCCCCAAGTATTAAAAAATGGCTGAAAAGGTGCCATTTTGCATTAGTGAGAAGTGTTGGCCTGAGGGTGCTGCTGCTGCTGAAGGAAATTAGGAATACCTGTTGTTCTCAACATAGACAATATAGGCTATATCCTGCTTGGGGCTGTCGCTGTTTAATACTTTGCCCAGTGTCTTGTGTGCAAAAAAAAGCAATGGAAGGAAATTAAGTGTATCTCACCAAGGGTTCTAAAATGTTTTGAGATGGCTATGTGAAATTCATGAAGAATAAAAACCCAATCTTCTGCCTCGCTCCTTCCAGGTCCTGAGTTTAAGGAACCTAGTCGTCATCGTTGCATTCAGACAAGCAGTTCTGCCAACTTGGCCTATCAACTTACTCACCCAGCAATTAGGGATGGGGCAGAATTACCCCAAAAAAGGTATCCTTAGTGAGGGGCTGTACACCCAACTCTACGCTTTGATGAAACTGAGGGAGACAGGTGGTGGAGACTCACGAGGGGGCAGGGATAGAAGTTCTCAGAGGGATGGTGTAATGGGTGGAAAGTAGAATGTGATAATAGGATAAGTGTGGAGAGAAATGTGGAAAAAATTAGAGGAATAGAACGAAAGTGAGGCAATGAGGCGACGACCAATGAAAGCGAATGTACATATAGAAAACCTAACTGACCCATATTAATTAACAATACAGGGCATGACGAGGCACAATACATTCCTCAGGATGAGCTAGGGTTCTTATGTGCCCTGTATTCTGTCGAGCTCTACGTTGATCCTTGTGGGTGCTTCAAAGTGCTTATTTAGCACATTAATTGCAGCATTTAACTGTATTTGAAACATTATATGACCTTTTAAGAAGAAACTTTGAGACTTCATTATTATTTAGTCAGCACCCATTGGAATTTTAACTCCTAATTGTGATCTGTCTGTCTATCTACACATTAGCATAATACATGTTTGTGTGTGTTTGTGTATATGTGTGTGTCTGTGTGTTTTTCGATTCACTGAAAAAAGCAAATGTTAAAGTAACATTATAATTAGGTGAATTTCTCAGTGACGATGTTAACATTGTTAACTAAACAAAAAACACAGAAATTAAGCAGTTATAGTTAGCAGCACTGTCTATAATGTGTGCCCCCGCAATGCTCTGCTTATGACCCCACATATGACATCACTCATGACATGTTATGTGACATCATTTATGACATCACTGCCGACATCTTAAATGACATAATTAATGACAGCACTGATGACATCATCCAATGAGTGTGCTAGTTTGTTTTATTGTTTGCATAGTGGCGGG
The DNA here is from genome assembly GCF_031143425.1 of Pleurodeles waltl. Lineage (NCBI taxonomy): Eukaryota > Metazoa > Chordata > Amphibia > Caudata > Salamandridae > Pleurodeles > Pleurodeles waltl. The sequence continues at coordinate 1,763,746,282 of NC_090440.1, forward strand.
TAGCTACCATAATACCTTTCTACCTAATTTTGTACAGCCTGGGTATACCTAATGGGTGTAAGTGTTTTACAAAACATACATGTTCCTAATGCACAATAGCTGTATAGAAGTATGGAACATATTCTAAATGTTTGCATTCAAGAGTAAGCCTGTGTGCAAGCAACAGTTTACTTGTATTAATTATGCTCCACACAATTTTTTGGTTCTGCATAAAAAGTTTTCAACTGGAGAAATATTCTACGTAGTAGATACTAATGTTTGTAAGCAGGTTTGAGTTATTAGAGAGAATCATGTCAGCATTTAGTTTTCGGCAGAGGGGTTACTGTGTCACAATGGTGACGGATATCTCGTCTGCCAAAATCTAAATACCATTGTATCCTATGGTATTTAGATTTTAGCGGATGGGATATCAGTCGTCACCATTGTGACAGAGTAACTCCTTCGCAGAAATGTAAATCAGGCCATGTGTGTACTAGGTACTAACCTATGTCCTTGTGCTTGTTTTGATTCAGATGATGGGCTATCAATAAGGTTTTGACCATAGTATGAAGGGAGCAGGTAGTATGATCTTTACCATCTTCAGCCATAGGTTAATGTGAGCAAATGCAATCTTTCTTGCCAACTGTTGCATTTTGCATACACTGTTCTTCGTACATTTTTTAATGCTCTGTGGTGTATTTCTCATGAGAGTTTCATTGGTTGCAAACAATGTGGGACAGAGTAAACCCTCACCATAGAGAGAATACTGTTCACAGTATCCACTTCTCTACTCATATTTACTTTACTTCTCAATATAGGTTTAGTGAGTGTCATGGGTGTGATACAGATTAAAGGTATATGCAGTAGGCTATTTTTAGGTTGAGTGCACAAGCACTCTGACGTGTTGTTATCTATCTGTGGGCTTTTAAGCACACCCACTGCACTCCCATCACTATCACTCATTCATGGGATTGCCTTTAAAAAATCCATTGTTATCATTGTAAATGCTTTACGTTTGTCCCTCCTTGGGTCAGTTTGTTACCACCTTGGCTATCGACCCTGTTACACAGATAACTGCATGTTTGCTGATACGTTTGCCTGTGAGCAAACTTCTTTTTCCTTTTGTGTCTTTACTTTGCACTCACGCTCATGGCGACTGTGGCGCTTTGAATTGGCTTGCTTATGTCAACTGTTTTACTTTTCATTTTTAACTTATGTGGCAAGGAAAGTCCAGTTAGGAATTTACAATGCTAATAGCTCTAACTCGAGCAAAAGCGATACCCATTGCATTGCAAATGCTTGTTTTTATTGGCATTCACTATTTTAGCTTTCTCTCAACAATTGTATAGATTTGGAACACTGCAGTCAATGAGTGTTTCCCATATATCTGTGGGCGATTGTTAATTTGATGTATGCTACCTGAAAAGTGTATGCTATAGGCTCAATGTTGTATGTAATGCTTATTTTCAACATTTAAGTGAGTTGTATCTGTAGTGGCAGTAGTAACGGGTGGTTTTCGCTGAGCTGTTTTGTACTTACTTTCAGCCCTCTAATGTCATACTAATATTTAGAGCAATATCTGTGAAAGAGAAGGTTGGATGATGTTACTAGTGATGTCATCAGACTTCTTGTGGAGTAGTGTACATCAAATATTAAAGTATTGTAAATTGTTAATGAACACTAAGGCCCTCATTACGAGTCTGGCAGTCCTGGGAGTGCCAGACTTGCGGTGGAGGTCAGACTGCCACCAAAGCAGTGGTCCGGCCTCTACATTACGACCGTCCAACCGCCGGCACCGCCATGTTGCCACCAGTTGACAGCCTGGCGGTGCCGGCGGTCTTAATGTGCCAGGGCAGCACTGCAAGCAGCACTGCCCTGTAAATTACGAATCCTCTCTCAGCTGGCCTTTGCATGGAAGTTTCACTGCTATGCAAAGGCTGGTGAAGACAGGGCGTTAGGGGCCCCATGAGGGTCCCTGCACTGCCCATGCATTTGGCATGGGCAGTGCAGGGGCCCTCATGGACAGCCCCGTCGCACTTTTCACTGCCCGAATTATGGGCAATGAAAAGCGTGATGGGTGCTGCCACACCCGACGCACCACAACATTTCCGCCGGCTCGAACTGGCGTCAATGTTGTGGTGAGTTTTCTGCTGTGCCAGCAGAAAACTCACGGCTGGTGGGCGGAAAACCGGCTAGTGGCGGTTTTCCATCCTAAAGAGTCTGGCGGGTGCCTCCGGTGCCAGCCAAACTCAGAATGAAGCCCTTAGTAATGGAACGGGAGGCTAGGAGCCTTCCCTGTGTGTACTACAAGTAAGACTAACTGTAGGAAATTACCATCTTGCCTGGCATGTTACCCCCATATTTCACTGTATATATGTTGTTTAAGTTATATGTGTCACTGGGACCCTGCCAGCCAGGGCCCCAGTGCTCATAAGTGTGCCCTGTATGTGTTACCTGTGTTATGACTAACTATCTCACTGAGGCTCTGCTAATCAGAACCTCAGTGGTTATGCTCTCTCATTTCTTTCAAATTGTCACTAACAGGCTAGTGATCAATTTTACCAATTTACATTGGCATACTGGAACACCCTTATAATTCCCTAGTATATGGTACTGAGGTACCCAGGGTATTGGGGTTCCAGGAGATCCCTATGGGCTGCAGCATTTCTTTTGCCACCCATAGGGAGCTCTGACAATTCTTACACAGACCTGCCACTGCAGCCTGAGTGAAATAACATCCACGTTATTTCACAGCCATTTTACACTGCACTTAAGTAACTTATAAGTCACCTATATGTCTAACCTTTACCTGGTAAAGGTTGGGTGCTAAGTTACTTAGTGTGTGGGCACCCTGGCACTAGCCAAGGTGCCCCCACATTGTTCAGGGCCAATTCCCCGGACTTTGTGAGTGCGGGGACACCATTACACATGTGCACTACATATAGGTCACTACCTATGTGTAGCTTCACAATGGTAACTCCGAATATGGCCATGTAACATGTCTATGATCATGGAATTGCCCCCTCTATGCCATCCTGGCATTGTTGGTACAATCCCATGATCCCACGGGTCTGTAGCACAGACCCGGGTACTGCCAAACTGCCTTTTCAGGGGTTTCACTGCAGCTGCTGCTGCTGCCAACCCCTCAGACAGGTTTCTGCCCTCCTGGGGTCCAGCCAGGCTTGGCCCAGGAAGGCAGAACAAAGGACTTCCTCAGAGAGAGGGTGTTACACCCTCTCCCTTTGGAAAATGGTGTGAAGGCAGGGGAGGAGTAGCCTCCCCCAGCCTCTGGAAATGCTTTCATGGGCACACATGGTGCCCATTTCTGCATAAGCCAGTCTACACCGGTTCAGGGACCCCTCAGCCCTGCTCTGGCGCGAAACTGGACAAAGGAAAGGGGAGTGACCACTCTCCTGACCTGCACCTCCCCTGGGAGGTGCCCAGAGCTCCTCCAGTGTGCTCCAGACCTCTGCCATCTTGGAAACAGAGGTGCTGCTGGCACACTGGACTGCTCTGAGTGGCCAGTGCCAGCAGGTGACGTCAGAAACTCCTTCTGATAGGCTCCTTCAGGTGTTGCTAGCCTATCCTCTCTCCCAAGTAGCCAAACCCTCTTTTCTGGCTATTTAGGGTCTCTGCTTTGGGGAATTCCTTAGATAACGAATGCAAGAGCTCATCCGAGTTCCTCTGCATCTCTCTCTTCACCTTCTGCCAAGGAATCGACTGCTGACCGCGCTGGAAACCTGCAAAACTGAAACAAAATAGCGAAGACGACTACTGCAACTCTGTAACGCTGATCCTGCCGCCTTCTCGACTGCTTTCCTGGTGGTGCATGCTGTGGGGGTAGTCTGCCTCCTCTCTGCACTAGAAGCTCTGATGAAATCTCCCGTGGGTCGACGGAATCGTCCCCGTGCAACCGCAGGCACCAAAGAACTGCATCACCAGTCCCCTGGGTCTCCTCTCAGCACGACGAGCGAGGTCCCTTGAATCCAGCAACTTTGTCCAAGTGACTCCCACAGTCCAGTGACTCTTCAGTCCAAGTTTGGTGGAGGTAAGTCCTTGCCTCCCCACACCAGACTGCATTGCTGGGAACCGCGTCTTTTGCAGCTACTCCAGCCTCTGTGCACTTCCGGCGGAAATCCTTTGTGCACAGCCAAGCCTGGGTCCACGGCACTCTAACCTGCATTGCACGACCTCCTAAGTTGTCCTCCGGCGGCGTGGGACTCCTTTGTGCGACTTCGGGTGAGCACCGTTTCACTCCACTTCGTAGTGCCTGTTCTGGCACTTCTGCGGGTGCTGCCTGCTTCTGAAAGGGCTCCTTGTCTTGCTGAGCGCCCCCTCTGTCCCCTGACACATTTGGCGACATCCTGGTCCCTCCTGGGCCACAGCAGCATCCAAAAACCCTAACCGCACGACTTGCAGCTAGCAAGGCTTGTTTGTGGTCTTTCTTCAGGAAAACACTTCTGCACGACTCTCCACGGCGTGAGGGATCCATCCTCCAAAGGGGAAGTTTCTAGCCCTTGTCGTTCCTGCAGAATCCTCAGCTTCTACTGTCCAGTAGCAGCTTCTTTGCACCCACAGTTGGCATTTCCTGGGCATCTGCCCATCTCCGACTTGCTTGTGACTTTTGGACTTGGTCCCCTTGTTCCACAGGTACCCTCGACTGGAAATCCATCGTTGTTGCATTGCTGGTTTGTGTCTTTCCTGCAGAATTCCCCTATCACGACTTCTGTGCTCTTTGGGGAACTTTAGTGCACTTTGCACTCACTTTTCAGGGTCTTGGGGTGGGCTATTTTTCTAACCCTCACTGTTTTCTTACAGTCCCAGCGACCCTCTACAAGGTCACATAGGTTTGGGGTCCATTTGTGGTTCGCATTCCACTTTTGGAGTATATGGTTTGTGTTCCCCCTATCCCTATGTGTCCCCATTGCATCCTATTGTAACTATACATTGTTTGCACTGTTTTCTAATACTATACTGCATATTTTTGGTATTGTGTACATATATCTTGTGTATATTTGCTATCCTCATACTGAGGGTACTCACTGAGATACTTTTGGCATATTGTCATAAAAATAAAGTACCTTTATTTTTAGTATATCTGTGTATTGTGTTTTCTTATGATATTGTGCATATGACACTGGTGGTACTGTAGGAGCTTCACTCGTCTCCTAGTTCAGCCTAAGCTGCTCTGCTAAGCTACCATTATCTATCAGCCTAAGCTGCTAGACACCCTATACACTAATAAGGGATACCTGGGCCTGGTGCAAGGTGTAAGTACCCCTTGGTACTCACTACAAGCCAGTCCAGCCTCCTACACTAACTCTAATTGTGGACTTTTTTACTGCAAAGGTTGCCCAAGCCACACACACATAAGACGGGAAGACAGAGGATATACCTTTTTATTCATCTGGTTTTGTATGATTAGAATCATGTTGTGTTGTCTCTGTATTTGTATGTTTGTGAAAAACACACAATGTCTTTATTGCTAAGTAACAAGAGTATTTGGTCTTGGGCTTGTGTATAAAACTACAAATTAAAATTGTTTGATGATTTATATCTTCATTATACCAGTGATTAATTCATGGTGGGGGTGCACATTATATTTAGTGTTGCTAAATATAACTACTGAATTTCTGTATTTTTTGTTTAGTTCCAAACATTAATGTTGTCAGTGAGAAACACACCTAACTATAATGTTACTTTAACCTTTGTTTTTTTCAGTGAATTCCTATGTTTTTGTTTTTAAAGTAAATTGATTATTTTTATGAGTGTATGTATGGTATAATAATTTTATAATGTGTATCAGGTATTATTCTGTAAAAATAGTGTTTTTTTATTGTAATATTACAGGATATGATTCACAGTTTACATAATCTTTCTAAAATATGTGTGAGTACTAAAAAAGATAAATATTCAATATTTAAATAGAAATTGTGTATTTCCCAAGTTATTGTAACTCTGATATAGAGACATGTAACCAGCACTCTTTTTTTGAGGTGTCATTACTCTCATGAGAGCCTACTAGAAACTTGCTATACACCTGCCAGATTGTGAAATTCCAAATTTTATTGTAATCATGTTTTCAGTTATTATTCAATGCTAATCTATAAATAATGGAGCAGTGAATAAACGATTTTTGGATATGTATATATATATTTTTTTTTTTAAAGTGCTGGTTCTCGCAAAATGCTTGCGGGAATCTGGTGCACAGTCTCCTGCATGGACTTTGAGGGTCTTTAATTCCTGTTCGGCTATCACAAACCAATATGTGAGATTGTAGATTTAGAGCTAAGTTAATTACAGAGTTTTGTTTAATTTTGAACAAAACAGAACATTAGACATGCCGATTAAGAAGAAAAAGAAATGATTTTTTGTTCTATAGAAGATATAGAGGAAGTATTTTTTTACGGTCTTGCAGGACGCCTGCGAGACACTAGCAAGACACCCATGAGACAGTCGCAAGAGACCCAGGAGAGGTCTATTAATGTCAGTAAGTATCTCTTACACAAATCCTCTCAAAAATTAATTCCTAATAGAGTGCCATGAAAACCGACCTACTCATTTTGACTATTCACGATACCGCCCCAGTCCAGCAACATTGTAAAAATTAGTTAAAAACAATATACATTATCTTTGAAGTAGTTATCCCTTAGACACCTCTTCTCTAAATCTAGGGGGGCAGCATGCCTTTCTGATGCCCCCTTATATAACTTTTTTACTTAATTTCCACAATACCTCCAATTTTTTTTCACAGTAAACAGTAATGGCAGCCATTTCATTTCTAACATTCCGACAGCCAGCCAATTAGAGCACTTGCATGACTCTCAAAAGCATGAATGCTCATGGGAAAAATAGCCTCTCCACCAATCATAATGCTCTACTTTTAATTATGCGCTCTTGTGGGAGGCTCCTGGGACTCTCGCAAGCCCAACTGGTAAAATATACAATAATTATTTTTTACCCCTAATTTCTCAAACACTATTGAACAGATTCACCCCAAATACCACAAATCACAAACTATGGACCAAAATCTAACTTTCTGATGAATTTTCTGTAATTCCATTCAGCAGTTTTTGCTAAAACCTGTCTTAAAGAAGTCTATGGAAAATACATAGGGATTTTGCACTTTGGAACCCCCTTTTTTCCTGGACCCCCATTTGACAGATCACCTGAAACTTTCCAGGTAGAAGCTGAGGTAGATGGACTCTTTTTTTGGAACGTTTTGTGAAGATTCGTCAAACGGCCAAAGTTATTAGCAAACCAAAAATGCTCTTTATATGGAAAAGCATATCTAACTCTACCACCACTACAACACAAATAAATATATATGTATATATATATATATATATATATATATATATATATATATATATACAGAGAGAGAGAGAGAGTGTTTACAGTAAAGTTGCAAACGTGCAGAGTGTATTAGGATGGTATTTATTACCTTTGCTGATTGTGAGCCGAGGTTACGACTCATAAGAGGTACCAGCTTGCGTCATACTGCCCATTCCCTTTCTAAATAGTGGTAATAAACAGCATATTACACTGCATGCATCTGCATGTATAGCTTATGCCATGCTGTTGTTGCAAGTGAATTCGTTATAAATACAGGTATTTCATCAGAACTAGAGCACCATCTTTCTCTGGTGATAAAGAAGTTCTGAAATTTGTGTGCACTACTGGCCTTGCTCCAAATAACATATATTATTGGACCACATTTGTTTTCACTGCAGTGGCATGCGCATATATCGTATACATGTAGCCGGATGTGTGTTTATAGTGGTGCATATATTATGGCATGTTATATGTGCATTTATATGTCTAGAATGATTTAGAACAGAGAGATGTGATGGTTTGAAGTGGGACGTTGGTGATAATGATGTTTGGAATTGGATACTAGTAGTGATAAAATGATAAAGGCTACGCACCAGCGCTGTTTGAGTGCATGAACTTGCCTTCCTCCTCTGCTCGTGTGCTTTCATTTTTATATGTCCTTAGTGCCACAGTACCATTCCCTCCTAGATTGGTATCCGTTCAATTGTGCACGTGCTATGAACTGCTGCGGTGTCGTAATCTTGGGGTAGAATAGATGCCCTTTTCTCGTCTTAAAAAGTTACTTACTCCTCATGAGATGAGCGTGACATTGATCATTGCAGACACAACAAGCATCCTAGTTTAAAAGCTAAGGTGCCTTCCCTTAGGTATCCCTGTGGTCCACTGTGGAAGTGCCTGCTTGCAGTTGTCGAGTCGGGTCGTTGGCGCGCCACGCATGGAATAACGACCCGGACTCAGTTATTTGATTGTGTTACTTTATTTGCGCTCTCTGCGTCTGCTAATCCTCGTTCCCACCTTCCCGCCTTTATTTATACCCTCCCTTGCGTCCTCCTGGTGCGATCCACCTCGCACCTCCGGCAGGGTGTTTTGCCCACACTCACTTCCGATTCCGTGGAAGTGGTGTTGCCCATTTCCGGTGTCAACACTACATCCCTCCCCAACGGGGAAGAGAGAAATAACCAAAATAGAACAACAATACAAACTTGAGATGATGCTGAAGCCTTTGTGGTCTCCGGTAGGGCAGGGTGGAGTGTCTAGCCCTTGCTCTCCTCTGCTAGGGTCAGTTACATGCAAAGTCTGCATATCGCCGAGAGGGGCCTGGGTTGTGCCACAGCATGTACCTTCCGCTCCCAGACCTGTCTGACACTAGGATCCGCTCTGCGCTCTTGCTAGGTGTCTTTGCTCCTGTGGTTTGCTCTTGTGCTTGCTCTAGTGCTGGATGGGTCACTTGGTGTTCTGTAGCGATCCCCGCTCCTTCGCTTGTCGACTCCTGCCATGCGGGTTACGTGTCTGAGTCTGTCCCCTCATCCGTGCTGCTCCTCCTGTTCTCGCTGGGTGTTGGTAGGGACAGGCGTTTGAAGAATGCTATGTTGCGGGTTACAGTCTCTGGCCCCTACCGGGCTGTCACCATGGTGCCCTTCACGGCGGTCACAGCCCACGGCCGTATCTCGAAAGGCAAACGGAACTTGCCTCCTGGGTGGCGGTCTTTGACCAGGACAGCATCGCCTACCTGCACTGTTACTGCACAAGCTCTCCGTTTCCTGGGGGCTTACGCATTCGTGCTGGCTCTCCTCGCTGCTGATCTGTCTGGTGGTGGTGGTTGTGTTGCCCATGATGGGTGATGTGGGATGGCATCCGTTACTGTCCTTCCAAAACAGAGTTGGCTGGGGGTGACCCTGTATTCCCGTAGGAATGTGTATATGGCGCTTTCTAGGTTTCCGGCTTCTGCCACGGCGATGCGGATTACTTTATTTAGGGTTTTGGCTAACCTCTCCACTTCTCCATTCGCTTGTGGCCACCGGGGTGTGATTTGCCGGTGTTTGGTGTTTGTGGAGGCCAGGAAATCTGCCCACTCACGGCTATTGAAAAGAGGTCTGTTGTCCGTGCGCACCTCACCGAAAAACCCATGGGTGGCCATGAGCTTCTCAAATTTTGGGATGACCGTGTGTGCAGATGTTGAATGTACCACTTTGACTTCAGGGTATCGCGAGTAGTCGTCCACTACTATAATCATGTAGGACCCATCAGGAAGGCTCCCAAAGTCTGCGCTTACCCTTTGCCATGGTGCTGAGGGCCCCTGTTCTGTGATGACCGGTGCTGGGGGGTCTGGATAGCCACTGGCTTGGCAGACGAGACACCTTTTGACGGTGTCCTCTACTAGCTTGTCCAAACCTGGCTTGGGCATCTTGTGTACGGAAGGCGTCTGGGCGTTGGAGCGGCTGTCAGTCTCCTGTCCGGGTGGGTGATATGGCAATTTGTAGGCATTCGTCCTGGTTGGTTGCTGTTACCACTTCACTGAGTGGTATGGGCAGAGGTCTGGCTCGGTCTACCACTAACCGCACATACTCTTCTGTTTCTTGAGCTTCTGCTACTTCTTGGGGGATGGCCAGGCGAGCATGATGGGACAGAAAATCAGCAGGGTTCTTTGTGCCTGGTTGGTATTCAAGGGTAAAGTCAAATTCTTGGAGCTGCAGCATCCATTTTTCGATCCTGGGCAGTGGTTTTGAGGACGAACCCTTGAAGAGGGGCAGCAGTGGCTTGTGGTCTGTCACCACGGAGAATGGCTTGCCAAACAGATGGAGATGGAAGTGACGGCACCCCCAGTGGATGGCAATGCCCTCCCGTTCAATTTGTGAGTATTTCTGCTCCATTGGTGTGAGCGTGCGGCTGGCAAAGGCAATGGGGGAACATTCCCCACAGTCTTGCTTCTGTGCTAGAACAGCTCCTAGGCCTGTGGGACTGGCATCGACGACCAGCTGTGAGTTGCGTTGAGGGTCAAAGAATGCTAGCGTGGTGTCGGGGGAGAGTGCGTTTTTGGTGGCTTGGAAGGCATGTTCTTGTTCAACGCCCCATTCCCATTGGTGTTTGGCTTGCGTGAGCCATCGCAGAGGTCCAGTGATGTCTGCCAGGTTCTTCATGAAGCGGCCACAGAATGAGACCATGCCTAGGAAGCTTCGGACCCCCAAGACTGATGTGGGAGCTGGGGCTTCTTGGATGTCCCTGGCTTTGAGGGGGTCTGGTCCGACACCGTGCTTGGAGAATCGATATCCAAAGAAACAGATATCCTCTTTCAGGAATTCGCATTTCTCTCGGTGGAGCGTTAGCCCTTGTTTCTGTAGTCTCATGAACACAGCTCGCAGTCTCTTTAGGTGTACTTCGACGGTGGGGTCGTGAACCAAAATGGCATTGCTCACATTTAGGACTCCTGGGAGTCCTTGCAGGACTTCTTTTATGACATGTTGGAAAACCTCTGCCGCACTGGATATGCCGAATTTGAGTCGCTTGCATCGCAGTGGCCGTTGTGTGTGGAGAATGTGGTTATGGTCCGTGACTCGGGGTGTAGCATGATTTGGTGGTACCCTGACCGGAGATCCATTTTGGAGAACCAGTTTGACCCTGTTAGTTCGCTGAGGGTATCATCTATGGTTGGAGTCAGGTGTCTTTCTCTCTTGATTGCCAGGTTCAGCATGCGCATGTCTACACAGATGGGGACAGTATCTGGCTGCTTGGGCTTCCTTGCGACTACGATCGGAGATACCCACGGTGTAGGGCCTGAAACCCGTTCAATGATGCCTTCTTGTTCTAGGAGTTGGATTTCGCGCTCAACTTTGGGGCGAAGGTGGAATGACACTCGCCGATGTCTGAGGGCCTTGGGGGTGACTGAGTCGTCTATGTGGAGCCGGAGTGGGGGCCCTTTCAGGCAGGCGATGCCATCGAACAGGGAGCTGAATTCCTCTGTTAGGTCTCGGAGTGCGTTAGCATGGATGCTAAACGTGAAATGCACTAGGTCGAGGTCTTGGGCAGTTTGGCAGCCTAGCAGGAACCCCGCACCGTCCTTGGATACATTGATCTTTGTGGCTTTTCCGGTGGCGTCATTGGAGATTTCTGTCATGAATGCCCCCGCTATCTCTAGGGGTCGGGTGTTGCCAAACACGAATACCTGTACACTTGTGGGTCGGAGTGGCAGCAGCGGTTTGGGTAAGGTCCGATATATGTCCATGGCCATCAGATTTATTGAGGCACCGGTGTCCACTAGTGCTGGTATGGTAAGTCCTTGGATTAGAACTTGGCATGTGGGTGGGCGCCGGCTCCCGATGGTATGCACCACGTGGACTGTGTGTTGGTCGCTGTCCATATCGCTGTCCGAATCTGGGTCTGGAGTGGTTTTGACCATTTTGATTGACTTTTTTGTGGTGTGAGCTGTTGGTTTGAGTGTGGATCGGCTGACTTTTGCGAAATGGTTGGCTTTTCTGCATGCGCTGCTCGTTTTGCCCCAAGCTGGGCAGGTGGTGGGGTGTGGTGCCGGGCCGCCGCACCACTTGCAGGGTTTGCCTTTTAGCCTTCCTTTATAACTGTCACCTTTTGGTCGCGGTATATTCGCCGTCACCGCGTTGGCCGCCTCCGCTTTGACCTGGGCTGGTGGCGCTTGTTCCACGTGTGGCGCTCAAGCTCGCGATAGTTCTTGAGACCGTCCGAGGGTGAGGATGTCTTTCAAGGGTATGTTTGGTTGTTGCAGGATGCTTTCTCAGAGCTTTGATGATGAGCACCCTTTGATAAACTGTGCCCGGATTTCGTCCTCTCCGTCGGGCAGTGTGCAGGTGCTGGCTAACTCTTTCAGTCTGGCATAAAAGACGTCGACTGATTCATCTGTTGTTTGGCGGGCTTGGCGTAGCAGGAATCTCTCGTAGTCCGGGTTCGCGCAAGGCTCGAAATGTGCGGTGATTGCTCCTTTCAGGGTTTCGTATGTGCACGGCCTTGCTTCTGTTATTGATTTGAAGACTTTGTGGATGTCTGCCCCGCTGATGTGAAGGAGGGGTCTCCGTCTTTCTGGCTGTATGTCCAGTGCTTCGAAGTATGTTTCGAGGCGCCCCACCCAGACATTCCACCTCGCGGCTTGGGTGGGAGGTGTGCCGGTGATGGTGAATGGCTTCAGTTGTGGTATGCTGGCCATGGCGAGAGGGAGTCCGGTTACGGTGAGGTGCTATGTGCTGGCCTAGGATCCTCTGTTGTTACTTGGGCCTGCGGGCTTAGGGTTGTCTTGCCCAGCGCTAATTCTCTCTCTCTTTTTTTTTTTTTGTAGCTGGTGGCTGTGGTGTGTCAAAATGCTGCAGCTGATGTGCCCCTTTGCTGGTTCTGGGTGCTGATGGCGGGGCGTGAAGAGGTGAACAGAAAAACGCCCTTCTCAGGGTTTGTATGTTTCCGAAGGTGTGTGTGGCAACAGCTGTTCTTTAAGGGGCCTTTCTCACCTGAAATGGACGCTCGCTCCGGTGGAGGGCGTGTCTGATGGAACAACTCTCCATCCGCGCCAGGCGCTGAAGTTTGGCGTGTCGCAGGAGCCGTGCTGATGGTTGGGGCAGCTGTTGTGAGGCGATTGCGGCCACCGAATAGTGCGCGCCGCGTCTTACTTTTGTTAAACTTTTTCTTTTCTCTTCGCCGTCCGGACGGTGGTGTCGGCGGTTGCTGGTGGGAACTGGGTGGGCTCTTGAAACAGCAGGCGGTTGTCGGGGCGCAGTTGTGCACGCATCGGGCCATGCAGGTAGGGCGCAGCACCAAGCTGGTTGGTACAGCACGTTGGGGTGACGCTGCTACCGAACGCGGTAGGCCCACTTCATCGCCAATTGTCGAGTCGGGTCGTTGGCGCGCTGCGCATGGAATAACGACCCGGACTCAGTTATTTGATTGCATTACTTTATTTGCGCTCTCTGCGTCTGCGAATCCTCGTTCCCGCCTTCCCACCTTTATTTATACCCTCCCTTGCGTCCTCCTGGTGCGATCCACCTCGCACCTCCGGGAGGGGGTTTTGCCCCACACTCACTCAGATTCCGTGGAAGTGGTGTTGCCCATTTCCTGTGTGAACACTACAGCAGTCATCTTCGGAGTCAGGTGTGTTCCGACCTCCTTTACAGCACTGTCAGATTTGTTTGTAAACCGACTTAAATGGAACAGTTGCGAAGGGTGCATTAAAAATGATTTACGAGGCAATAAATGCCTTCATCCTGTCTGATATGGCTTTGGTCTCAAGAAACTAAAGTTCATTAAATGAGGACGCAAACCGTGAGCAAGGCTCACATGGCTGCTCATGGAGGTCATTGCTGGAGCCGTGATGCAAACTCATTATTTCCTTGCTGAAAGGAGCTGAAGCTCACCTTGGATCCGCCACCAGGCCTGGCAGGGTGAAGGAGAAACATCCCCACATCCAGGGAGGTTTGGGAACAAACAGCCATAGTTATGGACGTGCAAGAAAACATACACACTGTAATAACAAAAAGAGTAGAAATCTGCACAGTTTGAGGAAGGGTGTCCAGCGTAGGAACAAAAGAGCCTTATTAACGCCACATCACGATAAATAGCAATATTGTCAAGTATTTCCACTCAGCCTCAAGGACTTTATTCTGGACGAATTATCAGCAATACATTTCAAAATCATCTTTGCACACTGAACTGAGCTAGAATATTTTAAGAACCATAGATACTGTTTACTACACATTGTGCTATACTTATAGGTTTAATTCAAGGCGCAAGACGTGGAGTATGCATGAGGTATTATTTAGTCAGAGGTAGCCTGTGAACAGATCAGTGTTAAAGATTTTTCTGAAGGTTATATTAGGGGCGAGTGACATTTCTACCAGCGATAGTTTCAGGATCTAGGAGCAATTTACCATCATATTTATGATCAGGAAAATTTCCAGGACTAAGTGATGGTTGCGTTTTTCCGTTTTTGATACTCAAATTATAGACTGTTTTTAGGTTTTGCCTTCACGCTTGCACGATGTGCTTGCAATATCTTTTGTGATAAAAAAAAAAAGAAAATCTTAGAAGGGGCTTACAGCTTAACCACAGCCCACGCATTACTTACCATTGGTAGTTTCACTGGTCACTTGTTTTCTTGCTTGTCACTTGTCAGCAGCAGCTTCTCGCACCATTTCCTGTCTTCTTTCTGCAGCTTTGGCTGATCCATGGAGCTTGGTTGAAGTACAGTTTCCGGCAGTGGCTAATGGCTGGCCACTAGTGTCCTTCCACTACTCGTGCTTTTTCAATTAGTTTTTTTTTTTACTTTCTTTTTTGTCTGCGGTGCGTATGCATGCTTTTGGTTTAGTCGAACAAGAGGAGGGGGACAGGGAGATTAATCAAGGTCCAGTGTACTACCTCCCAAAATAATGAACATATTAAAAAGAGTACACTGTTCCTAAGAAGCAACAATGAAGACACAGGTTCTACACTGGCAGTTCCAGTAATAGAAGAAGCAGGACCTCACACATTCATAGGATGTCATGCTTCATCATAGGGCTTGCTCCACGTCAGACTGGCACTACAATATCTGACGGGCCCCCAGAGAGGGCACTCTGCCAGAGGTATTTACCAACAGTGTGTGTCTGAAAAAGGGTTAGGAATGTATCTGAACCTACCCTACAAAAGCAGAAGAATACCAAAACCAGAATAAAATTGGCTCAAGGTCCTCCAAAAGCTAATTTTAATTGGGGTGGAAGACCTTGGTCAAGATTAAAAAATAGACAGAGGGTGGATACGGAGTAAGGTTCCTTCACTCACACGGTGAAAGCGTTGTAGAGAATAGTCTCCCTAACAGCTAATAACTCAGGTCAACATGTTTCGCGCCTATCATGCCCCTACGGATCGGGTGGCTCTTCATCAGGACCAAAAATAGCAATTCATCTTCTGCTGCACTACATTCCTCTAAAAATTATTGAGGCAATTTTGTTTAGAGAGTTCCCAGCGCGCATGGAATAGGTTTCCGGCACCGGGAACTCTCTAAACAAAATTGTGAGTCCCAAGGTCCGCTAGATCCCAAGGTACTCATTCCCAAGGAAGGGAGGGTTCTTCGTTTTAAGTTACTTTCCATGTAATGTTCATGTAAGTAAAATCTATGCCTCGATAATTGTTGACCTGAGTTATTAACTGTTGGGGAGACTTCTTTACAACGCATTCACCGTGTGAGTGGAGGAACCTTACTCTGTATCCACTCTCTATCTGTCTATTTTTTAATCTTGACCAAGGTCTTCCACCCCAATTAAAATTAGCTTTTGGAGGACCTTGAGCCAATTTTCTTCTGGTTTTGTTTTTCTTCTGCTTTTGTAGAGTAGGTTCAGATACATTCCTAACCCTTTTTCAGACACACACTGTTGGTAAATACCTCTGGCAGAGTGCCCTCTCTAGGGGCCCGTCAGACATTGCAGTGCCAGTCTGATGTGGAGCAGGCCCTATGATGAAGCATGACATCCTATGGATGTGTGAGGGCCTACTTCTTCTAGTACTGGAACTGCCAGTGTAGAACCTGTGTCTTCATTGTTGCTTCTTAGGAACAGTGTACTCTTTTTGATATGTGCTTTTGGTTTAAACAGGGGGAAAAGGCTACACAAAGGGTGCTGTGCAAGTTTTGGCCTCACATGATACCCACAGCAATCTGTAGGTGATTTCATTTTATTTGAGCCAGCTAGTCACTGACTTAAACATCCTCTGCTTTATTGTCTCTGCTCTCTTTCTGCAGGAGTGACGCCCACGCTATATAAAATCACACATAAATAAAATAGCACCTAAAGTTGTTGCTCCAGCTATTAATTTCTAGATGTGGAATTTTACAATACAGGGTTGTCAACTAGCCCAGATTACACAACAGCATCTTGCTGCCCCACCCTCTTGGATAAGTACCCCCAAATTACTGCTCGAGACTCTGTGTTTGTAGAAGATTAGATCCCTGCAGCCATCGGTAAACTCATCCCAGCGGGTGAACGAATGCTGTGTTAGACATGGTGTGGGGGGTTGGTCTCGGCACATCCCACAAAGTTCTGTGCTCACTCTCAGCCTTCTTTACACCCCAAAGATCAAGCTCATCTGTTTTACCCCATACACCACAGATTAACCTAGCCAAATTTACCACGCAGTTTACACTGTGCATTTCACAGACGTATCTACATCTCAAACCATTGCTCACCCCACAGTTCGTCATACACCCTGCAGATTTCCCACAATCACCTGGACATATCAGCCTCCCTCATGTTACCTCACCGCCCTGCTCACCCCTGTATTCACGCGGAAGGTTACCCCGGCTCGTCAATCCAGTGTCACTCCTACAACTAATCCTACATCTCATAGATTTACCACCCCAAGCTCACCCACCCACAGATCACCCATCAAACCTGCAGCCTACCTTACACTTCCAAACCCAGAGATCAATCTGACCATTCTCACCTATGAGCTCACTAAACCCACCAATCATATCTCATCAACAGCACATTTGCACCCAAAAGGCAAACCCAAACATCACTTCAGACCACATCAGCTCACAGCTCACCCCACTGACTTCGGCACAACTAATTCCACACCCCAGAGCTCACTCACCCCACAGGCCACATACACAATAGAAATCACTTTAAAGTTTGCATGTTATCCCTCTCTCTAGGAAAGGGACGTAGGTACTATTAGTGCAGCAGTTGCAGTGGCACCATTGCCTTGGGGCCTGGGGATGGTAATGAATTCCAAATCTAGTTTTTTTTTTTTTTTTTTTTTACATCACAACAAACATTTTCCTTCTATTACATTATGGCCATGGCACCCATGAAACAGGCCACACGCCTCAATTCACACAATCTGTTGGTTTTGGCAATGTTTTTATGCATGTCACATAGCAGTGCTAGCTGCTGTGCAGCATGTCCTAAAGTTTTTTTTTTTTTAAAGCGTTATAATGTGACCAGCATTAACCGCATGAAAGTTTAGCGATAACCATGTCATAGTGTTTTTTAGAAAAAAATTAAGACCTGCTGCGCAGCAGCTAACGCTGCTGTGTGACATGTCTAAAAATAAATTGACAAAACCAATAGATTTTGTAGAGGTGAAACCTATTGGCTTTGCCAGTGCTTGTTTCATTTAGGTACATGGAAGGATACATGTATTTTTAAATGTTCTCTGTGTGCCTGTTGTAGAATTGGATGGGGTTTGATGAGTGGTGGGGTAATGTGGTCAGATTATTTTCCTGTGATGACAAAGAGCATTGCTCAGATTGTACTGTCACAATAATATATTATTGTCCTGTATTTATTTATATTGCATCATTAATTTTGCCTTAACTTGGTGATATTTCTATTCATTTATCATTATTTTTGTTTGCGCACTTTTAAGCATTTCACTGATAAGTCTTATTTTCTGACACCTTAAAGGCCGGTCTTGGAGATCTGCAGTAAGACGTTTACTTTTCAGCATGTCGGTGAGTCAACTGCCAAGCAATCTCAATCCACAGGCTGGGTAGGCTTTTTCTCCTAGATAAAAGAGATGGTTTCTTAGACCCTACCTCAGCAGCTACATCTTCTATAGTCATAGCAGTGCTGTATTGATTCTGCTCAGCGGGTTGTTTCCATAGTGCACCCTCAGCCATCATTATGAAATAGTTGGTTAAGTTTTTTAAATTTTGGAAAAATTGAGCTTTTGATAGAAGGGGGTGAAAAGCCTTCTCAATGAACAACCACAATTGTCAGGGTGAACATCAAAAGCCAATAAATGAATATGTGCTTAACCCTCTGACAGCTTGGCACAAAAGCAGTTGGGCTTAACTTAGAGGCCCCTTGTTTAATCCAGCACACAAACTTTAATACAGTGAAAACACAACACAAGAAAAGTCCCATTCTAATTTAGACAACTAGAGTAACATGTAATAAATAAAATAGGACCAAAAGAACAAAAATCCAATCAGTAGAACCGGAGATATTCAATTTTATATGTTTAAGTAAAAATAGTGCCAAAAAGTAGAAAATGCTAACTGGGGGAATCTAGTCACACTAAACTGGGACGAAAATCACAAATTCTGCCCTACTGCGATGGAATGCAAGCCGGATACAGGGACCAGGTTAGTCTTACTGAAAAAGTTACTTTCTCGAAGTCTGGCTTGCAAACTTCATAACTTCAGAATTACACAGGAGGAGCTCAGCCAATGCCCGCCAAGGGTGCTGGACCTGGGGAGGCATCTCTTATGGATTAGGAACTCAGTCTGAGCAGAGGCCAGCAGGGCATAGGTAGGTCAGTTGCAGGTCCAGGCAGGGTTAGGTGCAGCAGGCCAGCAGGGCAGTTGCAGGGAGGACTCCGGAGGGAGCTTATTTTGTCCCTGTAGCTCAGAACAGGTGGTCAGCCAAATGACAATTGAAGTCACTCTGGTTAGCCTGGGATGAGGTCCAGTCTTCTCTCTCAGATAGTAGGGAAGGCCTCAAGCAGCAGGGCAGTTCTCTGAAGGGCAAGACATTCCTCAAGCAGGGCAGTCTGCTGATGAGCAAAACAGGCCTCAAGCAATTGGACAAGGCAGGCCTGAAGCAGCAGGCTAGTCCTCTGAAGAACAAGGTAGGCCTGAAGCAGAAGGACAGGCAACTAGGAAACAAGGCAGGCATTAAGAAGCGCTGGAGTCCTCTGGGGAACAAGGCAGCCATTCTTCTGCAATGTCCACATGTCTGGGAGAGTTGATTTGAGGGTCTAATATTTATACCTGGTGCCAGCCTTTCAAGTGGGGCAAACACATAGGCTATTCCCCCCACCTGGTTCTGGAAATGTCCTTCCTTCCCCTGCCCAGGCTCCTAGTGGTTTAGGGTGACAATATGCTGGTGGTAAGTTCCTTTGTGAGTTTGTTGGGGACAGCCCTTTGAAATGTAAATGGGGCACATAACAGTTCCACCCCCCCAGTCCTGGCAGGATGGCCCTTCTAGCTACAATCAGGTCCTATTGTCCAGTTTCTGGGCCGAATACACATTCCTGATGGAGGAGCAATCAATTAACAGGCCCAGCATTCTGTAAACGTCTAGAAGGCCTCACAAAGTTTAGGGCAGGAAAATGCCAACTTTTTTAAAGTGACATTTTCAAAATTGCAATCTAAAATTAGACTTTACCATTAAAGGGGATTTCAAATTATAATTCATTTGAATCCAAACTTCACATTTCCACCTGTTCCCAATCAAAAGTTAGCACTTATTAAAAGTAATAAGGCAACCCAATCATCCTATGGAGAGGCAGGCCTCACAGTAGCGAAAAATGAATCTGGGAGCCTTTCCCTACCATGGCATGTAAAACTTGTTTTTAAAATATAAGGCACACTGTCTGATGGGCTGGTTGGGTCTATCACAGCGATGACATATTTATTAAAAGGGGAGGTTTAGGCTTGGCAAAAGGTTTATTTTGCCTGGTTGAATTGACAGTTCAAAACTGTGCATAGGCCGTAATGGCAAGCCTGAGACATGTTTTACTTAAGTGGGTGGCACAATAAGTGCTGTAGGGCCACTAGTAGCATTTATTTTACAGGCCCTGAGTACATGTAGTACCACTTTATTAGAGACTTTTAAGTAAATTAAATGTGTCAATTGGGTATGAGCCAATTTTACCACTTTTAAAGGAGCGAGCACAAACACTGGGTAGCAATGGCAAGGTGCACAGAGTCCTATTACCAACAAAAACAAATGTCAAAAAACAGAAGGGGAGAAGACAAAAAGTCTAATGTTGACCCTGTAGAGAGGGTTAAGTCCAACATGGACAACTCAGATTCTGGTAATTAAAGAGTTGCTCGCTCTCTGTGGTTAATGTAACAGATGCTTTGATGGTTGGTTGGGCCAAAGGATGCCTTCTACTGTTCTGTCCTACCAAAATCCCCATGTTTGCTCCTTTTCTGAGTAGGACACATCTACTGAATGCAGATTACCAACAGAATCTTTACCTGCAGTGCTCTGTGGTCAACTGTGCTGCTATCAGGAAACCCCAAAGCATGCAGAGAAGAGCAAAGTATGAGATTGCTTGGAACTGAATATCACTCCTGTTTCGTATTAAGCAATGTTGGTTGAGGGTTAAAGATGGTTAGCAGACCACCAATTTCTTGTGGTCTGATGTCAGTTTTCAGTGATGTGTGTCACGTTCATAATAAATACAACCAATTCCTTGGCTTGTTTTTCCAAATAAGTTTTGATTCTGATGTCATCTAGATCATACTCTGCTGTTTTGCTCCTTCAGCTGTCCTAAGCTAGTAATGCATGTGAACAAAATGGCCCCTGCCATCCCCGGTTTAAGAAGTTTTATAAAAGATGCTATAATTGGGGTGTAGTGGGCCCCTTACAATCCTGGTCTGTGGTGCAATTGCACCTGTTGTATTCTTTATAGCTACAGCCCTGGACTAAAAGGGAACTGCATTCAGCAGCTGTGGGAGGTGTGCTGTGTTGAGACCATGTCTGGGGCCATGCTAGATATTGCATCCAGGGCATAGCTAACTGAGTACAGCAGATTGATTGGTAGTGGGGCCCAGTGGTGTGAAAGGACCACTGTATCTCAACTATAAATGTATTTTGTTACCCAGAGAGTGTGGCACATTTCCTTTCTTGCCCATTAATACTGTCTGAGCATAGACACTTACGGTCGAAGTTCTGCTCCGCTGGCCTTACTCTCTGTTGTCAGCTTCCCACTGCCCTTCACAAAGCGAGTTTTCTGTTAAATTGTTTTCAAACAGCCAGACTCTTCTTCCATACATGTAACTGCTGCACGCCGACATAAATAAGTTGCCATGCTGCGCGTCTCGTTACACTAGCTCCTGATGCAGACTGGTGAATTATCCAATGTAAGTCCTGTACTGACAGACCTATTCTCAGTGAGTGTGCAACTACCCTACTCTGCCATTGTTCTTGGAACCCTAGTGATTTTTCTACACCATTTCAGATATAGTCGATATAGTTGAAGGTCTTTAATTCCATAGTCCTTGAACCCACTCTTTTCTCTGTTTTTATTAATTGCCCTGTCTTGATGGTGACCCTTCATGGGTTGAAACGCTGTCGACTTACAACACATTAAGAATGGGAACTCTATGTCGAGATTAGACATCTAGGAATTCTATTCCATTCCAGTTATCCATTTACACATGGCCTTACGTACACCTTGTTGAATTGCACCTATGCAACACTGTGATCATTTGGAAAAAAAACATTTCAAAGGTGTCTACCGGTGAAAGCAATTTGTTTATTAAAATATTTTATTTTCTACAGATTGTTTGAAGCTGTACATTTGGTATACAATTTGCTTTAATTGCTATAAAGATTCTGTTATTTGACGACTTACTATATCTACTTAACTGTAACAAAGCATTGCTGTTGTACATGCACTAGGGCCTGAGATATCCTTGCTAGGCCATTGATTGCATCTCTTTTTCCGTACTAGAGCATGAAATTACAGGTGTAAGCAGCACAGCGCCAGGTTTTACAAAGTAGCAGGCGCTCACAATGTAATTTCTCAAGAAATGTTGCTGTTGGCACAGGGTAGCCTGAAGTCTCTTCTCAGTGGGTTCCTTTCAGGTGATTCCTGAAGGGTGTAATTGTGTGTGTGCATGCCCATCCACTGCCCTTCCTCTCAACACTGTCTGCTGGGCCACCGGAGCACAGGCTTGAAAAGCAGAATTGAGTCTGCAGTGATAAGAGATGCAGGCAATTTTACGAATGAAAACACATTTTCCTCATTAACTGTGAATAACAGCTAATTTGAGAAGTTCCTGAAGTCTGCCTTCCCAGGATGCTGTCATTTGAATGATTTTTCATAAATATGCTGCTCTTTTTTTATCGAACAGCAGAAAATTTACATCTGAAGCCAGAGACGTGTGAGACCTTGAGGGAGCATCCATGAACGTCAATTCACTAAAATGCCAGGGGGAGCGAAAGTGACATCACACGACCTTTGACATTCAATTACATGTGCTCACACACGCTCATATAAACACACATTGACACTTATATTCTCTCACGTAAACACACACTCACACTCAAGCATATGCACAACATACATTTAAAAAACCTTTTTTTTACTTACCTCAACTACCAGGGAGGGCAAAAGTCCAGCTAGCTGTACTCCATTTTGTATTAAACCAGTAGAGAATAATTAAACGTGATTTACTATTAGTGTAATAAAAATGAGAGAAAACAGGGAGAAAGGACCCCAACCGATGTCCAATAGGGTGAGCAGCCCCTGTGTTCCTGGCAGTGGTGGCCTGTCCTTTAGGGCGGAGGGGCCACGCCCCCCCACCTTTTGCCCCTCATGAAGAGCGTCTGTCAGGCTGAACAAAGGTCAGCCTGACAGACACTCTCCATGTTCAGCTCAGGCAGCCAGGAGCAGACATGCGCGATTTGCGCAGACTCCGGGCTGCCTGAGCTGAACTTTGCTGGGCTGAGGAGGTCACAGCTCCTATGGGCGTGACCTCCTCGGCTCAGCAAAGGTGCCTCGAGGCCCTCCCCTGGGTGACGAGGAAAGCGTCACCAATTGACACTCTCCCTGGGCGCTTCAGGTTTAAGCCCTGAAGTGCCCAGGGCGAGTGTCAATCAGTGACACTTCATCACAGAGTGGGGTGGGGTCAGCAGTCTCACTGACCCCATCCCACTCTTTGACGAGGCTGGGACTGCTGCCTCTCCTCATTGGCTGACCCAATGTCAGCCAATGAGGGAAGGCAGCAGTCCCAACCCTCCTCGGACCTGGAGGCTGAAGGTAAGTGTGTGTGTGTTATGTTTTAAATTGAATGTTTGGTGCGCGCGTGCATGTTTGAGTGTTATGAGTGTTGTTAATGGATGTGTGTGTGTGAAAGAATAAGTGTGTGCGATCTTTTAAAATGAATGTTTGGTCCGTGCGTGCATGTTTGAATGCTATGAGTGTTAATGGATGTGCGTGTGTGCGTGTCTGTGTGTGAAAGAATGAGTGTGTGTGTGTCCCGCCCTCCCCCCTCCCTCCTAAAGCTGCCGGCTGCCACTGGTTCCTGGCACTGATTTTGCCACCGCTGAGGCCAGGGGTTTCAAAGGCAGTGCCAGGGGTCGCAAGGGGTAAGCCAGGGGTCCCAGCTGCGACCTCTGGCAACCCCTTAATGACATCCATGGGAGCATCTGGGACAACGAGTAGCATTGAAGCATATATTAGAAAATGTATGACTAGCGTTACCTTTTTACAATCCACCAAGAGATTCCTGGCAGGTTAAATCCATTTGCCACTGGCACAAGTGCAGTTGTAAATTCCACTTGAGGGCTTGGATGTGGGAGTTGCACCTGTCCCCACATTAGAGCTCCAGCTTCATCTATAATAGCTGATCGAAACTCTATGAACATAGGAAGTCAGCAGCAGTTATTGCCTCCATTTTAAGCCTTCTGACTGACTGAGCCTGTGTTAGCATTTCCAACTGAGTGCTTTTTTAAAAGGTGCCTTCTACTGAAGACATTACCAGCTGCTCTTTACCCAACCAGAACGGAAGAGGTGGAGGTATAAAAAGAGTAAATAACTAACTAAATAAATAGCTGTTGATGCCCTCCATGTTAAAGACATCTAGGCTGTTCTCACTGGTTCCTTTCCATACACATCCATCCAAACACAGACATGCATTAACATTGCCCCTGTCTACTACACCCTTTTGATTGGGTTGTATGATGGAACCACGCATGCCAGAACAGTGCATGCCTTTACAACGAATTTCGTTGTAAAAGCATGCCTAGTAAAGGCATGTGTGGGAATGCATGTGAAAGAGCATGCATGGTTTTGTCATACAACCCGCCCTGAAGCCCAAAACAACCCCTACTCCTAATACCTAACCTAACTGACCCCCCCACCCGCACTGATCCCTAAAAAAAAATACTATCCTAACCCCCACCCCTATAAATTAAAGTACCCCTACCCCCACTCGCCCCTAATCCCTAAAAAAAACTACCCAACACCCCACCCCTAAAAAGTAAACTACCCCGATACCCCCTCATGCTCCCTGAGCCCTAAAAAAAAAAAAAAAAATACCCTGGCCCCCACCCCTGCCCCTGAAAAGTAAACTATTCCGATGAGCCCTAAAAAAAAAAACTACCCTGACCCTCACCCCTAAAAACTAAACTACCCCTATGCTCCCCATCCGCCCTGAGCCTTAAAACCTTCCTCCCATATGGAAACTACTCTGACCCCCCCACCCTAAGCCCTAAAAAACAACTATTCCGACCCCCCTACCCCTGCCCAATAAAACTAAGTTATCAACCCTGACACCCACCCACCCACCCTGAGTCCTAAACAAAAAAATACCCGACCCCCACCCCTGCCCCTAAAAACTAAAGTACCCTGACAAAAATAAATCCATCCCCACTGCTAAAAAACTACCCAATATCCCTGCCCCAACCCCACTTACCTCACCAGGTCCTCTTCCGATCTTTCCTCCTCTTCTTTCCTCTCACCCTTCCTTAAACCTTCCCCATCCCATTAAAAATAAACTACACACCCCATTCCAAGCCCTAAATAATAAAAATACCCAAACCTTCCCACTCTGCCCCTTAAAAAATTAAATAAAACCCAACCCCCACTCTAATCTCTTTAAAAAAAATATTTAAAAAACACCCCGTCCCTTAAACAAAATAGTCCGCCCTAACCCCTCACCCACCCCAATCCCTTAATCCACCTCCACCCCTTCTAACCCCCAACCCTGCTAACCCCACTAACCTCACCACGTCCACCGCCACACACCACATGGCTTTTTCTGTGCCTTAACCACACATATGCGTAGTACAGCACATGAGTGGTTGAGGCACAGAAAAAGCCAGGCGTTGTTCAGACAAGCATGATTACACTTGCATGGAAAACGTCTGCGTCCTTAAGGACGTTTTGTTAAGGAATTTTCCCCTTTGTCTGTATTGCATCTTACACAAAATGCAGAAGAAAAAAAGTAGTTATTTTCTGTATTTCCAGTCGTCTGATTGGCTAAGCCAATACTACTTCTTCCTAGAGAATGCTAACTAAGCAGCACACAATAGAGCAATCTGAATGCAGGGGGAAGAGACTTAGATGAGGGAGACCGCTCCAAAACACAAACACTCTAATGGAGTGCTTCATATAAAAGATAAAAACTAATGATTGAAAAGCAAAAATCGATGCCAGACAAACTGACAGATTGTAAAGAGGCAATGCTCCATGGACACAACAAACACAAGATAGAGAGGCTGGACCACCAATAAGAATCTGGCAAAAGAAGCTGACAAAGAATGCCAACCAGTGATAAGCCATGGGTGGGCCCCAAGCCCCTCTATGTTCTTGGTATAGATGCGACCTAAAAAGTGACTTAAAGCCTAGATAGAAATCACAACATTGCGAGCCAGCATAATGAATGCCAGTTTGCCTTGATGTTAGTACAAGTGCTTTGACTGTGACTTTTCATCTGCACTCACTTCATCTACGACCCCCTAAAGTAAGAGTGAAAACAGAAACATGAGTAAAATAACCAGTAAGGGTCCAAGTCTCACTCTCCAATGTGACCCTCTACAGAGCAAGTCTGCTTTAGTCCCTACAAGCCACTGCTTTCAGTGTCAACCTAATAATGAGTCCTTTTTTATGGTCTGACTTGACAGCGTGGCTGTAGGCAGACAATAATGAAAGAATCACAAGAGAGGGGGTTTGGCTCCACCCACATGTGGGGAGCCAGGAATACATGCTTTGAATGGGCAGACGTGTGCTTCCTCAAAAAAAGTGCTTGCTCTTCATACAGCTGCCTTAACTTCAACTTTTAGGGGCACACACATGACATTGGAGTGCCATTAATGTGTCTTAGATAACCAGATAATTAATTATGCTTTCCTCTGAAAGCAGCACAGATGGGAGGAGGGCAGTCATTAACCAACATGGATTTTTTTAGGTCTGGCTTGACAGTGCAACTGTCATGCTACCTTATGACCTACACCAATATCATTCTACAGTACTTTGCTTCCACACAAATACATATTCAACCCAATGCCATCCACTTGTATAGCTTCACATTACCAAAAAGCATTCCTTTAAAACTAGACCTGTTGGCAATGTCAATGCGTGCTTTCATATGGAATCCATTTCCGTATGTTTCTGTGTTCGTGTTCTGTGATCACAGCCTCCAGAAATGGAGATTTCCGTTCGAGGCCAAAATTTTAGTATTGCTGGTGCTGTTTTTTAATTCCTTGCGGAATGTGAGAAGACCTTCGGCGCCTCAGGCAAATTCCCCACGTTCCCCCAGTCCCTAACCGCGCAGTTTTTCCATCTCCCACCTGCAGTGTATCCCTTTCCTTGTGCCCCCTTGCAGGTAGCAGCTGTCTTGTCTTACCTTCTGGATGCGCCACTCCTCTTACGATGCATTACAATGAGAGCCCAGTTTGTCCATGCCCGAATACTTCTCCAAAACATAATTATTGGACTTGAAGAAAAGGAACTCGGACAAAGTAGCCTGAAAAAAGCCAGCCCTGAATTACTGCCCAACAGAAGGCAGCATGTTTTCCCATTACTGGTCTAATTAGCGGTATTTAATTGTTTCTGAGTAAATAAACTGGGCACGGCTGCCTGTAAATAAGCACACTGTGTTTAGCCTGGAGGTGACAAGCCTGGCAGGGGACAGCCTGGATAGCCGTCATCCATATCATCCCGGGGCCTGACTGCCAGAGGCTCGCGACAGAGATTTATTAATCCCAAGGAGGGGCCTCGCTGGCCCTGACATTTAGAACGGATGATAGCCAATGCCGCACAAATAATTCTGCGCCAGCCCGTTAGAATTTCAATTAACCAGAGGCAATAACAAGCGTCGGAAAAAGGACCAATATCACCGCCTGAATGGCGGTGCCCTTGCCCAGTGACATCCTCCTAGCTGTAAAAAGGGATATTGTCAGTACTTTTCTGCAGGGATGCAGTACTTTTTATGGGAACGTGCTTGCACTTCTCATTTGTAAACAGGTACTGTGGAATGGTGAGTACCACACTTCTACACTTACATTTAAAGCATGAATGGTACCCGTCTTCAATCTTCCGCAGAATACTATCTGAAGTGGAACTGAGGCGAATGGCTGTCTCTGCCTTGCTAGCAGTTGAAACGTGAGTACGCTCATATAAAATGTAAGAATTCTGTTCATTATCGTCATGAAAATTCCTTTTAGAGATACTCAGTGGTAAGGTGTAGAAGCGAATGCTGCCTTTTTTTTTAACGTAAACTCCTAATTTTTCCGACGAGGAGTAAATTCACACTGAAATAAAGGCGTGAATTTGCAGACGTATCTCCCAATACGAGAACGCTATGGTACTTCCTGCCAATTTTTGCGTTTATCTTGTGTGCGGAGATTAATTTAGCATTTTCCTATTATTTTTAACTTAGGAATCTAAAGCATTTTGGACACGAAATGAATTTGAATTCAAATCAAATTTCAACACTTTAAATATCTTACTCCAAAATCATTTTTGTTAATATTGCAGTTTAATCTCTGAAACATTTACCCATCAATATTTTCTACATTAAATTCAAAATATAGTTGCACATTCGATTCTCTCATTTTCATGTGGACTTTTCATTCATTTTTTTGTCCTTCCACACCCAATTTTTTTTCAAAAGGCGAAGAAAACCCAGAAGCAATGAAGGATTTTCGGTGAGGATTAACACACGAAATGTGCATGCTGTTTCCATACTTGAAAATCTGGCACAGTTTTACCAGTTGCGACTCGCTGATCTGTAAAGGGGCGGGGCAGGTGTAGTGTGCATGGGGAGGGGGTGGTTGGGGGAGGTAACATTTAATAAAAAAAAATAAAAAAACATATCTCCTACTTTGCCGTGCCGCTCCTCTCTCCCTCGACGTCGCTGCAGGCAGGTATCGGCTTCCAGCCTGCCCTACGGCTAACCCTGACGCTGCTCAGAGCAGCATTAGGACTGGCTGGGAGAGCCCTGCTTTGCGCTCCCAGGCAGACTGGTAGCCTGTGCAGGCTCCCTCCAACCTGGTAACTTAGTGCCGGGCTGGAGGAAGCCCTGTGTGCATGTGTGTTTGGCCGGCCCGAGACGACCGGCCAAACACACATGTGCTCAGCGGGGAGTTCTCTGTGCACTCCCCCTCACTGTCCGTCATCTCCATGGCCCGCCCCTTTCACCACAAATTGATAATAAACCTAGTTTATTATCCCTTCGTGGTGTTTTGCTTCACAACGGACCGAGATGAAACACTCATGCACTGACAAAAAAATCTCTGGAATGCAACTCAGAGAAATACATTTATTAAACCACTCTGCAAGGTTCGTAGAGGAAGATTAGCATGCTGAAAGCACACATTAAAAATGGTCACAGCAATGAAATAAAAACATGTACAAATGATTCTCCACTACTATATACACAGCAAATGTGTGTATATATATATATATATATATATATATATATATATATATATATTAAACACTTCCAGTTAGCGTACCAATCCTGCTCCAGACCGTCAGCGGTGCTTGTCTCCTTGCGAGCGCTGCCTCGCTATTATTCCACACTTAGTCCCCTTGGTACAGAGAAGGACAGCACTCCACGGGTATCATAATTCATCAGGGTTTATTGGCAAAAAAGGAAAGAACGCGTTTCGGCGTTGCCGCCTTCGTCAGCTTATATATAGATATATGTCACAATGCAAAGCAGATAACAAGAATTAAAAATGCATCACCATGAGGCATGGGTAAATCTGCGTCATCTCGCTCCTTATCAGCGTCAGACCGCCAGATCCCAGAATCGATCGTGGAGAGAGGGAGATCAGTTATCCTCATGGGAAGGATGACGCACCTCAATGTCCTGGGCATGTCCGAGATCTGAGTCCCTCCCCAGTCCATCTGGTCTTGGCCTCTTATATACTTTAAACAAACCACACAGGAGAATTCTAGAAACCCCCTCGCACTCCGTAAGTTTATTTTTCAAAAATGCTGGCTACTTCAGGTCAGTTTTGAAATGAATACGTTGGAACTGGCCAAAATCCCAAGATTCCCTCTCTCAAAACAAAGCTGTTCCCTGCCGTACCATAAACATCATCCTAGTACATTCTTATCAGCCTAAGCCCTTGGTGCGAAAGAACACGCAGACACGCAGAATAAAAGCATGAGAAAAAAGCACATTGTATAACATGGGCATGGAAAAATACTTGCAACTTTTATCGTGGCGGTGGCTAATACTAAAATAATGTCAATAGACAAAAATTACGGTGTGCTGCTAGGCTAAGTGCAACGTGGAGTCAGTGGTCAAAACAAATTTCATTACACGTGGTGAAAGGTTTGTAGCTTCTGCTGCTGGCAAGGGTGGCGCTCCTCCACCCTAATGGAGGAGCCTCCCGTGAGTTTTACCAACCTCTAATGGTAAGTTAGCTCAGTGCATTACTGTTCATACCATGTGTCTTTTGGAAAGATCAACTGTTCAAACTCCTGTAAGTACGCCACCAGGCTTCCAATCTTCTCATTTTGTATGCATCAATTTCAGTGCATTTTGGTGAGCATATGTCCTACACAAACGCTGTATTTTATTTTGATGCTTGAATAACAGGTGCTAGTAATGTCCAAATTACTTTATAGACCTCAGAAGGATAAAAGGCTAAGATGACTCTGCCAGTGTCAGATGGAATGCTAAGAAACAGCTAACACATATTCAGGAACTGGCAACCCATAGAACTATTTTAACAGTTAGTTATGTTTGTTGTGGAGAGCATCTTCTATTAGATGCAAGATGCATTTTGCGATCTACTTTGTGGCAATTAAGTGGTCATTGGTTTTGCATTAAAGTTATGTGGCGGGAAGCTACAAGTATAGATTTATGAATTGTTAGCTCGGCTGTGCTATGAGAACATTCAGTGAGTTCTTCCCAATGGCTTTTGGAGTTTAGTTTGAATTTAGAAGTAGTTGTATGAACCACTTTTGAGGGTGTGTTTATGTGTTTATGGGGGGTAGACAGGAGTTAATATACAGCTCCCTGAAGTACTAAATGGGACATGATTAACACGTTGTTTTTTCCGGGAATGTCTAATTTACTAAGGACATCACTTACATGTTGTCGGATGTTTCATTTGAATATCACGATTCCAGCAAGTGCTTTACCGGAACTGGTTAACTTGATGTTACCACAGAGTTAGATGAGCACAGGATTGACATGCAGACACGGTGTTTCTGTTCTCCATCATTTAAAACTGTGAAGTTAGCACTTGTGTTTCCTTGCATGGAAGTAATGTTACTGCATTTCTGAATGAAGTACAACCACTTTCTTAAAAACATAACAGTAGTGATTAATGCACGGAAGAGCACTTTCTGCACACTTAGGAAAATTTCCCCAACTCCCAACAATCTCTAAATGAGGACCTAACCTAGGTTAAGTCTTTCTAGCATTAACATGAGTCCTCTTTTTGATAGCTAATAAGGGGTTACCTTTGCTTCAGGTCCAGAGGAAGACTGGAACTGTCTGGTAGTGCTTCTAAACCATTGTAGTCCTTGGTGATTCAGCAGGCAGGGGAGGATGGCTCCCAAGGGAGGAGCCCTGAACTCGTCCTGACATATTTCTCTGTTGTGGTGTTTGCCTAGTACTTCATGCTCTAATTCGTTGCATCACATACTGTATGTGTATGTTTTACTCAAGTGTAAAGAAAGGCAGTGTGTGTTGAATGCACAAATTACCAAGAATACTGTTGTTTTAATATTCATATACTAAAAATGTATAGAAATGCCGCGTTTAGGCAGCACAAGGCCTACAGAAAGGCATAAAGTATTTAAAAAAAAATCCCCCCCCGAGTTTTAAGTGTATTTGGTTATAATGTATAGAAACTCAGCACAAAAAGGTGGGCCCCATGGGAGACCCTCTTGCACCAATAGACTTTGGCTAAATGGTGATGTCAGATAGCCTGGTTCCTCTGAAAGGCCTGGAGGGTTAGTCGTAGGTCAAACTGTGTCAAAATGTAAAACGGAACAACCTTCGAGACTACCAAGGTGAAAGGAAAGATAAAATCTCACTAGCATAAGGCATTTGGCGTATCTACTTTACCGGCTCAGTAAGCTCTTACTGACTTGTGAAATTTCGCAAGTCAGTGGCTAAAGTTATTTCTTAAGACCATCATGCAACAGAGACAATCCCCAGGTTCTGGCTAAATACACTCCCAAGGTGGAAAAGTACACTCGCCCCAGAATCACAGTGCATGGCTGAAGATCCACGCCTTCTGACACCTATCAACTTAAAACCCCTTAAACTAAAGTAGTTTCAGATTATACAATACTTCCAACACCTCGTATATATGTCGTGGTGTAATGTGGTATGGTTGCAGCATTCACTGAGGAGCCATTCCCTGCGTCAGTAAAAAATATTTTCTTTTGACCGATTTAAAACTAAAAGTTTGCTACAGCATGCATTGCTGCTAGCAAATGGGCATTATTTGTGTAACCAATGTGAAACTATCGAACAGTTTTAAAGCAGGAAGGATAATGTAGTTTTTTTAACGTAGAGGGAGAAACACTTCTTTGCTGGTGTAATTTTCTGAGAAATATTTTGCCATGAATCCGCCTCTCAAGCAATCCCTGGCTACTGGTACATTTCTGCATCCTTCAATTCGTCTCAAGGTTGAATCTGTGATCAGCTGCTAGCTACATTGGAGCTATTGCCTTTCGCAATTCATTGATTCTTGCTTAATAGACTGAGTTTTCTGTAGCACACATCTCAAAGTGCTTTGCTTCAAGTAACCCAGAACTTTTGTTCGTAAGTATGTACAGATTAGGTATACAGTAGCCTGTGAGAGCTAGATGTAATTGATGAAGTTAGGCTCAAGAATGACAGAATAGAGACAGTTCTCTTGTTCTTGAATGGAGGTTGGTTAGTTTTGAGGGCGCCAGTAGTGCTAAGGCGTGAATTTGACTGCATGCTCAGGGACAGGCTGATTGAGGGCGTTCTAAAACCCAGGATCCTGTACTTCTTGGGATATGCTGCAGGTGTTTCGTTTGTAGATGTTCTGCTTGTTAACGGAGTAGAAGTTCTCGGTCAATACTCAACAGCGGGTCTGCTTCTACAGATACTCTGGAAGCTAGTAACAAACAGCCTTATGCATGGTAGGGTGAACTTTAAATCCAGTTCCCAGACCTGCCAACTTAATAAAACATTTCACAATGTGAGGAGGGGTTGTGGCTGTGAAAGGATAGGGGCCTTGAGCTGAGAACTGCTTCTGTAAGAGGCTGTTCTGTCCCATCCACCCTTGGTTGCCCCCTACTCCAAAAACTAACCAGAAAAAAAGAACAAAAGCTTACTAAGGCTGCTTCCTCCGATATACCTGGGGCACATTCCCCATCCTTAATTGACATTGGCTGCCCAGAGCCTCCAAAAGCAGCTGAAAAGCCACTGTTGTGCAGTGGTTTCCAGCTGTTTTCCCTCTCACCGTGTGATATTGTCTCCTCACAGGGTGACCGTGTGAGTGGAGCCGATATTGTGTAACACATGGTGGCATGTGGGAGTTAGCAGGTCTGAATTCCACCAGGAGTGGTTTTGGGAGGGTTTGATGTGGTCATATTTTTCAAGTTGAAGGTGAGTCTACCTGCTTGATTTTATTTTTGGTTCAGTCCCTTGGTGACCATTGTAGTGAGGTCTGCATGAATCTTCAATATTAGGAAGTGGTGTTCAATCACCTGAGTCAGTGTACTCATGTATGATAAAAAGCAAAAATAATATGGATGCCCCTTGGGGTACATTTCTTCAAACCAGCTACGTGAAGGCTTTACAAGGCCCTGTTAGTTTACTCTGACAAGGAGTGGTTAGATTTGCTCCATGCCTGTGTTTTTCATTCCCTACATTATGGGAAAATGCAATGATTTACCACATATTGGGCTAAGGATAGTTCAAGGACAACTAGAAATGGATGATGTTCTTAAACTAGAGTAATGAGGAGCCCTCTCTAATGCTCACTGTTTCACTTTCAGTCTCTCTCGTATGTATAATTATTGATTGATGGAATTGTAGTATATGGTGTGTCTTCTCATACTTTAAGACTTCACTAGGGTAACAGAGATTTGAGATCAGCCAGTCAGTGGCTAGGCTCTTGGATCAGTCTTGAGTTTCTGCAGTAGCTAGCTATAGTTATCCATGTTTGGTGGCCATGAACTCTTTCTTTAGGGAGAACTGAGATAACTAATTCACTACTAGCTGAGACAAATGTTTAATGCAATTTCAAGTTGCACTAAGTTTAGCAAACCTCTACACAGTAGTCTTCAACATGTGGAGAAGGCCATGCTTTGGGGACATGATGACATGGCCATGTGAGCCATAATCTTGAAGAAAACCCCTAATCTGATTAGGCATAGATTGTGGCAGAATCATGTTGGTATGTGGTTAAGATAGCCAGGATTACAGCAAAGCCCTACACTTTTAGCTTTGTCATGGGGGTAAGTGTAACACAAATAACCCACAATAAAACAATGTTATTTTCTAGCCCTTTGTGATTTCTCGTTGCAGCAATGTAATTAGATGTAATAACCTCTATTAACTCTTCTAGGCAGGGTTGAAGACCCTGAAAAAGGCCCTCCTTGGACATGTTTCCATGACGATGAGCAAAAATGATGAAGCAAGCCACCTAGTGGGTTTTCATTCTTCTAAAGTATGAAGAAAACCTTTACATTGTTAGATGACTACTCTAATGGAGGATTGAAACCTTAACAACGGATGACAGGGACCATAAGTTCTTCTTGTGTGAAAAATGACTTGGGTGTGGAAAGCGTATCTAAAACTGCTGTGCAAAACCATTTTCCTCTCACTCCCCTATTACATGAAAGTGTGGTTTATTTCAAACAACGTGAATAGATCTTCGTGCTGGATTGCACAAGGAGTGTGTTTCGGGCTTTCTGGATTTCTCAGCATGAACATTCTGTTGATTGGCTACTTTGTTAATGCCATTGGTATAGCTTCCCAATTTTGGCAGTTCCTTTGACTTCTTCTGCCTCTTGTGATGCCTCATATTATTCCCAGAATACAATTCAGTAGTAGCTGAGCAAACCCTCAACTCCCACCTTGACTATGCATATGCTTTTATTGTTAGACTGAAAAAAATCAGAACTCCCATCATCCAGGATGCCAGAGCTAGACAGACAGCTGAGAAAGAGCTTGGGGATCTGATCACCCCATCACAAGGAAACACTGCTGGCTCCCTGCAAGCTTCCGAATCATCCCCAAGACTTTCTATCACGCCCGTCTTCTATCTGTGAAATGTTTGTAATAACTCATCGATTACATAGGACTGTGCGCTGGCAAACACCCTGGTAAGCCAGACAAAATGTACTCAATGTCCCAGTGCACGAGGAGGGACAGCACTTTCATGGGCACCCCAACTTCTAAATGTGCTTTCTGGGACCAACTAGGACTCAGGAGGAATTTGATAACACAAGTATGTGAATAGTAGGTCCTTTTTAGCTCTAATACGTTTGCTCATACCATAGAGAGGCACATCATCTGATTAAACACCCATCGTACCTCCTGATTATGTGTTTTCCAGAATTTCATGCAACAATAACATAGGCCCAGAGTCACCAAATTCTGGCAATAAGGTCTGTCCCAGGAATTGGAAATAACTACACACACGTAGGAATACTACATTGTATTCCAACTTCTCCTGATTCTGGAGAGAAATCCGCTGACACTTTCAACTTTCCTAGAACAGGTAGAAAAATGCAACACAAAGGCTGTATAGGGCCAGGGGGTTAGGGCAGACCAGTGGCTACACCGTACTAAAGGCAGAGCCAGAAGGGAGGGTCACAGCCACAGTATCTGCTGTTGGTCTTGCACTGCCCTTCCTTGGCACAGGAGAGTAGTGGGGGTTCAGGGTACGCCTGAATGTGATGGAGGTGCATTGTATTCTCTTCCAGCCTCCTCAATGTCTCTGTAGAGGCCAGGCAGTGACCAGGTTGTGCTTCTGCCCTATCTCCCAGGCATCTGTTTCACTGGGTGTGCATCCACTGAAATCCGTTCTGGGTTCTCTGGGCCCTGAGTAATGGGGTTTTAAGTTTACTGACACAATAATTCCAGAGCCAAAAACATCAGACTACATCTGTAGCCATCCCTCTGGTGGAATAACAATTCATAAATAAGAGTCTTTGGTCCTCTCAGTTAGCGTTCCTCATTAACTCCATAAAGAGGTACCGGGGCCAAAATTGACAATTGCGATTGGTATCTTCCCATGAGTTAACAGGGATCATGAGTTAACCTCAGTGGTAGAGTGAATAATCAGAAAGACCCAGAATTACTGGGTCATTTAACGCAGGGTTTACATAATTCCAGAGGGGTAAACATTGAGATTTAGCACCTGCCAGTGGCTCTGGGAGTAGGTGTGTGGCAGCTACTCCAGCACCCCCTTGTTTGTATTACAAATTTTCTAAAAAGAAAAGCATTGCTGTAGGAAATTGGGTTAGTGGTTGAGAGGGGTGAAACTTACTCAAGCAGCAACCACAATTCTTGTCAGGATGAAATACAAGCAAACCACAAATAAACTTGTGCTAAACCCTCTGGTAGTTTGGCACAAGAGCTGTCGGGCTTAACTTACAGGCAGTCTGTAAAGTATTTGTGCATCGCTTCAAACAGTAATAAGCAAAAATACAGCACCAGAAAAATCCTCAACCATTTTAGAAAAATAGAGTGCATTTTAATTTAAAAAATGACAAAAATCTAATTAGTAGAGCCAGAGATATGCAGTTTTAAAATGTAGATAAATATAGCGCCTAAAAGTACAAAATGCCACTCACAGCTAGCTGGGTGTGCTAGACCAGGTGAAAGTTACACATTGAGGCCGACTGCAATAAAACGTGGGCTGGATACAAAGACCAGGTTAGTCTAGCTAAAAGAATGATCTGAAAGTCCAGGGCAAAGCGTCCAGTTTGCGATTGAGGGGGCCGTGACCGGCAAGGAGAATGTTGTGGATGGTTGTTACTGTAGTGCAAAGAGAAGGCCGAGTGTTGTGGAAAGTCATCACAGCAGCACGAAGAGCCTGTTGAGGGTCGCGTATGGTTGTTGCTGGAGATGAACATTGGCAGTCACCGTGGGCTGTTGGTACTGTAGCACAAAGTGCAGATCTCACATTGCTGGTTGTCGCTGGCAGGCACTGTAGCGTAAAGAGACCGGTTCACCGAATCTTTTTATTGGCAGTCGGCGCAGGTGGCAGGATCATTGCATAGACAGGCCTGTTTGGGAAGAACAGAAAAATTCAGGATTTCTCCTTTCTCTCGTTGAACTGATGCCATACCAGGGCTCAAGGAACTGAGAGACACCTAATGGGAATCAGGACCTTACTCCAGCAGAGGCCAGAAGGACTCAAGCAGTTCCAGATGTAGGTTCAGTTTCAGCTCCAGCAGCAGGTCAGCTAGACAGATGGCGAGAGCTTCTGGAGCTTGTTATATCCTGATAGCTCAGAACAGGAGGTCAGTCAGCTGACCCTTGGAGTCACTTCAAATTGGGTTAAAGGGTGTGCAGGTTCAGTCTTCCTTTTCAGCAAGCAGGGTAGGCTTCAAGCAGCAAGGTTGCTGGGCGTCTTTCCTCTGTATTATCCACAGGTCAAGGAGTGTACTGAAGATTTGGGACTGAGGGTCAAATATGTATACTTGGTGCCAGCTTTGAAGTACGAGAGTCTTCTAGAGGTTTCAACCCCCGGAGGTGCTTGGAATTTCCTGCCTCCCTGCCCTGGCCTCAGTTTTTCTGAGGGCAGAACAGACTGGTATGAAACTATTTGTGAGTGTACAGAATCAGAGTCTTCGTGGTATGAAATTGTAGTAGGTGACAGCTCCTTCCCCCTGTCAAGTCAGAGATGGCTCATCCTGCCAACACCTATTCCCGGAATTTAAGAATTGTTCTCTACTAGGACATGTAAAACTGAAAAGTACATCTTAGTGTTTAAACACATTTCACCCGGTGTGTAGGACCTATTGTAGGGGTGGCTTATATGTATTGAAAAGGTACTATTGTTCACTGTCTGGGCCCTGTATGCATTCCTTATGGGGGAACAATTATCAGGTGCAGACAGCTGGAAACTCTTAGAAAGCCTCACAAAGTTTAAAGCAGAAAGATGCAAACTTTCTAAAAGTGGCATTTCCAAAACGTTAATCTAAACTCTGACTTTATCATTAAAAGAAGATTTTAAATTAAAACTCATTTGAGTCCAAACATTACATTTCTACCTGTTCAAAAGTTGGCACTTATTAAATGTAATACGGTAACCCAATCTCATCCTATGGGAGAGGTAGTTCTCACAGTAGTGAAAAACAACTTTGGGAGTTTGTCATTACCAGGGCATGTAAAAGATATGCCATGTATTTTAAATACAGTACACCCTGCCCTATGGGCTGTTTAGGGCCTACCATAGGAGTGATGTATATGCATTAAAAAGGGAGGTTTAGGGCTGACAAAAGGTTTATTTTGCCAGGTCATGATGCAGTTTTAAACTGCACACTCAAGCTTCAGTGGCGGGCCTGGGAATTTAAACTGCACACACAGGCTGCAATGGCAGGCCTGGGGCATGTTTTAAAAGGCTACTCAAGTGGTTGGCAGAATACGTGTTGCAGGCCCACTAGTAGTATTTAATAAACAAGTCCAGGGTAAACACTTACCTACCAACTTTTTAGTAAATTAAATGTGCTAATTGGAGGTAAGCCAATGTTATCTTTTTTAGGTTGAGCGCTCAAGCACTTTAGCCCCAGTTAGCAGTGGTACAGTGTGCAGAGTCTGAAGGCCAGCAAAAGTGAAGTCAGAAAACACAAACTGGAGTTTTGAATGCAGGAAGTTGGGGGAAAGCCACCACAAAAATGGCAGGTACAGAAATTGCTTTTTAGAATATAGAGCACCAGAAGTATATTCATTTGACGCTTTTTCTGCAGCAATGGCATCTAATCCGATCAGGGCACACACTGGGCAATTCCCCATGTCCAGCTGTGTTTCTTTAGTGGCTCAAGCAGCTGTACAGTTAAATAAAACAAGAGTGTAGCTCATGTTGAAATGTCGAATAGTTTTAGGATTACTTTTTCATTTGAATTGTTCATCAGTGATCCTTCAAACTAAACACATATTTCATTAAAATATATAAAATAGATACCTTAAGCACCCCCACACATTCTCTTTTTCTACTGATGATCATTGAAACTGATAGGGCTGGCATACTCATTCAACTGCATCAGTGGTAGGCTTACCATCTTCCGAGAAAAGTACTGGGCTCATGTTAGAACTTCTGGACGACCCAGGAATTGGCATTGTTATGATATGAATTTATGTAAAATTCTCAATATTTGTTCTTAGCTGTCAATTCTGATTCTTCTTGCATTAATAATT
The DNA here is from genome assembly GCF_031143425.1 of Pleurodeles waltl. Taxonomy (NCBI): domain Eukaryota; kingdom Metazoa; phylum Chordata; class Amphibia; order Caudata; family Salamandridae; genus Pleurodeles; species Pleurodeles waltl. The sequence continues at coordinate 1,763,784,872 of NC_090440.1, forward strand.
TAGAATTACTGTAGACATCTCTAAAATTCTATCTAATTGATGTCCTTTTGTGTTGCATATTACATTTCAAAGTATTCATCTTTTGATTGATTGCTCCCCTTTTTTATGTTCTTTATCTGGCTTTAACTTAGAAGTGATGGTTATCCTATTAAAATACCAGCCAAGTGGTACAAATGGCGGCTTTGGCTGAACGATGGACTAGCGTGTCCAGTCTCATTGTCTCATAACTGTTCAATAATTAGGTGATTTTTTTCTCTCTTCTCAATTCTTGAGCAGTGATGAGGCTGGCCGAAAAATGCACAGGGCGTAGTGAGGCTTGGGTAGAACAATATAAAGCATTTTAAGTAGGCACAAAATGTGCCTAATAGGTACGTTTGAAGACCTGGGACACCATTACTTCTCATAGCTTCAAAATGTAGATTTTCTACAGACTGGTGGGCAGAAAATGCGGATTTTATTAAAGACATGGAGGCTAACATTATGCAATCTCCTTTGTTTCCACACCTCACAGCAACCCCTTTAAGGAACTTAGAACACAATAAAGATTCCAGCCCAATAAAAGGTCAGAACTCCCAACCATCTTCCTTTTTTTTAGCTCCATACAACATGTCAAACAAACTTTCTTTGAATTTAAAGCAGTCTCCGATCAAATATCCATGTCATGTTGATATTCTTTTCAGTCCTTTGACCACAAGAGCACTTATCCATCCATCTATAATTGAAACTGCACTGTCCGTCAAACGTGCCCATGAGCTACAATTTAAACAAAATAATAATGAAACCAGGGTAGCATAATGGGAGGGATAGCCTCTGTGTCCCTAATAAAATCCAGATTATCTGCCCACCAGGCAGTGGAAATCTACATTTTATGACAAGACCCATAGGCTAAAAATATGCAAGTTTAAAGCTTCTCAACCAAACAACAAGCCATATCCTTCACAGGCTTAAAATAAAACTTCCTGAAAGTCACATCATTTGACCAATTAGCAGGTAGTGTTAGTTACTTGAAATCATTTCTGTGGTTTTGTATGTGTAAAATGGGAGCCTAACTATAACGTCCCTGTATCCTTTGGGTTTTTTAAGTGAATATATATGTCCTCATGAAAATGCACGGTGATGACCCACAATGTAATGCAAGAATTTGTAAATGTATTACGTGCTTGGTGTAAAGGCATGAATAGTAAAGGCTAGGTCTGGACTGCTTGTGTTTTTTTCACTGGGTATATCCCTGGTGGGCTCGAGCCTTTTTTGGGGGCAAGAGGGTCTCTGCTGGTGACTCTGTCCCTTTCTGCAGCATCCACCAGATAATTACGGAGAGGGGCACTTCAAGAGAGAGTGCCATGAGAAAGCAAGGAGCAACAGAACAGGGCTAGTTTGAACATTTTTCACAGGGCTGCTTTCGGTTCTCAGTCTGGCCTTGCTAAAGGCATAAAAGGCAACATCTGATATTCGCTCCTTCACTTTAAACACCTATTTCACTTTTGGTCTCTCCCCTCTGAATCAAAGTAAATGAGCTGATTCATAAGTTATAAATCAAGGGACAAGTAATTGCAAGATCTCATGGGCCTGAAAAAATATTCTAGAACATTTTCACAATGTGTTTTGTGGCAGCATTTTCGCATTCTGAGAATAGAGAGATTTTTGTAGTGTATTGTTCTGAGGGTTCCAATTCGTAGGCTTTGTTTAAAGACAGTATTCTTGTGTGTGTGTGATAAGAATGGAGCATCCAACACACAGAATAATCTACTTTGCCTTAAATAAACACTAATCAGATTTACCTGCCATGACCCGAGCCTGGAAATGCGTAGCCCCATGGGTCTCAGTGGAATAAGACTGGTGCCTCTGTTTCATGTCTTTGAAAGTTCTCTGGTAGGTGACGGGTAGCTTTGTTGCTTGAGGCCTGCACCTGTCATGGCCGTGTGTACTGAGGGACAGCTCTGCTCCCCGAGTCTGTACGATCTGCTACGTAATGTTACTCTATGTAATACTACTACTGAACGCTGAATATCAAAATTACCTTTACTATCCTCTTCTTCATCGGTCTTTACTATAAACATGAACCCACCGCCGATACTGGAACTCACAAAAAATACTGTGAACACAGGTCTCACCTACCTTGGCTGTGCCCCGCAAAGGGACTGACATTCCCTTCATCCATTGTGGCAGGGCCTTAAAGGCTTCCGCTGGGCTTTATTCTCTGCTTCCCCCCCATCAGTAGCTGCCCGCGGGCTGCAGAAGGGGCGAGGCGGGGAGGAGGCGCGGGGGCGCGCTAAAATTTAATTTAACTAAATAAATAAAAAACACCTGTTCCGCGTCGTCCCACGCTGCACTCCTCTTCCTTGCTGGCTGGACGCAGGCTCCCAGCCTGCCCTGCGGCCAATCCTGACGCTGCCCAAAGCAGCGCTGGGATTTGCTGGGCGCTCCCAGGCAGACTGGGAGCCTGTGCAGGCTCTCTCCAGCCCACAGCCTACAGCGCATGTGTGTTTGGCTGGCCCGAGATGGCCGGCCAAACACACATGTTCTCTGAGGGGGAGTGCTGAGCACTCCCCCCAGTGCACGTCACACCCGTGGCCCGCCCCACATAGTTTATTATCATTTTCTTTAAAAGGGTTTTCAGCTGCCGCTGCAGGTTGGGGGGGGGGGAGGGTGACGCTCCTCCACCCATACGGAGGAGCCGCCATTGCCCTCCATGCAAATCTAACTGCCAGAGTAGTGAGTTGCTAGAGGTACACTGAGGGAGTGATGGTATGGGAAGAATTTGGAAGTCATTCCAAACTTTTTACCAGGGCTTTATGGCATGCCTGGCCCGTAGGACTCAGTGAACTTGAAAAGGTTCAAAAATTAGCAGCACGACAGTGGTAAGTGGTGCTTCACCACTTCTACACATAGAATGGTGGAGAAGATGAGCCACTTGCCTTGTGCATATAAGCTGCAGTCTTTAATTCTGTACTCAGTGACCTGTCCTTCTGTAGAAACGTATGTGATAGAATGCAGAGAGATCCTGAGATGGCAGCAGTGCTTAATTTGAGCCAGTGAGGGCCACCGGGGATCAGCACTTATTTTATCTCTTCAAACCAGGGATATTAAGTTTTAGGGGCCCTAGGCCAAACGTATTTTGGGGGGCCCTATACGGAACAGCTTTGAATTTATGATCCAGTTTCAGCTCTTTCATACCCTCTTTGGCCAGGTCACTGACAGGACAAAGGCACACTGTCCATATTGTAAATGGGTTTACATCTAATATTCACAGATGTGTATTCAATATTGTAACACAGCAGCAGCTCACTGATATTACTGCAAATAATCTCTGTGACATCCTCCCATTTCTCATATGCGAGGACTTGTTTGGTTCTAAAATAAACTTTTTTGAATGGATTTTGCATGAAACATGAACACAATATTTCTCTGCAAAATGTTTTTAATAGACTCTCACATATCACTCACATTAAAAATAAATTAAAGGAAAATGGTAATTAAAATAATTTAAGGTCATCAGGACAAGAGACTCTGCAGAACAGAGCCTCCTCTATCAGGGGGCCCACTGAAAGGCTGGGCCTTGAGCCAGAGACCACTTTGCCCATGCCTTAAAATGTCTCTGCTTCAAACATTTCCAGAGAGCAACAGAGGCAAAAGCGCACAATGGGGAAAGAAGAAGGAAGGGGGGAAAGCAGGAACCCACAAGAGTAAAATAAAGGGGCACCAAGTGTCTGGCAGTGGATTAACAGACTTACCAACTCACGCAGTGCCACAGTGTGACACTCTATATCGGCTCCATCACACGGTCACACGGTAAGTAGTCGGTATCACACTGCAGCAGGAAAAACGAGCTGAAAACCACTGTAAACAATGTTTTTCAGCTCATTTTGGAGGCTTTGAACTGTAGACGTCCATTAATGGGTCTGAAAACACCCCAGGACATCAGCAGCAGCCTCAACAAAGCTTTTTCTTTGTGGAGAAGGGGGCTTGGGGGCTGGGTGAGGGCAAAAGTGCCACTTAGGTACTTCTTGGCACAAGGCCCTTCCCCTCCAAAGCCCGGCCCGTCTCAAATGGTGAGAATGTTATTGTGGTTGGCAGGTCTGGATTAATGAAACCTGGGGTGGTTTCAAGATTACACAGCCTTGGTACTGGGTACACTGACATTTAATGGTGCCAGCTGCGGGCTTCAGAGCAGAGCTGTGGCCACTGGCACTAATTCTTTTAAAATTAAGCACTGCATGGTAGGTACACCACCCTGGTCCCAGTGGAATGACATTATTTTGGTGTGTGTAGAATAAATAATTTCTTTCTTCCTTCAACATCATTTGTGGTGGATTGTTTCAGTGGTGACACAGAGAGCAATGCTTACTGGTATATGCAGAGGGAGCAGGAGTGTACACCTGCGCCACTGTGTAATCTGGGCACCTGTTAAGAGGCCATGTCCCGTCAAGGAACCTTAGTTAGTGTGGCACTTACTGTTTGAAAAACTAGGGGTGTGGTGGGGTGGCCTCGGTGAGTAGGCTCCTCAATGAGGATAGGAAGACAGATTGGAGAGGATGTGGTGTAATGGCCAGAGTTGCCAACTTTGGAGCTGGGGAACCAGGTTGGAGTCTTGGTGTCGGCTCAGCATCCTGTGATTCCAGGCAAATCACTTAATCTCCCCGTGCCTACCAGTATAAATGACTGTGTCCTGATGTAACGTTACCTGGTGCTCATGTTAAGCACTCCAATACCTCTGAGTTGAGTTTGCGCTATATAAAACAGCAACAACAAAAAAATATGCCTATCTGGTTTCTGACCTTATTAGACTCTTGATTGTGAATAAGATCTGTAGGTATCCTTCATCTGCTGGCTGTACCAATAAAGGAAATACTGTGCCCCTTTTTTGCCAGAAAGTTATTTATGGTCAGTGGCGGCTGACAACTACCGAGAGTGGTGGGGCAAGCAAATGGGTGGTGGGTGGGTACATGCATGTGCGCTGCATGTAAGGAGGGGACATGGAAAATAAATAAATAAAAAGTCCCTTACCTTGCTTGCAAGTTGCTGCATGACACGTCCTCCTCGGTCTGACTTTCTTCTTCTCTCGTCCAGGAACCGGTACAGGCTCCATCCCAACTCCCTTGACCAATCCTGGCACTGATCTCATGCTGTTAAGTAGCATGAGAGAAGGCCAGGATTGGAGGGAGCGACCTCTCTCGATGCTCCTGAGGGCACTGGAGTCCTGTGCTTGCTTTAAACTAAGCTGTTGAAGTGCGCATATCTGACTGGCCGTTGCAAGACAGCCTGCCAAAGAGACAAGCACACTTTAAACTTAAATGCACAGGCAACCCACCACTCCTACCTGCTGCTGCCACTCAGCTGGCCTTGCCCCGTTCTCACACTTGGTTCGGGACGGGTTGATGAAAAATAAAATGGTAATAAATTAACTTTATAACCACTTTATTTTTCATCTATGGGCAGTGTCTGGGCGCATTTTTGTCAGTGGGAGGACGCTCCTCTGCTCTAATGGAGGTGCCACCCCTTTTTATGGTATATACTTGATTGAAGATCTTCACTTTGTGAAACTGGTGGTGCAGGGACAGGAGAAGCAGCCTTAAAGAGGTCATTGAAATATTCCTCTATTGCTGTGACCCTTTATGCAAGGAACAAATAGAGGAAGAACTACACTGCACAAGTAAAGGAGTATTCATTTGTAAATAGGAGGACTACACCGATTGAGGCGGGGGGATGTAAATCCTTTGCAGAAATAAGTGACACGTGGCAAGGCATAATACTAAATGTACTTTTCATGTTGCATACAGTGCAGGCCTGGTTGTATGCTAACACATTTATTGTTTGTGCATTTCAAATTAATGCAGGTCATGGTCCAAGTACAGGGTCTAGAAAGTAGGCTAACTTTGAATTTGTGCAGCTAGTAAATCAATCAATAGATCAGGATTTATAAAGCATGGCTAATCACCCGATAAAGTATCCAGGTGCTTGCAGGTCCCGGAGGCTTAGTCGAACAGCTAGTTCTTTAGGGCCATTCGGAATTCCGAAAATGAGGTGACGGTCGGGATGTGCGTGGGAAGGTTGTTCCAGGTTTTGCTGCAATGTGAGAGAGAAAGCAACCTCCACTTCTGCTTTTGTGATGCAGGAGTATGGTCAAGTGAAAGGGAGGCAGAGCATAGTCTTCTCAATGGTTGGTGGAAGTTCAGGTGGTGGTTAGTGTACGCGGGTCCTTGGTTGCGTAGAGCCTTGTGTGTGTGAGTCAGCAGCTTGAATTAACATCTATCCTGTACGGGGAGCCAGTGGAGTTGCCTTAGGTGGGGTGTGATGTGAGTTTGTCGGGGAAGGCCAAGGATGAGTCTGGCTGCGGCGTTCTGTATGGTCTGAAGTCTTTGTAGGAGTTGTGTGGCCGTTCCTACGCAAATGCTGTAAATGATACCTGAATTGCCATGTTTATTTCTTAAATTAATGCTAGCAGTACGGAGAAGGAAATTCTCTATTGAATGCATTGTTTATAAAACACAGTTGCTGAAATTTTGCCACAAGAGAAGATGACCTTGTGTGTTCTACCTCCTAGGTAAAAGGAACAAAAATAGCAGCGAGCTTTCACTTATATTTTGAACAAGAAGCATTGTTCAAATATCCTGTAAAATGATACCGGAGATAAACATGAACCAATCCCTGCTCACTCCATAGGACACCATGCTTAGGAAAAGAATTTGAGATACTGCAGTGTTTAGTTTATAAAAGGATGAGTGCTGGTGCCCAAATCTCTGCTCCGAAGGTGCTTTTAAAAATCATTGCATCTAATACGTTGGCTGCATAGTTGTGAATTCGCCACAGGCCTCTTTAATTCACCACCAGGACCTGTTGTCCCTTCGTCTCACTCTTGCAGGTCTCTGTTTTTTCACCTTGTGCCAGTTTTTCCATCTTTCTCCTCCTTCACTTTCCCCATTGTGTTTTTCTCTCTCTTGCTTGCAGTCAATAACTGATGAGGGAAAGTAAGTGCTGATCCCTAAAAAAAAGAGTGTGGGTGCCCCAGCCTTGCCGGCAGCCACAGGTGCACATAGAGCACTGGATACTGGTGAGAAGCAGAGTATGACGCTAGAACCGTTTGGCGGAGGGGTGGCTGAAATATGGATTTTCAACTTCAGGCCTGAGAAGGCTTTACATGACTTGGCACATTGTGAGAAAATCTGTCCAGCCATATTGTTAGACAGCTGATTACAACGTACGTAGAGTGATAAGGCACAGATGTGTGATGAAATAGGATTGGTGGCTTCTTTAACCTTTACCAGTTTGTTTAATTGCTGCTGAGCTGTTTATGATATATATAATCATTTTAATGCATGTGACTTGTAGAGAAATAATGTGTGTGAAATGCAAACTATTGTGTGCTCTTGCTGATTTTGGAGTATTGGGTGCAGTTCTGTATACACTGCGGATTGCTCTGACAGGTTTTCCCCTCTTCTAACTCTCACCTACCAGATCATAACTGTGTGGGAGAGGAGGGAGATACACCAGCCAGTTCCTCTTTTCTCTGAAAAAGACACTGTTACCTTTTTAATGCTGAGTGGATCTACTGAGCGTGACCCCTCAACAATTTGGGGGTAACACAACACAGGCGTGAAATAGGCAGGTTGGAATTGGAATGGTGACTTATGAGCAGACTGCATCTTGGAAGTACCCAGAGACACTTGCTGGACATTACGTCTAGAGAGGACTGGTGCAGTTGATAATTGGCTATATTATTTTTTCCGTTTTTTGGGCGAATGTGAAGGTGTACAAAATTATATTGATATTTTGTTTCAGGCCTTAAGTGAAAAAAGAAAAAAGAGTAATCAGTAAAATCTATTCAAAGATTTAGGGGAGCTCCAGGGCAACCAATAATAGAGTGTGGCGATTGGAGTGCGGCGTTTAAGGCATATTTGGAGGTTAAGGGAGGAGGTATTTGTGTGGCAAAGCGAAAGTTAGTCACGTTAAAGCACTGCTTGGTAGAGGAAAGGAGGAGAATATTAAAACACTTGTCCTTGCCTATGGAGCGCTTTGGAGGAAAATTATGACCTTATTGGCCTGATTACAACCTTGGCTGATGGGATACTCCGTCACAAACATGACGGATATCCCATCCACCATATTACATGTTCCATTATATCCTATGGAACTTATAAAATGGTGGGTGGGATATCCGTCACCTTGGTGACGGAGTATCCCCTCCGTCAAGGTCGTAATCAGGCCCTAAGTTTGTTATGGGGTGAAAGGCACAGTTGTTTCTCTTGAGCGAAGGTAAAGTGTGGAACAGTATATTGCAGCATTATGCATGCTGGCGCCTAGCCCAAAGTTGTTGGGCAGATGTCTGCTCTGGGAGAGTTAGTAAAAATCAATTTGAGTGAGAGGCTAACAAATGTCAACAAGCATTGGCAAAGCCAATAGATTTCACCTTTGTTTTTTCTTCTGCATTCTATCTTACTATCTAACTGGATTATAAATATTTGAAGAAGGTTATAATAATTTTTGTTTTAAATTTGATAAACCGTTAAAAGTTGTTTATGTTGTGATGTATATTGAATTAATAAACAACAAACAACTATTAACAGTTTATCCAATGCAAAAGAAAAGAAAGCGAACCCTATTGGCTTTGCTAACTTTGCTTTGCCTCCAGCCCCAGTATTTAGATCCTCAGAAAGGTGGCAAAACTAGGAAATTGCTAGTATTGCTAATAGCACCAAAAGAAGAAGTAGATTTATTTACAGGAAAAGAAGATTTATGAAGCAACCTGTCCCCTGGAAATTAGATAATTTATTACATTTCACACCCCTGCTATGTATGGAGAAAAATAATTCTGTTACAACCTTGTAAATGTATGTGATGTGTACTATTATGCTATTTTGAAAGTTATGATTATGCAATAAATACAGCATGAGATTTGATATCTGTACCAAATAACTAAACTTGGACTCAGGCTGTCCTTTGGAATGGTTCTGAAGTGTTTCAGAAGAGTCAGAGGTCATCGATGTGACCCCTCCACATGCCGTTATGATTGGGAAGAGTTGAGCACAGGTGGGAGTGTGCACCTAGGAGAGAGCTGCAGGTGGGTAGTATAAACAAGACCTTCGTGGCCCAAACATGCTTACTCACAGTCACATCACGGGTCGTTTTGCTGCCCATTTCTAAATGATTCAGATGGTAGTGGACCTATCTCAGACAGGGGAGGGGCATAACATCGAGATGATAAGGCCCTGACAAATGGTTGTCTGTTAACACTATATATGGGAGGATCAAACACTATATACATTGTGTGTGGTCCATATAAAGCACCCTTTAATAACAAAAATAAACGGACAGACACAAAAAATACCATTCAGTACCTGTTCTGATTAGTAAAGCACCCTTAGGGTGCATGCCCAATAAAGAGCATCACTGCGTAACACAATTCTTTGTCAAACTAAATTGCAAAGCATTCATTTTTGCTATTAACACACGTTGAATTCATTCCATTTATATGGTTATGTTACATTTATTTCGTAGGTGTTGTGATCAGTGTCAGTGTGTTCTCTTAGTGACGACTTAGGTCAAATGGGGTTTAAATGATTACAATGGGGGTGATTGGCTCTAAAGTCAAGGATTGTAATGTTATAACATTTATATAGTGCTTAATATACTTGATCAGGTGCTGAAGCACATCAGCAGATTGGCAGTAAGCCCCTTTTGCTTGTTTCGAAGGATGGTGAATTGTAGTGCGATGTGTAATGGAGTCATGCATTTTGACTAAAGTGACTTTCATTTTGTTATGTATCGCTGCTTTCAAGCATATATTGGACCTAAAAAGAGCGAGGAATAAAAGGCTTGATGCTTAATATATTACTGAAATTGTTAAAAGGTAGGTCTTGCTGCCTTTTCAAAAGTCAAAGTGCTGCTCTAGGTTTGAGAGTAGTCGATTCCACCAGGGTGATGGAATAGAGTGAACACTGCTGTGAATGAGGATAGTCCTGTCCCCTCCACCACACCTCTCAGTTCACCCTAAAGCAAACGTGAGGCAAAAGGTGTGTATTAATGCAATACATGGTTTAATATTATTATGGCTATGAACACTAAAGCATCAAATCAATACACAAAACAGAGTGTTATGTTCACCTTCCATACGTGACAGTAAATTCTACCTTCGTCAACAAACACGAAACATAAGGTGGATCCAAGCTTCTTCTCCATCTTACATATTACAAGGATTTAAAGAATCTAATAGCTAATTTACATCAGTGCGATTTCATTTCCACAAATAGGCTGTCCACCACACCATCCTTTTGTATAATGGATGTGCCCATATAGTTCAGCTCTTTAGTGTCTGCACACATCTATCCCTTCAGGAGTAACTGGCCTACATTCACTGCCAATACCTTCACGGAGAGTGGGTATTGTGAAGTTTAAGACACATGTTAGGGTGCAAGAGTATGCATTAATGGAGACCATTCTCTGCCCCTTACTGAGCCTTGAACTAGTTGCAGATTGGTTCTCTGCTGATGCGTGCCTAGCAAGCAGCATGTCATAAGTGCTTCCCAACCAAAGGTCTTCGTTTTCTACACTCACTGAACGCCACCTCAGGTTTAAGAGCGAGACATCAGATATGCCCTACTTGCTGGTTACATTGCAAATTACACCAAGAAAATAACATCGATAAGTTAAAGAAACTCATCTCAGTCATATGGGAATCCTTGTGGCACCAATCCACAAGTCGTCTTGCGTAAAGGTCTGGGTGATGAAAACGTAGATGCCTAATGACAGTAAAAACTAAAAACATACTGCAGCCAGTCGTTTACCTCTACGTTCACCTACTGAGCTAAAGAAATGCTTTAGATGGTTCGGAAAGTGAACATATATTAAATGAACAAGCTTTTAAATCTGATGGAGAGCATGTCTCCCTTTTAAAGGGAATCTTCCATTTAAAGCATATAGCCTTAAATAACAATTTTCGCTCAAAACACCATCCTCCTACCGTGCACCTGTCCCCTTTAAAGCACCAGGCTCCTTCAAAACAAACCCTTAAGGCATCCGTCTTTCAAGCAATTTCCCTTTATATTGTTACTTTCTTCAATGCACATCATCACCTCATAGAACATCTATTCTATAAAGCATCCCTCGCTGGTGAAGCATCTTTCTCTGGCAAAACACATCTGTATTCTAAAACATTTTTGCTAAATATCTCCTGGAGAGGACCTCTGCTCTCCAAACCACCTCTGTCTGTAATGATTGTAGGAAAGTAGCATCTTTCTTGCATGGTTACCCCCATTTTTTGCCTAGTGTCAATGTGTTTAGACCATAGTAAACTGGGACCCCGCTAAACAGGACTTCAGTGTCTGTGCTCTCTCTTATAAATGTGGTCACACAGTAACTTTTACACCCCTCAATTGGCATACTGGTGCCCCCATGTAAGTCCCTAGCATGTGGTACTGAGGCACCAAGGGCAGTGGTACACCAGGGGTCTCCCATGGGCTACAACATGTATTATGCCACCCATGGGAGCCCAAGCAAACTGTCTGCAGGCCAGCCATTGCAACCTGCATGAAATGATGCATGCACCTTTTACTTTAGATATGAGTCTTGCCTTAGGTCACTGCACCTGGACACTGGACACTATGGTAGGCCCTTCAGCCCAAAGTTGGTGGTGCATGGTCCTGAGTGTGAGAGCACCCCTGCATGAGCAGAGGTGCCCCTACAAACCCCAGACTCCATTCCCTGGGCTTTGTAATTGCAGGGCAGTCGTTTTAAGGTATTTAGTGGACACTGGTCAACCCTAGTAGTCCAACTACATAATGTCTTCACCGAATCTAGGCATGTTTGGTATAAAACATGGTGGAATAATGCAACTACACTGATTCCAGTGTTATTTGCATTATACCATGTACCCTGGCGGTTCCTTAGAGGATCCCCCAGATCTGCCTGTACAGCCTTGCAGCGTCTGCCTGTCACCCCGCGCTGCTGCAGACCCCCTGAGACTGTTCTTCCCTCCTGCTACTGAGCCTAACTTAAGTAGGGGAAGGCAGAACAAAGGGTTTCTTGTAAGAGGGAGGTGTGACCTCCTCTCCTTTAGAACTAGGTTTCTCTGGACTGGGCTGGGGTGGCCTCTCAGCTCCACCAGACTGCTTTGAATGGCACATTTGGTGCCCTCCTTGCATAAACTGGTTTGCACTAGTGCAGGAACCACGTTCCTGCTCTGGCATGAAACCAAACAAAGGACAGGGGAGTGGCAGGGAGGTGCACAAAGCTCTGCCAGGTGGCCTCTTTATTCTGCCATCTTGGAAATAAATTATACAGAGGCCCCTGGGAGTATCCGACTGGTTAGGCTAGGTAGATGATGTCCCTGACCCCCACTTCAAATAGTATCCTGCCCTTTTTAGGGTTACTTAAGGGCTCCCCCGAGGGTCGGTCCCCAGATTCGTCAAGCAGGACTCTACAAGGAACTCTCTGCAAGACATCTTCTGCTCCTGGACTCTGAAACCGCTGCTTGTCTGCCTTATAAACTGAAACAAGACTGTATCCAGTTGGTATGGCTCCCACTGCAACTTTATTTCTCCAGCTCCTGCAAGATTTGTGCTACATCTGTGGCTGTCCATCCTCCAGGGTCACAAGGACTCTGTTTGCATCAAGAAGCAAGAAGGAACCTCCCTTGGAGTGAAGGAGTCACTCCCCTGCATCCCCAGTCACCTTAAGATGACAATGATCGGCTGGTGGATGCTGATGTCCCACGGACATCAAAAGGCTCTGCAACACAGGTGGTGATTCTGTGGTCCTCTCCGGGTCCAACTTGTCTTTTGACCAACTTGGGAGACAGTGGGCCCTTGCTCTGGAACTGAACCCCTGTGCACCTCGACTGTTGCTCTTACCAAGGCTTGTTGACTCTTCCTCCTGGAGATCTTCAAGCTCCAAGGAGCCCCAGCCACCAGCACTCTGCAACTCCACGAACAGCCTCCATCCTGCAACTCCTGTGCTGTGGGACTCCTTCTTTGTTTTGCTGCTGAGGCCTCCCGACGACTCCCTGTGCTTGCTGCCTGTGGATCACTTGTGGGGGCTCCAATGATTCCTTTTGACTCTCCTGTGTGCTGAGGGCCAGCCATGACTACCCTCTAAGTGTTAGGTCTCCTGGACCTTGCTGGTCCCCAAAATCCTGCAAGCTTCCAGTAACAACTTCTTGCATTTGCCAATGCTTATTGGTGGTCCTGCCAACCACTGACCCTTGTACAATCCAGCGACCGATGTGGGACAGCTCTTGGGTGACTCCAAGGATCTTCCTGCATCTGCAGATGGACTTCTTCCTTCACCGACCTGCAGGAACTTCACTTCTAGGAGATAAGGCATTACCTACCTGCACCGCCTGGACATCTCTGAGTGGTCTGGATAATGTCCCTTTCCTTTTCAGGTTCTTCTTGTCCAGAATCCGCTCTTGGGTTCCACCGACCTGGTCCACAGTTTGTGACAGCAACTGGACAAGTGAGGCTCCCATTGACTCCAACAAAGGTTTCTGATGTCACTTCACCTCTATGCACCTAAGCTGCCTGGGTATCCACGAGTGGGGGCACTATCCAACCTTCCTTGTACCAACTAGTTTGCTCGGTGTCCTCTGGGAAAGGTCCTGAATCCTGAAGGTTCCAAATGTGATGGTCCTGTGTTAGCCTATGGGACACCTGGCTTGATAAATACTGTGCACCTGGGCACCGGCAGGATTTCTGATACTTACATCTGGTAATTTCTTACTCCCCCAGTTGTTGGGATTCTAACACACTTGCCTTGGTTGGGCACCTCCATTCTTATACCACTTTCTTAGTATATGGTTTGGCCGCCTCCATAGGGCTCCATGTATTCCTATGCTTTTACTGTTTGTTTCTAATTACATATTTTGTGTGTAGATATCTCCAATTGGAGATATACTAATGTTAGGATAGTACTAGTGTTATAATAAAGAATATTTTATTTTTGTAACACTTGATGTGGTTCTTTCTTGTGTGAACATCACTGATTGACTACTGTGGGATTGTAAATGTGTTACACTCCTCCTTGATAAGCCTGAGCTGCTCTCCACAGCTACCCCTTGACAGCTATGATTATCTAGGCAGCAAAACACTATTACTAAGGGTTGCCTGGACTTAGTATAGGGCGTCACACCATAGGTGTACACCATAAACTGAGCCAGCCTCCTACAAAGATCACCTCTTCTTCAAAGAACCCTCTCCTCTAAAACTCCTTCTCCCCTTGAAGCACCTCTCATCTGTAGCTCACCCCTCTCTGTAAATTGCATCTCTCCACTAAAGCATCGCTCTATAAAGGCCTCCCTCTCCTCTAATACACTGCAGTCCTGTTAAGCCTACCATTCTTGTGATGTGAACCTGCAGTAAACACACATCCTGTGAACCCTCTTTCCTGTAAACAACACCTCTTATGTAAAGCACCTCTTTCATCTAAAACCTCTCATTGGTAACACACCCGTGTTATATATTGCAGTCTTTTGAAAACAACCCTCTCCTGAATATCATGCCTCTGTTGTAGTGGACCTGTAGCCGATAAAACATATGTCCTGAAAAGTACATCTGCCCTGTAAAGGACCTTCTATCTAAAATATCCCCTACTTCCACAGCAACTCTTTCCTGTAAAACACTCTGCCAAGTAAAACATATTTCCTGTAATACACTTCTCTCCAAGTTGAGCTCCTGTTCTCTGAAGTGCCTGCACCACTCTTCCTATAAAACACCTCCTGTAATGTATCTCTCCTGTGATGCACCGCCTACTGTAAAACACCTCTTCTATGATGGACCTCTCTCTTTTAACATACCCCTCTACTGTAAAGAGCCTTTGTGCTCTAAAGAACATCTTGCTTTTCTATTTGCATCACACTTGTGTTTCCCACTTACTCAGCAGGATGTGATTGAAAATAATAACAAAAACACAGTTCTAGCCTCTGATGTGGGTAAAGATGTAGAAGCTCAATAGAAAGTAGGTCAGTCCCTCTCCCTGCCTTGCCTCAGGTGTGCAGCCATAATCAGGCCAGGCAAAGTGGAACCACAAAGGTTCCTAGCTGCACGTCGGATCAGAGGCTGCCACCTTCCAACATAACACTTGATTTAGCTCAGTACGAGCCCAGACGGTGATCACTCTGTCAGTGAGTAGCAGCTGTGGGCCCACTGGGGAGGCACTGAGCAGGCTGGGGAGCAACTGCTGAAGTTTTTAATCTGGGTTGGTATATCATCATTCGGCTGGTTACATGACCCCTCATGGGCAGCACCACACCTCCAGTGTCAGAGGTTTCCTAGATCATCGCAATTTTGTAACAAATGCACCTGACCAATTGATGAATGGAAGCAACAGCTCTGGAAAGGGATCTGGGAACAATGATCTCATTCTGTCTGTGTGAAAGGATTTGCAAGTTAAATATTCTATAGGGCCAGAATTCCTGCTTTCGTATTTTGATTTCAGTTCTGAAGGTGGGTAAAAATAAAAAGTGAAGCATGATTACTGTTTTTTAGTACTGTACTTCCTTGTTTCACTTCTAGTGATCCTCTTGCTTCTCTTCGTGCAGCAGAATGCAGAAGATGTTCTAGTTAATTCATTTAACAATTAACAAGCACCATGCAAGAAAAGTGTACATAAAACCCATTTCAGAGGAGAGTCTCCCACCCCTTGTCCCTGTTGGCTCCCCACACCCTTTTGAATGAAAGGAGACAATGTATGTACATGCTCTGCTGTTAAGTAGCAAAGATGAGTGAAGGTAGTTACTTCACGGGACTCCCAGAAGCAGGTACCAGTCAATTATATTCTAGCACTGAGAGTATGCTGCTGGTCCATACATGTCCACATTTTAGAAGAGAAAAGTGGGAGATTTAAAAAAACATAATCAAGAGAATGTATTTCCCCCACTGAATTCTATTGAAGGAAAGGCAATTTCAGGCGGGAGACAAAGCCTTTTTTATTTAAAAATTAGGACTCTCGCACCTGAATCTGGTCTATTTGCATGTATGCTAGCCCTATTTAGGTAGAGCCTAGGCAGCGCATGCGATGTCTGTTCGAGACATGTTGTATTCATTCTGGGGGCTTACACTGCTTTGTATTTGTTTGTTTCAGTGTCCTTTAAAAATCCTTGCTTCTAAGTCATAATTTTTCCTATTTCTCCCTCCTTTTTCGTTGTTTGCTAACCCTCATCGAGCAGGCCTCTACTATTTGAGGCATTTTGCTTGTCCTAATATAGTTACTGGCTTATGGACAGTTTGTTTTTAATTGTATGTTTTCCTTGATCAACGTGGAAAAATGTTTTGTTCAGTATGGGAATGAGCTTGCACAATTTCTTTGTATTTTTTTGGGGCAGCGCAGCATGCTGCGCTTCAGCATTAAGCATGGCATCCGTGCGCTTTTCTTTTGTTCTGCACGGTGTAGCTCATCTGCCTCTATTTATTTTTAGCCCCTGCTGTCTTCACCAGAAATCAGCACTACGTACTGTGTCCAGGCAGCAGTGGTCCTTCCAGTCCGATTACCGTCCTAAACATATTGCACTCCATTTTTTTTAAGATGCGCCGCTTCAGAACATATTCTATCATGGCAGCGGCACTTAGCAGAGACCACTTTCAGTAGTGCATACTGTTCCTCATTCCGGAAATACGTTGTACATAACTAGCGAGGCACTTCCACCTCTCTGACTTTTGGATTACCACTAGACCATTTCCTAGCTTCTCCTTGTACCGCATTGGATGTTTTCTGAATGACCATAAGAGGTACCATCTTTCCCCCTTGAAATTTGCACAACTGTGATTAGGACCTCCCAGAGCGTGTATTACATATAGTTTTATTTCTGCCTGCTTTTAGAATATTTTTGCACCTTATGGATGTTGCCGCCTTACACAGCTCTGAATAGAGATGTGACCACTACACCTTAGCCCCAACAGCAGGGACATATCTGCATCTTTTATTATTGGTAAGATCTGGGGAGCCCCATCTCTGTATGATTCACTTCCTAGTCTTTTTTGTGGAGCACTCCTTGGAAGGGCATGTGTTTCCCAGCAATCCTGTGCTTTTCTCCCGCCCTACCAGTTTTCAGTTTCTTCTGTCTCCTGTTTGTGTTTTTGTTTGTCAACTGCATATCTTTCCCCTACTGATCCTCCTGGCCTACTTTTAACCCTGCCTGTTCTCCAATCCTGCTTTCACATCCCACCGGCAACCTGCTCCCATTTTCATTTTATTTTTTATTTTAAAAAAGCACTTTGGCAATGCTTCAAAGATGTTGAGAGTGTGTGGGCATGCCAGTGGGGGATAATGTGCTGCATGACTAAACACTTATCAGGCCCCAAAGGCGAGACCTATTTGCTATGCCAATGCTTGTTTTATTCTGTATGAAGGATTCTGCCCCTGATTTCTCTGAGGCCAAGGGTCACAAAGAGAATGCCCAGGGTAGCAACTGGCAAGCCAGGGTTTTCAACTGCAACCCCTGGTGACCTGTAAATGACGTCCATGCAACATCCATCTCGGAATTTTATTTTTTGTATTCTTTCATATAGTTATACCATTTCAAGATGGCACGTGTTCTGTCACATTGCATATAGGCACAACATAGTAGCCGATTTAGAGTGATCTAACTATATTTAAGAACACAAAACAAAGAATTCAAAAAGGCTACCACATTGCGTCACATTGCTTATAGACACAATTTGACACAACCTAGAAGCATTCTTTCAACTATATATTAAATTTAAAAAGTAAAATTTCAAGGTGGTAATCTTGTTGCATTTTGTGGCATCTGTGCACAGCGTGACACAGTGTGTTAACATCTTGCAACATGCAACTATTTTTTGTATTATTTAATATAGTTATACTGTCCAAGATAGCGACATAGTTTGTGTGATTGGCCAAGGGCAGTGGTTGTCCTTTGTCGATGACGGATGGGTGTTCTAGAATTTCCATATTTTGGGTGCATAGATCAAGAAGGGTTGTCTCAAGTATTTTTTTTTAACTACTGATTTTGTGCCTGCTTACCTTAGGTGACTTTTCTGAGCTGTTATGTGCGGGCCTGTGCACATTCCTATCCGGTTACTTTGATGGTGAGTTCATCAGCTGTGAGATGTATTGCACAATCCTACTGCTGCCATTTTTACCAAAGTCAGAGGAGTTGTGAAGGTTGTCCTGTTACAAAGAAGTTAATTTGAATGACCGATCTTTCCCTGATGACTAATTTGCAAGGAAAAATTTCCAAATGTATTTTCTAAAAAGCCAAAGTGGCACTCATAAAAAACAAACTTCAAGGTCTGCCACATCCCCAGAGGCATTATGTTTTACAGCAGCATATTGTAATTTCAGGACCAATGTGATAGATAACGTGGAATTCTGATGACTAAAGTGATGAGTGCAGTACTTTTTGGCGGGTTGCTTTGTGGGTATTTAAAAATGACGCATTTGCAGTTTGGGAGCGTTCACACAGCGCTGGATTTTTCGTTCACAGCCATTTACAGTTTGGTCTGCTGTGCACAAAGTTCCCGTTTTAGGACGGCAGAAATCCTGATCTTCGCAGAGGCATAAAAGGTTATTAAATGATGTTTCCAGTGGGTTCTGTGGCACGTATCTTGCTGGTTTAGTTTTATGCTTCCGTTTTGCGTCTTCATAATTTAGCTTGGAATATTTTAGAATAGCTCTTTGTGATGTCCCAAATAGTTTCACTCGACTCTAATCCACAGGGAGCCAAGGACCGGCTTTATTACATTGTTTTGCAGTATAAAAATACCCTTGGGTGTAATTATTCAAAACTGAAACTCTGAGAATGAGTCTATCATCTAGTAACCGGCCGCACCTGCACAAGGTGACTTGCTGCATCTTAGGGCCGCTCCTTAAGTAACACGCTCACCATGTGCCTTGTGATGCCTCATGGCTGACTGGTGCCGCTGGAGCTCTATGAGGCCATTCTAAAGTAGTGAGTATGGCTTATTAGAACCCGTCACTCAACCATCGATGGGGTATTTATGACCCAATCTTTTTGCCAGCATTTATCATTGATGTCGTTGGAGAATACACCGGTGTAGTTTGTCTGATATTTCTTTCGTTCTCCATCTCCTCCTTTACTCCACTCCCTCTTTCTCCCCATTGTTTTCCATCGCTTCCCCGTCCTCCTCTTTTCATCCCTCTGACCACTTTTTCTTGCAAACTCAATAAAAACTCTCAGTCAGTGAATAGTCAGCATGGCAAAAAAAATACAGTCCTCGTTAAATTAGACCCAGATTAAAACAAATGACAGTGTGGGTTTTAGCCCAGGTGACATTCGAACACTTGTAAATTTCGAAAATGCATGAAAATTCCAAATAACACAAGTAGCTGACAAAGTTTATAACATGAAGCATTGTTGAAGCCTGCAACGAAGCACCAGTCTGAGTATAATGTTTTATTGGCAGTCCAGTGGCTGTAAAGTAAACTCGGACTGGATTACAGCACTGTTTCCCATCATAGTGCTTAAGCCTTTGAACACTGTTATTCATGGTATGCTACTTTTTCAGCTCTGTGAGACCTGCGTCTAGGGATCACACCGACGGCTCAGTTAGGCCTGGAGAGTATGCAGGCCCTGCTCACAAAAGGAAGGCAAACAAACTCTAAAAATGTTCACACTCTGCAGTGAGTTGCATGTGCTGCAACCGACTGTAAAAACTTGAGGGACCTTTCAGCAGTGATCCTAAAGCAATGGCTTTTTTACTTTGTATTGGTCTACCCCTCAGGTGGTTACCTAAAACCTACATTTCCTTAATTACTCAGCATGATGTTTTTCTAAATTGATAGTGTCAGGCACATTCAGTCTCCTTACTAGCGCCCTGAGGAGGAATTGTCTGGGATGTGTCACAGTAAAAGGATTTTGGAGTGGTTCATCCGCTGGGTTATAAGAGTGTCACCCCCCCTGTTGCGAGACAGTACATTGATTTATAATATTTCAAATATTTTGATAATATTTCAAAATAGTTTATCGTAGCGCTCTTTCTGTTGTGTCAGCCTTTGGGGGAGGGACAATCCTGTTGATTGGCAGCAGTGAATCAGGACAGCTGCTGGCATAGTTTGAAGTCAAGTGTGCTTATAGGGTAGGACTGGTGTCTTGTTGTGTCCTGCCTCACATGCACACTTGAGGCATTTCCAACTTACACTATAAAAGGTTTTGGGAGGAACACATTTACAGATTTCGGGGTCCCCTTCATATCACTTTGTTTGCCTGCCCTGACCAACTCTGGGACTGCTCTCATGCTGTTAACTTTCATCAGGGTCACAGTAATTATGTGGCAGGCGAGGGTCAAACTATGCGGCAGGGCTACGTAAATTAGGCGGCAAATTATGCATTATGTGGCACATTTAGTGACAGTATTACTCCATTATTTCGTTATTTTTAAACTTGTTAACAGTGTCTGGGCCTTAGCTGTAGCTCATTAGTACCAGTTTATCAACCACATATAGCAATAAGTTACAGAAAAGTGGCTAGTCAAACTTTGCAAAGGGCCTTCCATTGTGTGGCAACAAGTGTTGCTGCATTTTTAGGTCGAGCGTAAGCGTACAACCTCTTGTATACTTTTAAGTATACTCCTTCTTTTTCAGTGTCATTTAAAAATCCTTGCTTGCTAGTGGCCAGTCATGCCTCTTTGTCCCTCCTTCTGCTGTTTGGGAGCAGGGACCAACTACTGTATAATTACACTTCGTCCTCTTTATCTGGTCTGTAGGGGACTTTGTTTTTAGTTTGTTTCCTGCTTCTGTCCAGGAAAGCTTCTCTTTTAATTTGCAGAGCATTCTTGCTCTTCTTGCTCTGAGCTTAGCTGTAAACAAGGCTATAAAACAAGCTGTTATCTTGGTCACATTTGGTCTTTATGGGCTCTCTGCACCCTCTCTCAGCAGCTTGGTTCCCACCCTTCCTTGGTTTGGACTTTCTTTACCAAGTGTGCCTGCCTGGAGGATCACTTGTAATTGCTTATAGCCGAGGCACCCTGCTCTACCAGGGCTCCGCAATCCTTAGAGACAGTGTCCACTTCTGCTCCATAGTGGGATCACACTTGCAGCTCCATCAGTGCACCTCAATTCACACACTCCCAGCCCTCAGCCGTGCCAGTGCCAGGAACCCCACGCATGCTGTCTGCCAGAGCACCTTAGTTCTAGCAGTCAGTACATACTTCTGCTCCAGTACTGAGTCTTCAGGTGCAGCTCCATCAGTGCACCCCATTCACACGCTCCAAGCCCTCAGCTGTGCCAGTGCCAGGAACCCCACGCATGCTGTCTGCCAGAGCACATCAGTTCTTGCAATCAGTACACGCTGCTGCTCCAGTATTGGGACCTCGGGTGCAGCTCCATCAGTGCACTTCTGTTCACACGCTCCAAGCCCTCAGCCGTGCCAGGAACCCCACGCACGCTGTCTGTCAGAGCACCTCAGTTCTTGCAGTCGGTACTCTCTGCTGCTCCAGTACTGGGCCCTCAGTCGCAGCACCATCAGTGCACCTCGGTTCACACGCTCCAAGCCCTCAGCCATGCCAGTGCCAGTGCCAGGAACCCCACATATGCTGTCTGCCAGAGCACCTCAGTCCTTGCAGTCAGTGCACTCTGCTGCTCCAGTACTGGGACCTCGGGCGCAGCTCCAACAGTGCACCTCAGTTCCACCCCGGTGAAGGCACTTTGTTTCCTATACTGGGACCCTGCTCACATAGTTCCATTACAGCAGTTCAATCATAATAATCAGTCCCACTGCCAAGCAAATACTGGACCCACAAGAGCAAAATACAGCTCAGCCAGTGCACCTAAAGTCTAACATCCAACGGCACTATTGATGAGAAGCACTGCAGCTCCGCCAGAATCCATCAATTCTAACATTCAGTGCATATTTCTTCCAAGTACTAAGGCTCACACACATGCCCTTCAGGACTCCTCGCTTGTGTGGTTCAGAGGTAATGCCACTGCCATGCTGGGCCCCATTCACAGCTTCACCAGGGCACCTTTGGGTTAACATTCGGCAACACTGGCATGCCGATACTAGGTTCCACACATAGCTCCATTAACATACCTCACTTCTGACTTTGTGTGCCCATTACTATTCCAGTACTGTAGCCTACGTACAACTCTGTCAGTGGACCTCAACCCTCACCTGCAGTGCCCCATTATTCCAATATCAGGAATTAAACGGTGCTCTGTTTCTCATTCCTCACCTGCTGCCTTTCTGTTATTCCAGCACTGGGCTGGGACACAGCTCTGTTTATACCCCCAATCCTGATTTGAAGCGCCCCAATATTACTGTACTGGGGGTTCACATACAACTCTGCGAATGCACCTCCTGCTGTTTTGCAGTGCCCCCTACTGTTGCACACTCTGACTTCTGTTTGAGGACGTCATGGAGGCAATTAAATCTATTCTTAGCTGCCATGTTTATTTGGGAGGGTCTGTTTCACCTATCTCACTCTGTTCTTTCCTTTACTCAGTTTACTCTTAATGTTTTGTTTCTCCCCCACTTTTCTCTTTCCATCTCTTAAAATCCACACGTTACCACTTTTGCTCTTTCTTTCAACTGTTTATTTTTACTCCTCTCCTTTCCTTTATTTCCCTCTTCCTCTTCCTACCTCCTCTTTCAAATTTACCAAAACTTGGTTACTTCTTTCCTTATTTTGTTCCTCTCTTTTTTCTTCACCAGGCATTTATTATTTCACTAGTTTTTTCTCTTCCCTTCATTCTTTCTTTGTCTTTTTTAATTGCTGTTTCCTTTGACTTGGTATGCGTTTTTTCACTTTTTTTTTTTTTTTTAGATCTTCCTCCCTTCCTCTGGTGTTTTTCTTATATTTGTTTGTCAATTTATGTTTTACTATAAATCCCTATTTTTCCTATCTGTATATGGAAGCCACAAGTTACTTTGTTGGGACTTTAAGTGTCAAAGTAGTTTTTCCATTCTGTGTCTGTGGGAAATGTGTCAGTACATGCATGCCCTTGTTCTTTCGCTGCTTGTTTCTCTCACATCTCTCTTTTTTTCTCTAATGTTCATTTTTCTCTTTCACACTTCTTTCATTATTTTTTCCTCTTTATCTTTTGTTCGTTAGCTTCCTTCCTTTTTTCTTTTGTTTCAAATGTTTGCTCTATTTCTACTCTTAGTTGTGTGTTCATTTTCTCGTTCTTTTTTTTCCTTCTTTCTTTTATTTCTTTGCAACCTCTTCTCTTTCTTCCTTTTGTCTGTGTTATTCCTTTTGCTTCTCTTTTTCTGCCTCATCTGCTTTCTCTCCTGAGGCCTAGTTATCAATGGGGCAACAGGTGCAGTGGCACCGGGGCCCAGAGACCTTTGGACATCACTCAACTGTAATTACTGTTGTATTTTCCTACCGAAATGCCAGTCAACCATTTTCCTTTCTTACTCCAGGGCCCATGAAACCGTTACTATGCCACTTTTCCTCTCCATCATTACTCCCGACTCCCTCTTTTCTTTCACCCTCCAATCCATCCCAAATGATATTTTTGTTATGGTGTTTTGAGCATTACACTCCAATGCCAAAAGTTTATTTCTGATAAAGGTTTATATGATAATTGTGTATGTTTTAAGATAGAGGTAGAAGGATAGTGGAAGTGCTTTAGTTAAATGCTGGGCCACTGGAATTATATGGCAGGTAAAGGCAAAATTATGAGGCAGGCTTGACCAATTTATGTGGCAAGAAAAGTCCAGTTATGAATTTACAATGGTAATAGTTCTAACCCAAGAAAATGCTAGACTTATTGCATTGCAAATGCTTACTATCTTTCAAACAGTTTGAGCTAGAAACAAAATGTTTTTTTGGTAAAATCTGCAGATTATGCGGCAGATGATGGATTATGTGACAAATGCGTCAAATTTACAATAATGCGAAAATCACAGTGGCTACACAATCGCCTAATTCCCGTGCCCCTGACTATCTTAAACAGCATGGAAGACTGCCCAGCATCCAGATTGGTTAGTTAGTCCCTGAGCACACAAGCCAGTTCAGCGGCGGGATAGTGAGAAAGCTTGGCCAATCACTGTGTGGCTTTATTTGAAAGCTACGCAGTGATTGACCATGTTTCTGTCATTTGGGCTTTCACGAAATTCTCTTTTCTTTGTTCGCAGCACTAGTGATGGCACTGTGCATGAGGGAGTTTCTCCGGTTTCACCTCGTCTTTCCAGAAGCCAGAGCATGCAGTGTGTGGCCCTACCTGCATGAGGCGTCCTAGACTGGCCTCCTCTCGTTTGGAGGAGTTTGAATCATATATTGGAACAAATCAGTAACACTCAGCAGTGACTGACTGACATTGATAAAAAGAGATGTGTGTGTGTAAAAAAAAAATATATATATGTGATCCACAAAAGACGAGAAATTGCTCATCACACGGCTGCACCAAGTCGATTATAGCTCCAAAGGACGCCGGTAAAGACCAATTTCTTCAATTGTAACTTGTCCGCTTTATTATTAATTTAAATCAAAACAGCGCTGTCTCCGCAAAAATGTCTACGCGTTTCAGCTATCGCCTTCTACTGGACATAGACAGCCATCTTTAACACATCTATAAATATAATCATAGTGCTTAATTTGTTACAGTGACACACTGGTGAAAAATTCTATGGTGGCCATCTTGAAATATGTACGTTATTTCAAACACAGCCTACAATCGATAATAGTAGATCGCAGGGCTGTAACAGAGGCGACGTGTTCAAACGAAAGCGTACTAAGATCACTGATCAGTCATTATTTAGCATAATAATACATATTGTGTGAAAACCACATATATTAATGTATACATAATTGGTGACATAAATAATTATAAACCTACAAACATCAGTCTTATCACAAATAATCAGGTCACAAAAGTGCCCAGTGCATCAGTCATCTGTGCAGTTGTAAAAAAGCATGATGTTAAATAGCAGCAATGTATCAAAAAAGCAGTCGCTCAAGATGTAAAGTAGTAATCAATAGATCACCATATAACGGGCATTTAAACATACATGTTAATGAACTATACAAATAATTATTCCGATATCGAAGTATCAAATGATGACCGTATTACCTAAAGCATCTAGTGCAAAAGTGCTAACCCAAGCTAAAATTCTAAGACTTAAAAAATTTGAAAAAAATAAACTGTAATAACAAACATACATATAACAATTCAAGTTTTCCAACATCATTCAATTCTATATTCAATCATATATTCAATTCTACTTATTAACAAAGAAATACTCAATGAGATGTATCCCCTCTACGGGACCGTAGCAATATACAAATACATTCTGATCATTTATCTCAATAGCTAGAGAGAGGGACGAACTGTAGACAGCCATTAAGTGAACTCATTTCAACTACCTCATGGGATGGCTCATAAGTGGACATACAGTTCTGCATCTAAATTGTGTCCCCACGGGTATTCTGAACCAAGAAATACAATCATTCTAGATTCAGCCCATCTTAGTTCTAATGTTCTATCACCTGCCCTAGGGCTCAGTTTGACAGATCTGATTCCATAAAATATCAAAGTGCTGCAATCTCCTGCATGTATGTCCCAAAAATGTTTAGCTAGAGGATATGATCTATCCTGTTTTTTAATTGCTCTGAAATGTTGTAAGAATCTAGTCTTGAGTTTGTGAATGGTGCTGCCTATATATTTTTTCTGGCAGCCACATTCAATAACAAAGACAACATGATCCGTGTCACAGGTTATTCGATCAGTAATCTCACAATCGTTTCCATCAAATGTTTTATAGTTCTTTGTATTAAAGGTGTATTTGCATGCTTTGCAATGACCACACTTCCAGAAGCCTAAGCTTCTTTTCGTTAGCCAAGATGTACTGTCCTTCATAGAAAAAAGACTCCTGGTCAAATAATCACCTAATGAGTGAGATTTCCGATATGTGATTTGGGGATGTTGACCAATAAGGTTCTTAATGTGTGGATCTCATTGCAGAACATGCCAATTACGTCTTATTATATGTTTGAGTGCCACATGCTGTTGATTGAATTCGAAGAATAATCGCAGGTGAGATCTATTGGTGTTAGAATTATCTTCACTGGGGAGATTTTTGAAAAGAAGGTCTTCTCTGGTTTTGCTCCTAACTCTGTTATGAGCATCAATTAGAATTTTAAGTGGATATCCTCTATTCACAAATCTTTCAATCATTGTTGTAATCTCAGCCTCAAACCCCTCATCATCTGAACATATCCTGCGAGCCCGCAGGAATTGGTTATAGGGTATGCTCCATTTTAGTGCCTTCGGGTGCCCGCTGTTCCCATGCAATATAGAATTACCTGCAGTAGGTTTGCGGTATACTGTGGTCTCCAACTTATCTTTTTTAACTTCTAACTTAACATCCCAAAATTCAATGATGTGTCTACTATAAGTTAATTGAAGATGGATGTTTAACTCGTTATTGTTTAACACACCAATGTACTCCAACAGGGACTGTTCGTGACCATCCCATATAAGAAGGAGGTCATCAATATATCGCACCCATAATACTACTTTATCTGTATAGATATCATTGGCCTCAGACCAGGCTACTTCTTTCTCCCACCATCCTATGTAAAGATTGGCATATGTGGGAGCAAAAGATGCCCCCATAGCTGTACCCTGTTTCTGAAGATAATATTATTTGTTGAAAATAAAGACATTGTGGGTCAGACAAAACTCTAACATGGTCATGAGCATATTGGTATGTTGGAGGAACTCAATGGGTCTAGTCCCTAAAAAATATCTACAAACTTCCATCCCATAATGATGTTTAATCGATGTATAAAGGGAAGTTACATCCATAGTAACCAACATGTAGTTTTCATGCCATGGAATGTTGTGTATTTTAGATAGAAAGTCATTAGTGTCACATAAATAGGAAGGTAATTCAGTGACATACGTACATAGGAACATATCCAAATATCTGGAGGTATTTTCCAACAATGATTGATTCATGCTGACAATGGGTCTACCGGGAGGATTACCTTTGTTCTTATGTATCTTAGGTAAAAAATAGATGCAAGGAATTTTAGGAAAATCAAGTTTCATATATAAATATTCATCATGATCAATGAGTTGTTCTCCAAGCCAGCCATCTAACATATCCCAATAAATCTCCTGGTATTGAGCTATAGGGTTACTACGTAATTTGTCATAATGGTCTACATCAGTTAGCTGTCGGTTGGCTTCTTTGACATAACATATATGCGTCCATGATCACAATATTGCCACCTTTGTCAGAAGGTTTGATGATAATGGTAGAATTGGAAGCAAGGGAATTCAACTCTCTCCAATCATTAGCCGTAAAATTGGTGACCATGCATTTGTTAGAATGTGGGTTAATCCGAAATTTATCAATATCACCGACTACTAGTTTGTGAAAAGTGTCAATCAAATTGCCACTAGGTAGCTGAAGATTGAGTTTGCTAGAGGGTTTTAAGGAACTGGTGACACACCAATTAGTGGTAAACCCCATCTCAGTTAGGGTGATAACATCTCAACATCCACTCTCAATTATCTGATGTGTATCAGTGGCCCCTTTATTAGTTAATTCATTAATTGTAACTAATTCAGAAGTATCATCAATGTTAAATCCTGAAAACTTTGCCTCACTGATTACACTTTGGCTCTGTGTACTTGGTAGTTTGCTGGAAACGTGTTTCATCAAACGCAATTTGCAGACAAATTTGTACAATTCAATACGTGTCTTTACATAGTCCCAATGAATAATAGGACAAAAGCAGAGTCCTAGATTGAGAATGTGTTCTTGATTCAGGGTCAAACTGATTTTTTAGATATTTAAAATGATGTTCAATTGGGCTGGGCACCTGGCCCTCACAAAGTTAAATGTAATGCAGAGACCTCTGTCGGAATGGGCGTGCTCCTTTCTCACATCTTTTTTTTATGAATAACAGACTGTAAGGACGGTTATATAGGTAACCATGTAGTTAGCTTGGCTCTTTGATCTGGATGTGACTATCATAAGTAGTCCAATTTTGAACACTTTATTGGAAAAAGGTTATGACGTATGTAACCAATCTCTTTGCGTTATTTACTTTTGTTCATTGTTATCTAAACTGCTGAAGAAAATGAATCAGAATTATTAAGCTAAATTTAAAAAAAAGACTTTTTAACAACCATGAATGTATCACAAACAAAGAAATAAACATTTGAAAAACGTTTTTTCTTTTACTTAGAGATCTGATTAAGCTAAAGAGGTAACTATAATTAGTGCAGCAGATGCAGTAGCACTTGAGCCTAGTGGTGTGTGGGGCCCCCTACACCACAAATGGTGTTATTTTACCATCGAACCGAGGGCAGGGGGCATTTCTTGCTTTAGGCCCATTGTAACCTAGTAAAGGGGATCACCAGTTTCTTTAATGCATAGTGCCTTGTGGTTTCTCAACCCCACTGGGTTTTGAAGTGACCTTAGACTCAGTAAACACTCAATGGCTCAATACCACAGGCATCTAGGCAACTCCCCAGAGGTTCACTCATATTTGTGCATGATGAGGCTTCACTCATGTTTGCGATGCCCCTTGCAAAGCCTTCCCTAATGGCATCAATGTGCAAGGACCTTTCTTCCTGTTCAGATCTTCTTTTTTCCCACCCTGTCCTCATCTTTAAATGACCTCTGAGGATCATTGGGGCTGTACTACTAGACATGTATTGGATTGGGGATGAACACATGTTCCATATGAAGCATTCTCTGCAGGCAACTCTGTCCCTGCATTCTTTTCCCTTTCTCTGTTGCTTCAGATGTCCTTCGTCCGTCCCGCCTCAGAAGGCACATTCACAGGTTTCCTGGTCCTTCCTTCCTCTTTTCCTCCTCACTGTCTCAAATTTTCCAATAAGTTCTCCCCTAATGTCTTCTGTATGTGCACCCCTGTCCATACACCCTATTCCTCATCTGCTTTTTTCTTGGCTCAATTTACTCTTCCTCTCCCTCCTACTGAGTGAGAGACGTGCTGACCCCCATAATCTATTACAATGGGAGTCCTTGCCCTGGCATCCAAATAAAAGAGACAAAGAATGTAAGGGCTGTTCACCACTTTTACTTGAACTCTCCCGCTCAGTAGAATCCCAGACATCCAAACCACTGATCATCCCACACTACCTCTAGTTACCTTGGTAAACACCTGACTGATCTCCCAACCCACAGCCTCTCCCAAAACTATCACAGGAAAAGAAAGCAATGGTGTAGTTTGATATTGGAGAGGAATTGGTCTTTCCCCACCCGAAAGAGTTAAGTGTCACTTTTTTGGTCACTGGCAAACTACTCTGTTCTATGTTTCTGATCACTACACATCTCTTACAGTACTCCCCTATTTCCCTCCATTTCTTCTACTTTCTCCTCTCTTCTGTCCAACACCTATCACCTCTGCCCCTCCAATTTCAGCCATATCAACCCCATCTTTCCACTAAAACAATTCCATATTTCTCAGCCCTCCAACCATCAATCTTTGTCCTGAGAAATGTTGTCATACTACTGCCACCCTTGTAACAATACCACTCCACTCCTTTCTCTCCCTTGTGCTCAAACCTTATCCTGCACATAATTTTCTACAAATCGTCTTGCCTCTTCTCCTGCCTCGCATTTCATCACACACTCTCTTCTTACAACCCTCACATGTCTAGCTATCAATTCTACCCAGCTCCATCATAATCTTCTTACCCTCACCTTCGGCTTATTACCTCATCCCTAACACATCACCTTCCATTCCTCCCACATGCCTTTTACTCTTGTGTTAACCATCAAACCCACTTCCAACTTTATTCCTTTCTCTACATTCAATCCACATCTATATCTATCACTGACTATTCCCACTTGCCTTATCCATCACCACTTTCACTACAATACACAATCTCTTTTTGACTACCCCTTCGCTTCGTATAAAACCCCAATCACTTCACTCACCCACAACTTCTGCTTCACTTCCTCACATCCATTTTCCATCGCACGTCTAGCCTCTCACCTTCACCACAGTACCTCTACGCCAACACCCATCACTCTTTCCTCCACCGTATTCTGCATCACACATTTTATAAGCCATTTACCCTCAATTTGATTTCTATTACCTCCCCCCTTGTCACCACACCCTCCCACTCGCCTTACTTCTCTCTTTCCCACACATCACTACCAATTCCATAAGGCATTGACTATGACTACCCCTGCAAATCCAAATACATTCATGTGCCACCACCATCTACATCAACCTCAAATCCCCCTTCCCACCCATCACTTTCTCTCTAGCACCTCTCCCACCACCTTCCTGTTTCTAGCATTTATTTTTCTCATACCACATTTTCCATCACATCTTGTCTTAGCTCCTTACCTACTAACACAGTACACTCACATGCAACACTGATCCTTGTCACTAATTACAGGCGTGTCAGAAAATGCGCTATTCATGGCCTCGGCCAGTTATGTAATGGCAATTGGCCAATGTCTAACACTGATCGCATGTAGTGGCACTGACCCCTTTGTTTTCTTTTCTCACAGTAAATACCTACTTTGTTGCTATCCAAGTTTGGACCTGTACTTTGAAGTATTTGAGGCTGAAACTTAAAGTATTTGGAAGGATGTCTTGTATTTGCTGCAAGTTGTTAGTTTTAAGAAAACTATTACATTTTCTAGAGTAGATAGCTCAGACTGAACATTCACTTTTGCAAGGGCAAACCTTCAGTGGAGTTGTTTCGGCTGTTCCATGCCCCATAATAAATGTATTAGGTAGTAAATTGTTGGGTGCAGGTGCTTTAAGCTAGGTATGGTGAGGTGTTTCTCGGATTTCACTTGGAATTTGTGCATACACATGCAGACAAAAAAACACACACACGCCTCTGTTTTAAAGGTCTTTTAAAAAAAGTTGTCTCACACATTTTTTAATTATAAGTACCCCTCACAATCTGCACTCCTTTCCCTTCCTGCTGCTCATTAAGCCCCCTCCTATGCTGATTCTCATGTAGTGTATTTTAACCAGCTTGATTGTTGGTAAATATGAAAATCACCCCCCCTCCAGTCTTACTGACCAAGCTACGCCCCTGCACTTTGGTTGACTCTGGAGGTATCTTTGTTGCAATGCCTATCTTGCCAACCTACTGACCAATTACTTTAGAGCAGTAGCTTTCATTTCTCATCTTCTCCAACCAGCAATGAGCTGCAGACTCATTGTCTGGCCTTGGGCTCCATGGTTCCCACTCATCGCTTAAGCCTGGAATCTGGAAAATGTTCTCATCTGCCAAATTCTAATCACTCTCTTCACTGTCTCCACACACCACATTCACTACAACACTAGTGATAAAACAAAGGGATTAACAATGCCTGGAAAACCATAGAGTGCAGGATCCTGCAACATGACTGAGCTAAAAAAAAGTTGTCAAGGAAGCAGATTACACCACCTTGGACACAACAATCAATCATTACATCCAATTGCCAGGTCATGCATGTCATGACCCTTTGTATTGTTTTGTGTTAATGGAAAGTTGGAAACCAATGTCCCTATAAAGATGATTAAGGTGACTGCGAACAACATGCACATAAAAGTGAGGCGGGAGGGCATCAGATGGAGAATTGGACTAAGAATGGACAGTCTCCATGGAGACATAGATAAGGGGAGTAAAATAACACTTGTGCATTAACAAGCATAAAAGTCTGCCAGTTTCAGCCAGCCCCATGAGACTAGTGATAAAAAATAAATTGACGTTAGTGGTTGAAAGCCGCAAGCCTTGGACCCCACAGGAACATGTGCAGTAGGACAGCCTATCTCTAGGATCTCCGAGAAGATAAACATTGGTAAAACAAGTTGTTGGCATATGTTGCAGGACAGAAAAACAAAGTAACATGGTATAACAGGAGGAAAGACGATTATATGATAAACTATGCCCAGCAGAAAATGCCTTTTTGAAATCCCTTATTTGTTGAAATAACACCTCATTTAAACAATGTACCAGTAGATGTGCTTATTCAGAAATGTGTTCGAATTTTTCTTTTTTAAATTACAATTACTCCCTTTGTATGCCATTCAGTGTGTGCCATCACATGTCAGAGTGTTACTCAAATAGTCCAGGGTACTTCAAATAATATCGTATGACCCTCAATGAGAAAGAGTTATCAGCTATGTTAGGATACTGTTTAAATATTACCGAGTTCTGGAAATTTTAACAGGGTGTTGTTTAATGTGCTAGAATGGTTTCAGTAATATTAGATTTTACCTGCAGGTTATAACACCCTAAATAAAGACTGTGTGGCACATATGTCTGGTTTGTCCTTTGGCGTTGGGGGCATAGCCTTATTCATGTCACGGACTGGAAAATTCCTCAGGAAGCACTTTATAGGGACGAGCGCGCAAGCGCTCTGGCCTGTTGTAATCTCTCTGTGGGCTTTTAACCACACCCACTCTTGCTATTTGTTCTTTGTTGTGCTTGTTTTAAATGCTTCATTTTTACTGGTGCATTTTGTGAAATGTCCCTCATTTGTGTGCTGAGTTCCCTCCCAGGCGATTTCACTAAGTGAACATTTTTGTTGGCCATCACGCTACGTCACGTTTCCTCCTGTTACAGCGTGTGATGGCCCCTCCTCTGGTTGTGGTTTGCCTTTCATCCCAGCCGCGTTCCTTTCGAGACATTCACACAGGGAGTCAGGAACTCTCGCGCTCATGGAGGCCATGAAGCTTTGAATTGACTTGCTTATGTAAACTTTTTACTTTTCATTTTCAATTTGTGCGGCAAGAAATGTCCAGTTAGGAATTTACAATGCTAATAGCTCTAACTGGAGCAAACGCGAGACCCATCGCATTGCAAATACCTGTTTAACAGGGTGAACGACTCTTTGTGAGTCCTGCACACTCCCTCGGTCAGGACCACCAGTCACTACAGGTCTGCCAGCACAGGTTGTGCCAGCCCAGTTCTTATCCATACTGGGGCGGGCACTGAGCCCTGGCTTCTGGTTTCCCATTCCTCTTGCTGAGGCCTCAGGTATCAAACTGAACTGTGAACCAGGTCCTTAAACTGTCTGTGCGCCCTCCTGAGAACTCTAAGCGCTAAGCCCTTCATTTAGTTGTATGTTTTCCTGCTTTTAAATAGACCGTACAGTGTGAGATAGAGCTGAGCGAGAGCCGAGCCACAGGGGAGCACCTCTCCACTTCAGCGCTCACATTATTACACTGATCTATATTGTGTGTGAAGTAGATTCCTAAGGGAACGACGGGAAAATTAAATGATTTAGGAAGTTGAAAGGGAAAGAAAGACCAGCTTAACTAAATCACTTCGGTAAATGGATTTATTTGCCTAGATGAGCATTTCATAAGCGTTGCGCTCACGTGAGGTAGTAAAATGATTGTTTCTGGGCACTTCAAGCTTTCAAGTACTGTGATGTTAATACTCAGTGCAATGTAATGACCGAACAGAATAGTTATTTTGATAGAATTTTAACAGTAAAGAGGCTGGGCATGTACCACACTGTATTCCTGCAGAAAAGGTGCCCATAATTCGGCTGAGTTTCCGATCAGTGGGAGTAAAAGGTGGATGTAAGCAATAAGCATTGTAGGATGTGCAGAATTCAGAATTCAAGACGGATACTATTGTAGGAGTAAATCCCACGTATTAATCGCAATATTTTAGTCATTAACATAAATGCTATTTATATTTAGCAATAATGGTTTTAGAAGCTGCAGTATAAATGTCATGAACGTATCTTTAGCAATTTCAAATAATGTCTAACCAGCACATGAAAAAGTTCTAAAGTTTACGACCCATTGCTTCCACCGAAGCCTTGGTCTTTTGTTTCTAGCGTTTTGAGGTGATGCTTTAGGCTGCGATTACTGTTTCCTATACGCAGCACCTGTAAGCCGCGCAGTCAGAGAGAGATTTAGAACGAGCGAGGGGTTGTACAGAGGGAACAATGCATATATTTTAGTCTGGATATGGGTTTCAGAGCGGATAGCTAGTTGTTCTCTTTTGGTGCGACATCGTGAATGTTCTAGTGGTATGAATGCTGCTCGTTGCTTTCTGTTGCATGCATTCTAGTACCAGATGGAACAGAAGCAGTTTGTGACATCATCATAGAATGTTGGGCTGTTGCTGTGGCGACACCCGTGTGTGTGCACACCAGTTGGTTCTGAGGAGAATTAGAGCTACGATGGAGTAAGTCCAGGAGCTGCTTTCCTTTCAGGTTTCCTTAAAGGCCTTCAGAAACCTAACCCCACAGGGTAGCCCGTGCTTATCCTTCAACGCTGGCAGGACTGCGGCAGGTAGGATTGACTGATGACAAGATTGACTCAAGGTGCTTGACAGTTTTAGATCAGGGCTGCTCCACTGAAAGCTTATTAAGGGCAAGGGAATAGTTTTGTTTTTGTCTTCACTGATGGGACGG
Organism: Pleurodeles waltl; assembly: GCF_031143425.1. Taxonomy (NCBI): domain Eukaryota; kingdom Metazoa; phylum Chordata; class Amphibia; order Caudata; family Salamandridae; genus Pleurodeles; species Pleurodeles waltl. The sequence continues at coordinate 1,763,819,157 of NC_090440.1, forward strand.
AGCAGCAATGTTTGGATTTAGTTACCAGCCACTCAGTCAGTTTAGGATGAGATCACTTTTATCACTTGGTAAAGTGAAATGATGGTCTTAAGGGCGTCAAGGGTTCCATAATTGTTATGGCCTTAATCAAATATATTGATGAACGACAGCATGAGCTGAGCTGCAGGTTGAATGTGCAGACCTAAGAATGCTCATCCAAGCTATGCCTGTGAGGCTGCAGATGGCACCTCTGTGCACCCGGAGGTTCATCAGTGGATGGCAGTACCTCTCTGAAAGCCTGTGCTTGGGTCTGCCTACCTCAGCTGCTCCACTGTTCAGTGATGAACCCGGTACCAGAGCGGTGTGCGCAAAGAATGTGCAATCTGCAAATTGAACAAATTTCAACGGCCTAAGACGGCCAACCAAACTGACGTGCACTTAAGAGCACTCCACTCCTCCCTCCCTCCCATGGCCCAGCTCCATCCCTCCCTGCACATGCTGCCTCAGCTAGCAGCTCAGAAATTAAATGATAATAAAATATTGTTTTATTTTTCTGCTGCTGGCTCTTATCCAGAGGGGCGACCCTCTTTCGCCATTGCGAAGGAGCCGCCCCTGGCAGGATGGAGAGAGTACACTGCTGCACATAGATATAATCTCTCATTAGAATGCTGCCCCCCACATCCCCTATACCAGTAGTCATTTAGCAGGATGACTTCTGTGGTTAGTACCATTTAAGTTTGATTTGATGGCTTGACAAGAATACCAGTGTTGTAAGGAATGAGCCTAGATACCTTTGAACAACAGTTACCACAGTTGGAATAAAGATCAAATTGCCAGTTAGAATTGCTAATTTGTATATAAATAACACCACTTTAATAACACCTTATATATCTTTAGATATGAACAGTAAAAAGATAAAGTGCTCCGTGTAAATCAGACAAATCAATAAAGCAGCAAAATATCACATAGTTGCAGTTGCAACACCAGGCGCCTTTATTGCGAGCAACACAAATTGTTCGCACTCACTGATCACAAATGTTGTATTACTTGGAGAATTGCGGTCCTCCTGCCAAATAGTACTTCCTAACGTGATGTCTGTGGATCACTATCTGATTACCATCTCTGTGAAAAGTAAACTAAACTCCAAGTATAAATGATACAACATGAAGGGAATGAAACAAGGTTATATCATGATAAAAGTGAGCATGCAGTGCTACAATTAGAAAGCACTAATGATTGGTCCATATGGGTCTATGGCATGAAGATCTTCCAAGTGCTGGAGAGGGATCCGGCTTACTTGTTTAGTCTTTGGTAGCAAGGCAACAGCCTACTGCCTTTGACTGCCAGTGTGTTATCAATGATCAAAATATCCAACCAGGCGTGCTGGGGCAGAGCTCTCCTCCTCTCGAGAATTATGTTGATTCTGCTGTACCCTGCTTCCAGAAAGTGCTGTGGGGGGTTGTCCCTGGGTTAAACTTTGTTTTCTTTTCAGACAGAACCCATGTACAAAAGAGAGGGAAAAAGAAAAAAATCTGGATTGGACTCCTACAGTTGTGTCTTTTTGGGCAGCAACTGTCCTTTATTTTACATTCTTCATAAAAACAAAAGAATATTCATCATCATCTAAGGGTACCGTAATGATAGCTGTGCGAAAGATGATTGCAATCAGTCTTCCATCCACACCTATTCTGCACCTAAGATCAAGATAATGTTGGTGAACATTTACAATCTACATACTACACGTATGGACAAATTCCACTGAAGTTAGATTAAATGTCACCTTTGGGTGCAATATTATCAGAGAGTGGCTGCAACAATGTCTGCTTCCAGAGGTCATAAGCACATCTTTAAAGTAGAGTAAATGTAACATGGTATTTTGCAGTGCTCTCCAAAATCGTACAATAAATGACAACTGTCCTTCAATTTGAACAATTAGGTATTTTGTTTTCCACTTGAATTCGTCTCTTGCGTTGTTTAATTTTTCACATTTGTTCAAGATCTATTAGGCTCTAATATGTGTAGTAAATCTTTTTTAGCCTGGAGCAAAATGCAGCCATGTTTCATTCTTTAAACATTAGAACTTATTCAGGACTGCAATAGATATTGTACAAAAATACAAAATGGCATATAAAAATTCCACAATAAAAACCTTATCCAGTTCTGTACAATTAAAATATCGAATTGTATACACTCATTCATACACACCTACAATGGTTAATTGCATACACATATAATCCCAAAAGGTTTTTTGAGAAGGCGCCGTGAATACATTCATACTCAATTTCGTAATCAACAGAGGACCTCAATTCTTAATAAAATTGGGAAAATACATTTCAGTAAATATGGCAAGCTCACTACAGGACTAAAATTATGATTTTATGAGCTCATGGTATTTAAATCGCATTGTATCCTTCATAGCTCAAGTACTTCATTCTCGTGCACTCAGTCCCGCGGGAGTTACCCAATGCAATATTTGTAATATGTCATCCTACTATTTCATAATATTTAAAAACTACAAGTTCATGAGTCTAGTTAATTGACTTCTCTCTTCATGGGTTCACAAGGATGTCCTTTGTTAGACTTGGATTTGATTTGCAGTTTGGGTGTTCTAATTGATTATTGTCCTCTCAAGGCCAGTCAAAAGGGGAAATAACAGTAAGAAATAGTGGTGGAAATGTGACAGTGACAGAGATGCCAGTGGATGGCAGTACCAGTCCACCTCTCTGGAGGCCTGTGCTTGGGTCTGCCTGCCTCGGCCTCAGTTGGCCGCTTTCATTCTTTGGAAGTGAACTATAGCTCTACCCTATCATCCCTACACTGACTCTGAAGCTACCCTGTGATACTAACCTGTACTCTAACACTTACAGAGCTCAACTATGGTAACAGAAGATAGTTTGCATAGGACTCGACGCACTTCTCATAACTGGTTGGTTCTGGTGCACACTGCCACCGTATACAACTGTGAAGTTAAATGTTTGGATTGTTGTTAATTTTAGCCTTAAGTGACAATACTGCACAAAACATTAAAAAAATAAACCCACCTTATAATAATCTTGTAAAGTTATGCTCAGAATGATCAAGGGTGGAGGAAGTTGTAGATGGCCCTAAAATGTGCGTTTTCATTTTAAATTCCATAGTGAGTTATTGAAAAGAGAAAATGCACAAACAGGGAAATTGCTGGAAATTCCGTGTGGCAGTGGGTAGTTGTTAGCACATAATGCTGTGTGTCTTCGACTCCAGCAATTATGGATAGATGGGTCTGCCAGGATTCTCCTGGAAATGAGAGGGGATGTGAAATTAAGCCCTTTAAGAATGTGGGTTATTATTTGGTGTGGGTGACTGCTCACCTGAAGGTATAATAACACTTCTGGTTAGGGTGAACCCGCAAAGTCACTAAATGACTCTGAGCTCAGCTTCCTGGTAGCAATGGTACAGAGCAGACCTGCTTACCGCAGGCCAATGTGTAAAGTATTTATGCAGTATCACAACAGTAATAAAGTCAAAATGCAAACCAAGCAATGAAAATACCAACCCAAATTATAAAACTAGAGTTATATTTAATAAACAGAATTACACCAAAACAACAAAAATCCAATAAGAGACACCACTGATATAAGGTTTCAATGTTTTCAATGAAAATAACACATCGTAGTCCAAAGCTTCAATGGTAGCAGTAGACTGGGATGTAGGAGCAATTTTAGGCTGACTGCAGTGGAACATGGGTCAGATACACCAGGTAGATTGGTCCTGGTAAAAGCCTTGAGGTTGAAAAGTTTGCAAAAGTTTTTAAGTCCCATTTCAGACAGAGACTTTGTCACTTTCTTGAAAAAAAAAGTTGACATTTCTTCTAAATCCCAAAGCAGAATGAGACCTTGGCATTTTTTTTAGAAGAAAACTCCTCTCCTCATGGGACGCTGCTGAAAATGCAGCTGCTTCAGTGGATTCATAGTCCAGATATCTTAAGCAGGTAGGTCCCGCTGGCACTCTTGAGTGCTAGTGATTACTTGCTGAAAACATTCAAAGTCCAAACACAGAATAGCATTTTGTCAGTTATTTGGAGGTACAAAGGTATCTGCGTGGGACGAAGCTGAAATCCAGTCCAATGTTGTGGAACTGCAGGTTAAATAGTTTTTCTGGCAGGTCCTGCTGAAGATTTAGATGAATAGTTTTCTAAAGTTTCTTCTGATGCCCAAACATCCACTGGATTACATTTTTAAGGCCCTCAGGATCTCAGGACAAGGCACTTAGAGACTCCCAGGGTATCAAGCACCTGCCAACAGGAAAGTCCAGACCAGGTTCTGTTACTATTGGTCTTCAGGGAAAAGACCCCTTGGATCCACACAGTATGTCCGCCAACTGACCTCTTCTGTGTCTTGGGTACAGGAGGGAGCAGGCCCAGTCCTTCGGGGTTCATCTCAGGTCACAGACAGAAGGTCCAGTCCTCTTCTGATCTTTCTGCAGGCCCAGAAAGAGTTCTGAGGAACATCCATTGCTGTTCCACATTTATGGTAAATAGTAGCTCATGGGTGAGGGTGACTCCTGGGCACTGCCTAACCAAAGGGATAACATTTCCAGGCCGTGGCCACCCTACGTTTTTAGTTGTTCCTGTTTGCTTGACTGCAAAAAGACCCAAACTGCTGTGTGCCAGGCCATTTCCAAGATGGCCAATCCTGCCCTAAGTTGACAAACATTGCGCACTGTATGCCTGCTGTACACTAAGGCAGATTACACCCCCTGGTTGTCAATTCTAACATTTAGAGTGGAATATCAGAAATTGCACCAACAGGACCCCATCCGAGTAATGTTCCTAGCGATTCGATGCCTTCGCCGTAATGCACTCTATAAATAGGAAATACATACATACATACATATAGAGTGATAGCATAAAAGCAAAAGTTGGTATTTAATTCAATGTGTCAAGACGCAAGGCGCAGAATATACCATATGATATATTTTATAAACTACTGTGAGTGCATCCACTATGTTTATCAACATCATCCTGGAACACTTGTTTTTGGAAATTATTATTTTCACTTAATGGGATTGTGTTTTTTTCATTTATTGAGACTACTGTTCAATTCCAGGATATTACATCTGTCCATGCCTATACATTCTTGCTTCTGACACTATATTCAAAGATGACTTCTACTTGTATTCACTATGGAACACTATTTGGTGTGTTTTGTCCTTTGTTTATGTCTCACACTGTTTGGAAGTGTCTGGTTCTTACACTTCATCCATGACCAAGGCTACGGCTGAAACACGTTGGATATGAAGCTTTATTTTACTAATAAACTACTGCATGTTCATCAATTTGAGGATTTTGTGAGAATATTGAGGGGATACTGGATCCTGACTTGGACCACAACACTCAAGCCTCCACACTTCAGATATATATATATATATATATATGTATGTATATATATATATATATATATATATATATATATATATATATATATATAATTATTGTGACAGTCAGCATTGCAAATCTTCATTAAATTATTGTTTCGAGGTGGCCTGGAGGAGGCTTCTAGAATACCACGTTCTGGCTTTTATTTAAAGTTGTAAAGTTATTTAAATCCATTGATGCTTCTGTGTTGTGTGCTACCCTTTTGACTCAATAGAAATTAGTTAGGTAATGGTGCTGTGCGCTCTGCTTGAAAGTTGTTTTACCTTTTCTGCCTTGCTGCCCATACAGCAGCGGGGCCAGATGATAGTAGCTTTGGAAGTTTGCATATTATCTGTCTTGCACCTATGGTGTCTGCATGTGAAATTGTTGTACCTGTACTGTACGCATGTTTGTGAGGCTGAAACCCCTGAACCTGCTAATGGTGAACTTGGGCTGTTTGTGAGGGGAATTTGCACTACTAGTACCAGTGGTACTTGTGCTGACAGTGCTGTGTGTGTTAAGGAAGCGTGTAGATTTTCTGTCTCTACATTCCTTGTGAAGTGGCCTTCACAAGTGTCTGCAGAGCCTCTACAGTATGTGAGTGAAGGAGGCTTGCATGAACTGCAACCTGTGATGTACGAAAACTGTAGATGTGAAGGAAAAGTATGCTACTACTTCCTGTGCTAAACGTATGTGGAGCATGAAGGAAGCTTGCTGAGTTGGTGTTATTTGTGTTAAGGAACTTTGTGCGACTACTGTCTGCTGCATTTTACGTCTTCTCTATGAAGGAAACTTACATTGTTGCTGCCAAAGCTATACCTGTTGCATATATGTGAGAGGAACAATTATACTGCTACTACTGTGCCTGTCTGTTCTGTGAGTGAGTGTTAGAAAAGCGTTCACTGCTGCGGACTGTGTTTTACCCTGCAGTATGTGTGTGAGAGAAGTTGGACAGCTCCTGCCTCTGGTGTGCCTGTGCAGCGTGCTTATGGTTATGTGTGAGTGTTGGTGTAAAAGGGTCGTACACCTGTTTTCTGTGAGAAAGCTGTTGTGTGTGTAAGAAATCGTGCACATTAACTGTACATGATCTGTTTGGTCTCTGTGTCCTTGCATCTGTGTGTATACATGAAGACCACTTGCACTGGTGCTTCCATGCTGTGCCAGGTTTGTGTACGTGAAGGGCACTTGACAGTTGTTGCCTATGCTCCAGCGGTACCATGTGAGGGAAGCTTGTGCCCTCACATGCTCCTGTGCTGTATCAGGTCCATGTATGTGAGAGTATATGACAATTGTTGCCTGTGTTGTAGTGGTGCCATCTGAGGGAAGCTTGTGCTGCTGCTTTCACACTGCACCCGGTCTGTGTATGTGTGAGGGAACTTGACAGTTGTTGTCTATGCTGCAGCGGTGCCATGTTAGGGAAGCTTGGTGCTGCTGCTCCCGTGCTGTACCAGGTCTGCGTACGTGAGGGGCACTTGACATTTGTTGCCTGTGCTGCAGTGGTACAATGTGAGGGAAGGTTACTCTCCTGCTCTCGGGCTGTGCCAGGTCTGTGTACGTGGGGGATACGTGACAGTTGCTGCCTATGCTGTAGTAGTGCCATGTGAGGGAAGCTTGCACGGCTGCTCTCGTGCTGTAGCAGGTTTGTGTATGTGAGGGTTATGTGGCAGTTGTTGCCTCTGCTGCAGCAGTGCCATGTGAGGGGAGCTTGCGCTGCTGCTCTCATGCTGTACCAGGTTTGTGTACGTGAAGGGCACTTGGCAGTTATTGCCTATGTGGCAGGGGTGACATGTGAGGGAAACTTGGGCTGCTGCTCTCATGCTGTACCAGGTTTGTGTACGTGACAGTTGATCCCTGTGCTGGAGCGGTGTCATGTGAGAGCTGCTCTCATGCTGTACCAGGTAGGTGCATGTGAGGTTTTCTTGATAGTTGTTTCCTATGATGCAGCGGTGTCATGTGAGGGAAGCTTGTGCTGCTGCTCCTGTGCTGTCTCAGGTCTGTGTAAGTTAGAGTATGTGATAGTTGGTGCCTGTGTTGTAGTGGTGCATGTGAGGGAAGCTTGCGCTGCTGCTCTCAATCTGTACCAGGTTTGCATATGTGAGGGGTACTTGGCAGTTGTTGCCTATACTGCAGTGGTGCAACGAGGGAAGCTTGAAATGCTGCTTTAACTAATTTCTGTAATGCAGTTGTGAAGCTTCACATACGCACACATACTCACGGACGCACATGGTTTCTCTCACTTTCTCACTCTTATTCTAAACATAATTTCTGGTCTGCTCTTAGCCAGCAGATCACATTTCATCCAAGGAAATTACATTCATTTTCATAATCGGCATCTTCCTAAATCACATTGTTGCATATCTTAATATTTGAGCTTCTTCATTACTGTGATTGGAATAAATAATTTCATTGATAATTTTGTTAAAATATATCGTTTTTCCTTTACGCAGAAAATGTAAAATACGTGTTTTGTATTTCTTCCATAGCTCAAAAAAAAAACTGAAAATAAATTTGATTTATTTGTCTTGCACGGTCACATAAATACTGTTGCAGCTACTTTCGGTTGCCCCCGCTATCAGAAAGATGATAATATGGTCTCCTCTATCCACTCAGCCTTATCTCGGGGATGCCGGCAGGGCGCGCTTTCATTTGTGCTGTCTGTTATTTGCTGTCGCTCTCTGCCAGGCACATTACTGTTGCCTAGAATTGGATTGTTTCGGGTCGGTGGAAAAGGAAATGAAAAGCGCGCGGGGGGTGGGGCCGACCCCACTGGGTCTGTGGCCGTGCTGAAGCTTTGCCAGGCCAGGCAAGGAAGCGCGCGACCTATGAGAGAGTAACTCCTGGAGCGTTTCCGCATAGGGGCGACGCACAGTACTGCACCTGCCTCATTAGAACCGGTGCATCTGAAAAAGAGCCCCTCGGCATTCAGCGGCCTGTTTTGTGACAAGATTCATTCTTTGTGGCCGGATTAACATAACTGATGCGTGTGTGATTGGGCATTGATGTGTTAGTATTTGGCTACCGCTGGCAAAAATCACAACCCATTCCGTCTTTTTGCCGGTGGTGCACAGTGGGATACAGCTAGGTCTCAGAGAAGATGAATTCCCCTTTCATGTCTGCGCCAGATAACGCAATTATTGTGTTTTATAAAATGTAGTTCCCGTGATTTATTTCCTTTTGATGTTATTTCTGGGAGGAAGCAGGCAAGGTGTGCAGGGTTCCTCGGCCTTTGTTGAAGTGTTCCTCACAGATGTTTACTGTCGTTGAGGTGAGGGCAGCGGAAGCTTCACATTCATAATATTACTATCGATTGCTTCAAAGGGTGATTGTTAGTCATTTTATGTCTGCTCATCTGCAAGGTTATGTTTTGGGTGTGGACCATGATTCCTCGACTACGCTCATGCCTTATAATGAGAGTTCTCAGTTGTGCCTTCCACCTCCAAGTTATTCCTGTTAGTTGAATTCAGCTGGAACAGAAAGGCTTGAGTCACTGAAACCCCTTTGAATTCTCCTTGTTCAAGTTCTTTATTGTGGTCCTGCTGGGGGAGGCAAACTTAAATGTACTGTGCATGGGTGGCACATTTTTGATAGTGGTTCCTGTTCCAACTCTACTTTCCCAGGTTCATATTTCCTCGTTCAGTGTAGGGCACTTTTGATTGAATGTTAAAAAGCATTAGGTAGCCCACAGTCCCAATTCCTCATTTCCATAGAAAGAGAATGCTGTGCAGACAAAGCAAGCCTACTGGCAGGTTTCCATCCGGACAACTCATCTCCGGACAACAGCAGAAAATTCTGCTAAGGCAAAGCACCTCTTATAGACCTCTGATTGTTTTCCTTAATGAAATGGATTGACAGCTGACCAGGCACTGTATGGATTATGCACATCCAGCTTTGGTGAGCACAACTCTATGCATAACACTGCTGTATCCTGACTATCAGTATAGAAGGTGGTATCACTCACTCAGCAATAAAGCTGAGGCTGTTGATCTAACTCATTGGACACTCAAAATAATCTATATGAATGTAAGGGAGAAAACAGAACATTTAACCACAAAAAACCTCTAAGGTATGTAATACTTGGCAAGGCAGGCACAACCATCTTTGCTGAATATAAACTGACCATTGAGGGCCGGAAGAACTATGACTACACCAAACCTTTATGGAACTCCACTAACTCTGCTTGTTGGCCTACACCATCTTCAAAACAAGCTGCATCTTCTACAAAACTATCACAAATTACATCTCAGCCTACTGGCGAAAACTTGCTACCTCAGGTGGTGCTTGGCACCCTCACAGCCAGGAGATAATCACACTGGAGGCAAAGGTGCAAAAAAGGAAAACAAACATAGCAACACGCCTTTTCCCTCTGTGCATCTGGAATTTGGATTGATATCCCCCATCTATCAACCATACCTCAAATTTAGGAAAGATCTGAAGACTCACTTTTTTAAAGAATGGTATTTAATGATGCAGTGTCAGTCCACAAAGCAGCTACCCCTCCTATCACATGTTCACTTTTTTACGTTTGATACTGCACAGCACTCTACTAACTTTCATCTAAGTTTGCACTATTGATATACCACATACATTCAGAGTGCACTACAATAGTTTTCTTGTCATTGCCTTAGATGTATGACATTCTTTCTTTTATTACATTTTAACAGGCAAAGAAAGGAACAAATGGGTCACGGTTTCAGCTAGTCCTAATCTTTTGCAGAAAATTCCTAGACCACTCCCATGTGCAATCTTGATACAGGTTACATTGACGACTACATCATTGTTTAAGTAAACTTCTGAGAAATTGCTTTAAGTGTAAACCTTTCACATTGTTTCACAATAAATGACATTTCACTCGTGTTGTGGTGATTAAACTATTGTGCCTTTGGATAAATATTAATTGTCCCTGGTTGTTCACTTAATGGTGAATGAACTGAATAGGTGGTCTGTGCTTGGTCCCCAGTGGAGTAACGGAGGCCCCCCGAGATCCAGTGGAGCCCTTCAGCACAGCACCTGGCCTGAGTGAGTCCGGAGAGGGGGCCCCCTCCATGTTCTTTGCAGGGGGACCCCCCCCAGTTTTGTTACATCACTGTGGGTCCCAAGTGGATTTGTCTTTACATCATCTAACACCATAATGTCAGTCACACTTCTGTGTCCTCTATGTACTAAAGGCAAAAATGGGAATGACACAGTTATCTCAGTGTATCTCAAATGAACTGAATCTTGGCAGTACAGCTGAAAAGTTTTTTAATCTCTCTCTCCAACGGTGATCTTACTGAAAAAAGAACGTTGGTTCCCTGAAACACAACTACAGTTTTGGGAACTTTGACCTTTTTCAGGCTATGCCAGAAAGAGGATCTGTGTTTGTCACAAAGCATATGCTATGGTAGAAACAATCTGTTCAAAGGCGTCTCTACATGTAATAGAAGTGTGGCTTCCGTCCTCTGCCCCGTCTGGTCTTTACTTCTGGCTACTATCTCCTCAGCCATCTACTTCCAACTGCCTCTCATTCCTTCACTTCATCTCCAACGTTTTATCACATGTACTTCAGCCCTAGCCCCAGCCCAGAGCAGCACCTCACACAGACATCTGTCATACAGTCAGGTAAACAGAAAAGCAGGCCCAGAAGTACAACTCCAGATTAGTAAACAAACCAATGCTGCAATAAAGGCTGCACCGACTAAATAACACTGGAACACCAACATTCCCATCCTACCTCATAAGTAAATGGTGAAATCACTACTCTCTATCTTACCGAGTTTTACAATCATTCAGTGCTTAATTTGTAAATAAAAACGTGCCGGTGCCCAAAGCCTTCCTCTTAAACATGGGGCTGCTGCATTTAAATGTTCGAGCACGGACTACTGATGCAGCTTAATCCTGAAGCCATCTCGGGCCTCTTCAATCCATTCAAAGTCTCTCCCTGCCCCTTCAGCTCACTCTGGCAGCTTTCTGCTTTCTACCTTTGTGACGTTTTTTCGTTTTTCTGTTCCTCCGTCTTTCCCATATGTGTCTTTTTCTCGCAGAAAATGCTTGATGCAGAAGAATAAGCACCGGCCCTCAAAAATAAGTGTCGGGGCTCAGCACCGGAAAGAATAAGCACAAATTAAGCACTGCAATCACTTTACCGAAGAAAACAACGCACATTTAGTGAAAATGTATCTTTCTGCACTTAAGAAACCCGGTGTGTTCTTGTTCTGATTAAATTCTGTTCAAAATTACTTCTATAGATGAAAAAGGCATATCTTCGTTCATAGACGCTGGTGGTAGTATTACATGTATTACCTCGGATGGAAGAGGGAAGAGGCATCATGGTTTTTTCATGGGTCCACCTTTGCTAACTCACTGTCCCCTCCCTCCGCATACTCTACAGCAGTACTGTAAAATATAGATCTTAAGCTCGGAGCATCTGCATAGTATATGTTTAGAGAACGCTATTGTTCTTGTGGGACCACTAGGCTGCGAGCTCTAGTGCCCGCACTAGGTGGTGATCAACTTTCTGACATGCTTTCATTTTAAGAAAAGGATTGCTTGATGCTCCAAACAGGATCTCAAATCCTTTACGCATTATGCATCCGCTAACACTGGCAAGGACAGTCCTACACTTGACCAAAACCTGGCATGGAAAGGTCTATGCTTTTCAACCCGAACGGTCTTTCTCAAAGCATCTACACTGATTCTGTGCCAAATACCATAATCATCAGAAGTTAAATATTTGTAAAAGTGTATCCAATAGTCCATTTCCTGTGTTGTACTCTTCCAACCCCTGGTGTGTGATGGGATTTGGAGTTTAATTAGTCCTACCAGCTAATGATAACGTGTTGTTAAAAGGAAACATGCTTCAGCGGTGTTCATTGGTTGGAGAATGAAGACTGTTCCAAATTCCATAAGGGTTCAAAGAAACAGTTTAGACTGGACGTCAAGCTCTTGATGGTTGCATCTCACATAATCGGTACCAGCTGAATCCCCAGATAAGGAAGTAAGCTCTTCATGGAAGAATGCATGCCAAGCGAGTCTGGTGCTCTGCACCGAGAAGTCATGATGCTAGCCCTTTAAGTGGAAATTAAATGTAACTGTTCCATGGCAAAAATGTAAAAAAGAAACACAGCCCGAAAGTGTTCCCTTGACCTTTTAGAAGCACAAGTTACGTTTTTTTTACCTTACCTCCATGCAATTGAAGTTGTTCCAGAAGTACCTCTGTCAAGTATTTACACATGGCAGAAAGAAAACAGTTACAGCAACTCCTTTCTTTGGGGTGAATTGTAGAGTTTAGGGGTCATCAGACTTGAAATTTCATCTAGACCTTATAATTGAACTAAAATTAAGTCAAATCAGAAACAAAGACAATATGGCAAATGATGCTGGTAGGTGGCACGTGCTGTGTCAGAATCCTTTTACAAAGTAACAGGGGCCTGTTATCACGACAGTCTATAGTAAGCACAGCGGGGATTGCCATTACTTCTCTTTGCTTACAATTATTAATAAACACCTTGTGGCATTCCACTAAGCGGCTTTGTTTATAACTTCTACATATCAAAAAGAGCATGGAATAAACTGGTACATAAAGACGAGCAGAAATAGTGCATCTGATGTACCAGGGGTCTAAAATGTCAAATAGGATCATCACTTTATTCAAACATGTTATTTTGGGGTTATACAATGACCTCTGCAATAGATGAGTTTACCTACCCAGCTATCTTTGCAGCCTCATATACGCATTACAATGGAAACGAGTGTCTGCGCAGCTTAGAGCTTGTGGTCCAATATGCATCTCTTGGCACATAGCTAAAAGTGGGTGGATCGATGGAAAACCGTGTCATAATCACATCTATCACAAAAATGTTTTAGTGACTGACAATTTCTTGTTGAATTTTTATCTGCATGAAGCATTCCTGATGTACTTTTTGAGTGGTAAAATAAACCTCAATGTACAGCCAGAGAAGGCTCCTGTTGAAGCAGGATTCTCAAGTTTTCTTCTAACAAAGCTGCATATATATTATTTACACGTCGGCTTGTGTAATCTTAACTGAACAAAAGTAAATAATGTGTTTTATTCTCATTACTGACATTTAAGAAAGGATCGACTCTGGGTTTCCTTTTCTTGTTGCAGTCTTCCTCTTGTTACAATTCAGGATATGGTTGTCCTACCTCAGTGATCAATTATGTATGCATTATTGTCTACCATCCCTATCCCCTCGGCTCCTGACACCATGACAGTTCGGAAATGCCAACACACATAGCTTGGATTACAGTCTTTTATTACTGTGTACAATTACCAGGGAACCTAAGCCGAAAATTGCTGTCTGCTGCAACTGAAAGGCCCACCGCAGGAATTGACTGATGGCAGATTATGCATGGTGTGCACTCAAATCAGAAGGGTAGCCCGCATCACCTCATCCTACAAGGCCTGGACTGGTCCCAGACCAAGCAGGAATCACCTATGAACTGCTAATCACCCCACAAAGCCTGCTGGAAATACAGGCAGCAAGGCACTAGAGACTTAGTGGTGGCACCCCAAAGCTGCCACCCAGCGGTATCCCAATAATTGAGACCACATTTATTTATTATGCACGTGTGAAGTCGGCAGGTTTATTTCATGGTTTCACACACAAATGATCCATGCTTGGGTTTACATTTCGCTCTGCATTCAGTGTGGTAGGTGCCACCCTTCTTACCTGACGGGTGTTCGCTGTTGACTGCCTCATTAATCCCTTTGCTAGGTGAGTGTTCACTTCCAGTGGCTTCTGTCAATCCTTTATAAAGTCTTACACTTTCAGTGACTTCCCTAATTCATTCGTACTGGGGAAATGTACACTGCTGACAAGCTCTATCTAATTGATTCCTTACACATTTAGGGGGTTATTCTAACTTTGGAGGCGGTGTTAATCCGTCCCAAAAGTGACGGAAAAGTGACGGATTTACCACCAGCCGTATTACGAGTCCATTATATCCTATGGAACTCGTAATACGGCTGGTGGTATATCCGTCACTTTACCGTCACTTTTGGGACGGATTAACACTCCTCCAAAGTTAGAATAACCCCCTTAGTCTGTACTAAAACTGGGCCATCCACTTGCATTCACTTTTGAGCGCTTAAACATATGTAGTAGCTGTATATTTCGAATAGCCATGCTGATTCACTGTCCCACGTGATCTTTCATTTCCGGTCTGCTCTAGCCGTTTGTTTCTCTTCTGGGAGGATTTTATCTTTCCATAGCCACAGTGACTGATCTAGGTAGAGGTGGCAAGGGTCTAAATAGTAAACAACCACACTTTCTGTCCCGAGGTTCCTGATTTCTGTGCCATTCAGAAAGTGAATGTTTCCATCCCTCCCACGGTTAATTGCTCCTTTCTCCGGTCTGCATGTTTTGTGATCTTCCCCAGAGACACTCCGATCTGGTGAGAAGGAGGCCTGGAGGACAACAAGCCGATGCCAGTGCCTCAGGCCTTGAATGACACCTGACCACTCAATGGCACAGGTAGCTCTTGAGAGCAGTTTCATTTGTCATCTTCATGAATACAAGGACACCTTTAGATTCTTGGATGAATGTGTGTACTACACAGCACGGGAAGGAAGTGCAAATAGAACATGATTCACCATCACTAGGTCTGAAATGAGACATAGTGCGGTAATTGCAAACCCAGTAATTGCCACTCTTCAGTATTGTGGGACAGTTCTAATGTGGCATATAATATCAAAGATCATGAACTTGGGATCCTAGGCACCTCGATTCTCCCAAATGTTACTGATGGATAAGACACAAGAAAACAAATATTAATGATCACTGATCTTTTAAAACGGGACTGCCTCATCTAGGAGGGGTGGCTTGGCCTGGTGACGAAGCTGCCTACTGTGGAGCAAGAACAGCTTAGTTCTGAACCTGGCATAGACCATTTCATCTCACTCTGGTTTAGTTTCCTTGTCTTTGAACTTTTAAGTCGTTTATAAAAAAACGGGCCTGTATATTTATATTCTTAAAACCTCCTTAGGTGGCCACACACCCGTGCATCTACAGAACCAGAGCCAGAGGTTACTTGAAGAGCTCTGCAAACTTGTCAACGCCCCCTTCTTTAGGAAGGAACTCTACAACCATATCCATACCCTCCAACTATGCTTGTTCCAAAAGTTCTCAAATTTCCAAAGCACTCAGCAGTGTTTAGGGCTTCCTAGAGACTCCCCAGAAATGTGTCACTATAGCGACATAACTTGGGAAAGAATTCCAGAGAAGAGATACAAAAAAATTAGTCTAGATTGTGGTAAACATACAGTGAGCTCTAGGTTCATGCAGAGGCAGACACGTTACCAACTATGACAAATCCACTGTCCGTCTTGTGGAGAGGGCACAAGGGCAGAATGAGAAGTCACCAGTCAAACTGAAATTCATTTATGCTGCTGCTTCTCCATCAGAGTCTGCAGTGCCTCGTCTGAATCCTTTCACTGAAGCGTCGGATGTTTCTCAAGATGAAGTATGCTGAGGTTCAAGCAAGACTGTGATAACCACAAGGCCTGCTACCCCATGTCCACATGCGCATGTTTCGATTTCCTCACCCCTGCATTTAGTATACTTGTTGTACGCAGCTTCTGTGTTTTCTGGGTGCATGCTAGGAGTGTTGGACAGGCATCACTCATTTAAAGAGTAGCTTCAGTAGCTTAATGTGAAAGAGCCCTTGACCTATTCTGTTCCATCACAGTTAACAAAAGAATGCAGTCCTTGAGCGCTCAGCTCGATAATGTGTTTTATTTGTTTTCTAACCCAAAAGAAAACCAATCGTACATTTTATAGTGAAATATTTTCCTTTCACTGCACAGCAAAGGGAGGTAAAAGTACCACACGCTCCTCATCAGTGTGTGAAAAAGAAAAATATCAAAGCAGCAATTTTAACAGAAAGCCTCGAAGAAGGAAATTGGTATTGCTTTGTGGTTATCATATAATAAGAAGAAGTTATTAAACGCAGCACTTCTAACCGCATTTCTAAATGCTGTAAATGACAGATGTTCCCATTATCCAACTTATGTACAGGTTTACACTGCGGGGAGGCTTTATATAGAACTAGGAATGTGCTTGGTGGGGAAGCACTGATAGGTAAGGTACCCAAAATCACTGCTAAGAGCAGGGAGCAGAGGGCGCGTTGCAGCTCTCCGGACCCACAGGCATCTCCGCGGCATCCCCGCGGCGGACACGGCCCTCTCAATCCCGGGTGCGTGGCCGGCGGGACCCGCGGGAAAACTTTCCCACCACAGGGGACCGAGGGAGTGTGTCACCGGCGCCAGGAGCCCCGGGTGAGGAGTCCGAGAGCGGCGAGGACCCCCACCCGCCGCGACAGACCCTCGCCTGCCCCGGCCCCACTTCCGCCGGCACTGCTCTGTGGATGGTCCTGGCGCTGGGCTCCCGAGGAGGAGAGGCTCTGGAGCTAGCGCCTGGACTGTGCCGTTTGAGGTGCTCGGATCGGCCGTTCCCCCGATTCTAGATGGTCTCTCCAGGGGCTGCTTGCTCCAAGTTACCGGACTGAGTGGTTTCGTCGTTCGCGGGTGTGGTCTTTCCCAAATGTGCATCCGCCCACCAAAAGGAGTGCTTTTGCTGGTGGCTTCCTCTTTGGTGACTTTCTCTGCGACTGGCATGTCTTTCATCTGGGATCTACAGGGTGCGAAGGAGCAGTTGGATTGAAGACAGGAAGTGCTGAGTCGCTGCCCGGAGCACGCCGCGCACACACCCCCTCCAGCCAGCAGTGGCTGCAGAGCGCGCCAGGGGAGAGCGCTAGCACCCAGCCGGCCAACGAGCAGCACACGCCGCTGCGGAGAGCTGCAGATTGTGCCCCTACTGCCAGGCCCCAGGCTCCGGCTCCGGCCCGAGGGCGCAAGCGGCTCCTGAGACCCCGGGGGAAGCGGACACGAGGTGAGACCACGGGAAGAGGCGAGGTCAGAGCTGCAGACTGTGGAAGGGGAGCCGGGAGCCGGACTCGAGTCCCGCGCAGTGTCGGAACCCTGTGACCCTGACACACCACTGACCCTATCCAGTGTTGTCTGAACACTGGCGGGCGTTTCACGGGAAGATTGTGTAAACAATATAGTATTGGAAGGAGCCTTACATTTGTAGGGTGAGCTGGAAAGAGTACGTGCAAACTCAGATAATCGACGTCTCCGCTGTTCCCATCATGTCCAAACTGAGGTCCTCTAAAATGGCTACAAATAATGACTCAAAGACCTTGGATAACTATCTTTTTAAAGTAGTTAGTAAAATTAACGAAGATAGGAGATCATCATTAAGTAGGGTTAGTCCAGAAACATCTCCCATAAGGCAGTGCTTACCCTCTACATCACTGTCTCAGAGTGTCTCGACTATTTCCAACAATGAGAACGATTTAAATATTGATGTTTCTGTGGTAGAGCAGGTTTGTTGTTCCGAACCTATTCAAGTACAGGATTGGACATTACCATCAGGGTCTCCTCTTATTCAATCTCCCATTAGGAGAGCGGTACATGCCTGTAGGAAGGGGCCTGTCAAGAAAGCAGGGTGTCGGAAGCCAAAAAAAGCTGGCCCAACAGCTACCAATAGGGGAAATGTCCCTGAGCCCACCAATATTATTGAGGGGGCTAGTCTGCACTCAAGTCAAATTGATCTTTTGGTCACAATTCTTGAATCTAAATTGGAAGTACTGATCAGTCCCCTGGTGGCCAAGGTAGAATTAGTGCTTCTTAGGGTTACTAGACTGGAAGGCCTTGTAGAATCTTGTTTGACTCGGCCCACTGTTCCACTGAGTACCCACTTAGACTCAATAGGCTCTATGGATAACCGCCCAGTGGGCTCAGTTACACACTCTATAGTCAGTAATAGGGTGGAAGGCTTTGGGGCTACTGTTCAGGTCCCACCGACTGTAAGTGTGCCGACCGCCTCATCCTCGTCTACATTGCCAGTAGGGTCGGCTAGTGCACAAAACACATTTAGTCAACCACGATCAATACAAAGGAGTACTCAGGACACTATAAGAGGGACAGTCATTGATAGAAGAAGTATAACTAGGCAACATAATTCTATTAATCTCCCGCCAGAATGTGCACCATATACTGTGGTTCTAACAAATGTCCCAGAGGTTGACTTGTGCCTGAATGGTTCTGGGGTAGAAACGTATCCTGCTCTTAAAAACAAGACGCTTGCTTGGCTGAATAAGAACTGTGGATTTCCTTGTGCCCTTGCAAATGACATTTTATTTACCCACAGAGTTAGCTGGATTGGCAATGGCCCTAAAAATAGAGGTGGAGACTGTATTATTATAAATTTTAAACACCCACAACACGTGGCAACAGTGCTTCTGAGAGCTGCAATTTTGCCAACTCTAGAAAATGCGGTTCATGCTAGACCTCTTGGCTTCTTTTATAATCATGGGACCAATACTCAATGTCGCTCGTCGTATGTGCAAGGGCAATGTTCAAATGAGAACGGAAGAGGTATGGATGTCTGTACCCCGAATGTATTTGTGAATATGTCCCGGTCTCAAATTAGGGGGGAGCCAAGTCGTCATCAGTTGTCTTACAGGCAGACCGTTAACACTTTACCTCTTCACAATCGGTATGCTGCCTTATCTTCTATGGAGGAAAATGATTGACTGCCAAATGTCTTGGGAAATTCTTCCCAGTCCTCAGCATCGTCCATCAAGATTGCTACATGGAACATTGCTGGTTTAAAGAGCAAGTCTGGGATAGCCGAATGGGAAAGGACACTAAAATCTTTTGACGTCATTGCTTTACAAGAGACTTGGGATCAAACAAATAGCTTTTCCTTAGATGGCTTTTGTCATTTTTGCATTCCAGCTACAAACAGTGTGGCAGGAAGACCTAAGGAGGGACTATTAAGCCTTTTCAACCTGGATATGAAAGGTACCTTAACTCAATGCCCCTCTGGCTCAGTAAATTGTCTAATTGTTGAGCTTTCCACCCAGGATAAGGGTAAGATCCTTTTTATAAATTTTTATAATTCGCATGCTAATGATTGCCCCAGTCAAAACCTGGATGACTTGGATACATTTTTGTCAGTCTATAGTATAAATGTTAATACTTTTGAGTTAATATTACTAGGGGACTTTAACATACATCCATGTACCCTACCATGTATTAGGAGGGATGAGGAAGGCCCTCCCTTTTCCTCAACTGCTCATCCAGAACATACTAGGCAGGGGGATTATCTTGAGCTTTTCCTTGCTAAATGGAATTTATATGAGTCTGGCTGTGGAGACGGGAATAGCAGGTCCCCTACGTTTAAGGGCAAAGAAAATGGTACTATTATAGATTATATTTATTTGTCTTCTTTTTTGTTAAATAGTGTTTTAAATTATTGTACTGAGGTGTCAGTTTTTAGTGATCATAATCCTGTTGTACTTGTTTTTAAGAACACTGAACTGATTTCTCTCAAACTAGTCGCAGAGAGTGGGGGCTTGAACCTTAAAGTCAAAGACCAGAATCGAAGGTTGAAGTGGACAAAAATAGTCCCTGAAACTTTTTTTCAGGAGGTCTTATCCAAAGTGGAGGATGAAATCTCTATATGTCTAGCGGAAAATCCAGATCCTAAGGAGGTTATAGTAGCATTTGATCAGATTTGCTTAGAAATTAATCGTAGTCTCCAGGCTAAATCTAGCCAGAAGGCGCTAGAGGGCAATAGGTGGTTTGATAAGGAATGCTCTAAAGCACATGGTGTACTACTTAAGGCATTAAAAACTATTCCTAAAGATCGATCAAAAATAGTAAATGCTAGGAAAGTGTATAAAAAAACTATTCTAGAGAGGAAAAGGACTCTGAAAGATAACGCCTTGGCTCAACTCTTGGATCCAGATACCCTAAAAAACAGTGGTTTATTCTGGAAAATAATAAATCAGCCCTTTTTTTCTGATGAAACTAATACTCCTTTAGAGGCAAACATTCCAGATGAGGGCTGGATAAAACACTTTAGTCAGATATATTCTAATATTGGTCCTCCTGGTGGAATTTTAGCAGATGAAGTTGGGGAAATCTCCCCTGACAAGGATGCAGTTATTTTTGCAGTTGCAGATGTTGAAAGGGCTATAGACCTAACCACAAAAAACAAAGCCCCGGGCCCAGATGGGGTACCTGGGGACGTTTTTAAAAGTTTTCAAAAATTTTGGTCTAAGGTATTATGCAAGGTTTTTAATAATCTTGCATTTGATAAAATTCCGTCTTCCTGGAAGAAATCTATAATTATACCAGTGTTTAAAAAGGGTAATAGGCAAGACCCATCTTGTTACAGGCCGATTTCACTGATTGATTCCTCAGTGAAAATTTTAGGTCGAGTTATCCTAAATAAATTGAACGATTGGTTAACAGAGAAAGGGGTCCTAGCAGATGTGCAGTATGGTTTTAGACCTAAAAGGAGTACTATAGATCAAGGCTTGAATTTGTATTTATTAATAGAGAAATACACGAAGGCAAAGGAGGGTTCCATGTATCTGGGGTTCATGGACCTCTCGTCAGCCTTTGATCTTGTAAATCGATCTAAATTATGGAAAATCTTACTTGACATGGGACTGGACAAGGCTCTTGTTAACCTCTTAGTAGATTTACATACTGACCTAACAGCTTCTGTTAGAGTTACTACTGCGGGGCGATGCACCAGCCACTTTAACTCAGAAAGGGGAGTCAGGCAGGGGTGCATTCTGGCTCCCCTTCTTTTTACTATTTATATAAATGCCTTGGAATCTACACTAGAAGATGCTACCCAGGACACCCCACGGATAGGAGAACTCGGTATTCCGGTTCTCCTATACGCGGACGATGCTGTCCTGCTTTCTCGTACTGGTGTTGGTCTTCAACGATTATTGGACGCCTTTGAGGTTTTTATGACTTCCTTGGATTTAAAGATCAACGTTAAAAAGTCCCAGATTATGATCATGGGTAAGGGTAATAAAAATAAACTCCCCAAAACTTTTACTTGTGGGAGGCAAGAATTGTGTAGAGTAGCAATATTTCCATACTTAGGGATCACTTTCGATGAGAAAGGCTCCTGGGGCCCACAGATAAAAAATAGAAATGTTGCCCTTGCAAAGTCGTCTTCTGCTCTTCGGGGTTTTATGAATAAACTCGGGGCGAGGCCAATTGTTAGTTTGCTAAAAATTTATGAAGCAAAATGCCTTGCAATAGCAACGTATGGAAGTGCGATATGGGGCTATTGCTCTATGGAAAGTATACAGATCACGGAAAATAAATTTCTAAGATCCGTTCTCTCTCTCCCACAGTCTACTTCCACACACATTGTCCATACTGAATTGGGTGTGGGCTACATTTCAGACTTGATCAAACTGGCCCCCGTTCTAGCCTGGCTAAAGATCTGGCTGAATCAAGAAATTCTGCTCAACCACTCCATTTTAAAAGATTGCCTGCAGCTGGATAAAGTAAATAAAATAGCGTGGCTAGTTTATATCAAAAATTGTTTTGTTAGATTAGGGAGAGCGGATCTTTTTTATTCCCCGGAATCAATAACTGTTAAAGATATTGGCCTGATTAAAAGCATGATGAAAGATCTGTTATGTCTAGAAAGAGAACAAGTTGAATATGAGAAACCATCGGTGCGGGCCAGTATCATTTTGAGTACTTATGTGGGCCCTGAATTATATTTGTCTATTGTAAATCAACCCTTTCACCGGTTTCTACTCACACGCTTTCGGTTTAACCTGATCCATCTAACTCTTGGCCATTTTCAAACCTGGTCTCCTCCGGAAAAAGGAACGCCGTGTAATTGTGATAATTTTTCGATCCAGAATACAATGCATTTTCTGTTATTCTGTGACCATTACGCGGCCTTAAGAAATAAATATTTGTTCCCAATTTTAAAGGAGGAGGGGTTTATACAGGTCAAACCTGCCCTCTTGTTCTTACAGTTATTACAGACCCCTAGGATTATGTTCCATGTTGCTAGTTTTTTAGTGGGAGCTGTTAGGGTTAAGAAAAAGAAGTTCGCCATCAATCCGATTATTTTATTGTAATGAATTGAGTGATTAATTAACTTTTTATAGGAAATGTAATTTCTGCGAATCTGGGAGAATATTAATGTTTCACGTTAAATGATGTTTTTAGGATGTTTTACTTTACTGACCCCCCTTTTTGAACATTGTAGATAATATAAATTGTTGATTGCCTGTAATATTTGATTGTACTTTTTTTTATTTTTTATGCCTTTTTATGATATTTATTTATCGAAATAAAGTACTTTGACTGACTGACTGACTGACTCCCCAGAAATGTGTCACTATAGCGACATAACTTGGGAAAGAACTCCAGAGAAGAGATACAAAAAAATTAGTCTAGATTGTGGTAAACATACAGTGAGCTCTAGGTTCATGCAGAGGCAGACACGTTACCAACTATGACAAATCCACTGTCCGTCTTGTGGAGAGGGCACAAGGGCAGAATGAGAAGTCACCAGTCAAACTGAAATTCATTTATGCTGCTGCTTCTCCATCAGAGTCTGCAGTGCCTCGTCTGAATCCTTTCACTGAAGCGTCGGATGTTTCTCAAGATGAAGTATGCTGAGGTTCAAGCAAGACTGTGATAACCACAAGGCCTGCTACCCCATGTCCACATGCGCATGTTTCGATTTCCTCACCCCTGCATTTAGTATACTTGTTGTACGCAGCTTCTGTGTTTTCTGGGTGCATGCTAGGAGTGTTGGACAGGCATCACTCATTTAAAGAGTAGCTTCAGTAGCTTAATGTGAAAGAGCCCTTGACCTATTCTGTTCCATCACAGTTAACAAAAGAATGCAGTCCTTGAGCGCTCAGCTCGATAATGTGTTTTATTTGTTTTCTAACCCAAAAGAAAACCAATCGTACATTTTATAGTGAAATATTTTCCTTTCACTGCACAGCAAAGGGAGGTAAAAGTACCACACGCTCCTCATCAGTGTGTGAAAAAGAAAAATATCAAAGCAGCAATTTTAACAGAAAGCCTCGAAGAAGGAAATTGGTATTGCTTTGTGGTTATCATATAATAAGAAGAAGTTATTAAACGCAGCACTTCTAACTGCATTTCTAAATGCTGTAAATGACAGATGTTCCCATTATCCAACTTATGTACAGGTTTACACTGCGGGGAGGCTTTATATAGAACTAGGAATGTGCTTGGTGGGGAAGCACTGATAGGTAAGGTACCCAAAATCACTGCTAAGAGCCAGGGGCGTAGCTTCAGGGGGGTACTGCAAAATGTATTATATAGTAAATAGTTGGGTACAGGTGCTTTCTGTCGGGCATATAGTGAGGTGTCTTGGATTTGTACATGCACACACACACACACACACACTCTTCTCTGTTTTGGAAGCCTTAAAAATGATTAGTTTGAAAAAGATTGTGTTTTAAGTATAGATAGCAATGTACTCTCTTTCTGCTTCACCTCAAGACGTTCTCATGTCTCCCTTCTCATATAATCTCTTTTAATAAACCTCCGCTGCATGTTTGTTGCGAAATCAGAACCTCACACCCCTGACCAAGCTACGTCACTGCTAAGAGCATAAGTGTCACAACTGGTTTAGGGGTCACCAGGCAGGCACTACTGGACTCCACACCTGTGAGCTTTAGTCGTTTTTGTCCCTTCCATCCTGTGACCTGACATACTATTGAACAGATGACTGATTATCAAGTGTACCCGTTTAGCGATTGACTCTTAAGCGGGGGGAAGCGGAGCAGAGTCCCTGAAATCAGCAGAATGTAAACAAAATATAATACGCCAATGTCAAACTAGTGCTTTGTCTTATATAAAACAAGTATTTGCAATGCAATGGGTGTTGCGTTTGCTCAAGTTAGAGATATTAGTGTTGTAAATTCCTAATTAGACTTTTCTTGCCACATAATTTGAAAATGAAAAGTAAAACAGTTGACATATGCGAGACGATTCAAAGTGCCTCAGACGCCATGAACATGAGTGGGAAGGAGAGACACAAAAGGAAAAAGAAGTTCGCTCGCAGTCAAACGTATCCGTAAACGTGCAATTATCCATGTAACAGGGTCGATGGCCAAGGCGGTAAAAAAACTGCCCCAAGGAGGGAAAAGGTAAAGCACTTACCAATGATAACAAAGGATTTTTGAAAGGCAAACACATGAACGAGTGATAGTGATGGGTTTGCAGTGGGCGTGGTTAAAAACCCACAGATAGATTGCAACAGGCCAGAGCGCTTGCACGCTCGACCTAAAAAGTACTTTATGCTACTTCACAATGAAATAGTACACATATAATTTACAAACAGATTTAGGTCCCTGCACAGTTATTGAGAAATCAAAAGTCTGTTGCTCAAGTTTGTGAAATATCACTTGTAGTGTGTCTCTGTGTAAGCTGTCACAGTAGTTTCTTATTAATGTTAAGCCACCCTGGTGCTCAATGGGTTTTGTAGCCATTAACAGTAGTCTCCCCTGGATCGGGTCCCCACCCACCACGGGTAAACACTGCATAGAATATACTAGCTAGCTGCCTTGCCTCTTAGGGATTCCCAACCTGTTTTAAATTTGTGCATTTTGTAGGATATCTCCCTTGTTTGACAGGTGCAGCACCCCAGATGTGGCAGCCACAGACAAGCAGCTGGCTCTGCCACGCAGGTGAGCTTGCATTCAGGCCACGTGGGGTATTATTCAGCCACAAGTGGCAGGAATAGGGGAAGGGTCTGGCCCCAGTATTATTGGTGGTATGTGCACCGTGCCTCTTTTTTCCTTTAGAGCCTCGGCTGGGGAAGTCTTCTGCATGCGGCCTCCAGAAAGGACATGCAAGACCAACAATATCTGTCTCCCAAAAGGTAAAAATGCAGGTTTCAAGTGTCAAAATGAGACAGGGTGTCCCTGGAAGTCAGAGGGGCATCTCGGGTTGTCATCATGCGCAAGGAGGAAATTAATCAGACTGCGCTTGTTCACTTAATTCACTTTGTTGCAGTTCTATAGCTGTGCAGAAGGTTCAGCCAAAGCACTCAGCAAGATGAAAGTTTTTTTTTCTCGGTTGGCCTCTCACCTCAAGGTTTCTCTACTCAAGGCAGTGCACCGTGATGTTGGCCTTGGCCGAAAGGAGAGTTAGGCTAGTAGCTCTCAGTGAGACACGCTAGCAGTCGGCTCCCCACCGCTCCAGGCAGTCCACTCTGTCTCTTAAGTTGCTCACAGTGCTCTACTTGTGTTGATGTGGGCCAGATGTACAAAGCAGTTTGTTGGTTGCAAATGCTCCGATTCAATATTTGCGACTGGAAAACTGCTTTTAGCAATATACTTAACCCATTTTAGGAGTCAGGATTGTTTTACTGAATCTTAAAATGGGTTTTGTAATAGTTAGAAAAATGCTGTTTTGGAAGGGGTGTTTTGTAAGTTTCCCTTCGAACTAGCAATGCCAGTGCACACTTATGAATCGTTTAGGGCCTGAACAGTACTCGTAAACCACTAAAAAGTTACCACCCCTCAAGCTCAGGTGGTAACTGTTTACAAAATAATTCCCCTTTGTCACTTTAAAAAAATGTTTTTGGGAGTAGGGGTGGTCCACAGGACCACTGCAAACTCTCAAACTTAAAGTTTTTTCTTGTTAAATGCAGCCTAGTTTCCTTTAAGGAAAAAAGGCTACATTTTAAAAAAAATACTTTATTGAAATACAGTCCAAGACAATGTTGGCTGCTTAACTCAGTAGGCCCTCATCCATGTGATGGCATTGAATCTTAGTGAGTAACAATTTGCAATGTACCACATTATTAATGAGCACGGAAGCATTCTGAGTGAATAGGATTCAGATTTTTAAAACCCAACCTATTAGTATGTAGGTTATTTCTTTAAAACCTTTACTGGTCGTAGTTTGCCACCAGTATTTGTGACCAGATATTAAAAAGTCTGACTCTTAGTCCTTTCCTGTACAGGTCCTTATTCCTTCAGGTAGCTACGCTGTGGGTCATTCTTTTATGCAACTCCTTGATGAAAGGATTCTTCGATTACTACTTTCTCCTAAGAGATTGCTTCTTTATTCTTGCTTGCTTCCGAACAATTCATGTAGCATAACTGTTGTAAGACTTAACATCTCCTCCTGACCAGAGAAGACCTGCTGCCAAATACACCTCTACTGCAATTCAGGAATCTTTTCCAGGACACAACTCTGTGTAGTATGGACAATGGGAATAAGAATCTCTGGAACGCTGCCCTAGTGATTCTGTCTTACACTATTTATACTTGGCCAAACAGGCTAAAATGTAGATTTCAGAACTCTGCTGTGCTCTTGGGTTTATCTGATTTAAAAGGGGGGCATCCCTTCCCAGGAAATTGTCAGTTTTTAAACGTTTGTGGTTCTAGTAAGGATGAATGGTGGATAGATTTGTGTTAGAAATTGGGTTGTTGGTTGACTGGGGTCTAGCAGTAACCACAATCCTAGTCAGGGTAAGGTACAAACAAGCCCTAAATTAACCAATGCTCACCTTCTGGTAGCTTGTCACAGAGTAGTTAGGCTTAACTTTCAGGCAATGTGTAAAGTATTTGTGCAGCACTTCCAACAGAAAAACAGTCAAAACACCACACAAAAAGATTCCACACCAGGTTAGAAAAGTAACTCTGAATTTAATACATAAAGAAGACAAAAGCAGCAAAAATCCAATAGGTAGAACTGGAGATATTGAATTCCAAAGTTTTAAGTAAAAATACCACCAAGAAGCATACATTGCTTTCGGGAATATCTGGTTGTGCTGGACTGAGACAAAGTCAAATGTTCAGTCTCACCGTGATAGAGCATGGGCCGGCCTACAAGGACACAGTTAGGTCCGGTGAACCATAGTAATTTAAATCCTGATTGCGGAGTGTTCAGTGCATCTGCTTCGAAGATGCATCGCGCAGCTGAGGCTATGCATTGGTTACGAGATGTGAAGAGGTTACAATGCGAGTTCCTGTTGCATCAACATCGAGGAACTTGTTGACTGGGCTTGCGATGCGAAGCCCAGAATCAAGGATACATTGCGCCATCGAGACAATGTGTTGGTTCCGATGAGCAGTGAAGCTGTGTTGCAGAGTTTTGCGTCATTGTTCAGGCTGCTGTTGACAGGAGATGCAAGGAGCTTGGGCTGGGAAAAACATTGTGCAGCAGCAGTTCCGAAGGGGATGCGTCGAGCCCAAGATGTAGGATGTGGTGGCGATATGAGTCTCTTGCGATTGGTCCAATCCAGGCAACAGCGGGGATGCTTTGGTTGTGCTCGAAGATGCACTGCTCAGCCAAGGAGATGCACTGGTTCTGCTCGGGGATGCATCACTCTGCAGAGGATGCATCGGTTCTGCTGAAAAAGCACCAGAGGCCCACTTCCAAGGGTCCAGGATAGGTGTTTGGCAGGGTGAACTCACAGGTGGCAGAGTTCATGTGCAGAAGCAGGGTGTTTGGAAGCCTTTTATGTCCCTAGGACTGGTTCTGGGTTCAAATTATGCAGGTCCAGTAGTTCTCACCAGGCTGAGGGCAGTAGGGAGCACAGTAAAGCAGAAGCACAGCAGAGCGCAATAGAGCCTAGTGGCAGTCCTTCAGCACAACAGCAGTCCTTCTTCCTGGCAGAGCAACAACTGGTCCAGAAGTGTACTGAAGTGGTGGTGTCTGAGGTCCAGTTCTTATACCCAGTGGTTCTTTTTTAGTGGGGGACACTTCAAAGTCAGGTGTTTGAAGTACATAGAGGTCCTGCCCTTTCTACCGTGACTCCAGACTCACTACAGGGGGCTCTGCACCCCTTTGTGTGGGGACAGGACACAGCCTATTTAGATGCATTTCAGGCTGGGTTGAGGTTTTCCGTCTTATCCTGCCGGAATGACCCATCAAGTCACAAGTAAGCTCCCATTGTGTGTGGCTGTCTAGACGGAATACACAAAGCCCAGCTGTCACGCACCCCAGACATGTGATCAGAGATAGGCAGCTTGCACCAAATGTCTAAAGTAGAAAAATGCAAAATTTTCAGTATTGCAGTTTATAATCTGACTTCATCATGAATTTGGAATTTAAATTGTGATTCCAGAGACACCAAACTTGAAATGTCTATCTCTTCACAATGACACTAATAAAAGGTAATAAGGTAATCCCACTGTTATCCAATAAGAGAGATAGGCCTTGCAGTAGTGAAAACGACTTTGGGAGGTGTTCACTACCTGGAAATGTGAAAGATAAAAGTATATGTCCTGCCATTTAAATATATTGGACGCTGTCCTCTGGGTTGCCGAGGGCTACCTTAGGGTGACTTAATCATATCAAAAGGGAATAGTTAGGCACAGCAAAAATTATTTTGCCAGGTCAACATGACAGTGTAAAACTGCATACACAGGCTCCGTAATGGCAGGCCTGAGACATGGTTAAGGGGCTACTTAAGCGGGTGGCCCAATCAATGCTGCAGGCCCACTAGTAGCATTTAAGCTACAGGCCCTGGGTACACATAGTACCACTTTTTTAAGGATTTATAAGTAAATTAAATATGCCAGTTGGGTAAATTCTAATATTATCATGTTTAGAGGAGAGAGCACAAACACTTTAGCACTGGCTAGCAGTGGTAAAGTGCACAGTCATAACTCCACAAAATACAAGAGGAGGTAGGCAAAAAGTTGGGGGGCAACAACCCCTACTAAGGCTGGCAGGTCTAACAATTTGGAAATAAAGAATAAGGCTCTTCTCTCCTGGCCAGTGCCCATTTCTGTCTGCACCAAATCTTTAGGAAAAAGTGGCAGCAAGAAGAGGTTTGGGGGCTAGATTTCACATCAAATCACCATTTGATCCCCACCTAACATTCAATAGAACCTGGGTCATTTCAAACAGAAATCGGGAATGTAATGGGGATCCCTCCAATTCAAGTCCCTTTGTGGCTAGAATCATCTCTGACCTCCACTTGTTGGCCACTTGCACACAAGAGTTTCAGAATGGATCAATGCCCCAATACTATCAAGCACCCATACATATTACCGGTTCATCTTACCCCATATATATAGAGTACGCACAAACTCGCAATCAGTGTCTCACATGATTCTAGATAAGGACTTGGTTGAAAAGTCAGAGGAGAAAACAGGAGAAGGTCCACCCTCCGACAAAGGGAGAAGTAGTTCCAGAAGTTGGGATGTACAAAGCTTGGCTTATTTTTCTTTCCTTGTCTCTGGGGATATCAAGTTTCAACAGTTTTGTTCTGTTGTGATGTAGGAGCAATATGACAGCTCAAATCAACACAATGTGCACCTCCTGCTTCCACGTCCTACACATGCTGTGAAAAATCTTCAAGTGGTTGTCCTCAGAACACCTGACGGACCATCATGCAAGCACTCATCACAAGCAGGCTGGACTACAGCAATACTCTCACCGCCAAAACCTTCAAACAACTCTTACACAGACTCCAGACCATCCAGAACACCACTGCAAGACTCATACTCAACCTCCCACTCTCCACGCACCTCAGGAAGCTTCACTGGCTCCCCATTCACAAGCGCAGCTAATTCAAACTTCTCACGCACACATACAAAGCCCTACACAACACCGGGCCAGAATAACTAAACACCCGCATACACTTTCACCAACCCACCAAACACCTATGCTCTGCCTCACTCTCACACATTCCCCGCATATGCAAAATCAAAACTGGAGGTCGCTCATTTTCCTGCATCGCAGCCAAGACACAGTACAACCTCCCTCTAACCATCAGAGTCTCCTACTCAATTTTTACATTACTCATGAAGCTGAAGACTTGGCTATTCAGATTAGCATTTTGGGGACCACAAAACTATGCAGCTGCCCAAGTGCCAGGATACCTTTTCAGGGGATTAGTGTGCTGTACAAATAAAATTTCATAACATATAATTTAACATGTATAGAGTGTTTTACAATCTTCCCCTAATCTGAAATGTTACGCATCTGAACATCAGATTTGCTATTTCATTAAGGATCACATTTTCCATAATCAACAAGGAACCTCTCAGCTTGCACCACCTATCCAGGTGCAACACAGAAGAGATTCTACCACTACTTTCCTATTCCTACTTGAACTACACTATTTACATCCTACTCCAGCCCTTCTTCATGTGCAATAATCCCAAGCCCTCAACTATGCCTTTGTTTTATACAAACCTATCACATAGATATCTGCTGACATGGTGGTATGAGTGGACTTATAAATGACGCAGAGTGATTTGAACTTGAAATCTGCTGGGAAGGGCAAATAGCGAAGGTCAAGGAGCGTGTTGAAAATGTGATTGTAAATACATTGGCTTGAAGCATGTAGCAGCATAAAGGATGATCTTCTGGTATACTAGCAAAGGCTGTGAGCAGGATACTGCCATCCCTCAATTTTTTAGAGCATGCATGTTTACAGTGTGGAGCAGATGGTGTATTTGGAAGGGAAGAGTTTGCACCAATGTAGAAGATTTAGCTGAGAATTTCATCTTTATGTGCCCTCTGAATAGGACCTAGGGGTTAATTCTGTGACCAAGGACTTGATGCAGGTGGAAAATACAGAGGAAACATATTTTACATTCATGTTGCTGACAAAGGCAGAACCCATATTGGAAGACCTTATTTTTTGAGTATCTTGCTGCATTTCTCTCTCCGATGAGTTGGAATATGGTCTCAGAACTGACAAGCTCATGATAGTCACATCATCAGTGCTGGTACTTCAAAACAGCAGAATAGGATAGCAGCATGATGCTCTACTTAGTTGTTGCATGAAAATACTTCAGTGGAATGGAAAGAGCAAGAGGCCTTGCTTATAGAGCATGCTCAGACAGACACATTTCTATTTTTCTTGGAACTCCAATAATGGTTGCACTGCTCCTCAATTGCAAAACTATCTCTTAGATTACACTGATCCAGCAGACTGACCTTACAAGATACAAGATTCATGCATATGTTAGCTTAAGACAGCAGAGCTGTCTCTTAAACAACTCAGACAATTCAGATAAGTGGTTCTTAGCCTTTGATCTGGGAACCCCTGGGTATCTACAGTGCCTACACAGTAGGTCTGCCACTGCTAAGAAAATTAAATAATATTAACAACATAAATTGTATAAAAATGAAGAAGCAACATGTAACATTGAAAGCGTTTTATATATATGTGAAGAAATTTGAAATTGGAGTATAAATATTAAGTTGGTAGCCTCAGATTGATTCATGAGACCAGTCAAACAGAATATAGTATGGATGAAGGATGGCCTCAGTTGAATTTAGAAAAGCACCAACCTTTCCATGAAAATTAAAACATATGTGTTTTATTTATTTTTGTTTATTAACTAAAATATTGCAGCCTTGGTGTATGAATGTTTGATGTATGTTTGTCTATATATTTTTGTTTACTGTTTTGCGTTCAGCTCCGTGAGCTTCCTTAGGCCAGGGTCCCACAGTAAGGATTGTGTGGGGGTCCTCAGATTCCATTAATGATCAAGTGGGGGTCCACA
This sequence comes from Pleurodeles waltl, assembly GCF_031143425.1. Lineage (NCBI taxonomy): Eukaryota > Metazoa > Chordata > Amphibia > Caudata > Salamandridae > Pleurodeles > Pleurodeles waltl. The sequence continues at coordinate 1,763,850,904 of NC_090440.1, forward strand.
AAAGACAAAGGTTAAGAACCAGTGACTTAGACCTCAGATTTTGCACAAAAGAGTGGTATCTCATGATTCAGAACCCTTACAGGCTCTTGTCTCACAACGTGATACAACTGCTAGTTTTACCTTTAGACTGGAGAGCTGTGCCACAGATGAGGCAGATTTTACCAGCATTTACATTAAACTGCAGCTCTACCCCTCAGGTGAAAAAGGACAAATAGGTTTTGAAAAATGCTTATCAAGCCCCTCTCCCAATTTAGGGTGACTCACTATTTATCATACGGCAGTCATTGTAAGCAGATAGGATTCTCATAATTTAATATGTCATCTATGCATGTACTGTCCCAGATGGTGACATTCTTGTGTGGAACAACATAGCATTATCCCACTGTAATTGTAGTAACCTATGCAGGTACTATCTGAAAGGAAGACATTCTGAAAACTATCACAGCAGAACATTGCTATGTTATAATCATAACACAAGCGGGTACTGTTCAAAATTATGACATTCTGAAAGGGCACAGCAGGGAATTACCATGTTATAATCGTAACTTTTGAACGAATGTCTGTGTGGCAAAGGGACTGTCCCAAAAGATAACATTCTGATGACTGATTAGAAATCCATCAGAAATTTGAGGCCCAACATAGGCCTATATTACAAAATCAATAATTCAATAATTCAGAAAAACCTGTACCCAAGGATACGACTGTACCAACTAAGTGGAGAGAATGCAATCTTTTAAGGCAAAATTAATTAGTTTTCGAAAGGCTAATGTTGTCTGACCTAAGGATGATTTTGATTTCCTTGAAAATTGGGAAGATAGCTTTAGACTTAGGACTTCTGTGAGATCTTAGGCCCTCATTATGACTTTGGCAGTCAGAATGAGCCGACCACCAAAGCCGCTGGGAGGAGGCTGCCATCATACCGCACCCTCCCACCCCCCAGTCGTATTATGATGTTTCCACCAGGCTGACCAGTGGAAACTTCGTATTGCGACGTTTCCGCCTGTCAGACCGGCAGAGACAGTACCACAGCATTGGCCTCAACTCCCTTAAAGGAGCCAAGGCCAACACTGTGGCACAACAGCAGCCTTGGAATGTGTACTGTCTACAGTGCAGATAGTGTGCATTCTGAGGGTGCTGGCAGGGGTGCCCCCAGCACTACCTTTCCACCAACCTTTTCATGTCGAGGACCCTGCCATGAAAAGGATGGTGGAAAGAGGACTCGTGATCATGCCATGGCTGACCACGACTCGACCGCCACCACTCCATTGGGATCGATGATCCTGGCGGTGGCGGCGGTCCGACTGTCAGGGTCGTAATCTGGCCGTTGGACCACTAGGAGTGCTGCGGCCCGACCGCCATCACGAGTTTGGCAGTCCTCAGACTACCAAACTCGTAATGGAACCTAATCCTTCAGCGATCTTAAGAAAATGGCATGCAGTTGTCTCTGAGCTCTCTCTGGGGAAACCAGACCATACTTTTCTTATACATTTTTAGCATAGCCTCAGTTGAAATTTCCTCCTCTTATACTAGTGAAAGGCTGGCAATTTGGGGACACTGTGAACTTCCCCAGATGGCTGAGGCCTTTTAAGGGCAACCGGAATCGGGTACAACCAGTTACATTGCAGGTACACAGGAAATGTGACAGTCCTTTCAAGGTCTGACTGTTATCCAGCTGAGAAAAACACCCTCAGCTCTCCCAAACAATGTTTCAAGCTTCTGTACTATCTCCCTGTTCACCATGCCTTAGTATAGGAATTACTATAACACTGACATCGTGACTGTCATATTGTTTTTCAGCAATGGGTGGTAGCACAGTGTACCCCTTGTATTGGTGCCATAGAAATATGTCACCACTGCTTTAGCAGGAAATCCTATCTTGGACCCTGTCTTAACCCTCCTCTTTGGGGACCCCTGAACACAGTCATAGACATGTGCCGGGGAGGTCTATTTTTTTTACCTGCACCTTGCTTAACTTCCATGGTGACATGTTATACCTTCTTATGTTTGACTTAAGATATGTTAGACAATGGGTCTTTGTTCTAATGTATTAGATAAGATGAAAGAAAGTACTTGCTTATTTTTAAATGTGGGTGAAAAGTAGTATTTTGGAGGGCAGGTAAAGGCGCATACATCTCTATGCACTGTTGTGTGCCAACAGGTCCCCGCCACACCCAAATTACATAAAAATGTGCCAAATTTTCAACTGTTTCCCGAGAAGACCATCTGTGACTCTAATTTAAACCGCTCTGGTTGGAAAGTGATACCGTCTCATCTAGACTTTCAGTATTTAATTGACATCATAAAACTAGTGCAGTTTGAAAACCAATGAAAATAAAACTAATTGCAGTATTAAGAGTGCTTTAGAACCAATTTATAATATATAAAAATCAAAAATTATCATGGAAAAGTGAGTACATTCACTTTCCAAAGAGCCCATCGCATATTGTTAAATATGTAAAACATCAAACTTGAAGACTATCTAGTACACCTATATTGAAAGGAAGTATGTTCAACAGTAGCAGTGAAGTACGATTACAAATTCTTCAAAATGTGTTGCAAGAGGGGGATGTCACTTATGGTTCGATGCAATTGAATATAACTATGATCAGCAAACAGAAATAAAAACACCAAATTCTTCAAAAGTTGGCCATTTTATAGTCCATAATTTCATTTGCATTATGCCTTGAACTCCAGTCAACAAGCACGATTTCCTTTTCTGTTTCTAATAATTTGTGTTTTTCTTAGATGCAGTGTCTAGTCAGTGAGCGTCTGCAGCGCGAGCTCTATACTGTAGTCAAATAAACACGACATTTGTGACTGTGACGCATTTAATCCTGCTGAACTGTGAGAAGATCATTTTTCTAAGCGGTTTATGACTGATGAGCCCACAGTGGGGAAATCGCATCTTTCGGGAATCCCCAGCCTTGGAACTTGAATCAGCCTACCTGAAATGTGATCACCAGAGTCCAAGCGCTTAGACTCAAAGGCTCTCGGCCCAGATGGCCTGAATTCTGCTATTTTAAGATTGTGCCAGAATGGCGGATGCGAGCTTTGCTTTTTTTTTTGTTAAACACTGATACTTAGAATGGTATACAGTAGAACAGCATTAGACATCCTATTTTAATAAATAAAATAAGGATCCCCCTGATTCTTACAGACTTTAATGTGCTCTAGACATCTGTTATGAGTGAGTAGAAGAGATTCAATTAAAATGTATAATTTTATGGGTGCGAGAGAGTGATATGGCCATGAGATTTTAGGAGGGCACTCAACTCATTGTATTCGTTCATTTTTCATCCCGAAGCACTTTTGTGACTAAAATTTTCGTCAGAAAGATTTTTGATTTCGCACTTGTGAGCATCTAAACCTGATTATTATAATTGGACTTTGGCGAAGGTTTTCAATGGTAGACTGAATATATGTTTTCTGGATCCAGTCCTAGTTTCACATGATGGATTTTGGGCGGATATTATATATGGAAGGAATGATGAGGTTTCTAGGAACTGCTGAGCTATTTGACCCCTTTTTGTCAATCAATTTTTCGGTCATTGTTTTATTACTATGAACCGGCCATAAGCCATGGACAGTGTGCACATGATTGCAAATAGCGCATAATAATTGGTTAAACTGGCAATGTACTGTGACACTGTTTGTCCTCTGAACACACATACCTATGATGCCTACGGATAATTCACTTACTAAAAACATCTCCAAATAAAACGTGAAACTGGAAATAAAATGATATGTTTTTCTTTGCCTTGAGAGTAGATGATGTGGTGTTAGTTTCATTTATAATTTTGATTTGTTAATTGCTGTGATCTGTAGGCTTTTGTGCGTTATGTAAGCGTCAGTCAGCATTCATGACATCCAGAGGGGTAAAAGCTACTTTTGTGGTAGCTTCCTCACTCAAGGCATTTTGTTGTAGCTTCTCCACTAAAGACATTGCAAGAAAACTTTTTTCTTTTACTGCCTTACCCGAGCATGTCTGTTAATTCCTTTAGAATTGGGTTCTCAGACTGAAAATAAGTGACTACTGAATAATCTGAACCAACATTGAGACAGTTATGCTAATATTTTGTATTTGAAGATTGAAAGCCCATGTTGTGACATACAACTTCACGAAACGTTTCTTAAGAACTGGGCACACTGAAGAGCTGTCTAATTTGCTTCTCTTTCCTGAAGAAAAGGTAAATCGTCCCATTATACACAGTACTACCGTGCACACTAATGTGCACGTGAAATTTGTCAAGTGTCTCATTAAAAGGGGCCCTGTTAGAAGGAGAAAGACATAAATGGTAGAAAAGCCTCCTTGGCAAAGATGGTAGCTCGTGTTTGTAGCTGGTAGTTAATGTAGGAATTGAAAAGCAAGTCACCATAACCACCAAATCAGGGGTGAGAAAGAGCCAAATGTAAGTCTTCTAGAAGAAAGAAACCCCCAAAAAATCCTGCTGCAGAAAAAGAAAGGCAAAAGCGGGGACAAAAATATACTAAGTGGCCGGTGAGTGTGATGGAACATCAGGGAAATTAATGTATTACAATACTTCCTTCTCAAACTCACGTGTCGTAATGTATGATTTTACCTGGAACTGATATCACAGGAAAAAACAATATTGTGGATTGGGAACTTCGTACAGCAAACAATGGCAAGTAGACCATCACGGTTAGGCACAGATATAAGGCTAGCCAGGCCTACTCTTCCAGGAGAATGGTACTTTCCTTTAATGGTATATGAAGGAAGATGAACCCCATCTTTGACATCCTTAGGTGCCTTTGCACTCTGCTAACCACGTCCTTCAACCAGTGCTCGATAACCCCTGTAGAAAACACTGTTGAGCAACTGCGGAGATGCTGGCACCTGCCAGTTGGAGGGTGGGAAAGCCTCTTACCACACATTGGGCACGAGAATAAAAGATAAGCTGCCTGCTCCTTGCATGACACACTTCCAGGGGAGCACACCACCACCAGTGAGTCCTGTCCCCTTCTGAGATGTGACAGTGTGGTGGAGTGTACATCTTACAGATCTGCCAGGAACAGATTTTTAATAGAAATCGTTTTGACTTAAATATGTAGAGTTATAAAACGTGACTTGAAGTTTATGATACAAATAGACTACTTGCTTAATGGTGCTTTTTGCCATAGGAAAATCTACAGATATTTTGTGATTCTTCATTGAAAAGCTGCACATAAATCAACAGGGTTGTTAGCAGCACTTAAATTGAGTCTGTCCTAGTCTGGAGTCCAGAGAAGGACTCTAGGGAATGTTAAGATCACAACTCTGAAAAAGGTGGTAGGGGGTTAGGTGAGACTACAGTGAAGACCAAAATGTGTAAATCACTGAACTCTTCAGAAATGTCACAGTAAAATGGATGATGTTGGAATTGGTTGGCAGTTCAGTATGCTATTTTTTGCTGATTCGCAGATGCATACCTATTTTAAGCACAATTCAGCATGTTTCATTTTTCAGATTGCATGCTGTATTAGTCATTTCATTACTAAGATCTCCCAATACGGCAATTATGAATCAATTTCACAGTTAAATTCTATTTAACCTATTAGATTTATTGTTAAGTCTCTAAACAGGAATGTTTTGTGTAACCAGCTGTGCCAAGAAAAGGTTTGAATTGCCTGAAACAATTCAATGGTAGTTAGAATTTTTCTGCATTACACTCCGTATAATGTATTTCGCTGACAATTTTCAGCTACAATGTAATTGGATTCTTTTCAACACATTATGAAAAGCAAAATTGCTTCTCCCCTGGTGAATTATATCTGATGTTTGCCCATTCTCTAATTTGAAGGAAGAATTTCCTTTACATGACCCATCTGTAATAACTGATTGTGTGACAATTTATTGGTATACTATGGATTTAGCTAAGTGGTATATAATTTCATAATTTTACTTCCAAGCTGTCTTTCTCAGGTAATTAAGCATAAGCTAAGTTTTACACTAAAAATCATTGTTTGTACCTGGGGATTTGAAAGGTTTTACCTCTACATATTTATAGGCAGAACAAGAAAACCACCTCAAAGAAATTGGAATATAATACACTTAATTGACAATCCCATAGCCACTGGGAAAATGGAGGATATAATTTCTGAAATTCTGAAACAGGATGCTCCAATTTCAAGCATTCTAATGCCAATTACATATCTTTAAACCATGTTGTTACTTGGAAGAAGTGTTGCCTCGGTGCATAAAAGGGTCACAACAGATCAGCTGGCCATGATCAAACCAGCGTCCAGTTTAACCTTAGAGGTTGCATTGTACAAAATAATTCAATTAAACCAAAAAAAATAACAAAATATTTCAGCTTTTTAAAAACAATATACTGTAACCTCTTAGAGGTCTTTCTGAATTTAATATCCATGGAACAACTAAATAAGCTACATTGAAGGATTTTTCTGGGACAATTGCTAAAGTTAAAGGCAAGATCTTATTGTTTTTGAAATACAATGATCCTATCAAAAAAATAATGATTCTTTCTAAACATTATCCTAATTGCAGGAAACTCACAGGTATTAGGAGACAATCATTTTTAGAGATGAAACACAACTGAAAAAAATAAATACTATATGGACACATACTTGCTTATTTAAAGTTATCCACTAAAATGAAATAATAACTTGTATAGAGCCCAACCAACAGAAATAAAATATTAGGCTGTATTTAGTAGTATAAAATATAAAACTTGACTCTTTAGCTTCCCTTACTAAAATGAATGTTAAATTTATTGCATAATTATCTATTTGCCTGTTGTTAACTAATAACATTTTCATTTTTTGTCTTCTAGGTATGTTATATCTGAGATATCTACCATATCAGTGCCTCCTAGTATTCTCTTTATGGCTGTAGTCAATAGAGACGGTAGGAGTTTTTTTTTCTGCTGTTGGCTTTTAACACTTGGTTGTCTAATGCTTTATGCTTTCTGGTGCCATATTTGGCGTATCTTTTGCTCTGTTATTAAATTTATGGGTGTCAGCTTTATCACAATATTGGTCTATTATGGAATACTGTGATCTTTTTTTACATTTTTTTTTATCTCGATAGTGGTGTTATTTCTCTTATTTTTGCTGTACTGTATTTTGAATATTAGATATGTGAACCAATGTCCAGGGATTGTGAGAGCTTATTAAACGTGTTTTATTTCATTAGAAAGGATAAAATCTAGTAGGGCGCATTTGTGTAATTAATAATTATCAGAGAGGACCTTGTTAAGCTTAAACAGTAGGTGAACAGTTTTCCCTGTGATCAATAGGAAAAATAGGGTATTTTTTATGTAGTAATGATTTCAATGTTGAGGTTATTTTACAGAATAAATATTCATAGGAGAGCTAGACCTTGTTAGAAGCTAGGAATAATAATTTAAAATTGGGCATTTCAAGAACTTGTGGTCCTACAAACTCTAATGTCGCCTTTTTAGAAAGTATCAGTAAGTAATTGATTTAAAGTTCCTTTGATAATTTGTTAAATTGCGGAATGTGGGAATTGCAAACAAATTCAGATCTGCTCATAGACAGAAAATCTTCATCTAAATACACTTGAAATAAGACACAAATATTTTTCAAAATAGTTATAGAAAGAGCTTTCTCTGGCTCTTGGAAGATTTGTACTCTTACTGTTAGTGATTTTTCATTCTTTATGGTGGCGTATTGTTTTAATCTTTACAAGTACCGTTACTTGTAAAGTACAATTTACAAGTACAATTTATGATTAAATCTCTTGTATTCTGTGATTGGGGTGATTTTGGTTTGAGATCACGTGAACTCATTTCTTGAACAAAAGGTTGTAATAAAAGGCAGTTTAACTCATAATTGTTTAAGACTGCTCTATTTCTTTAATGATTGTCTCCGTGATTTAGTAGCTTTAATAATATGGCAGATACATCTATAAATAAATAATTTTAGAACACTTCCTCCTCTTGAGACATCATAATCAGCTATGTACAAAACATATAGAAGACTTCCAAACGTCTGATAAATGAAATACATCTAAAGGAAAATATTATTTTTCTGCAAAGGCACAAATATCCTTAGCTGATTACTTAAAGGTTAAATTTAAGTCTACCAAATAATCTATTGTTGGACAACAATGCAACATGGTTGCTTATTATGGCAGTGGAAGTCAATTGTAATCATAATGTTCAATTCACTGATTCACAGTTACTGCAAGCCTGATACATGTTCTTAAAGAATGGGATGATTTTGCAGGAATAGTTAAATATGGCCCAGTGCTTAAAAATGTATTTTGGTGAAATGGTTTAATTTGATAGCACAGTTATTGAACAGTTACTTTCGGAACTGTTAAATATTGTTTTGTGTGTATTGTAACTTGTTAAGAAATCAAAGAGGTTCATAATGTGCTTCTGAATTAATCAGTGTTCACAATCAATTCATTATCTGCAAAACAGTGACAATCTAATGGAATTTGCCATCAAAAGTGCATACTGACATTCCTTCTAAAATCTTACCATCTAATGTCTTTTAATTCTGAATGGCCATAAAACCTTAATGTATCTATTTGTAATGAAATAAGGCCATGGATGGTCCAAGTAATGCTAGACTTTTCATATGGATGGAGTGGAGCTAATTCAAAGCTGGTACTGAGAACAAAGAATGCACTCCTTTGTTTTTTCTGTTTGCTTAATATTTAGAAAGCATATGTCTGAAATACATTTGTATCTTTAAGAAAGTAAACAAAACAAATAATCTACTGAGTATAGGTGTGGAGTTCTTATTAAGTCTATAGAGCAAACTATTATGAGGGTCAAAATAAAATGGGAACATTAGTGGCTATTTTTTTAATTAGAAAAGCAAAGTTAATGTTAGAGCAATAATTGTCGAGGAAGGCGAGACCTAACTTGTTAATTCTGATATTCTGGAGTCTTTTATTGGCATCTAAAAAACAATTATACATTATTAAAGATGTTATCTCTGGTAATGATTTGGGCAACTACTTTACTTATATTTAAAGGGGTGCTCTAAAACCCTGAGATTTTTCTATTTTGATGAATGACATACCTGCTGTAGAAATTCCTAGGGCTCTTGGATTGATTTAAAAAGATAAACACTAGGTTTTGACGCATTTCCAATAGAATTGTAATTGCAATACCAAAGGATGATTATTCTGAAATTACACTCAATGTATAAATATATTCCATTCAGATAAACGTTTCATGTCTTGGCGACGACTTCTTTCTGGGAATGACAGGGGACATGGGTGAGTGCAAGAGACTGATCATAGTGTATGAGATAATGGTAATGAAAGTCTGGAGTTCCTTTCACACCAGAAAAGAAAAGGCTGAAGGACCATCCAAATCATTGGCATTTGTAAGTAACGAACTAGGATCTATGGCTACAGTATTCATTTTACCTGGTGACAAGTTGCAAACGTTAAGGGCATTAGTAGAGGTGGTGTATTGCAAGGAAGAAATACAAACTAAGTGAGATGGGCTATAACATCAGTTACTAGAGTTCTCCTGTACTGAGGTGGACTTAGGTGCTGCGTAAACCACAGTGGGGTATATTCACAAAGGCATTCCAGAGTACTTAAAGTAGAACATTTTACATACTCTTGCTCACCTTTGCTAAATGCCCCCAAAATACTAAAATTGGAAACAATTGGAATATTCAGGGAATAGTCATATGCACGTACACACACAAATAGAAAGGGCTGTGCCCTCACTTCACTTTTACTAATAGGGAGTGGGATGTGTAGGGAAAATTTACAAAGGCATGTAAGAATATGTAAAGGGTACTCCTATAATACTGCTTCCTGTACTCATAAATGCTTTTGTAAATCAGCCCGTTTTTTTTAGTAAATACCGCACATTTCGTCTCTTTCACAGATATTATCTGCTCAAAGTTCGTACTCAATATCTGCAACCAAACCTTCTGTCCTGATTTTGGTGGGCCACTGCTTGTGCGACTAGAGCATTTGTAGGCTCAAGCAGTCAACTAATAAGTCTCAAATTACTACACAGTTCCAAATATTGCGGCAATAGCTCTTTTACTTGAAAAACGTGTTAGATGAGAGAACGATATACATTTTCAGGGACAGGATTTATTCAAACACTTGGGGGGTGCACACTTCTGGCGAAGGTGAGCGAAAACGTTTCTTAAAACTAGAAAAAGTGTTAATTTATCCTATTCCCCTGTTGCTGCTGCTGTAACCATCAAGAAGCACCTGTGCAGGCTGTGAGCCAGCGCTAGTTGTATTGTGTGTACATTGTGGGAGCCAGCGCCATCAATCACGTGTGTCACAATTACATTCTAATCTCCTTAAGGACCTCTGAGCCCAGTAAACCCAGCACGGCTCAATATTAATCAGTGTTTCTTCTGGAGCCTCCCAGTCATCCACTCTCCATCAAATGTAAACTTCCATTAGATCTCTGCAAGAAGTATTGTATTGCTTCTCTCTTTTAAAAGAGCGCCCTTGAGGTGTACACAAGAGCCATACTCTGTTTTTCATTTGATGGGTGGACGGAAATGAAGCTGATGAGTTGGCTCAGTGAATAAGACACTTTCTCCGGACTACTGTTGTGATAGGCACTTCGAATCCTGGCATGGCCAAATTAAGTCAGGGAAATGAGGACCATTAAGTTGGATAACAGAACGAACTGAAATTGGGAGTGCGTTGAAATGGTAGAAGTTCAAAATGAAGCGAAAAGCTATTATTGTATGTTACTCTTGTACAGTACAGAGTAATGTTGTACTTCTGTTTTTAAAACACCTGTTCTTAGCTTCAACCAGACGTTTTCTTTCACACACCCTAAAATAGCTCTCCAACATCTCCAAGGGTGAACAACAATTCCTTCCTCCACCTACTCATCCATGCTGTGGTTTTGTGCATTTTTCCTAGGTCCCAAAAGGAGAAATTAACCTACCAAAATATTTTGTAATGTATCGTATCTACACTTATGTATTGCTTCTGACAAGGTGTTGAAGTGCATTTGCAGATGGGTAGTGTTAAACATTGTATTAAGAGATTATGGCCCTCATTTTGAGAATGGTGGTAAAAACCACCTACCGCCGTGGCGACGGCCGACAAAAGACCGTCGCTGCGGCAACCATCCGTCCTCCATAATATGACTCCAGCCACAGCCAGATTTCCGCCAGAAGAAGGGTGGAAATCCAGCTTTGGCCATAGTGTCGGATGGTGGTAAGGTGGCTCTGCTACCAACAGCAGCTCCACGCCAGTAGACCACTGTAGGAGGCTGGCCTGGCTTGTAGTGGGTACCAATGGTACTTGCACCTTGTGCCAGGTCCAGTTATCCCTTATTAGTAGAGTGTAGTAGTGTTCTAGCAGCTTAGGCTGATAAAGGTAGCTGTAGCAGAGCAGGCAAGGCTAAACTAGGAGACATGCAAAGCTCATGCAATATCACTTATATTATATAGGTACTATATCATAAGAAAGACAATACTCATAGTTACTAAAATAAAGGTACTTTATTTTAGTGACAATGTGGCAAAAATATCTCAGAGGATATCCCTAACCAAATCAGGTAACTAAAACAGTCTGAAAGTAGCGCAAACACTGTAAAACACAATAGGATGCAATAGGCCTAGGGGCAACATAAACCATATACTAAGAAAGTGGAATGCGAACCACAAATGGACCCCTAAGCAAGTGTAGTGTGTAGAGGGTCACTGGGAGTGTGAGAAAACATTAAGGGTGTAAAGGAGACCCCACACCAAGATCCTAGAAAGTAGGAGTAAAGTTCTACTATTTCCCCCAAAACACACTAAAGTCGTGATAAAGGATTTTGCAAGGACCACAACAGACTGCAAAGCACTGAAGACGGATTCCTGGACCTGAAGCCCTGCAAAGGAAGGGGACCAAGTCCAAGAGTCAATAAAGTGTCCAGGGGGGGCAGGAGCCCACTAAACCCCGGATGAAGGTGCAAAATGGCTGCCTCCGGTTGGAAGAAGCTGCAGGTTTTGCAACAACGAAAGGAGGTAGGAAGTTCTTCTTCGTGCAGAAGATGTCCCACGGCGTGCTGGAGGATGCAGAGTTGTTTTCTTGGCAAAATACCACAAACAAGCCTTGCTAGCTGCAAGAGTTGCGGTTAGAGAAAAAGGGTTCTGCCCGGGCCCAGGAAGGACCAAGATGTTGCCACTTGGGAGAGGAGATAGAGGGGGCCCTCAGCAACCTAGAGAGCCCTTGTACAGGAAGTAAGCACCTGCAGAAGTCCTCGAGCACGGGTTCAAGAAGACTGAACACAGCGGTCGTCTCAACAATGCATAGAGGTCCCACGACACTGGAGATCAACTCAGGGAGCTGAGCATCGCAGGACGGAGTGCTGGGGACCTAGGCTCAGCTGTGCATGCAGGATTTCTTGGAAATGTGCACAGAAGCCCTTGTAGCTGCAGATCACATGGTGCACAGGATTACTGTCTGGGGAGGGGAGGCAAGGACTTACCTCCTCCAAATTCGGACAGTTAGACCACTGGACAGTCTGGGTCACTCGGGTCCACCACCTGTGTTCCAGGGGCCACGCCCGTCAGGATGAGAGGGGACCCAGAGTACAGGTGAAGCTGAAGTTTGCTGCCTGCTGAAGCAGGGGGAAGATTCCATCAACCCACGGGAGATTTCTTCATGGCTTCCAGTGCAGGCTGAAGGCAGGCAGCCCCCAGAGCATGCCCCACTAGGAAACAGTCGAGAAAGCCAGCAGGATCAGGCGCTACAATGTCGCTGGTAGTCTTCTGGCTACTTTGTTACAGTTTTGCAGGCATCCTGGAGCAGTCAGCGGTCGATCCTTGGCAGAAGTCGAAGAGAGAATTGCAGAGGAACCCTGATGAATTCTTGCAAGCTGTAATCTGAGGAAATGCCCACTGGAGAGACCCTAAATAGCCCTCAGAGGAGGATTGGCCACCTAGTCAGGTATGCACCTATCAGGAGGGGTCTCTGATGTCACCTGCTGGCACTGGCCACTCAGAGGCCTCCAGAGTGCCCCCACAGCTCTGAAAACAAGATGGCCGAGGTCTGAGACACACTGGAGGAGCTCTGGGCACCACCCCTGAGATGGTGATGGACAGGGGAGTGGTCACTCCCCTTTCCTTTGTCCAGTTTCGCACCAGAGCAGGGACTGGGGGTTCCCTAAACCAGTGTAGACTGGTTTATGCAAGGAGGGCACCATCTGTGCCCTTCAAAGCATTTCCAGAGGCTGTGAGAGGCTACCCCTCCCCAGCCTTTAACACCTATTTCCAAAGAGAGAGGTGTAACACCCTTCTCTCAGAGGAAATGCTTTGTTCTGCCTTCCTGGGACTGGGCTGCTCAGACCCCAGGAGGACAGAACCCTGTCTGTGGGGTGGCAGCAACTGTAACTGCAGAGAAAACACCAGAGAGCTGGTTTGGCAGTACTGGGGGTCCATATTGGAGCCCACAGGATGCATGAATTGGCTCCCCAATACCAGATTTGGAATGGGGGGACAATTCCATGATCTTAGACATGTTACATGGCCATATTCGGAGTTACCATTGTGAAGCTACATATAGGTATTGACCTAAATGTAGTGCATGCGTGTAATGGTGTCCCAGCACTCACAAAGTCCGGGGAAATGGCCCTGAACTATGTGTGGGCACCTTAGTAACTTTGCACCTATCCTACAGCGAGTGAAGGTTAGACATATAGGTGACTTATAAGTTACTTAAGTGTAGTGAAAATGGCTGTGAAATAACGTGTGCGTTATTTCACTCAGGCTGCAATGGCAGTCCTGTGTAAAGGTTTGTCTAAGCTCCCTATGGGTGGCAAAAGAAATGCTGCAGCCCATATGGATCTCCTGGAACCCCAATGCCCTGGGTACCTAGGTACCATATACTAGGGACTTATAAGGGAGGTCCAGTATGCCAATTGAAATTGGTAAATGTAGTCACTAGCCTATAGTGACAAATTTAAAGGCAGAGAGAGCAGGAGCACTGAGGTTCTGATTAACAGAGCCTCAGTGACACAGTTAGGCACTACACAGGCATACACATTTAGGCCATAAACTATGAGCACTGGGGTCCTGGCTAGCAGGATCCCAGTGAGACAGGCAAAAACATACTGACATACATGTAAAATTGGGGGTAACATGCCAAGAAATATGGTACTTTCCTACAACCGCCGCCAGCCGTATTATGAGAAATAATACAGCCTGGCAGTGTACTTCTGTGGGGGGGGGGGTGATGTGCATGTATGTGTGAGTGTGTACGTGAATGCAGGTGTGTGTTTAGTGTTGTTTGCATGCATGTATGAAGGTGTGTGAGTGCGTGTATAAAGGTGTGTAAGTGCGTGTATGAATGTGTGTGAGTGCGTGTATGAATGGAAATGTGAATGCATGTCTGCGTGTATGCGTGAATGAATTAATGCATGCATCTATGTCTGTGTGGATGAGTGTGTGTGTGTATGGGGGGAGGTTGGAAGGAAGGGGGAGCGTGGATGAAGGCGGTGTGGGGTGTTTCTGGTGAGTGTTGGGGGGGGAGGGGGCCTCCTATCAGTGACAGGGAAGGAGTTCCCTGTCACTGATAGTGCCTACCGCCATGGTTTTCGTGGTGTTACGAACACCACGAAAACCATGGCGGTAGGTATGGTCGTGATACCGCCTGCAGCACAATAGGGGCCGCCGGGCTGGAGATTATCTCCAGCCCGGCGGCTGCTACCCCCATGGCGGTTGGAGTGGTACATTGGCATGTCATAATGTGGTGGTAAGTACCGCCAGCCTGTTGGTGGTACTACTGACACATTATCTACGACCGGCGGGGTCATAATGACCCCCTATGTCTTTCATTTGGCCTGCATGCAGTCTTATTGTGTATTGGTGCTCTGCACATGTATATTTGTGAATTCGAAACAAAAACCAATAATCATTCCCCCGGGAAATGTCTGATGAGGAAAAATAAATGCCAGTCCCACAAAATGAGCGCCGGTGGCCTCCACCTGCAACCACCTGCTCACATAAGCACTGTATGTTACCAACAATGTCTAGCAGCAACTTAAACACACCCTAAATATATAAATAGGATGCTTCAGCCTTAGTTGTTTTTTGAATGGATTGATAGGAAGTGTTTGAGCGCATTGTAGCCTCTGTCTGGTACATGTATGTATTGTTCAATCAGTTTTACAGCAAATATGTAGTGTGCCTAAACTTGGGTATGTGAGAAAAGACGAAAATCTTTCATGCATGCAGATATCTACTGTTAGATCGCATTTGGAGCGCTGCAGAGTGGGCTGGGGTTACCTTACTTCATCAGTGGTGGTTGAGGTTGTGTGCCAGTGTTGTCCTGGGGCCCCTTGCAATGGGCTCCTCAAAACTAGGTTACGTACCCCACTTTTACATCACTTTTCGTACTTGACTCTCGGGGTAGTGAGGGCAAGTGTCACTGGCTTTTCAGGGAAGTAGTGTCGGGGCAAGAGATCAAAAATCAAGAGCCAATCGCCCAGCACAGTGAGTCTTTAAATTAAATGAAAGTATTTTGTCACACAGAATTACTAAATGCTATACATTCCAACGGTGGTTTCAGTTACAGGAACGTATACACCATATGGGGTCTAATGAAACACAGATTGCCCAGTGGTGTATAGACAAAGCTATTTGAAGAGGCATAGGTTAGGCACAAGCGCAGATCACTAGTGATTACCACGAATATTGGCTCGTAGGTCAGTTCAGCTGGCTTTTGATCACCAAATCCATGTTGGAAAAGTTCAGCACTAGCCGCAACATTCTCTTTCTGTCAGCCTCATGATTCATGCTTAGACACTACCACATTACTTTCTCAGGGATGCTGGTCAGTCCCAGGTGTGCCCTGCTGTGATCAGAATCTTTATACTCCCGAGCTTAGGTGACAGGATGGGAGGCAAAGGGCAGCATTCTAGCTACCTTCAGGATCATGGGCACTGGCAATGCACCCTAGGGGGCTTCATGGCAATCTTAGCCTTCAGAACAACACAATCAGTCTTTTGTCTTTGGCAGTTGAGGTCCTTGGGCCTGGTGCAGACGGATGGTCCTCTTTGACAATTGCAACGTAGGTGGCTGATGGAGGCAGGAGTTCATCTTCAGCAGTTGCGGTCCTGGAGCCCAGTGCAGCAGCTTCTCTCAGGTGGAAGCAGAAGTGCTAGCCTTCAGGGACGGTGGAAAAGCTAGGCCATATGATGACAGCTTTATGACTTTTAGACACATGCCTTTACCACACCTGGTATGTAAATATAATGTAAGTAAAACATCTATCTATTAATTACCTAGTGGCAGTTGCCACTGCGTAGTTATAGTTAGTTCTGCTTTACCAAAGAGAAGGCGCATTTTGGTTTGCCAATAATTTTGGCGCGTTTAAGGACTCTTCATGAAACTTTCCAGAAAAAAGTTCATCTACCTCAGCTCCTTCCTGGAAAGTTTTAGGGGGGGGGCAAGAAACACAGGTGGTGGGTCCCAAAATGGCTAAATCCAGATGCATATTCCTAGGCCTTTTTAGGCAGTGCTAACGCAAAAACTGGTCAACTGAATTACACCAAGTTCAGCAGGAAGCCAGATCTTGGTCCAGAAAGCCTGCTTCCTGTCATTTGGTGAGTTTTTGTTAAGTCGGGGTGGGCCATTGATATTAGCATGTACACAGAGTTTTCTGCATAGACTTAAGTTTTTTTAATAGAAAACTGAGCCAATGAATATATGTAGATGACTGGTGTGCTTTATATATTCTAATATTTTTTTATCTTTTGTTCATTTACTTACTCTTTGAGAGCAAATCATAATCAGTTTGCATCTACAGTTAACCCAATACAGTATCAACTTACTTTAGAAAGTATTTTTCAAGTCAGCTTTATTGAGATTGCTAATTTAGTTCCGCTCACTTTGTTGGAAGGAAAATAAGCCAAAATAATTACCACCAAATTGTGTGTTTTGCTGGAAAATCACATGGCGTCAACAATGCCTTGTATTCCTTGATTTGCCAATTTGGTAGTACCTAGAGGTAATTCTGTTCATATTATTAACTACACTAAAACAAAATCCTCACAGATATGTGGTTTAAAATACCATTCTGCCACTCCCTATTCAAGGATGATACATTTATGCGTTTTGTATCACCCATTGAATTGCTTCATGATTGTCACATGGCATCATCTTCAGGGTCTTCTGTGAGAGCAAGGGAGTATAGTTTTCTTATTCTTTGTAAGTTTATATTTTAAAAAATCTAATAAAAATCATGGAATGTAGTGGCACCACCAATTCTGCTAAATGTTAACAATTGCAAATACACAATAAGACTAATATGTTATTTGCGCAATTCTTACATGGGTTGGTTCATATTGTGGTTTTTGGGGCCAAGCAAGCCCCCTGACCCAAGTCTTTTATGAATTTGCTGGGATGAACACCAGCACTTCCAGAGAAGACCTGTTAAAACTGTTGCAACTAGTGCTCATAGGTACAACCAGGATAAAAATAATGCAACACTACCCAAAGTAGGGCTGGTGTTAGACCTGGCATCCTTATGGTGGTCTTCCTGCCGACTTTTTACCTTTACTTCCTGTTTTGTTTCTGCATCGTTTGGTTGGCCTTAGGACTCTGAGCACTTTACCACTGCTAACCAGTGCTAAAGTGCATGTGCTTCTCCCCTAAAACATGGTAACATTGGTGTATCCACAAGTGGCATATTTAGTTTACATGTAGGTCCCTTGTAAAGTGGTATACCATATACATGTCTCAGGCCTGACACTGCAAAGCCTGTGGGTGCAGCCTCACTTCCAACCCAACTTGGCATTTAAAATCCCTTGCTAAACCTTAAACTCCCCCCTTTTCATACACATGAGTCACTCCTAAAGTAGGCCCTAGATAGCCCAAAGGGCAGGGTGTTGTGTAAGTGTAAGGCAGGGCATGTATGTGTTTCATGTCCTGGTAACAAAAAAAACTACCACAGTAATTTTTCATTACTCTGAGGCCTCCCTTCTCTTAGGCCAGCATTGGGAATTCCGTATAATACTTTAAAGCTGTAACTCCTGATCTGAGAGGCACAGCAACACCATGTTTAGTACCACTTGAATGGTAATAATAAGTCATCTCTACTGGTAAAGGAATAATTTGTATTACCATTGTAGAAATGCCACATTTAGAAAGTGGGCATTTCTTTGCTCTCTGCTCTCACTGCCCTGTGTGCCTACAGCCTATTTCCACGTCCGACTTTGGCTAGGTGACAGCTGTACTTGTGCATTACCTTCAGACACCCACAACACAGGATACTCAGCTGCATCTGCATACTGATGGGTCTTCCTGGGGTGGACGTTAGGAAGGGCTCCCATTTACACTTCAGTGGGTAGTGGCCATAGCCCTCACAAAGGGGCTGATTACCTCTCACTGATAGTCTGGAGCCAGGGGTCAGCTGAAAGGGGGACATGTGCACTTCACAGAAACCTTTTGAATTAATTACACTACATCAAAGGCATTTTCTAGTATAAGTACTTGGTCTTTGACCCACTCAAATCACTACACTTCTGGACTCAAGGAAATGCGGCTGGAGTAAAGGCTGCTGTGTGTCAGGATTGGCACTCTGCCAGGATTGACTGTTCCCAGGAACTGCTACCCTGCCCTGTTAAGCCGCCCGGCTGATCTCTACCCGTAGCCTAGGATTCCTCCACCTGCCCCAGAGTGACTCCAAGTGGCTTTGCCATAATTTTACGCCCCCTTTCTTCAACAGCCCAGAGACGCCTTGCTGGACTTTGGCTCCCACTTTCATCAATAACCCCGAGCAGCTTTGCTGTACTTTGCCACCTGCTTTCCTCAACAACCCCAAGTGGCTTTGCTTAACTTTGCCGCCCGCTTTCCTCAACAACCTGGAGCAGCTATGATGTACTTTGCCACCCGCTTTCATCAGCAACTTTGAGCGGCTTTGCTGTATTTTGCCGTCCGTGTTTCATCAGTCACCTCGAACAGCTCTGCTGAACTTATCAGTCCGCTTTCATCAAAGGCCTGAGCGGCTTCATGCACTTTACTGCCCACTCCAACCTTTAGGTCCAGGGCCGCAGAAGTGATTTACACTCTGGTGCCACCAGCCTCTGCTTCCCAGTTCCCCTGTGGTCTCCACCTGCTTCCTTGTGACCGCTCTGAGAGAAAACCTACTTAACACTCAGCCGCTCTTCAAGAAGAACACTTCCCGAATGTTACCGTTGTTGAGCAGACAACACGCATTCGTGCCGAGGAGTCTCCGGCACCACCTTTTTATCCCATAACCGTGCGTATGTCAGTCTTGTTTTACTTAACCCTAAAAAAGTGATTAACTAATAATTAACGGATTGGATTTCTGTTGTTCTGATCTTGATTTATGCAGATAAATGAGCTTTATTTTTCTACACCTGTGTGGAGTCTTTTTGTGGCGTACTTCCCACTTCGCCTTCTAAGTTAAGCCTGCCTGGTTTGGGCCAAACTACCAGAGATTGAGCACAAATTAATTTAGGTCATGTATTTTAACTTGCCCTGACTAGAATTGAGGTCCCTACTTTGACAGGGTGCAAACCGCTGCCAACTTGAGACCCAGTAGATGGTGTCAGTGGTTTTTGGGGAGTGATCGACAGTGCAGTTTTTCACGTTCTCTAGTTTCCTCAGGGAAGGGGTGTGCTTGGTCTGGGAAACTTCTAACAGCCTTTGAGGGGATCTCTGCCTAGCAACTGCTGCAAAACCCCACGTGTCAAAAAGAAAGGAAGTGTGATCCAGATGTTCTACCAGAGCAATCTAAGCTAGTCCTCAATCCAAGAGTTTAATGTTCTTTGGTATTTGGTGTGCTTTGTGTAGAACTAGTGCCATTCCAGAACACTTTGAGGCATTATGAACATATAGGTGGTGACCCCGCTCACAGGATTATTTATATTTGATATGCTTATCTCATCAGATAGCACAGGCTTTCTGGTAATACATGTTGAAGGAACTCAGAGCGCGTGGCAGAAGTGTCCAAAGAAGTGAATTCTAAAGTTTTGGGCACATTATGTTTGGAACGGCCACTGAGAATAATCAAGACTTAGGTTGAGCTGACAAAGGTGCCTCTGTATGTAGGAAGAGAGGGTACCTGAGGTAGGGTACTCATGTGAAAGTCCAGAGAGAGCCAATCAAGAAGAGTATGTGAGAGGGAGCACCATATCGAAGGGGGTAGTGGAGAAAACGTCTAAAAGGGATAGGTGGTTCCTGAGCGAGAGAGTGAACAAAGGAATCTGAGGAGAGTGAAGGTATCTAGGGGATGTGAAATGTACCTGAAGGAGTTTGGTGGGACCTACGAGAAATAGAAAATATCAGAAGGAGATGGAGGAGCACCTCCAAGGACTGCAGAGCCCATAGTGGGATGAACAGGACGAGAGGAGATGGTTGAAAGAAAACCTGTAGAGAAATGGAGAAGCAAACACCTGTTGGTAATTCGAGGACAGAACACCTAAAGGACACGGAGAGTACTGTGGGAAGGAGTGGAACAAGGATGGGACACTTTAATAGATGAGACCATGAGGGCAGAGACACACTATACTAGCTGAGACTTAGAGGACAGAGAAGGTGCCCGAGAGGAGACCAGTAAAATGTGTTTTTTGACTGGAAAACCCTCTCCCAATCTAAACGGGATGTCTCCATGAAGTGGACAAAGGACAGCTGAGAGCGTTTCTATTGTTTACTGGGGTCTGCCTCCTTCGCCACTGTTCTATTGCCTGCCCCTCTGCATGTCCAGGCGCACAATGTTCTAATAGTATGTCGCAAGGCAGTGGGTGAGCCGAGAACCCATATCCACACCTTGACAAACTTTGTACCCTCGTCTGTGTGCCCCGGTGAGTCAGTGATTGACTCGGGACATAAAAGTCGTATTGCATGCTTAAGTAACACAGACAGATCAGTTCACTGTAGAAATATTCACATGTTATATGTAGGAGTCTGCTGGGGTTCATTATGATTATTAAAAGAATGTGTCTCTTACTTAGCACTGTCTCACTGAGGTCTCACTGTACCCTCAATAGCTGGTAAGCACTGCTTTTATACAGTTTGTAAGGATGAGAAACTAAGTTGGCCCCACTGGGATCCAAAACTGTAATCTGTAACTTTTACAAAACTCTATGCGTAAGGGCATAGATATCCACTCTGTTGTCTTTGCACTTTCCTTTCCACCAGTGCCCTCTTTCTCCATCTGCACTTGGAAGGTTCATTTTTCCAATGTGAAATCATCATTCAGCATGATATGAACAGTCATAGATGGTCTGCAGTCAATGCTGTGGTTGTCAGACTTTCACCAAATGTTCACGATGTGGCCATCGCTCTCTGACCAGTCAGAATGAATACAGGAGGCTGAATCATCGAGGGACTTGTTTACGTGCTGATGGTATTTATAGTAGACAAGGCTGGCTGTGGGAGACAACTCCAATCAGTGCTTCCGGCTAACATCAGACTCCAGCCACCAATTACGTGTGTGAGTTATTTCCACCGACAATGACGGGAACTGAAATAAGGTGATCTGTGATATTATGGTATACTATTTGTAGAGCACAATGTTCCCCAGGGAAGGGTGTCCTGGCGCTAAGGTACCCTATTAAAGCTTGCCAATTAGAAGATAATTTCCTCCAGTCAACCTCGTTGGCATGCTCCCATATGACCTATGTCAGGGCCAGCCTTTGGTTTGTTAACAGGGGAGTCACCGTGCTGCATAGCACTTGATAATAGCTGGTAAAGGAACACCTGATTCCTGTTTAATGGTCTCCCAAGGTGGAAAGTGACAAAGAGACATGTGAAAAACTGTTTGGCATCCTGTTTGCGTTCATGGTCTTTGTGTTTGCTCCGAGCAGCGGTTCTTTAGGTGATGGGGGGAGCAAATATGGTGGCGTGTGTGTCACCTAAGGGCTGTCATTGAATCTAGATGCCTGCCTCCAGACCCTAGTCTTCTGACCATTTTGAAGGGAGCTAGAGAGCTTTTTGCTCTCAGACTCGTGAGCTGGGAAGACACAGACAATTTAGCCATGGGTCGAAGGTCAGTATGACTTCAGAAATACCAGAAAGTCGTGCGGGTTTATTGACACACCTGGGACTTCCACACTGGAATCAGTATTCAGGATTTATCAAATATAGAGGTATTTTTTGCTCACTAGCCTAAAGCATCAAAATGGCAGGCGTTTATAGTACTCACAAAAAGCCTTAGCATCGACAATTATTAAAAATGTGAACCAAAATATATCCCTAAAATTGTAGGTAGGGCTCGTATAATCCTGTAGTCTGTCATGTACCAATCTCTTAAAATGTGTCTCAGTTCTAGATACCTTTCCCCATAGAGTGCAACCGATCTGTTTACAATGTTAAAAGTTCTGGGAAAGGGCATTTGTCAGTCCATTGTACTGGCTCTGGCGTCCGTTGGTCCGTTTTTGATCTGAAACTCATTGTTTTCTACACTTCGTAGTTGTTAAACAATACATAACCCCCGTTTCAACATTTCAAAGAAAGAGCAAATGCATGGCAGGTCATTCTTATGTTTCCAAGGATAAGTGAATGTGTAACCAGGCATTCTCACATTTTCAAAGTTGTAGTTCTGCAATATACATGTGTAATGTAACAGGAAAAAATAAACAAGGTTGTGCAGGGAAATAAAATGTGTAACGTGAACACTTATGAGGCAATCAGTTATATTTTTATGATTTCCCATGTTAGAGGCATAGTGTGGAGATAGGTTAATTATTGCTATGCCTTATATAAAGTTTTTCAAATATATGTGACTCCAAAGCAGCAATATTTAATAATTTAATTTCAGCAAAACACCAGCAGTAGCCCCTTTTTATACACAGTATGTTAAGCAAAATACAACAAAAATAATGAATTAAAACCGTAACTTATCTTTCCAAAGAACAAGGGTCTCGAGACAGTCAATGATTAGTGCCCCCTTTCAGAAAAGCCATTTTTGTCAACCTCCAGCTAAACATCGGAGCAGCAGACCATGTTGCACCAAAAGAAAGAGTCAGCAATAACTAGGTCAAAACTCATCCTTACTTTATATGGACACTCTCAGTGATGTTCTCTTAAAGTACTCACTGATAATCATACCACAACCAAAGGATAAAGAAACACTACCTGAAACAACTGGACTGTCTCCTTGTGAAGAAATGGGGAGTAGAACTACCGGGAAGGATTATTAAAAAGGATGATCATGGTAAACGTGATGATAGATATGAAAAATGTATAACTGCATTGGCATTAAACCTCTTTCTTTAAGAATGAGTTAAGCTGTTCCTTACTAAATTCTACTGTGTACTCTGCTGTTGATGATATGAAAATTATCTTACCCATTAGTCCATCCCTAACTATTTACATCCATATAATCTACAGACCCTCCTAAAACCACCTGAAACTTTCCCGAAAATGTCACCGAAAATATCTCAACCAATCAGATCGTCTCTCCCCACAACATCTACACAGGAGACTTCAAAATAAATTCTGGCAATATGAATTCAAAAAAGCTCAGATAAACTGATAAGAACTTAAAACATTGCAATGTAACCCAGCACACCTCTTCCCCTTCCCACACAGAAGAAAAACTTTACAGAACATCCCTTTAAAAACAATCAATATAATCAACGGCAATTTCCAAATATTCTCTCCATTCCATATTGACTTGCCTTAAAAAATGCCTCATTGTCACAAGTGTCCTTCCCCAACAAGCTGAAAGTAGACCAGATCACTCTTTCTCTGATTGTGAAACATCTAGTACTGACCCCAAAGTAACAGAGAATTTCAGACCTATCCCCAAATAGATACAAAGGAACAGCTATATTAATTCCAGTGCTCTACTGTCGACTTCTTAATCCAGCTTCAGGGCACCGCATAGCACCAAAAAAGGCAACACTAAAATTTATGGAGGACATTCACCACATTGCGTGTGATGGAAAAGCATGTCTTCAAGTATTACTAGACCGCTCATTTGCTTTGACACAGTGAACCATGGTTTACTACTGAAGACCCTAGTACAAAGAATGGGTTTCAGAGACACCAAGCTAAACTTGTTTGAATCCTTCCTGAAATGCAGATCACAAATAATAAAACAGGGACCATATATATCAGGGAAGGTAGCATGCTGTCTGCCTCAAGGATCCCCACTATCACTGATCTTTTACGTGGAACCAGTAGGCCTTCTACTAAAGAACACAGGCTTAAAACTACATGGATATGCAGATGACACACAGCAGTACTTAAAGCGACAATTGGCCAATGATATTCACACTCGGCGATGGCCTAACGACAGTACACAACTAGATGAATATAAACTGCTTGAAACTGAACCCCCAAAACACTGAGTTCCTGCTTCTAGCTCACTTTTCCAAGATCACGGAGTGGTCGATTTTGTGATTGGAATAAGCTGAATTTGGATTTGTCCCAGCACAGAACACAAGTGTCACATCCCTAGAATTCACCTTTGATTGCTCCTTCATTCTCTCTCATTGTGTAAATAAACTAGCACAATCTACTAACTTCCATCTACATTAGCTAAAGAAAATAAAACAGCGACTCTCTCACAATCAACTCAGAACTGCTGCCCAAGTTCTCCTAATGTCCAGAATAGATCTTGGAAATGCTGTACTAGCTGATTTACCGACTTGCATGTTATCGCTGTTGAAAGCTGGTTTTCACTCCACAGTGCACTTCATCACAGAAAGTAAAATTGACCACATCTTCCCAATATTGAAAGATCTTCATTGCCTCCCTCAGGAAGCAAGAGCTAAGTTCAAAATATGTTGTCTAAGCTACAAAGTGCTATACCATGACACACCCAGCTAGCAAGCGGATTATCTAAGGAGGCTTCAGTCAAACAAGGAAGTAAGTGTTCTCTCATCCTGGAAAGCTAAAATTCAGATTCTTCCTTTCTCTGAAACAATTCTTTTTGGGTTCCTCCGAGAACAGCATGAAACATATTGACTTTCAAAAAAAGGTTTACAGAAACACCTACTTAGAGTCGTTATTGAGTTGTCCAAGCCTCAAGATCCCCCTAAATACTTTTGGCATGGTACCCCCCACTTTTTTATAGGAGATGGCCATAATACCTAAATTGACCCTGACAATTTTCTACAGGTGATTAACTCAAAGATTTAAGACCATGTACACGCTTCTAGTATATTCATGGTATTTAAAAGTATGCATCAACTTCTTCCTATAACCTCCTTTTTCTTGCTCCCAATTTCTCCTCTTACTTTTCATCTACCTCCCCAAACCCCCAGTTACATCAGTATTCTGTTAAGGGTTTTTCTTACAAGAGTTTGGTAAAGCAACATATGCCCTGTTGCACTATTATACTTATAAAAGTGCCAATCTGGTGGAAAGATTGTTAAGGTTGCCATATAAAATTGATAAATATGTAAATAGGGCTGCAATCCATTCATTCAAAAAAGGCTATGATAACGAAAGATGCTGAGTTCGCCTAACTGAACCTTCTACTGTGAAAAAGACCACCTCCAAAAGGTATATAGAGAGGAGAGAACCTTTCTTCTACCACTAAGCACTTCATGACTAGATGTGTGCAAAATGTCATATCTGGCACAAAGGGTGTGCACTTTGAATCCATTAGAGAATTAGCAGAAATGCCCCTAACGTCTGAGTTTTATTAATGTAATTTATTTCATCTTCTATCTGAAGGACTTTGGACAGGTAAAACTGTGCTTTACCTGTAGCTGAATGTGAAAAGCCCCTCATAAAACTGCTTTCAACTGTTTTTCCCCATTGTTTACCATAAACCACATACTTGTAGTAGCTGGGTGAAGAGCAGACCTAGCGCACGCATCACCCCCCACCCCCACCTTTGAGAAAGCTCTGGAAGTCACTTGAGAAGGGGAGAGACTAGTTTTGACAAATGAACCACGAACGGCCCTTCTGCAAGGTCTGGGCACCCTTACAATCTTATCCAACACAATCCTTCCTGGCCAATCTGCAAGGTTGTGGAGATTTTTTATTTTAGCCTCAGCCGTTTTGCAAGGATGGGGATAAAATGCATTTGGCCTATTCATAACACAGCATTGATTTTTTTCTGGTCATGGTATTTAATTGTTTCCCTCTTTCATGAACACTGCAAGTTTTGCAGTTTTTTTTTGTTACACGTGGGTTATTTTACTCTCATCAAAAGAAAATGCAATACAACGTGTACCATTTTTTCATTTATGTAGCCTTTTGTTTTCAGGGTTCAACAACCACTTGTGTTTTTCCCTATGTTAATTTGTGAACATCTTCATGTTTACAATCGAATGCACAGAAATCAAGATGACTACTATCTGAAAATGATTAGAGAGATGTCACCCAATCACATTCTAAGATGTTCGTGAACTTCTGAAAAATTGACCCACTCAGAATTATTCTTTGCGTGTTTTCAACATGTTTTAAAAAAATGAAAAAATATACCTCATTACACAAAAATCACTAAGTGGAACCAAGCACTAAATGCCTGACAAATTTGATGCAATTTAATTAGGCTATTTTCCTGTTTTTCATGCTTAAAACTGCCTGTGTGTACTGGGAACCTGCGCATACGTACTTCCCCTCATTGAACAATCAACATCAGTGATGCACTATCAAAGTCCATATGTCGTACTTTCTTTTTGAAAAGAGCTGTACAAACTGGAAAGGGTGTGCAAAGTTCTTAAGAATTGAAGCATGGTTTTCCTGTGTTGTTTCAGCTTTAATTAAATTAAACCAAAACATACTAAGCCTCTGTAATTAATGAGGTGCAGGCAACCCTGGGTGGTTAAGGACGACGCCTGATTTCGTAGGAGTCACGTTTTTGCATCCCTAATAACTTTGTCCACTTAAGGAGTTGCACTAGTCCAAGGGAAAATACAGCATTCAAAAAGGAATCTTTGACACAGATTGCTAAAATGTCTCAAAAGGTACATGAAAGGTCCCAATACCTTTGACTATAAAAATAACACTAGCTTTTCCTTAAGTTTATCATTGCATAACTCCGAAACTACTGAACAAAAGTTCATCAAATTTTAACAGAACAAAATCCTTCCATCATGTGGTGCCCTTTCTGGGTTTTGTGAATTTGCGATGTGTTGTTTTTGAGATGGGAGAACATCATTTAACTGTCCAGTGTGTGTGCTCCAACTTTGTATATTTGTGTAAAGATTTACCTTCAAGCACAAATACTGGTAATTTTCTCACAGATACTGTAGGATATGCAAAAATGTGCACCGTTTGATGTAGCTGTGTTGGACTGTCAAACACCATCACCCTCCGAATGTTTGTGAACTTGGGGAGGAAAATATAAAACAAAGCAGCATGGTGGCAGAACCGATGCACGGCCCTCCCACTTATATAGATATCATCCTGGACTTTCAAACAGGCCGAGAAGAGATACAAAAAAAAAAAACAAGCACTGGCAAAGCCAATAGGTCTCACCTATGTGAGATCCATTGGCGTTGTCGATGTTTTGTTGCACACGAGCATACCTGCTGAGCAGCATGGCTAAAAGTAAAAAAAGAAAAAAGAAAAGAGAGATATGACACTCAACTATGCTTCTAGCCACGCAGCTGTACAACATGCCACAGAAAAATTGACAAAGCCAAATAGCTCTACTATTTGTCTTTTCAATGTTGAAAGTAAAAAAAAAAAAAAAAAAGACTAGGACACAGGCAGGATTGACTTTTTTTTTTTACTTTTAAGCATGCTGCACAGCAGGTGGACTCCTGTACAATGTGGCAAAAATACAATTACAAAGTCAATATATCTTGCATAGGTGAGACCTATTGACTTTGCCAATGCTAGTTGCCTAACCTGATGCAAGCAGTCTTAAGAAGCCAAATGGAGAAAGAATGGTTGGGAGGGGGGAGAAGGATGTGGTGCTATGGCCAGAGCTGCTGACTTCAAAACTGGAAAACCAGGTACGAATCTCAGCTCAACATCCTGTGATTCTGGGAAAATCACTTAATCTTCCCTGCTTAAGAAAATGAATGTGAACTTGTGTAATGTAGCTGGTGCTCATGTAATGCACTCCAATACGTTCAGGTCGAGTTCATGCTATATAAAATGCCAAAAAAAGAAGAAATCATAGCACATGCAGTGGATGGACACTTGCTAAGATAAATCAGTCTGTACTTATTCAGTGCTCCTCACAAAGAAAAGCAAGTGACGCCTCACATGTGCTGCCAAAATAGAAGGTAGCAGAGATGAGTGATAATGATGCCAACAAATGGTAAATAACTTGTGGGCTAAAAGCCCCTTTTTAGAGTTTTCTTTTAAAAATTTTTTTTTTTAGACATAATAGATTGTCATCAAGCGACAGTGCATGTTTGCTGCCTGTAGGCAACCGAGTTAGAGCTATTAGCATTGTAAATTCCTACCTGGATATTTCTTGCCACATAAATTAATAAATAAAAATTAAAACAATTGATCTAAGTGAGCCGATTCAAAGCGCTATGGTCGCCATGAGCATGGGTGTGAAGGAGATACACAAAAGGAAAAATAAATTTGCTCACAGTCAAACATATCGGCAATCGTGCAGTTATCCATGTAACACAGTGGCGGCTGCGTCATAATGACTTTTGTTGTTCACTATTTAGCCATGTTACACTGCATCAGGGATGCTGCACAGAGTAACTTAAAACTAGTGGAAAAGCAATAGGTCCTACTACTGACTCTGCAAATGCTTGTTTGACTGCGGGATTCCTTTTCCCTGGACCTGGATTGAAGAGTCGATTCAAAGTCACAAAACATATTCAGTGATGCTGTTATTAAGATTACAAACCTTCAAGGTCCTGAAATGCACCCACAATTATCATACATTTGTGAAACTGGTCCCACTGTAGTAATGCACAGCGGTAACCAGCGTGTCAAAATAGTCTCATAACCTACGCACAGCAGGAGAAAGTTCGAGACCATTGTAATATGCAAAGTCTTCTAAGCTGTTGAACCTGACGGTAGTAGGACCCAGGAGCCTTGTGTCCGTCCTGGCAACCAAACAAGTACCATGTTCCACTTTGAGATCCGCCTTAGAGAAAACATTTACCTATGTCACTGTCCATGCTTCGAGAGCAGCCAACAACTGCACTCCACATCCCGTTACCTCAGGTAAATAGCGATTGCATTAAAGAAGGACCCAGTGGTTAGAACAGCAGTGCTGCCTCGGTGTGAGCCTGCTTGTCTTTGGAGGAACTACCACTTATCCTTCAAGCGATTGCTTTGACTTAGTATTTCCACATAGAGCACGAAAGACAGACATTAAACAAACGGTACAGAAGAAATGCGCCCGATCAAGCTCGCACACCTATCTTGTAAGGCCTGAAGAGCGAGCCAGGGAGAACAAAAGAAAGTTGTGCTGCCTCTCAAAGCAGCATCTGTGATTAAAGATGAAGCGCGGTGGCCGTGAATTGGACGTCGCATTGCTGTTAACAAAAAAGTAATAACAATGGGTTTTGTGCACAAACTAACAATTAAAAAAAATGTCAGCGACATGGGAGGAGAGATGGACTAATGCTGCGATAAAATGCAAGCAGCTATCACCCTGAAACTCCCAAAGTGTAACAGGAGCAACAAAGAAATAAAGTAGTCAGTTAAAGCAACAGATAAAGAAACAAAGAGGAACTATACAGTAGCTGGTCCCTGCTCTGAAAGAGAAAAAGGAGGGACAAAGAGACAAAACTGACCACTAGCGAGCAAGGATTTTTGAAGAACACTGCAACCAACAAATGAAATTGCTTTAAGCCCACAGTATAAGTATACTTAAAGTATACAAGAGGTCGCACACTTGCACTGTACCTAAAAAGGGCCTTCTCTCCCACCCCCAGCCTGGCTAAGACCAAGGTAGTAACAAATGCACCCCATCGTTCCTAGGCTGGGATATCAAAAAATTAATTGTCACTCGCCTTGCTGAGTGGCTGGGGAGAATGGCCAACCCTCCATTTTTTTAATCAAAGATTTTTCTGCTGTTTCTTTTTAGTTATACAACTGCAGTTGCATATGCACATTCTATTACATATTTCCTACTCAATTATGAAATCGGTATATTAATGAGTTAGCATCAGTTCATTTTGCTTCAAGATTTTGGTTAGATAATTTATATTGAATTTAGTAGTCAAGCAACAAAATATTTATAACCATTTTAAACATACAATAACATATCAGTTTAGACTCAATTTTGCATGGAAATAAATATTTGCATGCATACTAGTGTGAAGGGGGTTCATTATATTTCCATCAACCAATGTGTCTCCTCTAGAATGTGTCATTAACTATGAAGAACCTTGAATTTTTTCTAAATGTCGTTACCTATATCAAACTGAGCACAGTGCAATGTGCTAGTAACTGGCAACTTTCCTTTCTCTTCTCCATGCAAGGCAGTGCTTTCAATGTTCACTCTCTTTACCAATGGACCAGGATGGGCAGTTATGTCCATCCAGAACATAGTCACTATGAGGCATTCCCACTCCATATGAAAATACACTGTTGCATTTTCCTTCTGACGTACAGCACAGTATGCTGCGGACATGTTAAATATTCTGTTTATCCTTTTAGCGGTCAAATATGTTTTGTGTAAATAATTGAAACTAATATATTTAAATCGGTCTTTTCAACATACCACCTGTGTACATTCAAGTGATTTCTTCCATTCTTCATCTTCTAGAGCCCTCCACAGGATGAGTTTTTATTCTTATTCGAAACCTGACAAATGTAAGTCACTGAGAGGAGCACTGTGTATAACTCAGTCAATCAAGGTGAAAAGAGATGCATCACTTTGTGTGTGGGGTTCCATATCTCCACTTCTCCAAATGTTCCTGTCCTGAACTTGTGCTGTAATTGTATGTTAAAACCAGTGATTCTATAGGCCATGTATTACAGTCGAGTAATTTAGGGAATGCAGTTTGTTCTAAGGATAACAGTCACCCTTAGTCCATACATCCTGCTACCATTTGGCTCTAAAGTGCCCATGTTTTCTTCAGAGACCCACCATGACAGGACAGACTGTAAGGCCAACAGAAGTTACTTTTCAATAAAAATATTTTCCAACATCTTAGAATGATTTGGTGTGAGCAAGGGTGGTCATATACAAATCCCTTCTATTAATCACCTAAAGCTTCCATTCCCAGTCTCTCTACCAGCATCCCTGTCTCTTGCACATCCTCTCCATCCAGTCATCTGGTAACAACCTAGAACTGTGCTGCTAGGCAATATAATTCAAAGCCAGAGGCAGGAAAAACATCTTCTATTATTTTAATCTTACGTTTCTCCGGCATTGGGTCGTTCATAGATTGACATGCTTGAATCACTCCCCATTGTTGAAGTAGGAGTCGAATTGGGAGTCCCACGCTACCATAATAAAGCAGTATGTGCCATTATCTTAGAACATAATAGCAATGAACAATCAGTTAAATAGCCTATCTATGTCCTCTTTAAAAAGGAACTAAAATCTACAGCACATAGTGTGAAGGACGTCTTCCTGAGCTCTGCTCAGTTTTCTTCACAACCAACTTTAGTAAGCTACTCTACTGCTTCTTCCATGTCCGATGCATCTAAAAAAGGGCTCTTTGGACCCTGCAAGACATGTGTGAAGAAAAGTCTTCATGTGGAGGATCCCACAAGGACTGTCTGTACTGCGTCTATCTTCAGCACAAGGTAAAAAACTGTAAAGTCTGTTGTACCAACACCTTGAAGGACAGGGAGAGGAGGCTTCTTACATGGCTGCAGAAAGCCAAGCCTACTAGATCTCCTACTTCTGAGGAAGATAGTGACACCTCTTCCACATCTCAGAAGAGATATCATAAGGGGGAAAGATCCCATGACCAAGGGATGTCAGAAGAAGGCAGAAAGGCCCTTAAAAAAATCATCATTGGTCTGCTAAGAACAGGAGAAACAAAAAAAAAAAATCTCAAAACTGCCAGATCTGAGCCCAATAATCAAACCTGAAGCTCATCCACTAAGGTCGTCATCAGAACCGTCACCAAAGAAGCCTAAAGTCACTTTCAAACTCTCCTCGACAATCACCTCACCGTCAAGAGTAACATCATGTATGGATAACACAGTCACGTCGATGATGCCTTTCATCTCCACGACACATCCACATCAGCGTCGATCCTGTCGACGAGGATCTCATCATTGGTGAAAACTCTGTTGATGACTACACCATTGTTACCATCGATGACTTCACCGAGCAAGGTGTCTCCTCTTCCCCCAAGCCGTAATCGGAGGATGAAGACTCCTTTGGAACAGCCCAAAACCCATCCAAACTCCATGTAAAATATCTGGAGGAAGAGGATGAGGAAGAGTTTAAACAATATTATGGAAAAAGCTGCAATCCACAACAAACAAAATATGTGGACAGACCTAGACATTATGGGGGACATCATCACCAGCATTATGGTGAATCGCCTTCTAGTGAGGGTACGGTTCAAATGCCTATGTCTCCATTTCTAGACCTATAAGCATTGTTAAAAGACTTCCAAAAAAGGTTCCTGGAACCTTCAAGAGAGCAGCCTGCTCTTCCACCTCCACCTCCACCTCAGTCTCCCAGAACACCAGGGCCTATTTTTCCACCTGTAACGTCTTGGATGATGCCCGCATTGAACATAGCAGTGCCTCCTGGAGAGGATCCACTGTCATCAGATGATGACAGAGAAGGAGGTGAAATCCCTGATACTCCAACTGCTCATGATAAATGGGATAATTACCTGTTTCCCACCCCATCACCTTCTGCATCGTAGCCTGTGGACTCGCCTACAGAGGACATAGGGGAATTTTACAGTTTGATGGAGAGGCCTGCAAGAAGGTTTCAACTGCTGATATCAGTCAAGCAGTCCAACTGCTTTCTCTCTGATTTTAAGGAAGTGACAAAGGAATCAGTGCAAGCCACACCCATTGTTAACTATATATGGGAAGAGGGCATAAAAATTATGAAACTCTTGGCTACTGTAGCGGCGTATAGATAAAAAATGCAAGGCACCAGAAGACTCACCTGCTTGCTTTATCCAACATCCTAAACCAGACTCCATAATCTCTCAAGCAGCTCAACGTAATTCTAAAAAACCCTCCACGCCTATCTCTGCTCCATTAGACAAGGAGGGCAAATGCTCAGACAATATAGGGAAGAGATTTTTGACCATGTCTGCCATAACAGTTCTCTTGCTATATTGGGTTGGTATGATAGGCAAATGTAGTCTGAGATCAGCGACCTCATAGACCTGGAGCCAGAGGACAGAAGATCAGAGGCAAAAAAGATCTTGCAGGAAGGAGAACACACGCCATCTGAGATCATTGACTGTGCAATGGACATAGTCTGAACTGGCTTTCGGCAGTTAGAGGGAGCTGCAGTTTTAAGAACCCAATTTGGCTCCATGCAACCTCTTTCAGGCTGGAGGTGCAGTCGAAAATGCTCATGCATGATGCTCTACTAGCTATGATAACAGACACAGACACCGCTAAATCGCTGGGCACCTTACAGTATCGGAAAGTGCCCTTTCGGGGAGAATGAGAAAGAGGCTTCTCATCCTACAGAGGAGAATATCAGCATTTTCAGCAATACCAGCCCTTTCAACAACAGTGTAGGGCCTCCTACCTTCAGGAGCCCTATCACCAGCCACCAGCAGCTGCATACAATAAACAAGGGCTGAGAAGGAAACAGACCCTCCAGGGCTAGGACACTAGTGCAAACAGTGACCTCACCCAGGGCCTGCTACCCTAGCACTTCACAGACTCTGGGTGCAAAGATATTCAATTACCTCCAGCAGTGGCAGTAAATAACATCAGACAGATGGGTATTAGATCTTGTCATCTCTTGTTCATACCCTGAAATTTATCAAGAGACCGCCAAAGACTCCACCACAGGGAGCATACCCACCTCAACTTCACTTCCTCGGAAATTAAGCACTCGCCATGCTAACCAAAGGAGCAATAGAAAAAGTTCCCCATCCCCAGAAGGGAATAGATTTCTATTCCCCTTTTTTCCTGATCAAGAAGAAAACCGGGGTATGGTAACCCATTATGGATCTCAGAAACATAAACAAGTATCTATGGAAGCAATCCTTTTGCATGGTCACCCTTTCAGGCATCCTGCATCTCCTAAACCACAGAGACTATATGACAAATCTGGATTTACAGGATGCATATTTCCACATCCCCATACACCCCAAACATCGCAAATTCCTCTGCTTCACCATAGCCAGCACTCATTACCAATTAAAAATCCTCCCATTTTGCTTCAAGTCAGCTCTTTGCATTTTCAGAAAATGCCTAGCCCCTGTGACAGCTTCTCTCAGGAAGGATGGTTATCAGGGATTCCTCTAACTTGACAACAGGTTGATAAAAGTACCAATGACTTCTCAAGTATCAAAGGCCACAGAAGCTTGCCTGGCATTGTTCCACAAATTAGGTCTCAGTGTAAATTATAAAAAATAGTTAACTATTCTGACTACGAGTATAATATTCCTGGGTACAGCCTTAGATACTCTCCAGGACAAGGACTTTCTATCCCGAGACAGGGAACAAAGGCTCAAGGAACTAGCTCTCAAACTCTCGAGAAAAGAAATCTGTTTCAGTGCATCTGTTGAAAATGTTCCTGGGCATGATTTCATTGGTGATCAATGTGGTCTCTCTTGCATGCCTGAAAATGAGACTGTTGGAAGAAGTTACAAAAACAGTGGAATGAAACAGAAGGATCCTTGGAGGACCTAGTGAAGATCACACCAGGTATGATGGAAGCACTAACCTGGTGGTCCCAAGCACCTCACTTATCAGAGGGCCTCACGTTCCTACCTCAAATACCCGACTTCGTAATAACTACGGATGGTTCCTTAGAAGGATAGGGAGGTTATCTGCAAGACCTGCAAATTCGAAGAAGTTGGTCAGCACCCCAGCAGAACATGCACTGGAGCTTAAAGCCATCTATCTCAGTCTCTGAGTTTAAAGCCATCTATCTCAGTCTCCGAGCTTTCCTGCCATGGATAGCTGGGTCCTCAGTATTAGTTTGCACAGACAATACCACCGGCATCCACTACATGAACAAACAAGGGTGCACAAGATTGCTGACGCTTTCTAAAGAAGCCAAGGAAATCTCGAGCTGGGTTACAACACACAGGATAAGGCTTCAGGGCAAACATATTCCTGGGGCAAGCAATCTCTTAGCAGACATGCCAAACAGAACCAAGGACACCTGCCACAAATGGGAGCCGGATCAGTCTGCGCTGATCAGGATCTTCTTTCTCTGGGGCAAATCAACATTGGATCTTATCTCAACCAGGGAGATCCGCAAATGCCAGTTCAATGCAAATCAGCATCCACATCAAAGGTCGTGGGGTAATGTTTTTTGGATCAGATGGTCCTGGATCTATGCATACTGTCTTCCCCCCATACCTCTTATACCAAAGGTTCTCAACAAAATGAAAGCGGAGTGGTGTCGGATCATCCTGATAGCTCCCAGGTAGCCCAGGCAACATTGGATCATGGACCTTCTCCTACTACTGGAATCCAACCACATTCGCCTACAACCATCTTGAACACTTTTAACAATGAGTCAACGCCAGGTCCTCCATCCAGGCCCGACTTCACTCCACTTATGGGCATGGCTCCTGAATTCCATGAATTTGAACATCTTAATATTCCTCAGGATGGCCGGAACATTCTCTCAAAGGAAAGGGCAGGTGACACGATAAAAACATACTGGCTCAAACAGAAACATTTCTGCTTATGGTGCCAGAAATCAAATTTACATTCTCTACAAGCATCACCTGAGCAGATACTGCCCTATCTCCTCTTGCTAGCTCAGTTAGGACTGGTGCATGCATCTATTAAGATGCATCTCACTGTAATATCAAGCTATAGATACACATCACATTCTCCCTCTTTGTGCTCAAGCCAAATCATCAAACAATTTATGAAACAATTGTTCACAATTTTTCCTCCAGTAAGGGCTCCTCCCCTGATTGGCACTTGAACATAGTTCTATCTCAAATCATGAAGAGTCCATTCAAACCCATACACAGAGAAGACCTCAAGTTTATCTCATGGAAAGTTGCACTACTACAGGTGTTGAATTCCTCCAGGAGGGTTAGGGAGATACAGTCTTTAACAACTCAAGAACGTTTCTTGTTCTTTACAGCCAATTTAATAATTCCCAGAACCAAGCCAAACTTTATGCCAATAGTCCCTTTGGAGTTTTATCTCAATAATTCTATAATATCACAAACTTTCTTCCCCATACAGACATCGCCAACAGAGAGGTCTCTGCACACGCTGGAGCTCAAGAGATGTCTAAAATTCTGCTTACATTACACAAACCAAGTCAGGAAGACTGACAGCTAAGACCAAAGCACACTTTACTATGGCAGTTTCTGCCTCAACTGCTTTGTCTGTGGGAGTGCCTCTGGAGAAAATATGTTGTGCTGGGACTTGGAAGAATGTGCATACATTCACGCAGCATTATTGCCTACGGTCAGCGCAGTGAATGTAGCTGTTGGGCAGGCCATGCTTCACCACTTAATTCAATAAGGTTAACCTCTTTTGGTTATATGTTTAATTATGCATTTATTCAAATTATAAGTATGTAACATGTTTATTTAATTGTTAATTGCATATGGATATTTTCTGTATATATTTGGTTACCCACCATCTGCTATTCCTGCTTATGCTATAAAAAGATTACAAATATAGTAACTGCTTTCTATTCTGATTCAAGCATGTGAACCTATGAAAGATCCAATGCTGGAGAAGTAAATGAGTTACTTACCTGTAACTGTAGTTCTCCAGTATTGGTATCTTTCATAGATTCACATGCGACCCATCCTGTTCCCCGAGAGTCTCCCCTCAGAGCTCAGGGTTATTGGAAGGACTCAGCCGCTTTTGGGAGCATTCTAGAGGGTGCTATCAGCTGGAGTTTGGCTCCTTTTTTATTGTAGAAAAATTATTTTTTGGGGTTGCTCACATCTAAAACTGGTCAACCTATGTATCAGAACCCAGAATTTCGCCTACAACCAGGAAGGCCGTCTAGTAACAGAGAATCAAAGCAACACAGCCAATTGCCTACAGCCCTGGGGCCAGCAGCATGTAAGAGGTATTAATTAAGATAAGTAACAAAAGA
The DNA here is from genome assembly GCF_031143425.1 of Pleurodeles waltl. Classification (NCBI taxonomy): domain Eukaryota; kingdom Metazoa; phylum Chordata; class Amphibia; order Caudata; family Salamandridae; genus Pleurodeles; species Pleurodeles waltl. The sequence continues at coordinate 1,763,887,907 of NC_090440.1, forward strand.
AACCCAATCATTAAGACCACCATCCCCATCCTGTGTGTGACATAGTGGTCGACAACAGACATTGAATGAAATCAGACTGTGGTAGAGGGTAGTGTTGGATCCCCGGTCTGTTCAGTGTTCCCACCCTGCGGTATATCAGGGACTAGGCATACGACTCGAGGCTATGTCGGGCAGGTCAGCTCCCGAAATTCCTGTGAGAGAAGTCCATTAAAGGGGGCCCATCTGAAACAGTTTCTCCATACCTAGAAGGAACCACAATCTGTGCAACCAGCGAGTATGATCAGGTATGTGAGCTGCACCCCTGAGTGCTAGTATAACCTGGTGGGCGGTATTAAGCGCCAGGGCTAACTGCCGGCCTTTACATGAATGTAGAGGGTAGGTCAAAGTGTTAGGGAGTCCTAATACAGTATGGTGTAGGCCAGAACTCATGGTATGAAGGTCCTAAAGGCACTGGCAATGTCGTCAAGAACTTGGTTCCTGAAGCGAGTAAACTTGGGGCAATGCCACAAGAGATGCCGTAAGGTACCAGGGTTGCCATACACCCTCCAGCAGTCCGGGGATTTGTGATCCTCCCACCTTTGGAGACTCGTTGGGGTAAGATACCAATTAGAGGCTATCTTATTGTCTGTTTCGATCCCTGCTACGCAATGCAATGTGTGATGCATTCTATAGTATATATCACTCCAATCTTTAGTAGAGAGAGGCCTACCCAACTCTGCCTCCCACCATAGTTGGCTTTTGGTCTTAGCTAAGGGTTAGATCACACCCAGCAGACTGTAAAGATCGGAAACAAGTCTCCGGTAATCTGTCTTAAGGACAAGCCATTTCTCAAATGGAAGAAGCTTGCGTCCTCCCCCAGTGCAGGTCGAGAGGCCCATCGCCCAGGGGCGCAGTTGAAGGTATTGGACATAGTCTAGGTCAGATAGGGGGTTCTCAAAGGTAATAAACCCCTCAGCGTCAAAGAGGGAACGCAGATGCTTAAACCCAGCCTCATGCCAACGTTTAAAGTTTTCGAGGTGCAGTTTGGGGGCAAAATTGTGATTGGCTGTTATCGGCATCATAGGAGAGGGAAAGTTAGTAAGGCCAGCCTTAGTAGCGACCACATCCCAAACGCATAGCATCGCGCTCATGATGGTAAAAGAGTAGAGGCCCCATGCTCTGTGTTGCCATGGTAACCAGATCTCCCTCCAGATGTGCGAGCCTGCGACAGCTTGGTCCATGAAGGTCCAGTGTTTTTCCATCATCAGACAGGTCCATTCGACCACGTAGTGGAGTTGGGCCGCTTGATAATATTGCAGAATCTGGGGGGCCGTAAAAGCCCTCCTTACGCTTTGGGGCGGTACATTAGGTTTTTGGGAAGGCGCGGTTCCTTACTGTCCCACATGAATTTATTGATGGACAGTTGCAGCACTTTAAAAGCATGTGGGGGTGGCGAGAGGGGGGGGACATCTGAAATATGTATAGAATGCACAGAGTATGGTCATCTTGACTGCTGCACTGCGTCTCATCCAGGACAGTTGAAGCCATCCCCAGGCCACTAGGTCTTTGCATGTTTACGAGATAAGGTTGGAGTAGTTGACAGTCAATGTTTTATGTGATGTTCGTGTTAGTCTAATGCCCATGTAGGGCAGGGAGTCCACTGCCCATTCAAACAGGTACATGGCACGGAGGGCAGCTTCGAGGGCGTGAGAGACCATAAGGTTAAGAATCTGTGTTTTTTTTAATGTTAGTTTTGAAGCCTGCCACTTCGCTGAACATGCAGAGTTCATCTATGAGGGCAAGGAGGGATCTGAGATGGTCTGTGACAGAGGGAATAACATTGTCTGCATACATACTTGTCAGGTGTTGTGCACCTCCACACATGATGCCCTGGATATCTTAGTTGTTCCTCAGCTGCTGTGCTTAGGGCCTCTTTATAGAGAGCGAATAAGAGAGGGGTCAGAGGGCAGCCCTGTCTGGTTCCTCTTTGAATTGGAAAAAGTGTTGACATCATACCGTTCACTTTGACAAATGCCCTAGGGGCACAGTAAATGCTTTCGACCCATATGCAAAAGCAGTTGCCGAGATTAAACTTCCGCAGCTAAGAGATAGGTCCAGTGTGATAGCGCGTCGTAGCCTTGATAAGTATACTTACAAGGAGACACGCCTAGGTCGATGAACCTTTGGACTACGTTCGGGAACTTCCCAGTATGAGGTGTCTCTTTGACATCACAAATCAATAGATCAATGGCTCAATTAATAATCACAATAACTAATCATTAAGCTGATCAATAACATTCGATAAGAATCAATAGGTCATACACACCATGACCTTTCAGTCATGAATAACCACACTAATTTAGTTGAATGTTAAGATATTTATTTCCCTATTCGTTACAATCTAAAGTCATTCCTGTTAGTCTCATTAGCAATTCATCTCATTAGTAACTCTTCGGATATTGTAATTAGAACACAATTTATCAATGCATAGAGAATATTCATTCCATATCAATACGTCATTAATAAGAAACAGCTTAGCAAAGTCTCAGTAGTGCAAGATTCAACAAAGCAAGAACTCAGCCATTTGTCTATTTGCGTAGGATATTCGTGAACACCTTAACTAACCTCAAAGCAGCATCAGCATGTTGGGCTTCATGCAAAACAATTTAGCAAACACAAATTTGGAAAACATCTAACTATGGCCACTATCAAAAGAGCAGTTGGCACCTAGAGAGAAAAGGCAAACAGACAATTACAATTTTGCATCAGATAGTTACCCATCCAACAAATCAGCAAACAGCGTCAGTCTTGGTCCTCAGGACATCAGTCGATTCAGCATACGTAGTGCAGGACAAAGTCTCAGTATGGCATAGCCAAAGAATAAGGTTCTTCCCTTATATGGAGGAGAAGTAAGTATCAGGTAAGAACTTGAATAGAAGATAGGTAAAGTATCAGGAAGAATAGGCAGCAAAGTCTCATGAAGGATAATGGCAAAGTATGGCTTGGAGTGGAATGTCTAATAATGGCTGATTTCTCCTCTGGTCATGCGGTTAGATCAAAACTGTCAAACTAGCCCTTAATTCCCCATTGGATAATATTTGGTGCATCATTATCTCTGTCCAATAATTCTCCACGCACCTCACTAGAATTTTCCACAAAACACAGTTCTCATGTTGTTGATTGGCTCACGTTATTGACGTCTTCATTGGTTGGAATGTCAGGTAAGAAAAGTTACACTTTATGCTCCAGTCAGTAGTTCCATTGTTTCTCCTACTCCAGGCAGCCTTGCACCTGTTACGAATTACACTGTTGCATTCAGCAAGAATGTCTCCTTGAGCAAGTCAGGTCCCATGAGAAAGAATTTACTACGGCTACACACACATATCTAGCTTCTGGAAAAGTACAGTTTCGTGTCCTTCAGGAAAACAGCACATTGCACGTTAGAAAACACAGTTTAATATGAGACCAGGCAGCTAGGCCCAGACTCTCACTAGACTAAAACCTAGTAATGTAGTTAACAAACCCCAAATGCATGACTCTAATTATGATATGCTAATACAAATTCAAAACATTAGTACATAATTAATTCATCATTAATAAGTTTCATTAGTCTTTGTATACATTGGTAGCCACTCCCCGTGGGCACATTTCAAATGTGTGCATTATTTTCTATGTTAACACATTCTCTATGCGGCTTCGTTTCACAATATATTGTAAGCTTTTCATGTTAATATTGATTTTAAAAGACACACTCCAACAATACCTCCTCTGATGACTCTTGTCATCACACAAAACCTTTCCCACAAATTTTACATCCTAAAATTCCCTCATTTCAATCTCTTCTCTTAATCGTTCCCCCTTTGATTTTGCCCTGAATAATTTTTCCCTCAGTTTTTCTTCCCTCCTCTTATTTTTCGCCTTCTTCAATTTTATTCTTTTACTAATTTCACATGCCACCCACAATCCAAATAAGCAAGCTATAACAATCAATATCCCCTGTATTATTTTCAACAATATCCCATGCCAAATTCTACTAAACCAATTTCCCACTGAAGCAAATCCTTTCCCAACCTTTTCCCAAACATCTGGTTCTTTCAACTCCTTCAAGTCTGTACTAGCCCTTGTTAAGTTAGTAAGCATACTTCTAATCTCATTACTATTATCTGGTATGTAAGCGCAACAATGACGCTCATTAAGCATCCTACAAACTCTGCCATTTTTCGTTAAAAAAATGTCTAAAGCAAGCCTGTTTTGAAGAGTCATAGCCCTCTCCGCAGCAAGTTCAGTATCCATCAGGAGTATAGCCCCTGAAAAGTTTGTCAGCATGTTATCCACAATAGTAGACAACTTTCGAATCTTTATGGAGTTTAAGATAACTCCCACTGAAGAAATTATCTCCCCAAATATGTCTCCTACTACACCAGCAGCAGTCTCTCTCTTTTGTCTATTACGATGTAATTCAGACAATTTCGGAAACCTTTTCAAATCGTCAAGTTGATATATCTTTGGGAAAACTATCCCCAAATAACATGTCGCATACCATCTCTTTGGAAGGCGGTAATAAGCATTAAGTCCACGTATACAATATATCCCAGAGATCGCTGGATCCTGTCCATTTAACATGAACGTCCATTTACTCTGAAACGAAAACACATGCTTACAGTCACTCATTCCCACAAACACATTGTCATAATATGACTTCGGCCTAGATCTGCAAAGCTTACCTACATGTAGTGCGTCTAAAGCTAACTTCCCCTGTTTTCTAATTGCACTATAACCCTCACCACTAGCAAAAGCTCACTGCTGCAATCCTTTCTCCAAGTTACCCTTCATTGCCCTTCTTCTATCTTCCGTGTGATCTAAAAAGCTTTTCTCTACAGGTGTAAGCAAACATGTCAAATTATTGCGGTGTGCATAAGATGTACTAATTGTTAATGTCTCCTCAAAAAATCCTTTAACTAACTTTATGCTATAGTACTTAGCTACCCTACTCAAATCCTCTATGATAGGCACATAAGAAAACACAAGATCATGGTTTGAGTAAAAATACTGGATCTCTTCCTGGTTATAAAATCTTGTTAGTAACAGACTACAACTTATCCCATAGGTTAATGGCAGACTATGATAGGTAACCCCCTCTTGTACCGAAACAGGAATTTGTGTACACACAAAACAATCTTTCGCATCCATTGTGTCAACATACTCACTCAGCAAGTGATAGAAAACGTTAGTGGATAGTTCCCCTTTTGCGTTAGTTCCCTCATGCAAATATTTTATATCCAGCTCAAACCTCTCCCAAGCTGTTAGTGCAGTGGTAGTCTCAGGAATTGTATCATTGTTAGTCCCACTCTTATTCATTAGTGTCATACCAACAACCACAACCATAATGAATATCACACACACAACACCCAAACCAACACCCAAATATTTACAACGCTTACTCCCTCTATTATCTTCCCTAGTGTTAGCCATGATCTGTAAAGAATCAGAAAGTGAAGGAAGGTTAATTCAAACAACAGAGGACAGTTAGAATGAATTTTTTCTTCTTCTCCCTATTTTTTCTCAGCAGAGTCAAAACAAGCAAGTATTTACAGCTCTCAGTTTCTCTCCCAGGACCCTTGTCAATTCAGGTTAGCAGCTTGTCAAAATCGGTGTTCAAAAGTCAATTCAGGTTATCAGTGTCTCATCCGGTAAGTTATCAGCCTCTTTTCTCAAATTTTTTTTTTATTCAATTCTTATGCAATTCAGTCTCTTCGACCAGACTCAGGTACCAAAGTACTGACCCGGAATCTCTCGATCAAAGAAAAACTGCAAGAACTATTGTTGCCATTCAGCTGGCGTTGCATACGCCCATTCAGGACCCGCGTACCTTTTATTTGCTACTCTCTTTCTTTTCAATTTGCGGTCACCTTGCAACTCTCTTTCTCTCAGATCTTCTCTCGTTTTATCAACCTCTTCCTCTTTTGCATCTTCGGCAACCACTTTCCCCTTCTTCACTTGCAATTCCGGCCACTTATCTCCTTTCAGTGTCTCTCTGGTTTTTGATCTTTCCTGTGGTAACTCTTCGCCGCCCTCCTCTGGCTCTATGGTGTTTTCTCTTGATGGACCTGCAATTTGCTCAGGAGGAGTTTGGACACTCTGACTCTCTTCTTCCTCAACTCCTTCGCCTTCTGGGTCTGTCAGGGGCTCTAGCTCATTTCCATATTTGTCTGTTTCTGGGAGAACCTCCCTCTGATTTGGCTCTCCTGGTGCCTCAGTTGAGATAGGCTCACCGTCATCCCTCTGGGTCTGTTCTCCTTCGTCTCTTACTGGAGTGACCAAGCCGTCCTGAACGGGCTCTCCTTCTGTCTCAGTTCCCCTTCGATCACTCTCTGGCCCTGAGACTTCCTTCTCTGTTGTTGGTACTTTCAACAACTCCACTTCCTCATCAGTTGGACACATCACCTTTTTCATGTGACTGGCATGGATCCAATTCGGAATTCCCGCACACTTCACTGCAGTAGTAGTCGTTAGTATTACTTGATATGGCTCCTTCCAGCGTGGTTCCAAACACAACTTCTTACGTGTTTCTTGATGACAACCCAGTCACCAGCTTTTAGGTTGTGTCCTGGATCATTTATCGGTGGCAGGGTGGTAGCTTCCACCTGGTGAGAAAAAGAGCGGACCACATCAGCCAGACCCTTGCAGTAGTCCAACACCATATCATCCGTGATATTCACAAGAGCATTCGCAGGCACTGCGGGCAGTCTCATAGCTCGGCCCATGAAAATCTCATGAGGGGACAGTCCTGTTTTCTTGTTAGGTGTATTTCTCATTGACATTAGCACCAAAGGCAACGGGCCATTTCAGATTTGTGGCTGCACACATTTTCGATATTCTCGACTTCAGGGTACCATTCATCTGCTCCACTAGTCCTGATGCTTCAGGGTGGTAACTACAATGCAACTTCTGCTCAATGTTCAATGCTGCACAGAACAGCTTAACTACCTCGTTGTTGAATTGACTTCCCCTATCTGATTCTAAAGAGATCAGAAACCCGAAACGTGGTATAAATTCCCTAAGCAGCAGCTTCGCTACTGTGAGACTGTCATTCCTGCGTGTAGGGTATGCTTCAATCCAGTGACTAAAGATACACACAATCACCAATACATATCTCAGACCTCCACACACAGGCATCTCAATAAAATCCAATTGCATTCTACTAAATGGACCTCCTGCTCTCCCAATGTGGCTCAAATTCACCACTGTCCCTTTCCCCGCATTCATCTGCTGACAGATGATACACCTATGACAGATCGCTTCTGCAGCTTGTCTGAACTTCGGATTAAACCAGCCAATTTTGAACAACCTGATCATGGCATCCCTCCCAATATGTGCTTGACCATGGTAAAACCTTGCAAATTGTGACAGGAGACTGTTCGGCAAGACCATTTTCCCTTCATCTGAAACCCACAAGTCATCTGGCCTTTGTACGCATTGGATCCCAACCCGACAACGCTTCTCATCTTTGCTGGCACGTCCCTGTAACAATCTCAATTCTTCTAACGTATCAATCACCCTTAAGGCATAACCAGTGCATGTCTCATTTTCTGTTTCAGGTAACAATTCCCACTGATCCTTAAACGATATACAGTTCAATGCGCAAAACCTTGCGACTTGAGCCGCATATCCATTTCCCATTGAAACAAAGTCCTGCGACTTCAGGTGAGCACTACATTTCACCACGGCAATTTCATGAGGTAACTGAATCGTGTGCAACAACTCCTTAATTCTCTCACCATTCTTCACTGGAGAACCAGAAGAGGTCAAGAAACCCCTCTGTGACCATAGTTGGCCAAAATCACGGACAATTCCGAATCCGTATCTGCTATCAGTATAGATAGTCACTCTCAACTGGGCGGCGGCATGGCAAGCTCTAGTAAGAGCAACCAATTCAGCCACTTGTGCAGAATATACTCTCTCAAGCCAAGACGCTTCCAGGATACCAGAGATCGTACATACAGCGTATTCGTCTCTCAGCATTCTTACTGAGTCTCTTAAACATGAGCCATCTACAAAGATAATTTGATCATTTTCTTCCAATTGGGTATCTTTAATATCAGGCCTCGGTTTGGTGCACATTTCGGTTACCTCAAGACAATCATGTTCTACATCTTCAACATTTTTAACTTCTGTGTTTTCATTTGGAAGCAAAGTTGCCGGGTTCAACACTGTACATCTTTTCAACATTACATTTGGTGACCCCAATATAATTGTTTCATATTTTGTCAATTTTGCATTTGTCATGTGCTGCGTTTTGGTACGGGTCAACAGGATCTCAACTGAGTGAGGGACCATGACTGTTAGAGGATGTCCTATCACTATGCCTTCACACTGTGTGAGGCTCTGACCAACTGCTGCTACTGCACACAGACAACCCAGTAAGGCTGCTGCAACTGGGTCCAAAGTAGCTGAAAAATATGCTACTGGTCGGTTTACACCTCCATGGACTTGTGTCAGGACAGACAAAGAACATGCATCACGTTTGTGACAAAACAGACAAAAGGCTTTGTGTAATCAGGCATACCTAAAGCTGGAGCCCTGCACATGCTCTCCCTTAGCTCAGTAAACGCCTTCATTTCCTTCTCTGTCAACACTATGACATCTGGCCCTTCCTTAACCGTCAGTCTCACCAATGGCTTGGAGATGACTGAGAAATTTGTGATCTACTGACGACAGTAACCCACCATTCCCAGAAACATCCTAACATCTCTCCGTGTCGTTGGGGGATTCATCTGTAACAGTGGAGTCACTCTTTCCCTGGATAACTTCCTCGACCCTTTCTCAATTTGATGACCCAAATACTTCACCTCTTTCTGGCAATATTGCAACTTCTTTGGGGACACCTTGTGTCCGTTCTTTCCCAGGTGATTCAGTAAGGCAATCGAATCATACTTGCACTCATCCCTCGTTTTGGAAGTGATCAACGGATCATCAATGTACTGCACTATAGTAGATTGAAAAGGCAATTCCAATGACTCCAAATCCTTCTTCAGTATTTGATTGAATATAGAAGGTGATTCCGAAAACCCCTGAGGAATTCAACACCAATTGTAAACCTTGTTCAGGAATTTGAAACTGAAAAGAAATTGACTGTCCTTATGAAGAGTCACAGAAAAGAACGCTTGGGATAGATCAATGACTGTGAACCACTCTGCATCACATGGAACCTGGAACATAATCACAGCTGGATTTGGCACCACCGGGCAGCATTTCACCACTATATCATAAATCTTTCTCAAATCTTGGACAATTCGAACCTTCCCACAAGGCTTTCTCAGCCCCATTATTGGTGAATTACATGGACTGCTCATCACCTCCTTCAAGACTCCCTGTTTCTCAAAGTCTGCAATTATTGCGCCACCTTTATAAGGACATCTTACGCCATATGGTACTGCGGTACCTGGGGAAACACAGCATTTGGCCTCACACTGACTTTAACTGGCTCAACTCCTTTTATCAGTCCTACTTCTTTCCCTGTTAAGTCCCACACTTTCTCTTGGACTGTTCCCTGCAAGTCTGCTGGGAGATCAGCCACTGTGAACATTGGGAAGAAGTTAATCAGAGGATATTCTTCATCTGTGGTCTTCGTGTCAGGCTCTGAAACCTGCTCCTCTTCTCCTTCATCATCACTGTTTGTCTGGACCTCAATTCCCTCATTGGAACAGGTGATAGAACACCTTGTCTTACACAATAAGTCTCTCCCCAGTAGGGACACGGGACTTGAATCGCAAACCACAAATCGGTGCAACCCCTGAAAAGTGCTAAGCTCAACCTGAACGACATCTGTGATCGGGTTTGTCAGGAGTTGATTTGCCACTCCTACTACCTTGACTGTACGCCCCAAAAGGGGCAGTTTCGGAACCTCTGCACTTCTGACTGTAGAGCGTGTAGCTCCTGTGTCAACCAAGAATGAAACCTTGTGACCCATTACCTTCCCCTGAACATAGGGCCCTTTCTGATCTACCTCTAAGGACGCTGCAAGCCTACACTCCTCACTATCTGAGCTCTCATCCGATCATTCATCGTTTATTCCATTCTCACCACACAATGGGAATTGTTGAACTGTGTTATTTTGACTCATTCTTTGACCTGTGACCTGTTGAGGAAGCATCACCTGTTGCTGTTCCATTGGCGCTAAGGGCACTTGCATTTGCTGTCTAGGTGTACCATGGGAACCTGCTGCTGCATTTGTTGCATCTGCATCGGTTGTATACGTGGCATCTGCATCTGCTGCATGGGTTGAAAACCCTGCATCTGATTCATATTATTTTGGAAGTTCGGATTAGGACCCCTCAGCCTCGGTCCTTTCACATTTTGAAATACACCGACATAATTGCTTTGTTGAACAACACCCTCCTGCACCATCATCGGGCACTCCTGCTTCCAATGTCCAACGACCCCGCAAGCATGACAAGGTAACATCTTCTTCATCCCCTGCACATCATTTTGAACTACTACAGTGTTCAAGTCTGGACTTCTGTTCACAAAACCTCCTCGACCGCTGCCTCTCACTTGCACCTGAAACATCCTGTTTCCTTGTGGCTGTTGCACCATCTGTTGTAGACAACCTCCCTGCATCCCTGACTGTGCTGCCTTAATTTGCATCACCATCGCTTTCTCCTTCAACTTTTTCTGCTTCAACTCAATCTTGTCACTACAGTACTTCGCATACTACAATACCTTATCAATCGGCTTTGCTTGCCAGCAAATCAAGTGGTTCTTAATCATCTGACTAATCTAAGGTCTCAACCCTTCAACAAATCTAAACACAAGGTGATTCATGTCCTTCGCCTCAACAACCTCTGTTCCTCTTTAGTGCTTGAACGCCTTCAACAACCTCTCATAATAGGCATGTATCGATTCCTTGGCTTCTTGTGCCATCTGATCAATCTTTTGTCAATCAATATTCTTCGGCGAAACCCTCTGTTTCAAGAATTCAATCACCTTATACTAGTACTTCATCACCTCAGGAGACGGTGCTCCTGTGACTCCATCCCTTGCCGGTTCCGCGGTCGGCCAATCCTCACTCCTCTTGCACTCAACCCACAAATCAGCTGGCACTATGATCTCAAAGAGGGTATGCAGATCTTCCCAGAGACATTTCGCAAGCTTCACAAACCTGTCCGTCTGCTGATACCACTCTATTGGTTTCTCCCTCAGCCTGGGAAACTAATTTGTAAATGACAGGATATCACCTCTAGTCCACCGCACATGGACAAGAACCCCTCCAGCCGTCTCTATCATTGGTAACATCATTACCGTACCAGCATCCTGTAAGGTTTTTGCTGGCTGCTCTAGGCAGTCGCTCTTCCTTTTGTCTCTTTTCTTCGCCCATCTACCTTCCCACTTCTCTAAGGCTCCCCAAACTTGTGCGCTTTGCAATATTTCCATGAGGTGTGCCTTCATCCGAGTAGACCTCATGTGTTCAAAATCCTTAGGCTCAAAGTCTAACCTGTAACTCCTCTTCAGATGTTTGGGATTTTCTAAGTCTATTCCATATTTATCTGCCAAATTTGCCAACCTCTGGTGCTCCCTGCTCACTTCTTTAGTTATCTTTGGACACAAGTATCTCAATTCTGCTTCTGTGTATGATTCTAGCCTGTTCACTCCCATGCTCCCTTCAACAAGTTCATTTGCCTCCATGCCCAACCTCCCAAAATTCAGGTATTCTTCTCCTTCCGTGCTCGCTGCTGCTGCAGGAGTAGTCTGCAGAGTATTAAGCCTGTCTAACCAGTCGTTCAGCTGTTGCGCAGGTAAACCTTGTAAGGAGATATTCCCAGCCTGCGCTAAAGGTGTCTGCGGTATGTTTGTACTTGAGATCTGTGGAATCAGCAGTCCCAAACCTGATTGTCTCATGGCATCTGGAGGAGCCCCAATCGGACTGAAGTCTAACAATGACCTAGATCTTTCCAATGTCGGTCCAACTGGAGTTATCCCTTGAGAGCTCCCTACGAACCCTCCTCTTGTCATATCTTGAGTCATTATCCCTTGATCGCATACACCAGGCTTTGCCTGCGCATACAATGGTACCGGTGGACCAACTGTAATGGGCAAGGATATGGCAGCTGGCGTCTGTCTGTTTCCCAAAACCTGTGGAGCATTAACTCCCATATTCTGGTTCATTACTGGTGCCATGGCTGACTTCGGTCCTGTGACCGAAGTGTAATTCGGAATCATTTGTTGCTGTACCTGGGGCAGTAAAGGTGGAGTGGGCTCAGTCTGGATCAGCTTTGGTCTTGAATATGCTGGCTCTGTCGGCACCATCAGATTCGTGGTAGTCTCAAAGATTGGGACATCAGGGTAAAGCCTCTGAACCTGTGGTGGCTGTAGCTGAGATTGCATATCTGGAGCAGTGGACACACTAATACTACTCTGAACCAGAACTGGTGTCAAGACAGGAGTAACCTGTATTGGATTCGCTGTCGCCTTCTCTTGAGTCGGTCCTGCAGGACATGTGCTAGTACTAGGTCTATTGTCATCTAATGCATATGGCGGTGGTCGGTCATTCAGTAACTGATTAAGGAACTCATCATTGTCTGAGTCATCCATCTCTGACAAGGGCTTCTTGGCCTCTTTGTCTTTGGAAGGACTTTTGTCAGTCTTACAAGTAGCTTTCCCTCCTTTGTCTTCACCTTCTTGAGCTATTGCTGGAAACCTCATGATTCCATCTATTGTTTCTCTCCTCCACACTCTGTGCACTATCCCACCTAGTCTCCGCTAGTGTCTTTTCTGCTTTCCTTATTCTCCTCTCAAATTTCTGTTACTGTTGTCGTATTACCATCAGTTCCCAAATTGCTAGCGCCTCAAACTGTGCTGGCCTCGGAGGTGGCTTTAGCTCATTTAGCACCCTCCGCAAATTTTCCAAAATCCTTATATTGAACGTTCCGTGCTCCGGAAACGCCAAACACCCTTCTTTCTCTGTCGCTTTGCACCATTGTTTTAGCCAAAGACATGGCGAGACACCCCTTTCCTCCATTACAGCATACGCTGGTGTATCCTCTAGCGGTGTAACCTCTCCTACACTCGCGGTAATATATACGTCTCCCCGCAAAGCTCTCTTTAAAGCCTTGAAAAATTTCATTTTTGCATCTTTTATTTTGTTCACAATCGAATCAGGAAGTGACTTTAGTTCCCAGAACTCTCTTCGCCTGTCTTCTCAACCAATTGCCTCTCATGGACGGCTTCCAATCCGTGCGCGACCCTTCTCACTAACCGACCTATCTGAGCGCGGCTCCAATAACGTCACACTCACACACACTGCGGCAGACAAAGTCTTGCGGCTTGTCTTCCTCACTCTCTCAATTCACACAAAAACTAATGCAATATATTGCGAGCACTAACAAAAATTCTAATTTGCCGGTTTACTACAGGAAAGGGTAACACAATCGCTTCAGAACTTTACAGAGATTTTGCTTAGCCTCGGCCGCTACTCTCTCCTTCTCAGATCCCGCACTTGCAAGCAAAATTTGACCTGCAAATTTTACTCTCGACTTGTCAATGGGTTGTTCTAGTGCACTTTAGAACTTGCCAAATCTCCATCGAAGTTTTCATTCACTCACTTTGACTCATACTCGACTCGTCGATTTCACCGTCGACCTATTAAACCGTGCAAATTACAACATAAACCAAGTGTCTCATACACTTATCAATATACTCCGGAGTCTTAGACCAAACAGGGTCCGTACATCATCAACAACCACGTGGACAATTTTTTAGCACGAAGCGCCACACTCACATGAAGTTTGCCGACTTCCCTACTCTCATACTGCAGAGTACGCACAATCCTACTAAAACATCATCCTCTGGCCTAAAATCCTCACAAACCTCACAATTCACCTGCAGTATGCATAAGCTGTGGAAGTGCAAAACCCTACTTCATTCACACTATCACTAGAATGCCGAGAACATACTCAAACTCCCTTCAGCAGGCTCCGAGGTTCCGGGAAAGTCATTTGGAACTTAGGGGCACATCTCTCCAATTTGCATCATCGAAAAAGAATAATTTTCCCAAACCCAATTTTTCCGATACACCTTGCTTACTTCCAAACCACACCCCTCAATTTCTAGCAGACCTTTTGAACCATCAATCCTCTCAAACAGCTGTCCTGGGGCCCCCAAGGGCCAAACCGTCTGCACTACTACCAAACTGTTATCAACCTGTAATCTTCCGTACTGGGGCACCAAAGGGCCAAACCATTACCTCTGCTACCAAAAACTAATAGCACGTCAGAGCCTTGATAAGTATACTTACAAGGAGACGCCCTAGGTCGATGAACCTTTGGACCACGTTCGGGAACTTCCCAGTACGAGGTGTCTCTTTGACATCACAAATCAATAGATCAATGGCTCAATTAATAATCACAATAACTAATCATTAAGCTGATCAATAACATTTGATAAGAATCAATAGGTCAAACACACCATGACCTTTCAGTCATGAATAACCACACTAATTTAGTTGAATGTTAAGATATTTATTTCCCTATTCGTTACAATCTAAAGTAATTCCTGTTAGTCTCATTAGCAATTCATCTCATTAGTAACTCTTCGGATATTGTAATTAGAACACAATTAATCAATGCTTAGAGAATATTCATTAAATATCAATACGCCATTAATAAGGAACAGCTTAGCAAAGTCTCAGTAGTGCAAGATTCAACAAAGCAAGAACTCAGTCATTTGTCTATTTGCGTAGGATATTGGTGAACACCTTAACTAACCTCGAATCAGCATGTTGGGCTTCATGCAAAACAATTTAGCAAACACAAATTTGGAAAACATCTAACTATGGCCTCTATCAAAAGAGCAGTTGGTACCTAGAGAGAAAAGGCAAACAGACACTTACAATTTTGCATCAGATAGTTACCCATCCTTCGAATCAGCAAACAGCGTCAGTCTTCGTCCTCAGGACATCAGTCGATTCACCATCAGCGTAGATGGAGAAGGACAAAGTCTCAGTATGGCATAGCCAAAGAATAAGGCTCTTCCCTCATATGGAGGAGAAGTAAGTATCAGGTAAGAACTTGAATAGAGGATAGGTAAAGTATCAGGAAGAATAGGCAGCAAAGTCTCATGAAGGATAATGGCAAAGTATGCCTTGGAGTGGAATGTCTAATAATGGCTGATTTCTCCTCGGGTCATGCGGTTAAATAAAAACTGTCGAACTAGCCCTTAATTCCCCGTTGGATAATATTTGGTGCATCATTATCTCTGTCCAATAATTCTCCACGCACCTCACTAGAATTTTCCACAAAACACAGTTCTCATGTCGTTGATTGGCTCACGTTATTGACGTCTTCATCGGTTGGAATGTCAGGTAAGAAAAGTTACACTTTATGCTCCAGTCAGTAGTTCCATTGTTTCTCCTACTCCAGGCAGCCTTGCACCTGTTACGAATTACACTGTTGCATTCAGTAAGAATGTCTCCTTGAGCAAGTCGGGTCCCATGAGAAAGAATTTACTACGGCTACACACACATATCTAGCTTCTGGAAAAGTACAGTTTTGTGTCCTTCAGGAAAACAGCACATTGCACGTTAGAAAAACACAGTTTAATATGAGACCAGGCAGCTAGGCCCAGACTCTCACTAGACTAAGGCCTAGTAATTTAGTTAACAAACCCCAAATACATGACTCTAATTATGATATGCTAATACAAATTCAAAACATTAGTACATAATTAATTCATCATTAATAAGTTTCATTAGTCTTCGTATACATTGGTAGCCACTCCCCGTGGGCACATTTCAAACGTGTGCATTATTTTCTACATTAACACATTTTCTATGCAGCTTCATTACTCAATATATTGCAAGCTTTTCATGTTAATATTGATTTTAAAAGACACTCCAACACGTGCACACCGGCAAATGCTTTCTCCGTGTCAGTGGACAGCAGTAGTGCTTCTTGACGTGACCAGTGCACTTTGTCAACCAGGTGTAGTATACATTTAGTGTTATCTCCTGCTTGTCGGGTTGCAATGAATCCCTCTTGACCGGGATCTATCAAGCCAGGCATTAGGAGGTTGAGGCGTGTGGCTAGTATGCTGGTGAAGAGTTTTGCATCAATGTTTAGCATTGAAATCGGGTGGTAGGATCTGCACGGTGTCAGATCTTGGCCTGGTTTTGGAATTACTGCTATGGTGGCCTCTCGCATGGAATCCGTTATTGTACCCATTTTGGTAAATAAGTTAGAGACAGGTTAGCAACGGGACTAATTCGTGGCAAAACGTCTTCTAAAACTAAAGGGTAAAGCTGTCCAGGCCAGGGCCTTTTAGTTGCTTCAGATAGGCTGTGGCGAAAATGACGTCCTGTAAGCAAATTGGGTCATCTAGCACAGCTCTGATGCTGATTATAATCCACTGCTGTCACTGTTAACGCCCCTGTACTAGTAAAGCTTGCCATGTTGATGCTAATGGCGTGTCTCCGGTGTTGTGATGTAAATATCCCGCTATTAGTGTTTTGAGAGAAGTGACATTGGCCTGGGATTGTAGGAGGGCATCTCGTAGCCTCTAGGGGGAGCTTACCGTCTGTCCAAATGGGACCCTTACTCCTAGGTGTAGTGGCGCATGATCCAAAAGAGATCGAGGTGGAATGGAAGCATCGGTTATTAGCTCCAGAAGTGGGGAGGTGGCTAGAAAGTGGTTGATTTGTGCATATGTTTTGTGCGCAAATGAATAGAAACTGTAGTCGCGGGTCAGTGGATGGATCCTATGTGTTATCTCTTTCAGGATAGATTTAATCTCACCCTCAGACACAGGGTGATTCAGGTCCTCAAGGGCTGTTCATGGGATGCAGGTTAACTGTACCCCAATATAAGGTGTCAATATTGTTGAGGGTTATCAATCCAAAATCACTGTGTGATCTAGCATAACTGCCAAGAAAGCCACATTTATGTCAGCCTGGGAACAAGCAATCTCCCTACTGTCAGCCCAGACCTCAAGTGTTGAGCCCCCCCCTTTTAGATTCAAATTCTGTAACCAAATAATAATAACCAGGTTTATCCCCTTCAAGAAGTGCTCTTGTACTGTAATCTGAATACTGGGTCCATCACAGCAAAATTGTGGCCTATTTTTTGGTATCTTGCACTCCGAACCTTTCTAGGTCATGAACTCTACAATCACATTCAAGCACTTTACTAATTTCCACTACTTCCTTGATACAATACTGTCTACCCACCATCTTAAAGGCTCCCCACTCAATTTATGTATTGGAAGCTGTTTCCTGTGTTCCATTGATGTAATTTTTTATTACCTCATCCAAAGTTTCTCTAAATGTCTGTTCTCTAACAAGGAACATTGAAGTTTCTAGGTGCATACAATGGTGTGTTGTGTGCCTCATTTCGCTAATAGTTGCAGACGGTTGTTGTCAAATAGCATCTGTGCCAAGTATTTGGAGTACAGTATTGAAGGCTGAAGTGAGCTGGTGCATAGTATACAGTCCAATTGAGCATGCAATTCATGCAACGGAAAGTAAAAGGAATACTCATGGGAATGAGTGGGCAGAACTTATGGAGTTTCACTCCGTAGAATTCCACAGAGTTACAGAACAAACTCTGCAGAATTCCGCCAGCCGGTAGAGTAAGCAGCGTTGAAAATCAGCATGAATGGTACCATGTATTGCACAAGAATGTACAAGATCTGGTGATACTTGAGTAGAAAATCTACTTGAGTGGCAGCAGTTACTCAAATGGCAGCCCGTTGACCACTTGTAAATGCCAGGGACTGCCCATGTTAGGGGGAAATCACACTAAGGGATGCCAAATGTCGCTCGCTAGGTCGCATATTCTGGAGCCTTGTGGGAGAAAAATTCTGAAATGCAAGGATTGGCGGAATTAGGCCAGAACTCCTCTTTAAAGAGTATGACAGAGTGCTCAAAATTCCACCAAGTCTGTGGACGTAACAGAATATTTTGCCCTCCTCTACTCCTGGGCTCTCCCATGCATTTAATCCCAGGAATCAATGTGCTCCCAGTTAGTTGCTCTTTAAGACACTGTGCCAAACAACAGAATGTGTGGTCATACAGATCCACATCCAGAACACAATTATAATCCCCATCCAACAACAACAGTGTTTGTTGCTAATCAGCTAAATGATTTGATAATGTGAAAAGAAAGAGTATCTGGTCAGACCTCGTGTTGAAAATGCTGCCTGAGACAGCATCTGTCTTGTCCACTTTCCCCTTTCACTTGGTAAAATCTCTGTTCTCTATTGGTATGGACCTCAGTGGCAATACATGGGATACCGGGTCTTACCCCTATAAGTGCAGTTTTCACATAGGATGAATGATCAGTGGCAAATAGCTGGCTCCTTCACCTATGCAAAAACAATAAGGTGATGGATGGAATAGTTAAATTAATCTCGGCCACTGGTAATCACTCAGTCCATCATTTTTCGCTCTCCATGTCACCTCATTTGGACCCAGTCATGTGCAAATCAGTCTTGACCATGCTTCTCATAGTAACAGTTCAACCTGAACTGTCAGGCCAGCTGAACCCGTCACACAAGAAACCTATAACCGGTTTTGCCCTACTTAGAGCTCTTCTGGCAGGTATAGCTTGGTTTTAATGGCACACTTAGCCCAGGAACCATGTCTGGGCAAACCCTGAACACTTAGGGCATAACATTTAAAAACAACAAGGTGAAGATAGAATACTTGAGTTAATCTCAGCCACTGTCAATTGCTTGGGCCACATCCCAATCCATCATTTGTTTTTTGCCCACCAGGCCAATTCAGTTTGGACCCAGCCATATGCAAATAAGTATTGACCCTTGATGTGAACAAATAATGTTGGATTAGGATGCGCCCCTGAATGATTACCAGTGGCTGAGATTAATTCAAGCATTCCAACCATCACTGTTTTGTATAACTATTGTGTCGCCCTGAGTGGGACTGGTATGCCCAGACGTGGGTCCTGTGCATACAGTGTCACTGGAACCAATCTGTAATTGGCTGATGAGACCATAACTAGGGCAAAACTGGTCCTGGATTGCTTGTGTTCTGGTTCAGGAAGGACATGGCTTGGCAGTTCAGGCTAGACTCTTCCTAATAGAAAAGAGCCAAGACTGATTTGCATAACGCTGGGTCCCAGCTGAGGTGGCATGGTGTGCAAAATAGCAATGCACTGAGGTGCAGCACTGAGTGATTACCAGTGGCTGAGATTATTTCAAGCATTCCATCCATCGCTGTTTTGTATCCTTCACCTATGTAGCAGCTTAATTGTTTTGGTATTTGTAAGCTTTCTCTCCTGAAGAAATATCACTTGCACCTCTCTATATTTGAGCTAAGATTGAATCTTGCATCTATTACAGGATAAACCCCTAGCCCTAATGTTCATGTTATGAACAACCATCTGTTTACATCTGGCATTGGGGGATTTTAAAGCTATAATATAACATTCTTCAAGTTCCTCTATGTGTGTATCAGTGGGTCAAAGCACAGGCATCATTTCCCTCACCTGCACCATATTGCCTCTTTCTCGTAGCACCGATTAATAGTAGTGGATAGACGGCCCTCCAAAAACATATCTCAACTCCCAGGATCATTAAGCAACAGCTCACTGGCTAAATGAAATTGCTATAACAACTTGACTACTAGTCACCTAATTGAGGAAAGAGTCAGGGAATAACCTCAACCAATACTCGCAACCCACCAGCTGCCACACACATTCAGCATATTTTTCAAATGATCGCACACGACTTAGGGGGCACATGACCTTCCACCTTGAGAGTGGGCCCATTCATTCATGGAGTTCCGGGGAGGGGAGTCCCAGATGCTGTTCTACCAACCCCCTACAAATCAACTGTTCTTGGTTTTATTATCAGGAACTCCGCGTTACTGAAGACAATGTCATGTGTGTGAAGGCCCAAGCACTGAGCGGTGGTATTCCCAGAAGCATGGTACAGTTAGCTTTCGGGTCTTGTCTGGCTTCTTGAAGAGCGTGTCATGTTTTGGTCACCTGAATGTTTCCTTCTCGAACACTTCGGAGGTTGGAACTGCCCATTACAACTGTTGTCTTTGCCTTTTTTTACATGTCTAGCTAGTCCCAGGTTTCCCTGTGGTGTATGCAAAATTAACTCTTATGGATGACTACCACTTTTAATTTGTCAGGAATAAGCAATATGTAATGTATTACAGCTTTGAAGGTGTGTTTTTTGACTTCCAAGAATGATAGCATTTTATATTAGACCTCCACTTGTAATCAGGGAAAATGAAGACTGCACGGTCTACCCTCATCTTTCAGATTGATCCGGCTTTCGGTGTCTCTATCTCTATAATAATGTAGTAGTGCCAATTCTCCGAGATTACCAGCTGCAATAGTAGGGCGGCCGGTTCCTGTGGGCTTTTCCCAGAGTGACAAAGGCATAGTTGCTGGCGTGCCACTCTTATTTTAAGTCATGTTTCTAGGAAGGAGGCCCTGTTTCCTTCTTGTCCTCCAAGTGGTTCTGCCACTATGGTGGTGTTGCACTTTGAGCCCTCTGGCATTTTCCAACTTATATTCAAGAAATTGTACTCTACTGGTCAGATCAAACAACTGTTTGTGTATGACATCCAAGGTGGGTCGTAGTTTGGTAAGAGATTCCTCTATTCATTAGACTCAGTCAGACAACTTCTGTCATCATGTTGCAACCCCATATAATTTACAGCAGAGTCTATCTTAGCTTCTAACATGCCATTATTGGGTTTATCATTTTATCTAGCTTATCTCGTGACAAGGTGCTTTGTTCACTGAGGACATATCCTTGAAATGCTTTTTCCTTTTCAGCTTGGGGTTCCATATTTTACACATGTGATCCCAGTATTTCACGTGCGTCATTGGTGATCATGTATCTTCTCATGTCCATCCCTGTTTCTGATGCTGTGGTGCAGTTTCAATAATATCACCCTCTGGCAAATGGTTGGAATCAGTCTTTGCTCAAGCGACGGTTTGACCCCGAAGTGCCAGTGGTAAGTCTGAAGTGTTCACACTAACTGGGTTCTTCATATGTCACTAGAAGGAAGAGCCTGCCACTCAGACCTGAGTTCATCAAATTAATCTCCTCTAGCCAGAGGGTAGCCCGGAGAGCTTGTCATGTCATTGGCAGAGTGCCTTCAGCCCTCGTCAGTCACATGGCCCAATGAGTTGATGTAGGTGCAACAGCAGTCACCCATCAACCATTAGGCATCACCCACCTCAGTGCCAACCCCGAGATTCCTGTCCAGGTGGGTGATAAAATGTTTGGTGTGTCCATAATGTCTATGTCTGCTTATATCTATCTGCTCTTTTCCATGTTCAGTGGTGCTCTGAGACAGCAGGCATGAGGGTGTTATGTTATGTTAATTTGTTGAGTGCACATTTCACCCATGAGGGTATCCCCTACCTCTTGGTACCAAGAAGGGGGAGAGGCCTATCAGTGTTTGACATAGCATCTGAAACTATATAGCTCCCTGGGCTTGTGAGTCTCCTGCAGATGCTGAGGGGCTGTCTTCCCCTGGACCTCTCTTCAGTCCTGAGCAGATACATTGTATCCTTAATGAAAGCTCTGGAAAGGACATCAGCAACACTTCAGTGAGTGGCAAATCAACAAATAAAGTGTGGGCCCTCTTTCTGCGAGAGTGAGGGACCCACAGGTTCTCCAGCTGTCCCTTATTATGGTGTGTTGCATTTTGACATACCACTCTGTAGGACTCAGCAGTTCTCCCATGATTCACTGAGCCCTGCATCCTATCAAGACTCTCAGAGTCTACAAAGAGGGTGTGGTCACCTCCTCAGCTGCCTCGCACCACTGCCTCTTCCATTGCTCTGCATCGCACTACTCTTGGCACCACTACTGAGCCACCTCTATGTGTACCATTGTCTGGAGCAATCAACTTTTCCACCTGGCAGGGCCTGACATATCCACCGTTCCACTCTCTGATCCCCACTCCTCCTACCCCAAGACAGCACCACAGATACATCTTCAGGTGGCCTGGTGATTCCTTCCCACAGTCACTGGCTGTGGCAGAACTCACCATACACCCGTAGAAGGGTAAGAGCAGAGCCTGGCTACAGGCCAGGCTCTTTGGCCATCCTCCCCAAGCCAAAGGCCATGCGCAGTAGGGGCTTGGCCACCCATGTGTCATAATGAGTTATTACTTTTCGTTAAAAAACATAGCAATTCATTAAAAAAACAAAGGTTAAAGTGCAGTTATACGTAAGTAAGGTTGTAAGATTTGAATGTATGCTAAAAAGAAGCCTGGAAAAAGGTTAAATGGAGTTATATTTAGATCTTCTATTATTAGAAATCTGTCATTTTAAATGCAAAAGCCAATTAAATTCACTAGTTATACATAACTGTCATACATTTAACTTGCACTGCTATGATGCACTGCTTATGACTGTACATTTTACATTACTGATGACAATACATTTACTGTGGTGGAAGCTATACATATGTCAGTGTCGGAACACCTTTCAGAGGGCCACAGGGCACGCAGGGGTTACTGGGCCCAGCCATGGGGGTTTAGGCCTTTTTACTCCTGAAGTGTTGGGGCTTGATCTACTTGAAACCTGAGCAACTGGGCCAAGTACCCCTTCTGCACTTGACTTCCCATTGTAGATATGGTTGAGCAGTTCAAAGAATCCTTTCCGGAGAGAAAGGGGTGGCGGGGTGGGGGCAGTGTGACTACAGGTTAGTGATCACGACTCATACCTCAAAGAGCTCACAGCAGTGTCAATTAATCAATGTCCGGTTAAATCCTTATTTTTATAATAAAAATAAGTATTTTCTTTCTAACTCCAGTATTCAAAGCAATATTATGACATATATGAACAACAACACATTTCCCCTTGAGGTCAGGGCTCTGGTGTTTTGTTAGCGAATCCCTGTCCTACTCACTCTTTGTCTGTATCCAGGGAATGCTCATTAGTGGACCTTAAGTCAAGAGTGCACTCAGACTCTTAGCAAAGTATTCAAAAGTGTTCTGGCATGGCAGCGCACTTTGCAGCCAGTATCTTGGGGCCTGACAGGCCTGTTACCAGTCCTATCTGCTCCAGCGGCGAGGAACCTTGCATTGTCTGAGCACGTACCCAGACCGCAGGCACCAGGAGTTCACTCAGCTGGGCTTCCAACTGGACCTCGCTCCCTCCAATGTTTTCCTGTGCCTCACATGGCACACTGGTTTTGGTAGGTAGACAGGCACTGGTGCACCAGTCTCCAAAGCAGGTGGTCTTGGTTTGCCTGGGTGATGCCCCCTTAACCAGCAGGGACCAGTCCTGGTCACAGGTAGAAGTCTTTCAGAGCTTCCCCTCCTCATACCGACCATCTAATTGCTTGGCAGATGACAAATTCTTGAGGTCTCAACCCTCCCTTCCATTACCAGACACTAAGGGGGTCATTACGACCCTGGTGGTCAACGGAGAAGTGGCGGTTTTACCGCCAACAGGCTGGCGGTAAAAAATTTTGAATTATGACCATGGCTCATCCGCCACTTCTCCGATCAGACCGCCATGGCGGAGACGACGGCTGGGCTGGAGACTTGAGTCTCCAGCCCGGCGGCCGTCACAAGACCGCCGGCGGTATCATGACTCGGCTTACTGACAAGAAGTTCATGGGGTTTGGAACCACCATGAAATCCATGGCGGTAAGCACTATCAGTGCCAGGGAATTCCTTCCCTGGCACTGATAGGGGTTTACCCTACCCCCCACCCCCCTCCCCCGAGTCCATCCCCGACACCCCCCACCCCCCAAAGGTGCCAGGACCCCCCTCCCCACCCCTACCCCTGACATCACAACACAGACACACACCGACAGGCATGCAGGCACCACCAACACACATTCCCGCACACACACGAACAAACATGCCAACAGACACACACACAGTCATACACGCACACCCTCATTCAGACATACACGCACACATCCATACAGACATACATACAGACTCGCACACATTTCCATTCACACTGCACCCCGCATGCATACACGCACTCACACACCCCCTCTACATACTCACACGCACACCCCCATGCACCCACACATCACACAACACCCCCCTGCCCCCCTCCCCTAACGGACGATCAACTTACCTTGTCCCTTGATCTTCCGGGAGGGGACGGGATCCATGGGGGCTGCTCTGCCGCCACCACACCGTCAACAGAACACCGCCATGCCGAATCACAGAATGTGATTCGGTGGGCGGTGTTCTGTTGACGTGGCGGTGGAGGTGGAGCAACCTCCACTTCCCCGCCAGTATGGCTGCTGGCGGCTCTCCGTCCGGAAAAGGATGGAGGGTTGCCAGCAGTCATAATACGCCGAGCGGAAAACCGCCACTAAATATGATTTAGGGTCTGGGTCTTTGATGTTTTATGTTAGGGTTCTGCTTCTTTTGAAGTCCTCTCTTCTCCTTTCCCTCGTCCTCTTGAAAGGCTGTCTCTCACAGCAGGAAAGACTCTGAAGCAGGTAGACCCACAACACAGGCCATATGAGTGACCTGCGTTCACACCTGGATGCCAGCCACGGTGATATGTGCATCAAAAGATTAATCCTGGGCTCCCAGTCCTAATCTTTATGATTCCCTTATTAGCCTCATCTCCTTCCTGAGATGTTTCCAAGCCCCTTCCTTGTGAACTCTCACTGAATCATAGAGCAATTTTTGAAGTGTCCCAGGGTAGTCCCTCTCTCACTTCTCCACTGTGTCCCAGCTAGTTCACAAGAATGCAGTAATACACAAATCTGTCTGGGGAATTCCTCTAGTCTTCAACAGACAGGCATGGGCTTCCAAAAATAGAACTCATTGTCCTGCATATAATGTACCATTGCAGGTACACTTGCTTTCAGTGTATGTGCATAGCACACACACTAAGCAGCACTGTTACCTCCATGCATTTTGCACATACATTCAGCACACACATTTACTGTAGCCTTTCTGTATTGTCATGGTGTGCCATTTGCAGGAACACTCTGCTAACCCACACATTCACCATGTGCGCCCTGCTCAACACTTCACCCTTTGTGTATTGTACTTCTCCCAAGAACACATACAACCGGCACATGCAATGAACTGTTCACTCCTACTGATTACTACATGGTATGCTGCGACCACCACACTTGTGCTGCTTAACTCCTGGTGAAGGTAGTAGCCTTCCACCACTGTGAGGCTAGCGCTTTGGGCACCATTTCCGGTCCAACAAAACTGCAATCCATGAGAGAGGCCAAAGTCCTGGCATACACGCATGATCCTTGATTGCCTTTGACAAGAAAGTCAGCATTATGGATCCAGAAAACAGTACAGTGGGGCTCTCAGGCCAGCGGTACACGCCCATTACCATAAATTTTCTGTCCCAACAGTCAGCTTTGTATAACTGGTGAATTGCAGTGGGCTTTTTGGTTTTAAAACTGTATGTTTTTTTATTATTAGACTGACATATAGCTCCACTTTCACTGTCTCTGCTCCTCTGTGGCCAACTCAATGTTGCACTTTCTGGAGGAACGCATAGCTTAGAGCTGCCCCATCACTCTGTTTGGAATTATAAACATGGTGCAAGCGAAGCTGCCACCTGTCCCACTCTTCCATTGCCTACTGTGTTTTCTGAGTTTAAATAAGAGGTGGGTAAGTCTCAACTGTGCCTGTGTTCTGTTTTCAATGGTAAACAGGGTGCAGCTGCCAATTGTCTGCTTCACCATAGCCCTCTGTATTTTGCAGGTTACAGATGAGCGTACCACTGTGCTGTGTTCGCAGCTGTGACCAGGACACAAGGACAGTTGGCTTGCTCCTCCATGGTGCTCAACTTGTTGCAGGCAACAGATGAGTGGGCTCACAGCTGTCCCTATGCTTAGTTCACAATTGCAAAGCTGGAAGCAGTTTTGTAAAGCTGTGTCCACGCCACTTGGGAAGCCTGAGAGAAGTAGGGCAGCTCACAGATGCGGATGAGCAGTCTTCAGAAATTGAAAAAATGAAGTGGAACATGTGGTAGCAACCTGAAAAATATCCCCTTGCCCCGGGCAAGACAAAATGGGAGTGAGAGAGATTTGCCTCCCCGGCTGGGGGAAACATTAGGGGTGGTGTGCTAAAAATTATGACCACCTGCCCTTGGCCAGTTCAAGTGGAGAGAAAAAAATTCACCCTACCCTTGGGAAAGGTGAAGATGTTCTTGAAAATTATCCTTCCAACTCCTAAAACCCCACACCCACCATTGGACTACATTGGAAGGTAAATATATACCCCTCTGGCCTGTGGCAAACAAAGCCACCTGCTCATTAGGTAAGAAAGAGGCTGAAACCTCCTCTGCCCTTGCCCAAGAAAGAGGTTTTATCAAAAGAAGCCCCCTCACCACTAATACCATTCTATTTCTTTTAATGTCAGCCAATATTCAGAAACATGGGAGGGATTTAAAAACTGCCTTCAGGAGTTGTAGGAAATAGTGGACAACAACCCCTATTACCCTTCACAAATGCAGAGGGCGTTTTAATTGTAAATAAATTGGAATAATGCTGAAACAAGCATGCACACTCATACACACCCCCGCCCAACATTTAACATTTCCTTAAAAACAACTGCACATGACATCACAAATGACATTGTTGATGACAACAGTTTTAATATTGTATGGATATGAAAGGCTGCTGCTCTTTCACCATCCTGTAATGCATATTGTGAGAACTATATACAAGTTATTTGTAATTTTCAATATCACTCTTCACAATTCATGACATATTAAATCCTGTAGTATCACTATGGTACCACTGTCAAAATCGAGATGTTCTAACACGAAATGTAAGGTCATGGAAGGCACCTGTACGTACGATTCCAGGCAGTACACACCATCATGTAGATTAAAGTCAGTTGGTATGCAAGTCTTCACTACCACTGTCTATACTTGTTGTCCATGCAGATTGAATGATATGTATGTAATGACGAAAAGTTGCTTCAGTTTCACTCACAATTCATGGGTATTGTAAGCAAAAGCGGTTGTCTCCTCCGAAATTATATTGATAAATGATGTTGCAGTTCCACTCATAAACAATGGCTACTATTAAACACACTGAATGTAGTTAAAATGCTACCTCCGTCAAAACCTCAGAACTCGTCAGAGATTGTACAGAGGAAATTTGTTGTTTCTAATAAGCAAATATTTTTGAAAAGTGCTATTGTTTGTTTGCAGCTTCTTTGATCTCATGGGTGATGCCATGATGCCATTGGTGAAGCCATGTGTGATGTCAATAGTTAAATAATTGATGTAATTTATGATATCATCTGTGATTATGTCTGAACTCTGTATTTGTGGACTTTTTTTGCATAGTCAGTGTTGAACTCCATCTTTACAATGAAAAGGTCCAATACAGTTTTCAGTGAACAAGGTTTATTGAAGAGTAACTCCAGTGCTGCTAACTATCAGCAGCATTCCTTCCAACTCCCTGTGTGTCTTCATTACCAAATATTCCTTAACAAGCTTGTTAGTCCTGGCATCAATGGGAATTCTACATTCTTACATTAGCTCTGGATGTAACATATCCTCATGCTGTTAACAACTGAAACATATCTTGAGTTAAAACAACAACTATTTACATTATATGTACACCTATATATACAGACTTGGACATTTTACTCATGAGTCTCAAATACACAGGTGTCATATGCTTTCATTTTCCCAACAGTCTTTAAAGCTCAGTTCTTTCCAATCTAACATCCTTCTTTTTCATTTTATTATAAATCGTATCTGCTTTGTTACTTTTATCTTCCTTTCCTTTCATCATTATTCCATTATTACCACATCACAATTCTATCTGTGTTCCATACTGTATGATGCTTCACTTTGACATTTTTCTTGCCCACATTAATAACTTCCATGGGATCTGAGAATTTGGTTTCACCTTTCCATACCATCTGTGGGTATTTCATTTGTATCTTTTACCCACAACATACCAGGGTAGGTTTCACATTTTTTTATCATATATTACTTATATGTTCTTTTAAAAACTCTTTCCAGCTTCACTGCCCTGCAGCCCACTGTGTTTTTTTAAATTAATTTATTTATTTATTATTTTATTTTAAAGATGCACATAAAACATAAATAAGATACATATAAATACATATAAATTAATTAATTCATATTAAACAAGCAATAGTCAATGATACAATCTTCAAAACCATCACCGTGAATAAAGTGCTGAAATAGTGCAAAGATGTAATTATACCATGTCTTCATCATAAAAAAGTGGTTATATACTTATATACTACCTAATCATTGTGCTAATGGGGTCCAGATTAATTTACCCATCTTCCTGCAGCATTGACCCTTAAGCACATAAGAACCCATCTCAAAATAAACATTGAGCAGAGACGAGCTAGCCATTGATTAAAGGTCGGTAAAGTTGATTTCAGCCAGTCTGGAGCAATACAACACTGAGCCACTGACATAATTAAAAACAAAAACCTCTGATGCTGGCCTACACACCCCGCTCCATCAATCCCCAATAATAAAAGTTGAGGGGTTATCACAATTTCCTGGTGCCCAATCCTTGATAGAAACTTAGCGATGTTAGTAAAAAACTCTTGCAGCATACCACAGCTAAAAAACATATGTATTAAATCAGCCGCCAAGCTATTACAACCGGTGCATACCACCCCCCTCAACCTGCCCCATTTAGATAGCCTAGTGGGGGTATAATATAGGTGAAATATTGTCTTATAGTGTTGAGCTTGTAGCCCAGCAGCAAGCAAAAACTGCTGGGCCGTCTCTAAAGAGGCCATAAACAAAGCTTCAGAGGCACCAGTACTTCATCCCCACCTCTCTGCGTGTTTGCCCAGGTCATCAGACATTAGGTCCAAAAGAAGTGGGTACAGCGAGCGCACCAGCCAATTAGCTGACTTATCCAAAACCTCCAAAACTGTATTTCTATCCCCAAGTGGGCCATATGAAGATGGAGACAGCAAGAAATCCCTAATTTGCAAAAATGTAAAAAAACTTTGCTGTAAAGCAAGAAATCAGTTTTCAGCTCATGAGATGATTTCATATAGCTATCTTTGTACAAATCCCCAATACTCCAGATGCCCCGTTGTACCCGCTTAGCACAACATTTATCCTTAAAAATATTGGAGTATGGGCGTATTCCATATAGGCGTGTAGAAATTAAGCTGACCAATTCCAATTCTACCTATAATACAAGACCAAACCTTAAATGCAGACTGGACAGTCTTATACTTAACTTTTTTTAAATAACTGGGCTCCACTATTCTCATAAAGGCAGCGTTGGCACTATTACCCCATATCATGCTATAAATAGTTGGACAGAGTTCACAACCACCTCTATTACCTACATCTTGAATAATTAATGGCTGAATATATTGTAAGATGGCTGCCCAATAGTAAAAATTAAAATTTGGGGCTGCCCATCCCCCTTTCTTTCTTGGAAGTACTAAATACTTATATGCCTGCCGCGTTTTAAAGAAGGACCATATAAAACCATTTGCTAAGTTTTCCATGCGTTTGAGCAAATCATTGCTGATTTCCAATGGGATAGTTCGGAAGAAATACAAAACCCTAGGAAGGAAGAGCATTTTGATAAGGTTACACCGCCAATGATCGTAAGGTGTAAATTATTCATACAGTGTAGTCCCTTTCTAGTTTTGGCTAAAACAGGGGAAATTTACTCCCATCAATCCGCTCCAGATTAGTCATTAATCTAACACCTAAATAGGTCACTTGCTCTGCCTTCCTATTGTCTTCAAAAAGGACCCATTCATTACCCATTATTTGACACTTAGCCTTGTTTAATAAGTACCCCGACACCTCACCAAACTCCACCATTGACTTCTCTATTTCTTCCACTGATGTCCCTGGATCAGGTGTCGTAATGGCTATATCGTCGGCATACAACAGTATTTTAAACGTGCGTTCAGTCATTACCAAAGGGGGCAATCAAGTTGTTATCAAGTAACCTTCTCATTAAAGGGTCTATATAAAGTGCAAAGAGCAAAGATGAACAGGGGCATCCCTGTCTTGTGCCCCTTGTAATTAAAATAGGCTCAGAAGCCACCCCAGCCAGTTGAATGTGTGCCGTGAGCTTCTGATATAAGCCGTGGACAGCCCTGATAAAACCAGGATCTATATTACATTTAAGAAATACTGCCCATAAATACGCCCAGATCACCCGATCAAAGGTCTTTTCGGCATCTAGTAAAATTAATGACATAGGGGCTGCTGTAGCCTGAGATGCATCTAGCATGGCGATGACCCGCCTCACATGATCAGCAGTCCCTCGCCCAGGGCTAAATCATGCTGCCATGGAGAAACCAGCCTATTAATTACTCGACTCAATCTAGTTGCAAGAATTTTAGAATATACTTTGGGTCTCCATTTATTAGTGAAATAGGGCGGTAAGAGCCTGGTAATAACGGATCTTTATCTTTTTTTTAAAATACGATAATATTAGCAGATAGCCAGGAGGCTGGAGCCTGTGATCCATCCTGTACCGACTTAAACAATGCCAAACGATCATCTTTCAATTCACCCAAAAAAATCTTTAAAAATTCCATGGGAATCATGTCTGGCCCAGAGGCCTTCCCTCTAGGCAGCGAGCTTAAAGCTACAGACATCTCCTCCAACTTAATAGGGGTAGCTAATTGGCAGCTCTCATCCACATGCAATCTTGGTCCTGAAGTTTTACTCAGATAATGGCTAATCCTTTCTGCACAATCATAGGGGTCTTGAGTTTCCTACTGAAATAATGCAGAATAATAGTCTTTAAAAACCTTTAATACTGCTAGATTCCCCTGAGCAATCTGTCCATCATTGTCCTTAATTGAGGTAATACCATCCGAGTCACCTTTTGTCTAGTTTTATACGCTAAAAGCTTCTCCCGGTCCGGATACATCTGAATAACTCTGGCTTTCATTGCCGCTATTTGATCTAAAATATCTTGCATAGGGAGGTTGTTCCTAGCCAGCCCCGTAATCTGTAACTCCAAAAGGGCCAACTCAGTCTGGGCCGCATTAATAGGTAAAGTGCACTGCTTTTCCTGATGTAAGGCATAACTGAAGGTTTCCCCACATATGCCTGCCTTTAAAGCATCCCAGAGCACCCCAAGAAGGGCAGTTCCCCTATTGAAATTTAAAAACTCTGGTATCCACCTTTTCATCCAGGCAACATAGGCTGGGTCCAACAATAATCCCCGATCAAATGACCAGAGCTTAAAATGTTGCTCCTTACTTAAAACAGAAAGTTTTACCACCAAGGGGTTATGGTCAGACATGAATCTAGGGAACTTTTCAACAGAGAGCCCTTCACACAATGAGGCTGATAAAAAAATTTGTCTAAGTGGACAGACTTCCTATGCTGGTAAGAAAAGAAGGTATACCCAGGATCAGAAGTCTTACAGTACTGCCAGGCATCCACAAGTCCATGGATCTGCACCAGCGTCTGTAAAGCTTGAAAGACGTTCAGTTTTCTTCCCAAATACTGTTCCTGGCTCTGCAAGGGGATACTGGTCTCAATATGTATATTCAGATCCCCGCAGATAATACGCGGGAGAGTCCAGGCTACAAGCTCCATATTCAGAGAGTTGATAACATCTGATTCATCAAGGTTAGATCCATAGATTGAACGCAGGGTAAATCTAGATAGCCCCATAATACACTCCGGAATCACCCATCGACCCAGGTTGTCCACATATTTCTTAGCAACCGCTAGCAAATTAAATCGTGCAATTACTGCAACGCCTTTTGTTGTAGTTCCTTGCCTGGTATAAGCCAATAGTTGATACCCAGGAAAGTCCAGCAGATATTTTTTAGAGGGAATAATATGCGTTTCTTGCATACAGATTATATCTGCTCTCAATGTTTTTAAACCATGTATTACAAGGCACCTTTTTGTGGGATCTTTTAGCCCACAAATATTTATTTATTTATTTATTTATTGCAGTTTCCCATTTAAATCGCTATCAACAACTACCAAAATCATAACAAAACTAATCTTAAATATGCAATATTCAAGCAATACTCTACTGTGCATCTTTCCTCCTTCAAGCCTACCCAGCCAAATCCAACCCCCAGTCCCAACACCCAAACCCAATCAAATGAGACAGCCAACTGATGGTCTGTAAGATCGAAAAGGCCCCCCTTCATCTCAAGGACTCCAAAAATAAATTATTTTATCCTAGGGTCCAAAATCAATACTACCACAGAGCTAAGAAAAAAAAAGACAAGTGATCAATTAAAGGAAATAAATAACCACAAATATCAATATCAATAAGCGTCCACAGAATACATAGATCTAAAAATCAAATAATCCAAAACACTCTAAGAGTTTCCCCATCAAACTCAATTAAGTCAGGGATTGTAAGTACTCTTTAGCCTTAATCTCGGAGGAAAAAAAACGATGTGTGCCTTTATATAACGTCTTAAGGTGAGCAGGAGTCAATAAATGAGCCTCTGCCCTCTTCTCCTGAAAGGGGCTTATCATTTGTCTCAAACGCCAGCGTCTTTCCACTGTGGCATGGTAAAAATCTGGGCGGGTAAAAAAAGTACAACCCTCACAGTTAATTTTTGAGTAAGGGCGGGCTTTCTCAAAAATTGCTTGACGCAGCAAATAGTTGCTAAAATAAACAATGATGGCCCTAGCTTGTGGTTGATTTGCCACAGTTTCTCCCACCAGTCGTTGCTTCTTCAAATACAGTGGGAACTGATGGGCTCTTCGTATCTCTTTCTCCCAGTCCCAGCCAGTCAAATCAAGGAATGTAGCACTGAATATCCTAACTATAAAAGCCCTTGGATCCTGGCCTTCTGCTCCTTCTTGTATCCCTAAGATACGCAAGTTATTGTGGCATTGCCAGTTTTCAAAATCCTCTATTTTCCACTGGATATCTATAAGTTGAGTGTCATGCATGGCAGACTGTTGTGCCACCGTCTCCAATTCTGCTTCTAACACGTTAGCCTGAGTCTCAATTGTAGCAATTCGCTCCCTAATCTCTGAGCAGGTCTTTGCAATCTTATTTACTGCGACTTGCAGCTGCTTGGTGGCAACCCTGGCTTTCTTATTATTGCCTTGAATCTGTTTATGTTGTGCCATCATGGTTTGATATATAAGATGAAAAGAGGGAGGAGCCCACTCGCCAACAGCATCAATAACAGAGCCCTCGGTCCCTCAAACATATTGTCTGGGTTATGCTGTAGTTGTTGAGTACCTGTATAATCCCACGACATTGCTCTTCCCCTATTCGCAGCTTTTTTCTTTTTCCCCTTCTCGCTGGACTTGTCTGGGTTAGCTGTTAAAAAATCTACCTCAGTCAACACTTCCCGACGTTTAATCTCAGTCTGCCTCATCGTAGAAGTTGAGTGGGCAATGGAGCTATTATAAATCTCCGAATCCATTGAGGAGCTAGTATTGGAATTATCCGAATCCCTGGATTGATCCGATAGCGAATAAAAAATTTCTCCGACCTCACCTTGTCCAGAGCAGCCATCCTTCCCCACCCTGTTGTTACTGGCTGCCCCGTGGACTTTATCAGGGCCCTGAGAGCCTTCACATATCAGAAAGTGCACTGGTGCTGTCCTGTCATCACCCCTCAAATTCTCAAAGTCTTGGGCTTGCACTGCAATACCGGGGGAGCTAGGGCCCTGCAGCGGCACACTCCCTCCCCAGACATAGTCAATAAGCCTTCACAAATGGAGCCGGGAGCAGAAAAATTTAAACCTGTCAAAGTAAGATCCCCAGAGGGTTCATTCATATCCAGGCACCCATTGCCATCGGCACTGACCTGAGAGAGAGTATTACTGCTCACAGGAGGCACCAATTCGCCATTGTAGTCACCACATTCCACCAGTTCCAGCGAATGCTTGAAGCTAGTGGCCATGGTCAGCCTTCCAGCCAGGGAGGTGGATAGATTGCAGATTGAGGATTTTTAAACATTTCAGGAATAGTTAGCCCACCCCCATGCTGTCCAACACTCTTAGCCTCCATCCCTGAATCACGGTCCAGTACTGGTGCTGGTTGTTTATCCTCCAAAGTCCCCTGAGTTTTTAGGGCTGTTTTCTTCCTGGCATTTCTGGCATTTCCAGTCCTAGGGGCTAACCCCAGAGGCAGGGACTGAGGCAGTCTTTGGTCGCCAGTTCCAGGCTTCAGCCGGTTACCACGCACGATTTTCAGGCCATGACCTCCACCTGCTCCCGTTGCCCTGCGTGTTTTCGTCCGAGGCACAGTGATCCCAAGGCTCGTTACTGCAGGATCTCACACAGCCAGCAGAGCGCAAACCGGCACTGCGACGTGGGCAATAAATCACCACTAAAATGCCCAACACTAGCGCCGCACTCGCCTCCTGCATTTCCACATCTTCTGAGGGGCATGGATGCGTACACGGAGCTAGAGCCGCGCCGGAAGGAGAACGTCTACGGCTGCTAGGGAAATGCGGCGGCCATCTTGTCCCTCCCACAGTCGCCCACTGTGTTTTTTTAGCTGGGAAATCTGACATTCAAACCCACCGAAATCTCACTGACTAAGCTGCACCCCTGCGTATACATTTACATACATGTAACATGCATAATATCCAACTTTCTTACATTCCATGCTGGTAGCTTTTCTAGCAGGACATTGTGGTCATCAACACAGTGCTCAGAACTGACACATTTTAAACGTGTTCCCCAATTATAATTCTTAACAGGTTTGTGGCCACTAGATGAATCACTAGCAGTCTCAAATTTGGAAGATTTATCTTTGATTTTACAGTGGAGACAGAATCCCATAATGATGGGTAGTTACTGATATTGGTTAGTTATGAGCTGTAACTGTTTCAAGCCAAATAGTTTTACAGGCAGTGCAGATGAGTCCTCATGTTACAGAATATGTTACTGAATTTCTAATAAAATAAAACATAATTTACCATATGCAGCCAAACTGGATGGACTGTTTGGTGAATTAAAGGGAAAGCAATCCGGTATTCACGGATTACCTCAAAGTTGATGATGTGATTATCTCATAACAGAGTTTTTTGAAAGTTGAATTAGAATGCATCTTTGGAGTAACAACCAGTGCCTCTGGTAGTCTCCATGAAATACTAATTTCCCAATTAAGGATTTTAAATTACACAGGAGTTCAAAGTGGCAGGCGCATGCAGGTATTTATTAGACTGTATTTACTGCTTCCTTGCTTAAGGGCAGCAGTATTTAAAATGTTTGCAACATCTACTTTGTATTCTTGCCATAACCATCTTAAATTGTGGAATGATAATGGTTAACATCATGGCAGATGTCTCATTTTGATGCACATTCTGCCCTTATGGAAATTGAAAGAGTCAAAAATGCTCATATAGCACATAAATATGAAATGTAGCTTTCCAGTCTAGCCTTCTTTGTGATGTTTTAAGGGCCTTAAACATATTTCTAGCGGTTTGTATTGGAAACTATAGAACAGCATGAAGTTATAGCTAAACAAATGAGCCTGATTTAGAGTTTTAATTCTCCTCTAAACAGTCCTTACAGGTGTTTGATGTAACTCTAGGTCGTAGATTTCACCATGGTTACAACACTACCAATCTTTTGTGAGCCAGGCACTATAAAAAGTTAATGTGTTGAGTAAAGTGGGAGCGGGATCTGAAAACCACCATCCCTGATGCCATGTGGAGATAGATACTGCTGCTTACAAATCCAAAATATCTCTCTCTAAAGTAGACATAGACTGATGCACTTCAAATTCCTGCATAGAATAACTACACAGCTGTACACCATTGGCCTCATAGTTGACCCTAGCTGTTGCAGATGTTGTTGTCATGTGGCTAATTATTTCCACCTGGTGTGGGTTTGCCCTCCAATCTTCTCATTTCGGAAATCAGTGTTCAAAACTCTCTCTGTAAGTCTCACCATCCCTTTGTCTTCACTCCACATCCTAAAGGGGCTACATTAAAGATATTCCCCAACCACTCCAGGCAATATGCAGCAGCGGGCACTCCCCCCTAGCAAACACACAGAATTGCCATAAGGTAGACAAGGGGTTGTGTTCCTAAAGACAATCAATGGATAAAAAACCTTAACTATATCAACAATAACATGGACATATACTCTTCAACATTACCTCACACCTCATGTCCCAAGGACATTTGATCCCCAGTGCGCTCCTATTAGCTAGAGATCATGCCTCAATTCCCACCTCGCTCAAGCGACATAATAAATAACACCATGAACCATGAAACAAGACCTTAGGCTGACCATTCATATGCTTGCTTGCTGGTATGTGTCTAGGCTGACTTCAGCGGGTAGAGCTGCAGTCCAAGCTGCTTTATACTTTATACATATATTCTAATGTAGCCTTAGAGCCCACCGTAGTGGGCTATACTGGCCATTAAAGGCCCGCTCCAGCGTTAAAGGCCTGAACCGAAGACGAGGGCCTTTAACAAGGTAGCAGGACTTTAATTGCTGGTATAGCCTAGCTACGAAGGGCTATAAGACGATTAGAACATTCTGCCACTAGAGGGCAGAATGTTCTAATACAGAAAACAAAGTCCTCAGGGGGCCCGAAGGGATTAAAATCCCCTCAGGCTTTGTGAGGCCTTTGTTCACAGCTGTTGCTGTGAACAAAGCGAACATGGGAATGTTGGCGCTGCGGGCTTTTACCGGCCAGTAAAAGCCCGCAGCACTCCATTGTTTTCAATGGAGCTTCCAAGTTCCAATGTTATAATATGTAATTGACAATTGCAGATGTTGATTAAATGCTATTATGTTCTTGTAAAACTTCAAAATAAACATTTAAAGAAAAGAAAAGTATGTGTACCACCCTCTGGCCATCAATGTCAATGGGGAGAAATAATCTGCTTTTTGGGGTGAGCTCCACACAAGGCTGTACCAAAAACCCAGAAACGGATCGCAATGAGATACATGCATCTTGATGTCATTATCTTTTAAAAGGCCATCAAAATCAAATTTGTGCTCAGTCATACACAGCTCCTTCTAAAAACTGGTTGTTAAGTAACATAATATACAGAATTCTGTCAGTTACTTGTCAGAAAATAGTATATCATAGATTCTTAAAAAACCTCCTAGCCCTTCACTGCTTTCTCGCACAAATCCTCTCTCATTCCAACTGGCACTTTGAATCTGTCTAGAACTGTGTGCGGCATTGACTAAATAAGTTCACAAAATGTCTGTCAAACTTGCCCAGTCCGAGATGGAGCTGAGTATTAGTCCATTTCCTTCCATATAAGACATAAAAAGTAATTTGTTTATGGCAAAATGTTTTTTTAATGTGAGAACTGAAAAATAGATTTCGTTTATTACAAAATTCATTGTGATCAACCCCCTAAATTATCTGCAGGATACGTCTGCATAGCAATTCAAAGTGATTCTGTAGTAGTGATAAAAACAGGACGGGCATATAAAAACATGTTTTTCATTTGAGTAACTGTAAAAAACAAAATATATATATAATATATTCCCATTGCTGTAAAAAGCACCATTAATCTTTTGTGCCTCATTCTCACTGATTCATTAAGGAGACTGGTTCAGAGTGTGGCACTGGCACATTCCCAAGTAAACCTCAGTGCTTTAAAGAAGTCATCTCTTGACACCCAACCACTTAAGTATACTTTCGCTATCACCGTACACTGCACCATGAAACATTACTTAAAACGAAAATGAATGTATAAGTTGGTATCACTATTAAACTGATACCTCAGAAACCTGTTATACAATATACAAAGACACAGTCCTTGGTGCTGGCTACAAAAGAAACAACACAAAGCTCAGAATATTGTTCAGTATTTGAGTCACAGTGTATATGTGATCAAGAGGGCAGGCCAGCTTAGACATGTGTTTAAATGCCACAGAACCCTCCTGCCAAAGAGTAATTGCATTTTTTTCTCCGGGAGGGGTGGGGCTTGGGGGGGGGGGGGGCACTTTCAGATGGTCCATATCTATTTCCTCTGTAAAGCAACTCGTCTCTGGAGTTCAGCAGCCAGTTCTAGAATTGTCAAACTATGTTGCAGTTGCCATATGCATTTGAGAGACTGCAGATGAAACTATCAAAGCAGGTGCCTCTTTCAAGCTTCCAGCACACTCCTCATGACCTTACCCTTATGTTACAATGAATGAATGAAGAGGATTTGTAGAGCATATTGCTACTCCTAGGAATGTCCTGGCACTATTGCCTATTACTTCTATTGTCTGGTATTTATTGATTTTAAGGGTGGTACGACAACCAATACATGTTTTGAATGCTGATTGAGCGAGGGAGTTGTAGAGATAACAGCAGGCTTGGCTGCAATAGTCATTCCATTCCAAATGACTAGCGGAAGAGTGGACTTTCCAACGATTCCAACATTTTCTGAAGTTTAGCGCAAGGTATAAGGGCAAAGAAAGTAAAGAACGTGCATTCCAAACAGAAGAGCTTGAGGGTGCAGAGACCTTTCTCAAAACCATTATTATCTTGACAAGGGGGGCTAAGAATGACATGAGGGAGGTAGGCCTTAGGCGCATGGTTAGGAGGTATGAGGTATACAGTTTAGAAAGGTATCCTGGAAAAACAGGATACAACGTTTTCTGGTCCAAGCAAAGAGTGTTTAAATTCAACACTTTAATTAGTACCTAATGGAGAGATTTCAAGGTTAAAGTGATGCAACGGGCCTCTCACGTTGATGATAAGCTAAGCTGTGAGATTGTGTGTTTTTGTGTATGGTTAGTGTTTTTTTTGTTTAATAGGCTGTCAATTCTGTTGTAGTTGCAGTATTCAATGTAAGAGAGCAATAATTAGGATGAGGGCAATTAAGCTATGAATATGATAATCCCAGAGTGTTGATGAAGCTTCTTGATCCTGTATTTAACATTCACAGTAAAGAATAAAAGAACAAAAGAGGAACTTGTGATTTATAACCGAGCTTGATGGTGTTTTAGTAGCCAAAGTTTCTGACCAATCCAAAGAAAGATGAGGGTGCTTGTGGGAAAGTGCTGTTATTGAGCTATCCTGATATTTACCTGAAAGTTGAATATGTTTTACATGATACCACTTGTCCCTACTACTTGGAACACCTTCACCAC
Organism: Pleurodeles waltl; assembly: GCF_031143425.1. Lineage (NCBI taxonomy): Eukaryota > Metazoa > Chordata > Amphibia > Caudata > Salamandridae > Pleurodeles > Pleurodeles waltl. The sequence goes on from NC_090440.1 coordinate 1,763,926,899, forward strand.
CCTTATGCCTGTTTTAAGACATTACATTTTTAACTGGGTGGGTGACTAACTAGCCACCTCAAGGAATAATCAAAACACTTTCTTTAAGGCACTATTCCTTCTTGCATGTGTGCTGCAGAATGCAGCATACTTCTCCTTTGTATGCCTGCCACAAGAAAGTACAGGAATTTGGCACACATCCATGTTCAAAAATCTTTTTAGATAAGAGTTTGTGTCAAAACCCATCAGTGACTGCATGGGAATGCCAATTCACTACCTATTGAATGCTTCCTTGACACAAAGTAGAATGTTTTGTTACTTTGTGTTACAATTTAACGCAAATTCTGATCTCCGTTGGATTGTAAATACCAATCCTTCACTTTCAGTAGGACCTGGGTCACAAAAGTAACACAAACCCATGTAAAGTCTCTGTAAATCAGGCCTCTGTCTTTTACGTACCTGTCCACCTAAGGAGCATACTTCTAAAGCTCCCCCAGCACCTCTGGAGAGGAACTTAGAGATTAACTTAGTGTCAGACAGAGGTCAACAGCAGGGTCCAGTTCAGGTCCAGTTGCCACAGGTTAGCTGGGTGCTGCCAGGAAAAGGCCTCTTGCAGCTTGTCTCCCTGTAGGCACAAAAGAGGTTAACCAACTGACCCTTGAAGTCCCCTTCTTTGCCCTGGGTACAAGAAAGAGTAGGTGTAGTCCCTTAGGGAGCCCCTCAGGTCATAGATAATAGGTCATGTCCTCTTCTGATCCTCCACCGGTCAAGAAAATGCACTTAATTGGGTATGTGGCGGTGATACATTTATACCTGGCATGAGCTACTAGGAGGAGTGACCCCTTGACTCTCCCTAACCAATGGAGTAAACGTTCCACTGGCCAAGCCTACCCACTTTTTCAGTAGTTCCTTTTGCCTTACTGTAAACAGGCTCAAAATGCAAAGTGCCAGGTTATTTTTAAGAAAATGAAGGAGTGTAATATGGTAACCCTGGTGTCTTCCCACCATTAACACTAAAATCCAGTTTGGAGCAGATACTGTATCCACAACAAACCCAGAGGTAGAAGTCTAGTAAGATAAATGCATGATCCTTAAGCAAACAGTCAGTGGATATACAAGAATTGTCTTGGCATCCTGCCCTGTCCCTTTCAAGTGCACCTTAAGTGTTACAAGTGAAACCAGCAGATCTGTCAAGCAGGATTTCACAATGTAAGTGTCAAAAAGGATGCCCACAACAATACTCTGCATATTCTGTGCAGTTCATAGGAGCTATTTCGGCCTGTTCAAGTCAGCCTGTTGTATTCTCCTGGGAAGACTTTCACACCTCATTCACACCTATTCAAAGCTAATCCCTGGCTAGGAGGAGCTGGCACACGTAGTATGTTAATCTCCAAGAACTCCAAGCAGGAAAAGGTAACTTTCCGAAAGTTACTTTTCCTTAATATTTATTAAACATTTCACTTGACCACTGAAATGGATTTATGATAACTATTAAACATAATTGTTTAATTACTTTTCTAGCTGGTTCCATTCTTCCATTCTTGAGATACATTATTAGTATTTTAGTTTCAATGTAGGACAGCTAGGCCTGCCACGGTGGAATAGCTCTGAGGGCCTTGTATGAGACCGTAATATTCATTTTTTTCTAAATGTCCCACTTTTAAATATCTTGCACCCTACTTTGTGGGTTACAAGGCTCACATAGAGCTGACCTACTAATTTTTAAAAAGTAGGTTTTTAATCTTTCAAGAGTTTATTTTGACATGTTGTAGTGCATATTTTGCACTGACATAGTGAAGCTACTGTGGTAGTCCTGAAGCCATGTTTGCTCTGCCACTACAGTGGCTGGCACAATAGGTGATGCAGTCCACCCTTGCCATTTAACTTCCGGGACCTGGGTACATTTTGTACCAAATACTAGGGACTTAAAGGCAACTTAAATATAACAATTAGGAGTATGTCACTTAAACCATGTATAAAGAGGGAGCAGATGCAGTTTACTACTGGTTGGCTGGGTAAAGTGCACAGAGTTCTAAAGCCAGCATAATTATGGGGTCCATTAAAAGGCAAAACATCTGGGGTGACCTCTCAGAAAAGGCAGATTTTCAGCACCTGTCATGCAGCTGCTTGTATTCAACAAGCAATCATCATGAAAAGCAAGTAAAACTATTGCACCCCTTTAAGTCAAATGGAAAAATATATACCAGTCCTTATGCAGACAGCATCACAGGAAGAAAAATACTTTTTAGTACCTGGAGTGATAACATGAAGTTACAATAACATCTGAGAACCATACAAGATGGTGTATCTTTCTCAAAATGTTTGAGGATCCATTCATTTTTTGGATACATTTTCAGTTGGTCTCTGACTGTCCACAGTGGTTTGCTTCTGTCTCATGAGCATCAAGGCAGTTGCTCCATTATGTGAGTACAGTAGCCACTAACCAGTGCTGGATTACCAAATGGGCAAAGTAGGCACAGGCCTATGGGCCCCACTCCTTATAGAGGCCCCCGACAACAGATCAAAATAATATCAATTTGATATGGAAAGAAAATTACGATCAAGCTTTCTTGAATTGTTTCCAAAAGATAGAACAAAATGAATCAACTCAAAGAAACGAAAACCTTACATTAAAGATAATAGAGAAAATACAGTATTAATGTAATGTACCCAATAACAACTTAAAGCACGTAAACCATAGACATCAGAGTCACATAACAGTTTGTCTCTTTAAAGCTCATCTTCTGTCAGCTGTCAGTTTGTAATATTTTGCGAGGAGGGCCCAAAATTTCAACTCCTTAGGGGCCTGCACAGAGTGTAATCCGACACTGTCACTAATTCAGTCCAGTGTGTCTGGTCAGACGTTAAAGACTAGAGAAGTACGTCCAACCTATTATGTATCATTCTCCCATTTCATATCACCTTAAAGCACCCTCTATAGACCATATCAATAACTATGAGGATTTCAAGGCTGTTCATTGCTGCTGTAACATCTTTAGCAAAAAGAGGGGGAGATCTAGGCAGAGCTATGGTAACAGGCAGAGGGGCAGCGCCATTGTGTGGTTAAGACAGTTGTGACAGTAGGGAAGAGGAAGTATACGAGAGCCTGTGATGAAGTAAAATAAGAGTAGTGATTAGTAGGGATTGGGAAGGCAGGCGAAGGCATGGAGGGGTAGGAAGCAGCATAGGGACAGGTGTGATGCAGTGCGTAAGCCGCTTATTGCCGGAAAAGGCACACTGACGAGAAAAAGGGCAAGAAGCTGAAAGAAAATCAGGAGAAAGAGTAGAACGAGTGTTGGAGTAGAAAGAAAAAGTACTGTAAGAACACCCCCATCAAAGGAGATACTAGAATCAGTAGGTAGGGAAATGAAGGAAAAAACCCCCTCGGAATAGGACGTGTTGAACTGATGACAAAAAAAGACTGAAATGGGGATATCAGATACTTGTTACTATACTGTAAGACAGAATGCTGCTATACTAATCTACACCATAATATGTGAGCTAATGTATGCATTGCATGTACAAAATAAAACCTCTCTAGTGGTACCCTCTACCTGATCCTTTAGTTCTGCAGTCTGGACATCTAATTACTTTTTAGCTCTTGCCTAATACAGAGCATGCAGTGTCTCTTGTGCCTTAGAGTAGGTTTAGAGGCCTCCCATTGCTTACCATTGTTTTGGTTCCATTGTTACTCACATTTGCTTGCTTTATATTCATCGATGTCTACATAGCCTTTCCTTCCTCTTCTTCTGTTTGTCCGACCCGTGGAGCATGGACACATTACTGTGTTTTTCCACTGCTCACCTGTTCAGGGTCTACTTTTTTCATTTTTCTCACACATTCTACAAGTGTGTGTGTGTTTTTCCATCTGTCTCCCTTGCGTACTTCAGTGTTCCTCTTCCCCGTTGTCCTTGTGCTTTTCTGTTTGCTTCACCAGCCTCTCCCCCCCGCCCTCGGTTGTCTGTGTGCTTGCTCAGTCACTGTAGTCCAACTTCCGTTGTCTGTGTACTTGCCCTAGTCCCTCCTTCCTGTCCATCATAGTCTGTGTGCTTGTCCCAGCCCTTCCCGCCCACCCTCCATTGTCCATGTGCTCTGCCATTCCCTATCACCTGTCTTCTCCCCTCAACCACATTTTTCTCTCATGCTCTACCTTCCTTCATGTTGCCTCATACCCCAACTTACTCCCCCATTTGTTTGGGGAGCGAGTTGGGGGATGAGGCCACACGAAGGGAGTAAGGTTGGGAGAGAAGGACACGGGTAGAGGCAGAAAGGGCAGGCTAGATGGGCATGGGGGAGCACATGGTTCAAAATAATTTTTGAAAACACTACGGCTGCAATGGCTTACAAAAAAGCACATTAGCGATCTTCGTGTCAAAGCACTATTTTTTTTAGCCCTATTGAACAGCCGCACTGCTGTACAGTATGGGCCAAATCATTGCCAAACACTGTAGCTCTCATAGGTGAGATCTATTTGTTTTGTCAATGTGTGTTCTGTTTGAAGTGCCAAAGCTGCAGAAGTGAAGAGGGGATGAGAAATTGATGGAATGCTGGTAAGAAATGGCTGGCTGTAGTTGAGTTTGGGGTTAGGTTATCCTGTGTTTTTCCTGCAATCTGTTTTACGTATTGTTTTTTCGCAGAATATACCTTGACCATTGCGTTCTGTGCATGGCATAGCTTTTGAACAGCTTTATCGATGTTAAATGAAAAATAAATCACGTTGGGCTGTCTCGTACAAGTGCATTCCCCACGACACTATGTACACCGTACAACCTATTTGCAGCCTCAACGGGGGCTAAGGGTATAATTTATGAACACATTTCAATAAGGTATGTCAACAAATAGGAAGCCTAGAGAATTAGCTCCTCGATCGGATTTCCTCCATAGTCATTTCGGATTATTGTTCAATCTGCATGAAAATCTCTTTGAATAATCAAACAAGCTATGCAGTTTAATCATTCCCCTTTCTTCAATTATCATTATCACCCATTAAAAGTAAATAAAACGTAATAATTTCGCTCAATCAGTGGCCCATTATTAGCTACATATTTTAAAGAGTAGCTACAAAATCCCTGCCTCCAGCAGACAAATTATGTTTTGAAAGCAACACACGTTTCTTTTTTAACCCCTTTTTAACTCCCCAGTACCATAAATGAACATTTGCAAAGATTTTTCAATGCTATAGAGGCAACTGATAGTGTACCCTTTAAATTCATTATTTTCACCGACTAACTGCTTGTTTTAGAGAAACAACATATTATTCATGCCATGTAAATCAAATGAAATGATGTAATATAAAAAAATGGGACACGTATTATGATCTGCTATCAATCTATTCATGTGTCTACCTAAAGCACATAGTGATAGTTACACTACATTTATGACACATTTGAGGCTTTCTCAGGAAGTTGATTTTTTTTCAATTGACAATAATAGTGGCCCTGTCTGGTAAATTATGACATTTTACAGATGTTTGACCCATACAGCTAAAATGGTCCATTTCAAATTTCATTCAGACCATGAAAGGAGGAACAAAGGTACATGGGGTGATCAAAAATAGTGTTCTGTTCCCCTTTTTAAATCCATTTACATTTTGCTGTGCACTAAAGCAAAACTCGGAAATTCACTGGAAAAAACAAAGATTACAGGGACGGTATAGCTAGGATCTGAATTTACTCACACGAAACCATAGAAATTCAACAGTTATAGTTATGGTTAACTCAAGTAGCTATAACTTGCTCCCTAAGGTAACTATAACTCGTGCCCCCACCATGCAGAGTTTTCTCATCAAAAGTTTTATTGCAAATGTTCCAGTGATGATATCAATGATCCCATAGAAGGTGTCATCAATGATGTAATATGTGGAGTAAATAGCTGCGCATGGTAAGGGCGAGTTATAATTACCTTAGGGCGCGAGTTATAGTTACTTGAGTTAACCATAACTGTAACTGCTGAATTTCTAAGGTTTTGTCCGAGTAAATTCAGAACCGAACTATAACATCCCTGTAACCTTTGTTTTTTTCAGTGAAATTTGATGTTTTTTTTAGCACGCACGTTAATATAACCAGCGCCGTACATGGCCTTTGGCGGTGTGTGGTGGGGGTTTAGCTGTGGGGCCTGGCCTGTGACCACGCCCTGCAGCCAAAGTCAAGCTGCGCATGGCCTCGACCATGTGCAACATAGAGTTGGATGCAGTGGCTGTTTTTTATCATTTTTCTCTGGATCCGTGGATCCTCTGTGAATTTACACAGGGGGCAACAGTGAGAACCGTGGCGGATCTGTGGATCAGACAAAATAAAAATTGGACAAATTTCTGCCCCTGAGGGGACCCATCTATGTGTCCTCTGGGGTCAGGATACCTGTATCCTGACCCCTTGTATGTTTTTGCACTCTTCTTTTCCCACACTCCACCTGATGTGACAAACAAAATGGAGGCGTAACTTTTGTCAGGTTGCAGCCAGCCAATCAGGGCCTTGCCCGGATCCGTGGATCCGCGTCCCTATATATCTATATTTTTTAACTCCGAATCTACTGAACGGATTTACACCAAATCACAAAAAGCACAATCTGCATACCAAGATCTAGCTTCCTGCCAAATTTGGTGTACTTTCGTTCAGCAGTTTAGGCTGTAGTTATGTCTAGAGACCCTGTTTGAAAATGCATGGGGAAAATGCGTTTTGTCTCCCCACCCTTTTTCTCGGCCCCAGCTTGACTGATCATCCCAAAATGTTCAAGTCAGCAGCTTAACTAACTGTTGTATTACTCTGGAAAATTGTGTGAATATTTGTCAAGCGGTGCCAAATTTATTGGCAAAACAATAAACCTCTTTTCCTATGGAAAATAAGTCCTAACTATAACTACCCACTGATGAGATTTTTTTGATTAGAAGTAAAATTGTCAGGCCAGACCTATGAGTATGTTAATTATCACACCGTTAAATGTTACCTATACAACTATAAATACGTACAAAATTACTATTGATAAAGCTATATGGAACCCCTCTTAAGAGGGTCTTAGGAAGGCTTTCACAGAGCAATCCTTAACTTAAAACCCCTGTTTTTTTTCAGAGGGGTTAACCAACGATGCCATCTACAGTAATCTGTGAAATTCCACATAACAAAATACAGATCTGCAGAACTTAACAAAAAGTAAGGCTTTAACATAGTGTTATAACAAAGTTTGTTTTCACTATAAATAAGACAGCCCCACTTCCTTTCATTGGACAAGGGTACATATTCTTTTCATCAGCCGTTTTCGTAATCCTCAGATTTTAGACATTTCCGACCAATTTGAATAACTTTAAATATTACTGCAGCTGCATTTATACAAGTGATTCAAGGGATACGCTGCTATTGTCAGATCCTGAGTTGCAGAAAATAAGAAGGGGACAACAAGGGGAGCATTCCCCAATGGAGGAAATAATAAAGGAGCAGATACTTACCTCATAATTTTAAAAAAGAGTAATTTTGGTGAGTGGTCTTTAGGCTCTGCCCAGAACCTTCTGGACACTGGGCCTGGATTTCGGCCAGACCATTCGCTGAGTAAGCCAGCCACCAGTGCAGCGTCTTTAATGTTATCAATGATGCAACTTTTATTGCCATCTGTGAGGTAGGTTTGGTTCTTCTGCTCCACATTATCAGCAAATTTTAATATTGTTATGTTTTAAGGCTTATTTGTGCCCCTTACCATAAGAGCCAATGCTCAATGACTTTATCTGTTGCATTGTAACAGTAATGTACAGTGCAAATTCAATGTTGTAGAATAATTATATGTTTTTAGTAACAAAGTTATTTTGCCTTTTGAGTAAATTACTATAACTTCCCTATAACAGAGCACAAATAGTATGTACTTAAATATAGTAAGTTTGGACTGCAGTCGAGGTACATAGAATACATTTATCGACACAGAAGGAAATCATAGTGCAGCCGAGGGAGAAGGGGCTCATCCTCGAAAGTCATATATTATGTATCTGAAAAGTGCAGTTTATATTTCCTGTATTAAACCACAAAATATACGTTTCCTTGCGCTTACTATTTATGTAGTAAATTTCAACTTCATGCGCCTTAAAATGTGGTTGAGCTGGATGATTGGTAGGTGCTGTTTGTTGTATTGTGGTTGTTATGCGGTTGCGTTTCAGTACTGCTGTAGGATTATGCTAGTTTGTGCTGCGTTGTGTTGTTTTGCTGTCTTGCATTATTGAGTTGTATTTTAAATTGTGTGGTTTGTGTTATGTTGTGTTGATGCCATGTTAGTGTTGGCGTCCTGTTTTTGTCATTGATGTGTTATTCTGTCATTGCATTTAGATCTATTTTTGTGTTGTATTGCAGTGTCATGTTGAGGTTTTGTGGTGTGCTATAGTGATGGGTGGTGTGTTTGTGGTGTGGTGTTGCGATATTTTGTTGAGATGTGGTGCTGTGTTAATATTGACATGTTTATTTTGTTTCCTTGTATAGCTGTATTTTTATGCTGTCATATTAGGGTTTCTTATCTCGTTGTCCTACTTTTTTTTGTTTATGTGTTTGTTTTTGGGTGCCAAAATGTTGTGTTGGATGTATTTTGTGTTATGATGTGCTATATTGCTATGTTGTTTTGTTCTTGTCTTGTGTTGCTCGATTATGTTGGGTAGTGTCATCTTGTTTAGTCTTTGGCTGTTGTGCTATTTTCTTGTTTGGATATAATGGATATTTTAGGGACATCGTGCTAATTATTAACTGCCATGCAACCATGAATAGCTCAATTTGGAAGCATAGAACTTTCTAAAGATTTCCTACATGGACCTTTACATAATCCCCATATGTTCCTTGATGCATGTGCAACTTATTTGGATTGGACAGGAATAGGAACAACCTTGTGCCCAGAGTCTGCTATGCATTGAAAAGACCATGTGCAGCTACTTTGGGTGGGTGAGTTAGGAGGAGCCTTACCCCCTCGAACCCACTGTTCATGGACGCGGGCCAGATGCAGCTGGTTTTGGTGGTGCAGGGATGAATATAGTCCCAGAGCCTACTGTGCGCAGGTGTAGGATGTGGTCAGCTAGTTGGAGTGGGATGCGTTGGGGGCACTGCATCATAAAATAAGCAAAATATCCTTAAAACTCCCAGAAATAATTTTGTTTAAGGAGACTACTGTTAAATTATCAGAAGGCTATAAAAAGCAATTGTTAGAAATCGAAATTTCTTTTAAAACATCAGTAAAAGGGATGTTTTGATTACACTCTTTAATCAGAGAACTAATTAAATTCACCACTTATGACTGGCAGTGCAGCGATAACCCAAAACCAATGCTATGTACCTAAACTGGATGCAGGAGGGGCAAACTAGGCTGTTTACTATAATATAAAATTCAGTCTTCTGTTCATGCACCAATTTAAAGTATTAACACATGCAGAAGAGTCTGCAGGAAGAGTGGGTCACAGATTGAACGCTCACTTGTGACGGCCTGCATGACCAAGTTAGGGGGCTAATGTGCCTGGTTTGTGTGAGCAGACAGTGAGAGTGCAATCATGCCAAACTGCTAGTGTCTGCTCACCTCCTCCCCCCACCCCCACCCCTAGCTAGTGTTTTTGGATAAACCAGCAAGACGGACATAAATTAAATCATAATTTACCTTTTACTCCACCCAACTTGTTAAAACGTTCTGGACTAAATCTTTCATCTTCATGGTTCCTGGCTCAAAAAGATGGTAACATCAATATGAAAATATCCAAGTAGTTCTTCAGCATGACCTGAACAATTTGAGTCTTAGGCCTCGGTTACAATGGCCCTGGTTAATTGTGAAACACGTGGTATCTGCTGTTATTGCACAAACCAGAATTGCAAGGTTTGTGGCAAACATAACACCCTTGCAATCTTCCCAAGTAAACCTGCCAAAATTTCCTGTGGGGAAGAACCAGATAAATGCCGGATTTGGTAGTGGTAAACACCAAATTCTGCATGTTATGCCACATTTTCAAGAGAAACTTGGAATAGATGATAATTATCATATCTGATAAATTCTGAGGACCTCAAGTTTAGAGTTAATCAGATGCACTAGTTAGCACATCTGACAGACGAGTCCTCATAATGAATTCATTCCATACTGCCTGTGACTCATTCTAGAAGGTGCCACTTCCCTGTGGGGAGTGAAACACTCTCTTGGTCTGCTAAGGTATGCACTCTCAAAGGACATAGTACTGTAGATTGCTGACCGCTGAAACATCAACTGAGCATTCAGATAGAGGCCCACAGTTGTCCAGAGCATTAAAGGCCATTGAAAGCAAATTTTACATGGAAAGCCACCAGCAACAAATAAAGGTGGCAGAGGATGGGGGAAAAGTGCATAAACTAAGCATCCCCTGTAGTCTCCATGCTACTGCTTCTTGAACTACTTGGTTCATAGCTGGCTCATCAGAGGCTTCCCATGAAGTCCATTCCTATAATCTAGTCAAGGCTAGTCAACCAGAGGGTGAATATCCCAAGGTAAATTCAGGTAGTAGAATGCAGTCCTAAATATGCGGTCACAATAGACACCAGACTCACAGCCATAAGTCACAGCTCAGACTTCACCTGGTCCAGTCTCAGGTGGCTTTGAGAAGCCTTGATCACCAGCTTGAGTTTCTAAAGTTTGGGCTACCACCATGTATCGTTGCAGTGTCCACCTCAGCCAGACAGGTTTTCAGGGACTCAAGGGCTTTCTTTAAGGGGCCTCAGGTATGGATGTAAATAAGGCATGACTCTGAGCGATTGTATTGATGTATCTCAGTGACACTAAAGGCTATTCCTCCAGATGGCAACAGCACAGATACCGAACTCCCTGCATTTATTGATCATGGGTCAAGGTCGTTCAGATCCATCAAAGGGGACCAGTTAAAGTGGGAATGGGTTAAAAAGTATTTTTTTACTAATGACTGTGGCACTATGAGATGAATATGCATGACGTCTGGCAGATTGGTATACATATGTGTATATATATATATATATATATATATATATATATATATATATATACACACACATATAAATATACACACTCACAAAACTCCTTTCCATTCCCTTATTATTAAAATCATGTAAGTTCTTGCATCTCCCTCTTCATAGATTTCCACGGAGACCTTGCTAGCCCGCCTCTGAATTCTCCCTACCGTATCGCTGTCCTCTGGGTTGCACATTTTACAGCTCTGGAACTTCAGAGCCTGCTCAGTGATGCTTCCTGCACAGTCCCTTGGGCATTTCAAGAATGCTGGCACAACCCAGAGCATTCCATTACATATAAAGAAGCAGAAAGATGGGTAAACCATAATATTTATTCTTAGCGAGCCTCACGCTGTGTTGATGAACCATAATGTCTTCCACTCTGCTTACAGTAAATGTCCAACTCGAGCACAGTTTGACAGCTTTTCTCCTGGCTGTGATATTTAATTGCTCTCCGGCTCCTAGAGTCAAACTTACGAATGGATGCGCATTCCTGGCTCATTCCAATGCAATCAGTCATCGAGCAAGCCCGCCACAGAACATATGTCACAGGGCCCGATTTAGACTTTACAGATTATCCTTGTGTATGTTTGTTAATGCTCATGAATTCCTGCAGTATTTTATTATTTTTGTTTTAATTTGTTTATTAGAACTTAACATGGTTACATCATCTTGGCCATGAACAGCTGCTGAACTGGGAAGAAGGCCTGGTGCCAGTACATCATAGAATACCAGCTCACAGCTCACAAAGCGATGCTGTGGAAAACAAACTATAATCGAGGAACACTTGAGGGTAGATAGATGGAAGAGGGCTACAAGCCTACCTGCTGCTGTTCCTTCATAGGAGGGCTTGAAGGCTAGATAAAGCCGTTCAGCGGGCAACTGAATAGTAGCAAGAAAAGGGGGAGGAAGGAAGGAAAGAGAGGGAACAAAGGAGAGGAGGAAACGGGGGGAGGCAGAGTAGGAGGGGTTGTGGAGGGGGGGAAGACATGGGTGGCAATTAACCAAAATGCCAGGGATAGTGGAAGTGACACCACACGCTCTTTGACCCCACTTTCACTCACACACACGTACATACTTACACATATGCACAAATTCACGCTTACACACACCCATTCTCACATAAACACACTCTCACCCACGAGCACGCACACATGATACCTTTAAAAGCATTTTTACTTACCTCAGGTGTCATGGAAGGACATATTCCAGCTAACTGTACCCCAATTTTATTAAACTGATAGTGAATAGTATATTATTATTCATTATGGGTGTAATAAAAAATTGACAGGCAAAAAGAGTGCAGCCCCAACTGCTGTCCATACGGAGGAGCTGTCACTGTGCTCCTGGCACTGAATTTGCCACCTCTGAGGCGAGAGGTCGCAGCTGCGACCCCTAAATGATGTCCATGGTGTGATACTAAGGGAAGGAGTCTTGTTCTCCGTCCATTGCTGAAGTAATGAAACAGTAAAGGGAGCAGCAAGGATAGAACTGGACCCAGTATAGGATGCCTGTGTATACATCAGCACCCCGCTGGACTCCTTAGAATATTTGCAATGTTAGTGAAGGCCTGTATCCAGCGGTCGAAGTGCCTTAAAAAAAAGTACAGGAACTGTGATTCTGCTTGCCGTTGGGGCGAAGTCAGTGAATTTGTGGGCCTGTTCAAAGGTGTAGCTAAAAAAAATAAAAAAAATCTGTACTTTTTTTTTTTGGGTCTTTCACCTTCAAGTAGCTACGTATAAAATAACTCACAACTTAAAAGAAAAATTAATGTAAAAATGTTACGTTAATCAGTGGCAAGCGCACTATTGTACATTATGAAACCTCTATCAGTGCACTGCAGAGGGCTGTGTGCATCCAGAAAGCTGCAGAATAAAATCTTGTTTGGTACAGTGGAGAATAGTGGCTTGTGAATTGCTAGTGCTTCGAGGGCCCAGCCTGTGATAGAAAGCACTGAGAACATGTAAGTCATTATGTTAAACTTGCATTACACACAGTAAAATGTATACTGCTACCAAATGTGCAAAACGTTTTCAGATAAAATAGTGCTTCCAAATATAGCTTTTAGTAACACCCAGATTGTACAGAATGATTTACTTTTATTTGACTGCCTTGAAAAGCATACACTTCACAGCTCAGCTGGTAAGTCCCTTGCACCATCACTGGAAAAGAATAAATCTTTGTCATCACAAAGGTTCATGGAAGTCGATCAATTAAAACAGCGTCGGCTCCGAAGATACCTTTACATTTTCAGATTATCCAGTCATGCGCATTTGCGTTTCTTTCAAGCAAGCAGGCACTCTGGCAAAAAGGCCTGCTTATTTCACAGCACAGGAACCAAGAGGCATTTACACTATCAAAATTTCCCCTTCGGGATGGTTGTCTTTTCATAAAAAGTAGGGGAACGTTTTTTCATAAATTAAAAAAGTATGGGAAAGTCATGCCCCTCTGATCCTGCCAATTTCAACCACTGCCTGTATCCCCTCCCTCCATTCCCTGTAAGAGTCAAAGAGAGTATGCTGCTGATCCAGAGGAACTTGGTGAAGGGGATTGGTGGTGAAGATGGGTGGGTGGGGTCCCTGAAACACCTCCGTGTGGGAGGGGGCTTTTATGCAGTGGACCAAGGCGCAGTGATCAGTTGTTGCTCAATGGGGTGAGAAGCAGTGGCGTAACATTTACCCCCACAGTGTTAGGGCCCCCGAACTCCAGGAGGCCCCATCTGTTGCATGCAGTCACGCACAGTGCTCTGGCCGATACTGTGCATGGGCTCCTGACTATGTCAGAGGGGCCCCCCTCCATGGGCTATGCATGGGCCCCCTCAAGTTTTGTTAAGCCACTGGCAAGAAGGCATAAATAGAGGACAGACAGTGAGGTCTTGCAGTAAGGAACTGACATTAAAGTGATGAGAACAGACTATACAGACTGTGCTAACTCTACAGTTTGGCCAAGTAGACACCTCACACTCTTGTTGTTGAGTTTATATGTGATCTGCCCATGCAGTACACCCTATGAAGTCCCACAAGTCATTCAGTAGCGGTGGGTCTCATAATTTTACTCCAAAGAGGCAGGATACAAACTTTAACTACTTCCAGGGACGTTGCCAGTCACTGGCGTGTACGAATATCTAGATCGGGAATATCTGGTGTATTCTGCAGAAGTGCCAGGTGGGGGAATGGTGAAGATGGCAAGTATGGCTGCTCTTTAAGTGGGACCAAACCACCTCCCAATAAGGCTGTATTACTGGGCAAGACCAAAGAAGTCTTGCCTGGTTTTACCTCCCGCCAGAATGACAGATTAAGATGTCGCCAATTGAGGAAGTCCTTGGAGCCGGTGGCTGGTGGGACCACACTTGAGGCCGAGACTGCTGCTTGGCCTCTGTTGTGGCAATGGTTGAAGGGTGGCGGAGCGAACCAGGGGGTTCTAAGTATCTATGGATGCATCATCAATCAAGTCTAGGAAGTATTCCAGTTTTCTCGGATCAAGGAAGTCCTTGGTCTTTCCAGCTATAGTGAATGTCATTCTATATTTGAGGTCCCAACTTTGAAGATGAGGACGAAGGGCCAGGAACATTTCCAATTTGTCTTTGGTGGCAGAGGAGTATTCAGCCGAAAATTAAATCTGTGGTCCTCAGAAAGTAGTGGGGTTGAGGGGCATCATGTCACCAGGAGGATGCCCCTAGTATGTTGAAGGCGGAGACAACTGGCTATAATTTGCCAAGGAGAGTGAGGGCCCTGAGCGATGGATGGGGCCCGGACTTGAAGAGCCCTTTGGAAGGCCTGCCAGCCAGATAGGTGGAGATCCAACAACTTGGGAAGAGTATTTATCATGCAGGACTCCATATCCACCTTTTCCACATCCACCCAGACTCCTTAGATGCAGACATTCTCCTGATGTGCCCTATCCCCCAAATCAGTTACCTTGTGAATCAGGAAGTCAATGTCTCTGCCCCAGCCCAGCATGGCCACATAATACGCTTCTACAAGGTCCAGCCACCGGTCAACAGAGCCCATGTGGGCCTGGAGGAAGGACATGTCTTGTTTCATTGATTTGACCTCCGAAGTGAGGTCGGTCATTTTGCTGTCCATGGTAGATAAGGTGGCTCCTATAACTGCAGTTTCCTTCAGGAGAGTGTCTATTACTGCAGCCAGGGGATCCAGTGACCCAGTCTGGCTGAGGGGCCTAGGAGCAGAGATTTCTTGGGGTGTGCCATTGCCTCCGAGAAGAGCAGTTCTCCAGCCGCTTGTTTGCGTGATAGCACACAATGCAGGAGGCAGTAGAGGGGTGGTATGTGTACCTTTGCGAGTGGCAAGTCCACAGGTCATCTTGCAAGAAGTGGAGGAGCCATCAAAAGGCTGATCGAGGAGCAATGGAGGCTTCCAGGCAATGCGCCCCGAGGGTAACTCTCTGGGGAGTCTCTGGATGACTAACCTATGAGGGGAGGTAAGACAAGACCTCCATGGATTCTGGATGACTCGTTGGTTTGGTCCCTGCAAGAGGTGGATCAGAGGCTCCTTGAGGTAGATTTGAGGGTGAGGGAGGACTGTGTGTCGGGGAGCTGGTCCCTATCGTGTTGTGCGTTCGGGAACTCATGTTTGCCCCCCCTCCCGGGTTCTATGTGGAGCAGGACATTAACCCTGTGAAAGTCAGGAGGGAGGAAAGGCCATGATAGGCTGGAAGGATGAGGAGAAGGTGTTCAATCTTGAACGTGTCTAACCCCAACAAGGCCTAGTCCCCCAGCTACATATCGCAGGTTAAGGAAGCTTGCAGGAGGAGGTAGGGCCACTTTCCTCTGTGTACACAAGGCCTAATCCCTGGGCTGCCATAGAGGGAATTAGAGGAAGAGGACAGCAGATCTGGGTCGCTCTGGTGGCGTATCTCCAGAGGACAGGAAGCCAACCTCGCCACATGGGGATGCAGTGGTCATCCCAGAGCATCTACTGGGGAGGCACCTGCGAGTGTCACTGTGAGCCGCAAAATCATCTGGGTCTGGATGGCTCTGATGCAATCCCCGGGTGGTAGCTCTATGTCTCTGCATCCAGAGCGCCTCACGGGGGTTGATGGATTTGGGCAACCTATGTGGGCAAGGGAGTCAATGCTCCATTCTCCAATAGTTGACACCATTTGAATGGCCTCAGGTCAGCTGGAGAAGACCGAGGCGCTTGGCGCGATGTAGGAGCTCTAGCAAGAGGCGGCCATCACGGTCGTCTTCTAGCTTTGCCCACTTCCTGCAGTATTTTAAATAGCGGCTGCAGTTTCTTGGGGCTCCCAGTGTAATAAGCCGGTAATTGCGTATCTTGTGCTAGAATCACAATTACAAGTTGGGCCCTAATTGCTACCATTGGGCTGCTTTTCTGCTCGTTTTTTCCCAGTTAAAAACGAACACAAATCATGCTTGCAAATAACGTTGTCATAAAATGGCCCTGTCAGAGGAGGATAGGGCCTTGCAAGAGTCCAGCTTCACTTTACCCCGTCTAAAATGGCCCTTCCATCTTGGACACGACTTTCTAGAGCACTGGTGAATCCACGACCAAAGGATCTCTCCTTGCTGTCTTAAGGCAATCATGAGGATTTCCACTTAACAACAGACTGGTCTAGAGCTTGGCTCATTATTGTACCCTTTGGCCATATCAGTCAAACCTTCACTCCTCATTCAAGGGTGTCCCTGGGGCTGCTATCATGCTCTGCTCATGTCTGGAGCAATCGCCAGTCAGCTTTCATCAATTCTAGCACCCTTAAACTCTGTTCAAATATATGTTAGCATCAGAAGAGGAAAGACCGTATCAGCCCTTTGCATGGAGCCAAGGATGGGGACAGAATAGATGAAGAGCCTGGCATAGAGCCAAGACCCCAGAATTTTGGGAAGGTGAAATAGTCATGAGTAAGTGGCAAGACAAAGATGTAAAATTCAGAATGCACTTCAAAATCAACCTTGTGAAGTCACTATCATAAAAGGCATAATGAAACAATGAATTGCATTTATGAAGTATGGAACAGTGACGTCAATGAGTTATCCCGGTTCTCTAAAAGAACAGCCAGCTAAAAAACAAAATAGAATTGGCAAAGCCGATATGCCTTGCCTTTTAGACCACTTGTCTTCTCAATTCTGTTTGCTGATGTTGACTGATGCTGTGCAGCCTCATCTAACATACAAAAGGCATAATGATGCATTCTCTGGCCGTGTCATTTCATAGGCATAGTCATGTGTTCTCCTACGATATGACACAAGCACCATTTAAAACAAAAATACGGATCCAAGATGGGTTGTTAATTTTTTTTTAAACTGGATAAAAGCACTTTTTTTTAAGATGGAGGGGTTAGCAACAATTTGCTGTCTGGCCCTCCAAAACAAT
Organism: Pleurodeles waltl; assembly: GCF_031143425.1. Classification (NCBI taxonomy): domain Eukaryota; kingdom Metazoa; phylum Chordata; class Amphibia; order Caudata; family Salamandridae; genus Pleurodeles; species Pleurodeles waltl. The sequence goes on from NC_090440.1 coordinate 1,763,944,174, forward strand.
TAGAATAATGGGACACAGGGCTGGGGGTGGGCAACAGAGAAGGTGGGGTTAGTGGATGGGGAATAACAGTGGGGGGGTAGTAGTCGGGGATAAAATAGAAATAAAACCTGTGGGAATGAAGAGGAAAAGCATCATTCTAGGGCAAGAGCAACACGGGAAGGAGTACATGAGGGAGAGAGCAACATGGAGTGCAGAGTGCAAAAGAGTTTGTTGGGGGAAAAGCACATAAGAGAGAAAGCGAGTGGCACACAAGGAAGTGGGCAACACGTAGTGCAGGTAGGGTATTTGGCAGGGCAGAAGCACACAAGGAAGTGAACTGGAAAACACATACACTTCAATGGAGTGCTTAACCAAAAAGAAACAAGGAGTTCCATACAATTGGTCAGTAGAAGGATACAAGCCAGCCAATAAAAAGGATGTTAAAATGTCTATGCTCCAGAGGAAAGCAAGCCATTACATAGGAAGCAAGCAAATGAGAGTGAGAAAGTAAACCAGTGATAAGCTTTTTGGTGAGGCCACAAATGGTGTTTAGCAACCAGACAGCTTGCTCTGCCTCCAAGGTGAGACCTAATACCGAAGAAGAACTGCTAAGAAGGAGCGGATGAGTAACATGCTGAACGCAAGATGATTATGAAGGACCCACAGATGTGGGTCAGTGAATTACAGATAGATAATGGTAGCCAAAAAGAATCTGCCACCAACCTTAGTTCAATTCACCCAAGAAAAATCAATGAGTTCGTCCAGGCTCATTCCGGGAATACAAGAAGGTGTTTAGTGGCTAATGTCAGAGCTGAGAGAGATGCTGCAGCATGAAGAGCATGAAAAGGATATGTTTGTGAACTGTAATCCAGGGAAGTTTGTGCAGGTGCTCAAAAAGGAGTGCTGTGTACGTCAGGCCAAAAACAAAGTGAACTGCCATTTTCTAAATTACTTGTACCTGCTGGAGGCGTACATATTTGGTGTTATCATATTCGAGATGACAGGAGATAAGGGCTTGAGTCATAATCTTTTGGCATGCCCAGGAAATCAAGGAAAGGATGCTTTGTAGAGTTTTGAGAATAAAAAGAGCTTTATGTAAGACTTAAAGGAAAGCTTAATATATCAAATATATCATAAATAATCCTGATATTGAGTGCTTGGAGGTGTATGTAGGCAAGGCACCATTAAGTATAATAATTATGTTGGTAATTAGCTATTTAGCACATATCCAGGTGTTAGTGCCTAACAGACACTTTTTAAATCAAGGCTTGAGCTGGGATGCCTTGGCGTGATGGTGAGGATGTAGAATAAGCTGTGTGTTATTCGCCTAGAAAAAAAGCTAGAACTCGAATGCTTGGATGGGACAAACTGAGATAATCACATTGAGAGTAAAATGTACCCTGTAGGACTCTACAATGGACTGCTTGAAGGGAAGAGTGCAAATCAGAAAGGCTTCCACCTGTCCTCTGTATAAAAGGAGGCTATCTATTTAGAGGGGGTTTCCTATACCATGATCTTCATCAGTTTAGTCAGAAGTAAGGAACTGGAGACCACATAATATGCAGCAGGTCAGTCAAAGAGGACCAAGGTTGCTGGTCCACTAACTAGACCCAGGAATAAGTTAAAGGCTATCAAAGTCTGTGATCTATATGGGAACTGTTGCATGATCTTGGTGAAAGCCTTTTTGGTCTGGCTCAGGAAGAGAATGCTCTCAGAAAGTGAAGAGTAACAGTGGATTCACCAATATTAGAAACCAAGGGGACAAGAGACAGTGGTGATAGTTGAAATAGACTGAAGGGTCTTTGATGATAACAGCAACCTGCAAACATACCAAAAGCATCAGTGTTCTCCGGGACTATGGTAGCTTTCAAGAAATTGTGAGGGGAAAACATCTTGTGGAAGGCAGATTATCTCAATACTGGCAAATGGTGGAAGGAGTATTGACACACCTCTAGCCTCCTGCATAACACTAGGCCTTCGGTCTTCTAGAAGCTGGGCAACAAGGAAGTGAGGAAGCCATAGATGTTACAAAGAGCACTCCGTTTGATTTTGAAGTCTGTCTGCTGGTTTCCAGAGTCGTATACCAGCTGTGTCTACTGATTTATTTTCTCAAAGGCCTTCCGGGTTGCACATCTGGGTGCTGTCTAGAAGGTGGGTGGGACAGGCTGTGACCATTTTTGATATAGCCCCCTCCCTTGTTCTAGAGGTGCTAGTGAGTGATTTTCTACTTTTATTACATTCCAATTTTTTTGTCCCTTATGTGCGAGGAACACTGCCCCGCCAGATTGGAAGGACAGTGACAAAGCTGACGCTTTTCGTCCCATCTCTCATCTATGTTTCCAGAGGTGTCAGATGGTTACAGGTCGGATTTTGTGTCTTCTCCTGCATCTTACTAGTTTCTTTTTATTCTGCAGCCTTGTATTTTAGGAAACTTGGGCCCTCATTACGTTTGGACCATTTGGGAAAGTGATTATTATTGCACAGTTTAAAATATAATACCACAGGGATCGTATTTTAAAAGGTGCTATCATTTTCGCCTACTAAAAGTTGTGACCTTCACAAATACAAGCAGATTTCTTTGCTTTGCGTACTAACACCTACATATTCTGGTACTTCTCATTTCCCCCAGTAAAATTCATCACTTATCTCTTGTCGAAATTTGTCTTGGAAAATTGCACAAAACATGTAATACCGATTCCTGTGGAAATAGTAGTTAGCACACGCAAAGGAAAAAAGCTTATAAAGAGGGCCAAAGGATCTTTGGCGCTGGTGGGCCTTTTACTGAAGAGTCTCTTATGGCCGGGTGGTTTAGTCATTTAACTATAAGTCTGAAGCTAAGGGTTCAAGTCCTGCTATCTCCATTTGTCATGATTGTTTTTTTTTATATTTATTTTTCTTTTGGATTGTTTAACTCAGAAATTACTTTATCACGTCATTTGGGGGAGTCAGCACTTTATGAATTTCAGTCCACGGTCTATATTTTATCTCAAAACTGAGCCTTCCTCATTATCATAACTGTGATACTTTTAGAAGCCACCGGTTCGGGTCCAGAAGAGTCCTCCCACCTTTGCAACCAACGTAAAAATACTTTATTATATGATGAAGAATAACTAAAAATCACAGCCTATACTTTTGGATACTTTTTTTGCAGATTATCAGAGAATGCCGGGGTCAAGCTTAGAATACTGGATATTGCAAATTAGGAGTCCTGGTCATTTAATTGGTTTACATTTCGTTCTTTTAAGAAGGTACTATGTGGATGGACTACTAAGGTTTGCAAGCTTTGGTCCTAAGGTGGTCCTAGCTAAACACTGGGTCAACTTGACAGATGTCTATCTGTACACTCTGTGCTGCTTAGGGCGAATTGGGGGCCTTTATCATGTGTGACCTGACCATCCTTCCTAACCTTTGGTGAGGCTTGGATCTTGAATTGATACATCACTTTATGGGCCTTTTTAAAAGGTGGTTTGTGACATATGCCAACTAAGATGCTGTGTTTCTCCAGCTTTTTGTTTTTAGTTTTCAGTTATCAGATGGTGGTTCGCTCCTATTGCTCTCTTCTGGTCTGCTAGCTATGAGTTGACATTTTATATATGGTCCCTAGCCTAGCTTGGACAGTATCTGTGCGTCTATAATCTAGGATCTGACATGGATCTCCCTATATGCTCCCTGCTGGTCAGAAGTTATGGGTAGAGGGGTGATCGTTTCAGTTGGATTAGGAGAAAGTCCCCAATTTCAATCTGTTTTCATCAAATGATTGTAATTTGATAAGATTTTTAGCACTCTGTTTGCTTTCTGGTCTGAGCAAGGGAGAGCTCAGTGAGCTAAAAGTGTGTCTCTTAGAGCAGTGATGTACTGGTCAAGAGTCTGACAAGGCCTACGCCTTTCATTGTGAGAATATTGGTAGAGACCATAAAATGTATAATAGTGACAACCTGCACTTCTACCTGCTGCATGCTTTGTCCCTTTTATATTTTCTGTTGGATTGAGAGTAGAAGATGTCTGGAAACAGTCATTTTGAATTCTGCAGTTGATCCTTCATGGTTTTGGATTTGTGGAATAAATATTGATCTTGCCATTTTGAGCTCCCTTTTATACTCTCTGCTGGACATGGAGTAGTATGGATTTTAGCTCAGTGTTAATCTGGCTTTTGTGAGTATTATTTGCTGAGTTTTGGAACTGGTGGATTCATCTTTGTTCAATCTGGTATCATTTTATGCTCACTGCTTGTCCTGGGGCTTAAGGTGGCATAAGGTGTTAGACTCTGATTACTTTCGGTTTGTGTTGTACTGAACATCGAGTGTGGAGTGGTAGATGTTATTCTCAGTGGTTTCCATGCATGCTTATTTGAGTCTGCTGTGCAGCATGAAAAAAACAAAGTGAACTGCCATTTTATGAATTACTTGTACCTGCTGGATACGTGCATACATGGTGTTATCATAGTCCTGATGACAGGAGATAAGGGCTTGTCATAATCTTTAAACATGCCCGGGGAAGCAAGGAAAGGATGCTATGTAGAGTTCTGAGAATAAAAGAAGAGGAAGAGGGAGCTTTACGTAAGGCTTAAAGGAAAGCTTATCATATCATAAGTAATCCTGAATTCAAGTGCTTGGAGGCATATGTAGGTGAAAAAACACTGACAAAGCCAATAGATCTCGCATAGGCGAAAGCTGTAGTCTAGGCCAATGCTTGTTTGGATATGATCTGGGATTTGCCCACTGTTCCCTTATGTATCTCTTTGTAGGTTCTCGGTTGTTTGGGCTAGATTCTTTGTTATGATATTTTGTTTTTGGGATTCATGCCGCCACCCCCATTCAATTCCAGTGTGGATTGGTTATTACGGGCTTTAATTTGCCACTTCATATTTTTTGGAACTGGTGTTTTAACAGATTTTCCTAATACAGGATGGGGTTTCTGTCCAGGTAAACCCTCTTGGTTCTTCGCAGTCCTAAGTAAACTGTGATTCTTTCAGATATTTTGAACATGCAGCTCTGGTGTTCTTCCAACATTACCTTTAGTGATACTATTTTGTTGAAAAGGAGTTTGTATTCAGTAGCAATCGAGCTGTGAGATTACCGCTCTGGTATGTCTTAAATTAGCAAGTACTGGGACAAGCAGGGCATGTGCTGAGTGCTTATTGGTAATCTGAATGATGTCCATTACCCTTCCCAGTACTTACGGACCACCCATCCTCTTGTGATCTCGACCTCGATCACTAGTGCTTGAGGACTGAAAGAAGATCTGGGGATCTCCGACCCCTTCCTGGCCCTAGTGAGTGGAGGAGGCCGAGGGAAGGGTAGAAAACTAGTAAAAGGAGCCAATTTAAAGCCTGATGTCACATGAAGTCTGGGAGGATGTGAACACTTCTCAGTAAGTACTAGGACGAAAAAGGGTAATTTGAGTAATGAAAATAACCAGTAAGTAACCGCTGCAACACTGCATGTTGCAACAGCACTCACCCTACACTTGCAGAATGCTGGTTATAGGGATGTGGTTTGCAAAAACATTTTACAAATAGCAGGGGCAGAACTCCCAATTTTACCCGTGAAATAGTGTTTAAATCTCGTAAAGCTCTGAACTACATCAGTGGTCACAATTTACAACTAAGCTTAAGAAACAATATACTTGGCAGAGATTTCCTTTACGTGGTCCTTATAGTCCACAAGCTTTGACCAAATAGTGCAACCGGTCAAATGTGCTTACAAAATGCACTATTTTCGAGTACATGTGGTGCCAACTCCAGCTCGTATCCGCCACGCACAAGGTCAAGACGAAATGTTTACATAGTTTGCACTCCACTACTTCTATGCAGCCTGCATTATCGGGGCTCTATGTAAATGGTCAATATTATTTTGTATCCACACGTTCAAAAATAGTTTAGATTTTTTTCCTGAGGCAGCTTTAGCAGTGTGAATGTTTTGCTCGTGTACAGCAGATGTTAATCTCTGCGCAGATGTGTATAGTCGTCACAAGCGCCTTGGTCCTCGGTGAGGGCAGCCGTGCTGTACACAAACTGTTCCGCTCGCCTCGGCCCTGGGAGACCCTCTGAGCTATGGAAAGCGCCCCGACGCCTCTCTCCCACAGCCCTTCCTCCCACGCCATGTTTGTCCGTAGCCGGGAGTTCATGGGAAGTGAACCCGCCAGGCAAGCCGCGACACGCTTTGAGGAAGGCCTGCTGTGCTGGCTACTGTTTCCGGAGGGAACCCCGCGCCTTCTGTTTATTCTCTAAACAGTGGGAATTTAAGAACCTCGGAACAGCTGGCTATCCCTATGTCCCTATGCGTAGTGGACGGGATCTAGGTAGAATGACAACCACAAGCGTTTTTAATCCTACCAAAGGAGTTCCCAATTTTTCTGTTAAACTTAACTACTTGCGAGAATGTCGATATTGGGTTTCCCGAGGCTGAAAGGGAAAGAGTGAGTCTGCTGTACTGTGAAGTGAGAGAAGGGACCGACTTCTAAAGAAGAAACAAGCCTGCTCTCTAGGGTGCCTGGTGCCTGAAAGAAATGTATTTACATCAAATCTAAAGTTTTCTCAAGAGTCTTTGAAAGATAGTCATTTGAAGATTCAGGATGACAGAATTCGTTTTTTGAGAGATACTGTAAGGGTATTTCCAGTTGTGGGATGTGTCCTTTTAATGAAAATCTGTAAAAAAAAAAAAATTACAAAAAAATGTTTTCACTAGGCACATTCCGATTGCGTATTACTAACATATATATTTTAAAAGCACTCTTAGCACTTAAATACATTAGCACATTGTGTCAGTTTTTCTTGTATTGAATGTATACTAGCCACACTGTGAAATACATTTTTTTTAAATAATAACTTACCTTTTCCCAGTGCTTTCAGTCACAGGCTGGGTCCTCATAGCTCTGTAAATACACATAACTATTCCACAGTTCACCAATCGGGAGTCCAATCTGTGATCCTCTGGTTACACATAAATACATCTGAAATGATCACATATATAAATTCAGCATTCCCCCCAGGACACTGCATCTTCACAGATTGGTTTAGTTTGCAATTGCTTTATTTAAGGTGTGTGAATTATAATCTATATACAATTACCTGTGGGGGGTGGAGTCCAGCAAAATAGCTACAGAATATTATTCTTTTCTTTTTTAGCCCCATGTCTGCCACTGCCCCTTTGTAAGAGCTACAAACATAGCAGTGAGTAGGTACTACAGAAAGTAAACACAGGTTTTAAAGCGCTATTTAAATGTGATGCTTGTGGCAGCTTTGATGACCCTTGTCCCCAGGGCTAGCAAGAGCAGCCCAAGGGGTACTAATGACAAGCCATTTATAGCAAGGAGTACCCCTGGATGCTCCAACTGATGTCCATGTTATGGGGACATAAAGCTTTGAGAAATTTGCCAGTTTTGCTTAGCCAACTCTGCCCTTAGTAAGGCATACCTCAATGTATTTAGTCTCCAAAGAAGGATGAGCTGAGGTGGTTAAGGCAGGTCATCCTACAGAACTAAATGAAGGTGAGCAATTTTTGGGAAGTGAGGGTGGTTAGCCAGGAGGCAATCCCCACTGAAGTGAACTGGTAATAATTAGCACTTTGAGGGAATTGTGGCGGGTATGTTGAAAATGATTTCCAAGAGGGTGACGCCCTCCAAAAGAGGGTGAATTGAGAGGAATGGCAAATGGGAGCTGGTGTGGGGGGGGGGGGGGGAGGGGGGGAGAGGCCCAAAAACAAAACCTGCTAAGTGGATAATTTGAGAAATGTATACATCTTGTTATGTCTTTATTAATTTCCATACAAACAACAGCAAAATGTGCTGATTCAAACCAATGTGGGCCTTTAACGGGTTGTCACTGGTCCACACCTTTTTGGAAGGTCTTTTGGCAAGTGAGTGAGTTTATTCATCTGCTAAAGTAATTGGTGTTTAATCTGAGGGAACATGTTAAAACGCTAGCAGGGATCTTCACTTTTCCATTCCGAGGCATTGAGTTTGGAAAGCATTTCAAATCTTTGCAGCTTGATCTTTTTTGTATAAACAGACATTTTTGCTGTCAGATGATGCCTGTAACTCACAGGCCTGAACCAAAGTGGCCTTGACTGTGCCACTAGGACACATTTCCCTGTGACCGGATCCCTATGCTGCAATTTCTCCTGGTTTGATGGGTGCGGCGTGGGCTCACTTTCCTATAAAACACCGAACCCGTATACCAAAAATCACTTAAATGGAGATTAAGAGCCTGATTTAGAACTCGTCAGACGGGTTACTCCGTTACAACAGCAGTTGGTGCTGGCTTAGGTTTACAGTGGGGGCACAATAATAATAATAAAAATAAATGAATAAAAAAAAGTCAGTTACCTGTATGCGTCTTCCTTGCAGCTCCCTACTGCTCCTGGAAGCTCCAACACACGGGGCCAGGAAACACCACTAGCCAATCCTGATGCTGCTTTCATGCTGGTAGCCAGCATGAAAGCAGCATCAGAATTGGCGGGAGCAGACTCTCTCAGCGCTCACAAGAGCACTGGAGGTCTGTGCTTTCTCTGGGCCAACTATCTTAGGACAGTTGGGTTAGAGATGTTTAAAGTACACATGTCAGGCTTGCCATCGGAAGACGTCCGGCCAAAGAGAGATGCACACTTTAAACAAGTGCACAGCTCCCTGCAGCCATTCGGCAGCAATTGCCACGCCCCGTCCTGACACTCGGTTCAGGACGGGGTGCTGAAAAAAAAAAAAAAGGTAATAAACAAAGTTTATTACCATTTTATTTTTCCGTTATGGGGGCATTTTATGGGCCGCCCCTGCACAACGGTAACAGTTATCCAGTCCGTTGAAATCTAAATCCCACAGAATATAATGGGATTTAGATTTCGGTGGAAGGGGTATCCATCACCGTTGTGATGGTGTAACCTGTTTGCTGAGTTTTAAATCAGGCCCTAAATTCTCTGAGATTCTGATAAAACAGAACTCTAAATGTGATCTGCTTTGTTTAATTAGTGCCCAACTCATAATGTGGGCTAATATTAAAATGAGAGAAATATACCTTGTGCCTATATTAACAGCGCAGCAGACCTGAAAGGAGACATTTAATGGGTATTTGTACGTTGAAAGTATTTGATGTGAAACTGGGAGAATGGAGATATATTCCTAAATGTTAAAAATAACCTTACTATTTTTCTTTTTGTCTTTATATGCAAATATCAGTGTACTTCTTGTGCCACACAGCTTATCTGGTGGCAACTATGGTGGAATAAGAGCCCTGCAGATCTGGTGAGAGGATCAGAATGCTGCATATAGTGGTATAGTGCATACACGGCATAGCCTACAGCCAAGCACTGCTTGTATGCACAATGGCATGGACAGGTACAAGTAAGGACATAGGACATTGGCTACAGTCATGCCCTGAATACAGTGTGCAAAAAATGCCTTTGCCCTTGCTTTATATCCTCTAGTCTCTACCTGTGGCTGTAGTACCCCAAGAGCATGGCCATGTGCAGGGCATGGCAGTGAGTAGCAGCCACAAGGTATAACCTGTGCCAGGCCTGGTTTTCAATTCCCATGCCTGTCCTATCTGCAGGAAGTGTTTTAGTGTTTTTGTACTATTGTACACTCAGATCTTATTACAGTGAGCACTATTCCTCTCAGACAAAGTCCAAAATGTACTGTCCATATTGTACAAATATATTTTTCAGGTTCTTGACAATACATTTCATTATAGGGGCTGGCAAGCTTATGGCTTTTTCAAGGCTTCTGGTACCATTATAAAGTACCTGGCCGATAATCATCTGTGGTGACAGTTTGTGGTCTCTTCTGTGAAGTATGAATGTGGTCTGTCCTACAAGCTACCTGGCACAAGGAGTAGCCTTTGACCATTGGACACTAGCCATGGCCTACAATACCCTTGCCAACAAGATCCACAGGGCATGGCCTGCTGCCCTCATCTTTGTCATATGTGCATTAATTATGCCCAACATTTTCTACATTCATCAGACTGAAATCATTGTCTGCAGCAGGTAGCATATGTATAAGGTGTGCCATTCACTCACTCTTTGTGCCCATTATCCTGGACATTGGCCTCAGTCATGTGCAAGGAGTAATGAGTGTAGTGTTCCCCGATCACTACCCTTATTGACTGCTGGGCGGGACTATTGGATGTAACATATGGATGCTATGCATGAAGTCTGGCCTTCGGTGACACACTTTGCCCTGTTCCTCATTGCAATACCTATTTGGCAAGGCATTTGGTCATGCCAAGTGAGCAATCGGCATTTGTGGTAGCATTCATCCCTGCCTAACATCCAGGCTACTTTGGCCCTCATTACAACTTTGACGGGCGGCGGAGGCCGCCCGCCAAAGTTGCGCCGCAGGAATACCGCACCGCGGTCTGAAGACCGCGGCCGGCATTCTGAGTTTCCCGCTGGGCGGGCGGGCGGCCGCCTTAAGGCCACCCGCCAGCCCAGCGGGAAACAACCTTCCCACGAGGACGCCGGCTCGGAATCGAGCCGGCGGAGTGGGAAGGTGCGACGGGTGCTACTGCACCCGTCGCGTATTTCACTGTCTGCTATGCAGACAGTGAAATACAAGCGGGGCCCTCTTACGGGGGCCCCTGCAGTGCCCATGCCATTGGCATGGGCACTGCAGGGGCCCCCAGGGGCCCCGCGACACCCCCTACCGCCATCCTGTTCCTGGCGGGCGAACCGCCAGGAACAGGATGGCGGTAGGGGGTGTCAGAATCCCCAAGGCGGCGCAGCAAGCTGCGCCGCGTTGGAGGATTCCAACGGGCAGCAGAAAACCGGCGGGAGACCGCCGGTTTTCCTGCACTGACCGCGGCCAAAGCGCCGCGGTCAGAATGCCCTGCGGGGCACCGCCGGGCTGTCGGCGGTGCTCCCGCCAACCGCGAGCCTGGCGGTCACAGACCGCCAGGCTCGTAATGAGGGCCTTTGTGTCTGTATCCCACTGCTTAAAGTGTTTGTGCTTTCCTAGACAGTAGAGGCCACACCACCTTTCCTGTAACTATACACTCAGTATCTGCTGGAAATATGTAAGACAGCAGTCAACTATCAACATCTAGTTTTCCTACAAGAGATTGGAGATTTTCCACATAAAAAGAGCTATTTCCCCATCAGCAAACATATTAGAAAAAGTGCATTTTGTTTGGAAAAAGAGGGGTGAGGGGTGGCTCTGTAATGCCACTGCTGTGCAGACTATGAGTTGTAGTGGCTTACCTTTTTTTAGGCGGCACTGCTCTTCTTCAATGTTGCCTAGTCATAGAAGTTCAAGTGACAGAAACAGATCAAAATGGCAGTCATTCAGCTGTTTCATCCCTGCCTTCTGATGCTGTTTCCTTTTTGGATCAGACATTCAACTACAGAGACCGTGCATATTACTAATTATTCCACTTTGGGAAAGTTCTTGAACCTTCACACTCTCCATTAAGTATTAAAGTTCCTGAAGTCACCTGACCACATAGATGTAATGAAACATTTGTCCTGGCCTTATTTATGAGCCCACACTTCAGCCACCATATTATGTCATCTTAGCTACAGTTACAGGATTTAGCTTTGGCCGTGACCTGGTCTGTCTCTCCTATCCCTACAACTGCATTTACACATCTTTTGTTTGTACCCATTGGGGTACAGGCGTAGAATGTGACTTCTAGGAATTACCTCAGCCCAACTCGTTAACCCTTTGCGTGATGGGCAGGGCCTTTGGCCAGACACGCTAGGCTCCCAGCTCTGGGCTTGGACTCCAGCCCCACACACTCTGCACAGAGACTGCACCTGGATTAGCCCTTGGCTGTGCTTAGCACTCTTACTGTCCCACAGTTTCCTGGGCATGGTCTTCTGTGTCATTCAGAGCATGCACTAGCCGGGGCTCCTCACTGACCCACAGAGAGAACTTAACATGTCCAGTCGGCTGTAGGTTCAGGATCTGGTCTTTGGTGAGATTTGTCATGCTGGGCCAAAGTTACAAGTAACCCATTGAATGTTTGTGCATGACTTCACCATGTACTAGCTTGTGCCAGTAGGAACTGATATGGGTAATGCCTCCTGGGCCTTGCCCACAGCCTTCAAGCAGTACATGTTGATGGCAGTGCAAAATTAGAGCTTAGAAGAAAATGTGCATATTGATTTTTAAGTGGAAGTGTTTATTTCCTCCACCCTGTTACATCCCATCACTTTTGCCTCCTTTACTTTTGCTCCTTTGAGTAATAATAATTAAGTATGTTTAATCACAGGAATAATATCGTAACCTTTGGAGAGGTGGCAGTGGTTACAATTATGTTTCTGTAAAAAGTAAATTCTATACTCAGTGACCACTGGCATAGATTTTACATTGTACCATATCTTCCAAGAGGCCTCATATCAAATGCGAAATCTCCTGCCCGATCTGCTTTTTTAACCAATATTACTTTGCATTTGGAAACTTGGAACCATTATAGGTTTGCCCTCCCTGTTAGAAATTGCAGAGTGGTATTTGCCAAATAGACATAACTAAGGAAAAATGTCACAAACAATTTGGGGCCTTGTAGCAGCTGGCAACATGACTTTGTTTCCAGGTCTTACCCACAGAGAACTTTTAGCTCTCTGTTATCCAAATACTTCATATGCACCATACACAAACAGTTGGATTAAGCCAGTTAATTGTTTCCATTGGTTGAATTTTTGTCACTCATTTCCACGCTTCTTATTCACTGGATTTCTTTCCTCTTCTTCTGCTTGTCCCTCTCCTGGAGCACAGCTTCTTTACCATCCTTTTGATGGGATGACTTGTACCCACTGCTCACATTCATCACGGACATTCAACTGTCTTTCAACTCTCTATAGGAGCACGTTTGTTTTTTTGTTTTTTTGCTCCCCGTCTCTTTTGTTGCTTCCCACTCTCAACCACGCACTTCTCTACCTCTTGCGCCGGCTTTCCTCCTCTGATCAGCTCGTCCCTTGGCATGTGTTTGCCTTTTATTTTATTTTTGTTTAATTCCCGAACCCCTCGGATGAGGCTTTCCTGAACCCCTACGTCCTATTTTTATTGCAGCACTTTTTTTTATCTAAACAAGTTTTCATTATTTTACTCCAGCTCCCTGAGCAGGCTGTGGAATCTTCAAGGGAAATTAGGTGCTCTGCCTCGTTTGACACCCTCGAGGATTCTTGTGAATAAAGCGGGTTGGGCCGGTCCCTTTGAACGTCCTCAGCAAACCTTCATGCTGCTATGATTCAGGTTGACTCGCTCTCCTCGGCTGTGAAGGCAGCAGTAGTGCGTCGCACTGCCTGGCCAGTGAAGGGAGTGGCATTACCACTTAAAGAGAGAAGATAGGCTGATCCTGCGCATCACATTACACGGAGGAGCCAGGCTTGTAACTATTCTGGAAACAATTCTTTCAGCCTCTATGCGGTTGAGATGTGCCAAAGAAACCGTCTGTGCTTCATGGGCAATGGCTCTGCTTCCAAGATGGTGCAGCAGGTGCCTTAGGACTAATTATCCGTGTTTGGATAGCTGCCACCCTGGAACAGGCCATACTTTGGACAACCATTGGCTTCTTGCATTTCAATAACTTGGACGTCTGAGACTGGCAGTTTAGCTGCCCCTAGCCATCATGTGATTGACCTATAAAAGGGTTGTAATAAGGACTCCCAGGAGAGGGGTGTTGCCTCTACCCACTTGTTAGTAATCAGGAGTGCATGTTTTCATTGGACAAAAGTTGTGGACTTCCACAAAAAAGGGCTTGCCATTCATGCAACTGCGATCACATGTTTTACTTTACAGCTGCCTGAGCCAGCAACAGCAGTTGAGCTTGAACTTTCAGGGGCAGACACATGACATTGTGATGCTATTAAAGTGTCTCAGATAACTAGATAATGTATGGTGCTTGTGTTTCTCTGGTAGCAGCACAGATGAGAGGAGGGCAGTCATTAACTTTCAAAGTACAGTTTTGTGTTTGAGATCCCAGGGCTAAACTGACATACATAGATTTTTAGGCCTGTCTCATTAGTGCAACTATTGTTTGAGCTTTTGCGATCAACAAAACCTAATGAGAGACAGGCTTAGGCTCCATCCACATGTTTGTTCCCAAAAGTACAGGACTTGGGCCTGATGTATGTGTTTTCATTAAAAGAAGGCCTGTATTGCACTGTTTGGCATGTAGCAACGTTTATGCATGATGCAGCAGGACTGAGCTGGTTATGGTGGCAAGCAAATGATCATGGCTATAGGCCTGAGCTGATTTTTATGAAATTTTATGACAAGGGCACCTGGTCTGACATATTTATTGTGAAAATCCTTTGTTAAAATCGATAGGTATTTAGGTGTGTATTGTTGTTTCTCTGTATTAAAGCCTACAGAAAGGCATTTTGTTAGATTCAATTTCAGATTCGTTTTCTGGAGAAGGATTATGGTGTTTAATGCCTCTGGCTAAAATCTCCTATTAGGTGTCTGCCAGGACCTTTCAATAAAAATAATTAAATAATACATATGTCCTAATTTATAATTATATGTTCATATAGATACATAGAGAGCCTTAAGGTCAGCTCTGATCTGCCATTGGTCTGTCTGAGTCTCATTTACACTCCACTTCCATCCATGACAGCGAACTGCATGCGGTAATGGGTCAGTCCACATGAGTAATGACTCTTTTGCCCTATGAATGATGGCATTTTCAGATCACATGTACATCCACCTGAAAATGAATGTGGTTCAGTGTCAGGTCTGTCCTTTAGTTTAGATTATTCTCCTTTTATAGTTCCCCTTTTATTTCATTATGTATTCTCATTTTATTTTAATGTTTCTTGAGAGGATTCTACAGCTCTCCACTCAGTGCTTACTGAGTCGCTTACTTGCAACTCATTTCATCTGTGTTGTGCTGCATTCATTATGGCCACTTCCTCTAAACCTGGGGACCATTATATAATGCTGTTCTTCATCACTTTTTTACCAATCCAAGATGGTCAACACATTAGCTCTAATTGTAGAGACCATGCTTGAACTTCAAAACAACAATAGACTATTTGCAATACCTTTTACAAGATGGACACCCACTTCTATGTTTAATTTTAGGGTCAAGTGCAAAGCGCTCTGTCACTGGTGTAATCTCTCTGTGGGCTTTCAACCACACCCAAGTCAGGCCCATCAGTTTGGTTGGTTTGTGGGCTTGCCTTTTAAAATTTGCTTGATACCATTAGTGAAAGGCATGCACACATCATGCCTTTTCCGGTGTTTAGCCATCCTCGAGCGCACCGGCAAACTACTAAAAACATACAAGGCTTCATGTTTTCCGCATGGTTTCTGGAATACTTTTTCTCTTTATTTCGATGGCAACACGAGGTCACTGGACAGTAATCGAGCGCTTTGTATGACATCAACCCTGTTACATGGATATTTGCACTTTTGCGGGTTACATGGATAATTGCACTTTTGCAGGTTAAGTGGATAATTGCACTTTTGCCGATATGTTTCACTGCAAGCAAACTTCTGTTTCCTTTTGTGTGTCTGCTTTGCGCTCATGGTGGTTGTCGGCTCGCTTATGTGAAACTGTTTTACTTTTCTTTTTCACTTAATGTGGTAAGAAACGTCCGGTTAGTTATGTTTAAGTGTTTTACTTTTCATTTTCAGTTTATGTGACAAGAAAAGTCCGGTTAGCAGTTTACAACACTAATAGCTTTCACTCGAGCAAACGTGAGACCCATTGCATTGCAAATGCTTGTTTTTATTGTAAGCATATACCGGTCATGTTTAAACAGCAGCATGTTTTTTTGTCTGTGTGTATTTTTTAATTTATGTTGGATATGTTGCTGAATGTACGTGTTTTATTGATGTTATGTCAGAATATGAATGAAAGAATGAGTCAGTGGATGGATGAATGGATGCATGATTGCAAGATGAGTGACAGAGTAAATGTATGATGACTTTTTGAGTGCATATACCCATCATCAGTGACACAAGAGGCACTTTTATTCGTAAGCCAGACCTGTTGGCATTGCAAATGCTTGCTCTTTTATATTACTCAAAACAACACATACTAGAATGCAAAGCAGAAGCCCCGCTCCCAGTTAAGCTCCTTTTAAACAGCATAGGACATTGATATGGTTGCATGACATGTCCTAGTAGCTTTGAATGGTGTAGGAGGGTGTGCGGCATGGGAAAATAATTTTGCTATATTCTCTATCCATAGTTTAAAGGCACCCCTGCAGCAACAGTTGTAAATTCAGCAAACGGGGTGCAGGCTCATTTGTTTATATTATGCTTTCCATTGAAGAGGGTTTTCTTCTCACCCAGGATCTACAGGCTGTAAATCATATTTACGACCCCTGTCTTTACAGCTAGTACCTGTTGATTGGATTCAGAGGAGGCCTCAAGCAGTGCTGTCTTTGTTTATGTCCATGGTAACTCTGCCGCCAGTCTTTGGAATTGACATGTCCTTTTAAAGCACACTCGAGAAATTCTTGTGTAATTATGAGTTCAGCATGGCATGTAACTAATCTGCCGTGAGATTTGTCCACCAGTAATCTATATTAACATGTTGTGTTTTTTTTTTTCAGTGGCAGTTTATTAAAGGGAGAGATTGACATTGACATAAGGCTCTGGAGACTGGCTGTGGGGCTGACGGATAAACCTGGCTGTCTGTATTTCACTCACAACCATTTCTCTCAGTCACTCCATCACAAAAAATGCCCGTTGTTCTCAGTTGTACATTACAGTCGTGCCGCACACTCTAGCTGCCAGTCATCTGTATATAACGTGAAACAATGGTTATACACACCAATTAAGTTTTACCTCTTTGCAAGTGGAAGAGATGTCACATTTGTGAAAGACAACGTGCATGGACTCACTGTGTAACTAAGCAATCGTGTTGAGTGATAAACTCGTCTTCTGGAATTGTTTTTTTTATTCTTTATTTATGTGTTAGAGGGCTTTTCTGTAGTGCTCAGACCACACCCCGACTCCTGCAAAGCGCTTGCAGGCTAGGAGTAGGGTACTATTGTTATCAACGGATTGAAGCCACTTCTTCAGAGCTAAACCATCCATGCAGGGAAGCTCACTTCCCATTATCACTTTGACGGCCATATTGTGCACATGGAGAAATCAGAATATGCTTGTGTTCAGGGTGTATCATGAATGCGGAGGGTATTTTTGCAGCCTCTTCCTATAGCGCCTTTCATTAGATGAATGAAAGCTATAGCTCAGACCTGCTATTGTGCTAGAGTAACACATGTTACTATAGCTCATACTTGCTATTGTGCTCGATTAACACGTTTTTTCATGAGAATTGCTTCTCTCCACTCTGCAGTTCAAAGCAAAAGGAAACAAGAGCATTAATCCAAAGTACTGGTATGTTCAGTTGGGGTGGCTTTGAAGTTCGAAGGCACCAGCCGCATTTCTCCATTCCTCTGTTTTCAAGTGTTAGCAGATTCAACTCATGTCTACTGGCCTTTTGAGTGGATCTATGTCTGCAGAGGCCAAGTTTGAAATAATTTTCTTAAGCCTTACGAAGATTCATTCAAGGATGCCCACTGGAGGCGTGTGCACATCCTTGGAGGACATTATAAGAACATTGATTCAAACAAGATATGGCAAAGCCAGTAGGTTTGACCCCATACTCAAAAGGGTCCCCTCCCATTCCTCATCAATGCCTGGTTGATCATAATAAGACGCAGGCAATGATCTTGTCCCTGTTGGAGCCGTCAGCGCCGGAATTGGCATCACACAATGCAGTTCCGGCTCCTGATCATCAGGTATGAGAATGGGGCTCGTGCCACCGGTGGACGCCAGTGACGTGGGGAGCGTTGACATCAGGAACAATGCCGGAGGAGGCCAACTGTGTGGACTCGGTGTTATTTTGGATCCGATATTGGATCCAAGAGACCCCATCTTGCCAAAGCCACCAGTGTGAAACCTGATGGGGGCTCTGCCGAATCCGCGGTGCCCGAAGGCACACCAGCGGGGCCAGCCCACTCAAATACGAGATGCATGGCCTCGTAAAATTCTTTGAACTGAGTGGGGGGTCGCTTCGGCTCCCGAAAAGGAGGGGAGGCTCGAAGTCGGCACTGGCATCGGCTCCGTGGAACCATGCCCGAAACGTTTGGACTTCTTCTTCTTGTGTCTCTTTCCTGAGTGCCCGAAAAACCTTGAGTGAGATGAAAAGGACTTGGAGCTCCTGGATCTGTTCCACAACCTCCTCCTTGACCAGGACCGTGACCTCCGAGGAGTCGCGCAAACCTATGTTGACTGCTGGGCCATCATGAGCTTCAAGGACCACTCCCTCAAAGCTTTCGGAGCCATGGCCCGGCAGTCGGGACACAACTTTGAGTTGTGGTCTCGGTCCAAACACCAGAAACCTACCTTATGGGGATCCGTCAACGACATGCCGCTGTAGCAGGCACCACACGGCGCAAGCCTGTGTTAACTGCTGGGCCATCATGAGCTTCAAGGACCACTCCCTCAAAGCTTTCGGAGACATGGCCCAGCAGTCGGGACACGACTTTGAGTTGTGGTCTCGATCCAAACACCAGAAACCTGCTTTAATGGGGAGCCGTCAATGACATGACGCTGTAGCAGGCGCCGCACGGCTTGAACCCTGTCTTCATAGATAAAATTCTCGCACAGACTTGACAAAATCTTCGACAAAAGGGTAGAAAAAGGCCTGTCAAAAAAGACAGAGGGTAGCTCTATTGCAGATCTGCGCTAACCGGCGCAGAAAGAAAAGAACTGATGTATGCACGCCTGGGTGGTGCCTTTATAGGTGACCGTGATGTCACAAACGGCTCCAATGATGCCGACGATGCCATGCGGATCTGAACGACGCCACCCGACAGTGCTCGCAAGGTTTTTGCTCAGCAAAACCTCCAGATTTCAAGCTGATGCTAGGAATTTCTAAGGTAAGGAATCTGCAGCTAGATAGAGTTTTTACCAGATAATGCATTACCAAAGGTAAGTAACTTGTTTTTTACAAGCATCGGCAAAACAAAATGTACACCTTGAGAGGAAGGCTTACTTACCTTCAATGATCTAAAATCTCAGGTGAGTCGTGTATAGTGTGAAGCATTTATTGTAGTGACCAAGTGTTACTGAAGAAGCAGTGAGATGTGGGCGAGGCAGGCCTATAAAGAAATCCGTAGCTATAATAGTTGGTTGACTCAAAAATCTTGGTAGCTGGACCACAATGAGTTAAATGCTAGGTGCAAGTCTGACATTTGGATAACTCAGCAATTTGGTAATTCCCGCCTTTCAAAGACAGCCATCTCCCTAGAAATCCCTCATATTCACCTAATAGCCCATTAGAGAGGCAAACAAAAGAAAAGGCTATGGGGCCGAAGAAAAAAAATAAAGTGTCTTTTACTAAGCACAGGTACCATTTGAAACAGAGTAAGAAAAGAAGGTCGAGGGATTAAGTGTTCCTCTTTGAAGAAAATCAAAAGGAGCTCCATTTGAGGCAGTTTCTTTCTGTGGCTCAATTTCCTATTGTAAAGATAAGCTTGCCCTTTAGCACAGCTCACCATTACTTATTAATGGCATTTCTACACGTGTCTCAGGATCTATTTATATTTTTAATAGAACTAGTGAAATCCATGGCCGTGGGACTTTTGTCCCTTCAGAGATCCGTGGATTCAATATGGGTTTAAGGCATCATGCAGCAAGATGGCTATCTATACATATATACTTATTTATAACCCTTGGCTTCTAGCCGTTCCCTCAAATGTAGCTAATGTGGCTGACAAATCCATCTACACAATTGCCAGGCTAATATATAAAGCATTGTTTGCCTGTGAAAACCTCGTTTGCCATTTTCCTGTAAATTGTTGCATTTTTGTATGCTCTATCCCAAATGTTACTAATTCATGCATACATACACCACTTCGCTTAGAAAGGTTTATAATCACTCACTTTGGCAGTCCAGGGTTTTCAAGGAACTTTAAAAATGAAACCCTACTTAGACAGTTCGCAAGTAGCCCTGTACTGACTAAAAGAGTTAAACATTAAATGTATCCATGTTGCAATGGTGCTTCGAACCTGTGTGTGCTATGCTTCGAACCTGTGTGTGCTATTGTTAAATAAATAGCTAGTGGTTGAGTACCATATCTGCTAAAGCCTCAGGGAGTGATTACTTGTCATCTGGCTCTGTGTCACAAGGGACACTTCCAGGCAGCCCTGGTTTTATTGCAAACGGCACAAAGCATGGTGGCACTTGTAGTTTCGGTATTTCTGTTAGAAACACCGGTATACAAGCCTGCATGCATAGTACTGTCTACTGAAAAAATGGGCTTGCAACAAATTATTGCATGTTAGTTCCTAGTTTTCACCCTTGTAGTACCGATAAGGTGCCAATGGAGAGTGAGATGTAGGGAGATTGTGGGCTGCTGTAGAGTCCCCCTCTCGCTAAGCACATTCCTCATCATACTCTGTCACTTCACTGTCACTTGTGTTTGCCAATCGCTAGTCTCGCTGCACTCAATGCATTAGCTTCTTTCACTCTGCGCACATTTGCATTGTTTGATGGTGCCTCCTTGTAGGAAAGTACCATCTTTCTTGGCATGTTACACCCATTTTTACCTGTATGTCAGTATGTTTTTGCCTGTCTCACTGGGATCCTGCTGGTCAGGACTCCAGTGCTCATAATTTATGGCCTAATGTGTGTGTTGTCAGTAGTGCTTGATTGTGCCACTGAGGCGCTGCTAACCAGAAACTCAGTGCTTATGCTCTCTCTGCTTTTCAATTTGTCACTATAGCTAGTAACTTAATTTACCAATTTCAATTGGCACACTGGATCCCCCTTATAAGTCTTTGGTATATGGTACCTAGGTACCCAGGGCATTGGGGTTCCAGGAGATCCTTATTGGCTGCAGCATTTCTTTTGCCACCCATAAGGAGCTCAGACAAACCCTTCCACAGGCCTGCCATTGCAGCCTGCGTGAAATAGTGCACACACTATTTCGTAGCCATTTTCACTGCCCTTAAGTAACTCTTAAGTCACCTATATGTCTAACCTTCATTTACTGAAGGTTAGGTGCAAAGTTACTAAGTGTGAGAGCACCCTTGTACTAGCAAAGATGCCCCACACAGTCCAGGGCCTATTCCCCGGACTTTGTGAGTGTGGAGATGCCATTACATGCGTGCACTACAAATAGGTCAATACCTATATGTAGCTTCCCAAGGGTAACCCCAAAAATGGCAATGTAAGGAGTCTAAGATCATGGAATTGTCCCCCCATTCCAAATCTGGTATTGGGGAGCCAATTCCAAGCATCCTGGTGGGTCCACTATGGACCCCCAGTACTATCAAACCAGCTCTCTGAGGCTTGCACTGCAGGTACAGCTGCTGCTATCTCACAGACAGGGTTCTGCCCTCCTGGGGTCTGAGCAGCTCAGTCCCAGGAAGGCAGAACAAAGCATTTCCTTTGGCAGGATGGTGTTACACCCTCTCCCTTTGGAAATAGGTGTAACAGGCTGGGGAGGGATAGCCTCCACCAGCCTCTGGAAATGTTTTGAAGTGCACAAATGGTGCCCTCCTTGCAGAAGCCAGTCTACACCAGTTCAGGGACCCCTGTCCCTGCTCTGGCGTGAAACTGGACAAAGGAAAGGGGAGTGACCGCTCCCCTGTCCATCACTACCCTAGGGGTGGTGCCCAGAGCTCCTCCAGTGTGTCCCAGACTTCAGCCATCTTGTTTTCCAAGGTGTGGGGACACTCTGGAGGCCTCTGAGTGGCCACTGCCAGCAGGTGACGTCAGAGACCCCTCCTGATAGGTCAATACTTGATAAGGTAGCCAATCCCCGTCTCAGGCTATTTAGGGTCTAACCTGTGGGTTTCTCTTCAGATTCTACCTGCAAGTTCCCAGCAGGAATCCTCTGCAACTATTACTTCATCCTCTGACCTCAGATGGACCGCAGACTGCTTCAGGAACCGCAACAAAGTATCCAGAAGGGCTACCTTTCCTCTGCAACTTCAGCTCCAGCCAGCAACTGCAACAGTTTCCACGGTGTGCATGCACTAGAGACTCCCTGTCTTCACCCTGCACCAGAAGGACCAAAGAAATCTCCCTTGGAGGGAAAGTCACTTCCCTGCTCTTGCAGGCACCTTCCAAGTCGACGACCGATTCTCTTGAACTCCTCTCCTGGTGACAAGCGTACTCCTTGGAACACAGGTGGTGGACCCCTTCGACACTGAGGTCCTGCTGTCCCACTTTGGAGGAGGTAAGAGCTTGCCTTCCCCGAGTACAACAGTACCCTTGTGCACTGCGTCTTCTTCACCTCCTGAGGCCTCTGTGCACTATTTGCAAAATTCCTTCGTTCACAGCCTGGCCCAGGTCCCCAGCACTCTATACTGTGACACTCAACTCGTTGAGTTGACCTCCAGTGGGATGGGACCTTCCTTTGTAGTGCTGCACCAACTGCATTTTGCACCTCCTTTTTCCCCATGTCCTGGGACTCCCGAGGGTGCTGTCTGGTTGACTGAGGGCTCTCTGAAGTGCTGAGAGCCTCCTCTTCCTCCTCACGCAGAGTTGAGGCCCCCAGGTCCCTCCTGGGTCCAGACAGCACCATTTTGACACAAAACGTGACTTTGCTGGAACCAAGGTTTGTTTGACGAATCCAGCGCCAAAACTTGCATGCATCCAACATCTTTTCGTGGGACATCCATTGCATCATGCAGGAACCCACTGACATCTTCCTTGGGTGCATTTCTGCAGTCTTCGTCCAACCGGGGACTCTTCTTTTGCACCCTCTTCTGGGTTGGCAGGGGCTCTTGTCCTTCCTGGAACTTCTTCCGACTTCTGGGCTTGGTCTCCTTCCTCTGCAGGTCTTCAGGTCCAGGAATCCACAATTTTTTGTTTGCACTGTTGCTTGGTTTTTGCAATAACTCTAATCATGACTTGTAGTGTGTCCTAAGGATCTTGCAGCACTTTACTCCTACTTTCCTGGGCTCTGGGGTGGGGTAATTTACTTACGTCTACTGTATTCTTACTCTCCCAGTGATTCTCTACATGCTACACTTGTCTAGGGGGGAATTCATGATTCGCATTCCACTTTCTTAGTGTATGGTTTGTGTTGCCCCTACACCTATTTTCTCCAATTGCATTCTATAGCATTTCCTATTGTTTGCACTATCCTATGTCTAATTACGTACCTTATTTTGGTGTCTAGTTTATATATTGTGTATAATACTTACCTCCAGAAGGAGTATTGCCTCTAAGATATTTTTGGCCTAGTGTCACCCAAATAAACAGCCTTTATTTTTGGTATATAGTCTTTACTTGTGTATAAGTACTGTGTAACTGTAAGTGGTATTGAAGGAGCTTTGCATGGCTCCTAGTTCAGCCTAAGCTGCTCTGCTATAGCTACGTCTATCAGCCTAAGCTACTAGAACACTACTACATTTCACTAATAAGGGATAACTGGACCTGGTGTAAGGTGTAAGTACCCAAGGTACCCACTACAAACCAGGCCAGCCTCCTACACCCCTTGTGTTAATTGTTCAGTTATTACTGCCCCCTTTCCAGGCTTTATCACTGCTACACCTCCAACGTCTCTTACCAGCACAGAGAAACTCTAAACATTAAACAAGTCCTCCTTCTCTTCTACTTGTTTTATTTTCTGTGAAGTTATTTCATTAAATAGGTAAAGAGGAGGTGGTGCAGTAGGCGTACAAGCTCTAGTGCTAAACCTCAAATGGTTAACCTGAAATTTGAGTATCTCATGGGTTGTTTTCAGTTCTCACACTTGAGACTTGTGCCTTCGATTATTGGCTTCCTCATACCAACTTAGGAAGACTGGCCACTGATCCGCATCTGTTTTGCTCTTGGGTTCTTTCAATGAAGCTCTCTAACTCTGAGCTACCTTCTTAAAAAAAAAAAAAAAAATTCCTAAATCATTAGTGAATTCACAGCCACTGTGTTATATACCTGCACTTGCTTTTCCCAGATTGGTTGCTGATTTGTTATTTGGCTGGTCATTTAAAAAGGCAGTATTCTTTAAGTCTCTCACTTACAAAGCAGAGCTTTATGTGATTACTGCTGTGACATCAATAATCACAACCATTATTGGATGTGCTGTTCTTCCCTCTCTGGGCCTCCATAGCAACCCCACTTCTTTCTAACAATCTAGGAGTCTCATTCTAACCATCACACAAGTCCTGGTGCAAACTGCACACCCAGTAAATACAAATGGAATTGTATTTAGTGGGTCCACAATTTGTTCACAATTCTCACTTTCAAACTCTGTGTTGCTCTTTGTTGCCTGTGTGCCTCCCTCCTCCTCCCTTCATGTAGCTCTATCCCTGCATTGCTTTCTGGTGCATCTCTTTCTCCCCCACCCGCTTCTTTTTATTTATAGATCCTACTCAGTAAATAAAAAATCTGCATTATTCTGTAGCTGGGCTCATACATGGAATGTGCACCTACAATATGGTTCAACTGCCATAGCAAATTTACATGGCTGAAACCTATTGGCAAAACCAATAGGTCACAAAGCCAAAAGATCACAAAGATGATCACTATTGGCTTTGTCATTGCTTGTAAGGATCTTAACTCCCATATCCATCTTTAATTCCCGACTGTAGATGAACTTATTGATAGATTTATTTAATGTTCATGTTTGGTGGTTATTGGACTTAGTCCTTTCTGCAGGGTCCGCCCCAGACATTTTGCTTGCTCCCACCTATTTTTTTTGCTGAATTCGTTTTTGTTGGCCTTGGGACTCTGTACACTTTACCACTGCTAATCAGTACTAAAGTTCATGCGCCCGTTCGCACCGTGAACTTGCTGCTCGCACCACCTTTCAATGCGAAGCTGCGGCAGCCACTTCTTCACGCTACAGCAACAACTGCTAGCAGGGGATCACCAACGTGAAGCTCCAGCTATGCTCGACCACCATGCCAGTCAACTCTTCATGCTTTGCTGACAGCATCCTGCAACACTTTCCCTCCTCCTTACCACCCTTTCCTACGTGAATGGGATTCTGAGCACAAATTTGAGACGATAAAGGTCAGCAGGTCTAACCTAGTGACTGTAGCTGACCCATGATCCTTTGTAGTTGGTCTGAAACTGTGACTTTGATTCATACCAGCGTGTGACCAGATAACCCTAGTTGCTGCTTTGTGCTTTTTGGCACTATTTTCACTAAAACGTTTAAAAATTCATACTTCCGGTTCTACTGATTGAATTTTTGTTGTTTTAGTCTTGTGTTATTTATTACATTTTGCTCTGTTTTTCCAACTTGGTGTGGGATCCTTTTTGTGTGGTGTTTTTCACTTTATTACTTGTCTGAAGTGTTGCACAAATACTTTAAACGTTGCCTCTAAGTTAAACCTGACTGCTCTGAGCCTAGCTACCAGGGGGGTGAGCGCAGGTTAATTTAGGGCTTGCTTGTGCCTTAGCTGACAAGGATTGTGGTTACTGTTTGACCAGGGCCCACACCCCAGTCAACCAGCAGCCCAATTTCTCACAGTGGTGTTACTTTTTAATCGTAAACTAGGTTCATAACACCTGTATTTTCTTTTCAGTAAACGTCCAAAGTCTTAGTAGAAAATGTCCATTATTATTTTGTACTCATTTTATGTGTTTCAACCCATTATAGTTATGTGTTGCAACCCATCAATGCTTTTGTGGGGATTTTAATTGCTGCAGAAGGCCCCAAAATCTTTGTTTTTTTTAAAACAAGAATAGTTTATCAGGAATAACCTTTTCCTGTTCTGGGCAGTTTCAGCTCTGGATTTATGGCCACTATCAAAAAAATTAACGTTTAGGAGTGCTCACAAGTTAGACTAGAGAACTGCCTGCTGGTGAAACAGTGGCTGGGAAACCCATAGCCCTCAATGGATGTCCTGAGACCTCCAATTGGGTTCAAGTAGAACTCCAGATGGATTGTATAGAACATATCTTCACAGAGGTGACCATCCAGAAATGTGGCCAGCCTGCTTTGTGCCCTGCCAGGCTACTACTTCTTGGAACCCCAACCTATTTTTGGAAGCATTCGTCTTTCAAAGTAATTTAGTAAATGTTATCAGATGGCTCCATGATACCTAGGCCACAATCCTCCATTCCTGGCTTTTTCTTTTACAGACCATTGTTGTTAGGTTTGTTCACTAGTCCCAATTAAAAAAAATATTTATCTTGGAGTAGTGTTGTGCCACCCTGTGCCCTGCACCATAAACACCCTTCCACCAGATGGATGACATTGTCAAGGTGAGGTCAAGCTGATTTAGGGTGCCTGAGTTACAACAGTCAAACTGGAGCACTGGTACAGACAGACCTTAGTCAAATCAAGTTTTTTCTTGACCATTCCTCCCTCTGGACCTGGTCCTGCAACTCCCTAACAGAGTGTACTCCCCTTTTTAAACATCAAGACTGCAGTTTATTTCTGTCATCAGCTCTTTGTGCTAAAAACTTTTTCCTGGAACCATGTATAAATGGTCAGTAGCATGTTTGCTATTCTGTTCTGATCCTGCACTCCATTTTGTGAGGCAAGCACGTATTGTGCAGCCTCATTACCAGTGCCAAAAGTGCTTCATATGCTTTTTGGTCATAAAAATCATAATTGTGCCTATTCACAAAGATACTTTAACATGTGAGTAAATCTACATGTGTAAATTAGATCTTAAACTGTGTTGTAATTTTACTACTTTTTACTATTCACAATTTCTGAGTGCAATTTTACTTCAAAATCTGTAGATAAGTGTAAGGTTACTATTAGTAAATTTTCACATTCAGGCAGAGCTCTTTATTTAATATTATGTTAAATAATAATGTCAATACATTTATAGATTTACATTATATATAGAACAAAGTAAAAAATGCTATAACAGGTTTAATTTATTTTGAATTAAATATTACATTTAAATATTTTACATTACCCTTTTACTTTAAAAAAAAAAAAAAAAAATAAGCCTAAGGCAAAATGCTAGTGCTTATTCATTAAACATTACGAAATGTTATGTATAGATTTAATTTAAATTATTGTATTATTTAATACAAATATTTAAGTTTATATTCAAATTAATACAAAGTTATTAAACTATTTTGTAATAAAAATAATGCTACTGCTATGAACGACAGGTTTGTGGGAATGTGGTCCCTAAGACAAAGGACTAATTGGTAGCTAGTGAACCTATATGAGTTGCAAGTCCCTGATCCAATAAACCCATCAATTAAAGGCAGCAATGGAGAATATATATGGTATCTAGGTGATATGTTCACTAGCTGTTTTAGAGAATGTATTTCCTAGTTTATTTACCTGTCACAAAATTAAAACCAGTAGCTTGACTACAGTGGTATAGTTTTGGCATTCACTGTAGTGCATCTAATGCCTCTTATGTCCTTAAAAACCTTAACCCAAAGATATATCTGCTCATCATAATTTAATAATCCATGTCCATGGAGATGACACAGGGCTCTGCCTTACCCTGGCATCTGTATGGTGCCTGCCAGCCTGGTGGAACTCGCCTAAAACAAGATAATCCACCTTTGAGCATGTTATGGAGGGTTGCTGGAACTTAGGGCAATGACCCCAGCTTAAACTTGCCTGAAGCCTTGAGAAAGAGGTGAAAAGATATTTCAAATATAATTTTTAAAATAAGCGAATGTACTATAAGATTGAACTTTGTAATTCATTCCTGCATACATCAGTTATAAATGCATGCTACTTGGAAAACCTCCTCTAATCTATCAAGAAAAATACAGCATTATTGAAAGTACTCAAACTCTGCTCCGCTAACCACCATTCCTCATTCATAGTAATCAGTTACCATTAATTAATGTTTCATTAGAAAAATATTGACCCGAACATTGGCTGATGTTACATGTGGATTCGACAAAATATCATCCGGTCCTTTGACTCATAGTTTATTTCTGTGTTAGATTATGGACTTTTATTGTATCTATTTACATTATGTATTTTATGTTGATTGGTTGTCTACTGTAGGGGTTTAGTGCTGTATGTTATTTATTATTGTCACCAATTTTTTAAATAAATATTTTCATTATATAAAATTATGAGAACCTACATTGCTTGAGGTCATTAATATATGAATGTATATGGATTGTGGACAGTCTATCACAATTTACTAATTATATAGTCATATTTGACTTTTTGATTATCAATACTTTAGAAAAAAGAAAGAAAAAAATTGTTGTGCTCCGCTAGTACATTTTATTTGGTTCTATGGTCCTTTTCATATGTGGGAGCCAGCCACTGCCGTGTCCGTAAAGCACTAGTGTTTCTTATAGAGCGGGCAGCTCCACTATACTAAGAAGCGCAGCTGGGAGGCTTGGAAGTATCAGGAGGCAGGGTGTACCACAAGCCTTCCCTCTCAGGTCAAGCGATGTAGTAGGATTTTGGAGAGGTAAGATGGTTTCCCCTCACAAATTAATTTGGTAAGCGCATTTTGTAAGGTCTGCAGGGTAGATTTCGGTGGAGTCAGTGGTGCAGAATGCGAGGCAAAATGGTCATTTAAATCGCCGCTATCCTACCTAGCCAGGAAAGACGGAGTTGGTGTTAAGTGTCTAGGTCAGCCTATGTGTGGGAGGTATGGGCTGTATAGCTGAGTGTGATGGTTTGGGGTATGGAATGTGCCATTTTGATTCTGAGATATGGTATGTATTTAGGTGCCCAGTCACAGGGGAACAAGGAGTGTTGAAGCGCTTTATGGTGCGGGGTAACCGAAAGGTTCACGATCTGAGATGTTTGCATGTTCACCTCAACCCAAAAGAGTCCCAAAAGCCTGGACTTCTGTAACCAGGGCAGGGAAAGATGTCATTGGGTACAAGATAGCTAGGATAACATTGTCGGCATGGAGATTAATGAGGTGTGGGTCTCTGCCACACTTTATCCCTTCAATAGCCGGTGTGGCTCATATCTTTTCAGCTAGGGGTTCATTATAAAAGGCAAAAAGACGCAGGGATAGGGAACATCTCTGTTTAGCCCCGTGTTGGATAGGGAAGGGCCGTGACAACACCCCATTCACACTCACCGAGGCTCTAGGTGCAATATATACACTCTGTACCCAGCAACTGAATCTATCCCCGAAACCAATGTGGTCAAGGGGTGCAAAAAGATAGGGCCAGTGGACTCTGTCAAGTGTCTTTTCGATGTCAATTGACAGGAGGAGGGCTTCCTTCTGGGATTTATGTATCTTATCCAGTAAGTGTAGGATGCATCTGAGTCAAGTGGAGTAAGAGGGGTGAGCATGCTATTTGCCAGATAGCTCATAAATCTGTTGGGGTGCCATTGGATGCCGCATAGAGAGTGGTGTAAAATCATTGAAAGGCAGCCACAATTTGGATTGGGAATGAAATAAGCACTGTCTTAATTACCACATGCGGTGCTACCTGGACTGGAGTCAATGTGGGCTCCGAGTGTTAGAGGCGCATGGTCAGAGAGTGATCTGGGTGCTATAGAGGTATTGCTGACCGCAGCTTGGAAAGCCGGAGATGCTGAAAAGTGGTCAATGCGGGTGTAGGTCTTGTGGATGGCCGAATGGAAGGAGTAATCTTGCACATGGGGGTCGAGCGCCTGCCATGCATGATTAAGGCCAGTATCATTGAACCATTGCAGGACCTGGGTAGAGAAGGTCCCAGACTAGTCAGAGGCTTGGCCGAATCTGTCCAGCTCTTTGTCCATCAACAATTTCAGGTCACCCCCATTAGTACTGCAGTATCTGGTGCATGAATAACAGAGGCAAGGGCCTCAGTGATAAACCTTTCTTGGTGCTCATTAGGGATGATAGAGTAGGGAATCTCACCCTTAAATCCTCTTGAGAACAGGAGAGCTCCCCCCCACCATGTTTCCTAGAGTTGGAGGACTAAAGCTGAAGGTGGAACCATCTTGATTGCATCCTTGGAATATCCTCAGAGAGCAAATGGGTCTCTTGTAGGAGTCATATGTTGCTCCTGAAATGCTCAAATAGGAACAGAATCACAGAATCACAGCACGTTTGGTAGAATTTATTAAGGCCTGGTACATTGAGGCTTTTTATTCTAAGTTCCGTTGGTGGGGTAGGGAAAGTTGTGGCGCGTGGCAGTGCGGGAAAAAGCTAGGGGATTCCAGTGATGTGGGAATCGCTACATTGAGCATAAAAATCCCTTGAGGAAACTTTGTAGTGTGAAAGTACAAACGTTTATACCAACAATACCCAAAATCAAACACAAACAAAACTGTAAGTAGCAACAGTCCTAATTCAAGGATGGTATGCATCAGTGACGTAGGCCAGCAGTTTATAACACACCATCAACTAAACAAGTCTTCAGGTGGTCCCACCAGGCACAGGTGTAGTGAGCGGGAGAAGGCCCATTCCACTGAGATGCATACATTGATAGGTTGTGCGGGAGCAGGTTTCATGTGGCAGGTTTGCTCATGCCCAGGCCAGGCTGTCCAGCACCACCTGTCGGTCCTGTGTGCGCTCCTCCGCACTCAGACCATTATGTTTCTGCCATCTGCCTGCCTTCTGCCAGGCCGGTGCTCGGGAGGGGGAACTTGAGAGGGAGGAAGTTGATGCATGGATAGGTGGCTCGTCTGCCAGGCCCAGCACCAGGCGTGCATCTTGTAGAGTTTTTAGTTGATAGAGCTAACCCTACCATTGGAAAATCAGTTGGAAAGGATGCCCCCAGCCATATACCACCTTTCTGCAGTGTAAGAATTCAGTAATAGGTTTGAACTCCCTGTGATGCTGAAGAGTGAGGAGTGAAATGTCCTGAAAAAGTCCAACGGTGTGACTGCGCAAGTGGATGGGTTGTTTGGGACAGGCTGCTTTTAGGATGTCCTCTTTGGTTTGGGTCCCCCGTCCCGGCCTGCCCTATCTACTCTGTCCAGTTGCAGGTTGGTGTCCACCTCCCAGTCCAATATGGAACGAAACAGTGCTTTGGTGTATCCCTGAATATCTGATCCCTCTGCACCTGTAAGGACCCCTCTGAGGTAGATGTTGTTCCATCGTGACCTGTTTTAAAGATCCTCGGAATGGGCCATGAGATTGTCATGTTCATGGTGCAGTAGCTCTACATCTTCACCTCGAGTAGTCATGTTATCTTCTTTGGTGGAGACTCTCTCGGAATGAGGCCAAGTCTGTCCATAGGTCCCGCATTTCTTGGGAGAGGTCTTTTTTGGGTTTCTGTATGTCAGAACTCAGAGCTTCAAAAAGGGAGGCTAGGAAGCCACAGATGACAACAGCAAGATCAGGGTCAGAGGACTGTGCTGCAGGAGCTGTGTCTTTGGTGGGGCCCAGGGTGGAGTGGGTCAACATCTCTGACAAGGATTAGTCCCTTTTGCCCTTCATCACTGCCATGTTCCGTGAGGGAGGGCAATGCAGTGGCACAAATCACCCGGACCCCTTACGTCAGCTACTGAAGGCTCTCATCTTCCTTGACCTGGGCCAACCCGGGGGTCTGCCAAGGAGGAGTGTTGTGGCCTTGCTAATTGGGGGACAGGAGACAAAGGCAGGGTGAGTCCAGATAGTAGGCCTGCAGTCATGGTGAGGGGGCAGGAGAGTCTAGGAGAAGCACGGGCATACACTGATCAGCAAGGCTCAGATCCACCTAGTATACCCCTTTGCAGTGCCTTTCTGGGAGAGGAGTATCGCAGAGTGAGCTCTCTGAGGTAGTAGCCGTGGGAGAAAGATGCCCGAGGTCAGTAGTCATGAGGATCTGAGATGACCGCGCTTTGTGTGGGAGGGCCATTCAGGCTCACAGTAGTCAAGGTGAAGTATCTTCAATGTCTCTAATGAGGCCTGGGAGTGGAGATTTATGGGCAGACCAGACTATCTGGGCGAATCCTAGGCCCCTGGTCCCTTCGTTCTCCTCCAGCACCCGTGGGCATGCAAATTGAGTGCTCTTCTCATGCGGCTCTCTATAATGTCCGCTGCTAGGCCGTCCGTGCGGAGTGTGCTGAACTCATCGAGGTCAGATCTTGGAGGGCGGGCAACCGCTGTGCATTGCCACTGTGGCGCCATTAGTGCTTGGGGGCCCATCCACATTCTCAGCAACCTCAGCCAAGTAAAGTTACTGAGATTAGGCCCAGACGCCCGTATCATGTTCCATATGTTCAGGGCCGAGCTCATAGACTCTGCTGCACACGTGGTTAGTCCGCTCTTACGCTTGTGAAGCTGGTTCAGGCCTTGTTCTCCTGCTGGTGAATACCCGGGATTAGCAGTCACACCTGATCTTTGTCTTGTTGAGAGGATGCAGAGTGGGGGATGCAGAGTGGGTGGCATTGCTGTGCCGGAAACTCTTGGGTGCGTCAGGAGTGTCAGGAGAGCGGCATGGTCCTCACCACAGATCATGGGGCTGCCATTTCAGTCTGCAACCCAGAGGAGCTTCCAGGGCCGATTCAAGAGCAGCTGATGCAACAAAGGAATTCCTGACATTCGTCTGCTGTGTCCCCTCATCCGGTTGTGTGAGAAAAAGGCTCAGGTCTCTGATACACGGTGCTTTGATGGACCTGAGCACAAGAGGAGCGACTTACTCTGCCGACATCTTGGCCACGTGCCTCACTATCTTTTTATATACCCACTATAGACCAAATACTTTCACCATCCAGGAAAAAGATGCCATTCTGTCAATCACTGATAAAGGTGAACCATATATTTTGGGATCACTTGAATTGTTAGAGGCTGTTGATACAGTTAACCACAAGGTCTTACTTAAAACTGTCTATTATTGCATTGGTGCCAACAACCTCATCTTATATTGGTTAACTCCTAACTATCTGTTCGAAACCAAAATATCTAGGTGGAATCCTCCACATCTATACCGTTTCTGTTGCCTTCCCGGTTCCAAAGTCGTCTTGACTTGCTCCCATTATGTTCAGACTGCACTTGGAGCCATGAGTTGAACACCCACCCAACATAACTTTGCTATCAACCAAATCCTGAAAGCACCATACTATTCCTTTAAGTGTCATCAGTTAATGGTATCCTTAAACTCAGATTCTGTTGGATGTCATTCAAACCTGGATGTGTACAGTGTCTCTGAAACCCAATATAACAAACACTGAGTTCATCCTCTTTAATGGAGGAACCCTACAGCTCTTCATACAGAGGTGGACCAATAGTATGAAGTTAGAGTGTGTCTCCTGTGACTCTCATCCATCAAGTAACCAGTATCCATTTTCATTGTCTCCTCACCATATCAAGAAAAAAGCTCAAAGAGCATAATCAACATTATAGTATGATTCTACCTTAGATGACTCATAAAGAAAAAGGAGAGGCCCCTCAACAAGACAAGGTTAAAGGGTTGCAAAGACAAAAACTCAAGAAGCTCTCCTAAGCAAGAAACCAGTTGGAAAGGGCAAGAAACAGGTTAAACAAAAGTGCAACTGTGCAGAAATAGATATATAAAGCATCAATATTCATTTTTTATATTTTTTTATAGTCATTATAACATTCAGAAACTATAAGAAAACAATACATCTACATATTCACATTCCTGAATATAATTCAATATAAAATTACATCAAAATTTATCACAACACTTTTCATAATGCATCATAAGACCATGGATTCATATCCTTTAACTATTACAGTCATCAAATGTGATACAAAATGTGCAAAATATGCCTGTCTACCTTAGATTATTACATAAAATCAAACAGTCCTCCCGCCTTGTCATAGTCAAGTACTTTTTCTTACTATGCACCAATGGAGTCAGTACATTATTCACTGGCCTCCCTAAGTCCTTACTGGCAGCAATGAAAGTCTTTCTTCAGCACTACCTTACTAATCCGACCAACCAAAGAAAGTTTCCTTACCCTTAAAATGCTGCCAAGGCTAATCGTCTCATTGCAAAAATCTGTTTTTACACTCACTACGTCAGTGACACCTATACCACTAGGAACACCTTCTATGTCATGTTGGAAAAAGACCTCACAACTATATAGGCTTTCTCAGTATATGGAATGAGGCTCAATAATAGGTGTTCTGTCTCTGGTGCAACACAGGAAAGGTCTAAAACCCATCTCTTTATATCCGAAACTGTTTCCTTTGCCTGTAGACCTTACCCAATTGTGATGCCATGTTTTTGCCCCTTCTCTGTATTTGTATAGACTTAATGTCCTCTGTACATTGTAAACATGCATGCAGCAGCCAATTCTCTGCTATGGCAGAGGAGCGTCACTCTCCCTGCTAGCAGCAGCAGCTGCAAATTGAATTTTTTTTAAACAATAATAAATAATGTATCCTATCAATTTTATTTTTCAAGGGGCGGGGGTATAGGGATGATGAGCACAGAGGGGGAGTGGGGTGAACTCCCCTCAGTGCGTATGTGTGTTTGGCCAGCCGTCTCAGGAACGGCCAAACACACATTCGCACTGACCTCTCTCCAACCCGGCACTGTGTTGCTGGTTTGGAGACAGCAGTCTCAGGCTCCCAGTCTACCTGGGCACTCCAAGCCTGGGCGCTCAGGCCAATCCTAATGCTTCTCTCATGCTGTCAGCAGCATGAGAGCTGAGTTAGGATTGACGCAGGGCAGGCTGGGAGCTTGTGCCTGCAGTGAGTGGAGACAGAAGGGTGGCGCAGCGAGTCAGGTAAATTTGTTTAAAAAATGTTTTTTATTTGTAGTGTTGATGTTTGTTTTGTGCACCCCTCCTGGCCACTTTGCCGTGACAGGATCTGCCTCTCCATGCCTGTATATCTCTGTTTCAACACATCTTTGTTAGGCATTTTGTTGCTCTGTACACTTTCTGGCTCCCATTGGGTCTATTGTTGCACTATATAAATAGCCCATATGACAGATCCTCAGACATACTGAATTGGCTGGTAACAAATACAATAGATTTTTTTAACCATGGGGTGCACAAGCGGAGAAGCTAAGGTGGTACATTTGACCTAGTAAGACCTGCATTCACTAACAAACACAGTAGAGTAGCCAGTGTGCCATGTACCATAATGCAAGGAAGGTAATAGGTCCCTTGGTTGCTGTTTGAATGATAAACTTACAGCAATAATCAGGGTGCAGCGGACCCCTCAAGCCACAAGGCCCTGGTGCCAGTGCATCTGCTGCACCATGGAAGCCACGACCCCGATCAAACATGAGCCACGTGCAAACCTAATGCTTCTGTTCCACTGTCCTTCCTTTGCAAGTAATCCTTCGTGATAGAAAATACGCTCAAGTCTTGTCTGGAGTGAAAAACAGATGACAAAAATATAAATCAACATTTGCACAACAGGCTGTCTTGATTCCTTTTTCATTTGTTTTCTTATGTATTTTAGCAAAAAATCTGGGGACTAATATGAGAAATCGTGTTGCGCTTTGGATCTGCATATTTGAAACCCTAAACCAAGGGCATCCCTTTGCATACATTTTAGCTGTGTGATTATCGCATTAACATTTTATAGCTGAAGGTATACAATAATTGTCTGCTACTTTGTTGTGGGTCATTATTTCACACATACAGAAGAATGAGCAAATGGACTTCGGCTCTGGGGACATTGATTTATTTTTAGGTCTGGCCTAGAAACAGATATTATTTCTCAACAGCCTCATGTTATTCAGAAAAATCATAAAACTACATACTTATATATTAATAGAATATCTTTCAGCTGTCTTGATCCATCGGTCTTTGCAAGAGTCATTTACAATTCTGTTTCCATCCACACCGCCTACAGCATCGGGCAATGGCTCAGCTCACTTTAGCCGTTGGCTGTCATCGCTGTGACTAATAGTATTTCGGAATAGAAAGTAGTCCTCCTAAGAGCCAGGGTGATAGCCATTCTCTGCTTTAATCTCTGCCATCATTTCATGTTTTTATATATTTATGTTTCTAACTTGGCATTTCTTACTGTTTTGCAAACATATGCACACCTTCTTTGGATGACAACAGCTTTATTTTTATTAGGATTACATTTTTACTGTCTGTTTCATGTGTTAGCAAAAAAAAAATAAAGAAATAGAAACATATCACAGGCCTACCAAGACGAGACCTATTGGCTTTGCCAAAGCTTGTTTAGAAACACGTAGTTGCACGTACGACGTGTACCGCCGGCTGCTGATGTTCCTATTGGGCCCCTTAGCATGGTTTTACTGTTCCAGTTTGTCTAGAGGCAGACACTTGTTTAAATAAATCGGAATTGAAAGGTTAATTATTTTGATCCAGAATCCCTCTCAGGAAGAACCTAATTCGTTTAGATCTAAAGCAGGTTAAACACTTCAGCAACAAAATGATGCATTTAAAAATGTGCGAAAATGCTTAGTGGAACAGCCTGGCTGGTTATATGCGCTGTATTTAATGACCGTGCGCATTTTGTACAAAAATATTGACTTGTCATAACAGGTAGTTTGAGGAGAGTTTTGAAGTTTGAAGAATAGTTTGAGAATAGAAAACAGAGCCGGATTCACACAAAAATTTAAATTTAATCTGCTCGATTTAAAATTAGTTGGGATTAGATTTATGATTTTATTAAACTCTCAAATACTACAGGAGTGATCCCCGGAGGCTCTGACAGTGGCAGATTTGTGACAGTACCTTTACATATGTGTAAATCTGTATGTCATGCATTTACGCATTCCGGGTCAAGGAGCCACTATAGTAGAAAATTGGCGGATGACTTTCACAAATGCTAGACCCTTGCATTCTGGTTCCTATGGTCTGTCATAGGCCAAGAGGAACTGTTATCTCTTAATGGTCTTGTCCTGTAAAAGTTTTCTTTTTAGAGATGTTAATTTAAGAAACACATGCTGGGTGCATTTTTTGCAAGGGCTGGTGACAGGACATCTGGGGCACTCTGGTTGGAGGGCCGGGGTGTTCATGAGGTCCCTCGACTGGGGATTCCTCCTGATACTTTTTCAGCTTGGGGGGAGTTGATTTTCTGCGGTCTGATGTCATCTGACCAGTATCCGGGGTATTGCAGTCTCTCGGCCAATAGAGGGTGCATTGCCACCAAACTTGGCACAGATACGGGTCACTTCCAGGTAGTTATAGGTGTGTAGTCGGGTCTGGCTGTAACTTCCAGTCATGGAGATATTGGCGATTTAGTGAAGTGACCTTCACTGTTTTTTTGGTCTTTTGCAGGTTTCTTGCTTTTCTTGAGTGGTGCCTCCACTCAGGAGGGAGATTTAGGTTATTTGTGAAGCCTGGAGATCCTCTGGGGATTTTGATGTCGGTTCAATGGTCATCTTCTCCGCAGCGGCGATTGTTGGGACTATGGTGCAGCAGACAGGGGTCTTGGAGCCTCTTCTGGTGCAGCAGGTCCTCGGTTCTCGTCCTGGCAGGTTTCTTTGGCGCTGTCTTCATTCTTCCTGTTCAATCAAATTTCTTGGTCTAGGGGAGCCCACTAAATACTGAATCTAGTGGTCATTGTAGGAGGAACCTAGCAGTGTCCAATGGGACACGTACCCTTGGGTGGCTACACCCACTACTGTGACCACTTCCTGTGGGAAGGATCATTTTCCTAAACTGATTGGCTATTTTCCTCTATTCCAAGATGGAGAAAAATTAAATGAAGGGTCCACTTTGCCTGCAAGCCCCTAAGGGTGGTGCATGCTCAGTGAGACCACTCCTCCTACCCTATGTGTGGTTTCCTGCCTTTACTCCCTCCAGAAGTGTGAGTTTACAAAGGGGGAGGCCATCTGCTGCTAGCAGCAGGCCTCGGGTCGAGTTTCAAGGGCAGTAGCCCTTCGAAGCTCACTGCCAGGGCAGTGCACATTCCTGAGGGAGGGGGAGTTTGCTCCCCCAACCAGGAAGGGCTTTGTTTCATGAACCAGAGAGGCAGGGCTCTCCCCCAGGGTTTGTGTTCTAGCTGTGTGGATGTGGCAGGCTTGCTGGAACCAGTCAGCAACTATGTTAGGATAGTTGGCTTTTTCAGGGGGCACCTCTTGTAATAAATTTAGTAGTGGTACCAGTTTGGATTTATTATTCTGAGTTGTTTGATACCAAACAACCCAGGGTTCAGAGCAGCCATTATGTAGCTGGGAAACTCGTACTGACCAGTATCCAGCACATATATTAAAATGGCTGCTCTGTTCACTCACTATGTCCCAGGTTTGGCAAGGACACAGTGGGGGCATATTGCTCATGCAATTATGTCCTCACTTATAGTATGGTGCACCCTGCCTTAGGGCTGGAAGGCCTGCTAGTGGGGTGACTTACCCATAATATATGCAGTGTAGGGTGGACAGGGCACACAGAGAGTGTGCGATGTCAAATTTGTATTTTAGGTTTGCATCAGGACACTCAACCTGCTATGGCAGTGCTGGGTGTACCTGGATGCATAGCTCTTGAGGGTGGCACAATCAGTGCTGCTGCCCTCAGGGGCTTACCCATAGTACCCCATGCCCTGGGTACCTAAATATATTTTACTAGGGACTTATAGTGGTACCTAAAGGTGTATCCAATCACCTTTACCATGTTTTAGGGAAAGAACACTGGCACTGGGAACCTGGTTAGCAGAATCCTAGTGCTCTTCAGTCCAAGTTGCATTCAGAAACCAGGAAAAAATGAAGGGAAGGGGTACTGCAACAAGGAGCCAGTCTCTCACAACAATAAATCTGTAAATTTCCAACCAGTACTTTAGTTTTAAAAAGCCCAGTATTTAAGCTTTAAAAAGAGCAAACGCTTTTTCTAAAATCTCGAGAATACTACTGATCTGATAATCAGATTGAGGTGTCTACATAATGTTCTGTGGAAATAAGGTTTGTGGCTAACAATAGCAGTTATTCCAATATGGAATTCTGGAATCCTCTACCTCTGGTGGACAGGTCAAGCCTCACAATGTCTTTTTGTTTTTTATGTTACCCTACTGCATCTAGAATGCAGAGTCCCTGGACCACGCTTTTCCTAAGGATAGGCCTCCCACCCTCAGTAACAATTCACAATTTTATAAGTATAGCTGTTCAGGTGCCTTCTCGATTTAAAAGCTCATAGTGCTAGTCAAGCATTTGAACTTGATTCAGTCTCACACCTCTATGTACTGTGCCGAACTGCACCAATTGAATTCAACATCTTTTAAATGGCTGTGCCAATTACAAATTAGGAACAGTTGTGTGCAGGTCTCTTAAGAGTGTGTGTGGCAGCCTTTGATTGGAATAGGATGTGAGCACAGCCCCTGGCATCTTTGGATAGATGCCAGCTGTAGGGCTCGAAGTCATTACCACTCCGGATGGGACAATTCTCCATGTGCAGCCTACAAGGAAATTGTACAGGCCCAATAACCCACCACCCAAAGGATTAAAAGGTCCACTCCTACAAGTTAAGCATCCAAGTCAGTTCCAAGTGGGAAGCCTTCCATGAGTCTGAGGTTGACTAGAGCTTTTAGTAGGATCCCATGCTCCAACATCCCTTAGCTGCAGTGATGAACACACTTTTGGATGCAAAGCAGGATTGTGTCCATGATCACAATGATAATGAGAGTCACTTAGATTTCTTCAGTGCCACAGGAGCTGGGACAGGGTTGTCACAATAATTGCATTTTGTTTTTTGCGGGGTTATGGCAACAAGTAATCCTTACTTCAGGGCCTTGTAGTCCTAGGTAGGTGTCTGAACTACAGGAGACTTGGGGCCTGATTTAGAGTTTGGCGGACGGGTTCACCATGTCACAGATGGGACAGATATCCCGTCCGCCATATCACGATCATTGTAGGATATAATGGGATTGTAATATGACAGATGGGATATCCGTCACATTTGTGACAGAGTAACCCCATCTGCCAAACTCTAAATGAGACCCTTAGTTACCAGCACACTAGCCAAAGCAAGGAGGCATGACATTCCAAACACCTTTGTAGGGGGAGGACGCTAGACATTTCTCCTACTTCAAAGTGGGCACCAGGTATAAATATTGAACCCTCAGTCTCAACTCTTCAGTACATCTCTGGTTGATGCATCCCCGACGCAGGATCTCAAAGTCCCTTGGAGCCACCTCTGTGCAATGCAGCCTCAATGCAGGACCTTGCACTGTAGTGCCTCAGAGCATCACTCGACACAGGACATCTGTCGCAGACCCTCAGAACCGCCTCTTCATGCACGCATCCTCGACCAGGACCTCACATTGCAGCCCCAAATGAGCGCTGCGAGATGCATCCTCGATGCGAAACCTTATGATGCTCTGCAGCCAGAATTAAGCGTACTTTGTTCAGTGTGCCCATCTTGGTCCCTGTAGATGGCTTGCAATGCAATGCAGTTGTCCTGAACTTGTGGGTTGGTCCCGGTCCGGTGCTGTCAGATAACCACAATTGGTCCTTTGTGCTTTTAAGCATTATTTTTACCAGAATTTTTAAAACTGCATATCTGTTTATATTAAATGGATTTTTGTTGTTTTGATGTCAAATAATTTATTCAACTTTACTCTGTTTTTCTAAATTGGTGTGGGATTTTTCTTGTGTTGTGTTTTTACTACTTTACTTAATATTATTTTTGTGCTGCACACATACTATACACATTGTCTCTCAGTTAAGCCTGACAGCGTTTGTGCCAAGCTGCCAAATGGTTAAACACAGAATAATGTGTGGTTTGCTTTCATTTCACCCTGTCAAGAATAATGTTGCTGCTTGAGTACGGTATTACCCCCTTCAACCAGTAACCCAATTTCCTAAAGCAGATATATTTTTTTTTTTTCTAAAAATACAAATATTCTTTATAGTGTATGACACACAATACTTGGTGTTCTTTGTGATCTACTAAAGGTCCCAAAGCCCTGTTGAACTTGATGAGACATTGATTTCTATGGGAGATAAACCGGAGCTCATTTGTAGAAGTGTATTCGCATTCTCCTCTGATGAACAGAGTGGCTCTGAGGCTCAATTCTGGATGCAGGCATTGCCCTTCAATGTTAATGGCATGCCAGTACAGAAGCAGATAAGGGTGTTACTCCTAATCTATTTACTATTCTACAAGGAGGGAAACACAGAACCTGAATCCAGTACCAAATTAACTTTAAGTTGCATTAAGAGGGTTTCACTGAACACCCCAATACTGTTAGTCAAATGTCTTCCTCAGATCCTTAGATACACACTGCTTACCTATTACTACATTACATGCCTGTGAGTATCAGAATAACTAAGTTGTTACTAATAATGTTATCCTTTGACTTTTCTGACATAACTGCATGAAACATAGTCTTGCATCACAACAATATAACAGGAATACATACAGAATGTAGTTTGAAGGTAAACACCCTTCATAGTACTCTTTAATTAGCAGGTAATGCCTGTTTATTAAAGTACATCCTATCTCATTGGAGGTAGACCATCTTCCTGGACTGCTTTCATTTACTAATTCCTATAAACATTATATAATATTAATCTGTGGTCACCACACTGACATAATAGGCCCGATCCACAAATATTTTGTTGTGAGTAGGTGTGATTTACTCCTGTAATACTACCGGCTTATTCCAGGAGGACCAGGAGTGGTACCATCCCTGATATGACCTTGAGAAGTGGCTATTTTAGAGAGAGTCAGAAGAGCAGTGAGCATCAGGGTGTGAAGCCATAGAGATACTACTATCAGGTGATGCAATGCACCTATAGTGCTGTTGACGTTTTGCATCCTCGTGTCATTCACAGGCCTTGTATCTCTTAATAACCTGATTCAAAATGAATTAAGATCTAGTTGTGCGACCCCAGTGAGATGTGGCCTAGTCACTACAGCTTCAGGAGAGGTGGAAGAGATGAGGCTAGTCTTCATATCTTTAATAAAGTCTAGATTCTGGTATTACAACAAATGGAGAAATATCATAGTATTATAGTTTAAGTGCCCCAAAACCACACTAGACACATGTTCCACAGGCTTCTGACAATGTCTGCCAAATACTCCCACAGTCTACTACGTCCCACCAGCTGCTTTCAAAATGTCATATAACCTTCCACCAACCTAAAGTGCATTGCGTACAATGGCCACTCATATAAAAAACATAAGCTCTAAATCTACTCAAGTTCACCCACACTTCATCCATTGCCAACCTTACCCATCTTGGAATGGCTGCTAACAAAATATCCTTGTAATATGTAACATAAGATACCAATAATTAATCCATACAATCCTCTCTAAACTCCAAAAAACCAATTTTCTACTCCTTTATACCGTCTATTATGCATAGTTTCTTACAATTGTCAAGCTTTGGAGAAAAAAAAATCAACTAGGATATAGTCCCCCTCAGACGAGGACCATTATTCATCCTTTGATCAACATTGGTTCAATCCAGTGTGTATGACCTTAGGGGTGTGTACTTAAGGCACTGTATTACAGAAAAGTTACAGTGGTGCAAAACAAATCCATGTGCATAATTCTTTTATGTCTAAAATGGAGAATGGAGGAAAACGTTTTTGCACTAGGCTGAATATGACAAACTAATTTGAAATTTAGGAAACATACTTTTTCTCCACTTTATAAAGAGATAGATGGGACTATCTTCGAGGCAAATTCACTATTGTCTGTTTTTATTGCCGACCAATTGCTTGTTTATTTGTTTATAATAAAAAAATCTTAATTTTATAAAGAATATGTTGTTCGTGGACTTTGATTTGTTTGTCAGGACTCCTGTAACATACGTAAATGGATATATGAGAAAAAATGAGTTATGCTTGTTCAGAAATAATTCACCGACCTTTTTTCTAATTTTTAATGGAATGCAAATCTATTTCCGTCTAATGGGCAAGGGCAAACGTTTCTGCACAAGTTAATGTTACAGCAGTGAAAAGGCACTGTAAGGTAGTAGCAGCTCTGTCCATTCATTCACGGTTCTTCTCTCATTGAAGTGGGCAGAATAGAGCCGAACTCCAGGGGCTGCTTTAAGATATTGCTCACTATTAAACTCTAAAGAGTGTTCACTGGGTGCAGACTGGACAGTGCGCCTTATCACTGAAAATGCACTGTTCCGAATACAGGTACTAACCTGCCCTGGGAACAGCGCATTAGTGAAAGGTGTGATGGCTGGATGAAATCACTGGTCTGCTTTCTCTACAGGTGTCAACAGAACCTCATGTAAAAGTGAGGAACAGTTCCCCTGCTGGCGGGAGCAGTGAGGGACTGCACCCGTTTGCAGTGGGAAGGCCCCACATTCCTCCTAGTAAGGGGTGCTCTCGAAGGCGCGCTGTTTGCCCCCTCCGTGTGGCACACAGTCATTGAACCTCATAACGGTCTGTTTACCCCTGCTTCTACGTCTCATTTGGTTCCTGGGCAGAGGTGAGAGGATTTCCTCATTTGCATGCACACCGATAAAAATAAGGGCACACTCCCTTGATGTTTATAGGCCCTCTTGTAATATCATATTGTGCCATGGGTGCACACACCTCTCGTGCCCCAGGGGCACTATGTTCAGTAACCCCAAAACCGTTCAGCCCTGCAGCTCTCAAGAAGCTGTAGAAGTAAATGGTGATCATTCGTAGAGCCCTGTTATTCGCCCTTAAAATATTCAGTGATGATTCGTATCCAGCTGCAACTGAACGAAAACTTAGAAAGCACTAGACCTGCAGTTTGGAGCAGCTGACAGTAATGCATGCCCTGTAAATCACGTCCAAGTGCTAACATAGCCTCGTGCAGACGTGCGAATGTGGTTTAGCTGAATTGTTTGTTTGCATTTATTTTCATGACGATATGCCATAGCACCTAGAAGCTAACGAAGTGCATTTTTCCTGCTGTGGTGGTTGTGCATATGCAGGCTTCAGCTGCTGTTTATACGATTATTTCTGTTTTAAGTAATCGGAATCTGCGACCACCTTAATACCACCTCAGCTGATCACCCCTACAGCAGCCCTAAAGCCTGCTGGCAGTTATGAGCCCGTTGCTTCAGCCACGCAGAGAAGGAAATTACACTGGAATGTGCAGCAGGTTAGATAACTCGCAGGAGGCCCTTCAGCGCCTCGTTGCAGTAACTGAGACTTTTCTTCCCACTGAGCCACTTCAGCACCTGGACAGCGCCGTGCACGCAGATCCACAAACCTTTCCTGCCCGATACTGTGCATATTCTACTGTAAGAGAAAGAAATGTACTACTCAAAGATTTATGTCACGAACAAAACTGTAAACGAAAAATAATCAACCTCATCGATATGGCGAACGAAAAGTGTACAAGCACAAACAACACCGAAATTATTCTTTTTTTGTGCGGCAACACTTGTCTGTTCACAAATGGTGTTTACCTGCATTACATGCACACATGTTCTTCAGATTAAAGCTTGTTTTATTGACCTCTCCAGTGATGGAAAAACACGCATTAGCAGTGCCTATTGGACGAGCGACTGGCGTTGCCAGTGCTTGTTCGAACAGGCAGATTTGTGCATGGCTCGTAATACATGTATCATCATCATGCATGCACAAGCGTGCTTTCTAATGCATGCACATGAATGCACCATGACTGAGCCGCCATTTTGTTTTACCGGGTTTTTATTTACTGTTTTGAGATGGTTGATGCCTATTTTAGTGTGTTATTTTTTTATATTTTTTTGAAATGAATGATATGTGAACTAAAGTGGACTTGAGAAAGGAGAGGCCCGGCAGCAAATTCCAGATGCTGAGCCTCAAAAAATACAAAAAGAAAATAATCAAAAAAGGCGGCAGTGAAGAGGAGTAACGGAGCCGCTGTAGAATGGGGAACAACAAATGAGCTGAGTGGGAGGTGGTATTTAAGGAAAGCAAATGAAAAGGCAAGCACAACGAGAAGAGGTGGGCGAGCAACATACAAGATTGGTGGGGGAGAATTTGAGAAGGAAAGCTGCACATGGGAAGGGGGGAGTGCAAGAAAATATATGACGTCCCATTGAGTG
Organism: Pleurodeles waltl; assembly: GCF_031143425.1. Lineage (NCBI taxonomy): Eukaryota > Metazoa > Chordata > Amphibia > Caudata > Salamandridae > Pleurodeles > Pleurodeles waltl. Next base: position 1,763,988,775 of record NC_090440.1, read on the forward strand.
CTAACAGTAAAATAAAAGAGCGTCCTCCTAAACTGAGGTCTGCAGGGCTACAACTCAACGGATCATAACAAGATGAGAGCAGAATTCTCCTGGTCTGGACAAACACAAGAGCAGGGAGACAAACCATGGAATCAGAAGTCGGTAAATGAGATAGACAACTAAGCTAACCAGTCATGAGCAAGTTGCAGATTCAGAGCCATCTCTATTATCAAAGACATCTCTATGAAACAAAAGATCTAGAGGACAGACAGTTAAAGCTGTCTGTAATTGAGACCTAAAAAAGTAGCAAAAACAATTGCTTTTCCTGCAGAATTAAAATGAGATACCACAATGAATGTGACAAACATATGATGACTGAGTGTTCTTTTTCAGATGTAAGATTCCTCGTGTGTTCTATGGATGTAATTCCTTTAAGTCAGAATGATACATCTAATGATTAATAGCACGAAGTGCTGGTTCAAAGCCCACTCTGTATATTTTAAAGAATTAGGAACAATAGAGCATGGATAGACCTAAAAACAATCATTGTTGTGAACAATTGAAAATATTATTATTTCTTGTTATTGCATACACTCTACATGCCCCATTGTAACCGTTTATCGAGGCGGTCTTCAGGGTATTAAGAATAAGATGTATCTTTATCTATGAGTGCGTTCGATATTGAAATAAATACGGAAAATGTAAGATGCTTTGCACATTCAGAAAGTGAGCCAACCTCTCTGTAAACACTCTCAAATCTCTCCCAAGCATAATTATTTCAGATAATAGATTAACTTTTTTTTATAGATTATATTGTATTATTCCAGTAAAAAATACTTGCACAATCCACAATTTTAATTTAATTTGAAACATTCCGTTACATTAGAAAAATAATATTTTAGTATATCAGACACTGTTAACTGAATTTTATTTTATTTGGTAATCTGAAAGGGGCTTCCCCAGCACTCTGTTATCTCAGATTCATCATGTGACTTCATTTTCAGTACTTAATAGTATGGTTTTCCTACTACACTTTCTAGGTCTAGGTATACATGCAGCTCTCAGCAAAAACCTATTGCTTACAAATACATAGAGTCAGCACTCTTCAACCATTAACCTATTTGAATCAGCTTCTTTTAGTAGCTTAGGACTTGATCAATCACATGGACTGCTTAGCCTAAAGCAGTGTTTCTCTCACACAACTGCTTTTAGCTGTTTGGGTGCTTTATACTGCTTCCTGGGAAGGGTTTTCAGTGATATGCTTAACCGCTTTTATGCACAGGACAAGACATTCACTTCCTTTGCATTACCTCTGCAGTGCAGATCACATGAAGGTTTCATCATCAACACAGCTGGAGAAAATACTTCTGGTGTCTCCACCTGAAGGATTCTCTTCTTTTAAAATAATCTCAGGATATGAGGGAAGAGGTTTCCTTCGCTTCCAAGATTATCAGTGTGACGAGCAGCGTACATAGCTTGCTGACATCAAACTGACTAAAAGTGGAAGCAGTCAGTACCATTAAGCAGTAACTGCTTTTACTTTGATTGGTGCTCAGTAGTGTATTTCATCCCCTTTCCAGCGGTACCACTCCCAACTGGATCCATGCTTAGGTATCACCATGGGAAGGCAATCATCAAGAACCAGGGAGTGATGCCCCAGGTATAAGTAATTTAGTCTTCCACAAAAAAAATACAATGCAGACATTCTATCCTCCTGGGTAGGGCAATAGGAGAGCTTGCCTCCAATGAGGAAAATGAGGTAGGGCAGTCCACACTGGCATCAGGCCATGCAACACCCTTAAATGGCCACAACAGTCTTTCTCCCCTCTGGGGGGACAGGTTGAGGGGTGTACCCCCAATCTGCCCTCCCAGGGGTGGCAGAAATCCGACAAGTCAACAGGGATTATGTTATTTAAAAAAGAATGGGGAAACATCCTTGGTGTTGGCTTACACTCCCAAATCCACCCCTAAAATTCCAACGATTTTGCTGCCCCTTACCCCCAGAGAGCTAGAGAATCCTCTTTCACAAGGCAAGTGAGAGGACATTTGGATTCTTTAAAGCATAGTTTTGACATATGGGCCAGCATCCAGCAAGGAGGGGGTTAACCCCCACATTTTGGTTCCCCATATGGTTGAAAGACTGCCTGGTGCATGGTGGTGGGACATTTCTACCACGATTGGTGCTTTTTTGCTCCCTGGGACAGGAAGATGGGTGATAAAACCCACAATCTGTCCATCCGGAGGACTGAAATCCCAACAAACTTCTGGGGAGACAAGTGAGAAAATTAATGAGGTGGTGTTCTCTGCCAGACTAGCATCACTCCCCACAGTGTGTCTACTTTTCAGAAATGTAAAGCTTTCTGGGTTCACCCATGGATTTTATACCTGTTTGTACCACAAACTGCATGTCGATGGAAACCACCAAAACCAGAATAATATGCTACCAATTAAGTAAATGCAAATACTCTGGTAAAAAAAAAAATCCAACTGTGTCTGTTCATGACTTAAATCATAAATTAAGTGCGAGTTGGCCCACCTGCTTCCACCAGAACAAATTAAATACTGGTGACCACCAATACCACAAATGACCAATATCACACACCACCAATACAAGGTACAAGATAAACCCCACTGACGCCAAACCCAATAGCATCAATTCCAACAGAGGGACAAAATTGCTTCCATCACTGGTACCACCACCACTAATATCACCTATTCCACAGTAACCAATATACTCAGCTGTGGCATCACAACCAGTACCCGCACCACCAAACTAGCACCACTAATATAATCACTATCACCTCCACTGCTACCATGCATTGACAAAGCAAGTAGGTCTGCCTTAAGTGTGCTAATACCTCTACATACATACCTGTGTTTTCATGTGTTTTAAATTAAATCCTGAGCTGTTGACTTTGCTGATGAATATTTATTTTTCTAGAATAGGGGGCATTTTGGAATTTGCATAAACTCAACTGCAGTCCCTGCATGTAACACATGAAAAATCTGTATAGTGAAGACATGTTGGTCTACACCAGATGTGAGATGCAGTTTGAGCCGTAATATTCAATGTGCATTCTTTTGCTTGCAGTATTGCAAGTCATAATTGGAAACAACACCTTAAAGTACCAGAACGCAAAGAAATCAATGTGGCTGAACGACAGCTCACAAATGACATGGTGCAACTTGAGATTTCTTGTACAAACGGGACTGTAGATGGGGTTCTCTGAATGCGTTGCTTGGCCAAATGTGTGAGGGCACAGGGTTTTCGGAAAAGGTAAGCTTTTTCTTATTAGTTTCATGCAAATTTCCAGTTGGTGGTTGCCAAAGGTCTGCCAATGATATTTCTGTTTCTTGGACTGTGGGGAGGGGTTTTGCTGACCTAGCACACAGAACTTTCAGATGCTTAGTGTTCGTGAGGGGCTGCTTTGTGGACACATTTGCTGATGAGTCAGTAGTCATGAAATGTCACCCAGGTGTCAGTGCTCTTTTTTATTGTAACAGTGCCCAAGGTTCTGCTCAGAAGCACGTTAATTGTGTTATACCACGTCAGTGCATCCAATACCAAAGCTGTGTAGCTTTAATCCAACTCATGCCTCTTTAATTGACTTCCAGACACTCTCAGCTTCTTTATCTCGATCTTGCAGGATCCTGCTTGGTCCCTTTGTGAAGGTTTTCTTTCTCTTTCTTCTTCTATGCTGTTCTCCTTCTGTCCCCTTTGTTTGTTTTTACTTCTCTCGCTCTCTGGAAAATGTCTGATGAGACGCTCGTCTCTAAACATGAGTGTCAGTGGCTCCCACACACTTGCAACCACTGGCTCAAATTAAGCATTGCCAGGTGTAGACCAGGAGCCTGTGGAGTATACTGCGTTCGGAAGGAATGTTTGATGGAATAACCAAAGCGAAAAACCATGCATGCCTGAACAACACAGTCTGAATAATCACCGTGTTGTTACTACAAATGCCTTTACTACGCATGTCTTTACAATGATTTTTTGTTGTAAAAGCATGCCTAGTAAAGGCATGTGTGGGAATGGCATGCGTGGTTCTAGCATGCCACCCCCACCTGCCCTAAAGCCCAAAAGTACCCCACCCTTAATACTAAAACTACCTGACCCCCCAACCCCTGATCCTAAAAACAAAAGTACCACACGCCCCCACCCACCCTGAGCCCTAAAACCTTCCCCGACCCCCCCACCTGCCCTAAAAACAACCAACCCCCACCCGCCCCTAAAAGCAGAACTACCCTGACCCCCAAAAACAAAACAACCCCAATCCCCCCACCCTGCCCCAAAAACCAAACTACCCTGATCCCCCACCACACCCCAAAAAACAAAACTACCCTGATCCCCCACCACCACCCCTAAAAACAAAACTAAACTACCGACCCCCCAACCCCTGCCCCTAGAAACCAAACTACCCGATCCCCCACCCCTAAAAACAAAAGTACCCCAACCCCATACCAAAAACAAAAGTACTCCGAACCCCCACCTCTTCCCCTAAAAACAGAACTACCCTGACACCCCACCCCGCCCCCAAAAACAGAACTACCCCGACCCCCTACGCCAGCCCCTAAAAGCAAAACTACCCCACCCCTAAAAACTAAATTTCCCCGACCACCCCACCACCACTGCCCCTAAAAACAAAACTACCCCAATTTCCCCACCCCTAAAAACAAAACTACCCTGACCTCCCCACCCCACAACTAAAAAAAAAAACTACCCCTACTCCCCTCACCCCCAAGGCCTTAATTCACCCCCACCCCTAAAACCTATCCCCCAAACCCACTTACCTGACCGAGCCCTCACCTGATCCACACTGCCTTTTTCTCTGCTTGTTGTGGTTACGCTTGTGTTGTTTACGGCATCGTTCTTCCGGAGTCGTTCTTGAGGACGTTACCCTTTGGGAAGGTGGCATGGGCACCGCATCTATTGATTTCCTTACCAGAATTGTGGACTACTTCATTGTTGAGATGCCTTATTTGGCAGAGGTAAATAGACCTAATAGGCAAATGGAGGAGCCAAGGTTATGTTTTTGTGCTGCTAACAACACATAATACAACTTTTCAAAACCTTTGAGGGTTGAATTCTTTTGTGAGTCTGAATAATATGAATGGATGCCGATGGAGTCCCTTAGGCCCAGGATGCATAAATCATTTTGTTCTTGCAGTTTATCACAAACCGCCCCAGCTGTAAGAAAGCCTCATGTTTGGCCCATGAAAGACTTAATATATTGGAGTGCTTAGTAGAACTCCTCAAACATTTAGTGAGTTTTTCGAAGCCCATATTTCAAATTCACTTTGATTTTTTTACGACATCTGAAGATAAAATAGGAACCCTGACAGAATAAAGAATGCACCACAATGAAGGAAAGTCGAATATACATCACTGGGTGCTCGAGGTAATGGGATAAGGAAGAGTGATAACTATAAAGCAATACTTGCGGGGCGATATTTGTCATCAAAGAAAGACAGGTGCTGAATAGCAAGATCAAGCGACTTCCTCAGCAGTATGAAAACAAAGTAAATAAGTATTTAACACAAAACCGCGAAATTTGAGGATTTTTTAGGCGGTAGGTCAAATGCCAGCAGTTCAGCATGGATGCGTAGTTTGTCAAATATGACAATGTTCATTGGTGTCTCCTTCATTTAAGGCAATAGCAAGTTTTTTTGCTAGGAGGATTTACACTCGGAGCACAGTGATAAAAACAGATTCAGGTTATATTTAACCATACCAATACAAATCTTAACATATAGAAAAAGGATATGTTAAAACAGAAGTAAAATTGATATACAATAAACCGTGCTGCTATCTTAATATATTTTTTAGAAACATCGTTTTTCTGTGAGTATATAGTTTTTTTTTTTATTCGAGATCCTAACCATTATTTTATTAGTTAGCCTGCTTATTTTGATTTGTGAATATTAATATAGTGGTCGCTACCTTAATAATTGAATCTTTTCTTATGCCTCGCCTGTGAATGGATTTGTGCAACTAGTAGCTATCATTGAAGACATTACAGAAGATCAATTAGAATTTTCAAATATTGTTCTTGAAAACCATTTGAAAATTTGTCAGCGATTGTCTAGTCAGAGTATGATGAGAACCTGGTAATATTTTAAAGTAGTATTGTTTCATATTTTATGTAGTTCGATATTATAATAGACCGCATTTCTTCTCACATTACTATCAACTAAAATAAGTTTTCACTCCTAGAAATTACTTTTCCTCAAAAAGACGTATTTCCTAAATAACCATGAGCAAAAGCAGGCAGCATTGGGTTCATCCTTTAATTTAGATACAAACTGTAGTCATGTGTCCCAAATCAGGGCCACTCAATATTTTCCGTGAGTTAACGTGTCTTATCTTTCTGAAATGCACTAATATTTTATAATGAATCACAATACTGACTCTTCTATATCTAGACTGGTAGAGATCTTCCTCAAATGCCTGTTTGAAAAGACAGTCATGTCCCATTTAAGTGCTATGATACCCCTTTGCCTTTGTTTTTTCACTAGGAATTATGGGTAATATCTAACTCCATTGGACATATATGAAAGCTTTATGCATGTTTACATGAAGAAATAAAACGGTCTTGTACTCACTCTCATTTTGCTTGGGTAGGATGCACAACTTTCAGTTACTTCCAAACTGCGCAGACAAAGCAAAATCTCTAAGAATCTTCAAAAGAGAAATAGGACAAAACAACCTCGTGAATTCATATGTGTTTTCTCCATAAATATTACACAAATCAGTAAATGTTTTTTAACAGGCGTTTTATGAATGAGGACTATTTCTCCGTAACCAGACCACACACAGATGGTGATCTTTTTTAACTTGCATAAGTTCCAGAGCACCAGCTCTGTGGAATTGAATTTGTATATGTTCAGGGAAAAAGTATAATGGCTTCTTCCTATTTAAATTATTCTCATTCATTGCTCTCCCTTTAACAAAAAGCACACTTTATGACATGGGTGCTAACAACGAGGAGGCTAACAACGAGGAGGCGGGGAAGCAACTAACCCTGGCACTGGCCTTGCTTTCCTTTATATTGGAGTCATGAAAGACAATGGCAGGAACAATTTCTACTTCCCATTCACAGCAGCAAGTAAGAGGCGGCTGAGCCGAGCATTATAACATCATTTTGAAATGCAACAAGATCACGGATTGATCAATAAGGATCGTGTCCAAGAACAACCAAAAACAACACTGTAAGAAAGTTATAGAGCATTTTTGGAAATTAAAGGGAAAAAATATCTCAAAGTGTTGTATGAAATGCCTTGGTCTCAGTAACCCAGATTCCTCAGTGGGCTTTCCTTTATGTTCTGGAGGGAATATCGGCTTGACATGCTTCTGGCCCGGCCTTGCAATGTGTCTTCCCCCAGTCAAGCTGGGCCTATTGCCGATGGCCAATGAGAGGGCTGCATCTGCTGACTACACGTCATACTCTAATGAGCCCTGGCCTTTTTCGTACAGATATTAACTGAAATTTGGGATTCCCTAAATAAATTGTTATTTGTTTGTTTGAAAAGCTTGTTCAATGATTCATGACAACTGCACAACAATTGGCGTAATGTCATGATGACTGAATTGCAAGATTTAGGGATGGCCTTTACAGGAATAGTTAACAGTTAGCAAGGAGAAGAGGCAAAACATGGCTGATAATGTTTTGTAATGCTTTGTGAGCAGATAACATGAGAAGGGAGGGCGCCCCTAGGGGCCTCACTCAGTTACACCAATGAAATGAAACCATGAAGAGACCCAAGAGAGGGAAAGCAACTCAGACAATTTGGGCTAGAAGTGCACATATAAAAGATTAGAGAAAGACAAGGAAACGGACTTATGGGTAGGGAAAATCGATGAAAAATATAGGAAAGACAGACCTATAAATGTGGAGGCAAAAAGAGGTGCAGTGGATGGTTGATATGTGTGTACTGAGATTACAAAGAAACCTCTGAACGGATGATTGAAAGGTGGCAAGTGCACAGCGGAGAGGCTTAAACAGAGTTAAGCAATCACTTGGATGAAAAAAGAAAGTTTAAACAAGAAGTTAAGAAGCAATGATGGTTGTAGATTTTCTAAAGGTCAATAAACATGTATGGGTTATAGATGGGGTATTTAGTAGAAAATGTATAGAAAGAGTTACATTTATAATTGAGATTTTGTTAAGTTGAAATGGAGGAAATGAGTCTGGAAGAAGATTTAAGTCAGAAAGGAGTGCGGCATAGGGTGAACGGCAGTCTGGTAGAATTTTTCAACTTTCAAAGTGATTAGGGCAAAGGATGGGAAAATGCAACAATAATTGTTCAAGGCAGATATATATTTAGATAGGTAGTTGTGCCAGATTTGTCTTAAAGAATGTGGGTCCTTGTCACAGAAGTCAGAGTGAAAGACAAATGACATGACAGAGGAAAGAGAAGTTGAGAATATGGAGTAGAAGAAGTGGCCGGGTCATGAGCCTTGGGGAACCCCTTGTAGGAGAGTGGAGTCCAATGTACCGAGTCGATCTGGTCAGAAAGATAGGCAGGCAATGACAGAAGGACACTTCCTGAAATGCCTAGAGAGGAACAATAACTGGAAAAGTAGGGCATTTGTGTCAAAATATTAAACAAACCATGTCCTAGTTATGAAATAGCCCTTGCTAGGTTTGAGATCTTCAAAAACTCCTGGCTTTTTAGTCAACATCACTTTTCCTCATGGAAAATTTGAACCAATAACTAAAATGTTAAAGGTGGAACTGCAAGTCCCTAAAGACAATATGCTGTCAGCTAAAGGACCAGAACTGGTTGAAGGTGTAGCACATGAAATGCAGAGACTTGGTAGCTATGTTATTCAAATCAAAGATTGAAGAGCGGAGGTAAGGTGAGAGGTGGCTGGCATGCAGGTGGGGGCCTGTGCCTGCAGCAGAGTAGACATCAGGGTGGGATCAGAAAGAAAAGGTGACACTCGAGGCATGAGGACAGCTGAAAGGGTAGAGCGGATTTGAATGCATATTAGGAGGAGGAGAAAGACGCAGTAAAGCTGTCTTGCGAAATCTATTGTTGATAGAAAATATGCTATGAATCCATGTATTTTCGTTACACATAGTTTAAAATAGAAGCACAGGAGGAGAAAGCTAAACCACATTTCCTGCAGATGAAGATCTTCGACAATTGTCTGCTGTCAGGTCGCCCACTCGCATTACATAATATGGGTAGGCACAGCACAGACAGGTGGCGAGAAACTTCAGAGGAGGGAAATTGCAAAGCACGATCCCAGATTGGAAGCAATCATGTTCGAAGTTTCTGAATTCTTAGCCTTAGCCCAGACGTGCGGACTGGCATATACCCCAGATGCCCATTTAGATTAAATTGGTGAACTCAGCACAGTAGATCACGAAATTGAGTTTCTGTTCATTGCAAAAGCCAGCTCTGGAATTTGGGTCAGGGAGCTTCAGAGGAGGGTTTCCTTGTTAGGTTTCAGAGCTGACTTCATATTCCGAGCAAAATTAAATGATTGCCAGCGACACTTCATCTGAGGTTCTTGGACTCACTGTTGTCATCCGTGTGTTCCCACTGTTACTGTGTTGCATGGACTAATTAGCACTCCGGTTGTAGTTTGTTCTTCATGAAAGTAGACTTCCGCATGAAAGTTTGGCAGCAGATACGCTAGCCCTAGTAATACATATTATTTTCGGTGGAAGGTGGAATGGGGTATAGGGGCACCTACACTGAAAATCCCCTTTTACAGTGTACTTATCGCCTATGTGAGCAGTGGAAATCAATGTGATATTGATTGTACTTTAGTTCATATATTGTAAATAAGGCGGGAAAATGCCTTTCCCAAAATTAATTACACCCCAGAAAATACACCACCACACGTACATACTGAAAAAGCTGCCACTCTTTTTAATGCCAGAAACCACTACCCTTGCAATTCTACTGGTGAAATCTGTTGTTGGTATTTAAGGAGCACATGCATACATTTTATTGTAGTTCTGTTTCTCTTGACACACGTGTAGATTATGCCATTTATGAAGCAACTATTTACATGGTCCAGACAGAAGATATGCACAATGGAAGTTCAAACATGGAATTTAAGGTGACAAGGTGATTACTATTTGAAATGATACATCTATCTGAGGATTGTGTTTTCCAAATAAGTAGAATTTTCACCATCTGATTGTCTTGACTTCTTAGATGGATGAATTATTGGTAACAAGCAGACACAACAGAAACAATTTTCATCAGCCATTGTTGAGGAATCTGTTTTTAGTTTTTCTTAAGATGTTTGGTTTGTGCCTGTATGGAGTGCATCGTAAGTATCTGCTACTCTGAGATATCTGTGGTTTAACTCTAGAGGTCTTCGCACGGTATGGCTCTGCTGGTGCCTCTGGTGTATACTAGTGCCATGCAGATGACATGTCTGTAGTATTATATCTACAGTATGCCTATTCTACCCATGGGTGTAAGGTGTGGGTCTGCTGCCGTTGTGACTGTTGGTTTACCCAAGGTATGCAGGATAACTAAACTGTGATTACTGATATACCAAGGGATGCGGTTTCAGAGCTGTATATGTAGTAGTATGGTTGTTGGTGGACGTAAGGCATGGCTCTACTCTTGTGCCAATGTACGGCTGTACTGGTGTACATATGTAATGCCTAGTGGTGTGTCTGAAGTATGACTCTCTTGGAGTATACATTGTTAATTTCTGATGGATATGATTTACGACTTCACATGTGTACTTGAAGGTTGATTCTGCGTGTGCACGTATGGTAGGGCTCTACCGGACATTGTGCTCTGCTGGTATAGAGTGATATGATTGTATGGTGTACATCACATATGCCATTAGTGATATCTATAATGAGGTGTGACCCTTCTCGTTCTTCTATGACACTGTCAGCTGTGATGTCACTTTCCTGGATTAATGAAGGCTGACTGCTCTGTCGGTAAGCCATCATTATGTTGTCTATGCAGTGGATGACTCATCTAGTATACCTAAAGTATCACTATTAAAATGAAATCTGGCATGACTGTGCTAGTTTCACACGATGTATGACAGAAAGAGGAGTTTGTAAGGTGTGACTTTACTGGTGTAACTCTGCTGGTGTATCTAAGGTACCACCACACTGGTGTCCATGATATACAACTGTAATGAGTACTTGGCTATGAATTGATTAGTGTATCTGAAATATGATTCTACTGGTAGTACCTAGGCATGACTTGACTGGTGTACCATGACATGCCTTTAGTGTTTACAGGCAGTCTGACTGTACTGGCGTGCACAGTTTATGACTGTACTGCTGTACATGGGATATAACCGAGCTGGTGTGCAGAAGATATGACTCTACTAGTGTACACATGGTGTTGCTCAACAAGTGCCCATAAGGTATGATTATACTGGAGAGTATGGTATATGTCCTTACGGGTGTGTGTATACAGTATGCTTCTGGTGTGCACAAGGTTTGACTCTTCTGGCCTCTCTGAGATATGTTCCCCCTGATGTACCAGAGGTACAACTCAACCTCGCAACTGACGTATGACTGAACAGTGAGTGTCAATGTCAACAATTCTACCGGTGTGGCTTGCGTTTACTTTTGTAACTGAAAGGTTTTATTTTGAAAGTAAAACACAATGGCATTCAGTACGGCACAATAAATAAACAAGTACAGTATCATTGTTTTTTTGCCTAGAGATGTGTTAAACGTTTAACCTTTATCTATTCCGCACAGTGATCATTTCATAAGTATGTATCCATGCTTTTATAATCATCTTTTTTATTTTTTTCATGAATACTCACTGCTGGACTGCTCTTTTTGACAGTAAAGCGCGCAATGCTTAAAGTGTGTTCACTTGCGGGGGTGTGTTGATAACTTTTGAACATCTTAAATAAACATTCACCTGCACCAGGACAACGGCATTGTGTCTAGAGGAAAGCATCACTCGTTTCTTACTGAAGTATGAACCAGATGTCTCCTCCATAAAGGAAAATGGCCTAATCATTACCATTCGTCTTTATCAATGATCTTTACATATTATTATATTTTTTGAAGTAGTAAAAACATCATGTATCTGCTCCAGTCTTTTTATATGAGGTCTAAGATGCTTATTTGCTAGTGTGGCAAGTAGCCTGTCAGGTCAACAGAAGCTCTAGACTGCGCTGGTGGAGAACTGCCCACCGCCTTTAGTGATCTTAGCCTGCCTGGCAGAGATCTCTACGCCTTCAGTGCATCTGCTGGTGCAAAGAACGCTCTTTACTTAGATACTCTATTTTTTGTGCTCCAAGAAGGGGACAAGGCTAAAGACTGTGTCCTTTGTGGTGTCAAACAACTTGACTGAAGTTTGGTTTCATATTACACAAGCACATTCGCACATTTCAAATTAATAACACGAGTCAGACTATTCACCATATTCCAATCGAGTCATTAAAATCGAAGAGCATCCGGGACAAATAAACACCTTGATCCCAAATTTGAAATCGAGAAGAAAGGAGAATTGTGTCATAATCTGCTGCCCTGATCAATAACAATTGTTCACTATTTTTTTGTTTTGTTCATTGTTTTCCAAGGAGCTACAAACCGTATGCTGTCAGCTGCTAAGGGCCAATACACGAAAAGGCACGCAGTGACTGAGAAATGTAGGAGGATGGAGAGGGAAAGCAAAAGCTGGGAGAAGAGGGTTAATTTGTCAGGCAAACCAATGTAGGGACCCTGAGGGGTATGATGCTAATGATAACCTTTCTTTTCTCAGATGTTTTGGTCCAATTCATTCCTGATGTATCTGAGAGGTGATACACCTTTGATTTATCAAAGGTATGATGTGCTGCTGATGATTCAGAGGTATGATGCTCTCCCCTTTGCGTACCACGAACACAATGTTTTTGGGGTGCACCTCTGATTTATCAGGAGGTCAGTGGTGTAACATAGGCACCTCCAGCCCTTGTGGTGCCGGGGGCCCAATCTCAAGGGGGGCCACTGCGCACAGTATCCTGGCCTGAATTCTCCTGACTGAGTCTGGAGGGGGGCCCTCCATGTAGTTTGAAGGGAGCCCTCTCAAGTTTCGTTACGCTACTGCAGGAAGTATGATTCTCTACTATTGTCTTTGAGGTGTGATGCTCTCCTAGTTTGTCAAATGTAAGATGCTTTTCTAATGGACCACAGGTATGATGCTCCTCAGTGGTATCTGTAGAATATTGCTTTCCTAATATATTCGAGGTATGGTGCTCTCCTATTGCATTAGAGATCTGGTGCTCCTCTGGTGCATCTGACAGATGATGTGCTTCTGCTGTATCAGAGGCTTGAAGTTCTCATGTCGTATTGTAGGTGTGAACTTTCCCCGGTGAAGCCGAAGAATGTGCTGTTCTGGTGTACTCGAGTTATGATGCTCTCATGGTGTATATATGGGAGGTGTCAAGCCTGATATACATTTGGTGCCATGCTGTTCTGGGTAGCTTAGTTTTTTTTTTATTCTCTTGTATTTTGATTCTTTGCTCTCCCTGTAAAATGTAAAGTGTGTTTCTTTATCAAAGTAATTTTGATGCCTTCCTCTCACACTGTATATGAAGTTTGCATCACCCGTGGTATATATTTGATGTGATTCTGTTCTGGTCCATATGAGGGTTGCCTCTGTCCTGGGTTATCTGAGATTTGTTTATGCCTTCATGTATTTTAGCTGTAATTTTCTAAGATTGTGATTAAGGATTGTTTCTCGTTTTACTTGTCTGAGATGTACTCTTCTGATGTGATCATAGGATGCATAGGATGTCTCCCAAGAGCTTCATGATAAGACCCAACTTCTCATCACATCCGCAGATGGGGTCTTTTCAGAAAGGCTCGAATTCAGTCCTAGACCTCATCTGATTATGGGTGAGCGCAAAGCGCTCCGTCCCATTCTGTAATCTCTCTTTGGGCTTCAAACCATGCCCTTGTCACGTCAGTCACTTATATTGGTTTGTGGGCTTGCCTTTTAAAATCAGATTGCTTTCATTTGTGAAAGACATGCATACATCATGCCTTTTCCGGTGTTTAGCCCACCTACACAGCACCGGTAAACTATACATACGAGGCTCGATGTTTTCAGCCTGGGGTCCGGACTACTTTATCTGTTTATTTTCCACTCAGTGCGATCGTGCTGCATTTTACATAGTGCGATCTCGCTGCATTTTCTTTTCTTTACAACGCTAATAGCTCTAACTCGAGCAAATGTGAGACCCGTTGCATTTAAAATGCTTGTTCTATCTTGCCCCACACTATTTTAATTCACTGTTTCCCTTCTTGTTCACGTTCAGCGCAGTGTTCAAAAGTGTTCGTGTTTTTTAGGTACTGTGGGTGCCATTTTCATAAAAGAAGACGCACAGCGGCTTCATTTGCCGTGCCCCTACCGGGCTTGTTTTGCTTCTAGTGAGACTGCCAGCAGCGCTAGCAAGCGCTCCGACGAGCCAGATTTACTTTGGGAATTCTATAGCGTGTTCTCAAGACAGCATCCCCCGGACTAAGCAGATCACACAGCCTCCTACAATGTCTGTTCAGGTTCAGGCGCTCTGTCTGACGAGGCCCTTAGAGGTTACTTCCCTGTGTCTCGTTAAATCTATATTCTTAACTTCACGTTTTATCCCAATGATGGAAAACTGTAAAAAAACAACCTCTGAAGGCTTTTTAAAAGTAATTCATGGATGTTTAGAATAATTCAAGTCACTTATGGGGACTTTTGGTTAACTCGGTCATAACTTCGCTGATGTGCCCTAATAAACATCTTGTCAGCAGCGGCTCCTGTGTATGGGCACAGGGGCTACGCCCCCTTTGCTTTCATAGCTTCGTAGAATGAAAGCTTCACTAAACAGAACTAAAATGACGAGGCTACATTACTAGGCAATTTTGCAAGGCGTGCCTCTTTTTGAGAATGTGCCTGATCCAGCACTAGCAGGGCTTATCCACGCACAGCCCTGGTTTTTCCTTGCAGCGCAGTGACTTTGCTTTTATTTCTCCTCCTTCATCCAGAGCGCCCATTGAAAACAGCCTCGGGCATTTAGCATTCAAGCCCGGGCTTTGCAAGTTTGCATGCCACTCACAGCAGTTACCCCACCCTTTCATAACTCGTCACAGGGTGAGGTGGGGCCAGCAAGCTTCACTGACCAAACCCCACCCTGTGACGAGATGAGAAGGGGTGAGTTCATGAAGTTTCACAGTTCGCGCATGATTTAGTGTATTTCTGAGTACATTCAGGCTCAGCACAGCATGTCCGCATGTATGAAAAGCCGATATGCCATCCTGAACAACTTAGGAAAAAAGCGGGGAGTTTTACTTGTGAAGCAGGAAAGGGCCTGGAACATTTGTCATACAGTATAAATGTGACTGAGAAAAAGACGGTATTTGAGGTGAGAGATTTACAAACTTTCATGCTGGAGGTCTTAGTTTAGTGAAGATCAGAAAGGATTGAAACAGGATGTGTTCTCTCTGTGACTACCACATGAAAAGCTGTAAAAATGTTAAATACGAACAAAGATGTGGTGTAATGTGGTGTAATGTAACCTTTACGAGAAAGAGGGAATAGATCAGCAGCTGCCTCAAAAAAAATGCTCAAGTAAGTTTGGAGAAAGAAGTAAAAATCTGTTTCTTCTCTCATTTCTTTTTCTTTTCCTTTCTAACTGCTGTCTTCTCTGCAGTACTAATGGGGTCAGTGCAAAACTCTTTACTGCCACAACTACATGTGGTTGTTTTAGCTCCATTGCAGGTTATATGTGCTTATTGTTCTGGCAGTGGGCACCGAGATGTGATCTTCAGGGAGGAGAAAACAAGCACTAACAAGGCCACTTAGTGTAACCTTTTATGAGTGTAATTGCTGGACACTCAATGAGTGGTTTGGTGGGTTTGTGTGAATGGGTGAGACATTGAATATGGGGGGTTGACTGTGTGCATAGGTAAATGTGACGACTGGTTATATGAATTACGTGAATGCCAGTGGAAAGCTTGATGCAAATGGGTGAATGTGAGTAGGTAGGTGAATGATACAAGGTGGGAGAAAGTGAAGTCATTGTTGAATGGGGTTGGTAGGGGAATGATGTTGAGTGAGTAACTGGGTGGATGACTGTGGGGAGGATAACATAGGTAGACGAAAGCTTGTTAAAACACAATTAATTGACTGAAATGCAACCTGCTGCCTCCAGTAACATATTTCAAACACTGAAAATACAACAGTGAGAGGGTAAGGCAATGTGAATTAGGTGAATGAGTGGGACGGTAGCTTGATGAGAATGTATGATTGAATGTGTGAATGAGTATGAGTGAGTGGGTGAACAGCAGAAAGGGCGAGTATGTGGATGGGAGTATATAGTTCAGTGGGGGAATGAGAGTGTACAGTTGGATGGATAAATGTGGGTTGATAAGAAATTGTGCTGAACATATAGAGGGAATACTGGTGAATGTTTGAAGGGAATCTGATCAGTCAGAGGCCTCTTGCCTCATAGTTGGGTTCCAAGGCTCATTGGACTAATGCATCCACTAAGCCTTCTGACAAGTCTGATGATCTGTATTTGACCTCCAGTGCTCCAATCAACCTTTCATCCTCTGAAGGTCGAAAAAAAGAAAACTATTGAGTTGTGTAAAATTGAACGTGTGCACCCTCTCTTCCCTGCCAGACGCTCCCTGAGAAAATCAGGTTTCCTCAACTGCATGGTGTAATTCTGTGTATAGACTTCGGCCCCACCACTTTTTGGAATCACCAGCCGCCACTGCACCTTGTTCCTAACCTCCGAGTTTGAGTGCAGGTTACAGTTAATATGTTGTAGACCACAAGCTTGTACAGTTTATCATAGAATTATGGAAAATAATTGCCTATTACGTAAAATATGCACTTTATTGAAATATGGGATGCGTTAGTTCAACGCGGCTGATGCTGGAGTCTGTGTTTCCCACTGGACTCTCTGCTCAGCTTCCATTAGTATTAACATCTGGTGCTGTGTACTCGCCAGTGCCAAACTTTTAATCTTTTCCTGTCTTTCTCTCGTAGAACGTGGTTAGGATTTTATTGTGCTTTTTTAAAGATTATGCCCACCACAATAATTTTATGAAAGAAAATGTGTGCCCACCTGTTTGTCTCGTGCATACTTTATTTCAAGTACTTTTATTCTAAAAAATGCACATGGAGGAGTATTTAAAAGGGTTTTACTCTTCCTCTTTCCAAAACCATTTGAAAGTCACTTATTTTTCAGGTGCACATAAACCACAGCGAACATAATTTTAAACCAGTGATATGGTGCCCCAAGGTAGTGCATTTGCTGTAGACCCCTGTGTTCAAACCTGCAAATCACAAGTTAAAATCTCAGTAAACCTAGCTGGATGAGCTTTCTGTTCCCCCAAAGACGATGCAATAACATTCATATTGATTGCAAATGTTACTTATTTTTCAGGTGCACATAAACCACAGCAAACATAATTTTAAAGCAGTGATATGGTTATCCGAGGTAGTGCATTTTATGTAGATTCAAGTGTTCAGACCTGCAAATCACATGTTCGAATCTCGGTAAACCTAGCTGAATAAGCATTCTGTTCTCCCAAAGACGATGTAATAAGATTCATATTGATTGCATTTTCAAGCCATGACACTTTGACAGCAAATAATGTTTTTTTTTAAACTGTGACAGCGCATCAGCTGCTTCTCTCTAAACTGAGGGATACTTGTGGAAACCGAGCACATCACCACCACCCACAGGTGTCTCTAGCATAGTACATCAACCTTTCATCTCTGTGTTACCACTGTAACTCATTGCTGTAATCTCTTTTCCAATCAACAAATATCTCTAATCAACACAACTCTTGCATGTATCTCTCTTTATCGTGGCACACCAAACTTACAACTCCTTCTCACTACCAGCCAATCCCCTTCCAGTGCCCACTCTGCCATCTACAGATCTCTAATGTACATCACCACCTGCAGATCTCTTACGTACCCATTTACTGCCACATCTCTTCCATCGAAAAGGACTACCTCCTAAAGGTCTATCTCATCCAGACCACCCTCTGAAAATATCACTCCCATCTAATTTATCACTACAATAATTGCGAGGGTGCTTCACAACCTGCAGCCTTTTCATTTTGCACATGCATCCCTATCTATTCACCATGTCACATAAATCCACTACACAAATACACTACGCACCACACAATTCCACTCCCCACAATTCCACAACTAACAATTCTAATCTAACCCACATAATTCCACTCCATGCAACATACATCCCCTCCAAACAAAAACAAATAGGTAAAAGACATTGTCATTTACAACACCAATAGCACAAACTCTCGCAGATGCGAGACCTATTGCATTGCAAATGCTTGTTTTATTATTATGCCCAGTAATATCTTAGCAATGGTTCGGTCTGTCTATGTTTGAGTTGGTTCAACCTGTCCTATTTTGACATGTTTTGTCAGATAGCTGTCTGTGTCAGACTCAGAGGCAGCATTCCTCATTTTTCTTTGCCTACAGTGGGCTTCTTTAGCAGAAGGCACGTACAACAATGTATGAACACATCCAATTCTGTAAATTACTGACTTTTAAAGTCGACTTTTCTGTTTTCTCTCGATAGAACCCCCAAATATGCATATTTAATTTGGATAGGCACCGTACTATTTAGAAAATCCTAACTAATGTACATGCAATAATCTGAGTGGTTCACTCCACAACTCAGCTATATTTGATTTGTCGGACACGCCAGGTGAGTCCGGTTTGTTCACAATCAGATGGGTAACACGTACACCGGACAAGTGACGCAACCTTCACCAGCCTCATTGGCCATTCAGAGGCAGTGACCTGTCAAGAAACTGATAGATTTGCAGAAAACTCACTCTACTTGTCTACTTTTAGTTCCCTATGTCCCAAACCCAGATTAAACTTGGCAGAACGTTCATTATTGCCCTCTCAAAGCAGAGGGATGACAAGAGGAAATGTTGCAGGGATAGTAACATTGAGTCCTTATATTGTATGGTTTTGTAATTGCAGTTGTGCAGTACTTCATTCCCCTGATGAAGGTCTGAACCACATTAGTGGACATACGTCACACTACCCTGTGAGGAAGTGTTTGATTGGAAAAGTTTTTGAATTGCAATATGTTCTGTGTGAGCAACATTTTAATGTCACCAGTGAATGACCAGAGTGGTGCTTCTATCTGGGTTTAGGTTCCTGAGCATAGATGTGTGATGTCTGGATCAGGAGCGAGATATAAAATGCAAGCAACAAACATTAACTCATTGTTGTCCCTGATTAATGGGTCTCTTTGGAATCCACCTGGGGCAGCCGACAAGCATCCCATAGCAAGTACTAGATACATGCACTGATTGTAGCTATCTATATATTCCTGCTGGAACCACAGTTAAGCGACCTCCAGGCATTCACTGAATACATCCATCTTGGTAAATGATTTGGAGTGATGAAGAATAACCCAAAAGCGTGTACAGAAATATTTTAAGGGTTTTTCCAGGAGTTACATAAGAGGGACCCACAGGAGTGCACAGGATCCAGGCAGTAAGGATAAATGGTGTACACGGTACATCCAAAAGTGGCAAAGGAGTAGCCCACTGCATTTAGTTGTTAAATGTACAGCGTATGCACCCTCTGGAGCTAAGATAGGAGTAACAGAGGAGCGACCCATAGGAAATTCTCCTTTGGGTTATCTGGAGAACATAACATAAGCAAATATTAATTACAGTGCTAACTGCTAGCACCAAGCCTCAAGTCTGTCACAAGCTAACCATAGTCTTGTTTCTCAATGAAAAGTTAACAGTTACATCAAAAAGCTTCATAAGAAACAAAGCCTGGGACAGCAATCCTGGTTACCCATTGTTAATGTTTCCTTAAATACCCAAACGTATTTTTTATATTAGAAAGATATTCCAAATTGAGAAATGTAGCACACAGACCGAACAGGAGGCCATTTGTATGTGCTCACCGACCCTGCCCTTGCACCTTTGAAATTATCCAGAATGGGGCCACACACAGGAGCAGATTTACCTAGCATTCATACAACACAGTGCAGCAAGGCAAGTTGCAGGCCCTACCTCCTTTTTATTAAATTTGGCCCCAGCGATGGGGTCCATGAGACTCAATAAGGCTTTGGGAGGGGGGCTGGTCTCCCCTGCCCCTTAGATATTGGCCCAAGGAGATGTGTGCCCAGGGGCTCAAGAAGGCTTGGAGAGGTGAGCTGCCTTCCATTTTTATTTGAACTGGCCCAAGAGGATAGGGTTCCGTTGCCAATTAAGGCTAAGGGAGGGGTCTGCATGCCCCCTCCCCTTACTATGTATGTTGTGGCCTAGGGGGATGGTGTCCCAGTGGGCCTAAGACTGTGCACAGCATGGGGTTTGCAGCCTGCTTGCAATGTGGCTACAGGGCCTACTGGCAGGCCCAGTATTGTGGCCAATGCTCTGCTGCACATGGCTGAAGGCAAAAGCCAGCAGGGCTAGCTGCCTGTGGGGGGGAGGGGGAGGGGTTGCCAGAAACTGCAAGCATAATAGTGGTAATAAATTATGTCATTTGAGATCTCATCATTGATGCCATAAATTATGTCATAGAACGTATCATGAGTGATGTAACTTGTGAAGTCAGAAGCAGTGCATGGTGCAGGTGCAGGTTATAGTTAGCTCTGCTTACTATAACTGGTGAATTTCTGTGTTTTTTTTGTTCAAAACTAATGTTGTCACTGACATATTCACCTAACTATAATGTCACTTTAACCTTTAAGTTTTTATATATATATATATATATATATATATATATATATATATATATATATATATATATAATATTTTATATGCATTTCTACTCCTCATAGACAGACCTCCCAGATCCTTTCCTATTTGGGGAGCAGCGGTAAACTGTGCCACCTACTGAATTTCTCCTTACTGAAAAGGGGTATTTATATGTGCAAAATCTGACCGGCGATGAGGCATAGTTGCCTGTTTTTAGCCTCAGCTTCAGAGCCTTCATGCACACTGCAATGCGCTTTGTGAAGGCTAAGAGCCAGCTTCGTTAATCTTTTCACCCTCCGTTTATCTTTTCACCCTCCGTTTGTAGATGCTGCACTCTCACAGCAGCCCAAATTCTGTTCATCCATCACATCAAAGAGCCAAAATGTACTTTCTGCGTTTTTAGATGTTGTGGGAAAACTGCGCCCTCGCCCTCATAGCATTTGGCTGGTGCTGAGTTCCATGCCAGAGTCAGAGGATGTTATTGAAAGGGATTAATACAAGTTATTTTTTACAGCCCAACCATCAGGTTTGTTGTTACTCTGAGATGATTGATGACAACGTGAATAAGCCCACTGGCTAGGTCACTGAGTACTACACAGCACGATGACATGATACATACACAAGCCTGATCCATGATGGAAAATCCTCAGGAATGTGTAGGCCAGCGCCCCCTTTCAAAAAGAAACATAAGAAGCCAAATATCCCGCTACAGAAGGCATGTAAACACGCTGTGCCAACCAACCTCGGCATCTCCAGCTAAATTACCCTTTGGAGAAGGCTGGGAGTGTAGCGAGAACTGTAATGATGAGAGGCTGCCCTGCCTTCTATAATGCAATATCCGTCACTTTCAACAAATGAGTGCTTAAAGGGAACCTTGTGGAAATTTGGGGCCTAAGTAGATTTCCTGTGTTAATGTATTTACCTTACTGGGTTTGCGCAGTATAAATTGGCTCTACCACGGAGTTGCCCACGGTGTGCAAAGCATCTCAAGATATTTTGGTAAATGAAGTCCTTGAGTTATGTCTGTGACACATTTAGAGCCCCCTTAGTAGAAAACGTACATGTTATGGGTGAGTTATCCACATTTTTAAATATTGTAGCATTTTGCTACATCAATCACAGTAAACATTGGGTTAAATACTCGCTTAACAGTTCAGGGATCAGAGGTTTCCATTCATCAAAATGGAATATTTACAAATTATATTTCATTCGGGGGTTTTGTGTGATGTTACATTTCCTAATACAGAGGCCTGAAGTTAGAGCATGTTGGTGGGTTAAATGTTCTTACTCACTGCGGGTGAGCTTGAGTGGTGTAGTACTTGGCTAGAATTCCAGCAAAGGAGCCCGACTTCTTCTCAGAGGGTTGAGGGGGGTTCGCCTGAGATAAAAATTTGAAAAAATGGGCACATATAGTGCATTTAAAGCGTAATTTGCCATATGCTTTGACAGAGCAATCAGTAAATATTCAAGGCCTTTCGTGATGTGCCAAACCAATGAAACCTGATGCTCTCAAGAAGTTGACCCTGTTTTTTTCAAACATACTGTGACCACCTCAATATGTCAAAAATGACCTACATAGAGAGCATTTAGTCATTGCTGTCCCCTCGTTCCATACATTACATGAAATATACCAGAGCCAGAATTTTGCCATGTATGCTATCCATATACCATTGATGATCCTTAATGTCAAAAAGTATCTCTAGTATATTTGTACGAATGGTTCCTCTCCCATATATCATGAAGTACTAGCAATGGGACAGCACCAGCAGTTTGCCACTGGTGTCCCATATACCAATAATTGTATATAGTTGGTCAGTGCCAGCTTTTTTCCTTGGGTGCCCCAGATGCCAAGAATTACCTTTAGTATGCCAGTGTCAGTATGTTGCCCGAAGTGCCTGTTATGCCAAGAATTATCTTCCGTTTTCCAGTGTGAGCATTTTTTGTGGTGTCTCATATGCCAAGTATCATCTCTAGTATGTAGTAACAAATTTCACCTGTAGTATGGCAGTAGCAATCATTACATTAGTGTGACAGTGCAAAGTATTACCTCTACTATACCACTGTCAGTTTTATTTTGCAAGTTTATTTATTCTAAGAATTACCTCCACTATGCCAACCCTAGCATTTTGAGATGGATATCAAGAATTACCTTAAGTATGCCAGGGGCAACTGCAAACTCAATCATAACTACACATTCTCACTCCCTCATTCTCACTTATATCTCATCACTCACACAATCTCACTCATTCTCATTCTCACTCACTGTCACACACTGAAGCCCACTTATACTCACTCTTACACTCGCTCACTCATTTGCAGTCACTCATTCATTCACATCCACTTACATTCATACTTGCACTCACTCCTACTGTCACTCATACTTACAACCTCAGTCTCACTCATTTTCATTCAGTCTCACTTATTCTCACTCATTGAGACTCATTCTCACTGACAGATACACTCACTATCATTCACTCTCACTCATTATCACTTACATTAGATCTCACTGAGACTCCCTCATGCTCAGGCATGCTCATTCATCCTCACTCACTCACTTCCCAACTTGCATATTAATTCTTACTGACTTGCCCTTGCTTGTACTCACTTTCACTTGCACTCACTTTAACTTCCAATCACTAATTCAGACTCACGTGATCTCACTCATTCCAGCCACATTAACCCAGCCACTCATTCCCACTTGCTGACTTGCATGCACTCTTATTCATTGCCATTCACTTGCACTCAGTTTTACTCATTCTAGCTGACGTTTGCTCTAAGTCTTACTGTCTCACTCACTCTTACTCAAACTCACTGTCACTCGCTCCATCACTGACTATTTCACTTTCACTCACTCAGACATGTTCACACATACACTTACTCTACCTCAGACACACACTCTCACCCACATGCACACATGTGGCATTTGAAAACATTTTGTTGGCTTGCATTGCGGCCTGTGCAGGTCCCGCTTGGACTCCACACAGTTCCTTCCTACTTCAGCCAGTACTGCAGCTTGAAACAGAAACCTCAAACCTGCGCAGCCGCAGGTACCAAATTTCAGTCTCTGCCCCTTCACCCTACCCTTTCCCATCTCTGTGACAAGTTGTGAAAGGATTAGGTGACAGGCTGTATTGTAGGCTGCCCTGATTACTGCAAGGCTTAAGCCTGCAATGCCCAAGGCTAACTTTAGCTGTAATGCTTTTGCATATCACAAATAGTGAGGCCCTGAGGTGTGCCAGGCCCCTGAGTCAGGGCTTGCACTATACCAGCCCAGAACAATCTGTTTGATATCTGGTGTTATTGGACAATATGACTGGCTGCTGTTGAGCCTGAAGGTTGGCTTTTTTTAATACCTCCAGGATGCAGAGGGACAATGAAGACCTCTGTGATAATTGGATACAATCAAGTCTGCACCTGCAACAGAGAGAGCACCATAGAAGAGATGAGCAATGCTTGTGCCGTGTTGTGTGGGTATATGCATGACTTGGCTCAAGCTTGCAGGGGCAGTGAACACACGCCTGGGTTTTGCCTGTAGAACTATCTGTGCTGTGCCAGTGGCAGGGACAGTCTTTAAGGTGACAGAGGGCAGCTGGCCATGCGATAATGGACAACCTATGCCTCTTACTATCACTGAGCAAGATGGTAACAGATACATATTCATAATGTGGGGCTTGAACTTTAATTTCCCAATTGCAGGGGACACTATCCTAGCTACACATGTACGTCAAGGGCAATGATAGACTTTGTTTATAACTACGGACACCTTGGGTGGAGAGGCCCACATAGTGAACACAAGGGCCTATAATGCTGGTAAAGCCTAAACTTTACAGGTGGTCACTATTCAGTGCATCTAATTGATAACTGGAAGGCTTTACAGGAATAATGGGTCACTCCTGGGTAAATAAGGATACATCACTGCTGATGTACCCGCAAACAGGCAGGTGTTTTACACAAGTCACCATAAGACTCAAGTGGAGAGTGGCACTATGTTCCCTTAAATTGAGAAGTATAAATTGGACAAAATATTAGATGCTATTGTGACTCCCAGGGATGCTCTTGAAATGAAGATTGATGCTGTGGTCATTGATAAGGGCCTCTTGAAAGAAAGCCAAAGAAAATTGGCCCAGAGGAAACACAGCGACGAGAGCACCATCAGTGAACTGAGCCCTGCCATTTGCGTATTTGAAAGGAAAGTAACAAAGTTAATGGACATGGTCAAAATATTGGAAAACAGAGCGGAAGTTGCTGTAGGGCGGAAACGTATGAACAACATCTACATTGTTGGTTTATCGGAGGGGAGAAATAGACCTCGCTAGCTATTTAGAAAAATTGCGAGG
Source organism: Pleurodeles waltl (assembly GCF_031143425.1). Lineage (NCBI taxonomy): Eukaryota > Metazoa > Chordata > Amphibia > Caudata > Salamandridae > Pleurodeles > Pleurodeles waltl. The sequence continues at coordinate 1,764,013,802 of NC_090440.1, forward strand.
CAGTGGCACATTAATCATTTTTTTGTTAAATCAATTTTATTTGAAGTTCATGCATCAATCATCATGCAAAAAGGACAAATATAAAAGTATATGCATATTAAAATGATTTCAAACATGAGAAAGATTTAAAATAACAGGATATTTTTTTATATAAAAAAAGAGAAAGGAAAAAAGAAGGAAGAAGAGAATAGAGAAAAGTGAAGAAAGGAGAGGAGAGAAGGTAGAAAAGAAGAAATTAGATTAAGAATTTGAGGAATGTAAGGAAAGAAAAACTTTGAAAAGTAAGCAGTATAAGTAAGATGTAACTTTTTGATATAAAGCAGAGATGCAGTATGTTTTCTATGCTCATCACATACGAAATTCCACCATGTAAGCAAGGACAATTAAAAAAAGATCTTTCAAACAGGAAAGAACAGCTTTTTTATAGAAACACTTTATTGCTTTTACATGCTAGCAGTAACAGTGTACACTTCATTCCATTCAAAAACAGTATTATATAGCTCTAAACTTTCAATACAATACTGGCCCCAAACGTTGCTCGCCATACAAAAGTAACATTGAGGAGTAATTAGACCAGTAGTTCGTGATAATCCCACCATTTTCCCCAAACCTTTTGGAATTTCTTAGGATATCATCTTATTTGTAAATAACTTATTCAAGTTTTCCACACCAGTCCAATGCCCTTTTCCAAGCCTCCAAGGGGGGAATTGTGGTAGCTGTCCAGTGGCGGACCATGTCCCGTTTGACAAGTAGGGTATCCCTCCCCACCAGTGACCTATCCCTGCGGGGGTCCATCCATATCTTCCAAAAATGCCCAGGAGAGCAGGAACGTACAACTTTAAAAGCAAGTGTTATAAACAGGCCAAACAGTAATGGACTAGGAGATAAATGATCAATACAAGGTGAAAAAGAACCTGGGAAAACATTCTGTAGCGTAAGTGGAATGTTAGATTGAAACATTTTTAAGCATTTAGACCAAACCAAAGTCCAAAAGGCTTTAACATGACAACAATTAAACAACATATGAACTGGAGAGTCATTATATTTGGAACATGACCAGCATAAAGGGGAAACTGAGGGGTCAAATTTCACAACCTGTTCTGGTGTAGTTACATCTCTATGATAGATACAAAAAGAGTGACTGTGTGATATTAGCTTCTTTAGAGGTTGTGGATAATTTAAGCCTATTGTGCCCCAAAATTGGGTTAAAAGTGAGATGGATAAATCATTTTTCCACAATAGCTCCAAGGGACTTTTATTTCAATGAAGATTAGGACATACTAAGGTCTTATAAATGATATCAGCTTTAGGAATAGTGCCATGGACAGCATTGTCGAGAGCGACAGTTAGTTTGATTGTGAGAAATCAGAAGGCCTGTGTTACTTGGAAAACATTGAATAAAAGAGGAAGTTCATTTTTATTCTTCTAAGGAGGAGTCAGGCAATTGACTACAAAAGAATGATCAATTATAAATTGATATACATAAGTAATACCTTTTTCCTTCCCCAATGTTTATAATAGAGGGATCTATTATGAACCTTAATTAATTTTGTTATACCATATCTGGACATTGTTTATCAAAACATATTTTATGTATGTAGATAAGTAAGTAAGATTTCTTTATTCAGTTAAATAGGTATAGCCATAAAAGATGCATAAAAACAGATAAACTCAATACAACACAGTCATATCATAAGATATACAATCACAGTAAAGAAAAAGAGTCGAAATAAAAAACCAAAAGACAGTAATCTTTCTTGGGCACATTATCAGCCTTGAAGGACAAAAATGTCAAACCAGGCAAAATATACAACAGTTTTCGGGGAAAAAAAGAATAAGGCGGCCCTTCCATAATGCAGTGAGCGTTGGCACATAATCAATCACCCAGGATAATGTTATCACCCATAAAAAACTCACCAATTACAGCAGCAGATAAAAACCACAAAAATGTCACCCAAGCCAAAATAAAATAAAATAGAATTAAGAGCAGGTCTCCTGCAATTTGACAATACTGTTTGAAAAAATCCTCTACATTCACACAAGTGCAAACGTCCCTAGCATCAGGAGGAAAAGTATTGCTGGCCTTATTTGATTCAAATTTGCTGATTTTAGGATGAATATAAAAAAAATGTCCTGGGAAATGTATAAAAAGTGCAAAACATTACAACATGGGCAATGGTCCAGGCTAAAGTCTTATCACACTCACATGCACCTAGGTACCATGGACGGGCATCCTCTGGGAAAACTAATTAAGAGCAGAAAGATTAATTCTAAACCTGGATAAGAGCTGACAATGATATACATTATTAACCCAGGTCAAATATGCCTCAGTAAAATGTACAGTTTAAATCAAGCAATGGGCCTGGGTGGCCGGTTTCTGTATTTCAATCCCTTCCCTGAGTGCAGAAATGCACGCTAAAAATATTTGTTTTACCAACAGGTAATTGGCCCTGACAATCCCTTCGGGACATGAGAACAAGCTAGGACAGCCCAAGCTGTCATTTCTGACTTGATATACCTACAAGTGTTAAGGGAACTTTGCGGGATGGCCAGTAACCACCTGGCAAACTTGTTTTCTTCCCATTGGACGGTACTACAGTGCGGATACACTAAGATATCACTACCATAACATATAGCAGATTCACACTTGGCTTTATAAATGTGGATCAGAGCTTTTATCGGTTTCCTGACAAATCTTAAACTAAAGTCCAAGACTGACCCACAAAATCTGGCTAACCTAAGAGAAATAAGGTGCCCCAGTAGCTTCTATGGTCAAGGAGAATGCCCAGATAATTAAAGGTGTGTACTTGGGCAATCTTTAGGTTGTTACAGAAATGGGTTTTTGCTCTGGCAGGTGACCAGGATAAAAGATTTCTTATTATTTACAGAGAGGTCCATTCCACCTATAAAATCAGCAAAGGAATCAAACAGTTGGAGCCCCAACGCTGTCCTTGACATAAGGACGGCATTGTCTGCCTGTAAATTAACTAGTAGTGGCCAAGAGCCCACGCAAGGAGGATAGCATTGTTCTCTCGACAATACCGCCTCCAAACCATTGATATAAATAGCAAATAGAAAAGGGGCCAAAATGTACCCTTGCCCGATGCCGCGAGTGATGGAAAAACATTAGTACAAGAGCCATCCTCTCCAAATCTTAAAGATACAGACATATGTAATAGATAATGTGAATATTTTAAAATGGGATTTTTGGAGGTTAAGGTGCAGTTAAACATATGTATAACATCATTGAATGAAAAGTTATTAAGTAATGAACGCTAAACATTCATCTACATTGGTCGGGGTTATGTTGTAAATCATGTATCATAGCATAACACTGTCTGATTACAAAAAGTGGTTTAATTTAAAATCAGGGAATTGAATACCTCCTTCAAGCTTTAGGCATTTGAGCTGAGAGAGGGCAATACATGGAGTCCTGTTATTCCATCAAAATATCTGACAAAGGAAATGTAGTTGTTTAAAACAATAACTAAGAAATTTTAAAGGTAACATAGATATAGTGTACAAAATGTGCGGTGGAATTATCAGTTCAATAGTATCAAGTCTTTCCTACCATGTTAAATATAATGGAGATCAAGTCTTGAATTTTAGATTTAAACACAAAAAAAAATGACAAAGTGTCTCTATTACAGTGGGATGGAACCAAACACCAAGATGCTTAAGTTTTGAAGGGTGTCATGTAAAATGGTGCTGGTAAGCCTGTGGGTAATAGAGAGACGTCAAGGGTAAGAGCTTAGTTTTATTAAAATTAAGTTTATTGCCTGCAATACAAGATCATATGGAAAGTTCCTTTAAAAATGGATCAAGAAAGATTGGAATATTGGACATATATATTAGGATATCATCAGCATATGCAGATAACTTAATTTCCAGAGATCCACATTTGAAGCCAGAGATACGTTTATAACAGGGGATACATTTCAAGCATTTCAAGAAAGGTTCTAAGTAAATGACAAATAATATAGGGGATAGAGGACAACCATGTCTGGTACCTCTATGTAAATCAAAATAAGGAAAAAAAGCAACCATTAACAAAAATACTAGCTCAGGGGTTAGAGTAAACTAATTGCATAAAAGAAATTAATTTTGGACCAAATCCAAATCACCGAAGGGTAGTGATCATAAATTGCCAGTTAATAGGGTCGAAAGCTTTTTCAGCATCAAATGAAAGAGCTACAAGTGGGGATTAAAATTTTCCAGCTGATTGTCAATATTAGAGAACATTCTAGCATTATCAGAAGCAAGCCTCCCCATAATAAAACCAGACTGGTTGGGTTTAACGGGAAGTGGAACAACAGATGATAAACAAGAGGCTAGAATCTTGGCAATGATCTTACAATCATAATTAATAATGGATATATGCCTATAATATTTTCAAAATTTGTGATCTTTTGCTGGTTTTGGGTATAACGGTTATCAAGGCTTCCAGAAAGGAACCACAAGCTTTTGAATCAGAAATAAAGGGGCAAAAGATTCTAACATTTTGGTAGAAGAAAATGTAGAAAAGAATAAAATAATGTCAGTAGAAAACCCAACTGGACTATGTGCCTTTGCTCTCTTTAGGGATTTAACTGCATCCAAAACCTCTTGTATGTTATATTGGCTTCCAGCTCAGTAAATGTATCTAGAAGTAGGGGAGGTTGAGGGAGATTGTCAGAGAAATCCTGAATATGAGGCACAGAAGGGGTAGTATCCTCATCACACAGTGTTTTATGAAGTGCCTGAAATGATTTAGAAATATCAGCTTTGGGGATTGATATACAATTATCAAATTCATTAGCAGTTTATCCAATTGCCTTACCTTCTGTTTTTATTTTGAAATAATTTGCAAGCATTTTATCTGTCTTACTCTGACCACCATGAAATTTCGATTTGAGTTTGAGCAGGATGTTACAAGCATCAACAATTGCAAGTTTATTAAGATCTGATTTAGCTTTAACCAAATCATGTGGCATGGAGGGAGATTTGGAAGTAAAGTAAGCATTTTCAAGTGTTTTAATTTTGTTCAATAGGAGTATATACTGTATTGAGCATTCAAACCTTTTTTTGTCCTGGCTGAGTAAGCAATGTTGAAGACCCAGAAGGCTTTTAAATGCATCCCAGCTATTGACAACAGAAGTATCATTAGAATTATTTAAATGAAAACATTCTTGTGTAAATGTAGCATCAGTAATTGATTGTCAGATAATAATGTGTTATTAAGTCTCCATATGCCAGTTTTGGACTCAGTATTAGAAGTATCTATGGAAGTTAATACAGGGGCATGGTCGGATATAAAGATGGAGTCAAAGTTAATACAGGGGCATGGTTGGATATAAAGATGGAGTCAATCTCAGAAAATTATAGAGTAGGCAGCAATGATCTTGTAACTAATATATAATCAATTCTGGATATTTTATTATGGACATTAGGGAAAAAGGATAATTCCAACTTATCAGGATTGCAAGTCCTCTAAGTATTAAAAACAGCCTGGTGGTAATTGCTGACTGAAGTGCTTTATGCAATTTATCAGGTTTTAATTTATATTTTCCTTCCATAAAAGATTCTACCAGTTGGTTAAAGTCTTCGGTCATAATTGTATTACAGTTGGCGATATTAACAAGTTTTACCTTAATTGAATTCCAAAAACTCAGTGTCAGATTTGATGGGACTGTAAATGTTAAACAAAGTAAAATGTTTGTTGTCTATAATAACATCAACCAACACCCTTCTTCTAGCAGTATCACATTCAATTGAAACAACTTGTAATTGCAGGGATTTATGGCAAAGAATAGCTACACTATCCTTCCCAGTAACTGCAGGATAGATTAAAAAAAACCTTGCCAACCCCTTGTCTCTTCAGTTTAACAGATTCAGAGGCATTAACATTTATTTCCTGTAAACAAATGTTAAAGTTAAGTTTAAATACATGATAAAAATACCTTTTGTATTTTAACCGGATGTCCAAGACCATGAATATTGCATGATACAATATAAACATAGTGAGTACAAGGGGGAAAAGTATAGGAACAAGGGTGACAGGCTGCAAAAGAGAGAGAAGAGACAAAACAGCATTGATTAAACACACAAGGTACAAACATGGAAAAAAGAAGGTGAGCATCAAATAGGCTCTCCTAGAAAACAGAAAAGAAAAGAAGAGTGAAAATGAGAGAGAGAAATACATAAAAAACAAAAGAAGGAACATAGCAAGGATAAACATCCATATCCGGATAACCAGCTAGGAAAATGTGTTTGAGATGGGTCAACACCATAACAAGATTGGCAGCAGAGCAGAAGTAAATAAAATAGAAGAGGAAGAAAAGCCATAAGAGTAGTAACAAAATTATACTGCATTTTAAAGCTTTGAGCCACAGTATCCATTTTATGCAGTGTAATGCTCTGGAATACAATTTCAGTGTAACAGGATCATCAAAGGATTTAGCAGCACCCTCATGTTACTTTTACTTTGCATAGACAGGGATGCCATCTCCTCCATCTTGTTCTCCATATTAAACCACCTACTTTGAATCTGTTCAAGTTTCTCGTTAGTGGCACACTTAAAGGGCTGTAGACCCCGAACCTCATCAAGAATAGTGTCCAGTACAGGGTTACTTTATGAAGCACTGGATGATGGAGGGTCATTTTTAGATCTCTTGGACTTTGCCCCGAGGAAATGGCCTTAGTTTAAAAAAAATCACTACCCATTTTGGTGTGGAGCAAGTAGTAGCGAGAAAACCTCTGCAAAGATTTTATACTGCCCGTTAGAGTTAGACAGCAATATAAAATAATAGTTAAGGCAGGAAATCAAAATGGTGTTGGAAGAAAGTACTCAGAATGCTGTGGAACAATGAGAAACACTGTTGAAGAAGAATTCCAGAAGAATCAGTCATATGAAAGAACAATGAACTTTCAATCATCTCAAAATGGTGAGCAAAATAGTGTAAGGCCGATAAATGGGCAGTTAGATAAATGGCAGAGAGAAATTCAAGAAAAATATGCAGACCATCAATGAAGAAATGAGTGACTTTGCTTTAAACAAGCCACCCTTCATGAAGAAAATACAAGAAGGTAATCAGGTGCCATTTTGTGCAACACAACGTGTTGAAATACTTTCACCAGTCCATCAACAAAATAGGAGTTGAGCTGACAGGAGGTAAGCACTTATTATGGTGCAGAAGGCATGAGTAAAGGGTGCTGCAAGAAGCAGTCAGGAAGGCTTCTTTAAGTTTAAGGAAGCTTCATGAACGCTGTAGCTCAAAGGACTGCTCCCATCTTAATTGGTGCATAAGCCACACCCTTCCCCCATGGAGCCTTAATCATTAACACAGTTTTTCGAGCTTGACAGATCTCACAGAGTACTGGTGAAACAGCCCCTCTTTTCTGGACGCCCCTAAGGCCGGTGGTGACTCACCTTCTTCATTACAAAGACTGGAATATCATCCTTTACAAGGCACAAGAGACTGGTAATACTGTTGTGGTTGACTCTCACCGTTCAGCGAGACTGCTAGATTAGTGATGGCAGCCTTTTTGTTTGCAGGTTTCTGAGTCACTCCTATGCCATTTAGAAGCTGTTGACCCAAATCTCCCAGCTCTCTAACAGTACCTCACCCAAACCCTAAGTAGTGATGGTGATGTCTGGCAGCCTAGCGCATAGACACTGGTGACCGTTCAGGGAAGTTGTGGTATAACAAATCTTACCCGTTTTCTCTAGTTAGAAATAGTCTCTTATACACACACAGGCAACGTAGAAGATGCAGGACAGTTTTCAATATATTTATTGAAAAGATAGCAATCTACGATAAAATGCATGTGCTACAATTATTATTACGATGAGAAATAAAAGAAGCAGAATGATGAGGGCAAAAGTGGTAAATATGAAACCCCCCAACATATTGCAATACCATGAAGTATGCAGTTCTAGTAATAAGGCCTAATCCCTACCCTAAAGCAAGAGCTGAGCATGATAAGCCTAATCTGCCAGTACAGTGTCCATGAGAGACGTTCCAACCCCGTTACCTTGGGGTGAGATCGGCCCCTTAGTCTCTGGATCAGGAATCATAGAGACACAAGGCTGTGATTCACTGCAAAGAATCAAGGAGTGTAGACGGTGTATCCTGGTGGAACCCCCTCTAATGACCTTGGTCTTGTGAGGTGTTTTTATAGGGCACATGTTATTGTTTGTGCAGGTATTCTGAGGCGAGTATATACCTAAACATCAGATTGTGTACGCAAACATGTGTCGGCAGTTACATAACAGATACCTGACATGTTTGCAGTCTGTTTTTGTCAACGTAAAACAAAGAGAGCATGATGATATTACCACGTACATCACTCATAATGATGTTTTCGCAGAATAACACTGATTAGGAAAATGAAAACATTTCTTTAGAACGCACACATCGGCAAGCACTGCTGAAGAGAAATAAATAATTAAATAGAATAAAACAGAGTATGATAAATAGGTCAAAGGGGACTAGGTCAAACGGGCAACAGGTCCGCAAGCTAAAGCTAAGCTATCTCCTGTGCACTAGCAGGGAATTAAAATGGACCCAATACAGTACTTGCAAATAGTAAGTTTGCAATTTCCCCTGACTATGCTCTTGCAGTCCAATGCAATAGAACCTTCTTCCTGAAAGTAAAATGAGAGTTAAGGAAAAATGAAGTGGAGTACATGCCTTTGTTTTCAGCATGGAACTGACTTGAAAAGTATAGTTGTGGCCAGGGGATAACCAGCGACAGAATGCTCTACCACAGAAACTAAAAGTTGCCAGAAACTGACGGGTGAGAATGTAGAAACTGATGGGAGCACCGATGTCCAAAAATGGAGTTGCAGCACTGACTACAGCAGCGGGCTTGGGGGACATTGGACATGATACAGATAAAGCACATAAGTCCCCCAAGACGTGTGAGTGAAGAGATGTCCCTACAGCACAAAGATGGGACTCAGGTTGTGATCCCCAGGGCGGCTGATAACTTGTAAGAAGTGAGCTAACTTAAAATATGATGATCCAGAGGTACATGCCCAAGGCAGTTGTGCAGTGATTTATCCTGAATATCAGTCTTTGTGATTTTTACATTTCTGAGCTGGGTGAGGGGAGGGACATGAAGGAGCAGGGAAGGCAAGATTGCCATATGCAGTGATCTTAATAGCTGCACAGACGTGTAAGGCTATCATAGCTGTGAGTCTGTGTTTACTAGACAAGACTGAACTGCGTAGTTCGAGAATTTGGCTCAGGACCTCGTCGCGCTGTGTACTACCCCGAAAATGGAATATCCTGAATGATTTTTCACCCTCTTTGTTGGAAGTAGTTCTTCTTCGAAATCATGGTAGGTGACCAACAGTCTTGTCTAGTAAACACAGACTCATAGTGAGTAATTACTCAATTTTTTTCTTATTTTGATTGACTAGTATGTTACTTTACATTTATTGTTCTGGAGAAAGATTTATGTTATGTATGCTTGCAGTGAAAGCTGTTGATACAGTGCCCTAAGGTAACTCTAACTCGTGCCCCCGCCGTGGACAGTTTTTTCAGCAAAAATTTTACTGCAGATATTACACTGATGTTATCGATGATGTTATCAAAGAAGTCATGAGTGCTGTAATTTGTGGGGTAATTAGCAGTGCATTGCAAGGGCGTGAGTTATAGTTACCTTAAGGCACGAGTTATGTTCACTTGAGATAACTCTAACTATAATCAGTAAATTTCTATGGTTTTGTATGTTTAAAATGTGAGCCCAAACTATAACACTCCTGTAGCCTTTGGTTTTTGTAAGTGAATTTCTGTTTTTTTTTTAACATAAAGTAATTTTGATAACTATACATTAATCCAACCACCACCACACACAGCCTTTGGCCTGTGGCCAACCCCCTGCAACCACCCAAGCTTGCGCCACACACAACCTTTTTAGTTTTTTGGGGAGGGGGGCCATGTTGCACTACCCCACTCCCGGGCCGGTATCTACCCTGGGGACCCCGTCCCCCGGGGCCAGGCCTAAACATTTTTTTTGGTGGGAAGGGGAGCCATGTGGCCCCCCTCCCAAGGTTGATCTTGGCCCCAGGGAACCTATCTCCCAGGGCCCGGCCTAAACATCACATTTTTGGGGGGGCGGAGGAGGGATGCGGGGCTACCCTCCCTAGGCCATTCTTGGCCCAGGACCCATCCCCCGAGGCCCAGCCATGCTATGTGGAGGGTTGGAGACCGCAAGGTAGCCTGAAGGCCCCTGCGGTCCCAGCTGGCTCCAGGCCTCCTGCGGGAGCCAGCATTGCTGTCACAGAGAGGGAGCTGCTAAAGATTCAGCTCCCTGTCTCTCAGAGTGAAATTGTTTCCTCTGTTTCCCTGCTTTCATTTCTGCACAGCTCCCCCGGCTGATTTCGGCCCCATCCCTGGGGCCCGGCATTCTAAGATATTTTTTTGGGAGCAGGGGAGCCACACAGACCCCTCCCAAGGTCAATCTCAGCCTAGGGGACCCCCAACCCCGGGGACGATTTCTGCCAGGGGACCAGAGCTGTTTGACAGCTGGAGTGTTTGCTCTGACTTGCCGGGAAATGTCAAAACTCCCGCCAAGTCAGAGCAAACAGCACCCCGGGACATAGCAGTAGCCGGCACTAGAGGCGTGGTGGTTCCCAGGGCCATGTATGGCACCACAAGCAGGGATTTGAACCCCTGCATTCTTAATATATTATGCCCCAGAGAGGTGGCAGTCCCTGGGGCTGTGGGGGGGGGGGCAAGGCAGCCCACCACATACAGATTGTATTTTGCCCCGGGGAAGTGGCGGTCCTTGGGTCTGCGGGAGGGGGGCACGCATTCAAAATTGTTCCAATGCCTCCAGTACCTGGCCCACCAGGGGGCTGCATTCAAACAAGCACAGGAGCCTGCACTTTGCTTTTTAAAACTTTTCAGCAGATCCACCACGTCTCCTGCCAAAAATGAAAAGAAAATGCTTTTTTGCTCCAGGGGTCCCTTAAGGACCCCAGTACCAAGCTAAGGGTATTTCTACACTGGTCCCCTTTTCTTTCTTTTTTAAAATCTTTTTTCTGGGACTCGACTGAAGCCGAGTCCTAACATGGCTGCCAACACTTCCTTGTTGAACTGTTGGCAGCCAATCCGATCTCAGCACGAGATCGGGAAGGTTCGCAGAGCCTTTGCGTCCCTAAATTTACAAATTTGTTTTCTTTTTCTTTAATTTCTTAAAAACTACTGAATGCATTTACAGCAAATAACAACAATGGCGCTTTCTGGACCAAGAGCTTCCTTTCCACTAAATTCCGTTCTCGGGTGCTATTCCTTTTCAAAATCTCTACGGACAAATGCATGGGGAAAAGGTGTTTTGGGACCCCCCCCTTTTTTCCGCTTGAAGGATCACCCCAAAACTTTCCAGACACCACCTGAAGTAAGCGTCGTATTTTTTTGGGATAATTTCGGGAAGATTCACCAAATGGCTCCAAAGGTATTAGTAAAACAAAAAAATGCTTTTTCTGTAGAAACCAGGTCCTAACTATAACGACTTAGTGGCGACCACAAATAGGGAATGGCTACATTTTTTTTTTGTGTGAAAAAAACAAATTTTAATGTGGCGATGTAGTTATGGTAATATGATCATAACTTATGTTTAAAAAAAGCCCTAGAAAGTCACAGAAGAAAACAAAGGTCACAGTGACATTATAGTTAGGTGTTGAACTAATACAAAACTTAAGTTTAAAAACAAAAATAAAAACCCTCATATTAAACAGTGATAGTTTAGTAAATTAACAATACCTTGCTCCCCTGCCATGCATTGCTTAAGAGCTCACATATTACATCACCATGACATGTCAAATGACATCATTGAAGACATCATTCATGACATACTTATAATACTGCTACTAATAATAATTACACATGTATTAATACTTCTAATTATGATTTTGAATTGTTCCATTGTATAATGGCACCAATTATTAAAGTAATACATTATTTTTATTATTATTTCCATATGAAACATACTGTTATACATAATATATGATATACATATATTGACCTGGACATTTGCTCAAGCTTACAAATTATTTTAGTTAAGACTGTCTGGTCTGTGTCTGTATTGGCTCATAAAGACTGTTGCAGGAAAGGTCTATAGTTCAAGCATTTTTGAGGAAGGCCGCGTGTTTTGGTAAGAAAAGCAGTCGCGGCTCGCGGGTATTCCTGAGGGTGGGTGGCGTGCGGGAGGGGAGGTCACATAATAAACTTCTTTTAAAAAAAATAAAATGTAAAAAAATCTTACCTCGGATCCCGCGCTGCTCCTCTGCAGGCTGCAGGCACAGGCTCCCAGCCTGCCCTGCGGCCAATCCTGACGCTGCTCCAAGCAGCGTCAGGATTGGCTGGGGGGGTGCCCTGCCTGGGGTCCATGCAGGTTCTCTTAAGCCTACAGCGCATGTGCATTTGGCTGGCCGAAACAGCTGGCAAACACATATGCGCTCTCAGGGGAGTGCACAGTACACTCCCATCTGCTCATCACCCCCAATGCCCCGCCCCTTACACAAGAATCACTGTTTATTATCCCTCCCTTGGGAAAGGATTTGCAGCGGTTGCTGCGGGTGGGGGGGCGACGCTCCTCCGCCCTTATGGAGGAACTACCCCTGAAGAAAAGGGGACCAGTGTAGAAACACCCTTAGCTTGGCCTCGTTGACATTCAAGGCTCATGAACACTTTCTCCATTGCCGCTTGCAGCCTTTCTCTCGAGGTTAAGTATAAAGAATGCTGTAACATGCAGATTCACATGAAGAAGTAGGAAGGGAGCATGCTGCTGCTTCTGCTCTCACGAGGATAAGTTTTACTTCTGGGTGGAAACCTGCAGTAGTCTACTTTCTAAAGGGGTATACAGAAGATTTTTCTTAATATAAGTAGTTGGGGTGTCTGGCCAGAGGTCAGTGAGACTGACCACCAAATGACGCTGGAGAGATTAGGCAATCTGCCATGAAATACAGGTCGGAGGCGGAAAATAGTATCTGTTTATAAATCACAAGTGCTGCCTTCATTTCGAAAATAATTCTTTAAAACAGTGACGTGATTGCCTAATAAAATTATCACCTTTATCCGAGGTTTTTTTATGTAACTTTTTCTTTTGTGCATACGTCCTTTTTGGGGGCTCTTTTTGTGCTTTAAATCTTAACACATCCCATTCGCGAAATGTTAAATAGTTTTATGGCCACAAGAGAGAACCAGTTTGCAACATCTGGCTTCAAACATGACCGGGCTGCTATGGGGAATGAAACACCAAACGCACAATATTTTCCTGTGGCTCCGAAAACCTTTGCACCAAAGTTTACACCTCAATTGTTTGCAACCGTAGTGGAAGGGTCCCAATGAAGGTTCTCAACAAAGGGGCGAAAGTAGGGTCTGCTGTCTCTCTGACTTGGCTAAAACCTTTGCTTCCCATAAGAGACAAACTGCGTTCCACCTTGGACCTAACTCACTTTTAGATGCCAGCCTCAAGCCTAACATATCAGCTTCCCCACAGTACACACTCACAGTTGTGGAGGGATTATTCTGACCCGTAACTCCGGTGGACCATGCCTGCCGGCCCCTACGAGCATGCCTCATGATTGCCAATGTAGAGATTAATTTACTCCAATGTGAATGGAATAATGTTTGACACCTAAGCCTGACTAGGAACATGTTGACTCCCTGTAAGAAATAGTAAAACTCGTTTTGCTTGTTTTCAGTAATAAGTTGGAATTTTAAGGCATTCTTCAGTATAAACCATGTCTGGTTTGAAATGAGTTGACGAAGTCTTAAATACAAGCTAAACGCCATTAGGGGGAGGGAGGATGAGTTCAAATTTGAATGCTGTTATTCCATCTATTACAAAGACGGTAATTCTGTGGAGACTAGGAATGTCAACCAGGCCAGATCTCTGGTGCCAGCACATGACATTATGATTAGAGCTGTGCTATGTTGTTTACTAACCATTACTTTCAGATCTGCTTTACTTTTCTGTCACTATTCCACCTACGGTTTTGTTATCATGGTGGTAAACTTCTTAGAAGGAAAGATTTGTGCAACATTTTTAGGATAAATATTGACAACAAAAATGAGTTCCATTAAGATTAATTGCAACTACATTTATTTTATGTGGCTATACAGAAACTCTGATGTTTCAGTTGTACTTGATTTATCTGACACCCATGTTGTAAAATATAACTATAGAAAGTGAATATAAACATGTAAAGTGTTATGACCACTGAATGCTAGGGAAACAAAGTATATGTGGGCTGAACAGCCATTTGAAGTGCAACGACGTGAACGAAGATCAAACAATATGCCTCGACTCACTGTCTAAGAGTTTCAGTTTTGTTTATTTCTTTTATTTTAGGATCCAGCAAATCAAAAAACAGGAAGGAAGAAAACTGTGTCCTTCAGCAGCATGCCATCAGAGAAGAAGATCAGCAGTGCCAGCGACTGCATAGGTTTTATGCAAGGAGGATGCGAGCTCAAAAAGGTCCGCTCAAACTCCAGGATTTACAGTCGCTTCTTCACTCTGGACTCTGACATACAGGCTCTGCGCTGGGAGCCTTCTAAAAAAGATCCAGACAAAGCCAAGCTTGACATCTCCGCTATAAAGGAGATCAGACTAGGTAAAAACACTGAAACATTCCGAAGCAATGGTCTGGCAGATCAGATCTGTGAGGACTGTGCCTTCTCCATCCTTCATGGTGATAGTTTTGAGCCGTTGGACTTAGTCGCTAACTCAGCTGATGTGGCCAACATATGGGTTTCTGGACTCCGTTACCTGGTTTCTCATAGCAAACAACCCCTGGACTTGGGAGAGGGTGGGCAAAATACACCAAGGGTCACGTGGTTGAGGTCTGTGTTTGAAGCAGCTGATGCGGATGGGAATGGGGTCATGCTGGAGGATACCGCAGTGCAATTAATCAAGCAACTCTCCCCTGCCTTGAAGGAATCAAAGATCCGGTTAAAATTTAAAGAGATCCAAAAGATCAAAGAAAAATTGACAACTAGAGTTACAAATGAAGAGTTCTGTGAAGCCTTCAGTGAACTTTGCACCAGGCCTGAGGTCTATTTCTTGCTAGTACAAATTTCCAAAAACAAGGAATATCTGGATGCCAATGACCTTATGCTGTTTTTAGAATCTGAACAAGGGATGGCCCAGATGACTGAAGAAATGTGTCTTGATATTATTCTCAGATATGAGCGGTCTTTGGAAGGACGTGTGAAGGGATTCCTTGCCATTGATGGCTTTACCCAATACCTATTGTCTACAGAATGTGATATATTTGACCCGGAGCACAAAAGGGTGAGCCAGGACATGACACAGCCTTTGTCACATTACTATATCAATTCTTCCCATAATACATACCTAATTGAAGACCAGTTTAGGGGTCCTGCAGATATCAATGGTTATGTCAGGGCTTTGAAAATGGCCTGCAGGAGTATTGAGTTAGATGTCACTGATGGTCCAGATAATGAACCAACCATTTGCAACCGAAATAGCATGACATCACCACTCTCCTTTCGAAATGTCATTGAGGTGATCAACAAATATGCTTTCATCTCTTCTGAATATCCTCTCATACTCTGTATGGGCAATCACTGTTCAGTTCAACAGCAGAAGGTTATGGTCCAACACATGAAGAAGATTTTTGGAACCAAACTTTACACAGAAACTCCCTCAACTGCTGACGCCTATTTGCCCTCACCAGAGAAATTGAAGAAGAAAATAATTCTTAAGGGTAAAAAGCTTCCTTCCGACTATGACCTGTTGGAAGGAGATGTTTCTGATGAGGATGAAGAAGCTGAAGTTTCCCGAAGGATGTCCGAGGACTACTTTGGTGAACAGAAGTTTATCTGCCTTTGCAAGGAGTTGTCAGACTTGGTATCTATTTGCAAGTCTGTACAATATAGAGACTTTGACACCTCCATGAAGAGCCAGAACTTTTTTGAGGTTTGTTCCTTCAGTGAGACTCAGGCCAGTAGAATTGCCAATGAGTACCCAGAGGATTTTGTCAACTACAACAAGAAGTTTGTATCCCGTGTATATCCCAGTCCAATGAGGATAGATTCCAGCAATGTCAACCCCCAAGACTTTTGGAACTGTGGCTGCCAGATTGTGGCTATGAATTATCAGACTCCAGGTCCCATGATGGACCTGAACACTGGTTGGTTTTTACAGAATGGTGGTTGTGGCTATGTCCTTCGACCTTCTATCATGCGAGACGAAGTGTCCTACTTTAGTGCAAACACCAAAGGTGTTGTTCCTGGAGTATCTCCTCAGCTCTTGCATGTCAAAATCATTAGCGGTCAGAACTTTCCAAAGCCCAAAGGAGCTTGTGCAAAAGGTGATGTAATTGACCCCTATGTGTGCATAGAGATTCATGGAATTCCTGCAGACTGTTCGGAACAGAGAACTAAAACTGTTCAGGAAAATGGCGACAATCCTATTTTTGATGAAAGCTTTGAATTTCAGATCAACCTTCCAGAGCTGGCCATGGTCCGATTTGTTGTTCTGGATGATGACTACATTGGCGATGAATTCATAGGTCAGTATACGATACCAGTGGACTGCTTGCAGCCTGGGTATCGTCATGTACCTTTACGATCTTTTGTGGGTGAAATCATCGAGCATGCCAAACTGTTTGTCCACATTGCCCTCACCAATCGAAGTGGAGGAGGAAAGTCACAAAAACGTGGACGCTCATCACGAATAGGAAAGAAGGCAAAGGAGTACACAATGCTGAGGAACACTGGACTCAAAATTGTGGATGACATGTTCAAACTCGCTGTCCAGCCATTACGGGAGGCCACTGATGTCCGGGTCAACATGCAGGTTTGTGAGCAACAATCATATACTTTGCTTTCGTTTTTTAACATTTAGCAAACTATATTAACTAACTAATTTAGTTAGTTAGTTTTAGCAAGAGCGTTCACTGGAGAGCAAAAAAAATATGTTAATTAACATAACTAATTTGTTAGGTAGTCTATACGCTATAAAGCAGTTAGAATTTACTGTTCATTCCAAAGTGATGATGCAAGACTTCAGTCTTGTTATGTCTACCTTGTTTTTTAATTGAATTTGTTGTTGGGCTTAGAATAGAACCTGAACATCAAGAAATATTTTTTTAAACTACAGTATTATACACTAAACCTACTGACTTTTGACAGCTGTCCAAAAAGGAAAGAATGTAAATGTTGACCTATAGCATACCTTTCACAGACTGTTCAAATAAACATTCTGTTATTATTTTGAGATTGTATCACGTCTTGCAAGGCATCATTCAAGTACCTAACCCATTTTCGATTATACTGCACCCCCATAAATTGTTGTTCTGCTTTTATTTGCATAATACCACCTACATTTATAAGGCTGATATTTTTTATTCTGAGGATCATGATGTGGAGAGTAGGGCGACCAGGCATGTAGAGAGTATGGTGACCAGGGACCCGGATTTCCCAGGACAGTCCCGTTTTTTCATCAGCGGTCGACGTAGATTTTGGCTAATTTGGTTCCAGTCCCAGTTTTCAGAGAGGGTCAACTGAAAACAGTGACAGGCACTTTTTAGGTGTTCCAAAGCAGGGCTAGGTAGCAGCTGTTATAACTAAGCAATTTAATTAACAGGTAAGATGCTGGTTTTAAAAATTATTATTTTTTTTTTTTCTTAGTGCCTCTTCTGTGTTTCTGTGTTTAGGAGGGCTGTCATTCTTTCCCACCTATTTGATGTAGAATTGTAGACCTTCCTCTGTTTTTGCAAAATGTCCCGGTTTTTGGATCGCAAGATCTGGTCACCTTAGTAGAGAGGGGTATATTTCAGAATCCAATTGACTTTCTACATTTTCAAGACAGAATGCCTCTTAACCCTGTAAAAATAAATACTTAAATCATAGCCGGATCTTTCACATGAACTGTTGCAAAACACAAGTGTTATCTTTCAATATATGTACACGTTTGTACACGTGTAGCTCTTAAAGGGTTCACAATGTTTGATTTAATCTTCCATGGTACAGTAAGTTCACTGAAACGTGAAGCTTGTATGTTATTAGCTGTTAATGACAGGAAGCCACTCAGTCCAAAGAGATCTAAATTTGGTGTAATTAGCCAACCAAAGACAGAGTTCCATTTAATAGTGAGGTTTTACGATGTTTTAAGCATTCTCAATTTTGAAAGAGCGTGGAACCAAAACAGTTTATATTTTCGTCATTTATCCTGGGGTTTGCCTGTTTTTAGGCAGCTTCAGTTTTCGCAAATCAGATACTTAAGTCTCAGGGGGGTCGAGCAACTTGTCATATATTCGTGCCCGATGTTCAGTATGTAATTATATTCTGCTAGAATCCATAGATATGATTCTGCTTAGAAAACCGATGAGAGGAATTTAGCACACCACAATTTTGGTTATGTGTCAAAGCCAGGTCCTTAACCACTAGACATCATCTTCTCCGTTGAGGAACACAATGAGAGGATGTTAACCTTTACCCATTTGTGGGGCAACTATAGTCAAATGGGTACTACAGGATATATGTTTAGATAATTACAATTATTATTTAAACAGCCAGCTGAAGGATCTCTGTTTGATCAAATGGATAGAAAACGTCATAATATATGAACCTGTGATATCCAAGTTAAATAACAACTGGGTAGTCTTAAAAGACAACAATGCAGGAACTGAGTGTTTAGAATTTGTATGGAACTCATCTCTGGATAGAAGAATGTTTTAAAGTTCTAATACTTTTGAGTTTGGAAGGATATGAGGTGGAGGACAATAACATGATTTGTCTACCTTAATTCAGTTTTTTGAAGTTAGGAAACTGGTATCCAGTCTTGAGATTTCCTGAACCTAAAATAAACAATTGAGCCACTCCATGACAACTCTAATGCATGGCATTCAGAAACTTGGTCAATGCATTGTTAGACTTCTATATCCCTTACTTTGCTTACTTCATATTATATACACTATGGCTGTCTTTTCAGTTTGGCTCTCTCTTTGTCTCACAAATACAATTGAGCAATCAAGGTGGCGGGGTAACTGAATAAATAATGTAGTTTATTGACAATGGTCAGAACAGCAGACTGAACAAAGCATTGAGATTATTTTTTCCAAATTGATACAGAATGTGTTGCAAGTCTTAAATCTTCTTTGTTGGATAATAAATTATTTCATAATCAGAATACTTCTGCTTATTCCAAAGAACCATTCTACATATTAATTTAGGAGTGCTTCTTCATTCCTATTTAACAAATGATAAGGAGTCTGCCACCGCCAAGCTGCCTCGATGTATTTAAAGGAGAGTCAAACCACGTAGGCCTGATTACATATTAGGAATGGACATATGTGGCGGTTCTGGGTTGACCAGATTACCTCTTGTGACCAGTAACTCCACACACATTTACTCCTATTGTGAGTAAATCCCCTGGGAATGGGAAACAACTGAGTGGGAAAGGAATTACTGCCCTGTATTCTGCATGATATCCACTTTTCAATGGAGTTTAACACATACATTTTAAATTTAGGGTCCGATTTAGAATTTGGCAGATGGGTACTCCCGTTCACCATATTGCAAATGTGTAATAGACTTATAATGAGGTGGACATGCAGTGCTTAATTTCAGTCAGTGGTTTCTGGTGCTCAGTACCTCCACTTAATTGGCAACACCAGCACAGTCTGTTTGTTTAACTTTGAGATGAACACAACAACACATGTTTACTAATTCCATATACATAAAAAAATACTAATACCTACTGCCCAAGCCATTCTTATACTTTGAAGGCCTGGAATGGCCTGAATTGTCACACTTGCAGGAGTGTGATGGTTTGTAGTTGTGTGGGTACTTTTATTGTCAGCACTGACCAGGGCAGTGGGTGGTGTAAGCTACTGTGGCTCCTGACATGGGCCCTGGCACTTATTTCTTTTATAAAATAAGCACTGTGGACAGGATGTCCATCACGTTTGTGATGAAGTACCCATTTGCCAAATTCCAAAATCCTAGGCTCACAGCTGTGAGTTTAGAAATATACAATGCATGGTTCTTTTGCACCTTGCTATGCAATTCTATATTGATCCTTCTCTATTAATTTCCGATGTCTCTGGTCCATATAACATAGAATAACGTCACCGATCCTGTCTATGAAGGCCACCATAAGCCAGAAGCCACTGCCACTGCCACTGTGCTGCACCTCACTGACACACTCTGGAAGGGAGATCTTATTTCATACTGTCCCACTTTACATATAGTTGTCAGTAAAACATTTACGAAGTTACAACCACCCTTGGATTTATTTTCTTATTTATTGATCAGATGCAGAGGACTGATTCAGAATGCCATCTTTTTGTGAAAAGTGTAATCCTGAACTAAAATAATAAAACTCATAAAAAAGTTTTGTGATTTGGGGCACTCATTGTTGACTAGAAATTGATTTTTCCTTATAGGTTCCACATATGTGCTATGTGATTGATCCTTTTGCAATTGTGAAGTGCATCAAGCTTTTGAAAAAGAATATCTTATATTAGCTGAGGAGAAAATCTGGCAGAACAAATCAGAACATCATGTTTGCATGAACATTCCTGGAAGTTAGGAATATGGCATGAGAACCCTGTCCCTTTCGGACTTGAAATGCTTGGTTAGATAGAATGTATTTCAAAGTTCTAGTGCAATGAATCATTACATGTGGATTGAAGGTATGCCTAGATAAACAATGTGTATTCCCCAACTTGATTTTAAAGTAAATAATCAAAAAGGTTTATTAGGCCCCCTACAATCTCCAGTTGTGTAATATTGATATGCATCTTGGATTCAAACTTTAGGCAGGAAAAGGGGCAGCCAACACAAGTTTTGTGCATAGGAGTGCTTTTTCACAGTTGTGACTCAAAGGGCTAAATGTTCAGATTCCAAATTCATAAAACTATGATAAACAAAATGATGCAAAGCATGTTAAACACAGCCACTGTCAAAATAATGTAACCATCCTTTGGTAGGCTGGTTTAATGCATCCAAAGCATCAAATGAGGAAGGCACTTCTTTGAATGTTATACATAACATATAGTAGACAAGTAATATTATATTGTAGTCTCTATCACACAGTAATTATTTTTCCTTTGTATTTCTGGGTCCACCACATGACAAATACCAGGGAAACTCACTTACTCTGTACATATAAAATCACAAGCAATAGGTCTTCCTTGCATATTCCGTACCAGGCAGGAGCCTGCCCCAGCACCGCCCTCCCCCAAAATAAAACCTTCAATTGGGCTCAGACCATTCTGCACCGGATTAGCTGTAGACACTTAAATGAAAGTTGTATTACCACCACCCCAACAGGTACAATAACCAGCATAATCAAAATTGTTGGTGTGATGTCATGAAGTTGTTTTGGAATACAGCAAAATGTTACTTTGCGCACTACATTACTGTAGGCAAAGGACAAAAGGAAACTTTTCTTTTGTGAATATCATAACCACTTCAGTAAATTGAGAAAATCCACCAAGGACTCATATTGACTGATAAATACCACACCAGAGGGACAGTGTATGGAGTGAGGTTCTTTCTGCCTTCTCCCAAAACTGCTCATTATTTCGAGGGTGGTCGAACCTACTGATTTCCAAGTGGAGCCCACACAGTCTAAGTTGCTCAGGGACTTAACACCCCTAATGCTTCCCTCCCATTTACCAGCTTATCAATGCTTCAATTCAAAAGGTCAACTTCCCAGAGCCTTCAGGGAAGAGAATAGTCCGTCCTCATCTAAAAATCCAATCTGGGCCCTAGAGTGCTTACAAATGCCAAAACTTTCACAAGCTCGCCAGTATTGGCCACATATTTTGAAAACAATTACTATAGCCCAACTTAAGAAACCCCTGGAGGCTCCTAATAGTACATTTCCACTTTACAGTCTAGTTTAGACCAAGTCATGAACAAGTGATGGCATGCAGACTGTCGATGAGGGATCAGCCTGTTTGTTGGTGATGTTGGAACTCTCCGGAAACATTCAGTGCTGTGGATCACCATATTCTCTTGAGTAGGTGACCATGGTGGCTCAGACACATCTTAACAGTTTAAGGTGCTTAGGATCATTCCTCTCACTTTGCACCCACAAGGTAACGTACATGTTCGCCTTGACCGCATAGTTTGCTCCACAGACGTCATCGCATACTTTAAATGCACAACATACTTGGATAAGACATTTTTCGACCACATATTACCATCTACGGATATACTTTGGGGACCACTGCCAACACCAATCCACACCTGGAAACGCCAACCCTTGTGGCTGGAAAATGTAACCATTATGTCTGTATTAGCAGAGACAATTACATCATGCTTTACTGACAATAATGGATCTGTGTCCACCTCTCTGGTGGAGTAGAGGGCCTTCAAGGTGGTTGTGCAGGGGATCTTCATCTTTTAATAATAATAATAATAAGAAGAAGAATATTAAATACAACTTTATTCAGTCAACATAACCATCAAAGCAAAACCATAAAACAATTTAAGATCATAAATAAGTTAAAACATAGAGAAGTTAAAAGGTCAACCAACAATTACAATAAAATATGAAACCTCCCACTCCTTATCCAAAACATACTTATTTACAGAGCATTTTTTTTTTTTTTTTTTTTAGGAAAACGAATGTGTATATCCCAGGCAGCCACAAGGAACTTGCTAACCGCAGAGATTAAAATAATTGAAGTGTCATTCTTCAAAATCCTTAAAGCAGTACAACATTGTCTTATGCCCAGATTCTGGCAAATCGTACGAATCCACTTACGCTGGGGAATGGAATATGCCGGGCAGAAAAACATAAAATGTTCAACAGATTCAATACTGTCACAACAGGCAGGACATAGATCAGATGTTGATGATGATCTCCAACTGTCGGTTAAAGACAACAGCGGTAAACACCCAAAACGAAAACGAGCATACAAACTCTTTCCCAATAAGTCGGGTATAAGGTCTAAATAAAATTTGAACTGGGGATACCACTTGAAATCAAGAAATTGATTAGTCAGCCGACCATGTGATGTACAAAAGAGTAGCTTGTTTCTTACGTAAGACCAGTAAACGAATTTAAAAAACGATTTGTGGTTTTTCCCTATGTTCTGTGGAATATTCCAATAACTTTCACGCCCCAAGGTACAAAACCATTTTGACACATGCCAGAGCTGTGGGATAGAAACTGCATTCAGTCTTTTTAGGAGGTCAAGAAGAGAATCCCTTTATGATAAGCTCAGGAGTAGTCCAGATCATTACCCAAAAGAGTAAGGGTCTCAGAGCTATCAGATCAGAGATCCGATTAAACCTGAGATCCAGAAAAGCCTGGGTCAAGGGTGTACTACGAGGGCATGCAAGTAGAGCCCTGGCAATATTGTTTTCACCCACACTCAATCTATTGCTGTTATGAAACCCCCACACCTTGCCACCGTAGGCGGCTGCGCCCTGTGCCTTTGCCAAATAGATCTTAATAGCCGGAGAGACGGCTTTTGTTACAGTGCTTTTATAAAAACATAGGATAGTGCCCGCCCCATACTGGAGAAGTACTGCACTTTTACTAATCTGGTCCTCCCATTGTAAATTTTTTTAAATCCTCATTCCAAAGAAGTCTATTGAACTGACCTTACTTAAAGGGGTCCCATCTAAAATAATAGAACATCTCTTAATTGATCCTGAACTAAACACCATTAATTTAGTTTTATTAATATTCAGTTCCAGGCCATAATCTACACAATATAATTTGAACCTGTCAACAAGAGTCTGAAGACCCATTGGGGTCTTGGAGATGAGTAGAGAATCATCTGCAAAAAATAATATAGGGATTTTCTGCGCGTTTAGGGAGGGGGCATCATTCTGACAGAGGGATAAAACTTGTACCACCTCATTTATAAATAAAGTAAATAAGGTTGGGGCCAAGACACATCCTTGACGGACCCCCCGCTGAATGGGAATATGATCTGTTAATTCTCCCTGGTTACCCCATCTGACCTGGGCATATGTATTCTCATGTAACCGTTGTAATAGATGGATCATATTGGTAGGAGTGCCCATTCTATGCAACACTTCCCATAGTTTTTCTCTGGGGACCATGCTGAAAGCAGACCGAAGGTCCGCAAAAACGACACATACATTTTGCTTGGCGAGGACTTCATCTTTACATTGGTGGGAGCCCACCAGACCATTGACAACCAACTCTGGGTCGCCAAAAAATCATAATAAGCTCGGATACTAGGTCCATTATGAATCCTGCCCTTACCCAGGATTTGGGGAGAGAAAGAGAGGCACATGCTGCCCTGATGAATCACTTTACATGCTAAGTTTGGATAGTGCACAAGGTGCATACCTAGGCCGAGGCTGACTAACCAGGCAGAATCCTGGCCACGTTGGTGTCTCCACACAACCTGGGTGCCTCAATACCCATCATTACAGAAGCAGACGGGGAACGGCACAACATACTGGGGGAAATAAATGCCACTTTCCATACATTATATGCCGGCCTGTACTGGGAGAGATCCCATTACCAAGCTGACTCCAGATGCAGGTTTCTGGAGGCAATGACTTTACCCAGATACTGCAGGACTACTAACTGACTCTAGAAGGCCCTACCACAGAACACAACATTAGAGAGGGGATTAGAAGGCTTCTGAGGGGCCACTCTCCAGACTGAGATGGGCTACCTCTTGAAGTCTATGCCACATATGAGGCCACCCTGGTACTGCACCTCATGAAGGTATATCAGGACACAAATAAACGTGGCAATTTTTCAAGCCTTTGTGGTACCCATTCCAAAACCTGGCCGGGACCTGGAACTTAAGTGTGCCTACCATCCAATCGCTCTCTTATCCATCGATTACAAAATCCTCAGTAAGATTCTTGTGGACCAAATCAAGCCTCTTTTACTGATACTGATCCATTTAGACCAAAACAGGTTTATCCCTCAGTCCAGTACTTCACTGAACATATGCTGTCTTTGCGCAGTCAAGGAGCTAGTGTCCAGAGACTGGCCCATTGTGGTCTGCCTCTTCCTACACCTGGGTGAAGTGAAAAACGACTAGGGGTGCATCCAAGTAACCCTAATGCATCTGGGTATAAATAATAGCAATAAAGGATATAGCAA
This sequence comes from Pleurodeles waltl, assembly GCF_031143425.1. Lineage (NCBI taxonomy): Eukaryota > Metazoa > Chordata > Amphibia > Caudata > Salamandridae > Pleurodeles > Pleurodeles waltl. The sequence continues at coordinate 1,764,038,885 of NC_090440.1, forward strand.
GACATATCAGGGAAGCATTATTAACTATAGTTTGATTCAGTTTGCCAACTTAATTAGTCACTGAAACGCTCAAAAAATGGCATACAAAATTCTTTATTCAGTATAGGGGAAGTGATGTTAGTTTTGCTTACAGTCCCTGTGTTTCTTGGTTTATACACAACCATCAAACATAAGATCATTTATACAGAACAAATATTATCAAGTAATGTCCCCTTTCCTTAATAATAATCAGTAATGGCTGTACTGTCTATTTATGTTTCAGCCCATTTTGGGAGAATGCATCATACATAGAAAAAGGAAGTGTTGGGTAGGCTCTCATTAGTCTAGTGAGACTACTGGATTTTGAGCAGCAAGATCGTCCACGGTGTGGGAGACTGAGTCTGACCCACTGCGGGTGACACCTGTCGCTCTAAATCCGGGTTTTGCTCTAGCAGTGCCTCATCTCTACCAGGAGATAGGGATGATTAGGCAGCCAAGTGCATGACATATTATACTTCTCAGGGAAGTCGTGGTCACTCATTCACACTTGGGTCACATATATAAATAACAATAAGAGGCAGTATAAGTTTTAATGACTAGTTTAATAAAACAACTGCATTTTAGATAGCAAAGCGTGAGCTGAAATAACCAGGACGACACAACACGACAATATTAAAATGGTGACGAGGAGAGGGAAGCATAAGAATAACGCTATGATATTGTCACTAAGATTTATGGACTATTTCCTATCTAAGTCATATTCTGAGCACAGCATGTTAAGCTCTAATTCTGCCTTTCAGGTTCCCCCGGGAGGACATCAACCCTCATACCTGAGCAAAGGCCTATAGTCTGCGTTAGCATCTGCAGCAAAGCATTCAGTCGTGGTTCCCTGGCTGGAATCTCCTTCTTAACGTGTAATGGGACTAGGAAGTGTTTTTATAATAACACAGCTGATGTTCCAAGAAAATTTCCCTACGTAAGGATGTGTATTTTCTACGAATGTTGGAGACTAAACTTCTACCACATTCACCGGCAATGTACTGAACTGTAGCCTTGACTGAAGCACAAAGTGATCAAGAATGTCTTGTTTGAGAACACAGTACTGGGCTAAGCAAAAACAGTTAAATAGATGAAAATAAAATAAGACCGTAAAACTGGTTACTGTAAAAATAACAATGTGAAGCCTAATAAAATATATCTAGATCAAAGTGCACAGCGGCCTAGTGTGTTAAACTAACGTGCATGAAGCTATAACTAAAATGGCTACACAACAGAAGAATGAGGAGAAATAATGGTATTTCTCCTCGTTGTGTTTCCCTTATGCCTCCCCTAGGGAGGCGTAGACTTTTGAAGCATTCCCAAGTTCAAGAGATTTCGTAAACTTGGAAATGTGTGAAATGCCTTGGGTGTTACATGTGAAAACATCCACTATACGCTCATGGCACACCTCACTAACACAGGATGAGGCAACGTAGTGACCTGTGCTGCATAACCTCAGTCCATATCTACAAAGCCATGTAAAGCCCTGCAGTGTGCGCCACCGGATAGTCACTAAAAGTGACGTTCTGATGGCACACAGGGGCTTGTGTCCCTAGACTTAAAGAGCAAGATTTAAAAAAGTCAGATTATTATTGGTATGGACTTTGGAGTCAATTTATGCTTTTTGAATTTCATATACCTTGCCAGGGTTGCTACTGGGCTGCTACAACCATTTGAGTTTTCTAAAGAGTAGTGCTGTGATTTACATTTTTGCCTGAGCTAATATACATGACTATATTTGTTCATGCAAAAACATTCACGAGAAATTTTACATTTTGTGGACTTGGGGAAAATATTTGTTTTCGCAGAGAAGTTCCTTCCCCTACTCCCTCACACATGTTCTGTTTGTTTTTTCACTTTCTAACACTGAAAAACAACTTATTCCTGTCCTTGACATGAGTACATCTCTACCTATTTTCAGGTAATGGGACATGAAAAAGGTTGTGAATGCCCATAATTGTATGTTTGTGGGTGTTCACAAACTATCCAGTAAATATGTTTATGAATGTAGGCCCACATTTTGTAAATCATAGGCATGGATTTATACTTATAAAAAGATAGTTTTGGCCTATAAAGTGAACTTACATAAACTGACTGATGAAAAATATTTCTATTCCTGATATCAGTCCTGAAAATCCGATGGTGCATAAAAAGCTCAAGGTGTTGAAATAGTTACCAATTTTGAAACTGAGAAGAAATTATTCTTATTGTGTGCACCACTGGCCCAGATGTCTTTTGCGTTGTAGATCGGATTTCTGCCCACTTCTAATAACCTTCCAGAACCAAGTTCCTAAGGCTAGAAACTGAGTTATAAAAAATCAACTGTAGTGTCCCCAAGCAGTGAGCCCACTTTAGAAGGAGTGAGTGGTTATGTGTTTTGACTGAAATGACCCAGAACACTGATTTTGCTTTGTGCTTCATCAGAATGCAATAGTGTCTGTGAAGGAGCTGTGTGGCCTACCTACCAGTGCAAGCCTGAAGCAGTGCATGCTGTCTCTGTCCTCCCGCCTCGTGAACAATGATAATTCTCCATCGGTGGTCCTGAACATGAAGGAGAACTTTCCTTACCTGGAGCCAGTGGGAGCTACACCTGAGCTGCAGAAGAAGATCCTTTCTGCATACGATCTGGTAGGAGTTTTTCCCGTAATTTTGACACTGTGTTTGTGTTTCAGAAGTGGGTCCTGGTCTTGTATGCTAACATTCCTAGGTCAGTACATATGAAGGTTCATCGCTGCATGTAGCTAAAGATTATCTGTTTTCAACTGTCAGTGGTCCAATGCATTTGAAGCTATGTGGAATTTGGCTTTTTGTTGAGTTTGCTAGACTTTCTTCTGCTGCAGTTAGGAGGCCATTGGTAGATCACTGGTGAATTGAATAGAGATGTGTCAGCTTTTGAAAGATCATAACTTAACAAATACCTAATGGCAAACACACTGTCAAGGTTGGTTATCCTGCAACCTATTCGCCCGATCAGATTCGGTAAAGGGATGATGTGAAAGATTATTATATTAGAGTTTTGTACTAAGGTGTGTTTTCTCTCTCCGTGTTTGGCCTGTGTTTTTCATTGCAAGCACTCGCAACTAATTACAGAAATTGAGGTAGCAGACAAAATGCAGTATGTCAGATAGACCAGTTCCCTGCCCCAATAGCTATCCAACAAAATTGGATTGTGAGTGAAAAGTTGTGTTTATCATTAACTACGATTGCTTGTAGAGACCCTAAGATTATTGCCTGTATTGTTTGCAATTAACATCCAGCTTTTGCATGAGCTGAAATAGATGATGCGTAGTCAATTTCAATTCTAATTGATTGAGGCATTTATGCAAAACATTCGTAATTCAAAGCACTTTAACAGTGTGAGTTTTAACAAAAGAGCTTTGCCCAAATATATTGATGATTACATAAAGAGATGTCTGACCCTGGATCACTCATAAATATTCTGGTTGTCAGCTTTTACATCCTCTAAAATAAGGGCTATTTGGAGTTATACTAAACAATTTAAGCAAATTAATGAGGTCACCAAACCATCTCAACAGCAACTAAAGCTGCTGAGGGTCATTTATAAATTCAGTTCAGATCCCGAAGTGGCTGCTATTACTTGAGCAATAATAGATAGGAAGCAGTGCTGGGGTGTTAAAATATTATACAGGAAGTTCATATTACTGACCTAAGCTTTTAGAGGTTTAACAAAAGCAGGAGAAGATTATTCATAATATTAGCAGTGTGGAGAACAACATGAAATTTCAGATGCTGACCTCCGCTTCTACGATTGGCTTTCCAGTGTTTTTGTTGTGTGCGCTTAGGTCTGGTAAACCATGCATATTTTTTTGGCTACCACATGGTTAAATTGTGGTTTGATTAGCTAGTTGATATCCACCAGTAGATGCCCAGTTGGGATGTAGAAAGCTATAAAAACAATATTGCTCTAATTCTCAAAGTCAGTTCCACTGTACGGGCTTTACATCTCTTTTTAAAGTTTTAAAGTTTTGTCACTCACTGCGCTGACATCCTTTGCTCTAATATGAAATGTACTTAATTAAAATGCTCCGTTTTTCACTGGTCTGTGAGGGGAAAGATCCAGAACAACGCGTCCGGAATCACGCTTGCATTGTTCATGCAAGCGGAACAACGCTTGCCTGAACAACGCAGGCCTTTTTCTCTGCCTTAACCACGCATGTGCTGAACAACGCACATGCGTGGTTAAGGCAGAGGAAAAGGAAGATCCATCGGGAGGGGACACAGTCAGGTAAGTGGAGCTTGGGCAGGGTTGGGGGTAGTTTTTAGGGGTGGGAGTGGGGGTGACGGGGTTCGGGTGGTGAGGTTATTATTATTTTTTTTTTAAGGGGCGGGGGATCGGTACTATGGTTTTTAGGGAGGGGAGTCGGGGTTATTTTGTTTTTAGGGGCGGGGTGGAGGGTCGGGGAAATTGTTTTTAGGACAGGTGGGATTTTAGGGGTGGGGTTCGGGGTAATTTTGTATTTAGGATAAGTGGGGGGTTGGGGTAATTTTGTATTTAGAGCGGGAGGGGGCGGGTTATTAGGGTAGGTGGTGGGGGTCGGGGTAATTTTGTATTTAGGGTGGGGGCGGATTTTTAGGGCAGGCAGAGGGGGTCGGGTTTTTAGGGGCAGGCGTGGGGGGAGTCAGGGTACTTTTATTTTTGGGGAGTGGGGGCCGGTTTTAGGGCTCAGGGTGGGTGGGGGCTTATCGGGTAGTTTTAGAAGGTGGGGGTCGGGGTACTTCTGTTTTTAGGGGTGAGGTGGGGGAATCGGGGTAATTCTGTTTTTAGGGGTTGGGTTGTTTTATTTTGGGGTGGTGGGCGGTTTTAGGGCTCAGGCTGGGTGGGGTATCGGGGTAGTTTTAAGGGTGGGGGTTGGGGTACTTCAGTTTTTAGGGTGAGGGGGTGGCATGTGAAAACTATGCATGCTGTTTCCACACATGCCTTTCCTAGGCATGCCTTTACAATGAAAAATAGTTGTAAAGGCAAGCGTGGAAACAACGCAGTTGTTATTTCAACAGTGTTGTTCAGGCATGCGTGGTTGCCGCATGCATGGTTCCATCATACAACCATCTGTGAGACATACGTTGTGGCTAATGTAAACCTTCCGGCTCAATCGACAACATAGCCAAGGAGACTGCTGCTTCAAAAACATTTATTAAAAGTTAAACTTGTATTGCTTGTAGATAATCACCAAAAGTACATTATATCATAAACCTCATGTTGCATGTTGATATTTATGAACTTGTTAGATGTCTTGTTATCTAATATATTAATATTATTATCTCACCATCACTCCACAGATAGAAGCCAACAATTTAAGCTGTTACTGATAGTCAGTAGCTATGAACCATTAAAAGTTGCACCTGCTCCATTTCATAAAGCCAGGTTTAGCGAGACACATTGAATCAGACATTTTTGGAAGTCTAAGATGTTTAAATGTGGACACTGTTAGCCCCAGGATGCCTCAGCACCTCAACTGCTTGTGAAAAATAATGGAGGTAAATTTTATTCAAATTAAAAAAAGTTCTATGTACACCACAACTGCAAGAGCAACATATTCCAATCAATCTTCAAATCTTCAGAATGCAACACCTTATGGTAACACGTATAATGCAAGAACACTTGCCTTCTAGAAAGCACCCACACTGTTCTACAAATTTTTTTAATTTCTTTTTTTTTTTAATGTTTATTTTCTTCTCTTTAAAACTTTTAATGTAAGCAAATGGCCTCAACGTTTAATCAATAACATGTTTAATTTTATTTTTTCAAACTTTCATTAAAAAAATATAACCATTGCACCAGCTTGCCACAGCCAATATACAAGTCATACAATCATAATGATGGTGCAAAATAATGTGTGAAAGTAGAACTTCATTATAACTTTGGTTTCCAGTCAGGGAAGATAAGAGTGGTAATATTTAGAAATAGGATGTGGAAATATTCGTATGTAAAATGCACATTTGAAGGGCTTGAGCTCAGAATAAGAGAGTGGGAGATGTCATACCACCGGTGTGTTTGAGTTAAGTGCAAATAAAGAAATAATGAAGGAAGTGAATGTGTGATAATGCACCAAATTGCTACCTAATGCTGAACTGAAAGTAGATAGTGAAATCCAAGTCTTGCATGCAATTGTCTAACTATAGGAAAAATATATAATAATATAAGTGTTAAAGGCGGGGATGAATAGAATTTTATTTATTTTTTTAATACATTTTTTTTATTTGAGTTTTAACCGAAACATAGCATAGCCAGTTAGACATTACGTAGCAATCTCTTTGCAATGCACCTAAGCTAAAAACATATGTCGAACATCCCCAGCCCTCTGTCTCCACCCAGACCCCCACACAGCACCCATCTGCACGTTGAGCAGTTCCTCAGTTCAGTTCTTGCATCACATCCATTTGTCCCTGAGGTCTCTCCTGTTTCAATGTGTCAAGGAGTGTCTCCCTCATCACCCCAGGAGTCCATATTCGACAGTCGACTATATCTCCAAGGAATAATACGTCATCCATGCTCCCCATATCCTTTGGAACTTCCACGGGCATCCTCTATTTGTGTACGTCACTTTTTCCCCCATCATGAACCCGTCCATCCCTCTCCTCCACACCTCAACCGAGGGACACTTCTCTGAGCCCCAAAGGCAGACAATATTCCTTTTGGCTACCATCAGTCCCAGTCCACACAACGTAAGCTTTCTCTGGGGCAAGTCAATATCGTTAGATATTCCCAATGGAATATACTTGGGATCTAAGGGAATCCGTACCGACAGCACTCCTTAATCTTGGGACATTCCCATACAACGTGAAAGAAGGATCCAACATTACCACAACCTCTAATACAATTCAGGTGTCTTGCCCTTCCCATCAAATGTAGTCGTTGTGTATCATAGTATACCCTATGTAAAATTTTAAACTGAATCAGCCTGAGTTGTGACCTAATTGCCACATCTCTGGGGAACATCAGTGCCGCCTCCCAGTCTGTCTTCCATCGTTTCCAGCTCTGCCTCCCATCTATTACACAAGTTTACCAGTGTATTTGGCATATTGTTGTTAATAGTCCTATATATAAGGGATGTCGCTTTAGCATCTATCCCACCCATTAATAGTCTGCCTTCTAGAGGAGCGCACTCTGGTATTCCTTTTCCCGGGAGACCCTCCGCTCTCCATGCATGTCTCAGGCGTGTGTAGTAAAAGTGCTGTGTGTTGCTCAGAGCATACTCAGGCCCATATTTATACATTTTGACTCAAACCAGCGCCGGCTAACGCCATTCCTGCGCATCATGCGGGCGCCTTATTTAAGGAATGATGTTGGCCGGCGCTGCGGACTGGTCAGAGTAAAAAAAAAATTACTCAAACCTGGCAGCACCGGCGTAGGGGAAAATGGGGGTTGTGCGTCAAAAAATGGTGCAAGTCAGGTTTGAGGCAAAAATCATGCCTCAAACTGGACTTGCGCCATTTTTTGACGCACAAACCCCATTGAAATGACTCCTGTCTTAGCAAAGACAGGAGTCATGCCCCCTTGCCCAATGGCTGTGCCCAGGGGACTTCTGTCCCCTGGGCATGGTCATTGGGCACAGTGGCATGTAGGGTGGCCCAAATTAGGCCCCCCTATGCCACTTTAAAAAAAAATAAAAAAATACTTCGCTCAACTTACCTGTACTTACCTGGGATAGGTCCCCCCATCTATGGGTGTCCTCCAGTGGTGGGCGAGGGGGCAGGGGGTGTCCCTGGGGGCAGGGAAGGGCACCTCTGGTCAGAGACAAGGGACAGTTGGGCTCACTTCCATGAACGCCTGCCCTCACCCAGGCGTTAAAGCGTCGCACATCAGGCTGTGCGCCATTTTTTAAGGACCGCCCCCTCCTGTGCATCAAAATGACGCAGGAGTATAAATAAGGCGCACAGGCCTTAAAGTAATTTTTTGGGCAGGAACGCCTACCTTGCATGTCATTAACGCAAGGCAGTTTCCCGCATCCAAAAAATGACGCACACAGAGGAATTTTGACGTCCATGGGCTCGGGTGTCAAAGTTTAAGTATGGTGCATGGTTTGCGCCGAATGTGCGTCAAGGTTTTTGACGCACATTTGGCGCAAACAGAGTATAAATATGCACCTCTGTTTGAATGGACGCAAAGGACATAATGGGGGTTATTCTAACTTTGGAGGAGTGTTAATCCGTCCCAAAAGTGACGGTAAAGTGACGGATATACCACCAGCCGTATTACGAGTTCCATAGGATATAATGGACTTGTAATACGGCTGGTGGTAAATCCGTCACTTTTCCGTCACTTTTGGGACGGATTAACACCTCCTCCAAAGTTAGAATAACCCCCAATGTCCCCATCCTCCATCACGTCCCCGACTTTTGAAATGCCAATCTGGTCCCAGCACTCGAAACCCTCCAGTTTCTTAATTTCCCACAGCCAGCCCCTCTCCCAGAGTGGGGTCTCTTTAGTGGGACGTCCATGCCACCCCATCATCTTATTAGCTCTTGTCCAAGCCTTCAAGGCTGCCTGTGTGGCCAGAAGAAGATGTCTAATCCCACTTCCCTCATATAGGAACTGCCTACACGATCTCCTATCCCATTGTAGCCGCTCTAGGCGGAAGGTGGGATGGTCCTCCGATTCGAATAACCAGTCGTTAACATTGACCAGGTACGCCGCCCAGTAATTCGCCTCTAAATCCGGCAGAGACAATCCCCCTGCATATTGATTGCATTGTAGCATCCTAAGAGCTATACTTGGATGTTTCACCTCCAGAGGAAGAGCCGCATATCACGATCTATGACCCTGACAAGGGCTTGGGGCGATCTGATAGTATGTTTTTTGTAAGACATATAGGAGCTTTGGTAAAGGAATCATTTTAATCATTGCCACTCATCCCATCAATGTAAGAGGCAGTGTTTTCCATCTTTCCAAGACCGTCCTGCACTCCTTCAACACCCTCCCCAGGTTATGAGCATGGCATCTGTCAGCTTCACATGTCACGTAGATGGCAAGATATGTGAAGCCCTCTCCTGTGCAGCAATAGGGGCAGCAAAGCATCCCCTTGTGGTGCATAAAGAATTGTTTTTCCAGTTAGTACAATATCCTGAGTGCCTCCCAAATTCCTCAAGCAGGAGAAAGAGCGTCAGAAGGGATACCTCTGGGCGAGTTATGTATAGGAGGACATCGTCCGCATATAAGGAAATACGCTCCTCTTCCTCCTCTCTTAGTCTAAAACCATAAAGGCTCAGGCAGGTGCGGATCTTACACGCTAGAGATTCAAGGGTAAGGGCAAACAGTAGGGGGGACAGCGGGCATCCCTGTCTCGTGCCCTGTGCAATGGGGAATTCAGAGGTGAGGACTTTGTTTACCCTCACCACCTCCACCGGGCTGCAGTAGAGCAAGCGCACCCACCGTCTATATTTTGGACCAAAACCAAATTGCAACAGCGTAGCCTCCAGGAAAGGCCAATGCACCACATCAAAGGCCTTCTCCGCATATAGGGCTAGGAACAGGTGAGGTTCTAGTCGACCCGTGATGGTGGCCAGCCACACATGTGCCATCCTCAGGTTATGTCTTTTGGAGAGTCCAGGCATAAAGCTGGTCTGATCCATGTGAACTAATGGAGAGATAACACCTATCATTCGAGTTACCAGCACTGTGGCCAAAACCTTCACTTCCACATTTAGCAAAGATACTGGTCTGTATGACACACACCTCCATTTGGGTCTCCCTTCTTTATATATCACTGCTATCTCTGCCCTTCTTAAATCCGGGGGGAGCACTCCCTGTTCAGCCTTCAAAAACAAATTTAGGAGATGCAGAGCCAATACATTGCGGAATCTCTTAAAGATCTCCGCCGTAAACCTTGGTGGGGCCCTGTTACCGCCGGTTTCCCGTTTCTGACCGCGGCTGTAACGCTGCGGTCAGAATGCCCAAGGGAGCACCGCCAGCCTGTTGGCGGTGCTCCCGCGGTCGTTGGCCCTGGCGGATTTTACCGCCAGGGTCAGAATGACCCCCTAAGTCTCTGACCACTATTGAGGCAATATTATAATTCTATTCTGTTCGTACCTTCAATAAATGTTCTCACTTAATTTGCTGAGGTGCTACATAGCACACATGGGTCCCATGATTTGGAATGGGTCACATTTATACTTCTTTACTTTGTTGATGGCTCTGATTTCATTACAGAATATGAGGGCCTTCAATTGAACGTGTTTATACTCAGGACCCTACAGTTCCCTTTGTTGTGTTACGTCACACCATTTTGATTCCGTTTTATTGGTAACAAATGTATCCAATCTATTCTTCCACTTCTTTTTATCTTGCAATTCATGTCCAATAGGTATCATACTTTTCCACCTCCTTACATGTTCCGTGGTTAAAGAGATTTCGATTCCAGACGTACCTGGTTGAACACCACTCAATCATCCCATAACCATATGTCTCTGTGCATACTAATGTAAATATCCACAACTCTGAAGTATACTTCACCATATGCTGTCAATTCTATCCATCCCCCTGGGGGGCGGGGCCAAGATGGCACCGAGGACGGACGCTTCTTGAAGAGCTCTGTAACGGCCTCCGCCAAAATATCCTTCTTTAAATATTCTACCCTTCTGAGACACACCAATCCAGAGAGGAAGAGTCTCTCCCCCCTCCACCTTATTTGTGGGGGTCGCCGGCCGGAGGATTGTGAGGCGGCTGGGGCGATCCTCTGTGGTCGCCGAGGAGACGTGGCGAGCCTGGGAATGGAGGCTTCCCCGCCACGAGAGAAGCGGTTGAGGGCGGGGTGCCTCTGAAGAGAGAGGCTGCCGAGATCGGGCCCGTGGCTCGAGAGACTCCCTGCCAGAGTGTCCCTGCAGCACCTGGTGCTTGAGGGCTGGTCGGCAATCCGTTGTGGAGGATGCGGAGGACCAGGGCTGTGAGACGTGGCTCCTTCACGCTACAGACCCCGAAATATGATAGCCGGAGCTGGGGCAGCAGAGGAGTGGAGAGTGGCGTACGCCTTGAATGGGGGAGAGGCCAAGGCGAGGGCCCGCGGATTAAAGGGCACAGTGGTGCACTGCCTGCCGGAGGGCCACTGAGGAGTTGGCAATCCAGAGGGGTTTGCTGAGGTCTCCCAATGGCAAGAGATAAGTAGCCTAAACCGCCTAGACAGGGCAAAATGGATCGATACACCAAGGTGGTAATGCCCCCGATGCCGGTGACGGACCCTGTGGTGGCCCCGGACAATAATGCGCTTCTCTCGGTGATCCAGGCGTCCGGGGGGGGCTCTGGAGAAGCGGATGGGAGAGGTACATTCGGAGGTCTCCCTGCTCCGACAGGACCTCCATAAAGTGGCAGAGCGAGTCACGTCTGCGGAGTCACGCATATCTGAAATGGAGGACACAGTTAGACACCTGTGGAAAGAGGTGTCAGAGATCAAAGTCCTCAAGGATGTAATGTGGCGGCTGGAGGATGCTGAAACCTGAGCAAGACGCAATAATCTCCGCTTTGTGGGTTTTGCAGAGGGGCTTGAGGGGACTGATATGAATCATTTTTTGGAGCAGTGGCTCAGGAGAGTCCTCCTGACTGAAACGTTTTCTGCCTGCTTTTTGATTGAACGTGCCCACAGGGCGTTGGGAGGGAGGCCCCCACCTGGTGCACCCCCTAAGCCTGTGATAGCCCATTTTCTGAACTATCAGGACCGAAACATGATCCTAATGGAAGTACGTAGAATGGGGGTGGTCTGGTATGAAAACTCTAAGATCCTGGTCTTCCCTGACTACACTAGAGAAGTTCAGAAGCAATGCCGTACCTTTGACTCGGTTAAAGCCACGCTTCGTGGTCTTCAGCTCCAGTACATGCTCCTCTTTCCCGCCAAACTAAAGGTCCTGTTTCAGGGGAAGACTTTCTTTTTTCAGCCTCCGGAAGAGGCCTGGGGGTGGATTGAGGAGCGTCCCCGGCTCTCTAGGAAGGGCAGTGGAGAGACTGAGAAGGGAGCCCGAGAGAGGGGCGGTGCGCGACCCAAGGATTGATCTCTCCCGATACGCAGAGAAAGGCAGAGACAGAGAATTGGTAAGGACACGCCATGGCGGCTTCCCCGATGAGCAGAAAGAGGAGCGGACACTACTTACTCGGAAGGGAATCATAGCGCAAGCACTCGGAGGCGCAATGGAGATGCAGTTATGGACTTGCTGACGCCGGAGGGTCGACCTGACCTGTGGGGAGGGGGGGGTCCCCTCACCCGCTACTGGAGGCAATTGACAATATGGAGGTGGATAAAGAGGTCCTGGAGGCCCAGAAGTCCGGAGGGGTAGTTATATGAATGGAGGCCGGAGGAGCCATGCAGACACTGAAAATCGTGACGGGTGCAACTGCACCCGTTGCACCCCTTCCACTTCGCCGGCTCCATTCGGAGCCGGCATCCTCATGGAAGGGTGTTTCCCGCTGGGCTGGCGGGCGGCCTTCTGGCGGTCGCCCGCCAGCCCAGCGGGAAACCCAGAATACCTGCGGCGGTCTTTTGACCACGCAGCGGTATTCTGGCGGTTCCAGCCAGGCCGGCGGCTTCCGCCGCCGGCCGGGGTCAAAATGACCCCCTTAATGAGTTACTGCATAGTTCTTGGGAAAGAGAAGCCAACTAGGGGCAATTACTATAATCAAACGTGACAGTGTGTGGAGTTCCTAGTCAATAGTAGAACACAGAATGTGGTAAGTGACGAGAGACATGGATGCAAGTATGGTATCTATGCCAGCTTAACCATGAGATGCCAATATTGTAAAGCTACAGGGTTCCGCTGATGTCAGCCAGTAACACGGTTAAAAGTATATAAACATTGTGGAGAACAGTTGTGGCATGTGAAAGTTTTTCTAGATAATCGGGGGCCAAGGAGGTCGATTCCATGGATGCCCTCCTACAAACACTCAATGAATTAAATATATTGAACGAAGTATCTTCACAAAAGGTACCTAGATTACCTCCCACGGACTTTCTGCAAAGTGAAAGAATGCCTATAATGGTACATCGATTCTGAAAATGGGCTTCAGTGTGTAAAAAGGGATTACAAATAGCCTGGTCTATATGCAGAAATATTCACAGTAACAGACATGTTTTACGGTATATGCCCTATCTGGTAATAGTATTAGCCAGGATAGGAATCAAGTATATTATGAAATGTAATGATTCAATAGCAAAACTTGGCACTGGTTTTTAAATGTAGTGGCGCCTTGGTGGCCACTTAAGTTAAATGAAATGGAAAGGTGACAGTAAGTTGTACGAGAGAGAATGCCCCAGGTGCGGTGTTACGAAGGAAAGTATTGCGTGAGCTGTGCTGATAACACCTGAGAAAGCCTAGCCAAAACAGTGATACTGATCTATAATAACTGAAGACACAAAGTGGAAATAAACAATTCGCCCCCATCTCAGGACATGTACGATTAAAATAAACTGCCATATAAGGACAGGAAGTATGAATCATGGCATAGCTGCCAATCATTTGGCATTGGATGCAGTGTAGGAGAGGCAGTAACTGCAGATAAGGACAGAAAGCTAAACTTTGATAAGAAGGCATTATGACGAGAAACACCCTGCCCACGAGCACTGCCATGTAAAAGTACTAGTGCTCCATACTGCCACTTTATTGCAGGAGCTTGAAAGGAGACTGAAAGGTTTGCAAAGCAAATTACCGCCGGCACCATGCCGTACATGAGTGTGTCGAGTCAGATAAGGTAAGTTTAAATAAAAGGATGTGGAATGTTCAATCAAAACAAAAATGCTATCTTGTTATGAGCAATAGTTCTACTGAGTAGAAAGTCATTTATTAATATCAATCCTGTTCCCTTAATGTGTATGGAAAGAAGAAATACGGGTTTATAGAAATTGAGCATGTATACTACAATGTGTAATGTTATAAAATAGCGATATAATAAAACCTTTAATATTCTGTCGAACAGAGTTTTCCAAAGCGTCGTCATTGGGTGCCAAGATGCATTGATTAAATGGAAGGAATGCACGTAGCCACAATCAATAGAATATATAGAGTATAAAAAACTCAAGGTTTGAGGTTATAGATGTTAAAATATATAACAAGAGAATCAATGAATCAGTATCATCATGGTTAGTCAAACACTTAGAAGAATCACGAAGGACAGAGCCATTCTAAATAAATTGTGAGGTAGAATAGGCAATCCACACATTTGTTAAGAGTAGGCATGTGTAAGAAAATAATAGCACATGGTATGGGTCCAAATGATCTGGTATATTTACTGCTGGAGACAAAGATGTTTTCTAAGGTTATCTGATATACACACTTGAGTAACATAATAGATAAAATGAAAGATATTGGAATCACAGTTTGTTGAAAATGACTCTCTTTGAAGGCCCACCCAAACGTTTTGCCTTCCTCTTCCTCTGTTCTGACCTTGTTTTTGTTAGCTTTATGACTCTGGGCACTTTACCACTACTAACCAGTGCTAAAGTGCTTGTGCTCTCTCCCCTAAACATGATAACATTGGCTCATACCCAATTGGCATATTTAATTTACATATAAGCCCCTTGTAAAGTGAACTAGAGATGCCCGGGACGCATAAATTAAATGATACTAGTGGGACTGCAGCACAGTTTGTGCCAACCGCATAAGAAGCCCCTTAACTATGTCTCAGGTCTGTCACTGCTAGGCCTGTGTGTGCGGTTTCACTGCCACTTTAACTTGGCATTTAAAACTACTTGCCAAGCCTCAAACTCCCCTTTTTCTATATATGAGTCAACCCTAAAGTAGGCCCTAAGTAACCAATAGGGCAGGGCGCTATGTAAGTAAAAGGCACGACATGTACTATGTGTTTTACATGTCCCGGTAGTGAAAAACTCACAAATTCATTTCTCACTACTGTTAGACCTGCTCCTTTCATAGGCCAGCATTAGAACTGTCCTCATATACTCTTATGTGGCAGATTCTGATCTGAAAGGAGTAGCCCTGTCTGTTTAGTATGGCCAGAATGGTAATAAATAATTCTGTTTACTGGTGAAGTTGGATTTAATATTACTATTTTAGAAATGCCACTTTTAGAAAGTGGTCAGTTCTCTGCACTTACTGCCATATGTGCCTTACAGCCTGTCTCTAATCCATGTCTGGTCTGTGCTGGTTGACAGATCCCCTTGTGCATTCTACCCAGACAGCTATAAACACAGGACAGTCAGTCTCATCTGCATACTGAATGGGTCTCCCTGGGCAGGAATGGTGAAAGGGCTCTCACACACTTCAAAGGCCAGTGGTGTGACACCACACAAAGGACTGGTAACCCCCACAGGGATCCTGTCAGGGTTGAAAGAGAATGTGTGCACTTCAAAACCACTCTTTGAAGTTTCTCCCAATTCAAAGACATTTTTGGGTATATATTCTGGGCCTGTAACCCTCCAAAATTAGACACTTCTGTATCTACAACTAGACTCTGCCAGAGGGACTGCCTGGCTGCCCAAATGACTCATCAGGACTGCTTTGCTGGAAGGACTGCTGGCCTTCTTGTTGCCCTGCTGCTTGCTGCCCCCTGACTCTGCCCTCCCAGAAGTACTCTCCAAGGGCTTGGATTGAGTTTGCCTCCTGTTTTGAAGTCTCAGGGCCACAAAGACTTCACCAAAGTGAAGAAAATCCCCATGCGTCAGAAAATTGCCTGCCATGCAGCTGAAAAATCGCTGCATCGCCTGCCGGATTGACACAGCACCTGCTCCTTCTTACCACCGTGTCAAGGATTTTGAACGCATTGTCCCTGGGCATCAAAATATCCAGGCATCATGGTGAGGAACCAAAGATGCCATCCTGTATATCGACGCATCCCCTTACAGCATGGAAAGAAACAACGCATCGTCTGTGCAGAGTTAGAAAATCCTACGCAGCGCCTTATTTTTCAAAGCATCTACTTCTCTGCAGCCCCTGTGTGTCGTTATTTTTGACACATCTCAGGGTAATGTATGTTAAAAGAATACAAACACTGATTCTTAAGGATTGAGACTCATTTAAAGATTTAAAAATGATATCATCACTTGTGCATATTGGATTTTTGTCGTTCTCCTACAAACTCCTAAACTGGTATAGAGTACCTTTTATTACCCTGACTAGGATTGTGGTGCCTACTTGGAAAGGGTGTATACCTCTGCCAACTAGAGACCCAATTTCTAACAACAGTTCATAATTACCCATTATGCTCAGAAATGTTTGTATTAATCTTGTAATTAGAATGCAAATATAAGAAAATAACAAGGATGTTATCAGCAATATTTACCAAGTAACTCAGATTAAGAGAAAGTACCATCAGAAAATGGTGTAGTTCATGATCCTCACTCAGTCCCTTATCCACAGATCTTAATCAGGTAATCCATCTAGCTTTGTTCTTGCATAAGGCTAGAATTTCGCCACCTCTCCAGTGGCACCATTTAAGTGTATCCAGTGCATGGAACTTAACGGAAATAAAGTCCGGGAGCCAGCCATTGTATTTTAATGTTTTGCCAGTGGATAGGCCTCATCCTGATATAGTATAGGTCTAATATGTTCTTGAAAGCATTCCTTTGACCACTGAATGATGCTGTGAACAATGTGAGTATTGACATATAATTACATTTAACAGATTTAATGCTGCAATTAACAAATGTATTTTAAAGATGTTCTCCTAAACATACTGGAATTCAGTAATTTTATATACAGTGTAAGAACATGTCTTACATCTACTGCTTTTATGAAACTTAGTGGTTTCTGAGGAAACAAAAATAGCATGTTGAGAAGGAGAAATCTGTGGCATATCATGTTACATACAGTTCTTTCCCTTAATGTGGATCACTCTAGGTTTTGTAGGGATCAATTGATTGAGCATAGTATCTGTAGTAAGAATGTGCCTATGTGTGTAGTCTCTTTTAGATGTCCCTATGTGAAATATTGAAGACAGTCAAAGAAACAGAAATAGGAGT
Source organism: Pleurodeles waltl (assembly GCF_031143425.1). Taxonomy (NCBI): domain Eukaryota; kingdom Metazoa; phylum Chordata; class Amphibia; order Caudata; family Salamandridae; genus Pleurodeles; species Pleurodeles waltl. The sequence goes on from NC_090440.1 coordinate 1,764,055,816, forward strand.
GCTCTTTCTGCTATGTGTTTGTTGAGTAATAAGTTGGGCCCTGTGCGTCTTGGAGATCTTGAATTTTGTGTTTACCAATATGTTACAACCGTAGCCTCTGTCTACAAAGTGTGTCTCAATGTTTGGCATTACATGTGGAATGCAACATTATCACTATAGTTTCGTCTCAGTGTCATCATTTCTTAAAACAGAATTCATGAGGCTTGTAATTTCAGCTGTGCACTGTGGGTAGCTGAATGTCATCACAAGGTGCACATTTTTGGCATGGTTTAGATACAATGTATTGATCCTGGTCATATAGTGTTATATCCAGAAATTCTATGGATGCTTGCCTATAGTGATTGACAAAGTGTTCATGTCTCCAGTCTAAGGGGGTTATTACAACTTTGGAGGAGGTGTTAATCCGTCCCAAAAGTGGCGGTAAGGTGACGGATATACCACCAGCCGTATTACGAGTCCATTATATCCTATGGAACTCGTAATACGGCTGGTAGTATATCCGTCACATTTGGGACGAATTAACACCTCCTCCAAAGTTGTAATAACCCCCTTAGTCATGAAAATAACATCTGTATAATTACCCCAATTAAAATGTTGTTTGTAAATGTTTTTTGTAATGCATGGTAGGCATAATTTCTACAGTGTTCTTCAAAAAAGCCCATGTATAGATTTGCATATGATGGTGACAATTTGGTACCCATCTTTATATCCTGTATTTGATTAACCCATCTTTTGCCATGTATGAAGCCGTTGCTCTCCAGAACCAGATCAATCATATCCAGCAAGTTAAAAAATTTAGCCTTTTTTCTTTGAGAGAAAGTATTTGAAGTCATCAATGCATTTAGTTTTAGGAATGTGTGTATATAAAGAACATACATCTGGGGTAACTAAAGTCATTTCACCGGTCCAAACCACATCTGAGACTGTGTTTAGTAAGCCTGAGGAACCTTCAATAAATGAGTGCAGAGTTTCCACATATAGTTGCAAAAAATCATCAATGTACCCCTAGATTTTTCCAGTGGGAGCTCCTCTTCTAGAAATTATTGGCCTGCCCTAGGGAAAAGAGGCCAGAGGTATATATTTTAGGGAGAATGTATGTGTAAGGAAATGTGAGAAAAGATTGATTTAATTATCTATATTTAAAATTGGCAATAAGACCTAGATACCTCCATTGTTGCACTTGGAACATAATGGTTTATGCAATATTAGAGATAGGGTTACTGTGCATAGTCATGTATGGAAGTGTGTCATTAAGTTGTCTATCAGTCTCATTTATATGCTCAATCCTGCTTAAAATCACTGTTATCCCCTTTGTTGGCCTCCTCACAATATTATCATGGTTCATCAGTGCTTCAGAAGCTGTTAATTTTCTGGTGGATAGGCTGTTGCAGTGTATAAAGGGATGTTTGTTGGCGTGATCCTCTAGATTATAAATGTTATTTGTCACTAATTGAGAGAACAGGTCAATATTGTTTCATATTGGTTATGATGGACTAAATATTGATTTTATGTTGAGGTCACTTTCAATTTTGAGTTCAGATGTTATATCCAAACTCTGCAGTAGTTTTTTCAAAGGGCAGGGCTGAGGGCCCCGTGCCACTGTGGCTATTAAGCTGGGGGAAATTGTGCTAAGATTGTGGTGATGCATCAAGTATGGAAGCAAATAAAGTGTGAAGGAAGTATCACAGTAAAATACACTGTCTATGGACCCTAGTTTGAATTATCTTCTGTTGTGAGGTGCCCCTAGTTGGCCTGAATACATATGTATATATAAATATGTATATTCAATTTTCTTTTAGCCGTTTACTATTTTTTCATCAGTTGTACTTGTGAAGCCATACATTAACATTTAGGTGTACTGCAGTATTTTGATCTTGCAAAGATTTCCTGATGAGAGCCTCATTCATCCTATCCCTGCTCTCTTGTGATCACTCCTCCTAAATTACCTCCTTGGTTAACCAATTGTTCAGTGGAAATATTCTTATAGTTATATTTTACGACTCAGTTTATGTCACAAACAGGTTTCCTTCTGAAAAAACTCCTATATCCAAACTGCAACCCATATCACATGACTAAGGGGGTCATTATGAAGTCGGCGGGAGAACCCGCCGAGTTCGGCGCTGACGGTCAACAAAAGACGACCAGCACACAGAATCCCCCACTAGCCACATAATGTACATTCAGCTGGGCCAGCTGGCGGAAGCTGAATGCAGGGCCTGAACACTGACGCCGAAAGGAGCCAGTGTCAATGTAACAGTGCGGCGGGTGCAGCAGCACCCGTTGCGCATTTCACTGCCCGTAAATCGTGGATGATGCGTGGAAATCCTGGGCGTTCGGGATGAAGTCACAGACATTGCGTCGATCCGGTAGGCGAGGCGTCAAGTTTTCTGATGCACAGTAGGCGCTGCATCGATTCTTCACTCGGGAAATCGGGCTGCCTCGTTCCAGTTCGGCTGCGCGTCATTCCGGTAAGGTTGTGCACCGAAGTTCCGGCCACAAGGCAGGCTCTGCTTCGATTCTTCACTCGGAAGTCAGGCTTCGTCATTCTGGTTCGGCTGTGTGGTGATTTTCTCATCGCAGGGCAGGCTGTGTGTCATTTCCAGCAAGCTGTGCATCAATTTTCGGCACACAAGGAGTTCCTTGAAGAGATGAAGTCTTTTTGGCACTGAGACTTCAGAAAACAGGAAGCAAGCTCAATCCAAGCCCTTGGAGAGCACTTCTCAGGAAAGCCAGAGGGCAGCAGGGCAGAAGTCATTCACAGCAAAGCGGCAGGCAGTTCCTCTTGATAGGTTGCAGGTTCAGGTCCAGAGGTGTCTGAGTTGGTGTGGTCAGAGACTCAGTTTAAATACCCAAAGATGCCTTTGTAGTGGGGATTTTGAAGTGCACAAGATCCCCTTTTAGTACAGGTCCGTCTGTCAGGTCCCAGTAGGGGGGTAGGCAGTCCATTGTGTGAGGGCAGGCTACTAGCCTTTGAAATGTAAGTGTCAGGCCTTCCACCCTCCCTGCCCAGGAAGACCCATTCAGGATGCAGATGAGTGCAAGTGTAATGGAGTATCCTGTGTTTGTGGTCATCTGGGTGAAATGCACAAGGGAGCTGTCAACCAGCCGAGCCAAACGTGGATTGGAGACAGACTGTAAGGCACAGTTGGATTTTAAGTGCAGAGAAATGCTCACTTTCTGAAAGTGGCATTTCTAAAATAGTAATACAAAATCCAACTTCACCAATAAGCAGGATTTTGAATTACCATTCTGGCCATACTCACTATGACCTGGTTACCCCTTTCTGATCAGAATCTACCACTCAAACAGTATATGAGGGTAGCGCTGATGCTAGCCTATGAAAGGGTCAGGCCTCACAGTAGGGGAAAATGAATGTAGGAGTTTTCCACTACCAGGACATATAAAACACACATCTACATGTCCTGCCTTTTACCTACACATGTCCTGCCTTTTACCTACATAGCACCCTGCCCTATGGGTTACCTAGGTCCTACATTAAGGGTGACGTTAATGTAGAAAAAGGGAAGTTTAAGCCTTGGCAAGTACTTTTAAATAGAGTTGAAGTGGAAGTGAAACTGCACACACAGGTCTTGCAGTGGCAGACCTGAGGCATGGTAAAGAGGCTACTTTTGTGGGTGGCACAGTAAGTGCTGCGGGCCCACTAGTAGCATTTAATTTACAGGCCCTGGGCGCATGTAGTGCACTGTGCTAGGGACTTACAAGTAAATCAAATATGCTAGTTGATGATGAACCAATGTTACCATGTTTCAGGGATAGAGCATATGCACTTTAGCACTGGTTAGCAGTGGTAAAGTGCTCAGAGTTCTAAAACTAGCAAAAACAGTGTCAGAAAAGTGGAGGGAGGCAGGCAAAAAAGTTGAGGGATGACCACCCTAAGGCTGTCAGGTCTAACAGTATTCAACCGTGCCTCGTTTGAATTTCTTAATCTTTCTTTCTTTGATTCCTTTGACCATAAATCTATTTTCACATTTATGTCAACTGAAGTTTCCTTCCCTTAGCTTTCTTCTAATCGCTTACGATGTCCTGCTTTCATGCACGTGGTTTCCTCCGCCAGTGTTTCATGGTGTTCAATAGTGCTTCCACAACTAATATTAGTAAATGTAATGAGCATTTATTGAGAAATGTGTAACACCTCAAGGATTTAATTTGGTTCTTTAAAATCACATTCCTTGTTATTCCTAATCCCTTTGTAAATGCTTTGCCTTGTGGTATTGAATCAGTTTAGTTGCATGTAATCTCTAACGTATTTCACGGTGCTGTAGGTACTCTAGAAATTTTACAATTTTGCCCACTTTATTGGAAGATCTGCATATTTGTATGACTTTCTCTATTACAGCTAATATTTCTTGTGCTTGTTCATTTGAGCATGCCCAGGTTGTTCGGTTTTCTTTGCTTAAGGAAGTTTCTTCAAAAGGCATGCTTATAAGATTTAACTATGATGCAGGATATCCTGTGCTGAATATACAATTCAATGAGTAATGAGTAGTGATGTCACTGAATTGCACTCTGATGTTATTCTTTAATTTATCCAAACTCGAACTCTCCAATGGCCTGCCATTAAGTAAAGCTCCCTTCAGCCCGAAAGCACGAATAAGAAACTAAACAGCACACCCTAATCCTCGGGTTTGTGCCGTGGTGCACCGTGGTGCACCGTGGTATATGCATTGAACTTTGGCCAGTGTGTCCACAATTCACCATATTCAGATCTTTTTTTACATATATAAATAATCTCTTTTTTTAATAGTTTTTTATGATCTTAGCCGATGTGGCTTTCACTCTACGGTGTTCCTGTTTCTGCCTCATTCCTCCTCCCCCAAATATGGTAGCCGTTTTGCGACCCCACAGCGACGTCCTAGCCATTCTTATGGTTTGAACTCCACCTTCACTTTCTAAAATGGCTCCTGCCAGTGTCACTTTGTGTTCCCACCAAGTAAAGCCACCCCAAAGTATGGTCGGTCCATAACTCTCATGTATCCACACTTGATGAGACATATAGATAAGCGTTGCCCCTGTGTCTTCTTTGCCATGCTGGAGTTATTTTGAGAGCACTCCTTTCTTGTACCTTTTCACTGGTTCACTTCTTTGATGTTTGCTTTCCACTGTGAGACGTTCCTTTCCATTTGTCTCATTATTCCCTTGTGCCGCAGGCGATTTATGCATTACCATGCTTACCACATTTTACTGAATTCTGTGTCTCATAAGAAATATATACATATTAATTGTTTGACAGGCAGGTTGTGCTTAAAATGTGAATGCCAACTTGTTATAGTATATTGTGTGCACATAGCAGTGTTAGATGTAGTACATTTTCGATTTTACATGGCAGGAATGGTGCATTTTCCTTCCATATTTGCCCCTACGGAGGGTGATTCAGAAGAGCATTGAGCCTGCACCCAGGCTGGAGTCAGCCGAGGAATCCTGGTGACCATGGGGAATCTGATCAGTGCTGGAATGACGTTTTTCGCTTAATAATTGACCCCTAAATGGAGGACAGTCCCAAAATGCATTGGGGCATAACCAATATCTTTGATGGATCAATGAATACGCAGCATTTATCCTAAATAAATAAAGAAACGTTTTAAAAAAAAAAGCAATTTGTATACGTACGTGAATTAAGATGGGTCAATATATAGTGCCAAAATGGTTCTGTGATTTTAACATGACATTGGCATGAATAATTAAAACCCATTGATATCTTAAGGACAAACATTGTTCATAAATTGGTCGAGGGATTAAAAAGAAAGAAGGGAAGAGGAAGTGGTTATACATTAATGTTGTGGCATGGCATCTGTAATCACTTGAGTATAGATTGAAGTGGGGAAATGCTCATTGTTTTGTTTTTCATTTGGTAGTTGTGTGCCTTTGTGAAAAATAGCATTTCAAATTGGATTAGACACTCAAAATCCTTCTGATTTATTTTAGAGCTGAACAACGTCCCTAAAATCAGCTTTCTCGTTGTCTCCCAGTAGTTGGTGAGAACAGTAATATTGAATCTGAAAAGCTCGCCTTCCCTAAAGGAGCCTATGTGACAGGGCTTCCCATTAAAAAAAACAAAAGAGCCAGCGACTTTCTTTATGGGCACCTGATGTTATGCACTTGAAGCTTTACTGCAGTTAACTTGAACCAGGCCCTGGTGTGTCGGCACAGACAAACATGGTTAAAACAGAGATAAGGAAAGTTATAGATGTTATACATCAAATAATGATAACATGGTTAAAATAGTTTTAAAAAAACTCACAGCAGGTAATACTTTTTGGTGAATAGAATGGATCCTGTACCTAAGACCAGAACCCCACGAAGAGTGAATTTCCACTTTTGGAGTCAGCGCCTTTGTGCATGATTAGTCTGACTTCCCAAAGCCTCTATCCATCACTTTTGGCTGATTCCTGAAATTCTTTTTGGATATCCATTGGACAATGAAAATTTGGCAATGTAAAATTTTGAAATCTGCTCATTACTAACTATACCCTCTCTACAAGTGTTGGAGGGTGGGTCGTTACTATCGTGGCATGCACAAGTAATTGGTCCGCATTCAACCACCACAGGGAACCAAAAACCCCATTGTAGTGCTTAACTCTCTTAGAGTAGTGTTGCAGAACAGTCCAAGGCTTACTCAAGGGAGGTGGTGTGGGCTACTAATCCCCATTCAAAGGCACACAAGAAAACACTCAATAAATGATTGTCCAGTCTGTGCTTTTTCTTTTGATAAAATAAAAGTACCTTTACTACACACACACACACTATTCAATAATATGCAACAATTTATAAATATATACAAGCTGATGGAGTTACTTTTGGATGAAATTGCGTAATCATTCTTGTCTCTCCCAAAGGGACATATAAAGCACACCTCACATTGCAAAACACTCACTTGTATTAGAATGAAATACCCGACTGTGACTAAGAGTGAGAGCACCTAATAATGGCAATAAAGTACATCTACTTTGATCACTAGTGGCTCTCAATCTCATTACTCAAAGCATTAACAAGAAACATGTATAGGCATGTTGGAATGATTTGTGCTGTTACAATTTCTCTCCGCATGATCTACGCAGTCTAACCATACCCTTAAAGGGCGTTGGCAAAGGTTCATCATATTCCACATTGAAGTATTCAACATAAAAATGATGCACAATTGACAAAGTCCCTAAAGGACATCACTTGGTTGTTCTCAATTGCATAATACCATCTTTCACTCATAGATGGTGTCTTTTCATATGACAATACACGTCCCATCATTAGCCACAATGCTGCAGCCATACATTTTTAATCACATTAAGCACAATTTGCTGAACTTTACCCACAGTCCTTAAAGCAGTGGTTCCCAAACTTCTGACTTTTGTGGACCCCCACTTTATCATTACTGGAACCCGGAGACCCCCACTGAATCATTATTGGAATCCAGGAACCCCCCCCCCCCCCCCCCCCCAACACGGAGTCATTACTGAAAGCTGGGGACCTAATCTGTTAATGTTATTTCTTATAGCTGGGACAGAGCTTGAAAACACATTGGTTCCCTTGAGAGATGATCCTTTCAAAGTCCCCTGAAACTGAGGATGGGGACATTTGGAACTCTTTTGAGGGGAGGCTGCACTCCTCCTGCAGCTGCCCCCTCAATTTGGGCTCATTTTGGGGTGGTGACCCAACTCTCCTGGGGCCACCACAACAACACCACAAGTGGCTCCGTTCCAAATATGTGGGCAGGCCCAGCAGGGCATTATAGGCACTCCTCTTGGAGCATCATGCATAGACAATGAGAGTCTCTTCAGCTGCACCAGGGAGAAATGCTCTGTTGTTCCTCCTGTTGGCAGCCTTGGGTCATGGTGCATTGTTCTCCTTGGAGCTGTCTGGTGAGGTAGGTGACATTGGGGAGTGGCGCAAGGAGCCCACCGCCAGCCGCTCCCGCTGGCTCCCTGCCCGGCCAATAAACTTGAGTGCTGCTGCAGGAGCCAGGACTCATCCTCTAGCCTGTAAGGTCTGCCCGCTTCGGCGGGCAGTCGCTGGTGAAGGGGCCTGGGTGTAGGCTGCATGGGAGCGGGGTGCCGGTGCTTCCCCATCCCTTCCTTCCTTCTTTGTTTGACCACTCCTGTGCCTTCCCAGCCACACAGGGGAGTGTGATGGCACTCCACCTTCCTCGATGGAGCTCAGCTGCATTTTCACAGGGAGAGTGGTGGTTCTTCCTAGCTTTGCCTTCAGCCACAGAGCCCAGGGTGGGTTCCTGGCCTTTTCCCTCCACCATCGAGGGAGTGCAACGGTGCTCCATCGCAACAGACATTTTTGCTGGGTATGCGTGATGGCGCTCCCCGGACCTCTGCATCTTCTTGGGGACAGCCCCTGGGGGTAATATTGGAATTGGTGGTAGAGCCTCATGCTCTTCGTCGCCGGTCCTCCCTGGGGATCAAAGGTCACGTGTCTTCCCTCAGGGATATCTCGGGCCCGTGGTCTCCTTTCGGTCCTGGTCACCATCCCTTGCCACCTGGAGCACTTTCTTAAGGCCTCCTGGCCTCAATGGTTCCCAACATGGTAGGGAGCCAGTCTCACTGATTCCCAGTGCCCGCTTTTTATTTGGGTGCCTTTTTTATGTCTGGGCAGCTCACTCTCCTTGCGCCAAAGCCAAACTCATCCTCAGGGGGAGCAAGGGGACCAGCTTACCTAGTCCTGGGATGTGCCCCACTTGGTTGGAGGTCATTCAGGGGCAGAGCCTTGCCCCAGTGGGCAGTCAGGGGGTTCTTTTTTCCAGTTGTCCATGACTTCCGTCTTCAGTCCCAGTGTTCTGCAGAAAAGCACAACCAAGAGAGAGCTCTCTCCCCTGTGCAAAACCTTTTAAGTGGGGGCGGAAAGGTCCAGCAGGGCTGCGCCTCTGGCCTATCCTTATATGCCACATCACTTCTCCACCACTGTCCCAACCTTCCTGCACAGTCTTCTGGGTTAGCTCAAAGTGGTGTCGTCCAGGAGTCAGTTGCCACATGTCCTCTGAGGAATTCAGCCCCCTTCCTCTCTTCCTGCCAGGGCTTCTCCCAACAATTCCTCCAAGGATCTTCTCCTCATTGTGGGGCTCGGGACTGGCCCAGTTCCTGGCACGGAATGGCAGCTGGCTGATTGATGCAAGGCCCTGCTCCTGCAGCTGGACGTAGCAGTAATTGGCCCTGATTCTGAGCTGAGTCAAAGAAAGAATACATTTGATGACCCACAAACTGTACAGATAAGCTTTTGTAACCTACTGCATTGTTTTTTCATACATGTTACAGTGGACATATGTGCGACTCTGGAGAAGGTGGACACTAGGGAACTGGAGTTGCACCCTAGGGCAGCCCTTCCCATTGGCATGCAATGGAGTTTCACTACAATGAAGTTAGTAAGCACACTGACTATCCCTCACGTGTACACCCATCTCATAAGGCCTACTCTAGGTCACTACCCACTCTGCATCTTCCCTTCTGCACCAGGCTATCTAGATGCAGCTCTTGGGCTGTGCACGACAGCCCTCACACAGGCGTACACGCTTGTACACAGGTGATCACGTGTAACCAGCCCTGGGCCTCCCTCTCTTGCTGCTTCACAGCAGCCTTTGCTTAACAAGGCGGCACCGGAGGTAAACATGTGCAGTCCATTTTACCATAAGTTTACTGTGGGTGAGTCCCAAACTATAGGACTTCCTCACAGTAAAAGGTCAAAAACAAGGTGATCAAAAAGTTACAAATCTGGGCAGACCAGATAGTCAGAACCGCCCTCTCACAATAAGATAAAACCACAGATTCCAACTAAGGACATTAAAATGAGTGTGCTGCCAATTGTCCTATCATGCACCGATAGAGGGAATGCCATAGTTGTGAGACTTCCTAAGCCATTCCTTGCTCTATATAAATCTATCCATTCAACACCACGAAAGGTATCAGGAACAAAGAAATCTGACCATATTATATCAGTTTTTCATGGATCTTTGCTGACTTCTTCCCAGAAACAGCTCCCAGGACTGGATAGATGCATTATATTGAAGTCCTCCTTTAGAAAACTAAACATTGTTGGTGGATCTCATCTCAGATTCAGTAACTTAAGGCTTGTGGTGGACAGCCATTTCACAAAAAAGAAGAAAGTTTTAAATCCGACATTCTCTTGCTAGACCTTAGAACTCCTACTTGCAGCACATTAGAAAAGACTTGACTGCATAACTTCTGCAGAAAGGCACTGAAGATCTCCTTCTCCGATGATGACGTCTAATATTAACCTTTGCTTCCTTCTCTTTTTGGCCCTGTTGGTCATGCTTATATTACCATGCTTATATACTGCTGTTCCCTTCGTTGTTGGTAAAGCCTATTTTATTACTAATGTTAGTAAAGTGCTACATTACCCTTGGGTGGGGGCCATTATACCATTAATAAATGTTGCATGATTAAGTATGAATGAGCATGGGCAGGAGGAGGCACGTGCTTATTGATGAACCCTTTGCTGAAAAATGTATTGGCCCCTGCTTTCTTACATTGTTGAGGCACTATCAGACTTTGGTCATGGGTGACTTCTATAAATACAAGAATCAACGATGACATTAAAAATCCTGGTGTTGCTCTATGGCCTGAGGTCTGTGGTCCTTTTGATTTCAAACTGCTTTCTGTTTAATTTGTGGCCTTGGCTGCCTCTTTGCTGTGTGTCACTAGTGTGGCTGTCTACTCTGGCTGTGAATTTCCAGAACAGCTAAAAACAATTTCAAAGGTCTTTTCAGTCACATTTGTTTAGTTGGGACTTCCTGCTGCTGATGTGGGACGCACAGGTGCTTAGGGGGACTTTTTGCGCGTACATGTTAGTACAGACACTTGCAGATTCCCAGCTCACTTCTGACATAAAAGTTATATGATAGGTGTTCTAAAGGTTATGTGCACTGAACACCAGTGTATCGCCGCAGGAAGTTCTGCACCAGGATCTAGAATCCAATAAAAGTTCTGTGATGGTCATATGAGTTTGGGTGCCACAAGATTTGTGAAAGCATGAATGGAATGCTTGTTCATCTAAGCATTTTGAGAAGTTTGTTGCATTTGAAACTTGTTGGAACTATTTGGAAAGCAACAAGTCTACAGATCACAGGGGTCCCTGGATGGAGCAGAAAAGTGTTAGCTTTTATGGGTGCTGCTTAAGAACTCTTGAAAGTGGCAGAATATGAAACCATATGTAGTAAATGCTCTATTTTACTGTCAGCAAGGAAAATAAAAGCATCCAGTACAGTAGTTTAATCAAACCAGAACCTGATGCATGGATATGTTTGTAATATGCAGGTCATAGGTTGACATCTTTGTTTGAAAACTGAATTGTATCTTTTTGGTCATAATATCCGTTCAAATGTCCAACTCAGCAGCACACAGTTTATTAACTTTAGAAGGATTAACAGCCGAGTTTTTAATGTGTTGATTTGACAGTGGCCTGCAGGTTATATGTCTACAGGAGGTCGATCATAGTTGAGGCAGGTATTTATGCACTACAACTTAAATAGTACTTTCATGATCATATTGACGTGGAGAGGCAGGGGTTAAGTTTAGTGCTGAATTTCAATTTCTTTAGCCATTGCACTTTTCCATTGGCAGGAAAAAGAAACACAAGTGCCTCTGTGGCTACTCGAAAAGCACTTAACTGTGCGCTCATTTTAATTTTACGCTAGACAATTGGCTTCATCAGTGCGCCATTTCCTTTCTTCCCAGCTTATCTGCATGTCATTCTGCCATGTGGCAGCCAAAAAATATGTTGACAGAACCCCTTCTCTGACAGCAGCTGCTTCTCCTTTTGCCCTCTTTGCAGATGATTCAAGAGAGCCGGGTTTTGATTGAAATGTCCGACGCCATCCACGAGAAGATTATGCAGTGTCAGAAAGCCGGTAAGCAGCAGCGAAATGCAATTCTGCCTCTAATTATCCTTGTGTCCGAATTTACATGTGTGTTCCTTAATTTTTCCTTATGATTAAGCCTTCATTGTCATTCAGCCAGCAAGAGCAAAGTGCGTGAACCTCTGTGAGCCACTGGTGGTAGGGACTGTAGAGGTAGGCAGAAAGCTCATGGTGGAAATCCCCTTGTGGACTGAGGGGGTGTCACACAGGTGACCCGCAACAGTGTCGCTTGAGTTTTGAGTTTGGCAATCTTGTCACCACGTGTTGGGCTCAACATATCAATCATGGCAACTATGCTGAAATGCCTGGTCTCCTCTAATTAGGGATTTACAATTCTATTATGGACTCTTTGTGTTCAGTATTTTGGACAGTTCAAAGCTATCATAAAATTGAATTATAGGTGGAGTAGCATATCTATGATGAGTGGAAGAAAACGTATAGACTTGAAACTACAAACTACATAACATGTACAAGTAGAAAACAGTCCTAACAAACACTGTGGTTCTTCACCTTTTGACTCTTGTGCACCCCCACTATTGTAATGTAATGTAATATAAAAACTGTCTGTAAAGCACAACAGTTCCCACTGTGGTCTCCTTGCACTGCAGTGTTCGGATGGAAGATGAAGTGAAAGAGTAGAACAACAGCAGGGGTTATTGAGAGTCTTGGAAAAGGCATAAAAGAGCCAATTGAATGCACTTAAAAAATAAGAAGTTCCACGTCTTGCCTTTAGGACAAAGAAGGCTCAGTCACTGGCACAAATATGGCAGATCCTGGGAATGACAAGGAGGCATGCTTCAGAAGAGCGGTTCAGGCATGTGAGATGATAATGTAGAAATATGTTCTGTAGATACTTGGGGCCTAGAAAGTAAGGCACATTTATTTAAAAAAAATTCTCTTAGCAATTGGAAGCCAGTGTAACCTAGAAAGGTCCATGGATGAAATGGATCGGTAAAGAAGTTACGATCACCTACAAGTCACCCAAATTTCTACTACGGTATATTTTGAGTGACTTGTAGCTGATGGGATATATAGGCTGGAGATCTAAGAAACAAGGTGCTGAAATAGTTAATGCGACTTAAGACTCTATCCTGGATAAATGTCTAGCATATGGAAGTAGGAAGGAAGGAAAACAAACTTCTGCAACAGCTTAAGTAGGAAGAAGCAAGTTAAGGAAAGTTTACATATTTTATGGTTTATTAAGCTTATGGTCCAGGACAAAGAAGAAATTCCTCACACAGGAGGAAGTAGCTGGCGCATTGCCAAGGTGAAGTCACTAGAGACCAGTGAGAAGTGGGATGGTTGTATTAAAATGAAGAATTCTCAGAAATTCTCTTTCTTTCTGTGCTTCTGTACTTAATTTGAGAAAATCTGTCTAATCCATTTAAACTGTGCAGATATACAATATTTGAAAAATGTCTACATCCTGGCTATGCAGGGGCAGCAAAATCTAAGTGTATTTTACGTTACTAATGGCAAAGCAAATAGGAAATTGGAATGTTAAATTTACTAGCTGCAGTCGGATCTGCAGAGGTTTTTTTTTACAAAGAAAGGAATTATGAGAGCCTTTTTCCAAGTGGATGACACACTGGAAAGGTTATTGAGTGGTTGCAAAGAGAGAGAAGTTTTTGTTCTACAAGAGGAGCATTCAGGTTTAGTATAAGAGATGGGCCAGGGTCAATGTAGAAGTTAAAAACCAAAAAGGAGTGTAGAGAAGCATACGCAAACATATAAAATAAAATTAAAATAAAAGATGCAGTGTGGCACCTTGGTACAGAGCAAGGCATCCTGCATCCGTGCAATGAAAGCAAATGAAGTAGAAGCAGCTCCTGCAAGAGCAATGGATCTCTCATTTCCATCTACATCCTATGCACCTCCCAAGGCATTAAATAGCTGCCTGCCAGCCTGTCAGAAGGTGTAGCATCAGAAAGTTGCCTGGCAATACAGATTGGATATCGCTTCCTATTACTATTCAGTGTAGTACTTGGCTCGCTCTTGGCTTCCTGGTACAGCACTTCAGAGAGTCCAAACTTAACTGCAAAAAAGAATGAGCCTAGAGAACTGATTGCTTTAAAATCTGCACTATGGCAAATGGAAATAGTTACTCTACACTTCTAAAGCCAGTTTTTATGCTCATAAAATATTTGTTCCTGGGTTGCTTGTGTTCCGGTTCAGGGAGGACCTGGCTTAGCAGTTCAGGCTGGACTGTTCTTATTGAAGGAGGGTCAAGAATGATTTGCATGTAGCAGAGTCCAAACAGGTGGCATGGTGTGCAAAATACAGATGGATTGGGATACCGCCTGAGTGATTACAGTGGCTGAGATTAATTCAAGCATTCCACTAATCACTGTTTTGTATACCTATTGATAAAATATTAGGCCCCAAAAACTCTGAAAGAGAACTTATTAAAATTGTAAACTCCTCCCTATAGCTCCCCAAATGTACTTCTTCCAGGCCAGTGCTCTACCAAACTTTGTGCATTGACCTCTCAGATTTCTTTCATAGCAAAATCTGTGACATTTTCCATGGTTTCACCTAGAGTGCGCAGACCAAATCTTTGGTATCCTCTTCTAATCTAATCAACTCTAGCAAATCTTTTCTTTGGATTTTCCCACCTATGTCCTACACAATCAAAATACATTTGGCTTTCTACTACTTCCATTAGCGGAAACTGAGAAACTTCAACTAAGCAGTTTCTACATTTTGAACAGCAAAGCAATACACACATATACAAAATTTAATTCACAATTAAAAATCTAAATTTGAATTGAAGGTTGGATATTTTCAAAGTTTAGTTTTATTTCTTAAAGACAAAGCGATATTCCAGACTCTAGCATATCACTTGGTCTATTTTGATCCTAATGCATGCAGTCTTTTTGTTGGGGGATACCAGAGTTTCCTTCAATTGTGGACACAAGTTGTTCCCACTAGATTCTGTTTGCTGTATTTGTGTTGCTCCCGCAAATCAAGAAATGGATCCCAACTTAATTTAAAAAATATATTTGTATTTATTTTCATCAATTCAAACAACAAATCTTTGTCATTATGCCAACAGTATTAATTAAAGACGATAAGAGTGCGTAACATACATTGAATAATCACAGGACTCTGTATTTCCAACAGAGACTCCTACAAGGTGGATATTATGTTGTCGTTGAGTGACCAGTGGCACTGGGACACTGCAACATCCACTGCAGCTGATTCCCTCATGACATAATTTACTCATGCGTCCAGCTCATGATATGTGATCCAGGGGTCTACTATTTTGCACAATTTACGTGCGCATCCCCTGCTTTTATATACTACCCTTTCCGATAACATGTACATGAAGACCGCCAGCATCTAGCTACATCTCCTTTTGCTATTATTAGGGCCAAATGACAAAATATCAGTTCTCTGCAAGGGAGGTGAATGTCTCCAGGGATTCCCAAAAGAATATACTTGGGGTCTTCCGGTATGTCTGTGTAAAATATATTACCCAACTCCACCAATAGTGCTCTCCAGTAGGGACGCAGGACCAGAATGTGTGAAAGAAGTCTCCTCTGTCGGCCCAGCATCCTAAACAGTCAGGTAAATCACCCGGCCCATGGCATGGAGATGCTCCCTATTGTAATATACTCAGTGTAGTACCTCAAGTTGGATGAGATGTAGGCGGGCATGTATTGCAACTTCCCTAGGGAACATCAGTGCTGCCTCCCAATCTATGTAATCTAGTTCGCCTACCATTTCCTCCCGGGTAGCGCTTAGCTTTGAAAGTGTGTCTGGAATATTGTGTTAAGAGTCTTGTATATGAGTGAGGCCGCTTTTTTGGGTATTTCCCCACCAAGAGCCTACCCTCTAGGGGTGAATATTCTGGTAGATCAGGTGGTATGGGCTCTGCTTTCCATATGCGTTGCAATTAAAGGTACCAATAGGGTTGTGTGTCACAGAGGTGGAATTCTTTTTTCAGGGCGGAGAAGGGCATTAAGTCTCTGTCTACCAATAGGTCACTCACCCTGGATATGCCTATGTCATCCCAGCCTTTAACCCTTTCAGTTTAGCGATCTCGCTAAGCATAGTTTCCATCCATAAGAGTCTCTTGTGTGATCTTACCCGCCCAGCCTATACTTTTCAATGCCTTATGTCATATTGTTATCACTGCCTGTGTGGCTGGTAGGAGGTGTCTGGTTCCCCTGCCCCCGTACTGGTAGTTCAAGTGGCATGGAATTGTGACCTTTCCAACGCATAGATAGGGTGTGTTCTGTCTAAGTGGCCCCAGTCATTTATGACCTGCAGATCCGACACCCAGTAGTACGTCCTAAGGTCCGGTAAAACAATCCCTCCATTATATCAGGTTTTCTGCAATGTCTGCAGATGATAGGAATTTAGGAAGTGTCACCATCTTAAACATGGCAACATTCCCCCTCCAATCCTTCCTCCCCACCCTTCACTTGCTCATAAGTGGCCACATACATTTTAGAGCCATCATTCCACTTGATCAGGCCTGAGAGTCTGCAGCCCACTCTATCCCACTTATATTATACTAACAAACCCTAACATGGGATTTACACTCCTTCTATCACTCCTCACACCAGTCAGTCAATACTTTTAGTGATGTGTAGCACTTCCCTTCTACCGCAAGGTTACGGCACTGGGGAGATTGTGGTATCTGTTTTCCCCCGCTCACACACACCACCTACAATACCCAAAGTTGGTGGAGGCGGGGAGGAGAAAACAGAGGGTATGGAAATGAAAAAAGAAAAGAAGAGGGGGGTGTAAGGTGGAATGGAAGAAAAGATGAGAACGGAAAGGGTGGAAGTGAGAGACGGGGTGCATTCCTCCAGGCTATCATTGCCCGGCTCTGTCCAGGTGCCCTAAAGATGAAAAGTAACCAGATCCTGCAAGTATAGTACGTCAATGTTCAGAGTCTCTGTCCCATCTCTTTACTGGGGTCCGTTCTGTAGTGTTCCTCCTAACTCCTCTTCCATCTCTCCAGTGAGGGGCTCCCCTCGACTCGATCTGTCTCAGCCCTCTCTGTCCGTGGTTGCCGCTCTCTAGTGGGACATGCTGTATGCGATGGAGACATTACCCCTTTCTTTCTGAATCTTATTCTGAGGTATGTACCTCAGGGTAAGTCTTGCTTGCACCTCTCCGTGGGGCCTGCCATGGTTACTCCTCGAGCTCTTCTTCCATTTACGCCGGGGGGTGGACTCTGGCCTAGCCTTCCTTGGGTCACTTTCCCACAGTGCCATGGTGTGGCTGTTCCTCAATCTATTCCCAGACTCCTTCCGGTGTATTAAAAAAGTGTGCTTTTTCATTCAGGATCACTTTTAATTTTTCCGGGAAGAGGAGCATTTAGCGGAGCTTCATTGCCCAGAGTTTGACTTTCACTGTGTTGAAGGATTGACATTGTTTCTGGACTTCGCATGAGTAGTCTGGAAAAATTTGTATTGTGGACAAGTCTAATGTGAGGCTTTCTTTCTGGTGCACTTCTCTCAGAATGATGTCCCTGTGGTAGAAGTTCAGCGACCGTGCTATAAGGCTCTAGGGGGCACCCCTACTGGTGGCCGCGTCACCAATGCTCTGTGTGCGCTCTCTATCACGAAACGTGAAGAGACTGGCAGATGGGAGAGTAGTTTGGATTTAGTTTTTAGGAAAGCAGGTACTGGTAGTAACAGGTGCACCAGTCTCTTGCTCTTCTACACTGGGGGGGAGGTGGTCGCCCCCTTCACTCAATGCACCCTATTGGTTTCCAAAATTGGGGCTGCGAGCACACACCTTCTTTAGCCTCAGGGATCGCTGATCCTCTTCTGCCAGGTTCTCTTCGTCCGGCTCCGTCGCCCCACTTCAAGTCGTTTTTGTCTCGCTTTCACTCTGTCGGACCTCCGCTGCTATAACATGTCTCGGTGTCACTGCCTGCTGGGATTGTCCCACTTCTGTCCTCAGACGTTCTTTGGCCCAGGCCCCGTTGCACTCTCCCCCTCTCCGGATCAGGTCACAGTTCGGTTTTCTGGCCTCCAGATGGGGAGAGGAGCCTCTGTCTCACCAGTGGCTGTATCTGGAGCCCTCTGGCAGTTGTTTACGGCCCCCGAACTGAGTTGCAGAGGCGTCAGGGGTATGGCACATCTCAGACTTTTGTCTCTACCGAGGCTAGCGCCATTTTGTCAGACGAGCACCAATTTGCCTCCTCTCAGTCTCGGCTCCCCAGTCCAGTTCAATGTCTGCTGGGGGGCCCTCAGGCACAGTGGGCACGTTTTCGGAGTGTATGCAGAAATGTTAATCAGGATTTCTACAGGATTTCAGTGGGCAATTACCGAACTCGCTCTAGGTATGTCTAGCCCACCAAGCTGCTGGTTACACCCACCGCACCGCCAACCTAATTTTTAGTCTCCAATTTCAAATTTCTTTGTATTTACAGAGGTTTTTTTAATTTTCTATTTTTAAACTTTTTTTTCTACGTATATACTTCATCAGTCTCCTAAGATTAGTCAATGTTCGAAACCTTTACGGACCTCCAAAGTAGACATCATGGATCCCAGGTTAAAAACCTCTGCATTAGTATTTATCTGTTACCTACCACCTCCAGGATTAAACTGTATTATACCTTCTGGAGTTTACTACTTTCCAGCTATGTACCAATACATACATATGGAAATGCATACAGATAAGGAACATCACAAAATACCACTGATTGTTTTGTTTCCTATGAAGGTGCTCTTTGAATCCTATGTATAAGTAAAAGAAGCCTGATTAACAAAAGTATTGTTTTCTGTGTGCCCATCATGTGTTACTTGGAGATTATGTTTTTTGTTTAAACCATAAGTGCATACCCACTTTGCCTGACCATGCTTGCTGATTTGGCCTGAAGCGAAAGATTTTCCAATTGTGTAAAGCCCCTAGAAGGCTGCGTTGATATCAACTACATTTCGGGTGTAAATGAATGCTGTCCCAACATTACTGGCCTTTTAGAAAATCTCCCAATTTCCATTTAGGGCAATCCACTTCAGTGCACCATCCATTTCAATCCATGCTGCCATCTAACGGTGCTGCTGTGGCTTCCTTTCCTCCTTAGGGATGGAGTTCCATGAAGAACTTCACCAGCTTGGTGCAAGGGAAGGCTTGAAAGGACGGAAGCTCAGCAAAGCCGTCGAAGGATTTGCTTGGAATATCACTGTGCTAAAGGTAGGACCCCAAAAATGACAATTTTTGCATTTGAGGGTCCCACTTATGGGATCGGATTCACTAGAATATGAGACTGATTGGCTAATCGCTGTGCTTTTTACTGGTGACACCAGAGGTTATGTACCACTTCACACATGGCTAAAAATACCTCTTCCCACTTCTGAAATACCATGACACACACTGCATCTCCTTATGCTTTTGGAGTGGGTCCAGTGAAATCAACAGGCGAAGTGTTTCTCCAGTGCTCTGACCGTAGAGGGAGCACCTCCAGCACCAGAGGCAGACAAAAACTAGTCTGTGATGTTTGCAGGATGACAGCTATCAAGCCATATTGTACTGTGCCAACTGTTTAACCACAAGCTAAATGAGGAAATGTAGTCCTAGTTATGCTGTTTGGGAAGCTGAAAAAAAATTGAGATGTGAAATAATGCATATTTAAAGAAATGATCTCCTCTACTTTCTGAAGCCCCAATATGTAGCAAGGACCCTGCTGAGTGAAAAGGGCCATATTTATGGCCTGGTTTGCATTGCTCTTGCACCACGCAATGTGGCGCAAGACCGAAGCAAACCTCAAGTGATATTTATAAATCCATGCAATGCTTCCTTGTGTGGGCTGGCATGGCTTCATAAATCTTGAGTAATGTAACACAGTACAAATCACTATTACATTACTCTGCACCAGGGAGGCTTTTCCATGTTTGTTGCCTGGGTGTTCCCACACATCATCTATGTATTTTGACACATTCCCAGATTTACAAGAACATGTAAACCTGGGAAGGCGCCAAAAATATACGCATCCCTGGAGAGGCGTAGCAAAGAGAAATATCTTTATTTCTCCTTGTTCTTTCTTCTTTCTATGTGTGCTGCATTGTACAGCACACATAGAAAGAGGAAAAAGCCTGCCAGTATTACTGCATGCAATGCAGGCGCTCTTGCACCATCGTGCAAGGGTCACCCTGCATTGGCACTAGAATGCCAAAAGGGCACCAGCACAGAGGGAAATGACAGAAATGTGCCATATTGGATAAATACGGCACATCACTGCCCGTTCCCTGTGATGGTGGGCAGCACAGCAAGGTGACTTGCTTTGCTGCGCTGCCCTGCACCACAAAGCCCAAAATATGGCCAAAGTGGTTTTGCAAGGTTTGATTCTTTAAATGACAGAAAAGAACCTGAACAGCGGAAGTGCCACTTCTCCCATACCTTATGTGACTTTTGACTAGCATTGCTTGCTTCTCCATTGATGCTGGTATAGCAAACTGGTTTTTTTTTTAGCGTTCCCTGCTGTTTTGACCAGTGGCATAATGTAAAATGATGTCCCCCTTGCAGAATGTATAGATTTACAATTCTCACAGATATTCATTGGCCTTGGGTGGGATGGGGGGATGGGCCCCTCTGAAGGGTTTTCAGCGGCCTTGGTTACACTGCTGCATTTGACCTGGATTGGTAGCATCAGCCTTTTCCATTTCCGTGACATTACTAGTATTGGAAAGTGTTGAGCCCTTGCCTGAATCTGAACAAGTCCCTCTTGGGCCATTTGTCTTTAAGAGGTTGTTACACCTGAGAGAGAACAGGCATCCACATAAATATGGATCAGACCAAAGCGGAGCAGGCGGATGTTAGTAGAATGTATTAGCTGATCTTTCTCTACAGGTATTACAGTTTGCTTGCCTTTAGTGTGTACATTGAATGAGAATAGGAGTGTATTACCTGTTTTGTAGGTGGTACTTCATGCGTATTAAAAATGTCACTGTGGTTCATCTGATTACTTCATTTGCATGTCACATGAGTTTGTTGTTGTTTAGGTTGTATGTTGGAGTGGAGAACAATGTCCAGGGCCATATTTATCTTTATTTCATGTAACACTGCATGACACCTTGCTGCGCTGCTTGAATGGCAGAGGGAAGGAATACACCACATATACTCTTATGGCGCATCCGCACCATATCTATTAATATGTGGTGCATTCTTGCCCTCTCTGCTGGTGCTCTGTGTGCTGCTTCGTGCCAACACAGAATCCCTGGCACTATAGTTAAAGGGTGCTGGCGTTACAGGCCAGTTTGGTTTTGTGCAGGAAAGGATACCTATGGTTTAGGTACTTTTCTTTTGGATCATCAAATCCTGGCAAGAATTCTGTGTTTTAATGACTGCTTTTGTTTGGTGTTATGGAACACTACATTTTCTCTCTCTAAACCTAGACTTCAGGTATTTGGGTGTCTTCATTCAGATCATGTACATATGACCCATTTTTTTGTTAGGTTTTTTTCTGTACTTCTCTGCCCCATCTACAGAATGACTAGCTCACTTTAAGTAAAATGCATGGTTTTCACAGGCCAATTTTCTGATTTTCCCAAGGATTTCAATTTTTAGCAGTGCCATGAAGTCTCTGGGTACTCTTGTGTTAATACTACCTCTTTTGGCACCTGGTGCAATAGTATTATAAGTACTTAAGAGTGCTTAAGAGTTTACATTTTTCATCCTTGTACATTAATTCGATTTTCAGCCTACTTATGTTTTTGATGGTTAGGAAATTGCTAATGTGCTCAACAGTTATGCACAATTGTACATCTCTAATTAGAGTATTTCACTATATGCCTGTTGTGCTTACATTTTATTTGGACGAAATGAAAGCAGATTCACCAGTTCAAGACTTAATCCCCATACTGGAAACAGTGGACATGCAATTTCTAAATTTCATTGACCATAATATTAAATAATGTTTAATTTCTAATGAGTCATCATACATCAACCAGTACTGTCAGGGACTCATCCAAAGGAAATCTTATAGATGTGATTAGTGCTCCTTCAAATTAAAAGAATAATGAGATACATCCAATGCCTCAAACACTGCTTGAACATCATCCAGACCTTGATGACCAGCACCTACATGACTCTCAACCCAACCACAAGTGATTTCCTGTTATTTACCAAGAATAATAATGAAGATACAGTACACACCTGACTTAATGACATGAACATTGATGGCTTCAAAACTCAATTTCTGTGAATGCCAAGTCACTTGGATTCATCACTGGAAACCAACCTAATTCTCAAGGAATGCACTACCAAAACGGTATACTGCCAGCTCTCGCTTCTAAAGAAAATGAAACAGTTTCTACCTGAAAGCAGATTCAAGCCTGTTGTGCAAGCCCTCATACGCTTCAAATTCCAGCAGTCACTTTCCATTCATGTCAAGTGCATTAATTGGT
The DNA here is from genome assembly GCF_031143425.1 of Pleurodeles waltl. Lineage (NCBI taxonomy): Eukaryota > Metazoa > Chordata > Amphibia > Caudata > Salamandridae > Pleurodeles > Pleurodeles waltl. The sequence continues at coordinate 1,764,078,073 of NC_090440.1, forward strand.
TTCTTTGATTTTGTACTGCCAACATGTGTTGTGTGTCTTAAAGTGAACTGATTCATCTTCAAAGCTTTATCAAATCTCTCCACTAGCTAATGCATTAAGAATATCCATACTAACACTGCAAAAGTTATTTTAGTTCCACCATCACATGATAATTATCAGATGTGTTAAATAACCCAACATTTGTTACATTGTGGTAGGTCAAACCAGCCAAAATGTAGCAGAGAAAATATGTACGGTATTTACCATACCACACAGATTTTGATGTGTTAAACACCAAAATCCCCATCTTATTCTCTAATATATTGTAATAGGTGCTAATTATTTCGCCCAATAAATAATGAATCCCAGGGTATTGTTATTTACCAGGTGCAATAAATAGTACCTTTACTTGTAATCAGGCCCTAAGAAGTGTGAAAAAAAGGGAGCAGGCATTTTCCATTTGTGCAGCCAGGTTCTAGAACAAATTCCCTGTATCTATCAGGACCACCCCAATACTGCTGCATTTTAGAAAAGAGTTGAAGATTCACCTCTTTAAAGAACACTACATCACAATTCATTAACCACTCACAACCCAGCTTCCCCTCTTAGCACTTGTTCACTTTTATGCTTGTCTTTCGGCCTGTACCTCTTCTGCTGAGTTCACATTATTATTGATATACATACATAAATACAGAATTTTGAATTTAAAAATGGACATACAGCCATTGCTTATATTGTACCTGCCAGAGAGATGGGGCTTTATTTAAAAGAAGACTCAATTTGTGGTTGGCGCAAACAAGATGGAGAGAAGACAAATTTGATCACGAAGGGTGGCAGTGGTTGTGTCTGGCCTTGTTCTGCTTCAGCTTTTCTATTAACATTATTAATATTTAACTATTGAAGGCTTTATCAATAACGCCATCACCAGTGGACAAAATCCCTGAAATCTACCTATACTGTGGAAGGGTGCTTATGTAGCACAATGTACATATTTATTTTGAAATATAGTTAATTTGACACTTCTTTGAATGAGAAAAGGTTACATTACAGCTTCTGAAAAATGTTGGCCGTGTGTGGCTATGCACATGTTTTCAGAGTGCATGACTACTACCCTTTTCTGAGAACAAGTGTGAGTGTTTCTTCAAATTTCTCATGTAGATGTTAACCTTAAATTAGATTTTTATGATAGTGCACAGTATTAGGAATCAATTGAATCCAGTTGGAAGAGTCATAGGAATATAGTGTGTAGGAAGTTTTGGAATTAGTTATACAATGTACGTATTGGAATTAGTACCTAAGTGCTTTGCTTAGTTCATAATGAAGTTCCAGTCAAACGCCAATACCCTCTGGAACATTTATGAGGGTGTTAAAGATAAAACTTTTTTACTTTATATCCCTACGACAATTTTTCTCAGGTGTGTATGACTTAACCCTTAATCTGTGTACATACCTATATATGTAATAATATGTAGCTCTTTCTCTCTCTCTCTCTCTCTCTCTCTATATATATATATATATGCAAAAAACAAAGGAGAGCTCTGGGAAGTTCCCAAGTTTAGGTGGAGAGCAGCTCTAGTAAGGAGCACCCTGCAACACCAGCGACACTCTTGATTTGCTCACCTCAAATGTCTGTTTATCTAGCAAAGTTTTTAAGCATAGGATCAGCACAGTGCTATCCACGCCGAGCTAGATAGTGACAAAGTCTTTTGCCATTTGTACAGCAAACTCTTTAAGCATAGGATTGACACAGTGTCATCCTCGCCGAGCTGTAAAATGACAAAAGCCATTTACCACTCCAGGCACAGTATTACAGCTTTGGACTGGTCAAATACCGTCCAAGCCAACCTGGAATTAGTAAAGCAACCCCTAACACATGTTTCGCTCTCATTAGAGCTCTTCAGAGAGGTTTAGCTTTGTCCAGACACAAGAGAGCACCCAGTATAAGTAACAACAAGGCCCTTTCAGGGTTAGAGTGATGCATAAATTATGCAAAAAACAAAGGAGAACCCTGGGAAGTTCCCAATTTTAGGTGGAGAGCAGCTCTAGTAAGGAGCGCCCTGCAACACCAACGACACTCTAGATTTGCTCACCTTAAATGTCTGTTTATCTAGCAAAGTTTTTAAGCATAGGATCAGCACAGTGCTATCCACGCCGAGCTACATAGTGACAAAGTCTTTTGCCATTTGTACAGCAAAGTCTTTAAGCATAGGTTTGAAACAGTGTCAACCTTGCTGAGCTGTAGAATGACAAAAGCCATTTACCACTCCAGGCACAGTATTACAGCTTTGGACTGATAAAATACCGTCCAAGCCAACCTGGAATTAATCAAAGCAACCCCTGACATGTGTTTCGCTCGCATTAGAGCTCGTCGGAGAGGTATAGCTTTGTCCAGACACAAGGGAGCACCCAGTATAAGTGAAAACTAATCCCTTTCAGGGTTAGAGTGACGCATAAATTATGCAAAAAAGAACTCTGGGTAGTTCCCAAGTTTAGGTGGAGAGCAGTTGTAGTAAGGAGCACCCTGCAACACCAGCAACACTCTAGATTTGCTCACTTTAAATGTCTGTTTAACTAGCAAAGTTTTTAAGCATAGGATCAGCACAGTGCTATACACGCCGAGCTAGATGAAGGTGGTTCAAAGCCTAAATATACTTAAAAGCTACTAAGCTCAACCTAAAATATATATGTATAAATGCCAATAATGACAAGTTGAAAGGACACATGAGTGTATAAAAGGACAATTTAAAACTGTTTAAAACTGTTAACATGTGGCATAAAAGGGACCGAATTTCAATAGTCAGCGTTATTTTTATAATTTCCAATTGATTCCGGGACAATGGAGGACAGGAAATCTTCCACTTCTGCAGGTGTTAAAATTGGAATGGCATCGCCGAGAAGGACCAAGGAAGTAGTCATGTTCCATAGCCAAGGTGGCATTCCGTTTTGTGCTCAATGACGAGTTAAGAGCCACGTCCGCCAGGAAGGGCAACTCATATGTAGCTTCCCGTAGCAAACATACCCTCAAAGTGCATGTCTGGCAATGAGCCCTCAGCGAGAACATCAACAGATCAGCGTCCAAAGAATGCAAGCGCTGCGTAGAAAGACAAACTTCCAGTGTATGTTCCAAAGAGCACCAGAGGTACCGAAACACAGGCTGCACACAATGTAAAACCGGTCTGAATGACAGAGACCAGTCACACTCCAATTGCTCCAAAATACTACATCATGCGTTCACGACACAGCTGCGCTGTTGGGAGCGCTTTCATTCCTTCTTGTTGCTGCGGGGCCGCCGTTGCACATAAAAAATAGCAACAGCAAAACGCCGACTATTATAGCCACAGTTATTGGAAATCTCCTGAAAATACTGCAGAATATTGAGTGTATGGCTGATGGTATTAAACCGAATATGGAGGACAAGTATTTGTCAATAATATGCAGATATTTTCTGTAGGTGGCAATTTAAAATAATACGACTCAGCACTTGTAACATCGTGCCCAGAAAAATATGTAAACTTTTCAGAATACGTTTTAGAACTCCCTTGTAGTGGAGTCGGACAATGTTCCCATTGTATATAAATAAGAACAGTTTTAGGGCTACTTGCTCTATGGATGAAACAGTGCTCATAATATTTATAACAAAACATATCACCATAATTCTCTTTAGATTGATAAACATCTTAGTTTTTTAAATACAGTATAAAACTGCAATTCAGTCATCATAGAATCAACTGTTTTCACATCCCAATCATCAGAAACAACCCTGGTATTATTATATCGTTCATTGAAAGTTTAGACACATATGGTATTTGAATGCCTTCCAAAGGGCCGTATATATCAAATGTTACTTTATCCCAAACAACCCCATCAAGAATTGGTATAGAGGATATGTTCACAAAAGACAAGCCTCTGCGGACCTTGTGAGAAGAAAAATGTGGTTTTAGGACCTCATCCACCAGTTCAACTGTTGATTTTTCAGGAAGAAAATGACCATGTATTAATAAAAAGAACGTGATGACAAACCCAATCCAAAGCAGTAAGGCTAGTACGGTCAAGAAAAGCCACAGATAGTTCCATGGAAGAATGAAGTAAGTTACTTTAAGCCAATTTATCAGCTTACGTTGTTTTGACAGTTCAAGTGTTGAAGAGGCGAATGAGTCTGTAAATTCATTGTTGATGTGGGCAAAGTATCCAGAAGCAAATTGTGCAAAAACTGAAGCCTCGTTTGTTGGTGGAGTTGGTGTTTCCCACGGTGGCACAGAATAAATAGCACCATCCGTCTGTGTCGAATTTGTGTCAAACCGATCAGTAATTTCCATATTATTTGATGTCAGTGGAACCAATGCAAGATCATTTTCCACCCTCACCAAGCTTGGAGAGGTGCCATTGATGCTGCTTACAACTTGTAGAAAAACCTCTAGCCCAGTAGTGAGAGGGATTCAGGAACTACTGGCTGTTCCTTTTGTTCAGCTGTGCAGGATCGGCCACATGGTGTAGTTTGACATTGTCGACGGAGACAAAACAATTTTCTTTGGCACCAGCCAACGGTGGTAGAATGATAGTTCTGGCACTGTGTATTCCCAAAACTGGGACCTGTTCATGATAACATGCACAGCAACCTTTTCACATACTAGATCCCCCACTCTAGGAATCCAGCCGGTAGGAGTTACAGGTACATCCTTAATTCCTATGGAGGCAGCACTGGCAGAAGAGTTGTCGTCACGGAACTGTTGTAATTCCTGTAAGACAGTGACACGTTTGTTTATGTCAAAAAGTGTTTCTTATGCCTCCACGCCAGGACCATCAAGATCTGGAACATACATTTGAGTTCCGAACAGGCACTCATATGAAGTACAACCCCCCAGGGACCTTCTAGGCAGATTGTTAAATGCTTTCTGGACTCCATACAGGTGATTAAGCCAACTACGACCTGTACCAAAGACTCTGGCTGTTAAGGATTGCTTTAAATGAACGTTTAATCACTCCACAACACTATTTCTCTCAGATTGAAATGGAGACGAGTTCTGGAGTGGGACCCCCAACAAAGCCATGGCATCCCTGAAAGCTCTTGAGGCGAAAGCAGGGCTGTGGTCTGACTGGAAAGCCGCAACTACATATGTTCCGATAAAGACTCGCAAATCTTTAATAACAGTCCGAGCGTCAGCCGAGCACTGTGGCCACACCCAAGAAATCTGGAGCAGGAGTCAACAGCGACTAGGATGTATTTGTATGCACGGTCTGGTGTTAGGGGACCACAATGGTCAAAGTATACACATTGTAAAGGTTTGATAGAAATTAGGAGGAGTGTCTGCAGTGGGCGCTTAGCAGTGGAAACTTTGATTTGTTGGCAGATGTCACAACAAAAGACATACTGCTTGGCCGCCTTGTATAGACCTGGCCACCAAAAACAGGCTTGTAGTAATGATGTTGTAGCCTCCACACCAGCATGGGCAGATGGTGCCCCCTCATGCGCTGCTTTAATCAACTCTGGTCTTATATCTTTATTGGGAATTTCTCAAACCCTACGCCTGGTATCTTAACTTCAGCGTTTAGGCAGCCTCCGATTCGGTAGGAATATTTAGCAGGAAATTCTTTTGGATAGGGCGTACCATCATCCGTAGCTTTCACGGCAGCCCATATGTCTGCTTCCGGTTTTGCTCCTAAATGGCTTACTGCAGCAACAGTGGCCGTAGCAACTGCTGGCTTTGCGGCTTCATCAGCCAGTGTATTCCCAGCCACATGTATACCAACGCGCTGGTGTCCAAGTGTATGTACAACATGGACATTTGGTAGCGTTTCCTTCAGATCCGCTACTTTCCCCCACAGTAATGTGAATCACAAACAATCAGTGTGTGTTGTGCAGGATCTGTATGTTCCAGTGCCATCACCAGAGCTTTCAGCTCTGCTAGTTGTGCTGTGCAATCCCCTAGGATTTGCGTAAATGTATGTAGGGGACAAAATGTATTATCCTCCATGTAGCCACTTACAGTTGCGCAAGCAGCGGAGTATTGGTGCTTTGTGCCAATTGCAGGTTGTGCAGAGTCATCGGTGTACATGACTCTATGATATTGTTCAATAGGCAGTGTGTTTGCTGCAATTGGGTATTCTAGTTCGTATTGCAAAAATTCTTGAGTTTGTAATTTTGGGTCAAAAATGTAATCTACATCAGTGGCTGTCAAAGACGTGGCCCATTGGATCCAATGTGGATGTAATGCTTTTGCGTTAGGAATGCTGGCTTTGTGGCAGCCTCTAGGGCTGGGATGGGAGAAACGACAATAATGCATTTGCCCTGGGCTAGTGGTCTTTCTTTAATGACAGCCATCTGTACAGCAGTGAGAATTTTCTCAGTGGGATCAAAGCATTGTTCTACTGCTGAGTATAAATGTGATTTACATGCTATCGGGACTGTCTCACCCTCATTAAAGGTTACACAGCTGAAACCAATGGCACCAGCAATTACTCTGATGACCAAGTGTGTTTTGTTGTCCCTCGTGTGTAGATGTTGTGCTGCAAGCATGTCTGTCTGCAGGTCTCTGAGAATGCGTGTATGTTCAACTGTCCAAAATGTACTTGAAAAGACTGGACGTATTAAGTCATATAAGGGTTTTATGCGTGATGCATAATCTGGAATGTAAGATCTGCCAAAGTTTAGGAAACCCAATAGAGACTGGAGTTTTGTAATCGTGTGTGGAGGTTGTAATTGCGCACTTTTTCTAAGAAATGTGGCGCTCGGCTCTTTCCTTCACTCGATAGCTCATATCCCAGAAACAGGACGCGGAGGAAGGCTATTTTTGTTTTTTTAAAGTTGAATTTGTAGCCAAATTCAGCAAATCCCACAACAATGCGGGCTACCTATCTTAAATGTTGCAGTAATTCATAATCCGTAAGATAGATATGATCTACATAGGACAATGCTTCAGGGTCAATGCCGTGCAAAACTGCAGTCACACGAGCTGCAAACAGTCCTGAACTGTTCTTGTACTCCTGAGGTAAACAGAATTTTTTCTGAGAACCTAGTGCACTGAAACTTGTTAAGTCTCTACTCTCAGGTGCTATATTCTGGCAGAAGCAACCATTTGAAATGTCCAGTGTTGTTTTATATTTTTTGCGCACTATGTTGTTCATTAGTGCTGTGCTCTGTGAGTTTTGTATAGCATATGTGCATATCTGCTTAAATGACTGTAGTCTAAGACTATTCTGTACAAATGGTCCGGTTTAGCTACTGGGAAGAAAGGATTATTAATTGAGAAGACACAGAGTTCAAGTACTCCTTGGTACTCTAGTTGTTTGAGGATTTCTGATACAGGTGCTTTTGCATCATGTTTTATTGCATACTGAGGTTGAGGTTCATTTTTAATAGGTATTACGTGGTAGGGGGATTCTCTATCCCATCCTACATGGTTGCGATATAACGCAGGTGCCTGTGCCAGTGCCCAATCGATGGCGTAGGATTCTGCGAGTTCCTCTGGAACAAGGGTCGAGAAAGAAGGTTTAATAACCTCTTCCCCATATGGGCAGGTACAGACAAATTTAGGTGGCCAATCTTGTTCGGCCAACAAGATATAATATATATTTAAGACGCGATCCCAAAAGATTGTGTCTATTGTGCGTTCAATGTCCCCTTCTAACTGTAGCATTACTTTATACACCCTATCAGACGTGGAGACTCGCATGTCCGCAGTTTTTACTTGTAAAACGTCATCAGTTGCTTTCACCTCCAGATGCTCTAGAAGACTTACGCGAACTATTGTGATCTCTGCCGCTCTATCTAGCAGCGCTAGTGCCCACTTCCTGTTCTTCAAGAGGACCCTCTTCTTGAGCGGCATGTCGTATTGCAACTGCTGCCACCTTTTTCCTTTTAAATTGGAGTTTTTGTTGGGGAGGTTTCTCTTCCTTTTTACAGAAACCTCTGATGACCTTTGTGATTTCTGTCTCAGTTTCAAGTACTCTGTTCTTCGCTCTGATCACCCACCTCTCTCAATGCGTTTTCCCAATGAGTCCTGAAAGGAACGAGATTGGTGTGTATCAGTATATTGATATCTATCAGGCGTGTTTATGTTATCTCTATTTCGGAGATTACATCTATTCTGTGGGGTCTCCATACGTGGAGATTCTCCCGTTTCTTTTTTAGGAGTTTGTTGTTTTTTAGCCCAGCATTTATTATTACTCTCAGGAGCTTCCTTGGAAAAGTCTTTATTAGATTTGCCCTAAAATTGTGGTTTAGTTGGTGTGGCCCCTAGTCTATCTTGACCAATACTAGAATAGGTCCCTGCGATAATCTTGGGCAGCTTGCGTTTCTGATCCTGTTGAGGAACGTCACGGAGCCGCATGCTCCGCACTGTTAGTGGGAATACTTCCCTTTAAGATTGCTTAAAATAATGGAGGATACTGTGGCAAAACTGCCCATTAACTACATCCCCAAATCTAGGGCTGGGCCAGCCCATATTCATCTTGAATTTGCTTCAGCACTTCCGGTAAATTGGCAAGTTTTGGCATACCGTGTGCGGTAGTATAGAGTGCGGCAAATACCGTGCCCCAGATATTACAGTTACCTACTGTGGGGACCATCCCAAATGGCAAGCACATAGGGGGTTATTCCAACTTTGGAGGAGGTGGTAATCCGTCCCAAATGTGACGGATTTACCACCAGCCGTATTACGAGTTCCATAGGATATAATGGACTCGTAATACGGCTGGTGGTATATCCGTCACTTTACCGTCACTTTTGGGACGGATTACCACTTCCTCCAAAGTTGGAATAACCCCCATAGTTAGAATTCTATGTTTATCCTGAGGTACCGTATGGGGAAATATCACTTCCAGTGCATACATTTTTTGAGCTAGCCAAAACAGAGTTTCCTCTTGTTTAGTGGGTACTTTACCCATAGTTGAATGTACAGTTGCAGGGTTAATACCTGGTGTCACTGCATGTGGTTGCGCTGGAGCAGCACGTGCTGGGTTTGTATTCAATGTTTGCATTACAAACTGTACTAATCTCCTGTATATCGCTGTCAGTTCAGTATATAAGCGACGAACCTCAGCTACTGCTAAGTTTGCTACTGCAGGGTGAGGTGTATAAGTGGCCAATAAAGGCCAGGTAGGACCTTCATTACTTAGAGGACCTAACTGGTAAAAATGTGTGGGGTAGGGCGCCATCAAGCCATCTCTGTATTGTCCAGGTACGTTTGCAAGTGGTTAGTGATGAAATTTGTTTGTGTTCCCATTGAGTGCTGGAAATGTGACCCAATAGCAGAAAAGTTCTGTTCTATATGCTGCATCTGCGTCAACAACAAATGTGACTGAACCCCCCCTGGGCCATTAGGCCATTTGCCAATAAATGTGCAGTCAGGGGTTGTCTCATGTTGACTGCAATTGTTACCTGTTGCGGATTCGCCATAATGAATGGTAAGTTTGTTCAGAGATAGGCACACCAAATGGGGATTATCATTTTAGAGTTCAATTGTGAACAATCTCCAGCTTCAGATAGGATGCCCTACCTAGCCGAGGAGGAAATCCTCAATACCACGAACGTCTCCGTATATAGAGTACTGAGGTGTCTTTGTATATTGTGAGACAGAGATACTCAGGACGACCTGAAAATTAGAGCCTGACCAAACGTTGGTGGCTCCATGTCGCGTAGGCTCTAATTATTCTAATGAGACTACTGGATTTCGAGTGGCAGAATCTCCTGGGTGTGGAAGACCGAGTCTAACCCACTACAGGTGACACCTGTCGCTCCAATCCGGGTTCTGGTCCGGCTAACTAGCAGTGCCTCATCTCTACCCCAGGGCAGGGATGATCGGGCAGCCGAGCACATGACATAACTGGTTTCTCAGGGAAGCCGTGGTCACTCAGGTCTTATCCGTTTCTCTCAGTTACATTAGTCTCACATACACAATGACAAACAGAGGCAGTATATATTTCAATAATGCTTTAATAAAGCTGCTGCATCTTAGATAGAAAAGCGTGGACTGCAATACCCAGGATGATACAGCTTGACAAGATTAAGATTGTGACAAGGCGAGTGAAACATAAAAATAATGCTACCATATTGTCACCAGAGTCAACAGACTAATTCCTTCCTAGGCTGTGATAGAGCACATCGTGTTAAGCTCTAATTCTGCCCTTCAGGTCCCCCTGGGAAGACATCATCCCCCATACCTGAGCAAAGGCCTGAAGTCTGTAAAGTCAGCTGTAATGAAGCATTTGGCAAACAGCATACAGTCGTGGTTCTCTGGCTAGAATCTCCCTCTAACGTGTAAGGGACAGGGAAGTGTTTTTATAATAAAACAGCTGACGTTCTGAGAAAATGTCCCTATGTAAGAATGTGTATTTTCTATTAATGGCAGAGACTAAGCTTATACCACGTTCACCGGCAACCTATCTTACTGTAGCCTTGGAAGAAGCACAGAGTGAGCAAGAATGTCTTGTTTGAGAACAGAGTACTGGCCTAGGCAAAAACAGTCAGACAGAGAGAAAATAAAACAAGACCTTAAAAGTGACTACTTTAACAATAATAAAGCAAAGCAGAATAAAATATAACTAGGTTAAAATGCACAGCGGCAGGCCTAGTATTTTAAAATAACGTGCATGGAGCTATAACTAAAATGGCTACAAAACAAAGGTATCCATGCCAATGTTGAATCCTTTTTTCCTCAGCATCATGGGGGCTATAGGGGTACCCAAGGTGTGTGGATTCCCATGGAGGAAACTGAGTAAATAGCCAAAATGTAGCTCAACTTGGGCTTCTAGGGGGGAAAATGGGAAAAAAATTATGCTGTGCAAAAAAAGGGGTCTGTTATTTTCCTCAAAACAACTTCAACGAAAAGTTTAATTTGCTAAAATGACCATCTTCCTAGCTTTCAAGAACATGGAGAGCTGAATCAAAACAACCATTTTTTAATCACAGTTTAGGCAGTTTTCTAAGAGGTGGCTCTTTTTTCCTATTTTTTGAGCTTTCAACCTGCTTCCTGTTTGTGGTAGAAACAGGCATGAATCTTGTGGGTGATGCCAGGAAACTACACATTTCTGAAAAGTAGACAGAAGTCTGAATTTTGTACAGGGTCATTTTTGTAGCTCATATAAGGTTTCCCAAAAACACTAATCTCTGATGTAAAAAATATTGAAATGAATTGGAAAAAAACAGCCATTTGTGATGTTTTCATCTATAACTTCTTGTCACGATTACTGATTTACAAAAGCAATATACCATTATGTCTGCTAGACCCTTCTGGTCATTAGGATATATATAGGGTTTGTAGGTCCTTCAAGAATTCGACTTACCCAGAGCCAACAACTGAGCTGCACCTTACAGTGATTTTTCATATTGTACAGAGCATACAATTCATACAATTCAAATGGTAAAATATGAAAGGTGAAAAATGGGCATGAAGGAAACCAATGTATTTCTGAAATGTACAGCAGTTACTGAGTTTAGGAACGGTGGGTATTTGTATATCTCTAAATTTATGGGTACCCATAATAGCATGCGTTCATAGGGCACTTTGCAAATTGTCTTCTTTCTTGCACACTAGCTTACATTTGTAAGGCAGAAATGCAGAGAAATCCAGTCAATAATGACAAATGTTCCTGTATTCTGTGTTCCTACACATCTACATAAATGGTACCTCACTTGTGTGGCTAGGTCCATGACCAGGTGGATAAAACTCGACCTGGTGATATCCTACTTTACTCAGCAGAATCCATGCGTTTTAAAAAACTTTTTATAACCTGACTTGTGGTGTATTTTGGGCCCTAACTCAGGCGCCACCCAGGAAAAGCTACCATACCCATACATTTCTGGAAACTAAACATCAGGGATGTCCAGGGTGGGGTGGATTGTGTGGTTCGAACAAATAATTTTTACCCAGAAACCCATGCAAACCTCACACTGCGCCTACAAACACATATTTTCCTCAGTATTCTGTGAAATGCAAGGGCAAGGGCGACTAGTTAAAAAACGTAATTTGAACCACACAAGGCATACGATCCTGGACTCCACTGGGTAATTTTTTAAAATGTCTTGGTTTGTTAGTGTTCCCCAGGTGGCGGACGGCCCAAGTCCCAAATATTGTAGCTACTCCTTTTTGCTGATTTCTCCACATTGTTTTGGGACCTTTTGTGTTGTGGGCGCTAGACCCACCCACAAAAGTAGGGTAGTGTTTTCATATGGCTAAGTGGGGGAATGCTGGACACTAGGAAATTTGTGGATCCTTTGGTCCTTAATGGAGATGTGGGGCCCGGAAGCACCCACCTGTTAGGCTGGCATGATCCTACCATTGACGTACAATCTGTCTGTGGAAATGTTGAGGGCTTGGTGGGGAGAGTGCCCCAAACCAAGCCAAGCAACAGGCCGAAAAGTACTACTGCTCTGATGGTGCATACACTGCCTAGAGCACCATAACAGAGAGAGATAGAGAGTGCTCCACAAGTAGAGGGCCATCAGTGCAGCTCTGAAGAGGCAGTAGACTTCACTTTAAGGGAGGGGAGTACGATACAGCCCTTTGTAGACAGAAGAAATTTGAGACCGAGGGGCCAAAGAGCTGTGTGTTGAAGAATAGGCCTTTCAAATGGCCCCATATTATCTGAACTGCCACATGCGGTAGGCTTAAATAGTCTAGGTGGGGAGAAAGAAGTGGCATTGCCTTCCACCTGCAACCACTGGCTCAAAAGAAATATTGCAATAATGTATTCACATGTCCATCTACTCTTTTGCCCACCACTATCTATGTGTGGCATGGTGCGTTTGTTGTCTATTACTGAATATGTATGTAGGATCTCTATTACACAAACCTAGCAAAAAAGCAGTGTAACGCTATACAGGTTTGAAGACAAGCAAAAAGTCATTGAATTACAAGAGATGTAGCTTGTTTGGAAACTGCTAAAGCATTATAACATAGAATTATTTAAAGAGATGTGTCTTCAACTCCTTCCTAATTTGGACCAGCTTCTGGGCAGTCCTGATCAGGCCCAGACTGACACATCAGGCAAGGGCGTAGCTACGTCACTAATATTAGGGGGCTGTCAGACTGAAGTTTCCCGGCAAGTGATTAAGTGCACCCAACTAAAATCAATGGTGGGTGGGCTGAGAAATGGATTAGGGTTGGGTTGAGATATGGGTATCAGTTTGGAACAGTTATTAACAAACTTGATAGTGATAACGCATCAGAACCTTGATAAGTAAACTTACAAGGAGACACGTCTAGGCCAATGAACCTTTTGACCACGTTTGGAGAATTCCCAGAACGAGATATCCTTTTAGCATCACAATCAATATGTCAATAACTCCTTCAATATTCACAATAACTAATCATTTAAGCTAATCAATGACATTTAATATAGCCCAATATATTGAACGCACCATGACCTTTCAGCCATGAATAACCACACAAACCTAGTTATGTGTTAGGATATTTATTCCCTATTAGTTACAATCTAACATCATATTTATTAGTTTCAACATCATCAAGCACGTCAAAACCACTATAACTTGGCAATCAGAGCAAAACTTTATCAAAGCATAGATCATGAACATTTAGAATGAAGCACAACGTTAATATGAATCAACTTTAGCAGAGTATCATTAGTACATTATTTAACAAAGCAAGAATTTAGTAATTTGTGTATTTGCATCCGATATTAGTGAACTCCTTAACTAACTTCGAATTAGCATCAGCATGTTGGGCTTCATGCAAAACAATTTGGCAAACACAAATTTGGAAGCACTAACCATTTAGTACTGCCTGATACTTACCACAAAAGTATTCACAGGCTGGACAGTGAACTCTACACTTGCCTCACTCAATGACAGGCTTCCTCAAAGAACCAAGTCTAGTTGTATGCCATCATGATCCCAATTAAATAGTCTACATTGTGGATGATGTTGTTTCCTTCAATCCAGTTCCTTAGCACAGCAATGTACACAAGGAAATCTGACTCACTTCCATCCTAGACATAGCAAATGATAAACCTGGCTATGGGAGTGAACCTAGGCCTAGCAGCAGACAGGGCCTGGTTGGAGGAAAGGAGCAGGGAGACCAGGCCCAGTAATGCTAGAAGGCAAAACTGGATGATGCAGGATTAGCTTTCAGAGGCTGAAGGAAGAAAAACCACTACATGTTCTGCATCCTAATCCCCTGATATTGTGTAACATAAGGCAACTCAAAGCTCCTGAATTATATAGGGAAGTTTAACACTCCTGTAAATGTCTGAGAAGCTATAGGATCCTGAAGAGGGAATTCATGAATACTTCCAGTAGTTCAATAATGTTGTATAAGCTTGATCCTCCCCAATTGTGTTGCAGATTCACTTGCCCCAAAAGTTTTCAAAAAATTGTGTTAAAATGGTGCATTTTTCAGGGCAATTTCTAAAACTCTATAAGTAACAGCGGGTGTTCATTAAGTGCAATGTTACATGGGCATCTCTTGGAAGGGCCTATATTAGGAGAATAAAAAAAATACAAACATCTGGTAATCTGGGCATAGAGAGCCTTGTAGACTCTGCAGTAGTGTTGCTCTTGTTATGAAGAGCTTCCAGGTTCATATAGCAGATGGGTCAAATTATTCTCAGAGATTAGAGCTTAAGATAGGACTAGTGCAACACTTAGGCCCTCATTATTGTATTGTATTGTATTGTAATAGTATTTATATAGCACTTACTACCCCTGATTGAGGCGTCGAAGTGCTTTTTGGCGAGTAGCATGCTACTCTGGAACCCAAAAGGAATTAGTGGTGGATTAGTATAGGGAAATACGAGTACAGTATTAGTATTAGAGTTAATTTGAGCAGAGGATATGTGAATTTGTTATTTGGATTGACTAGAGTAATCGAGGGATAGAGGAGAGAAGAATCCAGAAGTGTTAATTAGGAGTTTATAGTAATAGAATGAGGCCTGGGATTAGTAAAGGAGAGATGGAGGAGGAAAGAGTCTGTGGAAAGGGTTAGGGAGATGATAGTAGCAGGAGAGGTTTTGTATGAGTCAAAGGTGAGATAAATGAGGGAGAATTTAGTAGGGTTGTTTGGGAGCTCATGGTAGTAAACTGAGGTTTGGGGTGAGTTAGATATGGTAGAGGAGGAAAGAGCTTAGGCAGGGTTATTGTGGAGATGAAAGTAGTAGAATGGGCTTGGGATGAGTCAGAGTGGGGATGGAGGATAGATTGATAGAAACATAGGGGGATGGGGAGACATAGTTAAGCTTACAAGGGAGTAAATGTATATTTTTGTATTTTTTATTATTTTTTCATATACATATATATATTTTTTAATAATATTTTTATTTTTCTTCTATTTTTTATATATAGTGTCACCTCCATTGGTGGGGGAGTCCCTTCATAGATAAATCTTGCACCAAATTCTGCTTTTGCATTGTGACATCTGTGACTTTTTTGTGTTGTTTGGCCCATGTAAATCAAATTGCACAGGCACCAATTCATATATACAGCATACAGAATCGCACAATTCCCACATTTAAAACGTCCCACAATCTTATTGTGGCCCCACAGGGAACCCAAATCAGAAGAGATTGTTTTAAGCATACCTGCAGGGGAGAAACCCTTGTTTTTATTAAAAATATTGCTCCCACAATTGGGGACTGGCCACTTACACGGGGACCAACATCCCCAAACAAGAATCCTGGGGCCTCGGGCCCTTTCCTGCGATCCATGGCAAGGAAACTGTGCCAGGAAAGCATTGATGGAAAGGGATACTTGCATTGATGTGGGAGATGTACTGGTCTGCCAGGCACACCATCTGCACATTCCTGGAGTGAAAGCTCTTACGATTTCTGAACACCTGTTCATTTTGCCTGGGGGGGGGGGAACAAAAGCAATATGTGTACCATCAATTGCCCCAGTAATGTTGGGGATATGTCCCATTGCATAGAAATCAGCTTCTACTGTGGCCAAGTCCTCCACCTGGGAGAAAACGATGTAGCTGTGCATGTGGTTAATCAGGGCAGACAACACTCTGTTCAGCACTATTGAGAATTCCTGCTGCCAAGCCCACTGTCACTTGGAAGGAGCCAGTTGCCAGGAAATGGAGAACTGATAGCACTTGCAAAAGAGGGGGGATCCCGGTGGGGTGACGGATAGCAGAGATTAGGTCAGGCTCCAATTGGGCACACAGCTCTGTGATTGTGGCCCTGTCCAGTCTATAGGTGAGGATAATGTGCCTGTCCTCCATTGTTCCCAAGTCCATCAGGGGTCTGTACACGGGGTATGTCTCCATCTCCTATTCATCCGCAGCGGTTGCAATCTATGGGGCAAAATGGTGAGCAGCGGGTAAGTATCTCTTATTTCCAACCACTATACTTCAATGCATGTTGTGATTGTAACAGTATTTTGTTGGAGAGGTCCAAATGGTGCATATGTGTACTGTGATGCAGTTAGGAGCCATGGCCTGCACCCCCCCCCTTGAAATGGCGTCCGCCTGTCCTGTTTGGAGGGACAGGTGAAAATGAGGTAATTCCGCTGACGTTGTGCGCCGTTGCGGGAGGCAGTCGAAAATCGCAGTGCAACTCCTCATTGGTTAACATTGGGGACTATGGGGTACAGTGGCCAATGGTGATGTACGCCGGCGGTGACGGTATGCACCGCCACGGATGTCACCACTATTTTCTATCTGTTCCTCTAACTTGCTACCTGACCTTCAACAGGAGAGGACCTACAATGCATGAGTTGGAGTGACTGGTGGATGGTGTCCTACCCCAATACCTAATGCTGTATGGGCCTCCAGATCAAGAGGTGAGTACACCGTGAGTACGAAGCATGGGGCGTGAATTAATGGAGTGCTG
The DNA here is from genome assembly GCF_031143425.1 of Pleurodeles waltl. Lineage (NCBI taxonomy): Eukaryota > Metazoa > Chordata > Amphibia > Caudata > Salamandridae > Pleurodeles > Pleurodeles waltl. The sequence continues at coordinate 1,764,094,837 of NC_090440.1, forward strand.
TATGTGAAGTCCTCATGTAGGGGGTGTGTGGTGGATGGGCCCTGGGCAGCGTGCAGGATGCATGGTGGGCCATGTCTGTGCTAATGGGGATGGGAAGAGGCATGGTGGGCCCTGAGTGTGACAGGCAGGAGTGTTGGACTAATACCTTTCCCTGTGTCCATTTCCCTGCAGGTCAGCGCCCATCGGGAAAAGGGTATCGCCAAGGACGTGCGGACCCTGGGGGTCTACAGCAGGCGGAGCAACCACTGTCGCAAACGGTGGAAAGACCTGAGACGCTGGGCACGGAAGACGCCGGAGGCCCAGCTGGGGATGTCCTCTCAACGAGGAAGGGGTACCCGTCGAACCCTGACCCCCATGATAGCCTGCATACTGCCGGTGGCCTATCCGGAGCTGGATGGGTGCCTGGGGGCATCACAGCTGCAACAAGGGGGTGAGTACAGTGCCCCAATATAAAACATGCGCCTGTTGGGGTGGTTTCCATGTGGGGAATGTGGGCCTGTGGGTGCCCCTAGGCCAGGCCTGACATTGCAGAGTAGGTCCCATGTTGGGTACGGTTCTGATGTAAAATACCTCCAACCAAGCTAGTAGGCATCCACTACTGGGCAGGGGTCTGTGGATCTCAGGTATGCTGCAATTGGCGTTAGGTGTCCCTATCCATGGCCTGTTGACTAGCATTGTGACTGGTAGTGCATTGCCTAGTGCATAAGGCTGTTCCCTGTGTGTATGTCTGGTGTACGCCAACAGTGGTGGTGTTGTCGCCATTGACCAAGTGTATCCTTTGTCTCCCCCCCCCCCTTTTTGTTTTGTCACCCTGTCCTTATGTGCATTAGCATCACCTGGTGGAGGAGCAGAGGCACCGGCAATGGAGGGAGCTGCATCCCACAGGACCCAGGAGGCCGAATCCACTGACGGTGAGGGCACCAGTGGAACGGAGGGTGAGGGAGGCAGCAAGGCAGAGACAAGAGGGGAGAGTTCGGACATGGATTCGGCCTCCGATGGAAGCTCTCTGTTGGTGGCAGACACCTCTGTGCCCACCCCATCTACAGGTGCAGCTGCCACTTCCTGTACCAGCCCGCCCTCCCAGCAGCCCCTCAACGAGTTTCCCGTGCCGGCTCACCCAGGAAGGTGGGCATCTCCTTTGCCCCAAGCACCTCAGGCCCTGCCCCAGTTAGCCCTGCTGCCCTGGGTGAGGAGGCTATTAACCTCCTGAGATCCATCTCTGTTGAGCAGTCAACCATTGTGAATGCCATCCAGGGGCTGGCAGCCCAAATGCAACAGACGAAGGCATTCCTGGAGGGCATTCGCACTGGCCTGGCGGCCCACCATAGATCAATTCAGGCTCTGGCCTCCTCTCTGATGGCAGCCATTGTCCCTGTTTCTAGCCTACCCTTCCACCTTCCTCTACCCAATCCCATTCCCCTCAACCCCAACCTATCCCAAGCACACAGGCAGACGAGCATGCACCCAGGACAACACACAAGAGTGGACATGGCAAACACAAGCACCACACTTCATCCTACAGGCACTCACACAAACACCATCCAGATGCAGACATACCAACATCCTCTGCCTTCACTGTGGCCCCCTCCTCCTCGTCCTCCAACTCCCTCCTAGTTGTGTCTACACTCACACCTGCATGTACTACATCCTCATCCACTACCTCCATCACCAGCACACCTAACAGCACACGCCCCTCACTGGCAGTCACCACCCCCACTTCCATGCACACGTCCCCTATGTCCTCTCCCACTGTGTCTGTGCCCCCTCCTCCCAAAGTGCACAAACGCAAGCACTCAGACACCCAACAGCCATCCACCGCACAACAGCATCCAGCTCATGCACCTGCACCCAAACACAGCAGACTGACACCTCCTACAACCACTCCCTCTTCCTCCACTCCCAAATCATCTCGCTCTTCCTGCCCCAATGTCCCTAAGAAGCTTTTCCTCGCCAACATTGACCTCTTCCCTAGCCCTCCCCCCGTCCCTCACGTCAGGCCAGGGTGGTCAAAACCCAGGCAAGCACCTAAGCCACCCAGTCCAGGGCACAGTAGTGTCCACAGCTACACCAGGTGGGAGAGGATCCCGGGCACCAGGCAGCCACACTGATAGGGTGCCTGCACCAAGTGCTGCAAAGAAGCGCAAGGAGGCACCCCCGCTGCTGCAGGGAAGGGCAAGGAGGCACACCCAGCTGCAAAAAGGAAGGGCAAGGAGGCACCCCCAGCTGGTAAAAGGAAGGGCACGGAGCAATCCCTGGCTGTTGAGAGGAAGGGCAAGGAGCAGTCCCCAGCTGCTGCCAAAAGGAGCAAGTAGCCATCCCCAGCTGCTGCCAGGAAGGGCAAGGGGCCAGCACTAGCAGGCAAAAAGGACAAGAGGCCTGGTGCTGAGACTCAGTCAGAGCCCCCACCACTGACCATGGTGGTTCAGCCGTCTAAGGCGGCAGGTGAAGGGCAGGAGCCTCCCACCACCACTGCCGGCACCGCCACCAGCACCACTGCCAGCAGCAGCAGCCTCAGTGGGCAGCCGTCCGAGGCTACAGGGGATGGGCTGGAGCCTGCCCCCACCACTGCCAGCACTGCCACCAGCAGCACCACCAGCAGCAGCAGCCCCAGTGGGCAGCCGTCTGAGGCTGCAGGGGAAGGGCTGGAGCCTCCCCCCACCACTGCCAGCACCGCCACAAGCACCACTGCAAGCAGCAGAAGCACCAGTGGCCAGCCGTCTGAGGCTGCAGGGGAAGGACTGGAGCCTCCCCCCACCACTGCCAGCACCGCCACCAGCACCACCACTGCCACCACTGAGCAGCCATCACCGCCGGCAGACAGTGTGTAGTACTGCATCCATGGGCTGTAGTGCGGCCTGGCCCCAACAAATCCTGTGGGTCTTACACCCAGGTGAGAGACTGTGACTTTGCACTCCCAAGATCTGCATCACAGGGCATGTTGCTCCCTCCAGAACCAGTGGAGATGCCATCCACTCACCCCATCCTTCCCAGGATGAAGCTCACTGGGCACAGTGCCCCCTCCAGAACCCGTGGAGAAGCCATCCACTCACCCCATACTTCCCAGGATGAAGCTCACTGGGCACAATGCCCCCTCCAGAGCTAGTGGGCAAGTCACCCACTTGAGAGACTGTGGCCTTGCACTCCCTGGGTTCAAGCACAGGGCATGTTGCCCCCTCCAGAGCCAGTGGGCAAGTCACCCACTTGAGAGACTGTGGCCTTGCACTCCCCGGGACCAAGCAGTGGACAAATCACCCACTTGGGAGAGTGTGGCCTTGTACTCCCCAGGACCAAGCACAGGGCATGTTTCCCTCTCCAGGACCAGTGGGCAGGTCACCCACTTGAGAGACTGTGGCATTGCACTCCCCAGGACCAAGCACAGGGCATGTTGCCCCCTCCAGGACCAGTGGCGTTGTGCCATCTTCCAGCTGAGGTGCCCCCCCCCATTCCCCATCTCCTTGAGGTGCCTGTCAATTTTCGACCTGATATCCCTGCTGTGTTCTCTCTGTGTTGTTGCAGGAGTGAGGTTGGGCCTTGGACTTTGTGATGTGGCCCTGTGGCCCACGGACGTTGAGGACTGGGCAGTGTCCCTTGCATTGTAAATATGTATATACTTTTTTATTTAGATGCACGTATTTCACCTATATTTATCTTATTACAGCCTTTTTACACTATAGTAGTTGTCCTTGCATTATTACTGAGGGGTACGGGGTGTATATGTTATTGCATCTGCTTGTGTGTCTGGTTTTGGGGGTGGGGGTGTTGCCTGTGTTTGTCACTCTCTTTTTCCTCCCCCCTCCCCTGTGTGCTAGGTGGCAGTACTCACTGTGGTTGGCTTCGCCGGCGTTGGTGTTCGTAATGGAGCTGAAGGTAGAAGAGCATGGGGAAGACATGCAGCTCGGGCTCCATGGCGGTGTGGTTGTTCCCTGAGTCTCCAGAGGTGAGTCGTTTCCCTTCAGTGATCTGTTTCCGCCAGGCTTTCGGATGTCGTTAGTACCACCCCGGAAAAGGTGGCGGATAGGTGTGTCATATTATTGTGGGCAGTACATTGTCTTCCGTCTGGCTTTTGGCGGTTACCTCCGTGGTGTCTGTTGATTTTGCCCTGGTGGTCAGTGTGCTGAAGTGGCTGCCTGTCTGAGCGGTTTCCGCTGTGGTCATAATTTCTTACTTATTACCACCGGCCTGTTGGTGGTATTCCCGCCACTTTATCACCAACCACCAGGGTTGTAATGAGGGCCTTAATCCCTAAACATCAGCTGTTTAGTTCATGAAAATTCACATATTTTGCTATCAAAAACCATGTTTTCATTTTGGCAAAACAAAACATAAATCACCTAAACAATAGCTTGCTATTTTCAGGAAAAATATTTTTGTCCTAAAATACTAACTTTTCTCTTACTAGGTTTTCATCTTGCATGCATTAAGGGCACCCCACCAGACCATATTGGGAGTGGAGAGATACCCCTAAACATGGCCTGTTTCTTTCATGAAGAGCAAAAAAAAAAAGCAAAAAGCGTGTTTGAATAATTGGTCTTAAAGAGTTTGTTTTTAAAGAGCAAGGCACCTTTGCTATTCTCTAAGGGATGATTCAAGAACATCCCACAGATCCAAGACCTATACTGTTATCCATCCTATACCCATGTTTTTGTGACACTGGATGGCAGATTGAGGTGAGTCACATCCTCTGTAGTTTGTGGTTGATGAATAAAAAGGTAACATGGCCATTGCTTCGGGAGGCACTGTAAGAGAGAGACAGAACATGAAATATTAAAGTGCCCAGTCTTCGTCTAAACAGTCTGCTGCACTGGGAGTCTAGTGTTCCCAGTTTTCCTGCTGCTGCTGGTGGGCCTGCTGGTGAAACATCAAAGCTGAATATTTCGGGAACCAGATGTCATGGCAGAGTAATTATTTTGTCTATTGGTTTGGAAGGGTTCATGGCACCCTTCTGGATAGGTTCAGTGACTTTCAAGATAGAGCATAATCTCACCAGAAGGGAATCAGGCCCTCTTGTTCTGGGATTCGCAGGTTACTAATGTTGTACTTCCTATATTTCTAAAGTCTTTCTGAAATCATAGGTATATCCTAAGACACCCTCAAAGCCCACCATGGAGAAGATCTTGATCCCTAGGCATGATGCTGAGTATGATGGAGGCAGGTGAGAAGATTGTGGCATAGGCTAGGAATGTTGTTTGCAGGTGATATTTGCCTAAATAGAGTGGACCGGACGTTCACCATTTTTTGGTAAACATATTACATCTGTCAAGCTCTAAAGAATCTTCAGAGGTTTTTTCACTGATGCAGGGGAAGAAACTTACCAGGCAGTCATTACTCTTGAGCCCATCGCCTACATTTTTAATGACCCTGATGCTCATTGTCCCCTGGACCATTGTATCAGCTTTGAAGTCTCCAGGTTGTAATGCGTGAACATTCTACGACTGTTTGCTTCATGTGGGGATTCTCCTGTTAGTTCAGCAGTGGTAGGTCCTGTGCTATGGTGGATGAGCGTTGCTCCTGCCACCAGCAGCGGCAGCTGCAAAACCTATACAAGAAAACAATTGTTTATTATTGTTTCCTTGTGAAGGGGCAGGGCCACAGGGGTGACGAGCAGTGAGGGGGAGTGCACAACACTCACCATCAGAGCACATGTATATTTGTCTGGCCGTCTCGGGCCGGCCAAACACACTTGCGCACTAGGCTCTCCCCAACCCAGCAACACAGTTGCTGGTGTGGAGAGAGCCTGCACAGACTCCCAGTGTGCCTGGGAGCGCCCTGGCTGGGAGCTCCCAGCCAATCCTGACGCTGCTCTGAGCAGCATCAGGATTGGCCACAGGACAGGCTGGGAGCCTGTGCCTGCAACATACTGAGGATACGGAGGAGCGCGGCAGAGCACGGCATTCAGGTAGGTTTGTTATTTTTATTTTATTTTTTTAATTTAATTAATATGGTCCCCCTTGCCACCTTCCTGCTCTCCGCGCTGCCCCGCCCCCTGTAACACCCATGAGACGCAACTGTAGATCAGCCTCCTATTCTGCAGTCAGTCAAGCAGTCCTCATGGGCAAAACCACATTCCCTATCTCCGTTACTCATAAGGAGCTTTTCCAACAGTCTCCTATGGCGCAGCCCCCCTCTATTCAGTTCTGGATTGACATACACACGAATGCACAGGTGCTAACACACCTACCTGCTTAAATGTAGAAGCCATTCATATAGGCATTCATGAAAAAGAAAAAGAAAATAATAGTTTTGCCAATATACTCATTTCTGAACTGCTACGTGCTACCCCAGCCACTTTGACACACAGACACATCCACTCACATGCTCGTATGTACATACACTGATACAGATACATGTGCAGAGACACTCACATGTACAAACTCTTGGCACACACACACTTAACATGTTTATTTGTGATAATGAACATTAACCTCTTGGGGTATCTTGGCAGTGTATAACACAAGTTATTGTTACCCAACTCAATTTATCGACCTTGGAAGGATGAAATGCTGAGTGCATCCGCCAAGTCTGTTACACGGATTCTTGCATACACACTTAAATTCATAAATATGCATATTTACTCACACACTACTGTGCATATTGATATGCTCACACCCAAGCTCGTGTGCACACTCACATGCGCACATACTTGTGCACTCACATGTACACTTACGTGAATAGATACACAGAGATACATACGCATAGATGCACAGATACACACTTATGTGCGCACACACACTCACATACACACACTCATGCTTTCTCACATGCTCAGACACACTCTTGTGTTCACACAGCCACATGCACCTTGCACACACTCTTACATACAGACACACATGCAAGCAAGCACTCATACACACGTGGTCACAGTCACATGCACTTGTGCAAACTATGATATAAACATATGCACACATTCCTATGTGCATAATCAGAGAAACATGTGTACACACAGACACACAATCAATAATTAATAATTTATTTTTTGATTACCGTGGCAGTAATACTTTTTCTTTGGGAGCAAACAGCAGGCCAACAATACCCTCCCTCCTCCATACATTCCCGCCCCAAATTGTCCCCAGGGACACCAGGCATGCCCCGTGCCCTACTGCTGAAAAAGCAGGGTATTATGAGATGCAGAGACCTAACGAAATGCTAGGCTAGGTCTGCAGGAAAAACTAAGTAGGATACATGTCTGGGCTGAGGACTCCTTAGTTACGACTCAGACGAGAATCTGATTCTAACTTCCATCTGCTGCATCACGGACAAAAGCTACAGGGAGTGCAGAATTATTAGGCAAATGAGTATTTTGACCACATCATCCTCTTTATGCATGTTGTCTTACTCCAAGCTGTATAGGCTCGAAAGCCTACTACCAATTAAGCATATTAGGTGATGTGCATCTCTGTAATGAGAAGAGCTGTGGTCTAATGACATCAACACCCTATATCAGGTGTGCATAATTATTAGGCAACTTCCTTTCCTTTGGCAAAATGGGTCAAAAGAAGGACTTGACAGGCTCAGAAAAGTCAAAAATAGTGAGATATCTTGCAGAGGGATGCAGCACTCTTAAAATTGCAAAGCTTCTGAAGCGTGATCATCGAACAATCAAGCGTTTCATTCAAAATAGTCAACAGGGTCGCAAGAAGCGTGTGGAAAAACCAAGGCGCAAAATAACTGCCCATGAACTGAGAAAAGTCAAGCGTGCAGCTGCCACGATGCCACTTGCCACCAGTTTGGCCATATTTCAGAGCTGCAACATCACTGGAGTGCCCAAAAGCACAAGGTGTGCAATACTCAGAGACATGGCCAAGGTAAGAAAGGCTGAAAGACGACCACCACTGAACAAGACACACAAGCTGAAACGTCAAGACTGGGCCAAGAAATATCTCAAGACTGATTTTTCTAAGGTTTTATGGACTGATGAAATGAGAGTGAGTCTTGATGGGCCAGATGGATGGGCCCGTGGCTGGATTGGTAAAGGGCAGAGAGCTCCAGTCCGACTCAGACGCCAGCAAGGTGGAGGTGGAGTACTGGTTTGGGCTGGTATCATCAAAGATGAGCTTGTGGGGCCTTTTCGGGTTGAGGATGGAGTCAAGCTCAACTCCCAGTCCTACTGCCAGTTCCTGGAAGACACCTTCTTCAAGCAGTGGTACAGGAAGAAGTCTGCATCCTTCAAGAAAAACATGATTTTCATGCAGGACAATGCTCCATCACACGCGTCCAAGTACTCCACAGCGTGGCTGGCAAGAAAGGGTATAAAAGAAGGAAATCTAATGACATGGCCTCCTTGTTCACCTGATCTGAACCCCATTGAGAACCTGTGGTCCATCATCAAATGTGAGATTTACAAGGAGGGAAAACAGTACACCTCTCTGAACAGTGTCTGGGAGGCTGTGGTTGCTGCTGCACGCAATGTTGATGGTGAACAGATCAAAACACTGACAGAATCCATGGATGGCAGGCTTTTGAGTGTCCTTGCAAAGAAAGGTGGCTATATTGGTCACTGATTTGTTTTTGTTTTGTTTTTGAATGTCAGAAATGTATATTTGTGAATGTTGAGATGTTATATTGGTTTCACTGGTAATGATAAATAATTGAAATGGGTATATATTTTTTTTTGTTAAGTTGCCTAATAATTATGCACAGTGATAGTCACCTGCACACACAGATATCCCCCTAACATAGCTAAAACTAAAAACAAACTAAAAACTACTTCCAAAAATATTCAGTTTTGATATTAATGAGTTTTTTGGGTTCATTGAGAACATGGTTGTTGTTCAATAATAAAATTAATCCTCAAAAATACAACTTGCCTAATAATTCTGCACTCCCTGTATTGCAGTGACAGAGAGTGGCGACCTGACACACAGTTGTTTTGCATTCAGCTCCAATCACAGTTGACTCTGATGCATTGCCTTGAGTCACTGACTGTCCATGCATAGCGCCAATTTCAGATCACAGCCCCACCCTGTGACCTTCCTCAAAGTCTTATTTTGCAGCCAAGGGAACAGCCACAATGCACATATCAAACTTCATGCCTGCTCAGCGGACCTGACCAGTCAGTCATTTCGGAAGGCCCGGCTGACAATATTGGGGGTCGTTGGGTGTGGTAGTTCCACCACATAACCCGACTTGAAGATACTCCCCTAGCTACAGGGCACTAAGCGTTCACAATGCTGACCTCCAGGGCATTGAGGGGATTGGCTCTGAGTCCGCTGATGCTTGCCTAAGAAAGTCCAGTACAGATATGGTAAAGGCTCTTAAAAATTAAACTTTATAATGCAACCCTTCCAACACATTTCAGTTTAGTGCAGTGGTGTCCAACCTTTTGACCTCTGTGGACCCCCACTTTATCATTACTGAAAGCTGGGGACCTAATCTGTTAATATTGTTTAATTTTCTAAGCAGTCGCGGACTCCCTGAGGAGGCTTCATGGATCCCTATTTCATTGAGAGGCAATTGTTAGAAGGGAAAGCTTCTAATCATGAGCTTAAAAACATTCATACTACCACCACTGCCCTGACGACAATACTATCAGTGAATTAAGAGGAAAGGCAGCTGTCTTTTGACCCCCTATATATGGCTCCAGGAGTTATAAAAGGTCGAGTAACATTGTAGTATTTTGAGAAGCGCACCCCCTGAGCTGATGTATTTCAAGATGCTCTCATGTGATGAAGTAAAAGGAGGCACTTCGAAAACGTAATTGTCTAGGATCATACAATGTGGTGAAGTGGAAGCAAGGATGTGGCATGGTTTTCTGGTCTCCTGTTGTGCAATTCAGCCACTACATTGATATTTCTTTCTTCCTTTCATTTTAGATCAACGTTTAACGCTTTGTGTTTAATTTGTGTTTACTTATTTGAGGCACTAAATCAACGCACTCTTTTAAATCATGTAGGGCTATAAATGTTTCAGAAGGAATTGTGCAGGTAGTGTGTGGCGATGTGTTAATGCAGGAGCTAAAATGAAATCCAGAGTATTCACCCTTTATGAATGTCTTGAGACCTTTTACTCAATGTAGTCAAACGTTTTTAGTCATTGTCATCCATTCTCCAATTAATTCACCCAATCCCTCCTCACCATTCAGATATTCATTCATTCAGCAATGGATTCCAGTCTACAATCTCTATCCATCTGTTTAGTGATTCTTGCGGAGTACAGAGAGTCTTGCACTTCATGCAGTATGTGGATTGGTCTGGCGAAATTTGCCAGGGCAGCTTTTGATTCCCAGCCCGGGCCTGGCCCTGGTCTTAATTGATAGGGAGATGCTGTTCCATATTCTGGATGCGTAAATAGAAACAAGTGCTACCTTTTTTTTAAACACGTCTTGGTCTTTTTATGTGTGTCTGTGACTCTGTGCAAGGGTATACAAATGTGCCTCTGTGCATGCAGGTGTGTTGTCTGTAAGCCTGTTTGTTGAAGTTCGTAGATGGGAGCCCATAAGCCTGTTTGTTGGGGTGTGTATGTGGGAGCCCATCTCTTATTTGCATGGCGAATGCATGTCTGCCTACGTGCGCAAATATGTGCGACCAGTACTTGAATGTAGCAATGTTTGATGTGTGTCTTTCCTTAGACAAAAAACAAGCGTATCTTGTCAGTTCTTGTTGAGTTGCAGTACTAATTTGGCATGTCCACCACAACACTGATATAGCGAATGCTTCTCTTCATTAACATATATCATTGGACCTTGGTCACAAAAGCAGTCCGGAGCCCCACATAAGCTTCTTTGTCCTAATCCGGGGATGAGCTCCTCTTACCTGCAGCAGGTTTGAGCTGTGCTCATTTGGACAAATCCTCTTTACCATCCAACAAATACAAACGAGACATGTTTCCCAGTTTGCTTTGATGATTGCTTTCAAGGATGAAGTGGGAGTTATCTGTGTGTGTGTGGTGGTCTGCCAGCGGAAAGGTAAAAATAAAAATTACAAAAATAAACATTCTGAAACAACTCATCTTGAGTTCAGAGTGGAAAGCGTGGGTATATTTACCTAACATCTCCGGGGTGTCTGTTTTATAAATCAATTGGCATATATTTAGTAGACGTTTATGCATTTTTAATGTGTAAATGCATTTATTTCATGGGCACAGTACGTACATTGTTGGATAAAAGTCTGCATAGCTCTTATCCATCTTTCTGCAAAATGTCCAACTAGGAATAGCCAGTGATTTTGCAAAAAGGGCTATGAATTTTCAAAAGTACAATTAAACGTTTACTTCTAATGTGGAGTAGAAGCAAAAATCATTCGACCCTGCTTTGTCGTATCACTGAATGTTACCTATATTTTGAAGAAGAGAACAAATACTCATAATATTATTCTTTTTAAACTCCCACAGGCCTGTAAAACATGAATGTTATCTGATAGCGGAGTTTATGGTCAGGCCTGTGAATGTGGGGAGGGTGTGATAATACATCATTAAATAACTGATACAATTCACTTCATGGCACACCTTTTGTCTTATGACAAAATCCCCAAAATTCGGAACATTCCAGAAGCCGTGTTTCAACAACTCTCTGTCCTACCTCTGTTTGTTAAACAAAAATATTTTAAGAAGACTCCACCCAAAACACTCTCAGTATTGGTAGCTTTCTATCATTAGTATCGCAGTGGCTCATTGCTCTTCTTATTTCTGCACAAAGCTGAGGAAAGTGTGTTCTGAAGTGTCACAGGCGGGACAGGCCTGATTGCACTGAAGATCAAGTGAGACACAGTTAGTCCAGTTCACTTTTATAGACTTTGTCACATAGGTCTGAGATGGGTGTGTGGATGGTGGAGAGACAGCCCTCCACAGGACCTTTTCTCATTCACACTATGGTCCTCACCAAAACACTCAAGAGCCAATGTGGTCCACTGTAAGATTCTGAATGAACAATACCAGCTGCCACAGGACCGAATCATACAAGATCTTTCTTTAATCAGTCTTAGGGATTCCGGGTATGAATACTGGTGGCAGACATGTTTAAGACACTTGCAACAGATTCAGATTTCCAGCCGCATACAAATCAGGATAATGCTCGGAGAACTCTGGGTCAGTTCTCCTTTGATACCTAGGTTAAGTATTTCGTGGTCAATTTTCAACTTTATTCAGAACTTAGCACCAGAAAAGGAGCGATGCTGGAGTCATATGGAGTCCATTTCCACAGACAACATTCAGATGATGGTGAAACTCATCAACAACTTTTCTTCAGGGATCCTCTGAATTTTGCATCCTTCAGAGAACAATGAGGAGTCCATCTCTTTCAGATGAAGAGGCACCTTGGATGAGCCTGCACAGAAATGTGTGTGGGCCTCTGCTGCATGAGACACTGCAAAGCTGCTTGTGGAACACTTTGGAGCAGGGTAATGCTAGTCAAGGCATGCTAAAGACTGTACACCAGTGGGGTGAGCAAATTGTGAGAACTATATATGCTTCTAGAACATTGTGGCTGGTGCCGATGGTCCATCTGATTTTAGTCAAGTTGTGAGTCAATCTACAGGTGGTAGTGCTAGTGCTCCACTAAGTGTAATTTTCAGTGTGGTGTTGTCACCACTTTAAACACTCTCATTCATCACGGATACCCAGGTCTGCTCCTAGTTGATATTGGGAGGACCAGTTGGCTGAGAGACACAAATGGTGGTAAACTAATAGTTTAGAACAAATGGCTGTAACTTTTGAAGATGGTTATTAACCTTTCAACTTTTGTGATTGCCAATGGATTGTTCCCGCTGGCTCGTCCATAGTGTGTCATGTCATCCACTATATGTGAAGTGTATGTTCTTCAATTTCCAGATGACTGCTGACTATCTGGTGGCTGTTATTTTTTGTTTTGCAAAATGGACTTAAAATCCTGGTAGATCTATGAATTGCTGGTGTCTGTTGAATATCTTCAGACTTTGAGCGATGTCAATGATTCTTTTCATAGAAGCAACAGTTTGCATGGCAGCGGCTGATAGTGTCTGGACAACTGCTATGGGCACTGGGAGAGGATACTCGGTGGAGTGGAAGGGGGGATCTTATCCCTTGCCACATTCACCTCAGGGACTGCAGTGGTTTCACCCCTGCCTCTGAGAGACTACTTTACTTGCTGTACGAAAGCAAGCTGCCAGACATGCATGCCATCTGCTCAGGGGGACAGCTATCATGTGTTCAACACATGCAGTGGCACCTGTGTCCCAGGGGTCAAATCCCTTTTTGGCCCCATTTATGATGATCTTTTACTACTGAGGCATGGAGTAGTGGGGGCTAATTTCTTTGCTAGCATTGGGGCACAAGATACCTTTGCTTTGCAACTGGCATGGATCACAGCTGAAGGGTGTAGCCTACTCCTGTCATCTTTACCATGAGCCTTGCTGTTTAACCACCTGTTTTGGATTTTCCTGCATCTCTTTTCGTGGGGATAACTGCCCTATAGGCTTGGTAATTTAAAGCTTTTATCTCCTAATTTTCCTTTGCTACGTCTCCACGGTCTTTATTGTGCCACACTCCTGGTGGGAACAAGCAGCTTGAGCGGGAAGCGCAGCCATGACAGTGACGGCATACGCTAACCCCAAGACCCCGAGCATCTGGCTCTAAGTGCACACCATATGGTCCTATGCCTAACAAACAAACATTCACATGAGGCATGCAATTCTTTCATCAACAAACTTCTACTCCCTTATGACCTCCTGTATGCTATGAGAAGGGAGAAACGGAGTCCTGTTATAAAACATTCCAAAAATGAATGAACGTAAATTTTTATGGTATCTCGATTTGGCATTTTTAAATTATTTTTCATACTCCAGGCACCACCACTTCATTGAGCTCAACAGGCACAAAGCAGCACAGCATGCTTTAATACTCCTACCCATCACACTTATTTTCTCCTCCTTTTTCCATTACTACTAAGACACAAGTATACACACGCACACAAGTGTAATGTGAGAAAGTGATTTACTATTTGGGGTGGATTGGTGTCTAGCACAAGTAATAAAGTCACTATCCTGCATTGTCCACACAAAGATTTCAATCATTTAAACCTGAGTTCAACCCCTGGTAGCTATGGCACAGAGTAGGCAGGTTTGAATTAACGAAAAAATGCAAAGCATTTAGATGTACCAAAACAGTCAAAAAGTTGAATACATGGCACAATATAAATCTCATTTCAATTTATTAAAATAGAAAAACAATGAGTAAGGCAAATGACAAAAACCCAAAAAGGGGAACTAGAGTTATACATTTTTAAATGTTTAAAGTAAAAATAGTGCAAAATAGTGCAAAGGGCCAATGGTTGTAAATGGTCGCAGTAGGCCAGGATCTAGGTGCGATTTGAGGCAGACTGCGATGTAGGGTGATCAGATATTCCACGTAGATTGGCCTCATTAGGCCCTGGAAGTATGGAAGTTCAGAAAGATTTCTAAGTCTCGATCTAAAAAGTGACTTTGTCTTTTTTCGAGGAAAAACTCTTCTACATTCAGGCCAAACCTGAAATCCAAACGGACACTGTGTAACTGCCGGTAGCATACTTTTGTCAGTTGGCCCCTTTAAAGCTCTGGAGAAAAGGTTTGAAAAAGTTTACAAAGTTGTTTTGCTGCTCGAACAACCACAGGAGGACACTTCCAAGGCCCCCCAGGCTTCAATGGGAGCACTTAAGAAACTTGCAGGGTGTCAGGCAGTTGACAGCAGCAAAGTCCAGTCCAGGTGCCACTGGCCAGCTTGCATTCTTCAAGGGAATGTCTGCGCCAGCTTTCTTATGTTGCTGGAGCCACCCACGTAACATGCCTTATGAACCTTAGAGATATTTCTATCCTTATATTTCAAGTGGAAGGTTGACCAGCCTCCTTAGGTCCTTCTCAAAGTACGCAGATGTGAATTGTAGCAGGATCAGTCTACGTGGTATCCTTTCACAAGTCCCATAGTGTTCTGTGGAAGGGTGGGGAGGGTCCAGCTTTGCAGAATTCACAAGCCTGATGGTGGGGGACACCGTAAGGCGCTCATTGTTAGTTTCTGACTGACCAATGGAGTAAAGGTACCCAGGCCCTGACCTACCCAGTTTTGGGTCTTTCTGCAAACAGGCCCAAAATGCAACGTGCAAGAGCAAATCCAAGATGGTGAAGGTCTCAGGCCACAAGAAAATTGTGCTCCGAGGCTGGGGGTATGTACTATGGTAGTTCTAGTGCCACCTACATCTAACAATAAAATCCAATTTCAAGAAAACACTGAACCCACAGCAAACCCTGAGACAGATGCCTGGTGGGGCTAAAGCAGGGTCCTTGAGCAATGAGATAGTGGATACACAAGAATTGTCCTGGCATCCTGTTTGCTCCCTTTGAAGGGTGCAAAACTCTGTCAAATTCCACATGACATGTCTGTCTGAAGGACATGTTAGAGTGGTGTCAACAGTACAGGCACATCCCCACCCTGCATATTCCATTAAGCTCAGAGGAGTCATCATAAACTTTATTTCGGCATCCAGCGCCATAAAAGTCACATCGCACCACAATAAATAATAACTTAAAATTCATAATATTAAACTTGGCTAAAAATAAATAAAACTTGATAATGCACAAAATGCAGTACAATAAAAGAGGAGTGTGGCAAAACACAGTTCCGGGATACAGTAATGGTGCAGTAATTAACATGTAAGACTGTTGAAACATAGGATTAGGCAGTCTTAATCAATTTACTTCTGATGCAGCACATTCCTCAGAGAAATTTGGCAACTGCAATGGCAATGGACAGACTGGAATCTGATTTTAAAAGTCTCATGGCTGCACCGTGATCTCGGGTCCCAAGCCGTTTGCAGGTTGGCGTGAGCCATTTCCTTCGAAGAGGAGTGTACAATGAGCATGCAAAGAGGATATGGGCAGTTGGCTCCTGGTGCAGATTGCAGCAGGGGCATAACTAGTCACTAGGGGCCTTATTCTGTCATCTGCTGGTAAAGGTTTTGAGAGGGAGGGAACCGAATCTGAATTGCATATAGAGATTCCTATCAGTTGGATCAAGAATGCTGTCCAGGTAAGGTTCTAGCAACCAGGTAGACTTGAAGTTCAGAAACTCGATAGTTAGTCGCCCTAATGAGAGCGAGCAAGATATAGACTGGGTTACCCACTCCCAGTAGCAGGACTTCACTCTTTCTTTGGTTGGTGGTGGCCCTGTGTATGAAGAGTTCCATGAGTCTCTTGTCCCAATGGCAATCAATGCTGTCTTGACTGAACGGATCCACAAGATCTTATTGGAGGTGTCCAAGGAACAAACTTTCCTAAACGCGGTGGCATAGGAGGAACGTTCGGGAGTTGCCATGATTCTCCTCCAAAACAACAGTGGTCTGAGACCGACTACGGCAGCTAGTGGTTTGCGGGCCAGATCCAAGTGCAAAGGAAGAAGCGGGGTGCTCAGGGGCAGGGAGGTGAGTTTTCTCATAAACATATTCTCAGTACGGGTAAGTTCCTTTGCATCCTCAAAGCCCCAGAGTTCAGCCCCTTAAAGTGCTGCGCTAACAGACTTTACATTATAAATCAGGAGAGCAGCAGCTAATGGCCGTGTAGTTGATGCATGGTGCTCCCTTAGAAGGATGCCCACTAGCTGGCTAAATTTTAATGATACAGAGTTGATATGGGCTTTCCAAGACATTGAGTCAGATAGTTTCATTCCCAGGTATTTGAAGGTGTTAACTTGTTCTAATTTAGACCCACCTAGGGAAAAGTTCCCCATATATGACCTGTGAGGATTAATGACCATGAACTTGGTTTTAGAGGTGCTTATTTCTAAGCCTCTCTTGGAGCAGAAATCGTCAAATCGATTCAGTGAGGATTGGAGGCCCATCAGGGTTTTGGATACTATCAGGGTGTCATCTGCGAATAAAAGTGTTGCGATCTTTTTATTGCCTAAGGCTAGTGAATCAGAGGGGGCTGCAAGGTGAGGTGTTGGATGATCTGATTCAAATAGAGGAAGAAGACAGTTGGAGCTAGTACACAGCCCTGCCGAACGCCCCTGACTACTTTGATGGGATCAGTGAGATCCCTCTGGTTCCCCCCGCGTATTTTTGCATAGTTGGCCTCATTTAGTCGAATTGTTGTGGTCAGGAGCCCTGGGGGCATACCTATCTGATTGAGGACCTCCCAAAGTTTACCTCTAGGGACCAGATCGAATGCAGATTTAAGGTCTATGAAAGCTACATAGAGACTCCCCTTCTCTAACACTACAACCTTCCAATCCAAAAGCAAAAACCTAAACACCTGATCTATGGTGCTTGTTTTTGACCTGAAGCCAGCCTGGAATGGTGATAGGATGTCATTCTCAGTAATCCAATCATGGATTTTCGATAGTAGGGCATGGCAAAGTACCTTTTGCGCTATATCGATGAGGTTTATGGGCCTATAGTTGGTGGGTAGGGACCTATCGCCTTTCTTGTAAATGGGTATTACCTCAGCATCCCTCCAGGACTCAGGAATGGGGGCTGCCCTAACAATTGCGCTGAATAAGAGAAGGATGTACTCAGCCCATTTATCGGTGTTGTGAAGAAAAAGGTCACCAGGAATGCCACTGGGGCCAGCGGCTTTCAGTCGAATTATATTGTTAATTGCATCTCGGATATCTCCCAAGTTAAAGAAATCATCCCCGTGGGTGATATCCGGCTGTTGTGGAAGTGAAAGGACAGAGATGGTTGTGACTTGGCTTTTTACATTATGGAGAGAGTTGACGTGTTGGAACCAGTCTGAGGGCAGGATATTGTTGCCAATTGCAGGGGCTCCCTTTTGGTTTATTTTGCTTACCGTAAGCCAAAAGGATCTGGAATCCCTGCGTTCACATGCAACCTTTAAGAGTCTCCATCGTTCCTCATCCCAGTCCTTCCTGGCCTTGTTCTGCATCTGCTTGTACAAATGCCGCAGAGTCCTAACTCTGGCGACATCCTTTTGTTTGATTGCACTGATTACATTTGTTTGTACCATCCGTCAGTCTCGATTGTACCAATGATCACCCTCCCGGTTAGGATCACTACCAGTGTTGTGGGCAACTGGCAAAGATAGTAGCTGTTCCAATCTTTTGAAAAACTCGGTGTGTACTTCGATTAGAGAGGAACTGTTTCCCATGTCTTCTCCCATCGTGGATATTAATGCTACTCAATGTGTCAGGTCTAAATCGATGGAAGAGAGAATGTCGTCTCGCAGGATCACCTTACTCAATCTAAGTCGCCGTCTGCTGTTCTCAGCCTAAAATACTTTGGCTACTTTGGCAGTGGTTGTTGCAATGGGCGCCCTACCCCACGGTGGCTCTAAAGTAAGACAGAGGGGATTGTGGTCACTGTCCAATAGGGTCCCGACTACCACGTCATCTACCAAGTGCCAGTGTCTAAGGTCCATCAGTACATAATCGATGCAGCTCTTCCTCTGTGTGCCAGTGAATGTGTGGGCGGCATGCTTATCAGAATTGGTTCTTCCATTTACAGCTCTCAGGCCATGGCCGAGGGTCAGGGCATTTAGTTTCAGGGCATTTAGTTTCAGGGCAGCCAAGTGCCACTTCTTGATGGGGGGAAGCTCCAGCCTAGGTATGTGCCATATATTATCTTCTTCCCCGAAATCGCCCATGTGGTCCAGACCAAGGGGTTTGAAGGTGGTATTGAAGTCCCCCGCTACAAAGAGGAAACATTTGGAGGGTCTTTCACCCCTTTGGGTCTCTAGAGACTGCAAGGTGACAGAGTGATTGGGCCCTTTTGGCCCCCTGGCATAGGTGTTGAAAATGTCAGTGACAGTGGACCCTGCTCCTTTGAGACTGATACCAAGAATATCAAGGCTATCGGTGGGTATCAGTTTTACTACGCACTGTAGTGCGATTTTAACCCATGTTAGGAGCCCCCGATGGACGGCCTTGCTGGGAACAAGCTGGTATGTGGTAAGTTGCATAGCAAGGTTTGTAGGCAGGTTCGATTAGCCAGGTCTCCTGAAAGATACATATGTCGTGGTGGTCAATAAAGGTGTTCCAGTGAGGCAAAGGGAGTTTGGATTTGATACCTGCCACATTCCAGGACACAATCTTTACTTTCCAACCAGTGGTCAAGGGGTTGGACGATGGGAGCGGGTTTAACTGGAGATCTAGGGTGGCTGGTGCAATGATATTGAGAGAAGCGGTGGGGGCCATCCTAATTCTCTGATCAGAGATGTCCGCTTGGTGGCTGATGGTGCGGAGGCAATTGTCAGAGCTTGTGCTGCTATCAGGTCTATCATAGGAAGCCTGCTCCTCGGGCTCTGTTGGTCAGTCTATCTTAGAACAGACTGCGGCATCATCTAAAGCCACCTGGGAGGGTGGCACACAAAATGGGGTGGGTGACTCGAGTTGGAACTGTAAAGTGGACCCGTCAGAGGGGTTAGTTCTTTAGTCAAGGGCTACTAAGTCACAGGCTAGCTGCTCTTTGTCTAGGGGAAGCTTGGTGTAGTCAAACGGAGTGCTCATAGACTTGTGCCGTCTGGCCCTAAGAATATCTATCCAAATTACTGAGAGACATCCTCTACTGTGTCAAATTCAGTGGGTGACTTTGTTAATCAAGGAGACTTCCCCTTCCCTCCCCCCCTGAGAGTTAGATCTGGGCACGTTGGTCATAAAGATTTTCAGAGGAGGAAGAGTGGTGGTCTTGGGAATATGTGTACTGCCAAGGTGACAACCCACCCCTAGTGTGAGAGGTGTGAAATTGAAACTTTTTTTCTGGGAGTTGGTGAAGGGAGATTCAATTTGCACACCTACTGGTGTACGGGGACCCGATGTACGGTCTCCTAGAAAAGAAGTCCTCATGTCGTAGACCTGGGTGGCCTCCATGGTGTTTTGTATGATGGAGCATGGTGGAAACAGATGGTGCAAGAGCAGCGAAGTTGGTCGGAACTGGGGTGGTGGCACTTTCCCTAGCTATTCTCCCTCCCTCTTCCATAAGACGCCCCACTGTAACCTCAAGGTCGCCTATCATCCACTTAAGGGCTGCGATTTCTGCCCTGAGTGCTTGTATGCAACCTACCAAGTCATCATTTGGGGTGGTGGGGTGGCTGGTTATTAGGGAAACAGCCTGCCCTAGCCTGGGCAGGTGAAGCTTTGAGATCCTGAGTTGTAGGTGGGTCTGAGGGACGTGAGAACGCAAGAAAGCAATTGGTACAGGGGATGGGCGAGGGAGGAGGCACCGTTGCTGAGTCATGAGGGGAGCCGGAGCTAGAAACTGGGTCTGAGGGGTTACGGGGTGCTGGGCTGATCTTGGTCCTCATCCTTACCCTTGCTATGTTAAACATATTTGATATGCTTTCCTGCTTGCTGGTTGGGTTGTGGGGCATGGTTTGGGACTTAATGGTTGTTTTGCACCGGATGGTAGAACTAATATTTCCCCGCAATCATCTAGGAGGTCATCAATGCTGTCCAGTACTTCTTTGCAGACTGACTTTTTGGAATTTTTCTTATGCTTTTTCCCCCCAACCACAGCCCGCCCTCAGTTGCTTTTCTTTTGCCCATATCTATGGCAATGTATTGGGACGGGCAAGGGGCCTGGAATGGTGTTAGGGGGAGCACCGGAGGGGGACAAAACTATTCGGGCTTGCAGAAAAAGAGAGCCAGACTCAGGGGGTGGCCCTGCCCAGCCTCAGTCAGATGCAGACGGGCCTGCCCTTGGCCCAGGCTTTGTCCGCGGGGTCGGCCTGCAAGCGTCTCACTCCGCAGTATGCTCCCTCGTGCTTTATAGCACTCGTTGGATCTGGCAAGTGGGAACAGGTGATGTGCAAGATGGCCGCATCCTGGGGCCACAAAGTAGTCTGGGATAGGGAGTCCCTCTGGTCCTGGTTAGCGCGTCCCCGGTTAGGAGTCATCTCTGTCCATTCATGTGCACCTATTGTGCTCTCCTGAGAGGAATTTCACTCCTTCTCCCTTGCTAAGCACAAGCTGGGAGAAACTGGAGAGTTAATGTAATTTAGCTTACAGGAACCCCAGGCAGGAAAATGAAGTTACTTTTTCTTAATATTCATTAAAGGTCTGACCAACATTGAATTGGATTTTTTATTACTATTAAAAATAGTTGTTTATTTGTTGTTCCAGCTGCTCTCCATCCCGAAATACAGTATTAATATGTTAATCTGTACTCTGATTTTCTACACAGAATGGCTAGGCCTTCTACAGTGAAAAAAGCTTTCAGGACATTGTCACTGTAGGGACATGATAACATTAATTTCCTACATAGCCTACATATACATACCATGCACCCTATCTTGTAAACTACAAGCCCCTCATGGGGTGACTTACTACTATTTAAAAGGGTATTTTGTTTAACTGTTAAGCAGCCAGGCTACGTTGGTAGGCTTGAAACCAAGTTCTTTTTTGTCACGTTAGTTGGTGGCACAATAAGCGCTTTAGTCCACAGATGACATTTAACTTTCCATGCCATGGGTGAAATTTCCACATGCTATGACCTTATAGAAAAGTTAAATACACCAGTCAGAATATAACCAATTTCTACATGTTTAGGGGTCAGAACACATATGCTGTGCAAACTGTAGCACTTTTGGCAAGTGCAAAGTGTAAAAACCAGCAAAACAATTCAGTAAAAACATCGGTGATCACACAAATAGGGGTATTTTACCACAAGTACACACAAACACAAAAATGCCTCTTTATATCTTGTTCTGGCATTTCGTTCTATTTTTTGCTGTATTTGCATCATGCCTTTTGTCGGGTCATGGTAGTTGTAGATTTCAGCTAATACGTGGTGGGCAGCAAAGGCAAGTCTTGGCAGTCATTAAAATAAAGCTCTTGACTGAACTCAATTGCCGGATGAAGTTGAGAAAATTATCTAAAACTACATGTGTTCTACACAATGTGCTTGGCTGGTATCTTGCATGTAAACTGAATGCAACTGCATGGTTGTA
The DNA here is from genome assembly GCF_031143425.1 of Pleurodeles waltl. Lineage (NCBI taxonomy): Eukaryota > Metazoa > Chordata > Amphibia > Caudata > Salamandridae > Pleurodeles > Pleurodeles waltl. The sequence continues at coordinate 1,764,116,670 of NC_090440.1, forward strand.
TGTCAGAAGATCAAGGTGATCCTATTGTCCTGTCAAATTGTCATGGCCAAAAATACTGATTATCACAATATTGTGAAGGTATGTATACAGGTAAATATAACTATTAACAATATACAGGCAAGTATAACAGATGCTTCAGATCTACATACTTTGAAGATATATATATCAACAAAGTACATGTAAGTGAAGTTAAGAATAATAACTCTATAGTTACCTTTATCCACATACCTTTCACTATATTGTGGTAGTTGATATTTTTCAGGATGATATTAAAAAAATGATATTCTTGTAAAATACCAAATAACATACCTCAGGTTGAAAAGCAACAACAGATGCTGACGGGAGACTGGTTTGTGGAGAAAATGTGTGCTGTCGTTTTATTGTTCCCCCAGAACATTTTCTGCTGAAACCAGTGACATACAGGTGAACATTATGCAAAACTGCATGACTATAAAATTAAAAAATGTTGCATAGGATTTTGTAAGTAATAAAACGTTTGCCTGGGAAAAGATGAAGTAAGACAGATTTTCTATATAGCACTCAGCCCATCGCTTTCTCTTGCGGCAACAGAAAAGTGTTTATTTTGCTTCATGAATATGCTCTATAGTCAGACAATGCATAAGCAAAACCTTTCTGGCAAGCCTGGAGGCTAATATTATGCATCAAACCTTTATTTGCCACTTCCAAACAGCCTTTAAAGAATCTCAAATAGAACACCAACAACCAAACAATAAAATAGAACTCTGCCGTCCAATAAATTATCTCTGCCAGCCATATCCCTCCTCTTTTGTTTGCTGCTTCTGAGCAGATAAGTATGTGTGTTTCATTATCTTTACTTCTGGTATGATGAGTTTTGTACAGTTAGTAAGAAATTTTATGAGTGTTTGTGTGTGTTTGTTAATCCAGTTTATGGATTTTATAGGTTTCTGAATTAGTCAGTCCAATCAAAAATTATTATATGACTTATCTTTAATTTGAAGAAAATGAAATGGAAAAGGAATAGCACTTTGGAGACAAGTATTTATTTATTAGCAGTCATTTGTGTAATACCCAGTACACTTTATTAATTTAGGAGTGAGAGATTAGAAAGGGTTAATACCTTTTTGCCAAACAGCAAATCTTTGACAATTTCAGTATGTATTAAAAGTTCCTCAGCGCACCTTTTACAGATTCTTTACAAGTTGGGTTATGAATATAAAGGAATTTGTTTCAAAATACCTTGAAAGCAAAGTGCTCCAAAGTGGCAGTTAAACCGTTATTTACGCTGTGTTCACACGTGTACTGCAGGCAAAGAAACGCAGTCAGGCTTCGCTGGGGAATTAGTGAGGGCTGCCATTTCTTAGTAAGGGCAAGCACAGAGTTGCCTGTCATATTCTACAGGAATGTGGCATGCAACACATGTCTGGTGTGAGAAATTTGGACTATGTGATCTGAGACGAATCAGGAGAAAAGTATCCTGTGATGTGAAGAAAATATTAATCTAAAATTTACTCGTTTTTTTTCTTTGTAAGAGTAGTGTATATTGTTATTAGTTTAGTAAATTGAATAAGACTTTAGTGTTCAGTTTAATTTTAATTTGTTATAGCTTTGTCGTTTTCGTTTTGTGGAAATATTTTTAAAGAAAGTTGTGGTTATAACTAGTGTTGCTAGGTAACAGTTTTTCCCAGTACTTAGCTTGGTGTCAGTTTTTTCCAGTCAGGTTTTGGGGGGGCAGTTTATAGGCGTGTTTATAGGACTTGATCAAGGGTTTGTGTAAAAGTTAGAATTTTTTCAAGGTTTTTAGATTAAGGTTGTATTGGTTATTTTAGGTTTCTGTATATTTTAGTTACAATTAAAAAAAAACTTTATTGGTTGATAGTATAGAATTATTTGGATTAGTTATGTCTGAACAAGTTTTAGATGAGGCTGCCAGGTAGGCAATGTTAAAAATTGCATTTCTCAAGATTTAGGGAGGTATTTCAGGAGTCCGTCAAGGTGGCCTTACAGGGGAAGTGAGAGGGTGGGTTAAATGAAGAGGATGAAGATTTCTCAATTCAGAACGAGAGGACAGGAATGTGAGAGGCCTAGGTTCAGGAGGTAAATATTCAAGGAAAAGGAAACACATGGATGCTTTATGTGAAAAGAGAGAAATCCCAAGTGGCTCGCAAAGATTGGGTGTCCAAAATGACATTTCAGATGGGCCTGCACATGATGATGAGGATGAGTACATCTTGGATTTGCACTCCAAAGATTCATTTGATGAGGCATCGGATGGAAGTATCCAGAGTAACAAGGCTTCAAAAAGCATTGTTATTGACGCATTAGGTGAGAAATTATCTGATCCGAAGGAGATTATCTTACCAGTGGCCCCTGCCTCCTGTGGCAAAGTACATAAAAAATGGATAAAGAAGTCATTGTAAAAAATCAAACATAGGTTTTTGAAAGCAGAAGGTTCATACCCTGTAGTTTGTGAGAAGGAGACTCTTGACACCTAATTTGCACCAGGAACTGATTAGGTACCTATTTAAATTAGGTTGTGATCCTAGAAAAGGATTAGAGCGCTCACTAAAACAATGTGAAAATAAACCGATGGATGTCCTGGGTCATCTGGCCAGGATTTTTGACTTAGTTTGAGGAGGCTTATGTTAAAGGTTCTAGTTTAGATATAAACATATTAAGGGACTGGGTTCATCGCACATTTAGCTTTTTAGGAAATGCAAATGCTGGACTTTTGGAATGAAGGAAGGCAGTTCTTCTTTCTACCCAAAATTCGGGTATTTAGCTAGGAAAGAAGCTAGTGAGAAAGGAAAAGGATTACTTTTTGGAGAAGGAATGGTTAAAAGTTTGGGAAAGTACGAACAAACTTTCACAGCCTTACAAAGTCATTTATTTGGCAGGGCTGTGAGGAAACAGCAATATCTTAGCCGTACCTATCATAAGTCCCATTGTGCAGGAAGAGGATCAGTTAGAGGTGCCCAAGGAACAAGCAGTAGGGGGTTCTACCCTTATAGAGGAAGTACCACCAGAGCAAGGGCATCCTGTGGAAGAGGGAAGTCATCTTCTTCAGGTGCAGGTAAGTACGAGCAGTATTACTGATTTCATCCACATAAACGTGGGAGGAAGATGGAGATGATATGTGGAGGAATGGAAGTTGATCACAAATGACTCCTGGGTTCTTTCCACAGTTGCAGGTTATCAGACAGAGTTCAAATCAACTCCTTTGCAAGGTTGAGAACCAAAAGATCTCTGCTTAGTTGCAGAATTACAGAAATTAGAAAGTTGCACGATAGATTCTATGCTGGAGGAAGGTGCATTAAAAAAGGTGGGCAACAAAGAGGTGGGTTTTGTAAGCACATTGTTTGTAGTAGAGAAGAAGGCAAAGGGTTGGCGTCTTGTGATAAACTTAAGGGAACTGAATTTTTTTGTTACCTACCTTTATTTCAAAATGGAGAGGATTCATCTTCTCAGGGATGTGATGTTTGAAGGAGACTGGTTATTAAAAGTGGATCGCAAAGATGCAGTCAAAACGTTTTACTGTTCAGATGAAAAGGGCAAATATTTCAGTTGTTATACCTTTCGTTTGGTTTAGCCTCGGCCCCATGGTGTTTTACAAAGGTAATGAGGGCAGTTGTACATTTTTTAAGAGAAAGAGGCATTTGTCTAATAATTTATCTAGACAATATTTTGGTGATGAGTCAGTGTTCAGTGGTTTTTATGTCACAGTTGAATTTGGAGAAAGAGCTTTTAATTTCTTAAGGACTTGTAATGATAAGGAAAAGTCAATTTTGAAACTTACTCAGTACCTAGATTTTTTTGTCACAGTCAAGGCTGAACATCTTTTAACAAAGAAAGAAATTATGAAGATTGTGAAGGAGGTGAGAATGGTCTTGAAGAAGGAGACATGGACAGAGTTATAGGTCTTATCTTTGTCAATCCAAGCAGTGTTCCCAGGTCCATTGCATAACAGGACTTTGCAAAGACTGAAGGCGTTGGAACTTTCAAAGGGACTTTGGTATTAAGACATGGTGAAGAATTGAATAAAGGCAAAGAAGGAGTTTTAATGATGGTTAGAGAATTTGCAGTCTTGGAATGGGCAAGCCATTTTTAGGATGAAACCAGATTTTATAATGGCAACAGACGCGAGCAATCTAGGATGGAGAGCCATGTGTTCAAATCAGGAAACAGGTAGTGTTTGGAGTTTGAAAAAAAAGGAAGGAGTATATAAATTGTTTGGTGATGAAGGTAGGAGTTTTTGCAGGAGTTCTTGGGAGGTCTGGTTACGTTGGTGCGTGGCAAGGGATTTGGATCCTGTGGAAGTTGATGAAGCGATGGTTGCTAATTTTCTTGCAGAATTATTTCAAAAAAGTTTTTCTTACAGAGCAGTGAATTGCTATAGGTCTGCAGTTGCTGCAGGGCATTCTGTAGTTAATGGAGTTTCTATTGGCAGAAGTCCTTTGATATCTAAGTCGTGAAAGGTATTCCATTAGAGACCTCCACTTCCAAGATATGAAACAGTTTGGGATGTGAATTTAGTGTTAAAACGTTTTCAGGATTGGCCAGGTAATAAATATCCTACCTTAAAAATTTTGTCTTGGAAGTTGGCAACTTTATTATGTTTAATTTCATTTAAAAGAGTTTCAAATATCAAGGCGTTGGAGGTAAGTAGATGTTTTTATAAACAGGAGGGAGTTCTTTTTTAAATTTGGAGAAGAACTAAAACAATATTGGATTCTGTTTTCTAGCCTAGGTTTGATGATATTTCAAAATTATGTGCTGTACGTTGTTTGCAAAAGTATGAATCTAGAGTAAAAGAGAACAGAAGTCATGAATTAAATCAATTATTGATATTGTATGAAAAGCCATACAGAGGCGTTTCAGTTGCTTCGATTGGAAGACGGGTAGAGTCCGTTATGAAAGAGGCTGAAGTGAATTTGTCTCAATTTGAGGCACATTCTGCAAGAGGTGCTATGGTTAGCAAGGCATATTTGTATAATGGATGGTTGGAATAAATCTTAAAGGTGGTTGATCGGAGTAATGCAGAAAAGAGTTTAGAAAGTTTTATTTCAGACCAATAGAGCAGGTTTAAAACAGGGTGTTACAAAGCTTTGAACATGCATGATGCTAGCCTTCTGTCTTGCCATAAAATGCCGATTCTCAAAGGTTTCACTGCATATTGAATCGTGATTTTACTAAAGACAAAGAGCCTGGCATTATCCCTCTCTCCATCTCTGGGTATGGTAGGGTTTGGTAATAATGTTGTTATATGTCGAGTAGTAGAAATAAGTATGGTTTTAAGATGATATTTATATGAATAGGCACACATTTTAAAGATGTTTTCTTTCAGACAATTTAGTTTGAAGAACCGATTAGAACATTGGAATGTTGGGAGCTCCATTGCAGACAGTGGAGTGCTATGGGCTTTACTGGCTGATAAAAGCCTGAGCGTCAGCATTCCAATGTTCTCTTTGTTCACAGCAACAGCTGTGAACAAAGGCCACACAAAGCCCGAGGGGATTTTAATCCCTCGGGCTCCATGAGGACTTTGTTTTATTTATTAGAACATTCTGCACTTTAGAGGCAGAATGTTTTAATAGTCTTAGAGTTTGCCGTAGTGGGCTCTACCTGCATTTAAAGGCCCACTGCCTTGTTAAAGGCCCTCTCCTTGGGCTCGGGTCTTTAACGCTGGAGCAGGCCTTTAATAGCCAGTAGAGCCCGCTACGGTGGGCTCTAAGGCTATATTAAATGACAAACATTATTTAGTGGGCTGCAGAATTCTATTCTATTGTTTGGTTGTTGGGTTTTATTTGTGATTCTTTAAAGGCTGCTTGGAAGTGGCAAATAAAGGTTTGATGCATAATGCTAGCCTCCTTGTCTAATAAAATCGAATTCTCTATGCAGTGAAACCTCTGAGAATCAACGTTTCCTACCGCTGGTCTCAGTATTTCTCTGTAGAAAATGTTTTGAAGTAAAGCGAGGAACTCTGAAAAGCCAATGGGGGCTGTTTATATTCAGAAATATTGGCAGTAGCTTTTCAGTCAACTAACCACTCAGACTGAAAATTAGCCTAAAACATTTCGAGGAAAACATCTTCAGGTAATGCAGCTTCATTGCAACCAGCTCCCAAGAAGTTCCATTGCTCTGGGGTTGTAAATTGTAATTGCTGCCAAATCAGAAGCTGACTGCTAGCATTCAAAACAATTGATTTACTGTTGAAGAATACTGTTTTTTGCTTTACATTTTGCTCTATTTGAATTTTGTATTATCAGTGTTTGAAGTCATCTGGCGACTGTGATCAGTGTTAATGCAGTTGCTCTAATTTGATAGCAAGAGCGTGATTATCTGTATTTTCTTGTTCTTCAAACAAAATAGCCTTTTCAGTCACTTACTGCCTACGAAGAATACATAATGTGTATGTCTTGGGTCATCAGTGTTGCAAAGGTATTTCATTTTTTTGTTGTGTCTGATTTTTGTGTTTTTTAAGTATTTGGTTACTGTTTTCAACATATATATGGGATAAATACCCCTTGCCATACATTATACGGATACTGCAAGTCACTGAGGAGATCCATATCCATACAGAGGAGCAAGGCTCAAAGGCCGAGGTCCTTTATACGGTTAAAGAACTCCAAGGTAACTTGAAAAGTCCTTATCATGTATGGCAAGGGGTACTTTGTTCCTTAAAATAAATCCCTTAGAATAAATGGTAACACCATCACTTTCCCAAAAACTACTGGTGCATGACTCTCTCATATGAAAAAGAGGGCATGTTTGTAAACACGAAGAATGAAACTAGAATCAGTAGTGCAACATTAAACACATATAATAGGTATTTGGTGCAAAAAAGATATTAGAATCATTTTAATACAAGTCTTGTTGGAAAAACAAAAAGGTACAGTAATAGGAATGTGTAGAACATGCAGAAAGATGCTAACCTTTTTTATAATTTGATAAGGAGTGCAAAACTAAACAGTGCTTGTCATTATACAGCTAGAAGAACAGCAAAAGAAAGAAACACGTTTCATTTTCATTCTATAAACACTGCTTTAATTACACTTTGTGACCTGACCTGCCTTTCCAATCAGCTGCTGGCAGCAAGAAATCTGATGTCAAAACTCAATTGCAATACATCTTTACAGTTTACTGGTTATATAATTTCCTTATATTAGGTGATTGGGTACATAACAAGTCTTCTATTATAGAGAAATTTGAGATGGGTTTTTGACCATATCAGTAAATGTATATCAGCAGAGTTGTTATATTTGACTCTCTCTCTTCAAGTCCAGCCTGCCCTGCAACCTAAAGTTCACTTCCAACAGCAAACACCTGTTGTTCATGGTGGTTCATCCACAAGGCCATATGTCTGAAGATAGCTATGCATGCTTACTTTTAAACTGAAAACTCCTATTCATAGAGATAAGATCATGTTGGACTAAGACTGATAAATTTGATCACACAGAACTAGAAAGATAGAAAAAGAAAGCAATCTCCATGCAGGAAATTGGATTTTTTGGATTTGTCAGAGGAAGATGATGTTATGACATCAGATGAGGCTTGGGAGAAGACTACTCAGATTTCAGCCTTAACAAACAGCTGCTTTTATGGTCAGGATAAAGGAATCTGTTCCTGAGAAAAGTTTTTATAAAAATACAAAAGACCTCAAGTCTACCGTGCATTTTAAGTCTGCAGGGCTGCCAATAAGATGACTGTCAGAGCAGTGACAGAAAAGGCATCCATCTGTATATATAACATTGAAGTTGAAAACTTCGACTGATAATAGACAAACCTTTAAAACTGAACTGAGCATTAGTCGAGGAGGGTGCTGGAAAATACCATTCCTCTGCCTCTAAACTAGAGGCCACTGGAAAGTAATTGTCAAAAGATGACAACTCTACTTCTGAGGACAATCAAGCTTGAAAGTGAAAAAGAGATCCTCGGTCTCAAATTGAAGGACACACCAGAGACCACTGAATCAAAAAAAGTCGTCTCAGGTTTTCAAAGCAGAGAAAATGAAGAGCACTTGAGGCCAAGATGGCCAATTTCATTAAAAAGGTGCAGCTGTTTGAACAAGTCGTAGGTTCATAAAAACTTACACCCCCCAAAATTGTTTAATCCTTAAAGCATTCCCTAGGCCAAAGAAACAGTATGAGGGGGTTAGACCTCTACCCCTAATAAATCAGGAAGAATTAAAGAATCAGGGTGACAATTTTTTCTATCAACTATCAGAGGTTGAGGAAGGACAATACTGGTTATATCATTCAGGAGGCGCAGGCAACATATCAAATTATAGATGTGAATTAGCCTCAAGACGATGTACAAGGAAACCAAACAGACCATCATAGTTATCATAGGTAGAAAAGAGTTGCATACACCAAGTCAGATACACAGAAGGGTAGCCCAAACTCTCACAATGAACAGAAGAACAATTATTTTTTACCTCAACAAGCAAGTGGGGACAATGATCTATTCCCCTGACCAAGCTAGCAGAAGAAATATGGAACTGATAGCAAACTACATGGCATGCAAGAGACCCACATGCAGATTACCTATGCAGAAAAACAGGCACTTCGCTAGTCTAAGAGTTGAAACATTTGCCATCCTCAGTGTTTGAGGAATACAGTGTAAATAAGTTGGTATATGAGAAATGCATACAAATTTCCACTGATTCTACTCATCCCAACAATTATAAATTCAGGGCATCCCAGATGGCTATGATTCTATTATCATCAAGATGGACCCTGTAAGATATGGTTCTATCATTTGATGCACATGGCACTGCTCAACATTGCTAAGGTTCAATTCAAAAGCACACTTTTAGAATGCAGAGGGATAATATATCCATAACCACAAAGTCTTTACCTTGCAGCATGGCTTCAGAATTCACATATTTAAACTTTCAAAAGTTATCAGGGATCCTAGAAAACTTTCAACTTGACTTGAAAAACAAGTTCCCGGACCCATTAGTTGATCAGATATTTAATGTACGCACTAGGTGACAAACTAAGTCAGCATTTGCACTATACAGTAAAGGGAGGCAATAGACAGATATTTTCCATACCTGTTATTAAGCTGTTGGGTCCTTCACTTGTGGTTTCAGCATCATAATGAAACGTTTATCATGTCTCTGCAGGGCTAATAAAACCACTCTTTTAACCAATGCACAAAGTAACTCTTCTGACATTCAAAAACAGTATTTTTACCAACATTTTCATCACTAGGAAGAATTGGTGATTGCAGGCATTAATATAGGAAATATACTTAAAAAGATAGAGTGGTTAGGAGTACACATCCCAAATTCATATGAAAGATACTTTCACCTTTCCATGTAAATAAAGTAAATGAACAACTACTGTCCTTTTTTCTAAAAAAACTGAAAATACAACAGAAAATGGTAGATGGTACAAGAGAAAGCGTGTATTATATATGACAGCCAGAGAAAAATGAAAGACAAACAAAACAAATATTTGAGCTACATGCACCTCAGGCTTAAGGAGCATCAGCATCTAAAAGAGTAAACAGGTTGATAGTATAGACTATTTAGAATTCTTATGATTTTGGAAATAAGCCTTTTAGACATCAAGCCAAAAGCATATTGCACTGGGAGGAAGTGGGAAATATCAACTTTCATGGATAATGTTTTTATAAATTACATATGTGTTGGAGCAGCATGGATTTCCACATTTTACACATTCAAAAAGGTACTGGATATTCAAACACAAAGGGAGGCCATAATATGTTGGACAGCCTTAAAACATTTCTTTGACTCTGCCCCTCAATGAAACCCTCCTGCATGGCTGGAAAATATAACTACTAGATAAGCTATGCACAGCACGTGAATCTACAACAGGGTCATGCTAGAAAGGAAACAATTTACTTGACTGTAACAATGGTTTTGCAGCAATTATAGATTCACAGTTGACCCTTCAAGGGAGCAGGAGACTGAAAAAGGAATAATAGAACAAAGGTTAAGTTTATGGATGCTGTAGGCTTAAAGTGATGTCACAGTGAGTCATAGCGATAAAGCCTCTGGACCCATCCACCAGATGGCAGAATCATGCAAAGCATTTGAAGCTAGAAGATGTTCTAATTTGTGAATCCATGGTTACAGTTCAATAATTGAGTTCTTCTGTGACATTGTCACTAGAAATGGTATTTCCAGTGAAAGCACCAGCTCAATATATTTTATAGACATGTGGCAAACGAAAGTGCACAACCAAAAAGCAAGATGCCTACAAAAACATATTTGGAGTGCTTACTGGTAGTCTGAAGTGCTCCTTTTTTAGGTTTTGTTGACCAGTTTTATTGCCCAGTGCACATTTTTTAGATTCTTAACTTGCATTCTGAAATGTGCCTAGTAGAGTAGAGATAGAACAAAGCAGAAGGATCACCCTACAACCTGGGCACATACTGTATGATATCATCTGACGGTCTGGTGATATACGGCCAAGGTAAGTGGGTTTCCAAGTCATTGCTTTAGTCTTTCTGCAAAACAAAGAACACATTATTATTCACTTCACTTGGCCATGGTACTTAGCCCAAGCCAGTATGATATTGCCTTGAATTATCCTTGAACAAATAAAAGCTTTGGAGGTACTGAATTGGTTGAATGGTAGTGTTCAGCCAAATTTAGGCCATGTTCGAGGCAGTTAATTAAATGTGGCATATAGGTATTTTTTTGTAGCTATTTTTATTACAGCAGAAACTCAAATCAAAGGTATAGAGGTATTTGTTTGACTCCTGAACATGTTCCGAGTGGTTTCCATAGTGCAAACGTGTTCCTGCACAGCACCAATTCACTATCACACGTTATTATATTATTGCTTTATGTAGTGCATAGCACCATTATCATAGCACTGTAACACTAAGTCAGTCTGGGAGACTTTTTGCAAACCTTCCATTTGTGTGATAGTGTGTGGTTATATATGGATTGAAATGAGTGTGTTTAGTATTGTTAAGGTAGGTGAGCGTGAAAGTAGAATGATCTTGAGATTTCTCACTCACCCATACACAAAGGACCACTAGACTAATGTCCTTTGTGTTTGGGTGGATGTGTCAAATTACTTATACATTTTTCATTGGATTGCGGCCTTGGCTGTCAACTGCTTGGACCAGGTTAATTGCTTTCTGTACACTGTAATGCAAATAAACTTTAAGCACCTCAGTGACCACTCTGCTATCATAATATTTCTTTCTTTTTATCTTCTACATTCCCCCTTTGCAACAGCATCGTCATGGCTACCACATAGCATTTTAGAGCAAGCAGTTCCTTATGTCCTTTCAATGGCGGCATATAGATCCCCACAGATTTGCAGCTGCAATTGACAGATCATCCAAACGAAGCATAACCAAACAGTGGGTAACCGGATAAGCAAGTGCAATGGCTTTTTTCCCCTGGGAGGTCATCAGTTCTGATGTTTCTACCATCCTTGAGAAAGTGTGCTGCCTAGATCCCCCTCATGCTCTTTCTGGCAAGCTACTGGCAAGACATTAAAGATACATTTATTGCAGACCTGTCAACTCTCCTTGATGTTGTCATTTGTCATCTCCCCAAGATTGGTGGTCTTCAGCCTCTAGCTTTACGCTGATGATTTGGCAATGTTCAGGTACACTAGGGTAAGGTTAAAGCAACTGCTTAACTAACTATCATTTTATACAACTTTGAATAATTTGGAAGTGAATTTGTTAAAACAAAGTTGGTTTCCTTTGGTAGGAAAAGGCTTTTGGGAAGCAGCTAGTATTATAAGAGCAACAAACTCACTTCAGACCATTGTTATGAATATTTAGGGGTGCATCTTGATGGCAGGGGCAGCTTTGTTAAGCAGACAAAGGAGGTTGAAGTAAAAGCTGTGGCCCTGCAGGTGTCTCTTTCAAAACTATTTCAAACTCTCAGGGGGCCAAATCTGTTACCATTGTTGAAAGTCATGAGAGCAAAGATCACTCCCTCACTGTCCTATGGCCAGGGAGTCATGTTAGGTAGAGAAACTTGTTTGTTAAACAGCTTGGTCACTAGGATTTATAAGAGGTTGTTTCGCCTGCCGAAATCCTCATCTCCTACACAGGTTCAGCTTGGATTTGGCCTCTTAGATCAGCAGGCAGTAGGTGCTGGTACCTTTCTGAAATTATGTCATAAACTATAGAGGGCAAAAGTGGGCAGTCTGGAGTCATTTTTATGGCTAAAAATTAGTGCTACTGAGACAAAAAAGATCACACTTGTTTTTTGGACAATTGCAAACAGTTATTGAGATTAGAGGATTTTTGGGCGTATAATCCATCACAGTCAATACTTAAAATTGATATTAAAAAGAGTGTCCAGCTACGGTGTTTTCACTCAGATCGATCCCTTCTTGCTAAACGTAAACACTCTTGGGCAGTAATTAATACGTATCGGCCAGCTGCCCCAGTTGGCTATCTCTCTTGCACTTGAGGTATTCATATCAACAAGAAATATATGGCCCTTAGGGTGGGAGATTGGGCTTTTCTGAAGCATTTACCTAACTGGTTTTGTTATGTGGTATGTTTGTGCCCAGCTTTGTGGAAGTAGCCTAGATCCTTGTTGCGGAATAAGTAGAATGATTCGCTCTTGCCGCAGGCCATTCTTGCGTCTTTGGATCCAGATAATATGATGCTGAATGTTTTGTTGATTAAATTTATTAACGTTGCTCAAACCAAGTTTACTAGGGGCACTGCTAGCAGTGACTAAGGGCGCATGAAAACTTTTTCTACTCTTGCTCCTTTGGTTTTGTTTGATTTTTGCTAAGTTCTTGAGTTTTAGATTTTTATTGTTGCTATCTCACTGATGGATTAACTAAAGCACACAAGCACTTTAAGGATTTATTTAGTCACCCGCATTGAATACGTGCACTTGAATGTGAATGTGTTTATCTTCTTTGAAGAGGGTACATGGTTGGTATTTAAGCACGTTAAGAACCTATGTAGTTGTTCTAGTAATTAATATGTGCAAAATGTCACTTTATTTTTGAAAATTGTAGTTTGGATTTGTTGTTGTTATTTAAATGTTTCCTTTCCATGCAAATGTTTCTGTGCTGATGAACTCTCTGCTACTACTATATGTGTGTAATTAACGCAATTGAGTATTTTGTTGTGGTCACATTGCCTGGTATTTGCATTGTCTTTTACAGGAGTTTTAACCTGTGTATGTGTCATGAAGTGTGTGTTTTTATACTTGTTGCAACCGATTGTCATTGGTTTTAAATTGTAATGGATTTTAATATCTGTACAATAAATTCTACTATACACTAAAGATAGCAACACCAGAAGTACTATGCTCCCCAGGTTTTGATAATTCCAGAGTGCTCCGCACTGCAATATTAAATTTATTCAAACTAAAGCGTGTATGTGTGGTCATGTGTCAGTTGAATAAAACAGTTTTAAAATTTGCAACATTGCCTTTAGCCAAATCACAGACAAATAATTTTTGTTTTTAAAGCACATGTAATCTCTTCTCCCTATCCTTCGGTGAATAAATTCCGCTTCCCTCTCCACTTCTTTTCTCCCTCAGAATTGAATCCATTTACATTTATCTGTGCCTATCGTGGAGTTCTCCTAATAATAACTTGTATTGCTTTTTATGGATTTTTCATTCTACATTCAGAGCAATGGAATGTGATACTTTGAAAGGCAGCTTATACTATTGCTGTCTCAGAATAAAATTGTATACAATTCATTGAAGGTGTTAGCACGTCAGAGCCTAGATAAGTAAACTTACCAGGAGACGCATTTAGGCCGACAAACCTTTGGACCACGTTTGGAGACTTCCCAGTACAAAATATTTTCTTGTCATCGCCAATCAATAGATCAATAATCAATTCAATAACAACAATCACTAGTCAATAAACATTTGATAAAATCAATAATTGAACACACCATTGATTTCTCAGTCACAAATAACCACACCATTTTATCAAAGTTAATATATTAATTTCCCTGTTGGTTACAATCTAATATCATATCTGTTAGTCTCATTAGCACTAAACCCATGCCAAAACAATCCAATCAATAATCAAAACACTATTTTAGTCAATACATCTACTAATTTCATTTAGGATCTAGGCACATCATTGTACGAATCAACTTAGCAGAGTCTCATTAGTACATGAATCAACAAAGCAAGAACTCAGTCATTTGTCTATTTTCACCAAATATTAGTGAATGCCTTAACTAACCTCAAATTAGCACTAGCATGTTGGGCTTCATGCAAAACATTTAGTGAACACGAATTTGGAAAACATCTAAACTAAGGCCTCCACCAAAATAGCAGTTGGTACCTAGGAAGAAAAGGCAAACAGACAATTACAATTTGCATCAGATAGTTACTATCAGCAAACAGCCTCAGTCTTCAACCTCAGGACATCAGTCGATTCACCATCAGCAGAGATAGGACGGGGAAAAGTCTTAATATCGCATAACTGCAGAACGGATTACTTCCCTCAGATAGAGGAGAAGTTAGCATCAAGCAAAGAATGGACAAAGAATGGTTTAAGGTGCCAGGACAACTAAACTAAATTAGGGCAACTGGCCAGAGGTCTCTAAAAAAAAGTCACATAGCAAAGGAATGGCAAATGGCAAGGGTAAGAGTCCCCGTTAAAGTGAAAGAAGAAGTGTGGTGCCTCTGTATTTCTTCTGGTTACGCTGTTAAATCAAAACTGTCTAACTATTCCCTAGTTCCTAATTGGATGAAGTTTGGTGCATTATTATCTCTGTCCAGTAATTCTGTAAGTACCTTACTAGAACTTTCCACAATTTGCAGTTCCCATGTTGCGGATTGGTACAAGTTATTGACTTCTTCAACAGTTGGAATGTCAGGTAGAGAATGTTACACTTTGCGCTCCAGTCAGTGTCTTCATTGTCTTCTCATAGTACGGTTAACCTTGTACCTGTTACAAATTACACTGTTGCATCTAGCAAGAACGTCGCCTTGAGCAAGCCAGCTCTCATGAGAAAGAATTTACTACAGTTACACACACACATAACTCCTGGAAAAATACAGCTTTGTGTCCTTCAGGAAAACAGCACATTACACGTAAGAAAATACAATTTAATATGAGGCCAGGCAGCTAGACCCAAACCCTCGCTAAGCTAAGGCCCTCTGATTTAATAAAGCAAACTCTTAACACACAACTCTAACTATGATATACTATTACAAATTCAGACATTATTGGATATTAATTCATTAGTCTTTGTATACATTGGTAGCCACTCCCCGTGGGCACATTTCAACGCTTGCATTATTTTCTACATTAACACATTTTCTATGCAGCTTCATCAGCCAGTATATTGCAAGCTTTTCATATTAATATTGATTTAAAAAAACACACTCCAACAAAGGTTCATACCTGACACTGTACAGCTACAGTAAATATCTAGTGATCAATTGTACAAACACTTTAGATACTGTCATTGTGTGACTGCAAACTTTTTATTTTCTTAGTCACCCATGTAATGAATTGCAGTATTGTGTGGCATATTTCCTCTGTAGCTGGGGCTGTCACAGAATCACTAATCTCATCAAGGATGTGTGTATACAGTTTGTTATGTAATGTATTGCATTGCGTTGTCTTTACAGCAGCTCGTATGCTCAGCGTCTTCAAGAGCGGTTGTAAGAGGCTACCCTGTTTGCTGTTTGTTATTGGCACGGTTAGGAGTCGAAGAGTGGTCCATAGTGAATACCTTTGGTGTCAACTTTATGGTGACAGCGGTGCTCAAAACATGTGACTGGGAATGTGTAGCTGCCCTTTAGCATGTAGTGACACAAATAGGTGTAACAACACGCTGCAGATACATACAATCTCTGAGTAATAGTCTATTGCGATGGTTGTACATATTTTGGACTGTGTCAGTTCATTGAGTGGGCTATCTGGGAAGTGTTTAGTTATGCCAGAGTTCGGAAGGGGTGCTTCAAAGGTGGTGCAGCAGATGTAACTGCCAGTAAGGCTAGAGTGAGGCAGAGAGATATAAGAACTATAGTAGTGGTTTTTGAATATCTACTATATTGTATATGATAGGTCCAAAGCTATGGCTAGTGCTGTCGGTGAAGCAGAGAACATTGATGAGGTCGTCTGTGGTTATCGAATCAAACAGGATTTTTGTCTTCCAGTGACTTTTCAACAAGGAGAACAGGCGAAGGTGTGGTTAGATCCAAGATACATCCTTCCAGTTCAACGCACTCATTCTTGCTTCTGTCCTAGAGTGCTTACCCATTGAAGTATAATGTTTTGTGGTAATGTTTGATATTTGGCACACCAAGTCCTCCATACCTTTGCTGAATCTGCAATGTCGTCATTGAATATAAATGTTTTTTTTTTTTTACCTAACCACATCGGATCTTTAAAGAAGTTATCTATTTTGAAATTGGTCAGTTTTCATTAACTTTATCATTTTGTTGAAGTTGTACATTAATCAGTGGGCTTTTGCCATTTCACTTGATTGATTTTCTTCCTCAGTATTTCACACTTGGTGCCTTCTCTTCATTGTAGGACATATGCTTTCAGAAACGAAACTGCTGAATACCTATGTAAGTCATAAGGATTGTATCTTTTGAACTTTTGTTTGGACAGAATTTCAAATTTCTTATCTAGGTGCATTTCACAAAAACACATGTGACTTATGCCATCCTAACATACTTACTTGCAAGGATGTTAACACTAGGGGGACGGTGAAACTCACAGTTTTACTCCATGAAATTCCACGGAGTTACCTAAAAAACTCTGTGACATTCCACATAGTTCTGTGAGCGGTGGAATTCCAGTCGATCGCACCCTTGCCTTGCTTAAATAAGATAGTCAAATGTTAGCCTATGAAGCTGAGTATCTACTATAGGGAAAATTAAATGAGCAGTTTTTACCTCACTTTGGAAGTTCCTTTAATTCCAAAGTCAAATTTGCATATATTTTACTTTTACAGACAGTCCGGAAAGCAGGGCTGCTTTTTAAAATGACAGCTGGCAGCACAGCAGTGCACATTCTATTGGGCCTCTAAACTTCCCTGCCCTATTATATACTAGGGACTTATAGGTAGTTTGAATCCCCCTTGCCTTAGTATATACTAGGGGCTTACAGGGGTGTGGCATTTCAGATTGTAATTATGCCTAATCACCATATACTTTGTTAATCAGAGCACTGACCCTGGGACTGGTCAGCAGAGCCCAGAGCACTGTCAGAGTCAGTTACCACTAGTATCAGTCAAAACAATGGGGGTGAGCAGGGCTATAAAGGATGAGTTTCTCAGATTCATATATTCTTTTTGACTCCTAGAACCTAAACTCACCCACCCCTAAGGCCTAAAAACAATCGTATTACCCTTACCCAATCTAAAAAATAACCTTACCACCCAAATGGCCTTACCCACCCTAAAAATACTTTTGCCACCCACATTTCCTTACCCACCCTAAACCCTAAAACACCATTAACCCCCAAAAACCCTTACCTACCCTAAACCACCAAAATACTCTTACCACCCAAATATTCACACCCACCCTAAAACACCTTTACCACCCAAATACATGTACTTGCCCTAAACTCTAAACACACTTACCATCTAAATATTCTTACTCCCCCTAAAAATACCCCTACCACCGACATGCCCTGACTCACCCTAAAATACCCGTACCACCCAAAAGGTTTTACCCACCCTAAACCCTAAAAATACCGTTACCACCAAAATGCCCTTACCCACCCTAAACCACCAAAATACCCTTAGCCACCCTAAACCCTAAAAATACCTTTGCCACTCAAATACCCTTTCCAACCATAAACCCTAAAACACCAATTTATATATATATATATATATATATATATATATATATATATAAATATATATATATATATATAAATTTCAAAGGATGGTGAGACGTTTTTCCAATCACCGGTTGGTTGCACAATATCCCAGAGATCGTATGTAGTAGATAACGCGAAAAAATCCAAAATGATCTATATGGAATTCGTAGACTCTTTTATTGAAACATATATTAGAAAAGCATATGTAAATATATGAAAATCAAAAAACAAAAATAATAATAATAGTTCTGAAACACGCTGTCCCGGCCAAATGTCAACGTGTTTCGGCAAACGCCTTCAACTGGACATTGGCTGACATTTTTGCACATAGCTATTTAAATCATATGGTCCTTATTTGATTTCATCAACATCCAATACACTGTTTGAAAACATGGCGGCCATATTGTAACGTTATTGTCATCAATCCCAAAGGCTAGATAACATCCATATATCCATGTCAGGATCATATTTTTGTGATCATAAATGTCTACCATGGTACAGTTTATCCCCCTAATGTAGAGATTATCGATTTCAACATGAATACTTCTCATAAATAGGATAAATACGTTCTCATTAAAATACTATGGATATTTTCAACACATTCATATGGAATATTTATATATAAATAAATAAATATCAATATCCACATAAATAGTGCATAAATAAAATTTCCCAATTATCCAAAAATTTATCTCCACAATAATCTCCAATTCATGTATTAAATATATAATCATTGAGAGTCAGTTGTTTCCACATCGAACTGTATCCATGCTAAATGAATGAGGTCTTTCTATAATTACCATAATCATCTCAATGGATACAAATCAAATAACATAAAAGGCACCTCAACAATAACATGTCCCAATAGATGGCCTGATAGTCAAAGATGGGATTGGCACGTAGTTTCTCACAGTGCTCCCTGTTGGATAGTTGGCGATATGCCTCCTTAGTATAACTTTCTACGTCCATGATCACAATATTACCTCCTTTATTAGAGGGCCTAATGATAATGACAGGATTGGATTTCAAAACATTTAAATCTTTCCAATCGGTAGCCAAAAAGTTGGTTCTCTTTGATTTTTTTAAATTCCAATTGTTACGAAACTTGTCAATATCATTAACTACTAATTCATGAAAAGTGTCAATTAAATTGCCACTGGGTAGCTGAGGGTTGAATCTACTGGGAGGTTTCAATGAACTGGTGATAGTATGATCAACTGTGAATCCCATAGTAGTCAAAATGTATATATATATAATTGCATACTTACCATTTCGTTATGAGAGTATATGCATGGTAAAGCCATTGTGTGTTAATGGATGCGTGGCAATCACTGCGTAGTAAATGATGTTTCCCTCCAGCCTCCAGGCATCACTTCCTTCATAGTATCGCAGGCCCAAACTATTCCTGCATCAGTCATTTTGAATTAGGATGAAAGAATGGTGCCTCTCCTATCCTTATAATGGAAAATAAGGGTCTGATTTATCAAGATCTTGCGTGGCTCTTGCCCTACGCATGGGGGCGCAGGCTCATGCAAACTCTGTGACATTTATGAAGCCACGTGAGGCCACCTTGCTTGGCCCTGTATGGCTTGATAAATCTGGAGTAACTCAAGGCAGCACAAATTGTTGCCTTGCGTTGCTCTGTCCCAGTGAGGCGTTCCATGGGTGGAGCATGGGTGTTCCCACGCATCCACCCATGGATTTAGGTGCATTTCCAGGTTTACCGTTAGTAGTAGACCTGGGATTGCGTTGAAATGCTATGTCTTCCCAGGTGAGGTGTAACAAGCATTCTGCAGCACACATAGAAAGAGAAAAATGCCTCTGAGGATTGTTTTTGTGCAGAAAGATGTCTCTTCCTGCACAAGAATAATCCTGCCTACAACACAGGCACCCTTGTACCAAGACGCAAGGGTGCCTGCATGGCACAGGGCAACACAGTGTGCACTAGCACTAGAAAAGGACAGGAATGTGCTATATAGTGTTAGATATGGTGCATTCTTGCCTTTCCCCTTTCAAGCAGCACAGCACTGCAAAGGTGTCTTGCTGCGCGGGTTGTATGAAAGTTTGATAAATCTGAGCCTAAGTGTGTAATGAAGGATCTAATCCTGTCATTTTATCATTCAAGTATTAACATTTAATTTGGAAATGTAAGGCACACTCTTGAGTTTCATAATGCCTGGCAGTGTGAAAAAATGTATTAATTTGTCATGTGTTCATTCTACAGCTTGTTGGGTTGCACTCCTCCCCCATAGAAATACCCATATTTTTCCACTATAGTCACTTTTTTCCAATGAGGGTAAAATGTTCCATATTATATAGGAAGAAAACATAAAGGCAGGTTTTGGAATGTTAGAGCAGAAGGCAGAATAGCCCACTGCTTAGGGCTTTGGCAGTTGTTAAAGGTACTCTCCCTCATTATAAACCCTCGCTGCACCTTGGGAAGAGTGTAGTTAACAACCATTATAGCCCAAGGTGGAAGGGCTATAATGCTATTAGCACATTCTACCCACACATAGTAAAAACTCAAGTATTGCAATGTAGGAGCAGATTGCCTATACCAGCCATCATTAGTCTTGAGGGTTCTTGTTGTCTTCATTGGAGAGCCCAGCATTCCCATGTTCTAATAATAAACATAGATCTTTCATATGGTGCCAGCTTGGGTGGTATTATTTATGTAGAAAGGGCTAAACCTGAAGGAGAATGCAGAAGCAATTTTTTCTACTATTAGGAATACTAAGTTAAATATAGGGAAGCGGCCTTTTTGTATGGTCACTCCCACATTTTTTTTTCCAGTACTGATGGTTATGACTCTTTAACTGCACTGGTGACTGCTAAACAGACCCAAGTGCCAGTGTGCTCTCTCTAAATATGATGCATGTAAAGTGGTAATTCCAATTGACAAGGACTTTAACCCCCTTAGATGTCCCTGATAAATGGTACCAGTGGTAACCATGGCATGGGAGCTTAAGGGATCACCAGGGCCAGCAGCACTGACTGTGCCTCCCCAAGTGACTCAAGTAAAAAGATGTCAGCAGTCCTGCCATTGCAGAGGTATGAACAATGGAAACTGCCCAAACTCGACCTTGCCCTCACTCAAGAATGGCACGGTCATAATCCTATTTTTAATATATATCTGTCACCCCTAAGGTAGGCCTCCTGAGCCCAGGAGGCAGGGTGCATTATATTAAAGGTGTGCACATGAAAGTGCAAGCTTATATGTGCCTATAGTAGCCTCTTTCCATTAAGGGCTACTATAAGTGTTCTGGGGATAATACGAACTGGCACCTGGGCATCCTGAGATTGCTAGCTCCATTATGGTCCCACCGAAAGGTGTAATGTGTGGTATCAAAACAACATGTTTCATCAAACCTGACTTGTTCCCAAGAAGGGTTTAATGTCACATGCTCCCAGGTGGCTACGTTAGAGATCGCCTACTTGGTTACCCCAGCCTTCCTGTACCCTAGCTGACAGCCTACAACCTGCTGCCACCAAGACAGGAATCTCACCCCCACCAGGAGGTGTGAACATTCCCAGGAGTTATAAACAAAGGCCGTACTTGTGCGGGAAGTGTCATCTCACCTCCCTGGCAGGGTGGCTAGAGAAGTGGCACATCAATGTGGTGAACTTCAAAGGCCACATCACCTATGATATGCAATTGAGCTACCTCCCAGAGGAGAACAAAGCACCCCCCTGCAGGAGGCGTACACCCCCAGAAGGCTAGCCACACCCCTAGGGTAGGCTACCTGGTCTGTACAGCAGAGGATCAGTTTTGCCATTTTGAAAAGTGGCAGAATAGGGGCTTCTGGGTAGAAAAAAGTGCCACCTTCCACATGAAGTGGTCACAACGGGTGCAGATTAGCTGCTAGAGCTAGTAGTCCATTGGCTATCAACACCCACACTCCTAATGCCCCTAAATCTAGAATTTAAGGGGCTCCTGTGCATCAGCACCTCAGATCTGATGAACCTGCAACAAAGGACAAAGATGAGACACTTGACTGTGACTTCAGGACCTGCACAAAGCATAGGCGTGATAACCTGCACCTGTGGCAACCATCCTGCAGCTGCCAACCACAACTTGTCCTGGACCAGAGACCAGCTCCTAAGTAAAGAGGAACCACTCTGCAAGTCAAAGACAGCTCCAGAACATCCTTCAACTAGAGGTACTAGTCCCCTGCAGCCTGCAGGCAACTCAAACTCCTGGAGCCAAAAACTCACTGGCCATAGGATCTGCTAAGGGATCACCCAAAAGTAAGTGGTCCAGTGCATTGTGGGAAATTTAGTCCTGACTTCCAGCAAGTTTCAGGTGGCTACTGTTTTCCCCCGGACTCCAGGACGTCTAAATAATTGAAGTTGAATTTGCTCCTGCCAAGGCTTGTTGGTGGCCATTTGGGCTACTACTAACTTTATTTGATGTTGCACCTCCAGGGAACCCCACAACATCCTCAACTCAATGGCCCAGTGGCCCTGTTGAGATTTTGCACCTCTTTCCTCACTTGCCAGTCCAAGCAGCAAAACCAACACCTGGGGCTCACACATTCAGCCCCAAGGATAGCCAGAACAACTCTGCACCCGGGCCCTATTAGCCAGGTAAAATTCTACTGACTGTTGGACCTTTGCCCAGGTACCCACGCAACCTTTACCCACGGTGGGTTCCCCTAACAGTTGTCACTAGTACATTTTCCCATAGACTGCATCATTAACGTTTTTCGAAATTAACTGATTTATTTTTCCTTTAAAAAACCATAACTCTGATTATACTCATCCGATAGTCTTAGTTTTGGTGCCTAAAGTTATTAAAACATGTGGTTTAGTTTTATAAATTGGTGTTGAATTTCTTTTGAGTCCTCCCAATTACTTATCATCTATGTTGTTGCTCTGAAATGCTTAACATATTCCTCTAGTAAAGCCTGACTGCTCCCTGCCACTCTGCCAGGGCTGAGCTAGGGATTTATTAATGTGAATCCAAAGGACCTAGTTGGGGGTAACATGAGAGTATTACATAGTGAAGCCTAACCAGCTTCACTACACAATATCCCACTTTCCTGTATTGGTGTTACATCAGTAGGATCCAGACCCAAATTATTTTTTTGATTTTTCGAAAACTGTTTTTCTTTATTGGAATTGTTGGAGCCTCTCCTCCATTAAAAGGTTCTGAAAAGTTTTTAAAAAGTCCCAACTTTAGGTTGAAAGGTTAGTGCCCAATGGAGGCTGACAAGACCCTCAACCTGTCCATCCTCTTAGCTCTGAAGATCAGTGATCTAAGAGCTTTGTACAAAAGTAGGTGCTTTGGCTTCCCAAAGATAGCCAAAAAGGAGGAGCTTGAGAAAGCCCTCAGCTCCTATGAGAAAGAAAAAAATAGAGAGGGAAAGGCCATTCCTCAGAAGATTATCCTGAAGAGGATAAGGATAATGCCTTGTTCCAAGTGGAATATGATTGGGAAGAAGGTGAGGACCACATCTCTCCACCCTTTTCCAGACCTTCTTTACCAGCAGGAAGTGACAAAAGTCACTCTAGCAACCCCCTACTGGTAAGGTGTATTGAAGTGTAAATGTACTTGCTCCTGAGAAATGTATGACAACTGTGGATCACTGGGTAGAATCAGTAGGGTTCTACCCAGTGATCCATTGATGTCATACATTTCTCAGGGGCAAGTACATTTACCTACTAAGCTATCTTACCTTAACCAGTGAGGCCAATATATGATGCCCAGGGAGAAAGGGAAACATTATGTATGGCACACCTCATCATTCATCTCACGGAAATGAAAAGGAAAACATAATGAATGAAAACTGTAGACCCCTTTTTCTAGTGGGACTTATTGAAATGTCATCCAAACAAAATAAAATGGAATAAAAGAAAGCAGGTGCATCATTAAAAGCTGTGTATATACTTGACTGAGCTCTGTGACGGGCGGTCCTCCGCATGTGCTGCATTTCCAGGTAGACAGAAATACTAAACTTAACCTGCAAGGTGAAAACACACCCTTCTTTCCCCCTCTGAAAATAAACATTTGAAATTTGGTGAAATTTGATTCCTAAAGGATTAGCCAAACTAAGATGAATTATTTATATAGCAGTTTATTTATTTTACATCTTTTTTGAAAATGTGAATTTCCATAGAAAGGGTTAACTCAGTTAAACCATTACCTAAAGCATGTGTCTGACAGATTTTCTACCTACCTATGGGTCCAGGCTGGTGTCATCTGTCCTCTCTGAGTGTATGATGATGCAGAGTCAAAAGTTAAATTGGTGCCTGGGGTTGAGGAGGAAGAATGCCAGCTCCTAGTACGGTGTGTGTATCTTAATTAATTTGTATCCTGTAACATAAGATAGAAAAAGAACATTTCATTATTTTATTTTTATCTTGTGTTCCTCACTTAGCATTTTAGACTGAAATGTTCTGCGGTGTTGGTACTCCTCTGGTTTGAGGTGGTCGTGGTCTCATTCAAGGCAAGATCAAGACGATTGGCATACTGCCTGCAACAGTACAGACAGGCTAAGCCATGATGGAGTATAACATGCCCAGAGTCCTTAACACCAGTAATGCGTTGTTTGGGAGGGATGTTTGTTGCATCTGGATTGGCATCACATGCTGTCTTAGTTTATTATGATGTAGTGTCAGCCTATAGAAAATGGTGTGGGAGAGTCTTCTGTGCACCATTAGTGTCTTATTGGCCTCTAGAATGTGGTGTGAGAGTCTTCTGTGTTCAATTAGGGTTTGATCAGCCTCAAGAATGTGGTGTGAGAGAGGCTTCTGTATTCCATTAGCGATGTATTGGCCTCCAGAAAGTGGTATGAGAGAGGCTTCTGTGTTTCATTAGTGTCTTATCAGTCTCATGGATGTGGTGTGAGAGCATCTTCTGATTCCATTAGTGGTTTAGCCTCTGGAATGTAATGTAAGAGAGTTTTCTGTGTGTCATTAGTGCCTTATCAGCCTCTAGAGTGTGCTATAAGAAAATCTTATGTGTTCCAGTTGTGTCTTGTCAGCCTCTAGAGTGTGGTGTGAGAGTCTTCGGTGCTCCATTAGTGGCTTTGCCTCTAGAATGTGGTGTGAGAGTGTTGTCTGTGGTATATTAGTGTCTTATAACTAGAATGTGGTGTGAGTCTTTTGTGTTCTATTAGTGTCTTAGCCTCTAGAATGTGGTGTCACATAGTCTTCTGTGTTCCCTTAGTATTTGAACAGCCTCTAGAATGTGATATGAGAGTCATATGTTTTCCATGCGCCCTGATAGTGTTGACAGTTGGTAGCTGGGTCTGAAAAGAACAAATGGAAACTCTTGTAGAAATAGGGGAGATATTTTCTTAACTGCTCCCTGTAACATAGGAATAAAGAGGACTTTTAATCATAAAAAATCAATGATGCCCCTACTCCAATCCAGTGCCCTGAACTTTGTAGGGTTAAAATCAGTCTCTTGTACTTTTTAGGTCGAGCCTAGCGACCTGTTGTATTTGCTTTATGCGGTTAACCTCCATCCTTTGATTTTCATTTGTCTATGTCAGTGTCCTTTAATAATCCTTGCTTGGTAATGGGCAATCCTTCCTCTTTTTTCCCTCATCTTCGTTTTTTGTTTCCTCCCATGGCGCACTGACCAAATACTATATAAATACACCGGTCACCATTTTAAGATCTGTTCAGGGACTCATTTTCTCTTGTAACTGGAGCAATGGAGATGAGTGCCCATGGTTTATCGAGCTCTGCTGTAAACAAGGCTGTAAATCTTATCTGGTCACATTTGCTGTTCATTCAAAGACATATATTTTGTTGCTGATGGGGAGCTTGCAATCCCTCTTTCTGGACCCGGTACTTCCTTTCTGCTGCTTTTGCTAACACATCACTCCACCTCTCCACCATGCTGATGCCTTCTCCCTGCTCCTGGTTATAGCCTGCTTTTGCACTCCCATCACTGCCCCACTGTTGCACTCCTTGCTCCCTCCTCCCCAGCCCTCAGCTGCTGCCCTTGGCACAGGAACAGGACCCTTCAAGCACCACACTTGTTTCGTTTCGTGTGTGTTTTCAGTAGGGAGTATCTGATTGGACAGATAAGCGAGATCTGAGTTCAGAATCTGCAAAGTAAAGGAAAAATATGTATTCTCCAGAACCAGTTTTTTATTCCTCATCTTTTTTTTCTTTCTCAACTCACTGATTTGTTGATTAGCGCTCATCAATCACTTTACCATTTTGTTTCAGTGTCCTTAATTTGAGTACTTATGAGTAGTACAACATGATTCATGCGGTCTTGGTTTATTTACTTGCATCATTAAGTGTGTGCGCTCATTTGCGCACTCCTGAAATTGCTAGGTTGTGTCCTGGGGCTCAGTATATTGTGTGTTGTGCATAAATATAGTGCAATACAGTATCTTGCTATCGCAGTGCTGTACTATGCTGCCTGTGTTTTTCTGCAGTATGATGTAGTACTGCATAGTGGGTGGTATGTGTTGAATTTTGTATTGAGGAATATAAAATCCACATTGAACTGGCGAATAACATTGCATGTACCATCTTTTGTCAGCTAAAGGGTTTATCTTGTTGGATTTTGAAAATAAAACCACCCACTATTTCTACTAGTTCCCAAACGTCACCAGTATTGGTATGAACCTCCAGTTGTTAAGTCTGATTATCTAAAAAAACAAATGTGGTCTTCAAATGTACAGCATTCATTCCCTAGAGAATCCTTTGTTTTTGTCCAGTCGGCAGGGGAAACCCGAAGGCCTGACCAGGTGCTTTAAAGGGCTCAGAAATCAATACTGTGACTGAAGAAAGTGTTATTTCATCGGACATCCCCTTTGAGGTTTGTATACTTTCCACTACACGTCCTTGACTTACTGAGTCATTAGAAACAGCAGATCAGTGCAATATTACGAATGGTATTGCCAAATCATGTGCAAAAAGTACCAATATACCACAAGTTCCCCAGTATACATCAAAAGAAAAATGTTGTACCCCTACGGTAATGCTGACAAAACAGAATTTAGAGTTTTGAGATGTGTTACAGGCACATTTGTTGTTGCCGGTTTTGTTTTATTTGAGGAGGGCCATGTCTTTTCTCACTTTGCTTTGTTTATGCTGGTGGGCGCTGGTGTCAAAAGATGATGATTATCTTTTTCTA
Organism: Pleurodeles waltl; assembly: GCF_031143425.1. Taxonomy (NCBI): domain Eukaryota; kingdom Metazoa; phylum Chordata; class Amphibia; order Caudata; family Salamandridae; genus Pleurodeles; species Pleurodeles waltl. Next base: position 1,764,143,544 of record NC_090440.1, read on the forward strand.
GCATTTTATCATCCTTATATGAATGTAGAACATAGTGTTGAAATTCAGCCGCTCCATGGAGGCGGAGGCATGTACTACATACAGGTTTAAATACAAGCCTGGAACTGACTTTTTCAGGAGGGAGGCCTTTACTGAGCACGCAACCCAGGGGCAGAATGCTGGTTAACAGGCCTTAAGTGCCTTACAGATTGCTGCTGGTGGTGGAGGAGGGAAGTGCTTGAGCACGAAGATGAGGTGAAGGGTGACAATCTGTTGTATGATCACGTTTATTTCACAGGGGTCATCACTTTCCTTTCTGCTATTACTTTTTACCATTGTACAACTCCTTGTTCTCAAATCTAAAAAAAAAACACACACACACACAGGACACATATTAGTTTGAATCAGTTCTAAGCAGGCACCTGCTATCTTCGTAGCTGAACAGCAATCAGGCGGGTCACATTTCATTGTTTTTGAGTATTTTCTCTTTAATCACTATATCTCAAACCACAAAATTTCACGCTTGGGTAATTTTCCTTTGATATGAAAAAATGAAAAACATACAAGGCAGTAGCATTGTTTTCTGTAAGATCATCTATCTATCTATCTATTATGTGTATATCTAACTGTTCTCTGTATGTTATCTGTTGATCTGTTATCGGTCGATCTTTATCTATTTATCTATTATCTACCCATCTGTCTGTCCATACAACTTGTCATAAGACTCTCGTTATTGGAACAAGACCGGTGGATTTGGGGTGGCAGTACTACCACTTGTGGGTGACTGAGTCAATCACACACCGTCTTGGCAGCTGTCGGCCCAACCCTTTCGGTTAGCTAGCAGCACCTCACCCAAATTTAGAAAGCAAAGGTGATTTATGGCAGCCTGAAGCATGACACTTAGTGACCTCTTAGGGAAGTTGCAGTCGACAAGTCTCACCCCTTTCTCTCATTAGCAAAGGTCTCATACACCCAGATAGGCCAAATAAAAGATGCAGGGTGGTATTCAGTACATTTATTGAAAAGACGGCAATTTAACATAAATTATATGAGCTGGAATTATTAGGACGTGACATACCAGGATTAGGATTGTTACGCCCAGGGAGAAGAAAATCAACAACCCAAGCATAATAGAGTAACATGTATATAGGAATCCTACCGCACCCCTAACTCCTAAGTAAGAGCAATGATAGCGTAATCTGTCTGTACTTAGTCCATGAGAGGAGCACCCACCCCCATTACCTGAAAATAGGGGTCTGCCGGCCGTCTTCTTGGCTGGTTGTAGAGGCAGGGCTGAGGTCGGCAGTGAAATGGCATACAGTGGGGATGGATATTCTGGCCCGAATGACCTCCCTCCTTTCTCTTGGCCAGTACAATGTTTTTATAAGAAACATATTTCTGTTCCGTGAAGTAGGCCGGATGTGGGCATGTGTCTAATCAGCGCACTGCTTACGTACTCTTGTGGTGACAATACTATCTGGATTATCATGTACTGTTCTTGTCAGCCTTGGACAGAGGTACATGATGAAATGTTGTGCACAGAAATAATAACAATGCTTTGACAGAATCACAGCTTATTAGTAAAATAAACATCCCAGCTGAAAAGCAGGCTGACTAAAATGAATAAATGAAATTAGAGCACATATGTAGGTAAAATGGCACAGGCCACAGGCCTAAGCTAAGCTAAAATGTGCCCAAGCAAGGTGCAACATAAATCCCGACAATCTATTATCCATCTACCTATTCATCTCTTATCTATCTCTCCGTCTGTCTATCTATTATCTATCAATCTGTCTGTCTGTTATCTATCTGCCTATCTGTTATTAATCTCTCTGTTATCTGCCTGTTAGCTGCCTGTTATCTGTCTACCTGTTTATCTATCTGCTATCTGTCTGTTAACTATCTGTTATTTATCTATCTATCTGTTATCTACCAATGCTTCCTCCAATATTTTTCTTTCCCTTACTTGTGCTTCTTGCTCTCTCTGTTCTATTATCTTTTCATCCCGCTTGTCGCTAAAAAGCATTTCCATAGTGTGCAGTTTCCTGGAATCACATATTGCAAGTTGTACTCAACCCCCAACCAATCACAACCTGCCTTGATTTTATTGCTGAAGTCTTTTGAGACTCTACTGCTCTCCTACAGTTTGTTATCTGATGTCTCCGAAGTATTTATTATCCAGCACTTGGCTTCTATATTGGTTCCTTTCCTTGTTACTTGCATTGATGTGTAACCCCACTGACACCATTCTTTATCTATATTTCGTGTCTCATGTCATCCATCTCAGTGTAGGTGTTTTTACATCAATATGATATTTTTATCTCAGTCTGCAGTTTCAGTGGCAGTACAAGTTAGAAGTTGGCCATTCGATGCCTAAAGCAAGAGACACTTCCACCACACCTAAAAAAAATAGCTGCTGTGTTCTGGATAATAGGCAGCATTTCTAAACACTTATAAGGGCCAAAAAGCGAGAGCTATTGGCCATGCCAATGCTTGTTTTTTTTGCAACATTTAGGTCAGATTGAATGGTAGTGGGTGAGGTTAAAGGTATCAGTGCTGCATACACTGTTTTGCCTAAGTAGAATCCTACAGCAATGTCCATGCAGCATTTCTTTGGATTTCATTAACTAGTCTGACTATGTTTCCCATTCCTGTGCTTCAGTCATTCCTTGTGCATGTAAAATCACCTGGTTTCCTCTGCACATTTCTCTCCCCGTTTCTGTGAGAAATTTCTAATAACACTCGTGTCACACTTTTTTATCTTGTGACGCATGGGAGCGTAACCCTGTTCATTTCAAACGAATAAGTTGTTCCAAAGTAAACTGTATTGCTCATCATAAATGCGGTAAAATGCAGCATTTCCTTTAGTCCACGTCAGAAGAGTTAACTTGTAAAGTATTTTGCTGATATACGGGTTGCAAGGTGTACAGTGTCAATTTGACAGTTAAGAGATGTCCTAAACAGCTGTTTCGTCACCGTTTTTGTTGATGGATGAATTTTAGTGGTATCTCAGCTAGTCATTTTATCTGCATTTTTGTTTTTGCTGTCGTCACTTGCTTTAGTTGTTGGCTAATGCTAGTAAAATGCAACGGCAGAAAGGTTTTTTGGGGCTTATCCCCTTTGGTGAATTGACTCGTCACTTATTTGTGTTGACATTTTCACCATTTTTTAATGTCAGGTGTGTTCCCTGGTATTCAGTACAAAGTACAAACCGACAGAGTTATGTGATTGTTTATGTGTGTTAAGCTGTATCTTGGCTTATACAAGGGTCTCCAGTGGCATGGAAGAGCAAACTAAATTGATTTTTAACAGTCTTCAAAGCGCGATAGGTCAGACCCCAAAAACACTTCATACAGGACAATCCGTAACCCAAAATAGGGTACGGAAAACAATAAATTCTAAAAGTGTGAACGTAGGAACCTCCCAATCTTACTATCTGTCAATAAAAATAAAACCCTACCTGTTAAACAGAACTTTCTTTCCACTATCAAAATCATTGGAATTCACTTCCCTCAGTATTAGGGCCATTGGTGCCTGTCCTTTAGGGCGGAGGGGCCACCCCCCCCACCTTTTGCCCCTCATGAAGAATGTCTGTCAGGCTGAACAAAGGCCAGCCTGACAGACACTCTTCATTTTCAGCTCAGACAGCCAGGAGTGAGCCATGCGCGATGTGCTGTCTGAGCTGAACTTTGCTGGGCTGAGGAGGTCACAGCTCCTCGGCTCAGCAACGGTGCCTCAAGGCCCTCCCCTGGGTGATGAGGAAAGCATCACCCATTGACAGTCGCCCTGGGCGCTTCAGGTTTAAGCCCTGAAGCGCCCAGGGCGAGTGTCAATCAGTGACACTTCGTCACAGAGTGGGGTGGGGTCATCAGTCTCACTGACCCCATCCCACTCTGTGATGAGGCTGGGACTGCTGCCTTCCCTCATTGGCTGAGGGAAGGCAGCAGTCCCAACCCTCCTGGGACCTGGAGGCTGAAGGTAAGTGTGTGTGTGTATGTGTGTGATGTTTTAAATTGAATGTTTGGTGCGCACGTGCATGTTTGAGTGTTATGAGTTTTGTTAATGGATGTGCGTGAGTGCGTGTGTGTGTGAAAGAATGAGTGTGTGTAATCTTTTAAAATGAATGTTTGGTGCATGTTTGAATGGTATGAATGTTGTTCATGGATGTGCGTGCGTATGTGAAAGAATGAGTGTGTGTGATGTTTTAAAATTAATGTTTGGTGCGTGCATGTTTGAATGGTATGAGTGTTGTTAATGGATGTGCATGCGTGCATGCGTGTCTGTGTGTGAAGAATGAGTGTTTGTGTGTGCGTGTGTGTGCCCTGCCCGCCCCCCTCCCTCCTAAAGCTGCTGGCCACCACTGATTAGGGCCAGGGCCTCAAGGAACGTGGAAGGACTTCTGACAATGTGAGGCTCAGATATAAACTTCAGAAGTCCAGATGTCTTCAAACGGGGGACCGGGCCTTTCTGATGGAGGGCCTTACTTGATCCGACTGGGGGCTGCCAAGCACTATCTAAAAGAATCATCATGCTTTGTTTTTACTGAAAAAACAGAGCGACAGACCATTCTGTAATGGGCCAATACTAATATCTTTTGTCATTCATACCCTGGCTGAGAGTAGGTATCAGATGAGGGAGGGCCTCCAAATGATACTTTTATACTTTAGTAAGACCTGGGTGACCAGAATAGTATGTTGGCACCCACTTATCTGATCACATTTTCAAAAGGGACAGCTGCACTGTTTGTACATATTTAAACATTGCCAATTTTATAGAATAATTGTGAAAAACTATGTTTTAATTTGGGTGGGGGGTGGTAGGGTCCCCAACGATTTTATTTTACATCTGAGGGGGGCATGCCATTAAGCATTTGAAGACCACTGTTCTAGGCTTGCCCGCCACAACCATGAGCATTGTTGAGACAGGAGTGGGATTGGCTGATGCGTTGAATCTGCCCCTTCCTACAACAGTACTCCTGTGAAATGACCCTGTTGGGACAGAAAAGCCCCTCACAAGGTGGCTGATGTGTACCCCTGCTCTGAGTGCCTCAGCTGCTAAGATGTCTGGATTCCTGGTGCTGATTTTTGTTATGGTCAAGTACAGATCATGCATGTGTGCCATGACAGAGCCCTGTCTCACAGATTGCAGTCTTGTTGGACTAGGAGGCGCGCACAAAGAGCCAAACTCATAGTAGTGAAAGGATACTGCCTATACCAGGAGTTAAGTAGAGGCAGCATACCATGTAGTGATTAGTAGGCGTGAACGAGCCCTATTTACCTGTGTCACTAAAGTATGGCCTAAAGGCTCAATCATCTAAAGTTCTGCTGCTGTGTGCTCAACTCGCCCTTGGCCTAAATAAAGTTAATATGTAGGGTGGTGCAGTTTGTGTGTACTGTATGCATGTGCTCGATGTATGTGTGTTTGTGAATGGTACAATATATTGAAGATTTTGGGTTCCTTTTTTGGGAGACACAGGGCTGACTGGAGGAGCATGAGATGGTAGAGGAACCCCCCCTGACATATTTGTGGATTGCTGCATATCTTTGATCTGGGTAGGGCACACACCCTGGAGGAAGAAGAGCCAAGCTCTCTAGTAAACTTCAAAGGGTTCTCTTTGATTAAGGGAGAGGTTACTGGAAAAGGGCCTGGGCACATCTCAGAAAGGAGATGGGGCTGATAAGAGAATCATAACGAGTAGGGCACATAACACTGTGGCTGACATTCAGGTGTTGACCTCTAGTCTCCAGTCTCTAGTCTCCAGTCTAGTCTCTAGTCACTCCCAGGGCCTGTGTTATAGGCCATTGGAGTCACTCCTGCTGTGACAGACTGCTTTCTAGAGGAAGGGCAGGGTAGAGGGGAGGGCACTTCAAAAGAAGGCAAACCCTCAACACAAACTACAAAGTCTTAGACCCTAATCAAAATTTGTCAGACTGTCAAGCAGTCAGCCAGTCCGTCTGTGCGAGGATGAGAAGCTCTGCAAGACTGGGAGTTAAGGTCTGCCAGTCTCCCAGCTCGGCTAAGGAACAGACTACCTGTCCCTGGAGCCTGGACCTCCACTGCCTGCTTGCTTGCTAAGACCAGTGTGCCCTATGAGGAAGAGATCATCGTCGGACAGAGTGAGGTCCATTGTGGGATCCTGGCGAGTGGCTCTCTGTAGCGCGGTGTGAGAAGAAAACTGCCCTTCTGATTGTGGCAGTGCCTGGGTGCGGTAAAACAAAATCTGCAACCCCATCTGCCAGAGGGGACTCCTGCGATGTTAACCATGCTGATTGGGCCATCACCCATGTGGATTGTGTAAATTGGGGATGTAGTTTGCTAAAGGGGGTCGCTGTGAAGTGAACCATGCCAATCGGCCCAATGCCCGTGTGCAGTGTGTAACTCAGTGGGTCCATGTGTGAGACTTCAGTCATGTAATCCCTGCCGATGTGGGTAGGACAGATTGAAGGGCTGGAAGGCCCAGGAGAACTTGTCTACCAGTTAGCGCTTTAGTGCTGGTACACTTTTGATTTTTCTGAAAAAGTTGGAGTGGGACCCCTGAGGCCTGACCTGCTACTGGGCCCTAACCCGAATGTCATCTATAAGTAAACACTACTGCTATTGAGAAGAAAGTGGGACTCAAGGACCTGCTTATTAAAACACTAGTGCCCTAACCTCATTAGGTTGTGAATTGTCTGTGTGTGCCTTATTTCAGTTTGTATATGTATATAAATACTGCTTTTGCCCAAAGAGACGGTATTTGACTATTTGACTGGCCAATCATGTATTGCTGCTATTGAACATACTTTGAGTTGATAGCCTGTGTTCGCCCCCCACCCTTCCTAGGTATTTAACGCCCCCTAGGTATTTCACCTCCCCTCCCAAAGAAGCATAGGTCTTCTCGACTGAGAGTCAAGTTCTGCACAGTTGCTCAGAACTCATAGTAGGACAGACCCCGGCACATCGGCAGTAAAAGGCCTCAAACCCCACTGCTGGGCCAGTAAAACTGGTTCTGACAGACCCTAATCACATACCAGACTTGTACGAAACAAATAAAAACATTTTTAGCACTCTGGTCCCTATTCCCTCGTTTCACTTCTCTCTGTGGATGGAAAATCACCTTGTTTAATTTATGGTTTCTCTTGGTTTCTATTAGGGTGACAACGGGAAAGACATGAAAACCATGTCTAATGATTAGCCTTTTCTGTGAGTTGAGTAGTGTCATCTAAATAAACAAATCTGTTTTTGTACTTCAGTTGAGCCTTATCGAACGTTAAATTAAATTATGATCTAGATTTCAAATCCCAGGAAATGGCACGTAATTATGATCTTCACTGCAGCGGCGCTGTCCACCTTGGGAAATGATAAAAAGCTTGTTTAAGTAAATGTCAGCCGCAGCTGGCAGACTTATTACACCCGTAGAAAATCCCTGATGCAAACAAGTCAATCTAGTCTGCATCAAAAAATGGAGGTTTGACTTTCTCTATCTTGTGTGTTTGATTCACCCTGTTTTAGCAGATAAACATCCCACAGAGCCATTTCACCAACATTAAAAGGCGAGGTTTCATTTTAATGTGCCAGCCAATGTGTGGAATGCTATCAAATAAGCTTTCCACTCTAATGGCCCATTCGACTACTTGATAATCCCTCTCTGTCTACCATACTAATTCCATAAGAAATTAAGGGCCAGATGTAGAAAGCATTTTGCATGGCGCAAACTGCAAAAATCGCAGTTTGCGTCATGCAAAATGTCGTTTGCGATGCACATTCACAATTTGCGAGTCGGTACCTAGTTGCAAATTGTGAATGTGACTCGCAAATAGGAAGGGGTGTTCCCTTCCTATTTGCGACTCACATCGCTATGCTAAATTGCTTTGTGACCCCGAACGCGGTCACAAAGCAATTGCAGTTACCACCAGTGTCACACTGGTGGTAACCCATTCGCAAAAGGGAAGGGGTCCCCATGGGACCCCTTCCCCTTTATGAATGTAGCCAAAAAGGGTTTTTCGGAGCAGGCAGTGGTCCAATGGACCACTGCCTACTCTGAAAAACCGAAACCAAAAGGTTTCGTTATTTTTTTATTTTGCAACTCGTTTTCCTTTAAGGAAAACGGGCTGCAAAATACATTTTTAAAAAAACAGCTTTATTTAAAAAGCAGTCACAGACATGGAGGTCTGCTGACTTCAGCAGGCCACCATCCCTGTGAGTGCAGGGACCCGCTATGGGGTCGCAAAATGCGACCCACCTCATTAATTTGAATGAGGTGGGTCTTTGCGACCCCATAGCGACTCGCAGAAGGTGTCTGAGACACCATTCTGCATATGGTTTTGCGACTCGGAAATTGCGAGTCGCAATTTCCGAGTCGCAAAACCTAGTTTTGCTACATCTGGCCCCAAATCATTTAGTGTGGAGCAGAGGAGGCTTTAATGGTGGTTTTTCCACCACAGCATGCTTTCTTTGAAGAAGTACTGCCTCGCAGGAGCGAAGGGGCATGCAGAAGGAGCTCCATTGTACACATTATGGAATGGTTTGATTTAAAACATAGACCCTGGTTCACGCTACTCTCCCTTTGAAATGCTTTATTAGGTTAGACCCTTTCATCAAGGACATAGAGCGTATTTGAGATCACACAATCTCTGCATCAGAGCACTCTTTGACAGAAGTCCTTTGATTAGTAACACTTTGAATCAACAACATCACTTAAACTATACGTGTACATATTTTTTGCAATAGTTTAATTTTAGAGTTTTGCTTGATAAAAATGTGAAATTTGTGGAGTGACATACATGAGACATTTGGACACACTATTGACCTAATGTATTATCGTTATTAAATTGTGCAAAACTAAAGTTTGGAGATCTCTTTGATATGCAGTCGAGAAAAACTAGTAAATGGTTTGTTGACTCTTCCTGGCACTCTTAGAGTACCACATGAAGAGAGGCCGGAGACACAAAGGTCTCATTAGATTTTCTCCTCCTTTCCTGCTGCACAAACCTACAGATATGGACCCTCTTGCTTCTGGCTTGTAAAGTCAGTCTCTCTTTATACATTGTTGATAAAAAATATTCCTAAAACCCTTGTCTCTGGTTCCCATATCCCTGCAATTCAATATGGTCATATATTTTGTCTCAAGCCTGTAATACTTTTTTTTTATTTGAAAGAAACATCTTTCAGAAAAAATAGACTATTATAGATATCATAAATGACATTACAATCTGGCAAATGCATGCATAAATCTTAACCCCTTGAAAGAAACATGATAAACAATCATTGACAAAGACAATAGATCTCGCCTATGCCAAAGCTATTGGCTTTGCCAGTGTGTTTTAGCCATGTTATACACCAATGTAAATACTGGTCAGCATGGCTAAAAGCTATCATAAAGGAAAGTGATATGGAGCAGAATGGAGTGTTGTGGAGTGGGGGAGAGAGGTGTGGAGTAGAGTGGATTGTTGTGGAGTGTCATGGAGAGGCACAGAGTGGAGTGGCGTAGAGTGTTATGAAGTGTTGTGGAGGAAGTAGAGCGTTGTGGAGTGGAAGGGCACAGAGTGAAGTAGAGTGTCAGAGTGGAGTGGCATGGAGTGATGTATAATGGAGTGGCACAGTTCAGAGTGGAATGGCATAGAGTGAAGTAAAGTAATGGAGTGGAGTAGTGGGAGTTGCTTAGAGTCTATTATCGTTGAGTGGAATAGATTGCTATACAGAGAAATGGCATAGAGTAGTGTAGTAGAATTGAGTAGAGTGTCATAGAGTAGAGTGGCAGAGTGTCACAGAATGGAGTGGCATAGAGTGGAGTACAGTGGTATGGAGCAGCATAGGAGTTGCGTAGAAAATTGTAGAGTGGCATTTAGTGGAATAGAGCGTTGAATGGAGTGGCGTAGAATGGAAGGGTGTAGAGTGGAATCGAAGGGTGTACAGGGGAATTGAAGGGTGTAGAGTGGAGGGACATAGAGTGGAGGGGAGTGGCATGTGAAGGAAAGTACCCTCTTTTTGGCATGATACCCCCAAGTTCTTCCTTATGTCAGTGTGTTTGACTGTATCACTGGGATCCTGCTAACCAGGACCCCAGTGCTTATGCTCTCTCTCCTCTAAATTCTGTCACTGCATACTGGTAACCCAGAATTTCACCCAAAATTGGCATACTGGTCACCCCTTATAAGTCCCTAGGATATGGTACCTAGGTACCCAGGGCATTGGGGTTCCAGGGGATCCCTATGGGCTGTAGCATTTCTTTTGCCACCCATAAGGAGCCCATGCAAAGGCTTCTACATGGCTGCCATTGCAGCCTGTGTGAAGTGGTGCATGCACCCTTCCACTGCTATTTACACTGCACCAGGTCACTTATAAATCACCCATATGTCAGGCCTTCCAACCCTGAAGGCTGGGTGCAGAACACTTGTGTGTGAGGGCACCCCTGCACTAGCAGAGATGCCCCCACATCATCCAGGACCATTTTCCCAGACATCGGGAGTGCGAGGATGCCATTTTACGTGTGCACTGTAGATATGTCACTACCTATGTACAGCTTCACAATGGTAACTCCGAATATGGCCATGTTTGGTATCAATGATGTTGGAGTCATACCGCAAGGCTTTTGCAAGCATCGGTTGTATGATTACATTCACTCTGGGGGCTCCTTAGAGGACCCCCAGTACTGCCATTACAGCCTTCTGGGGTTTTCCAGGCAGCCCCAGCAGCTGCCACCTCACAGACAGATTTCTGCCCTCCTGTTGTTTGAGCAGCTCTAGCCCAGGAATGCAGACCAGAGGATTTCCTTTGGGAGAGGGATGTTACAACCTCTCCCCTTGGAAATAGTTGTTACAGGCATGGGAGGGGTAGCCTCCCAAAGCGTCTGGAAATGCTTTAAAGGGCACAAATGGTGCCCTTCTTGCATAATCCAGTCTACACCGGTTCATGGACCCCCAGTCCCTGCTCTGGCGCGAAACTAGACAAAGGAAAGGGGAGTGACCAGTCCCCTGTCTATCACCAGAGGGTCACTGGGTTTTGCCATCTTGGATTCCAAGGTGGTAGGGAACTCTGGGAGCATCTGAGTGGCCAGTGCCAGCAGGTGACATCACAGCCCTCTCCTGATAGGTGCTTACCTGTGTAGCTGACCAATCCTCCTTTCAGGGCTATTTAGGGTCTCTCCTCTGGTTGTTTCCTCATTCGGATTGCAAGACCCCAGCAGGAATCCTCTGCATCCTTACTTCACCTTTTTACTGAAGAAACTGCATCTGGACCCTCCAGGAACTCTACAACTGCAAAAAAGAAACAAAGACGACTTCTACAACATTGTATCTTCAGCTCCTGCCAGCAACTGCAACTGTTTCCCAGTCATGCATCCTCAGCGGACAGCCAGTCTTCAGCCTGCACCAGAAGAATGAAGGATTCGCCCTTGAAGTGAAGGAGTCACTTCCCTGCTTCAACAGGCACCCCTCTGCAGCGACGACTGGTGGCTTGGGTCCCCTCTCCTGAAGAAGTGCATGGATCCAGCAACACTGGCTGGTGGAATGAAGTGGTCCTGATGGTCCAGATGTCCAACTGTCCAACTTTGGTGGAGGTAAGAGCTTGCCTCCCCACACAAGACCATACCCCCATGCACCGCATGTTTTGCAGTTGCCAAGGCTTGTTGGCATCCTTCCATGAAGTTCATCATGCACCATGCAGCTCCGGCCCGAGCACTCCTTCCTGCGATGCACAACCTCCTGCGTGGTTCTCCGGCGGCGTGGGATCCCTTTGTGTAGTGCTGCCTGGGCCTCCTTTTGCTCCTCTTTTGTCCCCATGCTATGGGACGCCTGTGTATGCTGCCTGGTCTTCTGAGGGTTCTCTGAGTTGCTGAGAGGCCCCCTCTTTCTCCCCCTCCTGGGTAGAGGCCACCAGGTCCTTCTTGGTCCCGGGCGGCACCATTTTCCACTAACCACGAGCTTTGCGCGTGCCAAGGCTTGTTGGCGGAATCCAGTGACGCAAACCAGGCTGCAATCATCCATCCGGCATGGGAAATCATCTGCATGAACCAGGAACCCACATCCCTCTTCTTGGCTGCAGTACTGACTGATGTTCTTCACCAGTGGTTCTCCTTTTGCACCTTCATCCTGGTTAGCAGGGGCTTCTGTTCACCCTGGACTCTTCAGGGCTTCTTGGACTTAGTCCCCTTCTTCCACAGGTCTTCAGGTACAGGAATCCATCATTGGTGTACTGCAGTCTCTTCTGGTTCTTGCATAATCTTCTTTCTCGTGTTCTTGTGTGTTCTAGGAAAGGTACTGTGATTAACTCCTGCATTCCTGGGCTCTGGGGTGGCTTCTTTTACCTACCTTTGGTGTTTTCTAATACTCCCAGTGCCCCTCTACATACTACACGTGCCTAGGTGGGAAACTGACTTTAGCATTCCACTATTTTAGTATATGGTTTGTGTTCCACTTAGGCCCATTTTTAACTATTGTGATTTTCACTATTTGCACTGTTTTCTAACTGTTTTTACAGCTATTTCTGCATTCTAGTGTATATACTGTGTATATTACTTACCTCCTAAGGGAGTATAGTCTCTATGGTATTTTTGGCATTTGTGTCACCAAAATAAAGTACCTTTATTTTTGTAACACTGAGTATTTTCTTTCATGTGTGTGAGTACTGTGTGACTACAGTGGGATTGCATGAACTTTGCATGTCTCCTAGTTAGGCCTTGCTGCTTATCCACACTACCCCTAGAGAGCCTGGCTTCTAGACACTGCCTACATTTCACTAATAAGGGATAACTGAACCTGGTATAAGGTGTAAGTGCCTTTGGTACCCACTACAAACCAAGCCAGCCTCCCTCAGCATGCCACAGCATAGACTGCAGTGGCATGTCATGGCAGAGTGGAGTGGAATGGCGTGTCATGCATAGGGTGGAGTGGCATGTCTGTAGAGTGGAGTGACGTGTCAAACAGTGACATGCCCCTCCACTCTGTGACATGTCATGGAGTGGAGTGGAGTGGTGTGGAATGGCATGCTGTAGAGTGGTGTGGCGTGGAGCAGAGTACAGTGTCATGGAGGGGTCTGTCTTACAGTAGAGTGGGGTAGAGTAGAGTAGTGTGTTGTGGAGGGGAGTAAAGTGAATTGGAGTTCCAAGAAGCCCTTAGCAATATCACAGCTGTGCTGGCTGCTGTTCAGTATGGTTAAATGTTTGTGGCATAGAGGAGAGTGGCATGGAGTGGAGTTGAGCGGAGTGGAATGGAATGGAGTGTTGTTGAGCTGATTGTTGTGGAGTGGTGTAGAATGTGGTAGAGTGGAATGTTGTAGAGTGGATTGTTGTTGTTTAGAGTGGAGTACAGGAGCACAAAGTGGAATGGAATATAGTAAAGTAAAGTTGTGTAGAGTGATTGGAGCTGTGGAGGAGCATTGTGGAGGGGCTTAGAATGGAGTAAAGTGTCACAGAATGTAGTAGGGTGTCAGAGAGTGCCAGAGTGGAGTGGCGTAGAGTGGAGTGGCGTAGGGAGTCATGGAGGGTCGTAAAGTTTTAGGGAGTGCCATAAAATGGAGTAGAGTGGAGTGGAGCGCCATAGTTTGTCATGGATGGCTTTAGAGTGGTGTGGAGTGGCATAGGGTGGAGTACAGTGGCATAGAGTGGTGTGGCGTGGAGTAGAGTGTTGTGCCGTACAGTGTCATGTCATAGAGTAGAAGGGCATAGAGTTTTGTCAAACAATCAGTTGACTTGTAAAGAAAGCCTTTTCACCCATGAGGTTATCCGGGCACTGACAAGGTCCTGGGTCTCAGTCAAAGAGCCACATTTTCAGCATCCTACCACACTCCTGTAGCGTAGAGGAGGTCCTGAGGTGCCAAAGGCCGTTCCAGGTGTGAGGTAGGAGAAAGAGCATCCTTCTGCTCTGCTGCATTGGATGCAGGGGTCTGGGCCAGCATGAGGGATGCAGCGCTGAAAATTCTTGAGGGTTTGTGGCACCTCGGGTGGTGGTTGATGTCGGGGGTTTCGAGTCGTTCAGGACCTTGAACGCATGGGTAAGGAGCTTGAACTGGGAGCCCGTGGAGTTTTTTGTGGCAGGGGTGATGTGAGATGAGTCTTGTTGTGGCGTTCTAGATGGTCTGTAGTCTTAGAGCTAGGTGGACCTTGATTCCCTTGAAAAGGGTATTTACGTAGGCCAGCCAGCTGGTGATGAAGGCTTGGGTGATGGTGTGGCTCAAGTTTTGGGGAAGCCTCTTGAAAATCATATGTAACTTGCAGGATAAAGAAGCAGGAGGATAACACTGCATTAACTTGGAACCTCAAGATTAGTTTGCTGTCCAGGATAATACTGAGATTCCTGGCATACTCGGCTTGGGTTACAGTGGGTCCAGTTCTGTGGGCCACCAAGAGGCATCCTAGTGGGAGTTGTCGCTGCCAAAATCAAACTTCCTTCTTGTCTATGTTGAACTTAAGACAATTATTCCTCAGCCAACTGGAGATGCTGGTCATGCATTGGTGGAAGTTGGCCCTGGGAGTGGTGGAGTTTTCAGAGAGGGAGAGGATGAGTTCTGTGTCATCGGCGTAGGATATTATGTCTAGTCCATGGTATTTGACAATGTTGGCAAGAGTGGCATGTAGATGATACAGAGGGTGGAGCTGAGTGATGAGCCTTGAGGGACTTTGGAGATGATTGGTTTGGGTTTGGAGGTAAAGAGTGGAAGGTGGACTTGTTGTGTTCTGTCGGTGAGGAAGGTGGCAATCCATCAGAGAACACCACCTTGGATGCCTATGTCATAAAGTCTGCCTATGAGCGTGTGGTGGGAGACTGTGTCGAAGGGTGCTGAGAGATCAAGTTGGATGTGGGCAACTGTCTCTCCTTTGTCGAGGAGGTTCCAGATGTTGTCTGTGGCTGTGATCAGGACTGTCTCAGTGCTGTGGTTGCTAGGGAATCATGATTGGGAGTTGCCCAGGAGCTGATTGTGTTCCAAGTAGATGGTGACTTGTTGGTTGATGTCTTTTTGGATGATTTTGAGTGGGAAAAGGAGCAAGGAGATTGGTCTGTAGTTGCTGAGTTAGTTTGAGGTGTGCCGAAGGTTTCTTCAGCAGGGGTGTGATTTGTGCTTGCTTCCAGTATTCCGGGAAGGTGGCAGAATCCTGTGAGGTGTTGAGTATGGTGGAAAGTTTGAGGCCGATCCTGGATGCTCCTAGGTTGAAGATGTGCTAGGGGCATGGGTCAATTGCTGCCCCTTAGTGGATGGATTTCATGATGGTGATGGTTTCCTGAGTGATGAGGTGGTTCCAGGTGGGATGGTAGTGTATGTAGAGGTATGGCCAGTGAAAAAGTCTTCCTGCTTGAGTTGGAGGTTGATATTTCTGTAGATTTTGGCACTTTTGTTGTGGAAACAATCTGTGAGGCTGTCGCATAGGTCCTGAGAGGGAGAGATGTTGCTTGTCGCTGTTGCAGAGTTAGTGAATTATTTGACTATACAGAAGAGCTCCTTATTGTTGTTGGTGTTAGCTTTGACACATGATGACAGAAATGTTTTTTTTTGTCCCATGTAGTTAGTGGTGGTATATACTGAGTGATAATTTTTAGGCGGTTCAGATGGCTTTGTCTTTATTGACGTGACACCTTTTCTCAAGGTGCTGGCAGTGGCGCTTAGCTATCCTGAGTTCCTCGGTGTACCAGCTGGCTTGCTTGGTGGATCTTCTGTGTTTCTTGTGCTTGATGGCGGTGACAATAGCACAGTCATTGATCCAGGTGTTGAAGCTTCTGAAGTCCTGGTTCATGTTATTGTGGTATTTGGGCAGGTTGAGGGTAGTAGTGTTGGTCCATTCCGTCTCTGAGGCCTTGTTCTAGCTGTGATACGTGGAGCTGGGTTCCATATGGTGATGGGCATGGGGGTCTTGATGAACGATTGAGTGGGAGGTCCATCTGAGTTCGGAGGTGTGTCTGTATTTGATGCAGTTGCTGGGGTGAATATGGGGTCAGACGTGTGTCCTGCAATGTGCACAGGGTCATGCACAAGTTGGGTGAGGCCGATGTTCTTCAGGTTGGCAGAGTTAGGGTTGGTTATGCTATCGTGGTGAAAGGTGAGATCACCCAGGAACATATAATCATTGGTGATGAGGTTGCAGAAGGTGGTATAAGGTCACAGTGAACAGTATGCAAGGGTTCCTCTAATTGTGGATTTCTCGCCCGTTTGCATAGTGAAGTTGAGGTGTTCCATTGCTGGGATGGTGTTGTGCATGGCAGTGGTGCATTTGATGGAATCTCTGTGGATGATAGTGATTCTTCCACCTGGTTTGTTTATGCGGTCGTTGCGGGTTATTCTGTATCCTGGTGGTATGGCAGTGGCGATGATGGGGGCTGATGCGAGGTTGAGCACAGGTCGATAAGGTCCCAGACCTTGGAGGTGTTCTTGCTGAAGGAGTGAGTGTTGAGATTGGTGAATGTGAGCTGGTGGTGGGTAACTGGTATTGTACGTCGAGTGGGCTGGGTGTTGTTGAGAGGGTGGGGGCGTGCGTGTTGTGGCAGTGAAGTGGTAGAAGGCGCAAGTGAATTGTCCTACCGTGGAGTGCGGTGGGGCACGGTGGCAGTGTTTGTGGCAGCATTGGGGTCAAGGGCACAGAGAGAAGTAGATGAGATAGCTGTGGTTGGAAGCTGGACCAGGGTTCCTAGCACTGGGCATGTTCCAGGCATGTATGGGCACAGATGGGCTTGCCTTTGGCATGCCAACGGCCCACTTGCTGTGCACAGCTGCCATTAAGAAGGTCCTGGGAGGTGGTAGGGGCACTAGGCGGCAGTTGTTGGAGCTGGCAAAAAAGTAGGAAGGAGAGGGGGCGGTGGGAGGAGGTGGGAGAATGAAGCAGGTAAAGGGATAAACTAGCAGCAGCAAAAACAGACTAAAAGGGCCCAAAGAGGACACAAAAAAGCAAAAAGAGAGCAAAAAAGAATGAAGAATGAAGGTGAGAATGAAATAATAGGGAAAAGGTTGAAGTAGAGAGTGAGAAAAATGGGTGGGAGCAGCACCAAAAAGGGTGGAAAATGGATCAGGAAGAGGCTTGACAAGAGAGTAACAAAGACGCAGGAAGAGAAAGAAGAATGCAGCAGAGGAGAGAGGGCCTGGAAGAACTTGGATCCTGGATCTGGCTGAGGGCCAACTGAGGTAGGTGGAGAGCTGGGCATCTGCTCAGGGGGCCGTGCTGTGGCTGCCCTAAAGTAGTTCCGGGGAGGGGCACTAGGATGGGGTGGGCAGGGCTGGTGGGAAAGCAGGAAGGAGAGGAGGAAGCAGGAGAAGGAGAAAGAAAAGGGAAAAGGTAAAAAGGTGCAGAAGTAGACTAAAAAGGCTCAATGCTGACAGAAAAAAGCAAAAAGAGAGCAAAAAGATTGAAGGAATAAGATGAGACCAGAACTAGAGAGAAAAGATTGGATTGGAGAGTAAGAAAAACAGGTTGGAGCAGCAGCAAAAAGTATGGGAAAGAGAGGAGGAGCTGCAGAAAGGGAATGAAAGAGAGCAGGAAGAAACTCAAGAAGAGAGTGGTGCAGAAGCAGGAAGGGGAAGAAGAATGCAACAGTGGAGAGAGGGCCTGGAGGAATGCGAATCCTGGACCTAGCCGAGGGCCAACAGAGTTAGGTGGAGAGGTAGGCCAGAGTGGAGGGGCATAGACTGTTGTGTCGTAGTTGAGGGGCTTTAGAGTGCCATATCGTAGAATGGAGGGAGTAGAGTGGAGCAGAGTGTCAGACAGTAGTAAAGTGTCACAGTGGAGTTATGTGGAGGGGTGTAAAGTGGAGAAGAGTGTTGTGTAGTGATGTAGAGCAGATAATCATATAGGGGAGGGCCATACTGTGGAGTGGAGTGGTCTAGAGTGAATTGGTACAGAGTGGAGTGGGGTAGATTGGAGTAGATGTTAATGGAGTAGATTGTGAGAGTAGAGTATCTTGGACAGTAGTGATGTAGATTGGAGTACAGTGGTCTAGAATGAAGTGGTGTAGAGTGCAGTGGTGCAGAGTAGACTGGTATAGAGTACAGTGGCATAGAGTAAAAAGGTTTAGAGTGCATTGGTGTAGAGTGCAGTGGCATATAAAGTTTAGTGGTGCAGGGTAGAGTGGAGTGCAGTGCCCTAGAGTGCAGTGCTGCAGAGAAGACTGGCATAGAGTGCAGTGGGTAGAGTGCATTGGTTTTAAGTAAAGAGTTGTGCAGTGCAGTGGCATAGAGTAGAGTGGTGCAGAGTAGAGTGGAGTAGCATAGAGTGGAGTGGCATAGCGTAGATTTCAGAGGCGTATAGTGGAGTGGCATAGAGTGCAGTGAATTGGTGTAGCATGCAGTGGCATAGAGTTGAATGTTTCAGAGTAAAGTGAAGTGGTGCAAGGTAGATTGCAGTGGTGCAGTGGCATAGATTAGAGTGATGCAGAGTAGAGTGGTGAAGAGTGTAGTGGGGTACAGTGCATTGGTGTAGAGTGCAGTAGAGTGGCATAGAGTAAAGTGGTGCAGTGTTGAGTGCACTGGCATAGAGTGCAGTTGTTCAGCACAGAGTGGCACAGAGTTGAGTGGTGGAAAGTGCAGTGTTGCAGAGTAGCAGTGGAGTGCAGTGATAGAGTGCAATGGTGTAGAGTAGAGTGGCATAGACTACAGTGTCATAGAGTGCAGTGGTGCAGAGTAGGTTGCCATAGTGGGCAGTGGCGTAGAGTGCATTGTTTTGACAAAAAGTGATGTTGAGTACATTGGCACAGAGCGCATGATTAGAGTAGTGTGTTGTGGTGTAGAGTGGTGCAGAGTAAAGTGACGTAGAATGGAGTGGTGCACCGTAGAGTGGAGTGGCACAGAGTAGAGTACAGTGGTGTGGAATGCGGTAGCATAGAATGCAGTGGCGTAGAGTAGATTGTTTCAGAGTAGTGTGAAATGGTCAAGAGTCGAGTGGTGCAGGCGGGAGTGCTGCAGGGTAGAGTGGAATGGTGCAGGGTCGAATGCAGTGGCTTAGAGTGACATAGAGTGCAGTAGTGCAGAGTAGATTAGAATGCCATAGAGTGGATTGGCATAGAGCACATTGGTGCAGAGTGCAGTGGAGTGGTGCAGAGTAGAGTGGCATGGCCCAGAATGGAATGGTGTAGAATGCAGTGGCAAAGAGTGCAGTGTAGAGTAGAGATGCATAGTCTTGCACAGTAACATAGTGGAGTGGCAGAAAGTGGAATGGTGCATAGTAGAGTGGAGTGGAGTGGGGTGGAGTGGTGCAGAGTAGATTGGAGTGGGGTGGATCGTTGGTATGTCATTACAAACAACACATTTTCAATTCAAATGACCATTATATTTGAGCAGATATACAGTTTTACTGATAAAGCTCTTCAGTGCACAAATGAAAATGTATGGAAATGTGATCGCCTAATGTATTGATTTGTTTTGATCTTATTAAAATATTTGTTTTTACCACACTAGAGAATTACCTAAAATAAGTAAGCTTCATTTGTGCTTACTTAATTCAGATGTATTTTGAAATATCAGCACAGTTCATTTACAGACATTTAAATGTTGTGTGCTAGAAAATATCGTAAACTTTCCTCCAGCACACCCACAGTGCCCAACTTGATTGTCACATAACTCCATTCACTTTAAAGTCAAATGCAACAGGATAAAAACAAGATTTAAAGGCCTGCTTACAAAAAGGAGCACTGGTGGAGGAATACAAGGGCCCTTCATAAACAGGCTTTGATACAAGGAAGGGACAAACTCAAGCTGGACAGCCTAATACAAATGAAGCCAGCAAATACAAAGCAAGCAAATGTGAATTGCAAACCACAAAGTCAATGGTAAACAATGGGTGGAATGCATTCCCAGGGAAGCGTTCTGAATGTCCCCAAGAAGTCTTTAGCAATCCAGACAGCTGCGCTATCTGGTAAGCTTTGACCTAATAGAAATGCACTGCGCCAATCAACTTACCCTCCCCTCAACACCCCCATATCACTATCTTTGATTGTAAATAAATCCATAAGGTATTGAGCGTGAGAAGCCCAGGGAAACCAGGAAGTGTTGGATCAGTCATCCTATACACTAGATCACTAGCCTAATCTTTGCTCAGGTCCTTATTCTTGAGCTGCTTATGCCCAGCAAGAAAAGAAAAACCTGTGCTTTGCATGTCAAAATAAGTGCTGATGAAAGCCTAAACAAATTTTTTACAACTGTGCTATTCTGATGATTTTTTTCTGGCATGATTTCTTTCTCTGTATGTCCAGATTGGCTGAATTCCAGGAATAGCCCAGACACTGATTCAAATGTTCCACAGCAGGGACAGAGGATGGCTCTAGGACAATGGATACCCTGGATGGTTCCTTCTTTTTATTAGGTGTTGTCCCAGGGGTATCCCTCCTTCACCGTGTTCTTGAAACTTTATTGTTTTTTTGCAGTCAAGTAATAATGTGAGTCTGCACTCATCCTGGCTTCCCGCAATTCCAGGAAACCCCTTTAAGATGATTTATTCTGTCTTCCGTGGGTGTATGAGAGTCCTTTGAATGTGCTCTATACATGTGTCTTTGTCACAAAACAGTAGGTATGCGCCTGCCAGCAAAACAAGCTTGCCTTCATTATATTTTGTCCTTATTGGTGGGAAATGCTCAATCTTCCAAATCAGAAAGTTTCCCTTTAATAAAGGCTGTTGACTCTCCCAAGCCACGGTACATGAGGTACTTGAAACATTCTAGGAACAGACTAATATTGGTTCTGTTCAGCAGTAAAATACACCTGCTCTCTACGTCTGGTTTAGGACTTTTCAATACACGCCTGGCACTCTATAAAGCATTCCTAGATGCAGAGAGCTTTATTAGCTGGTGCCCAATCATGTGAACAATGTTACAAACCTGAGTGGGGGTGGTGTTTTGTCCAACTAAAAAAATACATTGGAGTTCTAATAAAAATTGTGACTACCCTTGATCAAAACCTGAAAGACCTTTGATGCTTCCTGGCATAGAGCTGTCTGCTACCAGCCCACTCAAGGCTAGGACCACACTTGAAATTCTCCCTGTGGTCCTTTTCTGTCTGCTTGCCCACTCTTCTGACGTGCTGCATGAGAGGAGCTGCTAGGAACTGACTAGACGTCCTCTAGTCATCTACAGAGACCTCTTACCAGTGGTGTCCAACAGTGACTAATCCCCAGCAGTCATAATTCTGGTGAGCACTCTCCTCGAACCACAAAGTTTTACTTTGTTTTACTGAGGGGAGTTTTCTCATTCTCCTTCCACTGTGTAGTATCCATAGTATAGCCCCTTATCTTGAGACTTGGTGCTTCCCGACTGTCCCTGAAACACACTATGAGCCCCTCTGCAAGCATACAGATGCACTGTAAATAGCCAACCCCTGCATCCCAGTCCACAGTTCATTAACTGAGTTCACAACGTCTCTGTGGCCAAATGAATGGAGCAAATTTTTAAAACGTTGTCATCAATACATAAATTGAAACAGTTGTTAATGTCAATTAATATCTCATATTTTCAATATGCATTGTGCATCTTCTGTATGAGTAGAATATATCTCAAAAAGGTATTTTTCTTGCCAGAAAAATGCATTTAAATAATTTCTGCCAATTCCCCATGCAATATGTACACAGTTTATAGTGACTTTTAGAGCCTAATTTTTCTAAACTATTATTAGATGTAATACCCTTTAGCTTGTGTTTCAGGATAACTCTCAGATCATGGTAGGAAGGCCGAGCTCCATATTGAGGGTAAATGTTTATTGAATGTTCTATAAATGCATGTCATTATGTAATTCCTGCCAAAGTGTTGGCCTCAGTGAGTCTGGTTTGGACACTTAGGGCCTGATTCATAGGATATAATGGACTCGTAATACGGTAGGTGGAATATCCGCCACTTTTGGGACGGTTTAACACCGTCCTCCAAAGTTAGAATCAGGCCCTTAGACTTGAAATCAGAATCTAAAAAAAACACAAAGAAGGATTAAAGACTGCTATAAAATATGCAGTATTTTCATCTGGCTGGTACAAATTAATAAGTTGATTGATTAAAATGCATTTGGCCAACGCTTGGCCAAGCATGGTTGACACTGCAATGTGTTGCTTGGTTTGGAACTTTGTTTGGACTCCACTGCCTGTTAGAGGAACTCCTTATAAATGGGCCAGATGTTGAATATTGAATCCAAAATATTGATATTGATAAATATCAATATCAAAATACGGCTAAAAATATTGAGAATGGGAATCTTAATTGTAAAAATATGGTGTCTGTAAATTAACATTAACGCTTTAACATTGGTTACTTATATATCTTGGCATTTTAATATAGTGGTTTTGTACAGTAATTTCTGTAAGTTTGAGTTTTAGTAATAATGTGCATATATTATAAACTATTTAACTTTAACACATTGGGCCTCATTACGACCCTGGCAGAGGCCGCCCGCCAGGATGCCGCCCTCCATAATACCGCTCCGCGGTCAGAAGACCGCGGAGGGTATTATGAGTTTTTCCCTGGGCTGGCGGGCGGTCTCCAAAAGACCGCCCGCCAGCCCAGGGAAAAACTCCCTTCCCACGAGGATGCCGGCTCGTAATCGAGCCGGTGGAGTGGGAAGGTGCGACGGGTGCATTTGCACCCGTCGCGTATTTCACTGTCTGCCAAGCAGACAGTGAAATACTTGTAGGGGCCCTCTTACGGGGGCCCCTGCAGTGCCCATGCCATTGACATGGGCACTGCAGGGGCCCCCAGGGGCCCCGCGACTCCCCCTCCCGCCATCCGTTTCCCGGCGGGAGAACCGACAGGAACTGGATGGCGGGAGGGGGAGTCGGAATCCCCAAGCCGGCGCAGCAAGCTGCGCCGGCTTGGAGGATTCCTGGGGGCAGCGGGAAACCGGCGGGAGACCGCCGGTTTCCCTTTACTGACCGCGGCTAAGCCGCCGCGGTCAGAATGCCCCGCGGGGCACCGCCGGCCTGTCGGCGGTGCCACCGCGTCCCGCGGCCCTGGCGGAGGAAATCCGCCAGGGTCGTAATGAGCCCCCTTGTGTTTTACTAGGATATTGGGTAGGTAGTAATTTATAAAATCTTTTTTTCTGTGTTAATTTAAATGAATATTTTAATGATTTAATTTTTTTGTAGCAAGTATTTTGTTTTTGTTTTTTTAAACCAGGATTGTAGGATTTCATGGAGAATAGGATGGGTAGTATTCAAACAAAAACGTTTATTTAAATATTTGTTTGAATATAACTTCATTCATTTGTAATTCATTTGAATAATGTAAAAGTTTGTTATTTTTATATATATCTAAAGATAGACATATTTTGACTAAATAATTACATTTTATTTAAATGTTATTTTTTATATAATTACTGTATTTTAGTAGAATACGTTGAGTAATATTTGAACCACAAAACTTGTCAATGTTTTAATATATATTTTATATCTTTTATTCTTAATTAATTTGTCTACAGATCATTTACATTTTGAAATTGTGTAAGATTTGATTTTACATTTCTATATTAAAGGTCAAATGTTTTTTATGAAAGTACAGTTCTCTTCATCAAATATTTGCAAATTAATTATAATAATATCCCTAAATGTTTGCTCTTAGCCTAATGCTTATTGGACTGTAGTTATAATATCTAATTGCCCCCCGATTTGCTCACACCCAAATGATTATATGACTGATGGTACAACTATAATTTTGGTCCACATAATTATGTGCACTTTTTCCGATGTTATTTTGGAGTTGGAATTCTGAATCTCGCTCCCTGCTGAAAAATATATGTGCTTTCCCCAATGTTAATTGAATTGGGTAAGAACAGCAAATGTGACCCCACCCCCAAATATTTGCACTTTCCTCAGTGTTAATTAGCCAGGAGTTAAACTAGTTGTTTGACTCCCTACTTCTACTAAACAGATGTTCTTTCTCCTACAGCAGATGGATTGGAGTTGGAATAGTAAATCCAACCCCCAAATATATGTACCTGCCTCAATGTCAGTTTGACTGGAGTTAGAGTAGCAACTCTGACTTCCCAGAAATATGCATTTTGCCCAGTGCTAGTTGGAGTGGAGTTTGAATAGTAAATCTGCCCCCAAAATATACTGTCTTTCCCCAGTTTTTGTAAGAGCTCAACTAGTACATGTAACTCCCACAAGTCATATTTAGTTTTTATATATGTTTTTATAGTTTTGGTGTGCTATATATTGGTTTATTTGTGCATTTTTGTTGTTTTACATTGTTATTTTTGTCATTATTTTGTAAAGAAAAGGTAAAAAATATTTAGCTTTTGTTACTTCAGAGTCATGTTTACATTTTTTAGTTTTTTTTAAATTTTAAAATATATTATTTAAAAAATTTCAGATTTCTAAAAATATTTAGTATTTTTGAAAACTAACGCCTCATTATGAGTTCAGCAGACGGACCAGCCAGACCGCCCGGCTGGCAGCCTTCAGGACGGTGCCAGGTCGACGGTCCCTGGCCTGTTACGTGTTTCCCACAGGGCTGGCGGTGCTGTAGAGTGGAGGCAGGGGGCAGCATACTTTGGCCCTAGATGCCCATGGTAGGCTGCCACCAGCCCGGCGGGCAGGCTGTGTCCCTAAACCCCACCGTGCATGGGGGGGGCACAGAGACCCCATCCTCACCCCTTCTGGGGCCCCCATTTTCAGGCACCTCCCCTGCAGGACCGCCAAGCTTTCCATGGCAGGACACCCACCATGAAAAGCTTGGCGGCCCTGCAGGTCGTAATGGATGTGGCAGTTGGGAATCCCCAATCAACAACATTGACTGCCGCAGTCCCAATCCCCGTGGTCACTGCCGCCTAGACGATGGCATCATTGGTGGTGCACTGGCAGTCCAATAGCTAGGCTTTTCTTAAGCCAACTGCTTTGCATCTATGCATTAATTACAGATAAGGGCTAACTAACCAAGTCCTATGCACAACCCTCTGTAGGTTGTAAAAATACCTGTCATATCGTCTTGAATTGAGCAGAATGATGTATACTATTAGAATAATTCTTATAATCATATTACGAAGTGAACCATTTGGGAGTCACCAAATTACAAGTATAGGGGTGAACCTGGAAAAAAAAAAGTCAAATCACAATGTCTGAAGTTATTCTCCAAATAATAAAACGCATATTTTTCTTCTGTTTTCGTTTATAATAATACAGCCTCAGGCAACACGTTTCGTTAAAAAATGGAACTTCTTCAGAGTGTTCTAATTTAAAAAGGCAAATTAATTTGTGCATATGTCCAGAATAAAAGCATCAATACAGCAAAGTTGCACTTACCAACTCATTCTTTTCTTACCCCACCAAGTGATTTATCAAGTTGTCAGTTTTAGGAATAGCTGTCTCGCACCATAATCCCCACCTCCTAGATCAGATGCATCACATTGTGTTACCAGGGTCCAGGCCACCCACAAGACACCCTATTAAATTTATGGTACTCCTGCAGGACCAACTTTAAGGATATTGCTAACATTTGAAAGTTAATTTCCTAAAAACATGGCTGAACAGATATACATCAAATCACTAAAAGCACGCTTTCTGGGTAAAGATCCAGCTTTCTGCAAAATTTAGTGTAATTCTGTTCACCTGTTTATTTCCAACATGCTTCTTAAAATTCCTATGGTAAATTATATGGGATAAACTTGTTTTGGGACCGCCTCCTTTTTCACCGTCCCTGCTTTACTGATCACCCTGAAACCTTCCATAAAGGACCTGAATCGACTGAACTTGTTTTGCAAAGTTTTGCGAAGATTCCTCAGATGGCATTAGAGTTATTGGCAAAACAAAAACATATTCTCCCTATGGAAGCTTTCGAACATTGAGACAGGCAAGAAAGTTATTCATTTATGAGCAAGGGACTGGCTAAAACCTCACACTGTTTATTATATTGACGTCAACAAAGAGTCTGTAAGTGAGACCGAAAAGAAAAGTTACCCCATGTGGTCATTAACTTTAGTTGTGAAAAATCTATTTTTTCAAAGCTTTTAAAAAACGAAATGAAAGGCATTCCAGGCTGACCTGATTTAATTAAAAGGGCTCTATTTTCAGATTAACTCTTGCTTTAAGTAAAGAGGGGTTTCAGGATCCAGTGATAGCAAATATCTACTGAGGCCTAATGAATAACTGTAATTGAGAGCTTAATAGGCTTGTTTAGATGATAACATTAATTTCTAATTTGTATGGTGCTTTTATGCAAAGTGCTGAACATAATGCATTTTTTATATATATATATATATATATATATACATATATATATATATATATATATATATCAATTATAACACAATAAACCATCTTATTAAATTGAGCTTATAAATATATGATCTACAAGTCACAAGCTCCTACGCCTCCGATTTACTTTACCATAAAGGGAGTAGCTTCATTTTGTTAAAGTTGTGGCCTGAAAATAAATGCGATATTTAGTCTGTATAGATAGGTTTTGAAAGATTTAGAGAAATGTTGTGATACTTATGCCAGATCTGTGCAGTAGTTCACATATTCAGAGGTATCGTTGGCTAGACTGAATATGGTGGTAGGAATTACTGCACTAGGAGTGGAAGTAGTGTACAAGTACTTTGTTACCGAAAAGTAGACACTAGTTAGACAATTGAAATATTGGCGCACAAACACACTAATCGTCCTATTAGTATAATATCAAAAGACAACATTAACATGTTGAGCTGTGGCTATTCAGAAGAACTGCAACTTGGTCTGTACAATGAGCTGATTTTAATCAAAGTTGCCTGGCTAGGGGCTGATCCAGTCTGCTTTGTAGGGGCACCACATTTGAATTCCTCAATTAGTAACTAGTTGATGGGCATCCTTGCTTTCTACATAGAAACAAGACACTGAGGGTCCTATTACGAGTCTGACGGTCTGAAGAACCTTGGTTCCCACCCATCAGCCCAGTGGGAAAGTTGTAATAGTACAGGGGGGAGACCACCAGCTCCGTGGCCGCTTCCTCACCACAAGTCTTGTGGTCGGCCTTTCTGACCACCAACCTCATAATCAGGCCCTCAATCTCTCTAATGCAGGAGAACTAAACATACTGTTATATTACCTAATTATTTTGCAATGTGGCTGTTAACTTGTTGTGAATGCTTATTTTTCGATTGGTGTAGTTAACTATCTTTTTTAACTTCATGTAAATTCTCGATTTTTGAAAATGAAACTATTTTTATTCATTTAGACTTACAGTGGAGTTCTGGATTTTGTTTTGAATGTACCTTCTCACGCAGGTTTAGTGTCCCTAGGGGGAGGGACAGTGGTGTAACATTAGGCCCCACTCCTTTGTGGTGTGGGGGGCTCCTGTGCCCCAGGAGGCCCCCTTAGCACAGTGTGCACTGTGCGGGGTGGCAGGACCTTGGCTTGGGAGCACTTGACTAGGCCTGGGGGTCCTCCATGTTCTTTGCAGTGGCCTCCAAGTTTTCTTATGCCACTGGAGAGGGTGAAGGAGCAAGTCTGTTCTGGGTCTCAGACTCCCATTGGTAACAGACCAACGGTGGGTCCTCAGGAAGGAAATGAACTATTAATAAGCAATAAACTGAAAAAGAGCAACAAATAAACCACTTCTGGACAATACAATAGACATTTCACCTGCTTGAATCTGTGTATTACAAACTGTTCTTTGTAGAAATTCTTAAATGGAAAGAACAATCATACACGAAGTGAAATGAAACTTTCTCTCACCTAATCCATCAAAAATATGTGTACTAAATCTTAACAAAGAGTATTAGAGACCAGTGCACTGCCTGCTTTACAAACACGTGCCCAGCATAAAATGGGGCAACAAGGTGACCTTGGCATGGGGAGGTTAACTTAAGATATCTTTATGTAGGCACCCACTCCTGGAAGCACCCACTGAGTCTGCATTTGTGCATGTTTGTTTTGTTAAAATGAGTAACATGTTTGTTTTCTTAATATGTGTACATGATCAATAAATATAAAAGGACTCTGACAGAAAAAAAACACCTCTCTGTATTTACATGAGGTAAAACAATTGGCCTAGGTCACTGTCTAGTTCCTTTTCAAAGGTCTCATAAATGAAAGGCATTATCATATTTCTATTTCCTAATAGAAATGAGAAGGCATTCCATTGTAGCAAGATGATGCTGAATGTCAAATGTCTCACATGACCAGCCATCCCATCTATGTAGTTCCATTACATAAATTAATTAGAGCATTAAGGAGTAACGGTGTAGCTCAATTACAGTTGTCTCTTTTGTGAGAAGGAGTGACATATTTTGTGTTTCAAACACACAAATGAATGTGTCCTTAAAGAAGCAGAGAATGAGGCTCCATTTCAATGATCAAACTTGTGGAAAAACTCTCACAACCCTCTATTTCTGTCACTCATATTGAAGTGCGCTTATCACCAACTAACCCGCCAAATCTGTTAACTGTTAACAGATAACTTCAATGATGTATGCTCGACATAATCCAACATTAAATAAGTAATTAAGGGCCAGATGTAGCAAAGGTTTTTACCCATTCTGTGTCTATGGGAAAAAGTGTTCGTACATATGGCCTTAAGTGATTTTTGAATTTTGTAAACCATTGTTAGCTTTTTTGTGGCTTTTAAAATTTCTGAAACGTTTTTGATTTCATTATATTTTTTTGACAAATTTGCATTTAAAAATCTAAACAGCTGCCCAACCTTCTTCTGTCGCCCAGTTCAGAATGTAAATAGTACAAGTTAATTACAAAAGCAGCAGCGAAATTGAAAGTTTTGCTATACATTTTATGCTTGCAATGGTCTGAAAATATAGGAAAAAAGACTGGCTCCTCCACTTACTTTCTACAAAACATATTTACAAAATAACCCATTGTATGCTGTGTTGCCAGATTCTGCCTATCGCTACCAATTCATCGCAGCTGATGGTAAGACCACAAACAGCTTTACTCCGTGAGGAAGATGGGAAGTGTTCAGATCCCTGCAAATATGCAGCGGGCAAGCAATCGTGGAACTTGTCTATCTGAGGACACTATTTAACACATCCAGTTTGTGGTTTACTAAAAGAACATCGGTTAGCTGCATACCTAGGTTGTACAACACTTGCACATTGGTAGGTTGAAGTAAACACTTTTTCTTAGTGATGCTGGAAGCCTCTATCCTAGAAATTGAGTTATCTCATACTTTTATATGTGCCAAACTTTAGTTTTTTTTCTTAACTATTGTGTCAAGTTAATGGCAACCTTCTGCTTTGCGCTTCTTTAAAATTGTCCTGTGTGGTTTACAGGCTCCTCACGAGGCTTCTGAAAATGAGACTCCTTGATAGCAAGCTAAAATACCACTACACCCTCAAATCCGTTTTTGAAATAGTTATTCGAGGAAGTATTATGTAGCTGAGCAGTATCTCTCCCTTGCTGTTATCTGTTGAAGGAATCCTGCATCCTGCTGTCTCTACTGCACCTCCTAAGGCACACAGCTGCACCACTGATGCTTGCAACTCCACCTCACCTATCATGGATATTCCATGTGCATCAATCAATAATCACCACAATCCCAAATATCATCATGACACAAGCTACCCTCACTTTCCCTTGTTTTGGCTTACTTGGAGAATCTAAAGGCCAGCACCCCCTCTGCGTCATGCACCAACGTCCCACGGACGGCTTGTTTTTCAACAAGCATATTACTCTTGATGATATCACTGAAGGTGGAAATTAAGTCCAGTAATTCTCCGGTCTGTATCAAATAAAACAAGATAATCTAAAAAAGAAATCAAGTACCGCAAGTGCTACAGAACACAACTACCACAAAAGAAACCTGAAACTAAAGGTAAAGAACTACAGCCCATATTTATGGGCTTTGTGGCACAGGGCAGCGCAGCAAGGGTGCAAGAATGCTTGCATTGCATTCAGGGTTGTTTTTGTACAGGCAGGGGCACCTTTCTGCACAAAAACAATCCTGACAGGCTTTTTCCTCGCTCTATGTGTGCTGCAGAATAAACAAGGAGAAATAAAGATATTTCTCCTCAGTACTCCTCTCCTCAGGAGGTGTAGGATTTTGACACAGTTCCAGGTTTACCAGGGTTGGTAGATCTAGAAATGCATCAGAAACCACAACAATGTCCATGGAATACCTCCCTTGGGCAGAGTAAGACAACACAGCGATTTGCGCTGCATTACCTTACTCCATGTTTTTTAAGCCATTCAAAGCCACACAAAGTGGCTTTAAGAAAACTGACTTGGTGGCTTGTGTCACGCATGTACCACGTTGCATAGTGCAAGCATGGTGCAACCCAGTCATAAATATGCCCCTATATATCTAAGAAAAACTACAGAACATAACCATGAGAAATAAACAGCCTGCAGGAGGAAGTAGAGTGTTGCAAATCGTTCACAGAGCCCCAATTCATGCCTAGCCCCAAATCTCCAGAGAGATTAATGCAAGTAGTTCTTATTGTAATCTTGCTTTTCATGACTCCGAGCCTTTGGGAACAATATTGGTAGTCAAACTGCCACAAATAATCCATGGAGATACTTTGGCGCAGAGTCAATCTTCAGGAGGTTTACCTATTCCCTCCTTTTTAAGGTTGAAGCCTATCAGACAGTGCAGCTGAATAGTTTGCAAATACATCTTGAGGACCCTCTGAAAGCTTCCCTGGGAATGCATTGTGCCCATTGCTTACCGTTGGCTTTTTGGGTTGTAACACACGTTTTCCTGCTTTCTATTTCGTGACTTTAACTGTTTTAAGCTATTCAGTCTGTCTTTGTCCCTCCCATGGAGCATAACCTGTTAACCATTGCTCCTTGTATTCTTCAGTGAGTGCTCACTTTCTGTAAAAAGGGCTTAACATTTATTCTTATCTTGTCACATTTGCTGTACATTCAAAGACAGAAGTCAAATGTCAGGCTCTGTCTTCCAAGGGAGCTTGTTGTTTATGTTTCTTTCTCTGACTTCAAGGTGAGAGAATTGATATGACAATCCTGCTGGGTACCCATGTGGGAGGAAAGGCTCTAGTATGTTATTTTCTCCAGTACACCACAAAATTGAAATGTTTGTAGTTGGACTGTGCAAATATTTCAGAATTTATCAGCTTTGGGAAAGCACAGATGAAGTACATTCTTTTGTAATTCTGAAGTGTGGAGTAAACAAATATTTTAATATGATCAAAACAAATCTATACTCTTGGTGATGCCATTTCTACACACTGTTTGTGCGCTGTGTAGTTTTATCTGCAAAACTGTATGTGTGCAAATGTAATAGTCATTTCAATTGAAAATTTGTTGTCTGTAATGACAGTGTGCTACAACACCATGCAGACTCCATTCTATGACACTCTACTCCACAACACTCCACTGTATCCCACTCCACTCCACTGTATGCCACGCTACTCTACTCTATGACACTAGGTATCTTCAGTTTAGGTCACTCTAGTCTAGGTCACTCTACTCTACACCACTCCACTCTATGCCACTCCACTCTATGCCGCTTGACTCTGACATGCTAGGCCACTTCACTCTAGGGCACTCCCCTCTAGGCCACTCTGTTATATGACAGTCTACGCCACCCCCACTCTATAACACTCTACTACCCTCCAGACTATGACCCTCTATGACACTACTCCAGTCTATGCCAGTCTACTCTGACACTCCACAACACTCTACGACACTCTATAACACTCTACATCACTCTACTTTACTCTACACCACGCTGCGTCACTTAACTCCGGCACTTTACCTAGCTCTACACCACTTCACTCTACTCCACTCTGCGGCACTCCACTCTACAAACCTTACTCTACTCTATGCTGTGCCACTCTATGTCCCTTCCCTATGCTACAACACTCCACACCACCTCACTCTACACTACTTCATCCACTCCATTACACTCTATTGTATGACACTGCATGCCACTCTACTCCCCAACACTTTACTCCACTGTACGACACTTAGCCCCATGCCATGCTATGCCACTCTATGTCCCTTCACTCTACAACACTCTGCTCCACTCTATCATAACACTATGGCCCTCATTATGAGTTTGGCGGTTTTAAGACCGCCAGACTCACGGTGGCGGTCGGACCACTGCGGTCGTTGCGGTCTGACTGCCACATTATGACCGTGGCGGAGCTGCCACAGTTGGACCGCCGACACCGCCAAGTTGCTGCCAGCCAGATGCCTGGCTATCCCAGCGGTTTCACTCGGATTACGAGTTCCCATCCCACTAGCCTTTTTATGGCAGTTCCACCACCATGGAAAGGCTGGTGGAATGGGGGCATCGGAGGGCCCTGGGGGCCTCTTCACTGCCTATGAACTTGGCATGGGCAGTGTAGGGGCCCCCATGCATAGCTCCCAAATTCCAAGCAGTGGAATGCGTGACGGGTGCTGCTGCACCTGCTGCACCGCTACATTGCCGCTGCAATGTTAAGGACCTGTTCACCGCAGGGACAGCAAGCGGAAATGTTGATTCTGCACGCTGGCCCTGCAGTGAACTCCAAACAGGGACATCGGTGTTTTGACCGCACAGGCGGTCTCTCGGTGGTATGAGTTTGGCGGGGAGCCTCTGCCCCTGCCAAACTCATGAGTGCATATATGCCCCTATTCTCCACTCCACTTTACACCACTGTACATCACTTCATTCCACACCACTCCATCCAACTTCACTCTACGACACTCCATTCTATGACAGTCCACTCTGCAACACTATTTGTCACTCCACTCTCCTCTATGCTTCAAACCGTTAGCCATGCTTAACAGCAGTCACGCTGTTTTACAACATAGCTAAAACTCTTGAATAAGTGAGACCTATTGTCTTTGCCAATGCTTATTTTATTGGGGCTTATGTTTTTCCTCTCCATACGTGCCTGCCGCTAAGTTACAATTTGTGGAAAGCAATTTCCACTTCCAAAATCTGACTTCTTGACTGCATCCCCAAATGCTTAAAATGACATTCATTGAAGGAATTGATGTGACCTTTGGGACAATGTTGTCTAAAAATAACACCTCTCCTGCTGTCATTTAGTATATTCAAACGCCCCCACATTACCACTTGTGCTGCTTCTCAGCAAACCTGACTGCTTAATGATCCAGAGAAGTACACACGGGAAAGGCAGCAATTACATCCAGCTATCTGGACGGCATGCTTCACTCTGGATAAATCTACGTGCTATAAAGTATCTTTTTAATTTTACCCTCGGTTTCCTCCGTAATCTATCCCCTGACAATGACAGACTGACTTCTTTCCATCCTGAAATGAGCTGTGAACAAGTTCAGACTGGAAACCAAAATCAGCACAGCAAGCATATTCAAAGCAGGCTCACACTCAAGGAGGGCTTGTTCAAAATGATGTGATGGATGTCAATCCTCCTCTGAAAGTAGCTGGCTAGCTTGCAAGTCACCTGAATAGTGCCTGACTGGCACAATGACATGGCTGACCCGTTGAAGTCTTTGTCAACATGTCTATGCCCATTTGCTTTACCAAGCGAGGTGTTCAATAATGATAATAATGGCCTGGGAGGGCAGTGACTGAAAATTTGTTGTGTTATTTTACCCTGTAGGACTTTGAAAATGTACCTAGGTGTACTGAGAAGGTCAACATAAAAAGAAATGTATTGCTGAAACTGGCATGTTAGATTTCAAGGAGAGTTGTGAACGTTTCTCTCATGGGTTGAATAGGTGTACATGTACATGTACATGTATGCAAACGTGCAAAGGGATATATTATTTATCTAAAGAAATTAAAAATACCATTCAATTGGAGTTTTAAGGGGACACATTGTACCTGTTCCTTGATGTGGGTGAAGTATTTGTGGTAAAATAAACTTCGGAGCAGTGTGCATTTATGGGCCAAACCACTTGTAAATGTGCTTTTATACCAACCACTTGTATGTAGGATGCATGGGGTGAAGTGGGATCTCATCCAATCGATTGTCTTACCCTTTGTCTGACTGCTTATGTTTACACCCATTGTTAGATACTTTATTTCCATAGTTACTTAAAACAATTGCATTAAAACCATATTCACAATTTAGTACAACATTAAAAAAATCTCATCAGATTCTGAACTGCCATAAAAATCACATTATCATTTGCTGCTGGGTTAATCTACAAGACTCTATCAACTAATATGCCTATTTGGGGTAACAGCGGGCAACTTGTAGCATAAGGAGACACTGCCTATATCTTGTTCAAGTTTATACTGGCTTACTTGTGTACCTTAGTGGCTCGTTGCAACCTTGCGTATACTAGACTGGACAAAGGGATTTGGGGAAGTTTGTAAAAGGACATGGGAAATTTTGTAAAACAGGTTGCCTTAGTAATATTGTCATAATGGCACCTGTTGCTTTATGTCAAATTTAGGGACCGTCAATAATGGGGCTAGCTCCTGTGGGCGATTACCAACATCATTCCGTTAGGGTTCGGGGCTGATGTTGAAGTTCTAATGAATAAAGGCTCCTGAGAGCACATGTGGAGATGGGGTGTTACTGTGATTGTCAATCTTTGTGTTGGCATTTCATGGGAGACGGAAGTTGCATGGTGGCAACTGAAGTGATCACCAAGGTATTGTGCCCAGACGCCTTCCGGTATGTGCGATGTAATGCCTCCATCTGAGGGGCATGAAGGTTTGCATATGGTGAGCCAAAAGCGGGCCCTGTTGTTACACTTTGCATCCATATATAACTTGGCCCAAAGGTCTTCTTCAATTGACCTGTTGATTGACCACTTAAGCTTGCTTAGGGCACTCATTATGAGTCTGGCAGCCTTGAGACCACCAGACTCACGTTGGTGGTTGGACTGCCGCGGTCGTGGTGGTCCAACCGTCACATTACGACCATGGCAGAGCCACCATGGTCAGACCGCCGACACTGCCATGTTTGCCGGCAGCCTGGCGGCCCCGGCGGTTGTAATACGCCAGGGCAGTGCTGAACGCAGCGCTGCCCTCCGGATTATGAGTCCCCATACTGCCAGTCTTTTCATGCCGGTTCCACC
Organism: Pleurodeles waltl; assembly: GCF_031143425.1. Taxonomy (NCBI): domain Eukaryota; kingdom Metazoa; phylum Chordata; class Amphibia; order Caudata; family Salamandridae; genus Pleurodeles; species Pleurodeles waltl. Next base: position 1,764,178,339 of record NC_090440.1, read on the forward strand.
GTCATGGAAAGGCTGGCAGAATGGGGGCATTGGAGGGCCCGTGGGGCCCCTAGACTGCCCATGCGTTTGGCATGGGCAAAGCAGGGACCCCATGCACAGCCCCGTTACGCATTCCACTGCCCAAATTACGGGCAGTGGGATGCGCAACGGGTGCTACTGCACCCGCTGCACCGCCACATTTCTGCCGGATCAATTATGAGCTGGCTGCACTGTTAAGGCCCTGTTCACTACAGGGCCAGTGGGCAGAAACGCTGTTTCCGCCTGCAGGCCCTGCAGTGAACTCCATTAGGGCTGGCAGTCTTTCGGCAGTATGAGCTTGGCGGGCAGTCTCCGCTGCCCACCAAACTCATAATGTGGGCCTTAGTGTCCGTTTTTGGTGCAATAGAGCTCCTAGCAGGACTAAGTTATCAGGCTTACTTCAGAGATGCCTTATAGTGGTGTTAATTTTCCTTTTGAGTTCTCCTAACTTGACCCTTTGTTCCTGCAACATGTGTGTTGTCACTGAGAGAGCTGTGAGTGGTCTTGTGGGAGCAGATTCTGCAAACTTGGTGCACAGCTTAGTAATTCTCACTTCGCCACCTTACTGCTGCTTGTGGCTTCCAGTTCGGCTACCAAGACCATTGCTGAATGGTATAAGCGCTCTATGTTTGATTGGACACATTTCACCCGTTTGTAGTGTAGGTAGTATTAAAGGAGACTCTTGTTCTGTCGCATTTGGGACCGTCAATAAAACGACTAGCTCCTGTGGGCGATGGTCGCTCTCACCCCTGTCCCCTGGATGTTAGGCGGCAACTTGGTTGGTTCAGGGCCTCCTTTAAGAATTTTACAAGATGGATTCTGACTCTCACTTTGGACCTTTTAGGTCTTACAGATACACTAGACTGAGAGGTAAAAAGGGGGCACTAATTCACTTCAGACTTTATTTAATTTAATAATTTGATAAGCACTCTCAAGTATATCCAAAAGGCTTCATGACCCCATGGGCAGGAAGGCATGGTAATTAGAAATGTTTCTTTGTTTTAAGTAACAACATGTAGATTAAAAACCAAGTAACAATTTGCAATAACTGCAAGTCAACACAGGTTTGCGCTGGGAACACAGGCAAAACATATTCAGTCAACTAACTAGTATAAAAAATATTATATAAAAGTTCCGGATAGTGTGCAGCACAGTACTCCATGCAGAAAGTGCAAACTCATGAACTGCAAGAATAGATTTGAAGAAAAACACTATAAGCCTCAGCGTTTTTAAATGAGGGGCAAAATGAGTACTGGGGGACAAAGTCAAAACTGCAAACAGTTTTGTTATAGATTGATCATAGAATTATCATTTAGTCGATTATGTACAGACAACGTTACAACCAAATGGAAGGATCCATGCCACTCCACTTGACAACATGCTAGGCCACTTCACTCTAGGGCACTCCACTGTAGGCCTCTCTGCTATATGACACTACGCCACTCTACTCTACTCTTACACTCCTCTACTACCCTCAAACTATGACCCTCTATGACACTGTACTCCAGTCTGTCAGTATACTCTATGACACTCCATAACACTCCATGTCACTCTAAGCACTCCAATCTATGACACTCTTCGCCACCTTACTCCACTTTACATCAGGACTGAAGTGTGTTCAGTATCCATCTGAGAGCACCATAAACAAAAGAGTAAAAGCTAAATATGAAAAATAAGTTGTCCAGAATTGTGACGGTTGAGGACCTTTCAGGCAATAAGCTCATAAATAAACATGAAATTAGAAATATCGAATGGTACAGAGACTGCGTCAGTCACTTACCGAACTGTGCAGAGAGGATTCCAAATATAGCCTGCGCTCATGGGGATTCCTAATGTAACTGGTGCTTGTAAGGGGCCCATCCAATGTAACTGTAATCTCTTGGAAGAGATAATGAATAAATAAAAAAAACTTCAACTGTGACAGGGGGGATTGAATTCAGTCATCCTCTCAACATTAAGCGGACGTAGTTTCCTTAGATTTTGACTGGCATGGGCGAATTGGGGGCTGGCCATTACTAATTTGATTGCACCATTCTAAAAGTTATGAAAATGTTAACCTGAGTTGTCCATGTATAGAAATGTTCCTTAAACTGATTTGTACCCCCAGTGATTTTTCTTGCAATTGTGAATACTTCTGGGTACATGCCAGAATATTGCAATTTTCCTACTGCTTTCGGATACCAGAAGCTAACATTCTGACTCTGATATGGGATGCTAGACAGCGTAAACAAGGCTGCTCACCTTCGGTGTCCAAGAATAAATGCAGGGTCTCATCCCTAGCAGGGTCTGCAATTCTGCAAGCAATTGTCTAATGATTGGAACACTAGGTTGTGTATGGATATACCAATTACAACACAACACACACCAACTTTTTGGGGCACTACATGAGGCTGAAACGTGTGGCCCTCCCTAAAATCCCTTACACTTTTTAACTCTACCCATTGCCCCCCTCTCTATCCCAAGCCAACTCTCCCAACCAATTAATTAGGGACACAGGCCAGGTTTACTTGGACCATAGTTCATTTCGAAGAGCTGGCCTGATTGAGCCAGGTAGAAGCCATGTCATTGGCTTTGCACACTGATGAGAGCAGGGACCCAATGATGAAGCATGCCACCTCTGGGTGGGTGCTTTCATTCTTTAAGGGACACATTCCCTGTCCTGTGAACATTGATTGATTTATGCCTTGTGTACGACAGATGGGTCTTGTTTTTATTAAGAATTGTCAAACTTTCTCTCCGGAAAATTATGGCTAATAATTGACTAAACCCATATCAGCGTTGTTATCTTTTTTTTTCAAACGACTACGATCTGATTATTTAGCCTCCCATAAGCATTTGAAGTGGGAAAAGGTTACAAATCTTATAATGCATCAGTTTGTTTGAGTAAAGAACAGGAATGATAACTTCATACACAGTTGATAAAAGCAATACAGTAATGTAGTGAAACTATCTATTTAGGACACTCGCACAATGTGCTCCTGAAGAGAGAAGATTTCCATTCAGCTCAGAATGTGCACTGTACAGTAATTTGATAGTTGGGAAACCTACTCTTTCTTTGTGACACTTTAGTGTCTTCTGTTGATGTTTATGTTTTTTTCATATTTTTCTGTGCACAGGGACAAGGAGACCTGTTGAAGAGCGCAAAAAACGAAGGCTTGGAGAACATGAAGCAGATCCAGCTGGCATGCCTATCCTGCGGCTTGAGCAAAGCTGGCACTGCTGATGGGAGGCAGAAGCGAGGCCTGGAGGCCATAGAGGAGAAGGAGGGTGGGGAAGAAAATGGCAGATTGTGAGAGCAAGCAGTGCCATCCCCTCCTCCAAACTGTGCCTCGAAATAGACTTGGAAAGAGCAGCCAGGGCCCTGCCCCGCCCTGGCTGTTCCCGGGATTGAGAGTGCAGGCAAATGCTCTCAGTTTGTTCTGGAAAAAGAGCGGGTTTTGGAGTGGGGGAGGGGGCTTTTGTCAGCCTCTTCCCCAGCCTTTATACACACCAAACTTGAAAGGGACAGGACTGTGTAAGTAGGCGGTCACACTATCCCAATGCCTGCTTGGAAAAGAACATGGAATTATTTTTATAAAACAGTATATAGATGGGGCTGACAATATAAAGATAGCTCTGCTATGTGTGGGATAAATATAGATCTAAATTTTGCCAGTATTTTAAAGTCAGTCCATTTGCATCAGCAAAACACTTCTGTTAATAGACTTTATAAAATTCAGCTTGTGTTTAGGTGATCCTACACAATGTTTTTTTTCTGCAACATCAGCTGTCTATTAGTTTATTATTTATCAACACCTTCGAAAAGTGATGTCTTAGTGGAGAATGATAGTCTAGACTATTCAAGGGGATGTTATTGTTTCATGTTTGTCTTTTATGCTCATACTTTGCTTTTTGGCTTTGAATATTGAAATCTCCTAGATGCTTCAATGTTAGCTCAAAGTAAGGTTAAACAGCCTGTAAGCACTTGCTTAGTGCCCTAGAGACGAATATTTTATTTGCACGTTGTTGAAACTAAAGAAATGCATTAGTATTTTTTTTTTTTGTAAAGTGGTATGCCCACCTTAAAGAATTTCAAAACTGTTATTCCTGGCCTAAAACTGTACAAAGACTAGCTTTTCTGATTTGACAGTTTTAAGATTGTATGACATCCGAGACAAAACCTTAGTTAATCTAGCCCGTGTTTCCTGGCTTATGACAGTCCCAAACCTGTTTTAAGATATGAAAATAGTTCAGTAAATCTAGACTTGATATCTCAACATATGGAATGTGCACTTTAGCGCTCAGAGTTCCATAAGAACATTCAGCAATAGTGTGATAATAGATCATAAAAGCACTGGACAATGACGTTATGTATAATACTTCCAGGTAGGAAAAGGTCTGAGGTTTCTTTTTCTTTTCTTTTCCCATGATTAGATGTTACTGGAAATACCACTAAATGATTTGCCTTTTCTAAAATCCTCAAGTCCCTATCATAATTATGAAGCATCTTGTGCAGAAATTGCACAAAACTTCACTGCAGCATCCCGACAGTAGTTTTTAACAAAAATAAATGTCTGTGATTTTGCTTTACCTTTGTGAAAACTTTGCTCTGAATTACACTGGACTGGTTGATTTACTGACCACTAAAAGTTACGAAACGTCAAGTGGGTTTGCAGAGTGACTAAACTTAATGCAAATATTATTAGCCAAAAGTAATTACATTTAAATGTGTCTGCTCTAATGAAAATGCATTGTAAATATCCTGAAAACCTAGTTTATTTTTACAATTTGATAGGTTGGTAAACCAAAACCTAATATGGATAGTGGCAGGAGGAACATCTAGACACACAGTATGTACGGGCTAGTACACCTTCTATACACTTTGCTAGGGTCAGTTTGTTTAATGGAATATTAGAAGATCCAGCAATAGACCAAGCTCCTCTGAGTGGGTGAAAAGGCTGGGATAGGAATAGTCGCATGTTAAATGAGGGTCGCTTATTACTAATCTTGCCACCGCCAAGTGTCCGAGACACAGTCTTAAACATTCTTCCTTCTATGCTGATGCGCCTCTGTAGGCAATACTTCTGTGATGTTCCTAACTTTGCAATGCTTGTTTTTGCCAATTTTGAGATTTTTGCTCAATGCAATATTTAAAATCCTGTATCAGTAAAAAAAACTACAAATTACATTTTGTTGGAAAAAAACTACAAACCTTACTTTTGTGCTGTTAAAGGTTTTTTGCAAGAGAAGTACCCTCACAAACTTGTTTTGTGGGAAATTCAGGTTTAGATTTGCAAAGGAGACAATCTTCTTAAATTTGTAATGGCTTCAGTGGCCTTCCTACAACAATTATATGTATGTGTGTGTGTGTGTGTGTGTGTGTGTATATATTCACTGAAAAAAACAAGGGTTAGAAGGATGTTATAGTTAGGCTCACATTTTACACGTATAAAACCATAGACATTTTCAGTTATAATTAACTGAGCTAAGTATAACTTGCGCCCTCGTAATACACTGCTTATGACCTCACATATTACATCACTCATGAGATGGTCAGTGACATCAATGATGACATCACTGATGACATTTCAAACTATCACTGATGACATCATCCACAGAACTACTACCTTTGCCATGCACAGTTTTCTTATCAATAATTTTATTGCAAATGTTGCATTGATAATATCAAAGATGCCATACAAGATCTCATCAATGGTATATTATGTGCAGTAATTAGCTGTGCATGGCGAAGGCGCAAGTTATAGTTACCTTATGGCACAAGTTATAGTTGCTAGAAATAACTCTAACTGTTGAATTTCTATGGTTTTGTACGATTAAATTCAGAACCACGTTAACATAAAGTAATTTTAATTACTATACATTATTCAAACCCCTGCTGTGCATGGTCAAAGGCCGTGCGGGCGGGGGTTGATCGCATGGTCTGGCCTGCAGCTGCGCTTTACAGCCAAGCTCTTATAACCACCCAACCCCACGCCATGCAGGCCTTTGCCTTTCCACAGCGCAGGTTGGCCACTGGGCCTTTCTCTGTCATTGGATCTGTGAGTGGGAGTGGGAGTGTCTGAGTGGGTCTGAAAGTGGTTGTGTGAGTCTGAGTGGGTGCATGAGTGTCTGAGTGGGAGTGTGAGTGGGCGCATAAGTCTCTGAGTGCATTTATGAGTGAATGAATTAGTGTATGAATGAGCCAATGGTTTTATTTCAAATATTTTCACATTTGTGAATATTTTGTGAATAATTCGCAAATTTTCGCAAGTACTGCGCATGGTGGCGTGGAAATATTTTAAACCCCTAATTTTCCCCTAAAACACACCCATATCACACCTCTGGGATTAGGGTACCTTCAGCCTGAACCATTATGCCACTTTCAATGAGGATTTTCACCCCAGTGGACCATGCCCCTCGAAATATAATGGCAGTCACAACGTTTTAGTCAGGTTAAGGTCAGCCAACTACAGCACTTATATTTCCACATGCATTCGCAAAAATTCACAAATTTTCACGATTTATTTGCAAAATAATCAGGAAGTCGCCACGGCCAGAGATATACAGATTTGTCAAAAACTACTGAACAGATTTACACCAAATAAACAAAAGCACAATCTGCTTATCGAAAACTAGCTTTCTGCCAAACTTGGTGTAATTCCGTCTAATGATTCGGGCTGTAGTCGTGTTCAAAGGTCCTATGGGAATTAAAATGGGAAGCGCATGTTTTTTTAAGCCCCCATTTTTCTTGGCCCCTGCTTGACGAATTAACCTGAAACTTTCCTTGCACAACAAGAATCACCGGAACACTTTTTTTTAAAAAAAGTTCGTGAATATTCGACAAACGGTGCCAAAGATATAGGCAAGTCAAAAAATCTTCTTTCTATGGAAACATTGTCCACATATACACACATACATATACAGTCAACATTTGTAACCTTTGCAAACAGTTGCAGGTAGAGTGATAATTTTGTGATACATTTGGTTCTCCCCAAATGTATTTATTCATTTTTGTCATTGTTTCTCTTAAATACAGCTGGTGATATAGTACGTGATCAAGGAAAACAGCAAATAAAATTAAGGAATTATGTTGACTGTGGTAAACCACTCACTTCACTTTCGATATGGCTTAAAAAATGAAACAAACGCCATCAAATAAAAGGGTGGACACCAACAAATGAGCACAGACTCTGTAGGCAAAGACTGATGATAGCTTTCGCACTTTTTATAATGGGGCAAATATATTAATCCGTGTAAGTGTTGGTCAATGGAGAAAGGCTAGTTCATTACCCTCTAACGCTCCTCAAGGAACCATGACGAGAGTCGGGGCTTAATTTAGGAAGATGTTTTCATTGCTTGTTGACTCCACGTACAGTACTGCTGCATGATCAGTAAATAGTAACATCTAAATCAAAGGTGTTGAATCCGTTTACTGAGCAGAAATAAAAGGGCTGCAGTAACTTTAAAATGGGATTCTTTCCAAGTGACCTCAGTGGTTGTAGTCCAACTCTGGTTATTGTCATCATCAGAGCTGGGCCACAAGCCTAAACAATAAGTCCCTGTTCCAAAAAGTAGTGTTTTTCTGTGAACCTTCCCTACCATCTTAACACAGAATTCTGGTTTGGTCCTGCGAGCTTCTATTTCATCTTCTCTAAAAGCCTCCGATTGCAGCTCGTTCATGTCTCCATCTCTCCTCTGCTGCTTGATGTACCCATTTTACATTAAATCTGCTTAATCATATGTTAATCATCTGCAGCTAGGTAGAAGATGTCAAAGCTGATGACGTTCGTTTGCAGTTAGTCCTCTCGGAGCTCTAACTTAATTGCAAAAATCTTTGGGAAGAACAGTATGGAAAATAGTTACATCTATCAAGGTGGAAAAAAATGCTTGAGCAGTAGGGAAGAGTTGTCAAGCCAGTGTGTTTGGAGCTCCTCTTGAATATGCTCATCACTAGATTATTCTTCATTTGTGAGAGCCCCCAAAATACGTAGGACAAAGCTGCATTATAGCGAAGGCAGAGATGTTTCACTAGTATCTTTTTATTTCAGATCACCATAAGTTGTCCTTAATCATCACGTTCTGGAGTGGTATTATACTGCATTGTATCATTTGTGTGGCATACAGCTCAAGTACTTAATGTTCTGGTGACATTTACCAACCATGTAAAAGGCAAGTGTTAGAGCCCCGTTTAAACCTAAATGTTTACATATCCCCTGCTTAATGACCTCAGGTTGAAAATCTTTTTGCCATATTGCTTTAAAGACAGGCTCAGCAGTATACAATGTGGACAGTTCTTTTAGACCTTCTCCTTCTGATGCAAGCCATTCATTAAGTTCACAATTACATATTTTTTTAAAGAACGTACTGACAAGCTTGTTGTCAGATATAAAAAATATAGCAAACTTTATTATTAGGTAATATGAATTCAGAGACAGTTATAAGATGCCAGACTATATAAAAAAGCCTTCCAAAAATGACTGCACCGCAAAGAAAATGTTTTTGAAACTATAGAATTTATTTTAGTGTTCATCATAGGAATGGGAGATTGGTGTTCTGACGGGCTAAAGATAAATAAACCTGAAGTATATTCAACCTTCAAAGTAAACCCGTCAAGATGCTGGATAATAACTGGGCATATAGGCCATAGGATGATGATATGAGGCCTTTTCTGATAAAGTTGACACTAGCTAGAAGGGTGGCATTTGATGTCACACCCCTGCCAGTTTATTTGGGAGTAAAGTACCCCTACCAACTTAATAAACACATTCTGGTTAAGTCACAGCACAATTTTAACAGAATCTCCGCTCAGCCCCTTGGTGGCTGTGGCAAACGGAGCAGGCAATTCCTCAGAAAAATCAGAATTAAATAATTTTAAATTCGAGAAAATATCTCAAAATTCCCAAACCAATTTAGAAAAATAGAGCAAAATGATCACAAATCGATTGCAATCGAATAAAAGGAATTAGAAATGTGAAACTTTAAGATTTTGTAGCATGACAAATGGCAATCAGAAATGACAGTTTATGGTTGACTGAGGCTGACTGCAATGGAGCAAAGGTCTAGTAGAACAAATGTGTTACACTGATCAAAGCTCACACCTTCTGACTTAAGTTTATTTCCTAGAGCTCCAAGTCCTCCAGCAGGGCAAAAGATGAATCTTAATCTGACAGTGGCACTTGAGTGATGATATGCCATCATCAATCTCCCATTTAAACTGTTATTTTTGGCACCAGAAGGTCGGAGCAAGAGAAAGCAGGATATCAAAACTGCTAACGAGACGAGATTTTACCACTTCACCCCTACCAAAATTGTTACCTTTGGACTCAGTCATGTTTTTGATTCTGGAAATCTACCAGCGAGGTGAGGCTGTAGTAGTAGCTTTTTTGGCATAAAATCTGGGTCTTCCTACAGCTTGAAAATATAATAAAAACATCAAGAAAATTTGTAGTCCATGTTATGTCATATTCAGCTGTTGAGTGCTGTACCCTTCCAAGTAGTCCTAATCATTCTATTTTAGGAATCTACAAGCAAAGATGATGACAAAGTAAAAAGGAGTAAATATGGTCGAGGTGCATTTTATATTATTATCTCTGCAGTAAGATGACCTACTGATGGCCTTAATTGATATATCTGATGCCCTTTCAAAACAAAAAGGTGTTAAATGAATTTCACCTGTGCCCTTTAATGGATGGAAAAACAATGATGTGTCAGCGTGTGTAGAACGTCTCACCGGATTTTGTAACCTACAATAGTTCAGGAAATTGGTGATCCTGAAATAGAGATCAGGTTGATATGGCTCTTTGGTTACTATTTTTTATTAACCACACGTAAAGATCATCTGAATGTCATTTGAGTATGGCTGTGCTATGGATAGTTAGAGATAAAAATGGGATTATTGGCCCTTACTCACCATAAATGGCATGCTTCATCATTGATCTACACTGGGAGCAATTGTGAGAGAAGCAAAGTTGGGACCTATTTTAAAGTGTACTGAATGGTGATGTGCATAATTTGTGAATAAGGAAAACTGATTAAAGGTTAAAACTGTGTGGGGGTAGGCCAATGAAGTGTAATGACTATTTTCTAAGCACAAAGTAAAAAAAAAACAGGCAGGTCTGTGTTTCAGACCCTGAACGTCTTACTAGCAAACATGTTTTAGCACCTTGCACCAATGTAGCACTTTCATCTGACATGGATTCCATCGCCCAGAAATGATACAGTGATCCATGACTCCAAACACTTGGAGTGACTACACTGTTCCAAGCAGCCTGCAAGTCAGACAGAGAGGTTTCCTGTGGTCTACAGCCAAGGAGTAATGACAGTTTCTCCTGTGAGTATCTCTGCATTCACCCAAGAATCAGTGTTACGTTGTCAGCTAAAAAATAATGAAACCTAAGTTATACTTGTTGTTTTTCAATTTACCTCACTATGCTTCAATACCCATATCTGGTCAATTTTAGAGGGTTTAAACAAGGCCAGTTTAGTGCTCTAAGTGAGCCAGGGCCTGCCATTTCTGAGTCCTGGCCAAGACAAGAAATTAACATAGAAACAGGGCCTGATGTGGTCCTCGGTTTCAGTCCGTCCTCTCTAGAGGAAAAAACAAGGAAAAACCAAAAACTATGTGGCCTCACTGTGTTGGTGTCCTGCTCACATTTTATTGCAAACATATTTTGATAAATTCAGGATTAGATGTCAAGTGTTCTGGATAGCATCTATTGGTGGGAGTAAGACTGTCTGCTTGCCCATCCTTGTGAATAGGACACCTTGCTGGTGGTCCAATCTTTTAAGAGTGATTACTACCCAACTTCTGTCTGTTGCTAATCACTTTACTGTTTTCATGCAAGGAATTACAATCAGACTGAGACTGTGAGGCCATTTCTCTAGTACTGAAAGGTTGTTATTGAACTGTATCTGTGTTGGATAATGTTGTTAACGTTTGGTACCCTAGGGCCTAAAATAATATTTTGCCACAGTTATCAACCAAGTTATCCCCTTTGTGGACTTGACCTTCCAATGGTTGAAACAGCAAAAACTCAAGGGGGCTTGTCAACTGTTTTTATTCCCATATGGTGCAGGATAATGGTGCTATTGGTGGTACAATCAATTAAATAATTTATTTCCTTCTGATGTCACCAGTCTTCATCCAGTAAGACTCTATTTCTGAATTTGTAACTTACACAGTTCTCTTTCATGTGTGTTACGCCAGACACTTTGTTACATAGAGCATACGTCTTTCAGGCATATTCTTAGCTATGCTTCTTAGGCTACATTCCTTTTGCAGCCCCCACCTTTTCATCCTGCTCAATGTATTAACCTAACCTCTATTATTAGTTACTGTAATTACAAAAATCACACTTATTTTCATGTGACCCCATTCCAGCCTATCCATCTCACTGAACAGCTGTGGCATTAAAAGTGCTTGAGTTCAAAATGCACTGACGTTTCTGTACTAATTGTTCCCAGGGCAAATGTAATCTTGTGGTCCATTTTGAAGAATAATCTAATATTAACCACTGTTGTAGCTCGTTCAGAAAGAATTAACTTCTACATGTTTTAGGAGAGAAGTCAACACTTGTAGTCCCGGACAATCATTTAGAATTCATGTGCTCTGATCCTGTCACCACTTATGGAGTGTAATCAGGGAAAAGAAAAAAGACTAACAGAGGCAAGCTAAAAAAAACTGAAGGATTTACTTAAACAAGTTAAATACTAAATTTGAAATAATTTAAATCAAGCACGTCTTTTATTATGTAAACAATAAATTGACTGTTGGCTTCTTTTAATCAGCTTACAGTGTTGACAGGTATTGGATCATTAGTGAAAAAGACAATGGAAGATTCTGAGACTAATGCCTGAATCAAGGTGATGGCAACATGCTCAGTTTGTAGTCGGTGTGCCCATAATTCTCTAATAGGTGGATAAAGGTAACTTGTGATTTTGATTTTCAAATTAGCTACTTTATACTACATGATCTTAATAACATTGCGTTGTATACTAATGCTTTAGTTACTTAATAGTAGAGGTTATTGTATGCAGTGTGTGCAATACAATTGTTTCAATTCTGTATAATGTTTGACAGTTTAACTGTTATCTATTTAGTTAAGAGGAGTGGGCACAATACCTAGAGAATCAAAATTCTACGTCGTATTGGCCCTGTTGATATACCAATAGATAAAAGCAAAGTAGTAAGATTTAAGTAATATAATTCTTAGCTCATGTATTTGTACTGTTTTTAATATTTTTCCTTAAATGTCTGGTGACCTGTTGTTGTGTCATGTGTCACCTTGTAACAGAACTAAAAAAAGAGTATATTTATTTAAAAATTGCTTTTATTTTGAAAAGCTACCCTTTTAAATGTATTTGATTAAGACCGACTCAGTCAAATTCAGTATATATTTTAAATGTAAACACGTTTTACTAGCCGAAATTCTCTATTGTGTTAAATTATTACTAATCCCAACTTATTTCAGTAACAGCATCTTGTTTATTTTGCACATTACCAAATAAGTAAACAATATTGAAATGATACGTGTGGTGTGTTTTATTTGAATTCATTTCTTGTGTCTTATGAAGTTAACACATTCATGCATTTAATCTGATAATCTAAAATACTACGCATTTAAAGAAGTGTAATCTATGTAATGTTTCTTTCCTTGCTGAGAAAAATTGCATGAGATACCCAGCCCAAATTATTTTAGGAACTTTGCATTCTTTTTTATGAAATTTTGGAAAATACTTTTCTTTAGAACCACAGGAGACAGTTGGAGGAGAAAATAGCTCTCAGCAAGACATTTTCTGCTCAAGCCAGTCTCTCGAGAGTCAAAATTGCACAAAATTTCACATCATGTGAAACAGCAAAACATTTGCTGTGTTTCAAACAATTGAACTGCTGCCACATTTGACACATTTTGCACAATGAAAACTAAAAATTGGTGTAAATATGGCTTAATTAAAATAAAAATATTTGCAAAGACTGTTCAGGGGCATGAGTATATTTTCATTTTTCTTCACCATAATGCAAATCAGTCTTCCCAATATAGCAGTCTGAGATGTGACAGTCCCGACCGCTATTCAAGGGGGGCCCAACAAAGGTCCACTGTAGTAGGTAAGCAGGTTGCTTGGACAGTGCCTTCTGAGCCAATAGGACATGACACAGTGACTGTTCCAAACATCCTTGTTGAATATATTGTAAAATACTGACGTCCACAACCCAAATTATTAAGCACTACTAGAGCAATACATCTCTAAACATCTATTCAATTGTAATATACCACGCTACATTCTTTGAAGAGAGTAGACCTCCCTTTCTGTAGTGCCATAGCATCATCACACCTAGATTAAAATAAGAATGGACTAGAAGCATACTGAACTGCACTTTTATCTTGGAGTGCAACTTCAAATATGTAATTTGACATCTTGTCCCATCCAGACAGTCTTATGCTTTGAAAGAGGCCAGGCATACCTTCTGGAGGGCAAAACAAATGGTGACATCATGAAAAGCATGTTTTTCAAATAAAATACAAAAAACATGAACTGGACTCCACAGTGACAGGAAATGTTACTTTCATAGACTACAAGTAAAAATGGATTTTACATTCAGTTTTACTACTAGGGTTATGAGTCTAATCACACACTTTTAGAAAGAAAAGAGGGCTGGATAAAGTCTAACCTAAATGGTGTAGGGGGAGTATGAAATGAGGGACATGGATGCTAGATTTCCTAATCGACGCACCACCACATATGTCCTGTACATAGCTAAAGCTCAATCTTACCAAGGCAGAATTCCTGTTATTTGGTAAGAACAACAAGCAACAACTAATCCAAACTTGGCTCAATAACATAAACCTTGAAAGGATTCACCCTGGACACAACCTCACCCTCAAGAAATACACTCCCAAGGGAACAAAGATAGTCTGGTTCCAGCTCTCTTTACAAAAGTGAAATTGTTCCTCCCAGAAAACAACTTCAGAACTGCTTTTCGTGTTCTTGTAAGTCTTGTATCTGAATGGTGGCAATTCCCTGATGGTTGACATCACAGAATCCACAATGGCCCGCTTTAAAGCACCAACACACCACTGCCCTTCTCATCCATGGACTGAAGAAGTATGACAACATGACCCCTATCCTGGTGAAACTCTACTGCCTCACTTTTGCCCAGCCCGCACAATCTTCAGATCATAACCAGCTGCATCATTTACAAAGATGTCATGATCAGCACCCCAGGCTGAAAAACGAACCATCTCTGGCATGTCTGAACACACCCACAGGTAGGACACCATCATACTGGAGGCAAAGTGTAAAAAAAAAAAAAAAAAAGGCAATGTGCCATCTAGGCACCCAGGATTGAGAACAAAATCTCTGTATCCATCAGGACTACCTCAACCCTTCTTCACTTTAGGAAAAACCTAAAAACACCTCTTTAATCAACACTATATTACATTGCATCAGTCCCCTTATGCTCTTAGAATTTACCTACTTCTTCATTTTTCTATTGTCTGTATCTTTGCCTTTGATCCAAAACAACAGTCTGCTGTCTCTTGTCTGTATTTATTATGTGCAAATACAAATACCATACATGAACATAATGCATACACAGAAAAATCCACTAAGGGCACCCCCTTATAAACTGTGTGGTGAATGCAGATTTATTTTCCAACTGTGCTCACTAGCTTATGCAAATGTCCTCTGATGGTTACTACATCCCAAAAGAGTTAAACTATTTGAATCTTTTTGCATAGATATACTTAAGGAAAGGAGCTCTTATTTAAAGGATTCAGGATCTAAAAGTCACACCATGATGGTAAAGAGAAAAATATATAAACCATACCTAGGACGCCTGATTGGAGAACCATTTAGATTATTTTGCTATTGCCATGCCCTTCTACAAATCTGCAAACTACTCAGCTTGACCCACTGTTAACAGTGTTTCAAAGTCATCTAAATGCCAACAGGATAATTAAACCTCTGGGATATCCCAACAACATATCATATGAGCATTATTTATACTCCCGGTCATTCTCTGCATCCCTAGAAGATGAACTGCAGCCTTTGATGCATAAACAGTAAATATCCTTCTAGGGGCCTTGTCTCAAATACTAAGGAAAGTAACCTTGATGCTTAATATTCACACAAAATGTTGATGTCCCTGATTTAAATATCCTTCTGAGGGCTACATACCTCCTTGCTACACCCTTCCATTCAAGACTAGATTGACGTGATGAAATCTAATATAACATTCATAAAGCATCAATCCTTTCAGCAAGTAGATGTACATCTGGTGTACATCATCATATTAGGCTTCCTGTGGCTCCATCATCCATAACAGATTCTACTAAGGTGCTAGGCACCTTTTGTGAATGGGTACAACTACATATTAAGCCTAATTATGGAAATGATAAAGGCCATAAGAGTTTTCACCAGGCACCTCTTTGGGATTATAGCAGACCATCTGCTAACAAAATCCTGTAACCAGTTTGTGGGTTATACAAATGTAATGAGAAGTGCTTCTTACACCATTTACTTATCGACTTGAGGCATTCCATTACTTCAGAACATTAGAACCAAACTATCCAAGTAGCAAATGCTGGAGTTCACAGCTTCGTGATGTCTTTACACGTACCAAACATGGTTGATACAAATGAGGGGTCCCAGTACTTATCAAACGGAGTTAGAAATTGTTGCGCCACTAGAGGTGTGAAATATTTGCATAATTATTTTTCACGTAATTAAGCAAAATTTCAGCCAAATTACATGGGATTATACAAAATGCAAATCAGTTATTTAAATCTATATTTTAGCTCGAAATGCATCCTTTTACCAATTTTTAAAGGGAGATACACTCCAAACTAAAAATGTGTCTTCAAATAAAAAAAGGAAAGCACTGTAAACAGTGGCCACTCACGTTCTATTGTCCATGAGAAATAACGTTTTACAGCAAATGGTGTGTAACTATGCAACATGATGTGATAGAGTAATTTCAGAAATTTTGCATAAAAGGCATCACATGAAATTTCTAAAACTATGCCGGAGAAATTGAAATTTCACTCAGGCCTACATAATACATCTTGTCCTCCTTGTCACTGCAGAAAACAAACCAGACAATATTATGTGCAAGAAGGCTCATAAAAATGTAAACATAGCTATCAAAGTTGTGACACATTTCCTGACAATTATGAAGAGAAAATGATATCACCAGCATCATAGAATGCTTTCTCTTTGACAGCTCCAAAATAACTTAATACTGTGTACGGTAGCACAACATTCATACCAGAAATGTCACACATGAGGACAAATAAGCAATAGATAGGCCAACTAGATGATCATATGTATCTCATAAACCAGATAGGATGACTCAAGGTGCTGACAAGGTGCTGTTTGTTGAGAATAGACAGCAGAGCGAGATAGCATTTAGATGGGTTACATATGGGGTTTTAACCACAATGGCATCTGTTTATAATAATATGTGGAATAAATCCTTCTTTGTTTTACATCCTGCTTGCATAAAATGGCATTTCAGGACAATTTTGAACTCATTTAGTGAGAGGCCAACTTCAATCTCAGAAGACAGCGTGTCCCAGTGGTAGGGACCTAGCAGGTATAGAGAATGGAATTGATAGGCCACATATAGTGGTTGGAGTTGTACTAGTGATATTTGGTTGGTAGATTTATAGCCAGTCAGCATGCTGGCTGGGAGAAATGCTGTAGGCTACCTTGAAAATATTTGTCAGTAGCTACTAGACATACTTGATTTTTAGCTGAGACCCATTCTGCTTTGTGAAGGAGGGGGTGATGGGTGTATGTCGCGACATATAGGAAAGAATTCTATTTCTAATTTAAATGTCTGATAAGTAAAAGCAATATTGCTGAAGTTCTAGAAGAAGGTTGTTGTAGTAATCCAATCTGTTAAGTGTATGAAAAAGGAGATATATTTCTACTGTTTAGTGCTTGCTGTTGTGTTGAATAGACTGTCCCAGTGATAACTATTGTAATGTGCATTGAATGGTTGAAAATACCCCAGGGTTTATAGCTGAGCTGGCGAAGTTAGGCTGTCTGTAGGGAAGTGGACAGAACTTGGTGGAGGGGTGGGTGTGGAGGAAAAGATGAAGTATAGTACCTCTGTTTTGAAGTTAGGCATAAGAGACCTATGGTGCATACTCGGAGTACAGGATCAAAGTAGGTAGAAGTTTATTTGTAAGAGGCCACATGGTTGTGGAGCCACGCAACCAGCGACTGTCCACAGCTTCCTCTGTTCCCAATAACAGTTCTCGTATTTTCAATGTCAACATTGTCAGAATCTTATTGCATCACTTTACAGCCTCAGAATCTTATTGCATCACTGTACAGCAAAACACTGTAGTTATAACAAGACCTTGGGGCCATCCAATAGCCAATGACAGTGAGCCACTCTGAGATGTATGTCTGGAGATAAAGTGAGAGGGTAGGAATGTTTAACACGATTCATGTTTTGTCAGTAAATAGATGATATGAGAAAACAAAGGATATGATTGTGTTGAAAAGAGATGGTATAAGTGGAAATTAGGATTGGACATAGAACTGACCCCTGAAGGGTTCAAAACAATAGAGGGGTTGTTGTGGATACTTTAGAGTCCCTGACCATTGAGAAAGAGTTATCAGATAGCAATGATGGAAATGTTTTAGGAACAGAGTCTTTGATGTAACCTAGTGACGAGAATGAAGCTATATTACAGGTGGATGTAAAGAGCAGAGGAAATAAAGTTGGTAATGTGGGAGACTGTGGTTTGAATGAAGGGCACAGAAGTTAGACTGGAAGAGATGTTGGCGGTTGTTAATACAGACACATGTAATAAATCAGCTGAATATTTGGTGTTACAGTATCTTGGAGAAAAAAAGAATTTTGGAGACTGGACAGTAGTTAGGTCATCAGTGGGTTTCCTAAGAGTAGTACAAAATCAGATTAGAAAGTATGTGGGTAGGTTTAAAATAGGATGGAGTAATTAAAAAGGAGTGGTAGGGAGTGAAGTACTTTAGAAGAAAGAAACAAGTGTTTGAATGTCTGGGTGTTGAAGTGATTGTAAGGTGTGCATGATGGATAGTCCCAGGCCAAACTGAAATAATGGCAATTTAATTTGCATAATTTCAGGAATTTTGCATTATTGCGTAATTATGCTGCCGATCATGGCAAAATTGTACTATGAGAGAACTGGATGATGCGACTAACCAGAACATGAACAGCCGTTGTTCACAGCAGTTCTGTTTTTCACACTATTTTTTTTCTCACAAAATGCATCCTCATGTAAGAAATTAACAGAAGGATGCATTTGTGCTAAAACATGGATCTGTATTTTGCATAATTATGCATAATGTCACGTCATTTTCACAAATGTATGCATAATTTTGCACAAATCTAATGCTGGATTAGTGGCTTTAGGAATAGGGAGAGCCTGCAAATCTAAAAACACTTCTGAAAGAATAAGCATTCGTAACAAACTCTAACAACCTTTCATTATATCATTTAGTAGAGAAAAAGTGTAAAACTCCACCAAAACCACCCTTCTTCCACTATTTCCAATTGAAAACTGAACTACAATTGAAAATCACCAAAAATGCTAGTGGCAAAGAAATTCAATCAACTCAAAAAACCTACTTCTTGACTGAAAACTCTCTATTTAAAACTTTGATTATCATTACGTGAAACAGGACACTGGTCAATAAAACTGAAATTAATAATAGAGGAACCCAGCATGCCTTTACACAAAAGAAAATATTTGTAAAATATTTTCTGTAAAATACTCGGCAAGAAAACATTGTTTAGAAAAAATAATATGCACCTTTGCATCTGTAATAAAATACAGATTTAGGTTTTCATTTCTTGACAAGACTGAAGGCAAGCCTTATCTTCAAGTTCAAACCTTTTAAACTGCACACAAAAAAAGCAGGTTCCTCAGACTTAAAATAATATGGTTTATGAGATTGAACAATATAGAGACCTCAATGTCTCCTGCAAACTGATCTTCACAATATATCCCAAATTAAAGACCAACATGCCATGGCACCTCTCAGTCAATAAGCCAGAAGGTTTGACACATCCACACCAAATTCTTGCATTACTGTCATCACCAATAGGGATAAGGTAAGCAAGTACACATGATGGAAAGGCATACAACAAGAAATTAGCAACTTATCTGCTCAGCTAAATGCCTCCGATTTAAAATGGGGATATGAAATCCAGACATCCATATTTAAGTTGTTTAACCACATGAAAAATACACCTTAAAAGGAGAACAGTTTACTGGAAATAGACAAAGCAGACGTACTATTTACTACTCACAAATTACTTGTCGCAATATGCGAGATGTATTTTTTCAACCAGTAAAAATGTTTATGAAACACATATACACCACTAGTTTGGTTTGTAAAAAAACAGATTTGGATTGCGTTGTAATTCAACCTGCCTAATTAATATTCATTATTTACGATGCAAATTGTGACTCATTCAAATTGACCACAATCACTCAGATGGTGACCTACAAGGGTCAACAGCCCACTATATCGTAATGATTATCATTATTGATTTTATTTAATGCAGCCCATTTTCCTAAATGGAATTTTGGCAGTGGTAGTATGGGGACTCCTTCAGTTTGGCAAAATGGTTACCACTTCCTTAAATGTATTGGTACATATTCAATGTTTTGTGATCTGATTTCCGTTAGAAAACATTAATGTTTAGGATACCAAATCTGTATATGTAAGGGACGCCTGTATATGTATGGAATGCCTATAAAGTCCCCATTCCAGATAATAACTTTCAGTTCAGACTCCCATTTTAGGAGTTGAAAAAACTTTTCCGTCTCCTAATGGGATTAGTTCAATAGCAATTTAAATTATACAAATGTTGAATCAGAGCTTTTGTGACCAATAACATGCTTACTATGTATGGCCCTTATTTCCTTAACTTCAATTATGGTAAGTACAACAGGAATGAAATCTTTAATATATCTGCTAATGTCTATTACCTGGCTATTTCAAAAACAATTGTAATCTAAATACTTAATATCTGCTTACAGAACAAAATATATCCTGTACTGAATACTTAGAGCCTGATTCACAAAGGTAAACTTACACTTTGTGTATGTTAAAGATTGTTTACTATTCCCAAAGTTAATTTATGAGTAGTGTCTTTATGACGGTGGAGTCTCAGCACATAAAAATATAGTATAGTCCCAGCTTTTTATGTGTGGAGACTCTGCTGTCATAAAGACACCACTAGTATAATACATTTGTGAATAGCAAACAGTCATAAAATGTTTATCTTTGTGAGTAAGGACCTTAATTTCAACTTATTGCAATAACACTATCTTGCTAATTTAGCAAATTGCAGACTCAAGAGGCCAGGACTTATTGCTAAGGTACTTCTGTAAAAATTAATGTTTGTGAAATATATGTTTGTCCAGAAGAGTTCAGATGCAAATGTCACTGTCTACACTACTGATGCCCAAGGGGATTCATATGATTTTCGAATGCCCCAGCAAGACGGTGCAGTTTATGCAAATGTGCATTTCTTCCTCATTCCCAAACCACATGATTCAAACAAGTTGGAAGCATATTCTGAAAGGCCAATTTTTTTTTTTTTTCTTCTGAAATATTCAAAATGTCATTTGAAGCTGACTGACATGACTATGTTAGTTGGCATCCGAGGTTGGTAATAACTTCTGAAGTAATGTGGATGTTGAAGGAGACTCCATGACTGCACCTTCCAAGCCTTAGTAACTAAAATCAGATGGTCCCACAATCTTCCTAACTTTAAAGCCTCTTTTCCAATCAGGGAAAATGGAGGAAAATCCTGGTCTCCAGCAAAGACTGAACAATTGTTTCTGAGGATTCAAATCTGTTTACCATTTGAAAAACCTATAAGACTGCTTTTTAAAGGGACTAACAAAAATGTCCAAATCCAAAGGACCTCAAATCGTTTATAAATGAATGTAACTCCTCAAATCCAACTTTTAATTGGTTGTCTCTTTCTAGAACACAAAGCTTTTGATGTTCAAAATGAATTTTAATTCCAATCTCTCTGTCAATTGACGGGAATTCAAGCTACTTTGCTGTTTTTAAAATGTTTCTATGTCGGAGACAGTATCAACATTTCCACATCCACTCTGCTAATATTTTTACACTCTACCTCTAGGTTTGTTAAACATAAACATAGACTGAATTCTTGTTCATGCTAAACAAAAGCATACACCTGGCAAAACTCTCACCCATCCTCTGACGGCAGATATAGTTGTTAGGTATTGTAAAACTTAAAACGGGCAGCGTGAAATGTTCTCTTCTTCACCAGCTGTCTCCAGGCTCATGCTGCTCATACCCACCAGAAAACCTAAGAGCTCCATAATTTGATATGTGTCCAATAAAGACTTAGGGGGTCATTACAACCCTGGCGGACGGTGTTAAAGCGGCGGTAATACCGTAAACAGGCTGGCGGAACAAAAAAGGGAATTATGACCGTGGCGGAAACCGCCAGCATAGACAGCCACTTTAACACTCCGACCGCCACGGCGGTACAGACAAGCAGCACGGCGGTCACCGCCAACAGACAGGCGGGAGACAAAGTACCGCCCACAGTATTACAACAGGCCAATCCGCCACCTTTTCCGGGGCGGATTCACTGTGGATAAAAACATGGCGGAAACAGCTTTTGCAATGGGAAAACGCTCACCTGAACACACTCCACGAGGAAGGAAGACACCATGGAGCTGGAACTCCAAATTCTCCCTGCGATTGTGTTCCTGCTCCTCTACGAACATCAGCAACGGCGGCGCCGAAGACAACGGTGAGTACTGCACCTACGACATAGGGGAGGCAAAAGTCAGGGACACACACACGCAAC
Source organism: Pleurodeles waltl (assembly GCF_031143425.1). NCBI lineage: Eukaryota > Metazoa > Chordata > Amphibia > Caudata > Salamandridae > Pleurodeles > Pleurodeles waltl. The sequence goes on from NC_090440.1 coordinate 1,764,200,201, forward strand.
ACCTCCACCCCCACCCCCACCCTCGCACACTACAACACCCACACCAATGCATTACCAAACATCACAGGAACAACCCCCAACCCCCCCCGGAAGAATGCAAAGACAAAAGGAAATTCAGTACAACCATTGTAATGTATCAAAATACAGTAAGCTCATATATACATAAATATATACACATTCCAAATATATACATCACGATTAGAAGTGCAGGTATGCACATTTCAATGTCCGTGGACCACTGGGCCCAAAATGCATGGGCGAGGCCCACACACAATACCTGTCCAGAAACGGAGAGAACACTGCAGGGGAATCAGATAGAAATACAACAGGCACCTCAGGGGGAAGGGAAGGGGGGGCACCTCAGCCGGATGACATCACCACACTAGATCTACGACGGGGCTCCATGCCCATTGATGTATCCTGGGGAGTGCAAAGCCACAGTCTCACAAGTCTTTGCAGTGGGTGGTTTGCCCACTGTACCATCCTGGGGAGTGCAAAGCAACAGACTCTCAAGTGGATAACAGTCTCCATTGGTTCTGGAGGGGGACTGGTGCCCAGAGTGCTTCATCCTGTTAAGGACAGACGGAGTGGATGCTGTTCTCCACTGGTTCTGGAGGGGGACTGGTGCCCAGAGTGCTTCATCCTGTTAAGGACAGACGGAGTGGATGCTGTTCTCCACTGGTTCTGGAGTGGGACTGGTGCCCATAGTGCATCACGCTCCCCGTGACGGTCCCAGTTCCATCACTGCCCCTGCCGCATATGGGCTAACGATGCTTGAGTTGGCGGTGCTTGCCCTGTTCAGCGGTGCTTGCCCTGTTCAGTGGTGCTTGCCATGGCGGTCTTTGCCCTGTTCAGCGGTGCTTGCCCTGTTCAGCGGTGCTTGCCATGGCGGTCTTTGCCCTGTTCAGAGGTGCTTGGCCTGTTCAGCGGTGCTTGCCATGGCGGTCTTTGCCCTGTTCAGCGGTGCTTGTCATGGCGGTCTTTGCCCTGTTCAGCAGTGCTTGACCTGTTCAGCAGTGCTTGACTTTTCTGTCTCTGACCTGTGCAGCGGTGTGTGCCATGGCAGTCCCTCATTGCCCAGCCGGGCTGTGGCTGCCGGGGCCCTCCTGGGCACTGACTCTGCCGGTGGTCTCCGGACCAGTGACGATTGTTCTGCCCTCCTGGGCACTGACTCCCGCAGTGGTCTCCGAACCAGTGACGATTGTGCTGCCCTCCTGGGCACTGACTCTGGCGGTGGTCTCCCGACCAGTGACAATGGGGCTGGCGGTGGCGTCCTGGGCAGCGGGGAGGATGGCGTCCTTCTCCGCCGTGCTGCTCTTCCCAGACTTTGGCGACTTCTTCTGCCCCTTCCCCACCTTGGGAGGAGTCACAGCTGACTTGACGCTCCCCCCGGGACCCTTGTGAGCGGCTTTGCCGGCAGGAGTCTTCACCCTCTCCCGTCGGGCACTGTCCAACTTCTGGTGTTTCACAGGGGGTGGACTGGCAGTGCTTTGGCTCTGTGTCACACTGGCTGCCCTGGTGCCCGGTGCACTCCACATACCTCTAACAGGCACCACTGGTACCGGACTTTTTTTGGCTGAGGTGCTAGTACGGGACCTATGAATTGGAGGGGGGATGGTGGGACAGAGGTCAAGGTTGCTCAGGAAAAGTTTCTGACGAACACTCGGACGGGTAGATGGAGCGGGTCTGGGAGTGGAGGAAGAGGACGTGGTTGTAGGAGGTGTAACTTTTGAGCTTTAGGTGCAGATGCATGTTCTGGAGGCTGTCGTGAGGTGGATGGATGTTGGGTGTGTGTGTGCCCGCGTTTGTGTACTTTGGGAGGGGGCGTCACAGACACACTGGGAGAGGACACCGGGGACGTGTAAATGGTAGTGGGGGTGGTGAGTGCAGTTGACCGGGGTGTGGTGCTGGGTGTTCTGGTGCGAGTCCTAGTGGCTGTAGTGGTAGTGCATGCAGGTGAGAGTGTAGATGAGACTGGGAGGGAGGAGGGAGACGACGACGAGGGGGACACAGTGGAGGCAGTGGATGTTGCTGTGTCTGTATGTGGGTGATGCTTGTGTGAGTGCCTGTGGGATGTGTGGTGCCTATGTTTGCCTGAGCTGCCCTTGTGTGTTGACGTGTGTGCAGGCTGGTCTGATGGTGTGCTTGGGATAGGCTGAGGTACAGGGGATTGGGTCTGGGTGGAGGAAGTTGGAGGGTGGAGGCTAGACACAGGGACAATGGCTGCCATCAGTGCTGAGGCCAGAGATTGCAGGGTTAGATGATGGGAAGCCTGACCAGAATGAATGCCCTCCAGGAATGCATTAGTGTGCTGCAACTCCCTTTCTACACCCTGGATGGCATTCACAATGGTAGACTGCCCAACAGTGAGGGACCTGAGGAGGTCAATGGCCTCCTCACTGAGGGCAGCAGGGGTGACAGGGGCAGGGGCTGAGGTGTCTGGGGCGAAGGTGATGCCGACCCTCCTGGGTGAGCGGGCACGGGGCGAAGGCTGAGGGGCTGCTGGGAGGGCGGTGCTGGTAGGGGGGTGGCAGCTGTACCTGTAGAAGTGGGGGGCACAGATTTTGCCGCCACCACAAGGGAGTTCCCATCGGAGGACGAGTCTGTGTCGCTGGTAGCTGATCCGGTGACCGCCGTGAAGCTCCCCTCGCCCTCCGTCCCACTGGTGTATTCAGAGTCCGTGGTGTAGCCCTCCATGGCCATGCGGGATGCAGCCCCCTCGTGCGCCAGTGCCCCTGTACCTCCGCCTGATGATGCTGATGCACAAGAGAACAGGGAGAGCACAAAAGGGGGTGGGGAAACAGAAGAAAGACAGGTTGAGTACATGGCTTACCGCTACCATTGGCGGACAATACAGACACAGCATCCCCCTGCACTACGCCGCACTCTTGGGCTCTACAGATGCAGTTCCTGGGATATGGCCTACATGGCTATGATAGACATCTGCACACAGAGATGACACAGGGGCATGTATACCTGTACTTGGCACTCTACAGAGGTGGGGTGGAGTGCCACATGGCCTGCATTACGGAGGGGCCTAGCCTACGGAACTCGCCCTGGCCTAGGGAAACCCACAGCCCTCCTCCCCCACCAAGACCCCTCCACTGCTTGCAAAGTCATGAGAATGTGAGTGTACTCACCCCCTTGTGTCTGCTGTGATGCCCTCATGCGCCCATCCAACTCAGGGTAGGCCACCGCCAGGATCCGGAACACCAGAGGGGTCATGCTGCGACGGGCACCCCTCCCACGTTGGGAGGCCATCCCCAGCTGAGCCTTCGCCGTCTTCTTGCTCCAGCAGCGAATGTCCTCCCACCTTTTACGGCAGTGGGTGCTCCGTCTCTGGTGGACCCCCAGGGTCCGGACGTCCTTGGTGATGGCACGCCAAATATCCTTCTTCTGGTGGGCACTGACCTACATGACATGTACAGGGGAAGAAGAGAAGTCATTACCAACTGCACCGTCGAAGTGAGTGGCCCACATCCCTGCCCTTGCCTTCACACTCCTTCATGCTCGCAGAACTCTGCCCCCTTCCTACTTACATCCAGCCCTCTCCACCCAGGCATAGCCCATACAACTTGCACCCTATGTACTCACCTGTTGGTCTGGAGGACCGTAGAGTAGCGTGTACTGGGGGAGGACCCCGTCCACGAGCTTCTCCAACTCCTGTGCAGTGAAGGCAGGGGCCCTTTCCCCAGACGCACGTGCCATTGTCTCTTCCAGACCGAGGTCACAGCAGCACTTGCAGTGTAGGTCCTCTCCTGTCGAAGATCAGGTATCGAGTGAGTGAACAGACAGAAAATGGCGGTCACGTCCACGGCGGTGACGTCCGCGACGGTGCATATCATCACCGCCGGCGCTCTTCGTCATTGGCTCCTGGGACCCATAGGGTCCTATGTTAACCAATGCAGCATTCCGCCGCGGTCTACGACCGTCTACCGCAACGGTGTAGAACTCCAGCGCAGTTACCTCACATCTCATTGTCCCACTTTAGAGGTCAGGCATCCGACATTTCAGGGGCCCACATGGCTTCTTTTTCAACTGTCACACATACCTAGGCCTGGAGTCAACACACATACAGAAAGCTTTTTGTATTTTGTGTCGTGTTCTGTGTAGCTGTGGGTACATACCTCAGAATTGGTTGACTCTGTGGTCACTGTTGTCCTTCCTAGGCACCGTCAGCTGGGACATGTGAGGAGATGGCGGAATCCTCCGGTGTACCGACCGCTGGTGGACCCATTGACAATGGAGGAGCGACATTTAATCATCACCTACAGGTTTGACCGTGCCACAATCCAGGAACTCTGTACCCAGTTGGAATCAGACCTTATGTCACCAATCCGCCATCCCACAGGAATCCCCCCTCAAGTGCAGGTACTATCAGTGCTCCATTTCCTAGCAAGTGGGTCATTTCAAACAACAGTGGCCATGGCATCAGGGATGTCCCAGCCTATGTTTTCCAACGTGTTGTCCAGAGTGTTGTCTGCCCTGCTGAAACACATGAGGAGCTACATCGTTTCCCCTCAGGTGGAGGATTTGGCTACAGTTAAAGGTGACCTCTATGCCCTGGGACATATCCCTAACATCATAGGTGCCATTGATGGGACCCATGTAGCTCTGGTCCCCCCCGCAGGAGTGAACAGGTGTACCAGAACCGGAAGAGTTATCATTCGATGAATGTACAGATGGTATGTTTGGCAGACCAGTACATCTCCCAGGTAAATGCTATGTTCCCTGGCTCAGTGCATGACGCCTACATCCTGAAGAATAGCAGCATCCCTTATGTGATGGGTCAACTCAAGAGGCACCGTGTGTGGCTATTAGGGGACTCTGGTTACCCCAACCTGTCATGGCTACTGACCCCAGTGAGGAATCCCAGGACCAGGGCAGAGGAGTGCTACAATGAGGCCCATGGGCGGACTAGGAGGGTGATCGAACGCACCTTCGGCCTCCTGAAGGCCAGGTTCAGGTGCCTGCATATGACAGGTGGTTCCCTATTCTACTCACCAAGGAAGGTGTGCCAGATCATCAACGCCTGCTCTATGCTTCACAATCTTGCTTTGCAACGCCAGGTGCCTTTTCTGCAGGAGGATGGTCCAGATGACAGTGTTGTGGCAGCTGTGGAGCCTGTGGACAGTGATGAGGAGGAAGCTGAGGAAGAAGACATTGACAACAGGGACTCTGTCATACAGCAATATTTCCAGTGACACACAGGTGAGAACAATTTCTTTACTAGTACATTTACTTTCACACTTCTACCTCTATCCTGTCTGTCAATTTGAAGCAGTATTTGGTAACTGAGTTGTACATTTCCATTACGGTTTCACAGGTGTGGTTACCAACGTGTGTCATCTACCTGCATCCTTCATGGACTTGTGATGTGTGACATAGGTATGTTTACATTACAATCTTCGAAAGGATTTTGTCATTGTCATATATAATACAAATTTAAAAAATCACAGACTGACTCCAGATTGTTTTGTGGTTCAAGGGTGTTTATTGACGTGCTAATTATTGGATGGGGTGGCAAAATGGTGATGGGTGATGGTGGAGGAATGTCCATGGCAGAGTCCAGTCTATTAGTCTCACAGGTGCACTGCCCATATGGGCATAGGAAGTGGAGCTGGGGCAGTTCGAATATGGACAGGGTAACAAAGTGGGACAGTGGGATGACAATCAGGGTGGTCTCATTTCTTGGCGGGGGTCTTGCCATCGTGCTCTGTCCTGTTCCTGGATCTCAGGGACCGCTTGCGGGGTGGTTCTCCGTCTGTAGGGGGTGGGGTGCTGGTGTGGTGGTCCTGTGGCGGGGCGTCCTGTCCACTAGCGCCAGCGGAGGTGGTGGGCAGTTCATCGTCCATGCTAGTGTCGGGGGCCGCTTGGATTGCCACGGTGTCCCTCATGGTGTTCTGTATGTCCTTTAGCACCCCTACGATGGTGCCCAGGGCGGAGCTGATGGTTCCGAGCTCCTCCCTGAAGCCCAAATACTGTTCCTCCTGAAACTTGGCCAGGGCCGTAGCCATCGTCTCCTGGGAGTGGTGGTATGCTCCCATGATGAAGGAGATGGCCTCGTGGAGAGTGGGTTCCCTTGGCCTGTCCGCCCCCTGTCGCACAGCAGCCCTCCCAGTTCCCCTGTGTTCCTGGGCCTCCGTCCCCTGGACCGTGTGCCCACTACTACTGCCCCCAGGTCCCTGTTGTTGTTGGGGTGGTGGGTTATCCTGGGTTCCCTGTAGTGGTGGACAGACAGCTGATTGACGTGTCCTGGGTACGTAGGTATGGGCCTGCTGGGTGGGTGCTGTGCTGGTGTTATCAGAGGGTGGAAGGTCAGTGTTGGGCTGTGCCTGTGCGAGGGGAACCGACTGTCACGAGGCCCACGATGGTCCGGGCTGGTCATCTGGATCCAGTTGGCCAGAGCTGCTGTCATCTCTGTGGGCCTCTTGTGTGGGTGGGGTAGAGATGTCTGGACCCCCCTGTCTGGTGACGTTAGGTAGTGGTCCTGCAGGGGTATAAAAGTATGATTATCGCATCTGTGTGTGTCATGGTGTGCAATGGGTGGGTGAGCGTGTACCCCAGTGCTAGCATTCCTGTGTGGGGGCTTGTGTGATGATGGTTAGGGGGTGTTATGGGTATGTGCAGTGGGCATGCTTTAGTGATGGGTATCCATGCTTTGTTGTGTCATGTAGGGCTTGGTGTTGGGATGGGTGGTTTGTGTTATTAGTACATTAGTGAGGAGTTGGCGTGATAGGGGAGGGGGTGAGGGTGGGGGTGTGTGATAGCATGCAGGTAGGGTGGGGGGATATGATAGTTAAGATTTGACTTACCGGTGTCCATTCCTCCACCGACTCCTCCGAGGCCCTCAGGATGCATAATGGTCAAGACCTGCTCCTCCCATGTTGTTAGTTGTGGGGGAGGAGGTGGGGGTCCGCCGCCAGTCCGCTGAACCGCGATGTTGTGCCTGGAGACCACGGAACGCACCTTCCCCCGTAGATCGTTCCACCTCTTCCTGATGTCCTCCCGATTTCTTGGGTGCTGTTCCACTGCGTTGACCCTGTCCACGATTCTTCGCCATAGCTCCATCTTCCTAGTTATAGAGGTGTGCTGCACCTGTGATCCTAATAGCTGTGGCTCTACCCGTACGATTTCCTCCACCATAACCCTGAGCTCCTCCTGCGAAAACCTGGGGTGTCTTTGGCGTGCCATGGGGTGGTGTAGGTGATGTGTGGGGTGGTGTGTGTGGTGATGAGTGTGGTGATGTGTAGTGGTGTGGGGTGTTTTGTGCATGGATGTTGTGTGGGTGATGGTGTTGTGTGCCTCTGTGTGGTGGGGTTGTCTATTGCTGTGCTCTCTGTCTGTCACCTTCGTCTCTAATTTTTGGTCGTAGGGGTTTGTGGCTGATGTGGGTGTGTGTTTTATATTGTGTTGGGTGTGTGGGAGTGGTGTTTGTATGTGTATCAGGTGTGTGTATTTTGAATTGTCCAATGTGGTGGTGTTTTGGAGATGTGTGTGTATTTTGAGCGCGGCGGTGTGCACCGCCAATGGAACACCGCGGTTGAAAGACCGTCGCGTGGATTCGTGGGTCGTGATAGCATGGGCGTGTTTCTGTTGGCGTGATGGTGGGGGTTTTGTTTTCGCCAGTTTATCACTGACCTTTGGTGTGGTGGACTTGTGTGGGTGTCTGAATTTCGGCGGATTCCGAGATGTGGGTCATAATAGCTGTGGCGGAATTCCGCAGCTGCGGCGGTGTATTGGCGGTCTTCTGCACGGCGGTATGTGGCTTTTACCGCCAATGTTGTAATGACCCCCTTAATCTTATCGACCATATTGCCTAACCTAAGAAAAAAATTTATGTTGTCGTGTTTGAAGGATCTTTCAGCCGAGCAAAATTCTGTGATTCACCTTCTGACTATGACAGTGTGGCTAAGAGATAAAAAATATTTTAAAAATACCAGGTGTGTGGATGATAGTCTAAATGGAAGGCGAGTGAATCAAGTTTGAGAAGTAGTCATTGTTTAGATCCAACCTTAACATCTAATACTCAATTATTTATTTTTAGCTCATTATATTAACCAATCTTGACTCAACTAATTCTTTCTTTCCAGGAAGTGGCTCCTTAGATCTGCCAGCTAATTAGTTATTAGATCAGAAAGGACCATCTGGTTTCTGTTCGGGTAGCTCTATTCATTTTCTCCGGTAACCAAAATACACACTATAACCAGCCATATGTCAGCTCAATTTTAATTAACATTCCCTGACATAGCCTCCACTGCTATATCTGAAACCTTTTCTAGGGGTACTGTTAGTATGCCTGGTAAATACTATTAGGCCAAATTCTTCTGAGAGTGCAGTTAAAGGGTCCACTTGACTGTTATTAGGAGAGGAGGCCCAGAGTCTCTATCAAACAGTAGTCAATAAACAGGTCAACAGCTGAAAATGGGTCTCTTCTTCCTCGTCTGTCTGGATAGGAAGAGTATCCAAAGGAAGTGCAAGGGGTAAGGTTTGGGTAAGTACAACATAATTATCAAAGACGCAATATGTATTAATGTTCAGTCAAGACTTGTGCGAACACAACACTTTTATTAATACATTACAATACATGAAATATGCTTATTATAGAAGCATAAGTCAAATCTGTGGAAATGGACAAAACTCTGTACCAAGTACAATGCAGACTATGGTTACTGCACTAGAAAGCTGATATTTTTACAGTGAATTGTAATTTCATCCAGAAATTTGTAATCCAAAATGAAAATAGTGTTCTCAATTGAAACAGTATTCAAAAATAAATATTGAGTAGAACAGGTATAAAAATCGGTCACCTAACAAAACCCATGAACTGGATGGTCCCTCTGCATCATTTCACAAGGTTTTCATGGAAACATTAGCTGACCCCATCATTAAAGTTTATCATTATTCACCTAGCTTTTATCTCCTTTACCAAACTATGCCTTAGTCTACTATATCTATAATACTGAAGCCCAACAAAGATTCCACATACTGTGCCTTATACTGGCCTATAGCTTTATTAAACGTTTGACATATGGGGGTCATTATGATGTTGGCGGTAATATGGAGGAAAGAACTGCCAACAGGCTGGCGGTACTTTCCTCCATATTATAACATTGGCGGTTTGGCTGAAGCCAAACTGCCAATGTACCACACTGACAGCCACAGCGGTAACGGGCGTCAAGGCTGGAGACAAGAACCTCCAGCCCGGCGGCCGTCACTTGTCCGCCTGTGGGATTATGACCCCACCTACCTCCAAAGTTTTCGTGGCTTCCTTACCGCCACGAAAACCATGGCGGTAGGCACTATCAGTGACAGGGAATCCCTTTTCCTGTCACTGATAGAGGTCTTCGCCACCCCCATCCCCCTCCCCAGGCTCTCCCCCCACCCCATATCTCTCCAGACCCCCTTTCATACATGCCCCTCCCTTCACACACGCATACACACACCCATTCCTACATTCATCCACCATGCATGCATCCATTCACACACACATCCACCCACACATACATACATGCAGACACGCATTCACACTACTCAACATACACGCACTCACACCCCCAAACATGCACACACATACAACACGCAACACACACCCGCATAGACGCACGCACAGACATTCACACGTCCCCCCACACACACAACACCCCCCCTGTCAGAACACCCACTTACCTGTGTCCAAGGGGTCCTCCAGCAGGAGACGGGGCGCTGCTGCCAGCAGCAGCGTCCGCCAGCAGAACACTGCCAGGCCGTATTATTCTCATAATACTGCCGGCGGCGGTCTACTGGCATGGCGCTGCTGCTGGCAGCAGCGCCACCTTACCGTCATCCGCCGGCATGGCCACAGTCAGAGTTCCGCCATCCTTCTGGTGGAAATCTGGCTGTGGTCATAATTTGGTGGGCGGCTGGTAGCCGCGGTGACGGTCTTTTGGCAGCCGTCGCCACGGCAGTAGGTGGTTTTTACAGCCGGGGTCAAAATGACCCCCTAAATGTTTTTCTGTCATGCTGGTGTCTTGGCTCCAATTCATTTAGCCATCCTTGGTTTCAATGTGCCAGTCAAGTTTCATCAAAAACTGCCCTAACATTAACAGTATATAATATAGGACATGGTGTAAATCGTGTAGAAGCTGGTGAGTGTACAATGAAACAAATGGACCTCTCATTAGATGTGGAGATTGAGTTGGACAGAAGTAATGGCATCACTTGACTGAGGTCCTCGCTGAAAGTGAAATAGACCTGAACATGACAATATATATTCTGTCCTCCTTCATGGCTCCACTCAACACTATTTTTTTTAAACGGCACCCTTCAATCCCCCTACCCATAGCGATCTTCTCATTGAGGGGATTTTCAAGGCACCAGTGTCCATTGTCATCCTGCTGTTTGCACTGTGAATTAACCTCTTGCTAAAAGGATCATTGACATTGCAGGGATAATAGTGCAGCAAAGAGAATACAAACTGGCATTTTTCACTGAAAACATTCTCTGCTATTTTATTGAGCTGTGAACATCACTATGGGTCTTATTAGACAAATTAAAGTGTTTCTCCCACATTTCTAATTTTAAAAAAATGCCAAATTGCAATGGACAGGGATTTCAGTAGGCTGGGCTGCACACAAAAGAGCTACTTATAGGTATCTGGAGAGTTACCATTAGCTCACAAGCTACTTGTTGAAGTGTGGTCTATCTTATTAGAATATTGGAACCTGTAGCTCCTAACCCTGAATTTAAACATGGGCGTCACAGATTTTGGAAGATGAAACACTGCAATCCACCTTTACTAGGGGCTTGCTTTGAGAATTGCACACTAATTACCAGAGAAGCATCTATTCAGATACTCAACCTTACTCAATCAGGTGATTACCGCTTAACTCAACTTTTGAACTGAGTGAATAAGAGTCAGTGAGAGTAGCAGTGGGAAGGATTAGAATCTTAATACAATCTCTGTTTTTAGCAGTCAGTTAAAAATGGTATATATAGCCTACATTTTCATATAAATTACTCATGATTGACTCATAAAAGCACCTATATATGCAACTGAAAGAGGGAGCTACAAACAGAGGTACCAGAGGACACCAGGGTTAACATTTAGTTGAGTGCCACGTGTTCTTCCATTTGTACCTAACAAAAAGAAAACACAAAAGATACTAACCTGGTGGTAATTCACTCTAACCAATCCTCAATGGGGTACACTTCTACTTTGGCCATGGTTCACATGTGGTGTTCTTGCATTTATATCCAGGTATATTAGAATGACACAAGTAAAGGAATGAGAACCCATGTTCACCAATTGAGTCAGTGTCGTCTTTAATTAGAACTTCATAAATCCAATTTGGAGCAAAGGACAGAAAATAAGCCAAATGACAACAAATCTTGTCTGTCAAGATTATGATATTTTCATGGTGAAACGTGTTCCCACAACCAGAAAAATCTGAATACATGAAGTTATTGAATGAAAATGCTGATCAAAGAACAACAACGAAGCAAGAGTCTTCCAAACACTCTGTAAAATGTGTGCAAAATTTAAAAGAAACACAGAAAATGTAGGAGCACGAAATCAATGCAATGCAGTGTGAGACTTATAGTCCTGAGATAAAATGTTCATAAATTGCTAATGTTTGTAAACAATAAACAAATACTGGATCAACATTGAGGATTGCAATATTCCCATTAAAATATAAGTTACTTTCCGTCAACATTTAAAATATTGCAGATTAAATGATTGCTGAAAGGGAGTACAAAATACATAATTTTGGGTACTTGCAAATGAAGCACAATATCACAAAGTCTATATGTGTAGTTGGAGACAAGCCAGGCAAATGCTTATTGCTGTGGACAGTTGACAAGATAGCTAGGTGCTGGGACACAGTACACAGCAAAGTATCAAAGAAGTGGATAAAAACAACAAAAGTGGGCGCAGAAGGGTATGCACACCAGGCTAAGTCACAACCATCCCACCTCCATGTGCAGCAGTTGATATCTCAGACAGCCTACCTATGTTTCTAGTGAGGGGGCTTGAGGTATCTGCAAACATATGAGGTTGTTGAGAAAAATACTTCAGCATCCCACCAACTGTCTCGTGGTGAAAGCAAAGCAGCTTCGGGACTCTGGGGGACACTCTCGGACTCCTTTGGTTTGATGGGATCTTTGATTCAGTGCAATGTCAACATCAGGGCAGGCAAGAAGAGCTTAATTGCAACTTCAGGTTTAGTCTTAGACAGTAAGAAGTCGGGGTATGCACTCTGGAATGAGTCTCAGCAGCAGGGTCCATGCAGGTTATGAGTAAGTGGTGTTCACTCAGCTGCAGAGCATCTCCAGCAGGGCACAAGTCGAAGGTACCTGCGGGTAGACAGTGTCCACCCACTTTTTTCACAGGGTGGAGGCCGTCTACTCTGCCAGGAGGTTTGGCTTCATAAAAATATGCTAAACTTGTCCCAGTGTTGTTTTCAAACACCAGTATACATTCAGCAGTGCCTGCATGTTATCTGCTTTCGTTTCAAGCGGCAAGAGCAGGCTGGGAGAGAGCTTATCAGATTCCAGCTGGGCCTATAACAAAGGCCTAAGTTAAGGGACCATCAGGCCTCCTTTAGTTGGAGAATCCTGGCCGGTTGCTATAGGGAACCTCACACCTAAAAGCAATGGAGGGGAAACAAGAGCACACAACTTGTCACTTCACAGATGCTTAAGAGAGACATTCTTGTGGCTTTGTTCAGTCCCTGTATATAAGAGCTATGCATACACTGTAAGAATGTCAGATGTGTTGGCCTGTCCCAGTACTTACACAAATAACAATTTAAATACCACAGTTTTGTTTTCTTTCTTGAATAGTGCTATAGCACTACTCATCCCGATTTAGGCTGTCAGTGTGTTTTACCTCACACCTACACATTTGTACATAAGATGATGAGTGGTACAAGATGTAGGAGCCACATGTTCTTCATAGCTCACTGTGCTACATTAGAAGGATTACAATTCATGATCTGCAAGTAACAAATGGACCTTTGTGTTAAAAACAGTAACCTACTTACCCATTTAGATAAAATAAAAACCTGTTAGCTGTGTGTCACATAACATGCTTTGCAGGAGGCATATTAACCCTTTATTCACTTTGATTCAAAACTGGGACTAAACACGGATCTCTCAAGCAAATAAGTTAACCTCCAGTGTATCTTACAATTATTATTATTCCCTGAGATTTAGTTAGCACAGAACGATCCCTGCAGCAGGTGCTTTAACTTTTAAAGAGCACACTTTGCAACTAGTTAAGCAGAACAGATTTTCTGCCACGTTTCTCCTTGTTGCCAATTTATTTGGGGCAGGATATACAATAAATAAATGTATAAGTTGAGGCCCCGATTTCGCATTAGGTTTGTGTCACTTTTTTGGCACAACTCGGACACAAAATCTCATTTGTTAAATTTTGTAATGCGCTCAAATGTACTCATGCTAGACCTGCTAAACATATGTGTGAGGTCTTAAGATCTGATGTCACTTCTTGTGATGTCATGGGTTGTGATGCCATTTCCTGTGATTCCATGTACGGTCATGTGCCAAGATGTCATGCACAACTATGCCCCTTGCATACTGCCTAACTTGGTAAGTGCCCCCACTTCTTTTTTTAGTACTTGTGCCCTTAGCTCCAGCATAAGTTTACAAAGCCAATTGGTTGCCCAAGGATGGCACTGTTACCAAAACGTAATTTAAGGAACCAGCATAGCTAGTGCACCTTATTCCCTCGACCAGTACTGTGTGGGCCTCAATCATTTTGCTTTATTGGTGAAAACGTTTTAGCGCTTAGACACAGGCTAACCACTACAGTCAGTTCCATATGAGAACACTGAGCTGAACACATAATTTTTAGGTTTCAGGTTCAGATTTATGCTCCTCTGAACCCTGAAAATATGCGTTTTAGTTGGTAGGAGTGCCCCACTGTCCTTCTGATGCCAACAGTCAGCCAGCATGTTAAGTGCCAAATCTACAACTTTGCGCAGCGCCTTTTCACATCGCCCAAAAAAGCATGGCAGTGGCCTTGGATGAGGGGACATCACGCTGTCACTTCCCAGAATACATTACCTGCAGCAGAGGCCAGGAAAACAGATTGCACGCTGTGCAGGGGAAGCGGCCTGCATCATGCATTGGAAACAACCTAGATTTACATGGTAACATGTCCATTGTAGCCGGCGTCTAGGGAGCTTTGGACGCACAGCTCGTTAATGTCCAGGCATGGCATTCATTAGACAAGAGATTTAACAGGAACTGCAAAGACGACTCATCAAGCAGAAAAGGCCACAGTGACCTGCTCAAAGTCACGCCCCATGTTAAGGAATGAGAAATTGCCCGTCTGTCTCCAAATCATGTTGTAAAATTCACATATGAATATGATGTTGTTTGTTCTCTTTCTGACGCATAAACGAAAGTTCTTTTATGCCCAAAACTAGTCCGTTTATATCTCAGATCACTCTACGGATGAGGGATTTGTAGTAGCTTTTCTTAACCAGTAGTCTTGTTTCCTCCCAGGCTACTGTAATGTTTTGCACGGCGTGGGCCTTCTTCAACAGTACAGCATGCATGAATTACTCTGACACGTGTAGTAAGTTACTGGACACGAGGATAGCCTCCTCAAACCTTTTATTCACTCCTATTCAACGTCACAGGTCATACAATGTAGCACTAAACCCACGGGGAGATTCACAAATAAACCCCTCCCCGATTGTTCATCATTCCTCCTCAACCCAATCAAAACACAAATATGAAAGAAAACACAATGACACTCCAGAATATTAAAACAAAGCCCTGCAAAAGAACAAAATTAACAGTTAGTCCACCACAAATTCTTGCAGCTGCGTTGAGCTTTGTGGTCGAGGACGTAAATTGTATTGCTCCAGTCCTCATCTCTAAGGCAGTGAATTGTCATGGATTCTGGCACATACTGAGCTAGTCCTTCAACTGGCTCAGAGCTCTGCACTTCGGACTGCCCCAGAGAAGATAACTGAGAGTTAGTGGCACTCACAGATTGACCCAGAGGTGGGAGTCCACTGTCAGGATGATCAGCTGTATTTTCTCCATCAACTTCAAACGAACTTGCAAACTGAGATCCAGTTGCCCTTTCTATGTCACGATCCGGCATACGAAACAACTTAAAGAATGATATGTTCCTTGTGATGGTCTCCTGAACTTTGGTAGCTGTCACTATAGTGCCCTTGATTGCACTCACTACCCAGGGATCTTTTTCAAAAGGCAAAATAAACTGCTCCCAACAAGTCTGTTTTTTACAAGAACAAAGTCCCCAAATGGATTTCTCTCCTCTGCTCTCTCCCTTTTCTTGATACCTTATCATTTTTGCCCTTTCTCCGTGACAACGCCTCAGCCACGCTATCATGGACTTTGGAAGACTCATTTACTTGCAGATGGTGTGTCTTACCAGCCGATTCATACATAAAGAACTGGGTGTTACTCCACTGGTGGCATGAAAAGTGGGTCGGTACTCACATAAGAAGGCATATATGGGGCAGTCTACATTTTGGCCACCTGCAATAGCAATTTTTAGCACCTTATTAAGAGTCCTCATGAAGCGTTCCACTTCTCCATTCGACTGGAGCCATCGAGGAGTGATCTTCTTGTGAGTGATGCCCCAAGACTTCAGATATTCAGCAAACTCCTAGCTGGAGAATGGTGGCCCGTTGTCAGTTCAAATTTCATGTAATAGCCCATGTGTGGCCATGATTTTTTTCCAAAGGGGAAATGGTTTGGGAGGCAGTGATAGACTCGAATACCTTGACTTCTGGATATTTAGAAAAATCATCATTAACTATGAACATGTGACGACCGTCTGCAAACTCCCAAAATCTGCCCTGGCTCTGAACCACGGCACGGGATGAATTGCCTCTGTGATTGTAGGCAGGGGATTTTCAGTTGGACCAACAGCTTGACTCATGGAGCATTGACACACTGTTTTTTTTCAGCCTGGTCATCCAGTCCCGGGAACCACACTTTGCTCCTTAAACTTGACTTTGTTCTGACCACCCCTTGGTGTGAGGAGTGTGCTAACTCCACCACCTGACTTTTGTAAGGAGGCTGGAATCACAAGTCTTGGACCCCTCAGTAAACATCCTTCAGGAGACACGGCCAGCTCATGTCTGATTTTGTGCAATGAGGACAACGTCATCTGGGCCTCCACAGTTCTTTGAATTATGCCAATTTCCTGAAACCACTGCTGACATTACCAGCTGAAGACACTTGTCACTCTCTGTGGCTATTTTGATTGCATCAATCGATATAGGCAGTGGTCTTGACCGTTCTACCACAAACTGCGCATATTCCTCCACCTCGTCAGCATCAGTGATCTTCCTAGAACTGGCAGGCTGTACATGCCTGGACAGATAATCAGCAAGATTGAGAGAGCCAGGTCTGTAGACTACGGTGAAACGGTAATCCTGCAACTGTAGGATTCATTTCTCAATTTGTGGTGGAAGTTTAGATGAGGATCCATTAAAAAGAGGTATAAGGGGCTTATGGTCCATGTGGACAGTGAATGGCTGGCCATACATATAGAGGTGAAAATGCTGACAACCCCAGTGAACTGCAATGGCCTCCTTTTCAATTTGAGAGTAGCATTGTTCAGTATCTGTCAAGGCATGGGAGCCCATTCTCCATCCAGTTGTTTCTGCGCCAACACCACCCCTAAACCAGTGGGGCTGGCATCAACAGACAATTCTGACTCTTTATTGGGATCACAATAGACCAACGTGGTCTGCTCTGATAAAGCCATTTTGGTGGCCTGGAAGGATGCTTCTTATTCGGGCCCCCATTCCATTCCCACACCTCATTTTATTTTATCAGGTCTCTGAGTGTGGCCGTCAAAGCCGTTAAATTCTTGATAAAATGTCCACAGTACTTGATCATGCCCAAATAGCTGCGGATGCCAGAAACGTTGGTGGGTGCTGACCCTGACTGAATGTCCTCTACCTTGGCAGGATCAGGCATGATTTCCTCCCCAGAGAAACAATATCCCAAAAATGCCACTTCTTTCTGTAAGAATGCACACTTGTCTCGATGAAGGGTAAGACCACTTTCTTGAAGTCGCTTAAAAGTTCAAATGATGAAGTTGTGATTTGATGGCAGGGGCATGTACCAGGATGTCATCGCTGACATTTATGACTCCTGGCAGACCATCAAGCACCCCCCCGAAGAGTGTTCTGAAACATCTCAGCGGCACTGGATATCCCAAAGCTCAGGCTCTTATACCTTCACAACCCAACATGGATGGAAAAAGTTGTGATGGCTCTGGAGTCAGGATCCAATAATAGCTGGTGATACCCAGCGTGAAGATATATTTTAGAAAACCATTTTGATCCAGCTACTTCCGCAACAACGTCATCTACAGTAGGTGTTAAATGACGTTACAGCTTGATGTCAACATCTGGCAAGCGCAGGTCGAGACAGATCCTCACCAGGCTGCTTGGGTTTAGGAGTAATCACAATGGGTGATACCCAGGTTGTGGGACCTTCCACCCTCTCAATTATGTCCGCTTACTCAAGCTTCCTGAGTTCCGCCTCCACCTTTGGGCGCAGATGGAATGCCACTCTGCGATGCTTTAAAGCAACCGGCTAAACAGATTTATCAATATGCAAGTGTATCAGGCGGTCTTTTAAACAGCCAATTCCTTCAAAACGCTGTTCAAATTTGGCTAAAAGACCATCAACCATTCCAAGGTGTACACTGAAAGCAAAAGAGATGAGAGTGAGTTGATCAGCCGTTCTGCAGCTCAGCAACATTTCAGACCCAGCCCTGGTCACATATATCTTGGTGTGCATTGAGCTCTCATCTTGAGAAATGTCTGTTGTAAAGACTCCCGCCAGTGGTAATGGTTGAGAGGATCCAAATGCATACACCTGAGTGGATGTTGGCTGCAGCTGTGGCTGTATGGGAAGAGTTTTTAGTATTGACTGCGCCAAAATGTTAATGGACGCACCAGTGTCGATCAAAGCAGGAACCCTGTGACCTGTGAGAAATAGGGTGCACCTTGGTAATCATCTCCGGAGACACCCTCAGGGCTGCATGGCATGTACAATGTGAACAGTTCCGTCCTCCTCCTCATCATCATCGTCCATATCATCTTCCTCCCCCATTGTCATCGGTTGTTGCACTAGGTTGTTCGGTTTGGGCTTTTGTAATTTCTGACATGCAGACGAATGGCACACCTTGGCAAAATGATTCATTTTATTACAGTTCGAACATTTCTTACCTTGAGCAGGGCTAGTACCTTGATGAGGGAACGGCTTGCCACATAGGTAGCATGTCCATGAGCTTGTGGGAGCCTTTGGCAAAATCTTCTTTTTGTCCATGGCTACCGAAGTGACTGCATTCACAGGTTCTACCTTGATCTCAGTCATCAAAGCAGCTTCCATATGTGGTGCGTGTACATTTGACAGCTCTTTGGAGCGGCCCATGGTGAGAATGTTTGCCATAGACATGCCAGGTACCTGTAGAATGTTTTCTCAGAGCTTGACAAATGCACAGCGGACGCCGCCGCTCACTGCGTCTTAAGCAGGCTGCCGCACCCCCGCCTGGAGACGTCACTGCAAGCAATAGCAGCTCCCAGCCGGGCCGCCGCCAGGAAGCGATGTGAGCTAGCAGCCCGATGCAGAGAACGCCGACCACAGAAATCAGCACATCATGTGGGAGGCCACTGACATGCAGGTACCGAGACGGCAGGAAGGCACGGAGACCGGGAAGCACTGCATGCAGGATACACGTGGGAGTCAGTACCACTCCCTCGTCGCCCGTTTGTAATGTTTTGCGTGGCGTGGGCCTACTTGAACAGTGCAGCAGGCATGAATTACTCTGACATGTATAGTGAGTTACTGGCCACGAGGATAGCCTCCTCAGGCTTTTTATTCACTCCTGTTCAGTGTCACAGGTCATACCATATTGCACTAAACCCAAGGGGAGATTCATAAATAAACCCCTCCCAGATCGTTCATCATGGGCGTGCTCATGATGAACACAACAGCTACCAGGATCACTGGATTACCTCATACCCCACGTCTTGCCCATAGGCCAATTTCCCTTTGCCAATGACTGGAAACATTTCAAACGGCATTACAATGGCTTCCTGAGTTAGACGCCTCCACATTTATCTGCACGTTGAGTTTGAATCTCGGCAAGGCCAACTTAGGCATCCACTCCTCTGAGGTTGGTTAATTAAGTATCATTACAATGGGTGGTAATAGCACTTGATATTTACAGTGCTTTGAAATTGCAGAAGCGCAATGTAAACCAGCGGAGCAAAGCAATATTGTGCCACTGTCAAGTTTGTCTAGTGATCACTCACATACTTTGCTTCATTGCTAGACCATTCTTACATGGTCAATAAACCACACAAAAGCAGAAACGAATATTAATGGATGGTCTGATTTTTCGATGATAAAGATTTAAACAGGTGTCTGGGATTTTAAAAAAACACTGAAATTTGGATACAATAGGCAATTTTATATCAAAAGGAAAAAAATGAATAACAAATAGCCCAGCACAAATTTCTAGCCAATGTAAAATTATTGAAATTAAAATCACACAGTTATTGAAATAAAAATCACACAGCTCCACAAGAGTTCTGCTCAAGGGGCACCCCTATTTTGAAATGGGAAAAAAGATGCTTCCAGTATTGTCTAGGTTTGCAAGACAGACGGTCTCCCAGGAATAATCCAGGAGTACTAATAATAGTAAGATATATATTTACACAGAACACCATAGTTTTCTGAACACACTACGCAGTTAGCAAAACTTCTAAGAGAAAAACTATAACTTCGTGACATAGCCCCAATGCTCAAGATACAATATAGCAAAATACCTTGCATGTCACTTTTTATGCAAGCGTCTGAAACAATAAATCCATAGTGGGCAAAATGAATGACCTCCCTCTAAATGACACATATATATATATATATATATATATATATATATATATATATATATATATATAACATATATATATATATATAGAGAGAGAGAGAGATGGATAGATATAGCTACATATATTAATATTACACAGTGCAGTTATACATGAGTCAGTTACAATAGCAAGACTGTTTCTTGTTTAGCTAATAACTTTGCCACTGTTTGACAAATCTTCGCAAAACTTTCCCAAAAAAAATGTCATCCACCTCAGCTCCTTCCTAGAAAGTATTAAGGTGATCTGTCAAGTGGGGTTTGAGAAAAAGGGGGTTTGAAAACAATTTTCCCTATGCTATTTCCAAAGGGAAAATTAGACAACAGTACAGAAAAAACATTTGAACATAATTACTCCAAATTTGGCAGAAAGTTTGATATTTATCCAGAAAGTGTGCTTTTTGAGATTTGGTGTAAATTTAGTCAGCCATTTTAGAGAAATAAAGGTTAAAAATATAGCAATATCTAGTGCCTCGTGGGAAATAATGCCAAAAAAGAATTTTTATTGACTGATCCCGTGGGCGTTCCATGGGACTGAGCAATGTGATTGGTAACTGCAGCATGAATAAAAATGTTGCGCCCGTCGTTACAGGACTCAGAATACCAATTGAAAAAGATATAAGGGAGCAGCCTAGGGACAATCTAACCCCCTTTGCCTTGTAGGGGAAGAAGTGAGGGAAATGTTGTGATTGTCCTGCAGGAGATAGCTCAGTGACCGGGCTCCCGCTGGGGGTCCTGTGGCTGATTTGCCGCTCGTGTGGGTGTTGGATGCTTGCTAGATGTTGGGCGCAGGGCCTTGCCTCAGGGAATCACAATAAATGCTCTACCACTGTGATCAAGGCTTTGGTTGAAAATAAGTCTGTTTACTACAGTTTTGCAAATAAATTAGTACTTCAACATCCTGTGAGTGCTTGTCTTGGAGTTCTTTTCTGTGAAACATATATATATATATATATATATATGTTCGATGGCATGTGTAGCTACAGATACACATGCTGTGCATTATCCTGCCATCTAGTGTTGGGCTCGGAGTGTTACAAGTTGTTTTTCTTCGAAGAAGTCTTTCCGAGTCACAAGATCGAGGGACTCCTCCCTTTCGGCTCCATTGCACATGGGCGTTGACTCCATCTTAGATTGTTTTCTTTCCGCCATCGGGTTCGGACGTGTTCCTCTTCGCTCCGTATTTCGGTTCGGAAAAGATAGTTATCCATCGGAAAATTAGACAATATTGTTTGCGCTCGGTATTGGGTTAGTACTAGCACATCGACACCGAAGAAAGAAAAGCTCCGGCGGCCCTTGGGGGCATCCACTCCTCGACGGGGCCTGGTCGGCCCGACCGCGTCCATCTTCAAACCTCATGGACCGGACCCCCTTCCACTTCTGCCCCAACTGCCACGCTAAGTATCTTTATACAGACCAACACCTGGTCTGTAATCTGTGTTTGTCCCCCGAACACAAAGAGGATACTTGCGAGGCCTGTCTGGCATTTCGATCCAAGAAAACACTGAGGGATCGAAGAGCAAGAAGACTCCAGATGGCATCGACACCGGCCGGACACACCGACGTCGAAGAAGAGGAGAGATTCTCCATTCGAGATTCGGACTCGGACGAGTCCGAGACCGACCAGCCGAAGACGCAACAAACCGTGAGTAAACCAGCCCCGGTAAAAACTCACACAAAGATAATGAAGGCCAAGGGGACGCCACCGCCAATAGGCCATGGCTTAACCCGAAAATACGGTGACCAAACATCGGCACCGAAAAAGGCCTCCCAGCCGAAGACATCCGACTCCGGTCGAGATACAGGCTCCGAACAGAATCGGCACCGAGAGTTCGGCACTCCGAAAGTCAAAAAGGTTTCCTCGGAGCCAAAAAAGACTATCGAAAAGATTTTGGTGCCGAAAGATGCGGCCTCGGAGCAGAAACAAGGCTCCTATACAGAGGGACAAGACCTTTCAAAACTATTACAAGGTCACCGGTTTGAACAAGAACTGGGCATGGGAGAGCCAGACCATATCCAGAGGAGGTTGCATATACAAAAGGACACGGGAAAATCAAAACTCTTCCTCCAATAAAGATGAAGTGCGAGCTCGCATTCAAGGAGGCGGAAATGCAGCCAAAGGCAAAAGTGGCTAAAGAAAAGACACTACCACGTTTCTCGCCAGAGCAATCGCCAACACATTCGCCACATTTGTCCCTGGTAGCAACACCCCTAATGATGCAGACACCAACACACACAGGGATGAGCCAAGATGACCCGGATGCATGGGATTTGTATGATGCACTGGTCTCTGACAATAGCCCTGATTGCTACCCAGCAAGGCCGTCACCACCATACATGCAGGTGGTTTCAAGGGCAGCTACATTTCATAATGTAGCATTGCATGCAGAGCCCATAGAGGACGATTTTTTGTTCAACACCCTCTCATCTACACACAGTCAATACCAAAGCTTGCCAATGCTGCCAGGCATGCTAAAACACGCCAAACAAGTGTTTCAGGAACCGGTCAAAGGCAGAGCCATCACGCCTGGGGTGGAGAAGAAATGTAAACCTCCCCCTAGCGACCCTGTGTATATCACACAACAGTTAACTCTGGATTCGGTGGTAGTAGGAGCAGCCCAGAAAAGGGCCAACTCCCAAACTTTTGGAGACGCACCACCGCCCAACAAAGAAAGTCAGAAATTCGATGCAGCAGGCAAAAGGGTGGCAGCACAGGCAGCCAATCAATGGAGAATTGCCAATTCGCAAACTCTGTTGGCACGATACGACAGGGCACATTGGGATGAAATGCAACATCTCATTCAGCACCTTCCCAAAGAGTTCCACAAACGTGCCGAACAGGTTGTTGATGAGGGCCAAGCTATCTCGAACAACCAAATAAGGTTGGCTATGGACTCAGCAGACACGGCGGCGAGGACAGTGAACACGGCAGTAACCATTCGAAGACACGCATGGTTACGAACCTCCGGATTTAAGCCAGAAATCCAGCAGGCTGTGCTGAATATGCCTTTTAACGAACAACAATTGTTTGTGCCGGAGGTGGATACAGTGATAGAAAAACTGAAAAAAGACACTGACACGGCCAAAGCCATGGGTGCGCTCTACTCCCCACAGAGCAGAGGCACTTTTAGGAAGCCACACTTTAGAGGGGGGTTTCGGGCCCAAACCACAGAGCCTTCCACCTCACTAGTCAGACCCACATATCAGGGCCAGTATCAGAGGGGAAGTTTTCGAGGACAATATAGAGGTGGACAGTTCCCTAAAACAAGAGGGAAATTCCAGAGTCCAAAAACCCCACAAACCAAACAGTGACTTCATTGTCACAAACCCCCACCACACAACATCAGTAGGGGGGGAGACTTACAGATTATTACCACAACTGGGAACACATAACTACGGACGCGTGGGTCCTAGCCATTATCCAACATGGTTATTGCATAGAATTCCTACATTTGCCACCAGATGTGCCTCCAAGAGCACACAATATGACCAAACAACACTTAGACCTACTACAACTAGAAGTCCAAGCATTGTTACAAAAAGAAGCAATAGAACTAGTACCCAACCATCAAAAAGGAACAGGGGTTTACTCCCTGTATTTCCTAATTCCAAAAAAAGACAAAACACTGAGACCCATATTAGACCTCAGAACACTGAACCTTTACATCAAATCAGATCACTTTCACATGGTGACACTTCAAGACGTGATTCCCTTGCTCAAACAACAGGACTACATGGCAACATTAGATCTCAAGGATGCTTATTTCCACATACCCATACATCCTTCACACAGGAAATACTTAAGGTTTGTAATCCAAGGCGTCCATTACCAATTCAAGGTCTTACCATTCGGCATAACAACAGCCCCAAGGGTATTCACAAAATGCCTTGCAGTAGTAGCCGCTCACATCAGGAGACAGCACATGCACGTATTCCCTTACTTGGACGATTGGTTAATAAAAACCAGCACTCAGCAACAGTGTCTTCTACACACAAAATACGTCATAGAAACCCTTCACAAACTAGGGTTCTCTATAAACTACCAAAAATCACATCTACAACCGTGTCAAATACAACAATACTTAGGAGCAACAATCAACACACAAAAGGGGATTGCCACTCCAAGTCCACAAAGGGTACAAGCCTTCCAAAATGTAATACTAAACATGTACCCAAACCAACACTATCAGGTAAGGTTCGTAATGAAACTCCTAGGCATGATGTCTTAATGCATAGCCATTGTCCCAAACGCGAGACTACACATGCGACCCTTACAACAGTGTCTAGCAACACAATAGGCACAAGCACAGGGTCAACTTCAAGATCTAGTGTTGATAGACCACCAAACACACTTCTCGCTTCAATGGTGGAATCCTATACATTTAAACCAAGGGCGGCCATTCCAAGTCCCAGTGCCTCAATGTGTGATCACAACAGATGCTTCCATGATAGGGTGGGGAGCACACCTCAACCAGCACAGTATACAGGGACAATGGGACGTTCAACAAAGGCAACTACATATAAATCATTTAGAGCTGTTAGCAGTGTTTCTAGCATTGAAAGCATTTCAACCGCTAATAGTCCACAAACACATTCTTGTCAAAATAGACAACATGACAACAATGTATTACTTAAACAAACAAGGAGGGACACTCTTGTCACAACTGTGTCTCTTAGCACAGAGGTTTTGGCATTGGGCGATTCACAATCACATTCGCCTAATAGCACAATACATCCCAGGGATTCAGAACCAGTTGGCCGACAATCTCAGTCGAGCTCACCAACAGACACACGAATGGGAAATTCATCCCCAGATACTACAAACTTACTTTCTACGCTGGGGAACACCAGAAATAGATCTATTCGCAACAAAGGAAAACGCAAAATGCCAAAACTTCGCGTCCAGGTATCCACACCCTCAGTCCAAGGGCAATGCGCTATGGATGAGTTGGTCAGGGATATTTGCCTACGCTTTTCCCCCTCTCCCACTCCTTCCTTATCTAGTAAACAAATTGAGTCAAAACAAACCCAAACTAATACTAATAGCACCAACCTGGGCTCGCCAACCATGGTATACAACACTACTAGACCTGTCAGTAGTACCTCATATCAAACTACCAAACACACCAGATCTGTTAACTCAACACAAACAGCAGATCAGACACCCGAATCCAGCATCGCTCAATCTAGCAATCTGGCTCCTGAAGTCTTAGAGTTTTGCCATTTAGACCTTACACAAGAATGTATTGAAGTCATTAAACAAGCCAGGAAACCTACTACAAGACATTGTTACGCAAACAAATCAAAAAGATTTGTTTATTACTGCCATAATAATCAAATTCAACCGCTACATGCTTCTGTCAAAAACATTGTAAGCTATTTATTACACTTACAAAAATCAAAACTAGCATTTTCTTCTATCAAAATACATCTTACAGCAATATCTGCCTATCTGCAGATTACACATTCAACATCACTCTTTAGAATACCAGTCATCAAAGCATTTATGGAAGGTTTAAAAAGAATCATACCCCAGAGAACACCACCAGTTCCCTCGTGGAACCTCAATATTGTACTAACACGACTCATGGGTCCACCATTTGAACCCATGCACTCTTGTGGGATGCAATACTTAACCTGGAAAGTAGCCTTCCTAATAGCTATCACATCTCTCAGAAGAGTAAGTGAAATACAAGCATTCACTATACAAGAACCATTTATACAAATACATAAACATAAGGTGGTTCTCCGTACAAATCCAAAATTCTTGCCAAAAGTTATATCACCGTTCCACCTAAACCAAACAGTGGAACTCCTAGTCTTTTTTCCACAACCAGACTCAGTAGCCGAAAGAGCCTTACATACGTTAGACATCAAAAGAGCACTAATGTATTACATCGATAGAACAAAACAATTTCGCAAGACAAAACAAATGTTTGTAGCCTTCCAAAAACCTCATACAGGAAATCCAGTATCCAAACAAGGCATTGCCAAATGGCTAGTGAAATGTATTCAAACCTGCTATATCAAAGCAAAAAGAGATCTGCCTATTACACCAAAGGCGCACTCCACTAGGAAGAAAGGCGCCACAATGGCCTTTTTAGGAAATATACCTATGTCAGAAATCTGTAAGGCAGCCACATGGTCTACGCCTCATACATTCACAAAACATTACTGTGTAGATGTGTTAACAACACAACAAGCCACAGTAGGGCAGGCTGCATTAAGAACATTATTCCAGACAACTTCAACTCCTACAGGCTAAGCCACCGCATTTGGGGAGATAACTGCTTACTAGTCTATGCACAGTATGTGTATCTGCAGTTACACATGCCATCGAACGGAAAATGACACTTACCCAGTGTACATCTGTTCGTGGCATGAGACGCTGCAGATTCACATGCGCCCTCCCGCCTCCCTGGGAGCCTGTAGCCGTTTAAGTTGATCAAACTTGTACATTTGTACATTTGTAAATATATACGATTTTTATACACATTTTGCACATACATACTCACTCCATTGCATGGGCATTTTTACTATATACACAACTCCTACCTCACCCTCTGCGGGGAAAACAATCTAAGATGGAGTCGACGCCCATGCGCAATGGAGCCGAAAGGGAGGAGTCCCTCGATCTCGTGACTCGGAAAGACTTCTTCGAAGAAAAACAACTTGTAACACTCCGAGCCCAACACTAGATGGCAGTATAATGCACAGCATGTGAATCTGCAGCATCTCATGCCACGAACAGATGTACACTGGGTAAGTGACATTTTCCATATCATTCATTAATTCACTGTAAAAAAACAAAGGTTAGATGGAACATTATAGTTAGATGAAAATGTCTATTAAACCTTTTTAAAGAAACAAAACCATCTAAAATTCACTAGTTATATTATCTCAAATAACTATAACTCATGCACTAAGTAACAATAATTTACCCCCGCACCATGCACAGTGTTATCAATGCTGTAATTTCAGATGTTGCAGTGATGTTATCACTGATTTCATAGAACATGTTGTGAGTGATGTAATATTGGAGGCAATTAGTAGTGCATACATGGGAAGTCCCATTTCCCAGGATGTTCCTGTTTTCAACCAGGGAGAGGGCAGACATACCCTGCTCACACTCTTCTGGGCAGAAAACAGACCTTTGCTGCTGCCTGGCAGGAGCAGTAAAAATTGCTGTTCCAGCTCAGGTGGGAGCAATGTTTGTGAGGTGGCTGCTGCCAGCCCCACCTTGGGGCTCCTCCTACATCCCCAGTAAAGGCTGGATTGGGGGTGCCCAAGATGGGCACCAGGGCACTCACACAAAAATCAAAAAGTGACCAGCTTCTACCACAGTGGTGGCTGGAGGAGAGCCACCTGAGGCTACACAAGCCTTGGGGCTCCCAGCAGCCCCCTAAATTGTCACTACAAGTGGGTGTCCCAGGTAGGCACCGAGGCACCCACTGTTAGAAAATAGAAAAGAAAAAACTAGCCAGCTCCTGCTACAGTGATAGCTGAGGAACTGGCAGGTGCACCATGGCTCCCTCACAGAACCCAGCATTATAAAAAATAGAAAAATAATAGTAAAAAAAGGAATGCTAAAAGCTCCTCATTTATTATTCACTGCTCCAGACAAGGAGTGCCCTTGTTTATATTTTTGGATCCTGGTGATGTCTCTAGAAGGGTTTTCCAGTGAATTTATGGGATTTTTTAATGTAAGGTAAGATTTTATCACCATACCTTACTATAATGTCATGTTTTCTTTTTATATATAAGAGAAGATCATATTATGTTACCCAACAATATCACCTTTTTAACCCCTATTTTGTCAGTGAATTTGTGTTTGTTTATCATATTCATCCAACACCCCACTGCATGATGCCCACAGCCATGCCCAGCAAGTGAGTGACCCAGGCCCACCCCTGCGGGTGGCCAACCCACCGCAGCCTGACCTCTGTGATCAGCTAGCTTCCTCTGCCCTTACCCCCATCCTGCCTGCCCTATGTTCACCATCTGCATGCCCCTTCCCTCGTGCCCTCCATGGTCAGCTTGCTGCCCTGCCCTCACCCAAGTTTAGGTTTATGGCTTGAAATTAATTAAAATCATTGCAATTATTGAGCAATTCATATACAATAACAACATTATAAAACTAATTTCCAAGAATTAAAACTGTTGTAAGAACATTAGAAACAGAGGTAAAAAAAGAAACTTTGTTTTAGTCCTAGCCACCTTCATGAACAATATCAATGAGCCATTGGAACCTGCAGGGAACAATTGGCATATCAACATAGCATACTCTGGTGTTAAGTGATAATTCTTACCAGCAGATACGTATATCTCCGTCTTTAAAAGTATTTCTCAACAGCTTCCATCTTGCCTGTTTTAAAGTTAGGCAAATGCACACTAGATGGATTATGTCCTCTTTGGGAACACCACGCAACCCACAGGCTATTCCTGATTTGTCATTCAAGGTGGTTGCCCCACATGTGAATGGAATAACCCAATGCTAAGCTCCAAGAATTTCTTTTTCATAAAGACAGGGAAGGGAGCTCCAAAATTGGATTCAGGTTTCAAAGATTTGTGGGAGTTAATCAGGGTTCAGGCATGACATTGCATTGACAAAGCTGCTATGCCCTCAAGGAGAGATTTTGACCTAGTTAATTTATTTAATACTTTTTTAAAGGTTGTACAAGATTGAGAAAAATTCCATAAGGGCTGAACTTCCATTCTGCTACAACTATCTGGGTAGAATTTGAAGGGGATCTGAGCAGATTTTGTGATTGCAGACTACAAAGTTTTGTTGAAGGATTTCTCTTCAGACCACTATAGCCTATAGCAGCACTTGTTGAAGCACACTGGCTGGTGATGACTTGTTTTGTGAGACCAAATTCTAAACGAATCTGGGCTGGTGCTGCCATCCTTGGGATCTTGAAGACGTGTCTGTAGGATTTAATTATCAGACTTTCGAGCTAGACTATGTCCCACCAATGTAGTGCTTCGTTACTGTAGGGTT
Source organism: Pleurodeles waltl (assembly GCF_031143425.1). NCBI lineage: Eukaryota > Metazoa > Chordata > Amphibia > Caudata > Salamandridae > Pleurodeles > Pleurodeles waltl. The sequence continues at coordinate 1,764,229,147 of NC_090440.1, forward strand.
GGTACAAGTTTCGAGGCCATGACAGTCAACATTGGTATTAAGGTGGGGCCATTTAGATTGTCATTTAAGATGCAAAATGCATTTGTGAGGGCATTGGTCTTCCTGATAATGTTGTGCTTCTGTGAGAGAAATTATCCTTTTTGATCCACCAGGACCCCCAGGTATTTGTAAACGTCTACGTTCTCTAGGGCCAGCCCATGGAGCGACCAATTTTTGTTTGCCGATTTTGTCATAACTTTAGTTTTCTTCCTATCAATTTCCAACGTGTTCTCTTGGGCATATTTTGGGAGTGCATCTATTAAGCGCAGCAGTACGACCTTTGTTTGACTTCACAGGAACACATTGTCTGCGTACATTAGTGGGTTAAAGGTAGGGAGCCTAGATGGGAGGGATGACTGTTCGTCTCACTGAGAGACGTTTTTAGACCTGCTAGAAATAAATTGAAGAGAAAGTGCAAGAATATAACCCTGTCTGAGGTCTTGATGGGTCCTTATTTCTTTTTTTTTTTTAGAGATGAGAGAGCTGTTACCCATTTTTATTTGGATCCAGGTGTTAGAGTAAAGTAGTAATATCCCTCTCAAAATCAATTGGGGAATGTCCCACGTAACAAGTTTTGACTCAAGTTTACTGCAGTCAGCTCCATCAAAGGCTGATTTGAAATCTATGAAATATAAATGAAATGGCTGCTTTGCCTGTTTCAATGTGTCTTTGATATGGGTCAATGACATGATGTTCATTAATGTCCCAGACCCTTTCGCAAAGTCTGTTTGATTTATAGGGGTGATGGTTTTTGTGCAGGATTAAGTGGTTTGTTTAAGAGAAGTGATGTGAGATATTTGACATCAGCATCCACTAACGCTATCAGAAGATATATTTCTGGTTTACATGCATCACCACCTTTAATTATGGGGTTTACGATAGAGCCACACCAGGCATCTGGGACTGTGGCTAAGGTAAAGCCATGGATAAATAAGGTGGTAAACTCATCTTCCCAGAACTGTGAGTTTTTCTTACACATGACCTGTGGTGTTCTGTTTGGACCAGGTGCCCCTAGGCATGCGCCTGATCTAATGATTTTTTCGAGATCCTCTTTTTGGAACATGAAGGTCAACAACTCTTCCCCTGGGCTTTCTGAACTAAGTAGAGTATTTGGACCTGCTGTGGAGGTCATTGGATTTGTTTCCTGAGATGGAGAGATCAACAGTTTAAGCCAGCTTTGAAAGTTATTGACGATAGTTGTTTGTCTTTTAGTGAATACATCTGTTAAGTAAGAGGCCCAGGTGTGTTCTGGAATGTTTGAGTTGCTTATGGAGCAGATTGGTCTTGCAACCTCTTTTATTGTTTCCAAACGTTTTTTGAATTGTTGTGTTTGCTACCGTATAATAACTTCGCTCAGTAGGAGTCCAATTGTGGTTTTCCGGACTTCCATCTCTGCTTTTGAACTGATCCAGATGTGTGACTGAAAGAGGTAGTTTCCTAAAACCTGTTGCGCTTGGTTTCATTTCCATTTTGCCACTCTGCAGGCTGGGGTTCGGAATAATTATTATGATGCCCACAGCCAACACAGAATGTTTCAATGTCCTACTTCAACTTTGTTGTATTGCTGAACACATTTTCAACAGAATTATTCTAAGTGTTGAACTGGGTCTGAGTGTGTAGTACCATGGTTTTGCAAGGTTTCTTCATCACTTTTTGCTATTTCAGTTATTGTTATGTCTGAGATTTTTACTTTTTTTTAAATAAACCACTGGGTACAGAATGCCAGCGTTTGGCCATGCTCTCATTTTTGGGTCCTCCTGAGTATCTCTGTCTCACTATATACAACGACACCTCAGTACGATATATGGAGACGTCCGTGGTATTGAGGATTTCCTCCTCAGCTAAGTAGGGAACACCTATCTGATGCTGGCGGTTGTTCAAGCTTGAACTCTAAAAGGATAATCCTCATTTTGTGCGTATCTCTGAACAAATTTACCATTTAATATGGCGAATCCGCAACAGGTAGCAATTGCAGTCAATATGATACCACCCCTTACTGCACATTTACTGGCACATGGCCTAATGGCCGACGGGGGTCCAGTCACATTTGTTGTTGACGCACACGCAGCTTATAGAACAGAACTCTTTTATTCCTGGGTCACATTTCCAGCAGTTGATGGGAACACAAATACATTTCACCACTATACACCTGCAAACGTACCTGGACAATATAAAGCATATGCATATTTAGAAATACCCCTCTCTTATCAAAAACATAATAAAATAATCCTGCCCCACACAATTTTACCCGTTAGGTTAGATCCTCTAAGTAATGATGGTCCTACCTGGCCTTTGTTGGCCAATGTAACAGCAGCTGAAGTCTGTTGCTTATATGCTGAGCTGATGGCAATATACAGGCGGTTAGTACAGTTTGTAGTGCAAACATTAAACACAAACCCAGCATGTGCTGCACGAGTGCAACCACATGCAGTAACACCAGGCATTAATGGTGTGACTGTACATTCGATTATGTACCCGCCAAATGAGAAGAAATTCCATTTTGGTTAGCTCAAAAAATAAATGCGCTGGAAGCAGTATTTCTCCATACGGGACCTCAGGATAAACACAGAATACTAACAATGTGTTTGCCGTTTGGGATGGTTCCCACAATAGATAACTGTAATACATGGGGCACAGTATTTGCCACACTGTATACTACCGCACACCGCACACCGACACGTGCCAATTTACTGGAAGTGTTGAAACTAATTCAAGATGAATACGGGGCTGCCCCAGCCCTGGATTTGGGGATGCAGTTAATGGGCAACTTTGAAACAGTATCCTCAATTATTTTAAGTATCCTTAAAGGGGAAACAGTAGCACTAGCAGTGCAAAAACGGCTCTGGGACGTTCTTCCACAGGATCAAGAACGCAAGCTGCCAAAGATTATCGTGGAGACCTACTCTAGCATTAGTCGAGAGAGTCTGGGGGCCAGACCAACAAAACCATAATTCCAAGGTAAATTTAATAAAGATTTTACCAAGCAAGCTACTGAGGGTGATAAGAAACTCTGGGATAAAAAAACAACAGACTCCTAAAAAAGAAAGGGGAGAATCTCCGCACACGGAGACCCCACAGAATAGATATAATCTCAGAAATAGAGATAATATAAAAACGCTGGACAGATATCAATATACTGATACCTGTCAATCTCGTTCCTTTCAGGACTCATTGGAAAAATGCAGTGTGAGAGGTGGGCGGTCAGAGTGAAGAACTAAGTACGTGAAACCGAGACAGGAATCACAACGCTCAACAGTAGTTTCTGTTAAAAAGGAAGAGAAACCTCCTCAACAAAAACCCCAATTTGAAAAGAAAAAGGTGGCAGCAGTTGCGGTTCGACATGCAACTCAGGAAGAGGGTTCTCTTGAAGAACAAGGAGTGGGCACTAGCGCTACTAGACAGCGCGGCAGAGGTCACAATAGTTCTCCGGAATCTTCTAGAGCATCTGGAGGTGAAAGCAACTGATGACTTTCTATAAGTAGAAACTGCGGACATGCGTGTCTCCACGCCTGACAGGCTGTACAAAGTAACGTTACAGTTAGAAGGAGACATTGAATGCACAATAGACAAACTCTTTTGGGATCGCGTGGTAAAAATATATATGATATTTTGTTGGCTGAACAAGATTGGCCATCTGAATTTGTCCTTACATGCCCATATGGGGAAGATGTTATTAAACCTTCTTTCTTGACCCATGTTCCTGAGGAACTCGCAGAATTCTACGCCATCAATTGGGCATTGGCGAAGGCACCCGCCTTATATCGCAACCACGTAGGATAGGACAAAGATTCCCCTTCCCATGTAATTCCTATTAAAAATCAACCCCAACCTCAATATCCAATAAAACATGATGCTAAAGCACCCGTGAGGGAAATCCTCACACAATTGGAGTACCAGGGCGTAATTGAAAACTGTGTCTCGCCTATGAATAATCCTCTATTCCCAGTAGCTAAACCGGACCATTTGTACAGAATAGTCTTTGACTACAGACATTTAAACAGTCATACACGCACATATGCTATTCAAAACTCACATAGCACAACACTCATGAACAACATAGTGCACAAACAAATATAAAACAACACTCGACATCTCCAATGGTTTTTTCTCCCAAAATATAGGGCCTGAGAGTAGAGACTTAACAATTTTTAGTGCACTAGGCTCCCAGAACAAATTCTGTAGTTTACCCCAGGGGGACAAGAGCAGTCCAGGATTGTTCGTGGCTCGTGTGACTTCAATATTGCACGACATAGACCCTGAAGCATTGTCCTATGTAGATGTAATCTATCTCACGGATGATGAATTACTGCAACATATAAGACGGGTAGCCCGCAGCCCGCATTGTTGTAGGATTTGCAGAGTTCGCCTACAAATTCAATAAAAAAAAACTAAAATGGCCTTCCTTAGCGTACTGTTTCTGGAATGTGAGCAATCGAGTGAAGGAAAGAGCCTAGCGCCACAATTCTTGGAAATATGCGCACAATTACAGCCTCCAAATACCATTGAAAAACTCCAATCTCTATTGGGTTTCCTAAATTTTGGCAGAACTTACAATCCTGATTGTGCATCACGCATTAAACCCTTATATGACTTAATACGTCCTGACTTTTCAAGTAAATTTTGGACTGTTGAACACACGCATTCTCAGAACTTTGCAAACAGACATGTTTGCAGCACAACACTTATACACAAGGGAGAACAAAACACATTTGGTCATAAGAGTAATTGCTGGTGCCATTGGCCTCATTTATGTAACCTTTAATGAGGGTGAGACAGTCCTGATAGCATACAAATCACATTTGTACTCAGCAGCAGAACAATGCTTTGCTCCCACAGAGAAAATTCTCACTGCTGTACAGGTAACAGTCATTAAAGAAAGACCTTTGGGCCAAGGCAAACGAATAATTGTTGTCTCTCCAATTCCGGCCCTTGTGGCGGTCACCAAAGCAAGCTGGATACAATGGGCAACGCCTTTGACTGCCACTGATGTAGACTACATTATTGACCCAAAATTACAAACTTAATAATTTTTGCAATATGAACTAGAATACCCAGTTCCAGTAAATACACTGCCTATTGATCAGTATCAAAGAGTCATGTACACCAATGGCTCAGCACAGCCTGAAATTGGCACAAAGCATCAATACTCTGCTGCTTGCGCAGTCGTAAGTGGCTACATGGAGGATAAGACATTTTCTCCCCAGCATACATTCACGCAAAACCCTAGGGGATTGCACAGCACAACTAGCAGAGCTAAAATCTCTGGTGGTGGCACTGGAACATACGGATCCTGCAAAGTTAACACTGATTGTTTGTGATTCGTACTACTGTATCCAGTCCTTTAATGAATACCTGCATTACTGGCGCCAGAATGGGTTCATAGATTCTAAAGTCAACACCATCAAACACAGATTTCTGTGGGGGACAGTAGGAGTAGGGGATCTGAAATAAACGCTACCAAATGGCCATGTTGTACATACACTTGGACACAAACGCATTGGAATACACGTTGCTGGGAATACACTGGCTGATGAAGCGGCAAAGTCAGCAGTGGCTATGACCACTGTTGCTGCAGTAAACCACTTAGGTGCAAAACCGGACAATGACATATGGGCTGCCGTGAAAGCTACAGCTGAGGGTACACCCTACCCAAAAGCATTTACTGCTAAATATTCCTACCAAATGGGAGGCTGCCTAAATGTTGAGGTTAAGATACCAGGGCGCAGGGGTTAGAGAAATTCCCAACAAAGACATAAGATCAGAGTTGATTAAAGAAGTGCATGAGGGGGTAGCATTTGCCCATGCTGGTGTGGCGGCTACAATATCATTGCTACAAGAAGGTTATTGGTAGCCAGGTCTGTACAAACAGGCCAAGCAGTATGTCCTTTGTTGTGACATCTGCCAACAAATTAAAGTTTCCACTGCTAGACGGCCACCGCAAACACCCCTCTTAATTTCAAACAAACCATTACAATGTGTGTACTTGGACTATTGTGGTACCCTAACACCGGGTAGTGCATACAAACACATTTTAGTCACTGTTGACTCCTGCTCCAGGTTGCTATGGGTGTGGCCACAACACTCGGCTGACGCTCAGTCTGTTATTAAAGATTTGGGAGTCTTTATCGGTACTTATGCAGTTGCGGCTTTCCACTCACACCAGGCCCCTGCTTTCGCCTCAAGGGCATTCAGGGACGCCCTGGCTTCGTTAGGGTCCAACTCCAGTACTCGTCTCCATTTCATCCCAGGGAGATTCCAGCCAGATGGCCACGACTGTATGCTGATTGCTGAACGCTTCGCTACAGCTGCTTATGCAGACTTCAGGCCTTTGCTCAGGTATGGGGGATGATTTCTTCCCTGTCGCGTAGGCTCTCATTATTCTAATGAGACTACTGGATTTGAGCTGCAGACTCGCCTGCGGTGTGGGAGACTGAGTTTTAACCCACTACAGGTGACACCTGTCCCCCCCAATCCAGGTTTTGCTCTGACTAACTAGCAGTGCCTCATCTCTACCCAAGAGCAGGGATGATTGGGCAGCCGAGCGCATGACACAATTGATTTCTCAAGGAAATCGTGGTTACTCAGGTCTCATCCGTTTCTCTCAGTTATATTAGCCTCACATACACAATGACAAACAGAGGCAGCATATGTTTCAATAAGATTTTAATGAAGCGACTGCATCTTGGATAAGAAAGAATGTACTGCAATAACCAGGACGATAGAGCATGACAGAATTAGAATTGTGACAAGGAGAGTGAAGCATAGAACTAACGCTTAAATATTGTCACTAGATTCAATAGACTAATTCCTACCTAGGCTATAATAGAGCACAGCATGTTAAGCTCTAATTCTGCCCTCAGGTTCCCCAGGGAAGACATCATCGCCCATACCTGAGCAAAGGCCTGAAGTCTGCATAAGCAGATGTAGTGAAGCATTCTGCAATCAGCATGCAGTCGTGGTCATCTGGCTGGAATTTCCCTCCCTCCCTTGTGGATGTTCTGATACTTCTAGGTGAAGTTGCGTCTGGTAAGAAAAGTGGCCACTCTCTGTTTTTGGTCCTACTTCATATGCGTTCAGTACCGTAAATAAAATTGAGTGAGCTGAATGTATACTGAAGAGTGGATTGAGAGTTAGTGCGAATGTGTGTTAAACATGGCAGAGTGTCATCCACTGTTCTACCATTCAGAGCCCTCATACCTAGGTATTCCAGTTCATTAACTAGGTGTTTGCCTTGCTTGTTGATTGTAGCATTCATGATTTTGTATGTGAATTCAGGACGGGGGAAACCAGACTTAATCATCATGGGTATTCTTTTGTTACTGAAGAGTCGTCATTTTAGAAACTTCACTCTGAACATAACTGGATTTTGTCGGTGACTCACTGTTCGCCCCTCTGAGTACTGAGCAGGCCTATGGTTTGGATTGGTTTGGAGTGTGTTTTAGATGCAATTCCAACGTCACCAGTAAGTGAGGATATTGTACTGGGTACTGGGTTTTTCAGAACCCAGCGGTGCCAGGGAACACACCCTAAGACTTCGAGTCCTTCCTGTTTCAGACTACAGAAACACAGAGTCTTCTTGGTGAAGTCAAAGATCTTGTTTATTGGCTGCAGCCAGTAACAGGTATCCTAGAAGTACAACACGGTGTATATTCTCAGGAGACTGCTCCCTTTGCAAAGCTAACCTTCTCTTTTATACAAAATATTATGCTTTAGGCAAACATTCCTTATTTTACAGTTGACCATTCACGTATTTTCACTACAAAGTAATAGCAGGTTTATGATGACAAGCCCATATTTCAGTTTGTCCAGCCCTCAATCAATTACCCGGCAAGGCTTAGTACTTTCATCAGATATCGACGGACCCCCAATATAAACGGGCACCTCCTCCTTGTAAAGCAAGTCATAAAGAAAGAAACAGAGACAGGTGCGTGTAAGATTAGGCATGGTTTGTGTGTGATGAAAGGTTTATGATGTGTTGTGCCTTGATACTAATCTCATTCGGCCACTGGGAAAGAAACTGGCCGAACAGGTTTGGCTTCAGGCAGTGGAGTCAGCTTGCCCAGGTCACAGAGGAGTCAGTAAAGGTGTACGTGTCCTTCAGACTCGTTTTCAGCATTAGATATTGGCCTATGTGAGGGCAATCATAAAATGGCTGTCGTTTAAATGGAACACGAGGGTTCAGGACGGAAACTCTGATATTCGGGTGATTTCGTTACCCGAATATGAATACAATGCTTGTGCATACTATTCTGATCATTCTCGGTCTGCTGATACCAAAATCGTTGTGAAACGACGATGTTTATAACACGGGTCCAGAACCTATACTCACGCTAATCTGAGTCCAGGTCTATATTCATAAAGTCGTTGAGATGTTGCTGTAGCATCATCCTATTACTTAGCTCGTCCCTTGATACAGGTTTCCTTACACACGATGTAGCACAGAGGCCACATATTGCAGGAGCACACTGTACACACAGACAGGACAGGAAAAGAATGGCTAAGATCATCCCAATGACTACCAGAGTCTTCCATCCCCAGGCGGATATCAGCTCCCAGAACCACCCCATCAATGACCAATCTCCTTTATCCACGTGAATAGACTCGGAGATCTTATGCAGTTTGGAAATGGCCTGGTAGACTGTCGGAGCGTTATCTGGGATGAAAACACAGCAACTTGATTGGATCACTTTACATACCCCACCTCGGTCTGCAAGTATGACGTCTAATGCGACCCTGTTCTGAAGAGTCATAAGGCGATCCGACTGGAGCTCAGCAGTCAAATTACCAAGGGCACCGGCGGTTTCAACTACCGTGGATTCAACCACCTTTGTCAATTGTCTTATGTTCCTGCTGTTAACCATAGGACCCCAAAACGGCAGAATACCCTTTGCGAAATCTCCAAATTCTTGTCCTGTAGTGTCTTCTTTACTTATGACACCTCTAGCTATCCTTGTCTTATGGTAATCTGCCGCGGCCGTGTAGGTGGGAGGTAACAGGAACGAAACAAAACATGTGCCTGAGAAGTCAGGGGGCAACCATGTATAGGCTCTATTATGGCAGATGAAATAGGTACCCTTAGCTGCTAAGAACGAAGGAGAAGTCTGAGACGCAAAAACATATGTTTCAGTGCAGATACTTTTCCCTAACTGAGCTCTGGGATTCTTGCCATTACCTTGCAGACATAGGTGACCCTGATGGGGTACAATCCAAATCGGGGAGGATCTCTTTGCTCGCTGGTTCCCACTCAGAGTAACTCCATATCCTGTTACGTTCCATCCAATATATGCTAGTGTCTCATCTCTCGGGATAGTCTCATAGGAAATATCTTCCCTAATCATATCTACTATACCCTTAGCTAGAGCACTATTCTTAGGATTATCTTTCACAAAACGTAGGGGGTTGGCTTCATACGCGTATATGAACACCGTTCTATATGCCCATACAGAACCATTATGGCTGAAAGGCAGGACCAGATAAGGGATACCTTTATCAGTAGTATGAGGCATAAGACCACACACCCAACAGTTAGTTGTGTTCACTACTAATTGGTGTTGGTGTAGAAGCTGAATGAATGAATTGTTGACAAATTCTAATCTTCTGGCAGACTCGTGTTCAGGCAGGGGGTGAAAAGAATGCGAGGAAACAGTAGAAGGAGGTATGGGCTGAGTAATGGGTGCAAATGTCACTTGAAAAGAGAATAAAACATATCCTATTAAAAACGTCATTACACTAAGCAACATCAAAATACATAATATCAAAAATCGTTTCTTTGTCATTATTATACCCATTCTGGCTTTAAAGTCCATCTGTCTGGCAGGTCTCTCATTCTTGAAAAACTCCATCCTCTCTAATTGCTGCTCGTGGTGGTAGGGTGTTCTATGCAAGGGAATGCTTCTGTCAGTCCAGGGCAACTCCCTTAGACCAACCAGAACTGTCGACCTAACGTCTTCAGCTGCACTCCAAAGACTTGGGCAACCACGACCCTACAGCTGAACCCGGATGGCGGTTCGAAAAGAAAAAAACAAAAATAAGAAAGTTTCTCAGATGAGAGAGCTGCACTTTAAAAAAAAATAGCAAAGGAACGGGAAAAAATGTATTTGTCCTTAGTTCTTGGTCTCAAATTATAACGGCTTTTTCCAGGTACTGTCTGGTTCTGGAACAAGAGTTCAGGCTCTGTAGTGTTCAATCGAATTGACGGTGAAACAGCTTCTTGCAAATTATTGTCACTTTCTTGTTCAGAAATTGTTCCTTTTACATGTGCATCGCTAAATGGCAAAAAACGAGGCACAGTCTCAGTCTCAGAGTCAGCGATCCCCTCCTGGACCCACCGGTCGTACGGTAGAGGAAAAGGGACTCTCTTGCAGTGTACGCCGTGGATCCAGTTATTTTTCCCTTCCACTCGAACAGCTGATCTTGTTGAGAGAAGGACGAGGTAAGGGCCGGTCCAACGGGCTGGTCATTCTTTGTCCGCTGGAAGTTCTTGACCAGTACCCATGATCCAGGATCGATAAGATGTCCTGGAGCTTCAGAGACCTGAGGCAGAGTATCGTGAACCTGTTGGTGTAGAACACGCAATTTAGCCGTCAATTCATACTAATAATCAAGCAGTACAGGGTGTTCGATCTCACTGAATTTTGTTGGTCTTGGCACTCCCCATATGTTGGCCGGGCGGCCAAACACAATTTCATATGGACTAAGTCCCACTCGCGAATGCACAGTCATTCTTGTTGATAGGAGTGCTAGAGGCAGAGCTTCAGGCCATTTAAGACCAGAGCTCGCTTGTATCTTTGCCAACCTCAGTTTTAGCGTGCCATTATAGCACTCTACTAGTCCAGCTGATTGGGGGTGATTTGCAGCGTGGAATTTTTGCTGGATACCTAGCCCTTCACATACTTTTTTCATCACTCGACCCACAAATTCACTCCCATTATCACTCCAGACCATTCTCGGCATTCCAAACCTAGGGAAGAATTCTTTGACAAGGGCTTTAGCTGTGGATAAGGCAGTGTTGTCTTTTAAGGGATATGCTTCTACCCATCTTGAAAAAGCACAAACAACAACGAGTACGTATTTCAGATTGTTGCACCTTTCCATGTGGATGAAATCTAGCTGCAAAACCTCGAACGGATACGTTGGAGGTGCAAAATGACCAGCTGGAGTTGGGGTTCCCCTACCAGGATTGTATTTCAGACACACCATGCAATTCTTGACCACATTCTCTGCACATTTAGGAATTCCAGCATTTTGCCATACTGGAGCCAACAACTTACAAATCCCTTTCACACTGATATGGGCCATTCCATGAGCCATTGTCACCACTGCAAGCACATACGCATCGGGTAACAACCATCGCTGATGTTCTGACAAGTCAACCCAACAACCATTTTCATCCAATTTACCCGTACTTTCTTTCCACACACTCCACTCTTTCTCTGAAGCTTCAGCTTGAATAGACTTCACACCCTCTATCGTATCTTCACATATTCCAACGTCACCAACCCATCTTGCGGGGCCTGCAACATACATTCGATTCATCACATCTTTTGCTGTTTCTTTTGCGATTTCGTCAGCAAATGCATTGCCACGACCGACATCATCGGTAACCTTCTTGTGTGCACTGCATTTCACAATCGCAACTTGTAATGGCAAGGTCAGTGACTCAAGAAGCTCATTCACCAACTGACCATGCTGAATTTTAGCTCCATGCGAAGTCAGGAACCCACGTTCTTTCCACAATCGTCCAAAACTATGGGCCACACCAAACGCATACTGGCTGTCGGTATATATGGTCACTTTCATTCCTTTCGATAACACACACGCTCTCGTAAGTGCAATCAGCTCTGCTGCTTGAGCTGAATTATGTGGTATACGTGCAGCTTCAACAATCGTATGCAAAGTTGTGACAGCATATGCTGCAGTCGTATCACCATTCGGAAGCTTGAAGCATGAACCATCCACCCATAAGGTACCATCACACTCTACAATAGGTGTATCTTTAAGATCTACTCTCCCTTTCGTTTCTTCTTCTGTCCTAAGAAAACAATCATGTTGTTCAACATCATCTGTTTCTACTGAAATTGGCAATAACGTGGCTGGATTCAACGTATTGCACCTCTTTATGTGCACATGACTCGCTAACAGTGTCAACTCATAACCTGACAATCGAGCACTAGTTAAATGCTGTGTCTTGGTCCTGTTTAACAACGTGTCCACTGCATGTGGAACCATCACAATCAACATATTATTCATCACTAACCCAGCAGACTGTCGAATAGAAACAGCTGCTGCCGCTGTGGCTCTCAAGCAACTCAGCAATGCTTTAGCTTCCGGATCCAAAGTCGACGAAAAATATGCGCATGGGCGCTGCTTGTCTCCAAAAGACTGTGTCAGCACTGACAATGCACAACCCTCTTTCTCATGGACATACAGTGTAAAGGGCTTACTGTAGTCGGGGGTACCCAACACAGGAGCCGAACACAATGCATTACGCAATTTGGAAAAACTTTTCTGACAATCTTCAGACCACGGAACGGGGTTTGGTGTATCTTTATAGGTCAATGCTACCAAAGGTTTGGCCAGCAAAGAAAAATTTGGTATCCATTGTCTGCAGTATGATGTAATACCCAAGAAAGCACGTACTTCTCTCTGTGTCCTTGGCACACTCAATTTTGCAATTGCCTGAATTCTTTCTGAGGTCAGTTTCCTTCCCTCCTTCGATAAGAGATGACCTAAGTAGGTCACTTCTTGTCGACAATATTGCAGTTTTGAAAGGGACACTTTGTGATGTAAATCAGATAAATGACGCAACAACAACAAGGTGGCTTCTTTACAAATCTCTTCAGTATCTGTAGCGACTAGCAAACCATCAATGTACTGAATAAGGGTAGCGCCGTCAGGTAAAACAATTGCATCAAGCTGTGTTTTTAAAGCCTGACTATATATTGATGGACTTTCACAGTAGCCTTGAGGAGCGCGTTTGAAGCGGAAACTTCGGCCTCCTAAACTGAATCCAAAAATATCCCTGCTCTCCTCGGCAATTGGGATGCTGAAGAAAGCATTCCTTAAAGTCAATTACCGAAAACCAGGTGGCGGAAGCTGGAATCATAGTCAATATGGCAGTGATATCAGGAACAACTGGAAACTGTGGCACAACTATTTTATTTACCTCTCTAAGATCAATCACGAGCCTGTAAACAGGTGGCTTAGAGGGGTCAGTACGTTTCAAAACAGGCAGAACAGGACTATTACAAACGTTGCCTCTTGTCTCTTCAATTACATCTTTTTCAATTAAATCATAAATGATCGCTAGCAACGCCTTTTCACCTTCACTAGAGATCTTGTATTGTTGAATGCGTGGTAATTTAACATTGGCTTTCAATGTCACAACATAAGGCGGTATTTTCAAAAGACCCACATCATTAGGACCAGTAGCCCAAATGGTATCAGGAAGAAACGACAATTCGGTCTGAAGTTTATCCTTCGACAAATACATTGGAGAGACCACTTTCCTACCCAGTGTAAGTTGTACTCCCGAAGGAGAACAATATAATGTTGCATACAATCTTTTCAACAAATCCAATCCTAACAAGTTTTCACCACAACCTGTCGTCAGAATAAGGGGTGCTTCCAATTCACAAGGTCCAATAGAAAGGGACATAGGACTAGAAATCGGGTTCCTAACCGGGGCGCCAGAAAAACCTACTGAAACATTCATCTCGCCAGACAAAGGTGCGCCAGGGAGTTTTGAGTGCATAATAGAACTCTTTGTAGCACCAGTATCCAACAGAAAAGGCTCCGACACACCTGAGGTAATCACCTTAACATAAGGTCCATTCTGATCCACTGGAACTAAAAAAACTCCATCTCTTCATCTATGGCTGTCCTAGCAATTATTACCTTCCAGATTCTCATCTTCTGCATAGTAGTCGTCAGCATAGTACTGAGCCATCCTACCAGACGCGTTATGTTGCTGGTCAAAACTATTCATTGAGTTTTGAGACGGAAAGGAACGCGTGTTCTGGGGGAAACTTCCACGTCCTCTACCTCTAGGAGCTTGTTGAACACCTCGACCTCTTGGGCCAGAAGCACCATTCGTACGCTGTAACAAAATAGGACAACTATACTTAAAATGACCCTCGTCTTTACAATATGAACACTGATTGGGACCTAAAGGAACACGTGGTTGAGAAAACTCGAACCTTTGCGAGTTTCTCTGGAACTGTTGAGGTTGCTGATAGTTACTCTGACCACCACGTGGCGTATACGCCTGTTGTAAAAGAACCTTCGTCTTTAATTCTTTAGTTTTCTTGTCTGCTCTATCCTTCTCATCTTTATCCCTATTTTCGTAGTACTGTGCAGTAGCCAATATTTGTGCTGAAGAGGAAACGGCCCAAGAACTCTCTGAATCCTTCAATTTCTTACACAGCTCGGCAAGCAAATTGTGCACAAACTTGTCGACGAACAACCGTTGACCACCTTCTGTACTCATATCTTGACCACTGTGGTCGATAAACGTTTCCTCAAACCTGGTGAAGAAATCAGACACTGTCTCATCTTTCTTCTGCTTACATGCAGATAATTTATCCCAATTCACACGCATCGCAGGCATTAAAGTCTTCATGTAAGTAATGATCCTAGCAGGCAGTTCTGCTACCAAAGGCTCAGGCTTGGCACCACCAACTTGTCTATCATTTGCAGCGCTAATATTAGCCCATGAGTCACCTAACTCTTGCGCATGATCTGTATGGCGAATCAATCCCCACAAAGGCTGTGGAACAACATTCCCAAATAACATGTCTGTCGGCTAAATTCATAATGCATGAGTCAGCAGTCTGTGATAATTCCTTATAATACCCTGCAGGGTTTTTACGGGGATCAGTCTGCTTAAGGACTAAAACTTCAGCTCGCTTCCACGGAACATGTACCCAAACACGCTGAAAATGAGCTGGGACAGCATCAATTTGATTAGCAACATCAGCCGCAACGGCGTCCTTCCATACCGGAGGGACTTCTCTCATTGGGTACTGTCGCACCTTTTTTTTAACAGAGGAGTCATGTTGGAACAATGACTGAGAAGGATCCTTATTCCTAAAGGACAACAACGTCGCAACTGCTGTCTCAACATCCGAACCCACAATCGTGCCCTTTGCAAACTCAAACCGTACACGGCACAAATCAGGCGGATTTGTTTCCAAATCATTATCTTCCAATTCCTCACAAAGGAAAGCACACATTTTCTCAAAAACGTATCTTTGTTTTGGTGCTCCCCATTGACGGAAGACATCCATAACAGACTCTACATCGTATCTCAAAGGGTAAGCAACCCATTTACGCGCCATACGGTCAAACATTTCTCTCTCTTGAGAATTAGGCAGTTGACTACGCGACTGCTTACGCTCCGGATCTGGGGTCACACCAGACGACCCAAAGAGACTTTGCAACAGTATCTGTCATTCTCTGTCGGACAGAAGGAGAAGTTGATGAAAGAACAGGAGGAAAAACAGAGGGAGGCAAGGCAGACGCAGAAGCAGATGCAGAGGCAGTATCAGGAAGAACACCAGAAGAGGCAGTCGATGTAGTACATAAAGTCGTAGGAGGTACAGATGGAGCAGGTACCGAAGTCGGCGGCCCTTGAAGGGGCTGCGCCATAGTAGTAGGAGCCAACTGAAAAGGAGCTGGCGGCTGTGGAAGAACCTGAGGCACAATAACCGGAGGTTGCACAGCTAAAGGTTGCGGAGGTGCTGTAGCATTCTGCGCATAAGGGGGTGGCGAACTCAACAAGTGTGACATTAAAGGATCTTTCTCAAGTTCTTTTGCTGCATCTTGCTGAAGAAGCGGAAGAACTGGATAACATTTATCGGTCACCAATTTACGTTGCCTGTGCAACTGCTCATTCATCTGTTCTTCTTCATCATCTTTAAACTGCATGGCAGCTTGCATTATCGAGATACCCTCTTCCCTCTTATTTCTCTTTGCTAATTTAATTTCCTTCTGTTTGGCTTCCTTACGCCATAGGCGGAAAGAGTCAAACATCGCCGGCCGGGCTTTCTTCTTAAAAAGTTTAACCTCCAGATTATTCAGAATCTCTGTGTCAAAACTACCATATTGGGGCCATTTTAAAACACCATCTTTCCTGGTGTATCGGATCCATACTTCATTATATGTGAGGGGGCCTATGCCATGTTTCACATATAGTTCATAGGTTGGAGTTCCAATCGGAGGAACCGGACACGAGTCCTCCAATCGGGAATCCCTATTATAACCAAGACAAAACAAATTTCCATATCTGCTAAGACCAGGCATCTTCGCTCTCTAGTCTAGCTTCAAACTTCAAAGGATTATCGAATACGATAGTCTGGTGAATACACAAATCCCTCGGCTTTGGTACTTGCAAGTTCCAAATCAAAGATCCCAAGGGGATACCAAACTAAGAACCAAACTAAGGACTGGGAGACGCTCCACTTATACTTAACTGAGGTATCGATGACGTCACCAGAAGACTCGTTTATCGTTTCGCTCTACCAAATCATCAAGGGTCCAAAACAGGGCGATAGTCAGGGCAGCAGTCCTTCGTAGCCGTCGGAAAGCGGGGAACCTCGCAGCAAAGACTTTCGGACCACGTCGACATACAGGGGTCGATGAAGTGGCGGCCTTCCTCCAGAATTTTCACACGAAGCTCCTCACTAACCTCTGGCTTGGACCGGTACCGCTGAAATCGCCCCACGTTGGGCGACAACTGAAGTACTGGGTTTTTCAGAACCCAGCGGTGCCAGGGAACACACCCTAAGACTTCGAGTCCTTCCTGTTTCAGACTACAGAAACACAGAGTCTTCTTGGTGAAGTCAAAGATCTTGTTTATTGGCTGCAGCCAGTAACAGGTATCCTAGAAGTACAACACAGTGTATATTCTCAGGAGACTGCTCCCTTTGCAAAGCTAACTTTCTCTTTTATACCAAATATTATGCTTTAGGCAAACATTCCTTATTTTACAGTTGACCATTCACATATTTTCACTACAAAGTAATAGCAGGTTTATGATGATAAGCCCATATTTCAGTTTGTCCAGCCCTCAATCAATTACCCGGCAAGGCTTAGTACTTTCATCAGATATCGACGGACCCCCAATATAAACGGGCACCTCCTCCTTGTAAAGCAAGTCATAAAGAAAGAAACAGAGACAGGTGTGTGTAAGATTAGGCATGGTTTGTGTGTGATGAAAGGTTTATGATGTGTTGTGCCTTGATACTAATCTCATTCGGCCACTGGGAAAGAAACTGGCCAAACAGGTTTGGCTTCAGGCAGTGGAGTCAGCTTGCCCAGGTCACAGAGGAGTCAGCAAAGGTGTACGTGTCCTTCAGACTCGTTTTCAGAATTAGACATTGGCCTATGTGAGGGCAATCATAAAATGGTTGTCGTTTAAATGGAACACGAGGGTTCAGGACGGAAACTCTGATATTCGGGTGATTTCGTTACCCGAATATGAATACAATGCTTGTGCATACTATTCTGATCATTCTCGGTCTGCTGATACCAAATTCGTTGTGATACGACAATGTTTATAACACGGGTCCAGAATTTTCAGTACCACACTGAAGAGTCGTCATTTTAGAAACTTCACTCTGAACAAAACTGGATTTTGTCGGTGACTCACTGTTCGCCCCTCTGAGTACTGAGCAGGCCTATGGTTTGGATTGGTTTGGAGTGTGTTTTAGATGCAATTCCAACGTCACCAGTAAGTGAGGATATTGCTGAAGAGTGAGAGGTGAGGCTTATCCCCCACTGCTCAAAACAGGGCTTTTCTTTTAATACTTCTGACGCTATTTGTGCTGAGGCCCACGTGATCAATGTGGTTTCCTTGTGGCTGTCCTTAGTGGATGGTATGAAATCAACAGAAATGATATCTCCTGTCTTTAGATGGGAAAGCGTTGGCATGGTCACAAGTGATTTCAGTATATTCTCTCTAGTCAGAACATTGTGTGACCCTTTGGACAGAAGGCTTTACTCTTCTCTTGTGGGATTGTGTGTGCTCTAGACCTCCTCCACATGAGTTGCACTGCTTTCTAGGGTACCTGGGAATACAGGCTGATTGGATGATGGATAAACTTTGTTTGCCATCTGTAATGGGTGTGAAGTGATGATGACATTTAAGCTCCCACAGTTACCATTATGGTTACAAATCTTTACCAGCGAACTCGATCTGTGCGGTTGACCTTCTTTGTTTGGCTCACTACTTTTTGCTGCTGAGCTTTTTTTAATTGAGTGGTGAGGCTCTTGTGGCCACAGGAGTCAGGATGATGGATTTGATCAACTCTACAAGAACGACAGGGGTGTCTTGCTTGAAATTGTGTTGGCTTTTGTTAAGTGTAGTGTTAATTGAAGGGCTGACTTTGGATTTGCTGTAATGTCCGTTCTTTTAACTTCTTTAATACTAATCATCTGTCTGTACTATTTGGTTGACGAGTGACAGAAGCTAGTTGGTTTGGGATGGTCCTCTTCTGGGTATACTCAAAAATGGCATAGTAGGCACTCATGAAACCTGGGTCCATGTTGCTACTTGTTCTTTTATTCCTTGCTTTCCTCATTCTTTTTTTGCCTTTTAGTATAGATTGTCGAATCAGGTTTGTTAGCTGGGTTCCGACTCGAGGTCCCTATCATATCCTGGACACCTATTGACTCATTGTCCTGAGGAGCATTATCAATTCTTGGGTCTGCGCTGTTTCATAATTTGCTTACTAGCACTCTGGTGTTGACCACCTTTTTGTGGTACAACCAAAGGTGCTTTACATCGTAATTTGGTTGTGGGGACTTTGGAAGAGGCTTCCGCTTTACGGGACGCGATGGTGGTTCTGTTGTTTAGGGGACTTGTACCTCTGACTCCTCTTTATGTATTAAGTCCTCTTTGTGTATTACTGCCTTTTTCTCCGTTTCCTACACCGTGTGTGCTCGAGATTTGCTGCATTGATGATACTGTACAAGCTTTTATGTCATCCGACAAGGTGGCCAAAATGTCTGGTAGCCTACTTAGCTTGTGGATTATTGATGCAGATGTATTAAGACAACTGGTTTTGGGCAGGGACCAGTTGTCTTTATAAGTAGCAGCTTTGTTTCACAATCATTCCTGCGGAATACTTTACCTATCGAAACAGGCTTTATTTTACAAATATATTCAGGGGACTATAGGCAGCAAGGAAGTTCTTTGTTGATTAATGATTTGGGTGCTCCCTCAAGTGCTGTGGTGGGTGAAGAAACCCCGCATAGTCATGCGAGATACCAGTCCGTCCACTGCTGAGACTATTTTGGAGTTGCTAGGTTTCTTGAAGCCAAGAGAAACTGCCAGCAAGAGGCCCCTAGCACAACAATCATGTTTCTGAGCCTATGCCACATCTGAAATTATTATATTTATGAGTTTCCACTATGCTCATACATGTGTGAACCCATGTCTAGTATGACTGTGATTGGGAGGTGCAGTCAGATATAAGATATTTTAAAGGTGTTGTGGGTATTTTTCGGCAGATTTTCTGGAATAATTTCAATACCAACGTGTTTTTGGCAATGCGATACATAATATGTGCCTTTATGGATTAAAGAAAACGGGAGTATTAAAATTGATTCCTCTATAGGCCCCTACGATGAGGACTTCACATAAACCTTTGGTTTCAGTGGGTTTTTCTGTGTGCAGGGCATGCCCGGACAAGAGCCTTCACTCTTCTCAGCGGTGTAAATTATTGCCAAACGTTTTCAGAGATCCGCTCTTGGTATTGCATCATTGATGGTGTTTTGTTGTGGCTGAAAGGAAGTGAACCTACCAGTGGGTAACGTTTCTATTAGGCATGTGGTCATTTAGGATGCTGTTGTTTGCGTGTGATGTGGTAGTTTTTTTTGATGGAACAATATGATATAGCATGAGTGATGCTGGTGCACAGACTGTCAAACGAGTTATTAAAGTGTATCTTATTTTCGTACTTAATTAGCTATTCAAACCAGGAATGTTTTTGTATCGCGCATAGTTTATTTGTATGGCAGATGTCTGAGAAACTGCGGCGCGCGACCGATTCTATTATGATATTTAAAAGGAGAGGCAGCCTCGGGTAACCCAGTTAAGGATTTTCATACAGTCATTTTTACTTAGGGGCGTCCCCTGGCTTGGGTCTAAGAGAGGCACTGTGTTGCGTTTGAATTAATTAATCTCCCCTACTCACTAATGAGAGCTGTGGAGAAGAGGAGGACAATTAAATGTATTAATTGTGGTTATTTTGTGCCAGTGGGGGCCACTGTCACTCATTTTTGGAGATCCAGCACTTATTTTTCCTTCTCGGGCATTTCCAGAGAACAAGAGAGGGGAAAACGCCAGAAAAGGGAAAAAGCAGGACCCTGCAAAAGTGAAATAAAGGGGCAGGAAGTGTCTGGTAGTGTATTAATGTTAAATGAGGTGGATTCAAGACCACATAGCCTTAGCCTTGGTATTTGGCCGCTGACATTTAGCACCAGCCACCAGCTTCTAAACAGAGCTTTGGGCACCAGCACTTATTCTTTGACAAATTAAGCACTGTGTATAGGTTTTGTGTGGAACAACAAGGGGTCAGACCAGTGCAGATCATTAACGCAATAAAGGTTAACCCACCTTTGTCTGGAAAAGAGAATGAAAGTGCCAAGTGGGACTAGTAGCATGACGTGTTGTGTTGTAAAGACAAGGTGAACAGGGCAAACAAGCTAGTAGACACCATAGCCCAACAGGAGTCTCTGAAAAGAGAGCTTTCACTTAGTCTGATATTCACTTAGACATTGATGAATAAGTGTTTCCATATAAAAGAGTTTGTCTTCCAGTTCAGCCTCAAAATGAGATAATTGAAAATGGCACCAAAGTGTATGATTTAATACCTTTTCAGAGTTTTCTTAATAAGGGAGTTCTCTACATGTACTTATAAATTTGTGCACAATGGAGTTAATTTGCTAGTATGTTGCCTGGTTATTTTTACGTAAACAAAGGACTGTCACACCCAACCAGTATGGTGTGGACTGTGGTTTATCTACCAGCAATTTGAATTATGTGTCCTGCATTTGCCCACTAAGTTAATAGAAAACTAAAGGTTTCAACTTGCATTAAAAGTTTTTTTTTGTGTTATGGCAAAGTAGTGGCATTACTTAGTTGAACACAATGACTGTTTTTTTTTATGAAAGCTGGAAATGCTCATTATTTCATGAGCTCATTAGGATTTCCAAAGGATTTGTGTCGCGTTTGCCTCACCCACTGCTGAGCGAATGAGACCCGATCTCCTGTGGTATCTGCACTACCAAGGAGTAGTTTTAAGGGAAGTTCCGTGTCTGCCATTGATTTTAATGTTGCAGGGTGCTAGCATGGCTCATAAATGTCAGAGATAACCCTTATGCGGCGATAGAAAGGGAGAAGGAACACAATTCAGATTTATTTCATCCATAGAGATGTTTTGGTGGAGTGAGATTACTGTTGCATACATTTTATAGCACAATTGTCTATTTTTTTAAATTATTTTTTTAATAATAGCCGTGTAGCATGAATATGGTCACGGGGGATGAAACAAATAATCAATGGATGTCAATCCACAGATAGTGGCATCAGGAAATGTAAAATCGCGGCGTTGTTCTCTCCTGCCACCCCTAGCCATTCTGCGGCCACCTATTTTCTTCTCAGTTACAATGAGATGGGCAAGGAGTGCCAACTGCAGATGGAAAAGAGGGCTCTAAAATTCTTTCTGATGTAATTTTCTGACGCTGCTTTCTTGATTGTTAAGGCAGGAACAGTGGTGGCAGTCTCAGTATACCAAATGGAAAGGGACAGACAGCGATACCCTTAATTAACTGTTATGTTGGTATGTGGCACGGGGGTAGTGGAAGGGATAAAGAATGAGGCTGGCACAAGGGTTCTGAGAACGGTGGCATAGGGATGATGTGGAGAGGATTCGAGGGGTGATCGGTTGGTGATGCCACTGATGTTATGTGCTGATCCTGCATATCTCCATGAATAAAAATATTCAAGTTTTACATTGCACACTTGGATTACTCGATTTAACATTAACGCCCATGAAGTGACCCATGCCGAGATTAAAATGCTTTTTTTAGTTTTTAGAAATCCATTATTTTTTAGATCCCTGTATTTCTTTCCTACTGTTTTCATTCAAGGAGAGCAGCATGCACACATTATTGAATGATGAGAATGTCGCCAGCTCTACAAATGTGGTGCTATACTAGAGTCAAAAATATAAAACATGTTTCTTCACCATTTCTTTTGGAAAATCAATAGATGATTATGGAAATGAAAAAGTGTCGACTCCTGCCATTTGTAAAAATGCATCAAAAGAAAGTCTCCAGCTCGAGGCAATTCCATGTCAGAATATCTTCCACAGATAAATCGTCTTCTATAAATATTGTGTCCTAAATATTGTTTAATCAAATATCGTCCCAATGTGTGTACATTGTTTATTCCAACGGGATGATATTTTTTAGACTATATTTAGGACACATAATGTATTACAAACACTATTATGACAGCTATATTCTGGTACCCAACTCGAAAAGAAACAATTTGTCCAGCATCTTAAAATAACAATAGTTTGTACAATTTGCCTGGGTATACTTTACAGTAAAAAAGTTATTGAGTTTGAATGCAGCATGCAAGAATTATGGAATGGTTTCTAACGGAGATTAAGAAAAATTTGGGCCAGGTTCACAAAGGTTTAGCATTGGGTTAGCATACTTTTTTAATGCTAAACCAACGCTAAACCTTTTTGGGAATTACCAAACCAACACAAATTGGTATTTGCATTGGTTTGTATGGAAAAGTAGTGCAAAGCAGCGCAACACGCTGCTTTGCATTATTTTGCATCAATGGGGCGTTATATGGGTGGTACACAGGCATTCCCATGCAACCACCCATGCTTTTTGACGCAAAACCCTATTCACTAACATGAGTGGACAGTGTTTAGCACCAAATATTATTTTTCATTTCTCCATGCTCTTCTGACTTTTTATATGTGCTGCACTATACAACACACAAACAAAGTAGGACATGTATTTCACTTGTCTAGACATAGTACTTTGCACAGGAAAGATACCCTTCCTGTACAAAACGTATGCTAGACTCATGCACACACCCTAGCACTTTGATGTTAAGGTGTGTGTGTGGTACACGGGAGCTGAAATCAATTCTAGGGAAAGGGGAGGAGAGATATCTATGTGAATATGGCGCTCTACTGCTCTCTTCTCGTCACGCAACACAGCGCAGCGTTTTTGCCTGCTGCGCTGCATTTTGTGACACCTTTCAGAATATGGGCTATTTGTGTTTAAGGGATTAATACAAACAAAGACCACAAAGCCTTTCAGTATCTCGCTACTTAAGAGTCAGAGGCTGGCCGCTAACTATCTTTACAAATCCTTGCTAAAATAGCCATGTATTGAAATCCGCTGGCACGCTCCATTTTTATACTTTTATATTAGGACTGAAGTTTTTGAACAGGCTCCATTATTCCACACTTCGAACTAGTTTCAAGTAACCTGCCTCCCACTGAAGAAGTAACGCTGAAGGAAACTGAAGAAGTGAGAAGGCAATTCAAAATATTACTTCATGAAGCATCTTGGAGAGCTCCACTCCTGTTTCCTTCATTAAAACTAAGATCACGGTCTTTGCACTATCTGGGTGTGAGGAAATGAATGTGTCTGTTGCTATGAAATCATCCTTAGTAATCCATATCAGATAATATTTTCCTAAGTGGAGAGTAAAGAAGAAATACAAGAATTGGTAAAATGTGTGTCCCTAAATGTATTTGTTTGCAAAAAACTCAATAATACAACTATTGTGGTTATGGTTCTACTGAGTCCTCAGCACTACCTTTGGGTTGCATTGCATTTTTTCTCCAAATAAAAAATATTCCTAAACATCTAGATATACCTCCTGGAGTATATCAACACAGTGAATGTCCCTCTAAAGGCCCGTATTTACAGATTTGACTGCAACATATATTGTTACTCTTACCAAACCTCTTCAATGGAATGGTGACTAAGAAAGATACAGTGGAAGCAAAAATCCACACTAGTCGTCAAAAGGATCCCTTGCATATGCACATTCCAGAAAGTACAATGCAGTTGTAAATGTACACTGTTTACAACAGAACTCCTCCATCAAATCCTATGAAAAACTGCTTCTTTGGGAGACAAAGGCATGAGTGTTATCTTCAGATGATGGAAATTAATATTTACTGCAAATTGCTCATACACCCCAAATCAGTATCTTGCTGCTTGCTATCAGAGAAGGATCTACAGCCAGAAACACACTTAATAGTGTTCTCAAGTTAAACAAATGACCTGAAGTCAATAATATCCTGGATTCCTAGATGATGAATAATACCTCTGGCTTTGTGTGCCTGAGAAAGGTGTTAACTCAAGAGAGAAGCTTTCAGAGGTCATGTTTTTAAGGGCATGAATTTAGCTTTACATAGGGGGTGGTGTGGTCAAACATCGCACCCTCCTCTTCAGAAGTCCACATGGACCAGTATCTCTCAATGGCAGTGGCCTGTCAGGACGATGTTGCACTGTCCAGTTGCACTTTCAAGGGCCCTCTCTTTGTATCTGATGCTTAGACCTGTATTGTTAGTCCTATATATTTCACACATTGTCTATGAGCCTGAAGTCCCTCCTTCAAACTTCCTTCACTCCTAAACACTGAGGAGGGCAGTAATAATCTTAACAATAAGTGCAATTATATCTGACATTCATCATATGTAACCCAATTCAATGGTTCTCTCACGATCAAACACAGTATAATAAGAACATTTGACGTTACAAACTGATTTCTGCACTGAAGGCATCAACGTACTGGGCTATCTTTGAAGCATTACATAAATCCTGCTGTATAAAGGATGTGTTAAATTTCACCATTAAACGAAAGAGGCAATCGTTTTTCAAGATACAACCAGCACTGAACAAAGTGCTGTGTGATCTGAACAAATGCTCTTACACTACACAAATGTTATAATTAGTGCTGCTAACTATAACTGCTGTAAATAGGCTTGGGGCTTAGTCTTCGCCTTAGACTTGACTGAGTCTTCACCATTTTGCAGAAGTACACTTCATCTGGGAAGTGGTGCTCCTTGTTCTTTCTCTAAGTCTACCACTGAAAAAGGCAGTTTTCATTGAATTTGGAAAGAGGCCTAGTGCTAATGTACACCCATCCAGGTTAAGGGAATTTAGTACAGAGGCACTGTCTTCTCCTCTTTTGTCCCTCTACCGTTATTTGCCCAAATACAGCCATCATCTTAATACTGCATGCTCAGTACAGACATTGCTGGATCCACTCAACTTCAGCCTCTAACAAAGTAATACAGATCTTTACAGTTTACTCATAGGTGGAGGTCTAGTCTGGTCCAGACAGAAGAATTTATCTTGGTGTAGCAATAGATATGGGGAGAACATCATATATGTGTAACTTGTGTGGCTAACTGATAAAGTACGCAATTTAGTGATCACTCACTCCCAGAAGACAGAAAATGTATGTCCAATGGCTATAAATTGGTCTATCAATACACTGGACAGCACCCTTCTGAGAATGCTTAAATCCACTAATTTGGCCAGTGTTTGTCATGGGCCACTAATGCTGGGGAACATTACACTGTTTGCCTCTGATAGATACATCTGTCCCACATAGGCACAGGCATTTCCATACGGACAATCTTGAGTGCAATCTCAGACCTGTGGACACATCCGGTAAAGATGGTGTGTGCACTGCCAATAAAGTACATAAACTGCGCTCACTGTGGTGAAACACCAAAAGCAAGGATCATGGGCAAAGAAATGGCGTCTTCTGTGGAAGAAATACAGTGACTTCTGATATGGACTTTGGACTGGCTTGAAAAGAATGTTGACCTGGAGCACTCTAGCTGTATCCCAGGGGAACTCGCTGGAGACAAATATTCTCCTCCAGGTCTTTACTGTATAAATGTATGTGATAATGTGTTATTACTTCCATGACAGTATACTTCTAGTTGTGAAGTATTTCTTTTCTTGTTATTACTTGTTATTGTTGGTATAGTGAAGTTAGAATTCTTCATTGAATGTTTAGAATTAAATAGGTGGAGAGACAATGAGAGGCAGTTACTGTGAACTGTGCTGTAACTGTGGCTGGAGTTTCTTCACCCAGTAAATCTCACTGTCTCACCAACTGTGTCTGGAGTATTCACTGAGGAAATTCTCTTCACTATGGGACTTCACATTGGTGACGAGGATAAGATGCGAACCCATGCATGACAAGAATTTGAGTATCAGGACATCACCAATGGTTTTTCTAGATATTCCTGATGACTTCTGGGAGGAGGTTGCCCTGGATATATTGGGACCAGTTAATATAGGTAGAGTTCCTAAGTATTTGTTGGTTTTGATGGACATGTGATCAAATTGACCTGAAGTTGGTTTGACAAATGAAATTATGATTAAGGCAGTTATTAAGTTTTTCTCATAGGTGTTTGCCAGGGAGGGTAACCCCAGGATGATAATAACAGATAATGGATTGCAACTGACTTCCAAGGAAATGGAAACATTTCTGAGGGAGAGGGGAATTGGACATGAGAAGTGTGCTCTGTTCCACCCAGAAACAAATGGGATGGTGGAGAGATTTAATAAGACCTTGAAAGAAGCCATAGAAATTGCCAGAAATAATTGAGAGGATTGGGTTCAGGCTGTGAAAAGACAGGTGGAAGAGTACAGGTTCACCCCTCATTCAACAACAGGAGTAAATCCTTTTACTTTATTTTTAAAAGCATATTCTGTATACAGTAGTGGATCCACCATGGTTAAGAAAATACAAGAAGAGTGAGTTGAACGTGGAGAGGAAGATAAGGTCTTGAGAGATTAGAGAAGAATGAGTACAGGATGACAGGAAAAAAAGTTATGATTTGCGTAAAGCTGTTAAACCTTTACAAATAAAAGTAGGAGACAAAGTCAAGGGGAAATGGCCAGAAAGGATAAGTAGTAATTCAAGGTTCAGTGAAACATATACTGTGTCAAAATATTCAAGGCCAAATTGAATGATGATCGTATTTGGAATTTCAATCACTTAGTGATTGTGGGAAAAGATTAAGGGGCATATTTATACTCCGTTTGCACCGAATTTGCGTCGTTTTTTTCAACGCAAATTCGATGCAAAACTAACTCCATATTTAGACTTTGGCGTTAGACGCGTCTAGCGCCAAAGTTCATGGAGTTAGCGTCATTTTTTTGCGTGAACACCTTCCTTGCATTAATGATATGCAAGGTAGGCGTTCCCGTCTTAAGAAATGACTCCGATGCATATGCGTCGTATTTATACTCCCGGGCAAAAATGACGCCCGGGAGTGGGCGGGTCTAAAAAACCTGCATTAGCGCCAGATTTTAGCGCCTGGGTCAGGGCAGGCGTTAAGGGACCTGTGGGCTCAGAATGAGCCCAGAGGTGCCCTCCCCTGCCCCCAGGGACACCCCCTGCCACCCTTGCCCACCCCAGGAGGACACCCAAGGATGGAGGGACCCACCCCAGGGACATTAAGGTAAGTCCAGGTAAGTATTTTTTTAAAAAAAATTTGTGGCATAGGGGGGCCTGATTTGTGCCCCCCTACATGCCACTATGCCCAATGACCATGCCCAGGGGACAGAAGTCCCCTGGGCATGGCCATTGGGCAAGGGGGCATGACTCCTGTCTTTGCTAAGACAGGAGTCATTTCAATGGGGGATGGGCCTCGTAAAAAAATGGCGCAAATCGGGTTGTGGCGTTTTTTTTGCCTCAGCCTGACTTGCACCATTTGTAGACGCCCATACGCCATTTTCCCCCTACGCCGGCGCTGCCTGGTGTACGTCGTTTTTTTTAACGCACACCAGACAGCGCCGGCGGCTAACGCCGGCTAACGTCATTGAATAAATACGGCGCCCGCATGGCGCTTCAGAATGGCGTTAGCCGGCGCTAATTTTTTTGGCGCAAAACTGCGTTAGCGCAGTTTTGCATCAAAAAGTATAAATATGGCGCTAAATGTTTTTGTGATTCATTAAAGGGGGGAGATGTGTGATAATGTGCTATTACTTCTATGAAAGTATATTTTTAGTTGAGAAGTATTTCTTTCTTGTTATTACTTGTTATTGTTGCAATAGTGAAGTTAGAGTTCCTAATGGACTGTTTAGAATTAAATAGGTGGAGAGACAAAGAGAGGCAGTTACTGGGAATTGTGCTGTGAATGTGGCTGAAGTTTCTTTAACCAGTAAATCTCACTGTTTCACCAACTGCGTCTGGAGTATTAACTGAGGAAATTCTCTTACCAATGGGACTTCACACTGTAGCCCAGGGAAACAGGCTTGGGTCGAAAGTTGATCTGGTTGTCTTCATTTTCAAGTTCAGGGCTTGCACACATCACACCGTCTTCATTTGCTGGGAGGGATGTGAACCAACTTGATCATTTGCAACTATCTCTGATAATTGGTGTAAATATATTAATCGCTGTATATGCACCGTGTAAAATAATTCTGACCGTCCTTTTTATAGTATTTTCTCATTATACATTTCACTGGGTTGTTTTGTTTCAAAAGCCTGTGGCCTTTTTTGTGCCAGCACGTCTTTGGATGCGTGTCATGAATTAAAATACGTCCCTTTTATAACCAACAACTTTGTTTTCCTAATATGTGCGGTGAGAAACGTCAGTGGAAGCATGCGAGGCAATACAGTCTTCCTGTGGTGTTTACGGAGGTGAGGGTTTACGTATATGGATATAGTCAGAAAGCTATCAACTCTCCAGCCCTGCGCGCAAGCACTTCTTGTGAGCTCTGCCCTTAAATGCTCACAGCTGGTGCCCCGTGTGATGACGGTCCTTGAGCCCCTGTGGGCAGGGGAAACTCCCCCTCATTGAAGCAGAATTAAAGGGACGCGTAAACACAAAGATGAATGTTCTGCCACGCTAATGCCTCCCAGTTGTTACAAAAAGAGCCCTGGGGCGCAAGCAGCTCGCTACGCTAATTGGTTCACATTGTTCGTGTTCTTCTTCGGAAATGAAAAGACATTTAAAAAGTTGAGGAGCCAGAAAAAGCGTAAACGAACAGCTCTCGGCTCTCACCTTGTGAAGGGAAGGATAACAAGTGGCAAATCTGTTTATCTACCAAAGCACATAATGTTCCCGTTTCCTTCCAATACCTGTGGTGACGAGGGAATGCAGTTTTTCTTCCTTCTGGCAATCAGTATATCTTCAAATATTGTTACCTTTAGGTATGTGGCGCCAACAAAATGTCCTTGTTTGCGATTTGAAAGGCAGCAAGACATTTATCAACAGCCCTTTTCTTCCAAAGACGCCTTGAAGGCAGTCTGAGCATGAAAGGGATGTCTATGAACCTACTCAAGTCATTTTCACAGCCAACAACAAAGAGGTAGTTTTATGTTCTCTGACATCCTGCTGGCGACGATTCGGTCAGAAGGGCCCATACATGCCGGCATGACCGTTGACTCGCCCTGTGTCGCAACCGTAACATTCAGCAAGCCTTAGTATAATCCTTCAATACTAAGAATACTGGAGCTTACAATTTCATTTTCATCATTGTTAGTATGGGCCCACAGGACTCAGCACTTTAAGCCTTGTTGGCTGAAAAATATCAGGACTGACGGAAAGTCGCACTCATGGCACGTGGCAAGTGTAATGGCGAATATCCTGCAGAAACTTACTTTCGGGATTTGAAAATCATTTCCAATTCAGCAGTCATCATCTCAACAAGCAAGCCTTTGAATTACTAGAAACACACATTCTTCCGATGCACAGTAGCAGACTTCTGGGGATAAATAAATATATAGAGATGTGCATTTCTCAGGTCATAAACACGACCATGTGTGTTGAAGTGAGTGCATGGGCATTTGGGTAGGCGTGTAAACCTTTCAAGATTTCAGAAATCAGGTACGAGGGCCCATATTTATACTTTTTGACGCTAAACTGCGCTAACGCAGTTTAGCGTCAAAAAGTTTTGCGCCGGCTAACGCCATTCTGAAGCGCCATGCGGGCGCCGTATTGATTGAATGGCGTTAGCCAGCGCAAGCAGACCGGCGCTGCCTGGTGTGCGCGAGAAAAACCACGTACACCAGGCAGCGCCGGCGTAGGGGGAAAATGGCGCATGGGCGTCTTAAAATGGGGCAAGTCAGGTTACGTCGAAAAAATCGTCGTAACCCGACTTGCGCCATTTATTTTCGACGCCCATCCCCCATCAACATGACTCCTATCATTGTAAAGATAGGAGTCATGCCCCCTTGCCCAATTGCCATGCCCAGGGGACTTCTGTCCCCTGGGCATGGTCATTGGGCATAGTGGCATGTAGGGGGGCACAAATCAGGCCCCCCTATGCCACAAAAAAAAAAAAAAAAAATACTTACCTGAACTTACCTTAATGTCCATGGGATGGGTCCCTCCGTCCTTGGGTGTCCTCCTGGGGTGGGCAAGGGTGGCAGGGGGGGTCCCTGGGGGCAGGGGAGGGCACTCTGGGCTCATTTTGAGCCCACTTGTCCCTTAACGCCATGCCTGACCCAGGCGTTAAAAAGCGGCGCAAATGCGCCGTTTTTAGCCACGCCCACTCCCGGGCGTCTCTTTTGCCCGGGAGTATAAATACCACGTAAAGGCCTGGGAGTCATTTTTTAGACGGGAACGCCTCCCTTGCATATCATTAACGCAAGGAAGGGGTTCACGCTAAAAAATGACGCACATTCCGGGAACTTTGGCGCTAGACGCCTCTAACGCCATAGTATAAATATGGCGTTAGTTGGCATTAGTTTAGCGTCGAATTTGCGTCGAAAAAAACGACGCAAATTCGGCGCAAACGGAGTATAAATACGGCCCGAGATGTCCAGACAGTTTTCATCACTTCACTAAGAATTGTGGTACTAATACTTTCACTTGCCTCCGCCAGTGGCTGAGAATAATTCAAACATTCTTGTATTGCGATGCGTATGTCCACATGTGGGTCACATGCTCACTAAAAGTTGGAACTAAGATGCACCCCACTGAAGAGGCCCATATAGCCCAAAACTGGTTTATAGTTGCTTATGTGTTTCAGCATGGACCTGGTTTGGCAATTCGGGCTGGACTATTCCTGTTGGAACAGGACCAAAGCAAATTTATATATGGCTACGTCCTATTTGAGGTGATATGGTGAGCACAATAAACAGTGGACTGGGACGCAGCCCTAGTCATTACAGTGGCTGGAATTAATTAAAGCATTCAATCCATCACTTTTTTATATTCCTCAATTATAAAAATTGCTAGGACTCAACTAGAGGAACCTGTTTTCTCAGCTATGTGTAAGTGCTTTAGAATACATTGATTTATATGTGACCATATTGAAAAACAAATATGAAAATGGTGCAGACTCAGATTTATTTATTGTAGTGTTAGGGAAGAAATGTGTGTGGTAACCGTATAAATTAAAATATAACCATTGATTTTGATTCCACAGCAATCCTTATGTAGTTAGAGAATGTTTACCTTTAAAACGGTAATTAATTTCATAACATGTGTATTAATATTATAAGGTAATGTTGAAGAAATGTAATTCTCCATCATATTCACTTGTAAGTATTAACAGTTAATTTTGTTTTGCCTTAACTGAAAATGAAGTTTAAATCAGAATGTAACTGACATTTTATAATTGCAAAAGTCGATATGCTCAATTTTTTTAAATAAAATGTGAAATTCTAATTCTGTGTTAGCTGAGCCATGTTAGGCCTGCTAGTGCTAGGCCCACATCTCCCTGATGTGGGAAACTGCTCTTCATTTTTGCTAACTTGTCATTTCTTTTCAGGTGGCTTTACCATGAAATGTTAATCAATCAATCAATCAGAAATTTGTAAAGCGCACAACTCACTCGTGAGGGTCTCAAGGCGCCGAGGTGGAGGATGGAGGTGCTGCTACTGTTCGAACATCCAGGTCTTAAGAAGTTTCCTGAAGGTAAGGAGGTCTTTGGTCTGACACAGGTGGGTGGGAAGAGTGCTCCACGTCTTGGCGGCGAGTTGTGAGAATGATCTGCCGCCGGTTGTAATTCTGCAGATGCGTGGGACGGTTGCGAGGCCGGCTTAGCGGAGATGCAGGGCTTGGGTATAGAAGAAGAGCAGTCTGTTGAGGTATTCTGGTCTGGTTTTGTGCAGTGCTTTGTGAGCGTGGGTGAGGAGTTTCAAGGTGATTCTCTTGTTGACCGGGAGCCAGTGCAGGTCTCTCAGATGACCTGTGATGTGGTAGTGGCGGGGGATGTCCAGGATGAGGCATGAAGAGGTGATCTGGATGCGTTGCAGCCTCTCCTCAGAGTTTGGCCGTGTTTCCTGACTAGAGGGCATTGCCTTAGTCCAGTTTGTTGCTTACGAGGGCTTGGGTGACTGTTCTTCTGGTTTCAGTGGGGATCTATTTGTAGATCTTTCGGAGCATGCAGAGGGTGTTGAAGCAGGAGGAGGAGATGGCATTGACTTGCTGGGTCATGGATAATGAGGAATCCAAGATGAATCCTAGGTTGCGTGCATGCGTGGTCGGTGGGAGTCAGAGCGGCTCTGAGAGTGGCAGGCCACCAGGAGTCATCCCATGCATAGGGGGTGGAGCTGAAGATGAGGACTTCTGTCTTGTCAGAATCAGGTTTGAGGCAGCTGTTCTTCATCCATTTGGCAATGGCCTTCATTCCTTCGTGGAGGGTGGTCTTGGCAGAGTCCTTGGTGAGGGAGAGGATCAGCTGGGTGTCGTCGGCGTATGAGATGATGTTGAGGTTGTCGGATCGGACGGTGTTGGCGAGCGGGGCCATGTAGATGTTGAAGAGGGTTGTGCTGAGGGATGAACCCTGGGGTACAGCGCAGATGATTTTGGTGGCTTCCGAGCGGAATGGGGGAAGGCGGACTCTTTGGGTTCTGCCAGTGAGAAAGGAGGTGACTCAGTCCAGGGCTCTGTCACGGATTCCTGCATTGCTGAGGCGTGAGCGTAGGGTGTGGTGGCAGATGGTGTCGAACGTGGCTGAGGGAAATAGATATGCCAGTGTCTTATGTAAAGAGAACCTGAGGATGCAACCTTGGAGAGAGTACACAAAGAGACCGAGACTTTGAAGTCTACCCTATTCATTATGTTGCAAAGTCACGCAGGAAACCAGGGACAGCTACCTTTCCGGGATAGTCCTGGGAATGTAAAGGAATGTTTCAAAGTTTTTGTGTAATGCGAGGAGTTTGGACCATATGATCTTCCAATCCTTGGGTGTTAACAATGGACTAATCATTATTTTAACTAGGACTTTCACAGATTGATTTTAGGCAGAAGGCCCATTCCCCTCGGAGAGGAGAGGTACAGACCTCTTTTTCCTTGTGCTGCATTTTCCCAATGCCTGCTGAAAGCACTTACATTTCCTTTGACCAATGAGAAGACTCTTAACGGAGCTTCTGAGATGCTGACACCCTCCCTTTTTACCAACTTAGCTCCCTTAAACCCCAGTTGTCCTCTGTAAGGTTCTTTTTGTTCTTTATTTCCTTTTAGCTTTTTTCCTCATGTTTTCTAGTTTCGCTCACGTCAATTAGTGGCATGGTGTTTAGGGAGGGTTTGCCTTTACTTTAGCCTGCTTATTTGGAAAATTCGACTGGCACCAATGTTTAGATTTTACCAACATTTATTATCTAAGCATCACATTTTGTTACTGTTATTCTGTCTTGCTGTTATAGAGTGCTTAGTTTGTTTGATGTTGATCCATCTTAATTGTTTCTAAAGGTTTGGTCACTCTAAGGTGATACTGTATCTTTATAATGTGTCTTTCAGAATTGTATATATCAACCTGAGTATAAGTTTGTAGTAAACCCTTCTACTTTATTTTAGCATTGGGTTTTCATTGTGTGGCCAAATTGGTCATACTGTAAAATAAACATTTAGTTGATGCCATGCTGAATTGACTTCTACCCATTACTAGGATGAACAGATTTGTTGACCTCAAGTTAGAGCATAAAAAAATGCTCCATCAGATTTGGTAGCAGAGGATGGTTTCTCCCACGGAGGGGGAATAGTAATAGGGAGTTAGGATGTCCCATTATGGCATTGTCAAGACCCACCCCAAATTCTGACCCCATGGTTCAGAGAATTAAAGGAGTTCCAGCATCCTTACTTTGCTGTGGATATGTGAGTTGTGGGTTGGGTTCGTGCTGTCCCTATAGAAACAAAATGGGGTATAAAAAGTGCAAAACATTACAGCATGACGTTAGGGGAAATGGCGCCAGTGGGTCAGAAATGATGTTAGACTGGTTAGCGGCAAAATTTCTGCCGCTAATCAGCCTAGCGTCATTTTTTGATGCACAAGCAGCCAACAAATGACTCCTGTCTAGGTATAGACAGGAGTCATTACCACAACCCCAATGCCCACCACAGGAGACCATTGTCCCCTGGGCAAGCCCTACATACCCAGTGCCAGGCAGGGGACCCCTATGTAAGGGGCTCCCAGTGGCACACCACACACAAACACAAACACCTGCAACTTACTTGGGATGGGTTCCCTTCTCCAGTAGTGTCCCTGTGGTGTGGGTGGTGGGGATTGGGGTGGGCATCTTTGTGCCCATTCCATGGTGTATCCCCATCAAAATGGGCCTACCTGCACTTTAACGCCCGGTCTGCGCTTAGATCCCAGATAATAGCCAGGAGTTGAAGAAATGCATTAAGAAAATCACCATTTGAAAGAAGACCTGAAGAGCGTAGAAGCAACAGGTGTCTGGGAAGCACATGCAGGGGAAGCATGCCCAGTATATCCGTAAAGCGCGGGAGGGTGACCATCCTGACCGCCTGCGTCCTGCCCCACATAGAAAGGCCCAATAATGACCATTTATCGAAGTCCTGTTTCATCCGGGATACAAGAGGGCCTAGGTTATCCCTAACCATGTGCTCCAGGCCCCGGTTGACAAGTGTTCCCAGATATTTGAGGCGTGTCGTAGTCCATTTGAATGGGAGGCCGTGGATTGCGGCCCTCGTCATTATTCGTGAGAGTGATAGTGATTCGCTCTTGTCCCAGTTTACCCGGTATCCAGATAGGGATGCAAAGTACTCTATGATTGAGAGCAACAATGGTAGGGACCTTTCTAAATCAGACAGGGTTAGCAGAATATCATCAGCATAGAGATAGATTTTGAGATGCTGCCTGTTAAAGGGATACCTTGTACCTGCTGGGAGTTTCGTATGGTAGCTGCCAGGGGTTCCATTGCTAGCAGGAACAAGAGTGGTGACAAGGGGCAACCCTGTCTCGTGCCTCTTCCAATGGGGAACGGATCCGATAGGAAACCCCCGCAGTTAACTTGCGCCGTAGGATGGTCATACAGTAAGCAAACCTTGGAGATAAATTGTTTTCCGAGGCCGAAGTGTTTCATAGTAGCAAACAGGTAGGGCCATTTGATGCGGTCGAAAGCCTTCTCCACATTGAGGGACAGGGCCAAGGCTTCCTACGGTATGTTTAGTGATTTATGTAGAGTATGACAAAGAGTACGCATATGGTTTCTGGAGGTGCGGCCCGGTACAAACCCTACCTGGGTATTATGGATCAAGGACGGTATCACTTTACGTAACTGTGCCGCCAAGACCCTGGCCAAGAGTTTGACGTCTCCGTTCAGGAGAGAAATAGGGCGATAGGTACCGCAGAGTAGGGGGTCTCTACCTGGTTTGGGTAGGACAACAATCGTGGCCTTGTTGGACAGTGCGCCTAGGGAGCCCTCTTGGCATGCCTCTGCAAGTGCCTCACGTACAGTAGTGACTGCCTCCTCCCCTGCCCATCTGTAGAATTCAGCAGGGAAGCCATCTTCGCCCGGGGATTTGTGGTAGGGGAGATTCGTGATGGCTTGCACTATTTCTTCCCTGCTTATGTCGCCCTCTAGGAGAGCCTGGCCCGCCTCCGAGAGGGGGGTAGGTTGGCCGTGGTGAGAAAGGCCTCAATTTGTGCATTGTTGGCCGTTGTTTCAGGGGTATAAAGATGGTGGTAAAAGGCCGCAAAGGTCTTGTGGGCGGGTTAGTACTGCTCCTGAGGGGGACATCATGGCCGGGATGGCGGAGGCAGCTTCTCTCTGCCGGAGTTGTGCCGCCAAGAGTCGTAACGCTTTCTCACCTTGTTCATGGTGATGGGCGCGTTTAAAGGTGTAAAGCTCATTGTGTGCCATTCGGGCTTGTTCGAGAAAGCGACGTAATGCGAGGGACAGCTGGGCGGTGTATTGTCTGGTGAGACTCTGAATGTCGTCTTCTAGGGTTTGTTGGCGTGTCGTCCTATCCCTATTAGCCAATGCTGCGTCGCGCATCATATTACCTCTCAGGGTTGCCTTCGCCGCCACCGCCCAGAGAACTCGTTTGGAGGCCACAGTGCCAGAGTTGTCGGCCTTGTATGTGGACACGTGGGTCCTCAGTTGTTCTTTCCCTTGGGGGGAACGGTATCTATGCACCGTGAAGCGCCATGGTTTGCGACCAGGGGAAGCGAGGCCCGTTTGGATCTGGAGCAGAATAGGGGAGTGGTCTGAAAGTCCGCTTTCAAGTATACTAGTGTGTTGGAGTTGGGGGATTACGGTGTGCGACACGAAAAAATAGTCCAGGACGAGATTGGGTGCCGTGGACAGGCGACAGGAATGTATATTCCTTGTCCTTTGGATGTGTCAGTCTCCAGTAATCAACCAAGCCTGCATCAGTGGTTAGGTCCGTCAGCAGTGCCCTATCGTGATTGTTTCCCGTATCGATAGGGCCTGTCCTGTCTAATATGGCGTCCTGGGCAAGGTTCCAGTCTCCCCCTATGACGTAGCGGGTGGTCCCTATTTCGGTCAGGAGGCGGTTTCATTGCAGGAAGAAGGATCGCTTAGTACCCGTCGGTGCATAGACTTAGCCCACGCATAGAAAAGTGTCTCCTACCTTCAGTTTTGCGAATACATATCTCCCCTCCGGGTCGTTCCATGTTTTGATGATTATAACCGGAAGGGATTTACGTAGCAGTATCGCTACTCCGCATTTGCGAGGGGTGCCTCCTCCGGGTCCCTGGGCTGCTGGGCAGCAGCTAAAGGAAACCCTTCCTACCCAGTCCCGACAGAGCTTGCTAGTCTCCATACTGTCCAGATGGGTCTCCTGAATCAGGGCTATACCCGCTCTTTTAGATTGGAGATAGGACAGCACCTTTTTTTGCTTGATGTAATTCGTCATGCCGTGCATATTCCAGGAGATGATTCGTAGTGGGTGTGTCACGCAAAGGGCAGCTCTCGGCATGGTGGATATCAGGGTAGGGTCTCAGCAATTCGAAGGGTAGTGTAGAGGACTACCTCTATCGTTGGGGCAGGGAGAGTGTCTTTGGCAGCGTAGTGGTTGGAGGGGGATAGCTGGTAGATGTCGAGTGGTCCTTCAGAAGGGAGAGAAAGAGAGGGTAGATAAGATTGAGAGAAGGAAGGGGGGGCTAGGAGAGAAGGTGGGGAGAGGAAGGAGGAGGTGGTTAGCGTAGAGATGTAGGGTAGGAAGCAAGTGGGGGAGATGCAATCAGGAAAAGAGCGGTAGAAGGGGGAGGAGGGGCGGGGAGGGGTAAGGATTGAGGAGCTAGGCTGGGAAAGCTAGGGGAATAATGTACCCTGGGGGATAGATCTGTAGACTGCGGGTCTGTTTCCTATAGGAGCTCTCAGCACCGTCGAGCAGGTCTTGGTCAGGGGAGGGTGGGGGGGAGAAAGGGGCGGATGCCGTCGCCACTTGTTAAGGATCTCTCTGTCTCCGGAGGGAGGAGGGATGTTATGGGTTTGTTGCGGGGGGACTTAGGGGATAGTGGCAGTAGAGAGATTGATTATCCTGTGTAGGGGGAAGGGGGGGAGAGAGTTGGAGCGAGGAGGGGGGTATTGAGTATCTATGATTGTTGGCAGAGTTGCATCTTATTGTTATGGTGATAGGGGGGAAGGGGGCGGCCAGGTATAGAGGGGAGGTCATTCTGTTAACGAGTGAGAGCTGATATTGTTTATGTACCCCTAGTGATGGGGTAGGAGACCGCTGTGTCTGGTTGTCGCTGCCATGCAGGGACCTATACTATAGGGACGGTTTGAAGGGAGGGGGCAGGGGTGGAAGGGGAGGGGAGAGGAGCAGTGCGGGAAGAGCAGATCGGTAGTGGGCCGGGAAAAGGCTTTAAAGTGTACATACATGTATATGCATACATCTTACCCATCATATATATTATCTCTGTGACGTGGTATCATAATATTACATGTAGGGCATTACATTATAAGGCATATCCTTGGCCTATGTGTAAACAGTGGAGATCAACAGATTCTTAATCTAAATAAAGGGCAATATAAACTCAATAATAGGCTAGAGATAACTTTTATTGCAGCATTGCATCATATTACTTTGTATTAAAGGGGTAGGACCAAATTAACTACACTTTTGCTACATCGCCATGGGGCATAAATCTGTCCTATGCGTAAACAGTGGGTTATCAACAAGGTCTGGCCTGAATGCAGGTAATGTGTACACGGGATTGAGCTAGAGAAAACGTGCATTGTTTCATTACATTGTATAACCTTGCATTGTAGGGACTGAAACATGTTAGCTATTTACTAATGACGTTATCAACAACAGTAAAGAAAATGTAAATGCAAAGTCCTGGCAAATACTCATCCGTCTGTCGGGTTGGCGACAATCGTGCTCCGAGGCTCTCGCCGTTGTCTCATATAGTTCCATATAGTCCCTGTGTCAGATCATTATCTCAGGGGGCTATAGAGGCCGGTTTTAGGGGTGAGTGGGATTTGTCCCTTTCTGAGAGCTGAGTGTGGAGTGCCATGGCGTGTAGGACCTGGCCCCTGTCGTCATGTGACCTGGTTAATCTCTCCAGGTCTCTGCCTCTAGGGCAGTTGTCAGGGTCGTGCTGTTCCGTGCCTCCCCTCTCCGTTCCTAGGGGAGGGATGTAGCTGTCGTCCCCCAAAGTGTCTTGTGGCTGGGTAGAGGTGGTGGAATCCATGGGTTGATGCTGGAAGGAATCCAAAAAGAGTCTCAAGTCCTCGGGGTTGTAGAAGTCTTTTGATACCCCATTTTTGGTGACCGACATTCTCGCCGGGTCGAAGAGGCCGTATTTCATCTCTAGCTGACCGAGTCGGGTTCTTAAGGCCAAAAAGGCCTTTCTGCGTTCGTTGGTGTCTTTGGAGTATTCGTCCGTTATGCGGATTTCATATTTGTCTATCCGGAAGGGTCTGTGGTTTCGTGCTACTTGGAGGAGTTGGCGGGTCTGGGTATGGCGTAGCAGGCATGCAATGATCGGGTGAGGTCTTGAGGCCCCGTCGGGGCGTTTCGGGCCCACTCTATGTGCTCGCTGGAATTCCAGTGGCGGGTCGAAGGTCAGCGAGGTCAGCTTGGGGAGAACAGAGCCAAGGAAGGCCTGTACATCTGGTCCCTCTTCATTTTCCGGGATTCCGAAAAGGCGAATATTATCTCTTCGGCTTCTGTCTTCCAGGTCCGTTATTTTGCTCTGGAGATAAAGAAGGTCCTGATCTCTGTCCTGTTTTGTGGCCACATGAGTTTCTAGGGTCCCCATGCGATGTTCCTATCCTGCCACCCGAGATTGAAAGTCTGCAATGTCTGATCGCATGGATTTGGTCTCCAGGGTCAGGGAGGATATGGAAGCGTCCATCCCCTCTATCCGGCGGCTGATGGAGGTGATCTCCTGTAGTA
This sequence comes from Pleurodeles waltl, assembly GCF_031143425.1. Taxonomy (NCBI): domain Eukaryota; kingdom Metazoa; phylum Chordata; class Amphibia; order Caudata; family Salamandridae; genus Pleurodeles; species Pleurodeles waltl. The sequence continues at coordinate 1,764,268,842 of NC_090440.1, forward strand.
TCCGTTCCATGGTTGTAGGCTGTTCCTTGTCAGACATCATGGAAGGCTGGTTGGCGTTAAGGCTGTGTGAGGTCCCACTGTTGGGGAAGTAGGACGCTTATGTTGGAGCGCCTCTGAAAATAGCAATTGTCGTGCCAGTTTGCCTGTAGATGTGTGTCCTGACTTGCCTCCAGGCATCTCAGTGCCAGCCTGTAGGAGAGGCCCTATTAAGTCTGAGGCCGCTTTTTTTCCCCCTCCTTTCTTTCTTTCTTTCTTTCTTTCTTTCTTTCTTTCTTTCTTTCTTTCTTTCTTACATTTTTTCTTTCTTTCTTTCTCGGGGGCTGGTGATGGTGGGGGTGCGTGGGTCAGTCGGTGCACAACCCCACCCCCTCCTTTTTTTTTTTTTTTGTGATCTTGAAAAGATAAAAGATGGGAAATCGAAGGCCTCTTCTTACTTGTGCCGTTGAACTGGGCGGGTGATCGCGTCCCAGCATCGCCCTCCTCTTTGTTGTATCCGGGTCGCTGCGTCCAGAGGTATGTTTTCCTGGGGGTCCCCTTCCTATATCTGATCCGAGGGACTGCTTTAGATCTGTCCTGAAAGAGCTAGTGGTCCACTGCAGAGTTTTTTCGAAAAGGACAGTGTGTCTGATCAACAGAGTGTCTTTCCTACCCAGCGGACCAGTTTAGGAGCATTAGCTCCCGTTTAGGAGCACCTCGTCTTTGCTGGAACGTGGCTTCAGCGCTGCCTCTGCCTGGTTCTACACAACTGCGAACAAAGAAGGTTGAGGGTTGGTCGGTGCTCTGCTGTTCCTAGTGCTGTGAGGGGCCGGCCAGCAGGCGCTTCACCCTGATCACAGGGGGCTGGGTAGGCGTTAACTGAACTTATCCACTTTGTGGTGTCAAAGAGCCCTGTCGGAATCAGGGCCCTTGTGGTTGCTCTGGTGAATGAGTGGCCGGGAGGGGTAGGCGATGCTGGCCTATGCCAGTGCCTCGTTGCCCCGTCTTCCCCTGAGAGGGCGGGCACCTTCCCCTCTCCAGCCTCTATTTTCTGGAGATAGGGAGGGGGTCAAGGAGGAGGGCACGACGTCCAGGTGAGTAGAACAGCGCTACCATCCGAAGGCAATGGGGCGCGCGAGTCGTCGTCTCCATCCTGGTCGGGCCGATCCGCTCCGGCCTCAAGAGACGCAACTCCGCCACCGGGCAGGGCCTTTCCTGCCGAGGTGCGCGGGAGGCTTCCCGGCTGTTTTCTCTGAGCCTCCTCCTCAGGGATCGGGGCTCAGTATATTTAGGGCGCCTCCGGAGGTATTGTAATCCCGTTTACGGCGGTCGCAGGGCCTCCGCCGCCCCCCTGAGTCCGACACGGCGCGGAGCTCCCGGGTTAGGCGGCCATCTTTCTTCGTGGCCCAACCACGCCCCCCTACTATCTTACTCTTAAGAGACACTGAGAATGCAACCTTGAAGATGGAGAGACCTAGACTGTGAAGAGTGCCCTATTCATTATGTTGCTAAGTCGTACAGGAGACCAAGGACAGTTACCTTCCCAGGATTGTCCCGAGAATCTAAAGGACTCTTTCAAAGTTGTTGTGTAATGGAAGGAGAGTGGACCACGTGATCTTCTGATCGTTGGATGTTACCAATGGACTAATCATTGTTTTAACTAGAACTTTCACTGATTGATTTTAGGCAGAAAACCGATTCTCCTGAAGAGCAGAGGTACAGACCTGTTTTCACTTGCCCCACATTTTCCCAATACTTGCTCAGAGCACTTAGATTTTCTTTGACTCATGAGAAGACTCTTGACCGAGCTTCTGAGATGCTTGACAGCTTCTCTCTTTACCTACTTTTTGCCACCTTTAGTTACCTTCCTTAAACTCCAGTTGTCCCTTTTCAGGTATTCTTGTTGTCCTTTATTTCCTTTTTACTTTTTGCCCTCATGTTTTCTAGTTTAGCCATGTCAATTAGTGGCATGGTGTTTAGGGAGGGTTTCCCTTTACTTTAGTTTTCCTATTTGGAAAATTTGACTGGCACCAAAGTTTAGAAGATTTGGCCAATGCTTATTTTCTGAGCATCAAGTTGTGTTACTGTTATTTGGTGTTGCTGTCATAGAGTGCTTAGAGTGTTTGATGCTTATCGTCTTAATGTTTTCTGAATGCTTGGTCACCCTATGGTGATACTGTGTCTTTATAGCTTGTTTTTTGAGAATTGTCTATATCAACCCAAGTATGTGTTTGTAATAAAAATGTTTTACTTTATTTCCGCATTAGGTTTTCATTGTGTGCCCAAATTGGTCATACTGTAAACTAAATGATTGGTTAATGCCATGTTGAATCGACTTCTACCCCTTGTTAGGGTGAACAGATTTGTCAACCTCAAATTAGAGCATAAAGAGATGCTCCATCAGAAGCATCAATCAATTAATTGAGGAAATGCCTAAAAATGTTGGTATTATTATTATATTTATAGGTACAACCCACTGACCACTAAATTGGCCCTTGTGGCAGGGTATGGAAATTGTGCAAATTAACCGTACTTGTTTTACATTTCACTGATATAGGGATGCTGAGGCTCACTTAGTTCCCTTACTTTACATCCTCTCCTTATATATATTTAGACTAATATAAATCTTGCACATTGCAATATGGAGGAAAACACAAATGAGGTACATCCCATATTTATGATGGGCATTACTGATAAAAGTATGTGGTACATTACAAAAAGCAGGTGGAACAGGCATATATACCTATAGGTCTACCAATATCCAGTCCAAAGTAGTCAATCACATCAGCCTCCTAGGATATTACATCTGCTCATCAGTGTTTCATTTGGATGGTAGTATGGTCCACTTTAAAAATTATTGATGGTGCCAGGACACATGCTTCCCACCTGCCATCCTTCTCCTTGGTAGGGTATTCCTGGCTCACCCTGCCACCAGCTGCAAGCATCCTTGGGAGGCAATGCACCATTAATCAGATAAGGTCATTCAACTAGTCCTCACTGAAATTCCTCCCCTTTCCAGATGTTGACACCCTCTCAAATGCACTACCTCAAAATACTAACACCCCAACAAAACCTAACCACCCAACAAGTAAACCCCAAAAAGGCCAACTCCTGATAATACAAAGACAAATATTACATCACAATGACGCTGGACCAAATATGTTAAACACGGAGGCAAAATATGAACACACACTAACAAGACCAAAATGCTATATATCCACTGACACACTCTCAAAACACCTCCAACACCATGCACAGACTAACAGAGAGAAAAAGAAAGTGAAAGTTAACTTCACACTTCCAAATTTGCAGCCTGCCACACCCATTGTGTCACTTCTTAGGTGTATCTTGCCTGTATTTTACAAATGTGTTGTTTTTTTATGATGCATAGGTAGAGAAATTGCTAATACGTGATTGACGCACAACGCCTTAACCATAATGCATTGTTTTTAACGCATTGGCATCAATGTGTGGCTTACGATCCATGCAATGGGAGCAATGTGAATGGATAGATGTGTGGGTTCTGACCCACACAACTACTATGTTGTCTGGGCTACAATATTGGGAATTGTGCAATGCAGGAAAAAACACCCTAGGCTTACTTTTCTTGCTCCTCTTTCTTACCTGACAGGTTTCTGTTATGTGAGTTATCAGTGCTTCTAGTATGCCTATGCATGAATGTTTACCATCTTAGTGTTGACATATTGATGTAAAAAATATTTATTTGGATAACATATAAATACTTTAATGTGTAGATATATTTCCAAGATTTTGTTTATTTTGAGGTTCTTAGTGTGATTGGGTGAACGTAATATGCTGTGGACTACGCAGCTTTTTTACAATTATGTAGCATTACTCTGCCTATGATCAACACTGCTGTACTCCTTATTATACACAATATATACATTCAGACCATCTGTCTGGATTCCTGCATTAGATGCATTATAAAGAGACTGGCTTGGTCAGCCAGTCTACACCGTATGTGGCATCCAGCTTACTGATTGACTGGGTGAATTGAACTGCTAAAAGCAGGCGTTAAAAGGAGGCACATCATTGTTTACAATGGGCAACAATGGGCTGTGCACGATTAGCGTCAAAATCCTGCAAAGATCCGAACTAGCGTAAAAAATGTTGACACTAGTTCCCTACCTACCAGCATGGTATGCCATACCTTAGATACGGCGTAAACATGTTGGCGTTAGTGGGGCGCCAAGGGTCGCAAGAAAAGTGGCGCTGCACTGGGTGCAGTGCCACGTTTCACAAATCTGGCCCCAAATGTTAGCAATGCTGCAACCTTGTCCCAGTCACCACATGGAGAAAATGGTATCCCCATAAAACAGACGTATTAAAAGAGTTAGTACTCACTGATCGTGCATCCAAGCTGCCAAAACAAGAGTGCCCACGGTACAACAACGGCAAGTTACGTTCCACTTTAAACATTCCTTTTCATGCACCGAACTTAGCTTATGAGTTGCCCCTCCTGTTGACGTAATACCAGAACATGGCAAAAGACTTCCTATGCGGAGCACAGGAAAACACTGAAATTCTAAAAAGCAAGGTTTAAATCATGATGAATCAGTTTAAAAGCACATCTGTGTTTGTGTATGCCTGGGGGTTATCTCTATTGCAATTACGAATGTCAAAATATAACTTCAATTATATCCCTCCCCCCTGTGTGCATGACTCGCATGGACCCTGACGGCAGCCTTTCTCCTCCCTACGATGCGTAGAAATGTAGCATCGATAAAAGTGAATCTAAATGCTACTTCTGTTTAAACTCCCAACAGAGTATACATCCTGAATGTTGGAAAGCGACCTAATTCTGTTATGCAAAACCATGCATCTCTAAAGGTGCGATCTGCAATACGCTGGTTCTATCTCTGGAACTCAATCAACTGGCCACACTCTATCAACTGTTGCTGTCCGTAAATGCCATGCATAAACACTCTGGGACAGATTTATGAAAAGTGGCGCTATAATACGTTTTCCCCTACCGCCACAATGTGTGTGCCGAGTTTAAAATATGGCGCAGCATGGCGCAGGGTAGGGGGAAATAGCGTCAAAATATTTGATGCTATTGATGTACTGTTAAGGGTTAGCGGCAATATTTTTCTGCTAACCCTGAACAGTGCATAAGGCCCATTGAAAATAATGGCATGCCCCCTTTTAATGCCTGCTCTGAGCAGGCGTTAAAAGTGCTGAAAAAATGGATGCAAAGAAATCGCTTAGATTTCTTTGTACCATTTTTTTGGCCTCCCAAACAGGGGAATGCTCCCTTCGCATACATTATGTATGGGGCATGCATAATGTAGCGCAAAGGGTTATGAAGTGGCACAATGCATGCATTGCGCCACTTGGTAAATTCAGTGCGGGAAAAAGGCCACCTTAGTGCTGCCTTAGCGTAAAAAAATATTGCTAAGACGGCGTTAAAGTGGCACTAGGCCCTCTTATATCTGGGCCTTTGTCTCCATGCATTAGAATAGAGCATGGTTAACTTGTAATTAAAAGAATCTAAGGAAAATGAATTTTAAAGGAAACGTACTCTAGTTTGTGTTTCATCCCTTTCAGGTGCAAGGTCTCTAAGGGGCTGATTCCTTGCGCCCCTTGGCGCCCCCCTACCATCACCATGTGTGTGCCATATTTAAAATATGGCTCACCATCGTGCAGGGTAGGGGGCAATAGCGTCAGAATTCCTGACACTATTGATGTACTCTGCAGGAGTAGCACCAAAATGTTGGTGCTACTCCTGCAGACTACATAGGGGCCCATTGTATTCAAGACATGCCCCCTTTTAACACCTGCTCTGAGAAGGAGTTAAAAGTGCCAAAGAAATGGCGCAAGGAAATCTCTTCGATTTCCTTGCACCATGTTTTCAGCCCACTTAATGGGGGTATGCCCCCCTTGCATACATTATTCCTGGCGCAGGTATAATGTGGCCCAAGGCTTTACAAAGTGGTGCAATGCATGCATTGTGCCACTTTGTAACTATGGCGCATGTAAAAAGCCACTTTGGTGCCGCCTTAGCGTAATAAGAATGACGCTATGGCAGCGCTAAAGTGGCGCTAGGTCCTCTTAAATCAGGCCCTAAATGTTTAATCCAGAAGCATTAAGGCCCTCATTACAACCCTGGTGGACGGGGGAGAAGTGGCGGTAATACCGCCAACAGGCCAGCGAAAAAAAAATGGAATTATGACCATGGCGGTTACCGCCATGGTCATCCTCCACTCCGACCGCCACGGAAGTGACGACCGCTGGGCTGGAGACTTCGGTCTCCAGTCCGGCGGCAGTCACCAGACCGCCGGCGGTATCACGACCCTGCATACCGCCATGGATTTCGGGCGGTTTGGAACGAAATCCATGGCGGTAGGCACTATCAGTGCCAGGCAATTCCTTCCCTGGCACTGATAGGGGTCTCTCCCGCCCCCCTCCCCCACCCTGCCTGCACTGGCGGCCTTCTGCACGGTCGTAATGGCCCCCTAAGTCTGTTAAAGGTTTTTTGTGACTATCCACTCCTGCTTGCCATTGGACCACTTCCAACACTTGTAACCTCAATTGGGTGATGTTGTGACCAGCTGCCACCCAATGCGCAGCAACACTAGATGAGGATAACTTGTTGAGTATATTACTTTTATGCTCTGTTATACGCACTTTGACTTTGCGTTCTGTTTTTCCAAAATACATCTTACCACATGGGCATTTGATTGCATACACCACGTGTTTTGTGTTGCAGTCTGTCACATATTCCAATGAAATTTTGTGGTCCTGTGTAGGGTGTGACACTTTATTGCAAAGTATAACAATGCAATGTGTGCAGTTTTTACATCTGCGGGTGCCTAGGAATGTTGTGTTTTGTGATTTGGTATTGAGGATCTCCTTGAGGTTTTTACCCCCACTGTATGGAAACAGAGATTTATCCTTATATAAATCCTGGAAATCAGGCTTATTCTCTAGGATATCCCACCTTTTGTTAATGATGTTCACAACTTTGATTTGGTGGAGTATTTCAGTATTCATACTATTCTGTTAGATGCAGATTTTTCTGTTTATTTAAGCAACTCTTTTTATCCAGTTGTTGTGCTCTTAATAGCTCTTGATCTATAGTAGATTGAGGGTAACCTCAGCTTTTGAAGCTCGTAACAAAAGAATCAGGTAAATCAGAGACATCTGATAATATTTGCTTCAGTCTGATAAACTGTGAATACAGAAGATGTTTCTTTAATGCTCGAGGATCAAAGCTTTGAAAGTGCAGACTGTTATTCCTACCTGTTGGTTTGGTGTATACTAAAGTTTTGCTACCTCTTTCGGTCAATATGTCCGATACATCCAGAAATGGTATTTGTTGTTTATGGATTTGATGAGTGAACCAGATGCGTGCATTCCTTGTGTTCAGTTCAGCAAAGTTATCCTCAAGCTCATTGGGGTGGCCACTTCGTATCAGAAATATATCGTCTATATACCTCTTATATACCACTAGATGTTGCTGCCACTTGGTGTCATTAAACAAATGCTCTTCTTCAAACTTGGCCATATAGATATTCGCATATGATTGTGCTCCAGAAAAACCCATGGATGTTCTGTTCCTTTGGAGAAACTAACCATTTTGCCATTCAAAATAACTGTGATAAAGCAAAAAATGCAGTAATTCCAACAAGAAAACTTCATTTGCTGCCAAATTGTCTTGTTGTAAGAATGCCCTTCCCACTGCTTCTATTCCATCATTATGGGGGATCGATGTGTATAATGCGGTTACATCAATTGTGCACAACCACCAATCAAGAATACCTTCTGCAGAAGTTCAGCCAGAACATTAAAAAAATCATTGGTGTCTTTAATATATGAGCCCCATTGCCTCACAAACAGTTGGAGAAAATAATCAAGATATTGACCTATGGGTTCATGAAGAGAACCGCAGCTGATACTATAGGCCTGAAAGGGGGGGTCAAGTACGTTTTTGTGGATTTAGTTAGCATATATAGCTTAGGTCTTCCGGAATACTCAGTGGTTAAAAGACCTTTGTCCATTCACTTATCCACTCTTTAGCCAGGGCTTTCTGCAGGATATCCTTGAGAGCTGATTGAAACAATTCTGTTGAATCGGTGTCCCGTAGCAAATAGATGTCTAAATCATGCACATGTTGATTGACCTTATCGTCATAAAAAAACTGGTATCCATAATGACCAAAGCTCCACCTTTACCCGCTGATTGGAAAATAATTCTGGTATTGTTTGTCAATGTCTTGAGAGTGCTCCAGTCATTCTTACTTACATTTTCTTTGGCATTGGTCTTGAAATTAATGAGTTTGATATCATTCTTCACCAGTCTCTTAAAGGAATCTTGCCATTTGTTAGATATGGGTGAACAAAATGTGCTTTTAGGTCTGAAACCTTTATACTCAGGTGCACTTTGCTGATCAAAGGGTGATATGATCTTGAAGAAATATTTCAATCTCAAATTCATTATGAATTTCAAAACAGTCACCTAATTTTCCATGATGTTACTTTGATACATTGGAATGAAGAGTGTGCCTTTGTTTAACACTGTTTCTTTGAAGAGTGTTAGTTAGACGGATGAGATGTTAATCACTAAGTTCTTGTGTGACTGCGAAGATTAATTCCTTGGCCTTGATTTTTTTCTATTGCTCCTCCTTGTTTTTCCATGCTTTTTTCAGGTTTGTTGTTGGCTGCTTAGCTGATCGCTAAAAAAAAGATTTAGATGGTTTTGATTTGTTGGTGGTAGTTGTTGGAATTTCTGTAGATTCTGCTTGGTTCGAGAGGGGCACTTGATCCTCTGTAATTTCCCCATCTCCCATGAGGCTTTCTTCAGAGGAAACTGGTGGGGTTTTCTTAAGACCTCCTTTGTGCATATAAACTTCATCTAACTTGTAATCTATTGTGTCTCGCTTAAATTTCTTCAATTTTCGATTGTGAGTGTCTTTAGTGTAGTTATCCAGTTTCTGATTTAATTCCAGTAGGACTGATTTCCAGTACTTTTCTGGCAGTTTGTTAACAAGTTCATGTTTGATACTGGCGATCTCTTCTTCACATTCTTCAGAATCTTTGATAACTCTTCAATGATTAGTAAGGTGAGATCCAATGAACATTTATCTGATATTGCAAACCATCTCTCCATTAATTGTTTTTTGGACTTGCACAACATAGGTCTTAATGCTATGTGTAATACTCTTGGTATCCTTCTCACTTTGTGATATTGAATGAAAGTGGTAGCATGTAACCTTTAATTGATTTCCTTTCGAGATAAGTACTCCAGTTGTTTAATGAGTTGTGTGGCAGTTCCTGTATTAATGGTGAATACTCTAGTGTGTATATTTCATTAGCTGCTTCTGTAGTGAAACAGAGTGTTTCAGCTCTATTTGACGTGATTAGAGCTGTATATTAAAAAAATCATTTTGAGTGGGTGCGCTTAAGAGAAAGGGACTTCAAGGAACCAATATTACATGCTTTCTGTGCACCCCTATAGACTGTGGCTATTCAAAGCCTGCTTAATTATCCTTTAACATGCACACATATTTCTCGAAATATGTGTGCATGATAAAAACAAGTGCAGAACATGTGTGCATGTGCAAGACATACACAACATAATGTGTGCAATGGGTAATTGTGTGGACTGCTACAGTGTGTTCAGCTTCAGATCATATACCATAGTCTGAAGGGGGGCAGAGTTCCAAACAGTGTGTGATGACTAAATAAAATAATGTGTGTGGTGCAACACATGGTGTTTGTTTCCCTCCAACATATGTGGATCACAGTATAGTCAATATTACACTCCTTCTGCACACTCCAATAGACTGTAGCTATTCAAAGTCTGCTTAATTATGCTTTAACCTGTGTGCAGCTAGGTACTGTGCAATGTACTAAATTTGCATCCTTAGTCAACCAATCTGAATAATGGACTCTCCTTGCCAGCCTCCTGACGCACTGTTAACATGCCCCGTAGGTTCACGTGCCACTTGAACGAAGTTTAACAATTGAGACACAAGTATTTTACCATGCACCATGGTGCAAGGAAACCTGTGTTGCATGCAGATTAGTCTTTGTGGAGGAAAAGACACATTCCTGCACATATGTAACCCTTGGAGGCATGATCAACTATGTATGTGTACCACAGAATTAAGCACACATAGTAAGCAGTATTGACTCCAGGGACTACAGCTATTTATCCTTCTTACACATCAGCTGATGGGCACTATTTTGGACACATTCCCAGGTTTCCCTTGTTTGGTATAGATGACATATGTCATCAATCATGACAGTTTGATGGAAACACCAACACAACACACGGGGCATCTCCCTTGTACACAGTAAAGAAACACAGCTTTTTGCACAGGGTTGCATTTGTCCTACATGCTTTGACATAGAAGATCACCCAAAGGTGCTTTGTGTACCTTGACATATCAGAGTTATGGAATTTCATTACGCATGTACCATGATGCATGGTGGAAGTTTGAGGCACACCTATCGTACAGATGGCCCTAGCTCCATCAACAGATACAGAAATGGCTATTCTGTCATACATTTTTACATTTTAGTTGATGTATTGTATACTTCATATTTACTTACCAACAAGTAGGCCATTCCCATATTGCTCATTCTAGAACTCCTCCTTTAGGATGCTGTGCCTGAAGATGTATGCATTATGTGCGCTTCCCGGCTATTTCGTGAGTACATTGGTGAACCTCCCCAGATGATCCACGATGACCTGGACATTGATAGAATATCTGTTTTTACGATTGCTGAACAAGTGCGCTGTCTCAGCTGGGGGAACCAATTGCACATGTGTGCAGTCCGTAGCCCCCACAACATGTAGAAACCCTGCAATGGCATAAAGGCCTTGCTTGGTCTCCATCTGTTGTTGTGTCTTGGGGAAGAGGAGTTACTGGTGTGTGAGGCGAATGACTGCATCCAGGACATTGTGTAAGAAGGCAGAGAAAGATGCCTGTGATAGTCCTGCCACTCTTGCTGTTGTGACTGGGAAGGACCCAGAGGCCAGCATGTGTACCACAGCCATTAGTTTCACCTGGGGAAGAATGTTTGTGGGCCTGGAAGTTGGTGGCAGCTGAGTTGGCCGAATCCTCTGCAGCAGTTCTAAGATGAACTCCCTCCTGAGCCTATAGAATTTGATCACCTCATCCTCCCTGAGGATGAAGAGGAAGATTTGCTGCTTGGACACACGCTCCCTCCTTCACTGCCTATGTGGTGGTCTCCTTGATACTTCTAGTTGCAGGATGATGACCTCCATAGCGAAGTTGAGCTTGGCAAATTGATTTTGGATGTTCAGGTTTACATGGCACAATCGCTGTGTCGTTTCCTACACCTGGGTTACTGAGGCACAGGAAATTATGGTGCATTTTGGCTTTGCATGCCACATCCATTCGATGGGGCATACGTAGTCAAAGCCATAAACATCACTGTGTAGTTTTCAGTGATTCTTTGCAGCGGAATGCCTACCTTGCATATATTATTTTCTGTGTGGTGCAGCTGCTTCAGGCACACCTTTTAGACGATGCAAATGTAGAAAAACAACACATTTGGCCAAATGTGTTGCCATAGATTTGGAGTAGTGCTTGCCAGCAAATGCGACAAAACATTTGGCACACACCTCTCATAAATATGGCCCAAATCGCCTAGCAACATAGCTAAAACTTTCCTACTATACCATGACTAGCAGTGGAAGTTGGGTGTTTGTGAATGTCTACCTCAGTGAATTGCACACCTTGTTTCAGGTCTTTGTCAAGCATATTATTTATAGGACTTGCTTTCTTAACTGAGCCTGTTTCTAAGCACTCCTAATGCTTAAAGGATAAGAGATTAAAGGCATAAGGAGACAGTGAGGCCTACAATTCTAATGGTTTCCAATTCAATAATCAAGCGACTTTGTTGGAAACTTGACCTGCCGAAGAGAGCAGTAGAATCTGCGACTCTTCTTAAGACTAGCAGCTTAAGTTAGAGGTCTGTATTAAGTGAAACACTCAAAATAAAAACTCCATGGCTTACAGTCAACACCATTTACATGCTTCACTCCCCCTATGCCCACATTACACCCACTTGAACCACCCACCCACCCTTTTCTCTCAATGTGCAGGCATCAATGCAACTGTCGGTCAGGATACACTCCTTACTTTTTGGCCCCTGGGAAAATGTTTGTGAGTACCCATGTCTCAGAATCACACACTCACCCCAAAAAACATAAGAAGTCATATTAAATCAACAAGCTCTTCCATATGCATGTAACCTCCAGCTTGTAAACAGTTCCAGAACAAGGATGGAACCTGCATGCAACTAAATTGATAAGACATGCTCATTCCATCTTGCAACTAATAAACAAGGCCACAGCCAGAAAGACCATACTAGTTTATTTGCTATACAAAATGACAAGTAACATAACCTGATATAAATGAAACGTGATCTAGCATGTTTCAAAATGTGGGGGTGTATAGGAGTGCAAGTGACTGGGAACTGACATGCTGTTGTGTTTGCATTTTGGTGTGTACAAGATTGAAGGGACATTTCAAACGAAAATGCCATTCCCCACCTTCCTCATGGAGGATCAAGGATCTCTTCTCCTACCCAAGCATCAAGTACCCCACCCACATGAGAAGTTCTGATTTTCGGAAACATTCCCTAGTCTGCTTAGTCCATGCATTTAATTTCAATAACAACTGGAAATGAAAATAAATAGATCTGTGCATGCACAGTTTTCTCATCAATAATGTTATTACAAATGTTGCAGTGATATTATCAATTATGTCAATGAAGTCAGGGCTGATGTATATGTGGGGCAGTTAGAAGTGCATGGAGAGGACACACATTATAGTTACTTTAGACCACAAGTTAAAGTTTCTTGAGATAACTGTAACTGATGAATCTCTATGGTTTTGTGTGTGTAAAATCTGAACCTTACTATAATGTCCCTGTATTTCTATGTTGTTCTAAATTCTATTTCAAAACTATAACGTCCCTGTAATCTTTGTTTTTTTCAGTGAATTTCTAGTTTTTTTTAACGTAAAGTAATAGTTTATTACCAGGCCCTTTCACCAACCCCCCCAAAGGCAGCCAAACCAGGAGGAGCCCCCTTTTAAAAGGGGGGTGAAATTTAGAGCGTTTCCAATGTTAATTCCTAAAGAAAAAATTGAACAGCAATAGTGCCAAAACCACTGGATGGAATTACACCAAATTATGCATAAAGGTAGCTCTTGGACCAGAAAAAGCCCTTTTTGTTATTTGGTGTAAATCTGTGTAGTAGTTTTTGAGAAACTGAAGAAAATCCAAATTTGTATATCTAGGGGCAAAAGGATTAGCTACCCCTTCCGATCTACTGCTGAGATTTGATTGGCTGCCAATACTTCAAACCAGGAACCAAGTCCCAGACAGAAAGGTAAAAAAAATAAAAGAAAAGGGGCCAGGGGACAGACACCCTGCCCCCTTAGCTCTGTTGCTGGGGTCCCACAGCAAAAAAGCATTTTTAAACATCTTTTGCTGCGATTCGCAAAAGATCCATGGATCTAGCAAAATTCATAAAAAAGCCCCTGGGTTGGCCAGATCCTGGGGGCAATGCTTATTGAAGTGCAGGGGGGTCACCTGCCCCCCCCCCCCAGCCTGGGGACCTCTACCTCCCTGGGGCATATTTCAATTCATATATGAGGTATAGGGGCTGCTTGCCCAGTAGCCCTGGGGACTGCCACCTCCCTGGGGCATTAATTAAATTTAGTGTGAGGGGGCTGCTGGCCACCCCCACAGCCCTGGGAACCCCCACCTCCCCAGGGACATTGATTTAATAGTGTGCATGGGGGCCCTGAAGCTCCCCACCGCAGTGGGGGCCACCATCTCCCTGGAGCAAACTGAAAAAAATAGAAAGGGGGTCAGATTCAAACCCCCGGTGCCCCAGGGACCACCACCTCCCCAGGGCTCATTTTTACTGGAGAGGGACCACGTGGCCCCCTTAAGGAGCCACTGATGGCCCTACGGCTGCCACCCCCAGGGCAGGTCCTGTTATGTTCTGGGGTCCCCACCCCCGGGACATAGCTTTTAGCTGTGACTTGGCTGCAGCTTTGACAGCTGCAGTCAAGTCACAGCAAACATACAAGGCGTGCTCCAAAAAATGGAGAGGGTCCAAAACACTGGCTTCCTGTATGAGTGCCTGATTTGTGTGAACGAATAGTACGAAGGGACTTAGCCGGAGGACATGGACCCTAGTCCTCCTAAAGTACAAAAGTAGAAAAATTGGGTTGTGGGAAAGTCCCTTGTAATTAGAGTCTTTACAGAGGAAGTCCAAATACTTGAGATTTGATGAAAGGTATAGTAAACACGATTACTTAATGATTGGTCCACAAGTTCCTTATTTATTAATATAGGTAGAACAAGAGGTTTCCAGCGTAGGTAACATCAGTAAAGAATCCTGAACAACAACATGTGAAACTTCAGCCAACACGTGTTTCGCCCCAGGGGCACGTAAGCCAGGGCTTTCTCAAGGCATTCAGGTAAAGTAGAGCAATACAGAACACTCTGCGATATATATAATCACGCGGTCTGTCCTTAATCCATCTGCATGTCTTATGGCCCCAGTGTTCTTCTCCAGTAGTCCAGCACGGGTCCCAGTCAACGTTGAAACACGTGTTGGCTGAAGTTTCACATGTTGTTGTTCAGGATTCTTTACTGATGTTACCTACGCTGGAAACCTCTTGTTCTACCTATATTAATAAATAAGGAACTTGTGGACCAATCATGAAGTAATCGTGTTTACTATACCTTTCATCAAATCTCAAGAATTTGGACTTCCTCTTTAAAGACTCTAATTACAAAGGGACTTTCCCACAATCCCATTTTTCTACTAAGTCACAGCAAACACTCTGCTTTCTGACAGCGGGACCTGTCAAACAGGTCCCACTGTCAGAAAGCAGAATTTTCATTTAAGTTCCCTGCATGCAGGTATGTATGCAGGGAACAGAGAGGAAAGCATTGCTCGAGTGACCAGGGAGCTGCTGTTAAAAGCAGCTGCCTCCTTGCTTGAGCAATGGGACCATGGGGGAGACCTTGAGGTTCCCCCCGCGGTCCTAGGCAGTCCGTAAAGGGCCAAAAATAATTTAAAAAAAGAATGAGCAGGGACTGCGGGGGAGGCCTTGAGCCTCCTCTGTGGCCCGGATAGCCCGTAAAGGGCCAAAAATAATTAGAAAAAAAATTATGAGCAGGGACCGCAGGGAAAACCTTGAGACTCCCCAACCCCCCAAATTCCCCATACTCCCTCTCCCGGTCCCAGATAGCCTATAAAGGGCAAAGCAAAATTGGGGAAAAATATGAATAGTTCAAGGTTTAAGGTGACCTTCACACTGAGAGCTTAGGGTTTGAGTCCACGTGTATTCCTGGTCATGTCCCTCCTTTATTTTTCTCAAGTGCAAATGTTTAAAGCTCACACTGAAAGGTGATCTTATTCTTTTTAATTGACAAATACATTTTTCTTTTCAGTTTGTGCAGAAATATCTCATTCTAAATATATCATCTATCAAAGACTAAAACACTTTCTAACTTCCACCCTCTCACTCTCTTTCTCTCTCCCCCTCTTTCAATCTCTTTCTCCCACTCATACAACCACTTAGACCCTTACGGAGTCACAAACACACCCACTCAGACCCTTGTGCAGCCACTCACAGCCCCACTCAGACCCTCACGCACACACTCACAGACACACTTAGACACTGACGCACCCACTAAAATTCTCACACACCCTCTTACAGACCCACTGGCACCCTCATGCACCCACTCACAGACCTGCACAGACACTGACACACCCACTAAGCCACTGATGCACGCACACTCACACCCAGACAGAGACTCTCACAGCTATTCTCATCCCGAGATACACCGTCTTACACCTGTTCTCACACTCAGAGAGACAAGTTGTGGCCAACTCCCATCGCGCATGGCCAAGGGCCATGCACAGTGTGGGGTTTGGTGGTTAGGTTGGCCGCAGAGTCTTGCTGCAGGCCAGGCCTTGCAGAGAACCCCTCCCATGCACGGGCGAAGACCATACACTGTGCAAGATTGGGTGCTCATATGGGGTTGGCCTCAAGGCCTAGCCTCAGGCCCTGAGGCCAACCACCACCGTGTGCGGTGGTGGTTAGATTACATATAGTAATGAAAATTACTATATTTTCTAAAAAACCCTAGAAATTCACTGAAAAAAACAAAGGTTACAGGGTCTTTATAGTTAGGAAATTGAATGTTTAAGAAAACCTAGAAATTCACTTAAGAAACTAAAAGTTACAGGGATGTTATAGTTAGGCCCGCATTTTAAATGTACAAAACAATAGAAATTCACCAGTTATAGTTAGAGGTAGCTCAAGTAACTGTAACTTGTGTGCTAAGGTAACTATACCTCGCGCCCTCTCCATGCACTAATTACCCCTCAAATTATGGCACTTATGACATTTTTGATAACATATATGATAATATGGCTATAATATATGCAGTAACCATTTTGACGAAAAAACTGTGCAAGGTGGGGGCATGAGTTATAGTTACCTTAGGGCATGCTACTTCTCTCTGCATGACTCCACTTTAGTGTTTGGCATTCCACTCTACACTACTTTTTTCTAAGCTATTCCATTGGATGCTACTGCACTGTACCGCCACTCCACTGTATGATATTAAACTTTACCTCACTCCAGTGTACACCACTCCAGTGTATGCTACTTCACTCTACAATATTACACTGTATGCAACTCCACTTTACACCACTCCAGTCATCACCACTCCAATATATGCTATTCCACTCTACGGCATTCCATTGTACGCTACTCCACTGTAAACTATTCCAATATATGTTACTGCTGTATACAAAACTCCATTGTACGCTAATCTCCTGTATGCCACTTGACTGTACGCTACTCTACTGTATGCCACTTTGGTGTATGCCAGAGCACTATACACCAGTCCATTCTAAGGTATTCCACTGGATCCCACTCCACTGAATGTCACTCCGCTGTATGGTACTACATTCTATCACTGTCTACTTTATGCCACTCCAATCTGCAGCACTCCATTGTTTGCCACTCAACTGCATGCAATTCCACTATACGCTATTCCCCTCTACTCTACTCCAGTCTGTGCTATTGCACTGTATACAGCTCCAAGCTACAACACTCCACTGTATGCTATTTCATTGTATGCCACAACATTGTATGCCACTCCGGTGTATGCCACTACACTGTAAGCTATTCCACTTTAACCCACTCCTCTGTACTTGACTCCAGTATACGTTGTTCCAGTCTACGCTATTACACTATGTGCATCTCCACTCTACTGCACTCTATTATATATATATATATTATTATAAGTTATAGTTAGGAAAACTTTATTTATTCCTTCCATTGAAAACTAACCCAACTTAAACTGCAAAAACATTAGAAATTCTAAAGTTACAGTTATAACTTAAATTTATAATTAATGCACCACCTTCAACTTCAACAAGTCGTCCACCTCCCTACACATTATTGTCAACTCACTCGCCACATTACATTAACTATAACTCACCACTTGACCATGCACTGTGATCTGATAAATCATGTCATTTGACTTTTATGTGTTGTTATGAATGCTATGATTTCACATGATATAAGTGATTTAATATGTGAGGGTATAACCAGTCTATGGATAAATTGTTAGTTATGGTTAATGTTCTGTGGTGAGTGAGGTGACAACACGGCGTATGAAGGTGCCCAACTTAAAGTTATAACTTAAATTTATGAATTGCGCACCACCTTTAAATTTCTATAATGCTCTGGGCAAGTAGCCACATGTTCTAATAAACAGGAAGCTCTGCATAACTCAAGGTGCACACATTTCTTTTCCAAAGAACCCTATATGGACAGAGGTATATAGATATATAGTGAAAAACCAGTGGTTAATTTGACGTTCTAAATGCCAGCTAGAAAAAATACCATTTTAAACTTTAAAAACAACTGAAATTCACCAGTTATACTTTCTGAGGCAGCCAAAACCGAAGCTGTGCACTGAAAATAGACTTTTCTGAAGATATCTTTGTAAGGAAATGGTTGAGATTTTGGGAAAAGTTTATGAGTGGTGATGACTATGTATCCAAACCGTAATCTTTGCTGCTTCCTCTATTGCAAGGTACAAAGTTAGGTACAAAGATGGGCAACTGTGAGAGGGAAATAGTTCCAAGTACTGATGATACATTTGGTTTGGGGCAAACTGGGAAGCATGATAATTATTGGTAAATATGCAGTCCTTTTCACATTTATATTAAACTGATTTGAAGCTCTAACCATGAACACCACTGCCCAATATCACAGGTGTAACATTTTGCATAAAGTCCAAGGAACTAAGTAATGACTTAAGCGCCTCATGTTGTGGCGGCCAGTAATTTTAGGAGGAAGGGAGGCATTCACACATTCATTCACACACATGTGCACAAACACACACATTATCTCATTATCTAGTATTCAAACATACATGCACAAATGCACCAAATATTAATTTTTAAAAAAAGAAACACACTTACTGGTAGCTCAGCCTTGGAGGTGGCAGGAGGGTTGGGACTGTTGCCTTCCCTTATTGGTTGACTTTAGGTCAGCCAATGAGGGAAGGCAGCAGCAGTCCCGAGCCTCAAAGGTCTCATGAGGGTTGGGACTGATGCATTCCCTCATTGGCTGACCTAGGGAAGGCAGCAGACCCAACCTCATCACAGAGTGGGATGGGGTCAGTGAGGCTGCTGACCCCCACCCCACTTTGTGAGGAAGTGTCACTGATTGACACTCATCCACGGGCGCTTCAGGGCTTAAAACTGAAGCACCCGGGTTGGAGTCAATGGGTGACACTATCCCTCGTCACTGAGGGGAGGGCCTCGTGGACCTTTGCTGAGCTGAGGATGCCAAGTCCACAAGACCCGTGATGTCTTCAGCCCAGCAAAGTTCAGCTCATGCAGCTGGAAGCCTGCACAAATAGCGCATGTCTAGCTCCTGGCTGCCTGACCTGAAAATGAAGAGTGTCTGTCAGGCTGACCTTTGCTCAGCCTGACAGACACTCTTCCTGAGAGGAAAAAGGTGAGGCAGTGTGGCCTCTCAGCCCCAAAGGACGGGTCACAGCTGGCCTCATGTATAGACATCTTTTGCGATCTCAGCCTCTGTCTAAAAAAAAGAGGCTTTATGACCACAAAAGTGTATTTGGCAGTGGCATCTCTCGAAATGATGACCTCCCCCCCAAACCCCTCTTAAAATGTGGTGAGTAGTCCTAAAGATTTCCATATGCCACTAATATTCATAGGCCCTAGACCAAACGGAACCTGTGTTATACCCCTGCCATTTTCTGCATGCACCTTTTCTGTTTCAGAAAAGTTTTTCTGTCACATAGAAGGGACTTTGCGAAAATAAGACCAGGTGTGAAAGGGGCATCCCTTTCTTGCTTGTAAGTCACAATGGAATAGCCCCCATTATGATCACAAACCATTTTTTAGATACTGACACCTCAAAGAGGGTAGTTTCGGATTCACAAAAGGGCAACTATCCTCTAACTGGAAATGGAAACATTTTAGTTTTTAAAATCTGCGCCTCTGCTTTCAATAAACATGCTCTGTTTTTTTATAGTCGAGCCCACGAGCGCTCCGTCCCTGTTGTAATCTGTATTTTGGGCTTTTCGTGGGTTTGCCTTTTAAAATCCGCTTGATTTCATTAGTGAAAGGCATACATACGTCATGCCTTTTCCAGTGTTTAGCCCTCCTTGAGTGCACTAGCCAACTACTGAAAACATACGAGGCTCCATGTTTTCAGCACGGTTTCCAGACTACTTTATCTTTTTATTTTCCATGCAGCGCAATCACATTGGGTTTCACATAGCGCAATCACGCTTGTTTTTTTGTTCCAATTTCAGCGTGATCGTGCTGCATTTTACATTGCGCAATTGCGCTCTGTTTTTTTTTTCTTCCATTTTTGTGCCAAGAAAAGTTTGGTTAGGAGTTTACAATGCTAATAGCTATAACTCGAGCAAATGCAAGACCCGTTGTATTGCAAATGCTTGTTTTTAATTATGTCTAGGAACGCAAATGTAAACCAATATACCTGCTTTCACAGGCATTCTCAAGGGAGTTGCAAATTGTGAACTGTCTAATTAATATTCATTAGGAGATCGTTTTGAGACACCTGTGAATGTGCAATGTGACCTGGTGGTACGTAGGTCGCATCACAAATTGCATACCCGTTTGCAAGCCAATCTGTATTGGGCCCCATTGTGGTTTTTTATATAGAACAATGATGTTGCAGTGAGGGTAATAGAAAACTAAATATTACTTCAGTGACAAGTCATAGTAAATGAGTCACTGAGCATTTACGCATGTGAAAAAGAAATTACAATTGCAAATTTGTATAAAAATATCAAAGTATTCTGTTATATCGCATGGTTGGATATCATCTGACGAAATTGAAAAAAGTTAATTGCTTGAAAAGTATTTTTCTCATGTTGCAGAGTACCTGTTATAGTTTCTGTTGTTGCTATTAGCAGTTGTGATTTGTAGATGTGTTTCCTCAGGTTCCAGCACATTGAAATTCAGTCAGACAACTTTTCATCCCCTACTAGCTGTATTTTACGAACTTTTTCAAGGCTTGCGTGTCACAGACAAATTAGGTTTAGTTTGGCTAAAAGTGTTAAAAATGGTCTTTATCTCACTGGCTGATGATTACTGGATGCGGTCTGTAATGTATTTCTGTTCCTCATTCAGTATATTTTGGGAAACATAAAGCCCAAAGTGAATACTAAATTAAGGCATTGATTTATAGTTTTGGTAGCTGATTCTTTTTATCTTTTATTGCAGCAAATGTTTCTTTTCTGCCTCAGCCGCAGAGGAAAGACTCCCAAGTCTAGAGTTCTCTCCCTTATTAGCAGACGATGTTACTGTTTCCTCCATAGAAAGAGCCACTTTGACCTCTTTAATAACTAGCATTCGTAATGCCAATAGGTCTGGTCTATGAATTAAAATACCTTTTGTGTCACTCCTGGGTTTAGGCACTCAATAAGCCGTCATATAAGCACTCTGTCACTCATCTTTGCACTCATGCATCCATTCATTTATCCACTGACTAATTTCTGCATTCACCCGCTGACACAAACCACAATAAAAGACAAACAAACTCAATAATGTAGGCAAGGTAAATTACGAGAATACAAATAGAAAAAAGAAAACATGTTCAGGTCTAAACACAGCTGGCATATGCTTGCAATAATGAAACTCAACATTACCGCAGTTGTCCTTCTTGCAATGGTATTGAAAGTAGACTACCACTATTTTAAGGTTTCAACATGCCGCCACATATATACGAGGGAGGCAATATTGAACACAACATGGTTTAAGACTGTGTTACCATCCGGTCAAATTTCTAAAATAAACGGATAAAATTACAAATAGCTTTGCTCGTGTACTTTGTGCACACTGCGCACTTGCTAATTTACAGCGAAAATTGAGGTCACCTAGTGAATGTTCCTTCCGACATATCTCATTGTGCTCATTACTACCGCACATAAGCCATAATTCATGGCAGACACTTCCAGCTATTTTCAGCAACCTTGGCTCTCAGGTACAGCGAGGAACATCTTTCAAGAGAAGCGGCTAGCCCTGTGCTCCTAAAATAAAGATCTGAAGAAAAACAACTGGTGTCTCTCAATAATTGATTTGCTTTAAAATGTTGCAATGAGAACAGCAGTGCGCGGAAATTAGGACACAATATACATTTGTACAGTGCTTCGTTATGCACCAACTTCAAATGTTTTGACAAATAAAAGGATGTGTAAAAGGATGAGAAAAAAATCAGTAAGTTTTGCAATATCTCTTAAATATGAAATGATAGTTTAATACAAGCCCCTGTGGTCTAAGAGCATGTCAGTGGTCAACAACAATAAACAAATATGCTTTCAAAAATATATACTTAAAAACAACTTTGGCAATATATCCCAAGTCTGACATAGGAAGCATTGCTCTGTTATACATATGAAATAGGTTTCAGTTTTCAGTCTGGGAGAAAGCTTTATCTATTGGTCACATCTAAATACCACACCGACAGAGAAACAATGGATCAGCCGCCTCCTGTATTGCTTATTGCAAGTGTCATTCACTTTCAAGACCAGGGGCCTGACTTAAGAAAAGTGGCACTGCATCCACTGCAGTGCCACTTTTCTTGAGTCCCTTAGTGCCCCCCTAATGCCACCATGTGTGCGCCGTATTTAGGATGCAGCGCACCATGGCGGTAGTTAGGGAACTAGCATCAACATTTTTTACGCAAGTTTGGTGCTATGCAGGATTAGTGTAAAAAATGTTGACGCTAATCCTGCAAAGCACATTGAGGCCCATTAGAAATAATGGTGTGCCTCCATTTAATGCCTGCTCTGTGCAGGCGTTAAAAATGTCACAAAATATGGCACAAAGAAATCTTTGAGATTTCTTTGCGCCATTTTTTCGGTCCCACTAATGGGGGAATGCCACCCTTCCATACATTATGCCTGACGCATAATTATGTGGAGCAAGGGGTTACAAAGTGGCACAATGCATGCATTGCACCACTTTGTAAATCTTGTGCTGCAATTTTGGCCTTGTAGGGCCACATTATTGTAAAAAGATTTATGCTAATGTGGCACAAGGAGGCGCTAGGCCCTCTTAAATCTGGGCCCAGGTCTTTCAGACCCACTTCAGGAGCAGCATTGCAGACAGGTGCTACTTGGTCAAAACCATGGTGGGTTAGCTCGTTTATCACTCCTGTCCTGGGGTCTGTCCTACTATGGCTCTCCAGATTTGGCCAGGTACAACCCTTCCTACATTTGACTTTCAGGATAGATACAGCGAGCCGTCCAAGGCTTCTCCGGGAATGTAGTGTGGGGGTAAGAAATCAGAACTCAAATTCAACTAATAGACACAAACTAACTTAATAATAATAAGAAGAAAAGCCTTTCTTTTACTAAAAAGAAAGTACTCTAGTCTCACAGCAAAACTACACAAATACATAATTCAAAAGGAGTGCAATGGAAGTCCAGGGTAATTATTTCATTTACGATCCTCAGTAGGACACTACACCTCACAGTGTTTGGGTTTCACAGAACTGTGGAACTTTACACAAAAGAAGTCAGATGGCTTACCTCTTCTTGACACTGAAGAAAAGGTCTAGTCATATTACTGATTCACAAATTATGGTGCACTTTCACCACTACTTTAAGTGTCTCAACCTGGGTAGGGACAACAGACTTAGCCCACTGTAATGGCATGCTTTCAGTTGCCCTCCATGTCACAGAACAGATTCCCGACCTTGCATTACCAGGACCAGGCCTTGGCCTTTACCACATGCTAGATCAGCATGTAGCCAGGGAGAAGTAAATGCTGAGGATTCGGTTTCTTGTGCAGACGAGCATTCAGGGTAGGGGTACATACCATTTTTCAAGAAGGGAGCATTTGCAACCTTACAGTTCCAAATTACAGCCACTGGATGTTATCTGTGAATCGTGGCCTATGGAGATTTTCCCGTTTACTTCTATTTCATTGTTACAGCATTTGTACAAGCTTGTATGAGGAGGGTCAGCAATTTGCAATTTGCAACTGAGGTAACCACATCCAGCAGGTCACACAGGAAAGGATGTGCTTGTGCATAGAGGATAGCAGTGTAGGGAAAGCCATGAATATATATGACTGTGGACGTAACAGTCACTAGGGCTGCAACTGTGAGTGGTGCTCCCAGGACAGACCACACACCAAGAAAGAAAGTACACCTGAGATGGTGAGGACTGAAAGGTGGGAGGTGGAACATTTAAACTAAGAGAGACAACCATCATGCCTCAGGCATTAATAGCAGGTATCCTCTACAGTGGCCGGGGCACTCCCTGCTGCTGCTTTGCCATTGTTCTTGGAGGTGGCTCACATTCAAGTGGAGGTGGCCAATGGCACTTAACTGTGCTGTGTGCCACTTGGTCTGTACTCTACGAATACTTCACAAATACTTTTGTGATAGAAAGGTCTCACATAGTAATGGATGTGTACCCATGCCCTGAGTGACACAGGTGTGGTGATAGCTAGATCCTTGGTAAAAAGTTTTGGTCACGGGCAAACAGAGGTAATGCATCTCCGCCACCACCTAGGTGTCACTCCTAGAGTGCTTAGACAGGGTGGGGTGCCCAAAGTGCTACTCTCAGGGGGTGGAGGATTACTGCCGCTACCTGGTGTCAAGCAGCATGAGCATAGTGGTGGCAGCATGCTGAGTTTTCACTATTACTGATCAGTAGGGTGTACAGGCCTTTTTACCTGTGTTACTGGAATGGTGCCTCCTGGCTCACTTGTATAAAGTTACGCTGCTGTGTGCTTTACTCAACCTCACCCTTGGTCTGCATTGAGTTGTATACAGTGCCAGTAGGTGTGCATGATTGGATGTGCACATCAGGATGTATGTATGCCTCTTAAGTGGTGCAGTACAAGAGTCTCCCCACTGGGTGTGTGCACACTGGGGTGTTTGTAAGCTTGTGAAGGGCACAGTACATGACATCTCTGGGTTTTATTTTGGGAGAATCAGGTCTGCTGGAGGATCATATGGAGGTAGAAGAACCCCCAGACGGATTTGTGGATTGCTGCATTTCTGAGAGCTGGGTGGGACACACACTGGAGATAGGAAGAGCCATGCTTTTTGTGTACTTCAAAAGGACTCTGATTCAACGGAGGTCACTGGTCAAAGAGGCCTGGACACATCTGAGGAAGGAGATAATTGATAAGGTAATGAAAGAGTAGGGAGGGCTGGGGACATTTGTAACTTTGGGTATTCACATATCACTGAGGCTGACATCAGATATGAACCTTTAGGTCCTCCTATGGCCTGTATTCGGATTTGGAGACACTCCTGTTGTGAGAGACTGCTGTCTTGGGGAAGGGCACAGCAGAGGAATGGGCACTTCGAAGAGGGCAAACCCCTAGAACACAAACTTGAACAACAGACACCAAATCACATTTGTGCCTGCAAATGGATTATAAAAAGAGGAGCTTGAGGCTGTCAAATTCTCAAACTGAAGTTGTATATCCACAAGGCGAAGCTCAACATGAGTTCTGCCTGTCTGGACCAGGACTAAGAGTCTCTTGTCCCCAAGCCGGGTGAAGATACATCACCCAGAAGAATCAGGACCACTCCCCCTGGAGCCTAGAGCACCAGCTTCTGCCTGACAGAAGACCAGAGTACCCTCTGAGGAGCTGGAGGTGGCCTGGAGGGAGCAAGGTCTACAGGGGATCCTGTGGAGAGGATCCCTGCAGCAGAGTGTGAGATTCAGGACCCCATCAGGACTGCCACACTGTTCGGGCCGTCCACCCGTGTGCATTGTTCTCCATCCCTGTTGGGGGCCATGGTGAAGGTTCAGGGCTCTTGCCCTGGTGTAGTGCACTGGTGAAGATAGGGCTGATGCACTGTACAGGGTTGTGACCTGAGAATAGACGCCACCTTAGCTGTGGTTTGCAACACATGTGAACCAGGTAGGGGCCACACGAACTCTTGAAATGTCTCCTTGTTGCTGTGCTATTATAAAGATAGGGTTATCACTCTGTACAGCATTGCAAACCAAAGAGGGACGCCACCATAAGTGTGTGGCCCATCACTCCTTATGCCAGGGTGGAGCCAAGGTGAATCTTGAAAGCTGTCACTCTTGTGCAGTGCTGTGATAAAAAGAGGGCAGTTGTTATATGCAGCGTTGTGACTCAAAAAGGGATGCTGCATTTGTGCTTGGAGTGCAACTCCTGTATGCCAGATGGCAGCCTTGGAAGAAGTTGAGGTCCATTGCCCATGAGCAGTTCGCCACTGGGAGTTTGGAGCTATTATCGTGTCATCAGAACTCCAGTAGCACTCCAATTCTGCCATCAGAGAAAAGCTGTGTTTAACGTGAATGTCGAGAAGGTCCAGACCACTTGACAGCCATGACAAGAAAACCGCTCATCATTGTCACCAGCTGAAATCAACTTGAACCCAGGATCATTGAGTGCTTCCATGCCTCCTGTCTCCTCTCCCAAGGGAGCGGGTAAGACTGCACCTTGAATTGCAGAGCCCTTTGGGGGAACCTGCTCTGACTGAAGCCCCAAGGGTGGTGAGACAATTTTGATTTTGAAAAGACGTTCTCTAGCATAGCCCAGCCAGGATGTTGCCTCAAATAAATGGGGAAGAACCCACCTTGTATGCAGAAGAGCAAGATGTTGGGTGCCCACTTGGACCTTGCTAGCATGTAGACATTAAGAAGAGTGAGATATTTACTGTTTACCTTATTTCGCTTTGTGTGTGTGTTATAAATACTACTTTTTCAAAAAGTGAGTATTTGGCTGGACATTCAATTATTCTGGCTGCTGAAATACTTTAAGTTGTGAGCATGTGTTCGCCCTACACCTACCTCCTCTCCCAGAAGCCTTGGACTGCTTGGCTCATGCTACCACCAAGGGTCACGTGCAGATGGAATATTTGTCCCAGTTACTCAAGGGCCCAGTTACTTAGAGCCTATAGTGGGCCAGGACCTGGGAAATCAAGAGTAAAAGGCCTCAACCACCATAGTTGGGCCCAGTAGTTCATGCTCACCATGTGGCCCTCTAAACGGGGTTCTGAGAAGTGCAGTCCAACTGCTTCTCAGTTCAGGAGGGTAGGTCATCGGCCAATGTCAAATTAATTTATATATTCACATCTCTATGGAGTGTTCACCTGAAACCATTAAGGTAATTTTCACTCTGGACATATGTGTCCTCAACAAGTTTTCAGATGTAGCTCATGGGAGCATAAATATATTCCAACGGAATTGCTGTTTATCTCTGTGGTACATCAATGCACAAAAAGAATATCGTAAAACCAGCATTCTCTTCACTGAACCGGAAACCCAGCACGTTCCTTCCTGTGTGCAACTCAGGGCAGGCGACCCATTCATGATAAGGTGCACTGTAGTATCATCCCTTATTTTAGTGTCTTTTATCTCCGTGGTTGCTGTCACCTCATCGCAATGGTGCTTGCCGTATATGCATAGATTCTTTTGGTGAGTCTGGACCATTTTAACAATGGACATTTATGGTGCATGCATGCTGAGGGTGAGCACTGACCTTTGCTGACAGCACTCTACTACCTCAGTTATCAACTCCTGACAGTTACAAGCACTCTCACACCTTTGTCTTTAAGGCATTGACCTGGGCACCAGTAATAAAATGTGTGTAATGTTTAATGCAAGCCTGAGCTCAGCACGAATAAAGACCCTGTCTACTGTTGGCTCATAACGCAGGTTTAAAATCTAGGTCATGTAGAAAGACCCTCTCAGTACTTCATAATTCTAGACATAACACAATAGTGGGAATACTTACGATATTTTGAACTCCCTTGGCTTCAGCAGGTCAACTTCTGGCATAAAGCTGGCCCTGGCTTTAGAGCTATAGTTCTTGGCATTTTGGTCACGTTTAAATGGCAGGCTGAGGGCCCTGAGGACCCCACTTTCCGGTGGCACACTGAGCAGGAGGGCCGCTCCCGAGCTGTTTTTGCGCCCAGAGGCGCTTAAAGGTACTTTGTGGTTCCCCCTGTGTGGGACGCTTGAACAGTGGGCTGAAGGCCCTGAGGACCACACTTCCCAGAAGCACACGTGGCAGGAGGGCCACTCCCGAGCTGCTTTCACGTCCGGAGACACATAAAGGTACTTTGTGGTTCCCACTGGGTGGGATGCGTGAACAGTGTGCCGAGGGCCGTGAGGACCACAATTATTGGCACACGCAGCAGGAGGGCTGCTCCTGAGCTGCTTTCCCACCCAGAGGCACATAAAGGTACTTCGGGACATACATACAGTGACACTCCTTGTTGGTGTAAAAGGTCATTTATTTTAGGACAGGGTTTAAACACAACATCATTTAACATTTAACTGTATATCGTCCTTTTAACCAGACCTTAACTTTTACGATTCCTTTGCCTTCCTTGTCTCCTCAAATAGCTCCCTTCAATTCTCCTACCGTATATGCTCCCCTACTCCTCCCATGCCTTCCTTGCTTGTAGCCTACCGCCCCCGCTCTGATCCTTCACCTCCTTGTTTTTCCCCCTGGAAGGGTGGACAAGCCTGCATCTGGCTCTCCACCCTCCCCCATCTCCTGCCATCCAGCGAAACCCATGCGGCGTTTCGCTGCCCCACCCCAAGGAAAAACAACCTTTTTCTGCTTCTGTATTTGCTCCTGTATCGTTTTTTTAATTTTATTTTTTATTCCTAATCCACAAATTCACCCCCCATAAACTTTCTAACATCAACCTTAATTCTGTTATGTAGTACGCATTTCCTATCTGCGACAAATGGACCCCGTCGTCTCGAAACAAGGCCTTCTCCTGCTCTTTTATGTCCCCATGCTTTAAAACCTTGATACCTTGAGCCCAGCAGAAAACTCTCATGGCTCTATTCAACTTTTTCCGAGCCCGCTCAATGGCTCCGTGATTGAGTGCCCCCCTCCATGCCCTTCTCGGCACAAATTCCGTCCATACCAGACAAGTCCTGCATAGTTTCTGCTTCAAAAGTTCCAAGTCTCTCTGCATAAGCTATATCAAAGTGAGCCCCGATAGCTTCACTAGATCATTTTCCCCAAGATGAATCAATAAAAGGTCCGGACATCCCCACTGCGGCAAGTTACCCGTGATAAATGGGAGCAAACTTCCCCACTTCATACCACTCTTGCCACACCAACGGACTTCATGATGTCTGCTGGGCAGTCCCAATGATCTGCCGTAAATTTGCCTCTCTGCAAATTTTGCCGCCCAATGAACTAACAAATGGCCGACCAACCATGTCGTCATCTTGTCTTTCTGCGGCCCGGCCACACATCCTGTAAAGATAAAACACTGTAAAGGATGTAGTGGTAAGCTAACCCCCCCCCACCTACTCTGTTCACCTCAAGACCTGACGTACCGCTCGCACCACCTAGATTTCCATCTCCCTATGTCCTTGATCTTAGCCCAATCCCAGCCTAAATGGGCTGCCGCAGTCGCTGCGCCAATCCTGAATGAATGCGTTCCATAATCCCCCGCACTTCGCCCTATCCGGCCAAGTGCCATTCTCATAACTTGTAACAGCTGATAACTAGTCAGCTTTTTCCCTGATGCATGTACAAAAACCCCTGAATCTCCTGCCCTAAGCCACCTTGCCTTGAACATGATCCACCCTGCTACCGGGCATGCCATCTCCACGGCCCCTTTTTCCAGCCATACCCACTTGCCTTTGCCAAGCTGATCCGTCTTCGACCGCCTAAGCCATATCCCCAGCCTGTCCTTGTGCATGCACACCTCCTTCCTCCTTACCCCAATTCCTTTTCCCACCCCCAACAATTCAGATACTCGAAAAGCGCCCAAAAACATCCACACCATGCATAAACAGAAGAAACCCACCTCGTACTCATCCGTACAACACACTGGTAGTCCATGCAACAGCTCCAGCAGTATTTCAAAAGTAATGGGTTCTCTTGCTGGTTTATCCCCGCTGGCCCTGCCCCAACCCTTCAACATTTTACCCAATAAATCATTATTCGCCGGGTCATAACCAAAGAAGAGTTTCCCATAAAACGACACACCCGCCAGTTTTCCCCCAATTGTAGCTGGGGATAAACCCTCCCCGATCAGAAAAAGCACAAAACGTATGGCCTGTGCTTCAAGAGTACGCAGGTCTTGCGCCCAAAAATTGCGTCCAAACGGCTCAAAAGATTGAAACTCCAACCATGCAAGCCTGTAATTTCGCCGCGTAGATATCGCTAATGACATCTCCACCAGCCCCGTGATCATCATGCCCCCCACTCCCAAATGTCTGCCGGGACCACAGTCTTGTTCCGCTCCGCTCCATGTGCCAATTCGCGAAAACGCCGCCACTGTGAACGAGATAGGGAGTCTGCAGTCTCGTTGTGAACCCCAGGTATATGTGCAGCTTTAAAGATAACATTCAAAGATAAACATTGAAGCATGAACTGACGCAACAAGCGCAAAACTCTGAGGTCCCTCGCTCTCTGCCTGTTGACCAACTCTACCACCGCCATGTTGTCTACCTGAAATATCACTGTCCTGTTGGCTAACTCCTGTCCCCACACTGCCAGAGCCACTAGTAGGGGAAAGAACTCCAGAAAAGCAATGCTTCTCCCCTGCTGCAACCAAGATGCCGGCCATGTTTCTGCGCACCACCTCCCATCCCAGTATAGGCCAAAACCCGACGCTCCCGCCGCATCCGAAAAAATTTGGACCTGCAACACCGTGTCCGACTCACCAAAAGACAACGGTTCCCCATTGAAATTTTTCAAAAAGATCTCCCATATTCTGATATCTTCTCGCAATGCCAAGGAAACTCTTATTCTATGATGTAGAAGCACTGCACCTGACATGGACAGTCCCAAACGTCTACAGAAAGTCCGACCTCCCCTTACTACCCTACACGCAAAATTGAGGTAACCTAAAAGCTTTTGAGGCGTCCGTAAATCTATTTTACGCAAAGTGCGCACCACTGCTAGGAAATCCAATATTTCCCTCACTTTTGCCGCTGGCAATCTGGCGACCAACTCTGTTACATCCATCTCAATACCCCAAAATGTCAAAATCGGCATTGGTCCTTCTGTTTTCTCTGGGGCAAGAGGTACTCCTGTCTGCTGAGCTAACCTCTGGAAACTGTCCAACGCCCTCCCACACGCCCCGGATGCGGCTGCTCCTACAAATAAGAAATCATCCAGGTAATGAGTCACCGTCTTATGGCCACTCATTCTCACAAAAACCCACTATAGGAAAGTGCTGAAAGTCTCAAAAAGCGCGCAGGATATCGCACAGCCCCTGGATTGAACCCTGTCCACATAAATGGTGCCGTCTAGCTGCATGCCCAAGAGGTCAAAATCTGCTGGGTGAATAGGAAGCAGTCTAAAACTGATTGAATATCACATTTTGCCATTTCAGCATTCCGCCCGCACTTCAGGACTAACTTCACTGCGTCATCAACTGACGCGTAAATTACCTTTGAGTCCTCTTGGGCAATAAAATCATTAACTGACGCACCTTCGGGCCATGACAGGTGGTGAATCAAACGAAACTCTCCCTGCACCTTTTTGGGTACCACTCCCAAAGGAGATATCATCAGAGAGTCACTTGGCCATTCGGAAAACGGTCCGGCTATTCTACCCATGCCGACCTCTTTTGCTAATTTGTCGCGCACTATCTGAGGCCGTTCTTTGGCTGACCGCAAGTTGTCTGCCCACCTCCTCTCTCGGGGACCTTGGTAACCTATTCTAAAACCTTCTCGAAAACCCCATTCCAGTAGTCGCGCTTTATCCGCTTCAGGATAGATGCGCAACCAAGGCAGCAGAACATCCAGTCTAACTGGTGTAGGACCCCTTTGGTGCAGGAGCGCCATGCGATCCCCTCCCTCTTGAAGCTCTCCACTGCTCTGCTGGGCTGGAGAAGAAGAAACATTGAATGACTGGATGACGGTCCCCGCACTTGGAGCAATCATGTTTAAACCTGCACTGTGCTCTGGAACAAAAACCTTTGTTAAAGTTCCAGCAGGCCCCTGAAGTTGCCCCCATAGTTTTTGTGGCAGCGGCCGCCCCTCCCTGGGCGGGACATGCCTGAAAGGGCTTATATACCACTGGCAGACCACTCGCCGTACGTGTGAACGCTTCTGCCTGTGCCGACGCCATCCATTGCATCCATAACTCTGGATCTACGTCCCCCCAAGGCTTTTCAGGATTTACACTCACCCGAGCTCTGAACTCCTCGTCATAACTGAGCCATGCAAACCTCCCGAAATGCATTTGTGCCTTTCTAATAATGTCCATGTATTTAAAAAGTGCAATAGCCCTATCCGGGTATTTTTCGCAGTATATACTGGCAAATATCAAAAAGGTCGACGTCCAATTGTCCATTGTGATAGGAACCCTGGGCCTGCGCGCTAGTTTCCATTCCTCCTCTTTGGAACCCTCTTTGGCCTGTATGTCCCTGTGTAGTAGCTTAAACACATCCACGTATTCGTGTTTCCATATCCTAGCTTTTGTTTTGAGATCCGAGTGGCATGGCCAAACCCATATATGGAAGACGTTTCTTATGGCCTCCCCCTTCTTTGTCCTCTGTTGTCGTATCTCCCCCCGCCGCTTTACTGCCTGTAGTTGTGTCTAGCGTGGAGGCGCCTTCCTTATCCTTGTTCTCGTCCGTTCCTTGTACGGAAATAGGACCTGGTGTTTCTAAAACTGATCCGTCCCCTACCCCAATAGATCTACTTGTGCTTGCCTCCCTTGGTGTCACTCCCCCTTCGCCCCACACTGACCACCATCTCTTACCTCCGACATTCTCTCCCAAGCTCCTTGGCACTCTCTTCAGATTTCTACCGCGCGGCATGGCTTGCCGTCCCCCTGTGGGCCCTTCTGTTAGAATCGTATCCTGCAAAACAGAAATCGAAGAAGAGGTTGCGCCGCTCTTGCGCCCTCGCCCCCCCCTTTTTTGACAGCGCTCACCTCCACATCCCGAATCTCACCATCTTCCCATTCCTCCCCTTCGTCCTCATAGTCCAGTTCCAATTCCTCTTCTCCTCCCCACTGGCCCATGTGTTGGGCAAAACCTCTTGTTTTGGTTGATGCAGTCTCTATCGCCTCCGTACCCACATGGCGCACACCATCGTTACGGTACCCGCGCTCCCCCGGGGTGGAGAAGGCCGCCGCAGACCCCTCCATAGCTTCGTACCAACGTGCTTGGGCCGTATTGCGTCCAGTTGGTGTAGCCCTTCTCCTGCCAACCTCAGCCGTTGGCATTGGTTTGCTTCTACCCCCATGACCGTATGCGTCACCGGGGTTCTTGCCCTTCGGCCGCACCAGCCTCTTGTCTCTGGTCCCCCTCTGACTGTGGAACCCAGACCTAGGTTCCGCCTCCCACCCCCAGCTGCTGCGCACCTTTGTTCTCTCTGGCCTCTCTGGCCCTTTTGGCCGCTTCGCTGCGAGCGCCCGCCTCCTCCCTGTCCTTGCACAACTGTGCCCACCTGGCCTCTGTCTCTAAAACAACCCTGCGCTGTTCTCGTATCCTGGCCTCTAGGTCCCAGGTCTCTGCCTGGTCCCAATTTCCCCCATGGGCCCTGCCTCGTCTGTTACCTTGGGTTTCGCCAATCTGGCCTGGCGGGGAGCTGCCTTGGCTCTAGCCGACCCCCCTCTGGGTTTCCCCGCATATTTGCCTTTTTTCTTCACTGGGGCTCCAAAGCCCCCAGGGCTGTAGCCTTCCCCCTTGTGGCATGACAAATCTAACGGGGCAGCTTCCCCACTGGGCCCGGGCAGGGGCTGCTCGTTCGCCCCGCCCTGGTATATGGGCCCTCCCTCACCTGCCGGTTGTCCCTCCGCACCTGAGGGGTCAGCCCCTGCTGATGCGCTCTCTGCGCCTGAGGTTCTTGGTCCCGCGTCTCGCGTGCCTTGTGCTTCTCCGCTAAACATCAGCGGGCTATGTGCGCTGGGGAACCCTTGCTGCGCGCCTGCATCCTGACCTGGGGCCGCAGGCCCCTCATCCCTGTCCGAGTCCTGGGACTCGCATGCCGCAATTGCCGCCGCGACCCGACTGGATGCAGCCCTTGTCAGGCGTGACATCCCCACCCAGGCTTGCTCTAGTACTCCCGGTCTGAGTAGGTCCGCCCGGCCTGCCTCGCCCAAAACGCGGAGCGCGGCCCTCACTGCTTCTGCGTCGTGGCTGGTCGCCATGGCGCCTCTTTCTATATATTTTTTCTCCTCTTTTTTTTTTTTATGCCCCCCCCCACTTGTGGCCCTGTTGTATGGAGGAAAAAGGGGGGCCCTCCTAGCTGCAGGGGATTGGTCCACTGCTGCTCCCCCCGTATGGTAACTGTCCTGTAGCTTGTCCCCCCGTCCCAGCCTTGGTTTTTGTTTAAAAGGAAAAAGGGTTTTTATTTGTTTTTTTTTTTAACACACCCGGGCCCTCTGGCCTAAACTCTCTCTCTCTCTATATATTTTTTTTTAAATCAATTTTTTTTAATTTTAGGGGCCCCCACCGCGTTTGTTGCCGGCGCGTGGTCCCCGCGCCTCCCCGCTCCGTTTGCGGGGGTGTGAGCGTGCCTGGGCCTGTGTTATGCCGAGCGCGTGGGTGCGCGGCATCTCGCGCCTGCCTCTCGCGCGGCAGCGCGTAATGAAATGCGGCCCCACCCCCCGGCCTGGACGGGCGCCGGCCTGCCTGTAAAAATGCCCCCCGCCTGGCCCAACAAAACCCTACCTAACGCGCCTTCCAGCTACCTGTAAAACACCTGCTCCCCAAACGCTGCTCCCTATCTGGAACCAAGTCGGCGCGGAACAGAGGCCGACCCCACCCCTCCACCCCCCTTTTAAACCCTGCCTCAACTCCCTCCCCCACTTACCTGCTAGCCAATAGGGCACCTCCGCGCCACTTCCTGTGCCCCGAACGTACCCGCGGAGAGACTAGACCGGGTCTCATTCTCCGCGGGCCCCTCCATTGTGGTTCCCGCTAAGCGTGATGGACACAGGTCCTGATTGTACACCGTATCTTATGGTTTTTGGCTAATGTTCCCAAAACTGATCCCATAAAACCTTAATCACATGACTCTCTGAGAAGTAAAGTATTATATTGGTTAGGTACACACTTAAGTGGGACGTGTGATCTCAGTAGAGAGATCATTTATACAGGAGGGTCTCTTGGATTGGCTCACTTTGTAAAAAAATTAAGGACAATTGTGTAATAATTAATTTTAGGACCCCCATTGCTGTCCAAGCCCTGATGCATTTTTATGCTGTCTTTTCCTCTCTTCTTAACGGTATTAAAGTACTACCGCTCGGCTACTTTTACCTGCCACAATTCCATAAGCCTTCTCTTAGTAGGAGTACTGACCCGCAAATTGGCTTAGCAGGAGTAAAATTCTGCCTCATCCCCCAAACTTTAGTCCCCCAGTGCCTTTGTCCAACAGGTTTGATATTTTATCTCCCTTGGAAAAACTGGACTGACTGGCAGACAGGGGAACTATTTCAGAAGAAAGGTTTAACTCCCCAGTAATATCAAGAAATATTAGTGATATCCCCGTGCATCCTGGTATTTTGAGTTTTATTTCGTGGAATGTGGCTGGTCTGCGGATAAAATTGGCGGACCCCAAATGGATCAATATAGTGGATTTGCGTCAAATATTATGTTGCCAAGAAACATGGCTAGCTGATTAACTGCGTATAAATGGGTTCTTTACCTAGTATGTCCCTGCAGCCCCCTCGACATCTGATCGGGCTAAGGGGGGGCTTGGTTACTTTTGTTTCAGTTTTTGAAGCAGATTGTTCTGTGACTGAAATTGTTACCTCTTCTTTTTATCAAATGATATTGATCTACTTAAAAAATTATTTTCATTTGTTACTGGTTAATTTTAAATACAATATTGTTGACAATTTGGATAGTAGGGTTGTGGATAATTTGGATGATGTTTGTATAATGTCCTGAACGATCTCACTAAAGAGGTAGTATTGGTGTGAGTGGGTGATTTTAACATCAGACCTTGTGCTTTTTGTGCAGTGCCTTTATGGGGAATCTGTGGTGAATTTAACCAACTGCTTGTACATTTTAAGCACACACCCTATGTTGATTCACTAAATATGGTGATTTCCATATACAATTTGATATTGGCGTTAGATCATATGTCACTCAGTGTCTCAATAACGCCGACTTATATAGGCCCTAGATCTTGCACTTCTACAGACCATGTCCTTATTTCTAGGGAACTATTACCAGTTTTAGTAACATGTAGAGTCATGACCTCGGGCCTAAGTGACTATAACCCACTTAAGCTAAAGCTTAAGATAGCCCCACCAAGGGATGTACATTCATCTCTACAAACTTGGACAGAATATAGGGGCAAAGGTCTGAATATGAAATGGGAAAAGATAGATGAGGAAGCTTTTCTCAGGGATTCCTTTATGCACAATCAACCAGATATTGACAAGTCTTACAGGAGGACGTAGATCCATCAGAGGTCATTTCAGCCCTTTCGAGACTGAAGAGTTATATGGCAAATACATTAACTACAGCAGCCCCAAGTGAGAAGGATAGAACTAAGTGGTTTAATAGGGCCTGTTCTCTAGAACAATCTTCCCTAAAATCTGTCTTACATAAGTATCCCCGAGCCGACTTAGAAATAGCCCAGGCCAGGAAACTTTATAAAGAGGCAATCAGTATTAGGAAGGCTGAAATTAGGGCCAATGCTTGGAAGGATCTGAAAAAGGCAAGCAAGTTGAAAGATTCTCATAGTTTCTGGCAAGTAGTAAATTCCGTAAATCTCCAGAGGGCCGCCTTTCAAGAGTTGAATGTGTAATCCCGTGGAGCGAGTGGGGTGCCCACTTTTTAAAGGTCCTTGGCTCTGAAGTGTCCACCTCAATGTCGGGTTTTGCAGGGAAAGTTTGTTGTGACCCGGACTCTAGATGAGTTCTTTGTAGTCAAATTTCAGTAGTTGACGTAACTCTAGCTATTCAAAACAGCCTAGCGGGAAAAAAGACCATCACCAGATAGAGTCCCTTTGGATGTATTTAAAGCCTCCCCAGAGTTTTGGGCCCCTTTATTAAATAATGCGATTAGATTGCAATAACGGGTCTTTTGGTGGATACTTAGCAGAAGGCTGTTAAAAAGGGAGATAAGGACCTTCCCCATTGTTATCGTCCAATATCTATTTTAGACAGCACAGTGAAAATTCTGGTTAGAGTAATTTTGTCTAGATTGGATTCTTGCACAGTAGAGACCAAGGGTCTTTCTGACTTGCAGTTCGGTTTCCGCCCAGCTTTGGGAACAGTTGAGCAATCGCTAAATGTTTGCCTTTTTTTTAAACATATTTTTATTGGTGTTTTTGAAAAATCACACACAATCAATTAACTTCCCTCCCCATCCCTAACACCCCCTCTCCCCCACCCGTATCTGCTCATTCCATTCCATCCCCATTTTTGAAGTATTGTGACTTCAATTATCTCGGTGTGGACTCAGGTCTCGAACTCAGCCGTTTAATTCTGTTCTTAATCTCCTTCTTTGTTGAGCCCTAATGAGGTTATGGATGAGTTCAGTGAGTTAGATTCCGGCTCTTTGACGCTGTCTATCAAACGGTCCCAGGTTCTAGCTGTCTCTAGCCCTGCGTTGCCCTCAGATGTAAGGTCCTTTCCAGTGCTTAATTTGTAAATATAAAGGTGCCGGTGCCCAAAGCCCTTCTCTTAAACATGCAGCTGTTGCAATGAAATGTGTGAACACGGAATACTGAGGAGGCGTAATCCTGAAGCCATCTTGGGCCTCTTCAATTCACATCAAGCCACTCCCTGCCCATTCAACTCACTCTTGCAGCTTTCTACTTTCTCCCTTTATGACGCTTTTTCGTTTTTCCCTTCCTCCGTCTTTCCCATATGTGTCTTTTGCTCGCAGCACATGCTTAAGGCAGAAGAATAAGCCTCAGGCCTAATAAATAAGTGCCGGTGCTCAGCACCGGAAACAACAAGCACAAATTAAGCACTGGTCCTTTCCTCTGCTTCTGCCCCCTGAAGTAGTCACTCATTCTCGTAGTCTGCACTAGAGGCTCTATTGC
Organism: Pleurodeles waltl; assembly: GCF_031143425.1. Lineage (NCBI taxonomy): Eukaryota > Metazoa > Chordata > Amphibia > Caudata > Salamandridae > Pleurodeles > Pleurodeles waltl. Next base: position 1,764,306,380 of record NC_090440.1, read on the forward strand.
TAGGGCAAATATAGGGCTGACAGAAGCCAACCTTTATCTGGTCCCCCTGCCCACTGCATATGGCTCTGATATTGTACGGCCCGTCTGGACACAGGCCATTGGGTTCGTGTATAGTAATTTTGTCCACTTGATAAATCCCTGTCCTAAGCCCATCTGCTCCATCACTTGATATAAGTAGTCCCACCTGAGACTATCAAAAGCGTTCTCTATATCAACCAATATAATCACTGCTTTCTGTGAGTCTGGTGACTGATGTTGAAGGACGGCGATTAAGCGTGTAATATTGATGGCCGTATTATGAAGAGGGATCAATCAATCAATCAATCACGATACTTATAAAGCGCGCTACGTACCCGTTAGTGTTTCAAGGCGCTGAGTGGAGGGGGGGGCTGCTATTGGTCGAAGAGCCAGGTCTTGAGGAGTCTCCTGAAGGTGAGAAGGTCCTGGGTCTGGCGCAGGGTGGTCGGGATGAAGTTCCAGGTTTTGGCGGCAAGGTGGGAGAAGGATCTGCCGCCAGAAGTCTTGCGTTGGAAGCGGGGAACAATGGCGAGGGAGAGGCTGGCAGAGCGGAGTTGGCGAGAGGGGACGTAGAAGTTGAGTCTGTTGTACAGGTAGGCGGGTCCGGCGTTGTGGAGTGCCTTGTGCGCGTGGGTGAGGAGCTTAAAGGTGATCCTCTTGTCCACGGGGAGCCAGTGGAGGTCCTTCAGGTGGTGGGAGATGTGGCATCGGCGGGGTACGTCGAGGACCAAGCGGGCGGAGGTGTTCTGGATGCGTTGGAGTCGTTGGATGTCTTTTGCTGGGATGCCTGTGTAGAGTGTGTTGCCGTAGTCAAGTCTGCTACTGACGAGGGCCTGGGTTACAGTTTTTCTGGTTTCCGTCGGGATCCATTTGTAGATTCTACGGAGCATGCGGAGGGTGTTGTAGCAGGAGGATGAAACTGCATTGACCTGTTTGGACATGGTGAGGGCGGAGTCGAAGATGAAGCCGAGGTTGCGTGTGTGGTTGGCTGGTGTTGGGGGGGGGGTCCCAGCGCGGTGGGCCACCAGGAGTCGTCCCAGGCCGAGGGGGTGCGTCGGAGGATGAGGACCTCCGTCTTGTCGGAGTTCAATTTCAGGCGGCTGATTCTCATCCACTCGGCGATGGATTTCAATCCCTCATAGAGGTTGGCTTTGGCGGTGTGTGGGTCTTTAGTGAGGGAGAGGATGAGCTGGGTGTCGTCGGTGTAGTAGAGGATGCTGAGATTGGGCTGACGGGCCAGTTGTGCGAGGGGGGCCATGTAGACGTTGAACAGCGTCGGGCTTAGTGAGGAGCCTTGGGGGATGCCGCAGATGAGGTTAGTGGCTTCGGAGCGGAAGGGTGAGAGTCGGACTCTCTGGGTTCTGCCGGAGAGGAATAAGGAGATCCAGTTGAGGGCTTTGTCTTGTATTCTGGCTTCGTGGAGGCATTTTAGTAGGGTGCGGTGGCAGACTGTGTCCAAGGCAGCGGAAAGGTCCAGGAGGATGAGGGCTGAACTTTCGCCGTTGTCCATTTGCTGTCTGATGTCATCTGTGGCGGCGAGGAGCGCCATCTCGGTGCTGTGGTTGCGTCTGAAGCCGGATTGGGAGGGGTCCAGGATGGAGTTGTCCTCGAGGTAGTGGGTGAGCTGGGTGTTGACGATCTTCTCGATGACCTTCGCTGGGAAGGGGAGGAGGGAGATCGGGCGGATGTTTTTGAGGTCGTTGGGGTCGGCCTTGGGTTTCTTGAGGAGGGCTTGGATATCGGCGTGCTTCCAGCTGTCCGGGAAAGTTGTGGTTTCGAAGGATAGGTTGATGATCTTTCGAAGTTGTGGGGCGATGGTGGAGTTGGCTTTGTTGTAGACGTGGTGTGGGCAAGGGTCTGAAGGGGATCCTAAGTGGATGGAGTTCATGATCTTGCGAGTTTCGGCGTCGTTTACGTGGGTCCAGGTGGTGAGGCGGTTGGCGTAGGCGGAGTTGTCGGGGGTGGGGTCTGGCGGTGGTGTGGTGTTGAGGCTGTCGTGGATGACGGCGATCTTCTGATAGAAGAAGGTGGAGAGTGCGTTGCAGAGTTTTTGGGATGGTGGGACGTCGTTGACGTTGGCGCTGGGGTTGGAGAGCTCCTTCACGATGCAGAAGAGCTCCTTGCTGTCGTGTGCGTTGTTGTTTAGGCGTTCTGTGAAGTGGGATCGTTTGGCGAGTGGGATTAGATGGTGGTGCTTGCGGGTGACTTCCTTGTGGGTTGCCAGGCTGTCGGGTGTGCGTTCGAGAAGCCATTTCTTCTTATGTTTATGGCAGGTGCGTTTGGAAGTGATGAGTTCGTCTGTGAACCAGGCTGCTTTTTTCTTTTCTTGGTTGACGGTGGGCCTCTTGAGTGGTGCGAGGGTGTTTGTGCAGTTGAGGATCCACTGATGGAGGTTGAAGGCGGCGGTGTCCGGGTCGGTAGGGTCGTTAGGCGGGTTCTGGGCGAGGGTGCTGGTTAGATGGTCTTCGGAGACTTTGCTCCAGCGGCGGTGAGGAGGTAGTGGGGTGCGGTGATGCTCGGTGTGTTTCTTGAATGTGAAGTGGACGCAGTGGTGGTCGGTCCAGTGGAGTTCGGAGGTGTGGCTGAAGGTGACGTGGTTGCTTGCGGAGAAGACCGGATCGAGCATGTGGCCGGCGATGTGGGTGGGTGTGTTGACCAGTTGTCTGAGTCCGAGGTTGGAGAGGTTGAGGGTCAGTGATGCGGTGTTGGTGTCGTTGTTTTTCTCCAGGTGGAAGTTGAGGTCTCCAAGGAGGATGTAGTCCGTGGAGGCGAGGGTGTGGGTGCTCGCGAGGTCGGCAATGGTGTCACTGAAGGGGGCTCTTGGTCCTGGTGGTCGGTAGAGGAGTGTACCTCTGAGGGTGGTGTTGGGGTCCGTGTGGATCCGGAAGTGAAGGTGTTCAGCTGTCTTGAGGGTGTCGTCCGTGTTGGTGTGGATCTTGAGGGTGGATTTGTGGACGATGGCTATTCCTCCTCCGATTCCGTTGGTGCGGTCTCTTCTGGTGATCTTGTAGCCGTCAGGGATGGCGATGGCGATGTCAGGGGCCGAGGAGTTGTTCCACCAGGTTTCGGTCAGGAAGGCTACGTCTGGGGCGGTGGTGTCGAGCAGGTCCCAGAGCTCGATGGCGTGCTTTCATGCGGAGCGTGTGTTGAGGAGAATGCAGTGGAGGTGGTTGGTGTTGGTTGTTGCAGGGTTCCTTGTTCTGTTGCAGGTGAAGCCAGTCTGATCTGGATGAATCAACCTGGCCATGTAAGGGAGAAGGCATGTGGCTAGAGTCCTACTTAATATCTTGTAATCCATGTTCAACATGGATAATGGGCAGTATGAACGCACGTCTATAGCAGGGTGCCTGGGTATTAGAAGTGGTATAACTATGGCTTTGTTTGTGGAAGGGGGCAGTGTTCCTGTCTTCAGTGCCTCTGAATAGAGTGCACTAAGTTGAGGAGCTAGTAAATCAATATATGTGCTATAGAACTCCACCGGAAGTCTGTCCACCCCGACACTTTGCCCCGAGCCATTGCCTTCACAGCTGCGCTAATTTTTAGGGTGGAAATACCCTCTCCCAAAACCTGACGGTCTGCCTCTTCCAATTGTAGAAGTCGTAGGTCTTCCAGGATTCTTAGCTGAGTGTGGGGAATTTCCTTCACCGGAGAAGCATATAGCAAGGAATATTAATCTGTAAATCTGGCATTTATCTCCCCTTGCCGGAATAGCTGGGCACCCCCTTCATCCTCAATCTCCATCAGCAGTGAGTGTTGTTGTGGAGGGGTCGACAGCCAAGCCAGAAGAGCACCTGCATTGTCCCCGTCTGCATGCATCTGGGACGTATGGTTTTTATGATCAAAACATCCTAGACATTCAATTGCTTCCACAACCTTTTCCCTGGTCTCTATAAGTAAGAGGGATAGTTCTGGAGCACCTGTTCTCTCCTGTTCTAGCGTTCTGAGTCTACCTTCACTGTCCTCAATTTTTTTCTCAAGGGTCTTTTTAACTCCCACTTTGAGGGCCTCCCATTCCACCGCGCTAGAGGACGCAGTACCCTCATTGTCCACAAAGTAAGTCCGAATAGTCTCGCCAATCGATTGCCGGAAGGCTCCATCCTCTAGTGTTTCAACTCTGTGCTGCCAATCCAGTATTTGGGGGCGCTCTCTGTGCCACGCTAATGTAAGCAATAAAGGATTGTGATCTGGAATCATGCGGCAGAGGTATTCTGCAGCGTGGGCAGTACTGTTGACCTCGGCTGATGCCAAGAAAATGCCCAGTCTGACATGGAGATCATGTAGGCTCGAATAAAAGGAGTAATCCCGTTCCATGGGATGTAAATGTCTCCATGAGTCTATGAGGCCCAAGTGTTGTTGCCAATCAGTGAACGCTTTGGCCAATCGATGTGTAGGGGATCATGGCAGCGGGGGTGCGATCTATCAAGTTCTGTGCTAGAGACACAATTAAAGTCTCCTCCAATAATAGTTGCCTATGTTAGCTGTGTCCCTAGTGTAGGCGAAAGTGACACCAAAATAAATCCCTGTTCATGGCTGGGTGTGTATACCCCTCCTACTGTGATGTCCCTTCCCTCTAACCTTCCAGAAATCAATACATAGCGGCCCTCCAGGTCTATTATCTCAGTGTCTTTTGGAAGGGGACCCGGGCCGAATCCATATCAGGACTCCTCTGGCAAATGCAGAGTATTTTGTAGCATATATCTGCCCCGCCATCTCATGGCTATGGATTTGGCCTCTGGACCTGTAAGATGTGTTTCCTGGATAACTGCTATATGTATACCTCGTCTCTTAAGCTGGGATTAGACCTTATAGGGTTTAGCCATTCTGTTCAATCCCCGGACGTTCCACGTCAGGAAATTGTAGGTTAGGGGTATGCCATGTGGTGTTCTTGGTTGACAAGTGTGTTTCCCTCCACCCCAGTGACCTAAGTCTGGAAGTCTTCGATGAAGCACTCATGTTTGGTTATGGATGTGTTTGAGCTGATATGACCCCTGTGTTTAAACATGTGAATAACAAAACAAATAACCAAACATCCCAACTTTCAAGAACGTTTCTAACATTTCAGAAAGTGGGGTCAGCGCGAGGAACCTGAGCAGACTCCGCCCAGCCAGCTCTCCTTCATCTGATTCTTCAGGATAGTTCTGTGTACCCAGCCGTTATGAGGATTGACCCCGTGCAGACCCAGCACCGATCACAGCCCCCTGGGGGCTGATATATTGACCCACTCCTCCCCTAGTGAAAGAGACTGCATGGATCTACATACAGGTGCGTCGATAATGACACATGTGGCTCCAAGGCATCATCTATGCTATTGGGCAGTTCTTCCTTAATCTCCAGAGATGGGGTGATCAACCAATGTGATTCATATCAAGACTCCACTATATTATCTCGTCTGATATGCCAGGGGTTACTTTTGGTGGAGGGTCAGAGGTGTCCTGGAACGAAACAGAGGCACTGCCAGACAAAGTGTCTCTGTCTGATAAAATGTCTGAGGGGAGGGATGAGCCCTATGTCCACTTCCTCTTGTATCTCCTGCAACGCCTGTGATCGTGGCAGCACAGTAGCCATGGTTGCTCATTTAAGATTTAAGTCTCCCTCTTGGCCTCCCGCATGGGTCTTGGTGGTTTCTCTGTGCCTTCGCCAAAGCTGGGAAGGTTGATTCCAGCCATTCCCAGATCTGTTGTGGGGAGGTGAATAGAGGCACCTCATTGTTGGTAGTGATCCGCAGTTGGGCTGGGAACAGCATAACATATTGAATTCCCTGAGCTGTTTTTTAGCCTCAGCGAATGATGCTCTTTGCCTGTGAGTGACTCTCGTGAAGTCTGGGAAGATTATTATGCAGTGGTCCCCTATCTTTATCGTTCCTCCCAATCTGGCCAGAGTGAGGATGGGATCCAGGTCTTTAAAAAAGTGGAGCAGCTAAGTGACCACCAGTCTGGGCCGGGATGGCACTCGATGAGTGCACTCAATCGTGAAGTATGGAGAGAGTCCTTCAGGGGCCACGCCTTTCGTATCCAATTTTCTAGGAATGCCGTCATGTTTGCTGCTTTCTCTTCTACTTTTTCTGGGAGCCCCACTAGTCGCAAATTGCTTCTTCGTGCCCTGTTTTGGGCATCCTCCACCTGTGTTTCCAAAGTTTTGATGCAAGCTTCCATTTCAGATAAGGATGAATTTAGCTGCTGGCAATTAGGGATAAGTTGTTCCAGGGACCTTTCATTCGCGGAGACTCTGTCCGATAGCCGATGGTGGTCGTCCCTTAGGAGGTTCAGTTCAATGACGATCATGTCAATTTTCAGCTCCAGGTCCTCCCAGGAAGTTGCTATGGCCTGGAGAATTGTGTTGAGAGTTGTTTCCGGAGGCAAGTTCAGATTTGGACCTGCTTGTCCAGTGCCACTGCTTTCGTCGTGCGGGCCCATCGCTGCACCCCGGTCCATACCTTCTCTTTTTTTTCATCTTGCCCATTGTGCGCACTGATTGCAGCCTCTGTTTCAGATGGCTGCGCGGGTCATTTTATTTTTTCCCCGTGTCGTTCTTTTCGGAGGTGGGGAGGACTTCGCTAGTTGTTGCTCATCTGTTTGTGTGTCCTGTCGGCTGCTTTTGATGTATAGCAGGACAGGCTAATGGTGCTGGATTCAGGAGACCCCGGCAGTTCTGCTCCCAGATCAACCTCTCCCAGCCCTTGTTTGTCTGTGGAGCTGGGACTTGGGGCCCAGCCTTGGCGTCCAGCAGTAGCAGCACCACAGAGTCATGTGGGTCCCCCCGCGCCACTCCCCACCGGCGCTGGTGTTCCTCGAGGGTCCATATATCATCCCCGGTCTATGGAGTGGCGCTCGCTGCCACAATCCTTGGGTCAGCACCGCGGCTGCACAGCTCGCCCCCACTCACCCGGAGTCCAGCACTGGTGACACTGCAGACACACAGAAAAGGGCATGCAGCACCATCTGGCAGCCTGTCAGCTCCTGCCACTCCGGTCTCCTCGCTCCGTTTCTCTGGCCTCTCAGCTTCCACCAACCGCCACAGGCAGCTCCCACACTCGATTGCGGCCTGTCTTCTGGTCCGACCCGGGGGATGCCCCGCTCCGCAGGTCACCACCTCATGGATCTCGTCCAGGCCCCCCAGCCATCTCCACTTTCGGGCGTGTTGGGCAACCACACACCTTATGCCGTGGGCCCATGCGCCATCACTGTGCTCACTGTCCTCCTTCAGATATTCCCCTGGCTGCCATTTTGTGCGATGGCCACAGGCCTGGCTCGATCCGCACAGGTCTGACGGGATGGCAAGATGCAGTGTATCTGCTCAGGGAACCAGCAGTCCAGGAGAATTTTAGTTTGGCTGGGGACTCAGGATCCTGGCTAATGCTCGGAGGCCACCGGGAGCCTCGTGTACTACTCCATGGGCTTCAGGTCATGCCCCGCTAAAAGTTTCCCTTATTGTTCAAAAGTATACTAAGGCAAAAAAAGACTGTGTCCATCTTGCCTTTATGGACTAAACTTGTGCCTTTGATATGGTAGACCGAGCCATGTTATGGTGCATTATGCTGAATTTAGGGATTAATAGTGCTATTGTAACGTTGCTTGGCACACTACATGGTCATACCATGGCTAGAGTACGGTATAGTCCAGAAGGGGATCTACAGAGGAATTTCCTTCATTAACCGGGGTGCGGCAAGGATGCGTTTTGGCACCTTTCTTATTTTTGATTTATTTCAATTCTCTGGGCGATTATTTGAGTAAGGCTGGAAAAGACATTCTCAAGGTAAATTCTAGACATATTCTTATTCTGCTTTATGCAGATAATGCTGTCCTTATTGATCAGACACCTAATGCCCTTCAGCTTTTATTGTAAGCTTTTAACAATTTTATGGCAAGCCTAAGCCTTAGGACAAATCAACCCAAGTCTTTTGTTATGAAGTGTGGCCCCAAACTAGCAATTCATTCTAATGACTGCATTTATCATGATGCTTTGGGGCTATTTGAGCTGAAATGTAAGACAGGGTGCTCCCTTTTTGGATTGTGTATTTAACGGCTCCCGTGAGCCTTTGAGCTGACGAGGTCTGGTGAAGCACCAGTGCGCCTACTGAGTGGTACAAAAACCCGAGAATACGTTTAGGCGGCATTTCAAGCAACCCTGTCTGCCACACTTTGCTCTCCGCTGATGACGGCCGAAAGCCTGAAACATGTGTCCGAAAATACAGCATTCGCCGCACCAACTTATGGTGAAAAACGTTCTACAACGTTACAGCACTAGCTGCATCCATTTATGGTGAAAGACTTTTTGAAATATTATTCGAATTCATTCTAATGACTGCATTTATCATGATGCTTTGGGGCTATTCGAGCTGAAATGTAAGACAGGGTGCTCCCTTTTTGGATTTTGTATTTAACGGCTCCTGTGAGCCTTTGAGCTGACGAGCTCTGGTGAAGCACCTGTGCGCCTACTGAGTTGTACAAAAAACTGAGAATACGTTTAGGCGGCATTTCAAGCAACTCCGTCTGCCACACTTTGCTCTCCGCTGATGACGGCCGAAAGCCAGAAACCAGTGTCCGGAGTTACGGCATTCGCCGCACCAACCTATGGTGGAAAACTTTCTACAACGTTACAGCACTTGCTGCACCCATTTATGGTGAAAGACTTTTTGAAATATTATTCGAATTCATTCTAATGATTGCATTTATCATGATGCTTTGGGGCTATTCGAGCTGAAATGTAAGACAGGGTGCTCCCTTTTTGGATTGTGTATTTAACGGCTCCCGTGAGCCTTTGAGCTGACGAGCTCTGGTGAAGCACCTGTGCACCTAATGAGTGGTACAAAAACCTGAGAATACGAATAGGCGGCATTTCAAGCAACCCCGTCTGCCACACTTTGCTCTCCGCTGATGACGGCCGAAAGCCAGAAACACGTGTCCAGAGATACGGCATTCGCCGCACCAACTTATGGTGAAAAACTTTCTATAACGTTACAGCACTTGCTGCACCCACTTATGGTGAAAGGCTTTTTGAAATATTATTCAAATTCATTCTAATGACTGCATTTATCATGATGCTTTGGGGCTATTCGAGCTGAAATGTAAGACAGGGTGCTCCCTTTTTGGATAATGTTCGGAGGCCACCGGGAGCCTCACTCACTACTCCATGGGCCTAAGGCCACGCCACGCTAAATGTTTCCCTTATTGTTCAAAAGTATACTAAGGCAAAAAAAGACTGTGTCCATCTTGCCTTTATGGACTTAACTTGTGCCTTTGATATGGTAGACCGTACCAAGTTCTGGTGCATTATGCTGAATGTAGGGATTAATAGTGCTATTGTAACGTTGCTTGGCAGACTACATGGTCATACCATGGCTAGAGTACGGTATAGTCCAGAAGGGGATCTACAGAGGAGTTTCCTTCATTAACCAGGGTGCGGCAAGGATGCGTTTTGGCACCTTTCTTATTTTTGATTTATATCAATTCTCTGGGAGATTATTTGAGTAAGGCTGGAAAAGACATTCCCAAGGTAAATTCTAGACAAGTTCTTGTTCTGCTTTATGCAGATAATGCTGTCCTTATTGATCAGACACCTAATACCCTTCAGCTTTTATTGTAAGCGTAGACCTTAGGACAAATCAATCCAAGTCTTTTGTTACGAAGCGTGGCCCCAAACTAGCAAAAAATAAAAAAATAAAACGTTTTCTTAATGATGAGGAAATAACAAACTTTCCCCATTTTACTTATTTGCGAATTCTGATGGACGTATATTTTAAATGGAAATGTTTACTCAATGTGAGGGTCATGCAATTCCAGAGTACCGTTGATGCAGTTTTTAGATTTTCGAAGTGTTTGGGCCATAAACCCATTGGTGCGGGAGTTTTGGGGCTGGCAAACTGTAAAGTTTTTGCAGATAGTGAAAACAAGCTTTTAAGGAGGCTGATGGCAGTGCTAGAGTCCATCCCAACATCTTTATGCCATGAGGAGCTGGGACTCTTCTATGTGGAAGACAACATTAGGCTCCAACCCCTACTATGATGGCATACAATTTGGAAAAATTCCTAGGCGTAGGTGTGTAGATCAATAATAATGGATTGCTTAAATAAATTAAGTTGGGTTTTGAAAGTTTGGGTTTTTCTGATTTCTTTACCAATCCGGGAAGCTTAGCCGTTATTTCGCCAAAGTACATTAAAGATCTTTTTAGACAGTGTAATCAAAGGGGGCGGCCTCAAGTTAGTGATGATGGGATATTGAGTATTACACATGGCTTAACAATGTGCCCTGCACTTTTTCTTGATTGGTTATTGATAACGAAAGACTTAAAGGTTTTGCCTCACAGCAATCTATCTCACGGTGGCTTTACCTCAAAAGGGCACCTGTTTTTTAAGTCTTTCCCGCTGTTATTGCGAAGCATCTGCATTTCAGAACACAGTGCACATTGCACATTTTATGTTACTCAAAGAAAACAGTTTCTGCGTCAGATAATAGAGCCGTTAGGAATTAGATCACATGCAGCTGCTTTTGCCTATTTGCTTCATTTGGGGGGAACAAAACTGTGATATATGATGTTTTAAACTATATTTTAAATGCTATTAAGCTACGATCAAGATACTGAGGTTTTACCTGTATTTATTGATGTTTTATTTAGCATTTGTCGATTTTGTATTTATGTAATATTTGTGTGACTCTTATGGCTCGAATAAGCCGAATAAATTATTTTGAACTGAACTGGTCATAATTCTTAGCATAATGCGGGCATTCATTAAATGACGGTTATTATTATTTGTATGACTATTATCGATTTCTAAAGCTCATGGCATCACGATGAGGGTTTCCCAGTGCTATGCTCCTCAAGGTACCACAAGTCAAGCTAATACTATAAACAAAATCAGAACAACCACGTTTTTAACAGTTTGCGGAAGACAGAGACAGTGACAAGATCTCTTAGAAGATGGTAAGGAGTTCCACAGCTTAAGGCCCAAGTAGGCAACAACCCAACACCTTGACGGGATCACCTCACTATGGGAATTGAGGCAAGATCGGAGTTGCTGGAAAGCAGAGAAGGATGTTGCTTGTAGAGCAACACCAAAGATCTGAGATCGTGAGGACCTGGGTTTGAGACACATTTGTGCGTGTAAAAGAGAACTTTAAATTGAACTTGCCACTAACTTGATAGACAGTGAAAATTATGAAGACTTCTCGCCGTAGACGTGAATTTAGGGAATGCAGTAAAAGTCTTGTGGCTACATTTTTCACTATTTCAAGCCACTTGAGCAAGAACTTTGGGATGCCTAGGTCAAGAATATTGCCACAGTCCAGCCTAGCAATAATCAAGGCTTGAATCACTCTTTTTTGGGCTGAGACAGGAAGACATCTACAGTGCCTACCTCTAGCACAGTGCTCGCCCCGGTTTACTAAAGGTAGTTCTTTGAATGAGGTGGCTATCTATATCGCAATGCTGTCTGTCCCTGGAATAATGGTATGATCTGGGACCCATGTGGCAAGATGTGTGAGCTTGCATAGCCATCTTGTCAGCATCCAAAGCATAATTGCCCCCACCTTTTCCAAAATGCTTGTCTAGGCACAATGGAGGCATCAAAGTCACAACAATGGCATTCCCCAACATAATGCAAGTCCTGATATTCATGGCTTCATGTTCATTGGCACACGGCAGGCATTTGTGTAATTGCACCACCAGTTATGTAAAAGTAAGATTGGCTAGTTGATATAGTATTGGGCAGGATGGTGCCAAGATAGGCTATGTTAATACTTTTAACAAGTCTCACTCATTTAACTTTCTACTCTTGTCAATGTAACCATTGATTCAGCAATGTTGCCACACATTTATAAATCCATTCACTGGTCCAATCACTGGTGCACTCATTCATCCAACCATTTATCTATTTCATCACCCCTTTATTGATTCATCCATCCTTATATTCATCCATTCATAAATGTACACATCTATAATATCCTGCAACTATTGATTCACATTTGCATACACACCCTTTCACAAGACCACAGACACAGTCTCATCAATTTGTTAAAAAGCACTTTCGCTCAGAAGGCAGTCAATCATATTGGTGTTGACAATTCTTCTCTGTTCTTAAATTACGTTTTCCTCTTTCCTTTCTTCTTTCGTCGGTAAAATGAATGAGTTGGGCAAGGGCCTAAAAATCCTTTCACATGAAGGGCATGCTGGTGGTCAGCCCTCCGTCGTGAACTCTTGGAAGCACGTGGAAAAGCCTGTTGCTTCAGCTAACTCTAAATCTCCCCGAAATTTGCTCGATATGGAATTTGGTTAAACTTTTCTGCACCAATTCTAATTTGATCTGCTACAACAGAGCATTACTGAACAGTGTTTGACAGTGCAGAACCTGTTTAGCAGTTCAAGTGTCTGGGTCAGTTGAAGTCTTGTAGGGATAAAATATTCCAGTGTCCAGAGGGATATCATTCTGACTGACGCATTTCTGGTAATATTTTAGTGGCCAAAGCAGAATACTCTACGACATCCAGTCATACAGGACAATGGAAGATATTTTTAGCCTGCCTTTACTGAAAAGGATGTCAAGTCTCTGACTTGAGCATAATAGAGCTTCCCTATGACTCAAAAGTAAGATTCCTTCTCCATTTCACTGCCAGCCTGATTCTTATGCAGGCTTCCGTAAGAGGAGTTAGTATGAGTCCAACCAGCTAAAATGTTGCATCTCTCCTCTCAGTTAAACAGGAATACCACAACCAAGTGTTCTTGGTTGTTCCCGTTCTATTCAACATCAAACAGTCATAATGGTGAATATCTCGGCTGTCTGGAATGGGCTCAACATGGAAGCATATTCTATAGGACTTGTATACGTTCCTAGGGCCATTCACTATGCTGATAACTTAATTAATTAAAAAGGCAGGCAGGAATTCTTCCTTTATCCCAATTTGTAAATAAAGGACAGTAATGTCTCGCCCGCTTATGGGGCTGCTATCCATAAAGTGGGGGCACCATTGGCCCTCCTGTCCTGGAACACCCACAGCATTATCTGGCTGTTTCTGTCACCTGTCCACGTTTGAGGTCGAAGTACCACTGAGCTAGGTAAAGTTAAATACTAATATCTTATTTATGGTATATAGGCAATATAGATGTAACTAAAAGGTCAGGGATTTCTAAACCGCAAACCCCTAAGCCTTTCTATTTATAATGAATACAGCACAGAACCTAAACAAAATCCTGCCAGGAATGTGTGAAATCCGCATATAACGGGGAATTGGGAATGACAGATTCACGTCTCTACTACTGGGTGTCTTAGCTCGAAATAATTGGCTGTTTGAAGGTTGGACGACCCTGCCTTCTGTCCTGAAGTGTCTCTACTCAGCCATCTGAACATCGACGTACTATTATATTGGGATCCTGTCCTAAGCTCGATCCTGGGGTTGACGAAAGTCCCACTCCCATGCTGGCGGACCGCCCTTCTGTGGACCAGATAGGACCATAGACCCACTCAGAAAACCCCTCTGTGGCAGGGCACATTGCTTCGGCACACTACCCAACTGGAAGGTTTTAGCCGAATGAACCTTATAGGCATTTCCAAGTTAGGAGATGTGTAGTCTGGCTCACAGATGAACCCCTTCACAGAAGTACATGCTGACGTCACGCTCCACAAATCCCAGTTTTACAAATATCTTTAACTGTTGCATATGTTGAGAACTACTGACAAACCCTAACCAACCTACTGGAATTCAACTCCCTAGAACCTAGAATAATCTTTGGCCCATTAGGCCAGAAAGCCATTTTAACGATTTATACATTTCTCGTACTAACTGCCCGGATCCCCAAGTGCCTCTCAGTAAGGACTGGGAAGACGGCATGGACCCTTTAAATAAGAAAGACAGGCGAGACGTGAGGATGGCCCCGTCGAGCTGATCATATTCTTCTGCTTTTACTTTGTAGCACTGAAACACCTACAAATGGCCTACAGTGCCCTCTCAGCACCTTGCTGCCATGGAGATGCACACAGAGGACTCTTGTCCTGGATGCGCTGGCTAATTAAAATTCTTAAGAATCCTACAGGAACTTAGAGTGACTGTAGCCCTGGCCCTTGTTGTGTCCAGATTGGACTACTGCAATGCCCTCTACCAGAATGATAACCAACTTTCCCTGAATAAGCTTCAACTCATTCAAAACTTGGCTGCCCGATTGGTGCTTGGGTTATCCAGGTTTTCCTCCTTTAAGGAGGGTATGAGGAAGCTACATTGGCTTCCAATTAAGAAATGCATTACCTTCAAGACGCTGTGTGCAGGGCTCTGGATACTTACAAACTGCAATCAACTGGTGTACACCAAGTTGCTCACTAAGATCATTAAACCTCAGGTTGGTGAGGATTCCTAGGAGCAATAAAGTAAAAAGTGGGGGATAGAGCCTTCTCAATAGCAACTGCTAAATTATGGAACTCCCTCCCAAATGAGATCAGAGGAATCCCACCCCTGCTTCCATTCTGTAAGCAACTCAAGACATGGCTATTTTCCCTCTAGATCTAGGATAGCTGTGGCTTTCTTACCTGCTCAGCGCTTCGATACCACTGGTCTGGATGCGCTTTGTAAGAAACACTATTGCAAAATACAAAAATACAAGATTGTGGCTTCTTTCACATGGTCTGTGACTGCCCCATTATCACCTGCTATTGGGCAACAATTTTTTCCACACTGTCCAATATAGTCATATGCCCTGCTAACTACTCTCCACTCATTGCTCTAATAGGGATCCTGGAGGATGTGGGCGGTCTCGGGTGGCGGGGGGAATGCTTATTGGTAGGTATTGGGGTCACCGTGGCAAAGTGGGACATTGCTAAGAATTGGAAATCCACCTTGGCCCCCGTCGCAGACTGCATGCAGAGCAGCAAAGTTCTAGTGTGCCAAACTGGAGGAACCACTGTACCAAGCACAGAGATTCCACATAAGCATGAGAAGATTTGGGGATGATGGTGGACCTACTACAATATTCTGGTATCTTAGGAGGAGGGGCATAACAAGGCCAGCTCTTTCAGCTATTTTTCTATCACAATCTAACCAAGACTAACTGGCTTCAAATATGTGACACACTTTTACTTTGTTTTTTCAGTATTGTTTCATGGTTTGTAAGAAAACCAATATAATTTGATTATATATTGAAATTTGCACCTACGTCTTACAGCCCTTGTAAGTACATTTCCATTGCTATGACCCTCCTGATCCACAGTAGGCCAGATCTAGTAAATTACAGTAGTTATTTGCAAAAACTCGGATAGACTGCATCTTATTACAAAGAAAACGCAAAGAAAGTCATGTACCAGTGTTTCCAACCAGGGTGCAGACGAGAGGCGAATTATGGGAGAAAACAAAACTGTTCTCCAAGTCCAGAAAAAGTAAACATGAGATGGAGGATTAAATATATTATCATTCACTAGACGAAAATGCCTACACTAATATCTATGCAGACACATGAGGAGGGGATGCGGTCTAGTCCAAGACCCGGAGGAAAGACGAAGAAAAGATCTAAGCAGGACAGTGTAATGCACCATAAAACTCTGCACCAAGGACTAGGGTGGATTCTTGGTTGCCATTAAACATGAGAGCTTGGACCCACCGAGGCCCCTGAACTCAAAATCAATTAAGAATACTGGAGTGAACTCCGTAACATTACTTGGAGGACCAGGGAGGCAGGTGACACTAATGGAAGCTGTGATCAAAAGATGAGCCACAGGGCAAATGAGTGTTTGGAAAGGTGGGGAAGACCAGAGATAGAACAGTGATAAAAGTCTATAGAACTTGCTAGGAAATAGCCAAAAGATCCAAAATGCAAAGAAATAAAAGGGGAGGCAGAGTATTAAAATGACTTGGAAGCGCTAAAGGGTGGGGGGGGCTAAAAGAGAGACTGTATTAGTAAAGACCTGTGGCTACGAACTAGATTTATGTTTAAATAGAGACTTTTGGGGTGACTAGAGCGAAATCAGATGTCTAGAATAAACCTGTATTTAAGGGTTAGATTTCGTTTTACAACAAGGTTTTGTGGGTATCAAAAGAGGAATGCTGCATTATTGGTCAAATTCCTGTTAATTATTTTGAGGACAATAAGTTTTTCTCGTATAAAGCGAGGAGGCAATTTTACTCTACACTAATGCACCTCTCTGGTTAACTGTGGACCAATTGCAAGTCAATTACTAAAGCGAATGACAATCCCTAATTGGGGTCAGACCTACAGTGTTTCAGTTTTAGTTCCTAGTATAAAGACATTCATAGGAATAAATGCCGCAGCTCCAAGATAGGAACAACAGTGAACCTTTATTGCAATTACCTTTTTGTTTTGTGAGATATAGTGGTGCGCCTGGATCTTCTACTGAAGACGTCACCGTGACAAGCCCTGAGGGAAGAGGGTCCTCGGACTACATCATTCAGATCAAGTGCTTTACCTCCGCAGCGTCTGGAGAATCTGGAAGTGATTAAGAAAGAGAGAATACGGAAGATAGGTATATGTGTTTAAACATACTTATGCTATTCATTAAAATAGGTTTTTCCACCTCAAAGTGTTGCATCATCTCGTCTGTGTGTTTACAGATCTAATCTCTGAACTTGTATTGAATTTCATGTAGAAGCCATTATGTGTATATTATGAAACTGTGTACATTACATTGACCATTTTTCATATTTGCATTAAAAACGGGTATCCATTTTCCTAGACTGCAAATGTTCCCCACATCCTTCTATCCTGTGCAATGAAGTTTGAGAAAACGCAAAACCCCTCTTTTCATTATGAGAACAATATGGCATCTTCTGGCATATGGATGAAGGAGAAACTCCATTTCAATATCATATGCGCCCATACGAATCCTCATTCTAGAGCATACCTAGCTGTGCCATCAGTGTGCTGTGCCTAGATGCAGCATCTCCTTCCCATAAAGCTGGGTCCATTCAGCCTTTGCCATGATAATAGATGATTCTCTTGGCCTTTATTCATGCCACAATCGCCTTACATTTTGAACTCAATTGATTTTTTAAAATAGTTTTATAGAGATTGACCACAATAACTCCTACATTACCCCCCTCGTCTTAATGCACATGGCTGTTTCCTACAGAATTAGAGAATTCTTGGACAATTCCAGACTCTATGCAAACAGTAGTCATTTAAGAAAAGGCACGTATGAATGGTGTGTCTCTATTACAATTGACTTGGGGTCAAATAGACTTAAGGGACAAATTTAGCGTTTATACTTACAGCACTGACACTTGTGGAAATCTCTTCCTTGCAGGAATACGCTAGAAGCCAGATGTACAAAGTTATTTGTGCTGTTTGTGACTGCAAAAAAAACTTTATTTATGTACAAACCCTATTTAGCGATTCCGTAACCTATTCCTGAATCTTAAAATGGGTTTGCGATTTGGTATTAGGAAGGGGCGTGTTAAGGGCGTCCCTTCCTAATTGTGACTCTCAGTGGGATGTAAGAATGTTTTGCTGCCAAAATGCGGTTTCAAAACATTTGCAGTTTACCACCAACTTCAAGTTTGTGAAATCCATTCCCAAATGGGAAGGGGTTCACAATGGGTCCCTTCCCCTTTGTGAATGTGGGTGCAAACATTTTTTAAGAGCCGGCAATGGTCTCTTAAAAAAATGAACAGAAAACTTTTCAGTTTTCTTTTTGGAGCTCATCCCGTGAAAACGGGCAGCATTTAAAAAAAACAGCTTCATTTAAAAAGCAGTCAAAGGCATGGTGGTCTTCTGACCCCAGCAGGCCACCATCCCTGTGATATTTGGCCACTCCCAGTGGTTCACAAATTGCAACCTACCTCATGAATATTGATGAGGTTGGTTCATTTGCACACCCACTGGAAATCGCTAAATATGTCTGAGAGTACATCACTGTTTGCGATTTCCTAAACAATTAGGAAATCACAAACATTTCTTTGTACATCTGGCGCCCTAGTTTTCTTCTGATACAGAGGAACGAAATGATATAAAAAGATATTTTGGGCTTTAGCGGTCCAAATCCATGTCTGCAGAGCGAGTTGCAAAGCCCAGACATGAACAAGGGCAGCTCTTCACTTTCAAAAGCAGTTCAGAGAAGACTCTAGATGGGGGTCAGCAGCCTGTTTCAATCCATCCTTCCTGAAAGGCTCACTTCCTCTTCATTAATATCCACTCCTCAGACATCTCACACCTCCAAATAGGAACGCCAGTGTGCTAAATTTAGACAAGTATGGACCACAGTTTTATTTTTGGACACGCTATTCCAGTTTTACCACACGATACTGCGCAGTGCCGACTTTGTTCTGGGCAACACTTCTCTCTTTAGACGTTGATTTTTCCACAGCCGTGGCTCGGTTAAAGGCACGCGCCAGGTTGTTGCGGTGTGGCACAGAACATGCTGCAGAATCTACCCTGCTAAAGTGAGTGGAGGTACAGGGCATAATTTAGAGTTTGGGGGTGCTGCGAAAACGCAGCGATTTGTGGGAGAACTGCCACCTCCTGAGTAGAAGTCACTAGAGGAATGTTCTCCACCAAACTAACCCTAGTGTTGAGCAAACATCACCGGTGAGCTCCTCCATGGTTAGTGCATCTTCTAGTAATTGGAGAATTGTCCATTACCATCCAACTCTAAACCAATCCCTTAAGATTCCACTAAATACAGAGAGGCAAATCATCTGACAATAATGCTTTTACTACTCCTGGGGCAGCAAATTAGGCAGCCTTTTTTTCAAACTCACAGATGAATCACATGCTGTCCTCCATCAGTCAGCATCCAGGCACCTTTAAAATGCTGCTCAACACTTCACCTCCCTTTAGTCTATCGAACTGAAATCCCACACAGAGTATCTATAGCTCCGCTTATGTTAGTGAAGAAGATTCTGAGCCTGTTGATGGCTCCAGTCCCTGGATGTCAAAGGAGACATTGAGGACTCATCGTCCCTAAGGCGTTAGCTTCAGGCAATACCAACCCTACCCACCTCCCAGGGTCCATGATCCATTTGGGCCAACCTGACAAAGCAGGAGAAGGCACTCGAGGGAGTGATTTTGTGAGTTGTAAACAGCTGTGAGGTTGTTGGCAGTCTGCATTAGGCAGCTGTTTGAGAACATTTCAGACGTTTTAAAACGAACAATTTCTCATTATGCAGCCATTTCAGACACGAAAGGGTAGAGGACACATAGCCTGCACTTTTATCTAGCAGAGTGGAAACCCTGCTGATTTTTTTTTTTTGTTGCTCTCATTGTGTCATCAATACAAGTCTTGGGAAAGTCAGTGGTTTATTGGATGAAACACGTATTTATGAGATTAAATAAAAGCATTAAATTGAATGGTAAAACATTGTGAAGTCAACTTGAATGAAGATGTTCTAGAATGTATAACCCTTGCAGTAAGACTTGATTTATTATTATGTATTTAATGTTAATAAAGGTGTTTATTTGAGATACGCTGGAAATAATCTTGAGGCCAGACACACGCATATTGGTGGTGCAATGATCCATTAAATAACCTTGCTGGCATTCCAAACTATGGACTGCAGCTTATATTCAGGTCAGTGTAGCAGACACTCATGACCTGAGCTATCCCACTGGAGCCTATAACATGCAAGTGACAGGTGATTTACTCTCTCCTGGCACCCTAACATCACCCCACGCCCCCCCACTTAATACCTTTCTCATGATTCACAATCACTTTTGTCACCACTGCCCTTTGCTCCACCTTCATTAGTTGTGTACAGTGTCCGTCTGCCAGTCTCAGTGACGGAGTTACAGCACCTCAACAGCTTAGCAGAAGGAGACGGTAGCAGTCTTATGTTTTTAATGCGAATTTGCCAGCTACCAGACTGCAAGACAGCAGTCTTCCTATGGAACGGAAGGTGCATTTGGTTCAGTGATGGTGCTGTACTCTGCGATGGTGCGATACTCAGAGATAGTGTGATGCTCAGTTAGGTCTGATACTCAGAAACAGTGTGGTGCTCATTGAGGTGCGATGCTCAGAGACAGTGTAGTGCTCAGTGATAGTGCAGCACTCAGTGATGGTGCGGTACACAGTCATGGGGCGTAGTTAGTGATGAGGCAAAACTGAATGATAGTGTGGTACTCCGTGATGGTGCAGTACTCAGTGATGGTGCAGCACTCCATGACGGTGCTGGACTTAGTGAAAGGGCTAAGCTCAGTGATTGTGCGATACCCCATGATGGTATAGTGCAATACGAAGTGATGGTGTGATACTAAATGATGGTGCGATACTCAGTAGTACTCTGTTATAGTGCGGCACTCAGTGATGGTGTGATTCTCATTGACAGTGTTATAGTGTTGGGGCAATACACAGTGATGGTGCGATAGTGACGGTGCACTACTTAGTGATGTGCTGGACTCAGTGAAGGGGCTACACTAAATGATGGTGCACTACTCAGAGATCGTGTGATACTCAGTGATGGTTTAGTACTCAGTGGTTGTGCAGTACTCAGTGATAATGCAGTACTCTGTGATGTACGATGTACTATGATCGGGCGAAACTCAGTGATGGGGCAATACTCAGTGTGGTACTCAGTGATAGTGCGGTACTCAGTGATGGTTTGGTACTCAGTAACGGTGCGATAATCTGTGATGGTGTGATGCTCAGTGATTGTGCTGGACCCAGTGCAGGGGCTATACTTAGTGATTGTGCAATACTCAGTGATGGTGCGGCACTCAGTGACGGCGCGGTACTCAGTGACAGTGCGATACTCAGTGATAGTGCAATGCTCGGTGATGGTGTAGTCCTTAGTGATAAAACGATACTCAGGGGGTGATTCTAAGCTTGGCGGGCGGCAGTAGCCGCCCGCCAAGCGGGAACCGCCAGAAGACCGCACCGCGGTCAAAAGACCGCGGCGGTCATTCTGGGTTTCCCACTGGGCTGGCGGGCGACCGCCGAAAGTCCGCCCGCCAGCCCAGCGGGAAACACCCTTCCCACGAGGACGCCGGCTCAGAATGGAGCCGGCGGAGTGGGAAGGTGCGACGGGTGCAGTAGCACCCGTCGCGAATTTCAGTGTCTGCTAGGCAGACACTGAAATTCTTTTTGGGGCCCTCTTACAGGGGCCCCTGCAGTGCCCATGCCATAGGCATGGGCACTGCAGGGGCCCCCAGGGGCCCCGCGGCACCCCCTACCGCCATCCTGTTCCTGGCGGGAGAACCGCCAGGAACAGGATGGTGGTAGGGGGTGTCAGAATCCCCATGGCGGCGGAGCGCGCTCCGCCGCCATGGAGGATTCGCAAGGGCAGCGGAAAGTCGGCGGTACACCGACGACTTTCCGTTTCTGGCCGCGGCTGAACCGCCGCGGTCAGAATGCCCAGCGGTGCACCGCCAGCCTGTTGGCGGTGCTACCGGGGTCATTCGCCCTGGCTGTTTTTACCGCCAGGGTTAGAATGACCCCCTCTGTATTAGTGCGGTACTCAGTGATAGTGCAATGGTGAGTGATTGTACCATACTCAGAGATGATGATGGACTCAGAGATGACCCGAGACTTAGAGATGATGCAGTACTAAGTGATGGGGCTATACTCAGTGATAGTGTGGTAGTCAGTGATGGTGCAGTACTCAGTGATAGGGTGGTACTCAGTGATGAAGCCGTACTCAGCACTCAGTCCTGGTGCAATACTCAGTGATGAAATGGTACTCAGTGATGGTGTTGTACTCAGTGATGGTGTAGTACTCAGTGATGAAGCGGTTCTCAGTCATGGTGTGGCACCTAGTGACAAAGCTGTACTCAGTGATGAAGTAGTACACAGTGTTGAAGTGATACTCAGTGACGAAGCAGTCCTCTGTGATGGTGTGGTACACAGTGATGAAGCAGTAATCAGTGATGAAGCAATCCTCAGTGGTGGTGATGTACTCAGTGATGAATCGGTACTCAGTAATAAAATGGCACTCGGTGATGGTGTGGTACTCAGTGATAAACTGGTATTCAGTGATGGTGTGGTACTGAATGATGAAGTGGTACTCAGTGATGGTGTGGTACTCAGTGATCAAGTGGTACTCAGTGATGAAGCAGCACTCAGTGATCAAGTTGTACTTAGTGATGAAGCTGTACTCAGTGATGAAGTAGTACTCAGTGGTGAAGCGATACTCAGTGATGAAGCAGTACTCAGTGATGGTGTGGCACACAGTGATGAAGCAGTACTCAGTGATGAAGCAGTCCTCAGTGATGGTGTTGTACTCAGCGATGAAGTGGTACTCAGTGATAAAGCAGTTCTCATTAATGAAGTGGAACCCAGTGATGGTGTGGTACTCAGTGATGAACTGGTATTCAGTGATGGCGTGGTACTGAATGATGAAGTGGAACCCAGTGATGATGTGGTACTCAGTGATGAACTGGTGTTCAGTGATGGCATGATACTGAATGATGAAGTAGTACTCAGTGATGGTGTGGTACCCAGTGATGAAGTGGTACTCAGTGATAGTGTGGCACTCAGTGATTAAATGGTACTCAGTGATGAAGCGGTACTCAGTGATGAAGTGGCACTCAGTGATGGTGTGGTACTTAGTAATAAAGCGGTACTTAGTGTTAAAGCTGTACTCAGTGATTGTGTAGTACTCAGTGATGAAGTGGTACTCGTTGAAGGTGTGGTACTCATTGATGAAGTGTTACTCAGTGATGAAGCAGTATTCATTCAGTACTCAGTGATTGTGTGGTACTCAACGATGAACTGGTACTCAGTGATAGCGTGGTACTGAATGATGAAGTTGTACTCAGTGATGGTGTGGTACTCAGTGATGAAGTGGTACTCAGTGATGAAGTTGTACTCAGTGATGAAGTGGTACTCGGAGATGAAGTGGTACTCAGTAATGAAGCGGTACTCAGTGTTGAAGCGGTACTCAGTGATGGCGTGGTACTCAGTGATGAAGTGGCACTCAGTGATGGTGTGGTACTCAGTAAAGAAGCGGTACTGCACCATCTCAGAGGACAGAACCGCCTTCTAACCACATCAAGTTCAAAGACAATTGTTCCATCTGTTATAAGCGACAAATGACACCCGTCTTCATCCACTTAAAAGGAATCTTAGACGAGTTTACAACATTAATTGGTATTCTTATTTCCACAATGAAGATTTCGGGATTATAAACAGATGATCAAATGTCTAATTATTTCCTCTTTGCCTGCTGGAAAGTACATGATTAACGGCATGCAAACCCCTGTGGGATTTGGAAAATGTCATGAATGAACAGCAAGAAGCCACCAGCCATGTCCAGATCCTGACACAGGCTTCCGCTTTCAGTCCCTCGACACACGGGGTCCTAAAAATGCGCAGAGCAGATAAAGTGTCACCGATTCTTGGAAAAGAAATATGTGTTTCTCAGATGTGGGTGACAGATTCAAAGTTACCGACTCAAGGAAAGCTTTTAGATTAAATACACTCTATTAGGAAAACACAGTGAAGCCTGGGCATAAACGGCGACAACGCACTGGACCACATCTAAAGTGCCATCTCCAGATCCGTTCCCCATTTTACCAACTGAAAACATCCTACATGATTGTGGACAGCACCTCTTCAGGAAGGGGTATTTGAGGCACAGATGCAAATCTAGGTCTGGGGCAGTAGTGGAGGAGGGAAGACGTGGGGGGGGGGGGGGGGGGGGCAAGAGCAGTCACTGGAAGGGGGGGGGGGGGTGGACACGGGACGATAGGTAGGACTATGCATTGCTTATTTTCTAATTTTGTTCAGATCTCTTATTCTACCCTACAGTCATTATCATGCAAATATACAGCTCTTTCCAATTTTGAAAAACAGCTTGTGGTGGGAAGGAAAGGGGACTGTTAGTCACTGCAACTGAATATTGTACTTCTTGGCACCTGATTTCCACCTGCCTTAGGTACCCTACCACAGATAGAGTCAATTTCAATATGTTTTGTATGATCTTTTCTCAAACATGGAGAATCCGAATATAAGCCAGACTCCAAGCCTAATGAAGTGTTTATTTAAATTGGGAAAGACATTCCATTTCGGGGATAATCTGTAGAAGCAGTCCCATGACTTCAGATAAATGATTCTAAAACTTTCAAAGTTCTGTTTTTCCACCTTAGGACATTTGAGTACCTCTGGACCTTACTGAAGCAAATTTATATCTTAACATTACAACACAATAAAACGTGCCTTTGTAAAGCACGTTCACTCCTTGTGGCACCTTGGAACGTAATAACAGATGTTTTGTACTATTGTCAACGATATTATTATCGACCTTGAAGGATGAAAGGTTGAGTGGGCCCACGAAGATCAAACTCGGATCACTGGAGTCGATGCATTAGTCTACTGGGCAACCATTCACCCAAAAGGGATACCTGCATCTCCAGAGACATTTTTTCTCAACTGATGGGCGTAGTCTTTGTAGAGCATGAAAACATGCCTCTCTGCTCTGTGGCCAGGGCCGGCTTTAGGGCGGTGGCTGCACTGTGTGCCATTTTGGGTGGGCGGGGGGGGGGGAGGGCACTGACCTCAGGAGTGCGCTGTGTTTAGCAATAATGCAGGATTTAAAAGCACCTGCTGCAGAGCTCCTTGTGCGTCCAGCTTTCATGCAGCAATGAAAATGTAACGATAACTCTTGTGATTAATGTTCCTGCTACGGAGAGAAATCGGAGTTTTGTCTAATGGCAGTTCTAAAAATTCTAATTCGTCATGAAGTAGCGCAGAGGGTTAATATGCCTGCTGCAAAGAACAGGTCTGTATTTTATGTGGATAGTTGAGTAGATTAGTAAAGCCAACCTTTACCAGTGCCCTAAAACAAATTAAATCTATTTGAGAGAGGGGCAATGGAGAGATAAGGGCACTTTTGTCTGGTGGTAATGAGGGCATCTGCGAAGGAGGCCATATTGGTGGTGGAGGGACAGCACAAAAGATTGTTGCACTGGGCCTCATCAGCGCTAAAGCTAACCCTGACTGCGACAATATGGTTAATAGGAAGGACATGGATACCAGGAGATCATGTATGAAGGAAAGTACCATTAGAGCAGATACGGACGTCTGTAGATGTGAGATCTGATGGACTGCTCCGCACAACTCATATAAACTTCTCAGACACTCTAGTAAGGGTGGAGTGGTTCAGTGAGGAGCACCCCCGGAGCACATTGAATGAGCTCTGAGCTCACACTGTCAACCAAGAGTGCAGCCTAATGAAAAAGTACCTGGAGCCGTAATTTCTTAAACTGGTGTAAGCACTAAGCGGTTCCATGAAAATTACCGTGGAAAGCGGGTTCTATGGAGGTAGCAGGGGTAGTTTTTTGAAGAGGACATTGGCCCTCTGCCCCCTTTATTTTTTCTGGACAAATTCAGCTGCGATGGAAACACACTACTGTCTTTTAATTTTACATGAGTATTTTTGACTCTTTAAACTGCAACCCCAAATACTTGCTGACACTGGCTGCGTCTGTGCTCACTTCCATGGGCTCGCTTGCTCCATTATGCAGGTTGACATATGCGCAGACTTGACACCTGTCTGCAAAGTATATTTGCAGGCTGATGGGGCTGGGGACATGTTTTGCAATTATGCACGACTGAAAAGCACCTGCTGCAGAGCGCCTTGTGTACCCAGCTTTCAAGCAGCAATATAAATGTCACCATAACTTGTGATTAATGTTTCTGCACCTGCTCTTGAGTAGGCGATAAAAGTGCTGTATAAAATGGCGCAAGGAAATCTTATAGATTTCCTTAGGCCATTTTTCTGGCTCCCCTAATGGGGGAACGCCCCGTTTGCATAAATTATGCCTGGAGCAGGCATAATGTAGTGCAAAGGGTTACAGAATGCATGCATTGCGCCACTCTGTAAATACGTGCAGGGATTTCTGCCTCGTTGGGCCACATTAACGTAAAAAATAATGACGTTATTGTGGCGCAAGGTGGCGCTAGGGGACTATAAATATGCCCCTAAGTTTCCACTGAAGACAGAGCCTGACATTTGAATTCACATGTGATGATATTAAGAACAAGATTTACAGACCTGTTTACAGAAAGGGAGCACTTGGAAGGATACTGTAAATAAGTTTTGGGCTAGTAAAGGGACAAACGCAGGCTGCATAGCCTAAAACAATTAAAGCCAGCAAATTGAAAGCAATGAAATGTGAGTTCCAAACCACAAAGTCAATGGCAAGCAACGGGTGGAATGCATTCCCAAGGAAGCTCTATGAATGTACTTAAAGTGACAGCCATGGAATACTTTGTGGGGAAAGTCCAGTATTTTAGGCCAGTCCATATCTTGCAGAGGTTTGGCCACATCAACAGGTATGCTACAGGTAGTATGACGAGAAGATCTGTAGTGGTGTCAATGTTGCAGGAAAGGTCTATACACCCATTCTATCAGTTTGCCACCAGTACCAGAGCTTCTGGCACACCTCAGGTAGTGTTAGTGCTAGGTGGCAGACATGAAATAGGGCATTTAATGATTGTTTAAGGTGGTTGTAAGTAAGGAGTTGACCGGGGTGAAGATGGTAGTCTGCCACAAGGGTTTGGAAATATATTATCTCACCGTCCAGAAACAATTGCCCCAATTTTAAGACACCAGCAGCATGCCACTGATGGAGTTGCTCTGAGCACAACTGTGCGAGTGTAGCAAAGGTAGTGTAGGAGCACAGGGTTTCTTCGTGTCAGTGAGTTTACAGGTTCTAGCAAGGCAAGAGAAAGCTGTGCATGATAACCCCGGACGGTGATCCGTAGAATGGTCAGTAGGAAACAATGAGCAGTGCAGTAGGCCCTCCTTAGAAGTCTTTACGGATAAACCACATCTCATGCAGGGGGCGGGCAGAAAGCCAGTGAGCCACCATTGGACCTGTGCAGCTGAATAATATCGTTCTAAGCTCCGAAGGCCTAATCCACCCACAGTCATGGGTAGATTTAAAGTGGAAAGAGCTACCCGATGGCGCCCAAGCAACCAAGTCAGATGGGTGGCATGTCTGAAGAAGGAGAGAAAGGACGAGCAGGGGAAGTTTGCAAAATAATACTATCATTGGGGTAGCACACCATCTTCACTAGTGCCACGTGGCCCACTACAGAAAGCAGAAGAGAAGATCAAAAAGCAAACTGGGATTTCCCTCCTGCAAATCAGTGGGAGAATGGTAGATATCATTCAATAGGTATGGAAAGGTAACTGGTTCCCAGTTCAAGCTGAGGTCTTATTGTATATAAAGGGAAAAATAGTGCCATTTGTTAAAGAAATACTAATTACATTTCAACATTTGTACATTTTGTTTGTGTTATTTACATCCCAAATATTTTGAAGATTCTATGTGTACTTGACACTTAGGGATAACCCAGATCACTAGGTTGGCTTTTGCTCAATTTCAAAACCATTTAAGACATGGACACAATGGGCAATTGCATTGCACAACCTTGCAAGGGGTCTGGTCCCTGCTCACCCTTCACAAGCCCGAACAGCAGACCATTGCACCAGAAGAGTTTGCCAAGGTGGGTGGGCGCTGCTTGTTCAACCACTTGACAGTGCCTCTTCTGTTTAACTCCTGTCTGCAGAGACAACTCCTCAGGTACCCAATATCTTCTGATAGTCTTGGTGGATCCATCTTGTCTGATTTTAAGAATTGCCCCACCTTGTTCTTCTCTTCCTTATTTATCTGGTTCTTAGCAACAACTTCCCATTTGATCTCAATTTCATCCTCGTCTTTTTATTATCTTTGATTAGTAGTCTGGGCTCCCAGTTCTAAGATCAATGTAGAGTCCCAGACTTACACTCTAGTGCTTTGAGACTACTGACAAGATGTGGGTACCTCACATCCTGACATTAGGTGTGAGACTGTCGCCCACAGTATCTGCCCTGCCTCATTAAAAATGTTTTAGGTTGAACGTCCATGGGCGGTTGGGATGAGCCAGATGTTTGTGTTCAATTTGTTTAAACTAGTATAAGGTTAATTACCTTAATGTTTCCCAAACTGTTTGCCAGAGGTTATAAAATGTTCAGAAACATCATCAAAATGTTGCTGTTAATTTCGCTTCAAGAAAGATTGGGTAGATTTGATAGGGGGTGATGGCCTTGACACAGTGCTGAAGGGCATTAAGTTACTACTGAACAAGGACGTAATGTGACACCTGAATGTAGCATACTAGGAGGGAATCACAAAAAGACCTCAGTGAATAAATAGTGCTATGTTAAAAAAGAGTAAATAAATGCACTGATATGGCCTCTCTTGGGTGTCTGTTAAACTGACATTTGGTTCTTGAATTTTTGTCCTGAATTTTAACTCTTTGTCCTGAATTTTTGTCCTGAATTTTGACCCTTTGTCCTGAATTTTTTACAGTACTGTCCAGAATGTGCCTCAATGCCAGGTGGTCACCCTAGCAATGGGTTCTGTGAGGGTTCTCTGAGGTCTGTGAGGTCATCAGACCAGCAAAGCATAGCTCCTGGGGCTAATCTCCACCCAATGATGACACTGGAGGCAAAGTTAGTCTGGGGCGCATCAGGCAGAAGCCCTGCAGAGCCAGGGGTTACACATCAGTAAGGGGCTAGAGTGCCAGGTCACTCCAACCTTTCCCAACTCATCACATGATGAGTTGGGAAAGGGTGGGGTAGAGGGTATAGGTAAGAAGCAGAGAAATGGAATCTGCACAGTAAATAATCACACATTTTGAAAACACACTGCGCAAACTCTAGTTGTCTGTTTCCATCACTGAATTTTAGTGCACTGTAGCTGTATCAGACAGTGAGGCGAGTATGAACTGCTGCAATGGGTGCAGACTGGAGCTGTGTTAAAGCAGTCTAGTTCCATCCAGTGCCCCTAGCAGTCCAGAGGAGGAGGAGGAGACTCTCCAGAGGAGCAAATCTGATTGGACGAGGTAAATGCGGAGATGGCTATGGGGAGGAGGTGTAAGAGGGATAGAGCACATGCAGTAGGCCTGAAGGGACAGCATTATACTGGGTCATACCTATCAAAGGTGCAACATGGGCGATCTTAACTGCAAGGAAAGGAAAATGCTGCCTGCACTTCGATAAAAAATACTTGTAACAGATTCACTTTTAAATTAGATATGTTTAATTTCTAAGCTCAGTTACAGTTATGTGGAAAACATGCATGTCGTTTTTAGAAAGTAATCAAATAAAAAATGTAATTGATGTACATTTGAGAGTATATCAATGTGTAATTTATAAAATGCAAGCGATTTCTTAACAATGGAGACCACACACACACACACACACGCACAAACCTCATGCACCGTTATATTTTTAAAGTATCCCACAATTTATACCCTAATTCTTTTCAACTCTACCAGGTGGCAGCAATTTCCAAACATAAATGAGAATTTTAAGTAAGTTTAGCCTACTAACTTCGTGGTGCTTTTTGTGTGAAAACATGTGCACAGTTGATACATTTATTTAATTTGTCCATTACACATAGTAGAGTGCGTGTCTTATCGTTGACAGTAAAGTCCTCTTTAAGGTCGAAGCTGTGCCACGTTTATGACATCAGTTCATGGGGGGGATTCTCATGTAGTGTATAACTATTTGCCTCTTTTAATTAGTCCCTAACTATTTTTTTAGGCTTGTGCCGGAGTATGTACTTTACAGAGGTGCTGATTTTGGAACTCGGCGAACCAGGACGAATCCTAGCGTCGGCTCTACTGTGATTCTGGGCAAATCAAACAATCTTCACATGCTTTAAAAATACAAGCATTGGCAAAGCCAGAGGTGTTGCTTATATAACATCTTTTAACTTTGTTATTCTTTTATATTTTTTTATTGCAGTCTATGCTGCTTTTTAACCTAATTCTATAAATGTTATTATTGCTAGTGGTAATATGCATACCAACATAATTATTGCCAGTGTTATTATTGCATGTATTATTATTAATATTATTATTCGTATTATTAATTTAGTAGTATTAAATATGTGTTTCATTGACTCATTGCCCTATATAATTGTGTTGGATTATCAAATTACATTTTATTGTGCTATTTGAAGAGAGCATGCCCCCGCGTTTATATTTTTTGAACAGCAGCTGACAATAATTTGCGGTCTATTCGAAACTTCACAATAATTCGTACTGGAGACGAAGGAATCCTTTGCTTGAGAGCATGGCCCAGGAGTGTCTGTGGACATTAATTCATTGGGTTACGCCAGCAACTACCCCGTGACGTGGACCTTATTAGATACTGACACAGAGTTAACCAGAAAACGTTTGTTTTCATGGCACTATGCTATGCCTTACAAATATTTTTAGCACAAGTGTGTGTGAGAGGAAGCTTTGGGTGCGAGACTCTGAAGTGGTTGTACACCAGTGGAACACTGAATTGATGCATATGAAACTCTAAAAGGTGGTGGGATGAAGGGCAAGCCACAAATTGAATGTGGAATTCGAGTCTAATTAAAGAAAATAAATAAAAGTATAGACAAGCTAGCAGAGAAGGCGCATTCAGGGCACGGACTGGAACACGAAATGCAATGCTAATAAAATTAAAAGTACCTTAAGAAGTGGAGGACAGTGACCGAGCACGAGGGGGGATGCATTTGCAATTCTTAAAATTTTCCAAACCTTCCTACCTTTTGAGCATAGTATATTATTTCAGCTAGGTGTATGGTCCTCTGTGGGTCCCGAGCAGGCAGTGCTTAATTTGTAAATAAAACGTGTCGGTGCCCAAAGCCCTCCTCTTAAACACACGGCGGCTGCAATTAAATGTGAAAGCACAGAATACTGAGGCAGCGCAATCCTGAAGCCACATCGGGTCTCTTCAATCTATTTACAGCCACTCCCTGCCCCTTCAGCTCTTGCAGATTTCTGCTTTCTCCCATTGTGACGCTTTTTAGTTTTTCTCTTCCTCCGTCTCTCCTCTATGTGTCTTATGCTCGCAGTTAATGCTTGAGGTGGAAAACTAAGTACTGGCCCTCAAATATAAGTGTCGGTGCTCCGCACCGAAAGCAACAAGCACAAATTAAGCACTACGTGCAGAGATCCAGTGCCAGATGTATGAAGCACTTTTACCAGCCGTAACGGCTCCTCGGGCCGTTTGCGACCTGTAACAGTCTTTTCGCCATGTACCATCCCTATTTTGCAAGTAAGTAACCTGTTAATGACTCCCAAAAAAGGGATTGTGACTCACTATTAGGAAGGGACGTACCAAGGGTGTCCCTTCCTAATAGCGACTCGAAGGGCCATGTATGACTGTGTAGGGACCGGGAATGAGGTCGCACAACAATCCCAGTTACCACCAACTTCAAGTTCGTGATAACCCATTGGGATTGGGGGTGTAAACATTTTTGAAGAGCAGGAGGTGGTCCCAGGGAACACTGCCTAGTCTTAAAAAATGAAAAGAAAACTTTTTAGTTTGTTTTATTTGCTTTATATAAAATTGCTTTATTTAAATAGCAATCACAGACATGGTGGTCCCAGCAGGCCACCATCCCTGTGATTGAAGCCATTCACAATGAGTCACTATATGTGACCTGCCTCATGAGTATTGATGAGGCAGGTCCATTTGGGACCCACTGAGAATCGCTATCAGTGTTAAACACACTGTAATACATTGCAGTTTGCGATTTCCGAATCACAGAAATTTGCTCATTAGGAAATCACAAAGCTCTTTTTGATACATTTGTCCCCAGAAGACATGCTCAAGTGGCTAATACACAGTATTTGGAATGTACACATCATGTTTCTGATCCTGTCTTTGTCACATGTTCATTGGTGTGACTGTGAACAAATATTTTTTATCAGGCTGTGCTTCACTATAGAAATAGGAGTATATGTAAATATGGGCAGTGTAAAGTTGAAGCCAAGAGTAGCTTTGAATTGTAACAGTTTTATGTTGCATTCCCTTTGCGTATAATCAGGTTTTTGTGAGAGGGTGGTTCTGACTATCTGGGCCGCCCAGAATTTTTGCTTTTAGATCAGTCGGTTTTCAACCTTTTACTGTGACATAGCCTCATAGTCTGGGCCTCACCCACAGTAAACTAAAATAGCATGACACAACCACGCATGCCTTAACAATGCGGTCAGAACCACGACCGCATCTTTCCTGCACATGCCTTTAACACGCATGCCTTTACAACAAATTTCATTGTAAAAGCATGCTTAATAAACGCATATGTGGAAACGGCATGCATGGTTGTGTCATACAACCCCTCATTAACCTAAAAAACGACCCCAACCTCCCCACACCTGCCCTGAGGCCCAAAACTACCCCCACCCCTCAAAACCTCCCCCCCCAAAAAACCCTGGCCCCTGTTCACATAAAAAAACTAAACCTATCTCCCCACCTGTTCTGAACCCTAAACTCCCCACCCCTAAAAACTAAACTACCCGACACCCCCCACCTGCCCTGAGCACTAAAACCTTCCCCACCCCTAAAAACTAAACTACCTCAAATAAGCTCTAAAAAATAAACTACCTCAACCCCCCAACCCTAAAAAATAAACTTCCCTGACACCCCTACCCACCCTGAGCCCTAAAACCTTCCCCCACCCTTAATAACTGAACTACCCTGACCCCCCACACACCCTAAGCCCTAAAAAAAACTACCCGACCTCTTCCACCCCTGCCCTAAAATAGCAAACTACCCTGACACCCCTCACCCACCCGGAGCACTAAAACCTTCTCCTACCCATAATAAGTAAACTACCCGACCCCACCACCCACCCTAAGG
This sequence comes from Pleurodeles waltl, assembly GCF_031143425.1. Lineage (NCBI taxonomy): Eukaryota > Metazoa > Chordata > Amphibia > Caudata > Salamandridae > Pleurodeles > Pleurodeles waltl. The sequence continues at coordinate 1,764,338,950 of NC_090440.1, forward strand.
CCTAAAAAATAAACTACCCGACCTCCCCATCCCCTGCCCCTAAAAAATAAACTACCCTGAAAGCCCTAAATCCGCCCACCGCTAAAAACTAACCCCAAACTATGCCTCAGCCCCACTTACCTCACCACGTCCTCTCCCAATCCTTCCTCCTCTCTGCCCTTCTCCTGCCATTCCTTAAACTTTACCCACGCCTAAAAAATAAACTACCCGCCCATAAAAAATAACCTACCCTGACCCCCACCCACCCTAAGCCCTAAAACATAAACTTCCACAACCCCCACCCTGCCCCTAAAATATAAACTACCCCAACCCTCCCACCCAACCTAAGCCCTAAATCCACTCCACCCCTAAAAACGTCCCCCAAACCCTGTACCAGCCCCACTTACCTCTCTGAGTCCTTATCCTCCCTCCTCTCCTCCCTCCTCTTGCCCTTCCTTAATCCATCCCCACCTCAAAAAAATAAACAACCCCACCCCGCCCCTAAAAATAAACTACCCGACCCCCCTGCCCACCCTAAAAAATAAACTACCCTGACCCTCCCACCCACCATAAGCCCTAAATCCACCCCACCCCACCCCTAAAAACGACCCCCAAACCCTGCCCAAGCCCTACTTACCGCACCACGCCCTCTCCCGATCCACTAGACTGTTCTCTGCCTTTTCTCTGCCTTAACCATGCATGCGTGGTTAAAGCAGAGAAAAAGGTAGTCGTTCCGCTTCCATGGGAAACTTCTGAGTTATTTAGGACGCGTTGTTTAGGGCGTTCCAGTAAAATCATGGTAAATTGGACTGCACGTGTTGATCACCAGTGCCGCCTTTGAAGTCAATGCTGCTGCAATGCAGCCAGGTTAAGAGGCCCATGGCTGGTTACCATGCTTGCACATACATGTACACCCTTGTGAGGGCTGCATGGGGAAGACTCCTCTCATGCGCAGCCCAAGCACTGCCCCAGGAAGCCTGGCACATAAAGGACTATGCAGAGTGGGTGGTGACCTGGAATAGGCCTTATGATGGGGGTATACACATGTAAAGGATAGTCAGTGTGCTTTACTGTCTTGATTGTAGTGACATTCCATCACATTCTGATGGGAAAGGTTGCCCTAGGGTGCAATTCCAGTTCCCTGGGGGTCCACAGATTCCAGAGTCGCACCAATGTACACTGTAACCTGTATGAAAAGAACAGTGCCCTATTTTACAAAAGCATACCTGTGGAGCTTATGGGTCATCCAGGAATGTAATCTTTTCGGACGCAGCTCAGGATCAGGGAACAGACCTTTTGTGACCCTGCTGGGCTGGATTAATTGCAGTTCTCTCCAGTTGCAGGAACAGGGGCCTGCATCAATTAGCCAGCTGTTATCCTGTGCCAGGAACTGGGCCTGCCCCAGGCCACTCAACAAGGGAGAGAGCCCGGACCTCTGGAGCCAGCACCAGAGGGGGGGAGGCTCCTTTGAAGATTTGCTGGGGGAGACCCTGGCAGGAATGTCAGGAAGGAAGGGAGCTGTGCAGGAAGGTTGGAATAGGGGCAGAGAGGTGATATGGCACATCAAGATAGGCCAGTGGTGCAGCAGTGCTGGACACTTCCACCCCCACTTAAAAGGGCTTGCATGGGGAGAGAGCTCTCTCTCTTGGATGTGCTTTCCTGTAGAACACTGGGACAGGAGGCGGGTGTCATAGACTATTGTAAGGAAGAACCCCCTCACTGCCCACTGGGGAAGGACTCTGAAACTGCAAGAAAAAGCAAGAAACTGACAGGGGAAAGCACTGTTGCGCTATACTCGCTATAGGGGAGGAGGGGCCCAGGACCCCAACCCTGGGCCCCAACGAAATAAAAAGAGACAGGAAGCGCTGTTGCCCCCTCCCATCCCTGGGCCCTGACTGTGAAGAAAAGTCAGGGAGTGCTGTTGCGCTCCTCATGGGCTGCCCGTGGGCCCAGGACCCCATCTCTGGGCCCTGACAAACAGCCTCAAATTAGGGGAGGGCCATTGCGCTCCCCCCCCAAAGGTGAGAAGGGGCCCAGGACCCCATCCCTGGATCCCCATGGTGGGAGAAAGGAGGGGGAAGTGCTGCTCACTACCTCGCATAGCCCGGAAGGCCGCCACCCAACACACATCTCTGGGCAGACCAGCAAGAGCTCCTGCAGCAGCACATGAAGGTGCTGGCCAACGGGGAACTGTGGAGAGTGGCTTGCGTGGGCTCCCCAAGCCGCTCTCCAATGTAACAAGGTTGCATGCTGGGTGTGGGTGTCTTGGTGGGACAGACACCCCGAAAGGAAATACAGCTGTGATGCAAGGCCACACAGAAGAACAAAAGATGAAAATCAGAGCATCTCTCCCAGGTGCAGTGGGAGAGCCGCTGCTCACACAAGCACAGCACTCCTGGAGGGGCGTCCCATAATGCACTTCGGGTCCTGGCCACGTTTGCCCACCAAAATTGCTTGTTTTGGCATTGTAGTGGGCCTAGGAGAGCAGGGTAATCACCAAAGTGTCCATAAAGTGCGGGGGGGCTGCTGAAGGCACGCAGCCTCACCCCAAAGGGATTTCAAGTGTCCCCAACCTCAGTTTCAGGGGACACTGGAAGGATAACTTCTCAAGGGTTCCAAGTGTTTTTAAGCTCTGTCCCAGCTGGAACTTTTGTTTCACGGTGGAGAAGCTGCTCCCTCTAAAGGGGAAGACTGTGGCTCCAGTCCTTGTGGACTGAATGTGTTTAGTATGAATTGCCATAATGGTGAACACTCTCTAGGGATTAAGGGCTATAATTATATGTGTATTTTCAGAAACGAAGTCCTTTAGGGAGTATGGTTAAAGTGCAGCATTTTATGGCAAATGTGATTAAAAGTTTATGGCTGCAGGGTTGTGGTGAATGATGTGCCATGTGAATTGTCATGCAAAAAGGGACCCTTGAGGGGTGTGAGATGGTATTACACAACTATGAATAAGCAAGGAATGCTCTTTAGGGACTATGTTATGTTAACTGTATATCATTTTTATGTTGAATGCTTCAATGTAGAATGTCATTAAACTTTGCCAACACCCTCTAGGGGTGTGGTTAGACTGCGTATTTCATGCTGAGAGTAATCGTAACAGCACAAATCTTTCCAACATGCCTATACAGGATTCTTGTTTATGAGTTTTTTGAGTAATGAGACTGACAGCCATTAGTGATCGAAGTAGATGTACTTTATTGCCAGTATTAGGTGCTCTCACTTCAAGTTACAATCAGATATTGCATGGAATACAAGTGAAGGATTTACCATGTGGGTTGTTGGTGTACATCTCTCTTTGGGAGAGACAAGAATGATTATGCAATGTCACCCAAAAGTAATTCCATTTGCTTGTGTATATTTGTAAACGGTTGCATAGTATTGAGTAGTGTGTGTGTAATAAATATACTTTTCCTTTTTCAAAAGAAAAAGCACAGACTGGACAATCATTTATTGAGTGTTGTTATTGTGCACTTGTGAATGGTGATTACTAGCCCACACCACCTTCCTGGAGTAAGCCTAGGACTGCTCGGCAACACTACCCTCTACAATGGGGTGTTTGGTTTTCAGTGGTGGCAAAGTGTGGACCAATTACTTGTGCAGGCCTTACAACTAATGACCCACTATCCAACACTTTTTATATGTATACAAGGGCCGTATGACTTACGTCAATTACCCACATGCAAGTTCATTATGTTATTCCAGCAATTACCTCATGACAGGGTTATTATTAGAAATTGACACACAGTTAACTGGAAACGATTTGTGTTTCATGGCACTATGCCATGCCTTGAAAATAGTTTTTTAGCACGAGCGCATGTGAGGCCGAAACTTTGTGCGCAAGACCCTGAAGTGGTGGCACATGGATGGAACACTGAATTAATACATGTGAAACACTGAAAGGCGGTGGGAGGGATGGGCAAGCCACAAACTGAAATGTGGAATGCCAAGGCTAATTAAAAAAAAAAGTAAATAAAAGTACAGATGAGTAAGCAGAGAAGGGGCATTGATAAACAGGAGTGAGGTGGTGAGAGCGATGGGCAAGCCATGATCTGGAAAGTGGAATGCAACAGAAATTAAATTAAAAAGTACCTTTAAAAGTGCAGGGCGACAATAAATGAGCGTGAGGGGCAAAGCAGATAGGTGTGAGCCAGGAAGAGGCTGCAAGGACACAGGAAGGAAAGAGACGGCAAGCCTGCAGATGCATACGTATTGAGTGTTCATCGGAAATTAAAAATAAGACCTGCAGAGTAAGTAGCCAGAGGAAGGACACTGACCAGTGCTAGTGACTGGAAGGAGTACTTGGTCCAGGATACACGCATCTGCCTGGATGGCCAGAGCAGGAAGTGAAAGCAGGCAATGTGCTGGCCAAGTATATTAGAGCGATGTTAGAATCCACGAATGATATGTTCATGTAAGTAAGGGGCAGGTTCTAAGGCCCTTTTAAGATTTTTTGTTAGAATTAAAGAGACTTCGCAAGCACAGTGCAAGTGCTGTGCAGGCAAATCCTAAAAACGAATTTGACCTCATGTAATGTAATCTGGTGTTCATGTAAAGTGGGCTGATGCCCTTTGTCCGAGTTTGCCTTATATAAAATCTGTAATAAATAAATTAAAAATACCTTTGGAAATATGCAGTGCTCCATGATCACGTAAAGTGTGTCATAAAGCTATGCAGACACCCTCCAACAACTGAAAGCGGGCATGAGTCTTTTCATTATTAGAAAAAATGGGAGTCATGTAATTATAAAGTTTAATTTGATCGACTGCAGAGTGGTTATCCCAGACCTCATAGGGGCGTGTTTTTTATCTGGTGAGTCTCAGAGGCTCCGGACACCCTCACCAGAGTTGTTTGTTACAAAATACAAATATGCATTTAAAAAAAAAACAAATAACTAATAAAAATATATAGAAGGAAAAATAATGATATATTCTCATTAGCAGCAATTTAGTCCAGTTTGGATTCAAATCTCATAGACTTTCTATTTGAGTATGGACAGAAAAATATTTCTTTCCATCCAGTACTTTGAAATTAATAATATACTTTCTTTAATTGGTTCTCAATGTTTTCTTGAGGATCAAGAACCATTGAAAACAGCTTAACAGATTTGCCACTGTCGATTACAAGAGACATCCCAAACACTACAAATAGTACTTTTATGATTTTTTTTCTTTAAAAAAAGCAAAGCTACTGAAAGAAGTCTGAAATTAGATCTTGTGTAGCAAGCCAAGTGTAATTCAGTAGACAGGCCTCAGGGGCATTTTTTGGTGTTCTTCGTGTGTGCTGACTTCGGAGACTGTATATGATTTACTTGTGTTCAAGCATTAGAGAGTTTGTCTGTCAGGTGTACACAGGCTTATGAGCCGCGCTTGTGTGTAGCTTCAGGGGGTTCATGTTGGTCATGGTTCTCCTAAGGGAAAAATCCTGAAACTTTTAGCTGTTTCCTCCCTGCCTATACTGTCTCCCAGTGCTGGGCCTTAAGATTCTGGACACTTTCCCGCTGTCTGGTGGGGGAAAGTTGAGCCCCGCCCTATTTGTAGTAGGAAGAGATGGGGGAAAGACGTGGTAGGCACCACACTCTGGTTAATCCCAGAGGAGAGGTATACTAGATACCTGGGGAGGGTGGGTGACCCTGGTTGCCAGGAGAAGTCTGGGCACCTATGCTTCCCCTGTTGGCAACACCTGTAGCCACGTCCATGGCCAGATGGAGTAGGACTGCAGGGCCTGCCGACACCTGCACTCAGGACGAGTACCCCTCAAAGGGGAGCCACCCCTGAGTGGGCCCTACCATGACCCAGAGGGACCGATAGAGAGGTTGGAGGGCGAGATACAGCCAGACGGTTGCATCCCTAAGGATGTGTCTGGGTAAAGAAGGCCTCCTAAAAGGGGTGCCCCCCCTAATGGAGGGAAGCCAGCTGGGACCCCAAGCAGGGAGACAAATCCCAGATAAGTGGCCATGGGCCACATGCCCCAACCCCCAGTGTGGGCAGGGGGGAAGAGGCAAGCACTAGTGTTTTCCAAATGGGGCAGCGTGTGGGGCCTCGGGCCCTACTGGCCCTTGGTAGGCTCTGGTAAGGCATTCACCCGTGTCTAGGTACACTGGGGAGGAACTCCCTATATGGGGGGGGGCGAGGCGGAGGCCCAGCTGATGCATAAAGCTGCATAGGGGCACCAGACGACAAAGAGCCTAGGGCTCAGAGCCCTTTCCCTCTCTCAATGTAGAGTGAAAGTGCACACACCCTCCATACAGATCGACACTGGCCCTGATGCCAGGGTCCAAGGTTAGCGTACCGGGGCAGAGACAGGTATGCATGAGCGTTAGTCTCTCCGACCCCAGGCATGCCTAATCACGGCCAGGAGGAGTGGTTCCTGTAGGAGGGCGCGCATGGCCATTGTGATCATGGTGTGCACATTCATGCTGAGTATTTCCTAATTTGAATAGACCCTGTGGGCTTAGGCTAACCAGGGCGCACAAGCACCATGTTCACAGCAGTAGTCGAAATGTCACTTTCAGGATGATGCATGCTCCAGGACATGAGTACCCAGGACATGGTGAACACCCACTCGTGTTTGCACTACCCATGAGAGTTGCTCTACCCATATAGTAATGTGGGAAGCCAAGGCTTAATAAGTTTGGTTGCACTATTGAAATGCAGGAGAGTAACCTCATACTTTTTGGTATAGCTGAACTTGGTATGACAAACCCGCACCATTGATCACAGTAGTTTTGTCATCACTGCCCAAGAAGTGCCGATTCGGGGAAGTGGGCATTTCTATGTTGGGACTGGTTCTGGTGCCCCGTAAATTAGGGCTCATTCCATCGGTCCCAGGGGAAGCACATATCTGAGCATTCCCCAGATGACTTCTATAAAACTCGGACATCCAGAATAACAGATTCCTGCCATATGAGGCCTGGTCAGATAGATTGGGGGACAGGTTGTCACTTGGCCTCCCAGAGTCAAAGCCTGGCACCGATAAAGATACAGATCTGCATTCCAGGACCACAGGGCAGACAGAAAGGAATACTGTTTGAACCATCCCCAACGTCAAAGCACTTACCTAGTATAAAAAGGGGCACTCAACGTCTGCAACTCAGAGTACCATCTATGGATATGCAAGACCAGTGCAGCTGGACCATGTTGGCACACTGGCAGATGAATCTGGGTGCCCAGGAGGATAACTGTCCAAGGAGGGGAGCAGAGTATCCTTCCCGAATAAGAGACTGGCCTGTGGCTGATCACCTGCTGTAGTGTGGCGTCCTGAGAGTGGCTATCCAAGGGAAGGTTAGCTTGCCCCTTGTTTTTGGCAAAGGTCTCAGGGACACCAAAAACCTCCAGAGGGGGACTTACATTATAAATGGTAATATCTTGAGAGCGGTGCCCTTTGTTGCATGTACACTGGGCCGGATTCCACCTGGCAGGAAAAGTGTGTGCGTGGCCTAAGGAAGAAGTCTGGAGACTAGGCGCATCAGGTGCAGCGCAGCAAAGTACTATGCACACAACGGGTGTGTGGTCCTCGAAAGTGAGGACCACTTCACCCCGAGACAGCTTGTGAAGTGAACTGATGATCACTACTGTGGAACCTTGTGGAACCTTGCTGGGGCTTTGCGGAGGTTGAGTTGGAAGCATTTCACTCATGTGAAATCTGGACTGCATGTTCATTGTGTGCTGTGCCTGTTCAGAGGTTGGGACACTCAGAGGGGTGGATACAACCCGAGGAGTGCTGCATGTGGCTTAGTGCAACACAATGGAACTAGCGTCTAGTGTGTTCAACTGGAGTGAGAGTCCAGTACATCTAAGGCTTAGCGTACAGAGTACCTCAATCCAAAAGGGTAAGAGAAACAAGGTGTTGTTTGGAACCACCTTGTGGCTCAGGGAACCCCAAGTCATCGTATCCCTGAGTAGTGCCCTCTGTTGTGTGGGGACACAGCACTGAGTACTTTGCACATTGGTTCAAACCTGTCTGGGGGTGCCAGTGGAGGATCCTGGGTAACTGTCAGGGTGTCTCTAGTTTGGAGGCACTGACCTCGTAACTTGTTGTGTACAATTCGAACTGTCTGGGGCAGGTTGAGACAACACACCCTAACAGCATCTCTCCATTCCGGAGGTGAAGAACCTGGTTACTATTTTGCAACATTGGATCACCTGGCAGGGCTGGGCACCTCTGAGTCTGTCGGCTGGTCCCGGGAACCCTCCCCTGTGTTTTGTAGACCTCTGTCTGAACCTCCTGTTTGGATCCTGAACGTCTCTGCTTTGTTTGTCTGCTGGCCTTTGTTTTTCTTATCTCCACCTTAAACCTGACACCTGGGAAGTGTGACTTGGCTGAGAGCGGCTAGGTGCCCAGGGGAATGTACAGTACTCTGGGAGTTGCGGTGGGGTGAGGGGAACTGGAGTGCTGGGTGGCAGGCAGAGGGTAGATTGGGACACAGTGAGTCTGAAAGCAGAAGGCCATCCACTTGCAAGTTTTCAGGGCAGTGCATTAGGGTGTCGGAAGCAAGTGTGTACGAGAGTGTGTGTGCGCACACCTGTGCCAACTGATACCCGAGCACAGTGCCTAGGCATGGGGTGGGTATGAAGGAGAGAGAATGAGTGAGTGATGGGGCAGCACCATGATGTTGCTGGGTACTCTGGTTCTGTCAGGGAGGTCCTAGGATTGATATAGCACTTTACTAGCGAGACTGAGCCCGTAGGTATGGGTGGGAGAGCGTAAGTACCTTGATATACATTGTTTGCTGCTACTGCCAGTCCCAAGGAACACCCTGATTTACGCGTGTTACACTGATTGTGGGGGACATGAGAGTGAGCCTAGTGCTGACAGTGGGTTGGGGTGGAAAGGTGTGTTTTCTCCAAATGTATATACAGTGATTGATGTTTAATGCAGTGGGCCTATTATCATGTGTTGCTTTGTTCATTGAGATTCACTCCTATGTTATAGTGTCCATTATTATGTGTTTTAGGCTCATTGACCTATAGGCGGAGATCACATTTTAATTGAACTGTGTTGATCATGTGTGTGTGTTGAATACAAGTTTTCTATACATACAACCCAGGTGAAGTCTCTTTTTGGGGTAGTACGGCTGGGGTGTTGTGGGAACGTGCTGTGCTGTTGATTTACACATTGCATCTGGGATAAGCCTGACTGTTCTGTGCCAATCTACCCAAGGGTGAACACAGGTTATCTACACAGGTGTACCTGACCACCTTGAACAGATGTAGCACACTTCACCTGGCTGGGCCACCGCCTTCGCCAACCAGACCAAGCTGCCTGTAACAGCTCATTTCTGTGTTTACAATGTGTGCCAGCTTTGTGTTCTGTTTCTATGTGTGTTTTATGGTGTGCAGGCTTCAGAGACCTTGAATCCTTCTCTGTTAATGGCACGGCCACTGGAGGTATGTGTCAGAGGCGATCCAAAATAAGCATTAAAATAAATAAATAATGGAGCACATTTGGGGAAATCAATACCTCATTATTTTCAAATATTTACACATTAGAGTACAGAGGTTTAACCTCATTGCTTCCAGTTTAACAGCTGAAAACAGCGATAAACAACAGACAGGTTACCAGTCAGCTATCGCAAAGGACTTTCCACTCTGTAGCAAAACTAGTCACTGCATGTTTAGTAACCTTTCTTCTGCTTGAGCTAGAAGCCTTTTTTAATGACATCTACAGATTATGCAGCAAATGATGGCTTATGTGTCAAATCCAGAATTTTGCAGAAAATGCTGCAGTCGCAGAATTACATAATTCCTGTAGCCACGGTTGTAGGTGTGGGTAAGTTTCAGAGACTGTATCTTTCTATGTTTTTTAGAGGACGTGTAGGCTTTGGGCACCTTGTTTCTGTGTTTTAGGCATGAACAAGGTTCAACAGATTCCTTTCTGTCTTTCAGGTGTGTACGTGCTTCTCAGGCCTGGGTTCTGTGTCTTAAAAGGATCTGTCTCCCACCGTTCACCTCAGAGCCTAAGATCATCTGCGGAGTCCCCCAGGGTTCTTCCCTCAACCCAAACCTCTTCACCACCTACATGACCACCCCTGGCCAACACCATCACATCACATGGACTCAACATCATCTCTTACACCGATGACACACAGCTCATCCTGTCTCTGTCTGAAGATTCCTCCAACACAAAAGCTAACTTCCACAGATGCATGATTAACATTGGAGACTGTATGAAGGACAACTGTCTCAAACTCAGCTCGGAAAAAACAGAAGTCCTCATCTTTGGAAACAGGATCTCACTGTGGAACAACTCATGGTGGCCCGCAGAGCTCAGTACACCCCCTGACCCAAGAGTCCATGGCTGCAACCTCAGCATCATCCTGGATAACAAGCTATCCATGAAGAAACAATTAAAAGCAGTCTCTTCTGCCTGCTTCCACACCCTTTGCATGCTCATCAAATTCTTCAGGGATCTTCAGGTGGCTCCCCGTAACCACCAGAAGGACCATCATGCAGGCCCTCATCAGCAACAGACTGGAGCATGGAAACATGCTCTATGTAGGAATCACTACGCACCCCCTGAAGACAATACAGAACTCAGTGGCAAGACTCATACCTGACCTCCCCAGAAGGACCCATATCACACCTCATCTCAAGAAACCTCACTGGCTCCCGATCCAAATAAGATGCCAGTTCAAGATTCTAACCCACACCTACAAGGCCCTGCACAATGAAGGACCAGCATATATCAGCAAACTCCTAACATTCCACCAACCTCTCGAACCTGGCAGACAAGGCCTGGAACAACCGCCCTCTGCATCTCAGAACAGCACCTTCACTCCAACTATTCAGAAGAGATCTAAAGACCTGGTTGTTTGAATAAACAGAGCAAAAACAACAAGTGATGGACGGAATGCTGAACATTGTCAAACACTCACCCCCAGTCATAGTTCTGGGTTTAATCCATCGTTCTTTTGCTCACCATGCCACCCCAGTTTGGACCCAGCCATATGCAAATCAGTCTTGACCCTGTTCCTCATGGGAACAGTCCAGACCGAACTGCCAAGCCAGGTCCTCACTGGACTGGAAACAAGCATCCTGGGACCGGTTTCGGGGTTTCACCCCTCATCAGCCAGGCTAGCTTGAATCCAGTGGCATGGGAAGCACAGGACCCACGTCTGGGCATACCCTTCCCACTTAGGGCGACAAAGCAAAAACAACAAGTGATGGACGGAATGCTGAACATTGTCAAACACTCACCCCCAGTCATAGTTCTGGGTTTAATCCATCGTTCTTTTGCTCACCATGCCACCCCAGTTTGGACCCAGCCATATGCAAATCAGTCTTGACCCTGTTCCTCATGGGAACAGTCCAGACCGAACTGCCAAGCCAGGTCCTCACTGGACCGGAAACAAGCATCCTGGGACCGGTTTCGGGGTTTCACCCCTCATCAGCCAGGCTAGCTTGAATCCAGTGGCATGGGAAGCACGGGACCCACGTCTGGGCATACCCTTCCCACTTAGGGCGACAAAGCAAAAACAACAAGTGATGGACGGAATGCTGAACATTGTCAAACACTCACCCCCAGTCATAGTTCTGGGTTTAATCCATCGTTCTTTTGCTCACCATGCCACCCCAGTTTGGACCCAGCCATATGCAAATCAGTCTTGACCCTGTTCCTCATGGGAACAGTCCAGACCGAACTGCCAAGCCAGGTCCTCACTGGACCGGAAACAAGCATCCTGGGACCGGTTTCGGGGTTTCACCCCTCATCAGCCAGGCTAGCTTGAATCCAGTGGCATGGGAAGCACGGGACCCACGTCTGGGCATACCCTTCCCACTTAGGGCGACAAAGCAAAAACAACAAGTGATGGACGGAATGCTGAACATTGTCAAACACTCACCCCCAGTCATAGTTCTGGGTTTAATCCATCGTTCTTTTGCTCACCATGCCACCCCAGTTTGGACCCAGCCATATGCAAATCAGTCTTGACCCTGTTCCTCATGGGAACAGTCCAGACCGAACTGCCAAGCCAGGTCCTCACTGGACCGGAAACAAGCATCCTGGGACCGGTTTCGGGGTTTCACCCCTCATCAGCCAGGCTAGCTTGAATCCAGTGGCATGGGAAGCACGGGACCCACGTCTGGGCATACCCTTCCCACTTAGGGCGACAAAGCAAAAACAACAAGTGATGGACGGAATGCTGAACATTGTCAAACACTCACCCCCAGTCATAGTTCTGGGTTTAATCCATCGTTCTTTTGCTCACCATGCCACCCCAGTTTGGACCCAGCCATATGCAAATCAGTCTTGACCCTGTTCCTCATGGGAACAGTCCAGACCGAACTGCCAAGCCAGGTCCTCACTGGACCGGAAACAAGCATCCTGGGACCGGTTTCGGGGTTTCACCCCTCATCAGCCAGGCTAGCTTGAATCCAGTGGCATGGGAAGCACGGGACCCACGTCTGGGCATACCCTTCCCACTTAGGGCGACAAAGCAAAAACAACAAGTGATGGACGGAATGCTGAACATTGTCAAACACTCACCCCCAGTCATAGTTCTGGGTTTAATCCATCGTTCTTTTGCTCACCATGCCACCCCAGTTTGGACCCAGCCATATGCAAATCAGTCTTGACCCTGTTCCTCATGGGAACAGTCCAGACCGAACTGCCAAGCCAGGTCCTCACTGGACCGGAAACAAGCATCCTGGGACCGGTTTCGGGGTTTCACCCCTCATCAGCCAGGCTAGCTTGAATCCAGTGGCATGGGAAGCACGGGACCCACGTCTGGGCATACCCTTCCCACTTAGGGCGACAAAGCAAAAACAACAAGTGATGGACGGAATGCTGAACATTGTCAAACACTCACCCCCAGTCATAGTTCTGGGTTTAATCCATCGTTCTTTTGCTCACCATGCCACCCCAGTTTGGACCCAGCCATATGCAAATCAGTCTTGACCCTGTTCCTCATGGGAACAGTCCAGACCGAACTGCCAAGCCAGGTCCTCACTGGACCGGAAACAAGCATCCTGGGACCGGTTTCGGGGTTTCACCCCTCATCAGCCAGGCTAGCTTGAATCCAGTGGCATGGGAAGCACGGGACCCACGATGAGGGGTGAAACCCCGAAACCGGTCCCAGGATGCTTGTTTCCAGTCCAGGGAAGACCTGGCCTAGCAGTTCGGGCTGGACTGTTCCCATGGGGAACAGGGTCAAGACTGATTTGCATATGGCTGGGTCCAAACTGGAATGGCATGGGCAGCAAAAAAACGATGGATTAAACCCAGATCTGTGACTGGGGGTGAATGTTTGACAATGTTCAGCATTCCGTCCATCACTTGTTGTTTTTGCATTTGTCGCCCTAAGTGGGAAGGGTATGCCCAGACGTGGGTCCCGTGCTTCCCATGCCACTGGATTCAAGCTAGCCTGGCTGATGAGGGGTGAAACCCCGAAACCGGTCCCAGGATGCTTGTTTCCAGTCCAGGGAAAACCTGGCCTAGCAGTTCGGGCTGGACTGTTCCCATGGGGAACAGGGTCAAGACTGATTTGCATATGGCTGGGTCCAAACTGGAATGGCATGGGCAGCAAAAAAACGATGGATTAAACCCAGATCTGTGACTGGGGGTGAATGTTTGACAATGTTCAGCATTCCGTCCATCACTTGTTGTTTTTGCATTTGTCTGCCCAGACGTGGGTCCCGTGCTTCCCATGCCACTGGATTCAAGCTAGCCTGGCTGATGAGGGGTGAAACCCCGAAACCGGTCCCAGGATGCTTGTTTCCAGTCCAGGGAAGACCTGGCCTAGCAGTTCGGGCTGGACTGTTCCCATGGGGAACAGGGTCAAGACTGATTTGCATATGGCTGGGTCCAAACTGGAATGGCATGGGCAGCAAAAAAACGATGGATTAAACCCAGATCTGTGACTGGGGGTGAATGTTTGACAATGTTCAGCATTCCGTCCATCACTTGTTGTTTTTGCATTTGTCGCCCTAAGTGGGAAGGGTATGCCCAGACGTGGGTCCCGTGCTTCCCATGCCACTGGATTCAAGCTAGCCTGGCTGATGAGGGGTGAAACCCCGAAACCGGTCCCAGGATGCTTGTTTCCAGTCCAGGGAAGACCTGGCCTAGCAGTTCGGGCTGGACTGTTCCCATGGGGAACAGGGTCAAGACTGATTTGCATATGGCTGGGTCCAAACTGGAATGGCATGGGCAGCAAAAAAACGATGGATTAAACCCAGATCTGTGACTGGGGGTGAATGTTTGACAATGTTCAGCATTCCGTCCATCACTTGTTGTTTATTCTGTTTGAATAAACAACCTTCATGCAGCAGTAAACAGCTCTAGCGCCTCAAGACCCTCACAGGTGATTTGCTGCACTCTGTAAATGATTGATTGATTTTAAAAGTGGGCAGGTTTTCAGAGGCTTTATTTTGTGCTTTAACTGTGCAAGCTTTGGAGACCTTGTTTGGTTTCGTCTGAGAATGCATGCTCTGTCACTGTAAGATGTCTCAAACTTAAAGAGGACTTAGAGCCTGCCCATTACTTAGGTATGTAAATTGAGTATACTACATTTGGGAGTAGTAAGTTATGTTATTTTTAGCATTTTGGAATTGGAGAAATGTGGTATGAAACACTATAAATTTAATGTTTTACATGCTAAGCCAGGAATTTTTCAAGATTGTTTGAAGTTTTTGTATAAAAGCTTATCAAAGCTATATCTTTTTGTTCTTTTTATTTTAAAATATTTTGCTGGGAAATGCATCCTTTTATCCCATTTTTAAAAAATAAAAAGATTTGCATGAGAAATGGTGAACCGACCCCCAAAAAATACTGGGCCCCCTAACGCAAGCCATGATGATCCACCCTCCTGCCCTCCCACTGGACAACCCCAGCACTGCCACTCTCAAACTTCACCAGCCACCACTGGGAGATCGGCTCAGAAAAAATTGGTATCTGAGAGACACTCCACGCCCTCAACCCTCCTCCCCCACCCTGCGCTTGCTTGACTCCATGGCCTGGTTGTGGTGGGTCTAGAGTATGTAGCCAGTGACGCGTTTTGAGCAGAGGGAAACACTGGAGGGGAGTGCTAGTACACTAGCTAGGAACAGTGTCAGTGGGTGGTGAGAATCATTTGTGAGAGGTAGGCGGCAGCTACGGGTGAGCCTGGGAGATTCTGGAATGTCCCTGGTTAGTACCGGCCTAGGGAAGGTGCACAAGCCCCACTGCTGTGGCACAGCAGGGAAGTCCCTCAGTGCCTGTTGTTCAGGGTTGTGTCCTAGTGCCTTCCTGGTTAGCATAGCCCATTCCAGCTGAACAGAGGCAGACGCGATAACCTTGCTGACCATGCTAATGCTTTTTGCTGATGCTGTGCAACAATTCCAAAGAAAAAAAAGGCACAATGATGTTGCTGATGCAGCTGTCTGCATCATTCTGCTGGTGTGTTTATGCATTATAATGTATGTGTGCTTATGTGTCACCATGCATGCACGCGCATACGGAATGGCACAAGGGTCATTTTACTTTATTTGTATATTAATGATGTTAGATGGCGGCTGCCCTTTAGATTGGAGAATAAATAAAATTAAATTTTATGTGCACAAAACCACTTTTCGGTCTGTAGAACACCCAGCAGCAAATGGCAGCTGCCAGGCTCTCCCAGAAAATTACAATAAAAAAAAAAAATATATACATGAGGGGTGGGTAAGCATGGAAGTAGAAGGTTTGTAACACTTGGGCATGTGTAGGGGGAAGCACAAGGGAGTGGGTTGGCGTGGGGGAACTAATGGAAAAACACAAAATCACTTGTTACACAGGGTTGGGAGGCAAATGACAGCTGCCAGGTCTTGAAATTAAATTCATGTATATCAAGGAGTGTGAGGGATTGGGGAGTAATGGAGAAGCAGATGAGAGGGGTAAAGAAGAAAGCAATAGGAGGTCAGTATTCGAGGGGTGGTAAGCAGCACATGAGAAAGAGTACAAAAACACATTATCGTTTATGTGTAACAAAAAGAAAAAAAGTGGTTCCTTAAATGTGAGCAGCGGAAGGACACAAGTATGTTGGGCAAAAGGATGGAAAAATGGCGATGACCTAGGGAAAAGACAAACACAAGAACAAGAACAGAAAGGTAAGCCATCAAATACGAACCAAGCAAATGAGAGTTACAGTAAAGCAAAACAATGGTAAGCAGTAGGCAGGCTCTAATTCAATTGTAGGTTTTGGTATGACCACAAGAGGCTTTCGCCAACAGCCTGCTAAAAGCTGTATAGGTGGCCAAACCTATAAGTGGGTGAAAAGCAGAGATATATACAGACCCCAATTGAGAACGCAGTAGACGGCAATAAAGGCAAATGCCTAAAGACTAAAATGATCACTTAAATACAGTGCAGCTTGGAAAAGGTATACCGACGAATGGGGGCAACACAAGAAATAGAAGAGTGAACAAATGGAGGAGAAATGTGATGATAACCAGCATCTCTATTAGATAAATGTACACAAACAAGACATTAAGGGCCCGATTCACAAAGGTAAACTCAGATGTGTGGTATAACTTAGAGCAAACCTCTAAGTTTACCACTTTGGAAATTTACAAAGGGCATTTACGAGTAGTATCTTTACGTCTGCACTCAGGGCTCTAAGTTTACCATTGTGAATCAGGCCCTAAGTGTGGTTGTTGGTGCCACATTTACGGTTACAAACAGAAGGATTAGTTCATGGCAGCTGAAACAGACAACACTATTCCATATCCTAGACAGAGTATCTTGTGGGAAGGGCAGTTGGAAAGAACCTGGGGACAGATTACATTACATATAGCACCACTTTTCTTGTGGCCTCTTGCGCCCCCCTACTGCCCCCATGTGTGGGTAGGGGGCGAAAGCATCAGAATGTTTTGATGCTAATGATGTACTGTTCAGGGTTACTGTTAAAGTTTTGATGCTAACACTGAACAGTACAAAGGGGCCCATTGAGAACAATGGCATGCCTCCTTTTAATTCCTGCTCTGAGCAGGTGTTAAAAATGCCAGAAAAAATTGCACAAAGAAATCTCTTAGATTTCTTTGTGCCACTTTTGCGGCCCCACTAATGGAGGAACGCCCCCATGCATACATTATTAACCTGGTGCAGGCGTAATGTGGCTCAAGGGATTGCTAAGTGGTGCAATGCATGCATTGCACCACTTTGTAAATATGACACAGCGTTTTTGACCATCTAATGCCACATTAGCATAAAAAAATTACGCTAATGTGTCGGTATATAGCACTAGGTCCTCTTAATCTGGGTCCTAGAGTGGAAATGTGCACATTTGACAGTTTAGTTATTTGGATGACTGCATGGCTACACCAAGTGACTTGAAAAGGCTAGCCAGTGATGCACAGAAAGGCAATTAAACTTGAAAAAGAAATTGAAAAGAAGACACTATCAAATGAGAAACCGCAAGACCAGCTTCACCAGCTGTAGGAAACTGGCACCTTATTGCAGTACTCCCCCCCACTTTCTGCCTAGTTTCTGAATGCAACTTAGACTGAAGTGCACTTGGATCCTGCTAACCAGGTTCCCAGTGCCAGTGTTCTTTTCCTAAAACATTGTAAAAGTAATTGGAAACAGCTATCACTGTAAGTCCCTAGTAAAAGGTACTTAGGTACCCAACGCATAGAGTTCTAAGGGTAGACCACTGAGGGTAGCAGCACTGATTGTGCCACCCTCTAGGGCCATGCAACCAGATGCACCCAGCCCTGCCATTGCAGGCTGGGTGTCCTGGTGCGAACCTAAAACACCAACTTTACTTGGCACACTACCTGTGTGCCCTGTCCACCACACACTGCATTTACTATGGGAAAGACACCCCTCTAGCAGGCCTTACAACCATAAGGCAGGGTGCGGTGCTCCATATTATATATGAGGCCATGGCTGCATGAGCAATATGCCCCCATTGTGTCCCTGCCAAACCTGGGACATAGTGAGTGAACAGAGCAGCTATTTTAATGTATGTGCTAGACACTGGTCAACATGAGTTTCCCAGCTACATAATGGCTACTCTGAACCCTGGGTTGTTTGGTATCAAACAACTCAGAATGATAAATCCAAACTGGTGCCAGTATTGGATTTATCCCTAAATGTACCCACGGGTCACCTTAGAGGCGCCCCCTGTAAAAGCTAACTATCCTGGCATGGTTGCTGACTGGTTCTATCCAGCTGCCACCTCCAGCCAGCCCATATACAAACCGCGGGGGAGAGCCCTGCCTCTCCGGTTTGTAAGACAATGCCCTTCCTGGGTGGAAGAGCTAACACCCCCTCTCTCAGGAATGTGCACTGCCCTGGCAGTGAGCTTTAAACGGCTACCGCCCTTGAAACTCAACCCTCAAGCCTGCTGCTAGCAGTAGCTGGCATTCCCCTTTTTAAACCCCCACCTTTGATGGGAGCAAAGGTGGGAAAACTAACATATGGTAGCAGGAGTGGCCTCACCTGGCATGCACTAACCCTAAGGTGTTGCCTGCGAGGTGGACCCTCTTTTTTATTTTCCACCATCTTGCATAGAGGAAAAATAGAGAATGTGGTTTAGGGAAGTGACGCTTCCCGCAGGAAGTAGTCACTATAGTGGGTGAAGCCACCCAAAGGTAACTCATTGGAAACTACCAGGTTCCCCCTAAAAATGCCCACTAAATTCAGAATTTAATGGGCACCCCTAGACCAAGATTCTAGATTCGAAAGGACAAAGAAGACCAGCACCAAAGAAGATCCAAAGCAAGAGAACTGTGGACCTGCTGCATCAAGAAAAGGTGCCAAACACTGCCTGCTGCACCCAGGACCTGACAATTACTGCTGCAGAAGAGCTGGACACTGGACTGACCTCAAGAAACCCAGAGGACCTCCAGGTTTCAGCAATCGCTCAAGATCTCCCTTCTAAGCGGAGGTACCATTGTGCAAGCCAACAAAGACCAACAAGCCACTGAGGGTCACTTCACTGACTGGCCGATATCTCTGAAACAGAAAGCTGCAGCCAGTCCCGTCATCACACCGTCAACTGCCAGGACAAATCTTACAAGTTTGCTAAGTTTGGTGGGACTGTGCACTCCAGTGGCTGGGTCGTGCCAATACCCCAGGTACTGGTCAGTGGACGTCAGACACCAAGAAGACTAGCTCCTCCAGAGCTGAAAAAGGACCAGGAGAAATCCCCAGTCAATGGATCACCCTGGACCTTCCACCAGAGTGCCCCCATTGTCCTGCAAGCTGCCCTCCAAGAGACTCCCCTCCAGCTTCGAGGGACTCCATTGGGCACAGCTCCTGGATCACCAACTTGCCCTGAACTCGGCTGTCCTGTGCCCTGCAATGAGGAAGCACATGTGCCCACAGGGTCCTACACCCCTTGTGACCTCGACACCCTAAGGTAACCCCAAGGCACTACCTGTAAATATGCAAAAACCACCCTTTTCCAAGTAGTCCCCCTGAGTGGCCTGTACCTGCTCCAAGAGACTTTCCAACGTTGCTCCTGCCTGAACAGAGAGCCACCTGAGCCTCTCCAGTGGGCACAGTGTGCCTACCCTGGACCTCAACCAACCTGCAAAAGCAGAACCTGGTAACATAACTGTGCGATTTTATATGCATTTTTAAATTTGATGGCCTATTGATTCCTATGGTGCGTAATTACTCACAAAAAGACTGCATTTATTAAAACTTCAAAAATTCATAACTTCAAAAGTACTTAATAAATCTTAATGATTGTGGTCTTAAAAATTATATAAAAATCTGAAGTAGTTTTGTAAATTGGTCTCGAGTTAGTCCTTTGAGTGTGTGTGGTGCATGATTGATACTGTGAGTACAACAAATGCTTTGCACTTTTCCAAGTTTGGCCTAACTGCTCGGCCAAGCTACCTCAAAAATTAGTTTTTGCCTCTGGAAACCAACGTATGGTTGCCTGGACCCCCTGCACATTGTGCCTAATTTTGCACACTACATGGAGGGTCAACCTCTTACACCAGCAACAGAAAGCAAACCTTCCTGAGAGATTTATGTCAGGCTGTTATAATGACAAGACTGTCACGGAAACAAAACATTATTGCAATCACTATTGAGACCAGTCTTATCCACACAAATTTCAGGAAAATAACCAAACGAGCATGAATTGCTGATGGTACCATGCAAAACTCATCCTCAAACAACGTCAAAAACAGTAAAGGAATTGATTAGTGATACTCTAATAACGCAGCAGTGCATGGAAGAAGCAGAAAGTTGCTCTAGGCGCAGTGAAGAACTCTTAGTAGAAGTCCTCATACAAATGATACTCAAACTAAAGAGACTATCATCAGTCCTTTCAGTAGAAAGAGTTCAGCAATCGCTTATCCTCCCTCCACTGCCAGGGGCATCACCCAGAGTCTTCACTGCCTAATCCTTAAATACTACGAGCCAGATGCAAGGTCCATCTCCCTAAGAAGGTACAAAGACACTTCTATTACAAGACTATAGGAAGGTAGTGGAGAAACAAGGCCACTCAAAAATGTCCAGACCTGAAACTCGTACATGAAATAACTGAAGAATGATGGGGCAAGGAAGTAAGTGATGGGCACATTCCCGAGACAAGGTAAGCACTGACCATACCGCAAAAAGTAACTTGCCAAATGAGAACTAAAGCAAGATTAGGAAAGAATTGAGTACCCCAAAAGGCTCAAGAAAAGGCACAGAGATTGACCTCCCAAAAAGTCATGCATATATGAAGGGAATTCAGGCAGCGCTTTTTTAACTGATCGAATGGAGGGTGGGAAGGGCTATCAAGCACATCATGTATTGGGATGATGGGTTATCTGCAATCAGCCTTACGATGATGTAGAAGAAAGGGGTGCTCAGATGACAGGCTCGGTCACGAAGTGCAAGGAATATGTCCAACCCCGACTGCACTTCTGAAGCAAAAGATATTTGTAACCAGGAATCAACACAACAGATAGAAAAGAAAGCATTAAATGACTGACATTGAAAGTTTATGGGTTAGACAAAAAATGGAGAGAACTGTGGTAATCAACGTGCTACATACACAGGATACAGACATACTACGCCTGCAAGAAATGCATTTCATGGGAAATGTGTGAGATCATATAAGGTAATATAAGTTGCTGGAAGATGCAAGTTTCTCAACTGGATGAAGAGGATAACCATATTAGGGAAGAGGTCAGCACCATTTGTAACCAGTAAGGCGTCACTAGATGTACAAGGCTACTATGTAACAGTGGTTGGGAAATTGGCTAAACACAAAGCAGTGATCATTTCAGTGTATCTGCCATCCAGACTACAACATAGGTTCTGGGCAAATTATGCATTTTAATGCAGGATTCACTAGGAGAGTAGATCATCTGACTGGTGACAGTAATTTGGTGATGGATGAAGAGAGGAAAACATATTATTTGCC
This sequence comes from Pleurodeles waltl, assembly GCF_031143425.1. Taxonomy (NCBI): domain Eukaryota; kingdom Metazoa; phylum Chordata; class Amphibia; order Caudata; family Salamandridae; genus Pleurodeles; species Pleurodeles waltl. The sequence continues at coordinate 1,764,360,257 of NC_090440.1, forward strand.
ATTGCATGTAAATGGAGGGTTAAAGCCCGTAGGCTGAAAGAGTTCATATATACCATAGGTGTGGTATATGTTTGGAGAATTAAGTATGAGAGAGGCAAACATTATTAATATTAATCCTGCTCTCACAAATCCTAATCATGCCTAGATTATCTTTTTGCCTCCAGAAATGTGTTTAATGGGTCTAAGGACAGTTTCCTTCACTATCTTCTCAGATGGCTTACCTCAACAAGAGGTATCTCTCTCTCTCTATGCAGTGTGTGCCTATAAGGTTTCCCTAGTGGAACTCCTCCTTGAGGCTTTTTTTCACATTCACTAGAGTAAAGTAGTGTGTATAGTGTGAAATGGCATGTTTTCTTACATTTTGTAATTTGTTTCTCCCTGTTTGCAGTGGTTTGCAGTTGATGCCCACCGCATGTGTAGAGTGTGGGCACACGCCTGATTCAGCTGTGTCCTGGGCAATCCTCTCTTCTTGTATTGTTAGTACCTTGTGTAAAGAGGTGGCCGAGAAAAAGTGGGGGTCTCAAAAAGTGTTTTACCCAGCAATTTTCCATAGGAAACTTAGACACAGCTGCAGCCAAAACGGCTAAATGGAATTACACCAAGGTCATGATTTAGATCTTGGTGGAGGGGGTACTCCGTCACAAACGTCACCGATATCCCGTCCGCCGTATTACAATCCCATTATATCAGTCACATTTGTGACAGAGTATTACATCTGCCGAGATCTAAATCAGGCTCCTAATTTGGCAGAAACCTAGATCTTGGTCCAGAAGCGTGCTTTCTGTAACTTGGTGTAAATCTGGGTGGTCGTTCAACTTTTATGTATATATCAGGCCCCAGAGGATCCAGGGGGATGACAGATCTAAAGATAACATCTGATTGGCTGCTGCCACATCAACAAAGATTATGCGGCAGCCATTTTAGGACTCTGGGACTAAGGGCTTGATTAGATAATGGAACTTGTAATACAACAGGTGGGATATCCGTCACATTTGGGATGGAGTAATCCCTTTTGCCAAGGTTGTAATCAGGCCCTAACTCACCTGTCATGAAAAAATAAGTGAAAAACATATAGGGAGCAAGGTAGGGATAGTGGGCGTGGTGGGTGGGATCTCAGAGGAGGGACAAAAAACATATTTTTTCTCAGTATCGCAGAACTATGACATTGATAAAAAAAATTGTGAGTTTCATCTCTTTTCAAAGGTAAGCTCTCTGGGGTGGGCCAGGGCCTAGGGCTTCAGCTGTATTTTATTTTTGTTCGGGAAGAGGGCATGTGCCCCCTTCCCCATCTTTTCTAGACGCCACAGGGACCATCACCTGGGGCCTATTTATAATGTGTGGGGTCCCTAGTGCATGCTACCGTCTTGTCCGAGCCTTTTTCAGGTCTTAGGGACCCCATCTACTAAGGCCAATTTGTTAAATTATGGGGAGAGGCCATGTTCCCCCTCAGTGAGCCTCACAGAGGCCACAGGGACCCCATCCTCTTGGGCCAATTTTTTAATTTAGGGGAGGGAGCATGCATACCTCCTCCCCAAGCCTTACAGAGACCCAAGGGACTCCATCTGTAGGAGCTGATTTTTAGTTTTAGGGGAGAGGCACGTGGCCCCCTCCACCAACTGTACTATTGCTCAGAGACCCCAACCTCTGGGGCCGTAAGTATGGCTCCCACTAATCAGGAGCAAACATTTGCCTTTTTCCCATGCCTGAGAGGGGAAGTAGAGAAAAATTTTTGCTCTCGCAGCGGGAGTGAGAACCTGTACTCACAGCATAGGGCGTATGCAAACTTGTTGTTTGCTCCCTCCATCACGCAGTATGTATGCTGTCTGGGAAACCGGCAGGGGTCATAGGGGCCCTAGAACTCCTCCTGCAATCCCAACTTATTTTAAATATGTAGGTGCACAGGGTAGGCACTGCAGCATCTATAAAAACAAAAAGTGACCACCTCCCAGCAGCACCCACAGTGGGTGCTGTCTGGGCAGCTGTCAGGGACCGCCGAGGCCCTGGGCCTTTCCCCATGGCCCCACAAAAAAAACTGTGAGCATCCTTAGTGGAACGCACACAAAATAATCGCCATGCACTGCTTATACCCTCACATAGTACATCACTCATAATATGTTCTATGGCATAATTGCTGACATCTGAAATTACATAATTGAAGTTCAATTAACTGAAACTATTTAACATCTTTTAACATGTAGTGTTGCAACTGGCTTTGCCTCCCATGTATAACATCACCATATATATATATATAATCATATATATATATATATATATATATATATATATATATATATACATAAACATACTTTAAACCTGTTTGACGAATCTTCGCAAAACATTCCAAACAGATGTTTATGCACCTCAGCTCTTTCCTGGAGAGTTTCAGGGTGATCCATCAAGGGGAGTGGGGTGGGGGGGGTATTGGGATAAAAAAGGGGGTTCCCAAAACACAAAATCCCCATGCATTTTCCATAGACAACTTTAGACATTGCTGCAGCAACAGCTGTTGAATGGAATTACACTAAATTTGACAGGAAGTTAGATCTTGGTCCGTAGATTGTGCTTTTTTGTAATTTGGTGTAAATCTGTTCAGAATATTTTGAGAAATTAAGGGTAAAAAATAATTGCATATTTGGATGGTGGGCTCTCTACAATCCCACAGAAGATCTGCAACAGCGTGATTTTAAAAATGGTGGCCTGTGATTGGTCGAGAGGTCAGCGCTTCCTGTGAGCCTATACAGTCTTGCATGACTGAGAAGCTCAGGTGAGTTTTGTGAGAGCGAGCACTCTGTTTGTCTGGCTGTTGGGATGTTACAAATGAAATGCTCACCATCACAGTTTCCTGTGTAAAATTGGAGGTGTTGTGGAAAAGAAGTAAAAAAAAAGCTATTTAAGGGGGCCGCTGAAGGGCATGCTGTCCCCCTAGATTAGAGAGGAGGTGTCTAGGGGATTATAAATGTGTATTGTGTTTAACTCATTTATACAATCTGGCGGGACTCTTGTGGGATCATGATAGAAAAAATTAGTAGATGAGTTCACAATACATTCTATTAGTAGGAATGGAGATTGTGGTGCTTGTTTTTGAGAGAAAGTGTGCAAGAGATAAGTACTGTGATGAGTAGATGGTTAATTCTTATTTAAAAAAATGTTATGATCTTGCAAGACTCTCGCAAGAGCTTGCAACATATACGGGGAGAGCAAGCATTTCACAAGACTCTCACAACAGCAGGAGCACCTATAGTTTATATGAAGGAAAAAAGGGAAACAGTACAAACAACATAGATCATCAAACTAAAGCGTAGCTCTGAAAAGAGCTGTTTTTAACAATTTTCAACTATACATTTTTTGTGTTTTCAAACATCTGTAATAATCTTTTGGTATTTAAACACTTTTTAAAGAGAAGGAAAAACACCAACAGCATCTCCTTAAAAAAACGAAACAGATAAAAGTTTTAAAAAACTGTTACAAAAAAACCTACTGGTTAGGTGACAGTTGTGCTCCTGAACAAGCTCGTCCTGGGCAGACCTGTTTGTCTCTGAATAAAAAATAATCTGCTTGCATAAGCAGCAAAATAGTGTTTTATAAAAAAAAAAAAGTTATTTTCTGCCTACGCACTTAGAACCTGCGCAGGCATAGCATCTCCTAGAGAAGACAATGTTGTAGCCCCTGTAGATTTGTCAAGCTCCCTAGCATGAGCCAACTCTGCCTTTGCAATCCTTTGCAGATGCTTAGAATTCAGGTGTCACCACATGTCTGTGGTACTCACGCTGTATTGTTTATTTCGGCCCCCTCAGCTAAACTCTTTGCTGCAAATGTTACAGGTAACATACTAAGCACAAACCTTCTCGGCACCTCGCCTCATTTTTAAAAAGTGCCGCATCTACGATTCACAGTTTGGCTTAGGTGGCTGAGCTGGTGCAGAAGACTGAGCTGCTGCAGCAGCCCCTCGCTTTTCATCTAAATCAGATGAAGACATCTTTCTCTTCAAAGCCAGACAGGAAAGGAGAGCATGCCAAATATGTCTACTGTCACTAAGGTCGAATAGTGAAATAAACCAAAAAGGATGGAATCTACTTTGTCTATAAAAAAAAGACATCCACATGAACCAATCAGAATCCTTCCTTAGGCTGTGCTTCCTCTCCCAGGACTCTTTTGAGAGTGTTTCACAGGGGTCTCATGAGACCATAAAAAATTATTCCTTTATATCTTCTTTGGAACAGTGCATAATTCATTGTTAAACCTTAAACAAAGTGTGTAAAGTTCTATTTTGTTCAAAAATATAGTAAAATGCTGTAATTAACTAAATTCTAAATGTACAATCTCACAAATGGTTTGCATTAATCAAACAGGAAGTACAGCCCCCTCAGAGTCCACGCAGAGGATTCTGGATCTGGCTGTTGTGAGCGTCTTGCGAGAGCCATCACTTAAAAAAACAAAATATATCCAATCATGTTTTCTTCAGTACTCTATTATAGATTAGCATTAAATAACAAATTATTTTACTTTAAAAACCCCTACAAATTTGCTGAAAAAAACAAAGGTTAAAGAAACATTATAGTTAGGTGTAATAAAAATATCTGTTTTTGGTTAAAAAAAAACCTTATAAATTCACTGAAAAAAACTAAGGTTAAAGTAACATTATAATTAGGTGAATTTCTCAGTGACATTTTGAACTAAAAAAAAACACACAGAAATTCAGCGTTTATAGTTAGCAGCACTAATTATAGCTTGTGTCTCCACCACGCACTACTTATGACCTCACATATGACATCACTCGTGGCATGTTCTGACATCAATGATGACATCTCAAATTACATCTTTGACGACATCACTGATTATATCATACAATTTTCATTTTGCTGCATATTGCTGTAGAAATTGCTATGGCTTTCTATGTAGCATAGTTCACATTAACAATCAACCAGAGATATATGGGAAACACTCATTGAGTATGGTGTGGAATACAACTGTTAAGAGATAGCCAAAATAGTGAATTCCAATTTCAAAACGAATGCCGTACTACAGATAGCTTTTATCTATATCAAACCCTTGACACACACCAAACCTACATTAAGAAATTATGTTGATATCTGTAGAGAACTGTGTACTGTAAACAGTGTTTACTTTATTCTATAGCACACAGTTTGCAAATAGTGAAACAAATGAAAAATACAACACAGAGTATTCAAAGGAACCTACTAAGAACAGCATACATTCTATGCAACGGTTGTCCAAAAAAACTCTGTTTGCACAAAATAACCACAATCTGAAGGTGTTAAAGATCATACTACCTGCACCCTTCATACTGTAGTGAAAACTTTACAGTTAGCTTATCTTTTAAAGCATAAGAAGCATGGGTACCTAGGTTAGTACTGAGTGCATACACTCTTCCATTAAGTATAATTATCATGCTGACATAAGTCTCTCTAACATCTCAAGGCTGCTTACAAAGGTTAGTATCTAAACGTAGAATCTTTCTCCTGTTGGAAACTTTTTCTGCAGAATTACGAAGTTGTGTGGAACATAATGAATACAAGTCAACTGTCACTTGCACACAGAGTTACTCTTGAATGCAAACATTTATAACGTGCTCAATACCTCTACACAGCTATGGTGCATTAGGAGCACACATATTTTTTCAACACTCACACCCATTACCTGGCCCCAAGCTGTACACAGTTACGTAGAAAAGTAATATTGTAGTTACTTGCCAATATTCAAACTGTAATACAAACATGCACACTCTTGGATGATGCCATCAATGATGTAATTTGAGGTGTCATCAGTGATGTCACAGAATATGTCACGAGTGATGTCATATATGAGGTCATATATGGCAAGGGAGCAAGTTCTAGTTAGTGCTGCTAACTATAACCACTGAAGTTCTGTTTTTGTTTTGTTTTCCTAATTAAATGTTAACATTATCACTAAGAAATTCACCTAAATATAACCTTTGTGTTTTTCACTGGCGGTCACCAGTCGGTAGTTATAGTTAGGACCATGTTTCCATTGAAAAAGCGTTTATTGACTTCCCTATACTTAGGTGCCGGTTGACGAATCTTCAAAAAATTTCCCTCCAAAAAAAGGTTCCAGAAAATCGGGGTGATCTATCAAGTGGGGGCCGAGACAAGGGGGGGTTCCTAAAAAAGTTTGTTTCCCATTATAATTCCCTTATGTATTTTAGACACAACTGGAGTCAGAACCACTGGACGGAATGACACCAAATTTGTCAGGAAGGTAGCTCTTGTTATTTGGTGTAAATCCATTCAGTAGTTTTTGAAATATTAAAATAAAAAGAAATATAGATATCTAGATTCACAAATAATATTGGCTGCCAGCACTTCAACTAGGAAGTGTTGGCAGCCATCTTAGGACTCAAGTCCCAAAAGTATTTTTTTTAAAGAAAATTTGGAGCGAATTCGTGGCAGGGTCATAAATCCACAGCACACATTTTAAAAAAAAAACAAGCACAGTCTCCCACTCTTGTTTTAATAAAGCCCTCGGGTGGGCCATGTAAAAATAAAAGAGGAGGTGCACGGTGCCCTCCTCCTGGGCTGATTTATGCCTCGGGGACCATCACCTCCCTGGAGCAAAATGGTTTAATTATAATAGTGGGGTCCTGCACACCCTCCTCCCCGGTGCCCCAGGGACTGCCACTGTTTTAATTAGATGCGGGGGCACGGCCTATACAGGAGTTGGCCTGTGTTTTGCAATACACTCTAAGAATAAGTCTAAAAAGAAGTTCTGTGTTCTACTTTTCATTACTATTAGTTCAGCATAGTGCTGATATGTAGGAATAATATTTGGAAATGGCTATATGTTTTTTCAAAAAAATATGGAGTACTGTGGTACTTTCATTAGGTCTCTAGAAAGAATCCCTATATTTTGGCATTTACTCATGTTCCCGTTATGTTGCCTGTTAAAAGAGCCTTTGATTAGAACTGTGTACTTTGGATTTAGATATGCTTGAGCAGCAATTATCAGATGTTATTAATGAACACATTATTGCTATCTGGGGTAAAATGGACACCATCTGCAGGATATAGGTAAGGTTTGGAAAAAACAATGCTTAGGTGATATATGGAAGACATGCTGTGATTCCTTGGGAAAGCAGACACGTTTATTTACATGTCTGCACATGTTTCATACTTTCCCTACATTTGCTGTTAAGTACTTCCATTTTATTGTTTGGCAAATATTTGAAAAAACTAAATGGTTTTGAGGAAATAGAGGCATTAAAGATTTCGAAGTAGCTTTAATCTCTATTTCAGTTTGAACACCAGTGAAATGATAGATATCATTTCTGCCAGAATGAATAATTATAAAATGAAAATGCTGGCACTTACTAAGGGATAAAATAATAAGAGGTACAATGTTATTCTACCTTAAACCTCTTTCAGACACCCACGTGATGCCAACATGTGCCAAACCTAAATGTGCTGAATTCCATGCTTTTTGGAATTCTCTAGCCCAAAACATATAACTGTGTGCAATTATCCACACATGAAACTCCTTTGTAGACTACCAAAGACCTTCAAGAAACACTGACTGAATGTAGGAAAGAGAAACATGGATGTACTTGGCTATAACACCATCCAATTACATACTATGTAATATATTCTACATATTGAAGAAACAGTTTGATATGTCATATGTATCATTGGGATACTAACATAGCCCAAACAGAGCTAAAGAAGGACATTTGATAACAAAAATACTAGACTATGTACTTTATAAATATTATAGTCTACCTACAGCTATTTCAGTGATATTTAAGGTCATATGACAATGTAAACCAGTAGACTGCAGGTTTAGAATAGTAAGCCACCATTTATCTGTTATGTACTTGGTAATTTGTTGAAAACACACGTGAAAGAGAGACTAACTTTACTAGCATGACAAACTAAACTAATAGTATGATATGTAACAAATACATTTTACCTGTAACACAGATTGCTTTTGGATTACAAATTTGCATTTGGCTACAAATGTTGCCCAAAACTACTAGACTTATGCAAACACTATTTGCATCAGGTGAGTTGCTGCACTAGAACTGAAGTTCAAGTAAAGCTTGGAGATACAAATATTCATTTTTTAGTGTTCCATTATTAGGAAAAGAGTCGGAGCATTTAGTTGTAATAATGGTAAGTACAAATAAACTTGTATAATATTTTACTAGGCAAACATGTTATATGTAGATTTAATGTTTGACTTATACTTCACTTTAATTATTGCTAATAGTACTGATGCTTTGTTTTCAATTTTTAGGTCAAGCTTGCTAGCGCTTTGACCTGTTGTAAGTATTGTGGGCTTTTAACCATGCCCACCGCACTCCCATCACTTTCACTTGTTCGTGGCTTTGCCATTCAAAAATCCTTTATCCTCATTGGTAAATGCTTTACGTTTGTTGCTCCTTGGGGCGGTTTTGTTATCACCTTCCAGACTGCCCCTGTTACATGGATAATTGCGCAATTGCTGATAAGTTTGATTGCGAGCAAACTTCTTTTTCTTTTTGTGTCTCTCCTTTGTGCTCATGTTCATGGCATCCATGGCATCTTGAATCGGTTCGCTTATGTCAACTCTTCTACATTTCATTTTCAATTTATATGGCAAGACAGGTCCAGTTAGGAATTTACAACGCTAATAGCTCTAACTCGAGCAAATGCAGACCCATTGCATTGCAAATGCGTGTTATGTACAGTTATAGCTACAGTCAGAATGATGCCTTCAAAATATTACCAGAAAAAAATGAAAATGAAAATGTACTCCAAATATAGTCGAGATAAAGAAAACACACCTACAAAAGGACAAAGTGGATGTTCCATAAAGGAAAATGGTAATGGTATTACTGCATGTTTGCAAAATGAGAAAGGAGTTTGTGCTGATGATCTACTTATGTATGCAAAAAAACTTCCTACACATGCTGATTTGTGTACAGAAGACCCCCTACAAAAACAAACAGGTGAATTGTTCTCACGGGAGAACATTAGAAATGTTATATGTAAACATTTTAACAGAGTACCTGGAAATTTACTCCAAAAACCATACTGCCAAACTGAAACATAAACAATATGTTCACTTGGTTGTGAAAAAAGTGCATGCTCTCAACAGAAAAGTATTTCTTTTAACTATGAATCAAATTAAAACACTCACACATTTAATTTTAACATATAAATTATATAAGTTGTGAAAAAAGCCTTGAATCGGTTAAACTTTTAAAATATATTTGGAGGCTATTGGAGATACACATTCAGTAGTGAACCATACTTTCCTGAAGAAACTTACCATACATACACTAATTAGATCCTATCTATAAACAATGAAGGAGGTTGCTATGAAGTTATGCATGGCTCTGTGGTCGGGTTAGAAAAAAAAGTAAGAAATATAAAGGGCACTCACTAAAAATAGGATTTTGAGACGAAAGCTACTGGACATTCTGTTTACCACTGGAATTGCACTGCCATGTGCAAGATTCAGACAAAATCTATTGAAAAATGACAAAAGATTAACGCTGCTTATAAAAACATTTTCAAAGTAAAATCAAGATTTTGCAAACATTGGACAACTGTCCATTTCAAAATATTACACAGCAACAAGGTAATTGCTTAGGCTGCTTTCAAAATAGTATGTGTAATTCAACTTTTCATGACATTAAAATGCCCTCAATTAATCATTCAAATGTACGAAAACTTGTATGAGCTTTATACTTTGTTAAAGACCTGCAATCCATTTGGAGGAAATAAATTATGCTTTATTATACTGTACTCCATGGTTGTATGCATTACAAATTATACTCAAACAAAATACTTTGATGACAAGTCTGAAGTTTGGGTGAGTTCAAATATTGTATACTTAGAAACTACAATGGACAAACCAATTATGGACTTTAAACAGAATGATTTGGCTATTTTGCAATTTCATTAAAATATTTCAGAAATTTCAACAAAGCGTGCAGTTGCTCTAGATGTGCAAATTATTTTAAACAAACTAAATATATTGATTTACTACAAAAAAACAGAAAAGGAAGACAGTAGCCTGGAGAAAACGTGCTATTTATCTCATTGTGGAAAGCAGATGTAATCAAATTGTATGTCTTTATTGCCTTGGGAAACTTGGCCATGACGTTATGCCTTCATGTGCAATGTTTTTTGTCGTCATTTGCATAATCCCAAGGCTAAAGCAGTTCGGTATCAAGAGACCACAGCGATCTCCTCTGTACCTTACCAGAAAAGGAAGGAAAAAGAGAAAAACAGGGACCGTGCAGGTTTCCCACCGTAGCTCACAAGTGTCCCAAGCAGACCTTGCATCGTGGGAATTCTTTATGTGACCCTCTGATGATCTCCCCTTGAGAGGTTTTATGGGTTGAATACATAATCATTAGGCATTATTTTTTTATGGTCCTCACTTATCAATCTACTGCAATTTATTCCAGTTTTCCCATATATCCCAAAACATTGCCCTCTAAGTTGGGAGACTTCTGCGGTCTAGACTATTTGTCCTATGAAATGAAGCTAGCGATTCCCATAAAGTCAGAGGATAAGAGAGCAACCACTTCAAACATATTTACCGATGCACCAACAGTAATAATACAAAGAGTAAGATGTTTTGCTTCTTATATAGTTTTATTAGTAGCCCTTCACCATCTGTGATGCTGAAAATCACCAATGCCAGGCTTACCTTAACTTCTTGACCCATAACTTCTGTGATCCCCTTACCCACTTCCTGCCAGTAGTTCTGGATCATATCTGTCTTTTCCTCACCATGCTTAGGACACTTCTTCACCTCCCTTCCTTCCAGACCCGGGGTCCAATAAGCCCTATTCTCTATAAACAAATATGCAGATTTAGTTGACAACCAAAAAGTAGACATCAATTCTTGCCATAAGGTTTTCACATCCAGTGTCACCAGGTCACTTCCCCAGATTTCTGATAGCAGGTTAAAGACTTTTTCTCCATATGTTCTAGCATCCAGTAACACTTTGAAACCTCTTTACATTGGGGCACTCTTCCTTGTACTGCACTATTTCCTTTCCCATCTTTACCTAACCCCCTTGCCCAACTTGCTAGTTGATAGTATTTGACTTTAGATAGATTGCCCTATGTGATTTCAGACAGGAACTCTCAAGCTACCAGTGAATTACCCTCTAGAACTTGACGCTTTTTTTTTTATTCCTCCTTCCATCAGAAGGATTGACAACTTATTTTGAAGACATTTTGGAGTTGCAGGAGAGTTCCAGATTGAGACAGAACTACAATAGTAAGATGTTCCTAATGCCTGCCTAACCAAGCTTGCAAGCTGCCTCCAGGATCTTCAGTCTGACCTCTCTAACGTCCTTTGGGTGTCCAAATTTAAAAAGAAAGTGGACCCCTTCCATGGACAAACTTTTCATCATAGCTTTGAAAAGTGGGATGTAGGCAGAGTTATCTAGTAGCAGAACTCTTATATTCTTTACTTGGAGAGCCTGACAATATTCGTAAAAATCAGGACTTGCAATGCCCCTATGCTTTTTTTCCCTCCATAATTTCCTCCTTGCAATTCTCACCTCTTTTGACGACCATATGAAACTTGTCAGCTCCCCTGTAACTTAAACCACAGCAGCTTAAATTCTAATAGTATTATGTCAAAGACAAAAGTGAATTTTCGAGAGTATTGACATTTGTAGGATATTCGATTTACCTAGGAAGAAGAATGGAAGATTTCCCCACACCTTTAATAACTTCCTAGTTCCTGACACTATTTCATTGAAATTTACCTGGGCCATTTTATCTAGCTCTTTCATCATCTGAACTCCCAAATATCTTATTTCCTGCTTTACCAGTGGACTATTTCAGCAGGTGTTTCATTCCATCTCTTCTCTTTTTTGCTGATTGACGCAGTAGCCAGAGACCTTCCCAAACTCTTCCAAAGTCCTCAGGATCATTGGAAAAGTCTCTTATATACACCATTAAGTCATCAGCGTACAATTACACTTTTTTCTCCCATTAAAGGGACAGTGTTTTGGTTTGCCCTTATATTTTTCACCAAAGGCTCAATCTACAAAGTAATAAGCAGAGGTGACCAAGGGCAGCACTGGTGAGTCCCTATTTTAATGTTTATCTGCTCAGTGAGGTTACCATTCACCAATATCTTGGCAAATGGATTTTTATAACGAGAGCCAATAGCTCTTGAAAAGACATCACCCAAGTCATGCTGTTTAATTACGCACAGCAAAAATTGCCAGTTTACCCTGACAAAGGCCTTAGCTGCGTCAAAAGTGAGCACCGTCAACAGAATTGTATCTTTGGTGGTCAAATCTATTGCTTTGATCAAATCATGTGTCAGTTCATATAGTTGTCTCACCTTAACAAAACCCTTTTGATCTTCATGTATTAATGATCCAACCACCTTCTCCAGTCGCTCTGCTAATATTTGGGCAGATATTTTATAATTGGTATTCCGAATGAAGTCGGACTATACGACTCACATAACTTAGGGTCTTTGGTTTTAAAATAATGCTAATGATCATCGCAACAATGTGGTGCATCTTGTATTTTACGAAGACCACATTCAATACTTCTGTCAGGGTAGGAACCAATTCACCTTTCAGGCTAGTATATAGCTTGTTTGGTAAACTATCTGGGCCAGCTCATTTTCCTCTTTAAATTTTCCTGATTGCATTGGATACTTCTTTAATACACATCTCTGCATCCAGTTCTTCCCTTCTTCTTGTATAGCCGGGATAGCAACTCCACTACGGAAGTTCTTAATCTGCCCTTCTGTCACAATTCATCTGTATGCAGTTTTTGAAAGAAGTGAGCAAAGGCCTGTTCTATTTCACAGTCCTCTGTCCACATTTTGCCAGTCTCATCATTCAAACAGCTTTATTGATGTTTCTAGTCTGTTCTACCTTTATTTTCCAGGCCCATAATTTGCCACACCCCTCACCGTAGTTATAGTGGGACAACTTACTTGTTTCCCACTTTTTCCTGATTATTACCTCCAGATCATTTGCAAAATCAACTCTTGCACTCTTTTATTTGCTTCTATATCTCTGCCAGATCTCAAATGTTGTGAGTTACGGTTGCCTCTTCCAACAGTGTCTGTATAGTTGACTCAAGATTCTTCATCTTTTTTTTGTTTTCTTACATTGAAATGCAGATAGGCCAATTAATCTCCCCCTAATAAAAAACATTATAAGTGTCCCAAACAACATGCAGGAGAGCCGGATGTCTATTTAACTGAAATAAACTCTCTTGTCTCCTGCTTCAAGAGGTCTATTATCTGACGATCCAATAAAAGTACTCGATTTATAGTCCATCTGAGAGGCAGGGGCTTTATGTAACCTAAGTTGTAGGATAACTGCTGAATGGTCAGACAGGTGTTCTGGACTATGTTCCACTTTTTTAATGTTTCTACTTAACTTTATATACACTAAGAAGAATTCGATTCTAGAATAGTGTCCATATTTTTTTACCTCCCTTCAGCCTCCAGACATCACCTAGGCCTATATATTCAATTATTTGCGTAACTAAGACTCTCATTTTAGATGAACTAGCTGTACTTATGAGCTGGGTCTATTGTTGCATTGAAGTCTCCTCCTAATACTATTGGGAGTTTAATCTCCAGGAGTTGGTTATATAGGGCTTGCAGTGGAACAGCATCATCTATGTTTGGCCCATAAACGCATACCAAAATCCATTAATTTTTGCCTTAACAATCAACAATCTCCCCTTCAGATCTGTTATCACTTCCCCCATCAGAGCCTTAAAAGAATTCTTAAATAGGTTTGCATCCCCTTAACACAACATGTCGGATTTGTGCAAGAATATTGACCCTCTCAATTTTGTTTCTTTATTATATCCTTGCACTCTGCTCTTAATAGGTAAGTTCCTGTTGGATTATAACTTTGTTATCCACAAGTCTCAAATATTTGAGGATTCTACTCCTTCTATTTTTACCTCTGAGGCCATTAACGTTCCAGGACAACACGTTTAAGGGTACTAGGAGTGCTGGACTTGATGACCTTGACATATTAACCTGTCAGTAGAGACCTAGTTATGCCCCTATGAGCTCCATAACAAACCTACCTACTTTGGTGTTACAAATGAGGCTTATTTTTTTTTCTTTTTCTCCCTCATGCTCCCCCAACCAGTGTTTAAAAAATATACAAAAAAACCCGATGTGACAGTAACCCTCCCTCCCTACCCTGGAGAACCCTCCCTATAGCCATTGGGTGAATCTAGGAAGATTTAGACCCATTTGATCTCTCTTTTCCCTGGGCAACCCTTAAGAGTGTTTCTGTTGTTCTTCGATCTGCTCCAGTGAGACTCCTACTTCTTTTCAATCCCTTCTGTTATGAATTTTATCACTCAACATAATTCTTAACGTGGCGGGGAAATGCACCTGAGTGGTAGCTCACAATGATCTGAGCTCCTGATTATATTTTCTTAGTTCCCACTGTCTATCCTGCGTAACCGTGGACATATCTGATCTAATATGGAAAGACCATTTTCCCTTGGATAAACTAGCAACTTTAAGGGCCTTGAGTGGGTCACAATGGGCTCTCTGTATGTCCTCCTCCAGAACTGTGTGGTCTACACCAGGGATGTATGCCTTTATTAAACTAATCACACATTTTTTAACGTTATCCCCCTCTAGTCCTTCAGGAATATTCAAAACTCCGACATTATTCCTTATCGCATTGTTCTGTAGTGATTCAATTTTGTCGCACAGGTCCTTTTCACCCATTCTTACATTTTGTATTTTCGCACAGGTAATCCCAATCTCTCTGTTAAGCTCCGAGGAAGAAGCTTCCACCCCTGCCACTTTCATTATCAGAGTATTCATTTTTGTTTCCAAGGCTTCACATGATCCTTGAATCTTTTTGTGATTTTTCTCTGATGTTCCGAATTTCCCCCTCATTTCCTCTATTAAGGTTACCACTAGTCCTCCAACACTTGGCTGTCCTTCTTTTTCCTGGGACTGCATAGTGGAGTTCTGTAAGGGGGGGGCGGTGAGTGGGATTGATCCTTAGCACTGTTTTTGGACAACATTTGGACTCTGATACTAGTTTTTAACGTTTCCATATTAGCCCATGTCTCCTCCATCTTGATGGTATTGGCAGTGCTATTATTTTGCAAACTAGGTCCTAGATTACCTGGTTGCAGTTAATTAGGGAATGGAGGGAAAATACTCTTCTTTTTTTGATTGAACTTTAATGAAGGAGCGTAAGGAGGGAGTGGTTTTTGTGTGTACAGTTTCAAGACTTTTTCCCCACACTCCTTAAAATGTATTCTGTCCAGTGGTCAATTTCTAGTTCCAGTTACGGGGACTGTAAGGGAAACCTTAAATGGGAGATATTTTCTGCTGCTATAATCTCTCCCTGGCTTTCGCTCTGTTTACATGAGGACAAGACCACAGCTGGTTTAACTTGTGAAGTAATAGACAAAGTACTTTCAGTCAAAAATTATTTATTTCTTAGAGACTATCTAATGTTGAAAGGGTCATAGGCACCCTGCTCTAAGCTTCTCAACCCAGAGGAAACTTGTTTTTTACCTGCTGCCTTTTTCCTGCTGGTGAGTCAGAGGATTCTTGTGGATTTCTCCTTCCAAATCTCCGACCTCTTGGTGCGCTCATGTGCTTTGCTCCAGGGTGCCCAGCTGGCGTCTCTGCAGTCATCTGGGCAGAGGGAAGTAACACTTTGTCTGTTTCAGTATTTTCAGGGATTCCCCGAAGCAAATGCATGCCAAGACTCACCAGACCCGACTGAGCCTCAACGCTGCCTCCATCCACAGACCTGCACCACAACACCAATCTCCTCTGATCGGCACCACCCGTGCCTTGCTGCGAGCCCTGCTACGAACCCTCACCTCCAGCGTGAACCAAAAAGGGTAAAGAAAAGCTGCTGCAAAAGGGAATCACAGGTAAGCCAAAAGAAGCCTGTGTACGTGTAACCTAACCAGTCATCACCCAGGGATCTGAGAGCTCGAGAGTGGCACTCTCAGCTCGCCGCATGTTCCATGTGCAATTTTTCATAATTTTGAGATTTACCCTATACATGCAGAATTACAAAATTTGAATTTATGAGAAAGTATATTAATTCAAACGTTATATCCTTTTCAAAAGATTATTAGGATGCAACCTAAATCAGGAAAATTTCAAGCACAAGAATTAGTGTGTGCACTATAAGGAAAGGTTGTTTTTCTACAGTTAGATGTTAAAAACAAAACATTAAAACTGTGGGAGTACATTAAAAAAATAGAAGAACCTTTAATGCATTAGTTAATGGAGGGCCAATAAAAGAAAAAAATTGGCAAGAATTAATAAGCATTTCCAAAACACAAGGCAAATTCATACTTACTAGAAAAAAACATACACAACCCGAATTTCAAAATGAATGACTTCATAGATACCACTGACCTACTATTAACAGATCAAAGTAACGTAGGGCAGTTTGAGAAAATTAGTAAAGAAAACACAGAGGAAATATATGAGCACTATAGTAGACACCTACTGCATTCAAAAGAAATAATGGGTGATGCCTTGGAACTCAATCAAATGAGGCTACAGAAGATTCCGTTAGTATCTGGGGAAAAATGTAAAGGCTCGAAGTTATCCAATGTTATTTCCAACAGAAAAAGAGGGGCGATATGATGATCATCATATTTCAATTTCTGCATCAGGATATCGTTTTACAAGACTATATTCAGAGGGCAAAACAAACCTTATAATTTCACTATATATATATATATATATATATATATATATATATATATATATATAAGAGCATTATCTATTATCTCTTATACTGTTGCCCATGTGAAGTGAACTGGAACAGGATTTAATAACTTAACAGCTGAGGATTTCCTAAATAAAGTGGAAAGCAATGACCGAAACCATGAATTTAACTTAATAAATAGTGTGGCATGCCAGTGAGGTACAAATGAATATTGGTTTCAAAGACATGGAGCACTAAGATGTATGTTGAGGAATTTGGGACCACCAACTTGGTTTCTTACTTTGAGTTGTGCCAAATACCTATAGGATGATTTATACAGTTTCCTACCAGAAGCTAACAATAATCTGTCAGTTGGTGCATTGAAAACACCAGTGGACTTATGCTCTTTAGATCCAGCAAATGTTTGCAGATTTTTATAATCAGAAATTCCAAAGAATGCTTAAGTTCATAATAAATAAAAACAAAAAACCCCTAGGAGGGGTTGTTGATTTATTTTGTGGAAAATAGTACCAAATGAGAGGTGCACCTCACATTCATATTCTGTTATGTTAAAAATGCACCCACATTGGGATATATTTCAGATAAATCCTTTCTTCAGTTTATTGAACAATATGTTGCAAGTGATACCAAATAAAGGAACAAACCAAAAAAAGTTTGAACAAGTTATTACATTTCAAAGTGACAAATGTGGAAAATAATTTTAAAGAAAAGTTTAAACAAACCAAAACGGTACGCTAAGGGTCTCATTACAAGTTTGGCGGTCTCAGAATTGCCATGTTGGCGGTGGCGTTCGTACCGCCAACAGGCTGGCGGAGAATACCGTCAAATTATGACCATGGTTGTATTCCCAACAGAATACAGCCAAAGCACCACCGGCACCGCCAATGCTGTCTGTCCGCCACCGACGACGGTAGTCACCAGCAGGCCGGCGGAGACCATGTTTCCATCGGACATATTGTGAGGTTGCACACCCCCAAGATTTCCGCCGCGGTCGCACTACCACGGAAACCCAGGCAGAAACCAACTGCATAAAAGGAGACACCCACCTTCAGGAACCAATACTCATCCGGAGCCGCCATGGAACCAGAACTACACGTCGTCCTGCTGCTCCTGCTCGCCCAGCGAGTTCGGAATCTGCGACGACGACAGCAATCGTAAGTACACACCCTTACCTGTTACTGTTGTATATTGTAATTTTATATGCACTCACACAACATAAATGCGTGAATGGGGTGCAAGGGTGATACTTACATGTAACAGCACACTAACACACACCCTCACATACAGCCACACACACACACTCAGATACACAACAAACATGCTACGGCCACCACACACACACACACACACACACACATACACACGTCACAAACACACAGGTATGCACAGAAACACCACACTCACACAATATAACACAACACGTCACAACCTCAACACAATCGCACCATCTCCAATCCCTTGGCAGGGCCACAGAGGGGCACTACCCAGGTACACATCACACGCACATCACAACGTAACACCAACAAGGAAAAAATACATACAAATACACAATCATACTACTTACTGATCGACTTACAGAGAACATCGTATCTAACATTTCATGCACATAACACGCACACAGTCAAAGCAAACAAAGCCGCACCAACAAACACATCACAACACAAACAACACCCAATACCAACACAACAATAATTCTTGAACACACAAATGTCCATCACACAACACACACCCTACCACTTTTAGACAAAAGCACCTCACACAACCTCATATACTGCCTAAGCAACACACCTAGCCCAAGGGGAACACACACATACAGACACACAACTAATGTCAGCCAGGAACAACTCCATAATAGGGAAGGAAATGCATGACAAAGATGTAACCAGGAAACCAACTACATGTTGGTTTAACTTATTATTCTTTGCAAAATTATTGTAAAAAACAAATGACATAGGCCAGTCCTTAATAGAAATAGTCTGTATGCACACAGTACACAGATGTGTGTCCCGAACTTGACTCTCGGCTGCAATTTACCCTCCCCTTCGAGTGGCATCTATGGGGCAGCAGGTACCTCAGGGGTTAACTGGGGGGGGGTGGATTTAGGTTTTGTAGGGGGACCTTTGGGATTTGGCTTGGGAGGGGGGTTTGGGCTTGGTCTTAGGGTTAGGGGAGTGTTGGCTTTTTTGTGGAGGGGTAGACTTCTTGGTAGGGGAGGAGCATGGGTACTTGCAGGGGGGGCAGGGAAGGTCTTGGAGGTTGAAGGTGCCAGAGTTGGGGAGTGACACAGACCATTTAGGGGTATCAAGGGGTGGTAGAGGAGTACGGAAAAGGGCAAACTGAGAAAGGAAATACTTTTTACACAGACTGGGATGGTCAATGCAAAAGGGTTTGGGTGTGGGGGAGTGGGAGTGGTTGTCTGAGGTGTTGGTGTGGATGTCTTGGGTGCATGTTTGTGGGTGGTGGGTGTCTTTAGGGTGGGTGAGTGAGGGCATTTATGTGTCTTGGAAGGATGGGGTGGAGGTAATGGGGGATGCTGTGGTGGGTGGGTGTCTGTGTTTTAGGGTGGTGAATGCAGGTATGGTGGATTTGATGCATGTAGGGGTGTCTGTGGATGTGGTATCTGCAGGTGTGGTGACTGCGGTGGATGTCTGAGGGTCTGCTGTGGTTCTGCCTGTGGGTTCGATAGGTGTAGTGGCTGGATCTGTGAATGTTGGTGTGGTGTCTGCAGGTGTGTTGTCAGTGATACTGGGGGTGGTGGGGGTGTCAGGGCAGGTTTTGACTGTTGCTGTGTATGCAGGTGTATGTTGCTTGTGCGTTTGTTGGTGGTGTGTCTTGTGGTACTTATGTTTGTCTGAGCTACCCTTGGATGTTGAGTGGGATGCATGTTTGTCTGTCTGTGTGCTTTGGCAGGGTCAGGGAGGAGGGGTTTTGGATTGGGAAGAGGAAGTTGAAGTGGGGAAGGGAGGCAAAGGATGACTGGCTGCCGTCAGCGTGGAGGCCAGAGCCTGAAAGAATCTTTGTAGGCCAGTCAGTACACCATGAATACCGTCCAGGAACGCATTACTCTGATCTGAATTCAAGGCCCTAGATGGCATTCACGATGGTCGACTGACCCACAGAGATGGACCTCAGGAGGTTAATAGCTTCCTCACTGAGGGCAGCAGGGCTGACAGGGCAGAGGTGCTCCTCTTGGGTGAGCTGGATCGGACAACTGAGTGGGGACCTAGAGAGAGGGTGGTGGTAGTAAGGGGAGTGGCAGACTTAGATGGTGTTGGGGTGGTCCCAGATAAGTTTACCACTGCCAGGGAGTGTCCACTAGAGGAGGATTCCAAAGATGATGAACTGGGTCCTGTCTCCCCCATGGCACTCCCCTTGCCCTCCAGGCCACCGTGACCCTCTGTGTCTTTGGTGTGATGACTGGAAGTCCTGTGGCCAGTAGCTTCCCCACTCGGCTGTGCCCCATCTCCTTTGCATGCCGATGCAGATGCTGAGAAACAGAGAGAGAGGTAGGGTCATCACATTCTTTACATGTACATACATTACACAATACGCAACAGTAACATCACATCTATGTCTAAGACACCCCCAGGTTGGAACCATTTAGAGACTACATCATGTCACAACTACATACTTCCAACAATCCTATATGATAACAGCCTCACCCACAACATAAGCCAACCATCTGAACACTACATTACTGTTGGACCTGGCCCTTTTACAGGGTCATTCCCCAGACTTTTTGCCTTTTGCCTCCTTATTATTCTAACCTTTGTTGGCTGACGTTATGACTCTGAGCAATTTTTATCTGCCAACCAGTGCTAAAGTGCATGTGCTCTCCCTTGTAAAATTAGTATGGTTAGCTTATGCCTAATTGCCATATTTAATTTACATATAAGTCCCTCGTAAAGTGGTATCCCTATACCCAGGGCCTGTAAATTAAATGCTACTAATGGACCTGCAGCGCTGCTTGCGCCACCCACTGAAGTAGCCTTTCAAACCCTTCTCAGGCCTGCTAGCGCAGGGCCTGTGTGCGCAGTTTTCTGCCACAGGGACCTGGCATCTAAATTTACTTGCCAGGCCCGGAACTCCCCTTTTACTACATGTAAGTCACTCCAAATGTACGCCCTAGCTAGCATTATGGGCAGGGTGCCATGTATGTAGAAGGCAGGACATGTGCCAGGTTGCGTGGCCTGTCCTGGTAGTGACAAACAGCCTAACTTGGTGTCTCACTGCTGTGAGTGCTGCCTTCTTATGGGATTGCATTAGAAATGCCCTGCCTTATATGTAAGGGGTATTGTCTGATTTATGAGGGGTAGCGTAGGCATGTTTGGTATGGTTGTGATAGTGATAAGAAATGCTGCTTACTGGTGTAGGTGTATTTTTTATTACTATTGCAGAAATGCCACTTCTAGAAAGTGCACATTTATCTGCGCTTATGACTCTGGTGTTTTGCAGCTTGCCTCCAATCCACGTCTGGGCAGACTGACAGTTGGGGCTTTGTGCATACTTTTCAGACAGCCTGTACACAGGGAGGGTGGAGGTGTCACAGCGGTGCATCTACATATTGTATAGCCTTACTGGGCTGAGAGAAGGGAGAGGCGAGGCATACCTGCATTTGTAAAGGCTGTGATTTGGCCTCGCACAATAGGGTCGTTTACCCCCCACTGATGTTTGGAGCCTGTGCTGGAGGAGAGAAAGGGCACTCCCAGAACTAGTTGTAACTGGTTGGAACCCTCTCTCCTCCCCATTGTAAAACACACTGTAAACTTAGTATAAGTACAGGGGAATTGTCCCCGCAATTTAGACATTCTTGAACCTTGAAGAAGCTTACCTTAAGCTGGACACTGGCGCTGCTGAATGGACTCACCAGGACCCACCTTGGACTGCTGCTTCTGTGCTTACCTGTGACCTACCTGGTCACTGGGAGGAACTGCCACTTCCTGCACCCACTTGTTGCACTGGCCTGTAGCTGAGTTCACCAGCCCTGTGCCCCTTCTTCATTTTCGTCTCCAGAGGCAGGGTGTTGTGGCCCCTGACACCTGTAACTTCCTACAGCACGAGAAGTGCTGCTTTGCTGGCTTAGCGCTTGGAGAGCGCTCCTGTGTGACCTTGGCACGCTTTTTACCAGCACTTCTTGGCTGCCCAAAATCACCGCCGCAGCCCAGGACTTCAGTGTTGTTTTGCGCGCTGTTTAAAGTGCTTTTCGGTTGCCAAAAAATCACCACCGCCACCTGGGCTGAATCAAAGTGCCGTTGCGCTTTGGAAAGCGCTCCTGTGCCGATGAAACTCACCGCCGCGACCCAGGAGATTGCCTGCCTGCAACGTGCCGGAGTCGCATTTCTCCCAGGACCCCAGGGGCATCATTAGTTCAAGTTAAGGAGCATGCGCGCTCCTATTGTGCCCCCGGGGCACACGCAGGCACCTACCTTGGTGCATGCACACCACCGCTGCCTGGGCGGGCCTATCTGGAAGTTGAGCGGGGAAAGGAAACCTCATCGGAGGTTCCTCACCCCTCCAGGCCCTTCGCTGTCCTGCTACACAGGTCGGGGGGATTGGAAGCCTTATCGAAGGCTCCCCCATGCCCTTGGGACCCCTGTCCTTTTTGGCCCTTGCAGGGGCCGATACCAGTTCCTCAAAGAGCAGGTGCGGTGGAAGCCTCATCGGAGGCTCCCTGCACCGCCGGGGCCCTTGTTGATTTTCAACCATTGTTGTGCCTCCTCCCCCTTTGGGGAAGGGCCAGAGGAGGCCCGCGGGGGTCCCCGGAGATCGTGGGCCTCCCGAGGTGCCCATCATAAAGTCAGAGGAGGTGCGGGTCACCTCCCTCCTCTCCCAAATCAACGAAGCGGCACCCTAGTGAGCGCGCAGAGCACCGGGGGCCCCATTTGGATCTTCTAGGCACTAGGAGTGCCTTTTCGTCATAAAACCAGGTACTTTTGGTGATATATTTGCTCTGTGAGCCTAGTATGGACCTTGGGGGGTTGATATGTCACCTACCTGCTTTTATGACGCTATATATATGTGCATAGATTTCTTTACTGTAATTCCTGACTACTGCTTATGTTTCAGAATCCTGAGTACTTACGTGTTCTAATGTGACAACTGCTTATTCTTGAAGAATATTAGTAACTTGTGTAACGTTCTGACAACTGCTAAGGGAGCAGGGTATTACTGACATGTAATGTTGGCCTAATTATGTTTTGTGCAATACAATTTATTTTTATTTAGCTCAGTGTTGGGTTTACTTTATGGTGTACATCTTGCGTCACGTGTGTTGTGTGTGTTGTGCAAACGCTTTACACATTGCCGCCAGGTTAGGCCTGACTGCTCATGCCAAGCTACCAAGGGGGTGAGCAGGGATTATCTTGGACGTGTAACTCCCTTGCCCTGACTAGAGTGGGTGGGTTCTGCCTGGCTTAGGTGAATACCCTAGCCAACCAGAAACCCCATTTCTAACAATTACCATCCTATCAATTCAGCTGTAACACTAAATAATCATGCACAAGATGATTTGGCAACATAAAAAGTCTCTCCCTAAACAAATCATCACTGTATATCAACAAATCATCCTTAGAAAATGGTGTTAACTGACATCACAATATCATGACTACCCCTAATCCACACTTGCCCAGTCCATCACCAGTAGTCATGTTCCATGAAAGTAAACTCATCACATTTCAAGTACAACACAGCATCTTGCTTAGCAATCACATGCCTAACATGTGACTCTGTCCATAAAATTCACAATGTCAAATACCTCAGATGAAATCACTACATATAGCATAACCAAATTGTGAGGCTCATAAATGTATTTACCATGTCAGCAAAACAACTATCAAAAGTGTTTAGCAAAGGTTTAGACAGTTTCTGGACCCACTTATCTTACTGTTTAACACATAGACAACAAAGTTATGTCCAGCAATGGGGGTCTACCTAGCACACAGGATGCACCCAAAGGCATCCACAGGGAACATACCAACACCTTCATTACAATGGTCACTAATCATGTGCATAAAGGCCACATACTATACCACAATCCATGCAGGTAGAAACCTCTACATGACAACATCAAAATACCTTCATCGCTAGCAACTGTCCAGAAATGTGTAACCTAACATTTTAGGACTATATTACAATGACATAAACCAATTTTATTGTAACCATGATTGACACATAGACCTAGAGTCCAGCAAATTGATTGACAACATATCCCATTCCACCAACACGTGAATGTCAACTAGGACATATGCTGCACAATTGAGTCAGGCTGAAATGAGCTGATCCATTCCAAAATCTTTCAAAACAGACTCAAATTAGCAAAGGTAAGTATGGCAAAGTAGATCCCTCAACATAAAAAAGGCAGGAAGTACTATTTGACACATGATGTAGGTCCCTAAGGCATCAGCAGGCTATCCGTTTACCTTTTTAACACCAAGTATATGGTACAAATTGTGTGAACACACATCAATGATATGTCTTGTACTGTGAATGTATTATGACCACCATGCGTTCCATCATGTAGGATGTCCATTCTGATCAAACATCACATTTGTCAATGTATAGTTTAGACATAACAATGGGGATACATCCTCACACCTCAGGGGGAGTATAGTAAGTATGGCTTGTCAAATTTCTGATTGGGATAACACCCTCACATGACGTTTCCATCTATTTCAGAACACAGCAATATTTGGCCCAGTTACTCATCTGTCAGACCCTATGTTGCACATAGAGCTAGATCCAGTGGAATAGGAACAGTCAGAGACCAAAGAGCTGGACAACTTACCAGTTTGGTATATGGACTGTGGATCGGTAGGTGGGAAGGATGACACAGCAGGTTACACATATGTATAGCAGTGTAGAGGTACACATATGACAGCCACATGTGCATCACCACATGCTGTTATACCATTTGGTTAACATAGGTGAGTCATATGTCCCTATACACAATACAATGTCCACATCTGTGTATCAATGGTGGCAACTGCAGTACTATATTTTCCTAGGAGACCCTTTACCTGTAGTACTTACTACATTGTCACAGCTGAGATACTTGCCAATGCCTCTGCCAGTAATTTGTATGATGTCTATGTGTGTAGTTAGTACTTACCCCTTTGTGGCTACTGTGCTGCCCTCAAATGCCTATCTAACTCAATGTGGGCCATTAAGGAGGTCAAGGCCCGAGGGACACCCCTTCCTCCATGGGAGGGCCTCTGCGGTCTTCCGGGCCCAGCTTCTCAGGTCCTCCCACTGCTTCCTACAGTGGGTGTTTTGCCGGCTATGGACCCCCAGGGTCCGCTCTTACTTGGTGATGACACACCAGATCTCCTTTTTTTGATGGGCATTGACCTGCTTGGATGACACAGACCAAAGGAGAAAGTTATGTCCACATGCACCATACCAACACAAGTGGACAGAACACTTCAGTCACAGAAAGTAGACATACATTCCCATCCTCTCATGTCACACTCATGTACAATTTAGCATCTGCAGGCAGCCCATGTGTAAAGAAGTGTGTCCCATACAGCATGCATAATCAATACCTGGTATTGACTACATACATATGATCGGGTCACATAATTGTCCACAACATGGAGTGTCAACAAAAAACATTTCTCACACCATCATTGTTGTCCAAACTGCAATGTATGATGCGTATGAAGGGAATTTGTGTGAATATGTAGGGGTCACAGACCTGGAAAAGTTGTAGATATAGATTGTAGCATTTATTTAGATCAATATTCATTAAAGAAACTCAAGCCACATAACAGCGTCCTGCCTCCGATCTTCATATCTCTTTTTTCACTTCCAAGTATTCCATTCTAGAGTTTCCCTTCTGTACACTAACACAGTGCTACTGAAGATGGGAGGGAAAGAACATACCAAACAATACTACAATAAAAATTATGGGAACCATAAATGAAAAGGTACAAATGCAAAGATAACAATACCACATCACATCCCGCCCCAAAACAACAAAAATAGAATTAGACACATAAGAACAGGCAACTTTGACTAATAACATACAATTTCAATTTAACTTCACAACTCTGTTCATATTCCAAATGTGACCATCATCAACTTTGATAGCCCCTTTAAATGCCTTAATCACTTTAAATATTTTACTAAAATGATAATGTTATTTGCTTTTTTTTCCAGGTAATTTTATTTTCAACAAATCTCCCACTTTCACCTCTATTCTTTTAACTGATTGCGTATGTCATATATATGTTTTCTTCTTGAATGTGAATGTAAAACCTTTCCAAACTTCATGAAATCCTTATCTTGACACACTGAAGTATTCCCTGACACTACCACCTCTATGACCTTCATCAATTCATCATCTTTTCTTAATTCCTCAATCCACTCTTTTTCTGAAATGCAACCGTCAGTTATCCCATAAACCTTTATTTCATCATCAACCCACCAAGATGTTACTTTATCTTTGACCCCCTGATTTTCACTCCTCATCCTGGATAAGCAATCAGCGGATTTATTTTCACATCCAGGAATATATCTAACTACAAATTGAAAATCTTTCAGTCCTACAATCCATTTTCATATATGTGAAGAAACACAATCCAAACCCTTTTCCTCAAACATTTCTTACAAAGGCTTGTGGTCAGATTGCACTACAAAGCGTACACCCCACAAAAACAGCTTATATGTTTTGATGGCCCAATAAACAGTTAAAGCTTCCTTTTTTCTGGTGGATTATCTTACTTCTGCACTTCTAAGTGCCCTGGAAGCAAGTGCTATAGTGATTTCCTTTCCTTTATTTATCTGTTTAAGAACACATCCCAAACCTTTGTCGCAAGCATCAGTTATACTGCAGCAAGGTAAACCTGGTTGAAAACTTTTAAGTGATTGAGCAGATGATAAAACATGTTTTATATCATCAAATTCATTCTGACACTCTTGTGAACAACAAAATTCTACTCCTTTTCTGAGTAAATTCCTGATGGAACATGACAGTTTGGCAAAATTCAATACGTGTCTGGCATAGAACTCAACCATTCCTAAGAAAGCCTAAACTTCCTCTTTCTTCTCTGGATTATTGAGGTTAATTATGGACTTCACCAAGACATCTTTAGGTCTCACGCCGTCAGCTGAAATTATGTGACCCAGGTAAGTTATTTCTGATCTAGCAAATTTGCATTTTTTACTTTTTGAAGTAATCCCCTTCAACTGGAAAACATTTATTTAAAACCTCCTTGATTTTCAGAATGTGACTTTCAAGAGAATCTGTGAAAATAAGAACATCATACTGAAAATAACTTGACTCCATCAATGTTGCCAAGCATATCATTCATAAGCCTTTGGAAAACTGATGCTGCGGAGCAAAGACCAAAAGGCACTCCATTGAATTTGTAAACACCAAAAGGAGTCACAAAAACAGTCAAATTGTTTGACTCATCACACAACTGTACCTGATGATACACAGAACTCAGATCCAACGTAGTAAAAAGTCTGGAATTACCTAATGAGCTGACCATTTCGAAGATATTGGGTAGTGGAAATTTGTCTTCAACTACTGCTTTATTAAGATGTCTGAGATCAACACAAAGCCTGATATCACCAGAACCTTTCAGAACTAAAACAATGGGGCAATCCATTGTGCTGCTTCCCATTCTTCTATGGTACCTTCCGATTGTAACCTTTTGAGCTCCAATTTAACTTTATCTTGCACACTAAAAGGAATGTTTCTGACTTTACAAGCAATAGTATGTGCATCTTTTTTCAAACAAATATGATGCTTGTAACCTTTAACACAACCAACTTTGGAGTTAAAGACATCCGAAAACTCAGTCATCAATTAATCTCTTAAATTATTAATTTTTTGAACCTGTACTTCAGGTACTGAATTGGGATTTATGATAATTCCCAATATGTTCTGATGAGGCCAATTTAAAATGGTATCGCCTGTCACAGGTACATACACATTTCCTAAGTTCTTGTCACCTTTGAATACAATACGTGCATCAAAATACCCTTTCAACTCAATTGGTTTTCCTCCACAGCTGTAAGGTATAACATCAGGATCATGTCATTTTACATTCCCTACAAAATAGTTAAGATAATCGCCACAGAAACTAGCAAACGTTTTGCTCCTGAGTCCATCATCTTTGAAATGTTAATTCCATTCACTTCAACAATGTTAGATAGGTACTCCCAATGAATGCTAGAAACACAGTTGACATCATTCGCAACCTGAAGAATAAAGTTGTGCTCCTCCCCACTCTCTATTTAGTTAATCTTAGTTGTAGATTTTGTTAAAGATTTACAAAATTTAGCAAAATGTCCTTTCTTGCCACAGTGATTACATACAACATTCATGGCAGGACTATGTTTGGAATTGGCTAAATGAGAGAATGACCCACACCTATAGCACAACAATTTTACTTTGGTGATCATCTGATTCTTACTTTTAGATTTTACATCAAGAGCCTGAATATTGCAGGGATTATCTTTTGATTTTTTCAATTCAATGATGCATGTCATAGAGTGTTAGATTTGTTTTGCTAATATTAAAGCCTCATCTAATGTGGGGTCACATTTAGACCAAAGTTCTTCCATAATTTTATCACTCCTACATTCTAGCATAAATTGATCACAAATCAGTTCATCCACATTCTCACTAAAATGGCATACAAAAAGCTAATTTACGGAAAACTGTAACATAATCTTCTATAGACTCATCATCATTCTGTTTACGTTTACCAAAGTAATATCTTTGTAGAATGATGGAAATTTTTGGTAAATAATGTTTGTCTAAATATAGTAAGGTAATTTCAAATTCATTCAAAGAAGTATCTCCTTCTCCTCCATCAGAAGAAGTAATAGATGGTAGCGTTTCCAAAACTCCTGTCCTTTAGCTCCTAAACAATGTTGTAAAAGTGACAGTTTTTTTTTTTCAGCTGATAAATTACTACCACATACACGTATATATGTCAAGAAAACTTTTTTCCATTTTGGCCAAGCGATAGGAGGGTCTCCTGGAATAGATAGAAAAAATGGAGGTGGAGTACTGTTTTGCATTTTGTACTTGAAACTAGTACCAGGTACTAGATATTAGGAGGGAAAAAATAGTAGTTAATAAAAATAATAAATAAAAAAAAATATTTGAACATCTGTAAAAGAAAAATACGTTTAAAAGCAAAGTCTAATAAATATTAGCATGAAAGAACACAAAACTCCGATATCAAGAAAGTAGTAAAAGTCTATCTTCTCTAGTTGTAGGAGTTGGTGAATCTTGTCCTTCTTCAATGTTCATAAAATTTGCAGAAATGTTGGAGAGTTTAGTCCTTCTTCAATGTTCATGGAACATACAGATGAGCTGAAGATAAGAATCCTTCGATCAGGAGATGCGGCACAGAAAATGACGCACAAGAAGCACAGTAAGTTTCATAAAGTATTATAACCCTTGATGTATTCATTCAATTCTATTGTTATAATTAAATGACTCCTCAAATCTTTAGACTCTGTAAAGTACAATTTTGAATTGATGGTGAATGTTGCATCTCAGAGACGTGCTCTTAGATACTATTGTGTGGTTCGGAGCGTCGGAGTGACGTCGAATTATGGGGTGAGAAGAATCTTTAAGAACAGCACATTAATGGCAGCACGAGGTTGACTGCGTGGCAATAGCAGTTCAAGGTTGAGTGCGCGGGGATAGAATGTGTTGATTTCAATGGTGGAAAAAGGCAGTTGAGTTCAGGATACCAGTTAGAAAAAAAAAAAAAAAACATATCGGAGGAGAAAACAAATAAAACATGGGAAGCTTAAAGAAAATTACACAGTACCTCTCAAATCCCTTCGATTATTAAATATTTGTGTTGAAGTTTCCTCAAGTTGCCGAACTTGACACAAAGGTTCAACCGAATCGTTGCCAGATTGTGATAATGTAGAATATGTAGAGATCACAGATCTGGAAAAGTTCTTGATGTAGATTGTAGCATTTATTTAGATCAATATTCACTAAAGAAACACCAGCCACATAATAGCGTCCTGCCTTCCATCTTCATATATTTTTTTTTCACTTCCAAGTATTCCATTCTAGAATTTCCCTTCAGTGCACTACCACAATGCTACTGATGATGAGAGACAAGGAAAATATCCTACAATACTACAATAAAAATTATGGAAACCATAAATGAAAAGGTACATATACAAAGATAACAATACCACAATTAGATTACACACTATTTACCATGTGACACTAATGTATGTCTGTCTCTGCACATGTACACATTTACATACAGCCAGACATGAGTGGCAAAACCTTCCTTACTTTACATTTCGGGTACACCATCATACACCCCACCTTTCACACATTGGTATTGTATTGGAATCACCTACCCCTCTAGTGCCCCATATAGCTGTCCAATCAGGGGTAGGACCTCCTCCACAAGCTTGTCCAGCTCTTCTGGGGTGGAGGCTGGGGCCCTATCACCTGTAGGACATGGCAAGATAGCTCCCAGAGGCAGTACACAGCAGCTCAGGTAGTGGAGGTCTTGCTTGCAGCAGTGTCAGGAGTCAAGTGAGCAATACTGCAGAAGATGGTGGTCACGTCCACCACATACAGGACCGTCATCGCCGACAGACATCGCAATTGGTCCAAGACCACCAAAGGCAGCAATGTGTTCCAATGTCAGTTTCCACCGTGGTTTTAACTGCCTACCACCATGATCACATCCACATGCAGAGATAGATCACTTCCACATGTCCAGTACAGTAGGTCAGGTGGCTGCCGTTTTGAACCAATTTCATTCACAGATAAATATGCATGTATAGTACATTAAAGGATTCAGGGAATGTGCATCAAGGAGAGTATCATAGGATGCATAGCAATATGCTGTACTTTAGATGTCAGATGTTGTAACTGACCTTGACTGCAGATATGTGTGACTTGTTTATGAACATATTCCTTATGTGTGCATTGTTCATGTCACATACAATATTTTTATGTTTCCACATAGTTACCCTGGCATGAGAATAGGAAGACAACCTCCAGTGTACCGCCTACTAGTAGACCTGCACACTATAGAGGAGACACATACTATACAGACATATCGCCTGGATCTTTGTGATCAGTTGGAGCCAGATCTAATGCCTGCCATTTGCAATCCCAATAGCATACCTTGCATTGTTCAAGCCATGTCAGTGCTACACTTCCTGGCCACTGGGTCCTTTCAGAAGACAGTGGCCCTAACTGCAGGGATGTCTCAGCCCATGTTCAGTTTGGTTTTGAAGGATGCACTGTGTCCATTGTTGAAACACCTGAACAGCAATGTGCTTATTTGGCCTATCTGAAGGCAGAGTTTTATGCTATGGGACACATTCCACATATGGTTGGAACCATAGATGGCACCCATGTAGCCTTGGTTCCCCCCAGTGGAAAGGAACAGGTATACCGGAACAGGAAAAACTACCACTCCATCAACGTCCAAGTGGAGTGTCTGGCAGGTCAGTACATTTCACAAATCAATGCAAAGTATCCATGATCAGTCCATGATTCCTTCATCATGCGGAACAGTAATATCTCACTGCTGATGACACGACTCTACACAGAGAGGACCTGGCTGGTTGGTAAGTTAGATTTCACATGTGTGTTTGCAAAGTTTATCTCTTGCTATCACAAATGTGCATGTCTTCGATATATGTTTGTGTTGTTCTACCTATTCGTTACAGGGGACTCTGGCTATCCAACCCGTCCGTGGTTGCTGACACAAGTGAGGTACCCAACCACGCCATGGGAAGTCTGATACAATGAGGCCCAAGAAAGGGGCTCCTGAAAGCAAGATTTTGCTGCCTGGACATATCAGGAGGAGCCCTCCTCTACTCATCCAACAAGGTATGTCAAATAATTGTTGCCTGCTGCATGCTCCACAACCTTGCCCTGAGACATTGGAGAGCATTCATACCAGATGAGGGGGAGGCAGTAGAACCTGTGGGTGGAAATGCTGATTTGCCAAGTGATGATGAGCCAGATGAAGATGAAGCTGGAGACTGCAGGGCAGATCTCATCAATCAGTACTTCAACTGACTCAAGGTATGTGAAGACTTCTTAATGGCGAGATTTCATTTTGTAACCTAGATTTGATGTGTATCATGTCACCTGCTTTTTACCATCATCTATGAGGTCTTATGTAGCTCCAATGCCAAAAAGTGAGTTGTGCATGCAGACTGTAATTTGGTATTGTGTACAAAACAGAGTGGTCTACAGTGTCATAATTTGTTAATGAACATGAAAAGTCACACTTGTGAACATGACTTGTCAGAATTGATTAATGTTTCCTGCTATGTCCTACACCTTATCTCTGTCAATCACAGATTTGTTGAGTTTCTGTTTGGCTCTTCATATTTGGCAAGTCACAGACAGTTTCAAAGGCAGATGGGAATTGCAGGCAGACATGTGAAGTGGACATGGCTGATACCAGGTACTAACTGCCCTGAGTATGTGGAGTGTAACTAACATGGCCAGACTGACAGGACACTGGGGTGGAAGTTTGTTTTCTCATCAAGATAACCTGTTTGGTACTGGAGGTAGTCAAATGGTTCATGTGTGTGTCCATATGTCTCTGGCACATGTGAAACTGTTGAACCATAGCCTCTACCTTCACAATGGTTTCTATTGCATGTGACCTACCTTGTACATAGCTGTCAGTGTGTTCCTACTTTGCAGACCAATGTCCATGTCTTTGTGGACTGTCATAGGTGAGTGGCAAACCTACAGGTACGTGAGCAATGTAAGTGAAAGATCCCTGGACTGGGGACATTAGTAGTGATCTCTGTCTGCATCATGGGGTATGCTTATTAGGAAGCTGATGTATGGGTATGTGATAATGCCTAACCTGGAGATACAAAGTACCAGTCTGTATACCTCCTGGCTTGTAGGAAGACTGACATGTCCCTGACTTTAGGATCCTGTGGTTTAGTAGTGTATGACACCTAAGCAGATATTCTGATGTTACTGTCTGTACTACTCTATCTGCTGTTTGCAAATTTAGCAATATATTTGTGTAGATGTAGTATACACCTGTTTTGGATTCTGTCCATGTTACAATCCCAATGTAATGAGTCCCCTGCTGATAGAGTCCATGTGTGATGTCCACAACAAAAATTGGACAATATAATGGACATATTGATACTAGAATTTGCAAGCATAACAGTTGTATTTGGTTGATAAATGACACTTACACAGCACATTTGCTTAAGTGCTATTTATTGTGGATAGTAAAACAATATGTGTGATTAGTAACTAAAAAACACAAAGTAAACAGTGAAGGTGTTAGACCTGACAGCCATAGGTTGGTCATCCACCAACTTTGTGCCTGCCTCCCTCCATTTTTCTGACACTGTTTTTGCTAGGTTTAGGACTCTGCACACTTTACCACTGGTGTCCAGTGCTAAAGTGCATATGCTCTCTCTCCTAAACATGGTAACATTGGTTCCTACCAAACTGGCATATTTAATTTACCTGTACGTCCCCAGTAAAGTGCACTACATGTGCCCAGGGCCTGTAATGCTACTAGTGGGCCTGCAGCACTGATTGTGCCACCCACATAAGTAGCCCCATGTCTCAGGTCTGCCATTGCAAGGCATATGTATGCAGTTTCACTGCCACTTCGACTTTGTACTTACAGCTACTTTCTAAGCCATAAACTCCCCTTTTTCTGCACATCAGCCACCCCTAAGGTAGGCTCTAGGTAACTCATAGGGCAGGGTGCTATGTGGGTAAAACGCAGAACATGTACTTATGTGTTTTACATGTCCTGCTAGCGAAAAACACATACATTCGTTTTACACTACTGTGAGGCCTGCTCCTCTCATAGACTAGCATTAGACCTGCCCTCATATACCTTTGGTGCTATGTCTTGTTTGGTATTGCTAGACTAGTAATAGAAAATCATGCTTACTGGTAAAGTTGGGCTTACTATTGGTATTTTAGAAATGCCACTTTTAGAAACTGGGCATTTCTCTGGACTTGCTATCATCTGCGCCTTACAGCCAATCTCCAACCCATGTCTGGTCTGTGTTGGTTGACAGCTCCCCTTGTGCATTCCACACAGACAACCACAAACACAGGACACTCAGTCACATCTGCATTCATCTGCATACTGAGTGGGTCTTCCTGGGCAGAAAGGGTGGAGGGGCTCACACTTACATTTCAAAAGCCAGTGGCCTGCCCTCACACAAAGGACTGATAACCCCCCTCGGGGATCCTGGCAGACAGGACTGGGCTGAAAGAGGAACTTGTGCACTCCTAAACCACTCTTTGAAGTTTCCCCCACTTCAAAGGCATTTTTGGGTATATAAACTGTGTATCTCGACCTCCCCAAATCAGACACTTCTCGACCTACACCTGCACCCTGTCAGAGGAGCTGCCTGGCTGCCCAAAGGACTCATCTGGATTGCTTTGCTGAGAAGGACTGCTGCCCTGCTTGTTGCCCTGCTGGCTCCTGACTCTGTTGGAAGAACTCCTTCCTCCTGAAGTGCTCTCCAAGTGCTGGATTCAGCTTGCCTCCTGTTTCTGAGGTCTCAGGGCAACAAAGACTTCACCTCTTCAAGAAACGCCTTTTGCGTTGAAATTCGACACAACACCTGCAGAAATCGATGCAAAGCCTGCATTGTGGCTGCAAAATCACCTCACCGCCTAGCGGATCGACGCAGCACCTGCATTTTCTACCAGCATGTCAAGGATTTTCAACACGTCGTCCCTGAGCATCAAAATACCCATGCATCGCAGTGAGGAACAAAGACTGTGCACCAGAAAATGACGCAAACCCTTGCAACGTGGAAAGAAATGACGCATTGTCTGTATCACACCGGAAAGTCCGACGCAACAGCTTATTTTTCCACTCATCTCCTTCTCTGCGGTTCCCATGCATCGTTATTTTTGATGCAGCACAGGTACTATGTGTTACAAAGAAACAACTTTTGATTTCTAATGATTGAGATTCTATTAAAGCTTTTAGAAGGTATACTTCAAATTGTGCTTATTGGATCTTTGTTGTCTTGACCTTATTTTATTCAGATAACTATTATCTATTGTTCTAAACCAGTGTGGTGTATTTTTGTGGTATCTTCACTGTGTTACTGTATAATTTATTGCACAAATACTTTACACATTGCCTTCTAAGTTAAGCCTGACTGCTCAATGCGAGGCTATCCACAGAAAGGGCACAGTATAATTTGGATTGTGTTGTGACTTACCCTGACTAGGATTGTGGTCCCTATTTGGACAAGGGTGTATACCTCCGCCAACCAGAGGCCCCATTTCTAACAGAAGGGTTCAGTCATGGTGACTGAAATCATAAGGGTAGCTGCTACAGCATTTGGGAACACAAGTCGAGTGGCGTTGCACCATAGGAAAATGGAGTTAGGTGCCAGAACAGTCAACAGGGTGTATAAGTCACACACAAGGGGACCAATAAGGAGAGGTTAACTTTCAGGCAATGGGTTTGGTAATGGCATCCGCTCCTCCTGGATGTCTGAGTGGACACCCATGTTTGCGGGGTTTCCTCTGCTCCAGAGGGTGGGGTGTCTAAAGCATGTCCTTTCCATGACAGGGCTTCAATTCCACTAGCAGCCGCAGATGTTGAAGGGCCTAATGGCTCATTACTAGTGGAAGAGGCCTGATGTTGTGTGGCAGACCTACTCAGGGTAGTGTTGATGTCCCTCAGCACCCCAGCTATTAAAGCCAGGATAGCATTTTGTGCCTGCCACTGCTGCATGACTTCCTGGTAGTTGTCCCTCTGAAGCTTTTGGATTTCCCCCATCATGGTGATTACCTGGCCTATCATGCCTTGGGAATTTTGGTAGGCTCCCAAGACTTGGGAGATGGTTTCCTTGTCAGAATGATCCCCCATTCTCTGCCCCACAGCATCCCTCCCATGCACCCCCACATGCCTGTGCCCCTGGCACAGTGTGCCCCCTCACAGTGGTGGCACGAGCATCTTTGTCAGGGGTGACAAGAGGAGACTCAGGTACCTGTACTGTGGGGCACACAATGGATGACACAGTCCTGGGGACACAGGTTTGGGGGTGAATGGTTGACTGCGATGTAGATGCAACAGGGCTGGGAGGATTCGATGTGGGTAGGGTGAGGCTGACAGTTATTGACTCACCAGGTGTCCCTCATAGTCCAGCTTCGTCCTAAGTGTCCACACATCCAGGGGTGTTGTCCACACGGGGGCCTTCATCCAGAGGGGTAGTAACAGTCTATGGTCTCCTGTCCATGGTAACAATGGCAAGGTTACCTGTGGAAGAAATAGAACACAGATTTGCCGAAAGTGATACTACAAGTGATTTTACATTTAGGGTATTATTTGTGTTGTGTGAGATGCAGCCAGTGCCTTAACATGATCCCCAGAAATGATAATGACAGCTGCTGCACAATCTTACTTAGTACAACACGAGACTCTGTAATTTCTATACCATACACAATGTTTAAAGCTGTTAAACTATGTTGGTAGTGACTGGACTGATAGTACCATCTTATTTTGCTGATTATTGACATGGGTGTTTACCTTTGTTGTGTCTGACATAATACATGACACAAAAAAGAGCTTTACAATGCACAATAGTATTAGAGTAGGGACAAAGTATGGGAGTAAGCAATAGGCATTGACCTGTATCTGGATGTACTGCATGTGCATCCACATTGGCATCTAGATTTCCACCCCAGGTGAGTACCTTTTAATATTAGGAATCTTTATTCTAAGGACATTAGGATTGGCACTCAGCTATAGCTGTGTTTTGCTTGTGATAATAGTGGGAGTGGGCCATTACATTGCTGTCATTGCCATAAACTGTTTCACACTTGAATATTCAAGATGGGTTAGGTTGGTAGTTAATTTCACATGCATGACATCTCAAATTTGGTGCACTATTCATGTTTTCACAATGGTGGGATATTGCATTCTGGGAGTTGTAGTGCTATAAGTTGCCAGTACTTCACATGCCATTTCTAAGGGCTTTGGAGCCAGGTGAGTTTAGAGGACATGTGGCATGCCAGAAAGGGGTATTAGGACATTTGGACAAAGAAGTAGTAGGTGGTATGTTAATTGGGGTGAGGCAAGGTGGCAAGGGAGCATGCAGAACATAACAATTGGATGACATGGATTTTATGGGGATTTACACAACTCCACTCCTCCAGGTATTCCTGTGAGGCCCTCAGGATGCGGTATGTCCAAGACCTTCTCCTTCCAAGATGTGAAAGTTGGGGCAGTAGGTGGGGGCCAACCCCCAATCTTTATGACCGCCAGATGGTGGCTGGATGCCATGGAATATACCTTCTCCCTTAGGTCGTTCCACCTCTTCCTGATGTCCTCTCCTGTGTGTGGATAGTTGCCTACAAAATTGACTATTCTTAACCGCAACTCCATTTTCTAGCAATTGATGTTTGCTGGACCTGTGCTCTGAACAAGTGTGGCTCTACCCTTACAGTTTCGTCCACCATGACCCTCAACTCATCATCCGTGTAATGTGGGTGGTTTTGTGGGGACATGGTAGTGGTGGTGAATACGGTAGTGTTCAAAGAAAAAGGCTGCAGAAAAACGTAAATAGTGAGGTGTAGGTGCTGTGATGTCAGTGGGTGATGGTTGTGGACTGTGTGTGGTAGTAAAATGTGTTTTGCAAATGTTGTGCAGGTGTGGGATATATGCTTGGTGAAATGTATAGGGATGCCTATTGATGGTTTTTCTATATCTGAAAAAATATTGCTTGTGTGAGGCTGTGTGCACAAAGGATTGTGGGTCATGTAGGGGTGTGTTATATAGTGCAGTGTTTAGTGTGCTGGGTGTGTGGGTGTGTGTCAGGTGTGGGGTATTCAAACTATCCAATGTGGTGTTGTGTTCAGTGTGATGTGAGTTGAGACGGCCGTGGTTCGCATTGACAATGGTTTTCCGCCATGGAAGAACCGCTGTTGTAAATTGTGGATCATAATCTGACGGGGATTTTTGTCAGGCTGGCGGTGCTGGTGGTGGGACCGCACAGATCGCTACTATTACCAGTGGAACCTAACATTCAACTGGAATACTTAAAATTAAATTGTTGTACCTCACAAGAACTTTGTAGAGTTCTGGAAAAATACACATTTGATTATAGACAAGTTTAATATGGTTTCCAACTTAATGATGGCTTTTGTTCACTCACATAGAACAGAAATGCTGAAGACATCACATGATAATCTATTTAGTGGGAAACAAGTGATAGTTTTTGTTGATTCACTTTAATTTGCTTCTTTTTAAGGGAACCTAGTTTTTAAAACTGTGACAGTCAAAAAAACTCACAACTCCTTAATAACTATAGATAATGTTAAGATTTGGTTACATTTCTCATATAGTGTACTTACAGAAACTATGAGATAATCAAATTATGGAGAATATGGGAAAATATTAAAAGATATTGGGCTAGGAATTGTTACTGAAAATGCTAAAACAATACTTCAAGCAAGAAGCATATCTACTTTATTCCCAGATTTGAAAACTGCAGGCTAAGCTATGCATTACCTACTTTTGAAAACACTTCCTGGTGTTTGTTTAATGCCAACCCCATAAGAATGCTGTGGTTTAAATATGAGAATGTTATCAATGGAAAAGGAAACAATTATGCATTCAAAACACCTCGGCCCGCCTCATCCTCGACATACCCCGCAGCAGCCACATCTCCGCACACCTGAGACACCTGCATTGGCTCCCAGTCAGCAAAAGGATCACCTTCCGACTTCTCACCCACGCACACAAAGCCCTCCACGTCAAGGGACCGGAATACCTCAACAGACGCCTCAGCTTCTACGTCCCCACCCGCCTCCTCCGCTCCTCTGGCCTCGCACTCGCTGCTGTCCCTCGCATCCGCCGCTCCACGGCGGGTGGGAGATCTTTCTCCTTCCTGGCGGCCAAGACCTTGAACTCCCTCCCCACCAGCCTCAGGACCACCCAGGACCACTCCGCTTTCCGGAGACTCCTAAAGACCTGGCTGTTCGAGCAGCGATAACCCCCCTTTTTCCCCTAGCACCTTGAGACCCGCACGGGTGAGTAGCGCGCTTTATAAATGTTAATGATTTGATTTGATTTGATTTGATATGCATTTATCTTCTAAATTTTGTTTTGAAACTCATGAAGCCAATATTTCTATTACACAACCCCTATCTACAAAATTATTGAATACAGAGAAACCTGTCTCATGAACAGCCAGATTAGAAAAAGAACTAGGCCCATATTTATGAAAAATGATGTAAAACTGCACTAACACAGTTTTGCGTCATTTTTCTTAACACCTCCTTAAAGCTATCTTTGTGACATATTTATTAAATGACGCAAGATGGCTCTAAGGAATGGTTAGCATCTAAAAAAAAGACACGCACCGGTCAGAGATAGTGTATGGGAAAATGGCGCTAGTGGGTATGATATGACGTTAGGCTGGTTAGCAGCAACAAATATGCTGCTAACCAGCCTAGCGTTATTTTTTACACCCAAGCAGCCAAAAAATTACTTCTGTCTAAGTGTAGACAGGAGTCATACCCACCATACCAATGCCCACCACAGGGGACTAGTGTCCCCAGTGCCAGGCAGGGGGCCCCCTGTAAGGGGCTCCCAATGGCACTTATAAAAGAAGAAAAAAGAAAAATTATACTTACCTAAACTTACCTGGGAGGGTATCCCCCTCTTGTAGTGTCCCTGTGGTGTGGGTGGTGGTGTTCCTGGGGCTCAGGGTGGGCATCTTTGTGCCCATTCCATGGAGTTTAGCCATGGAAATGAGCCTACTTACACCCTAACGCCTGGTCTGACACAGGCGTTAAATAATGTCACTAAGCGGGCTTAGCACCATGATTTAGGCCTGCCTTTTCCCTGCACGTCATTTCTGAACCTGGAGATAAATATGGTGCTAGGGAGTTAGTGTTGTGTTTAGGATGGGAACGCCTACCTTGCATCTCATTGACGCCAGGTAGTTTTGTGTATCCTAAACATGGCGCTAACTCCTATATTTTGATGCTAGACAGGTCTAGCGTCAAAACATAAATATGGAGTTAGGTTAGCACTGCTTTAGTGCCAAAATAAATGGCACTAAAGCAACGCTAACTATCCATAAATATGGCCTTATTTCTTTGCAAAAAAATGTTGTGTCATTTTACAATGGAATTTGAGTGTAGAACATGGACTTGTAAATGGAACTATTGAACATTTACAACAGTTTGTAAAATACAGAAGTAATGATGAAATTGAATTTGGTATTGTAAAGTTTGACCATATTACGGAACCAAAATACATTGCAAAAGTCACAGCAAGATTTTTACTAATGAGAGACATATATTCGAAGAAAATTATTTCCTTCATATTCAGCTTATTCTGTAACAATACATAAATCTCAAGGTTTAAGCTTGGATTATGCATTAATGAACATTGGACCAACTGTTTTTAAAAAGGGTATGGCATCATTTGCTTCATTCCATGTGAAAACAGTATAAGGACTATATATTGTAGATCTAAATGACACCAAAATGAATGCAGACACTTTTTGTGTATGCACATATAATTGTTTAAGAAAAATACATACTCCTTCTCTTGGTGAATATATAGTAGTGGGTAAACCTAAAATATATGAAAATGAAAGAAAGCTTCACAACTAATTAGCCTTTTGAAATTGTGGAACTGTCTAAAAAAAAAAAAGAGAAAAAAAGAACACCACCTTGAAATTGTAGCCTTTCAGTTCAGTGATACAAATGGTATTAGCTACTGCAGTAATGAGATAGTTAATCTGATTTAAAATGTTATCTTGACTCAAATAATTACTTCTGGAAAATACAGATAAGCTTTTCTGTAAGACTGTAACTCGTTAATATTACCCGACTTCATTTGGACAAACAATTGTAGAAATGTTCAAGTGCTATAATAAATATTGTTGCTGTTTTGTACTAAACTCTTTAGTTCTCTATAAATTAGCAACAGCATGCACAGGAACTTTGTACAACTGTTTTGGAAATTGTAGCTACCATAACTCACCCATTGCAAATCTATTATTTATAGTAGTAAATGGCATGTTTTAATACATTTGGTTGGCCGTGTTATACTGGAAATATGTAGTTCTGGCAAAACAACCTTTATATGCTGTTTTTGTTGATTTGCGATTAGCTTTTGATTTGGTCCCAAGAGAGAAGTTGTGGGAAGTATTATATAGGATAGGGACTCCATCTAACATAATTCAACTACTGATGCGACTGCACGAAGACACATACGCGCAAGTGAGTTGGGGCAATCAAGGCGAACTGACCAACAAAATCCCCATCAATAGGGGAGTTCGTCAGGGTTGCGTGCTGGCACCGCTTCTGTTTTCTCTTTTTATCAATGAGGTGGTGCAGGGTTTGATGGCATGCCAGAATGATGCTCCCACTTTGGATTCCCAGAAAATCCCCATACTTCTCTTTGCAGATGACTCACTTCTCATCTCAAAGACCCCCATGGGTTTACAAATCCTTGTTGATAGATTCAATTTATTCTGTCAGACTATGGTTTGGAGCTGAATTCTAAAAAAATTAAATTGATGGTATTTTCCTCTGGACCATGAATGAAATGTACTATTATCTTAGGTGGGGATCCTTTGGACAAGGTCAGCTCCATTGATTACCTGGGTGTGAGGCTCATAGATAAATTAAATTGGGAAGAACAGGTTAGCAAAAGTGCTGGACTTCTGCAACATAGTGCAGCATCCATACTGCGCTTTTATAGGAGTTTGATGGTCAAATCTGTATCTCCAGCAATCAAGATCTATGTGGACAAGGCGCAGGGAGCTGCCATCTATGGTGCGGAGATATGGGGCTTTTTCAACAGTAATAGGATAACCAATGGTGAGAACAATTTTGCGAGGGGTGTATGTGCATGCCCTCCCAGTACCCCATTAATTCCATTGTTCCTAGACCTGGGATTAAAACGTATAGCTGGCTTAATAATTTTAAGACCCTTATTATACTGGGTAAGGCTATGGACCATTTCTGAAATGGCTGCATATAGGATCTCACTTCTAGAACTGTTAAAGTGTCCAAATTCTACTACTATTCCATGGGTTAAGCATGTATCCAGCTGGCTTTGTACCTTGGGCTTAGGAGATTTCTGGGAGAATCCCTACAAACTTGAGAAATCTCATGCAAAAGTATTGAAGTGTGTTTATTGGTCCTACGTACGAAATGACTATATCAGCCGCAAATCCCATGGTCGTTTAACGAATCTCTTTATTGATTTTAAATGGTACCCACAGTTCGAACCATATTTAGATATAATACCTGATATACTAGGTAAAGGACTATATGCTTGATTTCGTTTTGGGACACTGCCATTGAAGACCTTGACGAGTAGATGGAGATCAAATGCCACATCTGATATTTGTCCCGCGTGTGGTATTACCCCAGTAACAGTCGAGCACTTTATGTTTTTTTGCCCTCTATACTCACTCCCCAGGTCCGAATGGATCCGCAAAATTTGCCGGGAAATGAAGATAAGGAAATGTGTTTTAGCCTTGAGGGTTTTAAAAAGCCACTGCTCCAGTGTTTTAATTTATGCTGTGAGTACGTTTTTAGTGGCAGCATGGCGCATACCCAACCTTTATGTAAGCAATGAATCTTAAGGAAGATGAGATGGGGACAACTGGGTTTTTATTATTGTTGGATATCGGTCTTGGAATGAAACTGTATTATGTTATATTTTATGATGATATTTATTGTTTGTATTCCTTTGATGGTCTGTTGATCGAATAAAGCTTGTGTTGATGATGAATACATTTATGAATTTTACATTTGTACATACAGATTGATATAGAGGTGAAAAAGTGTTTTTTTCATTTAATATAAATATGGCGAGTAATAGTTGCTTGAGTGCATGATCAATGTTAACATTGGATGTTTCATTGCGGGGTGTAGTATAATTCCTTTTCCACCGTTCCTGACTCCAAAAAGATTAGGGTGACAAAGGCACGGGCAGGCCTGAAGTCAGGTTCCTTTTTATGTGCGGTGGGTAAGCTCCTTTAAAATTTAATCAGGGAAGGCTACAGCTCCTCTGCAGACATCCTGCCAGGAGGACCCGCTGCCAGCTACACCCAGCTCCTATTGTTCACTTCCTGGGCCAATACATATTTTTGATGGGGGAACCATTAACAGACCTTGGCAGATGGAAACTCCTAGAGGCCTCTGAAACTCTGGGCAGGAACATGCTAACTTTCTAAAAGTGCCATTTTCAAAATTGTAATCTAAATCAAACTTTTACAATTAGTTTGAGTGTAAACAACATTTCTCTATGTGATCCTATTTTGAAGCTAGCATGTATTAATTGTAATAAGTCATCCCAGTGCTTGTCTATGGGAGAGATAGGCCTTACAACAGTGAATAACAACTTTAGGAGTTTTTCCCTTCCATGATATATATACCTTAGGCCTGGATGTTCTACTTTTTGTATAGCATGCACCCTCCCCTATGAGCCTTTAGGGCCTACCTTAGGGTTTACTTATAAGTACTCAAAAGGAATGTTTAGGCATAGTTTGCTAGGTTTAAATGGCAATTTAAAACTGCAATACAGGCTGCAGTGGCAGGCTTGAGATGTGTTTTTTAAATAGCTACTTTAGTGGGCGGCATAATAAGTGCAGCAGCCCACTAGTAGTATTTAATTTACAGGCCCTTGGTACATGTTGTACCATTTACTAGGGACTTACAAGTAAATTACATGTGCCAAGTAGGTGTGGTCCAATTTTACCATGGTTTAAGGAGAGAGCACAAGCATGTTAGCATGGATTAGCAGACGTAGAGTGCACAGAATCCTATTGCCAACGAAAACAAGCTCAGCAAATTAAGGGAGTGATGGCAAAAGGTTTTGGAGGAATACCAAGTAAGGGATGTCAAGTCTAACAGAAAAACACTATGGCGGTCATTCTGACCCTGGCGGTCAAAGACCGCCAGGGCGGAGGACCGCGGGAGCACCGCCGACAGGCCGGCGGTGCTCCAATGGGGATTCCGACCGCGGCGGTAAAGCCGCGGTCGGACCGGCACCACTGGCGGGCTCCCGCCAGTGTACCGCCGCCCCCTTTGAATCCTCCAAGGCGGCGCAGCTTGCTGCGCCGCCGAGGGGATTCCGACCCCCCCTACCGCCATCCAGATCCCGGCGGTCCGACCGCCGGGATCCGGATGGCGGTAGGGGGGGTCGCGGGGCCCCTGGGGGCCCCTGCAGTGCCCATGCCACTGGCATGGGCATTGCAGGGGCCCCCATAAGAGGGCCCCTACATGTATTTCACTGTCTGCTGTGCAGACAGTGAAATACGCGGCGGGTGCAACTGCACCCGTCGCACAGCTTCCACTCCGCCGGCTCGATTCCGAGCCGGCTTCATCGTGGAAGCCTCTTTCCCGCTGGGCTGGCGGGCGGTCTGAAGGCGACCGCCCGCCAGCCCAGCGGGAAAGTCAGAATTACCGCCGCGGTCTTTCGACCGCGGAACGGTAACCTGACGGCGGGACTTTGGCAGGCGGCCTCCGCCGCCCGCCAAGGTCAGAATGAGGGCCTATATTATTATTAAGTCACTAAAGATAACTTTACAAATAAGCTGCTAAAAATAATATATGGTAAAGATGAAAACACACAATTTACTTTTAAAAAGATACACAATTAAAAAAATAAAAAATAAAACTTTAAACATATATAATCTTATGTGAGTTTTGTGGCTTGATCCTTTCCTAGAGACATCTGCCTCAGCTTTTAATACGTTATGATTCTAATTCTCTAAGCAGTCTACCCTTTTCTTTATTATTCCCAGAATCCACCAAGATAGTATGACAGCAGCTTAATACGCTTCCACAGTAAGGCTTGTGAATCTATGGATCCAAAATT
The DNA here is from genome assembly GCF_031143425.1 of Pleurodeles waltl. Classification (NCBI taxonomy): domain Eukaryota; kingdom Metazoa; phylum Chordata; class Amphibia; order Caudata; family Salamandridae; genus Pleurodeles; species Pleurodeles waltl. Next base: position 1,764,404,831 of record NC_090440.1, read on the forward strand.
TCCTTGAAATAGTTATCAGTTATCACTCTTTCCTCATTTTGCAGTCCCAGTATCTCAATGCCATCCCTGGGTATTTCTATAAGAGCCATATGTCATTACCAGTGGTGCATGATCAGAGGAACCTGATTCACAAAAAGTACATGCGACATTCCCACACACTTACTTCGTCAAAGGTCTCACTCTGCCATCGCACTAATATCAGCATCTGTCTTCTCTCAGTGAGAATCTGATGTGCTGTGGCTTCTGATTTATCCCAGTAGCTGGTATTGCACATTTGAGTTGTGATGCTATAAGTACAAAGCACTTCTGGATAATGTAGTCCCTGGCAACTGACCTTTGGAGTAAGAGGACTGACGAGCCAGGGCTTACAACAGGAATACTCTGTTTAATCTGTGTGCTGAAATAATCAGAATTTGTAGAATAAGCAAGGCAAATTAGTATAAACAACTGTCACTTTGCTTATATAGTTGAGAGACCTGGAAGTGTACTTAACTAACAACATGGTGCCAAAAACATTTATAGTAATAAAAATTGAACTCTCATATTAGGAACAGAATTTCATAGTATAGCGTATGTGGTGACATGCAAAAGCTGAGTGACCTATCTTCGGAGAAAGAATTAGCTACTTAAATGCATTTATAGGGAAACTGAAGTATATTCTCTGTAGACATGTAGGACCCTATGACTTAGTCCCTCATTACGAGTTTGGCAGTTTTCGGACAAGACCGCCATGCGAAATGGCGGAATAGCTACTGCCGGATTACGAGTCACAAAACATTAACTGACCAAAAACAGACACAAAACCAACACCACCAGACCAACCTACGGTGAAAGAGTGACTGATCAACTGCCGGCCGCGCCGACACAATTCCGACCATCTTATTTAGAGGCAACGTCCAACACATTGGTACATGCACGGCGGTAAACCGTTGGTGGTTCGCACCACGTCGGTATAAAAAGGCACCACCGGAAGTAGCCAACACCACATTGGCCAGTTCGAATATCCCACACCTGAAACTCATACACACATTATGCAGATCTGCACACGCCACCAAATACCACCCCCAAAACACACAACCACAATCCCTAGCGACAACTATAAGCAGACACACTCGACAAAAAGCACACCCCAAACACAACAGACAACCACACTGCACACATTGTACAAATTACCACCACAGCCCACCAGCACCCACATCCAAACACCCTCAAAACACCACACACCGCACACTGCGCCCGACACGCACACCACATACCCACCACACAACATGTCACGCCAGAAGCACCCACGGTTCACCGACAATGAGTTGTGGGTCATGGTGGATGAGATCATCAGAGTAGAGCCACCGCTCATGAGAGTCCAGATACAGCAAACATTGATATGCAAGAAAACAGAATTATGGCAGAAGATCGTCGACAGGGTCAATGCAGTCGGTACCTACCCACACATAAGGGAGGACATCAGGAAGAGATGGAACCACCTCAGGGGGGAGGTCTGTTCCATGGCACCCAGGCATCAGATAGCCAGCAACAAGACTGGCAGTGGGCCCCCACCTCCTCACCTTCAGTTAACATCCTGGGAGGAGAAGATCCTGGACATCATACAACCTGAGGGCCCGACTGGCATCAGCGGAGGCTCAACTCTGGTAAGTCAACAATACCCTCCAAGCACCAACCAACCCTGCCCTGCATGCCTCCCCACCACCCACCACCCTCCAACCTACTACAACCCACCCCACTGCACCCATCCCAAACACCGCAACCCCTCCTCTGCATGCCACACACCACACTCCCACCGTCCCTACTCACTCACTCCTAATGCACAGATGACAACCACAGCGTGGAGAACCACAGCTCCCACAATCCTGCACAACCCACATAGCAACAAACCACAGACACACTGCACAGTGGAACATCTGCATTGACAACCATACAGCAGCCCACACCAACTGGCTGCCACGACTTTGTCCCAACACCTGGCAATGACAGCAATGACAACCACCATCTACAACCCCCCATGCCACATGGAAACAGTGCCACAGACCCCTACACCAAATCAATGTCTACTGTGCAGCAGCTGTCATAGCCATCACTGGGAAGCAAGTTGAGGACTGTCCATTCTCATGTCTCTGTTTTCCCATTGTCAGCATACTGGACCTGGACTAACCACAGCTGGCCTCACCACTCTGATTATCTCAGCCGCCATGACCCCACTCATCACCCCTTTCACTTGTCCCTCCCAAATAAACACCACTGAGCACAGTTACTGCCTACGTCTTTATTTGTCATGGGTTGTAATGGAACTGCCAATACAAGTGCAACTGGCAACTCATTGCCCAGCACATGCATGGGAGGGTAACAGAGGGGGGTACAAGATGCAGGGAGGTATGTGTCAAGGGAGGCAACAGGTCAGGCAGGGACCAGAGTAGACCACTACAATGTCCTGAAGGTAGAGCAAGACAGGGACAACAATCACTGTAGGAGTCACAGATGCCACCTCAACACAAATGCACTGTAGGAACAGATATCAAAGGCAGATAAGGCAGTCAAGTCCACAACCATATGGCCAGTACCAACATACAAAAAGAACAAATACCAACCCAATGGTACCACCCACACAGCAACCAGCGCCAGACCTGACCCCATATCCACTGCCACCAACAACAATGTAGCACTGCCACCCAATGTCGACTCCCAAGATAGATGCTGCACAGATGCAACAACCCTCTGTGGCACACACATAGCACTTGAACTGGCAGCTCAGAGAACATTGTACATACACGTTGATGGCACTAGTGCACCAGCACAACAGCTGCCTTACTATAGGCCAGACCTGTACACTGTGACTACCTAAGTCATGGGCACATGTGACATTCCCCCAAAACCCAGCCAGAGCTGAAAGCAATACTGTCAGTGGTCGCAGACAACAGGTTGTAGCAGGGACAAGGCAGACTATCGTAGAGGACACATACCAGTCAGCTGGCACATACCTGCATCTCAGTCAAAGTACTGTTGAATCAGCTCTGACCTGGAGTCAGCTGCATCCTCATCATCCTCCTCTTCATCATTCCCCATGTCCCCTTCATCAGGCACTGATACAGATACCCCCTCCTCTGCATCCATCATTGGAATGTGACACCTCAGGGCCAGATGTGAAGCATGCAGCAGGCCACAATGATCTGGCACACCTTCTGTGGGTTGTAGAGCAGGGCACCCCTGGAGATATGCAGACACCGGAATCTGACCTTCAGCAGACCAAAGCACCTCTCAATCACCCGTCTGATACGACCGTGGGCCTCATTGTAATGGTCCTCTGTATCTGTAGTTGGGTGCCTCATGGGTGTCAGGAGCCAGGGCAGGTTGGGATAGCCAGAGTTACCTGGGTGCACAGAGGTAAGAAGCATGTCAAGACCGGGAGGGCAATAGGGTAGGGACACAAGATTGAAGACAGCTGAGGAGCACACATATGCAGGAATAAATACTGATGAGCCAGGCCCGGTCTCTCGTAAGTGGTGCCATCATGTGTGGGACGCTGTTGTTCAGGATGAAGGAATCATACACAGAGCCTGGAACCTGGCCATAATCTGGGAGATGCATTGGTTTGCGAGACACACCACCTGCATGATAACGGAATGAACGTTTTTGCAGTTCCTATAGACATGTTCACTCTTCCTGGGTGGCACCAGGGCAATGTGGGTGCCATCAATGGCTCCAATGACATGAGGAACATGTGCCACTCTGTAGAACGCAGCCTTGACAATGGGCAATTCTGCACCTTGGGGAACCGGATGTAGCTGCCCAGATGTTTGAGCAGGGCACATAGTACATCCCTCAGGACATTGCTAAATATGGGCTGCAACATCCCTGCTGCCAGGCCCACTGTGATCTGGAAGGAACCTGAGGCAAGGTAGTGGAGGACTAACAACGCCTGCACTGTGGGAGGGATGGCATTGGGATGGCGATTGGCAGGTAACAGATCTGGCTCCAACTGGGCCACCAGTTCCATGATGGTCTCACGGTGCAGGTGATAGGTCTGGATGATGTGACACTTTTTCAGGGTAGCAAGGTCGACTAGGGGCCTGTACACCGGTGCATTCCTCATCCTCAACCTTACATCGTACCTGGGAACAGGAGAGAGTAGGTATTATGCTATGCACTATAGACTGTGTAGACGGTGTTGATGTGGCCACAGGTCACTAAATGTCACCCATGATGCACTAACATTTCACCCACAACACACATTGGACATGTAAAATGGCAGACGCCTGTCCTGCATTCATGGGACAGGTGGAAGTGAGTTCATCCCGCCTACGTAACACGTCATGGCGGTAGGTGGACATGACCGCTGTGCAACTCACCATTGGTTAACACTGTTGCATATGGGAGGCAGGAGCCAATGGTGATCGCCGCCGGCGGTGATGGTGATGTCCACAGTGGCCGTGACCGCCATTTCATGTGCTCATGCTCACTTGACTCCTGAACCTTGTGCACTGACCTCCACTGTGTTTGCGGCTGTGTTCTGACTCTGTTATCCAAGATGCTACGTCCTGCAGGAGATAGGGCCCCACCCTTCACCCAGGAAGAGAAGGAGCGGCTTGTGGACGGGGTCCTGCCACTGTATGGACAGTTGTATGGGGCACCTGAGCAGCAGGTGAGCCCAATGGTATTGTCCTGTATGTGAGCTGTGCACATGGGGATGGGGGCCTTGGTGGGTGGCAGTGTGTCTGGAGCATGGACATGGGTGAGGGGCCTAAGGCTATATTGGGTGACGACGTGTGGCTGTGGAAGTGTGATGTGTGCTGTCCACTGCTGTCCCAGGGATGCCACTCTACATGACTGTGTCCTTCTGTCTGTGTCTCCCATGCAGGTCAGCGCCCATCAAAAAATGGGGATTTGGCGTGCCATTGCCAAGCAAGTGCGGACCCTGGGGGTCCATGCCTGGCGGAGAACCCACTGCAGAAAGCGGTGGGAGGACCTGAGACGGTGGGGATATCCTCCCAATGAAGGAGGGGTGCCTGTCGGACCCTGACCCCCCTAGTGGCCCGCATATTGAAGGTGGTCTACCCTGACGTGGATGGGTGCTTGAAGGCAGCACAGTACCCACTCTCACTTGCTACATGTGTTGCCATAGTGGCTCTGGGTGGGCACAATTGGGTAGCTGTGGCATGGGTGCTTGGTACAATGATGTCCACTTTGGATAGTGTCCGTCTGGGCAGGATTGGCATCACAGGTGTGGGTAATAACATACATCAAGCAAAGAAAAGGGATGGGAGGATTAATGGTCCAGTGTATACCCTCCAGAGAACCTAGTAATATAATATGATACACTGTTCCAAAGAAACGGGGAGAGGGAATAAAGGAGTCCTAATCATCAGGAGCAAGAGTCCTCACACACCATACTCGGTGTCATGCTTCATCATCGGACAGCTCCTCGTCAGACCGGCGCTGCAATGTCTGACGGGCACCCCCCGAAGGGGGGCTCTTTGCCGGAGATCTTTTGTTTGTCGATGATGCCGCGGAGCCAAATATGGGTCCGTGGGGAAAGAAGACACAAGAATAAAGGATAAAATTGGCTCAGGACCCTCACTAAATATTTTATTCTTTGATGTTGGGAGATGGCCAAGATAAAAAAATGGCAAGGGAGTGAAAATCGAGATAATGCTCAAACACTCACACAAGACAATCGAATAGAGGAAGCCGGTAATTATCCGATGTTCCTCAGTATGCGGTCGACATGTTTCGCGTCTCTTATGGTCCAAAAGGATCCTATGACGCTTCTTCAGGACCTACTCAATCATTGGACTTCTTCAATTGAAACCAAGGTGAAAAGATATATATATAGATAGACTGCAATCTAATGTTCACAGTCAAGACGTCATCAGTCACTTACTAGAATGAAACAGGACTGGCTTTTTCCTATCAGTCACCCTGAATACAAAAAGAACAGAGGTTAAAATTGCATAATCTCTTCGTTAACATGAAAGAGTAGTTCGATCAAGTCAATATTGAAATAGTGACAAACTGTGCAACACAACGTGATGAGGTGGAAGATAGCAACCCATGCTGATGATATGTAGGTGGGCTTACCATCTCCACTAGAGAAAGGGCTTCATGGGATCACGTAGGCCTGTTGCCCGATTCACAACAGATCTGGTCATGGGGTAAGCAGAGATGCATAACAAAAAGAACAAAAATGTCTCTGTTACTAAATACTAACCAAACCATGCGCATGGTACCTGGAAGCAAGTAAGACGTACTTTAAAATGCAAACCGGATGTAAAAAAGCTACATAATATATTCTAATATGCGCAGAAAAACAGCAGTCACATAGTCACGGAGTAAACAGTGATGGAAACAATTACCCCAGGTTTAAGATACATGTACGTATAATCTGTTAAACAGTCACATTCAGACGGATGCTAAAAACAGAAAGACGTGTACTCGAGAGACCCTGGTCATACAACAGGGATCAATGCATCAGAACTGCTGTAGAGAGTAACGCTAAGGGGGGGTCTCGGTGTCAATTACATACTCGGTCCCTCCCTATTGCTGCCAAAGTCAGCCCGGCAATTAAGCAAGAAGAGTCAGAGTCATGGGAATGCCCGTTTCACTTTCGTTCAACGAGTCACTTTTGAAGCGTGCCGAAAAACGAGACACGCGTCCCACCTATGGGACCGGTATCTAGTTGTAAAGAAATCTGCATTTTATCCAGAGTAATATTTAAAACGCGGGGCCCGAAGGCACTTACTTGTGTGTGAGTCGGTGTCCGATGCAGCACCTACCCTCAGGCTACGTTCCCGAATGAGAACGAAGCCGGGTGCTCAGGGGCATAAATAGTACGCGTGCAGAGTGCGCGTGGGTCAATTACTCAATTTGTTGCCTGGCAGCACCTTCAAACACACTAGACGCGATCAGAGAAATAAAAAAGGGGACTTACAAGTACAGTCACTGTAGTCAGGAAATACATGGCGGCCATCTTAAGCTAGTATGTATATAAAGGAAAACAAGTGTATAATCCACTATAGGACAGTACAATAAACTCAGAAACATCCATCTAAGTAAGTGACATGATCGTAGATCATTCAATCTTGTAATGTGCAATCGTTCTAATAGTCAAAATATTCCAAAATGACGTGGGAGATGTTCCCACCATAACCCATATTGCAATAATCATAAGAAGTTACAGCCAGATGCGGGTAGTTAGTAAACCAACAGCTATCTACATTGAGAGATTAAACCAGGGTATATCATCATTCAACCCTTGACGATGGGTGTTAAGTCTGTACACCCAACGCTGTTCAAGTTCAAAGAGTGGGCGAGTACCTTTTAAGGCACAAGTCTGTAATACAACCCACCACATATCATCTGGTGTATGATTGAATTCAATGAAATGGATGCTGAGTTTGGTTGTGACTCGTCCGCAGCGGATGTTGCTGCGGTGTTCATTTATTCTTACTTTCACAGCTCGTGTAGTCATCCCTACATATCGCAGATTGCATGGGCAGGTGATCAAGTAAATACAATTGCGAGTATTGCAATTAGTATGTTTCATCAATCGCCACGTTAGTATGGGTTCTAAATCTAGGGTGTCTGTCCGTTTAGTGAGTGAACAAACATTACAGTTTCCACATGGAAAATGACCCTTGACTGGGGGAAGATCCCATAGAGACCTTTGGCTGGTCGAAGTCATGGTGGGTCTTGGTCGAGTGTGCACTAACATATCTTTGCTTTTAAGAGGACTTCTAACATTAAACACAGGCTTGGGAATGCTCTCACCTCCACTACAGAGAACAGACCATCTCTTGTTAATTATCTTTTTGACTGTATTAGAAAATGGTGTAAAGGTAGATACGCAAGTCAATTTGTTTTCCGTAGGTCTGGGAGTCAACTGTAATAGTGAATCTCTGTCACTATATTTGGCTAGTTTTTAGGCCGTGTTTATGACTTTATCAGGATAGTGGCGGTCATGTAGTTTTGTCTGGAGATCAGTGGCTTGGGTATTAAATAGCTTCAGATTGCTACAATTCCGTCGGAGGCGCAAGAACTGCCCGTACGGTAAATTGTCTCTCAGTGCCTTAGGGTGATGGCTGTCATATAATAATAAGCTATTCCGATCTATAACTTTATGGTAGGTTCGTGTCTTCAGTTTACCTTCCTCAATGCTGATCAGCAAGTCTAAGAAAGGGATCTCAATAGTAGAAACAGAAGATGTAAAGTTCAAAAAGGGATCCAGACCATTTATCCATGTCGTGAAAGAGTCAACTTCTGAGATGGAGCCATGCCAGATAACTAAAATGTCGTCTATATACCGACGCCATAGTTTGATGTTGTCAAAAAAAGGATTAGCCTCTGGCAGAATGAAGCGCTTCTCAAAGTCATACATATACATACATGCTAGACTCGGGGCAAAAGTACTGCCCATCGAAGTGCCGCGAATTTGGTGGAAGAGTTTGTCCTCAAACTGGAAAAAATTCCTAGTCATGGCTAAACTAGCACAGTGCATGATGAAATGAACAGGAGTAGTTGACTCCAATCTAGCTGACAAAAGGGCTGCCTCAACTACCTTCAGTGTAGCTGCCTGTGGGATGTTGGTGTATAGAGCCTCAACGTCAAGAGTGATGAGGGCATTAACGTTGACTGTTAAATTTATGGATTCAATAAGATTAAGGACATCTTTTGTATCCCTGAGGTAAGTTACCGATTGTTGTACAAGAGGTCGTAGAAAATGGTCACAAAATATGGATAGTGGTTCGAGAACAGACCCAATCCCTGAGACTATCGGGGGCCAGGTGGAGGGGACCTGCCTTTATGAATCTTTGGGAGACAGTAGAAGTACGGGGTACGAGGATCCGCAGTATCCAGAAATTCTGCTTCTTTCTGTGATATCCAAGTGTTACCGCAGGCCTCCTCTATCATACCTCGGATCTCAATTTGCAAACTAGCTGTAGGATCCTGGTCAATCTGAGCATAATAGGTGGAATCGCCTAAAAGGCGAAGGCATTCCTGTCTATAATCCTCTGTGTTCATCACAACAATCGCGCCTCCCTTATCCGCTGGTTTAATGATAATGTTAGTATCAGCTGATAGGCCTCGAAGGGCCTCGTTCTCGGCTCTAGGTATATTAATAAATCTATGCCGTGGTTGTATTTTCGTTATGTCAGAGGTGACCGCTTTTTCAAAGGCCAAGACCTCACAAGGCATAGAGGATGAGGGAGGCATAAATCTAGAGGGTTTTTTTTCGGCCAGAGTCCGGGGGAGAGTCATCAATGGGTCTATCTTTGAAAAAGAATTGCAATCGAATCTTTCTGAAGAACCGAGAAAGTTCGCATTGGAGGCGAAAAGGGTCATCCTTGGGAGTAGGAACGTATCCCAAGCCTCTATTAAGTGCCCTTGTTTCATAAAGGGAAAGAGGCCTTGAGGACAAATTAACCACTAGATCTTGGTTGGTGGGGTTTTGCCCTGGCTCCTTGTGACCATCTGTGGTTCCTCCTGAGACCAGTGGACTCTCCTGCCTCTTCCTCGCCTTCTGCCTCTTCCTCTGCCCCTGCCGCGGCCTAAAAAAGGCATATATGGTGGCATTGGACGGGGTTGATAGAAAGGGAAAGGTTGTTGCCATGCCATCGGATGGCCCGGATGGTATTGTGGAAAGTTATAATAAGGTTGTGGTCTCTCATCTTCAGTATTATAGTATAGGTAATAACATACAGTCAGTGGTAGCGGGGAAGCTTCCGAAAATGTTGAAACAGTGTGGCCACCTACTAGATAGATGTGCTTGCCAGATCATGGCAGCAGGATGATTGGATCTGGGGTGTGAGGTCATTGTATCAGTCCTTGACAAACACTGTGCCAGGGGTGGATTCAGGTACCTCAATCAGCTGGCAGGCACTGCATGTGTAGTGGGGTATGGTGTGCCAAGTGGTCACAGTGCTGAATGACAATAGTCAAGTAGGCCTGCCAACAACCATGCAGGATTTTGTTGGGTGTGCAGTCCATCACATGCCTGTCTCAACGGCCATGGGTAATGGGCAGGTAATGGACAGGTGTGGCAGGTAGGCCACTCCTCATGTACATGTTTGCATCAGTCAGACCATCAGCGGTTGACATGTGCATTGTTGTGGTTTCCCCATGGTGTTCCCTAGTTGTAGGACATGCAGGGGTGGGCATAGTGTATCATGGCATCAAATGCTGATGTTCTACCCTGTATTACTGTAGTGCTGGCATTGAACGATTACACCCTGTCTCTCTCCCTCTCCGTCCCTCCCTGTCCTTCTCTGTCTTTGTTTGCATCAGCATCATCTGGTGAAGGAGCAGGGGCACCGGCGAGTGGGGAAGCTGCAGCCAATGGGACCCAGGAGGCTGATACCAGTGCAGCCAAGAGGACCAGTGGGCTGGAGGTCTAGGGGAGTGCCACGGGGACACAGGATTGACCACACCATCTTCTGATTCCTCCACCGATGGCGGCTCCCTGGTAGTGGCAGACCCATCTGGGACCACCCCAGCACCATCCTTGTCCACCACCCCTCTTACCAGCACCAACCGCCCTGAAGTTCCCCACCAAATTGTCCGTGCCCGCTCACCCAAGAGGGGGGTGCCACAGTCAGCCCTGATGCCCTCAATGAGGAGGCGATTGACCTCCTGAGGTCCATCTCTATGGGGAAGACAACTATTGTGAATATCATCCAGGGACTAGCATCCCAGATGCAACATAGCAATGCGTTCCTGAAAGGCATTCACAGTACCTTGTCTGGCCTACAGAGATCGTTTCAGGCTCTGGCCTCCTCCTTGGTGGCAGCCATTGTCCCTTCTTCTTCCATCCCGCCTCCAGCTACCTGTTCCCATACCAACATCCCTCTCCCCTCAGCCATCCAAGGCACACCTAATGACCCACAGGCATCCACAACAACAGACGTGATACACAAGGACAGACATAAGCGCCACAAATGCCACCACCGCCATGCACACACACCAGACACATGCAGACATGACAACATCCACACTCTGCACCGACTCCTCCACCACCTCCCCCCTCATAGTCAGTACACCACTCACACCTGCAGTCAGCACCACATCAGTCACTGATCCAGCCACATATGCCCTCACTGCCACCGTCACCACATTATCTGACCCCGATTCATGCAACCCATACACCACTGGCGCAGACACCACGACTGTCAACACACCCACATGCATCACATCCACCCTACCTGCAGACACCACCCCAACATACACTCACACGTCCCCCTGCCATCTCCCTGCACCTCCTCCCTACCTCCTCCCAGTACATCTAAACGCCCACACTTACCCAGCCAACAGTCCCCCAGCACACAGATTTCATCCACCCCCACACCTGCACCCAAGGCACCTCCACATACACACCTCACAACCATACCCACTCTCTCCACTCCCAAACATCCTTACCTTGACCTCCCTTGTGTCCCCCAAAAATATTTCCTCAGAGAGTTTTCCCTGTTCCCCACCAGTGCCCCAGTCCCTATTCCCCCATGCACCCTGCTACCCTTGCAAGGCCCCTGCCTTCTGCCTCCCAGTCCACCACTGCCCCTCGCCAGGCCCCTCCACCACCTGCCACTTCCGCACCTGTCACGTCCACTGCTCCTCCTGCCAAACCCAAGCCCATGCCCGCTCCCTCCACTTCCAAGGCCAAGCCCACTCCCTCCACTTCCAAGGCCAAGGACAAACTCCCCCCCGGCTAAACTCCCCCTCTTGAAGGGCAAGCCCACTGACCACCCCTTCCAAGCCCACACCAAAGGACCCCCCTCTCAAAAGCCCCCACCCCACCCCTGAGGTGCCGGCATACCCCATTGATGGCCCTTCCCTGTGGAGGCCTGCACTTTGCAGTCAGGAGTCAAGCTGGGGTGTCACCTTGTGCCCAGTATGCTCGGGGCACTGTGGGACTTTTGGACTGGCCCTTGGGCCTGTGTGTACATACTTTTCTTCCAGATTTTAATATTTATAATATATCAGTGCCACAACACCGTTGATGTCGATGGTACCTACCTAGTCCTGGCTTTCCTTCCACATGTATGTGTGGTGGTTGTGGGTATTAACATGTATGCATGTGTGTATGTGTGTGTGTTGGTACGGGTGTTTGTATATGCGTGTGGCTGTGGCTTCCCATGTTGTGTGTGTGATGTGTGTGTGTACTAACGTTGTTCCCTCCAGTGTGTGCTAGGCTGGTGTACTTATGGTTGGTATCTTGGTCACCATCGCTGGTCTGGGAGTTGCATGGCCAGGTAGAGCTTTGGGAGGAGTTGCAATTCACATGACATGGCACCTACAGACGTGCCTGTGTTCCTGAAGGTGGGTGTTCCCTTTTATATTGTTTGTTTCTGCCTGGCTTTTGGTGGCAGTGGATCCGCCCTGGAAATCCTGGCGGTGTGCAACCTTGTAATGTGGTCGTGGGATACTGCCTGACCGCCGGCCTGGAAATGGCTGCTGCCAGCCCCACCAGCCCCTCCGCTGTGGCGGGCTGAACAGTAACTTGGCTGTGTTCTGCAGGTGCCTTCCCAGTGCGTGTGATGTGGCTGTCTTCACCGCCGGGCCCGCGGCGGCGCGACCGCCAACTTCTCCACTGAGGTCCCCTGACTGCCAAATTGGTAAGAAGGTCTTAATGTCTGTGAGGAATCTAGACTTGTATAACAATTGTCAGTGAGTGATTTGTAGCCAAGGTGTATCATGGTTCTGCCCATGTATGTGGGATTTTATAGGATATAACCAGCATTATTCTTTTTAAATATGATTTCTAGTGCGTAACTTCATGTGTTAGTAGCAAGTATTACCTATCCAAGATCATTGTCTAAATTATTTTTCTAAGAAGTGGTTTGTCGTTTTTCTTGGAATGTTTTTCCTTGCACTTCCTATTGCTCTTGTGCTCGTTGATCCTAGTATGTGCTTTGCAGGATATCTTACCCATGTATTTAAGCTCACATGGGCATGTGAAGATAGAGACAATGTTTTCACTATTGCACTTCTTCAGCGGTCTCAGTTAGCTATGGTCAATTGGTGTCAATATCTATCTCTTTATAGATGTTCGTGAATTGATATACAGAACATCGACCACATAGGTAGTGTCTGGTGACTATTGGTAAAACCCACAGTGTAGTGGGTATGGTTGGTGTAGGTGTAATGGTCTGAGTGCGGACCGGTTTGTCCCTGATACTTGTCCCTCATTTGGAGAAAAGAGTACCCACTTATTTCCTGTTTTATGAAGAATATTACAAAAAAATGTAAATTATCTTTTTCACTTTATTTCAGATAATGGAGAAGATAGATACACAGGTTAACCTCTAAGATTGCTGTTTGGGGTGTGTTTCCAACAGAAAGTCTCTACTATTATTACAGGCTCATTTTCTTGCCCTCTTTGTGATTTTCTTAGGGTATGTTTGAGCTGTGAGTTTTTTTGTCAGACTTAGAGCCTGATTACGGCCTTGGTGGATGGGATACTCTGTCACAAACGTGACGGATGTCCCGTCTGCTGTTTTACAGGTTCCATAGGATATAATGGAACTTGTAATACGGTGGGTGGGATATCCGTTACGTTTGTGACGGAGTATCCCATCCACCAAGGTCGTAATCAGGCTGTATATGTCCATTTGTTGGACATGTTACCATCCGAAGAGTAACATCTGATCCGTAAAAATTGCCCAAATGGGAGGTTTTCCCAAAGTGGTCTAGGATAAAAGCTGTTGAATCTTAAGAAGCTGTTCTTGTCCGATGGTCTCTCAAAGACCTTTGTTACAAATTTGCCATCTTTAATCTCTATAGAAAGGTACAAGAATGCAAGTTTCTCTGGCTAACGTGAGAAAATTGAAAAAAAGGGCACAATATTTGAGCCATTGTGTAAATTCCAGACCACTGGTGGTGTCCCCATGCTAGATGATTCACACATCCAATATTTACCTGTGCCACAATATAATCTGATCCTTATTGTTGTTAGTGTAGATGTGTACATTCAAACTGATGCACATGCAGACAGGCCAAACAAAGGGCGAAGGTACTACATATTGATGTTCCTTGAATTTGGCGGTGCAATGTTACCACTGTAATTGAATAAATGTTCTGTCAGCACTATTCTGGCGCACTCCATTCATGGGATCCTGGGGTACACTTTTCCATTTCCAACATTTAGAACAAGTGCAGCTAGTCAACCGAGACAACATAACACTGTTAGTTGTTTTTAAAAGGACCGAAGTGTAGCAGCCACACAATGTGGCGAGGAAGGCCCCTAAAAACCAGGCCCGGGTTCCTAGCCACCATAGAAAATATTTGTGGTGTGCGATAAGGTTGGTCAGAGCCTACGATTTAGTGGAAAAGCTGCTGTGTTGGGGGCCATACCATGATTCCATCTTTGAGCAGAACCCACACGCAAAGCGCCTGCATGTTTCTTTTTTTCCTGTTACCGTGCATACATTAACTGGGAATATCACTGCACCAGTGCATGCACTGCAGACAGAAGAGCTCAGAAACATGAAGACGCAATTGCTGCCCTGTATTTCTTAGCACTGCTGTCTGCAGCTCAAGCACTAACTTGGAGATGTTTTGCGTTAATGTATCAACTGAAAATAGCAACAAGCAACTTACAGACCTCCTTTTGCATTGGCACAGTGCAGAGAACAGGGTCATGGTCTGCATGGTACGGCCCCAGAGATCAGAACCACGGGGCAGCATTTGTCTCTATGTTTTCGCCCTCTGCTGTCAATCGATATGTTTTTAGACAATTGAAGAGATAAAAAAAACACTAACAGACCCCATGAACATAAATTTTCCGAAATGCCAGAGATAGCAGGTGACATCACATGCCATTTGACCTTTACTTTTTCTCACACACATACTTACACACACACACACTTTTACACATTCACACATACACACACTTACTCACATAAACAAACTCTCACCAGGAAGCACCAACACACCATACATTTAAAAGTATGTTTATTTACCTCAAAAGCCAGTGAGGGTCATATTCCAGCTACTTGTACTCCATTCTTTATTACACTAATAGTGAATAATAAACTATTCACTATTAGTGTAACAAAACACTGACAGAAAACAAGGAAAATGGAGCTCCAACCGATATCTGCAAGGACGAGTTACCCCTGCGGTCCTGGTACTGATTTTGCCACCTCTGTGGCCTAGGTTCGCTAAGATAGTGCAACTGGTCGCAAGGAGCAAGGGCGACCTCTAAATGACATCCATGGCAAACCCTTTCTGTGCCAGCAAAGAGCAGAAAATGGGATCATGATACGCCCCCAAGTCTTCTATTCTGTAACTTTTTAAAATAATTATTTGTATTCATATTTCGAACCTTTTATTGTAGCACAGTACAAATCAGTAACGTTACAGAGCCAATATTCAGCATATGTTCTGCAGGCCAATGCCATATAATACAAAAGAAGTCAATTCTGTAACTTAAACTCAGTTTGGCAGATTAGGTGAGATTAATTTACACATTATAAAACACTGTAAATCACCTCAAGGCACATCAGCAACGGGGAGAGGTAATAGAAGAACACAGATAAAGACACTAAAAGAAGATTTTCTAAAACAAAATGTGCAGAAATCTTGGAGCTTGTGGAGCAGCCCAAGAACACACAGTACAGCACTGGAAGGCAGGGCCTTAACTCACTGCTAGTCTTTGTTTATTTTTTAAAGAATAAATGTATGTGCGCAAGGTTTTACTCATAAGCCTGTGGCTGGTACTATCAAATGTGGGGGGTGCGGTATATCAAGGCTGTGTTGTCTTGATTCCACCTGATGCCTCTTTGATCCGTCACTAGACACTCTTATCCTTTGTATTGCACTCTTGCATGGAGCAGCCCCTCCATGTGGGTACAGGAGTGTCGCCCCACCAAAGAAAATGCCCCCTATAATGGAAAAATAAAATGGTGTAGTAGAGTTTTCAGGAATAAAGAAGTAACACAACTCTGATAGCAATATAGTATTTATCAAAAAATATTACGGCCGGGAGCACTGCTCAGTTCTGTAACTGAAACCACACTCAACTCATCTTTTCCAACAGCGTCTTTCATAGGTTTAATTCGGATATGTTTATTTATCATTTTTCCAATTAACACAGTATCTCAAAATAATGTTATCTACCTTCATTATTGGCACACGGAATAATTCTCATAAAAGACATCTGGCTACTTGTCACTAAAAATGCAGCTGTAATGTATATAATATACGTATGCATCCTCTAATGAGCACAGTTTCTTTTGATCTCACCTTTGGAATTCTATCTGTGTTTCCTCCCTACGCTGCTCCCATAATCTGAAGTTTTATGGCCTATCCCCCTCCCTCTACCAGCCTTGACACTCACAAGAATCCCATGCCCTCCTTTCAGGTCTGCCATGATGTACCCCTCCTCCTAGCACTCGTATCAGGAAGTGGCTCAGGCTCTCTTGTGTGCGGCCTTCTGAATTATCTGTGATATGCGAGGACTGGCTGCAACTGCTTTGCCCTGCACCTGGCCTGTTCCTTCATTTTCCTTTCTGCCCCTGTATTCCATTTTAACTTGATACCCTGGTTTAGGCCTGTATTTTTCTTGCACTGTATATGCTCCTGCACGTTTCCCCCTTAAGCCATGTGTTGACGAGAGTGGGCATCCTTTCTTTCTTTTGAGGCCTATTACAATGGTAAAAAACGTTGTTTATTACCATTTTCTTTTTCAGTGTCCCGTCCTGAACAGTGTCACTCTTGCAGGCTCTTTTTATCCATTCTGTCTCTCTTTGTCACTGTTTTCTCAAGTATTATTTCCTCCTCCTTTCTCCCTTTTGTGTTTTTCTTTCTCTTGCTCTGAACCAAAATCTGAATACTAAGTGTTGGTCCCAAAATATCTGCCCACGGGCCACACCTTGAACCACTGGCTTAAATTTACTACTGCAGGTATTACGATGTTCGCTAACTTTTTTTTGTAAGGTTTTTCAAAGTAGAAGGTGGTTCAGACTTCTGGTTGCAGTGTGAAAAGTGAAGGCCAGCTCATGAAGCAAGCATCAGGGGACCGAAGCCATAACCCACAGAGGGCCCGGGAACAATGTTCCTGAAACAGCCCCAAAAGTCTAATTGCACCATGGAAAAAAGATTACAAAGAAGCTCAAAGTGATATGATTACTAATGTCTAACCACCTGCATGAGATTGCCTGAATTGTTTGCTCAAGTAAAGCAGTAGCCAGTCATCCCCATAACTTGTCTCAGTGATTATGCTGGGTGGTAAATGGGTGTCAAAATTCCTTTCAGAGGGCCATGGGGCAAACAGAAGCTACTGGGCCCAACCACCTGGGTAAGGCTTTTTACTTGTGATGTTCCAGGGCCCAGCTTACAGTGGTCCCTGAGCAACTGTGCCAAGGCCTTTTTAATACTTGACTCTCAGTAGCAGCATGGGTCGAGATATCCAAGGCTTCTCTTGGAGGTGGTAGATGAAAAAATGTTGAAAACCATCTCACAACTCAAAATATGTTCAATGGCAGCAGTGAATGATTGTCCAGTCTAAAACGTGCTTTTATGAAAAAAGTTTTAATAAAAAGATGGAGTATTTATGTACGAACAAAAGGTAAAATACAGCACACACAACAGTACCCACCGTCCCCAGAAAGGCAGATCCTGGAGTCCCAGTTCCCTCTCACTAATGGTAGTGGTTCTTCCCCATTCACTATAGGAGACATTCAGGTTAAACCCCACTAGTAGTCTAAGTCTCAAGTTTCGCACTCTGACTCCTCCAAAAGTGTTCTAGTGCCCGAAGCACAATGCAGTGAACACGTTCCCCTGGGCCTTCTGGCCCTAAGATCAGTATTACCCACTGCTTCAGGGCTTGCACTACCAGAGTCCCTGGGAATGTTTTACTCTAGGATGTTGTGAAGGGCTGCAGAGGCTGCTGACTGTGATTAGCACTCATGGCTCAGCAGGGGAAGCTACTGGGCGTCCACGGCACTTCCTCCAGTGATCTGCAGTTGGGGTTCATGCACGCACAGGTCATCACAGCATTCTCTCCTCTTGGCGATGGTGGAACCAGGCAATGTTTCTCATTCTTCATTGTGGCCCCCTATGGCATACTGGGTCACCAACTTCACTCTGCACATGTACTACGACCTGATCTGCATGACAGTCATGCAATCGTCATGGCAGGCTCTTCTGGCAAATGGGGAAGATAGCTTTACCCTGCACACATGTGGTGGCTTGATCCATGCAACCACAGCTAACTTCATGTGGCCCTCGCTGAGATACGGAGTAGCCAACTTCAATCTGCATGAGGGTGACGACCTAAACAGTGCAGCAGCCATCTCCTTAAACCTCGATGTAGGGATCCACTTGCCAGCAGCCCCCACTGGACCTTACTCCCTGAAAGAACTCTTGTCTTCTTCACAGGACACAATGATCTTGGCAATAAGGCAGGCATTGGTGCTTCAGGCTCTGGGACCAAGTGGTCTTGGATTTTGGGTCAGTTGAGGGCCTGGTTCCTTTTAGAGTGCCCGCTCCTCTGTCCTGCCCTTCCTTTAGAAAGCAGTCTGTCACAGTAGGAACAACTCAAAATTTGATGTCTCCACAATATACAACATTCAAGTAAATAGAGGTTCACATCTACGGCAGACACAGTGATATGTCCAATAAAAGGTTACCCCAGTACCCCAGCCCTACTCTTTATGGTTCTTTTATCAGCCCCATCTTCTTCCTGACATGTGCCTAGGCCTTTTCCAGTGACAACTCCCTCAACCAAAGAGCACACTTTAAAGTACATGGAAAAGCCTGCCTCTCCTTCTTCCCCTGTGTGTTGCACCCAGTTCTCAGGAATGCAGCAATCCACAGATCTGCCTAGGGGGGTTCCTATACAGTCACATGCTCCTCCAGTCAGCTCTGGGTCTCCAAAAATTGAGCACATAGGGCATATTAAGAGCCCTTAGTGCATACTTGCACCACATTAGCGGCATTTTCTTTATGCTAATGTGGCCCAACGAGGCCAAAATTGCAGTGCCAGATTTACAAAGCGGTGGAATTCCTGCATTGCCCCACTTTGTAACCCCTTGCGCCACACTATGCCTGTGCTAGACATAATATATGCAAGGAGGGTGTTCCCCCATTGGGAGGCGAAAAAATGGCAGAAAAAAATCTAAAAGATTTCTTTGCGTCATTTTTCTCTGCATTTTTACCAAGTATTTTAAATATAGCGCATACATGGTGGTGGTAGTGGGGTGCAAAGGGGTGTAAGGAACGTGGTGCTGCACTGGGTGCAGTGCTACTTTTCTTAAATCTGCCCCATAGTCTTCCATGTATTGTACTATTCAGAGGCACATAGACACAGCACACACATGCAAACACTTGTGCGCTGCACAAACTACAAACTAACTTGTTGTAGGCCAAGGGTTGAGTTAAGCAGTTAGCAACGGAACTTTGCATAAGTGAGCCTGTAGGTCTTACTGCAGTGACACAGGCAAAAAGTTCACTTCTTCTAATCACTATATGCTACTATATTCTTGCCAAAAGCAAAACCCTTTCACCACTATCGGGTTAGCACTTTGGGTGCCCCTCCCGGTCCAACAAGACTGCTATCTGTGAGACGGGCCTATGTCACCGTGAGCATGCGTGATCTGTGTTTGCTCATGACATCAAAAATTAGCACCAGGGATTAACGCAAAACGCTGCAAATGGGAGCAGGGCCAAAAGTGCATGAATTCGCAACTTTTGGTAATCAAGAAACACAGACTAGCGTGTTTTAAGGAGCCAAACAGCAGAATCAAACACCGTGTTCTTTTAAAGATATGACCCCAGGCGACATCTTATTACTTCATGAGTCCGCCTCTCCAGAAAAGAGCAGTAATAACATATAGCCACTTGGAATAAGGTACTGAGTCATCCTAGTAACAAAAGCGCATATCACTTCCACTGCCAGCATTGGGTTAATGTCTCTCACTAGGGGCGCGCCGCCCGAGTTTTACTAACCGCAACCACCTTGCGTACATTGGGGTCAAACAAACCTGCTGAAGTGCGATGGACGGAGGACAATTATCCTGCAGGATTACAACAGACGTGCTGTACTGTTAGCTTTCCGTTTCACTGGGCCCTCGATGAATAAATAAATTGGCTTGAAGCTGGGTGGTTGGCTCCCTGCTGGCGTCACGCTCTGTTTAACGGCTGCCACGTGCCCTGTGTAATCTGCAGATAGTCTTGCAGACTTGGCCCTTGCCCAGTCCCTCCATGAGTTGGAAGAGGCGTTGTAGAGCCAGTTTAATTATGCACTCACTATAAACGAGGACGATAACACTGTGTGGGAGCTAAGATCATTATTCATTTGATGAACATATTTTTAAACAAAAAAACATAAGCTCGTCACGCGAACACGTGATTTGTTCTGAAAAGTCAAACGCCACATTTTAGTTTCTGAAAAGTGGTCTAAACGGAAGATGCTGCGACACTATGAGCTGCACTTCATGTGCCATTTCCACAGGACTTGAAATGCTGAACTGATTGAATACTTCCGTATCTGCCCAAATCAGTACGACATAATTTGAGATGTGGGCCTTAGGGGTCAAGCAAGTATTACTTAACACTTCACAAGAACTGAGAGGAAAATGGATTTTGTGTTCTGCGACTTCGGAATTTTATATCTGAGTATTTAAAAAAAATCCAAAAACTTTCTGAGAGAACGTAAAACCTGCCTATTTTCATTCTAATATCATTTTTTTTAATCAGTGGTGCCTGGGGATCTTCTTTTTCTCTTGAGATGTCTACCATGATGCAAGGCCCCATAATGTGATAGAGAGTTTAACCCCTTTGCTTTCAGGCCTTTTCCCCCTGATAGCACGTCCAGTCCTTATAAATTACTTATACTTGGACACGCTGGAGGTCGTGAACCTTTTGACCGGGTTGAGCTCTCCTCAACCAAAGAATTGTCGGATCCCTCAAATCAATAATAATCATTTATCATCAATAACCAATACTCAATTCGTAATCAATCAACAAATTAGTTAAACAGAAAATCAATAAACACACCATGACTTTTCAGTCATGAATGACCACACCCGTTTATTAAAAGTTAATGAGTTTATTTCCCTATATTAACAAAGCTAACACAATGTAAGTAAGTCTCAAAATCAATGATATACATATACGAACATTACTGGCTGTCCGTATCGACAGAAGAAACGCAATCTACATAAAACTTGGATTATAATTCACTCAGCTATAGCAATGCAAATCACTAATAAGAGTAACTGAATTTGACTAATTGCATACATCGGTCAGCATAACAAGATTTCAATTCAGCACGGTGCATCAAATGAATACCTCAACTAACCTCTGATTAGCATTGGCATGTGGGGCTTCATGCAAAATGAATTTAATCAACACAAATTTAGAAAACTTTTAGCTTAGGCTCTGTCAAAATAAGCAGTTGGTACCTAAGAAGGAAAATACAATGAATAATACATTTATCCTTTCATAATTACCAAATACAATCAGCATTCAAGATAAGTCTTCGTCCTTCAGGTACTGGTTCGATCAGCATGGGGCAGACTTCGAAGGGGCAAAGTTTAAGGCAAGTTTTCCTTGCAGCAGCAAGGAAAGTGAGGGGGCAAAAGTTATTATATGGGCAAGGCAAAGTAAAGTTAAAGTTAAAGTCTCTAGGGTGAGAATTCTTTAAAGTCTCTCTCTGGGATAGAGAAAAGGCATCAGAGTGTCATCAAAATGGCTTCTCAAATCTGGCTTCAAAATGGGATCAAAGAAAAATGTCTGGCTTCTCTTCGTCCGGTGGGATTAAATAAGAAACATTCCAAATTCTTCAGGGTCTTCCATTGGAGGGTCCATTGGGTGGTTTCTCTTTAATCAATGAATAGTGTCTTTTCTCTTAATGCTCATCTACGCATAAGGTGTCCTTGGAGTTTTGGAACACAAGTAGCAACAAAGTTGCCAATTAATTTTACATCAGTGTCCTCATTGTCTGCACCTGCAGAAACTGACCTTGCTTCAAAGGGGATGAAAGTTGCCTAGCACGCAACTTTTGAGATAAGTGTATTAGTCATTCTACTGGAAAAATACAGCTTTTAAAGGCTTAAAATACGTCTTTATTAATACAAGTGAAAGCTACGCAGTTAAAATTGAGACCAGGTGACTAGGCCAAAGCCTCTGCTAAATTTAAGCTAAGCATATAACAGTTTAACGAGAAAATCGTAGAATATATCTTCAATTATGACACATTCAGACATTTGTCGATTTTCATGATTAATTAAGCTTGTTTATACTAATGGCGAACTACTTCGTGGGCACATTTTTCTACATACATTATTTTTCTTTGCTAAAATCACATTGTCTTATATGGTTTTGTTACATGATATATGAATATTTGTTAGTCTTTCTTTTTCTGCTTCATCAATCCCTCCTCTGATGACTAATTATGTCATCACATTAAATCTTTCACAAATTTTATTTCATTAAAATTCTGTTTCAATAATTTTGCATTTCAATCATTTCCTGTTTCCTTTTTACTCCCTTTGATTTTTCCCTGTATAATTTTACCATTTCCTTTTGTTCTTTCTCTTCAATTCTTCTTTTGTTTCTTGATTTCAATATTTTAATAGCTTTCCATATTCCCCAAATACCTATTAAGCAAATTAGTATTATTAATATCCCTTTGACTATTTTCAGTAATATTCCATTCCAAATGTTGCTGAGCCAATTTCACTCGGAAGAAAATCCTTTTCCAACCTTTTCCCATAATCCTGGTTCTTTCAATTCTTTCAAATCTTTACTATTGTTAGTTACATTTGTAAGCATATTTCTAATTTGTTTACTGTTGTCTGGAATATATGAACAACAGTGACGTGCACTAAGCATTTTGCAAACGCCGCCATTCTTTGCTAAAAGAATGTCTAAAGCAAGCCGGTTTTGAAGAGTCATAGCTCTTTCTGCAGCAAGTTCAGTATCCATCAGGATCATTGCTCCTGAGAAATTTGTCAGCATGTTATCCACAACAGTAGACAACTTTCGTATTTTGATTGAATTCAATATAACTCCTACTGAAGGAATTATTGCTCCAAATATGTCTCCTACCACCCCAGAATCTGTCTCCCTTTTCTGAATACGATGTAATTCAGACAGCTTTGGAAGTTTCTTTAAGTCATCTAGTTGATAAATCTTTGGGAATACTATTCCCAAATAACATCTCCCGTACCATCCTTTTGGAAGACGATAATAGGCATTGAGTCCACAAATATAATATTCTCCTGGAGTAGCTGGATCTAGGCCATTTAACATGAACGTCCATTTACTCTGGAATAAAAACACGTGTTTACATTCACTCGTTCCTACAAAGATTGTGTCATAATATGATTTTGGTCTATATGTACAAAGTTTCCCTATGTGTAATGCATCTAAAGCTAGTTTCCCTTGTGTCTTTATTGCGGCAAAAGCATAGTTGTCTACAGATGTCCTTTTATGTAATTCCTTTTCTAATTTTTCCTTTACCATTTTCCTTCTATCTTCAGTGTGATCTAAAAACTTTTTCTCTACGGGTGAAAGTAAGCATGTAAGGTTGTCTCGATGAGCGTG
Organism: Pleurodeles waltl; assembly: GCF_031143425.1. Taxonomy (NCBI): domain Eukaryota; kingdom Metazoa; phylum Chordata; class Amphibia; order Caudata; family Salamandridae; genus Pleurodeles; species Pleurodeles waltl. The sequence continues at coordinate 1,764,428,384 of NC_090440.1, forward strand.
AACTGTGGAAAAAGGTGATAATGGTTCAAAGAAACCTCTAACTCATTTTATATAATAATCTCTTGCTACTTTACTTAAGTACTCAATTATGGGGACATATGAAAATACAACATCATGATTGGAATAGAAGTATTGAATATACTCCTGGCCATAAAATCTGGTTAGTAACAAACTACATGTTATTCCATACGTAAGGGGCATGCTATGATATGTCACCCCTTCTGTTACTGATGTAGGGATTTGTGTACATATATAACAATCTTTCGCGTCCATTGTCTCAACATACTCATTCAGCAAGCGATAGAAAACATTAGATAAGAGTTCTTTCTTGTTGTTAGTATAGTCATGTAAGTATTTTTCGTCTCGTTCGAGTTTCTCCAAAGGAGTTAATTCAGTAGTAATTTTAAAAATAGAAGCATCATTCGCGTCTCTTTCATTCCCTCCATGCATTCCAAGAATTATTGCCATAATTATTAGTACACATGCAATTATTAGACCTATACACATGTATTTACAATATGTCATCTTATGTCCTTGTGTAGTATTGTCTGTCATGATCTATAGAGAATCAGAAAGTTGAAGATAGTTTATCAAATCAAATGTGCAGATATATATATATATGTGTAGGATCAACGAGGTCAAAGTTCACACAGTTTTCTTTAGCAGCTTAGTCTCTTATCGGTTTAGCAGCTTTGTCTCAAAATCGTTTTTAAAAGTCAATCAGGTTATCAATGTCTTATTCGGTAATGTTCATGAAATTCAATTTTCAAGTGCCAAAGTGTTGTTCTGCTTCTTCATTTTCAAGACTAAGAGATAGAAATTTGTCTGACCAATCGTTAGTAGCTGTGTATGCCCATTCTGGACCATTATAACTTCTGCTCGCTATTCTTTTCCTTTTCACTTTTGCATCTCCTTTCGATTCCCTTTCGCTTATGTCTTGTTCTTTGGCTGTGTCTTTTTCTTCATTCAATGTTGTTATGAAAGATACTTCTTTTCTTTTCTCCTTCAATTTTGGCCCTTTGTTTTCGTTTAATGTTTCTTTAGTCTTTGATTTCACTGGCTATATGCTTTGTCTCTGTTTCGCGTTGCTTTCACCTGATGGACCTGCAACCGGTTCTGGAAGAATTGGAACAATTTCGCTTTGCTCTGTCTTGTCTCCTTCCTCTAGGAGGTCAATCAGGTTTTCTCCTTCTTTTCCCGTATGGTCTGCTTCTGGGAAAGCCCTCCTCTTATTAGGCTCTCCTGCTTCTTCACCTGAGATAGGATCTTTGTCACCTCCTCAGGCTTCTTCTCTGTTGTCCTCAAAAGGATCGACTGCGGGTTCCTCAGCGAATATCTCTTCTGTCCCAATTTCTTCTTGCTCGCTTTCAGGCTCTCTTCATTCTGTCTCAGTGCCTGGTACTTTCCTGTTAGTTGTGGGTAATTTCAGTGCTTCAATTTCCTCTTCTGTGGGACACGTCACCCTTTTCGTGTGACTGGCGTGAATCCAGTTGGGAACTCCTGCACACTTCACAGCGGTGGTAGTTGTCAGAATCACTTCAAAAAGGTCCTTTCCAATGGGGTTCCAAACACGACTTTCTCACGTGCTTCTTTACCACAACCCAGTCACCTGCTTTCAGGGCGTGTCCTGGACCTTGGATCTGTGGCAAGGTGGTTGCCTCTACCTGGTGAGAAAAAGAGTGGACCACATCAGCCAGACCTTTGCAGTAGTCCAATACCATATCATCTGTTGTAATTTACAAGGGCATTCACTGGAACTGCTGGAAGTGTCATGGCTCTGCCCATGAGTATTTCATGTGGTGATAGTCCAGTCTTTCTATCAGGTGTGTTTCTCATTGACATGAACACCAAAGGTAATGCGTCAGGCCATTTAAAGTTTGTGGATGCACATATTTTCGCCATTCTTGATTTCAGAGTGCCATTCATTTGCTCCACTAGTCCTGATGCTTCAGGGCGGTAGCTACAATGCAACTTTTGTTCAATGTTCAGTGCTGCACATAGCAATTTGATTACTTCGTAATTGAAGTGACTTCCCCTATCTGATTCTAAAGAGATCGGAAATCCGAAACGTGGTATTAGTTCTCTCAAGAGTAGTTTTGCAACTGTGAGACTGTCATTTCTGCGTGTAGGGTATGCTTCAATCCAGTGACTAAAAATACACACAATCACCAACACATATTTCAAGCCTGCATGCATAGGCATCTCAATGAAATCCATTTGCATCCTGCTCAACGGCCCACCTGCTCTTCCAATGTGGCTCAAATTTACTACGGTTCCCTTCCCTGCGTTCATTTGTTGGCAAATGACGCAACAATGGCAAACTGCTTCTGCAACTTGGTGAAATTTGGGATTAAACCAATCAATTTTGAATAATCTAATCATGGCATCTCTTCCAATGTGTGCTTGTCCATGATATAACCTAGCTATTTGTGTCAAAAGACTGTCTGGCAAAACTAATCTCCCTTCACTTGAAACCCACAAATCATCTGGTTTCTTTACGCATTGTAATTTACTCCATGAGAGTTTTTCATCCTTACTAACATTATTTTGTAGGAATTTCAATTCTTCTATTGTGTCTACAACTTTTAGAGCAAAGGCTTCACTTGGTTCAAGTTCTGGCTCACTTATCAAATTCCATTCATCTCTGAGCAATATACAGTTCAATGCGCAAAACCTTGCGACTTGATCTGCATATCCATTTCCCAAAGAAACAAAGTCTTGTGATTTTGAGTGTGCACTGCATTTTACCACTGCTACTTCTCCTGGTAACTGGATAGCATGTAACAATTCTCTTATTCTTTCACCATTTTTCACTGGTGATCCTGAAGAGGTCCTAAAGCCTCTTTGTGACCACAATTGTCCGAAATCATGCACTATTCCAAATCCGTACTGACTGTCAGTGTAAATGGTGACTTTCATTAATGCAGAAAGTTGGCAAGCTGTAGTAAGGGCTACTAGTTCCGCTACTTGTGCAGAATAAATTCCTTGAAGCCAAGATGCTTCTAGAACACCAGTTATTGTACATACAGCATATCCTGCTTTCAATATTCCTAGTGCATCTCTTAAACATGAACCATCAACAAAAATAATCTGATCATTTTCTTCCAATCGAGTATCTTTGATATCAGGTCTTGGTTTAGTACAAAATTCAGTCACTTGAAGACAGTCATGCTCGATATCATCGGCGTTTTCAATTTCAACATTTTCACTGGGAAACAAGGTTGCTGGATTTAACGTAGTGCATCTTTTTAACTGCACATTAGGTGATCCCAAAATTATTGTCTCGTACCTTGTAAGCCTAGCACCAGTCATGTGCCTTGTTCGGGAAGGTGTCAAAAGTATTTCGACTGAGTGAGGGACCATAACTGTTAAAGGATGTCCCATCACTATTCCTTCACTTTGATTCAGGCTCATACCAACTGCTGCTACAGCAGGCAAGCGTTCTGGTAAGGCTGCTGTGACTGGATCCAAAGTAGCTTAAAAATATGCTACTGGTCTGTTTACGCCACCATGGGCTTGAGTCAAGACAGACAAGGAACATGCATCACGTTCATAACAAAACAATGTGAAAGGCTTTGTGTAATCAGGCATTCCTAAAGCTGGAGCTCTGCACATACATTCCTTTAATTCAATAAAGGCATCCATTTAATCTCTTTTCAACATTATTTCATCCTGCGCATCTTTCTGGGTCAGTTTCAGTAAAGGTTTGGCTAGAGTTGAGAAATTGGGAATCCTTTGGCGACAGTAGCCCACCATTCCCAAAAACTTTCTCACCTCTTTTCTTGTTTTGGGTGGACTCATTTGAAGTACACTCGTTATTCTTTCTTTCATTATTTTTCTCGACCCTTTTTCTATTTGGTGACCCAAATATTTCACTTTCTTTTGGCAGTATTGCAATTTCGAAGGAGACACTTTGGCCCTCATTCTGACCCTGGCGGTTTGAAACCGCCAGGGCAGAGCGCCGCGGAAGCACCGCCAACAGGCTGGCGGTGCTTCATGGGCAATTCTGACCGCGGCGGTAAAGCCGGGGTCAGAAAAGGGCAACCAGCGGTTTCCCAGCGGTTTACCCCTGGCCCAGGGAATCCTCCATGGCGGCGCTGCTTGCAGCGCCGCCATGGGGATTCCGACCCCGTTCCCGCCAGCCTGTTCCTGGCGGTTTACACCGCCAGAAAGAGGCTGCCGGGAATGGGTGTCATGGGGCCCCTGGGGGCCCCTGCACTGCCCATGCCACTGGCATGGGCAGTTCAGGGGCCCCGTAACAGGGCCCCATAATGATTTTCAGTGTCTGCTTTGCAGACACTGAAAATCGCGACGGGTGCAACTCCACCCGTCGCACCACTGGAAATCCGCCGGCTCCATTCGGAGCCGGCTTCCTCTTTGCAGGGGCTTTCCCGCTGGGCCGGCGGGCGATCTTCTTGAGATCGCCCGCCAGCCCAGCGGGAAAGTTAGAATCACCGCGGCGGTCATTTGACCGCGGTGCAGTGTTTGGGCGGTTTCCGCCCGGCAGGCGCTGCCCGCCGGGGTCGGAATGACCCCCTTTGTATCCATTCCTTCCCAAATGATTCAGTAGGGCAATAGTGTCAACTGTACAGTCATTTTCTGTTTTGGATGCAATCAGTAAATAGTCAATATACTGTACTAAGGTTGATTCAAAAGGCAATTCCAATGATTCCAGATTTTTCTTTTTTCTTTAGAATCTGATTGAAAATTGATGGTGACTCCAAAAACCCTTGAGGAATTCGACACCAACTGTAGACTCTGTCCAGGAATTTGAAGCTAAAGAGAAATTGGCTGTCCTCATGAAGAGGCACAGAAAAGAATGCTTGTGACAAATCGATGACTGAGAACCACTCTGCATCACAGGGAATTTGAAACATTATTACAGCTGTATTTGGTACTACTGGACAACATATGAGTATTATGTCATTTATTTTTCTCAAATCTTGAACAATTCGGACTTTTCCACTTGGTTTTATTAGTCCCATAATTGGTGAATTACATGGACTACTTAGTACTTCTTTCAGTACTCCCTGTTTCATAAATTCATCAATGAGTTGGGTGACTTTCATGAGAGTATCTTGTGACATATGGTATTGTGGAGTCTGATGAAAATTTACATTAGGTTTTACAGTCAATTTCACTGGTTCTGCTCCTTTGATCAATCCTACTTCTTTCCCTGTCATATCCCACACCTCCTTCTCAACAGTTTCTTGTAAATCAGTTGGAATATCTGCTTCAGTGAGCATAGGATAAAGAGTAATCAGGGGATACTCTTCATCAACAGTTTCCATTTCTTCTTCTTCTTCTAAGCTGTCCTCTTCTTCCTCATCACTGTTTGTCTGAATTTTAATTCCATTATGTGAGCACATAATTGAACATCCTAGTTTGCATAATAAATCTCTTCCTAATAAGGATATTGGACTTGAGTCTCACACCACAAATTTATGTAACCCTTGAAAGTTACCAATTTTGACTTGCACTGGATCTGTAATTGGGTTTGTCAGATACCTATTTGCTACTCCCACTACTTGAACTGTTCTCCCTGAAAGTGGCAAATTTGGTACGATACTTCTGACTGTAGAGCGTGTAGCTCCTGTGTCAACCAGAAATGAAACATTGTGACCCATAACTCTTCCTTCCACATATGGTCCCTTTTGATCAACCTCCAAAGATGCTGCAAGCATACAATTTCCCGCCTCATCTGAACTTTCACTCTCCCATTCATTGTTTATTCCATTCTCACTGTGTAACGGGAATTGGTGTACTGTGTTACTTGGATTCATTCCTTGACCTGTAACCTGTTGAGGAAGCATTACTTGTTGCTGATTTATTGGTGCTAAGGGTACTTGCATTTGCTGATTAGGTACCATAGGAAATTGCTGTTGCATTGGCTGTGATTGTACCATTTGTACACGAGGCATTTGCACCTGCTGTTGCTGAATAAGTTGTAGACATTGCATCTGATTTACATTATTTTGAAAATTTGGGTTTGGACCTCCCAATTTTGGCCCTCTCATATTCTGAAATGTATTGACATAATTGTTTTGCTGACCTACACCTTCCTGCACCGACATTGGGCACTCCCGTTTCCAATGTCCGACGATTCCGCACGTGTGACATGGCATCACTTTCTTCATTGCCTGTATACCATTAGGAATCACAACAGTATTTAAATCAGGACCATTACTCACAAAACCTCCTCGGCCTCTGCCTCTCATCTGTGGCTGAAACATAGCATTTGCCTGCTGTTGCTGCTGCGGCAACTGTTGTTGGAAACCTTGCAAACCTGTCTGAGCTGCTCTAATCTGCATCACCATCACTTTTTCTTTCAACCTTTTCTGCTTTGTCTCAATCTCATCACTGCAGTATTTTGCATAGGTCAACACTTCATCAATCGATTTTGACTGCCAACAAATCAAATGCATTTTAATCATCTGGATAATTTCGAGTCTCAATCCTTTCACAACTCTGAATACAAAATGGAGCATGTCTTTTGCCTCAATCGTTTCCGTGGCACTGTAATTTTTAAGTGCTTTCAACAATCTCTCATAGTATGCATGTATCGACTCTTTAACTTCCTGTGCTGTTCTGTCAATTTTCTGCCAATCTACATTTTTCGACGCAACTTTTGTTTTCAGATACTCAATCACTTTATGGTATATGCTCATTACCCTAGGCGATGGTGCACCTGTGTCCTTATCTCTTTCCGGTTCACTTGTTGGCCACTCTACAGCCCTTTTACAATCTTCCCACAAATCTGCTGGAACTACAATTTCAAATAAAGTATTCAGGTCTTCCCAAAGACCTTTTGCGAGTTTCACAAATCTATCTGTTCATACCATTCGATCGGTTTCTCTCTTAACTTAGGGTAATCATCCGTAAAAGATTAAATGTCACACCTGTGCCATGGTACATGGATAAGTTTTCCTCCCGCTGTTTCTCTCATCGGTAACATGGTTCTAAGATCATCATTCTGTTGTGTTTCGACATTTTGATCTGGGATACTTTCTTTCTTCTTATCCTTTTTCTTAACCCACCTACTCTCCCACTTGTCTAAACATCTCCAAACCTGCGCACTTTGCAATATTTCTTTAAGGTGTGTTTTCATTCCTGCAGACCTCATGTGTTCAAAATCTTTTGTCTCAAAGTCTAACCTGTAACTTCTGCTCAAATGCTTGGTTTTATTTATGTCTATTTTGTGTCTGTCTGCAATTTATTGTAACCTCTTATGTATGCTGCTTACTTCTCTTGTAATTCTAGGGCAAATGTATCTCAGCTCTTCTTCTTCTGTGTATGATTCTAACCTGTTCAAACCCATTGTTCCATCTACGAGTTCACCTGCTTCCATGCCCAATCTTATTTGATTCAAATATTCTTCTCCTTTCCCCTTGGGTATACTCTGTGGGGAATTCCGACTGTTCAACCATTGTGTTAACTGTTGTGCGTTTAGTCCCATTAATGTAGCATCTACGTCTACTGCTACTGATGGTTTTTGTAATATTTCTGTTTTTGAAGTTTGCAGTATTATTAGTGGTGGACTTGACCTTACCACAGTTGATGGAACACAAATTGGAATTGGACTAAATTCCAACAAAGAACCAGATCTATTTGACAGTGTTCCTACGGGAGTCACTTCTTGGGTATTTTCTATATATCTTTTTCCTGTCTCATTTTGTGTCATCACACCTTGATCGCATACACTTGGTTTTGCTTGTATATATAATGGTACTGGCGGACCTACAGTGATAGGCAAAGATATTGCATCCGGATTCTGTCTGTTTCCCAAATTCTGTGGCTTGTTAATTCCCACATAATGGTTCATCATTGCTGGCATGTCTAACTGAGTTTCTGCTGTTTGAGTGTACTTTGGCATTTCTTGCATCTGCTTTTGAGGCTTCAAAATTTGTGTTGGTTCGGTTTGAATCAATGTCGGTCTTTGGTAATTCTGTCCTCTCTGCACCATTAAATTAGAAGTCATTTCCAAATTATGCTCATCATAATAGCGTCTTTGGACCAGTGGCTGATAATCATTAACAGGTTCCAGTTTAGTCATGTCAGGATATATTCTCTGAACTTGTGGTATTTCTGGTGTAAAAGGCATATTAAGACTACTTTGCATCTGCAATTTTCTCAAACTCAGTGTTACAGTACCCTGTGTTGGGCCATTTTCATTTTCCACATATGGTGGTGGACGATCATTTAGCAATTGCAGAATGAATTCCTCATCATCTGATTCGTCTGACCTTTTCGAGGTTCTCTTACTTGTTTTATGGGTAGCTTTCTTTCCTTCCATCTCTGCTTCGTCAGTAATTGCTGGAAACAATTTAACTTCCTGCAATATATCTGATCTCCAAACCTTTTGAGCACTATCCCATCTAGGATCCGCTAGTGTCTTTTCTACTTTTCTCACTCTTGTCTCAAATTTCTTTTGTAGTTGTCTTCTAGCCATTTGTTCCCAAATTGCTAATGCTTCAAACTGTGCTGGTCTTGGAGGTATTTTCATGTCATATAGCGCAAATCTTAAATTCTCCAAAACTCTTAGATTAAACATCCCATGGATAGGAAATGCTACACTTCCATGCTTTTCTGTTAATTTACACCATTGTTTTAACCAAAGACATGGTGCGACACCCTTTTCTTCAATTACGATGTAAGCTGGTGTACCCTCAGGCGGTGTTTCTTCTCCTACATTTGCTTTAATATATACATCTCCCCTCAAGGCACTCTTAAATGCTTTGAAAAATGTAATCTTTCCATCTTTTATTTTTCTCAAAATGTAATCAATAAGTAACTTTAATTCCCAGAATACTCTTCGTTTCCCTTTCCCTACCAATGGCGCTTCATGGACTGCGTCCAATCCGTGCACGACCCTTCTCACCAACCAACCTATCCCAGCGCGGCTCCTAGTGACATCACACTCACACACTGCGGCTGACAAAGTCTTGCAGCTTGTCCTCCTTCATTCAGCTTCACTCAAAAACTAATTTCTGCAATATATCGCGAGCACTAATCAAAAAGAAGAAAACAAATCTGTCTGTTTACTACAGGAAAGGTAATACAAACGCTTCAGAAACCTTAGGGATTTTTCACTAGCCTCAGCAGTTATTCCATCTTTCTCGATTTCCCACTTTCGCAAGCAAAATTTGACCTGCAAACTTTACTAACAACTGATCAATGAACTATTCTAGTGCACCTTAGAATTCGTAAAATCTCAAAGTCGAAATTTTCTTTCATTCCTCAATATTCATACTGACTCGTTGACCACGCCCGATCAACCTATTAAACTGAACAAATTACAACATCAAACAAGTGTCTCATACACTTTTCAACATACTCCGGCGTCTCTTGACCTCGCAGGGCCCGTCTCAACATCAACAACCACTTGGACAATTTTTCTTGCACAAAGCGCCACACACATATGAAGTTCGACGACTTCCCTACTCTCACACTTTGGAGTACCACTACTCTAAAATTTTTGATTGGAGTTCGTAACCCCCTAAAATCCTCACAAACTTCACAATTCATCTGCGGCATAAGCTATGCAAACGCGAAACCCTAACTTCACTCATAACTTCACTAGAAACGCCGAAAACAGTCTCACACCTCCATTTCCTCCATTCGCAAGCTCCGAGATTCCGGGAAAGTCATTGGGGATTTAGGGCATCATCATCTCTCCAACTTGTTTTATTATAGAAAATTTTAACTTGAATCCGTCTATTGTTCGGAAGGGGTCCCAAAGGGCCAAACCATCAATCTCTGCTACCATCTACTGATAGCGCGTCCAGTCCTTATAAATTACTTATACTTGGACACGCTGGAGGTCGGTGAACCTTCTGACCGGGTTAAGCTCTCCTCATCCAAAGAATTGTCGGATCCCTCAAACCAATAATCAATAATCATTTATAATCAATAACCAATACTCAATTAGTAATCAATCAACAAATTAGTTAAACAGAAAATCAATAATTAAACACACCATGACCTTTCAGTCATGAATAACCACACCCGTTTATTAAAAGTTAATGAGTTTATTTTCCTATATTAACAAAGCTAACACAATGTAAGTAAGTCTCAAAATCAAATGATATACATATACGAACATTACTGGCTGTCCATATCGACGGAAGAAATGCAATCTACGTAAAACTTGGATTATAATGCACTCAGCTATAGCAATGCAAATCACTAATAAGAGTAACTGAATTTGACTAATTGCATACTTCGATCAGCATAACAAGATTTCAATTCAGCATGGTGCATCAAATGAATACCTCAACTAACCTCTGATTAGCATTGGCATGTGGGCCTTCATGCAAAATGAATTTAATCAACACAAATTTAGAAAACTTCTAGCTTAGGCTCTGTCAAAATAAGCAGTTGGTACCTAAGAAGGAAAATACAATGAATAATACTTTTATCCTTTCATAATTACCAAATACAATCAGCATTCAAGAAAAGTCTTCGTCCTTCAGGTACCGGTTCGATCAGCATGGGGCAGACTTCGAAGGGGCAAAGTTTAAGGCAAGTTTTCCTTGCAGCAGCATTATATGGGCAAGGCAAAGTAAAGTTAAAGTTAAAGTCTCTAGGGTGAGAATTCTTTAAAGTCTCTCTCTGGGATAGAGAAAAGGCATCAAAGTGTCATCAAAATTGCTTCTCGAATCTGGCTTCAAAATGGCATCAGAGAAAAATGGCTGGCTTCTCTTCGTCCGGTGGGATTAAATAAGAAACATTCCAAATTCTTCAGGGTCTTCCATTGGGGAGGGTCCATGGGGTGGTTTCTCTTTAACCAATGAACAGTGTCTTTTCTCTTAATGCTCATCTACGCATAAGGTGTCCTTGGAGTTTTGGAACACAAGTAGCAACAAAGTTGCCAATTAATTTTACATCAGTGTCCTCATTGTCTGCACCTGCAGAAACTGACCTTGCTTCAAAGGGGATGAAAGTTGCCTAGCAAGCAACTTTTGAGATAAGTGTATTAGTCATTCTACTGGAAAAATACAGCTTTTAAAGGTTTAAAACACGTCTTTGTTAATACAAGTAAAAGCTATGCAGTTAAAATTGAGACCAGGCGACTAGGCCAAAGCCTCTGCTAAATTTAAGCTAAGCATATAACAGTTTAACGAGAAAACCATAGAATATAGCTTCAATTATGACACATTCATACATTTGTCGATTTTCATGATTAATTAAGCTTGTTTATACTAATGGCGAACTACTTCGTGGGCACATTTTTCTACATACATTATTTTTCTTTGCCAAAATCACATTGTGTTATATGGTTTTGTTACATGATATATGAATATTTGTTAGTCTTTCTTTTTCTGCTTCATCACCCCTCAGATGCCAAGACTTTTGTTGGCTGTTTGGGGCAGTTCGCGCTTAGGCCCTCTTAACTTTTTGTCCATATAAGCTACCCACGCCAATTTTTCGTCCTTTTTTTCCAACACCCTAGGATTTCTAGAGGTACCCAGAAGTTGTGGGTTCCCCTGAAGGAGACCAAGAAATTCACCAAAATACAGCGAAAATTTTGTTTAAAAAAAAAAATAGGAAAAAAGGGCTGCAGAAGAAGGCTTGTGTTTTTTTCCCTGAAAATGGCATCAACAAAGGGTTTGCGGTGCTAAAATCACCATCCTCCCAGCTTTCAGGAACAGGCAGACTAGAATCAGAAAACCACATTTTTCAACACAATTCTGGCATTTTACTGGGACATACCCCATTTTTACTATTTTTTGTGCTTTCAGCCTCCTTCCAGTTAGTGACATAAATGGGTGTGAAACCATTGGTGAATCTCAGAAAGCTAAACATTTCTGAAAAGTAGACAAAATTCTGAATTCAGCAAGGGGTAATTTGTGTAGATCCGACAAGGGTTTCCTACAGACAATAACAGCTGAAATAAAAACATATTGAAAGTGAGGTAAAAAAACAGCCATTTTTCTCCACATTTTACTCTGTAACGTTTTCCTGAGATGTCAGATTTTTTAAAGCAATATACAGTTACGTCTGCTGGACTCTTCTGATTGTGGGGATATATAAGGCTTGTAGGTTCATCAAGAACCCTAGGTACCCAGAGCCAATAAATGAGCTGCACCTTGCAATGGGTTTTCATTCTATACAGGGTATACAGAAATTAATTTGATGAAATATAAAGAATGAAAAATAGGTATCAAGAAAACCTTTGTATTTCCAAAATGGGCACAAGATAAGGTGTTGACAAGCAGTGGTTATTTGCACATCTCTGAATTCCGGGGTGCCCATACTAGCATTGCATGAATTACAGGGCATTTCTCAAATAGATGTTGTTTTTACACACTGTCTTACATTTGAATGGAAAAAATTATGAGAAAGACAAGGGGCAATAACACGTGTTTTGCTATTCTGTGTTCCCCCAAGTCTCCCGATAAAAATGGTACCTCACTTGCGTGGGTAGGCCTAATGCTCACTACAGGAAACGCAACGTGGACACATCACATTTTTACATTTAAATTTGACGTGTTTTTTGCAAAGTGCCTAGCTGTAGATTGTGTCCTCTAGCTCAGGCGGCACCTAGGGAAACCTACCAAACCTGCGCATTTTTGAAAACTAGACAGCTAAGGAAATCCAAGATGGGGTGACTTGTGGGGCTCTCACCAGGTTCTGTTACCCAGAATCCTTTCCAAACCTCAACATTTGGCCAAACAAACACTTTTTCCTCACATTTCAGTGACAGATGCTAACGCGTCCCTTTCTAGATAATTTAATTAGTCTGGGACTCGTTCTAGGCCAATGAATCTTTTGACCCTGATTGAAGACACCTTAGAATGAGGCAATTAATCAGCATGCCAATTAATAGATCAATAACGTCAACAACATTCACAATAACAAATCGATTCAATTCAGATAATGACATTGGTAAGAATCAAAAACCACCATGACCTTTCAATCATGAATAACCACACAAGATTTAGCAAGAGTTATGACATTTATTCTCTATTGATTACACTCTACTAGTAGGTTTACTAGTCTCAATACTAGAAAACACATCAACACAATAATAATACGCCAACTTGAATAAGATTTAATCAAAGCGAAGATCATAAACATTAGAACAAAGCACAACGTCAACATGGATTAGTCTTAGCAGAGTATCAGTAGCGCATTATTCAACAAAGCAGAGAGTCAGTCATTTGTCTATATGCGTCCGTTCAATGAACTCCTTGCTAACCTCGAATTAGCATTAGCATGTTGGGCTTCATGCAAAAGAATTTGGCAACACAAATTTAGAAAACATCTAACTATGGCCTCTATCAAAAGAGCAGTTGGTACCTAGAAAGAAAAGGCAAACAAACAATTACAATTTCATTATCATATAGTTACCCTCCATAATGGGTCAGCATTCAGAGTCAGTCTTCGTCCTCAGGACATCAGTTGATTCGCCATCGGCCAAGAAACACAGCAAAGTTCAGCAAGACGGGGCAATAAGCGACACTTTCCCCCATAAGGAGTAAAAGTATGAATCTGGCAGAACCAAGATAAGGATGGTTCGAGGAATCAAACAGCAATGTCAGAGTGATAAAGTGGCTAGGTGATAGCAAAAGGCACATAATGGCTGATTTCTCCTTGTGTCCAAGAATTATATCGATCTTGTTGTACAGTCCCCTAATTTCCGCAGCTAGGCCCCGACTCATGCTAACTAAGGCCTAGTGATTAATTAGCAGAACCTTAACATATACTCTTAATACTAATACAAATCATACATTAGTACAATAATATTTCATTATTAGTCAGTTTCATTTATCATCGTATACATTGGTGGCCACTCCCCGTGGGCACATTTCACACGCACATTTAGTAAAAGCACATGAATACATTTTTTATGCGGAATCATTATGCATTAATTCGCAAACATTTCATGTTAATTTTGATTATAAAACTACACTCCAACACAGAAAGTTCTGGAACCTGAGAGGAGCCACACATTTCCTTCCACCCAGCATTTCCCAAAGTCTCCCGATAAAAATGGTACCTCACTTGTGTGGGTAGGCCCAGTGCCTGAGAAAAGAAATGCTCCAAAACACTATACGGACACATCAAAATTATCAAATACAAAACTACCTGTTTTTGCAGGGGGGCGTTTTTGGTCTTGGGCTCAGCAGCCATCTATGGAAACCTACCAAACCCAGACATTTCTGAAAACTAGACACCCGAGGGAGTCCAGGGAGGTGAGACTTGCGTGGATCCCCCAATGTTTTCTTACCGAGAATCCTTGGCAAACTTCAAATTTAGCTAACAAATCACATTTTCCCACATTTCTGTGTGGGATCACTGCACTGGGACAAATTTCCTACCATCCAACGTTCCCCTCAGTCTCCCGGTAAAAATTATACCTCAATTGTGTAGGTGGGCCAAGTGCCTGTGACAGGGAAGAGCCAAAAACGTGTAAAAATTGAGGGGGAACCAAAGAGGGTCCAAAAGGGTAGTTTGAAAAAAAAAATTTAGGCCAACAAATGCAGCAGAATTTTTATCGGTATAGATGAGACAATGCTGGCTGGTAGGAATTTTATAGATTCCTGCAGATTCCGGAAGGTTCCATAAAAAAAAAATGTGGGGAAAATGTGTGATTTCTGGCAAAGTTGGAGGCTTGCAGGGCAGAAAATGGTGCGGGGTGCATGTGAAGCACACCACCCTGGACTCACCCAGATGTTTAGTTTTCAGATGTGTCTAGGTCTTGTGGATTTTTCTTCATGGCAGCGTCCCAAAGTCCAAAAAGTGCAGCCCTCACCATTCCAAGTGGGATGATTTTGAGAGTTAGACAAGCTCTCATGGCCCAAATTTGAAACCAAAACCCAAAATAATCAAATGTCCTCTTGCTTGCCGTGGGATAAGATGTTTTAGTGTGCGGGGAGAGAGTTGAAAGACTGTTACCCCCTTCAGTTGGGGTGGAGGCATAACCAGCCCTATACTGGTTGGTAGCCACCACCCCACTATTTTTATTTTATTTTAATTCCCTGGCATCCAGTAGACTTTCTGCCCCCGGGGGTGTGGATCGGGGTTAATTGTCCCATCTTCCCACTAGTGGGCTAAACAACTTTGGCCCCATTTATTTGGGGTGGGGGTATGGCCATACCCCCACCCTCTTATTTTAGAAAAAAAATCTTCCCTGGTCTCTGGTGGGCTTTCTACCCCTCTTGGGGGCAGATGGGCCTTCCAAAAATAGGCTGATCTGCCCCCAAGGGGGGCAGATATGGCCAACAGTAATGTGCCCCCATGGGCAGCGACCTTTGCCCAAGAGGCTGCTCCCCCAAACAAAACACACACATACACACACACCAATCCCCGGTGCCTGAGTGGTTTCTGCCCCCCTTGGGGCAGATCGGCCTAGTTATAATAGGCTGATCTGCCCCCAGGGGGGCGGAAAAGGCCTAAAATTATTTCCCCCCAGGGAGTGGCCCTTGCCCAAGGTGCCGCTCCCCTCATTCAAAAATATATATATAAAAAAAAAATCCCTGGTGTCTAGTGGTTTCTGCCCCCTTTGGGGGCTGAAAAGCCTAAGAAAAATAGGCTGATCTGCCCCCAAGGGGGACAGAAATGGCCTAAAAGTAATTTTGACCCCCGGGAGCGACCCTTGCCTGAGGGGTCGCTCCCTACATATAAAAAAAGAAAATTATCCCTGGTGTCTAGGGGATTTCTGCCCCCCCAGGGGCAATCTGCCTAAATATATTAGGCCGATCTGCCCCCGGGGGGGTAGAAATGGCCTAAAAATAATTTGGTCATTTGGGGAGTGGCCCTTGCCCAAAGGGCCGCTCCCCTCATGTCAATTACCTAAAAAAAAAAAGCCTGGTGTCTAGTGTCAGAGCAGCATCAGGATTGGCTGGGAGTGCCCAACCAAGGCGCTCCCAGGTAGAGTGGGGGCCTGTGCAGGCTCTCTCCAGTCAGAGAGCCCTGTGCACATGTGTGTTTGGCCGACCTGAGACGGCCGGCCAAACATACATGCGCTTTGAGGGGAGTGTACAGTGCACTCCCCTCAGCTCGTCATCCCCAATGCCCTGCCCCCTTCACATGGAAAGGATAAAAGGATTTGCAGCAGTTGGTGCTGGCAGAGGTGTGGTGGGGGTGGTGCTGCTCCGTCCATACGGAGGAGCCGCGCCTGGTTGAGGCTTGTTATGTGGAATTCCTGAAATTATCCCATCATACCACTTCATGTAATTACTCGATATTCCTGGTAAAAATAAACAGCCAATGCTTGGGGAAAACAGAAATTTACTTTCTTTTTTTAGCACAAAATGAATCTTTGAGTCATAAATTGCGTTAACAATGCATTTCTGGCTACATTATATGGCATATTTCTGCTGAAATTTCACGTAATTATGTGAAAGCAAATTCCACAAAATTCGCTCACCCCTAGCCATAATATCAAAGTGTAAACATTAACCTGTACTTATATTTTTGCAATCTTTATCATTTTGGAAATCCAAAACTGGAAATAAAATAATACAATACAACTTAACGTGATACTGCTGCATACAGTGATACAGTCTCCGCAAGACTAAACATCCTTTCAATAAAAAGTAAAAAGTATTTTGGCACTAAAATACAAAAGTTTCACTTTGGATGCCGGAGGAGAAAATAAAGAAATATCAAGTTGGAATATATGACCAACATAAGCAACATGGAGGGGTCAGATAACACTGTGAAAAGCTGAAAAACTTGACACAAAGCTGCAACCTAAGAACAACGAGTGCCCCTCTTCCTCAAACCTCACATCTGTATAATTTACTAAAGGAAAATGTATCAAAAATGAAATTGACACCCAAATAGACCACCCGTCTAAACGCACTCTGGATACTTTTAGAACCAACTTTATTGGGTCTTTATGCAATACAGTCCAGTGGGTATAACCTTCAGCACAGATATTTCAGACAACTTCATGACAGGCATTTAGCAGCATGGCCCAATACTTGCAAACGTTTGTGGTGTTGCCATGGCAATATGAGTTTCAATAATATGACAATCAAAAAACAAACTGAGTCTGTGGAAAAATGTGGTTGTCATATGTTTTGCTGTACTAATGTGTAGTTTGTCGGCAAACTGCGGTGCAGATGGCTTGCAATGTTACAGAGAGTGCAACAAGGCTGTGTGATGTGGGAAATGGGGAAATTAAAGGAGCTTAGGGGGTGCTGGCATGAAGGGAGTGAGATCTACGTTAAGAATGCAATCCTTATGGCTATGTGTGTAGTGGTTTAAGTTAGTCTGGGGCAGAGACGCTGTCCAACGTGCCCTGTAAGGCTGGACAACAGGTTGTCCCATGCGTACGCAATGGGGTACTTCTTCAATCCACAAACTTCCTATCGGCAAAGTGCTGTGACTTTGGCCCTGTTCCATTTAATGGTCGGTGCCTGCAAACTTTCCGCGCTGCGGAGTGTGCTAGCCTTCCAATGCATTATGATCAACCATCATGCCATCAGCAATGCCAGAGCAATCAATCAAGTAGTGACATCACCTACGTTATGATGCTTGTATAGGTCAAAGAGGCTGCGGGGTACGCCATCTAACTCAGTTTGGCCTGTGACTCTGGCGAGGGCCCCTGTGACCTCTGTCCAGAGGGAGCATACTTCCGGGCAAATCTAGAACTGGAAAGCGGCCACTAGTGTAGAGTCCCTCTCACTTCTTAACAGCCACACCAAGAGGTGACCTGGCTAGTCACCTTTCCCATGCATCTTGGCCTGATACGCCCCATAATCTATACAGCAGAGTGATTCTAGTAGGCAGACATAATGATCTCTCTGTGTGGTCAGAGTGTCCCTCACAGAGGTGTCCTCATAGGCGGCTCTTTCAAAGTCCCAGCAGAAGGTCTCCATCTGAGTCAGTGCACCCACCATAGCATGCATGCAGTGCCCACGTATGACTGCCTTAAGGGCCTCCCATTCCACCAGGAACACGGTGACCACCCCACCATTGTCTGTGATATCATTTGTCAGGATTCATGGAATGCAGGTCCTCTAACATTGTGGGCTGCTTTCTCCAAGAGGGCACTGGCTAAGGGGGCTCACCCCACATAACATATAGGAGGAGTGGGTTGTGGTCCGACAGGGTCTTCCCTAAATACACCGCCCCTGTGACTTTCAGTTATATATAGTGTGGTGGCAAAGGATGCAACCCAGGCACATGTGCAAATCATGTGACAGTGAGTGGAAGGAGTACTCCCTAGTGGTAGGGTAAAAGGTACACCAGCTGTCAACCAAAGACCAGTGTGTGAGCCATGCAGGAGGTGTGACGGTGCACGTGTAGTGGTGGAGTGCGGCAGGGGTTGGATCTGCCCATTTGAAGGTCTAGGATACAGTTGTGGTCAACCTCTATAATCAAGGGTAGATGGGACCATTTAGTCAGGAGTGACGACACATGGGCCAGGAACTGCTGATGTGCCACTTTTTTATGTAGACGCCACCCAGCAGTACTGGCCTGCCATCTAGCTGCCCTCCCTCCACAAACACATATCAGCAGTCCGGATCAGCCTCAACCAGGACTTTCTTAAAGGCATGGATGGTCGCATTCATATGAGTGATCCTCTAGCATTTCCCAAGTAGGTTGAGCTATAACATTTGCCCCTCTACCTTTTCTGGAGCCTGAGATCTTAGCCTTTGGTGACGTGTCTCTTTTAAAAAAGCCATATGGGCCCACTCTTCCTAATATATTGGTGGACCAAGAGATGCTTTTTCGCTGTGTCCATCTCACAAACATTCCATGTTACAAACAGTAGCTTAGCCCTTCAGAGTTGACAGTCGAGTGCCTTCAGAGGAGGGATAAGTTAGGCTTGGTCCTCTCAATGCCCTGGATAGTGGGCAGACTACACATGTGCTGTGCAGCGAGAATGATGCTTGACTCAACAATAACAACAAACTAATTACCCCGCTCCCAGTCCCAGGATGGCAGAGTAACATCTAACTGGCAAAACAAGTACCAAACATCTTTGAGAGTGTGTTTTCCAAGATGTTGCACCTCGATGTTCAAAGTTTCCTGTGGAAAGAAGGAGGCCAGCATGTACAATTGGTCGTACATTTACACCATGCAGCATGAGTGAATTTGTGACTGTGTTGACACTATTAAGTCTGAGTTAAAGGATACGTTTGACTTCGACACTTTGAGCCCTCCAGCTCCGGAGAGTCAGCATTAAGTAGGGTGGTGAGCCAGGATGGTGGGATGGCGGGGCAAATCTGTGGGGGCTCACTGCTTGTGCAATAATTACCTTATTGTTAAGTCTGATGCATCATCTTTGGCCAGTTAAGCACTGCCATCTGGAGTTTGCTGCATAACTATGGGGAGGAGGAACGAGGCTGCACTGAGCCCGGAGGAGCATGACCCAGCCTTCAGGTGCACTTCTTCAGTTGTCTGGGGCCCTGATGTCCCCTCTCTCTTGCATTTTGGTGGTGGCTGCCAATGCCATAGTGTGCTCCTCTTTGGTCTGGCTCGGTGTTGGTGCCTCCAACACTCACAGTCCCCCTCTGCGACTGCAGTGCCATCACCTGCCATGCCGGGGCCACGCCAATCAGCAGTGCACTCCGCTGATTCTATGTAAAGGTAGGTTGTTTAATTCACAAGAACTTTCAGTTTCACTTGAAAAATCAACAAGTAGGCAAGGCGAGCAGGCTGCAACTTGTCCTTTGCCCCCAAGAATGCGGCCTGGTGGCACTGGCTTAGTAAGGTATGAATCAGGGAAAAGGAGTATGCAGGTGTTGTCGTAGTTTATGGGTCCTGCGCACCAAGGACACTGCGCAGGATGGCTTCCTTGTCCCTGAAGCTCATCAGCCTGGCCACCACTGGGTGTGGTGGCACACAGGACAGAAGCCGCTGGGCAGGCACCTGATGAGCCTATTCCACTGAAAAGAAGAGGGACAGTCCTGTAGGTGCCACGGCTGTGGTCAGCTAGGACTCAATGAAGGTGGCGAGGTCTGTCCTCTCTGCTCCCTCCGGGAAGCCAACGATTCTTATGTTGTTACAACATGACTGCCATTTAGCATCTTCCACTCTGTTCTCCAGTGTTCGGACTCTGGCGACTAGTTCCTTGACTTGCCCCTGAAGGTCCGCTGTGGCCAGTTGAAGGGTTCAGAGGGCAGTTTTGGTTTCGCATGACCCGGTCTGAGAGCTTACTCTGGTCATCACGCAGTAGGCTCAGTTTGACTGCCACCACATCCAGCCTGCTACCCAGGTCCTGCCTTGTGTTAGCTATGACCATAAGGATTCTGTCCGGCTGGGCTTTCATAGGACCTAGTATTTCTGTGGTGGTGATGGTCAGCACCAACAGGGCCAGGAGTCGGCTCCTGGTGCTCGACTCTGTCACTATCTAACTGCACCAACGGCGCACCTCACTGCTCCCCGGCATCCCATGCTTAAAGCAGGGCTCTCCTTCAGCCACGCATGTCTCTTCTGCTGGGGAAGGCCCTCCCCACTTCCAGGTGCTTCAGCTGCCGATGGACAAGGACCCACCATTCCCTAAAACACACTGGTCAGTCTGGGGAAGCATGAGCAGCCAAGATGTGAGGAATTTGCCGGGGAGGGGCACAAGCAGTCTCACCTAGGGCATCTGCAGATCAGGTGCTGCTCTCAACTGCCATCTAGCATCGCATTTGTCATCGCAGCACAAGGAGCTATCCATTGTGCACCGTGCCGGTGTCCGGGGCTGGCCCTCCTTTAATCTGGCCTCCCGCTGCCATTTCTCTCCAACAGGCCCGGCCATGACTCTCCAATAAGAAAGGAAAAGGGGGGAGCCATGTAGCAGCAGCGAGCAGGAGGGAGGCTCTCTGTATGCTGCACTCATGGCCCCTGCTGGCATTGTGACTAGGCCCTCCACAGCCGTACATTCCCCACCCCTCATGGCCACAAGCAATTTCGAAGGCTCCAGTTCCTTGCCTAACACCTTTCTGTGAAGCAAGCAGCAGGCTGAGCTGAACTTGGGGGTCCTCTGAGTCCGTGCCTTACCTGAGGGGGCCTCACAGAACTCCATGCAGTACGTGACCCTCCAGGGCTGCCCTCTTACTGTTCGGCTTAGTGTCCAGTCTGGCCTGTCATCAGTGCCACTGCTGGCTTCCCCAGTGCTCTGCTGCTCGTGGCAATCTGAGGCCGGGGCTATCTCCCATACTCGTTGTCTGGACTGGGGACCCCTTGGCAGAGTAGCACTAGTTGATGTTTGCAAACTTGACATGGCAGACCATGGCCCACCAACATACTCTGGGCACTTCTTCACACAATCCCCCATGCTCCCTTGGCCTCACTCTCATACACATTTCTACTTCTTTTCCCAAAAGGAAAAACTGCTCTCAAACAGGCACAAGTTGAAGGTGAACTCTTCCTAGCAACCCTCTCACTCATTCTGCTTCATACTACCACTCACTGTCACTCACAAACAAGTGTACCCATACACTCGCAAACACACTTACAGGCACTTTCATAACCACTGACCCTCACTCACAGCTACTGATGTACAAGGATTTTGATTTGAACTCCTAGGGT
This sequence comes from Pleurodeles waltl, assembly GCF_031143425.1. Classification (NCBI taxonomy): domain Eukaryota; kingdom Metazoa; phylum Chordata; class Amphibia; order Caudata; family Salamandridae; genus Pleurodeles; species Pleurodeles waltl. The sequence goes on from NC_090440.1 coordinate 1,764,449,864, forward strand.
ACAGGTGCACTGCTTTAACAAATATGTTTCAGTAGGCTCCTCAGTCCTCTTGATTTTGGCGCAACTGCACCTGCAGCACCACTAATAGTGGCAATCCTGACTCACTCCCACTCCCTCTCACAATCTCACCCTCACTCCAACTCACTCACACTGCTTTACTCACTCCCTCACTTTCACTTTGTCCTACTCACTCACTCACACTTACTCATTGATTCTCACACTATTGTTATCACTCTTAAACACAATAAAATAACACACACTCGAGCTCATTCTCTCTCAGTTACTCACAAACACACTTTCACTCGCACCTGCACACAGAAACAACACCGTATTTCTTTTTAACTAACCTTTCTTCCTTTACAAGCAACTCAGAGGTTTCATGATAGCAGCAGAGCAGGAATCCGGTATTGGACTTTGGAACCAGTGAGCCCTGATTCCCAACGAGGAGCCACACTGAGCAGTAGGGCCAGGATTAAGAGGAAGACTCATTGGGGTATATTTACGAGCCCCTAGAGCCACGTTAGCGCTCTATAGTGCCATTTTTTGGCACTTAGGTGGAGCTAAAGTGGCTTTTTCCACGTGCCATATTTACAAAGTGGCACAATGCTTGCATTGCGCGACTTTTTAAACCCTTGCACCACAATATGCCTGCGCCAGGCATAAAGTATGCAAGGGGATGTTCTGGCACTAGGAGGTCTGCAAAAATGGTGCAGTGAAATTTAACAGATTTCACTGCACTATTTTTGGCATCATTTTCAACGCCTGCTCAGAGCAGGTATTAAAATGATGTTCTCCTTAAAATCGATGGGCCTCCTTGCAGTTTGAGAGACTAGTGTACATTTATTTTACGCTAGTGCTGCAAAGTACCACAATAGCGTCAAAAACTTTGATGCTATTGTGCTAACGAATGCGTTGTTAGGTGCCCGTAGGGGGGCAGAGAAAAAGTGGTGCATAAGCTTTGATACGCCACTTTTTCTTAAATATGGGCCATTGTGCCTTAGACACACATAGGAGATGATTGAAAGCAGATCAAATCTTTCTTCAGATAGCGAGGGATGAAACCAGTTCTGGCTGTCAGTCAGGTAGTCATCAAGACGACATGAAACAAAGCAGGGCAACAAACAGTGGAAACAAAATCGACAAGCCCCCCAAAATACAGTGAGGAACAGGCCCCCAAAAGGAACTGAGGAAAGAAATGAGGAGCAAAATTGAAATCAAAGCCTACCAGGGCAAAGAAAACACCTAAATGGGACCATTTTGAGAAATGTCAAACACATAAACTATCACCCTAAACAAGACATCAATACAGTGAAGTATGGCACATGATATACTATGGTCGTTGATTAGAAAAAGAGAAAACGTGCACTAGACCAAATAAGACTACAAAAAACTAATATAAGGACCTTAAAGGGAAACTAGCACAAACTGAAAGAATACATAAGAAGTAATCTGCAAGGAGAAAACATATGGGCATTGAGGTTCTTGTAGGAATTGAACGAGGAATATAATTGCATTTTCTGTCTATATAATTGAATCAATAATTAGTTTTGACCATGTATCACAAAGATCTGCAGCCAAGTGAATCGTAATAAAAATAGAATAAAACAGATTCATCATCACACAGGCCTTCAAGGAGGATACTGCTGCTAGGTAGTTTGTTCTTAAAGCCATAAAAAGTTCCCTCATGCAGAATCCACCTCCTCTATAAAAGGCTTGCTTCTAAAAGTAACTTGTTGGTGTTGTCATTTACATTAATTACCTTGGGGGAATAGCAAGGGAAAGTGTGTTGTTCGGATTAATTGCCTGACTAAGGCTGCAGCCGTGTTCCCCTGAGGGAACACTGAACGAAAAAGCATATTATAGATGAACACACTCAAAGTTCTAAAGCAGATTGGGTGTTTGTTTGCGTGGGAGGTTGGTTAATCTTCCTTATTGTGTTGTTATTATTGTGTGATTTGATGATAAATGGCTCGGAAAGCACTGACAAACAGATCTAGATATTACCCAACAGGCTGGTGCCTCTGAAAGGCCGATTAAGCTGAAGAAGTAAAACACATAACTTTACTTCTGGAAGGCATTCCATGGGTGGTTCCTGGGCATCCTGTTCAATCACCCACTGGTTTTGACGCAAAGCCCTATCTACTAACAATAGGAGACAAGGTTTTGTGGCAAAAATAATGCCTTTTGACAGTGGTGTTAACTTGGTGAAATGCTTTTATTTGTCCAAACGTTTACGAATTTGCATCTGTGCTGGACTGTACAGCACACATCCAAAGTGGGAAAAGTTATAAAGTTTATGTAGGCACAGGATTTTCTTCTGAAAGGGTAGCTTTCCAGTACAAAACCAATGCTAGACATGACACACACATCCTTGCACTATGGTGCAAAGCTGTGTGTGTGTGTGTGTGTGTGTGTGTGCTTGGCAGTCTATTTGTGAGACCGTGCGAGCGGGACAGTGACATATCTTAGTAGGTATGGCACTTTCCAGCTCTGTCTCCCTCTCATGCAATGAGGTGGAGCAATTTAGGTTGCTGCACTGCGTAGTGTGAGTTCTAAGTAAATATACTCCCATATGTTTTGAGGACCACAAATTAAATTTCAAAGGGTCAAGGTAGGGAAGAATTGGCTTAAGCTAGGTACAATGCTATTTTAAAGGTTTCAAACATTAGAACATTTTAATATTCCACCTACCCTCTATTATACAAAATGCCACCAATTTATTTGAAAAAAAACCTAAATATATACAATGTTCCTTCTTCATAGACTTACATCTACCAATTGAGTCATCTGCCAAGTTTATAAGGCTGAAGAGTAGAGGGAGAAGACAATGACAACGCCCACCAATATTGGTGAGAGAAGAGAATCTATACCACCAATACCAACACAGGTGGTTTGGGCGGGATACAAACACCTCTTCCCTGTTGTATCTCCTATCCACCAAGATAGAGATGTGGATTAGGACCTGTGCACCACAGTACATTTATTCTGAGTGCCCCACCTAGCCTCACATAGTCAGAAGTGAAAAGTGAAACGGACAGTGCACATTGCATCTGCCCTCTCTACCAACAAGGAGGTATAAAAAAAATACATGTGCCCCCCAAAATACATTTAATCTCCTTCAACAATAGAGAAACACAATGCATGTCTCGCCAGTGCAATTCGTTTTTGAAGGCTTCTGCCCCCAAATATAGATTGTCTTCGACTGCACAGTTGTGTGTAAAAGGACTTTGTTAATTAGGATTTATATATCTTCTCCATCAACACAGATAAAGAAAACCTCTGCTGCCCTGCATCTCTTCTCTTTACTGAGACTGAGAAGTGAAAGAAGACATGTGTAAGCTCCACTCCTTTCCACCAACACTAGGGAGAGAAGAGGATCAGTGCCACCAGTACATCTCCTTTATGCCAACACTGAGGACTGAGAGAATTATTGTGTCCAAGACCAGCTTCTACTGCCAATACAGAGGATTGGAAGAATACTTGCACCCCACTGCACCTCTTTTATGCCAACACTGATTATTGGAAGAATACCTGTGCCTCAAAACAGCTCCTTCTCTGCACAAACTGAGCATTGGAATAATAGCCATGCCCTTGCTTTATTTGTGCCTGTATTTGTGGGTGCTCACATTGGTCCTTCTTTCTGATAGCCCACCTAGTGGTGGCACTGTCTGTATATTTTCAAACACCAGCAGATGATTTAACAATGCAAAATATACAAAAATAATACCACCTGGACCTCATGTAGTGTTGCCCTCAGTGGGCATAGGTGAACTTTGGGAATGTCACACAGAAGGGAAATTCCATAGTCTAGTCCAGAAAGGTCAAGAGACTAAATCATTGTTTAAAAATCTTGTTCCACAATCATTTGTCTTATGCTCCAAAGCTGCCTAAATTGGTGTTGTGCGCATTTGGCCATGGTTGCTATGTGGAGATTAAGACGATTGTCCTGTGTGATTCTGAGTGATCTGGCACTTGTGACAATGGCAAGGCAGCCTACAAAGGTGGGAAAGTTGGCCACCCATTCTTGTACATGCATTTTTACTTTTGGAGGTGAGATCGAAAAGATTCTGTTTTAGTTGGGTTGAGTTTTAAATGGCGGTTAGACACCCAGTTTTGAATTATTGATAGTGTATTTGAAAGCAGGGCAAAGTACTCTGGGGATGATATTTTCAAAAATATTTGGGTATCGTTGGCATAGAGGTGGAAGAGAATCCCAGACTTTCTGAGAATCACAGATAGTGGTTCTAGGTAGAGGATGGAGAGGGTTAAGGAGAGGATCGAACTTTGGGGAACACCTTGGTGAACGCTGATTGGTCTTGAGAATGAGTTGGCCATTTTCACAATTTGGGAACGGTTGGATAGGTAAGAGGAAAACCAGATGAGGACCATTCCTCCACATCCCATGCGTAGTTCAAGAATATGAAGGAGGTCAAGATGGTAGTTGTTGGACTTTTTTGCTTATGCAGGGTCATCCCCAATCTTTTTGCCTCCTGCATCCTATTTGTTCTGACCTGTTGCTGTTGGCTTTTGAACTCAGAGCACTTTACCACTGCTAACCAGTGCTAAAGTGCATATGCTCTCTGTGTAAAATTGTATGTAATTGGTTTATCCATGATTGGCATATTTGATTTACTAGTAAGTCCCTAGTAGAGTGCACTAGAGGTGCCAGGGCCTGTAAATCAAATGCTACTAGTGGGCCTGCAGCACTGGTTGTGCCACCCACATGAGCAGCTCTGTAATCATGTCTCAGACCTGCCACTGCAGTGTCTGTGTGTGCAGTTTTAACTGTAAATTCTACATGGCAAGTGTACCCACATGCCAGGCCTAAACCTTCCCTTTTCTTACATGTAAGGCACCCTAGGTAGCCTCAAGGGAAGGGTGCAGGGTATGGTTAAGGTAGGACATATAGTAATGTGTTTTATATGTCCTGACAGTGAAATATTGCTAAATTTGTTTTTCACTGTTGCAAGGCCTGTCCCTCTCATAGGTTAACATGGGGGCTACCTTTAAATTTGATTAAAGTGTAGATTCCCTTTGGGAGCGGATGGACATGTGGAGTTTGGGGTCTCTGAGCTCACAATTTAAAAATACATCTTTTAGTAAAGTTGATTTTAAGATTGTGTGTTTGAAAATGCCACTTTTAGAAAGTGAGCACTTTCTTGCTTATATCATTTCTGTGACTCTGCCTGTTTGTGGATTCCCTGTCTGGGTCAGTTTGACAGTTGAGCTGGTTGCACCTCACACTAGACAGTAACAAAAGGAGCTGGGGTGTAGTCTGCATTTCCTGATGAGCCATCTGTGCTAGGAGGGAGGGGAGGAGTGGTCACTTACACCTGAAAGGGCTGTGCCTGTCTTCACACAATGCAGTCTCTGACCCCCTGGTGAGTGTCTGGGGCCTGACCTGGGCAAGGCAGGATTTCACATTCAAAAGAGACTTTACTTTGAAGTAGGCCTACTTCAAAGGACAAATTGGGTATAAGAAGGGCACCCAAAACCACAGACTTTAGATCACTTCTGGACATCAAGAGGAACCTCTGCCTGGAGAAGAGCTGAGGAGAAGTGCTGCCCTGCCTGTGACTGTGCTTTGTGGAGCTATCCTACAGTTGCTGCTTCTGCCAGAGTAAGAGGGCAAAGACTGGACTTTGTGTGCCTTCCATCTTGTGAAGAAATCTCCAAGGGCTTGATCTAAAGCTTGCCTGCTGTTGTTTGAAGTCTCAGGGACAGCAAAGACTTCTCTCTGTCAGCACCTGGAGTCTCTGGAGAGACTAATGCTCTGACAAGTGGTGCCCTATCCAGTCCCTGGGCCCTTGAAAGGATAGCTGGTGGAAATCCAAGGAAATCAACTTCGGACGACTTCGGACCAACGCCGCTGCTGAATCCGGTGACGCAGCCTACAACCGACTCCGTGATCTTCGCTGGAACGCGACGACCTTCGCAGGCCCGATGCTGCTGCAGCCCCGCTGAAGTCTGCGACTCTGTGGAAGTCGCCGCACCACGTCGTGACCGACGGAGCCCGAAGTGCACGGGTTCAACATTTCGCACAGACGCCGCGATCCCCGACTCCGCGCATCAACTTGTGTTCACTCTTCACCAAAGGTACTGTACTTGGGGGTCTACGCGACTCCGTGTCTGGCGCCGCTGGTGTCGGCTTGTTGGGAACGACTCCTTCACGACGCCGTGTTAATACCTCTTCGAAGCATTTTTTGTTTCTAAGCGCTATTTTTGAGTTTAATCTTTAAAAATTCATAACTTGACTTGTATATGTCGGATCTTTGTTGTTTTGGTCTTGTTTTGTTTAGATAAATATTTCCTATTTGTCTAAACTGGTGTTGTGTCATTTTGTAGTGTTTTCATTGAGTTACTCTGTGTGTTGGTACAAATACTTTACACCTAGCACTCTGAAGTTAAGCCTACTGCTCTGGCAAGTTACCAAGGGGGTAAGCAGGGGTTAGCTGAGGGTGATTCTCTTTTACCCTGACTAGAGTGAGGGTCTTTGCTTGAACAGGGGGTAACCTGACTGTCAACCAAAGACCCCATTTCTAACATTGGTGATCAGCGGTTGGGATTTGGACTTGTATTTGTACTTGACATACAGTGATTCAGGGCCAGATGTAGCAAACGGTTTGCGAGTCGCAAACGGCGAAAATCGCCGTTTGCGAGTCGCAAACGCGTGTTTGCTATGCAGAAATGCATTTTGCGAATCGGAACCGACTCGCAAAATGCATTTCCGAGTTGCAAATAGGAAGGGGTGTTCCCTTCCTATTTGCGAGTTGCAGTGGTATGCAATTCCATTTGCGACCGCGTATGCGGTCGCAAATGGAGTCGCAGTTACCATCCACTTGAAGTGGATGGTAACCCACTCGCAAAAGGGAAAGGGTCCCCATGGGACCCCTTCCCCTTTGTGACTGGACCCAAAATTATTTTTTCAGGGCAGGCAGTGGTCCGAGGGACCACTACCTGCCCTGAAAAAATCTGAAACTAAAGGTTTCGGTTTTTTTTCCTAAGTGCAGCTCGTTTTCCTTTAAGGAAAACGGGCTACACTTGGAAAAAAAAAAACTGCTTTATTTAAAAGCAGTCACGGACATGGAGGTCTGCTGTTCCCAGCAGGCCTCCATCCCCATGAGTGCCCAGAGTAGTTATGGGGTCGCAAATTGCGACCCACCTCATTAATATTAATGAGGTGGGTCTTTGCGACCCCATAGCAACTCGCAGAAGGTGTCTGAGACACCTTTCTGCATATGGTTTTGCGACTAGGAAATTGCGAGTCACTCGGAGTCGCAATTTCCGAGTCGCAAAACCTAGTTTTGCTACATCTGGCCCTAAGTGTACACAACTGTTTGAGTTCAGACCACTACGTAACCACATACTACTTGTTTGGTGATCTTTGATTTTTTCTCTTTGAGACTGTTTTTATTCTACTTCCATGATTTTACTGATCCCTTGACTGATTCTTTTTACTTCATTGGGAACTTATTTTCTGCCTTTGGAACTTTGCACTTGTGACCATCATGTCTCAGTCTGGAGATGCAACAGCTGGACCTGTGTTTGAAATAGAGAAACTGAAGGAATACTCAGTTGCTCAATTGAAACAGTTCCTTAAAGATCTTGACTGTCCCACTGAAAGCTCCACCAGGGAGGGGGAGCTGCAAAAGGCACATAGGGCCTGGGTGACAGTCAAGGAGGCTGGAGGGCACACAGAAGAGGAGATTGTGGGTGGGGAAGTGCAAAGGATACACAGTGGTGTAGTGGAGGTACCTGTTACGCCTGGGGGGAGGGTCCTCAGCAGGGGTAGCAGGATGTCATCCAAGGGTCTGACTCCTGAAGAGTTACAGGACAGACAGGCAGAGAGGGCTCACCGTTTGAAGTTCAAGGAGTTGAGGATGCAAAGGGAGAAGGAGTTAGAAGAAAGGAGGAGGGACTTAGAGATCAAAAAGAGGATTTGGGCTCATGAGTTTAAATGAAGGAGCTCGAAGTCATAAGCGCTGAGTCCAGCTGGCCAGAGATCTGGTGCCTTACTTGAAGGAGGGAGTTAACACATGCCAGGAGGTTCAGGGGTATGAGGTAGCTCCAGTGATGCACAGGGTCCCTGAGGTGGATTGGGGAACTGGCATGGGGAGTCATATTCCTACTGGTGGGAGGTACACTCTACTGACTCTAGGTGAGAGTGACAGAGAGAGGGGTTCACCCCAGGTAGAAGTCCTGGTTATGGAGTGTGAAGACATCCCAGAAGAGTGTGGGTTGAGTGTCAGGGACAGTTAGGTACTATCTCACCAGTTTCAGGAGTGTGATGTGGGGTGCTTTTTCAAGGCTGAGTCACTGGATGGTTCGGTGAAGGGTACTTTGGTTAATTCATGTGAAGGGCTGAGTGATGTAATTGCTGGAGAGCATATGTCTAGTCCTTATTTTCCAGAGCTACGCCAACACCAGGTGGAGTGTGAGTCCTCTGACCCCAGAGAACTTACACTGGAGGCAGACCTTTGGGTGAGTACCAGAGAGTCTGAAGAGGCATTTGGGAGTGCTCATGAGGGGAGTGGTCTAGGTAATTCTGAACCAGGTGAGGTAGGGAAGGATTGCAGTGTCCCAGGTAGGTCCCAGTGTAGTGGGATGGGTGAGGGACCCCATGTCCAGTCTCAGAGGAGAGGGAATGGGGATGGGCTGAGGCCCAAGGTGCCCGAGATCCGGTTCCTGGTCCGGGAGGGTTCCATGAGGGAACACCAGGAGGGGAGCCCAGCATGTACCGTAGGACCATCTGTTGAGGGAGACCCCAGAGTGTCAGGAGAACTTGGGGGGGTGGCTGTAGCCAGCGTCCCACCAGTTCTGGTGTCTGGCAGTACCACTCCTAGTGAGGGGGTGCAGAAGTCCAGACAGAGGGTTGAGAGGGGGTTGCGGACCCCAGTTGGGAACCTGGCGGGTCAGGGGTCAGCTCTGAGAGCAGAGCCTCCCAGGAATGACGTTGGTGAGACCATTTCTGGGTTGGGGGGAATCCAGAATCTGTCAGATGGGCAGAGGTCAGGAGACCTGCATCAGCCAGACTCTTGTGTGGCCCTTGGGGACGGTGTGCCCCTTGAGGGGGGTAAGTGTGCCCCCCAGGAAGTCCTGGAGTGCCAGGCAATGGTTCAACCGCAGGGTGGTGACTCTGGGTTGAATGATCAGGTTCAGGTGGGTAAACGCTGACCTGATGGGGGGTAAGTGTGCTCCCAAGGAAGTCCTGGTGCACCAGGCAGTGATTCAACCGCAGGGTGGTGACTCTGGGTTGGATGACCAGGTTCAGAGGGTAAACTCTGACCTGGTGGGGGGTAGTTATGCCCCCCAGGAAGCCCTGGGTTGCCAGGCAGTGGTCCGGTCTGTGGGTACAGACCCTGGACTGGAGGATCAGGTGCAGGGGGTAAACCCTGACCTGAAGGGGTGGGCAGTTTGCCCAATCACCCCCCCCTGGTGTGATTTCAAGGGGTACTCTCCCTGAGGGGGGAGGTGCAGAACCCTGAGAGTAGGGGCAGGGGAGAGAGAGCCTCACCCCTGGCTCCAGTGCAATCTAAGGGTACAGACCCTGGATTGGAAGGCCAGGTCCAGGGTGTCCCCCCTGACCTGGAGGAAGGGGCTACTGCTAACAGCGCCCCTACCATATTGTCTTCTGGGGGGCACTCTTTGTTGGGGGGTGCAGGACCCCAGAAGGGAGGGCTGGGGGAGGAAAGCCTCACCCCTGGCCCTGGTCCAACCTGAAGGTATAGACCCCAGGTTGGAGGACCAGTTGCAGGTTAACAGCCCTGCACTGGTGGAAGAATTGTGCAGGACTGCTTCTACAAGCATCCTGACAATTTTGGACTCTGGGGGTGCCGCTCCTGCAGGGAGGGTACAGAGCCCCAGAGGGGAGGACCAGTGTCAGGTTGTTATCCCTGACCTGGTGGAAGAGAGAGTGGTCAAAAGGTGCCAGGCACCTGGGTCTACCGCCCCCCACTCTCCGCAGTCACAGTGGTTGGAGAAGCCTGAGGTCCGGCTCTCATTCCTGACAGTTGTTTGGGGCCACTGTGGCTTGCTGTCCTGGTGGACAGAGTTGCCCCTGGGGGGGGACATGAGTCACACCCCAGGGGTGGAGTGGGCAACACCAATGTGTTGGCCCTGGTTGTGCTATCTGCCCATTGAGATACATCTGTGAGCAAAGTAAAGTTAGGTGCTGCAAAGATGGTATCTGCAGATGTGGAGAAGGGTTCCCCATGGGTTAGCTTACTAGGCACTGAGAATATGGACAGAGGGATCCGACTGGAGTCAGGAAGGTGTAGAACTGGAACATGACCCTGCTGTTGTGGGCCTGGGTCCTTGTTCTATCGCCCCAATCAGGGAAGTACATCAAGGTATTGATTGTTCTACCCTGGCTTTAGGCCATCCACAATCTTTTTGCCTCCTGCCTCCTATTTTTTTCTGACCTGTTGCTGTTGGCTTTTGAACTCTGAGCACTTTACCACTGCTAACCAGTGCTAAACAGTGCATATGCTCTCTGTGTAAAATTGTATGTAATTGGTTTATCCATGATTGGCAAATTTGATTTACTAGTAAGTCCCTAGTAAAGTGCACTAGAGGTACCAGGGCCTGTAAATCAAATGCTACTAGTGGGCCTGCAGCACTGGTTGTGCCACCCACATGAGCAGCTCTGTAATCATGTCTCAGACCTGCCACTGCAGTGTCTGTGTGTGCAGTTTTAACTGTAAATTCGACTTGGTAAGTGTACCCACTTGCCAGGCCTAAACCTTTCCTTTTCTTACATGTAAGGCACCCCTAAGGTAGGCCCTAGGAAGCCCCCAGGGCAGGGTGCAGTGTATGGTTAAGGTAGGACATATAGTAATGTGTTTTATATGTCCTGACAGTGAAATATTGCTAAATTCGGTTTTCACTGTTGCAAAGCCTGTCCCTATCATAGGTTAACATGGGGGCTGCCTTTAAATCTGATTAAAGTGTAGATTCCCTTTGGGAGCGGATGGACATGTGGAGTTTGGGGTCTCTGAGCTCACAATTTAAAAATACATCTTTTAGTAAAGTTGATTTTAAGATTGTGTGTTTGAAAATGCCACTTTCAGAAAGTGAGCACTTTCTTGCTTATACCATTTCTGTGACTCTGCCTGTTTGTGGATTCCCTGTCTGGGTCAGTTTGACAGTTGGGCTGGTTGCACCTCACACTAGACAGTAACAAAAGGAGCTGGGGTGTAGTCTGCATTTCCTGATGAGCCATCTGTGCTAGGAGGGAGGGAGGGGAGGAGTGGTCACTTACACCTGAAAGGGCTGTGCCTGTCCTCACACAATGCAGTCTCCGACCCCCTGGTGAGTGTCTGGGGCCTGGCCTGGGCAATGCAGGATTTCACATTCAAAAGAGACTTTACTTTGAAGTAGGCCTACTTCAAAGGAGACATTGGGTATAAGAAGGGCACCCAAAACCACAGACTTTAGATCACTTCTGGACATCAAGAAGAACCTCTGCCTGGAGAAGAGCTGAAGAGCTGAGGAGAAGTGTTGCCCTGCCTGTGACTGTGCTTTGTGGAGCTATCCTGCAGTTGCTGCTTCTGCCAGAGTAAGAGGGCAAAGACTGGACTTTGTGTGCCTTCCATCTTGTGAAGAAATCTCCAAGGGCTTGATTTAAAGCTTGCCTCCTGTTGTTTGAAGTCTCAGGTACAGCAAAGACTTCTCTCTGCCAGCACCTGGAGTCTCAGGAGAGACTCCTGCTCTGACAAGTGGTGCCCTATTCAGTCCCTGGGCCCTTGAAAGGAAAGCTGGTGGAAATCCAAGGAAATCGACTTCGGACCGACGCCGCTGCTGAATCTGGTGACGCCGTCTGCAACCGGCTCCGTGATCTTCGATGGAACGCGATGACCTTCGCAGGCCCAAAGCCGCTGCAGCCCCGCTGAAGTCAGCGACTCCGAGGAAGGCGTCGCACCACATCGTGACCGACGCCCCTCAAACTGCGCGGATTCAACGTTTCGCACAGACGCCGCAATCCCCGACTTCACGCATCGACTTGTTTTCACTCTTCACCAAAGGTGCGGTACTTGGGGGTCTATGCGACTTCGTGTCCAGTGCCGCTGGTGTCGGTTTGTTGGGAACGACTCCGTCACGACACCGTGTTAACACCTCATCAAAACATTTTTTGTTTCTAAGCGCTATTTTTGAGTTTAACCTTTAAAAATTCATAACTTGACTTGTGTATGTTAGATTTTTGTCGTTTTGGTCTTGTTTTGTTTAGATAAATATTTCCTATTTTTCTAAACTGGTGTTGTGTCATTTTGTAGTGTTTTCATTGAGTTACTCTGTGTGTTGGTACAAATACTTTACACCTAGCACTATGACGTTAAGCTTACTGCTCTGCCAAGCTACCAAGGGGGTAAGCAGGGGTTCGCTGAGGGTGATTCTCTTTTACCCTGACTAGAGTGAGGGTCCTTGCTTGAACAGGGGGTAACCTGACTGTCAACCAAAGACACCATTTCTAACAGTTGTCAGTGCTGAATGTGGCAGATAAATCCAGGAGGACCAGACGGCAGGAGTTGCAGGGGTCAAAGATTCTAAGGGATACATCAACTATTTGGAGCATCGCAGTTTCTGTACTGTGAGCCTGGTGGAAACCTAATTGGAGAGTGTTTAGGAGGTTGTTTGTTTTTGATGTGTGAGGCCAATGGGACACTATGCAGCTTTCAATGACTTTGCCTAAAAATGGGGGTGTGGAGACTGGGCAGTAGTTCTTCAAGTTCCCTGGATCAAGAGTTTGTTTTTTAAGAGCAGAGTGATTTGATCCATTTGTAGTCATTCGGTGAGGAGGCTCTAATTAAGAGAGACATTGTCCAAGGTGGTCCATATGGGAAGTAGGTGTGAGGCAAGAGATTTGCTGATAGACCCTGGAATAGCATCCCGATGATGGTGAGAGGGTTTTACTTGGAGATAGGTAGTAGTAGGTCCTGCTCTGAGATTGGAGAGAAATATGACCATGATTGTATTGATTTGTATGGTAAAGATTCAACCGATTCAAGGGAGTCATTGATGGGAAGCGAAATAAGGATGTCTCTAGCTTTTTTATCAAAGAAATACACAGTCATTTCAACGGGGCACGGATGGCATGGGAGCCGAAGTCATAGTGGGGATAGTAGCCTGGGCAGTAATCCCAAACAAGCGCTTTGGTCTATTCTTTGTGGAATTTACAAGGGTTCTAATATGGGAGGATTTCACTCTAAGGATTTGGTCTTTGCAGTGTTTTCTTGCTATGCGAAGCTTAGTCATACTCAGGCAGGATGGTGCTTTCCTCTATCCTTTCTCGTATTTTCTGATAAGCTTTCATACTTCATTAAGATCTTTAGAGAACCAGGGCCTACAGACCTTTGGTCTGGATAATTTGCACTTCAGTGGTGCACATTTGTCAATAAGGGAAATCATTCATGCAGGAGTTGAACTTGTCGGTGGCCTCGATGTCAAGATAGATTGTGATCGCAATTAGGGTAGGAAGGGCAATGATGGTCATGGTTTCTGTGTCAAGGTTGGATGTGCCTCTAAGCCATATTTTCTCTTTCTTGGGTTGCCCATAGATTTTGGTGTAAGAGTTGGTTAGAGAGAACAGTACCTGCATATGAGCAGACCAGTAGACTGGAATGGGGTTGTATGTCCTTAGGTAGGAGTGATTGGAGATTATTAGATCCAGAATGGCGCCTTTGTGGTATGTAGGTGCATGACAATGTTGGTCGAGATTGTTGGTATTGAGAAAGGAGGTAAAAGTGTCCACATCACTATTGTCCACGTCTCCCCATTGGATGTTGAAGTCACCAAGGAAGATATTGTTGTCAGAGCTGATAAGTGGGGCGGTGAAGAAATCAATGCATTCCTTCATTAAGGTGTTGTTTTGACCCAGTGGATGGTAAATCACATTCAATTTGAGGATGGAGGAAGTGAATGTGGACAGTACAACGACAAGCTTTCCAAGGACTGAAAGTGAGTTGTTGGGAGGGTTCGGCATCTCAGAGAGTTTCGTTGAATGAGTGCGAGACCTCCACCGTGTCTATCTTCCCAGTCGCACCTCAAAATGGAGTAGGTGGGAGGGAGAAGAAGTTCAAGAGCATGGTTAGATGTGGCGTTAAGCCATGTTTCTGTGAGGATCAGGATGTCAAATTTATGGGTCAGGATCGAGTCTGAAAGCTCAAGACAATGTTTGACTGCAGAAAATGTTCCACTGCAAGACAAATTCTTACATTAGTGGGCGACATGGTATAGTGCAGGAGTCTGATGTTAAGTAGGTAGCATTGGCACTGGCATTTGGCCATGCTGGCAGCAAGAGTAGGCAGTGAAAACTGCAGTGGCTTCAAGAGAAATAACTTGGGCCGACAGTTACTTTTCCACAAATTAAGCACTGTTTGTGCGCCCGAGGACAGCTCATCTCCATCAACAGAGAGATATGGAAAAATACCCATGCACCAGGACAGCTCCTCCCTATCAATAGAAAGGAAATAAAAATACTTCTGGCCTCAACACATCTCAGCTCTTTCAATCCTAGAGTGTGAAATGAGCCCTGTAACCCCAGTTGGAATGTTAAAGAACCTCTTCCATTACCTCACCTGTGACTCCTGGCCTCATCACTCCTGTTATTGCTTGATTAATAAAAATAATTGCAATATAATACATTGTGAATTGCCAATTTTAAAGTAACCACGCTACAAAAGTCGAAAAATTAGGAACTTAAAATACTTGAAAACGGTGGGGTGAGAATTTTGTCGCGGGCTGATTAAGGTCATTGGAAAACCTACCTGATCAGACTCAATACGGTCATTAACAAAGCCGCCTGTTCAGACCAGGAAAGAAGGCAATCCTTTGCAATAATAGGCACGTTTTAAAAACTGATTTCATGAGAAGATGGTAAAACATGTATTTTCTGTTATTCATCCAACATGCTTCCTTCTTCCAAACACAAACCAAACTACGCCTCGAATTAATAAAGGTTCATTAACTATCTCCTTATATTTGTTCATTTACTGAAATTATGACTTAACATATTAATGCAAGGACATGATGTAAGGATTGCACTAGATTTGGTTTATATCAAAGCATATATTTTCCCCAACAGTCTTTATGATCTACCAACCTCTAGCTCACTGTACATTTTCAGTGCCTGTGTGAAAATCAGACTCCAATAACAGGCATTAGATGACATTCTCACTGAAAAGGGCTTGTATAAAGATAGGTTCCCTTCTATGAATGAGACGTGTAAATAATGTCATTATCTGGAATCATTTAAACACCAAGCCTTTTTTCTGTGATGGCTTCCTGCACCAGTGTGTCCCAAGAACAGGACATGCCAGAGCAGAAAATTGTGATAGTCTGTGGTGGCCAAGTATGGGCTGGGCTTTAACACTGTAGAGAGCACTGCGATTAAGAAATCTTCACCAGGACTTTGTAATGGTGGTGTGGAGCACTGCCAAGAATAGTCAGGCAACCTCTTGCCCTCACAGGTTGAAACAATGCTGGCTGATGCAAAGAGTGGCTAGAGCCATTTGGATTTTCAAAACCTCCCCAGTAAACAGTAGGTGAGTCGGCCCCAGGGGATGAGACGGCGTGGCCCCCATCCCTTTTAATTAAAGTAACGGTCCTGGCGGATGGGGTGCTAGAGGTCTTTAAAGGCTCAGTGAGTGGGGGGGGAGGAGGCTCACAGCCCCACTCCCATTCTGTTTACATTTCAGCGCCAAGTAATGGAGTCCCTGGGGCCTTTAGAGGCGGGAGGGGCTGCATGGGCCCCCTCCCCTTTTTTTACAAATTTGGCTCCAGGGATGAGGACCCCAGGGCCACCATTGGCTTAGGGAGGGTGCTGAGTGACACAGTCCCTTTATTAATATATGGGGCTATGCGGGGGTGACGTCCCGGGGTTCAAAATGGGCTGGCGATGGAGGATCTACTCACGCCCCCCAGGCAGCCACCATTTTTTTTTTTTTTTTTTGCTGTGGTCTGGTGGGAGGTCTACAGGATCCTGCAGAAAATGCCATTATTTTTTTTTTGGGCCATGGGGGAATCTGTTGCCCCCTCCACACAAGGACTTGGGGTTCAGGGGATTCCTAATCTGTGCCTTTATATATCTTTTTTTTAACTCAGGACAGAGGACTAAATACCCGAGTCCTGCAATAGCTGCCAGCAACAGGATTTTTCTTATATTGCTGGCAGCCAGAGCACTCATTTCTGCAGGAGTCTGGCTGCTTCAGGAGCAAATTGGCCCAAGAGAAAAGATTTTCCTTGCACCGATCAGAACTCTCAATTTTTGATAAGGCGCTCTCACAAGACTCTCGCAAAATTCTCTTGAACTCAACGGTCCAGATATATAAATATTTTTGTACCTTTATTTTTCAAAAACTACTAAATGGATTTTCACCAAATCACAAAAAGCACAATCTACAGACCAAAATGTAGCTTCCTTCCAAACTTGGTTTCATTCGCTTCAGATGTTTTTGCAGTAGTGCTTTTTAAAGAAGCCTGTAGAAAATGCATGGGGTTTTTGTATTTTGAGACCCCATATTTTTTCAGCTCCTGGTTAACGGATCACCCTGACACTTTTCCGGGAAAGAGCTGAAGTGAATTTGCTTTTGGTTTGTAAAGTTTGTGAAGACTTGTCGAAAAGATTTGTTGGCAAACCAAAAAAGGCCATGTCTATGGAAAAGCTGACCTAACTGTATCTACCCAGTGGTGTCCACTGGGAGAAATATATTTATACCCAAGTGGCGTTCTCCAGTGGGTAGTTATAGTTAGGGCCTAGTTTCCATTGAAAAATTGTATTATAACTTTGGCGCCGTTTACGCATTTTCACAAAAGTTTCCCAAAAAAGTGTGCCCAAGAGTCTTATTGTACATGGAAAATTTTGGGATGCTCCATCAAGTGGGGGCTGAGAAAAAGTGGGGTGGGTTACAAAAAGTGTGTTTCCTATGTTAATTTCCATAGGGAATTTAGACACGATTGCAGCCCGAACTGATGGATGAATTACGCAAAATTTGGCAGAAAGGTAGCTCTTGTTCCAGAAAGCGCCCTTTTTGTTATTTATTGTAAATCTGTTTAGTAGTTTTTGAAATATTGAAAGAAAACCAAATTTGTATATTTAGAGGCACAAAGGCTTCACAAATCCCCTTAAGATCTGATGGGCTGCAAACACTTCAACCAGGAAGTGTTGACAGCTTTTTTGAGTCTTGGCTTCAGCTGAGTCTAAAAAAAAAATGTAAAAAACACAAAAGGGAGCAGTGTATATTTACCCTAAGAGTCTAGTCTTGGTTCAGGGGTTCCTCTGGGACCCCCTGAAGGCTTAAAAGCATTTTGTTTTAAAACAAAGTGTGGTCTTCCGTACATGCTTTCAGTTTTGTCCCAAAGGGTCTGGGGCCCAGGGACAAGCAGGCTTATTAAAAAACTGCAGGGGGACTGTGCAGACCCTGCCATGCCCCGGGGACCACCACTTTCCCGGGACCAAAACAAAAGAGAAATGCGGGTGTTAGAAATGAGGTCTTTGGTTGGGAGTCAGGTTACGCCCTGTCCAAGCAAGGACCTGCACTCTAGTCAGGGTAAAGGAGACTCACCCTCAGTTAACTCCTGCTCACCCAATTGGTAGCTTGGCACGAGAAGGCAGTTTTAACTTCAGAAGCAATGTGTAAAGCATTTGTACCAACACACACAGTAATCCAGTGAACACACTACAAAATGATACAACACAGGTTTAGAAAATTAGGTAATATTTATCTGAACAAAACATGACCAAAACGATAAAAATCCGGCATACACAAGTCAAGTTATGAATTTAAAAAGAAAAAGAGTCTTAAATCCTTTAGAAAACAGTGAGAACACTGTTATTGCACAAAAGTACCTGGGCAGGGTGAAAATAAAGCCGCACGGGCGAGTGTGCGCCAGAAAAGGCCAGCGATGCGTCGATTTCTCACTCGCAAGCGAGACCGTGCGTCATTCCTCCTCCAGTCGGGTGAGCGTGCGCCATTTCTTCTTTCCTGCAAGAGAGCGATGCGTCGATTCCGGATGGGCACCTCGGGTCCGGGCAGGCTTTGCGTTGTTTTTCCATACCCAGCAATGTTGTGTTGAAATCTGGTGGCACGGTGTCAAGAAACCACGCTGCATGGGGGGGTCAGTCGTTAACAGCAGCCACTGCAGGTGTTGCGCGTTGTGTCAATCTCCCAGCAGCGATGCAGACAGGCGTCGATTTTAGCTGTGAGGCTGGCGGCGCGTTGTTTAGCAGCTGCTAGGCGGTTGGTGCATTGAAAGGATTTCTGTCCTTTTCCACCAGCTGCACCTTTCAAGGGCCCAGAGTCAGATTAGGGCTCCACTTGGCAGGCAGGACTCTCAACAGAAAGCCCAGGTGCTGGGAGAGAGAAGTCTTTGTTGTTCCTGAGACTTCAACAACAGGAGGCAAGCTCAGTTCAACCCCTTGGAGATTCTCCACCAGTGGGAAGTCCCACAAAAGTCGGTCTTTGTCCTCTCTCAGGTAGAAGCAGCCACTGCAGGCTAACCCAGCAAAGCACAGTCACAGGCAAAGGGGCAGTACTCCTCCAGCTTCTCCAGCTCTTCTCCCGGGCAGAGGTTCCTCTTGGTTCCAGAAGTAATCTGATTTTCAGGAGTTTTGGGTGCTCTTCTTATACCCCTTTATGCCTTTGAAGTAGGACTACTTCAAAGAGAAGTCTTTGTTGTTTTCAAGATCCTGCCTGTTCCAGATCAGGCCCCAGACACACACCAGGGGGTTGGAGACTGCATTGTGTGAGGGCAGGCACAGCCCTTTCAGGTGTAAGTGACTACTCCTCCCCTCATCCCAGATGGCCCATCAGGATATGCAGGCTACACCCCAGCTCCCTTTGTGTCACTGTCTAGAGGAGAGGTGCAAACAGCACAAATGTCAAACTGACCCAGGCAGGTAATCCACAAACAGGCAGAGTAACAGAATGGTTTAAGCAAGAAAATGCCTCCTTTCTAAAAGTGGCATTTTCAAACACACAATCTAAAAAACAATTTCACTAAAAGATTTATTTTTAAGTTGTGAGTTCAGAGACCCTAAACTCCACATTTCTATCGGCTCCCAAAGGGAATCTGTGCTTTAATCAAATTTAAAGGTAGCCCCAATGTTAACCTATGAGAGAGATAGACCTTGCAACAGTGAACACCAAATTTGGCAGTGTTTCACTGTCAGGACATGTAAAACACATAAGTACATGTCCCACCTTTAACATACATTGCACTCTGCCCACTGAGCTACATAGGGCCTACCTTAGGTGTGCCTTATATGTATAAAAGGGAAGGTTTAGGCCTAATTGGCAGTTTAAAACTGCACTAACAGACACTGTAGTGGCAGGTCTGAGCCATGTTTAAAGGGTTATTAATGTGGGTGACACAACCAGTGCTGCAGGCCCACTAGTAGCATTTGATTTACAGGCCCTGGGTACTTCTAGTGCACTTTACTAGGGACTTACTAGTAAATAAAATATGCCAATCATGGATAAGCCAATGTACACATATAATTTATACAGGGAACACTTACACTTTAACACTGTTCAGCAGTGGTGAAGTGTCCAGAGTAAACAAAACAGCAAAAACAGAGTCCATCACGCAGAAGCAACCTGGGAGGTAGAGGCAAAATGTTAGGGGAGACCATTCCAATGATGCCAAGTCTAAAAGCAGGGGGCCGAGCAGCCTACCTGAGCCCCGAGCCCCTCACCTTCCCGGAGCTAGAAAATAGAACCTCCCCAGGGCAGTTGCTACAAAGTATGCAGGGGTGACGTTAATCTCCCTGGGCCTCAGGGGCCACCACCTCCCCAGGGCTATGTTTGTAAATATGCGGGGGTCGCACAGCCCTCACCATGCCCCTAGGACCACCCCCTCCCTAGGGCTAGTTAAAAAATTAAATGATGGGGGGTTCTGCAGACCCTCCCATGCCCCGGGGACCACCACCTCCCCAGGGCTATGTATGTAAAGTATGCTGGTGGCGCGTGGCCCCCCCATCCCACCAGCCACCACCTCCCCAGGAGAACATATACAAAAAAAGTAAAAGTGTGGTCCTGTGGACCTGATCTTTGCCCTGGGAACCACCACCTCCCCGGGGCAAAATCGAAAAACATGGAGGGGGTCTGCGTGGCCCCTTTCTTTGAGTTATACATGGCCCTAGGGACTGCCACCACCCAGAGCCTACTCCTGCTACCGCAGGAGGTAGCTGTTTGCTTTTACTGTGACAGCTCCCATCAAGCAGAAGCAAACAATCCTCTTTCAGCAAGTGGGAGCTTTAAAAGTGCTCCAGGTTTGCTGAAAGCAGAGTATTCATCTCTTTCCCTGCCTGCAGATATGCGAGCAGGAAAAGAGATAAAAACATCTCTCCCGCATGCAGGGAGCTGCTATTTGCCACAGCTCCCTGCATGCAGGAGCAATGCCCGCTCCCACAGGGGATGAAAGCCAATAGGATCACGGGGGACTTGAGACTCCCCAGTGGTCCCCATAACTATTTGTAGGGTGCCCTGTATTGAGCCAGGGCACCCATAAATAAGTGGCGGGCCCAATGAAATGGGGTGCCTGGGCAGAACAAGGCCTACGAAAGGAAGCCATGTGGCCACCTCTCTTTTTAAAATATGTATTTGGCCATGAGGAAGAGGTGGTCCAGGGTCCAATAAGGCTCCTTGTGGCCTCCCCTAAAAACAAATTCAAAATAGCCCCAGGAGGTGGTGGTTTAAACTGTAGCTCTGGGGAGGTGGTGGTCCCTGGGGCTCAGAGGGTTCCATGCAGACTCCCAAAAAGTAATTTAAAAAATAATTTAAAGATTGCCCCTGGGAGATAGTGGTCCCTGGGGGCAAGCGGGTCCTTGCGGACCCCCTATAAAAAATATTAAAATAGCCTTGTGGAGGTGGTGGCTCCCATAAGTTTTTTTTTAAGGAACCCAGGAGAGGTGGCGGTCCCCGGGTGGTCCGTGTGCCCCCACCATATATTTATTTATTGTTGCCCGGAGAGGAGGTGGTCCCTGAGGCCCAAGGGGGTCCACTTTGCCCCCCAAAATTGTTTAGCAGGTGGCAACTGAAAAGGTGGCTGGCCTGTGTGCCTGTGTGGCGACACTGTATGTATATATATATATATATATATATATATATATATATATATATATTTAAACTCCAAACCCCTTCTGCTGTGCGTGGCATGGGGTTTGGAGCTTCTTAAAGGGTACAGGCCAATCCCCCTCCACACATGGCCGAAGGCCCGAAGGCCAGGTGTGGCACAGGCTTGAGTGGTTATCAGGGTTTTTTTAAATGTGAGCCTAATTGTAACATAGCTATAACCTTAAGTTATTTAGTGAATTTCATTTCAGTTTCCTAACTATAATGTTGCTGTAACCTTTGGTGTTTTCAGTGTGTGTATGTGTGTATATATATGTATGTATATATATATATATATATATATATATAAGAAAGAAGTGACTCAAACAGATGATCTCACTAAAGAACAAAAATATATTTCTACTACAATGTTTCAGCTTCCGCCTTCCTCAAGTAGTACAAGATTGTTTGCTCAGTGGCTGCACAGCTGACCCTGCTGGGTTTTCAAAAAACATCATAAGTGAAGATTTCAATTGGAATGTGGAATCAATGCAGTCCTGAGAACTCTTCAGATATGCAGAAGTCAAGTGGTATTGTCAGTGATGTTCAGTCCACCTGGATGCAGTGAGTTTAAACAGTACATCCAGAAGTTTTCTCTGATGTCCGATACTTCTTCCTTTAAGACATGTTCCACAGGGAAAATCTTCTACTCTGATAGTAAATGGTCCACAAGGTTAAAATGGTTGACTACAGGCTGATCAAGTTTCTTGTTAATTATTGCTGATTTGTGGTTCCTGAATCGTGTGCGGAGGTCATTCACTGTTTGGCCTACATATTGTTTTTTACAGCTGTGACGTTGGCACTGAATCACATAAATAATGCATGTTGAGCGACATGTAAGATGCTGTCTTATTCCATAGGTCCTTACTGTAACAGAGCTAGTTACTGATGATGTTTGTAAAAGGTATTCACATGTGATGCACCTTTTAGAATCACAGCAATGAACTCCTCCTGCATTTGTTACAGCTTGCTTAAGTTCAGCTCTCACAATAAGCGATCGTAAATTGGGAGCTCTGCGGTAAGCAATGACTGGCGGTTTTGGAAAAAGCTTTTGAAATTTTTCACAAGTGGATAGCAAGGGAAAAGTTGTTTGTATTATATTTCTGTAGTTGGGAGCTGATGGATGATAGTCAACCACAACTGGGATTCTGTAACTTTTGTTCCTTCTGTTGGTATGCCAAATAAATGCTTCCTGGGAAACAGCAAAGACTTGTCAATTTGTTGCAGAATGATATGCAGAGGATAGCCTTGCTTTTTAAATAATGTAACAAGCTCCTGTAGATGGTCTTTAGAAGTGTCTTCATTGGTGTAGATGCATCTTATTCTGAGTGCTTGGCTGTAGATGATGCTGAGGTTAGTGTGTTGTGGTGACATGAATTCCAGTTTAGATGCAACTGAGCATCTGTAGGCTTGTGGTACAGATCAGTTATATTTTTTTGTTCATGAATGGTAAGTAACACATCTAGGAAAGGGAGATGACTCTTCTGTTTAGTATTACTGCCAGTGAATTTGATAGTAGGATGGATACTGTTGATAAAAGCTGTACATTGTTCCAGTATTCTGCTTCCTGCATTCAATATTATAAATATGTCATCAATGTATCGTAGCCATACCAGTGGTTTGATGTTAGAAATCGCAAGTATATAGTACTCCAGTTTGCCCATGAAGATATTTGCATAGGAAGGAGCTATCTGAATGTCAATGGATGTCCCTTGTATCTGCAGGTAGTGTTTACCATTGAAGGTAAAATTGTTGGATTTAAGGATAACTCTTACACAGTTGGTAAGTACATTTGTTGATGGTTCTTTCACAGTTCTTTTATTAAGAGCTTCAGATAATGCCATAAGTCCATCATCATGTGGTATATTGGTGTATAATGATTTAACATCAAATGTAGCCAGAAGAGTTTCATCATCAAATATGTTGGTTTGGTTTAATATTTCAATAATCTGAAGAAAGTGACTGGTGTCCTTAAGGAATGATAGAAGTTCTTGGACAATGGGCTGGAGGTGCAGGTCGACAAATAAAGATAGTCTCTCAGTGGCCCTATCATTGCCAGAGATAATGGGGTGACCAGGATTGTTCATTTTGTGTTCATTTTGTGATTTTTGGGAAGCGTATATAAAATCTTCCAGGTCTTGGTTTGGGGTGAACAAGTATATCTGCTGTTGTTTCATCAATGAGGTTTAAGCTCCTGTACTTTGCAACCATGTTCTTGATTTCTTTGTTCAAGTCATTTGTTGGATCAGTTTCTAAAGGTTTATAAGTGTTGGTATCAATCAGTTGTCCTCAATATAATCACATACTTTCATGGCAACCACTGCACCACCTTTGTCTGCCGGTTTTATAGTGACATCTGTTCTTTGTTGAAGGTGGTAGAGAGCTTTTCTTTCCTCTCTGGTTATGTTATGAAAAATCCTTATAAGTGTTGATTCTTTGATGAGTTTATTAATGAATAAAATATATGTTTCAAGTACAGGATTTTTACCACATTGAGGAGTCCATGATTTGGGACGGCGGAACTTCTTAAATGGATCTGGAAGGTAGCTTGGCAGATCAACATTAGAATTATTGTTAAAGTATTCTGCAAGTCTGCATCTTCTCTCGAAGGTTTTTAGGTCTCTCTTCATGTTGGCTGGTCCTTAAGTACAGGACAGGAATAGAGGCCTTTGCTCAAGAGGTTTAATTCACCTTGTGATAGCAGCTCTCCAGTTAAGTCAATAACTGTGTCTGATGTCTGGAAGGGTTGCAGCTGGCTGGTGCTATGCAGTCTTTTTTGTCTTAGAAATCTTCTGTTTTGTTTATTCTGTTTATCCATGGAATGTACCTTGACAAATGAATCTCCAAAAACCGAATTATTTATAAAGTGGTGATTTGGGAAAGGAGGTATATGAAATCTTAACATGTCTCTTTTCAGTTTTGCTGATTTCATTTTAAAAGCATTCCTTGCTGTGATCTTTTTTTACTTCTGCAATCCTATGCAGTATGTGTGCCACTCCAGATTCACTTTTTGTGTTCTTTAAAAATTACAATTCTTTTTGTAGCTTGGTTTTAAGCATCTGCATTTTTTGAATGGTTTCTTTAACATATACTGATAGTAGGGCCATTGATGCATTATACAGTAAAATATTCCAAGAAGCAGACCATTCACAGTTACTTAGTTGAAAAGGTGGCTTAGATTTAATCTCCAATCCTGTCGCGTGGGCTCTCATTATCCTAAATGAGACTACTGGATTTCTAGGCAGCAGGATCGATAACGGTGTGGGGGACTGAGTCTGACCCACGTGTAAGGAACTCTGTCACCCTAAATCCGTTTTTTGCTCCGACTAACTAGCAGTGCCTCATTTCTCCCACGGGGAAGAAATGATTAGGCAGCCGAGCGCATGACATCTTTGGAACTTCTCAGGGAAGTCGTGGTCACTCAGATCCAAACCAACTCTCTCATTTACAATATGATCTCATATACAAATTACAAAGACAGTATAAGTTTTATATAATGTTTTAATAAAACGACTGTATTTTAGATAGTAAGGCGTGAGCCGCAATAACCAGAACAATACAACACAGTAGGATTGAAATAGTCACCAGGAGAGTAAAACATAAGAACAAAGCTATCATAGTGCCTAACAGTTTCTACTCTCCCTCTGCTTGTTCTATTTTGAGCACAGCATGTTAAGCTTCTAGCTTGCCTTTCCGAATCACTGGGGAGACATCAGCCCTCATACCTGAGCAAAGGCCTGTGATCTGGTTCAGCATCTGCAACGAGGCAGTCAGCGTCTATTTGTGGTTCCCTGGTCGGAATCTCCCTCTTGCGTGTATTGGGACAAGGAAGTGATTTTATAACTAATATGTCATCGTGATCACAAAATGTCCCTATGCAGGAATGCCAAATCTAAACTCCTACCACGTCTATCGGCAATGTACCAGACTGTATCCTTGACTGAAGCACAGAGTGAATATGTTATGGAGAACTCCAGTGCTGAAGTAGGCAAAACAGTGTGATATGAATAAAAAAACAACACCGTAGAACTGGCTATTTGAAAAATAACAGTACGAAGCCTAATAAAAAGCATTTAGAGCAAAGTGCACAGAGGCTCTAAGCTGCCAGCAAATGAATAAAACACATCTAGGGCAAAGTGCACAAAGGCCTAAAGCCTGAAGCTAATGTGCAAAGGATACGTAAAACTAACCACACTACACCCTCCCGTTGTCGGTAGCAAGTGGTTCCAATAATATAAAAGTATGCCCCAAATACAAACAATACATAAAACTATATATTTCGACAAGGTCAGAAGACAACAAAGTCATAAATTTAGGAAACATGTGACGATAAAGCCAAATTCAACAGAGTGTCAATTTTGCAGGAGAGAAAAAAAATCCAATTGTCAGACAGAAGCAATAGAACGTAGGAGCTCCTCCACTTCGATATATGTTAATATCGGAAGATCCACGCAACAAAGTACCATGGAGCAGGTGTGTTCCAAAGCCCCAAAACCATCCAGGGCGGCACCCCGCGCAGGGCCTAGGAAAGAGACAACACCATCTTCCTCCAGGAAGGGAATCTCATAAACCGCCTCACGAAGCAAACGCAACCGTAGTGCACAAGTCTGGGAATGAGCCCTAATCGGGAACATCAACAGATCAGTTTCGACCACTGGATGACGCTGCAGTGAGAGACAGAAAGCCAGTGCATGTTCAAACGCGCACCAAAGGCACCGAAACACGGGTTGCACACAATCCAAAACTGGTCGGAATGATAGAGACCAGTCACACTCCAAATGTCCCAGGAGTGGTGCTCCAAAATGCTGCATCATGAGTTCACGACACAGCTGCGCTGACAGGAGCAGCAATATAGGATCTCGTCGTGGCGGGACAGCCATTGCGAAAAAATAGCAACAATAGCAAGACTCCAGCCAACAAAGCCAAAGTAATCGGGAAACTCCCCAAAATGCTTCTGAAAATAGAGTGTATAGCCGAAGGTATCAAACCGAATATGGAAGAGAAGGTGTGAGCAAAACCAACACCAACGGCTTTGAAAAAATGAGCAATACCAGCAGTGCTGGATGCATTAAATATACGTCCCACAAGTTCACCGAAGTGACTCGGAAAGTTAGTATTCAAAAGGGACTGTATCTCCGCCGATGACCTTGCCACCTGAAGTGCGTAGGTCTCGCTAGCAGATGTAAGGGCCACATGCTTTTGAAACAATAAAGCTTTTAGTCGACTCAACTTGTCGAAATTAACCTTGGAAGTAGCAATATGAGGCCAGATGTCCGCTACCTCCCTAATTTGAGTGGGGGGAAATAACACATTCCCGCAGCACGTAACGGCCTTGTTGACAACGACAACATAAACTATTCCGGCATGCATGCCACAGCAGCGTTCGCTGTTAAGAACAATGTAACTGCCGTTAGAAAGCACCTGGAAAGTGTTTTTAATAACCGGGACTGGAACTCCCTTCAGATAACAAGCTAAGTTAGCAATCGAAGCGTTACACGCCCCGTGCAAGGACAGCTGTTTACAAACCATGGAATGGCTGACAGAAGCTTTGCATTCGCTACCGCTAAGAAAAACCTCCCTCAAACCATTAACACATCTGTATTGAAAGGGAAGCTCCCACAGCTCGTGTATGTAACTGTCTCCCAATAGTTCATATCTACCCACCGGAATGTGCTTCAAACAAGAAGTAAAAAGAGAGTCCAAAGAGTGGAGATAGGCAAATTAATAACCCCATGAATCATCCACTCAGCTGACGGAATCTCAGCCACAGTGAAAGGCAGTTTCTCCAATTTCTCAATATTCAACATAACATATGTCGCTTCCTTTTTAGCCATCAGTTGTTGTTGACGAGTCAAATTAAAGGAGACAAAGATCTCTCTGGCAAGAATGTGCTGCCATGGAACGCGACCTGCCTTCAAGGTCTGAAGAGTCCAACCCAGCTGCATGATGGACTGCGTCTGACTCTGCCCATGATATAAAGAAGACATGTCCGATTTAATAATTTCAATAGCAGAGGAAACAATGCTGTCAATCGTGTAAACACGGTCAGAAAGGGTATGCATGCCATTATCAACAACAGACAAAGTCTGCATCAGGTTTTCCTGGTCAATCTGCCTCAACCGGGCTGCAGCCTCCTGTTGTGAAAGCTTCCAAATCTCATTATAAACTTCGTATAAGAACCTTTTCTTCCGTGGTACCTTTGGACCTGACAAAAAATCTTGTAAATCAGTATCATTAGACAGTAACGTGAGATGTGACTTAACTGCATCCAGCGTGGATGACTTCAACCATTGCTGACAAAGCTTCCCCACGCTGTATGTAGTTATAATATCAGCATGTTCTGGTGAAATGTAACGAGGGTCTGCCCTACTAGTCCTGAACCCCCCTGAAGAGGTGACAAAACATTGATGACACTTATTAGTGTCTATAGGCCATAATAACAACCCGCCCGGATGTATCGATGAAGGGTTAAGCGTACCATTCTGGACCCAATGTGTAAATTCACTAAAAGTAGCATTCACATAGTGCTGCCAGTTGTTTAATTTGGAAGGGACGGGTATACTAGGCAAATTTAACTCTCTAATTGTCGCCAAGCCCAAACAGCTAGTCTGTTGTACTGTGTCATTGAGGAAAATCATCTGCACAGGGATAATACATGCTCTAAATAATGTGTCCCTGCCTTGCATCTGCTAATTTTTCGTACCCCAAACACTTTTCAAGTCAACAGTCTTAAACCAGTATTCATACCCCTCGACCGAAAGTTTAGATACAAACAAATTTGAATACAGTAATTTAGTATCAGTCAATAACATTTGCTTATTAGAATACGGAGTAACTTTAAAATAGTAAGACCTAGCATTTCGTTGATTATGCCCAGAAAAATATGCAAATTTATCATAATATGTTTTCGAACTCCCTTGTGGAGGAGTCGAGCAATGTTCCCATTGCACATAATTAAATATGGACTTAGGGCTACTAGCTTTATGAATAAAGTGGTGTCCATAATAGTTGTAGCAAAACATGTCACCATGATTATCTCTAAATTGGTAAGCATCTTCATTGTCATAGACAGTATAATATTGCAAATCTGTTAGCATAGAATCTACTGTCTTCACATCCCAATCATCAGAAACAATGCCTGGTATAACAATATCATTCATTGATAACTTGAGGACATACGGTATTTGAATCAATTCAGTGGGACCATATATATCAAACATTACTTTATCCCACACAATCCCATCCGGAATCGGTATTGCAGAAATGTTTACATTGGACAAGTCTCTTCGAACCATATGAGACGAAAAATGTGGTCTTAACACAGTCTCCACGTGCTCAATGTCAGATCGATGAGGAAGAAAATTACCATGTATTACTAGAAAAAAATGAACCACAAATCCCAACCATAAAAAAAGAGTCATTACAGCCATAAAAAGCCACAAATAGTTCCAAGGAAAAACAAAATATGTGCGTTTAAGCCAACCAGCAGCTTACGTGGACCTCGGACAGAAGACATCGAGGACGAGGAGCTGGACACTGCATCATCAGCATCGTTGAAGCAGCCAGAGGCAGTTCTTGCAAAAGGTGCAATTGTGAACAAAGAAGCAGATGGAGGCTCTCGCCTAGGCACGCTATAAACCACATGTTCAGAAACATCAGTAGAACGTACAGCAACTTGATCAAAAGATTCCATATTAATCGTCGTCTGTGGAACAATCGCAAGATCATCATCCACCCTCCCCAAGCTCGGAGAGGAAACAGCGTCGGTGTAAATCACCTGCAGCGGGACTTCTTCCCCAGTAGTGAGAGGGATTCCGGAACTACTAGGTGTCCCTCTTGGTCTGCTGTGCAGAATCGGTCACATGTTGTAACTTGACATTATCAATGGAAACAAAGTGATTTCCTTTGGCCCTGTGCAGCGGCGGTAAAATCACAGTTCTCGTGCTGCTAACCCCTAACACAGGGACAGGTGCTCGATAAGAAGGACCAAATTATTTCTTCACTGCGACCTTTTCACGCACTAGATCCCCAATCCTGGGTATCCAACCAGTAGGAGTTACTGGCTCATCCTTAATTCCTGAGGAGGCAGCACTTGCAGAAGATCGGAATTGTTGTAAATCCTGCAAAACAGTGACACGATAATTTATGTCAAAGGGCGTATCCGCCGCATCCACACCAGGACCATCTAGATCAGGAACATACATTTGTGTTCCAAACAGGCACTCATATGAAGTACGACCCCCCAGTGACCTTCTAGGCAAGTTATTAAGTGCTCTCTGTACTCCATACAGGTGGGCTAGCCAACCACGACCCGTACCTATAACTCTGGCCGTTAAGGATTGCTTTAAATCACAATTTAAACGCTCCACGACAGAATTTCCCTCGGGATGAAATGGAGACGAGAATTGGAGTTGGACCCCCAACGAAGCCATGGTGTCCCTGAATGCCTTAGAGGCAAAAGCAGGGCCCTGGTCCGAATGAAAAGCCGCAACTGCAAATGTATCGACAAAGATACGCAAATCTTTAATAACAGTCCGAGCGTCAGCCGAGCGTTGTGGCCATACCCACACAAATCTGGAGCACGAATCTACAGCAATCAATATATATTTGTATGCACTATCTGGTGTCAGCGGACCACAATGATCCAAGTACACACACTGTAAAGGTTTATTTGAAATCAGAAGGGGCGTCTGCTGCGGGCGTCTAGCCGACGAAGCTTTAATTTGTTGACAAACGTCACAACAAAGGACATACTGCTTTTGTCTCTTTATAGAGACTAGGCCACCAGTAACGAGCCTGTAAAAGTGAAATCGTGGCAGCCACACCAGCATGTGCAGATGTCACCCCCTCATGTGCTGCAGAAATTAATCGAGGTCTCTCAATTTTATTGGGTAGTTCACGTACACCAATGCCTGGAATATTAACAACAGCATTTAGCGCACTACTCAAGCAGTAACCATATTTAGAAGGAAATCCTTTAGGAAACGGCGTGCCATCAGCCGTAGCTTTTATGGCAGCCGAAATCTCTGTGTCTGCTTTGGAACTCGAACGAGTCACTGCGGCCACAGTAGCGACAGCCACTGCCGACTTTGCGGCTTCATCAGCCAAAGTATTCCCAGCAACGTGTATTCCATCGCGCTGGTGTCCAAGTGTATGCACAACATGGACCTTAGGAAGCGTTTCTTTCAGATCCGCAACCTTACCCCACAACAATTTATGTTTAATGGTGTTGCCTTTAGAATCTCTGAACCCATTCATCTTCCAATAGTGCAGATATTCATTGAAAGACTGAACACAGTAGTAGGAGTCACAGACCAGCAAGGTCAAAATCGCCGGATCCGCGTGCTCCAACGCTAACAATAGAGCTTTGAGCTCAGCCAGCTGTGCTGTGCAATCCCCCAAGGTTTTAGTGTAAGTATGTCGGGGGCAGAACACTTCCCCCTCCATAGTGCCGCTCACCACCGCACATGCAGCAGAATACTGTTGTTTAGTCCCAAACGCTGGTTGCGCAGAGCCATCGGTATACATGACCACCTGATATTGGTCAATAGGCAATGTACCAGCAGGAACTGGGTATTCCAGTTCATATTGAAGAAATTCTTAAGTCTGCAGTTTAGGGTCAAATATGTAATCTACATCAGTGGCTGTCAAAGACGTAGCCCATTGTATCCATCGCGGGTGTAAAGCTTTCGAATTAGGAACACTCGCTTTTGTAACAGCCTCTAAGGCCGGAATCGGGGAAACAACAATGATGCGTTGGCCCTGGGCAAGCGGTCTTTCTTTAATCACAGCCATCTGTACTGCAGTGAGTATTTTCTCAGTCTGTGCAAATCGCTGTTCTGCAGCAGAATACAAGTGGGACTTGTATGCAATCGGGACTGTCTCACCCTCATTAAAGGTGACATACGTAAACCCAACAGCCCCAGGTATCACCCTGATGACTAAATGTGTCTTATTGTCCAGTGTGTGTAAGTGTTTAACCGCTAAGAGATCAGTCTGTACCTCTCGTAGTATGTGTGTATGCTCAATTGTCCAAAATCTACTCGAAAAATTCGGGCGAATCAATTCGTATAAGGGTTTTATACGCGTAGCATAATCAGGAATGTAAGTTCTGCCAAAATTCAGAAACACCAACAATGACTGGAGCTTCCGAACCGTATTAGGAGGCTGCAATAAAGCACATTTCTCCAAAAAATGTGGCGCTAAGCTCTTGCCCTCACTCTACAACTCATATCCCAGGAAAATGACGCTGAGGAAGGCAATCTTTGATTTCTTAAAATTAAACTTATAGCCAATATCAGCAAACCCCACAACAATGCGCGATACACGCCTTAGATGTTGCAGAATCTCATCGTCTGTCAGATATATGTCATCAACATATGATAACGCTTCAGGGTCCAACTCGTGTAGCATTTCAGTCACACGAGCCGAAAACAGTCCTGGGCTATTCTTATACCCCTGAGGCAAACGACAAAACTTTTTCTGAGAACCAAACGCACTAAAACTGGTATAGTCTCGACTTTCGGGCGCTATATTTTGGCAGAAAAATCCATTCGAGATATCTAACGTTGTTTTGTATTTCTTACGTACTATTTTATTCATAAGCACTGCGCTATGTGAATTCTGTATTGCATATGTGCGTGTATGACTATTCAAATGTCTGTAATCCACCACTATCCTATATGAATGGTCCGGTTTAGCAACCGGAAATAAGGGATTATTCATCGGCGAGACACAGGGCTCAATAACACCCTGGTACTCCAATTGTGTAAGAATTTTCCTAACCGATGCCCTTGCCTCAAATTTGATAGGATACTGCGGCTGTGGCTGAGGTTCGCCCTTTATTGGA
Source organism: Pleurodeles waltl (assembly GCF_031143425.1). NCBI lineage: Eukaryota > Metazoa > Chordata > Amphibia > Caudata > Salamandridae > Pleurodeles > Pleurodeles waltl. The sequence goes on from NC_090440.1 coordinate 1,764,481,820, forward strand.
AATACATGATAAGGTGATTGTCTATCCCACCCCACGTTATTTCTATATACGGCGGGGGCCTGTGCTAGAGCCCATGATTTACTATAGGACTCCGCTAGTTCTCTCGGAACAAGTGGTGAGAAGGAAGGTGCAATAACCTCCTCCCCAACCGGACAGTCGCGAACAAAGTCAGGTGGCCAATCCTGTTCGGCCAGCAGAACATCATATGATTTTACCACATGGTCCCAAAAGATGGCGTGTACAATGCAGTCAATGTCCCCTTCTAATCGTAGAGTCACTTGATAAACCCTATCAGGATCAGAGACTCGCATATCCGCCGTTTCGACTTGTATGAAGTCATCAGTTGCTTTCACCTCCAGATGCTCTAGAAGACTCCGGCGAACTATTGTGACCTCTGCCGCGCTGTCTAACAGTGCTAACGCCCATGTCTTGTTCGCCAAGAGAACTCTCTTCTTGAGCGGCATGTCTAACTGAGACTGCTGCCACTTTCTTCTTTTTAAATTGTTGTTTTTGTTGCAGCGGTTTCTCTTCTTGTTTAACAGAAACCTCCGCCGAGCATTGTGAATCCTGTCTTGGTTTCACGTAATCCGTCCTCCGCTCTGACCGCCCACCTCTCTCACTTCTCTTCTCGGAGGAGTCCTGAAAGGAACGAGATTGGCATGTATCAGTATACTGATATCTATCAGGCGTCTTCAAATTATCCCTATTCCTGAGATTATACCTATTCTGTGGGGTCTCCGGTTGAGGAGACTGTCCCCCATCTTTCTTAGGTGTTTGCTGTTTCTTTTCCCAGTGCTTTTTAGTACCCTCAGGCTGCTGCTGTTTAGCATTATCTTTATTATTTTTACCCTATAATTGGGGTTTTTGTGGTCTAGCCCCTAGGCTATCGCGACCAATACTGGAATATGTTTCTGCTATTATTCTCGGAAGTTCCCGCTCCTGATCAATCTGCGGAACATCCCGAAGACGCATTCGCACTGCTAGTGCTACTGCCTCTCCCTTGAGATTACTCAAAATAATAGAAGAAACCGCTGCAAAATTGCCCTTAACTGCATGCCCAAATCTAAGGCAGGGGCAGCCCCATATTCATCTTGAATTTGTTTAAGCACTTCCGGTAAATTAGCTAATGTCGGTGTACCGTGTGCCGTACTGTAGAGCGCGGCAAACACCGTGCCCCAAGTATTACAAAGGTCCACCGGAGGAACCATGCCATAAGGCAAACACATCGTCAATATTTTATGATTATCCTGAGGTCCCGTATGGGGAAATACTGCTTCCAGCGTATTCATTTTTTGCGCCAGCCAAAATGGAGTCTCCTCACGTTTAGCCGGTACCTTACCCATAACCGAGTGTACAGTGGCTGGATTAATACCCGGAACCACTGCTTGTGGGAGCGCCGGAGCAGCACGCGCTGCGTTCGTATTTAGTGTCTGCATTACAAACTGAACTAATCGTCTATATGTAGCCGTTAAGTCTGTATATAAACGACGAACTTCAGCCACCGCCAAATTTGCAACCGCAGGATATGGTGTGTAAGTAGTTAATAAAGGCCAGGTCGGACCATCATTACTCAGTGGACCTAACCTCACTTGTGCTACTGTGTGTGGGAGGGCGCCATCAAGCCAATTATGGTGTTCTTGATAAGATAAAGGTATCTCTAATTATGCGTAAGCCCTGTACTGTCCAGGGACATTCGCAACAGTGTATTCGTGAAAAGTATTTGTACCCCCATCAACTGCCGGAAATACGACCCAAGAATAAAAACGTTCTGTTCTATAGGCTGCATGGGCGTCCACCACAAAAGTGACTGGACCCCCCTGGACCGTCAGTCCATGTGCTACCAGATGTCCAGTGAGCGGGTGATGCATATTGATTGCTATATTCACTACATTAGGATTCGCCATTTATTAAAAAAATAATAGCTCTAGGTCAGAGAAGGCACACCAAGATCGGGGTTTTTCCTTTCAAAGTTCAAGCTTGAACAACCAACCACTAAGCAATAGGACGTACCTATCCCGTGGTGGCGGAAACCCTCAGCCCCACGGACGTCTCCGCGTACGGAACCGAGGAGTCAAAATATATATGAGACCGAGAGAGTCAGTCGGACCTAAATATTAGAGCCAGACCAAACGTTGGCGGCGCCATGTCGTGTGGGCTCTCATTATCCTAAATGAGACTACTGGATTTCTAGGCAGCAGGATCGATAACGGTGTGGGGGACTGAGTCTGACCCACGTGTAAGGAACTCTGTTACCCTAAATCCGGTTTTTGCTCCGGCTAACTAGCAGTGCCTCATTTCTCCCCCATGGGATAGATGTTAAGTTCCTTATAGATCTGTAAATGTGCCATTGTAAATTGGCACTTACTGATTTTCTACTGGATGAACAGTGCAAATCTAGGATGTAGGTTTCTTCTTGACATGTTGGTTGCTTCTGGCTTGAGCGTCTGATCCAAGGAGGATACAGGTTTGTAATCCTAAAAACAGTACACTAGAAGATGAAGGATCACAAGAAAAAAACAGCGAGCCAGGGCAACAATCTGGATCCCAAAGGATGGAATGAGTCACAAGAAAATGTAATATCCAAGAAAGAAGAGACTCAAACAGATGGTCTCACCAAAGAACAAAAATATATTTCTACTACAACGTTTCAGCTTCTGCTTTCCTCAGGTAATACAAGATAGTTTGCTCATTGGATGCACAGCTGACACTGCTGGATTTTCAAAAAGCATCATAAGTGAAGATTCCAAATGGAATGTGGAATCAATGCAGTCCTGAGAACTCTTCAGATATGCAGAAGTCAAATGGTATTGTCAGTGATGTTAGGCCCACCTGGATGCAGTGATTTTAAATAGCGCATCCAGAAGTTTTCTCTGATGTCCAGTAGTTCTTCCTTTAAAACATGTTCCACGGGGAAAATCTTCTAATCTGATAGTAAATGATCCACAAGGTTAAAATGAGTGGCTACAGGCTGGTCAAGTTTCTTGTTAATAATTGTTAATAATTGCTGATCTGTGGTTCCTGAATCGTGTACGGAGGTAATTCACTGTTTGGCCTACATATTGTTTTTTTACAGCTTTGACCTTGGCACTGAATCACATAAATAATGCATCCACCCAATCACACACCCACTCACACACTCACTCAAAACACTCATACACCCACTCAGACCCACTCATAGACTCCCTCACCCTTATTCAGACCCACTCACACTCATGCACCCACTTACAATCCCACTCAGGCCCTCATGCACTCACTTACAGACCCAGACACTGACACACCCACTCACAGACCCACTCAGACCCTCATGCACCAAGTCACTGACCCACTCAGACACTCATGCACCCACTCAAACACCCACTCAGACACTGATGCACCCACTCACAGACCCACTCAGGCCCTCACACACCCACTTAGACACTCATGCACCCACTCAGACCCTCATTCACCCACTTACAGACCCACTCTGACACACCCACTCACAGACCCACTCAGACCCTCATGCACCAAGTCACTGACCCACTCAGACACTGATGCACCCACTCAAACACCCACTCAGACACTGATGCACCCACTCACAGACCCACTCAGGCCCTCACGCACCCACTTAAACACTCATGCACCCACTCAGACCCTCATTCACCCACTTACAGACCCACTCACACACTGACACACCCACTCAGAGACCCACTCAGACCCTCATGCACCAAGTCCCTGACCCACTCAGACACTCATGCACCCAACTCAGACCAACTCAGACCCCTCTCAGACACTAACACACCCACTCACAGACCCAACCAGACACTGACGCACCAACTTACAGACCCACTCAGACACTGATGCACCCACTCACAGACCCACTCAGACCCTCATGCACCCACTCACAGAACCACTCAGACCCTCACGTGCCCACTTTCACACCCAGACAGACGCTGTCACGCCCAGGACACCCTCACACATATTCTCACACAAAGAGATACAGGCTGTTTGGCTGTGCATGGTGTAGGGTTGGTTGGTTATGGGGGTTGACCACGGGGTCCAGATCCTGCGACCATCCCCGGTTGTGCAAAGCTAAAGCCCCTGCCATTGCAGGGAGGATTTTTATAGGGGTTGGCTGCAGGTTCTGCGGGCAACCATCACCACGCTCAGTAGTGGTGGTTGGATTAATGTATAGCAATGAAAATGACTTTAAATTTTTTTTAAACGTTGAAATTGACTGAAAAAAGCAAAGGTTGAAGGGAATTTATTGTTAGGAAATAGAATTTTAAAAAGTATAGGGACGGTAAAGTTAGGTTCTGAATTTACCTGTGCAAAACCATAGAAATTCAGCAGTTATAGTTTGAGTTCTTTCAAGTAACTATAACTTGCGCCCTAATGTAAGTGTAACTTGTGCCCCCACCATGCACAGCTTTTTCTTAAAACAGTTGACTGCTAATGTTTCATTTATAGTTTTAAGGACATTATAGAGGTTGTCATGATCGCTGTAATATCTGGGCTAATTAGGAGTGCATGGCGAGGGCGCAAGTTATAGTTATTTGAAAGAACTCTAACTCTAATGCTAAATTTCAATGTTTTTTTACGTGTAAATTCAGAACCTTACTATGACGTCCCTGTAACCTTTGTTTTTTTCAGTGATATATATATATATATATATATATATATATATATATATATATATACAGTTTCACCTTAACAGCCACTTCGTTTCACCCCACTTCTACTCATGGAGCCACGGAACAGCTCTCAAACAAAAAAGTGGCACAATCAGGTGCATTTATGTATTTTTATTAATATTCTTCCTTAATCATATGAAAGTGCGTGGGTGATGCCATTCACCCAACATGGTTTCAGCCGTAGCCTTCAACTGTCCATGAAAACAAAGAAAAGTGCAAGTGCTTTTAAAACAGAGGCAGGCTTTCCCTCCCTCACGGACATGAAAGGAACATCAGGGCACAATAAAGCCATTCCAATTCAAATAAATAATCACTATTTTCATAATCAGACCATGTATATATATATATATATATATATATATATGTATATATGTATATATATATATATATATATATATATATATATATATATATATATATATCCCATATTGATTTATGCATGATTCAACATTGAAGAGGTACTTTCTTTAAATGTATATATAAAAAAGATGAGGAATAAAAGACTTCTCATTTTTTCTTTTTCAAGGATAAGTGATGCAGACTAGAAAAGTGGCATTTACCTTACCACCATAATAACAACATATGTGTATGCATATACATTTAAACATACCTCAAATTCAATACCAAATAGTTGAGCATTCTCACATATTGGCAGATTGTAATGTAATACAAAATACAAAAATACATTTGCCCCATTAATAGTACTGTTGTTTCGAATTATTCCTCCTATGGAGACACCTTCATTACATCACTCTGCATATAGTATTCAAATCCAAGAATGAAATATACTCTATCCTCCAAAGTTGTGCACAATAATTCTTATTTATTATTTTCAAATTTCAACTCCTGCTTGTTCTATCACAAAATGACAAGAGATAGTAGGTAAGACCCATCATGTGATCTGTTCTCTTGTGCACCCCATATGTCCTCTTCCTGATTTCTAGATGTCACTCCATTAATCCTCATAGTTTCTACCAACCCCCAAACAAGGATATATATGTTAAGTCACCAATATCAAACTCTTTACTGAAGTGCATAAATGTTAATTAAAGTGCCAACTACTCCGTTAAGCTGCAAGAATTTTAATTATAGCTTGACCACAGTGGTACCTAGTGAAGTGACATGTGCTTTGAATAATACCCTCATGTTTATTTTTAAATTTATATATCTGGAGCCCCCCCCCCCCCAGGGTAAACTTATCTCGTCAACAGCACAATGCCAAATTACAAAAATTAAGCTAAAATACATAAGAATTGTTGAAGCACAGCGGCACGTACTCATTTACCCAAATACATTATGTAAAGTAACAGGTGCTTATTGAAATACATGCATTTTGATAATAGCAGGAACACACTGGTATCTTGTAAAATACCTTGTTTTTTCCAATACTGTAGTATAAGGTAACAAGTGTTTTGTGGAAGTGCATGGGTCTTAAGAATAACTAAAATGACGTGCTCTAAAGAATACATAATTTCTATATTTGTCTAGTATACCACCAGTTTGACAGTATTCGTTCCCTTATCTGATCACAATAATGGTCCTAATAATGGCTAGAGCATTATGGCACCTCATCAAATGAGATGTTCTTTACAAGATACCTTAGTTATACATTTATCTGAAGCACCAAAGAATTCATTCTCATGTCTAGTCACTCACCTACATTACTTTCCTAAAGCCCCATAATACTGGCCAAACTCTTCAGGCACATTACTATTTAACACTTCAACTCTTGGTCTATAAAATGGCACCTTTTTCATGATTCCACAATAATCTTCTACTCTTTCAATCAATCAATCTAAAACTCACTCATTGCTTCCACATAATACTTCATATTGATGAGGGGAAGGCCCCTCCCCTCCTACAAAACACATATCATCACAATACCACTAATACCACATTTCTCTGTTCTTCAAACCTTAAATGTAACTTGTCCACATTTTCTCCAGAGGGGTTTAAACCCTTAATCAGTACTACAGAAAAGCAAAACACTTGGAGGAGTCAAGAAGTCTATATATAGTCATCGTTGAACTACATGGAGTTCTGCATCATAGTTTAGGCCTCATGGAATCTCTATGTTCATCAATATTATCCATCTCGACTCAGAATGCACACTCATGATCTCCACTTCTTGGTATTCTAGTTATATAGTGGATGCCATAGTAAAAGAGACACGTACTATCCCCACCATGAGTCTCCCATACGTGTTTAGCAATCGCATGTCATATCCTTATTTTGAATTGCTCTCTGATGTTGCAGGATAAAGAGTTTAAACTTAGTAATAGTACAGCCAACATATGTTTTGCCACACACACATTCCAAAATATAGACAACATATGGGATATCACAGTTTATCCAATCTTTTATCTTGAATGTTCTCCCATTTTGCAATTTGCAATGTATTAATACTCTAGCCAAATTAACATGCCCTACATCGTTGACAGAACCAAAAATCTTTTTGTCGCCTTTATAGCCAGTTACTTTTTTCTTTTTTTGTCAGTATTTCACATAAAACTACTTGTTAGGTACTGTCCCCTAGCCCCCTAGTTTTACTGTACATCACCTTTGGATGTTCTGGTAACACATTTCTCATAGTCTCATCCATCCTTAGTAAGCACCATTGTTGCTCAAGTGATTGTTTAACAGATCTACTTTAGGCATCATATTCCATTATATAACGATATCTGTTCTTTATCAATAGTCTCTCCTGTGGATCTCTTGGGGACCAACAGCTCTTCACCCTCAGCATATACTAATATGTCCAGCTACATGATTTTTGTCACACTTATTTCATAGGTGAATTTAAGTTTCTGTGGGTTCTTCTCCCATGCTCTAATGAACTCTGTCCTAACCATGTCATATAAGGAATAAGTCATTAATAAAACATACCCATAATACAATTTTTTCTAGGAATTTTATGTTTGTCATCTGTCCAAATAGTTTCCACCTCCCAGTGGCCCACCAGTAAATTTACGTATGTCGGTGCAAACAAGGTATCCGTAGCTGTTCCCCGACTTTGCAGATAATATTTACCATTGAATAGAAATGTATTATGCGGTTAACAGAGCTCCAGCATCTCTGTGTGTTCAAGAAAACCCGTTGATCGAGAAAGTACCTACAACCCTTTATTCCATTTTGTGCTCTATTTAAGTATACAATGACACAACATCTACTGTCACCATCAGAAACTCCCTATTCCAGGGTATACCATTGTAGGGGCTCAAAAAAAGCCTGATATATGATGGAAGAGCATTTATCTACGGAACTAAAAAGATGTCAATGAACCTGGATGTTTTATCTAGCAAGAATCCTGTGGCACTCACTATTGGCACCTAACAGGTGGATTTTTTTATTCTTGTGTACTTTAGGCAAGAAATAAATGGGAGGCATCACTTTTGTGTAGCCATTTTAGCTATAGCTCCATGCATGTTTTTTAACACACTAGGCCAAGCTGCTGGGCACTCTAACCTAGATATATTTTATTCAGCTTTATTTTATTGTTGTTACAATAGCCACTTTTACGGTCTTGTTTTATTTTCCATTTACATAAATGTTTTTGTCTATGCCAGCACACTGTTCTCAAACAAGAAATTCTAGCTCACTCTGTGCTTCTTCCAAGGCTACAGCACGCACATTGCCAATGAACGTGGTATAAGTTTAGTCTCCGACATTCGTAGAAAACACACATCCTTAAATAGGGACATTTTCTCAGAACATCAGCTGTTTTATTATAAAACACTTCCCTGTTCCTTACAAGTTAGAGGGAGATTCCAGCCAGAGAACCACAACTGTATGCTGATTGCCGAATGCTTCACTACAGATGCTAATGCAGACCACAGGCCTTTGCTCAGGTATGGGGGTCTGATGTCTTCCCAGGGGAACCTGAAGGACAGAATTAGAGCTTAACACACTGTGCTCTATCATAGGCTAGGTAGGAGTTAGTCTATTGACCGAAGTGACAATATGATAGCGTTATTTTTATGCTTCACTGTCCTCGTCACAATATTAATACTGTCATGCTGTGCCGTTCTGGTTATTGTAGCTCATGCTTTGCTATCTAAGATGCAGTTGTTTTTATTAAAATCATTATTGAAACATATACTGCCTCTGCTCGTCATTTTATATATGAGACTGAGGTAACCAAGAGAAACGGATGAGACCTGAGTGATCACGGCTTCCCTGAGAAACCAATTATGTCATGCGCTCGGCTGCCCAGTCATCCCTGCCCTTGGGTAGGGATGAGGCACTGTTAGTTGGCCGGAGCAAAACCCGGATTGCAGCAACAGGTGTCACCTGCAGTGGGTCAGACTCAGTCTCCCACACCGCGGGCGATTCTGCCGCTCAAAATCCAGTAGTCTCATTAGAATAATGAGAGCCTAAGTGACATCACTGAATATATATATATATTCACTTAAAAAACACAAAGGTTACAGGGACATTACAGTTAGGTTTGGAATTTACTCGCACAAAACCTTAGAAGTTCAGCCGGTATAGCTTGTTATTTCAAATAACTAAAACTAGCGGCCGAGCCATGTAATAATATGTTTTTGGGAACGGAGCTGTGCGGCCCTCCTCCCCCAGCTGAATTCGGCCCGGGGAACCCACCCCCCTTAGTCAAGCCCTTATACATTTTTTTTACATTTCAGTGGGGGGGAGATTGCATGCCTCCCCTCCCCAAGGGCCCAACCTTAATAGATTTTTTTGGGGGGAGGGAGAGTGGCCGTGCAGCTTCCCTCCCCCCCAGCCAATCTTGATCCTGGGGACCCCATCACCAGGTCTCTCCATCAGTCCTGGGTACCCCGCAGGGCACCCAGTGTACAATGGGACCGCAGGGCAGCCTGAAGGCTCCCATTGTCCCAGCTGGCTCCCCACCTCCTGTGGGAGCCTGCATTGATTTTAACACAGGGAGCTGCTAAAGATGCAGCTCCCTGTCTGTAAAACCAGTTGTATCCTCTGTTTCCCTGCCCGCATGTCTATGGGCAGGGAAGCAGAGGAAACCCCCGCTTCCGGCAAGCGAGAGTTGTTTGACAGCTCTTGCTTGCTGGACCCGGAATGTTTGCTCTGACTTCGTGGGAGCTGTCAAAACCAAGTCAGAGCGAACAGCCATGTCCCCAGAGGTGGGCATCCAGGGACATAGCAGGACCCGGCCCTTGGGGGTAGCAGGCCCTACAGCCATGTTTGACTCCTTGAGGGGGGCCGTGTGTCCCCCTTCCAGCATTTGAAATTTTCCCCAGGAAGGTGGTGTTCCCCAGGATTGCAGGGGGGGTGCACGCCCTCCCCGCATTGAAATTTCAATTTAGGCCCGGGTGGTGGCTGTTCCCAGGTCTGTGGGGGAGGCCATATGTACCTCCTCATTTGAAATTAATGTTTCACCCCGGGGAGGTGGCGGCCCGTGGCTGTTGTAACAACAATAAAATACTAGCCTTAAGAGGGGTGCCCCATGCTCCCCCCTCCTCTTTCAATTCCCTAGGGCCCAAAAGACCTGGCCTACCTGTGGGCAAAATAAAAAAAAGAGGGCAGCAGACCCCCTTCTTTTAAAAAAAAGAAAATGTAGGGAAAATTTGCGAATCCAGATGCGTGGAATTTGGTGCAATTTCGTCCAGCAGTTCAAGCTGTAGTCATGTTTAAAAGTCTATGGGAAAATAAATGGGGAAAATTAGTTCTTGGCCCCCACTTAGCGGATCACCCAGAAAACTTTCAAGACAGCAGCTGAAAATTGTGTGAAAATTCATCAAGCGGTGCCAAAGTTATTGGAAAAACGAAAAACACTCTTTTTACGGAAAGTAGGTCCTAACTCTTATATATATATATATATATATATATATATATATATATATATATATATATATAGTCACTTAAAAAACCAAAGGTTACAGGGATGTTATGTTATGGTTAGGCTCAGATTTCACTCATACAAAACCACTGAAATTCAGTAGTTCTACTTATTTCAAGTAACTATACTCTTGGCCTAAGTTAACTTAAACTCGTACCTCCACCATGCACAGTTTTGTCTTCAATAATTTAACTTTTAATGTTTCATTGATAATTTTATTGACATTATAAAAGTTCCTATGAGTATTATCATATCTGGTGTAATTAGCCGTGTATGGCACTGACGAGAGTTATAGTTAATTTAGGCCGCGATTTATAGTTATCTGAAATAACTATAACTGCTGAATTTCAGTGCTTTTGTATCAATTAAATCTGAGCTCAAGTATAACATCCCTGTAACATTTGGCTTTTTAAGTAAATCTATAAGGTGATTTTAATTCTATTTGCGAACTATACCTTCTGTGTAATCTTTGTTTTTTTCAGTGAATTTCTGTTTTTTTTCAACTTAAAGTAATTTTCATTACTATACATTAATCCAACCACCGCCATGCACAGCCTTTGGCCCTGCGTGGCGAGGGTTGGCCGCAGGGCCTGGCTTTGGGAGTTGGTCATAGGGCCTGTCTCTGTGGGTGTGAGAATAGGTGTGAGAGGGTGTCTCTGGGTGTGAGAGTGGCTGTGAGAATGTTTGGGTGTGAGAGGGTCTATGTGGATGTAAGAGTGGGTGTGAGAGTCTATGATTGCACTCCAATAGATGAAAGATGCATTCACCTCCACAAAGGATTTCAGATTGTTTTTCAATATGGAATCGCTGAGTAAGCACACTTGGTTTGCTTTCGCCAAGTTCAAGAGTTAGGATCATTCGTCCTTTCCAGAAGTGGAGCTTCAACTGGGGCACTTGTTACATTCATATTTGTAAGGGCTTCCTCTTGAGATTTAATTTCTGTGAAATGAGCATCATGGCCAGAATGGAAGCTCACCTTCTCGTTTATCCAAGAGTCCACAGTTTAGACAAAATGTCAACCCAACTTGAGCACTTTCTACTGGTTAGTTAGTAAGTGCTACTTCATGGTTAAATGTGCATTGTGGAGTCGGGGATCCCATCTTCCTGGGTACACTACACTTCCATAGAGAAGGGTCACATGGCCTCCCTACCTGGGCTGCTCTCTGCCCTAGGGACCCCACCCCCCAGGGACTGGCCTTCAAAAAATGTAGGAACAGGGGCCATGTGGCCCCTCTCCCCTGGCCTAATTCAGCACTAGGGATCCCATAATCCAGGGCCCTGGTTTTATAATTTTTAAAATATTTTTTGGGGGGCTGCTCGGCCCCCCTTTCCTGGCCGATTTGAGCACCAGGGACCCCATCCTTCAGGTCCCAGCCTTATTATAACTATTTTTTGGGGGAAAGACCCACACGGCCCCCATCCCCTGACTGATCTCAGCTCCAGGGGCCCCATTCCCTGGGGCCCAGTTCTCTCACATGGGTGCCCTTCAGGGTTCCCAGTGTGCAATAGGACCATGGGGGTGCCTCAATGCCCCCGCTGTCCCAGTCAGCTCGATGCCTCCTGTGGGAGCCGGCATTGCTATCACAGTGCGAGAGCTGCTAAAGGTGCAGCGCCCTCTCTATGAGAGCAGTTTTTTCCTTGGTTTCCCTGACTGCATGTCTTCAGGCAGAGAAACAGAGGAACCCTCCACTTGCAGCAAGTGATAGCTGTTTGACAGCTGTCATCACAGTTGCTGGGCTGAAGAGAGCCTGCACAGGCTCCCAGACTGCCTGGGAGCGCCCTGGCTGGGCACTCCCAGCCAATCATGATGCTGCTCTGAGGAGTGTCAAGATTGGCCACAGGGCAGGCTGGGAGCCTGTGCCTGCAGCATGATGAGGAGACGGAGGAGCGGCAGCAGGGAACGGCATTCGGGTAAGTTTATTTTATTTTTATTTTATTAATATTTTCTCCCTCCTGCCACTCCCCCCTGCTTCAGTCCCCCTCGTGCACGCCGCCCCGCCCCCTTTATCAGCCGCGACTGAGTCTGAGTGCCTGCTTGGGATTTCTTCACATTGGGTAGGATGTCTGAACCAGGTTTAAGATCTTGAGGGCCAGTCAGAGATATCTAGGCCAGAGGTATCTGGCACTGGGTTGGGGATTTTTGAAAGAAGTCAAAAAATGTCTATGGTCTTAAGGTCCCTGAGACATGACAGAGATGCCTTTTTACATGCCAAGGACATTGGAGGGAAATCTGTTGGTGTCAGTTTAAAAGATGAGAGGTTTCTGATAGATAGCTGAGGGCCTATGAGGGCCAGATAATGGTTTTGAGAGCTTTTGGAAAATTTCCCTTCCTGCAAGGTCACTCTGGCCTTTTTGCTGAACCCCATTTTTGCTGCCTAGAGAACTCTGTTCACTTTATCCTTGCTAACAAATGGTAAAGTGTTTGTACTCCTCCTTTTAAAATGGTTAAATTGATATACTCCTATTGGCACATTTAGATTACACATACATCTCCAGTATGTGGTACCAAGTGCATCCTGGGCCTGGTAATTATATGTTACCAGTGGAATGAACTATTCATTGCTCCATCCGCTGCAGTGGCACTGTGAAGCATGTCTCAAGATCTACCACTGCAACCTGTCTGAGCATTTTCAAAACTGCCAATTCGACCTGTCAAAATAGCCCCTTTTGACAGGCCTATATCTTCCTTTTTATTGAGTCATTCCGAAGAAGGCATGATTGTCCATAAGACTGAGTTTAAGGTGTTTAAAAGTAGGACATGTAAATGTTTAATGCTAAACATGTCATTGCAATGAAAAAGCCCTAAAAGGTGTATTTTCACTGTAGCAGGACTGGCTGTTACATAGGAAAGCACTAGGATACAATGTTAAGTTTACTAAATGTATCTTTGCCCAGGCAACACCTTTAAAATTAGGTTTATGAAACTTTTGAAATAACTATTACTAGCTCAATTCACTGGTGAAGTCGGATAAATATAATGTGCAATAAATATTTTGGCAAGATGGCTTTTAGAAGGTCACCTTCGCCCATCCTGGAGTCCCTCGATGCGAGAATGCAGAACACAAATACCGAGCCTGAGCTGCTGCATGTGCCTGCTAAATGTGCTTGTGAAGTGGGACTTTTCCCCCCCAAAACTATTCTTAATTACCCAAAGCAATCAGGTAATTGTCAGTAATTCCTTTTCAAAGAGTAACGTTGAATTACTGAAATTAATCCAGTGTGATTGAAATTCTGCCCAGGCCTAGTTATAAGATGAAATCTTGAACCAGGACGAACTTAGTTAGTGTATTGGACCCACCCTCCATCCCAGGCAGTGTCAAATTGTGTTTAAATTCTGTTGTACCACAATCATTGACAATCATTTGCAGTTTATACTTCTTGACCACTATTTTGACTTAACGTTTAGAAAATTCACATCTCTGATTCCCCTTATTGAATTTCTGTCATTTTTGTGTTATTTTGTGTATTACATATTACTCATTTTATAGACTTTATTTAGAGATTTTTATTTTTTTGCATTTTGACTTTACAACTGTTTTATTAATGTATAAATACTTCACACATTGCCGCTAAGTTAAGTCACTATATAAACTTGACCTTAACCCCCTGGTAGCAAGGGCACAGAGCAAACAGGCTTAACATACAGGCAATATGTGCAAAAAACAGTGGCGGCTGCCACTCAACAGGGCTGGTGGGATGGGACGACGGAGGAGGGGGGAAATCATTTTTTTTTTAAAAGCTTACTTTCAGGGGAAACGCATTTGTCTTCCTCTACCTTCCTGGCTCACACAGGCTCCCAGCCAATCACGACGCTGCTGACAGCAGTGTTGTGGTTGGTCTGAACGGCCTGCTTCATCGCTCAGAATGGGAGTGGGTGCCTGGGCATGTTCTCCACCCAGCTGTGCAATACGGCCAGCCAAAGCGTCATGCGCACTTTGTGCAGCAAAAGCCCTCCTCTGGCCCCCTCCCTCCAGCCCAGTTCCGCCCCACCCCTTACTCCCAGAAAAATAAAATGATAATAACACTGAGTTATTATCATTTTATTTTTATTTTCTCCACAATCCAGTGGGGCGTCGCTCCTCCACCTTAGCAGCGGAGCTGCCCCTACCAAAAATTTTGAAACTGGTCTGGGGATGTTTGTGCTCCTCTCTGGTGGGTACGTGGCCTGGCTGTTCGGACTGGATTATACCTACTGGAACAGAATGAAGCCTGATATGTGATATTGCTGGTCTTTCTCTGGAGGGGTATAGTGGGTAAAAAATGATGGACTGAAATGCAGACCCAAGTATGTACCATTGGCTGACAGTAATTCCATCATTTTGCTGTTTTTGGACCTGCCCTTTGCAACAATACTCAAAAAAATACGATCATTAAAAAAAATATATGTATTTGTGGTGTGAACATGTGCGTGATTTGCTTTTGTATACTTACGAGAAATTATATGAAAATTATGCAAAATTATGTGTCATTTATGTTGAATGCAAATCTATCATTACGTGGTATGTTTAGCTAAAAATGCGTCTTCGTGTCAATTTTATATGTAATTGAGTTAATAGCAAAATTTCTATCAGACTACTACATTTAGCCCATATAGTGGCATCTGCATCAGATTTAATCGCTTTAACTTTTTAAAGAGACCCAGCTATCTAGACGGCCCCGCACTGCTTTGGCTGCTGGCCGCGAAGTAACTTCTGACAAGCCTGTCTCGGAGTCTAATGCACAAACGTGTGGGACTACCTGGCCTCCTGTCTCTTCATTCCCTAAGTAATTAGTTTGCAGGATTAGGAAGTGTGAGTCAGCAAGAGGCTAGATCATGTGAAGCGAACTCGGGTATTTGTATGGCTGTGAACAGATCTTCTTTTTATAATAGGCAAGTTCAATGTAATGTTCAAAGTGCAGCAGCCTTTTATATGCTAAACACCCAGCTCCGAGTTTTGACTATTAGGAATCTATGTAGGTTATTTTGAAGGAGAGAGGCACCTTTAGAAAACCGTGGAGTCTGAAGCTTTGAGTTTCTTCAGCATGAACAAATAAATACATGGGGGCATATTTACAAGAAAGTGGCGCATCAGCTATGATGCGCCACTTTTCTTGCGCACCCGTACTCGCACCTAATGACACCATGGGTGCGCCATATTTATGATACAGTGCACCATGGTGGTTGTTAACACAATAGTGTCAGAATTTTGATGCCTTTGTGACGCTTTGCTACACTAGTGTCAAAAATGTTCACGCTAGTACAGCAAAGTTCAGGGTGGCCCATTGACTGCAAAGGGGGGGGCATTTTAACGCCTGCTCTTAGCGGCTTCAAAAATGACGGGAAAAATGGTGCAGTGAAATCTTGTAAATTTAATTGCACCATTTCTGCGGGCCTCCCGGCGCCGGAGTACCCCCTGGCCTACATTATGCCTGGCGCAGGCATAATGTGGCACAAGGGGTTGCAAAGTGGCACAATGCATGCATTGCACCACTTTGTTAATATGGCATTGTGAAAGTGCCTCCTTAATGCCATATTAGAGTAAGAAACTGACACTAGTGTGGCACAAGGGACTTGTAAATGTGTCCTATGGTGTAATATGGTGCTTGCAATTTGAAACATAGCTTTTGGATAGAACACCGGACAACTGAACAACAGTGGAACTAATGTCTATACACAGTTTGTGGCCAGAATAAACAAGGTCACACCTTTGATCTGAAAGCAACGCCAGAAACAGTACAGGGTTTCCCTTTAAATGCAACAGAAGCTGTTCAGTTGCTGGGCACATCCAAGATCTGATAACAGAAATGTGAGTCAGATGATCTATATTTATATTATCAAAGGCGGTTTATGTAGTTTGTATTTATTTCTTCCCTTTTGTTCTCACATTTCATTTTTTTTAAATCAAGCAAAGAGAAAAAGGCAGTGAATGTCGCCTTGGGATGAATAAGTAACTATTCAATTGAACAACTATTTACAGTGACTCAGTACAAGGTCTAGAGTGGTGCTGTGGTACACTAAGTATGCCATGGCTGCGGCTCCTTTCGAGGCGGAGGGGAAAATGGGACCTGGATAGTTCAGTTCTGAGGTTCTAGGGAGGCAACTGCTGCATCAAGTTACAGCTGTCTGCATATGCCCTGGAGTAGCAGCATCTCCTGGGGCCAAGTCAGCCTTAAAACAGAAGATGCACCTGGGTCTGCGCCAGCCGTGGGGTCTAAGTGGCTGCTGTGGCCTTGTCCTTGGGGCATAATCACTTGTCTATACAGTCCTGGCAGTACACACTGATGGAGACTGTAGAGAGCCATTCGGGCTCTCCTATACTTTGTTGCCCAGCAAAGGCGAGAAGGTGTGCCACCGCCCGAGGTGATAAATAAAGTTGGGGCTGCTGACCCGGCAGCTCCGGATTAACCTTCCATGAGCGTGTGTAATTATTCAATGTGGGGAGAGGGCTCTGCGGCACGTTACACTGGCGACGAAGGCCGGGAACCCCGTGGTGCTTCGACTCCTCTGCGGCACGCCGAGCAAGGGTTCAACAGCCGCCCTACGTCACTCAGACTGTGGCTTCACCCAGCATCTCCACCCACTGGTGCCCTGCCCTCCCTGGAGCTGGCACACCGTAACACAGACGGCACGGTAAGAGACAGACTGCAGGTGCCTACCTGTTTTCTTCTCTGCCCTCAGCTCCAGGAAGGTTGCACTCGCTGTGTCAAGCGAAGCGCGGGTGCGGAGCGATGCTGGGCGTGGCCGGTCAGGAAGTGGCTTAGGTGTGTGCCATGGCTGCTCGACGAGAGGTGCTGGGCCGCATGGTAGCAAGGACCCAAGAGGGTGTCCACCACGGTGCCTGCCCAGAACACGACGGAGATGAGTGGCTGCCTTCCTTGGCCTCCCAAGTTCTAATCTACAGGACCGGGTGCACGTGGCACACAACGGTAACACCAGCTGTATCCCCACAAGTAATAAAAGGAAAGGAGAACAAAAGAATAAAGCACATGAAAAGTTACGACACCAACATCACGTGTACGTGGACTAAACGGCACACTAAAGTAGAAAAAACAAAGTATATAATAAAGAGTGACAACAAAAGGCTCTTAACACAGAAAACACAAAAAAAAGAGAGAATCCTCGAGACTTTGCAACCTGGAAAAAAAGAGAAAGAAAAATTAGCACACCGCAGCAAAGTCGGGAGCAGCAGCCCACACACACACCCATGCAGAGGCCCATTCGTCAGTGGCTGCACTGCCCACATTTACTTAGCTGGCGGACCCTGCCACAGCGGTCCATGATGGCGCCTTTGGCTTGGCCGCCTGGAGAACTATTTCTGCGCAACTAGGGAAACTGATGGCACAGTGCGCAGGTCACTGATGCTGCAGATGGGAGGTGACAAACTTCATGAGCTCTTCGACTCACTCCCCAATACAGGTGACGCAGGGGATTTTGACGCTGCGGTGGTGGCGCTTAATAGATATTTCGACTCTAGGCTTAACCCTGATTACGAACGGTTTAAATTGCACCAAGCCCAGCAGAGGGATGTAGAATCTGTAGACATGTTTTATGACAAGCTGAGGAAGCTCACAAGCTTGTGTGTAGGCATCAACCAACACGAAGAAATCAGTGCGCAAATCATCCTGGATGCCGTTCGAACATGCTACGGAAACTCATCATGCGGCAGCCTGGCATCTCCCTGGACGAAATCTTGATTCTGGCTCATTCCCAAGAACTCTCGGCTGTCCATGCCGATGCCATGGCCGCCGTGAGGGGGCAGTCAATGTCGGCAGCCACTGTCCCTCGGCAGCCAATTGTGAAAGAGGAACAGGTCGATGCCATTCAAGCTCGCCAGATCCCCTAGCGGAGGCCGAACACCTTGAAACAAGGGGAAGGGATGTGCAGCAGCTGTGGATATGAACACAAGACACTGGGCGGATGTCCGTCAAAGGGGAAATTCTGTAACAAATGTGGAAAGGGAACCACTTCGCCAAGATGTGCCGGATGGGAAGAGTCAGGCAGAGAGAGTTCAAAGGAAAGATGGCCACCGTAAAGAACATAAGTCCTGGGGATGGTATGCCTGGAGGGCGCATGGACACAAAGATGCTGATGTATGAGGAGGACGACGAAGGGGACATCTTCGTCATCGCGACAGCATAATCAACGACTGGCCCCCATGAGCACAGTCATGATAAATGACACCCCTGCAACGGTGCTAATCGACACAGGCGCCTCGGTCAACGTCATGGATAATACAATGTACCAACAACTGTCTCCAAAACCAAGTTTGTCGCCAAGTAAAATGAAGATCTACACCTATGGAGGGTGTGACCCACTTCCCCTGCAAGGCACCATAGAAGTGTACGTTACCAACAAAGGAGACACAACCAAAGCCAAGTTCTATGTGGTCAAAGGAAACCGAGGCACTCTGTTGGGGTGTCATACTGCGTAAAATCTTGAACTTGTTTTCTTTGCACACCAGGTATACGAATCACACACAGAGGGCCTGATTACAACTTTGGAGGAAGGTGTTAATCCTTCCCAAATGTGACGGATATACCACCAGCCGTATTACAAGTCCATTATATCCTATGGAACTCTTAATACGGCTGGTGGTATACCCATCACATTTGGGACGGATTAACACCTCCTCCAAAGTTGTAATCAGGCCCAGAGTCCCTCCTCAACGATTTCCCACAACTGTTCGTGGGACTGGAAAAGCTCAAAGGCAAGCAAGTAAAACTGCGTATTGACCCGAATGTGACACCAGTGGCGCTGGAGCAACGGAGGGTGCCTTTTCATCTTCGGCCAGCGGTTGAGAAAGAACTGCAGATGCTGGAGAACCAAGGGGTGATTGAAAAGGTTGAGGGACCTACTCCCTGGGTTTCGCCACTGGTAATCGCGCCTAAGCCGAAACAGCCAGGGGCCATCTGCCTGTGTGTGGATATGCGGTTACCGAATCGTGCCATAAAGAGAGAGCGCCACATTACACCCACAATGGATGACATGATTGCAGATCTGAATGGAGCCCAGTGGTTCTCGAAGTTGGGCTTAAATTCTGGCTGCCACCAGCTGGAGTTGCACCCTGACAGCCGGAATGCCACCACGTTCTCTACCCACGTTGGGTTGCGACGTTACAAAAGGCTGAGTTTTGAGGTATCTTCAGTCGCAGAAGTATTCCAAAAGGCCATGAGAGAGACACTCTCAGGCCTGGCAGGGGTGACCAACCTGAGTGTCAATATCCTGATTTTTTCAGAGACACGTGAGGAGCATCATCGCCGCTTAAAAGCCACCCTGCAGAGGCTTTCCGATGCGCGCCTCACACTTCACTGGAAAAAGTGTGCATTCTATCAGACTTCAATCGATTTCTTTGGATACATCTTCTCGAGGGATGGGCTGCAAGTAGACCCAAGAAATGTAGAGGACATTCACCGGCTCCCATTCCTCGAAACGCGACAGAAGTCTAGAGCTTCCTAGGAATGGCGACATACTGTAGCCAGTTCATTCCCCAACTAGCCATGATGGCGAAACCATTCAGACAACTAACGAAGGTGACTCATAAGTGGGAGTGGAGCCCAGAAGCGGAAAAAGACAAGACAAGGTGACCATGGCGCATTTCTACCCTGAGAAGAGAATGGAAGTGGTTGTGGATGTCAGCCCCATGGGGCTGGGAGCAGTTCTATTGCAGGAGCAGCGTCACCAGGAATTGGCATAGCATATGCCAGTAGGGCTCTGTCCGCTGTGGAGGCCCAGTATGCACAGGTAGAGAGAGAGGCACTGGCGATTCGGTGGGCGTGCAACACTTCCACTTATTCCTATACGGCCATGAATTTCAAGTGGTCACAGACCACAAGCCTCTTGTGTCGTTGTTTGCCGGATCCATGCGGTTGGCTCCTCAGAGAATTGAGTGCTGGGCTGTCCTGCTCCAACTGTACCAGTTTAAGGTCATCTACTGACCTGGTGCGAACAATCTGGCAGATTACCTGTCCAGGCATCCCCCGACAACTCCACAGTATGCATCGCAGGAACATGAAGAAGAAAGAATGGAGAGTTTCATAAACATGGTGGTACAGGCTGCTTGCCCTGTAACCTTGACAGTGGCTGACATAGCGGACACTGCAGAAAGTGATCCTGTCTTCAACCGTGCAAAGGAGGCTCTGAGCAGAAGACAATGGAAGCATTTCCTAGACAGTGTGAGAGCCTGTGACCCGGAGGAGAGGGCAGCCATGCAAGGAATTGGAGAGTGAAAGACGAGCTGTCAGTGGGGGGCGATGGTCTCCTCCTGCGAGGTCAGAAAATAGTACTTCCACTGTGCCTATGGAACAGGGTGGTGGAGCTAACCCATCAGGGGCATCAGGGAGCGGCCAAGAGGAAGGTGCACCTCAGAGCCAAGGTTTGATTTCCCGGCATGGACTCCAAGGTAGACACCATTGTAGGAAGCTGTCACTCCTGTGTAATCACCTCCATTGAACAGCCCACCAATCCAGTAGTCACTGAACCTCCCAGTCGGAAGATGTGGTCGAAACTGAGCATGGACTTTGGGAGTTTTCCTGATGGGAGGCAAACAGAGGTTCTGATTGACTCTTACACAAAGTTTCCCGTGGTGGAGGTAGTGACTTCTAATTCCTTTGAGAATGTGAGACCGGTGCTAGAGAGAACATTTGTGTTGTTTGGTCTCCCCAATGAAATCCCAACAGACAATGGTCCACCATTTCAGGGGAAGGAATTTAAGTTCCATCTAGAAGGGTTTGCAATACGTTTCCACAAGACATTGCTGTACTGGCTGCAGGCCGACGGTGATGTCAAAAGATTCATGCAGACACTTAACAGAGCCTTGAGGATCGGTGTGGAAAGAGGTGAAGATGTAGATGTAGAAAGGTGTCTGCATCAGTTCCTGAGAGCATATCGACAGACACCCCACAGCACCACGGGTTGTGCACCAGCTGCTCTGATGTTCAAGGTAGCTCTGCAGGATTGCATCCCGGCTGACTCTCAGTGGGAGCCCCTGAAGTTTGATGTAGAAGCTACGCAACAACGACGAATGCAGACCAATCAGAAGGCGACTGCCAGAAGGAGAACCAGATGCCCTGATCTTCAGGTGGGTGACCGAGTAGTTGTGAGAAACCAGCGTCCTGGAGGAAAGTTTCAGACCACATTCGAACCTGAGGTGTGGAAGGTCGTGGTGGTCAGAGGGACCATGGTGACAACCCTCAGAGGAGAGAGACAAGTGACAAGAAACATGTCGTGTTTCAAACTAGCGGGTGCATCAGAGGAGACTGGTGAAGAGGACGGAGAAGACGAGGGTATCTTTGGAGGAGGAGAGTATTGGACGGAGGAGAGATCTGGTATCCAGGAGGTGCCATGTCCTGCATCGGCGGGGCTAGCAGACGAAACTGGCGGTTTGGTGTCGGGTGGTCGGAGTGAGAGGTATCATCTCCGGCCCAACCTTGCACCCAGCCCGAGATTCAGAGATTTTGCCTGCTAACAGAGATCGTATGACATTAGATGTGACAGGCTCTGGTAACTGGATAGTGGTTTGGTATGTTCCCCATTTGTGACTCCGCTACCCTTGGAGGACCTTTCTGTTAGATCTTTACCTCGGGTGGGGTTTCCCCTCTCCCCTTGTTCTTTTAATTTTTTCTTTTCAATTAAAGCCTTGGAGGGATGTAGCGAGCCACTCGGGCTCTCCTACACTTTGTTGCCCAGCAAGGGCGCGCCACTGCCAGAGGTGATAAATAAAGTTGGGGCTGCTGACCCAGCAGTTCCGGATTAACCTTCCATGAGTGTGTGTCATTATTCAATGTAGGGAGAGGGCTCCGTACCACGTTACAGAGACGGAGAAAGAAACACTAAAGAAGGAATAGTGAACTCTCAGGGGGATTTTTAAACGGTGTTCAGACCGGTCCCTTCCTGACCGGGTCTTCCTGAAGTCCTGACACTGGCTGGGGTAGTGCGAGCAATGAGTGCTGAGAACAACCAGTTTTCACCTCTTTGTGAGCCTCTCAGTTTTGTATGAAATCATATGAAAGGATTGTGGTGCATGGGAAATAAAAATGTTGATACCCGTTTTTCAACTATGCCTATGCTGAGCACTGGCGGAACTCAGCCCAGTTAAAACACTGGGAATTTTTTATGTTACTGTACCTTAAGTCTCTTAGATCCTGGCATACTTTACTTACTATTACATAACCAGAACACTTCTTTTTTACTTGTGAACATTATCTCCTATCCACAAATGGTTCTCCGAGGCATTCCGAGCACTTAACCTGTAGAATTTCAAAGCAACATCAAGAATATGCCTCTTAACCAGTCCAGTCTCTAGTTTCTTAGCTTTACAGCCCTCTAGACCTATTGGAAACACACTCTCACAGCAGTGTTTTATGTCTGTTTTAGCAGTACTCTCCTCTCCTCTGGTTACCCAGGTACGGCTGCACTCAGAGAAAAAAGGCCAAGGGATCACAGGATCTATAAATATCAAACAAGACAACGTGAAAAAGGCAAAAAATGCCATCAGTTTTACATTTAAAAACATCTTCTTCCTCGGATGCCGATATCATCTACTCAGAAGTCGACATGGCACTCCCCTCAGAGTGCCATGCCCACAACCCACTGCCTCCAGCAGGGCTTACAGCCTTAAGGCAGGGTGCACTATAACACAGGTGAGGGCATAGCTGCATGAGCACTATGCCCCTGCAGTGTCTAAGTCAATTCTTAGACATTGTAAGTGCAGGGTAGCCATACTGAGTATATGGTCTGGGAGTTTGTCAGAAACGAACTCCACAGTTTCATAATGGCTACACTAAATACTGAGAAGTTTGGTTTCAAACTTTTCAGCACAATAAACCCACACTGATGCCAGTGTGGGATTTAATGAGAAATGCACACAGAGGGCATCTTAGAGATGCCCCCTGTATGACAGCTCTACTGTTAGTGTGTGACTGACCGGTCTGTGTCAGCCTGCCACTTCCAGATGAGTTTCTTACCACATGGGGTGAGTGCCTTTGTGCACTCCGTGGTCAGAAACAAAGCCTGTCCTGGGTGGAGGTGCTTCACACGTCCCCCTGCAGGAACTGTTACACCTGGCGGTGAGCCTCAAAGGCTCAAGCCTGGTGTTACAATGCCCCAGGACACTCCAGCTAGTGGAGATGCCCATCCCCAGACACAGCCCCCACTTTTGGTGGCAAGTCCGGAGAGATAATGCGAAAAACAAGAAGTCACCCCCTCAGCCAGGTCCGCCCCTAGGGTGACCAAAGCTGAAGTGACCCCCTCCTTGGAAAATTCTCCATCTTGTTTTGGAGGATTTAGCCCAATAGGGATAGGGATGTGCTCCCCTTCCCAAAGGGAGGGAGCACAAGAAGGGTGTAGCCACCCTCAAGGGCAGTAGCCATTGGCTACTACCCTGTGACCCTAACACACCCCTAAATTCAGTATTTAGGGGTGACCCTGAACCCAGGATTTTAGATTCGTGATGACCTACAAAGAAGAAGGACTGTCTAGCTGAAAAACCCCGCAGAGAAGAAGAAAGACGACAACTGCTTTGGCCCGAGCCCCACCGGCCTGTCTCCTACTTCAGAGAACCTGCACCCCAGCGACGCATCCTGCAGGCCCAATGACCTCTGCCGACTCAGAGGACTGCCCTGCAACTACAAAGGATCAAGAACTCCTGTGAACAGCGGACCTGTCCAACCAAAGAAAGAAGAAACCATCTTTAAAGGGACCCTCACTCCAGAAGAGTGAGTCTCCACCACTCTGCACTCAACTCCCCTGGCCCATGTCTAGAGAAGCCAACGCCCCAGGAGACTCCGACAATGTGTCCACCTTGGGCTGACCTCCCTGCACCCCCATGACGACGCCTGCAGAGGGAAACCAGAGGACCCCCCCCCGACCGTGACTGCCCGGGACGAAGATATCCGACGCCTGGAGAAGCACTGCACCCGAAGCCCCCAGGCCCGTGAGAAACCGACCACTGGTGCAGCAGTGACCAGCAGGCGGCCCTCACCCTTGCCTAGTTGGTGGCTGGCCCGAGAAGCCCCCTTGTGCCCTGCCTGCAACGTCTGAGTGACCCCCGGGTCCCTCCATTGAATCCTATTGAAAACCCGACGCCCTGTTTACACACTGCACCCGGCCGCCCCTGTGCCGCTGAGGGTGTGTTTTGTGTGCCTATTTGGGCCCCCCCAGTACTCTACTAGACCCCCCTGGTCTGCCCCCCAAGGACGCGGTTACTTACCTGCCAGCAGACTGGGACTGGAGCACCCCCTGTCTCAATAGGTGCCCATGTTATTTTGGCTCCTCTTTGACCTCTGCACCTGGCCGTATTAACAAAACTGCACCTACCTCCCCCAGGAACTGCTGAAAATTGCACTGTGTCCACTTTTAAAATAGCTTATTGCCATTTTTTGAAAAACTGTGTACATTACTGTTTTGGCTCAAAGTTCTAAGTATTACTATGTCAGGTACCTTACATTTAATGTACTTACTTGCAATCTGAATCTTTTGGTTCTAAAACTAAATTAAGAAAATAATATTTTTCCATATAAAAACCTATTGGCCTGGAGTTAAGTAATTGAGTGTATGTTCTCACTTATTGCTTGTGTGTGTACAAGAAATGCTTAACATTACCTTCTGATAAGCCTAACTGCTCGACCAACCTACCACAAACAGACAATTAGTATTATCTATTAATGTCTCTGGGAAACCCCTGGACTCTGTGCGCACTATATCTCATTTTGATACAGTATATGCAGAGCCAGCTTCCTACGAGCAAATACAAAAAACAAGTGAGCCCACAACGCATTAGATGGAGTGGGAAAAGTTTGCTTTCTCCACAGTTTTCCCTAAGAACAGCCAAAAATGTGATAGATACATAAGCAAATGGTAGGTCAAAGATGATCATCTCCAGTCCAATGAGTAGCTTCCTAACAATGCAAAGGGATTATGAGAGAGCTCTTCAAGGTTATTACAAAAAAGATCAGTGCTAGGAGAATCTCATTGCACACAAGGACACAGAGTGGGCACCCAAGGAAGAGAGAGCTGTTCCTATCAAAAGAACGAAAGTTGGGGAATTATTATCCCTAAATAGCTGCTATTAGTTGATTTGAGACGTGGGTCCTCTCTCTCCTAACAGAATCAAGGTAATTAGTCCAAAAAGACCACTCCTAAACAAGAGAAAACTAACAAGGAAAGAGAAGGTGAAATCAGAAAATGGCATGGATGCAGTTACTGATGCAGTACCTACTCATTGAAGAGAGGGCCCAAGGAGCTGTATAAAGAGAACTAAAATGTTTTAAGAAAGCAAATGGCCACCCAAGCTCCCTCCCTTCCCCTAGGTCGCGAATTACCTTGGAAGAGAATTTAGTCGCCAATTCAGAATACACGTCTATCGCGCTTACAAACTAACAGACATAGGTAGAAAGAATACACCCCAAATTAAGGGTCTCTGGCCTCCAGCACTCCTACTTTTAGATTTCAGACAAAACCAAAAGAGGGCGAAAAAAACAGCTTTCAGAGAAGCATAGGAAAAAGCATAAACTTACAAGACATACAACAGAGGCAAACACTACTTGTAAGACACACACTCACAAACGAAGAAGGTCAAGTTAATCCCAGTGAACAATGACCTCAGAACACACTTCTTAACAAGCTTTGCTAAGCCAATAGGTCTCGCTTATACAAGAGCTATTGGCTTTGGCAATGTGTTTTTCCATGTTGTACACCAGTGTGGCTCCTGTTCAGCATGGCTAAAACTTAGTGGTGTGAAGTGGGGGAGTAGAGTGGATGTGTTTGAATGTCATAGAGTGGAGTTGAAGGATTAGAGTGTTGTAGAGTTAAGCAGAGGGGTGTAGGGCTCAGTGGCAGAGAGTGTTATAGAGTGGAATGGAGTGGGGTAGACTAAGGTGGAGTGGGTTGGAGTGGCTTGAGGTACTGGGATAGATTGGATTAGAGTAGAATGGGGTGGATTGAATGGGGTGTACTGGTGTGGGGTGGATTGGATTGGAGGTCGGTGGATGGAAGGGGGGTGAGGTGGATGGGACTAGGGTGAATTTGAGTGGGGTAGATTAGATTGGAGTGAGTGGTTTTGATTGGAGAGATGGGGTGGATTGGATTGGGGTTGGATGGATACGATTGGAGTGAGGTGGTGTGGATTAGATTGGAGTGGTGTGGTGTGGATTAGATTGGAGTGGGTGGATTAGATTGGGGTAGGGTGGATGATTTGGAGTGGGGCAGACTGACCTGGGATGCAGTGGGGTGGAATGGATTGGAATTGAATGGGTGGACTGGAGTAGAGTGGTGGTTTGGAGTGAGTGGGTGGACTTGAGTGGGGTGGATTGGTTTGGGGTGGGGTGAATTGGGGTGACATATGTTGGATTGGCTTGGGGTGGATTGGATTGGGGTGGATTGCATGGAGGTGGGCTGGAATGGATTGTGGTGGGGTGGATGGATGGATTGGAGTGGGGTGGGGTGGACTGAAATTGGGTGGGGTTGATTGGATTGGGCTGGGGTCGATTGTGGTGGGGTGGAGTAGAGTGGATTGTGTTAGAGTGCAGTGGATTGGAGTGGGTTAGGCTGGATGGATTGGACTGGCGTGTGGTGGACTGAACTGGGATGGGGTGGGCTGGATTGGAGTGGAGTGGGGTGGATTGGAATAAGGTGGTGTGGATGAGGTGGACTGGAGTGGGGTAGAGTGGATTGAAATATGGTGGATTGGATTGGGGAGGGTGGATTGCACGGAGGTGAAGTGGATTGGATTGTCATGGGGTAAACTGGACTGGAGCGGGGGAGGACTGGACTGTATTGGAGTGGACTGGGCTGGAGTGAGGTGGACTGGAGTAGGTGGGTTGGCCTGGATTAAGTTAGGTGGATTGGATAGAGTAGGGTGGATTGGATTGCATGGGGTGGATTGAGGTGTGATGGATTGGGGTGGATTGGGCTGAGGTGGATTGGGTAGGATTGGGGTGGATGGGGTGGGGTGGGATGGGATGGAGTGGACTGGAGTCGATCAGCTTGAGTGGAGTGTATTGGTGTGGGGTGGAATGGATTGGAGAGGGGTGGATTGGATTAGAGAGGGGAGTACTGGACTGAAGTGAGGTAAATTAAGGTGGTTTGGAGTGGGGTGGGTTTGACTGGAGTAGGGTGGATTGGGTAGCGTGGACTTGATTGGAGTGGAATTGGCTAGACTGAATTGAGTGGGGTGTATTGGATTGAGTACAGTGGATTGGATTGAGTGGTGTGGATTGGATTGAGATGAGATGGATTAGGGTTTTATGGGGTGGAATGGATTGAGAGGGATGGATTGATTGGGTGGACTGGACTGGGGTGGGTTGGACTAGATTGGGGTGGATTGGAGTGGATTGGGGTGGATTGGATTGGTGTGGGGTGGACTGGATTGGAGCGGGGTGTAGTAGATTGAAGTAGGGTGGATTAAGGTGGTTTGGAGTGGGGTGGATTCGACTGGAGTAGGGTGGAATAATTTGGACTAAACTGAGTGGGGTGGATTAAAGTTGATTGTATTGAAGTGGGGTGGATTGTATTGGAGTCCGGTGGATTAGGTAGCAATGAACTTTACTGGAGTGGGTTGGATTGGAGTGGGGTGAGTTGTATTGGAGTAGATTGGGATGAGTGAGGAGTGGTGGGATGGTTGGAGTGTGGTGCGTTGGATTTTAGTAGGGTGAGTTGGAGTGGGGTGGATTGGACTGGAGTGGGGTGGATTGGACTGGAGTGGGGTGGAATGGACTGGAGTGGGTGGAGTAGATTTGAGAAGGGTGATCTGTGGATTGGAGTGGAGTGGAGTGGATTGGGTTGTGGTGGATTGGGGTGAGGTCTACTGGATTGGAGTGGGGTAGATTGCACTGGGCTGGATTGTGGTGGATTAGAGTGGATTGGATGGGTGTGGGGTGGACTGGGTTGTAGTGGGGTGGATTGTGATTGATTGGAGTCGGTGAATTGGAATGGAATGGGTTGGATTGGGATGAGGTTGATTGGATTGGAGTGGGGCGGATTGTTTTGGATTGGAGTGGGGAAGATTGGAGTAGGGCAGATTGTTCTGGATTGGAGTGGGACACATTGTTTTGGATAGGAGTAGGGCAGATTGGAGTAGAGTGGGGCAGATTGTTTTAGATTGGAGTGGGGCAGATTGTTTTGGATTCAAGTAAGGCACATTGTTTTGGATTGCAGTTGGGCAGATTGTTTTGGATTGGAGTGAAGCGAATTGGAGTAGGGGAGGATTGTTTTGGATTGGAGTGGGCTAATTGGAGTGGGGAAGATTGTTTTGCATTTGAGTGGGCATCTTGTTTTGGATTACAGTGGGGTGAATTGGAGTGGGGCTGATTGCTTTGGAGTGGTGCAGATTGTTTTGGATAAGAGTGGGGCGAATTGGAGTGGGACAGATTGTTTTAGATTGGAGGGGTCAGATTGTTTTACATTGGAGGTGGGCAGATTGGAGTGGGACAGATTGTTTTGGATTCGAGTGGGGCAGATTGTTTTGGATTGGAGTAGGGTTGATTGTTTTAGATTGGAGTGGGGCAAATTGGAGTGTGGCAGATTGCTTTGGAGTGGAGCAGACTGTTTTTGATTAGAGTGGGGAAAACTGGAGTGGGGCAGATTGCTTTTGATTAGAGTGGGTTGTGAATTGGAGTGGGGCAGATTAGACTGGGGTGGGTTGGGAAGACTGAAGTGATGAGGGTTGGAGTAGACTGGATTGGAGTGTGGTAGATTGGTGTGGGGTAAAGTGGGTGGATTGGGATGGATTGTACTGGGGTGGATTTGAGTGGGGTGAATTAACCTCTTAGCTGCTGGGCCTTCCCCCCCCCCCCAGTGCTGAGCCCTTTTTTGGCTATTTGGGGTAGTTCGCGCTTAGGCCTTCATAACTTTTTGTCCACATAAGCTAACCACGCCAAATTTGCGTCCTTTTTTTTTCCAACATCCTAGGGATTCTAATGGTACCCAGAGTTTGTGGTTTCCCTTGGAGAAGACCAAGAAAATAGCCAAAATACAGTGAAAATTTAGTTTTTTCCAAAAAAATGGGAAAAAAGGGCTGCTGAAGAAGGCTTGTGTTTTTTTCCCTGAAAATGCCATCAACAAAGGGTTTCTGGTGCTGAAATCACTATCTTCCCACCTTTCAGGAACGGGCAGACTTGAATCAGAAAACCACATTTTTCAACACAAATTTGGCATTTTACAGGGACATACCCCATTTTTACTATTTTTGGTGCTTTCAGCCTCCTTCCAGTTAGTGACAGGAATGGGTGTGAAACCAATGCTGGATCCCGGAAAGCTAAACATTTCTGAAAACTAGACAAAATTCTGAATTCAGCAAGGGGTCATTGTGTAGATCCTACAAGGTTTTCCTACAGAAAATAACAGCTGAAATAAAAAAATATTGAAATTGAGCTGAAAACAACAGCCATTTTTCTTTATGTTTTACTTTAAAACTTTTTCCTGCGATGTCAGATTTCTGAAAGCAATATACCGTTTTGTCTGCTGACTTCTGGTTGCGGGGATATAAAGGGCTTGTACGTTCATCAAGAACCCTAGGTACCCAGAGCCAATAAATGAGCTGCACCCTGCAGTTGGTTTTCATTCTATACTGGGTATACAGCAATTCTTTTGCTGAAATATGAAGAGTGAAAAATAGGTATCAAGAAAACCTTTGCATTTCCAAAATAGGCTCAAGATAAGGTTTTGAGGAGCAGTGGTTATTTGCACATCTCTGAATTCCGGGGTGCCCATACTAGCATGTGAATTGCAGGGCATTTCTCAAATAGACGTCTTTTTCACACACTCTCTTATATTTGGAAGGAAAAAATGTAGAGACAGATAAAGGGCAATAACACTTGTTTTGCTATTCTATGTTCCCCCAAGTCTCCCGATAAAAATGATACCTCACTTGTGTGGGTAGGCCTAGCGCCCGCGACAGGAAATGCCCCAAAACACAACGTGGACACATCCCATTTTTTGGACAGAAAACAGAGCTGTTTTTTGCAAAGTGCCTAGCTGTGGATTTTGGCCTCTAGCTCAGCCGGCACCTAGGGAAACCTACCAATCCTATGCATTTTTGAAAACTAGAGACCTAGGGGAATCCAAGATGGGGTGACTTGTGGGGCTCTGACCAGGTTCTGTTACCCAGAATCCTTTGCAAACCTCAAAATGTCACTAAAAAAACACGTTGTCCTCTCATTTAGGTGACAGAAAGTGCTGGAATCTGAGACGAGCCACAAATTTCCTTCCACCCAGCATTCCCCCAAGTCTCCCGATAAAAATGATACCTCACTTGTGTGGGTAGGCCTAGCGCCCGCGACAGGAAATGCCCCAAAACACAACATGGACACATCACATTTTTTGACAGAATACAGAGCTGTTTTTTGCAAAGTGCCTACCTGTAGATTTTGGCCTCTAGCTCAGCCGGCATATAGGGAAACCTACCAAACCTGTGCATTTTTGAAAACTAGAGACCTAGGGGAATCCAAGATGGGGTGACTTGTGGGGCTCTGACCAGGTTCTGTTACCCAGAATCCTTTGCAAACCTCAAAACGTGGCTAAAAAAACATGTTTTCCTCACATTTCAGGGACAGAAAGTTCTGAAATCTGAGAGGACCCACAAATTTCCTTCCACCCAGCGTTCCCCCAAGTCTCCCGATAAAAATGATACCTCACTTGTGTGGGTAGGCCTAGCGCCCACGACAGGAAATGCCCCAAAACACAACATGGACACATCCCATTTTTTGACAGAAAATACAGCTGTTTTTTCCAAAGTGCCAGCCTGTACATTTTGGCCTCTAGCTCAGCCGGCACCTAGGGAAACCTACCAAACCTGTGCATTTATGGAAACTAGAGACCTAGGGGAATCCAAGATGGGGTGACTTGTGGGGCTCTGACCAGGTTCTGTTACCCAGAATCCTTTTCAAACCTCAAAAAGTGGCTAAAAAAACATGTTTTCCTCACATTTCGGTGACAGAAAGTCCTAGAATCCGAGCGGAGCCACAAATTTCCTTCCACCCAGTGTTCCCCCAAGTCTCCCGATAAAAATGATACCTCACTTGTGTGGGTAGGCCAAGCACCCGCGACAGGAAATGCCCCAAAACACAACGTGGACACATCCCATTTTTTGACAGAAAACACAGCTGTTTTTTCCAAAGTGCCAGCCTGTACATTTTGGCCTCTAGCTCAGCCGGCACCTAGGGAAACCTACCAAACCTGTGCATTTTTTAAAACTAAAGACCTAGGGGAATCCAAGATGGGGTGACTTGTGGGGCTCTGACTAGGTTCTGTTGCCCAGAATCCTTTGCAAACCTCACAAAGTGGCTAAAAAAACACGTTTTCCTCACATTTCGGTGACAGAAAGTTCTGGAATCTGAGAGGAGCCACAAATTTCCTTCCACCCAGCATTCCCCCAAGTCTCCCGATAAAAATGATACCTCACTTGTGTGGGTAGGCCTAGCGCCCATGACAGGAAATGCCCCAAAACACAACGTGGACACATCAAATTTTTTCATAGGAAACAGTGCCTACCTGTGGATTTTGGCCTCTAGCTCAGCCGGCACCTGGGGAAACTTTCTGAAAACTAGAAACCCAGGGGAATCCAAGATGAGGTGACTTGTGGGGCTCTGACCAGGTTCTGTTACCCAGAATCCTTTGCAAACCTCAAAATGTAGCTAAAATAACACGTTTTCCTCACATTTTGGTGACAGAAAGTTCTGGAATCTGAGAGGAGCCACAAATTTCCTTCCACCCAGCGTTCCCCCAAGTCTCCTGATAAAAATGATACCTCACTTGTGTGGGTAGGCCTGGTGCCCGCGACAGGAATAGATGACACAACGGTCAATGTTGGTCCTTACATGAGGCAGCTGTTAACCCTGGGGTGATCCATTCCTGACGCAGGCACTAGGTGTAGGCACTCAAGTGGAGTAGTGTTTTTATCAGGACAGGTGAGGAGTCACTGGGTGGTAGGAATTTTGTGGATCCCAGCATATTCCTGTAGTTTGTGTGACAGAAATGAGAGAAAAATAGAGTTTTTATTTAACATTTCAGCTTTGCAGGGTATTCTGGGTAAGAAAACTTTGGGGAATCCACACAAGTCACACCTCTGTGGACTCCCCCGAATGTCTAGTTTCCAGAAATGTTTGGGTTTAGTGTGTTTCTCTATATGGCCGCTGAACCCAGGACCAAAAACACAGGTGTCTGCCTTACAAAACCAGTTTGTTTTGCCATAGATAATTTTGATGTCTCCACAATACGATCTGGGTGGTGGAATTTGGGGCTGAACTAAATTGGGGAGCTCCCAAGAGAGCACTCTCTCTCTCTCTCTGCTTGCCACCGCATTCACCTGCTCTCTGGGTTGGGCTAACCCACTATTACCCAGTTGCACAAACAGCTTGCGAAGGGACAGCAGGACTGTCCTCATCACCTCCCTCATAATGAACTGGAAGAGGAGTTATCGAATGGGACTCCTCCGACTGAAAAATCACTCCCAGATTCTGCGCCATTGTCCTATCCCTCAGATGCTGTCTCAGTATCTGATGTCTCAGTCTCTGATCCTATGTCAGAGCGGTCCTCTATAACCCGAGTGCAGGCAGCAGTCATCCATCAAGATGCCGTCTCTGCTATTGGCTAAACTGTTGCTCTAAAACACTAGCCTACGTAGACAGTCACAAAATCGATGGTGTGTGTGAGATACGTGCAACAGTAGAGGCCACCTTACCTGCGCTTCTTCCCTCAATCAGCACGTTCTTTCAAGACACTCAAAAAACACCTTGTCACATACCATTCGTCACAGTCTTTAGCACCTCCTGCGCCCAGTCCAACAATAATTATTGGTGCTCCCACTCCCTCCTCCTCGGATTCCCTCATTACCACCCAGCAAAAGTGCCCTTCATCTCTCCATAGCCACCCTCCACCCCGCACATACATTTCATTGGTATTATTGCGCAGGTAATGGCTGACTTTACTAATGTACTCAGCTATTTACATAAAATACAGATTTGCTCTTTGCAGTAGGCATATAAACCTTCTGCGCTTCTTTATGGCACTAAAACTGCCACTAGACAAGTCTGACCCTTTTCCCCCCAGGGAAACCACACACATATTGACAAAAGTGATATATATATGACAGCCAACCACCTGAAACTCAACTCAAGCAAAACCGAAATAATCCTCTTTGGCCCACACAAAAACACCTGGGACTCCTCATGGTGGCCCACCACGCTAGGCCCTGCACCCACCCCAGCCAACCACGCACGCAACCTCGGCATCATCCTAGACTCCTCCCTCTCGATGACCCAACAAATCAACGCTCTCACCTCCTCATGCTTCAACACACTCTGCATACTGAAAAAAACATTCAAATGGATCCCCACAGAGACCAGAAAAACTGTCACTCACGCACTCATCAGCAGCAGACTTGATTACGGAAACGCCCTCTACGCCGGCACCACTCTAAAACTCAAGCGCAAACTACACGCATCCAGAACTCAGCAGCACGACTCATCCTCGACCTCCCCCGACACAAACACATCTCTCCACACCTCAAATCCCTCCATTGGCTCCCCATTGACAAAAGGATCACCTTCAAGATCCTCATCCTCGCACACAAATCACTCCACAACACAGGCCCTGCCTACCTCAACGAGAGTCACCTTCCACACCCCCACACGAAACCTCCGCTCAGCTGACCTCTCTCTCGCCTCTGTCCCCCGCATCAAACACACCACCACTGGAGGCAGATCCTTCTCCTACCTTGCACCCAAAACCTGGATCGCCCTCCCAACCCACCTTCGCAAGACCCAAAACCTACTTCTTTTCAGGAAGGGCCTCAAAACCTGGCTTTTTCGAACAGTGATCCTCCCAGCCCCTTTCCCTCCCCCCACCCCCCCAGCGCCTTGAGACCCTCACGGGTGAGAAGTGCGCTTTATAAATCTCTTTGATTGATTGATTGATATATATAGATCTATCTCTATATATATATATATCTATCTACATAGATATATCTATAGATATATCCATGTACATAGATATATCTACATAGATACATCTATATATATAGATCTATAAATGGCCCCCAGGGAAACCCTACAACATCTAAAAAAATATTGCCCCCACAGGGGGTCGCCCTGCCCACAGGCAACCCCCTGTCCTTTTTTTTTTTTTTAAAGTCTCCCCTTTCTCACGAGGCCTTCTGAAAGTGTTTCCTGGCCCCCGATTGCAGCACAGCTGCGACTGGGGGCCAGGAAACACTTTCAGGAAGGCCTCGTAAGAAAGGGGAGACTCTCCCCTTTCTTACGAGGCCTTCCCGAACGTGGGGAAGGCCGTTTTCCCCATCGAAGCAGGAAGCGGCCGCAAGGCTGCTTCCTGCTTCGATGGGAAAAACAACTTTGTAACGTCAGCGCGGCTTGCGGCGTGCTGACATCACAAAGGGGCGGGTGGGAGGCGGGGGGAGACACGGAAGCTTCCGTGTCTCCCGGGGTGAGGAAAAAAAAAAAAAATACTCTGGTGCAACGCACCCGAGGATTTATTAACACCCTCCCTGGTGTCGGCCACTGGTCATGACCCGCACCAGGGAGGTAGTGCGGGTGTCGGCCACTGGCCGACGCCCGCATTGAAGGGGTTAAGTGTACTGCATGATTAAGTGTTAAAGCCTAATTTCAGAGATTACACATAATAAACAAACACTGTCACTTTGCAATATTTAGAACAAGTTAATTGTCATATTTTGAGAAGAACGCTTACAAGCGAAAACAAAAGAAAACATGAGTGGAAAGTAAGAAAAGACAACTTGGCAAAATAAAAGAAAGTTAGCTTTAAAAAATAAAACTTTGCAATTT
This sequence comes from Pleurodeles waltl, assembly GCF_031143425.1. NCBI lineage: Eukaryota > Metazoa > Chordata > Amphibia > Caudata > Salamandridae > Pleurodeles > Pleurodeles waltl. The sequence goes on from NC_090440.1 coordinate 1,764,517,091, forward strand.
TGTTTGCCCTGCTGTACTCGTTTTTGCCAGTCACAAGCCTTCTGTTTGCGTGGCACTAGAAGTTAAAAAGAGCAAAATAGTACCTCAATCACGTCGAGAGCAGCGGACGGGCACCAATTAAATTGAACCAATCAGTGCGTGGTCCCTACTCCACACAGAGGAACGGAAATGATGCCAGGCATGCCTTGACGAATTACAAGGCTGTAAAGAAGAGTGCCATGCAAGCCAACGAATGGTGAGGCTCCAAGCCCTTTACTGAACACAACAGAGTCTCGCTAGTGCCTTCACTCGCAGGCTCGACCCTAAAAAAGAATGAGACCAGTGATCAGGAATATATTTAACTGGGAAAAGCAGAGTTATAAAATCAGAAGTTATAGTTTGTCAAAACAAAGGACTTGGTATCTACCAATACACTTTTCAATGCACACCAACATTGAAGTAGAGAATCGTAAGATGGCTTGAAGAACTAAGTGAGGACCCTGACCAGAAGGCAAACATTATCTTGCCATCAGCAGAATTCAAGAGAAAAAGGTATTTCAAGGTGTTAGGATACAAATACGATCCCTGGAGTTTGACTGTGTCATCAGAGAGCATAAAAATTGAAATTTCCCTCTTTACCCTAGGGCGACAAAAGAACTGAAGGAAGACAAAATACACTCTAAGTATCATTTTAACATTTATGTGCCTATCACAGGTAAATGTACTACCAGGACAGTCGGAATTACGGCTAACAAGTATAGCATCTGTACGCATCCTTAATCCAGTCATGAGTTTGGCTGCTAGAATGATTCTCTGCAGACAAAAGCAAGCCAGGAGTCATATTGTAGATCAAGTAGCTCTTTGAAGAAGAAATACATAACCTTTCTTTGGAAGCTGCATTCGGGAGGGATTTTTCACCATTCAATTGCACTCTAAGCATATCTCTGCTTTGTGAAAAGATTTAACATTTTACACACATTTTTATTCTCTCCTTTCTTTATTTCCTTCCCTCTTTTACTCCTTTTTTGTTACTTAAAGGGTTGCAGTTTTTTTAAAATATGCATTCTGGTGCTCTGGAAAGATGGCTGCAAAAGTGTTGTAATAAAACCTAAAACTTGCTAAGTACTTCAGGTGGGAATCGTGGATTGCCATTGCATTCTGGAGTCCTACTATGTCACAAGGCCCCTTCAAAGCAATGCTGTTTTGCTTCAATTCTGACTGAGCTGAAATACACACACATGTTGAAAAGAATCTCTTGAATGCACATCTTAGTCTAAGAAATACATTCATTAAATCACTCTGCGAGGTTTGTAAATAAGGTCAGTACAACTGAAAGTGCACGTTTAAAATGAGTGCAACAATGGAATGAAAACATGTATAAAGAACCTTCAATCTATAAACAGCAAATATATATTCAAAGAAACAGATGTATATATATATATATATATATGTATATACAACATGCACAGCGCAAAGCAGATAATTAGTTAAAATTCATCACCATGGGGCACAGTTGCTCTTTCATCTTTATCTCACCAACTTCAAGTTGTAGACCCCAGATTGACTGCCAAGAGAAAGAACGATCTAATCTACCCTCACTGGAATGATGACAGGTGTCAGCATCCTGACCCTGAACCAAGGTCTCTGAATCCCTTCACGGTCAACCTTTGGTCTCTTATATAACTTAAACAAGCCAGAGAGGAGATTTCTAGAAACCACCCCCCGTCTCTCCGCAACTTGTTGTTAAAAAATGCTGGCTACTTCAGGTCAGCTTTGAAAGGAACACGTTGGAATTGGCCAAGATCCTCAGATGTCCTCTCTCAAAACCAAACTGTTCCCTGCCGTACCATAAACATCATCCTAGCACACTCTTATCAGCCTAAGCCCTTGGTGAGAAAGAACACACAGAGAAGTAGAGTAAAAACATGAGCAAAAAGCACATGGCATAACATGAGCATGAAAAAATACTTGCAGCTTTTAACGAGGCAGTGGCTAATGCTAAAATAAAGTCAATAGGCAAAATGAAGCTGGTGGTCACTAATGTGACGGTGTGCTGCTAGGCTAGGTGCAACATGGAGTCAGTGGTCAAATCACAAATATCATTACAAATGCGGTCTTCTGAATGCCAATGGGGAAGGAAATTGCTAAAACATAGATGGACATTTCAGTTCCTTACACACTGGGCATCGTCCACCTCAGAAAGAGAGTAAAAAGTGTAGGAATCCACTTTTTGTGTGGTCTTCCTGGATTTAATTTATTTTTATGGACATTCACTCTTTCCATTTTCGATGTCTGGGGACAGGGAAGCTTTGCTACACCTCACAGAATATGTGCCCTACCCATAAACAAGGTAACTAAATGGCAAACACCAACTGACACCATTGACTGCTAAGAAAGTTCATGCTAAAAAATGCATAAATACGTAGCATTAAAGACTGCATGCCATAGTACATCTACCAAGAGAAAGCCTTCGGAGTAAGGTTCAATGTCGGTGCTGTGTGGAATGATTGCCGAATGACCACTAAGATCTTATTTTTATTCATGATAATACTTTTTTTTCTACACCTCACATCATGGAACATACTTTTTCCGATAATTGTCTCTAAAGACTTATGTTGACAGACTCTGGGTTACACATATTGAAATGGTATTTCATAATGTGATAACTCTCACAAAGGAGACTTCTAAAGACATGGTAGTGGGACTACTCAGCAGCTCTGGACAACTGCAAACCAAGCAGCAGCATTAGACTAAAGCCAAAGTCTAGCATTAAGTAGGTCAAAAGTAAAATGTGATTGGAGCCTGAAAGGACAAGTTGTATAATGTTCAGAAATTAATCATGCCATGTTTTCCTAAGTCTAAAGCTGTTGTGACTACAAGTTCTTTTTACTGCATTTGCTAACATAGCTTAGTAATTGTTAACATCTTTTTAGTATGTAGGCATGAGACAGTCCCAACACCAACTGCCTTTGAGTCATACACAAACATTCTATATGGGGCTAAGATACAGTGACATTAGTTAAATGGGGCAGATCCACACATAATACTAAGATTACCACAACCTCTTTTATTTCAAAAGCTGTAATTATGAAACTTGGCTTACAAGGGCAATAGAAATTCCAGTTTCATAACATTTTGCTGAGGTAAAGATATTTGTATGTGAGCTTCGATGTTAACAAATATATCACAAAATTATCTCTGGAAATATTAATCTTGATTTTTTTGCTTTGGGGCCAGAATTCTCCAATCCTGTTTTGCATGTTACACATTTCCAGAAGTTTCGGTAATTAGCTCTCTCCCACAGCCCAGGGCTCTGCCCAGATAATTGTACTGTTTAAGGTACAGTTAATCGAGGACCTTACCCCCTCTGAGATCTCACTATTTGGATAGCACAATCCATGGAAACACCCGGTAGTACCTTTCAATTTATTGTTAGATGAATGGGGGTGGGGAGGTAGGAGTGTTGCTAGTTGCGACTAGCTCTAGTTTGAAAATGGTGAGCTGAGGGTGCTACCTAATTTCACTAGGGAAGTCTGTGGGTGGTCTTTAGGTGCTCAGACAGCTGAGTTTACCTTCCTCCATCGTAAAAAACACAAAAACATTATAATTTTCTTGGACAGTGCTGCTACGCAGTGTGGCCCTAAAGGCTGTTCTTGGAACTTTGAGAGTTTTATGAGTGATCAGAAGAAAGATGTTTAACCTTCGGTGAAGTTAGGACATATAAAGTTTCTTAACCGCAGATGAGAAGGGCAAGATATCAAGGCTACCAGACACCAGTGAATCTTCTGTGGGAACAATTCCTTAGTTTGTCCTATTCAGAGCTTTCTTATAGTGAAGTTGAAGGCTCCAGAGGGACCATAGACACCAGACATCAGACATTGATTAGCACTGTCCAGCTGTGACACCTAGTCTTGCCTCACTGAACAATTTTGAGTTTCGAAGCCCATGTCACCCCCACATCAAAACGTCCTAAGTGCCCATGGATTCCCAGTTTTTCTACTCAAGCTTTGAGTTCTGGCTCCTAAAGTATTAAGCAGGATTATGAACTTGAGGTAATCAGCCTTGCAGAACTCATCTCAGTCACAAACTCCTGCTTGTCAAACTTGAGGATTTTGACTTCCATTTAAGAGACTAACCTCAAAAACTAACAAAAACTTATCTTAGGTGATACTGCTTTAGGGCAGCAAAATCAAAGTCATATCTTAATTAAAATGTTGGGATATTTAACTCACCTCCAGCAGGAGGTCATAGCAAAACTATATGAATTAAGGGTACCATACCCAGTAATGGATGATGCAGTGTGAATTACTACAGTCTGTAAGCAGTTATCCCTATTAACCCTGAAATTTAGCTTCATAGCCTTAAAGGAGGCAATTCCCTTCTGGCATTCTGGCTAAAATGACATTACAAAGAGTAATCAGAAGGCTACATTTGGATTACACTTTCTTGACATCAGTTACTGGCAGTACTTGACTGTGCAAGCAAGAGATTAAAGTACTTGTTATCCTTTATCTATTGTTTTTTTTCCTACTGTATTGTTGACCACCAGTTAGTCGATGAAGATCCCACTACACAGTGCTTTAGTTAACTGAAAATGAGCTATAATATGTATAGGGACCCCCCCCCGAAATACATACTGGTTCCTGGGGCAGGGGAAATTAAAATATGAAAAGCACTAACTCCACAGGTAACCAAATTTAACTTACTCTATTTACTGTTGTACATATAGTCATGGCTCAGACAATAAAATATTATTTTCTCAATTCTTACATAAACTTGAAAACTTGTCAAAAGATACTATGTACAATTTCATTCAACCTGCAAGACAGTACGGTCAATCTTAGAGCCACCGCTAGTATCAGTAGCACTGTGACACATCTACAGGTTACTGGGATCTCGGTATTTAGAGTGAGGCAACAAGATTTGCAGAGATTCTGTCGTGTTCAGCTCCCAGCACACCTTGTCACTTAACAACTAGTTTGGGACATTTGATCTCATACTAACAGATTTGCCTTAGGCCACATGTTTATCTTTTCAAAGATTTATAAGTATAACTGCACTCACCCAAAGTGCATAGTAAGGGGATTAAATATCCCTGGATTCTCTGATTGTCCTTCCTGCATACATTGCGGAAGTGGCTATACTGAAGAAGGTGCGAGCCACCGAAATGCGCATAGAAACAGAAATTTGCAAAGCCACAGATGTTACAGTAAAGAAATGAATTGGAATATTATGAAGTAACAGTTGTTAAAGTAAAGAAGTGGATCATATTGAAACTATAGACAAAGTAGTCATTATTGTTGATTCCACTGTCTTAAGAAAACCTGAATTAAATATACAAAAATATCAGTATATATTTTTGCAGTCAGAACGGAACAATTGATGCACTACGATTTTTGATCCAAAGTTTTGTAGGTTGAATGAAATTGTGTATAGTATATTTTGGCTAGTTTTTAAGTAGCTAGGTTATAATTTATGTAAGTACTTGAGGTACGTTTGCAGTGTGATTTTGGCACATATGAAGTTGAATGAGTATTAGAGAATGGGATTGTGTTTTGAAGGTTTTTGAATAGAGATTTGGTGTAAAGTTTTGATACTATGATATGAATATTACATGTAACGTGATAAAAAATAAAGAAGAATTGAGAAAAATATATTTTATTGTCTGAGCCAGGACTATATGTACAACAGTGAATACAATAAGTTAAATTTGGTTGCCCGTGGGGTTTTTGCTTTGTATATTTTGTAAAACTGCAAATAAGCAACATAGAACTGGGGCCCAGTGGAAAGGTGATCACGCAGAAATTGAATATTCTGTAATAATTAGCAAGCTATTACTACTTTTGACCAATTACTATATACGTTTGCAGCACTATCTGAGAAATGTATTCAGCTGCCTGTGATTTTCATTGAATACGATAGCTTGCATGTTGTAAATAAAAAAGAGATCCTTTGTAGATTGTAAGACGTTGGTTTATTCAGCATAGTTACAGGTAATGCCTCACCAGGAGCAGCATCCTTACTGCTCAGCCCACTCTCACCAACTGACCTTCAGACCAACCAGGCACTCATCAACATTCTGTGACCTCACACATACAGACTGGCTGAGCAGCAGGGAACAGGTAACTAAGGAGAGGATGCATAGTAACACTTCAAATCACATCACTGCAGCTATGTTGTAGCCTCTAGAAAACAAAAAGATCCAAGGACAGTGTTGATTTGATAGGGTGTAGGAAAACAAAGCAAGCAGAAATAAAATAATGAAGGATCATATCCTGTCATGTGGACAATTGTATAAAAAAAAATAGCCAAATACAAGAAAATAAAAAGTATAAGAGTTTGTAATGCATACCATGAAATTATTAGGCATTGCCTCAGACTGAATGTTGAAATCTTATAGCAAAGGAAGAAACAGCGAGAGATTAAAGGTTTCTCTCACTGCATCATAATGGCAGATATCTGGTGTTTTTGACAGTTTATCCACCAACTCTGGGGGCAGGGTGGGAGTTTTTTTTTTTTTTTTTAAGGGATCAGGGTGAGGGGGTCGGGTTATTTTTTTTTAACGGTTTTGGGTGGGGGGCTATTGGTATTTATTTTTATTTAGGGCTTGGGGGATGGGGTTGTTTATTTTTAAAGGGGTGGGAGGAGGTTTAAGGAAACGCAGGAGGAGGGAGAAGAGGAGGAAGGATTGGGAGAGGACATGGTGAAGTAAGTGGGTTTGGGGAAGGGTTGGTGGGTAGTTTTTAGCAGACCGGTGGATGGGAGGTGTTGGTGTATTTTATTTTTTAGGGGCAGGGGTGGAGAGGTCAGGGTATTTATTTTTAGGGCTCAGGGTGGATAGGGAGGTTGGGGTAACTTAGTTTTATGGGGTCGGGGGAGAGTAGTCAGGATAAATTTTTTTAGGGCTTTTTCAGGGCAGGGTGGGAGGTCAGATTAGTATTTTTTTTTAGGGCTCAGGGCGGTTGGGGGGTTGGGTAGGTTAGGTGCTAGGGGTGGGGGGTAGCTTTCGGACTCCAGGCCGGTGGGGGTTGCGTAACAGAACCACGCATGCCGCTTTGCATGCGTTTCCACACATGTCTTTACTAGGCATGCTTTTACAATGAGATTCATTGTAAAGACATGCATTCTAAAGGCATGTGTGGAAAGGATGCGGTCGTGGTTCCGACCGCATTGTTAAGGCATGTGTTGTTCCGGCATGCGTGGTTCCACCATACAACTGTTAAAGAAGGACTGCTAATTCTTTGTCTTACAAGACCCCGATGCAGTCTATGACAATGTTGATAGGGTTATTTCCAGGCTAACTACGATCACCCTCTGTTTCTCAAACATTAATTAAACAGTCCTTAGATGGCAAAAGAGTGTGGCACTTTTACTCTAGTATCCATGTAGCAAGGTCTTTGCTGCAGCACACTGTAAACAAATGGTCTAGCAAATAAAATTGTAAACCAAGAGAAAGTTGCTGCTGAACAGTCCATCCTCCACTCTCATAGACTCCAGGCTGTGCCAGCACTCTGTGCTGACCGCTAGCCATTCTTTCTCTGAAAGGTACTCAGTCTGGATTGTGTTTGGAGGGTGAAAACATCTTGAACCACGTGGTATGGAGAACCTCCAAGCCCCATTTCTGGACAATATCCTGTTTTGTATCTTTAATTGGTACTGTGTCCTCCAGTTGGTGTTTGTCTACCTGTGTATGTGGAATAATGATATGGCTTTCTGCATGTGTCAGGGTTCTAAGATCACCTGCTAAGGACAGTTTAACCTCTGTGGGATGAGCAATGTGGGACTTCATAGCTGCTAGTGGGAATTTGCCTGACACCCAACATGAGACTGACTCTCCAAATATATCTATGTGTGAACAGTGCAGCTTGTGGTCTTCTTCATTTATACGTAGAGAATAACGTCCATAAAATGTGTATATTTTGATAGGTACTTGATTTCATCACTGTATTACTTTGTCGGTTTTATTAGTTGGTTCTGATATCTATGCATTCTATGCTTTTTTATGCCACCATTACATTACATATATCACATGTATTCCTTATACGTTATTTTTAGTATTGTAGGATTGTTGGCCATGTATAACATTTGCTATAATATAGCTTAATAGTGATATATATATATATATATATATATATATATATATATAAATATATGGATATATAGATGGATATATATGTATATATAGATAGATATATAAATATATTTATATATATATATTATTTTTTTCACTGAAAAAAACAAAGGTTACAGGGATGTGATAGTTAGGACATAGATTCTAAACCCCATACAACTTCACTTAAAAAAACAAAAGGATTCAGGGACGTTATCGTTAGGCTCACATTTTAAATGTACAAAACCATAGAAATTCGCCATTTATGGTACCCCACTTTTCACACTCAAGGACAGAATCTCTCTTGCCCACCCCCAATCATGCAATTTTCTTTCAAACAGATTATCATAGTTTCATTAACACTCCTTTTAGTGCTATTCTGTGAGTGATGTCTGTTCAATCCCCAAGTGTTAAATGTATGTATTCTCATATAAGTATACCGAGCCCCCGGAGGTTGGTGAAACTGGACAAACATATTAAGGATATTACTTCTTCCCTCCAAGAACCAAAGGGGTGATTCTGCATATTCAGATTTCTGTCCTGAGGATGAAATATATACCCTATCAGCCTAAATTATTTTACCAAGGTTTGCCCTGGAAAAGTAACTGGGAAGATGATCTCTGTTCTGAGTGCCTGGCCCTGTAAAATTGAAAATAAGTTTATTGCTGATTGAGGGAGAGACTGCCATCAAAACTCCTCTATTCTGAATAAGTATTGAACTGTACAGACCAAAGAGTGATTTCTGACATTTTCACCCCCTTGCTGCCCATTCCTTCTCCTAACTTACCATGCTCCTAAGACCATAACCTAACTGAAGGACCAGAAATAAGCATGCCATGTTGAGATCACAGCAGCCTGACCAGATGACAATGATAAGCACAAGTAAACAAGTGTGAGTAAGGGGGTTCTAGAAAACACAGCAGTAAGATGGGGGCTATGTAGCAAGGCTCTGTTGGCTATTTTTGTAAATTCATTATTTATCTGAGGTGTTTGGATGTTATATATGCATGTACAGCCCTGCCAACATGCCTAATGCTGACGTGATACAAGCAATGCTGCTATCTATCCATGATAAGGCCCGGGCAGAGTTTGCGGAGTTCCGCTAAGGGGAACTTTGCACAAGTGGGTGGAGTTGTGCTTTCTGCCCCTTCATGCTGGATTGTGGAATTTACATGCGCCACACTGCATGCGTGAGCGGGAATGGCACCACACGGTCGTCTGCATGCGTGGCATTCTTGTTCTTCCTAATCAGTGCATGGTGCTGGTCCTACTTTTAAATCCACTCTCTATTCTTGCAATCGCTACTTTATCCCACTAAACCTACCGAGTTTTACATGTATTTCATTAGTGTGTTTATTTGCGTTTGTGTATTTTATGTTTTTGCCTCTTTGTTTTATTTTTCTGTGACTTTTGTGTCCCTTTACTAGTTTTCCTCTAACTACTTCTGCTAAGCTAATTTTTCCCCTCTCTATTTGTTTTATATCAACCCCAGCGCCATGGCAGAACTTGGGGGACATGGAAACCACACACCCTGCGGGCATCTGCGCCACCAGGGGGTGCAGCCTCATACCATTTTTAGAGAAAAAGAGGTGGCCACACTTGTTTTTTTTTGTGCAGCACCACCTCCCCTCCATGCTGTCAGCAAGCGGCAGGCCCGGCACTGGGTACCGCCTGCAGGAGTGTCAGCTGCTGTGGGGAAGTGTAAGCTGTTGAGTCTGCTGCAGCACTGGGGTTCAACGCAACCAGCAGCAGCTGATGCACTGCTGGGCGAATATCATTGACTGGGAGAGGGACCTGCTTGACCTGTTGGGCGTCCAGGTTGCAGGGCTTGGTGAGTACTAGTAATTCATTCTTACTTATTTTGTTTTGTCCTGTTCTAGAATGCTATTTTTTTCAAATAGCATGCTGCTTACACGCAGAGGAAAATTAAGTTCACTTAATGTAACAAATATTATGTGATGCAATTTGAGCAAGCCTTTGCTTGGTGGTACCTAGTTCTGCTTATTGCTGTAGGCACTTTTTGGGCTCATTGTGCTACTTACGCTGACTCCTCTGTCCTCCCGTCACTAAGATAGTGGTACTGTGGTAGTAGTAGTAGCAGAAGTAAGTAATATATATCAGTGAGATAGCGTTCTCTGCCTTTTCTATTTATGTAGCTCGTACAGTCCCAAACATTGTACCCAGTTATGTATGTATATACCTATGCATTGAAAAAAGGGAAACTTACTGAATTGTCCCATGAAAGGGGGTTTGTAAATGCAGTTTGCGAAAAAAAAGATCATTTGTTGCAGTGCATTAGTATTGCCAAATGCAGTTTAGGAAATTTGAAATTGGGCTTAGGTAAGGTGTTGGAAACAGATCAACTTGATCATATAGGTATTAGGCAATCAGATTCCGAAAAGTAGGAAAGTACAATGTCAATATGTTACTGCATTTGCCTTTGCCTGTCAAAATATTTTGAGGCGATTAACTGTACCACTAATCTATTTTTGTTCTCTTCTTTATTTCTTACATCAGCACCCAAGGGAAAGAAGAGGGCATTTGAGGGTCGGGACCAGGAGGGCGCCACCAGAGCTGCAGTGGCTGTAAATTCCACCACCGGCTCTGCAGCAGACTGCTCTGCTGGCCACAGTAAGTTCTTGTTAATATTTATTTCTCTAACTTTCCTTTCTTTTATGCTGTGACTCTTTTTTCAAATGCACTTTTCTTCTATTCAATGTTTATTCATGTTATCCCACCCTGCATTATCCTTTTTTCTATATTTCTTGTTTCTGTAGCTGACTTCCTCCTTCTCCGTAATCTGTAACTTAAGCTTTCTTCTGCTTCGTTATGCTGTCCCTCCCACCTAACCATTGTTATACTCTGTGGTTGGTACTGTAAAACGAAGACGCGAGGGGGCATATTTATAAGCACCTAGAGCCACCTTGCACCACATTAGCGCCATTTTTTTAAATGCTAACGTCGCCCAACGATGCAAAAATCCTTGGGCCATATTTACAAAGTGGCACAATGCGTGCATTGCGCCACTTTGTAACCCTTTGCGCTACATTGCACCTGCGCCAGGCATAATGTGTGCAAAGGGGATGTTCCCCTATTAGGGGGGCTGAAAAAATGGTGCAAGGAAATCTGAGAGATTTACTTAAGTTTTTTTGTATGGCACTTTTAATGCCTGCTCAGAGCAGGCATTAAAAGGGGGCTTCCATTATTTATAATGGGCCCCTATGTACCCTGCTTGAGTAGCACCAATATTTTGGCGCTACTCCCTGCAGAGTACATCAATAGTGTCATGAAAAATGATGCTATTGCCCTCTACTCTGTGCCATGGTGCGCCGTATTTTAAAAAAGGGGGCATACATGGTGGCGGTAGGGGAGCGCTTATGGGCGCAGGGAAAGTGGCGCTGCACACAGTGCAGTGCCACTTTCCATAAATCTGTCCCTAGATTAGGTAGTCTACTGTGAAGGTTGCAGAGTTTGCAGACCCAAGCAAGCTCTTTTACACTTGTTTGTTGAGAATGCTTTCTATTTCTTGCAGCAAGTTCACATAAGGGTTGAGAATTGGCGGAGCAAAATTAAAAAAAATAAGCAGAGTCTCCCATGCTTGCTTTAATAAAGCCTACAGGTGGGCCATATCCCAGCTGCATAATAAAGGAGTATGGTGCATGGGGCCCCCGACCTAGGGCTTGTTTCTGTCCCTGGACAGTCACCTCCCCCAGAGTTTATATCCAATAGTTCACGGGTGCCGCAGTGCCCCCACATCCCAGGGACCAACACCACCTTCCCGGGGCAGAATGAAAATCATTTAAGGGGTCCGTTGCAAGTCCCCAGCCCCAGAGATCACCACCTCTCTGGGTCACGTTATTGCAAATAAAGGGGGGCTGTGCGCCCTTTCCTGCAGCCCCAGGGACAACCATTTACCCTGGGGCTGAAATAAGATAATGAAGGGGGTCCATTGTAGAATTCCGGCACGGGGACCACCTCCTCCATGGGTCAAAGATAGAGGTAGGAGAGGAGCCATGCCATGCGGCACCCCTCGTGGAGCTTATAATGGCACTGGGGATGTGGTCCATGCAGCCTCCCTCCTACCCCTCAAAAAAGTATTTTAAGATCGGGCCCTAGGGAATGGGGTCCCCGGGGATGAAATCAGCCAGGGAGGGGGGTCACACGGCCCCGTGCCAATTTGAAATAATCTGTGGAACCATTCACAAAACAATGAAGCAATTTCATCACATAGCTAAGAGGAAGGACCCTGGTTTGGTGAAGATGTATGTCTTTGTAGTGTTATTGGACTCTCTAAGTGAGGATTCATGTTATCACAGCATTTTGGAGAAAGACGTACGAGTCACAATCCCATTGCCAAATTCACACAAGGTCACTGGAGACATTTCCTCGTGGTCCACTATGCAGATGTGGTGTAGAATACACACTAGACATTTACCCAAGGAGTCAGAAAGAACTCCACTTGGACAGCTATTTTGTGCAAAACGGTGGACTCTTGTTGGATAAAAGGGCAAGTGAGGCTCCTTTGTGGCCGAGTCACTCCCACAACTAGTAACACACCCATACAGGCACACTCAGACACTCATGCACCCAGGAACAGACCCACTCAGACATTGACCACCCACTTACAGACCCACTCAGACACTCCTGCATCCACTAACAGACCCATTCAGACATTCACACACCCACTCACAGACCCACACAGACTGTCACACACCCATCCACAGAACCACAGACACATACCCACTCACAGAGACACTCGCACACCCAGTGACTCCCTTTCATACCTACTCAAACACCCAGACAGGCACTCTCAGACCCACTCTCACACCCACATATACCCTCCCACGCCCAGACAGACATTGTCACACCCACTCTCACACCCAGAGAGACCCTCTCACAGCTACTCTCACACCCAGAGAGACAGGCCCTGCAGCCAACCCCTGCTGTTCCCGGCCAAAGGCCATGTGGTGTGGTGGTTGGATTAGCATAGCAATTAAATTACTTTATGTTAAAAAACACAGCAATTCACTGAAAAAAAACAAAGATTACAACAACTTTATAGGTAGGAAATAGAATTTAAAAGAACCATGGAAATTCACTTTTAAAAAAACAAACGTTACTGGGACATTATAGTAAGGCTCACATTTTAAACGTGCATAAATATAGAAATTCAACTGTTAGGGTTATTTCAAGTAACTATAACTCGTGCCCTAAGGTAATTTTAACTCACACCCTTGCCATGCACTGCTAACCACCCCAGAAATTACAGCACTCATGGCAACTTCTATAGCATCATTAAAAATATAAATGAAACATTAGTAGTCAAATTATTGAAGAAAAAGCTGTGCATGGCAGGGGCACAAGGTAAAGTTACCTTAGGGCAGAAGTTATAGTTACTTGAAATAACTAACTTTAACAGCTGGATTTCTATTGTTTTGTAAGTTTAATATGTGAGCCTAACTATAACAACTCAACAATTTAAAATGAATATATTTACTTTATTTATTTATAATTAAGTATTAAGTAATACATAAACATATTTAATTAGAATAACTGATGCTTTCATAAAAATGAATGGATTTTATTAATTAAACTATCGACTATCAGAAAAAATGTAATATTAATTAACACCAGGTATAACTGTTACATTTTAAAATGCAAGTGTATGCTATTAATATTTAATCGAATTTTAAGGTTCAGTGGTGGGGATTTAAAGGTTTTAGAACTCAGGGATGGGTAGTATATGGGGATAGTAAGGAGTTTTAGGGCTCAGAATAGGTAGTGCTCAGGGTAGGAAGGAGTTTTAGGGTTATGGAATGAGTAGTGTTTAGTGATAGTAAGGAGATTTTCTAGATCAGGAATGGGTAGTATCTGGGAAGTAACAGGTTTCTAGGGTTGAGGGATGGGCAGTTTAAATTATTGAAAGGAAAGTAATGAAAAACCATATTAGTTTATTCTTAATATCAAATCTACAAATAACCTAATTTTAAATAATTAGAATATATATATATATATATATATATATATATGTTATACTCACTGCCTTTCCTGCGAAGTAAGGTGTCCGGAATTAACCTGCGATGTAACGGTACTCTTGATGTCTTGTCCGTGATGTTATGACTCTCAAGGTAAAGATCTACGAAGTCTTACGACCGGCACATAACAACCCTGGTGGCAGGGACGGCTTCTCCATTAGGGCAGAGGAGCGTCGCTCCCCGCCAGCAGCGGCAGCTGCAAACCTTTTTCCAAAAAACAATAATAAACTGTGTTTATTATCATTTTGTTGGGGAAAGGGGCGGGATCTGGGGGTGACAAGCAGTGAGGGGGAGTACACAGCACCTCCCCTTCAAAGCGCATGTGTGTTTGGCCGGCCGTCTCAGCCTAGGTAATATGGACTGGCAATCTGCCCCACTGGAGTGTAACATAAAAATTATGCTCTGGTAGGGCAGTGTGCAGTCAGTCTCTTGGAAATGCGGGTCAGTGTTAACCATGCATGATGAAATCATGCAGTGCAGTACAGCACCCCAGCCTGCTGCGCTATGCTGCATCATCTTGAATGTGCTGGGATGTGTAGTTGCCGCTAACATGCAATGCATCCCTGTACTACCCTTGGTGATGGAGCACTAACTGTTGCCTAACACCAACGCTGGCACACATTGAGCATGGTGTAGGGGTGTCTGTGTTGCCTGTGTTGCAGGTATGATTGATCATGTGCAGGAAGGGACACATCCTGCAACATCAACAATCAGGAATGCTGTCTGTCACTTCCAATGCCTGTTGCCAATTGGAATACACATTGAAAGATGCAAAAAATGGGCCCACAGCAATGACAGTCATATGTAGCACCACTACAAGGCCACCCCTGAGGCAGTGAAGCAACCTGATGCATTCACATATTGACATGTTTGCCAATGAATCAGCTTCTTATGCCAACCCACGTGTGTTGTAAGAGTGATGCAAGGGGGAGAACTGTCCACATGCATTCTCCTTGTCGCCTCTTATCATGGGTGCTATATCCTGAACCACACATTGTAAGATGCATCCAACATTCGTGTATGGAATGTATGGGAAGGTGTCCATTCATGTACAACAACACTCAGCTCTGCAACCCAGGAACTCTTGCACCCATGCTGCAACGAGGCCTGTGTTACAGGGATGAGTGTGTCATCCAGGAAGGGACACCTTCCTGTACAATCCAATACTCTACTGGTGGTTGCATCTTACTTTCGGTGCTTCAGAATACAGCACACGTGATAAGAGATGACAAGGATCAAGGACTCTGTCTGGACTTCGAATGGTTTGTGGTCTCTCAGTCTCCTGTGTACTGTACAGTACAACCCCAATTACATCATTTCACATGCAAATAAATTAACTCTAAACATCAATTGTCTTGAATCAGTGTCTGAGGCAGTACCTGTGTGAACCTTATGCATTGTGTGAATCCTATACACTGAGGGGCCTATGTACCAAAAGAATAGGGCAGCATGGTGCCAAAAGCAATGTAGATGTGCTGAGCTGCTTCATAACTGAAATGCAGGTAAGTACTTATGCAATAGGATACTGTGGAACCATGTTTTTTCATAGCGCTAATGCTGATACAGCTGTCTAATGCCAATGGAGGCACACTTGCACTATATTGCAAGGGTGTCTGTGTTGCAGGGATTGGATGTTTGTGTGCAGGACGTTTTCCTCCCTGCACATATACAAACAGTAAAAGCTCCTTGCTCTACTATGGAAGTGGCAAAATGCTGCACACAAACAATAAGCAAAAATCAGGCCTGTCTCCCTGCTGTGCCATGGCTGACGTCATTGTTTTGGCACTGCCTCAGGTCTGCATTCCAAAGTAGCTTTATGCCACCTTGAAAATTAGTGAAAGGACACAGTGCCACTGGAGTGGATATGTGTGGATTTTTGACATACACAAAGACACACATACTGACTGCAACATGATTGAGGTGACTGATAGCTATGTGAACTAGCAAGTTGTACCTGAGCATCCCATGCATGGCATCTGTGGTGCTTGACACTTCAGAATAACAGAACTATGCACTTCAGGACAATTTAGGGCACAACGTGAAATAATCACTCTCAAACACCTTAATAAGTAGAATAATCAAGTTTATTTATGGGACAAGTTCTCATATAGCAAAACTGACCACACTAAAATAACATGAAAAATAACATGAGAATAACTGCAAGAATATAGGCACTCTGTGATATCATGAAAAATAACATGAAAATAACTGAGGCACTCTGTGATATCATGAAAGTAGCTGCAAGAATAAATACATACTACACATAGACACACAATAGGCTCAACTGTCTATAACATGAACGGCTTCACCGAAAAGAGATTCTGCATCCCTCCGCTGTACACCAAGCCGGGGAACCCAAATCGACTTGCGCAGGTAGTCTAATTCGGGACAATCAGTCCTCCTGGTGTTGCGTCCAACCCAGAAGAGAGTTCCTAAGCTAGTTCATAATGGCTCCTGACCTTTATAGTATTTACTAACGCCCAGGAGTCTTTTTGAGAAAAAGACCCCCTCCTTTACAAATTCTGCAATCGGCGGTACCTTGTTCACCCTTTGAAACGTCTCCTCGGAACAGGCCAGGTTCCCAGAAGAGGGCACCAAGGTGAAGCTTGCATTCCTCCTTGAGTACAGGCGCATCCCACTGTCCTAACTGATAGCTCGTGGAATGTAAATAGCGCCCTCCGTACCAGGCAGATGGAGCGAAGTTGAGCAGAAAAACACCCCACCCTGCAGCTTGCAGAAGCTCGTGGAAAAACACAGAACAGTGCTTCACGCACAGAACCAGACTCGACAAGATGGAGTCGTGAGCCAAGCAGAAGCAGAGGCCAATGGTCTTTACACTGCACCGCTGTTTACCTTGCACGTAGTGCATGTAGCAATACAGCATCTGACAGTTAGCATGCATGTATTGTGATAGCTGACAACAATCACTACACAAGTGGCTGGTCCTAGCAAGGACAGTAGATACAGGAAAACCATTGATAAATGATGCATGTGTAAGAGTGTGAGGTACCATCACAAGTTTCTCAATCACACAATCTAGATATGGGGGAGTGCAAATACAACAACATAATGACAACATAATGATTACTTGACAATACAAAGAAATGCTGTATGACTATATGTTTTGAGATGTGTATCCATGACCATCCAGAGTGTCAGGTACATTGCTGAAAGATGTCTGGAGTTGCTGATGTGACATCATTGCCAACCTGACAGGAACTTTACCATAGGGTACACACATATTCACACATGTAAACTAACTACTACTTGTAAGGCATTTGACTAACATGACCCGTGTATACATGCTATCAATTACACAGTAAATCAGAATGGAGACCATATATTAGGAATAGAAAAAAAGATTTCTTTGACTAAAAAACGAATCCTAAAAAACCCTAAACTACCTAAACTAACCTGTTCTACACTATCTTAGCCTAACCTGTTCTTAAAACGAACTTAACTTATCTCTACTTATTCTAAACATATGACGCCACATGATAAACATCAATCCCCCAACCCCCTTATATACATCTAACAACAAAGACAACAGTAACTAAAGCTAAACATTGGCTAACTAAACATATGGCCTAAACAATTATATTTTTTTTGTAGTTCTTTTTAAATGTTCTGTTTTTTTAAGTACACATACATTAAACATCACCCCCTCCCCAACCAAAAAAAATAAGAGATACCCTTAGCCCCTCACCCCAAAAACTATCATTAAGTACTATAAACTAATCTACACTATGTTATCTTAGCAAACCCTAACTAACTAAATACCCCAGCTATATGCATGCATATTTCCAAAGGGAAGGGATGCGCTATGTCCTTGTCCAAGTGTCCCCTAAGAGTTTCATTATATGTGCTTTGAGTTCATGGAGCAACAACAATATCTGGCCATTTTGGTGCTCTAACTGAGCAAAATGGTTCTTTTGGTCTGCCCACTCGATTCAAAACTTCTGCACATAGGGGGGGATCCATGTAAGTTGGTGCAGCCATTGTAGTAGTCTGAGTACCTGTCAATGGAGCCAAGGTAGAAAGTCCTGCCCCAGGAGAAGTGGCACTGCCTTAGCGACATGCCTTACGGCTGTGTGGGTGGTGGTAGTGGATGGTTTCTTGGCTGGACCTCCTTGAGGGAAGGCTTTCCAGGCCCCTGATGCATGCTCCTGGTCATATTTCCTCCGCATCCTCTGATACCCCTTGGCAACCTGCTGAATGTGGCTGTACCTCTCTTCGCAAATTGTTGCCTCTGGGATGCAGTCATGTTGGCAGCTGCAACATGAATTGGACATGTCAGTCAATTGTATTTTTGGCAAATGAACCATGAGCATGCAATGAATACACTATCTGCAGTTGTAACACATTGGCCACCACAAATCACCATAACATCCTGAGGGGCAGGAGGGACACACATCTGCACAACAACCATCAGCTCCACATTGCCCTTTCCATGGTATTGATATTCGCTATTGTTGCACAATCACATTGAACCATCTTGGACAATCATTGAAGGACCATGTCACAATTGACTAAGATTGTCATACTCATCAGCCATGTGACCATGCAACGTCATACTCATCATGGTAGTCTGCTAATCAATGGCTCTTGTGCTTGGGCAAGTGACCTCAGATCCATTGACATGTGACAAACTTATCTGAACAAGGACTGCAGGTAAAATGTGATCTCACAGCAAAGCCACTTATGGCAAGGACAGATGTCAGGACATATTGCTAAATGCTAAAATGATTGTGACAAGCATCATATGTGAAATTGTAGTGTGGTGCACTCCCTCATGTCACTCAGAGGATGATGACACTATTCTCATATTGACAGAGGTCTGTACCTGGTGAGTTGTGCCATGCCTTGATGCAGAGTCCCAGAGTACCTTGTTTCCTCCCACTATGCTAGCCATTGGTTGCATATGTGTCCTAAACTATGCTCAGTGTGTTGCATAACACCACTCAGCATTACCATCCCATATGTGAGTGGATGCATGTTCTACACCTCATCTGCACCTAAATCTTGGAACAGCACTGGCTAATGCTGTACATTGTGTGTCATTTGTTTTTCCATCACATCCAGGCCACCATCTGTATCACCACAAGTAGATGTGGCTGTGGGTTATGGCATGTTGTATGTCAATGTAGTATGGATATCACTCTGGCCAAATATACATGACAAAATGTGTGAGGATGACATATGTTAGAAATGTTGCAAACTATGACTCAGATAATGTGGCATCACTCCACAATGGTGGTTGAAAGTTTGGCATATCAACCTGACCTTCTAATATTAGGTGACTATTCACATGGTTATCATCACACCATGATCTGAGCTACTCAGTGCTACCTGTGGCACACAGATCAGTGACATGTAGAGACAACAGCATCTTGCAACCCTGTTGGACCACTAACTTCGGCCACATGTCCATACTGCCATCACTGTTATGAGATTCATGTACCATGTCCAACATTTCCATGGCTGTTGCTACACATGTTGCCACCAGTGCATTCATTTCATGGAATGCACATCCTAGACACAACTGCATTCATATAGTCTTTATGCAAGTTTAGCCTACTATATTTGTGGTAGCATACATGCACTTGGTACATGATGTTGCATACAGCATACAACTGCACACACAACACTTTCACGACACACTACACATACAGATTAGGGCTCACTGGTTGCATCGGGGTCATCGAAGCTTGCCACCTCTCTGATAGTGTATGTTTGGGATCCACCTGCAAGAGGGAACATGAGACATGGCACTGTGAATGTTGAAAAATGAACACTATCAGCAACTATTGCGCATCAGACATCATTTTCCAAAAACCTTAGTATACCTATGTTGGTTAATACTCAATAATGGCTTTATACCTGTCTCTGTGACAGACACTGGCAGAGCTGGCTGAGATGTACACATATGTGATGGAACCTAACATGCATGTCACTGGCTACATTGTTAAGTATTTGCAGATGACTTCCTACTGCAGCAGTTTTCAAGCATTGCTAATTGTAATGTCACTCTGCAATACATGACTCACAGGACACACTCAGCGATGACTCCTTTACTCCTGTGTAATTTTGTAAGTCAAATGTACATGACTATGCAACATAGAACAGTAGTTAGGCATTTAGTGGACATGGACACATGTTCCTGGTAACCATATACCCTCCCATCATGACACAGTTGTGTTGGCATTGGTGTACATCAGTATTTAGTGCAAAATCCAGTGGACAAGGACAAGAATAAGCCTTTTGTCTCCTTAATGGTGCAGTGTTGCCACAGTCATGGTTGCTTTTTTGCACCAACATAATACTTTGCCTTATCTTGGTAAAGGAGGCCCTATGGCCAACAGACATGTACCTGCAACTGTAAAACAGGAGTCAACCACATGGATTGTGTACTCACCCACAGTTTCTCTGACCTCAATCCCAATGTGGTCCAGAAGGTCCTGCTCACAATGTCTTCCCAACGATGTTTGAGTTGCCGTGCAGTCCGCTCTATCTTGAAGCTCCTGCTGAGCAGGTAATGGAGTACCAGCCACAGGAATCTGACTAACTCCTCAGCGCTGAGGTGACATGCCCTTTCCTTCCCTGACATATTGTCTCACACACCCACCGTACCCTTAACCAAAGATAAAACACACCCAAACAACCCCCAACTAACCCAACATACTATGCTACCCAAGAGACAGACACCCTACAATACAATTACAACACAATACAAATGACTAATAAACAGGACAATACAGAGGTCAGGGACAAACATTGGACAGCAGACAGCACAAAAGACACCTGGGGTGTCATGGCAAGCAAAATAATGATGGATTAAACCCAGATCTGTGACTGGGGTGAGTGTTTGAAAAGTTTCAACACTCCATCCATCATTTTATTTTGTGATGTTGCTATGTGCGCCCTAGGTGGCTTGGGTATGCCCAGAAGGACGTGTGTCCCTTTCTCACTGTGCCACTGGTTTCAAGCTAGCCTGACTGATGTAGGGTGATACCCAGAAACAGGTCCCAGGATGCTTGTTTCCACTCCAGGGAGGACCTGGCCTGGCAGTTCGGGCTGGACTGTTCCCATGGGGAACAGGGTCAAGACTGATTTGCATATGGCTGGGTTCAAACTGGGGTGGAATGGTAAAAAAAAGAATGATGGATGAAACCCAGATCTATGACTGGGGGTGAGTGTTTGAACCATTTAAGCACTCTGTCCATCAAATTTTGGTGTTGTTAAAGATCTAATTTACGAGCCACTTGCAGGAAAGGAGCTTCACTATTTACTACCTTCCTGTCTTCCAATGTGTACAATATGTTTTCTGTAAGTGTATGTAAGTGGGGGTGCATGCTTTATTGGGATCTGACTACACAGATGGCACATTTCAACAGTTTGTGTAGCCACACAGCTTAGGATAGATGACCTATATGTTTGACATGTTTATTCACCTGATTCCCTTGCTAAGAGTGTTTACTGGAATGCATTTGAAATTCCCTAGATTGTGGCCAGCTAACTAACGCGTATGACAATGCATTTGTGTGACAGTCTAATGTGTGTCCAAAGGAGCAGACATCCGGCTGTCATGCAACATGGATAACTTACAGTTCCCCATGCAGGCAAGTGTTGGGATGTTTTGGACAGATGTGCCATGGATGTGTTTGTCATGCCATGCTTGTAGTGGTTTGTGTTCTTTATGTGTGATTCCTTCTGCCTACTACAGTGGTATGTCTGGGATATCAGTGCAACAATCTACATGATCCAATCATAGGTCATAATACATTTTCAGTAAGATATCTTTGTTCGTGTCAGTCACTGACATGTTACCCTCTGTAGGTACATCACTACTGTTTGTAAGTGTTGGGACGTGTTGTACCAAAACGCAATTGGCTATGATGATTTTTAGCATTTGTCAAAGCTCACAATCTTGGGCCACACAGAGCCTAGAACACCTAGGGGAGACATTAAGGTTGCATATTGTGACAATGGTTTTTCAAGGAACACTTTGACAGTACAATTCCTCATTACATCGTTTTGCACAGAATTCACTTCTGACACACACTGTGCATGGCAGGGCTACAAATCAGTACACACTCAAGTGCAGGTTTCCAACTGTACATCTACACACCCCTGCCCTATTATCTACTAGGGACTTACTGGTTGTTGATGTCAGCCTTAGACTCTTCTCTACTAGGAACTTATAGGTTGTTGATGTCAGCCTTGCCCTATTATCTACTAGGGACTTGAAGGGAATTTCTGTCAGCCTTGACCTGTTACCTACTAGGGACTTACAGGGGATTTCTGTCAGCCTTGGACTTATAGGTTGTTGTTGCTAGCCTTGCCCTATTATCTACTGGAGAATTACATGGTTGTATAATCTGAAATTATATTTGAGCCTTTAGTGCATTGGCACTCCATTAGTAGATAGTGGGACAGGGACATGCCTGTAGACCCAGGGTACAGGTAATGTCAGTTTACATAAGCATCACTCATACTTGTTTGTACTGGGCAAACACACAGGTGGACTTGCTGACAGTATGACTGGGATGTCAATTAGATTACACAAAGTATGCGCTTATGTTTATTATATTACATATGTACAACGTTGTATTGTGGATAGATTTCTTGAAATTGCGTTGACATTCCCACCTGTAGAAGCCAGATGGTATACTGTAGGCCTTGATTGCCACCTTGCTGGCACTGTTTGGAAAATTAGTACACGCTCCTCCTCTTCATCATCCTCACTGTGCAGTCCTTCATAAAAGTCACTGTATTTTGTCTATGTAATATTTGTCAATGAGCCTTGAGTTTGCTACACAACAAGCAATAATAACCGTTACTAATCTACTGTATACAGGATGGATGACTGACATCCACACATCTCCGGACTCCAGTCGCAGAACTTGTGTAGTCTGTGAGTCACCTCCACAACGTGGCTGTGCCAGTTTTGTGCAGGAGTGTCTCAGCTGTCCTTCAATATGTATGTGTTTAACATGGGCACTCACACTCAGTTGCTGCCAATATTCTTTAACAGATGCACAATGCGTGTGGATGGATTGTAAGTGTACTCCTCACAGCTATGGTACACACATGCATTTGTAAATATGTCTGTGTCCAGATTGCCACATGGATTTTGCCAAGGGAATGAGAGATGCAATGACATTTTGGACATGCATGGGAGATGAATACTTATTAGAGTGGGACAGGCCTTGACATACTGGAGCAGTATCCTCTGTATGTTAAACAGTATTTGTCATGCATGTGGGTGTCACTGAGGAATATGTTAGGATTTTTCACCTGTGATTGAGACATGAAGACAGTCTGTTGTCACATAGCTGACACTGACCTACTGTTGTAGGCACTGACTGCTCTTGTCCTATCAACGGCTGACATCTGGATAGCGTTCCTCACAAGGAGTAACAATGTAGCTGCTGTAAAATTTCAGCACAACAGACTTGTGTGATATACATGTTTCTATGGCAATGCAAAGCTTACACATTCACATTCCATTCTCATTGCTTTGTGTGTAGTTGCATGGTGTTCCTGAGTATGTTCCTACTTGTTTACCTACTGTTTTGGCCTAGTCTGGCTTTCCTAGATGTGTATGATTTGCTGTTGCATTTGCATGTGGCAGATACTCCAAGACACTTGTGTGATTAAGTGATGTATTTACAAGGTAATAGTAAGTGAACTTTTCAGTGCAAAATTCAAGAGAAACAATGTTCAACAATGTGTGCAGGTCTGCGGGCCCCAGCATTGGTATCTTGTCCTTCCCCATCCTCAGGTGGGGCATCATTGTCCTCATCCTCCTCCCTGAGGTCCTTCATTTGTTCCTCCCAGGGGACATTAGTCCGCACACATATGTTGTGCATAATTACACAGACAACAGTAATCTTACACACCCATGGAGGTGAGCACAGCAGTCTCCCCCATGATACATCTAGGCATCGGAATCTTGATTTCAGGATGCCCAATGTATGCTCCACTACGTTCCGGGTGTGGACGAGCACCACCACATTGTAGACCTTCTCGCCATCACTGTGTGGATTTACATATGGTGTCATCACCCACGGCTGGATGCCATAACCTTGGTCAGCTGCAAAGGAAGAGGAGAGACAGTGTCAGACTTGCCTAGTGTTTCGTACCAAGTGGCATTACACAGTATTTGTCTATGAAGTAGAGATTCAGGCTTGCATCTGGCATTGTGTGGTTTCCTATTTCCATGCATGATTGTAGTTGTGTGGTGCTGCACCTTCCAGTTAAGGGTTCAGATTTAGGAGCTTGGTGATAGTGTGAATAGTGTGGTGAGAGTTCACCCATGTGTGATGTGTGTGATGTTGCAGATGCTTGTACATGTGTCCAGTAACATGGGACCTGCCGATGAGCCATGTTGTTTCTGGATTTCTTCTTAGTTTGTGTTATGTGTGCCATGAGATGGGTGTTGTGCAGTATGTTGCATCTGACCCCCTGCCGACATGGTACACCTCCATTGCACCCAGAGTTGTTATCTATATTTCCTGGCAGACATGCATGTGTATGCATAGACATCATGCAAAGTGTTGCATAGTGGCTTAAGATCTATTGCCATGTCTGTGGCTGATTTAAAAGTCCCTGTGGCACAGGACAGTGCAGGAAATGTGCTGCAGCACCACCCGGCACCATCATGAAAGGCCAGCAATGTGCCATATACACTAGATACAGTGTATTTCTGTCCTCAGCCCCTGCACTGGCACTAAGTCAGGTGCCAAGCCCCAATACGGGCACCGTTGCACCATGGTGCACTGATGCCTGCATGGCTGTGATGGATTATATGCAGGAAAATATCCCTTCCTGCACATGACCAATCAATGATGGAGATTTACTCTTTCTATGTGTGCTGCAGAATGCCTCCCTTTTCCCCTCCTAATGACACCATTGTTGAGCGGTATTTACTATCTGGCACACCATGGCTGTCATTACCACAACAGGGACAGATTGTTTGACGCTGTTATGGTGCTTTGCTGGACTAGTGCTAAAAAATGTTGTTAGTGCAGTAAAGGTCAGGGAGACCCATAGATTATGATGGGGTCATCACTTTTATGCCTGCCTTGAGCAGGCATTCGAACTGGGGCAAAAATTGCAAACTGAAATCTGGGGAAATTCACTATGCCATTTTTTCAGACATCTCTGCATGGGAATGCCCCTTTAGCATACACTATGCCTGATGCAGATATGATATGGTGCAAGGGTTTGCAAAGTGGCAAAATGCATGCATATCACCACTTTGTTACATGACACGGATGAATGGCCACCTTAACACCACCTTAGCCTCATGACATGACACTAAGGTGGCGCTAAGACAGCACAAGGAACATGCAGATATGCCCCTAAGTATTGTGTGTGAAGGTGCAACATTTACAAGATGATGTTAAGATACAAAAAATGGCTCATAACCACCTTGTAAAAGCGAATTGGGCATCGCTACATCACAGCATCAGTAAAGGTGATGCTAGGGTCTTGTAAATAGGGTCCTATGTGTAGGTGATGTGCATTGGATGTGTGGAGTGATGCATGTTGCATATGTGTTGATGAGCAGTCATCCATGAGTCACTATCGAAATGTGCAGAGTGTGGTGCATTGTTTGGCCCACATGTCTTATTTGTTGTATGTGCTATGTAGTGTCAGCTCGCTTACCTATGAGTAGGCTATTTCCATATTGTCATTCCCAGAAACTTTAATTGATGATTGAGAGCCTGAAGATTAAGGTATCATGAACGCTTTAAGGATATTTCCCTGGGACATTTGTAAAGTGCCCACAATGGTCCACAATGGCCTGCACGTTTTTTGACTGGGTATGCTTCCTGTTGAGGTACAAGTGTTCCATGGCACCCAACACGTGAGGAAACCCAGCGATGGCATAGAACCCTTCTTTGATCTCCTGCTGCAGTTGTTGGGGAAGAGGATGTGACAGGGAGTTAGGCAGATGATGGCATCCAGTACAGTTGGCAACAATGCAGAGCCTGCCTGCTTTTGCGGTGTTAGCAGGTGCAATTTCTTTGAGCAGCTGGATGATTGACTCCTGCTTCAAACTGTAATATCTCGGATTCCAATATTGTTGTTCTTTGCCGAAATATGCGCTCCCTCCTCCTGGGATGCCTTTCTGGTTGCTGTGGTGGTGATGGTGGGTGATGCTGGTGGTGGTGGTGCTAGTGATGCTTGGTATCGTCTGCAGGTGCCAAGTTGGAGCAGTAGCAGGTCCATGTTGTCCTGTGGGTTGCCAGTGTTTTGTGTGTGTTCTCCCTATATACCTGTGCCTGTGCGTCATTTTACCTCCTGGTCTGACCAGGCATTAAAATTTTGACACAAATGCCAGCTAGCATCAATTTTTTCTTAGCACACGTCTGTTTTCTTGCTGCTTGTAAATCTGACTCTAGCGAGCTAGCATAATTTTTTTAAAGGGAATGCCTACCCTGCAAATCATTGTCAGGAAACTACACAAGGTGAGGCAACGCTCCTAAAAAATGATGCACGTTTAGCAGCACTTTGAAATATGGCGCAGGGTTAGCGCAACCGTTGTACCAAAAAAATGGAGCAACGGCTGCACTAACTCCTTGTAAATATTTGTGTTTTTCCTATAGTGAGAGTAACAAGCTGGTTAGATAGTGAATTCACAAAAATCTATTGTTGCAAGCAAAAAAATTCAAAATGCAAACTCAAAAAGAAAGGCTTTATCAATGCTTGTTCAAACTTTATTTTCGTTCACTGGCACAGTTAAACATCTTAACGGGGGACCAAATTAAATTTTCTTTAAAGGTGGTGGTTCTTTAAAAAATGAAAAACTCCGCCTTAAATTAACATACAGATTGCTACAGTGTATGCAGTAACTTAATGAGGTGCCCCAATAGATCAGAAATTGGATAGTGTGCCTGAGCCGAGCGGGCCAAGTAAACATTCAACAAGAGGGCTTTCTCGCCTCGGCTAGGCTCTGAATGAGCGTAATCACAGGTGTTGACATCGCTCGATGGAAGATAGAGCAATTACACCATAAACACGCCACACAAAAAATGAGGACTGAATCGCACAGCGTCTCCTGTTTTTTTTTTTTTTGCAATTGCCCGCATTATTTTTACTGATAATCCGTTATTTGCTAATGGACTGGTTGCCATGGTGAAGTCTTGAACATGGAAGAGTGGCAATTTGGTAGAAGCACGAAATACCCCCCCCCCCCAAAAAAAAAGGTACTAAAACAGAGCAGCAACACCTGTATGCAATTATAAGCACGTTGTATTTAGTCTTCTGACATTTCGCAGCATCTTCCCTCTGCATAAACAACGTGGAGCTTCAGCTATGGTAGTTCAGTTGGTTGAGCGCCTGCTTATTACCTCAGTGATTTTTTTTGTTGTGGTCACCAGGCTACGGATTTGAAGGCTTGCGGACAGGCTTGAGTAGCACTTACGTTTTCTGATAGCGCACACCATTCTAATAATGGTAAAACGTGCGCCTCTAGTTTAGGGGCAAATGGCTGTGAAAGGCACTACACGGTGGCCTTTGTTCGTTTTCAATATGCTTTGATGTAAACAGTGGTATATATGGTGTTTTTATGACGGATGTGTGAAGCTCAAGCATTTTCCTCTGCAAACTTCGAGAACTTTGCAACCTTCGTAAGGTTTTGAAAAGGTCGCAAGTTTTAAAATAAAACATGCATGAAACATTGCGCACAAATCGACAGTGTGGATAAAAATCACAGCAAACGTATTTTTGCAGGAGTTGTCTGACAAAAAAAAAGTTTTGCAGGAAATTCCACAACAAAAACTTTTTGCAAGAATTTTCACCCATACACTTTGGTGAAGGAATGACGAGTGGGAGACATTCCAGTGTCTGGGTTCTGCTAATATAGTGACTACTTACATGTGATGATTATTTTGTGGACCTACTGATACATTTTCTTAATTGTTCTAGATTTGGGGAGTTTTCTAGAACCCTGACACTAAGGACCAGTCAATGTGCCACCCAAGACAGTAACTCAAATGGACTGCAACCACCTCAAAACCCAGAGAGCAACATTTGCCTGAGATGTGTTTCAATTAATGATCAAGCCCATGAGATTTTACAGGGATAGAAAGTTGACCCTCAAACCCTCTTTCCCAAATGAAAAACACAACCAAGAACACTAAACTCTAGAAAAAGAGGAATATATGTTAAAGAATTGTGTTAAAATCAAAATTGCAGTCTTGTGCACTCAATATAATTTGTAACCTCAATAAAGACAAATAAAATGGCAGCAGCAACGTTTAATAAAATTGTGAATAGAATTACCTCTTCAATATGAAAGCTGTTGTACACTTATAGCGATTCCAACCCCTTTCTTCTACCTCCAAACACTAAACTAATTCCAGCACAACAGATTTTTTTGGGAAACATCCCGAACCACGACTCCGGAAGAACAAAGTCATGAACAATGAAAGCTGAACAACACTTTTGTTAACCAGGACTTCACTCTTCTGTGCCTTAACCACGCATGTGCTGAACAACGCACATGCGTGGTTAAGGCACAGACAAAGGGAGTTGGCTTCTGAGGAGGATGCGGACTGGTAAGTGGGGCTGGGGCCATTTTAGGGGCAGGGTGAGGGGGTAGATTTATGGGGCAGGGGTGGGGTGTCGGGGTAGTTTAGGTTTTAGTGGGGTAGGGGGTTGCAGTAGTTTTAGGGGCGGGTCGGGGTATTTTTAGTTTTTAGGGGCAGGGTGGGGGGTCGGGGTAGTTTAGGTTTCAGGGGGGTGGGGTTGTGGTAGTTTTAGGGGCGGGGAGGTGGGTTGAGCTATTTTTAGCTTTTAGCAGTGGTTTTAGGGGCTGGGTAGTTTAGGTTTTAGGGGCGGGGTCGGGTATTTTTAGTTCTTAGAGGCGTGGTAGTTTAGGTGTTAGGGGGTGGGGGGTTGCAGTAGGTTTAGGGGCGGGGTGGTGGATTGAGGCATTTTTTTCATTTTTAGGAGTAGTTTTAGGGGCGGGGTACTTTAGGTTTTAGGGGATTGGGGGTCAAGGTAGATTTATGGGCAGGGTGGGGGTATTTTTTGTTTTTAGGGACAGGGGTGGGGGGTCGGGGTAGTTTAGGTTTTAGGGGGTGGGGTGTTGCGGTAGTTTTAGGGTCAGGTATTTTTAGTTTTTAGGGGCAGGGATGGAGGGTCGAGGTAGTTTAGGTTTTAGGGGGTGGGTGTCACGGTAGCTTTAGGTTTGGGGGCGGGGTTGGGGTAGCTTAGGGTTGGGGGGTCACTGTAGATTTAGGGTCGGGTGGGGAATCAGAGTATTTTTAGAGTTTAGGGGTGGGGAGTCGGGGTAGTTTAGGTTGTAGGGGGTAGGGGTCGCAGTAGTTTTAGGGGCAGGTGGGGGTAGGGGTATTTTTTGTTTTTAGGGGTAGTTTTAGGGGTGGGGGTCGGGGTAGTTTAGGTTTTGGGGGGTGGGGAGTCGCAGTAGTTTTATGGGCGGGGTGGGGGGTCAGGGTAGTTTAGGTTTTAGGGGGTAGGGAGTCGCAGTAGTTTTATGGGCGGGTGGGGGTCAGGGTATTTTTAGTTTTTAGGGGTGGGGTGGGGGTAAGGTTAGTTTAGGTTTTAGGGGTGGTGGTCACTGTAGTTTTAGGGGTGGGGTGGTGGGTCGGGGTATTTTTATTTTTTAGGAGGTTGGAGGGTCATGGTAGTTTTAGGGGCAGGGTAGTTTAAGTTTTAGGGTTGGGGTAGTGGGGTAGGGGTAGGGGTAGAATTGCTTTTAGGGGTGGTGGTGGGGGGTTGAGGTAAGATTGTTTTAGGGGTAGGGCGTCAGGGTGGAGGGGGGTGTCACAGGCTGGACCCATGCATGCCGTTCAACGCATGCCTTTACCAGGAATGCCTTTACAATGAAAAATTGTTGTTAAGGCATTCGTGGTAAAGCCATTCGTGGTAACAATGAGGTCGTTGTTTGTTTAGGTATGCGTGGTTCCAGCATTCGTTGTTCTGACGTATATTTGATTTTTTTGCATTTTAGAATTTTTGCATTTCAGATGTTTGAGGCCTGCATACCTTTTTGAACAATAGGGCTTATGTTCAATATAAAAAGCAAAGCTTTCTATTCTTGTCACTGGAGGCCAGCTGCACTTTAAGTTCAGCAAATGAAGGCTGAGTGGCTCTTATCTTGATAACATTCAGTTCCAATCGGTGGTATGATTCTAAACAATCTGTCCCACTGTAGCCAGACATGAAGATTTCCCCTTAAGTCCTTACTCTGTGCTTGGCTCTTGAAACATTATTTTATTCTTGTGAAATCTCTTTAGAATAAATTAGAAAGAATTTCATGATGCCCTTCACTTTTTTCAATCTACGACAATGGGTTCTTTTGAAAAACAGCAATAAATGAAACAGGTCTAACTCCCTGTTTCATTTATTGCTATTGTTGAAAAGAACCTTCTTAAATCGGTAGCAAGTAAGGTGAAACAGAAGAGTCAGCACTTAGACTAAATACCACAAATATGTTCAAGCAATTCCTGATTATCACGTTGCAAAGCACCATAACATAAACTAAATGTGCATTCTATTAATCCCATATATTCTCTATTGATTGGTTTATTAGCATTGCAACTTAAGGAGGAAAAACACATAATATGCATACCACCACTGCTCCTCATGACAGTCTGAATTGTGTAAGGCATTTATATTATCAGGAGACAAAACAACAAGTTTATCGAAAAAACACTCATAATTTTAGTAGGCCTCCACAGGACCCAGGAAGGTTCAATACCTGTACACAACACTGAGTTGGCTACCCAAGCAGCATATATTAAAGAAGGACAAAAACTTAATAGTTCGCTTGAAACAGAGGGCCATAAAGAATGCTATGAGGAGGAACAGGTCACACCACAAACAGAAAGACAGTCAGAGGTCAGTTTGATTGACACCTTAATGATAGCAGTGCCTTCCCCCAAACCAAGAAGTGGCCGTTGATAGTTTATGAAGCTGCTGCCAAGGGTTATGAGTTGTTTCAAATCATGTTTTCCAGTATCAGAGGTATAAATTATTAGATCCATCATCCAGAATGGTTTGGCTTAAGAGAGGCAAATTTGGAGTCCCTCAGTGCACTTCTGACTTTACATGTTGAAGGGGGGAGGTAAAAACAGACCCCCTTGTTAAAGTAAGATGGTGAAAAACCATGGCAACACATATTTGTGACCTGGCTTGAAGACACAAATGCCCTGCTGTGAACTGAAATCATAGGAAGGGGAAGGCAGAGTACCCAACTCCCCAATTCTTTTACCAGAGTGAAGAACAACTTCAAGGGAAAATCCTCCAGAGATTCAACAGACATTCTCTTTCATATATTGAGAACAAGTGAAGATCCCTAGAAAGGAGGGATTAGTCTTTATGGTGTAGAAGATGATTCAAAGTAGATGAGAAGACAGGTCACAAATCATTGAACTCTAGACAGGCCACCCAGGGGATACTTGAAAGTTCTTATGACGGCCAACCTACTCCTCAGAAACCTATAAACCAATGTGAAAATCATCCATCAAGAATTGGGAAATGTTACCGGGATCAAAAGAAACGGATTAGAACACACAAGATTGGAAAGAGTTTCAATGATGACTGTAGGAGTGCAGGGTGAATAGCTGCATTGATTAATAAACAGACTTTGACAATTCCTTCAAGACAACCCGCCTATTTAGGCCTTTCACTTTAACTTATATGCTGAAAGAGATGCAGAAGAGAAGTGGTCGCTAGAGAGAAAAGGGACATTGGGTTCAAGGAGTAAGCACAATGAAACTTCTGTTCAGTGGAGAAGAGTGGCCTTTTATTTCAAGGCAGGAATGCAAGCACCGGCTGCAACTAGATGTCGTGCTAAGCAATCATTTTTTCAAAATCTGAAGAATTGGTTTCGCTGAAACAAGCACCTTAGACCCACTTCCAATGGTTCAAGACTGGGGTGGCACCACTTAGCAGGACAGACTCACAGATGGCAGAGTCCAGATGTAGGAGCAGGGTGGTTGGGAGTCTGTTATGTCCCTGAGACTTCAGATCAGAAGCTCAGCCAACTAGCCCTTGGAGTCACTCTGGGGTCTGGATTGGAGAGATTCAGGTCCCACTCCCAGGCAAACTAGCAGCAGGCACAGGTCAGTACAACAAAGCAGGAGTCCAGCAACCAGCAGTCCAGCAGATTGGCATGCCTTCAGCAGCACAGCAGTTCTTCTTTCAGCCAGAGTGTCCACGGGTCCAAAAGTGTACTGAGTCAGTGTCTGAGGTCCAGGTCTTATATCTAGTGGTGCCTTTGAAGCGGAGAGACTTCAAAGAGATGCCTTTCAAGTGCACAGATGCCCTGCCCTTCATGCCCTGGCTCCAGGCTCGCTACAGGAGGGTATGCAGCCTTTGTGTGGGGACAGGACACAGCATATTCAGGTGTAATTGAGGCTGTGTCCAGCTTCTTTCTCCCATCCTGCTCAGGATGGCCCATCAGGACATTGATGACCCATCATGTCACACCTAAGCTCCCTTTGCATGTGGCTGGTTAGGGGGAATACACAAAGCCCAGCTGTCCCCCACCCTAGACATGTGATCAGACATACGCAATAGGCACCAAATGGCCAAGGCAGGAAATGCCAACTTTCTAAAAGTGGCGTTTTCAAAATTGCAACTTAAAATCTGACTTCATCATGAGTTAGGATTTAAAATGTGATTCCAGAGACACCAGATTCAAAGTCTTTTTCTTCCGACTGTGAATTACACTTATAAGATGTAATAAGGTAATCCCAGTGTTAAGCTATGGGTGAGATAGGCCTTACACTAGTGAAACACAAGTTTAGGAGTTTTTCACCACCAGGACATGTAAAACTTGAAAATACATATCCAACTTTTTAAATATACTGCACCCTGCCCTTGGAGTTGTCTAAGGCCTACACTAGGGTGACTTCTATGTACTAAAAAGGAATGTTTGAGTCTGTTGAAAGTTTTGCTCTGCCAGGTCGACATGTCAGTTCAAAACTGCACACACAGGTTCTGCAGTGGCAGGCCTGAGATAGTTCTAAAGAACTACTTAAGTGGGTGGCACAAACAGTGCTACAGGCCCAATAGTAGCATTTAATTAGAAAACCCTGGGCTCATGTAGTGCACTTTACTAGGGACTTATAACTAAATTAAATATCCCAATTGGTGATAAGCTAATGTTAATACGTAACAGCGAAAGAGCACAAGCACTTTAGCACTGGTTAGCAGTGGTAATGTGTGCAGAATCCTAAGTCCAGCAAAAATGAATTCTGCAAAAAACAGGAGGTCTGAAGGCAGAAAGTTTGGGGAAACCATTCCAAGGGTATTTGGTCTCACATAGATGGTCTCACTGTATCTTCTGTTCCCTTATTCTCAGGAAGTTCCTCAAACCATGGGAGCAAACTCTCAGTATTGAATGGTCCTGTTTCTCCGTGTGCAATCAGAGTGCTATGAACAATTATTCTCTCTTCACTTGAGTGTGAACATTCTGTGGTGGGATCCAAGCAAAAAATTCTGAGGTTTGCAATGTTGCAAAAAACCCTGCTGCAGCTACTCATCCTACAGATCCTTGAACATCCGAATACAGGGCAATGTTTATTGGTGCAGTTGCAATGGGAATTGCTCAAGTCTGAGCTGATGTGACTTGTGACCTTGGTACAGAAATACACACAATAGATGATGTAACACCTGGAGCAATTACTGTTGTGGCTGCTTCTGCAAGAACAGCTGTAATCAAAAGTGTTGGGGTTGGTCCCCCAATCTGAATTATATTTGTAACAGGAACTGTAGTCACTGTTTGACTAAAGGTTGGAGCATTCTCTGGAACTGACGATGGAGCAGCATGAGGCGGTGGACATGAGGACAAAATGGAATCCCCAGAATCACTATCTGTGTCAGTTTTCCATGCGGTCTCCTCAACTTCATTTCCCTGCTTTTGATTATTTTTAGACTGTTCTCTTGTTAATGCAGGGTACATTCTATTTCCCTCAACTATGCATTTTCTCCATCTCTGTTGCTCTTCACCCTATTTAGCATCAGCGTAATTACTCACTGCTTTCTTTGCTCTATTTTGATATCTTTCTTTCCATTTAGAATGAATTGCTTGCTCCCAAGCCTTCAATGCTTCATACTGTGTGGGTCTAGGAGGTGGCTTCATCTCATATAGCTTTTCTCTTAAATTTTCAATAATCTTTCAATTAAATGTTATTTAATTTAATTTAATACAATTAATATTGTCGAAACCTTAATGCTCCCTTTTTCTCTGTGATTTCCTGATATTGACAAAGCCACAAGTGTATGGAACCCTAGATTTGTTGCCCTCATGGACTGGAGCTCGTACATCACCTCTCATTAAATCTCTAAGGGCTTTTAAGCATTTCATGATTACAATGATGCAAAAATAAATGAGCAAAATTGATTGAACTAAATTTAATGTTTGTTTTCATTTCTCGGTTCCGTACAAAATGATATTTGTTTGAAATCCTAACACAGACCCTTCTTCACAAACCTACTACAATATAACGCCTGATGTTTCACCAACCAATCACAGCATGTCTTGTCACACCAATTGCCCCATCCCAGTGAGGCACACTTATTCCTTATTCCTTGCAGCATTTCACCTTCCTTTACAATTGTCTCTTACCCTATATTTCACAACTTTAAGCAAGCACATAGAACAAATAACTACTGTCTGCTCCACTAAAGACTTCAAAATAGTTTATTCATACAAGAAACAATTGGAAAAACACCTTCTGACTTCCGCACACATACGGATGAAGTCTTGACCAGTGGGAATTCACTTTGACTGATATAGTTTCCCCTTTGCTCAATAGGTTCTACTAACACCAATCACTATTAGTACAATAACGCCAATTCATAATAATCCCTATCTGAATTGTGTGGTCGATGGAATCTCACAAACCAACACCACAAAATCTTAGCATACAAGTAATACCACAGTATCTCCTATCTATCTGTCTTATCATGGTATCTTGGACTACTTTGAGTGCGATAACAACTTAAATTACTCAACATCAAACAGATAGGCACAACTAAATCATCGACTTTACCAGAACACAGAATACTTAACAACTGAAGGAGTTTGCAGTTCTGAATTAATTTGCAGTGGTGAAGTTGTATTGACAGGGTTGTGTGTCACAACTGCCTCTGTTGAGCTAACATTATTGTGCTGAAGTTAAGTTCATGCTTTGGACTTAAGGGACATGGGCTATTCCAAACTAGGGCAATTATTTATCTTGTAGTTTATTTTCTCCTGTGACGTAACTGTTACTCTGCTACCACTTGCTGGAGCAGGGATTTTTGTATCTCAGTCTTTGGGTGCAATCATTAAAGGTGTCAGTTCAGAAACCCAAATAAAGAGTTATATTGAGAGATTGAAAATGCATTAACATGAAGCCTTTCCACTTAAGCAATAAAGACATTTGCAAGCTGGAAAATACTCTATACTATAAATCAGCATTCCCCGCACTCAACCTCCAATAGAATTTCAGCAGACCCTGGGAGCAGGTAAACTCCCTGGTTGTTCATGTCTTCACAATAGGATACAGAATCACACCCTTGAAAAGATAAGTTGATCAAACCTTGCAGCTCAGGCAGTGCGTCCCTCAAGTCACATTTCCTGCCATCTCCTCTGCTTCCTGTGATGGCCTCACTATCAGTTTTTTAACACTTAACAAATACCTATTCACCAGTTAGCACAAGGTTTCTAGAAGGTGACAGCATATTCAGTGAAAGATAAAAACATTTTGTACAAAACAACAGTTAATGCAAAAACAGAACTTTCAACTCTAATGTGTAAATCAATGTTAATATGACATCAGTAATCAGGTTACCTCAAGTCAAGACATTGTTATTTCGTTAATGCTTACAATACCTTGGTATGATTACCTACCACAATTTTGCATTTGTCATATGTGTTATTCTGCATAAAAGTTTTCACTTTCCAATTAAATGCATTTTTGTTTGTAAAATGCAGAAATTCGCTTTATCACTAGCTAAGTGTTTAAGTCTGTTTTTATGCCAAGTGTAAAATATTTCTGGTCTGCATAAGCCAGATTTCCTTCCTTCCTTCAACCTGATCACCAGGCTCTTGCCCACTATCTAATTATCTGTGTTGAACACAATCAATGGGCAGGAAGCTTTACAGTTGTGGGGTTCTTTCCCTAGCTTTAGTAGCACTATAATGGTGGCCTCTCTGATTGACCTGTGCAATGCTCCTGTGTCTCTAACACCTCTTGATATACTGTAAGCAGTTTTTCTGCTAGTGTGTCTGCAAATGTCTGGTACCATTCCGCCAATAGACCGTCAGGTGCAGGTGCTTTTGCCCGATTTAATTCATTTATTTCCCCCTTTATCTCCTGTAATGGTATTGGTTCTTCCAGTCGAGTTCTGTGTTCTATGTGAGCTTGGACAAGTGTGCCACTGGTAGCACCAGTTGAGTGCTCTGTTCCCCTGCAATGAGGGGCTGTGAATATATTTACCACAGAACCATTCCCATCTCTCTCTTCAGTGATGACTGCATGGCTATTGAAGCAGAAAAGGGCATCTGCAAACAGGCTGCCCGTTTTATTTCCTTCTGTTTGGAGTCGTTGCCTAAACTCTGTACTTTGCAGTTGTTCTTTTTCTAAACTCTGTACTTTGCAGTTGTTCTTTTTCTGCTATCTTTTCCAGTGTGGTTTTCTTCACATCATATGCCACCTTAAAGATCGCCACTGTTTTTGTTGTTGTGCCTGCTGCTTGTCCTATTCTATCTCTGCGTCAGCTATTTCTCTGTCTTGCCTCTTTTATCGAAGAAGTGCTGGCCACGATCATACATCTTAACACAATTTACAAGCCCTCCCACTTCCCTTTTGCCAGCAGTATTTGCATTCTGGTCAGAGTGTGATACTATACATTTGCTTTTTTGTTTGGTCGAAATACTTTGATTTGCAGGACCAGCACTGCTCAATACTAGCACTGGCATTTATATCTGAACTGTCAGTTATCCAATAGTACTCTACCTGTATAAGCCTCATTCAACATGTGTTGTGCATTTGATCGACCTATCAATGTGAAGTCAATTTTAGTTATGTATCTGTTGCATGTGGGAGAATGTACATGTATGCAGGTGCTGTTCACACCAAACATCTACCATGTCTAGTTTCTCCATGTGCGCCGTTTTTCTCTTTCCCTGCTTATAGGACAAATTAAGTGGGAGCCTATCTAATGTACGATTTAACATACAATTACAATCTCCCATACATAACGTGGCTGAGCGTAGAATTTACACGAGTCTCCCACAAAACGATTGATCATCTGTATTACGTGTGTGTAGAAAAACAATTGTAAGAGATCACTCATTTCGTTGACTGGGTAGAAATACAACCGTCTGTACCACGTTTCTCTGATATGGGGTTTTCGGCGCCGGCTAAATTCCTATGACCCAGCATGTACGGTAAACCCAGCACGATCAAACCTGCCTCTCCATTTCTTACGTAACTTATCAGCTTCCCCTAATACTATAGACATCTCTTACAGGCTAGCTCCCTGCACTTCCCACCTGTGCAAATATGCTCCACCCTCGCCCCTTTAGTATAGTTATTTAGCCCCCTGACATTCCAGGTAATCATCGTTATAGAGTCAGCCATCTATGAGTTCCATGAGGGCACTTTTAATTCACATCTCCTCCTGCTTCCATGCCTCTTGAAGTATGACACATCTCGCCTTGTAGTTGTGACCGGAATATGACTCTTCTCGTTGGTGCCCCCAGAGGGAGGCAGGGCCAGCATCCTGTGAGCTTTCCATTAACAAAAACTTGGAAAGTCACTGTAATCTGAGGTCAGTCATCATTCACGCCTCCAGGAAGAATGGATCAGGGCGTTGGATCCCTGTTGCAGATGCTTATAGCGCGCTGCACGTTTAATCGCAGTAGGAAAAAAGGTGGGAAGGGAAGGAAGGGCCTACCTTAACCAAGGGAATACCTGGGGAGGACCCTAACAATAGAGGCTACTAGCCTCTGGTATCCTGGAGAGGGAGCGTCCCCTTATAGTCAGACTTGCATCAAAGGTGGGCGCTCTCTGTGCGCCTATACCGACCTCTCTATCAGGAGCCTCTATTGTTAGGGTCCTCCCCAGATAAATGCCCAGAGACCCTCCATAGCTCAAAGACAAGGGCAGAAACATGTCGGCTACTCTCTCTAGATAGGTGACCTTGTGAGTCATTGTTCTCACACTGGTTTCCCACTTCTTTTAATCACACCACACAGAACCTTCTATTAAACTCACCCTGGTATCTGAGTTTGTGTTTTTATTCCCATAGCATAGCTGGATCCCTCCTTTCCAGAAATCAAACTAATTTACGCACTCCCTCCTGTTCCTTTAACAGCGAGGTTGAGTCCGCCCAGGTGGTATTGTCCTACCTGGGTGGGGCTAGGTGGTCATATGATGAAGCATGACACTATATAGTGTGTGAGACCACCTAATCCGTAAAGGAAATCCCCCTCTTCAGACCTCAAACCACCCCTCGTTCCATCCACAATTTATCTTTAGTCGAGATTTAAGATTGGTATAGTGACGCAATTAGCACACTCTCAATCCATTTGTAATTCCAAAACCCCGTACTCTCTTTTGTGATTTAGTCAGCAGACCACCATGTCTGTGACTGCTGTTAAATAAACCAATCTTCTTTTTTTTCTTAAATGCAGCCTATTTTCCTTAATGGAAAATGGGATGTGTTTAAAGATAAAAAATTAAAAGTTTCATTTTTATTTTTTGAGAGTAGGCAGTGGCACCCTGCCCATTTGAGAATGGGTAACTTGCAATTTGGATTTGTGGTAAAGTGTGATTTTTTTGCAACTGCATTTTAGTCACAAAAACATTCATACATCCAATTCTGATTTGGTATTTGGATGGAACATTAGGGGCTGTCTGACTCCGCGGTGGGTGTGTGTGTTGAACCATCCCCAGCCATCCTAGCACCCACCAATGGGGGAAGCAGCAGTGCTCCCCCTGTAGGACAGCCCCTATACACTCCCACCAGAAATGGCAGCAGAAGCTCTTCCACAGCCACCTTGGACACCCCGGTGATCTGATGATGTCAGCATGCTCCCCGCGCTCAGGTGTCATCAGAGCAGGCAGCAGCGCAAGAAGCCATTTGCTTCCTGTGCCGATTGTAGAAGGAGGTACGTTTTTCCTTCTGGGAGGGGTGCAGGGTTTCAAAGTGACACAGGCGGGTAAGGAAAGAGTTTGTCCTTTCCCTCGGTGTCTTTTCAAAATGTATTCCTGCTGCACAATTGCACATGGCGGTGCGACTGTACAGCAAAAATACCACTGGGCCACCAGGGATTTTTGTGTTTGTGTGTGTGCAAGCAGCTGGTTTGATGTATGGGGAGTGACCCCCTGGGCAAGGGTCGTTCCCTTTAGGGGGCATATCAGCCACTTTTTTAGGCTGATCTGCCCTCAAAGGAGGCAGAAACCACTAGGCCACCAGGGTAGAGATTTTTTTTTGTTTTGGGAGGAGGGAGGCGTGCCCCCTAGGGTAAGGGACACTCCCTTTAGGGTGCAATTATTTTAGCCTTTTCTGCCCCCTTGGGGGCAGATCAGCCTCTTTTCTTTTAGCCCATCTGCCTCCAAAGGGGCAGAAACCACTAGACATCAGGGATTCGGCAGTTTTGGGGAGTGGCCCCTTGGGCAAGGGTTGCTCCCTTTGGGGGGGCTATTATTTTGGCAGTTACTGCCATCCACTTTTTTCAGGCCACATGCTGTAATAATAGCAGCATATTTAGCTTATGTTTTATTGTGTGTGAAATTCTCCTTGGAATTGTGCACTATGCGTATTGTGTTGTCTTATGTGCAATTTTATTTTGTTTTTCCTTTTTTAGTGAGGTTTCATTGGTGCTTGCTGCTAGTAGCAGAGTAGGTGCTAGAGAGTCTAGTTGTTTCTGGCAAGTGAGTGGTATAGTTTTTGAGCAGAGAGGCCTTTGAGATGAAGCCACACTTTTTTATTACTTATTTTACACAGTGCTGGTTGTTGTTGATGTACTTGTCAAGTTACTTTTATTAGGAAGGATCAGGGCTAGCCGCAGGATGACCCCTCAGCAGGTTATTGGTATGCGTTAGAAATGGGGGGTCTGGTTGGCAGTCAGTTTGCACTCTGTCCAAGCAGCGACCCTCACTCTAGTCAGGGTAAGGGATACACACAGCTTAGAGAACCCCTGCTCACCCCCTTGGTAGCTTGGCACACGCGGTCAGGCTTATCTCAAGGGCAATGTGTAAAGTATTTGTACAAACATACAAAGTAACACACTGAAAACACCACAAAACCTCTCAACACCAGTTTAAATAAATAGAACATAATTTATCTGAGTAAAACAAGATCAAAGCACCAAATATCTAACCTACACAAGCAGAGATATGAATTTTTAAAGTAAAATAGTCTTAACCCATAGAAATCAATGGATGCATTGTTTTAGCACAATGCACCTGGTATGAGTCAAAAATAAAGCCACAAGGACGACAGTGCATCAGAAAAGCAAGCAATGCGTCAATTCCTTACTTGCAAGTGAGCTGTGCATTGATTCTTTACTCTCACTGAGGCCGTGTGTCGATTCTTTACTTGCAAGGAAGGCCGTGCATCGATTCTGGTTGTGCAGCCTCAGGTCTGTGCAGTGATGTTTGCAGATTTTGAGGCCCAGGATCCGTGCGTGGAAATGTCTGATGCACTGTGCAAAGAGTTTGCGCTGAGAACAGGCACTGTGTCTTTACTCCAGCCGTGAGACAGGCGCTGTGTCGAATTTTCAGCTGCGTCATGGGCAGTGCACTGATTTTTCTCGCACACACACATCGATGCATGGATTTTCCCCCGCAGGTTACCAGTTTCCACTTCTAACGTCCAAGGGACTGGATTTGGCACCACTTAGCAAGTCAGGACTCTCAGCAGAAAAACCCAGGCACTGGCAGATGAAGTCTTTGATGTCCTTGAGACTTCAGAACAGGGGAAAAATCAGTCCAAGCCGTTGGAGAAACTTCACAAGCAGGATTTCAGAAAGCAAAGTCCAGTTCTTTCCCTCTTCAGGCAGAAGCAACAGGCAGAGTGGCAGGTCCTCCTCAAGCATCAAGCTCTTCTCTTTAGCAGAGGTTCTCCTTGATCCAGAAGTAATATGAAGTTCTGGCGTCAGCAGTCAAATACTTATTCTCATTTCTGCCTTTGAAGTCGGCAAACTTCAAAGGAAAGTTTTCGTAGTGCACAAGACCCTTCCTCTTCTTTGCCCTGCCCCAGACACACATCAGGGGGTCGGAGTCTGTATTGTGTGAGGGCAGGCACAGCCCTTTCAATTGCTAGTGTAAGCTTCTCCCTCCCACTCTAGCACAGGAAAACTCATCAGGATATGCAGGACACACCTCAGCTCCATTTGTGTCACTCTCTAGAGGGAATTCACAAACAGCCCAACTGTCAGTCTGATCCAGATGTGGATTCCACAGGCAGGCAGAGGCACAGAACGATCAAGCAAGAAAATGCACACTTTCTAAAAGTGGCATTTTCAAACAGACAATCTAAAAACCAACATTACCAAAATATGTAGTTTTAAATTGTGAGTTCAGAGACCCCAAACTCCATATCTCCATGTGCTTCCAAGGGGAAACTACACTTAAAAGATATTTAAAGGTAGTCCCCAAGTTAACCTATGAGAGAGATAGGCCTTGCAATAGTGACAACCAAATCTGGCTGTATTTCAGAACATGTGAAACAGACCCGTATATGCCCTACCTTTTAAATATACTACGCCCTAACCGTGGGGATACCTAGGGCCTACCTTTGGGGTGCCTTACATGTAGTAAAAGGGAAGGATTGTGCCTGGCAAGTGGGTACACTTGCCAGGTTGTATTGGCAGTGAAAAACTGCACACACAGACACTGCAGTGGCAGGTCTGAGACATCTTTACAGGGCTACTCATGTGGATGGCAAAATGAATGCTGCAGACCCACTAGTAGCATTTGATTTACAGGCCCTGGCCACTCATAGTGCACTTTACTAGGGACTTACAAGTGAATCAAATGTGCCAATCATGGAAAACCAATTACCAATATCTTTTAGAAAGAGAGAACTTACACTTTGGGCACTTTACCACTGCTAACCAATGCTCGAGTATCAAAACCAGCAAAAATGAATTACAGCACAGGGTCCAAAAACAGGAGGTCAGAAGCAAAAAGTACAGCAAAACCATGCCAAGAGCTGCCAGGTCTAACAGTATGCTTTTTGAATCTTTCTCTGCTCATGATTATGAGACTGACTTTGCATCTGAGGCAGAGGAGGAAGTGCAAGATTCTGGCAGTAAATTTTATGTCCAGGAGGAATCATCTGATGATGAAGCCACTCTCCATGTGAATGAAGTGTCTGTTCTAGAGGAAGGCATTGATGTGCCAATAGTGCAGCAGCCTGGGGCTGAAAGGCTTCCCATTGGAAGTTCTGAACTCTGGATTGCCCCAAACATGGTGCAGTTGGTGTTGCCTATCTTTACTGGTGTTGCAGAGTGTAGAGTGAATACTGATTTTTTTTTGCCTATAAATGTTTCTGTGTTGTTCATGGGCA
This sequence comes from Pleurodeles waltl, assembly GCF_031143425.1. Classification (NCBI taxonomy): domain Eukaryota; kingdom Metazoa; phylum Chordata; class Amphibia; order Caudata; family Salamandridae; genus Pleurodeles; species Pleurodeles waltl. Next base: position 1,764,559,772 of record NC_090440.1, read on the forward strand.
ATGTCATTTTGGGTAAGATTGTTGAGCAGGTTAATTTGTATGCTTAACTGTATTTGAGGGACAACAGTGCAGACTAAGTTCCCGCTTTAGAGCTATCTGGTGAACTCCCACAAATCTGCAAGGGTTGAAGAAGTTAGTGAGTTTAACTTTTTTGATGGGCTTGGTAAGGAAGCTGGTGCTGTCTTCATATGGGTCCACCAGTCCCTTGATCGCAACGGCCGTATTTCCTGCAATCATGCATCATGATCGGTATTTTCTTCTGCTTTGGATGCTGCATTTTGTTGATAATGCTTTAGCATTGCCACAAGATCACCATGATTGTGACCTTCTTTTTAAGAGTCGGCCTGTCCTTGATCACTTTGTAGATCGATTTTCAGAAATCTATATTCCAGCAAAATAAATAGCTGTGGACGAGTCTTTAGTCCTGTTCAACGGCCGTTTGGTTTTTAAGGCAGTACATTTCTAGCAAGATTGCACATTATGGAATTAAGATGTATATGATTTCTAAAAGTAGTACAGAATATGTCTATTATTTCCACAAGTAAGGTATAATTTTTATTGAGAGACTGAGAGGAATGCTGAGTTGTAGGAAATTTGTGCGGCACTGTGATCCCACACAGAAATGTGAGGAAAATGTGATATTTTTGCAAAATTTAATGTTTACATGGATTCTGGCTAGAAAACATTGGGGGATCCACGTAAATCACACCTCCGTAAACTCCCCTGGTTGTCTAGTTTTCAGAAATGTCTGGGTTTGGTAGGTTTCCTTAGATGGACACCGAGCCCACAACCAAAAACGCAGGTGCCCCTCCTTGTAAAAACAGGTCGTTCTGTGATAGATCATTTTGATGTGTCCACGTTATGTTTTGGGCCCTTCCCTTTTGTGGCCATTTGGCCCTCCCACACAAGTGAGGTAGCATTTGTATCAGGAAACTTGGGGAAATGCTGGATGGGAAAACGTTTGTGGCTTCCCTCAAATTCTAGAACTTTGCATTACAGAAATGTGAGTAAAATGTGTTTTTTGAACATATTTTGAGGTTTGCAAAGGATTCTGGGTAACAGAACCTGGTGGAAGCCACACCAGCCACCCCATTCTGGATTCCCCTAGGTGCCTAGTTTAAAAAAATGTATAGGTTTGCTAGGTTTCCCTAAATGCTGACTGAGCTAGAGCCCAAAATCCACAGTTAGGCACTTTGCAAAAAACACGTCCGTTTTCAGTGGAAAAATGTGATTTGTCCCCGTTGCATTTTGGGACATTTTATGTTGTGGGCACTAGGCCTACTCACACAAGTGAGGTACCATTTGTATCACATTACTTTGGGGAATGCTGCATGGAAGGACGTTTGCAGCTCCCCTCAGTTTGCCGAACTTTGCGTCCATGAAAATGTGTTTTTTAAGACAAATTTTGAGGTTTGCAAAGGATTCTGGGTGACAGACCTTGTGAGAGCCCCACAAGTCACCCCATCCTGGATTTCCCTAGGTGTCTGTTTTTCACAAATGTACAGGTTTGCTAGGTTTCCCTAGGTGCCGACTGAGCAAGAGCTCAAAATCCACAGCTAGACAGTTTGCTAATAAAGAGTCTGTTTTCAGTGGAAAAATGTGATCTGTCCATGCAGCTTTTTGGGGTGTTTCCTGTTGTGGGCACTAGGCAATAACAATACCACAACGTGTATGGGGAATGCTAAGAATGGGCTACTCTGGTCCGTTCCACAGGTAAGTAGGTCACCAACTTGGTGATCTAATTGTTGTCATGGAATGTGGTAGTGACGGCAGAGTGTTCAGAGAAGGGTGGGGTGGGGGAGCTCCCCTTACGGACTAGGTGGTCTCATTATAGTGTCATGCTTCATCATTTGACCACCTACCCCCACCCAGGTAAGATGATAAATACCTCCTGGGCGGACTCAACCTCGTTGTTAAAAGAACTCTGAGGGAGTGCTGAAATGTATCTTTCTGGATAAAGCAGGGATCCAGTTGTAGGGTAATAAATGCTAAAATTACCTCACAAATCACCTGTATAATTTATCCTTTAATAACGGTGTTTGTTGGTAAGATTAAAAACAGTTTGAGACAATCTTGAACATAATGGTTCAAGGTGTCATCCAAAATTATATGGCCAACATGTTTCTGCCCTCTCCTATAGCCAAACTGGTCTGGGGCATTCGCCAGGACCTAAGATCCCTCATATATATGGGGGTGGCTGGCTCAGCTAAAAAGTGAGCACATGCATTGAAATGCACACTGGGCCTACCTGTTCGCGATAACTCAGGAAGGCCCTAGGGTGAAAAGGCAAATTGCCTCAGGTCTGGGAAAGGGGGGGGTGTTGCCCCTTGTTGTCACACCTACTCCAAAGGCAGAATAACCACTCTGCAACCTAGAAGATTCCCCGTCCCAGCTGCTTGCTTTTTTGAGGTTTGCAAAGAATTCTGGGCGAAAGAACCTGGTGAGAGCCCCACAAGTCACCCTATCCTGGATTCCCCTAGGTGTCTGTTTTTCCAAAATGCACAGGTTTGCTAGGTTTTCCAAGGTGCCGAATGAGCTAGAGCTCAAAATCCACAGCTCGACAGTTTGCTAAAAAAGAGTCTGTTTTCAGTGGAAAAATGTGATCTGTCCACGTTGCTTTTTGGGGCATTTCCTGTTGTGGGCGCTAGGCATACCTACGCAAATGAGGTGCCATTTTTATCAGGAGACTTGGGGAAACACAGAATAGCAGAACAAATGTTATTAGCAATTGTTTTTCTCTGCATTTGTGCTTTCTAAATGTAAAACTGTATGTAAGAAAGAAGTAATTTCAAGAAATGCCATGTAATTCACATGCTAGTATGGGTACCCCTAAATTCAGAGATGTGCAAATAACCACTGCTTCTAAACTCCATATCCTGTACCCATTTTGGAAACGCATAGGTTTCCTTGATACCTATTTTTCACTCTTTATATTTTACCAAATTAATTGCTATATATCCGGTACACAATGAAGCCCCATTGCAAGGTGCAGCTGCTTTATTCCCTCTGGGTATCTTGGGGTCTTGGTGAACCTACAATCCCTATACATCCCAACAACCAGAAGGGTCGAGTGGAGGTAATGTAATATTGCTTTTGAAAATCTGCCATAGCTGAAAAAGTTACATATGAAAACGTATACAGCACTGGCTGTGTTTTTTTTTAACTCAATGTCAATATATTTTTATTTACACTTCTATAGGGAAACCTTGAAGGATTTACACAAATTACCCCCAGCTGAATTCAGAACTTATCTACTTTTCAGAAATGTAGAACTTTCCAGTATTTACCATTGGTTTCACACCCATTTCTGTCACTAGCCGAAAGGAGGTTGAAAGCACGAAAAATAGGAAAAATGGGATATGCTTCAGTAAAATGTCAAAACTGTGTTGAAAAATGTAGGTTTCTGATTCTAGTCTGCCTGTTCCTGAAAGCTGGGAAGATGGCGATTTTAGCACTGCAAACCCTTTGTTGATGCCTTTTGCAGGGAAAATAAAAGATGCTTTCATCTGCAGCACTTGTTTCCCATTTTCCCCCCAAAAACACATTTTAGCTGTATTTTGGCTAATTTCTCAGTCCCCACCAGAGGAAACCACAAACTCAGGGCACCTTTAGAATTCCCAGGATGTTAGTAAAAAATTAAGCAAATTTGGCATGAATAGCTTATGTGGACAGAAAGGTATGGGAGCATAAGCGCAAACTACCCAAAATAGCCAAAAAAGGCTTATCACAGGAAATGGAAAAGACTTAGCATTGAAGGGATTAAAAATCGTGATATTTATATCAAAATGGGAACATTTCTAAAATGAAAATGCAAAAGATTGAGGCATCTGAATATGAGAACACTGTTTCTGAAATGTTCATACTGCCATTGTCCAGAGTGCCATTAGGACCCATGAGAAAGTCCTTACCTTCAGGCAGCACATCCAAAGAGGCCTGACGAGCAATATCCAAGTCATGAAGATAGTCAGCACCAGTCTAATCAGCAGTTGCTGAAGGCAACAGTGTCAAGAGTGCAGCATCGGAGAGGGCCCAAATGCCATTCCAAATAGGACAATGTTAGCCACAGAAGCATGTCAAATTCCATGAGGTGTAATCTCTGTGCAAACCAATGAGTGGTCCAGGGACGCACCACAGCCACTGCGGCATAATGGTCACAAAAGTGCAGCATCAGAGTATAGGCCTTACAGAGCCACATATGTTGCGCATGTACAGCACATTACGGAGTTTCAAACCAGCTCCTTTATCTTGGAGGGGGGTGAGCCAGTGTAATACAATCTCCAGCTCATTGCTCACCAGACATATCCAATTCAATAACATTAACCCAAGTGCCTGAACATCATAACCAGTGCAAAGCAAAGAAAGAAACCGTGACACTTGGGTGGGAGTTGTAGGTTTGCAATGTGTTAAAGTTCTAGTGCTGGAGGTCTTCAGAGGTTTAGGAGGAAGCATCATGGAGGGTCCCTTCACTTCCCTCTATCTACAGGCCCATATCTATGCTCATGTGAGAGCATCAGTCTGTCCTGCAACCTGAGTGTATAAGCATCCATGAGGTGGCCTCACCCCTCCCGCCCCTTATCTGTGTATCCCGGGCCATCACAACGGCTTCTGCAGTCGCCCACCTTAGTACACCCCAGAGCCAGCAGTCAATCAAGGGCTGCTGGCTGCCTTCCAGGACATAGCAATCAGTTATTTAAAAATGGCTATGGCCATGTCAGCAAACTTAAGATATTATTTAGAGTGTTTAGTGCATCATGTGACACCCAGCAGACAGTATAAAAGATCAGGTGGCAATTGCACCTTTATCACTGCAGATACATGCTCCATAACTTGCACTCTTACTCTGGCCAGCGGAGGGCAATCCCACACCATGTAGAAGAACGATGCATCATGATGCCCGCATCGAGGGCACACTGGGGCCACTCCAGGAACATCTTATATAGACGGTGTGGAGTGAGGTATGTGTGGTGAAGATAACTGAATTGGGTAAAATTAGTTGGGCATTCCGATAAACATATTTACCCTGATAGAGTGTCATCTCCCACTGCTTAGTGGTCAGATCTCTCCTGAGACAGGTGTTCCAAAAAGGCTTACTCTGCATCCTAAGCTCTGCCTCTGCACCTTGCAACTCTGCATCGAATGCTGTAACTGCTGTACGGCCCAACCCATGCATCAATATACATTTAAATCTGCAATGTAGCGGCCCGGGCTCCCGACCCACCTCCCAGGTGTTTTGGTTCTCTAGGACAAGGGCATTATATACTAGGAATTGGCCAGCCCCCATTTTATTACCAGCCTGCAAATCTAGAAAGGAGCACAGGGACCCCTCATGGAACAGGTTTCCCAATTCTGTCACACCTGCCTCCCACCAGAGCCCTGAATCATGCATCTCCAGCAGAGCTCTCATTCTGGGCATAATCTAGAGTGGCTGCTATGGGGCGTAAGGTGGTGCTCCCTTCCATGGCTAGATGCACCTTCTCCAGCAGTCCTTTGCAGTGCGTGCCAATCTTCTTCTCTGTCTCCTTGGTGGGTGCCTGGGCCTTAGTAGCCACTTCAGTAACCCCAAATCTCCCAGTTCCTCCCTGACTGACCTACTTTTGCCTACTGCATCCCCTGCTCACCAACTCATAGGCCAAAGTGGCTGTGCTGCTGCAAAGCAGAGTTCAAGATATGTCACTCCAAGGACCCCCTTCTATCAGGGGGTGTTGTAGTGCATCAATGGCGACGGTCTTGCACACGCTGCCCCAGATGTAGTCAGACATCAATCTCCGGAGATCCCCAAAGAAGTCACTGGTGGGGATGACCAGCACCAGGGTAAAGAAAGAAAAGAGCAGTGGGAGTACTATCATTTCTACAATCAATGCTCGACCCATAGGCGATAGGGGCAGGTGTGTCCAGAATCCCAAAGATTGCTGCAAAGAGGACAAGGCCCTGCTGTGATTGCAGTCTAAGAAATCTCGATCCGTATGATAAATATGTACCTCGAGGTACCTTCAGTTTTTTAACCACAAAGGGCAGATGATCAGTAACCATCTCCTTGGCATCTTCACAGTCTACTCCCCGCAGAGGGGAAGACTTGGGACTTCCCCCAGTTCACCCTTACACCCACCATGTGCCTGACACCGTCCAGTGGAGCAAAAAGCTCTAGTAACCATCTCCTACAATTCCGTAGGTAAACCAGAACATCATCGGCATACAGGGAGCCTACGTGCCTGTGAGGCCCTACAGCCATTCCCCACTCCAGTCCCCTCGCACCTAGCAGAGCAGTCAGGGCTCCATAGCCAAGTCAAAGATTACAGGGGAAAGTAAGTAGCCCTGTTGTGTGCCCCTACCAATGGCAAATTGTCGAGATATCTGGTGGCCCATCCGTACCCGAGCCCGAGGTTCCTTATAAAGCACCTTTACCCATTTCAGAAATCCAGGTCCCATCCCCAGGGACTCGAGGACTGTCAGCAAGTACAACCACCCAAAGGTGTCAAAAGCTTTTTTATAGTCCAAGAATACCACCACTGAGAGGCATGGGATCCCTCAACCGCACCCATGTTGTGGCACAATCATCGTATGTTCTAATAGGTAGCTCTGTTAGGGATGAATTTGCATTGGTCAGGGTGGACCAATGTCTGGAGCAACAAGAGCAATTGGTTTGGAAACACTTAGATGAGTATTTTAGTCTATGTTCAGCAGTGACTATGGGCCATACGAGCCAACCTCTTCAGGGTCCCTGTCAGGCTTGTGCAGCACTACTATAAGGGGCTCTAGTAACAGTTCCATAGGTGATCTGGTGGAGGGTCCTGGGGGGGTGAGGAATTCAGCATCTTATGATATTGTGCAAAGACCTCATAAATATCCACCAGGGTGCGTTCCAAGCCACCAGTAGGAGTGTGGACCGCCCCAATAACAGTCCTGGGTACTGCAGTGCGCAGCAGCCATGGGAGAGTACGGCCAGGCTTATCCACCTCCGCATGCTGTCAAGGCAATGAGGCCTTATCGTCAGTATTACTATGATGGCGAGCTTCTTCCCTATGTGGTCTTCCTAGATTTTGAAATCTCGCCCACGCTTCAACTACCATCAAAGCCTCCAGTTTACTGGCACACAATCACGTCTCCAGTGAGATGCCTATTCCCCCATGATGTCTTGATCCAGTGCCCTTCATGACCACCTTCATGGTATCCTATTCCATACCCCTGTTTATCACAGAGCCCTAATTTTCCTCAAAATAGTGTAGCAAATGTGTGCTAATAGTGTCCCCGTACACCGTATCCAAGAGGCTCTCCGTCTGCAGTCGTCAGGTTGGAATTGCGGCCCTGCTTTCCCCCGAGTGAAAGTTACTTTCAGAGGGGTGTGATGTGAAGTTTTGCCCTCGATCACTGCACCAATACGGAGAGAACACTGCAGGGGCATCAGTTGGCAAAGAGGCAGCCACCTCAGGAGGAGAGGGGGCACCTCAGCCGGATGCAGAAACAAGACCACTGGTTCTGGAGGGGGCAACATGCCCTGTGCTCTGTCCTGGGGACTGATGGGCCACAGTCTCTGGAGTGGGTGCTCTGCCCACTGGTTCTGAAGGGGGCAACATGCCCTGTGCTTGGTCCAGGGGAGTGCAAGGCCGCAGTCTCTGGAGTGGGTTCTCTGCCCACTGGTTCTGGAGGGGGAAACATGCCCTGTGCTTGGTCCTGGGGAGTGCAAGGCCACAGTCTCTGGAGTGGGTGCTCTTCCCACTGGTTCTGGAGGGGGCAACCTGACCTGTGCTTAGTCCTGGGGAGTGCAAGGCCACAGTCTCTGGAGTGGGTGCTCTGCCCACTGGTTCTGGTGGTGGCACGCCACACATCAGCCCATGGAGGCTGGATCAAATGGCGTCTGCCAGCGGTGACGGCTGAACTGTGGTGGTGGTAACGGGAGGCTCCTGCTCAGCCCCTGCACCCTCCGATGGCTGCACTGTGGTGGTGGTAGTGGGAGGCTCCCGCTCAGCCCCTGCACCTTTTGATGGCTGCACAGTGGTGGTAGTGGGAGGTTCCTGCTCAGCCCCTGCACCCTCAGATGGCTGCAGTGTAGTGGCGGTAGTGGCAGGCTCCTGCTCAGCCCCTGCACCCTCCGATGGCTGCACTGTGGTGGTGGTAGTGGGAGGCTCCTGCTCAGCCCCTGCACCCTCGGATGGCTGCACTGTAGTGGCGGTAGTGGCAAGCTCCTGCTCAGCCCCTGCACCCTCCGATGGCTGCACTGTGGTGGTGGTAGTGGGAGGCTCCTGCTCAGCCCCTGCACCCTCCGATGGCTGCACTGTGGTGGTGGTCGTGGGAGGCTCATGCTCATGCTCAGCCCCTGCACTCACTGATGGCTGCACAACCATGGCTGGCTGTGGGGGTGTGTGACAGCTGCTGGTGCAGGCTCCTTCCCCTTCTTGCTGGCTGGTGCAGGCTCCTCCCCCGTCTTGCTGACTGGTGCAGGCTCCTTCCCTTTCTTGCTGGTTGGTGCAGGCTCTGGTTGGTGCAGGCTCCTTCCCCTTCTTGCTGGCGGGTGCAGGCTCCTTCCCCTTCTTGCTGGCTGGTGTAGACTCCTTCCCCCTCTTGCTGGCTGATGCAGGCTCTTTCCCCTTCAGTATTTGTGGCCTGGAATCCTTTCCACCACGAGTAGGTGCTGATGAAACTGGGCCCGTGGACTGTTTGGCTGAGGTGCTTGGCTGAGTCCCTGATACCCTGGCCATACGTGCAGGACGGGGGGGGGGGGGGTTGGGGGTAGGGAAGAGGTTAATGGTGGAAATGAAGAGTTTTTTAGGGACATTAGGGCAGGAAGAGGGAGAAGTAATGGGAGTGGAGGATGAGGGAGTGGTTGTTGGAGGTGTTTGTCTGTTGGATCTGGGTGCAGGTGCATGGGTTGTATGGTGTTGTGAGTTGGATGGCTGTTGGGTGTCTGAGTGCTTGTGTCTGTGTACTTTAGGAGGGGGGGACAGACATGGTGGGAGAGGACACAGGGAACGTGTGCATGGATGTTGTAGAGGTGTCTGCCAGTGAGGTGTGTGTTCTGCTTGGTGTGGTGATGATGCTGGTAGTGGATATTGATGTAGTGCATGCAGGTGTGAGTGTGGACGTAACTGGTTGGGAGGTGGAGTTGGAGGAGGAGGGGGAGACAGTGGAAATAGTGAATGTTGTAATGTCCGAAAATGAATGGTGTTTGTGTGAGTGCCTGTGGGATGGAGTGTGGTGCTTGCGTTTGCCTGTGACACTCTTGGGTGTTGTCATGTGTGCATGCTTGTCTGGCTGTGTGCTTGAGATGGGTTGGGGTTGAGGAGAATGGACCTGGAAGTGGTAGTTGGAGGGGGGACAGGTAAAACAGGGACAATGGCTGCCATCAGAGAGGAGGCCAGAGCCTGGATCGATCTCTGCTGGGCAGCAAATCCACTGTAAATGCCCTCCAGGAATGCATTAGATTGCTGCATCTGGGATGCCAGCCCTTGGATGGCATTCACAATGGTTGATTGCCCTACAGGTTTCGATCCAGGCTCTGGCTTCCTCTCTGATGGCAGCCATTGTCCCTGTTTGATCTCAGGAGGTCAATAGCCTCCTCACTCAGGGCAGCAGGGCTCACTGGGGCAGGGCCTGAGGTGACTGGGGCGTGGGCATGGGCAACTTGCTGAGGGGCTTCTGGGAGGGTGGTGCTGGTTTGGGGGTGGCGGCTGTAACTGTAGCTGGGGTGGTCACAGTGGTTTCCGCCACCACCAGGGATCTCCCATCGGAGTAGGTATCAGAGTCTGTATTGTCCCCTCCAATCTCTGCTGTGGTGCTCCCCTCACCCTCCATCCCACTGGTGACCTCAGCGTCAGTGGACTCTGCCTCCAGGATCCTGTGGGATGCAGCTCCCTCCGTCGCCGGTGCCACTGCTCCTCTGCCAGATGATGCTAATGCACATAAGGACAAGATGACAAAACAAGAAAGGGGGGGAGAGACAAAGGATATACTGGGTCAATTAGTGCACCAATGCCAGCGTTGGCGTTCCCATCACCGTCACACACATTGTACAGGCCTACGCACTATGCATTGCACTACCAGTGACAGACCCGGACCTTCTGCGAGAGTGGGAACACCTAATTTCCTCCTCCTCCATTGGGATGAGGAACATTCTAATCAAACATGCTGATTGAAAAAGAGACAAAGTCTTGGCAGATGTTGCTTCCTTAGAACAGGACATCAAGAACATGCACCTACCAGAAGCAACAGACAAAAACTATAATATACTTAAAGAGATACTCAATTCACACCAACTTTACATAAAAGATGAGTAACAGAAAAAACTTATCAGGGATGATGGTGACTACCGCAATGGCCACATTTATACCTTTTCTTGAAGATTTGATCAGGTCAAAAATGATACCCTTTCCAGAGTCTCAGACACTAATGTCTCTAATGTTTCTGCCTCAAACAGCATTACAGACATCTCGAGTGTATCAAGTAGTGACACGGACCCCACACTAGAGGGGACCTCGAGAAACACATCTACACTGGGGGGCGCTCAACCCTCCTCTTTTTTAGAGGAACCAGCAAGGTACAGAAAGGGTATATGTCAGAACTTCAACAGACCAAACCCAAATTCAAAACAACCAGGAGGGGAGAGAAGAAACATAGACCAGGACAAAAGAGAAGGCGTGACAACACGCTAAGCTACATGTAACCAAAGACCAGGAGTGCAAGTTCCATACCACTTCCAAATGTATTGACAAATATAAGTCACATTCCTGACACTGTACAAGTTGTCAACCTGACCGCCACTGTTCTATCTCAGGACGAAATAAATGTATTGACCAAAGGCTTTTGTCCTGTTTCACGACCAAACTACAACGGTATACATATAGACTTATTTAAGTATATACGTCGTCTTAAACTAAAGACATTTTTTATGGACAAACCAATCGGTAATACTAGTTCCAACACCACAACACCCAAGTGTAACAGAACCATCAAGGACATACAGGATATTCATACGATTTTATCGTTGGACACTACATCTTGCCTAAGTCCGGGCTTTGATGACATCCTAAAACACCTAGACATACAGGGGGTCATTCTGACCCCGGCGGGCGGCTGGAGCCGCCCACCTGGAGGGAACCGCCGAATGACCGCACCGCGGTCAAAAGACCGCGGCGGCCATTCTGGCTTTCCCGCTGGGCCGGCGGGCGACCGCCAGAAGGCCGCCCGCCGGCCCAGCGGGAAACCCCCCTCAACAATGAAGCCGGCTCCGAATGGAGCCGTCGGAGTTGTAGGGGTGCGACGGGTGCAGTGGCACCCTGTCGCGATTTTCAGTGTCTGCAAAGCAGACACTGAAAATCATTATGGGGCCCTGTTAGGGGGCCCCTGCACTGCCCATGCCAGTGGCATGGGCAGTGCAGGGGCCCCCAGGGGCCCCACGACACCCGTTCCCGCCATCCTGTTCCTGGCGGTAAAAACCGCCAGGAACAGGATGGCAGGAAGGGGGTCGGAATCCCCATGGCGGCGCTGCAAGCAGCGCCGCCATGGAGGATTCCCTGGGCCAGGGGTAAACCGGCGGGAAACCGCCGGTTGCCCTTTTCTGACCGCTGCTTTACCGCCGCGGTAGGAATGGCCCAGGAAGCACCGCCAGCCTGTTGGCGGTGCTTCCGAGGTCCCCGGCCCTGGCGGTCATGGACCGCCAGGGTCGGAATGACCCCCACAGTCTAACTTAGAAATAGAGAGTGGCCTCAAACTCAAATCATCATTCATGCCCACTTTACCAGCGGACAAACATATTGACATGTTTTACAAAACGGTCAGTACGGATCTATTTGCCCTAGAGGCTAAACAGAAAACACGGGATCATGGCTATAACAACAACCTGGTTCCTTCAGAAATTAGAGCACTAAACAGATTATCTACCTATGAGGATATTGTAATCAGGGAAGCAGACAAAGGGGGCAATGTGGTGATAATGGATAGAAAAGACTATGGGGGTCATTACAACCTTGGCGGTCTTTTTACAAGACCGCAGAGGGACCGCTGTGCTGAAGACCGCCAGTGCTGGCGGTTTTCCGCTCGGCGCATTATGACTGCTGGCAGCCCTCCATCCTTTTCCGGACGGAGAGCCGCCAGCAGCCATACTGGCGGTCGGCGGGGAAGTGGAGGTTGCTCCACCTCCACCGCCACATCAACAGAACCCCGCCCACCGAATCACGTTCTGTGATTCGGCGTGGTGGTGGTCTGTTGACGAGGTGCTGGCGGCGGAGCAGCCCCCATGGATCCTGTCCCCTCCCGGGGGATCAACGGACCAGGCAAGTTGATCGTATGTTAGGGGAGGGGGGTGGGGGGGTGAGGTTTATGTGCATGGGGGTGTGCGTATGAGTATGTAGAGGGGGTGTGTGAGTGCGTGTATGCATGCGGGGGTGTTGTGTGTTTGGAAAGTGTGCATGGCTGTCTGTATGTCTGTCTGTATGGATGTGTGCGTGTATGTCTGAATGTGGGTGTGTGTGTATGACTGTGTGTGGCTGTTGGCATGTTTGTTGGTGTGTGTACGGGCATGTGTGTTGGTGGTGCCTGCATGCGTGTCAGGTGGGAATCAGTAATGTGATGTTGGGGGTCCTGCCACGTTTGAGGGGTGGCAGGAGGGTGGGGGTGTCGGGGAACGACTCGGGGCTGGGGGTGGGGGTGGGGGAGACCCCTATCAGTGCCAGGGAAGGAATTCCCTGGCACTGATAGTGCTCAACGCCATGGATTTCATGGCGGTTCCCAACCCCATGAAATCCATGGCGGTGAGCCGGGTCATGATACCGGCGGTAGTGTGACGGACGCCGGGCTGGAGACCCAAGTCTCCAGCCCAGCGGTCGTCTCCGCCCTGGCGGTCTGATCGGAGAAATTGTTTACCGCCAGCCTGTTGGTGGTAAAACCGCCACTTCTCCATCAACCGCCAGGGTCGTAATGAGGGCCTATATGCTGGAAATTAATAGACAACTTGATGATACACAGGCCTACATACAACTGCTGGACAACCCCATTACCAGGGTCACCGACCAAATTAAAACTAGACTTTCCCACTGGAGGAATCTTTGTCTTATCTCAGACTATGAATTTAAGTACATGTATGTTGCCGCACCATGAGCACCATGTATATACATACTTCCTAAAATTCACAAATCAGTCACATTGCCTCCAGGTAAGCCCATCATCTCTGGCATAGGGTCACCTACGGAACATATCTCAAAATACATCGATTCCTTCCTACAACCTCTAGTACACAATATACCGTCATTTATACACGATACTAGAGATTTACCATGCCAACTAGAGGATATTGACTGGACTAATGACTGTTGTTTTGTGAGCCTAGACTTTAACTCATTATACAAATCTATCCCACTTGAAAGGGGTTTGGAGGCACTCTCTTCCACCCTCTCCAATAGAGATGCAACTTTATATGAACATACCAACATGTTAGTAGATCTCACATGTTTGGTTTTGGAAAATAACGTTTTCTTACACAAAGGCAACTGGTTCAGACAAGCCCAGAGAGTAGCTATGGGTGCAAATTCTCACCATCGTATGCTAATCTTTACATGGGCTATTTTGAAAAAGAGCATCTTTGGGCGGACTGTCCCAGTACAATTACACAACACATTCTCTCTTTGGGGCAGATACATTGACGACATACTTGTCATTTGGACTGGCACCAAAGAAGATTTGTCCATCCTCTGTGACCATATAAACAAGAACACGTATAATTTGAATTTCACATACAAGGTGGGCAACGACCAAATTGAATTTCTAGATGTTATACTATACATAACTAGATGCAATTGTAGTAGAGATGAGATTTTTTCCCAGGAAATAGAACTATTAACACTTTGTTTCTGAAACTGGGGATACTCTGACCAAATCATTTCTGCGGCTAAAAAAGTGCAATATCCAAACAACATAGCACCCTACTGATTAGAGGTAACAAGAAATCTAAACAAAATAGTAGGAGGAACATCTCACTGATTACCAGATACAGTCCTGCCAACAGATCCGTCTACCGTATACTGAAAAAAAAACTGGCATTTGTTGCTCCTGGACACTAGTCTAGGCTCATGTTTGGGAAAAAACACCATCTATCACACATAGTTGAGGACGTACACTAAGAAACATCTTATGTCCCAGTTACATCACACCTCTGGCACCAATTGACTCTGAGATGTGGTTGCCTAATAAACCTATGGGTTTCTTTAAGTGCGGAGGTTGCATTACATGTCAGTTCCCACTCAACAAAACCTGGGATTTCTCGTACAATACAAAGTGCAAAGCCACAGTCTCTCAAGTGGATAACAGTCTCCACTGGTTCTGGAGGGGGCCTCGTGCCCAAAGTGCTTCATCCTGCCAAGGACAGAGGTAGTGGATGCCTTTCTCCACTGGTTCTAATTGGGGCCTTGTGCCCAGAGTGCTTCATCCTGCCAAGGACAGAGGTAGTGGATGTATATCGCCACTGGTTCTGGAGGGAGCCTTGTGCCCAGAGTGCTTCATCCTACCATGGACAGAGGTAGTGGATGTATATCTCCACTGGTTCTGGAGGGGGCCTTGTGCCCAGAGTGCTTCATCCTGCTTGTGGCGGCCTCAGTAGCGTTAGAGCTTTTGGCGCTCATGGGCCTGCGGTGCTTGTGGCGGTGGTGTCCTTGGCAGCGGTGCTTGTGGCGGCGGTGTCCTTGGCAGCGGTTCAGCTGCTGGCAGTCCTGTCTTGGGCAGCGGGGCTCTGTCTTGGGCAGCGAGGCTGCTGCTGGCGGTCCTACCTTGGGCAGCGGGGCTGCTGGCGCTCACCTCCTGGGCAGCGGGCTGCTGCTGGCGGTCCTGTCTTGTCTTGGGCCGCGGGGCTGCTGGTGGTCCTGTCTTGGGCAGCGGGGCTGCTGGTGGTCGCCTCCTGGGCAGTGGGGCTGCTGCTGGCGGTCCTGTCTTGGGCAGCAGGGCTGCTGCTGGCAGTCCTGTCTTGGGCAGCGGGGCTGCTGGTGGTCACCTCCTGGGCAGCGGGGCTGCTGCTGGCGGTCCTGTCTTGGGCAGTGGGGCTGCTGGCGGTCACCTCCTGGGCAGCGGGGCAGATGGCGGTCTTCTCCGCCGTGCTGATCTTCCCAGACTTGCCGGTTTTCTTGTGCCCCTTCCCCACCTTGGAAGGTGTCGCAGCTGACTCCACACTCCCACCTGTACCCCTGGGAGCGGCTTTGGTGGCTGGTGTCTTCCCCCTCTGCCGCCGGGCACTGACCAACTTTTGATGCTTGACAGGTGGGGGACTGTCCGTGCTGTGGCTCCTTGCCACACTGGCTGCCCTGCTGCCTGGTGCACTCCATAATCCGGTGACTACTGGCACCACTGGTCCTGCCGATGTTGTGGCTGAGGTGCTAGGTTGGGACCTGGAGAGTCGGGCCCTGGGAGACTGACGGGGTGGGGGAGGTGAGGGAAAGAGGTCAAGGGTGGCCAGGAAAAGTTTCTTAGGACACTGGGACGGGTAGATGGAGGGGGTTTGGGAGTGGAGGAAGAGGTTGTGGTTGTAGGAGGTATCCGTTTGGTGACTTTGGGTGAAGGTGCATGCTCTGGAGGCTGTCATGAGGTGGATGGCTGTTGGGTGGGTGTGTGGCTGCGTTTGTGTACCTTGGGAGGTGGCCTCACAGACACACTGGGAGAGGACCCAGGGGATGTGTGAATGGTAGTGGGGGTGGTGAGTGCACGTGAGCGGGGTGTGGTGGTGGGTGTGCTTGTGATGGAAGTAGTGGCTGAAGATGTAGTGCATGCAGGTGTAAGTGGAGACGAGACTGGGAGGGAGACGAGGAGGAGGGGGACACAGTGGAGGCAGTGGATGTTGCTATGTCTGCATGTGGGATATGCTTGCGTGAGTGCCTGTGGGATGTGTGGTGCTTATGTTTGCCTGAGCTTCCTTTGTGTGTTGAGGTACATGCATGCTGGTCTGATGGTGTGCTTGGGATAGGCTGAGGTACAGGGGATTGGGTCTGGGTGGAGGAAGTTGGAGGGGGGAGGCTAGAGACAGGGACAATGGCTGCCATCAGTGCTGAGGCCAGAGTCTGAAAAGCTCCCTGAAGGGCTGCCTGACCAGAATGAATGCCCTCCAGGAATGCATTGGTTTGTTGCAACTGCCTCTCTACACCCTGGATGGCATTCAAAATGGTAGACTGCCCAACAGTGAGGGACCTGAGGAGGTCAGTGGCCTCCTCACTGAGGGCAGCAGGTGTGACTGGGGCAGGGCCTGAGGTGCCTGGGGCTAAGGAGATGCCCACCCTCCTGGGTGAGTGGGCACGGGGCAAAGGCTGAGGGGCTGCTAGGTGGGCGGTGCTGGAGGGGGAGGTGGCGGCTGTACCTGTAGATGCGGGGGGCACAGATGGGCCCGCCACCACAAGGGAGCTCCCATCAGAGGACGAGTCCGTATCACTGGTGTCAGCTCCTGTCACCGCCGTGGAGCACTCCTCGCCCTCCGTCCCACTGGTGAAATAAGACTCCGTAGTGTCGCCCTCCAGGGCCATGTGGGATGCAGCTCCCTCCTGCTCCGGTGTCACTGCTCCTCCGCCTGATGATGCTAATGCACACAAGTACAGGGAGACCACAAAAAGGGGGGGAAGACAGAAGAAAGACATGTTGAGTGCATGCATTACAGCTACAGTTGGTGGACACGATAGACACAGAAGCCCCCTGCACTACGCCGCGCACTTGGGGTCCACTATTCAATCCCTGGGACATGGCTACAAGGCTATGGCAGATATCTGCACACATGGATGTCACAGGAGCCTGACTAGGTGTAGTTGGCACTGTACCCAGGTGGGGTGGGGTGCCACAGGGTCTGCCTGAAAAAGGGGCCTTAACTGGCAAACTCGCCCTGACCTAGGGAAACCCACAGCCCACCTCCCCCACCCACACACCTCCACTGCGCGCTGAATCAGCAGAATGAGAGTGTACTCACCCCCTTGTTGCTGCTGTAATGCCCTCAAGCGCCCATCCAACTCCGGATATGCCACCGCCAGGATCCTGTACATCGGGGGGTCATGGTGCGATGGGCACCCCTCCCACGTTGGGAGGCCATCCCCAGCTGGGCCTCCGCCGTCTTCTTGCTCCAGCGGGGAATGTCCTCCCATCTTTTCCGGCAGTGGGTGCTCCGTCTGTGGGAGACCCCCAGGGTCCGGACGTCCTTGGCGATGGCACGCCAAATATCCTTCTTCTGGTGGGCGCTGACCTACAGGAAAAATACAGGGGAAAAAGAAAAGTTATTACCAACTTCACTGTCACAGTCATTGGCCCGCATCCCTGTCCTTGCCATGTGGCACATGCACTCACCGTCGTTTCATGCACGCATCATTCTCCCCCCCCTATCGTTCATCCACACCGCTCCACACAGGCATTGCCCATACAGCATGCTCAAAGTGTGCTTACCTGTTTGTCTGGAGGACGGTAGAGTAGCGTGTACTGGGGGAGGACCCCATCGATGAGTTTCTCCAACTCCTCCGTGCTGAAGGCAGGGGCCCTTTCCCCAGACGCACGAGCCATTGTCTCTTCCAGACTGAGGTCACAGCAGCACTTGCAGTGTAGGTCCTCTCCTGTCGAAGATCAGGTATAGAGTGATTGAACAGACAGAAAATGGCGGTCACGTCCGCAGCGGTGCGTACCGTCACCGCCGGCGTACATCGTCATTGGCTCCTGGGACCCATAGGGTCCAATGTTAACCAATGCAGAATTGCGCCGCGGTCTTCGACCACCTACCGCGACGGTGTACAACGCCAGCGCAGTTACCTCACATCCCATTGTCCCACTTTACAGGTCCGGCAGCCGCCATTTCAGGGGCCCACATGGCTTTATTTTTAACTGCGTCACACATACTTAGGCCTTGGCTCAACACTCATACAGGCAAATTTCGGGTTATGAATACTTTTCTGAGTAAGTTGTGTTTACGTACCTCTGAGTTGGTTGACTCTGTGCTCGCTGTTGTCCTCCATAGGCACCATCCGCTTGGACATGTGAGGAGATGGCGGCATCCTCCGGTGTACAAACCGCTGGTGGACCTGTTGACAATGGAGGAAAGACATGTAATCATCACCTACAGGCTTGATCGTGCCACAATCCTGGAACTGTGTGCCCAGTTGGAGCCAGACCTGATGTCAGCTATCCGCCATCCCACAGGAATCCCCCCTCAAGTGCAGGTGCTGTCAGTACTCCATTTCCTTGCAAGTGGGTCTTTTCAAACTACAGTGGCCATAGCATCAGGGATGTCCCAGCTTATGTTTTCCAATGTGTTGTCCAGAGTGTTGTCTGCCCTGCTGAAACACATGAGGAGCTACATCGTTTTCCCTCAGGTGGAGGATTTGCCTACAGTGAAAGGTGACTTCTATGCCCTGGGACATATCCCCAACATCATAGGTGCCAATGATGGGACACATGTGGCCTTGGTCCTCCCCGCAGGAGTGAACAGGTGTACAGAAACTGGAAGAGTTACCATTCCATGAATGTACAGATGGTGTGTTTGGCAGACCAGTACATCTCCCATGTTAATGCAAAATTCCCTGCCTCAGTGAATGACGCTTAAATCCTGCGGAATAGCAGCATCCCTTATGTGATGGGGCAACTCCAGAGGCACCGTGTGTGGCTAGTAGGTGAGCACCTGGAACCAAATCAGTGGGAATAGTTGTCTGGGTCTGGGGATATCCCTAATAGTTAGTGTGTGTCTAACAGTTGTCCCTCGCCATTTGCAGGTGACTCTGGTTACCCCAACCTGTCATGGCTACTGACCCCAGTGAGGAATCCCAGGACAAGGGCAGAGGAATGCTACAATGAGGCCCATGGGCAAACTAGGAGGATTATAGAGCAGACCTTCAGCCTCCTGAAGGCCAGGTTCCGGTGATTACATATGACAGGTGGTTCCCTATTCTACTCACCAAAGATGGTGTGCCAGATCATCAAGGCCTGCTGTATGCTTCACAACTTGGCTTTGCGACGACAGGCGCCTTTTCTGCAGGAGGATGGTCCCGATGGAGGTGTTGTGGAAGATGTGGAGCTTGTGGACAGTGAAGACGAGGAAGCAGAAGAAGAGGACATCGACAACAGGAACTCGGTGACCTGCAATACTTCCAGTGAGACACAGGTAAGAAGACAAACCTGCCTACTACATGTACTTTAACACTACTACCTCTCTACTGTCTGTCCTTTTCACCCAGTGTATGGTCACTGAGTTTTCACTTTCTCTTACGATTTCACATATGTGGGTCCCACTGTGTGACATCTGCTTTGTTTCCTCATGGATTAGAGCTGTGTGACATAGGTATGTTGACATTATAATTGAAAGAGCATTTTGTCACTGTAATTGCTAATACACATTTTCGAAATCACAGATTGACTGCGGATTGTTTTGTGCTTTAAGGGTGTTTATTTAAGTGCTCAATATTGGAGGGGGTTGTAAAATGGTGAGGGGTGATGGTGGAGGAATGTCCATGGCAGAGTCCAGTCTATCAGTCTCATAGGTGCATTGTCCAAAGGGTCATAGTAAGTGGAGCTGGGGCAGTTTGAGGATGGACAGGGTGACAAGGTGGGACAAAAGGATGACATTCAGGGCGGTCTCATTTCTTGGCGGGGGTCTTGGCATCGTTCTCTGTCTTTGTCCTGGACCTCAGGGACCGTTTGCGGGGTGGTTCTCCCTCTGCAGGGGGTTGGGTGCTGGTGTAGTGGTCCTGTGACGGTGCCTCCTGTCCACTAGTGCCGGAGGAGGTGGTGGGCAGTTCATCGTCCAGGCTAGTGTCAGGATCCCCTTGTTGTGCCACAGTGTCCCTCCTGGTGTTGAAGACTTCCTTCAGCACCCCTACGATGGTGCCCAAGGTGGAATTGATGGATCTGAGTTCCTCCCTGAACCCCAAATACTGTTCCTCCTGCAGCCGCTGGGTCTCCTGAAACTTGGCCAGTACCCTTGCCATCGTCTCCTGGGAATGATGGTAGGCTCCCATGATGTTGGAGAGGGCCTCGTAGAGAGTGGGTTCCCTGGTCCTGTCCTCCCCCTGTCGCACAGCAGCCCTCCCAGTTCCCCTGTTTCCCTGGGCCTCTGTCCCCTGAACGGTGTGCCCACTGCCCCCAGGTTCCTGGTGTTGTTGGGGTGGTGGGTTATCCTGGGTTCCCTGTAGTTGTGGACACACTGCTGCTTGATGTGTCATGGGGACAGAGGTATAGGCCCGCTGGGTGGGTGCTGTGCTGGTATTTCCAGAGGGGGGAAGCTCTGTGTTGGCCTGTGACTGTGTCAGGGGAACCGACTGTCCTGAGGTCCCAGATGGGCTGGGCTGGTCGTCTAGATCCAGTTGGACAGAGCTGCTGTCATCACTGTGGGCCTCTTCTGTTGGTGGTGTGGACATGTCTGGACCCTCCTGTGCGGTGACATTGGGTAGGGGTCCTGCAGGGGTGTAAAAGCATGATTATTGCATCAGATGTGCCATGGTGCGCAATGGGTGGGTGACCATGTACACCAGTGCTTGCTTTCCTGCGTGGGACCTTGTGTGATGATGGTTTAGGGGGATGTATGGGTATGTGCAGAGGCCATGCATTGGTGATGGGTGTCCATGCTTTCTTGTTGCATGCAGGGCTTGGTGTTGGGATGTGTGGTTTGTTATATTGGGACATGTGTGAGGAGTAGGAGTGATGGGGGTGAGGGCGAGGGTGGGGGTCTGTGATGGCATGCAGGTAGGGTGGGGGATATAGTAGTAAAGCTTTGACTTACCAGAGTCCATTCCACCAGCTACTCCTGCAAGGCCCTCAGGATGAAGAATAGCCAAGACTTGCTCCTCCCATGTTGTTAGTTGTGGGGGAGGAGGTGGGTGTCCGCTGCCAGTCCTCTCTACCGCAAGGTGGTGTCTTGAGACCACAGAACGCACCTTTCCCCGTAGGTCGTTCCACCTCTTCCTGGCGTCATCCCTAGTTCTTGGGTGCTGTCCCACTGCGTTGACCCTGTCCACAATTCTTCGCCATAGCTCCATCTTCCTAGCAATGGTGGTGTGCTGCACCTGTGTTCCGAATAGCTGTGGCTCTACCCAGACGATTTCCTCCACCATGACCCTGAGCTCCTCCTCAGAGAACCTGGGGTGTCTTTGTCGTGCCATGGGGTGGTGTGGGTGATGTGTGGGGTGGTGTGTGTTGTGATGTGTGGGGTGATATTTAGTGGTGTGTTGTGTGAGGTGCGTGGATGTTGTGTGAGTGATGGTGTTGAGTGCCTGTGGATGCTTGTTTGTAGATTGTGGTGTCTCTCTCTGGCCTTCTTTCAGAATTTTTGGTAGTAGGGGTTTGTGGGTTATGTGGGTGTGTGTTTTATATTGTATTGGATGTGTGGGAGTGGTGTGTGTATGTGTATCAGGTGTGTGTATTGGGAATTGTCCAATGTGGTAGTGTTTTGTAAATGTGTTCTATTTTGAGCGCAGCGGTGTGTACCGCCAATAGAATACCGCGGTTGAAAGACTGCCGCGTGTATTCGTGGGTTGTGATAGTGTGGGCGTATTTCTGTTGGCGTGACGGTGGAGGTTTTGTTTTCACCAGTTTATCACTGACCTTTGGTGTGACGGACTTGTGTGGGTGTCTAAATTTGGGCGGATTCCGAGCAGTGGATCATAATGACCGTGGTGGAATTCCGCGGCCGCGGTGGGGTGCTGGAGGTCTTCTGCACGGCGGTAAGCGGCTTTTACTGCCAATGTTGTAATGACCCCCTGTGTCTTTAGTGCTGAATAATCCTTGCAGACGTCTCTGAGGCCCTGAGCAAGTGGTCAGCATAAGACAGTCTAGTGTGGGTCTGATTCTCAGGGCCAGGTAGTGGCTACAGAAGATCCCAAGCTGGCCCTGACCCATCCAGGCCCCATCATGGAACATGCACGCCCAAAGTTTACCTTGGTCAAGCATGGTCACCGGGTGCCCCCATAAGCACATCTAACCCCCCACTCACCAGCATAACAAGGGTCACTATTCTGGCATCTATTGTTGAGGCAACTTCACTGTTGCAATGGTGGATTCTCTATTGGAGTCCACTGATCCAAGCCTGTATGCCACAGAATCCTGGTATGTGTCTGGGGCCAGCGCCTGAAATTGATTCATGCCATGGAGTGAAACCTCAGCCAAAATCTGAGCTCGCTCTTGTGCTGCTTGTTCCCCTGAGGAGCGGCACCCAGGTCTGTGCTGGTGGTGGTGGCATTTGGGTCTCCCATTGGACCATCAATGCAGGTCTCTGGCCTCAGGGCCAGCTGATCCTGCACCCCCTTGGTACGCAGCCATTTACAGGCCTCCTCCAGGGAGGAGAAAAAGTGAGTCACGTCAACGTCCACTACCCTGAATCGTGCAGGGAACAGTAGGGCATAAGCTAGCTCCAATCTCTGCAGTTGCACTTTCACAGTTCCAAAAGTGTTGCAGTGCCTCTGGACCTCAGCTGTTTAGTCAAGGTATGCTGTAATGGTGTTCCCATTATGGACCCAGGGGCCTTTCCCCGGAATAACTGCAGAAGGAGATCCCTGTCCCTGTAATTATCTAGGCGTTCAATCACCAGGTCCAGTGGGGCACCCGAGGCAGGAGGACGGCAAGGAACACAATGGGCCATCTCCTGTGAGAAAAACTTGGGTATCAATTGGCCAGTACTGTTTGCGACAGGCAGTTCTTCAGAAAGAGTTCCATGTTTGGACCTTCCACCCTTTTAGGGAAGCCCAAGAAGCAGATGTTTTTCCAGCTTCTTCTACCCGCTCCTTGAAGATGCACACCTCTGTCCGTAAGAGCTTCAGTTGGTCCTGGACTGCTAGCAGGGGAAGCCCATAGTTGGCAGGCAGGACTCTGATCCGTATACCCTCTCCGTAAGTTTGGCACGGTCCGCTCATAGAAGCTTTGTTATCATCGGAACAGCCCTGAGTTGGGTCTGCATGGCTGTTTTGGGGTTTTGGATAGCCTGCACCATACATTCAAACATCATAGTGTGCTTCTTAAGTGTGCATTCCAGTTGCTGGATTGGGTCCACCGATGCCGGGGAGGCCGCAAGCACATCCATAATCATCTTTTGGGGGGAGGAGGCTTAGGAGTCTTTAGTTTACCCATGCCCCACCAGTTGCCAAATCCAGCAATCAAGAGCAATGGCATATTGCATGAGTATTATAACTTGATTGAACTCCAGTGTTTGTGGGGCAAACTTAAGAAGCCCACTTCTGTCCAAATATGCAACAAGGTATGGGAGCACCAAGATCAGGTGTTGTGATAGAGGTCTGCAGGGGAAACAAAAGCGAATAGGGCAGAGGGAGTTGGGAGGCCGTGAAGCGTCAATAGTTTTCCCATCTGTTTATGGGCCCAGTCATACAACTTACATCAGGGGCCTATATCAGGGGCCTGCTCAAGCCAAGTAGCTCCCGCTCAGCTATACGCAGCAACCCGGCCTACCTCCATATCACATTTGGGGGGTGGGCAGATTTATGATCGCCCTAGGGGGTGGTCAATAGCACACGACTCCAGCCAACCCCTGCTCGAATCCAAAGGCCGCAGACATCACCCAGGCCCAGTGGCCTCTCAGTTCATGCTGCCAGCAGTTTCCCTCTCCCTACATGCAGCAGAGGCCTGGTCCGTGGCAGAGAAGGGATGCAGATCTAAGGCATATGGCACTAGGGAGTCATAGAAGGCACCTCCTGTATTGACTCAAGCTCCTATTCCTGTTGCAGCACATCAGCAACCTCAAGTCCCAGTCACCTTGGGGTGGGGGAGCTTCTCTCAACCCCTCCTTCACTCCAGAATGCAATGTGTGGCCAAGCCTCCCCACTGGCAATTATGGCAGTGTTCTGCTGTGCCTCCCTGAGCTTCCTCAGGGGGGTATCCCGAAGTCCCAGTCAGCAGCCTCCCCGGTTCCACATGACTGATGTACACACTCACCGCGACCAGCCCGAGCCAAATGTCCTGAAGTGACTGCGCACTCCACTCGCTCAAACCTTGGAGGAGGAGGTAAGCACACAGCACCTCCTGCATAGACTCTTGCAATGTCGACCACCCAGCAGCACTAGGCCTCGCCGCCAGCTGCCCTTCAGCTCTACGATGTCTGCAGGCGTAGTGGAGCACAGCGCGCTTTCCTCAAACCCAGGCCCTGCAAGGCACCTGACTTCATTGGGTAGATGTTCAGCACCTCCTGCTCTATCGCCCGTGACCCAGCTTTCTGATCAGCCCCTCTATGCCTCTAATCTGCCAGATACCCCCATCTCTCATCACGGGAGGGGACACATGATGGGCTGCAGAATTGAGGTGGAACTGCAGGGGAGTTCACCACAAGTCCTCAGCTTCAGCCCGTGCAATTTCAGGAGGTCTGCAGGCATCAGAATCCATCTCAACTGACTGGCCATGTTAAAGCATCGACATGCCATTTTGTATGACATCGAGTGCAGATGAAGCAAAATTATTCAATAAATAAATATGAGTTGACAATGTGGTCATGTCATCGACAACAGCCAAAGCTTTCTCCAAATTTTCCTTATCAATTTTTCTTTAACATTCAGCAGCTTCTTGTTAAGAACTCTTCAAAATTTTGTTATAGCTTGCATATACAAAACGTTTAGAATGAAGATGTCTTACATACAATAAAAAATCCTGTAAATCTATATTATCTGAAAGGAGGGATAATGGTGTTTAAATGCTAACAGTGCTGAGTGTTCTAACCATTACTGACACAGTTTACCCACACTGTATCCAGTGCCAAACTCTGAGTACAATGACTGAAAATACCAGGGATCTAGCCTGTTTTCTTTAACCCTGTAGAAGAGTTTGAAAAACAAGCATTACAGCCATTGGTATCAATTGGCCAAAACAGCCACCCATCTGAACCAGAAAGTGAAGAATTGTATGATCCATTCTGAACCATTTCATTGAGCTGATCTTCTTGAAATTAACTTTCCAGTTATGAACCAGTGCAATAGAGGGAATACTTGGCGTATTCAAATTTTTAACATTGCCAAATCCAAGACAAGTAGGCCCTCATTACAACATTGGCGGTAAGTGCCGCTTACCTCCATGCTGCCTGCTGCCAACATACCGTGACCGCGGCAGTATACTGCTACCCGTATTATGACCCACACATAGAAATCCGCCACTAAACAGACACACACACAAGTCCGCCAGCCCAAAGGTCAGTGATAAACTGGTGGTCGCAAAACCCACACTGTTACGCCAACAGAAATACGCCCACAGCATCATGACCCACAAATCACCGCGGCGGGCATTCAACCATGGTAAACCATTGGCAGGACACACCGCCGCCCTCAAAATACACACACACACATACAAAACTACACCACATTGGACAATTCAAACCACACACACCTGACACACATACACACACCACACCACTATAAAACACACACCCACATTACCCACCACCCTTTATGACCCAAAGATTTTTGCAAGTGAGAGAGAGACAGGCCAGGAGCACCCACTGAATTTGAGCCACAAAACACCATCACCCATACACCATCCACGCACTTCACAGCACACACCCCAAAACATCACCCCACACACCCTCACACATACCACTCACACTATACCAATGACACCACAAAGACACCCCAGGTTCTAAGAGGAGGAGCTAAGGGTCATGGTAGAGGAAATCATCTGGTTAGAGCCACGGCTATTCGGATCACAGGTGCAGCAGACATCTATTGCATGGAAGATGGAGCTATGGCGGAGAGTCGTGGACAGGGTCAATGCTGTGGGACAGCACCGAAGAACAAGGGATGACATCAGGAAGAGGTGGAACGACCTACGGGGGAAGGTGCGTTCCGTGGTTGCAAGACACCAGATATCTGTACCGAGGACTGGCAGTGGACCCCCACCTCCTCCCCCACAATTAACAACATGGGAGGAGCAAGTCTTGGCGATCATGCATCCTGAGGGCATGGCAGGAGTAGCAGGAGGACTGGACTCTGGTACTACTTTATCCCCCACCATACCTGCATGCCATCACAAACAACAACCCCTACCCTCACCCCCATCACCCCACCACCTCACATATACCCCACCATCACAACCCACCCATCCCAATGCCAAGCCCTGCATGCAACACCAATGCATGGACCCGCATCACAGACCTGCATGGACAGCCATCACCACAGCATGCACACTAGTGACAATCACTTAGCCAAACCAATCACAACTCACACAAGCCAAAGCTGCCTTGCTAATAACAACCATAGGGGGAAACATACCCATACACAAGATGGCACACACCGAAACAATACCAATGCATCCCCACAGGACCCCCACTTAACATCACCGGAGAGGAGGTGCCAGCCACATCCAGTGCCCCCCAGAAGAGGCTCACAGTGATGACAACAGTTCTGCACTCCTGGATCACGATGACCAACCTGGCCCATCAGGGACATCTGGACCGTCGGTTACCCAGGCACAGTCCCAACCCACCACAGAGCTTCCCCCCTCAGGAAACACCACCATAGCACCCACCCAGCGGGCCCATCCTTCTGTCCCCAAGACACGTCAATCAGCAGTGTGTCCACCACTGCAGGGACCCCAGGCAACCCCACATGCACAGGAAGATCAGGGACCTGGGGTCAGTGGCAGTGGGCACACGGTTCAGGGGACAGAGGCACAGGACAACTGGGAAGCTGGGAGGACTGCTGTGCGACAGGGGGAGGACAGGCCCAGGGAACTGACTCTCCACGAGGCACTCACCAACATCCTGGGAGCATACCACCATTCCCAGGAGACCATGGGCCAGATACTGGTAAAGTTGCAGGAGACCCAGCGGCTGCAGTAGGGACAGTACCTGGGGATCATGGAGGACCTGAGGGACATCCACACTACACTGGTCACCATTGCAGGAGTGCTGGCAGACATGGCCAACACCATGAGGGAGGCAGTGGCACACCAACACTATCCACACCGAAGAACAGCCCTCCACCTCCGCCAACACTAGTGAACAGGAGGCCCCGCCATAGGAACAACAGGCCAGCAGCACCCCAACCCCTGCAGGAAAACCACCCCGCAAATGGTCCCTGCGATCCAGGCAGAAGCCAGAGAACATTGCAAAGACCCCCACCAGGAAATAAGACTCTCCTGATTGTCACCCTTGTGTCCCACTCTGTCACCCTGTCCACCTTGAAATACCGTTGCTCCTCTTCCTATGCTGCCTTGGACAATGCACCTGTGATACAAATGGACTGGACTCTACCCTGGACTTTCCTCCATCAGCAACCCAGCCCATTGCAATATCCCCTCCACTTATTAGCACCTAAATAAACACCCATGGAACAAAATCAAATATGGAGTCTGTCAATTGTTTGACATATGTATTAGTTTCACAAACTGTAAACATTGCAATTCAAATGTACCTTAATATTTACATAGGTATGACCTGTAGTGGGCAGCAGTAAACACACCAGTTGCCAGAGTGGGGCACAGAGATCTGAAAATAGACATTCCAAAGGGTACAGTAAGTAGCCATAGACATAGGGAAATCAGGCTGCCATGTTCAACGTCATACACAAAACTGCAATAGAAGGTAAAGTTACAGTGTCTTACCTGTGTGTCACTGGAAGTACTGTTGAATTAGTGTAGTTCTGTTGTCCACATCTTCTTCCTCTGCCTCCTCTTCGTCACTGTCCACAGGCTCCACTGCTGCCACACCACCATCCCAAGGCTCATCCTCCTGCAGAAAAGGCACCTGGCGTCTCAAGGCCAGGTTGTGCAACATGCAAAATGCAACGATGATCTGGCACACCTTCTTGGGTGAGTAGTACAGGGATCCACCTGTCAGATGGAGATACTGGAATCTGGCCTTCAGGAGGCCAAAGGTTTGTCTCCTTGTTCCCCCATGTGCCTCATTGTAACGTTCCTCTGCCCTTGTCCTGGCATTCGTCACTGGGGTCAGTAGCCATGAGAAGTTGGGGTAACCATTGTCACCTGCAAATATTGAGGGATATCTGTTAGCCACACACTCACCCTAAGGGCCAAACCCACACCCAGATACCTACATCAACTGGGTGGGGACCATGGGCTCACCTATTAGCCACACCCGGTGCCTCTGGAGCTGAGACATCACATATGGGATGCTGCTATTCCTCAAGATAAAGGCATCATGTACAGAGCCAGGATACTTTGCGTTGACATGGGCGATGTACTGGTCCGCCAAACACACCATCTGCACATTCAGAGAGTGAAAGCTTTTACTATTTCTGAACACTTGTTCATTCCTCTGGGGGGGGAACAAACGCAATATGTGTACCATCAATGGCACCAATGATGTTGGGGATATGTCCCAGTGCATAGAAGTTAGCCTTCACTGTGGCCAAATCCTCCTCCTGGGGGAATACGATGTAGCTGCGTATGTGTTTCAGCAGGGCAGACAACACTCTGGTCAGCACGTTTGAGAACATAGGCTGTGACATCCCTGATGCCATGGCCACTGTCGCTTGGAAGGAGCCACTTGCCAGGAAATGGAGCAATGACAGAACCTGCACTAGAGAGGGGACACCTGTGGGGTGGCGGATAGCAGATATCAGGTCTGGCTCCAATTGGGCACACAGTTCTTGGATTGTGGCCCTATCAAGGCTGTAGGTCAAGATAATGTGCCTGTCCTCCATTGTCGCCAGATCCACCAGGGGTCTGTACACGGGGGATATCTCCATCTCCTATTCATCATCAGTGGTTTAGCAGAAGGTCATATTCACACATATTTCAACATTAATATGCAATTATTGCACCTCAGCCCTGCTGCCCTCAGTGAGGAGGCTATTGACCTCCTGAGATCCCTCTCTGTTTGGCAGTCAACCATACTGAATGCCATCCAGGGTGTAGCAGGGCATTTGCAACAAACAAATGCATACCTGGAGGGCATTCACTCTGGCGTGGTGGCCCAACAGAGAGCATTCCAGGCTCTGGCCAACTTACTGATGGCAACCATTGTCCCTGTCTCCAGCCTCCCCCTCCAACTTCCTCTACCCAGTCCCAATCCCCTCAACCCCAGCCTATCCCAAGCACACCTTTAGACCAGCAATCACCCAAATCAACACACAGAAGTGGCTCAGGCAAACGCAAGCACCACACTTCATCTCACAGGCACTCACACATGCACCATCCACATGCAGACATACCAACATCCACTGCCTCCACTGTGTCCCCCTCCCCCTTGTCGTCCACCTCCCTCCTAGTAGCGTCTCCACTCACACCTGCATGCACTACATCCTCATCCACTACCTCCATCACCAGCATACCTATCACTACACGCCCCTCACTGGCAGTCACCACCCCCACATCCATGCACACGTCCCCTGTGTCCTATCCCACTGTGTCTGTGCCCCCTCCTACCAAAGTACACAAACGCAAGCACTCAGACACCCAACAGCCATCCACCTCACAACAGCATCCAGCCCATGCACCCAAACACAGCAGACACCTCCTACAACCACTCCCTCTTCCTACACACCCAAACCTTCACCCTCTTCCTGCCCCAGTGTCCCTAAGAAGCTTTTACTCACCAACATTGACCTATTCCCTACCTCTCTCTCTCCCCGTCCTTCACTTCTGGCCAGCGTGGCCAAGACCCAGCACCTCAGCCACCCAGTCCATGGCCACTGTGGTTTCTGCAGCAACTTCAGGTGTGAGAGGATCCAAGGAGTCACTCGTCAGCCCAGCCAGTGTGCCAGCACCACCTGCCAAGGCCAAGAAGGGTCCGCCACCTAGCAAGGGCAAGAAGGGGACACCTGCCAGCAAGGGGAAGGAGGCACCACCAGCCAGCAAGGGCAAGAAAAAGACACCAGCTGGCAGAAGCAAGGAGGCACCACTATCTGCCAAGGGCAGGAAGGGGCACACAACACCAGCCATGGCACTTCAGCCGTCCGAGGCTGCAGGTGAAGGCCTGGAGGCTACCACCACCAGTGCCAGCACCACCACCTGCACTGCGGCCACCACCTCCACCTGCACAGCTGCCAGCACCGCCACATGCACCGCTGCCAGCAGCACCACTGCCACCAGCAGCAGCCCCAGTGGGCAGCCGTCCGAGGCTGCAGGTGAAGGCCTGGAGGCTACCACCACCACTGACAGCACCGCCACCTGCAGCGCAACTGGCATCCACTAAGCAGCTGTCACCTCTGGCGAGCAGTGTGTAGTGGTGACTACATGGGCTGCAGTGCGTCCTGGCCCCTGCAACACCTGTCGGTGTGACACACAGGTGAGAGACTGTGACCTTGCCCCATCCAGGATGAAGCACACTGAGTACAAGGCCCCCTCCAGAACCAGTGGAAGAAGGCATCCACTCAGCCCCTCCTTGCCAGGATGAAGCACACTGGGCACAAGGCCCCCTCCAGAACCTGTGGAAGAAGGCATCCACTCAGCCCCTTCTTGCCAGGATGAAGCACACTGGGCATAAGGCCCCCTCCAGAACCTGTGGAAGAAGGCATCTACTGAGCCCCTCCTTGCCAGGATGTACCACACTGGGCACAAGGCCCCCTCGAGAACCTGTGGAAGAAGGCATCTACTGAGCCCCTCCTTGCCAGGATGTACCACACTGGCCACAAGGCCCCCTCCAGAACCTGTGGAAGAAGGCATCCACTCAGCCCCTCCTCGCCCGGATGAAGCACACTGGGCACAAGGCCGCCTCCAGAACCAGTGGAAGAAGGCATCCACTCAGCCCCTCCTTGCCAGAATGTAGCACACTGGTCACAAAGCCCCCCTCCAGAACCAGTGGAAGAAGGCATCCGCTTGAGAGACTGTGGCTTTGCACTCCCCAGGACCAATCAGTGGGCAAACCACCCACTAGAGAGACTGTGGTTTTGCACTCCCCAGGACCAAGCAGTGGGCATAGAGCCCCCTCCCGGCCAGTGGTAACATCTTCCGGCTGAGGTGCACCCCCATTCCCCGTTCCCCTGAGGTGCCTGTGTATTTGCGACCTGATGCCTCTGCAGTGTTCTCTCCGTATTGAGGCAGGAGTCAAGTGTGGCCTTGGCCTATGTGTTATGGCCCTGTGGGCCACGGACATTTTGGAGTGGGCATTGTCCCTCCTTTTGTATATATTGTACATACTGCTTATTGTTTAAAGACATATTTATCTAAAATTGCACTATTACACTCATTTTAATCCATTCCTTTTGTCCTTGCGTTATTCCTGAGAGTTACGGGGTGTATATGTAATGTTGTTGCTACTGTTTGTGTGTATGGTGTTGGGTGTGGGAGTGTTGCATGTTGCGTGTGTGTGTCACTATCTTTTTCCTCCCCCCCTCACTTGTGTGCTAGGTGCAGTACTCCCCGTGGTCGTCTTCGCCGGCGTTCGTGTTCCTGGTGTATGAGAAGGTACACCAGCATTGGAAAAAATTGCAGCTCGGGCTCCATGGCGTCGTGATTCTTCCTTGAGTGTCGAGAGGTGAGTCGTTTCCCTTCAGTGTTCTGTTTCCGCCGTGCTTTTGATGCCATTGGTACTGCCCCGGAAAAGCTGGCTGATAGGCGTGTTGTAATGCTGTGGGTGGTACATTGTCTTCCGCCTGGCTGTTGGCCATTACCGCTGCGGTGTTTGTTGCTACTGCCGTGGCGGTCGATATGTTAAAGTGGCTGTTTGTGTTGGCGGTTTCCGCCGTGGTCATGATTCCATTTTTTTTTACCACCGGCCTGTTGCCAGTGTTACCGCCGCTTTATCAGCGACTGCCAGGGTTGTAATGAGGGCCGTAGTCTTTTGTACTCTTGTTTAAGAAGATAATCTGGCAAGGGATTAGACATGCCCTAAACAAAGGTCCTGCCAATTGCATGTTCTCCAAACAGATAGTATTTTTCCAGTACTCATGACCCCGTTGGGAAAGTTGTAAAATATAAGATTCAGAATAAGACAACTTTGTGTGTGTGAGACCAGGTTTTTCTTCTGTGGTGAAAGTGTAAGTTGATAATAAATATGAAATCATGTTTATAGGAACATGAGTGGAACAGTAAGGGAATTTTTTTCAGATTTGTATCCAAGCTACCTCTGGGTGGTGTCCGTCAGTGTTTCCACTGGGTATAATTAAAAACATCACGTGGGGTATTAGGTCTGGTTAAGTAATCATGGGCATAATGAAAACAAAACATTTCACAATAATTTGCAAATACAATCCCCATTTTCAAAAACCCTTTATGTTTGTAATTCAGATAGCATATTAGTAGCTGTCATAAGATCCACTTCATCAGAAACAGAACAAATGCTAATAATGTCATCTATAGCAAAATTCAATACAAGCTAAGTTTGCAGAGTTTCTGTGGGACCAAAAATGTAATTCACAACTTTATCCCACACAATACCATCATGGACAGGGAATGCCACAATGTTCACAAGGAATAAGTCTCTTCAGACCTGAGCGAGTAAGAATGTGGAGCAAGCACCTCAGCAACCAGTTCAGGAGCAGTACGATCAGGGAGTTAATGTCCATTCAACAGAAGAAGAAATTGTAATAAGCCCAATCCAAAGGAGAAGAAAAAATAATAAAAACGTCAATCTTACGTCAGAAAAACACCCTGTGTTGTCTATATCAGTCTGTATGAAAGAAAGTTCAGCATTTGAAGACTCCAGTCGAGGAGCAGCAAGATTAGGACTATTTAATACATGTAGAGGGATCTCTCGCAGTGTAGGTAGAGGTTACAAGGAACTATGCAGAAACCCTTGTGGCCGACTATGGAGGACTGGCCACATGGTGTAGCTTGATCAAATCAATGGAATCTTGTTGTTTCTGTTTACAAGCAGCAAACGGTGGCAAAATCACAGTTTGAGTACCTTGGACAGCAAGGATGGGCACCGGTGCATCGTAGGATTGGCTGAACTCTTTTTCTTTTTTCTTCTTCTCATGGACTAGAGCCCTAAAATTAGAAACCCAACCAGAAACTTCATCAGTGACAGACAGTTTGGACCTTAAATTGTAGTGTTCATCTCCAAAGTCTTGCAATTCCTGTAAGACAGTGAAAAGTTCTTTGATTTCAAAGGGCGCATCATCTGCTACTGCACCAGAGTTATTAAGATATGGAACAGTGATACCCCAAAATGTATGTCACATGGGGTCCGACCACCCAACATTCTTCTAGGCAGATTATTTAAAATTTAAAGCTCTCTGTACACCATATAGGTGATGGATCCAACTTCTACCTAAACCGAATACCCTGTCTGTTGAGGACTGATTCAAGTCACGGTTCTTGTGTTCTACTATTGAGTTTCCTACAGGATGATAGGAGGTGGAAGTATGCATAGCAGCACCCAGGGTCCCCATAGTATCCAGGTATGCCTTAGAGGCGAAAGCTAGGCCCTGGTTTGAGTGGAATGCTGCCATTACATATGTACCACTAAAGGCTTGTAAATCTTTAATAACCTTTCCAGCATCAGCTGTGACCACACCCATAGAAATCAAGAACAAGAATCAACAGCCACTAAGATATATTTGAAGGCACCATCCAAATGGAGTAGTCTGCAATAATCTAAATTGTAATAGCTTATTTTAAACTAATAGTTGTGTCTGCTTTGGGTGAGCAACTGTGAAACTCTTAGTTTGTTGACATTACAAATGAGTGGTCTGACCATACCTTCATACAATTCAAATGGAGGGTTGAGCACGTCATCGTGGACATAGGACTAGTCTCCCTCTATCTCGTAGAAGCTGGGATACAGTCTCCACTACAGAGTATAGTATTTTTCTGAATGAGCATGCTCCATCAATGAGCAGAGATATTGACTCTGACGGTCTTTAGGTTAATGCCTGGCTTTTAAAGGCGGCAAATACCATTGCCCCCATTAAATCAGTAGCTGCACACACCATGGGCCAACTGCAGTCTGCTCCCCGGTTTAATGATGAACTCAAAAAGTTACTTAGTCAATGCAAAAAAACTGGAAAGAGGTTGAAGGAAACTCTATCTTTCTGAGGAGAAAACCTAGAGTGCTTTAACCAACTATCACCATACAATCAAGAAAGCTCAAGCAGACTTCTTTACAGTCCAGATTGTAGACTCCAATAATAAACTTGGTGAGGTATTTAAAATTGTTAAAAAGTTTACCGAACCTGATCTGCTGCAGCTATTAGCTGCTTCCCCTAAATTGTCTACACAACTCTCGGGAATTTTTGACACAAAAATAAAAGACATTGTTAACTCATTAAGATCTGTGATCCCCCGGTTGTTAGTGGACCAAATGTCCTGCAGGAGATTGCCCCAACAACCTTGTCTTACTCTCTGCAAGAGTACGCACCCA
Organism: Pleurodeles waltl; assembly: GCF_031143425.1. Lineage (NCBI taxonomy): Eukaryota > Metazoa > Chordata > Amphibia > Caudata > Salamandridae > Pleurodeles > Pleurodeles waltl. Next base: position 1,764,593,940 of record NC_090440.1, read on the forward strand.
TCTCTTTGGAAGAGTCTGCACACGCCCTAAGAGCCTTCAAATCAGGTTCCCAATAGGATCCTTGTCCTACCTATATCCTTATATGTTTTGCGCAGCCATTAATCCCTCTTTAAACCAGCTTCTAAACAGGATTATTCACATAGTGACGGTACCCAGCTGTAGGAAACAGGCTAAATTGATTCCTCTTCTAAAGATGCTACCAGCTAACTAATCTACTCCATTGAATTTCAGACCAATGTCCTTGTTGTCAGTATTTGCCAAGGTTTTAGAAAAGCTAATAAATTTCCAACTTTCCAGCTATGTGGAACAAAACAAGCTGCTACATCCTTCTCAATCGGGCTTTCACCTCAGCTTCGGCACCAAAACTACCCCGTTGAAGGTTGCAGACTCTATTAAGCTTGCAGTGGATCAGGGGCTCTAATTCTTCTTGATTCATCTGCAGATTTTGATACTGTTTCGCACCCCATTTTATTTTTTTGCAGCATCTTGAAGACATTGGTGCATGTGGCCCTGCATTGACCTGGTTCCAGTCCTTTCTCTCACTAAGAAGCCAAATTAGTATGGAAGGCTCCATACACCTCGGAACTTAAGCCCCTAGATTTCAGTGTGCCTCAGGGTTTCGGCATCAAGCCCAACACTGTTCAATGTTTATATAACCCCACTGGTGACTCTTGAAGAATCCTACAGTGTACAAATAGTCTTATGCCAATGACACCAGGATTCTTCTCACTTTAGGCAAAAACTAACCCAACGTTTTTTAGTAAATGTAAAGCCTGTATTACAGCAGTGCTTCAGTGGAAGCACTTTATCAACACACAATGTAATGCTAGTAAAATAGAAATTCTGCTCTGTGGTCTACCTCCTCCCAATAGGAATTACGACTGTTGGCTAAGTGGTATGCCATCTCCACCCACCCCTGTCATGATGGCACATAATCTAGGAGTGAAGTTTGACAGTTCTGTCACTTTTGCCCCCCAGGTAGCTGTTGTAGGGTCTTGCTTTGGACTTCTGAAAGTTCTAATGAAGTTCCTCTACCTTATTCCTCAGACACAGTAGAAAGCAGTGATACATGCCCTGATCATTTCACAGCAGGACTACACCAGTTCTCTTTGTTGGAGTCTTTCGGATTAATTCCATACGAGACTTTTGTTAGTTGAGAAAGCTGCAGCCTTGCTCCTGCTGAAACTCTCAAGAGGAGACAATATCTGCCCTTACTTGAAAGAGCTGCACCGGTTGTGTATCAAGGAACGAGTGGGTTTAATGGACTTTTATTGGAGCATAGAGCATTCTAACACTCTGATTCCCAGGACCTACCTGACAAAATTACCCTGTACCAACCATCAAGAACACTCCATTCATCCAGCGCTTTGATGGTGGTGATTCCACAATTCAAAAGGAAGAAATGGGGTGGTAGTTCCTTCTCTTACCTGGCTGCCAGGGACTGAAATGCTCTTCCTCAGCATCTCTTCTCCACAAAAGGCATACTGGCATCAAGCAAATTCTTAAGACATGGCTCTTTGGACTAGCTTACCAATATAGTCATTGAGATTGATCAGCTTTTTATCCAGTGCCAGGACACTCACTAAGTAGCTGCTGCACTCTTTAAAGCCCTTTTCATTGATTGATTGATTAATGTCACATCAAGGTACACATTTTTGGTCTGCTGATAAAGACTCTGCCACTAGTATCACTTCTGCAATAAAGACACTGTAGCCATCACACCTCCATGGGCACATGTCAACCCTTCATGAGCAGCAATTATTAACTCTAGCCTATGGTCCCAGATAGTGATCACTCAATCACTCACCCCAGGAATGCTGGCAAAGAGACATTTTGTGGACTCAATACAGAGGAGTTTGTAGCAGTATAGCCTTTAGTCAGGGGCTTGCCACCAGCTAAAGCAGTGACCACAGCCATAATGTCATCATCTTTCCTCCAATGTGAGCCACATGTACAGTTTGAACAGCTGCCTTAGCAGCTTCATCAGCCAATACATTCACTGCAATGTGTATTGCAACTAGGCCTGGGCAGAAATATTCAATCCACTTGCAGAGTTTGCAGAATTCGGGCACTGTGCACCATGCAGAGTAACACGGAGTTCCCTGAATTCCGCCATCTGGAATATGGTGGAATTGTTTTTCCATTAGCGTGTGCAAGACTAATGTTTGGCATGCACTGGTGAGTGCCATGTTACTCTCAGGCCACTTGCGAGCAGGTGCGAGATTTCTCACATGCTAGCACAGCTTCTATCCGCAATAGCACCTTTATATTGCTGCTTGGGAGCATGAGCGACCGCGGCTACACCTCAAGCAGATCTTCTACTCGAGAAGCTGTTAAATCTACTCAAAATAAATTTTCTGTGAATTTTCTACTCCAACTTCAAAAAACTTCAAAACAGGAAGGTAGTGCCCCAGAGACTCCAACTTCCTGTTCCTGTCCAGCGAGCACCTCCCAGTGCTTTGTCCATCCACTAGTCACTTTTTCCTTCGATTTCAAAGTGGAAGGATCACTCTCTTTATCTGCTGAATATATACAATTGGATTTAAGATCTTTGTTTTTGTGATATCACACAAGTATGTTCAAAAACTATAGGGGTGTTGTTTGTTTGATAGGGCATGCACCAGTAATTCTTTGTACTTTTATCAGATTTTTAAATTTCATTGTGGTGTGTGGCCTGGAGTTTAAGTAGGGGTCTAGGTTTTTTTACATTTCATTTTTCACCCCTTGTAAAGAAAAAATGTTGCACAGTTCAGTACCTTTTCTCTATGTTTGTTACATTAGAAATTCTTAGACCTGTCAGCTTTTGGTGCGTTTCTCCCTTTCTTTTTGCTTCTGAGCTCCAGTTTTTGTTCCTGTGGTGAATTTTGTTTTTGCTGGCTTTAGTACTCTGGGCGCTTTACCATTGCCAACCAGTGCTATAGTGCAAGTGCTCCCTGTCTAAAAAGTATAGATGATTGATTTTTAGTAAAGGGAACTATGTGTGCCCAGGGCCTGTAAACTAAAAGCTACTAGTGGGCCTACAGCACTGATTGAGCCAACCAGATGAGCAGCGCTGTAAACATGTCTCAGACCAGCCACTGCAGTGTCTGTATGTGCAGTTTTAAGCTACTACTTTGACCTGGCAAGTGCACCCACTTGCCAGGCCCAAACTATCCCTTTTACTACATATAAGTCACCTCTAAAGTAGGCCCAAGTCAGCCCCATGGGCACGGTGCAGTGTATTGAAATGGTAGGATATGTGTTGGTGTGTTTTACATGTCCTGATAGTGAAACACTGCTATATTCTGTTTTAACTATTGCAAGGGCTATCTCTCCCATAGGGTAACAAGGGTAACAAGGGGATTGCCTTGAAATATTTTATAATTGTAATTTCCCATTGGGAACAGACAGACATGGAGTTTGGAGTCTCTGAACTCACAATTTAAAAATACATCTTTTGGTGAAGATGTTTTTCAAATTGTAAGTGTGAAAATGCCACTTTTAGAAAGTGGGCATTTTCTTGCTTAACTATTCTGTGCCTCTGTCTGTCTGTGGAATACACGCCAGGTAGGCATGACGGTTAATTCACTTTAGACAGTCATACAAATGGAGCTGAAGTGTGCTCTGCATATCCTGAAGGGTCTTCCTGTGCTAGAGTGGTGGGAGGAGCTGACAATTGCGCCTGAATAGGGATGCGTCTGTCCTCACACAAAGCAATTTCCAAACCCCTGGAGCGTGCAGGGAAAGGCAAGGTCTTGGGCACTACAAATACTTCTCTTTGAAGTTTGCCTACTTCAATGACAGAAATGGGTGTAAGTACTGGACCTCTGACACAACGTAGTTAAAATCTTTCTGGACTGAGGATAATTCTGCCAGAAAGAAGAGGTGGATTTTGTAGGAGGGACTGCCACTTTGCCTGTTGCTTTGCTGTGCTGGCCTGCTGCTTGCTGCTTCTGTCCTTTGAGTGAAAGGACTGGGATTGCCTTTTCCATCCTGCTTTCAAAGGTTCTCTGAGGTCTTGGGCTGAGCTTGTGTCCTGTTAAGAAGCCATGGTATCGGCTGAGTGCAATGACTGAGACTGATGCCGCAGGAACGATGCCGTCACAATGCCTTGGATGTCCCTCCACAGCATGAGTCCTGAGTGGTGTATCACCTACATCTGTTGCACCAGGCTCCGACCCAACACCTTTGGCTACATGGTGTGATTGCAACATTGCAAAGTTGACGCCTCGCTTCTTGATCTGCTGAATTAATCGACTCTGCTTTGTTGTAAGGAACTGGCAACTCACCAGCGACGTCGCATCATCTCCTCTGAAACTGTAAGGAAATGACGCCTCACCTCTCTTGCTTTGCAGTAAGGAACCAACATCTTACCTTCCCGGTGGCAGCAAGGAACAGACGCCGCACCGACTTCAGCGATCCCTCACCTCCCGAACACAATGCAACATATTTATTTCCTCATCATTTTCCAAGGTATTGTACCTGGGGTCAGTGCGACTCTGTGACTGGACCTCACTCCCTTGCGAGTGGCGTCCAACTGTTAGAAGTGAACCTGTGAAGACGTTGTGGAAGCCCTAGTTGAAGCTATTGTGTTTCTAAGTGCTATACTGAGATTTATGCTTTGAAAATGTGTATCTTTACTTATGTATGTTGAATTTATGTTGTTTTGATCTTGTTTTATTCAGATAAATATTGGCTATATTTCTAAACTGGTGTGGAGTACTTTTGTGATGTTTTCACTGTGTTACTGTGTCTGTGTACAAATAGTTTACACATTGCCTACGAGATAAGTCTGACCGCTCGTGCCAAGCTACCAAGGGTGTGAGCAGGGGTTATCTTAGCTGTGTGGCTCCCTTACCCTGACTAGAGTGAAGGTCCATATTTGCACAGGGTACAAACCAATGCCAACTAGAGACTCCATTTCTGACAGTAATGTTCATTTATTTTACTATGTGGCCTCGTCTGGCAACGGGTCATCCAGTCAGTAGGTCCAGTACTAGTCATCAAAACATGAAAGAACTGTTTCTGTGGTATGTTTTATTTAAAACATAATTTAGGGCAGGGGTGGCAATGAATTAAATTAAAAATGTGGGTTATTGTTTGTATTTCACATTTTTTCTGCAAAAAGTGTATATGTGGGACAATGTTTGATGCCATAGGAGAATGTGTGATGTCGTAAAAGTTTTATAGCTTAGTTAATGTTCATGTTTGGCATTGATGAGCTAATGGTAGTATTTTCTTCATTGTTATCATGCCCATTTCATGTAGCCATCCAGTGTGTTTTGCCATAGGATTGCATGTGTTCTTTGTTCTTCACACATCCATGCCAGTGCTTTATATAATATGTGTTAGAAATGGGGTCTCTAGTTGGCAGTCAGTTAGCACTCTGTCCAAGCAGGGACACTCACTATAGTCAGGGTAAGGAGTCAGGCTTATCTCAGAGAAAATGCGTAAAGTATTTGTACCAACACACACAGTAACACAGTGAAAACACTTCAAAAGCACTCAACACCAGCTTAGAAAAATAGCCAATATTTATTTGAGTAATACAAGACCAAAATGACATCATCCAACATACTAAAACAAAGATATGAATTTTCAAAGATTAAACTTCAATATAGCGCTTAGAAACACAATATCGCCAACTTGGGCTATCACAACGTCATTGATGGAGTTGCTTCTAAGAATCCGACGCAACTTGCGAGGAGGATGCCGGTCACTGAGCCGCACGGACCCCAAGGAAGGATAACTTTGGTAAACAAGGAAACAAGCCTGTGCACAGAGTCAGGGAGGTGAGGAGTCGCTGGACCCATTGCAGCGTTGGTTCCTTACTGCAGAGCAAGGGAGGTGATGCGGCATCAGGGCGAGGCATCGGTTCCTGATGATCTGTCGGGGTCGATGATTCCGGCGGGTCAAGAAGCATTGGGCAACCTCACTGGGTTGCAGTCACACCATGGGGCTACAGGTGCTTCGGCAGAGTTAGGTGTCACAGACTTCTGTGACACAGCACTCTGGACTCTCAGAGTCGCTGGACTTCAGCGAGGCTGCAGCAGTGTCGGGCTTACGGTGTCAGTCAGGGTTGTCACACTTCAATGGGGACCACAGATTTGTTTTGCAGGCAGCAGGGCGTAGTCGTGCATGGGTGCCGGTTCTGGAGTCATCCGGAGTCGGTGTGCCTGGATCTTCTTGTTTTTAGGCCAGCATTTACTCCCAAGGGCCCAGAAATTGAAATAGGCACCACTTAGCAAGTCAGGGTCCACAGCATGAGTACCCAGGTGCTGGAGGGTGAAGTCTTTGGTGTCCCTGAGACTTCTTAACAGGAGGTAAGATCAGTACAAACCATTGGAGAAACTGCACTAGCAGGATTTCAGAAAGCAAAGTCCAGTCCTTTCCCCCTTAAGGCAGAAGCAGCAGAAGTAGGCCAACACAGCAAAGCAACAGGCAGAGTGGCTGGTCCTCCTCAAGCATCAAGCTTTTCCCCTGGCAGAGGCTCCTCTTGATCCAGAAGTAATCTAAAGTTGTGGGGTCAGCAGTCCAATACTTATTCTCATTTCTGCTTTTGAAGTAGGCAAACTTCAAAGGAAAGTCTTTCTAGTGCACAAGACCCTTCCTCTTCCTTGCCCTGCCCCAGACACATACAAGAGTGTTGGAGTCTGTTTTGTGGGAGGGCAGGCACAGCCCTTTCAAGTGCAGGTTTCAGCTCCTGCCTCCCACTCTAGCACAGGAAGACTCATCAGGATATGCAGGACACACCTCAGCTCCCTTTGTGTCACTGTCTAGAGTGAATTCTAAGCTCAACTAACCCAGACATGTATTCAGCAGCCAAGCAGAGGCATGGAATGGTTAAGCAAGAAACTGCCCACTTTCTAAAATTGGCATTTTCAAAACAGAAAATCTAAAAACCAACTCTACCAAAAGATGTATCTCTATGTGCTCCCAGTGGGAAACTGCACTTAAAAGACATTTCAAGGCAGCAGTCCCCATGTTAACCTATGGAAGAGATCAGCCTTACAATAGTGAAAACGGAATTTGGCAGTATTTCACTATCAGGACACGTAAAACACACCAGTACATGTCCTACCTTTTAAATACACTGCACCCTGCCCTTGGGGCTACCTTGGTCCTATCTTAGGAGTGACTTACATGTAGTAAAAGGGAAGGTTTGGGCCTGGCAAATTGGTATAGTTGCCTGGTTGAATTGGCAGTGCAAAACCGCACACACAGACACTGCAGTGGCAGGTCTGAGACATGTATAGGGCTACTCATGTGGGTAGCTCAATCAGTGCTGCAGGTCCACTATTAGCATTTGATTTACAGGCCCTAGACACACATAGTGCACTTTACTAGGGACTTACCAGTAAATCAAATGTGCCAATCATGGTAAATCACTTACCAATATCTTTTAGATAGAGAGCAGTTGCAATTTAGCACTGGTTAGCAGTGGTAAACACAGGGTCCAAAAACAAGAAGTCAGAAGCAAGAAGTACAAGGACACCATGCCAAGAGCTGCCAGGTCTAGCAGGTACCCAATCATTTTAGGAAACAAAGCAAAGTGGACAGCAGCCAGCAATATTAGATCTTCCTTAAGTTGGGGAAGAACAGGAGGTTGAGCTTGTTGCTGAGCAGGAATCTCTCTTTTAGAATAATTGGCTCCCATATCTCTAGCCCCAAAAAAAGGGTACTCCACCATCTTCTCCAAGCACCCCTCCTGATGATGATCTTGACATGTATTGGACCCCAGCAGAGACCAAGATATGCCAGGAGAGGCAAAATAAAAGAACATTTTCTGAAAGCCTGGGAATTATGGAAGAGGATGAGGAGGATGACAACAAGCCAGTCATTGTTATGTAAGCTGGCCCAGATGATGCAGACATTACCCCTCCTATTCAACCTGCTCCGAGTATGTGGCACAGGTACCACTGCCAACACCAGCTCCCATATTTGTAAGACCCCTGCTGAGACCTGCATCTACCCTACATTAGTAGAAGTATGCACTGCAGAGAGGCAATCAACAACACCTACCTCCAACACTTCCTCAGGCATTGGCACTGGCACACTAAGGATGCTCTTCTCCCCAATTTGGAACTTTTTTCGGTTAGCAAGCAGGAGGATAATAGTGCAATGTGTTCAATTTGCCACACAAGTGTTTATCAAGGTAAGCCTGGTTTACACTATAGTACTGGAGGCCAAACGACCCATATGAAAAAACATCAAACTCAGCGACCTCAAAATGCCAGCAGAGTCAGATGGAGACATCACTGCATATATCAACTGTTCCAGTGCTCCATCATGATGTGCTACAATTGGTTGGACAGGCTTTGCATCAAAGTGCTGTTCACACTATCCATCTGACGGCAAACATGTGGACGAGGTGTCAAGCAACTGATTACTTGTGTATCACTACACACTGCATCTCTTTTTGTGGGGGTTGGCAACAGCTACCTACAGGTCTCAGTGCTGAAGATACTTTTAAGGGCATTCAGCTGCATGCAACAGTAGCCATCCCATACAGCTGCAAACATCTTGGAAGACTTTAACAGCAAGGTGTTTGAGTGGCTGTGGCCCAGAGGTCTCAGAAATGGATTTGGTGCCATGGACAAGAGCAGTAATATAGTCAAGGCCATGTCAGATGGGGGCTATTTCGGGTACTTATGTTTGGCACATTGCATCAACCTAATTGTGAAGGACTTTCTAAAAAAAAGACATAGAAACATACTGACTATGTGCAGAAAAATCTGCACTCATTTGAGCTATTCTTTTTAAGCCCCAAAGCAGCTGAGGATTATTCAGCATGTTCTCAAATTAGGGTAAAAAAAAGTAATCAACATCATCAGTAATGTTAAGGAAGAGACCCATTGGATCCATCTAGGATGCAAGGCTTTCGTGTTTGAGGCACTAGCCTGGTCTCAGCCTCTAGAGATAGTACAGGAGATACCACATTTATACATGTCACTTGTGCCAATGGATGTTTCTTCAAGACAGCCTTTTGAGCTGCAGTCAAATTGTTTTCTGTTGATGCAAAATGCATTACCTCATTGGAATATAAATGTGATTTATAAGCTATCAGTACTGTTTCTCCATCATAAAATAAAATGTGTAACCGCTACAACCTGTAGTTATGTGGATCACTAAATTAGTAGAGGTAACAAAAGTATGTCCGCCTGTAAATTCTGGAGAATATTAGTATTTTCAGAAGTCCATGTTTAGTAGAAAAGCCTGGACGAATAAAAGTGTTCAACGGTTGAATCCATTTTCGATAATCTCTTATGTATGCTCTACCCAAATGTAGATGTCCTAAAAGCGACTGACGATTTCTTTAAGGTATTTGGTGGTTGTTCAACTCTGGCCAAATACTTGTTGAAGTCACTGTCAGATGTAAATGCCATCAATGTAAAATAATGCTTCTGGGTCAATTTGTGGCATTGTGGGAGCCAACAAAATCTTCTTTGGGCTCAGCACTGAGAAGGCTGTCAAATTCTGGCTTTCAGGTGCTATATTGTGGCAAAAAAAAAACACTGGAAATGTCCAATGTAGTTTTGTATTTTTATGAACTATTATTTATCAAACCCTGGCTCTGTTAAATCTCCACAGCAAAAGTCTGTGTGAGACTGTTTAAATGCTATAGTCTAAGGTTTAATTGCAGGAAATGATGGATTATTCATAGGGGAGACAAAAGCCCCAATTGTGACAGAATCTCCCTGACTGCATGTTTAACTGTATGTTTAACTGGATATTGTGCTTGAAACTGCGGTCTCAAATTTATGGGTATAACCTAACAGGAGCCCTTATCCCAATCTGCATGGTTATAATATAAAAGTAGGGCTTGTGCAAGATCCCAATCTGCAGCATATGCTGCTTTGACCTCCTCTGCAACAAGAACGGAAAAGGAAGGCATTATTACATCCTTCCCTTGTTAATCATTTCTAATAAACTTTGGTGGCCAATCAGTCTCAGACAAGAGAAGTCTTATTCAGTGGTCAAATTCTGCCAGAATATTACTTTAATAGTATGTGGTATGTTGTCCTCACTTAGAATTTTTAAATTATAAAGTCTTATCAGGAGGGGTAAGCCTCTGATCTGGAGTTTCGACTTGAATACATTAATCAGTCAGTCTTGCAACCAGAAACTCTTGAAGACTCTGTTGAACTACTGTGCTGCGGTGTTGCGAAGACTTCTAACCCGCGTCTTGTTCTGAAGAAGATTTCTGAGCATTTTTGGCATGTTTAGTGGAAATTCCATCCACTTTTAGCTTTTAAACTGTGCTTTGCCACTCCTGCACTGTGCTTTGCCACTCCTGCAAACGTATCTTCCACCACGCAACTACCATGACCACCAGCCCACGTGCCATCAACCACCTCAAATGCATCCTGGTCAACGCTCGATCCGTCCACAAGCACGCCGTTGAACTCTGGGACCTCCTGGACTCCACAGCACCGGACGTCTCCTTCATCACGGAGACCTGGATGAATGCCTCTTCGGTCCCAGACATCGCCATAGCCATCCCCAAAGGCTACAAGATTTCCAGGAAAGTCCACACCAACCAAGTAGGAGGAGGAATCGCCATCGTCTTCAAAGACTCCATCAGCGTCACCACCTCCACCAAAGACACCCCTCTCGCCGCAGAACACCTGCATTTCCAGATTCGCACCGACCCCAGGACCACCCTCAGAGGATCCCTCATCTACCGTCCCCCCGGACCGCGCGGCCCTTTCAGCGACTCCATCACCGACTTCGTCTCCCCGCACGCCCTCGCCTCGCCGGACTACATCCTCCTAGGCGACCTCAACTTCCATCTGGAACACAACAACGACCCCAACACCACCGCCCTGCTCGACAACCTCGCCAACCTCGGCCTCAAGCAACTGGTGAACACCCCCACCCACATCGCCGGACACACGCTTGACCCCATCTTCTCCGCCAGGAAACACGTCTCCTTCAGCCACGCCTCCGCTCTACACTGGACCGACCACAGCTGTGTCCACTTCACATTCCGACGCGAGACCCGCCACCTCCGCACTCAACCCATCCCTCGTCGACAGTGGAACAAAATCCCAGAAGAACAGCTCTTCTCCGCGCTCACCGTCAACCAACCTACCCTCACCACCGACCCCAACGACGCAGCCCTCAGCCTCACGAACAGGATCACCAACTGCGCAGACAACCTTGCTCCCCTCAGACGCACGCATCGACAGGCCAACACCAAAAAACCTCTCTGGTTCTCTGACACCCTTAAGGAATTGAAGAAAACCTGTTGCGCCCTCGAGAAAGCCTGGCGCAAGGACCACACCGCTGACAACATGACCGCCCTCAAGAACGCGTCCCGCGAACACCACCACCTGATCCGCGCAGCCAAAAGGAATTTCTTCACCGGCAGACTGGACAAAAACAGCCACAACAGCAGAGAACTCTTCAGCATCGTTAAAGAGTTCTCCAACCCCAACACCAACGCCATCACGCCCTCACAAGACCTGTGCAACTCCCTCGCCACCTTCTTCCATCGCAAGATCACCGACCTCCACGACAGCTTCGGACACCAGACCCAGCCAAGCAACACCGAACCCAAACCCCCTGCCATCACCCTCAACGCCTGGACCTACATCAACACTGAAGAGACCAAAACCACCATGAACTCGATCCACTCCGGCGCCCCCTCGGACCACTGCCCTCACTTCATCTTCAATAAAGCCGACGACATCATCGCCCCGCTCCTCCAGACCATCATCAACTCCTCATTTTCATCTGCTACCTTCCCCGAAAGCTGGAAACACGCCGAAGTCAACGCCCTACTAAAGAAACCCACGGCTGACCCAAGCGACCTGAAGAACTTCCGCCCCATCTCGCTCCTCCCCTTCACTGCCAAGGTAATAGAGAAGACCGTCAACAAACAGCTTACCATCTTCCTGGAAGACAACAAACCTTCTCGACCCTTCACAATCCAGATTCCGAACCAACCACAGCACTGAAACCGCCCTCATCTCAGTCACAGACGACATCAGAACCCTGATGGACAACGGTGAAACAGTCGCCCTCATCCTCCTCGACCTCTCGGCTGCCTTCGACACCGCCTGTCACCGCACCCTAATAACCCGCCTCCGCTCCACCGGGATCCAAGGCCAGGCCCTGGACTGGATCGCCTCCTTCCTCTCCAACCACTCTCAAAGAGTCTACCTCCCACCTTTTCGCTCAGACCCCACCGAGATCATCTGCGGCGTCCCTCAAGGCTCCTCGCTCAGCCTGACACTCTTCAATGTCTACATGAGCCCCCTCGCCGACATCGTACGCAAGCACAGCATCATCATCACCTCCTACGCCGACGACACTCAACTTATACTTTCCCTCACCAAGGACCCCGCCAGTGCTAAGACCAACCTACAAGACGGCATGAAGGACGTCGCAGATTGGATGAGGCTCAGCCGTCTAAAACTGAACTCAGACAAAACGGAAGTCCTCATCCTCGGCAACACCCCGACCGCATGGGACGACTCCTGGTGGCCCATGGCCCTTGACACCGCACCGACCCCCTCAGACCACGCCCGCAACCTCGGCTTCATCTTGGACCCTCTTCTCACCATGACCAAACAAGTCAACGCCGTGTCCTCCTCCTATTTCCTCACCCTCCGCATGCTCCGCAAGATCTTCCGCTGGATCCCCACCGACACCAAAAAAAAACGTGACCCACGCCCTAGTCACTAGCCGCCTGGACTACGGCAACACCCTTTATGCTGGGACCACCGCAAAACTCCAAAAACGTCTGCAACGTATCCAAAACGCCTCTGCCCGCCTCATCCTCGACATACCCCGCCACAGCCACATCTCCGCACACCTGAGACACCTGCATTGGCTCCCAGTCAGCAAAAGGATCACCTTCCGACTTCTCATCCACGCTCACAAAGCCCTCCACGACAAGGGACCTGAATACCTCAACCGACGCCTCAGCTTCTACGCCCTCACCCGTCTCCTCCGTTCAACCGGCCTCGCACCGCTGCCGTTCCTCGCATCCGCCGCTCCACGGCGGGTGGGAGGTCTTTCTCCTACCTGGCAGCCAAGACCTAGAACACCCTCCCCACCAGCCTCAGGACCACCCAGGACCACTCCGCATTCCGGAGACTCCTCAAGACCTGGCTCTTCGAGCAGCAGTAACCCCCTTCCCCCTAGCGCCTTGAGACCCGCACGGGTGAGTAGCGCGCTTTATAAATGTTAATGATTTGATTTGATTTGATTTGTGGTGGAAGTTTATCTTCCCTTTTTTTTAAAGACATCAGAGGAGCGCTGTGAGTCTGTCTTTGGTTTCATGTAATCTTTCTGGCTGTGATTGCCTTAGCACCCTCTCTCTGACTGCTTGTCTGGAGAGTCCTGCAAGGGACAAGAGGGACACGTATCAGAATACTGATACCTATCAGGCTGTTTAATTTTATCACAGTCACGTAAATTATAATGTTTTTCGGAAGACTCTGGTTGCGGAGATGCAGTCCTTTTTTTAGATCTAGTTTTGTTTTTATTTTTATCCCGGCATTTTTTTAGAGGACTCGGGCCCTCATTCCAACCCTGGCGGTCTCTGACCGCCAGGGCGGAGGGCAGCGGAAGCACCGCCAACAGGCTGGCGGTGCTTCTTGGGCTATTCTGACCGCGGCGGTAAAGCCGCGGTCAGAAAAGGGGAACCAGCGGTTTCCCGCCGGTTTTCCCCTGGCCCAGGGAATCCTCCATGGCGGCGCTGCTTGCAGCGCCGCCATGGGGATTCCGACCCCCTTCCCGCCAGCCTGTTTCTGGCGGTTTTCACCGCCAGAACCAGGCTGGCGGGAACGGGTGTTGTGGGGCCCCTGGGGGCCCCTGCACTGCCCATGCCACTGGCATGGACAGTGCAGGGGCCCCCTAACAGGGCCCCACAAAGATTTTCACTGTCTGCTTAGCAGACAGTGAAAATCGCGACGGGTGCCACTACACCTGTCGCACCCCTACAACTCCGCCGGCTCCATTCGGAGCCGGCTTCATTGTTGCAGGGGCTTTCCCGCTGGGCCGGCGGGCGCTCTTTTGGAGGGCGCCCGCCGGCCCAGCGGGAAAGTTGGAATGGCCGCCGCGGTCTTTTGACCGCGGGGCGGTCATTCGGCGGTGACCGCATGGCCGCCTCGGTGTCTGCTTGGTAATTCGGCATCTGATTTGCCCTTAATTTGTGGCTTAATATGTCTGCATTATGTTGCAAAATAGCAATTGAAAGAAAATCATGAGTAATGGTGTACAGGAAAGCAATTACTGTCCTCCAAGTAGGGGAACCATACCAAGTGGAAGACACATATGGGGAATTCTAAATTCATCTTGGGGTCACATATTGGGAAAAACTAAGTAAAGCTGATTTGTTTTTTGTGCTATTCAAAAAGCACTCTCATCACGTTTGGCTGGGAGTTTACTCATGATAGCATTAATAGTAATTTGACTAATTGTAGGCACAGCTAACTGCACCTGTTCAGCTTGAGGATCCCCGGCTGGGGCAAAAGTTAGTGTATGCATAATGTACTGCATCAGACATCAGTACAGTCTAACCCAGTGGTTCCCAACCTTTTGACTTCTGTGGACCCCCAATTTGTCATTACTGGAACCTGGGTACCCTCACAGAATCACTATTGGAATCCGGGAACCCCGACTGAGTCATTACTGAGAGATGTGGACCTAATCTGTTAATATTATTTAATTTTCTAAGCAGTTACAGACCCCCTGAGGAGGGTTCTCAGACCCCCAGGGGTCCCCCGAACACAGGTTAGGAACCACTGGTATAACCACTTGGTTCAAGCTGGACAGGTGCCGACTGGATGAAGGACAAATGTTTCAAGCTGAAAACGGACTAGACAGAAGTCCTCATCTTTGTAAACAACACCTCATCATGGAACAACACTTGGTGGCCTGCTGAACTTGGCCCTTCCACTGCCCCAAAAGACCACGCGTGCACCCTCGGCATCAACTTAGACAGCAAGTTATCTATGCAGAACCAGGTAAATGCAGTATTGTCTACCTGTTTCTACACCCAACGCATGCTCTGTAGTATCTTCAGGTGGATCCCAATCAACAGAAGGACAGTCACTTAAGCCCTCATCACCAGCAGGCTGGACTACGGCAACACTCTTTATGAAGGAATCACTGCATGCATCCTGAAGAGACTACAGATAATACAAAACTCAGGGACAAGACTCATCCGTGACCCTAGATGGACTCACATCATCCCGCACCTAATGAAGCTACGCTGGTTCCCAATCTAGAAAAGATGCCAGTCCAAGATGCTGACCCACTTCCACCAACCGCTGTCATGGTCCCAGCTATGAGCAGGGCTAGTCATGCCTCAGTCACACCTTATTCCCCCCTATGAGTGATATCAGAGATGTTATTTTCTTTTCAAACACAGTACCAGTTTGTATCATGTTATGCCTTTGAAGCCTGGTGTAACTTGGCAACTCGGTTATTAACATAATGGCAGTGTTTAAAGCAGATTTAGACCAATGCGTGTTGTCAAGATGACCTCTGAATACCTGGGCCTCACACAGGCAATTCAGAAAGCATGTCAGCTGTCTACAACTGCCGGTTCTTTAATTGATCCGCCTAATGGAAAAAAGACGGTTGAGAAACAATGCAATTACAATAATGACTGACAAGTTCTTAATTGATCCTCCTGATTGAAAAATGACAGTTGAGGAACATGTGCAATTACATGTGTTTCCTTGCAATTGGTTCGGGCCGGCTACAAGAGCCGGCATTTCAGACTAAACCCTGGTTAGCGTTGTTTAACTTGTAAGCGACGCTTACCTGTTTCCAGTCTTTGGCGCCCTTTCCTTCTCAGCAGTAGACCGCTCCTTGCAGCGGCATCCATACCTTCACAGTGACAAGGTCTAAACTTAGACCAAAAGTCTAAACTCACACCAAATATTTAACTTTACTACAAGTAAAGTTAGACTTTAAGTCTAAACTTAAACTTTTGGTGTAAACTTAGACTTTTGGTCTAAGTTTACCTTTGTTAATCGGGCCATTAGTATTTTTTTCTTTCTCTCTCATCCCAACCCCCCTTCCCCTTGGAAACTCCTAGGGTTGCAGTATGTCCTTCATTGCTGCCCTGTCGGTTCTCATTGGGATTCGGAGATTATCGTCACCCCATCAAAACCACCTGGAGTTCAGGTGAGTGGCAGCCTCCCTCTTTCTGGCAGACACCTCCTGGATCTGCCAATCCAACAGAAGAGGACGTTCCTTCTCTAACCTGGTGGACAAAGCCTGGAAAAACCTTCCCCTGCACCTCAGGAATGCTGCATTGCTCCTGGAATTTAGAAAAAGACTCAAGATATGGCTGTTCAAATGAACAGAGCACCACAAAGCAGCCAGCAACTCCGGCACCCTGAGACCCTCATGGGTGATTTTCCAGGCTTTATAAATCCTGACGGATTGGTTAATTGAAGAGAGCAAGCACCTCTTGATGTGTTAATGCATTTGCACGTGGAACAGGTGCATAGCCTGGTGCTAAGACTTGCCAAGTAGCCTCTTCATTACTGAAAGCTCCCAGTCTTACATTTTGAAATGTATGTAGGAGGGTGCCTTGGAACCAATTGTGATGTCCTTAGTAAGTTAATGGTATTTCTAAATATTCATAAGGTCTATATGCTACTGGAATAGCAGCGTCAGTATATGTGTGAAATGTTAGTGAATTGGCACTGACCGCAGAAAAAGCTTCCCAGGAATAATAAATGTCACATTTATATGCTTCATGATCCTCAATCGTGAAGTTAACATATCCACTGCCATTGGTGAGCCCACATCTAGTTAAATGATTACTTATTGCTTGTCTGAAATTAATAGCAATAATCATTGGTTGCGCCACTGTAATTAATGGAATTTAAAGTAAGGAAAGACTTTAGCAGACTATCCTTTTAAAAGACCAAGCTTGATCAACCTACAGAAATAAATAAGCACTTCTTATTAAAACTGAGGAGGATAAATCCTTATCACTGCAGATGTCTGTAAAAAACTAATAAAGGAGAGCCCTGGGCACATACAACAAACTACTCAGGAGACCCATTAAATGAGTATCAAACCTAAAATATTTGTGGTATCATGTTGCACAGTTTCAACAAATTCAGTAGAACTGTGGATAAGATCTTCATAATATAGGAACTACGGCCCTCATTATGACATTGACAGTAAATGCCGCCTACCGCCACGCTGACGGCCACCAACATACTGCTGCTTTGGTGAATATCCATTCTTCATATTATGACACACACACACTAATCCAACAGAATACAGCCACATACACAAATCCGCCAGACCAAAGGTCAGTGCAAAAGTGGCGATACCAACACCCATGCCGTTATGCCAACAGAACAACACCCATCACATTATGACCCACGAATCACCATGGTGGACATTCAACAGCGGTAAACCATTGGCGGTAGATAATGCTGTGCTCACAATGGACACCCACATACAAACAACACCACATTGGACAATACGAAAAACACACCTGACACTCATACACACACCACACCCACACACCCACTGCACTATAAAACACACACCTACATTACACACAACCCTTTACG
Organism: Pleurodeles waltl; assembly: GCF_031143425.1. Classification (NCBI taxonomy): domain Eukaryota; kingdom Metazoa; phylum Chordata; class Amphibia; order Caudata; family Salamandridae; genus Pleurodeles; species Pleurodeles waltl. The sequence continues at coordinate 1,764,611,486 of NC_090440.1, forward strand.
AATACAAATCATTGCCACCAGACTGACACAAAGACTACTGCGACAACTAGACACACACCACTTACACCCATACATCCCTCATGCACCCCACAACACACACCCCACTACATTACTCAACACACTCTCACCAACACACACCACACAACACCCATGGCACCACAAAGGCACCCCCGTTTCACTAATGGGTGTAGGAGGCTGGCCTGTTTTATAGTGGTACCTGATGGTACTTACACCTTGTGCCAGGTCCAGTTATCCCTTATTAGTAGATTAGTAGTGTTCTAGCAACTTAGGCTGATAGAAGTAGCTATAGCAGAGCAGCTTAGGCGGAACTAGGAGACATGCAAAGCTCCTACTATACCACTTATATCATACAGGTGCTATATCATAAAAAACACAATACTCAGGGTTACTAAAAATAAAGGTACTTTATTTTAGTGACAATATGCCAAAAATATCCCAGAGGATATACTCCCTTAGGAGGTAAGTAAAATACACAAAATATACACACAAACCAAAATCAGGTAAGTAAAACAGTTAGAAAATAGTGCAAACACTGTAGCATACAATACGATGCAATAGGCTTAGGGGCAACACAAATCATATACTATGAAAGTGGAATGCGAACCACAAATGGACCCCTAGGCTAGTGTAGTGTGTAGAGAGTCGCTGGGAGTGTAAGAAAACACTAAGGGTGTCAAAGATACCCCACCCCAAGACCCTGGAAAGTAGGAGTAAAGTACTACTATTTCCCCAGAAACATACTAGAGTCGTGATAGAGGATTTTGCAAAGACCACAACAGACTGCAAAGTACTGAGGATGGATTCCTGGACCTGAGGACCTGCAAAGGAAGGGGACCAAGTCCAAGAGTCATGAAAGTGTCCAGGGGGGCAGAAGCCCACTAAACCCCAGATAAAGGTGCAAAATGGATGGAAGAAACTGAAGATTCTGCAACAACGGAAGGTGCTAGGAACTTCACCTTTGTGCAGAAAATGTCTCACGGAGTGCTAGAGGATGCAGAGTTGTTTTTTTGGCAACACACCACAAACAAGCCTTGCTAGCTGCAGGAGTTGCGGTTGAAGAAAAAGGGTGCTGCCCGGCCCCAGGAAGGACCAGGATGGTACCACTTGGGAGAGGAGACAGAGGGGGCCCTCAGCAACGTAGAGAGTCCACACACAAGAAGGTAGCACCCACAGAAGTCCTTGAACATGGGTTCAAGAAGTCTGAATATGGCGGTCATCTCAACACTGCAAAAGAGGGTCCCACGAAGCCAGAGATCAACTCAGGGAGCTGAGCATCACAGGACAGAGTGCTGGGGACCTAGGCTTGGCTCTGCATGAAGAATTGTGTGGAAATGTGCACAGAAGCCCTAGCAGCTGCAGTTCACACAGTGCACAGGATTACTGTCTGGAGAGGGGAGGCAAGGACTTACCTCCTCCAAATTTGGACAGTTGGACCACTGGACAGTCTGGGTCACTTGGGTCTACAACTTGTGTTCCAGGGGTCACGCTCATCAGGATGAGAGGGGTCCCAGAGTACCGTTGACTCTGAAATTTGGTGCCTGCTGAAGCAGTGGGAAGATTCCGTCGACCCACAGGAGATTTCTTTGTGACTTCCAGTGCAGGATGAAGGCAGGCAGCCCCCAAAGCATGCACCACCAGGAAACTGTCGAGAAAGCCAGCAGGATTAGGCGCTACAATGTCGCTGGTAGTCTTCTTGCTACTTTGTTGCAGTTTTGCAGGCGTCCTGGAGCAGTCAGAGGTCGATCCTTGGCAGAAGTCGAAGAGAAAGGTGCAAAGGAACTCTGGTGAATTCTTGCAAGTCGTTATCTGAGGAAAAGCCCACTGGAGAGACCCTAAATAGCCCTCAGAGGAGGATTGGCCACCTAGTTAGGTAAGCACCTATCAGGAGGGGTCTCTGACGTCACCTGCTGGCACTGGCCACTCAGAGGCCTCCAGAGTGCCTCACACCTCTGGATCCATGATGGCAGAGGTCTGGGACACACTGGAGGAGCTCTGGGCACCACCCCTAGGATGGGGATGGACAGGGAAGTGGTCACTCCCCTTTCCTTTGTCCGGTTTCGTGCTAGAGCAGGGACTGAGTGTTCCCTGAACCGGTGTAGACTGGCTTATGCAAGGAGGCTACCCCTCCCCAGCCCTCAACACCTATTTCCAAAGGAAGAGGGTGTAACACCCTCTCTCAGCAGAAATTCTTTGTTCTGCCTTCCTGGGACTGGGCTGCCCAGCACCCAGGAGGGCAGAACCCTGTCTGTGGGATGGCAGCAGCGGTAGCTGCAGAGAAAACCCCAGAGAGCTGGTTTGGCAGTACCTGGGATCCATAGTGGAGCCCCGGTGATGCATGGGATTGGCACCCCAATACCAGATTTGGCATGGGTGTCAATTCCATGATCTTAGACATGTTACATGGCCATATTCGGAGTTACCATTGTGAAGCTACATATAGGTATTGACCTATATGTAGTGCACACATGTAATGGCGTTTCCGCACTCACAAAGTCTGGGTAAAATAGCCCTGAACTATGTGGGGGCACCTTGGCTAGTGCAAGGGTGCCCACACACTTAGTAACTTTGCACCTAACCTTCATCAAGTGAGGGTTAGACATATAGGTGACTTATAAGTTACTTAAGTGCAGTGAAAATGGCTGTGAAATAACGTGTGCGTTATTTCACTCAGGCTGCAGTGGCAGTCCTGTGTAAAGGTTTGTCTGAGCTCCCTATGTGTGGCAAAAGAAATGCTGCAGCCCATAGGGATCTCCTGGAACCCCAATACCCTGGGTACCTAGGTACCATATACTAGGGAGTTATAAGGGTGTTCCATTGTGCCAATTGAAACTGGTAAAGTGGTTACTAGCCTATAGTGATGAATTTAAAGGCAGAGAGAGCATAAGCATGGAGGTTCTGGTTAGCAGAGCCTCAGTGACACAGTTTAGTCACTACACAGGTACACACATTCAGGCCACAAACTATGAGCAATGGGGCCCTGGAAAGCAGGATCCCAGTGAGACAGGCAGAAACAACTTACATACATGTAAAAATGGGGGTAGCATGCCAGACAAGATGGTACTTTCGTGCAAATGGGCGTTAAGGGTCATGGTGGAGGAAATTGTCAGGGTAGAGCCACAGCTCTTTGGAGCACAGGTACAGCAGATCTCTATTGCCAGGAAGATGGAGCTATGGCGGAGAATCGTGGACAGGGTGAACGCCGTGGGACATCATCCAAGAACAAGGGACAAGATCAGGAAGAGGTGGAATGACCTATGGGGGAAGGTACGTTCCATGGCAGGAAGGCACCAGCTCACTCTACAGAGTGATGACGGTGGACCCCCATCTCCTGGGAGGAGCAGGTCTTGGCAATACTGCATCCTGAGGGACTAGGTGGAGTAGCTGGACGACTGGACACTGGTTGGTCAACATTCACTACTTATCACCCCCATACCTGCATGCCAACACACCCCCTCACCCTCACTCCCATTACTCTACTCCATCCCACACAATGCACCTACACATATGACTAACACCAATGCCAAGCCCTGCATGTAATACCAATGCATGGACAGCCCTCCCAGCCCTGCATGGACACCCATCACTAAAGCATGTACAGCATAGGGGAACTAACAATCCTACAATACATCACCATACACAAGCAAAGGTGGCAGGGCAACCCCAATGATAGAGGGGAAGCCAGGGATGTACAATACGTCACACACATGAAGCATAATACATCACTTACATCCCCACAGGTAACCCAGCCAATGTCAGTGGAGAGGAGGTGCTATGACTATCCAGTCCCCCAACATAAGATGTCCCCAGTGATGACAGTAACTCTGGACTTCAGGATCTGGATGAACTTCCTAGCCCATCAGGGACCACTGGACAGCCGGTCACCCAAGCCCACTCACAGACCACCACAGAGCCTCCCCCTTCAGTATCCAACACCACAGCACCCAACCAGCGTGCCCACACGTCTGTCCCCAGGACACGTCAATCAACATTGTGCCCACCTGTCCAGGGACCCCAGGCCACACCTCGTCCCCAAGACAATCAGGGACCTGGGGTCACTGGCAGTGGGCACACCGTTCAGGGGACAGAGGAACGGGGCAACAGGGACACTGGGAGGACCGCTGTGCGGGAGAGGGAGGACAGGATCAGGTAACCGACTATCCAGGAGGCACTCTCCGAGATCCTGGGAGGCTTCCAACATTCCAAGGACACGATGGGCCAGATACTTGACAAAATGCAGGAAAACAGGCGTCTGCAGGAGGGACAGTATCAGGGGATAAGGGAGGACTTGCGGGACATTAACACCACCCTGATCTCCATAGCAGGGGTGCTGGCAGACATGGCCAACATCATGAGGGAGGCAAAATCACACCAGCGTGCCCCTACCACTAGCCAGTCTATTGACCAGCCCTCCACCTCCCCTGCCGCTAGTGGGCAGGAGGCCCCACAACACGACCCGCAGGCCACCAGCACCACTCCCCCTGCAGAAGGTGAACCACCCGCAAACATTCCCTGCAACCCAGACAGAAGCCAGAGACACTTGCCAAGACCACCACCAGGAAATGAGACTCTCCTGATTGTCCACCTTGTGTCCCACTCAGCCACCTTGTCCACCTTGAACTACCGTTGCTCACCTTCCTATGGCCATTTGGACACTGCTCCTGTGCTACAAACAGACTGGAACAATACCCTGGACTTTCCTCCATCATCCCCCCATTCCATTGCACCTTCCCCGAAATTTGTTAGCACTAAAATAAACACCCTTGAACACAACTCGACTACTTGTATGTCGCGTTGAAAATGTGTATTTAAGTAAACAGTTACATCCATTGCAAATGAACTGTATATTGTCTGAGCATAGAAATAATGACCTGTAGCTGGCTGTACTAATCACATCAGCACACAGTTGTCATAGCACCAACATCTGTAAAATGACAAACCATAGGTGACAGTAAGTAGAGGTAAAAGGAAGTTAATGCCATCTTGACACAGAATACACCAATAGTCATAGAAATGTGAAGTTGCACTTTCTCACCTGTGTGTCATTGGAAGTACTGAGCGATAACTGATGTTTTGTTGTCTTCGTCCTCATCCTCAGCCTCTTCATCCTCACTGTCATCAGGGTCTACTGCTACCACAGGGACATCTCCTGTCTCCTCCTCCTGCAGAAAGGGTACATGTCGTCTGAGGTCCAGGTTGTGCAACATGCAGCATGCCACTAGTATCTGACAGACCTTCTCGGGTGAGTAGCACAGGGATCCACCTGTCAGATGGAGGCACCTGAACCTGGCCTTCAGGAGGCCAAAGGTCCTCTCTATGATCTGTCTGCTTCACCCATGTGCCTCATTATACCGTTCTTCAGCCCTAGTCCTGGCATTCCTCACAGGGGTCAGCGGCCACAATAGGTTTGGGTTGCCAGAGTCACCTTCAGGTATTGAGAGACAACATTTAGCCACACACGATCCTATGGGGTCAACAGTAGAGGCTTAGACTAACATACACTGGTTGGAGACAAAGGCTCACCTATAGGCCACACCCTGTCCCTCTGTAGGTGGGCCATCACATTTGGGATGCTGCTATTCCTCAGGGCAAAGGCATCATGCACCGACCCAGGATACTTAGCATTGACGTGGGAGATGTACTGGTTCGCTAGGCACACCATCTGCACATTCAGTGAGAGGAAACTCTTACGATTCCTGTACACCTGTTCATTCTGGCGGGGGGGACAAAAGCAATATGTATCCTGTCAATCATCCCAATAATATTGGGGATATGTCCCATTGCATAGAATCCTGCCTTCACAGTGGCCAAATCTTCCACCTGGGCGAAAGAAATGTAGCTGCACATGTGCTTTATCAGGGTAGACAAAACTCTAGCCAGCACGATTGAGAACATTGGCTGTGACATTCCTGCTGCCAAGCCCACTGTCACTTGGAAAGAACCTGTCACCAGGAAATGGAGCACTGATAGCACTTGCTCAAAAGGGGGTTTCCCAGTGGGATGATGGATAGCTGATATCATGTCAGGCTCAAATTAGGCACACAGCTCTGTGATTTTGGCTCTGTCCAGTCTTAAGGTGAGGATAATGGCGGTCATTCTGACCGCGGTGGGCGGCGGTCGCCGCCCGCTATGCGGTTACCGCCGAATGACCGCCCGCGGTCAAAAGACCGCGGCGGCCATTCCAACTTTCCTGTTGGGCCGGCGGGCGACCGCCAAAAGGCCACCCGCCGGCCCAGTGGGAAAGCCCCTGCAACGAGGAAGCCGGCTCCGAATGGAGCCGGCGGAGTTGCAGGGGTGCGACGGGTGCAGTGGCACCCGTCGCGATTTTCACTGTCTGCAAAGCAGACAGTGAAAATCTTTCTGGGGCCCTGTTAGGGGGCCGCTGCACTGCCCATGCTTTTGGCATGGGCAGTGCAGGGACCCCCAGGGGCCCCACGACACCCGTTCCCGCCATCCTGGTTCTGGCGGTGAAAACCGCCAGAAACAGGCTGGCGGGAAGGGGGTCAGAATCCCCATGGCGGCGCTGCAAGCAGTGCCGCCATGGAGGATTCCCTGGGCCAGGGGAAAACCGCCGGGAAACCGCCGGTTCCCCTTGTCTGACCGCGGCTTTACCGCCGCGGTCAGAATAGCCCAGGAAGCACCGCCAGCCTGTTGGCGGTGCTTCCGCTGCCCTCCGCCCTGGCGGTCAGAGACCACCAGGGTCGGAATGAGGCCCAATGTGCCTGTCCTCCATTGTAGCTAAGTCTACAAGGGGTCTGTACACGGGAGTATGTCTCTACCTCCTATCCATCCACGTCGTAGGTATCTAAGGAACACAAGAGTTAGTAGGCTGTCACAATTGCAACAACAAAAGCACAACAGCAGTCCACATGGTGCACTTATGTATCGGGACATTGTTAATGGGGAAGTGTGTGCCAATCTAATTTGTGATGCAGTAATTGTCAATATGCCTGTTACCCCCCTGAAATGGCCTGTCCTGTATGTAGGGATAGGTGGAAGTGAGGTAATTCTGCCAACGTTGGGCATCGTGGTGGAAGGCGGTCTTGCACTGCCGTGCAATTCCTCATTGGATATTATGGCTCTATGAAGTACAGTGGCCAATGGGGATCTACGCTGACGATGACTGTATACATAGCTGCGGATGTGACCGCCATTTTCTATCTGATTCCTCACTTGTTTCCTGACCTTCAACAGGAGAAGACCTACACTGTGTGTGCTGCTGTGACCTGTGTCTAGAACCTACCATGGCCCATGTGACCGGGGAATGGGTCCCAGCCTTCACTTCGGAGGAGTTGGAGCGACTGGTGGATGGGGTCCTACCCAAGTACGGACAGCTGTATGGGCCTCCAGACCAACAGGTGAATAAACTTTGGGCACAATGCATTTGGGAAGGATGCATTGAGATGTGTGTGCAAGCATCGTGTAAGGGTGGTTGTGGGGGGATGTCTTGTGGTGGTGTACATGATGTGCGCTGGGTGATGTGTCTGCCAATGGTGATGGAAACGGGTATGGTGGGCCATTTGTGTAACAGGCTGGACTGTTTGTTTAATGGTGTTCTTCTGTCTGTATTGCCTCTGCAGGTCAGAGCCCATCAAAAGAAGGTAATGTGGCGTGCCGTCGCCAAGGACGTGTGGACCCTGGGGGTCTATGGGAGGTGGAGCACCCACTGTCGGAAACGGTAGGAGGACCTGTGACGCTGGGCACAGGAGACCGCGGAGGCCCAGCTGGGGATGGCCTCCCAACGAGGAAGGGGTGCCCGTCAGACCCTGACCCCCCTGATGGCCCGCATACTGGCGGTGGCCTACCCTGAAATGGATGGGCGCTTGAGGGAATCACAGCAGGGGGTGAGTACAGTGGAATTCAATACATATATGGCTGGTGGAGGGGTTTCCAGGTGGTGGATGTGTGTTAGCAGGTTCCCCGAAGGCCAGGCCAGACATTGACTGAAGGGTAATGGGTGTATTGCAAATACAGATAACCTAGCTTGTTAGCAGTCCTTTTCAGCCAGGGCATTGTGGGTCCCAGGAGTGCTGCATTTGGTGGTGTGTGCTCTTCATCTTGCCTTAGTGAATAGCATATCACTGGTAGTGCAATGCATAGTGCTTATGCCTGTTCCCATGTGTGCGACGGTGATGTGTATGCCAATAGTGGTGTTGATGCAGACATTGCCCCATTGTATCCTTTCTCTCTCTCCCCCTTTTCTTGTTTTGTCATCCTGCCTTTGTGTGCAGAGGGAGCTGCATCCCACAAGACCCAGGAGGCAGAGTCCACCAACACCGAGGGAACCAGTGGGATGGAGGGGCGAGGGGAGCACCACGGCGGAGACTGGAGAAAACAACACAGATTCAGAAACCTCCTCCAATGGAAGCTCTCTGGTAGTGTCAGACACCTCTGTGACCACCCCAGCTGCAGGTACAGCTGCCACCCCATACCAGCACCGCCCTGCCAGCAGCCCCTCAATGAGTTTCCCATGCCCGCTCACCCAGGAGCACCTCAGGCCCTGCCCCAGTGAGCCCTTCTGCCCTGAGTGAGGAGGCTATTGACCTCCTGAGATCCATCTCTGTAGGGCAGTCAACCATTGTGAATGCCCTCCAGGGGTTGGCATCCCAGATGCAGCAATGCAAGCATTCCTGGAGGGCATTCACAGTGGATTGGCTCCCCAACAGAGATCGATTGAGGCTCTTGCTTTCTCTCTGATGGCAGCTATTGTCCCTGTTTCTACCACCCCCCTCCAACTTCCACTTCCCAGTCCCATTCTCCTCAACTCCAACCCATTTCAGGCACACATACTGACGGGCATGCACACAAAACAAAACCCAAGAGTGTCACAGGCAAACACAAGCACCACACTTCATCCCACAAGCACTCACGCAAACACCATATGGTTGCAGACACAACAACATCCACTGCCTTCACTGTCTCCCCACCTCCTCCTCCTCCCCCTCCCTCCCAGTCAAGTCCACACTCACACATGCATGCACTACATCAAGATCCACTACCAGCATCACCACACCAAGCAGAACACACACCTCACTGGCAGACACCTCCACCACAGCCATGCACGCGTCCCCTCTGTCCTCTCACACCCTGTCTGTCCCCTCCCACCCTGTCTGTCCCCCCTCCTAAAGGACACAAACGCAAGCACTCACACACCCAACAGCTATCCACCTCACATCAGCATATAGCCCATGCACCTGCACCCAAATCCACCAGACATACACCTCCTACAACCACTCCTTCATCATCCACTTCTATTACTCCTCCCTCATCCCACCCCAACATCCATAAAAAAACGTTGCTTTTCCAACTTGAACTCTTCCTTCCCTCTTCCCACGTCCCACCCGTATGAGCAGGGTACCAAGGACCCAGCCCAGCACCTCAGCCAAACAGTCCACGGGGACAGTGGTGGCACCACCTAGTCATGGTGGGAAGGATACCACACCTCCAGGAAAGAAGGGGATGGAGCCTGCACCTCCAGGCAAGAAGGGGAAGGAGACTGCACCACCAGGCAAGAAAGGGAAGGAGCCTGCATCACCAGGCAAGAAGAGAAAGGAGCCTGCACCTCCATCCAGGAAGGGAAAGAGCCCATCCACCCCTGCCAGGAAGGGTAAGGGATCCACGCCCCATGTACTGGAGGAGACCAAGCCCTCTACTCCAGCGGAGGCTGTCCGGATGACACTTCCACCACCACCAGCTGCCACGGGGGCCACACCGCCAGCTGATGAATTGCAGCCATCAGCAAGTGCAGAAGCTGCCCAGAAGGCTCCTCCATCCACCACCACACTGCAGCTGTCACTGCCAATGGACGCTATGTAGGCCCCTCTCAAGGGGCTGCTGTACGAGTTGCCCCCTCTAGAACGAGTGGGAAAGTCACCCACCCCAGAGACTGTGACATTGCACTCCCCAGGACAGAGCAATGGGCATGTTGCCCCCTTCAGAATCAGTGGGGAAGTCACCCACCTGAGATACTGTGGCCTTGCACTCCCCAGGACAGAAGAATGGCATGGGTCCCCCTCCAGAACCCGTGGAAAAGTCACCCAGTCAAGACACTGTGGCCTTGCACACCCCAGGACAGAGCATTGGGCAAGTTCCAGAACCAGTAAGAAAGTTGCCCATCTGAGAGACTGTAGCCTTGCACTCCCCAAGACAGAGTAGTTGGCAAGTTGCCCCCTCCAGAACCAGTGGAAAAGTCACCCACTCAAGAGACTGTTGCCGCATCCGGTTGAGGAGGCCTCCCCCCTGAGGTGCCTGCCCATTTGCAAACTGATGCCCCTGCAGAGTACCGGATGTGGTCAGGATTCGAGTTAGACCTTAGACTGTGCCCCGTGGCCATATGGGACCTTTGAACATTGGACTGGGTAGTGTTCCTTTGTATACATGTGTACATATGTTTCATTGACAAATCGTATTAGTAATTTAGATGTTGATCTGATTACAATAACTTTCGTACATTCCTGTTGTCCTTGCATTATTCTGACCTTTTTAAGAGACAAATTATTTTTCGTGTGCATCTGGTTGTGTGTATGTTGTGTGTGTGTCTCTCTCGTTTTCCTCCCTCCCTCCCTTGTGTGCTAGGCGGTGTTTCAGGTGAATCATAACATAGAAGATCATCAGAAAAACTTGCAGTTCGGGTTCCATGGCGGCATTATTCTTCCCTGTGTCTCCCATGGTGAGTCCTTTGTCTTCTGTGATGCCTTTCCGCCAGGCTGGCATGATGGCATTGGTACCGCCCCAGAAAAGGTGGTGGATTGATGTGTCAAAATATGATGGGTGGCACTTTGTCTTCCACATGGCTGTTGGCGCCTACTGCCGTGGTAAGTGTTGTTTCCGCTCTGGCAGTTGGTGTGTTACATTGGCTGTCTATGGGAGTTATCACCGCCATGGTCATAATTTGGCGGTACTTACCGGCACTTTATCATTCACCACCAGGGTCCTAATGAGGGCATTAGTCTTAGTATATAGTCAGTGAATGTAGGTTTGGCTAGCTCACAGTACCACATCTAAACTCCTAACCTTTCAGAGTTATAGATGTTATCAGTAACCTCAAACCTGACCACTCTGATTCCCAAGGAATTAGTGGAAACAGATCTAACCCTTTCATATGTCACTTTTGCATGGTCAGAGTTTGCCGAAGAAAAAAACAATAATACTTTTTCAAAGGTTTGTTTGTAAACATCTAAACCTTATAATAAAAACAAGAACTGCAAGTATTAGACAGATGACACATTACTGTAAAAAGCATTATTAGAATGGTGAAAAACACAAAAATTTAACCATATTGTTTTGTACCTAAAGTTCCTCCTTCCTAGCACTTAGAATCAAGAAACGTCATCATAATCATCCTATAGGTTGTATAGCACATGGTGCATGTGCATTGGGATGTATGACAGAACAATGCATGCACTTTCCACACATGCCTTTACGATGCAGTAAGTACAACGTATGGTCATTACCATGCATGAACTTACCACAAAATGTTTTTACCATGCATATGCTTTTACCACCATTCTTTACCATGAAAATGTTGAAGTAAAGGCATGGTTGGTAATGGCACATGCATGGTAAAAGTAGGGGTACAAATAACATACATTATATATATTTATATATATACACACACACACCTTTCCACTCAAAAACCCTACCTACCCTAAACCCCAAAAATTACCTTACCACCCCAAAACCCATACCCATCCTAAAGCCTAAACACCCCTTGTCACCCCAAAACACATGTTCACCCTAAATCCAAAAAATGACTTTACCACCCAAAATGCCATAACCACCCTAAAACCTAAAAATGTCCTTATCACCCCAAATGCCCTACCCATCCTAAAACCTAAAAATGCCCTTACCACCACAAATCCCATACCCACCCTTAAAACTAAACACCCCTTACCAGCCCGTGTCCCATATCCACCCTAAAACCTAAAAATGTCCTTACCACACCAAATCCCATACCAACCCTAAACCCTAAAAATGCCCATTCCACCCAAAAACCCATACCCACCCTAGAAATGCCCTTACCACCTCAAATCCCATACCCACCCTAAAATCTAAAAATACTCTTGCCACCCCAAAACCCATATCCACCCTAAAACCTAAAAATGCCCTTACCACCCCAAATCCCATACCCATCCTTAAACCTGAAAACCCCTTACCACCCCGAATCCCATACCCACACTAAAACCTAAAAATGTCCTTACCACACCAAATCCCATACCAACCCTAAAACCTAAAAATGCCTACTCCACCCAAAAACCCATACCCACCTTAAAACCTAACAAAGCCTATTCCGCCCCAAATCCCATACCCACCCTAAAACTCAAAAATGCTCTTGCCATCGCATATCTCACTCAACCCTCTTAATATTTACTTCTACCTACCTTTAAATCCTTTACCACGCTCACACCTTTGCCATTCTTGCCTGTACAACAAAATCTGTTGTAAAGGAATCCGTGGTTAATAAATATTCTCGGTAACAGCATGGGTGGTAAAACCATGCGTGGCAAAGGCATTGTGGTAAATGCATTGCATTGCATTTGCCATGTTGTAAGTGATGTTTCCCGTATATTGTGGCATGATGGTAGCATCAAATAGCGGCTGCCTATCTTTGTGTATCATCTGTGGACAGAGTGCCAGTACATGTGGGTATTTACACTAGCACTGCCAACTGTGGACAGAGAAGGAGTCACCCAGAACTCATGGAACACTGCTGTTAAATAGCACAGCAAACTTTCGATTTGAGGTGCAAACCTAGAAGCATGCACAAACGTGAAAGAGTCCTGTAAACCAGAGGGCATTATTTTTTATGATCAGGATTCTAAATCCCCACTTAGGGGTGACTTTAAATTGTCTTCTTCTTTGGTCAGCAATTCAGCAATTTGGTGTAAGCACACTATCAGTTGTTTTCTGGGCTGCTCCCCTGTGTTTGCTCGGTGTATGCCTGTTTTTCTTCATTGGTGAAGGTACGACTCATGTTCAGTATGTGAAGGTTTTGGTTGTATAGTGACCATAAGAGTGTTGTGTATGAATTCCAGAAAATGCAGAAGAAATTCTGGCTCAGTTCATATTGTGAGGTTCCCATCATTTGTGGCAATCATTGGCACAGGTCTAAAAGTTCCTATTGCATGTTCCATTGCCACAATTAGGGGTGCAGTGCCAGGAATTTCTTGTATCTATGGTTAGATTCGGTGGAATAGATCTAAAAATGGAGTGGCATCCATTAGACACTGTCAGTAATTCTTTTTAGCTGATTAAATATTGCATGGGTGTCTTGAAAGTTACGTGATGATTGGGTGAGCCTGTGGTAGGCTGCCTAGATCTGAACTTGTTTGCCCTTTGGGACACCGTGCAATCTGTGAAGCAATTATCAGTCATGGGATGAGATACATTAGAAAGTGAATCATATAATTTTCTTTGGTTTTCTAACGAATGCTACAGATGCTAATGTTATAATTCTTGAGCGGTCTTCCAGGTCTCTGACTTTCCTCCGAAGTTTCACAACAGGGTGACCTGAGTCGGTGGTCACCAGGCCACCCCTTGAAGGGGAGAGAGAAGTTTGTCGATAGGGGATACAATCTGCCAAAGTAGCACTTCTAACATTATCAGAGCTGAGGTCTTGAGAAGAACACAAGATTTTTGTCAGGACTAGCAAGATGCCATTTTGAAAGGAGTTGGTAGGAGAACAGGGTTGAAATAGTTTCATAGTAGACATGGCATCCTCAATGAATATGTAACTACAGGGGCACATCCACCCCAGCGTGACCCCTTCCCCCTGACTCCTAGCCCTTTGAAAAAAAATACCCGACCCCTGCCCTGAGCCCTAAAACCGGACACTAGCATGACTCCCCAGCCCTTGTAAAAAAAACATACCCAACCACTGCCCTGAACCCTAAAACCGGGCCCCTAGGTGCCAACCGACCCACAGCTGTTGTAAAAAATACCTGTCCCCTGCCTTGAGCCCTAAAACCGGACACCAGCGTGACCCCTCCACCAACCCTCAGGCCTTCTAAAAAATACCCAACCCCTGCCCTGAAACCAGATCTCAGCGTGACCCCCCACTCTTATAAGAAAAAAAATCCTGTGAGCCCAATAAGCGGACCCCTGAGTGCCCCTCCACCCATAGCCCTTCTAAAAAATTCTTGACCCCTGCCTTGAGCCCTAAAACAGGACCCCAGCATGACTCCCCGAACCCCAGTCCTTCTAAAAAAATATCCAACCTTGCCCTGAGCCCTAAAACCGGACCACAGTGTGACCCCTCTGGCTAACCCGCACTTGTAACAATAAATACCTGACCCCTGCCCTGAGCCCTAAAACAGGACCCCTCTGTGCCTCCCTGCCCACAGCTCTTGTAAAAAATGCCCATCCCCGGACCTGAGCCCTCAAACTGGACCCGAGCATTACCCCTCCCGCTGACCCCTAGCCCTTCTAAAAAATTGCTGACCCCTGCCCTGAGCCCTAAAACTGGACCCCAGCCCAACCCCCCAGCCTCCGACCCTTGTGAAAAACACCTGTCCCCTGCCCTGAGCCCTAAAACTGTACCCCCACTCCAAGCCCTAAAGCTGTACCCCCAGCCTAAAAAAATACCACCCCACCCAACCACCAAACCTGTACTCCCTCCGCTCCAAGTCCTTAAACCGTACCCCCAAGCCCTAAAGTGTACTTCTCCTTACCTCACTCACTACCATGACAAGCCGCCTCATCTGAATTGTGGCGCAGGTCGCAAACAGGAAACAGAAGGTTTTCTCCGTTTCCTTTCATGACGAGGATAGCCTTCACCAGGCTCGTGCCTTTACCTTGCATATGCCCTTACCACCAGTACCACACATATGCCCTTACGATACATACCTTTACAAGTTAATTTGTTGTAAAGGCATGCACGATAAAGGTATATGCATTGTAAAAACATGTGTGGTAAAGGCGGTGCATGTGTTGTAAAGCATGCATGATAAAGGCTATGCATGATAACATCCAGGTTGTAATGGCTGTTTCCCTGCTAGCCCTGATGAAAGTGCTGGACCCAAGGGGCCTATGGAAATAGGGCTGAAACATGTCAACAAATTAATAGTGTAAAGGGCCATCATATCTGTACCTTACCCTGTATTGGGTTTCAGACATACCTGAACAACCAATATTAACTTTTATCTTCTTCCTAAGACCCTAGTTGTGATAACATCCAAATCACTCCCTGGAATATGGTCGAGCCCATCCTGGTTTATAGGGACCAGGATGAGACATAGTGATGAAGCATGCCACTAATATAGTGAGTGAGGGTCTAACAAGAAAACCTTTTGGTAGTCGTAAGCAGGGTGCACCTCTCGGTACATTTATTTGTGAATATACTCCCTGGTGTGGCATACCCTAGTGTGTCAAAGTTTCCTGTAAAGTTGTCAAATGTCCTGTTCTTGTTCTAGAAACTCCTCAAGAGAGTTCTTTGTCTTCCAGCTTCTTCTCAGCCATGACAAAACATTTGGCCAATGCAGGGACTACAGTGCATATTGTTTTACACCTGAGTAATTATCAGTCATTTTATAGTCCATTTTTGCAATTGTAAAGTCTATTAGTAAGATCACTTTTATAATAGACCATTGTCACTTCTGTGATTTTCACAGAGCTGTGCTTTGGCATTGCTAGCACCCCTGAGAGTTTTCCTGAGAACAGTACTTGGCACGCTGAGCTGGCCGAGTTGATAACATGCAAGATAAGTACCTGAATTACTCTATTTTCTTTATGTCCATAGCTGATATATCCTTCTTGGCTGTGGCTAGAGCCCTAGATTCTTTGGTGTTTGGAGGCCACCAGGTCAACGATAAAGCAGCAGGATCGTGCAAAGCAATGCCACAATGGGTGTCACAGAGCTGGCCATAAAGAACCAGCAAGCCCAGTGACATTGGGTGCTGTGGCCGCATTTCGTTTGTGGATGAGAGCAATTATTCTAATTCACAGATGGGAATTTCACTCACACCGAAGTGTTCCTTCACCGCTTGCTACTTGGTCGTGCTTGTCATGGACAGGTATGGATAAGGACGTGGGAGAGCGGTCATCTGACACTACCAGGCGGACAAAAAGCCCAAACTCCATTCCAAAACATAATTTTGCAGGTTCATAGGGTATTTTACGTGACAGTATCTTCCACCCCCCCAACAGTGCTACCAAATTAAAGGCTCACCATGCTTAAGTACCTGCACATCAGCAGAGAAGCAAGAGAAAAACTCCAACTAGTATAATATTTGAGAAGTTTCCTCTCCTTCCGAGCGGTCTCTCTCACCAGTGGTCTACTCTCTGGAAGGTGTAATGACGAAGAGACGGAGGATGAGGAAATGTCTGCTTTCTCCACAGAATGCCTTGCAACCGTCCCCATTGACTGTTTCCCCCCCAACATTCCAAAGACCGCACACAGAGTAAGCCATGCTCACAGACACACGAGGATGAACAGAGGGAAAGGCAAACACATGACACATAGGGCTAAACAATGACATAATTTTTCAGCATTTCAAAAGCATATTACATCTTTTCCCTTTTATCAACAATTAGTTCAACACGTAATCCTTGAACCTGATAGGTGGTACAATAGTTCTTCTGGTCATTAGAGCTGTAGTTGAAGACATGTTAGAAGGGTTACCATTTGTGACATTTTCATGGCTTGTTTTGCATTGCTCACTGTGGTTTGTAATTTGGCGGTGTTCAGGCAAACTATTATGACCAACTTCATGGTCCTTACCCAGTTCTGGTAATTTAATGCCCACTATATTTGATTCATTCCACCATTGACCATTATCCAATAAGAAAACTCCCTTCTTTCGATAACTCACTCACCAAATTACCAGTACACACACTCATTTCCTTGACTGCATTTCTAGCATTATAGTTGCTATGCATGCCTTTTTGACACTTGTCAACTAACTTTCTCATTTCGATCTCCCTTTCCTCCATGTTCTTTTCTCCCATTTATTCCATGCCCCCGACCAGTACGGCTGCAATTGCTTGATGGTCACTCCATCCCTGAGCAACTTGAAGTATGTTCTGCCTGTGGTGCTGTGTGGAGTGGTGTGATACGACCATAGTATAGGTCTAAGGGCTGCCTCATTGGGAATATGAGACCTTAATGCCATCTGAATGGTTTCTTTAACTAAGTGATTGGCCCTCTCAACCTGCCCATTGCTTTGGGGCTGGTATAAGGAAGACTGTATGTGCTCTATGTTATTTACTTTCAGGAACGTAGTCATTTCTTGTGACAGAAATTGTACTCCATTGTCTGAGACCAGCTGATGTGGAAAGCCCTCCCTACAAAACACATCCTTCAGGAATGTTGTCACTTCAGACGCAGTAGGCTGTGATACAAACTTAGCTTCAATCCATTTACTAAAGTAGTCAATAATAACAATAGCATAATGCATGTTTAAGGGTAGAACATTCATTGGCCCAGTAAAGTTGATTCTGATCTTTGTCCACAGGCCTGCAGGCAACTCAACAGATGACATGGGACTTAGGTGAGTAGTCATGGTTTTGTCACCTTTAGCACATACAGAACATTGGCTGACAATTATATCAACATCACGATTCATGGCTGGCCACCAATACCTTTCCCTGAGATTTTGTTTAGTTCCTGTCTTTCCTACGTGGCCTTCATGTGCAAGGGCCACCAACCTCCCTTTCAATGACATTGGTGCAGTAAGGGTTTCAACTCTAAGAAGGACCTCATCAACAATGGTAATGTCATTCCAATATGGTTGCAATGTTTCTTTCAATCGCTTTTCACGCGGCCACCCTTCAATTATGTACTTTTTTATTTTTGTAAATATATTGTCATTTCTAGTGGCCTCCTTCCACTCTTGTTTGGTAATAGCACTTTTGAGCTCTTCACTATTAAACAAAGATACAACAAGCACATCATCATAACCCTCGCTTTCTTCACAATCAGTTTCACTAACACATAGTGCACGTGACAAGTAGTTGGCAGTAACATTCACTTTGCCAGAAATATGCTCTATTCTGAATTGGTGCTCTTATAACTTACATACAAGCTTTGCTATTCTTAGAGTAGGTTTACTCGAGCCTTTCCTTTCAAGGATGCTAACTAATGGCTTGTGATCTGTACGTAAAATGAACTCTTTTCCCCAAAGAAAACTTTTAAACTTTGTAACAGCCCAGACACAGACTAATAGCTCACGCACAATCACTGAATAATTTGACTCTGCTCCTCTGAGTTTTCGTGAAGCAAAAGCACTACTTTTCTCCTCATTAACTGCTCTCTGGCTGAGCACTGCCCCCAACCCAATCTGGCTAGCATCAGTGGTCACTGTGCTTTGTAGTTTTTCACTGAAGGACTGCAAGGATGGTACCAGCTGAATTTCTTTTTTTATGTTTTTCATGCTTTGTTCACACATTTCATCCCATATGAACTCTGTATCCTTCTTTATTAACTTTCGAAGTGGTTCCACTTTTGTTGCATAATTCTGTATAAATTTAAAGTGAAATTCACACAGGTACTTTTCCTCTGTTTTGCTGTCATCCTGAAATTACCTTACACCTTCCATATCTGAAAAAGTTGATTCACTATTCGTTGGAAGACCACCGAAGCCGAACAGAACCCAAAAAATAATCTACAGAACTGGTAAGCTCTTTCAGAAGTGATGAACGCTGTGTAACTCTTTGAACCTTCCTCCAACTGAACTTGATGGTAGGCTGCACTGAAGTCCAGAGTTGTGAAGAATTTTGCTTGGTCCAAAGTCATCACCATCTCATTTATTTAAGGTAATGGGTGACAATCAGCTACTACGTGGCTGTTGAGTTTGCGAAGATCAATGCACAAACGGATTGAGCCATTCCTTTTCTTAGCTATGACCACAGGTGATAGCCACTCAGATGCCTTCTATTATTCCGTCATCGCATCAACTCTTTAAAATAGCCTTGACCTCAGAGCGGGCAGACAAGGGTATGTTTCTTACACATTGTTTGACGGGTTGCACGTCTTTCTTTAAAATTATTTTATGTTTGAAATTCTTTAAGCACCCAAGTTTTCCACTGAATACTTCCTTGGACTCTTCAAGACTGTCTTCCAAGCTGTCTTCCTGGATGCTGAATACACAGGGCGGTTGGCACAGGTTTATCAACATTCTCAGTCTCTGTTGCTCCAACCAACCAAGGATGTTCACATTGTAGTCTACCACAAATACCTCTGAGGATATATTTTTGTCCTTGAACTTCAAATCAGCATTAAATACTCCTTCTAGCTTTATTTCGTGACCTCTATGGGCTCCTGGAATTAACTTGCTAGCATATAGTGGTGCTTTGCATTCTAAGGTCTCGTAGGTGTCCTTTGACAAAATAGTAATTCTGGATCTAGTTTCAACTAACATTTCCACACTTTTCCCATGTACATGAATGTTGCATTTAGGTTGATTATGTAAGTCTTACTTATTGATGATGGCCACAAGTAACACTAAATTCACCATCATTTCACTGTCATCCGAGGCTTTGTCTGGTTTAGATTTTTCTACCTTGAAGACTTTCTTCACATGAGAAGATTTGAAAACGTTAAGGAAGTATCCAAACTTTCCACATCCCCTTGAAAGTTTTTGCCCATGGCAGGACACCCTTTGCTGGATGTTAAATGGGTACTGGATCCACAGCGGTAACATGCCATCTTGTTACTACTCGAATTTGAACTGCTTTTTCTATTGTTCTTTTTCATTTGACTTGTAGATGCTTCATTTCTTTGTGAAATAGATTGACATCCGCAGGATAGTTATCAGGTTTGTGCAGCAATTTTATTCCCTTTGCAGATATTTCCATACTTTTAATGGTTGATACCACCTTCTCCAAGCTAGGGTTACGATGGCACAACAGATTTTCTTGTGCTTTAATACAAGTGGTGCTCATTCCTACCTGATCGCAGATCATTTCATCCATGTCTCTGAACAAGCATGTCGTTGCTAACATCCTCAAAGTCACAACATAAGGCTCAGTTGACTCTCCTGGAGCTTGGTAACAGTAATAGAGGTTATATCTTTCCATAATGACACTCATAGTTGTATCAAAATAGTTTTTCATTCTTGCTTTAGCTTCAGTGAACACATCCTATTCTTGATCTTCCTCCTCCTCTTTCTCAACAGGGGCTACGTGATCAAACAAACTTCTGCCTTGTACCCCCCAGACATTTATACATCATGCCTTAGTTTCTGGCTGGATCATACTTGGGTCCATCAATAGCCTCCAAGTGTTTTACAAAACATTTGATCCATTGTGTCCAGCTTACTGCAGGTGGTCCTGGAACATCTAAAAAAGTGCTTGGCATTGCCACTGCATTCATTATGCCAGCCATGATATTGTTGATTTGCTGGGATTATACGTATAATTTATATGTAATAATCTATCAAATTGTTTAAGTTCACAGTTTTCTATTGTAGAATGCCTTTGCTTAGCTTTTAATATAACTTTTTAGGCTCTAGTTCCCTCCTGTGCTGGTTTAAGATATAGCTCTCTTGTTAACTCAGGGTATGTAAAGGGTTAATCACTAACAGTTCATCTCACAAAGTCCTCTCAGAATCCAGTGAAATCAGGGTCAAGAGGTCATAACTTGCCAGTAGGAACTCAGATGCCACACTGGGTGCATAACTGGAGGTGCTGGTATTGAGCAGACACACCTAGGACTTCCTCACATCATCTCACGTCGATAAAATGCACTTAGGTAAGCCAGTCCAGAACTGTGAACACGGCCCTGCTCCTCGTCAACAGGATTTTATTACAAAACACAGAGGCTCCTATTATGCTATCTTCTCTTGCTTTAATTCTAATAGCAGCCAAGAAAAAAACTACAACTCCCAGAAAACCTGCCTGGGAAACTACCCAGTACATGTCACAAAGAAGCAACCAATCAGGATAACAGGTGAGTATATTCATCTTGACTGAGAGCAACAAGTCCTCTTTTCTTGCTGCTCGCAGTCAAGATAAGTACTATCTTTACTATTCATGTTATCATATAAATTTATTGTAGTTATAATTCCGTTTTGTATTGTATTTTGTTGTTGGTAAACTGTGTTTTATCTTTATATTGTCTTAGGACTCTTGTTTCTGCCCTTTAGTAAACATTCTTTAACATTCTAAAGCGAGCGCCCTCAGTGCACGCTATGCAACGGCCTCGTTTGACCGTTACACGCTTACCAGCACAGCGCTCGGAGGGATCAGCTGTTCCTTTCAGCTGTTTGCTCTTCTCTGTCACGCTTCGTCAAGCGCGACCGCTGAGGGAATTTCCAGGCCTTTCCGCGGTGAGCTGGTTGTTTTTTCAGTCACGCTTCGTTATGCGCGACCGCTTCGGGCTTTTCTAAGCCCTTCGCATTTAATTGTGCCTCCGTCAGCTGTTCCCTGCTGTCAGGATCTTTCCGTTCGGGAAAGCCCTTGTTTGCCCTCGTCTTCAGGTTTCTCCGGCCACGCCTCCTATTGATTTGAGACTTTGTTTTCTCACGGACAGCCACTTCCTGGTTCTACCTTCGAGGACATTTTAACCCTTTCCTCTCTGGACACTTTTTTTCCTGTTGTTAATTCCTGCTATTATTCAACTGTTATTTAATAATTATTATTGTTCCCACTTTTTGTACAACTCATAATGGAAAAACTTTCTGAGGATGAAGAGGCTCAACATTTTAAAGATGATTTGGATTCCTTTATTAAGGAGTTGGTTCAAAAAGCTGTCTCTAAATCAATTTCTGATTTTTCAAAGACTTTTGAAGCCTTTGTCAAGAAATTATTGTCTTTTGATTCTTCATCTACCCCTTCCAAGAAAACTATGAAAAGAAAGGCAGACAATATCACTTGTAATTCGGACTCTCCATTAAAAAATACTTCTAGTCAACCGTCCACTTCCTCTAATGTCTTCCCCATTCAAATTGCTAGCCTGGGAGATACAGACGATGACATGGGTGATGCAGACACGGATAAGGATGATCCAGACATAATGATCTGGTCAGGGCCTGTGGAGAAGAGGCGTAAAACTTCTCTAAATTTATTGGGAGAGTCATCCAAATCAAATGAGAGCAATAATTCCTTATTGGATTTTGCGGGTCAACCGATGTTTGATCCGACGCTTATCCGTCACTCTAACTCCACTGAATGGACTCCCTGCGACCATGTGGCAGCATATGTCTCCAAAAATTTACGCAAACCTTTAGATAAATTAGTGCGTACCAGGTAAAAATCGGAATGCCCCAGACCTTCCCTTCCTAACAACATAATCGCCACTCCTGTTATTGAACCAAATATGTTGATGTCTTTTTACAAAGTTTGGGAAGGACCCCAAGAAAGGGGTAGACAGGGCCTGGACCAACTGCCAGGAATAGATTGTTGGACCTCTCGGGTACACTTACGAGAATTTTGGATTTGGCTGAAGAAGCCAGGATGGAGGGCAAGAAAGTTGACCCGGTTATTCTTTCCAATTGGGCCCAAATGGTGATTTGCCTCCTTGGTAGCACAAATGCCTCGATGGCACAAGAGAGACGGAAGAGTCTTTTGTTAAAGATTGATCCAAAATTAAACAACCTCGCCTCCAAGGAGATGGGACCTGAGGCCAATGGACTTCTTTTTGGGGACTCCTTTATCAAGGAGCTTAGTAAATACGTGGCCACTTTTACTTCTATTGACAAAGCACAGTCATTCATGCAAAAAATATTTAACTCGCGTGTTTTTGGAAGAGCCGGCAAAGGCAGGAGCCCAGGGGTGCGGTCAATCAGACCAGAGGCTCCACTTCCTATCAACAGGAGTTCAAGCCACAATTCTACCCTCAGAGAAATTGTTCCTTCAGACGTGGCTTCAGATCCAGAGGCTCGCAAAACTCAGGTAAGCGTTTTTACTTCTGGTCCATTGTTGGTGCGGGGACGGACAGCCTTGTTTCTAACAAATTGGCAGATATTGACAACAGATCCGTGGGTACTGCAGACCGTTTCAGGTTATTGTATAGAGCTCTATTCCACTCCAATCCAACATTGTCTTCCAAAGCCCTTAATGTTTTCAAAAGAACAAGACAAATTGCTCTGGTGGGAACAGTGCTACGATATTGGCCTCGGCTCATTTAAGGGAGCCAAGGCCAATATCACAGCACCCTAAACAGTGCGCATTCCAAGGGCGCTGGGCAGGAGGCCCCTGCAGTACCCATGCTATTATCATGGGCAGTGCAGGGGGCACAGGCTTTCCACCAGCCTTTTTATGGTGGGATCCCCAGCATGAAAAGGCTGGTGGAAAGCTGAGTTGTAATCAGCCAGGCGGCGCTAAGTTTAGCATCACCCTGACTGAGTACAACTCAGACTGCCATCACCCCTTTGGGAACCATGCTCCTGGCAGGAATGGCAGACTCCTGCTGGGTCCGCCCGCCAGGGTTGTAATGTGGCAGTCGGACCACTACAGTTGCGGTGGTCTGACTGTCGTCACTAGTCTGGCAGTCCTTGGACAGCCAGCCCCATAATGAGGCCCCTAGGGCCTGATTTAGATCTCTGCGGAGGGAATACTCAGTCATAAATGTGACGGTTATACTGTCTGCTCTATTACAATCCACATGGAATATAATGGTATTGTAATACTGCGGACGGGATATTCATCACATTTGAGATGGAGTATTTCCCTGTGCTGAGGTCTGGGTACAAAGAATTAATGTGCGGACTCTTTGACCAATTGATTTGAAAATTGCTCCTTGCCAAGGAGGTCAGAAAACAAGTCCTCTACAAATTGTTGAGATTTCCTCATTTCTGTGGATTGTAGAAATTCCAGAATTATAATATTGTTGAGTGTCTGATTGAGAATCTACGTCTTTTTTCTGTGCTTTATTCAATGCAAGCACTTTTTCCAAGTACAACGAAGTTTCCGATGATTTTTGCTGCATCATCTTCTACGTGTAAAATTCTATGATTTACCTGGTCCAATCTTGTGCCATGTCTATGCAACCAGTCTTGCACTTTGTTGACACAGCTGGTGACCAAATCAATTTTAGGTCTGCTGTCTCCAGGCTGCTTTGCACTTTCAACATAACTGATCTTGTATCCCCTTCTGTTTCCAGTCTTCGGCTACCTGCTGAGCTGACCCCAAAATCTCTTACAGGTCCTTTTTTCGTACATTTATTGTGCTCAAATGTTTGTTTGCCCTATTTGGGATCAGTACTTCCTATTTTAGTGAACTGTTCCCAGCCTGGTATAAACACTGCAGACTAAAGAAGGCCTCCAGGGAGTCTGAGCAAAACCTGTAGATGATCGTCCATCAAATCACCCAATGATTGTTCCAGTTCTCAGGACTTGCCATTTCAGTGCTATAGGGCGATTCCTTGTCACAGTTCCCAGCACTACTGTCCTGCTGTATTGATAGGTCTTGCAGGTAGTTATTAGCAGGGGACTACAGAGCCTCTCCTCCCATCCCCAGACCCTGGTCATAAATGTGCCCACTATGCCTGTCCTAGAATTGATGACTGACTAGTATCCCAGGTTCACATGGGGGCTAGACTGCAAAGTTGCGAAGATTCCACCAGGCCTAGACTTTTACAAACGCCTAGCCTTTTACAAACGCACCTTGCAGTCTCAGCCTAAAGCACACCAGGCTGCTTAGGTAGCCCGCCTGTTGTGTGCTTATGAATGCATATTCATTTATAGAATACAGAGGCCGGTGACACAAAGGGGTTCTAGTGTCTTCGACGCTGGAATCCTTCTCGAGTCAGTTGAGCCTGGACGCGTCGAGGTGCAGACCTGTTCCCTTTTCGTCTTACTGGCTATCTTAATAAAAGAAGAATTACACTCACCTTGACTCCGTCTTTGCTTCCACCGTACCCACTTCAATCTGGCGATTTGCAGTTACTTCCGCCTTCGTTGAGATCAAATCCTTGATGGCCGCCCACTGCTGGATCGTCGATCGTAGTTGAACAGGTTGTCCACGCCTATTTGTTTTTTATTATTGAGGTGGTTTTTTTTTGTTTACTGATATAAAGATCAACGCGTGCACTCTCGAGCTGCCCAGCGCGCATTACTTAGCCGCGCGTGGTCTCCTAGGCAACGGAGACGTATTCGACACACGCCTCTTCAAGTTATCGCGTTTCCGTAGGAACGGAAACTTCGCATGCGTCACCGCTTCTTGTGGAGCATCAAGCAGAGCATTTCCTAGGGAACGAGAGACGCTCTGCACGCTCTGCATATTCTGCACATTTTGCACGTTGTTCGGCTGCTTGCTGTATTCAAGTCTGGCGATCAAGCGTCCCCTAAGCAACAAGCATTACCGATGATATATTCTTCATAGGGAATAAAAGCGATAATAAGGATTAAGCTACAGAACTATTTAAAGAAATAAACTATTAAAAAAAATACTAAATACTTTCAACCAATAAGGGAACAGGTCTAGGAAGTTTTTCCACAAGCCAGTATTAATATTGTTGGATCTGTATAGCTAAGTGTGGGTGACATGGCGCAGCCTAATTTCACGATTGTTCCTCCACAAGCATTTTGGGCTGCATGGAATACCCCACCAGTTAAATGGACAGAATGGAAAGATTATTTCCTGAACTATATAGGGGCCATTGATCTCAAAAATAGAATGCCGGCAGAACAGTAGAAAAGACTCTTACTTCATTTATTGGGACCAATAGGTTTGAAAACGTACAACAAGATGCAGAAGAGCTCTATAAGTGGAGACGCATGTGTTTTTGGCATTGCAATAAATATGATAAATATTTAGCTCCCAAAGTTTGTATTGGAATTATTCATTACAAGTTCTTTTAAAGAAAACAAGAGAAGGGAGAGTCTGTAGATGATTATGTAGCAGACTTAAAGAAATTGGCCTTTGATTGTAAGTTTGGTCCAATACAAGATGATTTGATAAGGGATCAAGTGGTCATGCATAACAACAATCAATCCATTCAGGAGAGGTTATGGATTAATGGTGACTCCTCATTGGAGCAAATTGTGGCTATTGTAAGGAAAGCGGAAATTTCTGAATGGTGTGTTTCTGAATTAAAATCAACTTAGAGGAGCTTTGACAACGTCTGCAAAATAAACAATCGTAGAACGGTGAAGGAACAGAAAACATCACAAAGTAGCGATGGTGAAAGAAGGTGTTATCGGTGTGACAGCAAGGAACATTTAGCGTACGCTAAAACATGTCCAGCCTTGAAATTGAAATGTGGTAAGTGTGGTATTGTGGGTCATTTTGCGAAGGTATGCAGAAATAAAAAGAAAATGGTTAAGTGCATATTGGAGGGCAATCCTCACATAGGGGTTGAGCACAAAGAATATTCCTCTGAGTCTAAAGAAGATACGGAAGATGGAAACTTTATCTTGAACATAACAGACACAGAGACAAAAGGGAAACCAATGTGTGATATGGAGATAGGTGGAATTCCAATTACCATGTATGCAGACTCTGGCTCACCTTTCACTATCGTGAATGAAGAAGTACGGAATAAGACATTCGCGAATAAATTAGGCGGGAGACTTTTACAACCAGATGTTCGGCCTGAGAGCTACACATGAGACAAGATTGACCTCATTGGTTTCAGATGGCTAATATTCTCCTTCAAAAATAGGTGTGCCAGAGGGAAATTGTATGTGTCCAAAAGGGGACCATCAGTCCTTGGATGGAAGGAACAGGGACAGCTTCACATGATCTTAGACCCCAATAGCAAAGAAAAAGTGTTGATAGTAAGTGATGGGCATACTCTGGCTACGGAAATGGAGAGAAGATTTCCCAGGGTCTTTGGAAAACTTTTAGGAAAATTGGTTGGTTTTAAGCATGAAATAGTATTTAAGAAGAACGCTGTACTGAAAATCCATAAGGTGAGATCAGTACCCTTAATGATAAGGGATGAAGTTTGAAAGAATTGGAAAAACTGGTAGGGATGGATGTGATTGAACCTATAGAAAGTGCAGAATGGTTATCACCAGTGGTTATTGTTTGACGCAGCAATGGGAAGATCCGCTTATGCGTCGATTTAAGATATTTGAATGATAATATTGTTATCAACCGCTTTCCATTACTGAAAATGAAAGAAATGGTTTCAAATCTTAAAGGTGCAAATTGGTTTTCCACAACTGACTTATCAGCGGCTTATCATCAGATCCCCTTGAGAACTGAATCGAGGAAACTGACAGCTTTCATCACACCTTTTGGTTGTTACCAGTACAAAAGGATGCCATTTGGACTAGCGTCTGCAGCTGCAGTTTTTCAAAGATTGATGTATAAGTTATTTGGAAAATCTTTAGGAGTTATGTGTTTCCAAGATTATAGTTTGGTGTTTGGGCGTGATCGGAGATACATGATGAGCGGTTGGAACATGTTTTGGGGGTGTTGGAGAGTAAAGGCTTGACTGTCGAATTGAGCAAGTGTAAGTTTGCCAGAAGGAGTGTAGAGTATTTGGGGCATGAAATCAGTGGCGATAGAGTGAAACTGAAAGTTTCATTGGTTAGTGCCATTGTTAATGCAGCGACTCCCACCACAAAGGAAGAAGTAAGATCGTTTTTGGGAATAGCGGAATTTTGTGCGAAATTTATCCCAAATTTTGCAGGAAGGGTTTATAATTTGAGACTACTTCTTAAAAAGAATACTCATTTTATTTGGAGTGATGTATGCGAAAGGGAATTTGTAAGTGTAAAGGATTATTTGAGCAAGGTAACGAATTAAGAAAGTTTTGATCCTGAATCGGATACTGTGGTGACTACAGATGCTAGCAATAAGGGTTTAGGTGCCGTATTGTCCCAGTAAGGAAGAGATGGAGGGAAGAGAATAAGGGGGTCATTCTGACCCCGGCCGGCGGCGGAAGCCGCCGGCCTGGCTGGGACCGCCAGAATACCGCTGCGCGGTCAAAAGACCGCCGCGGGTATTCTGGGTTTCCCGCTGGGCTGGAGGGCGACCGCCAGAAGGCCGCTCGCCAGCCCAGCGGGAAACACCCTTCCATGAGGATGCCGGCTCCGAATGGAGCCGGCGGAGTGGAATGGGTGCGACGGGTGCAGTTGCACCCGTCGCGATTTTCAGTGTCTGCATGGCAGACACTGAAAATCTTGGTGGGGCCCTGTTACGGGGGCCCCTGCAGTGCCCATGCCATTGGCATGGGCACTGCAGGGGCCCCCAGGGGCCCCACGACACCCCATACCGCCATCCTGTGCCTGGCGGCCAAAACCGCATGGAGGATTCCCCAGGGCAGCGGAAAACCGGCGGTACACCGCCGGTTTTCCGTTTCTGACCGCGGCTGTACCGCCGCGGTCAGAATGCCCAAGGGAGCACCGCCAGCCTGTTGCCGGTGCTCCCGCGGTCGTTGGCCCTGGCGGATTTTACCGCCAGGGTCAGAATGACCCCCTAATTCTGTTCGCGTCTAGGTCACTTTCGCCCTCAGAGGAGAAGTACTCAGTTATCGAAAAGGAAGCTTTAGCATGCGCTTGGGCTTTAGAACATTTTCATACATTTATTTGGGGTAAGAACATCACTATCCAATGTGATCATAAACCTTTGATTAAGCTCCTCACATCGGAAGGTAGTGTCCTGGCCGCTGCGAGAATTTTGAGATTGTCTATGCGTATGAAAGATTTTATATACCGTGCTGTGTATGTTCCTGGAAGAAACAATTTGATGGCAGATTGTTTATCAAGACTGCCATGTCATTTAGAAGGTTGTGTGGATGATCCTTGGGAAGACTATAGTGTTGCTCTGATACATGATACTGGAAATTCCTCACTTGATAAGGACTTGTGGGGTAAGGAAATGGAAGAAGATTTAGATTTGCAAATGGTGTGAAAGTTCAATCTTGAAGGTTGGCCTAAGAAAGATGTACTTACTGAGCAGAGTAGACACTTCTGGGAAGTTAGGCATGAACTTTCTGTTGAGGGAAGCTTCATCCTGAGAGGGAATAAAGTCATTCCACCACGTGGTATGAGAAGTTTTGTTTTTGATCTGTGCCATGAAGGTCATTTTGGTATTGTTCACACTAAATCAGTAGTTAAAGATTTATTTTGGTGACCTGGAGTGGATAAGGCAGTAGAAAGGTTTGTAAGATCCTGTGAAGTATGTTCCTCAGCAGACAAAACTTTGTGTACTTTAATACCACCTATGGATCAAAATTTATAACCCAAGCAACCATGGGAGTGTGTCGCTGTTGATTTGTCTGGTCCTGTTGCAGATGAGCAAGAGTATGTGGTTGTCCTTATTGACCTATTTTCTAAATGGCCAGAAATTGGTATAGTAGAGAGTGCGGACACGGTTTCTGTGTTGGGGTTTCTGGACAAAGTGTTTTTGTCGGAAGGAATTCCTACAAAGTTGTTGAGCGATAACGGCATGCAATTTGTTTCTAGTGCTGCTAAGATGTATTTTGAAAAGTTGGGAATCAAACACAAAACTACGTCTTTGCACAATCCCAGTGGCAACGGTACTGTTGAGAGATTCAATAGGGTCATCAAGAGTGTTATTCAAAGCTCTATGAGTAAAGGTGATTGGCACACAGCTGTGTTCAAAGCGGTGTGGGCTTACAGGATTACTGAGAAACCGACGACAGGGTTGAGTCCCTTCGTCATTATGAGAGGTAGAAAACCCAGGGGTAAGCATAATCCTGCATGGTTGTGTGGTGCTAGTGTGGAGAATTGGTCGCTGGAATTGGTGAGAAATAATTTGGATAAATCGCAAGAAAAAAACAAGGTGTATTATGACCAATCTCATCATGTGAAACCCGTCAAAATTGCTGTTGGTGATTGGGTACGTGTTAAGAAGCCTTATAAAGTTAAAAAGAATGAGAGCCAATATTTTGAACCAGAACAAGTGAGTGAGGTGTTCATAATGCTGTTAAATTGAGTGATGGTTGGGTCTGGAATCTTAAATGTGTCGCTTTATTTAACAATAGGCGATGTGTTATGCAGGATGATGTGGGTCTTAGGAATGAGGGAGAAAGGTCTGATTGGTTAGAAGATGAGTTAATGGACACAAGAATTTTGGAGGGTGATTGCTCTTTTCCTGCGACCCAACATTGTTCCAATGATAGTGGAAGTGGCAGTGATGTAGTGTGTGATGGTAGTGATGATGATTTTGATGAGGAAGGTGGGATACACAGGGAGAAGAGGAAAGTAACTCATCCAGGTTGGTTGAAGGATTATGTGTTAGGGCATATTGCTGCCTCCTACACAGACTCTGGATACTCTTGATGGGAACTTTCTCCTCTTATATTTTATCACTATATAGTATTTTTTTTTTTTGTTGCTATTTTATTCTATTCGTTTCTCAGTTATTTATTTTAAATTTACGGAAGGGGATGTGTTGTGTGCTTATGAATGCATATTCTTTCATAGAATATAGAGGCCGGTGACACGAAGGGGTTCTAGTGTCTTCGACGCTGGAATCCTTCTCGAGTCGGTTGAGCCTGAACGCGTCGAGGTGCAGACCTGTTCCCTTTTCGTCTTACTGGCTATCTTAATAAAAGAAGAATTACACTCACCTTGACTCCATCTTTGCTTCCACCGTACCCACTTCACCACCCCAACCTCCATGCCATGAGAACCATGAGGCATGCCAGGCTCCTCAGGCTCCACATGGAACACACCATGCTCTTAGTTGACAGCGGCGTACACTCTTGTCTGACAGGCAGGTTTGCCATCCTTTGTCCCCAACAAATGGCAGTGAATTGGATTAAGGGTTATTCTGTCATTTTAGCCATCACAAGGGAAACATACAGCAGTGGAGACATCCCACTTCTCCTTTTGGAAAGAATAGAGGGCAATAACATGTGTGCTACATACCTATTTTATCTCACAGTTAAGATTTCCCTGGACAGGTCCACATTAACAATGTCCAGTCAAAATATATATCCACAATTTTTTGGGGGGGATCTACCAAATCAAAATGGTATTCGTTAGAATCCTTTTTGCTGTCCCAATCAGCTGTTCACATTTGAGGGGAAGAGGGAAAGAAATATCAATGTGGCTACAGACAAACTCAATCACATTTTCAGTCTTTTTATTGCTACCTGCCTCCTGAGATTTTCAAATCCCTGTGAGAAAATGTAGTCTATCATAGCTAGCTAGACCCATCTCTCTCCTCAGCAGAGGAACACTGCCTCATTTCTTTTCCAGAGTCCATGACCCCAGGAATGATGGAAGGATGTTATTCCATTTGCTAGGACAAAGAGCTCTCTTCATACTGCTGAGGGAGCAGAATCGACACACGCTGGTGCGTTGAGAAAATCAACACATCATCCCTACTGTGTGGGTCAGAACCAGTGCAGCTAGAATCACATCTCCGCTGTACCTCACAACTTGAAACCAGTGCATTGCCTTTGGAATCGACACTGCAGCATTTTTCTATGCACAAAACTCCACACCTCAGTCTCTACGCTCTTCAGAACTGACGCTTCATCTCAACTGTCCACTGCATCCTCAACATCAATGCATCAGGAACTCACACTGCAGCCTCAGCACATCTCAGAACAGAAGCATCATCGCTGTTGTGTGGAGAAAAGTGGCGCATCTCCTCTACTGCTAGGTTTGGAACTGACACATTGCTCCACATTCCGGATTAAAGATACTTTGGTCCAGAAGGCCCAACTGACTCCCTGTAGTGGGCCTGTGCTCTACTGCGGTCAGCCTGAACTCTTGACTTTGTCCCAGTCCAGTGCCACCAGATATCCGTGGTTGACGCTTTTGACATCTAAGCTCTGTTTCACAGTTAATTCTTTAGAAATTCATAGCTCAAGTTCTACCAATTGGATTCTTTTCATTTTGGTCTTGTTTTATTTATTAAATGAAGTTGTATTATTCTATTGATCCTTTTTGCGTGGTGATTTCACTGTTTTACTGTTTGAAGTGTTGCACAAATACTTTACACATTGCCTTCAAGTTAAGCTTGACCGCTCTGTGCCAAGCTACCAGAGTGTCAGCACAGGTTAATTTGGGGTTTGCTTGTGTCTTACCCTGACAGGAATTGTGGTTGCTGCTTGACCGGGGCTCACACCACAGTCAACCAACAACTCACAATCTACTAGTCAACAAAGGTCAAAACCTTTAGATGAATTGAAGGTGAAATTGGAAGAAATTATTATGGGATGATTTGATATTACATATTTGAATCAAAACTATTAGAATTAGCTGCTACATCTGAGTAAGGGCATTTCAAGGTGTGCAGCTGCAACACACAGTAAATTGGCAGAATTGGCAAGTAAATATAAAGTAGATCTCTCAAGGTATATTACTTTATAGAAAAGCTTTAGGGCACAGTTAGATGATGAACTGATGATGATTATGCAGTCTTCAGGAATGAGATTGTACATTGCTGAATTGGTGAAGTGCATTCGGATATGAAGCGATTTTGACAGATTAGAGAGTAAATGGGAGAAGAAGCAGGGAAAGAAAAACAATCAGATGCTACAGAGATGAACGATAAACCACTGTTAGTACCCATAGATGAGGATGAGGCTTTAATTTTCCCTATGAGGGAAATACCAGGTTGAGGGTACGTATATGTATCATGGAGTCATGGTAATCTTTTGACATTCACAAACAACTTTCCAAAATAAGGGGAGAATCCAGTCCAGTGACATACACAGGTTGACAGTTTTGTGAAAATGTTGAAGGTTCTCTGGACTGATTTGAATATGGGTTCAGTGTAATACAGATGTGCAATGGCCAGGTCCAAGAGACGCATGTACCTGTGCACCTTCATCTATAGTGAAGGCAAATTATGACAAAGTGATTACCCTTTCGAAGAGAAAGCTACCAGTGAAAGGCATTGACTGATTAAAAATTAATAGAACAATTCAGGAAGTTCAGAAAATGATTATTACAGGTGTTAAAACAGTACAGCGGACAAGAAAATCCCAAATATGGTGATATGGGAGTTTTGTGTCACAGTTCGTTCTTGGGATCTGACCACAGATCAGCATTCACATACAACAGAATGTGATTTGTTGTTAGCCCTGTAAATGAGATCTTGAGGTATGCTAGATACTTTAGTGATAAAGAAGAGATTAAGTAAAAAAGACTTAAACAGAAACGTTAGCTCGTTCAGACAAAGCTCAAACAGAAAGGTTTCAAAATCAGCATACGTAGGGAATGTTGATGGAATGCAAGGTGTTGACTTCCAGAATGAAGGTCAAATGGCACAAGGTGGAGTCGGTGTTCCACAGGGAAGAGGTAAAGATGGTTCGACCAATCCCAATTCAGGGGTAGATATTGCAGCAATGAAGAAGTTTACTCCTGGTCACAATTCTAACAACCATTGGCATTGGAAGAAGGAGTGTACACAGAATCCTAACCAAGAAAGTGGTGATGAGAAAATGCAAGGTGTGAATCTAACTCAAATGCAAAATGTTCCAGTTCAGGTCTCAGTTCAGTAAATGCAAACACATAATTAGCCTTAAGTCCCAAGGATGCAGGTCCCACTAGCCCCAGTGGCCCAACTAAATATGGGTAATCCAAGATTTCATGTGAATCAAACTCCAAGAGCAAACCCAAATTCTTTCCAAAATCAGAACCCATTTCAACAGTACCCCATGTATGAAAACAAGAGCTTTGACTCTGACAATTCACAATGACGCTGCTGGGGGGTGGGTGAATTGCGTACTTGGTGCAGTCTTAGAGGTAAACAAGAGTGGACCTTTTGTAGAAGGAGAAGTAAATGGTCACAAATGTCATTTCTTATAGACACAGGTTCTACCCATTCCACTGTTAGGTCTGGGACTTTCACTGTTCTAACACTCTCGGAAATGAAAACCCTAGTTGTACATGTTACAAATAAGCAAATAACTAATCCCATTTCAAAGAAAGTTCCTGTAAAAATAGGAAGAGGAAGATCGCCAGTTTATTGTGTGTGACTCAAACCCTGTAAATATGTTAGGAAGGGATCTTTTGTGAAAATTAAATTGCACTGTGTATTGTACACTGGACGGTGTTGAATTCAAAACAGCCAGACAAGAAACCGCTGCTGTTTTGTACCCTGTAAGAACGGTAGACAATTTTTCTCCCCATTTACGAGATACTGTAAAATCTGAAGTATGGGATTTTTCAGGGAAATACATCGGTCCAAATAGGGTTGAAAAACCCATCCAAATAACAATGAAACTAAATGCAGTATTCCCGAAAATGCCACCAAACAATCATAACCTGAGACAGTGGCTGGAATCCCAACAGGGATTGAATGAAGGAAAACAAGGAATTTGAAAGAAATAGTTGGAAGTCTTTGCAATTCGCCAAGTATGGGCATACAGAACGCTAACACAAGTATAGGACTATGCAGGACTTGCAATTAATTAACAGCTTAGTTATTCCATGTTGTCCCATGGTACCTTATCCAGCTTCAATATTATTTCAAATCCTCTGTGATCCAGAGCAGTTTCCTGTTGTGGATCTCTGTCCCCATGTAATGGACAAAAGAAGAAGGCCTGGCAGTCAGTTCCTGTTCTCCTTCATGTTTTAGAGTGGAGTTTTGGCATAGTGCCGAGTTCCACAAGGGTATACAGAAAGCCATTCAGTCTTTAATCAAACATGGCCAAAATAATCTTGAGACTTTACAAATGCCTTACAACTCTGTTCTTATACATTACATTGATGGCCTACCTGTGGCATCAAGTACACAAGAATCTTGTAAACAGGTTACAATTTCTTTGTCAAATTATTTGGTCGAAGATGGTCATAAAGTGACCCTGAGCAAGTTACAATGCTACCAAAAAGACGTCCTATATTTAGGTCATCACATTGAAAAGGGCGTGAAGAAGGTGTCACAAGAGAGAATCACAGCAATTTTGAAAATGAATCCACCCAAAATGCAGAGAGATGTCAGAATTTTTCTGGGACTGGCGGACAACTGTAGACAGTGGAAACTAAATATTTCCCTATTTACCAAGCCTTTACTGAGCCTGACTCAGGAGGATGTGCTTGATCAGCTTTCATGTGACAACAAGTGCTTAAAAGCATTCCTAGAGCTGAGAGAAAGTCTTTGCTATGCCCCAGGTCTGGAAATGCCTGATTACAGTGAAATGTTCACCTTGTTTTGCTGTGAGAGAGAGCTGTGCTCTCTCAGTGATTACTCAGTTGGAGAGTCGCAAAGACTTGTGACATACTTTTCAACTACTCTTGACCCTGTTGCCACAGGATTGCTCAGCTTCCTTAAAACAGTTGTGACATTTGGTGTCAGGATTGAGAGAAGTGAGAGTACAACCATGGGACATCCTCTTACAGTGATGGTCCCTCATTCCGTCAAGGTTTTGCTTACTTGTACTAACCCCAATATGTGAAAAACAGTAGACTTACAAATAAGAACAAACTGATTCTTGCAGCAGAAAATGTCGTACTCAAGAGATGTCAAACTGTTAATACAGCTACACTGTTCCCATTGCATTAAAATGCAATCAATTGATGGAGAAGAGTTTGAGCCCAACTGTCTCGATGTTACAGATCCATGCACCAAACCAACACCTGATATTAAGTATGAACCCCTTGATGAGCCTGGCTATGTAATCTTTGTTGACTGCTAATGTCTAAGAGATAATGAGGGTACTTTGCGAGCAGCTTATGCTGTTTGTACCATACAGGAAGTGGTAAAAGCCTCCTGGCTTTGAAGTGTTACCTCTGCACAAGTGAAGGAATTGGCTGCCCTAACCTAAGTCCGCAATCTTTCAAAGCAATTGTGGGTGACCATATTCACGGATAGTCAGTATGGCTCTGGTGTGATCCATGATCTGGACAGCTGTGGTCACAAAGGGGATTCATGATTTCGTCTGGATCTCCCATCCAGAATGGGGGAATATGTGATGAGATTGTTGGAAGCATTACAACTGCCACAAGAAACTGCAGTAGTTAAATGTGAAGCTTACAGGAGCGGAAATGATTATGTAACTGTTAGAAACATATGCAGATGAAGGGGGTCATTATGACCCTGGCGGAAGGCAGAGAACCGGCGGTAAGACCGCCAACAGGCTCGCGGTCTTACTTTGTGAAATTATGACCATGGCAGTTACCGCCATGGTCATCCGCTGGTTCTCCGTTCCGCCCACCAGGGCGGAGACGACCGCTGGGCTGGAGACCTGGGTCTCCAGCCCAGCGGCCGTCACTAGACCGCAAGTGGTATTTGGACCCGGCTTACCGCCGTGGATTTCCAGCGGTTTGAACCGCCAGGAAATTCATGGCGGTAAGCACTATCAGTGCCAGGGAATTCCTTCCCTGGCACTGATAGGGGTCTCCCCCACAGCCCACCCCCACCCCGACTCCCTCCCCTACAACCCCCACCACCCCTGCCACCCCCCAAAGGAGGCAGGGCCCCCCCACCCCGACCCCCAACATCACATCACCCATACCCACACGACACGCACGCAGGCACCACCTACACACTTACACACACACACACACGCCGACATACATGCCTACATCCACACACACAGTCAGACACACACCCACATTCAAACATACACGCACACATCCATACAGACATACCCACAGACATACACGCACTCATTCCCATACACACAACACCCCGCAAGCATACACGCACTCACACACCCCCTCTACACACATACACGCACACCCCCATGCACACACACAACACACAACACACCCCCCAACCCCCTCCCGTAACGGACGATCGACTTACCTTGTCCATCGATCCTCTGGGCGGGGACGGGATCCATGGGGGCTGCTCCGCCGACACCACACCGCCAACAGAACACCGCTACGCCGAATCACAGGACGTGATTCGCTGGGCGGTGTTCTGTTGGCGTGGCGGTGGAGGTGGAGCAACCTCCACTTCCCCGCCTCCCGCCAGTATGGCTGTTGGCGGCTCTCCGTCCGTAAAAGGACAGAGAGCTACTAACGGTCATAATAGGCCGAGCGGAAGACCTTTACCACTGGCGGTCTTCCGCACAGCGGTCCCTCGGCGGTCTTAAAAAAAAAACGCTGAGGTCAAAATGACCCCCGAAGTTGCTTGATATTGTGCATTTTTAGTATGCATATTTAGCTGAAACTATGAAAATGAATCTGATGAGGACACCACCTTTCCAGAGCTGTTGTCAATAGCTGATACATGGGAGGAAATCAAGAGATTGCAGGAAGAAGCTTAAGAGGCAGAGCAGCAAGAATTGATCAGAGCAGGATGAGACAAAATTGCAGACAACATTTGAGTTTCAGCTGATGGAAGACCTGTGTTACCAGATAGCCTGTTATTTCACATGACAAGACATTTTCATGACCTTGCACGTGCTGGAAAGGACGCATCAGTGGGATTATTTAAGCAGAACTGTTTTAATCCCTGATTTAGGGCCTGATTTAGCTATTTGCAGATGAGTTACTCTGTCAAAACAGTGATGGCTATCCCATCCGCTGAAATCTAAATCCCATTACATCTTATGAGAGTTAGATTTTGGTGGACGGGATATCCGCCAACGTTGTGATGGAGTAACTTGTCCACTAGTATCTAAATCTGGCCCTAAGAGTACCAGCTGAACAGCTATGCCATAGATATGTGGCCTTTCAGCAGATTAATGAATGGAGAAGAACCCCTGTAACATTGAGTCACATAGAATCAGGAGGACCCTTTAACAGGATGCATGTTGAATTCTGTCATAATGCCTGTTTGTAATAAGCTGAGCTATATCCTGGGTATTGTGTGCAGTAGCTGTCAGTGGGTGGAACCTACCCACCATGGAGAAATACCAGTCTCACTGTAGCCAAACTGCTGTTATGAGAACTCTTACCCAGGTATGGGTTTCCCATTACTCTGGAATCTGACTGATGAACCAGTTTTAATTGTGAGGTCCTCAGAATGAGGTGTGTGGCACTTCAAGTGAATCAGAAACTGCATTGTAGCTACTGTCCTAAAGCTTCTGGTTCGGGTGAGCAGCTTAATAGAACAATGAAATCACGTTTGGCCATAGTTTGTGCATCTACTTCTCTGAAATGGTCAGATGCTTTGCCAGTAGTAGTGATGAGTCTACAAAGCACTCCTGAAAGAAGGAAAGGATTGTCACCTCATGAGATACTCTTGGGACATGCTATGTGACTGCCTGTTGTGCCTACAAATGCACTTTTGAATGTCACAGATGACTTGATTCTCGGCTACTGTAACGGGGTTAGTTGATGTGGTGTGCTCTGTCTCTTATCAGGTTGAGCTGGCACTGCTATTCTAAGCCAGGAGCAGTGTCATGATCTTAACCCTGGAGTCTGGGTACTTACTAAAAAAGCATGCTCCAAAATCCTGCTTGGAGCCAAGAAGGAAGAGGTCCTATCACGTTATCCTGATTACTAACTCCTCTGTGAAATATGCTGAAATCGGATTCATCCATCCCACAACCAGAGAGTGAGGTATTTGAAGATCTGAGACCTGGAAGGGGGGGCTACTGAATCACCACCAAAAGCAACCAAATGACATTGATGAAGGAACAAGTGTGACGAGTGAAAGACTACAGGAGAAGAGGGATAGGAATGACCAAGGAGTAGAAGCCAATTGAAATTTAGGCCCATATTTATACTTTTTTAGTGCCGCATTTGCGTCATTGTTTGATGCAAAAGTGGAGCAAACTTGCAAAATACAATTGTATTTTGTAAGTTTGCGCCGTTTTTGCACCCTTACTGTTTGTGTTGAATGCATACCACAAGCAATCATTGAAGAAGAAGAATCTAGAGGTATAAGTGACACAGAAGAAGATCAATAGATACCAAGGAGATCTAGGAGAGGGAGAATACTTTATTTTAGGTATTCAGCACATGAATAGATGTATTGCACAGGGAATGTACTTAATGCAACATTTCATGGTCAAAATGAATTAAGTACAGTATCACTCAAACCTCTATGACATACCACATTAAGACAGCAATTGATTCAAACTCTTAAAACAAAGTCATAAAATAGACTTGACATCTGACACAAAGGTAATCCAATTCAGCAATATCTGATTCTACAAATAATGATAGGTCTTAACCGAATTATAAAGACTGTGATAAATGGACATGACAAATATTGTGTAAAGATAACAGAACAAATAAAAGACCAAAGAAGAATTCCCTAGGGCCAAGGTTGCAGTAGAAGAGTAGGGTTGACATACATAGAAGATGGAGTAGGGCTCAGGATGCCTCACAAAGACTATTGTGTATAAGCTGAATTAAATAACTGTAGGTTAATCATCAAACGTTTTTTTCATTTTTCACAAGTGGAAATCAAAGCACAATATTGAATCTGCTTGTTGCTATATTCTACTAAAGGTTTGACTGTAGTCAAACCTGTTTCCTTACCAAGGCTAGATGTAAAATAGTAGTTGCTGTTACACTAATAGTTGCTATGATTGCATTCATAGTTAATATGAGTTTTACCCCAGAGATAGAAAAAATAGATCTACAAATGCACCTACATTACCTACACATACAATAGATGAGAGGAAATTAAAAGTTTCATTCATAGATGTTCAAAATAGAGAGTTCACATCCAATATTTATTCTGGATTAGTTAAGGAATGCACACACGCATTAGATGACAAAAACTATTATATTTGTGCATATCTACCTTCTTCAGCTTTAGACGATGTAACATACCATCATATTCCACTTTCATATGCAGTTACATGTAGTATATTGCTTAGCTTGTTTTTGTTTAGCTTGTTTTTACAGACATAATAGTTTTGAATATAATTATGATTTTGTATTTTCTAAAGTTTCCCTCCACAAAAGAATGAACCCACATCTGCAGGCTAAGGAAATGGAGACAGTGTGGTATATTTTAGATCCATTACAAATAGAGACACTGTTAAAGCATATAAACGGAATCTGACATGCTTAAGGTAATCATTGGAAAAGGAATTAATCTAGGAATTAGAAGAAAAGTGAGCTCACATGTGCAACAAGGCAATAAAACAAGAGGATGTTTTAAAATGTGTATAAAGAAAAAGATTAATATAATGAGAAAGTTACTTTCCCAAATTGAAATTAGACAGATGACTGAAAATCAAAATGTGTTCTATAAAAGGAGAAATAACATTAGAACCCAAGACACAGGTATGAGTAGCTGTGAACACACATTTGAAGTTCTTGTAGGGCGTGTTCAAATATTAACTGGAGAAGAACCAGTTATCCCTGGTGTATATTTTTTTTGTGTGTAAATGCATTTTTCTAATTATCTGCTCTACCAATTAATCCATCTCGCAGGCATAAATACAGTACTATTGAAGGGACACCATTAATGGGAGATATTTGTGGGGCAAGCATTCCCCCAGTGGGAGTACTTCTTAATGACAAGAGCATTATAAAGCTTTCTACAGTAGCCACTATGAGCTCTGGCACTTTATTAGCAGTCAACACAGAATTAGTAGCTGTTAAATCAATCAATGGTATTACAAGATTGGTTACCTTTAGATATATTGCTGGCAGTGAAAGGCAGAGTCTCTAAGATGGTAGAGGTTCAACACTGCTGTTCATATATACCTGACAAGAGTATGATGGTAGAAGGATTTTCAAAGAACATTGCTGTCCTAAAACCTGAACTAGAAGCTTTTGAGGCAACTAGTGTATTAGGAATCTTAGGCAAAGGAGCTTCTGCTATTAGTAGCTGGCTTGGAAATATTGGGAGTGGATTTTTAGGGGTCACATGAAAACTTATATTGATTATTGCCATTGCTTAATAAGCTTATGTATGAATGATTTAGATGTTACCTAACAGGGAGGAGAGCTAAGGAAACCGAAAGGCAAATGAGTGAAGAAATAGCAATGGCAAAGAGAAAGAGTACAGTTTCCAAAAAGATGAAGGATGTGGAGATCGTAAAGTGTAAAATAGATGACTTAGCAAGAGAGAAAGGTGCACGTTAGACATTAATTTGTGATAAAGATTCATGGATATTCTAAGTTGATAGGGCAAATTTCATCATTTTACTAACAAAATCACATTTAACCATAAAATGCAACATTGTATGCAAATTAACATGTATAATAAATGCAAAATCATAGTGGGTAAACATACCTAGGCATTGTAAGCATAAATGAAGTAATGTAATGTATTGACTTAAGTTAGCCTGATTACTAATGTGTGAGGGATCCTCTTCCTGGTACCCAAACCTACCTATTGATAATACTGCAGATCCCTCCTTGAGTTTCCCCCGACATTGTCCAAACTTTAAAGAAGAAAAAGAGAAGATAGACATTAAAAGAAATAAGGGGATGGAGACGGAAAGTGAATGGTAGAAACTGAAGAAGGACTTTCCCTTTGAGCTCTTTAGGGACGGGGTTGTTCCCTTCAAACGGAGCCAGAAGAAGAAAGTAGGTGCAGGAGTCAACTCAGGAGCAGGACATTGCCCAGGAGTAACAGGACACCCAGGAGGAGAATGCCGCCAGCAGAACAACCCAAGCCACGGAGAGAATCCCGGTAGGCCAGACAGAGGGAGTTACGCAGCCAACACAGATGAAGAGGAACCCAACGACAGTGGAGAAGGTCCAAAGAGGTGGATGGAGGACTGGTGGATGCAGCCAGGAGACACCTACTTGCCTGCCATAACTCAGGTGAATTGTGGCAGCAAGTGAGTCTCCTGTGAAAGGTGGGTGGTGTATCGGGGTTCGGGGTTGATGGTAAAGTCTGAATTGGGCTTGCACCTGTTTCACTTTGCACTACACAGGTAAAGGTTGTTTATTCTAGGGAGAGACAGCCCAATACCTTGAACACGTGACCTCAGAGTAAAGCTCAATTGGTGTACGCTTTCATACTTAATGAAACGTGATACTGGAATTACCAACTACCGAGCTTTTGAGTTTTGTTTTATGGTTCCGGTTTTTGCTTTCTCACCGTTTTAAAGAGAGAGTGTATAATACCATTGCTCCCTGCTTTTTGCTTCTCAAGACCTTTTCCGCACTACGGGGAAAGCAAGATGCGGGAGGGAGTCACCTGTGGTTCACCTTTTATTTTCTACTCACGGGTGACATGGTGAAGGGATTAGTACAAAGAGAGGAATTCCCACAGTATACTTACCATGATTTTCTCTGGTTTTCCCCCTAGGGGTCACCCTGACGGATATCCTAAAGAGGATGAAACAAAAGAATTTCTGAGTTTCCAGCCAGTTCATTAAAAAATCCACTATAAATACCTTTGATTTACAATGTACTGTGGCAAATCAAATGTTTGCAGTTAGTAAAACAAACTTGCCTCCAAAGCCATATACCCAACAATCCCTCTCACAGTTGGTGTCAGAAGTGGGATCAGGGGATATGGAGGCTTTTGCAAATCACATGTCTGAGAGCCAGCAGACTGGAGAAAGAATTGGAAAAGTTGCTAACCGCTGCTGCTGAAGAAATGGAGACAATCTAGAAAGCTATAACAGATTTAACAGAAAATATTGATAAGGAGGCCCAGACCCATGATACGTCTGTTGGCTGGTTGGATGATATTTTGGGACAGCAGAGGGGCTACCCTGCTCTACCATAAGTCGTGTAGTAGAAATATGTGGGAGGAGCAGACCCATATTTCTGATGAATAATTTTGAGCATATGGCCCACAGATCATGGAGACAATATTTACAGACTGTCTGCCACGCTAACAATCAACAGGTAACGACCCCCCAGTGCTGATATAAAAAAACGTATGATGGAGAGATTAGGAGTTGATGATGAGACCTAATGAGTTTGACTGCGACCGATCAAAGAAGGAATACATGAGACACCTAAAGCCCTATATAATACAATAAAGGACATGGCAGATCGATGGCTGAAATCTGTAACAGCCACGAAAGAAGAAATCCTTCAGAAAATGTATTTAGAACAGTTCTTGGCTTCTTTCTACCCTCATGTGCATAAATGGGTGATGTAGCACAGTCAAATAACCCTGGAAAGCACTGTAAAAAATGGTAGTGCATATAGTCAAGCGCAAGAATATCAAAGGGGTCAAGGAAAGGGAAGCATTAGGCCAGGGAGCTCAGGACCTATGAGGACACAGAAAGCTAATCCTGTTATAGAAAAAACAGATGTGATAACTTTGTTTGTTACCTGGACCTAGTCCCCATCCAATACAGCCCAGACCTCAATGATTTAATTGTGGGGATATGGGACATATATGTAAGTACTATCTCCAGAAAGTGGGACCTATGGATGTTAGTGTTGTACGACCCTTTTACTATGCCACTACTGAAGAGCAGCCTATCCATCATTGCCTAATGAAAGTAAATGGTAAACCTAACCTCGCATTGCTTGATACACGTTGCCACTAAAGTGTGATAAGGCCACAACTCATCCCGGGGAAGCCACCCCCCTAACGATTGGAACCATGAAAATACAGTGACAACATTTGTATAAGAAATAATATCCTGTGGCCGAGATAGCTCTCCAAGTAGGCTTAATTCCATAGCAACCTAAACCTCTTATAATGGGAAGGGATTACCCCAATCTGGATGCATTAGTCAAGGAGACATGGAGAAAAGGGGATTCCTTGTGGGAATCCGCCCCTTATTCACCAACTTGAAGACAATGATTGGCTCCTCCCAAAGTAAGAAATAGCACATGACAAAAACTAAGTGTCAGATGTACGACCGTTTTAGCAGTTAGTAATGGAGATTCGGCCCATTTGCGACCACTAAAACAGCCTCTGTCATGTACAAACTCTATTTTGCGAGTCAGTAAAAAACTCGCAAAATAGGGTTTGCGAGTCGCTATTAGGAGGGGGCATGACAAGGGCGTCCCTTCCTAATAGTGAGTCACAGGGGGATGTATGATTGTTTCATGACTGCAATGTGGTCATAAAACAATCACAGTTTATCACCTACTTCAGGTAGGTGGTAAGCCGGTTGCAAAAATGGTGAATGGTAGCAAAAAAGTTTTTAAGAGTAGGCAGTGGTCCCACGGACCACTCCCTACCCTTAAAAAATTAAACAGAAACATTTAATTTTTCTTTTTGAAATGTGTCCCGTTTTCCCTTAAGGAAAATGGCCTACATTTGAATTTTTAAAAAGTTGCATTATTTAAAAGCAAACACAGACATGGTGGTCTGCTGTCCCCAGGGGGCCACCATCCCTGTGTAATTGCCCATTCTCAATAGGTCACAAACTACGACCTGCCTCATGAATATTGATGAGGCAGGCCAATTGTGACCCCATTAAGAATCGCTAAATGTGTCTCTGACACATTGGTACATTTCCTTTTGTGACACTCAAATTGCAAGTCAAAAAATTCACAATTCGCCTTTCGCAAAACGAAATGGTCGTACATCTGGCCACTAATGAGGAACAAGAGATGCAGAAAGCCTTGCCTTCTTATACCGAATATTTTGTGTGGAGCCCTGACAGGAACTTCAGGGCAGCCCAAAGAGTAGATCGCCTACTCACGGAAGCTTGGAATATGGACACCGAAGAAGAGGACCCCTAAGCAGTAAGGGCCAGATATAGCAAGGCATTAGCTCCTCGCAAATGGCAAAAAACAGTTTGCGAGGCGCTAATGCCCGCGCACGATGCAGAAACACATTTTGCGAGTCGGAACCGACTCGCAAAATGTGTTTCCGACTCGCAAATAGGAAGGGGTGTTCCCTTCATATTTGCGACTCACACCGCAATGTAAGTTGATTTGCGACTGCGAAAGCGGTCGCAAATCAACTCGCAGTTACCATCCACTTGAAGTGGATGGTAACTCATTCGCAAACGGGAAGGGGTCCCCAGGGGACCCCTTCCCCTTTGTGAATGATCACAAAATTATTTTTTCAGAGCAGGCAGTGGTCCAATGGACCACTGCCTACTCTGAAAAAACCCCGAAACAAAAGGTTTCGGTATTTTTTTCTCTGTGCAGCTCGTTTTCCTTTAAGGAAAACAGGCTGCAGACAGAAAAAAAAACTGCTTTATTTAAAAGCAGTCACGGACATGGTGGTCTGCTTTCTCCAGCAGGCCACCATCCCCGTGAGTGCCCAGACTCGCTATGGGGTCGCAAACTGCGACCCACCTCA
This sequence comes from Pleurodeles waltl, assembly GCF_031143425.1. NCBI lineage: Eukaryota > Metazoa > Chordata > Amphibia > Caudata > Salamandridae > Pleurodeles > Pleurodeles waltl. The sequence goes on from NC_090440.1 coordinate 1,764,656,363, forward strand.
TTAATATTAATGAGGTGGGTCTTTGCGACCCCATAGCGAGTCGCATAAGGTGTCTGAGACACCTTTCTGCATAGCAAATTGCGAGTTGCAATTTGCGAGTCGGAAGGACTCGCAAATTGCAACTCGCAATTTGCTTTCTACCTACATTTGGCCCTAAGTCCCCAATTCTTTCTTAAAAACAGGATTTTATATAGGATAGGGGAGAAAACACAGCTCACACAGTTGCTTGTGCCTGCACCTTACAGGGATAAGATTTTGTTTTTGGCTCATAGTCATCTGTTAGAGGGACATTTTGGTCCTGAAAAGACAGAACAGGCTATATTGTAGAGGTTCCATTGGCCAAGTATTCATAGCTACGTAAGGAAGTACTGCAGTGAATGTCCTATCTATCATAAAAACAGCCAGTATAGGCCAACTAAGGCTCCCTTACTTCCCTTGCCTGTGATTGATTAACCATTTTCACGGGTAGGGCTGAACATAATAGTGCCACTAATCCCTTCCCACAGTGGGTGTCGCTATGTTCTTTTAATAGTTCACTATTGTTGGACCTGGCTTTTTGACAGGGTCATCCCCAAACTTTTTTGCCTCTTTCCTCCTATTTTTTTCTGACCTGTTCTTGTTGGCTTTTGAACTCTGGGCACTTTACCACTACTAACCAGTACTAAAGTGCATATGCTCTCTGTGTAGATTATACTGTTGATTGGTTTATCCATGATTGGCTACTTAATTTACTTGTAAGACCCTAGTAGAGTGCACTATATGTGCCTAGGGCCTATAGATTAAATGCTACTAGTGGGCCTGCAGCACTGGTTGTGCCACCCACTTCAGTAGCCCCTTAACCTTGTCTCAGGCCTGCCATTGCAAGGCCTGTGTGTGCAGTTTCACTGCCACTTCGACTTGGCATTTAAAAGTACTTGCCAAGCCTAAAACTCCCCTTTTCCTACATATAAGTCACCCCTAATGTGTGCCCTAGGTAACTCCTAAATTCGTTTTTACACTACTGTGAGGCCTGCTCCCTTCATAGGCTAACATTGGGGCTGCCCTCATACATTGTTGAAGTGGCAGCTGCCGATCTGAAAGGAGCAGGAAGGTCATATTTAGTATGGCCAGAATGGTAATACAAAATCCTGCTGACTGGTGAAGTCGGATTTAATATTACTATTCTAGAAATGCCACTTTTAGAAAGTGAGCATTTCTTTGTACTTAAATCTTTCTGTGCCTTACAATCTACGTCTGGCTAGGTTTAGTTGACAGCTCCTTGTGCATTCACTCAGACACACCTCAAACACAGGGTACTCAGCCTCACTTGCATACATCTGGATTTTGAATGGGTCTTCCTGGGCTGGAAGGGTGGAGGGCCTGCCCTCACACAAAGGACTGCCACACCCCCTACTGGGACCCTGGCAGACAGGATTGAACTGAAAGGGGACCTGGTGCATTTCTTAGCCCCTGTTTGAAGTCACCCCCACTTCAAAGGCACAAGTTAGTATAAAACAGGGACTCTGCCCTACCTCATCAGACACTTGCTGGAGAAGAAACCTGAACCAGAACCTATATCCTGCCAAGAAGAACTGCCTGGCTGCTCAAAGGACTCACCTGTCTGCTTTCTACAAAGGACTGCTGCCTTGCTGCTGGCCTGCTGCCTTGCTGAACTCTGGTCTGGCTGTAAAAGTGCTCTCCAAGGGTTTGGATAGAGCTTGCCTCCTGTTCCCTGAAGTCTCAGGACCCAAAGGACTTCTCTTTTTCATTTGGACTCTTCGTGCACCGATAATTTCGCCGCACAGCTTGCTCCGCGGCGAGAAAATCGCTGCACACCGACGCTGATCGACGCGACACCTTCGGAGCAACCGGAACTTCGACGTACGGCCTTGCAAAGACAACGCCGCCCGACTTCCAGAGGGAAAATCGACGCGACGTCTGCTGTGAGAGCGAGAATTCCACGGACAGCCTCCCGGAGCGACGCGCAGCCGGAAAACAAGCCGAAGAATCCACGCACAGACCCCGGGACATCTGGTAATCCCGCAAACCACAGAAAGAGACTGTCCGCACGCTGGAAAACGACGCACAACTTCCCCGCTTGAAAAATAACAACGCAAGTCCGTGTGTGCAGGGGAGAAATTGACGCACACACCATTTTTCTACGTATCTCTTCTTCTGCGGCCCTTGGGGGAGATTTTCCACTTTAAACCAGGTACTTTGTGCTTGAAAGAGACTTTGTTTGCTTTTTAAAGACTTAAGACACTTTGGGGGTCATTACGACCTTGGCGGTATAAGTCGCTTACCGCCGTGCAGAAGACCGCTATTACACCGCCGCGGCAGACCGCCACAGCTATTATGACACACATCTCGGAATCCGCCGAAATTCAGACACCCACACAAGTCCGGCACACCAAAGGTCAGCGATAAACATGCGGAAACAAATCCCCCACCTCCACGCCAACAAAAACACACCCATGCTATCACGACCCACGAATCCACGCGGCGGTCTTTCAACCGCGGTATTCCATTGGCGGTACACATCGCCGCTCTCAAAATACACACACAGCTCCAAAACACAGCCATATTGGACATTTCGAAATACACACACCTGATACACATACACACACCACTCCCACACACCCAATACAATATAAAGCACACACCCACATCACACACAAACCCCTACGAGCAGAATTTCTGAGAGAAGGCCAGAGAGAGACAGCACAGAATAGAGAACCCCATCACACAGAGGCACACTACACCATCACCCACGCACAAAACACCACATACCACTACACTCACCACACTCATCAACACATACACCACCCCACACATCACACACACCACCCCATGGCACGCCAAAGACACCCCCGCTTCTCCGAGGAGGAGCTCAGGGTCATGGTCGAGGAAATCCTACAGGTAGAGCCACAGCTATTTGGATCACAGTTACGGCACACATCAATAGCCAGGAAGATGGAGCTATGGCGAAGAATAGTCGACAGGGTCAACGCAGTGGGACAGCACCCAAGAAATAGGGAGGACATCAGGAAGAGGTGGAACGACCTACGGGGGAAGGTGCGTTCCACGGTATCCAGGCACCACATCGCGGTACAGCGGACTGGCGGTGGACCCCCACCTCCTCCCCCACAACTAACAACATGGGAGGAGCAAGTCTTGTCCATCTTGCATCCTGAGGGCCTTGCAGGAGTCGTTGGAGGAACGGACACTGGTAAGTCAAATTTCAACTATCCTATCCCCCACCCTACCTGCATGCTATCACACACCCCCACCCTCACACCCTGCCCTATCACTCCAAATCCTCACCTATCTACCCATGACACCAACCACCCATCCGAACCCCAAAACCTGCATGACCTAACTAAGCATGGATACCCATCACTAAAGCATGCCCACTGCACAGACCCACAACACCCCCCAACTATCACCACACAAGCCCCCACACAGGAATGCCTGCACTGGGGTACACGCACACCCAAACATTGCACATCATGAAACACACACATGCAATAATCATGTACTCATACCCCCGCAGGAACCAGAAGGAACGTCACCACACCAGAGGGTCCAGACAACACCACTCCACCCCCAGAAGAGGCCCACAGTGACGACAGCAGATCTGCCCCATTGGATCTTGATGACCAGCCCGGACCATCGTGGGCCTCAGGACAGTCGGTTCCCCTTATCCAGCCACAGCCCAACACCGAACTGCCACCCTCTGGGAACACCAGCACAGCACCCACCCAGTGGGCCCAAACCTCCCTACCCAGGACAGGTCAATCAGCGGTGTGTCCACCACTACAGGGCACCCAGGCGAACCCACCACCCCAACAACAACAGGGACCTGGGGGCAGTGGTAGTGGGCACACGGTCCAGGGGACGGAGGCACTGGAACACAGGGGAACTGGGAGGGCTGCTGTGAGACAGAGGGAGGACAGGCCAAGGGAACCTACTCTCATCAAGGCCCTCTCCTCCATCATGGGAGCATACCACCACTCCCAGGAGACGATGGCAACGGTACTGGCCAAGTTGCAGGAGACCCTGCGTCTGCAGGAGAAACAGTATTTGGGGTTCAGGGAGGAGCTCAGGACCATCGGCTCCGCCCTGGGCACCATTGTAAGGGTGCTGACGGACATTCAAAAGACCTTGAGGGACACCGTGGCACTCCAAGGGGCCCCTGACACTAGCCACGACGATGAAATGCCCACCACCTCCGCCGGCGCTAGTGGACAGGAGGCACCGCCACAGGACCAACACACCAGCACCCCATCCCCTGCAGACGGACCACCACCACGCAAGCGGGCCCTGAGATCCAGGAACAGGACAGAGCAAGATGGCAAGACCCCGCCAGGAAATAAGACCACCCTGATCGTCCTCCCACTGTCCCACTTTGTTACCCTGTCCAAATCGGAACTGCCCCAGCTCCACTTCCAATGACCAGATGTGCAATGTACCTGTGAGACTAATAGACTGGACTCTGCCATGGACATTCCTCCACCATCACCCATCCCCATTTCACAACCCCCCTTCATTGTTATGCACTTAAATAAACACCCTTGAAACACTAATAAAACTGGAGTCAGTCAATGATTGTGAACTTTGTATTGTCAATTACAGTGTTAAAAAAGGTTACCCATTGGAAGGCCAACATACCAATGTCACACATCACAAGCCTTTCAAGGGAGCAAGCTATTGACACGTAGGTTACCACAATAGTGAAACTGAAATGGAAGGGGACAACTCAGTTAACAAATAGGGAGTGAAATGTAGGTACAGGATAGAGGTAGACGTGTGAAAGTTAAAAATATGTGAAACATGAAAATGTACTCACCTGTGTCTCACTGAAAATATTGCTGTATGACTGACTCCCTGTTGTCGTTTTCATCTTCATCAGCTTCCTCCTCATCACTGTCCACAGGCTCCACAGGCTCCCCCGCTGCAACAACACCGTCATCTGGATCATCCTCCTGCAGAAAAGGCACCTGGCGTCGCAATGCCAAGTTATGGAGCATGGAGCAGCCGATGATGACGTCGCACACCTTCTTCGGTGAGTAGAATAGGGCTCCACCAGTCATATGGAGGCACCTGAACCTGGCCTTCAGGAGGCCGAAGGTGCGTTCGATCACCCTCCTAGTCCGCCCATGGGCCTCATTGTACCGTTCCTCTGCCCTGGTCCTGGGATTCCTCACTGGGGTCAATAGCCATGACAGGTTGGGGTAACCAGAGTCCCCCAATAGCCATACACAGTGCCTCTTGAGTTGACCCATCATATCAGGGATGCTGCTATTCCGCAGGATGTAGGCGTCATGCACTGAGCCAGTGAACATTGCATTTACCTGCGAGATGTACTGGTCTGCCAAACAGACCATCTGGACATTCATGGAATGATAACTCTTCCTGTTCCTGTACACCTGTTCATTCCTGCGGGGGGACCAGAGCTACATGGGTCCCATCAATGGCACCTATGACGTTGGGGATATGTCCAAGGGCATAGAAATCACCTTTCACTGTAGGCAAATCCTCCACCTCAGGGAAAATGATGTATCTCCTTACTTGTTTCAGCAGTGCAGACAACACTCTGGACAAGACGTTGGAAAACATAGGCTGGGACATACCTGATGCCATGACCACTGTTGTCTGAAAAGACCCACTTGCAAGGAAATGCAGCACTGACAGTACCTGCACGTCAGGGGGATTTCGGATGGTGGATCGGTGACATCAGGTCTGGCTCCAACTGGGTACATAGTTCCTGGATAGTGGCACGGTCAAACCGGTAGGTCACGATGACATGTCGCTCTTCCATTGTCAACAGGTCCACCAGCGGTCGGTACACCGGCGGATTCCGCCATCTTCCAATATGTCCCAACTGACGGTGCCTAAGAAGGACAACAGCGAAGAAACTGTCAGCATTCCTCCAGGTATGTACCCACAGTCACACACAAGACTACAACAGACAATTAACCCATCCGGGAAAGGTTTTGAGTGTAGGCCTCGGTGTGTGTTCCCCTGAAATGGCGGCTGCCTGACCTCTAAACTGGGACAATGGGATTGTGGGGTAACTGCGCTGGCGTTGGACACCGTCGCGGTAGGCGGTCGCAGAGCGCGGAACAATGCTGCATTGGTTAACATTGGACCCTATGGGTCCCAGGAGCCAATGAACAGGTGCGCCGCCGGTAATGATGCGCACCGCCGCGGACGTCACCGCCGCGGACGTCACCACCATTTTCTATCTCTTCAATCACTAGATACCTGACCTTCGACAGGAGAGGACCTACACTGCTAGTGCTGCTGTGACCTCGGTCTGGAAGCGACGATGGCTGCTGCGTCTGGGGAAAGGGCCCCTGCCTTCACTGCACAGGAGTTGGAGAAACTTGTGGATGGGGTCCTCCCCCAGTACACGCTACTCTACGGTCCTCCAGACCAACAGGTTAGTACACAGGGAGCACGTTGGATGGGCTAGGCTTGGGTGGAGAGGGCTGGGTGGATGAGGGAAGGGGGCAGAGTACATAGAACAGTTATGCATGGGGATAAATGGGCCACAGGGATAGAGTTGGGAGGGGGCCAATCACAACGACGGTGCAGTAGGTAATGACTGTCCTCTTTCCTTGTGCATGTCATGTAGGTCAGCGCCCACCAGAAGAGGGACATTTGGCGTGCCATCGCCAAGAAAGTCCGGACCCTGGGGGCCCACCAGAGACGGGGCAGCCACTGCCGTAAGAGATGGGAGGACATTCGCAGCTGCAGCAAGAAGACGGCGGAGGCTCAGCTGGGGATGGCCTCCCAACGTGGGAGGGGTGCCCGTCGCACCATGACCCCCCTGATGTTCCGGATCCTGGCGGTGGCCTACCCGGAGTTGGATGGGCGCTTAAGGACATCACAGCAGACACAAGGGGGTGAGTACTACCTCATTATATGGACTTTGCATGCAGTGGAGGTGTCTGGGTGGGGGTGGTGGGTTGTGGGTGTCCGTAGGCCAGGGCGAGTTAGGCAGGCAAGGCCCCTCCGTTATGTAGGCCATGTGGCACTCTACCCCAGCTCAAAACAGAGGGAAGTTGATGTATAGTTGCCCCTTTGCCATCAATGTGGGCAGATTACTACCATTGCCATGTAGGCCATATCCCAGAAATAGCATGTGCAGAGGTCAGGAGCACAGCGTAATGCATGGGGCTGCTGCGTCTGTCTTGTCCGCCAACGGTAGCGGTATGCCATGCACTAAAACTCTCTTTCTTCTGTCTCCCCCCTTCTCCTGCTCTCCCTGTCCTTTTGTACATCAGCATCAACAGGCGGAGGTACAGTGGCACCGGAGCACGAGGGAGCTGCATCCCACATGACCATGGAGGGCCAAACCACAGACTTTGAATTCACCAGTGGGACGGAGGGCCAGGGGAGCTTCACTTCGGCCACCAGATCACCAAGCAGCGACACAGACTCGTCAGCCGATGGGAGCTCCCCTGTGGTGGCGGCACCATCTGTGCACCCCACTTCTACAGGTACAGCCGCCACCTCCCCTACCAGCACCGCCCTCCCAGCAGCCCCTCAGCGTGTGTCCCGTGCCCGCTCACCCAGGAGGGTGGGCATCACCTTCGCCCCAGGCACCTCAGGCCCTGCCCCAGTCACCCCTGCTGCCCTCAGTGAGGAGGCCATTGACCTCCTCAGGTCACTCACTGTTGGGCAGTCTACCATTGTGAATGCCATCCAGGGTGTAGAACGAGAGTTGAAATACGGTAATGCATTCCTGGAAGGCATTCATTCTGGCCAGGCTGTCCTTCAGCAAACCCTGCAATCTCTGGCTTCAGCACTGATGGCAGCCATTGTCCCTGTGTCCAGCCTCCCCCCTCCAACCTCCTCCACCCAGACCCAATCCCCTGTACCCCAGCCCATCCCAAGCACACCTACAGACCAGCAGGCACACAAATCAACACCCAAAAGTAGCTCAAGCAAACATAGGCACCACACACACCACAGGCACTCACACAAGCATCACACCCATACAGACACAGCAACATCCACTGTCTCCACTGTGTCCCCCTCCTCCTCTTCTCCCTCCCAGTGTCGTCTACACACACTGCATGCACCACATCTACAGGCACTAGGACTCGCACCAGAACACCCAGCACCACAAGCCGCTCACCTGCACTCACCACCTCCACTGCCATTTACCCGTCCCCTGTGTCCTCTCCCAGTGTGTCTGTGACGCCCCCTCACAAAGTACCCAAACGCCGGCAATCACTCACCCAACATCCATCCACCTCACGACAGCCTCCAGTACCTGCACCCAAAACACCTAAAGTGACATCTCCTTCAACCACCTCCTCTACCTCCACTCCCAGACCCCCTCCAACTACCCATCCCAGTGTCCGTCAGAAACTGTCCCTCTGTCAAATTGACCTGTTTGCCCCCACCCCTCCCCCCTCCAGTTCATCAGTCCCGTCGTAGCGCCTCAGCCAAAAAGCCTCCAGTACCAGTGGTGCGTGTTCCAGGTTTTTGGAGTGCACCGTCCACCAGGGCAGGCAGTAGGACCCGGAGCCAAGGCACTGTCAGCCCACCCCCTGTAAAGACACCGAAATTGGAGAGTGGACGACGGGACCGTGTCAAGACTCCTGGTGGGACAACAAGTGAAATGGGATTGAAGGCGATTGGTGAGTCAGCTGTAACTCCAAAGAAGGTGGGGAAGGTTCCGAGGAAGTCTGCCCAGCCTGTTGTGAGTGTCACGGCGGAGAAGTGCGCCATCATTTCCGGCAGTCCAGACACAACCGCCAACACCGTCGTTACTGGCCAGGAGACCACCGCCAGAGTCAGTGCCCAGGAGGGCCCAAGTATCGTTACTGGTCAGGAGACCACCGCCAGAGTCAGTGCCCAGGAGGGCCCATGTATCGTTACTGGTCAGGAGACCACTGCCAGAGTCAGTGCCCAGGAGGGCCCAAGTATCGCTACTGGTCAGGAGACCACCGCCAGACTCATTGCACAGGAGGGCCCATGTATCGTTACTGGTCAGGAGACCACCGCCAGAGTCAGTGCCCAGGAGGGCCCAAGTATTGTTACTGGTCAGGAGACCACCGCCAGAGTCAGTGCCCAGGAGGGCCCAAGTATCGTTACTGGTCAGGAGACCACCGCCAGACTCATTGCCCAGGAGGGCCCAAGTATCGTTACTGGTCAGGAGACCACCGCCAGAGTCAGTGCCCAGGAGGGCCCGAGTATCGTCACTGGTCAGGAGACCACCGCCGGAGTCAGTGCCCAGGAGGGACCAGGATCCCACAGCCCCGCTGGGCGATGATGGAACGTCATGCCACACCCCAATGTCCAGTGTGGAGTTCTTCATGCCACACACCAATGTCCAGTGTGGAGTTCGTCATGCCACACACCAATGTCCAGTGTGGAGTTCGTCATGCCACACCCCAATGTCCAGTGTGGAGTTCGTCATGCCACACACCAATGTCCAGTGTGGAGTTCGTCATGCCACACACCAATGTCAGTATCTGAACCGCCATCTCAGGCTACCGCTGAACAGTCCATAGCCAGCCATGGCAAAGCACCGCTGAACAAGGGCAAGACCGCAATGGTGAAGACCGCTGAACAGTCCATAGCCAGCCATGGCAAAGCACCGCTGAACAAGGCCAAGACCGCCATGGCAATGCACCGCTGAACAGTCCATAGCCAGCCATGGCAAAGCACCGCTGAACAAGGCCAAGTCCGCCATGGCAATGCACTGCTGAACAGTCCATAGCCAGCCATGGCAAAGCACCGCTGAACAAGGCCAAGACCGCCATGGCAAAGCACCGCTGAACAAGGGCAAGACCGCCATGGTGAAGACCGCTGAACAGTCCATAGCCAGCCATGGCAAAGCACCGCTGAACAAGGCCAAGACCGCCATGGTGAAGACCGCTGAACAGTCCATAGCCAGCCATGGCAAAGCACCGCTGAACAAGGCCAAGACCGCCATGGCAATGCACCGCTGAACAGTCCATAGCCAGCCATGGCAAAGCACCACTGAACAAGGCCAAGACCGCCATGGCAAAGCACCGCTGAACAAGGGCAAGACCGCCATGGTGAAGACCGCTGAACAGTCCATAGCCAGCCATGGCAAAGCACCGCTGAACAAGGCCAAGACCGCCATGGCAATGCACCGCTGAACAAGGGCAAGACCGCCATGGTGAAGACCGCTGATCAGGGCAAACACTGTGCGGGTATGAATAGGCCGCCACATCAGGCATCCTTCTCCCATGTGCAGCTGGGACAGTGACAGGACAGGAACTTTCACGGGGAGACTCATCCAGTCTGGCCACCAGTCCCACCCAGTACCAGTTGAGAACTGCATCTACTTGCGTCAATGTGGCTTTGCACTCCCCAGGATGGTCCAGTGGGCAACCCACCCACTGTAAATACTTGAGAGACTGTGGCTTTGCACTCCCCAGGATGGTCCAGTGGGCAACCCACCCACTGTGTAGACTTGAGAGACTGTGGCTTTGCACTCCCCAGGATAATGCAGTGGGCAAGCCACCCACTGTAGAGACTTGAGAGACTGTGGCTTTGCACTCCCCAGGATGGTCAAGTGGGCAACCCACCCACTGTAAAGACTTGAGAGACTGTGGCTTTGCACTCCCCAGGATACATCAATGGGCATGGAGCCCCGTCGTGGATCTGGCTTTGCAGTCATGTGGCTGAGGTGCCCCCCCTTCTCTTCCCCCTGAGGTGCCTGTAGTGTTTCAATCTGATGCCCCGGCAGTGTTCTCTTGGATTTTGATCAGGTATCTATTGTGGGCCTCGCCCATGCATTTTGGACTGTTGGTGCACGGACATTGTTGTGTACATATCTGCACTACTTCTTGTATTGTATATATAAATAAGACAGATTTCGAGATATGATTGAGTATATTTTTATATGACATGTATATTGGCACATTACAATATTTGAACGGATCTCGCTTTGTCTTTGCATTCTTCCGGGGGGATTGTGGGTTGTTAATGTGATATTTTTGACTGCATTGGTGTGTATGTTGTAATATGCGAGGGTGGGGGTGTTTGGTGGGTGTCCCCCTAACTTTGCCTCCCCGTGTCGTAGATGCAGTACTCACCGGTATGTTCTGCGCCTACGTCGCTGTTGTTCGTACAGGAGCAGAAAGACAAGGGCAGGTAGTACTTGGAGTTCTGGCTCCATGGAGTCGTCGTTCCTCGTGGAGTGTGTAGAAGGTGAGCGTTTTCCCATAGCAAAGGCTGTTTCCGCCGTGTTTTTATCCACGGTGAATCCGCCCCGGAAAAGGTGGCGGATTGATTTGTTGTAATAGTGTATGCGGTACTTTGTCCCCCGCCTGTCTGTTGGCGGTGACCGCCACGCTGTTTGTCTGTACCGCCGTGGCGGGCGAAGTGTTAAAGTGGCTGTCTTTGTTGGCTGTTACCGCCAGGGTCGTAATTCCCTTTTTTTTTTCGCCGGCCTGTTTGCTGTATTACCCCACCTTTTACACCGTCCTCCAGGGTTGTAATGACCACCTTTACATCACTTTTCAGTGATGTCTCTACAATTTCACATTGCATCTTTATTCGTTTTGACCTGCAATCATCCAGATAAATATTATATATTTTTCTAAACACTGTGTGGTGTATTTTTGTGGTGCTATATTGTGTTATTATATGATTTATTGCACAAATACTTTACACATTGCCTTCTAAGTTAAGCCTGACTGCTCGTGCCAAGCTACCAGAGGGTGGGCACAGGATAATTTGGATTGTGTGTGACTTACCCTGACTAGAGTGAGGGTTCTTGCTTGGACAGAGGGTAACCTGACTGCCAACCAAAAACCCTATTTCTAACAACTATGCTACCCAGTACCTTGAGGAGGCTGTTCTCATACAACCCAATACCACAGTGTATGAGGGAGAAATATGGAGCTCCATAAGGACTGGTGAAAGAGGACCCGATTGCTTCGTACTGGCTGGGCACCACCGTTCCAGGTCACACATGTCAGGTTAAACCAGGGGCATACTAAACAATATATATATATATATATATATATATATATATATATATATATATATATATATATATATATATATACACACACCTGGCCGTTGTAGCTCAGCTGCCAAGTTTTCATGTTGAGTACGTGTGACTTCTCCACGCTTGCAGTGTGACTATGCGCGGCTTTCCAGTGTCTTTTGTGTGGCACACTTAGGCACATTTCACTACAACCTCAGAAAAATAGCAACTTTGTAACATTAATTTCAGCATTCACTCAACACACAATGGCCATGAACATTCGTAAGCTTGGGAGTGTTGTGGTCTATGGAAGGGGAAGCCATCTCTGGGGTCTGGGCACTGAGTCAACACTAATGTCTTTATGTAGCGCCAACTGTCTGTAGTGTCAAGGAGTGCAACTGTTTCTTGTATGTGGAAGAACTCTGTGTACAGAGCCAAGGAATACAGACATCATCATCAGTTTCTGTAATCTATGTGCGGTGTTGAGCGTGAAGCCTTTTACTCTGTAGTGGCTGAAACAACTGTCATTGCTAAGTCGCACAGAGAACTTTCTCCATGGGGGAGCTTGACTCCCGGGGATGCCCACACATCCCAGGCAGCACCGCAGCTGGGATGCCCGCCCCTCGGCATCACGCCATTTGTTCCCGGAGGTGCTTTAAGGAAGCGCGACTTTCTGCTGTGTGGTACGCGCAGGGAACATTATCCATGGGGGAGCCTGACTCCCGGGGTCACCCACACATCCCAGGCATCACCACGGCCAGGTGGCCCGCTCCTCAGCATCATGCCATTTGTGCCCGGAGGTGCTTTATGGAAGCACGACTTCCCGCTGCATGGTATGCGCCCAGGCACGTGCCCGGGCAAAAACCCAGCCAAGAGAGGGCCTGTCTTCGCCCGTCATCGACCGGAAGAGCCTGTGCCGGGCCCCATCTCTTTATTTTCCCTCCCTAAACTTTGTTTAGATGTATTGGGGCCCCTAGAGCCTTGGGGTAATTATAATGGGAATGCGTAAACTGCAGGATAGTAAGGGAATATCCCCAAAGCTCCAAAAAGGAACTAAAATCAACTCTTTTTTAACTCGGGCAATGGGAGTGATTGCAAAAGAAATTGACTTGGCTGAGAGGAGGATATCAATGGATCCGGGGGTGAGCCTAAGTGGTGGTCCCTTGTGGGCCCTTCTCCATTATCAAATTCCCTCCTCCATCCTATAGTGCCCCCCGATAATTTGACTTTGGGACATCATGATACTCATCTAAGGGATGTAGTAGTCGGGGAGGATCATTTGGATGATTCGCTAGTATAGGTCCCCCAGACATCCAAAGCGATTGCCCTGGCAGCAAAAAGGAAATGTCAGACTAAGCAACTAGAAACAACAGGCTCCATGGGTAGCAAGGTGGGAGCCCTGGGTGGCAACCAGGAACAGACATCGTCCCCTCAGGAGTGGGGCCATATCCTGGATAAATTTAAGCACATTGCTGATGAGTGTTTTGCTCCTGTATTAGAAAAGTTACTCCAATTAGAGATGTCAATTCTTACCCTGAACAGACCAGAACCCGTGGTGACCACTCATGGAACCTCCTCTTTGGAGGAGTGAAGGTGTGAGGAAGTTTGCTTGCGGGGGAGGCCATAAGTGAACCTGAGCTCAGGGTGGGGGGTCCTTTCACCCACGGAGTCTTGTCTAATGTTTTACCCAATGCCCAATTCCCCCAATGTCACGCCTCTGGGATATTGATAGGCGATGTCAGGTGTTCCCTGTCTTGCGATGTTGGGAGGAAATGGTAAGCAAGGAACAATCTATAGAGTGGGTCTCTAGAAACAGTGGTGGGAAGGATGTTCGACATATTTCAGCTAAGAGATTTCCCTGTTCGAATCTGCTGCCTGAATGCTGTCCATATGTGTTAGATTTAGCAGGAGTTCCCTTTCTTGAGTCATCTCAGGTTGAGAAAACTGAAAACTTGCAGAATTAAGCCTGTCATTGGTTGAGCCAAAATGCAAACTTTCACCCTATGGAATCAAGGAATATTTTATTTGTGTGAAGAGTTGATTGGATTGGTCCAAAGAACAAGTCTATGGAGGGTGACTGTGTGATGATTAATTTCAGAACACCTGATATGGCGGGGAGTCAGATTTTTACTGCCAGGCAACCACCTAAGATGGAACTGGGTACTAGGATTTTGGCACTAGGTTTTTTTCTATAAGCCCGTGACCCCATTGTTCGCCAGGGGCTTTAATCACCTGGAGCAGAGACCGGGCTCGTGCCCCATCCCTACTATTCCTATCAGGAATAGATTCTCCACTCTGTCGAACGTGGGTGAAATTGATTGACAAATCATTGCTGTGCCCACGGTGGCCTTGGTTGGGGCTAATTTGGGTGTTTGTGGCCCACAGGTAGGAAATATAACATGCACAAGTAGGGAACTTAGTTTTCTCTCGTGGAATTGTGCAGGTTTTGGGAATAAAATCTCTGACCCTCAGCTGGTTATGTTTATTTCCCAGTATGATATTATACTACTTCAAGAAACGTGGGTACATGAGTTGTTCTCTGTGGAGGGTTTCGAGACATGTCATTCCAGCAACTCCATCACTAAGCTTAAGAGCTAGGGTAGGCTTGACTTTATTATTCCGAGTATCCACACAGCTGTGAGTTGTATCGATTCCTCTTAGGCACAGTGGAATATAGATATTATGGGTCTTGGTTTCCGCATAGTTTCATTTTTTTATTGTAACTTTTTATAACTCAGTATGTCTATTGGGATATCAGATTAGGATTTTATTTCAGGCTATATCAATTCTGGAGTAAAGGGCTGCCGATAGGCTGGGCTTTTTTTCATGTTTTTTTAGCGGGGACTTTAATGCTAAGATAGGTACGGTTCCTACGGATGTAAATCCCCTTCTTATGAAAGAATGCGTATCGCTTGGGGCTTCTCCTGACCCTAGAGGTAAGGTGCTGATCACCGAATTGAGGCGGGCTGGCCTTTGCAACATGCTGGAGAGAGTGTTAAGATGTGATCTATAGAAACCCACATCTGTAGGGTGAGAAAAGGGTGCCATAATTGATTATATTTTTACCTTCAGCAGATTTGCAGATTTTTTTACTAAGGGGCAGTTCTTCACCATTTGCAAAGTGATCATAATGCCGTTGAAGCTAGAATGGTTATTTCCACTTCAGGGATTAAGAATATGGCTCCAGGTGTGACTGGGCTGACCCTAAAGGATCAGGGTAGGAGGCTTAGTTGCCAGAAAATTCTGATTCCTACTTTACTGGTAGAGGTTGTGAAGAGATGCAGGAACATGCTTTTTAGCTCCCTCCTATTATATGAGGCTCCACCACTTGTCATTCTGGTAGACTTTCAGCTTTTGAACAGTACTCTTAGATCCATTATGCTGGATTTGCAAGGACCTCTAGGGGATAATAAAGAGGGGTGGTTTGATAAAAACTGCAGAGGTGCTAGTAAGCGCTTTCTTAAAGCCCTCAAGGATTAGCCCAGGGATCCCCAATCTATCAGTGCAGCTAGGGCTGCTTATAAAGAGGCAATTAAAAAAGGAAGCAATGCCTCAAAGAAGAGAGGGTGGAGCAGTTAGAGGGTGTATGTAAGCTTGGGATGCAAGGACTTTTTGGAATATAGTGAATGACAAGCCCGCTTATCAAGTTTCCCCTGACAATGTAGGGGCTACCATATTCGCCTAAAAATAGGTTGCCCATTTTGAGAGAGTTTACTCTCTGGACAGCATAGAACAACCGGTGGAGGTGGACAAAGTAGGTTCCTTTTTTTTGGGTCTAAATTTTAATTGAGAAGACGTTCAGTACGCCATTATGGGAAGCCCCTCTCACAAAGCCCCTGGTTCTGATGGTGTTCCTATGGATCTATACAAAGAAAATGTCATCATGTGGGCCCCTTTACTGACTAATTTACTTAATGCTGCTATACAAACTGGTATCCCTAATTCATGGAAGTCGTCAGTAATAGTGCCGGTTTTCAAAAAAGGCTGTAGGCAAGATCCAGGTTATTATCACCCTATTTCTTTGCTGGATTCCACTGTCAAGATAGTAGGGCACATTGTTCTTATTCGTATTGAAGAATGGATTTAAGCAAATAATATTATTGGCTCAGTTTGGATTCATAGAGGGCATAGGGACAGTGGAACAGTGTCTTAACCTCAGTCTACTGGTGGGCAAATAAGTGGTGGCCAAGAAGGGAGCTGTATATCTGTTTTTTATGGACCTCAGCTGTGCTTTTGATATGGTTAATTGATCAAAGCTGTGGTCAATTTTGGAAGGACTTGGGGTGCCCCAACCCTTGGCAAACTTTCTGCGGGCCCTACATCCTGATGTTAATGCCTCAGTAAGATTTGGGAAGGCAGAGGAATGCTCTGATGTTTTCAAACTGCCAAGGTGTGTTAGTCAGGGGTGTGTCATGGTGCCAATTTTATTTTTACTATGTATTAATGGCCTGAACTCGCACCTGGTTTCTCATGGCAAAGCCTTTTTGAAAGTCAAAAACACCCAGGTCCCCTCACTATTATATGCGGATTACAATCAAGGGTCAGGTGATATCAAGGGTGACCTCCTTCTCTTATCTGGGGGTTACATTTTATGTGCATTGTACGTGGGCTCAGTGTCTTGCAAAGCGATGTCTGCATTTTGACCAGTCATGTTGGGCGCTCTTCAGATTTGCTCAGATAGCTGGGAGTAAATGTGTCTTACCACTGCAGGTCTACAAGATGAAGTGTTTGCCTGTACTTTTGTATGGTGCAGGAATTTGGGGGTATTCAAATTATAACTCTGTTCAACCGAAAGAAAATCACTTTTGCAGAGAGTTAATAGGGGTGGGTCCCACCAGCCCAAGTTTGTTTATGCATGAGATGCTGGGTTTGGATTTTGTAGAAGATCATGCAAAATTTGCACCCATGTTGTTGTGGATAACAGTCTGGAGTGGGAAATCAACTGCTTTTAACGGAGAAGGTATTGAGGATTGCCTAGGTTGTGATTTAGGCTACAACATCCCATTGCTTAATTATATCAGATCTACAGCCCTATCATTGGGCCGCCCCAAACTATTTTATAATCCAGAATCGTTAAAATGAGCAGATAGAAAGATTGTGAAGGAGTTGTTACTTTTGTAGTTTGGTGAAAGCAGAGTAAACTTGACCCTGGGTAGCCACTCAGCCAGGGCTCAGATGATTTTAAGTACCACTCCTGGACTGGAACCTTATCTTTCCTTTGTCAGAAACCCATGGGAAAGACTTCTTCTTACTAGATTTAGATTAGGTTCTGTCCGATGTAACCTATGTTTCCCACCTGGATAATATGAGCCTTCTGTGATTAAGATTTGTCCTTGTGATAATGTTTCGCCCCAGACTTTAGAACATTTGGAGGGTCATTCTGACCCTGGCGGTAATTACCGCCATGGCGGAGGTCGGCGGTAGCACCGCCAACAGGCTGGCGGTGCACCGCTGGGCATTCTGACCGCGGCGGTTCAGCCGCGGGCAGAAACGGAAAGTCGGCGGTGTCCCGCCGACTTTCCGCTGCCCATGAGAATCCTCCATGGCGGCGGAGCGCGCTCCGCCGCCATGGGGATTCTGACACCCCCTACCGCCATCCAGTTCCTGGCGGTTCTCCCGCCGGTAACAGGATGGCGGTAGGGGGTGCCGCGGGCCCCTGGGGGCCCCTGCAGTGCCCATGCCAATGGCATGGGCACTGCAGGGGCCCCCGTAAGAGGGCCCAAAAAAGAATTTCAGTGTCTGCCTAGCAGACACTGAAATTCGCGACGGGTGCAACTGCACCCGTCGCACCTTCCCACTCCGCCGGCTCAATTCTGAGCCGGCGTCCTCGTGGGAAGGGTGTTTCCCGCTGGGCTGGCGGGCGGACTTTCGGCGGTCGCCCGCCAGCCCAGTGGGAAAGCCAGAATGACCGCCGCGGTCTTTTGACCGCGGAGTGGTCTTTCGGCGGGAACCGCGTGGCGGGCGGCGACCGCCGTCCGCCGCGGTCAGAATGAGCTCCTTGGTCCTGTCTTGAAGTTTTTACGGCCTGTTTAGAAGAAGATTTCTCCTGCCTGTTCTTAAAGCCAAAGGGTTTTATCAATATCGACCTGCTTTTATATATTTACAGATGTAGAATGAACCCATTATTGCATTGATAGTCTCTAATTTGTTAAAGAATGCATTACGCTGGAATAGGATTATAAATTTTGGGCCTTAAATTTTTTAGGTCTTTTAAACAACAAATTGTATATCTGTTTAGAATTAATGGCACTGATATGACAACGCTTTTAAAGTTGATGGCTTTATAATGGTTTGAACACTTGGGGCTATTTATTATATGGTTATTGAAGTTTGTGATTTTTGTGTACTTTTATGATAATTTTTTATAATCTAAATAAAGGTCTAACTTAATTGAATTCAGCCCAATACCACACAAGTTGCCAAAACCATGATTGGCCTGTTTTCCAGGGTGGGCTTCCCAAACGAGATATTGACTGACCAAGGTATACCGTTTATTCCTTGCCTTATGAAACAGGTGTGTCAACAATCAAGCATAAAGCATATTTGCACTTCAGCCTATCACCCATAAAGTGATGTCCTCATAGAGCGGTATAACATCACTTTGAAAACTACCCTAAAGAATCTATTAGACCTATAAGCACACAAGTGGGAAAATATGTCACCTTTGGCATTATTCACTATAAGATGTAAAATACAAAGCAGTACTGGGTTATCACTTTTTGAAATACTCTTTGGTAGAAAACCCCATGCTCTTCTGGATATGGACCAAGAAGGGAGCAAGAAACCAACGATTCAAAACCCAATTTGGAGTATGTAGCAAATTTGAGAACCCATTTAAATCAAATTAGGGAGATAGTTAAACCCAACCTGGAGCAGCCCTAACAGGAACAGAAAGCACAATATGATATAAATATATCTCTGTAAGTTGATGACTTTGCTACATTCCACAATGTTCTGTTGTCAGTACGTTTTCGTTCAGGGCAACTCTTTTTTATCTAGCCATGAAGGCAGCACCACTGCATAAAGGAGCAGTTCTATGTGTGACTTTATGGATGGTCACTTTCAGAGCAGCAGGTTTGAACATTGGCAGCAAAAAACGATTTTCTTACTTTGAATTCGGCCACTGCGGTAATGAACTGTGTTTTATTATTTTGTTTGGCTTCAGCAACCCACTTGTGATATAATTTTAAAATGTGCCGGACTACCCTTACCAGGATGCACTTTGCAGCTCACTTGAGGTCCACTGGGACAAAACTGGTATTCAACTGATATCAGGTGCCTGCAATTGAATCTGCTGGGCAGCCAGGCAGTTGGCCTTTGAAAAAGGAAGGAAATGTTTGTTCTCTGCAGATTAAGGGATGAACCCAGAAACACGTGTCCAGAGATGTTTGAAAATATAAGGCCTGAAAAAATGAAAATGCAAGAATTCTCTGTAAGTAGCTTACTTTCCTACTTTCCTACATTCCACAATGACCTGTTGTCAGTGTGCTTTCATTCAGGACAACTCTTCGTTGTATATATATATATATATATAAATCCAAAATTAAAGGTCTTTTCCATCAGAGACCTAGTACTCTTGATGCCTCCATCTTTGGAACATAAGTTCTCATGTCAATGTCAGGGCCCCTACCCTATCATAGAACAAGTAACCCCTGTTATGTATTGGGTTGAAATCAATAAAGGAAGAAAGGAAACCCTAATCTATCATGTGACTCTACTTAGAATAGGCCTTGTCTACTTTACTTCTAGGACCTTCCCATTTTCTATCTTTCTATGCCTTGATTTTGAGCTTAAAGAGCCCTTAAGGGAAGAGTTAAAGGCATATTTGGGACCCCTTTCGGATTTTTCTCCACCAATCCAGAGAGAACTAATATAATCCACCACCCTATTACGAATGGGCTAAGGAAAAGAGTATGCCTTACACCCTATATGATTCCAGAGTACTGCCAAGCCGCTATAGAAGCGGAAGTACAAAATATGTTGAAAATGGGAGTTATAGAACCCTTTATAAGCAAATGGAATTCTCCTATTGCCCCAGTGCCAAAACCAGATGGGTCCATCTGTTTCTGCATTTATTTTAGGGATGCAAATAAGATCTCCAAATCCGATGCATACTCTCCTCCACATATAGATGAGATGATTGAGAAGTTAAGAGAGACTGAATACATAAGTATCTTAGATCTATGCAGGGCTAAAGAAAAAATAGCATTTTCCATGCCAGGAGGATTATACCAATTTACAGTATTACCCTCCGGTTTACACTGGGCACCTGCAACTTTCCAAAGAATGATGAATATGGTCTGTCAATCACTCATATGCAACTGCTTACATCGATGACAGAGTCATCTATAATCCCACATGGGAAGACTACTTTAAACACTTCAAAACATTTTACATGCCTTAACTTAAAATCAGTTGGATTAAAAGTGAACGCTGCTAAAAGTCACTTAGTTGCCAGAAAAGTGGGATACCTAGGGTATTTATCCGGAGAAGAACACATACAACTCCAGGCAGCCAAGGTAATGGCCATCTAACAGGTGCCGTCTCCCCCCCCCCAAAAAAAAAAATCTCAGAGCATTTTTGGGATTGGTTGGTTATTACCAGCGGTTTATCCCTGGATTCTCTCATATAGGAAGTCCCTTGATAACTTTTTAAAAGAATACTAAAGAATCTGAATGCGGTCTTAAACATCCTTCGACTCCGGTGTGTTATATCTGTTATGCTTGTAATGCATTAATTAACTGTATCTTTCCGTCGTCTGTGGGATGCCAAGAAAGAGCTCCTAGGTGCAAGGGAACATGATCCAGAGTGCGCCGACGTTGTGATCAGTGTTAACTACGAGTCAAAGCGATGTGGGAATCACTAGTGTCAGCTTCATAGCTTTTGAAAACACATCAAAGCGGCATGCAATGTTGTTATTTTGAAGCCAAACCACACTTCAGGATCAATATAAGAGACATGCAGTTGTACGAGGATCAGCAACATTCAACCATCATTCAACTGAGCACCTAGGGGACTGTAATGTGTCTTTAAGTATTGGATCTACCCCAAGGTATTGTATGTAGTTCGGGTGAGCTATCGCTCACCAGCGTGCAGAAATTTGTATTACCTGCCATGGTTATTGTTTTTAATGTCAGGCTGATTTTGCTGCCACATATACAAGACCTGGCCAAATGGTGCCTAAGTGTACTGTGACGCAGTTAGGTGCCATGGCCTGCCCCCGCCTCCTGAAATGGCGTCTGTCTGTCCTGTGTGGATGGGCATGTGGAAATGCGGTAATGCCGCTGACGTTGTGCGCTGTTGCGGGAGACAGTTTAATACCGATGTGCAACTCCTCATTGGTTGTCATTGGGCCCTATGGGTTTCAGTGGCCAATGGTGATGTACGCCGGTGGTGACTGTATGCACTGCCGCAGACGTGACCGCCATTTTCCATCTGTTCACTCACTTGCTACCTGACCTTCAACAGGAGAGGACCTACACTGCAAGTGCTGCTGTGACCTGTGTCTGGAACTGGGGAAAGGGCCTCTGCCTTCATCGCTGCGGAGTTGGAGAGACTGGTGGATGGGGTCCTACCCCAGTACCGAATGTTGTATGGGCCTCCAGACCAACAGGTGAGTACACTGTGAGCACGATGTAGGGGGCATGAATGCATGGAGTGCTGTGTGTGAGGGCCTTGTGTAGGAGGGGTTTGGTGGAAGGGTCCTGGGCAGCGTGATGCATGTATGGTAGGCAATGCCTGTGCGTAAGGGGATGTGAGAGCTATGGTGGGACATGAGTGTAACAGGCCAGATGGTCTGACTGATACCTTTTTCTATATGTATTTTTCTGCAGGTCAGCTCCCATCAGAAAAAGGGTACATGGACGTGCGGACCCTGGGGGTCTATGGCAGGTGGAGCACCCAATGTCTCAAACGGTGGGAGGACCTGAGACGCTGGGCAAGGAAGACGGCAGAGGCCCAGCTTGGGATGGCCTCCCAACGAGAAAGGGGTGCCTGTCGAACCCTGACCCCCCTAATGGCCCGCATACTGGCGGTGGCCTATCCGGAGCTAGATGGGCGCATGAGGGCATCACAGCAGCCACAAGGGGGTGAGTACAGTTTCCCAATATACTACTTACGCGTGGTGGTGTGGTCTCCGGGTGGGGGATGTGGGCCTGTGGGTGCCCCTAGGCGAGGCCGGACATTGCAGGATAGGTCCCATGTTGGGCAGGGTCTGATGAACACCACCTCCTACCAAGCTAGTAGGCATCCACTACTGGGCAGGGGCATGTGGATCTCAGGTATGCTGCTATTGGCGTTAGGTATTCCTGTCCATAGCCTGGTGACTAGCATTGTGACTGGTTGTGCATTGCCTAGTGCGTAGGGCTGTTCCCTGTCTGTGTGTGTGTGTGGTGTACGTCAACGGTGGTGTTGGAGCAGCCATTGACCAACTGTATCCTTTGTCTCTACCCCCCCTTTCTGTTTTGTCACCCTGTACTTATGTGCATTAGCATCATCTGGCGGAGGAGCAGAGACACCGGTGACGGAGGGAGCTGCATCCCACAGGGCCCATGAGGCAGAATCCACTGACGGTGAGGGCACCAGTGGGATGGAGGGCAAGGGAAGCACCACGGCAGAGACTGGAGGGGACAGTTCTGACAGTGATACCTCCTCCAATGGAAGCTCCCTGGTGGTGGTGGACACCTATGTGCCCACCCCAACTACAGGTACAGCCGCCACACCCCGTACCAGCACCGCCCTCCCAGCAGCCCCACAGCGTGTTTTCCGTGCCCGCTCACCCAGGAGAGTGGGCATCTCCTTCGCCCTAGACACCTCAGGCCCTGCCCCAGTTAGCCCTGCTGCCCTGAGTGAGGTGGCTATTGACCTCCTGTGATCCATCTCTGTTGGGCAGTCAACCATAGTGAATGCCATCCAGGGGCTGGCAGCCCATTTGCAACAAACTAATGCATTACTGGAGGGCAGTCACTCTGGCATGGTGGCCCAACAGAGATCAATCCAGGCTCTGGCCTCCTCTCTGATGGCAGCCATTTTCCCTGTTTCTAGCCTCCCCCCTCCAACTTCCTCTACCCAGTCCTATTCCCCTCAACCCCAACCTATCCCAAGCACACAGGCAGACCAACATGCACACAAGACAACACACAGGATTCGCTCAGGCAAACACAAGCACCACACATCATCCCACAGGCACTCACACAAACACCATCCAGCTGCAGACATAACAACATCCATTGCCTCCACTGTGGCCCCCTCCTCCTCGTCTTCCACCTCCCACCCTGTAGCGTTTCCACTCACACCTGCATGCACTACATCCTCATCCACTACCTCCATCACCATCACGCCTATCACTACACACCCCTCACTGGCAGTCACCAACTCCACATCCATGTACATGTCCCCTGTGTCTTCTCCCACTGTGTCTGTGCCCCCTCCTCCCAAAGTACACAGACGCAAGCACGCAGACACCCAACAGCCATCCACCTCACAACAGCATCCAGCCCAGGCACCTGCACCCAAAATCAGCAGACATACACCTCCTACAACCACTCCCTCTTCTCCACTCCCAAACCTTCACCTCTTCCCGCCCCAAAATTCTTAAGAAGCTTTTCCTCTCCACTATTGACCTCTTCCCTACCACCACCACCCCCGTCCTTCACGTCAGGCCAGGGTGGTCAGAACCCAGGCGAGCACCTCAGCCACCCAGTCCACGGCCATAGTAGTTTTGACAGCTACTTAAGGTGGAAGAGGCTCCAGGGAACCAGGCATCAGCACTGAAAGTGTGCCTGCACCGGGTGTGTCAAGGAAGGGCAAGGAGGCACCACCAGCTGCCAAAGGGAAGGGCAAGGAGGCACCACCAGCTGACAAAGGGAAGGGCAAGGAGGCACCACCAGCTGACAAAGGGAAGGGCAAGGGGCTTGCACCAGGAGGCAGGAAGGACAGTAGGCCTGGTGCTGGGACTCATTCTGAGCCCCTACCACCAACCATGGCGGTTCAGCCGTCCAAGGCTGCAGAGGAAGGGCAAGAGCCTCCCCCCACCAGTGGCAGCACTGCCACCAGCACCACTGCCAGCAGCAGCAGCCCCAGTGGGCAGCCGTCTGAGGCTGCAGGGTATGGGCTGGAGCTTCCCCCCACCACTGCCTGCACCGCCTCCAGCACCACTGCCAGCAGCAGCAGCCCCAGTGGGCAG
This sequence comes from Pleurodeles waltl, assembly GCF_031143425.1. Taxonomy (NCBI): domain Eukaryota; kingdom Metazoa; phylum Chordata; class Amphibia; order Caudata; family Salamandridae; genus Pleurodeles; species Pleurodeles waltl. Next base: position 1,764,680,515 of record NC_090440.1, read on the forward strand.
CTGTCCGAGGCTGCAGGGGATGGGCTGGGGCCTCCCCCCGCCACTGCCTGCACTGCCACCAGCACCACTGCCAGCAGCAGCCCCAGTGGGCAGCCGTCCGAGGCTGCAGGGGGTGGGCTGGAGCCTCCCCCCACCACTGCCAGCACCGCCGCCAGCAGCAGCAGCCCCAGTGGGCAGCAGTCGGAGGGTGCAGGGGATGGGTTGGAGCCTCCCCCCGCCAGCCAGCTCCGACACCAGCCACGCCACTGCCACCACTGTGCAGCCATCACCGCAGGCAGGCAGTGTGTAGTCCTGCCTCCATGGGCTGTAGTGCGCCCTGGACCCTGCATATCCTGTAGGTGTGACACCCAGGTGAGAGACTGTGACCTTGCACTCCCCAAGTGCTGCATCATAGGGCACAAGGCCCCCTCCAGAACCAGTGGAAGAAGCCATCCACTCAACCCATCCTTGCCAGGATGAAGCACACTGGGCACAAGGCCCCCTCCAGAACCAGTGGAAGAAGCCAACCACTCACCCCATCCTTGCCAGGATGAAGCAAACTGGGCACAAGGCCCCCTCCTGAACCAGTGGAAGAAGCCATCCACTCAGCCCATCCTTGCTAGGATGAAGCACACTGGGCACAAAGCCCCATCCTCAACCAGTGGAAGAAGCCATCGACTCACCCCATCCTTTCCAGGATGGAGCACACTGGGCACAAGGCCCCCTCCAGAACCAGTGGAGAAGCCATTCATTTGAGAGACTGTGGCCTTGCACTCCTCATCACCAAGCAGTGGGCAATCCACCCACTAGAGAGACTGTGGCTTTGCACTCCCCAGGACCTAGCAGTGGGCAAACGACCCACTAGAGAGATTGTGGCCTTGCACTCCCCAGGACAAAGCAGTGGGCAAACCACCCACTAGAGAGACTGTGGCCTTGCACTCCCCAGGACCAAGCAGTGGGGCAACCACCCACTTGAGAGGCTGTGGCTTTGCACTCCCCAGGACCAAGCAGTGGGAAAACCACCCACTAGATAGACTGTGGCCTTGCACTCCCCAGGACCAAGCAGTGGGCAAACCACCCACTTGAGAGACTGTGGCTTTGCACTCCCCAGGACAGAGTAATGGGCATGTTGGCCCCTCCAGGACCAGTGGTGTTGTACCATCTTCCGGCTGAGGTGCCTGTATATTTTCGACCTGATGCCCCTGCAGTGTTCTCTCCGTGTTGTTGCAGGAGTGAGATGGGGCCTTGGCCTATATGTAGTGGCCCTGTGGCCCACGGACATTGAGGTCTGGGCAGTGCCCCTCCATTTGTAAATATGTATATACATTTTGTATTTAAAGAACGTATTTATACTATTTTGTCTTATTACACTCACTTTAATCAATTCCTTTTGTCCTTGCATTATTCCTGAGGGGTACGGGGTGTATATGTAATGTTACTGCATCTGTTTGTGTGTATGGTGTTGGGGGTGTTGCGTGTTGCATGTGTGTGTCACTCTCTCCCCCCCTTCCCTTGTGTGCTAGGCAGCAGTACTCACCGTGGTTGTCTTCGCCGGCCACCGTGGTCATAATTTCATTTTTTTTACCGCTGGCCTGTTGGCGGTATTACCACCGCTTTATCACTGACCGCCAGGGTTGTAATGAGGGCCGAAGTGCCTGTGCATCATGTTTTTGAAAACCTCTCTCATATGGCAAATCCTTTTCTTACTTCCCCTGTGGAACAGTCTTTGACATCAATCACATCTTTGCTCTGTTTCAGAAAAATGTTGAAGACCTTCCTCTTTTCCTTATAATTTCTTTACTCCTCACAGCTGTTGGGGCGTAGGGGCGTAGAGACCTTTGGGTGATCACAGTGTTTTATAAATTACCATTAAAAATTTAAATATCGGCTATCTTTAATCTTTTTATGAAAAAAAGTAGCTGTGTTTTCACATAATGAACGTGAGGGGGGAACTGTAGTAGAATTACAAACAGGACTACTAACGTGAGACACCAAGTAAAAAAACACACACTGGGGGTGTTGAAAGACAAAGCAAAAGATCTGCCAATCAAAGTGGTCTTAGCATTGAACAGGTAATGCTTATAGATTCTTAACTGATATTGGAAGCCAGTGCAAGTTTTAGAATATGCTCAGCATCAACGGCATTCAGCTCACCTAACCTTTCATCTATCCGTTCTTACTGGGAAAGTAGAACAAATATTTTTGGGCTTTCTCTAATTGCGCAACAGGGACGCGGGGGAAGACAGTGATCAAAAGTGTCAGTAAGACAGGTGTTAAATGTATTATAATTAGTGTGTCCTCCCTCAAAATGGAAGCCCCATCTTTGTTAAAAGAATACTACTGGTAAAAGCTCCAACAAATACAGAGCGGTCATCCTTATCAAGGGAGTGAGGTAGGCACAGAGTTCACAGAATATGTACTTCTCTTCCAAGATATCCAGATTATTTGGTAAGCTTTGTCCCACATCAGTGGTGACCTGGCCTTGGACTTTATCCTGGACAAATCAGGGTACTCAGACGTTTGCAACAGGGTCAACGAGGACAGACATTCAGATTTTTTGAGTGACCATAGCTTAGTTTATATTTTTCGACATCTCAATCCAAGGGATAGCAAATACATATTTCTCTCCTGACCACAAGGTACAATGTTGAGAATGATTTATTTTCCAATCCAGGGACCACTGCTCTCTGTTATTACAAACCATCATTTATTAGAAGGAGCGATAACTGACCACTCCTGTACAACTGGGTCTTGACCTAAGACAGATCATGCCCCCACCCATACGATGGTGAATGAGTGCAATGACCTAGAGATATCCCTCTGGCAAGCCAACTCTTACATCACAAATTAGTACTTAGGTAGATGACAACATGGACACAGTCACATCAGCACAAATACTATGGCACCTAGCAATGCTACCTGGTGGAGACTCAGAGGAAGACACAACCATAGCCAAAAGACAGTTGAAAATTGAGCAAATGAGGTTGAAATGGTTAGGAAGGATTCTAACCACACAGACCCACAGCCATCCCACATGTGGCCCTAGACAGAAACAAGAACTGGCCAAACTCAATCTCAACTCCGCCTCCACACAACAGGTAGAACAGGCACTCCTAAAACTAAAACAGAGACACTATAATCAAGGAAATAAAGTGGGCAATGATTAGCAGTTAAATTTCAGATGACTGTAGATCTGTGGCAATGATTGTCGCCTTCTCATACATCCCTATTCATCGCAGCAGCCTTTGTCTCTTACCATGAGGACTTGTATGGATCAGAGAATACTGCGGCATCCAAAAGGGAAGACAGCTTAACTTGAACTCTGTGATGCTTAACCTTATTGGCAAAAGAAGGGTGCCCTCAAAAACAGTGAACAGTGGCAACTAATTCCAGTCTCCCTAGTTGCAAATCTCTTGGTGAAAAATGCTTCCTAGGCAATTCTTACATGGTGCTTATGACATTTTTCGTATATGCAGTGGTTAAAGAGGCAGAAATGACAGGCACCCTTGGTTCCATATCTTTTATAGCCACCACCTCTCTAATATATAAATAAGGACCTTGTGGTCCGCTTTAGTTATCAACCAATATCACTGATCATTGTTGACTTTAACATACTGAAAAAGATGCTGGTGGCAAGACTACCCAGACTCATACCATCATTACTCCAGAGGTTTCAAGATCAGTTCTTGCCAGGAAATTCATTCAGGAACTACCTTAGGAACCTGTGGCACATACTATGGCAAAGTAGAGCCCTTCTTACTGAGGCCCTGCCCATTTTTGCATGTCCCCAAGTCCTTCGACTGTGTGGAGTGAGGATACCTAATCTGGAATCTTGATAGGGCCAGACTTGGTTGCAACATCATTGACAATGTCTACTGGTTATATAATTGCCCATGTCCACCATTCAATGGAACAGCTTCTTTTTAAGATCAATGAACATTTGTGGAGGAATATGCCAAGGCTCTACTCCTCCTCTCCTACCGTTCATCTCAGTGCTGGAGCCGTTGTCAACTGCAATCTGCCATTTGCATGACACCCAGAGTAGGAGCACAAACGCAGGTGAGGCCAAGGTCTTCAGTGGATGACATTTTACTTACCCTTATTGGGCCACGCCACGCCATATTCATATAAAAAAACAACAATGACAAAGATCCACATCTAAAAACATATTTTGCGCCAAAATCATAACAATGATTTCTCCTCTTTTTCAGACCCAAATAAGTGGTTTACACCGTGCATGGCTCATGCATCCCACTACAGTTAGTTACCAGAAACATATTCCCAGATCATACAACTCACTGGTGTCTCAGAGCATTTAGGTGTGTGCTAGTTAGGAAGTGCATGATTTTCAATTTAGCAACAGCTACCTTCCTGTTCTCTCACTCGGCTTGCTTGCTTATTCAATCTTGTTGGACATGTTCCACAAAGTAGCAGAAGTCGTTGTCCCCATTTCCCTTGTGCCAAGTCACCCACTGTTTTAAAACACTGTAGTCTTATTCTAAGCACTTTCAAATGTCCTTCACTTTAATCAGTTGAGATTACGATATCCAGCTTCTAGTGTTTGGATTGCTTTCAAAATGTTATTACATTCCATTTATCTATCATCCAGACAGACTTTGAGCAGTTTAAGGGAAGCGTACAGGATATTTCATATTGTTGCTTATCAGCTGATGCTTGATTGATCCTCAGTGTGGAGAACAACCACACACTGGCTCTCCAGAGGAAACGTGCTAGCAAATGAGTCAGTCCTCATACCGAAGCGTGACCAATACTTTCTATACACCTTAAGATTTTTTGCTTGTCCAAACATCAGGGAACCCGGCCAATACTGCTCTTGAGAATCTATATCTTTCTTTGGAAAGGTGCCTATCTTACTGCCCGCACATACTACATGTAGCCTGGTCCCTTCTCACAACCATAAGGTGGTCTGCAGAGCTTGTGCCACAAGCTGTTCCATGAGCATCCCCATTTCTTCATTTTCTCTCATAAAGAAGATTCTAACATTATTTCTTCACATTTCTGTTCTAATCTGATCTTAATGCATTCTGTTTATTGAAGATGGTGGATCAGAGATTTGTTCTGCAGATCCTGTATGTCTCTCACTTTCTGATATGCCCGTTCCATACCAACCTTCCATTTTCTGGACTCTTGCATCTATTTCCACAAATTTACTGCCTGAAAAATGGTTTGTGCCCTCCATTATTTCTCAAGTCTAGATCTTACTGTCCGAGTATGCATGTATCTTCCCAGATCGTCTCTAGGCTTGTGCTTCCTTTGTTTTCCTGTTTGTTCACCGTGTGTGTTGTTCCCAAAGAGCTTGCTCCTCCGTTTTTGCTTTAGTTGTTTGAAAATGGTGTCCTTTGTTTGGAGGCCTCTGTCTTGTTTTTCTTTTGTTTTTGTATGCCATGGCTTACTTCAAGCGTGGTGATGTGCATGGATATGTCACAGGGTGGTTTCCTCCTCTGGTGAGATTGATATGGTTAGTCGTCCTTCAGGACTAGGACTGTCTTGTTTCAGGGAGAACCACAGAGGTTTCCTGAGGACGGTTGGGCAGTTTCTTGGCTTCATTGAACAGAGTGTTGCTGCCTGTGCCACTGCTTAGAACAACTATGGCCCATATTTATGGATTTTGCCGCAAAACTGTGCTATCGCAGTTTTGCGACAAAATCCATAGCACCTGCTAGCGCCATTCCATTGCGCCACCCGGGTGCCATAATTATGGAATGGCACACGCTGGCGCTAAGGAATGGCTAGGATCTAAGAAAAAGACGCTAGCCCGGGGGATGGAGGTAGGGAAAAAGGCGTTAATGGGGCAGAAATTACGCTAGAGTGGTTAGCGGCAAAAAATATGCCACTAGCCGGCCTAGTGTCATTTTCTGACGCACTTCCACCCACACATGACACCTTTCTTAGTAAAGACCAGTGTCCCCTGGGCAAGGCCATAAGACCTAGTGCCAGGCAGGGGGCCCCATGTAAGGGGCCCCATGTAGGGGGCTCCCAATGGCACACAGAAAAAAAAATATTAATACTTACCTATATTTACCCAGGATGGGGTCCCCCATCCTATGGCGTCCCTCTGGTATGAGTGGGGGTGTTCCTGGGGCTTGGGGTGGGTATCCGTGGACCCATTCCATGGTGTTTAGCCATGGAAATGGGTTACAGGTCCCCTAACGCCTGGTCAGACCCAGGCGTTAAATAATGGTGCTAAGCAGGCTTGACATCTTTATTTGGGTCCGCCTACACCGTGTGCGTCGTTTCTGAACCGGAGTATAAATATGGCCGTAGGGGGTTAGCGTCATGTTGTGGATGGGAACGCCTACCTTGTAGTTTGTCGCATCCACAATATGGCGCAAACTCCTATATTTTGGCGCTAGACGGGTTTACCGTCAAAATATAAATATGGAGTTAAGTTTGCGGCATTTTAGTTTCAAATTTTTTTACGCTAAAACGGCGCAATCGGAGTATAAATATGCCCCTATATTTAGATGCAATAGCTGCCTCTTTTTTTTGTCAAGAAGCTTGATCGAAAAGTCCTCAGGTGAGGTTTTATTCCTTCTGGTTATTAGGTTGTATAATATATATCTTGTGTCAAATCTTTCAGTTTGTTTTGACTTGTGTTTCATTGGAGATAAATGTAGGCAGAGAAGGACATTTTTTATCCATATTGTGAGCCCGAATGAACAATGAGATGACATATGTGTTCCTCTCATAGACAGTATGGATACTAACCTTGAGTGGACCCCTGATACAGTGGCTTTATCTGGGTTTTAGTTCATTGAGAAGTTCGATTTTCACACCTAGTTCGTCAATGCACTTTGCCTTTTACTCCCCGGCTCTAGGTAGATATGGATCACTTGCACCACCATAGAACTGTAAAACTGGCTTACCCTATGCATGCTGTCTCCTGTGTGGGAAATACTGCCAAATGAATCCCAGCTCTAGGTCCATGAACACATTCTGCCGGGCTCAGTTCATGCTCCAGATGCTATTGGCCTCGTCTTGCTGGCTTGGTTCCCCTCTCACCATAACAATGTACAAAGTGTGCCTGCTTCTCCACCAGCAGCTCACTCACCCATATAGGGTCTAACAGATCGTCCAGCATCTAAGTCTGGGAGTGAGGTAGGGCCTCATACAGGCCATACAATGTGGAGTTGGAGGTTCTCCTATATTGGCCCAACTCCCCCGTCACTTGGGACTCAGTACCACCTGCTCGACCATCTGCAAAATGATCGCCCCTGGTAGCCTTCTCAATCCTGGAGAAGACAACTTAGGCCAGTCCCCCTGGGTTGGCCTCATTGGGAATGGAAAGCCCCTTGAGTGCTTCATGAAGGATTCAGCTATGTGTATCCACCTAAATGTTTGTCTCTCTAGTCCTAGCTTAATTTCAACATGAGCCCCTTCATGTTAAGAGGCGCCATAGTGCACAGCATTGCTTTTCTTTTCAGAAGTACCCCTTTGTGATATATTAAATTTTAAGACGTTCCAATAAATATAATACCTTCTTTAAAGATGAGAGATAAAACACTGGACTCACTGACCAGAAACAGAAAATCAGATCTCTCTTGCCTACCATCTTGTAGCGCCTAGAAATGGTTGCCACAGTTTGTACATACAGCCCTGTGACTTATCACCAGGTGCAGAGTGATACTCCGTCTGCTGCTTCTGTCCTAGGTCTTATTTGCTGTTTGGATCTTCAAGTACGGAGAAGCCAGTGTGCATGGCTTGGCAGTTGTGCAAGCCAGTGAACGGTGCGAAATCATCAGGGCCATACTAGAGATATTTGCATGTGAGACCAGCACAACTGCACTTTGAAGACCAGTGCTAAGCAGTCAAAGCCCTGTACATACTTGGCACAGGCAGGATTTAATATTGGGACAACTGTGTGTGTGCAGACCGCTTGTTTTTAGCTGTTTATGTCCATGCGTGACCGATTGGAAGAAAAATCTGAAGTAGTGCCTTGACTGTTTTACTAGTGTTAACGCGTCCTTCTATGTCAATTTATACACATTAGGACTCGTTTTAGGCCGATGAATCTTTTGACCCAGTGGTGAGATACCGTAAGACGAGGTAACTGATCAATATGTCAAGCAATATCTCAATAATATTATCGACATATATCACCACAATATATTTCACTTTAGACATTGGTTAAACTGTCGACGCAACCATGACCTTTCAGTCATGAATAACCACACCTTTATTGAAGTTTTGTGAATTTTATTCCCTATTGATTACAATCTAATAGCAAATGTATTAATCTCAAAACCAAAAAGCAAAAGAGCATAGTCACGATATGGCAATTTATGATAAGATTTGGCCTATGCAAAGATCACAACCATTAAGACACTAACATAGGAGATACATAGATCAGAATGCATAGAACATCATATAAACCCAGTTCAGCATAGTACAACGTCAGTCATGTTCGTCGCGTCAGTCAAGGTGAACCCCTACACTAACCACTAATTGGCATTAGCATGTTGGACTTCATGCAAACAATTTAGAACACCAATTTAGAAAACATCTAACTAGGGTCTCTAACCAAAAATACAGCAGTTGGTACCTAGAAAGAAAAAGCATATAGACAAATCACAGTAGCAATTGTCATAATTACCCTCCTCAGAGTGAGTCAGCATACAGGATCATTCTTCGTCTTCAGGACATCAGTTAGATCGCCGTCAGTCTATTTCGTCTAAGGGACAGGGGACACTTCCCTCATAAGGAGGAAAAGTGTAATGGGGCAGTCTATGGATGAGGATGGTTTTAAGTCTCAAATCACCAAACAGAGTGACAGAGTTTCTGGATGCAATCGATATCATTCCCTACCTAGTTCCCCGAGCCTCCTGTGTCATGAGTTTTTATCCCTTTTTCTCAATACCTTCCCCCAAAATTCTATTGGATAGTCGCTACACCCCACTATCTTCAACCTATCAAATTATACATTAAGTAATGCACTTGTCATTCCATGATAATTTATAACACTTTGATTGGTCTTCATAATTTAAGTTTTTCGTAGGTGGCACATCCGGGGTTACTTCATTTTCTGGCACATTCTTTGGGTCAAAAGTTCTCTTCTTCATGGTTGAATGTCCTTGGATGTTTCAGTAAATGTTGCAAAAACGCATAAAACTTATACTAAAGCAGCTAGCATGCGGATGGGAACAAGCTTAAGTTTGCTACATGAAACAAAGGAAGAACACATGCTGGGTTATGGCCTTTTGCGAGTCAGCACACTGAAGAAACAGAAAAATATGCTTTAATATGAGAACTACACAGCTACTTCTTCGACTCACGCTAACTTAAGGCTTAAGGGTTCTAATACAAATGTAATCTTCGTAGATGTTAATGTATTCAATTAATCATAATGCAAGCAATAATTTCTAATAGTCGACATTAGTATATGTGCACAATAGCAACTTCACACTTATAAATCGTTAGGAATATTTTCAAGCGAATAATATTTTGCGATCGTTTTGTACGCAGCATTGTTAAGTATAAGCATTTCACATCTAATATGTAATATTTAAACTACGCTCTCTCAGTCCCTCCTCTGATGATGCTCGTCATCACACAAATTTCTCTTTGATCGTAATTTTTCACCTTGCGCATAATACGCATTTCAACATCTTGCCCTTTATGAGAGCTCTCCCATATCTCATTGAACATTTTCTCTCTTTCACTTTCTTCATTTCTTCTGGTTCTTTTGGTCCAACTTCTTTTTACTTTGTCATTTATTTTACATACCCCCCACAGTCCTAATAGACAAACCAAAACAATCAGTAAACCCATGAGAATTTTTGCAAGTACCCCATTCCAAATGTTGGTAAACCAGCTTCCCACTCGGGCAATTCCCTTTCCAAATTTCTCCCAAACACCAAGTTCTTTTAGATCTTTCAAATCTGTACTATCTCTAGTAAGGGTAGTAAGCATGCTTCTAATTTTCTTACTGTTATCAGGTATAAATGAGCAACAATGACGCTCATTAAGCATTTTGCAGACAGCTCCACTCTTTGCTAAAAGAATGTCTAAAGCAAGCCGATTTTGAAGAGTCATAGCTCTTTCTGCAGCAAGTTCAGTATCCATCAGGAGTATAGCCCCTGTAAAATTTGTCAGCATGTTATCCACAATAGTAGACAACTTTTGAATTTTCATAGAATTCAAGATAACCCCTACTGATGGGATTATAGCTCCAAATATATCACCAATGGCAGCCGCCACTGATTCTTGTTTTTGTCTAGGATGTTGTAATTCAGACGTTTTAGGTATTTGTTTTAAGTCATCAATCTGGTATATTTTTGGGAATACTATCCCCAAATAACATGTCCCATACCAAACCTTAGGGAGACGGTAATAAGCATTTAGCCCACAGATATAATAGATTCCAGGAATCGCTGGATCTTGTCCATTCAGCATAAAGGTCCATTTACTCTGGAACAAAAAGACATGTCTGAATTCACTCATTCCCACAAACAAGTTATCCTGATCAGATTTTGGCCTATATATACAAAGCCTTCCTACATGTAATGCATCTATAGCTAATTTGCCTTGAGTCTTGATTGCAGTGTAAGCATAATCATTTGCATATGTACGTTTCTCTAATCCTTTTTCTAATCTTTCTTTCAGTGCTTTGCGTCTATCATCTGTGTGATCTAAAAAGATTTTTTCTACAGGTGACAATAAGCAAGTCAAATTATTGCGATGTGCATAAGCAGTCCCAAATGTAAGTGTTGGCTCAAAGAATCCTCTAACTATTTTTATATCATGCTCTTTAGCTAATTTATTCAAAAATTCAATCACAGGCACAAAAGAAAACACAACATCCAAGTTCGAATAAAAGTATTGCACATGCTCTTGATTATAGAATCTTGTTTGGTGCAGGCTGCAAATAATTCCATAAGTAAGAGGGAGACTATGATAGGTAACTCCCTCCTGCACAGATGAAGGAACTTTAGTACATACATAACAATCTTTCGCATCCATGGTTTCCACATATTCGTTTAGTAAGCGATAGAACACATTAGTAGAAAGTTCCCCTTTTGCATTAGTTCCCTCATGCATATGTCTTGCATCTTGCTCAAATCTCTCCCATGGTGTTAGTTTAGTAGTAGTCTCAGGTTTTGAAGTTGCGTTAATAGTTTCTTTCTCTCTCAACGGCATTCCCACAATCACTCCCACTATCATCACTGCATACACAACACCTATTATAAGACCTAACCAACCTCACACCTTACTCCCTTTGCTACTATTTCTATTGTAAGCCATCTTTGTATAGAATCAGTATGGCAGATCAACAATCAACTTGAGGATAAACCCCTTTTTTTGTTGTTGTTTTTTTGCGTATATTACAGCGTCTTCACTCACTCCAGGACCCTTTTTGTCAATTCAGGTTAGCAGCTTGTCGTAATCAGGTTTCTTTAAAAGTCAAATCCGGTTTTCTAATGTCGGAGGTTGTAGCATACATCCATTCAGGACCTGTATATCTTCTGTTCGCGATTCTTTTTCTTTTTAATCTTCGTTCACCTTGTTGTTCTCCTTCACTCAAATCGTTTGCTTGTGAAGGGTCACTCTCTTCTATGATTGTGTCATTTCATACCTCTCTTATTTTAGGAGGTGACTTGTCTGGCCAATTGTCGCCTCTATGGGCCTGATTCTAACTTTGGAGGACGGTGTTAAACCGTCCCAAAAGTGGCGGATATACCACCTACCGTATTACGAGTTCCATAGGATATAATGGACTCGTAATACGGTAGGTGGTATATCCGCCACTTTTGGGACGGTTTAACACCGTCCTCCAAAGTTAGAATCAGGCCCTATGTGTCTTTCCTCGATGTTTTCCTTCAGAACGTTGGACAGCGCCCTCCTCTTGTAATATGGTGTTTTCTCTTGACGGACCTGCCACTAGTTCAGGATACTCTGACACGCTTTGATTTGTATCTATAGTTTCTCCTTCTCTTTCTTCTTCTAGTTCAGTGTTGGTTTCAGATTCTAACCCGTATTCGTCTACTTCTGGGAGAACCTCTCCTTGGCTTAGTTCTCCTGGTGCCTCTACTGAGATAGGCACTCTGTCACCTCTCTCGAACTCATTGACTGCTTGAGGGACAAGGCTGTTCTCAGTGGGCTCTCCAGTAGTCTCAGTTCCTTCTTGACTGTTCTCTGACTCTGAGACTTCTCTTCCTGAAGTTGCTGTACCGGAAACTTCAAGTTCCTCTTCAACAGGACACGTTACCTTTTTTCGTGTGACTGGCATGTATCCAGTTGGGAACTCCGGCACACTTCACAGCAGTGGTGGTCGTCAATATTACTTGATACGGTCCTTTCCAACGTGGTTCTAGACACGATTTTCTCACGTGCTTCTTGACAATCACCCCATCACCGGCTTGTGGAGAGTGACCTGGATCGCCAATCGGTGGCAACGTGTTAGCTTCCACCTGGTGAGAAAAAGAGTGAATCACGTCAGCCAAAGCTTTGCAGTAATCCAACACCATATCATCTGTAATATTTACTAGTGCATTGGCAGGTACTGCTGGTAATCTCATTGCTCTGCCCATGAGGATTTCATGGGGGGACAGTCCTGTTTTCTTGTCTGGTGTGTTTCTCATTGACATCAGCACTAGAGGTAAGGCATCTGGCCACTTCATGTTAGTTGCTGCACACATTTTTGCCATCCTTGATTTCAAAGTACCATTCATCTGCTCTACCAGTCCTGATGCTTCAGGGCAATAGCTACAATGCAGCTTTTGTTCAATGTTGAGTGCGGCACACAGAAGTTTAATTACCTTATTGTCGAAGTGTCTCCCCCTATCTGATTCTATAGAAACCGGAAACCCAAATCTGGGTATCAGTTCCCTGAGTAGTAATTTTGCAACTGTAAGACTGTCATTCCTACGTGTGGGATAGGCCTCAATCCAATGACTGAAAACACACACAATCACCAACACGTACTTCAATCCTCCACAAACAGGCATTTCGATAAAATCCATTTGCATTTTGTTGAATGGACCTCCAGCTCTCCCAATGTGGCTCAGAGTTACCACAGTTCCTTTTCCAGCATTCATCTGTTGACAGATGATGCACCTGTGGCAAGTTATTTCTGCGGCATGTCTGAATTTTGGATTGAACCAATCAATCTTAAAGGACCTGATCATGGCATCCTTTTCTAGATGTGCCTGCCCATGATAGAGCCGGGCAAACTGTGACAAAAGGCTATTTGGCAAGACCAATTTTCCTTCTTCTGAAACCCATAAGTCATCAGCTCTTTGTACACATTGCATTCTTTGCCAAGAGCGTTTCTCCTCTTTGCTTGCACGATCTTGTAATGTTTTCAGTTCCTCTAAGGTGTCAACCACTTGTAATGCCATATTTAAACGTGTTGTTTTCAGATTGTGGTAACAATTCCCATTGTTCCTTAAACGATATACAGTTCAATGCACAAAATCTTGCGACTTGATCTGCATAGCCGTTTCCCATAGACATAAAATCTTGTGACCTGATGTGAGCACTGCACTTCACCACGGCAATTTCTTGAGGTAACTGAATCGCATGCAACAAATCTCTTATTTGTTCGCCGTTTTTCACAGGAGAACCAGAGGAGGTCATAAAACCCCTCTGTGACCAAAGTTTGCCGAAATCATGCACAATTCCAAATCCGTATCTGCTATCAGTATAGATAGTGACTTTCAAATTTACAGCTGCATGGCATGCCTTAGTAAGGGCGATTCATTCTGCCACTTGTGCAGAGAACACTCTCTCGAGCCAGGAGGCTTTGACAATGCCAGTTATGGTACATACCGCTTAACCGGCACTCAATGTCCCTGCTGAATCTCTTAGACAGGACCCATCAACAAACATTATGCAGTCATTTTCTTTTAACTGGGTATCCTGTATGTCTGGGCGAGGTTTGGTACAGAGTTCAGTCACTTCAAGACAATCATGTTAAAATTCTTCCCCATCTTTGATTCCATTAGGAAGTAAGGTTGTCGGGTTCAGTACAGTGCATCTTTTAAAAGTGACATTCGGTGACCCCAGTATGACCGTCTCATACCTGGTGAGACGTGCATTTGTCATGTGTTGAGTCTTAGTTCGTGTCAACAGAATTTCAACTGAATGTGGAACCATTACTGTCAGAGGGTATCCCATGACTATGCCTTCACATTGTAAAAGGCTCTGACCAACTGCTGCAACTGCACGCAAACAACCCGGTAAGGCTGCTGCGACAGGGTACAAAGTAGCTGAAAAATATGCTACAGGGCGATTTGCATCTCCCTGGACCTGTGTTAAGACATACAAAGAACAAGCATCACGTTCATGACAAAACAACAGAAAAGGTTTTTCGTAGTCTGGCATTCCCAATGCTGGTGCCCTGCACATGCATTCTTTTAATTCTATGAATGACTCAAGCTCCTCTTTTGACAAAGTTATAGTATATGGCTCATCTTTGACTTCCTTTCCTGTCAATTTTATTAACGGCTTTGAGATGATTGAGAAGTTGGGTATCCACTGACGACAGTAGCCCACCATTCCCAAAAACATCCTGACATCTCTTTTTGTTGTTGGAGGATTCATCTGCAAAACAAATGTTATCCTTTCCTTTGATATTCTTCTGGACCCTTTCTCAATCAAATGTCCCAAGTATTTTACTTCTTTCTGACAATATTGTAACTTTCTGGGCGACACCTTGTGTCCATTCTTTCCCAGATGATTCAGTAATGCAATGGTGTCGTATTTACAACTGTCTCTGGTTTTGGATGCGATTAATAAATTGTCGATGTACTGCACGAGAGTTGAATTAAAAGGCAGCACAAGAGGTTCCAAATCCTTTTTCAGTGTCTGATTGAAGATGGATGGTGACTCTGAGAACCCTTGAGGAATTCTGCACCAACTGTACACCTTATCCAGGAATTTGAAACTGAATAAGAATTGGCTGTCCTCATGAAGAGGTATCGAAAAGAAGGCTTGTGATAGGTCTACTACGGTGAACCATTCAGCATCACAGGGAACTTGGAACATTATTACTGCTGGGTTAGGTACCACAGGGCAGCATTTTATCACAATTTCATTTATTTTCCGCAAATCTTGCACAATTCGAACTTTTCCACAGGGCTTCTTTAAACCCATGATGGGAGAGTTACATGGACTGCTCAAGACTTCTTTCAGAACTCCCTGTCTGAGAAAATCTGCAATTATTTGTGACACTTCAATTAGTACGTCTTGGGTCATATGATATTGTGATACTTGTGGGAATACTGCATTTGGTTTTATCTGAACTTTGACTGGTTCTACTCCTTTTATTAATCCTACTTCCTTTCCGGTCAAATCCCACACTTTCTCTGTCAGTGTTACCGGTAGTTCAACAGGTAAGTCAATCAATGTATGCATTGGGAATAAAGTAATCAAAGGGTAGTCTTCATTTGTTCCTGCTTCTTCCTCTATAAATTGACTCTCATCTCCTTCATCGTCGCTATTTGTCTGTACTTCAATTCCATCGTTGGAACAGGTAATTGAACATTTTGTTTTGCACAGTAAGTCCCTTCCTAGTAGGGATACTGGACTTGAATCGCATACAACAAATCTATGCAGCCCTTGCAAATTGCCAATTTCAACTTGCACCAGATCGGTAATTGGGTTAGTCAAATACTGATTTGCTACTCCAACCACTCGTATAGTACGCCCTGAGAGAGGTAACCTTGGGACGTCTGCACTTCGAACTGTAGAGCGTGTAGCTCCTGTGTCAACCAAAAATGAAACCTTATAGCCCATCACCTTTCCCTCTACATATGGGCCTCTCTGATCCACCTCTAGGGATGCTGCAAGCCTGCACTCTTTACTGTCTGAGCTATCATCCGACCAGTCCTCATTCATGACATTTCCACGTCGTAATAGAAACTGTTGTACAGTGTTAAACACACAGTGAGGTCCCCCCTCGTATTTCTTTGTTAAATAACAAATTTAACACAGTTTATCAATTTTAGCAATCAAACAGGTCAAAATTCAAGTGAGTAAGGTTCAAGTGAACGCAATCTTAAATATCACGCCAGTCTTTATAGAGTCCAATTCCATCCAGGATTTATTGGATCACATCTTCTGATAATCAATAAATTTCATGAAGATACATCTTGAGCCATACACATTGAGCCAACACGTGTTTCGTCTTGGGATAATCCTTTTGTCCCCAACGACTTCTTCAGGGCTCTAAATTATGAATACATAGTTTATTTTAGAAACCAAAATACTCAAGCCATATATTACTTAGGGGGTGATTCTAACCCTGGCGGTCGGTGTTAAAGCGGCGGCCAACCCGCCAACAGGCTGGCGGTAAAAAATATGGGATTCTGACCCTGGCGGGAACCGCCAACACAGACAGCCACTTTAACACTCCGACCGCCACAGCGGTACAAACAAACAGCGCGGCGGTCACCGCCAACAGCCAGGCGGCAGCCAATGTACCGCCCACACTATTCCAACTCACCAATCCGCCACCTTTTCCGGGGCGGGAGCACCGCCGATAAAAACAGAAACTACGGACGGGAAAACGCTCACCACTACGCACTCCAGGAGGAAGGAGGACAGCATGGAACCCGAATTAAACATCCTACCTGCTCTCGTCTACCTTCTCATCTACCACGAGTACGAAGTCCGGCGCAGACGACAACGGTGAGTACTGCACCTACGACACACGGGAGGGGGAGGACGAAAGGTTACGGGCACACACATATGCGACCCCCCCCCCCCAACTATGTACACACCAATGCAGAGCAACAAGTCACAGTGACACCACCCAAACACCCCTGAAAAATGCTAGGACATAATCAAATTTGGAATAAATATTTATGTACCAAAAAGCTCCAGAAAATTATCGTACAACCATGAAAGATATTCCCAACAAAACTAATGACATACACATCAGTGTATAACTGAAGTACCAAGTCCTGCACATCCTACGAATTCATCATGTCCGTGGGCCAAAGTCTTGAGAAATAAGGGCAAAGCCCACACAGGAGACCTGAGTCCTTTGGAGAGAACACTGCAGGGGCATCAGATGTAAAAACTACAGGGGGAAGGGAAGGGGGGGGCACCACAGCCACATGAGTCCACGACGCCAGATCCACGAGGAGCCACCATGCCCACTGTACCATCCTGGGGAGTGCAAAGCCACAGTCTCTCAATGTCTCTACAGTGGGTGGGCTGCCCACTGTACCATCCTGGGGAGTGCAAAGCCACAGTCCATCAGGTGGATGACAGTCTCCACTGGTCAAGGAGGAGGCATGGTGGGCACAGTGAACCATAAACAGTGATTGAGACAGCGGTGCCCAGCGGAGCGGTGCTTGAGAAGAAGGGCCCAGCGGAGCGGTGCTTGAGACGGCGGTGCCCAGCGGAGCGGTGCATGACAGGAAGGGCCCAGCGGAGCGGTGCTTGAGACGGCGGTGCCCAGCAGAGCGGTGCTTGAGACGGCGGTGCCCAGCGGAGCGGTGCTTGAGAAGAAGGGCCCAGCGGAGCGGTGCTTGAGAAGAAGGGCCCAGCGGAGCGGTGCTTGAGATGAAGGGCCCAGTGGAGCGGTGCTTGAGACGGCGGTGCCCAGCGGAGCGGTGCTTGAGATGAAGGGCCCAGCGGAGCGGTGCTTGAGAAGAAGGGCCCAGCGGAGCGGTGCTTGAGATGAAGGGCCCAGCGGAGCGGTGCTTGAGACGGCGGTGCCCAGCGGAGCGGTGCTTGAGAAGAAGGGCCCAGCGGAGCGGTGCTTGAGATGAAGGGCCCAGCGGAGCGGTGCATGACAGGAAGGGCCCAGCGGAGCGGTGCTTGAGACGGCGGTGCCCAGCGGAGCGGTGCTTGAGACGGCGGTGCCCAGCGGAGCGGTGCTTGAGAAGAAGGGCCCAGCGGAGCGGTGCTTGAGAAGAAGGGCCCAGCGGAGCAGTGCTTGAGATGAAGGGCCCAGTGGAGCGGTGCTTGAGACGGTGGTGCCCAGCGGAGCGGTGCTTGAGATGAAGGGCCCAGCGGAGCGGTGCTTGAGAAGAAGGGCCCAGCGGAGTGGTGCTTGAGATGAAGGGCCCAGCAGAGCGGTGCTTGAGACGGCGGTGCCCAGCGGAGCGGTGCTTGAGAAGAAGGGCCCAGCGGAGCGGTGCTTGAGATGAAGGGCCCAGCGGAGCGGTGCTTGAGATGAAGGGCCCAGCGGAGCGGTGCTTGAGACGGCGGTGCCCAGCGGAGCGGTGCTTGAGAAGAAGGGCCCAGCGGAGAGGTGGAGAGACAGCGGTGCCCAGCGGAGCGGTGCTTGAGATGAAGGGCCCAGCGGAGCGGTGCTTGAGACGGCGGGCCCTGTTCAGCGGTGCTCTTCTGCCCCGCGGGCCCTGTTCAGCGGTGCCTATCTCCACGGCGGGGCCCTGTTCAGCGGTGCTCTTCTGCCCCGCGGGCCCTGTTCAGCGGTGCTCTTCTGCACCGCGGGCCCTGTTCAGTGGTGCCTATCTCCACGGCGGGGCCCTGTTCAGCGGTGCCCTTCTGCACCGCGGGCCCTGTTCAGCGGTGCCTATCTCCACGGCGGGGCCCTGTTCAGCGGTGCCTATCTCCACGGCGGGGCCCTGTTCAGCGGTGCTCTTCTGCCCCGCGGGCCCTGTTCAGCGGTGCTCTTCTGCACCGCAGGCCCTGTTCAGCGGTGCCTATCTCCACGGCGGGGCCCTGTTCAGCGGTGCCCTTCTGCACCGCGGGCCCTGTTCAGCGGTGCCTATCTCCACGGCGGGGCCCTGTTCAGCGGTGCCCTTCTGCCCCGCGGGCCCTGTTCAGCGGTGCTCTTCTGCACCGCGGGCCCTGTTCAGCGGTGCCTATCTCCACGGCGGGGCCCTGTTCAGCGGTGCTCTTCTGCACCGCAGGCCCTGTTCAGCGGTGCCTATCTACATGGCGGGGCCCTGTTCAGCGGTGCTCTTCTGCCCCGCGGGCCCTGTTCAGCGGTGCTCTTCTGCCCCGCAGGCTCTGTTCAGCGGTGCCTATCTCCACGGCGGGGCCCTGTTCAGCGGTGCCCATCTCCACGGCGGGGCCCTGTTCAGCGGTGCTCTTCTGCACCGCGGGCCCTGTTCAGCGGTGCCTATCTCCACGGCGGGGCCCTGTTCAGCGGTGCTCTTCTGCCCCGCGGGCCCTGTTCAGCGGTGCTCTTCTGCCCCGCGGGCCCGGTTCAGCGGTGCTCTTCTGCCCCGCGGGCCCGGTTCAGCGGTGCTCATCCAGCAGGTCAAGGGAGCCAGACCTGGCCTGGACTCCCGGCTCAGTCGCCCTCGGACCGTGACGTTTCTGGACCCTTCGGGGACGGACTCCTGGCCTCCTTAGTGTCCTCCTTCCCAGCTGGGATGTGGCATGTGGGGTCCACCTTCTCCGCGCTCCTGCTGCCCTTCCGCTCCTTTGATGGGGCTCTCGGGCCCTTGCCTCCCCTAGATGGTGTGGGTGGTGAAGTGGCCGCACATTGCTCCTTGGGGGCAGCCCTGTCGGTCCTCGCACGGCGGCCCTTGTTTTTGCGGGTCCTCTTGCCGGGGGGGGGCTGGACGTGTCCTTGCTGCTGATGGATGTGTCACTGCTGGCAAAGGGTGGGCTCCAGAGCCCATGCACAACAGTGACACCCGAAGCTGGGCTGGTGGTGGCTGCGGTGCTCTTGGGACTCTTTGAAGATGGATGGGGGAGCTCATCGGGGGGAAAGAGGTCAAGGTTAGCCAGGAAAAGTTTTTTAGGGCCAAGGTAAAAGGTAGGAGAAGTGGAGATGGAAGTGGAGGTAGAGGAGGTGGTTGTAGGAGAGTCAGGTGTGCTGTCATTGGGTGAAGGTGCTGGTGCTGTAGGCTGTTGTGAGGTGGATGGCTGTTGGGTGGGTGGCTGCCTGCGTTTGTGTGTCTTGGAAGAGGGGGTGACAGACACAGTGGGAGAGGACACAGGGGACGTGTAAATGACAGTGGGGGTGGTGACTGCACGAGTGTGGACTGTACTGGAGGGTGAGGTGGTGATGGAAGCACTGGCTGATGTTGGGGTGCATGCAGGTGTGAGTGTAGACGTCACAGGGAGGGAGGAGGGAGACGAGGAGGAGGGGGACACAGGGGTGGCAGTGGCTGTTGGCATGTCTGCATCTGGGTGTTGCTTGGGTGAGTGTTTGTGGGATCTGTGGTGCTTGTGTTTGGATGAGCTGCTCTTGGGTGTTGAGGTGTGTGCAGGCTGGTCTGATGGTGTGGATGGGATAGGCTGAGGGACAGGAGACAGAGAAAGGCTGGAGGCAGTAAGAAGAGGGAGGCTGGAAACAGGGACAATGGCTGCCGTCAGTGCTGAGGCCAGAGCAGTGAACGCTCGTTGATGGGCAGCCTGACCCGAATGAATGCCCTCCAGGTACGCATTGCTCTGTTGCACCTCCCTTTGCACACCCTGGATGGCATTCAAAAGGGTCGTCTGCCCAACAATGAGCGTCCTTACCAGGTCAATGAGCTCCGCACTGAGGGCAGCAGGGGCAACAGGGGCAGGGGCTGAGGTGCCTGGGGCGAAGGAGACGCGCGCCTTCCTGGGCGAACCGGCACGGAGCGAAGACTGAGGGGCTGCTGGGAGGGCGGGGCTGGTGCGCTGGGTGGCGGCTGTATCTGTAGAGGCGGGGGGCACGGATGTTGCCGCCACCGCTAGGGAGCTCCCGTCCGTGGACGTGTAGCTTTCGCTGCTCTCACCAGCGGTCCCCGTCGTGGTGCTCCCCTCGCCCTCCGGATCACTGGTGCCCTCGGTGTCTGTTCCTGGGCCCACCGGGGCCTTGTGTCCTGCAGCTCCCTCGTGCTCCGATGCCAAATCTCCTCCACCTGATGATGCTAATGCACACATGCACAAGAAGATGAAGAGAAAGGGTGGGGGGAGAAAAAAGAAGACCAGGTTGAGTGCATGCAATGTCAACACCGTTGGCGGAGAGGACAGACACAGGAGCCTAATGCACTAAGCCGCGCATTCGGGGTACACTACTCAGTACTACTGACTAGGACAACAGGCCAAGAGACGTCAAAGGCGCACATGGGAGATGCTGGACCTTCAATGGCTGTACTTGTCACCCTACCGAGGTGGGGGCCGGGGGCACAGGGCCATGCCTAAGGGAGAGGACTACACTACAGAAAGCGCCCTGGCCTAATGTCACCCACAGCCCTCCTCCCCCACCCAGACGCCTCCACTGCGCAGAAAGATAGGAGAATGTGCTGATACTCACCCCCTTGTGTCTGCTGTGATGTCTTAAAGCGCCCATCCAATTCTGGGTAAGCCACCGCCAGGATCCGGGACATCAGGGGGGTCATGGTGCGACTGGCACCCCTCCTAGGTTGGGAGGCCATCCCCAGCAGTGTTTCTGCGGTCTTCCTTGTTCCGCGGCGGATGTCCTCCCACCTCTTGCGGCAGTGGGTGCCCCGTCTGTTGTGGACCCCCAAGTTCCGGACTTCCTTGGCGATGGCACGCCAAATCTCGATCTTCTGATGGGGGCTGACCTATTTGACATGTACAGGGTGGAAAGGAGGAATTCATCAATGACCTGCATGTTAGATGTGATTGGCCCCCCCCACCAACTTTGCCATATGGCACATGCTCTCATCTGTCGGGCGTTGCACTCCTCATTCGCCCCCCACCCCACCAACTTACATCCACCCCAATCCACACAGGCATAGCCCATCCCATGTGCACCCGGTGTACTCACTTGTTGGTCTGGAGGACCGTAGAGTACCGCATACTGGGGGAGGACCCCATCCACGAGCTTCTCCAACTCTTCAGACGTGAAGGCAGGGGCCCTTTCCCCAGTCGCAGCAGCCATTGTATCTTCCAGACCAAGGTCACAGCAACACTTGCAGTATAGGTCCTCTCCTGTGGATGATCAGGTCTCGAGTGATTAAGCAGATAGAAAATGGCGGTCACGCCCGCGGCGGTGCGTACCGCGGCGGTGCGTACCGCGACCGCCGGCGCACTTCGTCATTGGCTCCTGAAACCCATAGGCTTCAATGTTAACCAATGCGGCTTTGCGCCGCGGTCTTCGACCGCCTACCGCCACGGTGTTCCCCGCCAGCGCATTGACCTCACATCCCATTGTCCCACTTCACAGGTCAGGCAGCCGCCATTTCAAGGGCCTACATGGCTTAATTTTGAATGCGACACACAGGCCTAGGCCTTGCATTGCCACACATACACGCCTTTCAACCCATTGCCATTCTTTAACTGTGCAAGCTGTCTGTACGTACCTGTGGTTTGGCTGACTCTGTGCTCCATGTTGTCCTTCCTAGGCACCGTCCGCTGGGACTTGCGATGAGAAGGAGGAATCCTCGCGTGTACCGACCGCTGGTGGACCTGTCGACAATGGAAGAACGCCACATCATACTACGATACCGACTTGACCGAGCCACTATCCATGAACTGTGTGCCCAGCTGGAGCCAGCCCTGATGTCCCCCATCCGCCAACCCACAGGGATTCCCCCTCTGGTGCAGGTTTTGTCAGTCCTCCATTTTTTGGCAAGTGGGTCATTCCAGACCACAGTGGCCATGTCATCTGGAATGTCTCAGCCTATGTTTTCAAAGATTTTGAGTAGAGTGTTGTCTGCCCTGATGAAACTCATGCGAAGCTACATCATTTTCCCAGAGGAGGGGTGACTTGCCTACAGTGAAGGGTGATTTCTATGCCCTTGGACATATCCCCAACATCATTGGTGCCATTGATGGGACCCATGTGGCTTTGGTACCCCCAAAAGACGATGAGCAGGTGTACCGAAACAGAAAAAGTTATCATTCGATGAATGTCCAGGTGGTCTGTTTGGCTGACCAGTACATCTCCCATGTAAATGCCAAGTTCCCAGGGTCAGTGCATGACGCGTATGTGATGCGAAATAGCAGCATCCCCTATGTGATGGAGCAGCTACAGAGACAACGTGTGTGGCTAATAGGTGACTCTGGTTACCCCAACCTGCCTTGGCTACTGACCCCAGTAAGGAATCCCCGGACCAGGGCAGAGGAACGGTACAATGAGGCCCATGGGCGAACTAGGAGGATCATCGAAAGGACCTTTGGCCTCCTGAAGGCCAGGTTTAGGTGCCTGCATATGACTGGGGGATCCCTGATGTACTCACCAAAGAAGGTGTGCCACATCATCGTGGCCTGCTGTATGCTTCACAATCTGGCATTGCGACGTCAGGTCCCTTTCCTGCAGGAGGATGGTGCAGATGGTGGTGTTGAAGTAGCTGTGGAGCCTGCGGAGAGTGAAGAGGAGGAAGACTCAGAGGACGACACAGACAACAGGGACAGAGTAATAGCACAGTATTTCCAGTAGCACACAGGTAATGATCACCCATGCCATTTTACATTTCCTGAAAGCCTCCTGCATCTC
The DNA here is from genome assembly GCF_031143425.1 of Pleurodeles waltl. NCBI lineage: Eukaryota > Metazoa > Chordata > Amphibia > Caudata > Salamandridae > Pleurodeles > Pleurodeles waltl. The sequence goes on from NC_090440.1 coordinate 1,764,703,823, forward strand.
AACTTTGTCGGTTTCCCCCCAGACCTATGGACATGATGTTTGAATTTCCCTTCCCTTTTCTGTGCTGTATGAGCCACTGCGTGACCTCGGCTTGGTTGGCCCATGGACTAATGCTAAGTTACCTCGGTATGTGTAATTCACAATGTTCACAATACGTAATTGATATGTAATGTGTCATACATTTGTAAATAAGACAGCCAGAGTCCTGATTGATTTCAGTGCAATGTGTGATTTATTATTAGTGCATAGATATTGGTACATGATGGTGAAACAGTGATGGGTGGGGGTGGAGTAATGTCCATGGCGGAGTCCAGTTCTCAGTCTCACAGGTGCATTGTCCATACGCCTGTGGCAGGATGGAGCAGGGGCAGTTCCAGGTTTGACAGGGTGGCCATGTGGGACAGTGGGAGGACTTCAGGGGGTATGTGATGCTGGCGGGGGACTTGACATCCTACTCTGTCGGTTTTTTTGATCTCAGGCTCCTTTTGCGGGGCGGTTGTTGTTCAGCAAGAGGTGGGGTTCTGGGGGGCTGTCGTTGTGGTGGGGCCTCCTGTCCACTAGCGCCGGCGGAGGTGGTAGGCTGTTCCTGGGTAGTGACAGGGGCCCGGTGTGATGCCACATGGTCCCGAAACGTGTCCTCTATGCGGTTCAGGGCCTGGACTATGCTCCCCATAGCGGTTGAGATGTTGGTTAGTTGGTCGCTGAACCCCATGTAGCGTTGCTCCTGCTGTGCCTGGATCTCCTGGAACCTGGCCAGTACCGTCGCCATCGTCTCTTGTGAGTGGTGGTAGGCAGCCATGATGGTGGTGAGGGCCTCTTGGAGAGTGGGTTCCCTGGGCCTCTCCTCCCCCCCCTGTCGCACAGCAGCCCTCCGAGTTGCCCTGTTTCCCTGGGCCTCTGTCCCCTGGACGGTGGGCCCACTCCCACTGCCCCCAGGTCCCTGTTGTTGGGTTGGTGGGTTACCCTGGGGGCCCTGTAGTGGTAGACACACCGCTGCTTGACCTGTCCTAGAGACAGAGGCATGGGCCCGCTGGGTGGGAGCTGTGCGGTTGTTCCCAGAGGGGGTTGGGTCTGCAGTGGCCTGTGTCTGGGTGAGGGGAACCGACTGCCCAGAGGTCCCCGATGGTCCGGGCTGGTCGTCAGGTTCCAGGTCGACAGAGCTGCTGTCATCACTAGTGGCCTGTTCCGGGGGTGGGATGGACATTTCTGGTCCCTCCTGACCGGTGTGTTGTCGTTCGGGTCCTGCATGGGGTAAGAGGGTATGGTTATTGTTTCTGTGTGTGCATTAGCTTGCGTTTTATAGGTGCCCTTGTCCCCCAGTGCTGGCATTCCCTTGGGGGAGGTATTGTGAGGGTGTTTTGTGGGGGGGGGTGATGGGTATGTGCAGTGGTCATGCTTAGGTGATGGGTGTCCATAGTTTGGGGGTGGCATGCAGGGGTTGGTGTTGGGTGGGTTGTGCTGGGGAGACATTCTCAGGGAGGATGTGTGCTGGGGGGTTGGGGGTGAGGGTGGGGGTTAGCATGCTGGGGGTGGGGTGAAGTGGTTGGCCTTGTACTTACCAGAGTCCATTCCTCCGTGTACTCCAACGAGGCCATCAGGATGCAGGATGTTGAGTACCTCCTGCTCCCATGTTGTGAATTCGGGTGGAGTGGGTGGGGGTCCCCCGCCAGTCTTCTGCACTGCGATGTTGTGTCGCGAGACCATCGAGCGCACCTTCCCCCGTAGGTCGTTCCATCGTTTGCGGATGTCCTCTCTATTTCTGGGATGCTGTCCCACCGCGTTGACCCTGTCCACGATCCGCTGCCAGAGCTCCGCCTTCCTCGCTATGGTGGTGTGCTGGACCTGTGAGCCGAAGAGCTGGGGTTTCACTCTTATGATCTCCTCCACCATGACCCGGAGTTCTTGGTCCGAAAAGCGTGGGTGCCTTTGTGGTGCCATGGGGTGGGGTGTATGAGGTGTGGGGTGGTGTATGTGATGATGTGTGTGTTGGTGTGTGGTGCTCTGTGCTTCTATGTGGTGTGTGTGATGTTGCGGTGTGCCTCTGTGTGTCTGGCTATCTATTCTCTGATGTGTGTCTCTCTCTCCTTCGTCTCTGGTTTTTGTTGGTAGGGGTTTGTGGGTGATGTGGGTGTGTGTTTTATATGGTATTGGATGTGTGGGAGTGGTGTGTGTATGGGTTTCAGGTGTATGCCTTTCAAATTGTCCAATGTGGTAGGGGTTTGTAAAGGTGTGTGTATTTTGACCGCGGCGGGGTCTACCGCCAATGGAATACCGCGGTTGAATGACCGCCGCGTGGATTTGCGGGTCATAATGGGATGGGCGTATTTCTGTTGGCGTGGCGGTGGAGGTTTGGTCTTCTCCAGTTTACCGCTGGCCGCTGATGTGGCGGACTGCAGTGGAGGGCGGATTTTCGGAGGTTTTGCAGTTGTGGGTCAGAATGTCCGTGGCGGCTGACCGCGGCCGCGGCGGTATTGTGGCGGCCTTCTGACCGGTGGTAAGCGGCTTTTACCGCTGAGGTCAGAATGACCCCCTTAGTGTCAAATTTAGTGTCAAATTTAAAAATTGTCCTATAGAGAAAAGAAGGACAGTGTACACCACATGGTGTGAGAGGAAAAGTGATTTACCTGATTAACAAGCCTTATAACCCCATGCCAAATACCAAAAAACCAAAATACCATCACCTAACGCACCCCCTCATTGGTGCTCTATCAGTTAAACCTATATCAGTGGTCACAGTGCTAACAAACACCAGGAAATATCAAAATCTTCAGTAAACACAAAAAAAGAGAAGAATCCATATAAATAATGACAACAACCACTTTCAATTCCCCACACAGGATAATCTAAATAGGTGCAGTGTGATCAAAAAAATGTATAAGCAAGAAGTATAAAAAGAAGGATATAACCTGGTAATTTATGTACAGTAAAGTTAATTATAACAAATATACTTACTACCTCAAAAAATCTTGAGTTATTTTAAAGTGTCCTTATTTTGACTGTGAAGCACATCTGATCGGTATATCTAATGAATCAAACAACACCCAATATGACCAAATAAGTAAACCAACGCCCGACTTGAAGGTCCCAATTCAATTCAAAACTTTAGTCCTACATTTACTAACCTCGAATTCTAGTAGTTCATGAGTATTTTGAAGTCCGTATATTTCAAGGCTACAAAGAGATATAAGTATTTATTTACTGTGGTCCCTAAGAAATAAACATTAGTCAAAGCTCATGATTTCCACCTAAATAGTCCAAATATAGTCTCTGCAGAATCTTACCTCCTACAGTTGTGAACGGATCAAATGAGGTGTTCCCATATTAGGGGAACGCTTTCAAGCGAGTGCGCGAGGACGCGTCTCGCTTTGACAGCCGTATAAATACATTCCCGGCGTTCCTATTGCCGAACGAACCAGGAACGTTGTACAATGGAGTTCGTTACGGAACGAGTACGCGAATACGCGTCTCATGTCCGCAATGGTGCGAAGTGTTTCCGGAGCGCGAGTTCAACGCGCATGTAAACATAGAAGATGGACCAAAAGCTAATGTTTGCAACTACTTGAATAGCAATAGCGTAGTTAGCAAACGAGTACATTAAACTATTTCAAGCATCACAAACTGCATCAATCAAAGATTTAGACAAAACGCAGGGGCCACAGAACAAGTTTGTGCATCTAAAGGCCAAAACACAAAACATCATTTGATTTGCTAATAACGTTGCACTGTTAGGCACGCATCCAGGTTAGAGAATGGAACCTATTTATAAAATGCCTGTCCATATATACAGGAGAGATAATAAAATTATTTTGATGATGTAAAAAATCTAAGGAAAAGAAAATTGTTTATTTGCCGAATTCAATTTGAACAGAGGTTCATCAATGTTTCCACACTATGTAGACAATGGTACGAGGATTTTGTTGTACAGTGTTATTTTGATTTGTTACCTGACCTGTGACCTGACCTGTGACCTGCTGAGGAAGCATCACCTGTTGCTGTCCCATCGGAGCCATTGGTAATTGCATTTGCTGTCTAGGCACCATGGGAATCTGCTGTTGCACTGGTTGCATTTGTATTGACTGAAAACGCGGCATTTGCATCTGCTGCATGGGCTGTACCCCTTGCATTTGTACCAAATTATTCTGAAAATTCGTGTTTTGATGTCTCATTTTTGGACCTCGTAAATTTTGTAATGTACCAACGTTTGTGCTCTGCTGAACTGCACCATCCTGCACCATATTCGGACATTCCCGTTTCCAAAGCCCCACGCCCCCGCATGCGTGACATGGTGACATTTTTTTCGCTCCTTGAACATCATTTTGAGCAACAACATTATTCATATCCAAACCGCGGTTCACAAACCCTCGACCTCTGCCTCTTGGTTGTGCCTGAAACACACCATTCATTTGCTGTTGTTGTTGTATCATCTGCTGAACTCCATTTCCCTGTATTCCAGCCTGTGCAGCCCTTATGTGCATCACCATCACCTTTTCCTTCAACTTTTTCTGCTTCAATTGGATCTCATCACTACAGTACTTTGCATACTGCAATACCTCATCAATCGGGTTAGCTTGCCAACAGATCAAATGATTCTTAATCATTTGACTAACTTCTGGTCTCAATCCTTCGACGAATCTAAACACAAGGTGATTCATGTCTTTTGGTTCAATTGTCTCAGTACCACTGTATTGCTTAAATGCTTTCAACAATCTCTCGTAATAAGCATGAATTGACTCTTTAACCTCTTGAGAGGTCCGATCTATTTTCTGCCAATCAGTCACCTTCGGCGACACCTTCTGTTTCAAAAACTCAATCACTTTATGATAATATTTCATCACTTCTTCTGAGGGTGCCCCGGTCACCTTATCTCTCGCCGGCTCCTTCGTAGGCCAATCTACTCCTCTCTTGCACTCGAGCCACAAATCAGTCGGAACAATGATCTCAAACAAAGTATTCAAGTCCTCCCAGAGACACTCTGCAAGCTTCACAAACCTGTCCGTTTGTTGATACCATTCGATCGGCTTCTCTCTCAGTCTAGGGTAATCGTTAGTAAAAGATAGAATGTCTCCTCTAGTCCATGGCACATGTACTAAAACACCACCAGCTGTCTCTCTCATAGGTAATATTTTTACCGAATCCAAATCAGGTGAGGCCCTAGCTTGATTAGACCCTGGACTATCACTCTTTCCCTTATCTCTTTTCTTTGCCCATCTGCCTTCCCATTTCTCCAATGCACCCCAAATTTGTGCACTCTGCAACAGCTCTCTCAGATGTGCCTTCATGCCTGCAGATCTCATGTGTTCAAAATCTTTTGAGTCAAAATCTAGTCTGTAACTCCTTTTCAAATGCTTAGTGTTTCCGATATCGATATTGTATTTGTCTGCTAAGTTCGCTAATCTCTGATGTACTTTGCCTACTTCCTTGGTAATCTTGGGACACAAGTATCTCAATTCTGCCTCTGTGTATGATTCCAATCTATTTACTCCCATTGTCCCTTCCACTAACTCGGCAGCTTCTGCCCCTAGTCGTACAAGGTTCAGGTATTCGTCTTGTTTCTCTTTCTCTGGTTCAACTGTGGTCACTGTAGTCTTTTGCGAAGTATAGGTTTTCTCTAACCATTCGTTTAACTGTTGTACCGTAAATCCCTGCAGTGAAATGTTCCCTGCATGTATCATTGGAGAGTGTGAGGTATTCGTACTCATGGTTTGGGGAGTTAGAACTCCCAAACCTGCCTGACACATTGCTTCGAGAGGTGCCCCCACTGGACTAAGGTCCATTAAGGGTTTCGGTGGCTCATTTGCTTGCTCTCCAGGGGCCATTATCTGTGGAGTTCCCATATGCCCTCCTCTTATCGCTTCTTGAGTCATCACTCCCTGATCACACACCCCTGCTATACCTTGTGCATACAATGGTACTGGGGGACCAACAGTCATAGGTAATGATATAGCGGCAGGTGTCTGACTTGGACCCAGACTTCTTGGAGCTTCGATACCATAAGTCTGTTCCAATGTACCCGGAATGGGTACTAACGGTGGTCCCGCTACAGGGTTATACCCTGGTATCAACTGTGGTGGTTGGGACATTAATTTCGGAGTCGATTCAATCTGTATTAGTTTTGGCTTTGTGTATATCGGGTCTGGCGGCACTATCAAGTTTGTAGTAGTCTCAAGCACTGGAACATCAGGGTAGATTCTCTTTATCTGCGGTGGAGGCTGCAACTGTATCGGCATGTCGGGCGCAGTGGGAACACTGACACCATTCTGTATCAAAGCTGTATCACTAGTCTGTGCCGTATCAGTAACTCCCTTTTCCTGCATCTGGTTCCCAGGATCTAAGCTAGTGCTTGGAGCGCTGTCGCTCACCGCATACGGTGGCGGACGATCATGGAACAGTCTATCCATGAATTCTTCATCGTCTGAATCATCGTCCTCTTCCCAAGACCTCTTATTTTCTTTAGATTTGCCTGAATCTTTGTCGGCTTTATAGGAGGCTTTCTTTCCCTGCGTTTCTTCTCCCTGAGTTATTGCTGGGAATAACTTCAGCCCATCTACAATTACCCGTCTCCACATTTTGCTCTCATTGTCCCATCTAGCCTCTGCATAGGATTTCTCTGCCCTTCTCAGTCTTCTCTGAAACCTTTCTTGTCTATGTTTAAGAGCCATCAAGTCCCAGATCGCCAAAGCCTCGTATTGTGCCGGTCTCGGAGGTGGTTTCTGCGTACTTAACATCCACCTTAGATTTTCTAGTACCTTTGGATTAAATGTCCCATGTTCTGGGAACGCTAGACACCCCTCTTTCTCTGTTAATTTGCGCCACTGTTTCATTCATAAGCAAGGTGCAACACCCTTTTCTTCCATAACCGTATAGGCTGGAGTACCCTCAGGTGGTGTAGGTTCCCCATCGGTTGCGACAATATATACATCTCCCTTTAGAGCGCTCTTGAATGCTTTGACAAAATTCATTTTTGCGATTCTCTTATTTTGTATTTAATCAGGAATGGCTTAGTTCCCAGGATACTCTTCACCCGCCCTTTCTCAACCTATTGCCTCTCACGGACGGCAGCCAATCCGTGCGCGACCGCTCTCGACATCTGACCTATCTCAGCGCGGCACCACTGATGTCACACTCACACACACTGCAGCTGACAAAGTCTTGCGGCTTGTCTGCTCCTCACTGACCCTTATAATCATACGAACTAATGCAAATTATTGCGAGCACCTTAAAATGACAACACAAATCTGCTGGTTTACTACAGGAAGGGTAACACATTCGCTTCAGAACTTTACAGAGATTTCACTTGAAGCCTCGGCCGCTACTTTCTCCTTATCAGTTCCCGCATATGCAAGCAAAATTCGACCCGCAAATTCTACTCTCGACTTGTCAATTACTCCCTCTAGTGCACTTTAGAGTTTGTCAAATCTCCATCGAAGGTTTCATGCACACATTATAACTCAAACTTGGCTTGTCAACCATGCCCGATTGACCTATTAAAACGCACAGATTACAACATAAACCACATTTATCTTCATACTCCGGAGTCTTAGACCTCGACAGGTCCGTACACAACAACCAACCACGTGGATAATTTTTGAGCAACAAGCGCTACATTCACATGAAGTACGCCGACTTCCCTACTCTCATACTGTGGAGTATGCCTACTCCCGCTAAATAACACTTAATTTGGCCTAAATACACCCAGATTTTCACAATCACCTGCAAAATGCATAAGCTTAGGCAAGCGCAAAGACCCTAACCACGCACACTATGGCGTCGAGAACATTCACAACTCATTTAGGCAGGCTCCAAGATCCCAGGAAAGCCATGGCGAACTTAGAAACCCATCATACCTCCGAATTGCATTATCACGGAAAAACAAATTAAACAATGAATCGCCGTCCTAGGGCCCCCAAGGGCCAAACCATCCTCTGCTACCAGAACTGTTAACGCATCCTTCTATGTCAATTTATACACATTAGGACTCGTTTTAGGCCGATGAATCTTTTGACCCAGTGGTGAGACACCGTAAGACGAGGTAACTGATCAATATGTCAAGCAATATCTCAATAATATTATCGACATATATCACCACAATATATTTCACTTTAGACATTGGTTAAACTGTCGACGCAACCATGACCTTTCAGTCATGAATAACCACACCTTTATTGAAGTTTTATGAATTTTATTCCCTATTGATTACAATCTAATAGCAAATGTATTAATCTAAAAACCAAAAAGCAAAAGAGCATAGTCACGATATGGCAATTTATGATAAGATTTGGCCTATGCAAAGATCACAACCATTAAGACACTAACATAGGAGATACATAGATCAGAATGCATAGAACATCATATAAACCCAGTTCAGCATAGTACAACGTCAGTCATGTTCGTCGCGTCAGTCAAGGTGAACCCCTACACTAACCACTAATTGGCATTAGCATGTTGGACTTCATGCAAACAATTTAGAACACCAATTTAGAAAACATCTAACTAGGGTCTCTAACCAAAAATACAGCAGTTGGTACCTAGAAAGAAAAAGCATATAGACAAATCACAGTAGCAATTGTCATAATTACCCTCCTCAGAGTGAGTCAGCATACAGGATCATTCTTCGTCTTCAGGACATCAGTTAGATCGCCGTCAGTCTATTTCGTCTAAGGGACAGGGGACACTTCCCTCATAAGGAGGAAAAGTGTAATGGGGCAGTCTATGGATGAGGATGGTTTTAAGTCTCAAATCACCAAACAGAGTGACAGAGTTTCTGGATGCAATCGATATCATTCCCTACCTAGTTCCCCGAGCCTCCTGTGTCATGAGTTTTTATCCCTTTTTCTCAATACCTTCCCCCAAAATTCTATTGGATAGTCGCTAAACCCCACTATCTTCAACCTATCAAAGTATACATTAAGTAATGCACTTGTCATTCCATGATAATTTATAACACTTTGATTGGTCTTCATAATTGAAGTTTTTCGTAGGTGGCACATCCGGGGTTACTTCATTTTCTGGCACATTCTTTGGGTCAAAAGTTCTCTTCTTCATGGTTGAATGTCCTTGGATGTTTCAGTAAATGTTGCAAAAACGTATAAAACTTATACTAAAGCAGCTAGCATGCGGATGGGAACAAGCTTAAGTTTGCTACATGAAACAAAGGAAGAACACATGCTGGGTCATGGCCTTTTGCGAGTCAGCACACTGAAGAAACAGAAAAATATGCTTTAATATGAGAGCTACACAGCTACTTCTTCGACTCACGCTAACTTAAGGCTTATGGGTTCTAATACAAATGTAATCTTCGTAGATGTTAATGTATTCAATTAATCATAATGCAAGCAATCATTTCTTATAGTCAACATTAGTATATGTGCACAATAGCAACTTCACACTTATAAATCGTTAGGAATATTTTCAAGCGAATAATATTTTGTGATCGTTTTGTATGCAGCATTGTTAAGTATAAGCATTTCACATCTAATATGTAATATTTAAACTACGCTCTCTCACTAGATTTGGGATTCATAAATCATATAATCCTAAATTGAAATGTTCCACCTCTGTAAATCCCTATCAGGAGTACACTTGAGCTTGCCCGAAGGAGCAACATGCTTCTTTACCTTTATGAGTACACTTGAGCTTGCCCAAAGGAGCAACATGCTTCTTTACCTTTATCAACAACGGGTCCCATTCAGAGCTTTTTCACTTGAGCAATGGCTCCTAGGGCTTCACTAAACCATGTTGAAAGCTACAGAGATTTCATATGCTTCTCTTCGATTGTGCCGCCGGATGAAGAAGTCTGAACTGCATGCATTCTGTAAATTGAGAACTCTCCAATGGAAGCCATTATGTATAAAGAGATGCCTTCTAATTCTAGAAGCTTTTTTCATTATACAGATCCTCGAATGCAAGCCCTGACTCAGATCATCTGTTGTAGCAGAAAAGTCTTTGTTCTCTGTAACAGCTGTCACTGGCGTGCAATGGGAACCCTTTCCATCTGGCTCAATTGCAGGGCAGACTAGTTCACTTGTGATTGAGCCTCTCCAGTGTGCCTATTGGAAGGGCCTAGAAAGAGAGAATTGAGCTCTCATTACACATATCTCAGTAACCAGCCCTTTAATCCACTCCTGGAGCCAGTACCATGGGGAAGGCTTACCAGGAGTTACCTTCCCTGGGAGTACCGGCCCCATCTGAATTGACGGGAAAACTGTAATCAAGGCCTTGGGTGTTTTTCTGAAGGTTTTCTCCCACAGAAGTAGGTTGTCCCTTATAGACATTTGTGATAACGTTGCACCCTTTCAGTTCAATGAAAAATGGTTGAGTCAATGCGTCTTTTTTTTCTTCAGTTGTACATACTCCAGATGTTTGTGGGGATTAATGAATACACATTTAGTGAATGTATACAGCTTTGGCTGTCATTTTTTAATTCTCTTGCCTGAGTTGCTTCTTAAATTGTAAATGTCTCCATTCCATAGCTGTTCCTTTTCGCCTGGACTACAAGTCGGTAGATGTTTTTCGACCCCTGCTTAAAGTACAGTTTGTGCAGGCATCAGAACTACGAGTTGGGGGGGGGGAGCATTGACTGCATTTAGTAATTATAAGGTGCCAGATGTACAATGCAGTTTTGTGGTCGCAAATGGCCTGATTTGCAGAACTGGGTGGTTTGCAGTGCTTAATTTGTGCTTTTTGTTACTGGTGCGGGGTACCAGTACTTATTTTTGAGGGCCGGCACTTCTTTTTCTACCTAAAGCATTTACTGCAAGCAAAAGACACTTGAGAAAGATGGAGGGAGAGAAAAAAAAAAAAGCGTTACAAAGGGAGAAAGCAGAAAGCTGCAAGAGTGAGCTGGAGGGGCAGGGAATGGCTGTGAATTGATTAAAGAGGCCGGAGATTGCTTCAGGATTACACTGCCTCAGCATTCCGTGCTCTCACATTTAATTGCAGCAGCCGCGTGTTTCAGAGAAGAGCTTCTCCCCCTGGCACATTTTTATTTCAAATTAAGCACTGGCGGTTTGTGACCGCAAAAAAGTATATTTTATTTTACAAAGACCTATTTGCGATTCGGTAACCTATTAACGAATCGCAAATTGGGTTTGTGAGTTGGTATTAGGAAGGGGTGTGTTTAGGGCGTCCCTTTCTAATACCAAATCGCAGTAGTATGTGTGAATGTTTTGTGACTGAAATGCGATTGCAAAACATTTTCATTTTACCACCTACTTGAAGTAGGTGGTAACCATTTGCAAATGGGATGGAGTCCTCAAAAGTCCCTTTCCCCTTTGGAAATGTTTGTAAAAGCGTTTTTTAAGAGCAGGCAGTGGCCCCAAGGACCACTGCCTGCTCTTAAAAAATTAAAAGAAAACTTTCCATTTTTCTGTTTGAAACACATCCTATTTTCCTTTAAGGAAAATGACCTGCATTTCAAAAAATAAAATTGCTTTATTGAAAAGTAATCACAGACATGGTGGTCTGCTGTCCCCAGTAGGCCACCATCCTTGTGATTTTTGCGATTTCCAATGGGTTGCAAAGCCAGACCTACCTCATGAATATTAATGAGGAAGGTCTAGATGCGATCCACTTTGAAGTGCAGAAAGTGTAAAGCACACTTTCGTACATGGGTGTTTGCGATTACCAAATAGTGAATTGCAAAAATTTGGTTAAACATGTAAATACAAACTATCAAATTGATCTCATTTAAATAACAAGGTTCCAAGGTAAAACATGGGGGCATAGCTGAAGGCACAAAGGGGGTCATTCCGACCCCGGCGGTCAAGGACCGCCGGGGCCGGGGATGCGGGAGCACCGCCAACAGGCTGGCGGTGCTCCTCAGGACATTCTGACCGCGGCGGTTCAGCCGCGGTCAGAACAGGAAAACCGTCGGTCTCCCACCGGTTTTCCGCTGTCCTGCAGAATCCTCCATGGTGGCGCAGCTTGCTGCGCCGCCATGGGGATTCTGACACCCCATACCGCCATCCTGTTCCTGGTGGGTCGCCCGCCAGGAACAGGATGGCGGTATGGGGTGTTGTGGGGCCCCTGGGGGCCCCTGCAGTGCCCATGCCAATGGCATGGGCACTGCAGGGGCCCCCGTAAGAGGGCCCCACTCTGTATTTCAGTGTCTGCTTTTCAGACACTGAAATACGTGACTGGTGCCACTGCACCCGTCGCACATTCCCACTCCGCCGGCTCCATTCGGAGCCGGCTTCCTCGTGGGGAGGGGTTTCCCGCTGGGCTGGCGGGCGGCCTTCTGGCGGTCGCACGCCAGCCCAGCGGGAAAGCCAGAATGGCCTCCGCGGTCTTTCGACCGCGGAGCGGCCATATGGCGGCTCCCTCCAGGCGGGCGGCGACCGACGCCCGCCGGGGTCAGAATGACCCCCACAGTGTATGTACACTGAGGCACTACTGTGACTGGAAACTGGCGAGGGGCACAAACAGACAGTAAAAAAGGAACATGTTTTAAACTCTACTTCTTTATACATGCAGTTTATTTGACCTTAAGATAGCACCAATGTAAAGAAGCGCTGCCGATATAGCAGACATGTCATTTAAGTAGGAGTACAGTGTCACAGATTAATGGTGAAGTGACGGTGAACAATAGAAAGTTGTCTATTTTGAAGACTTTGTAAACGGGTACATTTTGATAGCATGTTGGCTAGATTCCATAAGAGTTCTCATTTTTCTATAGTTTGGAAAAAAAGGCATTATAGTGCCTGAGCTCTGTAGTTTTCATGGTCCTCCAGAGATGATGAGCTTTGGCCTTGAACGTTCTGTGTCTTAAAATTTAGAGATTTATATATAACACATGTCAGCTTAACCCTTGCCTCAATCAATAAGACTTCAATGAGATCAATACTGGTTTAATGTAGTGCAGCCTTCTAGAGGTAGTGGCAAGCCTAGGTTATCTGCCGTGCATCTAGCCTAAACTGTACGAGTATCGAACATTTTGGCAGTGAGATCAGCAAGAATTCTGTTTGTTTTTGATGGCTTTATTTGAGGTGGAGGTGTATCATCCAGGACTGCACTTGTCATGAATTTGCAACAGGAATGCAGCATCATCCTGTGATATCATGCAGCTGAGTGTCCCCGGGATAGAAGCATTGACAAGGTTGTAGTGTTTTACGTGAAAGCTCTGTGCTTCTATGGATACATTAATAAGGTCAGAAACAATATTGAGCTTTGAGGTCCTCATTGTTGGAGTGCTGTTGGATTGTAGAATACATTTGCGATCGGTATACATTGACTTCCATTATCCTGGAATGTTATAACATTAACTAGTGTAAGGCTACCAAATAACAACATTCTCCTGGTATTTTTTGTTTGGTATGATTATCCTATCCACTTAACTTAGTTGAATTAGTACTTTTTTGTGTTTTTAAGGGCATCCAATGTGGGGCTGAACCATTTATTCCTATTCATTCACTAAGCATTGTTAGAAACGGTGTCTCTAGTTGGCAGTGGTTTGCACCCTGTCCAAATAGAGACCCTCACTCTAGTCAGAATAAGCTAAGATAACCCCTGTCACCCCCTTGGTAGCTTGGCACGAGCAGACAGGCTTATCTCAGAGGCATTGTGTAAAGTACACACACACACACACACACACACAGTAACACAGTGAAAACGCCACAAAAGGGCTCCACACCAGTTTTAAAAAATAGCCAAAATGTATCTGAGTAAAACAAGACCAGAACAACCAAAATCCAACATACACTAGGAAAGATATGAATTTTCAAAGATTAAATCTTAGTATAGCGCTCAGAAACACAATAGCTCCAACTGGGGCTATCACGGCGTCTTGATGGAGTCGCTTCCAATCGTCCAATGCTGCTCCTGAGGGAATATGGGCCGGTCATGGAATCACACAGACCTGGGTTACTGTACCATGGAAAACGATGAGGAAATAAAAATGTTGCATGAAGTTGGGGAGGTGAGGCGTTGTTGGAGCCTGCACGGCATCGGTTCCTTACTACCACCAGGAATGAGAGGCGTTGGTCCCTTACTGCTAGGCAGGGGCGCTGACACTTTGGTTCCTTATGGTTGCAGGGAAAGTGACGCAGCATTGGCGGCAAGGTGTCGGTTCCTTATGACAAGGCAGTGTCAATGGATCCAGCAGGTCAAGACGTGTGGCGATCACACCACAGGGGCATGGGTGCTGCAATGGAGCCTGAGTCGGGTTCTATGGACATTGGTGATACGGCCTGTGGACTCATGCTGTGTCAGGGGTGGTATCCTGAGACTGGTCCTCCAGCCCGGGGTCTGTACCCTTAGGCCGGACAGGAGTCAGGGGTGAGTCTGTTCCCCCTGCTCTCCTTCTTGGGGCTCTGTGCCCTCCTTTTTGGAGTGGTACTCCCTAGAATCCAGAACTGTCAGGGTGCTTGTGGCAGCTGTCCTACACAATTCTCCCACCAGATCAGGAGTGCTATCCTGCAACTGGTCCCCTAACCCAGGGTCTGTACCTTTAGGCTGAGAATGTGCCTGGCAAGACATGATATCCAGGGGAGTACAACCACCCTCCCCCCCCAGGGAAACTCCTTCCTCATCTGTTGGGTGAGAGTCTGCCTGGTGCAGGTCTCCCTACCCCTGTCCATCTGACAGAGCATCAAGCCCTCCCAAGCCAAAAGTGGCATCACCAGGGTCATTCCTGGGGTGCTCTGACCTCAGAGTGGCCAACCCATGACATACTGGTTCTCCCACAGGGGACTGTCTCCCCCTCTCACCCCTCCATCTCAGCTTCTGCACCCTCCTCTCCTGAGTGGTGCTGCCAGACACCAGACCTAGTGGGAAACTTGTGACAGCTGCCCTCACCTCAAGTTCTCCTGACACTATGGGACTCCGATTAGTGGATCGTCTCCTGGTAGAGAACAAGGCTCCCTGCCTGTGCTCCCTCTGAGAGCAATCCAAGCATTGGGTCATAAAATAGGGCACCCTGGGTCTCTGCCCACTCCCACCTCTTCTCCTTCTCCAGGAAAGGATGTAGAACCCTTCTCCCACCACTACAGTGGGACCTGTCTGGGTCACTGCAACCCTCCCCTTCACTCTGATGGGGAAAACCTAAGCCAGATCTTTAGGATCACTCCCCAGTGCAATCACAGACCTTCCGGCACTCACGCAGAGGTCAGCCTCCAGTGCTAGCTCCCTGGGGTCAGAGAACTCACACTCCACCGAGTGTTGCCACAGCTCTGGAAAACTGGGACTGAACATATGCTCTCCAGCAATCACATTGTACAGCCCCCTCTCTGTGTTAACCATACTACCCTTCACCCAGCCATCCAGTGCCATGAAAAAGTACCCCACACCGTCCCCCATCTGGTAAGACAGTATCTGGCTGCCCTTTAAACTCAAATCTGGGGTGACTCCATACTCCATAACCAGGCTTCCTCCGTGGAGGTACACCGCTCCCTGTCACTCCCTTCTAGAGCCAGTAGAGTGTCCCTCTCACCAGCAGAAATATGATTTCCCATCCCAGTTTCCCAATCCTCTTTGGGGATCCTGCACACCTCTGGAGCTCCCTCATATACCTGAACCCACTGGTGTATGTCACCCCCCTTCTTAGAAACCAAGTCTCTCGGTATGTGGACCTTTTCTTCAGTACTGAACTTGGTACTCCTGTGACATCATCTGAGCTGAATTCAGCCTTTCTGGATTCCAGCTCTATGAGAATGAGCTCCTGAGTTAAAAGAGCTTTCTTCTCCTCAAGGGCCAGTCTAATTTTCTTCAAAGTATTTTCTCTCTCCTGCATTAACCTGAGCTTTACCAGCTCCCAATCAAGCTTCCTGGCTCTCGGCCTATTCTCCAGCTCCTCTGGACACAGACCTGGAGAGGAAAAACTGCTGCCAGCCCTGGAGGGAGCTCTTCCACCAAGCAGACTCCCCCCCGCCTCACAGGTGATAAGGGTTCCTCTAGCCATCCCATGTGTGGACTTTCTTCATCCTCCTCCACCACATCATTCCCATCCTCTGGCTGCAAACCAGGCCCGCAGTGCCTTTTGCAGCTAGCTCCTCCTTCCTTTAAAAGGACATTTGAACTTTGAAACACCAAATCTGTAGCTACCCCTGATGGCTCACCAGACTGAGACATGACTGCGTCCAAAAGTCAAAAGCTGCAAAAACAGTATGCTGGTATGTAAGCGCCTGCAATATGGAAGTAGTATACACCAATCACTGTATGTAAAGTACACATTTAAGTCCTATCCTCACCTCTGGCCACCAATGTTAGAAATGGTTTCTCTAGTTGGCAGTGTAGGTGAAGCATGTGAAAATGTTGCATAGTGTTCCTTCAAGGCAGCACATAGCTGTATGTATGTGAAATGCATGAGCGGTGAGTCTCGACTCTGCTTCAGCAGTGCTGAAATTGAACAAAACAGTCCCCTGGAAACAATTCTTCCGTGGTCTTAAGCGGTGCACCATTGAGTAGTGTCAGGGCCTTTATTTTCTGTGTGACAGACAATTTGGGATGATATGCTATCTGCAGTGCAGGGGCATTCGGAGGCCCCCACAATTGTTCTTACTATAATGACCTGCAATGCTTGCAATGTAGAATTGATTGTGCTAATACTGCTGAGAACCACATCTACATGCCCGTGCGACAGCAATGAGCTCAGTGGCATGGGGTGCGCTGCATCTAGTTCCACAGCTAATTGTGATTTATATCCTTTGTGGCGCACACAATGATGTGTATGTTGTGCCTGTACGCAAAGATAAAAGAGAAAAAAGTCCGGGGCATGGAATCCACCCCGTTCAAAGAAAAGTACCAGCTGCCTCCACACAATCCGCTGCTGCTTCCCAGCACAGGTCAATGTTAATTAAGATTGGAATGCTTTAAAAAAAAGTTCTGTGTGAGGTGAATTGAGACATTTACAAATAAGTATAAGAATTGCGGCAATATCGTCATTTTGATAACCGCTATGCGGTTGGCCAATGACAACGTGAGTTGGGACCACTGCTGCACTCGATCCTCCAATTTGGTCAGTGCCCTGCCATAATTCCAGCAAAGCACCAGTTCGGGATTTCTGTGCACCCAGACCCCCAGATATTTTACAGAGTCCTCACACCACCGCAAGGGATACTCAGTATGCAACTCTACAGTTCTGTCAGTTAGCAGTAACACATATGACTTCTCCCAATTTATACTGAGTCCTGAGTGTCATTCGAACAGTACATACTCTCGTATCAGAGCAGGTAAATGGGTCTCAGGGCCCCGCACATCCAGTACCATATCATCCCCATAAAGTGATATGGTCAGCGGTTGTTGTTGGAATCTAAAGCCGCCGCCGCATGTCGCTGTATAATAACGCAGGCTAAAAGCTCCGCGGCTAGAGCAAACAATATCGGAGATAGCGGGCACCCCTGATGAGTACCTCTACATACCGCAAACAGGGCCGATATCACTCCGTTCACATGAACCCTAGCTACCGGTTCCATGTATAACAGTCAGGTTCAATGTAGCAACCGCGCAGGAATTCCCATTCACTGTTGAATAGTAAACAAGTAAGGCCAGGTAACAGAGTCAAACGCCTTGGCAGCATCTAATAGTACTGCTGCAGCTTTCTTCGAGGGATCTAAATAAGGCAGCAGAGCAAATAGCATGTGTAGATTTTGGGTGGTGCAGCAGGAGTGGACGAACCCGGCCTGATCCGGTAGAACCATGTTAGTCATCAAGTCATCAATGGGGCAACAGCACAGCTATAAGTTTGGCCAAAATGTTCGCGTCTGTGTTAATAAGAGATAGTGGTCTATGTAATTCACAGTGCTCCTGCGGCTTATCAGACTTCAGGAGAGTTATTATGAGCCGCGCCTCACAGGCTTCCTCAAACATCTGCAGGAGAAACGGGGCCAACAAGTCAATATATTCTTTATAACACTCTCCCAGCAGGCCGTCCAGCCCAGGGAACCATTTGGTTACCCTTTAATAGCCTCTTTTATTTCCTCAATTGTAAATGGCTGGCTAAGAGAGTCCCTTTGCCCCGCTGACAGATATACTAACGCAACCTCATCGAAATAGCTATTCACATCAGCGGACTCAGCCATCTCCCTGGGCCCATCTAATGCAGTATACAAGGTCACAGACTGCCCCAGGATTGCCTCGGTGTCATAGCAGGGCTCACCGTCTATCATAATTAGCTGCTCTACATGAGGTGGGGCTCTAGAGCCTTTCAGTTAATTGGCCAGCGTTCTCCCTGACTGCCCCCCTCGCCATAGGCACGGGCAACCTGTCTCCCCGAAAGATGTTGGACCTCACTTTCAGTAGTCTCATTATATTCAGTGACCTATTCCCGAGAACCTGTAGGTCTATAGTTAATAATCAGTAATCTAGCTGGAACAATGAGTCATGTACTGAGGACACATAGGTCCCCACCCCAATTCCCTAATGTCTTAGCCGCCATACATCTATGGCACCATAATCCAGCATATAGTCACTCATAATTTTGCCCGCTCATTTATCCTGTCCACTCGAGATCGCTGAACTGTCAGGTCTCTGGTCCAAACATAAGTTTACCCACCCCCTCCCCCCCCACAACAAGGGCATACATGGCAAAACATCAAAACATGCAGGTGATTCCATATAAGCAGTACAAACTCCAGGCCATCCACATTAGACCCATGGGTATTAAGCATAGTAACCATGGTGCCACATAACCTGGCCTGCACCACAACATAGCACCCCTGGTCATCCGCCTCGGAATGCATCAGCTCAAATGGCACCCCCTTTTTGACTAAGATGATAACACCCCTAAGCATAGGTAGAATATGAGAAAGCCATAAGAAACCCCGGCCACCTCACACCCACCCGGTCAGCAGCTGACTTGGAGTTGTGCTTTTTTTGTAAATATGCTACCTACACATTATGTCAGTCAAGATATGCTAGCACTTCTCTTATATTTTTGAGGTTGTTGAGCCCTCACACATTCCAAGACAAAAAGCTGAGGGAGGCTACGCCAGTAGTAGTTCTGGAATTTATCTCACCAGGATACCATGAATTGTGTATTGGAATACAGCAAATTAATGCTTGGCAACAACTTCAAGACATACACTGTACAGGTAGATCTTCTCCCAACACAAACCCTCCCCCCACCCACTTCAGCATTTACAACTTGCTAAAGACACATTCCCCCCAATTGAACCATAACGTCACCATTGAGAACCAATCAGCAATTCACTATGCACAACTCTACCACTTGATAAGTGCAATCATAGCACTCGGGGTATGTCTTCCAGGGGTTGGGTAGAGGGCCGGCCTCCGATGTACAGAGGTGACCTGGCCCTTCCCTTTGTGTGACTGTCTAGAGTAAATTCACAAACAGCCCAACTGTCATCCTGACCCAGACGTGTATTCAGCATACAGGGCAGGGACACAGAATGGTTAAGCAAGAAAATGCCCACTTTCTAAAAGTGGCATTTTCAAACTCACAGTTCAAAAACCAACTTCATCAAAAGATGTATTTTTAAATTGTTAGCTCAGAGTCCCCAAGATCCATATTCCAATCTGCTCCCAATGGGAAATTACACTTTAAAGATATTTCAAGGCAATCCTCATGTTACTCAATGGAGGAGATAGGCCTTGCAATAGTGGAAACCAAAATTAGTAATATTTCACTATAAAGACATGTAAGGCACACCAGTACATGCCCTACCTTTTAAATACACTGCACCTTGCCCATGGGGCTACCTTGGGCCTACTTTAAGGGCAAAGAACATGTAGTAAAAGGGAAGGTTTGGGCATGACAAGTGGATGCACTTGCCAGGTCGAAATGGCAGTTTAAAACTGCACACACAGGCACTGCAGTGGCAGGCCTGAGACATGTTTGCAAGGCTACTCATGTGGGGGGCACAATCAGTGCTGCAGGCCCACTGGTAGCATTTGATTTAAAGGCCAAGGCCCTGGTCACACCTGGTGCACTATACTAGGGACTTGCTGGAAAATCAAATAAGTCAACCATGGAGAAACCAATCACCAAGTTCAAGTTTAAGTTTATTGACTCGGTTAATTAAAACCATCGCAATTCCAAAATGCATAATAATAATAAAGATACTTTGCCTACTCATTATGTTAATAGAAACCCATAATAAAAACATATATGCTTATTTGAAACGAAAACATATCATGGTAAAGAGTTGTGCATAGCTAAAATGTTCTCCACTTAATTCCAACCTTGATCTAGAACTAAACTGTAGGACTTTCTTACTCCCTTACGAACACTATAATAGTAAATGAGTGAAGCTGAGTGAGAATCCTAAGTAGTACCAAGGGCTGATTCCTGGCTGGAATTAAACTTTCGGAGCTTTACTAATCATAAAATAATGGCCCTTGCTCACTCGGCTTCAACTTTATTCAATAATTCTTTCTGAGCCTGCACCATGAATTTGGTCCCTCAACAGGAAAACGGAATTGAAAGTCCGCTAAGCCAGCTTATAATGGCCGGTCTGCATGAGCGTATGTTCAGCGTCTTAAAAATGTTTTTTAGATGTAATATCCTGAGGCCTAGCAAAGCCGGGCACGCACAAAAAAAGTGTTCTAGTGATTCTTGTCTGTACCCACACAGTCGACAGGAATGTGTCAGATCCTGCTGTCTCCATGAAGGGACCATATCCTTCGTTTCCATCAACCCAAAGCGGAAAAGCATGAACCGATGTTTCAGCGACTAGTTGAAGCTTGCTGCTAGGTATTCCTGTGCCCGTAAAGTTTTGTACGATGTTATTATAATCCAGGCGTGCTGTCTGCTTGCCAGTTTTTGTTTATCAGAATTGAAAGATTTCTTCTTAGTGACAGCGTTTGCCTTCCGAAAAAACTCCTTTTTGTCCGGGTTCTGGTCCCAGGCTTCTAGCAAACCTAGTGCTTTAATGCAGTTATTTAAGTGATGACCCCAGGTGCTTTTATCATTGTGTCACTGTTGATCCTCAATTTCCATCCAACATAGGTTGTTTAGAGTACCAGTCTCAGCTGCACGCAACCTCCAGCATAGTTTAATGAAGGCACATCTACTCTGAAATTCATAGTTTTTCAGACCCAATTCTAAACGAACCTGAGCTGGAGATGCTGGTCGTGGTATCCGAAAAACTGTTTTGTAGGCCTTCGTCTGGACTTGATTGAAAAAAACTGCCTCCTTCCCCAGCATAATTTCGGCGCCATAAGTGATGGTGGGCATTAGCCGTGCTGCCATGAGAGAAAGCAGGTGGGAGTATGAAGGGCAGCTCAGTTTTTGTTTTAAAACTTTAAAACCATAGGTCAATGAGAGGGCTTTTGCTTGAGCGACAGCAAGCTGTGGCTTGAAATTAAGGAGGCGGTCCATAGTGAATCCCAAGTACTTATATTTGGGTGCAACCTCCACCCGGGATCCGTTTATGAACCATGAAGCTGATTTAAACTTCCTGTCAACTAGGCGGACAACCTTAGTTTTACTCAAATTAAATTCTAGGTCTTGCATTGTTATGTATGTGTAAAATGCATCGATGCTATGTTGTAGCCCAACAGGTGTTTGGCTGAGTAGAACTATGTTGTCTGCGTACTGTAGCCATGCAATTCCTTTCTTGGCCAATACTGGCGGGTGGCTATTTACGGGAGCTAGAGCCTCGGCTGGGTCTGCAAGATATAAGATAAACAGCGTGGGAGCCAATACACACCCTTGTTTGAGTCCTTTTGCTGTTAACATTCTGTTGGTGAGGTGGCTGCCTCTCCAATTTCTACTTGCGCCCAAGTACCTGTGTACAAGTCCATCATTGCGCCAAGGAAGCTGCATGGTAAGCCCCACCCTTTCAATTTCTCCCATAGGCGGGTTCTTGGTACGCAATCAAAAGCTGCCTTTAGATCAATAAAGCACGCTAGTAGCCTTTTTTCTTAAGCCTGGCTTTGTTTCCCAGCAGGGCCAGGGTTGCCAGGTTTGTGGAAGCACCCATACCAGCTCTGAAACCTGTCTGGCATTGTGTAATTAACTGTCTGTCATGAATCCATTCTGCTAGTTGTTGCAGTAGGCAGGATGCGTAGAGTTTTGCTTCCACGTCTATCCATGCTATTAGTCTGTAGTTTGAAGGATTTGCGGGGTTGCCTGCTTTGTATATAGGGTGAATAATGCTGCCTTTCCATGCATCTGGAAGACCCGTAGTGCCTTGGAGCTTGTTAAAAAGCAGCGCCAAATAATACGCCCAGAATGAAGGGTCTCCTCTAAACAAGGCGCTTGGAATGCCGTTCTGACCAGCTGCCCCTTCCATTTTTAGTTTCTTAATAAGGCTTGTCAGCATTTCTATGTCAATGGTCATTAGTGCATGCTTTCCTTCGTTTCCGTTTAGAGTTAAGTCTGTTTGCGTTGTCACTCTGAAGCCAAAATTAATCTTACTTGAGTCATTGGCTATCTGTGAGGCCTCCTCCTTCACATGGTGTTCTGGGAGTGAGAACATTGTCTGTACGTGGGCTTCCCATGTGGCTGCATCGATACCTGCATTCGTGTGTCGATTTTGTCCCTTAGTTAGTCCGTTTATTAGTTCCCAGAACTTTTTGTTATTTTTCTGTTTGTTGGACATGAGCAGCTTGGTCCACAGATCCTCGTGATAACTCTGTTTTGCCATCCAGCAGTTTTTCTTATATTTGGCTCTTAATTCAGAAAGCCTTGTGTCATCAGATTTCCTCCCCCAGTGTACGTCCTTCAACACTTTTTTTGATTCTCTAGAGACTTGATTTTCCAAATTGCAATTTCAATGTCCTGTTCAACCATGGCTTTTCTTCTTTGCGACTCTTGACTTTGTTTTTTGTCTCTATGACCGCAATTGGGAGACGTTTTTTGATGGAAAATGTATTTATTAAAGAATCACACAAATGCTTCCAAGCGATCACTCATTCTCCTTGGGGGTGGTCTTCTAGTGCCTGTACTCTTAGTGATTCTTTGAGCTCTTTAGTTGCGCCTGCACTGTGGTACACTACTTCCACTACTTTGTCGAGGTCCGGCCCCTTCCATTTCAGTTTTTTTGTATCATAAGTCACTGGGGCTGAAATTATGATATTAGTAGTGGGGAGCCGATTCCATTCATTCCGGATCTTAATAAGTTGTGGAAAGTGATCGCTGTCTGTGTGTTGTTGAATCCTATATGCTGAAACCAGTGGCAATGCGGTTTCGTTTATTAATGTAAAGTCGATGTTGGATTTTTTTGTGCCGCTTGAAAAGGTTACTTGCGCGGATGAGGTGTCCTCAGGGAGAGGCGTCAGGCAGCGCAATCCCAGGGTTTCAAATTTTATATATGTGCGTGTTCCGTTAGGGTGGTTTGTGCTGCCTTTTCTCAAATCAAGGTTGAAATCGCCAGATAAAATGAGGATTACGTCCTTATTTTGTTTCTGCAGCATCTTTAGAATATTGGTCAATGTTTCAATGTTTCCACTGTTTTGGATTTTGTTAGGGTGTACGTATACGTTGATCAATATTAAAGTTCTGTTGTTGCCTGATGGTGCCTGATGTTCCAATTTTATTGGTAGCAGCCAGTCAATTCCCAGGTCGATCTGTTTGATCACCCAGTTGATTTTTGTGGAGCAATACGTTGTGAGGCCCCCCTTGGGGTGTCCATGTTTTTGAGGTTGTTTTGCAGAGACGTCTATCCCAGAATAAACCGAAATTTGTATCAGCTCCGTGCACCATGTTTCCTGCAACATGATGATTTCAAACTGCTGAAGGAAACTCAGAGCCGCCCTGTCGGTAACCAGATTTGTTAAACCGTGAGTGTTCCAGGAGCAAATATGGATATATTCTGGGTTTTCGTCAGGACCATTTGTAACTGTTGTCATTTAAATTTTGCCTTCCAGCCTGTTTGACTGTTGAGGGAGTGCCAATGAAGATCTGTTGGTGCACGCCAGGATGGGACGTGCTTTGGTGCTTTAAAATTTTTAATGTGGTCCCAACTGCTTAGGGAGGTTTCTACTCCCACGGCCCCTTTTAAGATTGAGCCGCCCTTCTTTTGTTGCAGTACCAAAAGGTTAGGGTATCTGGGCGGTTCTAGTTTTTGCAGGGCAATGCCCAATGCGCTAAACATGTCTTGATGTGCTAGAATTTGATCAATAATGGCCGACGTGGCCCAGGATGTCAGCGTTGCCTCTTTATCTTTATTGTTTGGATGTGGAGTAAACTCCACGGTCATCAATTCTGTTGTTGAAATGTGAGCCAGGGGCAAAATCGCATTTATTAACTTTAGTATGGTGCCTCTATTTAGAATGTCAAATGCCCCCTTCGAGTTATAGCAAGGGATGAAAAGTAATTTATTTTCCTCTGGGGCCGTATTGCCCTGCGTTGTCTGGTGTCCTGCGATTCTTTTTTGTGCCACGCTGTTTGTGCAATCATCTGACCAAGGATGGTAACCATGATCTAATATCTGTTTGTTGTTGCCTGCGGGTTGATTTATTACGGTCATGTTGTGTGAGGAGCTTGTGTATTGAGGGTTATGTTCCCAGGTTTTGCCAGTTTCCTGCCTGTCAGTAGACCGCTGAGTTCCCTGTTCTGGACACTGCCTAATGATAATTCCATTCCCCTGGAATTCTCTTAAGGCCGTCTCTCCTTGCAAAAGGCTGCTACCCTGCTTGTTGCTGGAACGGGGTTTTTTCGGAGACTGTTGCTGTGATGTTGATTGATTAACAAAAGTGCTTGGTTCGCCCGTGGAATTGTCCTCACTGGCTGGCCGTTCTGCCCTGATCTGTCTAGATTGGCAGATCTTGTTTCCATTTTCAGATTCCTTGGACTGCGTGCCATTTGATTTAGCAAACAATTTTCATATACAGCTTTGCTGGACCCCTTTGTTTTTTTCCGTGCCTTCCTTTTTCGTTTCTTTTACCGTTTTGTAAGGGATGTTTCCCCCACTATTGAATTGTTGGGAATTGAATCCTTCGATCCACCCTTGAGGGGTGCAATTTCTTGTGTGCTAAGGCATGATCTGCCCTCTATGTTGCTCTGAGCCATTCCCTGTTCGGATAAATGAATATCCTTGATATTATTGCTTTCCTCATGGGATATCTTTGCGTTTTGTTTTTGTTTACCTCTTTCAAGATGTCATTTAGTATATCCAGGGATCTTTGCGAGTTATCGCCTGTGATGGAGCACTGACATGTCACCTGCTGAGTGTATGAGTGAGTTTGAGCCCTCTTTATCAGATGATTCAAAGATTGTAGCTTGTTGTCGATGCTCACAATGTGGATGGCCAGGATGTTGAGTAAATCTACCTGAGTGTCTTGCTTATCTGCTTGAAATTGGATGGCTGCTGATATCGCGTCCATTGTTGCTAACAAGGCCTTCCACGAGTCTTCAGATGTTGATGGGTCTACATTTGCTTCAGCCCCCGTTGTGTGGTCTAGTGAGTCTTCAAGTTCCTCTAGTTGCTCTGGTTGCTCCATTGCCATGACAGCTGAGAATGCGTGCGTGTCGAATGTTGTTGTTGTAGTTGATGTATTACAAGATGGGAGATCTTTTCGTGGTGAGCTTGTACTACAGGTAGATCTCATTTTTGTTTTGTTTTGTTTTGTTGTTTGTTGTTTGCAAACTGAGTGCCCTGAGGAGTATCTGAGCAGGCATCTGAAAGGTCTATCAGCGGAAATTCCTCAATTATGATACAGTCTGTGTCGTTCTCTACTTGCGAGGGTTGTTTTGAAAAAGGAGTGCAGCACAGACTCTCACCCCAGTTGTTCCAGTTACTGAGGTTTAAAGTGGAAAAAGTATCATCTAGATAACATCTGTGAATTTCTGCGCTGATCGTTAAGCCGGTTTTATTTGGCTGGGGAATTGGTGTGTTGATTTTTCCCAGGTCCACGCAGGTCCTTTCGATGTCCTGCGCGTTCTTCACGTCAGCTGCACATGTTGTCTCTGAGTCGTCGCCAGGAGCTATATCCATTAAGGCCCTGGTGGTATTTGATTCCTTCTTAGTGAGCAAGAAATCTGTGATCTTATATCCTGCTTTTTTCCCCTTGCTTGGAGATTTGCAGGGCGATTTCTTAGTTTGTGCCGGGTTTGGGGGTGCTTTCCTTTCGGTAGATTCATTTTTTTGCTCGTGCTGACCTTCCCCTGGTGAGCCTAGCCTTTGCCTCTTTGCTGCTTTTTTCCTTCCACGTGTTAATGTCATCCTTGCTGCCACCCCTGGGTTGACAGACAATATCTGAGTGCTTTCGACTGGTGATTGATTTTAGATTATGTGTGTGCTACTCGTGCAAAAAGCCTCTCCTTCCCCACTTCAATCCAATCCTGGTTGCACGAATTTGCTTGGCGAGAAAGAGAGCCGAGTGGAGTCAGGCAACTCCTAACTAGCGGGAAAGTCCGGGGGAGAAAGGGACCTCGGGCAGCAGGTAGCTTGTGCAATTCTGCTCCTCACTGGCAGCAGTTTGTGGATTTCTTGGGCTGCGCTTCGTGTCCCCCACAGAGGGATGCGGCGGAACCAGCAGATCCCCGCGGCCATGCCCCTCTGTGATCCTGTCCCACGATCGGTCCCCAGGTGCTGGAGGAAGAGGCAGGCTCGGCGGTCCACGCCCGGAGCACATTTCACGCAGAGGCACAGAGTAACACTAACGACTCTTGCAGTGAGAAGGAGCCGCGTGCCTCAGGAAAGAAGCCCCAAACAGCCGAGCGTTTAGAATAGTCCCAGGCACCCCTGGCTGGGGCGGGAGCGGGTTCTAGCTCGCATCGCAGGGCGGGGGCGGGGGCCAGTGGCGATCAGTTCCTTACCGGGAAGACAGTACTTCGATTGCAGCCCCGGGGTCTGCGCGGCGCCGGCGTGAGAAAGGCGGCTGCGGGGAGCACAGCCTAGTCCAACGGCGGCTCCTCCTGCCCGGCGCACCCCGGCTCTCGGCGAGTCTTGAAGTCCGTGGTCCATGGTGCCCAGCGATCCTGCGGACCAGGCTTCGGCGCTCCGACCGGAAGTCAGGCGGACAGGAAGTCAGGCAGACCGGAAGTCAGTCAATCTCGCGGCAATCTCCTCCAAACACCAATATATTTTAGACAGCGAGCACAGGCACTTTAGCACTGGTTAGCAGTGGTAAAGTGCCCAGAGTCCTAAAGCCAATAAAAACAGGTTCGAAAAAATAGGATGATGTGATGGGTGTGTTATGCTTGAAATTGAAAGATGTTTGATTCATTGATGTAATAATGGTTATGCACAAATCAAAGTCGGTGACCTCTCTGAATGCTGGACATGAAATCATGGTTTACTATATTTTTGCTAGGTTTTCTTGGGCATTAGATATCCAGGTGAGGAGATTAATCTTGTTGACTTACTCTGGGCTATTTTCTTTTTATTACACTATTCAGAGACCCATTCAACCCATATCCTAATTATCTGTCTCTAAATTTTAATGGTTCTATTTCCCTTATACTCTTTGTGTAAAGATTGGTAAGCCTGTATTGTTGGCATGTTTTAAAGAGTCAGGGATACTCTAGATGCTAGGGTCTTTTAGTTAATGTCTTTGCATTCCTAACCCACTGTTTTGGTTGTTGTGTGGAAATTACTGTTTAGTAGAGGAAGTAAACGGCACCAGGAGGTGTGTGGGCCAATCATTGGGCATTGATGACTCGGTCTCACCACTCGTGATTGAAGTCCTGAACTGAACCTCTTTGTTTCTTGGAATTAGTTGAGAGAGTTAGGTACGATCACACAAAAATGTTTTAAGGCATAGTGAAATTGTGATTGTTCCCAAGAGAATAGTAGATAAGATAGAATTTAGTAAGACATACCTTTCTTCCAAAAAGGCAATGAGTGGTGGGGAATGCACTCAGAAGTTTACACTGCTTTGAGTCTTTGAAGTCAATACACCTGCCAGTTTTTTCCTGGCCTATCTTGTAGTATGATTCAGTACCCAGGTGGTACTGGTTGGGAGAAGTTATCTAGCTGGGTTTCAGTAAGGAAAGCAGACAAAAGTCATTAGTTGTAATCAGACCTGCATTTCTAGTCAAACTGCCAATTCAAACAGGATGGATTTTACTCACTGGTGATGGCAAGGTCTTGTGGACCAACACCAGATTGGACCCTTACTTATTGGGTATCTGAAGCCATTTCCTGGAAACCAGATTGACTGAGATTTCAAAGACCCTGTGGAGTTGGCTATTGTCCTTTTTGAGGATCTTCTTCAGGCCTTGAAACCAATTTGTTTTTTTTATAAATATTTTTGGGACTCTGTAGCGCTTGGCTGTTTATTACTGTGAGGTCTAGATTTTAAGTTGGTAAGTGGGGCACTAATGAGGAGGCAGTAACTATGATTTAATACTATTATCAAGTGAGTTTAGAGTGGTCTAGGCACATAGAGCAATATTTCATTTCAGCTAGCTGAGTATCAATTTTGAATAACAGAACTTTGAGAACAGGCATTGAGAGAGAAGTCTCAAAATGACTGTTTGCATTTGCGTTGGTGGGAGAATCTTTTGGATTCTGTAGTTTAGATTTACTAGTAATCTCTTTTAAGAGATCAGAGTTGTGGGAAGCTTCTGAGATATACAGTGTGAATGATTGAATGAACAATTGATCCTCGGGTCAGTTAGAGCCAGGAATCTGTTTTGTATTTCAGGAGGCAGCTCATGGGAGTTCCTGCTAATCAGAGAGTATGATGAGAGTATGGTATCATGAGGCGATCGAGATTAGACCTCCATCTCTCTTCTAGGAATATCAGAGGTTTTCATGGCTGTGGAGTGGTTTGACTCTGGTGTTATTCAGGGTTGAGAAAAGGTACAGGAGTGCATTTGTAGTTACTAAAGGAGGAGTGAGGGGATCATGCTTTATATTTGTCTAACTCTTTGAAAAGTGATGGTTGGTCCATTATGGCACACTGGCCAGCAACACACTACTTGCATGCGGTCACTCATATAGACATTTGTTAAAGTTAAGGGCCTTAACTTTGATCATCAGCTTAGCTAAAATCAGACTGTACCACATGCTTTACTCATGGCAGGGAGTAGGCATAGTCCACCTTACGCACACTGCATACTTAAGCCCATCTTTGGCAAACTGTGGAAGCTCTTTATAATGGGAGACATTCATGGCATAATTTTGGACGTTATACTGGTGCTGTACCTATAGAGTGGACTTTCATGACATAATTCAAAATTCATAATTTTAACATTTTGCTGGTGGGGAGGGGAGAGAACCAGTGAAGCACACCAAAAACCAGCTGAGAGAAAGTCAGTGTTGCTCACTTCACTCGGTCCGATCCAAGGAGGGCATGTGTGCCCCACCACTTTCACCAGTCACCTGTGTCATTGAAATTTTTATTAACTAACCTCAAGATTCTGTTTAATATTACCCAAGACATTGATCACCATATTTTAATGCCCCATTATTTATTTTCTGCAAATGCATCACTTTACACTTACAAATCACTTCACTTTAGTTGCTACTTCTCAGATAATCTTTTGTTTTTCTAAACCACTCCTCCCTTTTTCCACTTAATTAGAGTAGCCACTCCTTGCCAGACCTCTACAGAAAAGAGAAAACATGAAAGAGCAATAGCATAAACTTCCAGTCCTTCTGCAACGCCACTCAAAAACATTTAATAGAATGGTACTTCACCACGCTTGTGGAACCAGATGTTACACCTTCGCTCATGTGTTATGGCCAATACTAACACACCTTTTCTTCCCATCACTGAGTTCATAATCTGGTTCAGAGCCACCTCTAGTTATTCCCCTCCTTCCCAGGGACCCATACCAAGGTAACATGACTTGCCTGGAAGTCCACTGTGTTTTACTACATCAGATGCCTTGTAGAAGTTCGAATAGTCCCCATTTATCCTTTGATCAGATGGTCAAAGGAACCTCCTAAATCTCTATGGCACTGCCAAACAGAGTTGTCATTGGTGCTGCCAATATCTTTGCAAGGTCTTTGTGTGCTGGAGTATATCCACCTGGTCTCCTTCCGTGCGTGGGTAAGTGCCACCAGCTCAAATTTATTTCAGCATGTGAAACAATTAATCTCTTTTCTAAATCAAGGCATGTCAGAAACTGCAGAAACTGAACACAGTAGGGAGCAGGACATTTAATGTTTAACAAATCTTTTATGGATTTATATACTTAGGTGGTCATCATATGGTTAATGTGGCGGTGATACCACCACATTATGAGCCAACCCGCCACATCTCTACCCATACCTCCGGGCCAGAGATGTTCATCTCGGACGCGGCGGTCCACAGAGGACCGCCGGCGGTATTAGGAGCTGGCCCACCGCCATGGTTTCCTCAGTGGTAGCAGTGCCATGATACCATGGCGGTAGGGCTACCGGTGACAGGGAATTCCTTCCCTGTCAAGCACATGATCCCCCCCTACAGTCACAGCGCCCCCCCTGCACCTTCCTCATATAGCATCCCCAGCCCCATACATGCACACAGACACCCACACACACCACACATACACCCACTCACCTACACTTTCAGACATGCATCCACTCACACTCATCCATACACATTCACTCACACTCATCCACCCACGCATTCACTTACACATACTCACACGCATTCAGGCACGCATACACACAAACATCCAAACACGCATCATCACAAGCATACACACTGACATGCAGACATACACTCACTTCAACATTCATACACACATTCACTCACACGAATACAACCACGCATTAACCACAAGCACTCACAGTCGCATTCACACATTCACACACACATGTATATACACATGCAGACACCACACACTCAGACACGTACACACAACACCTCCCACCCTCCCACCCCGCCCCTGTCAGACGTCCGACTTACCTTGTCCGGCAAAGAGGTAATCCGGCAGGGAAGGGGCGCTGCCCCCGCCGGCAGTGCCCCACCAGCAGGACACCGCCAGGCCGTATTAATGGTCTTAATATGGCTGGCGGCATCCTTCTGTCGGGGCGGTGCAGGTAGTAGCAACGCCAGTGCACCACCACCCGCCAGCATGGCTACTACCGGATATCCGCACAAAGGGCCTAATTACAACTTTGGAAGATGTATTAATCCATCCCAAAAGTTACGGTAAAGTGACGGATATACCACCAGCCGTATTACGAGTCTATTATATCCTATGGAACTCGTAATACAGCTGGTGGTATATCCGTCACATTTGGGATGGATTAACACCTCCTCCAAAGTTGTAATCAGGCCCAAAGTGCCCATTATATGGGGGGGCGGAAGACCGCCAGCACTGGCGGTCTTCTGGCACCCGTGGCTTTGGCTGTCTCACTCAGAGACCACCATAGTCATAATGAGGGCCTAAATCTCTAGCTGCGGTCATTATTTAGCTTTGTTAGTTTCAACAAACGACTTTCTTTCACCACTGGTGTTTTTTTTTCCATGTCTTCTTTTTGTACTTCCTCCTGTGTACTAACACTTTCCATGAGAATTAAAGCCCCGATTATGAGTTTTGCGGTCCTTGGACCGCCAAACTCGTGGTGGTGGTCAGACCGCCACACTCCTGGCCGTCGGACCTTCAGGAGACCACAGCCTCCGTCAGCATCAGTGATCTTGATGGCTTGGCGACGGTCAGTCGTGGTCAGCCACGCAGGTCCCGAATTTGGCACCGCCGTGCTGATCACCACTTCCCTTTCCACCAGCCTTTCCATAGCAAGACTGGTGGAAAGGCAGTGCTGGGAGCCACAGGGGGGCCCCAGCACTGCCCACGACCATGTTGTGGTCACTGCAGGCACCCCCGCCAGCAACTTCAGAATGCACACTGTCTGCAATGCAGACAGTGCTCATGCCGAGGGTGCTTGTGTGCATTGGCATTGGCCTCAGCTCCCTAAGGGAGCCAAGGCTGATTCCATCACACTGTTTCCAGCAGAATGACAGCCGGAAATGTTGTAATATGACTGAGAATTGTAATCAGGCCTTAGACAGTATTTGCTCAATATTTCAGCACTTTTAAAACATACTCTCTCTACTCCACAGGGTTTGCAGAGGCCTCACAGTGGTTTGTGCTTGTTTCTAGTAAATCTCAAGAAATAAATAGCTCTGTGAATGTACCTGATACATGCAGACGGGTCGAACTGTGTCTCAGCTAGAACAGGTCCAGTCGTACACCCGGTCCCTGATCCAAGCAATAAACAGGAAACCATGCTTCCACTCATCAATTTACTTTAGGGAGCAGATAGAAAATCTTTTATGTTTCTGTGTTTGTGGTTCAGGGCGTTTGTACAGGGCCTGAACACTTTTAAACTCAAATACGCAAAACAAGCAAATTGTGTTTTTATTTCACTAACTTTATGAATCAGGCACACTTTAAAATTAACCAGAGAAAATGCGGTTTTGCTAGGAAAACTCTCCAAAAACCTCTTTCAAAAATATAATAGTTTTTGATGGGAATTTCCCTTGCTTGCAAATGTATAACACATTACTGTAAAGTTGTGTCCCGGTTCATAAATTTGAGGGCAAAATCATAATTTTTCCTGCATCTTTGTTAAAAGATTTGTGGATCATCAAGTCCAAGTATAAGCTTAGATAAGGGTCTTCGCCGGAAATCGTCAGCCTCATAATTAACAAAATAATTATTTCCTTTATCAGTTGTTTCCAGTGAAACCGTTAGTTGTTCAGAGATTTCTGCAGCAGGGTCAGACTGGGACAGATAATAGGGCACTGTAATGTCATGGGTCTAGACCCACATACTGTATAAATAATGGACCCAGACACAGGGATAGGGTTACTGGTAACTGTCCAAGGGCACCTACGCCTGGCCCCTTTCATTGGCAGGGTCACCTGACTGGGGACACCTGTGATGGATAGGTGTGAGGTGGATGTGGATGCCAGCCCTCACCAGAGTGACTAGTGGATACACTAGAATGTGTCCAGCAGGATATATCCCTCTCAAACTTCTTTGAAAATGGACAAGTGAGTCCAACCTGTGGGAGAGAACAAAACAACCCAACAAAACACCACTGAGTCTTCAGGTTGTTTGCAGGACAGGACGCATGGACAGGTGTAGCTGGGAGCACCCAGCATCACAACATCCCTCCGTAGTTTAACTAGACTGCTCTGGGCATGAATGGGAATGTTGAGGATGTCCAGATCTCTCAATCACCTGTCCATGAGGTTACAGTCCACCTTGGCACTGTTGGTCCTGTCCCCCCTGGTCTCACAGTGTTGGAGTTTATTTTCAAAGTCCACTGTGATGTTGCATCCTAAGCAGTGGTGGAGTCTATTTACATGGTTCAATGTGGGTGCATCAGGAGTGGTGGGGGAGTCCACTGCAAAGATCTCTTTAAAGGCGCTCAGGCTCCATGGACGGCAAACCTGCAAAGACTGAGGACGACATTGATTAATGGGCATCTTCCTTGAAGACCATGATGGTTCCCATGTAGAGCAGCTTCAGACTTTTCTCTCGTTCCTGGACTCCCTTCTCACAGGAATCTCCTTGAGGCCCTTTTTGCCAGGCAGCCACAGGGCTGTGTGGACTGTGTGGGGCCTCTCGTAGGATGTGCAAAGGCGTCTCTGAGGAATTGCCAACAGGACCACATCCAAGTCACTCATGCAGCCACAAAGGGTGGTTATCTCAGGATCTGTGTGCTCGGGCCATCAGGACTCAGGTGACCAGTCTCCATCCGTGACCTCAGTGCTTCCTGGTGCATGTCGTGGAGCTGCTTTTGACGCATCTCTCTTGTTGGGATTCCCCTCTCTCTGGAATTCCCTTGAGGCCCTTGCCCCTTGATTGCAACGGGACTGCGTGGGCTGTGCTGGGCCTCTTCGAGGTCGTGCAAAAGGGTCGCTGCGGAACTCCTAACAGGGCCACGTCCAAGCCTCGTGCAACCCCAAGGGTGGATGGTTCAATGGTCCAGTATGCTCCCTTTCAGCAGGTCTCCGGTGCACGGGGACTCACAGTAGATTTAGGGGCCGCCAGCCTCCCCCGGTGCCGGGGATGCCTTGTTAACCTTTGGATGTTTTGCGGACATATGGCTCCACTCTGTTGGTGCAATGCTCCTTAGGTGGTTTGGTGATCCACCTGGTAATGATGACAATCTTACCATCTAACAACTTGAGCAACTGGTGGCAATGTTTTCCTTGGAGAAAGGATGACTAGAGGGGCTTCGTAGCTACTTGCAGTTCTTGTTCAGCATGTGCAGCTTCTAACAGGGATGCCATCTATGTCAAGCAGCCGGTGAGAGGTGGCTGGATAGTTCCACCAGTTACAGCATGAGGCCTGGACACGGTTCGTGCTTGCTGGCGGCTTACAGTGATCTAGCCGCAGAGCTGTCTCCAGTGATGTCTCTGCACCCTGGTGGCTGGATCTGGTTGATGGATGTGCTCTTTGTTAGTGGCACGAGTCCTCTGTCTTCTCACTCCTCTTCCTTCTCTCTTGTGCAACTGTGGTGGTTGTTGTTCGCGCTGTAGCCTCATGCCACTCTCTTCTCCTCTTTATCTTCTTGACGTGGCACAGTGACGTCTTGCCAAGCTCTTCTCCTTAACTTCCGTGATGTGGCTTCATGCCACCCTCTTGTCCTCCACTCTCCTGACCAGGCCTCTCACTGTGACGTTCTCTTCACAGGGACCTTCATGACCATGTCCTATCCTTTCTGTAGGTCTTGACTCTTGTCCTGTCAATAGGACATCATTTTTCTGGTGGACCTCTCACAGATGCCGTCCCTTCCTCCTGGATCTTCTTGTGCTCCACTCCATGACTGGAGGGTCATCTTTTTTCCTTCTTCTTGTCTTCACTCAAGGGCATGGCGCTTGCACCTTGAGACTGTGCTGTCGCGGTGCTTGATCCTGCCTCCGTCCAGATTTGCTTGGCAGGGTTAGTCACTCAACATAACCTGCTCAATGACGGGCCTATGGTGGAGCAGGCGGCTGGGTGGCATGGCCTCTTAATGTGCAGTGACAGCCGCTGGGGGGTGCTTGGTCTGCGCACATGCTTCTTGTGCTTTATACGGGGCTTGCTGCCTTCTCAGGCATCATGGCATTGGCTTTCACTGGAGTCTTGGCAGCTTTCCTCGCTGGGGCAACTTTTGGCTTCTTGCGGTTCTTTGCGGGGTTAACAGTCTCTCCCCTTGTTGAATGACGGGCAGGCAATACGGGATCGTGTAGTGCTTTTTTGGCTAGTCTCTTGATGCAGTGGCAGAGCAATAGTGGCCTCTTGCCAAAAGGGGGTGTATGGTGCAGAGCACACGTGTCCAGGCTTCTCACTACAGACCCAAGTGCTGAGGGTGATACCTGGTGCTGCAACATGCAAGTGAAGGTAAGTCAGGCCATAATTTTCTTTGCTTTGTCCAGTGAGACAGAGGCACTCATGTTGTGCACACTTTCCTCGTTGCTTATCTCTGTGCTGGCATCTGGCCTCGATCTTCTCCCCCTGAGCAGATAATCAACATTGGGCAGGGCGATATTCATGTTAGTGCTACAGCCGCTCCTACCCCTCTGCGTCAGTCTTTTAATAACTACCTGCCGCGCGGGGAATCGGAAAAGCAGGTACAGGTGCTCTGCAGGCTTTGTTAATTCATGGTGCGGTGCTTCGAGTGACTGATATGTGGCGCTGTGGCTTTATTCCTGGAAGCCACTGCAATATTTCCTGAGGCTGCGGGACTCACGGGGGCTTAAGGTGCAGGTGCAACGTGGGCTATATGCTGCTGGTGCAGCCCTTTCTTTTCCCCAGAACCCACTCCCTGGTAAGTGCAGTTTCTACACTTACGAGACCCTGCAGTCGGGAGGTGGTTGTCATACATTCAGGGCAGGGAGCTTGAAGTGTTCCTTTTTTTTTTACAAGGACTCTTCTGTAGAAAGTCACTTCTTTGTCTCCCTTAAACCCCTCTGCCCCCCTCCCACCGGGCCGAGGTGGGTTGAAGGAAAAATATAGGTAGGTGGCGCTATAGCCACTTTAGGAGGCGATGGGGTTTGCACACTACAGGACCGGGTCGGTCTCTCCATTCAGCAGAGCGCAGCACTGTCTGTTCTGGACACTGTAAGGGGGTGCTGGCACTTCCCATGGAGGCAGTTAGCAATAAGTTTACACGGCGGGTGTTTCTCACTCAGGCAGCAACACACCTCCACAGGCCAAGCGCAGGTCTCAGCAGGTGGGTTCTTTTCTGCGCTGGTGATATAGGTGCAGGGGGACTGATGGAGGTGTGGCAGGGCGGATTATATTTTTCAGATGCGGGCCGCCTGTTAACAGATACTTTGTGTTGCTACTTAAAATACAGCCGGGGTTTGCCTCTACTGCGCATTGCCTCACCAGCCGATAGTACTGCTCTGGGCCTCCTCCCAGCATGATCATACATCGTGGTTATGTGTGCTGGGACACATTGGTAGGTGCAAATGGAGAGTATTCTGCTCCTTAGCGGGCTGGTGCTCTGATTCTCCACAGGCCGTAGTACAAGCCCATCTGCCTCATTGATCCTGCCCAGGCCCCTGTTCCAGGAATTTATATCTGGATGGGCCAAGGGTGCATTTGGGTGGTCCAATGTGTGCCCAATTTTCGACAATTCTGGAGGTAGCCTACAACCTGGGCTCTGGTGCCACTGCACCTGCTGCATCATTGGCATATAAACCCCTGTCCCCTCTTCCCCAACACACACCTCCCCACTGCAGCTTGCCTCAGACATGCCACCGGGCTGTTTTCTTTTAATGGGCATGTCCAGAGTTTTGTCTCAGACTGTATAAAAATAGGGGAAATCATCTAAAGGCAGTATTTTTCTCCCTATCAGTACACAAGTAAAACAGCCATTATTAAAAGATTGCACTATAAAAAAAGTTCTAGAGATTTCTTATTTCCCCCAGACTGATAATTAAAGTGAACAAAAGTGAAACAAAAAATCACATTTTCAGACATGGAGGAAGTATGTAACAGGTGCTTTCTGGGTGGCCTCTTTTGCTGTTACTGGGAGGGCCAAAGGTCATGTTTGGATGAGCCTGGCCCATCTGTCCAACCCGCTAGAACCGGGCCTGAACCTGCCACTGTGGGTAACGTGTGACAACGCTGTGGGTTTCTCCCACCTACAGGATAGTTGGAGCAGGCTTGCGGCAGCAGCTTCGAGGAGGTGTTGTAGTCTCCTTTCTCCCTTTTCTTCTGGCAAGGAAACGGTCACCCTGTTCGTGGGGTGCGGGGATCACTGGCAGGCTCTGGAGGCAGCATCAATGGAGCCATGCATCCTCTTCCTTCAGGGCAATCGGCGACCAGGCAACACAGTGCGTGGGATCAGAACCCTTATCACCAATGTAATGTTGTGGGCCCTAGGCCCACATACTGTATAAATAAATAATGGACACAGACAGAGTGGTAGGGTTACTGGTAGCTGGCCTAGGGCACCTGCGCCCGGCCCCCTTTATTGGCAGGTTCACCTGAATGTTGACGCCTGTGATGGATGGGTGTGGGTTGAGTGTTGAAGCCAGCCCTCACCATAGTGGCTGATAGAAACACTAGAATGTGTTGAGCAGGACACTACAGGCAGCAAAATAGAGGTGCCACCATTAATGAGTTTTATAACTAAAAAGTGGCTCATATTTGTAAACTGGGACAGTTTTGAACTTGTAAAGACACATTATATGAGTGTTTTGCCAAGTATGGAAACTCATGGATTTGAGTTTGCTGTAGGCAATGTTTCCTCTAATATAAGGGAACAACCGGTCCACAACCTGCCAAAATACTGGCCCATGCATAACTTGTGAGACCAGCCCCTCTAGCACGACCTGATTGCCCTAAAGGTGAACACGACCAGCAGTGATGTACACCTCAGATACCAACTCTACTTTCAGTAGAAAGAAAACAAATATTGGTAAAGAATGAATTTTCAGAAAGATGAACACATGTTCTGGTGCCTAGTTACATGCCAAACACTGTGGTCCTCAACACTGTTCTCATGACTTTATGTAGCCCCTGGCACCTTATAGTGGGCAATAGCGACACCTGGTGGTAAAATGGTGAAGTCGCGAAGATTTTATACATGAACAGATTTTTAAAAAAGCTACAAAATACACCTCAGAATTTTTTCTTTGAATCCATTTCACAGTCTCTATGTGCGGATGCATAGGGGCAGAATACAAGAAAGTAGATCTGCTGGCATTTTCTGTCTTGTTCATTTTTTACCCATTTTTAAATGTTGGTCAATGCGTACAATCTGCCTATTTCTAAATGCCCTTAATTTCAGGGGCGACGCCTTCGCAATGGTGAAGGTGCGTCGCCCCCCCCCCCCGGCTAAGCCAGGAGCTGAAAGATAAAACAATATCTTTATCATTTTATATTTCAGCTGCTGGGTCAGCCAGCAGCATGTGAAGGGAGGGATGGGCTGGGCCACGGGAGGCGGGAGGGGGGAGGAGGAGAAAGTGCACCTAAGTGAGCATGTGTGTATGGCCGGCCGTGTTAGGCCGGCCAAACACACATACGCACTTAGATTTCTGCAGCCCGGTTGTGTTGAACAGCTGGTCTGGAGAAACTGCACAAACCCCAAGTTTGTGTTTGAGCTGCAGTCCAAGCTGCTCAGACCAAACCTGACTCTACTTTCATGCTTGGTTTAGCATGAAAGCAGTGCAAGGATTTCTGGGGAGCCTGTGCTGGTGTCCCAGTGAATGCTGGAACACCACATCGAGGGAAGAGGAGCAATGCGGCAAGAGCCAAGGACAAAAGGTACATTAAAAAATATATATATATTTGCCCCCGTTCCTCCCCTTGAGATCTGTGGCAGCCGCTGCTGCTTAATTTGTTCCTGGGCTATACAATGAGGCACATGCTGGTTTAGGCACCCAAGTTGTATAAAAAGTCATAAAAGGCTGATGCTTAACTTTAGGTCTAAGGCAGCAATGTTCATGAATGTCCAAACAAAATCTAGTATGTTCCTATTTTTCCATGCACAATTCTGTTTATTTTATCCCTACACCAGCAGATTGTCTAAAGACCCAAAACACTGCAGGCACAGAATTTGTGTTTTAATTACTTACTGGTAATTCTATTACTCCTAGTCTTTTCTCCCTCCTTCCATTCATTACCTTGTGAAGAGTTTATCTCCTTCCATAGAGCCTTTTGTCTTATCTTTAACTTTATTAAAAATAAAGCTGGGACCCTTTCCTCCTAAGCAAGCCAGGATAATTTCCTGTAAAATTCCAAGTGAAGTTACTATGAATTGCAGTTACCTACACCTCCTTCCTACCCACCCAAGGAAGGGAGGTTGGTATGACAGGATTTAAGGAAAGGAACTTGGAGGAAGGAAAGGCGCAGAGTAATCGAGTTAACGGTAAGTAATGAAAAAAAACACCTCCTCATTGACTTCCTTAGACCCCGTGATTGCCTTATAAGGAACACCAAAGCTCAGGGTAATTCTGGACACTTTAATCAAAAAGAAATTACCATGGAGGGGTGTGGCCGAATCACCACTAAATGGCCACGATCCGCTGAGTCTGTGTCGTCACAGAGCTTCATTTCATATTTTGGCAGCCTTACGTGGAATATGCTTTAGCTGCACTGTCATGAGACCATGGGGGGAAGAGGTATTTTCATCAAATATTTCTGTTTAGCACATTGTTTACCTGTTTTCTCCCCCGTGCATCTTCTATTCATTTGCGGCGGTTGTGGCCGCCATTTTGAATTTTAATGCGCGACGGTGCTCTTTTTCCTGTTTCCTCACACCACTGCTCTGCTTTCACGACTGCTAAGTGTGCAAAACGTTTTGGGGAATATTTACACACAGTTTGTTGCTGTGTCTTCCTGCAGCATTGGTGCATCTTTGCTGAGCATGTTGGGGCCCACACTGCTTGACATCATCTTCAAAACAGTCCCCTGGCACTACACAAATATGCTTGTGGTGAATTTCTAAAGTCTTCAAATCTTCTGTTTACTACCAATATGCCTCGTCTCATTGTGTTCAAGTTAGTGGTTTTTACAGAATGAGATTTTTTTTTTAATCAGACCTCTTCAAGATCTCTCCAGTAATTGTTTCCTTTTGAGCTCATATATTTACTGTTTATGGAGCCTTCCTCGTCTTCCGGTCAAAAGGCTGTGACATTACCTGGAACAATGTCCTCTGCTCGTAAAAACTACAATAATACTCCTAAACGTCAAAAGAAAGACTCGGCCTCACCAACAAAATCTCCATTGCCTTTACCCCTTGAAGCTGTCATGAAAGAGATAAAAATTTTGAAACCTTTTGTAATGCAGACTAACGCAACGCTTCAGAGGATTGAAGAAAAGTGGTCTAATTTAGAATTAAGGGTAACAGACGGCGAACAAAGGATAAGCACAGTACAAGACGCAGCAGCTAAGACAGAAGCTATGTCCAAAGAAATTTTGTATTTGAAACAACAAACTGAGGATTTGGAAAATCGCAACAGACGTAACAACCCAAACCAGCTGGATCATCATCTTCTGACCAACTAAGAGACATAATAATTCTTTTTCTAGAATATAATGCTCTACTTATGGTCTTATCAGCGGCTAAGCAAAGGAAACAAATGTAATGGTCTGATCAGAAGATCATCTTTTCGCATCCCTGGATTTTTAAGGTGACTTAGAAGGAGAGGTCCTTCTCGTTTGACTCTCGAGAAGATTTGAGAACGTTTATTTGCCAATGCAAGGGTGAGGAATTGGAACTTGGCAAATCTTGAATTACTCCTATTTTTATTATTTTTCTGTATAATTTATATTCTGTCTTATTGTTTGCTTATATAAGGCTCTGTCTCATAAGGCATTGATGGTGTTGTTCACTAGCTAAGACCATTTTTATGCTCACTAATTATCTCTTTTTCTTTACAGATGTTTTATGTCTTGCCTGGATCCCTTACCGGAGATATACGTTCCTTTTGTCTCTTATAACCCAGACCCATTGTCTTCAATATGTCCTCATACATTGGTAAGTGTTTTGTAGCAGTCATTGGGTGTTAAACCTTTATTGATTTTTCCTTGTGTAATCATACTACATGTTTATGAATGCTGTCTTGTGTTTTTTTGTCTTTTTTGTTCCTGTTTATTGTTTCTGTGGCTTCCAATATCCACTCTTGGGAGTTTCTGGTTTGCTGTCCATCCTCTTTTTGTGCTTCTCCACCCTTCTCTGTTATTGTTGTTGCATTAAACGTGCCTCATTTAAGTATGTTTGAAGACTTTTGGATTCTAGCCATCTATTTCTTTTCCAATTAAATACTACATCTCTCTTCTATTTTCTTCTCTTACTTCTTTCCTTCTCCATTAAATGAACTTTACCTTACCACCACATATTGCCTCTGTAATTTAATGAGTTGGCTGCTTTCTGTTGATTGCCTTGTAAAGCTTCTTGAATTGAAGATGTTTCTGCGATATAACTTGTTTACCATTCTGTTGTAAGGTTAATACTATGCATATTATATCCTGGAATGTGAAAGGTTTACGTAACCCGATTAAGAAGCAGAGGGTTCTCTCGCACTTATCCAAACTTAATTGTAAGATTGCTATGCTACAAGAAACACATTTATCTGAAAAATATATTAATTCTCTAAAGAAGCATTGGGTAGGTCATGCATTCTGTTCTCCCGCACAACACAACAAAAATGGAGTTATTACTGTATTTCATAAATCACTTTCCATACAAATAGAGAGGGAGGAGAGAGATGATGAGGGGAGATGGCTTCTTATTCACCTTATGTCACGGTGTCTTTTCCTCGGGATCTGCACGCCGCTGAACAAGAAGGCCCACCTCCCGGCATCATCGACTCAGAAAGCTTTAATAGCACAGAGTTATGATGAACCCAGGTGTGGGGAAGGGAATTAAGGTAGGGAACAGCTGGGAGAGAGATCTGAAAAGAAAAAGGTTAGAACAAGCATGTATATACAATCTAATTCACCATTAGAGCCTTTGCGTACATGCGTCTCCATAATACCAGATTGATACTCTTTGTGCTTGGGCAATAGCCCCTTCTGTAAATCACAACACCAGAATGAACTGAGACCTCAGAGTCCCAAGAAGACCAGAGTTTTAGACCATGGTCACTCTCTTAAATATCAATCATAGAACCACTTATGCATTGATAAAACTCTAAACATTAGATCTCAGTTTAGAAGACTCGTAAAACACTTAAAGAGGTCTTCTCAAACAATATAAAGCATCTTAATATGTATCTCATATATCATGCATCCTAAAAGAATGAAACTGTGATTTCTTTATCTTTGAAACCCTTTTTGGATAAATGTTCTCCTGTACATGAAAAGCGCTATAAGTATTGAGCCAAGGGCGCTTTACTTTCTGTGAACTGAAGTGCTTTCAAATATTGTGACTAAAGCGCCTTTTTCTCCTCTGGACCTGAAGCGCTATGCCAATGCGCGTTTATTCCTTTTGATTGAAGCGCTAAGTCAATGCACATTATTATTGTGAACTGAAGTGCTTTATCGATAGCGCGTTGCTGCAGTGAATTAATGCGCTTTACTTAGCGCGTTTCCTGTGTTGAACTGAAGCGATTTACTGAGCACGTTTGCTGCCGTGAACTGAAGCGCTTTACGGAGGTGTTTGCTGCCGTGAACTGAAGCTCTTTACTGAGAGCGTTGGCTGCCATGAACTGAAGCGCTTTGCTGAGCACGTTTGCTGCCGTGAACTGAAGCGCTTTACTGAGCGCGTTGGCTGCCGTGAACTGAAGCGCTTTACTGAGCGCGTTTGCTTCCGTGAACTGAAGCGCTTTACGGAGCGCGTTGGCTGTCATGAACTGAAGCGCTTTACTGAGCGCGTTGGCTGCTGTGAACTGAAGTGCTTTACTGAGCGCGTTTGCTGGCATGAACTGAAGCGCTTTAATGAGCGCGTTTGCTGCCGTGAACTAAAGCTCTTTACTGAAGTGGCCTAAAACGCCATGCTCGTTAGGCTAGTGGAATGCTGAAAGTTAGGAAGAATCAACTCCAGTCTGACTTGGGCTCTTCTTTTTTTTAAACAGGATATTTTCGATCTACTGTATCGGACATTTTCAACTCCGGTTTCAATAACTTCTCCGTATCTGTAGTCCTTTATTAAGGCCAGTATTCCCCTAAAAACTACGGGTTTAAGTCTGTTTTCCCTTTTTACTAGATGCGAGCCGGCAACTATTTCCGGTTTCGCATATCGGGGTTTCCTCTTTAAAAACCTCGGCAGAACGTTGTACCTTTGTTCAACATGGACACAGGTCTTCAGGGTAGGTTAATCAGCCTACTGCCAAGGAATTAGAAGTAAGTCATTTCCTTTTTCTTTTTCTTCTTTTTTCTCCCCCACCTCTTTCCCGACCTCTTTGCCTGTTTTTGCACCTTGTAATAATACGTATTGGGGGTTATTCTAACTTTGGAGGAGTGTTAATCCGTCCCAAAAGTGACGGTAAAGTGACGGATATACCACCAGCCGTATTACGAGTTCCATAGGATATAATCGACTCGTAATACGGCTGGTGGTAAATCCGTCACTTTTCCGTCACTTTTGGGATGGATTAACACCTCCTCCAAAGTTAGAATAACCCCCATTGACTCGGATAACCAGCGACATGCTACGGGCATTTATTTATTAATTTTAATTTTCTCTTTGTTAAACGCACAGCTGACTCGAATTAGTTTTATAACATTTATCCTCTCTCTCTGTGCGTTGATTATATACAAGGACTAGAGATTTTATAGTCCCTCATTTGCCCTAACCTCGAAATTACTGACCGATACTAGATCGATGGCAAGAGGTTTCTACTGCAACATTTACGATAATCCCTTCAGTCATAAAATTATGACGTGAGATTTGAAATCATTATCGATTCCTTCATTAACACTCACTTATGACATTCTTCTATTAATTATGGTTTTCTTTGCTGTTATTGATGCCATATTAAAAATGGTAACGGTTTCCATGTTTAGCATTGACTTGATTTGGCGATCTGTGAGCCAAGTATTTTGCGAACTCCTTATTATTCTAACCTCTCTTGATTATGAATCAACAGAATATTAGTTCCTTTTCCTGACTTGTGATCCTTTAAGCGCTATCCTGATATTGGGGATGGTAAGCTGTCTTTTTATATTTTTTCTTTCACTAGCGTGAGCCACTGTAATTTATACTTACTTCACATATGCACTAACCTTGCAATTTTAATTATACAAATTGATCATGGTTTATGTTTTATCTACTTAGGGTGACTTTTTTGTACGAGTAGAACTAAGTAAGTGACTACTTATCCTTAGATATTGTTGAATATTTGTTTTGAAATTTTGGAGTAGATTTTCTCTTTGGTCCTGAAGAAGCGTCATAGGATCCAGCTGGACCACTCGGAAGCGAAACATGTAGACCTGCTACAGAGAGATACCATATAGTGTTTATCCTCTTTTTTGAGAGTGGGTGACCATCATTTATCACCCTTTACTCTCTGACTTGGTTTTAATCTTGGTCTTCATCACATAAAACTGATTAAATTATGAGTGATATTTGTTGATGATGAACCAATTTTAATTTTTTCTATTCACTCCATTTACATTTGGGTACTTCTAATTGGGCACCCACTCTAAATAAATGTTTTGGATGTGCGACTATCTGAGCACTCCGGTTAAGAGCACCCCCTTGGGGGGAGCCCGTTAGGCATTGCAGTACCGGCCTAACGAGGAGCTTTCCCAATGATGAAGCTAGTCATCCATTGCGATGCATGAGGGTTCTTGCTCCTGTAGATATCTCGTTCACTCTAATAGACTATTTAAATAGGAACAGTGTACTCTTAGATTTATAACGATTACATTGGGAGGCTGTACACTGGACCTGTAATCTCCCGGTCCCTTTTCTATTTATCCGTTGGGCTCTTCATGACCTTACTGCCCACGAGTATGACCAACTTGTGTCTGAATTCCCAAATGGAATAACAGGAACCTTCAAGTTTCTGCCAAGCTGCCTTTGAAGAAATTCTGCTTTGCTCCAGAGGAAGGTCCCTTGAGGTCTGACTGCATCGAATTCTTCAAAATAGTGAGCCACGAGGTTGGGTGTGGCTGGGCTTTATAGGCCAGCCACACCCCAAAATGGCTGCTGCCTCTAAAAACATGGGAAATGTAGTCCCTTCATAGAATAGCACTGATAAGTGCATCTTGACCACCAATGGCCTGAACCTGCAGCTATGTGAGCTTTACCACAGGGCAAACAACGCTGCTGGCCATTCTTGGAACAAG
Organism: Pleurodeles waltl; assembly: GCF_031143425.1. NCBI lineage: Eukaryota > Metazoa > Chordata > Amphibia > Caudata > Salamandridae > Pleurodeles > Pleurodeles waltl. The sequence continues at coordinate 1,764,748,791 of NC_090440.1, forward strand.
CGGGGATGACCAGTGGTGCGCATAACGTGCCGCAAATCCGCGCAGCGGACCTTCGGGTGGAACCTGGACCGCGCGCAGCCTTGATCCTGACACCTTACTATCAATAATACTGCCTATTCCTTGATTAATATTCATGGTCCGACAAGAACTTATATGAGAATCTGATCTTCAGTGTTCTTTCTCCATCCACACATTGAATTGCATATGGTCAAAAATACTTCATACCTCCGGCAACCCTGGCACTACACAAACTAATGACTATTACCATAGGCTTTTTTTAACTCCCTCCTCCCTCTCCAAATACAATCCAAACTTATCAAACCTCTGCTGGGCTTGCTCTAATAAACCAGGTAGTCATATGCATTCATTTTTTCAATGTCCAACCATTACTTCCTTTTGGTGCAAAATGTGTCGCACAATTGCATCTATGTGTAATACAAATTTTCACTTCAAACGTCAAAATATTTTTTGGGTTAGCTTCTCGCCCATTTGGATTGGTGCGCGTAAGTTGGGTAGGTTTGTTCATTTGCTTATTTCTATAGCATTTCAAATTATTACCTCTATCTGGAAAGATGCTACCAAAGTTACCTTTCATGGATGGTGGAACCTACTTTGTCACCATCATAGAGTTGACGGAGCATCTGCCACCTCCACTCAACAACTTCTTTGAAAAGACTGTTTCTGGTCACCTCTTACTACTTACCTATGTTGTCAATCTACCCAGATTCAGAACAGCAACTTTGTTTTTTAGCCACCATGACTTACTATTTTATGTTGCAATTTATTGTCACATTTGATATCTTACGGTATTACAGTATATGGTATTTGTTTTGTTATTCAGATAATAAATGACACTGGTAAGGTTGTTATATTATGTACATCTTTATTCTTTGTTCTTTTATCTTCTTATTTTCTCCTTTGCTCTCTTCTTCATTTTCTTTCTACTAGTACTTTCTTCATCTCTTAATTCCCCTAAAAATACAAAATACAAAATGAAATTTTTCTAGGGAACCTTTTATTTGCTTACTTTATTTTCCTATAATGAATAATATATTAATTCAATTCTTGCTTATCTCTTATACACTGTACTTACCTGTATTATCCTTTGTTGGAATAAGTGTAATCCTGTTATAAGATATTGCACCCTTTCTGTTACCTTTTATTCTCAATAAAGCATTCTGTAACAAAAAAAAAAAGGAAAATACCATTGATTATGCTCACACAAGTGACTTTATCCATCTATTTAAATACCGCTGATAAGTTTTCAAATTCTTCTAGGGGAATCAAAGTTAACAAACAATGAATCAACTCTTCTGAAAGAGGCAACTTGATCAATATAAAAAAACACTGACCTCCCGACATCTAAAGATACAAGAGATTCTTCTGTAGAGGTAGTAAAATCTGAAATGCCCTGAGGTAAAACCACTTCTTTCTCTAAATGAAAATGAGATTGAATTATGGGAGTTCAAGAAGGCCTATCTGGGAAAAATCTTTAGTAAGGAGACCTATATGTGAGGGAACTCACCTCCCCCAATCTTCCTGCAAAGGTAAATGCCACCAGTAAAAATACTTTTCAAGTCAAATTTGCAAACAAATTGGCTCACAGGGTTCAAATGGTTGTCTCTATAAAGCATCCATTACCTAATCAGGTTTTTATGCAGATAGTTTTGAAAAGCCTGGAAGCATAACTTCCTAAAGTACCCACACCGCCCCCTCAGCTCTCTGAATATGCTCACTGATGCCCACTGAATCTTTAAAGTAGTAGCTGACAAACTTAGCAAACTGATCTTGAAGAAAAGGAAGTAATTTATTTCATCACAGGAAACTGAGTCTAACACATGCTGAAGCACCATTTTCTGAATGGTTCCCAATGGTGAACATGAGAATGCAAGGTTGAACCTTTCCTGTAAATCTGCTCTGCAGTGCAACTGCAAGAGTTCTAGATACACCTTTTCTCTCACAACCAAGAGGTTCAACAATGAAAGAGGATGACATGTTGAGCATTCATTCTTGACCCATCCCCATTGATACTCCTTACAGTAGGTTTGTGTCTAGCCTGGAGCACCCACAAAAAAAGTCACAAAGCTGTGATGGATCACATCAGTCCAACTCAAAGTGTAATAAAAAAAGACAAACACCCTCACCTAAAGGACCCCTTTCTCCTTGCACAACAGATCCATTCCTGACCCATCCTCATTTGACATAGAAGAGGAAACCATGAGGACCACAGCCAAAGTAGCACAACCATTATCATTCTTGCCTTCTCCTAGATTTTCATCAGCACTCTTTGGGTTAGAGGAAAAGAAGGAAAAGTGTAGAGCAGAGCTTGAGGCTATATTGAGGACATAGCATCTATTGCCCAAGCTCTCTTCTCCTTGTTTCTAGATTCTACTTCCTGAGAACTGTCACATTAAACTGCATCTTCTCCTATCTGGTAACTGGAAGACTTCCGCATCCTCAACCATCCAAAATCTTGCCCCTTGGATCACCAAAACCTGTGATGGAGTTAGACTGCATTTCTTTCAGTTTATCAAGAAAACAGTTTCTGGAGCAGAGAGATTACCACCTTCAGATGATTTTACGTTTTAGAATTCAAAGGAGAAACAAATCAACAAGTAATCTATCTATGGTGAATGTTAATTCCCCAACTGTGCAGCAAAGGTAACTAGAGGTGATAAAACCTTTGTGAAAACCCTGGATGCTGCGTTTTACCCAAAAGGTAGTACACAAATATGGAGGTGGTAATCCTGAACTGCAAACTGAAGAAACTTCTGATGACTCTTGCAAATCCGGCTGTGTTGGTATGCATCCTGTAATTCCAGTTTCACCATAAACTTCCCTGGTTGAACCACTTGATACTATCTTTTGTAGAAATACAATTTTCATGTTTATCATTTATACCCATTTTTTTCATCCACTTTAAATCTAGGATTGGGTGAAACATTCCTGATCCTTTTGCCACCAGAAAAATGTTGACTAAATCCCTTACCTTGTTCTTTCAGTGGAACATGAATAGTTGTCTTGTTTGTTAACAAGTCTTTCAAGCCTTTCCAAAAGGCTCCTGCTTTCCTATTGTTCTTTAAAACAGGTATAATGATGAACACCTGTTCAGGAGACACTGTTGAGAAGTCTATATTGTAAGCATGCTGAACAATGTTCAAGACCCAAAGATGCAAAACATCGTCCTTCAACAACTCCTCGAATTCTCAGATACAAACGCCAACTTGGTTTTTGGTAGTAGCCCAAATCAGGAGTGCTGAGAATTCTAAATTGAGGCTTGTTGGACTGTTATATGTAATTTAGAATATGGTTGCTGCTGACATCTTATCCTTTTCTTAGCCTTTTGAGAGGTAGAGGTAGAACTAAAGAAGGATAAGTTTTCCCTGTTTATGGCTGGCCCTGCTTAAAGTCCTTGAAAATGTCCATTACCATAGCACCAGCTGATCACCAAATAGCTTCACACTTGAAATGGGAATATTACACAATTTTCTCTCAAATGGTTGAACTATTCCCTTTTCACATACTTTCCTCTGGTTGAGGGAACTTCCTCATATGGAGAAGAGAAACAAAAAAAGGAAGAATGATCCCTGTTTGAATGATGGTGATTTGGTCCTTTTTTCTCTTCTCCCTCTCCACCTCCAAAACCTTAGACACTGCTTTACCTATAAAGCACTGGACGAAGACTTTCTTGTAGCTCTTAGCAGAATACACAGATGTGACAGATGGTGATCATCTAGATCTGCTGCAGGAGCTCTGCTCCTCTGAAGAGAATGTCTCGTAGTGCTTGCAATTTTCTCCTCCCTTCCTGTCAAAGCCCAGCTCACCTGAGTTCTTGTTCAGTTCTGATGGAGGTTGAAGACAATCCGACCCCACCCTGAAACTGCTTGTTCCAGCACACTAGTTTTTAAAACAGTGCACTAAGAACAGAAGCTCAAGGGAAGGGGGGAAGTGGATAAAATAAAAAAGAAAGACAACACCGTTCTTTCGTTTCCACTGTTGAAGTGCTGCACAAATCTGCGGCCCTTTCTGACTTCTGTAGAAACTGGTGCCTAATGAAACATAAACAAAGAACAGATAAGTGCAACCTATTCCTAAATGGGTTCCTGACTATCCCTTTATTTATTAGAAATTCTCTTCTAAAAGTACCTCTTGGATCCTGGTCTCTAGTTTCCAGGTTTGGAATGTGTTACTGCTCTGGGATGTGTTTTCTATTACTGTAAAGCTTCTAAAACATTAAACAAATACCGTTATCAGAATTACCAATATTAAACATTCATCATAATATAACTAAAGCCTAAATTCCCAATAGCAGACTCACTTTTCCCATATTTCCAGAATCTTTTATAAAACAAATACTGTACTTTTACATCAAAATACAGCATGTAATTTGTGCAAGTCCTTGATTTACTGTTTGCCTTGCTGTTAATGGTTTCCACTGTTCGATTCTTAAAAGTTCCATGAGAAAAAACAATGTTTGCTTCACAAAGTTCTGCAAAATGTTCTTGTAACAAAGAGTTTGAATCACAATGATCGTGGAAGGTATTTCGTTTCAAATTGTCTATACACGAATCCAGAAATTGTTGTCAAAGTTCTTTCAGGTAATAAAAGGTTTTGCACTTACTTGTTGCTGGCAAGAGATACTGATCAGTCTAACCTTGTCTTCTTTCTCTTTTGCAGGTTACTCATAGGAGAGAGGCTGAAGCAAGGAGGAACCGGAAACCGGAAGAAGGAAGAGCCAGAAGCTGAGCCCATTGAAGTCAATGAAAGTCTGTAAAGAGCAGGAGTGCCAGCGCCGAGGGATCTGTTCTCAGGTAAGCGGGAGGTAGACGAGCACAAGCACTGGGTGAGGCTCGGGGGATGCCTTTTATAGACAGGGCTGGGTGTGGTTTGAAGGGCTGGGTGTGGTCCTCACATGCTGCACATGTTCTTGGAAGGTGTGCAGAGCTGGGTGTGGTTTGAAGAGCTGGGTGTGGTCCTCACATGCTGCACATGTTCTTGAAAGGTGTGCAGAGTTTCAGTTATTATGCAAATGAGTTGGATTAACACATGGCCTAGGGAGGAGTGTTTTAAAGAAGCCTTGGTAAAAGCAAGGCCCAATGTGTAAACAAAACAGCACATTAAACAACATACACAGAAGCCTAAGGGGGGGGGGAAGGTGAGATAACAAGAAAGGCTTTCAATAGTAAGTTTAAAAGGGAGCTCTTACAGAACCCACTAGTGCAGTGAGAGGGGACATGCTCTTTGCTGTGTACAAACCCTAACAGTTGCCCCCCTCAAAGGCCCTCCTACAGGACGGGGTTTTCCTGGATTTTTTAAATAAAATCGTCTAATCAGCTGTGGGGCATGTACATATGATGCTGGTTCCCATGAATTCTGATTCATCATATCGTTTCCATTCTACTAAATAAAACAGACGTCCACTAATTCTTTTTGAGTCTTTTATGCTTTTCACTTCATATTCCAGATTTCCCTTAATTGGTATGGGTGGAGGTGGTGGTTCAGGTCGGATTTTTGAGTTGTACGGCTTAAGCAAGGACACATGGAATGTAGTATGTACTGGATATTCTTTTGGTAAATCTAATTTTACTGTTACCGGGTTTACTATGGCAGTTATACTAAAGGGTCCAATGAAACGTGGTTGCAGCTTTCGGGATCCCTCTATGTTTAGGTTCTTTGTGGAGAGCCATACCTTGTCACCAATTTTATACATTGGGGCCTCAGACCTGTGTTTGTCTGCTTGTCTTTTCATGCTTTCCTTGTACTTTAATAAATGTTTCCTGGCTTTGTCTTGTATGTCACCTAACCTCGTTAGTCTATCCGTTACTGTAGGCAACAGGGAATCTTCTAACAAAATGGGTATAGCTCTTGGATGATACCCCTGCAAGAAATAGAATGGTGAGCAAAGTAGAGCTGAATGCTCAGTATTATTATAAACAAACTCTGCTACAGGGAGAGCTTCCAACCATTCACTAGAATAATCAGCCAATAAACAACGTAGCGTTTGAAGTAAGGTTTGGTTCAGTCGTTCAGTCTGTCCATCTGTCTCTGGGTGGAAAGCAGTGGATAAGGCCACATCTATTTTCAGTTTTTCACATAATTTTTTCCAAAATCTGGAGTTGAACTGGCTCCCTCGGTCTGACACCACTTTGCTTGGCAAGCCATGTAAACGCACAATTTCCCTTATAAAAATATCGGCAAACTCTGCCGCCGTGGGTAATTTCCGTAATGGTACAAAATGTGCCATTTTAGATAAAAAATCCACTATAACCAACACTGTTGTGAAGGATTTTACAGGTGGTAAACCTACAATAAAGTCTACGCTCACAGTGTGCCAAGGTTGTTTGGGTGTTGGCATTGGTATTAACAAGCCGTCAGGAGCCTTATGAGAAGATTTATGTCTTGCACAAATTGGACAGGTAGTGACAAATTGCTTAATGTCCTTTCTTATAGTGTCCCACCAAAAGTGTTTTTTGCACATTTTCCAGGGTTTTTACCCAACCAGGATGACCTGCCAACGGTGAGGCGTGATGCCAAATTATCACCTGTGTTTGTAATTCAGAGGTGGGCACTAACAGCATGTTGTCGTGATTCAATAAACCTCGTTGTATTGTGTTATGGGAATCCTTTAACCAATCCTGAGGTGCTATTTGCATGTGTGCATTATATAGATCTGTGATGAAATCCTTCTGTTGTACTGGTGCCAACAACTTTTGGGGAGGAATAATGGGTTCTCCTATTTTATCTTGTTTCATGTCTGAGGTATGTCCGTATCTAGATAACACATCAGATTGAATTTGTTGGGCACCTGGTCTATAGGTTATAACAAAGTCAAATGTGCTAAAAAAATTTAACCAGCGCATCTGACGTGGTGTTAGTGCTTTAAGTGATCCAAAAAACTGTAGGTTCTTATGGTCAGAAAAGATTGTAACTGGGTACTTGGCTCCCATTAAATGGTGCCTCCATTCTGAAAAGGCTACTTTGATAACTAGTAGTTCCCTTTCAGCCACAGTGTAATTTTGTTCAGCTGGCAATAACTTTTTGGAATAGAAGGCTATAGGATGTAACTGGCCATCTACTGCATCTCGTTGAGAGAGAACTCCTCCTAAAGCTACTTGTGAAGCATCCGCTTCAACAAAAAAGGGCAAGTCAGGATCCGGATGTTTCAGAATTGGGGCTGAAGTGAACTTTTGTTTTAGGAGTTGAAAGGCGTGTGCCGCCTCATCAGTCCAAATAAATCGTTGCCCTTTCCGCAACAAGGTAGTTATTGGGGCCGCAATGTCTGCAAAATGTGCAATAAACCTCCTATAAAAATTGGCGAAACCCAGAAATTTCTGAATATCTTTTACAGAGGATGGTTCTGGCCAATCAGCAATAGCACTGAATTTCTTTACATCCATAGTTATTCCTTGAGGTGACAGGCAGTATCCTAAAAAGTCCACCTTGTTGACATTAAAAGTACACTTTTCTAACTTAGCAAAAAGATGATTTTCTTTTAACTTTGATAATACTGCACGAACATGTTGGGTATGTTCTTCTGAGTTCTTAGAGTAAATGAGGATGTCGTCTATGTATACTATGACACAAACGTCCAGGAATTCGTGTAGGACCTCATTTATAAAGAACTGAAAGGCCGCAGGGGCATTACATAACCCAAAGGGCATTACTGTGTACTCAAATAAACCAAACTTTGTCTTGAAAGCTGTCTTCCACTCATCCCCCTCTTTTACTCGGACCAGGTGGTAAGCTCCCCGCAGATCTAGTTTAGTGTATACAGTAGAATGTCTTAATTGATCCAACAACACAGGTATTAGAGGAAGAGGATATTTATTCTTTATTGTAGCCTTATTTAGTCCTCTATAATCGATACACGCGCGCAGGGATTTATCCGGCTTCGGGATAAAAAAGAGTGGAGATGACACCGGAGATGTGGAATGACGGATGAACCCAGACTGTAGTAGGTCATCTAGGTAGGTTCTTAAGTATTTGGTTTCTTCGTCAGTCAAAGCATATACTCTGTTATTAGGTAAAGGGGCCCCTTGGATAAGATCTATACGGCAGTCATAAGACCGATGTGGGGGCAGCACACTAGCCTTTACTGGATCAAAGACGTCTTTAAAGTCAGAATATTCAGGAGGGAGACTTGGTTCATCTTGTGTAACACTAGCACAGTGTAATACTGTGCTCTGTTCTGTACCTGCTTCTTGATAGCAATTGGTTCTACAGAAAGAGGAATCCAAAGTAACAGTTCTATTCACCCAATCAATTTTTGGGTTATGAGTTGTTAACCAGGGTACCCCGAGAATCAAACCAAAATTAGGAGTATCTATCAGATCAAAGCTAATCACCTCTGTGTGCCCGTTCTGATAGACCATAACAAGTGGACTTGTTTGTTTTGTGATTAATCCAGAGGTCAATTCTGACCCATCCACTGCACATACTGCTTCTGGACAAGGCTTTAGGCACATAGGAAGTCCTAAGATTTCAGCTAACTTATTATCCACAAAATTTCCTGTCACGCCTGAGTCCAGTAGGACAGGGAGAGAATGCCTCACTTGGGTAGTAACAATTAAAACGACCTGAATTATGAAATGTCTAGGTATGTGCGGTACCCTGAAGGCTGCAGCATTAGAGGTTTGATTAAGATATTTTCTCGAACAAGTAACCTCTCCCCTTGTCGAGCTTAATCGTTTCCCGATTCAGTTGAGGAGGTGGAGGAAACAGCACCCTTTCGTGGAGTTTTAGGCTTTACTGGACATTCTCTGGCAAAGTGACCTGCCCTGACACAATATAAACATAATTGAAATTTTCTCCTTCTTTCTTTTTCCTCTGATGTGAGTGGACCTCTGAGTGTCCCTATTTGCATAGGCTCTGGTTCAGGGAGTTTATTATCTGTGTCTTTCTTCTCGTGTCTAATAAAAGTTAACCCGTGATTCCAGTTTGTATTTATCTCCCTTTCTTTCTCCTAGTCTATGTTCTAATTTCACAACTAAATCTACAAAGTCCGAATAGTCTTTTGGCAAATCAACGATATGAGCCAGCACGTCTTTTAACTCGTATCTCAAACCTTTATAAAAAAGGGAGACACGCTTTTCTTCTGGCCACTGTGTCTCGGTGAGTAAACGATTAAAACTAGTGAGATAGGTCAATAAATCCTTGTTACCTTGTTTAAGATTTAAAAGCTCATTATCACTTGCCTGCATGAAAGTGTGTTTTGCAAAAAGGCTGGTCATGGTACGTTTAAATTGATTCCAATTATGGAGGATGGGATCATCTCTATCCACGAAAGGAATTGACCAATTTGCTGCTGTGCCACCCAAATAAGACAAGACGAATGCCACTTTCGTATCATCAGTAGGGAACTGTTGTGGCTTACAAATGAAGTGTAATTGACATTGATTGATAAAAACATGGAATTTGTTACTATCTCCATGAAAACGTTCAGGTGCTGCTAAGGGCACAACATTAGGAACATTAACAGTAACCTCAACTGGGGAAGGCAAAGTTGTATGTTTTGATGGCGCCCCTGTCTCTGAGGAGGTTTTAAACAAAGGCGTAGAAGCTGTGTTCCACTGAGATCCCCTAAATTTATACCTGTTTAAATCCTGTTTTAAAGAGGTATTCTCCATCTTTAATCTCTCTATTTCCTCTTGCATATGTTGCAAGATGCCAGACACTGATTCATTTTGAGCCAAGTCCTCATTTAGGGCCTGCGCCATATCCGTGACGTCAATGCCCTCTATTTCTTCCCCGGTATTCATCGTCCACCAGAACTGAAATTTTTTAAGTCTTGTGCTTCTGTCAAAGCCCAGCTCACCTGAGTTCTTGTTCAGTTCTGATGGAGGTTGAAGACAATCCGACCCCACCCTGAAACTGCTTGTTCCAGCACACTAGTTTTTAAAACAGTGCACTAAGAACAGAAGCTCAAGGGAAGGGGGGAAGTGGATAAAATAAAAAAGAGAGACAACACCGTTCTTTCGTTTCCACTGTTGAAGTGCTGCACAAATCTGCGGCCCTTTCTGACTTCTGTAGAAACTGGTGCCTAATGAAACATAAACAAAGAACAGATAAGTGCAACCTATTCCTAAATGGGTTCCTGACTATCCCTTTATTTATTAGAAATTCTCTTCTAAAAGTACCTCTTGGATCCTGGTCTCTAGTTTCCAGGTTTGGAATGTGTTACTGCTCTGGGATGTGTTTTCTATTACTGTAAAGCTTCTAAAACATTAAACAAATACCGTTATCAGAATTACCAATATCAAACATTCATCATAATATAACTAAAGCCTAAATTCCCAATAGCAGACTCACTTTTCCCATATTTCCAGAATCTTTTATAAAACAAATACTGTACTTTTACATCAAAATACAGCATGTAATTTGTGCAAGTCCTTGATTTACTGTTTGCCTTGCTGTTAATGGTTTCCACTGTTCGATTCTTAAAAGTTCCATGAGAAAAAACAATGTTTGCTTCACAAAGTTCTGCAAAATGTTCTTGTAACAAAGAGTTTGAATCACAATGTTCGTGGGAGGTATTTCGTTTCAAATTGTCTATACACGAATCCAGAAATTGTTGTCAAAGTTCTTTCAGGTAATAAAAGGTTTTGCACTTACTTGTTGCTGGCAAGAGATACTGATCAGTCTAACCTTGTCTTCTTTCTCTTTTGCAGGTTACTCATAGGAGAGAGGCTGAAGCAAGGAGGAACCGGAAACCGGAAGAAGGAAGAGCCAGAAGCTGCGCCCATTGAAGTCAATGAAAGTCTGTAAAGAGCAGGAGTGCCAGCGCCGAGGGATCTGTTCTCAGGTAAGTGGGAGGTAGACGAGCACAAGCACTGGGTGAGGCTCGGGGGATGCCTTTTATAGACAGGGCTGGGTGTGGTTTGAAGGGCTGGGTGTGGTCCTCACATGCTGCACATGTTCTTGGAAGGTGTGCAGAGCTGGGTGTGGTTTGAAGAGCTGGGTGTGGTCCTCACATGCTGCACATGTTCTTGAAAGGTGTGCAGAGTTTCAGTTATTATGCAAATTAGTTGGATTAACACATGGCCTAGGGAGGAGTGCTTTAAAGAAGCCTTGGTAAAAGCAAGGCCCAATGTGTAAACAAAACAGCACATTAAACAACATACACAGAAGCCTAAGGGGGGGGGGAAGGTGAGATAACAAGAAAGGCTTTCAATAGTAAGTTTAAAAGGGAGCTATTACAGAACCCACTAGTGCAGTGAGAGGGGACATGCTCTTTGCTGTGTACAAACCCTAACACTTCCTCTCCATTATGCTTCATCCACTAACTCGAAAAGACAAATTCTCCAAGTATCCTATACTTCATCATGTGACTCTTAGAATTACCATGCCCCACTGGAGATAGCACAAAGTAGTCAGAAAGACAATACCTAATCTGTTTTCCCCAATTAGAATATCTCATAAAGGTTCTCTTAATCATTTTTTCTCACCTTTACTAGTGGTTGTAGTAAAATATACATTTAAGTAGGTTCCCTGTATGCGCCTCACGTGCATGCTGGTCTCTTACCTGCACCAAGGCCAATGCCACAGTCTCTGTTTCCTTCCATGATATGGAAGCTAAGCGATGACGTCTGTTTCTCAGTCACCCAAGATCAGGTGAGGCAAAGGCCATGGTTTGCACTTGCAGGATGTACTGGTCTGCTATGATGCACAGCTGATGCAGCTTTCCTTCAATCTCCTTGTACTTTTCTGGGCAGTAGTCTACTTCTGACAAAATGCTACCACCATACCAAGGAATCCAAGGAAGCCCCACTTTACCATCCCAAGCCCCGCAGACGAACATAAGTGGCAGTGGCGGCTGGTAATTTTAGGAGGGAGGGGAGCAGGCAGGACACACAGGCACACATGCACATTCACACTCATTCGTTCATACCTGCGCACACACACACATCAATTCACAAAACTCATCATATAATCAGACATACCATCACCCACGCACCAAACAATCATTAAAAAAAAACACACACACACACACTTACCTTCAGCTCTGCCTCGGAGGTCCCAGGAAGGTTGGGATTGCTGCCATCTCTCACTGGCTAACCGAAGGTCAGCCAGTGAGGGAAGGCAGCAGTCCAAACTCATCACACAGTGGGATTGGGTCATCCGTGAGACTGCTGACCCCACCCCACTCTGTGACGAGGTGTCAATGATTGACATTTGGCCCTGGGCGCTTCAGGGTTTAAAACTGAAGCGCCCAGGTCAGAAGCAATCAGTGGCGTTCCCCCTCATCATGAGGGGGAGGGCCTTGAGGCACCTTTGCTATGCTGAAGCGGTCACGCCCACAGGTCTGTGACTTCTCCAGCCCAGCATAATTCAGCTCAGGCAGCCGGGAGCGTGCTCAAATAGCGCATGTCTAGCTCCTGGCTCCCTGACCTGAAAATGAAGAGTGTCTGTCAGGCTTACCTTTGCTCAGCCTGACAGACACTCTTCTTTAGGGGCAAAAGACTGATTTGAACTTCCTGTAAAGCGAAAGCCTGAAATAAAACAAAAATACTAATAGTAAAATATTTCTGAGAACCATATGCTCAGAAAAGGGTCTGTTGAAGACTGACAAACTAGACAGGAAGTTATAACTGTGGTGTGGTATCTGGAGAAAAGCATGCTCTCCATCTTTTAAGTAGTGGAATGTAAAGGAATTCTATATTCCTGGGGAGAGAGACTGGGGGCAGGCTGAGGAAGGAGTACAAGAAAGAAGTGCTGCTGTGGCTATCTAGGTGGATGAGATATTTTGGATTATGATAAAAGACCATTTTGAAGACCTCATCTTTATGGACTTCTTTTCTACACTGGCGACGAGGGTCTGGACTACAGCAAGGAGTTGGTTCTGAACTCATCTACATCTTCTTCTTCAAATTTACCTTGTTATAAGACTGTATTTATTGTGGTGAGTCTTATTCATCTTTGAATATTTCTATGAAACATCTTTAGAAAAAAAAAAAAGAGAGAGAAAGGAAGGAACTTTCTTCCTCCTGTGCTTGCTGTATTTGTGGTTATACTTCAAACGGAAAGACTTATAAGAAAGCATGAGAACTAGTACAATACCTTTCCTTTATTGAAGTAATATGATATTTACAGCTTAAATTTTGACATTGGGTAAATACTTCAAGAACGCATCACAAATATCAATTGCTGAATGTACGGTACGACCTGCAGGCATTTTTCAAATTCAGTGCGGTCAAGTGCGCATGCAGATTTTTCCAACGCGCTTCGTCTCGCGTGTAACCAAGCAACTTGGTGCACGTGGACTGCTTGGTTACTAATGCGCACTGTCTCGCGTGTAACCAAGCAATTTGGTACATGCGCTCAAACTCGCACGCGTTTAGCTTGAGTGTGAATAAATCTAATTGGAAAAAATAAAGGAAGAATAAAAAGAAATATTGTGCTTACCTGTGGAGCTGCAGCCTTCTTTCATTTGGAACTCGTCCAGCAAGCAACGACAAAACAAGTAGGATTTCCTTAAGAAAACGCCTGTTTAGCGTCTAACTTAACAAAAGGAGGGCGATAGGCAACAAATAAAAAATAAAAAAAAAGAGAAGAAAAGGAAAAACCCATTTACTAAAACCATTTGAAGAAATATTAACTATGCAGAATATACCTCCGCCTCCTTTTTTCTTAACTGTCCCAGGTGAAGCACCAATTATCTGGTCCAAATGGAAAAAGTATTTTCTTCATTATACAAGGGTGTGTGGTTCGAATTTATCTAATGAATGGAAAACTTCCCTTCTTATGCATTGTTTGGGAAGTGCAGGACAGGAAATTTTCGAAACCCTACCTGAACCAGATGATGATGGGACAGATCTAAACAAATTTGAATTATGCTTGAAAAAGCTGGATTTACACTATTTGCCGAAAATCAGCACAATTCTGGAAAGCTATCACTTTGGTATGAGGGAACAGAGATCGGGTGAATCTATTGAAGATTACATAACAGCATTAAGGAAGCTAGCGGCTACATGCAAATTTGGAATGACACTTGAGGAATGCATAAGGAATCAATTCATGCTAAAATGCTCCAGCGACAAAGTCAGGCAGGAACTTTGGAGCAAGGACGATCCTTCTGTACAGGAGGTAGTGACAATTGCTAACAGAGTAGAGCACACTTTAGTTTGTGTGGAAGAGTTGGAGAGAAGCAAGTGTCCAGCAGTAAATAAAATATCTCAGAAAAATGAGCAACAAGATGACCACAAAGACAGCGATGGAGGAAAAGATGAGGCCAAGCTCAGTCAAATTCAGAAGTCTAAATTCAAGGATACCAAGTGTTTCCGGTGTGGAAATCTAGGACATTATGCTTCTTTTTAAAAAGTGTCCTGCGGCCAATGCAATCTGCAAACTGTGCAACAAGCGTGGACATTTTGCGAAGTGCTGTAGGTCACATAAAGACTTTCCTTCAGTCAAGGTGGTGGAAGACTGCATATTGATGGTTGATGCACAAGAAAAGAAGAAGAAACATCCAAAGGACTTTATAACCATGTGTGGGATTGAGTGTGAAGTCCTCTTTGATTCGGGAGCGTGGTTGACTTTATTGTCCAATTAAGTATTTGATAAGTATTTAAGTCACAGTGTGAAACTGAAGGATCCAGATGTAATTCCAGGGGGTTATGGAGGACAAACCATAGATCTGAGGGGTTACTTTGAATCAGAAATTACTTTCAGATCTAACACTATTGATGGGAAAATGTATGTTCCGGTAAAGGGCGATAGTGTTTTAAGCTGGCCACATCAGAGCGAACTGAAGGTCATTTTAGATCTCAATAACCCGATGCCAGTTATGCTTAAGAAGGATTTTGTACAAATGTTAAGTTGTGTGTGTGAGATTTCTGCTTGTAAGAAAAATAATAAGGCTGAAGGTGTACCAGATTTTGTGCATGAGTTCAAGGAGGTGTTTAGTGACACTTTGGGTTGCCTAACCAAATATGTGCATCACATCAAAATCAACGAAGGTACAGTACCAGTAGTATGCAAAGTGCGACCAATACCCATATCAATGAGAGATGATGTGGAAAAAGAAATACGAAGGTTGTGCCTTGAAGGTATAATTGAACCGGTAGAAGCATCAGAATGGGTTTCTCCCATAGTTGTCGCACGTAAATCATCTGGGGAGATCAGATTATGTGTGGACTTGAGAAATCCCAACAAGGCAGTCACTAGTGACCAGTTTCCTCTGCCAAACATAACGGAGATGGTAACTTTATTGCATGGGGCAAAGTACTTTAGTACTTTGGACTTAGCTTCGGCTTATCATCAGGTTGTGTTGCATGCTGATTCCAGGGACCTCACCACTTTTATCACACCTTTTGGTACCTTTAGATTTCTAAGAATACCTTTTGGACTAGTGTCAGCTGCCTCAGTATTTCAGCGTTTAATGCACAATTTATTTGGCTCTGAAATATGGGTAAAGTATTTTCTGGACGATATTTTAGTGTATGCCCAAACGGAAGAGGAGCATGAGGAGAGAGTAAGGAAAGTTTTGAGCATCTTAAGAGATCATGGTCTCACATTAAAGTTGGAAAAGTGTTCCTTTGGAAAAGAGGAAATTGAATATCTGGGACACAAGATTACTTCAACAGGGTTATACCCAAAACGAGATTTGATGGAGAATATATTGAAGTTGCATTCTCCAGAAAAGAAAAATGAATTACTGTCATTTTTAGGGATGGTAGAGTTTCATGCCAAGTTTCTACCCAACTTAGCTTCACAGACAGAGAACATGCATGGATTGCTCAGGAAAGGAGTTGAATGTGCGTGGGATGATATGTGTGAGAGAGAATTTAGTAGTGTCAAAAATTAGTTATCTAAAGTGGGAAGTTTGAAATCGTTTGATCCAAATGAATTATGCTTAATCATGACAGACGCCAGTACCAAAGGCTTAGGAGAAAAGGAAATGATCAGGAGTGGAAACCAGTGGTGTACAATTCACGAACACTGAGGGGAGCAGAAGTACACTATTCCACTATCGAGAAAGAGGCCTTAGGAGTTTTTTGGGCTATCAATACATTTAGGAACTTTGTGTGGGGAAGGGAGTTCCATGTTTATACTGATCACAAGCCTTTAGTGGAAGTTTTCATGAAAAAGGGACTTGACCAAATCTCGACTAGAATCAGCAGGTGGGTTGTTAACCTCCAGCACTTTAATTTCAGAATGTTTTATTTGCCAGGAGCTTATAACAATACGGCAGATTATTTGTCTAGACTCGCTTCTGAAACTGAAGAAGACTTGAACAAGTGTCAAGAAGATGAGTTTAGTGTGTGCAGTATTACAGAAGGAATAATTGAACAGGATGAGTGGATGGAAGCAGTAGCTAATGATCCGGTTTTACAACGTGTATGTCATTCTCTCAAGAACTCGTGGGATTCTGAGAGAAAGATTCTGAAACATTGAAAGGATTCTGGAAAGTAAGGGATGAGTTATCTGTGTCAGGGGAGTTATTGTTTCGGGGAGGAAGATTAGTAGTCCCAAGTGTTTTGACTAATAAAATAATACAACTGGGACACACGGGACACCAAGGAATAAGCAAAACTAAAGCTAGAATTAGCCTAAACTATTGGTGGCCAGGAATGGACTTGAGTATAGAGAGAGTAATTAGAGAATGTCCGGACTGTTGTAACAGTGATAAGATTTATAAAACAAGAGTACCATCGATGTGTGTCAGGAGTTTGTCAAGCAGACCGTGGGATGTGGTAGCTATGGATATCGTAGGACCAGTTTATGGAAGAGCAGGAAGCAGTTACATTTTAGTTTTAGTGGATCAATTTTCCAGGTGGGTCGAGATGAGCGTGGTCAGCAGTGTGGAAACTAAGAGGATAATTGGTCTTCTTGAAGAAATTTTTGCTCGGGAAGGATTTCCCAACTCTATCTTAACAGTCAATGGTCCGCAATTCATCTCCAAGGAAATGGAGGAGTATCTCAGGAAATTGGGGATCAAGCATAAGTTATGCTCATTGTACCATCCAGAAGGGAACGGAGTGGTAGAGAGGTTTAATAGGTGTATAAAAGAATGTGTGCAACTGGAGTTGGCGGCAGGCAGAAATTGGAAAGAAGGTTTACATTTTTTTTTAGTAGCATACCGTTTTACTCCACATTCGACCACTGGGGCAGTTCCTTTTGAGTTGTTCAGGGGTAGGAAAGCTAATACTATATTAGCGCCAGGATGGGTATCTACGGACAAAAACAAGGCAGTTTCCTGGTCTCAGGAGGAGTATAACAGGAGCAGTGAAAAGGTTTGAATGGAAAAAAGGAAAGAATATTTTGATAGAAGAAAAAGGGCATGTTCTGTCAATGTAAAGGTAGGGGATGTGGTTTTGATTAGGAAACCAATATTAAGTAAGAGTGGGAGTAAATATTGGGGTCCATTTGTGGTCACTAAGTTGTTCAAGAATGCAGTCAAAGTTAGTGACGGAAGAATATGGAATCTCAATCGTATTGTGATCTCTAGGAAGAAAGATGTTTAATTCTTCTCTGTTTATCTGTGAAATTGTTTTCTGGGAATAATTTCCTTTTAAGAAATTTTAATATGTGCTTTTATTGTATCGTTTTTAATGTACATAGTTTTTTGTTTGTTTTATGTTTATAACTATTTTCATTGAGGGAAAGGTGTGTGGTATCTGGAGAAAAGCATGCTCTGCATCTTTTAAGTAGTGGAATGTAAAGGAATTCTAGATTCCTGGGGAGAGAGACTGGAGACAGGCTGAGGAAGGAGTTGAAGAAAGAAGTGCTGCTGTGGCTATCTAGGTGGATAAGATATTTTGGATTATAATAAAAGACCATTTTGAAGACCTCATCTTTATGGACTTCTTTTCTACATGTGGGTCCTTCTGGGAAGGTACTCTAGCTTCAGTTTTAGTGAAATAAAGATAGGGCAAAAGGTTCTGTCGAATGAGAAAATTCACATAAGGTAATGACAGGAATGAGCAAGTAAATAAAAAAAATCACCGCACTCCATAACAATAGAATTGTTAGGGGATATTCGTACACTTAAGACACCACTTACATATTCTTGATTAGACATTTGTTTAGAAGTGCCTAGGTCTGTGATGGGTATTAAAACTTTTGAAAACACCCACAAAGTTATGCCTTTGCTTTGTTCAAAAGATCTGTGTCACATTTACGACTGTAATACTTTTGCATATCTTCCCGATATCCGGTAGCGTAACTGCAATTGTCATTGATTCCACTGTTTTCCTTGTTAAAGTATACTTACTTGCACAAAAGAATATGTGAATTGGGTGCCAAGTGATCTGCTCACAGCAGTGCTTAATCCGGAGCTCGGCACTGGTGCTTAATTGTCAATACAGGCACTTTTACCAGTCTGCTACATGCATGTGCTGTTTGCCTAAATTAGAGATGAACAAAACAACAGGTGTTTAATAAATGAATAACATTAAAAATTACTATTATCCAGTCGCTGCTCGCGCAAATGAAAAGGGGTGGGGAGGCGCACGGGGGGAATTAATGAAATTAAATACAAAATAATTGGGAAAAAAACCACTTACCTCCGCTCCCGTGCCACTCCGCTCCTCTGCTTCAGGCTCCCAGCCTGCCCTGTGCCAATCCTGAGGCTACTTATAGCAGCCTCAGGATTGGCTGGGAGCTGTCAGAGTCACCAGATCCTCGGGGTCCGTGCACGTTCCCAACACTTCCACCACAAGACAGCTCCAATACTCTGATTAGATTTATCACAGAGTCTAAGAGAGTCCAAGAGGGGAAAAGGGGATTATGACGGGAACAGCTGGGAAGGAGACCTGTAGGAAGCAAAAGGTTAAAACACAACATCAAAATTACATCTCATGAAATCAGTACCATGCTACAACTCTAAGCTTCGTCTTTTCCGAAAAAACATGAACAACCCTGGAATAATCCTAAAACTGACTAGGCTTTAGATGACCGAATACCTGAGGAAGAAACAGGAAAAGTTAAATAGGACTTTCAGATTCAAGTACTTTCTTTAGCATGAGAATCAGGAAACACTCTGAGCAATTTCTAAACAACCATATGAATCTCCTTTTATGAATACATATCAGGAGCACACAGCATTACATCAAAAATTCTGGTATTGTTGTGTTCATCTCAGAAAAAACATTTGGAAGTAAATTGCGCACATTACAGATTTTTATATGAGTATTAAACACCATAAAGGTTTGTGCACCATGAAATCACACAACGTACTCAAGGAATAAATCACGCAACGTGTCAACTTGAAATGCTACCAAGAAAATGTCTTAGAATGGTAGCGCACAGTAACTTACATTATTTATACACGAGGAAAGAATTGCGCGTCTTGCCGATTCAAATGCCACCGTACAAATGCCAAGAAATAGTAGCACACAATGAACAACATGAAAAGCACTCAGGGAAAGAATCACGCGCCTTGTCGATTCAAATGCCACCATACAAATGCCAAGAAATAGTAGCACACAATGAACAACATGAAAAAACACTCAAGGAAAGAATCGCGCGTGTTGCCGATTCGAATGCCACCATGTAAATGCCAGAAAATGATAGCGCACAATGAACAGCATGAATTACACACGAGAAGTGAACGCGCGTTTCACTGATTCGAATGCCACCATGTAAATGTCAAGAAAAGATAGCGCGCAATGAACAACAAAGTTAAATGCTCATGAAACGAGTTGCACGTCTTGCCAACTCGTAAAACATCATGTAAATGTCAAGAAATATCAGCGCGCAATGAACAATAATGTAATAACGAAGTAAAATCTTTATGGAATAAATTGCGCGTCCTCCCTATTTGCAAACCACTATACAAATGTCAAAAAATGGCAGCGCACAAGTAATCTGTTATTCATTTAAGAAGTAAAAGCAAGAATATGAAGATTCTCAATTACGGTGTTGGGAAATGTCGAAACACCGTCTTACCGCCTGGAAACAGTGATCACCAATGAGAGATGAGTGCAGAAGACTGGAAAATCCAAATAGGCCGCCGGGACAGGAGCTCAGGAAGAAGCTGCTGCTCCGCACCGGGACCTCTGAATAGTGAGCACTGGAAGTTGGGCTGACTCTCTTTTATAGAGTCTTGGCCCAGCCTAGAACCACGCCCAGGCATGTTGCAGGGAAAGTCTCCAGAAGGCCCTGGAAAGGGACCACACCCTAACACACTCTGAATGTCTGCAGCAATACATTGTAAATGTACAGTATTTATAAGCACCTTAAAAATGAATCTTTTGGATGGAATTCTGCAATGCAAAAGGTTAAACAATAACACACAATCACAATGCATAAATTACTTTATCTTGCAAGTGTTGGGTTTTTGCATTCTAGATGCCCGTAGAGCGCGCACTGTCCTGGTGTTGACAGGAGCCCGGCAACTAACTATGTTGCCGGGCTGGAGACAGCCTACTGCACATGTGTGTTTGGCCAGCCCAAGATGGCCGGCCAAACACACATGCACTCTGAGGGAGAGTGCTGAGCCCTCTCCCTCAGTGCACATCACCCCCGTGGCCCCACCCCTTTCCCCAAAAAACGACCATGAACGCAGGTTATGATCGTTTTTTGGGAAAAGGTTTGCAGCTGCCGCTGCTGGTGGGGGGTGCGACGCTCCTCCACCCCTATGGAGGAGCCGCCCCTGCTATTCTCTGCTTCCTAAGTCATTCTAATTGCTTTGAGGGCTTGCAATAGTCTGAACTGTCACACTTGTAGGGTCTTATGGTTAGTTGGTTCTGTCCTTGGCGGCACTGGAAGGGTCAATGGGTGGTGCAAATATAAAGATGCTTTCGCCACCCTCAAAATGTAGCCAGTGTTTCTAAATGGCTACATTTGGAGGGTGGCTAAAGCATCTTTATATTGACTCATTACTTTTCCTGGGCTTAATGGCGTTAACCCAGATAGAATCCAGGCTTACCCACTAAGCATACTTTAATTTAACAAACTGGGCATTATGAGGGACTGCATAGCAAAGGATGCTGCAAACTGCAGTGAGGACATTGGCACTTATGTTTTTTTTTTTTTTACAAATTGAGTCGGACAATTTAGTCAAGTTGGGAAGTTGGAATTAGAACTCAGGAAAACAGTTCCCTAATCAAACAATTTAGCCAGTGTAATATGGCTAGATCTACAGCTGTCATAACATGTCCTTACTCACTTTTGAAATCTGCATGTGGAAGAAACAAAGGGTCAGATGTATCAAGTCTTTTTGCATTCGCAAACGGTGCGAATGCAAAAAGCCCTTTCAGAATGTATGAAAGACATTCTGAACGCAATTTTAAGGAATCGCTAAAATAGCGATTCCTTAAAATTGCGACCCTGTTTAGAGAGTCGCAAATTGCGACTCTCTAAATTAGAAATCGCAAATAAGGATTCCTTATTTGCGATTCCTTAGCACATGTATGAAGCAATTGCTAAATGCGATTTGGGCATTTAGGAATCGCTAATTACCACCAAGTTGAACTTGGTGGTAACCATGTGCAAAATTTAAAAATACATTTAAAATGCATTTTTAAAATGTACATATAAAGCACACATGCCCTTTTGGCATGTGTGCACCTTACATGTTCCCCCCCAAAAAAATTGGGGTGCAGCAGAGGGGGCCTTAGGCCCCCAGCACCCTGGGGTTTTGCATTTCCAAAATTGCGATTTCTAGTTCAGAAATCGCAATTTTGGAAATGCAAAAAATTTTGCAGATAAGGGCCAACAGGCCCATAGGTGCGAATGGGGGCCAGTATCGCAATTTGCGCTTCGTTAATTGCATTTGTGATTTTTAAGAAATCGCTATTACCGATTCGCAAATGTGATACATGGCATTTTGCGAGTCGGATATAGCGATTTCTTAAAAATCGCTATTTCCGAATCGCAAAAGGCCTAAAGACTTTTCTAGATGAAACCCATTTTACATGGTACAACTATTCTTGTAATGTTGAAATATTTTTAGACATAGCATATTGATAAGATTTTTTACATATTGGAGAAGTGTTGAAGGAGCCGAAAAAATTGAATCTCTTGAACAGATGTGGATGAGCCACTGAAGGCTTGGGCCAGACACCTGGCTCTGCTCGAGGATCTCTTGACACTTGAGGCCAAAAAAGTTGAGCCTCTGCTGCCTCCCAAGCTCTAGCCTCATGTAACAGGAATTAAAACCAAAGCATTAACATTTGATGTAAAAAGAATAGTGAAAGAGTTACACATTTGGAGACTGAATTGCAAAAAATGAAACCAGAAAACCAGGGATAAATCATGACTTCTTCTCTTAACCGAATTGTGATCCCTGGAGAATATTGTATTTTGGCAAGGCCTCATTTTTCTTCATTATCACATATAAGAGGACCTTCAAATATGTGTGTTCAGGATGTGTGCTGTACAAAAACATTGTGTTTCATTTAATGAAGTACAGTTCTGCTTAATTTATGAAATCTGCTACATCAAAAGCGCTTTTGTATAATTCTTTTTTTTTTTTATTTACCAAATCAAGTAGTGCTCACCATCTTACATTGGTTAATAAAAATGAGTAATGGGTCCTGCATTTCTGTGTAGGCATGTCCACCGTCTTCGATTGGTTAATAAAAATTAAGAATGGGTCCTGCATTTTGTGTAGGCATGCACATTCATGGTGACACCATGGTGAAACTGTGGCATGTCTATAGAATACCATGACCATCAACAGCAGCTGCATCATCATGCCTTTTTATGATTATTGTGACATTATAGTTAGTGGTTTAAAAGAGACAAGAGTGTTTTAAAAAAATGTAAAACCACTGACATTTACCAGCTTAGTGAACTAACTATAACTTGTAATTCTGTCATGCAATGCTGTGGACCTCACATATTACATCATTGATGACCTCTCTAGGCTTTGTGTCAGTGTCTGATAGGGTTTGTGGACTTAAATGAATGCCTTGATAGATTTTAATGGTCCTTTCCCTTTTTAAACATTGAACACACTCCAAAAATAGTTCATACTCTAAACTTAATGGGATCATGCTGGTAAAGTCTTCACATGGCCCACAATGATGGGTATGAGTTTCTAATAACACACCTTCTGTCATGCCCTATGGACAACCCCCTGTAGGTTGGTAAAATACAATGCACACATTCCTGACATGAACATAATAGTGTACAACCTTACAGCCATGTTTATGACTCCAGTGTGAGTTAAGCCCCCTCTAAGTTGGTCACTCCTACATTTTCAATAATCTTCAATGCCCAAAATCATCAAGGAAGTTCTGGAAACAAACATTCACACCTTACACACAACCTGTTTGCATAGAATTTGTCTAAAGCACTGCATTGCAACTATTTAACAGAAGCACACTCCCAGACATCCAAGAGAGGACTGGTGGTTTGTCCATTGTCGACAGAAGCTTGGGCACTTGTCATTGATTTTTTTAAACAGGCTTTGATTTCAAACCGCAGCCTACTTTGAAACATGCCTCTGCAAACCACATCAGGTGTAGTCAGCATTTACCTTGTTTAACATGGAGTAATATTTGCACCCCAACCTCTAGTGATTTGTAAACAATACACCATATAAATTTCAACATGCACAATCACACTTGTCTCCAGAGCTTTCCTTATTTCCATGCTGTGGACACACACATGTACAATAAACTACTCTATTGTGTATATGACTATCGTGTGATCAATGATGTCATCAGTCAATTTAGTTGTCATAAGTGATATAATTTCCCATGACATGAGTAATGTAATACGTGAGGTCAAAAAGCAGTGCATGAAAGGGCAAGGTGTATTTATGGTTCAGACTGAGTTTCCATTTAATAGACAATTTTTTGATTTGTCTGTGCCTTTGACCCCGCAAATGAATTTGCACCTTACTTGGCATGAAAGTAGAACTTTGCTCAGAGTATGATCTTTTTTGGTTTGATATAAATGCATTCAGTAGTTTTTGAGATGTAAGCATTTTTAAAAAGTTGCATGGTAGGCTTTAAAGGGTTTGCACTTTTGTATTTATGTGCTATTTGGGATTTACAAATAATTTGGGATTCACAAACTGATAGACCTGGCATCCTTGGCGCAGTCCCCCTTGTCTTTTGTCTACTTCATATGTTGTGACTGTCTGCTGGACTTAGTTATTTGCTGGTTTTTGGTACTCTGGGCACTTGACCACTGCTGACCAGTGCTAAAGTGCAAGTGCTCTCTGTATTTGTAATTGGCTTTTCCATGACTGGCATATTTGATTTACTAGTAAGTTTGCCTACTTCAAAGGCAGGAAGGGGTATAAATAGTGGACCCAAAACCCCAGACTTTTAGATTACTTCTAGGTCAAGAGGAAGGTCTGCCAAGCTTTGTGGCAATCCTGTGCTTAAAAACCTTGCTAGAAAAACAGACATTTGAGGTAAGCAAATCTAGAGTGTCGCTGGTGTTACTGGGTGCTCCTTGCTGGAGCTGCTCTCCACCTAAACTTAGGAACTACCCAGAGTTCTCTCTTTTGTTTTGCATAATTTATGCATCACTCCAACCTTGGAAGGGTGTTGTTTTAACTTATACTGGGTGTTCCCTTGTGTCCGGACAAAGCTAAACCTCTCTGATGAAACGTAATGACATTGAAACATGTTTCAGGGGTTGATTTTGCTCATTCCAGGTTGGCTTGGGTGGTATTTTACCAGTCCAAAGCTGTAACACTGTGGCTGGAGTGGTGAAAGGCTTTTGTCATTTCACAGCTCGGCAAGGATGACACTGGGCCAATCCTATGCTTAAAGATTGTGCTTGGACAAATGGCAAAATACTTTGTTGTTTTCTAAATGGCACAGTGTCAATCCTATGCTTAAAACGTTGCTAGAAAAACAGACATTTGAGGTGAGCAAATCTAGAGTGTCGCTAGTGTTGCAGGGTGCTTCTTACTGGAGCTGCTCTCCACGAAAACGTAGGAACTACCCTGAGTTCTCTCTTTTGATTTGCATAATTTATGCATCACTCTACCCCTGAAAGGGTGTTGTTTTCACTTATACTGGGTGCTCCCTTGTGTCTGGACAAAGCTAAACCTCTCTGATGAAATGGAATGACATCGAAACACGTCTCAGGGCTTGCTTTTGCTCATTCCAGGTTGGCTTGCGTAGTATTTTACCAGTCCAAAGCTGTAATACTGTGCCTGGAGAGGTTAAAGGCTTTTGCCATTTTACAGCTTGGCAAGGAAGGCACTGGGCCAAACCTATGCTTAAATATTGTGCTGTACAAATGGCAAAAGAATTTGTCATTTTCTAACTCGGCATGGATGGCACTGTGTCAATCCTATACTTAAAAACTTTGCTAGAAAAACAGGCATTTGAGGTGAGCAAATCTAGAGTGTTGCTGGTGTTTGCGGGTGCTCCTTACTGGAGCTGCTCTCCACCTAAACTCAGGAACTACCCAGAGTTCTCTCTTTTGTTTTGCTTATATATATATATATATATATATATATATATATATATATATATATATATATATATATATATATACACAATAAAAAGGCCTGTGTCAAAGAGACCAATTTATTAGGGCCAATCCTTGGGCATGGAGGGTTGGGTGCACTGTACAAGGCCAAAGGCCACATGTTGTGGGTGTTGGCTGCCCACGTTTGGGTGCATGACCTGACCAGAAGCTAAGTCTGAGCCCTAATCCCGCTGCCCATGGTCAAAGACTTTGTGTAGCATGGGTTGGCTGCCTTCTGAGGGTTGGGCGCAGAGAACTCTTGGATGTGGTATATCATAGAAACAAAAACTCACACCAAAAAATTATAAAGCAAGGATTTGTTTAGCTTTGAGTATAATAGAGCAGCATACGTTTAAAATAAAACTAAAAAATGTACCTGATAGCTACAGCTATGAATTAAAACAAAAAAACACTGAATTCCCAAGTTATAGTCAGGAGCTCATTTCATAACTCACACAAGAAACCTCCTCTTAACTGAGTTCTAGGAACAGCCTTTCCCTGTTGGCAGCAACATGCCTTGGCCGGTCCCCCATTTGTACATGGCTTCAGACAGCGTCTGCTGGGGAGCTGCCCAGATAGGGCCACAGGCAAAGCTAGACCATAGTGTGGTGGCCATGGGGAGTGGCAGTGAGACCCTTCGAAGACATAGGGGGGCATTCTGACCCTGGCGGCCGGTGACCGCCAGGGTCACCGACCACGGGAGCACCGCCAACAGGCTGGCGGTGCTCCCTCGAGCATTCTGACCGCGGCGGTTCAGCCGCGGACAGAAACGGAAAGTCGGCGGTCTCCCGCCGACTTTCCGCTGCTCGGGAGAATCCTCCATGGCGGCGGAGCGTGCTCCGCCGCCATGGGGATTCTGACACCCCCTACCGCCATCCTGTTCCTGGCGGGTCTCCCGCCAGGAACAGGATGGCGGTATGGGGTGCCGCGGGGCTCATTGAAGCACGCTCATTCCCAAGCATAATGCAATATGTGTACTAGTGTTATGGTTTGACATTATCTATGTATTTTTTAGTAACGTTCCATTGACAATACTGGCTGGAGGTTTAATTTGGTATTTGCCTATTCAAAACAGAATGTTCTAAAAAGAGAAATGTGTTTTGTTTTTTTACCAGAATTCAACACATTATCTATTCTTTCCAGGGCAAACCCAGCTAATTGGACTGAAAGGTGTTTTTGTAAATCTAGAGCATACACATATAGCACCTTGTAACACAAAGATCCAGCAAGTCAGACAATCCATCAAATAAAATCTTTTAATCGAATGTCGGACTTTACTACTCCTGGTGTACCCCAGCTTGTGAGTATTTTAAAACTGGTCATAAATGTTTTTAAAGTGTGTATGCTGCAAAACTGGTTTGGGGTGGTTCGCCTTCCAAATGTCCTTTCCAGACTGCTCTCCAGACACAGACTTTGCGTAGTGATACTCCTTACAGTAGGTTTGTGTCTGGCCTGAAGCACCCACAACAAAAGGCACAAACCTGGGATGGATGACATCAGTCCAACTGAAAGTGTGATAATAAAAAGACATGATCCCTCACTAAGGGACCCCGTTCTCCTTGCACAACAGATTCTGCAATGCAATTCTACCACTTATCCCTACCATCTGCCACTGGTCATTGCACCACAAACTCTAATCAGTAGCCACTTGCTGGATATCCACCATCCGGCCATAGGAATGGAGGCAATACACTTCTGCTGTCTGGGGAAGCTGTACTCACCCTCCACCTTGTGCCATGTCGAATCAGGTGTCCAAAGTGGTTCCCACTTTGCTTTACAGTACTGTGACCCAAGCTTAAAAAGATATCTGCTGCAGAATTTGTAGAATCTCCTTTCAAAATTTGCACTTACTAATTATTTTTAGCTTTCACCTCATGAGCTGGTCAGCGGTCCTTGCTGAAGTGGTGGTCTGGCAGTAGCTTAGCACTGCACGGACTGTCCAAAGCTAGCACCTATCAAAAGTACTGAATACAACACTATGCAAATAATGTTGTTTCACTCTAGAGTCTTTCATCCTCAAATTGCATACTGTCTCAAAAAGGGTCCTATATTCTCCTAAAATACAGCATGAAAAACTGATCTTTACTTACAAAGTCTTTCTGCAGCCTCTCCTGTTTTCTTTCAAATGACCCTCTTATTCCTTTCCTGTCTTCTGCATGCCTTTTCTCTCAGGGCACAACCTTAATCTAAGTCACTTGCATGTTTGCCTAAGACTCAATGTATTTCTGTCATTTGTGCCCAACTCATTTCAAAGACACCAATGTCTTCTTTTAAAAAAGCCATGCCCCTACAACCTGGCAATACCTAACCTCCTCTAGCTCATCTACTAATCCTACCAAACATCTGCATGAATTTACAGCACCACCCCCTTAATGAAACAACCTAACTCCTATTTAAATTAATCTACTACTAAGAAACTGGAGAGAATTCATGGAATGGTTTGCTTGAGAGCACATGACTAATCCAATAAACAATATCATTGGACTAAGAACTTACCTTGGGTTCCAGGGAAGTATGCTTCCTGGCATAAAGCACTTCAGCGCCTCATTAGGGATAGTAAACGCTATATAAATGAAATTACAATTGCCATGGAAACTATTACTCACACACCAAATGCAATGCATATCAGCTCACAGTGCTTATACCAATGAATATTAACATCTAAATGTGAAATATAATGTAATGACACCATACAATCAAAAAATTAATATGTAGCGTCATCTTTAAGATAATTTACAACATATGTAATGTGAGCACGTCTAACCTTAGTTGGTTTCTTATCTTTAATTTATAAGGGGACGCGTTAGAGGTTTGATGGACCTTTTGACTGCACTTAAAGTAATTCCCACCATAAACCCCAAATGCAACACAAATCATCAACAATATCCATCTACAATATTAATAACCTTTGGAGTCAGTAATAGTCACGCACCATGACACATTTGGCCATGAATAACTACACCTTTTGGTAAAAGTTAGAAAATGTATTTCCCTATATTAACAATGCTATTTTCACATAAATTAGTCTCAAAACCATCTGATACACGTACAAAAAACACTTGTTGACCAAATCTTCTAAAGAATCTCAATTTAACTAGTGCATGGATTATTATGCATTCGAGAGTCGCACTGCGAAATAGAAAAAGCATACATCTAGGTTCAGCAGCTGAGCAACATCAATTATTTGTGAATAGCACCTGTCGACATTTCAGGACTTCCTTTACTAACCTTCTGATTAGAATAGCATGCTTCATGCAAAAAAATGTAGTCAACATAAATTTGGAAAACATCTAACTATAGCCCTACCCAAAATAGCGATTGGTACCTAGAAACAAAAGATAGTTTACAACAAGAACAATAGCATTTTGTTATACCTCTCCTCGTATGGATCAGCAAGCTGCAATTATCTTCGTCAGTTAGACATCAGTTCGGTCAGCATCAGCAATGGGCCAAGAAAGGGAATGGTTCAGAAATGAGGACTCTAAGCTATCTGAACCATTAAGAAAGCAATATCTAAGGGATCAGCATTCAGCATCAGAACTTAAAGCAATAAAGTTAAAGGTAGAAACAAATCATCAGGAACTGTTCAGCTCCCCAGACATAATAGAATGAGCACGAAAGTGAGAATGATCGCTTCTCCTCTGTGCAGTTGGGCTAAGTTAAAATCGTCTAAAGAACTTCCCACGTTCCATTGGTCAAAGAATCATACGTTTATAATTGGTCCAATAGAAATAAAGGTGCAAATCTAAGATATAACTAAACTGTCTTTCACATGCCGATGATTGGCTCCTCTTCTCCTGATCCCACAATCAGTCTCGTCAGGTAACATTTGTGTATCCATCCGTACTCCAGTCAGTGCATCCATTGTTACCTCCTGGGAACATCACTGTCTGACACACTAAACTATACATTGTTTCAATAACTAGTACAAGACATTGTAGCAAGCAGTTCTCATGAGAAAGTTAAAGACATCTGCTAACGTTTGGTCAGCGTTTAGTCACATATTTCCCACGTTTCTATTAGAACAGTACAGCTTAATCTGAGGGTTTGCAAACTAGGCTCAAACCTCGCTAACTTAAGGTCTACACTTAATAAATAAAGCAAATACATAATGCAAATTTATTAGTACATCATATTGCTACATTTACTTAATGAAAATACTTCAACTAATATTAATAAGCCAATAATAAAGACATTAGTGATTAATGACGGACACTCAAGTGGGCACATTTTCCATGTTGCACATTATTTTCTATGTCAGCCAAATTCTATGCAGATTTATAATCCAAAATACATTAATATTTATTAGTAAAAAGTTAGCGTTCACAATCCCTCCTCTGATGTCTAAATATGTCATCACACTTTGCATCTTCCTACACAAATTTTGCTCCCCTAAAATATGTCTTCTTTATAACTTTTGTTTCTTCTTTCCCTTTTTGAATTTTCCCTGAACAATCTTTCCATTTTAATTTCTTCCCTCCTCTGATCATTTTTCAGTTTCTTTATTTCAATCACATGATACAATTTACATATTCTCCATGCTCCAATTATACAAATCACAATAATCAATAACACTTGTATTATCTTCAATATTATCCCTTTCACCCTGGTGGCAAAACCAATTTCCCACATAAGCAAAGCCTTTGCCAACTTTTTCCGAAACTCCAGGTTCTTTCAGCTCTTTCAAATCAGTGCTGTCATTAGTGAAATTGTTAATAAGGCTTCTAATTTCTTTACTATTGTTAAGTATATATGAGCAACAATGTTGTGGATTCAGCATTTTACAAACTCCGACCTCCTTTGCTCAAAGGATGTGTAACGCAAGGCGGTTCTGAAGCATAATAAATCTTACCGCAGCCATTTCTGTATCCATTAGGATCATGGCTTCGGAAAAATGTGTCAGCATCTTATCCACAGTAGTAGAAAACTTTCAAATTTTCAAAGAATTCAGAATAACTCCTACTGAAGGAATTATTGCTCCAAATACGTCTCCAGTATGCCAGAATATGATTGTTGTTTTTGTCTAACATGGTGTAATTCAGCCATTTTAGGTAATTTACTCAGGTTCTCAAGTTGATAAACCTTTTGGAAAACTATCACTAAGTAACGTGCCATGCCATCCTCTAGAAAGACGGTAATACGCATTTGGTCCACAGATGTAATTAACTCCTGAAATTGCTAGGTCTGGTCCATTCAACATGAATGTCCATTTATTCTGAAACAAAAACACATGTCTACATTCACTCGTTCCCACAAAGCTTTCCTACGTGTTGTGCATCTAAAGCTAACCTCCCTTGTGGCTTTATGTCACTAAATGCATGATCATATTTAAATGTCCTTTTCTCTTTTTTAATTTCTCCTTTAATGCCTTTCTCCTATCATCTGTCTGATTTAAGAAGCTATTTTCTATAGGCGGAAGCAAGCATGTCAAATTGTTACGGTGTGCATAAGCAGTGCCAAACGTCAATGTAGGTTCAAAGAATTATCTCAGTAAGTCTATAGTGTTTTCCTTAGCTACTCTACTCAGGTACTTAGTTATAGGAACAAACGAAAACACAACATCATTATTTGAATAGAAATATTGAATGTACTCCTGGTTATAGAATCTTGTTAGTAAAAGACTACAACTGATCCCATAAGTAAGGGGCAAACTATGATAAGTAACTCCTTCTTATATTGATGAAGCAATCTGCATGCAGACATAACAATCTCTCTTATCCATCGTCTCAACATGCTCATGCAGTAAGCAATAGAAAACATTAGAAGAAAGTTCTCCTTGAGTACTAGCTACGTGCAAATATTTCTCATCTATCCTAAACCTCTCTACTTCTGTGAGAGCAGTAGTTGTCTCTAAAGCTGAGGTATGGTTGGCCACATTCTTATCAAGAAGAGTCATGCTCACAATCAACACCAGACACAATATCATACATACAATTGCCAAACAAATACCCATGTATCTACAGCACCTATTCTTCCTATTCTGTTGGCTAAGGATACTCATGATCTGTAAAGAATCAGAAAGTAGAAGAGAAAACTTTATAACTATGTAGCAAAAATCAAGACCAAAATCCTCAAACTTATTTAGCAGTTATTTACAGCTTTGTCTTTCTTCCAGGACCCTTTTAAAAAATAGGTAGCTTGTCAAAATCGTTTTAGCAGCTTGTCAATCATGTTTTCAAAAAGTCTTTCCCCGCTACTTTCAATAGTCTCTTTTACCCTTTCTCAGGTTTACAGTTTTCAAAGTTCAGTTCATTGATCTTCTTCAAGTGTCAAAATATTGACCTGGGATCCAAACAAAAAGACAAACATTCATTCTGACATTCACTTGTTGTTGCATTCACCCATTCAGGACCTGTGTACCTTCGATTTGCAATTCTCTTTCTTTTCAGTCTTTGATCTCCGTTTAACTCTTGTTCACTCAAATCTACTCTTTCCTGAATTGTTGTCATTGTAATTGCTTCTTTTCTTTTTGTTTGTGGCTTCAGCCACTTATCTCCTTTCAGTGGACCTTTTGTCAATGCTCTTTTTAGTGCTGGATTTGTAACATCTCTCTGTTCTGCCGGATTTTCTCTCGACGTACCTGTGACCGGTTCAGGAGGAGTCAGATCGTTTTGGCTTTGATCCACCTCAACTTGCTCGCCCTCTGGATCTTTTGTTTGTTCTGTTTGTCTTTCAAGACTGCCTACTTTTGGGAAAGCCCTCCTCTGACTAGACTCTCCTGCTCCCTCAGTTGAGGTTGGTTCACTGTCACTCTCCTACAGGTCTCCCACTTTGTGTCTCACAGGAGTGTTTGTACTGGCTTCAGTCTGCTCAGATTCAGTCCCTGATTCGCCTTCTCCCCTCTCCAACGCTGGAGATGGTCTGGACGTTGGTGGTACTCTCAACAACTCTTCCTCGTTGTCCAAAGGACACAGTACTTTCAGAGAATGGCTGGCATGGACCAAGTTCAGAACTTCACTAGTAGCCGTAGTAGTAATCGGTACTACTTGGTAAGGGCCTTTCCACCGAGGCTTCAAACATGTCTTCCTCACCTGTTTTCTGATCACAACCCAGTCTCCTGCTCTCAGATTGTGGCTTTGATCTTGAGACGGTTCAGTGTGGTGGCTTCCACCTGTTGAAAGAAAGAGCGAACCACATCAGCCACACCTTTGCAGTAGTCCAACACCATATCATCTGTCATGTTTACAAGAGCATTGGCAGGAACCGCTGGCAACCTCATTGCTCTGCCCCTGAGAATTTCAAGCGGCGACAGTTTTGTTTTCCTGTCGGTGTGTTTCTCATTGTCATCAAAACTAACGGTAGTGCGTCTGGCCATTTCAGATTCATGGACGCCCACATTTTCGCCATTCTTAATTTCAAGGTACCCTTCATCTGTTCCACAAGTCCTGAGGCTTCAGGGCGATAACTACAATGCAACTTCTGCTCAATGTTTAAAGCTGAACATAGCAATTTAATTACTTCATTGTTGAAGTGACTTCCTCTATCTGATTCTAAAGAGACCGGAAACCCAAAACATGGGATCAGTTCCCTAAGCAGCAACTTCGCTACTGTGAGGCTGGCATTTCTTCGTGTAGGGTAAGCTTCAATCCAATGACTAAAGATACAATCACCAACACATATCTAAATCCTTCACATACAGGCATCTCAATTAAATGTATCTGCATTCTGCTAAATGGACCTCCCGCTCTTCCAATGTGGCTCAAATTGACCATTGTCCCTTTACCCACGTTCATCTGTTGACAGATGAGCAATGATGGCAAACTGCTTTGGCAACCTGTCTAAATTTCAGATTGCACCAGTACTGCTTAAAGGTACGGACCATAGCATCCCTCCCAACATGTGCTTGACGATGATAATATGTAGCCATTTGAGTCAGCAGAACCACTCTGTCCCTCCCCGGATACCCAGACATCATCTTCACGTTGAACACATTTTAACTTTACCCAATTCCTTTTCTCATCTTTGTCAACATTATCCTGAAACGCTTTCAATTCTTCCAAGGTATCTATAACATGCATACTGTGAACACATTTTATCTTCTTCAGGTAACAGTTCCCATTTATCTTTGAACGATATACAGTTCAATGCGCAAATCCTTGTGACTTGATCCGCATATCCATTTCCCATTGACACAAAATGTTGTGATTTCAGGTGTGTACTGCACTTCACCATGGCAATCTTTTCAGTCTTTTCAGGCTTTTAAATAGCTTCTAACAACTCATGGATTCTTTCACCATTTTTAACTGGTGAACTAGAAGAGTTTAGGAAACTTCTCTGTGACCACAGCTGGCCAAAATCGTGGACTATTCCAAATCCATACTGACTATCTGTATGAATGGTAACTTTAAGCTGTGCAGAAACATGGCATGCTCTTGTAAGGACTACCAGTTCCGCCACTTGTGCAGAGTACACAACTCGAAGCCAGGATGCTTCAAGCATACCAGAAATTGTGCACTCAGCATATCCTGCTCTCAGTGTTCCCATGCTATTTCTTAAACAGGAACCATCAACAAAAATAATCCGGTCATTTTCTTCCAATCGAGTATCTCGAAAGTCTGGTCCCGGTTTTGTGCACAAATCAGTTACCTCCAGACAGTCATGTTCAACTTCTTTTAATTTGTCAACTTCAATATTCTCCTTTGGAAGTAAGGTTGCTGTGTTAAGGACTGCACACCTTTTGAGTGACACTTTTGGGGACCCCATGATGACCGTTTCATAATGCGTCAGCCTGGTGTTTCTTAAGTGCTGAGTCTTGTTTCTGGTGAGTAAAACTTCAATGGAGTGAAGGACCATAACAGTTAAAGGATTTCCCATCACAATGCTCTCACTCTGAGTGAGGCTTAATCCAACCGCAGCAACTGTGCGCAGACAACCTGGTAAGGCTGCTGCAACTGGGTCCAAAGTAGCTGAAAAATATGCCTCTGGGCCATTTACACCACCATGGACTTGAATCAAGACAGACAAAGAACATGCATCATGCTCATGACAGAACCACATGAAGGGTTTTGTGTAATCAGGCATTCCCAAAGCCCTGGCTTTCCACAGACTTTCTCTCAACTCAGTAAAGGCTTTCATACAGGCTTGCTCAAACACTAGGGGATCAGTGACTTCTTTGTGGGTCAGCTTCTGCAATGGCTTTGAAATGACTGAAAAATTGGGAATCCATTGGCGACAATAGCTTGCCATTCTCAAAAACATCCTGACATCTCTCTGTGCTGCTGGCGGATTCATCTGCAATATGGCTGTGACCCTCTTTCTGAATATTTTCCTAATTCCCTTCTCAATTAGGTGTCCCAAATATTTCACTTCTGTCTGACAGTACTGTAATTTAGCTGGGGACACTTTATGTCCATTCTTCCCTAAATGATTCAGTAAGGCAGTAGTATCATACTTGCATGCCTCCCTTGTCTTTGGTGCAACCAACAAATCATCAATGTACTGGACCAATGTCGATTGGAAAGGCATTTCCAGTGACTCTAGGTTCTTCTTTAAGATCTGGTTGAAAATGGACGGTGACTCTGAAAACCCTTGTGGAATGCTACACCAACAGTAGACTCAATCCCACAATTTTAAACAGAAAAGAAATTGACTATTCTCATGAAGAGGTACAGAAAAGAATGCTTGTGACAGGTCCACTATGATGAACCATTCAGCATCGCATGGAATCTGAAACAAAATCACGGCTGGATTTGACACCACGGGACAACACTTAAGCACGATGCCATTTACTTTCCTCAAATCCTGACCAATTAACACAACAAGTCCCTTCCTAGTAAGGATACCGCACTTGAGTCACAAATGACAAATTTGTGTAATCCTTTAGAGTTGCCAATTTTAACCTGAACTGGTTCTGTAATTGGGTTTGTCAAGTACTGATTCGCACCTCCTACAATCTGGACTGTTTTCCCCTGAAAGGGGCAGGTTTGGAACTTCTGCAGTTCTCACTGTAGAGCGTGTAGCTCCTCTGTCAACTAAGAATTAGACTTTGTGACCTGTTACTTTTCCCTTCACATATGGGCCTTTCTGATCTACCTCTAATGAAGCTTCCTCTTCATTTGAACTCTCACTCACCCAATCATCGTTTATTCCATCCTTACTGTGTAAGGGGAATTGTTGTACTGTGTTATTACACTGATTAAACCTTTGACCTGTGACCTGCTGAGGAAGCATCACCTGCTGCTGCTCCATTGGGGCTTGAGGTATTTGAATTTTCTGTCTAGGTACCATTTGAACATGCGGGTGCATTTGTTGTGACTAGGGCATCTGCAAACGTGACATTTACATTTGTTGCATGGATTGAAAACCTTGCATCTGATTCACATTACTTTGACAATTTGTATTGTGACCTCCCTTTCTCGGTCCTCTCATGTTTGGAAAATAATTGATTTTGCTTATTTACTGAACAGCACCTTCTTGTACTAACATCGTACACTCCAGTTTCCAATGTCCGAGGCCTCCGCAAGCGTGACATGTCAACAATCTTCATCCCTTGCACATCACTCTGAACCACCACAGTATTCAAATCAGGAATACGATTCACATTTCCAATTCCACCATGACCTCTACCTCTTGCCTGATTCTGGAACAACACGTTTCCCTGCTGTTGCTATTGCAGAAAACTTCCCTGCATGCCTGTTTGTGCTGCTTTAATCTGTATTACCATTGCCTTCTCTTTCAACTTTCTCTGCTTCAACTCAATCTCGTCACTGCAGTACTTTGCATATTGCAATACTTCATCAATAGGCTTCGCTTGCCAACAAATCAAACAACTTAATCATCTGGCTAATTTCAGGTCTCAATCCTTCAACAAATCTGAACACAAAATGAATCATGTCCTTCGGCTCAATTGTTTCAGTGCCACTGTAATGTTTGAATGCCTGTAACAATCTCTCATAGTAGGCACGTATGGACTCTTTCGCTTCCTGGGCTGTCCTGTCTATTCTTTGCCAGTCATTGTTCTTGGGCGAAATTTTTGTTTTTAAAAAATTCATTCACCTTAGTATTTCATTACATCAGTAGATGGTGCACCTGTTGCTGGATCTCTCTGAGGTTCCCTTGTCGGCCAATCTACGCTCCTTTTGCACTCTACCCATAAATCTGCTGAAACTACTATCTCTAACAGGGTGTTCAAGCCCTCCATGGGCATTTTGCGAGTTTCACAAACCTATCTGTTTGCTGGTACTATTCTACTGGCTTCTCTCTCAATCTGGGATAATCATTTCTAAATGACACAATGTAACTTCTGCTCCAAGGGACATGGACAAAATTCTCTCTGGGAATCTCCCTCATTGGTAGAATTTTCACTGGGTCTTCAACCTGCTGCATATTGGTAGTAAGATTCGTAGAATCTCTTTTTCTCTTGTATCTTTTATTCACCCATCTGTCTTCCCATTTGTCTAAGGCTCCCCATGTTTGAATGCTCTGGATTAATTCCCTAAGGTGAATTTTCATTCCAGGGACTCTCATGTTTTCAAAATCTTTTGAGTCAAAATCTGATCTGTAACTTCTCTTCAGGTGCTTTATTTTCTCAATCTCTATGTCATATTTCTCTGCTAGGTCTGCTAATTTCTGATGCACTGTTCCTGCTTTGTTAGTAATCAGTTTACACAAGTAACGCAACTCATCGTCTCTTAATGTGTCAATCCAGTCTAAACCCATTGTTCCCTCAATTAGGTCTTCTGCCTTTAGTCTAAGTCTGGTCATATTCAGGGCACTTCTTCCGCTAGAATCTCCTTGACTGCTGTTCAACTTTTCTAGCCATTCGGTCAACTGCTGATCTGTCAAACCTTGTAAGGTAACGTTGTTATTTCTTACCCCTGGGACTTGCTGTAAGGTTAGGTTTGGGGCCTCTGGTGTCACCATGCTGAAAATACTTAAATCAATTAACGGACTTGTTCCATCAAATGTTGGTCTCATGGAGGTTATCATTCTTGCACTCTCAGTATATCTCTCCCTCTTTATGCTTGGGTTCGGGATCTACTGCTCATTGTTCCGGTTATTTCCCTGGGCAAACAACGGTATGACTGGACCTATGGTAACTGGTACATACACTGCATCTGGACTTGATCTGACATTCAGGTCTCTAGGGTACATTATTCCTGTATTCTGACTCATCAGTGTAGACATCTCTGTCTGTGACCCTGTTATGGGGGTGTATCTCGGGATCGTCTGTGTCTGTATTGGGGACATCAAGTTTGGGGTTGACTCTATATCGACTAATATCGGCTTCTGGTAAACCTGTCCTGTCAGTAGTACTTGGTTTGTTGCGGTATCTACAATGGGTACATCTGGATACATTCTGGAAATATCTATCTGCGGCATGGGCCTTTGAATCCCTGAAGTAGCTGGAATATTATGGCTAACCTGAATCTGGCTCTGAGTGGATTCAGTTGATACTGGGGCTATAGGGTCTATACTCGTACTTGTACCTCTGTCATGTGCTGCATATGGTGGGGGATGCTTTCTCAATAACCGTAAAATAAACTCATCATCATCTGAGTCTTCATCGTGTGTTAAAGTCTTCCTACTCCCTGTGGATTTCTGCTCTCTGTCCCCTGAAGGGTAAGAATCCCTCTTCTTAGTACTCTTTTTAGCCTTGCTCTCGTTCTCTTGTGTAATCAAAGGAAACAACTTAATTCCCCGTAAAGTCTCAGTTCTCCAAATTTTCTGATCACTATCCCATCTAGCCTCTGCTAGTATCTTCTCAGCCTTTCTGGTACTTCTCTAGAATTTCAGTTGCTGTTGCTGTCTAGAAACTAGTTCCCAAATTGCTAAAGCTTCGAACTGTGCTGGTCTCAGAGGAGGCTTCAAATCATACAGTACTCTCCTCACATTCTCTAAGCTTCTCAGATTCAATGTTCCATGGGCAGGAAATGCTAAGCTCCTATCTTTCTCTCTCTCTTTGCACCATTGTTTCAGCCAAAGACATGGCGCAGCACCTTGTTCCTCAAATACATTATAGGTGGGTGTACCTTCTAGCAGTGCAATCTCTCCTATTCTCGTTGGTATGAACATATCTCCCTTCAGGGCACTCTTTAAAGCTTTGAAAAATATCATTTCTGTAATCTACGCTACTTTCAATGAAATCAGGAAGTGACTTTCAACCCCAAAATCCTTTTCGCCGACCTTCTCAACTAGTTGCACGTCACGGTTGTCCATCAATCCGTTCGCAACCCTTCTCACTAACTGACTTTTCCCAGTGAGGCTCCAATGATGTCACACGTACAGTGGCTGACAAAGTCTTTTGGCTTGCCCTCCTCAACTCAAATTCATGCAAAACTAATGCAAAATATTGCGAGCACTAAGTAAAATCAAAACCGAAGTTGTCTGTTTACTCTTGATGTTTGTCAACCACGCCCTATTGACCTATTAAACAGACATATTTCAACAATAAACCAAGTGTCTCATACACTTTTCAATACGCACAGTCTGTTTACCAACAACCACGTGGATAATTTTTTAGCACAAAGCGCCACACACGTGAAGTTCGACAACTTCCCTACTCTCACACTTTGGAATATGGAAACTCCTTCAACAACTTTATTTGTAGTACACCAACTCCCTAAACAACCTCATTTGGAGTACGCAGACTCCCTAAACCCTCACAAACATCACACTTCACCTGCGATTTGCTTAAGCTGTGCAAGCGCAAAACCTATTTCATTCACACTGTCACTAGAACGTTGAGAACATCCTCAAACAAGTATTGGCAAGCTCCAAGGTTCTGGGAAAGTCATTGTAGGTTCTTAGGGACACATTTTCTCCTCACTTTGTATCATTGAATCTAAAAAATCCTAACTCTCACCAGTTTCTCTTACCGAATCTGTGAATTATTTGGATCCCTTAAGGGGACTACCAATCCAACTCTCTTACTATTTCTAAAGGCAAAAAGGACCTTATGCGGGACTCTTGAGGAAACAAACCGTCCTACCCTGCTATCATTTCTAGAGAACCAAAGACGTAACCTTCCGTTTATGATGGATTCTTACTAAGACATCACCATGTGGAAAACTCTCCTACTCTACTGCCATTTCTGGAAATCAAAAAGGATTTTGTGATCGACTCTTAAGAAGACTGACCATGCACCAGTCCTTATGATGGGCTCTTAAGGAGACTAACCATTTATCGGGCCTTATGATGGGCTCTTAAGGAGACTAACCATCCTACTCTGCTACCATTTCTCTGACCGCGTCTCACCTTATTTGGTTTCTTATCTTTAATTTATAAGGGGTCGCTTCGTCAGTTGGACATCAGTTCAGTCAGCATCAGCAATGGGCCATGAAAGGGAATGGTTCAGAAATGAGGACTCTACGCTATCTGAACCATTAGGAAAGCAATATCTAAGGGATCAGCATTCAGCATCAGAAGTTTTAGCAAAAAAGTTAAAGGTAGAAACAAATCATCAGGAACTGTTCAGATCCCAGACATAATAGAATGAGCATGAAAATGAGAATGATCGCTTCTCCTCTGTGCAGTCTGGCTAAGTTAAAATCGTCTAAAGAACTTCCCACGTTGCCATTGGTCAAAGAATCGTATGTTTATAATTAGTCCAATAGAAATAAAGGTGCAAATCTAAGATATAACTAAACTGTTTTTCACATGTCAGTGATTGGCTCCTTTTCTCCTGTTCCCACCATCAGGCTAGTCAGGTAACTTTTTTGTATCCATCTGCACTCCAGCCAGTGCATTCATTGTCAGCTCCTGGGAACATAACTGTCTCACACACTAAACTATACATTGTTTCAATAACTAGTACAAGACATTGTAGGAAGCTGTTCTCATGATAAAGTTAAATACATCTGCTAACTTTGGTCAACTCAGTGAAAAAAACAATACATGAATTAATTTCTCTAGTCATATATTTCCCACGTTTCTATTAGAACAGTACAACTTAATATGAGGCTGTGCAAACTAGGCCCAAACCTCTCTAACTTAAGGCCTACAATTAATAAAGCAAATACATAATGCAAATTCATTAGTACATCATACTGCTACGTTTTCTTAATGAAAATACTTCAACTAATATTAATAAGCCATTAATAAAGACACTTGGTGAATAATAGCAGCCACTCAAGTGGGCGCATTTTCCATGCCACACATTATTTTCTATGTCAGTCAAATTCTGTGCAGATTTAAATTCCAAAATACGTTAATATTTATTAGTAAAAATTCAGCGTTCACAGTAATTTAATCTGTTACACTCAGGATGAGGTCATGACAGAATAAACCCATCAGCTGCGGCTATTGGAAGTCACAAGCTGTTGCTGGTATAGCAGTCAGTGACAACGGAAAACAAAAAGCGTGTGGCGTTACTGGTGCCCTGCTGCTGAACAGTGTTGCATCTTTGCCTGAGACAAGACTTATTTCTTCCCATGGTGCCTTATTTCTTCCCATATCAGAAGCACTGTTTATTGAGGCAAAGTGATTTGCCTAGTTTACAACCCTGGGAAACCAAACTAGAAGTTGCTAAGTCCACCCCATGGAGTTGGGGGGGAGCAAAAAAAGCTATCGCTAGCCTCCCAAAAAGCCACAAGCCACATCATTCTGTGACTCTTGTCACCCCTTTCGTAATGCACCCCAACACCCCCTTTTTTTTACACTGCTCCTCAAAATTTGCCCCTCCCTTCCCCCCCCAACTCCAACTCAATAGTGGGGGTGGAGGGGCAATAATAAAATGATGGGGTTCCCTACCACCAGGTCCATCCTATTTGATCACCCCTATGTGCTTGCTGACAAGCATTTGGCCTCACTCTCCTATGCTTCTACTCTGACCTAGTGCCCTAGACTCCACCTACCATCTGTGACCCCTTCTGGTACCACCTCCCCTCTCTGGCCCAATCTCCAACCCCACTTCTTGGTCCCTGGTCTCCCTGACACAACCAACACCTGCTGCTAGGCTCCTCCCCCAATGCCCCTGTCTCACAGCACCCTCATTCTTGCTCCACCCCCTCACACTTACCCCCTGTGACTCTTCCCACTATGCCTGGACACAGCCACACTCCAGCTCCTGGACTCCTCCCCCACCCTACTCCACTTTCCATTCTTGCTCCACCCCCCTCGACTCCTCCCCTTCCTGTGCCCACTACTCTCAACACCCCACTCTGCTTTCCCTTCTTGCTCCACCCCCTCACCCCCTCCTCCTCTCACTATGCCTGGACCCCACCTTGTTCTTGCCACACACACACACCAATCAGTCCTCAGTCTACCAATCATCAGCCAGGCACATATCCACACATGCATTTTACTTACCAACTCTTATTTCTGACTTACCTCTGCTTCATCGCCATCTGGTGCCAAACCCGGGATTTGAACCCTGGTCGTCTGGTTGGAAGTCAGGAACTTACCCACTGGACCACACTGGCTTCCATGTCTTTACCCTTTCCAGTCTTCCCTATATCATGGCTATCCCTTGTCATGTGCAGTAGGGGGCCTGTATGCTGCTTATAGAGTCTCCTGCAGTGAGGAGTTCCAACAAGGAGCAGTAGCTCAATGGCAATGTCGTCTGCCTTTGGTGCAGCAGGCTCCCCAGGTCAAGGGTTCAAATCCCGCCGATGCCATAGAGGCTTCAAATAATTTAATTGCCGTTTTTTTTACTTCATGAACTAATATTTTGATTTGAAAAAAGAGGAGAAATTTCAGCTACTCTTTTTTGCACTAATGCCCAAAAATGACAAATATTTTCTCTCCTGACTCCCATGCAACCCCCTTCTTCTTAAGTGGGTGAAATATGGGCAAAGCATCATCTTCATTTGTCAATGTATTGATTTATTCTCTTTAAATTTGCTGTTTTGCAGCGCAAATGTGGCCTAGGGGGCATAACTGAGCAGAAGTAAACCTCCTACAGAGAGGAAGATAGGTTGAGTGGTGGTGATTTTTCATTCTGGTGTGAGCAAAGCTGTCAAATCTGGGGGATAGTGCCTGTGCCGCTGGCTAGGCTTATAGGCCTAGTGTTAGCTGTCACT
This sequence comes from Pleurodeles waltl, assembly GCF_031143425.1. Classification (NCBI taxonomy): domain Eukaryota; kingdom Metazoa; phylum Chordata; class Amphibia; order Caudata; family Salamandridae; genus Pleurodeles; species Pleurodeles waltl. The sequence continues at coordinate 1,764,791,138 of NC_090440.1, forward strand.
CATGAAGTGATGGGTAAAGTTTAGAGCTGGTGAAACTCCCTCTATTAGGTGCAATCAGAAGATAGGCGTGTTGAACTTTTCAAGAGGCAGAAAAGGGCAAATTCAGGCACTTGCTTCATTGAGCCTGCATTATGCCTATTGCAGGAGCAGCCACAGCCGCAGCTGCAGCTGCAGCAGCTGGGCTGGGCTGGCCTGGCCTGGCAGTGGGGCTTTAAACACCCGACTCTCAGTCTTTAGCAAGCAAGCCCACGAACGCCCACGAACGCCCATGTTCTGTATAGGTGAAGAATGCAGGTAATTTGGCACCCTGCTAAATGAGGGTGGTGCCCCCATGTGTGGTCTTCGAGGGAGGTAAAGCCTTAGCCTAAGACAGGCTTTCAACCTTACAATTCTGCTGAAAACAATATGTTGGAGGCCGTATCATGGTGGACGCCCGTGAATGTCTGAGGCCAAAGTAAGCATGGGAGGATATTATTTGCATAGGGCAGCCCCCTTCTAAATCACATTATCATGCTGCAGTTGCCATGTAGCACTACTAGAGGGCAGCAGTACAAACATAATGGCAGAGAGAGGTGTTAAATCTGTTTGCTGACATGCCTCCTGTTCATGTTGGACTTTGCTGGGCCTATGGAGTGGAGGACTACAATAAGCGAGTGAACGAGTAAGGCGGGATGATTAGCCTGAATTTTTGTGGTGAAGGAAGGGCATTTGGAGGGAAAACAGCAAGAAGAGAGAGTCAAAGTATAGATGTCTGCAGAGTGATTGAGTGAGTGTGTCATCTGTCTCTTTGAAGGGACATGTGAGAGGAAGAGCAGCCCACGGTCCTCAGGTGGGAGAAGAAGTATAGAAGATCATTTTCCCCAAAATAAAAACCTTTGCACCATCTCAAAGCTTAGAAGTGCACTATGACGCTTTGCAGGTTGTAAGATTTGCCATGTTTGGTGCATAAATATGCAGAGTTAGTAAGGCTTCTCTCAGAATTTAAGAAGCACACACACTCTTTGGGAGTATCCTAAGGCCAGACATGTTAGGCACGTAATTGGGGATGTGAGTCCAAGAAAAACTTTGGGACGCTTGCTCTAATCATCTGCACGATTGGAAGACACTGTAGAGAAACTGGAGAGGGAACCAGGCTGCACAAACAAATGGCCAGGGTGGCACATCACACCCTACAAGGAATATCTGACCCCACACCTCTGTGCCTGGGACAACATTTCTGACCGCTCAATACCCCCATCTGATTGCCAGTCAAATGTTTCCTTTTAGTATCCCACCTTGGGAAGTGCACCAAAGCATTTTCAAGCATTTGAATGACCATAAACACCCTTCCTTTTGTCCCTCCATTTGTAATTCTCCCAGTAACCCAGGTGCTTTTGCCACGGTTCAGCCTCCAGTGACTGGTTGGATGCACATTGCTCGGCGCGCCATCCATCTACCACTCCGTACAGGTCCCTCTCAGCACACCCAGACTGCGCTTCTTTAAATCAGACATACATGATCTGCCTCACTATAAGCTGTGAGCTTCCCTCTGTGGTTCATATACACAATCCAGGGAGGACAAACCACTTGCCAAGCACCCCAGGCTATCTGCAGACGCTTCCAATCCATGGACTACTGTCTATTTTGCAGGCCATGATTATTCTCTAGGCATCATCCAACCAATTACAACATGGGCCCTCTCCCTGCCTCATTCATCTACTTCCCCAGTGAGTTGCACATCTGTACTCAGGTGGCCGTTCCTCCAAGTGGCACTCGAAGATCGCCTTACTTCTGTTTCTCTACCTTATGTGGCCCCTTTCAGTACGACCACCACACCAGCTGTCATTTTGTGGGTTCCCCCTTGTGATGAGTAAATAAACGAGAGGGTATCGCACAAGAAATTGGCCCCATGAAACCAGTCCTTTAACACCCCAAGGCCTCTTTCACTACTGTCAGTCACATCATCCCTTTTTGACTGCCCCCGCTTGGGGGGCAGGGCAATACACACCCAATGGGGGACACACGTTTCAACATGCCCCTTCCCTTCAGTGTCTAAAGATCTGTTTTCAATACAGCCATCCCATGAGACCTCATAACATATCTCACGAGGGTGATGGGGGGCTGGGAGGGGTGCAACAACACCTTGGGGAGCCTTGCCACCCCCCTCCCCCCGGCAGTATCTTGCCATGTGCTCCTTGTTGCCTCTTTCAAAACCATCACTACAGTAGGTCCGTGTAGTGCCCCCTTGTGGTTGGTAATACAAACTGCCCCGAATTTATTCCCCAAGTTTCCTCTGTTGCCCCTACACTTTTGGGGTACACCCCATGGAGTTGGGGGGGAGCAAAAAAAGCTATTGCTAGCCTCCCAAAAAGCCGCAAGCCACATCATTCTGTGACTCTTGTCACCCCTTTCGTAATGCACCCCAACACCCCCTTTTTTTACACTGCTCCTCAAAATTTGCCCCTCCCTCCCCCCCCCCCAACTCCAACTCAGTTGGGGGTGGGGGGGTAATAATAAAATGATGGGGTCCCCTACCACCAGGTCAATCCTATTTGATCACCCCTATGTGCTTGCTGACAAGCATTTGGCCTCACTCCCCTATGCTTCTCCTCTGACCTAGTGCCCTAGACTCCGTCTACATCTGTGACCCCTTCCTGGTACCACCTCCCCTCTCTGGCCCAATCCCCAACCCCCCTTCTTGGTCCCTGGTCTCCTTGACACCACCAACACCTGCTGCTAGCCTCCTCCCCCCCCATGCCCCCTTCTCACAGCACCCTCATTCTTGCTCCACCCCCCTCACACTTACCCCCTGTGACTCCACCCACTATGCCTGGACACAGCCACACTCCAGCTCCTGGACTCCTCCCCCACTTCTCTCGACACCCCACTCTGCTTTCCATTCTTGCTCCGCCCCCTCGACTCCTCCCCTTCCTGTGCCCACAACTCTCAACACCCCACTCTGCTTTCCATTCTTGCTCCACCCCCTTACACTTACTCCCTGTGACTCCTCCTCCTCTCACTATGCCTGGACCCCGCGTTGTTCTTGCCACACACACACCAATCAGTCCTCAGTCTACCAATCAGCAGCCAGGCACATCTCCACACATGCATTTTAATTACCAACTCTTATTTCGGACTTAGCTCTGCTTCATCGCCACCTGGTGCCGAACCCGGGATTTGAACCCTAGTCCTCTGGTTGGAAGTCAGGAACTTACCCACTGGACCACACTGGCTTCCATGTCTTTACCCTTTCCAGTCTTCCCTATATCATGGCTATCCTTTGTCATGTGCAGTAGGGGGCCTGTATGCTGCTTATAGAGTCTCCTGCACTGAGGAGTTCCAACAAGGAGCTGTAGCTCAATGGCAATATTGTCTGCCTTTGGTGCAGCAGGCTCCCCAGGACAAGGGTTCGAATCCCGCCGATGCCATCAAAGTGTATGAAGGCTTCAAATATTTAAATTGCCGTTTTTTTTTTTTCATGAACTAATATTTTGATTAGAAAAAAGAGGAGAAATTTCAGCTACTCTTTTTTGCACTAATGCCCAAAAATGACAAATATTTTCTCTACTGACTCCCATGCAACCCCCTTCTTCTTAAGTGGGTGAAATATGGGCAAAGCATCATCTTCATTTGTCAATGTATTAATTTATTCTCTTTAAATTTGCTGTTTTGCAGCGCAAATGTGGCCTAGGGCGCATAACTGAGCAGAAGTAATCCTCCTACAGAGAGTAAGATAGGTTGAGTGGTGGTGATTTTTCATTCTGGTGTGAGCAAAGCTGGGGCATAGTGCCTGTGCCCCTGGCTAGGCTTATAGGCCTAGTGTTAGCTGTCACTCATGAAGTGATGGGTAAAGTTTAGAGCTGGTGAAACTCCCTCTATTAGGTGCAATCAGAAGATAGGCGTGTTGAACTTTTCAAGAGGCAGAAAAGGGCAAATTCAGGCACTTGCTTCATTGAGCCTGCATTATGCCTATTGCAGGAGCAGCCACAGCCGCAGCTGCAGCTGCAGCAGCTGGGCTGGGCTGGCCTGGCCTGGCAGTGGAGCTTTAAACACCCGACTCTCAGTCTTTAGCAAGCAAGCCCATGAACGCCCACGAACGCCCATGTTCTGTATAGGGGAAGAATGCAGGTAATTTGGCACCCTGCTAAATGAGGGTGGTGCCCCCATGTGTGGTCTTCGAGGGAGGTAAAGCCTTAGCCTAAGACAGGCTTTCAACCTTACGATTCTGCTGAAAACAATATGTTGGAGGCCGTATCATGGTGGACGCCCGTGAATGTCTGAGGCCAAAGTAAGCATGGGAGGATATTATTTGCATAGGGCAGCCCCCTTCTAAATCACATTATCATGCTGCAGTTGCCATGTAGCACTACTAGAGGGCAGCAGTACAAACATAATGGCAGAGAGAGGTGTTAAATCTGTTTGCTGACATGCCTCCTGTTCATGTTGGACTTTGCTGGGCCTATGGAGTGGAGGACTACAATAAGCGAGTGAACGAGTAAGGCGGGATGATTAGCCTGAATTTTTGTGGTGAAGGAAGGGCATTTGGAGGGAAAACAGCAAGAAGAGAGAGTCAAAGTATAGATGTCTGCAGAGTGATTGAGTGAGTGTGTCATCTGTCTCTTTGAAGGGACATGTGAGAGGAAGAGCAGCCCACGGTCCTCAGGTGGGAGAAGAAGTATAGAAGATCATTTTCCCCAAAATAAAAACCTTTGCACCATCTCAAAGCTTAGAAGTGCACTATGACGCTTTGCAGGTTGTAAGATTTGCCATGTTTGGTGCATAAATATGCAGAGTTAGTAAGGCTTCTCTCAGAATTTAAGAAGCACACACACTCTTTGGGAGTATCCTAAGGCCAGACATGTTAGGCACGTAATTGGGGATGTGAGTCCAAGAAAAACTTTGGGACGCTTGCTCTAATCATCTGCACGATTGGAAGACACTGTAGAGAAACTGGAGAGGGAACCAGGCTGCACAAACAAATGGCCAGGGTGGCACATCACACCCTACAAGGAATATCTGACCCCACACCTCTGTGCCTGGGACAACATTTCTGACCGCTCAATACCCCCATCTGATTGCCAGTCAAATGTTTCCTTTTAGTATCCCACCTTGGGAAGTGCACTAAAGCATTTTCAAGCATTTGAATGACCATAAACACCCTTCCTTTTGTCCCTCCATTTGTAATTCTCCCAGTAACCCAGGTGCTTTTGCCACGGTTCAGCCTCCAGTGACTGGTTGGATGCACATTCCTCGGCGCGCCATCCATCTACCACTCCGTACAGGTCCCTCTCAGCACACCCAGACTGCGCTTCGTTAAATCAGACATACATGATCTGCCTCACTATAAGCTGTGAGCTTCCCTCTGTGGTTCATATACACAATCCAGGGAGGACAAACCACTTGCCAAGCACCCCAGGCTATCTGCAGACGCTTCCAATCCATGGACTACTGTCTATTTTGCAGGCCATGATTATTCTCTAGGCATCATCCAACCAATTACAACATGGGCCCTCTCCCTGCCTCATTCATCTACTTCCCCAGTGAGTTGCACATCTGTACTCAGGTGGCCGTTCCTCCAAGTGGCACTCGAAGATCGCCTTACTTCTGTTTCTCTACCTTATGTGGCCCCTTTCAGTACGACCACCACACCAGCTGTCATTTTGTGGGTTCCCCCTTGTGATGAGTAAATAAACGAGAGGGTATCGCACAAGAAATTGGCCCCATGAAACCAGTCCTTTAACACCCCAAGGCCTCTTTCACTACTGTCAGTCACATCATCCCTTTTTGACTGCCCCCGCTTGGGGGGCAGGGCAATACACACCCAATGGGGGACACACGTTTCAACATGCCCCTTCCCTTCAGTGTCTAAAGATCTGTTTTCAATACAGCCATCCCATGAGACCTCATAACATATCTCACGAGGGTGATGGGGGGCTGGGAGGGGTGCAACAACACCTTGGGGAGCCTTGCCACCCCCCTCCCCCCGGCAGTATCTTGCCATGTGCTCCTTGTTGCCTCTTTCAAAACCATCGCTACAGTAGGTCTGTGTAGTGCCCCCTTGTGGTTGGTAATACAAACTGCCCCGAATTTATTCCCCAAGTTTCCTCTCTTGCCCCTACACTTTTGTGGTACACCCCATGGAGTTGGGGGGGAGCAAAAAAAGCTATCGCTAGCCTCCCAAAAAGCCGCAAGCCACATCATTCTGTGACTCTTGTCACCCCTTTCGTAATGCACCCCAACACCCCCTTTTTTTACACTGCTCCTCAAAATTTGCCCGTCCCTCCCCCCCCCACTCCAACTCAGTTGGGGGTGGGGGGGTAATAATAAAATGATGGGGTCCCCTACCACCAGGTCAATCCTATTTGATCACCCCTATGTGCTTGCTGACAAGCATTTCGCCTCACTCCCCTATGCTTCTCCTCTGACCTAGTGCCCTAGACTCCGCCTACATCTGTGACCCCTTCCTGGTACCACCTCCCCTCTCTGGCCCAATCCCCAACCCCCCTTCTTGGTCCCTGGTCTCCCTGACACCACCAACACCTGCTGCTAGGCTCCTCCCCCCCCATGCCCCCTTCTCACAGGACCCGCATTCTTGCTCCACCCCCCTCACACTTACCCCCTGTGACTCCACCCACTATGCCTGGACACAGCCACACTCCAGCTCCTGGACTCCTCCCCCACTTCTCTCGACACCCCACTCCGCTTTCCATTCTTGCTCCGCCCCCTCGACTCCTCCCCTTCCTGTGCCCACAACTCTCAACACCCCACTCTGCTTTCCATTCTTGCTCCACCCCCTTACAATTACTCCCTGTGACTCCTCCTCCTCTCACTATGCCTGGACCCCGCGTTGTTCTTGCCACACACACACCAATCAGTCCTCAGTCTACCAATCAGCAGCCAGGCACATCTCCACACATGCATTTTACTTACCAACTCTTATTTCGGACTTACCTCTGCTTCATCGCCACCTGGTGCCAAACCCGGGATTTGAACCCTGGTCGTCTGGTTGGAAGTCAGGAACTTACCCACTGGACCACACTGGCTTTCATGTCTTTACCCTTTCCAGTCTTCCCTATATCATGGCTATCCTTTGTCATGTGCAGTAGGGGGCCTGTATGCTGCTTATAGAGTCTCCTGCACTGAGGAGTTCCAACAAGGAGCTGTAGCTCAATGGCAATGTCGTCTGCCTTTGGTGCAGCAGGCTCCCCAGGACAAGGGTTCAAATCCTGCCGATGCCATCAAAGTGTATGAAGGCTTCAAAAATTTAAATTGACGTTTTTTTTTTTTTCATGAACTAATATTTTGATTAGAAAAAAGAGGAGAAATTTCAGCTACTCTTTTTTGCACTAATGCCCAAAAATGACAAATATTTTCTCTACTGACTCCCATGCAACACCCTTCTTCTTAAGTGGGTGAAATATGGGCAAAGCATCATCTTCATTTGTCAATGTATTAATTTATTCTCTTTAAATTTGCTGTTTTGCAGCGCAAATGTGGCCTAGGGCGCATAACTGAGCAGAAGTAAACCTCCTACAGAGAGTAAGATAGGTTGAGTGGTGGTGATTTTTCATTCTGGTGTGAGCAAAGCTGGGGCATAGTGCCTGTGCCCCTGGCTAGGCTTATAGGCCTAGTGTTAGCTGTCACTCATGAAGTGATGGGTAAAGTTTAGAGCTGGTGAAACTCCCTCTATTAGGTGCAATCAGAAGATAGGCGTGTTGAACTTTTCAAGAGGCAGAAAAGGGCAAATTCAGGCACTTGCTTCATTGAGCCTGCATTATGCCTATTGCAGGAGCAGCCACAGCCGCAGCTGCAGCTGCAGCAGCTGGGCTGGGCTGGCCTGGCCTGGCAGTGGAGCTTTAAACACCCGACTCTCAGTCTTTAGCAAGCAAGCCCACGAACGCCCACGAACGCCCATGTTCTGTATAGGGGAAGAATGCAGGTAATTTGGCACCCTGCTAAATGAGGGTGGTGCCCCCATGTGTGGTCTTCGAGGGAGGTAAAGCCTTAGCCTAAGACAGGCTTTCAACCTTACAATTCTGCTGAAAACAATATGTTGGAGGCCGTATCATGGTGGACGCCCGTGAATGTCTGAGGCCAAAGTAAGCATGGGAGGATATTATTTGCATGGGGCAGCCCCCTTCTAAATCACATTATCATGCTGCAGTTGCCATGTAGCACTACTAGAGGGCAGCAGTACAAACATAATGGCAGAGAGAGGTGTTAAATCTGTTTGCTGACATGCCTCCTGTTCATGGTGGACTTTGCTGGGCCTATGGAGTGGAGGACTACAATAAGCGAGTGAACGAGTAAGGCGGGATGATTAGCCTGAATTTTTGTGGTGAAGGAAGGGCATTTGGAGGGAAAACAGCAAGAAGAGAGAGTCAAAGTATAGATGTCTGCAGAGTGATTGAGTGAGTGTGTCATCTGTCTCTTTGAAGGGACATGTGAGAGGAAGAGCAGCCCACGGTTCTCAGGTGGGAGAAGAAGTATAGAAGATCATTTTCCCCAAAATAAAAACCTTTGCACCATCTCGAAAGCTTAGAAGTGCACTATGACGCTTTGCAGGTTGTAAGATTTGCCATGTTTGGTGCATAAATATGCAGAGTTAGTAAGGCTTCTCTCAGAATTTAAGAAGCACACACACTCTTTGGGAGTATCCTAAGGCCAGACATGTTAGGCACGTAATTGGGGATGTGAGTCCAAGAAAAACTTTGGGACGCTTGGTCTAATCATCTGCACGATTGGAAGACACTGCAGAGAAACTGGAGAGGGAACCACGCTGCACAAACAAATGGCCAGGGTGTCACATCACACCCTACAAGGAATATCTGACCCCACACCTCTGTGCCTGGGACAACATTTCTGACCGCTCAACACCCCCATCTGATTGCCAGTCAAATGTTTCCTTTTAGTATCCCACCTTGGGAAGTGCACCAAAGCATTTTCAAGCATTTGAATGACCATAAACACCCTTCCTTTTGTCCCTCCATTTGTAATTCTCCCAGTAACCCAGGTGCTTTTGCCACAGTTCAGCCTCCAGTGACTGGTTGGATGCACATTGCTCGGCGCGCCATCCATCTACCACTCCGTACAGGTCCCTCTCAGCACACCCAGACTGCGCTTCTTTAAATCAGGCATACATGATCTGCCTCACTATAAGCTGTGAGCTTCCCTCTGTGGTTCATATACACAATCCAGGGAGGACAAACCACTTGCCAAGCACCCCAGGCTATCTGCAGACGCTTCCAATCCATGGACTACTGTCTATTTTGCAGGCCATGATTATTCTCTAGGCATCATCCAACCAATTACAACATGGGCCCTCTCCCTGCCTCATTCATCTACTTCCCCAGTGAGTTGCACATCTGTACTCAGGTGGCAGTTCCTCCAAGTGGCACTCGAAGATCGCCTTACTTCTGTTTCTCTACCTTATGTGGCCCCTTTCAGTACGACCACCACACCAGCTGTCATTTTGTGGGTTCCCCCTTGTGATGAGTAAATAAACGAGAGGGTATCGCACAAGAAATTGGCCCCATGAAACCAGTCCTTTAACACCCCAAGGCCTCTTTCACTACTGTCAGTCACATCATCCCTTTTTGACTGCCCCCGCTTAGGGGGCAGGGCAATACACACCCAATGGGGGACACACGTTTCAACATGCCCCTTCCCTTCAATGTCTAAAGATCTGTTTTCAATACAGCCATCCCATGAGACCTCATAACATATCTCACGTGGGTGATGGGGGGCTGGGAGGGGTGCAACAACACCTTGGGGAGCCTTGCCACCCCCCTCCCCCCGGCAGTATCTTGCCATGTGCTCCTTGTTGCCTCTTTCAAAACCATCACTACAGTAGGTCTGTGTAGTGCCCCCTTGTGGTTGGTAATACAAACTGCCCCGAATTTATTCCCCAAGTTTCCTCTGTTGCCCCTACACTTTTGGGGTACACCCCATGGAGTTGGGGGGGAGCAAAAAAAGCTATCGCTAGCCTCCCAAAAAGCCGCAAGCCACATCATTCTGTGACTCTTGTTACCCCTTTCGTAATGCACCCCAACACCCCCTTTTTTTACACTGCTCCTCAAAATTTGCCCCTCCCCCCCCCCCCACTCCAACTCAGTTGGGGGTGGGGGGGTAATAATAAAATGATGGGGTCCCCTACCACCAGGTCAATCCTATTTGATCACCCCTATGTGCTTGCTGACAAGCATTTGGCCTCACTCCCCTATGCTTCTCATCTGACCTAGTGCCCTAGACTCCGCCTACATCTGTGACCCCCTCCTGGTACCACCTCGCCTCTCTGGCCCAATCCGCAACCCCACTTCTTGGTCCCTGGTCTCCCTGACACCACCAACACCTGCTGCTAGGCTCCTCCCCCCCCATGCCCCCTTCTCACAGCACCCTCGTTCTTGCTCCACCCTCTCACACTTACCCCCTGTGACTCCACCCACTATGCCTGGACACAGCCACACTCCAGCTCCTGGACTCCTCCCCCACTTCTCTCGACACCCCACTCCGCTTTCCATTCTTGCTCCACCCCCTTACACTTACTCCCTGTGACTCCTCCTCCTCTCACTATGCCTGGACCCCGCGTTGTTCTTGCCACACACACACACCAATCAGTCCTCAGTCTACCAATCAGCAGCCAGGCACATCTCCACACATGCATTTTACTTACCAACTCTTATTTCGGACTTACCTCTGCTTCATCGCCACCTGGTGCTGAACCCGGGATTTGAACCCTGGTCGTCTGGTTGGAAGTCAGGAACTTACCCACTGGACCACACTGGCTTCCATGTCTTTACCCTTTCCAGTCTTCCCTATATCATGGCTATCCTTTGTCATGTGCAGTAGGGGGCCTGTATGCTGCTTATAGAGTCTCCTGCACTGAGGAGTTCCAACAAGGAGCTGTAGCTCAATGGCAATATCGTCTGCCTTTGGTGCAGCAGGCTCCCCAGGACAAGGGTTCGAATCCCGCCGATGCCATCAAAGTGTATGAAGGCTTCAAATATTTAAATTGCCGTTTTTTTTTTTTCATGAACTAATATTTTGATTAGAAAAAAGAGGAGAAATTTCAGCTACTCTTTTTGGCACTAATGCCCAAAAATGACAAATATTTTCTCTACTGACTCCCATGCAACCCCCTTCTTCTTAAGTGGGTGAAATATGGGCAAAGCATCATCTTCATTTGTCAATGTATTAATTTATTCTCTTTAAATTTGCTGTTTTGCAGCGCAAATGTGGCCTAGGGCGCATAACTGAGCAGAAGTAAACCTCCTACAGAGAGTAAGATAGGTTGAGTGGTGGTGATTTTTCATTCTGGTGTGAGCAAAGCTGGGGCATAGTGCCTGTGCCCCTGGCTAGGCTTATAGGCCTAGTGTTAGCTGTCACTCATGAAGTGATGGGTAAAGTTTAGAGCTGGTGAAACTCCCTCTATTAGGTGCAATCAGAAGATAGGCGTGTTGAACTTTTCAAGAGGCAGAAAAGGGCAAATTCAGGCACTTGCTTCATTGAGCCTGCATTATGCCTATTGCAGGAGCAGCCACAGCCGCAGCTGCAGCTGCAGCAGCTGGGCTGGGCTGGCCTGGCCTGGCAGTGGAGCTTTAAACACCCGACTCTCAGTCTTTAGCAAGCAAGCCCACGAACGCCCACGAACGCCCATGTTCTGTATAGGGGAAGAATGCAGGTAATTTGGCACCCTGCTAAATGAGGGTGGTGCCCCCATGTGTGGTCTTCGAGGGAGGTAAAGCCTTAGCCTAAGACAGGCTTTCAACCTTACAATTCTGCTGAAAACAATATGTTGGAGGCCGTATCATGGTGGACGCCCGTGAATGTCTGAGGCCAAAGTAAGCATGGGAGGATATTATTTGCATGGGGCAGCCCCCTTCTAAATCACATTATCATGCTGCAGTTGCCATGTAGCACTACTAGAGGGCAGCAGTACAAACATAATGGCAGAGAGAGGTGTTAAATCTGTTTGCTGACATGCCTCCTGTTCATGGTGGACTTTGCTGGGCCTATGGAGTGGAGGACTACAATAAGCGAGTGAACGAGTAAGGCGGGATGATTAGCCTGAATTTTTGTGGTGAAGGAAGGGCATTTGGAGGGAAAACAGCAAGAAGAGAGAGTCAAAGTATAGATGTCTGCAGAGTGATTGAGTGAGTGTGTCATCTGTCTCTTTGAAGGGACATGTGAGAGGAAGAGCAGCCCACGGTTCTCAGGTGGGAGAAGAAGTATAGAAGATCATTTTCCCCAAAATAAAAACCTTTGCACCATCTCGAAAGCTTAGAAGTGCACTATGACGCTTTGCAGGTTGTAAGATTTGCCATGTTTGGTGCATAAATATGCAGAGTTAGTAAGGCTTCTCTCAGAATTTAAGAAGCACACACACTCTTTGGGAGTATCCTAAGGCCAGACATGTTAGGCACGTAATTGGGGATGTGAGTCCAAGAAAAACTTTGGGACGCTTGGTCTAATCATCTGCACGATTGGAAGACACTGTAGAGAAACTGGAGAGGGAACCAGGCTGCACAAACAAATGGCCAGGGTGTCACATCACACCCTACAAGGAATATCTGACCCCACACCTCTGTGCCTGGGACAACATTTCTGACCGCTCAACACCCCCATCTGATTGCCAGTCAAATGTTTCCTTTTAGTATCCCACCTTGGGAAGTGCACCAAAGCATTTTCAAGCATTTGAATGACCATAAACACCCTTCCTTTTGTCCCTCCATTTGTAATTCTCCCAGTAACCCAGGTGCTTTTGCCACAGTTCAGCCTCCAGTGACTGGTTGGATGCACATTGCTCGGCGCGCCATCCATCTACCACTCCGTACAGGTCCCTCTCAGCACACCCAGACTGCGCTTCTTTAAATCAGGCATACATGATCTGCCTCACTATAAGCTGTGAGCTTCCCTCTGTGGTTCATATACACAATCCAGGGAGGACAAACCACTTGCCAAGCACCCCAGGCTATCTGCAGACGCTTCCAATCCATGGACTACTGTCTATTTTGCAGGCCATGATTATTCTCTAGGCATCATCCAACCAATTACAACATGGGCCCTCTCCCTGCCTCATTCATCTACTTCCCCAGTGAGTTGCACATCTGTACTCAGGTGGCAGTTCCTCCAAGTGGCACTCGAAGATCGCCTTACTTCTGTTTCTCTACCTTATGTGGCCCCTTTCAGTACGACCACCACACCAGCTGTCATTTTGTGGGTTCCCCCTTGTGATGAGTAAATAAACGAGAGGGTATTGCACAAGAAATTGGCCCCATGAAACCAGTCCTTTAACACCCCAAGGCCTCTTTCACTACTGTCAGTCACATCATCCCTTTTTGACTGCCCCCGCTTGGGGGGCAGGGCAATACACACCCAATGGGGGACACACGTTTCAACATGCCCCTTCCCTTCAATGTCTAAAGATCTGTTTTCAATACAGCCATCCCATGAGACCTCATAACATATCTCACGAGGGTGATGGGGGGCTGGGAGGGGTGCAACAACACCTTGGGGAGCCTTGCCACCCCCCTCCCCCCGGCAGTATCTTGCCATGTGCTCCTTGTTGCCTCTTTCAAAACCATCACTACAGTAGGTCTGTGTAGTGCCCCCTTGTGGTTGGTAATACAAACTGCTCGAATTTATTCCCCAAGTTTCCTCTGTTGCCCCTACACTTTTGGGGTACACCCCATGGAGTTGGGGGGGAGCAAAAAAAGCTATCGCTAGCCTCCCAAAAAGCCGCAAGCCACATCATTCTGTGACTCTTGTCACCCCTTTCGGAATGCACCCCAACACCCCCTTTTTTTACACTGCTCCTCAAAATTTGCCCCTCCCTCCCCCACTCCAACTCAGTTGGGGGTGGGGGGTAATAATAAAATGATGGGGTCCCCTACCACCAGGTCAATCCTATTTGATCACCCCTATGTGCTTGCTGACAAGCATTTGGCCTCACTCCCCTATGCTTCTCCTCTGACCTAATGCCCTAGACTCCGCCTACATCTGTGACCCCTTCCTGGTACCACCTCCCCTCTCTGGCCCAATCCCCAACCCCACTTCTTGGTCCCTGGTCTCCCTGACACCACCAACACCTGCTGCTAGGCTCCTCCCCCCCATGCCCCCTTCTCACAGCACCCTCATTCTTGCTCCACCCCCCTCACACTTACCCCCTGTGACTCCACCCACTATGCCTGGACACAGCCACACTCCAGCTCCTGGACTCCTCCCCCACTTCTCTCGACACCCCACTCCGCTTTCCATTCTTGCTCCGCCCCCTCGACTCCTCCCCTTCCTGTGCCCACAACTCTCAACACCCCACTCTGCTTTCCATTCTTGCTCCACCCCCTTACACTTACTCCCTGTGACTCCTCCTCCTCTCACTATGCCTGGACCCCGCGTTGTTCTTGCCACACACACACACCAATCAGTCCTCAGTCTACCAATCAGCAGCCAGGCACATCTCCACACATGCATTTTACTTACCAACTCTTATTTCGGACTTACCTCTGCTTCATCGCCACCTGGTGCCGAACCCGGGATTTGAACCCTGGTCGTCTGGTTGGAAGTCAGGAACTTACCCACTGGACCACACTGGCTTCCATGTCTTTACCCTTTCCAGTCTTCCCTATATCATGGCTATCCTTTGTCATGTGCAGTAGGGGGCCTGTATGCTGCTTATAGAGTCTCCTGCACTGAGGAGTTCCAACAAGGAGCTGTAGCTCAATGGCAATGTTGTCTGCCTTTGGTGCAGCAGGCTCCCCAGGACAAGGGTTTGAATCCCGCCAATGCCATCAAAGTGTATGAAGGCTTCAAAAATTTAAATTGACGTTTTTTTTTTTTCATGAACTAATATTTTGATTAGAAAAAAGAGGAGAAATTTCAGCTACTCTTTTTTGCACTAATGCCCACAAATGACAAATATTTTCTCTACTGACTCCCATGCAACCCCCTTCTTCTTAAGTGGGTGAAATATGGGCAAAGCATCATCTTCATTTGTCAATGTATTAATTTATTCTCTTTAAATTTGCTGTTTTGCAGCGCAAATGTGGCCTAGGGCGCATAACTGAGCAGAAGTAAACCTCCTACAGAGAGTAAGATAGGTTGAGTGGTGGTGATTTTTCATTCTGGTGTGAGCAAAGCTGGGGCATAGTGCCTGTGCCCCTGGCTAGGCTTATAGGCCTAGTGTTAGCTGTCACTCATGAAGTGATGGGTAAAGTTTAGAGCTGGTGAAACTCCCTCTATTAGGTGCAATCAGAAGATAGGCGTGTTGAACTTTTCAAGAGGCAGAAAAGGGCAAATTCAGGCACTTGCTTCATTGAGCCTGCATTATGCCTATTGCAGGAGCAGCCACAGCCCAGCTGCAGCTGCAGCAGCTGGGCTGGGCTGGCCTGGCCTGGCAGTGGAGCTTTAAACACCCGACTCTCAGTCTTTAGCAAGCAAGCCCACGAACGCCCACGAACGCCCATGTTCTGTATAGGGGAAGAATGCAGGTAATTTGGCACCCTGCTAAATGAGGGTGGTGCCCCCATGTGTGGTCTTCGAGGGAGGTAAAGCCTTAGCCTAAGACAGGCTTTCAACCTTACAATTCTGCTGAAAACAATATGTTGGAGGCCGTATCATGGTGGACGCCCGTGAATGTCTGAGGCCAAAGTAAGCATGGGAGGATATTATTTGCATGGGGCAGCCCCCTTCTAAATCACATTATCATGCTGCAGTTGCCATGTAGCACTACTAGAGGGCAGCAGTACAAACATAATGGCAGAGAGAGGTGTTAAATCTGTTTGCTGACATGCCTCCTGTTCATGGTGGACTTTGCTGGGCCTATGGAGTGGAGGACTACAATAAGCGAGTGAACGAGTAAGGCGGGATGATTAGCCTGAATTTTTGTGGTGAAGGAATGGCATTTGGAGGGAAAACAGCAAGAAGAGAGAGTCAAAGTATAGATGTCTGCAGAGTGATTGAGTGAGTGTGTCATCTGTCTCTTTGAAGGGACATGTGAGAGGAAGAGCAGCCCACGGTTCTCAGGTGGGAGAAGAAGTATAGAAGATCATTTTCCCCAAAATAAAAACCTTTGCACCATCTCGAAAGCTTAGAAGTGCACTATGACGCTTTGCAGGTTGTAAGATTTGCCATGTTTGGTGCATAAATATGCAGAGTTAGTAAGGCTTCTCTCAGAATTTAAGAAGCACACACACTCTTTGGGAGTATCCTAAGGCCAGACATGTTAGGCACGTAATTGGGGATGTGAGTCCAAGAAAAACTTTGGGACGCTTGCTCTAATCATCTGCACGATTGGAAGACACTGTAGAGAAACTGGAGAGGGAACCAGGCTGCACAAACAAATGGCCAGGGTGGCACATCACACCCTACAAGGAATATCTGACCCCACACCTCTGTGCCTGGGACAACATTTCTGACCGCTCAACACCCCCATCTGATTGCCAGTCAAATGTTTCCTTTTAGTATCCCACCTTGGGAAGTGCACCAAAGCATTTTCAAGCATTTGAATGACCATAAACACCCTTCCTTTTGTCCCTCCATTTGTAATTCTCCCAGTAACCCAGGTGCTTTTGCCACGGTTCAGCCTCCAGTGACTGGTTGGATGCACATTGCTCGGCGCGCCATCCATCTACCACTCCGTACAGGTCCCTCTCAGCACACCCAGACTGCGCTTCTTTAAATCAGACATACATGATCTGCCTCACTATAAGCTGTGAGCTTCCCTCTGTGGTTCATATACACAATCCAGGGAGGACAAACCACTTGCCAAGCACCCCAGGCTATCGGCAGACGCTTCCAATCCATGGACTACTGTCTATTTTGCAGGCCATGATTATTCTCTAGGCATCATCCAACCAATTACAACATGGGCCCTCTCCCTGCCTCATTCATCTACTTCCCCAGTGAGTTGCACATCTGTACTCAGGTGGCCGTTCCTCCAAGTGGCACTCGAAGATCGCCTTACTTCTGTTTCTCTACCTTATGTGGCCCCTTTCAGTACGACCACCACACCAGCTGTCATTTTGTGGGTTCCCCCTTGTGATGAGTAAATAAACGAGAGGGTATTGCACAAGAAATTGGCCCCATGAAACCAGTCCTTTAACACCCCAAGGCCTCTTTCACTACTGTCAGTCACATCATCCCTTTTTGACTGCCCCCGCTTGGGGGGCAGGGCAATACACACCCAATGGGGGACACACGTTTCAACATGCCCCTTCCCTTCAATGTCTAAAGATCTGTTTTCAATACAGCCATCCCATGAGACCTCATAACATATCTCACGAGGGTGATGGGGGGCTGGGAGGGGTGCAACAACACCTTGGGGAGCCTTGCCACCCCCCTCCCCCCGGCAGTATCTTGCCATGTGCTCCTTGTTGCCTCTTTCAAAACCATCACTACAGTAGGTCTGTGTAGTGCCCCCTTGTGGTTGGTAATACAAACTGCTCGAATTTATTCCCCAAGTTTCCTCTGTTGCCCCTACACTTTTGGGGTACACCCCATGGAGTTGGGGGGGAGCAAAAAAAGCTATCGCTAGCCTCCCAAAAAGCCGCAAGCCACATCATTCTGTGACTCTTGTCACCCCTTTCGGAATGCACCCCAACACCCCCTTTTTTTACACTGCTCCTCAAAATTTGCCCCTCCCTCCCCCACTCCAACTCAGTTGGGGGTGGGGGGTAATAATAAAATGATGGGGTCCCCTACCACCAGGTCAATCCTATTTGATCACCCCTATGTGCTTGCTGACAAGCATTTGGCCTCACTCCCCTATGCTTCTCCTCTGACCTAATGCCCTAGACTCCGCCTACATCTGTGACCCCTTCCTGGTACCACCTCCCCTCTCTGGCCCAATCCCCAACCCCACTTCTTGGTCCCTGGTCTCCCTGACACCACCAACACCTGCTGCTAGGCTCCTCCCCCCCATGCCCCCTTCTCACAGCACCCTCATTCTTGCTCCACCCCCCTCACACTTACCCCCTGTGACTCCACCCACTATGCCTGGACACAGCCACACTCCAGCTCCTGGACTCCTCCCCCACTTCTCTCGACACCCCACTCCGCTTTCCATTCTTGCTCCGCCCCCTCGACTCCTCCCCTTCCTGTGCCCACAACTCTCAACACCCCACTCTGCTTTCCATTCTTGCTCCACCCCCTTACACTTACTCCCTGTGACTCCTCCTCCTCTCACTATGCCTGGACCCCGCGTTGTTCTTGCCACACACACACACCAATCAGTCCTCAGTCTACCAATCAGCAGCCAGGCACATCTCCACACATGCATTTTACTTACCAACTCTTATTTCGGACTTACCTCTGCTTCATCGCCACCTGGTGCCGAACCCGGGATTTGAACCCTGGTCGTCTGGTTGGAAGTCAGGAACTTACCCACTGGACCACACTGGCTTCCATGTCTTTACCCTTTCCAGTCTTCCCTATATCATGGCTATCCTTTGTCATGTGCAGTAGGGGGCCTGTATGCTGCTTATAGAGTCTCCTGCACTGAGGAGTTCCAACAAGGAGCTGTAGCTCAATGGCAATGTTGTCTGCCTTTGGTGCAGCAGGCTCCCCAGGACAAGGGTTTGAATCCCGCCAATGCCATCAAAGTGTATGAAGGCTTCAAAAATTTAAATTGACGGTTTTTTTTTTTCATGAACTAATATTTTGATTAGAAAAAAGAGGAGAAATTTCAGCTACTCTTTTTTGCACTAATGCCCACAAATGACAAATATTTTCTCTACTGACTCCCATGCAACCCCCTTCTTCTTAAGTGGGTGAAATATGGGCAAAGCATCATCTTCATTTGTCAATGTATTAATTTATTCTCTTTAAATTTGCTGTTTTGCAGCGCAAATGTGGCCTAGGGCGCATAACTGAGCAGAAGTAAACCTCCTACAGAGAGTAAGATAGGTTGAGTGGTGGTGATTTTTCATTCTGGTGTGAGCAAAGCTGGGGCATAGTGCCTGTGCCCCTGGCTAGGCTTATAGGCCTAGTGTTAGCTGTCACTCATGAAGTGATGGGTAAAGTTTAGAGCTGGTGAAACTCCCTCTATTAGGTGCAATCAGAAGATAGGCGTGTTGAACTTTTCAAGAGGCAGAAAAGGGCAAATTCAGGCACTTGCTTCATTGAGCCTGCATTATGCCTATTGCAGGAGCAGCCACAGCCCAGCTGCAGCTGCAGCAGCTGGGCTGGGCTGGCCTGGCCTGGCAGTGGAGCTTTAAACACCCGACTCTCAGTCTTTAGCAAGCAAGCCCACGAACGCCCACGAACGCCCATGTTCTGTATAGGGGAAGAATGCAGGTAATTTGGCACCCTGCTAAATGAGGGTGGTGCCCCCATGTGTGGTCTTCGAGGGAGGTAAAGCCTTAGCCTAAGACAGGCTTTCAACCTTACAATTCTGCTGAAAACAATATGTTGGAGGCCGTATCATGGTGGACGCCCGTGAATGTCTGAGGCCAAAGTAAGCATGGGAGGATATTATTTGCATGGGGCAGCCCCCTTCTAAATCACATTATCATGCTGCAGTTGCCATGTAGCACTACTAGAGGGCAGCAGTACAAACATAATGGCAGAGAGAGGTGTTAAATCTGTTTGCTGACATGCCTCCTGTTCATGGTGGACTTTGCTGGGCCTATGGAGTGGAGGACTACAATAAGCGAGTGAACGAGTAAGGCGGGATGATTAGCCTGAATTTTTGTGGTGAAGGAATGGCATTTGGAGGGAAAACAGCAAGAAGAGAGAGTCAAAGTATAGATGTCTGCAGAGTGATTGAGTGAGTGTGTCATCTGTCTCTTTGAAGGGACATGTGAGAGGAAGAGCAGCCCACGGTTCTCAGGTGGGAGAAGAAGTATAGAAGATCATTTTCCCCAAAATAAAAACCTTTGCACCATCTCGAAAGCTTAGAAGTGCACTATGACGCTTTGCAGGTTGTAAGATTTGCCATGTTTGGTGCATAAATATGCAGAGTTAGTAAGGCTTCTCTCAGAATTTAAGAAGCACACACACTCTTTGGGAGTATCCTAAGGCCAGACATGTTAGGCACGTAATTGGGGATGTGAGTCCAAGAAAAACTTTGGGACGCTTGCTCTAATCATCTGCACGATTGGAAGACACTGTAGAGAAACTGGAGAGGGAACCAGGCTGCACAAACAAATGGCCAGGGTGGCACATCACACCCTACAAGGAATATCTGACCCCACACCTCTGTGCCTGGGACAACATTTCTGACCGCTCAACACCCCCATCTGATTGCCAGTCAAATGTTTCCTTTTAGTATCCCACCTTGGGAAGTGCACCAAAGCATTTTCAAGCATTTGAATGACCATAAACACCCTTCCTTTTGTCCCTCCATTTGTAATTCTCCCAGTAACCCAGGTGCTTTTGCCACGGTTCAGCCTCCAGTGACTGGTTGGATGCACATTGCTCGGCGCGCCATCCATCTACCACTCCGTACAGGTCCCTCTCAGCACACCCAGACTGCGCTTCTTTAAATCAGACATACATGATCTGCCTCACTATAAGCTGTGAGCTTCCCTCTGTGGTTCATATACACAATCCAGGGAGGACAAACCACTTGCCAAGCACCCCAGGCTATCGGCAGACGCTTCCAATCCATGGACTACTGTCTATTTTGCAGGCCATGATTATTCTCTAGGCATCATCCAACCAATTACAACATGGGCCCTCTCCCTGCCTCATTCATCTACTTCCCCAGTGAGTTGCACATCTGTACTCAGGTGGCCGTTCCTCCAAGTGGCACTCGAAGATCGCCTTACTTCTGTTTCTCTACCTTATGTGGCCCCTTTCAGTACGACCACCACACCAGCTGTCATTTTGTGGGTTCCCCCTTGTGATGAGTAAATAAACGAGAGGGTATTGCACAAGAAATTGGCCCCATGAAACCAGTCCTTTAACACCCCAAGGCCTCTTTCACTACTGTCAGTCACATCATCCCTTTTTGACTGCCCCCGCTTGGGGGGCAGGGCAATACACACCCAATGGGGGACACACGTTTCAACATGCCCCTTCCCTTCAATGTCTAAAGATCTGTTTTCAATACAGCCATCCCATGAGACCTCATAACATATCTCACGAGGGTGATGGGGGGCTGGGAGGGGTGCAACAACACCTTGGGGAGCCTTGCCACCCCCCTCCCCCCGGCAGTATCTTGCCATGTGCTCCTTGTTGCCTCTTTCAAAACCATCACTACAGTAGGTCTGTGTAGTGCCCCCTTGTGGTTGGTAATACAAACTGCTCGAATTTATTCCCCAAGTTTCCTCTGTTGCCCCTACACTTTTGGGGTACACCCCATGGAGTTGGGGGGGAGCAAAAAAAGCTATCGCTAGCCTCCCAAAAAGCCGCAAGCCACATCATTCTGTGACTCTTGTCACCCCTTTCGGAATGCACCCCAACACCCCCTTTTTTTACACTGCTCCTCAAAATTTGCCCCTCCCTCCCCCACTCCAACTCAGTTGGGGGTGGGGGGTAATAATAAAATGATGGGGTCCCCTACCACCAGGTCAATCCTATTTGATCACCCCTATGTGCTTGCTGACAAGCATTTGGCCTCACTCCCCTATGCTTCTCCTCTGACCTAATGCCCTAGACTCCGCCTACATCTGTGACCCCTTCCTGGTACCACCTCCCCTCTCTGGCCCAATCCCCAACCCCACTTCTTGGTCCCTGGTCTCCCTGACACCACCAACACCTGCTGCTAGGCTCCTCCCCCCCATGCCCCCTTCTCACAGCACCCTCATTCTTGCTCCACCCCCCTCACACTTACCCCCTGTGACTCCACCCACTATGCCTGGACACAGCCACACTCTAGCTCCTGGACTCCTCCCCCACTTCTCTCGACACCCCACTCCGCTTTCCATTCTTGCTCCGCCCCCTCGACTCCTCCCCTTCCTGTGCCCACAACTCTCAACACCCCACTCTGCTTTCCATTCTTGCTCCACCCCCTTACACTTACTCCCTGTGACTCCTCCTCCTCTCACTATGCCTGGACCCCGCGTTGTTCTTGCCACACACACACACCAATCAGTCCTCAGTCTACCAATCAGCAGCCAGGCACATCTCCACACATGCATTTTACTTACCAACTCTTATTTCGGACTTACCTCTGCTTCATCGCCACCTGGTGCCGAACCCGGGATTTGAACCCTGGTCGTCTGGTTGGAAGTCAGGAACTTACCCACTGGACCACACTGGCTTCCATGTCTTTACCCTTTCCAGTCTTCCCTATATCATGGCTATCCTTTGTCATGTGCAGTAGGGGGCCTGTATGCTGCTTATAGAGTCTCCTGCACTGAGGAGTTCCAACAAGGAGCTGTAGCTCAATGGCAATGTTGTCTGCCTTTGGTGCAGCAGGCTCCCCAGGACAAGGGTTTGAATCCCGCCAATGCCATCAAAGTGTATGAAGGCTTCAAAAATTTAAATTGACGGTTTTTTTTTTTCATGAACTAATATTTTGATTAGAAAAAAGAGGAGAAATTTCAGCTACTCTTTTTTGCACTAATGCCCACAAATGACAAATATTTTCTCTACTGACTCCCATGCAACCCCCTTCTTCTTAAGTGGGTGAAATATGGGCAAAGCATCATCTTCATTTGTCAATGTATTAATTTATTCTCTTTAAATTTGCTGTTTTGCAGCGCAAATGTGGCCTAGGGCGCATAACTGAGCAGAAGTAAACCTCCTACAGAGAGTAAGATAGGTTGAGTGGTGGTGATTTTTCATTCTGGTGTGAGCAAAGCTGGGGCATAGTGCCTGTGCCCCTGGCTAGGCTTATAGGCCTAGTGTTAGCTGTCACTCATGAAGTGATGGGTAAAGTTTAGAGCTGGTGAAACTCCCTCTATTAGGTGCAATCAGAAGATAGGCGTGTTGAACTTTTCAAGAGGCAGAAAAGGGCAAATTCAGGCACTTGCTTCATTGAGCCTGCATTATGCCTATTGCAGGAGCAGCCACAGCCCAGCTGCAGCTGCAGCAGCTGGGCTGGGCTGGCCTGGCCTGGCCTGGCAGTGGAGCTTTAAACACCCGACTCTCAGTCTTTAGCAAGCAAGCCCACGAACGCCCACGAACGCCCATGTTCTGTATAGGGGAAGAATGCAGGTAATTTGGCACCCTGCTAAATGAGGGTGGTGCCCCCATGTGTGGTCTTCGAGGGAGGTAAAGCCTTAGCCTAAGACAGGCTTTCAACCTTACAATTCTGCTGAAAACAATATGTTGGAGGCCGTATCATGGTGGACGCCCGTGAATGTCTGAGGCCAAAGTAAGCATGGGAGGATATTATTTGCATGGGGCAGCCCCCTTCTAAATCACATTATCATGCTGCAGTTGCCATGTAGCACTACTAGAGGGCAGCAGTACAAACATAATGGCAGAGAGAGGTGTTAAATCTGTTTGCTGACATGCCTCCTGTTCATGGTGGACTTTGCTGGGCCTATGGAGTGGAGGACTACAATAAGCGAGTGAACGAGTAAGGCGGGATGATTAGCCTGAATTTTTGTGGTGAAGGAATGGCATTTGGAGGGAAAACAGCAAGAAGAGAGAGTCAAAGTATAGATGTCTGCAGAGTGATTGAGTGAGTGTGTCATCTGTCTCTTTGAAGGGACATGTGAGAGGAAGAGCAGCCCACGGTTCTCAGGTGGGAGAAGAAGTATAGAAGATCATTTTCCCCAAAATAAAAACCTTTGCACCATCTCGAAAGCTTAGAAGTGCACTATGACGCTTTGCAGGTTGTAAGATTTGCCATGTTTGGTGCATAAATATGCAGAGTTAGTAAGGCTTCTCTCAGAATTTAAGAAGCACACACACTCTTTGGGAGTATCCTAAGGCCAGACATGTTAGGCACGTAATTGGGGATGTGAGTCCAAGAAAAACTTTGGGACGCTTGCTCTAATCATCTGCACGATTGGAAGACACTGTAGAGAAACTGGAGAGGGAACCAGGCTGCACAAACAAATGGCCAGGGTGGCACATCACACCCTACAAGGAATATCTGACCCCACACCTCTGTGCCTGGGACAACATTTCTGACCGCTCAACACCCCCATCTGATTGCCAGTCAAATGTTTCCTTTTAGTATCCCACCTTGGGAAGTGCACCAAAGCATTTTCAAGCATTTGAATGACCATAAACACCCTTCCTTTTGTCCCTCCATTTGTAATTCTCCCAGTAACCCAGGTGCTTTTGCCACGGTTCAGCCTCCAGTGACTGGTTGGATGCACATTGCTCGGCGCGCCATCCATCTACCACTCCGTACAGGTCCCTCTCAGCACACCCAGACTGCGCTTCTTTAAATCAGACATACATGATCTGCCTCACTATAAGCTGTGAGCTTCCCTCTGTGGTTCATATACACAATCCAGGGAGGACAAACCACTTGCCAAGCACCCCAGGCTATCGGCAGACGCTTCCAATCCATGGACTACTGTCTATTTTGCAGGCCATGATTATTCTCTAGGCATCATCCAACCAATTACAACATGGGCCCTCTCCCTGCCTCATTCATCTACTTCCCCAGTGAGTTGCACATCTGTACTCAGGTGGCCGTTCCTCCAAGTGGCACTCGAAGATCGCCTTACTTCTGTTTCTCTACCTTATGTGGCCCCTTTCAGTACGACCACCACACCAGCTGTCATTTTGTGGGTTCCCCCTTGTGATGAGTAAATAAACGAGAGGGTATTGCACAAGAAATTGGCCCCATGAAACCAGTCCTTTAACACCCCAAGGCCTCTTTCACTACTGTCAGTCACATCATCCCTTTTTGACTGCCCCCGCTTGGGGGGCAGGGCAATACACACCCAATGGGGGACACACGTTTCAACATGCCCCTTCCCTTCAATGTCTAAAGATCTGTTTTCAATACAGCCATCCCATGAGACCTCATAACATATCTCACGAGGGTGATGGGGGGCTGGGAGGGGTGCAACAACACCTTGGGGAGCCTTGCCACCCCCCTCCCCCCGGCAGTATCTTGCCATGTGCTCCTTGTTGCCTCTTTCAAAACCATCACTACAGTAGGTCTGTGTAGTGCCCCCTTGTGGTTGGTAATACAAACTGCTCGAATTTATTCCCCAAGTTTCCTCTGTTGCCCCTACACTTTTGGGGTACACCCCATGGAGTTGGGGGGGAGCAAAAAAAGCTATCGCTAGCCTCCCAAAAAGCCGCAAGCCACATCATTCTGTGACTCTTGTCACCCCTTTCGGAATGCACCCCAACACCCCCTTTTTTTACACTGCTCCTCAAAATTTGCCCCTCCCTCCCCCACTCCAACTCAGTTGGGGGTGGGGGGTAATAATAAAATGATGGGGTCCCCTACCACCAGGTCAATCCTATTTGATCACCCCTATGTGCTTGCTGACAAGCATTTGGCCTCACTCCCCTATGCTTCTCCTCTGACCTAATGCCCTAGACTCCGCCTACATCTGTGACCCCTTCCTGGTACCACCTCCCCTCTCTGGCCCAATCCCCAACCCCACTTCTTGGTCCCTGGTCTCCCTGACACCACCAACACCTGCTGCTAGGCTCCTCCCCCCCATGCCCCCTTCTCACAGCACCCTCATTCTTGCTCCACCCCCCTCACACTTACCCCCTGTGACTCCACCCACTATGCCTGGACACAGCCACACTCCAGCTCCTGGACTCCTCCCCCACTTCTCTCGACACCCCACTCCGCTTTCCATTCTTGCTCCGCCCCCTCGACTCCTCCCCTTCCTGTGCCCACAACTCTCAACACCCCACTCTGCTTTCCATTCTTGCTCCACCCCCTTACACTTACTCCCTGTGACTCCTCCTCCTCTCACTATGCCTGGACCCCGCGTTGTTCTTGCCACACACACACACACCAATCAGTCCTCAGTCTACCAATCAGCAGCCAGGCACATCTCCACACATGCATTTTACTTACCAACTCTTATTTCGGACTTACCTCTGCTTCATCGCCACCTGGTGCCGAACCCGGGATTTGAACCCTGGTCGTCTGGTTGGAAGTCAGGAACTTACCCACTGGACCACACTGGCTTCCATGTCTTTACCCTTTCCAGTCTTCCCTATATCATGGCTATCCTTTGTCATGTGCAGTAGGGGGCCTGTATGCTGCTTATAGAGTCTCCTGCACTGAGGAGTTCCAACAAGGAGCTGTAGCTCAATGGCAATGTTGTCTGCCTTTGGTGCAGCAGGCTCCCCAGGACAAGGGTTTGAATCCCGCCAATGCCATCAAAGTGTATGAAGGCTTCAAAAATTTAAATTGACGGTTTTTTTTTTTCATGAACTAATATTTTGATTAGAAAAAAGAGGAGAAATTTCAGCTACTCTTTTTTGCACTAATGCCCACAAATGACAAATATTTTCTCTACTGACTCCCATGCAACCCCCTTCTTCTTAAGTGGGTGAAATATGGGCAAAGCATCATCTTCATTTGTCAATGTATTAATTTATTCTCTTTAAATTTGCTGTTTTGCAGCGCAAATGTGGCCTAGGGCGCATAACTGAGCAGAAGTAAACCTCCTACAGAGAGTAAGATAGGTTGAGTGGTGGTGATTTTTCATTCTGGTGTGAGCAAAGCTGGGGCATAGTGCCTGTGCCCCTGGCTAGGCTTATAGGCCTAGTGTTAGCTGTCACTCATGAAGTGATGGGTAAAGTTTAGAGCTGGTGAAACTCCCTCTATTAGGTGCAATCAGAAGATAGGCGTGTTGAACTTTTCAAGAGGCAGAAAAGGGCAAATTCAGGCACTTGCTTCATTGAGCCTGCATTATGCCTATTGCAGGAGCAGCCACAGCCCAGCTGCAGCTGCAGCAGCTGGGCTGGGCTGGCCTGGCCTGGCAGTGGAGCTTTAAACACCCGACTCTCAGTCTTTAGCAAGCAAGCCCACGAACGCCCATGTTCTGTATAGGGGAAGAATGCAGGTAATTTGGCACCCTGCTAAATGAGGGTGGTGCCCCCATGTGTGGTCTTCGAGGGAGGTAAAGCCTTAGCCTAAGACAGGCTTTCAACCTTACAATTCTGCTGAAAACAATATGTTGGAGGCCGTATCATGGTGGACGCCCGTGAATGTCTGAGGCCAAAGTAAGCATGGGAGGATATTATTTGCATGGGGCAGCCCCCTTCTAAATCACATTATCATGCTGCAGTTGCCATGTAGCACTACTAGAGGGCAGCAGTACAAACATAATGGCAGAGAGAGGTGTTAAATCTGTTTGCTGACATGCCTCCTGTTCATGGTGGACTTTGCTGGGCCTATGGAGTGGAGGACTACAATAAGCGAGTGAACGAGTAAGGCGGGATGATTAGCCTGAATTTTTGTGGTGAAGGAAGGGCAGAGTCAAAGTATAGATGTCTGCAGAGTGATTGAGTGAGTGTGTCATCTGTCTCTTTGAAGGGACATGTGAGAGGAAGAGCAGCCCACGGTCCTCAGGTGGGAGAAGAAGTATAGAAGATCATTTTCCCCAAAATAAAAACCTTTGCACCATCTCAAAGCTTAGAAGTGCACTATGACGCTTTGCAGGTTGTAAGATTTGCCATGTTTGGTGCATAAATATGCAGAGTTAGTAAGGCTTCTCTCAGAATTTAAGAAGCACACACACTCTTTGGGAGTATCCTAAGGCCAGACATGTTAGGCACGTAATTGGGGATGTGAGTCCAAGAAAAACTTTGGGACGCTTGCTCTAATCATCTGCACGATTGGAAGACACTGTAGAGAAACTGGAGAGGGAACCAGGCTGCACAAACAAATGGCCAGGGTGGCACATCACACCCTACAAGGAATATCTGACCCCACACCTCTGTGCCTGGGACAACATTTCTGACCGCTCAATACCCCCATCTGATTGCCAGTCAAATGTTTCCTTTTAGTATCCCACCTTGGGAAGTGCACCAAAGCATTTTCAAGCATTTGAATGACCATAAACACCCTTCCTTTTGTCCCTCCATTTGTAATTCTCCCATAACCCAGGTGCTTTTGCCACGTTCAGCCTCCAGTGACTGGTTGGATGCACATTGCTCGGCGCGCCATCCATCTACCACTCCGTACAGGTCCCTCTCAGCACACCCAGACTGCGCTTCTTTAAATCAGACATACATGATCTGCCTCACTATAAGCTGTGAGCTTCCCTCTGTGGTTCATATACACAATCCAGGGAGGACAAACCACTTGCCAAGCACCCCAGGCTATCTGCAGACGCTTCCAATCCATGGACTACTGTCTATTTTGCAGGCCATGATTATTCTCTAGGCATCATCCAACCAATTACAACATGGACCCTCTCCCTGCCTCATTCATCTACTTCCCCAGTGAGTTGCACATCTGTACTCAGGTGGCCGTTCCTCCAAGTGGCACTCGAAGATCGCCTTACTTCTGTTTCTCTACCTTATGTGGCCCCTTTCAGTACGACCACCACACCAGCTGTCATTTTGTGGGTTCCCCCTTGTGATGAGTAAATAAACGAGAGGGTATCGCACAAGAAATTGGCCCCATGAAACCAGTCCTTTAACACCCCAAGGCCTCTTTCACTACTGTCAGTCACATCATCCCTTTTTGACTGCCCCCGCTTGGGGGGCAGGGCAATACACACCCAATGGGGGACACACGTTTCAACATGCCCCTTCCCTTCAGTGTCTAAAGATCTGTTTTCAATACAGCCATCCCATGAGACCTCATAACATATCTCACGAGGGTGATGGGGGGCTGGGAGGGGTGCAACAACACCTTGGGGAGCCTTGCCACCCTCCTCCCCCCGGCAGTATCTTGCCATGTGCTCCTTGTTGCCTCTTTCAAAACCATCACTACAGTAGGTCTGTGTAGTGCCCCCTTGTGGTTGGTAATACAAACTGCCCCGAATTTATTCCCCAAGTTTCCTCTGTTGCCCCTACACTTTTGGGGTACACCCCATGGAGTTGGGGGGGGGCAAAAAAAGCTATCGCTAGCCTCCCAAAAAGCCGCAAGCCACATCATTCTGTGACTCTTGTCACCCCTTTCGTAATGCACCCCAACACCCCCTTTTTTTACACTGCTCCTCAAAATTTGCCCCTCCCTCCCCCCCCAACTACAACTCAGTTGGGGGTGGGGGGGGGTAATAATAAAATGATGGGGTCCCCTACCACCAGGTCAATCCTATTTGATCACCCCTATGTGCTTGCTGACAAGCATTTGGCCTCACTCCCCTATGCTTCTCCTCTGACCTAGTGCCCTAGACTCCGCCTACATCTGTGACCCCTTCCTGGTACCACCTCCCCTCTCTGGCCCAATCCCCAACCCCCCTTCTTGGTCCCTGGTCTCCCTGACACCACCAACACCTGCTGCTAGGCTCCTCCCCCCCATGCCCCCTTCTCACAGCACCCTCATTCTTGCTCCACCCCCCTCACACTTACCCCCTGTGACTCCACCCACTATGCCTGGACACAGCCACACTCCAGCTCCTGGACTCCTCCCCCACTTCTCTCGACACCCCACTCCGCTTTCCATTCTTGCTCCGCCCCCTCGACTCCTCCCCTTCCTGTGCCCACAACTCTCAACACCCCACTCTGCTTTCCATTCTTGCTCCACCCCCTTACACTTACTCCCTGTGACTCCTCCTCCTCTCACTATGCCTGGACCCCGCGTTGTTCTTGCCACACACACACCAATCAGTCCTCAGTCTACCAATCAGCAGCCAGGGACATCTCCACACATGCATTTTACTTACCAACTCTTATTTCGGACTTACCTCTGCTTCATCGCAACCTGGTGCCGAACCCGGGATTTGAACCCTGGTCGTCTGGTTGGAAGTCAGGAACTTACCCACTGGACCACACTGGCTTCCATGTCTTTACCCTTTCCAGTCTTCCCTATATCATGGCTATCCTTTGTCATGTGCAGTAGGGGGCCTGTATGCTGCTTATAGAGTCTCCCGCACTGAGGAGTTCCAACAAGGAGCTGTAGCTCAATGGCAATGTCGTCTGCCTTTGGTGCAGCAGGCTCCCCAGGACAAGGGTTCGAATCCCGCCGATGCCATCAAAGTGTATGAAGGCTTCAAAAATGAAAATTGCCGTTTTTTTTTTTCATGAACTAATATTTTGATTAGAAAAAAGAGGAGAAATTTCAGCTACTCTTTTTTGCACTAATGCCCAAAAATGACAAATATTTTCTCTACTGACTCCCATGCAACCCCCTTCTTCTTAAGTGGGTGAAATATGGGCAAAGCATCATCTTCATTTGTCAATGTATTAATTTATTCTCTTTAAATTTGCTGTTTTGCAGCGCAAATGTGGCCTAGGGCGCATAACTGAGCAGAAGTAAACCTCCTACAGAGAGTAAGATAGGTTGAGTGGTGGTGATTTTTCATTCTGGTGTGAGCAAAGCTGGGGCATAGTGTCTGTGCCCCTGGCTAGGCTTATAGGCCTAGTGTTAGCTGTCACTCATGAAGTGATGGGTAAGGTTTAGAGCTGGTGAAACTCCCTCTATTAGGTGCAATCAGAAGATAGGCGTGTTGAACTTTTCAAGAGGCAGAAAAGGGCAAATTCAGGCACTTGCTTCATTGAGCCTGCATTATGCCTATTGCAGGAGCAGCCACAGCCGCAGCTGCAGCTGCAGCAGCTGAGCTGGGCTGGCCTGGCCTGGCAGTGGAGCTTTAAACACCCGACTCTCAGTCTTTAGCAAGCAAGCCCACGAACGCCCACGAACGCCCATGTTCTGTATAGGGGAAGAATGCAGGTAATTTGGCACCCTGCTAATTGAGGGTGGTGCCCCCATGTGTGGTCTTCGAGGGAGGTAAAGCCTTAGCCTAAGACAGGCTTTCAACGTTACAATTCTGCTGAAAACAATATGTTGGAGGCCGTATCATGGTGGACGCCCGTGAATGTCTGAGGCCAAAGTAAGCATGAGAGGATATTATTTGCATAGGGCAGCCCCCTTCTAAATCACATTATCATGCTGCAGTTGCCATGTAGCACTACTAGAGGGCAGCAGTACAAACATAATGGCAGAGAGAGGTGTTAAATCTGTTTGCTGACATGCCTCCTGTTCATGTTGGACTTTGCTGGGCCTATGGAGTGGAGGACTACAATAAGCGAGTGAACGAGTAAGGCGGGATGATTAGCCTGAATTTTTGTGGTGAAGGAAGGGCATTTGGAGGGAAAACAGCAAGAAGAGAGAGTCAAAGTATAGATGTCTGCAGAGTGATTGAGTGAGTGTGTCATCTGTCTCTTTGAAGGGACATGTGAGAGGAAGAGCAGCCCACGGTCCTCAGGTGGGAGAAGAAGTATAGAAGATCATTTTCCCCAAAATAAAAACCTTTGCACCATCTCAAAGCTTAGAAGTGCACTATGACGCTTTGCAGGTTGTAAGATTTGCCATGTTTGGTGCATAAATATGCAGAGTTAGTAAGGCTTCTCTCAGAATTTAAGAAGCACACACACTCTTTGGGAGTATCCTAAGGCCAGACATGTTAGGCACGTAATTGGGGATGTGAGTCCAAGAAAAACTTTGGGACGCTTGCTCTAATCATCTGCACGATTGGAAGACACTGTAGAGAAACTGGAGAGGGAACCAGGCTGCACAAACAAATTGCCAGGGTGGCACATCACACCCTACAAGGAATATCTGACCCCACACCTCTGTGCCTGGGACAACATTTCTGACCGCTCAATACCCCCATCTGATTGCCAGTCAAATGTTTCCTTTTAGTATTTCACCTTGGGAAGTGCACCAAAGCATGTTCAAGCATTTGAATGACCATAAACACCCTTCCTTTTGTCCCTCCATTTGTAATTCTCCCAGTAACCCAGGTGCTTTTGCCACGGTTCAGCCTCCAGTGACTGGTTGGATGCACATTGCTCGGCGCGCCATCCATCTACCACTCCGTACAGGTCCCTCTCAGCACACCCAGACTGCGCTTCTTTAAATCAAACATACATGATCTGCCTCACTATAAGCTGTGAGCTTCCCTCTGTGGTTCATATACACAATCCAGGGAGGACAAACCACTTGCCAAGCACCCCAGGCTATCTGCAGACGCTTCCAATCCATGGACTACTGTCTATTTTGCAGGCCATGATTATTCTCTAGGCATCATCCAACCAATTACAACATGGGCCCTCTCCCTGCCTCATTCATCTACTTCCCCAGTGAGTTGCACATCTGTACTCAGGTGGCCGTTCCTCCAAGTGGCACTCGAAGATCGCCTTACTTCTGTTTCTCTACCTTATGTGGCCCCTTTCAGTACGACCACCACACCAGCTGTCATTTTGTGGGTTCCCCCTTGTGATGAGTAAATAAACGAGAGGGTATCGCACAAGAAATTGGCCCCATGAAACCAGTCCTTTAACACCCCAAGGCCTCTTTCACTACTGTCAGTCACATCATCCCTTTTTGACTGCCCCCGCTTGGGGGGCAGGGCAATACACACCCAATGGGGGACACACGTTTCAACATGCCCCTTCCCTTCAGTGTCTTAAGATCTGTTTTCAATACAGCCATCCCATGAGACCTCATAACATATCTCACGAGGGTGATGGGGGGGCTGGGAGGGGTGCAACAACACCTTGGGGAGCCTTGCCACCCCGCCTCCCCCCGGCAGTATCTTGCCATGTGCTCCTTGTTGCCTCTTTCAAAACCATCACTACAGTAGGTCTGTGTAGTGCCCCCTTGTGGTTGGTAATACAAACTGCCCCGAATTTATTCCCCAAGTTTCCTCTGTTGCCCCTACACTTTTGGGGTACACCCCATGGAGTTGGGGGGGAGCAAAAAAAGCTATCGCTAGCCTCCCAAAAAGCCGCAAGCCACATCATTCTGTGACTCTTGTCACCCCTTTCGTAATGCACCCCAACACCCCCTTTTTTTACACTGCTCCTCAAATTGTGCCCCTCCCTCCCCCCCCAACTCCAACTCAGTTGGGGGTGGGGGGGGGTAATAATAAAATGATGGGGTCCCCTACCACCAGGTCAATCCTATTTGATCACCCCTATGTGCTTGCTGACAAGCATTTGGCCTCACTCCCCTATGCTTCTCCTCTGACCTAGTGCCCTAGACTCCGCCCACATCTGTGACCCCTTCCTGGTACCACCTCCCCTCTCTGGCCCAATCCCCAACCCCCCTTCTTGGTCCCTGGTCTCCCTCACACCACCAACACCTGCTGCTAGGCTCCTCCCCCCCATGCCCCCTTCTCACAGCACCCTCATTCTTGCTCCACCCCCCTCACACTTACCCCCTGTGACTCCACCCACTATGCCTGGACACAGCCACACTCCAGCTCCTGGACTCCTCCCCCACTTCTCTCGACACCCCACTCCGCTTTCCATTCTTGCTCCGCCCCCTCGACTCCTCCCCTTCCTGTGCCCACAACTCTCAACACCCCACTCTGCTTTCCATTCTTGCTCCACCCCCTTACACTTACTCCCTGTGACTCCTCCTCCTCTCACTATGCCTGGACCCCGCGTTGTTCTTGCCACACACACACCAATCAGTCCTCAGTCTACCAATCAGCAGCCAGGCACATCTCCACACATGCATTTTACTTACCAACTCTTATTTCGGACTTACCTCTGCTTCATCGCCACCTGGTGCCGAACCCGGGATTTGAACCCTGGTCGTCTGGTTGGAAGTCAGGAACTTACCCACTGGACCACACTGGCTTCCATGTCTTTACCCTTTCCAGTCTTCCCTATATCATGGCTATCCTTTGTCATGTGCAGTAGGGGGCCTGTATGCTGCTTATAGAGTCTCCCGCAGTGAGGAGTTCCAACAAGGAGCTGTAGCTCAATGGCAATGTCGTCTGCCTTTGGTGCAGCAGGCTCCCCAGGACAAGGGTTCGAATCCCACCGATGCCATCAAAGTGTATGAAGGCTTCAAAAATTTAAATTGACCTTTTTTTTTTTTCATGAACTAATATTTTGATTAGAAAAAAGAGGAGAAATTTCAGCTACTCTTTTTTGCACTAATGCCCAAAAATGACAAATATTTTCTCTACTGACTCCCATGCAACCCCCTTCTTCTTAAGTGGGTGAAATATGGGCAAAGCATCATCTTCATTTGTCAATGTATTAATTTATTCTCTTTAAATTTGCTGTTTTGCAGCGCAAATGTGGCCTAGGGCGCATAACTGAGCAGAAGTAAACCTCCTACAGAGAGTAAGATAGGTTGAGTGGTGGTGATTTTTCATTCTGGTGTGAGCAAAGCTGGGGCATAGTGCCTGTGCCCCTGGCTAGGCTTATAGGCCTAGTGTTAGCTGTCACTCATGAAGTGATGGGTAAGGTTTAGAGCTGGTGAAACTCCCTCTAATAGGTGCAATCAGAAGATAGGCGTGTTGAACTTTTCAAGAGGCAGAAAAGGGCAAATTCAGGCACTTGCTTCATTGAGCCTGCATTATGCCTATTGCAGGAGCAGCCACAGCCGCAGCTGCAGCTGCAGCAGCTGGGCTGGGCTGGCCTGGCCTGGCAGTGGAGCTTTAAACACCCGACTCTCAGTCTTTAGCAAGCAAGCCCACGAACGCCCATGTTCTGTATAGGGGAAGAATGCAGGTAATTTGGCACCCTGCTAAATGAGGGTGGTGCCCCCATGTGTGGTCTTCGAGGGAGGTAAAGCCTTAGCCTAAGACAGGCTTTCAACCTTACAATTCTGCTGAAAACAATATGTTGGAGGCCGTATCATGGTGGACGCCCGTGAATGTCTGAGGCCAAAGTAAGCATGGGAGGATATTATTTGCATAGGGCAGCCCCCTTCTAAATCACATTATCATGCTGCAGTTGCCATGTAGCACTACTAGAGGGCAGCAGTACAAACATAATGGCAGAGAGAGGTGTTAAATCTGTTTGCTGACATGCCTCCTGTTCATGTTGGACTTTGCTGGGCCTATGGAGTGGAGGACTACAATAAGCGAGTGAACGAGTAAGGCGGGATGATTAGCCTGAATTTTTGTGGTGAAGGAAGGGCATTTGGAGGGAAAACAGCAAGAAGAGAGAGTCAAAGTATAGATGTCTGCAGAGTGATTGAGTGAGTGTGTCATCTGTCTCTTTGAAGGGACATGTGAGAGGAAGAGCAGCCCACGGTCCTCAGGTGGGAGAAGAAGTATAGAAGATCATTTTCCCCAAAATAAAAACCTTTGCACCATCTCAAAGCTTAGAAGTGCACTATGACGCTTTGCAGGTTGTAAGATTTGCCATGTTTGGTGCATAAATATGCAGAGTTAGTAAGGCTTCTCTCAGAATTTAAGAAGCACACACACTCTTTGGGAGTATCCTAAGGCCAGACATGTTAGGCACGTAATTGGGGATGTGAGTCCAAGAAAAACTTTGGGACGCTTGCTCTAATCATCTGCACGATTGGAAGACACTGTAGAGAAACTGGAGAGGGAACCAGGCTGCACAAACAAATGGCCAGGGTGGCACATCACACCCTACAAGGAATATCTGACCCCACATCTCTGTGCCTGGGACAACATTTCTGACCGCTCAACACCCCCATCTGATTGCCAGTCAAATGTTTCCTTTTAGTATCCCACCTTGGGAAGTGCACCAAAGCATTTTCAAGCATTTGAATGACCATAAACACCCTTCCTTTTGTCCCTCCATTTGTAATTCTCCCAGTAACCTAGGTGCTTTTGCCACGGTTCAGCCTCCAGTGACTGGTTGGATGCACATTGCTCGGCGCGCCATCCATCTACCACTCCGTACAGGTCCCTCTCAGCACACCCAGACTGCGCTTCTTTAAATCAGACATACATGATCTGCCTCACTATAAGCTGTGAGCTTCCCTCTGTGGTTCATATACACAATCCAGGGAGGACAAACCACTTGCCAAGCACCCCAGGCTATCTGCAGACGCTTCCAATCCATGGACTACTGTCTATTTTGCAGGCCATGATTATTCTCTAGGCATCATCCAACCAATTACAACATGGGCCCTCTCCCTGCCTCATTCATCTACTTCCCCAGTGAGTTGCACATCTGTACTCAGGTGGCCGTTCCTCCAAGTGGCACTCGAAGATCGCCTTACTTCTGTTTCTCTACCTTATGTGGCCCCTTTCAGTACGACCACCACACCAGCTGTCATTTTGTGGGTTCCCCCTTGTGATGAGTAAATAAACGAGAGGGTATCGCACAAGAAATTGGCCCCATGAAACCAGTCCTTTAACACCCCAAGGCCTCTTTCACTACTGTCAGTCACATCATCCCTTTTTGACTGCCCCCGCTTGGGGGGCAGGGCAATACACACCCAATGGGGGACACACGTTTCAACATGCCCCTTCCCTTCAGTGTCTAAAGATCTGTTTTCAATACAGCCATCCCATGAGACCTCATAACATATCTCACGAGGGTGATGGGGGGCTGGGAGGGGTGCAACAACACCTTGGGGAGCCTTGCCACCCCCCTCCCCCCGGCAGTATCTTGCCATGTGCTCCTTGTTGCCTCTTTCAAAACCATCACTACAGTAGGTCTGTGTAGTGCCCCCTTGTGGTTGGTAATACAAACTGCCCCGAATATATTCCCCGAGTTTCCTCTGTTGCCCCTACACTTTTGGGGTACACCCCATGGAGTTGGGGGGGAGCAAAAAAAGCTATTGCTAGCCTCCCAAAAAGCCGCAAGCCACATCATTCTGTGACTCTTGTCACCCCTTTCGTAATGCACCCCAACACCCCCTTTTTTTACACTGCTCCTCAAAATGTGCCCCTCCCTCCCCCCCCAACTCCAACTCAGTTGGGGGTGGGGGGGGTAATAATAAAATGATGGGGTCCCCTACCACCAGGTCAATCCTATTTGATCACCCCTATGTGCTTGCTGACAAGCATTTGGCCTCACTCCCCTATGCTTCTCCTCTGACCTAGTGCCCTAGACTCCGCCTACATCTGTGACCCCTTCCTGGTACCACCTCCCCTCTCTGGCCCCATCCCCAACCCCCCTTCTTGGTCCCTGGTCTCCCTGACACCACCAACACCTGCTGCTAGGCTCCTCCCCCCCATGCCCCCTTCTCACAGCACCCTCATTCTTGCTCCACCCCCCTCACACTTACCCCCTGTGACTCCACCCACTATGCCTGGACACAGCCACACTCCAGCTCCTGGACTCCTCCCCCACTTCTCTCGACACCCCACTCCGCTTTCCATTCTTGCTCCGCCCCCTCGACTCCTCCCCTTCCTGTGCCCACAACTCTCAACACCCCACTCTGCTTTCCATTCTTGCTCCACCCCCTTACACTTACTCCCTGTGACTCCTCCTCCTCTCACTCTGCCTGGACCCCGCTTGTTCTTGCCACACACACACCAATCAGTCCTCAGTCTACCAATCAGCAGCCAGGCACATCTCCACACATGCATTTTACTTACCAACTCTTATTTCGGACTTACCTCTGCTTCATCGCCATCTGGTGCCGAACCTGGGATTTGAAACCTGGTCGTCTGGTTGGAAGTCAGGAACTTACCCACTGGACCACACTGGCTTCCATGTCTTTACCCTTTCCAGTCTTCCCTATATCATGGCTATCCTTTGTCATGTGCAGTAGGGGGCCTGTATGCTGCTTATAGAGTCTCCTGCACTGAGGAGTTCTAACAAGGAGCTGTAGCTCAATGGCAATGTCGTCTGCTTTTGGTGCAGCAGGCTCCCCAGGACAAGGGTTCGAATCCTGCCAATTCCATCAAAGTGTATGAAGGCTTCAAAAATTTAAATTGCCGTTTTTTTTTTCATGAACTAATATTTTGATTAGAAAAAAGATGAGAAATTTCAGCTACTCTTTTTTGCACTAATGCCCAAAAATGACAAATATTTTCTCTACTGACTCCCATGCAACCCCCTTCTTCTTAAGTGGGTGAAATATGGGAAAAGCATCATCTTCATTTGTCAATGTATTAATTTATTCTCTTTAAATTTGCTGTTTTGCAGCACAAATGTGGCCTAGGGCGCATAACTGAGCAGAAGTAAACCTCCTACAGAGAGTAAGATAGGTTGAGTGGTGGTGATTTTTCATTCTGGTGTGAGCAAAGCTGGGGCATAGTGCCTGTGCCCCTGGCTAGGCTTATAGGCCTAGTGTTAGCTGTCACTCATGAAGTGATGGGTAAAGTTTAGAGCTGGTGAAACTCCCTCTATTAGGTGCAATCAGAAGATAGGCGTGTTGAACTTTTCAAGAGGCAGAAAAGGGCAAATTCAGGCACTTGCTTCATTGAGCCTGCATTATGCCTATTGCAGGAGCAGCCACAGCCGCAGCTGCAGCTGCAGCAGCTGGGCTGGGCTGGCCTGGCCTGGCAGTGGAGCTTTAAACACCTGACTCTCAGTCTTTAGCAAGCAAGCCCACGAACGCCCACGAACGCCCATGTTCTGTATAGGGGAAGAATGCAGGTAATTTGGCACCCTGCTAAATGAGGGTGGTGCCCCCATGTGTGGTCTTCGAGGGAGGTAAAGCCTTAGCCTAAGACAGGCTTTCAACCTTACAATTCTGCTGAAAACAATATGTTGGAGGCCGTATCATGGTGGACGCCCGTGAATGTCTGAGGCCAAAGTAAGCATGGGAGGATATTATTTGCATAGGGCAGCCCCCTTCTAAATCACATTATCATGCTGCAGTTGCCATGTAGCACTACTAGAGGGCAGCAGTACAAACATAATGGCAGAGAGAGGTGTTAAATCTGTTTGCTGACATGCCTCCTGTTCATGTTGGACGTTGCTGGGCCTATGGAGTGGAGGACTACAATAAGCGAGTGAACGAGTAAGGCGGGATGATTAGCCTGAATTTTTGTGGTGAAGGAAGGGCATTTGGAGGGAAAACAGCAAGAAGAGAGAGTCAAAGTATAGATGTCTGCAGAGTGATTGAGTGAGTGTGTCATCTGTCTCTTTGAAGGGACATGTGAGAGGAAGAGCAGCACACGGTCCTCAGGTGGGAGAAGAAGTATAGAAGATCATTTTCGCCAAAATAAAAACCTTTGCACCATCTCAAAGCTTAGAAGTGCACTATGACGCTTTGCAGGTTGTAAGATTTGCCATGTTTGGTGCATAAATATGCAGAGTTAGTAAGGCTTCTCTCAGAATTTAAGAAGCACACACACTCTTTGGGAGTATCCTAAGGCCAGACATGTTAGGCACGTAATTGGGGATGTGAGTCCAAGAAAAACTTTGGGACGCTTGCTCTAATCATCTGCACGATTGGAAGACACTGTAGAGAAACTGGAGAGGGAGCCAGGCTGCACAAACAAATGGCCAGGGTGGCACATCACACCCTATAAGGAATATCTGACCCCACACATCTGTGCCTGGGACAACATTTCTGACTGCTCATTACCCCCATCTGATTGCCAGTCAAATGTTTCCTTTTAGTATCCCACCTTGGGAAGTGCACCAAAGCATTTTCAAGCATTTGAATGACCATAAACACCCTTCCTTTTGTCCCTCCATTTGTAATTCTCCCAGTAACCCAGGTGCTTTTGCCACGGTTCAGCCTCCAGTGACTGGTTGGATGCACATTGCTCGGCGCGCCATCCATCTACCACTCCGTACAGGTCCCTCTCAGCACACCCAGACTGCGCTTCTTTAAATCAGACATACATGATCTGCCTCACTATAAGCTGTGAGCTTCCCTCTGTGGTTCATATACACAATCCAGGGAGGACAAACCACTTGCCAAGCACCCCAGGCTATCTGCAGACGCTTCCAATCCATGGACTACTGTCTATTTTGCAGGCCATGATTATTCTCTAGGCATCATCCAACCAATTACAACATGGGCCCTCTCCCTGCCTCATTCATCTACTTCCCCAGTGAGTTGCACATCTGTACTCAGGTGGCCGTTCCTCCAAGTGGCACTCGAAGATCGCCTTACTTCTGTTTCTCTACCTTATGTGGCCCCTTTCAGTACGACCACCACACCAGCTGTCATTTTGTGGGTGCCCCCTTGTGATGAGTAAATAAACGAGAGGGTATCGCACAAGAAATTGGCCTCATGAAACCAGTCCTTCAACACCCCAAGGCCTCTTTCACTACTGTCAGTCACATCATCCCTTTTTGACTGCCCCCGCTAGGGGGGCAGGGCAATACACACCCAATGGGGGACACACGTTTCAACATGCCCCTTCCCTTCAGCGTCTAAAGATCTGTTTTCAATACAGCCATCCCATGAGACCTCATAACATATCTCACGAGGGTGATGGGGGGCTGGGAGGGGTGCAACAACACCTTGGGGAGCCTTGCCACCCCCCTCCCCCCGGCAGTATCTTGCCATGTGCTCCTTGTTGCCTCTTTCAAAACCATCACTACAGTAGGTCTGTGTAGTGCCCTCTTGTAGTTGGTAATACAAACTGCACCGAATTTATTCCCCAAGTTTCCTCTGTTGCCCCTACACTTTTGGGGTACACCCCATGGAGTTGGGGGGGAGCAAAAAAAGTTATTGCTAGCCTCCCAAAAAGCCACAAGCCACATCATTCTGTGACTCTTGTCACCCCTTTCGTAATGCACCACAACACCCCCTTTTTTTACACTGCTCCTCAAAATTTTCCCCTCCCTCCCCCCCCAAACTCCAACTCAGTAGGGGGTGGGGGGGGTAATAATAAAATGATGGGGTCCCCTACCATCAGGTCAATCCTATTTGATCACCCCTATGTGCTTGCTGACAAGCATTTGGCCTCACTCCCCTATGCTTCTCCTCTGACCTAGTCTCCCCCTACATCTGTGGCCCCTTCCTGGTACCACCTCCCCTCTCTGACCCAACCCCCAACCCCCCTGCTTGGTCCCTCTGACACCACCAACACCTGCTGCTAGGCTCCTCCCCCCAAGCCCCCTTCTCACAGCACGCTCATTCTTGCTCCACCCCCTCACACTTACGCCCTCTGACTCCTCCCACTATGCCTGGAAACAGCCACACTCCAGCTCCTGGACTCCTCCCCCACTTCTCTCGCCACCCCACTCCGCTTTCCATTCTTCCTCCGCCTCCCTCAACTCCTCCCCTTCATGTGCCCACTACTCTCAACACCCGACTCTGCTTTCCATTCTTGCTCCACCCCCTCACACTTATCCCCTGTGACTCCTCCCACTCTCACTATGCCTGGACCCCGCCTTATTCTTGCAACACACACACCAATCAGTCCTCAGTCTACCAATCAGCAGCCAGGCACATATCCACACATGCATTTTACTTACCAACTCTTATTTCGGACTTACCTCTGCTTTATCGCCACCTGGTGCCGAACCCGGGATTTGAACCCTGGTCGTCTGGTTGGAAGTCAGGAACTTACCCACTGGACCACACTGGCTTCCATGTCTTTACCCTTTCCAGTCTTCCCTATATCATGGCTATCATTTGTCATGTGCAGTAGGGGGCCTGTATGCTGCTTATAGTGTCTCCTGCACAGAGGAGTTCCAACAAAGAGCTGTAGCTCAATGGCAATGTCGTCTGCCTTTGGTGCAGCAGGCTCCCCAGCACAAGGGTTCGAATCCTGCCGATGCCATCAAAGTGTATGAAGGCTCCAAAAATTTAAATTGCCATTTTTTTTTTCATGAACTAATATTTTGATTTGAAAAAAGAGGAGAAATTTCAGCTACTCTTTTTTGCACTCAATGCCCAAAAATGACAAATATTTTCTCTACTGACTCCCATGCAACCCCCTTCTTCTTAAGTGGGTGAAATATGGGCAAAGCATCATCTTCATTTGTCAATGTATTGATTTATTCTCTTTAAATTTGCTGTTTTGCAGTGCAAATGTGGCCTAGGACGCTTAACTGAGCAGAAGTAAACCTCCTACAGAGAGTAAGATAGGTTGAGTGGTGGTGATTTTTCATTCTGGTGTGAGCAAAGCTGGGGCATAGTGCCTGTGCCCCTGGCTAGGCTTATAGGCCTTGTGTTAGCTGTCACTCATGAAGTGATGGGTAAAGTTTAGAGCTGGTGAAACTCCCTCTATTAGGTGCAATCAGAAGATAGGCGTGTTGAACTTTTCAAGAGGCAGAAAAGGGCAAATTCAGGCACTTGCTTCATTGAGCCTGCATTATGCCTATTGCAGGAGCAGCCACAGCCGCAGCTGCAGCTGCAGCAGCTGGGCTGGGCTGGCCTGGCCTGGCCTGGCAGTGGGGCTTTAAACACCCGACTCTCAGTCTTTAGCAAGCAAGCCCACGAACGCCCATGTTCTGTATAGGGGAAGAATGCAGGTAATTTGGCACCCTGCTAAATGAGGGTAGTGCCCCCATGTGTGGTCTTCGAGGGAGGTAAAGCCTTAGCCTAAGCAGGCTTTCAACCTTACAATTCTGCTGAAAACAATATGTTGGAGGCCGTATCATGGTGGACGCCCGTGAATGTCTGAGGCCAAAGTAAGCATGGGAGGATATTATTTGCATAGGGCAGCCCCCTTCTAAATCACATTATCATGCTGCAGTTGCCATGTAGCACTACTAGAGGGCAGCAGTACAAACATAATGGCAGAGAGAGGTGTTAAATCTGTTTGCTGACATGCCTCCTGTTCATGTTGGACTTTGCTGGGCCTATGGAGTGGAGGACTACAATAAGCGAGTGAACGAGTAAGGTGGGATGATTAGCCTGAATTTTTGTGGGGAAGGAAGGGCATTTGGAGGGAAAACAGCAAGAAGAGAGAGTCAAAGTATAGATGTCTGCAGAGTGATTGAGTGAGTGTGTCATCTGTCTCTTTGAAGGGACATGTGAGAGAGGAAGAGCAGCCCCCAAAATAAAAACCTTTACAGCATCTCAAAGCTTACAAGTGCACTATTACCAACCACAAGGGGCACTACACAGAACTACTGTAATGATGGTTTTGAAAGAGGCAACAAGGAGCACATGGCAAGATACTGCCGGGGGGAGAGGGGTGGCAAGGCTCCCCAAGGTGTTGTTGCACCCCTCCCAGCCCCCCATCACTCTCGTGAGATATGTTATGAGGTCTCATGGGATGGCTGTATTGAAAACAGATCTTTAGACACTGAAGGGAAGGGGCATGTTGAAACGTGTGTCCCCCATTGTGTGTGTATTGCCCTGCCCCCCAAGCGGGGGCAGTCAAAAAGGGATGATGTGACTGACAGTAGTGAAAGAGGCCTAGGGGTGTTAAAGGACTGGTTGCATGGGGCCAATTTCTTGTGCGATACCCTCTCGTTTATTTACTCATCACAAGGGGGCACCCACAAAATGACAGCTGGTGTGGTGGTCGTACTGAAAGGGGCCACATAAGGTAGAGAAACAGTAGTAAGGCGATCTTCGAGTGCCACTTGGAGGAACGGCCACCTGAGTACAGATGTGCAACTCACTGGGGAAGTAGACGAATGAGGCAGGGAGAGGGCGCATGTTGTAATTGGTTGGATGAGGCCTAGAGAATAATCATGGCCTGTACAATAGACAGAAGTGCATGGAATGGAAGCGTCTGCAGATAGCCTGGGGTGCTTGGCAAGTGGTTTGTCCTCCCTGGATTGTGTATATGAACCACAGAGGGAAGCTCACAGCTTATAGTGAGGCAGATCATGTATGTCTGATTTAAAGAAGCGCAGTCTGGGTGCGCTGAGAGGGACCTGTACGGAGTGGTAGATGGATGGCGCGCCGAGCAATGTGCATCCAACCAGTCACTGGAGGCTGAACGTGGCAAAAGCACCTGGGTTATGGGAGAATTACAAATGGAGGGACAAAAGGAAGGGTGTTTATGGTCATTCAAATGCTTGAAAATGCTTTGGTGCACTTCCCAAGGTGGGGTACTAAAAGGAAACATTTGACTGGCAATCAGATGGGGGTATTGAGCGGTCAGAAATGGCATCCCAGGCACAGAGGTGTGGGCTCAGATATTCCTTATAGGGTGTGATGTGCCACCCTGGCCATTTGTTTGTGCAGCCTGGTTCCCTCTCCAGTTTCTCTACAGTGTCTTCCAATCGTGCAGATGATTAGAGCAAGCGTCCCAAAGTTTTTCTTGGCCTCACATCCCCAATTACGTGCCTAACATGTCTGGCCTTAGGATACTCCCAAAGAGTGTGTGTGCTTCTTAAATTCTGAGAGAAGCCTTACTAACTTTACATATTTATGCACCAAACATGGCAAATCTTACAACCTGCAAAGCGTCATAGTGCACTTGTAAGCTTTGAGATGGTGTAAAGGTTTTTATTTTGGGGAAAATGATCTTCTATACTTCTTCTCCCACCCGAGGACCGTGGGCTGCTCTTCCTCTCTCACATGTCCCTTCAAAGAGACAGATGACACACTCACTCAATCACTCTGCAGACATCTATACTTTGACTCTCTCTTCTTGCTGTTTTCCCTCCAAATGCCCTTCCTTCCCCACAAAAATTAAGGCTAATCATCCCGCCTTACTCGTTCACTTGCTTATTGTAGTCCTCCACCCCATAGGCCCAGCAAAGTCCAACATGAACAGGAGGCATGTCAGCAAACAGATTTAACACCTCTCTCTGCCATTATGTTTGTACTGCTGCCCTCTAGTAGTGCTACATGGCAACTGCAGCATGATAATGTGATTTAGAAGGGGGCTGCCCTAT
This sequence comes from Pleurodeles waltl, assembly GCF_031143425.1. Lineage (NCBI taxonomy): Eukaryota > Metazoa > Chordata > Amphibia > Caudata > Salamandridae > Pleurodeles > Pleurodeles waltl. The sequence goes on from NC_090440.1 coordinate 1,764,835,523, forward strand.
GCAAATAATATCCTCCCATGCTTACTTTGGCCTCAGACATTCACGGGCGTCCACCATTATATGGCCTCCAACATATTGTTTTCAGCAGAATTGTAAGGTTGAAAGCCTGTCTTAGGCTAAGGCTTTATCTTCCTCGAAGACCACACGTGGGGGCACCACCCTCATTTAGCAGGGTGCCAAATTACCTGCATTCTTCCCCTATACAGAACATGGGCGTCCGTGGGCTTGCTTGCTAAAGACTGAGAGTCGGGTGTTTAAAGCCCCACTGACAAGCCAGGCCAGCCCAGCCCAGCTGCTGCAGCTGCAGCTGCCGCTGTGGCTGCTCCTGCAATAGGCATAATGCAGGCTCAATGAAGCAAGTGCCTTAATTTGCCCTTTTCTGCCTCTTGAAAAGTTCAACACGCCTATCTTCTGATTGCACCTAATAGAGGGAGTTTCACCAGCTCTAAACTTTACCCATCACTTCATGAGTGACAGCCAACACTAGGCCTATAAGCCTAGCCAGCGGCACAGGCACCATCCCCCAGATTTGACAGCTTTGCTCACACCAGAATGAAAAATCACCACCACTCAACCTATCTTACTCTCTGTAGGAGGTTTACTTCTGCTCAGTTATGCCCCCTAGGCCACATTTGCGCTGCAAAACAGCAAATTTAAAGAGAATAAATCAATACATTGACAAATGAAGATGATGCTTTGCCCATATTTCACCCACTTAAGAAGAAGGGGGTTTCATGGGAGTCAGGAGAGAAAATATTTGTCATTTTTGGGCATTAGTGCAAAAAAGAGTAGCTGAAATTTCTCCTCTTTTTTCAAATCAAAATATTAGTTCATGAAGAAAAAAAAAACAGCAATTCAAATTTTTGAAGCCTTCATACACTTTGATGGCATCGGCGGGATTCGAACCCTTGTCCTGGGGAGCCTGCTGCACCAAAGGCAGACGACATTGCCATTGAGCTACAGCTCCTTGTTGGAGCTCCTCAGTGCAGGAGACTCTATAAGCAGCATACAGGCCCCCTACTGCACTTGACAAAGGACAGCCATGATATAGGGAAGACTGGAAAGGGTAAAGACATGGAAGCCAGTGTGGTCCAGTGGGTAAGTTCCTGACTTCCAACCAGACGACCAGGGTTCAAATCCCGGGTTCGGCACCAGATGGCGATGAAGCAGAGGTAAGTCAGAAATAAGAGTTGGTAAGTAAAATGCATGTGTGGATATGTGCCTGGCTGCTGATTGGTAGACTGAGGACTGATTGGTGTGTGTGTGGCAAGAATAAGGCGGGGTCCAGGCATAGTGAGAGTGGGAGGAGTCACAGGGGGTAAGTGTGAGGGGGTGGAGCAAGAATGGAAAGCAGAGTGGGGTGTTGAGAGTAGTGGGCACATGAAGGGGAGGAGTTGAGGGAGGCGGAGGAAGAATGGAAAGCGGAGTGGGGTGGCGAGAGAAGTGGGGGAGGAGTCCAGGAGCTGGAGTGTGGCTGTTTCCAGGCATAGTGGGAGGAGTCAGAGGGCGTAAGTGTGAGGGGGTGGAGCAAGAATGAGCGTGCTGTGAGAAGGGGGTATGGGGGGAGGAGCCTAGCAGCAGGTGTTGGTGGTGTCAGGGAGACCAGGGACCAAGCAGGGGGGTTGGGGGTTGGGTCAGAGAGGGGTGGTGGTACCAGGAAGGGGCCACAGATGTAGGCGGAGACTAGGTCAGAGGAGAAGCATAGGGGAGTGAGGCCAAATGCTTGTCAGCAAGCACATAGGGGTGATCAAATAGGATGGACCTGGTGGTAGGGAACCCCATCATTTTATTATTGCCCCACCCACCCCCACTATTGAGTTGGAGTTGGGGGGGGGGGGAAGGGAGGGGCACATTTTGAGGAGCAGTGTAAAAAAAAGGGGGTGTTGGGGTGCATTACGAAAGGGGTGACAAGAGTCACAGAATGATGTGGCTTGTGGCTTTTTGGGAGGCTAGCGATAGCTTTTTTTGCTCCCCCCCAACTCCATGGGGTGTACCCCAAAAGTGTAGGGGCAACAGAGGAAACTTGGGGAATAAATTCGGGGCAGTTTGTATTACCAACCACAAGGGGGCACTACACAGACCTACTGCAATGATGGTTTTGAAAGAGGCAACAAGGAGCACATGGCAAGATACTGCCGGGGGGAGAGGGGTGGCAAGGCTCCCCAAGGTGTTGTTGCACCCCTCCCAGCCCCCCATCACTCTCGTGAGATATGTTATGAGGTCTCATGGGATGGCTGTATTGAAAACAGATCTTTAGACACTGAAGGGAAGGGGCATGTTGAAACGTGTGTCCCCCATTGTGTGTGTATTGCCCTGCGCCCCAAGCGGGGGCAGTCAAAAAGGGATGATGTGACTGACAGTAGTGAAAGAGGCCTAGGGGTGTTAAAGGACTGGTTGCATGGGGCCAATTTCTTGTGCGATACCCTCTCGTTTATTTACTCATCACAAGGGGGCACCCACAAAATGACAGCTGGTGTGGTGGTCGTACTGAAAGGGGCCACATAAGGTAGAGAAACAGTAGTAAGGCGATCTTCGAGTGCCGTTTGGAGGAACGGCCACCTGAGTACAGATGTGCAACTCACTGGGGAAGTAGATGAATGAGGCAGGGAGAGGGCGCATGTTGTAATTGGTTGGATGAGGCCTAGAGAATAATCATGGCCTGTAAAATAGACAGTAGTGCATGGATTGGAAGCGTCTGCAGATAGCCTGGGGTGCTTGGCAAGTGGTTTGTCCTCCCTGGATTGTGTATATGAACCACAGAGGGAAGCTCACAGCTTATAGTGAGGCAGATCATGTATGTCAGATTTAAAGAAGCGCAGTCTGGGTGTGCTGAGAGGGACCTGTACGGAGTGGTAGATGGATGGCGCGCCGAGTAATGTGCATCCAACCAGTCACTGGAGGCTGAACGTGGCAAAAGCACCTGGGTTATGGGAGAATTACAAATGGAGGGACAAAAGGAAGGGTGTTTATGGTCATTCAAATGCTTGAAAATGCTTTGGTGCACTTCCCAAGGTGGGATACTAAAAGGAAACATTTGACTGGCAATCAGATGGGGGTATTGAGCGGTCAGAAATGGCATCCCAGGCACAGAGGTGTGGGCTCAGATATTCCTTATAGGGTGTGATGTGCCACCCTGGCCATTTGTTTGTGCAGCCTGGTTCCCTCTCCAGTTTCTCTACAGAGTCTTCCAATCGTGCAGATGATTAGAGCAAGCGTCCCAAAGTTTTTCTTGGCCTCACATCCCCAATTACGTGCCTAACATGTCTGGCCTTAGGATACTCCCAAAGAGTGTGTGTGCTTCTTAAATTCTGAGAGAAGCCTTACTAACTCTGCATATTTATGCACCAAACATGGCAAATCTTACAACCTGCAAAGCGTCATAGTGCACTTGTAAGCTTTGAGATGGTGTAAAGGTTTTTATTTTGGGGAAAATGATCTTCTTTACTTCTTCTCCCACCCGAGGACCGTGGGCTGCTCTTCCTCTCTCACATGTCCCTTCAAAGAGACAGATGACACACTCACTCAATCACTCTGCAGACATCTATACTTTGACTCTCTCTTCTTGCTGTTTTCCCTCCAAATGCCCTTCCTTCCCCACAAAAATTCAGGCTAATCATCCCGCCTTACTCGTTCACTTGCTTATTGTAGTCCTCCACCCCATAGGCCCAGCAAAGTCCAACATGAACAGGAGGCATGTCAGCAAACAGATTTAACACCTCTCTCTGCCATTATGTTTGTACTGCTGCCCTCTAGTAGTGCTACATGGCAACTGCAGCATGATAATGTGATTTAGAAGGGGGCTGCCCTATGCAAATAATATCCTCCCATGCTTAATTTGGCCTCAGACATTCACGGGCGTCCACCATGATATGGCCTCCAACATATTGTTTTCAGCAGAATTGTAAGGTTGAAAGCCTGTCTTAGGCTAAGGCTTTATCTTCCTCGAAGACCACACGTGGGGGCACCACCCTCATTTAGCAGGGTGCCAAATTACCTGCATTCTTCCCCTATACAGAACATGGGCGTTCGTGGGCGTTCGTGGGCTTGCTCGCTAAAGACTGAGAGTCTGGTGTTTAAAGCCCCACTGCCAGGCCAGGCCAGCCCAGCCCAGCTGCTGCAGCTGCAGCTGCCGCTGTGGCTGCTCTTGCAATAGGCATAATGCAGGCTCAATGAAGCAAGTGCCTTAATTTGCCCTTTTCTGCCTCTTGAAAAGTTCAACACGCCTATCTTCTGATTGCACCTAATAGAGGGAGTTTCACCAGCTCTAAACTTTACCCATCACTTCATGAGTGACAGCCAACACTAGGCCTATAAGCCTAGCCAGCGGCACAGGCACCATCCCCCAGATTTGACAGCTTTGCTCACACCAGAATGAAAAATCACCACCACTCAACCTATCTTACTCTCTGTAGGAGGTTTACTTCTGCTCAGTTATGCCCCCTAGGCCACATTTGCGCTGCAAAACAGCAAATTTAAAGAGAATAAATCAATACATTGACAAATGAAGATGATGCTTTGCCCATATTTCACCCACTTAAGAAGAAGGGGGTTTCATGGGAGTCAGGAGAGAAAATATTTGTCATTTTTGGGCATTAGTGCAAAAAAGAGTAGCTGAAATTTCTCCTCTTTTTTCAAATCAAAATATTAGTTCATGAAGAAAAAAAAAACAGCAATTTAAATTTTTGAAGCCTTCATACACTTTGATGGCATCGGCGGGATTCGAACCCTTGTCCTGGGGAGCCTGCTGCACCAAAGGCAGACGACATTGCCATTGAGCTACAGCTCCTTGTTGGAGCTCCTCAGTGCAGGAGACTCTATAAGCAGCATACAGGCCCCCTACTGCACTTGACAAAGGACAGCCATGATATAGGGAAGACTGGAAAGGGTAAAGACATGGAAGCCAGTGTGGTCCAGTGGGTAAGTTCCTGACTTCCAACCAGACGACCAGGGTTCAAATCCCGGGTTCGGCACCAGATGGCGATGAAGCAGAGGTAAGTCAGAAATAAGAGTTGGTAAGTAAAATGCATGTGTGGATATGTGCCTGGCTGCTGATTGGTAGACTGAGGACTGATTGGTGTGTGTGTGGCAAGAATAAGGCGGGGTCCAGGCATAGTGGGAGGAGTCACAGGGGGTAAGTGTGAGGGGGTGGAGCAAGAATGGAAAGCAGAGAGGGGTGTTGAGAGTAGTGGGCACATGAAGGGGAGGAGTTGAGGGAGGCGGAGGAAGAATGGAAAGCGGAGTGGGGTGGGGAGAGAAGTGGGGGAGGAGTCCAGGAGCTGGACTGTGGCTGTTTCCAGGCATAGTGGGAGGAGTCAGAGGGCGTAAGTGTGAGGGGGTGGAGCAAGAATGAGCGTGCTGTGAGAAGTGGGCATGGGGGGAGGAGCCTAGCAGCAGGTGTTGGTGGTGTCAGGGAGACCAGGGACCAAGCAGGGGGGTTGGGGGTTGGGTCAGAGAGGGGAGGTGGTACCAGGAAGGGACCACAGATGTAGGCGGAGTCTGGGGCACTAGGTCAGAGGAGAAGCATAGGGGAGTGAGGCCAAATGCTTGTCAGCAAGCACATAGGGGTGATCAAATAGGATGGACCTGGTGGTAGGGAACCCCATCATTTTATTATTGCCCCACCCACCCCCACTATTGAGTTGGAGTTGGGGGGGGGGAAGGGAGGGGCACATTTTGAGGAGCAGTGTAAAAAAAAAGGGGGTGTTGGGATGCATTACGAAAGGGGTGACAAGAGTCACAGAATGATGTGGCTTGTGGCTTTTTGGGAGGCTAGCGATAGCTTTTTTTGCTCCCCCCCCAACTCCATGGGGTGTACCCCAAAAGTGTAGGGGCAACAGAGGAAACTTGGGGAATAAATTCGGGGCAGTTTGTATTACCAACCACAAGGGGGCACTACACAGACCTACTGCAATGATGGTTTTGAAAGAGGCAACAAGGAGCACATGGCAAGATACTGCCGGGGGAGAGGGGTGGCAAGGCTCCCCAAGGTGTTGTTGCACCCCTCCCAGCCCCCCATCACTCTCGTGAGATATGTTATGAGGTCTCATGGGATGGCTGTATTGAAAACAGATCTTTAGACACTGAAGGGAAGGGGCATGTTGAAACGTGTGTCCCCCATTGTGTGTGTATTGCCCTGCGCCCCAAGCGGGGGCAGTCAAAAAGGGATGATGTGACTGACAGTAGTGAAAGAGGCCTAGGGGTGTTAAAGGACTGGTTGCATGGGGCCAATTTCTTGTGCGATACCCTCTCGTTTATTTACTCATCACAAGGGGGCACCCACAAAATGACAGCTGGTGTGGTGGTCGTACTGAAAGGGGCCACATAAGGTAGAGAAACAGTAGTAAGGCGATCTTCGAGTGCCGTTTGGAGGAACGGCCACCTCAGTACAGATGTGCAACTCACTGGGGAAGTAGATGAATGAGGCAGGGAGAGGGCGCATGTTGTAATTGGTTGGATGAGGCCTAGAGAATAATCATGGCCTGTAAAATAGACAGTAGTGCATGGATTGGAAGCGTCTGCAGATAGCCTGGGGTGCTTGGCAAGTGGTTTGTCCTCCCTGGATTGTGTATATGAACCACAGAGGGAAGCTCACAGCTTATAGTGAGGCAGATCATGTATGTCTGATTTAAAGAAGCGCAGTCTGGGTGTGCTGAGAGGGACCTGTACGGAGTGGTAGATGGATGGCGCGCCGAGCAATGTGCATCCAACCAGTCACTGGAGGCTGAACGTGGCAAAAGCACCTGGGTTATGGGAGAATTACAAATGGAGGGACAAAAGGAAGGGTGTTTATGGTCATTCAAATGCTTGAAAATGCTTTGGTGCACTTCCCAAGGTGGGATACTAAAAGGAAACATTTGACTGGCAATCAGATGGGGGTATTGAGCGGTCAGAAATGGCATCCCAGGCACAGAGGTGTGGGCTCAGATATTCCTTATAGGGTGTGATGTGCCACCCTGGCCATTTGTTTGTGCAGCCTGGTTCCCTCTCCAGTTTCTCTACAGTGTCTTCCAATCGTGCAGATGATTAGAGCAAGTGTCCCAAAGTTTTTCTTGGCCTCACATCCCCAATTACGTGCCTAACATGTCTGGCCTTAGGATACTCCCAAAGAGTGTGTGTGCTTCTTAAATTCTGAGAGAAGCCTTACTAACTCTGCATATTTATGCACCAAACATGGCAAATCTTACAACCTGCAAAGCGTCATAGTGCACTTGTAAGCTTTGAGATGGTGTAAAGGTTTTTATTTTGGGGAAAATGATCTTCTATACTTCTTCTCCCTCCCGAGGACCGTGGGCTGCTCTTCCTCTCTCACATGTCCCTTCAAGGAGACAGATGACACACTCACTCAATCACTCTGCAGACATCTATACTTTGACTCTCTCTTCTTGCTGTTTTCCCTCCAAATGCCCTTCCTTCCCCACAAAAATTCAGGCTAATCATCCCACCTTACTCGTTCACTTGCTTATTGTAGTCCTCCACCCCATAGGCCCAGCAAAGTCCAACATGAACAGGAGGCATGTCAGCAAACAGATTTAACACCTCTCTCTGCCATTATGTTTGTACTGCTGCCCTCTAGTAGTGCTACATGGCAACTGCAGCATGATAATGTGATTTAGAAGGGGGCTGCCCTATGCAAATAATATCCTCCCATGCTTACTTTGGCCTCAGACATTCACGGGCGTCCAACATGAGATGGCCTCCAACATATTGTTTTCAGCAGAATTGTAAGGTTGAAAGCCTGTCTTAGGCTAAGGCTTTATCTTCCTCGAAGACCACACGTGGGGGCACCACCCTCATTTAGCAGGGTGCCAAATTACCTGCATTCTTCCCCTATACAGAACATGGGCGTTCGTGGGCGTTCGTGGGCTTGCTTGCTAAAGACTGAGAGTCGGGTGTTTAAAGCCCCACTGCCAGGCCAGGCCAGCCCAGCCCAGCTGCTGCAGCTGCAGCTCCCGCTGTGGCTGCTCCTGTAATAGGCATAATGCAGGCTCAATGAAGCAAGTGCCTTAATTTGCCCTTTTCTGCCTCTTGAAAAGTTCAACACGCCTATCTTCTGATTGCACCTAATAGAGGGAGTTTCACCAGCTCTAAACTTTACCCATCACTTCATGAGTGACAGCCAACACTAGGCCTATAAGCCTAGCCAGCGGCACAGGCACTATCCCCCAGATTTGACAGCTTTGCTCACACCAGAATGAAAAATCACCACCACTCAACCTATCTTACTCTCTGTAGGAGGTTTACTTCTGCTCAGTTATGCCCCCTAGGCCACATTTGCGCTGCAAAACAGCAAATTTAAAGAGAATAAATCAATACATTGACAAATGAAGATGATGCTTTGCCCATATTTCACCCACTTAAGAAGAAGGGGGTTTCATGGGAGTCAGGAGAGAAAATATTTGTCATTTTTGGGCATTAGTGCAAAAAAGAGTAGCTGAAATTTCTCCTCTTTTTTCAAATCAAAATATTAGTTCATGAAGAAAAAAAAAACAGCAATTTAAATTTTTGAAGCCTTCATACACTTTGATGGCATCGGCGGGATTCGAACCCTTGTCCTGGGGAGCCTGCTGCACCAAAGGAAGACGACATTGCCATTGAGCTACAGCTCCTTGTTGGAGCTCCTCCGTGCAGGAGACTCTATAAGCAGCATACAGGCCCCCTACTGCACTTGACAAAGGACAGCCATGATATAGGGAAGACTGGAAAGGGTAAAGACATGGAAGCCAGTGTGGTCCAGTGGGTAAGTTCCTGGCTTCCAACCAGACGACCAGGGTTCAAATCCCGGGTTCGGCACCAGATGGCGATGAAGCAGAGGTAAGTCAGAAATAAGAGTTGGTAAGTAAAATGCATGTGTGGATATGTGCCTGGCTGCTGATTGGTAGACTGAGGACTGATTGGTGTGTGTGTGGCAAGAATAAGGCGGGGTCCAGGCATAGTGAGAGTGGGAGGAGTCACAGGGGGTAAGTGTGAGGGGGTGGAGCAAGAATGGAAAGCAGAGTGGGGTGTTGAGAGTAGTGGGCACATGAAGGGGAGGAGTTGAGGGAGGCGGAGCAAGAATGGAAAGCGGAGTGGGGTGGCGAGAGAAGTGGGGGAGGAGTCCAGGAGCTGGAGTGTGGCTGTTTCCAGGCATAGTGGGAGGAGTCAGAGGGCGTAAGTGTGAGGGGGTGGAGCAAAAATGAGCGTGCTGTGAGAAGGGGGCATGGGGGGAGGAGCCTAGCAGCAGGTGTTGGGGGTGTCAGGGAGACCAGGGACCAAGCAGGGGGGTTGGGGGTTGGGTCAGAGAGGGGAGGTGGTACCAGGAAGGGGCCACAGATGTAGGCGGAGACTAGGTCAGAGGAGAAGCATAGGGGAGTGAGGCCAAATGCTTGTCAGCAAGCACATAGGGGTGATCAAATAGGATGGACCTGGTGGTAGGGAACCCCATCATTTTATTATTGCCCCACCCACCCCCACTATTGAGTTGGAGTTGGGGGGGGGGGAAGGGAGGGGCATATTTTGAGGAGCAGTGTAAAAAAAAGGGGGTGTTGGAGTGCATTACGAAAGGGGTGACAAGAGTCACAGAATGATGTGGCTTGTGGCTTTTTGGGAGGCTAGCGATAGCTTTTTTTGCTCCCCCCCCAACTCCATGGGGTGTACCCCAAAAGTGTAGGGGCAACAGAGGAAACTTGGGGAATAAATTCGGGGCAGTTTGTATTACCAACCACAAGGGGGCACTACACAGACCTACTGCATTGATGGTTTTGAAAGAGGCAACAAGGAGCACATGGCAAGATACTGCCGGGGGGAGAGGGGTGGCAAGGCTCCCCAAGGTGTTGTTGCACCCCTCCCAGCCCCCCATCACTCTCGTGAGATATGTTATGAGGTCTCATGGGATGGCTGTATTGAAAACAGATCTTTAGACACTGAAGGGAAGGGGCATGTTGAAACGTGTGTCCCCCATTGTGTGTGTATTGCCCTGCGCCCCAAGCGGGGGCAGTCAAAAAGGGATGATGTGACTGACAGTAGTGAAAGAGGCCTAGGGGTGTTAAAGGACTGGTTGCATGGGGCCAATTTCTTGTGCGATACCCTCTCGTTTATTTACTCATCACAAGGGGGCACCCACAAAATGACAGCTGGTGTGGTGGTCGTACTGAAAGGGGCCACATAAGGTAGAGAAACAGTAGTAAGGCGATCTTCGAGTGCCGTTTGGAGGAACGGCCACCTGAGTACAGATGTGCAACTCACTGGGGAAGTAGATGAATGAGGCAGGGAGAGGGCGCATGTTGTAATTGGTTGGATGAGGCCTAGAGAATAATCATGGCCTGTAAAATAGACAGTAGTGCATGGATTGGAAGCGTCTGCAGATAGCCTGGGGTGCTTGGCAAGTGGTTTGTCCTCCCTGGATTGTGTATATGAACCACAGAGGGAAGCTCACAGCTTATAGTGAGGCAGATCATGTATGTCTGATTTAAAGAAGCGCAGTCTGGGTGTGCTGAGAGGGACCTGTACGGAGTGGTAGATGGATGGCGCGCCGAGCAATGTGCATCCAACCAGTCACTGGAGGCTGAACGTGGCAAAAGCACCTGGGTTATGGGAGAATTACAAATGGAGGGACAAAAGGAAGGGTGTTTATGGTCATTCAAATGCTTGAAAATGCTTTGGTGCACTTCCCAAGGTGGGATACTAAAAGGAAACATTTGACTGGCAATCAGATGGGGGTATTGAGCTGTCAGAAATGGCATCCCAGGCACAGAGGTGTGGGCTCAGATATTCCTTATAGGGTGTGATGTGCCACCCTGGCCATTTGTTTGTGCAGCCTGGTTCCCTGTCCAGTTTCTCTATAGTGTCTTCCAATCGTGCAGATGATTAGAGCAAGCGTCCCAAAGTTTTTCTTGGCCTCACATCCCCAATTACGTGCCTAACATGTCTGGCCTTAGGATACTCCCAAAGAGTGTGTGTGCTTCTTAAATTCTGAGAGAAGCCTTACTAACTCTGCATATTTATGCACCAAACATGGCAAATCTTACAACCTGCAAAGCGTCATAGTGCACTTGTAAGCTTTGAGATGGTGTAAAGGTTTTTATTTTGGGGAAAATGATCTTCTATACTTCTTCTCCCACCCGAGGACCGTGGGCTGCTCTTCCTCTCTCACATGTCCCTTCAAAGAGACAGATGACACACTCAGTCAATCACTCTGCAGACATCTATACTTTGACTCTCTCTTCTTGCTGTTTTCCCTCCAAATGCCCTTCCTTCCCCACAAAAATTCAGGCTAATCATCCCACCTTACTCGTTCACTTGCTTATTGTAGTCCTCCACCCCATAGGCCCAGCAAAGTCCAACATGAACAGGAGGCATGTCAGCAAACAGATTTAACACCTCTCTCTGCCATTATGTTTGTACTGCTGCCCTCTAGTAGTGCTACATGGCAACTGCAGCATGATAATGTGATTTAGAAGGGGGCTGCCCTATGCAAATAATATCCTCCCATGCTTACTTTGGCCTCAGACATTCACGGGCGTCCACCATGATATGGCCTCCAACATATTGTTTTCAGCAGAATTGTAAGGTTGAAAGCCTGTCTTAGGCTAAGACTTTATCTTCCTCGAAGACCACACGTGGGGGCACCACCCTCATTTAGCAGGGTGCCAAATTACCTGCATTCTTCCCCTATACAGAACATGGGCGTTCGTGGGCGTTCGTGGGCTTGCTTGCTAAAGACTGAGAGTCGGGTGTTTAAAGCCCCACTGCCAGGCCAGGCCAGCCCAGCCCAGCTGCTGCAGCTGCAGCTCCCGCTGTGGCTGCTCCTGTAATAGGCATAATGCAGGCTCAATGAAGCAAGTGCCTTAATTTGCCCTTTTCTGCCTCTTGAAAAGTTCAACACGCCTATCTTCTGATTGCACCTAATAGAGGGAGTTTCACCAGCTCTAAACTTTACCCATCACTTCATGAGTGACAGCCAACACTAGGCCTATAAGCCTAGCCAGCGGCACAGGCACTATCCCCCAGATTTGACAGCTTTGCTCACACCAGAATGAAAAATCACCACCACTCAACCTATCTTACTCTCTGTAGGAGGTTTACTTCTGCTCAGTTATGCCCCCTAGGCCACATTTGCGCTGCAAAACAGCAAATTTAAAGAGAATAAATCAATACATTGACAAATGAAGATGATGCTTTGCCCATATTTCACCCACTTAAGAAGAAGGGGGTTTCATGGGAGTCAGGAGAGAAAATATTTGTCATTTTTGGGCATTAGTGCAAAAAAGAGTAGCTGAAATTTCTCCTCTTTTTTCAAATCAAAATATTAGTTCATGAAGAAAAAAAAAACAGCAATTTAAATTTTTCAAGCCTTCATACACTTTGAAGGCATCGGCGGGATACGAACCCTTGTCCTGGGGAGCCTGCTGCACCAAAGGCAGACGACATTGCCATTGAGCTACAGCTCCTTGTTGGAGCTCCTCAGTGCAGGAGACTCTATAAGCAGCATACAGGCCCCCTACTGCACTTGACAAAGGACAGCCATGATATAGGGAAGACTGGAAAGGGTAAAGACATGGAAGCCAGTGTGGTCCAGTGGGTAAGTTCCTGGCTTCCAACCAGACGACCAGAGTTCAAATCCCGGGTTCGGCACCAGATGGCGATGAAGCAGAGGTAAGTCAGAAATAAGAGTTGTTAAGTAAAATGCATGTGTGGATATGTGCCTGGCTGCTGATTGGTAGACTGAGGACTGATTGGTGTGTGTGTGGCAAGAATAAGGCGGGGTCCAGGCATAGTGAGAGTGGGAGGAGTCACAGGGGGTAAGTGTGAGGGGGTGGAGCAAGAATGGAAAGCAGAGTGGGGTGTTGAGAGTAGTGGGCACATGAAGGGGAGGAGTTGAGGGAGGCGGAGCAAGAATGGAGAGTGGGGTGGCGAGAGAAGTGGGGGAGGAGTCCAGGAGCTGGAATGTGGCTGTTTCCAGGCATAGTGGGAGGAGTCAGAGGGCGTAAGTGTGAGGGGGTGGAGCAAGAATGAGCGTGCTGTGAGAAGGGGGCATGGGGGGAGGAGCCTAGCAGCAGGTGTTGGTGGTGTCAGGGAGACCAGGGACCAAGCAGGGGGGTTGGGGGTTGGGTCAGAGAGGGTAGGTGGTACCAGGAAGGGGCCACAGATGTAGGCGGAGACTAGGTCAGAGGAGAAGCATAGGGGAGTGAGGCCAAATGCTTGTCAGCAAGCACATAGGGGTGATCAAATAGGATGGACCTGGTGGTAGGGAACCCCATCATTTTATTATTGCCCCACCCACCCCCACTATTGAGTTGGAGTTGGGGGGGGGGGGAAGGGAGGGGCACATTTTGAGGAGCAGTGTAAAAAAAAAGGAGGTGTTGGGGTGCATTACGAAAGGGGTGACAAGAGTCACAGAATGATGTGGCTTGTGGCTTTTTGGGAGGCTAGCGATAGCTTTTTTTGCTCCCCCCCCAATTCCATGGGGTGTACCCCAAAAGTGTAGGGGCAACAGAGGAAACTTGGGGAATAAATTCGGGGCAGTTTGTATTACCAACCACAATGGGGCACTACACAGACCTACTGCAATGATGGTTTTGAAAGAGGCAACAAGGAGCACATGGCAAGATACTGCCGGGGGGAGAGGGGTGGCAAGGCTCCCCAAGGTGTTGTTGCACCCCTCCCAGCCCCCCATCACTCTCGTGAGATATGTTATGAGGTCTCATGGGATGGCTGTATTGAAAACAGATCTTTAGACACTGAAGGGAAGGGGCATGTTGAAACGTGTGTCCCCCATTGTGTGTGTATTGCCCTGCGCCCCAAGCGGGGGCAGTCAAAAAGGGATGATGTGACTGACAGTAGTGAAAGAGGCCTAGGGGTGTTAAAGGACTGGTTGCATGGGGCCAATTTCTTGTGCGATACCCTCTCGTTTATTTACTCATCACAAGGGGGCACCCACAAAATGACAGCTGGTGTGGTGGTCGTACTGAAAGGTGCCACATAAGGTAGAGAAACAGTAGTAAGGCGATCTTCGAGTGCCGTTTGGAGGAACGGCCACCTCAGTACAGATGTGCAACTCACTGGGGAAGTAGATGAATGAGGCAGGGAGAGGGCGCATGTTGTAATTGGTTGGATGAGGCCTAGAGAATAATCATGGCCTGTAAAATAGATAGTAGTGCATGGATTGGAAGCGTCTGCAGATAGCCTGGGGTGCTTGGCAAGTGGTTTGTCCTCCCTGGATTGTGTATATGAACCACAGAGGGAAGCTCACAGCTTATAGTGAGGCAGATCATGTATGTCTGATTTAAAGAAGCGCAGTCTGGGTGTGCTGAGAAGGACCTGTACGGAGTGGTAGATGGATGGCGCGCCGAGCAATGTGCATCCAACCAGTCACTGGAGGCTGAACGTGGCAAAAGCACCTGGGTTATGGGAGAATTACAAATGGAGGGACAAAAGGAAGGGTGTTTATGGTCATTCAAATGCTTGAAAATGCTTTGGTGCACTTCCCAAGGTGGGATACTAAAAGGAAACATTTGACTGGCAATCAGATGGGGGTATTGAGCGGTCAGAAATGGCATCCCAGGCACAGAGGTGTGGGCTCAGATATTCCTTATAGGGTGTGATGTGCCACCCTGGCCATTTGTTTGTGCAGCTTGGTTCCCTCTCCACTTTCTCTACAGTGTCTTCCAATCGTGCAGATGATTAGAGCAAGCGTCCCAAAGTTTTTCTTGGCCTCACATCCCCAATTACGTGCCTAACATGTCTGGCCTTAGGATACTCCCAAAGAGTGTGTGTGCTTCTTAAATTCTGAGAGAAGCCTTACTAACTCTGCATATTTATGCACCAAACATGGCAAATCTTACAACCTGCAAAGCGTCATAGTGCACTTGTAAGCTTTGAGATGGTGTAAAGGTTTTTATTTTGGGGAAAATGATCTTCTATACTTCTTCTCCCACCCGAGGACCGTGGGCTGCTCTTCCTCTCTCACATGCCCCTTCAAAGAGACAGATGACACACTCACTCAATCACTCTGCAGACATCTATACTTTGACTCTCTCTTCTTGCTGTTTTCCCTCCAAATGCCCTTCCTTCCCCACAAAAATTCAGGCTAATCATCCCGCCTTACTCGTTCACTTGCTTATTGTAGTCCTCCACCCCATAGGCCCAGCAAAGTCCAACATGAACAGGAGGCATGTCAGCAAACAGATTTAACACCTCTCTCTGCCATTATGTTTGTACTGCTGCCCTCTAGTAGTGCTACATGGCAACTGCAGCATGATAATGTGATTTAGAAGGGGGCTGCCCTATGCAAATAATATCCTCCCATGCTTACTTTGGCCTCAGACATTCACGGGCGTCCACCATGATATGGCCTCCAACATATTGTTTTCAGCAGAATTGTAAGGTTGAAAGCCTGTCTTAGGCTAAGGCTTTATCTTCCTCGAAGACCACACGTGGGGGCACCACCCTCATTTAGCAGGGTGCCAAATTACCTGCATTCTTCCCCTATACAGAACATGGGCGTTCGTGGGCGTTCGTGGGCTTGCTTGCTAAAGACTGAGAGTCGGGTGTTTAAAGCCCCACTGCCATGCCAGGCCAGCCCAGCCCAGCTGCTGCAGCTGCAGCTGCCGCTGTGGCTGCTCCTGCAATAGGCATAATGCAGGCTCAATGAAGCAAGTGCCTTAATTTGCCCTTTTCTGCCTCTTGAAAAGTTCAACACGCCTATCTTCTGATTGCACCTAATAGAGGGAGTTTCACCAGCTCGAAACTTTACCCATCACTTCATGAGTGACAGCCAACACTAGGCCTATAAGCCTAGCCAGCGGCACAGGCACTATCCCCCAGATTTGACAGCTTTGCTCACACCAGAATGAAAAATCACCACCACTCAACCTATCTTACTCTCTGTAGGAGGTTTACTTCTGCTCAGTTATGCCCCCTAGGCCACATTTGCGCTGCAAAACAGCAAATTTAAAGAGAATAAATCAATACATTGACAAATGAAGATGATGCTTTGCCCATATTTCGCCCACTTAAGAAGAAGGGGGTTTCATGGGAGTCAGGAGAGAAAATATTTGTCATTTTTGGGCATTAGTGCAAAAAAGAGTAGCTGAAATTTCTCCTCTTTTTTCAAATCAAAATATTAGTTCATGAAGAAAAAAAAACAGCAATTTAAATTTTTGAAGCCTTCATACACTTTGATGGCATCAGCGGGATTCGAACCCTTGTCCTGGGGAGCCTGCTGCACCAAAGGCAGACAACATTGCCATTGAGCTACAGCTCCTTGTTGGAGCTCCTCAGTGCAGGAGACTCTATAAGCAGCATACAGGCCCCCTACTGCACTTGACAAAGGACAGCCATGATATAGGGAAGACTGGAAAGGGTAAAGACATGGAAGCCAGTGTGGTCCAGTGGGTAAGTTCCTGACTTCCAACCAGACGACCAGGGTTCAAATCCCGTGGCGATGAAGCAGAGGTAAGTCAGAAATAAGAGTTGGTAAGTAAAATGCATGTGTGGATATGTGCCTGGCTGCTGATTGGTAGACTGAGGACTGATTGGTGTGTGTGTGGCAAGAATAAGGCGGGGTCCAGGCATAGTGAGAGTGGGAGGAGTCACAGGGGGTAAGTGTGAGGGGGTGGAGCAAGAATGGAAAGCAGAGTGGGGTGTTGGGAGTAGTGGGCACATGAAGGGGAGGAGTTGAGGGAGGCGGAGCAAGAATGGAAAGCGGAGTGGGGTGGCGAGAGAAGTGGGGGAGGAGTCCAGGAGCTGGAGTGTGGCTGTTTCCAGGCATAGTGGGAGGAGTCAGAGGGCGTAAGTGTGAGGGGGTGGAGCAAGAATGAGCGTGCTGTGAGAAGGGGGCATGGGGGGAGGAGCCTAGCAGCAGGTGTTGGTGGTGTCAGGGAGACCAGGGACCAAGCAGGGGGGTTGGGGGTTGGGTCAGAGAGGGTAGGTGGTACCAGGAAGGGGCCACAGATGTAGGCGGAGACTAGGTCAGAGGAGAAGCATAGGGGAGTGAGGCCAAATGCTTGTCAGCAAGCACATAGGGGTGATCAAATAGGATGGACCTGGTGGTAGGGAACCCCATCATTTTATTATTGCCCCACCCACCCCCACTATTGAGTTGGAGTTGGGGGGGGGGGGAAGGGAGGGACACATTTTGAGGAGCAGTGTAAAAAAAAGGGGGTGTTGGGGTGCATTACGAAAGGGGTGACAAGAGTCACAGAATGATGTGGCTTGTGGCTTTTTGGGAGGCTAGCGATAGCTTTTTTCGCTCCCCCCCCAACTCCATGGGGTGTACCCCAAAAGTGTAGGGGCAACAGAGGAAACTTGGGGAATAAATTCGGGGCAGTTTGTATTACCAACCACAAGGGGGCACTACACAGACCTACTGCAATGATGGTTTTGAAAGAGGCAACAAGGAGCACATGGCAAGATACTGCCGGGGGGAGAGGGGTGGCAAGGCTCCCCAAGGTGTTGTTGCACCCCTCCCAGCCCCCCATCACTCTCGTGAGATATGTTATGAGGTCTCATGGGATGGCTGTATTGAAAACAGATCTTTAGACACTGAAGGGAAGGGGCATGTTGAAACATGTGTCCCCCATTGTGTGTGTATTGCCCTGCCCCCCAAGCGGGGGCAGTCAAAAAGGGATGATGTGACTGACAGTAGTGAAAGAGGCCTAGGGGTGTTAAAGGACTGGTTGCATGGGGCCAATTTCTTGTGCGATACCCTCTCGTTTATTTACTCATCAAAAGGGGGCACCCACAAAATGACAGCTGGTGTGGTGGTCATACTGAAAGGGGCCACATAAGGTAGAGAAACAGTAGTAAGGCGATCTTCGAGTGCCGTTTGGAGGAACGGCCACCTGAGTACAGATGTGCAACTCACTGGGGAAGTAGATGAATGAGGCAGGGAGAGGGCGCATGTTGTAATTGGTTGGATGAGGCCTAGAGAATAATCATGGCCTGTAAAATAGACAGTAGTGCATGGATTGGAAGCGTCTGCAGATAGCCTGGGGTGCTTGGCAAGTGGTTTGTCCTCCCTGGATTGTGTATATGAACCACAGAAGGAAGCTCACAGCTTATAGTGAGGCAGATCATGTATGTCTGATTTAAAGAAGCGCAGTCTGGGTGTGCTGAGAGGGACCTGTACGGAGTGGTAGATGGATGGCGCGCCAAGCAATGTGCATCCAACCAGTCACTGGAGGCTGAACGTGGCAAAAGCACCTGGGTTATGGGAGAATTACAAATGGAGGGACAAAAGGAAGGGTGTTTAGGGTCATTCAAATGCTTGAAAATGCTTTGGTGCACTTCCCAAGGTGGGATACTAAAAGGAAACATTTGACTGGCAATCAGATGGGGGTATTGAACGGTCAGAAAGGGCATCCCAGGCACAGAGGTGTGGGCTCAGATATTCCTTATAGGGTGTGATGTGCCACCCTGGGCATTTGTTTGTGCAGCCTGGTTCCCTCTCCAGTTTCTCTACAGTGTCTTCCAATCGTGCAGATGATTAGAGCAAGCGTCCCAAAGTTTTTCTTGGCCTCAAATCCCCAATTACGTGCCTAACATGTCTGGCCTTAGGATACTCCCAAAGAGTGTGTGTGCTTCTTAAATTCTGAGAGAAGCCTTACTAACTCTGCATATTTATGCACCAAACATGGCAAATCTTACAACCTGCAAAGCGTCATAGTGCACTTGTAAGCTTTGAGATGGTGTAAAGGTTTTTATTTTGGGGAAAATTATCTTCTATACTTCTTCTCCCACCCGAGGACGGTGGGCTGCTCTTCCTCTCTCACATGTCCCTTCAAAGAGACAGATGACACACTCACTCAATCACTCTGCAGACATCTATACTTTGACTCTCTCTTCTTGCTGTTTTCCCTCCAAATGCCCTTCCTTCCCCACAAAAATTCAGGCTAATCATCCCACCTTACTCGTTCACTTGCTTATTGTAGTCCTCCACCCCATAGGCCCAGCAAAGTCCAACATGAACAGGAGGCATGTCAGCAAACAGATTTAACACCTCTCTCTGCCATTATGTTTGTACTGCTGCCCTCTGGTAGTGCTACATGGCATCTGCAGCATGATAATGTGATTTAGAAGGGGGCTGCCCTATGCAAATAATATCCTCCCATGCTTACTTTGGCCTCAGACATTCACAGGCGTCCACCATGATATGGCCTCCAACATATTGTTTTCAGCAGAATTGTAAGGTTGAAAGCCTGTCTTAGGCTAAGGCTTTATCTTCCTCGAAGACCACATGTGGGGGCACCACCCTCATTTAGCAGGGTGCCAAATTACCTGCATTCTTCCCCTATACAGAACATGGGCATTCGTGGGCGTTCTTGGGCTTGCTTGCTAAAGACTGAGAGTCGGGTGTTTAAAGCCCCACTGCCAGGCCAGCCCAGCCCAGCCCAGCTGCTGCAGCTGCAGCTGCCGCTGTGGCTGCTCCTGCAATAGGCATAATGCAGGCTCAATGAAGCAAGTGCCTTAATTTGCCCTCTTCTGCCTCTTGAAAAGTTCAACACGCCTATCTTCTGATTGCACCTAATAGAGGGAGTTTCACCAGCTCTAAACTTTACCCATCACTTCATGAGTGACAGCCAACACTAGGCCTATAAGCCTAGCCAGCGGCACAGGCACTATCCCCCAGATTTGACAGCTTTGCTCACACCAGAATGAAAAATCACCACCACTCAACCTATCTTACTCTCTGTAGGAGGTTTACTTCTGCTCAGTTATGCCCCCTAGGCCACATTTGCGCTGCAAAACAGCAAATTTAAAGAGAATAAATCAATACATTGACAAATGAAGATGATGCTTTGCCCATATTTCACCCACTTAAGAAGAAGGGGGTTTCATGGGAGTCAGGAGAGAAAATATTTGTCATTTTTGGGCATTAGTGCAAAAAAGAGTAGCTGAAATTTCTCCTCTTTTTTCAAATCAAAATATTAGTTCATGAAGAAAAAAAAACAGCAATTTAAATTTTTGAAGCCTTCATACACTTTGATGGCATCGGCGGGATTCGAACCCTTGTCCTGGGGAGCCTGCTGCACCAAAGGCAGACGACATTGCCATTGAGCTACAGCTCCTTGTTGGAGCTCTTCCGTGCAGGAGACTCTATAAGCAGCATACAGGCCCCCTACTGCACTTGACAAAGGACAGCCATGATATAGGGAAGACTGGAAAGGGTAAAGACATGGAAGCCAGTGGGGTCCAGTGGGTAAGTTCCTGACTTCCAACCAGACGACCAGGGTTCAAATCCCGGGTTCGGCACCAGATGGCGATGAAGCAGAGGTAAGTCAGAAATAAGAGTTGGTAAGTAAAATGCATGTGTGGATATGTGCCTGGCTGCTGATTGGTAGACTGAGGACTGATTGGTGTGTGTGTGGCAAGAATAAGGCGGGGTCCAGGCATAGTGAGAGTGGGAGGAGTCACAGGGGGTAAGTGTGAGGGGGTGGAGCAAGAATGGAAAGCAGAGTGTGGTGTTGAGAGTAGTGGGCACATGAAGGGGAGGAGTTGAGGGAGGCGGAGCAAGAATGGAAAGCGGAGTGGGGTGGCGAGAGAAGTGGGGGAGGAGTCCAGGAGCTGGAGTGTGGCTGTTTCCAGGCATAGTGGGAGGAGTCAGAGGGCGTAAGTGTGAGGGGGTGGAGCAAGAATGAGCGTGCTGTGAGAAGGGGGCATGGGGGGAGGAGCCTAGCAGCAGGTGTTGGTGGTGTCAGGGAGACCAGGGACCAAGGAGGGGGGTTGGGGGTTGGGTCAGAGAGGGGAGGTGGTACCAGGAAGGGGCCACAGATGTAGGCAGAGACTAGGTCAGAGGAGAAGCATAGGGGAGTGAGGCCAAATGCTTGTCAGCAAGCACATAGGGGTGATCAAATAGGATGGACCTGGTGGTAGGGAACCCCATCATTTTATTATTGCCCCCCCCCACCCCCACTATTGAGTTGGAGTTGGGGGGGGGGGGGAAGGGAGGGGCACATTTTGAGGAGCAGTGTAAAAAAAAGGGGGTGTTGGGGTGCATTACGAAAGGGGTGACAAGAGTCACAGAATGATGTGGCTTGTGGCTTTTTGGGAGGCTAGCGATAGCTTTTTTTGCTCCCCCCCAACTCCATGGGGTGTACCCCAAAAGTGTAGGGGCAACAGAGGAAACTTGGGGAATAAATTCGGGGCAGTTTGTATTACCAACCACAAGGGGGCACTACACAGACCTACTGCAATGATGGTTTTGAAAGAGGCAACAAGGAGCACATGGCAAGATACTGCCGGGGGGAGAGGGGTGGCAAGGCTCCCCAAGGTGTTGTGGCACCCCTCCCAGGCCCCCATCACTCTCGTGAGATATGTTATGAGGTCTCATGGGATGGCTGTATTGAAAACAGATCTTTAGACACTGAAGGGAAGGGGCATGTTGAAACGTGTGTCCCCCATTGTGTGTGTATTGCCCTGCCCCCCAAGCGGGGGCAGTCAAAAAGGGATGATGTGACTGACAGTAGTGAAAGAGGCCTAGGGGTGTTAAAGGACTGGTTGCATGGGGCCAATTTCTTGTGCGATACCCTCTCGTTTATTTACTCATCACAAGGGGGCACCCACAAAATGACAGCTGGTGTGGTGGTCGTACTGAAAGGGGCCACATAAGGTAGAGAAACAGTAGTAAGGCGATCTTCGAGTGCCACTTGGAGGAACGGCTACCTGAGTACAGATGTGCAACTCACTGGGGAAGTAGATGAATGAGGCAGGGAGAGGGCGCATATTGTAATTGGTTGGATGAGGCCTAGAGAATAATCATGGCCTGTAAAATAGACAGTAGTGCATGGATTGGAAGCGTCTGCAGATAGCCTGGGGTGCTTGGCAAGTGGTTTGTCCTCCCTGGATTGTGTATATGAACCACAGAGGGAAGCTCACAGCTTATAGTGAGGCAGATCATGTATGTCTGATTTAAAGAAGCGCAGTCTGGGTGTGCTGAGAGGGACCTGTACGGAGTGGTAGATGGATGGCGCGCCGAGCAATGTGCATCCAACCAGTCACTGGAGGCTGAACGTGGCAAAAGCACCTGGGTTATGGGAGAATTACAAATGGAGGGACAAAAGGAAGGGTGTTTATGGTCATTCAAATGCTTGAAAATGCTTTGGTGCACTTCCCAAGGTGGGATACTAAAAGGAAACATTTGACTGGCAATCAGATGGGGGTATTGAGCGGTCAGAAATGGCATCCCAGGCACAGAGGTGTGGGCTCAGATATTCCTTATAGGGTGTGATGTGCCACCCTGGCCATTTGTTTGTGCAGCTTGGTTCCCTCTCCAGTTTCTCTACAGTGTCTTCCAATCGTGCAGATGATTAGAGCAAGCGTCCCAAAGTTTTTCTTGGCCTCACATCCCCAATTACGTGCCTAACATGTCTGGCCTTAGGATACTCCCAAAGAGTGTGTGTGCTTCTTAAATTCTGAGAGAAGCCTTACTAACTCTGCATATTTATGCACCAAACATGGCAAATCTTACAACCTGCAAAGCGTCATAGTGCACTTGTAAGCTTTGAGATGGTGTAAAGGTTTTTATTTTGGGGAAAATGATCTTCTATACTTCTTCTCCCACCCGAGGACCGTGGGCTGCTCTTCCTCTCTCACATGTCCCTTCAAAGAGACAGATGACACACTCACTCAATCACTCTGCAGATATCTATACTTTGACTCTCTCTTCTTGCTGTTTTCCCTCCAAATGCCCTTCCTTCCCCACAAAAATTCAGGCTAATCATCCCACCTTACTCGTTCACTTGCTTATTGTAGTCCTCCACCCCATAGGCCCAGCAAAGTCCAACATGAACAGGAGGCATGTCAGCAAACAGATTTAACACCTCTCTGCCATTATGTTTGTACTGCTGCCCTCTAGTAGTGCTAGATGGCAACTGCAGCATGATAATGTGATTTAGAAGGGGGCTGCCCTATGCAAATAATATCCTCCCATGCTTACTTTGGCCTCAGACATTCACAGGCGTCCACCATGATATGGCCTCCAACATATTGTTTTCAGCAGAATTGTAAGGTTGAAAGCCTGTCTTAGGCTAAGGCTTTATCTTCCTCGAAGACCACATGTGGGGGCACCACCCTCATTTAGCAGGGTGCCAAATTACCTGCATTCTTCCCCTATACAGAACATGGGCGTTCGTGGGAGTTCGTGGGCTTGCTTGCTAAAGACTGAGAGTCGGGTGTTTAAAGCCCCACTGCCAGGCCAGCCCAGCCCAGCCCAGCTGCTGCAGCTGCAGCTGCCGCTGTGGCTGCTCCTGCAATAGGCATAATGCAGGCTCAATGAAGCAAGTGCCTTAATTTGCCCTCTTCTGCCTCTTGAAAAGTTCAACACGCCTATCTTCTGATTGCACCTAATAGAGGGAGTTTCACCAGCTCTAAACTTTACCCATCACTTCATGAGTGACAGCCAACACTAGGCCTATAAGCCTAGCCAGCGGCACAGGCACTATCCCCCAGATTTGACAGCTTTGCTCACACCAGAATGAAAAATCACCACCACTCAACCTATCTTACTCTCTGTAGGAGGTTTACTTCTGCTCAGTTATGCCCCCTAGGCCACATTTGCGCTGCAAAACAGCAAATTTAAAGAGAATAAATCAATACATTGACAAATGAAGATGATGCTTTGCCCATATTTCACCCACTTAAGAAGAAGGGGGTTTCATGGGAGTCAGGAGAGAAAATATTTGTCATTTTTGGGCATTAGTGCAAAAAAGAGTAGCTGAAATTTCTCCTCTTTTTTCAAATCAAAATATTAGTTCATGAAGAAAAAAAAAACAGCAATTTAAATTTTTGAAGCCTTCATACACTTTGATGGCATCGGCGGGATTCGAACCCTTGTCCTGGGGAGCCTGCTGCACCAAAGGAAGACGACATTGCCATTGAGCTACAGCTCCTTGTTGGAGCTCCTCCGTGCAGGAGACTCTATAAGCAGCATACAGGCCCCCTACTGCACTTGACAAAGGACAGCCATGATATAGGGAAGACTGGAAAGGGTAAAGACATGGAAGCCAGTGTGGTCCAGTGGGTAAGTTCCTGGCTTCCAACCAGACGACCAGGGTTCAAATCCCGGGTTCGGCACCAGATGGCGATGAAGCAGAGGTAAGTCAGAAATAAGAGTTGGTAAGTAAAATGCATGTGTGGATATGTGCCTGGCTGCTGATTGGTAGACTGAGGACTGATTGGTGTGTGTGTGGCAAGAATAATGCGGGGTCCAGGCATAGTGAGAGTGGGAGGAGTCACAGGGGGTAAGTGTGAGGGGGTGGAGCAAGAATGGAAAGCAGAGTGGGGTGTTGAGAGTAGTGGGCACATGAAGGGGAGGAGTTGAGGGAGGCGGAGCAAGAATGGAAAGCGGAGTGGGGTGGCGAGAGAAGTGGGGGAGGAGTCCAGGAGCTGGAGTGTGGCTGTTTCCAGGCATAGTGGGAGGAGTCAGAGGGCGTAAGTGTGAGGGGGTGGAGCAAGAATGAGCGTGCTGTGAGAAGGGGGCATGGGGGGAGGAGCCTAGCAGCAGGTGTTGGTGGTGTCAGGGAGACCAGGGACCAAGCAGGGGGGTTGGGGGTTGGGTCAGAGAGGGGAGGTGGTACCAGGAAGGGGCCACAGATGTAGGCGGAGACTAGGTCAGAGGAGAAGCATAGGGGAGTGAGGCCCAATGCTTGTCAGCAAGCACATAGGGGTGATCAAATAGGATGGACCTGGTGGTAGGGAACCCCATCATTTTATTATTGCCCCACCCACCCCCACTATTGAGTTGGAGTTGGGGGGGGGGGGAGGGAGGGGCACATTTTGAGGAGCAGTGTAAAAAAAAGGGTGTGTTGGGGTGCATTACGAAAGGGGTGACAAGAGTCACAGAATGATGTGGCTTGTGGCTTTTTGGGAGGCTAGCGATAGCTTTTTTTGCTCCCCCCCCAACTCCATGGGGTGTACCCCAAAATTGTAGGGGCAACAGAGGAAACTTGGGGAATAAATTCGGGGCAGTTTGTATTACCAACCACAAGGGGGCACTACACAGACCTACTGCAATGATGGTTTTGAAAGAGGCAACAAGGAGCACATGGCAAGATACTGCCGGGGGGAGAGGGGTGGCAAGGCTCCCCAAGGTGTTGTTGCACCCCTCCCAGCCCCCCATCACTCTCGTGAGATATGTTATGAGGTCTCATGGGATGGCTGTATTGAAAACAGATCTTTAGACACTGAAGGGAAGGGGCATGTTGAAACGTGTGTCCCCCATTGTGTGTGTATTGCCCTGCCCCCCAAGCGGGGGCAGTCAAAAAGGGATGATGTGACTGACAGTAGTGAAAGAGGCCTAGGGGTGTTAAAGGACTGGTTGCATGGGGCCAATTTCTTGTGCGATACCCTCTCGTTTATTTACTCATCACAAGGGGGCACCCACAAAATGACAGCTGGTGTGGTGGTCGTACTGAAAGGGGCCACATAAGGTAGAGAAACAGTAGTAAGGCGATCTTCGAGTGCCGTTTGGAGGAACGGCCACCTGAGTACAGATGTGCAACTCACTGGGGAAGTAGATGAATGAGGCAGGGAGAGGGCGCATGTTGTAATTGGTTGGATGAGGCCTAGAGAATAATCATGGCCTGTAAAATAGACAGTAGTGCATGGATTGGAAGCGTCTGCAGATAGCCTGGGGTGCTTGGCAAGTGGTTTGTCCTCCCTGGATTGTGTATATGAACCACAGAGGGAAGCTCACAGCTTATAGTGAGGCAGATCATGTATGTCTGATTTAAAGAAGCGCAGTCTGGGTGTGCTGAGAGGGACCTGTACGTAGTGGTAGATGGATGGCGCGCCGAGCAATGTGCATCCAACCAGTCACTGGAGGCTGAACGTGGCAAAAGCACCTGGGTTATGGGACAATTACAAATGGAGGGACAAAAGGAAGGGTGTTTATGGTCATTCAAATGCTTGAAAATGCTTTGGTGCACTTCCCAAGGTGGGATACTAAAAGGAAACATTTGACTGGCAATCAGATGGGGGTATTGAGCGGTCAGAAATGGCATCCCAGGCACAGAGGTGTGGGCTCAGATATTCCTTATAGGGTGTGATGTGCCACCCTGGCCATTTGTTTGTGCAGCCTGGTTCCCTCTCCAGTTTCTCTACAGTGTCTTCCAATCGTGCAGATGATTAGAGCAAGCGTCCCAAAGTTTTTCTTGGCCTCACATCCCCAATTACGTGCCTAAGATGTATGGCCTTAGGATACTCCCAAAGAGTGTGTGTGATTCTTAAATTCTGAGAGAAGCCTTACTAACTCTGCATATTTATGCACCAAACATGGCAAATCTTACAACCTGCAAAGCGTCATAGTGCACTTGTAAGCTTTGAGATGGTGTAAAGGTTTTTATTTTGGGGAAAATGATCTTCTATACTTCTTCTCCCACCCGAGGACCGTGGGCTGCTCTTCCTCTCTCACATGTCCCTTCAAAGAGACAGATGACACACTCACTCAATCACTCTGCAGACATCTATACTTTGACTCTCTCTTCTTGCTGTTTTCCCTCCAAATGCCCTTCCTTCCCCACAAAAATTCAGGCTAATCATCCCACCTTACTCGTTCACTTGCTTATTGTAGTCCTCCACCCCATAGGCCCAGCAAAGTCCAACATGAACAGGAGGCATGTCAGCAAACAGATTTAACACCTCTCTCTGCCATTATGTTTGTACTGCTGCCCTCTGGTAGTGCTACATGGCATCTGCAGCATGATAATGTGATTTAGAAGGGGGCTGCCCTATGCAAATAATATCCTCCCATGCTTACTTTGGCCTCAGACATTCACAGGCGTCCACCATGATATGGCCTCCAACATATTGTTTTCAGCAGAATTGTAAGGTTGAAAGCCTGTCTTAGGCTAAGGCTTTATCTTCCTCGAAGACCACATGTGGGGGCACCACCCTCATTTAGCAGGGTGCCAAATTACCTGCATTCTTCCCCTATACAGAACATGGGCATTCGTGGGCGTTCTTGGGCTTGCTTGCTAAAGACTGAGAGTCGGGTGTTTAAAGCCCCACTGCCAGGCCAGCCCAGCCCAGCCCAGCTGCTGCAGCTGCAGCTGCCGCTGTGGCTGCTCCTGCAATAGGCATAATGCAGGCTCAATGAAGCAAGTGCCTTAATTTGCCCTCTTCTGTCTCTTGAAAAGTTCAACACGCCTATCTTCTGATTGCACCTAATAGAGGGAGTTTCACCAGCTCTAAACTTTACCCATCACTTCATGAGTGACAGCCAACACTAGGCCTATAAGCCTAGCCAGCGGCACAGGCACTATCCCCCAGATTTGACAGCTTTGCTCACACCAGAATGAAAAATCACCACCACTCAACCTATCTTACTCTCTGTAGGAGGTTTACTTCTGCTCAGTTATGCCCCCTAGGCCACATTTGCGCTGCAAAACAGCAAATTTAAAGAGAATAAATCAATACATTGACAAATGAAGATGATGCTTTGCCCATATTTCACCCACTTAAGAAGAAGGGGGTTTCATGGGAGTCAGGAGAGAAAATATTTGTCATTTTTGGGCATTAGTGCAAAAAAGAGTAGCTGAAATTTCTCCTCTTTTTTCAAATCAAAATATTAGTTCATGAAGAAAAAAAAACAGCAATTTAAATTTTTGAAGCCTTCATACACTTTGATGGCATCGGCGGGATTCGAACCCTTGTCCTGGGGAGCCTGCTGCACCAAAGGCAGACGACATTGCCATTGAGCTACAGCTCCTTGTTGGAGCTCTTCCGTGCAGGAGACTCTATAAGCAGCATACAGGCCCCCTACTGCACTTGACAAAGGACAGCCATGATATAGGGAAGACTGGAAAGGGTAAAGACATGGAAGCCAGTGGGGTCCAGTGGGTAAGTTCCTGACTTCCAACCAGACGACCAGGGTTCAAATCCCGGGTTCGGCACCAGATGGCGATGAAGCAGAGGTAAGTCAGAAATAAGAGTTGGTAAGTAAAATGCATGTGTGGATATGTGCCTGGCTGCTGATTGGTAGACTGAGGACTGATTGGTGTGTGTGTGGCAAGAATAAGGCGGGGTCCAGGCATAGTGAGAGTGGGAGGAGTCACAGGGGGTAAGTGTGAGGGGGTGGAGCAAGAATGGAAAGCAGAGTGTGGTGTTGAGAGTAGTGGGCACATGAAGGGGAGGAGTTGAGGGAGGCGGAGCAAGAATGGAAAGCGGAGTGGGGTGGCGAGAGAAGTGGGGGAGGAGTCCAGGAGCTGGAGTGTGGCTGTTTCCAGGCATAGTGGGAGGAGTCAGAGGGCGTAAGTGTGAGGGGGTGGAGCAAGAATGAGCGTGCTGTGAGAAGGGGGCATGGGGGGAGGAGCCTAGCAGCAGGTGTTGGTGGTGTCAGGGAGACCAGGGACCAAGGAGGGGGGTTGGGGGTTGGGTCAGAGAGGGGAGGTGGTACCAGGAAGGGGCCACAGATGTAGGCAGAGACTAGGTCAGAGGAGAAGCATAGGGGAGTGAGGCCAAATGCTTGTCAGCAAGCACATAGGGGTGATCAAATAGGATGGACCTGGTGGTAGGGAACCCCATCATTTTATTATTGCCCCCCCCCACCCCCACTATTGAGTTGGAGTTGGGGGGGGGGGGGAAGGGAGGGGCACATTTTGAGGAGCAGTGTAAAAAAAAGGGGGTGTTGGGGTGCATTACGAAAGGGGTGACAAGAGTCACAGAATGATGTGGCTTGTGGCTTTTTGGGAGGCTAGCGATAGCTTTTTTTGCTCCCCCCCAACTCCATGGGGTGTACCCCAAAAGTGTAGGGGCAACAGAGGAAACTTGGGGAATAAATTCGGGGCAGTTTGTATTACCAACCACAAGGGGGCACTACACAGACCTACTGCAATGATGGTTTTGAAAGAGGCAACAAGGAGCACATGGCAAGATACTGCCGGGGGGAGAGGGGTGGCAAGGCTCCCCAAGGTGTTGTGGCACCCCTCCCAGGCCCCCATCACTCTCGTGAGATATGTTATGAGGTCTCATGGGATGGCTGTATTGAAAACAGATCTTTAGACACTGAAGGGAAGGGGCATGTTGAAACGTGTGTCCCCCATTGTGTGTGTATTGCCCTGCCCCCCAAGCGGGGGCAGTCAAAAAGGGATGATGTGACTGACAGTAGTGAAAGAGGCCTAGGGGTGTTAAAGGACTGGTTGCATGGGGCCAATTTCTTGTGCGATACCCTCTCGTTTATTTACTCATCACAAGGGGGCACCCACAAAATGACAGCTGGTGTGGTGGTCGTACTGAAAGGGGCCACATAAGGTAGAGAAACAGTAGTAAGGCGATCTTCGAGTGCCACTTGGAGGAACGGCTACCTGAGTACAGATGTGCAACTCACTGGGGAAGTAGATGAATGAGGCAGGGAGAGGGCGCATATTGTAATTGGTTGGATGAGGCCTAGAGAATAATCATGGCCTGTAAAATAGACAGTAGTGCATGGATTGGAAGCGTCTGCAGATAGCCTGGGGTGCTTGGCAAGTGGTTTGTCCTCCCTGGATTGTGTATATGAACCACAGAGGGAAGCTCACAGCTTATAGTGAGGCAGATCATGTATGTCTGATTTAAAGAAGCGCAGTCTGGGTGTGCTGAGAGGGACCTGTACGGAGTGGTAGATGGATGGCGCGCCGAGCAATGTGCATCCAACCAGTCACTGGAGGCTGAACGTGGCAAAAGCACCTGGGTTATGGGAGAATTACAAATGGAGGGACAAAAGGAAGGGTGTTTATGGTCATTCAAATGCTTGAAAATGCTTTGGTGCACTTCCCAAGGTGGGATACTAAAAGGAAACATTTGACTGGCAATCAGATGGGGGTATTGAGCGGTCAGAAATGGCATCCCAGGCACAGAGGTGTGGGCTCAGATATTCCTTATAGGGTGTGATGTGCCACCCTGGCCATTTGTTTGTGCAGCTTGGTTCCCTCTCCAGTTTCTCTACAGTGTCTTCCAATCGTGCAGATGATTAGAGCAAGCGTCCCAAAGTTTTTCTTGGCCTCACATCCCCAATTACGTGCCTAACATGTCTGGCCTTAGGATACTCCCAAAGAGTGTGTGTGCTTCTTAAATTCTGAGAGAAGCCTTACTAACTCTGCATATTTATGCACCAAACATGGCAAATCTTACAACCTGCAAAGCGTCATAGTGCACTTGTAAGCTTTGAGATGGTGTAAAGGTTTTTATTTTGGGGAAAATGATCTTCTATACTTCTTCTCCCACCCGAGGACCGTGGGCTGCTCTTCCTCTCTCACATGTCCCTTCAAAGAGACAGATGACACACTCACTCAATCACTCTGCAGATATCTATACTTTGACTCTCTCTTCTTGCTGTTTTCCCTCCAAATGCCCTTCCTTCCCCACAAAAATTCAGGCTAATCATCCCACCTTACTCGTTCACTTGCTTATTGTAGTCCTCCACCCCATAGGCCCAGCAAAGTCCAACATGAACAGGAGGCATGTCAGCAAACAGATTTAACACCTCTCTGCCATTATGTTTGTACTGCTGCCCTCTAGTAGTGCTAGATGGCAACTGCAGCATGATAATGTGATTTAGAAGGGGGCTGCCCTATGCAAATAATATCCTCCCATGCTTACTTTGGCCTCAGACATTCACAGGCGTCCACCATGATATGGCCTCCAACATATTGTTTTCAGCAGAATTGTAAGGTTGAAAGCCTGTCTTAGGCTAAGGCTTTATCTTCCTCGAAGACCACATGTGGGGGCACCACCCTCATTTAGCAGGGTGCCAAATTACCTGCATTCTTCCCCTATACAGAACATGGGCGTTCGTGGGAGTTCGTGGGCTTGCTTGCTAAAGACTGAGAGTCGGGTGTTTAAAGCCCCACTGCCAGGCCAGCCCAGCCCAGCCCAGCTGCTGCAGCTGCAGCTGCCGCTGTGGCTGCTCCTGCAATAGGCATAATGCAGGCTCAATGAAGCAAGTGCCTTAATTTGCCCTCTTCTGCCTCTTGAAAAGTTCAACACGCCTATCTTCTGATTGCACCTAATAGAGGGAGTTTCACCAGCTCTAAACTTTACCCATCACTTCATGAGTGACAGCCAACACTAGGCCTATAAGCCTAGCCAGCGGCACAGGCACTATCCCCCAGATTTGACAGCTTTGCTCACACCAGAATGAAAAATCACCACCACTCAACCTATCTTACTCTCTGTAGGAGGTTTACTTCTGCTCAGTTATGCCCCCTAGGCCACATTTGCGCTGCAAAACAGCAAATTTAAAGAGAATAAATCAATACATTGACAAATGAAGATGATGCTTTGCCCATATT
Organism: Pleurodeles waltl; assembly: GCF_031143425.1. Lineage (NCBI taxonomy): Eukaryota > Metazoa > Chordata > Amphibia > Caudata > Salamandridae > Pleurodeles > Pleurodeles waltl. The sequence continues at coordinate 1,764,866,764 of NC_090440.1, forward strand.
TCACCCACTTAAGAAGAAGGGGGTTTCATGGGAGTCAGGAGAGAAAATATTTGTCATTTTTGGGCATTAGTGCAAAAAAGAGTAGCTGAAATTTCTCCTCTTTTTTCAAATCAAAATATTAGTTCATGAAGAAAAAAAAAACAGCAATTTAAATTTTTGAAGCCTTCATACACTTTGATGGCATCGGCGGGATTCGAACCCTTGTCCTGGGGAGCCTGCTGCACCAAAGGAAGACGACATTGCCATTGAGCTACAGCTCCTTGTTGGAGCTCCTCCGTGCAGGAGACTCTATAAGCAGCATACAGGCCCCCTACTGCACTTGACAAAGGACAGCCATGATATAGGGAAGACTGGAAAGGGTAAAGACATGGAAGCCAGTGTGGTCCAGTGGGTAAGTTCCTGGCTTCCAACCAGACGACCAGGGTTCAAATCCCGGGTTCGGCACCAGATGGCGATGAAGCAGAGGTAAGTCAGAAATAAGAGTTGGTAAGTAAAATGCATGTGTGGATATGTGCCTGGCTGCTGATTGGTAGACTGAGGACTGATTGGTGTGTGTGTGGCAAGAATAATGCGGGGTCCAGGCATAGTGAGAGTGGGAGGAGTCACAGGGGGTAAGTGTGAGGGGGTGGAGCAAGAATGGAAAGCAGAGTGGGGTGTTGAGAGTAGTGGGCACATGAAGGGGAGGAGTTGAGGGAGGCGGAGCAAGAATGGAAAGCGGAGTGGGGTGGCGAGAGAAGTGGGGGAGGAGTCCAGGAGCTGGAGTGTGGCTGTTTCCAGGCATAGTGGGAGGAGTCAGAGGGCGTAAGTGTGAGGGGGTGGAGCAAGAATGAGCGTGCTGTGAGAAGGGGGCATGGGGGGAGGAGCCTAGCAGCAGGTGTTGGTGGTGTCAGGGAGACCAGGGACCAAGCAGGGGGGTTGGGGGTTGGGTCAGAGAGGGGAGGTGGTACCAGGAAGGGGCCACAGATGTAGGCGGAGACTAGGTCAGAGGAGAAGCATAGGGGAGTGAGGCCCAATGCTTGTCAGCAAGCACATAGGGGTGATCAAATAGGATGGACCTGGTGGTAGGGAACCCCATCATTTTATTATTGCCCCACCCACCCCCACTATTGAGTTGGAGTTGGGGGGGGGGGAGGGAGGGGCACATTTTGAGGAGCAGTGTAAAAAAAAGGGTGTGTTGGGGTGCATTACGAAAGGGGTGACAAGAGTCACAGAATGATGTGGCTTGTGGCTTTTTGGGAGGCTAGCGATAGCTTTTTTTGCTCCCCCCCCAACTCCATGGGGTGTACCCCAAAATTGTAGGGGCAACAGAGGAAACTTGGGGAATAAATTCGGGGCAGTTTGTATTACCAACCACAAGGGGGCACTACACAGACCTACTGCAATGATGGTTTTGAAAGAGGCAACAAGGAGCACATGGCAAGATACTGCCGGGGGGAGAGGGGTGGCAAGGCTCCCCAAGGTGTTGTTGCACCCCTCCCAGCCCCCCATCACTCTCGTGAGATATGTTATGAGGTCTCATGGGATGGCTGTATTGAAAACAGATCTTTAGACACTGAAGGGAAGGGGCATGTTGAAACGTGTGTCCCCCATTGTGTGTGTATTGCCCTGCCCCCCAAGCGGGGGCAGTCAAAAAGGGATGATGTGACTGACAGTAGTGAAAGAGGCCTAGGGGTGTTAAAGGACTGGTTGCATGGGGCCAATTTCTTGTGCGATACCCTCTCGTTTATTTACTCATCACAAGGGGGCACCCACAAAATGACAGCTGGTGTGGTGGTCGTACTGAAAGGGGCCACATAAGGTAGAGAAACAGTAGTAAGGCGATCTTCGAGTGCCGTTTGGAGGAACGGCCACCTGAGTACAGATGTGCAACTCACTGGGGAAGTAGATGAATGAGGCAGGGAGAGGGCGCATGTTGTAATTGGTTGGATGAGGCCTAGAGAATAATCATGGCCTGTAAAATAGACAGTAGTGCATGGATTGGAAGCGTCTGCAGATAGCCTGGGGTGCTTGGCAAGTGGTTTGTCCTCCCTGGATTGTGTATATGAACCACAGAGGGAAGCTCACAGCTTATAGTGAGGCAGATCATGTATGTCTGATTTAAAGAAGCGCAGTCTGGGTGTGCTGAGAGGGACCTGTACGGAGTGGTAGATGGATGGCGCGCCGAGCAATGTGCATCCAACCAGTCACTGGAGGCTGAACGTGGCAAAAGCACCTGGGTTATGGGACAATTACAAATGGAGGGACAAAAGGAAGGGTGTTTATGGTCATTCAAATGCTTGAAAATGCTTTGGTGCACTTCCCAAGGTGGGATACTAAAAGGAAACATTTGACTGGCAATCAGATGGGGGTATTGAGCGGTCAGAAATGGCATCCCAGGCACAGAGGTGTGGGCTCAGATATTCCTTATAGGGTGTGATGTGCCACCCTGGCCATTTGTTTGTGCAGCCTGGTTCCCTCTCCAGTTTCTCTACAGTGTCTTCCAATCGTGCAGATGATTAGAGCAAGCGTCCCAAAGTTTTTCTTGGCCTCACATCCCCAATTACGTGCCTAAGATGTATGGCCTTAGGATACTCCCAAAGAGTGTGTGTGATTCTTAAATTCTGAGAGAAGCCTTACTAACTCTGCATATTTATGCACCAAACATGGCAAATCTTACAACCTGCAAAGCGTCATAGTGCACTTGTAAGCTTTGAGATGGTGTAAAGGTTTTTATTTTGGGGAAAATGATCTTCTATACTTCTTCTCCCACCCGAGGACCGTGGGCTGCTCTTCCTCTCTCACATGTCCCTTCAAAGAGACAGATGACACACTCACTCAATCACTCTGCAGACATCTATACTTTGACTCTCTCTTCTTGCTGTTTTCCCTCCAAATGCCCTTCCTTCCCCACAAAAATTCAGGCTAATCATCCCGCCTTACTCGTTCACTTGCTTATTGTAGTCCTCCACCCCATAGGCCCAGCAAAGTCCAACATGAACAGGAGGCATGTCAGCAAACAGATTTAACACCACTCTCTGCCATTATGTTTGTACTGCTGCCCTCTAGTAGTGCTAAATGGCAACTGCAGAATGATAATGTGATTTAGAAGGGGGTTGCCCTATGCAAATAATATCCTCCCATGCTTACTTTGGCCTCAGACATTCACGGGCGTCCACCATGATATGGCCTCCAACATATTGTTTTCAGCAGAATTGTAAGGTTGAAAGCCTGTCTTAGGCTAAGGCTTTATCTTCCTCGAAGACCACACGTGGGGGCACCACCCTCATTTAGCAGGGTGCCAAATGACCTGCATTCTTCCCCTATACAGAACATGGGCGTTCGTGGGCGTTCGTGGGATTGCTTGCTAAAGACTGAGAGTCGGGTGTTTAAAGCTCCACTGCCAGGCCAGGCCAGCCCAGCCCAGCTGCTGCAGCTGCAGCTGCCGCTGTGGCTGCTCCTGCAATAGGCATAATGCAGGCTCAATGAAGCAAGTGCCTTAATTTGCCCTTTTCTGCCTCTTGAAAAGTTCAACACGCCTATCTTCTGATTGCACCTAATAGAGGGAGTTTCACCAGCTCTAAACTTTACCCATCACTTCATGAGTGACAGCCAACACTAGGCCTATAAGCCTAGCCAGCGGCACAGGCACTATCCCCCAGATTTGACAGCTTTGCTCACACCAGAATGAAAAATCACCACCACTCAACCTATCTTACTCTCTGTAGGAGGTTTACTTCTGCTCAGTTATGCCCCCTAGGCCACATTTGCGCTGCAAAACAGCAAATTTAAAGAGAATAAATCAATACATTGACAAATGAAGATGATGCTTTGCCCATATTTCACCCACTTAAGAAGAAGGGGGTTTCATGGGAGTCAGGAGAGAAAATATTTGTCATTTTTGGGCATTAGTGCAAAAAAGAGTAGCTGAAATTTCTCCTCTTTTTTCAAATCAAAATATTAGTTCATGAAGAAAAAAAAAACAGCAATTTAAATTTTTGAAGCCTTCATACACTTTGATGGCATCGACGGGATTCGAACCCTTGTCCTGGGGAGCCTGCTGCACCAAAGGCAGACGACATTGCGATTGAGCTACAGCTCCGTGTTGGAGCTCCTCAGTGCAGGAGACTCTATAAGCAGCATACAGGCCCCCTACTGCACTTGACAAAGGACAGCCATGATATAGGGAAGACTGGAAAGGGAAAAGACATGGAAGCCAGTGTGGTCCAGTGGGTAAGTTCCTGACTTCCAACCAGACGACCAGGGTTCAAATCCCGGGTTCGGCACCAGATGGCGATGAAGCAGAGGTAAGTCAGAAATAAGAGTTGGTAAGTAAAATGCATGTGTGGATATGTGCCTGGCTGCTGATTGGTAGACTGAGGACTGATTGGTGTGTGTGTGGCAAGAATAAGGCGGGGTCCAGGCATCGTGAGAGTGGGAGGAGTCACAGGGGGTAAGTGTGAGGGGGTGGAGCAAGAATGGAAAGCAGAGTGGGGTGTTGAGAGTAGTGGGCACATGAAGGGGAGGAGTTGAGGGAGGCGGAGCAAGAATGGAAAGCGGAGTGGGGTGGCGAGAGAAGTGGGGGAGGAGTCCAGAAGCTGGAGTGTGGCTCTTTCCAGGCATAGTGGGAGGAGTCAGAGGGTGTGAGGGGGTGGAGCAAGAATGAGCGTGCTGTGAGAAGGGGGCATGGGGGGAGGAGCCTAGCAGCAGGTGTTGGTGGTGTCAGGGAGACCAGGGACCAAGCAGGGGGGTTGGGTCAGAGAGGGGAGGTGGTACCAGGAAGGGGCCACAGATGTAGGCGGAGACTAGGTCAGAGGAGAAGCATAGGGGAGTGAGTCCAAATGCTTGTCAGCAAGCACATAGGGGTGGTCAAATAGGATGGACCTGGTGGTAGGGAACCCCATCATTTTATTATTGCCCCCCTCACCCCCACTATTGAGTTGGAGTTGGGGGGGGGGGGAAAGGAGGGGCACATTTTGAGGAGCAGTGTAAAAAAAAGGGGGTGTTGGGGTGCATTACGAAAGAGGTGACAAGAGTCATAGAATGATGTGGCTTGTGGCTTTTTGGGAGGCTAGCGATAGCTTTTTTTGCTCCCCCCCAACTCCATGGGGTGTACCCCAAAAGTGTAGGGGCAACAGAGGAAACTTGGGGAATAAATTCGGGGCAGTTTGTATTACCAACCACAAGGGGGCACTACACAGACCTACTGCAATGATGGTTTTGAAAGAGGCAACAAGGAGCACATGGCAAGATACTGCCGGGGGGAGAGGGGTGGCAAGGCTCCCCAAGGTGTTGTTGCACCCCTCCCAGCCCCCCATCACTCTCGTGAGATATGTTATGAGGTCTCATGGGATGGCTGTATTGAAAACAGATCTTTAGACACTGAAGGGAAGGGGCATGTTGAAACGTGTGTCCCCCATTGTGTGTGTATTGCCCTGCCCCCCAAGCGGGGGCAGTCAAAAAGGGATGATGTGACTGACAGTAGTGAAAGAGGCCTTGGGGTGTTAAAGGACTGGTTGCATGGGGCCAATTTCTTGTGCGATACCCTCTCGTTTATTTACTCATCACAAGGGGGACCCACAAAATGACAGCTGGTGTGGTGGTCGTACTGAAAGGGGCCACATAAGGTAGAGAAACAGTAGTAAGGCGATCTTCGAGTGCCGTTTGGAGGAACGGCCACCTGAGTACAGATGTGCAACTCACTGGGGAAGTAGATGAATGAGGCAATGAGAGGGCGCATGTTGTAATTGGTTGGATGAGGCCTAGAGAATAATCATGGCCTGTAAAATAGACAGTAGTGCATGGATTGGAAGCGTCTGCAGATAGCCTGGGGTGCTTGGCAAGTGGTTTGTCCTCCCTGGATTGTGTATATGAACCACAGAGGGAAGCTCACAGCTTATAGTGAGGCAGATCATGTATGTCTGATTTAAAGAAGCGCAGTCTGGGTGTGCTGAGAGGGACCTGTACGGAGTGGTAGATGGATGGCGCGCCGAGCAATGTGCATCCAACCAGTCACTGGAGGCTGAACGTGGCAAAAGCACCTGGGTTATGGGAGAATTACAAATGGAGGGACAAAAGGAAGGGTGTTTATGGTCATTCAAATGCTTGAAAATGCTTTGGTGCACTTCCCAAGGTGGGATACTAAAAGGAAACATTTGACTGGCAATCAGATTGGGGTATTGAGCGGTCAGAAATGGCATCCCAGGCACAGAGGTGTGGGCTCAGATATTCCTAATAGGGTGTGATGTGCCACCCTGGCCATTTGTTTGTGCAGCCTGGTTCCCTCTCCAGTTTCTCTACAGTGTCTTCCAATCGTGCAGATGATTAGAGCAAGCGTCCCAAAGTTTTTCTTGGCCTCACATCCCCAATTACGTGCCTAACATGTCTGGCCTTAGGATACTCCCAAAGAGTGTGTGTGCTTCTTAAATTCTGAGAGAAGCCTTACTAACTCTGCATATTTATGCACCAAACATGGCAAATCTTACAACCTGCAAAGCGTCATAGTGCACTTGTAAGCTTTGAGATGTGTAAAGGTTTTTATTTTGGGGAAAATGATCTTCTATACTTCTTCTCCCACCCGAGGACCGTGGGCTGCTCTTCCTCTCTCACATGTCCCTTCAAAGAGACAGATGACACACTCACTCAATCACTCTGCAGACATCTATACTTTGACTCTCTCTTCTTGCTGTTTTCCCTCCAAATGCCCTTCCTTCCCCACAAAAATTCAGGCTAATCATCCCGCCTTACTCGTTCACTTGCTTATTGTAGTCCTCCACCCCATAGGCCCAGCAAAGTCCAACATGAACAGGAGGCATGTCAGCAAACAGATTTAACACCTCTCTCTGCCATTATGTTTGTACTGCTGCCCTCTAGTAGTGCTACATGGCAACTGCAGCATGATAATGTGATTTAGAAGGGGGCTGCCCTATGCAAATAATATCCTCCCATGCTTACTTTGTCCTCAGACATTCACGGGCGTCCACCATGATATGGCCTCCAACATATTGTTTTCAGCAGAATTGTAAGGTTGAAAGCCTGTCTTAGGCTAAGGCTTTATCTTCCTCGAAGACCACACGTGGGGGCACCACCCTAATTTAGCAGGGTGCCAAATTACCTGCATTCTTCCCCTATACAGAACATGGGCATTCGTGGGCGTTCGTGGGCTTGCTTGCTAAAGACTGAGAGTCGGGTGTTTAAAGCCCCACTGCCAGGCCAGGCCAGCCCAGCCCAGCTGCTGCAGCTGCAGCTGCCGCTGTGGCTGCTCCTGCAATAGGCATAATGCAGGCTCAATGAAGCAAGTGCCTTAATTTGCCCTTTTCTGCCTCTTAAAAAGTTCAACACGCCTATCTTCTGATTGCACCTAATAGAGGGAGTTTCACCAGCTCTAAACTTTACCCATCACTTCATGAGTGACAGCCAACACTAGGCCTATAAGCCTAGCCAGCGGCACAGGCACTATCCCCCAGATTTGACAGCTTTGCTCACACCAGAATGAAAAATCACCACCACTCACCCTATCTTACTCTCTGTAGGAGGTTTACTTCTGCTCAGTTATGCCCCCTAGGCCACATTTGCGCTGCAAAACAGCAAATTTAAAGAGAATAAATCAATACATTGACAAATGAAGATGATGCTTTGCCCATATTTCACCCACTTAAGAAGGGGGTTTCATGGGAGTCAGGAGAGAAAATATTTGTCATTTTTGGGCATTAGTGCAAAAAAGAGTAGCTGAAATTTCTCCTCTTTTTTCAAATCAAAATATTAGTTCATGAAGAAAAAAAAAACAGCAATTAAAATTTTTGAAGCCTTCATACACTTTGATGGCATCAGCGGGATTCGAACCCTTGTCCTGGGGAGCCTGCTGCACCAAAGGCAGACGACATTGCCATTGAGCTACAGCTCTTTGTTGGCGCTCCTCAGTGCAGGAGACTCTATAAGCAGCATACAGGCCCCCTACTGCACTTGACAAAGGACAGCCATGATATAGGGAAGACTGGAAAGGGTAAAGACATGGAAGCCAGTGTGGTCCAGTGGGTAAGTTCCTGACTTCCAACCAGACGACCAGGGTTCAAATCCCGGGTTCGGCACCAGATGGCGATGAAGCAGAGGTAAGTCAGAAATAAGAGTTGGTAAGTAAAATGCATGTGTGGATATGTGCCTGGCTGCTGATTGGTAGACTGAGGACTGATTGGTGTGTGTGTGGCAAGAATAAGGCGGGGTCCAGGCATAGTGAGAGTGGGAGGAGTCACAGGGGGTAAGTGTGAGGGGGTGGAGCAAGAATGGAAAGCAGAGTGGGGTGTTGAGAGTAGGGGGCACATGAAGGGCAGGAGTTGAGGGAGGCGGAGCAAGAATGGAAAGCGGAGTGGGGTGGCGAGAGAAGTGGGGGAGGAGTCCAGGAGCTGGAGTGTGGCTGTTTCCAGGCATAGTGGGAGGAGTCAGAGGGCGTAAGTGTGAGGGGGTGGAGCAAGAATGAGCGTGCTGTGAGAAGGGGGCATGGGGGGAGGAGCCTAGCAGCAGGTGTTGGTGGTGTCAGGGAGACCAGGGACCAAGCAGGGGGGTTGGGGGTTGGGTCAGAGAGGGGAGGTGGTACCAGGAAGGGGCCACAGATGTAGGCGGAGACTAGGTCAGAGGAGAAGCATAGGGGAGTGAGGCCAAATGCTTGTCAGCAAGCACATAGGGGTGGTCAAATAGGATGGACCTGGTGGTAGGGAACCCCATCATTTTATTATTGCCCCCCCCCACCCCCACTATTGAGTTGGAGTTGGGGGGGGGGAAGGGAGGGGCACATTTTGAGGAGCAGTGTAAAAAAAAGGGGGTGTTGGGGTGCATTACAAAAGGGGTGACAAGAGTCACAGAATGATGTGGCTTGTGGCTTTTTGGGAGGCTAGCGATAGCTTTTTTTGCTCCCCCCCAACTCCATGGGGTGTACCCCAAAAGTGTAGGGGCAACAGAGGAAACTTGGGGAATAAATTCGGGGCAGTTTGTATTACCAACCACAAGGGGGCACTACACAGACCTACTGCAATGATGGTTTTGAAAGAGGCAACAAGGAGCACATGGCAAGATACTGCCGGGGGGAGAGGGGTGGCAAGGCTCCCCAAGGTGTTGTTGCACCCCTCCCAGCCCCCCATCACTCTCGTGAGATATGTTATGAGGTCTCATGGGATGGCTGTATTGAAAACAGATCTTTAGACACTGAAGGGAAGGGGCATGTTGAAACGTGTGTCCCCCATTGTGTGTGTATTGCCCTGCCCCCCAAGCGGGGGCAGTCAAAAAGGGATGATGTGACTGACAGTAGTGAAAGAGGCCTAGGGGTGTTAAAGGACTGGTTGCATGGGGCCAATTTCTTGTGCGATACCCTCTCGTTTATTTACTCATCACAAGGGGGCACCCACAAAATGACAGCTGGTGTGGTGGTCGTACTGAAAGGGGCCACATAAGGTAGAGAAACAGTAGTAAGGCGATCTTCGAGTGCCGTTTGGAGGAACGGCCACCCGAGTACAGATGTGCAACTCACTGGGGAAGTAGATGAATGAGGCAGGGAGAGGGCGCATGTTGTAATTGGTTGGATGAGGCCTAGAGAATAATCATGGCCTGTAAAATAGACAGTAGTGCATGGATTGGAAGCGTCTGCAGATAGCCTGGGGTGCTTGGCAAGTGGTTTGTCCTCCCTGGATTGTGTATATGAACCACAGAGGGAAGCTCACAGCTTATAGTGAGGCAGATCATGTATGTCTGATTTAAAGAAGCGCAGTCTGGGTGTGCTGAGAGGGACCTGTACGGAGTGGTAGATGGATGGCGCGCCGAGCAATGTGCATCCAACCAGTCACTGGAGGCTGAACGTGGCAAAAGCACCTGGGTTATGGGAGAATTACAAATGGAGGGACAAAAGGAAGGGTGTTTATGGTCATTGAAATGCTTGAAAATGCTTTGGTGCACTTCCCAAGGTGGGATACTAAAAGGAAACATTTGACTGGCAATCAGATGGGGGTATTGAGCGGTCAGAAATGGCATCCCAGGCACAGAGGTGTGGGCTCAGATATTCCTTATAGGGTGTGATGTGCCACCCTGGCCATTTGTTTGTGCAGCCTGGTTCCCTCTCCAGTTTCTCTACAGTGTCTTCCAATCGTGCAGATGATTAGAGCAAGCGTCCCAAAGTTTTTCTTGGCCTCACATCCCCAATTACGTGCCTAACATGTCTGGCCTTAGGATACTCCCAAAGAGTGTGTGTGCTTCTTAAATTCTGAGAGAAGCCTTACTAACTCTGCATATTTATGCACCAAACATGGCAAATCTTACAACCTGCAAAGCGTCATAGTGCACTTGTAAGCTTTGAGATGGTGTAAAGGTTTTTATTTTGGGGAAAATGATCTTCTATACTTCTTCTCCCACCCGAGGACCGTGGGCTGCTCTGCCTCTCTCACATGTCCCTTCAAAGAGACAGATGATCACACTCACTCAATCACTCTGCAGACATCTATACTTTGACTCTCTCTTCTTGCTGTTTTCCCTCCAAATGCCCTTCCTTCCCCACAAAAATTCAGGCTAATCATCCCGCCTTACTCGTTCACTTGCTTATTGTAGTCCTCCACCCCATAGGCCCAGCAAAGTCCAACATGAACAGGAGGCATGTCAGCAAACAGATTTAACACCTCTCTCTGCCATTATGTTTGTACTGCTGCCCTCTAGTAGTGCTACATGGCAACTGCAGCATGATAATGTGATTTAGAAGGGGGCTGCCCTATGCAAATAATATCCTCCCATGCTTACTTTGGCCTCAGACATTCACGGGCGTCCACCATGATATGGCCTCCAACATATTGTTTTCAGCAGAATTGTAAGGTTGAAAGCCTGTCTTAGGCTAAGGCTTTATCTTCCTCGAAGACCACACGTGGGGGCACCACCCTCATTTAGCAGGGTGCCAAATTACCTGCATTCTTCCCCTATACAGAACATGGGCGTTCGTGGGCGTTCGTGGGCTTGCTTGCTAAAGACTGAGAGTCGGGTGTTTAAAGCCCCACTGCCAGGCCAGGCCAGCCCAGCCCAGCTGCTGCAGCTGCCGCTGTGGCTGCTCCTGCAATAGGCATAATGCAGGCTCAATGAAGCAACTGCCTTAATTTGCCCTTTTCTGCCTCTTGAAAAGTTCAACACGCCTATCTTCTGATTGCACCTAATAGAGGGAGTTTCACCAGCTCTAAACTTTACCCATCACTTCATGAGTGACAGCCAACACTAGGCCTATAAGCCTAGCCAGCGGCACAGGCACTATCCCCCAGATTTGACAGCTTTGCTCACACCAGAATGAAAAATCACCACCACTCAACCTATCTTACTCTCTGTAGGAGGTTTACTTCTGCTCAGTTATGCCCCCTAGGCCACATTTGCGCTGCAAAACAGCAAATTTAAAGAGAATAAATCAATACATTGACAAATGAAGATGATGCTTTGCCCATATTTCACCCACTTAAGAAGAAGGGGGTTTCATGGGAGTCAGGAGAGAAAATATTTGTCATTTTTGGGCATTAGTGCAAAAAAGAGTAGCTGAAATTTCTCCTCTTTTTTCAAATCAAAATATTAGTTCATGAAGAAAAAAAAAACAGCAATTTAAATTTTTGAAGCCTTCATACACTTTGATGGCATCGGCGGGATTCAAACCCTTGTCCTGGGGAGCCTGCTGCACCAAAGGCAGACGACATTGCCATTGAGCTACAGCTCCTTGTTGGAGCTCCTCAGTGCAGGAGACTCTATAAGCAGCATACAGGCCCCCTACTGCACTTGACAAAGGACAGCCATGATATAGGGAAGACTGGAAAGGGTAAAGACATGGAAGCCAGTGTGGTCCAGTGGGTAAGTTCCTGACTTCCAACCAGACGACCAGGGTTCAAATCCCGGGTTCGGCACCAGATGGCGATGAAGCAGAGGTAAGTCAGAAATAAGAGTTGGTAAGTAAAATGCATGTGTGGATATGTGCCTGGCTGCTGATTGGTAGACTGAGGACTGATTGGTGTGTGTGTGGCACGAATAAGGCGGGGTCCAGGCATAGTGAGAGTGGGAGGAGTCACAGGGGGTAAGTGTGAGGGGGTGGAGCAAGAATGGAAAGCAGAGTGGGGTGTTGAGAGTAGTGGGCACATGAAGGGGAGGAGTTGAGGGAGGCGGAGCAAGAATGGAAAGCGGAGTGGGGTGGCGAGAGAAGTGGGGGAGGAGTCCAGGAGCTGGAGTGTGGCTGTTTCCAGGCATAGTGGGAGGAGTCAGAGGGGGTGGAGCAAGAATGAGCGTGCTGTGAGAAGGGGGCATGGGGGGAGGAGCCTAGCAGCAGGTGTTGGTGGTGTCAGGGAGACCAGGGACCAAGCAGGGGGGTTGGGGGTTGGGTCAGAGAGGGGAGGTGGTACCAGGAAGGGGCCACAGATGTAGGCGGAGACTAGGTCAGAGGAGAAGCATAGGGGAGTGAGGCCAAATGCTTGTCAGCAAGCACATAGGGGTGGTCAAATAGGATGGACCTGGTGGTAGGGAACCCCATCATTTTATTATTGCCCCCCCCACCCCCACTATTGAGTTGGAGTTGGGGGGGGGGAAGGGAGGGGCACATTTTGAGGAGCAGTGTAAAAAAAAGGGGGTGTTGGGGTGCATTACAAAAGGGGTGACAAGAGTCACAGAATGATGTGGCTTGTGGCTTTTTGGGAGGCTAGCGATAGCTTTTTTTGCTCCCCCCCAACTCCATGGGGTGTACCCCAAAAGTGTAGGGGCAACAGAGGAAACTTGGGGAATAAATTCGGGGCAGTTTGTATTACCAACCACAAGGGGGCACTACACAGACCTACTGCAATGATGGTTTTGAAAGAGGCAACAAGGAGCACATGGCAAGATACTGCCGGGGGGAGAGGGGTGGCAAGGCTCCCCAAGGTGTTGTTGCACCCCTCCCAGCCCCCCATCACTCTCGTGAGATATTGTATGAGGTCTCATGGGATGGCTGTATTGAAAACAGATCTTTAGACACTGAAGGGAAGGGGCATGTTGAAACGTGTGTCCCCCATTGTGTGTGTATTGCCCTGCCCCCCAAGCGGGGGCAGTCAAAAAGGGATGATGTGACTGACAGTAGTGAAAGAGGCCTAGGGGTGTTAAAGGACTGGTTGCATGGGGCCAATTTCTTGTGCGATACCCTCTCGTTTATTTACTCATCACAAGGGGGCACCCACAAAATGACAGCTGGTGTGGTGGTCGTACTGAAAGGGGCCACATAAGGTAGAGAAACAGTAGTAAGGCGATCTTCGAGTGCCGTTTGGAGGAACGGCCACCTGAGTACAGATGTGCAACTCACTGGGGAAGTAGATGAATGAGGCAGGGAGAGGGCGCATGTTGTAATTGGTTGGATGAGGCCTAGAGAATAATCATGGCCTGTAAAATAGACAGTAGTGCATGGATTGGAAGCGTCTGCAGATAGCCTGGGGTGCTTGGCAAGTGGTTTGTCCTCCCTGGATTGTGTATATGAACCACAGAGGGAAGCTCACAGCTTATAGTGAGGCAGATCATGTATGTCTGATTTAAAGAAGCGCAGTCTGGGTGTGCTGAGAGGGACCTGTACGGAGTGGTAGATGGATGGCGCGCCGAGCAATGTGCATCCAACCAGTCACTGGAGGCTGAACGTGGCAAAAGCACCTGGGTTATGGGAGAATTACAAATGGAGGGACAAAAGGAAGGGTGTTTATGGTCATTCAAATGCTTGAAAATGCTTTGGTGCACTTCCCAAGGTGGGATACTTAAAGGAAACATTTGACTGGCAATCAGATGGGGGTATTGAGTGGTCAGAAATGGCATCCCAGGCACAGAGGTGTGGTCTCAGATATTCCTTATAGGGTGTGATGTGCCACCCTGGCCATTTGTTTGTGCAGCCTGGTTCCCTCTCCAGTTTCTCTACAGTGTCTTCCAATCGTGCAGATGATTAGAGCAAGCGTCCCAAAGTTTTTCTTGGCCTCACATCCCCAATTACGTGCCTAACATGTCTGGCCTTAGGATACTCCCAAAGAATGTGTGTGCTTCTTAAATTCTGAGAGAAGCCTTACTAACTCTGCATATTTATGCACCAAACATGGCAAATCTTACAACCTGCAAAGCGTCATAGTGCACTTCTAAGCTTTGAGATGGTGTAAAGGTTTTTATTTTGGGGAAAATGATCTTCTATACTTCTTCTCCCACCCGAGGACCGTGGGCTGCTCTTCCTCTCTCACATGTCCCTTCAAAGAGACAGATGACACACTCACTCAATCACTCTGCAGACATCTATACTTTGACTCTCTCTTCTTGCTGTTTTCCCTCCAAATGCCCTTCCTTCCCCACAAAAATTCAGGCTAATCATCCCACCTTACTCGTTCACTTGCTTATTGTAGTCCTCCACCCCATAGGCCCACAAAGTCCAACATGAACAGGAGGCATGTCAGCAAACAGATTTAACACCTCTCTCTGCCATTATGTTTGTACTGCTGCCCTCTAGTAGTGCTACATGGCAACTGCAGCATGATAATGTGATTTAGAAGGGGGCTGCCATATGCAAATAATATCCTCCCATGCTTACTTTGGCTTCAGACATTCACGGGCGTCCACCATGATATGGCCTCCAACATATTGTTTTCAGCAGAATTGTAAGGTTGAAAGCCTGTCTTAGGCTAAGGCTTTATCTTCCTCGAAGACCACACGTGGGGGCACCACCCTCATTTAGCAGGGTGCCAAATTACCTGCATTCTTCCCCTATACAGAACATGGGCGTTCGTGGGCGTTCGTGGGCTTGCTTGCTAAAGACTGAGAGTCGGGTGTTTAAAGCCCCACTGCCAGGCCAGGCCAGCCCAGCCCAGCTGCTGCAGCTGCAGCTGCCGCTGTGGCTGCTCCTGCAATAGGCATAATGCAGGCTCAATGAAGCAAGTGCCTTAATTTGCCCTTTTCTGCCTCTTGAAAAGTTCAACACGCCTATCTTCTGATTGCACCTAATAGAGGGAGTTTCACCAGCTCTAAACTTTACCCATCACTTCATGAGTGACAGCCAACACTAGGCCTATAAGCCTAGCCAGCGGCACAGGCACTATCCCCCAGATTTGACAGCTTTGCTCACACCAGAATGAAAAATCACCACCACTCAACCTATCTTACTCTCTGTAGGAGGTTTACTTCTGCTCAGTTATGCCCCCTAGGCCACATTTGCGCTGCAAAACAGCAAATTTAAAGAGAATAAATCAATACATTGACAAATGAAGATGATGCTTTGCCCATATTTCACCCACTTAAGAAGAAGGGGGTTTCATGGGAGTCAGGAGAGAAAATATTTGTCATTTTTGGGCATTAGTGCAAAAAAGAGTAGCTGAAATTTCTCCTCTTTTTTCAAATCAAAATATTAGTTCATGAAGAAAAAAAAAACAGCAATTTAAATTTTTGAAGCCTTCATACACTTTGATGGCATCGGCGGCATTCGAACCCTTGTCCTGGGGAGCCTGCTGCACCAAAGGCAGACGACATTGCCATTGAGCTACAGCTCCTTGTTGGAACTCTTCAGTGCAGGAGACTCTATAAGCAGCATACAGGCCCCCTACTGCACATGACAAAGGATAGCCATGATATAGGGAAGACTGGAAAGGGTAAAGACATGGAAGCCAGTGTGGTCCAGTGGGTAAGTTCCTGACTTCCAACCAGACGACCAGGGTTCAAATCCCGGGTTTGGCACCAGATGGCGATAAAGCAGAGGTAAGTCAGAAATAAGAGTTGGTAAGTAAAATGCATGTGTGGATATGTGCCTGGCTGCTGATTGGGAGACTGAGGACTGATTGGTGTGTGTGTGGCAAGAATAAGGCGGGGTCCAGACATAGTGAGATTGGGAGGAGTCACAGGGGGTAAGTGTGAGGGGGTGGAGCAAGAATGGAAAGCAGAGTGGGGTGTTGAGAGTAGTGGGCACATGAAGGGGAGGAGTTGAGGGAGGCGGAGCAAGAATGGAAAGTGGGGTGGGGGAGGAGTCCAGGAGCTGGAGTGTGGCTGTTTCCAGGCATAGTGGGAGGAGTCAGAGGGCGTAAGTGTGAGGGGGTGGAGCAAGAATGAGCGTGCTGTGAGAAGGGGGCATGGGGGAGGAGCCTAGCAGCAGGTGTTGGTGGTGTCAGGGAGAGCAGGGGGGTTGGGGGTTGGGTCAGAGAGGGGAGGTGGTACCAGGAAGGGGCCACAGATGTAGGCGGAGACTAGGTCAGAGGAGAAGCATAGGGGAGTGAGGCCAAATGCTTGTCAGCAAGCACATAGGGGTGGTCAAATAGGATGGACCTGGTGGTAGGGAACCCCATCATTTTATTATTGCCCCCCCCCACCCCCACTATTGAGTTGGAGTTGGGGGGGGGGGAAGGGAGGGGCACATTTTGAGGAGCAGTGTAAAAAAAAGGGGGTGTTGGGGTGCATTACGAAAGGGGTGACAAGAGTCACAGAATGATGTGGCTTGTGGCTTTTTGGGAGGCTAGCGATAGCTTTTTTTGCTCCCCCCCAACTCCATGGGGTGTACCCCAAAAGTGTAGGGGCAACAGAGGAAACTTGGGGAATAAATTCGGGGCAGTTTGTATTACCAACCACAAGGGGGCACTACACAGACCTACTGCAATGATGGTTTTGAAAGAGGCAACAAGGAGCACATGGCAAGATACTGCCGGGGGGAGAGGGGTGGCAAGGCTCCCCAAGGTGTTGTTGCACCCCTCCCAGCCCCCCATCACTCTCGTGAGATATTGTATGAGGTCTCATGGGATGGCTGTATTGAAAACAGATCTTTAGACACTGAAGGGAAGGGGCATGTTGAAACGTGTGTCCCCCATTGTGTGTGTATTGCCCTGCCCCCCAAGCGGGGGCAGTCAAAAAGGGATGATGTGACTGACAGTAGTGAAAGAGGCCTAGGGGTGTTAAAGGACTGGTTGCATGGGGCCAATTTCTTGTGCGATACCCTCTCGTTTATTTACTCATCACAAGGGGGCACCCACAAAATGACAGCTGGTGTGGTGGTCGTACTGAAAGGGGCCACATAAGGTAGAGAAACAGTAGTAAGGCGATCTTCGAGTGCCGTTTGGAGGAACGGCCACCTGAGTACAGATGTGCAACTCACTGGGGAAGTAGATGAATGAGGCAGGGAGAGGGCGCATGTTGTAATTGGTTGGATGAGGCCTAGAGAATAATCATGGCCTGTAAAATAGACAGTAGTGCATGGATTGGAAGCGTCTGCAGATAGCCTGGGGTGCTTGGCAAGTGGTTTGTCCTCCCTGGATTGTGTATATGAACCACAGAGGGAAGCTCACAGCTTATAGTGAGGCAGATCATGTATGTCTGATTTAAAGAAGCGCAGTCTGGGTGTGCTGAGAGGGACCTGTACGGAGTGGTAGATGGATGGCGCGCCGAGCAATGTGCATCCAACCAGTCACTGGAGGCTGAACGTGGCAAAAGCACCTGGGTTATGGGACAATTACAAATGGAGGGACAAAAGCAAGGGTGTTTATGGTCATTCAAATGCTTGAAAATGCTTTGGTGCACTTCCCAAGGTGGGATACTAAAAGGAAACATTTGACTGGCAATCAGATGGGGGTATTGAGTGGTCAGAAATGGCATCCCAGGCACAGAGGTGTGGGCTCAGATATTCCTTATAGGGTGTGATGTGCCACCCTGGCCATTTGTTTGTGCAGCCTGGTTCCCTCTCCAGTTTCTCTACAGTGTCTTCCAATCGTGCAGATGATTAGAGCAAGCGTCCCAAAGTTTTTCTTGGCCTCACATCCCCAATTACGTGCCTAACATGTCTGGCCTTAGGATACTCCCAAAGAATGTGTGTGCTTCTTAAATTCTGAGAGAAGCCTTACTAACTCTGCATATTTATGCACCAAACATGGCAAATCTTACAACCTGCAAAGCGTCATAGTGCACTTCTAAGCTTTGAGATGGTGTAAAGGTTTTTATTTTGGGGAAAATGATCTTCTATACTTCTTCTCCCACCCGAGGACCGTGGGCTGCTCTTCCTCTCTCACATGTCCCTTCAAAGAGACAGATGACACACTCACTCAATCACTCTGCAGACATCTATACTTTGACTCTCCCTTCTTGCTGTTTTCCCTCCAAATGCCCTTCCTTCCCCACAAAAATTCAGGCTAATCATCCCACCTTACTCGTTCACTTGCTTATTGTAGTCCTCCACCCCATAGGCCCAGCAAAGTCCAACATGAACAGGAGGCATGTCAGCAAACAGATTTAACACCTCTCTCTGCCATTATGTTTGTACTGCTGCCCTCTAGTAGTGCTACATGGCAACTGCAGCATGATAATGTGATTTAGAAGGGGGCTGCCCTATGCAAATAATATCCTCCCATGCTTACTTTGGCCTCAGACATTCACGGGCGTCCACCATGATATGGCCTCCAACATATTGTTTTCAGCAGAATTGTAAGGTTGAAAGCCTGTCTTAGGCTAAGGCTTTATCTTCCTCGAAGACCACACGTGGGGGCACCACCCTCATTTAGCAGGGTGCCAAATTACCTGCATTCTTCCCCTATACAGAACATGGGCGTTCGTGGGCGTTCGTGGGCTTGCTTGCTAAAGACTGAGAGTCGGGTGTTTAAAGCCCCACTGCCAGGCCAGGCCAGCCCAGCCCAGCTGCTGCAGCTGCAGCTGCCGCTGTGGCTGCTCCTGCAATAGGCATAATGCAGGCTCAATGAAGCAAGTGCCTTAATTTGCCCTTTTCTGCCTCTTGAAAAGTTCAACACGCCTATCTTCTGATTGCACCTAATAGAGGGAGTTTCACCAGCTCTAAACTTTACCCATCACTTCATGAGTGACAGCCAACACTAGGCCTATAAGCCTAGCCAGCGGCACAGGCACTATCCCCCAGATTTGACAGCTTTGCTCACACCAGAATGAAAAATCACCACCACTCAACCTATCTTACTCTCTGTAGGAGGTTTACTTCTGCTCAGTTATGCCCCCTAGGCCACATTTGCGCTGCAAAACAGCAAATTTAAAGAGAATAAATCAATACATTGACAAATGAAGATGATGCTTTGCCCATATTTCACCCACTTAAGAAGAAGGGGGTTTCATGGGAGTCAGGAGAGAAAATATTTGTCATTTTTGGGCATTAGTGCAAAAAAGAGTAGCTGAAATTTCTCCTCTTTTTTCAAATCAAAATATTAGTTCATGAAGAAAAAAAAAACAGCAATTTAAATTTTTGAAGCCTTCATACACTTTGATGGCATCGGCGGGATTCGAACCCTTGTCCTGGGGAGCCTGCTGCACCAAAGGCAGACGACATTGCCATTGAGCTACAGCTCCGTGTTGGAGCTCCTCAGTGCAGGAGACTCTATAAGCAGCATACAGGCCCCCTACTGCACTTGACAAAGGACAGCCATGATATAGGGAAGACTGGAAAGGGTAAAGACATGGAAGCCAGTGTGGTCCAGTGGGTAAGTTCCTGACTTCCAACCAGACGACCAGGGTTCAAATCCCGGGTTCGGCACCAGATGGCGATAAAGCAGAGGTAAGTCAGAAATAAGAGTTGGTAAGTAAAATGCATGTGTGGATATGTGCCTGGCTGCTGATTGGGAGACTGAGGACTGATTGGTGTGTGTGTGTGGCAAGAATAAGGCGGGGTCCAGACATAGTGAGATTGGGAGGAGTCACAGGGGGTAAGTGTGAGGGGGTGGAGCAAGAATGGAAAGCAGAGTGGGGTGTTGAGAGTAGTGGGCACATGAAGGGGAGGAGTTGAGGGAGGCGGAGCAAGAATGGAAAGTGGGGTGGGGGAGGAGTCCAGGAGCTGGAGTGTGGCTGTTTCCAGGCATAGTGGGAGGAGTCAGAGGGTGTAAGTGTGAGGGGGTGGAGCAAGAATGAGCGTGCTGTGTGAAGGGGGCATGGGGGGGAGGAGCCTAGCAGCAGGTGTTGGTGGTGTCAGGGAGACCAGGGACCAAGCAGGGGGGTTGGGGGTTGGGTCAGAGAGGGGAGGTGGTACCAGGAAGGGGCCACAGATGTAGGTGGAGACTAGGTCAGAGGAGAAGCATAGGGGAGTGAGGCCCAATGCTTGTCAGCAAGCACATAGGGGTGATCAAATAGGATGGACCTGGTGGTAGGGAACCCCATCATTTTATTATTGCCCCACCCACCCCCACTATTGAATTGGAGTTGGGGGGGGGGGAGGGAGGGGCACATTTTGAGGAGCAGTGTAAAAAAAAAGGGGGTGTTGGGGTGCATTACGAAAGGGGTGACAAGAGTCACAGAATGATGTGGCTTGTGGCTTTTTGGGAGGCTAGCGATAGCTTTTTTTGCTCCCCCCCCCCAACTCCATGGGGTGTACCCCAAAAGTGTAGGGGCAACAGAGGAAACTTGGGGAATAAATTCGGGGCAGTTTGTATTACCAACCACAAGGGGGCACTACACAGACCTACTGCAATGATGGTTTTGAAAGAGGCAACAAGGAGCACATGGCAAGATACTGCCGGGGGAGAGGGGTGGCAAGGCTCCCCAAGGTGTTGTTGCACCCCTCCCAGCCCCCCATCACTCTCGTGAGATATGTTATGAGGTCTCATGGGATGGCTGTATTGAAAACAGATCTTTAGACACTGAAGGGAAGGGGCATGTTGAAACGTGTGTCCCCCATTGTGTGTGTATTGCCCTGCGCCCCAAGCGGGGGCAGTCAAAAAGGGATGATGTGACTAACAGTAGTGAAAGAGGCCTAGGGGTGTTAAAGGACTGGTTGCATGGGGCCAATTTCTTGTGCGATACCCTCTCGTTTATTTACTCATCACAAGGGGGCACCCACAAAATGACAGCTGGTGTGGTGGTCGTACTGAAAGGGGCCACATAAGGTAGAGAAACAGTAGTAAGGCGATCTTCGAGTGCCGTTTGGAGGAACGGCCACCTGAGTACAGATGTGCAACTCACTGGGGAAGTAGATGAATGAGGCAGGGAGAGGGCGCATGTTGTAATTGGTTGGATGAGGCCTAGAGAATAATCATGGCCTGTAAAATAGACAGTAGTGCATGGATTGGAAGCGTCTGCAGATAGCCTGGGGTGCTTGGCAAGTGGTTTGTCCTCCCTGGATTGTGTATATGAACCACAGAGGGAAGCTCACAGCTTATAGTGAGGCAGATCATGTATGTCTGATTTAAAGAAGCGCAGTCTGGGTGTGCTGAGAGGGACCTGTACGGAGTGGTAGATGGATGGCGCGCCGAGCAATGTGCATCCAACCAGTCACTGGAGGCTGAACGTGGCAAAAGCACCTGGTTATGGGAGAATTACAAATGGAGGGACAAAAGGAAGGGTGTTTATGGTCATTCAAATGCTTGAAAATGCTTTGGTGCACTTCCCAAGGTGGGATACTAAAAGGAAACATTTGACTGGCAATCAGATGGGGGTATTGAGCGGTCAGAAATGGCATCCCAGGCACAGAGGTGTGGGCTCAGATATTCCTTATAGGGTGTGATGTGCCACCCTGGCCATTTGTTTGTGCAGCCTGGTTCCCTCTCCAGTTTCTCTACAGTGTCTTCCAATCGTGCAGATGATTAGAGCAAGCGTCCCAAAGTTTTTCTTGGCCTCACATCCCCAATTACGTGCCTAACATGTCTGGCCTTAGGATACTCCCAAAGAGTGTGTGTGCTTCTTAAATTCTGAGAGAAGCCTTACTAACTCTGCATATTTATGCACCAAACATGGCAAATCTTACAACCTGCAAAGCGTCATAGTGCACTTGTAAGCTTTGAGATGGTGTAAAGGTTTTTATTTTGGGGAAAATGATCTTCTATACTTCTTCTCCCACCCGAGGACCGTGGGCTGCTCTTCCTCTCTCACATGTCCCTTCAAAGAGACAGATGACACACTCACTCAATCACTCTGCAGACATCTATACTTTGACTCTCTCTTCTTGCTGTTTTCCCTCCAAATGCCCTTCCTTCCCCACAAAAATTCAGGCTAATCATCCCGCCTTACTCGTTCACTTGCTTATTGTAGTCCTCCACCCCATAGGCCCAGCAAAGTCCAACATGAACAGGAGGCATGTCAGCAAACAGATTTAACACCTCTCTCTGCCATTATGTTTGTACTGCTGCCCTCTAGTAGTGCTACATGGCAACTGCAGCATGATAATGTGATTTAGAAGGGGGCTGCCCTATGCAAATAATATCCTCCCATGCTTACTTTGGCCTCAGACATTCACGGGCGTCCACCATGATATGGCCTCCAACATATTGTTTTCAGCAGAATTGTAAGGTTGAAAGCCTGTCTTAGGCTAAGGCTTTATCTTCCTCGAAGACCACACGTGGGGGCACCACCCTCATTTAGCAGGGTGCCAAATTACCTGCATTCTTCCCCTATACAGAACATGGGCGTTCGTGGGCGTTCGTGGGCTTGCTTGCTAAAGACTGAGAGTCGGGTGTTTAAAGCCCCACTGCCAGGCCAGGCCAGCCCAGCCCAGCTGCTGCAGCTGCAGCTGCCGCTGTGGCTGCTCCTGCAATAGGCATAATGCAGGCTCAATGAAGCAAGTGCCTTAATTTGCCCTTTTCTGCCTCTTAAAAAGTTCAACACGCCTATCTTCTGATTGCACCTAATAGAGGGAGTTTCACCAGCTCTAAACTTTACCCATCACTTCATGAGTGACAGCCAACACTAGGCCTATAAGCCTAGCCAGCGGCACAGTTACTATCCCCCAGATTTGACAGCTTTGCTCACACCAGAATGAAAAATCACCACCACTCAACCTATCTTACTCTCTGTAGGAGGTTTACTTCTGCTCAGTTATGCCCCCTAGGCCACATTTGCGCTGCAAAACAGCAAATTTAAAGAGAATAAATCAATACATTGACAAATGAAGATGATGCTTTGCCCATATTTCACCCACTTAAGAAGAAGGGGGTTTCATGGGAGTCAGGAGAGAAAATATTTGTCATTTTTGGGCATTAGTGCAAAAAAGACTAGCTGAAATTTCTCCTCTTTTTTCAAATCAAAATATTAGTTCATGAAGAAAAAAAAAACAGCAATTAAAATTTTTGAAGCCTTCATACACTTTGATGGCATCGGCGGGATTCGAACCCTTGTCCTGGGGAGCCTGCTGCACCAAAGGCAGACGACATTGCCATTGAGCTACAGCTCTTTGTTGGCGCTCCTCAGTGCAGGAGACTCTATAAGCAGCATACAGGCCCCCTACTGCACTTGACAAAGGACAGCCATGATATAGGGAAGACTGGAAAGGGTAAAGACATGGAAGCCAGTGTGGTCCAGTGGGTAAGTTCCTGACTTCCAACCAGACGACCAGGGTTCAAATCCCGGGTTCGGCACCAGATGGCGATGAAGCAGAGGTAAGTCTGAAATAAGAGTTGGTAAGTAAAATGCATGTGTGGATATGTGCCTGGCTGCTGATTGGTAGACTGAGGACTGATTGGTGTGTGTGTGGCAAGAATAAGGCGGGGTCCAGGCATAGTGAGAGTGGGAGGAGTCACAGGGGGTAAGTGTGAGGGGGTGGAGCAAGAATGGAAAGCAGAGTGGGGTGTTGAGAGTAGGGGGCACATGAAGGGGAGGAGTTGAGGGAGGCGGAGCAAGAATGGAAAGCGGAGTGGGGTGGCGAGAGAAGTGGGGGAGGAGTCCAGGAGCTGGAGTGTGGCTGTTTCCAGGCATAGTGGGAGGAGTCAGAGGGTGTAAGTGTGAGGGGGTGGAGCAAGAATGAGCGTGCTGTGTGAAGGGGGCATGGGGGGAGGAGCCTAGCAGCAGGTGTTGGTGGTGTCAGGGAGACCAGGGACCAAGCAGGGGGGTTGGGTTGGGTCAGAGAGGGGAGGTGGTACCAGGAAGGGGCCGCAGATGTAGGCAGAGACTAGGTCAGAGGAGAAGCATAGGGGAGTGAGGCCAAATGCTTGTCAGCAAGCACATAGGGGTGGTCAAATAGGATGGACCTGGTGGTAGGGAACCCCATCATTTTATTATTGCCCCCCCACCCCCACTATTGAGTTGGAGTTGGGGGGGGGGGAAGGGAGGGGCACATTTTGAGGAGCAGTGTAAAAAAAAGGGGGTGTTGGGGTGCATTACGAAAGGGGTGACAAGAGTCACAGAATGATGTGGCTTGTGGCTTTTTGAGAGGCTAGCGATAGCTTTTTTTGCTCCCCCCCAACTCCATGGGGTGTACCCCAAAAGTGTAGGGGCAACAGAGGAAACTTGGGGAATAAATTCGGGGCAGTTTGTATTACCAACCACAAGGGGGCACTACACAGAACTACTGCAATGATGGTTTTGAAAGAGGCAACAAGGAGCACATGGCAAGATACTGCCGGGGGGAGAGGGGTGGCAAGGCTCCCCAAGGTGTTGTTGCACCCCTCAGAGCCCCCCATCACTCTCGTGAGATATGTTATGAGGTCTCATGGGATGGCTGTATTGAAAACAGATCTTTAGACACTCAAGGGAAGGGGCATGTTGAAACGTGTGTCCCCCATTGTGTGTGTATTGCCCTGCCCCCCAAGTGGGGGCAGTCAAAAAGGGATGATGTGACTGACAGTAGTGAAAGAGGCCTAGGGGTGTTAAAGGACTGGTTGCATGGGGCCAATTTCTTGTGCGATACCCTCTCATTTATTTACTCATCACAAGGGGGCTCCCACAAAATGACAGCTGGTGTGGTGGTCGTACTGAAAGGGGCCACATAAGGTAGAGAAACAGTAGTAAGGCGATCTTCGAGTGCCGTTTGGAGGAACGGCCACCCGAGTACAGATGTGCAACTCACTGGGGAAGTAGATGAATGAGGCAGGGAGAGGGCGCATGTTGTAATTGGTTGGATGAGGCCTAGAGAATAATCATGGCCTGTAAAATAGACAGTAGTGCATGGATTGGAAGCGTCTGCAGATAGCCTGGGGTGCTTGGCAAGTGGTTTGTCCTCCCTGGATTGTGTATATGAACCACAGAGGGAAGCTCACAGCTTATAGTGAGGCAGATCATGTATGTCTGATTTAAAGAAGCGCAGTCTGGGTGCGCTGAGAGGGACCTGTACGGAGTGGTAGATGGATGGCGCGCCGAGCAATGTGCATCCAACCAGTCACTGGAGGCTGAACGTGGCAAAAGCACCTGGGTTATGGGAGAATTACAAATGGAGGGACAAAAGGAAGGGTGTTTATGGTCATTCAAATGCTTGAAAATGCTTTGGTGCACTTCCGAAGGTGGGATACTAAAAGGAAACATTTGACTGGCAATCAGATGGGGGTATTGAGCGGTCAGAAATGGCATCCCAGGCACAGAGGTGTGGGCTCAGATATTCCTTATAGGGTGTGATGTGCCACCCTGGCCATTTGTTTGTGCAGCCTGGTTCCCTCTCCAGTTTCTCTACAGTGTCTTCCAATCGTGCAGATGATTAGAGCAAGCGTCCCAAAGTTTTTCTTGGCCTCACATCCCCAATTACGTGCCTAACATGTCTGGCCTTAGGATACTCCCAAAGAGTGTGTGTGCTTCTTAAATTCTGAGAGAAGCCTTACTAACTCTGCATATTTATGCACCAAACATGGCAAATCTTACAACCTGCAAAGCGTCATAGTGCACTTGTAAGCTTTGAGATGGTGTAAAGGTTTTTATTTTGGGGAAAATGATCTTCTATACTTCTTCTCCCACCCGAGGACCGTGGGCTGCTCTTCCTCTCTCACATGTCCCTTCAAAGAGACAGATGACACACTCACTCAATCACTCTGCAGACATCTATACTTTGACTCTCTCTTCTTGCTGTTTTCCCTCCAAATGCCCTTCCTTCCCCACAAAAATTCAGGCTAATCATCCCGCCTTACTCGTTCACTTGCTTATTGTAGTCCTCCACCCCATAGGCCCAGCAAAGTCCAACATGAACAGGAGGCATGTCAGCAAACAGATTTAACACCTCTCTCTGCCATTATGTTTGTACTGCTGCCCTCTAGTAGTGCTACATGGCAACTGCAGAATGATAATGTGATTTAGAAGGGGGCTGCCCTATGCAAATAATATCCTCCCATGCTTACTTTGGCCTCAGACATTCACGGGCGTCCACCATGATATGGCCTCCAACATATTGTTTTCAGCAGAATTGTAAGGTTGAAAGCCTGTCTTAGGCTAAGGCTTTATCTTCCTCGAAGACCACACGTGGGGGCACCACCCTCATTTAGCAGGGTGCCAAATTACCTGCATTCTTCCCCTATACAGAACATGGGCGTTCGTGGGCGTTCGTGGGCTTGCTTGCTAAAGACTGAGAGTCGGGTGTTTAAAGCCCCACTGCCAGGCCAGGCCAGGCCAGCTGCTGCAGCTGCAGCTGCCGCTGTGGCTGCTCCTGCAATAGGCATAATGCAGGCTCAATGAAGCAAGTGCCTTAATTTGCCCTTTTCTGCCTCTTGAAAAGTTCAACACGCCTATCTTCTGATTGCACCTAATAGAGGGAGTTTCACCAGCTCTAAACTTTACCCATCACTTCATGAGTGACAGCCAACACTAGGCCTATAAGCCTAGCCAGCGGCACAGGCACTATCCCCCAGATTTGACAGCTTTGCTCACACCAGAATGAAAAATCACCACCACTCAACCTATCTTACTCTCTGTAGGAGGTTTACTTCTGCTCAGTTATGCCCCCTAGGCCACATTTGCGCTGCAAAACAGCAAATTTAAAGAGAATAAATCAATACATTGACAAATGAAGATGATGCTTTGCCCATATTTCACCCACTTAAGAAGAAGAGGGTTTCATGGGAGTCAGGAGAGAAAATATTTGTCATTTTTGGGCATTAGTGCAAAAAAGAGTAGCTGAAATTTCTCCTCTTTTTTCAAATCAAAATATTAGTTCATGAAGAAAAAAAAAACAGCAATTAAAATTTTTGAAGCCTTCATACACTTTGATGGCATCGGCGGGATTCGAACCCTTGTCCTGGGGAGCCTGCTGCACCAAAGGCAGAAGACATTGCCATTGAGCTACAGCTCTTTGTTGGCGCTCCTCAGTGCAGGAGACTCTATAAGCAGCATACAGGCCCCCTACTGCACTTGACAAAGGACAGCCATGATATAGGGAAGACTGGAAAGGGTAAAGACATGGAAGCCAGTGTGGTCCAGTGGGTAAGTTCCTGACTTCCAACCAGACGACCAGGGTTCAAATCCCGGGTTCGGCACCAGATGGCGATGAAGCAGAGGTAAGTCAGAAATAAGAGTTGGTAAGTAAAATGCATGTGTGGATATGTGCCTGGCTGCGGATTGGTAGACTGAGGACTGATTGGTGTGTGTGTGGCAAGAATAAGGCGGGGTCCAGGCATAGTGAGAGTGGGAGGAGTCACAGGGGGTAAGTGTGAGGGGGTGGAGCAAGAATGGAAAGCAGAGTGGGGTGTTGAGAGTAGTGGGCACATGAAGGGGAGGAGTTGAGGGAGGCGGAGCAAGAATGGGGAGTGGGGGTGGCGAGAGAAGTGGGGGAGGAGTCCAGGAGCTGGAGTGTGGCTGTTTCCAGGCATAGTGGGAGGAGTCAGAGGGCGTAAGTGTGAGGGGGTGGAGCAAGAATGGAAAGCAGAGTGGGGTGTTGAGAGTAGTGGGCACATGAAGGGGAGGAGTTGAGGGAGGCGGAGCAAGAATGGAAAGCGAGTGGGGTGGCGAGAGAAGTGGGGGAGGAGTCCAGGAGCTGGAGTGTGGCTGTTTCCAGGCATAGTGGGAGGAGTCAGAGGGTGTGAGGGGGTGGAGCAAGAATGAGCGTGCTGTGTGAAGGGGGCATGGGGGGAGGAGCCTAGCAGCAGGTGTTGGTGGTGTCAGGGAGACCAGGGACCAAGCAGGGGGGTTGGGGGTTGGGTCAGAGAGGGGAGGTGGTACCAGGAAGGGGCCACAGATGTAGGCGGAGACTAGGTCAGAGGAGAAGCATAGGGGAGTGAGGCCAAATGCTTGTCAGCAAGCACATAGGGGTGATCAAATAGGATGGACCTGGTGGTAGGGAACCCCATCATTTTATTATTGCCCCCCCCACCCCCACTATTGAGTTGGAGTTGGGGGGGGGGGGGAAGGGAGGGGCACATTTTGAGGAGCAGTGTAAAAAAAAGGGGGTGTTGGGGTGCATTACGAAAGGGGTGACAAGAGTCACAGAATGATGTGGCTTGTGGCTTTTTGGGAGGCTAGCGATAGCTTTTTTTGCTCCCCCCCAACTCCATGGGGTGTACCCCAAAAGTGTAGGGGCAACAGAGGAAACTTGGGGAATAAATTCGGGGCAGTTTGTATTACCAACCACAAGGGGGCACTACACAGACCTACTGCAATGATGGTTTTGAAAGAGGCAACAAGGAGCACATGGCAAGATACTGCCGGGGGGAGAGGGGTGGCAAGGCTCCCCAAGGTGTTGTTGCACCCCTCCCAGCCCCCCATCACTCTCGTGAGATATTGTATGAGGTCTCATGGGATGGCTGTATTGAAAACAGATCTTTAGACACTGAAGGGAAGGGGCATGTTGAAACGTGTGTCCCCCATTGTGTGTGTATTGCCCTGCCCCCCAAGCGGGGGCAGTCAAAAAGGGATGATGTGACTGACAGTAGTGAAAGAGGCCTAGGGGTGTTAAAGGACTGGTTGCATGGGGCCAATTTCTTGTGCGATACCCTCTCGTTTATTTACTCATCACAAGGGGGCACCCACAAAATGACAGCTGGTGTGGTGGTCGTACTGAAAGGGGCCACATAAGGTAGAGAAACAGTAGTAAGGCGATCTTCGAGTGCCGTTTGGAGGAACGGCCACCTGAGTACAGATGTGCAACTCACTGGGGAAGTAGATGAATGAGGCAGGGAGAGGGCGCATGTTGTAATTGGTTGGATGAGGCCTAGAGAATAATCATGGCCTGTAAAATAGACAGTAGTGCATGGATTGGAAGCGTCTGCAGATAGCCTGGGGTGCTTGGCAAGTGGTTTGTCCTCCCTGGATTGTGTATATGAACCACAGAGGGAAGCTCACAGCTTATAGTGAGGCAGATCATTTATGTCTGATTTAAAGAAGCGCAGTCTGGGTGTGCTGAGAGGGACCTGTACGGAGTGGTAGATGGATGGCGCGCCGAGCAATGTGCATCCAACCAGTCACTGGAGGCTGAACGTGGCAAAAGCACCTGGGTTATGGGACAATTACAAATGGAGGGACAAAAGCAAGGGTGTTTATGGTCATTCAAATGCTTGAAAATGCTTTGGTGCACTTCCCAAGGTGGGATACTAAAAGGAAACATTTGACTGGCAATCAGATGGGGGTATTGAGCGGTCAGAAATGGCATCCCAGGCACAGAGGTGTGGGCTCAGATATTCCTTATAGGGTGTGATGTGCCACCCTGGCCATTTGTTTGTGCAGCCTGGTTCCCTCTCCAGTTTCTCTACAGTGTCTTCCAATCGTGCAGATGATTAGAGCAAGCGTCCCAAAGTTTTTCTTGGCCTCACATCCCCAATTACGTGCCTAACATGTCTGGCCTTAGGATACTCCCAAAGAATGTGTGTGCTTCTTAAATTCTGAGAGAAGCCTTACTAACTCTGCATATTTATGCACCAAACATGGCAAATCTTACAACCTGCAAAGCGTCATAGTGCACTTCTAAGCTTTGAGATGGTGTAAAGGTTTTTATTTTGGGGAAAATGATCTTCTATACTTCTTCTCCCACCCGAGGACCGTGGGCTGCTCTTCCTCTCTCACATGTCCCTTCAAAGAGACAGATGACACACTCACTCAATCACTCTGCAGACATCTATACTTTGACTCTCTCTTCTTGCTGTTTTCCCTCCAAATGCCCTTCCTTCCCCACAAAAATTCAGGCTAATCATCCCACCTTACTCGTTCACTTGCTTATTGTAGTCCTCCACCCCATAGGCCCAGCAAAGTCCAACATGAACAGGAGGCATGTCAGCAAACAGATTTAACACCTCTCTCTGCCATTATGTTTGTACTGCTGCCCTCTAGTAGTGCTACATGGCAACTGCAGCATGATAATGTGATTTAGAAGGGGGCTGCCCTATGCAAATAATATCCTCCCATGCTTACTTTGGCCTCAGACATTCACGGGCGTCCACCATGATATGGCCTCCAACATATTGTTTTCAGCAGAATTGTAAGGTTGAAAGCCTGTCTTAGGCTAAGGCTTTATCTTCCTCGAAGACCACACGTGGGGGCACCACCCTCATTTAGCAGGGTGCCAAATGACCTGCATTCTTCCCCTATACAGAACATGGGCGTTCGTGGGCGTTCGTGGGCTTGCTTGCTAAAGACTGAGAGTCGGGTGTTTAAAGCCCCACTGCCAGGCCAGGCCAGGCCAGGCCAGGCCAGCTGCTGCAGCTGCCGCTGTGGCTGCTCCTGCAATAGGCATAATGCAGGCTCAATGAAGCAAGTGCCTTAATTTGCCCTTTTCTGCCTCTTGAAAAGTTCAACACGCCTATCTTCTGATTGCACCTAATAGAGGGAGTTTCACCAGCTCTAAACTTTACCCATCACTTCATGAGTGACAGCCAACACTAGGCCTATAAGCCTAGCCAGCGGCACAGGCACTATCCCCCAGATTTGACAGCTTTGCTCACACCAGAATGAAAAATCAACACCACTCAACCTATCTTACTCTCTGTAGGAGGTTTTCTTCTGCTCAGTTATGCCCCCTAGGCCACATTTGCGCTGCAAAACAGCAAATTTAAAGAGAATAAATCAATACATTGACAAATGAAGATGATGCTTTGCCCATATTTCACCCACTTAAGAAGAAGGGGGTTTCATGGGAGTCAGGAGAGAAATAATTTGTCATTTTTGGGCATTAGTGCAAAAAAGAGTAGCTGAAATTTCTCCTCTTTTTTCAAATCAAAATATTAGTTCATGAAGAAAAAAAAAACAGCAATTTAAATTTTTGAAGCCTTCATACACTTTGATGGCATCGGCGGGATTCGAACCCTTGTCCTGGGGAGCCTGCTGCACCAAAGGCAGACGACATTGCCATTGAGCTACAGCTCCGTGTTGGAGCTCCTCAGTGCAGGAGACTCTATAAGCAGCATACAGGCCCCCTACTGCACTTGACAAAGGACAGCCATGATATAGGGAAGACTGGAAAGGGTAAAGACATGGAAGCCAGTGTGGTCCAGTGGGTAAGTTCCTGACTTCCAACCAGACGACCAGGATTCAAATCCCGGGTTCGGCACCAGATGGCGATAAAGCAGAGGTAAGTCAGAAATAAGAGTTGGTAAGTAAAATGCATGTGTGGATATGTGCCTGGCTGCTGATTGGGAGACTGAGGACTGATTGGTGTGTGTGTGGCAAGAATAAGGTGGGGTCCAGACATAGTGAGATTGGGAGGAGTCACAGGGGGTAAGTGTGAGGGGGTGGAGCAAGAATGGAAAGCAGAGTGGGGTGTTGAGAGTAGTGGGCACATGAAGGGGAGGAGTTGAGGGAGGCGGAGCAAGAATGGAAAGCGGAGTGGGGTGGCGAGAGAAGTGGGGGAGGAGTCCAGGAGCTGGAGTGTGGCTGTGTCCAGGCATAGTGGGAGGGGGTGGAGCAAGAATGAGCGTGCTGTGAGAAGGGGGCATGGGGGGAGGAGCCTAGCAGCAGGTGTTGGTGGTGTCAGGGAGACCAGGGACCAAGCAGAGGGGTTGGGGGGTGGTACCAGGAAGGGGCCACAGATGTAGGCGGAGACTAGGTCAGAGGAGAAGCATAGGGGAGTGAGGCCAAATGCTTGTCAGCAAGCACATAGGGGTGATCAAATAGGATGGACCTGGTGGTAGGGAACCCCATCATTTTATTATTGCCCCCCCCCACTATTGAGTTGGAGTTGGGGGGGGGGGAAGGGAGGGGCACATTTTGAGGAGCAGTGTAAAAAAAAGGGGGTGTTGGGGTGCATTACGAAAGGGGTGACAAGAGTCACACAATGATGTGGCTTGTGGCTTTTTGGGAGGCTAGCGATAGCTTTTTTTGCTCCCCCCCAACTCCATGGGGTGTACCCCAAAAGTGTAGGGGCAACAGAGGAAACTTGGGGAATAAATTCGGGGCAGTTTGTATTACCAACCACAAGGGGGCACTACACAGACCTACTGTAATGATGGTTTTGAAAGAGGCAACAAGGAGCACATGGCAAGATACTGCCGGGGGGAGAGGGGTGGCAAGGCTCCCCAAGGTATTGTTGCACCCCTCCCAGCCCCCCATCACTCTCGTGAGATATGTTATGAGGTCTCATGGGATGGCTGTATTGAAAACAGATGTTTAGACACTGAAGGGAAGGGGCATGTTGAAACGTGTGTCCCCCATTGTGTGTGTATTGCCCTGCCCCCCAAGCGGGGGCAGTCAAAAAGGGATGATGTGACTGACAGTAGTGAAAGAGGCCTAGGGGTGTTAAAGGACTGGTTGCATGGGGCCAATTTCTTGTGCGATACCCTCTCGTTTATTTACTCATCACAAGGGGGCACCCACAAAATGACAGCTGGTGTGGTGGTCGTACTGAAAGGGGCCACATAAGGTAGAGAAACAGTAGTAAGGCGATCTTCGAGTGCCACTTGGAGGAACGGCCACCTGAGTACAGATGTTCAACTCACTGGGGAAGTAGATGAATGAGGCAGGGAGAGGGCGCATGTTGTAATTGGTTGGATGAGGCCTAGAGAATAATCATGGCCTGTAAAATAGACAGTAGTGCATGGATTGGAAGCGTCTGCAGATAGCCTGGGGTGCTTGGCAAGTGGTTTGTCCTCCCTGGATTGTGTATATGAACCACAGAGGGAAGCTCACAGCTTATAGTGAGGCAGATCATGTATGTCTGATTTAAAGAAGCGCAGTCTGGGTGTGCTGAGAGGGACCTGTACGGAGTGGTAGATGGATGGCGCGCCGAGCAATGTGCATCCAACCAGTCACTGGAGGCTGAACGTGGCAAAAGCACCTGGGTTATGGGAGAATTACAAATGGAGGGACAAAAGGAAGGGTGTTTATGGTCATTCAAATGCTTGAAAATGCTTTGGTGCACTTCCCAAGGTGGGATACTAAAAGGAAACATTTGACTGGCAATCAGATAGGGGTATTGAGCGGTCAGAAATGGCATCCCAGGCACAGAGGTGTGGGCTCAGATATTCCTTATAGGGTGTGATGTGCCACCCTGGCCATTTGTTTGTGCAGCCTGGTTCCCTCTCCAGTTTCTCTACAGTGTCTTCCAATCGTGCAGATGATTAGAGCAAGCGTCCCAAAGTTTTTCTTGGCCTCACATCCCCAATTACGTGCCTAACATGTCTGACCTTAGGATACTCCCAAAGAGTGTGTGTGCTTCTTAAATTCTGAGAGAAGCCTTACTAACTCTGCATATTTATGCACCAAACATGGCAAATCTTACAACCTGCAAAGCGTCATAGTGCACTTGTAAGCTTTGAGATGGTGTAAAGGTTTTTATTTTGGGGAAAATGATCTTCTATACTTCTTCTCCCACCCGAGGACCGTGGGCTGCTCTTCCTCTCTCACATGTCCCTTCAAAGAGACAGATGACACACTCACTCAATCACTCTGCAGACATCTATACTTTGACTCTCTCTTCTTGCTGTTTTCCCTCCAAATGCCCTTCCTTCCCCACAAAAATTCAGGCTAATCATCCCGCCTTACTCGTTCACTTGCTTATTGTAGTCCTCCACCCCATAGGCCCAGCAAAGTCCAACATGAACAGGAGGCATGTCAGCAAACAGATTTAACACCTCTCTCTGCCATTATGTTTGTACTGCTGCCCTCTAGTAGTGCTACATGGCAACTGCAGCATGATAATGTGATTTAGAAGGGGGCTGCCCTATGCAAATAATATCCTCCCATGCTTACTTTGGCCTCAGACATTCACGGGCGTCCACCATGATATGGCCTCCAACATATTGTTTTCAGCAGAATTGTAAGGTTGAAAGCCTGTCTTAGGCTAAGGCTTTATCTTCCTCGAAGACCACACGTGGGGGCACCACCCTCATTTAGCAGGGTGCCAAATTACCTGCATTCTTCCCCTATACAGAACATGGGCGTTCGTGGGCGTTCGTGGGCTTGCTTGCTAAAGACTGAGAGTCGGGTGTTTAAAGCCCCACTGCCAGGACAGGCCAGCCCAGCCCAGCTGCTGCAGCTGCAGCTGCCGCTGTGGCTGCTCCTGCAATAGGCATAATGCAGGCTCAATGAAGCAAGTGCCTTAATTTGCCCTTTTCTGCCTCTTGAAAAGTTCAACACGCCTATCTTCTGATTGCACCTAATAGAGGGAGTTTCACCAGCTCTAAACTTTACCCATCACTTCATGAGTGACAGCCAACACTAGGCCTATAAGCCTAGCCAGCGGCACAGGCACTATCCCCCAGATTTGACAGCTTTGCTCACACCAGAATGAAAAATCACCACCACTCAACCTATCTTACTCTCTGTAGGAGGTTTACTTCTGCTCAGTTATGCCCCCTAGGCCACATTTGCGCTGCAAAACAGCAAATTTAAAGAGAATAAATCAATACATTGACAAATGAAGATGATGCTTTGCCCATATTTCACCCACTTAAGAAGAAGGGGGTTTCATGGGAGTCAGGAGAGAAAATATTTGTCATTTTTGGGCATTAGTGCAAAAAAGAGTAGCTGAAATTTCTCCTCTTTTTTCAAATCAAAATATTAGTTCATGAAGAAAAAAAAAACAGCAATTTAAATTTTTGAAGCCTTCATACACTTTGATGGCATCGGCGGGATTCGAACCCTTGTCCTGGGGAGCCTGCTGCACCAAAGGCAGACGACATTGCCATTGAGCTACAGCTCCTTGTTGGAGCGCCTCAGTGCAGGAGACTCTATAAGCAGCATACAGGCCCCCTACTGCACATGACAAAGGACAGCCATGATATAGGGAAGACTGGAAAGGGTAAAGACATGGAAGCCAGTGTGGTCCAGTGGGTAAGTTCCTGACTTCCAACCAGACGACCAGGGTTCAAATCCCGGGTTCGGCACCAGATGGCGATGAAGCAGAGGTAAGTCAGAAATAAGAGTTGGTAAGTAAAATGCATGTGTGGAGATGTGCCTGGCTGCTGATTGGTAGACTGAGAACTGATTGGTGTGTGTGTGGCAAGAACAAGGCGGGGTCCAGGCATAGTGAGAGTGGGAGGAGTCACAGGGGGTAAGTGTGAGGGGGTGGAGCAAGAATGGAAAGCAGAGTGGGGTGTTGAGAGTAGTGGGCACATGAAGGGGAGGAGTTGAGGGGGGCGGAGCAAGAATGGAAAGCGGAGTGGGGTGTCGAGAGAAGTAGGGGAGGAGTCCAGGAGATGGAGTGTGGCTGTGTCCAGGCATAGTGGGAGCAGTCACAGGGGGTAAGTGTGAGGGGGTGGAGCAAGAATGAGCGTGCTGTGAGATGGGGGGAGGAGCCTAGCAGCAGGTGTTGGTGGTGTCAGGGAGACCAGGGACCAAGCAGGGGGGTTGGGGATTGGGCCAGATAGGGGAGGTGGTACCAGGAAGGGGCCACAGATGTAGGCGGAGACTAGGTCAGAGGAGAAGCATAGGGGAGTGAGGCCAAATGCTTGTCAGCAAGCACATAGGGGTGATCAAATAGGATGGACCTGGTGGTAGGGAACCCCATCATTTTATTATTGCCCTCCCCACCCCCACTATTGAGTTGGAGTTGGGGGGGGAAGGGAGGGGCACATTTTGAGGAGCAGTGTAAAAAAAAGGGGGTGTTGGGGTGCATTACGAAAGGGGTGACAAGAGTCACAGAATGATGTGGCTTGTGGCTTTTTGGGAGGCTAGCGATAGCTTTTTTTGCTCCCCCCCAACTCCATGGGGTGTACCCCAAAAGTGTAGGGGCAACAGAGGAAACTTGGGGAATAAATTCGAGGCACTTTGTATTACCAAGCACAAGGGGGCACTACACAGACCTACTGTAATGATGGTTTTGAAAGAGGCAACAAGGAGCACATGGCAAGATACTGCCGGGGGGAGAGGGGTGGCAAGGCTCCCCAAGGTGTTGTTGCACCCTTCCCAGCCCCCCATCACTCTCGTGAGATATGTTATGAGGTCTCATGGGATGGCTGTATTGAAAACAGATCTTTAGACAGTGAAGGGAAGGGGCATGTTGAAACGTGTGTCCCCCATTGTGTGTGTATTGCCCTGCCCCCCCAAGCGGGGGCAGTCAAAAAGGGATGATGTGACTGACAGTAGTGAAAGAGGCCTAGGGGTGTTAAAGGACTGGTTGCATGGGGCCAATTTCTTGTGCAATACCCTCTTGTTTATTTACTCATCACAAGGGGGCACCCACAAAATGACAGCTGGTGTGGTGGTCGTACTGAAAGGGGCCACATAAGGTAGAGAAACAAAAGTAAGGCGATCTTCGAGTGCCACTTGGAGGAACGGCCACCTGAGTACAGATGTGCCACTCACTGGGGAAGTAGATGAATGAGGCAGGGAGAGGGCACATGTTGTAATTGGTTGGATGAGGCCTAGAGAATAATCATGGCCTGCAAAATAGACAGTAGTGCATGGATTGGAAGCGTCTGCAGATAGCCTGGGGTGCTTGGCAAGTGGTTTGTCCTCCCTGGATTGTGTATATGAACCACAGAGGGAAGCTCACAGCTTATAGTGAGGCAGATCATGTATGTCTGATTTAAAGAAGCGCAGTCTGGGTGTGCTGAGAGGGACCTGTACGGAGTGGTAGATGGATGGCGCGCCGAGCAATGTGCATCCAACCAGTCACTGGAGGCTGAACGTGGCAAAAGCACCTGGGTTATGGGAGAATTACAAATGGAGGGACAAAAGGAAGGGTGTTTATGGTCATTCAAATGCTTGAAAATGCTTTGGTGCACTTCCCAAGGTGGGATACTAAAAGGAAACATTTGACTGGCAATCAGATGGGGATATTGAGCGGTCAGAAATGGCGTCCCAGGCACAGAGGTGTGGGCTCAGATATTCCTTATAGGGTGTGATGTGCCACCCTGGCCATTTGTTTGTGCAGCCTGGTTCACTCTCCAGTTTCTCTACAGTGTCTTCCAATCGTGCAGATGATTAGAGCAAGCGTCCCAAAGCTTTTCTTGGCCTCACATCCCCAATTACGTGCCTAACATGTCTGGCCTTAGGATACTCCCAAAGAGTGTGTGTGCTTCTTAAATTCTGAGAGAAGCCTTACTAACTCTGCATATTTATGCACCAAACATGGCAAATCTTACAACCTGCAAAGCGTCATAGTGCGCTTGTAAGCTTTGAGATGGTGTAAAGGTTTTTATTTTGGGGAAAATGATCTTCTATACTTCTTCTCCCACCTGAGGACCGTGGGCTGCTCTTCCTCTCTCACATGTCCCTTCAAAGAGACAGATGACACACTCACTCAATCACTCTGCAGACATCTATACTTTGACTCTCTCTTCTTGCTGTTTTCCCTCCAAATGCCCTTCCTTCCCCACAAAAATTCAGGCTAATCATCCCGCCTTACTCGTCCACTCGCTTATTGTAGTCCTCCACCCCATAGGCCCAGCAAAGTCCAACATGAACAGGAGGCATGTCAGCAAACAGATTTAACACCTCTCTCTGCCATTATGTTTGTACTGCTGCCCTCTAGTAGTGCTACATGGCAACTGCAGCATGATAATGTGATTTAGAAGGGCCCTGCACTATGCAAATAATATCCTCCCATGCTTACTTTGGCCTCAGACATTCACGGGCGTCCACCATGATATGGCCTCCAACATATTGTTTTCAGCAGAATTGTAAGGTTGAAAGCCTGTCTTAGGCTAAGGCTTTATCTTCCTCGAAGACCACACATGGGGGCACCACCCTCATTTAGCAGGGTGCCAAATTACCTGCATTCTTCCCCTATACAGAACCTGGGCGTTCGTGGGCTTGCTTGCTAAAGACTGAGAGTCGGGTGTTTAAAGCCCCACTGCCAGGCCAGGCCAGGCCAGCCCAGCTGCTGCAGCTGCGGCTTTGGCTGCTCCTGCAATAGGCATAATGCAGGCTCAATGAAGCAAGTGCCTGAATTTGCCCTTTTCTGCCTCTTGAAAAGTTCAACATGCCTATCTTCTGATTGCACCTAATAGAGGGAGTTTCACCAGCTCTAAACTTCACTCATCACTTCATGAGTGACAGCTAACACTAGGCCTATAAGCCTAGCCAGCGGCACAGGCACTATCTCCCAGATTTGACAGCTTTGCTCACACCAGAATGAAAAATCACCACCACTCAACCTATCTTACTCTCTGTAGGAGGTTTACTTCTGCTCAGTTATGCGTCCTAGGCCACATTTGCGCTGCAAAACAGCAAATTTAAAGAGAATAAATCAATACATTGACAAATGAAGATGATGCTTTGCCCATATTTCACCCACTTAAGAAGAAGGGGGTTTCATGGGAGTCAGGAGAGAAAATATTAGTCATTTTTGGGCATTAGTACAAAAAAGAGTAGCTGAAATGTCTCCTCTTTTTTCAAATCAAAATATTAGTTCATGAAAAAAAAAACCTGCAAATTAAATTTTTGAAGCCTTCATACACTTTGATGGCATCGGCAGGATTCGAACCCTTGCCCTGGGGAGCCTGCTGCACCAAAGGCAGACGACATTGCCATTTAGCTACAGCTCCTTGTTTGAGCTCCTCACTGCAGGAGACTCTATAAGCAGCATACAGGCCCCCTACTGCACATGACAAAGGATAGCCATGATATATGGAAGACTGGAAATGGTAAAGACATGGAAGCCAGTGTGGTCCAGTGGGTAAGTTCCTGATTTCCAACCAGACGACCAGGGTTCAAATCCCGGGTTCGGCACCAGATGGCGATGAAGCAGAGGTAAATAAGAGTTGGTAAGTAAAATGCATGTGTGGAGATGTGCCTGGCTGCTGATTGGTAGACTGAGGACTGATTGGTGTGTGTGTGGCAAGAACAAGGCGGGGTCCAGGCATAGAGAGAGGAGGAGGAGTCACAGGGGATAAGTATGAAGGGGTGGAGCAAGAATGGAAAGCAGAGTGGTGTGTTCAGAGTAGTGGGCACAGTAGGGGAAGGAGTCGAGGGGTGGGGGAGCAAGAATGGAAAGCGGATTGGGGTGGGGGAGGAGTCCAGGAGCTGGAGTGTGGCTGTGTCCAGGCATAGTGGGAGGAGTCACAGGGGGTACGTGTGAGGGGGTGGAGCAAGAATGAGGGTGCTGTGAGAAGGGGGCATGAGGGGAGGAGCCTAGCAGCAGGTGTTGGTGGTGTCAGGGAGACCAGGGACCAAGAAGGGGGGTTGGGGATTGGGCCAGAGAGGGCAGCCCCCCATCACCCTCGTGAGATATGTTATGAGGTCTCATGGGATGGCTGTATTGAAAACAGATCTTTAGACACTGAAGGGAAGGGGCATGTTGAAACGTGTGTCCCCCATTGTGTGTGTATTGCCCTGCCCCCCAAGCGGGGGCAGTCAAAAAGGGATGATGTGACTGACAGTAGTGAAAGAGGCCTAGGGGTGTTAAAGGACTGATTGCATGGGGCCAATTTCTTGTGCGATACCCTCTCGTTTATTTACTCATCACAAGGGGGCACCCACAAAATGACAGCTGGTGTTGTGGTCATACTGAAAGGGGCCACATAAGGTAGAGAAACAGAAGTAAAGCGGTCTTCGAGTGCCACTTGGAGGAACGGACACCTGAGTACAGATGTGCAACTCATTGGGGAAGTAGATGAATGAGGCAGGGAGAGGGCGCATGTTGTAATTGGTTGGATGAGGCCTAGAGAATAATCATGGCCTGCAAAATAGACAGTAGTGCATGGATTGGAAGCGTCTGCAGATAGCCTGGGGTGCTTGGCAAGTGGTTTGTCCTCCCTGGATTATGTGTATGATCCACAGAGGGAAGGTCACAGGTTATAGTGAGGCAGATCATGTATATCTGATTTTAAAAAGCGCAGTAGTTGGGGGGCAATAATAAAATGATGGGGTTCCCTACCCCAAGGTCCATCCTATTTGATCACCCCTATGTGCTTGCTGACCAGCATTTGGCCTGACTCCTCTATGCTTCTCCTCTGACCTAGAGCCCTAGACTCTGCCCACATGTGGGACCCCTTCCTCCTCCCTGGTACCACCTCTCCTCTCTGGCCCCATCCCCAACCCCCCTTCTTGGTCCCTGGTCTCCCTGACACCACCAACACCTGCTGCTCGGCTCCTTCCCCAATGCCACCTTCTCTCAGCACCCCATTCTTGCTCCACCCCCTCACACTTACCCCCTGTGACACCTCCTCCTCTCATCCCTGGACCCAGCCTTGCTCTCGCCACACACACTCCAGCTCCTAGACTCCTCCCCCACCTGGGCTCACTTCTGTCAGCACCCCACTCAGCTTTCCATTCTTACCCCACCCGCTCACTTACCCACTGTGACTCCTCCTCCTCTCCTATGCCTGGAACCAGCCTTGCTCTTGCCCCACACACACACACACACACACACACCAATCAGTCCTTAGTCTATCAATCAGCAGCCAGGCACATCTCTGTAGGAGGCTGGCCTGGTTTGTAGTGGGTACCTTGGGTACTTACACATCATAACAGGTCCAGTTATCCCTTATTAGTGAAGTAGTAGTGTTCTAGCAGCTTAAGCTGATAGAGGTAGCTATAGCAGAGCAGCTTAGGCTGAACTAGGAGACATGCAAAGCTCATGCAATACCACTTATAGTTACACAGTACTTATACACAAGTAAAGACAATACTCAGTGTTACCAAAAATAAAGGTATTTATTTGGGTGACACAGTACCAAAATTATCTTAGAGACAATACTCCTTCTGGAGGTAAGTATTATACACAATATATACACTAGACACCAAAATTAGAAAAGTAAATAGTCATAGAACAATGCAAACAATAGGAAATGCTAGAGAATGCAATGGGTTAAAATAGGTCTAGGGGCAACACAAACCATATACTAAGAAAGTGGAATGCCAATCACGAATTCCCCCTAGACAAGTGTAGTGTGTGCAGAATCACTGGGAGAGTAAGAGTACAGTAAAGGTAAGTAAATTACCCCACCCCAGAGCCCAGAAAAGCAGGAGTAAAGTATTTCACATTTCCTTAGGACACACTACACTCGTGATTGGGATTTTGCAGCAACCAACCAAGTCTGCAAACAACAACTGCTGGATTCCTGGACCTGAAGACCTGCAAAGGAAGGGGACCAAGTCCAGAAGTCGAAAGAAGTTCCAGGAAGGACAGGAGCCCCTGCCAACCCTGAAGAGGGAGCAAAAGGAGAGCCCCCGGTTAGTCAAAGACTGCAGGAATGCACCCTGGGAAGATGTCAGCGGGTCCCTGCATTTTGCAAAGGATGTCCCACGACATGAAGTTCGTTGCAGACATGATTTCGTGTTGGAAGTCACCAACAAGCCTTGGCTACGACAAAAGTGCATTTTGGGTCAAAATGGCGTTGGATGGACCCAGGAGGGACCTGGGGGGCTCAACTCTGTGTGAGGAGGAAGAGGGGGCTCTCAGCACTTTAGTGAGCCCTTAGGATGTCAGCCAGCATGCCCGGGAGTCACAGGATCCAGGGCCAAAGGAGGTGCAAAATGCAGCTGATGCAGCACAACAAAAGAAGGTCCCAAGTCGCCAGAGAACAACTCAGCTAATTGAGCATCGCAGGATGGAGTGCTGCGGACCTGGGCCAGGATGTGCATGAAGGAATTTTGCAAATAGTGCACAGAGTCCTCAGGAGGTGAAGAAGACGCAGTACACAGGGGTACCATCACTCTCGGGGAAGGCAAGGTCTTACCTCCTCCAAATTGCATTAGCAGGACCTCAGGACAGTCTATGTTGATGATGTCCACCCTCTGTGTCCTTAGGAGCACACTCGTTGCAGTGAGAGGAGTTCAAGGGTACCAGTTGTCATCTTGGAAGGTTCCTACTGGAGCAGTGGATTGACTCCGTCACTCCACAGGAGATTTCTTTGGTCCTTCTGGTGCAAGATGAAGACAGCGAGTCCTCAGAGCGTGCACACCATGGAAACTGTTGCAGTTGCTTACTTGGAGTTGTTGCAGAAAAACAATATCTCTTGTGGATACTTTGTTGCAGTGACAGCGTTTCTTGGAGCAGGCTGCGGTTGATCCGAGGTCAGAGGATGCTGAAGTAGTTGCAGAGGATTCCTGAAGGAAACTTGCAAGCAGAATCTGAAGAGAACCCACAGGAGAGACCCTAAATAGCCCTGACAGGGGGATTGTCTACCTTATCAGGCATGGACCTATCAGGAGGGGTCTCTGGCGTCACCTGTTGGCACTGGCCACTCAGAAGCCTCCAGAGTGCCCCCACACCTTGCAAAGCAAGATGGCTGAAGTCTGGGACACACTGGAGGAGCTCTGGGCACCACCTCTAGGGTGGTGATGGACAGGGGAGTGGTCACTCCCCTTTCCTTTGTCCAGTTTCGCACCAGAGCTGGGGACAAGGGGTCCCTGAACCGGTGTAGACTGGCTTATACAAGGAGGGTACCATCTGTGCCATTCAAAACATTTCCAGAGGCTGGGGGAGGCTACACCTCCCCAGCCTGTAACACCTATTTCCAAAGGGAGGGGGTGTAACACCCATCTCTGATGGGAAATGCTTTGTTCTGCCTTCCTGGGAATGGGCTTCCCAGACCCCAGGAGAGCAGAACCCTGTCAGTGAGGTGGCAGCAGATATAGCTGCAGTGCAAGCCTCAGAGAGCTAGTTTGGCTGAACTGGGGGTCCATGGTGGAGCCCCCAGGATGCATGGATTTGGCTCCGCAATACCTGATTTGGAATGGGGGGACAATTCCATGATCTTAGACATGTTACATGGCCATATTCGGAGTTACCGTTGTGAAGCTACATATCGGTATTGACCTATATGTAGTGCACACGTGTAATGGCGTCCCCGCACTCACAAAGTCCGGGGAAAGGGCCCTGAACTATGTGGAGGCACCTTTGCTAGTGCAAGGGTGCCCTCACACTTAGTAACTTTGCACCTAACCTTCAGCAAGTGAAGGTTAGACATATAGGTGACTTATAAGTTACTTAAGTGCAGTGACAATGGCTGTGAAATAATGTGTGTGTTATTTCATGCAGGCTGCAAAGGCAGGCGTGTGCAAGGGTTTGTCTGAGCTTCTTATGGGTGGCAAAAGAAATGCTGCAGCCCATATAGATTTCCTGGAACCCCAATGCCCTGGGTACCTAGGTACCATATACTAGAGACTTATAAGGGGGGTCCAGTGTGCCAATTGAAATTGGTAAATGAAGTCACTAGCCTATAGTAATAAATTTAAAGGCAGAGAGAGTATAAGCACTGAGGTTCTGATTAGCAGAGCCTCAGTGACACAGTTAAGCACTATACAGACACACACATTAGGCCATAAACTATGAGCACTGGGGTCCTGACCAGCAGGATCCCAGTGAGACAGGCGAAAACATACTGACATACAGGTAAAAACGGGGGTAACATGCCAAGAGGAAGATAGTACTTTCCTACAATCTCCACACATGCATTTTACTAACCAACTCTTATTTCCAACTTACCTCTGCTTCACTGCCATCTGGTGTTCAACCCGGGATTTGACCCTCGTTGTCTGCCTGGAAGTCAGGAACTTACCCACAGGACCACACTGGCTTCCATGTCCATACCCTTTCCAGTCTTCCCTATATCATGGCTATCCTTTGTCATGTGCTGTAGGTGGCCTGTATATTGCTAATAGAGTCTCCTGCACCAAGAAGGTGCAACATGGATCCATAACTCAATGGCAATGTCTTTTGCCTTTGGTGCAGAAGGCTCCCCAGGACAAGAGTTTAAATCCTGCCAGTGGCATCAAAAGTGTAGAAAGGCTTCAAAAAATTAAATTGCTGCTTTTTTCATTAACTAATATTTTGATTTGTAAAAAGGAGGAGAAATTCCAGGTACTCTTTTTTGCACTTTTCATTCTAGCTCCTCCCTGTCACACTTACACCCTGTGGCTTCTTCTCCTTTCACTATGCCTGGACACCACCCTGCAACACACACACAAATCAGTCCTTAGTCTATCAATCAGCATCCAGGAACATGTCCACACATCCATTTTACTTACCAACTCACCTCCGCTTCATTGCCATCTGGTGCTAACCCCGGGATTTGAACTCTGGTTGTCTGGCGGGAAGTC
The DNA here is from genome assembly GCF_031143425.1 of Pleurodeles waltl. Taxonomy (NCBI): domain Eukaryota; kingdom Metazoa; phylum Chordata; class Amphibia; order Caudata; family Salamandridae; genus Pleurodeles; species Pleurodeles waltl. The sequence continues at coordinate 1,764,910,723 of NC_090440.1, forward strand.
AGGAAGGTACCCACTGGACCACACTGGCCTCCATGCCTGTAACTTTTCCAGTGTTCCCTATATCATGGCTATCCTTTGTCATGGGCAGTAGGGGGGTCTGTATGTTGCTTATAGAGTCTCCTGCAGTGAAGTGCTCCAATAAGGAGCTGTAGCTCAATTTCAATGTGGTTTTCCTTTGGTGCAGCAGGCTCACCAGGGCAAAGGTTCAAATCCTGCTGATGCTATCAAAGTGTATGAAGGCTTCAAAAAATTAAATTGCTGTTTTGTTTTTCATGATCTAATATTTTGATTTGAATAAAGAGGACAAATTTCAGCTACTTTTTTTTGCACTAATGCCCAAAAATGACAAATATTTTCTCTCCTGACTCCCATGAAACCCCCTTCTTCTTAAGTGGGTGAAATATGGGCAAAGCATCATCTTCATTTGTCAATGTATTGATTTATTCTCTTTAAATTTGCTGTTTTGCAGCGCAAATGTGGCCTAGGGGGCATAACTGAGCAGAAGTAAACCTCCTACAGAGAGTAAGATAGGTTGAGTGGTGGTGATTTTTCATTCTGGTGTGAGCAAAGCTGTCAAATCTGGGGGATAGTGCCTGTGCCGCTGGCTAGGCTTATAGGCCTAGTGTTGGCTGTCACTCATGAAGTGATGGGTAAAGTTTAGAGCTGGTGAAACTCCCTCTATTAGGTGCAATCAGAAGATAGGCGTGTTGAACTTTTCAAGAGGCAGAAAAGGGCAAATTAAGGCACTTGCTTCATTGAGCCTGCATTATGCCTATTGCAGGAGCAGCCACAGCGGCAGCTGCAGCTGCAGCAGCTGGGCTGGGCTGGCCTGGCCTGGCAGTGGGGCTTTAAACACCCGACTCTCAGTCTTTAGCAAGCAAGCCCACGAACGCCCATGTTCTGTATAGGGGAAGAATGCAGGTAATTTGGCACCCTGCTAAATGAGGGTGGTGCCCCCACGTGTGGTCTTCGAGGAAGATAAAGCCTTAGCCTAAGACAGGCTTTCAACCTTACAATTCTGCTGAAAACAATATGTTGGAGGCCATATCATGGTGGACGCCCGTGAATGTCTGAGGCCAAAGTAAGCATGGGAGGATATTATTTGCATAGGGCAGCCCCCTTCTAAATCACATTATCATGCTGCAGTTGCCATGTAGCACTACTAGAGGGCAGCAGTACAAACATAATGGCAGAGAGAGGTGTTAAATCTGTTTGCTGACATGCCTCCTGTTCATGGTGGACTTTGCTGGGCCTATGGGGTGGAGGACTACAATAAGCAAGTGAACGAGTAAGGCGGGATGATTAGCCTGAATTTTTGTGGGGAAGGAAGGGCATTTGGAGGGAAAACAGCAAGAAGAGAGAGTCAAAGTATAGATGTCTGCAGAGTGATTGAGTGAGTGTGTCATCTGTCTCTTTGAAGGGACATGTGAGAGAGGAAGAGCAGCCCACGGTCCTCGGGTGGGAGAAGAAGTATAGAAGAACATTTTCCCCAAAATAAAAACCTTTACATCATCTCAAAGCTTCAAAGTGCACTATGATGCTTTGCAGGTTGTAAGATTTGCCATGTTTGGTGCATAAATATGCAGAGTTAGTAAGGCTCTTCCCAGAATTTAAGAAGCACACACACTCTTTGGGAGTATCCTAAGGCCAGACATGTCAGGCACGTAATTGGGAATAAGAGGCCAAGAAAAACTTTGGGAAGCTTGCTCTAATCATCTGCACGATTGGAAGACAATGCAGAGAAACTAGAGAGGGAACCAGGCTGCACAAACAAATGGCCAGGGCGGCACATTACACCCTATCAGGAATATCTGATCCCCACACCTCTGTGCCTGGGACACCATTTGTGACCTCTCAATACCCCCACATCATTGCCAGTCAAAGGTTTCCTCTTAGTATCCCACCTTCCGAAGTGCACCAAAGCATTTTCAAGCATTTGAATGACCATAAACACCCTTCCTTTTGGCCCTCCATTTGTAATTCTCCCAGTAACCCAGGTGCTTTTGCCACGGTTCAGCCTCCAGTGACTGGGTGGATGCACATTGCTCGGCGCGCCATCCATCTACCACTCCATATATGTCCCTCTCAGCACACACAGACTGCGCTTCTTTAAATCAGATATACATGATTTTCCTCACTATAAGCTGTGACCTTCCCTCTGTGGAATCCAGGGAGGACAAACCACTTGCCAAGCACCCCAGGCTATCTGCAGATGCTTCCAATCCATGGACTAATGTCTATTTTGAAGGCCATGATTATTCTTGTAGGAAAGTACCATCTTTCTTGGCATGTTACCCCCAATTTTACATGTATGTCAGTATGTTTTTGCCTGTCTCACTGGGATCCTGCTAGTGAGGACCCCAGTACTCATAGTTTGTGGCCTGAATGTGTATACCTTTGTAGTGCCTAACTGTGTCACCGAGGCTCTGCTAATCAGAACCTCAGTGCTCATGCTCTCTCTGCCTTTAAATTTGTCACTATAGGCTAGTGACCACTTTTACCAATTTCAATTGGCATACTGGAACACCCTTATAATTCCCTCTTATATGGTACCTAGGTACCCAGGGTATTAGGGTTCTAGGAGATCCATATAGGCTGCAGCATTTCTTTTGCCACCCATAGGGAGCTCAGACAAACCATTACACAGGACTGCCATTGCAGCCTGAGTGAAATAACACACACGTTATTTCACAGCCATTTTCACTGCACTTAAGTAACTTATAAGTCACCTATATGTCTAACCTTCACTTGCTGAAGGTTAGGTGCAAACTAACTAAGTTTGAGGGCACCCTTCCACTAGCAAGCGTGCTCCCACATAGTTCAGGGCCATTTCCCCGGACTTTGTGAGTGCGGGGACACCATTACACGTGTGCACTACATATAGGTCAATACCTATATGTAGCTTCACAATGGTAACTCCGAATATGGTCATGTAGCATGTCTAAGATCATGGAATTGTCCCCCCAATTCAAATCTGGTATTGCAGAGTCAATTCCATGCATCCTGGGGGCTCCACTATGGAACCCCAGTACTGCCAAACCAGCTATCTGGGGTTTTCTCTGCAGCTACAGACAGGGTTTTGCCCTCCTAAGGTCTGGGCAGCCCAGTCCCAGGAAGGCAGAACAAAGCATTTCATCTGAGAGCAGGGTGTTACACCCTCTCTCTTTGGAAATAGGTGTTAAAGGCTGGGGAGGGGTAGCCTCTCCCAGCCTCTGGAAATGCTTTGAAGGGCACAGATGCTGCCCTCCTTGCATAAGCCAGTCTACACCGGTTTAGGGAACCCCCAGTCCTTGCTCTGGCATGAAACTGGACAAAGGAAAGGGGAGTGACCACTCCACTGTCCATCACCACCCCAGGGGTGATGCCCAGAGCTCCTCCAGTATGTCTCAGAGCTCTGCCATCTTGTTTCCAGAGGCGTAGAGGCACTCTGAGGCCCCTGAGTGGCCAGTGCCAGCAGGTGATGTTAGAGACCCCTCCTGATAGGTGTATACATGACTAGGAGGCTAATCCTCCTCTGAGGGCTTTTTAGGGTCTCTCCAGTGGGCTTTTCCTCAGATTACGACTTGCAAGAATTCATCAGGGTTCCTCTGCACTTCTGTCTTCGACTTCTGCCATGGATCAACCGCTGACTGCTCCAGGACGCCTGCAAAACTGCAACAAAGTAGCAAGAAGACTACCAGCGACATTGTAGTGCCTAATCCTGCCAGCTTTCTCGACTGTTTCCTGGTGGTGCATGCTCTGGGGACTGCCTGCTTTCACCCTGCACTGGAAGCCACGAAGAAACCTCCCGTGGGTTGACAGAATCATCCCCCTGCTCCAGCAGGCACCAAACTTCAGCATCAGTGGTACTCTGGGTTCCCTCTCATACTGACGTGCGTGGCCCTTGGAACACAGGTGGTGGACCCAAGTGACCCAGACTGTCCAGTAGTCCAACTGTCCAAATTTGGAGGAGGTAAGTCCTTGTCTCCCCTCTCCAGACAGTAATCCTGTGCACTGCGTGATCTGCAGCTACCAGGGCTTCTGTGCACATTTCCAAGAAATCCTGCATGCACAGCCGAGCCTAGGTCCCCAGTACTCTGTCCTGTGATACTCAGCTCCCTAAGTTGATCTCCGGTGTCGTGGGACCTCTCTTTGCTGTGTTGAGACGACCGCCATGTTCAGACTTCTTGAACCCGTGTTCAGGGACTTCTGTGGGTGTTTCCTTCTTGTGCATGGGCTCTCTATATTGCTGAGGGCCCCCTCTGTCTCCTCTCCCAAGTGGCGACTCTTGCAGCTAGCAAGGCTTGTTTGCGGCATTTTGCCAATTAAACAACTCTGCATCCTCCAGCACGCCGTGGGACATCTTCTGCACGAAGAAGAACTTCCTACCACCTTTCGCTGTTGCAAATCCTGCAGCTTCTTCCAACCGGAGGCAGCCATTTTGCACCTTCATCCAGGGTTTAGTGCGCTCCTGCACCCCAGAAACTTTAGCGACTCTTGGACTTGGTCCCCTTCCTTTGCAGGTCTTCAGGTCCAGGAATCCGTCTACAGTGCTTTGCAGTCTGGTGTGGCCCATGCAAAATCCTTTATCACAACTTTAGTATGTTTCTGGGGAAATAGTATTACTTTACTCCTACTTTCCAGGGCCTTGGGATGGGGTCTTTTTTACACCCTTAGTGTTTTCTTACACTCCCAGCAACCCTCTACACACTACACTAGCCTAGGGGTCCATTCATGGTTCGCATTTCACTTTCTTAGTATATGGCTTGTGTTGCCCCTAGGCCTATTGCATCCTATTGTGTTTTACAGTGTTTGCACTACTTTCTGACTGTTTTACTTACCTGATTTGGTTATCTGTGTATATTTTGTGTATTTTACTTACCTCCTAAGGGATTATATCCTCTGAGATATTTTTGGCACATTGTCACTAAAATAAAGTACCTTTATTAGGGGCGAGCGCAAAGCGCTCCGTCCCTCTTCTAATCTCCCTTTAGGGGGATTTTAACCACACCCATGTTATGTCAGTCACTTTCATTGGTTCGTGGGCTTGCCTTTTAAAATCCGCTTGTTTTCATTCGTGAAAGGCATGCATACGTCATGCCTTTTCCAGTGTTTAGCCCTTCTCGAGAGCACCGATAAACTACAAGAAACCTACGAGGCTCTATGTTTTCCGTATGGTTTCTGGACTACTTTTTCTCTTTACTCCGCAGCGCAATCGCGCTGTATTTTACACAGCGCTATCACTCTCGTTTTTTTGTTTTTAATTTAATGTGGCAAGATTATTCTAATTAGGCGTTTACAACGCTAATAGCTCTAACTCGATGTAATGTGAGACCCATTGCATTGCAAATGCTTGTTTTTAGTAACTATGAGTATTGTCTTTCTTATGATATATCAGCCTAAGCTGCTAGAACACTACTACTCTACTAATAAGGGATAACTGGACCTGGCATAAGGTGTAAGTACACTCACTACAAGCCAGGCCAGCCTCCTTCAATTCTCTAGGCCCCATCCAACCAATTACAACATGCACCCTCTCCCTGCCTCATTTATCTACTTCCCCAACTACCCCCCTTATTTACCAAATCTTAATGCTCTCAGCTGTCAATGCGGGCACCTCTGCTTCCTGTTCACCCACTTTTCCCTCTCTTTGTGAGTTGCACATCTGTACTCAGGTGGCCATTCCTCCAAGTGGCACTCGAAGATCGCCTTACTTCTGTTTCTCTACCTTATGTAGCCCCTTTCAGTACTACCACCACACCAGTTGTCATTTTGTGGGTGCCCCCTTGTGGTGAGTAAATAAACGAGAGGGGATCGCACAAGAAATTGGCCCCATGCAAACAGTCCTTTAACACCCCAAGGCGTCTTTCACTACTGTCAGTCACATCATCCTTTTTTGACTGCCCCGCTTGGGGGGCAGGGCAATACACACACAATGGGGGGGACACGTTTCAAAATTCCCCTTCCCTTCAGTGTCTAAAGATCTGTTTTTAATACAGCCATCCCATGAGACCTCATAACATATCTCACGAGGGTGGTGGGGTGGCTGGGGGGGTGCAACAACATTTTGGGGAGTCTTCTGGCAGTAGCTTGCCACGTGCTCCTTGTTGCCTCTTTCAAAACCATCATTACAGTAGGTCTGTGTGGTGCCCCCTTGTGGTTGGTAATACAAACTGCCCCTATTCTGTTCCCCAAGTTTCCTCTGTTGCCCCTACACTTTTGGGGTACACCCCATGGAATTGGGGGGGGAGCAAAAAAGCTATGGGTAGCCAATCAATCTGCAGACATCTATGCTTTGACTCTCTCTTCTTGCTGTTTTCCCTCCAAATGCCCTCCCTTCCCCACAAATGCAGGCTAATCATTCCTCATTACTCATTCACTTGCTTATTGTGGTCATCCACTCCATAGGCCCAGCAAAGACCAACATGAACAGGAGGCATGTCAGCAAACAGACTTAACACCTCTCTCTGCTATTATCTTCGTACTGCTGCCCTCTAATAGTGCAACTTGGCAACTGCAGCATGATAATGTGATTTAGATGGGGGCTGCCCTATGCAAATAGTATCCTCCCATGCTTACTTTGGCCTCAGACATTCACGGGCGTCCACCATGATATGGCCTCCAACATATTGTTTTCAGCTGAATTGTAAGGTTGAAAGGCTGTCTTGGGCTAAGGCTTTTTCTCCCTCGAAGGTCACACATGGGGGCAGCACCCTCATTTACCAGGGTGCCAAATTACCTGCAGTCTCTCCCTATACAGATAATGGGCGTTTGTGGGCTTGCTTGCTAAAGTCTGAGAGTGGGGGCGTTTAAAGCCCCACTACCAGGTGTAGGAGGCTGGCCTGGATTGTAGTGGGTACCCAAGGTAGTTACACCTTATACCAGGTCTAGTTATCCCTTATAAGTGAAATGTCGGCAGTGTCTAGAAGCCAGGTTCTCTTTGGGTAGTGTGGATGAGCAGCCAAGGCCTAACTAGGAGACAGGCAAAGCTCATGCAATACCACTGCAGTTACACAGTACTCACACACATTAAAGAAAATATTCAGTGTTACAAAAATAAAGGTACTTTATTTTGGTGACACAAATGCCAAAAATACCATAGAGTCTATACTTCCTTAGGAGGTAAATAATGCACAAATTATATACACTAATATGCAGAAATAGCTGTAAAAGTTAGAAAACAGTGCAAACAGTGAAAATCACAGTATCTAGAAATAGGCCTAGGGGGAACACAAACCATATACTAAAAAAGTAGAATGCGAAAGTCGGTTTCCCACCTAGACAAGTGTAGTGTGTAGAGGGGCACTGGGAGTATTAGAAAACACCAAATGTAAATAATAGAACCCACTCCAGAGCCCAGGAAAGCACGAGTAAATCACAGTAACCTTCCTAGAAAACACAAGAGCACGAGAAAGAAGATTATGCAAGAACCAGAAGAGACTGCAAGACACCAATGATGGATTCCTAGACCTGAAGACCTGTGGAAGAAGGGGACCAAGTCCAAAAAGCACTGAAGAGTTGAGGGAGAACGGGAGCCCCTGCTAACCTGGATGAAGGTGTAAAAGAAGAACCACTGGTGAAGAGCAACAGTCAGTACTGCACCTAAGATGACGAATAGGGGTTCCTGGTTGGTGCAGATGATGTCCCACGCCGGATGGATAATTGCAGTCTGGTTTACGGAGCTGGATTCCACCAACAAGCCTTGGCAGACGCAAAGCTTGCGGTTAGTGTAAAATGGCGCTGCCCAGGACCAGAAGCGACCTGGTGAACTCTACCCAGGAGGGGGAGTCAGACGCAGCTCTCAGCAATTCAGAGAGCCCTCAGAAGACCAGGCAGCATGTACAGGAGTCCCAAAGCACAGGGACAAAGAAGGTGCAAAAGGAGGCCCATGCAGCACTACACAAAGGGATCCTTCGCCGCCGGAGAACCACACAGGAGGCTGTGCATCACAGGAAGGAGTGCTGGGGCCTGGAGCTGCACGGTGCACAAAGAACTTCATGGAGAGATGCAAACAAGCCTTGGCAACTACAAAACATGTGGTGTATGGGCGTGCTGTCTTGCGTGGGGATGCAAGCTCCTACCGCCACCAAAGTTGGACAGTTGGATGTCAGGACCGTCAGGACCACTTCAGTCCACCACCCGTGTTGCTGGATCCATGCACTTCTTCAGGAGATGGGACCCAAGCCACCTGTCGTCGCTGCAGAGGGGTGCCTGCTGAAGCAGGGAAGTGACTCCTTCACTTCAAAGAAGATTCCTTCGTTCTTCTGGTGCAGGCTGAATACTGTGTTTCCTCTGAGGATGCACGACCAGGAAACAGTTGCAGTTGCTGACAGAAGCTGAAGATACAATGTTGCAGAAGTCGTCTCTGCTTCTTTGTTGCAGTTGTAGAGTTCCTGGAGGGTCCACATGCAGTTTCTTCGGTAAGAAGGTGAAGTAAAGGATGCAGGGGATTCCTGCTGGAGTCTTGCAATCCAAATCTGAAGACTCACCCAAGAGAAAGACCCTAAATAGCCCTGAAAGGGGGATTGGTCAGCTACACAGGTAAGCACCTATCAGCGGAGGGCTCTGACGTCACCTGTTGGCACTGGCCACTCAGATACTCCCAGAGTTCCCTGCCACCTTGGAATCCAAGATGACAAAACCCAGGGACCCTCTGGAGGAGCTCTGAACACCACCCGTGGGGTGGTGATGGACAGGGGAGTGGTCACTCCCCTTTCCTTTGTCCAGTTTCACACCAGAGCAGGGACTGGGAGTTCCTGAACCATTGTAGACTAGATTATGCAAGGAGGGCACCATCTGTGCTCTTTAAAGCATTTCCAGAGACTCTGGAAGGCTACCCCTCCCATGCCTGTAACACCTATTTCCAAGGGGAGAGGGTGTAACATCCCTCTCCCAAAGGAAATCCTTTGTTCTGCCCTCCTGGGCTTGTGCTGCTCAAGCAACAGGAGGGCAGAAACCTGTCTGTGAGGTGGCAGCCCCTGGGGCTGCCTGAAAAACCTCAGGAGGCTGTAATGGCAGTACTGATGGTCCTCTATGGAGCCCCCAGGGTCCATGGAGTCATACAACCAATGCTTGCAAAAGCCTTGGGGTATGATTCTAACATGTTTGATACCAAACTTTGTGAAACCTGCCTCATAGAGGATGGTGAGCCAGCATGTTTGGTTCCAGAGACCTAGGGCTGACTCATGGCACCATGAAGGCTGTTGCTGTTGAAATAAACAGCGAGGTATAAAAAAAATGATGGATGGAGTGCTCAAATTAATCTCAGCCACTGGTAATCACTTGGGGCTGCATCCCAGTCAATCATTATTTTGGACATCATGCTACCTCAGCTTGGACACAGCCATATGCAAATCAGCCCGAACTACCAAGCCAGATCCTCCCTTAACTAGCATGATGTGCAAAATAATGATGAACTGGAATGTGGACTGAGTGACTATCAGTGGCTGAGATTAACTCAAGCACTCCTTCCCTTTTTTTAATACTTTAGTGTGTCACCCTAAGTCGGGCGGGTATGCCGGGATATGGGTCCTGTCCACACTATGTCACTGGAACCAAACTATACCTAGCTGATGAGCCCTAACTAGGGCAAAACTGGTCCTGGGTTGCTTGTGTTCTGGACAGGGAGGACCTGGCCTGGCAGTTCAGGCTGGACTAATCCCATTGTAGCAGGGTCAAGGCTAATTTGCATATGACTGAGGAAGAGTATCAACAAACATTGGCATTGTCAGAGATCGTTGAAAAGAGCGGATTAGTAGAGCAGAACACCTTGCCCTGAGTGTGAGGACCAGAGATACCCTATCTCCCGCATGGATGTAGAAAACTGCAAAGATGATATTGTCTCTCCGAAGTCTAATTGCCAAATGCAAAATGGATTAGGATTCGATTCCAGATTCGTAGTCTTGCCCAGTGGTTTTTGCATGTGAATTTGTCATACAGTTGGTAGATAGAAGCTTTTATGTGTTCTCTCCCAAGGGTCATAGTCCATTATCGGGACAGGAGTGGGCAAGGTCTCCTTTTTGTAGAATGGCAAGATTTGACCAACCTTGAAGGCACTGGGATAATGTCTTGTAGCAGAATTGACAAAGATAGGAAGTGATGTCAGAGCATTTATGTATATTCTCTCCATGACTGATGAGGGGATGATGCCTTTACTGTAAAAAGTGGCTTTAAGGGCTGGAGTTTATTCATTGTTCATGGCGACAACTTGAATGCTACCTATTTGTGAGTGTTGGATGCCCTGGGCCCTCTGATTAGAATGTTGATCCAGTAACAAAAGACTGGGTGTGCTTGATGTGCTAATGAATTGTGCACCAAATGACGACTGACGATAAAAGCACAGTAATTGTGGAATGTTCTGAAGAAACCAAAACTGCAGGGTTAAGTGGAGACTAGGGCTATATCTTTAACAAATTTGTTGTCTTATAAAGCTCCACCATAGCATTCAGAAAGTATAAAGGGTTGCTACCTTCAAAATGTTTGTTCGCACTGCTGAACAATTTAATATTTTACTGGTACCATATTGAAAAAATCCTTTCCCCAGCGTTCTGCCTTGATCAGGCCCATGGTTCATGAAAAGTGATTATTAATGTCTTTTTCCTGTGGTATATTCATGTGACTCCCTACACTAGAAAATATGGGGTTAAACAACAGTTTATTCTTGAGGGGAACTGCATTTAATATGAGAATTGCATCTGCGTGTCTCCAGTGAAGCAGGTGCGTGGTTATTTGCTGTTCAGCTCTGTCTTGACAATAGATAAGACATTTGTAGAGTCAGAGGTAGATATCTGGTGTTTGGAATGCCGTGTGAGGTGCGGGAGGAAAGTTTTGGATTCATTGTGTTGATGGGGCTCAGGAGGCGTGCAATTGACCTGAAAAATGCCTTAACATTTCAAAAGGCTACAGTTGTTTTCAGGATTCTCCAAAGTCCCAAAGAGGAACATCGAACTGCAACCACCGGCTGAAACTGGCACGACCACCTTGTCCTGTGCGTAACTCTGGATCATTCACACTCCTTTATTGTCTGATCCTATGAACAAAAGAAATACCCTAATAAACTGGTATTGATTACAGTCGTGGCCCGCTTCGCTCGAAAGGAGCCGGACGGGTTCGGCGTGTGGGGGAGGGCACCTAAAATGTAATTAAATTAAAGTTAAAAAAAACACTTAGCTTTTCAGCGCGGTCCCGCGCTCCTCTTCCCTGCTGGCTGCACACAGGCACAGGCTCCCAGCTTGCGCTACGGCCAATCCTGACGCTGCTCAAAGCAGCATCAGGATTGGCTGGGCACACCCTGGCTGGGCGCTCCCAGGCAGACTGGGAGCCTGTGCAGGCTCTCTGGAGTGAGTCTACCGCGCATGTGTGTTTGGGCGGCCTGGCCTGCCGGCTAAACATACATGCGCAGTGAGGTCGAGTGTTGAGCACTCCCCCTCACACCTTCTCACACCAGATGCCCCGCCCCTTTCACAATGAGGATATAATAAACATAGTTTATTATCACCTCGTTGAGAAAGTTTGGCAGCTTCTGCTGCTGGCAGGGAGCGACGCTCCTCCGCTCTAATGGAGGAGCCACCCCTGATTGATCATGAATTATATGGGTGGGTACAAAATAAAGTACATAAATAATATACCATGCATATAAATCGAACTGTACTACATATATCTTAAATGCATAATTGTTTCCAGAACATCATCTGGAATAAAACAATGATAAGGGTGGGATAATTCTCCCCTCTGTGTCCTTAATAGAATTGAAAATTCTTGACGCATTAGCTAGAAACTTTTTTATTTTATGTCAGGACTGGAGGCTTCAGATTATGCTAGTTCAAAGCTGATCCACCACTGTGGATACCACATCAACTATAGGTTTATGATAAAAAACCTTAAACGTAGTGTCAGAAGACCAATCTGCGGTAGTCATGATATCTTCTAAATGAGAGCCAGCCCCAAAGGACTTGGATACCATAGCGCCACACACTGAATGTGCTCCAAATATGGTGGTATCTATACCAGCCTCCCCCATTAACCATTTGACCCATCTGGCGAATGTGGCTGAGGATACTGGAGCAAATGGACTTTGTAGTGATATTAGCAATTGCCCCAGTGCATCTCTGCAAATCTCCCGAGTACAATCCTCGGAAGCCTTTAAACATTTTACAGCAACTACATTCTGGTTACGGGGAAAATCTGGATATGAAATACATTTAGTTGCCGTTTTGTACATGTAGAAATAGTGAAAGAAACTCCCGAAGGAGAAAATACTCTACCTGCTAAGTACAGAGCACGTACATCAGACACACGTTGACTGGAGATGAGACACAGAAGCACAGTGAGTATGGCTGACAATTGCTATGAGAGAGTTCTTTGTCACATGGCCAGGTTCTTAGAAAACGCAGAATGATATCTACATCGCATAAAGTCATAGAATTAGGTTGAGGGGGTCTGACCATTCAAATGCCCTGCAAAAGTTTACAAATCAGAGGATGTTCACCCACTGGCTTACCCTCTAGATAAGGATGTGCCACTGAAATAGTGGATCTGAAATTATTAATGGTCCTATACACTAAACCTGGGTTGCCAAATCCAAAAGGAAAGTGATAGTCATACTAATGTGGGCCCCCATGGGATCAACACCCAGTTCACTGCACCAACCCACCCATCATCTCTAGGGAAGCCTCATAGCGTTTAAGAGTGGAGGGAGCCCAAGACTGGGATAAAAAGAACATTGCATCTCTTGAAACTCTTGAAACTCCCGAGCACTCGCTCCACTGTCTCACCAGATTTTGAAGCACTGACTGGTGGAGTTTACAGTCACTGCCAGCACTCAAGAAACACACGTTCCAGTCCGCCACTACATTGGAACATCCTGGAATGTACTCCGCTGTCACCAATATCTGATGCTGGAGGCAAAAGTGCCAAAATTCTTTGGCAATTTCCACCAGAACGCGAGATCTGATCCCGCCTAGGCGATTTATGTATCTCACCACTGATATGTTGTCCATACGTAACAGTATGCAACAACTGTCCTTGTGGGGAGAGAAAGAGTGAATTGCAAAAACTTCTGCTAGAAGCTCTTGATCGAAGCTCGTTTCACTAGTTGTAATTTCAATTGAGCTCTGATGGAATCTACTTGGAAACCTAAGAATTCTATACATTGAGAGGGATTCATGACTGACTTGTCGGAGTTTATCAGAAAACCCAGATCTTGCAGAATCTGAATAGTCCATGATAGATGCAATAGAACCAACTCTTTTGGGTTGGGCCATGATCAGGATGTCGTTAAGATAGATAAGGAAGCGAACGCCTCTTTCCCAAAGGAATTGCACCACTGGTCGCAGCAGTTTGGTTGAAACACCAATGGGCCGAGGACAGTCCGAAGGGAAGGGCAGTGAACTTGCTCCATTGGTTTCGCAAACAAAATTGAAGAAAATGATGATGAGGAGCGAAAATCAGCACTGTTAAATAAGCGTCCTTGAGATCTAACCAGACAAGCCAATCTCTTTATTGTAAAAGATCTCTCAAAAGATGGATACCCTCCATTTTGAAATGGCGGTACACTATCCGCGAGTTGAACTTTTTTAGGTGTAGGACTAAACAGGAACCCCCACCTTTTTTCTGCACCAAAAAGATTGTGCTGACAAACCCTGTCAGGTGGGGAATCGTCCTAACTATTACTTGTTTGCAAAGAAGCCAAACAATTTCATTGTCTATGAAACAGCTCTCTGTTTGGGAAAAAATGAAGCGGAAGGGGAAAAAACTCTTGTTTGGGAGGGGAATAAAACTGCAGTCTGTAACCCTGGATTGTTAGTAAGATCCAAGGATCCTGAGAAATGCTTTCCCAAGCAGCTAGATGCCATTTCAGCCTCCCCCCCAGAATAACCTCTGAAAAGGGGATTACTCTCACCTGATGCTGTGACGTCTGTGGTGTTGAAGCCACCTCGACCACCGCCTCTGTAGGCGCGAACATGACCTCCACTGGACTGGGAGAGGTAGAATCCTGACACAGCTTGATAGGAGCCACGAACCCTCTGGCGGTAACCTGATGAGGCCTGATAGAAGCCTCTGCCTGGCGCTCTGCCCCAATAGCATCCGGCCCTGGTAAAAAAGGCCTCCACTGAACATCCTCTTCATAGATGTCTGGGTCTTGTCGAGGACCAAGAAGGTGGAGACATATTTGCCTAGGTCCTTCACAAATTTGTCTCCAAATCGCAGACCAATTGATAATGTTCCAGGTTAGGAAGGGGCCATTTCAGCCAGTTTAGGGTCTATTCGCATTAAAAAGGATTGTCGCCACTCTGTGGACATGGCACAGTTGGCATTCCCTAGCAGACAAATTGCCCTCTGTGCCCATTCCAAAATGGTCTCAAGGTCTAATGGCGTACTGGATTCTTTCACGTGCACCGCCAGCTCAAGGATCTTGGTGATGGGCCCTGAGATTACGAGAAGTTTGTCCTGGCAACTTCTCAATGCTCGATCCAGGCCCTTGTTAGGGTCCATAGCAAACTTTTTGAGGAGCGTGGCTATGCTAGGATCCAGTTCTGGGGTATCAGCCACCTTGCTGAGTAGAGAGGGACGAGGACATTCTGAGCATAAGATATTATGCACATCCTTATCAAAACTTTTACGTAACCTCTCCTGCACATAGTTTGCCACTTTCATACATGGCACCCACTCTGTAGACCTTGGGTATATTATATTTTCTGGGTCAAAGAATAACGTCTTCTTCACCAAAGTATCTCCTGTGTTATGACGGGTCTTGAGTTTTTGCTTGACAGGTTCCTTGGGTTCATCCAATGCTTGGCTCAAGTCGGAAGTATGGGAGGAGGAGGAGTGGGGTGCCTCGGTGCGTATTGCAGAAGGGGCTGGGAAGAGCCCAGAAAAGTCTAAAGAGGTCATAGGCCTGTATTTGTGGTTTTTGAGGACTGAGGTAGCCATCTGCGTAAAGATTTCTGCTGAGGAAATAGGTCATAATGAGGCCCTCAGGGCAAGGTCCACATCAGAAAACTGACTCTCTCTAGTCAAAGTCTCAGTGGCGGGTCGCCCCATCAATTCTCTTTGTCACCACCACACCAGAGGTTGAGTGAAAGGCTTGAGGGCCTTTATCAGAGCCTAATTAACAGAGTCCTGTACATGGTGACCCAGGGCCTGCACTAATCTCTCCTCCATCTGAGGCTCATAGGGCACTTCCGCCCTTTTTGATAACATTCGTCCTCTTCTGTGTAGTACATCATGCTGGAATAGCAATAGGATATGGAGGAGTTCAGACAGGGGGGAATAGCCCCAGCAGGTCAAAAGTGGAGAAAAACTTCTAATTAAAGGAGACACAAAGGTCTTGTTGTGTAGCCATTTTGATTTAGCGGCATACACGTTATTTGAGCAAACTAGGCCTGTCGTTGTGCACTTTAACGTAGATAGATTTATTCAGCTTCATTTTTATTATTTTAACAATAGCCACATTTGCGGTCTTGTTTTATTTTCCCTATCTAGCTGTTCTTTGCCTAGGCCAGCACTGCGTTCGTAAACAGGACATTTCTTTTACTCTGTGCTTTTCTCAAGGCTGCAGTAAGATAGGTTGCAAGCAAACGTGTTACGCTCTGTCTCTAATATTCACAAAAACATATACACACTTGGGGATCCTTTCTTGGTACATTAGTTGTTTCACTATAAAACACTACTTTGACCCATGTACGTTAGAGTGAGATTCCAGCCAGATGACCACAACTGTATGCTGATTGCTGAACACTTCGCTGCAGCTGCTTATTTAGACTATAGGCCTCTTGCTCAGGTATGAGGGATGATGTCTTCCCAGGGGAACCTGAAGGGCAGAACTAGAGCTTAACATGCTGTGCTCTAACATAATCTAGGTAGGAATAATTTTAAGAAACCATAGTGACAATATGGTAGCGTTATTTTTATGCTTTACTCCCCTTGTCACACTTTTAATCCTGTACTGCTTCATGGTCCTAATTATTGCAGTACATGCTTTGTTATCTAAGATGCAGTTGCTTCCATAAAACCCTATTGAATTTTGTTTGCCTCTGATTGTCTTTGTATATGTGAGAGTAACGTAACTGAGAGAAACAGATGAGATCTAAGTGACCACGATTTCCCTGAGCAGTCAATTGTGTCAAGTGTTCGTTTGCCCAATCATCCCTGCTCTTGGGTGGAGATGAGGCACTACTAGATAGCTGGAACAAAACCCAGATTAGGCCGACAGGTGTCACCTGCAGTGGGTTCAGACTCAGTCCCCCAAGGTGCAAGTGATTCTGCCGCCCAAATCCAGTAGTCTCATTAGAATAATGAGAGCCTACGTGACATGGCACCACCAACGTTTTGTCAGGCTCTAATTTTGGGGTCCTCCTGAGTATCTCTGTCTCACTACATACAAAGACACCTCAGTACTATATACGGAGACGTCCGTGGTATTGAGGATTTTTTCCTCCTCAGCTAAGTAGGGAGTACCTTACTAACGCTGTAGGTCAGTGGTTCCCAACCTTTTGACTTCTGTGGACCCCCACTTTATCATTACTGGAGCCCGGGGACCCCCATTGAATCTTTCTTGGAATCCGGGGACCCCCCACTAAGTCATTACTGAAGCTGGGGACCTAATCCGTTAATATTGTTTATTTTTCTAAGCTGTTGCGGACCCCTGAAGAGGCTTTGCGGACCCACTGGGGTCCCCGGACCACAGGTTGGGAACCACTGCTTTAGGTTGTTCAAGCTTGAACTTTAAAAAGGATTATCCCCATTTGGTGTGCTTATCTCTGAACAAAATGTACCATTCACTATGGCAAACGCGTAACGGGTAGCAATTTCAGTCAATATGCAACTATCCCTTACTGCGCATTTATTGCAACATGGCCTAACGGCCCAGGTGGTCCTGTTACATTTGATGTTGAGGCTCATCCAGTCTATAGTACAGAAATATTTTATTCTTGGGTCACATTTCCAGCAGCTGATGGGGAGACAAATACATTTCATCACAATACACCTACAAACGTACCTGCACAATAAAGGGCATATGCATAACAAGAAATACCTTTATCTTATCAAGAGCATAATAATTGGCTTGGTGGAGCCCTACCCCATACAATTCTATATGTTAGGTTAGGTTCTCTAAGTAATGATTGTCCTACCTGGCCTTTTTTGGCCACATATACACTGCACCCTAATGCAGCAACTTTAGCAGTAGCTGAAGTCCGACGCTTATAGGCTTATATGCTGAGCTGACAGAAATATACAGGCGATTAGTATGGTTTGTAATGCAAACATTAAACACAAACCCAGCACGTGCTGCTCCGGCGCAACTACATGCAGTAACACTGGGTATCAATCTGGCGACTGTACATTAGATCATGGGTAAAGTACCCGCCAAACGAGTAGAGATTCCGGTTTGGTTAGCTCAAAAAATAAACGCACTGGAAGCAGTATTTCCCCATACGGGACCTCAGGATAAGCATAGAATACTAACTATGTGCTTGCCATTTGGGATGGTTCCCACAATAGATAACTGCAATACTTGGGCAGCGGTATATGCCGCGCTCTATACTACCGCTCATGGACCACCAACACTTGCCAATTTACCGGAAGTGTTAAAGCAAATTCAAAATGAATATGGGGCAGCCCTGGACTTGGGGATGCAACTTATGGGCAATTTTGCCACTGTATCTTCAATAATATTAAGTAACCTTAAAGGGGAAGCAGTTGCCCTTGCATGCGGCTCATGGACGTTCCACCACAGAATCAAGAACATGAGCTGCCAAAAATTATCGCGGAGACCTACTCTAGTATTGGTCGAGATAGTCTGGGAGCCAGACCTACAAAACCACAATTACAGGGTAAATCTAATAAAGATTCTACCAAACAAATTCCTGAGGGTGCTAAGAAACGCTGGGATAAAAAACAACAAACACCTAAAAAAGAAAGGGGAACGAATCTCCACATACAGAGACCCCACAGAATAGATATAATCTCAGAAATAGAGATAATATTAAAACACCTGAGAGATATCAATATACTGATACATCACAATCTAGTTCCGTTCAGGACTCACCGGAAAAACGCAGTGAGAGAGGTGGGCGGTCAGAGCGAAGAACTGAGTACGTGAAACTGAGACAGGAATCAAAACGCTCAACAGAAGATTCTGTTAAAAAAGAAGAGAAACTTACCCAAGAAAAACCTCAGTTTAAAAATAAATAAGTGGCAGCAGTTGCGATTCGTCATGTCACTCAAGAAGAGGGCTCTATTGAAGAACAAGACATGGGCACTAGCTCTGCTAGACAGCGCGGCAAAGGTCACAATAGTTCGCCGGAATCTTCTAGCGCATCTGGAGGTGAAAGCAACTGATGACTTCCTACAAGTTGAAACTGCGGACATGCGTGTCTCCACACCTGATAGGGTCTACAAAGTAATGTTACAGTTAGAAGGAAACATTGAGCGCACAATCGATGCAATCTTTTGGGATCGTGTCGTGAATTTATATGATACTCTATTGGCCAAAAGGGATTGGCCACCAGAATTTGTCCGTATCCTGCCATACGGGGAAGAGGTTATCAAACCTTTGTTCTCGTCTCTTGTTCCCGAAGAACTTGCAGAGTCCTATGCCATCGATTGGGCATTGGCACAGGCACCCGTGTTATATCACAACCACGTAGGGTAGGATAAAGATTCCCCAACATGTAATTCCAATTAAAAATCAACCCCAACCATAACCCCAATACCCAATAAAACATGATGCAAAAGCATCCGTGAGAGAAATCCTCACACAACTGGAGTACCAGGGCATAATTGAACCCTGTGTCTCACCAATGAATAATCCTTTATTCCCAGTAGCTAAACCGGACCATTCGTGCAGAATAGTCTTAGACTATAGACACTTAAACAGTCATACACGCACATACGCTATACAAAACTCACATAGCACAGCACTCATGAACAACATAGTGCGCAAAAAATACAAAACAACACTGGACATTTCCAATGGTTTCTTCTGCCAAAATATAGCACCTGAGAGTAGAGACCTAACAAGTTTCAGCGCTCTAGGCTCCCAGAAAAAAATCTGTTGTTTACCCCAGGGGTACAAGAACAGTCCAGGACTGTTCGCGGTTCGTGTGACCTCAATATTGCACGACATTGACCCTGAAGCATTGCCCTATGTATATGATATCTATTTTGGATGATGAACTACTGCAACATCTAAGACGGGTAGCCTGCATTGTTGTGGGATTTGCCGAATTTGGCTATAAATTCAATTTTAAGAAAACAAAAATCGCCTTCCTTAGCGTCCTGTTTCTGGGATACGAGCCATCAAGTGAAGGAAAGAGCCTAGCACCACAATTCCTGGGAAAATGAACACAGTGACAACCTCCAAATATAATTTAAAAACTCCAATCCCTATTGGGTTTCCTAAAATTTGTGAGAATTTACATTCCAGATTACACATCCGCATAAAACCTTAAGATGACTTAATACGTCCTGACTTTTCCAGTAAATGTTGGACAGTCGAACACACACGCATACTCAGAGCTTTGCAAACAGACATGCTTGCAGCACAATATTTACACACAAGGGACAATAAAAAACATCTGGTCATCAAAGTAATTGCTGGTGCCATTGGTTTCACCTATGTAACATTTCATGAGGGTGAGACCGTCCCAATTGCATAGAAATCACATTTGTATTCAGCAGCAGAACAACGCTTTGCTCCCACTGAGAAAATTTTCACTGCTGTACAAGTGGCTGTCATTAAAGAAAGACCAGTAACCCAGGAGAAACGCGTTATTGTCGTATTTCCAATCCCAGCCCTAGAGGCTGTTACCAAAGCTAGCGTTCCAAATGATAAGGCACTACATCCACAATGGATCCAATGGGCAACGTCTTTGACAGCCACTGATGTTGACTATATCTTCGACCCACAATTACAAACTCAAGAATTCTTTCAATACGAATTTGAATACCCAGTTCCGGCAAATACATTGCCTATTGATCAATATCAAAGAGTCACCGATGGCTCAGCACAACCTGCAATTGGCACAAAACCTCAATACTCCGCTGCTTGCGCAGTCGTAAGTGGCTATATGGAGGGTAATAAATTCTATCCACAACATACTTTCACGCACACCCTTGGGGATTGCACTGCACTGCTAGCAAAGGTGAAGGCTCTGGTGATGCCACTGGAACATACGGATCCTGCACAGCTAACACTGATTGTTTGTGATTCGTACTATTGTCTCCAGTCCTTCAATGAATACCTGTATTACTGGTGCCAGAATGTGTTCTGAGATTCTAAAGGCAACACCATTAAACACAGACGTCTGTGGGGGAAAGTAGCCAAACGCTACCAAACGTCCATGTTGTACATACACTTGGACACCACTGCGTTGGAATACACATTGCTGGAAATACGTTGGCTGATGAATCAGCCAAATTAGCAGTAGCCATGGCTACAGTTGCTGCAGTATCTCGCTCAGGAGCGAAACCGCATGATGACATTTGGGCTGCCGTGAAAGCCACGGCTGAAGGCACGCCCTTTCCGAAAGCATTTCCTGCTAAATATTCCTACCAAATGGGAGGCTCCCTTGAAGCAGAGTTAAAAATACCAGGTGTGAGAGTTCGAGTAATTCCCAACAAAGACATGAGATCACAGCTGATTATTAAAGCAGCGCATGAGGGGATTGCATCTGCCCTTGCTGGTGTGGTGGCTACAATAGCATTATTGCAAGCATGTTATTGGTGGCCAGGTCTATACAATAGACCAAACAGTATGTCCTTTGTTGTGACATCTGCCAACAAATTAAGGGTTCCACCGTCAAACACCCACCGCAAACACCCCTCCTAATTCCCAACAAACCTTTACAATGTGTGTACATGGACCTTTGTGGTCCCCTAATACCGGACAGTGCATACAAATACATCTTAGTCGCTGTTGACTCTTGCTCCAGATTTCTATGGGTGTGGCCACAACGCTCAGCTGACGCTTAGACTGTTATTAAAGATTTGCGAGTCTTTATCGGCACATATGCAGTTGCAACTTTCCACTCGGACCAGGGCCCTACTTTTGCCTCGAGGGCATTCAGGGATGCCATGGCTTAGTTAGGTGTCCAACTCCATTTCTCGTCTCCATTTCATCCCGAGGGAAATAGTGTTGTGGAGTGACGAAACCGTGATTTAAAGCAGTCCCTAACAGCCAGAGTCTTAGGTACGGGTCATAGTTGGCTTAATCATCTGTATGGAGTCCAGAGAGCAATTAATAATCTGCCTAGAAGGTCCCGGGGGGGTTGTACTTCATACAAGTGCCTATTTGGAACTCAAATGTATGTTCCAGATCTTGATGGTCCTGGCGTGGAGGCAGCAGAAACACCTTTTGACATAAATGCACAAGTCACTGCCTTGCAGGAATTACAACAGTTCTGTGATGACAACGCTTCTGCCACTGCCTCCGCAGGAATTAAGGATAAACCAATAACACCGACTGGCTGGATTCCAAGGGTTGGAGATCCAGTACGAGAAAAGGTTGCTGTGAAAAAGGAGTTTGGTCCTTCTTATCGTGCACCAGTCCCAGTCCTGGGAATACACGGGACCAGCACTGTCATTCTACCACCGTTGCCTGGCGCTAAAGAAAACTGCTTTGTATCTATCAACAATATCAAGTTACACCATGTGGCCTATCCTGCACAGCAGACCAAGAGGAACAACCAGTAGTTCCTGAATCCCTCTCACTACTGATCAAGATGTCCCTCTACAAGACTTAAGCAGCAAAGCTGACACCTCTCAGAGCTTGGGAAGGGTGGAAAATAATCTTGCATTAGTTCCACTAACTGCTGATCGATTTGACACGACTTCTACACAGATGAATGGCATCATTTACTGTGAACCACCATGGGAGACCCCTACCAAATCTCCTCCTTTAGATACATCTCTAGTTTTTGCATAAACTGCTTCTGGATACTTTTCCGACATTAACGACACCTTTTCGGACTCATTCGCCTCTTCTACATCTGAACTGCCAAAAACACCTAAGCTGATAAACTGACTTAAAACAAATTACTTTATTCTTCCATGGAACTATCTGTGGCTTTCTTTGACTGTATTAGCTTTCCTCCTTTGGATTGGCTTTGTCATAACTTTCTTTGTATTAATACATGGTCATTACCTTCCTGAAATATCAACAGTTGAACTGATGAATAAGGTTCTAAAACCCCATTTTTCTTCTCACAAGGTCCGCAGAGACTTGTCTTTTGTGAACATCTCTGCTATACCAATTCCTGATAGGATTGTTTGGGATAAAGTCACATTAGATATTTACGGTCCGACGGATGTCATTCAAATACCTTATGTGTTTAAACTTTCAATGGACGATGTAATAATACCCAGAGTTGTTTCTGATGACTGGGATGTAAAAACAGTTGATTGTAAGATGACTGAATTGCAGTATTTTACTGTATTTGAAAGTGAGGATGTTTACCAATCAAAAGAAAATTATGGTGACATGTTTTGCTATAATTATTATGGACACCATTTCATTCACAGAGCAAGTACCCCAAAGACAATTTTTTATTACACACAATGGGAACATTGTCCAACTCCACCACAAGGGAGTTCTAAAACGTAGTCTGAAAAATGTGCATATTTTTCTGGGCACAATGTTAAAAATGCTGAGTCATATTATTTTAAATTACCACCAATGGAAAATGTACACATATTATTGACAGATACGAAATTCATATATTAAGATTCCTTTGTTTCCCGATTGGCTGAAGAAGGCTATGAATATTGGTTTAAGTCAATTGACTTAAAAAATGTGTGGGGAACAAAAAATTGGCAAATATGGGCGAAGGAAGCTTTATTCATAGCATGCCTGATACCTATTCAAATGATATTTTTAAATGAAACTGTACAAGTTGTTTGAGCTTAGCAAAGATTAAGGTACTGAGGCCCATATTTATACTTTTTTTAGCACCGCATTCACGTCGTGTTTCGACGCAAAATCAGTGCAAACTTATTGTATTTTGTAAGTTTGCGCCGATTTTGCATCAAAACACGACGCAAATGCAGTGCTAAAAAAGTATAAATATGGGCCTGAATGTGCCCAGTATCCCAGCCCCTGCAAAATTTTACAAATGGCAAAAGTACATTAATGCAACTGAAGATCAGCTCAATGAATGGGGCCAGAATGGCACGTTTAATGCTTCACTGTCACGTCCTGACGGATGGTTATTGTGGCCAATAGGTACCAATGGTTTCATAAACGTTTTTTAAACTCCTCTGGGGGTTTTAGAACAAGTAGGCCGGACCCTCGCTATGTGGGTATAGTAACAACATACAGTGTAGGGAAGCTAAGCCAGCAATGGTTGAAGAGTTCCTCAATAGATGCGGTTAGAGAACACCTTAGTCTCCTGTCTAATAATACTGATTTACAGGATTTCCTGTTAGACCCCAGAAAACAACGCAGAAAGCGCTTCTTATATGCAGTTTATAATTAAATTTGGAAACGTTCTCAACAAGAACGTTCTCAACAAGAAGCTGCTGCCCGTTTAAGGCAAATAGATCAGGAACATTTACAGAAAGCATTATCTGTTGTAGATACCCTGTCCGACCGGATATACACCTTAAACAACATTGTTTTTTCTGTAATAGACATAATACAAAGTGACATGTTGTCTTTACACCATGGACAGAATAAACTAAGGTCCATTATGCAGTTGGGTTGGACACTACAAACACTGAAGGCAGGTCGCGTTTCCTGGCAACACGTTAGCACAAGGGACATATTTTCCACATTTAATTTAACGCGACAACAACAGCTAATGGCGAAGTAAGAAGCGACGTATGTCTTGTTAAATATTGACAAATTAGAAAAGTTGCCTTTTACAGTGGCCGAAATACCATCTGCTGAATGGTTAATACACAGGGTAATTAATCTGCCTATTTCAACACTTCAATTCACGTCCTGCTTAAAACACATTCCAGTGGGAAGATCTGAAGGGAGTTCCAGTCCCCTTGATTAAACCTGTGTTCCAGGTGCTCTCGAATGGCAGCTATGTACCTCTTGTGAGAAGGTAGCCTCTTTCTAGCATTGTTACCCCCACTTTTGGCCTGTATGTGAGTATATGTCACTGTGTTTTTACTGTCTCGCTGGGATCCTGCTAGCCAGGACCCCAGTGCTCATAGTTTGTGGCCTAAATGTGTATGCCTGTGTAGTGCCTAACTGTGTCACTGAGGCTCTGCTAATCAGAACCTCAGTGCTCATGCTCTCTCTGCCTTTAAATTTGTCACTATAGGCTAGTGACCACTTTTACCAATTTCAATTGGCACACTGGAACACCCTTATAATTCCCTAGTATATGGTACCTAGGTACCCAGAATATTGGGGTTCCAGGAGATCCCTATGGGCTGCCGCATTTATTTTGCCAACCATAGGGAGCTCAGACAAACCTTAACACAGGACTGCCACTGCAGCCTGAGTGAAATAACGCACACGTTATTTCACAGCCATTTTCACTGCACTTAAGTAACTTATAAGTCACCTACATGTCTAACCTTAACTTGCTGAAGGTTAGGTGCAAAGTTACTAAGTGCGGGGACACCATTACACGAGTGCACTGCATATAGGTCAATACCTATATGTAGCTTCATAATGGTAACTCTGAACATGGCCATGTAACATGTCTAAGATCATGGCATTGTCCCCCCAATTCAAATCTTTTATTGGGGAGCCAATTCCATGCACCCCGGGGCTCCACTATGGACCCCAGGTACTGCCAAACCAGCTCTCTGGGGTTTTATCTGCAGCGAACTCTGCTGCCACCCCACAGACAGGGTTCTGCCCTCCTGGGGTCTGGGCAGCCCAGTCCCAGGAAGGCAGAAGAAAGAATTTCCTCTGAGAGAGGGTGTTACACCCTCTCCCTTTGGAAATAGGTGTTAAAGGCTGGGGAGGGGTAGCCTTTCCCAGCCTCTGGAAATGCTTTGAAGGGCACAGATGGTGCCCTCCTTGCATAAGCCAGTCTACACCGGTTTAGGGAACCCCCAGTCCCTGCTTTGGCACGAAACTGGACAAAGGAAAGGGGAGTGACCACTCCCCTGTCCATCACCACCCCAGGGGTGGTGCCCAGAGCTCCTCCAGTGTGTCCCAGACCTCTGCCATCTTGTTTCCAGAGGTGTGAGGGCACTCAGGAAGCCTCTGAGTGGCCAGTGGCAGCAGGTGATGTCAGAGACTCTTCCTGATAGGTGCTTACCTGACTAGGTGGCCAATCCTCCTGTGAGGGCTATTTAGGGTCACTCCAGTGGGCTTTTCCTCAGATAACGACTTGCAAGAATTCACCAGAGTTCCTCTGCACCTCTCTTTTCAACTTCTGCCAAGGAACGACCGCTGACTGCTCCAGGACGCCTGCAAAACTGCAACAAAGTAGCAAGAAGACTACCAGCGACATTGAAGCGCCTAATCCTGACGGCTTTCTCAACTGTTTCCTGGTGGTGCATGCTTTGGGGGCTGCCTGCCTTCATCCTGCACTGGAAGCCAAGAAGAAATCTCCCCTGGGTCGACGGAATCTTCCCCCGGCTTCATCAGGCACCAAACTTCAGCATCACTGGTACTCTAGGACCCCTCTCATCCTGACGAGCGTGGCCCCTGGAACACAGATGGTGGACCCAAGTGACCCAGACTGTCCAGTGGTCCAACTGTCCAAATTTGGAGGAGGTGAGTCCTTGCCTCCCCTCTCCAGACAGTAATCCTGTGCACCACGTGAACTGATGCTACAAGGGCCTCTGTGCACATTTTCATGTAGTCCTGCATGCACAGCCGAGCCTAGGTCCCCAGCACTCCGTCCTGCGATGCACAACTCCCTGAGTTGATCTCCGGCATTGTGGGACCCTCTTTTGCAGTGTTGAGACAACTGCCATGTCCAGACTTCTTGAACCCATTTTCAAGAACTTCTGCAGGTGCTTCCTACTTGTGTGTGGTCACTCTACGTTGCTGAGGGCCCCCCCTGTCTCCTCTCCCAAGTGGCGACATCCTGGTTCTTCCTGGGTCCGGGCAGCATCCTTTTTCTTCAACCACGACTCCTGCAGCTAGCAAGGCTTGTTTGTGGTATTTTGCCAAGGAAACAAATCTGCATCCTCCATCACTCTGTGGGACATCTTCTGCATGAAAGAGAAGTTCCTAGCACCTTTCGTTGTTGCAGAATCTTCAGCCTCTTCCATCTGGAGGCAGCAATTTTGCACCTTTATCTGGGGTTTAGTGGGCTCCTGCCCCCCCAGGACACATCCGTGATTCTTGGACTTGGTCCCCCTCCTTTGCAGATCCTCAGGTCCAGGAATCCGTCTTCAGTGCTTTGCAATCTGTTGTGGTCTTTGCAAAATCCTTTATCACGACTTTACTGTGTTTCTGGGGAAATAGTGGTACTTTACTCCTACTTTTCAGGGTCTTGGGGTGGGGTATCTTGGACACCCTTAGTGTTTTCTTACACTCCCAGTGACCCTCTACACACTACTCTAGCCTAGGGGTCCATTCGTGGTTCGCATTCCACTTTCTTAGTATATGGTTTGTGTTGCCCCTAGGCCTATTGCATCCTATTGTATTCTACAGTGTTTGCACTACTTACTGACTGTTTTACTCACCTGATTTTGGTTTGTGTGTATATTTTGTGTATTTTACTTACCTCCTAAGGGAGTATATCCTCTGAGATATTGTTTTGGCACATTGTCACTAAAATAAAGTACCTTTATTTTTAGTAACTCTGAGTATTGTCTTTCTTATGATATAGTACCTATTTGATATAAGTGGTATAGTAGGAGCTTTGCATGTCTCCTAGTTCAGCCTTGGCTACTCTGCTATAGCTACCTCTATCAGCCTAAGCTGCTAGAATACTACTACTCTACTAATAAGGGATAACTGGACCTGGCACAAGGTGTAAGTACCATTGGTACCCACTATAAGCCAGGCCAGTCTCCTACATTGGTGGTGCAGCGGTGGGATAAGTACTTGTAACTGCTTTACCACTTTGTCATTGGTGCTTTTCATGAGAAAACCATATACTTAGAAATATACACAAGTAACCTTAACAGTCTTACTCTATTTCTAAAAACTTTCTAAAAAGTTTCAGAATAGTCTGAAAAAGTTTTTTCTTTTCTTTAAAAGTTCTCTAAAACTATTTCTCTCTTCCCTAAACTCTTTCTTTCCACTATGTCTGTAGTAAAGGCCACTCCCAAAGTTGTGAAAACAACTTATGAGAATCTAAACTTTCAACGTTTGAGGGTTCTCTGTATAGAAAGGAATTTAGAGATTGGTAAGAACCTTACCAAAGATCTTGTTATAACCTTGTAATTTATGTGTGTATACATATTGATTATTGTAACCTGTAACATGGTTATTTGTTTTGGTTATCAAAATGTTTAAGCCAGTTAATCAGCATATAATTCGTATACTCTCATATTTGTGTTAGTGGTATGTTCCGAATAGCTCCTAAGAATGTTGGGCATTGGAATGCCCTGGAGCTTGCCTTAGAATGTTGGTGAAGTTCTATTTTATTCTGGAGTTGGTGAGACGATGTGTGAGGAGTTTATGGATTAAACAGGACCATTCAACTGAGCTGCGCCTTGTTCCTTCTTTATTTTTACGGCGCTAACTCGTGGAACACAACATCTTTTGATAGCGACGAGGATGGGATAACTGTGCAGGGGGCAGTGAAACTCCTTACCCCTGATTGCCTTCATCGTCTCCGTTGGACACCCAAGAGCTCCAGTGTAGGGCTGGGCGCTTCACTTCCTTCGTTGCTCTCCTGAGTTTGGTTGGAGACCGGTCGTGGAGTGGCTGTGCCGTTTTCGGCCTTCTGCAGGACATCAGAGGAGACGCCCATCGCTTGTGCTGCTGCGAGGGAGAACAGCGTTCCGAATCGAGGCTCTTCGGTTCCCTCAACCCTTCGGGATCGACTGAGGAAGTTGCGTGCGCTACTCTTCCCCAAGGTACAGCCGGGGGAGGAAGTATTGCTGGGTAGGCGGAGCCCTTTATTCCCGGCTCCGTGTTACAACGTCACGCCATCTGGCGTGGCGTTACGAGGAAGGAAGTGTGACCCCAGGCATAAGGGCGTCGCTCCTCGATTGAGGCCAGCATTGACGCGAAGCCTTGCGTCAGGGAGCTTGGCAGGTTCCACACGCATGTGTGGTGAGAGACTGCAGTGGTCGTTTTTTTTTGTTTGTGGCAGGCCGAAGCCACGCAGCTCCAGTGGAAGAGGTACTGTTTGATTTTCCTTATTGTGGGTGTACAGAGGATTCCTGCAAAGCCCTGTGAACAGTTACCACACGTTTTCACAAGCGGTGTGGTGAGAGATTGCACGTATTCCCCTGAAACTGCAGGTGACGTGTAGATGCATCGGAAGGGGGTTTTGAGAGATTGCAGGTATTTATTTTAAACTGCAGGTGACATATAATTTCACCGGAAGGTTTTTTTTACCATTGTGTGGCCCTGATACGACTCTCAGCATATTATAACAGAGAGACAAGTGTGAAAAAAAAAAAAATAAGCACCTAGGGCATTGTTGGAAGACCTGATACTCTTGCAGTCACTTTGAGAGAAGAAAAAAAAAAAAAAAAAAAAAGGCTGCTAATTTCAGGGACCCTCATACAACCTTGTGGCATCTTACACTATGGCGGCAGCTGGCATGTCACAGCCCCCTCCTTTCTTGAACGAAATTGGTGAACCTAACTTACCTTGGAAGGAGTGGGAAAAATTGTTTGAATCTTATTTGATAGCAATTGGAGGGGAAAGATTCTCGGCGTTGAGAAAGCAGCATATTCTTTTGCATAATCTGGGAGTGCATGGGCAAAAAGTGTATGAAAATTTAACGAACCCTGACGATGAAGAGGAGGATGAGGGGGATGGCTCAAATGATTATGAGAAAACGGTCAGAAAATGAGAAAATCATTTTGGGTACAAAGTCAATGTAGTCCTCGAGAGACATAAATTCTTTAGTAGGACACAAGGAAAGGATGAAGAAGTATCCAGTTATATTGCGTGTTTGAGGGGCCTGGCCAACACCTGTGATTTTGGTAACCTTGAGGATTCTTTAATACGTGACCAGCTAGTAAGATGTACCAATAATCTGAAAATTCAGGAAACATTGTTAGTTCACAATCCTACCCTGAGGGAGGCCGTGGATATAGCAAAGGGTATAGAACACACGGCAGAGTGCGTGAAACTAATTAAACATACCCCGGGGGATGAAGATGTTAAGGAGGTTAAAACGTATTCCAAACAAGAGAATAGAGTACTTTATCTAGAAGAAGACTGTAAAATTCATGAAGTCTCTCTCAAGAAAAATACCGCAAGTAACATGGATGGGAGTAAAAGTAAGTGTTTTAGGTGTGGGAACAGCAGACATCTGGCCAATAATCCTATGTGTCCGGCTCGCAACTGCGTATGTCGGAAGTGCGGTGCGAGGGGACACTATGCGAGGGTGTGCAAGAATGAGAGGGGTGAACGTAATGAGCAAAAAAAAAAGGAACATATAATTGAAGAGACCCAAGATTTAAAGAACAAGTTTGTGCTGCAATTGAAGAACTTGAGTGAGAGTGGAAAAGGAGGTACTTTATACCCTACGTGTGATATTGAACTGGATGGTATATGTGTAAGGGTATTTGCAGACTCTTGTTCTCCATTTATATTTATGGATTACAGTGTATTTGAAAAGAATTTTAAAAATAAGGGGTATAAACTGCAACCTGCAGACATCTCTCCGGGTGGTTACAATAATGATCCTTTACCTCTGATGGGCATGTTATGTCTTCAAATAACCTTTAAGGGTCGTCTTACTAAAGGGAAAGTGTATTTTACAGACAAGGGTTCCAATCTCTTAGGGTGGAAACATCAAAGGGAATTAGGAATCAAACTTGACCCTAACAATGAAGAACCTGTACTTCTGGTGGGTGAATCTAGATATGGTGTGAGCGTATGTGAGCAATTTCCCGATTTGTTTGGAGACAGATCGGGGTTGCTGAGGGGCTACCAACATAAAATAAAGGTGAAGGAGAATGCTATTCCGAAGGTCCATAAGGTCAGACCGATTCCGTACCTAATGCAGGAATCTTTAAAACAAGAATTGAACAAGCTGGAAGAACTAGGGGTCATAGAACCCATTGAAAGTTCACTATGGTTGGCCCCCATTGTAGTCACTAGTAAATTGGGAGGAAGAGGAATCCGTTTGTGTGTTGACCTTAGGGACCTGAATGCGAACATATGGGTGGAAAGGTTCCCCCTACCCAGGATCAATGAAATGTTGAGCACCATGGGTCCAGCCAAATACTTCAGCGTGATAGACTTGTCCTCAGCATATCACCAGGTAGAACTTCATCCTTCCTCTCGTTCCCTCACCTCTTTTATCACCCCATATGGAGCGTTCAGATTTTGCAGAATGCCTTTTGGCTTAGCCTCGGTGGCGGCTGTTTTTCAGCGTATCATGCAAAGTATATTGCATGGAATAAACAGGGTAATGTGTTTCCAGGACGATATTCTTGTTTATGGTGTTACTGTGAGCGAGCATGACACTACCTTGTGGAAGGTGTTTACGGTGCTGGAATGTGCTGGCATGACTATTCGTAGAGATAAATGTCAAATTGGAGTGGAGTCAGTTGAATATTTAGGCCATAAGATCACAAAGGAGGGGGTAGAGCCTAAACTTGATTTAGTGGTAGCTGTGAAAGAGGCACCTGCACCCACCAATAAGCAGGAACTCAAATCCTTCCTACGGTTAGCTGAGTACATGGCAAAGTTCGTACATAATTTTGTCGAGGTCACAGCTCCTATGAGAACATTGTTAAAAAAAAATTAATGGAATTCGGAGTGTCAGGAGGCTTTTGGCAAGGTGAAGGAGGCTATTGTTAATTCTCCTAATTTGGGAAAATTTGATTTCAAGAAAAAAACGTGGGTCACTACTGCTGCTAGTGGGAAGGGTCTTGGAGCTACCCTTTCCCAAGTCATAGAGGGACAGGAAAGGATCATAGCATTTGCATCTAGGTCACTGACTCCAGCAGAGGTGAACTATTCCACCATAGAGAGAGAAATGCTGGCATGCTATTGGGCCATCAATCATTTTAGTTTTTTTCCTATGGGGTCTACCCTTCACCATCAGAACTGATCACAAACCCCTCACCAGTGTATTCACCACCAGGGGAAGAGAACATGCCAACCCATGTATTGCCAAATGGATTTTAGGGTTGGAAGGGTATAATTTTGGGGTGGAGTATGTTCCTGGCAAAAATAATATTGTGGATGATTTCCTATCCAGATCACCGAGGGGGGTGGAATGGAGGAAGGGACACTCTTGAACCAGTACTACACATAGAACTGGCTGGCCTTACCAGAGATGAATGGGTAGAAAAAAACTCAAATGACCAAGTATTAAGATTGCTCAGGGAAAAAATAGTCAAAGGTTGGCCAGAGAGAGCTAGGTACCTGGAAGAGGAGCTCAGAGGGTATTACGAAGTGAGGTCAGAACTCCACATATCTGAGGATATGGTGATGGGATGTGAGAGAGTCATACCTCCATCTGAGTTGTGGAACAAACTAGTGGGTCTGGCTCACGAAGGGCATCTAGGGAGGAACCTTACCAAGAGTAGACTCCGAGCATCCTATTGGTTTCCCACCATGGATAGGTTGGTGGAGGACGCAGTGAGGGATTGTGTCAGTTGTGCCCTGAGCGACAAGACTAATGTTACAAGGAAGGCTCCATTGTCCCCTATTTCTGTCCCACTAAAACCGAGGGACAAGTTGGGATTGGACATTTTAGGACCCATATCTCAAACAGGTGTCAAAGGCAGATTCATATTTGTGTTAGTGGACTTCCACTCATACTGGATGATGTTTAAGATAGTGAATCAGGTGAATACCCAGGATGCAATTGACTTCCTAACGGAGCCATTCATGAGGGAAGGTATACCCAGTACCTTAGTGACCGACAATGGTGTGCAGTTCACCTCAGAAGCCATGAGAGAGTTTTTGATGAAGTGTAGTGTACACCATTTTAGAACGGCATTATACAACCCCCGTGCGAATGGTCTAGTTGAGAGAGCCAACAGGATGATTAAGGAGTGTTTGCAGATGGCGTCAGCATGCCAGGTACCAGGTGAGATAGCTCTGAAGCAGATGTTGTGGTCGTATCATACCACACCAAATTTAGTTACGAGAAATTCCCCATTCTTCTCACTGAAAGGAAGGCACCTGGGTACCAAACTTAGTCCTAATTGGCTGAAGGGAGGGGAACCACATGGCGAGCAACGTGAGGAGACTGCAGCTAAAATCAGGCAACACCAAGAGAAATACAGAAAGTGATGATCGTTTTGGCACCCAGAGGAGACCATGGAGGGTGGGGCAATGGGTTAAAGTTAAGCTTCCCGAACCCACCAGAAGAGATGGCAGCAGGTTCTCCCAACCAAAGAGGATCATTAAGGTGCAAAAGAATTTTGTAACGCTAGAAGATGGCACAGTATGGAGTATGGACAGAATTTCATGCAGCAAGGAACCAACTGGTATGCCCAGACAAGAATCTGGCGAGGAAATGGAAGACGTGCTGGAGCGCCACACCCAGAACAGACACACCAGGATCACAAAGCATCCAACATGGCACAAAGACTTTGGGCCTGATTCTGACCCCGGCGGTTCCTTACCGCCGGGGCCAGGGTCGGCGGGAGCACCGCCAACAGGCTGGCGGTGCCCCGCAGGGCATTCTGACTGCGGCGGTTTTGCCGCGGTCAGAAGTGGAAAACCGGCGGTCTCCCGCCGGTTTTCCGCTGCCCTGGGAATCCCCCATGGCGGCGCAGCTTGCTGCGCCGCCATGGGGGATTCTGACAGCCCATACCGCCATCCTGTTCCTGGCGGTTCTCCCGCCAGGAACAGGATGGCGGTATGGGTTGTCGTGGGGCCCCTGGGGGCCCCTGCAGTGCCCATGCCAGTGGCATGGGCACTGCAGGGGCCCCCGTAAGAGGGCCCACATTGTATTTCAGTGTCTGCATTGCAGACACTGAAATACGCGACGGGTGCCACTGCACCCGTCGCACCTTCCCACTCCGCCGGCTCAATTCTGAGCCGGCGTCCTCGTGGGAAGGCTCTTTTGCACTGGGCTGGCGGGCGGCCTTTTGGCGGCCGCCCGCCAGCCCAGTGCAAAAGCCAGAATCACCGTAGCGGTCTTATGACCGCGGAGCGGTGTTCTGGAGGGGGGAACTCTGGCGGGCGGCCTCCGCCGCCCGTCTGGGTTAGAATCACCCCCTTTGTTTTTGAGCAGTAAGGAAGGGAGATATGTTATAACCTTGTAACTTATGTGTGTATACATATTGATTATTGTAACCTGTAACATAGTTATTTGTTTTGGTTATCAAAATGTTTAAGCCAGTTAATCAGCATATAATTCGTATACTCTCATATTTGTATTAGTGGTATGTTCCGAATAGCTCCTAAGAATGTTGGGCATTGGAATGCCCTGGAGCTTGCCTTAGAATGTTGGTGAAGTACTATCTTATTCTGGAGTTGGTGAGACGATGTGTGAGGAGTTTATGGATTAAACAGGACCATTCAACTGAGCTGTGCCTTGTTCCTTCTTTATTTTTACGGCGCTAACTCGTGGAACACAACAGATCTCTTTCTTAGCCTTCTCCTTGAAAGTGACCAGAATCAGACTGGTCAAACCCAGGATCAGGAGGCAGAGGAGGGGGGTACCCAGATAGAATCAGGGGAGGGACCTGAGGACTCTGGGGAGGGTACTTCCAAAGACCTTTCAGTTATCAGGCCACCTAGTGAAGCTGGTATTGGGAGGGGGTCACACACCAGTAGGGCACCTTTCACTCCAAAAGCCCAGGTCACTAGGGTTCAGGTAGTTAGAGAAAGGTCCACTTCTACCCATTCTCACATTACCTCTGTGTCAGAGAATTCCCAAATCTCCCATCCTGAGGATAACACCCTAGACAGGGAACTTGGAAACCTGAGGTAGGGAATCCTTAGATGTAGAGAGAGAGAGACAGAAGTTGGGGTTAGTTCCCCATGGTGGCAGCAGCAGCAATCTTGATAGTCATCCTGTTAGAGAAACAGATTCAAGAAACCTGCATAAGATTATCCCCCCTTACAAGGAGGGGATGACATAAACAAGTGGTTTTCTGTACTTGAGAGGGCCTGTATGGTACAGTTGGTGGCTTCTATCCTGTGGCTATCTTTCACTGGCAAAGGTAGGGACAGACTCCTTACTGTCAGGGAGAGTGATGTCAACAACTAAAAAGTTTTGAAAGATGCACTCTTAGATGGATTTGGCTTAACCACTGAACAGTACAGGATAAAGTTCAGAGGTATCAGAAAAGAGTCCTCTCAAGACTGGACAGACTTTGTAGACTGTTCAGTGAAGGCCTTGGAGGGATGGTTACATGGCAGTAGGGTGACTGACTATGAAAGCCTGTATAATCTTATTTTGAGAGAGCATATTTTGAATAATTGTGTGTCTCACTTGTTGCATCAGTGGTAGAAAGAAGGCAGACAAATGGGTCAGAACAATAGTGAGCAAAAAAGCTCATTCAGGTGGTAACAAGGATGGCAAGAAGAAGGATGGTAAGTCTTCTGACAAGGGTGGGTACAAAGATAAAGATAATTCTGAAACTTCATCAGGCCAACAAAAATCCTCTGGGGGAGGTGGGTCCAAATCCTCTTCACACAATCAAAAGAAGCCATGGTGTTATTTATGTAAAAGTAAAGGTCATTGGGCAAGTGATTCCACTTGTTCAAAGAAAAACACCACGGCTCCCACTACCACAACCCCAACTGCATCCACTAGTGCCCCTAGAAATAGCAGTGGTGGTGGGAAGAACACTACAAATAGCCAGTCAAAGGGTGTAGTTGGGTTCGCTTTTGGGTCCATAATAAAAACTGGGGTAGTCAGTCCCAAGACAGTTTCTGTCACACCTGGTGGCACTGGCCTTGCCACACTGGCTGCTTGTCCCCTTACAATGGATAAGTACAAGAAGTCAGTTTTAATAAATGGTGTTGAGGCCCAGGCCTACAGGGACACAGCTGCCAGTATTACTTTGGTAACTGAAAAACTGGCGTCTCCTGCACAACACCTCGTTGGACAACAGTACAAGATTATTGATGTCCATAACTCCACTCAGTTCCTCCCCTTAGCTATAGTTCAGTTTAGTTGGGGTGGAGTTGCTGGCCCAAAGCAGGTGGTGTTATCACCTTGCTTACCTGTAGATTGTCTCTTAGGTAATGACCTAGAGGCCTCAGGTTGGGCAGAAGTAGAGTTTAGGACCCATGCTTCCATGCTGGGTATCCCCAAGGAACTGCTTCCTCTCATTTCAGCTGAAATGAAAAAGCGAAGGAGAGAAAAAGGCCTGAAATCTCAGGATCCTTCTCCAACAACAGGTAAAAAGGGCATCAAAGTATCCCCTACCCACCCTGCCACTAAGGATACCAGTCCTGTGGTGGGAGAAACCTCTCCTGGGGTGGAACCTGTACCAAGGGAACCATCAGCTACCACAGCTGTACTAACTGAGGTAAAAGTACCTCTCTGTGAGATAACTAATACTGATGTGAAAAATTGCACCATTTTAGTTAACATGAAGCATCCCTCCAACCCTCCCAGAGAAACTTTAGTGCAGAGGCCCTGCACTACCTCAGAACACTTAGGACACCAGTGTAATAATGATGTCCATAGGCGATGTGCTCTAGTTTCTTTTATTGAATCCTGGATAAATATCTCATCCACAGGTAAACAGCCCACAGCTCTCCTCACATCATTTTCCTCCTTCCCCAAGCCTTGACTAACCACCCACAGAATCTCCATCCCCACATTCCATGTCCCAAGAAGTATTCCATGAAAAGATATGGATGGGCTACATAAACTACAGGTGAGAATACCACACACCTTCCCCCCAAAACCAACACAGTAAACAAACCTCAGAAACTATAAACATCATATACAAGAATCAAGTATGCTCTACAATATAAATAAACCTACATAACAAAATTCATTCAGAATATATAGAAAATCAGACACTTTTCCTCTTTGAGATCACAATACGATTGAGATTCCATATGCGGCCATCATCAACTTTTACAGCATTTTTGAACAATTTCTTTACTCTAAACGGACCCCAAAATTAGCTTTCACCCTTACCCAAAACAGGTCTCTTAACCAAAACTTCATCACCAACATTCACATTCACATCACATACATGTTTCGTTCCATCAAAGTACTCCTTCCTTTTCTCCACTGAATTTTCCTCACACGTCCTGTCATACTCTCCATGTGACCAAGAGACAGCTTTATCCTTACCCCCAGTAACCCAACCAGGAACAAGCATCGTATTGGGTTTCCTTCCCCTGAATAACTCAAAAGGAACAGATCCTGTCGTAACATGTGGTGTAAAACGATAAGCTATCAAGAATTTTCTCAAGCCTTCCTTCCAACATCTCCCTGCAGTTACCTCCAACTGCACACACTCCTTCACACACCTATTAAACCTTTCAACAATACCATTCCCTTCAGGATGATATAACGAGCACAACTTGTGCTTAATCCCCAATCCTTTCAGATACCCCTCCATTTCTTTGGACACAAATTGTGGACCATTATCAGTAAGGATGGCATTGGGAAAACCCTCTCGAGCAAACACCTCTTCCAGAAGATTGATTATTCTTTTAGTTTCAATACTACTAACTATACCAATTTCCACCCATCTGGAAAATTGATCAATTAAAACCAAAATATATCTGCTTCCACCCTTACCATAAACAGGTCCAACAATATCCATTGCTACAACATCCCACGGCCTGTTCGATAAACTCCTAATACCCATCGAAGGTACTCTCGTTTTATAGATTTTGTCGCTATTACAACAGTCAGAGCAGTCTCTAATTACTCTTTCAATACCTAAATCCATCCCAGGCCACCAATAATTCAAACGAATCCTAGCTTTGGTTTTACTTATGCCCTGATGCCCACTGTGACCAAGTTGAATGATCCTCTCAACTAACGCACTCGGTACCACTAATCTCTCACCACGAAACAGTAGACCATCTGAAACTGACAACTCATCCCTCATCTTCCAGAACGTTTTCAAGATATTAGAATTCCTTACATCATCAAAATTCCATTTGTCCTTAAGGGAATCACATACTTTTTGCAAAACGGAATCATTTGCAACAGCATGAACCCAGTCATCATGGCCAACAATTCCTTCCGTAACACTACACACACTGAAATCGTTTTCCGGGCTTTCACACACATTTTCCTCTGAAACCGATGACAGTCTGGACAAACAGTCAGCTGTATTGTTATACGCTCCTGGAACATAAAACATTTGAAAATTAAAATCCTGAAGATTAACCACCCACCTACTTATCCTGGAGGAAATTTGGTCAAGACCCTTTTTCATAAAAACTTCAATCAAAGGCTTGTGGTCAGTATACACATGAAAAGGTCTTCCCCATACAAATTTTTTGAATTTGTTTACAGACCAAAAAACACCTAACGCTTCTCTCTCAATTGTGGAATAATTCACCTCAGATCCTTTTAAAGTTCGTGAACAATACACTACCGGTTTCCAATCCTGTCCTTCTCCTTTCTGTAAGAGAACACCACCTAAACCTTTCGTGCTAGCATCAGTCATGATCACACTCAACTCATTTGGATTGAACGATTTCAAACAACCCACACTAGACAATTGCTTTTTCACAACTACAAACTCGTTTTCACACAAATCACTCCACACATATTCAATACCTTTTTTCAGTAATCTCCGCATATTTTCTGTTATCATAGCTAAGTTAGGTAGAAACTTTCCATGAAACTCCACCATACCAAAGAAAGCCTGCAATTCTTCTTTGTTCTTGGGCGACTGTAGTCTTAAAATACCTTCTATCAAATCTTGTTTTGGGTATAGACCAGTAGAAGAAATTCTGTGCCCCAAATACTCTATTTCTTCCTTACTAAAATTACACTTACTGAGTTTTAACGTGAGCCCATGACCTTGTAGGATACCCAAGACTCTCCTAACCCTTTCTTCATGTTCTTCTTTAGTTCTCCCATACACCAGAATGTCATCTTGAAAATATTTCACACCTTTCTCCGCCCTAAATAGATCATGCATTAACCTTTGAAACACCGATGAGGCTGATACCAACCCAAACGGCATCCTTATGTATCTAAACGTTCCAAAAGGAGTAATGAACGTAGTGAGATTCCTTGAATCTGCATGAAGCTTCACCTGATGATAGGCTGAGGCTAAGTCTAACGTACTAAAATATTTGGCACCATGCAAAAGTGTAACCATTTCCGTGATATTTGGAAGTGGAAATAAATCACTCACAACAGCCTTATTTAGATTCCTTAAGTCGACACACAGTCTGATATTCCCCGAGGGCTTACGTGCGACAACAATCGGAGAAACCCATTCTGAAGCTTCAACAGGTTCAATGATCCCACTCTGACATAGATTATTCAACTCTTTCTCCACATCATCCCTCACCGATATTGGTATTGGCCGTACCTTACAAGCCACAGGAATTGCACCTTCCTTAAGTTTGATGTGATGTACATATTTGGTGAGACAACCTAGAGTGTCACTAAACACACCCTTGAATTCACGCACAAAACTTGGTACACTTTCCTTATTAACTTCTGTAGAAATTTCACACACATTATTAATACTCTTAAGAAAGTCTTTTTTGAGTAAAACAGGTGTGGTATTGTTAGGATCTAAGATGACCTCTAGTTCTCTTTGATGGGGCCAGCTTAAGACGCTATCCCCTTTTACCGGAACATAGATCTTGGCATAAATGGAATTTGACTTGAATACAATTTCCGATTTAAAGTATCCCCTTAGCTCAATAGTTAGACCTCCATAGCCCCCAGGGACAACATCTGGGTCTTCCAATTGTACTTTATCACTTAAATATTTGTCAAATATCTCATTTGACATCAACGTCAACCATGCTCCAGAATCAAAGAGAACCTCACACTTAATACCACACATTATTACAGTGTCTCTCGGATAATACTTTTTCTTCCCTTGCTCATCAACCATCAATATACAATCCTGTATCATTTTGACTGTTGAATCCTTCTGTGACCTACAGCATTTCGCAAAGTGCCCACGTTTTCCACATATTTTGCAGATAGCATTCATAGCAGGACACTTTTTAAAGGATGCAAAATGTCCTAAATTTCCACATCGAAAGCATTTGGTATCTTTGAATTTCGGTCTCTGAATTTGTGTTAGTTTCGCATTATCCTTTTCTCCTTCTGCAACTAATGCATGATTTTCCTGTTGCTCGTTTTTAGGAAATACTTTATTCACTGAAGGAAATCTGTTCTTTTCTAATTCCCCCACACATGCTAAGGTATGTTCCACACTTTTGGCAATTGTCACAACTTCTTGTAGAGACGGATCGTCCTTACTCCAAAGCTCTTGCCTGATCTTGTCACTTGAGCACTTGAGCATAAATTGATCCCTTATACGTTCTTCTAACATTAATCCAAATTTGCACGTAGCTGCCAATTTCCTTAAAGCAGTAATGTACTCCTCTATAGATTCATTTGGAGCTTGTTCCCGCATATCAAAGTGATATCGCTCCAGAATTGTGCTAATCTTAGGAAGATAGTGTAAATTTAGTTTCTTTATACAGAGTTCAAATTCATTTAAATCCGTTCCTTCATCCTCTGGCTCAGGTAAAGTTTCAAAAATTTCCAGTCCTTCACACCCCAAACAATGCATAAGAAGAGAAACTTTTCTTTCATTTGATAGCGATGAACCACATACTCTTGTATAGTGCAAAAATGACTTTTTCCATTTTGACCAAATAATAGGTGCTTCTCCAGGTACTGTTAAAAAAACGGAGGTGGAGGTATATTTTGCATTATGGTTATTTTTTAGAGAAGAATTGAATCACAATAAAAATTAAATCTTCTAAAGATATAATCTTATAGTAATTCCTTTATGTTTTTCCTTTGAATTACTATTTTGTAGAATATCAAAGTCATTAGTATGTCATTCAAACATGAAGACCATTTTCTACAGGCAATTCACCTTGTACTGTGTGAAGAAAACTTTAAGCTGTTTCACGATGGCACCGTAGCTGCAGGTGAGTTAATTCTTCCTTACTCTAAATGTTTGATTTTCACCATTTAAAGATAACCCGTTCGTTGTTAAATGACCACCACAAGCGTTATCTATGGAGCCTTTTCTGAAAGTGCCGCAACAAGCGCGCGATCGTCATCTGCCCTGTTCTTCTGAAACGGAGCGCGCAACTAAACAGACACACGGCGCCCGAATGCAGCGCTCTGCTGGAGCGTGACAGCGCTCGCGGAAACCATTCGGTATTTTAAATATAAACCCAAACGTCGAGTTACTTGCGACAATTACAGAAAAGTATTTTTCTCGGTGAAAAAAAAAACGTAATGGTTCCCACCTTCACCATACCATTAGAGTAAAACTTTTCCTCAAGCAGGCAGTTTATTACTAGGATCTTTGGATGTTTTCCTTCCTTCCTTTGTATTTTCTTTTTTCTCTTCTGTACTTTTCCTTCAATATTCTCACTCTTAAATAAAGAAACCAATCCATAAAATTAGAACTGAAAACAAATAAAACTCACCAACTGTACCTCCTGAAAACAGTACAATAGGTTCCAACTGTCCAACGAAAATCATAAATCCAACTGCTGTGTTGAGATATTCCATTGAACACATCCCATCCTCGTCGCCAGTGTAATAATGATGTCCATAGGCGATGTGCTCTAGTTTCTTTTATTGAATCCTGGATAAATATCTCATCCACAGGTAAACAGCCCACAGCTCTCCTCACATCATTTTCCTCCTTCCCCAAGCCTTGACTAACCACCCACAGAATCTCCATCCCCACATTCCATGTCCCAAGAAGTATTCCATGAAAAGATATGGATGGGCTACATAAACTACAGGTGAGAATACCACAACCAGCCCTTCCCTAGTATGGAGCTTATAGGACAGCAGCCCTGCCCTGCTCCAACCCAAGAGAAACAGCAACTCTGTTCTCTCTTACAGCCATATGGTCAAACGTTTTGCCCAGCTATGGCTTTATTGAGACAGCATCCCTGTCTGGCATTCTCTTCACTTGATATAGGCCCAGTGGATCAATCCCACTGCTCTAAACTAAAACTTACTAACAGGAACTCTGAAAATATAACCTCACATTGTTGATTAGCTATAAAAACTCCAAACAAGGTGGTTCACATCCCCACAGGGAAGTAACCATACAGTGGATGATAAAGGAAGTAACCAATCTATTGCAGAGCTACTCTCCACTTATCACCACTTAGACAATAAAGACTCAACTGGCCAAGGCTAGCCTTATTGTCCTTTGTTTGGGGGGGTGGGGTTATGTGAGAAGGTAGCCTCTTTCTAGCATTGTTACCCCCACTTTTGGCCTGTTTGTGAGTATATGTCAGTGTGTTTTTACTGTCTCACTGGGACCCTGCTAGCCAGGACCCCAGTGCTCATAGTGAAAACCCTATTTGTCAGTGTGTTTTGTCTGTCTCACTGGGACCCTGCTAGCCAGGACCCCAGTGCTCATAGTTTGTGGCCTAAATGTGTATGCCTGTGTAGTGCCTAACTGTGTCACTGAGACTCTGCTAATCAGAACCTCAGTGCTCATGCTCTCTCTGCCTTTAAATTTGTCATTATAGGCTAGTGACCACTTTTACCAATTTCAATTAGCACACTGGAACACCCTTATAATTCCCTAGTATATGATACCTAGGTACCCAGGGTATTGGGGTTCCAGGATATCCCTATGGGCTGCAGCATTTATTTTGCCACCCATAGGGAGCTCCGACAAACCTTTACACAGGACTGCCACTGCAGCCTAAGTGAAATAACGCACACGTTATTTCACAGCCATTTTCACTGCACTTAAGTAACTTATGAGTCACCCATATGTCTAACCTTCACTTGCTGAAAGTTAGGTGCAAAGTTACTAAGTGTGAGGGCACCCTTGCACTAGCAAAGGTGCCCCCACATAGTTCAGGGCCATTTCCCCGGACTTTGTGAGTGCGGGGACACCATTACACGTGTGCACTACATATAGGTCAATACCTATTTGTGGCTTCATAATGGTAACTCCGATCATGGCCATATAACATTTCTAAGATCATGGAATTGTCCCGCCAATTCAAATCTGGTATTTGTGAGCCAATTCCATGCACCCCCGGGGCTCCACTATAGACCCTGGGTACTGCCAAACCAGCTCTCTGGGATTTTCTCTGCAGCTACCGCTGCTGCCACCCCACAGACAGGGTTCTGCCCTTCTGGGGTCTGGGCAGCCCAGTCCCTGCAAGGCAGAACAAAGATTTTCCTCTGAGAGAGGGTGTTGCATCCTCTCCCTTTGGAAATAGGTGTTAAAGGCTGGGGAGGGGTAGCCTCTCTCAGCCTCTGGAAATGCTTTGAAGGGCACAGATGGTGCCCTCCTTTCATAAGCCAGCCTACACCGGTTTAGGGAACCCCCCAGTCCCTGCTCTGGCACGAAACTGGCCAAAGGAAAGGGGAGTGACCACTCCCCTGTCCATCACCACCCCAGGGTGGTGCCCAGAGCTCCTCCAGTGTGTCCCAGGTGTGAGGGCACTCTGGGGGCCTCTGAGTGGCCAGTGCCAGCAGGTGATGTCAGAGACCCCTCCTTATAGGTGCTTACCTGACTAGGTGGCCAATCCTCCTCTGAGGGCTATTTAGGGTCTCTCCAGTGGGCTTTTCCTCAGATATAACGACTTGTAAGTATTCACCAGAGTTCTACTGCACCCCTCTCTTCGACTTCTGCCAAGGAACGACCGCTGACTCCTCCAGGATGCCTGCAAAACTGCAACAAAGTAGCAAGAAGACTACCAGCGACATTGTAGCGCCTAATCCTGCCGGCTTTCACAACTGTTTCCTGGTGGTGCATGCTTTGGGGGCTATCTGCCTTCATCCTGCACTGGAAGCTACGAAGAAATCTCCCATGGGTCGACGGAATCTTCCCCCTGCTTCAGCAGTCACCAAACCTCAGTGTCACCAGTACTCTGGGACCCCTCTCATCCTGACGAGCGTGGCCCCTGGAACACAGGTGGTGGACCCAAGTGACCCAGACAGTCCAGTGGTCCAACAGTCCAAATTTGGAGGAGGTAAGTCCTTGCCTCCCCTCTCCAGACAGTAATCCTGTGCACCACGTGAACTGCAGCTACAAGGGTTTCTGTGCACATTTCCACAAAATCCTGCATGCACAGCCGAGCTTAGGTCCCCAGCACTCCGTCCTGCGATGCACAACTCCCTGAGTTGATCTCCGGCATCGTGGGACCCTATTTTGCAGTGTTGAGACGACCACTGTGTCCAGACTTCTTGAACCCATGTTCAAGGACTTCTGCGGGTGCTTCCTGCTTGTGCATGGGCTCTCTACATTGCTGAGGGTCCCCTCTGTCTCCTCTCCCAAGTGGCGACATCCTGGTCCTTTCTGGGCCTGGGCAGCACCCTTTTTCTTCAACCGTGACTCTTGCAGCTAGCAAGGCTTGTTTGTGGTATTTTGCCAATAAAACAACTCTGCATCCTCCAGCACTCCGTGGGACATCTTCTGCATGAAAGAGAAGTTCCTAGCACCTTTCGTTGTTGCAGAATCTTCAGCTTCTTCCATCCGGAGGCAGCCAATTTGCACCTTCATCCGGGGTTTAGTGGGCTCCTGCCCCCCCTGGACACTTTCGCGACTCTTGGACTTGGTCCCCTTCCTTTGCAGGTCCTCAGGTCCAGGAATCCATCTTCAGTGCTTTGAAATCTGTTGTGGTCTTTGCAAAATCCTTTACCACGACTTTA
The DNA here is from genome assembly GCF_031143425.1 of Pleurodeles waltl. Lineage (NCBI taxonomy): Eukaryota > Metazoa > Chordata > Amphibia > Caudata > Salamandridae > Pleurodeles > Pleurodeles waltl. The sequence continues at coordinate 1,764,954,528 of NC_090440.1, forward strand.
CTGTGTTTCTGGGGAAATAGTAGTACTTTACTCCTACTTTTCAGGGTCTTGGGGTGGGGTATCTTGGACACCCTTAGGCCCATATTTATACTTTTTTAGAGCCGCATTTGCGCCGCTTTCTGACGCAAATGCGGCGCAAACTAACAAAATGCTATTGTATTTTGTTAGTTTGCGCATCTTTTGCGTAAAAATGCGGCGCAAATTGGGCACTAGAAAAGTATAAATATGGGCCTTAGTGTTTTCTTACACTCCCAGCGACCCTCTACACACTACACTAGCCTAGAGGTCCATTCGTGGTTCGCATTCCACTTTCTTAGTATATGGTTTGTGTTGCCCCTAGGCCTATTGCATCCTATTGTATTCTACAGTGTTTGCACTACTTTCTGACTGTTTTACTTAACTGATTTTGGTTTGTGTGTATATTTTGTGTATTGTACTTACCTCCTAAGGGAGTATATCCTCTGAGATATTTATTTGGCACATTGTCACTAAAATAAAGTACCTTTATTTTTAGAAACTCTGAGTATTGTCTTTCTTATGACATAGTACCTATATGATATAAGTGGTATAGTAGGAGCTTTGCATGTCTCCTAGTTCAGCCTTGGCTGCTCTGCTATAGCTACCTCTATCAGCCTAAGCTGCTAGAATACTACTACTCTACTAATAAGAGATAACTGGACCTGGCACAAGGTGTAAGTACTATTGGTACCCAGTATAAGCCAGGCCAGCCCCCTACACCTCTCAATAGTGAAAACTGTTGTGGGATGCGAGCCGGAATAGTTTATGTCATTTCGGTCTCTAAGATTGTTACATGCTGCGGGAACGTACTTTTTCCTTATACACGACTGAGGGAAGTAGCAGAGATTTGGCACCATTTTGCTACTTCAAATGTGAATTTTGAGAAGTTGAGCAGACTCAAGGCTTTATTGTTTCAAAAACATGTGGTGCTCACATCTGCACGCGAGACCTATGCGCTTTAATTGGCAAGGTCATCAGCAGAGATTCAGTCCCTTTTAAGTACTAACTTTCCGAAACACTTAGGTGAACTCGTGGGACGAATATTTAATGCATCCAGTACTAATGGAATCGCTAATTTCTTTAAGGCTGTCGGTTCTGGTTTTGTTCACATCTTCTCCTACATATTCGGCTTAAAACCATCACCCATCCACTCAGTATTCTCCAGTATTTTCTGGGGATTTCCAATAACTTTGGCTATAATAGGTGGCCTTTTGCTATTGCTACTTTTATTGCACAATGGCTGTCCCGCCGCAACCAGGAGGACTGAAAGCGCTTCCACCAGCGAAGCTGTGTCGTGAATGCATGATGCAGTACTTTGGAGCATCACTCCTGGAATGATTGGAGTGTGACTGGTCTCTGTCATTCAGACCAGTTTTACATTGTGTGCAGCCTGTGTTTCGGTGCCTCTGGTATATTCTGAATGTGCACTGAAGATATGTCTTTCTACGCGGCGCCTGCTTTCATTGGATGCTGATCTGTTGATGTTCTTGCTGTGGGCTCATTACCAGACATGTGCTTTGAGGGTGCGTTTGCTACGGGAAGCCGTTTCTGAGTTGCCCTTTGTGGATTATGCAGCTCTAAACTCATTGTTGGGCACATCACGGAATGCTGCTGCCTTGACTGGAGCTCAGGCCTCAGCAGAATGCTCCTTGGTTTTCCTTGGCGATGAACTTCCTACTTTAGCACCTGTCAAAGTGAAAGATTTACTGTCTTCAATTGTCCTGGATTCAATTGGCAACTTCCAAAATGACTCTGACTTTTAAAATTCTGCTTTTCTGCGCCACAATTAACATTTTAAATTGTCCTTCTAGAAATGCTCAAGTGTCCTTTAACTTGTCATTATTGACATTCTTATACATACGTCTTAGGATGAATTTTAGTAGCTTTTATACATAATCAGGCTTTGAACTACCTTTGAATCGGCATGGGGAGGGTGTTGTGTAGCCATTTTAGTTTTAGCGACATACACGTTATTTTAGCAAACTAGGCCTGCCATTCTGCACTTTAACCTAGATAGATTTATTCAGCTTCATTTTATTATTTTAACAATAGCCACATTTGCTGTCTTGTTTTATTTTCCCTATCTAGCTGTTCTTTGCTTGAGCCAGCACTGAGTTCTTAAATGAGAAATTTCTTTCACTTTGTGCTTTTCTCAAGGCTGCAGTAAGATAGGTTACCGGCAAACGTGGTCCTCTCTGTCTCTGATATTCTCAGAAACATATACACACTTACTTGGGGATCCTTTCTTGGAACATTAGTTGTTTCACTATAAAACACTACTTTGACCCATGTACATTAGAGGGAGATTCCAGCCAGATGACCACAACTGTATGCTGATTGCTTAACGCTTCGCTGCAGCTGCTTATGCAGACTAAAGGCCTCTTGCTCAGGCATGAGGGATGATGTCTTCCCAGGGGAACCTGAAGGGCAGAACTGTAGCTTAACATGCTGTGCTCTAAAATAGTCTTGGTAGAAATCATTTTAAGAAACCGTAGTGACAATATGGTAGCGTTATTTTTATGCTTTACTCTCCTTGTCACAATTTTAATCCTGTCCTGCTTCATCATCCTGTAGTGAATCCTTCTTCGTTTTAATGGGATAACAGGAGTTAGCTTAGCCTTTGGCTTGCAGACTCGTTCCCCCTTCACCTAGTGACTTTTAATCTACTTAGCTTGCTCTGTCTTAGCACATTTAATTATTTATTTCTTCTAAGATGGCTGCCTTGTTTAGAGTTAAGCCACTTGTTATGGGTTACATTATCAGTGTCACTGCGCTAAGGCGTCAAGATCTAGCACCAAAGACAAACAAACAGTAGGCCTTCACACTCAGGGATTTTCCCTCTCTATACTTTCGAGGGATAATTGCCGTCCCAAGCATGTCTGTTATCTATTGTTTGGGAACACACCTACGTCAGGGGTCCTTGAAGATCTGTATAAATATATCGCACTTTAGACAGATAATCAGAGGGATTCCGACCAGAGGGCATCGCCACCATCGCTGATATCGATGCTGCAAGTCATCTTGACGCTGACCCAGTCTTCGTGTCCCTACGGAGTCTGAGATAGAGACCTCATTCCAAGGTAACGAGGGTTGGGGGCTCCTTTCATGGACATGGCATTGGCAGATTAGGTTTAACAAACCCAGCTCTCCTGTAGGTAGGAGGTTAGGTCTTACGCACTAGGGTATTAGGGCATATTACATTCCGTATGTCTTTTTCATGCATTGCAAGATGGTGGGGGTCTTTGTAATAATGACTCTCGTCTTCACAATTCTGATACTTGCATTATTCATTATCCTAATCATTGCAGCTCATGCAACTTATCGCAAATTGCAGTTATGTTGAATAAAAACTATTCAAACTTTACCGCATCTTTGTCATTGCCTGCGTTTGCATGAGACATGATACATCTGTGAGAAAGGGGTAATCTCCGTTTAACCACGACTCTCCCTGAGATGTCTTATTCTCGAGTCCGTGCGTAAAGGCTGCCACAAATCACCTTTTATTATTGTGTTTCTGATGAGGTACTGCTAGTGAGCCGGTAAGGTTGGGACAACAGTTGCGACTTGTTGTAGGAGAGACGTAGTCGCCTACAAACAAAAGTACTATCATCCATTAACCAGCAGTCTTGCCTAGAGCACGAGTCCAAACTATGACATGGCGCCACCAACTATGGTGTTAAGGCACTAAATTACAGATGCCCCAACTATCACTGCCTCACAGACAACAGGTACCCTAAGTACCATTATACGGAGACGTCCGTGGTCTTTGGGAAAATCCTCCTCAGCTGAAAAGGTAACACCTGATTACGCTGTAGGTTGTTCGAGCTCGAACTCATAAAAGGACTTTACTCCCCATATTTTGGTGTTCCGTTTTTCTAAACGAATATGGCTAACGCCATTGACATTCCTGAAAATGCTAGACAAGCACTAACACAACATTTATTAATGCATGGCCTCACAGACGAGGGCGGGGATGTTACTCTTATTATAGAAGCTAATGAAGCATACCAAACAGAAACATTTTACTGTTGGGTCACTTTTCCTGAGGTAGACCAAACAACGCATACTTTCCACGCATATGAAATTGCAAACGTACCTCAGCGGTACCAAACATACCAGGAGCATCAGAACTGGTTTGAAGGCGCCCTACCACATGTACTACAAAGAGTGAGGTTAGGTCCCTTAAGTAACGACGGACCTACATGGCCTATGTTTGCCACGTACACACCTCACCCTGGCATACAGAATATGCCACTAGCAGATCTGCGAGATTTATATAATGAATTTGTGACATTATATAGACGATTAGTTCAGTTCGTAATGCGAACATTGAACACTACACCGGCGCGTCCAGCACCGCCAGCACCTGGTGGTTATCAACTGGCTACTGGGATTAATCCGCAAACAGTACATACTATTATGGGTAAGGTACCCGCGGAACAGGAAAAAATACCGTTCTGGATTGCCCAGAAAACTAATCAGCTGGAAGCTGTGTTTCCCCATACGGGACCACAGGAAAAAAATAGAATTCTCACAATGTGCTTGCCTTTTGGGATGGTTCCCTTGGTGGATGACTGCCCCACATGGGGTACAGTCTTTGCTGCTATATACATTACCACACATGGTACCCCAACACTTGCCAATTTACCGGAAGTGTTAAAACAAATACAAAATGAGTATGGGGCAGCACCAGCCCTGGATTTGGGGATGAAATTAATGCGTAACTTTGACGCAGTATTCTCAATAATACTGAGTAACATTAAAGGGGAAGCGGTAGCACTGGCAATTCGCCAGCTTCTCCAGGAAACTCCAAACCAGGAACAAGAGAGACAGCTACCGAAAATTATCTCAGATACCTATACTAGTATAGAATGGGATAGTTTGGGAGCCAAACCAAAGAAGTTGGAATTGCAAGGTACCGCCCATAAGGAGGGTACGAAGCAGGCACAAGAGGGCACAAAGAAGCGCAGGGACAAACAAAAAGACTTTAAAGAAAGAAGGAATGAGCGAGCAGATTCTTCACACTTGGAGAACTCCAAAAGGAGATATAGGGGGTTATTCCAACTTTGGAGGAGTGTTAATCCGTCCCAAAAGTGACGGTAAAGTGACGGATATACCACCAGCCGTATTACGAGTTCCATAGGATATAATGGAGTCGTAATACGGCTGGTGGTAAATCCGTCACTTTTCCGTCACTTTTGGGACGGAATAACACCTCCTCCAAAGTTGGAATAACCCCCATAATCTTAGAAATAGGGAGAATATTAAAACTCCAGACAGATATACTGATTCACGTCCCTCTCGTTCCTTTCAGGACGCACTGGATAGACGTAGCGAGAGAGGGGGCCGTCAAGATCGACGTCCTGAATACGTCAAAGAAAAGAAAGACTCCCTCAGTCTAACATTAAAAAAGAAGAAAAGACTCCTCAGCATAAGCCACAGTTTAAAAAGAAGAAGGTGGCAGCACTGACAGCTAAGAATGCCAGTATACTTGAGAACGCTGTTGAGGAACAAGACGTGGGCAGTGACCCTGTTAGACAGCGCGGCAGAGGTCACGATATGTCGCCAGAATCTGAAAGATCATCTGGATGCGACAGCAACTAGCTATTTCATCGCAGTCGAAACAGCGGATGGCAGCATACTCCCCCCCGATAGGGTTTATGATTAAAAAATTCAGATTGAGGGAGACGTGGAGCGCGTTATTAGTATGATATTTTGGGATGAACTTAATAGTGATATCCTATTGGCCGAAAGAGACTGGCCACCTGAACACATTCGCAAGCTCCCGCATGGGGAAGATGTCATTTTGCCTTCTTTCTCCGATCTTGTTCCGGAAGCAGACAAAGAAGCCTATGCTTCTGAGTGGGCTTTAGCGCAAGCACCTGCGTAATACCGCAATCATGTAGGTTGGGACAAGTTGTCGCCTTGTCATGTTATTCCTGTTAGGTCAACACCCCAACCGCAGCCACAATATCCTGTTAAACATGAAGCGAAAGCTCCGGTGAAGGAAATACTCGCCCAACTTGAGTACCAGGGAGTAATGGAGCCCTGTACATCTGCAATGAATAATTCATTACTCCCTGTTGCAAATTCAGACCATTCATATAGGATAGTCATTGATTATAGACACCAAAATAGTCATACACATACATATGCTATACAGAATTCACACAGCACAGCACTTATAAATAATATAGTGCGTAAAAAATATAAAACAACATTAGACATCTCTAATGCATTCTTCTGCCAGAATTTAGCACTTGAAAGTCGGGACCTGAGCGTGTTCTCATTTGGCTCGCAGAAACGCTTTTGTCGTTTACCTCAAGGCTATGAGAATATCCCAGGGCTATTTTCAGCCCGTGTAACATCGATACTACACGATATCGATTCCGAGGCGTTATCCTATGTGGATGACATATATCTCACAGACGACGTCCTCGACATTCATCTTGCGAGGGTCGATCGGATCATTTTGGGATTTGCAGACCTCGGTTATAAATTCAATTTTAAGAAAAGCATGATAGCCTTTCTTAGTGTATTATTCCTGGGATATGAGCTATCAAACGAGGGAAAGAGCCTGGCCCCGCACTTCCTAGAAAAATGTGCTCAATTGCACCCCCCTAACACGCTAAAGAAACTCCAGTCATTGCTAGGTTTCTTTAATTTTGGCAGAACATACATTCCAGATTATGCACAAAGGATCAAGCCACTTTATGACTTGGTTCAGCCCAAATTTTCTAGCAGGCACTGTACAATTGAACACACACACATCCTTAGGGAAATGCAACGGGACATGCTAGAAGCTAAACACTTGCACACCCGTGACAATAAAAAGAATTTGGTCATCAGAATAATAGCTGGTGCCATTGGATTTACTTATATCACCTTTAATGAGGATGACACAGTACCCATAGCATATAAATCACATTTATACTCCAACGCTGAACAGCGTTTTGCACCTACAAAAAAGATTCTGACGACAGTTGAGATGGCTGTCATAACAGAGAGGCCACTTGCCCAGGGGAAACGTATTATTGTTGTCTTCCCGGTGCCGGCCTTAGAGGCTGTCACCAAAGCAAGCGTTCCTAACGCTAAAGCATTACATCCATGTTGGATTCAATGGGCAACGTCTCTGACCGCCACTGATGTCGATTACATTTTTGATCCAAAACTTCAGACACAAGAATTTCTTCAGTACGAACAAGAGTACCCCGCTCCTCTAAATATCTTGCCATTAGACAACTATCATACTGTCATATATACTGATGGTTCAGCACAACCGGCTGTAGGTACTAAACATCAATACTCGGCAGCTTGGGCAACCGTGAGCGGAGTGATGGAAGATGGAGTTTTCCACCCTTGCAATACCTACACGCACACCTTAGGGGACTGTACAGCCCAGTTGGCTGAGCTTAAAGCTCTTATTCTAGCGCTCGAACATACTGAGCCAGGCTGCCAGACTTTAATTTTCTGTGATTCTTATTACTGCGTCCAGTCATACAATGACTATCTCAATCATTGGAAACTGAACGGGTTTAGAGATTCTAAAGGGAACACCATTAAACACAAAATACTGTGGGTGAGGGTGGCTGATCTTAAGGATAAGCTGCTGTGTGTCTATGTAGTACATACATTGGGACACCAACATGTCGGAGTACACGTTGCCGGTAATACTTTGGCTGATGAAGCAGCCATTGCAGCAGTAGCTACGGCTTCTGTGGCTGCAGTGACTCGTTCACGAGATTGGATAATGAAATATTGTTTGCCGTTAAAGCTTTGGCTGCAGGCAAGTCCCTTCCTAAAGGATACCCTACGAACTATACTTACCATATCAGTGCACAGAATGTTGCTTACACAACAATTCCTGGGGTTGGAGATCGAGTGATTCCCAATGAAGACCAGAGATTAGATCTAATTAAAGCAGCGCATGTGGGTGTTGCTTTTGCACATGCTGGTGTACAGGCCACAATAACACTTCTACAGAAACGCTTCTGGTGGCCTGGTCTATGCAGACGAACAAAGCAGTATGTCCTTTGCTGTGACATTTGCCAGCAGATTAAGGGTTCTAATATCAAACGCCCACCGAAGACATCCCTCTTAGTGTCCAACAAGCCACTACAGTGTGTGTACCTGGAACATTGTGGTCCCTTACAGCCTGATGGTGCATACAAATACATTTTAGTTGCTGTAGATTCTTGTTCTAGATTCCTGTGGGTATGGCCACAGCGGTCAGCTGACGCCCGGACTGTTATAAAAGACTTGCTGATCTTTAGCGGTACATATGCGGTTGCAGCATTCCATTCGGACCAGGGCCCTGCATTTGCCTCTAAGGCATTCAGGGACACCATGGGGACGATGGGTGTTGAACTCCATTACTCCTCACCATACCATCCCGAGGAAAATTCAGTCGTGGTGAGGTGGAATCGTGATCTAAAGCAGTCCTTAACAGCTCGGGTTTTAGGTTCAGGCCGCAGTTGGTTACATCACCTATATGGGGTTCAGAGAGCACTGAATAATCTGCCAAGACGGTCCTTGGGGAACTCACTCCATATGAGGTTCTCTTTGGGATACCTATGTATGTCCCAGATCTTGATGCCCCTGGTATGGTGCCAGCAGAAACAACATTTGACATAAATGAACGTCTCACTGTTTTACAGGAGCTTCAGCAATTTCGTGATGATAAATCATCTGCAAGTGCTGCCACCTTAGGAATAAGGGACTTAGCGAAAACTTCGACTGGCTGGATTCCTTAAGTTGGGGATCTGGTTCGTGAGAAGATCGCAGTGAAGAAAGAATTCGGTCCATCATACAGAGCACCTGTACCAGTTTTGGGAATAAAAGGCACCAGGACTGTCATCTTACCACCACTGTCTGGTTCTAAAACGAACAGATTCATCTCCATTGATGACATCAAACTACACCATGTGGCCGATCCTTCACAGTTGACCAGGAGGTCCCTTGGGTGGTCCCCGATCCCCTCTCACTACCCAACAGGACATACATCTACATAGTAGGATGAACATCACTACTACAGACTATGCAACAATGACACCTCCTTGACCAGGGGGAGGGCGGAAAATGAACTTTTGTTGGTTCCAGTCACTTCTTCAGTGACCACCCCGGTTCAAGATCTAGCTGTTTTTTACACAAACACATCACAGACTAACGACCCTGTCTATCAAGAGCCCCCATGTGAAGTGGACCAAAGTACGGATGGTGCACCGGCTCCCGTGTTTGCAGAGACTGCCTCTGGCTGTTTCGTTGACATTGATGATTTTTCTTCATATTCATCCACTACTGTGATTGACAATGTTTCAAAAAGTAGTAAGCTGTATCAATGGCTTAAAAAGAACTATTTGAGATACCCATGGAACTACTTATGGTTCTGTTTGACATTTTTTGCATTATTTTTATGGATTGGTTTTTGACTGTTTTCTTGTTACTTATAAATGGTCATTATATTCCTGATCGCTCCCCTGTGGAGCCTTTTGATGAAGTTTTAACACCACATCCTCCTTCACATAAGGTCCGGAGAGATTTGTCCTGGATAAATATCACAGCAATACCGATTTCTGATGGGATTGTGTGGGACAAAGTTCCATTCGATATATACGGGCCTACTGAAATTATTCAAATACCATATGCGTTAAAAATTTCGATGACTGATGTAATTACACCTGATGTTTTCTCTGATGATTGGGATGTCCAAACAGTAGATTCCATGCTAACTGAGATGAAGGACTATTCCGCTTTTGAAAGTGATGATGTATATGAATATACAATGAATTATGGGGAAATGTTCTGCTATAACAATTGGGGACATTACTACCTACACCGTGCCACTAGATATAGGCCAGTATTAAACTATACACAGTGGGAACACTGTTGTACACCACCGGTAGGGAAGCCCAAAGTACTATAGTGATAAATTTACATACTTTTCTGGGCATGATTAAAAAAAAGCAGAGTCGTATTATTTTAAAATACCTCCGGCACAAATTAGGAAAATTTTGCTAACTGATACAAAACTGATTTACTCAGATCCTTTTGTTTCCTGGCTCGCAGTTGACGGATATGAATACTGGAAGAGCACTATTGATTTGAAAAGTGTATGGGGAACACAAGATTGGCAGATACAGGGTAGGGAGGCTTTATTCCGAGCATGCCTGATTCCTGTACAAATGATTTTCTTAAATGACACAATTCAGCAGACATCTTGTCTGGGGTTAGCAAAAATTAAAGACTTGAATACACCCAGTATCCCCACCCCGGCAAAGTTTAAAGATTGGCAATACTTCCTCAATATCACCGAGGACAAGTTAGATGCAATGGTTAAGGCTGGTACTTATAATTCTTCACTTTCCAGTCCCGGCGGGTGGTTAATATGGCCCACTAACACGAATGAGTGTCAAGTGCGTTTTTTTAACTCTTCAGGGGTTTTTTCAATTAACAGGCCAGACCGTCGCTTTATATCGGGTCAACATACAGGGATAGTTACGACATACAGTGTGGGAAAGCTGTGCCAGCAATGGGTACAGACCAACACGTTAGCCGCAGTTAAGCAACGCCTGAACACCCTTTCCAAAGATATAGATTTGCAGGACTTTTTGCTGGGTCCTAGGAAAAAGCGTTCGAAAAGGTTTTTATATGCTATGTACAATGAAATTTGGAAACTTTCCCAAAATGAGGCTGCTGCGCGTTTAAGGCAATTGGATAGAGAAAATTTAGAAAAAGCATTAGCTGTTGTTGATAGCGGCATGAATACACTGTCCAACAGGATTTATTCACTGTCAAATATAGTGTTGTCTGCTATTGATATCACTCAGACAGACCTGTCCCGGTTATATCATGGGCAAACACAGCTACGTTCCATCATGCAGGTGGGTTGGACATTACAGACACTGAAAAGTGGCCGCATTCCATGGAAGTATATTAATGGGAGTGACTTCTTCACTGCTTTTAATTTCTCCAAGGAACAACAGACAATGGCTAAAAGGGAGGCTAGTTTCACCATGCTTCGCGTAGAAAAGTTAGATAAGTTGCCCTTCACGGTAGCACAGAGTCCTTCAACTATCTGGCTCTTACATGGCATTATTAACTTGCTGATTTCTACCTTTCGTTTCTCGAACTGCCTGAAACATCTTGCAGTAGGACGGTACGAGCAACTAGGAGATAGCTATATTAAGGAGGAGTGGGAGTTGCCCTTTGACTACAGATGTCTGAACGGCGAAATAGAGGTCTTTCTTAGCGGAAGCGAATGTGAGACTGCTGTTCGTCATTCGATGATATGTAAGCAGGTGTCTCTTCACGGTCTTTGCAATGCGGGGGTCCCGAATTTGGCCTGCTTGTTGAGGGTTACCTCCGTCCCTTTGATTCGCCTGGTATTTCATGTACTTTCCAATGGAAGTTATGTGGTACTGAACGATCAAAGTTGTTGCGGCATGCGACCAGGAATTGCCTACGCAATCTCGGTCTCTAAGGTCATTACATGTTGTGGACATGTTTTGTTTCCCCCCACACGAGAGATAAAAGTATCTGACATGTGGCCCCACATATATATTATTAATGTGAACTATGACAAGCTGAGCAGGCTAAAGGCGCTATTGTTTCAAAAACAGGTCGCCTTGACATCCGCAAAGGAGACGTATGCTCTCCAGATTGCGAGATCATCAGCCGAGATACAATCCCTATTAAATACCAACTTCCCCAAGCACTTTGGAGAGCTGGTATCCAGAATATTCAATGCTTCAAGCACTACTGGGATTGTTCACTTCTTTAAGGCTGTCGGGTCTGGTTTCGTATCCATCTTCCAGACTGTCTTCGGAGTCATCCCGTCAGCCATCCACTCGCTCTTTTCAAGTGTGTTTGGTGGCTTTCCAATCATTTTGGCTTTGATTGGCAGACTACTACTGCTATTTCTTCTGATTCGCAGTGGTTGTTTCTTTCCAGCGACGCAGAGCAATGGAGCCATTCCCACCAACTCCACTGTGCCGTGAGCGCATGGTTCGGATCTTCGGTGCACCCTTGCTGGTGGAGTTGGAGCACGACTGGTCGTTGTCATTCCGGCCCCTTCTCTGGTGCGTACAACCAGTCTTCCGCTGCATATGGTGTCTCTTTGAACATCTGCCTATGGTCTGTCTTGCTGTTGTACCGACATCTCCTGTGGACCACGCACTGCTGATGTCCCCGATGACGGTTCACACACGGTCATACCCCTTGAGACTGAGGTTGCTCCGCGAGGCCACCTATGAGCCTTCTGTTTTGAGATCTACCGCGGATGAGGGCACCGCAATGGATAACGTTGTACCAGGAACTACTGCTCACTACTGCTCTGTGGATCCGTTTGTCCACCCTGAACTCGATTTTACATCAGATGATGTTGACTCATTTCTGAGGTCCTTGGTTGGTGACTTCAATGACACTCTCCAAGATCATGCGTAGAGCACATAATTTGATGATTTGATTTGCCATTCCAGTTTTAAAATTGTACACTTCAATTAACTTGCTTTGGCACACTGTGCTTGTCATGGTTGACATTAACATCTCTGTATGTGTTTTAGTGACATTGTTTTTATTTTATTTTAACACATTTTAAAGATTTTTTAGCTGATTTTTATGTTTTAAGCTTTTAGTTCAGAGCAATTTTTAGCATTTGGGTTCCTATACCTTCGTCATACCTGTTACGGCAATGGGGAGGGTTTAGTAAATCCTACTTCGTTTTAATGGGATAACAGGAGTTAGCTTAGCCTTTGGCTTGCAGACTCGTGCCCCCGTCACCTAGTGACTTTTAACCTACTTAGCTTGCCCTGTCTTAGCACATTTAATTATTTATTTCTTCTAAGATGGCTGCCTTGTTTAGAGTTAGGCCACTTGTTATGGGTTACATTATCAGTGTCACTGCGCTAAGGCGTCAAGATCTAGCACCAAAGACAAACAAACAGTAGGCCTTCACACTTAGGGATTTTCCCTCTCTATACTTTCGAGGGATAATTGCCGTCCCAAGCATGTCTGTTATCTATTGTTTGGGAACACACCTACGTCAGGGGTCCTTGAAGATCTGTATAAATATATCGCACTTTAGACAGATAATCAGAGGGATTCCGACCAGAGGGCATCGCCACCATCGCTGATATCGATGCTGCAAGTCATCTTGACGCTGACCCAGTCTTCGTGTCCCTACGGAGTCTGCGATAGAGACCTCATTCCAAGGTAACGAGGGTTGGGGGCTCCTTTCATGGACATGGCATTGGCAGATTAGGTTTAACAAACCCAGCTCTCCTGTAGGTAGGAGGTTAGGTCTTACGCACTAGGGTATTAGGGCATATTACATTACGTATGTCTTTTTCATGCATTGCAAGATGGTGGGGGTCTTTGTAATAATGACTCTCGTCTTCACAATTCTGATACCTGCATTATTCATTATCCTAATCATTGCAGCCCATGCAACTTATCGCAAATTGCAGTTATGTTGAATAAAAACTATTCAAACTTTACTGCATCTTTGTCATTGCCTGAGTTTGTACGAGACATGATACATCTGTGAGAAAGGGGTAATCTCCGTTTAACCACGACACTCCCTGAGATGTCTTACTCTCGAGTCCATGCATAAAGGCTGCCACAAATCACCTTTTATTATTGTGTTTCTGGTGAGGTACTGCTAGAGAGCCGTTAAGGTTGGGACAACAGTTGCGACTTGTTGTAGGAGAGACGTAGTCGCCTACAAACAAAAGTACTGTCATCCTTTAACCAGCAGTCTTGCCTAGAGCAAGAATCCAAACTACGACAATCCTAATTATTGTTATCTAAGATGCAGTTGCTTCAATAAAACCCTATTGAATTTTGTTTGCCTCGGATTGTCCTTGTATATGTGAGACTAATGTAACTGAGACAAACGGATGATATCTGAGTGACCACAATTTCCCTGAGGAGTCAATTGTGTCATGTGCTCGGTTGCCCAGTCATCCCTGCTCTTGGGTGGAGATGAGGCACTACTAGTTAGTCGGAACAAAACCCGGATTAGGCAGACAGGTGTCACCTGTAGTGGGTTCGGACTCAGTCCCCCACAGTGTAAGTGATTCTGCTGCCCAAATCCAGTAGTTCCATTAGAATAATGAGAGCCTACGCGACAGTCTCAAACGGCCAAACTCAGTGAGGAGGGAGGACCTGCCAGAAAATTTCCCTAGAGCAAAGCCCTTAATCATGTTTGTGCCCCTTTGGGCATTCTGGGGGATACTTGCACATGAGGAATGAAACGTTGTGCCCCAGCCGGCCTCTGAGGCTATCTGCCGTCAGAGATCGCCTTTTGAGGTCAACTTGTTCCTTTACGGGCATTACAGTGTTTCTTTTTCCAGTTCCAGCAGCGAAGCACAGAGAAATCAATAGGCAAGATAAAGTTCCCCCCTTGTCAAAAGTTTTTAAAGGGGAGAGGAAGATTCCAGAAGTCAGACACCCCTGGCCACTCCTTGGATGCCAGTTCAAAATGGCATCATGCAGGAGTTACTGGTCACATCTGCTCCTGAGGTCTCCGCTCTTCCTCTCGTTGACATCACTGCCAGGGTCTTGCATGCCAAAAGTTCAAAGAAAGCCACTTGCTGTGTTGGCTCCAGTTGCCTGGGCTTCCTCCTTTGTTCAGTTGGCTTGGACAGCCCCATCCCTGGTACACTGTGACAGCTGAGTAATTGATGCAGATTATTTTCCCCCACTACTTTCCTCCCTAGCAGCTGGATGAAGTACTGTTAATTGCTCCCTTTGTGTGGCGAGGTCTTTGTTCCTGCTGCTGGAGAGAAATATAATTAATTGGGCACAGCAGGATGACAAAAGGCCTGGGCTCTGATCCTGAGCTGAGCCAGAGAAATATTACAATTCTGGATGAACCATAAAGTGTACAGGTATCATTTTGGAAATTACAGAATTTATTTTTTGGTATAGGTTACACCCCAGTTCAATATGTCAATGGTCTCTGTAGGCCAAAGGAAAATGAAACTGCACTCTAAGGCGGTTCTCTCCCAATGTCCATATTGCACCAGGCTACCTGTGCACAGTTACCTGGCTGTGCACAACAGTAGTCTCCCATGCGCAGCCCGCACATGTGTGCACACATGTTCATGTGCAACAAGCCAAGTTCCCCTTACCCTTGCTGCGTTGCAGTGGCCTTATCTTAAAAGGCGGACACTGAGGGTGAACATGAGCAGTCCATTTGCCATGTGATTACAGTGAGTGAGGCTTATGTAGCGAGATTCACTCATAGTAAAAAGTCCAAAAACAGGTGAGAAACAAAAACGAAAACAATCCGGGCGTACTGAATGGGCGGAAACCAATTCCAACAATCTTCTATTAGCGTACCTGTGTTCATAGATGCCTCCTCCTTGCTCTCTTGGCTTAGGTGCTTGTTTCAATAAATTAAATTGGATATACACACAGATGGCTTAGTGCTAATCTCAAGTATTGATTACAAAGATTGATCTTGATATAGAAGGAGCAATGTAATTTGCCCTACTGGCAACAGGAACATAAGCAATCTGTACAATAGCTAATGGCAAGGGATCAGTACAGCCATGTGAAATTGATGACTCCAAATAGCCTTGTGAATGTCCATACAGCCCTTTACCTCGGGGTACTGCCCAATTTCCCAGATAGACCCTTCCAGCTCTAAATCTCAGTATCTAAAATAATCTGTATCTGAATCTCAAAATAATATCACATCCTTGATCCTCCACTTTTCCCCAGGCCACAGCAGGATTGTAAATCAACATTTTTACGACAATACCACATGCCACATGCCAGCTCCTCACAGATACCACCAAATACTTTCTAACTGAACAGGTCAAAGACATAACTGCATCATGTACACTGACATCCCCTGCAGGCAAAGCAATCAGGCTCCCCAGGCACTGTAAATAACAGAAGGCACATTATGGATTTACTTGTTACTCATGATGCACAGCACGTCTCACACCTTTCAACACACAGCCTGACCCACCAGAATATGCAGACCTTTACCCTACCATCCATCTCTTAACACCTCTCTAACATATGCTTCACCACACACATCAATCGACACAACCCGTCATGAGTATCAATGTCCTTCTGAGGAGAAAACCTGCTAATTTCCAGGAAGAATATTGTTATTAAGTAACTACAAGAGATCAAAGAACATTGGGGCAGGTGAGCAGACAGACACCTGGTAATCACATGGCTGGAAGCTACAAATTTTAAAGGTAACCCAACCAGAAAGGGAATCACCCATCAGGGAGACATATCAGTAATACATGTATAAGTTCCATTGGTATGCAAACACCCCCATGGAAGAACTTCCATGGCCAAATCCACAATTGCAATCAGTACATAAAGAAAAACACTTAAAGGCCAAGTAATTGGTGAACATGTACAATATATACATTTCATAAAATAGTTATACTGGCCTCTCCCTCCTCAGGCATACAAACTCTGGCACCCCATGAAGATGTTCTATACACACAAAAGCCATATGATACTCACACCAGGACACACATATTCACCTGAAAAGAAAAGATCCATAAATCTCCTGCCCTGAAATCAGGCCCTTTCTGAGGACATTTTTTCAGGTTCAGTGATCACCTACATTACCTCCAATTACCAAGGAAATAAATGCTTATGCGTCCTGAGACACGAGTCTTAACAGCCCCTACTTTTCCCTAAAAAGCAACCATCAGACTCTAGTCACTGGCAATATCAGAACCAAATATAACATAATATATCCAGTTCACCAGCTAAGTTATTGGGTGGTCATTTATTTTCCCTGCACTAGACTGGACAATCATTTATTGAGAGTTATTTATTATTGTGTGCCAGTGAACTGTGAATGCTGTCCACACCATCTTCCCTGATTTGGCCTTGGACTGCTCTGCCTAGCTACCCTGAGAGAGTCAAGTGCTACAATGGGATGCTTGGTTCCCAGTAAGATGAATTTTGGTCCTATTAATTGTGACAACTAATAACCCAATTTCCTCAAAGTTTAAGAGGAACCTGGGCTATTCTCATGTCCCCACTTCTCTCACAATAGTCAGCTATGTCACTCTGTTCTTGTACAGTTTATCATCAAAGACATACTTTGTATTCCCAAAACATCACATGAGAGAATTAGTTTTACAGCTGAGGGATGCAAGTGGATTACTGTTCTGTTAAGTGATTGTAGGAAGTTGGCTCTGTATGTGCTATTTCAAAGTAAGGAATAGCATGCACAGAGTCCAAGGGTTCCCCTTAGAGGTAAGATAGTGGCAAAAAGAGATAATACTAATGCTCTATTTTGTGGTAGTGTGGTCGAGCAGTAGGCTTATCAAAGGAGTAGTGTTAAGCATTTGTTGTACATACACATAGGCAATAAATGAGGAACACACACTCAGAGACAAATCCAGCCAATAGGTTTTGTTATAGAAAAATATATTTTCTCAGTTTATTTTAAGAACCATAGGTTCATATTCTACATGTAATATCTCATTTGAATGGTATTGCAGGTAAGTACTTTAGGAACTTTGAATCATTACATTAGCATGTATACTTTTTACATAAAACACAATAAGCTGTTTTAAAAGTGGACACTGCAATTTTCACAGTTCCTGGGGGAGGTAAAGTAATGTTAGTTTTAACAGGTAAGTAAGTCACTTACAGGTTTCAGTTTTGGGTCCAAGGTAGCCCACCTTTGGGGGTTCAGAGCAACCCCAAAGTTATCACACCAGCAGCTCAGGGCCGGTCAGGTGCAAAGGTCAAAGAGGTGCCCAAACCACATAGGCTTCAATGGAGAGAAGGGGGTGCCCCGGTTCCGGTCTGCCAGCAGGTAAGTACCTGCGTCTTCGGAGGGCAGACCAGGGGGGTTTTGTAGGGCACCGGGGGGACACAAGTCAACAGAAAAAGTACACCCTCAGCAGTGCGGGGGCGGCCGGGTGCAGTGTGCAAACACGTGTCGGGTTTCCAATGGTTTTCAATGAGAGATCAAGGGATCTCTTCAGCGTTGCAGGCAGGCAAGGGGGGGGGGGCTCCTCGGGGTAGCCACCACCTGGACAAGGGAGAGGGCCTCCTGGGGGTCACTCCTGCACAGGAGTTCCGTTCCTTTAGGTGCTGGGGGCTGCGGGTGCAGGCCTTTTCCAGCCGTCGGGAAATGGAGTTCAGGCAGTCGCGGTCAGGGGGAGCCTCGGGATTCCCTCTGCAGGCGTCGCTGTGGGGGCTCAGGGGGGACAACTTTGGTTACTCACAGTCTCGGAGTCGTCGGAGGGTCCTCCCTGAAGTGTTGGTTCTCCACCAGTCGAGTCGGGGTCGCCGGGTGCAGTGTTGCAAGTCTCACACTTCTTGCGGGGAGTTGCAGGGGTCTTTAAATCTGCTCCTTGAAACAAAGTTGCAGTTCTTTTGGAGCAGTGCCGCTGTCCTCGGGAGTTTCTTGTCTTTCTTGAAAGAGGGCAGTCCTCAGAGGATTCAGAGGTCGCTGGTCCCTTGGAAAGCGTCGCTGGAGCAGGTTTCTTTGGAAGGCAGGAGACAGGCCGGTAAGTCTGGGGCCAAAGCAGTTGGTGTCCTCTGTTCTTCCTCTGCAGGGGTTTTTCAGCTCAGCAGTCTTCTTCTTCTTGTAGTTTCAGGAATCTAAATTCTTAGGTTCAGGGAAGCCCTTAAATACTAACTTTAAGGGCGTGTTTAGGTCTGGGGGGTTAGTAGCCAATGGCTACTAGCCCTGAGGGTGAGTACACCCTCTTTGTGCCTCCTCCCAAGGGGAGGGGGGCACATCCCTAATCCTATTGGGGGAATTCTCCATCTGCAAGATGGAGGATTTCTAAAAGTTAGAGTCACTTCAGCTCAGGACACCTTAGGGGCTGTCCTGACTGGCCAGTGACTCCTCCTTGTTGTTCTCATTATTTCCCCCGGCCTTGCCGCCAAAAGTGGAGCCGTGGCCGGAGGGGGCGGGCAACTCCACTAGCTGGAGTGCCCTGTGGTGCTGGAACAAAGGGGGTGAGCCTTTGAGGCTCACCGCCAGGTGTTACAGCTCCTGCCTGGGGGAGGTGTTAGCATCTCCACCCAGTGCAGGCTTTGTTACTGGCCTCAGAGTGACAAAGGCACTCTCCCCATGGGGCCAGCAACATGTCTCGGTTGTGGCAGGCTGCTGGAACCAGTCAGCCTACACAGATAGTCGGTTAAGGTTTCAGGGGGCACCTCTAAGGTGCCCTCTGTGGTGTATTTTACAATGAAATGTACACTGGCATCAGTGTGCATTTATTGTGCTGAGAAGTTTGATACCAAACTTCCCAGTTTTCAGTGTAGCCATCATGGTGCTGTGGAGTTCGTGTAAAACAGACTCCCAGACCATATACTCTTATGGCTACCCTGCACTTACAATGTCTAAGGTTTTGCTCAGACACTGTAGGGGCACAGTGCTCATGCACTGGTGCCCTCACCTATGGTATAGTGCACCCTGCCTTAGGGCTGTAAGGCCTGCTAGAGGGGTGACTTATCTATACTGGCATAGGCAGTGAGAGGCTGGCATGGCACCCTGAGGGGAGTGCCATGTCGACTTACTCATTTTGTTCTCACCAGCACACACAAGCTGGCAAGCAGTGTGTTTGTGCTGAGTGAGGGGTCTCCAGGGTGGCATAAGACATGCTGCAGCCCTTAGAGACCTTCCCTGGCATCAGGGCCCTTGGTACCAGGGGTACCATTTACAAGGGGCTTATCTGGATGCCAGGGTGTGCCAATTGTGGATACGAAAGTACAGGTTAGGGAAAGAACACTGGTGCTGGGGCCTGGTTAGCAGGCCTCAGCACACTTTCAATTCAAAACATAGCATCAGCAAAGGCAAAAAGTCAAGGGGTAACCATGCCAAGGAGGCATTTCCTTACAGTGATGAACTGGCACTACCCACTCAGTGCCAAAACACATTCTTGATATAGTAATAGTAAATTGGAAAAGACTTCAACAGTTTGTGTCCATCTCTGTAGGCAAATGTGCCATTAGAGATCAACAATGATTAGAGAAATTGAGGTATAGCTCATAAAAATGAATCCAGTGACTGACACCAGATGCTGTATAAAACAAAGCGAGTGGCCCTGTACCTGCTTGGTGTACTGTAAACTGAGAAGTTATAGAAAGGGGCAAGGATAATAAGAGCAATGTCTCAGGATTGTATATACATAAATACCTGTTAGACCTGATAGCCTTAGGTTGCCCCTTCCCCCAACTTTTTGCCTATCTTCGCCACTTTTCTCGCTTTGCTGGCTTTAGGACTCTGTGCACTTAACCATTGCAACCCAGTGCTAAAGTGCTTGTGCTCTCTTCCCTAAACAGGATAATACTGGTTCTCCCCCAATTGGAATTTTAATTTACTTGCAAGTCCTAAGTAAAGTGGTACTACATGTGCCCAGTGTCTGTAAATTAAATGCTACCTGCGGACCTGCAGTACTGATTGTGTCACCCACCTAAGTAACCCTTTGACCATGTCTCAGGGCTGCCATTGCAGAGCCTATAAGTCCAGTTTACCCTGCCATGTCAACCTGGCAAAATACCCCTTTTTTCATTGCCCAAACCTTCCCTTTTTATACATATGTCACCCCAAGGTAGACCCTCAACTGCCCATATGGCAGGGTGCAATATATTTAAAAGGCAGGACTTGTACTTTTAGGTTTTACATGTTCCGGTAGTGAAAAAACCCCAAAGTTGTTTTTCACTGCTGCTAAGCCTATCTTTACTGCGAGATAACATTGGGATTACTTTATTACATCTTATAATTGTAAGTCACAATCTGGAATAGATACAGTTTTCAACTCTGGTGTGTCTGGAATCACAATTAAAAATCATAATTTATGATGATGTCAGATTTTAAACTGTAATTCTGAAAATGCCACTTTTAGAAAGGTGTCATTTTCTTACTTTAACTGTTTGGTGCCTTCTGCCTATCTCCGATCACTTATCTGGGTTGGATGACAGCTGGGCATGCATATTCCCCCTAGACAGCCATACACAATGGAAGCTTAGGTGTGACTTGATGGGCCATCCTGAAAGAAGAGGAGGAAGGAGCTGGCCACAGCCTCACACTTACACCTGAATAGGCTGTGTCCTGTCCCCCACACAAAGGGCTGTATAACCCCCTATAGTGAGTCTGGAGCAATGGCAGGACCTCTGTGCACTTCAAAGGCCTGTCTATGATGGATCCCCCACTTCAAAGGCTAAACTGTGTATAAGTACTGGACCTCTGACACCACCAACTCAGTACACTTCTGGACCTGTGACTACCCTGCCAGAAAGAATAACTGCTGTACTGCTGAGGGACTGCCACCCTGCTAGACCGCTGCTTTGCTGGTCTCCTGCCTTGCTGTGCTGCCTGCTGTCCCCCTGCCTGGGTGAGAAGGACTGGACCTGCATCACCTGAACTCAGCGTGACTCAAAGGACCAGCTGACTGGTCTCAGGTACATCAGAGACTTCCAACCAACCTGCTTCTATGCCTGGACTCTGCCATCTGTGGGTCTGCCCTTCCAAGTGGTGCTACCCCTGTCCTCAACCCTTGGAAGCGGGACTAAAGTGTTTTGTGGCAGCAGAACCAAAGGATCCCCAGTTGTGTGGGAAAACTCAAAGCACCACTGCTGTTGCATGGACAGAATCGGTGCAATGCCTTGGGAACCAGTACCGCCATGATTTCTTTGGTGCAAGGTCCCTGCATCACTGTGGACAACAGCCTTGATGCTGAACTCCGCCACTATACTCGTCGGAATCAGTGCATCACCTTGATGTCGACGTAACATGCACCTTCATTCGAAGTCCATCACATCTCGGAACTGACACATTGCCACTGCCGCATGGAGAAGTTCGACGTATCTCCTCAACTGTGTGGGGGAACATTGAGGCATCTCTTCAACTGCATGGCCTTTCCGCACCAGGATTTTAAGGTACTTTGGTTCAGAGGGCCCAATAAGGGTCCTTGTAGCTGGCCCGTGCTCTATCATAGTCGGCCTGAACTTTTAACTTTGTCCCAGTCCAGCGTGACCAGATATCCATCGTTGGAGCTTCTTGCTTTTAAGCTCTATTTTACAGTTTATTCTTTAAAAGTTCATATCCTAAGTTCTACTTATTACATTTTTGTCATTTTGGTTTTGTTTTATTTATGAAATGTTGCTCTATTCTTCTAACCTGATGTGGAATTTTTTGTGTGGTGTTTTCACTGTTTTACTGTTTGAAGTTTTGCACAAATACTCAACACACTGCCTCTGCATTAAGCCTGACTGCTCTGTGCCAAGCTACTAGAGGGTGAGCAAAGGCTAATTTAGGGTTTGCCTGACACTTACTCTGACTAGGATTGTGGTAGCTGCTTAACTAAGGTTAATACCCTAGTCAACCAACAAACTAATTTCTAACAATACCTCTTTTGACTAATTAGTGACTATAAAGGCAGCACTACAGAGAATGTGTCTGAGCTTGTAACTAGAACCTATTATGTTCCCAGTAGTCTGCAGTGGGCTTAGAGCCCAACTGAGCAATTTACCAAGCAGTGCCTGAAGGCCTGCACTCTTCCCATCTACACATAGCAAATCTGTATCAGGAGAAGGGATGATGAAAGGCAACAGTACTCTAGAACAAACACAATGTGGATGCAAAGATACCACCAGGACCAGTGGGGCTGTACCAACTTACACTTTGAGGGTCCTGGACATTGGCATTGGGGAAGACCAATAGTGTAATGTGGAATGCATTTTTTTAAAACAGGGTGGGGCTAAACCATGGTATGGTAAAGTATTGTCATTTGTCTATATTGAGTCTTAGTCCCCAAGAAGAAGATCTTAATTCATTTCATCAAATTCTAATAGCATTTTGTAAAAACAGATCAATAGAACTGTGGTGTCAGCTTGAACATGACGTGGCACTCTGCTATAAGCCTTGACCATCTAGGCAAAAGATCCCATCCAAATTGACACCATAATTGGTGCATGCAAATATGTGAAATAAGTGTTAAGGTGCTTTGGGATTAGTGTAGCATCATATAAACACCTCAGCGGTTTGACACTTTCAGAAAATGAAACTTTTCACAAACAAAACAATATAAAACTATCTTTTTAATAGACTGACCAAGCCAGTTGGGTTTTGTGGACTATGGTACATCAGGCTCAGTAACTATGGCTGTCAGATCACTCCAAGTTGGACAGGAGTGTTAAGTTAATTAGCCAGATAGATTATACGGTTAACAATGTTCTTAGATTTGTTGAGAGAAATCTCCTCACTTAAAACAATGTCTTTGTCAATAAGGAGAGATTTGGCAGCTTGGCAAAACCTCCAAAGGGCATATCTTACTGAGCATCTCTGTGCCAGCAAGGCAGTTGCAGCTGGGCAGCTTTGTCTCTGTAGGGACATGGAATGTTAGGATGTCAGCTGGTTATGTCATAACAAGCTGACATAATGTGAAATGTTTGGAGATGAAAATAGGCAGTTACATCTGAGCCTGGCTGGAGGTGGTTGAGATGTTCTGTTGGAATAAAACTACATTGATTTATCACCTCATGGCTCTCCCTACGTGATCCTCTAACTTTGGATTGCCACACTGGCGTAGTCGGCAGGATCAGAAGATCTCAATACCAAAGGAGCATTAGTCACTTTGGAGCTTGCCGAAGGCTTCTGTGAAACTCATCTGGACTTGCTTCCTTGGACTGGGTGAGATCTTTTTTTTAGTTATACTGCTAAATGAGATTGTACAAAAGAGACTTAGGATACACACACCATGCGCTCTGTTTACCTGCTGCTTTGTCAAGCTTATTTAAGAAAAGAAAGGAACGTTTGTGGATCAGTGACACACTTTGTCATTTAAATTATAGTGTGGTGCTGTCAGACGCCTAATCATTTAAAATTACAGTGTGGTTGGGTCAGGCAGCTCCTGTTTAGTGATGAATGTGACTGGGCAAAAACAGTTGATGAGAGAGCACATCATTGTTGGATACTAAAGCTTGTGCATCGCTTGTGCTCCTCATCGGCTGGCACTGATGTTCGCCTGTCAGAGCTTGTTCTGCTCCAGGCTCACGCATCGCTTGCGATTCTCATCGGCCGGCGTTGGAGTTTGCCCATCAAGGCTCTTGCTGTTCCAGGCTTGCGCAGTTTGTCAGTAGTTGACAAATTGCAACATTCATTCCAGTAGCTCCTTCCTAACTTTGGTCTTGTTTCCTCTTGACGTCTCTTTCTCCCCGGAAGTTGATGCGTGCGTCAGGAGGAACAGACCACTAATTGTTATCTTCCTTCTTTTGTATTTCCCCTAAGGAGGAGGGAAATAGCTTGCACCTTAAAGCTACCTGTCAGTGACATGCACACTGTTGATACGTACATTAAGGCGATCTGTCAGTTACACACACACTGTTGATATGTACATTGGAGCTACTTGTCAGTGACATGCACACTGTTGATGTGTGCATTGTGTTTAGATCTTAAACAACGTGTTCTATTACGCTTCTGTGATGTATAAGCATGTGCCTGAGGACTACTTATCAGTGATGTGCACCCTGTTGTTTGAACTCAGTGATACGCACACTTTAATTTATAATGCAAGCGGCGTGTCTTATTGCAGGTTGTGTTACTTTTCAGTGACACACACACTACAATTTGGAATTTAAGAGACACATCTTACTGTTTTTTCAGTGATACACACAGTGTTTTGGGAAGCCTTTGAAACTGTTGACACACTATTTGCGTGTTCTATGTCTGGCACTCACCATAAAAACATCTTGTGGCATGTGCGCATTTAAGGAACAGCTCGCTCTGTTTAATCAATTATAAGATGTGTGAGTGTTATTGATATGTGTGCACCTCAAGAATGTGGCAAATGGACTTGTGCAAAATTATTGTTTAAAAGAGTCATATATTCATTCCTACTTTGGGTTAAAGTAATTTTAGTCTTGAAATTGGAGTCAAGAAAAATCTGCCAGCACCACCGTTTTTACTCACAAATCTGAGGCTCCGTCCATTAAATGGCAGAGTGGAAAAAAGTATTTGAAAGGTATGCAAGGGTGTGTGGTGCATCGTTGACAGCCAAAAGGAAGACATCTCTTCTTCTCCAATGTTTGGGTTCTGAGGGTCAAGAGGTTTTCGACCATCTCCCAGATCTCCCTCAAACTGACAAAGAAAATTTTAATGAATAGGAAGTGAGTATTAAGAAAAAATATGACCACTATTTACCAAAAATGAGCACATTTTTAGAATGTTACTACTTTGCAAGGAGGTTCCAAAGTGAGGGTGAATCCATAGAAATGTATGTTACAGAATTAAGAAGACTTGTTGCATCATGTAAATTTGTGGGAATGGTGGATGAACGCATTTGTGACCAATTCATGGTAGGTTGTAACAGTGAAAGAGTGAGAGATGAGTTGTGGTTAAAGGATGATCCACTCGGGATGAAGTGTTAGTTTTTGCAAAACGTGTGGAACATTCCATGGAATATATAGGAGTAATTAAGAAAGACAAAGAATGGGAACTGAATGTAAATGTTGTAAAAGAAATGGACAGAGATAGAAAGAATAAGGTAAAATGTTGATAGTAACAGTAAGTCCACTGTTCGTAAATGTTACAGATGCAACAAAGTAGGCCACATGGCCAATAATAAAACATGTCGAGCGTTGAAAACAATTTCCAGTAAAATCCAAGAAAAAGGGTCATTTTATGGTAGTGTGCAGAATGAAAACAGTTAAGACCAAGAGGTGTGTTTGGAGGATAATGAAGAAGGAAATTATACAGATTTTGAGTGTTGGCAAATTATACTCCAAGTAAGTAGTGAAGACAAGCCCAGACCTGGCTGGGAAGATGAGGTCTTGGTAGAAGGTGAATCTGCCAAGGTATTGTTTGACTCAGGCGAAGATTACTATCATCTCTTACAGATTCTATAGGAATAACTTAATGGGTAACGTCAG
Organism: Pleurodeles waltl; assembly: GCF_031143425.1. Lineage (NCBI taxonomy): Eukaryota > Metazoa > Chordata > Amphibia > Caudata > Salamandridae > Pleurodeles > Pleurodeles waltl. Next base: position 1,764,980,430 of record NC_090440.1, read on the forward strand.
GTTATTTAAGCCTGATAAAAGACCTTGTGCGAATGGAGGTGAACCTATAAAGCTACAACGATATTTTGTGGGTCTCACTGAGTATAAGCAACGTTGGGTTTCAGGTAAAATTTATGTGTCAAAGAAAGGTGATAGCATAATCAGATAGGTGCATCAGGGAGATTTAGGAGTTTTGTTGGATCCAGGAAGTTCCTCACCTATTTGTTTAAAGAAGAGGAATGAGCTTTTCAGTGTTGAAACACTTACTGAAAACTTGTTAATGAAAGATCTCAAGAGTGAACCCTCACAAGTATTTAAAAAAAAGCTAGGGTGCTTAAAAAATTACAAACATAAGATTCGCCTGGCTACTACAGCCCAACCTGTGTGTTGCAAAGTCAGAAAGGAAATGCAGGATGAAATAAAAACTCAAGGAGGGAGGCATAATAGAAGAGGTTGAAGGCACTGAGTGGCTTGCCCCAGTTTTGATGGCTAGGAAAGCAAATGGTAAATTTCACTTCTGCTTAGACTTAAGGCATCTTAACAAACATGTTATAACAGATATATATCCGCTTCCTAATGTTACTGAACTCATGCTGTTGCTGGATGGGCCACTGTGTTTAGTATCACAGACCTTACCTGGCTTACCATCAGATTGAATTGAAGGAATCCTTTAGAGATCTGACAGTATTTATAACACCCTTTCGAACTTTCAGGTTTGTCAGACTACCATTTGGGCTTGTCTGTGCAGCCTCAGTATTTCAACGAGTGATAGAAAGAGTTTTACATGGAGCAAATGGAGTTTGTATATACCAGGAAGGCTTACAGAATGCAATCTCACACTAAAATCAGAGAAATGTAGGGTTGGAACAAAAACTATAAATGATTTAGGTCATACCGTTCGGTGAGTTTTTCCAAAAGCTGAGCTGGTGCACACCATATTACAAATGAGCTCACGTTCCTCAAGTGAGGAGCTTATAAAGTTTCTGGAAATGATTGAATACTATGGTAAATTCATCAAGAACTTTGCTGACTTAAATGTGAATATGAGAAGTCTTCTGAAAAAAGGAGTTGAATTCATGTAGAATGACAGCTGCGAGAAAGAGCTTCTTATGTTGAAGGAGCTCCTCAGTGCGGCTCCGAAACTTCAAAATGTTGATATCAAGAAAAAGCCAATTATAACAACTGATGATAGTCTTAAAGGGCTAAGAGGAATCTTACAACAGGAAGGTAACAACGGAATAAATATTATCATGTTTATCCCGCAAGGTTTGAAGGGCACTGAGAGTAGGTAATCAGTAGTTGAAAGGGAAGCTCTTGCGGTGTATTGGGCTGTTAAGAAGCTGAAGAAATTCTTGTGGGGATCATACTTTGTAATAAGAACAGACCACAACCCATTATGCGAAGTTCTGAAAAAAAGGGGTGGATCTGGTGTCAAGCAGAACAACAAAGTGGGTAATTGCCTTACAAGAATATAACTTTCAAGTGGAATATTTGCCAGGTGTAAGGAAAACCATAGCTGACACACTTCCAATACTGGTTCCCAAGGATGTTTGGGAGCCTGATGTAGAAGAAGAGATGGATGAAAACAATGAGTGGGTTTGTGTGGTTGATGGAAGTGTCATAGAAGACAAATGGCATGAAGAAATTAAGGTGGATAAAGTCATTAATGAGGTGATGGATTTGCTACAGTTGGAATGGAAGAGTAAAAAACAAGGATCTGAGAATAGTCAACCCTATTGGTGTGTGAAAAATCAGTTGAGCACCAGTGAGGACTTATTGTTTAGAGGGACTAAACTAATACCACCACATAGTTTTAGGGAAAAATTAATTGATCTTACTCATGAAGGGCATCAAGGGATGACAAAAATTAAAGAGAGACTAAGAGGTTCACACTGGTGGCCAGATATCAAAGAACAAGTTGAAACCGTGGTATGTAACTACCTAGTCTGTAATCTCAGTGAAAAATCCAAACAGACCTGGGTACAGCCAATGATTATCTGGGAAAGACCAAAAGGGCCATGAAAAGAAATAGCAAAGAACATTTTGGGTTCAATTCATGGGAATGGACAACAAATACTTATCATAGTTGTTTAAGACATGTTTTCAAGGTGGCCTGAGGTGTGCATTACAACTGGTATAGAAAGTAGACAAGTAATTAAATAAGTAAAGAAGCTTATGGCAAGAGAAGGGTTCCCACAAGTATTACTCGTTGACAATGGGGTCCAGTTGACATCAAGAGAAATGGAGGAATTTCTGGGAACAAGAGGAATTAAACTCAAGAAGTGTGTGTTATACCACCCTGAAATGAATGGAATGGTTGAGAGAATAACTAAGGTACTAAAAAAAAACAGCACATTACCCAGGTCCAATGCCTTAAACTGGAAAGACAAGGTACTGAAACTGATTGAGATGTACACAGTCACTCCCCATTGAAAAACTAGGAAAACTCCCTTTAAACTCTTTTGGAGAAGACTTCCCAATACATTTGTAGAGCCTACCTGGGTCAATAAATATGAGTCGGAATTGGGAAAGGTTGTAGAGTATAATGCTTGGCAAGAAAAGAAAAAAGAAAAAGTGAAACTCAGGAAAAAGGGGTTTGAGTCCAGAAAAGCGGTCAAAAAATTGGAGGTGAGGGTTGGAGATCTGTTAATGCTCAAACAGCTTGGAAGGGAAAGAGGCTAATTCACAGAACCTATTAAAGTGATTACAATTTTTAATAATGTGATCAAGACTCAGGACCATCGCATTTGGAACCTCAATAGAGTTGTCCTGTTCAAAGAACCCTGGAACCATGACAATAATGACATTCTAGAAATGGAAAGTCCTGGAACATTACAGATAAGATAGAGTAGAGAGGTGTTCCGATAGACCGAGGAAGAACCATGGTATTTGAATGATTATGTTTGAATTTCAAGTAAGTCTCTCTTTATCTTGATTGTTATAACATGCTTTCCCAAAGAATACATTTGAACTCTATTATCCTTCTGTCCCATGCATAACTAAAGTGCTGCACCTACCAGCATGGGTGCATGCTCTGCCGACTCTACATTCTTGTTGTGCATGCAGTTGTGCAGGCATGTTAGTAAGTTAAGTAATTTTCATTCAATTTCTTCTAATTGCAGAATTTGTTTTGCTTTGCTGTCTGTTAAAGGGAGGAGGTATGTAGTATTTACAGCTAGGCGGCATTAAAAAGTTTGAAAACCACTACTGTAGGGGCATGGAATGTTAGGATGTCAGGTGATTATGTTATAACCAGCTGATAGAATGTGAAATGTTCGGAGATTAAAATAAGCAGTTACATCTAAGCCTGGCTGGAGGTGGATGAGATTTTCTGTTGGAATAAAGCTACATAAATGTATCACCTCCTGGCTCTCTCTGCGTGATCCTTGATCCTCTAATTTTGGATTGCCACAATTTCCTCACAATCAAGGTGGGTACACGGCATTTTCAGAGTGACTATGTAAAATGACACAATCCCATGCAGTGGATTGGGAATCTGAACCCAGCACTGCTTTCTGCCTACCAACCCATGGAGTTGTGATAAAATTGTATTAATTGGTTAATGTTATTTTGCGCTGTCTATTAACTATTCATAATGCAACTGGATTTGGGAATCAATGTTTTGCTGGTGGAATTTGAGCAAATTTCTGCGCGCTTGATGTGATTTTACCTTATCATCAGCATTGTAAACTCACATAAAAAACATTCTTAGTGGTAAAATCAAAATGCTCACAAACAGTGATTTGTGAAGGAATAAGGTTTGTGAACATAGTTATAATTTAAGCTCAACTTTAAAAAAAAAGGCTTTCACGTGAGGTGAAATATAAGTGGTACTGCATAACAAAGATACATTGGATTTTCAGTTTTTTAAAAATGTTTACAAAACCTACTGAGCTTTGGGTCTGGGTTTTTAAGCCAGTGTTAAATGAAAATAGAACGTATATAAAATGGAGAAATATTTTTCAGAGTGAATTTTGACCCCAACTGTATCTCATAAAGTACAATAAAATGAATCAGTGTTATTTTCTTTTATCACTACTAAAATGTGTTTTTCTTCTGAGAGATGGTGTTGTTTCATTTGAATTGTCTGTGCTTATTATAATTTGAAATACTTGTAAAGTTTAGTGCGAGCAAATCTTTGTATTTACATTTTATCATAAAAAGTTTACATTCTGTAGATGCCTCACGTCACACTCGCTGGTAGCCTGACTAAAGTATCACTAGCTTTAAGATCACACTTCTTTGCAGGGGGTGAATGGGGTTTGGAGGGTGGTCGGCTGCCTCCCCAGGGAATTTTGGAGACGAAGCAGTCTGGCGACTGCTATTTTTTTGTTTGGGCTATTATGAAGCTTATTTGCAAACAATGGCTCCTTGCCACCACTTTGATAAAAGGTATCCTGGTGGATGGTGACAGGGAGTCAGTAGGTGACTCTTTTCCCCCATAAATTAAAGCTTTTCACCTGTGGCATGACGTCTGACACAGAAAAGGTGGGTGAGGCCATACACCTGCTACAGAAAGCAAGTCACACTGATTTGATGGTTGGAGAGACTCATGAGTCCAGCAAGGCCCATCCATCGTGTCAGGCTTCCGACCACAAGGCTGCAGCCTTTCTAGGTGTTCACTGCCATGCAAGCTGTGGGCGCCGTCAGAGAGCACAGGTGAGGTGAGTGCGTGGGGCAATTCTGCTACCAGGCGAACTGACCCTCATGTGCTTGGGGTGGTTAAGGCAGAGAGGAGGAGACGGGGGGAAGCATCTTGAATTACCCCACAGCTGGATGCAGAGCCGCACAGCGCATGAAAATGTCGGGAGCAGGCGGGCACAGAGCGAGAGGGTCCGCACAGGCAAACGCAATGCCTTTCATGGGCAGTGAAGCAGCAATAGAATCAAGCACTCCTGCTACCTTGATGTTTGAAGCAGAGCCGCAGAGGGTGTGTCACTCACAGGAGCAAGCTGGGACAGAGAGATAAGCAGCCACACTGACAGACGCTGCGGCTCTCATTAGCAGAACAGCAGCGGCCCGATCGTGTGATTTACACATCTGGGGGGCCGTTGTCAGAGGTTTCATCAAAAATATAGAGGCCTCTGAAGTGCTTTCCACTATAAGTCAGTATTCCAGCCCGCATTGAAAGGGGGGGAGCAAATGCAGAGCTGGATATTGGGGACCTCAATAGTGTGGGGCCCAAAGGAGAGGATGTTGGTCTCCCAAGGGCTGTGAAGGTGCAAGGGCCAAAAATGGATTATGGGTTGCGGCAGTGGGACTGATTGCAGAGGACCATGCTGGGGCTGCAGGTTAGATGGCCAGAGGGTGGCCCCTGGGGAACAGGGGATGATGCTGTGAGGGGTCCGGAGCCCTCTGGGGACCTCCTTAAAAGGCCAGGACTGGTTACAGCACTAGTGGCAGGAGGTTTGGATTTGGTTTGTACTGGCAGGGTCATTGGTGTGCAGAGAAATGGCCAGTCAGGGGGAAAGCAGGGGACAGAAGCATCGCATTTTTGGAACTCTTTCTTTTAGTAGTGGCAGTCAATCAATCAATCAATCAATCAGTATATTTATAGAGCGCACTACATACCTGTTAGGGTTTCAAGGCGCTGAGGGGGGGGAGGGGTAAGCTGCTACTGGTTGAAGAGCCAGGTCTTGAGGAGTCTTCTGAAGGCGAGTAGGTCCTGGGTCAGTCGCAAGTTGGTTGGGAGAGTGTTCCATGTCTTGGCGGCGAGGTAGGAGAAGGATCTGCCACTGGATGTCTTTCGGTGGATGCGGGCGAGGTCTGCGGAGCGGAGCTGACGGGTGTGGGTGTAGAAGCTGAGTTTGTTGTTGAGGTAAGCAGGTCCGGTGTTGTGGAGTGCTTTGTGTGCGTGAGTGAGGAGCTTGAAAGTGATCCTTTTTTCAACGGGGAGCCAGTGGAGGTCTCTCAGGTGGGGTTTGATGTGGTTGCGGCAGGGTACGTTGAGGATCAGTCGGGCGGAGGCGTTTTGGATGCGTTGGAGGTGCCGCAGGTGTTTTGTGGGGATGCCTGTGTAGAGTGCGTTGCCGTAGTCTAGCCTGCTGCTGACGAGGGCTTGTGTCACTGTTTTTCTTGTGTCTGTTGGGATCCACTTGTAGATCCTGCGGAGCATGCAGAGAGTGTTGTAGCAGGAGGAGGAGACTACGTTGACCTGCTTTGACATGGAGAGGGAGGAGTCGAGGATGAAGCCCAGGTTGCGTGCGTGGTCGGTCGGTGTTGGTGGGGTTCCTAGAGATGTTGGCCACCAGGAGGCGTCCCAGGCGGAGGGGTTGGGTCCGAGGATGAGGACCTCTGTCTTGTCCGAGTTCAGTTTCAGGCGGCTGTTTCTCATCCATTCGGCAACGGCCTGCATTCCCTCGTGGAGGTTGGACTTGGCGGTGTGCGGGTCCTTGTTGAGGGAGAGTATGAGCTGGGTGTCGTCGGAGATGATGTTGAGGTTATATTGGCGGGCTACTTGAGCGAGGGGTGCCATGTAGATGTTGAATAATGTTGGGCTGAGGGATGAGCCCTGGGGTACGCCGCAGATGATTTTGGTGGCTTTGGAGTGGAAGGGAGGGAGGCGGACTCTCTGGGTTCTGTCGGCGAGGAAGGATGTAGTCCACTCGAGGGCTTTCTCTTGTATTCCGGCTTCGAAGAGGTGGGTTCTCAGAGTGTGATGGCATACCGTGTCGAAGGCGGCTGATAGGTCCAGGAGGATGAGGGCAGATGTTTCGCCGTTGTCCATTTGGCGTCTGATGTCATCTGTGGCGGCGAGGAGCGCGGTCTCTGTGCTGTGGTTTTGTCAAAAGCCGGACTGGGTGGGGTCCAGGATGTCGTTGTTTTCGAGGTGGTGAGTCAGTTGTGCATTGACGATTTTCTCGATGACCTTTGCGGGGATCGGGAGTGGGGAGATGGGTCGGAAGTTCTTGAGGTCCTGGGGGTCTGCTTTGGGCTTCTTAAGGAGGGCGTTGATTTCTACGTGTTTCCAGCTTTCCGGTAATGTTGCTGTTTCGAAGGAGATGTTGATAACCTTCCGTAGTTGGGGAGCTATGGCTACGTCCGCTTTGTTGTACACGTGGTGGGGGCATGGGTCTGATGGTGATCCAGAGTGGATGGAGTTCATGAAGTTGCGTGTCTCAGTGTCGCTGACGTTGGCCCAGGAGGTTAGGCGGTCGGAGCGGGTGGTGTTCGCGGGGGTGGTGTCTGGCGTGGTGGGGGTGGCTGTGGTGTTGAAGCTGTCGTGGATGTCGGTGATCTTTTGGTGGAAGAATGTGGCCAGAGAGTCGCAGAGCTCTTGAGAGGGTGGAATGTCGTTGACGTTGGCGCTGGGGTTGGAGAGTTCTTTCACGATGCTGAAGAGCTCTTTGCTGTCGTGTGCGTTGTTATCTAGGCGTTCTTTGAAGGAGGATCTTTTGGCTACTCTGATTAGTTGGTGGTGTCTGCGGGTGGCGTCTTTGTGGGCCGTGAGGCTGTCAGGTGTGTGTTCGGTGAGCCATTTTTTCTTAAGTTTCCGGCAGAAGCGCTTGGAGGTCTGGAGCTCTTCGGTGAACCAGGTGGCTTTCTTGGTGGCTTGGTTGTTGGAGGTCTTCTTGAGTGGTGCGAGTGAGTTGGCGCAGTCGTTGATCCATTGTCTGAGGTTGTGGGCGGTGGTGTCTGGGTCGGTGGGGTCGTTAGGCAGGCTCTGGGCAAGGGCGCTTGTCAGCTGGTCTTGGGTGACTTTGCTCCAGTGGCAGCGAGGTGGCTGTAGGGTGCGGTGGTGCTTGACCTGTTTCTGGAAGGTGAAGTGGATGCAGTGGTGGTCGGTCCAGTGGAGTTTGGTGGTGTGGTTGAAGGTGATGTGGGCGCTTGTGGAGAAGATGGGGTCAAGCGTGTGTTCGGCTGCGTGGGTGGGTGTGGTGACGAGTTGTCTGAGGCCGAGGTTAGCGAGGTTGGCGATCAGGGTGGTGGAGTTGACGTCGTTGTTGTTCTCGAGGTGGAAGTTAAGGTCCCCGAGGAGGATGTAGTCTGTAGAGGCGAGTGCGTGGGCGCTTGCGAGGTCGGAGATGGAGTCGCTGAAAGGTGCCCGTGGTCCGGGGGGTCTGTAGAAGAGCGTTCCTCTGAGGGTGGTGTTGGGGTCGGTGTGCATTTGGAAGTGCAGATGTTCAGCGGTCTTGAGGGTGTCGTCCGTGTGGGTGTGGACCTTTTGGGTGGCCTTGTGGGCGATGGCTATTCCTCCTCTGATTCCGTTTGTGCGATCCCTGCGGGTGATCTTGTAGCCCTCCGGCATGGCTATGGCGATGTCAGGCGCCGAGGAGTCGTTCCACCAGGTTTCGGTAAGGAAGGCCACGTCCGGGGCTGAGGTGTCGAGCAGGTCCCAGAGCTCGATGGAGTGCTTGCGTTCGGAGCGGGTGTTAAGGAGTATGCAGTGGAGGTGGCTGGTTCTGGTCTTTGGGGTTTGGTGGTTCTGTCGCAGGTGAATCTGCAGTTGTGGCAGGAGAAGGGTCCGTGGGTATTTCTTGGTGAGGACTGGAAGCAGGCTGTGGAGCGGCCAGGATGAGGGCGTTGCGGTCGCTGGCAGTGTAGTGGCATCTGGAGGTGCGGGGGTCCCGTGGGCCAGGGGGGGTGGCGCTGGGAGCGGTCCAGGCGCGGACGGGCGGCGCGCCAGCGGCACGTCCGCTGCGCGGTCGCGCAGCGACTGCCATTAAGAAGGGGAGGAGGGAGGGAGGGGCAGCAGGGAGGAGGGAGGCGTGGACGAATGGGGGCTCGAGGGGGGCGGGGACGCAGCGGTGGGAAAAGGAGATGGCTCGGGGGAGCCGAGGCGCTGGGGGGAGGGGGTCACACGAGGCGGCGAAAAAAAGTGAAAAACTAACAGCTAAGACAAAACACGCAGATAGCAGATGGCTGAGACAAGGCTAAACACAGAGAAAAACTAGCAGCTAAAGACAAGGCTAAACACGCCGAACAAACGGCTGAGACACGGTAACAAGGTAAACACACACAGTGACTAACAGCTAAGACAAGGCTAAACACGCAAATAACAAACGGCTAAGACGCGGTAACAAGGTAAACACGTGCAGTGACTAACAGCTAAGACAAGGCTAAACACGCAAATAAGTGACATTTGACAACATGGCAGTTGTGCAGGTAGTAAACAGACAATCAGCAAAAGACGCAGAGGTTTTGAAATGTTTTTGTTTTGGGCTGCCTGCGGCATGATACAACTTTCAGGGCGCAGCATGTTCCGGGTGTGGACAATGACATTGTGGATGTTTTTTCTCGATCACAGTGGGACAGATTCCCTGGGCTGGCCAAGGAAGTAGACAGATGCAAGACGCCAATAGAGGTAGAGTTGTGGTCAGTAGGCAACACAGGATGGTACAGCTCGTGGTTGGGTCCCTGGCCGAGTTGATGCAGAGAGCGTATGGTCCAACATGGGAAGAATGTTTGGCATCAGTAGCGCAGGGTGGCATAGAACAGAGGATGTGGTTCAATTAATTTTGGGCTTGAGAGAGAGGGACCTATAACAGGTGACAATTTCTGGTAAACATCCAGGTATCACCTTAATGGGGAAGCTGTTGTGGGGTTGTGCCCCATCTGTGGGGGAACTGGGTTAGAGAATGCTTAAAGTTTGGGAAAGTGAGCAGGGTCACTTGGAGAAACTTCAGAGGCCACTGACATGGAGTTTGTTTTTGTAGGGTGCTGCAACAATTACCTAGGGTCTGCAGGGGAGCAGAGGAGGTTTGATTGTTTTCCACCCTTTTGTCCTGGATGTTCTTTGGTGCTTTCCCCATGTCTGATTTACTGGGCTGCAGAGGTCTGCGGGGGGTGCTGTGGGATGATTTTACAAGGAGAGAGAACAGGTTGGTGATACAGTTGTGTAGCTCAAAAACTGATCAGAGATCTCAGGGTAAGAATGTGGTGTTGCATGCTTTTACGATGCCGGACCGATGCCCGGTGGCATGGGGCGAATGGTGGGCTGCTGTGGGGCAATGAGTGAGGAAGTGTTTCAGCGCCAATCAGGGGCAAAGGTCACAGCATTTCAGCTGCTTTCAGTTTTGCACAAAGCTCTTACAGCGCTCAGGGTACCCGCGGCCGATTATGGAACCAATTCTTTCTGCATTGGTACTGTGCCACAGAAGGGAAACTAGCTGGGCGCGGGAGGAAATCATGCAGTTGGGACGGTGGTCCTCCAATTGCTTTCAGAGATATGGGCGCACTGTCGGCGAGGAGTGTAGTGCAAAGAGCTTTCTGTGTGAATATTTACTGCTGATTTTGTTTAAGATTCAGTTGCTGACCTGGCTGCGGACGGAGTGGCAATTTAGGTAGTTGGTTATTCATTCATCAAGTGGGCGGAGCGGCAAGCATTGCAAAAGGGGCTTTAGGGCTAATTGGGATTCGACCGTCATTTTTTCTCTATTGCATGGCAGGGTAAAGGGGGCACAGCATGGTGAGAGATGAATTGGTGTTTAAATGGCATGTTGGAGGGTGGTAGATGCCTAAATGTTTCGATTCTTCACCTAGGGGAGAATGATCTCTTGCTTTAGAAAGGTGTGGTTTTGACAAGGGTGATGAAGTAGGACCTTAGACAGGTAAAAGCACAGTGGTCAGTCTACTTTGTTCTTTGGACAGAGTTTGAACCCCACAGACAGTGGAGGGGCCAAGAAGCCATCGGTAGTAGACAGAGCTTGCAGGAAGGTGAATAGGGAGATGAGTCGGTTTTGTAGGGGCCTTAATTTTGGATGCATCCATCATGTAGGCATCAAATATGAAGTACAGAGTTCTTTTCAATGACGGTGTTCCTCTTTCTAGGGTAGTCATGGATTTGTACCTGTTGGAATTGCGGGAAGTATTGGCTCGGACTTTTGTAGGTAGGGGATTGGGCACCAGGAGATTGGCTAGGGGGGACAGTAAAAGTCGGCAGGCAGACTTTTCTGAGTGGCGGTGGCCTGGATAGTTTTGCAAGAGTTCACGGAAGTTTGATTGGCATTCCCATTGGTAAAACAAGGGGGAAAGGGAGGTTAGGCAGGAAGTTCAGTAGGTATGTTTAGGAAGTTTTAGTTGCTTAAAGGTTATTACTTGCAATCATAGGCTGTAGGGGAAAGTTAAGGGTGAAAATCTTGAGAAAATTAAGGTTGAAAATGTTGAAAGGAGTTCCAATAGCAATAAGATATATGCTGGTTAGGGTATGTGGGCGGGACCATAGGGATGGGGGTTGGGTATTGTATAGTTTATTTGATGTAAGGTGAGGTGTTCATTTTGTAATACGGTTTGCCCATGAGTAATTTGTAATGTGCAACTGTTTCGATAAAGCAGCCTTTTTCACACTATAAAATGGTCAGAGGTCTGTGCTGCGCCATTCGGATGTATGATGGAACAACACATGCACTTGCAACGCATGCCTTTACAATGCAATAAGTACAATGCATGGTCATTAACACACATGCACTTACCACAAAATGTTTTTACAATGCATAAGCTTTTACTACAAATGTCTTTACCATGAAAATTTCGTGGTAAAGGCATAGTTGGTAAAGGCATATGCATGGTGAAAACTAGAGGTAAGTATAACATACATTATTATATATATATATATATATATATATATATATATATATATATATATATATATATATATATATATATATATATATATATATATATATATATAAATCAATGTGTGTGCATATATATATATATATATATATATATATATATATATATATATATATATATATATTATACATCTATATGTAATATATATACATTTCTATATGTATATATATATATATATATATATATATGTGTGTGTGTGTATATATACATATACACAAACACACCTTTCCACCCAAAAACCCTACCTACCCTAAACCCTAAAAATTACTTTACCACCCCTAAACCCATACCAATCCTAAAACCTAAACACCCTTTACCATCCCAAACCCCATACCCACCCTAAAACCTAAACACCCTTTACCACCCCAAATCCCATACCCACCCTAAAACCTAAAAATGTCCTTACCACCCCAAAACCTATACCCACCCTAAAACCTAAAAATGCCCTTACCACCCCAAACCCCATACCCACCCTAAAACCTAAAAATGCTCATACCCACCCTAGAACCTAAAAATACCCTTACCACCCCAAACCCCATGCCCACCCTGAAACCTAAAAATGCTCTTACCACCCCAAAACCCATACCCACCCTAAAACCTAAAAATACCCTTACCACCCTAAAACCCATGCCCACCCTAAAACCTAAAAATGCCTTTACCACCCCAAAACCCATGTCCACTCTAAAACCTAAACACCCCTTACCACCCCAAATCCCATACCCACCCTAAGATCTAAAAATTCCCTTACCATCCCAAAACAGATGCCCACCCTAAAACCTAAAAAAGCCCTTACCATCCTAGAACCCAAACCCACCCTAAAACCTAAAAATTCTGTTACTACCCCAAAACCCAAGCCCACTCTAAAACCTAAAAATGCCCTTACCACCTCAAAACCCATACCCACCCTAAAACCTAAAAATGCCCTTAGCACCCGAAAACCCCATACCCACCATAAAACCTAAAAAAGCCCTTACCACCCCAAAACCCATACCCACCCTAAAATCTAAAAATGCCCTTACCACCCCAAAACCCATGCCCACCCTAAAACCTAAAAATGCCCTTACTACCCCAAAACCCATACCCACCCTAAAACCTAAAAATGCCGTAACCACCCAAAAACCCTTACTACCCCAAAACCCATGCCCACCCTAAAACCTAAAAATGCCCTTACCACCCCAAAACCCATAACCACCCTAAAACTTAAAAATGCAATTACCACCAATAACTGTTACCCACCCTAAACACTATGGCTCTCATTATAACAATGGCAGCAAATTCCGCCTACCGCCACGGCGATGGCTGCCAACATAACGTCGCCGTGGCTACCAACCGTCCACCAAAATATGAACGTAGTCGGAATTCCGCCAGAAGGCTGGCAGAATTCCGGCTGCGGTCATGGCGGCGGACGGCGACACTGCTGCCAGCAGCAGCGCCACGCCAGTAGAACACCGCCGACCGTATCATGGGCCATGATACGGCCTGGCAGTGTTCTGCTGGCGGATGCTGCTGCTGGCATCAGCACCGTGTCCCGTCTCCTGCCGGAGGTCCCCCTGCAAGCAGGTAAGTCAGGTTCTCCGACAGGAGAGGGGGGTGGGTGGTGTTGTGTGTGTGACTGTGTTTGAATGCGTGCATGCATGTGTAATGCGTGTGTGCATGAATGGGTGTGAGTGGACGTGCATGTTGTGTCTTGTGATTGCGTGTGTGCCTGGATGTATGTTAATGACTGTTGCTGTGAGTGTGTATAAATGTATGCATGCGTGGGTGAATGTGGGTATGCGTGTGTGTTTTGGGTGTGTATGTATGTGCGTGTATGTGTGTATATGTCGGGGGTTGGGAGGGGGAGGGGAAGCGGGGGAGGAGACCCCTATCAGTGCCAGGGAAGGAATTCCCTGGCACTGATAGTGCCTATTGCCATGGTTTTCGTGGTGGTACAGAAACCGCAGAAACCATGACGGTGGGTGGGGTCATAATGCCATGGGCGGCCTAGTGACGGCTGCCAGGCTGGAGACTGTAGTCTCCAGCCGGGCGGTTGTTACCACTGTGGCGGTTGTTATATTAAATTGGAAGTTTGGCTTTGGCCAAACCGCCAATGCCATACTACTGGCGGTAGGTACCGCCAGCCTGTTGGCGGTACTACCGCCACTATTACACCGATCACCGGGGGTCACAATGACCCCCTATATGTCTATCTATCTATCTATACATACATGTGTATATATATATATATATATATATATATATACAATTATATTTTGTAAGTTTGCGTCACTTTTGTGTCAAAAAGCAGCGCAAATGCGGCACTAAAAAAGTATAAATATGGACCTAGGTTATTATAGAGTAGATTAAAGACTGATTTAGTGGAAGAGGATAGTGTCCCTACTGTTAACTGTAGTCAAGAGTAGCAAAAAGTATTTTAAATGAAACGTAAATTAGGATCTGGGGAATTGTGGCAAATACCAATACAAACCTCACTGCAGACCAGATTTGGGTAATTTATTTACAAAAAGCTTATAAGAAATGTTATATTTGCTAGTCTGACATCCTTTGAAATTAAAGCAATATTGATGCACTCTGGGTTGGAAAGAAATACAATTGTCTTATAGAATCAGGCATTTGTTGGGTGGACTTACTTCGGAGGGAACTTTCATAAAAGGTAGGTGGTGGGAGGAGACCTTCCTGGTCTTCATTGAAGTTCCAGTCATCACTTCAGGGAGAGAACTGAAAAGACTCTTGAGAGTCTTTGGGCCAACTTCTCACAAGAAATTGATAACCAAGTGTTGGTGAAATCCTTTGTTCTTCTAAGAGCTGTCTTTTTAGCATGTTGTGGGGTTGTGGGGGAAGAGGCACATATGGTTTGCTAATTAGGTTTTCCACCATCTTAGACATTCACAGAATACTCTTCTGCGACTTAGTTTTGCTGATACCATGTAATATTTGAGTGCCATTACAATGCTGATAAAAGGCGCGCAGGAATTGTGAGAGCTATAACGATCTTTGCTTGGTGCCTCTAAGTGACTGTAAGGCTACTAAACATATGTCAGAATGCAGAGCTCAGCATTCTCCTGAACATGCATAGAAAAGGAACAAGAATGAAGCCTTCCTGAACCACTGAAGGAGATTCCTCATTCTGCTGAGGAACATAGGTAAACCGCTTGTACCTCAAGCTTGATCCCTTGCTCTCAGGTCATCTTCCAAATGATGGTTGTCTTGTGGAGGAGAATAAATTGGGAATTGGGATTATAAAATCATTCCTGAAGTATTGCTGATAGAAATCCGCTCTGGTGTAAGGGCTTGGTTGGAAAAGCTTGATTAAAAAACATGAAGCAACCGACCAATCCTATTTGGAAAATACACCACCTTGGTGGGAACTGAGGAGATTGGCACCAAAACCAAGGCTTGAACAGAGCCCCCATGTAGAGCAAGTCTGACCATTTTCAGGTATGCTTAAGGGTTGCCATACTGAACTTGAAAAAGGTCCAGAAGGCTTGATCTCCAGAGGAACGACTGGACCAAATGCCTCTGATGATTATTTAGAGCGGAGCAGATGGTCTGATGACCTTTTTAGGTCGAGTGAGCAAGTGCTTTTTGACCTCTTGTTCTCCCTCTGTGGGCTTTTAACCACACCCACCTCATGCCCATCACGTTCACTCATTCATGGGCTTGCCTTTTGAAAATCCCTTGATGTCAATGGTAAATGCTTTGCGTTTGTCCCGACTTGGGGCTGTTTTGTTACCGCCTTGGAGACTGACCCTGTTACATGGATAATTGCATAATTGCTGATATACTTCAGTGTGAGCGAACTACTTTTTTTCTTTTGTCTCTCCTCTTCACGCTCCATGGCAACCATGGTGCTCACAGTGCAAACTCCATCGGTGGTATTGGTGCGCTAATCACATTGTTCACACTGTTACCTAATCAGAGTCATTTCTTTTGTCTCTCCTATTCGCGCTCCATAGCTTTCCTCAAAACACTTGTATTTGTTAAATCCTTTATTAAAAAACACAGAAATCCTCAAAGCAGCTCTCCCAGCACAGCGGGAGAGCCAATACTACAACATTTGTTTAGGTCACTAGGTTAGTGGGGACCCCAAAATAATAACACCTCCCATCGTTCAATGCCTTTTTAACCTCTCTCATGGCTGGAACATTTGTTTTACAATTGAGAGTAGTATGTGTTCTGGGTCTGAAAATGTGTAAGGCACTACACCCTCTAGAGCAGTGGTCTCCAAACGTCTTAATGCTGCGCCCCCACAGTTGAAAAATAAAAATCTATGGCCCCCCACCCTCAGAATCTTTCACAAATATTTTATAAAAATGTCAATGTTTAAATATGTCCAGACCTATTTAAACATTGCAGTTAGGTACTGTCACCTTTTTAAAAATGCAATAACATGTTTTGTTTTAAACAAAGGCCTGTTATCTGTAGAATGCTTATTTTGGCCAGAGTTTGGTGCCCCCCCGGGACCACTTGAGGCCCCCCTAGGGGGGCCCACCCTCCAGTGTGAAGACCTCTGCTCTAGAGGCTAAATATATGGTTGAACTGCATTGCTTTCTGCCATTCTTTTTCATGTGGTTATGCCCTCTAGAGGCTAACTGTATCGTTACGTGACCATGGTTCTTACAAATGCTATTTTTATAGTGGCATCCTCTAGGGGCTATTCTGAGCATTGCAATCAACATACTACAATATTTGCTGCACTCAGTCCTCCCATAATCCTTTGCAGGGCATTCTTTTACAAAACAGTTTTGCTCATAACTCAGCCTGTGCTGGTTCTAGGACAATGGAACAACCTGCTCTTTCTGTATAGATAATTTCTGGGTCCCATTACTAGGTTAGTGGGGACCCCAAAATAATAATCCCTCCCACCATTCAGTGTCTTTTTAACCTCTCTCATGGCTGAAAAATTGTTTTACAGCTGAGCGTAGTTTGTGATTTAAGGGTCTTGTTTGTAATAACATTGCAGTAGGCCTGCAAGCCCTGAAAATGTATATTGCACACCGGCCTCTAACCCCTTCGCTGCCAGGCCTTTCCCCCCTCCTGTGCCAAGCCTTTTTTTGGCTATTTGGGGCAGTTCACGCTTAGGCCCTCATAACTTTTTGTTCATATAAGCTACCACGCCAAATTTGCGTCTTTTTTTCCCAACATCCTAGGGACTCTAGAGGTACCCAGACTTTGTGGGTTCCCCAGAAGGAGGCCAAGAAATTAGCCAAAATACAGTGAAAATTTCGTTTATTTACAAAAAATGGGAAAAAGGGGCTGCAGAAGAAGGCTTGTGTTTTTTCCCCTGAAAGTGGCATCAACAAAGGGTTTGCGGTGCTAACATCACCAGCTTCCCAGCTTTCAGGAACAGGCAGACTTGAATCAGAAAACCCAATTTTTCAACACAATTTTGGCATTTTACTGGGACATACCCCATTTTTACGATTTTTTGTGCTTTCAGCCTCCTTCCAGCCAGTGACAGAAATGGGCCTGAAACCAATGCTGGATCCCAGAAACCTAAACATTTCTGAAAAGTAGAAAGAATTCAGAATTTAGCAAGGGGTAATTTGTGTAGATCCTACAAGGGTTTCCTACAGAAAATAACAACTGAAATAAATAAATATTGAAATTGAAATGAAAAAAACAGCAATTTTACTCTGTAACTTTTTCCTGCAATGTCAGATTTTTGAAAGCAATATACTGTTACGTCTGCTGGACTCTTATGGTTGCAGGGATATATAGGGCTTGTAGGTTCATCAAGAACCCTAGGTACCAGAGCCAATAAATGAGCTGCACCCTGCAGTGGGTTTTCATTCTATACCGGGTATACAGCAATTCATTTGCTGAAATATAAAGAGTGAAAAATAGCTATCAAGAAAACCTTTGTATTTCTAAAATGGGCACAAGATAAGGTGTTGAGGAGCAGTGGTTATTTGCACATCTCAGAATTCTGGGGTGGCCATACTAGCCTGTGAATTACAGGGCATTTCTCAAATAGACCTCTTTTTTACACACTCTCTTATATTTGGAAGGAAAAAATGTAGAGAAAGACAAGGGTCAATAACACTTGTTTTGCTATTCTATGTTCCCTCAAGTCTCCCAATAAAAATGATACCTCACTTGTGTGTGTCACAGGTGTGCTGCGACGCCTGATTACAGCGGAGCAGGTTTTGTCATTTTTACCACACATACTGGTTGGATTTGGCACGAGGGTGAGTGATGGTTCATTGGATCAAATTTTATTAACAAGAGATTTCACAAAAATGAAATGCACTGTTAATAACTGAAAGGCCAAAAAACTGAACCACTGATTCACAGCTCGTGAGCTGTAAAGCCACAGCAAGGCACCAACCGCTTTACAGTCCATTCACACACCTTTCACACATGACATGCACAAGACCATTCACGCCGCCAGCCACGGGCCCAGCACATTACAATACTCACATCGACAGACAGCGCCACTCAATGGCCCATCACTTACAGATGCCCACATGCCTGATACAACAATCACACCAGCTGATGGGAGTGTGTGGACTGGTGTTTGGCTGGCAGTGTGTTGCAGTAGCCAACAGCAAGCCAATATGTACACGCTCAGCCAAGCCCCACTCCACACACAATGGCATCACTTTTTATTTTATTTTATTTTTTTAAACAAAGAAACCCCTAACTAATTAGAAATAATTACAAAACTACAAACACAAAAGCTCTAAGTACGTGACAGAAATGCTAACCATGAAACTGAACACATGAAAATACAAAACAGACATGAGTTTACACTCATGGTTGTTCCCAGTAATCCTTCTGGGTGTGGTAATTCTTAAAACAACCACCCACACACTGCCCAGGCTTTGAAGGATAATCTGGGCAGTACATTTGAGTCTCCCTCCGGATACCTCTTCGAAAACACACTCTACATTTCTTAGCTGGAAAGTCTTTTTTGGGTGTGGGAGGAATGTGCTCAGCAAAGTGGCGATCTTTCAATCTAGCCACATCCTCCACCACTGCTTCTCTAGGAACTCTGGCCTGTTCCACCACAATAAGGCTCTCTATCACTGACTCCTGAAATTTCACAAATGTCATCTTTGACTCTGGAGGCCTATCCTTAAACACAATAAAAGCATTAAAAGTTGCTAAGTGGAAGAGGTGAATTGCTAACTTCTTACACCAAACGTAAGACTTACGAATAGCAGTATAAGGTTCCAACCTTTGATCAACTCTATCTACACCTCCCATGTGCTTATTACAATCTAAAATGCACACAGGTTTGCGCACTTCAGCAACCTGGCCCCAAACAGACACGGGGGAAGTACTCTCATCATGGATGGTACTTAGCATGTAGACATCCCTCCTGTCTGAAAACTTCAAAGCTAGCAGCTCATCATTCCGCAAGGCACTGCACTGTCCCCTCTGAAGTTTTTTACAGACAAGCTCCCTTGGATAGCCTTTCCAGTTACAACGAATTGTGCCACAAGCAACAGTGTCCACTCTAAATAATTCCTTGAACAACTGCACTCCAATGTAAAAGTTATTTACATACAAATGGTGACCTTTGTTGAACAGTCGTCTACCAAGTTTCCACACAATTTTCTCAGTGACTCCAAAAGTGGGAGGACACCCAGGGGGGTCAATACTGGAATCCCTACCAGTGTAGACACAGAAATTATACACATATCCTGTACTACTTTCAGACAGCATATACAATTTAATTCCACATAATGCCCTCTTGCTAGGAATGTACTGCCTAAAAACCAAACGACCCTTGAAGAGGACCAAAGACTCTTCCACAGCTATTTCTTTGCCTGGAACATAGACCTCTGAAAAACGATCTACAAAATGATCAAGGACAGGCCTAATCTTAAAAAGACGGTCAGAATCAGGGTGATCTTGTGGCAAGGCTAATGCATTGTCAATAAAATGCAGCATCCTAAGAAGAAGCAAATACCAATTACAACTCATTGTTGCAGGAAATATAGCTGTTGCCACCAAAGGACTAGTAGACCAATAAGAAGCCAGTGATGGCTTCCTTATCAACCCCATCAAAAGAGTCAAACCTAAAAACCTTTTCATCTCCTCCAAATTTGTGGGAATCCACTGGGCAGCTCTAGAGTGCGGCCGTAGTCTAGCAGCATCGTCCCTCAAATACTGCTCCGCATACAAATTAGTCTGCTCAACAATCTCTTCCAAAAACACATCATCCACAAATAACTCAAAGAAATTGACAGGCAAAAAGTTATCAGTATTGACTCTACACCCCGGTAGACCAGTAAAGGCAGGCAACTCTGGCTTCTCCAGAGTTCAGGTCTTCTAATGGGAAACCTTTCAGCCCCAGGTTGCTGCACTAATGGCACATCAGTGTCCTCCTCTGAAACAGGCCCTTCATCTGCACTGAGTGTGGCTTCCTCATCAGAAGATTCCTCTCCGACAGAAACTTCACTGCCAGAATCTCACACTTCCTCCTCTGCCTCAGATGCAGAGTCCGTCTCATAATCATGATCAGACAATGCCTAAAGAGCATACCAACCACCTGCTGAGCAGTCATCCGGCGGCTAGCCATGATCTTTCCTACGAAAATTAACTGGACAAATGCACCACCAACAACCAGCACTGTGTAAGATAAGTAATAAAGTGTAGCTTCATTATTAAGAGTTATAAACTCAAAAACTATACCGCTCACTTGCCTGAAAAAGCTTGAATCACCAGCAACTACTCTGCACAGACACAGCAATCACCAATGATATCCCACTAAAAAGAAAGAAAGAAAAGCAAATTAGAAATAAGACAACACAAATATCATTGATCACAAATCTAAGGACAATTTCACACAAACCTGCATTTAGTACACCACCTACAAACATGTCATTCATACATGGCAACAATACTCCTCTGGAGTAAACTGTTTTTACTTACCTAAAACATGCAACTATGCAAACCGCTGGTTAACCACCGCCAAAACCGCAAGGAGCCACAGCAAAGAAAGCAAAAGCTTTGAACTAGAACAAAAAGGAGGAAAAAAAATATGACAAATGCAAATACTTCATCAGTTGACAAGCATCCCACCATCAAGAATTTAGAAATTGGTGCCTAAGTGGATTCTGCCATAGGGGCAGATGGGCCTACTAAAAAATAGGCCTATCTGCCCCAAAGAGGGCAGAAAATACCTTTAGTAGTGTGTCCCCAGGGGGAGCGACCTTGCCCAAGGGCCCACCCCCAAACAACAAAAAAACAAACACACACTCTATCCCTGGTGCCTACGTGGCTTCTGCCCCCCTTGGGGTCAGATGGGCCTAAAAAAATAGGCTGATCTGCCCCCAAAGAGGGGGCGACCCTTGCCCAAGGGGCCGCCCCCCCTCCACTAACACACACACTATCCCTGTTGTCTAAATGGCTTCTGCCCCCCTTGGGGCCAGATGGGCCTAAAAAGAATAGGCCCATCTGCCCCCAAAGGGGGCAGAAATGGCCAACAGTTCAATGCCCCCCTTGGGGGGGCACCCCTTGCCCAAGGACCCCCCCCCCCCAACAAAAATAAACATATTAAAACATCCCTTGGCGTTCTAGTGGTTTCTGCCCCCCTTGAGGGCAGATCTGCCTAAAAATATTAGGCCGATAAATGGCCACACAAACATGCCCCCAAATGGGAGCGACCCTTGCCCAAGGGGCCACTCCCCAACGTTAAAAATTGAAAACATCAAAAAAATAAAAAAAATCCCTGGCGTCTAGTGGATTCTGCCCCCCTTGGGGGCAGATCAGCCTAAAATTATTAGGCCGATCTTCCCCCAAGGGGGCAGAAATGGCCACACAAACATGCCCCCAAATGGGAGCGACCCTTGCCTAAGGGGCCACTCCCCAACGCAAAAGATTTAAAACATCAACAAAAAACAAAAATCCCTGGCGTCTAGTGGATTCTGCCCCCCTTGGGGACCGATCGGCCTAAAAATAAATGGCCATTCAAACATGCCCCCAAATGGGAGCGACCCTTGCCCAAGGGGCCGCTCCCCAATGCGTAAACATTTTAAAACATATTTTTTTAAAAATCCCTGGCCTCTACTGGGCACTGATCGGGTAGCAAGAATGCTCAAAGAGACACCGGGGGAAAGGGAAAGCCTTTCCTTTCCCCTGGTGCCTCTTTGTCCCAAACCCCCCACCCGCCAGAGGAGAAACTCACCTGTTTCTCCCTTCGTCGCACTGGAAGCAAGTGGCTTCCAGTGCGACCGGAAGTGGGTAATGATGTCAGCGCGCGATCGCGCGCTGACATCATTACGGCGGTGGAAGGGCAGGGGTGGAAGGGGAAGGTCTTCCCCTTCCATCCCCGCCTTTAACACCACGGAGGGAGCGCTACGCTCCCTCCGGGCTCCGTGCCGAGGACGTAATGGTTACGTCCTCGGCACAGGAGCACTGTGCCGCGGGACGTAACCACTACGTCCGCGGCACAGAAGGGGCTAAGGGCTAAATATATGATTACACTACATTACTTTGGGTAATTTTCGTTTCATGTGGCTAACTACATGGTTGCATGACCATGTTTCTTATAAATGGTATTTTCACTGTGGTGTCCTCCAGGGGTTATTCTGAGCATTACAGTCTAATGCCAAAATCTATTTCTGATAAAGGTATTTATTGCGTTTATATGATAATTGTATATGCTTTATTAATCTCTCCTTATAGCAATTATGGCCATGATTCAGGCCAACTTAACATCCTCTGACTGTTTGAACACTCTTGATATGTTTGGGTGAACCTTCTAGTTTATTTCTCTTGTTACTCCTCCATGGCTGCCATAAGCCTTTTTGGGGGGGGAATTGTGTTAGCCAGCTAGCAGCTCTGATGGTGAGGTGGTGAAAGTGGTATTCCATTGGAATTAGCATGGCAGATTTAAATTAGGATGAAAATGGCACCATTTTCATTTTTGGCTGCAGAAATAGGAAAAAGGTAAATGGTAGTGCTTTAGTTATATGCAGGGCCATTGGAATTATGTGACAGGAAAAAAACAAATGATAAGGCAGGGTTGACCAATTTCTGTGGCAAGAAAAATCCAGTTCTGACTTTACAATGCCAATAGCTCTAACTCAAGCAAATGCGAGACCCATTGCATTGCAAATGCTTGTTTCTGTTCTAAACGCCAGGGAAAGTCTGATGATTGCCAACAGAAAAAAAAGAAAAAATGACCCTTCCGCATCCAGTAACAAAACTCCCATGGTGTCATGGGCAATAGTATTTCGTTTTACAAAAACAAACCACTGCTTTGCAAGCAAAAACGTTTGTGACAAGCCACGATAGCAAACGTTCACCAAACTCTCAGGCCCAGATTCATGAAAAAGTGGTGCATCAGCTCTGATGAGCCACTTTTTAAGTGCCCCCCCAATGGCCCCAAACAGCGCCCCTAACGACACAATGGTTGCACAATATTTAACCTATGACGCAACATGGAGGTAGTTAGGAAAATAGCATCAACATTTTTGATGCTATTGTGGCGCTTTGCTACACTAGCGCCAAAAATGTTGACGCTAGTGTAGCAAAGTGCAAGGAGGCCCATTGATTACAATGGGTGCATCATGTTAATGCCTGCCTTTGAGCATTTGTTAAAAATGACACCGAGGTAATGACCTCCACCACCTTGGCTGATGGGCTGCTCGCCAAACCCTGAGTGAGGGCCTACTGTAGCAGGCTGGCCTGGCTTATAGTGGGTACCTGATGGTACTTACACCTTGTGCTAGGTCCAGTTATCCCTTATTAGTAGATTAGTAGTGTTCTAGCAGCTTAGGCTGATGGAGGTAGCTACAGCAGAGCAGCTTAGGCTGAACTAGGAGAAATGCAAAGCTCCTTCTATACCACTTATATCATATAGCACAATATCATAAGAAAACACAATACTCAGAGTTACTAAAAATAAAGGTACTTTATTTTAGTGACAATATGCCAAAAGTATCTCAGAGGATATACTCCCTTAGGAGGTAAGTAATATACACAAAATATACACACAAACCAAAATCAAGTAAGTAAACAGTTAGGAAACTAGTGCAAACAATATAGAACACAATAGTATGCAATAGGCCTAGGGGCAACACAAACCATATACTCCAATAGTGGAATGTGAACCACGAATGGACCCCAGGCCTAGTGTAGTGTGTAGAGGGTCGCTGGGAGTGTAAGAAAACACTAAGGGTGTCCAAGATACCCCACCCCAAGGCCCTGAAAAGTAGGAGTAAAGTTACCCTACTACCCCAGAAAGACACTAAAGTCGAGCTAGGGGATTCTGCAAAGACAACAACTGACTGCAAAGCACTGAAGTTGGATTCCTGGACCTGAGGACCTGTAAAGGAAGGGGACCAAGTCCAAGAGTCACGCAAGTGTCCGGGGGGGCGGGCAGGAGCCCACTAAACCCCGGATGAAGGTGCAAAAGGGCCTGCCTCAGTGTGGAAGAAGCTGAAGATTCTGCAGACAAAGGAAGGTGCCAGGAACTTCTCCTTTGGTCGAAATATGTCCCACGGCGTGCTGGAGGATGCAGAGTTGTTTCCACGCAGAAGGACCACAAACAAGCCTTGCTAGCTGCAAGAGTCACGGTTGAAGATAATGGGTGCTGCCAGGGCCCAGGAAGAACCAGGAGGTCGCCCCTTGGAGGAGGAGACAGAGGGGGTGCTCAGCAACAGAGAGAGCCCACGCAGAAGCAGGCAGCACCCGCAGAAGCACTTGAACAGGTGTTCAAGAAATCTGAGCACGGCAGTCGTCTCAGCACAACAAAATAGGGTCCCACGAAGTCAGTGGTCAACTCAGCAAGTTGAGCAATGCAGGACGGAGTGCTGGGTACCTGGGCTGGGCTGTGCACAAAGGAATCCTTGCAGAAGTGCATAGAAGCCCTAGCAGCTGCATATCATGCAGTACACAGGATTACTGTCTGGCATGGGAAGGCAAGGACTTACCTCCACCAAATTTGGACAGAAGGACCACTGGACTGTCGGGGTCACTTGGATCCAGCTCCTGTGTTCCAGGGACCACGCTCGTCAAGATGAGAGGGGACCCAGAGGACTGGTGAGGCAGAAGTTTGGTGCCTGCGTTAGCAGGGGGAAGATTCCATCAATCCACTGGAGATTTCTTCGTGGCTTCCAGTGCAGGGTGAAGGCAGACAGCCCTCAGAGCATGCACCACCAGGAAACAGTCGAGAAAGCCGGCAGGATTGGGCGCTACAATGTTGCTGGTAGTCTTCTTGCTACTTTGTTGCGGTTTTGCAGGCGTCCTGGAGCAGTCAGCGGTCGATCTTTGGCAGAAGTTGAAGTGGGAGATGCAGAGGAACTCTGGTGAGCTCTTGCATTCGTTATCTGCCGAGGAACCCACAGGAGAGACCCTAAATAGCTCTCAGAGGAGGATTGGCTACCTAACCAGGTAAGAGCCTATCGGGAGGGGTCTCTGACATCACCTGCTGGCACTGGCCACTCATAGGCCTCCATTGTGCCCTCACACCTCTGCATTCAAGATGGCAGTGGTCTGGGACACATTGGAGGAGCTCTGGGCACCCCCCGGGGTGGTGATGGACAGGGGAGTGGTCACTCCCCTTTCCTTTCTCCAGTTTTGCACCAGAGCAGGGGCTGGGGGATCTCTGAACTGGTCTAGACTGGCTTATGCAAGGAGGGTACCATCTGTGCCCTTCAAAGCATTTCCAGAGGCTGGGGGAGGCTACTCCTCCCCAGCCCTTAACACCTATTTCCAAAGGGAGAGGGTGTAACATCCTCTCTCAGAGGAAATCCGTTTTTCTTCCTTCTTGGGACTGGGCTGCTTAGACCTCAGGAGGGCAGACACCTGTCTGAGGGTTGGCAGCAGCGGGAGCTAGTTTGGCAGAACCAGGGGTCCATGCTGGAGCCCCGGGGACGCATGGGATTGGCACCCCAATACCAGATTTGGCTTGGGGGGACAATTTCATGATCTTAGACATGTTACATGGCCATGTTCAGAGTTACCATTGTGAAGCTACACATAGATATTAACCTATATGCAGTTGGTGTAATGGTGTCCCCGCACTCACAAAGTCTGGGGAAATTGCCCTGAACAATGTGGGGGCACCTTGGCTAGTGCCAGGGTGCCCTCACACTTAGTAACTTTGCACCTAACCTTCAGTAAGCGAGGGTTAGACATATAGGTGACTTATAAGTTACTTAAGTGCAGTGTAAAATGGCTGTGAAATAATGTGGACATTATTTCACTCAGGCTGCAGTGGCAGTCCTGTGTAAGAATTGTCTGAGCTCCCTATGGGTGGCAAAAGAAATGCTGCAGCCCATAGGGATCTCCTGGAACCCCAATACCCTGGATACCCAGGTACCATATACTAGGGAATTATAAGGGTGTTCCAGTGTGCCAATCAGAGTTGGTAAAATTGGTCACTCGCCTGCAGTGACAATTTTAAAAGCAGAGAGAGCATAAATACTGAGCCTCAGTGATACAGTTAGGCACCACACAGGGAACACATATAGGCCACAAACTATGAGCACTGGGGTCCTAGCTAGCAGGATCCCAGTGACACAGGCAAAAACAAACAGACACACAAGTAAAAATGGGGGTAACATGCCAGGCAAGATGGTACTTTCCTATACCTACGTTATTTATTTGTTGAGCTAAACTCTTGTATGGGTTTGTTTATTACATACAACACCTCACTCAGTTTCTCATGGGATTGCCCTGTGGTTAGGGCACTGCAGTCATGGTGATGTTATACCCTTTGCCCGCCTCAGTGCAATACGCAAGAATGTCACTAAGCGTAATAGCCAGGATACCAACACAGCAATAGTCAGAAGTTAAGAGCGTTGATCACTTCCTCAAAATTGCAAAGGACAACAATCTGGGGTTGTGATGATTTTTTGACAGCAAAACTAAATACCTGGAAATGTTACTTTATGGTACTTTACTGTTTCACATTTGTAGAGACGATTGTCATATGGTTTGTTTCATTAAAGCGTCTCCACCTTGTCAGCTGTAAGAAATTGAGTGATTAGTGTAGGAAATTTCCATTCACACATGGAACACACTCATATACTAATACATACTGCCATACAGGGGTTTTCAGTGTCCAATATTCTATTTAGTTAATAACAAATAGATGTCAGTCTCATACACTCATGTGCCATCTGTTTGTAAAGGTATGTATGCAATCTGTACCATACTATGGGGCTCATTCTGAGCCCGGCGGGCGGCGGGAGCCGCCCGCCTGGAGGGAGCCGCCAAATGGCCGCTCCGCGGTCGAAAGACCGCGGAGGCCATTCTGGCTTTCCCGCTGGGCTGGCGGGCGACCGCCAGAGGGCCGCCCGCGAGCCCAGCGGGAAACCCCTCCCCACGAGGAAGCCGGCTCCGAATGGAGCCGGCGGAGTGGGTATGTGCGACGGGTGCAGTGGCACCCGTCGCGTATTTCAGTGTCTGCAAAGCAGACACTGAAATACAAAGTGGGGCCCTCTTACGGGGGCCCCTGCAGTGCCCATGCCATGGGCATGGGCACTGCAGGGGCCCCCAGGGGCCCCACGACACCCCTCACCGCCATCCTGTTCCTGGCGGTCGGAGCCGCCAGGAACAGGATGGCTGTGAGGGGGTCCCAGGGCAGCGGAAAACCGGCGGGAGACCGCCGGTTTTCCTTGTCTGACCGCAGCCAAACCGCCGCGGTCAGAATGCCCTGCGGGGCACCGCCAGCCTGTTGGCGGTGCTCCTGCATCGGGGTCGGAATGACCCCCTATGTATGCATGCACAAATGTATGTGATATTTGTATTGCGCAAACCTAGCCAAAAGGCAGCAGAGTGCTGTACAAGACCAAAGAAAAAGTCACTGTTTGATTGGAAGAGCAGCTGGGTTCTGAGGGTAGAGGTGGACTATTACTTCTTCATGATAGGGTATTCTCTAAAGAGGTGAGTCTTCAGCTGTTTACTAAAGTGAAGTAGGATTGGCACAGTTCTGATTGGTGAGGGGATGGCTTTTGAGATACTAGATGAATAAATGGATGAGGTTCTTTGTCTGTTATTTGTTTTCGCATTTTCTCACTTATTGGTCTCCAGTCTGATTAAGTCCTGGCTGCAGGCATGACCAAGAGCAACCTGAGATGTTTTGCTTATCAGCCAGTTAGGCTATATTGCTGAAGATGATGGCTTTGTACATGATTTAGCTAGTTCTGAAGATAGCACATGTTGGCATGGGTAGCCACTGGTGTTTTCCCGGTGTGGGTTGGGGTGGTGATGGTGTCATTTTTCTGTAAGACCTTGATATATGCTATGGAATGTAGGATGCCCTGAAAGGGGACAGTGCCATGCATCACGCCCACTAGTGCGTTTAAGAATTTCCCCTGCCTCTCTCCATTTTTCTCTATGTCAGCTTGAAAGTTTGAAGGTGTGCATCACAGCTTCAAACTCTGAGTGACAGTAGAAAAAAAACACACAAACTGGGTATGTCATTAGCTGGTGAGGAGATTCCTGCGCCGTTTGTGTATTCAGAGAACGGATAGTGTTCTGTTTTAGCGAATGTGATCCTCCAATGTGGTCTTGTAGCTCTGTCAACATTCCTACCAAAGAAAGGCCCAGAGTCACACTGACAGTATGATTGGCAATGTGGGTTCTAATTAGGACCTGTGGTGTCAAATCACACAGCACATGTGCCTACAGGCCTTACTGAACCAGGATCTTCAAAGAACCAGGATCTTCAAAAGAAGGTAGCTATCTGCGTACCAGGACGCTGTGTCCATGGGTCCTCCTCAGTGAATTCATGGTTGAGGGAGATCCAAAGTGGGAGCTCTGCAGGCTGCAGAGGTACGTTAAAGGCTCTGGTTGTATGAATGTGGGTGCGAGACAGCGTGAAAGAAAGAGAGAGACTGAGAGAGATGAAAAGAAACTGATTGAGAAAGAGAGCAAAAGAGAGCCATACATGCAGAGAGAGAGATGTGAGAAAGAGATGCAGAGAGAGGTAATTAGTGAAAAAAGAGATGGAGATGCACTGAGACAAAGTGAACGAAAAGACACAGGGAAAATGTCTGAGTTTGTGTATGGAACGGCATGTGTAACCCATGCTGTGAGGTGTGTAGATATAGCCCTGCACTGTTTGCACCTCTGGTCCTTCACTTTGTGCACCAGGTCTCTCGGAATGAGTGCATCTTCTACCTAATATTTCTTTCTTCGCTCCTGCTATTGTGTAGCTCAGGGAATGCAATATTTGGAACTCTAATGTTGCAGTATTTGCAGGTCCTGTTATGCAGTATGTTAGACTTTAGTGTTCCAGTATTTGCTATTCTAGTACTGAAATGGTTAGACCTCTATTTCTGACGTATTGATGTAGCTCTTGTCACAAAGTCAGGACAGGCTTTAGGGAGCTGACTTCGATGGGAGGCGCGCTGCCTTTGAAAATAACTTTTGGTTTAGAAGTACGTGAACTTCCCTGTTGGTCCAGCATTCAGAAAACTATGAAAATATCACCATTACTCTGGTGAATAATATTCCTAGTGATGCCTTGTGGCAGTTTTGGCTCATCATAAAGCACCTCAGGGTTAATGTGCCTGCTGCAAAGAACGTGTACCATGCAGATATCAAAACTGAGGGCCAGATTTACAAGTCCCTAGCCCCACCGGAGCATCATTTTTTGTGACGCTCTGGTGGCGCTGTGCACTGTGCTGTATTTACAAGGTGGCGTTAGGCTGTTTGTAATGTGATCATTTCATTTACTGTACCACGCCCCTCTGAAGCCAACAAATTCTGAAGTGACAGTAATTTCAAGCTCTAAGCATCCTCTTATACTGCTTAGCGCCACCTTGTAAATATAGACCCTGCACATGCAGCACTTTGCATGGAAGGGGCGTGCAATGGGTGTTGATGTGTGCGTTCCATAGCAACACCCATTGCATTTTGACCCTGCCCCAGATTTACAAGGAATCGTACATCTGTGGCAGTGCCAATATCTAACACCAACCCAGGGGTGGCATTAGCATGATGCAATGAGGAGAAATGCTTTCATTTCTCCTCGCTTTTTGCTCTATGTGTGCTGCATTTTGCAGCACACATAGAAAGAACAAACCCCCATTAAAGATTGTTATTTTGCAGGAAGGTATCCACTTCCTGCACAAAAACAGTATCTCCTGCAACGCAGCCATCTTTGCACCATGGCGAAAGAGTGCCTGCGTTGGCACTCGGCAGCAAATTTAGCGCCGGCGCAGGGGGAAACACAGGAGTGCGCCATATTGTTGTTAATATGGCGCATCCCTGCTTTTTGAAAATGACGGAGTGAGGCACTGCACAATTTTGCGCAGCATAGCACTCTGTCATTTTCTGTAAAATCTGGGCATAAGTTTGAGTGAACTTTGAGTGGCACTAAAAAAATCTAATATAAGTTATAGAGAGGCTATGGGGAGATGATGTGTACTGTTGGAGAGTGGTAGTGAGGGAATTTATGGGGAAGGGGATCATGGCCCCTCCCCATGATCCCCTTCCCCAAAAAAGACTTTCACATTGCGCGTCACCAGCGCTATAGCCAGTTCTGCACAAAGTAAGGCTGCTTGATAATACCCTGCTGCCTTTTGGGTGGCCTAGCGCTAGAATAGGGTGGGCACAACCTGGGTCTTTGAGAATGCCCAGCGCGGGCCTTAGAAGTGTGGTTGCCATAGCCTTCAGGGTGGTCTGGCTTCATGTTATAGATGGGCCCCTCTGGCACTAATGATGTTGAGGTTGTGTATTCTAAATTTAGATTATAAAGACAGCATAGTTCTGATCAAAAAGATGACCTTGATTTGCAGACCTGGCACTGACCAAATCCCTGTCTGTACTTGTCCAACCCTGTTGGTTCCAGTCTTTGATGGTGATAGCAGATGCAATCCACTGAATGTGTGCTGAATGAGTTTGAACCTTGTGGAGAGTGTGGGCCCTGGCATTCTCTCAGGGGACTGTTGGTGGGGAGGTGTCATCATAAGCTGGGGAGGTCGATTACGTGCCTGGGCTAAAATAAGCAAGTGCCCGGAGTGAGAAGATCGCTTAGAGTGGAGGCAGGAAGTAAACCTTGCAATTAAGGAGAAGATCAGGTGTGTCGGAGGCATGCCAACTAGACTTCTACCTCTGGGCTCCTCGGTTGCCTCCTGCGATGGGTGTGTTTGTGTTTTGTTATTTTATCTATATTTCTGCCAGATATGAATGGCAACGATGATCGATTTTCTATTGTGTTTTCCTTGCTGTACATAAACATATCTTGAAAACTGTAAATCGTCGCTCTGTTATCAGTGGATGTGCTGTCTTACGTACAAATGTGTGGTGTGGGGCCTTTCTCTCCGTTTGTAATGTGCTTACAGCAGCAGAGATCACTTCATTTACTGTACCACGCTCCTGTGTAGCCAACAAATTCTGATGTGACGGTAATTTCAAGCTCTAAGCATCCTCTTATACTGCTATGAATGTAGCTCGCAATATTTGCACAATTAGACTGGGAAAGAGGTATTTATGTGGTTGGATAAGCCACGTCACACATTGTTTGACCAAGCAGGCACCTGTAAATTGTAATCTAAGACCCCAGCTCTTCAAGGCTTTTCTGATTTTGTAATAGTGGGTTCACCTCTTAGTAAACTAGTGAGACCTGTACTTTGAAGGGAAGGATGGAAGCACCAAAGGAAATTACATGTAGAATGCAATGAATGGTATGAAAAATGATAGCTCATATATTATTATTATTTTTTTTAAATTAATTTTAATAGACACCAGACAATACTATCACACAAAAGTACTAAACTCACCACCACCACCCGCTCCTCCCACTGGTGCCCCAAGCACACACTTGCAAATGATTCAATCAGCACATCAGCTGAATCGACCTGAGGATTTCTCCTCCTCCTCTACTGGGCATCTTTCCACCCTTGTTCTTGGCCGCCTCAGACCCACGGTTTGCTAGTAAGAATTAGGAAAACGTCTTAAACCCCTCCTTCCCTTCCAGGGCCTTCACAGATTCACTGGCCAGCTCTCACTCCCCGAAAAATCACTCTCCCAATAGTCAGAGCCCAGAAAACTGTGGTATTACCAGTGGTGGCTCCTCCGTATGGGCGGAGGAGCGTCGCACCTGACCAGCCATGGCAGCTACTAAACCTTTTAAAGAAAATGATAACAAACTATGTTTATTATTGTTTTCTTTAAAAGGGGTGGGCCACGGGGTGACGTGCACTGAGGGGAAGTGCTCACTCCCTCTCAGTACTCCCCCTTAGAGCGCATGTGTGTTTGGCCGGCCATCTCGGGTCGGCCAAAAACACATGCGCTGTACACTGTCTCCAGCTCGGCTCGGTGTTGCCAGGCTGGAGCGAGCCTTCAAAGACTCCCAGTCTGCCCAAAGCAGCGTCAGGATTGGCCTCAGGGCAGGCTGGGAGCCTGTGCTTGTGCAGCCAGAAGGGAAGAGGGGAACGTGGGAAGCCCTGCCTGGTCCACCTGCAAATAGGGGAAAGATTTCCCTGGCCCAAGGTATGGTGTGCAGCAGTTTCACATAGTTGCAGAATCGGAGACCGAAGTTCATTTTCCCCAGAATGGCATTTAGGTTGGGCCATTCAACCGAATCAAAAGCTTTCTCAAAGAGCAGCTGTAATAGTGCAGTCTGCTCAAACACTGTGCCCAAGTGATCCAAAGTTATATTTAGGGGGTCATTCCGACCCTGGCGGTGAAAACCGCCAGGGCCGGGGACCGCAGATGCACTGCCAACAGGCTGGCGGTGCATCCTTGGGCATTCTGACCGCGGCGGTACAGCCGCGGTCAGAAAGGGGAAACCGGCGGTGTCCCGCCGGTTTCCCGCCGCCCTAGGGAATCCTCCATGGCGGCGCTGCAGGCAGCGCCGCCATGGGGATTCCGACCCCCTTACCGCCAGCCTGGCTCTGGCGGGTTTGACCGCCAGAACCTGGCTGGCGGTAACGGGTGTCGTGGGGCCCCTGGGGGCCCCTGCAGTGCCCATGCCAATGGCATGGGCACTACAGGGGCCCCCTAACAGGGCCCCACCAAGATTTTCAGTGTCTGCCCAGCAGACACTGAAAATCGCGACGGGTGCAACTGCACCCGTCGCACCCCTTCCACTCCGCCGGCTCCATTCGGAGCCGGCATCCTCATGGAAGGGGGTTTCCCGCTGGGCTGGCGGGTGGCCTTCTGGCGGTCGCCCGCCAGCCCAGCGGGAAACTCAGAATTACCGCAGCGGTCTTTTGACCGCACATCGGTATTCTGACGGCGGGACTTTGGCAGGCGGCCTCCGCCGCCCGCCAAAGTCAGAATGACCCCCTTAGTCTCCTAAGGCAACACCTGCGGCCTCTGGGTGTCCTGAAGCTGTTTTGGTCTGTATGCAACAGCAAACTCACCTGGAGACCAATCTATACACCAGTGCCTTTGCTATCAATTTGGCCTCCGCATTTAGGAAACAGATTGGCCTGTATAATGCGCAGTATGTAGGTAGTCTGCCAACTTTAGGAAGGAGTATCACTGTAGTACCCCAGAAGTCAAGAGGAAGGTAGTGTCTGTCTCAGCTTTTTCGATCATCACAAGAAGGTGTGGGATAAGCTGGAGCACAAACCTTTTAAAATATTCAGATGAGAAACCATTTGGTCTGGGTGCCTTCCAAGATTGCGTTTCACACAACACTGTAAGCAGATCTTCTTCTGACAGAGGCCGGTCCAGCTCTGCCCTGCCCTTCCCACCAAGCCTTGGGGCCACTAAACCTGCTGCTTTTGGGCTCTGTTGTTTCACATTACATGGGGGGATCGAACTGTACAACTGCTCGTAATACGTTGCAAATGTTTCAGGGATGACCGTGGTGTCGTAGGATAACTGGCAGTCCGGTGCACGCAGTCTGGGTATAAATTTACCTTCCAGCGACTTAGTAGATAACCTGTGGATCAGTTTGCCAATTTTATCCCTATGTTAGTATAGTCTATTTTGGGGCTCCCAGACAACCACTCTAGCTCTCCCAAACAGCTTCTGTTTGAGTGCCTCCCTGTCAGCCTTTAGGCGACGTATCGCCTCTGGGTCAGGTGATCAGGGCAGGTGGTGGTTCAGTTCCAAGAGCTGCCACTCTAGGGCCACAATCTTTCTCATTCTCTTTTTTCCTACTAACTATATATGCTATTATTTGCCCACTGAGGACTGCCTTCATGTCCTTCCATAATATACCAGGGGAGACCTCTGGAGTCACATTGACTTGATAGTAGAAATTCATCTCCCCTGTATGAATTTTTGTTACCTAGCATCCTTCAATCATCTTGCATAAAGGTCCCAATGGGAGCTAGTCCTCTGTGTCCCAGTTACCACAGTGATCTCAATGGATGAGTGATCAGACAGAACCCTCAGATGAATGTTATTCCTTTATCCCTCATATGTCACCACAGGGAAGGAACAAGTAGTCAGTTTTTTAATATGATTTGTGTGAATGAGAGTAGTATGTTTATGCATGGGCAGGAAAGCTCTGCAAATGTCACTAAGCCCAAGGGAGTGTGACTGTGGGGCCAGGGTTGAATGCCACCCCTGCTGGGCCACATCATTGAAGTCTCTCCAAACTATAAGACCCTCACTCTGGGGCTGAAGCAATGAGTTTTGTCCGGTCAGACACAGTGGACACTCGTAGGGTATGAGGGCCATATATCGATATCATCGGCCATGTCCTCCCATTTAGGGACCGAGATATAATGATGTATCTGCCCACGGCACCCAGGGTGAGCTCTGTAACCAAGATGG
The DNA here is from genome assembly GCF_031143425.1 of Pleurodeles waltl. Classification (NCBI taxonomy): domain Eukaryota; kingdom Metazoa; phylum Chordata; class Amphibia; order Caudata; family Salamandridae; genus Pleurodeles; species Pleurodeles waltl. The sequence goes on from NC_090440.1 coordinate 1,765,014,636, forward strand.
GGAAGGTGTTATGGAGAAGGATAGCCAACCCTCTGGACCCATTGGCAGACCCTGCATGGTACACTCAAATTAACCCATAGTAGGCCAGGAGGGGGCACCTGTTAGTCAGCAAATGCATTTCCTTTAGGAGGAGGATTGCTGGGGCCAGTTTGTGTGCCTGCTGAAGAATCACTGTCCTTTTCACTTTATCCAGCAGCTCGTTTATTTTCCAAAACAATACTTAGTAAAGCCTAGTGTTATGTCCATCATTCATGGCTGGTCATTCATGTCTATGCCCAAAGACTGAGAGATATGCCCTTTATGTGATGGTGTAGGACAACAAAACCCAGTAACAACCAAAATGTCCCCAAATAGCCCCATAACTGCCCTTCACCCAACACTTTGAAACTGGAAGCATCCATCACCCTAACAACAAGAAAAACCATGAAACATAAACATGTACATCATTGTAGTCTTAGATCATGGGGTAACAGCCCCATGCTATCCTCATCAACAGGGATCAATCTATCCCACCTTCAGCAACTCAGATAAAAAGAGCATAGAAGCCCATGGGGAGTATTGAAGGAAGGGCATATCTACTCTATTTTCCATAGTCATAAATGTCCTCAGCAACTGGTCGGGCCCCGCTTCTGCTTGTTGCTAGATCCATCTGAAGACTATATATCCCTATGAGTGTTGGTCATCAGCCCCTGGCTGTCATTTCAAAGCCTGCTACATTTCCCTTGGCTTCTGTGTGCCCTGTCAAAAGTTGTTCTCCCCCTCTCACTCCTGTGTGACAGCCTTTGCAATTGTTGGTTTGGCCAGCAGCTTCTTATCCGCCACCCACTCCCAGGCCTCCTCGGAATTGTAAAAGAACAGAGTGTGCCCCTGACACAGCACTTTCAATTTGGCCAGGTACATTAGTATATTCTGTATGGCCATTGATCATAGTTTATTTTTAACTTCCGAAAAGGATTTACAAAGGTGTTGTACCTCAGCAGTGTAGTCAGGGAGCAGCATGACTTTTCTTTCCATGCATCTGGTATCCAAGAGGCACCATGCATGCCTCAGTATGGAGTCTCTGTCCACGCAGTAAAGCACACAGGTGATGATGAGTCTAGGTGGAGCCCCCGGAGACCTAAACCAGTCTGTATGGAATTGTTCCAGGCACATACCCTTCGGCCCTCCAGCAAGCCCACCAGCAGCAAGTTGTTTCTGCACGACGTGCCTTCTGTGTTCTTCACTTGATTATCTAGGATAGCCATTAGCTCCCGCCATCACTTGATCTCCGGATGAATGTACCTGATACATTCTCCAAGGAGGAGACATGTCCTTCCACCTCTGTGGTGTGGGCAGCTGTGTTACGCAGGTCCTGATGAAGGAGAGGCACCACCACTTCCACCCCTCCAATTTTGTCATCCAGATCTTTTCAGGAGTGTTTTATTGCATGGAGGATTGTGGCTGAAGATACTGCTTCCTCCTGACCCCCGGAAGCGGTTCTTGCACTGCCTCCCCAATCCATCCCACTGAGGGGAGAAGTCCTGAGTACAAGGGTGATAAAGCCAGGCTCCCAGGGACCAGGTACATTGCCAGAAAGGGGCCCCTCCCTGCGCCTGCACCACAGTTTGATCTCCATGTCCTGCTGGGCTCTCTGGGCCTACTTCTTTGGGTTAGTGTGCTTTCCCATGGCTGCCACATGCCACACTTTGTAATGTTTAATTTTCTGAAATGCCAATATGACCTTTTATGCATTATTTTAGGATAAATGTGCTGAAAATGCACCATTTGCCACAATTTTCAAAAAATGATCCTAGAACAGATGAACCTAGAACACATCTGGAGAGAGCCAGGTTTATTTTGCATCACTTGAGAGTGATGGAATATTACAGAATGGCCCTTTCAAAAACTTTGTTTTTTGGCAAATTGTGGGAAAATGTCCTGTAAAATCACCTATCTGATGCTATTTTTAGATCTTCCCTACACAGCACATCTTCAAGGCCTGATTTTTACCAGTGGGCTTAGAGACCATCTGTTGCTTACCATTAGTTGGCTTCATTCTCACTGTCATTTGTTTGCTTCTTATCGTTCGGTTTTTAGGTCTTCCTTCCTTTACCAATGTTTGTCCCTTGGCTGGAGCATCAGCACATTACTTGTGTCCTTCCGCTGCTCATTTTTTAGGCGATTCTTCTTTCTTTGTGTTTAAGCACAATACCCGATTGTATCTTTCTCAGCTTGTTTCATTAGCATACTTTTCCCACTCCATTGCCTGTGTTGTTTCTTGCCTCCAACCGTCACTCCTCTCTCCCCCATGATGTTGCTTGCTCCACCAGCCCTCCCTGCCCCATGGTTTTGCTTGCTATCACCCACTCTCCCTCGTCAGAGTTTGTATTGTTAGCTTTCAACACACCATAATAAAAACAAATGTAATATGATGCATTCACCACTGGCTGCATCATAGGGCTTTTTCTGCCCACATCATCTATTGTCTATGTTGCATCTTCCTGCCCTATGTGTCTCCTCTCCCTTTGTGTGACACCAGCAATAAAAAAGTTTTATGATGTGCCCAGCACTGGCTGCATCGTGTTGTTTTTAAAAAATTTTAACTGTCAGTCATACTGCACGGCAGCTGCACTGCTGTACAATGTGGCTAAACATTGACAAAGGCAATAGCCCTCATCTCATAGGCAATACGTATTGGCTTTGCCATTGGTTGTAAACATTTGAGACAGGTATGCTCACTTGCATCAGTCTCCCTAAATTTTGGGGGTAGCAATTACACCCCACCACTTTCATGAACAGCCACCCTCTGTCTCTAGAATGGCTAGAGCAAGGCATTACCATCATCCAGATGTGAGAGTCCGGGGTCTTGAATAATATGTAAGTTACTACCTGGGAGAAATGTTTTCACTTTATTTTAGTAGAGAAAATGGATACTGGGCTATATTGGTGTTCTTGGCTATATGTTCTGTGAGAGTGAGATCAGTGTCCAAGTATAATAAGAATGACTTGGCAGTGGGTGAAAGTTGAAGTTCAAATCTATCTAGGTTCATCTTGTTGAGCCAGGTATTATACCAATTTTATCAGTTTTGCCCTAACAGATTTCTCTTTGGGGGTTTCTGCACATTTATCAATGTATAAATGACATACCCTCAGTTATAGTAAAATATTGTCAAATCTCCCTCAGATTCAAATTCTTGTCAGTGTTTTATACAAAAATCAACACATAAAAATCCACTGAACTTTTTGAATTAGTTGAAAGCACATGAAGGCATTCCATGGGCCTTAGACTGTTTTGGTGCTTGGGAAGTCTAGGATGTTCACCTATCTTTCCTGGGCTGGGTGAAGAAATATATAAATAGTCACTTTACAGGTGTAAACAACATTATGTGATCAGAATCTTTCTCATGTGTGTGACCTGTACTCCAACAGGAGGGGTGGAGTCCAACATTCTGACTGTATAAACACTGGAAACAGAAAACCACCCAAAATGTAGAATATGTGCACGGCTGTAGCTTGCCTCTTCTTGACCCGCTTTAAGAGTAAGGACTTCTAAACTCTCTAGGATCACCTTGCTACCTCGTCTGCTTTGTTTTCCGGGGGTTTTACGGGCGTCCTACATAATTGCCACTCCTTTATGATCAACAGAATAAATGACAGCTCATTTACAACAGTATAATTGCACAGTTTGTCGCACAGTCGGGCATCTCATTGACAAATTGGATGGGTTTTACCAGCTATGAACATTAAACTGAGAAGTTTCTACCCGTCATTCTTCATACTACTGAGAAGAGGGAGGACTGAGGTACTTTAAACAACAAATACTGGAGCAAAGGTCAGTGTCAGAAGACCTCCACAAGTAATCAAAGTAACTTCTTCTGTCAGGCACGCAGTTGACTCACTGTCACCAAGAGGAAAAGGCCCTCATATAAAATGATGCAATGGCACCTGTATTTGTGAATGGTATGTAGCGACGTAAAAATGGGTGAGTTTTGTTTTTACTATCATATGCAATGAGTTGCTCATGGTATATGAATTAGCACTTTGGCCATAAATGGCAGGTTGGCACAAAGTACTTTAATGTTGCATGACCTTTTAAACTGTTTTTACTGCATCTTAGTCAGGTCTGACTTTGGATGGCACAATACAATGTGCATATGTTCCCTGAACTATGTACTAGAAGTCTGCAGACTTCCATTAAAATTGGCTTTGATATTGTAATGCTCTGGAATTAATCAAAGCAATTAAGCACTTTCACTTCTCCTGGCAGTAGGGTTTTCTGTTAACTCATGTAGGTGTACAAATTTGACTCAATTTTAAAATGAGGACATGTATATGTTTTGAAATAGTATTTTATGTAAGGTATGGTATTTTTATATTGTATGGCCTAGATATGCTAGGCTGACACAATAAATATACTTAGACTTGTGCTTGAGCATATACAGATGTGTCTCCAATTGAATAAGAGAGAACAGCAAAGACTGAGCCAAAGGCCAACTTCAGGTAATGCACAAAGGAATGACTCTAGTAAACTGACACAAGCATCTCTGGACTTCTCCTAAAAGCAGAGTCAATGTTTCTAGATTCACAGTTTTTGCCCTTACCATTGGTTAATCTAACTTATGCTGTTTCCCTGCGTGCCTCTTTTTATTTGGGCAGTGTGGGGGTGTAGCCTCTCTCCCCTATTGCAACACAGTGCAGATTCCACCTGATTAAGTTTTACTTCTCCTCTAGTATACATGGCAACATTTTACAGCAAGAAAGTGGGAGATTTTGAAAAAAATCAGGTGAATGTGTTTTCCCCTTTGGCTTCTATTAAAGCAGAGGCAACTTCAGGCTGGAGACCGCTAACATAAAGCCACTTTTTGCTTATAAAATCGAGAGTATCCCACCTGAATTGGTCTGTTGGCATGTATGCTCTAGCTATTTCGTGTGATGCTGGCTCCTACTTGGCAATGGCGACTCTCTGGCTGCACCATCATGAGTCAAAGACTCATCCTGACTTTGACCAGCCCTAATTGGCCACATCTGTCACTATCACCACCTAGAATTCCACAACAAATAATGACAAATTAATTAGATGTACTGTGCTCTTTCGTCCTTCTTTTTCTCCAGGCCTACTGGGCTGCTGGAAACTGATGGCTCTTGAGAGGAAATCCTGTGTAGAAGCGTAGGCCAGTTGGCCTTCCGAAAATCATCCAAGAACTGAGGGAAATACAGCTCATCTTCTCTCATTCTGATCACAGAAACGAAGGGCTACGAGAACCCAGGTACAAAGTTATATTAAACATAACATATTGCTAACATTATAAACTTATTGTGTTATTGTATTGTTAAGCTTTTTGTCCTTTGGTCTAGGCCCTCCAAAGGCATTGGACTAGAATATATTGCACCCCGGGTCAACAGCGTTTTAGAGTAAGGACATCGTAAAGTAGTGTTTAGGCCACATTCGTTTCTTAGGTTTTAGCCACCATGTATAATAAACGCATTAGGCATGCCCCTGCAGCATGTGTAAGAGCCATAGCTCATCACCTGAACTGTAGGTAACTAATTTCCATCTGTGTGGACAGTGCAAAGTCACGTGCTCCTCAACTCCTAGGTATTTCTGTTACTTAAGAATACAACAGGGCTATCACACTGACACAAGTCGCCCTCTGTCTATTAGACTCACCTAACCAATGTTAATCAACAGACGCTTCCAGGTGATTGGTATAACTGCCAAAAAAATCATGCAAACAACACAGTCTTTCCCTAAACAAAACCCACTTGAATATATGTTGAAACAACACATGCTGGAACCACGCATGCCTGAGCAATGTAGTCGGAACAACGACCGCTTTGTTACCACTAATGCCTTTACCACGAATGTCTCAACAATGATTTTTCATTGTAAAGGCATTCCTGGTAAAGGCATGCGTAGAATGGTATGCATGGTTCCAGCATCCGACGCCCCCCTTACCCCTACCCCTAAAACTACCACAACCACCCACCCCTAAAACCTAAACCTACCCTGGCCCCCCACCCCGCCCCCAAAACCTAAACTACCCCGACCCCCCATCCCACCCCTAAAATCTAAACTCCCCCAACCCCTCCACCCCGACCCATAAAACTACCACGACCCCCACCCCTGCCCCAAAAACCTAAAACTACCCAGACTCCCCACCCCTAAAACCTAAACTACCCCAACCCCCCACCCGTGCCCCTAAAACTACCCCAACCCCTACTCCGCCTCTAAAAGCTAAACTACCCCAACCCCGCCCCAAAACCTAAAAGTACCCCGACCCAGCACCCCACCCCTAAAACTACCTCCACCCCTGCCCCTAAAACCTAAACTACCTGATCCCCACCCCTAAAACTACCGCAACCACCCCAACCCCCACCCCAAAATTACTGTGACCCCTCACCCCAACCGTAAAACCTAAAACCACCCCACCCGCCACTACAATTACCATGACCCATACCCCTAAAACCTGACACCACCCCACCCCTAAAATTTCCGAGATCCCGCCACCCCGCCCCTAAAGCCTAAATTACCCCAACCCCCCTAAAACTACTGCTACCTCCCACCCCCCCAAAGCCTAAAATTACCTCCACCACCGCCCCTCAAACAACCCCCCTACCCTACCCTAGCCTTACTTACCTGACAGCATCCTCTCTGATCAGGAGTCTGTTTTCCCCTGCCTTAACCACGCATGTTCGTTGTTCCGGACATGCGTGGTTAAGGCAGAGGAAAACGGTCGTTGTTCAAGAAAGCGTTCTTCCGCTTTCGTGGACAACCACCCTCGTCGTTCTTCAGGCTGCTTCCCAACCCACGTTAGTTCATGCACAAAGGCAAAACAAGAATCCTAATAGAAAGCATATGAAAACAACGTGATTGTAGGCAACTGTGTGTTAAGCAGCAGAACTTTGGGAAAAAGGATAAACTGACTGTCACATATTAAATATCTAAAGGTCTATTAGCCATTGAAGTAAGCACAAGCGACACCGTAGAGCAAGTGTTACAGTTTAGTTAAATATAGACTGCAGTATTCGTCGTTCACTTGTGAACATTGTTAGCCTGCGGATGATAAGTGAGATTTCAGGCAGTTACAGGCGTGGTTTAAGACAGTTCCGTTCCACAAGGCTGAATAAACTACTGTAACAGCTCTTTGGTTAAAGGTTCCTCCACATAATGTTAAGGTTACCATTGCGAATAGGGCTTATTACTTAGTTGCCATTCTTTGATATCATGGCAGATGCCTCCCAGAATCCATTACAGCACGAGTTGTGATTGATAACCATTGTACATAGCTTTGGTAAAGTCTCACACATGGTGGCTCAGGTTTACAAACATTGTAAAAAAAAAAATGTTTGAGGAGAGGGTTGTTACAGAATATAACCCTCGGATGAAGGGGGTAGCAAGTCAGTTTCTTGGACGTTGATGGTGATAACAACCAACACTCGCTCATGCAATTGTTTACTTATTCAGCTGTATATTTTTGTCTCATTTACATTAATATCACTCGCTGACTCCTTCAGTTTACAAATACGTATCATGTGGCCTTTTAACACTGTATTTTTCCCCCTTACTGGCCTTATTGCTGATCAGCACATATCCATACCAGCATGATCTCACCTCAACAAGAGTCCACTACGGTGTGGGCAAACTGTGCAATCCTACAGAATTGTCAAATACATGCATCGGTTTAAATACCCCAGTGAGGACAAAATCACATTTTTTATGTAACAAAACAAAAAAATATATATGTTGTACTCAATGCCAAGTTACCCAAGACTGTAGACATTTTCCTTATGTGTGTCACTATTTTGGGTCCAGATTCCACTGTCGGAAAACAAAGGCACTGATTTGGAGATTGGCAAATGGGTGCTCCATCACGAGTGTGACAAATATTGGTTCACTCTTATTACAAGTGCATTAAATCGTACAGCACTTGTAATAATGCAGTGCATGAGAGAACCTTCATGCAGTAATAATGCAGTTAATGAGAGAGCATCAGTCTGTCAAACTCTAAATTAGGCCCCTGGGTTACCTTAACACAAATGTAGGGGTTATTCCTTCCTTTGTATTACAAATACCTTATATCCTCTGGCACTTGTAATATGGCAATTGGGATATCCGCCACATTTGTGGCAGTTAAGCCATCCTTCAAACTCCAAATCAGGCCCTAAAGTTCTTCTTTGATTTCATTTGAGAATTGGCTGGTTGGAGTTTCCTAGAATTTGTACTCAAGCATTGGCACAAAGGGGGGAGAGCTCCATTGGTTCTCTTCTGTCGGATGTGTGATTTGTTACCTTCTCCTTAACACATCTTAACAATGCTTCTACAGTTAAAAGCTGCAATGTTTGTGTCTCCTGTAACTCTTGCATCTTATTTTACCTAGAAGCACACTGGCTATTCTCTTTTTGCATTAGGATATTCTCCTATAACTAAGTGCTGAAGTGGTTGTTTCCCCGCCCCTCCAGCACTCTGATATTCTCTTACACATGAAAGCTAATGTGGCCATCTCTTTCATTCCCTCCCACCACTCTGATTTGCTGCTAAAGGTGATAGTTGGAATCTCAGGGGCTGATTTAGAGTTTCTGTTGAAATAGCAAAGGACCAGTGCTTGATTTGTAAAATGAGTGCCAGTGAGCACAACGCTGCTCAGAAGCACGGCCTGCTCTTTTAAATGTCAGTGCACCGAATATCAGGACTGTTTAGTTCTGAATCCACCTCATGTCTATTTAATCCACTGTCTACCCCTGTATCTCACTCTTGCAGGTTTCTGCTTTTGTCTTGGGTGATGGGTTTTCAATCGTTTTCTATCTTCTTCTTTCCTGTTTGTGTGTTTTTCCCTCTCTTGCTTTTTGGGAAATGTCTCATGAGGAAGATTTAGTGCAGCTACCCAAATATGAGTGCTGTTCACACCCTCTGGCAGCCACAGCTCAAATTAAGCACTGGAGAGAACATTGGCCTCGCCATCCCTAGGGACCTCCACGCGCCAAATCTAGAGTTGTACGCCAGCCCGGGGACATCTCTTGACATTGGCAGGAATCACCGTCACAACGGATCATATCAGTGTTTTAAAAGTTTTACAGACAGCCCAGTCGGACATCATTGCCTCCTGTCCAACCTTCATACAGTCTTGCATTTTTTTTAAAAAAGGATCCCAAAATAGGAGTTGAAAATCTAACGACCCTCGCATTATGGGAGTTCCCTTCCTTGCTGTGCGGGTTGTCATTGTTTTGTTACTGCCTCTTACTGTCAGGCATTACCTGTGGTGATGGATAGCAAAAAAACAAACAAAACAAAAAAATCATCCGATTGCCCACTCAAAATTTGGCAGGTGATCCGATGTCTAACTTTGAAGGGAATTACTCTGTAGAGACGTGGGAGGAGTATGCTGGTGATGGAGCCAGAGAAGGTTCTGTTGTGAAATAGTTAAGGTCAGCCTGCGTCTAAATTGGGAAGGCGGTCCTTGAGTTTGAAGGAGTACCCTCTCCGCCAAACTCTAAACCCTTCAACCACAGTCAGCATGTCGTACAAGTGAGGGATTTAGTGGTCTTTTTCCGACACACATTGTACGATGTTCCTACAGATGAGGCAGGAGAGGCTGTCTTCTCCTACAAACTATATGTACCTAGAGGTTAATGCAGTAGGCTCCTCTACTCCGTGTAATATGCTTCTTTCGGTTGGGGATGGACTTTTTGATTCCACTTTTTTCTGCTCTTGGTAGTAACTGGCGTAGTGTTTGTTATTTTACTAACGTAGTTACTCATGATAGTGTTGCGTCTCCAGGGTGGTTGTGCCCTAATGATCGGTGGCTGGTGATTCCACTCAGCGCTACGGGCACCATTGGAATGACTTTCTGTGGGTTTTGTGCACTCTGTGTGGTCTGATAAGTTTACAAAAATCCTGTTAAAATATCTCGTGGCCCTGCGGTTCTTGTAGTGCACATTGGTTTTGTGACAACTGTAGGAATTGCGGAAGAGAGAAGTAATTCGCTTATTCTGACTTGTTTTGCAAGCGCACCGTAAATACACGCTCAACAGTACAGGAAGGTAAAGAAAACTGCATCCACGCGCGCGCTTTTTCATTTCCCAATACCGTTTACTGTGTAAAATGGGCCTGGTCGCATATGACCATTGATTCTGTCCATTATTGATGACCACTTACTCTTAGCGCTGTAATACCTTTAGATGGCCAGCAGAGAGCAGCAAATCTCCGTAGTACGTATTTTGGCAACTAACCAGAGCAGCAAGCTGCTTGTGGTGAGCGTGTTCTTAAACCGCTCACATGCATTAAATGGAACAAATATTTAACAGACCCACTTTCTCTTTATACTGTGCGGTAGGCCTCATCGTTTAACCTCGGCCTAAACTGATGTGAAATCTTAGTTAAGAGCTGGAAGGTCATTTAATGAGCACGTCTAGCGTGCATGCGTTGGGTGACTGGTTAGAGGACCTGGCGCTGCCAGGCCTCGAGGGAGTTCAGCACATGATTAGCGAATACAACCAAGGTCGGTAATACGGTCCATTAGTAGACCTGGGCCTCGGTGCAGGGCAGGAAATTGAGATATAAACAAGCATTGAAAGCAACTAGGTATGGCGATGGCAGCGAGCCTCTTGGCTTTGCCAGCGTTTGTTTTGTTTTGCCATGTGTCTTGAAAAACTTTACTATTGGGGGAGCGGCTGGGCCATTGAGAAAATAAAAAAAAGCATTGGCTAAAAGCAAAAATATTTTTTTGTCGGAAAATATAAACATTGCTGTAGTAATCCGTGGCGCTGAAGGGAACTACTTTGTGTGTGGATGTGCTCCTTGTGCTTCTTCCGAGCAGTATAATGCTTGGAGGACTGGGCTGCACCCACCATGGCCCACAGACTCTTATAGGATGGCAGGCACAATGCTCCATGCCCCCAGCACACCCAAGAAGCGATGCCTTCACACAAAGTTTCAGAAACCGTGTAGAGGCCAGAAAGAGACAGATCAGCAAGGGTAAACATTCGTCTGATCCGTGTGAGGGCAGTCCATAAACAGTCCATCAGATCTCCTCTTATTTGAACAACCACCACCTCCATTCTTGTATCTTAAAGACCTTGAAAGAACTTATAAGGTTAACATGTTGTGCTTTCCTGATTTTTTAAAGTTTAAATTGAAAACACACATTTTTTAAACACTCAAACATCCAAGATCTGGAACAACATCTCAAAGCCATCAGGGCTGTCATAGTTCTTCTTCAATTGAGGAAAGAGCTGACGACACACCTCTTTAAAGAGCACGACACCACAATGCAGCAAGAAGCCCACTACCACTGGCAGAGACTCGACTAGCTTTGCCTGGACTGTATCTCTACCTTGCACCCTACTCAGCTGCCTGCTTGCCTAGATTTGGGATATAGAAATACCAGATAAATACCTAGGAATGTCAGTCACCCACCTCATACAGATGTAGTACTGCCACTCCTTCACTACACTAACAAAGTTAGCTAGAGCGCACAAAAGTAGTACTAGAGAGCGCTGGCATGGACCCACAAAGTAGAAGAGCACTACTGGTAAATACATGAGCCAAACAAAATGTATTAAAGATTCAAAAAATATTTAAAATGTTTTATTTTGCATAAGTAGTGTGTTTTTCCTACTGTTTCTGAATAAGGGCCTGATCACTATTATTAAGTGCTAAGGCCTTCAGTAAGAGTTCCTTACTGGAGAAGGCATAGCTTATCAATGCTGCCTTTGCGTAAACAATATTTGAATACATAATTATCAGGATTATCATTAATTGTGTAAGTGTATGCATCTCAATACTGCCTTTGTGTAATGCTTTCAGCCCTGGTCTTGCAGCTTCTTAAAACTCTTCTAAATATCTTGTGTCTCATGGCCAAATCAATTGAACTTTATTATTTTATTCCTCTCGTAAGGGCAGAATAATGACCTGGCCCTGCTCTGATGCAGCTAGTGCATCAACCCACAGAGCTATAATACCAAGTACGATACATATATGTTACTAAATGCAAGCATAGCCATACAAGTGCACATGTATTTGTTGAATGTACAATACTTAAATTTTTTGGTTTACACTGCATCCTCACACTGTAATGAACTGTATAGTTACAGTAGCATCATGAAGGTATGCGCACTAGAACCCTTGTGGTTCTGGGAGGACTCTGAACAGGAAGTACACAATGGATGGGGAGTTGTTAAGGTGTGGTTAACAGAAAGTATGATGCAATTCACAGTACGCTGGTGTATGCTGAGGAACAAAGTAACGTTTGACTGTGTTCATTTTGTATGTTCCAGGGTTGGGGAAGGTGTCACAGTTACCATTCTAACTCAATTTGGACCTTGATACTAGGGTATGTTAAACAGAGGACTAGATGTTTCTACATATTTACTTTTTAAAAACACTCATTACAGAGTACTTAAAGACACTATTGGAAGGCCAGGGTGTGGCAGCACCCTTAGTGTAATGGCCACCATACCATTATTGTTTGTGATGATGCTGGCAATGTTTTCAAACACTGTCAGGATAGGTCCAGTTGTCAGAATGCTGGTTAAATATGTCCAGCACACACAGGTACACACACCTAAGTCATCACAACTCGCCGAGTCTGCCCTTATTTGTCTTTTCATCACACTGTAGACCACCGGATAGAGGAGGGCAAGCCAGAGAGTTCAGAGGAAGAGTTGGTTTGACTCAAAGAGTCAAAACACGAGCTGAGCTGGCAAAAAATGATCGGGTACATGCTTTCTCGTATTCTCTCATTCTCCAACCCACGCTGGGTGCACCAGAGTAGGACCTGAACAGTGTATCAGGCTTTTTGCTTGCCGAAATAGGCAGCAGCGCCTACCGCCCTCCTCTGCTGCACCTGGGGTCCTTGAAGAATGGTGTGAGGGTCTCACTCAGGAGAGGCAGATGACCTCGAGGCAGAGTAGCACATGTGCTCGAGCCAGGACCGAGCTTTTAGTGGCTCGCCTTTTCTCATATTCTGTGGTCACACGGAGGCTCAGCAGAATATATTATGAAGGCAGTTAAGGCCTGACAGCCCCATGCACTCTACCTTTTACAATCTACCCTCGCTCACCCTCACGTTCCACAACCAAAAAAGCAGGGAAATTTAGGCAGTGGCCAGGCTGGAGACAAGTGAGGGGGTTTCAGGAGGAGAGCCCCAGAAAGTTCACCTTTCAAGGGTAGTATGTTAATTTTTTTGTACAATACAAACGGTGCATACCTAAATGTTGCAAAGAGATTTGACTTTTTTTTTATTCCAGCTCTGTTTTTAAACTTGGCTTCTGGAGGTCAGTATGGGCTTTATGTTATGTTCGCGCTGAGGACTTTCGGGCCCGTCAGTTTCTAATATGAAGCATCCCCTTATCAAGGTGTAACAGCCTAATATTTAATTGCAAGGGTCTTTCTGGGTGGAACTTAAAAATGAACGAGGAATACTGAACGACTGAGGGTGAACAGATGAAATATTAGAGGCAGTTAAAAATCTTGATTGAGTTGTTAAGAGTGTTTTTTTTCTGAATAAAGCGTTGTTTAATAATGCTAATTGCATGCAAACATGTTCTATGTAAATCTGTTTGGATAAAAGCTTTTTAAAGACAATACGGTTTAATTGTTTTAATTCTAGACAAATCATAAACAGCATCATGCAACCAATCAAATCAGGTATTTTATTCTTTGTAATAAAAATCCCTGTACCACTCTTGTGGGGAGCTGGAAAGGAATTCTCACGACATTTAGCGTTTATAAAGTTCAGAATACAGAAAGCAACAGGTCACGTTTTATTAGGTCTGCTTAGAGACAGTTGAAAGTTCCCAAAGATCCCCATCTTGTTCGCTTTTCAGTGAGAATACATCAGATTAAGGTGGGACTGGAGAGAACAGCATTATGCGCCCCAGCAATGAGGTTGTTTTGTTTCTCTTTTGTGGGAAGAGAAGCTGCTGCTGATGGAGCCCGAATCCCTCCTTTTTTTGAGCGGAAGGGACGTCACGTTTTCAGGTATGAGGGGAACAATTCCACAAACCTGCTGATATTTATTGAGGGAAAACCGCCTGTTAATTTACCAGGACGAGGCTTTTGATGTGGCAAGTACCAACATTTGCATATTTAAGTGGAAAAACAGGTAATAATAGCTATTTGTCCCGGCTAATAAACACCATATCTTTATGAGGCGCAATCCATTTCACACCCAACACATAGCCACTCGCAATGAAACAACACAAAATGTGTTTATTTTGTGTGCAGGTTTCAAGGGCTATAGAGAAGGTGTCAAGAGTCAGACTGAGATATCGCCAGTACACCTGGTTATGCAAATGATGGTGCACCTGCCGTTGTTTTCTGTAAAATGGCGGCTTCCATTAACACTCTGCCTCTCTCTCGCGCAGTCTCTGAGCTAGGGTGACCACCCGTCCGTATATTTTACGGACTGCGGACAGCATTTGTCCGTAATTTTAGCCTTTCACCTAAAGGACAACAGAGGCAGGGCGAAATTACGGGCAGATCAGTCTCCCCAGCTGGACTGAAAGGCTGGGAGTCTCCTGTGCTCTGAAGGAGGGGCACACAGATAAGAATCAGACCTTCTTGACAGGGGGTATCCTTCCCTAAAGACATGCAAATGTGCCCAACTGGTAAATCTGCAAATACAAAGGGGCTTGAAAACCTGCATTGACTTCACTAAAAGGAGTCACTTGAAGTTTTCTGGTGGCAAAGATACTTTTTTTAGAGAGGTATTGTAATGGTGTTCCAAAGTGAGCTGTGGGGTGTGTGGTTTTAATGGAGTGTTATAAAATTTTTTAGTACTAGGTATAAACTGTATATTATTCAAATCTGTATTTGAGAAGCACTTTTTTTTTATTTAACCGAAATGTATTTGCGCATTTTGTAGCAGCCTTTATTATGATGTAATTGTATTTTTCACAGTTCTTTCCGGTACCTCGGTGCCTCATAGTACTAACAAAAATTGGCAAAGCCAATAGGTCTCATGTACAAAAGAGTTCTTGGCTTTGTTAATGTGTTTTAGCCATTAGCAATGTTGTACACCAGAGTAGCTACTGTTCAGCATGGGTTAAAGTTAGTGGCATAGTTGTGTGGCGTGGAGTAGAGTGGCATAGGAGCAGTGGTGTAGAGCCCAGTGGTGCAAAGTACCGTGCAGTGGGGTACAGTGCAGTTGTTTAGAGTGCGTTAGCATAGAGTGCAGTGGTTTAGAGTGCAGTGGCATGGAGTGGCTTGGGACAGAGTAGAGTGGCATAGAGTGCAGTGGAGTAGAGTGGCATACAATGGAGTAGCAGAGAGAGCAGTAGTGTAGAGTGGTGCAGTGGCATAGATTGCAGAGTAGACTGACGTTGCAGGGAGTGCAGTGGCGTAGTGTAGAGTGATGCAGAATAGAGCAAAGTGCTGTAGAGTGGAGTGATGCAGAGTAGAGTGGCATAGAGTGCAGTGGCATAGAATGCAGTAGTACATAGTACATTGGTGTATAGTACAGTGGTGGAGAGTGGAACGCTGCAGAGTAGTGTGTCAGTGCAGTGATGTAGAGTGGAGTAGAGTGGCACAGAGAGCAGTGGCGTAGAGTACAGTGGTACAGAGTAGAGGGCAGTGGCGTACAGTGCAGTTGTTTAGAGTGCATTGGCGCAGAGTGCAGTGGCATAGAGTGGCATGGGGTAGAGTTACATAGAGTGCAGTGGAGTAGTGTGGCATACAATAGAGTAGCAGAGAGTGCAGTAATGCAGAGTGGTGCAGTGTCAGTGCAGAGTAGACTCATGTGGCATAGAGTGCAGTGGTGTAGAGTGGTGCAGAGTGGAGTATTGTAGAGTGGAGTAGAGTAGAGTATAGTGCCTAGAGTGCAGTGGCACAGAGTAGAGTGCAGAGTAGAGTGTCAGTGCAGTGGTGTACAGGTTCTGGCAAGGCAAGAGAAAGCTGTGCATGATAACCCTGAATGGTGATCCATAGAATGGTCAATAGGAAACAATGAGCAGTGCATTAATCTTAAAAGTCTTTACTGGTAAACCCCATCTCATGCAGGGAGTTGGGCAGAAAGCCAGCGAGCCACCCATTGGACCTGTGCAGCTGAATATAGCATTCTAAGTCCAGAAGACCTAATCTACCCGCAGTCACAGTTAGCTTTAGAGTGGAAAGAGATCCTGATGGCGCCGCAGCGACCACCTCAGATGTGTGGCCTGTCTGAAGAAGGAATGAAGAACAAGCAGGGGAAGGTTTGCAAAATAATACTATCATTTGGGTAGCGCACCATGTTCACTAGTGCCACGTGGTCCACTACAGAAAGCAGAAGAGAAGACCAAAAAGCAAACTAGGCTTGGAGGGACAGTTCGCTCTGCCGAGATTTTCTTCCTGGAAATCAGTGTAAGAATGGTAGATATTAATCATTAGGTATCAAAAGGTAACTGGTTCCCAGTTCAATCTGAGATCTAAATGTATATAAAGGCAAAAACAGTGCCATATGTCAAAGAAACACTAATTACATTTTAAAATTTGTAAATTGTGTTTGTGCAATTTACATCCCAAATATTTTGAAGATTTTATGTGTACTTGACACCTAGGGATAACCCAGATTTCTAGTTTGGCTTTTGCTCAATTTCAAAACCATATAAAGACATGGACAAAGCAGGCAATTGCCTTGCACAACCTTGCAAGAGGTCTGGCCCCTGCTCACCCTTCAAAAGCACTAACAGCGGACCACTGCACCAGAAGAGTTTGCCAAGGTGGATGGGTGTTGCTTGTTCAACCACTTGACAGTGCCCCTTCTGTTTCGCTCCTGTGTGCAGAGACAACTCCCCAGGTTCCCAATACCTTCGAATAGTCTTGGTGGACCCATCTTGTCTGATTTTAGGAATTGTCCCACCTTGTACTTCTCTTCCTTATTTACCCAGTTCTTGGCAACAACCCTTTGAATTACTTGCCGTGGATCTCCCATTTGCTCTCAATTTCATCCTCCTCTTTTATTATCTTTGATTGGTAGTCCGGGCTCCCATTTCTGAGACAAATGTAGAGTCCCGGACATACACTCTAGTGCTGTGAGACCACAGACAAGTTATGGGTACATCACATCCTGACATTAGGTGTGAGACTGTCGCCCACACCATCTGCCCTGCCTCGTTAAGTTGAAAGTCCATGGGCGGTTGGGGTAAGCCAGATGTTTTTGTTCAATTTGTTTAAACTAGCATAAGGTTAATTACCTTAATGTTTCCCAAACTGTTTGCCAGGGGTTTTAAAATGTTCAGAAACATAATCAAAATGTTGCTGTTACTTTCTCTTCAGGAAAGATCGGGTAGATTTGGGTAGGGGTGATGGCCTTGCCGCAGTACTGAAGGGCATTAATTTACTACTGAACAAGGGCGTAATGTGACACCTGAATGTAGCATACCAGGAGGCAATCACAAAAAGACCACAGTGAATAAATAGTGCTATGTTAAAAAAGAGTAAATAAATGCACTGACAACATAGTGAGGCATTGCCTCTCTTGCGTGAGTCGGTAAAACTGACGTTTGTTCTTGAATTTTTGTCCTGAATTTTGACCCTTTGTCCTGAATTTTTGTCCTGAGTTTTGACCCTTTGTCCTGAATTTTTTACAGTCCTGTCCAGAATTTGCCTCAATGCCAGGTGGTCACCCTAAGTCTCTCTAACTTTCTTTTCTCACTATTTTAGTCCATGCCTGAGACCTAAGCCTCACTCCAAATAACTTTATATGAGAATTACAATTTACTAGTTCTAATTTTACGCAAAAGTTAATTTGAGCTGCTAAAACGATCTTAGCAACAATGCTGCCCCATACCAGAGAAATGCGAAAGGAGTTTCAACTGTTTTTAAAAGTGGATGAAGGCTGCACATTGGATTTCACAGAAAAAGATGATATTTTGAGACTTGCTTAAGGGCTGAAAATTTCACTGTATGTCAAATTCCAATAATTAAAAAAGATTACGTTTTGGGGTGAGCAGCTTGTTAAGTGTTTCGTTATGTTGACCTCTACTCTGCACCAAACATCAAAGAGTGTCTTACTCAGGAGCACAACTCACTAGATAATTTTTCATCAGTCTCTCCAAGTTTACACTATTTGTTTCAGTACACACACATATCTCTTTTGCCTTCTTTTTCTATTGAAGGTAAACAAGATTAACAAAGCATTTTATTAACTAGAAAATAATGTTTATTTGTGTGATATTAATTAGCACAATTGGGCGGCAAAACTAATTTACTGGGCCTTTTTCCATTTCCACTGACAGCTGAAAACATAGGGGCAGATTTACAAAACTGTCACCCAGCGCAGAGCAGCAATGCAAAATGCTGTGCTGAGTGACAGGGAGGGAGCAGGAGAGCGCCATATCTACAAAGATGTGGCACTCACCTCCCCTTTCTAGGGCTGGCTTTGATTTCAGCTGCCGTGAGCCACGCACACACCTTTGCACTATAGTGCAAGGGTATGTGCATGGGTGTAGCGTACGTTTTGTACTGGAAGGGTACCCTTCCTGTACAAAATACTATGCTTAGACACACTTTAAAACTTTTCTTACTTTGTATGTGTGCTGCACAGTGCAGCACGCATGCAAATTCGGAAAAGAAAGGAGAAATTAAAACATTTCTCCTTTTAACGCCTGCTTTCAAATGGCATTAACTTTTGGCACAAAACTCTGTCTACTATTGTTTGTAG
Source organism: Pleurodeles waltl (assembly GCF_031143425.1). NCBI lineage: Eukaryota > Metazoa > Chordata > Amphibia > Caudata > Salamandridae > Pleurodeles > Pleurodeles waltl. Next base: position 1,765,033,253 of record NC_090440.1, read on the forward strand.
ATATGGTTTGTGTCAAAAAGCATGGGTGGTTGCATGGGAACGCTCATATACCATCCATGTAATGCCACCTTGGCACTGAGTAACGCAAAGCAGTGCTTTGCGCTGCTTTGCGTTACTTTTAGGGAACTTTCCAGCGCAAAACTTGTAAATTAGGAAAAAAACATTTTGTGCTGGTTAGAGTCACTTTTGTGACGCTAACTCAACGCAAAATGTTTGGAAATCTCCTACGTGGTTTCTGAAAGCTGCACAAATAAGTTTCCTGCATGCCTTTGTCTTTCCTTCTATGTTTTTCCTTTTCATACTTTGTCACTAATGGGATTCATTTCATGGCGGCACTTCTTGTTAGCGTAACTTTGTTAGTGTAGTGCACGGGGCACACGTCCAATTTCACAGTTTCCCCAAGACATTTCCTGGTGGAGACATTTTCCAGTGAGCAAAATTTATCAGAAAAGCATAAGTGTAAGTAAACAGAATTTACAAGATATGCACAAAATCCATTAATTAGAATTTATGCTTGCATAAAAAAGAAATTCATCCAGGGAAATGAGGCAATTTTTTCCAGGTTCCCTACATGTGGTCAAGGTGTGTGTCAGAAACAGAATCAAAGTCTTCTGGTTGCACAATTGAAAAAACGCTACTATATCATGGGGCAGATTTAAGGAAAGTGGCGCTGCACACTTTCCCTGCGCCCCTTAGCACCCCCCTACTGCCACCATGGCACAGGGTAGGAGGCAATAGCATAAATTGTTTTGACGCTATTGATGTAATGTTCAGGTTTAGTGCCAAAATTTTAGCGCTAACCCTGAACAGTACATATGGGCCCATTGTAAACAACGGTGTGCCCCTTTTTAACTCCTGCTATGAGCAGGCTTTAAAAGTGCAAAAAGATAATGCCGCAAATAAATCTCCTAGATTTATTTGCGCTATTATTTCGCCCCCCCCTAATGGGGAAACGCCCCCTTTGCATACATTATGCATGGCGCATGCATAATGTAGCGCAAATGGTTACAAAGTGGTGCAATGCATGTACCGTGCCACTTGTAAATATGGCGTGGGGAAAAGGCCACCTTAGCGCTGCCTTATCATAAAGAAATGACGTTAAGGCTGCGCTAAAGTGGCCCTAGACCCTCTTAAATCAGGGCCCATAAGTCTTTTTTTCAAAAAGCACCAAGTGGCATGTAATGTAGTAATTCTCCATCCATGACATTGCATTGGAGGTGGCTACTAAAGTGGTAGGTGCACTTTGTTCTCTAGTAGTTGTTGTGACAATTACTGGTGCTTTTTACATCAAAAGGTCAATTGATGGATCTGGGCTATGTGTGAGTCTCTAAAAGATGAGAGCCCTTAATACAATCATATAATATTGCCAAAGAATAAACATAAGCCTAAACATTGATAAATCTAGATAGGAAGATACACTCGAGATAAGATTCAAAGAACAAACTGTGAAAGTTCATCAATACGGAAAGCCAAAGACACCAGTTACTCAATCCAATCAAATAATGCAAATTGCAAATTATAATTTGCAAGTAAAATAGAGCCCTCATCTCATCACTAGCCAGAACCGATTACAGTCTAGCACAAGGCAAATAACGAGTAAAATGTCAACAGGACTACTGAGGTTGACGCAGAAGGGAATATGAAGTGCAAATCGATCACCAGACTAACAAGCAAACCGTTCTTTAAAGGGATCGGCAAGAAACCTAAGCAAGTAAGTAATACGTGGTCTGCCACAGAGGTCTACTTCTAAAGAGATCAGGAAAAAATGGTTCTCCCCCCCAAATGGAGTCTCTTCACACACTTTTGGCAAACAACATACAGTCACTGTGGTATAACAAGTAGGTTCCACTTCTGGACCCAATAGTAAAACTGAAAACACACCAATACTCTCTGCTCTACAACTAATGCTTAGTCTATACTATGCCTTACACAGAAAACGAAAGCACATTCAAAAATATAAACAACTCCTCCGTTCGGCAAAGAAGGTGTATACAGTTGTAAATCTGTCTCTCTAGGAACACGAGGAACACAAAATAATACACTGTCTTGTTACTGAGAAAACAAGACTGTTGAGATAACTGAAGTTTGTTTACTGAATACATTAGTGAATGGCATATCCGAGGCTGTCGGTGCACACAGGCAAGGAAAGAGAAAAACAAAGCCCCTTTAAACTTCGTGCAGGTGTCTCATAATGAAATGAAAACACAACGAGGTCAATCCAGGCTAAGTTAGGCCTTCCACTGTTAATACACAATGTAAACAATTCGTTATGTTTCATTAATTCGAATTAAATCACAGAAATCCTAATTTTATAATTCTCATCCACACAATCATCGTTATTCCCTGCTCCGTTGTACCCACTTTATTATTCTAGAGGTATGACATTCAAATCTGCAACCTGAGGCTACACACATATCTCTGCCACGATCTCCCAAAGACCTACGAATCAGGTTAATGAGCCAATTTCTGCTTACTAAACTTTTAGTGCTTCAAGTTAGCGAAAAAAGGGTGATAAGAAGTATGTACTATTTGCAGGCACTGTCTGGAATGGGTTGATTTTAGGGAGCAATACAGATTAGGGAAAAAAAGAGCACATTTAAAGAGCATCTGTGAGGGATCTCTGAGCGTCTGTCAACCAATAGCACTGGGCAGCATTGGGTGGGGTCAGTAGAAAGATGCTGCAGATTGTACATTTCCAAATCAAATAGTCAATTTAGTTTGCTCGTAGTTGAGGAGAAATATTTTAATGAAAATAAGAGGGGCATTGGATTGAACTTGGGGTACAAGCACTCATTCAATAGATTATGTTTAGATTGGACACTTTCTGTTTCTTTCTCCTTCAGAGAGTTTGTTGCAAGTTGATTTATATGCGTCTCATGATTACGCAGTCTGTAGTTTGGCTTTTTAGAGCACTTATTTATACGGAAATCTAGGCTATTTTGGCAACTTTGAACCAACCCATGTGCCTAGGTTCTGCACATGGTTTTGAACCTTCGCTGAGCATTAATCTCCTTAGGGATACAAACTGTATATACGTGAATTGCAATGTAATGGTATAACGTTAAATCCCACTTGATGTACACGATGACGTACCAGTCTTCCAATGCCTAGCTGGATTAGACTTGTTCCTGAGGCTACTGAAAGATTGTTTCTTACAGGCTCCTCGAGTTCAAACCTTGTGAATCTAGGAGCATTTGTAGTGGTGATATTTGGTTGCCCAATATTAGCTGTTCTACTTGTGTAGGAGTGACCCTTGACAGAGCATCTTTACGGAGAAGGTCGTTAAATGTAAACAGTTGTGCCCCCTCCCCATCCATCATCTAAAGTTCCTTCTCTCTTTAATGCCCTTCCAGCCCTTGTTTAGAAGTGACTAGATTCAGGACCACTGAGATTAGGTCGATACGAAGGACACACTTATGCAGCAGAGTTGAGTCTATTTTGCAGCATTACAAGGACATTTTGCAACATAATGCAGTGCATTCTATGATGGTATTTTTTTACTTGTTGAACATTTTAGCACATACTAATACTGCATTACCTACAGTTTCACCCCATTAGTGCCAGTTTGGCAACTAAATACTACAGTCCGCAAAATAATGATCCGCACTTAATGTTTGCAAAGTATCTGCCACTGTAAGCCCCCCGAGGTGATGCTTTTTTTCAGTAAAACGTGATTCACATAAACTATAAGGCCCGTATTTATACTTTTTTTAGCGCCGCATTTGCGCCGCTTTTTGACGCAAAACGGCGCAAACCTACAAAATACAATGGCATTTTGCAAGTTTGCGCCGTTTTTGCGTCAAAAAACGACGCAAATGCGGCGCAAAAAAAGTATAAATACGGGCCTAAATATTTTTTTAGTCGGCAAATTATTAGTGTAGTGCGAAAATGATGCCTAGGTAAGAGCCTCCTACCAATCTTCTTTGACCTATTAGCATTTTCAGATGAGTCAAAAAAGATCACAGAATCAGCTGTTATGTAGGCCTGAGCGGCATTTCAATTACGCCAGAGTAATTAGATAATTTTGTTAATTCTGAGTTACTCTGTGATGCGGAATTACAGATAATTATGTACTTACTCCTTCTTGCATAATTTATGGGAAAAAATCCTAATGCGAGATCACATTTAGTGAGCTCGATCTGACGCTTGCACTCTCTATTTGTGCTCTGCTGCATTTAGCACTGTTTTTTACAGCAAAATGCATCCTCGTGACCATTTTGCATGCAAGGGTGCATTTTGTGCTAAGAAAATAGAGCTAAACGTCATTAGTAAGTTAAAATCTTAACCGAAGAGCACATTTAGCGAGAGTGAGCGGCCACTCGCTATTGGTGTTCTGTTGCATTTGAGTGTATTTGTAAGCGCTGTGCTAAGACATTGAGCTAAATGCAGAATTACTCTTCTGGTGTAATTCAAGAGTATTCTTGTTGAAATTGTAAGTAATTCCACATGATTACGCTACACTGAAACATGTGATGCCCACCCCTACTTTTGTGTTTGTGCCCTCCCACAGTTGTCTTTCTGCTCATTCCTTCTGTACCGCTACACTTCTAGGCACCTACTTTTGCCTGCCACTGACCGCTGCAGATCTGCTACAATCCTGTAGAGTTGCTGAGGCCCATTGATGCTTCTCTTGTGTTTTCTGACTACCAATAGGTGGGACTGGGTTGATTGATCAAGTTGTATCCGACTAGGTCGGCCGAAGAGTTTGAACAGTTACAACCGCTACTAGAACTGAAAATGGCAGCAAAGAACATTTGACGCTGTTGAAGCCAGACTAAATGATGCACCCATTGCTCTTGTTGTTCTGCTGTATGGTGAGCTTGGACAAGGGCAGAAGGTGGCAACAGTGCGGCTTGTGGCTCCAACATGGTAAGATGAGTTGAGCCTGTGTTGTGCAGAGTTGTGAGAGTGAAGTTTTCGATTTCTCTGAAAAGTGATAGCATTAACACAGCCCTGGTTACCATATACATTATTCGCCAGCATTTTTTGATTGTGCCATTATGCTTTTTGTAGATAACCTGCTCCTCATTTCTCTACATCCTTTTTATTTAAGGATATTTATAGGGGCACCCTAGTCCATATACTTGGAAGAGCTTGTCTTGAGGTATCCCTGTGATCACACGCCTTCTAAAGTAGTTGGAAGTTTGTCGCAATTGAGCAGAAGGGTGGGTCAGGCCATTCTCCTACTCTGTGAGCTCCAGGCTATTTTTAATTTCATTTCCTTTTCCTTAACTGTGTGAGAAGTCCCTAGTGAACAATGAGACAGCAGCTAAGTTGAGGTGTTTTTTTGGGCTTGTAAGTACCAGGAGGGAGCCTGCCAGCCAACTGCCCGGCTCTACACATTCCCACATTCTGTTCTGGAATGTTTAATAACATTCCAAGTAAACAAGAAGCAACACATTTTCTCTCCTCAGACACCATCATAAATGAACATTAAAAATAGGTAAATCAGAAATCTAAGAAATTAACATTGTTAAGGTGACATAAAGACCAGAAGACCTCACTTTATCTTGAGCAAGCCAAGACTAATTTTTCTGTATTTTTGCAGAATCATTGACATGCCTGCCTTAGGTGCAGATGTCATCTGTCCTTCTCTCTCCAAGAACATGTGAAAGTGTCATGTCATCTGTCCTTCTCTTCCCAACAATCTGTGAAAGTGTCAATTCACTCAGATAATGACACAGATTAGACGCCTGATGCACAGACATTGACACAGCTAACACACCTGATGCGACATCAGTCTGGGACATGTGCATTGTTAACTCTATTTCAAGGTAAGGGAGGAGCCAAAATGGCGGCCGGGACGGTCGCTTGATCTGAGCGCTCCGTCCCCAGCTGGATGAAAACATCCTGAAAGGCGCCCCCCGTAGCCTTGTTGGAGTGGCTGGGACGGCGGTCCGACTGGGGAGGACCGGAGCGTCCGCTGTGTGTAGCGCGCGCCCCTCGGTGATCGGGCGCACTGGAGCCGTGTTTCGCGGGCTCGCGCCGGGTGCTGTGAGGAGCGGGAGGGGTTGCTCCTGCGGCCCCGGTCGCGCTCTCTCGTTGCTCGGCCGCCTCTCGCTCTTGTGCGTGCAGGTGCCCGGGGGGGCTGAGGCGTCGCGGCCGAGCGGGCCGCACTGAGAATTAAAAAAAAATGTATATATATATTTTTTTTCGAGGCGCCCCGAGGCGCGCGAGGCGGGTGCCGGCCCGAGGGGCCAGAGCGCCATCTTGGACGTGCATAAGCCAGAGGAGCACAGAGAAGGGGCATCCCTGCCCAGGAGTGAAGATTCATCGCTATGGCAAATTAAAAGGACGCAGGAGGTTCAAAGAAGGAGCGAGAGGAATGAGGTGAGGAGGGCATCTGGGGGGGGTGAAAAAATTAAAACCAACACTGCGGGGAAGCTCCTGGACTATTGGACATACCCCCCCACCCCACCTCACCATTAATTCAGGGGCGCAAGACCGGTGTGGGCCGCGTGCCCCCAAGAGCTTGGATCTGGTAATCAGCGCGGTGCAGACGGCTGGTGCACGAAGCGGGCGCGTGGCCTGCGCTAGACCCCCCTGCGCTGGGCGCCTGACATGACTGTCCTCCACTAAATGAAGCACATCCGCGGCGCCTGTCATTTATCCTGTGTTGCGGTCTTTCCCACGCGGTGCCGCCTCCCCCGGCCCTCAAATACGCTCCCCCTGCATTAGGGGGAACCTCTGGCACCAAGCCCTGCCATCATACAAGTGGGAGAGAGTGCTCCCCGCCAGCTCCTACGCTCCCCGCACGCCCTGGTGGGTCCTGCGGACAGTCCCACGAGAACCCAGCGCCGGACCACTAAATTAATCAATGGCTGCAGCGCCGGTCTATGGCTACAAGGCCCCAGGCAACCAACACGCCTGAATAAGGCTACAACATCCCTTGGCATTGCTGGTCAATCTCACGCTCTTAACAACGAATGTGTACACCACGCCCAGGACTCTCAGTAAGAGTTTAAAATAACGAACTAAGTGGACTAAAAGCGCAAACTCACTGTAGATTGAGAGGAGATCTCGAAACAGCCAAAATGGCCGGCAGAGCCAAAGCAACTAAGAATTCAGACCAAACCACTCAAGGATTAACGTCGGCCGACCAACAATCTAACCCATCCCTACAGTCACTGGAGGGTACACTTCTTGCGCATTCTGCTCAGTTTAAGAAAGTACTGCAGGCAATATTGGACACTAAGGGGGTGATTCCAAGCTTGGCGGGCGGCGGGAGCCGCCCGCCAAGCAGGAACCGCCAGAAGACCGTACCGCGGTCAAAAGACCGCGGCGGTCATTCTGGGTTTCCCACTGGGCTGGCGGGCGACCGCCAAAAGGCCGCCCGCCAGCCCAGCGGGAAACACCCTTCCACGAGGAAGCCGGCTCCGAATGGAGCCGGCGGAGTGGAAGGGGTGCGACGGGTGCAGTAGCACCCGTCGCGAATTTCAGTGTCTGCTAAGCAGACACTGAAATTCTAAGTGGGGCCCTCTTACGGGGGCCCCTGCAGTGCCCATGCCATTGGCATGGGCACTGCAGGGGCCCCCAGGGGCCCCACGACACCCCATACCGCCATCCTGTTCCTGGCGGCCGAAACCACCAGGAACAGGATGGCGGTATGGGGGTCGGAATCCCCATGGCGGCGCAGCAAGCTGCGCCGCCATGGAGGATTCCCCTGGGCAGCGGAAGGCCGGCGGTACACCGCCGACTTTCCGTTTCTGGCCGCGGCTGTACCGCCACGGTCAGAATGCCCAAAGGAGCACCGCCAGCCTGTTGGCGGTGCTCCCGCGGACCACGGCCCTGGCGGTTTTTACCGCCAGGGTCAGAATGACCGCCTAAGTCATCTCTGGAGAGCAGAATAGACTGAGTTGCGCAGGACTTGAACCTTCTGGAAGTGGACCACCGAAGCCTAGCTGAAAAAGTGAAAACAACAGAAGCTGAAATAGCCGACTTAACTCCAATAGCGAAAGGAAACCAAAAGCAGATCCAGCGCATGGATGAGGAGCTGAAGGTACTTTGGAGGAGATCAGAGGAAATGGAGAGCAGGGCGCGTCGCAATAACGTGAGGTTTCTGGGTTTCCCAGAAAGCATGCGACAACCGGAATCTGAAATTTCCCTATAGCAGTGGCTAATCAAGGAGGTGTTAAATGGGGCTCCATCTAAGTTTTTTTCAGTTGAAAGGGCTTACAGAATCCCGGGTAGACCCCCAGCCCCCGGCCAGTCCCCCAGGCCATTGATTGCTAGGTTCTTGAACTACAGAGATCGAGATGCAATATTGCAACAATTCCGCAGTAAAGGACCATTCAAATATGAAGATTCGAACATTAACGCATACCCAGACTTTACACAAGAGGTGCAGAACCAACGCAATTCTTTCATCAAAATTAAGCAACGCCTACGGGAACATAACATAAAATACGCCCTGCTCTTCCCTGCCAAACTAAGGGTAGTAATGGAGGACCGCACCCATTTATTCACAAACCCTGAAGATGCCTGGACATGGCTCCACGCCAAGGGCCTAGCACACCCCCGGGAATACAAGGAAGGGGATGAGAAATGGCAAACTCTTGCTGCAAGAAAGCAATCCAAAAGACGCACCAGAGGCCAGCCCAATGACTGGCAAGCAGTAGAAGAAAGAGCAAAAGTGCTAAAAGAGACGCCGTTACACATGCAAAGTCACAGTGCAATAGCTAGAAAACCCCCAGAGCTGGGATCGGACTCAGACACAGCCAGCTCCACATCCACGTTAACAGGAGAACTAGATGGGCCAAAGGTCACCCCTAGAACTGCTGACGAACTTTAAAACTATACGCACACTCCCAGTGAGACCACCAGCGTCGATGCTTGAAACCCGTAACTCTGCAGAGACTTTGTGGTACCGCCGAGGTGTGGGGACAAGGTGCCTCCAACAATATGTATCTTTGACATAAACGCTAGATTAAGGGATAGGGGACGCACGGGGGTGGAATATGATTGGCGGGTGGGGCCAGAGGGAACAAATTCATACCTAGGTGGGGCACCTGACGAAATCAGCGGACTAAGTCTGCGGAAAGATGTGAGCCCCCTATAAGAGCCACATCTGAACGATATGAGAATCCCACTATGCAAATCCAACCGGATATGGGTTATTTCACGTTTTTCTAAGTTTAGTAGTTTCACAGTAGTTGAAAGTAGTGTAGGGGGTTTAATAAGGGAAGTAGGGGTTGATAGCCCAGTAGAAACGCAAGCTCAGGAATCACTTAATGCACAAGATGAACACCTGCGCCTGCTATATTTAAATACCAGCTACAGAATGACAGTGACCAGATGGGCCAATCCTAGACCCCAGATCCTTAACACAGCAATTCACCCTCAGAATCCCAAATGATGTCTTCCCGCAATAACACTAAAAACCAGTATATCATAGTAACATGGAATATTAGGGGTCTTGGGGCGCTGAGTAAACGGGCCAGAGTGCATGCACGACTCAAACGACTAGGAGTACATATAGCTATTTTGCAAGAGACACACATGTTAGAGGGGGACCTACGCGACCTGCGCACGAAATGGGGAGGTCAGCTGATAGGCACGACATACTCGGCATTCGCAAGGGGGGTGTTGATCTGGATAGCGGCAGGAGTTCCATTCCTCTTGACAGCACACAAGATAGATCAGGGTGGGAGATACGTTGTGGTGGACGGTAGACTAGATGGCAGACAAATGGCGATGGTCGGGGTATACGCTCCAAACAGTGGCATCACGGGTTTTCTTACCACTCTCACTCCAACACTGTTGTCCCACCCCATGGCCTTAACCATCTGGGGCGGCGATTTTAATAGTACCCCATCTGCAGTATTGGATAGAACCAGTATCTATTCAAGCTCACTAACCAATAGGAAACCTACAGGTCCCCTGCAAGAATGGGCAAACGTTATGGGACTCCATGACATATGGCGACTAGGTCATCCAGAACAAAAAGAGTATTCATTTTACTCAGTACCACACAACACCCATACTAGAATAGACATAATATGGGGCACTCGCGAAATAGGGGCACTGGTCACCGAATCTGAATATTTAGCAAAGACGCTCTCGGATCATGCGCCTCTGAGAGTAATACTGAACTGGGGTAGGACACGTCAGGCAGTCCCCACTTGGAGATTTCAGGCGGAGGCCTTACAAGACCAAGCATTCACCGAAATATTGGGGAAGTCTATAAGCCAATACTGGGAAATAAACGCTATGTCTGCAACAACTCGGGCGACAGAGTGGGACGCCCATAAAGTAGTAACACGCGGAGTATGCATATCCACTACGTGGGGAGTGAGACGCTCCCTACAGGCAGAGATTAGCAAACTAGAGAAGGAGCTAAGAACAGCGGAAAAAGCGGTAGCACTAGGGGAAATTTCCAACACCGTCCTCAAAGAAAAGCGCTCAAAATATAATGATGTAGATAGCAGACTTCGCTGTCACAACTATAACTACTACTTAACTAGACTGCAAACGGAAGGAGATAGATCAAGCAGAATGCTAGCTTGGCTACTCCGCGAAGATAGACAGCAAGCCCCGATAGGTGCCATTCGCGCGGGCGCGCAAGTGATGGCTACCACACAAGTAGAAATAAACGAGACGTTTAGGAATTATTACTCAAACTTATACACTAAACGCACCTCGTGCACAGCTACACAACTTGAGGCTTTTCTTGCGGACTCCCTCCTGCCCCAACTATCACAAACAGATAGAGACATAATCGAATCCCCCATAACAACAGAAGAAATAGAACTAGCCCTTGCGCAGTTGCCCAGGAACAAAGCACCCAGGGCAGATGGCCTCCCCTCGGAATATTATAAAGCTTATCTACCCAGCCTGAAACCCCATCTGCTAGGAGTGTTCACAGAGGCGTGGACTAAAGAAAGCCTACCTATATCCCAAAGGGAAGCTATGGTAGTGGTACTCCCTAAACAGGGCCGAGATCATACAAACGTCAAATCCTATAGACCACTGTTGCTTCTAAATACAGACTGCAAAATATTAGGCAAAATATTAGCTAATAGATTGGCCCCCCACATGCACTCATTGATACATACGGACCAAAATGGCTTCATTCCAAAGCGTAACACCTTCCTAAATATTCGCAGACTGTTGAGTATAATGGGGGACACCCCCTGTGATGCACAGGAGGAAATGGTGCTCTCACTAGACATAGAAAAGGCCTTTGATACGCTGGAGTGGGATTTCTTGTTGGCAACGATGGCGCGCATGGGAATAGGCCCTAATTTCATCCGTTGGGTCCGGACATTGTATTCCAATCCAAGTGCGAGGGTGAAGACGGGCGGAGTGATTTCTGATAGTTTCCCGATTTCCCGGGGTACACGGCAGGGCTGCCCCCTATTCCCGCTATTGTTTGCCATAGCAATGGAGCCACTAGCGGCGAGAATACGCCTCATGGAACACGAATGGGGAATAATTAGAAACGGGTTATACCACACGGTCTCATTATACGCAGATGATGCTTTAATATATATCAGAAATGGCTGTGTAGTTATTCCCTCTATAATATCCTTATTGGCTGAATTCGGAAGCCTGTCAGGCCTTGTGGTAAACTGGGAGAAGTCCTGTGTGTTTCCCCTGGCGAAGAGGACTCCCAACAATCAGGATGCCCCTAGGCCTGGGCACCTAAAGTGGTGCCCGACAACATTTAAATATCTTGGGATAAACATATATCATAGCACAGAAGATTTAAGAGACGGGAATTTGGGGAGGGCGCTAATCTCCATAAAAGGCTCCCTGCAATTCTGGAATAAGCTCCCGCTCTCGCCACCCGGCAAGGTGGCGATTGCCAACATGTTGATCCTACCTAGACTGCTATATTATTTTGCGGCCCTGCCGATACTTATTCCCAAAAGCTTTTTTGGCAATTTAAACACAGCCCTACTGCAGCTCATCTGGGGTGGAGGCAGAGCACGGGTGGCACTAACCACGCTACAGCGCCCGCTAGATAACGGCGGCCTGGGAACCCCTAATTTTGAAAGATACTATGCAGCCGCGCAACTTCAGTGGGTCCAACATTGGATCCACAGACCAGAGCAGGCAGAACCCATGAGCTTAGAGCCTCGGCGGAACGGGACCCCCCTCATAAATTGGCTGTCGTCTAAGCCCCCCAAAACGGAACAGGTCAACCCATTGCTTGCAGTTGCACACGTGTGTTGGGCTAAATATGTGCAAAAAGGAGCGGATAAGTTTCCGTACTCCCCACACATACCACTCAACTACTTATTGGTGGGGACAGCAGCCGGAATGCAAGCTGCGAGGGTGTGGAGTGAAGCAGGAATACAGACAGTAGGAGACTGCTTTGAGGATGGCAAATTAATGTCGTTTGAGGCTCTCCAGGCCCTCACGGAGATAAGCCCGGGTCAGTTCCTGACATATCACGCTGTATGCCACGAAATAAGGAAAATATGGGGGGGCAGGAATTTTGGAACCAGCGATTTCCCCAGTAATTCACCAGCTTTTACAATATAATGACCAAACAAAAATAATATCCAACTTATACAAAACACTCAACAAGACTCCCGAACCACAGGCGGGGAAAGCCTGGGGGAGTTGGAACGCAGTACTCCCCACCCCGATCCCACAGGCAGATTGGCCAGAAATCTTATCCCACACCCGCGGTGTGTCAAGGAATCCCAGATTTAGGTACACTAAATTCAATTTCATGCATCAAACATATCTCTCACCAGCCAGGATAAAGCGTATGTTTCCCGATTCTGAGCCAGTATGCCCAAGATGCAAAACACCATCAGCACCCTTCTACCATATGGTATGGGATTGCCCTAAAATACAAACAGCCTGGGTGGAGGCGGTAGGGGAGGTATCCGAGCTAACGGGGCTTGCATTGATAGCAGAACCCAGGTCCTGCCTACTGGGTCTGAGAAAGAGACCAAAAAAACAAAGATACCTACACAAGTTTATAGACTTAGCCTTTTTAATGTATAAAAGACTAATAGCGATACACTGGAAAGCCCCCAAGGCTCCCGACCTGAAATCCTGGCACTCTCTAATACTACGCTGGGCTCGTACTGAACACCAGGTACTAAAACGTATGGTATGCGAGGGGAGACAACACACAGGGTGCACAACCTGGGAAGATCTGGTAACAAAATTGGAGGCCAAAAACGATGAGATGCCCCCTTGAATGTGGGAACACACACTTGCAATAACTACGACACAAATTACCCTGCATCTGCCACTACAAAAATAAAACCCAGAGGACACCCAGGCTCCACAGCATATGCGCATCACCCCTATCCCCCTCTCTCATAGCAACATACCGTCAAATGTCCGTTACTGTAGTACCAGCGATACACGAGGAGTAGGAAACATGGGCAACTGCCCGCATTTATTATTTTGAATGGTGCCCCCGTTAATCAGCCAGGGAACTAACGCATGCAAAATAGGGCCCACACTGGTCACGGGCGAATACCTTCATAAGATAAATAGCAAGGGTAAACTCAAGGCGGGTGTAGTTAGAAATGATACTGTAAAATTGGAAGTGATCCGTCTTGTGATTATTGGGGGGGGTTTGTCATTGTTAAATGGTTTAGTTACCAGATATTGTACTGGGTTATCCGGTGGTTGAATATTGAACAATTTGTATTACATGACTGGAACATAAAATCAATAAAAAATATTAAAAAAAAAAAAAAAACTCTATTTCAAGATCAGACAAAAAAAAACATAAACATTGAAGTCTGAATTGGCATTTTTTTGCCTTTTTTGTTTATAAGAATGTGTCTTAGACTAGCAATTGATTGCCATAGATGTCAGACATTCTTAAGGTTATGTCAGAAATTCCCATCTTAGATAAGATACTGTATAAGAGGCTCAGCACTTGAACAGTTGTCAGGAGAGGTACTTCGTTCCAGATTATCGTGCAAAGACACTGACAGAGAGGATCTTGACTGCCAGAGATGCTGCTGCATCACACTTTCTACTAAAGCTGATATCAAGCCAAATCCAGGAGGAGAGAAATTGATGCAATTGATGCAACACATGTTTACCTTTTGCAGTGTAAACAGCCTGCCAGACTTTTGACAACTACCGCACGTTGCTGTAAATAAGTATGCAGTGGGCTCATTCTCCTTAAGAAACTCTAGATGTCAGTTATACTACTCCATCCTAGTGTAGTGCATAGAAGTGGGTTTTAGGGTGTTAGATTTTTTAAAATATATATTTACAGTTTACCGTTATTCTCGTTCACAATATTCGTATGTGCTCTTACTATGATATTCTGTGTGGCTATTTCAGATGTGCTAAAGAACAGGTTGAGACTATAGACATAAAATGCATTGTAGTTAAAGTGTCTTTTTCTTAGTACAGTTTGTGTGTGTTATATTGAAGAGAACGAAATAGGTTTGTGTCAAATCACCACAGCATCCCTGAATGTCGGTTTAGGACTGTTAGTATCCCAAAAGCATTTCCACCAATCCAGCTTTGAATTGGGTTGGGTTTTGTGGGGCGATAATAACCTGTCTTTCACATTCAAGCATTGGTGCATTAAACTAAAGGGCTTATTTACAAGACCTGTGCGCCACAGGTGTATCACTTTTTGTGATATACTGGCAGCACATAGTGCAGGCCCATTTCTACAAGGCCACACAAATCCACTTTGAGTGGCTTTTCATGGTCTTGTAGATATGATGTAGGGCAATGCAGCGCAAGACTTCTGAGATGGCACCTCTATTTGAACTTGATATTCATGTTTGGCTTTGAAAGGAGATGCCAAATTGAGAAGCCAAACACTCAAGAGGTTTGCCCAATTTCAGAGAGCTGTTCTGGTCTTCCTACAGATCAAGGCTGCACATGTTTCCTGACACTGCGCTCTCTAACTGCATGCTTCCAGTCCCTGACCACCTTCTTCAGATGTTCGGATGAGGTACTGCCTTCTGGCACTCATCCAGAAGTTCTTCTGGCAAACTGGGAAAAAGACAGCAGTCCAGTAAGGTGGTAAGTTGGGGGACATGTTTCGGTCTGCGCTAATGATTGGTAAAGGGAATCAACTCACCATAGCACAAGAGACACACTGGGAACTAACTCCTAGTTCCCCTTCAGTAGAGATTTGTTTATGGATATATAGGTTTGTTTTGGGAATTCACAATGAACCCGAAAAGAACTGCTACAGCTTTTGATTCAAGGATATCAAGAACAAATTGTTTGTGAAAGTAGAACTAAGAATTGTTGACTAACCTTTTTCCTTCAAGGTCTCCTTCCCTGCAGTACCCACCCTAACATTTCTTTCCCCTGTTCTGCCATATCAATACTCTGGTGAAATATAAAACTCATAGTTGGTGTTGTCTGAAGGAGGGCATCTTGAAAGCAGTGCTTCTGAGGAACCGAGTCTGACAGTACCTTGAATTACACAGTTGCCTTATACAGGAGACATGTACAGTTAGTACTGTGTACCATAAGTTCTAGACCTGCTCAAAACACTATCATGGGAAACATTTTTTTCTCAATTGCTCGCAAGACCAACCAGTTGGAAGCAGTCTATCCACATACTACATCCCAAGGCAAACATATAATAATACTGACTATGGCCCTCATTACAACCCTGGCGGTAAATGCCACCTTCCGCCGTGCTGACGGCCGCCAACATACTGTGACCGCGGCGGTATTCCACTACGGGTATTATGACCCACACTGAAAAATCCGCCACTATACAGACACCCACACAAGTCCGCCAGACTAAAGGTCAGTGATAAACTGGCGATAGCAAAACCCACACCGTTACGCCAAAAGGAATATGCCCACAGTATCACGACCCACGAATCACCACGGTCAACCATTGGCAGTACACACCGCCGCGCTCAAAATGCACACACATTTACAAAACACCACCACATTGGACAATTCAAACTACACACACCTGACACATATACACACACCACACCCACACACACTCACACCACTATAAAACACACACCCACATTACCCACAACACCTTACAGTGAAAAAAACGATAGCACAGAGAGAGAGACAAGCCAGGAGCACCCACTCAATCAGAGGCACAGAACACCATCACCCATACACCATCCACGCACATCACAGCATACACCACAACACATCACCCCACACATCACCCCACACATACTCACACATATCACTTGCACCACATCCATGGCACCCCAAAGACACCCCAGGTTTTCTGAGGAGGAGCTAAGGGTAATGGTGGAGGAAATCAACCGGGTAGAGCCACAGCTTTTCGGATCACAGGTGCAGCAGACGTCCATAGCTAGGGACCTAGAGCTATGGCGGAGAATAGTAGACAGGGTCAACGCCGTGGGACAGCACCCCAGAACCAGGGATGACATAAGGAAGAGGTGGAATTACCTACAGGGGAAGGTTTGTTCCGTGGTTGGAAGATACCAGGTAGCCGTACAGAGGACAGGCAGTGGGCCTCCACCTCCTCCCCCACAACTGACAACATGGGAGGAGCAAGTCTTGGCAATCCTGCATCCTGAGGGCCTCGCAGGAGTAGCAAGAGGACTGGACTCTGGCAAGTCACATCTTTACTATTATATCCCCCACCCTACTTGCATGCCATCACATACCCATCACTCCATCACCTCATACATACCCCACCATCACAACCCACCCATCCCAATACCAAGCCCTGCATGCAACACCAATGCATGGACCCCCATCACAGACCTGCATGGACACCCATCACCACAGCATGCCCATTACAGAGAATCACCTAGCCCTCAAAATCACCACTCACACAAGGCAAAGCTGACAGGGAAATCACAATCATAAAGGGAAACACACCCATGCACAATATGGCCCACGCAGATACAATAACACTGCATTTGCATCCCCACAGGACCCATACTCAACGTTACCGGAGAGGAGGTGCCAGCTACATCCAGTCCCCCCACAGAAGTGGCCCACAGTGATGACAACAGCTCTGCACACCTGGATCTCGATGACCAACCTGCCCCATCTGGGACCTCTGGACAGTCGGGTACCCAGGCACAGTCCCAACCCACCACAGAGCCTCCACCATCTGGAAACACCATCACAGCACCCACCCAGTGGGCCCATGTCACTGTCCCCAGGACACGTCAATCAGCATTGTGTCCACTGGTACAAGGACCCCAGGCAACCCCACAAACCCAGGACAATCAGGTACCTGGGGTCAGTGGCAGTGGGCACATGGTTCACGGGACAGAGGCACAGGACAACAGGAAAGCTGGGAGGACTGCTGTGCGACAGGGGGAGGACAGGCCCAGGGAACCCACTCTCCACGAGGCACTCTCCATTATCCTGGGAGCATACCACCATTCCCAGGAGACCATGGGCCAGATACTGGCCAAGCTGCAGGAGACCCAGTGGCTGCAGGAGGGACAGTACATGGGGATCAGGGAGGACCTAACAAAAATATACACCATCCTGGTCACCAATGCAGGGGTGCTGGCAGACATGGGCAAGACCATGAGGGAGGCAATGGCACAACAATGGGTGCCTGACACTAGCCAAACCGAAGAACAGTCTTCCACCTCCGCCGGCGCTAGTGGACAGGATGCCCCGCCACAGGACCAATAGGCCACCAGCACCCCACCCCCTGCAGAAGAAGAACCACCCCGCAAACGGTCCCTGCGATCCAGGCAGAAGACAGAGAACATTGCCAAGACCCCCGCCAGGAAATAAGACTCTCCTGATTGTCACCTTTCTTTCCCACTCTGTCACCCTGTCCACCTTGAACTGTCATTACTCCCCCTCCCATGCTCCATTGGACAATGCACCTGTGATATCAAGAGACTGGACGCTACCCTGAACTTCCTTCTACCATCAGCCCAGCCCCTTGCACCACCCCCCCTACTTGTGAGCACCTAAATAAACACCCTTGGAACAAATACCAATCTGGAGTCTGTCAAGTGATTCAAATATGTATTAGTACTACATTATCAAAGCATTGCAACTCAAATGTACAGTGAAATATACTTTAGGATGACCTCTGGTGGGCAGCAGTACACATAGCAGGAGCCAGAGTGGGACACAGAGATCTGAAAATGGAGATGCCACAGGGTACAGTCAGTGGCCATAGACATAGGGAAACAGGCTGCCTTGTACAATGTCCAACAGATAACTGAAATGTTAAGTGAAGTTTCAGTGTCTTACCTGTGTGTCACTGGAAGTACTGCTGAATAATATTGGTACTGTTGTCAACATCTTCTTCCTCTGCCTCCTCTTCATCACTGTCCACAGGCTCCACCGCTGCCACAAGACCATCTCCAGGCACATCCTCCTGCAGAAAAGGCACCTGGCGTCTCAAGGCCAGCTTGTGCAACATGCAACATGCAATGATGATCTGGCACACCTTTTTGGGATCCACCTGTCAGATGGAGGCACCAGAACCTGGCCTTCAGGAGGCCAAAGGTTTTTCTATAATCCTCCTTGTACGCCCATGTGCCTCATTGTTACGTTCCTCTGCCCTTGTCCTGGCATTCCTCACTGGGGTCAGTAGCTATGAGAGGTTGGGGTAACCAGAGTCACCTCCAAATATCGAGAGACAACTGTTAAACAAACACTAACCCACAGAGCCCACACCATACACCAACACCGACTGGGTGGGAACCAGGGCTCACCTATTAGCCACACCCAGTGCCTCTGGAGTTGGCCCATCACATATGGGGTGCTGCTATTCCTCAAGATATAGGCGTTGTTAGACTTTTCATCCTTGGCGTGGTCCCCCTTAACCTTTTGCCTCTGTTCCCCAGGTTGTTGATGTGTGCTGGACTCTGATTTTGCTGTTTTTGTTACTCTGGGCACTTTACCACTGCTAACCAGTGCTAAAGTGCAAGTGCTCCTTTACAAAATGTGTATGTGATTGGTTTATCCATGATTAGCATATTTAATTTACTAGTAAGTCCCTAGTAAAGTGCACTAGAGGTGCCAGGGCCTGTAACTCAAATGCTACTAGTGGGCCTGCAGCACTGGTTGTGCCACCCACATAAGTAGCTCTGTAATCATGACTCAGACCTGCCATTGCAGTGTCTGTGTGTGCAGTTTTACCTGTAAATTCGACTTGGCAAGTGTACCCACTTGCCAGGCCTAAACCTTCCCTTTTCTTACATGTCAGACACCCCTAAGGTAGGCCCTAGGTAGCCCCAAGGGCAGGGTGCAGTGTATGGTTAAGGTAGAACATATAGTAATGTGTTTTATATGTCCTGACAGTGAAATATTGCTAAATTTGTTTTTCACTGTTGCAAGGCCTGTCCCTCTCATAGGTTAACATGGGGGCTACCTTTAAATCTGATTAAAATGTAGATTCCCTTTGGGAGCGGATGGACATGTGGAGTTTGGGGGTCTCTGAGCTCACAATTTAAAAATACATCTTTTAGTAAAGTTGATTTTAAGATTGTGCGTTTGAAAATGCCACTTTTAGAATGTGAGCATTTTCTTGCTTATACCATTTCTGTGACTCTGCCTGTTTGTGGATTCCCTGTCTGGGTCAGTTTGACAGTTGGGCTGGTTGCACCTCACACTAGACAGTGACACAAAGGGAGCTGGGGTGTAGCCTGCATATCCTGATGAGCCATCAGTGCTAGGAGGGAGGGGAGGAGTGGTCACTCGCACCTGAAAGGGATGTGTCTGTCCCCACACAATGCAGTCTCCAACCCCCTGGTAAGTGTCTGGGGCCTGGCCTGGGCAAGGTAGGATTTCACATTCCAAAGAGACTTTACTTTGAAGTAGGCCTACTTCAAAGGAGAAACTGGGTATAAGAAGGGCACCCTAAACCACAGACTTTAGAACACTTCTGGAAACAAGAGGAACCTCTGCCTGGAGAAGAGCTGAAGAGCTGAGGAGAAGTGCTGCCCTGCCTGTGACTGTGCTTTGTGGAGCTATCCTGCAGTTGCTGCTTCTGCCAGAGTAAGAGGGCAAAGACTGGACTTTGTGTGCCTTCCATCTTGTGAAGAAATCTCCAAGGGCTTGATTTAGAGCTTGCCTCCTGTTGTTTGAAGTCTCAGGGACAGCAAAGACTTCTCTCTGCTAGCACCTTGAGTCTCTGGAGAGACTCCTGCTTTGACAAGTGGTGCCCTATCCAGTCCCTGGGCCCTTGAAAGGAAAGCTGGTGGAAATCCAAGGAAATCGACTTCGGACGACTTCGGACCGACGCTGCTGCTAAAACCGGTGGTGCCGCCTGCACCCGACGCCGTTACCTTCGCTGGAACGTGACGATCTTCGCAGGCCCGAAGCCGCTGCAGCCCCGCTGAAGTCCACGACTCCGTGGAAGTCGCCGCACCACGTCGTGACTGACGCTGCTTGAAGTGCGCGGATTCAACGTTTCGCACTGACGCCGCGATCCCCGACTTCGCTCATCGACTTGTTTTCACTTTTCACCAAAGGTACTGTGCTTGGGGGTCTACGCGACTCCGTGTCTGCAGCCGCTGGTGTCGACTTGTTGGGAACGACTCCGTCACAATGCCATGTTAACACCTCATCGAAGCATTTTGTGTTTCTAAGCGCTATTTTTTAGTTCAATTTTAAAAAATGTATAACTTGACTTGTGTATGTTGGATTTTTGTCATGTTGGTCTTCTTTTGTTTAGATAAATATTTCCTATTTTTCTAAACCGGTGTTGTGTCATTTTGTAGTGTTTTCATTAAGTTACTGTGTGTGTTGGTACAAATACTTTTCACCTAGCACTCTGAAGTTAAGCCTACTGCTCTGCCAAGCTACCAAGGGGGTAAGCAGGGGTTAGCTGAGGGTGATTCTCTTTTACCCTGACTAGAGTGAGGGTCCTTGCTTGAACAGGGGGTAACCTGACTGTCAACTAAAGACCCCATTTCTAACAGGCGTCATGCACAGAGCCAGGAAATTTGGCATTCACATGGTAGATGTACTGGTCTACCAAACACACCATCTGCACATTCATTGAGTGATAGTTTTTCCTATTCCTTTAAACTTGTTCATTTCTCCGGGAGGGGACTAATGCCACATGTGTATCATCAATGGCACCAATGATGTTGGGGATATGTCCCAGGGCATAAAAGTCAGCTTTCAATGTGGCCAAATCCTCCACCTGGGGGAACACGATGTAGCTGCGCATGTGTTTCAGCAGGGCAGACAACACTCTGGTCAACACGTTAGAGAACATTGTGCTGAGACATCCCTGATGCCATGGCCACTGTGGTTTGGAAGGAACCACTTGCCAGGAAATGGAGCACTGACAGGACCTGCACTAGAGGGGGGATACCTGTGGGTTGGCAGATAGCAGACATCAGGTCTGGCTCCAATTGGGCACAGTTCTTGGATTGTGGCATGATCAAGTCGATAGGTAATGATAATGTGTCTGTCCTCCATTGTCGCTAGGTCCACCAGGGGTCTGTACACCAGAGGATGCCGCCATATCATATTCTGCCTCAGAGTTTGAAGCCTATGGAAGAGAACGGTGAGCAGAGGGTCATATTCACACTTATATTGCACTAATGATGATATGTTTAATTTACAGAAACAGTATGTGAAGACGAGAGTCCGTTGATGTGCCAATGTCTGCTGTGACGCAGTTAGGTGCCATGCCCTGTGCCCCCTGAAATGGCGGCTGTCTGACCTGTGAGGAGGGACAAGTGGAAATGAGGTAGTTGCGCTGTTGTTGTGCGCCGTCGCAGTAGACGGTCGATGACCGCCACGCAAATTCGCATTGGTTATCTTTGGGCCCTATGGGTTCTAGGAGCCAATGACGATGTACGCCGGCGGTGACGGTACGCACCGCTGCGGACATCACTGCCATTTTCTATCTAATCACTCACTTGCTACCTGGCCTTCAACAGGAGAGGACCTACACTGCAAGTGCTGCTGTGATCTGTGTCTGGAAGCAACAATGGCTCATGTGTCTGGGAAAAGGGCCCCTGCCTTCACTGCGGAAGAGTTGGAGAAACTGGTGGATGAGGTCCTACCCCAGTACATGTTACTCTACGGTCCGCCAGACAAACAGGTGAGTACACTGTGAGCATGATGCGTGGGCCATGAATGTATGGACTGCTGTGTGTGTAAGCCACATGTAGGGGGAGCAGAAGGGTCCTGGCCAGAGTGCGGTATGTAAGGTGGTTAATGGATGTGAATCAGGGGATTGAAGGGGTCTGGTGGGCAATGAGTATGACGTTCCGGACGGTTGACTAATTCCCTTTTCTGCAGTCTTTTCACTGCAGGGCAGCGCCCACCAGAAAAAGGGTATTTGGCGTGCCATCGCCAAGGATGTGCAGACCCTGGGGGTCTTTGACAGGCGGAGCACCCACTGCCGCAAGAGGTGGGAGGACCTGCGCCGCTCGGCAAAGAAGATGGCAGAGGCCTAGCTGGGGCTGGCCTCCCAACGAGGAAGGGGTGCCCGTCTCACCATGATCCCCCTGATTTTCCGCATCCTGGCGGTGGCCTTTCCGCAGTTGGATGGGCAGTTGAAGGCATCACAGCAGCCACGAGGGGGTGAGTACAGATTCTGAAACCTGACACGTTAGGAGGTACCTGGGTGGGGGAGGTGGGCTGTGGATGCCCCTAGGCCAGGGCGAACATGAGAGGGTAGGTCCCTTGTTGGGAGGTTCAGAATCACTCCTACCCCATAGTGTTGGCGGCCATCTACTCCTGGGCAAGGTCCTGTCGGTTTCAGGAGGGCAGCTAATGGCGTTAGGCATTGAACCCCATGGGCTGGTGACTGTCTTAGTAAATGGTTGGGCATGGACTAGTGCATAGGGCTGCTCCCTGTGTGTTGTGTACGCCAACGGTAGTGGTTTTGCTGGCATTTACAAAGTGTATCCTCTGTCTCTCCCCCCCCTTTTTGTTTTGTCCCCCTGTCCTTGTGTGCATTAGTATCATCTGGCGGAGGAGCAGAGGCACCGGCGACGGAATGAGCTGCATCCCACATGGCCCACAAGGCCGAATCCACCGAGGGTGAGGGCACCAGTGGGATGGAGGGCGAGGGGAGCACCACGACCGGGACAGGAGGGGAGACCACAGACAGCGACTCCTCTGACGATGGAAGCTCCCTGGTGGTGGCAGACACCTATGTGCCCACCCCATCAACAGGTACAGCCGCCATCCCCCCCCACCAGCACCGCCCTAACAGCAGCCCCTCAGCATGTTTCCCGTGCCCGCTCACCCAGGAGGGTGGGCATCTCCTTCGCCTCAGGCACCTCAGTCCCTGCCCCAGTCAGCCCTGCTGCCCTCAGTGAGGAGGCTATTGACCTCCTGAGATCCCTCTCTGTTGGGCAGTCAACCATACTGAATGCTATCCAGGGTGTCGAGAGGCATTTGCAACAAACAAATGCATACCTGGAGGGCATTCACTCTGGCGTGGCGGCCCAACAGAGAGCATTTCAGGCTCTGGCCTCAGCACTGATGGCAGCCATTGTCCCTTTGTCTAGCCTCCCCCTCCAACTTCCTCTACCCAGACCCAATCCCCTCAACCCCAGCCTTTCCCAGACACACCTTCGGACCAGCATTCACCCAAATCAACACACAAAGGTGGCTCAGGCAAACATAAGCACCACACTTCACTCACACAGCACCATCCCCATGCAGACACACCAACATCCATTGCCTCCACTGTGTCCCCCTCCTGCTCTTCTTCCACATCCCTCCCAGTATCGTCTCCACTCACACCTGCATGGACTACATCCTCATCCACTACCTTCATCACCAGCACGCCCATCACTACTCACCCCTCACTGGCAGTCCAAACACCCAAAACCATGCACACGTCCCTGTGTCCTCTCCCAGTGTGTCTGTGACCCCTTCTCCCAAAGTACACAAACGCAAGTACCCACCCACCCAACAGCCATCAACCTCACAACAGCATCCACCTTCACCCAAACTCAGCAGAAAGACACCTCCTATAACCACTCCCTCTTCCTCCACTCCCAAGCCCTCTCCATCTTCCCGCCCCAGTGTGTCTAAAAAACTTTTCATGGCAAACATTGACCTGTTCCCTACCCCTCCCCCGTCCTTCACCTCGGGCAAGGGTGTCCAGAACCCAGGCCAGCACCTCAGCCACCAAGTCAGCGTCTGCTGTGGTACCTGCAACTCCCAGAGGCTTCAAAGGGGCATCCGTCAGGCCAGCCAGTGTGCCACTGATCCCTGCAAAGGATCATACCATTCCACCACCTGCCAAGGTGAAGAAGGGGACAGCATGCACCAAGGGCAAGGAGGACAACCCACCCAGTAAGGCCTCCTCCAAATCTGCAGCTCCCAGAGCCAAGATACCAACAGCAGCTGCCAAGGTGAAGAAGGGGGCAGAAAAGCCAAGGCAAGGCACTTCAGGCATTGGAGCCTGCAGGTGGCGGCCTGGTGGCCACCATCAGAACCGACAGCCCGCCACCGGCACCTCGGGCAGCACCGCCAGCATCCCCGCCGCAAGCCCCGCCACCTGCACCGCTGCTGCCATCACTACTGTCAGCAGCAGCATCCCCAGTGGGCAGCCATCCGAGGCTGCAGGAGAAGGGCTGGTGTCTCCCTCCACCACTGGCAGCACCAGCACCACGGCCAGCACCGCCAGCATCCCCGCTGCAAGCACCATCGCAAGCACCACCGCAAGCACCACCACCTGCACAGCCACCTGCACTGCTGACAGTAGGACCATTAACAGCAGCAGCAGCCCCAGTGTGCATCCATCCGGAGCTGTAGGAGACGGGCTGGAGCCTCCCACCACCACTGGCAGCACCCCCACCAGCACTGCAACAACCACCAGTTTGCAGCCTTAGTCGGCGCAGGATGGAGTCTGGCCCTGCCTCCATGGACTTTCCTGCTACCTGTCCCATGCAAATCTCGTGCCTCAGACACCCAGGTGAGGATATATGAACTGCCACACCCCATGTGCTGCATCAATGGGCACCAAGCCGCCTCCAGAACCAGTGGAGAAGTGCATCCACTCACCCTATCCTTGGCAGGATGAAGCAAACTGGGCACCAAGTCCCCTCAAGAACCAGTGGAGAAAGGCATCCACTCACTTTATCCTTGGCAGGATGAAACAGACTGGGCACAAGGCCCCCTCCAGAACCAGTGGAGAAAGACATCCACTCACCCTATCCTTGGCAGGATGAAGCAGACTGGGCACAAGGCCCCCTCCAGAACCAGTGGAGAAAGGCATCTATTCACCCTATCCTTGGCAGGATGAAGCAGACTGAGCGCAAAACCCCTCCAGAGCCAGTGGAGAAAGGCATCCACTCACCCTATCCTTGGCAGGATGAAGCAGACTGGGCAAAAACCCCCCTCCAGAACCAGTGGAGAAAGGCATCCACTCACCCTATCCTTGGCAGGATGAAGCAGACTGGGCTCAAGACCCCCTCCAGAACCAGTGGAGAAAGATATCCACTCAACCTATCCTAGGCAGGATGAAGCAGACTGGGCACAAGGCCCCCTCCAGAACCAGTGGAGAAAGGCATCCACTCACCCTATCCTTGGCAGGATGAAGCAGACAGGGCACAAGCCCCCCTCCAGAACCAGTGGAGAAAGGCATCCACTCACCATATCCTTGGCAGGAGCAAGCAGACTGCGCACAAGGCCCCCTCCAGAACCAGTGGAGAAAGACATCCACTCACCCTATCCTTGGCAGGATGAAGCAGACTGGGCACAAACCCCCCTCCAGAACCAGTGGAGAAAGGCATCTGCTCACCCTATCCTTGGCAGGATGAAGCAGACTGGGCACCAAGCCCCCTTCCGAACCAGTGGAGAAAGGCATCCACTTGAGAGACTGTGGCCTTGCGCTCCCCAGGAGCAAGCAGTGGGCAAACCACCCACTCGAGAGACTGTGGCTTTACACTCCCCAGGACCAAGCAGTGGGCAAACCACCCACTTGAGAGACTTGAGAGACTGTGGCTTTGCACTCCCCAGGACCAAGCAGTGGGCAACCCACCCACTTGAGAGACTTGAGAGACTATGACACTGTGGCTTTGCACTCCCCAGGACCAAGCAGTGGGCAAACCACCCACTTGAGAGACTTGAGAGACTGTGGCTTTGCACTCCCCAGGACCAAGCAGTGGGCAACCCACCCATCTGAGAGACTGTGGTTTTACACTCCTCAGGACCAAGCAGTGGGCATGGAGCCCCCTCGAGGAGCAGTGGTGTTATTCCATCTTCTGGCTGAGGTGCACCCCCTTCTCCATCCCCCTGAGGTGGCTGTGTGTTTTCGACCTGATGCCCCTGCAGTGTTCTCTCCGTATTGAGGCAGGAGTCAAGTGTGGGCTTGCCCCATGATTTTTGGCCCTCTGGCCCGCGGACATTTGCAAAGAACAATGTACGACCTTATGTACATATTGAATATTTTTTTAAATACAGTTTTTTAAACTTTACGTATATCTGACTATTTCTAAAATATCACTGTTTAACGCAATTCCTTTTGTCCTTGTGTTCTTCCAGAGGGTTACGGGGTGTATATGTAATGTTGCTGCATCTGTTTGTGTTTATGGTGTTGTGGATGAGGGTGGGGGTGGGGGTGTTGCTTGTTGCGTGTGTGTGTGTCACTCTCTTTTTCCTCCCCCCCTCCCCTGTGTGCTAGGTGCAGTACTCCGCGTGGTCGTCGCCGCCGCCTTTGATATTTCTGGTGTATGAGGAGGTACACCAGCATGGGAAGGACCTGTAACTCGGGCTCCATGGCGCCCTGGTTCTTCGTTGGGTATCGAGAGGTGAATGGTTTCCCTTCCAAAGACTGTTTCCGCCGTGCTTTTGATGGCGTTGGCACCGCCCCGGAAAAGATGGTGGATTGGTGGGTTGTAATGGGGTGGGCGGTATATTGTCTTCCGCCTGTCTCTTGGCGGTGACCGCCATGGTGTTGGTTACTACCGCGTGGCGGTCAGAATGTTAAAGTGGCTGTCTATGATGGCGGTTTCCGCCGTGGTCGTGATCCCATATTTTTTACCGCCGGCCTGTTGGCGGTATTACCACCGCTTTTACACCGACCGCCAGGGTTGTAATGAGGGCGAATGTGTCTTCCTCTTGGATGGTGGCACCTGAAGAGGAATATAACACCTGGGGCAGCGTATTTCCATGCATTTACACTAATACACATGTCATGCCTTTATTGGCAGTTCTCCACGAAGTTATGAAACAAGTACAGAACCAGCGCTGGACTTAGAAATGATGTTAATGGGCACATTTTGTACAGTTTTCTCAATCTCCCTTAGCAACCTTAAGGGAGAAGCTTTGGTTTCTTTTCCAGAACGTGAACAGAAACTAATGAAAATAATTACAGAAGTTTACACCTCTGTGGGTTGTGATACTTTAGGTACAAGAGCCTTAAGCTGCATTTAAGACCTAAAAGTGACAGTGAGGGTTCCGTTAAAGAGAAACCTGCAACAACAGGTAGAAAGAAACAAAGGGAGAGAGAGCAAAGATGGAAATCTAGTAAGTGGGGTTATAATTTAAAGGACTGAGATACAATTTAAAAAATGGAACAGTATCAGTATTCTGACATCAGCTTTCCATGTTCTTTTCAGGACACTGATGGTAAATGAGCAGAGAGATGGAGTTGATCCAAGTACCGAAGAAAGGAAGAGTACTGCAGGAAAGGTGAAGCAGGATGAGAAGCAGAAGTCAGCATGAAGAGGGAAGAGAAAGGATTGGACTCTAAGACTCCAGTTAGGAAGAAGAGAGTATCAGGAGTTTCTTAGAAACATGCAGATACAACTATGGATACTCCTGTAAAACAATACTTGGGTGATAGCGCTTCTAGACAGTAACAATAGAGCGTCAGATGCTTCAGAGGTTTCTGGTGGTGAGTTAAACAGATGATTTTATATGAGTTGAGGCTACACATAAATGTTTAAACCCTCCTGATAGGCTTTACAATTTAGAAATTACGAATTGAACAGGCTATATCATAAATTATTCAAGCAGTCTTCTGGGCTTATTTACCTAAGGATTATTACATCATACTAGATGAAGATGATTGGGCTCCAGTGTTTATTAGGGTAGCACCCAGCGGGAGGAAGAAATAAAGATAGCCCTTTCACCTATATTACCTGAAAACATCAGGGACATTTATATCTGTGACTGGGCTGTTAGACAGGCTCCAGCATTATACAGAAACCAAGCGGGTGGGATAAACAATCTTTTCTCATGTTATTCCCTTACGCAGTGAACCTCAAGTATAGGCTACATACGTGTTATAGTAATAAGCAAAGTGTGGTGTAAAAACAACTTTAGATCAATTGCAATTTCAGGGCTTAATAGCGCTTTGTCTTTCTGCAATGAACATGCCCTTTTTTCCCATCTCCAAAACAGATGGATCCTATAGGAATTTGAACTCACATACACGAACAAATGCAGTGCGAAATGTGCATAGCAAAATGACCCTGGATATTTACAGTGGGTTTTTCATCAACAGGTAGTGTCTGAAAGCAAGTGTCTAACCGTCTTTAGTTCAGATGTTTGCCTATGGGCTATAAGAACAGTCTTAGCTTATTCTCAGCACACAATTGAGGATCTTACAACCAGATCCAGAGGTTTTCTCACACATTGATGATATATATGTCACTGGAGATGATTTAGATGTACACCAAACTGGGGTGGATAAAACTGTAGTGATATTAACATCACATAGTTACAAGATACATTTTTTAGAGATGGCCTACCTTATGTTGACCATCCTCAGCTATGAGTTGCCCAATGAAGGCAAGGGTCTGGCTTGTGATTTCCTTCAGAATCGTGCTACCTTGCAGCCTCCTAGTACATCAAATATGTTGCAATACCTGCTGGGAATCCTTAACCTTGGAAGTACCTTCTTGCCTCACTATGGTGAACGAGTGAAATTCTTTTATGACTTGATTTCTCCCACATTTCCAGCAAAACAGTGGACGAACAAACATGCTGATATCTTGCATGGTCTGCAAGCAGACATGCTAGTGACAATATATTTACAAACTAGGGAAAGTAAGGCTAACCTAATGCTCTGAGTCATACCAAGCTAATCAGGTTATACCTATGTGACCTACAATGAGGGATAGACCGTTCCCATAGCATACAAGGCTCACTTATATTCTCCAGCTGAATCATGTTTTGCTTCCATTGAAAAAGTTCTTGCATATGTGCAAACAGCTATTTTGAAAGAATGCCCTTTGGTGCAGGGAAAACAAATTGTGGTTTCTCCTGTACTAGCACTAGAGGCAGCCACTAAAGCAAGCATTCCTAATGTTTGCATTCTACACTCAGGATGAGTGCAGTGGGTCTCTTCTTTGAGTGCTGTGGATGTAAAGTTTCAGTATGATCCCACTCTTCATAAAAAAGCTTTTCCCTAACATGTACAGAATGTTGCTCCACCTCCAAAATATATGCCCATTGAGTCTAATCAGAGCATGTTTGTTAGAAATGGGGTTTCTGCTTGGCTAGGGTATACATCTAAGCCAGGCAGAACCCACCCACTCTAGTTAGGGCAAGGGCGTTACACATCCAAGATAACCCCTGCTCACCCACTTGGTAGCTTGGCACGAGCAGTCAAGCCTAACTCGGAGGCAATGTGTAAAGCGTTTGCACAACGCACACAACACACACAACAGACGTGACGCACTGTCCCCACCACAAAGGAAACACTATACCAAGTTATATGTATTGTACACAACGCAAATATTAGACCAAACACAACGTCAGTAATAACCTGCTACCTTAGCTGTTGTCAGAACATTATACATTAGTTAATCTGCAGAACCAGCAGTAGTCCCATATAACACACAGGTTACTTAGTATTCTGCAACGTCAGCAGTAGTCAGGAATGACATTACTAAATAAAAGCACTTGTCATAAACATATCATAAATGCCTGTACCAAGAGCATTATAAAACACATGGCAAGTGAAGAAAACATATTAGCATGTCATGCCCATAAAAGGAACATTAGTACATATATGTAGCACATCATACAAATAGGTAGACAACATATAAATCAATAATGTCTATATAAAGAACCTATGACATATATATTGTCCTTTAAAAGTACCTGGTTTTCATGATGAGGCACCTCCAGTGCCATGAAAGGATCAAAAGGGCCCCCGCAGCTCCACTGCGTGAAACGGGGCCCTCCGGTGATTTGGGGGACGAGGGGGGTGACACGCACCCCCTCTGGATTCTTAACGGGCCCCTCCTGAGGCCTGTGATCTCTGGGGCCCCACCAGGCCTCAACTGGCCCTCAAGAGGGGGGCCCAAAGTCAGCCAAAGTGATTGAGAAAGGTGGGGGGCGTCACGCACCCCCTCTGCTTAATAATGGGCCCGCCTGGTGCCTGTGATGTCTGGGGCCCCCCTGGGCCTCCACTGGCCCTTCCACAAGCGGGGGGACAACAATGCCAAAAAACTATCCCAGTGTCACAGGAAGCCTCCGATGAGGCTTCCACCCTGCCCACCCTTCAAGGTATGAGAATCGGACCCCTACTGGGGACCGCGTCCTCTGGGGGCTTCCCACTGGGCCTCAACCGGCCCTCAACAAAAGTAGGGGGCCAAACAAGACCCCAAAACAACACGTGGGGCCTGGTGGGGTGGGGGAGCCTCCAATGAGCCTTCCTTTCCCCACCCTGCTCAGGACCAAACAGAAAGCCGCTCCGGCACACAGCAGCGCGTAGGCACCAAAGCAGGTGCCTGCTTGTGCCCCGGGGGCGCTCCAGGGTGAGTGCTCGCCCTGGGGGCAAGGTAGGAGTGTGCTCGCTCCTTTTCTTTCTGTTTGTGGTGCTCTGGGAGCACCGGGGACAGCGCAGCTCCGGCGTGCTTTAAAAATGAAGCCAGGCCACGGCAGTGAATCCCTCAGAGCAGCTGTGCGCTTTTAGAAGAGCAGGGGGCATTCCTCATGCCCGGGTTGCGCCAGTGAATTCTGCAGCAGGAGAGCACTTTTCAAAACACTAGGGGCAAATTAAACATGCGCTTCCAGAGCACAATGCCCAAACCCAGGGGCAGTACTTCCAAGGTGCTATAAGCTGCAAAAATGAAGCACTCCTCCTGCGCCTCCAACAGTTGCAGGGGTTAGGGCCCACATCACCCTCCCCCTGGGGGACAACAGTCCAAGAGAAAGGAGCACAGGCGGCAGGGCCCAGCAGCAGGCCAGCACAAAGGGTTGCAGTCAATGGCAGTTCCTCCTAGTGACCCAGCAGGTCACAGGTTAGCACAACAGCAGCAGTCCATGGCGGTTCCTGGGGAGTCCCTCCAGCAGCCTGTGTCCAGTTCCAGGTAAGTTCCCAAATGTCACCAAATTGTGGGGAAAATTCCCCTGTACTTATATTCATTTTTACAGTGTGTTACAAAGGAAGGGGAGAGGAGGTTCCAACCAGTTACAACTGGTTCTGGGAGTGCCCCCTCTCTGCTCCAGCACAGGTTACAAACATCAGTTGTGGGTAAATGCCCCTATTGTGTGAGGCCAGGGCACAGCCTTTACAAATGCAGGTGTGCCCCACCTCTCCCTTCACTCTGCCAAGGAAGACTATTCAGTATGCAGATGCACCTCTTTGACACCTCCACCCTCCCTGTGTACAGGCTGTCTGAAAAGTATGCACAGAACCCAAATGTCACTCTGCCCAGACGTGGATTGGATTCAAGCTGCAAAACACCAGTCATAGGCACAGAGAAATGCTCACTTTCTAGCAGTGGCATTTCTGTAATAGTAATAAAAAATCCACTTACACCAGTAAGCAGCATTTCTCACTACCACTACAACCATACCAAACATGCCTACACAACCCCTCATAAATCAGACAATACCTCCTATATATAAGGCAGGGCATTTCTAATGCAATCCTATGAGAAGGCAGCACTCACAGCAGTGAGACACCAAGTTAGGCTGTTTGTCACTACCAGGATAGGCCACGCTACCTCGCACATGTCCTGCCTTCTACATACATAGCACCCTGCCCATAGGGCTAGCTAGGGCCTACCTTAGGGATGACTTCCAAGTAGTAAAAGGGGAGTTCTGGGCCTGGAAAGTAAATTTAGATGCCAGGTCCCTGTGGCAGAAAACTGCGCACACAGGCCCTGTGCTAGCAGGCCTGAGACAGGTTTGAAAGGCTACTTCAGTGGGTGGCGCAAGCAGCGCTGCAGGCCCACTAGTAGCATTTAATTTACAGGCCCTTTACATAAAGGTACCACTGTACAAGGGACTTACAGGTAAATTAAATATTCCAAATAGGTATAAGCCAATCATACCAACTTTAGATGGGAGAGCATCTGCACTTTAGCACTGATCAGACGTTATAAAGTCCTAGAGCCAACAGCGAGAGGTCAGAAAAAATAGGAGGAATTAGGCAAAATGTCACGGGATGAACCTGCCACAAGGGCCAGGGCCAACAATGTTCTACACGGGTGGCTCTGCTCAACCATTAGTTTTAATAAATAAAACAGGACCAAAATGACAAATATCCAATCAGTAGATCTGGAGACATGCAATTTTAAAGATTTCAGTGAAAATAGCACTGAAAAGCACAAAGAGCCAACTGTGGTTATCTGGTCTCGGCACACTGGGAGAAAGTCACAAGTTCATGCTGACAGCATGGGCCAGCTACAGGGACCCACCGAGGACTCCTGAACAAAGAAACTTAAATCCTGGCTTCCTGAGCATTGTGAGGGGCCCCATCGAAGATGCGTCATGCAGCTGCAGTAATGTGTCAGTTCTGACATGTGACAAGGCTGTTATGTGAGGTCCTGCATCATTGTTGAGCATCCCATCAACGAGGGCTTGCAATGCAAATTCTGGTGTTGAGGATGCATTGCGTAGATGTGGGGATGCGTGGTTTCCAAGGTGCTGTGAGGCTGTGATGCAGAGTCTGGCTTCATAATAGAGGGATGCAAGGGTCTGCACTGAGGATGCTTTACCCGGTGGCGAAGGTGAATATCCACACAGTGGTGCTAATGTGTTGCTTCTGCTAGGGGTTGAGCCGCGCAGCAGAGAAGATGTGTCAATTCTGCTTGATCCACAGAGGCTGGTAGAATTCCTTAGGTCCACATCCAAGGGTCCAGAACTGGGGTGGGTGGCACTACATGGCAGGGTAGACTTACAGACAACAGAGTTCAGGTGCTGGGGTTGAGGTTGTTGGGGCATTCTGTCCTAGAGGCTCAAGTCAGAAGGCCAGCCAGCTAGCCCTTAGCATCATTCTAGGGTCCTGGGTCCAACAGATGGCAGTCCAGTCCTTCTCACCCAGGCAAGAGGGCAGCAGGTCAGCACATCAGGGCAGCAGTTCCTACAGAATGGCAGTCCTTTCAGCAGCACAGCAGTCCTTCCTCGCAGAGTATCTCCAATATTACATAACTAGTTCTGCCTTTGAAGTGGGAAGACGCTTCAAGAGACATGCCTTTAAAGTGCATAGGTGCCCTGCCTTCCTTGCCCTTGCTCCAGACTAACTACAGGGGGATGCAGCCCTTGGTGGAGGCAGGACAAAGTCTATTCAAATGTAAGTGGGGCTGTGCCCAGCTCAACCCTTCCATCCTGTCAGTGATGGCCCATCAGGCACACCTAAACTCCCTATTGTATGTGGTGGTCCAGGAGGAATACACAAAGGCCAACTGTCAACTACACCCAGCTGTTTGACCCACTGACAGATTGCAGGCACCAAATGGCTGTCAGGAAAATACCAACTTTCTAAAAGTGACATTTACAGAATTATAATTTAAAATCTCACTACACCATAAGTTAGGATTTTTCATTACAATTCCAAAGACACCAAACATGAATGGGTTACCTGTTCCCAGTTGGAAGCTACAGCTTGCTAAATGTAATAAGGTAAATTCAATGGTAGGCCTTGAAGTAGTGAGCAATGAATTTAAGTGTTTTTCACTACCAGGACATGTAAAACTTAGAAAGTACCAGTCCAAATGTTTAAATACACTGCACCCTTCCCTCTAGGCTGTCCAGGGCCTAACCTTGGTGTGACATATATGTATTAAAAGAAAGGCTTTGAGCCTAGCAAAGGTTTATTTTCCCAAGTCAAAATGGCAGTTGAAAACTGCTCACTCAAGCTGCAATGGGATGTCTGAGATGTTTATAGTGCTACTAAGGTGGGTGGCACAATCAGTCCTGTAAATCAACTAGTAGCATGCACTTTACAGGCCTTGAGCATAGGTAGTTCCACCTTACAAGCAGTTTACAAGTAAACTAAAAATGCCAATTGAGTATAAGTCAGTCTTACCTTGTTTTAAGAAGAGAGTGGAAGCACTTTAGCACTGGTTAGCAGTGGTTAAGTGTGCATAGTCCTAAGGCTAACAAAAACAAAGTCCGCAAAAAGTTAGGCGGAAAGCCACGGAAAAGGATGCCAGGTCTATCAATCATTATCTTTAACAGGCCACAATTACGAATAGCTACCACATCCCTTTTTCTCAGCTTTAATTTTGGGAAGTGTTCCTTGCACAACTGTCATTGCTCCACAATTGCCAAATGTCATTTCTTTCAACCATTCATTGGTGTTTTCAGCTCTTTTCACTGTCACTTTCCATTTGTAATTTTACATTTCCTTATTTAATAGCTCAGTCTGTGTTTTCTTGTTGTTCACTTTTTGTACTAACTGATCTTGCAACATCTCATCAAAAAACCTCTGTATTTGCAGATGAATGCTAACAACCTAAGAGAAGGCACAAAGTTGTTTTTTGATTCGCCTGGAAGTTGACTCCTTTTTAGAAATATAAATCTGTCCACAACTTAATTTCTCTTTTTGACATAAATTAAATCCAGTTTTTCCAGGGCATTCTCAAGGTCATTGTAACGTTCGTCCTTATCATCAGAATCCAAAAGAGGCAGAAGATGTTTGAGAACCTGTTGTCCTTCTGCTCCTAAACAATGCATAAATATGGCAACAGCGTCCACATAAGTTTCAAGCCTTCTCTCCAATACTCCCACTTCATCTTTGGTACCACAAGTTTAAGAATGTGCCAGTGCAATCATACCTTCCATTGGACAGTGTTGGCTAATGACTCTGATCTAGGTTAAGAAATTAATGAAAACCAGAGTATAATGCTAAATGCTGGTGCCAGGTCGGTGGGAAGAGCAAATGCCGACAGAAGAAATGGTAATTTACGGACCACAAATGTAGATAAAATATATTGTTCGGGCCATGCGGCCCTGAGTGATGAGTCCCTCAGGGCCTAACAAGAGTCAGGAGGGTGCCCACTCAGCAACCCCCCTCTTTAATTTTAGTAATTGCCCTAGGGGATTAGGTTCCCAGGACCTAATAAGGCCTCCCTCCCCTTTCATGAAAAATTCCCTATGGATGGGGTCCCAGGGCGTAATACGGCATGGGGAGGAAGGCTACTTTAAAGAAAGGTGCTAGGGATGGGTCCCCAAGGCCTATTAAGGCTCGGGTAGGGGGGCTACTTAGCCGCCCACCCCTTTAAAAAACATAGAGGCCCTATCACCAGTCCCCGCCGTACACGGCTGAAGGCTGTGCATGGCAGTGGGTGGCTTTACTAATGGTAATAAAATATTACTTTACATTTAAAAAATCCAGAGAAATTCACTGAAAAAGCCAAAGGTTAAAATAACCCTACAGTTAGCTGTGATAAAAAGATCTGTTTAAAAAAAAAAAAAAGTAGAAATTCACTGAAAAACTAAAGGATAAGGTAACGTAATAATTAGGTGATTTTGTCAGTGGGCATACCCTTGCCACTTATTTTGTGGTGTTGCTATGTGTGCCCTAAGTGGCTAAGGATAGGTCCAGACATGGGTCCCTTGCTTGCTGCACTACTGGATTAAAGATACCCTGGCTAATGAGGGGTGATACCCCGAAACCTCTCCCAGGATGCTTGTTTCTGGTCCAGGAAGGACCTGACTTGGCAGTTCGGGGTGGACTGTTCCCTTGGGGAGCAGGTTCAAGATTGATTTCCATATGGGTAAGTATAATCTGGGGTGACGTGCCGAGCAAAATAACCATGGATTCAACCCAGATCTGTGACTGGGGGTGAGTGTTTGAAAAGTTTCAACACTCCACCCATCATTTTATTTAAAGTGGCTAGGGTATGCCCAGACATGGTCCCTTGCTCGCCTCACCACTAGAATAAAGCTATCCTGGAATGTGAGGGGTGATACACCAAAACCAGTCCCAGGATGCTTGTTTCCAGTGCAGGGAGGACCTCGCTTGGCAGATGGGGCTGGACTGTTCCCTTGGGGAGCGTGATAAAGACTGACTTGCACATGGCTGGGTCCAAACTGGGGTGACGTAGAGCTCAAAATAACCATGGATTAAACCCAGATCTGTGACTGGGGTGAGTGTTTGAAAAGTTTCCACACTTTGTCCATCATGAGAGTCTCACTGTCTCCAAACCGTGTGGTACATGGTAGTCTCCAAACAGTGTGGTATATGGTAGGCTCTCTCCATAGGGTGAATACTGTTTATAGCACAACGTTTCTTCTTCATATGAACTTCATTTCTCAGTGTAGGTTCAGTGACTGTTAATGGTTTGATACTGATATAAGCTGTATATAGTAGTGCATTTGTTTTTGAATGGACGTTCAGTATTTTTAGTGACTTGGCTTTCTCTGAACAGTTGTGTACAGATTGAACACTGTATGCAATGAGGGTTTCCCATATGTTTATGGTTGATTGTTTATGTGAACTACGGTACCCATCAAGTGGATGGTATAGGGACAATGTGGCACATAACCCATGCTTTTTACCCCTAAGGGAGCTTTTTCTGTGATGGCATTATTGATGCCTCACTTTCTTCTGAGCTATTTTGTACTTATTGTTAAAGCTCTAATGCTATACGTGTTTCTAGTGCAATAAGTTCACAACAAGCTTGGATGATGTTATCAGTGATGACTTTAATGATGTCATCTGAGATGTCATCAGTGACATCATAAGATGCCGTGGAACATGTCATGAGAAATGTAATAAGTGAGGTCATAAGCAGTGCATGGCAGGGCGCAAGTTATAGTTAGATCTACTAACTATGACTGGTGAATTTCTATGTTTTTTAGTTCAAAACGTTTTTGTTGTCACTGACTTCTCAGCTAACTATAACGTTACCTTATTCTTAGTTTTTTTCATTATATATATATATATATATATATATATAACTATATAGGTATAGATAAGTATGTCCACAAAGAAACAAAGGTTACTGAGATGTTGCAGTTGGGTTCACATTTTACACAAAAAAAACATAGACATTCAGCAGTTATAATTATCTGAGCTAACTATAACTTATGCCCCCGCAAAGCACTGCATATGACCTGACATATTACATTAGTCATGACATGGTCGGTGACATCACTCATGACATCACTGATGACATCTCAAAAGACATCTCTGAGGACATCACTCATGACATCATTCAGTGAGTGTAAGAGTTTTGTAAAAGTTTCTGAGACTTTAAGACATAATCTAAGCTACTGTATAAGTTGTTGTAGGACTCTCACCATAGAGATGAGACTTCTGGTTTTGGGTGGCAGTACAACCACACGTGGAGGACTTAGTCAATCCCACACTGTTTGGCAGCTGTCGGCCTAACCCTTTCGATTAGCTAGCAGCAACTCACCCACACCTAGAAAGTAAAGGTGATTTGCGGCAGCCTAATGCATGACATTCTCACTCCTCAGGGAAGTCATGGTGGAACAGATCTTACTAAATCACAAATAGGAGTACGGGGTTCTTGTAACGAAGGTAGGTCGGTAGTGTAACAACTGTGACACTAGACCACCCGTGGCCCTCAACTAGAGGTGAAGTGTGGGTGAGCTGTAGTGTGGAGTGTGGTCTGGGAGGGGGATTTCCTTTACGGACTAGGTGGTCTCACACACTATATAGTGTCATGCTTCATCATATGACCACCTAGCCCCACCCAGGTAGGACGGTGCCACCTGGGCGGACTCAACCTCACTGTTAAAAGAACAGGAGGGAGTGCGTAAATTAATTTTATTTCTGGAAAAGGGATCCAGCTATGCTAGGGAAATAAAAACACCTACTCAGATACCCGGGTGAATTTTTAATAGAGGATTCTGTGTGGTGTGGTTAAAAAGGACTGGGGAACCGGTGTGAGAGCAATGACTCACAAGGTCACCTATCTAAAAGAAGTAGCCGACATGTTTCTGCCCTTAAAATTGAGCTATCGAGGGTCTCTGGGCATTCATCAGGGCATTGGATCCCTGTTGCATATGCTTATTGAGCGCTGCATAAATAATCACATTAGAAAAGGGGTGAAGGAAGGGCCTACCTTTACCAGGGGAATACCTGGGGAGGACCTACAGTAAATGGGATAAAAACAGACCAACAAAGTGATAAGGTAATTCACAGCAAACCACAGCACATGTGACATAATTCATGCAAGACGCAGGAGTACTGGTTGCATTTTATGAATAACAATCGCATCAATACTAGCTATGCGCGCAGATATGTGGAGGACAATAGGCAAGGGAAGGCAATTTCTTACCCAAACACTCGAGGCTAGTGGCCTCTGGTATCCTGGAGAGGGAGCGTCTCCTTATAGTCAGACTCTAAGGTTAGAGGAAAAAAGGCAGAAAGGAAGAACCCATATGAAAGTAGATGGAGAAATACAAAACGGGGAAAAAACCAGAAAGGATAGAGCAATAGAGGGTAAGACGTGGGGACAATAGAGGGTAATCCATAATGGAGGCACGGAAAGGTGGAAGACAAGGGAGGAAAAAGGGTAAGATGGAAAGGATAAGAACAGGAGGAGAAGAAAAGCCAAGGGAGAAAGGGAAGTAAATGGGAAAAAGAGAAGAGAAGAAAGAAAGGAATTAGAGAAAGAAAGATACGAGGAAAAACTGAGAGAGATCTCTTATCTGTGAATCCAACGCTGGCTGACTCACTGCATGAAAGGTGCCTTTGTCTTCCTGCTCCTCTACCAGGAGCACAAACGCCGGCGGCGAAGACCACGTGAGTACTGCACCTACGACACAGGGGAAGGGGAGGGAAAAGAGAGTGACACACACACGCAACACCCACACCCCACCCCCACCCTCACCCACTACAACATACACACAAATCCATGTTGATACATTACAGTTACACCCTCAACCCCCCTGGAAGAATGCAAAGACAAAAGGAAATTATTTGAACGATTGTAATCTATTAAAATCCAGTACTCAAAAATATATATACACTATAAACAAATATATACATCAATAATACAAGTCCAGGTATTGCACCATTAAAGTCCGTGGACCACTGGGCCCAAAATGCATGGGCGAGGCCCACACTCGATACCCGATCAAAACGGAGAGAACACTGCTGGGGCATCAGATAGAAATACAACAGGCACCTCAGGGGGAAGGGAAGGGGGGACACCTCAGCCGGATGAGTGCACGACGCTAGATCCACGAGGGAGCTCCATGCCCACTGCTGTATCCTGGGGAGTGCAAAGCCACAGTCTCTCAAGTCTCTCAAGTGGGTGGTTTCCCACTGCTTTATCCTGGGGAGTGCAAAGCCACAGTCTCTCAAGTCTCTCCAGTGGGTGGTTTGCCCTCTGCTTTATCCTGGGGAGTGCAAAGCCACAATCTCTCAAGTCTCTCAAGTGGGTGGTTTGCCCACTGCTTTATCCTGGGGACTGCAAAGCCACAGTCTCTCAAGTCTCTCAAGTGGGTGATTTGCCCACTGCTTTATCCTGGGGAGTGCAAAGCCACAGTCTCTCAAGTCTCTCAAGTGGGTGGTTTGCCCACTGCTTTTTAATCCTGGGGAGTGCAAAGCCACAGCCTCTCAAGTCTCTCAAGTGGGTGGTTTGCCCACTGCTTTATCCTGGGGAGTGCTAAGCCACAGTCTCTCAAGTCTCTCAAGTGGGTGGTTTGCCCACAGCTTTAGCCTGGGGAGTGCACAGCCACAGTCTCTCAAGTGGATAACAGTCTCCACTGGTTCTGGAGGGGGCTTTGTGCCCAGCGTGCTTCATCCTGCCAAGGACAGAGGTAGTGGATGCCTTACTCCACTGGTTCTGGAGGGGGCTTGGTGCCCAGACTGCTTCATCCTGCCAAGGACAGAGGTAGTGGATGCCTTTCTCCACTGGTTCTTGAAGGGGCTTTGTGCCCAGAGTGCTTCATCCTGCCAAGGACTGAGGTAGTGGATGCCTTTCTCCACTGGTTCTGGAGGGGGCTTGGTGCCCAGAGTGCTTCATCCTGCCAAGGACAGAGGTAGTGGATGCCTTTCTCCACTGGTTCTGGAGGGGGCATTGTGCCCAGAGTGCTTCATCCTGTTCGTGGCGGCCTCAGTAGCGGCGGTGCTTGCGGCGCTCATTGGCCTGTGGTGCTGGTGGGTGGCTCAGTGAGCGTGCTGGTGGCAGAGGTATCCTGGGCAGCGGTGCTGGTGGCGGTGGTGTCCTTGGCAGCGGTGCTGGTGGCGGCGGTGCCCTGGGCAGCAGTGCTGGTGGCGGCGGTGTCCCGGGCAGCGGTGCTGGTGGCGGCGTTGTCCTTGGCAGCAGTGCTGGTGGCGGCGGTGTCCTGGGCAGCGGTGCTGGTGGCGGCGGTGTCCTGGGCAGCGGTGCTGATGGCGGCGGTGTCCTGGGCAGCGGTGCTGGTGGCAGCGGTGTCCTTGGCAGCGGTCCTGGTGACGGCGGTGTCCTGGGCAGCGGTGCTGGTAGCGGTCTTGTCCGCCGTGCAGGTTGGCGGTGACTTCTCTTTCTTTCTGTGCCTCTTCCCCACCTTGGATGGTGGCGCAGCTTTCTTCCCACTCCCAACTGTAGTCCTGGGAGGGCCATTGGTGGCAGGTGTTTGACCCTTCTCCCTCCGGGCAGTGGCCAACTTCTTATGCTTCTGAGGTGGGGGACTGTCCGTGGTCTGGCTCCTTGGCACACTGGCTGCCCTGCTGCTTGGCGCACTCCAGAAGCCGGTTACTGCTGGCACCACTGTTCCCGATGATGTGGTGACTGAGGTGCTGGGTTGGTACCCCATATGTGAGGGGTTGGAGTGATGGGGGTGAGGGCGAGGGTGGGGGTATGTGATAGCATGTAGGTAGGGTGGGGGATGCAGTAGTGAAAGATTTGACTTACCAGAGTCCATTCCTCCAGCTACTCCTGCGAGGCCCTCAGGATGCAGTATAGTCAAGACCTGCTCCTCCCATATTGTTAGTTCTGGGGAAGGAGGTGGGGTTCCGCCACTATGTGGTGTCTTGAGACCACGGAATGCTCCTTCCCCCGTAGGTCATTCCACCTCTTCCTGATGTCATCCCGTATTCTTAGGTGCTGTCCCACTGCGTTGACCCTGTCCACAATTCTGCGCCATAGCTCCATCTTCCTAGCTATAGTGGTGTGCTGCACCTGTGATCCTAATAGCTGTGTCTCTACCCAGATGATTTCCTCCACCATGACCCTGAGCTCCTCCTCAGAAAACCTGGGGTGTCTTTGCGGTGCCATGGGGTGGTGTGGGTGATGTGTGAGGTGGTGTGTGTTGTGATGTGTGGGGTGATGTTTAGGGGTGTGTGGTGTTTTGTGCGTGGATGTGTATGTGTGATGGTGTTGTGTGCCTCTGTATGGTGGGGTTGTCTTTGCTGAGCTGTCTCTCTGGCTTTCATCTAAATTTCTGGTCGTAAGGGTTTGTGGGTGATGTGGGTGTGTGTTTTATAGTGGTGTGAGTGTGTGGGAGTGGTGTGTGTATGTGTATCAGGTGTGTGTATTTGGAATTGTACAATCTGGTAGTGTTTTGTAAATGTGTGTGTATTTTGAGCACGGCGGTGTGTCCCGCCAATGGAATACCGCGGTTGAAAGTCCGCCGTGTGGATTCGTGGGTCGTGATAGTGTGGGCGTATTCCTGTTAGCGTGACGGTGGAGGTTTTGTTATCGCCAGTTTATCACTGACCTTTGGTGTGGCGGACTTGTGTGGGTGTCTGGATTTTGGCAGATTTCGAGCTGTGGCTCATAATAGCTGTGGCGGAATTCCGCTGCTGCGGCGGTGTGTTGACGGTCTTCTGCACAGCGGTAAGCGGCATTTACCGCCAATGTTGTAATGACCCCCATAATATCTTAAATATTTAAATTTGAAAAGTAAATAAAGCAGGAATGTCACTAGTGACACACCTAGCCTGGAACCCTCAACCTTCAGGGTGAGGGCTTCAGACCTTCACCTCTAGGCAAAAGATGACTCTTGGCTATGCAGTTTCCAGACATACATATGGCATTCAAACCAAGGATTTTAATGGCACAAGGTAAATGTTCCATCAGTAGGAATTTTAAAAAATCAAAACACCAATAAATAAACAGATGCACTGCATGAGATAACAGGATTTGAACCTTCAGTCTACTGAGTGACAGTCCAATAGCTTTACCAGTAGGCCAGAAGTAA
Organism: Pleurodeles waltl; assembly: GCF_031143425.1. Lineage (NCBI taxonomy): Eukaryota > Metazoa > Chordata > Amphibia > Caudata > Salamandridae > Pleurodeles > Pleurodeles waltl. The sequence continues at coordinate 1,765,075,436 of NC_090440.1, forward strand.
AAAAAAAAAAAACGTAACTATGACATGAGAAGCAAACATCTTGCTAGTGGACTCTTTGAACTTATTGTATGCAGAGACCATTGCATTAATAATATTCCTCTCTCTCTTCCATCGCATTATGGGAGGCAAAAGGCCTTTGTGGCTCTAGCCGGCTCCCCACGTCCTACAGGAGCCAACATTGCTCCCACAAGCAGGGTGCTTCTTTAAATAGTGTGCACGGAAATAGATGAAAACTCTGCATTTCTGCAAGCGGGAGCTGTTTGACAGCTCCCACTTGCAGAAAGCGGAGCTATGTTTGTTTTCACTTGCCAAGCAAAAGCAAACAGCTACCTCCTGAGGGTGGGTACCTCAGGAGATAGCAGGAGCCGACCCTGGGGGGTGACAGTCCCCAGGGTCATCTATCGCTCCATGAGGGCTGCTACTTGGCCGCCCTCCATCATTGAATTTAGCACCAGGGACCACCACATCCCTGGGGCCTACAACAGATCCCCTAAATTAATTTATTTCAGCCTGGGGAGGTGATGGCCCCCAGGGCTGGGGGTCCGCACAGCTCCCCCATAATTTCTATGAATTGCCATGTGGAGGTGGCGGTCCCCAGGGCGTGGTGAGGCTGCGCGCACCCCCAATAAAACAATGTCATTGCTCCGCCATATTAATTTTAGATGTTTAGCCCCAGGGAGGTGGTGGTCCCTGGGGCCTGGGGGGGCCCTTGGGCCCCCCTGCATTCATTTTAGGAGTTTGCCCTGGGGAGGTGACAGTCCCAGGGGATTTGATAAGCCCTAGGAGGGGGTGCCCCATGCAATTCCCTCCTATTTTATGCCAATGCCTGTGGGACCTGGCCCACCCGGGTTCAAAATGAAAAGCAAGTGCTGAAAGTCATGAATAGTCGCAATTTTTGTTCCAATATTTTTTGTTAAATACTTTTTAGCCCTGGGGGCCCTGGGCACTCCTGCACTAAGGTTAGTGGGGTAGGGTAAAGTTGCCCCCTTTTCTTTTTTTTAGACCCGGCTGAAGCTGAGTCTCAAAATGGATGCCAGAACTTCCTGGTTGAAGTGTTGCCTGCCAAACAGATCTCTGCACAAGATAATTGGTATTCATGAAGTTGTTCTAACCCTAGATATACAAATTAGAATTTCCTTTAATTTCTCCTAAACTCCTGAACCAATTTACACCACATTAAAAAATAGACTCATCTGCATACAAGCTACCTTTATACCAAATTTGGTGTAATCTGTCCAGCGGTTAGGGCTGCAGTCATGTCTAAAGAGTCTATGGCAATTAACAAGGGAAATGCACTTTTTTTCACCACCCTTTTTCTCGGCCCCCTCTTGATGGATCACCCCAGAACTTTCCATGCACAACAAGATTCTAGAAGGCACTTTTGTGGAAAATTATGTGCCAAAGATATAGGCAAGTCAAAAAACACCTTTCTTTTATGGAAAGTAGGTCCTGACTATAACTACCTATTGGCGACCGCTAGTAGGTAATATGTATGTATTTACATGGCACTTGTGGTCCCATCTTACATCCGTATTAGTTATTGAAGATTATGAGGTATTAACATTGGAGACTGAACTCACGCAAGAGTCTATTGTGTGATTCCATTTGCGATTTCCAGTACAGTGTATGATCAAATTATTGAGAGAATAATTAAGTGCATCAAGAATAAAGTAGCCATATCCACTCAATAACCAATGGTAATTGGTCCTTGTGAACTACCAAGGTAAGGATCAAAATGGGAGGATGGCATAGGGACTAAATGGGAAGGTAAAAATGAACAAACAGAGACCAATTTCCAACAACTGCTCAATTACGACTGCTGTGCTCACCCACTGCCAGTTGGTATGCTAACGTTTGTGTTGCTACTGGTGTTGAGCTGCTAGAAGCTGGCAAGCAGAGGAAAGCTCTCTCGTAGATACTCACTGAGGACTGATGCATGAGGCAACTGATCGACAACGGCCATCCTGGTGGAAGAGTGATTGCATAGAACTCCTCTGCACTGGGGCAGTAACTGGCCTGTAATGCTAGTGTGCTATGGTGTTCTGGCGGCAGCACAGTGATTCTGCACTGTTGTCATGAGACTCTCCCGAAAATAACAAGACTGCTGAGTTTTGGGCAGCAGTACCACCAAGTACGGGGAACTGAGTACTATCCCAAACCATGTGGCAACTGTCGGCCTAACCATTTCGGCTAGTTAGAAGCACCTCACATAGATAAGCAGAAGCATATCTTGGTTCAATAGGGTAAGACATGAAATGCGATTATGAGGATTATGAAACCAGACACTATTACAACGGTGACCAAGAAAGTGAAACATAGAAACAGTTTCACCCTATTTGTCACAATCGTTTTACCAATATTCCTACATACACTACTAAGATTCCTACATGAGAGCAAGTAGCAGTGATAGCCCTAACCCACCCATCTAGTCCCGGGAGTGTAGCGCAAGACCCATATCTGTGTTGTAGGTAAAGGAAAGGTCGGATAATCTGCTGAAAATCCTATTCCGTGACAGAAGAGGAAGCGCCATGTCTCTGCTGAAATTACAAAGGCAATGGGCAGCATAAAATGGCAATCTGACTAGAATATCCCCTCTCAGGATACTACGTCATCCTGATGTTTTATAATAAACATTGTGTTATTCTAGGAACTGCCCTGGCGTGACAACACGTCCGTTTCTGTGTAAGGAAAACACTGTACTCTCTGAGCCGGCAATACCTGGGAACCTATTATATATAGCCTTGATGCAAACACAGAATGAAATGTTGTGCAAAGCAATGACTAACAAAATTCAGCAGAGAAGGACAATATAAAAAAATAATAAAACATCACAACTAAAATTATGGCTCCATAAAAAAAATAAAAGAAGCTAAAGGCCAAGTGACACAATGAAGAATCAGAAGCCTCAGACCTAAGGTAAAATAGGCAAAAATAAATGTGAGTATGTGTCTAATGACTAACCTCACAACATTATCAGAGGCTCTACATGTGCTCAGTATGCTGCAAGCCGGTTGACCTGGAGTAGAGCACCTGTCATGCTACTAAGTCCCAGTCTACAAATGTTGTCAGAGTGCATAATTATGACCCCACCGCCCGGCTCCCAATCACATGTGCATCTCTGGCATGGGAGGTTAGGCTTTCAGGGTACTGGTGCACTGGAGTCTGGGGAACGCAAAAGTCACTAAACTTAAAAAATATCCTGCAAAATGTTTTACATGATCACTGCTAGTGCGGTGGATCAAAGGCGTCACTTTCAGTATGGTGATGGTGGGTCAGGCGCAGCAAGAAAAACAAAGCTGCAGATCAAAGGCGTCACTTTCAGTATGGTGATGGTGGGTCGGGCGCAGCAAGAAAAACAAAGCTGCAGACCACTGCCAGAGCCGTGCTCTGCTCTCTGGGCAGACCCCACCTGATTGGTCACAGACTGGGAAGCAGCCCCCTTTTTAGAAAATAATAACGCAGGAAAAGCGCCTTCCCACGGATCCATGTGGACACACTCACTACTGGGTGATTGTTTATTTATGCAGTGCATACACAATGAACCACGTGAATCCCGGGGCAATAGCTCAGCTATTTCACTCATGATTGTACTAGCTGCTTTGGCATATCAACTGTCACTTTAATTAAAAATCATTTCCTGTGCTCAATTAAAATTAAAACAATATATTCCAATATAGGGTATAAACTGCCAACACAGTTCCAACACTACACTAGAGTACACCCAGTGTGAGAAAACAGGGCTGATTGCAGAGGCCCCCTAACTTTTTGCCCCCATTTTTCACTTTTTGCTGGGGTTTTCGTGTCCTGACTCTGAAGGTGCCTTGGGTACTGCTACCCAGTCCCAGGGCCTGTGATCTGTGTAAAATGAGTATGCAAGTTAGGCTAATTAAAATAGGCTATGTCAACCAACCTATAAGTCTATAGTATATAATAGGGCATGTAGGTTTAGGGAACCCAGCATAGGTAGTGCACTCATAGGTGCACTGCTAAGGTGTCCAGGGTCATTTTAAGAGCAGGCCTGCCTTGCTGGCTGCTTTTAAATGAAAGTCAATAAAGCAATCAATCAATGTATTTGTAGAGCACGCTACTCACCCGTGAGGGTCTCAAGGTGCTGGGGGGGGGAGCTGCTACTGCTCGAACAACCAGGTCTTGAGGAGTCTCCTGAAGGTCAGTAGTGCCTTGGTCTGACGTAAGTGGATGGGGAGGGTGTTCCAGGTCTTGGCAGCGAGGTAGGAGAATGATCTGCTGCCGGTTGTTGTCCTGTGGATGCGTGGAACAGTGGCGAGGTCGGTGGTACGGAGCTGATGGTTTGGAGTGTAGAAGGTGAGTCGATCATTGAGGTATGCTAGTCCGGCGTTGTGGAGTGCTTTGTGGGTGAGGAGTTTGAATGTGATCCTTTTGTTGACGGGGAGCCAGTGTAGGTCTCTCAGGTGGGCTGTGATGTGGCTGTGGCGGGGATGTCGAGGATGAGGCGTGCAGAGGCGTTCTGTATCCGTTGCAGTCTTTTCTGGAGAACGGTTGTGGTTCCCGCGTAGAGAGCTATATGAAAATTTGACTTTGGAATTAAAAGTACTTCCAAAGTCTTAAACTACCATATTTTTACATATAAGTCGCCCCTAAGGTGTGCCCTACGTGCCCCTGGGGTTGGGCGCCATGTAACTATAAGCGGGGGCCTTCATAAAAATTGTTTTATAAGCCCTGGTGAGGTAAAATAGCCAAATTAATTTTTCCCTCACTGTAGTGAATGGCCTCCATAGGCTAAAATAGGGAGACTTTATTTTAACTAACAAAGTCCCCTTAAGTGCCAGATATCTTGAGTTTGGTATCAAATTAATTGTTATAATAAATCCCACAACTTGCAATTGTTGGATTTAATATAACTAGTTCAGGTAAAGAGTTTTAAAACTCTCCCTGAAACTTGCCATCTTCAGCACTGTAGTGCCCTTCTCTGATTGGCCAACATCCTGCAGCCTGGCCAGGCTGCCTTGATAACGTGTAAAGTGGCCCGGGTTGAAAACAAAGGATGTGCCTTGGGGAGGAGATCTGCCTCAGCAGATGGTGAAGCAGGATGGGGGAGAGTAGCCAAACTGGTCTTCAAAGGCAGGGAAGGACATTTGGAGCAGTTCAGCACCTCCCTCACATCCTGCAACCCCAGACAATTAGGTGCCTTCTTGATTAGATTAGGAAAGTACAGGAAAGGGGTGTGTTTAGGATTTGTAGCCACACCGGTGGGTGGGTTCAGACAGAACTAACCTCCAAAAATCACTTTCAGCCATGTTTGACTTTTGAAGAATGTTACACAGTGGGATTGATTTTTGCCACAATTCCCAGGAAGTGGTCATCAAAGGGGGAAGGAGCCTGCCTGTGATTGGATAACCAGGGCTCCCCTGTTTTCCACTCAGGAGCAAGTGTAAATATTGCAGAGCTTCACCCACACCTCAGATCCCTACAAGGAATAACATCAGAAGAAGGACTGCCCTGCTGGACCCCTGATCTGCACCTGACCACTGCACTTTATAAGGACTGCACCAGCTGCACACTTGGGTTCACCACTAAAAGGAGTTTGCCTGTCTTCTACTGCTTCAAGAAGGGACTTCCTGTTTGCTACAGGTACAAAGGAGCTGCCCAGAGTCCCCTGCATCAAGTCCTGCAAGAAGAGCCCAGCTGACCAGTTTCCAGTGGCCATTGGCCAGTGGAGCGGTGTGGCACAATAGTTAGAGCGGCAGACCCTGATGCAGAGATCTGGCCTGGGACCAGGGTTCAATTCCCACCTTGGTGGCTCTTGGGCTTAATTCCCTTGGACCAGATAATTCTCACATTGGTGCCTAATCTAATTAATGGGTGTAACTCTGGGCAATAGTTTGCTTTATCTCCACAATGGCCCTTACAGTGCTTGGATGCCTGGCTTCACCCTGGGGCTGTTCAGGAGTGGGTGCCTCACAGGGAAAAGCCAGGAGGGGTTCAACAGTGGTATGTGTACAGCACCCTTAGACCCTAACGGGTGATTAGTGCGCTATACGAGTGAGAAGTTTACAGTTTTTTAGTTTATTTCAGGATTCTGACCAGGTGCATTCTAGGAATTGTAGTCCCAACTCCCAAGGACCAACTCAGGGCTTCTGGAAGGTTGGATCAAGTTGTGGACACTTCAATAACCCAAAAAGGACCTCTGGAAGAAGATCCAGAGGTTTGGAGAAGTTTGGAGCAACTCCATAAATTGAAGAGGTGCATTGTGGGAGTTGTAGTTCTAGACCTCAAGCGGCAAACCAGAGCCTCTGAACCCTTGGCTGGTGCTGTGGACCACTTTCCTGAATCAAGAAGCACTTCTGAAAGCAAGTGTGGCAGTGTTACCTCGTGGGTGGCCTGAACTCTGGACTTTGTCCCTTTCCAGTGTGAACTTTTTTTAACCCTTTGAGCGCTAGTTGCTTCTATGCTGTAGAAAACATTAATTCTTGAAATATTCATATTTCCGGTTCCCCTTATCCGATTGTAATAATTCTGGTGTCATTTTAAAGATAAAAGTAGTATCTATTTTTATAAATTGGTGTTGTATTTTTATTGCATTTTGTGTTTTACTTATTTACTGCTTTGTGATGTTTACATGCTTTACATACGTCTCCTAAGTTAAGCCTTGTCACTCACTGCCAAGCTACCAAGGGTTGACCAGGGTTTAATTTATTGAGACCTAACTGGACCTAAGTGGAGGTTAGTGGCCTGTTGCTAAGTGTAGGTACTTACCTGCCCTTACCAATAATCCACTTTCAAACATTTTTGGCGTGCAGTTTTGGGATCCAGTACTTGTGTTTAAAGTCATGATACAGTGTGAAGTGAAATAAGTTAAAAATCCTCTAACTTGACCTAGATCAAAAGTTTTTTTGATTTTTCAGATTTGGACTAATTGTTTTAATTACTTCATGTTTGATTTTTCTAAATTGTTCTGATCAATTGTTGCCAACGTTTTTGAAGTAACACAAAACGTAAGGGAGACCATGGAGCTTTATCTGGCTAGCCTACCCACACTCACTGCAGCTGAGTTTAGGGTGTTGTGCAGAAAGAGGGGATTACCTGCTGCTAACAATCTTAGGAAGGCTGTGATGGTCAAGTCCCTTGGAGCCCGGGTAGTGCAGATGCAGGGAGAGAAAGCTTCAGAGTTAGGAAGGGAGAAGGAAGATGTACTCTCCAACGTCCAGGAGGAACAGGATGGTTGCCTAACTGTGATTTCAACATCTAGGTCCCCATACAGAGCTAGTAGGATGGGAGGGTCTGTGGCATCAGACCAAGAGGAAGCAGAACTGGACCTCAGGGAAAGAGAACTTGAGGCCCAGGAAGTCCTCTTGAGGCAGAGAAGTTGGCCCTAGAGAAGAAGAAGTGGCCAAAGATTGAACAGAGAGATGGTGACAGCGACAAAGAAGTTGAGGTGTCCATGGGCGGGGGGTTCTGCCCCAGATTATCCAAGTCGGGTGCTCTTGCTTATGCAGAGGGGATGAGATAGACAAGTGGTTGGAGGCCTTTGAGAGGGCACTCCAAATTAGAAGGGTTAAACCCCAATATTGGGGTTTACTCCTATGGGAGTTGGTCCCAATATCTGGGATGGACAGGCTAGGGAGGGTGAAAGCAGATTCCTATCCCAGCTTGAAGAGGTGCTTAACCAAGAATTTTGGTCTGATCCCAGAGTAGTACAGGATGAAGTTCAGGGACACCCAGAAAGTCAATACCGAGTCTTGGGTTGACTTTGTAGACACCTCACTCAAGGCACTAGAGGGTTAGATACATGGTAACAAAGTAAATACTTATGAGGGATTATACAATTTGATCATGAGAGAGCACATCTTAACCAATTTTATCCAAAATAGGTTACCCCAGCATCTAGTGGACTCTAAGCTGACCAGTCCCAGAGAGCTGGAGGATGCAGCTGATGAGTGGTTGATAACCACAGTGGTTGTCAAGTCCCAGGGGGGGGGACTCCAAGAAAGGGGGGCCAGGTCCCCAAAAACATAAGGAGGGAGGTAGTAAGCCCACCACAGAGACACCCTCTGTAACCCAGAACTCTAAGAGGGAGGGGAGTAAATCCCACCCCCACTCTGACAAGCAGAGACAGGGAGACTCAGGGTTAAAAAAGCTCTTAGATAGTAAGGCTTGCTTTGACACTGTCAGCAGACAGGTCATTTCAGGGGCGATTCGGCCTGTCCCAAGAGGGTGGTTAGCGCTGGGCTATCCAGTGTAGCCATAGAGGAGGACTCCTCAGATGATGAGGTCCTCCTAGCGTTGGGCTGGGAGACAGGACCAGATGGTAAGCTGGTGATCCCTGAGGTTGGGAGTAGGCACTTCCACCCCATTCAGGTGAATGGGATCCCTACCACTGGCCTGAGAGACACCTGTGCCAGTCACACTATAGTGAGTGACCGGTTGGTGACCCCAGACATGGATGTCCAGGGGAGATAAGGAGAATCAGATAGCCACAGGTGAGGTCACCTCTAAATCTGTAGCCATAGTGCCCCTACAGAAGGAGGGTATCCTTGACTCCCCCTAGATTGTATGGTGGGTAATGACCTCCCAGAGGTGAGTATGATCCCAGATGGGGCAGTTGCTCCAGGCGCCTCCCCATCCCAAAGCACTGGAGAGTCAGTCCATACAATTAGGAGACAGAGGTCCCCAAGAAAAGGAAAGAAGGAAAAGAAGGGTAGTCCACTCTTAAAGAGAGTTCCAGGGAGCCAAAGGCCTTCTGCCCCAGTAGGGAGGGAGCCCAGGATTGGCACTGGTGAGGTCTCACCTGACCCCAAGAAAGTTCTGAGTATTCAGGCAGCTGTCCAGCAGCAGGGTTTTGCCCCTGCCCTGACAAAAGGAAGAGTGGAAGGAGGGTGTCTGCCATAGGAGGTGGTAGCACCCCACTCTAAACAGTCAGAGCGATGGCAGGACCGCACAGTTGCCCCTAAAGCAGCTCACCCACCTTTCAGTGGAGAGCTTAGGTTGTAGTTCTGGATGCTGACAGCTGTCAGTAGCTTCTGCTGGGTGCAGACCTTCATGGCAGTACTGCACTTGGCCTGGGAGTCAGACCCCAGGGCCAAAAGCAAAGTAGACCTCCTGACCCTGTTCGTCATGGTGGGGTTGCTCAAGTGTTGGGTGACCTCTTTGGGTAAGCTAGGTGTTGTCCTATTAAAGGTAGGGATAGGGGAGGTTGGCACCTCACTACCCAAGTTGGCAGAGAGAGAAGAGGAAGACCCCTCGTAGAGGGAAGTTACAGTTTAAAGTGGGTCCTTTCACTGTTGGAATGGATTCACTACCCAGAAGGAGTGACCATGACAGGAGGATGTAAGGCAGAGTAGGCCCTGCAAAGAGACAGCCAGCTTTCTTCACTGTCTTCCTCGCCTGACAAGCCAGGAAGACTCTCCCAGGTTTGGGTTGAGTCTCCTGGCTGTGTGGGCTGGTGGGGCCTTGTGTGAGAAAACAGGGCTGCTTGCAGAGGCCCCCTAACTTTTTGTCCCCATTTTTCACCTTTTGCTGGTGTTTTCCTGACTCTGATGGTGCCCAGGGTACTGCTAACCAGTCCCAGTGCCTGTGTAAAATGTGTATGCAAATTAGGCTCATTATAATTGGCTATGTCAACCTACCTATAAGTCCCTAGTATATGGTAGGGCATTTGGTTTAGGGACCCCAGCATAGGTAGTCACATATTTGTAAAACTAAGGTAGTTTAAGACTTTGGAAGTACTTTTAATTCCAAAGTCAAATTTGCATATAACTTTAATTTAAAAGCAGTCAGCAAGGAAGACCTAGGGTGCCCGGGGTCATTTTAAAGTCACACCTTACTGACACTCCTTCACAGTTGTTTTTGGTTTGATGTTTTTTTTCTTGAAAATCAAAATGGCATCATGACACAATATTGAGCAGGAGGAACATCACAGAGAGTCTTCTGAAGATCTGCTACCACCAAAGAAGGAGTCCATTGCATTCAGCATTCCTTCTGGTGAGAAGAAGGTGATAGCCAAAACAGTAAAGTGTAATCTGTGTGAGAAGTACCTCCAAGGGGGCAGGAGAGGCTTGCAGAGCTCTGTGGGGGCAGGGCTGCACGGGGAGGTGCAGGGGGCACGTGGTGGGGATGAATTCATTAAAAAAAGGAAGAAGCTTACCTGCTTCTCTGCCGCCACGCTGCTCCTCTGCTGCACTGCAGGCACAGGCTCCCAGCCTGCCCTGTGGCCAGTCCTGACGCTCATCAGAGCAGCATTAGGATTGTCTGGGAGTGCCCAGCCAGGGCACTCCCATGCAGACTGGGAGCCTGTGCCTGCTCTCTCCAGCCCAGCAACTTTGTTGCTGGGCTGGAGAGAGCCTACTGCGCATGTATGTTTGGCCAGCCCATGACAGCCAGCCAAACATACATGCACACCGAGGGGAGTGCACAGTGCACTCCCTTCATCGTTGTCATCCCCAATGCCCCACCCCTTTAACAAACAAAACTATAATAAACACGCTGCAAGGGGGACTTAAAAAAATACTCTCAACTAGCAGTTGGCTAAAACTCCTCAAAACAATCCATCGTCGCTACCTCACAAGGGTGCCTGGGGATCCAGTGCCAGATGCAGTTGCTGCTCATTTACCTACAACAGTTCCAGAGTTCGTGAACACTGAAACATTCTGCACAGTGTGCAATAAAGTACTTACTGTTCGTGAGCAGTCTATACCTGCTCTCATTGAGGCTGTAAAAAGCCACAAATGTTATTATTATTATTTGTAGTACATGTTCTGTGCATTTTGTTTCATTACTTAGGCCCTCATTACGACCCTGGCGGTTGGTGATAAAGTGACAGTAATACTGCCAACGGGCTGGCGGTAACTACCACTGACCATGAAAGTGATGTCTCCGAAAGACAGCCAGTGTACCACACCGACCGCCAGGGCGGAAACAACAGCCATCACGGCGGTAGCCACCTACAGCCAGGCGGAAGACAAAGTTCCGCTCACCAGTATGACCTAGCAAACCACCATCTTTTCTTGGGTGGTACCAACACCGTCAAAAGCCTGGCGGAAACAGAGCACAAAACTCAAAGGACTCACCATTGGAGACACAGCGAAGAACCACGCCGCCATGGAACCAGTACTGCAATCCTTTCCAATGATCTTCTTGTCACGATTTGTCTTTGGCTTACCATCCAGGCCAGAGGGAGAAGGCGTGCGAGTCCGGCTCTGGCCGAGGTATGGGCGACCCCTTCCGGTAGCCACGGTTCTGCTGGCAGTAATACGCCACCACAGTCCGTGCCTTCCAGGAGTCCCAGAGGAAAAACCCCCTAAGGAAAAAACCTACAGACAGGAACTCCCTGGAACAAAAGGAGGTCACAAGGAAAATCAGAACTTCGATGCCAGGAATAACACAGGAAGGACAGAGGAAAAACAGGAGCAAAAAATGGATTCCAAAATAGAAGACCAGTCGGAGCATGACCAACACAGGAGAAGTGTTGCAACGCAAAGAGAAGAAAAATCAATCCCCTAATATACCCCTTGACAGGAAGTTACGAACAGGAAGACGAAGAACGGCCATCTTGAATTGGGAAGGCGCTATAGAACCAGATAGGAAAAGCACCATAGAAAGAAGGGAATCAGATGCATGCAGGGAACAAGAAAAGAGAAAGGTATGCTGGGAGAGAGAAAAATATGGTTTCACTAGAAGGAAACTGGAAAAAGGAGAAAGCCCTAGAAATGGGCACCAGGTGAGTGGAAAGGCCGAGGGGGGGTCGCGAGCGCCCCACAACAGCACCTGCCCAGCGAGGACCGAAGCCCAATCCTGGGCCACCGACCCTGCCGCAGCAAAGAGGACAGTGCACGGTCGGAAAAAAGGGCTGCGGCGGGCCCCGCAGCCCCCAACACGGCTCGAGTGGGAGGCGCTGTGGGCCGCCGCGGCATGACACTTCTACGTCATCCTCCACCACGAACACCAATGCCGGCGAAGACGACGACGTTGAGTACAGCCGCCTAGCATTCAAGGGAGGGGGGAGGAAAACAACAGTGACACACACACGCACAACACACACCCCACACACACACATGCCATACACACAACCAGCTGCACAAGATCATCAAATTTTCCCCAATAATTGGCTGAATAATGCAAGGACAACAGGAATTGACAAAAGTGATTGTAAAAAGATCAACATCAAAAATAATAAGCCGATGTGGCAATCCAACGGATATGTACAAATGTACAAAAAAGGGACACTGCCCAGTCCACAGTTCACAGGGGCCACATGGCCACAGGGCAAAGTCCAAGGCTCCACTCGATCCCTGCACCAATATGGAGAGAACACTGCAGGGGCATCAGTTGGCAAATAGGCAGGCACCTCAGGGGGAGGGGGAGGGCACCTCAGCCGGATGCGGAAACAAGACCACTGGTTCTGGAGGGGGCAACATGCCCTGTGCTCTCTCTTGGGGAGTGCATGGCCACAGTCTCTGGAGTGGGTGACTTGCTCACCTGTTCCGGAGGGGGCAACATGCCCTGTGCTTGGTCCAGGGGAGTGCAAGGCCACAGTCTCTTGAGTGGGTGAATACCCCACTGGTTCTGGAGGGGGCAATATTCCCTGTGCTTGGTCCTGTGGGTTGCAAGGCCACAGTCACTCAAGTGGGTGACTTGCCTACTGGTTCTGGAGGGGGCAACATGCCCTGTGCTTGGTCCTGGGGGGTGCAAGGCCACAGTCTCTCGAGTGGGTGACTTGCCCAATGGTTCTGGAGGGGGCAACATGCCCTGTGCTTGGTCCTGGGGAGTGCAAGGCCACAGTCTCTCGAGTGGGTGACGTGCCCACTGGTTCTGGAGGGGGCAACATGCCCTGTGCTTGGTTCCGGGGAGTGCAAGGCCACAGTCTCTCGAGTGGGTGACGTGCCCACTGGCTCTGGAGGGGGCAACATGCTCTGTGCTTGGTCCTGGGGAGTGCAAGGCCACAGTCTCTGGAGTGGGTAACTTGCCCACTGGTTCTGGAGGGGGCAACATGCCCTGTGCTTGGTCTTGGGGAGTGCAAGGCCACAGTCTTTCCCACTGGTTCTGGTGGGGGCAGGCCGCACAGCAGCCCATGGAGGCTGGATCATATGGCGTCTGCCAGCGGTGACGACTGCACTGTGGTGGTGGTTGTGGGAGGCTCCTGATCAGCCCCTGCACCCTCCGATTTCTGCACTGTGGTGGTTGTGGTAGGCTCCAGCTCACCCCCTGCACTCTCCAATGGCTGCCCTGTGGTGGTGGTTGTGGGAGGCTCCTGCTCAGCCCCTGCACTCTCCTATGGCTGCACTGTGGTTGTGGTGGTTGTGGGATGCTCCTGCTCAGCCCCTGCACCCTCCTGTGGCTGCATTGTGGTGGTGGTGGTTGTGGGAAGCTCCTGCTCAGCCCCTGCATTCTCTGATGGCTACACAACCACGGCTGGAGGTGTAGTCTCTGTGACAGCTGCTGGTGCATGCTCCTTCTCCTGGCTGGCTGGTGCAGGCTCCTTCCCCTTCTGGCTGGCTGGTGCAGGCTCCTTTCCCTTCCTGCTGGCTGGTGCAGGCTCCTTCCAATTCTTGCTGGCTGGTGCAGCCTCCTTCCCCTTCTTGCTGGCTGGTGCAGGCTCATTCCCCTTCTTGCTGGCTGGTGCAGGCTCCTTCCCCTTCCTGCTGGCTGGTGCAGGCTCCTTCTCCTTCTTGCTGGCTGGTGCAGGCTCCTTCCCCCTCAGTATTTGTGGCCTTGATTCTTTTCCACCACGAGTAGGTGCTGCTGAAACTGGGCCCGTGGACTGTTTGGCTGAGGTTCTTGGCTGGGTCCTTGATACCCTGGCCATACGCGCAGGCACAGGCAACTCGCTGAGGGGCTACTGGGAGGACGGTGCTGGTACGGTGGTGGTGGCTGTACCTGTAGCTGGGGTGGTCACAGAAGTGTCCTCCTCCACCAGGGAGCTCCCATCGGAGGAGGTATCTGAGTCTGTATTATCCCCTCCAGTCTCCGCCGTGGTGCTCCTCTGTCCCACTGGTGCCCTCAGCGTTGGTGGACTCTGCCTCCAGGGTCCTGTGGGATGCAGCTCCCTCCGTCGCCGGTGCCTCTGCTCCTCTGCCAGATGATGCTAATGCACGTAAGGACAGGATGACAAAACAAGAGAGGGAGGGAGGGGGACAAAGGATACACTGGGTCAATGACTGCACCAACACCACCGTTGGCGTACACAACACCCTCACACACAGGGAACAGGCCTACGCACTATGCATTGCACTACCAGTGATATTGCTACCCACCAAGGCATGAGGAGGAGCACACACCGCTAACTGCAGCACACCTGGGACCCACGCAGCCCTGACCAGTAGTGGATGCTAACAAGCTAGCTAGGCAGTATTTCCCCTTCAGACCCTTAGCAACCAGAAGACCTACGCTGCTATGTTTGGCCTGCCATAGGGGCACCCACTGATACACAACCACCACCCAGATACCACCCTTCCAGACGTTTCCTTCAATGATGGCCACTGTACTCACCCCCTTGTGGCTGCTGTGATGCCCTCAAGCACCCATCCAGCTCTGGATAGGCCACCGCCAGTATGCGGGCCATCAGAGGGGTCAGGGTTGGACGGGCACTCCTTCCTCATTGGGAGACCATCCCCAGCTGGGCCTCCGCGGTCTTCCGTCCCCAGCGTCTCAGGTCCTCCCACCGTTTGCAACAGTGGGTGCTCCGCCTGCCATAGACACCCAGGGTCGGCACCTCCTTGGCGATGGCACGCCATATACCCTTCTTTTGATCAGCGCTGACCTGCAGAGGCAACACAGACAGAACACCATTAGACAAACAGTCCAGCTAGTAGCACGAATGGCCCACAACACCCGTTTCCATCACTATTGGCACACACATAGCCCAGCACTCAATGTGTACCCAGCCAAGGGGGCATCCCTCCCCCTTTCACGATGCCTTCACACACACCTCCATGCATTCATGCCACATATATAATGCCCACAATGTACTCACCTGTTGGTCTGGAGGCCCATACAGCAGTCCGTACTGGGGTAGGATCTCATCCACCAGTCTCTCCAATTCCTCTGAAGTGAAGGCTGGGGCCCTTACCCCAGTCACACGGGCCATGGTAGGTTCCAGACACAGGTCACTGCAGCACAAACAGTGTAAGTTCTCTCCTATGGAAGGTCAGGACACAAGTGATGAATCACATAGAAAATGGCGGTCACGTCTGTGACGGTGGATACTGTCACCGCCACCGCTGGAGTAGATCACCATTGGCCACTGTACCCCATAAGGCCCAATTATAACCAATGAGGAATTGCACGGCAGTTCCTGACCGCCTCCTGCCACTGCGCATAACGTCAGCGGAATTACCTCACTTCCACCTATCCCTCCACACAGGACAGGTGGATGCCATTTCCAGGGGGGGAGCAGGCCTATGGAATAACGCTGCGTCACAGGAGAAATAGGCACGTACTTGACAAATTACACTGTCCAATGACATGTTTGCACATTGCGGACTACTGTTGTGGCTCCATTGTTCAGTTTGTGACAGCCTCCTCACTCTTTTGTCCCTTAGATATCTACCACTGCGGATGAATAGGAGATGGAGACATACCCCCATGTACAGACCCCTGGTGGACTTGGCTACACTGTAGGACAGGCACATTATCATCACCTATAGACTGGACAGGGCCACAATCACAGAGCTGTGTGCCCAATTGGATCCTGACCTTATATCTGCTATCCGTCACCACACTCTTGTGCAAGTGCTATCAGTGCTCCATTTCCTGGCAAATGGTTCTTTCCAAGTGACAGTGGGCTTGGCAGCAGGAATGTCACAGCCAGTGTTCTCAATAGTGCTGACAGGAGTGTTGTCTGCCCTGATTAATCCCATGTGCAGCTACGTAGCATTTCCCTAGGTTGAGGATTTGGCCACTGTGAAGTCCGGGTTTTATGCAAGGGGACATATCCCCAATATAATTGGGGCAATTGACAGAACACATATTGCATTTGTTCCCCCTGCCAGAATGAACACGTGTTCAGGAATTGTAAGAGTTTCCATTCTGTAAATGTGCAGATGGTGTCCTTGGCGGACCAGTATATCTCCCATGTCAATGCTAAGTATCCTAGGTCGCTGCAGGATGCCTTTGTCCTGAGGAATAGCAGCCGCCAAAATGTGATGGGCCAACTACAGAGGCACAGGGTGTGGGTAATAGGTGATCCTTGGTTCCCACCCAGTATATGTTGGTGTATGCCTATGCTGTTGGCCATATAGGATAGTGTGTGGCTAAATGTTGTCCCTCAATATTTGCAGGTGACTCTGTTTCCCGGAGCCTATCATGGCTGCTGACCCTTGTGAGGAATGCCAAGACAAGGGCAGAAGAATGTTATAATGAGGCACCAGGGCGAACCAGAAGGATCATTGAAGGACCTTTGACCAGGTTCCGGTGCCTCCATCTGACAGGTGGATCCCTGTGCTACTCACCCAAGAAGGTCTGCCAGATAGTGGTGGCATGCTGCATGTTGCACAACTTGGTCCTCAGACGCCATGTCCCTTTTCTGCAGGAGGAGGAGACTGGAGATGCCCCTGTGGCAGCAGTGGACCTTGTGGACAGTGAGGATGAGGAGGCAGAGGATGAGGATGTGGACAACAGAACGTCTGTAATCCGTCAGTACTTCCAATGACACACAGGTGAGACAGTGCAACTTTACATTTCAATAACTTTGGTTGTATTCTGTGTGGCATTGTCATGCTGGCATTTCCCACTTCTATTCCCACTTACTCTTACCTCTGGCTATTCATTTTGCAGATGTTGGTGATTTGACAAATACTCCTGGTGTGATCACAACAGACAGCTACAAGTCATTGATTTTATGCTCATTCTATGTACAGTTCATTTGCACTGGTTGTACCTGTTTCAATCAATACATATTTGAAATACATGACATACTCAAAATCGATTTATATCAAAGGGTGTTTATTGAAGTGCTAATATAAAGAGGAGGAAGTGCAATGTGATAGGGTGATGAGGGAGGAAAGTCCAGGGCATTGTTCCAGTCTGTTTGTAGCACAGGTGCATTGTCCAAGGGAACATAGGAAGGGGAGCAATGGCAGTTCAAGGTGGACAGGGTTACTGAGTGGGACACAAAGGGGGACAATCAGGAGAGTCTCATGTCCTGGCGGGGGTCTTGGCAAGTGTCTCTGGCTTCTGTCTGGATCGCAGGCAACGTTTGCGTGGTGTTTCCCCTTCTGCAGGGGGAGGGGTGTTGGTGGCCTGTGAGTCCTGTGGCTTGATTTCAAAAGTCACAGTTTTGCAATCTGATAATGCTAAATAAATGAAATGCTCCAAATCTATTTATGTGCTTGATGTCTATGATCAATCTTCACACTCATTGTTCCATGAGTAATTAGGTCCAAATAGCTCATCAGTTGGTGTTTCCTCTTCTTCTAAAACAGCAACCATCACCATTAAAAACTCCTGTATATCTTTTTGAGTGTTTCATGTAAACTGTACAGATCCACTACATCTATCTACAGGGTCTTAAATGTGTAACGCACAATGGGGGTCACTCTGACCCTGGCAGTCTTGGACCGCCAGGGCAAGAATGACGGAAGCACCGCCAACAGGCTGGCGGTGCTTCATGTCCCATTCTGACCGCGGCGGTAAAGCCGCAGTCGCACCGCCGGGGTCGGCGGTGTCCCGCCGATTTTCCCCTGGCAGTGATAATCCGCCAGGGCAGCGCTGCCCTGGGGATTATGACCCCCTTACCGCCAGCCTGTTTCTGGCAGTTTACACCGCCAGGAAGAGGCTGGCGGTAAAGGGTGTCCTGGGGCCCCTGGGGGCCCCTGCACTGCCCATGCCTCTGGCATGGGCAGTGCAGGGGCCCCCTAACAGGGCCCCGGCCTGCTTTTCACTGTCTGCATGGCAGACAGTGAAAAGCGCGACGGGTGCAACTGCACCCGTCGCACGGCCGCAACACTGCCGGCTCCATTAGGAGCTGGCTCCTGTGTTGCGGCCTCATTCCCGCTGGGCCGGCGGGCGCTAACATGGTTAGCGCCCGCCGGCCCAGCGGGAATGTTGTAATGGGGGCAGCGTTGTTTTGGCCGCATGGCGGCTGCTTAGCGGTTCCCGCATGGCGGGCGGCTACTGCCGCCCGCCAAGGTTGGAATCACCACCAATGTGTTTTAGCTTTATCACTATGGAGATGTTGCAACAAAACACACAGTGCAGAACACAATGCCTTCTGTTGTTTCTGTTCAATTTCATATAGAACACAAGGTAATACAAACAATAGGACAAAATTAGCATAGCAGTTGACAACAGAGGGGTTTGACAACTTGTAACCAACAATATCTCCCTCATTTTCAACTTTTTGTTTCTTAACAATTTCCTTGTGCTCTTTCATTTCCTTCTTTCCAGCAACATCACTACATTCTTTCACTTTAGACAGATGCAGTGTTTTTTCATATACTGTATACTTTTCTAAAGGAGGAGCCTAAAGACTTCTTAATCTGCTGTATCCTTTTATACAACTTGGATCTGCGTGTTACTCTGCTGTCATCAAATACAACTAGATGCAAACCGGGCAATGTTCTAACTCACAGGAAAACTACATCTGACATACCTTCCTTAAGCACTGTACTATCAATATTAGTAAATGCTGCATCTACTAAATTAAACCTTGTGAGTTTTTAAAAGTAAGAGCATATGCTAGAGAAACGGGAAACTGTTTAGGTCTAGCATATAAATCTTTCACAATAAAAAAAACATGCAATGTGCCTTCCAATTTGGTTTGCGCTGTCAATCTTATTAAATTTAATCACTAGGTATTCCACCTCATTCCTATCAGTAAAACTATTAAAATTAACAACTTTACCTATAGCACCATTGACCAAACCTTCCTCAAAATTTACATTTCTACGCAAATAACGCTACAGGCTTTGCAAACACTTAAACATTTTTCTAATCTGGCAGTTTGTGAAACAGATTTTTCCAATGAATCCAATTATGCTTATAATTTTTCATTTAGCAATACATTGACACCCTGGTATTCCATTTTGTCAGTTGCCTTCAGTTGTAAAATGTCTTCTTTGTCCAATTCCAGAACTTCATTTTTGAAAGAGTCACACTCCTCCAATGTAGGCATTAGGCACACAATAGGTTTAATTTCTTGTATGAAAGTGAACATTAGCTCTGCTGCTGTGTTGTTCAGTAGAAACAGTTTTTGGAGAAGGTGGTTTTCTAGCAAACACCTTTCCTCTTTTGAAAGAACACCTACTCTAATATCCTTCAGAATATTTTGTTATTCAACGCCAGAAGCTTGTTGCATGTTTCAAAGTTATTCTATGTAATGGAGGTTTAACCAAATACTGACATTTCCAATGCTTCTCAAAGAATTCTGAGTTTCAGCATGAAGCAGTGATTTGAACACAGGCTGGCCTTTCACAGGTGTAAGTTGCAGTAGATCTCCGAAAACAATCAAATGCTTTCCTCCAAATATAAAATTGTAATCTGTTCTCAGAATCTCTTGCATTCTCAAATGTACAAAGGCAGGCATTAAGTTTGAGACAATGCTCAATTCATCAATGATTAAAAGTTTAAACTTTTTTACCACTCTGGACACTTCATGGCAAGTTTACCGGATATCTTTCTGTAGTCCAATTTGTTGTCATGTTTCACAGGCAGCATCAAAAGTCAATGTAAAGTAATTCCTTTGAACCTGTGGACAGCTAATACAGTGGGTGTTGTAACTACACATGACAAATTACAGTCTGTTATTTTCTGTAGGAAGGCAGTGAGAACTTGTATTAAGAAGCTTTTTCTGGTACTGGCTTGGCCGCTGCATACAACAGTATAGGCTTAAATGTTGAAAATGCAAACTCTTTCTTGTCATGGAGCAATTCATGCTCAACTGAGGCTTTCACCTCAATATATATTTCCTTTTGCTCATCATTTAGTTGTCCAACTAAGTGGGCCAAATCCATTATTTCCTGTCCTGCTTGTGCCATTGCAGTCTCCACTCCACTGCATTATTGGCAATAGCAGCTTCATTATCAAATATAATATTGGCTGTCACGTGGATTTTGACTTTGAGGACCTGAAATTTGGCTAATTTGTGAACTCTCCTTAGCTACCTCAGCAGCAATTGTTTTGTTCCATTCAATTTTATCATTTACCATTTTCAAGAAGTTAGGAAATACTGAACACTGAATGCTATCCTTTGCAGCATTGCAAGAGTCTTCATAACAGTCAAACTCTCCTAGTAATTTTGTTTCAGAATACCAAGGTTTAAACAGCCACAAAAGTTCCAACTACGTTTTCTGTTACATTGTTTCTATATCTGTAGTTTTGAAGTGTTTCATAAAAACATACATTTTCAAGATGTACACTCCTTTTTGGATAGTAAGGGGTATATTTACAAAGATTTTACACCGTGTTTGCATCAGAAGAGTGACGCAAATCAACACAAAAGCTTTTTTATATATTTACATTCCAGCACAAAACTTGGTTTACTCTGTAAAATAACTTAAGAGTAATGGAAAGCAGTGCATGGTGCTGCTGTGCATTACTTAGCACTAAGGGGAGATTCAATGGGTGGTGCAAGGGTGCTCCCATGCAACTACCCAAGGTTTTTGACCCAAAACCTTATGTACTAAAAAAGAATCAGCGTTTTGCATAAAAAAATAGTACCCATTCCATCTAGGTGTAAGTGATTCTATGGGTTTATAAATGGCTATGGAAATTTGTGTATGTATTGGTAACTGGCTATGTTAGTGAGTGTTTCAGTGTGTAACTGTGTGTACGATTGACTCTAGCAGTGGTGGATACATAAGTATTTTGTGGGTATGTGAATGTATGAGTAAGGGCCTCTGTCGCTGTCTGACTGGATGTGTGAGTGTGTGCATCATTTTGTAAATAGATTTGTGAGTGGCTGTATGGATGGGTGACTGAGTGTATAACTGGGTGTATGAGTATGTAAGTGGATATGTAACTATTTGTCTGGGTTACGAGTAAATAAATCACTATATAAATGTTTGATTGACTAGAGCAGTGACACTATGGGGGTCATTCTAACCCTGGCGGTAAAAACCGCCAGGGCGAACGACCGCGATAGCACCGCCAACAGGCTGGCGGTGCACCGCTGGGCATTCTGACCGCGGCAGTTCAGCCGCGGCCAGAAACGGAAAGTCGGCGGTGTACCGCCGACTTTCCGCTGCCCTTGAGAATCCTCCATGGCGGCGGAGCGCGCTCCGCCGCCATGGGGATTCTGACACCCCCTCCCGCCATCCTGTTCCTGGCGGTTCTCCCGCCGGGAACAGGATGGCGGTAGGGGGTGCCGCGGGGCCCCTGGGGGCCCCTGCAGTGCCCATGCCAATGGCATGGGCACTGCAGGGGCCCTCGTAAGAGGGCCCCAAAAAGAATTTCAGTGTCTGCCTAGCAGACACTGAAATTCGCGACGGGTGCAACTGCACCCGTCGCACCTTCCCACTCCGCCGGCTCAATTCTGAGCCAGCGTCCTCGTGGGAAGGGTGTTTCCCGCTGGGCTGACGGGCGGACTTTCGGCGGTCGCCCGCCAGCCCATTGGGAAACCCAGAATGACCGCCGCGGTCTTTTGACCGCGGTACAGTCTTCTGGCGGTTCCCGCTTGGCGGGCGGCTACTGCCGCCCGCCAAGCTCAGAATCACCCCCTATGTGTGTGTGAGTGACTACGTAACTGGATACATAGGTAAGTAAATGGGTGTGTCAATGATGTTATTTGCGTCTTCTGTGTCAGTCACTGTATCTCTATATGACTGGTGGGCAAATAAGTGCTTTTGTAGAAGTCTAATCAAGTGTGTAAGTGCCTCAGTGACTGAGTCAGTGGGTGAAATTTACATCCTTTCAAATTACAGACTATGAGCAAGCACCCACATGTAATTTAATAAAATAACTATACTTTTAGTATACTAAGGCGGTCATTACAACATTGGCGGTAAAAAAACGCTTACCGCCGCGCAGAACACCGCCAACACACCGCCGCACCCGTGGAAATCCGCCACAGCTATTATGACCCACAGCACGGAATCCGCCAAAATTCAGACACCCACACAAGTCTGCCACACCAAAGGTCAGTGATAAACTGGCGAAAACAAAACCTCCACCCGTCACGCCAACAGAAATACGCCCACACTATCACGACTCACGAATCCACGCGGCGGTCTTTCAACCGTGGTATTCCATTGGCGGTACACACCATCGCGCCCAAATACACACACATTTACAAAACACAGCCACATTGGACAAATCTAAATACACACACCTGATACACATACACACACCACTCCCACACACCCAATACTATATAAAACACACGCCCACATCACCCACAAACCCCTACGACCAGAATCACAGAGAGAAGGCCAGAGAGAGACACCACCATCAACAAACTAGCATCCACAGGCACACAACACCATCACCCACATAACTTCCACGTACCTCACACTACACACCACTACATATCAGCACACTTATCAGCACACACACCACCCCACACATCACCCACACCACCCCATGGCACGGCAAAGACACCCCAGGTTCTCGGAGGACGAGCTCAGGGTCATGGTGGAGGAAATCGTCCGGGTAGAGCCACAGCTATTCGGATCACAGGTGCAGCACACCTCCATTGCTAGGAAGATGGAGCTATGGTGAAGAATAGTGGACAGGGTCAATGCAGTGGGACAGCACCCAAGAAATGGGGATTACATCAGGAAGAGGTTGAACGACCTACGGGGTAAGGTGCGTTCCATGGTCTCAAGACACCACCTTGCGGTTCAGAAGACTGGCGGCGGACCCCCACCTCCTCCCCCACAACTAACAACATGGGAGGAGCAGGTCTTGGCGATTCTTCATCCTGAGGGCCTCGCAGGAGTAGCAGGAGGAATGGACTCTGGTAAGTCAAATCTCTCACTATTTCATCCCCCACCCAAACTGCATGCCATCACATACCTCACCCTCACCCCATCCCTCCAACTCCTCACAAATGTCCCAATATCACAAACCACACATCCCAACACCAAGCCCTGCATGCAACAACAAAGCATGGACAACCAACACCAAAGCATGCCCACTGCACATACCCATACACCCCCCTAAACCATGCTCACACAAGGTCCCACACAGGAATGGAAGCACTGGGGTACACGGTCAACCACCCATTGCACACCATGGCACACATAGATGCAATAATCATGCTTTTACAGCCCTGCAGGACACCTACCCAACGTCACCACACAGGAGGGTCCAGACATGTCCACACCACCAACAGAAGAGGCCCACAGTGATGACAGCAGCTCTGTCCAACTGGATCTAGAAGACCAGGCCAGCACGTCGGGGACCTCGGGACAGTCGGTTCCTATCACACAGTCACAGGCCACTACAGAGCTTCCCCCCTCTGGAAACACCAGCTCAGCACCCACCCAGCGGGCCCATACCTCTGTCCCCAGGACACGTCAATCAGCAGTGTGTCCACCACTACAGGGAACCCAGTCTAACCCACCACCCCAACAACAACAGGGACCTGGGGGTAGTTGTAGTGGGCACACAGTCCAGGGGACGGAGGCCCAGGAACACAGGGGAACTGGGAGGGCTGCTGTGCAACAGGGGAAGGACAGGCCAAGGGAACCCACTCTCCACAAGGCCTTCTCCAACATCATGGGAGCCTACCACCACTCCCTGGAGACGATGGCAATGGTACTGGCCAAGTTTCAGGAGACCCAGCGCCTGCAGGAGGAACAGTATTTGGGCTTCAGGGAGGAACTCAGAGCCATCAATTCCACCCTGGGCACCATCGTAGGGGTGCTGAAGGAAGTACTCAACACCAGGAGGGACACTGTGGCACAACTAGGGGCCCCTGACACTAGCCTGGACGATGAACTGCCCACCACCTCCGCCGGCGCTAGTGGACAGGAGGCACCGCCACAGGACCACCACACCAGCACCCCACCCCCTGCAGAGGGAGAACCACCACGCAAACGGTCCCTGAGATCCAGGACAAAGACAGAGAACGATGCCAAGACCCCCGCCAAGAAATGAGACCACCCTGAATGTCATCTTTTTGTCCCACTTTGTCACCCTGTCCATCCTAAAAACTGCCCCAGCTCCACTTCCTATGCCCATTTGGGCAATGCACCTGTGAGACCAATAGACTGGACTCTGCCATGGACATACCTCCACCATCACCCCTCCCCATTTCACAACCCTCTCCTATATTGAGCACTTAAATAAACGCCTTTGAAGCACAAAACAATCTGGAGTCAGTCTGTGATTTTGAATTATTGTATTATCAATTACTGTGGCAAAAAGTTCTTACAGTTGTAATGTCAACATACCTATGTCACACAGCTCTAGTGCATTAGGAATCAAAGCAGATGTCACACAGTGGGACCCACATCTGTGAAATCGTAAGGGAAAGTGACAACTCAGTGACCATACACTGGGTGAAAACAACAGACAGTAGAGAGGTAGTAATGTTAAAGTACATGTAGTAGGCAGGTTTGTATTCTTACCTGTGTCTCACTGGAAATATTGCAGGATCACTGAGTCCCTGTTGTCGATGTCCTCTTCTTCTGCTTCCTCGTCTTCACTGTCCACAGGCTCCACAGCTGCAACAATACCTCCATCTGGACCATCCTTCTGCAGAAAAGGCACCTGTCGTCGCAAAGCTAAGTTGTGAAGCATACAGCAGGCCACGATGATCTGGCACACCTTCTTTGGTGAGTAGAATAGGGATCCACCTGTCATATGGAGGCACCGGAACCTGGCCTTCAGGAGGCCGAAGGTCCGCTCGATTATCCGCCGTGTTCGCCCATGGGCCTCATTGTAGCGTTCCTCTGCCCTTGTCCTGGGATTCCTCACTGGGGTCAGTAGCCATGACAGGTTGGGGTAACCAGAGTCACCTGCAAATGGCGAGGGACAACTGTTAGACACACACTAACCTGTAGGGCTATCCCCAGACCCAGACAACCATTCCCACTTACTTGCTTCCAGGTGCTCACCTAATAGCCACACACAGTGCCTCTGGAGTTGACACCTCACATAAGGGATGCTGCTATTCCGCAGGATGTAGGTGTCATGCACTGAGCCAGGGAACTTGGCATTAACATGGGAGATGTGCTGGTTGGCCAAACATACCATCTGCACATTCATGGAATGATAACTGTTCCAGTTTCTGTACACCTGTTCACTCCTGCGGGGGGGACCAAAGCCACATGTGTCCCATCAATGGCACCTATGATGTTGGGGATATGTCCCAAGGCATAGAAATCACCTTTCACTGTAGGCAAATCCTCCACCTGAGGGAAAACAATGTAGCTCCGCATGTGTTTCAGCAGGGCAGACAACACTCTGGACAACACGTTGGAAAACATTAGCTGGGACATCCCTGATGCAATGGCCACAGTTGTTTGAAATGACTCACTTGCAAGGAAATGGAGCACTGACAGCACCTGCACTTGAGGGGCGATTCCTGTGGGATGGCGGATAGCTGACATCAGGTCTGGCTCCAGCTGGGTACACAGTTCCAGGATTGTGGCACGGTCAAGCCTGTATGTGATGATCACATGTCTTTCCTCCATTGTCGATAGGTCCACCAGCGGTCTGTACACCGGAGGATGCCGCCATGTCCTCACAAGTCCCAGCGGACAGTGCCTATGAAGGACAACAGCGAGCACAGAGTCAACCAACTCAGAGGTACGTACCCACAGCTTACACAGAACACGATTCATAATCCGAAAAGTGGCCTGTATGTGTGTAGAGTCTAGGCCTAGGTATGTGTGACGCTGTTACAAATAAAGCCATGTGGGCCCCTGAAATGGCGACTGCCTGACCTCTAAAGTGGGACAATGGGATGTGAGGTAACTGCGCTGGCGTTGTACACCGTTGTGGTAGGCAGTCGAAGACCGCTGCGCAATGCTGCATTGGTTAACATTGGACCCTATAGGTCCCAGGAGCCAATGACGATGTATGCCGGCGGTGACGGTACGCACCGCCGCGGACGTGACGGATATTTTCTATCCTTTCAATCACTCGATACCTGATCTTCGACAGGAGAGGACCTACACTGCAAGTGCTGCTGTGACCTCGGTCTGGAAGAGACAATGGCTCGAGTGTCTGGGGAAAGGGCCCCTGCCTTCACATCGGAGGAGTTGGGGAAACTCGTGGATGGGGTCTTCCCCCAGTTCACGCTACTCTACGGTCCTCCAGACAAACAGGTAAGTACACTGGGATAATGCTGTATGGGCTATGCCTGTGTGGAGAGGGGTGGATGTAAGAAGGAAGGGGGGAGGGTGCAGCGTGCATGAAACGACGGTGAGTGCATGTGCCACATGCCAAGGGTAGGGATGGGGGCCAATGACTGTGACAGTGCAGTTGGTAATAAGTTTCTCTTCCCCCTGTACAAATCATGTAGGTCAGCGCCCACTAGAAAAAAGAAAATTGGCGTGCCATCGCCAAGGACTTCCGGACCCTGGGGGTCTACCACAGATGGAGCACCCACTGCCGGAAAAGATGGGAGGACATTCGCCGCTGGAGCAAGAAGACGGTGGAGGTTCAGCTGGGGATGGCCTCCCAATGTGGGAGGGGTACCCGTCGCACCATGACCCCCCTGATGTTCAGGATCCTGGTGGTGCCGTACCCGGAGTTGGATGGGCACTTGAGGGCATCACAGCAGCCACAAGGGGGTGAGTACACTCTCATCCTGCTGATTTAGCGTGCAGTGGAGGTGTCTGGGTGGGGGAGGTGGGCTGTGAGTTTCCCTAGGCCAGGGCGAGTTTAGTAGGCAAGGTCCCTCCGTAAGGCAGGCCATGTGGCACCCCACCCCACCTCTGTAGGGTGCCAAGTACACCTAGTCATGCCCCTGTGTCATCCATGTGTGCAGATGTCGTCCATAGCCTAGTAGGCCATGTCCCAGAGATTGCACAGTGGAGCCCAAGAGCGCAGCGTAGTGCAGGGGGCTTCTGTGTCTGTCGTGTCCGCCAGCGGTAGAGGTAATGCATGCAGTCAACATGTCTTTCTTCTGTCGTCCCCCCCTTTTTGTGGTCTCCCTGTTCTTGTGTGCATTCGCATCATCAGGTGGAGGAGCAGTGGCAGCGGAGCAGGAGGGAGCTGCATCCCACATGGCCCTGGAGGGCGAAACTACGGAATCGGAGTTCACCAGTGGGACGGAGGGCGAGGGGAGCTCCACGGCGGGACAGGAGCTGACAGCAGCGACACGGACTCGTCCTCTGATGGGAGCTCCCTTGTGGTGGCGGCAACATCTGTGCCCCCCGTATCTACAGGTAGAGCCGCCACCCCCCCTACCAGCACCGCCCTCTCAGCAGCCCCTCAGCCTTTGCCCCGTGCCCGCTCACCCAGGAGGGTGGGCATCACCTTTGCCCCAGGCACCTCAGGCCCTGCCCCAGTCACCCCTGCTGCCCTCAGTGAGGAGGCCATTGACCTCCTCAGGTCCCTCACTGTTGGGCAGTCTACCATTTTGAATGCCATCCAGGGTGTAGAAAGGCAGTTGCAACAAACAAATGCATTCCTGGAGGGCATTCATTCTGGTCAGGCGGCCCTTCAGTGAGCTTTTCAGACTCTGGCCTCAGCACTGATGGCAGCCATTGTCCCCGTCTCTAGCCTCCCCCCTCCATCTTCCTCCACCCAGACCCAATCCCCTGTACCCCAGCCTATCCCAAGCACACCTTCAGACCAGCATGCACACACCTCAACACACAAGGGAAGCTCAGGCAGACATAAGCACCACACATCCCACAGGCACTCACGCAAACATCACACACATGCAGACACACCAACATCCAGTGCCTCCACTGTGTCCCCCTCCTACTCGTCTCCCACCTCCCTCCCAGTCTCGTCTACACTCACACCTGCATGCACTACATCTACAGCCACTACTGCCATCACCAGCACACACACCACCACACCCCGCTCACGTGCAGTTACCACCCCTACTACCATCCACACGTCCCCTGTGTCCTCTCCCAGTGTGTCTGTGACGCCACCTCCCAAGATACAGAAACTCAGGCACACACCCACCCAACAGCCATCCACCTCACGACAGCCTCCAGCGCATGCACCTTCACCCAAAGTCACCAAACGAACACCTCCTACAACCACAACCTCTTCCTCCACTCCCAAACCCCCTCCAGCTACCCGTCCCAGTGTCTCCAAAAACCTTTTCCTGTCCAACCTTGACCTCTTTCCCACAACTTCCCCACCCCGTCCCTCTCCTAGGGCACGACTCTCCAGGTCCCAACCTAGCACCTCAGCCACAACATCTCCGGGACCAGTGGTGCCTGTAGTCACCGGAATCTGGAGTGCACCGGCCACCAGGGCAGACAGTGTGGCACGGAGCCACAGCATGGACAGTCCCCCACCTCTCAAGCCTCAGAAGTTGACCAGTGCCCAGTGGGAGAGGGGGAAGACTCCAGCCACCAAAGCCGCTCCCAGGGGTCCCGGTGGGAGTGTGGAGTCAGCTGCAACACCTTCAAAGGTCAAGTCTGGGAAGAGCAGCACGGCGGAGGAGACCGCCATCATCCTCGCTGCCCAGGAGGCCACCGGCATCATCCCCGCTGCCCAGGAGGCCACCGCCATCATCCCCGCTGGGACAGAGAGGACCGCCAGCACAAGCCCCGCTGGGCCAGAGAGGACCGCCAGCGCTGGGACAGAGAGGACTGCCAGCACAAGCCCCGTTGGGACAGAGAGGACCGCCAGCAGGGACAGAGAGGACCGCCAGCACAAGCCCCGCTGGGACAGAGAGGACCACCAGCAGCTGAGTCGCTGCAAAGGAGCCCGCCACCTCAAGCACCGCTGAACAGGGCACCGCCGCCTCAAGCACCGCTGAACAGGGCACCGCCGCCTCAAGCACTGCTGAACAGGGGACTGCCACCACAAGCACCGCTGAACAGGGCACCGCGCCTCAAACACTACCGGGCCATGAGCGCCAAGGGCACTGACGCTACTGAGTCAGTCCCGAGCAGGATGAAGCACTCTGGGCACCAGGCCCCCTCCAGAACCAGTGGAGTATCACATCTACTACCTCTGTCCTTAGCAGGATGAAGCACTCTGGGCACCAGCCCCCCTCCAGAACCAGTGGAGTATCACATCCACTTGAGAGACTGTGGCTTTGCACTCCCCAGGATGCAGCAGTGGGCAACCCTCCCACTGTAGAGACTTGAGAGACTGTGGCTTTGCACTCCCCAGGATGCAGCAGAGGGCAACCCTCCCTCTGGAGATACTTGAGAGACTGTGGCTTTTTCCCTCCCCAGGATGGAGCAGTGGGCATTTGGCCCACTCATGGATTTGGCTTCGTGCACTCAACCGGCTGAGGTGCCCCCCCTTTCCCTCCCCCTGAGGTGCCTGTTTTCTTACTCTCTGATGCCCCTGCAGTGTTCTCTCCTTCATTGTCGGGGATCTTGTGTGGGCCTCGCCCATACCGTGTGGGCCCAGTGTTCCACTGACTTCATTGGAGCACTACCTGGACTACTAAGCTTGGTGTATATTTTGTTTATGGTGTATATATATATTTTTGCATACTTGATTTTAATATATTACAATGGTTACACTCATTTCCTTTTGTCTTTGCATTCTTCCAGGGGGGTTGGGAGGGGTGTAACTATAATGTATAAATATGTATTAGTGTGTGTGTTGTAGTGGGTGAGGGTGGGGGTGTTGCGTGTGTGTGTCCCTGTTTTTTGCCTCCCCTGTGTCGTAGGTGCAGTACTCACCGTTGTCTTTGCCACCGGCGTTCGTGCTCCTGGTAGACGAGCAAGAAGATGAGGGCTGGAAAAATGTGCAGCTCTGGTTCCATGGCGTCCGGATTCCTCGTGGGGTGTGTAGAGGTGAGCGTTTTCCCTTAGAAGTCCTGTTTCCGCCGTGTTTTTGTCCGTGGTGAATCCGCCCTGGAAAAGGTGGTGGATTGGTAGGTTGTGATACTGTGGGCGGTACATTGACTTCCGCCTGTCTGTTGGCGGTGACCGCCAAGCTATTTGTCTGTACCGCCGTGGCGGTCGGAGTGTTAAAGTGGCTGTCTTTGTTAGCGGTTTCAGCCACGGTCGTAATTCCAATTTTTTTACCGCCGGCCTGTTGGCGGTCATACCGCCGCTTTAACACCGTCCGCCAGGGTTGTAATGACCACCTAAATCTGCTTTCTCCTTTCGTAGTCACTATGTTTTAACTTAATATCCTCATGTAATCTCCATTTTATTTTGTTTTTTATTGTAAAGCACACATTTTCTCACACTCTATATGCATTTGCAATTGTTTTTACATAAAGTTATTTACAGTACATGCTAATTTACATAACAGTAAATGCTGTTCTTCCACTGTTGTCCCACACATCTTCTCTTGATGTCAGTTTATATCTCTTTTTAGTGCAAATCGCAAATCAGATTTATAGCAATGATCTTCTACTCTCAGTGCAAAAGTACCAATAATGGCTACCTTCCCACTGTGCTTCCATTGATAGCAAATCACAATCTTTCTTTCATGTATTCATTTTGTTATACCACTTCCAAATGGCCAATATGTTTAACCCTTTCTAAGACTCCTATAAAGAACTCCAATTTGGTAGTGTTTTAAGGTTGACCTATGGATCCATTGCTGTGCTCAGCATGGCTCCCCCATGTAAATTATCAGCTGATCCAAAGATCCACATGGAAGATCGTAAAAGCATTTAACAATCTACTCTTGATGCTTTGCATTTATGTTTTACTTTGAAAAAAGTACTCAATTAGAAGCCAAACACTCCTGAATGAGCAATGTTTGAACACCACTCTGCTTTTGAGCTTGACAATGCAGTCTTTTTTGTTCTCTTCCCCCACACTCTTCAAGCTCCATTTCCATGGTGACCATGTTTGCAACTCTCTCTAGCTACCACTTAGGGAAAAGTTCACATTACTTTCTGTAAGCAGCATACTCACTTCAAATTATACTGTAGCAGGTGTGGTTGAATGGTTGAAATTTCAAACAAATCCCTAACAACATAGCTTGTTTTTATTATTTCAAAGCCAATCACAGATGTAATTACTTTTTTCTCAAAATCACTACCTAATTTTAGTTCCCTGCTCATCTCCACCATCCAAATATGTTTTCTTGTATTTTAGATGTTGTCCTCCATTTCAACTGCCTTTTACAAGGATTTGGGTTTACCTAATGCAGGCTTCACTTGGGTTGGCCAGAGAGGGTTAAAGCAGCATCAGTTGCTGCCTTTGGTTGAAACCATCGCAGATTGTCAACATCCAGACCTCATGATTGTGCACTGCGGTGGCAATGATCTAAGCACAATTACTGGGGTAGTAAGGAATTCCTAATGAAAGATACCTCTGGTAAATTAATAACACTTTTCCCACAATCTGCCTTGGTGTTTTTTCCAACATTTGCCATAGGTAGAAGTGGAAGTGGTCAGCTGAATTTTGTCCACAGATAGACAAATCCAGGAAACATGTCAATAAAACTGTTTCTGCATTACTCAGAGACCACAATATGGGCTCTATATACCACAATAATGTATAATTTGATATGGACACAATATATAGAAACGATAGAGTTCATTTCAGAGAGAGAGATAACAAGGTGATTCTCAACAACGTGAAAGACTGTATCCTGTTCTATGTGTAATAATCGTCTACACATCATAAACACAGAGGCTTTTTTCATAGCTAACCCTATTCCCAAATACTAGTTTATTGTTGTTTTTTTAATTCTTTTTTTATTGTCTCACTCAGATCCTCTGAACCCAAACTAAAAGCACACATTGAACAGAAAATAGCAACATGCTTTGACTCTGTAATAGATCCAAGGATCCATTCTCAACCAAAAGTATTCATAACTGGCTACATGGGCATGTGAGAGTATGTGGGAATGACAGTGGTGCTAATGATGTGTCGCTTCTGCTCGGGGTTGGGCCGTACAGCAGAGAAGATGTGTCAATTCTGCATGATCCACAGAGGCTGACAGAATTCCTTAGGCCCACGTCCAAGGGTCCAGAACTGGGGTGGCACCATCTGGCAGGGTAGACTCACAGACGACAGAGTCCAGATGCTGGAGTTGAAGTTGTTGGGGCATTCTGTCCTGGAGGCTCAAGTCAGAAGCCAGCCAACTAGCCCTTAGCATCATTCCAGGGTCCTGGGTCCAACAGATGTAGGTCCAGCCCTTCTCACCCAGGCAAGAGGGCAGCAAGGCAGCACATCGGGGCAGCAGTTCCTACAGAGTGGCAGCCTTTCAGCAGCAAAGCAGTCCTTCGTGGAAGAGTATCTACAGGTCCAGATGTGTACTGAAGAGTTGGTGGTTGAGGTCCAATATGTATACCTAGTTGTGCCTTTGAAGTGGGAAAAAGCTTCTAGAGACGTGCATTTGAAGTGCACAGGTGCCCAGCCTTCCTTGCCCTTGCTCCAGACTAACTACACGGGGATGCAGCCCTTGGTGGAGACAGGACACAGCCTATTCAAATGTAGATCCACCCTTCCATCCTGCCAGTGATGGCCAATAAGGCACACCTAAGCTTTCTCTTGTATGTGGTTGTCCAGGAGGAATACACAAAGGCCAACTGTCAACTACACCCAGCTGTTTGACCCACAGACAGATTGCAGGCACCAAGTGGCTGTAAGGAAAATGCAAATTTTCTAAAAGTGGCATTTGCAAAATTATAATTTAAAATATGACCAGCATAAATTAGGGTTTTTCATTACAATTCCAAAGACACCAAACATGGATGGGTTTCCTGTTCCCAGTTGGAAGTTACAGCTTGCTAAATGTAATAGGGTAAATTCAATGGTAGGTCTTACATTAGTGAACAATTCATTTAAGAGTTTTTCACTACCAGGACATGTAAAACGTATCCAACTTTTTAAATACACTGCACCCGGCCCACTAGGCTATCCAAGTCCTAACCTTGGTGTGACATGTAGGTATTAAAAAGGAAGGCTTTGGGCCTAGCAAAGGTTTATTTTGCCAAGTCGAAATGGCAGTTGAAAACTGCTCACACAAGCTGCAGTGGGAGGTCAGAGTTGTTTATAGTGCTACTAATGTGGGTGGCACAATAAGTCTTGTAGGCCAACTAGTAGCATTTACTTTACAGGCCCTGGGCATAGGAAGTGCCACCTTACAAACGGCTTACAAGTAAACAAAAAATACCAATTGAGTATAAGTCAGCCTTATCATGTTTTAAGGAGAGAGTGCAAGCAGTTTAGCGCTGGTTAGCAGAGGTAAAGTGTGCAGAGTACTAAGGCTAACAAAAACAAAGTCAGCAACAAGTTAGGTGGAAAGCCACGGAAAAGGATGCCAGGTCTATCAATCATTACCATTAACAGGCCACACTTATGAATAGCTACCACATCCCTTTTTACAGCTTTAATTTTGGAAAGTGTTCCTTGCACAACTGGCATTGTTCCAAAATTGCCAGATGCCATTTTTTTCAACCACTCATTAGTGTTTTAAGCTCTTTTCACAATGTCATTTTCCATTTGTAATTTTACATTTCGGGCCAGATGTAGCAATTTCTGAATTTGAGATTCAGAAATTGCGAGTCGCTGCGACTCGCAATGTCCGAATCGCAAATTCAGATGCAGAACGGTGTCTCAGACACCGTCTGCGAATCGCTATCGGGTTGCAAAGACCCACCTCATTAAAATTAATGAGGTGGGTCGCATTTTACGACCCCATAGCGATTCCCTGCACTCACAGGGATGGTATCCTGCTGAAGACAGCAGACCTCCATGTCTGTGACTGCTTTTTAAATAAAGCAGTTTTTTTTTTTTTTGTATTGCAGCCCGTTTTCCTTAAAGGAAAACGAGTTGCAATACAAAAAAATTAAGAAACCATTTGGTTACGTTTTTTCAGAGTAGGCAGTGGTCCATTGGACCACTGCCTACTCTGAAAAAAACATTTTTTGGCAACATTCACAAAGGGGAAGGGGTCCCACGGGGATCCCTTCCCTTTTGCGAATGGGATACCACCAGTGTGACACTGGTGATAACTGCGAATTGCTTTGCGACCGCGTTCGCGGTCACAAAGCAATTTAGCATTGCGGTGTGAGTCACAAATAGGAAGGGGGCACCCCTTCCTATTTGCGAGTCGCATTCCCATTTTGCGAGTTGGTACCGACTCGCAAAATGGGAATGAGCATCGCAATGTGCATTTTGCATGGCGCAAACTGCGATTTTCGCAGTTTGCACCATGCAAAATGCTACCTACATCTGGCCCTTCATTCTCTCTTAGCTCTGCATGTGTTTTCTTGTTATTCATTTTTTGTACTAACTGATCTTTCAACATCTCACTAAAAAACATCTGTAGTTGCAGGTGAATGCTAACAACCTAAGAGAGGCACAAAGTTGTCTAATGATTCGCCTTGAAGTTGACTCCTTTTTAGAAAGGTAAATCTGTCCACAACTTCATTTTTCTTTCTGTCATAATTTAAATCTAGTTTTTACAGGGCAGTCTCAAGGTCATCGTAACTTTCGTCCTCATCATCAGAATCCAAAAGATGGAGAAGATGTTTGAGAACCTGTTGCCTGCTGCTCCTAAACAATGCATAAGTATGGCCAATTATCGAGCCACAGTAAAAACGTACCTACCAACATCTTCCACATAAGGTTCAAGCCTTCTCTCCAATACTCCCACTTCATCTTCGGTCCCACAAGTTTAGGAGTGTGTCAGTGCAATCATAACTTCCATTGGGCAGTGTTGGCTAATGACTCTGATCTAGGTTAAGAAATTAATGAATAACAGAGTATAATGCTAAATGGTCATTTACGGACAACAAATGTAGATAACATATATTGTTCTGGCCATGTGGCCCCCTTCCTTCTAATTTTATTAGTTGCCCTAAGTTTTGAGGCCCCCTTAGCCTAACAAGAATCAGGGAGGGGGCCCTCACAGCAACCCACCTCTTTAAGCTTAGTAATGGCCCGAGGGGATTAGGCTCCCAGGACCTAATAAGGCTCGGAGAAGGGGGCCTCATGGCCTCCCTCCCCTTTCATAAAAAAGGCCCTATGGATGGGGTCTCAGGGCGTAATAAGGCATGGGGAGGAAGGCTACTTTAAAGAAAGGTGCTAGGGATGGGTCCCCATGACCAAAAAAAGGCTAGGGCAAGGGGGCTACTTAGCCACCCACCCCTTTAAAAAACATAGAGGCCCTGAGACCAGCCCACACCGTACACGGCTGAAGGCTGTGCGTGGTAGTGGGTAACCTTACGTATGGTAATAAAACATTACTTTACGTTAAAAAATCTGGAGAAATTCACTGAAAAAGCCAAAGATTAAAGTAAACCTATAGTTAGCTGTGGTAAAAAGATCTGTTTTTGTTAAAAACTAAAACTTAGAAATTCACTGAAAAACTAAAGGTTAAGGTAATGTTATAATTAGGTGATTTTGTCAGTGGGCGTACCCTTGCCACTTATTTTGTGGTGTTGCTATGTGTGCTTTAAATAGCTAGGGTATGCCCTGATGTGGGTCCCTTGCTAGCTGCACTACTGAATTAAAGCTAGCTTAGCTGATGAAGAGTGATACACCAAAACCGGTCCCAGGATGCTTGTTTCCGCTGCAAGGAGGACCTGGCTTGGCAGTTCGGGCTTTACTGTTCCCTTGGGGAGCAGGGTCAAGACTGACTTGCATATGGTTGGGTCCAAACTGAGGTGACATGACGTGCAAAATAACCAAGAATTTAGCCAAGATCTCTGACTGGGGGTGAGTGTTTGAAAAGTTTCAACACGTCCATCATTTTTTTTTTTGGTGTTGCTTAAGATTCTACATCCAACATACTAAGTATTGCTAGCAGCCTTGAGTTATTAGACAAAATCATCTCAGCATGACAATTTCTAAATAACTTTGTGCACCGAGCATTGAGGTATGTACATGTGCTTGTTTTGCTTCAGAAGATGATCTATCTGAAAAGTTTTCATTACAGTATGAAGGCTGCAGGTAGTATAATCTTTAGCACCTTCAGATGTTGCTTTTTTTAAGTGAATAGTGTCTTCTTTTGACAGGTGCTGCACAAAGTGTACACTGTTCTTAGTAGATACTTTTTAATACTTTGTAGTGTATTTGTCATAAGAGTCTCACTGTCTCCAAACAGTGTAGTACTTGGTAGTATACAAACAGTGTGGTATATGGTAGACTCTTTCCATAGGGTAAATACTGTTTACAGTACCCACGTCTCTTCTTCATATCAACTTCAATTCTCAGTGCTGGTTCAGTGACTGTTAATGGTTTGATACAGATATAGGTGGTCATTACAACCCTGGTGGTCGGTGTTAAAGTGGCAGTAAGACCGCCAACAGGCCGGCGGTAAATAAAATTGAATTACGACAGTGGCGGAAACCGCCAACATAGACAGCCACTTTAAGACTCCTACCGCCACGGCGGTACAAACAAACACAGCGGCAACAGACAGGCGGAGGACAATGTACCGCCCACAGAATTACAACCTACCAATCTGCCACCTTTTCCGGGGCGGATTCACCGCCACCAAAAACACGGCGGAAACAGGACTTCAAAGGGAAAACGCTCACCTCTGCACGCCCCACGAGGAACCAGGACGCCATGGAACCAGAGCTCCACATTTTTCCAGCCTTTATCTTCTTGCTCCTCTACCAGGAGCAAGAACGCCGGCGGCGAAGACCACGGTGAGTACTGCACCTACGACACAGGGGAGTGGGGAGGGAAAAACAGTGACACACACACGCAACACCCCCACCCCCACCCCCACCCTCACCCACGACAACACACACACTAATACAACATGATACATTACAGTTACACCCCCCCCAAGCCCCCCAGAAGAATGCAAAGACAAAAGGAAATGAGGTGAACAATTGTAATATATTAAATTTCAGTATTCAAAAAATATACACACACTATTAACAGATATATACACCAATAATATTAGTCCAAGGCATTCCACCATTAAAGTCCGTGGACCACTGGGCCCAAAATGCATAAGCGAGGCCCACACAAGATACCCGAACAAGACGGAGAGAACACTGCAGGGGCATAAGACAGAAATAAAATAGGCACCTCAGGGGGATGGGAAAGGGTGGGCACCTCAGCCGGTTGAGTGCACGACGCCAAATCCACGAGGGGGCCTCATGCTCACTGTTCAATCCTGGGGAGTGCAAAGATACAGTCCCTCAAGTCTCTACAGTGGGTGGTTTGCCCACTGTTCAATCCTGGGGAGTGCAAAGCCACAGTCTCTCAAGTCTCTACAGTGGGTGGTTTGCCCACTGTTCAATTCTGGGGAGTCTCTAAAGTGGATAACATTCTCCACTGGTTTCTGGAGGGGGCGGTGTCTTTGGCAGCGGTGCTTGTGGCGGCGGTGTCCTTGGCAGCGGTGCCTGTGGTGGTGGTGTCCTTGGCAGGGGTGCTTGTGCCGGCGGTGTCCTTGGCAGCGGTGCTTGTGGCGGCGGTGTCTTTGGCAGCGGTGCTTGTGGCGGCGGTGTCTTTGACAGCGGTTCAGCTGCTGGCGGTCCTGTCTTGGGCAGCAGGGCTGCTGCTGGTGGTCCTGTCTTGGGCCGCGGGGCTGCTGCTGGCGGTCCTGTCTTGGGCAGCGGGGCTGCTGCTGGCGGTCGGCTCCTTTGCAGTGGGGCTGCTGCTGGCTGTCCTGTCTTGGGCAGTGGGGCTGCTGCTGGCGGTCGGCTCCTTGGCAGTGGGGCTGATGGCGGTCCTGTCTTGGGCAGTGGGGCTGATGGCGGTCCTGTCTTGGGCAGTGGGCCTGATGGCGGTCCTGTCTGGGGCAGTGGGGCTGCTGGTGGTCGGCTCCTTGGCAGCGGGGCTGATGGCAGTCTTCTCCGCTGTGCTGATCTTCCCAGACTTGCCGGTTTTCTTGTGCCCCTTCCCCACCTTGGAAGGTGTAGCAGCTGACTCCACACTCCCATCAGGTGTGTGTATTTTGAATTGTCCAATGTGGTTGTGTTTTGTTATAGTATGTGTATTTTGAGCGCAGCGGTGTGTACTGCCAATGGAATACCGTGGTTGAAAGACCGCTGCGTGGATTTGTGGGTCGTGATAGTGTGGGCGTATTCCTGTTGGCGTGACGGTGGAGGTTTTGTTATCGCCAGTTTATTACTGGCCTTTGGTGTGGCGGACTTGTGTGGGTGTCTCAATTTTGGCGGATTCCAAGCAGTGGGTCATAATGACCGTGGTGGAATTCTGCTGCCGCGGCGGTTTGTTGGAGGTCTTCTACACGGCGGTAAGCGGCTTTTACCGCCAATGTTGTAATGACCCCCATAATCTGTATGTAGTAGGGCATTTGTTTTTGAATGAATGTTCAGTATTTTTAGTAACTTGGCTTTCTCTGAACAGTTGTGTACAGATTGAACACTGTATGCAGTGAGGGTTTCCCATATGTTTATGGTTGATTGTTTATGTGAACTACGGTAACCATCAAGTGGATGGTGTAGGGTCATTGTGGCACATAACCCATGCTTTTTACATGTAAGGGAGTTGTATCTGTAATGGCATTAATGATGCCTTGTATTCTTTTGAGCTATTTTGTACTTATTGTTAGAGCTCTAATGGTATACATGTTTATAGTGCAATAAGTTCACAACAAGCTTGGATGATGTTATCAGTGATGACTTTAATGATGTCATCTGAGATGTCATCAGTGATGTCATAAATTATGTAATGGAACATGTCATGAGTGATATATGTGAGGTCATAAGCAGTGCATGGCAGGGCGCAACTTATAGTTAGATCTGCTAACTATGACTAGTGAATTCCTTTTTTTTTGTTCAAGACGTATTTTTGTTGTCACAGACTCTCTCACCTAACTATAACGTTACCTTAATCTTTGTTTTTTTTAGTAAATATATATATATATATATATATATATATATATATATATATATATATATATATATACATAGGTATAGATATAGTTATATGTATATTCACTAAAAGAAACAAACAAAAGTTACTGGGATGTTACCGTTGGGTTCACATTTTACACACGCAAAACCATAGGAATTCAGCAGTTAGAGTTACCTCAGCTAACAATAACTTATGCCCCCGCAATGCACTGCATACGACCTAACATATTACATCACTCATGACATGGTCAGTGACATCACTCATGACTTTAAGACATATACTAAGCTACTGTATAAGTTGTTGTATAAGTTGTTGTAGGACTCTCATCATGGATATGAGACTGTTTGTTTTTGGCGTCAGTACAACCACATGTGGGGGGACTTACTCAATCCCACACTGTTTGGCAACTGTCGGCCTAACGCTTTTGGCTAGCTAGCAGCAACTCACCCAAACCTAGAACGTAAAGGTGATTTGTGGCAGCCTAACGTATGACACTCTCACTCCTCAAGGAAGTCATGGTAGAACAGATCTTAACCCTTTCTATCATTTGCACACGGTATCATACATGGAAGACAGAGAAATGCAGGACAGGTTTCAATATTTTTTATTGAAGCGACTGCATTCTATGAAATAAAGCATGAACTGCAATGATTAGAAAAATGAAACACAATACAGTTATTATTGTGACCAAGAGTGTGAAACAAATAAAACAAATAAGAAATGCCAGCATCCTGTCACACTAGTGAATCTAAATCCCTAACCACACTTCTAGGTTCTACCTGAGAGCATAGCAGTGATAGCCCTTGTCTGCCTGTACTAGTCTGCGACCAGGCCTTACAGCCAACCCTCTAACAACCTACAGACTTTTGTAGCCTTTGATGAATAGTATACTTAGATTTTATAGGACAAACTGAAAAGAAAAAAACATTTGTCAAGAAAAAAGAGTGTGATTACATTTCAGTATAAAATATCTTAAATATTTAAATTTGAAAAGTAAATAAAGCAGGAATGTGACTAGTGACACACCTAGACGTGAACCCTCAACCTTCAGGGTGAGGGCTTGAGACCTTCACTTTTAGGCAACAGATGACTCTTGGCTATGCAGTTTCCAGACATACATATAGCATTCAACCCAAGGATTTTGATGGCAAAAAGTAAAAGTTCCATCACTAGGAATTTTTAAAAGTAAAAACACTGGTAAATAAACAGATGCACCAGCATGAGATAACAGGATTTGAACTTTAACCTACTGAGTGACAGTCCAATAGTTTTACCAGTAGGCCAGAAGTGTAAAACAAATCTTGCTAGTGTGACACTTTGAACTTATTGTATGCAGAGACCATTTCATTAATAATATCCCTCTCTCATCCCTTTATGGTAGGCTGAAGGTCCACGCTGTCCTAACCGGCTCCCCACGTCCTACAGGAGCTGACATTGCTCCCACAAGCAGGGAGCTGCTTTAAATAGTGTGCACGGAAACAGATGAAAACTCTGCAATGCCGCAATCGGGAGCTGTTTGACAGCTCCCACTTGCAGAAAGCGGAGCTATGTTTGCTTTTGCTTGCCAAGCAAAAGCAAACAGCTACCTCCTGAGGGTGGGTACCTCAGGAGGTAGCAGGAGCCAGCCCTGGGGGTTGGCGGTCTCCAGGTTCATCTATGGCTCCATGAGGGCTGCTACGTGGCCGCCCTCCATCATTGAACTTAGTCCCAGGGACCACCACATACCTGGGGCCTGCAACAGATCCCCGAAATTATTTTTTTCAGCCCGGGGAGGTTTGTATGAATTGCCCTGTGGAGGTGGTGGTTCCCAAGGGCGTAGTGAGGCTGCGCACCTCCCCCATAAAACAATGTCATTGCCCCAGAGAAGTGGTATCCCCAGGGCTATGGGAGGGCCTTGGCCCCCCTGCATTCATTTTAGGAGTTTGCCCTAGGGAGTTGGCAGTCCCTGGGGATTTGATGAGCCCTGGGGTGGGGGGCCCATGCACTCCCCTCCTATTTTATGCCAATGCCTGTGGGTCCTGTCCCACCCGGTGGCAAAATGAAAAGCAAGTGCAGAAATTCATGAATAGTTGCAATTTTTGCTCCATTTTTTTTTTGTTAAATACTTTTTAGCCCAGGGGTGGGGGGGCAGGGGAGATCTTAGTGGACTCCTGCACTAAGGTTAGTGGGGTAGGGTAAAGTTGCCCCCCTTTCTGTTTTATTTTAGACTCGGCTGAATCTGAGTCTCAAAATGGCTGCCAACACTTCCTGGTTGAAGTGTTGGCTGCCAATCAGATCTCTGCATGAGATCACCAGTATTTGTGAAGTTGTTGTGACCGTAGATATACAAAATTGGATTTCCTTTCATTTCTCCTAAACTCCTGAACAGATTTACACCAAATAAAAAATTAGGCTCATATGCTTACCTTTATGCCAAATTTGGTGTAATTTTGTCCAGCGGTTAGGGCCGCAGCCATATCTAAAATGTCTATGGCAATTAACAAGGGAAATGTACTCTTTTTTCACCACTCTTTTTCTCTGCCCCCGCTTGACGGCTCACCCCAAAACCTTCCATTCCAGAAGGAACTTTTTTTGAAAATTTTGTGAAGATTCTTCAAGCGGTGCCAAAGATATAGGCAAGTCAAAAAACACTTTTTTTTATGGAAAGTATGTCCTGACTATAACTACCTACTGGTGACTGCCAGTAGGTAATATATATGTATTTACATGGCACTTGTGGTTCCATCTTACATCTGTATTAGTTATTGAAGATTATGAGCTATTAACATTGGAGACTGAACTCACGCAAGAGTCTATAGTGTGATTCCATTTGCGAATTCCAGTATAGTGTATTATCAAATTTTTGAGAGAATAAATAAGTGCATCAAAAATAGAGGAGCCGTATCCACTCAATGGTAATTGGTCCTTGTGAACTACCAAGGTAAGGATCAAAATGGGTGGATTGCATAGGGACTGCATGTGAAGGTAAAAATGAACAGAGAACAATATCCCAAAATTGCTCACTTACCACTGCTGTGCTTAGCCACTGCCAGTTGGTATGCTAACATTTGTGTTGCTACTGGTGTTGCACTGCTAGAATCTGGCAAACAGAGGCAGGCTCTCTTGTAGATACTCACTGAGGACTGATGCATGAGGCAACTGATCGACAATTGCCATCCTGGTGGAAGAGTGATGGCATAGAACTCTTCTGCACTGGTCTGTAATGCTAGTGTGCTGCAGTGTTCTGGCGGCAGCACAGTGATTCTGCACTATTGTTATGAGACTCTCACCAAAATAACAAGATTGCTGAGTTTTGGGCAGCAGTACCACTGAGTATGGGGAAC
Source organism: Pleurodeles waltl (assembly GCF_031143425.1). Lineage (NCBI taxonomy): Eukaryota > Metazoa > Chordata > Amphibia > Caudata > Salamandridae > Pleurodeles > Pleurodeles waltl. Next base: position 1,765,117,536 of record NC_090440.1, read on the forward strand.
TGAGTCCTATCCCAAACCATGTGGCAACTGTCAGCCTAACCCTTTTGGCTAGCTAGAAGCAGCTCACATAGATAAGCAGAAGCATATCTCAGTTCAATACGGTTTATTGAAGCAAATACATTCTATGTAAAAAGGCATGAAATGCGATTATGAGGATGATGAAACCACACACAAATACAACGGTGACCAAGAAAGTGAAACATAGAAACAGTCTCCACCTATTTGTTACCAATATTTCTACACACACTACTAAGATTCCTAAATGAGAGCAAGTTGCAATGATAGCCCTAATCCACCCATCAATAGGGTTTATTGAAGAAAATGCATTCTATGTAAAAAGACATGAAATGCGATTATGAGGATGATGAAACCAGACATTATACAAATCAGGGTTCCCCTATTAATCGATATGGAAGCGGAACAGGGAACAAAACCAACAAAATACAAAAACCCCCACCTTCACTAGTCATAGACCATACAGACAGACTGCACCCACAGATAGACCTCAGCCAACAAAATGTTGCGAGTACATCAACTAGGCAATAAAGGAACTCCACCTAAATATTAGAGAAATCTACTTGAGACACGGCCAGATATTCAGTCATTACAACCAGATAATATATAGCACAGAAAAGAAAAGAGAAGAGAAAGAAAAAGAAACAGACAGAGAAAAAAGCAAAAGAACCAAAAACCCTAAGCAGCACGGCTGCGGTAAAACATCCAAATAAAACCAGGGTTCCCCTATTAATCGATATGGAAGTGGGACAGAGAAAAAAAAAAAAAATACAAAAAACCCCACCTCCACGAGTGGTTCCAACAATTTTTTTTTTCAAATCCTCAAATGTACAAAGGATAATACATCAAGCCCCCATACAACAAAAGATTCATATCCAGATGATACATAACCATTTATTACATATCCATATTTTAAGCAAAAATAATTCTATTTATTACAATATTATAGTCATATATTCAGTGCAGACTGTTCTTGACCTCCTGAGAGGAAGACCACAAAAAATAAAAATAAACAATAATAAACGCATTCATACCATCACATGCATACCATTACAAATGGAAAGGTACAGCTTGAACAAAATGATGGAAAAAACTCCTAGACCCTCCATGGAAAAGAAAAGCACATAAATATTTACATCAATAAACACATGATACTAATACACACATGATATCACATGATATCACTTATTTGTGAGTCCTGAATGATCAAAGAATGTACATTCCTGAACGTTGTTTACGTTCTCTTTGAATAAATATCTTAATCAGAGTCAATATATTGCTGGAAACTGGTATCTTTAAATCCATGAAGTATAGGAGGTGTTACGTCCTTGTCCAAAATAGTGGTGCCGGAGAGCATTTTTGGTGAAATAGTCTTACCTTCTTTAGGGCCACACAGTCATTATCAATTTATATAGAACCATCTCAGGAGGAGCAATGGTAAATATAGGTTATACCCCTGTAATTTAAGATATCGATATTAGACTAAGGAGGCTTGAAAAGGAGAGACAGGAAGAGAAGCGAAAAAAAGAAGAAGAGAAATGCAAGCTACAAGAAAAGAGAGAAAAACTAGTTATGAACTGGATGTGATAACCTAATTTCCAGAGATTATTCAAGGTGTCAAATAGGGAGTAGTCCATAAAATGGATAGATGTCCAGGTGTGTAATACCATGCAAATAAACGTGCCAAATCTATGGTCTTGTGCACCTGATGCTCGTGCGTATAGCTGATATAACATACCATCAGACTGTGATGTGTCTGGGTGTGTGAGTGGCTGTATAAGTGTACGATTGTGTGTGGCTTTATCAGTGTGTGGCTGAGTGTGTGCGTGGCTGTGTTGGTGTGTGGCTCGGTGTGTGAGTTGGTTATCATGTCTGAGTGGGTACATAAGTGGCTGTATCAGTATGTGGCTCACTGTGTGAGTGGCTGTATTGGTGTGCGGATGGGTGAGTCAGTGGCTATATCGATGTGTGACTGGCTCTGTGAGTGGCTGTATTAATATGAGGCTGGGTGTGTGAGCCGCTGTACCAGTGTGTGGCTGGGTGTGTGAGTGACTGTATTAGTGTATGGCTGGGTGTGTGAGTGACTGTCTTGGTATGTGGCTGGGTGTGTGAGTGGCTGTATCAGTGTGTTAGTGGCTGTATGAGTGGCTGTATCAGTGTGTGACTGGGTGTGTGCCTGGCTGTATAAGCATGTGTGTGGGTGTGTGAGTGGCTATATTGGTGTGTGACTGGGTATATGAGTTGCTGTAGCGGTGTGTGACTGGGTGTGTCAGAGGCTGTATCAGTGTGCGCCTGGGTATGTGAGAGGCTGTATCAGTGGGTGACTGGGTGTTTGAGTGGCTTTATCAGTGTGTGACTGGATGTGTGAGTGGCTATTTTGGTGTGTGGCTGGGTCTGTGAGTGGCTGTATCTCTGTGTGAATGGGTATGTGAGTTGCTGTATCAGTGTTTGAGTAGATGTGTGAGTATGTGTATCAGTGTGTGGCTGGGTGTGCTAGTGACTGCATCAGTGTGAGTGGGTGTGTGAGTAGCTGTATCTGAGTATAAGTAGGTATATGATTGTATAAGTGGGTGTATGTTTTTAATTATACTCTGGAACACGCTCACAATATAATCTTATGGAGGAACACTGAAAGTACGTATTAGTACGCTGCATTACTCCAATAAATGGAGCCATTGATCTGCATTAAAAGAATAAAACAAATGTGAATTAGAATTACAACTTATAAAAGTATAAATGAAACTTAGGAATTTCAACAATGCATAACTTCATATAGGAACAATTCACTGCACATTTTTCATGCTGTAATGCTGTGTTATAATAAAAATGAGCATTCCATTTTCCTTGTTTTACTTTCCCCAGCTTTTATACTAAAGTACACCACCAATGCTGTATAAAGAACCATCCTTGAACAGTGGGGAAAACAATCATACAGATTGTAGAAAAATCCAGAAATGCACAATATGTCACTTTAATTAAGCAACACTGTGCATTGCACTCATTGCAGTTTTTTAAATGGTCATTTGCCTAAACTTGCACTACTAATCTAAAGAAAGATATGCTGAAAATGGGACCTTCATCATTAGAACTACTACTAGAAGTATAAGGCATACCAGTGTACAGAGAACCTTATAAAGACATCATCCCTGGTAGGCCTTACAATGTCATAAGTACTCTTAATGCATCTAGCATAATTACATTATTCGTCTTTTACATCTGTAAACTTCCCTAAAACGTTGGTTCCAGAAACAAAAGATAAGAATTTGGTAACTTATAAGGCAATCTTAGATAGACAGTGTACCAACCAGATGTAACAGTAACTCCTTCATGAAATACGATAGCATATGTTTTTCCAGAAACAATATTTGTCCTGCTTTAAAGTTTGTAAACGCAGTTTCCAATTTGCTGCCATCAGCTCTGCATCATTGTAGCATTAAAATAACATACTTGCCATTTCTACCCACAAATATTGTTGATCTGTTCGACAATTTGGGCATCTATCGTTTTGTGCAGCTTGTTTCAACAATCTTTCAAAAATCACAGTTTTTCAATATGATAATGCTATTTAAATAAAATGCTCCAAATCTATGTATGTGCTTGATGTGTATGAGCAATCTTCACACTCATGGTTCCATGAGTAACTAAGTCCAAGTAACTCATCAATTGGTGTTTCCTCTTCATCTAAAACAGCAAACATCACCATTAAAAAATCCTGTATATCTTTTTGAGTGTTTCATGTAAACTGTACAGATCATATATCTACAAGGTCTCAAATGTGAAACACACAATGGGGGTCCTTCTGACCCCGGCAGATGGTGTTAATATGGATGAAAGTACTGCCAACAGGCTGGCGGTACTTTTCTCCATATTAAGACATTGACCGCCATGGCAATAACGACCGCCAGGCTGGAGACTCCAGCCCGGCGGCCGTCACTTGCCCGCCTGCGGGATTATGACCCAGCCTACCGCCATGGTTTTCGTGACTTCCTTACCGCCACTTAAACCATGGCAGTTGGCACTATCAGTGACAGGGAATCCCTTCCCTGTCCCTGATAGAGGTCTTCACCACCCCTCTCCCCCTCCCCAGATTGCCCCCCACTCTCCCTCCTCCACAGATCCCCCACTACATACACGCACCTTCATGCACACACAAACACACGCATACACACACTCATACCCACATTCATCCACGCATGCATACATCTATTCACACACACTGACATACATGCAAGCACACACGTATTCACACAACTCAACATACACGCACTCACGCATCCATCCATGCACACACATACAACACGCATCACACAACTGCATATACACATGCACAGACATATACACACACACACAACACCCTCCACTCCCTCCCCTGTCAGAGCAACCGACTTACCTGATGTCAGGGGGTCCTCCGACAGAAGAAGGGATTGGGCGCTGCTGCCAGCACCAGTGTCTACCAGCAGAACACAGCCAGGCCGTATCATGGGTCATGATACGGTCAGCGTCAGTTTACTGGCGTGGCGCTGCTGCTGGCAGCAGTGCCACCTTACCGCCATCCGCCAGCCGCCAGCATGGCCACAGCCGGATTTGTGCCATCCTTCTGGTGGAAATCCGGCTGTGGTCATAATCCGGCTGATGGCTGGTAGCCCCGGCGATGGTCTTTTGGTGGCAGTGGCCTCTGCGGTAGGCAGTTTTTACCGCCAATATCATAATGAGGGCCTATGTGTTTTAGTTTTATCACTATGGAGATGTTGCAACAAAACACGCAGGCTCTCATTACAACCTTGGTAGGAAAACGCCCACAGTATCACGACCCACGAATAAACGCGGGGTCTTTCAACCGCGGTAAACCATTGCCGGTACACACCGCCGCGCTCAAAATACACACACACTTACAAAACTACACCACATTGGACAATTCAAAATACACACACCTGACACACATACACACACCACACCCTCACACTCATACCACTGTAAAACACCCACCCACATTACCCACAACCCTTTCAATGAAAAAATTAGAACAAGCAGAAAGAGAAAAGCAAATAGCACACCTTCACTCAGAGGCACAGAACACCATCACTCATACACCATCCACGCACATCACATAATACATCACAACACATCACCCCACACATCACCACCTCACACATATCACTCACACCACATCATGGCACCTCAAAGACACCCTAGGTTTTCTGAGGAGGAGCTAAGGGTCATGGTGGAGGAAATCATCTGGGTAGAGCCACAGCTATTCGGATCACAGGTGCAGCAGACCTCCATTGCAAGGAAGATGGAGCTATGGCGGAGAATCGTCGACAGGGTCAACACCGTGGGACAGCATCCAAGAACCAGGGATGACATCAGGAAGAGGTGGAACAACCTATGGGGGAAGGTGCGTTCCGTGGTATCAAGACACCAGATTGCTGTACTGGCGGTGGACCCCCATCTCCTCCCCCACAACTAACAACATGGGAGGTGCAAGTCTTGGCGATCATGCATCCTGAGGGCCTCACAGGAGTAGCTGGAGGACTGGACTCTGGTAAGTCAAATTTTTACTACTGTATCCCCCCACTCTACCTGCATGCCATCAATAACTCCTACCCCTACCCTCACCCCATCACTCCACCACCTCACATATATCCCACTATCAACCCACACATTCCAATACCAAGCCCTGGATGCTCCACCAATGCATGGACCCCCATCACAGACCTGCTTGGACACCCATCATCACAGCATGCACACTAGAGAGACTCACCCGCTCCACACAATCAGCAATCACACAAGGCCAAGGCAACAGGGAAAGCACAATTCTATAAGGAAAAGACACCCATTGTACAAGATGGCCCACACAGATACAATAACAATGCTTATGCATCCCAACAGGCCCCCTACCCAACGTCACTGGACAGGAGGTGCCAGCTACATCCAGTCCCCCCACAGAAGAGGCCCACAGTGATGACAGCAGCTCTGCACTCCAGGATCAGGATGACCAGCCTGGCCCATCTGGGACCTCTGGACAGTCGGTTCCCCTGCCACAGTCCCAACCTACCACAGACCCTCCCCCCTCAGCAAACACCAGCACAGCACCCACCCAGCGGGCCAATGCCACTGTCCCCAGGACACATCAATCAGCAGTGTGTCCACCACTACAGGGACCCCAGGCAACCCCACTAACCCAGGACGATCAGGGACCTGGGGTCAGTGGCATTAGGCACACGGTTCAGGGGACAGAGGCACAAGACAACAGGGAAGCTGGGAGGACTGCGACAGAGGGAAGACAGGCCCAGGGAACCGACCCTCCAGGAGGCACTCTCCAATATCATGGGAGCATACCACCATTCCCAGGAGACCATGGGCACAGTACTGGCCAAGTTTCAGTAGACCGAGCAGCTGCAGGAGGGACAGTAGATGACCTCACCAAAATCTACACCATCCTGACCGTGAGGGAGGCAGTGGCTCAACAAAGGGCCCATGACACTAGCCAAACCAAGGAACAGCCTTCCACCTCCGCCGGTGCTAGTGGACAGGAGGCACCGCCACAGGACCAAGAGGCCACCAGCACCCCACCCCCTGCAGAAGGAGAACTACCCTGCAAACGGTCCCTGCGATCCAGGCAGAAGACAGAGAACATTGCCAAGACCCTCACCAATAAATAGGACCCTCCTGATTGTCACCCTTCTGTCCCACTCTGTTTCCATGTCCACCTTGAACTGCCATTGCTCCCCTTCCTATGCCTCCTTGGACAATGCACCTGTGATACCAAGAGACTGGACTCTACCATGGACCTTCCTCCACCATCACTCCAGCTCCTTGCACATACCCCTATTCTCATTAGTACCTAAATAAACACCTTTTAATCAAATACCAATCTGGAGTCAGTCTGATGATTCACAAATGTATTACTACAACATTAGCAAAGCATTGCAAGGTATATGTTCATTTACTCATACCAATGTATGACAGTTGTTGGGCAGCAATACACATAGCAGAAGGCAGAATGGGGTACACAGATCTGAAAAAGGAAATCCAAAGGGAACAGTCAGTGTCCATAGACAGAGGTTAAGAGGCTACCATGTACAATGTCCTAAAGTAAACTGATATGTGAAGAGGAATTACAGTCTCTTACCTGTGTGTCACTGGAAGTACCGCAGGATGATGTTTGTCCTGTTGTCAACATCTTCTTCCTCTGCCTCCTCTTCCTCACTGTCCACAGGCTCCACTGCTGCCACAAGACCATCACCAGGCTCATCCTCTAGCAGAAAAGGCACCTGCCGTCTCAATGCCAGGTTGTGCAAAATACAGCACGCCACGATGATCTGGCACACCTTCTTGGGTGAGTAGTACAGGGAGCCATTTGTCAGATGGAGGCACCGAAATCTGGCTTTCAGGAAGCTGAATGTCCTCTCAATAATCTGCCTAGTTTGCCCATGTGCCTCATTGTAGCGTTCCTCTGCCCTTGGATTCCTCACTGGGGTCAGTAGCCATGAGAGGTTGGGGTAACCAGAGTCACCTGAAAATATCGAGGGACAATTGTGAGACACACACTAACCCTTAGAGATTACCCCATACCCAGACACCTACTCATACTGTGTGGAGACCTTGAGCTCACCTATTAGCCACACCCGGTGCCTCTGGAGTTGACCCATCATATAAGGTATACTGCTATTGCGCAAGATATAGGTGTCATGCACAGAGCCAGGATACTTGGCATTCACATGGGACTTGTACTGGTCCGCCAAACACACCATTTGCACATTCATCAAATGGTAGTTTTTTATATTTCTGTACACTTGTTCATTTCTCCGGGAGGGGGGGACAAATGCTACATGGGTACCATAAATGGCACCAATGATGTTGGGGATATGTCCCAGGGCACAGAAGTCAGCTTTCACTGTGGCCAAATCGTCCACCTGGGGGAACACGATGTAGCTGCGCATATGTTTCAGCAGGGCAGACAACACCCTGCTCAACACGTTTGAGAACATTGGATGAGACATCCCTGATGCCATGGCCACTGTAGTTTGGAAGGAGCCACTTGCCAGGAAATGGAGCACTGACAGGACCTGCACAAGAGGGTGGATGCCTGTGGGCTGGCGGATAGCTGACATCAGGTCTGGCTCCAATTGGGCACACAGTTCTTGGATTGTGGCACGATCAAGTCTGTATGTGATTATGATGTGTCTGTCTTCCATTGTCAACAGGTCCACCAGGGGTCTGTACACCAGAGGATGCCGCCATCTCATATGCTGCCTCAGCGGTTGTAGCCTATGGAGGAGAACGGTGAGCAGAAGGTCATTTACCACATAGATAGCACAACTGTGTCTAAACTAATGTTACAGAACCTGTGTGTTAAATCGTGAGTCAGTATATGTGCCAATATGTGCTGTGACGCAGTTAGGTGCCATGCCATATGCTCCCCTGAAATGGCAGCTGCCTGACTTGTGAGGAGGGGCAAGGGGAAATGAGGTAACTGCGCTGGCGTCGTGCAGCTTCTCAGTAGGCGGTCGAATTCCGCCGCACAACTCCGCATTGGTTATCATTGGGCCCTATGGGTCCTAGGAGCCAATGGCAATGTATGCCGGCAGTGACGGTACGCCCCGCCATGGACGTCACCACCATTTTTTACTCATTCACTCACTTGATACCTGACCATCACTAGGAGAGGACCTACACTGCAAGTGTTGTTGTGACCTGAGTCTGGAAGCAACAATTTCTACAGTGTCTGGGGAAAGAGCCCCTGCCTTCACTGCGGAGGAGTTGGCCAAACTGGTGGATGGGGTCCTCCCCCAGGACACGCTACTCTATGCTCCTCCAGACAAACAGGTGAGTACACTGTGAGCATGATGCGTGGGCAATGCCTGTTTGGAGTGGTGTGGATGTAAGCCACATGTTGGGGGTGGCCTGAGTGCTGCATGTGAGGTGGTCAGTGTATGTGCATCAGGGCATGGGTGGGAACTGGTGGGCAATGAGTATGACGCCTGGACGGGTAATAATTTTTTTTCGCTCTGTTTACCCTCTAGGTCAGCACCCACCAGAAGAAGGGTATTTGGCGTGCCATCGCCAAGGAGGTGCGGACCCTTCGGGGTCTATCACAGGCGTCGCACCCACTGCCGCAAGAGATGGGAGGACCTGCGCCGTTGGAGCAAGAAGATGGCGGAGGCCCAGCTGGGGCTGGCCTCCCAACGTGGAAGGGGTGCCCGTCGCACCATGACCCCCCTGATGTTCCGCATCCTGGCGGTGGCCTATCCGGAGTTGGATGGGCACTTGAGGGCATCACAGCAGCCACAAGGGGGTGAGTACAGTTTCAGAAATCTGACTTTGTGCGCTTTAGAAACTACATGGCTGGGGGATGTGGGCTGTGATTGCCCCTAGGCCAGGGCGATCATGCCTGGGTAGGTCCCTTGTTTGCAGGCTCAGAAGCACCCCTACCCCAATGGTCAATTGGGCAACTACTAGTGTGCAGGGTCCTGTGGATGTCAGGTGTGCAGGTGCTGGCGTTAGGCATTGTACCCCATGGGGTGGTGACTACCATAGTGAGTGGTTGGGCAAGGCCTAGTGCTTAGGGCAGCTCAGTGTGTGTTGTGTCCGCCAACGGTCGTGGTGTTGCTGGCATTGACCATGTGTGTCCTCTGTCTTCCCCCACTTCTTGTTTTGTCACCCTGTCCTGTCATTAGCATTATCTGGCGGAAGAGCTGAGGCACCATCGACAGAGGGAGCTGCATCCCACATGGCCCATGAGGGTGAATCCACGGAGGGTGAAGGCACCAGTGGGACGGAGGGCGAGGGGAGCTCCACGACGGGGACAGGAGGGGATAGCAGTGACAGCGACTTCTCCTGTGATGGAAGCTCCCTGGCAGTGGTAGACACCTCTGTGCCCACCCCAACAACAGATACATCCGCCACCCCCCCCTACCAGCACCACCCTCCCAGCAGCCCCTCAGTGTGTTTCCCGTACCCGCTCACCCAGGAGGGTTGGCATCTCCTTCGCCCCAGGCACCTCAGGCCCTGCCCCAGTCAGCTCCACTGCCCTCAGTGAGGAGGCTATTGTCCTCCTGAGATCCCTCAGTCAACCATTCTGAATGCCATCCAGGGTGCAACAAACAAATACATACCTGGAGGGCATTCATTCTGGCGTGGCGGCCCAACAGAGAGCATTTCAGGCTCTGGCCTCAGCACTGATGGCAGCCATTGTCCCTGTGTCCAGCCTCACCCCCTCCAGCTTTCACTACCCATATTCAATCCCCTGTACCTCAGCCTATCCCAAGCACACCTTCAGACCAGCAGGTACACACATCAACACAGAAAAGTGGCTCAGGAAAACATAAGCACCACACATCATCACACAGGCACTCACACAAGCACCATAGCCATGCACACATACCAACATCCACTTCCTCCACTGTGTCCCCCTCCTCCACCTCCTTCCCAGTATCATCTCCACTGACACCTGCATGCACTACATCATCAGCCACTGCCTCCATTACCAGCACGCCCATCACAACACATGGCTCACGAGCAATCACTACCCCCACAACCATTCACATGTCCCCTGTGTCCTCTCCCAGTGTGTCTGTGAGCCCTCCTCCCAAAGTACACAAACGCCGGCACACACCCACTCAACAGCCATCCACCTCACAATAGCCTCCAGCCCATGAACCTTCACCCAAACTCAGCAGATGTACACTTCCTACAACCACTACCTCTTCCTCCACTCCCCCACCCCTCCATCTTCCCGCCCCAGTGCGTAAAAAAAAATGTCCTAGCTAACATTAACCTCTTCCCTACACCTCCCCCCCCCGGCCTTCTCCTATGGCCAGGATGTCTAGATCCCAGCCCAGCATCTCAGCCACCAAATCTGCGTCCGCTGTGGTCCCTGTAAGTCCGGGAGGATCGAAAGATGCACCCGTCAGAGCTGCCAGTGTGCCACTTACAGATGGGAAGGACCACCCGATTTCGCCACCTGCCAAGGTCAAGAAGGGTCCGGCATGCAGTAGGGGAAAGTCGCACCACCCACCCAGCAAGGCCTCATCCAAACACAAATAGGACAGTGCCAAGGCCCCAGCAGCGACTACCAAGGTGGGGAAGGGAAACAAGACAAAGGCCAGGTCACCTCAGGGCACGATGCCTCCTGGTGAGGGGCTGGTGACCACCATTTCCCCAGAGATGCCAGCGACCTGTACCATGTTCACCACCACCGCAACGAGCGCCATATGCACCACCGCCTGCACCACCACCTGTACCGCCGCTGCCACAACGTCAGTCTGCAGCATCCTCCCCAAGGATCAGCCAACCGAGGATGCCGGAGACGGTCTGGTGTCTCCCTCCACCACTACAGACACCTGTACCATGGGCAGCACCGGCAGCATCTCCGCCACAGCCACCGCCACAGCCACCGCCACCTGCACCACCATCTGTACCACCACGTGCCCAGCCGGTGCCACTACATCAGACGTCAGCAGCATCACCAGTGGGCAGCCGTCCGAGGCTGCAGGTGATGTCCTGGACCCTGGACACACCACATGAGGCACCACTGCCAGCACTGGCACTACCAGCAGTTTGCAGCCTAAGTCGCCGCAGGATGGAGTGTGGCTCTGCCTCCATGGAGTATAATTCCACCTGTTCCATGTACATCTCGTGACTCAGACACCAAGGTGAGAGAATCTTAACTGCCACACCCCAGGTGCAGCATCAATGCCCCCTCCAGAACCAGTGGAGAAAGGCATCCACTCCCTCTATCCTTGGCAGGATGAAGCAGACTGGGCACAATGCCCCCTCCAGAACCAGTGGAGAAATGCATCCACTATCACTATCCTTGGCAGGATGAAACACTCTGGGCACAATGCCCCTCCAGAACTAGTGGAGAAAGGCATCCACTCCCCCTATCCTTGGCAAGATGAAGCAGACTGGGCACAATGCCCCCTTCCCCTTTGTGAATGGCATAGAATTTTTTTTTTCAGAGCAGTCAGTGGTCTATGGAAAACGGGCTGCATTCCAAAAAAGAAACTGCTTTATTTAAAAGCAGTCACAGACATGGTGGTCTGCTGTCTCCAGCAGGCCACCATCCCTGTGAGTGTCGCCACTCGCAAGGGCGATGAGGTGGGCCTTTGCGACCCACTTGCGAGTCGCAGATTGTGTCAAGGACACCATCCTACATTCTGGATTGCGACTCGCAAATTGCCAGTCGGTCTGACTCGTAATTTGCAAGTCGCAATCCAGAATTTTGCTACATCTGGCCCAAAATGTACAGGTTGTCAGACAGGGTGAAGGCCAGCATCAAGGAGGAAGTGGCTAAGATGCTGGCTCTTGGAGTGATTGAGAAATCCAGCAGTCCTTGATCCGGCTCTTTGGTGCTAGTACCCAAGGCTACTGCACCCGGGGCAAAGCCAGAACTTCAGTTCTGCGTGGACTACCGTGGTCACAAAGACAGATGCTCACCCCATCCCCTGAGCTGATGAGCTCGTAGACAGGCTAGGCGGTGTCAAATTCCTCAGTACTTTTGATCTCAGGGTACTGGCAGATCGCCTTGACTGAGAGGGCCAAAGAGAGATCCGCTTTTCCCACTCCTGAGGGACATTACCAGTTCAGAATGACACCCTTTGGGTTGAAAGATGCCCCCGCTACCGTCCAACAGTTGGTTAACTGGGTCCTAGCTGGGAAGGAATTCTGCACTGCCTACCTAGATGACATTGCTGTCTACAATCTCAGCTGGGAGGAACACCTGCTCCACCTCCAAGAGGTGCTCCAGGCCTTGCAACAGGCAGGCCTGACAATCAAGGCCAGAAAGGGCCAGATTGGGCAGAGTTCCGTTATGTATTTGGGACACCTAGTAGGTGGTGGCAAAGTGCAGCCCCTCATTAAGAAAATCATGGCCTGGCAACCACCTAGAACCCAACCAGAAGCTAGAGCCTTTCTGGGCCTCACTGGGTACTACCGTAGGTTTGTTAATGGTTATGGCACCATAGTGGCCGCCTTAATAGAACTAACATCCAAAAAGCAACCTAGGTTGGTGAATTGGACAGAGACTTGTCAGAAAGCCTTTGACTCTCTAAAGGAACCCATGTGCACGGCACCCATGCTCAGTGACACTAACTACTCCAAGGAGTTAATCGTGCAGGCAGACGCTTCAGAGCATGGCATAGGGGCAGTTCTAGCACAGCTGAATGAGGAGGGCCTAGACCAACCAGTAGCCTTTATTAGCAGAAGGCTATTACCACGGGAACAGAGGTGGGGTGCCATTTGAAAGAGAAGCATTTGCTGTGGTCTGGGCACTGAAGAAGCTGAGACCATACCTGTTTCTGACTCACCTCCGGGTTCAGACAGACCACAAGCCCCTCAAATGGCTCATGCAGATGAGGGGTGAAAATCCTAAACTCTTGAGGTGGTCCATTTCCCTACAGGTGATGGACTTTACAGTGGAGCATCGCCCGGGGACTGACCACGCCAATGCTGATGGCCTCTGGGTCTCTCCAGATTCTTCCACCTTAGTGTGAGAGGTCCCAGGGGTTGGGTAGCTCTCCCCACTTTCAGCATGGGGAGACACATGTTAGACCTGACAGCCTTAGGGTGGTCATCCCCCAACTTTTTACCTGCCTCCCTCCACTTTTCTGACGTTGTTTTTGCTGTTTTTAGGACTCTGCGCACTTTACCATTGCTAACCAGTGCTAACATGTATAATCTCTCTCCCTTAAACATGGTAACATTGGTTCATTCCCAGCTGGCATATTTGATTTACTTGTAAACATTAAGGGGGTGATTCTGACCGCGGCGGACGGCGGTCGCCGCCCGCCAAGCGTTTCCCGCCGAAAGACCGCTCCGCGGTCAAAAGACCGCAGCGGTCATTCTGGCTTTCCCACTGGGCTGGCGGGCGACCGCCGAAAGTCCGCCCGCCAGCCAAGCGGGAAACACCCTTCCCACGAGGAAGCCGGCTCAGAATGGAGCCGGCGGAGTGGGAAGGTGCGAGGGTGCAGTTGCACCCGTCGCGAATTTCAGTGTCTGCAAAGCAGACACTGAAATTCTTTGTGGGGCCCCCAGGGGCCCCACGACACCCCATACCGCGGGCGAACCGCCAGGAACAGGATGGCGGTATGGGCTGTCAGAATCCCCATGGCGGCGCAGCAAGCTGAGCCGCCATGGCGGATTCCCATGGGCAGCGGAAAGTCGGCGGTACACCGCCGACTTTCCGCTTCTGGCCGCGGCTGTACCGCTGCGGTCAGAATGCCCGGCGGAGCACCGCCAGCCTGTTGGCGGTGCTACCGCCAACCTCCGCCATGGCGGTAATTACCGCCAGGGTCAGAATGACCCCCTAAGTCCCCAATAAAGTGCACTACAAGTGTCCAGGCCCTATATATTAAATGCTACTAGTGGGCCTGCAACACTGGTTGTGCCACCCACATAAATATCCCCTTAGCCATGTCTCGGGCCTGCCAATGCAAGGCCTGTGTGTGCAGTTTCACTGCCACTTCGACTTGCCATTTAAAAGTACTTGCCAAGCCTTAAACTCCCTCCCCTTATTCTACATATAAGTCACCCCTAACGTAGGCCCTAGGTAACCCATAGGGCAAGGTTGTATGTAGGTAAAAGGCAGGACATGTACATGTGTATTTTATATGACCTGGTAGTGGAAAACTCCTAAATTCATTTTCCACTACTGTGAGGACTGCTCCTATCATAGGATAGCATTAGTACTACCCTCATACACTGTTTAATTGGTAGATTCTGATCAGAAAGGGGTAATCAGGTCATATTTAGTATGGCCAGAATAGTAATATAAAATCCTGCTTATTGGTGAGGTTAGATTTTATATTGCTATTTTAGAAATGCCACTTTTAGAAAGTGAGCGTTTCGCTGCACTTAAAATCCATCTGTGTCTTACAGCCTGTCTCCAATCAACGTATGGGCTGGTTGACAGCTTCCTTGTGCATTTCACCCAGACAACCACAAACACAGAACACTCAGTCACACCAGCACTCATCTGCATACTGAATGGGTCTTCCTGGGCTAGAAGGGTGAAGGGCCTGACACTCACATTTCAAAGGCCAATGGCCTGCCCTCACACAATGGACTGCCAAAGCCCCTACTGGGAGCCTGGCAGACAGACCTATATTGAAAGGGCAACTTCAAAAAGGCATTTTTGGGTATATAAACTGGGTCTCTGATCCTACCAACTCAACACTTCCGGACCTGAAACCTGCAACCTGTCAAGAAGAACTGCCTGGCTGACCAAAGGACTCATCTGGACTGCTTTGCTGAGAAGGACTGCTGCCCTGCTGTTGCCCTGCTGACCTCTGACTTTGCTGATAAGTGTTCTCCAAGGGCTTGGATTGAGCTTGCCTCCTGTTTTATGAAGTCTCAGGGCCAAAAAGACTTAGGCCCTCATTATGACGGCCGCCAATGTACCGCCGCGTTGGCGAATATCCGTTCACCATATTATTGTATTGCATTGTATTGTAATAGTATTTATATAGTGCTTACTACACGTGACGAGGCGTCGAATCGCTTTTCGGCAAGTAGCACGCTAATCCGGAACCCAACAAGAATTAGTGGTGGTTTAGTATAGGGAAATCTGAGTACAGTTTTAGTATTATTATGAGTTAATTTGAGCCGTCGATAAGAGAGTTTGTTAGTTAGATTGACTGGAGTAATGGAGGGGTGGAGGAGGAAAGAATCCAGAAGTGTTAATTGGGAGTTTATGGTAATAGGATTTAGGCTTGGGATGAATAAAGGGAGGATGGAGGAGGGAAGAGCCTGTGGAAGGGGTTAGGTAGATCATAGTACCAGGGTGAGATGAATTAGGGCGAATATAATAGGTTTATTTGGGAGATCATGGTAGTAAAGTGAGGTTTGGGTGAGTTAGATGTGGAAGCGGAGGGAAGAGCTTAGGCACAGTTATTTAGGAGATGAAAGTAGTAGAATGGATTTGGGATGAGTGGGAATGGAAGATAGATTGATAGAGACATGACATATGGTGATGGGTAGATAAGTGTGATATAAGATGAGAGCAGGGATTCATAAGTATCTAGTATAACAACTTATGTAGGAGTTATGCAATGACCTATGAACATGTTAAGCATAGGATACCATACACACACACACATATATATATATATATATATATATATACACACACACACACATACACACATGAATACACACACATATGCAAACATATATGTACATACATATTTAAACCATGAGCAAATATACTTAGTTAAACAGGTTTAAAGAGTGTGTGAGTAGTTTATTGTTATGACATTGTAGCGATACATATTTTCTAAAGAACTATATATAACTAGAATATACACATAATCAGAAAACAATATTTATCAACATAGGCATATGCAGTCCATAGTTGTTTGAATATGGTGGTTATGAAGGAAAGAGCCAACTCTTGAGTAGTTTTCTGAAGACAAGATAGTTATCTGTGACTCTTATAGTTGGGGGTAATGAATTCCATAGTTTGGCTGCTTGAATGGCGAAGGATGTACCACCTATAGTCTTTTTCTTGTATGGTGGTGTTCTAAGGTGGGGTGCCAATGTTGAGCGGAGGTTTCTTTGTTGAATGTATTAGGTTATTTTGTTTCTGATAGAAAGCAGTCCTGTCCCATGTAAAGCTTTGTGGGTGATACAAGGCAGCTTGAAAGTGCATCTTTTGGCAACGGGTAACCAGTGTAGTACTCTCAAGGCAGGGGAGATGTGGGCTTGTGGCTTTACATGTAATAGTAGCCTAGCTGCGGAGTTCTCAATACGTTGTAGTTTTTTCATTATAAATAGAGATGATCCATGGTAGAGGCCATTGGCATAATCCAGTTTGGATAGTACAAGCGAGATAGTAGCTTGCACCTTGTGTGGAAATCCGAGGTGGGGGAATATGCGTCGTAGAGTCTTCAAGGTGATGAAGCTTGTTCGTGCTAATTTGTCCACTTGGGCATTCATAGTTAACTTGGAGTCCATGGTGATTCCAATTTTTTTTAACGTCCTTGGATAATTGAGGAGGTGGTCCAAGATCGTCAGGCCACAGTGGGTCATAACTTTTCCAGTCACCACATATGAGTATTTCTGTTTTGGAGGCATTGAGTTTGAGATGGCTCCAGGTCATTCACTGTTCAATGGCTCTGAGGCAACTGAAGATTTCTGAGTTTTCAATGTTTTTGGGGCATTCTAATTTAAGTAGTATTTGTGTGTCATCTGCATAGTTGTAGCATGTGAGATGGAAATCATTGATCAGTTGTGGTAAAGATATTATGTAGATGTTGAAAAGCAAAGGTGAGATGATTGATCCTTGAGGGACCCCTGCTTTTGTGAGGTAGGATTTGGACGAGAAGGGGTAGAATAGATAATATTAGGTCTTTTTTGAAGATAGTATGTAATCCAATTGAGATCAGTCCCTTCTATGCCGGCCTCGTGGAGTTTTTGATTTAGGGTGTTATGGTCAACCATATAAAAGGCAGCCAAGAGGTCCAAGAGAAGTAGTGCAGCAACTCCATTGCGGTTGACTGTGTTTTTAAGATCATCCCAGATTGCTATGAGTGCCGATTCAGTACCTCTTCCTGGGCGCAATCCAGTTTGGAAGTCTGAAAGTAAAGAATTGTCTTCAATGAATTGTGACATCTGGGTGAATGCTGCTCTTTCTATCAGTTTGCCCAGGAAAGGTCCATTTGTGATTGGTCTGTAGTTGTTGGGGTCCTGCGGGTCTAGGTTTGCTTTCTTTAATGACGGTCGTATGTATGCCTTTTTCAAGTTTCAGGTTTCAAGAGCTGTTGATGATTCTTCTTACAGGTGTGGCAGCAGAAGTAGATAAATGAATGTTCTTGAAGATTTGTGGTGGACAAGGGTCAGAAGGGCAACCAGAAGGTCTGCTTGCTTTGACCAAATCCATAAATTCACCTTATGATATTTGTTTGAAGGACTGTAGAGGCTGGGTTGGTTTATTCTTAGAGGGTATTTTAGGAAAGGGTTTAGTGCTGATGGTTTTCTTCTGTTTTAAATAGGAGTCCAATGTGTCTGCCTTGGTTGTGTAATGAGTTGCCAGTTTGTTTGTGAAATCTTGAGTAGTGGGATGACTTCCTTCCATGCATGTAGGTTTTCGAAATTCATTGAGAATGTTATAAAATTCTCTGGTTGTAGATTTAGCATTTTTAATTATGTCTGAGTAGTACCTTTTTTTTTAGCTTTTTTGATTGATGATTTGTATATTCTGTTAAGATTGTGTAGCTGCAGTTTGTCTTGACTGTTGTTTGATTTGATCCAGGTCCACTGCAACTTTCTGATTTGTTGCTTTATTTTTTTAAGTTCTGTGTTTCTTCAAGGTGTTGGTTTTCTTTTGTTGTGTTTAGTTTTTCTGAATGGTATTAGGATATCAAAAGCTTCCTGTAGCCACTCTTAAAGTTGTGGAACATAATTAATTGTATCTAGATCTGTGTTGGCTGTTAGTTGTGTTTCTAAATCATCAAAATTGAGTTTGCTCCAACGTCGATAGATGCATGTATGTAAGTAGTTGTGGGGTGTGTTGATTTGTGGAGTTTTATGTCGGAAAGTTATCAAATGGTGGTCTGACCATGTGATTGGCGTGATGCTATGAATGGTAACTAGTTCAGGCTTAGCAAAAATGACATCTAGGATGTGTCCAGCGATGTGTGTGGGATTGTGTACAATCTGATGTAGGTTCAATGCGACTAGGCCAGAATTGATAGCTTTGGATGGGGCATATTGGGTTTGTCAAACCAAATGTTTAGGTCCCCAAAAATGCATAGGTTTGAGTATAATGTCATAAGGTTTGAGACTGCATCTAGAAAAGCATCTGGGAATGTTGAGCTGTTAGGTGGAGGTCTGTAAAGGAGGAGAAAGTTACAGGAGGAAGTTGGAGTATGGTGGCATCTGGTGAGGAGGGCTTTACAACCTTGTATGGAAATGTTGTCTATTTTACAGAGATTTATTGCCTGTTTGAATATAATAGCTAGTCCACCTCCTCTCTTGCTTATACGGTTTTGTGTGATGGTTTGATAGCCCGGAGGAAGGTCTTCATGCAACACTGGGGCCATGTCATCTCCCAACCATGATTCTGTTATGAGTAGTAAGTCAGGTTGTGTGTCCGTGAGCAGGTCGCAGATGTGGTGTTTGTTTTTTTAGAGGGACCAAGCATTTATGAGCTGGCAGTTTAGAAAAAGTGTGTTAGTGGCAGTGTTGTTTTGTTTAGGAGAAGGGTAAGCAGTATAATTTGAGCTTGAAGCAGGTGTGTTGTTAGTTGTGATAACTGTGTGAGGGTCACAATAGTCTTGTTTTTCAATATAGTGTTCCTCATCAAGCAGGTTTAGGAGGCATTTTGTTGGGTCTGTGTGTGTGGGTGGTGGACTTGGTGGCTGAGAGAGACATGAAGAGTGTACTGTTTTTTGTAGGGTAGCTTTATTATGTAATAGACATGGACATATGAAGTTGTTAGGAGTGGCATGTTGTTCATTTTGTTTGCGTCTGTTTAGTGTGGATGGAGTATGGGTTCGGGGTGGTGGAGGAGCATGAGGATCATGATGTAAGGCTCTAAATTGTGCAATGGAGGAGAGGAGAGGGAATGAAAGTTGCTGGGTTGGGGTGCTTGTGTTAGGTGTTTGTGAAGAGTGAGAATGTAGTGGTAAAGATAGGACAGGACTTGTATTCTTTGTGTAGTCATGAGGGTGGGGATGGGTGACGATAAGTATAATGAAAGTTTGTGTTGATTTGATGTGCTGATGTGTGTGGTCTATATTGTCTTTGCGGAATAGTGAGAGGGGATATTGATGTAGTTGTTTTCGGTGAGGGATTTGTATGTGAGTTAGTGCTGGTGAGTGGAATTAGAGTATTACAGGGGGTGTTGATGTGTTTTGGAGATGAATGTATGAGGTGTGTAAGAGGGGATGGGTGTGTGTCAGGGGAGTTTGTGTTAGTTGCGATGACTGGAAGAGGTAATATATGTGGTGGAGTGGAGTGTGAGGATTGTATTGTTGTGTGTAATTGGTGAAGAGAGGGGAAGGGTGTTTGTAGATGGTGTGTTGGAAGGCTGGGTTTGGGAACTGTTATGATGAAAGGTGGTCTGTGTGGAACAAACAGAGGATAGTGTTGTTGATTTGTATGAACAGGGAGTGTGTAGCTGGAAGGCTGAAAGTAATGTATAGTGTGGTTTTGTGTTGTGCGGGTGATGGCAGGTTGTGTTAGTGGGAGCGGACAGAGTCGTGTTTGCTGTGAGAATACAGGGGTGTGACTGTTGTAGTTGTGGAGGATATGTGTTGTATAAGGGGTATTGTGTTGGATGACGGGACATTGCAATCTGTCTGCGGTCAGTTTGTGATGCATGAGTTGGATGTCTTTCCAGATAATGTGTTTGCATGTTGATGGATGTGCAGGGAGTAAAGTCCTTTCTGGTCAATAGAGGATTGGGCAGCATTTCTGGCCCTAGGCCCTACCAGTCCCAAACAGTCCCAAACAGGCAGCTGCCCTTGTCCTCTCCGCCCTTAGCCGAGACGCCCGGGCCGAGACGCCCTGAGTCCTAGGCCTAAATAGCCCTACTGGCCAATAGAGACCTAGTCCTAACCCTAACCAATCAGATTTGTAACCCTGATTCAAACAACTAATGGGAGACCCAGCCCTAATCACCAATCATACCCCTTAACCTGACAACCAATCACAACCCCAGCCCTCGAACCAGGAACCAATCAGAAACTCAGCCCTATCCACCAACCACAACCCCTGCCCTAGAGCCAGGAACCAATCAGATTCTCAGTCCTATCCACCAATCACAACCCCAGCCCTAGAGCCAGGAACCAATCTGATTCTCAGCCCTATCCACCAATCACAACCCCAGCCCTAAAGCCAGGAACCAATCAGATTCTCAGCCCTATCCGCCAATCACAACCCTAGCCCTAAAACCAGGAACCAATCAGATTCTCAGCCCCAACCAATCACAACCTCAGCCCTAGAACCAGGAAGCAATCAGAATCTCAGCCCTATCCACCAATCACAACACCAGCCCTAGAACCAGGAACCAATAGAAAAACCAGCCCCGAACAACCTATCACAATACCATATGCAACAACAAATAGGAACTTATATAAGGGGCAAGTTAACTGAAGTCCAGTCCCTGTGGGCAGGGAGGAGGCAGCTGCTGCTCTATTCAGAATCTCCTTGGATACAGACAGGCTGAATCCACACTTCCAAGCTAGCAGAGTCTACTTTCCAGATAAGGGAGAGATTGTTTAAAAAAAAAACTCTGAAATACTGCTTGTCGCGCACTCTGAAATGTGGCTTTTTCAAGGCAAAAAACAGGGAATGCAGACAGTTTCTAAACACAATTTAAATCACAGAAACCAGCAGTTTCCTAAATACACTCTGCAAGAAGTATGTAGCCTTTTTATTTAGAAAAGAGGGGGGAAGGGGGCTTTTATGCAGTCTTGTGCCACAAACAAGAAGGGAAATTCACACAGTCACGGCTAACAAAACACCACTTTAAAAGGTCAAGCTGCCTGAAACACAGAGAGTCTACAGTAAAACAGGCATGGGCAGCAGTAAAAAACACTTTTAAACAAATAATACTATTTCCCAGAAAAGTCTGGGGCTCCTTACCTAGGTCTTCTAGAAATCCTTGAACACTGGGCTGTATTAGGGCACAGGGAAAATGCTGAGCTCACAAAATGGAGGTGGCTGTCTTGGGCTTCCCTCCACAAACTTAAGGGGCCAGAGCAGGTGTGGGAGGAGGGCACAGGCTGCCATGAACTCAGAGAGTCAATCAGCTAAGTCCAGTCCCTGTGGGCAGGGAGGAGGCAGTTACTGCTCTATTCAGAATCTCCTTGGATACAGATAGACTGAATCCACACTTCCAAGCTAGCCGAGTCTACTTTCTAGGTAAGGGAGAGATTGTTTAAAAAAAACTCTGAAATACTGCTTGTCACACACTCTGAAATGTGGCTTTTTCAAGGCAGGAAACAGGGGATGCAAACAGTTTCTAAACACAATTTAAATCACAGAAACAGATTAAGCAGTCTCCTAAGCACACTCTGCAAGAAGTATGTAGCCTTTTTACTTAGAAAAGAGGGGGGTCGAGGGGGCTTTTATGCAGTCTTGTGCCACAAACTAGAAGGGAAATTCACACAGTCATGGCTAAAAAAATACCACTTTAGACCAAAGTTCAGTGATAAACTGGCGGTCCCAAAACCCACACCATTACACCAACAAACAAATGCCCATCACATTATGACCCGCGAATCACCACGGTGGACATTCAATGGCGGTAAACCATTGGCGTTACATACCACTGCGCTCAGAATGGACACCCACATACAAAACAAAACTACATTGGCCTATACTAAAAACACACACCTGACAACCATACACACACCACACACCAACAGCACTATAAAACACACACCCACATTACCCATAACCCTTTATGAACAACTATTTCCACCATGAGACTGAGAAGAAGAGCACAGAGACAACTAGACGCACACACCACATACACCCATGTACCCGTCACGCACTCCACATCACACACCCCACCACATTACCCAACACACCCTCACCAACTCACATCACACAACACCCATGGCACCACAAAGGCACCCCCATTTCACTGAGGAGGAGTTAAGGGTCATGGTGGAGGAAATCGTCAGGGTAGAGCCACAGCTCTTTGGAGCACAGGTGCAGCAAACATCTATAGCAAGGAAGATGGAGCTATGGCAGAGAATCGTGGACAGGGTCAACACCATGGGACAGCATCCAAGAACAAGGGACGACATCAGGAAGAGGTGGAATGACCTACGGGGGAAGGTACGTTCCATTGCAGCAAGACACCAGCTCGCCATACAGAGGACTGGCGGTGGACCCCCACCTCCTCCCCCACAGCTCAAAGCATGGGAGAAGCAGGTACTGGCAATACTGCATCCTGAGGGACGCGCTGGAGTTGGTGCCATCACACACCCTCACCCTCACTCCGATCACTCCACCACATCCCACACACGCCACCATCACATCTCACTAATCCCAATGCCAGGCCCTGCATGCTGTACCAATGTATGGACACCCCTCCCAGCACTGCATGGACACTCATCATTAAAGCATGCACAGCATAGAGAAACTAACAATCCCACAATACACCAACATACACAAGCAAAAGCTGGCAGGGGGACAATAACCATAGAGGAGAAGCTACAGATGTACAAATGTCATACACATCAAGCATAATACATCATTTACATCCCCACAAGTACCCCAGCCAATGCCTCTGGACAGGAGGTGCCACCACTATCCAGTCCCCCAACAAAAGAGGCCCACAGTGATGACAATAACTCTGGACTTCTGGATCTGGAAGATCTACCAGGCACATCAGGGACCACTGGACAGCCGGTCACCCAAGCCCACTCACAGACCACCACAGAGTCTCCCCCATCAGGAACCAACACTACAGCACACACCCAGCGAACCCACACCTCTGTCCCCAGGACACGTCAATCAGCAGTGTGCCCACCTGTACAGGGACCCTAGGCCACACCTCACCCACAAGACAATCAGGGACTTGGGGTCAGTGGCAGTGGGCACACAGTTCAGGGGACAGAGGCACAGGCCAACAGGGACACTGGGAGGACTTCTGTGTGCCAGGGGGAGGACAGGGGCAGGGAACCGACTCTCCAGGAGGCACTCTCCAAGGTCCTGGGAGCCTACCAACATTCCCAGGACACGATGGGCCAGATCCTAGACAACGTGCAGGAAAACAGGCGGCTGCAGGAGGGACAGTATCAGGGGGGACTTGCAGGCCATCAACAACATAGCAGGAGTGCTGGCAGACACGGCCAATATCATGAGGGAGGCAACAGCACACCAGCTGGCCTCTACCACTAGCCAGTCATCTGAACAGCCCTTCAATTCCGCTGCCGCTAGTGGCCAGGAGGCCCCGCCACAGGACCAACTGGCCACCAGCACCCCTCCCCCTGCAGAAGGTGAGCCACCCTGCAAATGTTCCCTGCAAACCAGACATAAGCCAGAGACACTTGCCAAGACCACCCCCAGGAAATGAGACTCTCCTGATGGTCCCCCTTGTGTCCCACTCTGTCACCTTGTCCACCTTGAACTGCCATTGCTCCCCTTCCCATGTCCGAATGGACAATGCACCTGTGCAACAAACAGATTGGAACAATACCCTGGAGTTTCCTCAATCATCACCCCATTCCATTGCACATTTCCCTCTATATTTTAGCACAACAATAAACACCCTTGGATAAAACTCAACTACTAGTATTTCATGTATTGCAAATTTGTATTGATTGAAACAGCAACAACCATTGCAAATGAACTGTAAGTAGTATGAGCATAGAATTAATTACCAGTAGCTGGCTGTTGTGATCACATCAGGAGAATGTTGTCATATCACCAACATCTGTAATATGAATATCCATAGGTAACAGTAAGTAGGGGAAAGAAGTGGGTAATGCCAGCATGCCAATGCCACACAGAATACACCAATAGTAATAGAAATGTGAAGTAGCACTGTCCTGTCTGTGTGTCATTAAAAGTACAGACGTATCACCAATGTTCTGTTGTCCACATCCTCAGCCTCATCCTCATCCGCACTGTCCTCGGGGTCCACTGCTGCCACACGGGCATCTCCAGTCTCCTCTTCCTGCAGAAAAGGTACATGCAGTCTGAGGGCCAGGTTGTGCAACATGCAGCATGCCCCCACTGTCTGGCAGACTTTCTTGGGTGAGTAGCACAGGGATCCACCTGTCAGATGGAGGCACATGAACCTGGCCTTCAGGAGGACAAAGGTCCTTTCAATGATCCTTCTGTTTCGCCCATCTGCCTCATTATAACGTTCTTCTGCCCTTGGCATTCCTCACAGTGGTCAGCAGCCATGATAGGTTTGGGTAACCAGAGTCACCTGCAAATATTGAGGGACAACATTTAGCCACACACTATCCTATATGGCCAACAGCATAGGCATACACCAACATATACTGGGTGGGAACCAGGGCTCACCTATTAGCCACACCCTGTGCCTCTGTAGTTGGGACTTCACATTTGGGATGCTGCTATTGCTTAGGACAAAGGCATCATGCACCGACCTAGGATACTTAGCATTGATGTGGGAGATGTACTGGTCCGCCAGGCACACCATCTGCACATTCATGGAGTGGAAACTCTTACGATTCCTGAACACGTGTTCATTTTGCCAGGGGGGGGAAAAATGCAATATGTGTTCCCTCAATCGCCCCAATTATTTTGGGGATATATCCCATTGCATAAAACCCGGCCTTCACAGTGGCCAAATCCTCCACCTAGAGGAAGCAATGTAGCAGCACATGTGTTTTATCAGGGCAGACAAGATTCTTGCCAGCATCATTGAGAACATTGGCTGTGACGTACATTGGCTGTGACATTCATAATGCCAAGCCCACTGTCACTTGGAAAGAACCAGTTGTCAGGGAATGGAGCACGGATAGAACCTGCACAAGAGGGGGGGATCCCACTGGGAGGAACGATAGCTGATATCAGGTCAGGTTCCAACTGGGCACACAGCTCTGTGATTGTGGCCCTGTACAGTCTATAGGTGAGTATAATGTGCCTGTCCTCCAGAGTAGTCAAGTCCACCAGGGATCTGTACACAGGGGTATGTCTCCATCTCCTATTCATCTGCAGCTGTAGGTATCTAAGGGACACAAGAGTGAGTAGGCTGTCACAATTTGAACAACTATACCACAACAGCAGTCCACATCGTGCAAACATGTTTTGGAACAGTGTAATTGAAAACGTATGTGCCTATTTATCCTGTGACGCAGCAATTATCGATAGGCCTGTTCACCCCCCCTGAAATGGCGACCACCTGTCCTGTGTGGAGGGACAGGTGGAAGTGAGATAATGCCACCGACGTTGTGTGCCGTGGCGGTAGGCAGCCGTGAACTGCCGTGCAATTCCTCATTGGTTCATATGGCGCCCTATGGGGTACAGTGGCCAATGGGGATCTATGCCGGCAGTGACGGTATGCATGGCCGCGGACGAGAAAGTAATTTTATTTCACATTCCTCACTTGTTTCTTGACCTTTCATAAGAGAGGACCTACACTGCATGTACTGCTGTGACCTGCGTCTGGAACCTAGCATGGCCCGTGTGACTGGGGAAAGGGCCCCAGCCTTCACTTCTGAGGAGCTGGTGCGACTGGTGGATGGGGTCCTACCCTAGTATGGACTGCTGTATGGGCCTCCAGACCAACAGATGAGTATACTGTGGGCACGATGCATTTGGCAGGAATGCATGGAGTTGTGTGTGAAGGCATCGTGTAAGGTGGGGTGGATGTCCTCTTGGCAGTGTACATGTTGTACATTGGGCTATGTGTGTGCCAATGGTGATGCAAACGGGTGTGGTGGGCCATTTGTGTGGCAGGCTGGACTGTTTGTCTAATGGTGTTCTCCTGTCTATATTGCCTCTGCAGGTCAGCGCCCATCAAAAGAAGGGAATATGGCATGCCATCGCCAAGGAGGTGCGGACCCTCGGGGTCTATGACAAGCAGAGCACCCACGGTCGCAAATGGTGGGAGGACCTGAGACGCTGGGCACGGAAGACCGCGCAGGCCCAGGTGGGGATAGCCTCACAACGAGGAAGGGGTGCCCGTTAGACACTGACCACCCTGATGGCCTGCATACTGGCGGTGACCTATCCTGAGTTGGATGGGTGCTTAAGGGCATCACAGCAGCCACAAGGGGGTGAGTACAGTGGCTATCATTACAACTTACGGCTGGAGGAGTGGTATCCGGGTGGTGGTTGTGTCAGTGGGTGCCCCTAGGTCAGGCCAGACATAGCAGCGTAGGTCCTCTGGAGGCTAAGTGTTGAATGGAAAATACTGTTTACCTAGCTTGTTAGTATTCACTTCTGGGCAGGTCTGTGTGGGTCCCAGGTGGGCTGCAGTTGGCAGTGTGTGCCCCTCCTCATGGCTTGGTGACTAGTCATTTCACTGGTAGTGGAATGCATAGTGCATAGTCCTGTTCCCTGTGTGTGAGGGTGCTGTGTATGCCAACGATGGTGTTGTTGCAGTCATTGACCCAGTGCATCCTTTGTCTCTCTCCCCCCTTTCTTGTTTTGTCATCCTGTCCTTATGTGCATTAGCATCATCTGGCAGAGGAGTAGAGGCACCGGCAACAGAGGGAGCTGCATCCCACAGGACCCTGGAGGCAGAGTCCACTGGCTCTGAGGGAACCAGTGAGATGGAGAGCGAGGGGAGCACCACAGCTGAGACTGGTGGGGACACCACAGACTCCAATACCTCCTCCGATGGGAGCTCCCTGGTGGTAGCGGACACCTCTGTGACCACCCAACTGCAGGTACAGCTGTCACCCCCGTACCAGCACCGCACTGCCAGTAGCCCCTGAGCGAGTTGCCTGTGCCCGCCCACCCAGGAGGGTGGGCATCTCCTTCGCCCCAGACACCTCAGGCCCTGCCCCAGTGAGCCCTGCTGCCCTGAGTGAGGAGGCTATTGACCGCCTGAGAACAATCTTTGTAGGGGAATCAACCATTGTGAATGCCATCCAGGGGCTGGCAGCCCAGATACAGCAATGCAATGCATTCCTGGAGGGCATTCACGGTGGTTTGGCAGATCGATTCAGGCTCTGGCCTCCTCTCTGATGGCGGCCATTGTCCCTGTTTCAACCGTCCCCCCACCAACTTCCACTTCCCAGTCCCATACTCCTCAACCCCAACCTATCCCAAGCACACAGACACACGAGCATGCACACAAGACAACACACAAGAGTGGCACAGGCAAACACAAGCACCACACTTCATCCCACAGGCACTCACACAAACAACATTCAGTTGCAGACACAACAACATCCACTGTCTCCACTGTCTCCCCCTCCTACTCCCCCTCAACCTCCAACCCGGTTACGTCCACTCCCACACCTGCATGCACTACATAAAGTCCACTACAAGCATCATCACCACATCAAACAGAACACACACCTCACTGGCAGACACAACCACAACATCCATGCACGCATCCCCTGTGTCCTCTCCCACCATGTCTGTCCCACCCTTCCTAAAGGACACAAACGCAAGCACTCAGACACCCAACCGCCTTCCACTCCACTACAGCATACAGCCCAAGCACCTGCACCCAAATCCAGCAGACATACACCTCATACTCTTCCTCAACCTCCACTCCCATTACTCCGCCCTCCTCCTGCCCCCAACGTCCCTAAAAAGCTTTTCCTTTCCCAGATTGACCTCTTCCCAAATAAAAGTATATTAACAATACATTATTATTTAATAGTACACACTTTCAAAATGAAAATACTTTAAATATCTTTTTTTTCTAATTTTCAATGCCACCTTAAAGCCAGACCCCCCACCCCCGTCCTGCACATATGGGCAGGGTAGCAAGGTCACAGCCCAGCACCTCAGCCAAACAGTCTGCGGGGACAGTGGTAGCACCACCTACTCGTGGTGGTAAGGATACCAGAACAACATCACTGAAGGGAAAGGAGGCAGCACTACCTGGGATAAAAGGGAAGAGTGCAGCACCAGCTGTGAGGAAGGGGAAGAAGCCTACACCAGCTTGGAAGAAGGGGAAGGAGCCTGCACCAACTGGGAAGAAGAGGAATGAGCCTGCACCAGCTGGGAAGAAGGGGAAGGAGCCTGCACCAGCTGGAAAGAAGGGGAATGAGCCTGCACCAGCTGGGAAGAAGAGGAAGGAGCCTGCACCACCAGGCAGAGAGGGAAAAGCCCATCCACCCCTGCGAGGAAGGGTAAGGGATCCCCAACCCATGACCAGGAGGAGAAGAGGCACTCTACGCCAGCGGAAGCTGTCAGGCAAACACCACCACCAGCTGTCACAGGGCCCCTACCGGCAGCCATGGATGTGCTGCCATCACAGAGTGCAGGGGCTGCCCAGGAGACTTCCCCAACCACCACCAGCATGCAGCCATCACAGAGTGCAGGGGCTGACCAAGAGCCTCCCTCAACCACCACCAGCATGCAGCCATCACAGAGTGCAGTGGCTGCCCAGGAGCCTCCCCCAACCACCACCAGCTTGCAGCTATCGCCTCCGGCATACACCATGTAGTCCACCCTCCAGGGGCTACTGTGCGTGCTGCCACCTCCAGAACCAGTGGGGTATTCACCCACCTGAAAGACTGTGGCCTTGCACTCCCCAGGACAAAGCAATGGGCATGTTGCCCCCTCCAGAACCAGTGGGCTTGTTCCCACATCCGGCTGAGGTGCCCCCTCCTCCCCCTGAGGTGCCTGCCTATTTACAAACTGATGCCCCTGCAGTGTTCTATCAGGATGTGCCCAGGTTTCGAGTTGGCCATTGGACTGTGCCTTGAGTCCATGTGAGCCTTGTGAACTTTGGACTGGACAGTGTCCCTTTTCTATACAAGTGTACATATCTATTTTCATTGTTTTTGTATTGCAGCTGGTGGTGTGTGTGTGAATGGTGTGTGTTGTGCGTGTGTGTGTCACTCTCTTTTTCCTCCCACCCTCCCTTGTGTGCTAGGCGGATGTACTCACCATTATCGTCTTCTTCGGCGTTGGTGTTCCAGGTGGAGCATAACGTAGAAGATCATCAGGAAGACTTGCAGTTCTGGTCCCATGGAGGCGTGGTTCTTCCCTGTGTCTCCAATGATGAGTCCTTTGACTTTTGTGCTCTGTTTCCGCCAGGCTTTTGTTGGCATGGGTACTGCACTGGCTGTAGGCGGCAACCGCCATGGTGGCTGTTGTTTCTGCCCTGGCAGTTGGTGTGGTACATTGGCTGTCTATGGGAGATATCACTGCCATAGTCATAATTTGGCAGTACTTACCACCAGCCTGTAGGCGGTATTACCGCCACTTTATCACCCACAGCCAGGGACATAACGAGGGCCTTAATCTCCTCAGGAAACTCCTTGTGCACCAAAAATTGTTGCAAAGCCTCCCTGAAATGATGCACAGCCTGCCTTGCGACCAAGAAATCATCGCACAGCCGAACCAGAATGACGCAGGCCATCTTCCCTAGTGGAAATTTGACAGAGCCCCTGCCTTGCGACAGAAAATTAATTGCACAGCACTACCAGATCGACGCACAGCCCAACCTGAATGATACAGCTGATTCACTGAGTAAAAAATCGATGCAGCGCCTGCCATGCGACAGAAAATTCACCGGATCACCCTACCAGATCAACACAATGCCTGTGACTTCTTGCAGTCTGCCGAGGATTTCTCTGCATCATCCCTGGGCGTCAAAGAGATCCCCGAATCGCAGTGAGGAACCAAGACTGGGCACCAAAAAATGACGCAAACCCCTTGCAGCATGGAAAGAAACGACGCATTGTATGTGCTGTGTCGGAAAATCAAACGCACCCCATATTTTTCCATGCATCTCCTCCTCTCCAGTCTCCGTGCGTGTTATTTTTTTATGCAATCCATGTACTTTGTATAATCAAGAGACAACTGTTGATTTCTAAGATTTAAGACTCTTTTTACACCTGCAAAAGTGACATTTCAACTTGTGCTTATTGAATCTTTATCGTTTTTACCTTATTTTATTCAGATAAATATAATCTATTTTTCTAAACCTGTGTGGTATATTGTTGTGTTGTTTTTTCTGTGTTACTGTATGATTTCATGCACAAATACTTTACACATTGCCTTCAAAATTAAGCCTGACTGCTCAGTGCTAAGCTGCCAGAGGGTGGGCACAGGATCATTTGAATTGTGTGTGTGACTTACCCTGGCTAGGATTGTGGTCCCTACCTGGACATGGGTGTATACCTCTGCCAACTAGAAACCCCATTTCTAACATTGGTGATCAGCATGAGGATAGAACTTGTGTTTGTGCAGTGACATACAATAGCTACGTGTACACTACCTACCCACAGTTAAAGGTCGATTTGAGTTTTTTCTCTTTTGCTACGATTTTCCTGCTTGACATTTTAATCTAATCCTATACAGCATGTCTCTGGCTGGGTCTCAAGGAGGAGCTGGAGAGTTTGACCTAGCTAAGCTTGAGGCATATAATGTTAGCCAGCTGAAAGGGTTCTGCAAGGGGATTGGAGTACCTACCCAGGGTTCCCCCAAGAAGAAGGAGTACCAAAAGGCGCTGAGGGCTGGCCAGAAGCCTGTTCACAAGAGAATGTTGAGTTGGGAGAGCAAGAGGATGGCTCTCCAGAGGGTTTGCCATCAGCAGTGGGGGTGACACCCCTGGATTTGGGCCCCCTGCTAAACCAGGGAGCAGTGTCTCAAGTCACGGCCTGACCGCAGAGCAAAGGAGGGAGGAGAGAGAGTTTCAACTGCAGTTGGCAAGATTAAAAATGGAAGCCCAACAAGCTGAGAGAGAAGCCAAACATGCTGAGGCTGCAGCTGAGAGAGCATTGGCTGAAAAGAAACTACCACTTGCTCATGAACTGAGTCTGAAAGAGCTGGAGCTCAACTCTAGACAGTCTGAGCCCAGAAGTGATGGTGGCAGCATACATATAGGATATGCTGCAGACAAAAAGGTTAATGTACCAAAGATGTGGTGCCAGGTTATGTGGTGAGCGATAACATTGACAAGTGGTTTGCTGCTTATGAAGTTGCACTAAGGGCTCATGGGGTTCATGAAACGCAATGGGGGCGGGCTTGTGGAAACACGTGCCAATACTTGGGAGGGACACACTTTTCACTTTATAAGTTAAGGACCAGAACCCATACCCGCTCATGAAAGCCATTTTCATTGCCAAGTTAGGACTGACCCCTGAGAAGTATCGCCAGAAACTCAGGGACAGTACCAAACTTTCCAACCAAACTTGTGTAGACTTTTATGATTCTTCTAGCAAGGCACTGAATGGATGAGAGTGGGGCAGTAAAGTAAATGGTTATATGGGTTTGTATAATTTGATCCTGAGAGAGCATATGCTCAGTATTTGCTTTACAGAGATGCGCTAGCACCGATTGACAGTAGGATGACTGATCCCAGGAAGCTTGCTAAGGAGGCAGACCTCTGGGCTAGCACCAAAGTGTCCAAAAAGGTGTCTGTGGGGCACCCACAAATGTGGTCAGGGTTCCCACCAGAAGAAAGAGGGGGGAGATAAATTTAGAAATAAGGAGTTCTCAAAAGGCCCCCAAAATGATTCCCAAGGGAATAGTGGTAATCATTCCCAGTCTGATTCCAAGAGGAAAGGGTTCATTGACCATACGACAGGGAGGTTTGTACCCAAATGTGCAGAGTGCTCCAAGTATGGTCACTCTAAGGGTGACTCCACGTGTCCCAAGAGGGCACAGCCCCCCACTGGAGTGCAGACACCTTTGTTGGCTAGTCTACCATTCACAGAGGAAGTAGTACCAGTTAGCTGTGGGGAACAGATAGAGGTAACCCTAGTGTCCCTGGATGATGCAGAGATGGTGCCAAAAGCCAACATGCCTGCAAATACATACAAGTATAGGCAGTGGATCACCATCAATGGGCAAAGGGTGGAGGCTATGTGTGACACAGGAGCCAGCATGACTACTGACAGGGGTCAGCTGGTGTCAGGAGAGCAGGTCTTCGTGAACACATTCCACCAAGTCGTAGTCGCTGACAATCGTGAGAGCCACATACCAGTAGCTCTGGTTCCCTTTGAGTGGGTCGGTCTCTGGTACTCTAAAAGTAGCTGTGAGTCCTGCCATGTGTGAAGATTGTCTGTAAGGCAATGACCTTCAGCACACTACCTGGAAGGAGGTAGAGCTAAGGTCTCACTTGGAAATGCTGGGATTGCCTTAGTGGGTCTGCATGACCACAAGGTCCATGGCTGCCCGCGAGAGGAGTCAAGGTCATCTGGAGTCTGGAAGAATGGCCCAGACAGCTGCCACGGAGAGGGGTAAGAGGCGCGGGAAAGCCATCCCTGAAGTTCCCGTAGTGGTTGACGGGGTCCCTGAGGAGGAGGCCTCTGAGCCAACCGGGGAGGCCATTGCTGCCCCAGGTGACCTACCTGAGCTTGCTGACTGGCAAGTTGAGGGTGGGCCTACCTGGAAAGAATTTTGCAAGGCGGAGAAAGAGTGTCCCACTCTTGAGGGTTTGAGGCAACAGGCTTCAGCCAAAGCAGCAGGTGAAGCCTCTGGTGATCACCTGATCTATTGGGAGAATGATCTCCTTTACAGTGAGCCTAAGGTACCGGAGGCTGGAGCAGCACGTGTGCTTGTGGTCCCCCAGTGTTACTGGGCCTTCCTCCTGGGCCTGGCTCATGACATTCCCCTAGCTTGGAATTTAGGACAAGACAAGACCTTTGCCAGGCTTGTCATCCACTTTTATTGGCCCCGAATGCAGACAGCCTCCGACGCATTCAGTAGGTCATGTCCCACCTGCCATGCCAGTGGGAAGACAGGGAAAGGGCTCAAGGCTCCCTGATCCCACTCTGTGTCATTGGCATCCCCTTTTGAAAGGGTGGGCATCAACATCATTGGTCCATTGGACCCCAAAATTGCCCTAGGCAACAGGTTTATCCTGATTTTGGTGGATCATGCCACCCTCTACCCAGAGGCAATCCCTTTGAGGATGGTGACTGCACCGGTAGTGACCAGAGCTCTAATAGGGATCTTTATTCGCGTGGAGTTCCCAAAGGAGATTGTGTCTAACAGAGGCAGAAACGTCATGTCTCAATACATGAAGTCCATGTGGGCTGCGTGTGGGGTGACCTACAAGTTCACCACACCCTATCATCCTCAATCCAATGGTCCTGTGGAGAGATTCAACAAGAACTTGAAAGGCATGATCACAGGCCTCCCTGAGGCCATGAGGCATAAGTGGGACGTTCTCGTCATGCCTTCTCTTTGCTTACAGAAAGGTACCCCAGAAGGGGGTAGGGTTCAGTCCCTTTGAACTTCTCAGTGGGTACCCTGTAAGAGAAATCTTAAGCAATGTGAAAGAGGGGTGGGAAAAAGCTCCCAAGGCACCATCTCAGGATGTAGTCAGCTACATGCAGGTCATCTGCAACCAGATGTAACGCTTCTGGAAAAAGACCAAGAGCAAGCTTGAGGCCAGTCAAGAGATGATGAAACACTGGTACGATCAGAAGGCCACTCTGGTGGACTCTCAGCCTGGAGACAAAGTTTGGGTAATGGAGCCAGTAGAGCCTACATCTCTCCAGAACCACTGGATTGGCCCATTTGAGATCAAGGAGCATAAAGGGGAAGCCACTTACTTAGTGGACCTCCAGTCCCCTAGTAACCCCGTAAGGGTGGTCCATGTGAACCGACTGAAGCCTCATTTTGAGAGTACTGAAGTCAACATGCTTCTGGTGACAGATGAGGGTGTGGAGGAGGAGAGTGAACCTGTCCCAGACCCCTTCTCTGCCAAAGATGGTGATGGGTCAATGGAGGGTGTCATTCTTTCTGACTCCCTGACCCTGGACCAGCCAGGGGGCTGCTACCAGTTACTGGAGCAGTACTCCTCCCTGTTTTCCCACACCCCTGGACTCACACACTTCTGTGTCCATGACATTGACATGGGAGACAGTCCACCTGTAAAGAACAAAATGTACAGGTTGTCAAACAGGGTGAAGGCCAGCATCAAGGAGGAAGTGGCTAAGATGCTGGCTGTTGGGGTGATTGAGAAATGCAGCAGTCCCTGGTCCAGCCCTGTGGTGCTGGTACCCAAGGCTATAGCACCCAGGGCAAAGCCAGAACTTCGGTTCTGTGTAGACTACTGTGGTCTTAGTTCTGTCACAAAGACAGATGCTCACCCCATCCCCTGAGCTGATGAGCTCGTAGGCAGGCTAGGTGCTGCCAAATTCCTCAGTACTTTTGATCTCACATCAGGGTACTGGTAGATCGCCTTGACTGAGGGGGCCAAAGAGAGATCCACTTTTTCCACTCATGAGGGACATTACCAGTTCAGAATGATGCCCTTTGGGTTGAAAAATGCCCCTGCTACCTTCCAACATTTGAGTAACAGGGTCCTAGCTGGGAAGGATGTGTTCTGCGCTGCCTTGCCGTCTACAGTCCTAGCTGGGCGGAACACCTGCTCCACCTCCAGGACTTGCTCCAGGCCCCGTAACAGGCAGGCCTGACAATCAAGGCCAGAAAGAGATTGGGCAGAGTACCATGGTGTACTTGGGACACCTAGTAGGTGGTGGCAAAGTGCAACCCCTCCAGGCCAAGACTGAGACAATCATTGCTTGGCAACCACCTAGAACCCAAACAGAAGTGAGAGCCTTTCTGGGCCTCACTGGGTACTACCATAGTTTTGTTAAGCACTGTGGCACCATAGTGGCCCCCTTAATAGAACTAACATCCACAAAGCAACCTAGGTTGGTGAATTGGACAGAGACTTGTCAGAAAGCCTTTGACTCTCTAAAGGAGTCCATGTGCACGGCACCCATTTTCAGGGCCCCTGACTACTCCACGGACTTCATTGTGCAGACAGAAGCTTCAGAGCATGGCATAGGGGTGGTTTTAGCACAGCTGAATGAGGAGGGCCTAGACCAACCAGTAGCCTTTATTATCAGAAGGCTATGACCACGGGAACAGAGGTGGAGTGCCATTGAAAGAGAAGCATTTGCTGTGGTCTGGGCACTGAAAAAGCTGAAGCCATACCGGTTTGTGACTCACTTCTGGGTTCAGACAGACCACAAGCCCCTCAAATGGCTCATGCAGATGAGGGGTAAAAATCCTAAACTCTTTCGGTGGTCCATTTCCCTACAGGTGATGGACTTTACAGTGGAGCATCGCCCAGGGACTGACCACGCCAATGCTGATGGTCTCTCCAGATTCTTCCGCCTTAGCGATGAGAGCTCCCAGGGGTTGGGTAGCTCTCCCCACTTTCAGCTGGGGGGGTACAGATGTTAGACCTAACAGCCTTAGGGTGGTCATCTCCCAACTTTTTGCCTGCCTCCCTCCACTTTTCTGACCCTGTTTATGCTGGTTTTAGGACTCTGCGCACTTTACCACTGCTAACCAGTGCTAAAGTGCATAATCTCTCTCCCTTAAACATGGTAACATTGGTTCATTCCCAATTGGCATATTTGATTTACTTGTAAGTCCCTAGTAAAGTGCACTACATGTGTCCAGGGCCTGTAAATTGAATGCTACGAGTCGTCCTGCAGCACTGGTTGTGCCACCCAATTAAGTAGCCCCTTAACCATGTCTCAGGCCAGCCCTTGCAAGGCCTGTGTGTGCAGTTTCACTGCCACTTCGACTTGACATTTAAATGTAATTGCCAAGGCTTAAACTCCCCTTTTTCTACATATGTCACCCCTAAGGTAGGCCCTAGGTAACCCATAGGGCAGGGTGCTAAGTAGGTAAAAGACAGGACATGCACATGTGTATTTTATATCTCCTGGTAGTGGAAAACTTGTTTTCCACTACTATGAGGCCTGCTCCTTTCATAGGATAGCATTAGGACTATCCTCGTATACTGTTTGAGTGGTAGATTCTGATCAGAAAGGGGTAACCAGGTCATATTTAGTATGGCCAGAATGGTGATAGAAACTCATGCTTATTGGTGAGGTTGGATTTTATATTACTATTTTAGAAATGCCACTTTCAGAAAGTGAGCATTTCTCTGCACTTACAATCCATCTGTGCCTTACAGCCTATCTCTAATCAACATCTGGGCTGGGCTGGTTGATAGCTTTCTTGTGCATTTCACTCAGACAACCACAAACACAGGACAGTCAGTCACACCTGCACTCAATGGGTCTTCCTGGGCTGGAAGGGTGGAGGTTCTGACACTCACATTTCAAAGGCCAGTGGCCTGCCCTCACACAATGGACTGCCAAAGCCCCTACTCGGACCCTGGCAGACAGACCTGTACTGAAAGGGGAACTTGTGCACTTCAAAACCACTATTTGAAGTCTCCCCACTTCAAAGGCATTTTTGGGTATATAAACTGGTTCTAGACCCCACCAATTCAGACACTTCAGGACGTGACCCTGCAACCTGTCAAGAGGAACTGCCTGGCTGCCCAAAGGACTCAACTGGACTGCTTTACTGAGAAGGACTGCTGCTCTGGTGTTGCCCTGCTGCCCTGCTGACCTTTAACTTTGCTGAGTAGAAATGTTTGCCAAGGGCTTGGATTGAGCTTGCCTCCTGTTTTCTGAAGTCTCAGGTCTAAAAAGACTTAATTGAAACTCCTTGTGCGCTGAATATTTCAACTCGTGCTTATTGAATCTTTATCGTTTTGACCTTATTTGTTTCAGATAAATAAATATCATCTATTTTTCTAAACCTGTGTGGTGTATTTTTGTGGTGTTTTCACTGTGTTACTGTATGATGTATTGCACAAATACTTTACACATTGCCTTCTAAGTTAAGTCTGACTGCTCAGTGCCAAGCTACCAGAGGGTGGGCACAGGTTAATTTGAATCGTGTGTAATTTAACCTGACTTGGATTGTGGTCCCTACTTGGACAAGAGCGTATATCTCTGCCAACTAGACACCCCATTTCTAATATAAATTAAAATCCTACTTCATCATAATGTACGATTTTAAATTAGTACTCCAGGGACACCAACCATGAACTTGCTACCTATTCCTATTTGGCAATTACACTTATAAAATGTAATGTAGTATATGTCAAACTTAAACATACAAGCCTAACTTATTTAATTCAATGCATCCTGCCCTCAGGGCTGTCCAGGGCCTATCCTAGGGATGGATTATAGAATGCTTATATGTTTTAAAAGGGAATGTTTGGGCCTGGAAATAATTGTTTTCTTTTGCCAGGTAGACATGGAAGTTTACAGCTGCACACATAAGCTTGCAATGGCAGGCCTGAGACATATTTAAAGTGCTAACTTAGTAGGTAGCACAGTCAGTGCTTCAGGCCCACTATTAGCATTCAATTTACAGTCCCTGTGCACAGGAAGTGCTACTTTACCAGAGACTTACATGTAAATTAAATATGCAAATTGGGTTTAAGCAGATCAAAAATGTTTTAGGGAACAGACATAAGCACTTCAGCACTGGTTAGCAGTGGTAAAGTGTTCAGAGTCCTAAGCCCAG
This sequence comes from Pleurodeles waltl, assembly GCF_031143425.1. Classification (NCBI taxonomy): domain Eukaryota; kingdom Metazoa; phylum Chordata; class Amphibia; order Caudata; family Salamandridae; genus Pleurodeles; species Pleurodeles waltl. The sequence continues at coordinate 1,765,155,492 of NC_090440.1, forward strand.
CAAAAACAAAGTCAGCAAAAACAGGAGGTCTGAATGCAAAAAGGTTAAGGAGAAAAACCACTCCAAGGATGCCAGGTCTAACAAGAATAACCATTTTTTATACACATTTGTTTAATCTGTATTTGCTTATTAATGTTTCCAAAACTAAAATGATGACCTTTGGGCATTTACTAGCATCTAATCATTACATATGGTCTTTTGATAATCATCCATTGATGAGTGACACAATGCCAGTATTTATGCTCCTTAAATGGAAGTAGTTCTTCCACAAAGAAATTTGAAAAAAATCAAACAACCAATGCAACAGTTGTAGGTGAAGGTTTGCTTCAATTCTTCAGTTCTACAAGCAGGCAAAAGGTTGATGCCATCTTAAAAGTGTATATCAACAAGATCGCCAATATCCTACTTTGATTGTTATAAAGTATCTGAATATGTCATTTTATCTCAGGTAGAATGATATCTTTAGGAGCATTCCTTAATGGTTTGACAGAGCCGATCAATGTAAGCTAAGTAACATATTGTTCGCCTGTTATTCTGGGACACCTTCAAGCTATTCGGATGTGTTTTAGATAAATACAAGTGGTGTATCATCCTTGGAGCACCTTGTTCATGAGGAACTTCCCCTGTTACAACATAAATCTTTTAGATTGTGTGTTAAAGAATGCTGCTACCAATATATCAATACATTTAAATTCATGAGATCATGGAATGACTAAGGTATTAGATAAAAAGGAAAAAGATAAAAGTGATTAATGTTCAAAGTCATCTGCATGATTTGAATGACTGTTTAAGAATAAAGAGATTGGGATTACTGTAAAGATTTGTGTCTAATCATGGTTTGCAATTTTGTCTCTGAGTAAATCTTGATATGTATGTTTTATATCAATTTTAAACCAGAAGGCCTACAGAACAAGAACAATAGGTGCACTAATCTCTCATTTTCCAACTTTAAAAATTCTAATCATTTTCCTGTCCTCTTAAATTTTGATGCATATTCTTTTTGTCTCCCCTGGTTTAATTCTTCAGTGTCAGCAACGTGTAACCCCCATGTTGGTTAAACAAAGGATTGTGACTTGGTCAGAAGCAATGGCTTTGTTTATATGTACCCGGTGCCATCAATGTTTGTTATTGACTTTACAAATATTTTAAATATTTTTTATCTATTTAAAATTTTATTGTATTTCTGTGGAATCAGTTTACTAAATGCAAGTGAAAAAATGCATCAGATTGTGGATTATGTGGCAAGTAGGATGGATCCAAAAGTAGTCAGAAAAATCTGCTGCTGTAGAATCACTTAATTACAGTCCCCTGATGGAATTCTCAGCATGTTTCTCCATAGTATTGATGTATAGCGTTCTGAGACCTCAGATAGGTACATCTTGCGCAGATATCTCATACACCACCATAGAAGATGATTAAATTCTATGTCAAATCATTTGCTACCACATCACATTGATCCTCTTCGTTAAACACCACAATGTTCTATAAGAAGTCAGGTGATGCAACACACACCATAAAGTACATAGCTCAAACTGTAAGAAAGAGGGCTATTCTACAATGTGGTGCATAAATCGACTTTTTTGCTAGCCTTTAACAAAGTAGGCTTTGTCTTGCTAACGGAGAACCTCTTGGGTGGTTGCTTCCCCTGTTTGTAATTGACCCTGATTAGGGTCCTCCAGCAAGTATGTGGGAGTAAGAGTCAGTCTAAGACCAGGAAATATTGTCAATCGGTGCTGTCTAAATATCAGGTAAAACTGGGACATGTTTCTGATCAAACATTATTCAACCTTTGGAGGAAGCTGAAAAAATTAATCCCTTCTCCCACAGTCTTGAAGTAAAATTCGTCCTGCCTCTGTTTTCTACAAACAATGCGATTTTTATGACCATATCGCAGTGGTTTGTTAAGGAACTCTTGACCGTTATTAAAGCTTTTATCATTTGATGTTATTTGCGCAAAGCCCAAGGTATGTTGTTTGGGTGCTAGGTTGGATTAAAGGAATGGTCAACTCAATTGCCAAACAATCAAGAAGGTTATCCAAGAAAACTGGAATTTGGGGGATCTGGTGTCATAATTGAACAGCCTTCTACTGTGGCTGGGAATGGTAGATAGAGGTGTGTCCCTGATTCCACTGTGCAAGGGCTCTTTGTCACAGTTTACTAGAGCAGTGCATGGTGGTTTTGTCTCAGATGGCCCCAAACCTTCTATGGAAGAATATTCTTGGTCTCTTAAAGACGAGTGAGTACTCTAAAGGATTATTGGAAAATAGGAGCTGACAAATAGCTTTACATCAAATTTGATTTTCGATATATATAATATGATATTCAGAATTGGAGGAAAAAAGGGGTTTAGAATGATCCCCCACATATTGTTGGACTGCAGAGACACAGAGTGCATTTTTCTTTCTTGGCATATATTTTAGTTTGGCAGACTTTTCTATCTGCAAAATAGTAAGTACTGTAGGCTGCATGTTATTTCTTTATAAAGCACTTTCAATAAACTCTTTTGATGTGATTTATTTTTAAACGCTAGTCCTTTATAATATATTTAGAGGCAGGTATTATTAGTGTAAATCTAGAATCCCTTGATGTAGAATTAATTTCTTTGATTTGCGTATCTGAGTTTCAAGCTGGTCTTTCTGGATGCTCTTCCTGGGTTGCTTTCCATAGCCATTCAGATGCAGGTAAACTGGACAAAACCCATCCCGTTAGGGAGATGCATCTGCCTTATAAAGGATTCTGCCCCAGTCCAAATTCAGCATTTTGAAACACCCAAGCTCCATAATGGTGAGTTCCACCCTGCATGTGGATGTGATCCAGTTGACGGACAAGGACAACATCAGTGAGTTTGAGCTCATTGGGTCATATTACATAAAATTAGCACTGCTAGTGCTAATTTAAGATACAGTCTGTGCCATTGTTGTGGGCTGACTGGTCTCTTAAACACTTGAAGAGCTGCAGCAGTGCTATTTTACCACCTAAATGGTGAATGGTTGCTTGTGAAAGAAATGTTAAAGGCAAAAGACTGAGGTGCAGCAGACATCGCAATGTTGAGCTATATGTGACAACATTGACCATGTATTTTGCGGATTGATAACAAGCTAACTGTAAAGTGGTGCATTAAAAATCCATATAAAGGTGCATTCACTATTGGGTAGTACTTTAATGCTTGCGGTCTAGCCATGCCAACTAAGAAATAATAATTTAACCTGATTTCATATGTTTCCGTATGGTGTTAGGGAATGCTAATGTTAAAAAATGTAGTTCTCCATCATATTTACTGACATGTATTAAAAAGTTATATTATTTTTCAATTTACTGTAACATGAAAATAGCCAAGATTTATAAATGTTGAATTTATTACTGAAACATTTATATGTGTTTGTTTAACATAGTTAAAGGTTGCTATTTTAATTCTGCTTTTGTTAGTTGTATTAAGGCATGCTAGGCCCCATTCCCATAGAATCTGAGAAAGTTGTCAATTTGCTAATGTGTCATTTCTTTCAGATTTGTTCACATGAAATGTTAGTTTGGAAACAGATGTGCCATTGTCTTATTCAAAGAGAGCCTGAGAAAGTAACCTTGAGGATAGTACACAGAGAGACGGTGAACGTGAAGATTGGACTTATTCATAAATTGTTGCAAAGTCGTACAGGAGGGTAAAGATGGATACCTTCCCATGATGGTCTTGGGATCTTGTCTGGATGTTGTAGATGTCAGCCATATGATGTACCCTGATTGGAAATTTTGAATCTTTTAATCCATATGGCGTTACCAATGGACAAATCATTTTTTTTACTTTGGACTTTAAATTACTGTCTCCATTTAGTTGCAGTAGGAGAGAGGCGCAAACTTTGAGAGGACAGACCTCTTTGCCTCTGTCCCGCACTTTCCCAATGCTTGCTGAGAAGACTTAAATTTTCTTTGACCCATGAGAATATTTTTGACCAAGCTTCAGAGATGCTGAGACCTTCCCTTTTAACTTACTTTTACCAACTTTAGTTAGCTTCATTTTGCCCCAGATGCCATTTTTCCAGCTTCATTTTGACCTTTATTTCCTTTTTACTTTTTGCCCCCATGTTTTGTAGTCCAGCATATGTCATTTAGGGCCATAGGTACAAACACATTTTCCCATAGACACAGAATGGGTAAAATCCTTTGGTACATCTGGCCCTTAGTGACTTGTTGTCTTTGAAGGGAACTCCATTGTTTAGCCAGTTTATTGAGATTATTTCAATTTGCACTAATGCTTAGACAGGTTGGGCAAATTTATTTTCTGAGCATCAAGTCCTGCTATTGATACTTTGTATCGCACTTATCGCATGTTTTGTTTGTCTTGTGTTAGTCGGCATGAACTATTTTGCCGCTTTGGTCACCCTATAGTGATACTGTACCTCTATTTTTTGGTTTTGAGTTTACATTAACCTGAATATTAATCTGTAATTAAACCCTTTAACTTTATTGGAGATTTGGGATTTCATTGAGTGGCCAAATTGGTCATACTGTAAATTTAGGGGTATATTTATACTCCGTTTGCGCCGAATTTGCGTCGTTTTTTTTTACGCAAATTCGACGCAAAACTAACTACATATTTATACTTTGGCGTTAGACGCGTCTAGCGCCAAAGTTCATGGAGTTAGCGTAATTTTTTTGCGTGAACACCTTCCTTGCGTTAATGATATGCAAGGTAGGTGTTCCCGTCTTAAAAAATGACTGCGATGCATATGCGTCGTATTTATACTCCCGGGCAAAAATGACGCCCGGGAGTGGGCGGGACTAAAAAACCCGCATTTGCGCCGGATTTTAGCGCCTGGGTCAGGGCAGGCGTTAAGGGACCTGTGGGCTCAGAATGAGCCCAGAGGTGCCCTCCCAAGCCCCCAGGGACACCCCCTGCCACCCTTGCCCACCCCAGGAGGACACCCAAGGCTGGAGGGACCCATCCCAGGGAAGAAAAGGTAAGTTGTGGTAAGTATTTTTTTTTTTTTTTTTTGTGGCATAGGGGGGCCTGATTTGTGCCCCCCTACATGCCACTATGCCCAATGACCATGCCCAGGGGACAGAAGTCCCCTGGGCATGGCCATTGGGCAAGGGGGCATGACTCCTGTCTTTGCTAAGACAGGAGTCATGTTAATGGCGTCTGGGCGCCAAAAAAAAATGGCGCAAATCGGGTTAAGACGATTTTTTTTGCCTCAGCCTGACTTGCCCCATTTTTGGACGCCCAAACGCCATTTTTCCCTACGCCGGCGCTGCCTGGTGTACGTGGTTTTTTTTCACGCACACCAGGCAGCGCCGGTCGGCTAACGCCATTCAATAAATACGGCGCCCGCATGGCGCTTCAGAATGGCGTTAGCCGGCGCTAATTTTTTTGGCGCAAAACTGCGTTGGCGCAGTTTTGCGTCAAAAAGTATAAATATGGCCCTTAATGTTGACTGATTGTGATGTTAGCCACTGTTATCCCTTGCTTAGGGAGAAATTATTTCTCAAACTCATTTAGAGCATACCTAAAAATGCTCCACCAAATCTGGTAGCAGAGGTATGATTTCTCCCACGAAGTGGGTGGAGATCGTAATAATGAGACAGTAATAGGAAGATAGTACTAGGGACTTAGGAAGTCTTATCATGAAATTGTCCAGACCAAGCTCAAATTCTCATCCCAAGGTTTGTTCGGAGGATTAAAGGAGGTCCAACGTCATTCCTTACCAGCTGATGTGTGAGTATTAACAGGGTTTGCACTTTGTGTTGCTTTGGCTTAAGACTGCGGTGAAGTGTGATATTTGTGAAATGTTTTGTGGAGTTTTGAATTTGTTGTATGAAGTTTGTTGGTTAACAGGTCCATCATGGCCTAAGATCCTGGGTTAATGCACAAGTGTAGAAGACACGTGGTTAATTTATTGTCTGCGGTGTGAGGCGCTGGTCATTAGACGTCATCATCAGTACCAGTAGTATTCCTTGTGTGAGTGTCAGAAGTTTGTATTAGTGAAGCTCAAGTGCACAGAGAGGAACTGTATCAATCTGAGTGGTTGAGTCTCATTCGCATGATAATTGTGACAACATAGTCAGAAAATTTAGCTCCATATTGCATTTTAAGTATTGATTACCTGATCCTTTAGTGAGCAGACAGTTGCTGGTTTTTTCTCTCATTATTTTGCATTAGGTTTGTGTGATGGAGGGATTGTGTGAAATAAATTGTAAAGGAGGGTGAGCTGCGGCAAGGAGTGAGGTTGATGTCACACTGTGTCGTACTGGTATAGGTCAGTTGGTGTGAAGCGACACTAGTATTGGTGGTCTGTGTCACAGAGTGTAGCACTGCTATTGGTTGTGAACATTGAAAAAAAGGATTGTGGGAACAGAATTACTTCCTGATTGTGAACGGAAATTAAATTGTGAATTATTGAAATATTGACTGAAAATAAAGTTCTTTAAAGCATTGAAAAGTTTGATAAAAGTTGATGTATTCATCCCGGTAAAAGAGGAAATAGAGACTCCACCCGAAGGTACACCAGGGTATTATGCATTGGCCTACGTAGGTCTCCAAGTGTGTTTGGGGGTTGAGCAATGGCATAAGGTTATTGAGAAAGATGGTGCATTATTATGCCCAAGCTATGGAACTTTTAATTTTAGAATTATTGAGAACCTGAGGTGAATTTTATATGAGATGAAACTGCCCCCAACATCTGCAAAACATTTGAAGCACTTAGACCCTCATTACAACATTGGCGGTAAATGCCGCTTACTGCCGTGCAGAAGGCCGCCAACACACCCCCGCGGCCACGGAATTCCGCCACAGCTATTACAATCCACAGATCGGAATCCGCCAAAATCTAGACACCCACACAAGTCCGCCACACCAAAGGTCAGTGATAAACTGGTGATAACAAAACCTCCACCGTCACACCAACAGGAATACGCCCACACTATCACGACCCACGAATCCACGCGGTGGTCTTTCAACTGCGGTATTCCATTGGCGGTACACACCGCTGCGCTCAAAATACACACACATTTACAAAACACAAACACATAGGACAAATCGAAATACGCATACCTGATACACATACACACACCACTCCCACACACCCAATACAATATAAAACACACACCCACATTACCCACAAACCCTTACTACCACAATTGCGACTGAAAGAAAGAGAGAGACACCACCATCTACAAACTAGCATCCACAGGCACTCAACACCATCACTCAGACAACATCCACGCACAAAACACCACACACCCCTAAACATCACCCCACACATCACAACACACACCACCCCACACATCACCCACACCACCCCATGGCACCGCAAAGACACCCCAGGTTTTCTGAGTAGGAGCTCAGGGTCATGGTGGAGGAAATCATCCGGGTAGAGCCACAGCTATTTGGAGCACAGGTGCAGCACACCACAATAGCTAGGAAGATGGAGCTATGGTGCAGAATCGTGGACAGGGTCAACGCAGTGGGACAGCACCCAAGAACACAGGATGACATCAGGAAGAGGTGGAATGACCTACGGAGGAAGGTGTGTTCCGTGGTCTCAAGACACCAGATTGCAGTTCAGAGTACTGGCGCCGGACCCCCACCTCCTCCCCCAGAACTAACAACATGGGAGGAGCAGGTCTTGGCTATACTGCATCCTGAGGGCCTCACAGGAGTAGCTGGAGGAATGGACTCTGGTAAGGCAAAGCTTTCACTACTTCATCCCCCACCTTACCTGCATGCTATCACATACCCCCACCCTCGCCCTCATCCCCATCACTCCAAATCCTCCCATATGTCCCCCTATCACAAACCACACATCCCAACACCAAGCCCTGCATACAACAACAGAGCATGGACACCTATCACCAATGCATGGCCACTGCACATACCCACACACACACCCCTAAACATTTAGCACACAAGGACCTACACAAGAATGCAAGCACTGGGGTAAAGGCTCACCCACCCATTGCACACCATGGCACACACAGATGCAATAATCATGCCTTTACACCCCTGCAGGACCCCTACCCAATGTCACCGGACAGGAGGGTCAAGACATGTCCACTCCACCCACAGAAGAGGCCCACATTGATGACAGCAGCTCCATCCAACTGGATCTAGATGACCAGCCCGGCCCATCTGGGCCCTCGGGACAGTCAGTTCCCCTCACACTGGCACAAGCCACAACAGAGCCTCCCCCTCTGGAAATACCAGCACAGCACCCACCCAGTGGGCCCATACCTCTGTCCCCAGGACACGTCAAGCAGCAGTGTGTCCACCACTACAGGGAACCAGGGCTAACCCACCACCCCAACAACACCAGGGACCTGGGGGCAGTGGCAGTGGGCACACGGTTCAGGGGACAGAGGCACAGGAACACAGGGGAACTGGGAGGGCTGCTGTGCGACAGGGGGAGGAGAGGCCCAGGGAACCCACTCTACACGAGGCCCTCTCCAACATCATGGGAGCCTATCACCATTCCCAGGAGACAATGGCAACGGTACTGGCCAAGTTTCAGGAGACCCAGCGGCTGCAGGAGGAACAGTATCTGGGGTTCAGGGAGGAACTCAAAAACATCAATACCACCCTGGGCACCATTGTAGGGGTGCTGAAGGAACTCGTCAACACCAGGAGGGACTCTGTGGCACAAGAAGGGGCCCCTGACACTAGCCTGGACAATGAACTGCCCACCACCTCTGCCGGCACTAGTGGACAGGAGTCACCGCCACAGGACCACGACACCAGCACCCCACCCCCTGCAGATGGAGAACCACCCCGCAAACGGTCCCTGAGATCCAGGACAAAGACAAAGACAGAGAACAATGCCAAGACCCCCGCCAAGAAATGATACCACCCTGATTGTCATCCTTTTGTCCCACTATGTCACCCTGTCCATCCATCAACTGCCCCAGCTCAACTTCCTATGCCCCTTTGGACAATGCACCTGTGAAACAAATAGACTAGACTCTGCCATGGACATTCCTTCACCATCACCCCTGACCATTTTAAAACACCCTCCAATATTTTGCACTTAAATAAACACCCTTAAATCACAAAACAATCTGGAGTCAGTCTGTGCTTTCGAAAATGTGTATTTGCAATAACTGTGGAAAACTGATATATCCATTGTATTGTCAACATACCTATGTCACACAGCTCTAGTCCATGAGGAAACAAAGCAGATGTCACACAGTGGGACCCACATCGGTGAAATGGAAAGGGAAAGTGACAACTCAGTGTCCATACACTGGGTGAAAGTGACAGATGAGAGGTAGAACAAGGGTATCAGATGCAGCATGCAGTGATGTCTTCTTACCTGTGTCTCACTGGAAGTATTGATGAATCACTGTGTTTCTGTTGTCGATATCCTCTTCTTCTGGCTCCTCTTCTTCACTTTCCACAAGCTCCACAGCTGCCACAACACCTCCATCTGGACCATCCTCCTGCAGAAAAGGCACCTGTCGTTGCAAAGCCAAGTTGTGAAGCATACAGCAGGCCACGATGATCTGGCATACCTTCTTTGGTGAGTAGAATAGGGAACCACCTGTCATATGGAGGCACCGTAACCTGGCCTTCAGGAGGCCGAAGGTCCTATCTATAACCCTCCTAATTCACCCATGGGCCTCATTGTAGCGTTCCTCTGCCCTTGTCCTGGGATTCCTCACTGGGGTAAGTAGCCATGACAGGTTGGGGTACCCAGAGTCACCTGCAAATGTCGAGGTATAACTGTTAGACACACACTAACTCTTAGGGATATCCCCAGACCCAGACACCTAGTCACACTGTATAGGGTCCATGTCCTCACCTAATAGCCACACACGGTGCCTCTGGAGTTGCCCCATCACATAAGGGATGCTGCTATTCCTCAGAATGTAAGCGTCATGCACAGAGCCAGGAAACCTGGCATTCACATGGGAGATGCACTGGTCGGCTAAACACACCATCTGCACATTCATCGAATGGTAACTCTTCCGGTTTCTGTACACCAGTTCACTCCTGCGGGGGGGGACCAAGGCCACATGTGTCCCATCAATGGCACCTATGATGTTGGGGTTATGTCCCAGGGCATAGAATTCACCTTTCACTGTAGTCAAATCCTTCACCTGATGGAAAACGAAGTAGCTTCGCATGTGTTTCAGCAGGGCAGACAACACTCTGGACAACACGTTGGAGATCATAGGCCGGGACATCCCTGATGCTATGGCCACTGTAGTTTGAAAAGCCCCACTTGCCAGGAAATGGAGTACTGACAGCACCTGCACTAGAGGGGGGATTCCTGTGGGATGGCGGATAGCTGACATCAGGTCTGGCTCCAACTGGGCCCACAGTTCATGGATTGTGGCACGGTCCAATCTGTATGTGACAATTACATGTCGCTCCTCCATTGTCGACAGGTCCACCAGCGGTCTGTACACCAGAGGATGCCGCCATCTCCTCACCTGCCCCAGCAGACGTGCTCTATGGAGGAGAACAGCGAGCAGAGAATCAGCCAACACTGAGGTACGAAAACACAACTTAATTTAAAAAAAAATTAAATCCGCTATGTGCCTGTATTAGTGTGTATGCAAGGCCTAGATATGTGTGAAGCATTTAAAATAAATGCCATGTGGCCCCCTGAAATGGTGGCTGCCTAACCTGTAATGTGGGACAAGGGGATATGAGGTAACTGCGCTGGCGTTGTACACCGTCGTGGTAGGCGGTCGAAGACCGCGGTGCAATCCTGCATTGGTTAACATTGGACCCTATGGGTCCCAGGAGCCAATGACAATGTACGCCGGCGGTGACTGTACGCACCGCCGCGGACATGACTGCCATTTTCTGTCTGTTCACTCACTTGATACCTGACCTTCGACAGAAGAGGGCCTACACTACAAGTGCTGCTGTGACCTCAGTCTGGAAGCGACGATTGCTCATGTGTCTGGGGAAAGGGCCCCTGCCTTCACATCGGAGGAGTTGGATACACTAGTGGATGGGGTCCTCCCCCAGTACACGCTACTCTACGGTCCTCCAGACAAACAGGTGAGTACACTGTGAGCATGCTGTATGGGCAATACCTGTTTGGAGTGGTGTGGATGGAAGATACGGGGGGACTGAGCCCTGCATGAGCGGACGGTGAGTGAATGTGCGTCAGGGCAAGGGTGGGAACAGGGGCCTATGACTGTGACGGTCCAGACGGTTAAAGTTTTACCTTTTCCCCTGTACTATTCCTCTAGGTCAGAGCCCACCAGAAGAAGGATATTTGGCGTGCGATTGCCAAGGACGTCCGGACCCTGGGGGTCCACCACAGACGGAGCACCCACTGCCGTAAAAGATAGGAGGACATTCGCCGCTGGAGCAAGAAGACGGCGGAGGCCCAGCTGGGGATGGCCTCCCAATGTGGGAGGGTTGCCTGTCGCACCATGACCCCCCTGATGTTCCGGATCCTGGGGGTGGTGTATCCGGAGTTGAATGGGCGCTTGAGGGCATCACAGCAGCCACAAGGGGGTGAGTACACTCTCATTCAGCTGATTCTGGGCGCATTGGAGGTGCCTGGGTGGGGAAGGTGGGCTGTAGGTTCCCCTAGGCCAGAGCGAGTTTAGTAGGCAAGGTCCCTTCGTAAGGCAGGCCATGTGGCACCCCACCCCACCTGTGTTCAGAGCCAACTACACCTAGTCAGGCTCCTGTGACGTCCATGTGTGCAGCAATCGGGCATAGGCCTTGTAACCCATGTCCCTGTGATTAATTAGGGAACTCAAAGTGCATGGCGTAGTGCAGGGGGATTCTGTGTCTGTAGTGTCCGCCAACGGTAGCGGTATTGCATGCAGTCAACATGTCTTTCTTCTGTCTCCCCCCCCTTTTTTTGTCTCCCTGTTCTTGTGTGCAATAGAATCATCAGGCAGAGGAGCAGTGGCACCGGAGCAGGAGGGAGCTGCATCCCACATGGCCCTGGAGGGTAACACAACGGAGTCTGAAGGCACCAGTGGGACAGAGGGCGAGGGGAGCTCCATGGCAGGGACAGGAGCTGAGACCAGCGACATGGACTCCTCCTCTGATGGGAGCTCCCCTGCGGTGGTGGGCCCCTCTGTGCCCCCCACATCTACAGGTACAGCCGCCACCCCCCTACCAGAACCGCCCTCCCAGCAGCCCCTCAGCGTGTGCCCCGTGGCCACGCACCCAGGAAGGTGGGCATCTCCTTTGCCCCAGGCACCTCAGCCCATGCCCTTGTCAGCCCTGCTGCCCTCAGTGAGGAGGCCATTGACCTCCTCAGATCCCTCACTGTTGGGCAGTCTGCCATTTTCAATGCCATCCAGGGTGTAGAGAGGCAGTTGCAACAGACCAATGCATACCTGGAGGGCATTCATTCTGGTCAGGCAGACCAACAGTGAGCTTTTCAGACTCTGGCCTCATCACTGATTGTCCCTGTGTCCAGCTTCCCCCCTCCAACTTCCTCCACCCAGACCCAAACACCTGTACCTCAGCCTATCCCAAGCACACCCTCAGACCTGCATGCACACACCTCAACACACAAGGGACGCTCTGGCAAACATAAGCACCACACATCCCACAGGCACTCACACAAGCATCATACCCATGCAGACATAGCAACAGCCACTGCCTCCACTGTGTCCCCCTCCTTCTTGTCTCCCTCCTCCCTCCCTGTCTCTTCTCCATTCACACCTGCATGCACTACATCTACAGCCACTACGTCCATCACCAGCACACCCATCACCACACCCCGCTCACGTGCACTCACCACCTCCACTACCATTCACACATCCCCTGTGTCCTCTCCCAGTGTGTCTGTGAGCCTACCTCCCAAGGTACACAAATGCAGCCACACACCCACCCAACAGCCATCCACCTCAGAACAGCCTCCAGCCCATGCACCTTCACCCAAAGTCAGCAAACGTACACCTCCTACAATCACTACCTCTTCCTCCACTCCCAAACCCCCTCCATCTACCCGTCCCACTGTGTCCAAAAAACTTTTCCTGTCCAACCTTGACCTCTTCCCCTCACCTCCCCCACCCCTTCAGTCCCCTAGGGCCCACCTTTCCAGGTCCCAACCCAGCACCTCAGCCACCACATCAGTGGGAACAGTGGTGCCAGCAGTAACCGGCTTCTGGAGTGTGCCAAGCAGCAGGGCAGGCAGTGTGCCAAGGAGCCAGACCACGGACAGTCCCCCACCTCAGAAGCATAAAAAGTTGGTCACTGCCCGGCGGGAGAAAGGCAAAACCTCTGTCACCAAAGGGTCTCCCAGGAGTACAGTTGGGAGTGGAAAGACAGCTGCGCCACCATCCAATGTGGGGAAGGGGCACAGAAAAAAAGGCAAGTCGCCGCAAACCTGCACGGCGGACAAGACCGCCACAAGCACCGCTGCCAAGGACACCGCCGCCACAAGCACCTCTGCCAAGGACACCGCCGCCACAAGCAGCGCTGCCAAGGACACCGCCGCCACAAGCACCGCTTCAGAGGACACCGCCGCCACAATCACCGCTGCCAAGGACACCGCTGCCACAAGCACCGCTGCCAAGGACAATTCCGCCACAAGCATCCCCTTCAGAGGACACCGCCACCACAAGCACCGCAGGCCAATGAGCGCCGAACGCTCTGACACTACTGAGGCTGTCATGAGCAGGATGAAGCACTCTGGGCACCAAGCCCCCTCCAGAACCAGTGGAGAGATACATCAACTACCTCAGTCATTGGCAGGATGAAGCCCTCTGGGCACAAAGCCATCCACTACCTCAGTCCTTGGCAGGATGAAGCCCTCTGGGCACCAAGCCCCCTCCAGAACCAGTGGAGAAATGCATCCACTACCTCAGTCCTTGGCAGGATGAAGCACTCTGGGCACAAAGCCCCCTCCAGAACCAGTGGAGAGATACATCCACTACCTCAGTCCTTGGCAGGATTAAGCACTCTGGGCACAAAGCCCCCTCCAGAACCAGTGGAGAAAGGCATCCACTACCTCAGTCCTTGGCAGGATGAACCACTCTGGGCACCAAGCCCCCTCCAGACCCAGTGGAGAAAGGCATCCACTACCTCAGTCCTTGGCAGGATGAAGCACTCTGGGCACCAAGCCCCTCCAGAACCAGTGGAGAGATACATCCACTACCTCAGTCCTTGGCAGGATGAAGCACTCTGGGCACAAAGCCCCCTCCAGAACCAGTAGAGACTGTTATCCACTTGAGAGACTGGCTTTTCACTCTCCAGGATACAGCAGTGGGCAAACCACCCACTGGAGAGACTTGTGGTACTGTGGCTTTGCACTCCCCAGGATACTGCAGTGGGCAAACCACCCACTGGAGAGACTTGTGATACTGTGGCTTTGCCCTCCCCAGGATAAAGCAGTGGGCAACCCACCCACTGGAGAGACTTGTGAGACTGTGGCTTTGCACTCCCCAGGATAAAGCAGTGGGCAACCCACCCACTGGAGAGACTTGTGAGCCTGTGGCTTTGCACTCCCCAGGATACAGCAGTGGGCATGGAGCCCCCTCGTGAATCTGGCATCGTGCACTCATCCGGCTAAGGTGCCCCCCCTTCCCTTCCCCCTGAGGTGCCTGTTGTATTTCGATCTGATGCCCCTGCAGTGTTCTCTCCGTTTTGATCGAGTATTGAGTGTGGGCCTCGCCCATGCATTTTGGGCCCAGTGGTCCACGGACTTTAATGGTGCAATACCTGGACTTGTATTCTTGGTATATATATTTGTTTGTAGTGTATATATATTTTTGAGTACTGGATTTTAATAGATTACAAACGTTCAAATAATTTCCTTTTATCTTTGCATTCTTCCAGGAGGGTTGGGGGGTGTAACTGTAATGTATCATGATGTATTAGTGTGTGTGTTTAGTGGGTGAGGGTGGGGTTGTTGCGTGTGTGTGTCACTTTCTTTTCCCTCCCCCCTCCTCTGTGTCGTAGGTGCAGTACTCACTGTGGTCTTCACCGCCTGCGTTCGTGCTCCTGGTAGAGGAACAGGAAGACAAAGGCAGGGAGTATCTGGAGTTCCGGTTCCATGGCGTTCGGATTGCTCGTGGGGTGTGTAGAGGTGAGCGTTTTCCCTTCCAAGTCCTGTTTCCCCGTGTTTTTGTTCGCGGTGAGTCCGCCCCGGAAAAGGTGGCGGATTGGCCTGTTGTTATACTGTGGGCAGTACATTGTCCTCCGCTTGTTGGTTGGTTGTTACAGCCGTGGTGTTTGTTTGTACCGCCGTGGCGGTCGGGGTGTTAAAGTGGCTGTCTATGTTGGCGGTTTCCACCACGGTCATGATTCCATTTTTTTTACCGATGGCCTGTTGGCGGTTTTACCGCCGCTTTAACACCGACCCCCAGGGTTGTAATGACCACCTTAATACATTTTGCTCATCAGAGACAGAAAGAGAAGCATGAGGGGAGAGTAAAGAAAGCAATAAGGAGTATTGCAGGGGCAAGATGGGATAATTAACAGAAAGCTTGGAGAGCTGACATGATAGAGTGAACTAGGTTGAATCCTCCCTTTGCGAGTGGAGAAGGAAAAAGCACTAAAACAAAGGGAAAGTAAAATACAGAACAGACAACAGAATCAGAGAAAAATGCACAATCCTATGAGAGTGGTTCGGATGATGACTTTATAAATCAGTTACTGTTAAATCATCAGCATGAGCAGACAGGAGTGTCAAGTGAGACATCGAGAAATATGGCTTTTGATTTACCTACTGCACCCGTTGAACAGAGCCCTAATCAAATAGCACAAAGTCCAAATTTTAACCAGATGAGAGTTTTAATCCAAATCAGACAGGGCAGGGTTTAAATACCATTTTTACAGAACAGAGTTTAGGGATGACAGTTCCTTTGAATCCAATGAATTACACTAATCCAGATGCATTAATCGTTCCAGTGACATTAGGTCCAGTTGTTCCTTTGTGTGGTCCAGGTATGTCAGGAAATCATGCACATGCACTAAATGTTCCAAATGTTCTGAACGTTTCAAATGCCCTGAGTGTTCTGAATACCCCAGTTACTTTGACTGTTTCTTTACTGACAAATGCCCAGGGATTTGTTAGCCCAAGTGGTTCAGAATTTAAAATAATTATTTCGCTTCCGAGACTATTGACCCCTACATGCATTTCAGACCCAACTCCAACAACAAGTCAGACAGAATTTACCCCTGATGTAAAGTTCCTCAGAGATCTTCACCATCTTTTGTGCCCAATTCAGAACCTAACCTGAACATTGGTGGTAGTATCCCAAATAGGAGATTACCCTTTAACTCGTCACAAGAAGAAATGTCCATTTTAAATGCTCCAGATCGGGAACATTTTAGTACCTCAGGATGAAAAGCATTGTTGAATCCTTCAATAAGTTTGCGAGGTATTAATGCCCAGGAACTAACTGATTGTTTAATTGGTCTGAGCACTACAAATACAGCAGGAAATGCAAATTACAGTGGAAAAACAGTACAAATCACAGAAAGACAGAGACCTTCAGAAGTGCACAGATTGAAATTAGAATTAAATGAGATGGTATTGGGAAATGTAGACACATTCTAGGTAGACACTT
This sequence comes from Pleurodeles waltl, assembly GCF_031143425.1. Lineage (NCBI taxonomy): Eukaryota > Metazoa > Chordata > Amphibia > Caudata > Salamandridae > Pleurodeles > Pleurodeles waltl. The sequence goes on from NC_090440.1 coordinate 1,765,171,983, forward strand.
ACAGAAAGGACGAACTATGGTTTGTATGTAAAGACTTTACAAAAAGTGCAGGACAAGCTTATGAGAGATTAGCTGATTTAGTCCAAAAATATGAAGAAAGTGGCATATTTACAAGAAATGATGAATTGCTGAGTTGTGCAGCGATGAGTAAAAATAACTTGCACTGTGGTACGACAGAACCCTATGCCATGGATTTGTTATATTTACAACACCACGCACCATTGCATAGGGATACTGTGTGAGTCAAAAAAAATTATGCATCTGTGTGTGCCATGTTGTAATGAAATCTGATGCTTCTGCTGCAAAAGTGATGCAGGGCTGACTTGCAGCACGTAAAGTGACGGTAATCTGCCCTGTTTCACTTTTGAGTGTGAAATGCATCAAAAAAAGTACAAAAATTGATGCATCAGGAGGGGGAAATGGCACACTTCACAGAGAGTAACTATGGGGCAGGGAGCAGCAGCAGAAGCAAGAACAACAACCCCAGCACCAGCCAGGATATCCAGGCAGACTCCCAGGGGAAGAAGAATAGGAAGTGCAATTTCAAGAAGGAGGAGAATGTCATCTTGATCACTCAGGTGACAGAGCATCAACATTATCTGTTTATCGCCTCTAAATTGCCACCGGAGAAGAAAGAACCCATTTGGCAGTCCATAGTGGAGATGATCAACAGTATGGGGACAAACAAAGAGGGCTGTCACAGACTGCAAGAAATGCTGGCATGATTGCAAGTGCAGGATGAAGGAGCAATGCAACAACCTGAAGGCAGCAATGCGGACTGGAGGAATGAGCCGTGCATCCCAGGAGGACCTGGATGCCTTGGAGGAGTAGGTGGCAGCTGTCATCCCAGATGAGTTGGTGGCTGGAGTAACAGGACAGGAGAGTGCAGCACATGAGGAACAACCAGAGCCACAGGGTAATTATCAACAAGGGGCAATGTAGGCAAAAAGGTCATGTGGTGCAGTGCAGCTATGTCCCAGCACTGTGCATTGTGCAGGGCAAAGGGCAGGAATCTGTTTCATGTCCCATTAACCGGCACTGAATCGTCAGTCATACTGCTCAGTAACATGTTGCACATCTCAGTCCTGCTCTGTCACTTCTCTCCATTCCATGTGTGAAGTGCAGCACCAGTCCAGGTCCACCTATGTATACTGGCAGGTGTAGTGGAATGCACAACATGAGTCACCAGAACTACAAGTCCGACAATACATAGGAGAAAACATGGACTGGAACAACACATCATGCATGGACACTTGGACCCTGCACAGCTTGACAGTGACAACGCAGGCCACCTTGCACCACAAGGCCACTGTGTCATACTCGGGCCCATGCACACAAATCAGCACTGTAAAGCAATGGAATGGCATTGGCTTGTTAGAGAAGAAACAGCTCACCGGGGGGGAGGGGCATGTTAAAACCCAACACATAGACCCATCCCAAGAGCTACGTGTGTATATTACCTGGCATAACAATACATGGCACACAGCTGCCCTGATGTTTGGGGTGAGACCACACAGGTGTCAGCTGCCATGGTAGGAGCCACGATAATTCACACCATGCACTAAATCAGACTGGGTCAGGGTTAGTGTAAGTAATGTACCCCAGAGGACCATGTTTATTGAAACCAAAGATGATGTGTGGCCCTGATGAGCCCCTGGTTGTGCAGTGCACTGTAAGTGCTGGCAGAGTAGGTTAAATTGCCATTGTGTCTGAATGAGGAGACATTGCATAGCAAGAAGGTCAGAATGGATATGTGTTCTGCAAGGTAGCCTGACCAATACATATGCACTGCTGTGTCTGACAGTGTCACACTTGCATTGTAATTGGGAAGGGAGGACAGAGAAGAGCCCATTGGGGTACAATATCCTACATGTGATGTGGTCCTGGGTGAAGATGAAGCATATGGCAGGAGTGAGTCTGCAGGAAAATTGTCTCACCATGCCACATGTGTCTCAGTTGGTGGGATTGAAATAGGGATCGGTCAAGATATAGGAAAAGCTAGTCTGTTACCACAAAGGTCAGGAGTCAGTGATGGGTTGGAGACTGAGGTGGATGCCCAGTTATGCAGCAAACCTGGGTAGGTATATGTCACCAATGCCAGCACAACTTCTGTGTGGGTCTTCAATAAAACCAAGCACATATTGTTGGTATTGTAGGCACATGAGAGTCAACGTATGATCATGATCTAGGTTCCATCGCTGTGTGACATTAAGTTAAGTCACTGGCATAAAATGAGGAGTGGAAGAGGAGGCATGTACATGCACAAGCGAGTGGAGCTCAGTCAAAGGATGTGTTATACTATACAGATACCCAACTCTGGCAAATATCAACTGTGGTGAGTGTCAGTGCAAGCAACCTACCTAGTGTGACGAGGCCCATCCCCTCAGATTTGGTACACAGTGCCCACTGTCTACAAATATGAAGCCAATTGTATATCCAATCAAATCACATGAATACAAACAAATAGGAATTACATGCTAAGTACATGCCCTCACACATTCCTGCAGTGTAGCAAGGTTGTTTGGTATGTAGAATTGTGCTGGATATGTGTTACAAAATCAAACCTTGACCACAGGAATGCACAGTGTGCATGCAAGACAGCACAAGGCAGAGTGTCATTGAATACAGTACGAAAGCCAGATGGCCGAATAATAACTCATTCATGACCAGACCCACATCACCTGTACAGGAGCAGTGAACAGTAGTGCTGTCAATATGGTAAAACACAATTAGTGATGGCATCTTGAAAAAGAATGTGAATCACCATGGCAGATGTGGACCTGATCTCTTATCATATGTTCAGGAATGGTAGGCTCAGTGACCTGTGTAACTGTGTAGCAATGTGTGTCATGAGACAAAAAGCTGTGGCGGCCTGTAATTTTAGGAGGGGGGGCGGGCACCACACTCACACTAATTCATTCACACACACATGCACATTCATTCACAACACTCATCAACATTCAAACATACAAGCATGCACCAAAAATTCATTTAAAAAACACACCCACTTACCTTCAGCATGGAGGTCCTAGGAGGGTTGGGGCTGCTGCCTTCCCTCACTGGCTGACCCCAGGTCAGCCAGTGAGGGACGGCAGCAGTCCCAACTTCATCACAGAGTGGGATGGGGTCAGTGAGACTTCTGACCCTATCCCACTCTGTGACAAGGTGTCACTGATTGACACTCGCCCTGGGTGCTTCAGGGCTTAACCCTGAAGCACCCAGGTCAAAGTTAATGGGTGACGCTTCCCCTCGTCACCGAGGGGAAGGGCCTCGGGGCACCTTTGCTGAGCTGAGGAGGTCACGCCCATAGGAGCTGTGACCTCTTCAGCCCAGAAAAGTTCAGCACAGACAGCCAGGAGTCTGCGCAAATCGCGCATGTCTCACTCCTGGCTGCCTGATCTGAACTGACCTTTGTTCAGCCTGACAGGCACTCTTCATGAGGGGCAAAAGGTGGGGGGGCGTGGACCCACCAACCTAAAGGACAGGCCATGGCTGGCAAAAAGTCAGCCTTGTCACACAGTGGAAGTATGAAAAATGCAAAGACATGCCCGATGAAATGCAACTCCAGTGCGCTTCGGACTCAGTACCTCAGTGTAACAGACATTCTACGCATCAGTGTTGTACTGAAAGTCAAATATTAGCAAGTCTGACTGTCAATCAGATTACTCATGTCAACATCTAACATAAAACACCATTAACATTTCTCTACATCATTGCAGAGAATGCACCTACACCTGCTGACCAGCTGCCTGTGCGGGATGATGATTTGGCTGAGGATGACAGCCTGCAATCCTTGACCAAGACACCCTCTGGCAAGTCCTGGCCTCCTTTGATACACCATCTCAGGTTGCGGGAAGGGCCAACAGCTTTGTGGGGGCTCCAGAGGATCTACCCATCACCGAACGAACACCACCTGCAGCCTAACCCCAGCCCTGGACTCTGAGGACCCCCAAGTTGAATTCCAATGTTGTGTGACAGGAGTCCAGTGGGAGATGTTAGATGTGGTGCGGGTGGGTTTGGATACCGTGGCGGGCACACTAGAGGCAGTCCATAGGTGCCTCAGTCCTAATAAGAATACCTCAGCCACAATAAGAGCCACCTACCCTCTGCTTTGTGGCCTCGAACAGTCCCTCGCTGACATCACTGGTGTCATGAGGCAGAGGCCCAAACAACTGCTCTGCCAGAGTGGCACCAGAGAAGTTGCCAAACAGCCGGGGGTATCTGCAAAATCTTGGAGTCCATAGAGCGGATGCAGGACACAGACATCACAATAATGGGTGCCTACCACCATGACATTGGTGCTATGCTGGCAAACCAGCAGGCCTTTCTCAGTGCTGCCTCACTTGTTGGAGCAGAGAAATACTGCTGTGGACATGGGCTCAGCCAGCACCTACAACACCCCCTCACAAGAAGCACTACAAACATCAGAGGAGGAAGATGTAGACTTCACCTCTTTCCAAAGTAAACCTGCCCAATAGCATTTCTCTGTGCCAAACTGCCAGTTTCTCATTTGCCCAGTGCTGAAGACCTTGCCAGTGTACTTCCCAACTGGTACTGTCTTCAATTTGCTGTCTCACCTGTTGATCTCACCCATTTGTGGACAGTCGATGTGGCTTGTCTTCCCTACTGGCAATGTGTTCCTCCTCTTCCACACTGAAACACTCCTCTCCTCCACATGTCCCAGGCAATGTATCCCCGATGGCTTCTGTCTGGACATCCAATGGTTCAAAAAAACTGTTGGGTTTGTTACAGATAAAACTGTGCCTGTGATCCTTAACATTTTGCACATGTAAATTAATGCACTGAGTTCACCCTGTGTGCTGTATGTCTGTTGGTGTCTGGACTAAGTAGAACATGCTGGCTTTTGTGAGCCAAAGACACCAGCTACTCCCCAAAGGGACATGTGTGTCATTGAGCCATGGACAAAGCTACACAGGCTGAGGGAAATGGATTTGACAAACCCTATGTGTATCAAGACTAGCAAGTAGCTACTCAAGGTCCCAAGCATGAAGTGTAACAAGTAGCATGCAGTCAATGTAAATAGTGAATGAGGTCACAACACTGGTGGAGAGCACAACTATAGATACTAGCCAGAAAACAACACTGTTGTTACAGGACAATGGTGCTAGGGGGATTGTGTAAGGGACTGGCATCAGTGTGTGACCCCAAATATCCTTGATTAGTGACAATGGTTTGACATAACCATCCCTCCAATGCATGTCGCATGACTTACACACACAATGCAATAGTATGTGAATATCTGTTTTGGGCTGTGTATGCATTCACAGCAAAAGTGCCTCTTACATTGTTCAACTATGTTTGAAGATCCCTTTAGTGATTCCATCTAAAACGTGTCAGGTTCCTCTTCATAGGTCTTTCACCTAGTCACACATCTACAAACACTCCTTGCAAATCCTACTGCATGTACTTAACACAACCTAAGAAATGGTGAGATGTGCCCCAAACAGCGTGTCAAACATTTTGACATGATTACATGTGAGTAGGTTTACCTGTAACATACAAAGAGTTTGGCACACACATTTGTGAATCAGTAATGACCTGGTATACCTGATGACAACACTACCTACACATTGCTGGTGGGGCAACAAGCACCTCTGGGGCTGGCATGCGCTACATGGTCTGTGTGGGTTAATGCCAACCCAGTGTTAACATGCTTCTGTGGCATGCTTCTTTTAATCACCATAGTTAGTCGTAGCATGACATTCTAACCATAAAACATATGTGACCCTTAAAGTCATTGAAGCAATATCATATATTAACAAAGGAGACTTGGCTATAAACTTACAGCATATGTCTACTTACCAACAGCTCGTCCCACATCAATTCCAGGGTAATCAATGAGGTCCGCCTCCGAGCTGACCACATCTGCCCAATAATGCTTCAAGTAATGCATTGTGTGGTCCACCTTGAAAATCAAAGCATGTGCTGCTGCACCTTCTCCAAACGTGTCTTCCGGTCCTGGGTTGCATAGCCCTGGATGACATGACCCAGACTGGCAATCAGATTTGGAAGGTAGTGAGTGATCAGCCACAGGAACCCGCCAAACTCCTGGTCAGACATGTTGCAAGATCTTTTCCTTTCAGACATATCCTTCCCCGAAGAAAACACCCCTAAATAACAAGAAAGCTACCTAGAACCCCTCCTCCTCCAACTGCCTCTAACAATACAAATTCTCTAAAAGACAGACACCTGCCAATGCACTGAACAAAACAATGCAAATTGCAAAAACAATATACAAAAAAGACTTTTGAGACACCACAGGGACAGCACAGACACCAACAACACCAATAAACAGCACCACACTCTCCAGCAACCAACAAACAACTCCACCAGCTAGCACAGACAAAAAGGCTGTAAGGGAAAGTGAAAGTAGCTTCACACTTCCTGGCTTGCAGCATGGCTGAGCCATTGAATCAATTCCTGGACGAATGCGTCACATTTTCCCCAAATGCATAGTTTTTTTGTAACGCATCCTTGGAAAAATAGGCAATGCGTGATTTATTCACAATGCATGTCAATGGACAATGCTGCATTTCTTACACATTGCCTTGGATGCGTGATCTCTGGATGGCGTAATATGTGCAATACATTCTGTTAATGCATCTGTTTAAATTGACACAATTGGCAAAATGTGTATTTTATAGTTTAGTGTATTGTGCAATGCATATAAACAGCTCCAAGGATCCGTGTAATGCCTGTGAATATATGAGGTGACATGCTTGATGTTTTGGAATGCGTTGTATGTGTATGTTGACAGTGCCCATATGTGTGACTTATTGCATTACTGGTGTAAATACTGGGGCACGCAAACTATCAATGTGAAATTGCGTGGCATATTAATGGGCATATTTACTGGCAGTGCAGCAGTTTTTCTTCCTGGCAGAGTGTCTTTGGATCCAGTAGAGATCTGATTTGGTGGGGTTTGCCGGACAGTATTTATACTATGGTGCCCTGGTTCTGGAAGGTGGGAGGAACTTCCAAACATTCCTTTGAAGTCCACGAGGTCCCTGTCCTGCCCTCCCTGGCTCCAAACACTATATAGGGGTTATGCAGCCTTGTGTGTGGGGAGAGGCACAGCCCTATTCAGGTGTAAGTGAGCCAGTGCTAAGCTTCGGCCCCCCATCATGCCAGCTAATAGGCCATTGAGGCCCATTAAGTCACACACGAGCTCCGATTGTGTGACTGTCTAGAGGAGACCCACAAAGCCCAGCTATACCCCAAGTGTGTATTCAGATAAAGGCAAAGGCACGGAATGGTTAAAGCAAGAAATATGCCAACTTTCTAAAAGTGGCATTTTCAGACTTACAATTTAAAATTCGATTTCACCATAAATTGTGAATTTAACCTGTGATTCCAAGGACACCAAACTATACATTTCTATCTTTTCCCATTTGGAAACTACACTTAAAAGATGATTTAGGATAATCCCAATGCTATCCTGTGGGAGAGAGAGGCCTTACAATAGTGAAACATGAATGTAAGAGTTTTTTTGTACTATCTGGACATAATAAACTTAAATGTACATGTTCAACATTTTAAATATAGTGCACCCTGCCCTTGGGGCTAGCTTAGGCCTACTTTAGGGGGGACTTACATGTAATTAAAAAGAAGGTTTGTGCCTGGCAAGTGGGTACATTGCCAGGCCGAAATGGCAATTTAAAACTGCACACACATGCTCTGCAGTGGCAGGCCTGAGACATGTTTGAAGGGCTACAGTATCTGGACATAATAAGCAATCATTGCTGCAGGCCCACTAGTAGCATTTAATTTACAGGTCCCGGGCACATATAATGCACATTACTGGGAACTTAAAAGTGAAATAAATATGCAAATAGTGGAGCAGCCAACATTACTATGTTTAGAGTATAGAGCACCTGTACGTCAGTACTGGTCAGCAGTGGTAAAGTGCCCAGAATCCTAAAAGTCAGCAAAAATGAGTCAGAAAAACCGGCAAAAGGAGGCAAAATGTTTGAGGGGGGACCCTGCAGAAATGTCCATTTCCAACAGTTGGCAAATTTACTGCAGTTGCACTGAGTCACATAGTAATATCAGGAGGACCTTTCAACAGAATGCAGCTAAATGTTATTGAATTACCCGTGTGTAATGAACTGAGATATGTCTTGATTATTGTATGAGTTTTATCTCGTTGGGTTGAAGCTTACTGGACCAGGAGAACTGACAGTCTCACAGTAGCAAAACTGTTGCTTAGTGAGTTAATAACTAGGATTGGCTTTCTGACTTACCTAGAGTCAGACCGAGGGACTCACTTCAATAGTGAGGTCTGAAGTTACTATGTATGGCACTGCAATTTGAGTAAACACTTCATTGCAGTTACATGCCAGAAGCTTCCAGTTTGGTGGAATAAGCAAATATAACTCTAAAATACAGACTGACAAACGTTTGTGCTTCCACCTCATTGAAATGGCATCATGCATTGCCTCTTGTTTTGACAAGTTTGCGCAGTTCTCCACACAGGAAAACAGGGAACCGCACAAAATAATCATGGGCCCTGCAATGAGATTACCAGCTGTGCCTGCAAATGTACTTGTGAACATTACAGATGACATGGTACTCGATTATTGCAAAGGACTGGCTGATATGATATGTTCTGTGTCTCATCAGGTTGGAGAAGCTACAGTCCAGTCGCTACAGGAGTTGTGCCATGACCTGTGCCCAGGTGACTTGGGCATGGTAAACAAGCATTTATAAAAGTCCTGCTTGGAACCATGATGGGGCCTTACCAGATAACAATGGTCACGATGACAAGTGTGGTGGTCTCTCCAACTGGGTTCTTGCAGCACACACTCACAAAGTTCCACGCTCCTTGACAAAACAGTGCCTGTCCCTGAAGGGCCCGTTAAGGTGAGACGAAGGGAGCAGGTTAGTCAAGCTGTTGGGGATGAACAAGTCACTGAAACAGCACAATTATGGTCTGGAGGTGTCTGAGTGAGTCAACAGCAGCAGTTGGTACTGAACGGTCGAGATAAAGACAGTTGACTATGCAAAACTCAGATGCTGATGAAGGACTTAGGGCCTGATTACGACTTTGGCGGAGGGGGTTAATCCGTCCCAAATGTGACAGATATCCTGCCCGCCATATTACGAGTTCCATAGGATATAATGGACTCGTAATTCGGCAGGCGGGATATCCGTCACATTTGGGATGGATTAACCCCCTCCGCCAAAGTCGTAATCAGGCCCTTAGTGCTGTAACAAACAGAGGCATGCCAAGAGACCAGTGGCCAGGTGAACAGACTGTGCCTGTAGTTCAAGTGCCCGCAAATATTCTAAAAGAAACTGAAGAATCTGGTCAAAGTGACAGTAATACTGGAGGACCAGTAGTCCAGAGATCAAAGAGAAGGAGAGTACCTTGTCAGTAGTATGCAGTGCATGAATGGACATATTTTGCAGCAAATGAATGGGAGAAGGAGTCCGGAAACTTTTGCTTTAAAAATTTGCATCCAGTTGAGCATTTGTGAATTTATTCTTGTGGCTGAACTGAACTTTGAACTTACATTGCCACTTGATAGATTGAGACATTAGATCCTGGATTTGATTATTAGTGATTTAGAGCTGCTCATTTATTAGAGACAATTGGACATTTAGTAGAAACAGTTGATGGACTTTGTAGGGAATCGAAGAAGATTTAGCAAATGAACACCTGAACTTTGTTGAAAAAGAAATCTTGCTATTTACTTTGCTCTCAACAAGAAAAACTGAAAGAGACAGTTGCTATTTTTTTTGCTGTCGCCATTTGCATTTTACATTTTTGTATTTTTATATTTTTGATTTAGTATCGGTCTGAAATTAGAAAATTCACAAGACTAGTAGAAACAGAAGTAGTAAACATAGGTACATCTGTGTAGAAGTGTTAAGTGCAATCGTCATCCTGATGATTGCATTACTTATTGGATTGAGCTTCTCTACACCTCCTAGAACAGGAAACATAAGATCAACAAGTGCCTCGAGCTCCAGAGTTCCTACAAATGGTAGAATGCATACAGTAGTTGATCGGAAATTACATGTAGATTGTTCAAGAGGAGATCTTTCTTCAAATTCTTTTAATAAATTGCTTTATGAGTACATTTATATGATGGACACTAAGAACTGCTATGTCTGTACACAATTGCATGCATCTGTTAATGAGGGGATGCATATCCCAGTCTTCCCTTGACAAATGGTATTTCATGTGATTTGTTGATGAGCTTTTTGTATGAACAAGAACATTTCCAGTATTATTATTCTGACTATGAGCTTGTCTTTTCAGAAATACCCATCATGAAACACCTAAATAAGGTAAGGTTTCCAAAGGAAAAGGCATAGAGACAGTAGACATGTTATTTGAACCTACCTTGATATTTGGTGTAGTTTACGCCCATAAAAACAATTTGACCTGTATTCTTACCCAGTAGAAAAAAGAATTTCTAGGACAAGCTAAAGATAGAAGAGCAATGAAAACAAAGGCAGAGAGAGGAGTAGTTGCATGCAATTGGGTAAATGAAGAAGAAGCACCTTTAGCAGCAGGAAGTCAAGCAACATTGACACTAGATTGGCAACATTTAGGGAAATTATATGTATATACACCCCATGTGGAAAACTGCCACATACTCTGTAGGCACCAGTGAGTGTAAATATGTATTTACATTTCAGAGTAGTTGGACATTTGTGTTGCATGGACAAAATCTAGCAATTCCAGTAGTTCATTTCATTTCGGAAAGGATGCTAATTTTAGATTGCCAAAAGAATGATATGGTACACGTTACTTTGGAATAGTTTTTCCAAAGATTTATCATATGGAACATTTTGATGAGCCTATGTGGGATGAGATGTCAAATGCCAGAATTAAGAGAGGTGCCAGTGCTTCAGAGATTGTAGGAGATATTTGTGGTAATATGATTCCATCTGTGGGAGTGATCCTAAATGATCTGAAGATATGTTGTCAACTATTGTAGGTAAGTTGTCTACAGATACAACAGGTGCCTTCTTGTTAGTTGAAACTGAAATGGTTACCATAAGATCAATGGCTTTGCAGAATTGTCTTGCATTAGACATCTTTCTTGCGAAAGAGGGCAGAGTTTGCAAGATGCTGAAAGTTCAACAATGTTGTACTTTTATCCCAGATAACAATAAGGAGCTAAGGAAAGACATTAAGAATATAACTGATCTGAAAAATGACCTGAAGTAGTTAGAAGCAACAGGTGCCTGGGAAGCTTTAGGTAGCTGTTTTTCAGCAGTTGGTAATTGATTTGGAAGTCAAGGGAGCGGAACTATTGGTAGTATCTTGAGACCTGTGCTGATAATAGCCTTGTGTGCCTTAGTTGCCCTTGGATTTTTTAAGCTATACAAATGCATTCAAAAGAAGAGAGCAGAGAAGGGAGAATAGAAATTTGAACTTGAGAATAGATGAAACATCTATTACAGTAATATTAAGCAGTAAAAGGAGTCTAGAAGATTTTACCTGGTATGACGTCAGATATTTGATCTGTCTCATTGTTATGAGAGACAGTAATCTGATGTGATAGCTTGATTCGCCATAAGAGTGGGGAGTGGTGCAGCTGAGATTTGGCTGCTACCTTTGAAGTCGCAATGTTGATCTGTACGTGCCCATATTGACCTTGGATTTTGTGTATTGATAACAAACTATCTGTAAAGTGGTGCACTGAACATCCATATAAAGGTGCATTTATTGTAGTGTACTACTTTAATGCTTGCAGTATAGCCATGCCAGCTAAGAAAAAATCATTTAACCTAATTTCATATGTTTCCTTATGGTGTTAGAGAATAGTTACCATTAAAAAGATAATGGACTTCTTGATGAATATGTTTTAAATGTTATATGCTTTGGTTGAAAAATGTAGTTCCCCAACACATTTACTGACGTGTATTAACAAGTTATTTTACTTTTGCAGTTTACTGTAACAGGAACTTAAACAAGATGTAGTAATGTTGAATTTATTATTGAAACATGCATATGTGTTTGTTTGGAGGGGCCCGCGGAGAAGACGGCCCGCTCTAGTTTCTCCGCGGGCTCTTTCAGGAAAGGAAGTGACGGAAAGGAGACAGGATTGGGTACAGGTAAGTGGGGGAGGGCTTTAGGGAAGGGTTTAAAAGGGGGATGGGGAAAGCAACGACCTCTTTCCGCGCCGACTGTTTGACGGGCGTAATTTGGTCGATCCTGGGTCGTGTAAGGCCGGTGAGGGTGCGCCCCCCTTTTTGCCCACGAGGCCAGCAGGTGTTAGTGAGGTGGCGGGGCAGGCGTGTCCTGCCACTATAAGTAGCGGAAAGGTAGCGGTGGGGGGCAACTTTGCAGGCCTCCGCTGCGGGAGTTTACTTTCCTCAAATTATACTGTTTAAAGCCTGCGGCGCACGCCGTAGGGTGTGGAAGGGGCCGCAAGGCTTTCCAGCTTCGCAGCTGTAAAAGCAATTAGACGCGGCTTGAGCTACCACCTGGGTATTGCCCAAGTCCGCCAGCCTGTAATGACGAACAAAGGTCGAAGGTGAGGCCCAAGTCACGGCCCTGCAAATTTCCACCACAGAAGCGCCCTGAAGCTCCGCCACCGTAGCAGCCATACCCCTGGTAGAACGGCCCTGAATCCCTTGGGGTGGAACCTCCCCCTTCAAAGAATAAGCCATCAGTACCAGCGAGCGAACCCACCAACTCAAAGAAGCCCTGGAAGGCTTCTCACCTTTCCGAGCCGGACCGAAATTCACAAAAGGAGAATCACCCTTACGGAAAGGAGCAACTACCAGTAGATATTCCAACAAGGCCCGACGCACATCTAAAGAATGTAACCGAACCTCCTCCTCTGAGGAAGGAGCTGGACAAAACGAAGGAAGGATAACCTCCTGGCGAGCATGGAAAGACGAATTCACCTTAGGAACAAAAGAAGGAATCGGAACAAGCACCACACGATCTGGAAAAACCTTACAAAAAGGAAACGAGCAGGCCAAGGCCCCAAATTCCCCTAAACGGCGGGCCGAAGTAATGGCCACCAGAAAAAAAGTTTTCAAGGAAAATTGACGCAAGTCACATTCCCCCAGAGGTTCAAAGGGAGCAACAGTCAAAGCATCCAATACCAATGAAAGATCCCAGGAAGGAAAGGAATGCACCGGGCGAGGAAACAAGTTAAGAAGACCCTGGAAAAACCGAGGCATCAAATGACCCTCATCAGACAGGTTACGCCATGGACCCCTAAAAGCCTGAATCGCCGCACACTGCACCCGTAGAGAAGCCACCGACAAACCCAACTGGGCACCATCCTGTAAAAACTGCATCACCTCAAAAAGAGAAGCGGACGTAGGATCCATTTTATGCCGGAAACACCAAGAAGAAAAAACTTTCCACTTCCGACCATAAGACAGCAAAGTGGAACGCCGTCGGCAAGCCAGTAAAGTAGAACTCAAAGCTACCGGAACTCCCAAACCCGTCAAACCCCGCCGTTCAACTTCCAGGCCGTCAAGTGCAACCGCCTCAATGACCCCATCGAGAGGCAAGGAAACTCCAGAGGCGACGGACAGAGTGGAAGAGTCCACACGTGACCCGACGCCATCAACTGAAGCAAAGGAAACCAATTTGCCCTCGGCCAATGGGGCGCAATCAAGAGAACCCTGGCTTTCAAAAGACGTACCCTCAACAGAAACGCACGGAGCAACTGAAAGGGCGGGAAAGCGTACAAAAGACCCTGAGGCCAAGGACACGACATCCCGTCCACCTCCCAAGCCTGAGGACAACGAAACCGGGAGCAAAAGCGCCTGAGTTTCACATTCTCAGGAGACGCAAACACATCTACCACTGGAAGACCCCATAGGTGAACCAGATGATGAAACAGAGACCACCGGAGGGAGAAAAGCTGAGAGGAAGGAATCACCCTGCTCAGAAGATCCGCCTGAACATTGACCACCCCCCGAATGTCGGTGGCACGCAGGGAAAGAACCCATTCCTGAGCCCAAACAAAAATCTTCCTGGCAAGGCGGAACAGAGCCCACCACTTGGTCCCCTCCTGCTGGTTCATCATAAGCTCTGGTCACCAAGTTGTCTGTCCGAATAAGAACCGCAACACCTTTCAGGGAGTCCTGAAGATGAATCAGAGCTAGAAGCACCGCCTTCAACTCCCGCCAATTCGAGGAGCGTCTGGCTTCCAGAGGTGACCAAAACCCCTGGATGTGAGCCGACCCCATCCAAGCCCCCCAACCGGAGAGGCTGGCATCGGTCGTCACCACCACCGGGAGAGGAGGAGATAAAGACACCCCTGCCCGAAGATGAGGGGGCACCAGCCACCAACCCAACTCCCTGCGAACCAACCCCAACACCAGAATCCGCACCAGAAGATAACTTGACCCTGGAGACCAATGAACCAGGAACCAGTTCATCAGGCAAAGAAGATGGAACCTTGCCCAGGGAACCAGAAAAATCACCGACGCCAAATGACCGTGCAGACGTAACCACTGAAGGGCCCTGGGAGCAGGCTGCGACAAGATCGACCTCACCAGAGACTGGAGGACCAACAACCACTTCTCCGACACAGTCACCAAACCTTGAAGAGTCAGAGACCGAGCCCCGAGAAACACCAGATCTTGGGAAGGAACCAAATCTGACTTCCCCCAGTTGACCAAAAACCCGTGGTTTTGCAGGACCACCAGAACCCGGGCCACATGCCTCCGCAACAGCTCCTGAGAGGACGCTTGGATTAGAATATCGTCCAGATAAGGATGAATAAACACCCCTTCTGAATGTAGAAGAGCCACCAGAGGGGCCAGCACCTTGGTGAAAATGCAGGGAGAGGACTTGAGGCCGAATGGTAGAACACAAAACTGATAATGGTCCAGGCCTACCGCAAAACGTAGGAATCTCTGAAAAGACCGAGCCACAGGAACATGCAGGTAAGCATCCTGCAGATCCAGAGATGCCAGGAAATCCCCCGGACTGACCAGAGGAAATATAGTCTGAATGGACAGCATACGGAAATGTACAGTCCTGATCCAGAAATTCACCCCTTTTAGATTGAGGACAGGCCGAAAAACCCCTGACACCTTCTGAACCAGAAACAAGACTGAATAAGTGCCCAGACCTCTCTCCCCCACAGGAACCTGGGAGATGGCCACCTTGAGAAGCAAGTCCTGGATCCCATCCAACAACGCCTGTCTCTGGGCCCCGACTGTAGGCAGAGGAGTGGGACGCACCCCGGAATCTGGAGGCACCACTTCGAAATCTATGGCGTAGCCATTGTCCACAATGTCCAGCACCCAACGATCGCTGACACTTTTCTGCCACACTGAAAGAAAGTGCCTCAGCCATCCCCCAACCTGCCCTATGCCAGGCCCACAATGATTGTCAGGACCCCTTCTTGAACCCAGCCAGGTTCGAAGGAGCAGATTTCTTAGGAGAAAAATGGGGCTGAAAACGACGTTTCCTGAAAGAAAAAGATTTTGAATCCATCTTGGGAGATGAGCACGAATGCTTCTTCCACCCCTTTCCAGAAGAAGAAGGCAAGGCGTGTTTCCTCTCCTTAAATGCCTTGGAAAGCATGACAGGCAACTGATCACCAAACTAATTACGCCCCTCAAAAGGCAGTCTCAGGAGAGCAGATTTCTCCCCAGGATCCGCCTTCCACAACCTCAACCAGAGGGACCTACGAGCCCCAATCAAAGCTCCCGATGCCAGAGCCGAAGTACGGACCACACCAGAAGACATGTCTGCCAGCAACCTGGCCTGTTGCTCCATAACAGCCAGCAGTTCCGAGCACTCCGAACCTTCTTGAACAGCCACCGCCAGCATGTCAAAATCCTGCACCAAAGACTGTGCAGAATAAGCAGAAAATATACCCGCTCTGAGGGCCAAATTATCCGCCGCAAAAGCCCTCTTAAGACTAGAATCCACCTTACGGTCAGTGGCATCCGTAGGCACACAATCCTCCGGATTGACCGCCGTCTTGCCAATCAGGATCGCCAGAATGGAATCCAGTTTAATTGAGGGAGGTAACACATCCTCCCCTTCCAGCAAGTACAATTTCTGAAGGAACAGTGGCACCTGAGACTTATCCACATCCTTCCATTCCCGGAATACCATCTCCTTCACAAGGCCCTGAAAAGGCATGGCAAACCTAGAAGGTGTTTGATACTGAGGGAACAAATGCGAATCCGACCCCGAAGGCTGAAACACAGGAAAACCTAAATTATCCCGAACATGCAACATCACCTCCCACATCTCTTCCCTGGAGACATATTTCCCACCAGAAGAAGTAGATGGAGCGTCATCATCATCATCCCCAGAAGAGGACCTCTCTGCAGTCCCAGGAGGACGGGCTGCCGGAGAACGACCAGGCCTGGCCACCCCTGCTTGGAGAGCCCGAGAGACAGCCACCTCAATCATGTCCTGAACCTCTTCTCTGGACATGAGAGGCGCAGAAGCCCCCACCGGAACCTGGCGACCCCCAGGCGTAGAGACAGGAACCTCACCATCCTCCTCCGATGAGGAGGAAGAGGAAACAATCCTACGCCTTTTGGCAGGTAACTTCGGCATGATACAAACCAGAAATGCCAGCCATAGAACCCCAACCCCTTTAAATAAAAGAGAAAGGTCCTCCCCCTAAAAAAGAAACAGCAAATGGCAATACATAAACAATTAGCCAAAACCTTTTAAAAACGCGGGCAGAACGCCCGTCCTACCGCCAAAAATTCTGAAAATCCAAACCGGCACATCAGCTCGTCCCTACGAGCTGAAGAACCGGAAATTGTAGCCCCAGCCGCAAAGAGCCGACCGACCTCGTCAGCCGACTCCCAGGACGCGACTCCAAGGCAGCCACGCCCGCCTCTCGAAGACGCGACCGCCAGGAACCCTCCCCGAGGAGCTCCGCGCCTCGAGGAGAGCAAAGCCGAAGACCCCTAGGCCCCGCCGTGGAGGACGAAGAAGAAGGTGAGTCTAGCGGGGCGAGACAAAAAAGAACAGGAGGTGGTGGGGGTGGGGAGGTTTTTTAAGGGGAAGGGAGGGTCTATGGGGAGGCAGGGAGCCTCATTGGTCTAAAGGAAGGCGAGGGAGGGACGGGAGGCAATTTCAGTTTGCACTAGTGTGTAGATGGGTTGGACAGTGTTTATTTTCTGACCACAAAGTCCTGCTATTGATATTTTGTTTCACACTTATTGAATGTTTAGTTTATCTCATGTCAGTCTTTCTAAAGAAAATTCACCACTTTGGTCACCCTATAGTGATACTATGCCTTTATAGTTTGGTTTTAAGAATTGTTTACATTAACCTGAGTATTAATCTCTAATAAAACACTTTACCTTTATTTCAGCTTTGGGTTTTCATTGTGAGGCCAAATTGCTCATACTGTAAATTTAACGTTGGCTGATTGTGATGCTGACCCCTCTTACCCCCTGCTTAGGGTGAAAAGATTTGTCAACCTTGTTTAGAGCATACCTAAAAATGCTCTACCAGCAGCTTTTAGCTAGAAATGCAGCAACAGCAGCATTTGTTGCCATCCCTAAAGTAAACGATATAACACAATAACATACACAAACAATATTCCAAATCAATTAAAATATAACAGGGCACAACACCACAAAATAGTCAAAACAGAATGCAACCCAACGGCCACAGCACAGCATATCACATTAATAAAGTACAAAACACTGCAACACAAAAAACATCAGAACTCATCACTGTCACGTTAAAATGGCACACAACATAGTAAAAAAAAATTGCACCAAGCCCGCCTTAACTTACCACCAAGGCCATGAAATAGCGCCAGTCCAAATGTTCTGAGATCTGGCCCATTCTGGTGAGACATTATTTTGCGCAGTGATTATATTTCTGATTATCAAAACAGTAAGCAAGCGCCATCGTAAATAATTTGCGTCCCCAAAGGCAAATCCCTTTTATCCCACGTACCCAGTTTTCTGAAACGCCCAAACTGTGAGTGTTTAAAAAGACTTCATGCTGTTAAACAGCGTTATCTTAAGCGCAGGGCCATTTACATGTGTGCTTCAGTCTCTCGTAGTGCGAATTTCTTCTCTTTCTATGCATTTTAAAATGGGAGTTTTGACCTTGAGCAGACGTCTGGATTTCAGAATTCCCTGCTTTAGCATAAAGGCTGCGTGCATAAATGTTTAATGAATCAGACCCTTAAGGCTTCTGGAGAATGGAGATTTATATTCCATTAAACCTGATCTTCGTAGCCTAATTAGCTGGTAATTTCACCCCGGCTTGTAATATAAAGCGTTTTATGCTCAATAATAATAAAACCCGTGTAAACTTTACTCTTTATTAATAAACATTATATGCTTCTGTCTGGCGGAAAGCCGTAATGAATTCCTCGCTCTTGAGTTTATCGGGATTGCTTACGCTGTAAAACGCTTACATTGTCGGCTATTGGCTGCGTTCTCTCTTCCAAAAAATGTGAAACAATACAAAATTTAAGTGAAATTGACATGATATTTTTTCTAGTAACAAGGAGTCTGCAGAATTAAAAAAAAATCACCGCGGTCAGCGGTATAGGAACCCAAGTCTTTCATATTTTCCATTTAACCTAAGCATTTTTTCAGGCTTGGCAACCTTTTTCGGAAGAAGAGAGTTTCATCTTTCAGCTCTATTTTGACCTTGCTTGACATATTCAGCACCGAAAGCATGGCTTTGGCCTTCTTTTTCGAAGAAGCACCACTATGTGAATTTTAAGGATAAGCACACGCCTCGACTTTTCCTTCAGAAAAGTGAGTACCACTGCTTTACAAAACGTGTGTCTGACCTACCAAATCAATCTTACATTGAGTTTACGAGAGACCAACCTTGTCAACATGTGACCAAGAAGTGTTTGACGCCTCTGTAATGTATGCTGCAGTTCTGTTAGCCACGTTCTTTTCTGATGGATACAACTACCTGTGGATTCCTCACCTCATGAATACTCCCATGGCGCCAGCATTCGACGGAAATCTTCTTCCTAGTCTCTGCACGTCGACGAGGACGTCACTGTCTCGCACGCGACGCCGTCTGACGTCATACAGGCAATAAGAGGTCCTCGACGACGTGCGGACGTCAGTTCCCTTTTTTCCGTGCATTCGAAACGGTTATCTTCGAGGGAGCAACTGTTACTCTTGCGGTTACAGTGTATATCTTGCTGCGTACTCTTTCTCTGTGGAAATAATGTCGCAGAGAAAGTCTGGATTTAAGCCTTGTCGTGAGTGCGGAGGCAAGATGTCGGTGACGGATCCTCATTCCGATTGCCTTTGGTGTTTGAGCTCCGACCACGACGTCTCGACTTGTGATTCATGTCAGCACATGAATCCGAAAGCCCTTAAAGAACGTGAGGCGAAGCTGTTTATGGCCAAGTCAAAGGAGAAGCATCACAAGAAGTCTTCTCCAAGACATCGGCGTCATCGAGACTCCCGGCGCCGTAGAGAATCTCGGCGTCATTCAAGGGAGGCTCGTTCCAGGTCTCCGGATCGGCGCCGAAAGACATGGGAGGTCAGCCCCACGGTGACGCCGCATCCTTCGACGCCGTTGCCCTCTCCGGCGTCACCAACTTCGCCTGGACAGGCGTCGGTGATTGAGGTATTGGAGCCTCAAGTGTTTTCTCCGGCGCAGACGCCGAGGCCGGCGTCGGGGTCGCCTCCGAGACAGGCACCCCAGTATCCGGCTTTTCCCACCCCTGGAGCCGATAGTTCCGCATTCTTGAATGCGATGTATGCCATCTTCCAACAGATGGCTCCAGGGGGTGCTCCGGCTGGGCCTTTGGCCTTTTCTTTGGGTGATCCTGCGCCTCTTCGGCCGGCACCCTTTATGCCCTTTCTCCCGTTTGGGAACGTGGGCTCGGCGCCAGTGTCGGCGCCGGTGGCCGCTCCGGTGTCTTCGGAGGGATTGGCCCCAGGGATTTCCATCCCGTCGACGTCGAGGTTTCGGCCTGTGACTCCGGTGGGTCCATCTGTTTCAGCTGCTCTTCAGTCGGCGCCGAAGTTACCCGTGGCGCCGGATGCGGCGTCGGTGGCTTCGGAAGATCGGCGCCGATCTCCGACTTCGGCGGAGGCATTGTCGACTCCGCGGATTGAGCAACGACTGCATTCAAGGAGGCGTGCTCTCCGGGTACTAGAAGAGCAGGAGTACCAACGAGCCCTAGAGGAAGGAGAGCTAGAGGACTCGGGTGATGGGCTGCGTGGACTGGAGTCGGCCAGTGGGCTGGACACTTCCCCTGAGTGGGACCTTTCGTCCCCGGGGGAATATACTGAGGAAGCTGCTTCCTTTCATACAGTGGTACGGAAGGCAGCTAGTTTTTTGGACCTGCCTTTGCCGGTGGTGGAGGCGAAACAAAACCTTTTGACGGAGGTGTTGCATCCGGCCTCAGCCGCGGCGGAGCCTCTGTTACCTTTTAATGACGCTCTGCTGGATCCGGTTTTAGAGGTGTGGAAGAGGCCGGCATCTTCCCCAGCAGTTCACAGAGCCGTGGCCAGGAGGTATCGGACGGCTCCAACTGATCCTGGTTTCCTATCTAGGCACCCTACGCCGGAGAGCTTGGTAGTGCAGGCCTCCTGTTCGTCCAAGTCAGCGCCTGGTTCTTTCCCGACGGTGCCTGGGGACAGAGACTCAAAAAAGCTAGAGGCGCAGTCGAAGAAGATTTTTTCGCTCTGCAGTCTGGCGTTAAAAGCCACTAATGCGACCTGTATCCTGGGGAGGTATATTCATGCTCTGATGGATGACATCTCCTCTTCGTTTACAGAGCTTCCCCAGGGTCTTTTGGATCTTGTCTCTGATGCCCAGGCTGCTGCGACCCAAATTATCCAGACGGGACTGGATACCACCGACTCGGTAGCCAGAGCAATGGGCACAACTGTGGTGGAAAGGAGACAGGCCTGGCTCCGTAACTCGGGCTTTTCGGCAGATGTACAGTCCACATTGTTGGATCTCCCGTTTGATGGGGACAAACTGTTTGGGGCTAAGGCTGATTCGGCCTTGGAACGTTTTAAGGAGAGCAGGGCCACGGCTAAGTCGTTGGGACTCCAAGCTCCTTCTTCCACGGCCTCTTCCAGATTCTTCAGGAGGTTTCGTGGATTTGGGCGTGGCTCTTCCTCCTCTTCCTTTCGGGGAAGATATCAGCAACCTGCCTCTTCCCATCCCTATAGATCTTTTAGGGGGAGGGGTAGGGTCCGCACCAGGGGAGCCTCTCAGCAGCACTCTGCCTCTTCCTCATCCTCTGGCGGGGTGCAGCAGGGGAAGCAGCCTTAGGCTTCCACCATTTCCCACTCACTCCTCTCCTGTAGGGGGAAGATTACAGCATTTTCTCACCAAATGGGAGACTGTTACGTCGGACACTTGGGTTCTCAGTGTTGTGGGAAAAGGCTACACCCTTCCCTTTCGGGAGTTTCCGCCCCTCATCCCGCCCCGCCCTTCGTATTGTTCACAAGAACACCTCCTGTTGCTAGAACAGGAGGTAGAAGTCCTCCTTTTAAAGGGCGCGGTGGAGTTGGTCCCGGAGCAGGAAAGGGGTCAAGGAGTTTACTCAAGGTATTTCCTGATTCCCAAGAAGGATGGTCGTTTGAGACCAATTCTGGACCTGAGGATCTTGAATTGGTTCCTCAAGCAGGAAAAGTTCAAGATGCTGACCCTAGCACAGGTGCTTTTGGCGTTGAACATGGAAGACTGGATGGTGTCTGTCGACTTGCAGGATGCTTACTTTCATATCCCGATACTCAAGTCACACAGGAAGTATCTCCGGTTTGTGGTGGGATCGCAACACTACCAGTTTGCGGTCCTTCCGTTTGGTCTTACTTCAGCACCTCGAGTCTTCACGAAGGTGATGTCGGTGGTTGCGGCAGAGCTCAGAAGGAAGGGGATAGCAGTATTCCCTTACTTGGACGATTGGTTGATCAAAGCCAAGTCCCCGGAGCTTGTGTTGCGTCATCTGCAGTCAACAACCCAGTTGTTGTTCGACCTGGGCTTTTCGGTGAACGAGCCCAAATCTCACCTAGAGCCCTCTCAGCGCCTCCTGTTCATAGGGGCAGTACTGGATACAACATTGGGTCGGGCCTTTCCTCCGCCTCAGCGGATTCAAGATATTCAGGATTTGGTTCCAATGTTTCGAAATGGAGCGGTAGTTCCAGTCCTCAAGGTCCTTCGTCTGCTCGGTCTTTTTGCCTCCTGCATTCTGTTGGTCACGCATGCTTGCTGGCACATGAGGGCTCTTCAGTGGTGCCTCCGAAGGCAGTGGTCTCAACACAGAGGGGATCTAGAGGGTACTGTCAAGATCTCCAGAGATGCTGCTGTGGATTTGAAGTGGTGGATTGCAAGCAACAATCTTTCACAAGGAAAGCCGTTCCAGCAGTCGCCACCAGTGGCCACAGTCATAACGGATGCTTCCACTCTAGGGTGGGGAGCTCATCTGGGGGATCTGGAGATCAAAGGTCTTTGGTCTCCAGAGGAACAGATTTTTCACATCAATCTGTTAGAGTTACGGGCTGTACGTCTGGCTCTCAAGGCCTTCCTCCCTTCCCTTCGTGGTCAGTCGGTACAGGTCCTAACGGACAATACTACCACGATGTGGTACATAAACAAGCAGGGAGGAGTGGGGTCGTACCTTCTCTGCAGAGAAGCTCTTCGACTATGGTCCTGGGCAAAGGACCATCGGATTTGCTTGATAGCAAACCATCTGGCCGGAGTCTTGAACGTGCGTGCGGACAGTCTCAGTCGCCACTTCTCGGCAGACCACGAGTGGCGTCTCCATCCAGATCAAGTCCGTTTAATCTTCCAGAAGTGGGGGTTTCCTCGGGTAGATCTGTTCGCCACTCGAGAGAACGCGCATTGTCCGTTGTTCTGCAGCCTTCAGTATCCGATGCAGGAAGCGTTGGGGGACGCGTTTCAAATGACCTGGTGCGGCCAGTTGCTTTACGCGTTTCCTCCCATACCCTTGATTCCTCGAGTATTGAGGAAGATTCGCCAAGACCGGGCTCTAGTAATCTTAATAGCTCCGGATTGGCCAAGGAGGGTGTGGTACTCCGACCTTCTCCAACTCTCAACGTGCCCGCCGCTCCGTCTCCCTTTCAGGGCAGACCTCCTCTCACCGTCGCAGGGGCAGGTTCTACACCCCAACCTCCAGAGTCTGCACCTACATGCCTGGAGATTGAACGGGGCAACCTGAGTTCCTTCTCTCTCCCGCCTGAGGTAGTGGATGTTATATTAGCGGCCAGGCGACACTCCACTAAATCTATCTACGCTAATAGGTGGTCTAAATTTGTTGCGTGGTGTGGAGAGAGGCAGATTGATCCTTTGCATGCTCATCTATCGGACGTTTTGTCTTTTGCTCTATCTCTGGCGCAAAAAGGTTGTGCAGTGGCTACCATTAAAGGTTATTTATCGGCCTTGTCAGCCTTCATATGTCTTCCAGACCAACCATCTTTATTTAAATCCCCTATTGTTATCAGATTCTTGAAAGGTCTTCTAAATCAATATCCTCCAAAGCCATTCGTTATGCCGCAATGGGATTTGTCCTTAGTCCTGACTTTCCTTATGGGGTCCCCTTTTGAACCTATGCATTCTTGCCCCTTGAGGTATTTGGTTTTAAAAACAGTCTTCCTGATAGCTATAACATCAGCAAGGAGAGTGAGTGAGTTGCAGGCCTTATCAGTAAAACCCCCTTATACAACTTTTTATGGGGATAAGGTGGTGTTGAGGACCAAGGCTGCTTTCCTCCCGAAGGTTGTTTCACCCTTCCATTTGGCTCAGGCAATTACTTTGTCCACGTTCTATCCTCCGCCTCATCCTTCCAAAGAGGAAGAAAGACTGCACCGTCTGGACCCAAAGAGAGCGTTGAGCTTCTTTATCGATAGAACAAAGGATTTCAGGCTGGAGGATCAGCTGTTTATTGGATACGTGGGCAAGAGGAGAGGAAAGGCAGTCCACAAGAGAACACTATCCAGGTGGGTTGTTCTTTGCATTAAAATATGTTACTCTTTGGCAAAGAAGGATCCTCCTGAGGGCATTAGAGCTCATTCCACCAGAGCTAAGTCGGCCACTTCGGCCTTAGCCAGAGGTGTTCCTGTGGTCGACATCTGCAAGGCCGCAACTTGGTCGTCCCTTCACACTTTTGCAAAACATTACTGTTTAGATTCTGAGGTTAGAAGGGACGGCCATTTTGCACGGTCAGTGCTGCAGGATTTCTTGGTTTGACCATTTAGGCACCCACCGCCGGGCGTGGTACTGCTTTGGGACTCTATTCATGAGGTGAGGAATCCACAGGTAGTTGTATCCATCAGAAGAACGAGTTACTTACCTTCGGTAACGACTTTTCTGGTGGATACATTAGCTACCTGTGGATTCCTCACGGTCCCACCCGCCTCCCCGTTGCCTTTATGGTCTTGCCAAGTAATCCTTGAGTGCGCTCCTCTTGGTCTTTGAGGGTGCAATAGATGTATATATATAATATATTTATATATATGTAGGTATATGTGTATATATCTTTATGTATATACTTGGTGTGTGTATATATTTTAAAAGAGAGAGTTTTATATATATATATATATATATGTACATAAAAAGATTTACAGTTATTCATACAATGTGGTGTATTTTTACAATATAATGGATGTTGCTTTGTTCTTTCATTGCATTGCCTGGTTGTTCTCATGCACGTAAAAAATGATTGGTACTGACGTCCGCACGTCGTCGAGGACCTCTTATTGCCTGTATGACGTCAGACGGCGTCGCGTGCGAGACAGTGACGTCCTCGTCGACGTGCAGAGACTAGTAAGAAGATTTCCGTCGAATGCTGGCGCCATGGGAGTATTCATGAGGTGAGGAATCCACAGGTAGCTAATGTATCCACCAGAAAAGTCGTTACCGAAGGTAAGTAACTCGTTCTTCTCTCCTTAAGAAGCTCAGTCGGTAATAATTGCTGAAAGATTTCTTGTCTCTCAAGGTATTGGAACATACTGCATAAAAAAATTGAAGAGAGGGCGTGGAAGTAAGCTATAGCATTTACAGTAATCACAAGTTTGTCCTGACTTAGATCTCAGTGCTTTGTGGCACTTGCAGTCTTTCATGTCACATCATTCCTAGGGGCTCGTTACAACTAGCACAAATTCGGCCCAGTATACCATTAGCACCGGGAATTTCAGTTTAAGGCATTGTGAATAGAAATACTTCTCCTTACATGTTGTTAAAGGCCAATTCCTGCATGTTTTTCAACATTTCCATCCAAAGTTTCACTCGGAAATTGTGCCTACTTTCAGTATAAGAAGTGCCTGGGCTAAAAACTCCAGACCTGCGTTGTCCCAGCGAATCTTGTAATCCCCATGGTGCCAATATTCCCGTCCGGTCGGTATTACCTTTAACATTCAGGTTTTGGTTGTAAGCGAAAGTATGCCAACTCTGATATAGTTTTTCACACCCCAATCCTTCCTAAAGCCCTAAAAATTAAGACGTACATCACATTGCATGTTAAGCAATGTCCCCAGCTAATTTCACATTTTTAAGTCTTTGGAGAAGCGATCATATTGCCTATTAAGTAATCTCCTGAGGTACATTTCACATTTTATCAGTCCTCAGACGACCTCTGATTTTCATCAGAGTACCTTCTTTTTAGCTTGTATAAAATGTGTATTTTTGCATCACAAACATGGTCTAGAAGTTAAGCTATCTACACTGGGACTGGGGGTAGTTCATTAGCTACCAAACTGGATGTACTCGAAAATGACAATGTGGGACTTTGAAGTGTAGCACCTTAACTAAAGTTTGTTTATGGCATTTCCTAACTGACAACTCTGACAAAGAGAGACCATCACTGCCAGAGAATGCGGTCTCTCTTTTTCATACCAGTATCTGAAGTGCATGCTGTGGCAATGACAGAAAACACCCAGCCACCAAACAGAGACCAAAGAAGCCACGGCCACTTTCATTCAAGCATTGACTACAAAATGCGAAATAGCAACACCATCGACGAAACAATATTGAGCAAAACTTGGCCTTGCAGTGATAGGATAAAGTAACACAACTCCTTCTCACTGATCCTTCAATCGTCGTGTTTTGAACAAGCCGTCTGTGCCAATTTCAAAGCCTTGGAAAGCCATCAAACAAAAAGAAATTCTACACTAGTTCTCCAAAATAGAGTGATGAATTCGAGCCCTTTGTCAAAAAGAACTTCCCCAGAACTACTTATCTTGCTCGTTCTTCCCACTGTGAAGTCAAATATATTCAGATTGTTGTGGGTAACGTTTTCAATAGCACTAGGAGAAAACAGCATTACATCCATACATACATATCTTAAAATATCTGCCAAAATGTCGAACCAAAATGGGCAGTGTATTTGATATGGTAATCAACTTTGAGGCTCATGTTCCAGCATTTCAGAAATAGGACAACTGTAATAGTGCTTTTTTGAAAAAGGAATACCATAGTTAATCTAGTCATAGACTACTCCAGATGGGGAATGGAAGGCAGATCCCAAAATCGCTAGAGAGCCATGCGAATAGTAGTAAAGAGTTATATAAACAGGCATAGCATAATATCCATAAGATTGCTAGTAACCCATCTGAGCTAGGAGTGGATTCAGGACTAAATATCCCATGAACCTCTCTTCTATGCCATAAAGAGAAACCAACCATCTGATCAAAAGATCTTGGAAAGAGTCCCAAGGTACCGATCTAAGAAATGCCTATGCAACAAGCATAAGGAAAGAACTGTTGAGCCACTTCCCCAAGAAACAGTCTTGGAAAGATTTTAACAAAGGCCCTTTTGCAACATGTAGAGAACGTTAATAACACTGGGATCCAAAAAAAGCTTACTGTGGCCATAGGGAAGATAACAGCCTAGACAATGGTTAGCTTTTCATGTATGACGATCACCATGAACGATGGCACATCTGCTAGGGCACCAGGAAGAAGAAACAGTCAAAAGAGTGACAAGTTTTCTGGTAGAAGCATGGTCACCGTGGTTCAGAAAGAAGAAACCACATCTGAGATGTTGTTCTGCAAATCGGCACCAACTCATCAAGCAAGCAACCCAAGAACATGCATGATTTCAGCAAACCATGCATACTGTGGGTCTGAGTAGACACACAGGGGGTCATTCTGACCCTGGCGGTCTTCGACCGCCAGGGCAAGAATGACGGAAGCACCGCCAACAGGCTGGCGGTGCTTCAAACCCCATTCCGACCGCGGCGTTAAAGCCGCAGTCGCACCACCGGGGACGGCGGTGTCCCGCCGATTTTCCCCTGGCGGTGATAATCCGCCAGGGCAGCGCTGCAAGCAGCGCTGCCCTGGGGATTATGACCCCCTTACCGCCAGCCTGTTTCTGGCGGTGTACACCGCCAGGAAGAGGCTGGCGGTAACGGGTGTCCAGGTGCCCCTGGGGGCCCCTGCACTGCCCATGCCACTGGCATGGGCAGTGCAGGGGCCCCCTAACAGGGCCCCGGCCTGCTTTTCACTGTCTGCATGGCAGACAGTGAAAAGCGCGACGGGGGCAACTGCACCCGTCGCACAGCCGCAACACCGCCGGCTCCATTAGGAGCCGGCTCCTGTGTTGCGGCCTCATTCCCGCTGGGCCGGCGGGCGCTAACATGGTTAGCGCCCGCCGGCCCAGCGGGAATGTCGGAATGTGGGCCGCGATAAAGTGGCCGCATGGCGGCCACTTGCCGGTTCCCGCCTGGCGGGCGGCGGTAGTCGCCCGCCAAGGTCGGAATGAGGGCCACAGTCTTGTCCAAGGAATATTTTAAAATAATTCCTGGACATTTTCTGTAAGACCAGAAATAATAGTGTTGATTTCACACAGTGTATAAAATCATCTGTACTATGAATTTGAATTTAAATCAAGAAAGCAACACAAACCTCCAAATGAAGGGTGGAGGAAGGCTGAACACTCCTGTGTGGAGAAAAATAAGCTATTTAATCCCTTGTTTCCCCTTTGTATTGTCTGCTGAACTGACATTAAGCATGCTATCTGCATTACTTCTAAAACCCAAGTATCTTTCTTTTTAATTCTTTGGCTTTTTGAAATTTTTGTACTTCTTTGCTTTTATCTAACCACCATTTAATTCTTTATGGTGAGCACACTTTTTTATTAAATTTTCCTGCTATTGTTCGCTCACATTCGACCCTATTGCCCCATCCCCCTCGCAATTCTCCAGTCATATTTAACCGATGGAAGGCACTCTTTCCATTACAGAGTGTAATTTGTCTTTGGCGCCATAAGTAGAAATAAAGCTGATTGACATCATGCATGTTTTGTTTCCTACCATGTCAAGTGTCTCTTTTTAGACTTTATGGAGTGATTCAATCTACTTACTACCTGGTTTTCAGGTGGGTTGTCCAGGCTGGAAAAATTTACTTTTTTCTTTGTTGCCTCATGGATGAATTTAGATAGCCGGTATTTTATTTTAGAATGGCCATCCTCTTTCTTGGCAAGAGTGCAAAGTATGTCCAATTTCCTACAGGGGCCAGCACCCACTGTGATAGACCAGTATTTTGCTTTCAACAGCTGCATGATTTCGCCAAAATGGCTAATAATGTTTGTCATATGTCTTACAAGTATGTGCAAGACAATTATTAAAATACCTGAAGTCCTACGTCTAGGTCCACTGACTAAGCACAGTTCCACAACGTAACGTTTCACACACTCAGACATACACTTGAGCTCACCAAAAAAATACCTGATTCCTGACTGTAGTGGCAAACCTGTCTGAGAAACATTTTGTCATGAACCCTTGATTCCCTAACCTCATTGTCTGTGTCACTTTAACTGCTTGATCATGTTTTGTTTGCCACAGGGGTAGATCATAGCACCTGGGCACAAACTCTGTATCTCGCACCCCCGCTGCGGGCAGCTACCTGAGGGAGAGAAGGGTTTTGTGTAGTGGATGAAAATGAGAGCCATTGACTTCCATCTGCCCCAATTCCCTGGAACCCTTATCATTGCAGCCTCGGCTCAATCATCAGCATGCTGAGGTTACTGGATTACATAATATCATGCATGCTGTTACTGTGGGTCTTTGCTCAGCTGCAGCACAGTGTTTGGGGTGCCCCGGGTGGCGTAAAGAGTGGAAGATGTGAGGCAAGGGGGCAGCAGAAAATGCAGAGCTGCAGAAGATGAGGACCACCTGGAGGCTTATAAAGGCCTTTCAAACACTGAAGACGAAGGTGGAGTGTAGCTAATACACTTTCAAAAGTTGTGGTGCTCCTGGTTTAGTCAAGTCCGATTTCAACATTAATTTATTTTTAACTATCCTGGTCTCATTCTTTTCGGAATTAAAGATTATGGGGAGTAGGGATAAGTAGCTGGTGGGGATGAAAGAAATTAAGAATAGTTATTAATTTGCGAGGAGAATATAAGAGGCTTTTATGAGTCCTCAGGTTTCCTTAATCCTTAATCCTGTTGGTGGACTATGAAGTAGGTATTAGTTAAAAAATAGCAAAGATAGATTCCAAAATGATCAATTTTTCACTATAATTTTCTCAGAAAGTCTAAAGACGGTTTAGAAAATGCAACTTCTTATGACCTTTCATTTTTAGTAGCGTCTGTGGTCAATCAATTTAACTTCCTTTACTTTTTTTTATCCTTTGCATTCCAAGCAGATCACCCAGTAATAGTGTCACAATATTTATGTTGCAGTATGCCATGTCTGGGGACTATGCTCACAGATTTGTGGCCTCAGAATAACTTGGTTTCTCAGTATGTGGACCCCGCGCCAGATGTATGTAGTTTTTGGTGTTTATTATTAAGGGACAATGCCACCTTTCACATGATTTCCCCTCTATACTATCACAACAAGGGCCATATTGGCATTCCAAAATGTGTTTGCTACTTCTTGTCCCTAAACTGCTTTGTTGGTCCTCACGCAGACCACAGATTTTACAAATGCTGGTAATCAAATTCTAAATCTGCATATTTTCGCCAGTCTGAAGAAGTGATTGAAAAATATGAATGGATTTAATCCTGTGTCAGTACATTGCAGCAGCCCACAGACCCAAGGGTCAAAATATCATTATTCAACACATTTACACTGGTGATTTATTTTTCTTATTTGAATAAGAAACCCAGTGTTGCATGCTTTAGGAAACAGCTTAAAGCCTAGTTGTTCTCTGGTCTAGTTGGGAAGATATAATCTATGTCTAATGGATGGACTCTGGATTTGCTGCAATCACATGAGTTAGTGGAGTTTTTAGCGCCATGACGCCTTTGGCATTCAAGTGCTCTATAAAAATCAGTATCAATATCAATAAATGTGACTGATCTAAAATAGTTAATCTCTGAAAAAGGCAAGTTTAAACTGTATAATTGCTTTCTAAATCTGGTGATATTTGGTTCAGCACTTTTTGTGTACTTGCAAAGCAACAAATCCTGAATGAAGGAAAGTAATTATGGTACCCAGGCATCTCAAGGTTTGACCCTGTCACTGAACTTGATCACATTAAACAAATGCATTTATAGTTAGATCCCAGTGGTTACAGAAATGTTGTAGAATTTCCATGTAGATAGTATTGATCAGAGAGCTATTTATAAATAGAAAAAAATAACTGACGGGGACAAAGAACAGGCGGTGCAGTAGCCCCAACAATCCTAGACTAGCGACACTCTGGGCAGTGGCCAAGGTGCTGACTTATTTTAATGGCGGTGCAGCTGGGCACATGAGACTACATAATGAACCTTTGCTGGTTACATCACCCAGGCACCATGTACAGACTCTTCTACTCCTGTGACTCAATGTGACAAGCACTTTTGTGGTCACCTAGGTGCAAGCTGACTAAGGTGGTGAGTGGACTGAAGCCTGCATCATGACACCAGTTGGCAGAGTGAGATGCGGAGGGTGAACAGACGCCGTGATGCACAAAGAGCTGCTGAGGAGGAATGTGTATATTTTGATTGTAGACCTCATCTATTTCAGTCACATTGCTTTCAAATTATTCAGGGATGCTGTAGATAAATAATTATAGCAATTATACTCTGGTGTATATTGTGTCCATATTTTGGCATAAAATCTCTCTCTCTCTTTCTTGCTATATATATATATATATATATATATATATATATATATATATATATATATATACAGGGAGTGCAGAATTATTAGGCAAGTTTTATTTTTGAGGATTAATTTTATTATTGAACAACAACCATGTTCTCAATGAACCCAAAAAACTCATTAATATCAAAGCTGAATATTTTTGGAAGTAGTTTTTAGTTTGTTTTTAGTTTTAGCTATGTTAGGGGGATATCTGTGTGTGCAGGTGACTATTACTGTGCATAATTATTAGGCAACTTAACCAAAAAAAAATATATACCCATTTCAATTATTTATTATTACCAGTGAAACCAATATAACATCTCAACATTCACAAATATACATTTCTGACATTCAAAAACAAAACAAAAACAAATCAGTGACCAATATAGCCACCTTTCTTTGCAAGGACACTCAAAGCCTGCCATCCATGGATTCTGTCAGTGTTTTGATCTGTTCACCATCAACATTGCGTGCAGCAGCAACCACAGCCTCCCAGACACTGTTCAGAGAGGTGTACTGTTTTCCCTCCTTGTAAATCTCACATTTGATGATGGACCACAGGTTCTCAATGGGGTTCAGATCAGGTGAACAAGGAGGCCATGTCATTAGATTTCCTTCTTTTATACCCTTTCTTGCCAGCCACGCTGTGGAGTACTTGGACGCGTGTGATGGAGCATTGTCCTGCATGAAAATCATGTTTTTCTTGAAGGATGCAGACTTCTTCCTGTACCACTGCTTGAAGAAGGTGTCTTCCAGGAACTGGCAGTAGGACTGGGAGTTGAGCTTGACTCCATCCTCAACCCGAAAAGGCCCCACAAGCTCATCTTTGATGATACCAGCCCAAACCAGTACTCCACCTCCACCTTGCTGGCGTCTGAGTGGGACTGGAGCTCTCTGCCCTTTACCAATCCAGCCACGGGCCCATCCATCTGGCCCATCAAGACTCACTCTCATTTCATCAGTCCATAAAACCTTAGAAAAATCAGTCTTGAGATATTTATTGGCCCAGTCTTGACGTTTCAGCTTGTGTGTCTTGTTCAGTGGTGGTCGTCTTTCAGCCTTTCTTACCTTGGCCATGTCTCTGAGTATTGCACACCTTGTGCTTTTGGGCACTCCAGTGATGTTGCAGCTCTGAAATATGGCCAAACTGGTGGCAAGTGGCATCGTGGCAGCTGCACGCTTGACTTTTCTCAGTTCATGGGCAGTTATTTTGCGCCTTGGTTTTTCCACACGCTTCTTGCGACCCTGTTGACTATTTTGAATGAAACGCTTGATTGTTCGATGATCACGCTTCAGAAGCTTTGCAATTTTAAGAGTGCTGCATCCCTCTGCAAGATATCTCACTATTTTTGACTTTTCGGAGCCTGTCAAGTCCTTCTTTTGACCCATTTTGCCAAAGGAAAGGAAGTTGCCTAATAATTATGCACACCTGATATAGGGTGTTGATGTCATTAGACCACACCCCTTCTCATTACAGAGATGCACATCACCTAATATGCTTAATTGGTAGTAGGCTTTCGAGCCTATACAGCTTGGAGTAAGACAACATGCATAAAGAGGATGATGTGGTCAAAATACTCATTTGCCTAATAATTCTGCACTCCCTGTATATATATATTTTTTTTTTAGGGTCGAGCGCTCAAGCGCTCTGGCCTGTTGTAATGTCTCTGTGGGCTTTTAACCACGCCTACTCTTGCTATTAATTTTTTGTTGTGCTTGTTTTAAATGCTTTATTTTTATTGGTTCATTTTGTGAAATGTCCCTCCCTTTGTGTGCTGAGGTCCCTCTCAGGCGATTTCACTAAGTGAGCATTTTTGGTGGCCATCACACCACATCGCCCTTCCTCCAGTTACAGTGTGGTAAGGCCCCTCCTCTGGTTTCTGCGTGCCTTTCATCCAAGCCGCGATCCTTTCTAGACATTCACGCAGGGAGCCAATAACTCTCACGCTCACGGTGGCCATGGCGCTTGCTTATGTCAACTGTTTTACTTTTCATTTTCAATTTATGTTTTAACAAAAGTCCAGGTAGGAATTTACATCACTAATTGCTCTAATGCAAGGAAGCGCAATACCCATTGCATTACAAATGCTTTTTTCAACTGACATTTTGACAAACAGTTCCGTGTTTTCGTACAGACTTTACCTTTAAAAAAATGTAAACTCTCTATCATTTTTGAATCTATCAGAATAGTTTGTCTGCCTCTAGGTATAGGCCACCAACAAGTCCTCTAAGCCACAATCTTCTGTTTAATTTGAGTAAGACAGATGCTGATGCTGTTGCAAGCGCTCACGTACACAGCTCTATACATGCTCTGGTGGCATCATGCTTTGTTGCTTAAATATACACCTCAATGAATCTCTGTGGCTAGTGATAAGCTGCGATGTGAACCTGCTGTTTTTTCTGACAATACAAGAGTGTTTATGTACACAGTTAGCATTTCCTGTGTTATACCTTGCTCTTACCAGAAGGAAATATTTCAGGAAATTACTAATGGGCAATAAGTCAGCGAGGCAGCGAATAGCAGGTCATTTTCTAACGATTGTACAAACTGAACCTGTGCACTGCCATCAAGATAGCAGGTGTGCCTGGGACACCTCACTCACCCCATTCTCTACTGCAACCACTGAACAGGACGAGTCTCCGGAAAGTAGAGTTCAGCAGGGTGAAAAACACTTTGGAACTGAATTTGTTTTATACTTAGAACCTTGGCCCTAGGGAAAACCTACTGGAGTGTATCTTTGAAGAAATTAGCTACTGCGTAGGAAGTAGAGATGACCACACAATTTCCTACTTATCATCCCATATCTTTAAATTGCCTAAATAAGTAGCTCTATTGAAATGCATGAAGGATGAAGCATGAGTTCAGTGCAGTTAATAAAAACATCTGTTGCCTGGTCATGAGAGTCTCTGACTCCCCGAGCACGGCATTTGTTGTAGGTAGCTAAAATTTTGCAGTTCGGAAATGGCGACTACATGCGAATCGCTATTTCCGACTTGCAAAATGCCAATTTGCGAGTCGCATAGGTGTCGCACCGCAATTTGCGACCTTCGCTTTTAGCGAGGTCACAATTTGCGAGAAGGGTGTCGCAAATTGCGACTAACTCGCAAATTGCCTGCAGGTGCAGCACAAAAGTTTGGAAACCCACTTCCTGGCTCTTGGTGATGACATCAGAACCAGGAAGTCATCAAATACACCTGGGAGGAGGGAGGACCACACCCATTCCAAATTGCTGTGCCATACCCAGGAGAGACGAGCTGCAGCAACAATGGAGGAGACAGGCAGTGCTCGCAGGAGGAGGAAAGTGAAGTTTTCCGACAAAGAGCTGGAGGTGCTGACTGAAGAATGCTGCCTGCACCACAATGAACTTTTTGGGAAGGCGGCAATGAGTGTCCCAGACACTCAAAAGAAAAGGATATGACAGCAGATCCAAGACAAGATAAAAGCCATAGGGGTGAGCTACCGCACCCTTGAGGAAATTCGGAAACGGTGGTACGACCTGCGCTCCAGGACGAAAGAGAGGGTTGCGTAGCGCATGAGGGAGATGAGGGGCACCGGAGGAGGCCCATCCAGCATCCCGCCGTCCCACCACCCACAGCCCTGGAAAGCATGGTTGAGGAGACCCTGGAGCCAGAGGCCGTCATTGGCATGGGAGAAGTGGACAGTTCAGCGCCAGGGACATCCAAAAGTGAGTACCATGAGATATGCTTTGACACCCACAAATGCAGTATACACACTATCCCAGTACACAGCAGCAGGCACCATCAGACTAACTCCATTCCAGTCTAGAAACCTCTAGAATAGTGCATTATGGCCAATGTAGTACAGTAGTCGGAATATAGGCAAATGTTTATTATGAGGCATAAAACAGATGTGAGAGACTGACAGTGTATCCCCTATGTCCCACAGGTCTCCCACAAGACACCCCCAGCAGCGACATCAGGCAGGGAGGAGAACATGGGCCAGAGACACTGCAGGAGGCTTCTGGTGAAATTGCTGGGCCCAGCAGGACACCACCAGGGTCCATGGAGGAACAACCACAGGACATGGGGGCAGCTGAAACAACCCCAGGGCCCAGCCCCACAGAGAGGCAATCAGAGCCAGCAGCTGGACGAATGCGCAGATGCCGGCGCAGAGTTCAGCCGGTGCCCCAGGAGGAGGTAGGGGAAGCAGTCTTCGCGGGCTTGGAGGCATCCCTCATCCTTGGTCAGCGCCTGCAAAACAGACAATTAAGGACCATCACCAGAACCCTCAATAGAATGCAGAGCAGCATAACACATGGGCTGGCGAATGTGAACAGTCAGTTCAACACAATGAATGAACATTTGGGGAATTTGACACAGGCCATCTGACATCTGGTGACTGATCTAGTGGCAGACCGAGGACATGCAAGGCGCAGGGAGCGCCACACAGCGGCACGTTTTGACCGCCTGGCTGCATCAATTAGGCGTCTTGCCACCAAGACTACAGGCCTCCCAAGACGGACAGTCAGCCTACAGGTGGAACTTGGGCACTTTGCTGGTGATGTGGCGCAAGGACTTGGCCGCATCAGCCATGCGGTGGACCTTATGGAAAGTAGGCAGGCTGCAAGGGGCACGGGGAGACCCCTCAGGACAGCGAGGAGGGGTCAATCACCAGTAGCGTTTCTGCCAGTGAGTCCCGTGTGCTACGGAGTGGTAGTGCACGGCAGGGGACAGGGGATCCCCCAGGGATGAACAATGGTGGCCGCTCTAGGAGGAGGGTGTGAGCCACCAGACAGCACTGTACATGAGGCACATGAATTATAATGTGTCTTCATTGCAATTGGACAATTACAGACTGTGACATATCAGCACTATTCTCTTTCCATATAGTTTAGTAATAAAAAGATTTTGTTTGTTTCACTATACAACTGGGCTATGTGTGTCTGACATTAGTGACTGTGGTCACGTTTGCCACATACCTGCCAAAGTATTGGTTGCAATGTGGTTTCGTCTCTGTCTGCCTTAATTTGCGATGCTTCTATCCCCAGGCTGTTGGTGTGGTAGCTCTTGCTCCTCATCCTCCGTGTCTGTGTCTTCAGGGGTGAGATGTTGCCCACGTCTGGTGGCAATGTTGTGTAGGATGGCACAGGCGGCAACTATCTTGCATGCTGTTTCTGGGGCATACTGGAGTGCACCTCCACTTTTGTGGAGGCACCTGAATCTTGCCATCAACAAGCCAAAGGTCCTCTCAATGGCAGTTCTGGTCCGCCGATGTGCACTGTTATATCGCCTCTCGTTCTGATTGCCAGGTGTTAGGTACGGGGTAAGCATCCATGGTCTCAGGGCATATGCACTGTCACCTGTTTGCCAAAAATAAGCAATTTTAGCAGGGCATGAATGGTTTCCACAGTGACATGTATGTAAGGCTTCAGGGTGTAGTCAGAAATACCTAATAGATATCCATCTCCAAACTCCCCACGCTCTAGGCGTTGGTGTATCCCACTGTGCCTAAATATGTATGAGTCATGGGTACTCTCTGGAAATTTAGCTACAATGTCAGTAATGACATTATGTGCATCACATACCACCTGGATGTTGAGAGAATGAGTACATTTCCTATTACGGAACACATATTCCAGATTTGCAGGAGGGCAGATTTGTATATGTGTCCCTTCCACACACCCTATAACATGGGGGAAGTTAGCAATTCTGTAAAAGTCCAACTTGGTGCTGTTAATTTCTGCCTCATTCCTGGGTAGGTATATATATCTGGACATGTGTGTGAGTATGGCATCTAGGAATGATCTGCAGAATCATGAGAGGGAACTTTGGGATACCCCACCTGCCACAGCAATCACCCCCTGATAGCTACCCGAGGCCAAGAGGTGCAGTGAGCATAGCACTTGCACATGTGTAGGGATGGCGCTGCCGCGCATTGTCTGTCGTTCAAGCTGAGGATTAAGTAGTTCAATTAATTCTAAAATTGCTGCACTGCTCAGTCTATATTTGTCATAAATCTCCTCCTCAGTTTGTTGAAATAATGTCTGCCTGGTTCGGTATATCCTCTTCTGTCTCTGCCTCCTCCTCCTCCTCTGCTGGACGGCCTGGACTCTGCTCCTCCATGCTATCACGTACAGTTCAGCCATTTTGAGTCACCCAGATGCCTTCTGGGTTTCCTTTTATACTTTGGTTCTGGTTACCACCTGCTCTGAATCAGTGGTAATCTGGATGTGCAAAATGGGCTTTTTGCGACTAGTCGCAATTTGCGACTGGCTTTTGCATATGGTTTGCGACTCGCAATTTGCGACTTCCTATTTGAGGGTCGCAAAATCAGGTTGCAAATTTTGCAAGTCGGTAATGGCTCGCATCGCTATTTGCATGTCGGAAATGGGATTTTTGCATCCCATTTCGGATTTTACGAAGTCGCAAATAGCGATTCGGGCCATTTGCTACTCGCAAATATTTGCTACATCTGGCCCCTAGTTCTTTCTAGTGTTCCAGTTTTGGTGGGATCCCCCCAGCAGTCTTTCACTAATGGATGTGATTTCCAGAAAGTCCTCGATGAGCAGATTTCTATCCAGAACCTAGGCATCCTCATCCCAAACTCTTCATTTTGTGTTGCTTCCACGCAAAGGAATCCCAAGACGGATCCCTTTGCCCAGACAATAAACCATGCATAAGCTCCTGACTCTGGATAGCTCACACCTGCAAAGTGGCATGTACTGTGTATCCTTGTCCCAAACGAATAGAGAAAGAGCACAGCTTAGTGAATTTGGATCCCTTTGCAAACTGCTGTTTGCCCTTGTATCAGAATATGCCAACTACTTGAAATCAAGAACTAAGAGTACTTTGGGGAAGTACACTTGTTGCAACTTTCCTGTTTTCCTGCATTGCTCACATTTGTTAGCAGCTGCACAGTAATAAATGTGCATGTGTATATTTAGACATTTGTAAATGTTCTTGCTAACTTTTTTTTCTGCCGCCCAAGGAAATATGTGTTCCCCCATTCAGATGCCCTTTGACCTGAAGCCCCACAATTTAAGGGGGGCTTTCCTTCATATTTCCACATAGGATACAACTTTACTCCTGTCCAAGATAGCTGTCAATCTCCGAATGCAAATAAAAGTCAATGGTTGTAGTTGCTCACCAACTTTCAAAGGTAACTGTGCCAGGAACATGTACTTGATGCACATGAGAGCAGATCTGCCCCACTGTAATATTGCACCACATCCGTGTAAGAATATGATGAGCAAATCCAATTGAAGAATGTAACTTTGCGTTTTGCGATTATAAAATGTGAATTACGCAGTTAAAATTGTGTATCTAATGTCATTCTTACTTGCACAAATGGCTTGTGGATTTGGCTCACCAGATGGGAGGAGGGCAGCTTATCTATTCGAACTCCCTTTGAAGCACCCTTCAAATTAGCATGTAGAAATAAGAGACGTTTCTGGTGAAAAATCACATTGTGCTTGAGGGCGAATCTGTTGTTAGTGCTTACAATAGCCGAATGCCCTCTTGTAAGAGTTTTTTTTTCAACCACGATATCTCATGATAGACTGAAACGTAAAAAGCACTGAAAACGCGAATCTCTTATTGATCTTAGCATTTATCTCATTCAACAGCCTCTCTGCCCATTATTTTTTATGAACAAGTGCCCTGCCAACTGGAAAAAATTTACATGACTAACAAACGGAAGTGTGCCTCAACCGTACTCGTTTTATTGCATTTGCCAGGGAAAGAAACAGCATCATTAAATATAATTTATTATTTTATTCTGTATCCTTAACCTCCTTTGATTGGCTTCCGTGTCCCTTGTACTGGGTCCTGTGAATCAGGAGGGACTTTACAGCTTCCTGTGGCTTTCTGGTGCTCTGGGTGAAGGGTAAACGACGCGTTTCCTCGTTCAACATACAGGATGTTTGAAGCTTGAATGACCAGGCCTTATTGTTTAAAATGCCTTTCAAAAACGCATCGGTTGTGACAGCGTCAAGGAATTTACTTCAATGCTGCAAAGAAAATGTCAATTACACATCGTTCCCTTAAATGTGCACGGTAAGGTATATTAATAATCGTCACGTATAGGGAGGTGCCTGATGTATAAACACTTTTGAAGTAGCAAACCCTCTGATTCGCAAAATTTCAGGTTTTGCGACACCAAAAGCGCTGATTTTACAAAATGGAAAAACCTTTCCAACTCGTAAAATGGATTTTAGAATCCTTTCCCAACCTCCTATTTGCGATTCATATAGAGAGGTGTCAATTGTTTGTGACCACGATTTACACTGCAAACCATTGACCAAATAATAATACCGGGGTGTAGCTTCCTGGGGGGTGTTTGGGGTGTAAAACCCCCTAAAAATGTGTTCAATAGTAACTAGTTAGGTACAAGGACTTTCCGTCCTATATGGTGAAGTGTCTATCGGAGTTCACCTGGGGTTTTTACATGCCCACACTGACAAAAGCACACATATATACTCTCTCTCGTCTCCGTTTTGAAGGCCTCAAAGAATGTTGATTAGTTTGAAAAATGTTGTGTTTTATATGCCCCTAACACTCAGGGGGTCATTTTGACCCCAGCAGTAAAAAACGCCTACCGCCGAGGTGAAGGCCGTCAAAAGACCGTTGGCGCGGCTACCAGCTGTCTGATTATGACCACAGCCGGATTTCCGCCAGAAGGATGGCGGAAATCCGGCTGTGGCCATGCCGGCGGATGGCGGTAAGGTGGCGCTGCTGCCAGCACCAGCGCCACGCCAGTAGACCACTGCCGACCGTATCATGACACATGATACGGCCTGGGGGTCTTCTGCTAGCGGATGCTGCTGCTGGCAGCAGCGCCCCGTCCCTTCTCCTGCCGGAGGACCCCCTAAACACGAGTAAGTGGGTGCTCCGACAGGGGAGGGAGGTGTTGTGTGTGTGTGTGGGGGTGAATGTTTCTGCATGCATGTATGTGTGAGTGTTTGTATGTTGTCTTGTGTGACTGAGTGTTTGCTTGTATGTATGTAAGTGTGTGTGGATGTGTGTGTGAAGGGCTGTATGCATGCGTGGATGAATGTGGGAATGGGTGTGTGTATGCGTGTGTGAAGGAAGGGACGTGTATGAAGTGGGGGCTCTAGAGAGGATGGGGTGTGGAGGGGGCTTTGGGGAGGGAAAGACCCCTATCAGTGACAGGGAAAGGATTCCCTGTCACTGATAGTGCCTACCGCCATGGTTTTCGTGCGGGTAAGGTTGCCGCGAAAATCATGGCAGTAGGCGGGGTCATAATCCCGCAGGTGGGCTAGTCACGGCTGCCGGGCTGGAGAGTGAAGTCTCCAGCCCGGCGGTCGTTACCGCCATGGCGGTCAGTGTGGTACATTGGCAGTTTGGAACCGCCAATGTCTTAATATGGAGAAAAGTACCACCAGCCTGTTGGCAGTACTTTCCTCCATATTAACGTCATCCGCCGGGGTCATAATGAGGACCTCAGGCTTCCTCTCTTTTTACACTGCCCCTTAAGCTCCCCTCATGTCCTTCTTCTCATATAATGTGTTATACCACAATATCCTAGCATGACTAAGCTACGCCCCTGAATAATACCTTCTGGAGATGGGATCTGAGTCACAAAGAGGAGCTTTGGTGCACCTTCATTTTTGGGAATCATGTCATCATCCTAGTGGACCTTGAGAGATCTACTGCCTGCACCCCTCAATATCTTTGCAAACAGGAAATCATTAAAAAAATGCAGCAACAGCCATTTTAATTACATAAGCTGCTTTCTACAAAATAATGGCCCCCATTTTGATCCTGGTGGTCTTTTGACCACCAGGGTTAATGTGGCAGTTTCACAGCCAACAGGCTGGCGGTGTATACCGCTACATTATGAGTGTGGCGGGTTGGCCGCAGACAACCCGCCACACCACCACTCATACCGCCATGGTGGTATGAACCATCGGGGCAGAGATGTGCATCTCCGACCCGGTGGTCCACACTTGACTGCCAGCGGTATTATGAGTCAGCCTACCACCATGGTTTTCGCGGCAGTACCACTGCCACAAAAACCATGGCAGTAGGGCTAGCGGTGACAGGGGATTCCTTCCCTGTCACGTTAGAAGGCTCCCGCACCCCCCCAGCAATCACCTAACACTCCATCCTCCCCAGAATCACAGCACCCCCCATCCCCAACACACCCTAGAATCACAGCACCCCCCTCCCCGCAATCATGCACACACACACCTATACGCACCACACATACACCCATGCACCACCACCATGAACACATTCACTCACACTCATCCATACACGCATTCACTCACACATACTCACACGCATTCACTCACACATACTCACACACATTCACACTGACATACAGACTCGCACTCACTGTAACATCCACACATCCACTCACGTGCATACACCACAACACTCTCAGACACATACGCACACACACACACACACATTCATACATACATTCAGACACCACACACTCACACACAACACCCCTCCCCTGTCAGACACCAGACTTACCTTGTCAGCGAAGAGGTAATCTGGCAGGGACAGGAAGGGGCGCTGCTACCACCAGCAGCGCCCCGCCAGCAGGACGCCGCCATGCCATCTGTATGGTCAAAATATGGCTGGTGGCATCCTACCGGAGGGGCGGTGCAGGTGGTAGCACCGCCCAGGCACCACGTCCGCCAGGATGGCTACTGACAGATTTCCACCCTAAATGTGGCGGCAATCTGGCAGTAACCATATTATGGAGGGCGGAAGACCGCCAACGCTGGTGGTCTTCTGGCACCCATGGCTTTGGTGGTCTCGGTTTGAGACTGCCAAAGTCATAATGAGGCCCTATGTTTCCAACTTGGTAATGTAAATACAAGGAGGGAAGCTTGCTGTCCCTTTCAGGTCTAGATCGCTGCATTCACA
This sequence comes from Pleurodeles waltl, assembly GCF_031143425.1. NCBI lineage: Eukaryota > Metazoa > Chordata > Amphibia > Caudata > Salamandridae > Pleurodeles > Pleurodeles waltl. Next base: position 1,765,213,838 of record NC_090440.1, read on the forward strand.
GGTATTCATATGAGGTTGTAAACAGTGTCCTGCTTAATTAGTGTTCAATAGACAAGTTGTTTTGCATACTTGCAAATGCATTGCGTGAGATGGGAGCAGCACATACCACTTGGACATTTTTGTGTGAAAAAGGCCACTTCATTGAAAGAGGTGCACATCACAATAAAATCCCTAGGCCTTCTTCCATACAAAACTAAAACCTCACTAAACAATATGATACCTACCGTCCTTAACCTCCACTCCTAAATGTCCCACCCCACATATTTATCCTACACTACTGCAGTTCGTCCTTGTAATCTTTAACTCCCTCTAACACTTAACCTGCATCTAATAACACTTATCTTAAGTTCCTACAACATAACTTTTACTCCTGCCTTATCTATGTGTCCCTTATTGGCAACCCCCCTGTTTATCTTGATTCGCTAAATGGCAACAACAATAAACTTATCAACAACCAAGTCAACGTATCTGCCAACCACTATGCACCTGCTTCAGTGACAACAATCCAACATGACCCCACCCTGCGCACCTGTATCCAATCCAAGCCGACCTATCAAAAAGGGGAAAAAAAGGAACCTCTTAATATCCCATCTAAACACCGGGGTGGGGGGTAGATTCACCTCCCTAATACCAGCTTCCTCATCACTAACCCCAAATAGTGCCTTGGGCTACCCTTTTGGGTATAGCCCAAAAATAGCCCACAATTGTATGGACTGTTCCTCTCCCCCAATAAAACTGGGGGTCCCTTTCCCTGGCCAGCTGCCCCTTCCAACAACACATTGGGTGAAGGAGGAGCAGCACATGCCACAGACATTTTTATGTGAAAAAGGCTGCTTTATTGAAACAGGTGCACATCACAAAAAAACCATGAGGCCTTGTGCCTCACAAAACTAAAACCTTGCTAAACAATATGTTGCCTATCATCCTTAACCTCTCACCCATAAACTTCTCCCCCATCTTTATCCTACAGATACTGAAGTTCTACCTTGCTGCACTTCACCTGTGTAACCATTCACTCCCTCTACCACTTAACCTTCAGCCAGCACCTAACTATCTTAAGTTCCTACAACATAACTTTTATCCCTGACTTATCCATGTGTCCCTTATTGGCAACCCCCCTGTTTATCCTGATTCGCTAAATGGCAACAATAAACATATCAACAACCAAGCCACATTATCTGCCAACCACCACTCAGAAAAGTCCCTAGCCTTGACTTTTCTGACCCCCCCCTCTAAATACAGCTCCCCTCTTCACCCACGCACATTCATAGTCCTAGCCAGCACATCTTTCAACTGTAACAAGTACAACTCCATCCAGTAGCAAGACAAATGTACACCATCTCCCTGGAAAAACAGTACGTTGTCATAATTCAAGTCAGAGTGTTCCTACCTACCAAGTCCTTCTTCCCTGCAGAAAAAACGCATTTCTTTGTTAATCTATCTCCTTGAACAATCAATGGCTGCTGGCTTCCTGGCCCCACCTCTCTCCTCTGAACAAACTTTATCCACACCACATAACATCCTGCCCATTACTGTTTGATTTCCCTCAAATCTTTCTTCATCTCCTTCAACAATACCAGCCCTTTGCTGACAACCGTGTCATTTTCGCCTAAGTGTATCACCAAAACATCCGGGCATCTATGTCTACGTAGAAAACCGTTCAAACAGTGTAAGAGTTCTCCCCACCACATACCTCCTTTACTGAATGAATGGCCCAAAATCCAAATAGCAAGGTCAACAGCCTCCAGGCCTGATATCACTCCAGGGATAGAAAACAACAAATGTCAGATCATGGCAATGCCACATGCGAAATTCAACACTCCCCACTTCCTGTCACACATATCTCCTTAAACAGAAGACCACCTACCCAAGTTCATGATATGCTCTCTACCCTATCCCTTTTTCCCCGCTTCTGCAGCTACCCCGTTCCTGAAGGAGTAGGTGCCATACTGGCTTGGTTTTCCCCCCAGTGCGGCCAATGCCTTTTGCCGCACCACTAGCAGCTGAAAAGCATTCGCATTGCTCTGATTACTCTGGCAGAAAATCTCACCACCCAGCTTCCCTGTCATGCCTCGCAGCCTCTCACACCACCGGAATGTTCACAAAAGCCACAATGGATATTTTTGTATTTTTGTAAATACACCTTCTTCCCATTCCCTCTTTGATCCATCGTAGACCTGCATAATTGAAGTTCTAGGCTCCTCGCCAGCCTTGTGACATCGCTCCAAGTTACCTCTCTGATGCCCAGCCTCCAACAATTCCGACACCCAAAAAACACCAAAAACCATCCACAACATCAGCATCCATGACATCAGCATGGTGGACAAAATACATTCTGTCTCCCTGTCGCAAACCTCATGTAGAGTTTCTATAACTTTACTGAACAACTGGCATGTCAGAGGTCTCCTCTGTTCCCCTCCGTCACCCCTCTCTCTATCCCAACCTTCCAGCATCCTCTTCCCACGCTCCCCAGCTGATTGTGCATAAGCCCAAAAAAGTTTGTGCACAAAGGCAATGCAAATTCTCAATGAGTCCCAGTATGAATTGCACCACATCCTCAACTCTGCCCCAACCCTCTGGTTTCCTCTGCACCCCACTGCATAAAAACTCTTCCCATGTCTGAGCGTACGAACGCCCCGTGGACTCCGTCAATTACCCTACCACCAGCTGGAACATCCTCTGTCTCCTATTGTCTCCGTGGCCAACCCATAGTCCACTGTGAATGAGACAAAACATCTGCAATGTCATTGTCCGCACCTGGCACATTCTGTGCCCTGAACAGAATATGATTCTTCAGACAACATATCATGAAAACCCACAAAAGCTTCCGCACCTAGATATCCCTAGTCGACTGTCTGTTAGGTTGAAATCTTTCTATGGATTTTACCAGAATTTGTAAAACAGTACAAAACACTCACCTACAGCCTCTGGCCGGTGAGGAACAATAGAGAGGAGAGATAACATTAGTTAGAGGCTAAGAGGTAAAGAATAAGTACCTATTTCGCTGAGTAGGTGTCTACAACAGTGTGACTAGTATGTAAAGCTCACTGGAGGTCTAGCCAGAGTCCTCTTCTGTAATATGTAAAGTCAAGCCAGCACTGATTCTGTTAGTGTAAGATGGAGTACCTGTAAATAGGCAGGGCAAGTAAGTTCCACAAATTCTTGTGAGAGGTAGGACAAACAAGGCACCATGTTTAATCAAATTGGGGCGGTCTTTGTTCAGCTGTGGCCATCAGCTTCTCCATGCCTATTAGGTCTCAGAGTCTATGTAGCCAATCTAAGTGTGTGTGTATGGTGTCATTGCCCCACTGTTAACTGCACGTATAGTCAGTGTAATAGCCCGTCCCTTTGGTGATTTCAAAGGGTAGTTTAAAACATCCATGAGGCCCAGGAGAATATAGCTCGGGAACATAGGGATCATTATGTTGTACATTTTGTCAATGGCATCTAAAACTTCAGACCAGTAGTGGTGAAGTTTCAGTCATCTCCAAAGGAGATGTGTCAGGGTCCCCTCCTGAGTGCATCCCCGCCAACAGCACACATCTCCATCCCTCTTTCACTGGGCCACTCTTGCTAGAGTGTAGTACCAATAATGCACTACCTTCAGTCGTGTCTCTTTACTTGCAGTGCTTCAAGCCAATGAGGTAGCCCATTTGAGGACATCCAACCACTCCCTAGGTGTAAAGGAGCGTGCGTGTTCCCTGGCCTACCAGCACTGTTCTGAAGATACAGATGAGGTTTGTATATTATTAAGAAAAGCATATATGTCAAAGAGGATGCGTTTGTCGGAGCTTCTAATTAGTTGCCATTTCTCAAATGGGAGCGGGGGAGGCTTATGTGATGCTTAGTGGAAGGTTGAGTAACCCAGTGACCCATGGCTAGATGCCGCTAACGGGGATTTCAAGGGATACCATAGTGTTGTTGGATTTGGGCGAAGGCCAGACTCATCAAACAGGTCACCAATTCTTTTGCAGTTTGCCTGCTGCCACAACAAATAACTGGAACCCGGAAAAGCAGGGAGAAAAACGGATTATCTATGATCGGAGTGAGGGGGGAAATGCGAGTAGAGAGCTTCTTACTCATCTGTACTTTGTCATAAACTCCAATTTTGGCTCTTAAAATAGGAGAAATATAAACTCCCAGTGGCCTATGGTGCTTAGGGAGCCATGGTATCTTCCATATGTGTATGCCTGCGGCAGCTTGATCTCTGAAGGACCAATGTTTTTCAGTGAGAGGTCTAGTCCACTCCACTAAGTATTGCAGTTGGGCTGCCTGAAAATAATGAATAAGATGAGGGATCCCCAAACCCCCGATCTCCAAAGGCAGGTAGGTCTGCTTCTTGGCCATGCAGGCCTTTTTTCCTTCCCCGATGTAATCCTTTATGTGATGTTGTAGTTTAGTCAGTACTTGAGGAGGAGGGTCTGAGGTAATGTCTGCATAGCATATAAGATTTTAGGCAACAAGGTCATCTTTATCACCGCAATGAGGCCTAGCCAGGAGAGGGTATAAGCCCTCCAGGTGTGTAGGTCTGCACAAGTTCTCAACAGCAAGGCGTCGTAGTTAGGTACTGTGGTTTGAACTGTAGTGGAATGGATGTAAAGTCCCAGATACCCCACTCCCTGGGTGGCCCAGGTGAAGGGGAGGCGTCATTGTAAAATAACCTGGTTTGCCACTGAGACTGTCAGGTTTAGCATCTGAGATTTTTGTAGGTTTACCTTAAACACAGAATGCTTTCTGAAGGTTTGCAGTTGCTCCGTCAGCAGAGGCAAGGACTCGAGGGGATGTGTCAAGGTCACCATGACGTCATCTACATATGGCTTATGTTCTCATCCCCCCACGTGAATACCAGTTATTAGGGGATTTCGACAAATATGCTCTTCCAAGGGCTCCATGTATAGTGCGAAAAGTAGTGGAGACAGTGGACATCGTTGTCTAGTGCCCCTAGTCACCTGAAAAGGGGAGGACGCTAGTCCATTAATCCTAACTACCTTTTTATGGCCATTGTAACTGCACTGTATCCAACTAATAAATCTCCCACCTATTCCTACTCTCTGCCGCACCCCAAACAGATAGAGCCAATGCACCGTATCAAATGCCTTTTTGGCATCAATTGATACCATCAGTGCCGGTATTCAAGATCATTGAGTCTTATCGAGCAGGTGACAATTGCATTTTGTATTGTCGCCGCAATTATGCTCGGAGATAATCCGCCTTGGTCCAGATCTACAATGCCCTGCATATATTGGCCAGTCGATTCGCCAGAATAGAGGTGAATATCTTGGCATCCACATTTATTAATGAGATCGGCCCATATGAGGAGCAGTGTAACGGATCCTTGCCCGGTTTGGGTAATACTGTGATAGTGGTGAGTTTCATGGAGTCTGTAAGTGAGCCTGTGGCACTAAAGGAATTATACAGACGCGTAAGTACAGGGGCCAATTGGCTAGGAAATAATTTATAGAATTCTGAGGAGTAACCTTCCCACCCGGGAGCCTTACCTGGTTTTAAAAGAGAGATCATCAGGAGTACTTCATCTACCCTGATATCCTGATCCAAACGCAAAGCATCTAAGGTGGGCAAACTTTCTAGTGCTGCGTGCTCTAAATATGATATATAGTCTCCTTCTGTTAAGGAATCAGCGACATATAGCTGGGCATAAAATTGCTCAAAAGCTTGGGCGATTTGCCCATCTTGGTCAATACGCTGTCCCTGTGTTCCTTCTAGTGCCTCTATCCGCTGTTGGACTGCTTGGGCCCGCAGGTGGTGCGCCAGGAGGTGTCCAGCTTTATTGCACCCCATATATAACTTTTGTTTGGTGCAGACCAAAGCATAAGTTTCTCTGTCCACATCTAGCGCCCATAGTTCTTTACGAGCTATATTTAATTGTCGGTGTATCGTATGAGACCCTGTCCATTTATGTTCCACCTCTAGCTCCTTTACCTGTCCCTCAAGTGCAGTCCTTTTATCTCTCTGATCTCTATTAAGGTGGGTCGCCAGCACAATCAAATGGCCACGAAGGACTGATTTCAATGCATCCCAAAGCGTTGCAATGGGCATGTCTGAGAGGTAATTGTGTCCCAAATATTCAGTGAAGGCGCCTGAAAGTTCTGTGATATGTCTTTAACTAGTGAGGAGTCATGGTTAAGGTGCTAAGTGCGTTGAGAGGCTAGGCTGGGAAGAGAAATGGTCATGTGGAGAGCAGCATGGTTCGAGAGTGCTGCCGTTCCTATGTCTATCTGAGTGGTGGACTGCAAAAGATGCGGTGTGGCTAGAAAGAGATCAATATGTGCATACGTCTGATGGGCCACCGAATAAAAAGTATGACCCCTCTCTGTGGGATGGTGACTTCGCCAGACATCTGTTAGCCCATAATCAGTTAATTTTCCCAAACCCTGCGTGGAGAATGCCCTCGTCTGTCCCACCCGTTGTGATGATCTGTCCAATCTTGTGTCAGGTACTAAGTTTAAGTCCCCTCCGAATTAATACATCCTTATCTGCAGTAGCTATCACTCTACCTAAGGCCTCTAAGATAAAAACCTCCTCATGTTCATTGGGTGCATAAAGTGTAGCAAGGGTGAAGGTGTGTTGATGTAATGTGATGCAGAGTGACAATAACCTGCCAGGAATATCAGCCTGTGTCTGGTCTACTTTGCCCGGGAAGTGGGAGGCCAGAAGAATAGCTATTCCAGCCTTTTTCACCGTGCCAGACGAGAAGTATTGTCTATCAAACCACTTGAACCATAAACGCTTCCAATCAGCCTGTACGAGGTGAGTTTCTTGCACCAGAAAAATATCACATCCAGAGTTCCGGATCGAGGATAGAAATGCTAAACATTTCGCTGGCGCTTTGAGCCCCCAGATATTATAACAAACAATGTGCATCATTGTGGAATTGGCGTGGGAATGTATGCTTGTGAGGTGGGCCCTGGCCTTTCTGGAAGTAGCCAACTAGCTTCCCATGGTAAGCTATGGGGCACCAACTAGGTCCCACTACGTATAATAGGTAAGAAAAAGAGAAGGAAAGGATAGTATAGATTGCCAAACTAAGAAGGAGAAAGCAGAACCAATGCAGGCTTTCCCAGCACCACTTTGAACTAACAGGTTGGGGTCCATGTTGAGGCATCACAGTCAGAGTGGGGGTCACCTCCATAGGGTAGGAGTCCCCTCCATTGGTATATGCTCACCTCAAATACTGGAGATGAGCCCCTCTGGTCTAACTTTGTGTGGTTCCTGGCGGGCGGTAGGATGTGCCAGCGATAGGGCCTGTTGCGTGTTCATAGTCAAGCCATTATCACTCAATCATTATCCAGGTTGGAGGCTTGGTCCCGAGGGTTCAGCTTTTGGAGAAGGGATGCCCTTTCACTCCGACTCTCCATTTCAGTCGGCCCAACCATCTTCTCCTTCTTCTTCCTCACAGGGCGTCTGAAAGGTGCTGACCAGCTTGAGAGGCTTGATTGCAGCAGGTGTGGCTTGTTCTGTGTATTGGTGATGGGTAGCACGGCCTGCATCTCTTCCAAGGTGCACAAGCTGTGTGTCTCGCCTCCCAAACGAATTGAGGTTGAAAGGGTGACCCCAACAGTAGCGTACATCCTTCTTTTGTAAAAATTCTGTTGCAGGTCATAGCTGGCAACTTTGTTGCAGCGTAATGGATGAGAGGTCTTGGTACAACGAGATCTTGTTGCCCTCAAAGTCTCTGTGATAGCGCTCCCTTGCTTCTGCCATAATGATTTCTTTTTGTCTATAATAGTGGAGGCAGGATAAAATGTCTTGGGGTTGCCCAGGGATGTGGCAGGTCTCCCAACCCTATTGGTACTGTCCAGAATGATCTCCTTGGGTGCGAGTTCCAGTGCAACGTGGTGAAAAAGTCTGCAGACATATTCCTCCAGATTCCCTTCGGCTGCTTGCAACAGGACTCCCCTTGTTCTAATGTTGGCCCTCCTAGATCGATTTTCAAGGTCTTCCACCTGATATTGCAGTTCTGCGTTTTGGTCGTGCAAATCCAGTATTTTGCGGCAGTGAATGTAAATGTCTTCTCCCTGTGCTTCACTGGTTTGTTCAAGGCCAGCCACTTGGTCTCCCAGTTCATTCATGTCTTTCGTGAGGCCCTTGATATCCTTCGTAATGTCCTGTTTAAGTGTTGCGATATCCATGCATAAAGCTCCAAAAAGGGTCTCCAGGAAGGCACGTTTAACTTGTTCAGCCCCACCGGTCATTCACGTGGTGTCACCTGCTGTAGTTCAGTGCGTCGGCTGGGTGACCTCCTCATGTTGGTCTGCTTTTTTCCCTGGTGCCTTTGTGAGTAGATCTCTGATTGTGGGTGCGGGGCCCGCCATGATCTCTTCTGTAGTAGGTTTGTGCCTGTCTCCAGGGGTCTGCAGGGGGTTATTCCACCAGTCGCCAGTCGATAGTCCACCACTAGCGTCCTGGAGTTGGCGCAACTTCCCAGCTACCTCCTAAGTGTCCATTTAGCCATCTAGCAGGTCAGTCTGAGAGGTCCAGTTCACCTAGCTCATTGGTCGTAGCTATGTCAGACAGTTTAACTCACAGGCATGCAGGACTCACTATCCAGCACTGTCCGCCTCAACCCCTAGGCTCTGCTATCCAACATACACATGGGTCACAGCAATGCCGCTGCCAGCTAAAGATGTGCGACCCCCAGGGAGCCCAAAGGCGCTTCAGCCCATCCAGACGCTGCTGCGCCTTAAGGGTGTGAATGTTCCCAGTGTCCTTCGAGTGTGGCACTCATTGAGCACGGCCCGGTTATTCCGCAGCACCAAGGCCGCACTGGACAACACCAGTGGTCCCCAACATGGACCCCGGTGCTGCCATGCTGTGTCCACTGTCACACACGGCCTGCCCCAGGCAACCCCCGACGGGCCCCATCAACAGGGACCAGGCCTGTCCCCTATATGGGGTCAGGAGCTCTGTGGTGTAGTGCTGAGTCCAGCGTAGATTGGGGTCTCCAGTTAAGGAAAGTATAGCGCACCATGTCCTGCGAAGCCTGCAGGCCTCTGTTTGCAGTTAACTCCAGGTGGCTGCCATTTTGAAGTCAGGCAGGCCACTAAGTGCATCGTCAGAGCCTCAAAAATTGGGGCTCGAGGCTCATCTTTAATTGTTCTTACACTCCCCCATCCCCCAGCGATGTTCTGGATGCCTCTCCTCCGGCCCTTAGACGGTGGAGCTCTGAGGTTTCACTCCCGTCCGGGTGCCATCTTGGGCACACCCCCCTGGACTGTCTGTTAACAAAATGCACCACTACTATGTTGTCAACTCTGAACTGAACTTTCTGGTGCGCCTACTTCTTCCTCCAAAGGATCACTACAACTACCAGTGGAAAGAATTCTAGGAAAGCAATGCTCCTGTCCCCTTGTTTCCAACTCACATGCCACACCTCTGCACACCACTTTCCCTGCCTGAATAAGCCAACACCTATGCCTCCAGCTGCACTGGAATAGACCTGAACACTCCTTCTGGGCTGCGTAGGAATACCATTAAATTCTTACAAACCGTCACCAAATGCGCAAATCCTCCCTGGTCACTGCTGATAATCGCACATGACGGTGTGGCTGTATCAGGCCCATTAGAGGCAAACCTAGTCCCCACAGAAGGTCCTTATCACTCTACCCTGCATGTAAAGTTCAAGTGGCCCAATAACACCAGCAACTCACGTGCAGTGACTTTTTCTTTTGCCAACATGGAGTCCATCAGCAATTCCATTGCTACTATGTTGTCCAAGGGTAAGGGTGCCTCTATGCCCACCGATTCAAGCTCAATGTCTAAAAAGGAAAGTACTGTGCTGGGTCTCACGGTCTTCGCTGGGGCCAATGGCACCCCAATGTCCCCTCAAGAGCTCTTGGAAGCTTACTAACTGCTGTCGGCAGTCTGCAGAGCCGGGCCAACCCACAAAAAAGAAATCATCAAGGTAATGTATCACTGACCTCTGCCCTGTGCATTTAGTGAAAAGCCACCAACGAAAGAAACTTAAACACTCAAACAATGCACAAGAAATCTAACACCCCATGGGCAGTGCTTTGTACATTTACCAGTGTCCATTGAACTGTATGCTCAGCAACTGAAGATCATCCGGGTGTGCAGGCAGCATTCTAAAAGCCAACTTTATATCGCTCTGGGCCATGTCTGTTCCCATCCAGTCTGTTCTACCTGTGCCATAGCCACATCTAACAAAGAATAAGAGAGATGCTAACTTCGCTGATCTGAAGTCATTCACAAAATTCCCCTCAAGCCACAATAGATGTTGGATAAGCCTAAATTGTCCCTTCTGTTTTTTGGGCACACCTCCAATGGGTGATATGACCAAGACCACCATTGGCCAGTTGTGAAATGTCCTGTCCTGAATTTCCTTGTAGTTTCTCCAGTACCACTTGTTTATTGGCCTTGGCTGATTTGAGATTCTCCGGCCACCTCCTTTCTCAGAGGCTCTCATAACCCAGTCTGAACCCCCAACGAAAACCCTCCTGCAACAGCTTAGCATCTTCCTTGTTATCATATTGGACCAGCCAAAAATCCAATCTTGGGAGATTAATGAGCCCTTTCCCACTGTTCCATGGTGGCTCCTCTCCCCCTTGTGAACCCGTGGATTGTGCATCATGCTGCGTGCCATAATTCCATTGCTTCTGTGACCACTGGCCTGATTGCTGCCCCTGCTGCCCACTCACTTCCCCATACCATTGAGCAAGGAGATGTCACCCTCTGCATTTTGAGCATTCATGCCTGAACTTGCAATATTCCCTTGTACAGAGACCCTTGTTCGCATTCATGCCTAAACTTGCAAAATTCCCTTGTACAAAGTTCATTGTTAAAGTCCCAACACACCCCAAGAGCTCTTCCCTGGTCTTTTGCTGCTGTCCCCACCACTCCCCACGTCGGGTGCCCCTGAAACGGGCGATATACTACTGGGAGACCACTGGCCATAAATATGGTCTTCCCAGTTTGGCTGGACCCATCATCTGCTGCCAAAGGTCAGAATCCATTGCCCCATTTACATCCGAGTCTAGGGCTAGTTTCGCCCTGAACTTGTCATCGTCTTGGACCCAGGCATATCCCCTATACATGATTTGTGCTTTTCTGATCACATCCATGTATTTGAAAAAGGACTCCTCCCCGGAACAATTTTGCAGTTTACACTAGCGAAAATGAGAAAAGCAGTGATCCAATTTTCGATTGTCATTGGCAGTTGACGTCTCTTTGACAATTCATATCCCTCCTCCTTTGATCACTCCTTGGCCTTAAGCTCACTGAGGAGTAGCTTGAACATTTCTACAAATTCCTTTTGCCACTTCTTTTCTTTCGTGGCCAACATTAAATGTGATCCAAGTGTCTTCTTCACCCCCATGTATGACAATTTTTTAATCTTCAGCTCTTTGCTCTCCAAACGCTCAGCTTTTGAAACTCCCCCCTACCTGACCCACTACACCCCTTCTGGACTAATTGAGGCAGCATGATCACCCTAAACGCGCCCACCCCCCACCAGATGATGATGCCTGACACAATCCTTGCTCTCCATCTTTAGCCTATGCATTATCCCCTTCCTTACCTGCCTGCTTCTGGTGTTCTCTGCCTAACCCAGTGCCCTACATGTATAAGCCCCTTCACAAATGAACACCACTGCTGCTGCTGTTTCGCCCCTGCATCTACTCCAGTACAAACCATCACAGCCGTGTCCCTGAGGCCTACAGGACCCTTAACTGCCGTCAAAGTCAGCATTCTCTTTGGCACCTGCTGCCTAAACAGTTGTAAAGGCCCACCTTGATCATCGTCCACGCCTTGCGTCCTCCTTATTAAGTGTGTGTCTAATGCCTCAGGCGACTCTTGCAAAACACTAGGCACAATCTCATTACCCATCCCTCCCCTATCATCATTGACAACCCTCTGCAACCACCTGCTCTTCTCCTCCACCAGAGTGCCATCATCCACCAATTCATCTTCCTCAAGGCTCATTTCATCATAATTCAACTAAGTGTTCTATGTCCCCAACTCCTACTCATCCTGTGGCATGTTTACCTGGGCACACCAATTGTGAGTGACCTCAGGCCGCAGCCCATCTATTTTGCCGTTTTACACCCTCCTAGCTGTGGCTCCACTTCTTGCCTGCTTGTTCCTCCGTCGATGATCCCAGGGCTGGTACTGCACCATCTGATTTGAAGCATTGCTGAGGCCACCCTTAACCTTCTTTTGGCAGTAGATAGTGTGTTCCATGCTACCGTCCGACTGGCCGCACTGAGCCCTACCATCAGTTTACCCCAGAGTGTGGGAACCACACAGATCTCTCCTGAGTCTGCAAGGCCACCTCCATATTGCACCTGTAAAATAAAGGGGAGGTCCAGAGTGCTGGCATCCTGATCCATATCCTCCTGCCCTCATCAACCTCAGGCACCGAAAACCATCTTCCCCATACACGCTGCTCATCTGTAGCCGGCTGACACAGACTGCTCTGACTTACTAGGGACAGCTGTGCCCCATAGCCGCTGTCAGTCAACCCTTCATCCCTCATAAGGGATGCAGAGTGCAACCCTGCCGTGCTGACACCCTTGCCTGTATTCATGTGTGAATAGAATTTGCGGATCTGAAATCCCATTGACCCCCCCATGCCGGCCCAGGTTCCCTCATCCTGGTACCACCATGTTTCCATCATACTACTCATCTTCCTCTCCTTTGCTCCATTCCAGGAGTGACACCACTATTGCTGAAGCCCTGACCCCCATTGTCGTCACTGCAGACTGTATGCTGGGGTCCTGATCTTCCGCACCCTCCTCCTGTAAATCTTTGTGTTTGGAGGTCATCCCTTTTTTCCACCCCGATCACCATCGACCACCATGAAGAGAGACCCTGGGGTGTGCTGTCTAGTCAAGCATTGAAGGCGAGTAAAACTGGGGGCAAACTTCTGCTACTCTGGCTTTCTTCCTTCCCTCGCCCCCCTCTGCCCTTGCCAAATGCCCTACTGTTCCTGGCCCCTGTGGAGTCCCCAACTGCTGTCTTGCTTCAGTAAGTCCTTCATCATGTTTGCACCCCGCTACCCTCCACTGGTTCCTTAGCCTGGATGACAATGCCCAAGGCCTGTAGGCCCAGTAATTCCTATTGCTCTAGGGTCCTCCGCCATCATTTCATGTCTGTGTTTGTGGTCCCTCCTTTGCTCCTGACGGGCTTCATTGCCGAATCTTCAGGGGCCCTAGGCCCAATCACGCCACTATCCTGTGTTGTCGTCCCCCTAGCGCTGCACTCGCAGTGCCTGCCACATCGGCTAATGCGGTGCTCGCGGCTCCTGCTGGAGCATGTGTCTGTGAGGGCACGGCCTGCTCTAACAGCACACTCCAGCGGCCTTCATCAAGTTGAACTGCAGCCTTTCTTGCTGCACTCCTCTTTGGGTGTGCACCGCACCCCTGCTACAGCACCACCTGTCGCCACAAGGGGCAGCCACTTCCCCTTACCTGGGCTCCCCTTCCCATTGATGGGTTCCCGTGTGGGGGCGAACATGCTCTCGTCTGACATCACTCCATCAGTACAATGTTCTCAATATTCAAAATGTTCTCCTCCCTAATACCAGCCTCCATGTCACTACTCCCAAATGGGTGCCCTGAGCCATAAAATGACTGGCTATGTAGCCTTTAGGGTATAGCCCAAAAATACCCTGCAGTCGTATGGACTGTTCCACTCCCCCAATAATCCCAAAGGGGAGCCTGTCAAGCTGGCTACCACCCTCCTCAAAATCCATTGTGATGCAACCTATCAGTACATACATTTAATTGCTAATTATATTACCATTTGCAAACCAGTTGGTTTTCAAATTGCACATCTGTGATTTTGGGACTAGGAATAGAACAGGAGGCCTTAAGGCTTCCTCCCTCGGATACATTCCTGGAACATTCAGTAAGCAACATTTTTTGGAGGTCACTCCCTTGATCTTGGATGTCTTAATACTGGTTATAATGTATAGATATTGAAGATGTGAATGTCTCTGTGCTACAAAAATAAGGGCCTAAATTAGAACTAGGCGGAGGGGTTACTCCATCACAAGGGTGACGGAGATCCCGTCCACAAAATATAAATCTCATTATTTTCTATGAGATTTATATTTCGGTGGACGGAATATCTGTCACCATTGTGATGGAGTAACATGTCCACCGAGTTCTACAGCAGGCGGATATCCCGTCCGCCGAAATCCAAATCCCATTACTTCCTATGGGATTTAGATTTCGGCAGCCGGGATATCCTTTGCCATTGTGAGGGAGTAACGCATCTGCCGAGTTAGAAATCAGACTATAATTTAAATATCAATGTTGCTTGGGATTGCAATAAAACAGATTATGGTACCTTGCATGGAGTGATAAATATGCGTTTTCTTTTAAAGGAAGTGGTCAGGGGTTAAATGTTTCATCAGCACGGGTATATATGTCTGTCTTTTCCGCCTCCATGTTCATTCTTTGGATTGCTGTCCAGGTGTTACAATGATATTACTACAGGCCTTCCTTTTACACATCAGCCGACTGAAAAAGCAAATGAGGCTGACACATAAACGTTTTGAAAATATGAAAGCCACGATTTGTCATTTTTCATGTCCACATTTGTTTTCTTTTCTAATTTTTCTAAGTTCACTCATTGGGTAAAAACATAGTTTATTTTTCCCCTTTCCGCCTGAAGGAAGGTTGACGACCCTTCATTTGTTTTAATTCTCCCATACCCAATTCACACTCGGTTGGAAAGAATAATTTTCAAAGACAAGTTGAAGAACCAGGAGGACCCATAAACATGCTTCTTTAAAAGTGCACGTTTATCACTTAAGCAGTTCTTTGTTGTCACGGAAGACACGAGCTCAATCAAATAAAATAATCAAGCTACCAACGTTCAATCCTGCAAAAATCAGAAAGTCCCTGCTCGTTGCAATCTTCGAGGACAGTGTTCAAGTGCCGATCCGTGTGATGCTGTAGTACTGCAATACTTCTCATACTAACCCAGATCAACTATGGCCAGTGACGTAGCAACCCCACGGGCCCCCGTATACACTAGTAAACGGACACCTGTAGTCCATGGATGGGTAATAAAAGTCAGCCATTATTGCGATGCTGTTGGCGCCTCACTCTCATATTCACTGGTGCCACTGAACCTGCTGCGTAATTAGTAGCTATGCCCCCGGTTTGGTTTCTGAAGTATACGTTTTAAACGCTCTGGCAGAAGTAAACTTGTTTACAAAGGTTCCTCTCGACCTAAGACACTACAGTGAGCTGCATGGCATAGTGAGGTGCACCTACGAGCACAGGGTAGTCTTGGGTGAAATGGCCTTGTTAAAGTAACCATTTCAGCCATGCCATGCTATCTAGATGAATAATCTGGCAAAAACGGGGCCATGAAATGGGAATGCAGTACGTCTCGCATGAGTACTGGCCGCCACATGGACACCCGCACCGAATGTCACAAGTGCTTCAATACCTGACAATAAAAAAATTCTAGCTATCGCGTCAAGAATTTTCAATTCTATTAAGGACACGGAAGCAAGGATTATGCTTTTCTCTCTCTTTACTGCAAAACTCAGCAGCCAATGAAATTCAGTAAAACAAAAGAACTACATTTCCCATAAACTCAGTAGTTCGTGCCCACCAATCACAATCACAAGAACCGAACTGGACACTCTTGAACTTAACTCCAACGTCTTCTCTTGGGATAACACCGCGTCTTGACGATAGAACACCTCCCACTCAGGCTTCTAAGACTTCAACTGACCAAACTAAGGAGGTCCAACTTGATCAAACGCCCTTGACTTCCGAACCTAGTAAAAAGAATAAGCCACAATAATATCCATAGAACTGAATACTTCGTTTACATCATTAGGGTGGGAATGTCAAAATTGTAAAGTCAAAATATTACAATAAACTTTTTTACTCATCAGACAAGAAATATTACAGATATTTTTATTCATAGGAGGGATATTCCTCGCCTCCGTGTCCTTAATAGAATTGAAAATTCTTGACGCTATAGCTAGAATTTTTTTTATTCTATGTCAGGACCGGAGGCTTCGGATTATGCTTAGTTCAAAGCTGATTTACAACATTTGACATCACATCAACAATTGGTTTGTGATAAAATACCTTAAATGTAGAGTCCGATGACCAATCTGCCGCCCTCATAATGTCCTCTAAACGAGAATCATTCGAGAATGACTTAGATGCCATTGCTCCCCTGACAGAATGTGCCCCAAATTGAGAAACATCAATGCCTGCTTCTTGCAGGATCCAATGGACCCAACGTGCTAACGTCGCAGCTGAAACAGGCCCAAAAGGTTTTTGTAAGGAAATCAACAACTGACCCTGAAAATGTTGACGTACTTCTCTAGTACGTTCCTCATAGGCTTTCAAACATTTTACAATACATAGCTTTTGGTGATGAGGAAAAGCTGGGTATGAAACACTTCTAGAGCATGTCTTAGTCCGATTAGAAATAGTAAATGAGACTCCCGAAGGAGTAAATACTCTACCTGCTAAATCCAGAGCTCGCACATCAGACACTCTGCGACATGATAATAAACATAGCAAAATAGTCAACTTCGCTGAAAGCTGTTTGCGTGAAAGATCCTCATTACATGGCCATGACTTCAGGTACCTTAAAACAATATCTACGTCCCACAGGGAAGAGTATTTAGGCTGAGGAGGGGCCACCATGCGAATCCCTCGCAGTAGCTTACACACTAACGGGTGTTCCCCAGTTGGTTTACCTTCTATATGGGGATGACCCGCTGAGATCGCTGATCTGAAATTGTTAATGGTTCTATAAGCTAGGCCTTGCGACGCTAGTTCAGACAGAAAATTAACAATCATAACAATGGAGGACCCCACGGGATCAATATCTTGTTGCACCAACCCACCCATCTTTTCCAGGTGGATTGATATATCGCTTATGAGTGGAAGGAGCCCAAGATCGTGACAAGAAGAACATTGCGTTGTCCGAAACTCCCGGCACTTGCCATTGTCTCCGGAAATTCTCCACGCCATGAGGCTTAACTGTTCCCTCCATATCAGAGGATGTGGAGATCCCACTGGATCTAACAATAGTCGAGGGTCCTGCGGAATTGCTACAGGGAGCGCGCAAGACATTAACATTGCCAAAGGGAACTAAGGTTGAGCTTTCCACATGGGTGTCACTAAAATCAATTCTGCCCTCTGTCTCCTCGCCTGAGAGAGTACTCTCTGAATCATGATGAATGGGGGAAACGCATAAAGTATCCCCGACTCCCAAGGCTGGAGAAACGCATCCGTCCCGGCGGCCAAAGGGTCCGGTCTCCAACTGAAGAAACATGTCAGTTGAGAGTTGAGTCTGGAGGCAAAGAGATCTATCCCACAAGGACCCCAAAGAGAGTTCAACTTGTTGAATATCAGAGGATCCAGCCTCCAGTCGCTGCCATCCCTGAGGAATCGAGAATTCCAGTCCGCAACGAGATTCGCTCGTCCAGGAATGTATTCCGCTGTCACCGATATGTGATGGAGAAGACAATATTGCCAAAACTCCTTCGCAATCTCTACTAGTACCGAGACCTGGTACCGCCCAGACGGTTGATGTATTGAACTGCTGAAATGCTGTCCATCCGGAGAAGAATACAACATTTCCCCTGCTGTGGAGATAGGGATCGAATAGCAAATGCTCCCTCTAGCAGTTCTAGTCAATTGATGTGGAGGGATAGTTCGTCCTGGGACCAACGACCCCCCGTCTGAACAGAGCCGCAGCGGGCTCCCCAGCCCCACCGGCTGGCATCCGATTCGATAATTATTTCCGGACTCGAAGCAAAGATGGCTCTGCCGTTCCAGGCATCCATGTGTTCTAGCCACCAATTGATTTCTGACTTGGCTTCGTCCGACAGAACAATCTGTTCTGCATACGAAAGACCTTTGTGGAGATGAAGAATCTTCAAGCGCTGTAAGGCTCGATAATGGAGAGGCCCTGTGAAGATTGCTTGTATTGAAGAAGCTAAAAGACCTACCGGGCGTGCTAGGGTCTTCAATGATATAGTCTGAGAGGCAAGGGATCTCCTCAATTCTTTCTTGATGGATTTTCTCTTCGCAAGAGGTAAGAACAATTGTGCTTTGATGTAGTCCACCTGAAACCCTAAAAATTCTACAACCTTGGACGGGGTTAACACTGATTTGTCTACGTTGATAAGGAATCCTAGATCTTGCAGGAGTTGGATTGTCCATGCAAGATGTAGGCGGACTGACTCTTCTGATTGAGCCATGATCAGAATGTCGTCTAAATAAATAATGAGACGAGCGCCCCTTTCTCTGAGTAGTTGAACTACTGGTCTTAACAGTTTGGTAAAACACCAAGGGGCGGAAGAAAGCCCGAAGGGAAGGACGGATAATTCGTACCAAATCTCCCGCCAACAGAATTGGAGGAACCGTCGATGAGGTTCGAAGATGGGAACCGAAAGATAAGCGTCCTTTAGGTCTAACCTTACTAGAAAATCCCCCTCTAACAGAAGGTCTCTTAAGAGATGGATGCCTTCCATTTTGAAGTGTCGGTAGACCACCCAGGAATTGAATTCCCTCAGGTTGAGGACTAACCGAGAGCCACCTCCTTTTTTCTGAACCAGGAAGATCGAACTTACAAACCCTTTTGGGTGTGGCTCGGAACGGCAAATGGCGCCTTTTTGGAGTAATCGTGCAATCTCGACGTCTATGAAATGACCGTCTGTTTGGGAAAAAATGAGGGGACGTGGAAAATTTGCCTCAGAAGGCGGGGCATAAAACTCTATCTTGTAACCTCGAACAGTCTGAAGAATCCACGGATCTTGAGATATCCGTTCCCATGCCCTTAAATGATCCTTCAATCTCCCTCCCAAGAAAACCTCTGAAAAGGGGATAATTCTCACCTGTGGAGGGCCCTTCGACGGAGTTGGCGCTGCCTCTGTTATGGTAACCGTGGCCTCTGCGGGCTCGGGATGGGTAGAAACCCTACCTGGAATAGTATCCTTGCTGGTTGTAACTGCCTGAGGCCTGATTGAAGCCACGGCCCAGCGCTCTGCCTCTAAAGCGTCCGGCCCTGCCAAAAAGGCCCCTCTTAAACATTTTCCTCATGGAGGATTGAGCTTTCTCCAAAGCGGAAAAGGTGGCCACATATTTCCCCAGGTCTTTCACAAATTTGTCACCGAAAAGTAAGCCATTCGCTGCCGGGCCTGCGTTGTTGGGGGCCAAATCTGCCAATTTCGGATCAATTCTCATGAGAAAGGAGCGTCTGCGCTCCGTAGACATGGCGCAATTCGCATTTCCCAATAGACAGATTGCTAGTTGAGGCCACTCTAAAATTGGTCGGGTTGCGAACCAGCTTCTAATAGAGGGCGACCCCTCAGTTTGCGCTGCCCAAATCTTCTTAAAGGCTGAGCAAAGGGCTTTAGTGCATTAATAAGAGCCTGATTTACGGACTCCTGGACATGGTAGCCCAGGTCTTCCACTAGTCTTTCCTCCATATGGTCATCAGAAAAATCAGGTTGATCCTGATAGAAATCATCCTCTCCAGTGTAATACGCCATGACAACAGAGGAAATGGAGGAGATCACGGGGAGGGATTATATTTCCCAGCAGGAAAATTGGTCAATATGTAATTGACTTATATATAATTTTTTATATGATGTTTAGATATTTTTTTTTTTTTAGCACAGCAATTATTAAGATCTAGAGGGAGCTCCTGCTTATCCCCTCAGCAAAGATGTCACCGTAAATTCGCCCCGTCGGGCGTTCCAGGGCTCAAAGATTTGTCCGGGAGGAGAAACGAGCTAAAAATAGCGTCTTCTCCGCAGCACACACCTCGTTCTATCCGAACGGCAGGAACGAGGAGTGCGCATGCCCCTAGCGCGCGCCGCGGTCTAGGAGTCGGAACGACTCCTAAGCTAGATGCGAACGCGCCCCTCGGCAAATGCCGAGCCCTTCAAATTGCCGAAGGGCAGGAAAAACCAATTAAGGAAAGGGCGTGCCACGCCGGAAATGCACCGTGGCGTGCTTAGAGCCCGCTCCCACTCCACGCTGTGCCGGAATACCCTAAAAACAAACAATATGAATGATAAAGTGCTAATGGAATATCCTTATTTCTTGGCTGCAGCAGCAAAGAAAGCAGAAGGACTATGCTGCGTGAGCCAGTTATATGGACAGGTTGATTGTGATTGGTGGACACGACCTACTGAGATTATGGGAAATGTAGTTCTTTTGTTTTACTGAATTTCATTGGCTGCTGAGTTTTGCAGTAAAGAGAGAGAAAAGCATAATCCGAAGCCTCCGGTCCTGACATAGAATTGGTTAGCTACGTTTTGCTCAGAAAAATGCGAATGTGAAGAAATACTCGTGTGTAAAAAAATGAAAACAAGCTAACATGAAGGCGCATAAGCTACCTTGTAACATTGAGGGGTCAGTGCTGTCTGACGAACCAGGCTAAAGAGAAGCTTAATGATTTCGGACATAGACTCCTGCCTCCAAAGATGATTATGGTGGGATAGTGGTAAATAAACAAACGCTTCTTCAAACTTCAAGCACTTGTCCAGTTCCGTAGCAAAAAAATAGTTCACACTTCAGGGTTCGTTCACAAAACACTTTTGACTTGAGCTATTATGGCTTACCTCAAAGCATTAAAGGCTTTCAAACCACACGGCATGTTTAAAGCAAATCACGCCACGTTTAAAGAACTCGCTCTGAATTTGTTTGTTTAGAAAATCAAGCTCCTAAAAGCATATTCCTTTAAAGTTCCAGGGATAGCCATTTACCTCTGTGGTAAGTCGTAAAATACCAGGGGTCCAGCTCTTCAGCTGCAGGTATATGGTAAGGTCCCACTTCTAATAGCAATAATTTAAAGGCATCCAATTGCCTTAGGTTCAGTAAAGTTCAGTAAAAGAAATAAGAACGGGTTTCGAAAGGAGTGATCCAATTCAAGGTTTATTATTGGAAGGTAAGTGACTCCAAATTAAAATTCAAATAAATAAATCACAGAGCGAAGTAGAAGCTCAGCCAACACGTGTTTCGCCCCACAAGGCGCATACGCCGGGTCTTTCTCAAGGCTGTGAAAAGGAAACGGAATAAGAATGAGGATTATAATCATAAAGAACTAAAAAGGTTGTTAGGAAATACACCAGAGAGTGAGAACCCAAGATTCGTGAGGAGGAACGTGCACCTTAGTTTCTGTCCTTAGCTCCGAGAAAACATTCCCAAAAATAATAATCCGTAGGAGTAAGGAGAGTAAGGCATGTTAAATGAGAAATAAGTCCATGCATTACAGACACAGTGACATGGATCCGTTCCAGACTAAGAACTGTGGAGCTAGGAGAAGAAAGTAAGGGTGATCCAATAACCTTGTCCAGGTGAAAAATACTGTGAACACCATGGAAATGATGAGATTGTAACCAAGATGAGGGGAAAGAGATAAGTAGGTTAGGTGATATTAATCTATAACTCGTTGAAGCTATTTAAGACACGAGTCCATCATAAACAATGGTAGGGACTGTGCCTTAAATTACCCTCTCCACTGCTCTCTTGCTATGACAGGCCTTCGGATTTTCACATGCTCACAGACCGCTGCACTATATCAGTGAACTTGTACCTCAATCATTCCCTTCCAGCCCACACCCTGAAAGTCTTCCATCACATACTACACAACATAATGCAAACTATGACCACCAATGCCTCCAAGAGACAGGAAACAGAGCAGTGGATGGGAAGAAAGGCTCTTAAACAGGGCAGAAGTCGAGGGAGCCCTGGGGTGGATCGCATCTACCAACTGTTTTCACAGGGCCGATGCTATCTCCCCTCCCAAGAAGTACAGTCACATAGAAATATGTTTAACTTGCCCTAGTGTAATTTCAGACACCACAACACATTCAGCAGCACCTGCACATTGTCTGCTTTCATTCTGAGCAATAACATGCAGGCTAGAGTGCTTTGTTATTATAAATTTCAACTGAGCCCAAAAACATAGGCCAAAGCTAAGGGGCTCTCAGGCCTCCTTGTGATTGAGTATCCTGGCTGGGAACTACCTAGAACTTCACACCTAGTTGCAAATGGAATGGAGGGGAAACACAGGCTCACAGCGTATTACCTCACAGGTACTTATGAGGGGCATGCTTCGGACTTTGTTCAGTCCCTGTATGTAAGACATATGAATGCACTGTAAGATTGTCAGATTTGTTGGTCTGTCCTAGTATTTCCACAAACAACAATAAAAAAAAACATCATTTTTTTACATTTCTTTTTTAGCGCTACTCATCTCAATCCAGGGTGTTAGAATGCTTTACATAACACATACACACTATACCTTGAAAATAAATCATATATTTGTAAATCAATGTACAGAACGTGTTCCATAAGATAGTGAGGGTTACAAGGTGTAGGAGTCACACATCCTTCATAGCTCACTGAGCGGAATTAGAAGGATTACAATTTATGAACTGCAAGTAACAAAAGACTCTCTTTGTTAAAAGCAGTAACCCACGTACCCATCTACATAAAATACAAGTTTGTAATGTGCATGTCACATGATGTGCTTTGCAGGTGACATATTAACCCTCTATGCTATTTTGATTCAAAACTGGAACTAGACAAAACACAAATCTCTCCACCAAGTGCATTAACCCCCACAATTATCTAACTAATATTATTATTCCCTGAAATTTACTGGGCACAAAGATCAATGCAGCAGGTGCCTTAATCCTATAAAATATTTTAAAATGCAGACTTTGCAACCAATTAAGCAGTACAGATTTGCTGCCAGATATCTCCTCGTTGTCAATTTCTTTGTGGACATTTTTTAAAAAATAAATGTGTAAGTTAAAGCCCAGATTTTGCATCAAGGTTGTGGCACTTTTTTAGCACAACTCCGACACAAAATCTAATTTGTCCAACTATTGTAATGTGTTCAAATGTACTCATTAGTTGCTAAATGTGAATGATGTCTTAAGATCTGATGTCACTTCTTGTGATGTCACTTTCTGTCAACTCATGAGCTGTGATACTACTTCCTGTGATGCCATGTATGAAGTCACGCTCTGTGATGTCATGCGCTTTGATGTCATGCGCCATGATGTCACTTGCATACTGCTAACTCAGTTAGCCCCTCTACTTCTTTTTTTTAGGAATTGTGCCCTACGCTTAAAAAAAACAAAACTTTACAGTCCCTCAATGTGGCGATGCTCTACAACTGCTCCTATTACTCTCTTCAAGTTCACAAGAACCAGCTACGTTGTCTGAGCTTCCTGCTTGACGCCAACTATGGCCACCTGCATCTGGTATGACCAGGTGTGACTCCGACTGGCTGACACGATTACATGGCTTGTTTATTTTCTTTGCTTGCTGAAGCATGCTCTCTGCCTTATTTACCCAGCATCATCGTTAAAACTGGATGTGCACTTGTAAAAAAGCAAGTTATCATGTAACTACTGGGTTATTCAGAATACAGCTCCCCATAAAACAGTCTCTTTAATGATCTTCACAGCGCCACACTCTACGCAGAACTATCAGCAAACAGGCAGTCATTATTTGCAAATTACAAGGTGCAGCAACCGCAGAACCAGATCCAGTTTTGTGGTGTTTTTTCAGCCTCACACCATCTTGCTGCCTCTATGTAGGATAGCCGTTCTTTGCGTGCAGAGCAGAGCACTAAACCAGCGGCCAATAAATATTTACAGCTTATAAAACAGAAGTGACACAGAATTATGAGCCTTTCAAAGTGACAAAAAGGGAATTTAACGACTGTGATATTTTTAGATGGTGGGTAGTCATGTGAAGGATTATGGCAGAGTTTGAAAGTTTCGCAATGGGACATGTTCCCTCTCACAACCTCCTACTAATGTGAAATGAATTAGCACGTCTTGCCAAGGGTTTGCATTTGTTTCATAAAAATAAGGCCTGCAATCCAAGAGTAGTAGTTTGTGTGCTCCTTATAATGCAACAAAATGATAGGACAGGTGAACATAAACGTGATTGTCCACCATCAGAGACTTATTAAAAGCACGGGGCTAAAAATGCGCTTTTACCATTGAGTGGGTGAGTCTAGTGCATAGCAGTGGGAGTGATGCATTGTGCCTTCCTCTCTACCAAGGTTGTAAAATGGTATCCTTGATCAGCTTCCTCATCTACTACACCTTCCCTCCCAGCACGGCTCTCCTAGTTGTAGATCTGTCATCAGCTAGACTCTGTTCACTATATAGTGCTGAGGTTCGAGTCTACGAACGGAAAGCTGAGTGACGCAGATCATGGACTCTACAGCATAAGGCAGTTGACCTTCAGATGTCTTATTCTAGTAACCGAGCAAGCGGATGCTGCCATTCACTATGGCAGTCACCTTACTTGATCAGACATAGCTTTAGGAATTTGGTCCAGCTGAGGTCACTCAGTAGATATAAATTATTACAGTTGTATTCTTAACTTGTATTTGTTGGGAGCTGATAAATGTTCTTGTATCCTAGAACATTATTACCTTCCCATTCAACTTGGAATGGTTATGCTTGAATCTGTATGGCAGTTGGAAGTTAAACCAGCTGGCTATGGGTCGCTCCGTCTGCTTCTGTTAAGGAACAAACTTGGAGTTATAGCCCACCTGTGTGTCATCGTCTTTGCTGCACGCTGGCGACGAGTGAGAGCTTCGTAGCAATCTGAGGTTTGGATTGTGGTTCAATCCACTTTCTTCCAGCTGTTGAAGTTTGCTGGCTTTAATTTTAAGAGGTCTCTCAACAGGGCCTGATAGAGGCAAGGCTTGAGGAGCAAAAAGGAAAGGCTTCTGTGATTAATGGCCAGACTCAGGGTGCATATGCAATTCAGCAAGAACAGGATCTCTTTTCAGAGTGCACACAGTCACCACCTCAGTTGACTGTTTTCTGCCAATGCAGTTCTTGTGATGCGACAAACAGGCATTATGGGGAAGACAAGCATCTACGTCCACACCTTCATGCATATTGGTGCAAAGTGAGTGTGGCATTTGAGTAGTGTGTGTGGTAGACATTTGTAGTTGTTTTTGAGCAGCCGATGTGTGGGAAAGAGGTATGCACATATTTATCACCACATTAGTCCACACTGTATGCCTTGATGAATCATTGCAGCTAATGATCCAGCACACCTTTATTTAATTTGAAATTGGTTCAGGTATTAAGTATTGCTATATTTTGATTGATTTCTATACAATTTTGGGACACAATGGATTACGACAACCCATTTTTAGTATAACAGTTGGGGGCCAAGGCAAGATGGTGGATGTGCCTTAAGTCCGCTCAGCTGGGCGACCCACGATCTGGGCCTATCCTGCTCTCTGCCCCTGCCGCCGCCCTCCCTGATTGTGGTGGGACACTGTGGTGAGGGCACAGGATAAGCAGCCGTCTCCTACCCTGGCTGAACAGTACAGGGACTTTCGGACAGACAGATTGGAATCACAGCCTCAAGGCCTGGTGGGGCACCAAGGGTGACGATGACAAACCCCTAGGAGGGAGACGCCTTTTGGAAGTGGGCCCCACTGGAAGATTATCGCGGCTCTCCTGGAACGAGACTCACCCCAAATGAGGCCTACCTAACGAAGACCCAATACAGCGACAGCGAGTCCAGCTTCACGTGGTGAGGGACGGGCCTCTGATGCAGAGCCAGGCTGCGAGGCTGAAGAGTCTACATGGGGTCTAGGATGCGGGCCCCTCCCTCAGCATGTGGCATACTGCCTGGAAGCAGAAGACGTGCAAGACAGGTGAAATTTCCAGCCTGGGGTGACTTGACCCACGCGGAGGGGCCTCAAAGGAACGCAATGAAAAAGGTGAATGGCCTGTGCTGGGCAGGAGAGGTGGGTCTCGCTGGGGCCGGAGGGGCACTGGAGGGTCCTGTGCGCTTCCCATGTCCCTGAGGACCAGCGCACTTAGCTGTTGCCTTGCATGACCGACCTAAGAGCATACCTGCAGCCACATAGACTGTAGAGGGAAAGTCCTGGGCTGAATGCCCTACCCCAGGAGAGAGCATATGTGGGACAAGTCACTGGTAATGGAGAAACTTGTACCTCACTCAGCAGCCCACAACAGTCACAATCTACGGAGAGGGGTTAGGAGGTCCAGGACTAAGGTGACTCTGAAGTCATTATCACCTCATGTCTAACCCTGGCATTTGTGCTGCACCTGTGGCTCTGCCGGTACCTAAACCTGCAACAGAGGCTGCAGTAGACAGCAGATACTTCCTGCCTCAGACTGCCCATTGATTAGGGCGCAACCAGACGTTCTTACCCCCTCGGCTATTGGGGGTGGCAGCCTATTAACCTGAGGGGTGAAGCAGGTCCTAGCATTGACATGGAAATTAATTCTATTGCCTGTGAATTACTCTAAGCCAGATTTGATTCATGGAAAACAGCTTAAACCCTGTGCAGGAGAACCCTGACCAAAGGGAAGTGGGAACACCCAATGTGAGGTGACGAGGTGCTGGGGTTGTCCGTCCCTGTGGGCACCTGGACTCCAAGGCCCACAGTTCAGACTGCATGGTCACACAAGACATTGTAGAAGTGAAAGACTCGACTACTGGCAAACTGGACAAAATTCTGGCAGCAATTGTGAACTCCAGACAAGATCTGGGTGTCAGAGTGGACTGTATAGTGGTAGAACTTGGCCTACTGTGTGACGATCAGAGGAAGCTAGCAGAACATGTAAAACAGATCGAGGACACAATTGAACACCTACAACCTGCGGTACTGGGACTTGAGAGTACAACCAAGGGCCTCACAGCTAAAATCTACAAACTAGAGAACAGAGCAGAAGACTCGTAAGGTCAATCGCGCCCCAACAATTCCACGTTCTGGGATTTCTGGAAGCCGTAGAAGGGACAGACCCAGTAACATACTTTTATATTTAGTTGGCAAGGTTGGTATTTGCTACTGGACTATCGCCTCACTTCCAGGTGGAGCGGGTCCATTAGGTGCCAGTGAGGCAGCCACTGCTGAGTGCTCTCCAAGGCCAGTTTTGCACAGAACAATGAACTACAGGGACAATTAAACAATGTTTCATGTTGCCTGCTCCAAAACACCTCTAGCCCAGGATTACACCTTGGCTGTTCAGTACCACAGATCCTCATTCTAAGAAGTGAAGCAGAAGTTACGTTCAGCCGGTCTTGCCTTCTCCTTGTTGTTTCTGGCCAAACTGAAGGTCATGCTGAACCGCACTAGTTACTTTTTCAATGACTCAGCAGATGCTTGTCAAACAGCACTAGTATGAGTCAGTGGAGTACACCACGCCGCCGGCACAGCACAGGTCACTTGCAGCACGCTGATGGCGAAGATGCCATAATTGTGAGAATGGAGATACTGGGATAACGGGATAACGGGCGTACCTACCCCTGCTCAGGCAGGTAAAGAACAGATGCAGGCCCTGTCTGCAGCCACTAATGTGTGGGTGGAAAGACATTTCCCTACTGAATGGGACCTTGAAGACGCACCATCTGAATAGGTATCAAGTACATCCAAGGGAAGTACTACCTCTGTTACCTTTCCGATAGTTACACCACAGACAGCGGATGATATGGCTTGAAGCCCCCCATCAAGGCAACCAACATTGACCACCCCCCTGCAGTTGTTTGTCACAATACACATTCACCACAAGTGATTTTTTCCCTTCTTCTCTAGGATTTGACACATGGCTGGCCATTACCTTGTGGTACATGGCCGTCGGGCTGAGGCCGGGAGATTTGCATGACGGGGCGAGCTGGGATGCTCTACACTGAACTGCAGTAATGTACTATGTGATACAAAGGTCATACCCACTTTCTATCTCCCTTCTTGTTGAACTGCATGAGCACAAACTGGAAAGCCCCATGAGTGGGAGTATACATTGGACGTTACTCTGCCGCCTTGGGTAGGGGAGTTGGGAGTTCTGTTGTCATTTTTCAGCATGCATGTCATCAGCCCAAAGCATCCCCACCCTTTGTGTGAGTGCACTCTGACACTACACCTTTAAACCTCCCACCCACCCTTCCCTTCCCTCATTAGATAGAGGCTAAAATCGCTGGATTGTTATTTATCACTTGGAACGTCTAGGGTATGGGAACAGCATATAGGCGACATGCAATACAACAGTACATTAGGAGGAGGGAGGTCGAGATAGCATTCCTACAGGAAACCCACACACCCAAGGGAAAGGATACACACTTACACAAATTATGGCGAGGTCAGTGCTACAGTACCACAAATTCAGGGTTCGCCCATGGAGCCCTTATATGGGTATGGCCTTCAGTGCCCTTCAGAGCCATACGAGAGAGATAGACCCTGAAGAGTGTTATGTCTTCGTGGAGGGACTACTGGATGGCAAATCCTTGTTATTGGGGAGTGTTAATGCCCTGAATGTGGTGCAGCAGGCATTTCTGGCCTGCCTTTTCACCATATTGACTAGATGGGCACACATACCCTGGATTATAAGGAGGGATTACAATTGTGTACAGAACCCACAATTGGACCGCTCTCACCCTCCTTTGCTGATCTCCCCTGAGGTAGCCGCTGCAACCTATTTGTCCCAGTGGCTTATACACTGGTCTTTAGTAGATAGCTGTCGCACATTAAACCCAAATGTTAGTGAGTATTCATATTATTCCTTGCTGCATGACCTTCATGTGCGCCTTGATCACATTCTCTGTCCACTGCCACTCAGCTAAAAGTTGCAAGTGCTTAATATTTAGGGAAGACCTTGTCCAACCATAAACTACTCCAGCCCCAGGTCATGTGGGGGAGCCTTTCTCACCAGTACCGACCTGGTAGTTACAACCCAGCACGCTGAAAGATCCGGTATTCCAGGACTCAACTAGCACAGCCCTGTCCAACTATCCAACTGATTACAGGGGCACAGCGATCACTAGATTGATGAGATGGAAAGCAATGAAAGTGGTTTTGAGGGGCCACTACTTACATACAGTGCTGGGCACACAAATTACCCTACACTGCGACTTGACCCAGATGAAGGCATCACAGGGAGCCCTGGAAATCGCTGTGTGGTATGATCCTACCGAGAGGCTGGCTCTGACTGAAGCATGGGAGGGTCAGGCTCAACTTGTTTAATCGCTGCGGTGTCTGGACTGTAAGGTGTATCAAGCTAGGATGCATGCTGAGAGTGATAAGCTGGGTAACATGTTGGCATGGTTAGTGAGGAGTGCAGTGAAAACAATAACTGTGGTATGTATAGCCCTGATGAGGCTCACCACTACCCAGTTTGAGAAACATGCAGCGTTCACTGCCCACTACTGCTCCATCAATGATCCCCCGTGGAACGTCAGGTAAAGATCCCAGGCTGCCTAGGTGCAATTATGTTGTGAATCCTAAAACCGATTGGGAGGGAGGAACTTAACAATTCCCTAACGGAACAGGAAATTAGGAGTGCCATTCTGGGAGCTGCAACATACAAGACCATGGGGTTAGATGGGTTTCCTATAGAATTTTATAAGGAGTACGATGCACTATTGGCCCTTAAGCTGTTACAACTCTATAAAGCTGTCCTCACTGAGGGCCGCTGGCCTCTAACGCTTTGTGAGGCATTACTGGTCTCGCTTCCAAAGCCCGAGATGGACCCACTGGAGGTGATGTCCTACAGACCTCTGTTGATGGTGGGAATGAATTACAAAATATTAAGCACAATTATTGCAGTCCAACTACTCTAGCACCTCCTGTGTCTGATCCATCTAGACTAAAACAGGTTTAACCCAGGCTGAATCACAACTCTTAACATCCAGAAGCTTTACTGTGTGTTGCAGATGGCACCAGTGCAGTGGCCCTTCACGGCATGTGTGGTGCTCGACCTACCAAAAGCATTTGATACCATCAACTGGGAGTACATGTTTGCAGTTTTGACTAGAGTGGGCACTTATGGATGGCTATGATGGTTCATAAGACTCTTCATAACATGCCAAAATCCACCCTCTCCTGAAGAAACCCATAGCCGACCCATCAGAGCTCAAGAACTTCCAGCTCATCTCGCTGCTACTCTACCCAGCCAAAGTCCTGTAAAAAGCCATAAATTCACAGCTGTGACAATTCCTCGAGGACAACAACTCTTTGGATATCTCTCAGTTGGATTCCGCAGCGACCACAGCAAAGAGACAGCTCTTCTTGTAGCTACCGATGACATCTGCACACTCCTTGACCATGGCCACACTGCATCACTCATACTCCTCGACCTCTCAGCAGCCTTTGACACGGTCTCCCACAGCACCTTATGCAGACTCCTGGATGCAGGAATCTATGGAAAAGCTTTGCAATGGATTAACTCCTTCCTCACCAGAAGAACACAGAGAGTCAGGCACCCACCCTTTATATCCGAACCAAAAGAACTCAGCTGCAGAGTCCCTCAGGGATCCTCCCTTAGCACAATGCTCTTCAACATCTACATGGCCCCACTTGCAGCCATTGTCAGAGACCAGGGAATGAACATCGTGTCATATGCCGATGACACACAACTCATCATATCCCTCATGAAGTCCTGGACAAAGCTAAGAGGAACTTTTACACAGGAATGAAAGCCGTCGCCGCCTGGATGAGGGAGAGCTGCCTCAAGCTCAACTCAGACAAGACTGAGTTCATCATCTTCTGAAACTCCACTTCAGCCTGGGATGACTCCTGGTGGCCCGGTGCACCGCCTACTCCAGTGCGGCAAGCTCGCAACCTAGGAATCATCCTCGACTCTTCCCTTTCAATGATCTGCAGGTCTTCTTGCTGGCACACCCTCCACCAACTCTGCAAATTCTCCAAATGGACCCCGGACGACTGTCGCAAGATAATCACCCACACCCTAGTCACCAGCAAGCTCACTATGGCAACGCACTTTATGCGGGCACCACAACAAAGAACATCAGGAAACTACAACTCATCCAAAACGCTGCCACCAGATTCATCCTGAACCTCCCCCGCCAGGAACACATCTCCCAAAACCTGAGGATCCTCCAGTGGCTCCCAGTGGAGAAGTGAATCAACTTCAAACTACTCACCCACACCTACAAGGCCCTTCACAACATCGGACAGACCTACCTGAGTCGTCGCATCTCATGCCATAATCCTGGTAGGCGCTACCCACCATCCCACTCATCCAGAAAACCACAGCCAGAGGAAGATCTTTCACCTGTCTCGCTGCTAAGAGCTGGAACAGCCTTCCAACCCACCTCAAACAAAGCCCATCACTCACTATCTTCAAGAAGAACCTCAAGACATGGCTCTTCGAATGAGGCCCAGATCCACCACCAGCACCTTGAGACCCTCATGGGTGAGTAGGCGCACTTTATAAAAACTGATTGATTGATTGATTTATTGCTTTACTCGGGGACTACAGCGCGAGTAAAGATAGCACAATGTGTCTCAGCCTTCTTTCATGTCAGTAGAGGCATCCATCAAGGTGCCCCTCTCCTTGTTACTATTCACCCTGGCGATGGAGCACTGGGTGTAGAAGCTCCAGCAGGTGGGTCAGGCCTGTGGTATATACCTGGAGGGGTCAATGCATGTGGTCTTGTATGCATACGATTTACTGATCTATTTAAGAGATGTGCGAGATGGCATTGATGAAATTGTGAATGTACTGATGGAATTCCGTGCCACCTCAGGGCTAGGAGTGAACTAGTCCAAAACCTGTCTGTTCTCATTATACCCAGAATGCCCACTGCAGCGTTTCAGGGTCAATACCCACCCCCTCTACTGGAAAACATACACCTTTTGTGACTTAAGTATTAATGCCTATCACACCACCTTCAGCCTCCTTGATGGAAATCTCATGAGGGCAGTGGCTTCTCTTTGACCACAGATTGTGTTCTGGTGTATGCTCCCACTCTCAGTACCGGGTAGGGTGTCCCCATAAAAATGGCAGTGGTCCCTCATCTCTTAAATTATATTCATAATCTCCCAGTGAACATACCTCATAGTCCTTTTTGTACCTTGCATGCAATGTTGGGAGGCTTCCTGTGGAACAAGGGATGCTGTTGCATATCATTGACTAAGATGCAGTTCCCGATGGATAAAGAGGGCCCAGGGGCTCTCAACGTAGAATATTATTATTTGGCAGCACAACTGCAGTGGTCTACTTGCTGGCTGGCAAGTTGCTATGTTGATGAATTGGGACTGTCCTCCAGGGCCCGTGCCCCATGCACAACAGATGGTCTGTGAAGCTTTTCACCCCCACGGGGTGACACCCCAGCAGGCAGGTGGGTTGTTATGTGTGGCTGACAGTAGTTTAGTTTTCAGAGGAACCGGGGATCTGACTGAGGCCTACCAGACCATTTAAAAAGCTAATTGGGGGTGCAGGTGTAGCGCTGTGGGAGTTGGCTGGGGTGGGCACACTTGGAGATCTGTTTCAGGATGTGACACAGATCCCGTTTGACAAGCTGAGAGAAAATAGAGATCTCCCAGCGTGACACATTCTGGCCTACAGTCAACTAGTGGCAGAGCTCAGAAGACTGTGGCAAACTATTTGTGTGGAACCCTATCAGCACCCACTACATTGCATATTATGGGTGACAGCCACCGCCTGCTTACATGGACAGCCATGTGGACTGCGGAAAAGACCCATTGTGAGTAACTGGAATGGCCTCATGGACGCCTTGCAGATGTTCCAGGAGACCCCTGATGCACAGGACTAGGGTGCGCGATGAGTGGTACGCTGCTCAGCCCCTTTGCAAGGACTGGCCTCTCCCATCACACTTCTAAATGTGAGTGGCGGGTGGGCCAGAAACACAGGGAATGCTAGGTTCAGGCACGAAAACACTACACCCTATTGTATCAAGACAAGAGTTTTCAAGGGCCTTTGTAACAAAAGATTGTAGGGGCAGTTTCCCTACCTAGCGAGTTTGCTACATGATTGCTACTGCTATGGCTTGTTGTTCACTTGAGTTTCATGTTTATACACTATATGGAACCTGTCTCTCCTGATCCTTTCGAAGCTATGCGACATTCTTTCAAGGGCAGTGGTGAGATAACTGTTTACATTGCTGTGTTCATTCTGTTGACGTATGCTGGCCTATACTCTGTGTTGTTAATGTAAAAAAAATCCAATAAAGATGGTTAAAAAAAAATCCATTAGTACTGCAGTTCCAACATTTTCAGCATTCTATTTCTAAATTGTTAGAGAACTTCCGATTGAGTGGTAACTTTGGGACCCTTTGTTTTTGGCTTTTGTTGAAGTTCTAGAAGGGACAGGATGCACACTTCAAACAAAAACTGTCTTTATTGAAACATTGTCTTAGAGGCATGGGTTTAAAGGAGTTCAAAAACTTGCTCCCACTGAAGAATGTTGTTAATATTGATGTATTTGAATATGCCGTGAGGCAGTTTAATTTGAGGTATGGTAAAAATGTAAATACCATAATGGAAAAGTATAAATTATACTCATGAGCTCAAAGGGATGACAAAACTAAACGATTGAAGAGTATGTATTTGCTCTATGTATCTTATCAGTGTTATGCGAGTTTGAGAGGATAACCTATGACTAGGTTTTAAGGGGCTAAATAATAATGAATAAAAAAGCTAAAAAGTTCTGGAAAGACTGAGGGTGGGCATGGAAATGTTTATAGATACAACCATCAATATCGGTAAGGGTATGAGCAGTCGGAAAACTTTGTTCAGGAGATTAGGGGTCAAGGAACAAGGGCACGAGAGAGAATGTGTCCACTTGAATTGAGAAGAAATATTTTGTTTCATGTTTCAGATGTGTAAGTTTTTATCATGTAAGGAACTTTAAAGGACGTCCCGCTGCTGATAAAATCAGGGGACACTATGAAAGGCTTTGCAAAGCTAATGTAGGAAGTAAAGTTAATTACATTATGGAAGGCAGTGTTGAGATGTTTAGTTTCAATCCGAATCTTGTTTTATGTGTGAGTGTGAATAAACCTAAGGTGTTTACCAGGTGCTTTGTTTGAGGGTGCTGCGTGGTTGTGGAGATAATGGTGGGTTTGTGTGCATGAATTAATTTTGTAGGAAGGTCTTTAATGGTAAAAATATTGGGGTGAGATAGATTTGATATCACCCGATGTCCAGCCTGGAGGCTATACTGACACAATACTGATTTGTTTGGATATTTCTGGGCTTACGTGAAATTTTCAGGCAGGAAGACTAAGGGGAATATTTACAGGGCTGTGAAAGGTGATTCTGTACTTTGATGGCCACACGAACTAAGTGCATTCGTCTGGATCAAATGTTATTCGCCTTCTGCCATCTGGCCTGATAAGGTCTGCATCAGTCTTCTGATGTTTTATAAAGGAAGCCTTGGAAAGTGTAACTGGTGCAGTGGCTTTCTGGGGTGATATACTGATGTTTGGAAATCATTTGAGAGACCGTGGTAAGAATTTATTTGCTATTTGATGTGGGTGGGGTGAAGAAAAGGATAACATAAAAACTGTCAAAATGCAATTTCATGTGGTGAGAATAAGAATACTAAGGAATGGCTCAAACCACAACAGAATCAGAATTAGTCAATTTTAGAGGCACTGACCACGTAGTCGAAGGAACAGCTGTTATCTTTCCTCAGTTTCATGGAGTCCTGTGCAAAATGTGTGGAGAATTATACCACTGAAGTCCATTGAAACAAGGCTAGCAGAACTATTGGAGTAATATTACTGAACAAGGTCCATATAAAAAACATCTCCCAGCTGTAAAGTGTCAGTCACAAGAAAGCTTAAAAAGATAATGAATGGTGGTAGGGGTTATTATTTTGGAGTCCCCACAAACATAGTGTGGGAATCCAGAGCTGATGTAGACAGAAAGCGCATATTGTGATCAATGTTTTGAAGGTGGTCACATTGTCCTAGGATCATCACAGGCTGAGTTATGAGCAAAAATGCTTTGCAAAAGTGATGCCCTGCAAAACATTATGGGGCAAGTTTCCGTGCCACAAATATTTTAATATGTTGCTATGACTGCAATACATAGAACTGCCCCTAGAGGACACCACAATGAAAATAGCATTTATAAGAAACATGATCATGTAACTAAATAGTTGGCCCCTAGAGAGCATAACCAAGCATAATCATATATTTAGCCCCTAGAGGACATAGTGCATTACACATTTTTAGGAATAGCAGGCCTATTACAATGATATTACAAACAAGGCAATTAAAACACAAGTTACTCCCAAATGTAAAATAAAAGTTCCAGCCATGAGATAACTTAAACAGACACTGAATGGTGGGAGGGGTTATTTTTTTGACATTCCAACTAACCTAGTGTGGGTACCTAAGTATGATGTAGACAGAAAGAGCACGTTGTCGTGAACATTTTGGTGGTGGTTTCATTGTCCTAGGACCACCACAGCCTGATGTATGAGCAAAAATGTTTTGTAAAAGTAATGCCCTTCAAAGCATTATGGGGCGAGTTTCCGGAGTGCAGTGATTATTATGTAATATCGTCTCTCCTCCTGTGCCAGGAGAGCGCTTTTGCTTTGAGGATTTCTGTTTTTACTGTAAAGCATTTACCAATTTCAAGTGTTTTAAGGGGAGAGCCACATTTGGAAAACCTGCATTATAAAGAAACTGAGGTCTGTTCTCTCCAGAAAAGCAACCACCTTCCGATTGCTTCCTTTTCTTTTTGTTTACATGCTCTAGAAAAAAGGTTCGAAATGTATTTCATTCACGTCTGTGTGTGTCTGTTGCTGTCAGCAGCACTATCCATGTCTAGGTGCTGAGCATCTTGTCTTCCCACAAGCGTGAGCTCATGATGCTGTAGCTGTGGGGCCGTAGGGTTGCTGTGCACAATGGCTAGTGCATGCTGCCTGTGGAAGTGCACACTTATGTGCATGAGGGAAATTAAAGTGTGAACATGTGTGGTGAGCACTACTAGAAGTGAAGCTTAGGTCAGGACTAAGTGTTTCATTACATGCGACTGATTCTGTAAAACAGCAGAGAGAGGTGTGCGCGTGTTGTCTGTGCGTGGCTATGTGCGTGTCTGGGTTTATGTTGTGTGTTCATGTTTCCATGTGTGTGTGGGCATTTGTGTTTGTCTGCTATGTGTGCATGTTTCCTTGTGGGTGTGTGTGTGGAATAACCTGCATATAAAAAACAGAGGTTTGTTCTCTGAAAAGTCGCCTCCTTTTTTGTTTACATACTCTAGAAAAAATTTCTTGCTACTCAAACTGAAAATAAAAAGTAAAACAGTTCACATAAACGAGCTGATTCAAAGCACCACAGCCGCCATGACGAGTGCACAAAGGTGAGACACAAAACGAAAAAGAAGTTCACTCACAGTCAGTTATCGGCAAAAGTGCAATTATCCATGTAACAGAGTTGATGGCCAAGGCGTTAACAAAACCGCCCCAAGGGGGAACAAATGTAAAGCATTTATCAATGATAACAAAGGATTTTTGAAAGGCAAGGCCATGAACGAACAATAGTGATGGGCATGCGGTGGGCATAGTTAAAAGCCCATATACATACCAACACATTGGAAAAGCAGCGCTTGTGCGGTGCTATGCTCAACCTAAAAAATGAATGTTTGTGTGGGGGTTGGATTAAAAGAGGGTGTTTGAGGAGCTGAAAAATAAAATGGTGAGTGCCCCTTCTTGTCATGGGCAAAGAATGTGTGGTAGC
The DNA here is from genome assembly GCF_031143425.1 of Pleurodeles waltl. Lineage (NCBI taxonomy): Eukaryota > Metazoa > Chordata > Amphibia > Caudata > Salamandridae > Pleurodeles > Pleurodeles waltl. The sequence continues at coordinate 1,765,250,353 of NC_090440.1, forward strand.
AGTTGTTGCAAGTAGTTGTGGCTTGGGAGCTACGTTGTTACAGTGGTGTTGTATACTTCGAGAACCTTGAGGGAGAACATAATTATTCTGTTATTGAAGAAAGCACTTTAGACATGATCATGGAGGTAGATCATTTCAGACAATCTTTATATGACATACAATTTGTACTTTGAACAAATCACAAACCGCTTGTCTCCGAGTGGTGGTAGATCTCTGACAGCCTGGTTGGTGCAGCCATTAAGCTTCAGTCGTATTGGTTTAGTATGGCGCTTGCCCAGGTAGGGCGTATGTGCATGCCGACTGCATGTCACATTTCCCCTTGAGCTTGGTTATATTACCAAGATGATGATGAGAGGGAAGTGGTTTTCATGACTTAGGATGTCAACATTTGGAGTTATGGGGAATGATGGTGAAAGGTGATGATGCAATTATGTTGGTTTTGGATTGTTTATTTAATGGATGGCCAGAGGAGTATCGGCTGATTGGCAATCTACATGCATATTTTTAAGCAAAGAATAAGTTGATGGAGTCTGATGGAATCTTGATAGGAGGAAACAAGGTATGTTAGAGGACGAGGATTTTTAATTTGTGACATGGGGGCACGTTGGAATGTCTGGTACCAGGTGGTGTCTTAGAGATTTTTATTGATGGCCGGCACTGTCAAATTGGTAGAACGATGGGGATGAGAGTGTGCTGTTTGTGTAGTGATACATCTGCCAAGTCCTGTGCCACAGAGTGCTCTCAAGTGGAATGCGCTTCTGGACAGTGAAAGAAACGAGTTTGACATTTTGGGCTCCTTTGTGTGGTTCCAAGGAAAGAAGCATATACACTTGTCGCAGTGGACTTTTTTTTACCAAATAGCTTGATGTTAGGATGGTGGAGACAGTTACAGCAAGTGCAGGAATTGAGTTTTAGAAGCTATATTTTGTAATGAAGGTTTACCGGAGGGGTTCGTTTTTTAATAATGTATCCGAATTTGTGAGCTCAGAGCCTTTATCTAGCTGTGGTATTGTGCACTAACGGACACCTTATTGCTATCCCAAACAAACGTCCAACTTGAGAGATTGAACTGTGCAGATGTATCCAGTGTGTGGTAAAATGTAGTTTGCCTATGAGAAAGGCACTTACAGGACTACATGCAGTTCTTCACCAGGAAGGGGGGCAACCTGGTTCTAATCTTATTGCATAGTGGCTCAAGGAGGGTAAGAGAATATGTGGCGGAATACCAGGAGAAAATAAGGGAATATGTAAACTGCCAGAAATTGAGCTTACTACGCTTACTAACCGTGGTTTTAACACTGGAGAGTGGTTTGGGGTTTAGATTCTAGTGAAAAGAAGTTACTTATAAGATCTGAACTCGTTATAGTTATTAGAGTGTTTAGTAAGGCAGCGAAAGTAGAAGGGGGTAGGATCTGGAATTTTATATAGTTTTTATGAGTGCAGAACCTTGTGAGGAATGCAAAGAACAAAACTTGACTGCTAATAAGGACAGTGTGTTTTTGGATTCGACGTTAGGTGCATTGTGTAATGAGGAGGCAGGGTTTTGTTTGGCGTTTGTTCCCGCAGTGGCTGTGAATGTGCAAAAAGATCACATGTGGGTTGGTACCATGTAATGAGGGTGTCAGATTCAGTGGTCGTTCAATGCCCATTATCGATAAGTTTCCAGAGTTTGACAGATTTTTCGTCACAGTGGCACAACGGGATCGATCCGGGTTTGAACTGGTTCAAAGAGAACCTTCATTGCCATTGAATAGAACCTATTCTGAACCTGATTAAAAGTTAGCGTTCCCATGAGTTGTCCACTGGGGCTCAATATGGTACCATTCCAGAATTTGTCATAATCCCTAGATAACTTTTATTAAAATGTGTTTGCGCGTCATCGTGCTCTGCTTGATAGTCTTTATATGCACGAAGGTCTATTTTATCAATAATTTATCAGACCCCAGGAATTCGGGGGTTTCCTGAACAGGGAACCCTTACCCAAACATGGAAATCGCCATAGGTGAAGTACATTGCAAACGACTCAAAAACATTGACTGAACGTCAATCAGATTTTGGGAGCATTGGTCGCCCATTGGTTTGATGGTTCTTTTATCCAGCTGTGTTTCAGTAATTAGGTTAAAAATAACGTATCCAGTGTGCATTTGCCAGTGTTGCATATATCTGTAATTCTTTGCAATCAACAGATTTCAGGAAATTTTGTATGTGCAGAGCACATGCATCTTCACACTGACGGTGGATGCAGGGAGGTTTTAAAACCATGACGCCTAATAGTGGTCCTGGTGACATGTAGACCTTCAGCCATTGAATAATTCCTGGGAAGGTTAACATTGTGAATGCCAATTACTTTCTGGTCCCTTAAAATATATGAGAGTGAAGAAGGCCTGGTCCAGGGACAGTTGTTTCACACCCTGTTCTCAAAGGCAAACATTGACTTCCAATTAGCTACTGTTTTAGATAGGTAGATAGATAGATAGATAGATAGATAGATAGATAGATAGATAGATAGATAGATAGATAGATAGATAGATAGATAGATAGATAGATAGATACTTGACACTTACATAAGGGGAGCTAGCCAGTAGTTGAGGTTTTAGAGTGGTGGCACGACCTTATTGAAAATCCAATTATTTAAATGAGTCAACAGCGTTGCACTCAAAGCATAACAATAATTGTATTGTATGTTTCCTAATTATGCTGCTATCGCCCAATACATTTGAATCTTTTGGAAGCTCCATTCCACAGAAATCAAGTGTGAACCAACACAAGATACACCTTAATGCAGGTTCATTTATGGTAGCTTGCAAGGGTCATGCTTTCGTTCACTGTTTTTTATGCTTGGTTCGTCTCTGAGTTGGTCATGGACGTTATATAGGGGCTGCAACTGTGACCCCTGGTCTGCCCCTTGCGACCCCTGGCCTCAGAGGTGCAACATCAGTGCCAGGAACACAGGAGCGGCTCCACATTCCTTTTTTTCAACCCACTTTTCTTTATGTTAATAGTGAATAATTACCTTTTATTCACTATTAGTGCAATAAAAAATAGAGCCCACCTAGCTGTAACTGGACCTTTGGTAGCAGCTGTGATAAGTAATAATTTTTTTAATGTATGCTGTGTGCATGCTTTTGTGTGAGATTGTGCCTATGTGAGAGACAGCGTGTATATGTGAGCAAGTGTCTCTGTGTATGAGGGAAAGTGAGTGAGAGTCAGTGACAGGTAGTGAGTGAGACTGTGTTAGACTGTGGCCCAGATTTACTATTATTTGACACAATCCAATGCTACACCAAAGATGCTTTTCTGGCTTGCATCAAAGGGAGAGAGAAAGAAATGCACCATATCTACTAACATATCTTAGTAGATATGGTGCATTGTTTCTCTCCCTGTGCACTGGTGCACGTTTGACAGCCATACGCCAATGCGCACACCCTTCACTCTGTGCATTTTCTGAAGCATGCATGAATCAAACATGTAAAGTTGGAAAAATAAGAGCAAATGGAAAGATTTATCCTAGTTATGCTTGCCTTGAGGGGTCGTAGGAGTTTGGTGAAAATTCCCCTTTTCCAATGTTTGTAGATTGGGATTTGCATCAAGACCCATGGGTGGTTACATAGCAATGCCCATGCACTACCCATTGAATGCCTACTAGATGAAAAATAAAGAAAAGAAGTGTATAACACAATTTGTCTTACTTTGGGATACTATCCTACACAAATCAGGGTTTGAGTTGGATGGTAAATCAAAAGTGACACAAACACGGTGCAAAGCATTAGTAAGCCAGGGCCTGAGTGTCAGTAAGTGTGAGTATGAGGAAGATTTCAAGTGAATGCAAGTGAGTGAGAATGAATACGAATGAGTGTAAGGGGGTTTAAGAGAGTGCAGGTGTGATGTTAGGGTAATGTGACATGTCTTAATTTCAGGATCTCACCTGGATTTCTGCAGGAGTGAGCGGAGAATGTGCAGCTAAGTCCCAACTTCTCTAAAGACAAGACAGCCCAACACCAGTCAAATCTACTCCCATCCAAGAGGCAATAGGGGAATGGATGGAGAAGCAACACTGTTTCAGTTGTCTACAGCTTCTTAAGGTACTCTGCTGCTTAATCGTCTTTGATGTTAATGCCTAGAACACAACTAAATGCCATTACAAAATATCCTATATGAAAGTATAGATAAAACCCTATACTTATCCCCTGGTTTCCCTAATATTACCTGCCTATTCCATTCTTCCAGCTAAGGTATATGGTAATGATGCTAAATTGTGGAACCATTATGAACAGGAGAAGAGACGTCTGGAATTGATCAAGTACACTAGGAAAATACTATAATATAAACGAGTTCTTGTCTAACATTCACTTCTTCATTTTAGTACAAACATTGTAAGGTAACGAAAACCTACCTCCTACCCAAGAGCCCTGGAATGACATGAAGATGAAGATATCTAAAAAGTAAATAGCACGTCTTTTGCCCTACAGATATTTCCTTAGACAAAAGATTCCTTTAATCAAGTTGCGTGCACAAGTTTTTCAGAAAAGTACTGAATAGTTTGCATGTGCAGCGCGTTACCCAATAGTGCAATTTCTCATGAATTTTCTTTTGTTCTTGTTCCTTTGCAGGTTCACGAAGGAAATGCCCTACAAGAAAAATGCCCATGGAGGACGCCACACTTAGACTGAAGCCACAGAACCAGAATGCCGAGGAAGTTTGAAGGCTGCGAGTGGGTGCAGGAAACGCCGTGTGGGAGCTTCAGAGGTCGACAGGAGTTACCGCAAGATGCTGATGCAGAGCAGAAGAAACGTGAGGCCAAGATAGATAATCTCAGTAGGAAGCTGCGAGCAGGCAGAATCTCGAAAGGCAAGTAACTTCCTACTGTGCAAAGCGTAGCTTTATAGCCGAGGCCTGCATCTTCAACAAGGCTGCCATACCATGATACACAAAGGCAAGCCTGACACCTCCTGGGAAAAATCAGGGTCAAGGATCATATGCTGTCACTTCCTGTGATGTCATTAAGGTCAAAGGGTTTGTGATGTCACTTCCACTACCCCTGACAGTTTGGTGAATTTACGATCATGAAGTTGGCACTGTGCACTCAAGTCTTAAATTCTGAATCCATATTCATAATAATGATATCAATCAATTATCACACAATCCGAAGCTGTGTCTTGATAAATAGCCACTGTTGTAGTAACTATTTCTAGGAGCCTTGTTCTAGTCATTGATTTAGGAAGAGCATGAAACAGGCATGCACACTCATTCCTAGTTGTCTGTAGATCAGTGGGTGCAGAAGTTCCCCTCCTTCCATCCTACTCTATTTCATTCTTTCAATTTAGTTGTTGCCAGGGCAGTGCCTGACACTTCCCAAGTATGGCACTATGCTTAGAAGGGACCCCCATCCCGGCTTAAAATAAACTAACACAGGATCCCCTGAGGTGCCAGGTGAAGGGAAGGAAGTTGGGGATGGGACTACTGTGGAGGAGATCTGAACAAGAAAATGTAGGAAAGATTAGCACCACATGGGTATTTCTCAAATCCTATAATCACATGTATTGTATTCACCCATTATCTTATTCATACATTCAGTAACCGTCTGGAAAAGCTAAATTCCCAGTTGGGGAATACATGTGTGTTCCTTTTTTATCTGTCAGGTACTAGAGAAGAAAAAATACAGGATGACAGCATTCAGGTAAATTTAGACAGCACTTAATCCATGTACGTCCTTAATGAGGTAAGAAAATCTTGACACAATTGATTTTCAACAATGGTCTCTCATCAAAAGTAAAATAAATAACACTATATTTGTGCTTCCTTAGCTGATTATGTCTCGTGATTGTTTCTCAAACTGAATGTGATTTACCTTGTGCTTGCACATTTTGTTCAGCGCCTCATAATTAGTAAATACATTTGAGATTCAACAATCATGCTTTCCCCAGCGCCTTTTCCTTAAACAACGTCAAGGACACTTTTTCTGTGAGCTTGTAATTGCCAATGAGAACAAGCTGCCACCTTTTTACACATTTTCAACTTCCACTCATGACATTTCTTGATAAACAAACTGAGCGTTTTCTTTTATGGGTTTGATAATACTCTTTCATCTTTTTAAATTGAATGCATTTAACATCGGTCACTGTGCCAAACAAGACAAATGTCCTTCCATCCCACTCGAACAAAAACACAGGTTCAATTGTTAATGAAGCAGAGGACCCTTCACTCCTTTTCTTGATTCTATAATTCCACGAGGGTTTTCATTGCTGGGGCACATACAACTCTCCGTCCATGACTCCAAGAGTTTGTTAGCTGCAAGAGAGAGAGAGCTCCTTTCCATCTAGAATGGCGATTTTCGAATAGCTAAGATTGGTAAACGGGTTTATCTACCTTACAAACAGGAGCCGCCCAAACTGGTCAAGGCAAAAGATCATGATACTGGTAGACCTGTAAAGTAAAGGGATTTGTTTCTTTGTCGCCGGCCTTGTAGATGTGAATAGACATGAAACCGTCATAATCATTCATGATCATGACAGATGTGTATTGAGCAATGTGCTATGGCACACAGCATTGATACAACTTTGGCCATTAAAACTTACACAGTAATATTTTCCACCCAGCAATATTTACCCTCAAAATGGCGGCACAAGAGAGTAGTTGTTATTTTCTAAAATCTCACCAAAAATATATGCTTCAGTTTTCAATAACTTTAAACATCTGTATTTTATGGCAATGCGCCCTTGCTCTATATGCGCAGCTGGAGAAGGCTAAATGGGACGTTCTCTAACAAGTTTGTTAACTCTTATGAACATTTCCAGGATTTGTCAGTAATGTCGTAAAAGGGATACTAGCACATCCTAAAAATCTCTTATGCGACAGTCTGCACCATTTCTGTTCTGAACCTGCATGAGACTCAAGGCTTTATTTGTATACCAAATGCAAATATAAAAAATTAAAAAATAGAACATGATTACATTACAAATCCAGTTCTGATCACAAAATACTGTGTGCACCCAAAACAGCACACTAAGCCGGGCACATATGGTGGAAAGGACAGGTGTTTGCTTTAGACATAGGTGCTGGACGTAGGGTTGTGGTTGGACCCCCAACATAATTATGCTGAAGTTCAGACGGTGCATGAGCAATAAGTTGCCTTTCCATTTTGTTTTTATTTTGTCATATTTGCTGTGTGTTCAAAAAGAGGTCAAATGTCAGGTAATCGCCTCTAGCAAACTGCTGCTTATTCTTTTAGCATGATAATTTGCGTTTTCTTTTTCTTCTTTGCCTGCAAAGTAAACAGATTGCATAAGGTGAACAATGTGACAATCTTGTTGGGGTACAGGGATTATGAAAGGAACAGTTGTAAAATGTCACTTTTTTAAAAACACAACATCTAAAAACCTGTAAAAACACAAGAGGCATACTGTTTTTTGTAATTCTAAAGTGTGATGGAAACAGATATTTCATTAGTACCGAACAAATCATGACACTTTGCTTGTGTAATACGCAAATGATACATATTTGCTAAAACCCATTATTGTTTGTGGTCTAATAGGTTTATCAGTAAAACTACATGTCTGATGCTAATTTAGTGGCGATTTGAAGAGGTAATTTCCATGAAAAAGGTGCCCTCTGTAAATGACAGAGCGCTACCACGCTAAGTTTTAGTCATATTTTTGTGACAATGTGTTCCAAAATGAACCACCAGCTACATACTACACCATTTCCACGCTCCTGCCAGATGGGCGTGATTTCTCGCTAGGCTGTTCTTTGTGACTTTTGGATTTTTTCACGATCTCTATGACCTCGTTGATGTAGCACTGAGGGCAGCACCCCTACTCTGAAAACTGTTCCAGCGCCATTGACTCTAGACGTTTGTGGCAGGTTTTTGGTGGCTAAGTGCACTCACTGTTTGCACCAAACGAAATGAGGTTTAACATCCGCTATTAGTACAATATTCACTGTTTTAGGAGTTAAAATCTGAAATCAGGTGCAAATTCCACACCCGTTAATAGCGAATCCTATGCTACTGGTTATTAGTGGTTTCGAATTTTACAGCACTTTTTTCGAGTCTGATGCGATCTGTCCCTTACAATGATCTTGCAGGGTTTGGTTAAAAAAAAAAAAAGAAACGTGTCTTTCAGTGAACGTTTCATAATATTCTGCTTCCATTTTATAGGTCCAAAGCTCATGAGATAATTTGTACAACTGACGTGTTTTTATTGTAATGTGCACTGAGAAGATTTTATTAGAGGACGAAAATGTAATTTATATGCCAGCACTGCTGTCTTTGTCCCAGTGCTTTTCTCGTCTAGTTCACAGGTGCAGCATTTTATTTTGTAGCATGTAACATGAAGAAATTGCTGAAAACTTTCTTAAAACCATTGCTTTAGGTACAATTCTCCACCATTCCCTAAAGTTCAATGCTGACTCGCATGCCTGGCAAATTCTTGTGGATGGTTGCTACATCTTTCAGCATCGTTCTATACCTTTCGCTTTCACTCACAGTTGCAACTGCCATATTTATGTAAGAGGAACATATGTTTAGGGACCAATCATTGATATACACGTCTTAAATTATTTCACTTAAAATGACAGTCAAGTCATATGTGGCCTGCCGCCTAGATTTGCTCACTTTGGAACTGGTGAACCTGTAATTTTGGACAAATTCTCTAATCTCTAAGTGCCTGAAAAAAAAGTGTAACGTCTGGTTCTCACTTAAAGCGTTGTATTGTCCTTTGGCCAAGTTTGCGCTATGTAAACTTGCAAAAAAGAAAGAAAAACTATCGGGGTGGATTGATATGTTTGGAGCAAATGAGTTGCAAATGGCTTTATCAAACAGATTTTCTTTATCAGCCTGGTTGGCTTCCATGAGCAGTTACTCAGAGAATTTGAGAGCCGGGGGAGCGCAAGCAGTGATCTTTTTTAATGCATTTTAGCTTATCTGTGGTGCATTGTAACATCCCCGGTGCTATATGGAGTGATCACTATTTACAGGTTTACACCAGCTATGACAGGAAAGGAGATGCAACCGCAACACTAATTTTTTTTTAATCTTTCCAATACTGCCGTTTGTCCCATTGAGACTATCTGTGGATCAAATGTTTTTCTATCAAACATTAACTTTGAGCATTAAAGTTGATGACTTCAGCCCTAATTTAAATACTTGTAAAAAAGCACATTAGGGATGAGGTGGGAATGGAAAAGTTTCTTAGACACAAAGCACAATTCCTTTCAAAAGGAAACAAATATAGCTTGTAAACCAACCAGATGCCAGACAGGCTTCAGTTCTTGTAAATGCATATTGTGAGTGTTAATGTACCCTCAATGTAATCCACCACGTAGCATCATTAAGCTTTGCTTGCTCACCTGTAGACAAAGAATGTTGTATCTTTTGTCCTGTAAATTGGACGGAAAAGGTGGGAAATGTCAGGGGAGTGGTGATTTGTCTTGGTATTTGGATCACAAGTCTCACAAGTCTACCTCACTACAGTGGCATGAACTGGAATGAAAGGAATCACACTTAGACCCATAGTTATACTTTTTTCATGCAACACAATGCAGCAGGCAAGCTTGCTGCGCTGCATTGTGCTGTGTGGAAAGGAAAGGACAGGAATGCACTGTATTTAACATTATACGGTGCTTTCCCTCCTTTCCTAGCTCTGGTGCACTTTTGGCTACTTAGCGTCAACGCAGTCACCCTTGCGTCATGGTGCAAGAGTGCCTGTGTTGTAGGCACTGTATTGCTTTTGTGCAGGAAGTGACACGTACCTGCACAAAAACAATCCTAAGAGGCATTTTCCTCTTTCTATGTGTGCTGTAGAATTAAGAGGAAAAAAGGAAGAAAAATAAAGATATTTCTCCTTGTTACACCTCACCTTGGGAGACATAGCATTTTGATACAGTTCCAGGTCTACCACTATTGGTAAATCTGGGAATGTGACAAAATTCATTGGTGGATGCGTGGAAACAACCACACTTCACCCATAGAGTGCCTCCCTGGATCTTGCGTTACTCCAGATTTATCAAACCATGCAGGGCCACACAAGGTGGACTTATGTGGAGAGATAAATCTTAGTTAGGTTTTGCGTTGCCCTTGCATCCCCTTGAGATGCACAAGGGCGACGAAAAACCTTGATAAATCTGGCCTTTAGTCTCTTTGTGTATGCAGGCCCTGTGATCCCTGATGAGCTGCCTAAAGGCTCTAAGCTCTCTGTGACACTTTTTAAGATTTGTATTCAACATATAATAGGGCTGCTTTACAGTTTTTTCAGAATATCAGGCCTTCCCTTGCTGACCTCAAGTATATAGGATCTCCCTTTTCTGCTTCAACGTACTTGTTGGACCTGGCTTTTTGACAGGGACATCCCCAAACTTTTTGCCTCCTTCCTCCTATTTTTTCTGACCTGTTGTTGTTGGCTTTTGACCTCTGGGCACTTTACCACTGCTAACCAGTACTAAAGTGCATATGCTCTCTGGGTAAATTGTACTACTGATTGGGTTATCCATGATTGACTATTTAATTTACTTGTAAGTCCCTGGTAGAGTGCACTACATGTGCCTAGGGCAGGTAGATTGAATGCTACTAGTGGGCCTGCAGCACTGGTTGTGCCACCCACCTCAGTAGCCCCTTAACCCTGTCTCAGGCCTGCCATTGCAAGGCCTGTGTGTGCAGTTTCACTGCCACTTCGACTTGGCATTTAAAAGTACTTGCCAAGCCTAGAACTCCCCTTTTACGACACATACGTCATCCCTAATGTGTGCCCTAGGTAACCCCTAGAGCAGGGTGCTGTGTAGGTAAAAGGCAGGACATGTACCTGTGTAGTTATATGTCCTGGTAGTGTGAAACTCCTAAATTCGTTTTTACACTACTGTGAGGCCTGCTCCTTTCATAGGCTCCCATTGGGGCTGCCCTCATACACTGTTGAAGTGGCAGCTGCTGATCTGAAAGGAGCAGGAAGGTCATATTTAGTATGGCCAGAATGGTAATACAAAATCCTGCTGACTGGTGAAGTCGGATTTAATATTACTATTCTAGAAATGCCACTTTTAGAAAGTGAGCATTTCTTTGCACTAAAATCTTGTTGTGCCCTTCAATCCACGTCTGGCTAGGTTTAGTTGACAGCTCCTTGTGCATTCACTCAGACACACCCCAAACACAGGGTACTCAGCCTCACTTGCATACATCTGCATTTTGAATGGGTCTTCCTGGGCTGGGAGGGTGGAGGGCCTGCCCTCACACAAAGGACTGCCACACCCCCTACTGGGACTCTGGCAGACAGGATTGAGCTGAAAGGGAACTTGGTGCATTTCTTAGAGACTCTTTGAAGTCACCCCCACTTCAAAGGCACAACTTAGTATAAAACAGGGCCTCTGCCCTACCTCATCAGACACTTGCTGGAGAAGAACCCTGAACCAGAAACTACATCCTGCCAAGAAGAACTGCCTGGCTGCTCAAAGGACTCACCTGTCTGCTTTCTACAAAGGACTGCTGCCTTGCTGTTGCCCTGCTGCCTTGCTGAACTCTTGTCTGGCTGTGAAAGTGCTCTCCAAGGGCTTGGATAGAGCTTGCCTCCTGTTCCCTGAAGTCTCAGGACCAAAAAGACTTCTCTCTTTTACTTGGACGCTCCGTGCGCCGAAAATTTCGACGCACAGCTTGTTTCGCGGCGAGAAACACGCCGCACACCGATGCTGATCGACGCGACGCTCTTGGGACGGTCGAAGATCCGACGCACGGCCTCGCAAGGACAACGCCGCCCGACCTCTAGAGGAGAAATCGACGCAACGCCTGCCGTGAGATCGTAATTTCAACGCGCAGCCCCGCAGATCGAAGTCTAGAGGAGAAATCGACACGACGCCTGCCGTGAGTTCGTAAATTCGACGCGCAGCCCCACAGATCGACGCACAGCCGGAGAACAAGCAGGAGAATCCACGCACAGACCCGGGACATCTGGTAATCCCCGCGACCCACAGAAAGAGACTGTCCACGCGCCGGAAAACGACACCCGACTTCCCCGCGTGGAAAATAACGACGCAAGTCCGTGTGTGCTGGGGAGAAATCGACGCACACACCCTTTTTCCACGCACCTCTTCTCTGGTGGCCCTCTGAGGAGATTTTTCCACTCCTAACCAGGTACTTGTGCTTGAAAGAGACTTTTGTTACATTCTAAAGACTTAAGACACTTTATATCACTTCCCTGTGATATTTCTACAATTTTCCATTGCAACTTTATTCTTTTTGACCTACAATCATCCTGATAAATATTATATATTTTTCTAAACACTGTGTGGTGTATTTTTGTGGTGCTATATGGTGGTATTGTATGATTTATTGCACAAATACTTTACACATTGCCTTCTAAGTTAAGCCTGACTGCTCGTGCCAAGCTACCAGAGGGTGGGCACAGGATAATCTTGGATAGTGTGTGACTTACCCTGACTAGAGTGAGGGCTTTTGCTTGGACAGAGGGTAACCTGACTGCCAACCAAAAACCTCATTTCTAACATTGGTGATCAGCGGTGAGGATAGGACTTGTGTTTGTGCAGTGACATACAGTAGCTAAGTATTTCACTACCTACCCACAGTTGAAGGTTAACTTGATTTTTCATCTGTTTTGGCTCTTGGTTCTCTGATGTCCTCCTGGATATACTATTGATATTTTGGACTTTGGATTTTGGTTTTTGCTGATAAGATTTTATCAAAATGGGATTGTGTACCTACTCATTCTTTGTTCGTACGGACCACCTCACTAAGGCTGACCTAAGGAAGCTTTGCAGAAAATGGGGCCTTCCTGTAGCAAGGAGATCTACTAAGGCGGAGATGCTCCATCACTACATAGTCTGGGGGGAGGAAAGATGGGCAGAGAGAGAGGCAGCAAGAAACCAAATGACTAAGTACCCCTCAGATGAGGAGGAGGACTACTCACATGAGGAGGAAGACTGCTCACATGAGGAGGAAGACTACTCAGATGAGGAAAGAGAACCAGTGGGAGATGAATGGCTCCTAGCTCTAGAGCGGTGTCTAGAAGAGCTAGATGAGCAGCTTGAAAGGGCTGGGGCAGCAAGTCTCTTAGCCCTGGAAGAAGAAAAGATTGCAGCTCAAGAGCTGAGCTGTAAAGAGCTGAAACTGGAGGCCGGAAGGGCTGAGTCCAGTTCAGATGGTGGCAGCAAAAATCTTGCATCCAGTACTGCTGAAGAAGGGCACAAGCCCAGAGATGTGGTGCCCAACTTGAAGAAGGGAGTTGACACACCCCAGGCGGTTCAAGGGTATGAGGTAGTTCCCGTTATGCACAGGGTCCCTGAGAAGGATTGGGGAACTGGCACAGGGAGTCATATTCCTACTGGGGGGAGGGACACTTTACTGACTCTAGCAGAGAGTGACAGAGAAAAGGGTTCCCCCCTGGTGGACGTCCTGGATATAGAGTGTAGAGACATCCCAGAAGAGTATGGGTTGAGTGTCAGGGACAGACAGATACTGTCTCACCAGTCTCAGGAGGGTGAAGTAGAGTGCTTTTCCAAGGTTGAGTTACTGGGTGGTTGGGTGAAGGGTACTGTGGTTAATACATGTGAAGGGCAGAATGATGTAATTGCTGGAGAGCATATGTCTGGTCCTTATTTTCCAGAGCTACGCCAACACCAGGTGGAGTGTGAGTTCTCTGACCCCAGGGAACTTACAATGGAGGCAGACTTCTGGGTGAGTACCAGAGAGTCTGAAGAGGCATTTGGGGTTGCTTCTGAAGGGAGTGGTCTAGGTGGTTCCCAACCGAGTGTGGTGGGAAAGGATTGTAGTGTCCCAGGTAGGTCCCAGGTCCTAGAGGGTTCCATGAGGGAACACCAGGAGGGAAGCCTAGCCTGTACCGTAGGGCCACCTTTGGAGGGAAGCCCCGCAGTGTCAGAAGAACTTGGGGGGGTGACTGTAGCCAGCATCCCAACAGTTCTGGTGTCTGGCAGTACCCCTCATAGTGAGGGGGTGCAGAAGTCCAGACATAGGGTTGAGAGGGGGTTGCAGACCCCAGTGGAGGACCTTGAGAGTCAGGGGACAGCTCTGAGAGCAGACCCCCCCAGGAATGACCCAGGTGAAACCGTTTCTGGTTTGGGGGAAACCCAGACTCTGCCGGATGGGCAGAGGTCGGGAGACCTGTGACCACCAGACTCTTGTGTGGCCCTTGGGGACGGTGTGTCCCTTGTGGGGGGTGAGAGTGCCCCCCAGGAAGTCCTGGCATGCCAGGCAAAGATTCAACCTCAGGGTGGTGACTCTGGGTTGGATACCCAGGTTCAGAGGTTAAACTCTGACCTGGTGGGAGGTAGATGTGCCTCCCAAGAAGTCCTGCTGTGCCAGGCAATTGTCCAACCTCAGGGTGTTGACTCTGGGTTGGATGACCAGGTTCAGAGGTTAAACTCTGACCTGGTGGGGGGTAGGTGTGCCCCCCAGAAAGTCCTGGCGTGCCAGGCAATTGCCCAATCTCAGGGTGGTGACCCTGGGTTGGGGAACCAGGCTCAGAGGTTAAACTCTGACCTGGTGGGAGGTAGGTGTGCCTCCCTGGAAGTCCTGGCCTGCCAGGCAATGGTTCAACCTCAGGGTGGTGACTCTGGGTTGGCTAACCAGGTTCAGGGAATAAGCTCTGACCTGTTGGGGGGTAGGCGTGCCCCCCAGGAAGTCCTGGTGTACCAGGCAGTGGTCCAACCTCAGAGTGCTGACTCTGGGTTGGATAACCGGGTTCAGAGGTTAAACTCTGACCTGGTGGGGGGTAGGTATGCCCCCCAGAAAGTCCTGGCGTGCCAGGCAATTGTTCAACCTCAGAGTGCTGACTCTGGGTTGGATAACCGGGTTCAGAGGTTAAACTCTGACCTGGTGGGGGGTAGGTGTGCCCCCCAGAAAGCCCTGGCATGCCAGGCCATTGTTCAACCTCAGGGTGGTGACTCTGGGTTGGATACCCAGGTTCCGAGGTTAAACTCTGACCTGGTGGGAGGTAGGTGTGCCTCCCAAGAAGCCCTGCTGTGCCAGGCAATTGTCCAACCTCAGGGTGTTGACTCTGTGTTGGATGACCAGGTTCAGAGGTTAAACTCTGACCTGGTGGGGGGTAGGTGTGCCCCCCAGAAAGTCCTGGCATGCCAGGCAATTGCCCAACCTCAGGGTGGTGACCCTGGGTTGGGGAACCAGGCTCATAGGTTAAACTCTGACCTGGTGGGAGGTAGGTGTGCCTCCCAGAAAATCCTGGTGCGCCAGGCAATTGTTCAACTTCAGGGTGGTGACTCTGAGTTGAATGGCCCAGTGCAGAGGTTAAACTCTGACCTGGTGGAGGGTCAGTGTGCCCTCCAGGAAGTCCTGGCGTGCCAGGCAATTGTTCAACTTCAGGGTGGTGACTCTGAGTTGAATGGCCAAGTTCAGAGGTTAAACTCTGACCTGGTGGAGGGTCAGTGTGCCCTCCAGGAAGTCCTGGCATGCCAGGCAATTGTTCAACTTCAGGGTGGTGACTCTGAGTTGAATGGTCAGGTGCAGAGGTTAAACTCTGACCTGGTGGGGGGTAGGTGTGCCTCCCAGGAAGTCCTGGTTTTCCAGGCAGTGATCCAGTCTGAGGGTACAGACCCTGGGCTGGAAGACCAGGTTCAGGGTGTCCCCCCGGACCTGGAGGGAGGGGCTACTGATAACAGTGCCCCTACCATGTTGTCTTCTGAGGAGGCCACTCCTAGTTGGAGGGTGCTGGACCCCGGAAGGGAGGGCAGGGGGAGGGAAGCCTCACCCCGGGCCCTAGTCCAACCTGAAGGTACAGGCCCCAGGTTGGAGGGCCAGTTGCAGGTTAACAGCCCTGCACTGGTGGAGGAATGGTACAGGGTGACTTCTGTAAGCACCCTGACCATGTTGGACTCTGGGGGTACCGCTCCAGGAGGGAGGGTACAAAGCCCCAGAGGGGAGGACCAGGTTCAGGCTGTCATCCCTGACCTGGTGGAAGGGAGAGTGGTTAAAGGGTGCCCAGCACCTGGGGCTACCGCCCCCCACTCTCCACAGCCACAGTGGTTGGAGAGCTTTGAGAGGCCTGGGGCCTGGCTCTCATCCCTGGCAGCTGTCAGTAATCACTGTGGCTTGCTGTCCGGGTGGACAGAGTTATCCCTGGGGAGGGGACAAGTGTCACACCCCAGGGGTAGAGTGGGCAACACCACTGTGTTGGTCATGGTGGTACTATCCTGCTCCTGGGATACATCTGTGAGCAAAGTAAGGTTAGGTGCTGCACAGATGGGATCCGCAGGTAAGGAGAAAGGTTCCCCATGGGTTGGCTTAGTGGGCCCTGAGAGTATGGACAGAGTGATCCAATTGGAGTCAGGAAGGCGAAGAACTGGAGCATGCCCCTGCTGTTGTGGGCCTGGGTCCTTGTTCTGTCGCCTCAAACAGGGAAGTACATCAGGATAGTGATTGTTCTCCCCTGGCTTTAGGCTGGTAGGGGGTCATGTTGGACCTGGCTTTTTGACAGGGACATCCCCAAACTTTTTGCCTCCTTCCTCCTATTTTTTCTGACCTGTTGTTGTTGGCTTTTGACCTCTGGGCACTTTACCACTGCTAACCAGTACTAAAGTGCATATGCTCTCTGGGTAAATTGTACTACTGATTGGGTTATCCATGATTGACTATTTAATTTACTTGTAAGTCCCTGGTAGAGTGCACTACATGTGCCTAGGGCAGGTAGATTGAATGCTACTAGTGGGCCTGCAGCACTGGTTGTGCCACCCACCTCAGTAGCCCCTTAACCCTGTCTCAGGCCTGCCATTGCAAGGCCTGTGTGTGCAGTTTCACTGCCACTTCGACTTGGCATTTAAAAGTACTTGCCAAGCCTAGAACTCCCCTTTTACGACACATACGTCATCCCTAATGTGTGCCCTAGGTAACCCCTAGAGCAGGGTGCTGTGTAGGTAAAAGGCAGGACATGTACCTGTGTAGTTATATGTCCTGGTAGTGTGAAACTCCTAAATTCGTTTTTACACTACTGTGAGGCCTGCTCCTTTCATAGGCTAACATTGGGGCTGCCCTCATACACTGTTGAAGTGGCAGCTGCTGATCTGAAAGGAGCAGGAAGGTCATATTTAGTATGGCCAGAATGGTAATACAAAATCCTGCTGACTGGTGAAGTCGGATTTAATATTACTATTCTAGAAATGCCACTTTTAGAAAGTGAGCATTTCTTTGCACTAAAATCTTGTTGTGCCCTTCAATCCACGTCTGGCTAGGTTTAGTTGACAGCACCTTGTGCATTCACTCAGACACACCCCAAACACAGGGTACTCAGCCTCACTTGCATACATCTGCATTTTGAATGGGTCTTCCTGGGCTGGGAGGGTGGAGGGCCTGCCCTCACACAAAGGACTGCCACACCCCCTACTGGGACTCTGGCAGACAGGATTGAGCTGAAAGGGAACTTGGTGCATTTCTTAGAGACTCTTTGAAGTCACCCCCACTTCAAAGGCACAACTTAGTATAAAACAGGGCCTCTGCCCTACCTCATCAGATACTTGCTGGAGAAGAACCCTGAACCAGAAACTACATCCTGCCAAGAAGAACTGCCTGGCTGCTCAAAGGACTCACCTGTCTGCTTTCTACAAAGGACTGCTGCCTTGCTGTTGCCCTGCTGCCTTGCTGAACTCTTGTCTGGCTGTGAAAGTGCTCTCCAAGGGCTTGGATAGAGCTTGCCTCCTGTTCCCTGAAGTCTCAGGACCAAAAAGACTTCTCTCTTTTACTTGGACGCTCCGTGCGCCGAACATTTTGATGCACAGCTTGTTTCGCGGCGAGAAACACGCCGCACACCGATGCTGATCGACGTGACGCTCTTGGGACGGTCGAAGATCCGACGCACGGCCTCGCAAGGACAACGCCGCCCGACCTCTAGAGGAGAAATCGACGCGACGCCTGCCGTGAGATCGTAATTTCAACGCGCAGCCTCGCAGATCGAAGTCTAGAGGAGAAATCGACGCGACGCCTGCCGTGAGTTCGTAAATTCGCCGCGCAGCCCCGCAGATCGACGCACAGCCGGAGAACAAGCAGGAGAATCCACGCACAGACCCGGGACATCTGGTAATCCCCGCGACCCACAGAAAGAGACTGTCCACGCGCCGGAAAATGACGCCAGACTTCCCCGCGTGGAAAATAACGACGCAAGTCCGTGTGTGCTGGGGAGAAATCGACGCACACACCCTTTTTCCACGCACCTCTTCTCTGGTGGCCCTCTGAGGAGATTTTTCCACTCCTAACCAGGTACTTGTGCTTGAAAGAGACTTTTGTTACATTCTAAAGACTTAAGACACTTTATATCACTTCCCTGTGATATTTCTACAATTTTCCATTGCAACTTTATTCTTTTTGACCTACAATCATCCTGATAAATATCATATATTTTTCTAAACACTGTGTGGTGTATTTTTGTGGTGCTATATGGTGGTATTGTATGATTTATTGCACAAATACTTTACACATTGCCTTCTAAGTTAAGCCTGACTGCTCGTGCCAAGCTACCAGAGGGTGGGCACAGGATAATCTTGGATAGTGTGTGACTTACCCTGACTAGAGTGAGGGCTTTTGCTTGGACAGAGGGTAACCTGACTGCCAACCAAAAACCCCATTTCTAACAGTACTTATTTAAAAACTTTTGGATGCTCAGTAGGTGGTCTCAGTCCGGTGCCTTAGGAGGAGTGGGTATGCCCAGATGTGAGGCCCATGCTCACTGTGCTATGCTCACTGACAAAGCCTATGTAGACTGAAACCATAGGGTTGCTTGTGGTCGGGGGGACCTGGCTTGGAAGTTTAGGCTGGACTGTTCCTATATGACCCAAGGTTGAGTTGGTTATAGTAAATCTCTGCAGTGGCATACTGGTTGAAAAACGATGAACTGGAATGTGGCTCCAACTACTGCTAGTGGCTGAGTCTATTTACAAGATTCCACCCGTCACCATTGTGTTTTATTTAGATAAACACAGGCCTAACTGTAGCCATGCTTTTTACTCAGTTCAAAAGCAGGAGTTACTTTGCATACAAAATTCAACACATTGTATACGTCAATACTACAAAGTCACTTTTGACTCCAGACCTCCAAGGATTGTAGGAACATAATTTTCAGCATAGCAAAACTATAAGAATCCTGCACAATGTCCACATAAACGTCAACGTATTGATGACTGTATCAGCAGTAAACTGATATCTAGACTAAGCTACCACCTTTAAACCAGGCATGTCAGGAAAACTCCTCTTCATTCAGAAAACTCAAGTTCCTAGACATAGGTCAGTCAAACTTCCTCCAATAGAAGTGTGAGTCAGTTTTATTCACTTTAACTTGACTGTCACTGTATCTAACAGACAATGCTATTAAATTAACTCTTGCCACATCGCTTAAGTCATCAATCTGAGGTCTTCGAGTACAGCCTCATTTCAATATTATCACAAAAGAGGATACAACTTTAACATCTGGTACAAGCATCTTTAAAAAAAATCATTTCCAATTCAGTCCAGAGGCCTGAAATGAATGTCACATGAGTTTTCCTTAAGAAGGAGGATAAGTGATGCTCTTTCATGACCTCACAACAACAAGAACCACCCTCACTACCCTTTTTTGAGTATGGTCCAAGAGGAAAACAGCGAAGCTTAGTTTGGTCCTGAGCAGGAATTAATTTGAGGCGGTGACTGCCAATAGCAGCCACCTGCACTTATTTTTAGGGACCGGCACTTATTGTGCAGGATCAGATATTCACTGAGTGCAGGAGAGGAACAAACACATAGATTAGAACGACAAGTAAAGAGAAAGACAGCAAAACCATCACGAAGGGGACAAGAGGGATCCACAAGGGCAAGAAAAAATATCCGGGAGCGCCTGGTAATGGATTAAAAGATTACCAGCCTTGGTATTCAGCAAGCCGAGGATTTAATTGCACCGGCCGCCGGCTTCTCAGCAGAGCTTCAAACACAGCACACTTTCTTTCACAAATTAAACACTGATGCTGAAAATAGGTAGATAAAAACTGGTATCACCTGGGAATTTTGGGAGTAGGGTCATCGGATAAGAATGGAACTATGTGGATCAAATTCGGAATGTCTCACCAGGTGGGGTGCAAACAACCTGTGGGAGGCAAGACTACCAATGCAGGCAGGATTCTGGGCAGGGATTCAGTGTCAAAATGTTCTTATACTTTTCAACTCTCCAAGAAAAATAAAATTTTCCCTGCTTCCCATACACAGGAAAAAGTAAATTATTCAGAACTTTTGTAGCAATTTTGTTCCCAAAATCGTCCATTAACAAGGGCAGGTTGTAGGATGAGTGATGTGAACACTCTTGAATATGCCAACATGGGGGATTAGCTCAAATGCAGTTTTCAACAGTGGACATTCAAAACCTTTCTCAAGGGTGAAATGGTACTTCAGATTCTCAGTTTTGTTGTCACATATCACGTGTTCATATTAATGGATTCTCCCTACCCATACAGCTTCCCATCTTTGGCTAAAGGAGATATCAGCATTATTATAGTTCTTCACTGGGGACCACCTGCAAGCAGACAGATGATCGCAGCTTCACAGATTCTGCATCTCTTTGCTACCAGTTGAATGGGTACCAAATGGCAGATATCCAGTGCAGGCAGAGAAGGGACCTCCTTTCCTCTGGCACTATTAACTAAAGTGGGAACAGGCTGAAGGGAATCCAGGCTTGAAGAAAGGCATTTTCTTGGGTTTCCTAAGAGTGAGTCGTGAGACCATTCGTGGCCTGGTGTAATTCACACCACTGGGTCAGGAGTAACAATGAGGGCTTTGCACCCTTGGAGCATTGCCATAATAATTTAGAGCCCCAGTTCAAGGTTATCATGAGTCAGGTTATGTCCAGAAGTACAGCAACCAAAAACATCCAAAATTTGACTAGGTGACATGCACCGCATTTGCATTCCAAGGTGATATAGCATGAAACACGGCTGGGATGTGCGGCAACATGGCCTACGTGCATGTGGGTTGCCATCCTGATGGGGAAATGTCGTTTACAACTATGGCAAAACCACAAATGCCTTTACATCGAAGACTTTACAATGAAACAGTCTTTACCACAACTGTTTGTACAACAACATTTTCTTACCACAAGTATGCCTTTACCATGGGTGCCTTTACAACAAATTTAGTTATAAAGGCATGAATGGTAAAGGTATTTGCGTGGTAACAAATTTACTTGTAAATAGAAGTATTTTTTGGGCAGCGATGGTAAATTTAGTGTTCAGGGTAGGTATGAGTTTTGGGTTGGCAATGGTATTTTTAGGGTTTATGGTGGGTATGGGTTTGCGGGTGGTAGGGGTAAATTTAGGGTTTGGGGTGGGTAAGAGTTCTTGGGTGGCAAGGGTAGTTTTAAGGTTCAGTATGGGTATTAGTTTTTGGCTGGCAAGGGTATTTTTATGGTTTAGGGTGAGTATAGGTTTTGGGTAGTATGTGTAATTTTAGGGTTTAGGTTGGGTATGGGTTTCATGGTGGCATGGGTAACTGTAAGGTTTAGGGTGGTCTTGCAGCCGATATGAAGAAACAACAGCATCTTTAAAAAAAGGTAAGTGCCAGTTCATTAAAGTAGAAGCTCTGCAGTGGAAGCACAGCCTCCCTCAGCCAGTCTGTCTAATAAACTGACTTCCTTGGAATTCTGCGCTCCACTTGACAAACTTGGAGCATTTTACATTCTTATCTCCTAGGCAACACTTGAGCCCATAACACATCCTTTTCCCTTTACAAACAAAAATAAATATCAACAAACTTCAACCTTGAATGTGGGTGTTACTCACAGAAACTTAAATACTAAACATAAACAAAATTATCTTTGAATGTAATTTCTTAAGTATACAGATGGATTGTGATTTCTCCTACATTTCATCACACCGAACATCTGATTAGTGATATTGGATTCTGCTGAATGAAATTTAATTTCTACATCGCCTCTCTCATTAGGGCTCATCCTAATTTCAATAGATACATGGGCTGAGTCACATATTTCTTTAACTGACAAACTGACATTAACATAAATTGGTTATTACTACTAAAGCTATCTTCTTTGGACTTACATTCACCACCCTTCTGATATAATGCTACCCTACAAACTTCCAAACATCTCCACTGTTTAATACTAGAGAAAAATGATTCACTTGTGCAACTTTGTATGGACCTATAAACTTCATCAGCCTTCTTACCTTCCGTCCACACTTAAGTTGCACCCAATCTCCTTCTTGTATGTGCTTGTGAACCTGTTTTTTATTGGTTTGTTCACCTTATTGTCCACTTTGTCTTTTAGATCGTTCAACCACCTCCTTCATCCATGTGGGAACTAATTTGGATACAGGAGGTCTCCCCCTTATCATCTCAAAAAGGGGTCTTATTGGTAATCTCAGGAGCGGTTGTGCAGTAGGCCCGACCATTTCTTCTATTATAGTTTTAACATCCTGATGTATGGCCAAAGCCATTTGGATGGTGGCTTTAACTAGTCTATTAGCTCTCTCCACTACACCATTAATTTGTGGATTATAAAGGGCAGAACGGTTATGTCTGATCCCTCATACTTTTAAAACTGAATTCACTTCATGAGATGTTAATTGTGTCCCATTGTCCATTATGATCATTTGGGGAATACTCTCTTCATACATATTGTTCTTCAACACTGAAATGAAATCAAATCAAGTCAAGGTTTATAAAGCGCAAATACTCACCCGTAAGAGTCACAAGGCACTAAGGGGGGTTGTCTTCTGAGCTTCAATCAAAGAGCTAGGTTTTAAGTTCCTTCCTAAATTTGGGTATCCAATCATCCACTTGGTTATCCATCCCTGGCCACCACCAATCTGCTCTTAATCTTTTCTTTGTTTTGGATTGTCCTAAATGTCCTTCGTGTGATAGTTCCTTAAGTCTGGTCTCCAACTCCATTTCTCCAACCCACTCTTGTACTGTGATGGGTTGTGCACCCTCAGTGTTTACTAAATCTTGTACTGAGGCCACAGCTCCTCTGCATCTTTCTTCTGTACTGCCAGTGCATCCACAACATGCCAATCTAAGGACAGGTGTCAAAGACAATCAGCTTGACAGTTCTTCCATCCCTGAATATGTTGTAGCGTGTAACAATATTCTTAAAGATGAGCAGCTAATCTGGCCAACGTTGCTGAACCCTTTCCAGCTCCTCCCGGTAGTAATACCTTAACCAAAGGTTTATGATCTGTTCGTATTAAAAATGTTGTCCCCCACAAGTATGTTAAAATATACTCTGCCCCCCATGCAGCTGTGAGTGCCTCACATTCAATGATAAAATAATACATTCGGAAGTAGTGAGCGTTCAAGAGGCAAAAGCCACATTATTTTTCTGTTTCCTATGAACTTGTGAAAGAACTGCCCCTACCTATTCCTGTAGCACTAGCATCAATTGAAAGTATCGAGTTTAACTTTGTATCAAATGGTGTCAATACATCAGCATTACAAATCTCTTCTTTTATCTGATCAAAACATTTTTGTTGCTCTAATCCACACTCAGAGTGATTACCTTTCGAAAATAACAATCTTAAACACTCACTTTTTTTCAGAGAACTTGTGAACAAATTTTGCATAGTACACTATGAGACCTAAATAAGATCTCAATTGATCCTTGTCATTGGGAGGAGGAGCCAACCTTATTGCATCCAGCAAAATTTCCTTTTGTTTCACTTAATTTGTAGTGATGGAATATCTCAAGTAAGCAACTTTGTCAAATTTGCATTTCTCTACCAGAAGAGACAAACCTGCTTCCAAGATCCTGTGTAATACCTGCTTAAGCACCATATTATGTCATCTTGGAAATATAAAATGTTGGACATACCTCTAAAAACTTCATTCATCTTCCTCTAAAATACACTAGCTGCCGAGCATAAGCCAAAGGGCATACGTGTGAACTGGAAGGTGCTCTCCATGGTGATGAACACCATAAAAGGTTTTGAATCTCATAAAGTCTAATCTGGTGATATGCATTCTTCAAGTCCAGTTCTGAATTTTTTTTACCTCCTACCAAAAGTCAAAGTGAGTTCATTAATGTTTGGCAGCGGGAAAGTATCTACTATTACGTTCTGGTTTAAAGCTCAAAACAGGTGGGTATGGGTTTTGTAATCAGCAGCAGACTTTGAGTGCCATCTTTTCTTTCCCTGGGTGACAAGGGTAATTTTAGATTTTAGTGAGGGCATGAGTTTTAGCGGGCAAGGTTATTTTTGGATGTCTGCGATTTGGAGATATTGTACATATAGATATATTACCTACTGTTGCCAGTAGGTAGTTATAGTTAGGACCATGTTTCCGTAGGAAAAGCGTTTTATGACTTGCTTATATCTTTGGCACCGTTTGAAGAATCTTCACAAAATTTTCCCAAAAAAGTGTTGCAGTGATTCTTGTTGCGCAAGGAAAGTTTCGGGGTGATCTGTCAAGTGGGGACCGAGAAAAAGGACGCTCAAAAAACATTTCGTTCCCATGTTAATTTCCATGGGATTCTTTACATGACTACAGGCTGAACCACTGGATGGAATTGCACCGAATCTAGCAGAAAGCTAGTTGTCGGTAGGCAGATCACGCTTTTGCTTATTTGGAGTAAATCTCTTCATTAGTTTTTGAGAAATGTAGGGAAATTCATATTTGTATATCTTTGGCCACAAAGTATTCGCGAATAAAGACAAGCTTGTGCAGGGAAATGCACAGCTCTGATTTGCTGTAAACACTTCAAACCAGGAAGTTGGCAGCCATCTTGGGACTCGGCTTGAGCCGAGTCCCAGAACAAATGTTTTAAAAAAAGAAAAGGGGCCAGGGTTGGGACCCCCTGGTCCCTTAGCACTGGTGGAGAGGTCCCAGAGGGAACAACCAGACCAAAAAAACATTTTTTTAAATTATTTTTCTGTTGTGAGTTCACGAGATTCACAAATTTGCGGCAAAAAAATAAAGAAAAAAACAAGCGCAGGATCCTGCCCTTGTTATTTATTATAGGCCCCTGGGTGGGTCAGGTCCCCGGGGTGTTACAAATTTAGTGTGGAGGGGCCTCCTGACCCCCCCCCACTGCTCCAGGGACCACCACCGCCTGGGAGCTTTTAATTTTTTATATGCAGGAGGACCCGCTGCCCCCCTGCTGCCCTGGGGAGCACCACTTCCCCAGGGCTTTCTTTTAAAATATGCTGGGCGGCCATGGCCCCTCCACTGCCCTGGGGACTGCCACGTCCCCAGGGATTGTGTTTAAAAACATGCAGAAGGGCAGTCCGCAGTCCCACCCCCGCTGCCTTGGAGATCACCACCTCCCCAGGGCTTTCTTTTAAAATATGCGGGGCCTTTCATCCCCCGCTGCCCTGTGGACTGTCATCTCCCCAGGGCTTCTTATTAAATAAATGCAGGGGGGGCAACAGCCCCCCACAGCCCGCGGACCATCAGCCCTGGGTAAAGTGTAAAAAAACAAAAATGGGGTCCCTTTGTGACCCCCACCACCCGGAACTATTCTCATTGGAGGGGAGCTATGCACCTCCCTCATGGACCCACAAATGGCCCTGGGGTCCTCCACCCCTCCCAGGGATGGCTCCTGCTATGTCCCGCGGGTGCAACCAAGCCACAGCAAACACTTCAGGTTTTTACAGTGTGACCTTTAAAGCAGGGCCCGCTGTCCAAATCTGAAGTTTCATCTCTGTCCCCTGCAGGTCTGCAGGGGACAGAGATAAAATGCTTCAGCAAGAACGGAGCTGCTGTCAAAGTAGCTCTGTATTTGCTGAAGCATTGGCACTGCAAGGGAAGCCTTAAGGCTTCCCTTACAGAGCCAAAGAGCCCGTAAGGGCTTTGTATTAAAAAAACAATAGGGACTGTGGGGGAGCACTTGAGGGCTTCCTCGCAGTCCCACATAGCCCGTAAAAGTTTTTTTTTTTAATAAAAAATAATAATAATAATAATAAAAAATATATAGAGAGACCAAGGGGTAGCCCTTGTGGCTTCTCCCACAGTGACAGATAGCCCCTAAAGGACTATTGATCATATTTTTCCTTATTTGAAAGAAATAATATGAAAGCCCATAAAGAGATGGAAAAGAAAAGTAAACCCCTGTAGCTCAGTGTGAAGGTCACAAACTTTCACACTGAGCTACAGTGGTTCAAATTCACCATCACTCCTTTAATTTTTTTTTTGTTTTTAAATTAAAATAATTATATTTAAAAAAAAAACAAATACCTTTTTTATTTTAAATTGGAGACAAATAACTCATTCTAAGTATAGCAGACATCAAACCCTAAACAAACTCTATCTCTCTCCCTTTCACTTTCCCTTCTCTCTCTCTTTCAATCAATCCTCCCACTCACACACCCTCTCAGACATGTATGCACCTACTTGTAGACCCACTCAAGCACCCACTCACAGACCCACTCTGACAGTCATGCACCCACTCACAGACCAACTCAGACCCTCATGCGCTCACACACAGCCCCAGTCAGACCCTCAAGCACCACTCAGACCCACTCAGACTATTACGCACTCACTCACACACCCACTCAGACCATCACACACCCACTCACACACCCACTGACACCCTGATACACCCACTCACAGACCCACGCACATACTGACGCTCCCACTAAAACACTGATGTACGCACCCTCACAACAAGACAGACACTTTGACAACCACTCTTACCCCCAGATACAGCCTGTGACACCTATTTTCACATCCACAGAGGCCACGGCTAACTTCCGCTGTGCATGTGCAAAGGGCAGTGCACAACACTGGGTTGGGCAGTTAGAGGGGTTTACTGCAGGTAATGGCTGCAAGCCAGCCCTTGCAGGCAACCCCCACTATGCACAGGAAAAGGCAGTGCATGGTGAAAGGTTGGGTGCATAGAGGGGGTTGACGTCAGGGCCGGGCCGCAGGCCCAAAGACCGTGCACGGCGGTGGTTGGGTTCACGTATAGCAATTAAAATTACTATACATTAAAAAACCCATAGAAATTCACTGGAAAAAAACAAAGGCTACAAGGACGTTATGGTTCTGAATTTACTTGTACAAAACCATAGAAATTCACCAGTTATAGTTAGAGTTCTTTCAAGTAACTAAAACCCACGCCCTAAGGTAACTATAATTCGAGCCTGTGCCATGCACAGCTAATTACTCTACATATTATATCATTGAGTACATATTCTATGACATCTTTCATACTCTCAATGCAACATAGCAATAAACTTATTGATGAGACAACTGTGCATGGCGAAGGCGCGAGTGAATACGAGTATATATATATATATGTGTATATGTATATGTATATACACACACACACACACATATATTACTTAGTGATGAAATGCGTGGGCCTCTGAACCAACTGTTTGCTGTTTGTTTGTGGAATACATATGTAATCAGCAGAAGACTTTGAATGCAGTCTTTCCTTTCCCTGGATGTCTGGGAATTGGAGATATTATATATATATATATATATATATATATATATATATATATATATATTACCTACTGACAGCCGCCACTAGGTAGTTATAGTTAAGACCATGTTTCCATACAAAGAGCATTTTTTGATTTGTTAACATCTTTGGCACCGTTTGAAAAATCTTCACAAACGTTTTCCCAAAAAGTGCCCCGGCGATTTTTGTTGCGCATGGAAAGTTTCTGGGTGATCTGTCAAGCGGGGGCGAGAAAAAAGGGTGCCTGCGGTTGCAGGGGGAAGATTCCGTCGACCCACGGGAGATATCTTCGGAGCTTCTAGTGCAGAGAGGAGGCAGACTACCCCCACAGCATGCACTACCAGGAAAACAGTCGAGAAGGCGGCAGGATCAGTGTTACAAGGTCGCAGTAGTCGTCTTTGCTACTTTGTTGCAGTTTTGCAGGCTTCCAGCGCGGTCAGCAGTCGATTCCTTGGCAGAAGGTGAAGAGAGTGATGCAGAGGAACTCTGATGAGCTCTTGCATTCGTTATCTCAAGAATTCCCCAAAGCAGAGACCCTAAATAGCCAGAAAAGGAGGTTTGGCTACTTAGGAGAGAGAATAGGCTAGCAACACCTGGAGGAGCCTATCAGAAGGAGTCTCTGACGTCACCTGCTGGCCCTGGCCACTCAGAGCAGTCCAGTGTGCCAGCAGCACCTCTGTTTCCAAGATGGCAGAGGTCTGGAGCACACTGGAGGAGCTCTGGGCACCTCCTAGGGGAGGTACAGGTCAGGGGAGTGGTCACTCCTCTTTCCTTTGTCCAGTTTCGCGCCAGAGCAGGGCTGGGGGATCCCTGAACTGGTGTAGTCTGGCTTATGCAGAGATGGGCACCATCTGTGCCCATGAAAGCATTTCCAGAGGCTGGGGGAGGCTACTCCTCCCCTGCCTTAACACCTTTTTCCAAAGGGAGAGGGTGTAACACCCTCTCTGAGGAAGTCCTTTGTTCTGCCTTCCTGGGCTAAGCCTGGCTGGACCCCAGGAGGGCAGAAACCTGTCTGAGGGGTTGGCAGCAGCAGCAGCTGCAGTGAAACCCCAGGAAAGGCAGTTTGGCAGTACCCGGGTCTGTGCTAGAGACCCGGGGAATCATGGGATTGTCTCCCCAATACCAGGATGGCATTGGAGGGGCAATTCCATGATCTTAGACATGTTACATGGCCATGTTCGGAGTTACCGTTGTGAAGCTACACATAGGTAGTGACCTATGTGTAGTGCACTCGTGTAATGGTGTCCCTGCACTCACAAAGTCGGGGGAATTTGCCCTGAACAATGTGGGGGCACCTTGGCTAGTGCCAGGGTGCCCACACACTAAGTAACTTAGCACCCAACCTTTACCAGGTAAAGGTTAGACATATAGGTGACTTATAAGTTACTTAAGTGCAGTGGTAAATGGCTGTGAAATAACGTGGACGTTATTTCACTCAGGCTGCAGTGGCAGGCCTGTGTAAGAATTGTCAGAGCTCCCTATGGGTGGCAAAAGAAATGCTGCAGCCCATAGGGATCTCCTGGAACCCCAATACCTCAGTACCATATACTAGGGAATTATAAGGGTGTTCCAGTATGCCAATGTAAATTGGTGAAATTGGTCACTAGCCTGTTAGTGACAATTTGTAAAGGGAGAGCATAACCACTGAGGTTCTGGTTAGCAGAACCTCAGTGAGACAGTTAGGCATAACACAGGGAACACATACATATAGGTCACAAACTTATGAGCACTGGGGTCCTGGCTAGCAGGGTCCCAGTGACACATAACAAACATACTGAAAACATAGGGTTTTCACTATGAGCACTGGGCCCTGGCTGGCAGGATCCCAGTGAGACAGTGAAAACACCCTGACATACACTCACAAACAGGCCAAAAGTGGGGGTAACAAGGCTAGAAAGAGGCTACTTTCTCACACAACCCACCCCCCCCCCAAACGAAGGACAATAAGGCTAACCTTGGCCAGTTGAGACTTTATTGTCTAGGTGGTGATAAGTAGAGAGTAGCTCTGCAATAGACTGGTTACTCCCTTTATCATCCACTATATGGTTACTTCCCTGTGGGAATGTAAACCACCCTGTTTCAAGTTTTTTAGCTAAGCAACAATGTGAAGATATATTTTCAGTTTCTATCAGTAAGTTTTAGTTTAGAGCAGTGGGAATTATCCACTGAACCTATTTCTAGTGATGAGAATGCCAGACAGGGATGCTGTCTCAATAAAGCCATAGCTGGGCAAAAACTTTGTTCATATGGCTGGAAGAGAGAACAGGGATGCTGTTTCTCTTGAGTTGGAGCAGGGCAGGGATGCTGTCCTATGAGCTCCACACTAGGGCAGGGAAGCTGTCCTAAGTGTTGTGAGGCAGTGCAGGGTTTCTGCACAAAAGTTTCTCTGGGAGGGTTGGAGGGATGCTCCATGTTAACTAAAATGGTGCTCTTTTTCTCACCAATGTTAGTTATCCTACAGAGAGGTACTTCCACCTCAGGGAGTACAGCTTTGCCAGCTGATGATTCCCTTGGAACAGGTGCCACCCCAGGAGAGGTTTCTCCCACCACAGGAATGGTATCCTGAATGGTAGGGTGGTTAGGGGATACTGTGATACCCTTTTTACATGTTGTTGGAGAGGGATCCTGAGTTTTCAGGCCTTCTCTCCTTTGCTTTTTCATTTCAGTAGAAATGAGAGGGAACAATTCCTCAGGAATACCCAGCATGGCTGCATGGGTATAAAACTCTACATCAGCCCAACCTGAGGCCTCTAGGTCATTACCTAAGAGACAGTCTACAGGTAAGCTAGGTGATACCACCACCTGCTTAGGGCCAGTAACTCCACCCCAACTAAGCTGAACTATAGCTAAGGGAAGAAACTTAGTGGAGTTATGAACATCAATAATCTTATACTGTTGTCCAATGATGTGTTGTTCAGGAGCCACAAGGTTTCCAGTCACCAAAGTGATACTGGCACCTGTGTCCCTGTAGGCCTGGGCCTCAACACCATTTACTGAAACTGTCTGCCTGTACTTATCCATTGTAAGGGGACAAGCAGCCAGTGTGGCAAGGCCAATGCCACTAGGTGTGACAGAAACTGTCTTGGGACTGACTACCCCAGTTTCTATGATGGACCTGAGAGAGCGTAGTTTAAACATTACCTATTTTAGATGTGAAATACTTATATTAACAACGCTAATATTATTCATTGAAACGTATTTTAAACGTGGAGAATTTTTCACATGCATAAACTAATGTCGACTGTAAGGAATGATTGCTTGAATTATGACTAAATGAATATTTTAATACGTACAATAATTGCATTTTATTAAAATCCATAAGCCTTAAGTTAGCGTGAGTCGAAAACTAGTTGTGTAGCTCTCATATTAAAGCATATTTTTCTGTTTCTCCAGTGTGCTGACTTGCAAAAGGCCATGACCCATCATTGTTCTTTTTCTTCGCTTATTGTATCATTGACTGTTATACTCTCATCCGCATGCTAGTTGCTTTAGGATAAAGTTGCACGCTTTGCAACAAATATGGACACTTTCAAGGATACTGAACCACGGAAAAGAGAACTCTTGACCCGAAGAACGTGCCAGAAAATGAAGTAACCCCGG
The DNA here is from genome assembly GCF_031143425.1 of Pleurodeles waltl. NCBI lineage: Eukaryota > Metazoa > Chordata > Amphibia > Caudata > Salamandridae > Pleurodeles > Pleurodeles waltl. The sequence goes on from NC_090440.1 coordinate 1,765,281,342, forward strand.
ATATGCCACCTACAAAAGACGTCAATTATGAAGACCAATTAGAAGAATGTAAATTATCGTAGAATGACAAATGCATTACTTAATGTATAATTTGATAGGTTACAGATAGTGGGGTGTAGTGACTGTCCAATAGAATTTTGGGGTAATGTATTACGAAAAAGAGATAAAAACTCATGACACAAGAGACTAGAGAGCATTAGGTAGGGAATGATATCGATTGCATCCAGAAACTCTGTCACTTTGTTTGGTGATTTGAGACTTAATAAAACCATCCTCACCCTTAGTAGTCCCTTTACATTTTCCTCCTTATAAGGGAAGTGCCCCCTGCCTTTAGATTAGATAGACTGACGGCGATCTAACTGATGTCCTGAAGACGAAGACTGATCCTGTATGCTGACCTATTTCGAGGAGGGTAATTATGCTGTTGCTAATGGAAATTCATTTGTTTGCCTTTTCTTTCTAGGTACCAACTGCTGTGTATTTTTGACTACAGACCCTAGTTAGATGTTTTCCAAATTGATGTTCTAAATTGTTTTGCATGAAGTCCAACATGCTGATGCTAATTGTGGTGAGATGAGGCATTTCATCTTGTCTGACGTGACTAACATGACTGACGTGGTGCTATGCTGAACTAAACATATATGGGGTTTTAGGCGTCTAGATTTGTTCATCTTCATATTACTATCTTATGTCTATGATCTTTGCATTATTACCATATTGTGATTATGCTCTTTTGCTTCTTGGTTTTGAGATTAATACATTTGCTATTAGATTGTAATCAATAGGGAATAAAATTCACAAAACTTCAGTAAGTTGTGGTTATTCATGACTGAAAGGTCATGGTTGCGCCGAAGGTTTACTAATGTCTAAAGTGAAATATATTGTGGTGATATATGTTGACAATATTATTGATATATTGATTGATATATTGATCAGTTATCTCATCTTACGGTGTCTCACCACTGGGTCAAAAGATTCATCGGCCTAAAACGAGTCCCGATGTGTATAAATTAACATAGAAGGACGCGTTATCAGTTCTGGTAGCAGAGCGACGGTTTGGCCCTTGGGGGGCCCTAGGACGGAGTTTCATTGTTTAATTTGTTTTTCTGTGATAATGCAATTTGGAGAGATGATGGGTTGCTAAGTTCGCCATGCCTTTCCCGGGATCTCAGAGCCTGGCTAAATGAGTTGGGAATATTCTTGGCGCCATAGTATGTGTGGTTAGGGTCTTTGCGCTTACTTAAGCTTATGCATCTTGCAGGTGGTTGTGAACATTTTGTGTGTATTTAGGCCAAATTGAGTGTTGTTTAGCAGGAGTGGGTGTACTCCACAGTATGAGAGTAGGGAAGTTGGCATACTTCATGTGAATGTAGCACTTGTTGCTCAAAATTATTCACGTGGTTGACTATTGTGTACGGACCTGTTGAGGTCTAAGACTCCGGAGTATGATGATAAATGTGGTTATGTTGTAATTTGTGCGGTTTAATAGGTCAATCGGGCGTGGTTGACAAGTCGAGTTTGAGTTATGATGTATGTATGAAACCTTCGATGGAGATTTGACAAATTCTAAAGTGCACTAGAAGGAGTCATTGACAAGTCGAGAGTAGGATTTGCTGGTCGAATTCTGCTTGCGTATGTGGGAACTGAGAAGGAGAGAGTAGCGGCCGAGGCTTCAAGTGAAATCTCTGTAAAGTTCTGAAGCGAATGTGTTACCCTCCCTGTAGTAAACCGACAGATTTGTGTTGTCATTTTAAGGTGCTCGCAATAATTCGCATTAGTTTGTATGAGTTGTAAGGGTCAGTGAAGAGTGGACGAGCCGCAAGACTTTGTCAGCTGCAGTGTGTGTGAGTGTGACGTCAGTGGTGCCGCGCTGAGATAGGTCAGATGTCGAGAGGGGTCGCGCACGGATTGGCTGCCGTCCGTGAGAGGCAATAGGTTGAGAAAGGGCAGGTGAAGAGTTTCCTGGGAACTAAGCCATTTCTGATTAAATACGAAATAAAGAATTTCAAAAATGAATTTTGTCAAGGCATTCAAAAGCGCTCTAAAAGGAGATGTATATATTGTAGCAACTGATGGTGAACCTACACCACCTGAGGGTACTCCGGCTTACATAGTGATGGAAGAAAAAGGTGTTGCACCTTGTTTATGGATGAAACAGTGGCGCAAATTAACGGAAAAAGAAGGGTGTTTAGCATTTCCAGAGCATGGGACGTTTAATCCAAAGGTATTAGAAAACCTGAGGGTTAAGTACACAGAAGCCACCTCCGAGACCGGCACAATATGAGGCTTTAGTGATTTGGGACTTAATGGCTCTTAGACACAGACAAGAAAGGTTTCAGAGAAGGCTGAGAAGGGCAGAAAAATCATATGCAGAAGCTAGGTGGGACAACGAGAACAAAATGTGGAGAAGGGGAATCGTAGAGGGGTTGAAGTTATTTCCGGCAATAACCCAGGGAGAAGAGACACAGGGAAAGAAAGCCTCTTGTAAAACCGCCAAAGATTCTGGCAAAACGAAAGAAAATAAGAGGTCCTGGGAAGTGGAAGATGATTCAGATGATGAGGAATTTATGGATAGATTTTTACATGATCGTCCGCCACCGTATGCTGTGAGCAACAGGACTCCAAGCACTAGCTTGGATCCTGGGAACCAGACACAGGAGAAGGGAGTTACTGATATGGTACAGACTAGCGATACAGCTTTGATACAGAATGGTGTCAGTGTACCCATTGCACCAGACTTGCCGATACAGTTGCAACCTCCACCGCAGATAAAAAGAATTTACCCTGATGTCCCAGTGCTTGAGACTACTACGAACTTGATAGTGCCACCAGACCCGATATACACAAAGCCAAAGTTAATTCAGATTGAATCGACCCCGAAGCTAGTGTCTCAACCGCCACAGCTGATACCTGGGTATAACCCTGTAGCAGGACCACCGTTAGTACCTGTACCGGGTACACTGGAGCAGACCTATGGTGTTGCAGCTCCAAGAAGTCTGAGTTCAGGTCAGACACCTGCCGCTATATCGTTACCTATTACTGTTGGTCCCCCAGTGCCATTATATGCGCAAGATAAAACAGGGACGTGTGATCAGGGAGTTATGACTCAGGAAGTGATAAGAGGAGGGCCTATGAGAACTCCACAGATAATGGCCCCGGGAGAGCAAGTTAATGAGTCACTAAGACCCTTGATGGACCTTAGTCCAGTAGGGGCACCTCTCGAAGCAATGCGTCAAGCAGGGTTGGGAGTTTTAACTCCCCAAACCACGAGTAAAGATACTTCACACTCTCCAATGATACATGCAGGGAACATTTCACTGCAGGGTTTTACAATACAACAGTTAAACGAATGGTTAGAGAAAACTTGTACCTCACAAAAGACTACAGTAACCACACTTGAACCTGAAAAAGAAAAACAAGACGAATACTTGAATATTGTACGATTAGGGACAGAAGCTGCCGAGTTAGTGGAAGGAACGATAGGAGTAAATAGGTTGGAATCATACACTGAGGCAGAATTGAGATACTTATGTCCCAAAATTACTAAAGAGGTAGGCAAAGTACATCAGAGATTAGCGAATCTGGCAGATAAATACAACATCGATATCGGAAATACTAAACATTTGAAAAGAAGTTACAGATTAGATTTTGACTCCAAAGATTTTGAACACATGAGATCTGCCGGCATGAAGGCACACCTGAGAGAACTGTTGCAAAGTGCACAGATTTGGGGTGCATTGGAGAAATGGGAAGGCCGATGGGCAAAGAAAAGAGATAAGGGAAAGGGAGATAGTCCAGGGTCCAATGAAGTTAGGACCACACCTAATCTAGATTCATTAAAAATCTTACCTATGAGAGAGACAGCTGGTGGTGTTTTAGTGCATGTGCCATGGACTAGAGGAGACATTTTATCCTTTACGAATGATTATCCTAGGCTAAGAGAGAAGCCGATCGAGTGGTATCAACAGACGGACAGGTTCGTGAAGCTTGCAAAGTGTCTCTGGGCAGACTTGAATACTTTGTTTGAGATTACTGTTCCGCCGGATTCGTGGCTCGAGTGCAAGAGAGGGGTAGATTGGCCCACAAAGGAGCCGGCAAGAGATAAGGTGACTGGAACACCTTCAGAAGAGGTGATGAAATATTATCATAAAGTAATTGAGTTCTTGAAACAAAAGGTGTTGCCGAAAGTGACCGATTGGCAGAAAATCGACCGGACCTCTCAAGAGGTTAAGGAGTCAATACATGCGTATTACGAGAGATTATTAAAAGCGTTCAAACATTACAGTGGTACTGAGACTATCGAACCGAAGGACATGAATCACCTTGTGTTTAGATTCGTCGAAGGACTAAGACAGGAGGTCAGCCAGGTGATTAAGAATCATTTGATTTGTTGGCAAGCTAAACCGATTGATGAAGTGTTGCAGTATGCGAAATACTGTAGTGATGAGATTGAGTTGAAGCAGAAAAAGTTGAAGGAGAAAGTGTTGGTGATGCAGATAAGGGCTGCACAAGCTGGAATACAGGGAAATGGAATTCAGCAAATGATACAGCAACAACCGCAAATGAATGGTGTGTTTCAGGCACAGCCGAGAGGCAGAGGTCGAGGGTTTGTGAACCGTGGTTCGGACATGAATAATGTTGTTATTCAAAACGACGGTCAAGCAATGAAAAAGATGTCACCATGTCATGCGTGCGGGGGCGTGGGGCATTGGAAACGGGATTGTCCGAATATGGTGCAGGATGGTGCAGTTCAGCAAAGCATTAATGTCGGTACATTACAAAATCCACGAGGTCCAAAAGGGATGCATCAAAACCCGAATTTTCAGAATAATTTGGTACAAAGGCCAGGGGTACAGCCCATGCAGCAGATGTAAATGCCGCATTTTCAGTCAGTATCAATGCAACCAGTGCAGCAGCAGGTTCCTATGGTGCCTAGACAGCAAATGCAATTACCCATGGCTCCGATGGGACAGCAACAGGTGATGCTTCCTCAGCAGGTCAGAGGCCAGGTAACTAATCAAAATAACACGGTGCAACAATTCCCATTACGAGGTGAAAGTGGCATGAATGAGGATTGGTCAGATGACAGCTCAGACAGTGAAGAGTGCAGGCTTGCAGCATCTTTAGAGGTGGATCAGAGAGGCCCATATGTAGAGGGAAAAGTAATGGGCTATAAGGTTTCGTTTTTGGTCGACACAGGAGCTACACGCTCTACAGTTCGAAGTGCAGAAGTCCCGAGATTACCTCTCTCAGGGCATACTATACGAGTGGTTGGTGTGGCAAACCAGTACCTGACTAATCCGATTACTGATCCGGTGCAGGTTGAAATTGGTAATTTCCAAGGCCTGCATAGATTTGTTGTATGCGATTCAACCCCAGTATCCTTACTAGGAAGGGACTTACTATGTAAGACAAAATGTTCGATTACCTGTTCCAACTATGGAATAGAAGTACAAACAAACAGCGACGATGAGGGAGATGAGAGTCAATTCATAGAGGAAGGAGGAGAGACAAATGAAGACTACCCGTTGATTACTTTATTCCCAATGCATACTTTGATCGACCTACCTGTTGATTTACAAGGGACCGTAACAGAGAAAGTGTGAGATTTGACTGGGAAAGAAGTAGGGTTGATAAAAGGAGTAGAACCAGTCAAGGTTCAGATAAAGCCGAATGCAGTGTTCCCACAAGTACCGCAATACCACATGACCCAGGATGTCCTCATTGAAGTGTCACAAATAATTGCAGATTTTCTCAGACAGGGAGTCCTAAAAGAAGTTTTGAGCAGTACGTGCAACTCTCCCATTATGGGTTTGAAGAAGCCCTGTGGGAAAGTTCGAATTGTGCAGGATTTGAGAAAAATAAACGAAATTGTGATAAAATGCTGCCCTGTGGTACCTAACCCAGCAGTAATAATGTTCCAGGTTCCTTGTGATGCTGAATGGTTTACTGTGGTAGACCTATCACAAGCATTCTTCTCGATACCTCTTCATGAAGACAGCCAATTTTTGTTCAGTTTCAAATTCCTGGATAAGGTGTACAGTTGGTGCAGAATTCCTCAGGGTTTTTCTGAGTCACCATCCATCTTCAATCAGATATTGAAGAAGGACTTAGAACCTCTCATGCTGCCTTTTAATTCGACTCTTGTGCAATACATTGATGATTTGCTGATTGCATCCAAAACCAGAGACAGTTGTAAATATGATACCATTGCATTGTTGAATCATCTGGGAAAGAATGGACACAAGGTGTCACCCAGAAAGTTGCAATACTGTCAAAAAGAAGTGAAATACTTGGGACATTTGATTGAGAAAGGGTCCCGAAGAATATCAAAGGAAAGAATAACAGCTGTTTTGCAGATGAATCCCCCAATAACAAAAAGGGACGTCAGGATGTTTTTGGGAATGGTGGGCTACTGTCGCCAGTGTATACCCAACTTCTCGATCATCTCAAAACCTTTAATAAAATTGACAGGAAAAGAAGTCAAGGACGAGCCATACACAATAACTTTGACAAAAGAGGAGCTTGAATCATTTCTAGAATTGAAGGAATGCATGTGCAGGGCACCAGCATTAGGAATGCCTGATTATGAAAAACCTTTTCTGTTGTTCTGTCATGAACGTGATGCTTGTTCTTTGTCTGTTTTAACACAGGTCCACGGAGATGCAAATCGCCCTGTAGCATATTTTTCAGCTACCTTGGACCCTGTCGCAGCAGCCTTACCGGGTTGTTTGCGGGCAGTTGCAGCAGTTGGTCAAAGCCTTTCACAATGTGAAGGCATAGTCATGGGATACCCTCTGACAGTAATGGTTCCACATTCAGTTGAAATTCTGTTGACACGAACTAAGACATAACACATGACAAATGCACGACTCACTAGATATGAGACGATCACACTGGGGTCACCAAATGTCACACTAAAGAGATGCACTGTGCTGAACCCGGCAACCTTACTTCCCAATGAAAATACAGAAATCAAAGATGGGGAAGAATTTGAGCATGATTGTCTTGAGGTGACTGAGCTCTGTACCAAACCTCGCCCAGACATACAGGATACCCAGTTAAAAGAAAACGATTGCATTATGTTTGTTGATGGGTCCTGTCTAAGAGATTCAGCAGGAACATTGAGAGCAGGTTATGCAGTATGTACCATAACTGGCATTGTGGAAGCCTCCTGGCTTGAGAAAGTGTTTTCTGCACAGGTGGCAGAATTAATAGCTCTTACAAAAGCATGCCACGCAGCTGTAAATTTGAAAGTCACTATCTATACTGACAGCAGATATGGATTTGGAATTGTGCATGATTTTGGCCAACTTTGGTCACAAAGGGGTTTCATGACCTCCTCTGGTTCTCCTGTGAAAAATGGCGAACAAATAAGAGATTTGTTACATGCGATTCAGTTACCTCTTGAAATTGCCATGGTGAAATGCAGTGCTCATACCAGATCACAAGATTTTGTGTCAATGGGAAACAGTTATGCAGATCAGGTCGCAAGATTTTGTGCATTAAATTGTATATCATTTAAAGAACAGTGGGAATTGTTACCACAACCTGAAAACGACACGAGTTTAAGTCTAGCATTACGAGTGGTTGATACCTTAGATGAACTGAAAACATTACAAGGTCGTGCTAGCAAGGAAAAAAAACGTTCCTGGCAGAGAATGCAGTGTGTACAAAGGGCAGATGATCTATGGGTTTCAGAAGAGGGAAAACTGGTTCTGCCAAATAGTCTTTTGTCACAGTTTGCCCGGTTATACCATGGGCAGGCCCATCTAGGAAGAGACGCCATGATCAGATCCTTTAAGATTGATTGGTTCAATCCAAAATTCAGACATGCCGCAGAAATCACTTGCCACAGGTGCGTCGTCTGTCAACAGATGAATGCTGGAAAAGGAACTGTGGTAACTTTGAGCCACATTGGGAGAGCTGGAGGTCCATTCAACAAAATGCAAATGGATTTTATCAAAATGCCTGTTTGTGGAGGATTGAAGTATGTGTTGGTCATTGTGTGTGTTTTCAGTCATTGGATTGAGGCATATCCCACACGTAGGAATGACAGTCTTACAGTTGCAAAACTACTACTCAGAGAACTGATACCAAGATTCGGGTTTACGGTTTCTATAGAATCAGATAGGGGGAGACACTTCGACAATGAGGTGATTAAACTTCTGTGTGCCGCACTCAACATTGAACAAAAGTTGCATTGTAGCTATCGCTCTGAAGCACCAGGACTAGTTGAACAGATGAATGGTACCTTAAAATCAAGAATAGCAAAAATGTGTGCTGCAACAAACATGAAATGGCCAGATGCTTTACCTCTAGTACTGATGTCTATGAGAAACACCCCAGATAAGAAAACGGGACTGTCCCCCCATGAATTCCTCATGGGCAGAGCAATGAGATTACCAGCGGTACCTGCAAATGCACTAGTAAATATTACAGATGATATGTTGTTGGATTACTGCAAAGGTTTGGCTGACGTGATTCGCTCTTTCTCTCACCAGGTGGAAGCTAACGCGTTGCCACCAATTGGCAAACCTGGTCATTCTCTGCAAGCTGGAGATTGGGTGGTTGTCAAGAAGCATGTAAGAAAATCGTGTCTTGAGCCGCGTTGGAAGGGGCCGTATCAAGTAATATTGACAACCACCACTGCTGTGAAGTGTGCCGGGGTTCCCAACTGGATACATGCCAGTCACACAAAAAGGGTAACGTGTCCTGTTGAAGAGGAACTTGAAGTTTCCGGTAAAGCAACTTCAGGAAGAGAAATCTCAGAGTCAGAAATCAGTCAAGAAGGAACTGAGACTACTAGAGAACCCACTGAGAACAGCCTCGTTCCTCAAGCTGTCAATGAGTTTGAGAGAAGTGACAGAGTGCCTATCTCAGTCGAGGCAGCAGGAGAACTAAGTCAAGGAGAGGTTCTCCCAGAAGTAGACGAGTACGGGTTAGAGTCCGAACTCAGCATAGAACCAGAAGACGAAAGAGAAGGAGAATTTGTAGATATAAATCGAGGTGTGTCAGAGTCTCCTGAACCAGTTGCAGGTCCGTCAAGAGAAAACACCATATCACAAGAGGAGGGTGTTGTCCAATGTCCTGAAGGAAAACATCGAACACAGACACATAGAGGCGATAATTGGCCAGACAAATCACATCCTAAAATAAGAGAGGTATCGAATGACACAATAATAGAAGAAAGTGATACTTCACAAGCAGATGATCTGAGTGAAGGGGAACAACAAGGTGAACGAAGGTTAAAAAGAAAAAGAATAGCAAACAGAAGATATACAGGCCCTGAATGGGCATATGCTACAACCTCTGAATGGCAACAAGAATTCTTAGCATTCTGTTTTGATCGAGAAGTACCAGGCCAATACTACAGTACCTGAAGACATCCAAAGGGAAACTCGGCTAAAATTTGAATTCGTGAAAGCTGAAAAGAGAAAAAGACTTTAGAAACTACTGGAAGTGACACTAAAACCGGATTTGACTTTAAAGAAACCTGATTACGACAAACTGCTAACCGGAATTTAAAAAAAAAAAAAAGGGTCCTGGAGTGAGTGAAGACGCTGTAATATACGCAACAATTTTTTTTTTCTTTTTTCCTCAAGTTGATTGTTGAACTGCTATTCTGATTCTATACAAACATGGCTTACAGTAGCAAAGGAAGTAAGGTGTGTGGTTGGTTAGGTCTTATAATAGGTGTTGTATGTGCAGTAATGATTGTGGGAGTGATTGTGGGAATACCATGGAGAGAGAAAGAAACTATTAATGCAACTTTGAGACCTGAAACTACCACTACTAAACTATCACCGTGGGAGAGATTTGAGCAAGATGCAAGACATATGCATGAGGGAACTAATGCAAAAGGGGAACTTTCTACTAATGTCTTCTATCGCTTATTAAATGAGTATGTGGAAACTATGGATGCGAAAGATTGTTATGTATGTACTAAAATCCCTTCATCTGTGCAGGAGGGAGTTACTTATCACAGCCTTCCTCTTACTTATGGAATTAGTTGCAGTTTGCTATTAACAAGATTCTATAATCAAGAGCATGTGCAGTACTTTTATTCAAATTTAGATGTTGTGTTTTCTTTTGTGCCTGTGATTGAATTCCTAAATAAATTAGCTAAAGAGCATGATATTAAAATAGTTAGAGGATTCTTTGAGCCAACACTTACATTTGGAACTGCTTATGCACATCGCAATAATTTGACCTGCTTATTATCTCCTGTAGAGAAAAGCTTTTTAGATCACACAGATGATAGACGCAAAGCACTGAAAGAAAGGTTATAAAAAGGACTAGAGAAACGTACTTATGCAAATGATTATGCTTACACTGCAATCAAAACACAAGGCAAATTAGCTATAGATGCATTAAACGTAGGTAGGCTCTGTATATATAGACCAAAATCTGATCAAGACAATTTGTTTGTAGGTACGAGTGAATGTAGGCATGTGTTTTTGTTTCAGAGTAAATGGATCTTTATGTTAAATGGACAAGATCCAGCAATCCCTGGAATCTATTATATTTTTGGACTGAATGCATATTACCGTCTCCCTAAGGGATGGTATGGGACATGTTATTTGGGAATAGTATTTCCAAAGATATACCAGATTGATGACTTGAAGCAAATACCTAAAACGTCTGAATTACAACATCCTAGACAAAAACGAGAATCAGTGGCGGCTGTCATTGGTGATATATTTGGAGCCATAATCCCATCAGTGGGGGTTATCTTAAATTCTATGAAAATTCAAAAGTTGTCTACTATTGTGGGTAACATGCTGACAAATTTTACAGGAGCTATACTCCTGATGGATACTAAACTTGCTGCAGAAAGAGCTTTGACTCTTCAAAATCGGCTTGCTTTAGACATTCTTTTAGCAAAGAGTGGAGGTGTTTGCAAAATGCTTAATGAGCGTCATTGTTGTTCATTTATACCAGATAACAGTAAGAAAATTAGAAGCATGCTTACTAACCTTACCAGAGATAGTACAGATTTAAAGGATTTGAAAGAACCTGGTGTTTGGGAGAAATTTGGGAAAGGAATTGCCCGAGTGGGAAGCTGGTTTACCAAAATTTGGAATAGGGTACTTGCAAAAATTATGATGGGTCTATTAATTGTTTTGATTTGTCTATTAGGATTATGGGGGGCATGTAAAATCAATGACAAAGTGAAAAGAAATAGGAAAGAAGAAATGAAGAAAGTGACAGAGAGAAAATGTTCAATGAAATATGGGAAAGTTCTCATAAAGGGCAAGATGTTGAAATGCGTATTATGCGCAAGGCGAAAAATTAAACTCAAAGAGAAAGATTGTGTGATGACGAGTGTCATCAGAGGAGGGACTGAGAGAGCGTAGTTTAAACATTACCTATTTTAGATGTGAAATACTTATATTAACAACGCTAATATTATTCATTGAAACATATTTTAAATGTGGAGAATTTTTCACATGCATAAACTAATGTCGACTGTAAGGAATAATTGCTTGAATTATGACTAAATGAATATATTAATACGTACGATAATTGCATTTTATTAAAATCCATAAGCCTTAAGTTAGCGTGAGTCGAAAACTAGTTGTGTAGCTCTCATATTAAAGCATATTTTTCTGTTTCTCCAATGTGCTGACTTGCAAAAGGCCATGAATCATCATTGTTCTTTTTCTTCGCTTATTGTATCATTGACTGTTATACTCTCATCCGCATGCTAGTTGCTTTAGGATAAAGTTGCACGCTTTGCAACAAATATGGACACTTTCAAGGATACTGAACCACGGAAAAGAGAACTCTTGACCCGAAGAACGTGCCAGAAAATGAAGTAACCCCGGATATGCCACCTACAAAAGACGTCAATTATGAAGACCAATTAGAAGAATGTAAATTATCGTAGAATGACAAATGCATTACTTAATGTATAATTTGATAGGTTACAGATAGTGGGGTGTAGTGACTGTCCAATAGAATTTTGGGGGAATGTATTACGAAAAAGAGATAAAAACTCATGACACAAGAGACTAGAGAGCATTAGGTAGGGGATTATATCGATTGCATCCAGAAACTCTGTCACTTTGTTTGGTGATTTGAGACTTAATAAAACCATCCTCACCCTTAGTAGTCCCTTTACATTTTCCTCCTTATGAGGGAAGTGCCCCCTGCCTTTAGATTAGATAGACTGACGGCGATCTAACTGATGTCCTGAAGATGAAGACTGATCCTGTATGCTGACCTATTTCGAGGAGGGTAATTATGCTGTTGCTAATGGAAATTCATTTGTTTGCCTTTTCTTTCTAGGTACCAACTGCTGTGTATTTATGACTAGAGACCCTAGTTAGATGTTTTCCAAATTGATGTTCTAAATTGTTTTGCATGAAGTCCAACATGCTGATGCTAATTGTGGTTAGATGAGGCATTTCATCTTGTCTGACGTGACTAACATGACTGACGTGGTGCTATGCTGAACTAAACATATATGGGGTTTTAGGCGTCTAGATTTGTTCATCTTCTTATTACTATCTTATGTCTATGATCTTTGCATTATTACCATATTGTGATTATGCTCTTTTGCTTCTTGGTTTTGAGATTAATACATTTGCTATTAGATTGTAATCAATAGGGAATAAAATTCACAAAACTTCAGTAAGGTGGCGTTATTCATGACTGAAAGGTCATGGTTGCGCCAAAGGTTTACTAATGTCTAAAGTGAAATGTATTGTGGTGATATATGTTGACAATATTATTGATATATTGATTGATATATTGATCAGTTATCTCGTCTTACGGTGTCTCACCACTAGGTCAAAAGATTCATCGGCCTAAAACGAGTCCCGATGTGTATAAATTAACATAGAAGGACGCGTTATCAGACCCATAAGTGAACCCAACTACACCCTTACTTTGACTGTTGCCAGCAGTCCCACCAGTAGTACCACTACTGCTAGGGGCACTAGAGCTTGATGTATTAGTGGTGGTAGGCTCAGGGGGTTTACCTGTACAGGACTCATCCCCTGGCCTATGGCCTCTGTTTTTACACACAAAGCACCAAGGCTTTTTAATGTGTGAGGGTTGTGAAGAAGAGGAAGAATTTGTTTTATCCCCACCCCCTGAAGAGTGTTTAAGATTTGAAGAAGGATCTTTGGTTTTACCCTTATCCCCATGCTTATCTTGAGATTTCTCACCATCTTTCTTCTTGCCATCCTTGTCACCCCCTGTATGAACCTTTCTGTTCACCCTTGTTCTGACCCATTTGTCTGCCTTCTTTCCCAATTCTTGGGGAGAGGTCAGATCAGAGTCTACCAGGTACTGGTGTAACAAATCAGACAAACAATTATTAAGAATATGCTCTCTCAGGATTAAGTTATACAGGCTTTCATAGTCAGAAACTTTACTGCCATGTAACCACCCCTCCAAGGCCTTCACTGAATGGTCAACAAAGTCTACCCAGTCTTGTGAAGTCTCCTTTTTGGTTTCTCTGAACTTGATCCTGTACTGTTCAGTGGTTAAGCCATAACCATCAAGGAGTGCATTCTTAAGAACTGTAAAATTATTGGCATCACTTTCCTTAACAGTAAGGAGCCATAGGATAGCAGCCCACTGCCTTTGAGGGACCTCCTGTACAACACAGGCCCTCTCAAGTGCAGCAAACCACTTGTTAATGTCATCCCCCTCTTTGTAAGGGGGAACTATCTTGTGCAGATTCCTAGAATCATGCTCTTTTGCAGGATGACTATTTGGAATACTGCTGCTGCCACCATGGGGTCCAAACCCCAACCTCTGCCTTTCTTTTTCTAAGTCAAATGCTTCCCTGTCAAGATCCAGCTGTTGCTTTTTAAACTTCAGCCTGGACTCTTCCACTCTCAATCTATTGAGTTCCCTTTCTAACATTCTGTCTTCAGGGAGGGTGGGTTGGTCATGCCTTGACTCAGAAGAATGGTGTGAAAGAACAGAGGGAGACCTGTCCCTAACAGATGGCACTGTAACATTCTGGCCTACAGAAGTAACACTCCTACTGTGATGAGAAGTAACACTCTTACTGTGATGTGAAGTCACATTAGTACCAGCTATGCTAGGTGGCCTGCTAAGGGTCAGGTTGGGAAGGTTCCCTTCCAAATCTTTCACTGGGGGTGCCCCAGAGTCAGAGTGGGAACCATCAGCTAATTTCTCACCAGAAGGTCCAACTAATGTCTTATCTTGTTCAATGAGCATATTTACTAACAGTTGTCTTGAGGGATTCTTCCCTACCCCTAAACCTCTATCTATGCAGAGACTCCTTGCTTCCTTCCAGCTAAGGTTGTCATAAGCTATGCTGGCCAGATCAAGAGTTTGGCCTGTACCAGACATGATAGACAAGAGTTTAAGGGACAGAAAAAAAAAGAAAAAGTTACAGAACTTTTTAAAGAACAGAAAAAAACTTTTAAAACTTTTTAAGAACTTTTTGAAAGTTTTAGAGGTACTTTTCAGCACTTAGCAAAGAAGTGAGAGGAGAAAAGCAAAACATTTTGGTTAGGTGTACATACACTGAACTTGTTTTGTATATTATTCTTTTATGAAAAGTACAATATGACAAAGTGGTAAGTAGTTGCAAGTACTTATCCCACCGCTGCACAACCAATGTAGGAGGCTGGACTGGCTTGTAGTGTGTACCAAGGGGTACTTACACCTTGCACCAGGCCCAGGTATCCCTTATTAGTGTAGAGGGGTGTCTAGCAGCTTAGGCTGATAGAAAAGGTAGCTTAGCAGAGCAGCTTAGGCTGAACTAGGAGACGAGTGAAGCTCCTACAGTACCACTAGTGTCATATGCACAATATCACAAGAAAACACAATACACAGATATACTAAAAATAAAGGTACTTTATTTTTATGACAATATGCCAAAGTATCTCAGTGAGTACCCTCAGTATGAGGATAGCAAATATACACACGATATATGTACACAATACCAAAATATGCAGTAATAGCAATAGCAAACAGTGCAAACAATGTATAGTCACAATAGAATGCAATGGGGGCACATAGGGATAGGGGCAACACAAACCATATACTCTAGAAGTGGAATGAGAACCACGAATGGACCCCAAACCTATGTGACCTTGTAGAGGGTCGCTGGGACTGTAAGAAAACAGGGAGGGTTAGAAAAATAGCCCACCCCAAGACCCTGAAAAGTGGGTGCAAAGTGCACCTAAGTTCCCCAGAGAGCACAGAAGTCGTGATAGGGGAATTCTGCAAGGAAGACCAACACCAGCAATGCAACAACAATGGATTTCCTGACGAGAGTACCTGTGGAACAAGGGGACCAAGTCCAAGAGTCACGATCAAGTCGGGAGTGGGCAGATGCCCAGGAAATGCCAGCTGTGGGTGCAAAGAAGCTGCCACTGGATGGTAGAAGCTGTGGATTCTGCAAGAACGACAAGGGCTAGAAACTTCTCCTTTGGAGGATGGATGTCCCACGTTGGGAAGAGTTGTGCAGAGGTGTTTCCGTGCAAAAAGACCGCAAACAAGCATTGCTAGCTGCAAGGGTCGCGGTTAGGGTTTTTGGATGCTGCTGTGGCCCAGGAGGGACCAGGATGTCGTCAATTGCATGAGGGGACAGAGGGGGCACCCAGCAAGACAATGAGCCCTCTCAGAAGCAAGCATCACCCGCAGAAGTGCCAGAACAGGCACTACAAAATGGATTGAACTGGAGCTCACCCGAAGTCATGAAAGAGGGTCCAACGACGCCGGAGGACAACTCAGGAGGTCGTGCACTGCAGGTTAGAGTGCCAGGGACCCAGGCTTGGCTGTGCACAAAGGAAATCCTGGAAGAGTGCACAGGAGCCGGAGTAGCTGCAAAACACGCAGTTCCCAGCAATGCAGTCTGGCGTGGGGAGGCAAGGACTTACCTCCACCAAACTTGGACTGAAGAGTCACTGAACTGTGGGAGTCACTTGGACAGAGTTGCTGCGTTCAAGAGACCTCGCTCGTCGTGCTGAGAGGAGACCCAGAGGACCGGTGATGCAGTTCTTTGATGCCTGCGGTTGCAGGGGGAAGATTCCGTCGACCCACGGGAGATTTCTTCGGAGCTTCTAGTGCAGAAAGGAGGCAGACTACCCCCACAGCATGCACCACCAGGAAAACAGTCGAGAAGGCGGCAGGATCAGCGTTACAAGGTCGCAGTAGTCGTCTTTTCTACTTTGTTGCAGTTTTGCAGACTTCCAGCGCGGTCAGCAGTCGATTCCTTGGCAGAAGGTGAAGAGAGAGATGCAGAGGAACTCTGATGAGCTCTTGCATTCGTTATCTCAAGAATTCCCTAAAGCAGAGACCCTAAATAGCCAGAAAAGGAGGTTTGGCTACTTAGGAGAGAGGATAGGCTAGCAACACCTAGAGGAGCCTATCAGAAGGAGTATCTGACGTCACCTGCTGGCCCTGGCCACTCAGAGCAGTCCAGTGTGCCAGCAGCACCTCTGTTTCCAAGATGGCAGAGGTCTGGAGCACACTGGAGGAGCTCTGGGCACCTCCTAGGGGAGGTGCAGGTCAGGGGAGTGGTCACTCCCCTTTCCTTTGTCCAGTTTCACGCCAGAGCAGGGCTGGGGGATCCCTGAACCGGTGTAGACTGGCTTATGTAGAGAGGGGCACCATCTGTGCCCATGAAAGCATATCCAGAGGCTGGGGGAGGCTACTCCTCCCCTGCCTTAACACCTTTTTCCAAAAAAAAAGGGTGTAACACCCTCTCTCAGAGGAAGTCCTTTGTTCTGCCTTCCTGGGCTAAGCCTGGCTGGACCCCAGGAGGGCAGAAACCTGTCTGAGGGGTTGGCAGCAGCAGCAGCTGCATTGAAACCCCAGGAAAGGCATTTTGGCAGTACCCGGGTCTGTGCTAGAGACCCGGGGAATCATGGGATTGTCTCCCCAATACTAGGATGGCATTGGGGGGGCAATTCCATGATCTTAGACATGTTACATGGCCATGTTCAGAGTTACCATTGTGAAGCTACACATAGGTAGTGACCTATGTGTAGTGCACGCGTGTAATGGTGTCCCCGCACTCACAAAGTCCGGGGAATACGCCCTGAACAATGTGGGGGCACCTTGGCTAGTGCCAGGGTGCCCACACACTAAGTAACTTAGCACCCAACCTTTACCAGGTAAAGGTTAGACATATAGGTGACTTATAAGTTACTTAAGTGCAGTGGTAAATGGCTGTGAAATAACGTGGACGTTATTTCACTCAGGCTGCAGTGGCAGGCCTGTGTAAGAATTGTCAGAGCTCCCTATGGGTGGCAAAAGAAATGCTGCAGCCCATAGGGATCTCCTGGAACCCCAATACCCTGGGTACCTCAGTACCATATACTAGGGAATTATAAGGGTGTTCCAGTATGCCAATGTAAATTGGTGAAATTGGTCACTAGCCTGTTAGTGACAATTTGTAAAGGGAGAGCATAACCACTGAGGTTCTGGTTAGCAGAACCTCAGTGAGACAGTTAGGCATAACACAGGGAACACATACATATAGGTCACAAACTTATGAGCACTTGGGTCCTGGCTAGCAGGGTCCCAGTGACACATAACAAACATACTGAAAACATAGGGTTTTCACTATGAGCACTGGGCCCTGGCTGGCCGGATCCCAGTGAGACAGTGAAAACACCCTGACATACACTCACAAACAGGCCAAAAGTGGGGGTAACAAGGCTAGAAAGAGGCTACTTTCTCACACTTACTGAATATATTTATGAAAGGAGCTCCAATACCCCCTTTTTGGCTTGGGGCTGAGATTGTTCCCATCTATAAAAAATCCCAGGAATCATCCAAAGAATAGAGAATCTTTTGACCCTCTAGAGATCAGAAATGTGTGCATCTGAATATAACATTTCAGACTTACAGGCTAGTTTTAGGGGAACGTTTAGTACAACTGATCTGGTTTCGCAGTATTACCTATTATTGGAAAAGTATGTTATACTTTGAAAAATATCTCTTTTGAGGCCTTTGTGGACCTGAGATATACTTTTGATAACTTTGTGATCTCTAGGACTCCCTTGCAAGTTTAAATGTCCCCCGTCCTAGCTAAATGTTCTAATGTGTATGTCGGATGCAAAATGTCCTCAGGTAAGATGGGGATCAAATGGATCTCTGCACAATCTTGCCAGTGAATAAGGGGTGTGGATAATAGGGATGTCTTTGACCCCTACACTTTTTTCTTTGTATGGAAGTCGGGTTTCTTAATGACCCTCTAAAACAGGGGTCTCCAACCGTTATTGTAATTGGAGCTTCTGGTGTTCAATGAAAAATACACCAAGCTACAAATATTTTATTGCGGTAACACAAGTGACATCAGGCAATATGACATTAGTGGCCACCATATGAAAAATTACCAGCAGTGGTCACCTCAGTGTATCGAACAGGGTTGTCATCAGTAATGTGAAAAAGGCTTCATCAATTTGGACTGCCTCTGCATGGTTAATACAAGGCAGCAATAGCGGCAATGCCCTGACACCAAGGTAAAAATATCAGTAATAAGTCTCTCCAGTGACTCATGATTTTTCACTCAAATATCAGCTTTCAATATACTAAATATATATTGGAACTTTACATTTTTTCCTCCAAACATCAAGTTATGATTTCAGAAAACTACACACAATTTCGACATGAATAAACTCTTTTCAATTTTGGAATGCATTTATTCAACCAAGCAAAAACTTTACACTTACGAGATGGGGCTGCACACAGGATAGCTACTCACAAGTAGCTGGAGCGCTACCAGTAGCCCACGAGCTACACATTGGAGATGGCTGTTCTAGAAGATGAACCAAGGTTATGATGTTTTAAGAATACAATACATGTCACAACTGTGTAGATGACATGTCAGCTTTCAGAATGCCAATTTTCAGAAAAGGTTTCAAATTTTTTCAGTCTGAAGGGATTGTCAGTTAAGATGTCCATTACCACATGTGTGGCATTTAGACCCACAAACGTGTAGTTAGGCGGACAATTACTTCCTTCGTTATAAAAGATAATGACCTCTTGAATATGAGATAAAAAATTAAGTAATTTTGTTGTCTGTGCTTAACTATAGCACTGATGTCGATTTTGTATTTATAGTTATTTTTTGTCTATATTCATTATCATGTTTCCTGTCTTTTAGGGATTTATCATCAGAAATATATTTATGTGGCTGACAAACATTGCATTCCTTAGTGCTACAGCAAAGTTGGTATTTAAAAATGGTTGCCGATTTCTGTTATGTTTGCCATGGGAAAGTTCTAAGTAGAAATATATATACTATGTTTTTGCATGATTTCACTTCCAGCCTTCAAGGTTTTATTGAAGCAAAGTTAGGAAATGAAACCATCACTAATCTCTAGGGTATCTGTGTTCATAATTAAAATAAAAATACATGCCAATTTGTTTTTAACGTACATTGATATATATCTTTGTTTCTATATTAACACATTCAATTCTCCTGTGAGGGCAAACATGTTTTTTACCCTTCCATTTCTCTGCAATGTTATATTTTCCTGCTTTGGTTTGGTGTCCTTTTTCTATTGCTGCCAGTGTCATGTTTTTTTAATTAAAAAAAGCATATATTATTTTTCTCTTTGCCAAATTATTAATCCTTTCACAGTGCATGGGATAGTCTTTGACCTATACATCATCCTTTTAGCATTAATAGAACCCAGAGAGTGTATAAATAAATGTAAATGTGAATCATTTTAATTGCTGTTAAGATTTTAAAATTTTTAATTGCGAGGAAAGTGATAATTTGCCATAATCCAAAACTGGGCAAAACAGAAATTGGCAATTCCTATAAATCAGCAACAGATGCAATGAATTATAAATAAATTAAAAGTACAAACTCAACCTCTTCATTGACCAATAGTTTCAGACTGTTATAATAAAGGATTACATATGACACGTGCAACTAAGGAGAAGGTTTTGAAATATGAAATATGCTAATTCCTTAACTGTCCAAGAAAATGTAATGGCTTATGAGAAACAAAAGCACCACTTAAAACACATTTTTAAATATAAGACAAATAATGCTCGATTTACAAGACATGTTTTAATGGTATACATTGTTCACTCATTCAATAACAAAGTATTTTGAGAACTAGTAACTTTGGTTTGCTGAAAACGTGAATGCTTAAAATTGGACAAGCTAGTTAAACCCAATATCTTAAGTGCGTATTAACGCTGCCATTTCTACTTTTTGGGTGGTTTATCTGACATGTTCAGGAAAAAAGGTAATGTTAAATGAGATTGCCTATCTACAGCCACCATCTTTAATGCAAGGAGGACTAATGACTTATCTATATATATTTTGAAGAAAGTCCCAAAGAGACAGGCCCAACTGCTACTTACGTTCTACATGGCTATTGTCAAGGGATAATATATACCTCAGATTTGGGAAGGTGCAGTTTATGTTGTGATTTGGTTTTTTTAAAGGCATCTAGCAATACCCTGGTGACTATTGGTTGTTCTCTATACTAAGTCGACCAATAAAATTGTTTTTGAAAACAATTCTGACTGAATTAAATACATGTATAAAAGAAAACAAAATGGTTTTAAAGGGATCTCTCTGCCTTACATGGTGGGGTTGCCCTATTTTTGATGGCTAAATATTTTGTGGAATGTATACATAGCCCACTGTATTGTGCTTACATGGATTTTACAAAGGTTTTTAATTTTATTTATCAATCTGTTTTATGGGTCAAAATGCTTTTCTGACCATTTAGTCAACATAATATCAGATTTACATTTAAAAATATGAATTTATCCACCTATTATGAAACCAGAGTCTAATGCAACAAGGATACCAATTTTAACTACAGTCTGATAGCAATGTGTGCTCACACCCACACTCTTTAACATAGCTTAGTGATTTAAATATGTTATTTTTCCAGGCAAGATGTTTGCAACCAACTCTAGGTACATTGATTACCAGTGCCTTAAATTATCCTGATGATATTTTATTGTGCAATTGAACACAAGTTGTACAATCTCATGTTGGATCTACTATTTATGTTTTGTTTGCAGTAACACATTAAAGGTGAACAAAGAGAAAGCTAAGATCATGCTCTTCAGCAGCTCCTTCTTTCAAGGACATTGGTATTTGGAGCGTTTCTCCCTAAAGAAGGTCAGCACCTACAAATATGTAGGTAACCCCTTTGGCAGTACTGTAAGAGGAAAGAGCTAAACAAGACTTGAACAAATTCAGCCTACTGGTGTGTAAATACTTTAGTAAGTTGTACTGAGGTTATTCAATTCAGCCTCTAATTAAGCTCAAGAAGCTAGGATAACCACCAAATCAACCTATGGAGTTCTTATATTGTTACCTTGGCTGAAATATTCAGCTGACTGGTTGGAGGGTGCCTTCTTTTGCAGAATATTAGGACCTATAAATACTTCTGTTAGTGATGCTGCATTTAGAAATGGGTTTCACAATCAGATGAGTTGATTCTCCGTTTTAACATAGATGTGAGCCAAGAATCTAGCAGGGAAGTAGCAGGGTGATTGGTCAGAGGACTAGCTGGGTGAGACTGTGACTCGATACTGAGTTCGTGTGTGTCTCTGGAGGGAATAAAAACAAGAGAGTACCAGAAGGCTGGAAGGGAAGCAGGACAGAAGCAGAGGACTGAAGCAGGTTGGAACAAGCTGTGAATTGGGCACTAGACATCTGAAGGGAAACCACAAGTTCACATTACAGGAATATCAAGCAGGAAAATCATAAACAAACTATAATAAGTGATAGGTTGTTTTCTCCTATAAAAAATGTCTCTGTAATGTGAAAAGATATTATAGAAAGCAATGAATGGATTAATCTCACAGAAATTAAAGAAGATACCCAGCGGCTCCTATGGGGAAGGAGTGCTGGGGGATTCTCTATGCCAAAATTACAAAGCCTTGGACTCTAACTGCCACCCTTGGGGACAATAAAAAGCCATATAACAATACAAGACAGAACAACAAGGAACAGAACAACGGACACTAAAACTGAAAATGGGCAAAGCAGGACTGAAATGAGGGTTACGAACAGGGCTGACATTCTGAGAACAAGGCTAGGAAAGTTCTGCTCTCAAATAAGGCAAGACGGAAATATGCAGACTAATGGTAACAGAATACACGACAGGGAGTCTGCATATAACATGGTAGATCAAGAACAGTGCAGGCAGGAAACTATGAACTATGGCTAACACTGGAACAGAGATGCAGAAAACTTGGTACAGAAACATACACTACACATAGTCAAAAACCAGGAAAATAAGTAAAGGGGAACAAAGGAATCAGAATTAAAGGACAAGCATATAGTAACAACAGCAGAGTCACAGAGCACAAGGAGACACAACAGAAGTCAGTTGCAAGCTGGCGCACTCTGAACTCAAATGCAGTGAGAGAGCCAGGTGCAAGGAATTATCCAGGCGCAGGGAATCAGGGTTTCACCAATAAAGGGGAGCTTGACCTAAGGCTTGTAGGAAGGAAGACCAAGGAAATAGGGGACACAAGACAGGGAACAGGATAACCTGGAATGGAGTGTGGATCCGAGCAAACATAGAGACGGGTCTGGAATACAGACATAAAAGGTTCAAAATAACTATAGGACCTAGGAACAACTCTAGCGAATAAGAAACCACCACCAGGATGTGATCTAGGAAGGGTCTGAAGACAGAATGAACTACAAGGACCAGGATGCATCAGGACAATAAAATGGAAGCCTGGGCGGGAATACAAAGAATATCTAACAAGGCAAGGTGTAGAACTGTATAATCTCAAATTAGTGATAAAAGGGCCTTCATGAGCTCTGCATAGTGACAGGTTAGCAGAATCCTGACAATGCGGCTGTTTACAATCAGTAGGGGTAAGCCTAAAACTATTTATTGGTATATCTATAAAGAATGATGTCCTTCTAAAAGTGGCTAACTATTATGGTGTTTATTTGTTCTTTCAAAGATAGTTGAATGCACTCAATTTAAAGATCACCCCTTGTATAACAATATTAGGCAAACAGATTTTAAGGGACCCATTAGACATATTATTACCATCAGTTAATTAAAGCTGATAGTTGGTTTCCTACAATAAAATCAACACAGAATCCTTATCATAGTTTACTGGTCAGCACAAGTTATTACAATATGAATGAATAAAATGCAACTTTAAAATTCATTAACTTGATTCAATCATCTATCAGAGGTAGAAGAATATGGGGTGTAAATTTCAAATGTTTGGATCATCTGCTGGTCAATGTTAAAAAACTGCACATTGAAGAATCTGGACATTTGCTCAGACAAACCTTTGGAAACATCAAATGAATGATTTTAATTGTTGTAAAAATTTGAATTCAGACAAAAAGAATGGACATGATTATTTGTTTGAATTTCATGATACTCTGACAAAATTGTTAGAGAACAAATAATTGCTACCAATGGGAAAAGACTTCATGTTTATATGTTTTCTGTAAATTGATAAAATTATAATAATAAACTGAGGAATCATTGCCATCATGACAAAGGCGAAAGTAGAACTACTGTCATGACCCCTTGCTTTTTCCAACCCTTGTTATCTTCTTGTTTGCACACCACACCCATACTCTTCAAGATTTAGAAATCACTGAGGCACCCCACCCACCCACTTAATTGTTCTAAGTTGGCCAGTCATGCTGGCCCAGCGTGAGGGAACAAGGCCAAGCTGAATAGCCAGCAATGAAGACCTCTTGAAAACCTCTCAACCAAGACAAGCACTTCAAACAAAGTAAAAGAAAGAAATATGATAGTATGTGCCAAATTAATTAACTAAAAATCTTACGTTATGCCCTGTGATCCGTCCCTTCAGTGTACATCGTTTTTAAGACTGATGGATCCAGCATTCATATTTCCCCAAACCTTTTCAGCCAGTGGATCTAGAAACCCCTGACTCATCTACATTTCTTCCTTTTCATCATGTCCAACAAGCATACATTATTTCTGCATAAACAGTTCACCAGTTTGGACTCCACTTGCACAACAAAGATTTGCTGATCGTCTGTTTCACCACATGCCATCATCCATCTTAGGGATAATTCCCACTCAATAGTTAGGTCGGGCAAACGCTTCTCCATTGTGAAATACATTCTATGAGTCAAAGGACTTGACTCAAAATGTAGCTGAACTTGGTTAAGACATAGAATAATCCCATCTAGGTTAAAGAGATAGACTAAGTATTCCAATGAAATTTAGGGTATCCTATACCCGGTATGGAGAGCCAGGCTAAGATGGTAGATTCTGCTTCTTCATCCACGTTAGCCTGTCACCCAAAGTGATGTTGGAGGTATTAAAACTGAGGTAAAACATTTTCCTCCAGCTATTCCCTTGAGTCAGCTGTCTTCCAGGAAGAATAAACTCCACATCTCAACTGAAACACAGAGGCCTTTTGGTGTGAAACAACCGGAATGATGTCTCACAAGAACTGTAACATTTGTCAAGCTTTAAAGGGGCTGCAGTGGCGAGTAAAGGAATAGTACTGGTTTGGCCTTCTTGAGGATATGCCTTTTTAAAAATCTTTTTTTCTAGTTCTGAACCATTTTATCGTTTGGGGGACTCTTTCGTAAGCTGAATGCTCAATTGCAGACTACAAAACTGGATTCTATGTCATAGTTAGTGGCAGAGCTTTATTTCTCCTTGCAGCTCACGCAGACAATGGCATTTTCTAGTGACACTGTTTTGCATGAAGATTCACAACGTAAACTCCCCTCTCCAAGGTGTCCAGTAATTAAAGGTGGCACGATGCAAAGAATGGAAAAATGAAAAAAACATTAAAAAATGCAAGGACAATTTACTGCCACTTTATGGCATCTCTACTCATTACAAAGAGGTAATTCTGCAGAGTTGTCAACCATCATGCAAAATTAGTCCTGAGGCTTCAAATGTCTTAATTACGTATGATTGTTGGCGTTTTATCCAAAACACATACAGTAAACGCATACTGGTAGATAATAATATTTATTCCTTAATCTCATTAGCCTAGCACCTTTTAACTCACAATTAATGCTTCATTATGCTATTCTTCTGTCTGTCTTTTCAGTTAAATTCTCCAGTATTTAATTTTAATGAGTCATGATTCATTGTAAAGCATTTGAGCAGCAGACATGCAAATTAAAAACATGTTTAGTATAAATGGTTCTTTGTGGACTACTGGATGGGAGTACTCTGGGGGAATTCCTCTCATTGCTTTATGTGAGAGTTGATCAGACATCTTGGAAAGGCACCCAGTTGACTGATTCTGTTATTTACGCTGCAAATTCTCAACAAACATGCTATGGTACTAGGGACAGCCAGCCTGTGGTTTTTCAGTTATGTGACAGTGAGATGGTGTGAGCTATAGCAAACTTTAAATACCTCCATTAATAACAATACATATGTTTCTTTCGGGAAACCTTCCACATAAAATACAATAGTCGTAAAATCAGGGCCTGCTCAACCGCAAAAACTATCATTGGACAAAAGTTTGTGGACTCATGAATATTAGGAAATTTCATCCACTGTACATACCTCAACACATTTTGTAAACCACCTTGTACATATTTGAATGGCCAGAAATGATTTCTATATGAAATTTAGAGAAGTTACCTTGCATACAATGTTAACAATGTTAACAAGATGTGCCTGATACAAAGGCTTGTGAACCACTATGAAAATGCACGAAAAGAAATAAAAACACCCCATATTCTTATTCATTTAACAGTATGCATCTCAAGCCATCTTCATTAGCTGAGTTGCTTTTCTGGAAACCAGAGGTGCTTTCCTGTCTCCTCCTATAAAACCATCTTATATCAAATCACGTCACTGCAAGAGTGAAATATGGGCAACACCTCACTTTTATTTCACCGTCCCGGCTGAGAAGTCCCATCTCTGCTGATTACAACCCTTCTGGGCCATGCTCAATCAACAGTACGTAAGGGCCACCCTTTCCTTATCAACCCCTTCCCATGGCCCTTATACCTTCAAGTCCATGCCATACCCTCATAACAATACTATTTCGAATCACCATTATGAGAATGTGTAGGCCTTAGCTATGGCTTACATTTTGGTGAAGTCCATGCTCTTCCCAAAAATACAGGTTAGGATCTTCATAATCAATACACCCTATATGGGAGATGTCGTTCAATGCTTCTTTGTGTTCTCTATCAGGGATATGGAGCAAAGCTCAATAATTCTTAAGGGTTTGAGATTCTCCAGTTGGACCTATAGAGGTTGCTAAAATCTTACAGTCCTAGCAGGCAAGCACGCTACAGCCTGGTTCTGAGTTGGTTAGGGTTTACTGACTCGTGCAAATCCCTGTTTCAGTCAGAACTCCAATTTGGCTGGTGGTTATCCCATTTGAAATTACCCAAGTTGTAATAATTACTTGGTGCAGTAAATATCACCTCTGAAACATTCAGAATTAGGATCTTAGGAGACTATCGTTTGTCAGGAGTGAATATTTGTCTACTTATGTTTTTTAGGTTTTGAGTGTGTTGTATGGTGGGCTACAAATAATCCACAGTGATTCCAATGGTCTGACTTTGGAAGTGCTCTAAGTGAGCCTAGCCAGGTCTCAAATACCATTAGCCCTGTGGTTTCCCTTATGCAGAAGATCAAAGCTCTCTTGATGAGTTGTCTTCCAGGCTGTTGAATACAGTCAGCGATCTCATAATGGTAGAAGCTTGATAACAACAAAGCATGCGTTCACATCTTACTCATTATTAATGTTCTCTAAGCATCAAGAGTGACCACTCATTTGTTTTCCTGCAATAAATGAAAACATTGCTCCCACAAGCAAGGAGCTGCTATTTAAAGCAGCTTCCTGCTTGAAGGTGCAATGCCGTCTCCCTCAGGACATGGAAAGCTGGTTAAGGCTGCAGGGATCTTCAGTCTCCAACTGCGTCCCTGTCACTCCCTCTCTTTCTCTCTCTTCCATCCCGCACTGGGATGGAAGAGAGAGACAGTGATTGTCAATGCAATGATCTCTCCATGCAATAACTTCACAGAGTCACACTAGCAAAATGTTTGGCGCAAATGTTATAGTTTTGTTTGGATGCAGAGAAAAACATAGTCACTTCTAAACTAATGGTCGAAGTCTTGTGCTGTCACTCAGTAGGCTGAAGGTTCAAATCCTAGTATCGCTTGGCAGTGTGTTTGTTTATTTACTAGTGTATTCTGCTAAACCTTCCTAGTGATGGAACATCCACATTTTTTACCAATTACATGTGAGTTGACTGTCATAGGTATGTCTGGAAGCATCACAGTAGGGCGTCACCTATGGTATAAAGTTAGGGTCGCAGAACCCCATACTGGAAGTTGTGGGCTCAACTCCAAATGTGCTCATGGTCATTTTCTTTCTTTAATTTCTTTCACACTTCAAAAGTTTAAGATTCATACTGAAAGGTGATCTCACTCTTTTTAATTGACAAATACATTTTTTTCAATTTGTCAAGAAATATGTCATTCTAAGTATATCATTCATCAAAGCCTAAAAATCTCTCTCCCTCTCACTCTCTCTTCCTCTCTCTTCTTCTCTCTCTCTCTCTCTTTCAGTCTCTTTCTCACACTCACACTCACAAACCCACTCAGACACCCACTCACAGACTCACTCTGACTCACACACCCACTCACAGCACCCTCTCACAGACCAAGACAGACACTGATGCACCAACTCACAGGCCCACTAAGACACTGATGCACCCACTCTCACACCCAGACAGGCACTCTCACAGCCACTCTCACACCCAGATACACCCTGTCACACCTATTCTCACACCCAGAGAGTCAGGCTGCGGCCAATTCCCACATTTGCATGGCCAAAGTCCTAAATGCTTGGAGTTAGGTGGTTAGGGGATTGTCTACAGTACCCTGTAGCCAATACCTGTTGTGCACGGCCTGCCTCCAACAGCCACTGTGCACGGCCAAAGGCCATGAGCAGCCGTGGTTGGATTAATGTATAACAATGACAACTACTTCAGATTAAAAATCCATAGAAATTCACAGAAATATTTAATAATCCTCACCGGTGGAAAGGACATGAGCCACACCATGGAGTTGTAAAGTTTTGCAGTTTAAACTATATTTGCTTGCGGCAACAATGAGAAGCAAACAATGAGTATTGACCTCGAACAAGTCTTGGTCACGTGATTCGCAGTTTACGTACACACACTTTAAATAACTACCAAAAAAAACAAAAGAAAGACTTACACATTGAATCCATTCTACTGAACATTGCAATCAATTAAAAAAAACGAATTTACAGTTTGGTAAACTAAGAAAATGAATAATCATAATAAAACGAGAACCCAAATCCTTGCCATCAATCGCCTATCAATAATTACTGAAATAATATTCCCAAATTAAACATAAACAGACAATAGTCATGGGCGATAACTTTGTGGTTGCCAATTAAGAATAATGCTATTGTAGGCGTTCATCATCAAAGCATTAAAAAAACAATTTAACATAAATAAGCAACACCAATGCTGCTATGGCCACTGGAAGTCATTGCATCCTAGTAATTTAGCTATAGTGGCATAGCAACACTACTCATCTTAGACTTCCTATCTCAACATTTTGATTCTTGTCTGTCTATCTGCTCTCAAAATACAGGCTTCCGAAGCTTGTAGTAATCTGAAAGAAATGACATGTAGACAGTTATCAAATTAATCATGAGATATAGACCTCAAAATACTATACTGCGGATCACTCTCCTTATTTTTATAGAGAGGAGAAAGCAAAGAAGAGTTGAGAATCATGCACAGACAAAGATAAGAAGGAAAGAAACAATAACAATCTTATCAGAATACTGTTCACTCCAAATGGGCTTCTAAACCCTCATCAGTATTCATCCCTCTGGGACTCAAGCATCAAGCTTCCAAAATCAAACATGACGTAAGCTGGTGTAATGTAGATAGCCTATTACCTCCCCTAGGAGTTTTGGGAACAGAGTCAAGAGCAAAAAATCTAGCCTTTTTCCAATCACCTGCATTGGCTTCATGGGCTTCATTAAAATGTTTGGCTGTGCCATATGATCCATCATTATATGTAATGGAGCGCCAACATTCTAAAATGTGCTTTTTGACAGGAAACAAAGTGGATCCAATGTACCACTTCCGACAGGGACATATGATGGCATACACTACAACATCTGTGGTGCTAGTAATAGATTTCATAATTTTGTTAATTGGCTACCACAAAGTCAATGTCAATGACTATTGTTTGTTTATGTTTAATTTGGGAATATAATTTCAGTAATTATTGTTATGCGATTAATGGCAAGTGTCTCTCTCTTTTTTTGTAGAAGTTCTTTAAAGTGTGTGTACACATACTGCTAATCACATGGCCAAGACCCGCTCCAGGTTGAAATGTGTTGTTTGTTTCTCTGTGTTTCTCCTTGTTGCTGCAAGGAAATATAGTTTAAACTGCAAAAATTCACAACTCCATGGTGTGGCTCATTTCCTTTCTACCGGTGAGGATTACCAGTGGTTCGTGCTGGATGTTATCGCTAGAAGGGCAGCACGCCGCAGGAGCCCCGGTCCGCAGGTTTGCACCCTGTCCAAGTAGGAATCCTCAACCTAGTCAGGGTAAGGGAGTCACACAGCTAAAAGAAGCCCTGCTCACTACCTTGGCTCAAGCAGTTAGGCTTATCTCAGAAGCAATGTGTAAAGTATTTGCACACACACACACACATACACACACAGACACATACACACACACACACAGTAACACAGTAAAAACACCACAAAAGTACTCCACACAGGTTTAGAAAAATAGCCAATATTTATCTAAGTAAGACAAGACCAAAATAACAAAATTCCAACATATAGAAGTAAAGATACAAATTTTCAAAAGATTAATTCATAGTATAGCGCTTAAAAACACAATAGCTCCAATTGGGGCTATAACAACAACTTCACAGAGTCGTTTCCAACAGTCCAATGCCACTCACAAGGGAATGCGGGCCAGTCATGGAGTCACATGGATCCCGGGTACAGTATTCTGGAAGACGATGAGGGAGGTGAGGTGTAGCGTATCTGGTGTGGTGTTGGTTCCTTACTGCCACTGGGGAGGTAAGGAGTCAGTTCCTCACTGCTAGGCAGGGGAGTTGAGGTGTTGGTTCTTTACGGTTGCAGGGGAAGTGATGCATCGTAGGCGGCGGAGCCAATTAATCCACCTAATCAAGACATGAGGTATTGACCCTGGGTGTCATAATCACACCACGGGGCCAGAGGAGCTGCGGCGGAGTCAAAGCCTGGTACCACGGATGTCGGTCACATGGTACTCAGTCCAAGCCCTTGGAGAACTTTTGGAAGCAGGATGTAGAAAGGAAAGTCCAGTCTTTTCACTCCCAGGACAAAAGCAGCAAGCAGCAGTCCATCACTTGCAGTCCCTCCTACAGCATCCCACTCTTCTTCCTGTCAGAATGTCCTCAGTGCAGAAGGATTCTAATTTTGTGGTGTTGGAGGTCCAGCACTTATACCCATTTCTGTCTTTCAAGTAGGCGAACTCCAAAGAGAAGTCTTTGTAGTGCACAATAACCAGCCTTTCCCTGCCCTGGCCCCAGACACACTTCAGGGGGTTGGAGACTGCTTTGTGTGAGGATAAGCAAGGCCCCATTCAGGTGCAAGTGTCAGCTAGCCCAGGAAGACCCATCAGAAATACAGGGCACACCTTAGCCCCCTTTGTGTGACTGTGCAAAAGAAGAACCACCGGTGAAGAAGAACAGTCAGTACTGCACCCAAGAAAATGGATGCAGGTTCCTGGTTGGTGCGGATGATGTCCCATGCCGGATGGATAATTGTAGTCTGGTTTGCGTTGCTGGATTCTGCCAACAAGCATTGGCACATGCAAAGCATGTAGTCAGTGGAAAATGGCGCTGCCTGGGACCAGGAGGGACCTGGTGGACTCTACCCAGGAGGGGGAGAAAGAGGGGTTTCTCAGCAACTCAGAGAACCCAGAGACGACTAGACAGGAGTACCATAGCACGGGGACAAAGAAAGTGCAAAAGGAGGCCCACGCAGCACTACGCAAAGGGATCCCACGCCACTGGAAAACCAGTCAGGAAGCTGCGTGGCGCAGGATAGAGTGCTGAGGGCTGGAGCTGCACAGTGCATGAAGAACTTCATGGAAGGAAGCCAACAAGCCTTCAATCAATCAATCAAACATTTGTAAAGCGCGCTACTCACCCGCTAGGATCTCCAGGTGCTGAAAGGGGGGAGGGAAGGACTGCTATTGCTCGAATAACCAGGTCTTGAGGTGTTTCCTGAAGGTCAGGAGGTCCTGGGTCTGTCGTAGGTGGGCAGGGGAGGGTGTTCCATGTCTTGGTGGCGAGGTGGGAGAAGGATCTGCCACCAGCTGTAGTTCGATGGATGCGAGGGACGGCAGCGAGGGCAAGGTTGGCGGAGCGGAGTTGGTGGGTGGGAGTGTGGAAGGTGAGTTGCTCGTTGAGGTAGACCGGGCCTGTTTTGTGAAGAGCTTTGTGGGCGTGGATGAGAAGTTTGAAGGTGATCTTCTTGGTTACGGGAAGCCAGTGAAGGTCTCTGAGGTGGGCTAAGATGTGGTCGCAGCATGGGATGTTAAGGATGAGGTGTGCGGAGGCGTTCTGTATACGTTGTAGTTTCTTCTGGAACTTGGCTGTGGTTCCTGGGTAGAGCGCGTTGCCGTAGTCCAGTCTGCTGCTGACGAGGGCACGGGTGACCGTCCTTCTTGCTTCGGTGGGGATCCATCAGAAAATCTTGCGAAGCATGCGGAGGGTGTTGAAGCAGGAAGATGAGACGGTATTGACTTGCTGGGTCATGGTGAACGATGAGTCTAGGATGAACCCTAGGTTGTGGGCGTGGGTGGTGGGTGTTGGAGCCGAGGATGAGGATCTCTGTCTTGTCTGACTTAAGTTTGAGGTGGCTCTTCTCCATCCAGTTGGCGATGGCATGCAGTCTGTCGTGGAGGTTGGTTTTGGCGGTGGCAGGGTCCTTGGTGAGTGAGAGGATCAGCTGAGTAGCGTAGGAGACGATGTTGAGGTTGTGGGATCGGACGATGTTGGTGAGCGGTGCCATGTAGATGTTAAAAAGAGTTGGGCTGAGAGAAGACTCTTGGGGAACGCCACAGATGGTTTTGGTGGCTCCCGACAGGAAGGGAGATAGGCGGACTCTCTGAGTTCTGCCGGAGAGGAAGGATGTGATCCAGTCCAGAGCCTTGTGGTGGATCCTGGTGACGTAGAGGCGAGCGCAGAGGGTGTGGTGGCAGATGGTGTCAAAGGCAGCCGAGAGGTCCAGGAGGATGAGGGCCGCGGTTTCGCCTTTGTCGAGCATGGTCCTGATGTCGTCGGTTGCGGCGATGAGGGTGGTCTTGGTGCTGTGCTTCCTATGGAATCCAGATTGGGAGATGTCCAGCGTGTTGTTGTCCTCCAGGAAGTGGGTCAGTTGGCTGTTGACGATCTCCTCGATGACTTTCACTGGGAAGGGGAGGAGGGAGATGGGTCGGTAATTCTTGAGGTCTTCGGTGTCCGCTTTGGGTTTCTTCAGCAGGGCTTGGACTTCGGCATGCTTCCAGCTCTCCAGGAAAGTGGCGGTCTTGAAGGAGCTATTGATGATCATCAGGAGTTCGGGGGCGATGATGGGGCTCACTTTGTTGAAGACATGGTGGGGGCAGGGGTCGGAGGGAGATTCGGAGTGGATGGTGCATATTGTTTTGATGGTGTCCTCGTCATTGATGTGGGTCCAGGAGAGCAGGAGGTTGGTGTGGCTGGGTGCGTCGGGGTTGGTGGTGGCCGTGGTGGTAGTGGGGGCGAGAAGTTGAAGCTGTCGTGAATTTCTGTGACTTTGCGATGGAAAAAGGTCGCAGAGGTCTTGCGATGGAGGGGGTCTATGGAGTAGGACCTGGGGTTGGTGTCTTGGGCGTTATTGTCGATTCAATCTTTATAGAAGGATCTTTTGGTGGTCCGGATGAGCTGGTGGTGCTTCCGGATGGCTGTCTTGAGGGCTGCGTGGGTGCTCTCTGTTGGTTTGTTGCGCCACTTCTTCTCGATTTTCCAGCACTCCCGCTTGGAGGCCTGAAGGTCGGTGGTGAACCAGATAGCCTTGGTGTTGGTGCGGTTGTTGGAGGATTTCCTGAGCGGAGCAAGGGTGTTCGCAGTTGTCTAGCCAATGTCTGAGGTTAAGGGAAGCTGTGTTGGGGTGGGTGGTACTAGGTGGCGGGCCTGGGCGAGGGTGGAGATCAGCTGGTCTTCTGAGATCTTGTTCCAGCTGCGGCGGGGGATCTGTTGTGGGCCGTGGTGAATGGCAGGTTTCTGGAAGGTGAAGTGGACGCAGCAGTGGTCGGCCCAGTGGAGTTCGGTGGTATGGCTGAAGGTGACGTGGCTGCTGGCGGAGAAGACGGGGTTGAGCGTGTGGCCGGTGGAGTGTGTGGGCGTTGTGACCAGTTGTTTGAGACCGAGGTTGGCGTGTTTGTCGATCAGAGCGGTGGAGTTGCTGTTGTTGGCGTTCTCAAAGTGAAAATTCAAGTTGCCGAGGAGAATGTAGTCTGTAGAGGCTAGGGTCTGGGTGCTGATTATGTCGGCGATGGAGTCACTGAACTGTGGTTGGGGCCTGGGGGCCTGTAGACAAAGGTTGCTCTGAGGGTGGTGTTGGCTTTGATGTGAATCTGGAAGTGTAGGTGTTCAGCGGCATCGATGGTGTCGTTGGTGTTAGTTGAGATTCTGATGGTGTTCTTTGGACGTTGGCGATTCCTCCTCCCGGTCTGTTGGTGCGGTCTCTGCGGGTGATCTTATAGCCTTTGGGGATGGCTATGGCGATGTCTGGTTCCGAGGAGGGATTCATCCAGGTTTCGGTGAGGAAGGCGACGTCTGGGGACGATGAGGTGAGTAGGTTCCAGAGTTCGACGGTGTGCTTGTGGACGGAGCAGGTGTTGAAGAGGATGCAGCTGAGGTGGTTGTGTGTGGTTCTGGCCAGGTGCTTGGCGGCTTGGGGCAGGTGAAGCTGCAGGTCGGACAGGAGAAGGGTCCTTGGATGTGCCTCGGGGTGGCTTGGATGTAAGTGGAGAAGCGCCCTGAGTTGAGGGCATGGAGTTCGTTGGCACTGTAGCGGTGTCTGGGGGTGTGGGGAGTGCGCTGGCCATGGGGTCTGGCACTGGGCGCGATCCAGACTCGGACGGGCGCACACGGGCTTGCCTCTGGCACGCCGGCGGCTGCCATTAAGAAGGGGGGGTGGGAGCGGTGGGCGAATGGGGGCACGAGGGGGGCAGGGCCGCAGGGATGCAGCAGCAGGAAAGAACTGCTAGGAAAGCCAAAAACGGGCCGTAGGCACGAAAAAGAAAAGCGGCGAGTAAAAGGCACAGAGATTGCACAGAAGCACAGAAATGGGACAAAACAAAGAGCAAATGGCACAGAACAAAGACAGATACAAACACACAATACTTATGGAAACCCACTAGACACCAGGGATGAGGCACAGGTGGGTGCCTGCGGGTGGTGGAGGGCATCAAGCTTGCCCCAGCAGCAAGGGCTTGGTGAAGGGCACGGGCACAGTCTGGTGGAGCTGCACAGCATGTGGCATGAGCTCAGAACTTAATAGCAGGTCAGAGGTTTCTCCTGCAACAACACGGAGAGAACACTGCAGGGGACAAGCCTTGGCAACTCCAAAACACGCAGTGCAGCGGGGTACTGTCTTGTGTGGGAAAGCAAGCTCTCACCTCAACCAAAGTTGGACAGCTGGACTTCAGGACCATTGGGACCTCTTCAGTCCACCACCCGTGTTGCTGGATCCAAGCAGTTCTTCAGGAGAGGGGACCCAAGCCACCTGTCGTCGTTACAGAGGGGTGCCTGCTGAAGCAGGGAAGTGACTCCTTCACTTCAAGGGAGATTCCTTTGTTCTTCTGGTGCAGGCTGAAGACTGGCTGTCCTCTGAGGATGCACAACCTGAAAACAGTTGCAGTTGCTGGCAGGAGCTGAAGATACAATGTTGCAAAAGTTGTCTTTGCTACTTTGTTGCAGTTTGGAGAGTTCCCGAAGGGTCCAGATGCAGTTTTGTCGGTTGAAGGTGAAGTAAAGGATGCAGAGGATTCCTGCTGGAGTCTTGCAATCCGAATCTGAGGAACCACCCAGAGGAGAGACCCTAAATAGCCCTGAAAGGGGATATTGGTCAGCTACACAGGTAAGCATCTATCAGGGGAGGGCTCTGACGTCACCTGCTGGCACCGGCCACTCAGATGCTCCCAGAGTGCCCCACCACCTTGGAATCCAAGATGGCAAAACCCAGGGACACTCTGGAGTAGCTCTGGGCACCACCCCTTGGGTGATGACGGACAGGGGAGTGGTCATTCCCCTTTCCTTTGTCCAGTTTCATGCCAGAATAGGGGCTGGGGATCCATAAACCTGTGTAGACTGGATTATGCAAGGAGGGTACCATCTGTGCCCTTCAAAGCATTTCCGGAGGCTCTGGGAGGCTACCCCTCCCATGCCTGTAACACCTATTTCCAAAGGGAGACGGTGTAACACCCCTCTCCCAAAGGAAATTCTTTGTTCTGCCTTCCTGGGTTCGAGCTGCTTAAGCAACAAGAGGGCAGAAACCAGTCTCTGAGGTGGCAGAAGCTGGAGCTGCCTGGAAAACCTCAGAAGGCTTGTATGGCAGTACTGGGGGTCCACTGTAGAGCCCCCAGAGTGCGCGGAATTATACAACCAATGCTAGAATCAGCATTGGGGTATAATTCCAAGATGTTAGACACCTTATATGGGCATATTCGGAGTTACCATTGTGCAGCTGAACATTGACCTATGTCCAGTGCACGCATAAAATGGCGTCCCCGCACTCACGAAGTCTATGGGAAATGGTCCTGGATGACGTGGGGCACCTCTGCTAGTGCAGGGGTGCCTTCACACACAGGTACTCTGCACCCAGCTGTCAGGGTTGGAAGGCCTGGTATTTGGGTGACTTATAAGTGACCTGGTGCAGTGTAAATGGATGTGAAATGGTGCGTTCACTATTTCACACAGGCTGCAATGGCAGTCCTGTAGAAGCCTTTGCATGGGCTCCCTGTGGGTGGCGAAAGTAATGCTGCAGCCCATAGGGATCCCCTGGTACCCCAATACTCTGAGTACCTATGTACCATATACTAGGGACTTATAAGGGGTGACCAGTATGCCAATTCGGGATGAAATACTGGGTTACCAGTATGCAGTGACAAACTTTAGAGGAGAGAAAGCATAAGCACTGGGGTCCTGGTTAGCAGGATCCCAGTGAGACAGTCAAACACACTGACATCAGGCAGATATTGGGGGTAACATGCCAAAATAAGGGTACTTTCCTACACATGTACTTCCAAAAGCAGCAAATTCCAGTCAGTTGATTCACCATCATCCTACTGCAGCTTTCCACAATGTTCGAATGAACACCTAAAGAGCTACTCTTCCGAATTTATGACAATAAGTGGCATACATGAACATTATCTTGATGAAATCAAAGTGTACCTAAAGCATTTCCTCTGGAAATTAGCAAAATGAGGGGTGTCATTTTGTCATGAAACTTATGATTATTGCTCTAAAAAAGTGGCTTTCAACATTTTGACTTCTGTGGAGCCCCATGTAATCCTTACTGGAACCCACGGACCCTCACTGAATCATAATTGGATTCCGGGGACCCATACTGACTCATCACTAGAAGCGCGAGTTCCCAACCTAAGCATTTTCGATGATTTGAATTGCAAAACAATACACAAAAAATACAGAAACAAGCATTCATCAAACAAATACTGAAATGATAAATTATTTAATTTAATTCACAAACAAATATTTTTTGAAAATCGAAATTTTAATGGGAAGCATGGAGCTTTTCAATATTCAATTGAGGTCACTCATCTGTCCCACTATATTCTGTTTGAAGCACTTCT
Organism: Pleurodeles waltl; assembly: GCF_031143425.1. NCBI lineage: Eukaryota > Metazoa > Chordata > Amphibia > Caudata > Salamandridae > Pleurodeles > Pleurodeles waltl. The sequence goes on from NC_090440.1 coordinate 1,765,318,184, forward strand.
GTTGCTCCCATGAATCAACTGAGGATAATAACTTCATTTTTAGCCTCCAATTTCAAATTCCTTCACATTCACAGAATGTGCTAAATTTTCAATGTTAATTGTTTTTTGTACACTTTATTAATCTATTAACATTATTTCATTTTGTTGGGAGTCACAGAGGCCCTGAGTAGGCTTCATGGATCCTCGGGGTCACCGGACCACAGGTTAAAAACACTGCTCTAGAAAGCTAAAATAAGAACACATTTTCTATTAGTTTCTCAAATATCTTTCTCATCTATGTTGGTTAATTATTTTGACATGCAGACTGAAACATGTATTTTCAACACCAGCAACATTCTATGAGTTAACTCCCTAGTGATCAACTACAGCTTCACTACAGATACCTAATGAGCAACTAGAGTGTTAACATTCTGTATTTTTGACAAAACTGTGGCACAGCTGGAAGCCATCTTGATGAAATCAAAGCTGTAAAACTGAAACTACTTGGGGGACACTGAATGGGTAAAAGGGGATCACCATAAGGCTGGACAGGGTCTCCACCACAAGAAGGAGGGGATTAAAGAATGAAAACCCTAATGAGTTCCCAAGAGGCCCCCGACAAAATTTCCAGGGAATGGATTCCCAGTCCATTCCTGAGCAAAAAGAAGGGTGATTTTAATGGGAAGATGCACACAGTTCTTTCAGGCCCATTTCCAATTAGCTACCACTATAGGCCCTTCAAGGAGGTTCCCGACTGTCAGCACACTGGTGGGCTTAACCTTAGAATGGCTAGTGTGAAGTTTAGGGAGCAGAGAGCCCAAGTTAGTGTTGGGAGGAGTGTAGAGTTTACCCTAGTGTCCCTGGGTGACAAGGAGGTGGTGCCTAAGGTCCATCAAAGTGGCTCTAGTTCCTTTGAATGGGGTGGGAGGTCTCAAGTAGCTGTGAGTCTGACTATGACTGTTGACTGTCTGTTAGGGAATGACATTGAGCACACCTGGAAAGAGGTGGCGATCAGGTTTTATCTGGAGATGGTGGTATTGCCTGAATAGGTGTGCCTGACTGCACGGTTCATGGCAGGTCATCAGTGGAGTCAAAACAATCTGGAGCCCGAAAACATGATCCAGGTCCCTGCCAAGTACAGGAAGGGCAGGGGGTGTGGGAATCCTAACTGAGAGATTTCTACAGCCTGGGAGAAGGCTGATTCTGAGTGGGGTGGGCAGTAAACTCTGCTCTACCGGCAGAGTTTTGCCCACCCCACGCTCCGCTTGGAGCACAGAGCTCTGCAAAAACTCTGCAAAACCTCCACGTGGAGCTTACTGGTACCCACCCCTAGTTTTTATCAACATCATGCTTTACAAAGCTTACATAAAGACTCTGGGCTTTCATCTAGTAGCCTCCTCACTTTGTTTCTCAATTCCTCCAGTGGCCCGTAACTGGCATTGCTGACTGATGGAATACGGTGCCAGGCCTGACTCCCTGCTGAGGGTCAGAGCTATGTGCTGAGTTAATATTCCAACTATGGAGGCAGAGCTCCGCTTCACCCTGTGTTACACAGAAATCATGGCTCCTAAGGACAGGGCAAAGTACTGGGCCTGAAGCCTTGCCGCTCACTGTTGGTACAGTTTGAAGGAGCGGTGCCTCACACCTAGGCCCTCCATATTGGCAGCTACCTTCTTTGGAACGGTTTCTACATACAGGGAGGTTAGGTAGGAATTTAAGAAGACCCTCCTAGTGTACAGCCTCTGTTATCATTCAGGTACATGATGAACAGCAAGAGGGGACTCTAGCAGCCCAAGAATAAGAAACGAGCCAGCAACTCACTCAGCGAACCACCATAAGTAGGCACAATGTAGCAGTTATTGGAGGAGGAAAGGAGGACTATCAGGTCCGTCTGCCTTTTTATGCCATTGACACCTCTCAAAATACAAATAATACATCAGCAGTTCCAGCAGAAAAGGGTTAGATGGGAGTTACATTTGTGACAGTGTATTTACATTGCATCACGAAGCCGGTTAACACAACTGCTTCCTGCTTGAGCAGTACACGTCGTGTCCGCTTCTTGAGATGGTGGTAAACCTCTTTGCCCGCCTCCCTACTGCCAAATCCTGGATGCACACTGGACAGCAGTTACTGCCCATTTAGTGGCTCATTGTGCAACAGATCCCACAACTCACCTGACTTGCGTTGTTCTATGAAACGTTTCGCTTCCTCGCCCTGCATCTGTTTCACACTCATGATGGAAGTGTTATGCTATTAGAGTGATTAATGGACAGAAATCACGAGACGTTCTTCCTGCACACACTGTATGCCGTCTTACTAGAGGCAATGTACGCTCTCCTTCGGTCCACTCTCTCCTTGTGCACTCCCCTTGAACCCTTGTCATGCTCACACTATGCATCCTTTCCATACCCACTATCATGGTACCTTTTCACAGAGACTTCTTCACCATCCTTGCACACACTGTGCGCTCTATCAGCATCCACTTTTATTCACACATCTCTGTGCTCACTGCCTGTGCACACTGTACACACGCACCATGCACAAATTGTAGCTCTATGCACAGATTGTGTGACATATGAACTTGTCAGCAGCACATTATTCTGAAGACTGTGCTGCTTGCCTCGGACCCTGGCTCCTTGGTCTGCAGATGCTACTCTGACCACCTGCGCTCTAATATCAGCAATGATGTCAGATCAGAAGCAATACACCGATCCTTACTCATGATATTTCAGAGTGGACACAGGGATGCGCTCTGCACACTTGTGCATCTACACGGTTACGTGGGCAGCTCCTTGGAATTGTTGGGCACTATTAAGGTTTTTCTATAGTTTCTTTATGCAGTGAATGTATACGAGGAGTTGGTATATTTACAGCCCATTTGTAAATGGATAACTTGATGTCAAACATGCTTTCATGTTTTCTATGGATAGGTGGAACTCCACAGAATTTCGTGGAATTTTTATGTAACTTTATGGAAATCCATATGGTGGCAGGCTGGGGCCCAGGCAGCTGGTGACACCTCTGGTGATCATCTTATCTATTGGGACAATGGTCAACAGTAGAGCAAGCCCAATGTCAATGTGTAGAGTATTTTTACAGCACAGTATTTATGCAGTCTAAAACAGTAAAAGCATCAAAATGCCAAACAACAAGAATCCTAAATTGAACGACAAAAAATAGAATACAGTTCTATAAACAACATGACACCAAAATCCAGTAAGGGAAACTGGAGATTTGCATCTTTATAGAAAGCTTTAAGTAGATATAGTGGCAAGAAAAAGTAAAGTAGAAATTATAGTCAATGATTGACGTCCAGAGATAGGTTATTTCTTATTTAAGACCTGTTAGCAGCACCTTGTTTTCTGCTGGATAACAAATGTTACTGTCAAGCTTGATATATTACCAGGCCTTTACCTATTCGAGGTGTGTGTTACCATTCAAAGTGCCCGGATCCACATTACAAGAGTAAACGTGACTAGTAATAGTGTGGCTAATGGGATGCCCAAATCTTTCCAGGTGGCTCAGATTCATATTTTGTTTTACATGAATAAGTGCCAATCTGACATACATCTATTAGCACATAGAAAAGACATTCACTCATGTGCCTCTCAGAGCAGTGTCAGAAAAATCATCGGGCTCAGGCTCTGCACGTGATCCCCAAAGCAAGGACCACATTAAATATTTGGAATGAATTAAAGTTTATGAGAGGGTGTTTTCTCCTTTTTTTACCCCATTTTTTCACAATGCTGCTTTTAGCCTGGCAAGAGATGCCAAGGCTTTCTTCCAAGCTGGAAAAGTAGGGTATTTGAGGGTGAGGGGCTTGCACACTGCTAAAAGCATTAAATTCCTTAAAGGTTGGAGAGATCAATCAGGCACAACTTAAAACTCAGGGTCTCAGTTGGTGGTGGGTGATATGTGGACTTCTTCTAAAAGTTGGCAGTTGTCCTGTCTGTCATACTCTCGGTTCCCCCTCCTAATTTAGAGGTTAAGGGAACATGGTTTTCCTGATAGCGTCTACATCAGGAACTTTGTTTTTAGAAAATCCTTTCCATGACCTCAACAACAGTGGAAAACGCATCAGATCAACACCCTTATTTAAGTTACTGTCTCTCTCACCATTCGCCTATGACCATTCTGTTCGAGACTACCATGTGACTCCGACTTAAAGTCTACACATACCGCCTAGCACTGGGAGAAAATGTAAACCATATGAGGAATATTTCTTGCGAAGACAGACCCTTACATTGCGGTATGGTCTTTGGAATAAACACTGGTGACACCAGGGCCCATATTTATACTTTTTGAGGAAAACCTGCGCCAGCGCAGGTTTGCGTCAAAAGGTTTAACTCCGGCTACCGCCATTCCAACGTGCCAGCCGGGCGTCATATTTAAGGAATGACAGTAGCCGGCGCTGCAGCCTGGTTAACGTCAAAATAAATTACTCTAACTGGGCAGAAGAGGCGTAGGGAAGACTGGGGGTTGTGCGTCAAAGAATGGTGCAGGTCAGGTTAGAGTCATATAAAATGACTCTAACCTGACTAGCGTCATTTTTTGACGTACAACCCCCATGGAAATGACTCCTGTTTTAGCAAAGACAGGAGTCATGCCCCCCTGCCCAATGGCCATGCCCAGGATACAAATGAAAACCCCCAGAAATTCCACATTTCTCAGTTGACTGAAATGTATTTTTCTAAAAATTCCATTTCTTTCTAGGTTCATACCAATGGGTTTTATGTGTGATTTATATCTGAATTCATGACAATTTGGTGAACTGCAAACATTTCCAGGTAAGGACAATAATAATAATAATTTAATTGAACATGTTCATGGAAAATTCCACAGGAATCTCTAGGGCAACTTAGGTAGAATTTGTGAAAGTTGCAGATTCTTCCTACATTCCCCTATAATAGAAGATGATTCATTCAAAAGAAAACACTGTGGAAATATCGTAAAAGGGTTTCACATTCTGCAGCTTTTCTGTGGCATGTTCTGTGAAACAAACGTGTTTGCCTCTGGGAAATATCTCTGTGGATGTGGCATTTCCAGTAGAGTTATAGAGACTGTTGCCTTGTAACTTTCAACACATACTTGTCTTCAAAAGTTCCTCTGATATTTTCTTCCATAAATGCTGTGAAAATTCCAAGCAATTGTTTACTGGACAATGGAGACTCTATACAGGTTTTCGAGAAAACTAATTTTGCATGAAAGTTTCATTTAATACTGATTTTTCAGAACTATTTGTGTCCTTAAATGTGTGTCCCAGATAGGGGGGGTTAATTACCACCTGACCATGGCCCTCCACCATAATACCAGAGGCGCCTGATTCCCCAAAGATGTATGACCATCTTTAGCACCAAGCTATTAGAGTCTTTGATAATAACTAAACTATGCTGTTTGCTCAAATGTCTTTGCACATTTAGGGCCTCATTCGGACCCCGGCGGGCGGCGGACGCCGCCCGCCTGGCGGGAACCGCCAGAACACCGTACCGCGGTCAAATGACCGCAGCGGTCATTCTGACTTTCCCGCTGGGCCGGCGGGCGACTGCCAGAAGGCCGCCCGCCGGCCCAACGGGAAAGCCTCTTCAACAATGAAGCCGGCTCCGAATGGAGCCGGCGGAGTTGAAAGGGTGCGACGGGTGCAGTGGCACCCGTCGCGATTTTCAGTGTCTGCTAGGCAGACACTGAAAATCATTATGGGGCCCTATTAGGGGGCCCCTGCACTGCCCACTGCCCATGCACTGCCCATGCCTGTGCACTGCCCGGCCCCAGGGGCCCCACGACACCCGTTCCCGCCATCCTGTTCCTGGCGGTTTTTACCGCCAGGACCAGGATGGCGGGAAGGGGGTCGGAATCCCCATGGCGGTGCTGCGAGCAGCGCCGCCATGGAGGATTCTTTGGGGCAGGGGTAAACCGGCGGGAAACCGCCGGTTGCCCTTTTCTGACCGCGGCTTTACCGCCGCGGTCAGAATTGCCCATGAAGCACCGCCAGCCTGTTGGCGGTGCTTCCGCGGCACTCTGCCCTGGCGGTTTTCAACCGCCAGGGTCAGAATGAGGCCCTTAATCCTCTTACAAAGGAACACCCTAAGATAATTTAGAATGCAAAGCTGGGCTAAGCACGGGCGTTCATTCATTTCAGACAGCCAGCCAGTTTGCGTATCTCTATTAAATAAGGCATTTTTGGTAAATTAGTAATTTGTTGTTAGCCACCTATTGAAGATGTTATCTTCACTTTGAGGTAACACGTTAGATTTAGGAGGTCTAATAGATGTTAATTAGAGACTCGGTGGCTCACAGGTCAGTGGAGGCCATGGTCTCCACTCCCCTACCAAAGGACTGCCTTGCATATTTTGTGCCATCGTAGTAGATTGTGGTAGTTGCTCTGAAGGAAGAGAGGTTTTCTGAGCAGGCATCATATTGTTTTAGCAGAGGTCGGCAAACTTTTTTTTCAGAAACAAATTACAGAAGAGTTGGGTGTTTTTCTAAAAACACAAAAACAAATGCCCTAAGATGCAGAGCATTTTCTCCCAGTACGTGGTGGTCATTAGGCCTCACCTACTACTGGATGTGCTGTCTATTGCAAGGTGTATTATGGAGTTAGCAAGAACATACTAGAACTTGAAGCCCGCTCCATGCTTAGTATTTGTTACCTTTCCTATCACTCTCGTTTGCTTGTTTCCTATTCATGGCCCACCTTGTCTCTTTCTTGTTTAACCCTCCCATGGAACATGGACTGTTTACAATCCCTTTTGACTGGCTGGCTTCGATGCTTCCAATGCTTGCTTTTAGTTACTATTTTTTTCAGTCATGCACTTCATGAGTACTTTTCTGCCTCTGGACTCCATGTTGCTCTCTGTTGTGCTTCTTCCTGCCCCCTCCATGTAGTGCTCAACCTTGTGTATTTCCCCCTTTTGATAGCTCACACACGTACTTCTCAACCGGACAGCTCCAGGTTGCTCTCTTTCCCGTTGTTTCTCCTCCCAATCCCCATCCGCATCCATGTTGCTTCCCCACAATGACCCCCTCCTCTCATCTGTTGCTTCTCTTCCCCACTCCCATACTTCCCCTTACGAGCTTGCCCATGTGCTTCTCCGCTGGCTCCATATTGCTGTCCCCAGTTGTTGTTCTCCTTCCCACCCAAACCCTCTGTGTTCCTTTCACCACCCGTGTTGCTCCCCCTCCGCCTAAGTTGCTGCAGTGGAGGAGATGCTGATCAGGTGCGGCAGAAGCCCCCGGTAGCCATCTTGGTTCTACGAGTACTTAAGCCATGCCCGTTGATCGCATCCTCGCTTGCCAAACTTTTTGATTCCAGGAAGACGGTCATGCAAGTTCAGTCACTTGCTCCTTGACGGGTTCCTCCTGATCCTTTCACACGCTAGCCACTTCTTGGGCTTGGCATATACTTGTAGGTTTCCGCCTCGCAACTTCTGAACACTCTGCATCCACCTCACTGGCTAGTGCGGAGTGTGTGCCGCTCGTGTCAGCTGAACCGCTACTGGGATTCTGCTGTGTCAGCGGCGCGCATAGGAAGGCCTGCTCATTCCTGGGCCCCATCGGGCCATTTTCACTCACACAGAGCTGTTTGCACGAGCACCAGCACAGCACTTGCTTCTCCTGACTGCCAGCTTCATTCCTGCACAAAGTGGTGCTCAGCTGTCAGTTACCACTCGTTGCCAGCTGAGGGAGAAGAGTGCTTCAGAACAACAACGTCTGCAGGAGATAAGTGTACCTTCAGCATGCATGCACGCGCATGGCACAAAAACAGCTATTCCTTGACTTTCCAGCAACAGAGAGAGCCTATGCATCTTTTCTGCATGCTTTAAAAGCCATTTTCTGATTGCAGTTGATTCGATGAGAGGTATCATCATTTCCATATAACAGGAGTGGCGATTATTAACTCTTTCCTGGCTCTACAGTTCTGCTATCATCCTATCTGTGCATGTGAGTGATTCCTGAAGGTTAAGTATGTGCTTGAGAGTGGTATGATTGGCTGGAAGAGTACTTAGTTAATATTGTCCCCTGCCTCTTCTTTCTACCAACTGCAGATTACGCCCTTTAGTGTTGGCTCCTTTCATACGTTGTTCCTAGGACAGAACCCAGAAGAGACAGCTAGTGAGGCTCCTCCTGGTTGCACAGTATTCATAGGCTGGTTTTGTTATTTTATCCACTCCCCCATTCCCTTGGGTGTGCTTCTTGGGGGAGCAGTAACATGTGTTCTCTGGTTGGAACACGAAGGGGAGTGACTGGACTGTCTTCTCACCATCGCTCTCGCCGACCGGATATGTCAGGTTAGTGTTGTAGCAAGTACTGTGGTCTATCTGTAATAACCATTGTAACACCAGCACGGCTGCCGTTCAGCATGGCTAAAAGTTAGTGGCATAGAGGAGAATTGCGTGGAGTTTCGTAGAATTGAATGGCGAAGAGTGGAGTAGATTGAAGTAGAGTGGAGTGGCAGAGAACATTGTGTATTAGAGTGACATAGTGTGGAGTCGCATAGAGTGGCATACACTGGAGTGGCACAGAGTACAGTTGACTGGTGCAGAGTGCATTGATGTAGAGTCTTGCAGAGTTTAGTGGTGTAAAGTGCAGTTGCATTGAATTCAGCTGCGTACATTGCAGAATCGTAGAATGCAGTGGCATAGATAAAAGTGCTGCATAGGAGAGTGGAGTGGCGCAGACTGGAGTGGTGCAGAGTGCAGTGGCGCAGAGAAGAGTTCTGCAGAGTAGAGTGGCAAAGAGTAGAGTGGCATAGAGTAGAGTGGCATAGAGTAGAGTGGCATAGAGTTCAGTGGTGTATTGTAGAGTGGCGTAGAGTGATGCATAGTGGAGTGGCATAGGGATGAGTGATGCACAGGGCAGTGGCACAGAGTAGAGTCAAGTGGCTTTGAGACAGTGGCATAATGGGGTGGACAGTAGAGTAGCATAGAGTGGTGCAGAGGAGAGCATAGTGCCATAGAGTGCAGTGGCATAGAGAGCAGTGGTGTAGAGTGGAATAGTGCAGAGTAGAGTATCACAGAGTTCAGTGGCAGAGAGTACAGTGTTGCAGAGTATGGTTTCAGAGTTCAGTGGTGTAGAGTGGAGTTTAGTGGCATAGAGAGCAGTGGCGTAGAGTATAGTGACGCAAACTAGAGTATAGTGGGATAGAGTGCAATGACAGAGTGCAGTTGTGTAGAGTGCAGTGGCTAACAGTAGAGTGCCTTAGAGTGCAGTGGTATGAAGTGGAGTGGCACAGAGTGGAGGTGAGTGGCATAAAGCGCAGTGGTGTAGATTAGATTGTTTCATTGTAGAGTGAAGTGGCGTAGAGTGGAGTGGTGCAGGGTAGAGTGCAGTTGCGTAGAGTGGCATATAGTGTAATAGCATAGAGTAAAGTGGTGAAGAGTGCAGTATCATAAAGTGCAGTGACGTAGAGTATACTAGAGTGGCATAGAGTAATGTGCATTGGTGTGGAGTGTATTGGCATAGAGTGCAGTGGCATTGAGTGCAGTGTTGCAGGCTGGCATAGAGTACAGCAGCGTTGAGTGATGTTCTGTAGAGTAGATTGGTGTGGCCTAGACTGGAGTGGTGTGGAGTGCAGTGGTGAAGAGTCTAGGGGTGTAAAGTAGAGTGGCAAAGAGTGCATTGGCATACAGTAGAGTGTTACAGGCTAGAGTAGAGCAGAGAGGTGCTGCGTGTAGTGGCACAGAGGGCAGTGGCATAGAGTGCAGTGGGGAAAAGTGCAGTGGTGTAGAGTAAAGTGGTGAAGAGTGCAGTGGCATAGAGTAGAGTGCTACAGGGTAGAGTAGAGAGGCGTAGCGTGAAGTGGTGTAGAGTGCAGCGGCAGAGAGTGGAGTGGTTCAGAGTGCAGTGGCTTGGAGTACAGTGGAGTGGCATAGCATGGAGTATTCATAGTGTAGTGGCACACTGCCAATACAGACAACATATTTTCAATTGAAATGACCATTACATTTGCAAAGATATACAGTTTTACTAACAAAGCTATAGAGAGGAAAATGTGTGAAAATTACATCACCTACTTTAATAATTCATTTTGATCATATTAAAATATTTGTTTCCACCACAATTCAGATATAACCATACATGTGCTTCTTTGATACTTTCATAATTCTGATATATTCTGAAATCCTTACGTACTTAATTTAAACGTTTTTGAGCACTAGAAAAAAACTGTGTCCTGCACTCAGTATCCAGCAAGATTGTCACATAAATCCTCTCACATTGAAGTCAGCGATAGAAAAGTAAACAAGTGCCCCTGGAAGACAGCACCCGACATTTGACTTCGGGTTTTGAATGCATAGAGCAAATGTGAAGATTTAAAGGCCTATTAACAGAAGGTGAGCTTGTGGAAGGGTACAGAAAACACGGTGTAGGCAGAGGGAAGGACAAAGTGAACCTGGAGAGTCTAGAGCAAATAAAACCAGGAAATGGAAAGCCAGAAATTGTGAGTTACAAACGACAAAGGCAATGCCAATCAACAAGTGGAATGCATTCATAGGTGAACTTTCTTAAAGTCCCCAAGATGTATTTAGCAAACCTAGGCTGCAACCTAAAAAGGCAGCTGCATCATTTTGGAGGCACGATCATGCGTGGAGTACACACCTAAAAAATGAAGGGTACAGAAGTGGCAAAGGCTTTTTCATTCTTTAGCCATGCTGCGCAGCATCAGGGATGTCAAGTCAGCTGAGGCTCCATTGCTAGAAACTTATAGCTTTGCACACCTCTAAATGATGCAGGCAAACCATGAGTGTGGTGGGGTGGACTTCCACTGAATTATAGTGGTGGTCCCACTCCACCAAACTCTAAATGAGGCTCTTAATAAATTTTTTACATAGATCTGAACATCTGAACTTTAAGCATGACTTTCAGTTAAAGATATATTTTATAAAAGTTTATTCAGAGATGAGCTGTGAGTTAAAATTCTAGATTAAAAGATAGATTGTATGTCCCAGAATGTAAGGTGGATGCTGTGCTAAAACACCTGCACTTTGTAAAGTAGCTTCTTTTGCACATTTACAAACACAGCCATTTAGAGAATTAAAATGGAAACTAATATGCCAGTGTTCTCCACACACTTTATTCAACCTTAGTGACTTTAACCTTTATTAAAACAGTCATCAGGTGCTGGAATAGTTTACTCAGCACATAGAGGAAGTAGAATCTCAAAGCCATTGGCACATGTATTTCAGAATTGTCCGTGCACTGAGAGAAAATGCCCCTTTTTGCGTGGTCATCCCAGGTTTCTGCTGAATTTTATTGCTGTATTTTAGACTCTGCACACTGGGGCACTGATGTCCTGTGCCCAATGTATATGGTCTGACCACTAAAACATAAGGAAACTGGATAACCCTTGATTGGCATATTTATCTTACTAATCGGACAAATCTATATGGCGAAGTAAATATACCAATATCATAGAAAGTTAAAATCCACCCGGAGACTGCAGCACATATTGTTCCGTTCACTAGTGTGACAAAGGAAAACATGGCTTCGGTCTACCACTGCAGCTTCACTGCTCCAGTGTAAAACCTGCTGCGTGATCTGTTAAAATAATCCTTTTTGAAGGATAAAAACCTCCCTTTTAAATATGTCACTCCATGTAGGATTTGTTGGCCATAAGGTAGGGTGCATACTATTAAAAAGATGGGCATTAAACAAACTATTAAATCTTTAAAAAAAAAAAAAATGTGGTTCCCCTTGTTGTATGTTTGTTGTTTTGGTGTCTTTTTATTCATTGAATTTTAAGCAACCTTTATAAATTGCAGTGGAATTTTTATTGTGCTGTTTTTTGGCTTTTTAACTGCCTGGTACTATTAAAAGCTTTGCAGATTTGTTTAAAACTATGCCTGCCTGCTCTGTACCACAGGTACCAGGAGTTGGAAGCCTTTGAATGGACCTAACAGAAGAATGACTTTATTGTGGCTGGACAGCAATCCACAGTATGTAATAAACCACTTTCTCGCATACACATGCTCTTATTTATGCCCTGTAGCAACCATTCTCCATCCTTTTGCCCCCTCCCTAGTCGCAGATTTACTCCGAGTAAATTCCCTAAGGAGTTTAAAGCAAAATTATGAATAACAAAAGTGGCTTTTGGTTTGTAAATATGGTAATCTGGTCTTTTAAATTTGGTTTGCATGCTTACACAGCTTTGAAAATTGGACCCTCTGCATCCTTCCAGGGTAGACTCGGGAGATCATGAAATATATTCATGTGGAGTTGCTGACCTGTTACTTCAGGCATTTGACAAAATATTTGTAAGAGTGCCACATCACCGAAAGTTTAAGAGATGTTGGGTTCTCTCATCCCCTTTATAGAGTCAACAAATCTAAAGCATAAACACTTCTCCTTTCTATAGTATTCTTACTTGTGTTTAGAATAAAAAGGCAGTTGCATAAACAACGCCAGATGATTAAAAGGTGCTGCACTGTCGAGGTTAATCCTCATAATTACGCATGAATCCCCTGTAATTTAAAAATGGCTGGCCCTGGCGCTTGCATCACAGGAACTTCGTCTGAAGGAAGGAGTTAAGTGAGGGTATATGAACATGTGTCCTGCTTCAAAGGAGCCACCAGCTCCTTTCTCCTGTTTAGAAAATCGAGTTGAGCATCCCAGAACTATCTTTGTGTGTCAGCCCTCCACTCCTGTCCTGTAGCTCGAATCTTTAAAAAGTCATACACCTACACCTGCAGCGTTACGCCCCCGCAAAGAAGCAGATTTACGACTTTTGGTAATTTACAAAACTTTCCACAAGTATGTCTGGAAAGTTGCAACCTTCGCAAGTTTCTATGTGTTTTTCAGGAAAACGTTTGCGAATGCCTGTATTTCTCTGCACATTTACACCAGTGTACGGGCTGTACGAATTACAAGTGATTAAATGCCATCACCTTTATGCATTTGTATATTTTATCTCCGTAAGGAGAATATTTTTCTCTTGGAGAATCCCCAAATCAAGAGGTCTTCTCAATCCATTCTGAAATACGATTTAATCGTACATCATCACATCTACATGGCTCCCTGATAATGTTTACGGCAAAAACAGAAATAGCAATGATTTTTACCCTCAAAACCTACAAAATACCAGACTTTGGCCAAGATTTACAGGGATTTAGCGCCGCAGTTGGGCCACAATTTGTGGCGCAATGACATCGAAAAATCCGTGGCATATTTGCAAAGTGGTGCTAGACCTGTCTAGTGCCACTTATCAGAACTTTGCGCCATGTTCTAGTAGCGCCACCTACCCCTGCACCATTTAACTAAAATGACATGCAGGATGGCGTTCCCTACTAAAAAACTATGCTAGACGGTTAACGCCATATTTAAAAGCCTCCCAAAAAATTGTGCGCGCATCTGAAAAACAGTGCTAATACCTAATAGTGTCAACATTTTAACGCCTGGTCAGACCAGGCATTAAAATGAAGCACAGGCACAGGTATATAAGGAAAACACACATTAAACACTCTGGCAACCACCAGGGCAACATGGACCTGTTACTGCTCCAGTTAGGCCCCTGGAGAAGACTGTGACAATAGCAAACACTGCCAGTATCACCGCAGCACCCTCCATCGCCACTACACCAACTGCAAAGGCAGTGCAGGAGGAATGAGCGCATGTATAGACTATGCACATCCATCCTTGGCCAAAGAAAGGAGACCATCATAAGGTACTACCCACTAAAGCCAGAGTCCATTGTGCAGCTGCTCCTCCACATTGCACCAGCAATCACATCCAAGATGCATAGGTCAACCAACATACCACCTATGACCAAGCTCCTGACTTTGCTGCACATGCTGGCCTCTGGCTCCTCCCAGTCAACTGTGACAGAAATGGGTGGATTTTCCCAGCCCTCCCTCTCAGCCTTACTGTTGGATGTCATCATCCACCTAACTCCTCGCCAAATCAGCTTCCCCAGCACCCAGCAACTGCAGCAGGAGAGCAAACAGGGATTTTATGCAGTTGCTGGGTTCCCACATGTGCTGGGTGTCGTGGACTGCAAGCATGTGCTACTTGCCCCACCTGTGGAAACAGAACATCTTTACCGCAACAGGAACTTTACTGCATTGGCTCCCAGTCAGCAAAAGGATCACCTTCCGTCTTCTCACCCACGCACACAAAGCCCTCCACAACAAGGGACCGGAATACCTCAACAGACGCCTCAGCTTCTACGTCCCCACCCGCCCCCTCCGCTCCGCTGGCCTCGCACTTGCTGCCGTCCCTCGCACCCGCCGCTCCACGGCGGGTGGGAGATCTTTCTCCTTCCTGGCGGCCAAGACCTGGAACTCCCTCCCCACCAGCCTCAGGACCACCCAAGACCACTCCGCTTTCCGGAGACTCCTAAAGACTTGGCTGTTCGAGCAGCGATAACCCCCCCTTTCCCCCCTAGCGCCTTGAGACCCGCATGGGTGAGTAGCGCGCTTTATAAATGTTAATGATTTGATTTGATTTGATTTGAAACACATGCATTCAATCAATGTGAAGGCCATTGTGGAGCATCTCAGACTACTCAGCAATGTGCTGGCCAAGAATCCTGGAAGTGTGCATGACGACTACATCTTCTGGCATTCCACCATCAACCAACGCTTCCAGGATGGACAATATGTCAATGGCCTACTCATAGGTAAACATACAGCAATTATATAACATACAACACACAAGACACATGTTGCATACAATATACACCCAACACTCCCCACACATGGATAAGAACACATGGAGGAACAATGAGCAACACATATGCAACATGCATCACTACAAACATCAAATCCACATCTCCAGCACACAGGGATCACTGTACAAGCCCCTAGTGCCACTGGAGTGTCATGTTTAATGATGCTCCTGTATAACAGTGCCTGCTCTGCATTCACAACGTGGTGTTCAGCAACTCTATTGGGTCTCAAAGCAACTTTGTTAATACTACCTTATCACATGCATCACTGAGTGTGGAAGGGCTGTACATTGGGTCACTATGTGGGTGTGCCACCACATAACACATTGCATATTGGCACTGGCTCACATATTCAGCAATATGTGCACCTGAGGTAGCAACAAAAATTAAGCACACCATAGGGGTGCAATCACTATTGTGCAAAAAGGACCAATACTCCACACATTACTTGTTTTTGGTCTCCCAATGTGTACAGCCGTCTACAGCACACATAGAAATAGCAAATCGCTAACATTGATATGTCATGCACATAAACAATCACATCTGCAATGCTGGAATCATAGCACCAGGGTGCTAGGGTGCCAGTGTTGCAACTTGGCAGCAGAATAAGTGTCTGTGCAGTGGGTGAGGACAGCAATGCACCATATATAGTCACAGCACAGTGCTGGTATCTTCCAGTGGTGCAGGGTGGTGGAGCAAGACAATTCCTGCCCTATCATGTGCCACAGGGCTACCATAATATCCACATACATGCCAATACATCCCAAGCTACAATGCCACTTTTTGCATGATGCCCACACACACACACACACACACACACACATGTGAGTCTGGAAATATGGAAATTGTCATTTGTGCAAGGGAGGAGTACCATGTCCAAGGGGGTAGGGTTTACAGGCTACACACAGCTGTCTCACAGCATTGAACAAACACAAAAGGATCAAAATCACACAACATGGCTCTTTGGCAGGTCAAATGTTTCAAAAACGAGTTCCACATTCATCAACATCACACACATTCTGTATGGTTGAACTGTCATGCCATTCAAATCACACAATCACCATGCCCCTGAGGCTGCGCTCTTGGCTGGAAGGTATTCCACAACACACATATATAATCATGTATGCAAAGAGGAACTCACACAACGCAAGATGGAAGCCTGATTCCCTAATTCATACACCAGTAACATGTCAGTCCAGTGAAAAAGATACACAAGGGCAAGCCTAACACTGTCTCCCCTCTTCCATTGCAGCGGACCAAGGATATGGCATTCAGCCGTGGGTGATGACCCCAATTGGCAACCCACAAACTGACCCAGAGAAGGTATATAATGAGGCACACAAAAATACAGGACAGTGGTGGAGAGGACATTTGGCACTCTCATGGCCCGCTTCAGATGCCTTGATTTATCTTGTGGCAAATTGTTGTATTCAGCACCACTTGTGTGCAAAATAATACTTGTCTGCACCATATTCCACAACATTTGTGTGAGAACCAATGTCCCCTTGGAGGAAAAGGTGGAGGACTCTAGGGAAGAAGATGAGGACAATGAAGCCCCACCACATGAGAGAAGACTACTTAATACTGCTGCTGGGGCCAGCAGAAAGGGAAATATAGTTCACATTTTTTCATGAACATTGTAAGCAATTAGCCACTGTGCACCATTGTTGTAAATAAATCACTTATCCACACAACTGTCTTGAAGTATTTTTGACATTAGGATGCAACAGCAAATCATCCACAACTCTGAAACCATGACTAGCCCACAAAAGTTGGTAAGTACCATCTAGCGCACACAATGCACTGATAAAGGAATGTGCTGATGAAATGTATACATTGCAAGTTGCACATCCATATTACATAGCTACACTCATATCGCACATCTGACAGAGTGAAATAAAACCGCAGACCAAATTATTATCCAATTGATGGATGCCATCCATATGTTAGGCATAGGTAAGACAGCATCAGTGGGTCACTGTGAGCTATGTGACAAATCAATGTCTTACTGGCGCTATCACAGGTGAAAACTATCAACACACCCCTCAGTGGCACTCACATGAATGACAAATAGTAAGTGAAATTCAGAGGACACAGCACCTTCTTGTCTAGCCCTTTCACACTCAAATCAGTTGTCATCTTGCATGTATGTCACACAATGACATAGCATGTCTCAAAACCTATGAACTAAGCATGTGGCAATCAGTACACAGACATATTACTACTGGCATGTTGTACTCAGAACTGTCTGAACAAACCATACAAGCAACCCACACTCATTGTGCATCTGACAAAGGATGTTGGCTGCAGCTGTGTGGGAGATAGCATGTGAGACACACACATTTTGAAGGACAACTGAAAAAAAACTCCTGTACTCAATTTGCCCAGCCACTTTGTAGAGGTCACTCACAAACTGTACAAGTGTTGTGCAGAAGTCTGTAAATGTGTAGGAGTCATTCACTAATCCTGCATGCAATGGAAATGCTATAGCAAATAGGTAGAGTCCTGTAGATGAATCAAAGTGGATGAGCAAGTATTGTTTGGACCAAATACTATAACATGCATGAAGGGCTGAAAATTGAGGATAAGAAAGATGAGGAGTAAATAAAATATCTGTAAACAGTGGCAGCCAAGTGACAACTGAATCACTACAAAATGTCCAAACACAGGGCACAGGTCAACACTGTAGCCATGTAAGCCCACTACATTGTGTAGGATACTTTCCATCACACTCACACTGTCTGCAAGTTCCCCTGTGTGCGAGCCCAGCCTGGACAAGTATGAGTGAGGCATGTTGGAACTGACACTTTTTGTACCGCAGGTTTGCACACATGTACCTGTCCCGCCGTTTACAAGTGAAGTATTAAAGCACAGAAGGAATACATGAAAACCAATTATCGCAGTGTCATGTAAGTCCGTAGTAGATGATAGGGCAAGGCTGACACCAATTGACCTGTAAATACCTAGTAGATGATGGGGCAAGGTTTATACCAATTGACTTGTAAGTCCTAATAAATAATAGGACTGGGGAGCTTAGCAAACATTAGTGTTACTGCACTTTAGCCTGCACTGATGTGTAGCCTGACATCCTTGTCTGACAACAGCCCTGCCATGCGGAGTGTGTACACAAAGTCTGTGGAATAAAACATGGAGAGGAAGTACACAGTCAAAGTGGATGTGTAAGGAACATTTTCACAAATTAATACCTCAATGAGCCCCCTAGTTGCCCCCTGCATCATGTTTATCATAACTTTGACCTTGGGCAAATGCAAAGATGTATCATAGGGCCTGGTGTATGGGGAAAACACTTGTTCACACTTAGTTACAGGAGAGATGTTTCAACATAGGATAACATGTCATAAACCAATATGAGTGAAGATAGTGCTCTGAAGGACTGCAATAACTGATCAATAAGTACAAGGATTGTAGAAGCGACATCCCAAGATACACCACTTTAGCTGGCAGAAGATAAAGACACATGGATTACATATACCATTCACATGCATATCAGGATAACAAAACATACACCCTTGCAAATGTCTGTCCACCTCATCCCACATGTCAACAGCACAAAAACAAAAAAAACACCTTGCATGACAGCCCTACTCTTTTTACTTTGTGATGTTGACATCTTCTAAGATATGTGCACAATTCTACATGTAGACATACAGACCACACTCCATGTCAAGTCCTTGGCATTTCTGAGAGTGATATGGGCATTGGAATGAGCTGCGAACACAAAGTTTGTACCTGAAGCAAATATCTGTAGTTTTCATGTACATGAATAAAAGAAAATATTTCCTTAGTATTTCATTATCCCTGTGACACATGTACCATCAACCCTGTCAGCTGATGACACATTTATTAGACATGTGTCGAGAGCACTAGTGCTATACAAACATTCATAAGCAGGACAACAATCCACATGCTTGGGAAAATGTTGACATGTGTACGACATGACACCATACTTGTACAAGCACACATTCCACACATTTCTACCAAAAAAATAACGCATAGTCCAAGTGCGTGTTTTTGAAACCCTTTGCGCCTGAAAAATACAATGCATACCATGTGACGCATGTGAAGGTCCCCATGTTTTAATATTGGTGCGACATGGAAAAACTATGCATTTGAGTGTAGCTTAAAAAAACTGATGCTTTGCAGAAAACGTGCTGCATGTGCACAGGAAGTGAGGTAATGGATCTGCCATGCTGCAAATCAGGAACTGTAAGTTACCTTCACTTTCCTTTTCAACTCAGAGTCTATTTGTTTGCCTTGGAGGGAGGTTGTGTTGTTTGGAGCAGAGATTTGGAGCGCTGTTGGAGTGGTGTGTTGTGCTGTGTTGTGTCCCTGTACTGTTCATTGTGTCCATTTAGTGTTTAATATTTGTTTTTTGCACTGTTTGGTCATTGTATTGTGAGGTATTTTTCATTGGGGTAGTTAGGTAGCTGGGGTTAGGTCAGGGTTTGTTTTTTGTTGGGGAGTTTACAGTGCTGTGGAATAGTGGGATGTCGGGGAAGGTAAGGGACGGTCACTTTGGTGCTAAGGGGGTGGGGTGATTTATTTGGTTAGTCATGCACTACTTCCCCCGCATGGTGGCCCAGGGTGGCAGGGTCATACAAGGGTACAGGACTGAGGCCAAAAAGCTGCATTGGAACAAGGTCCAGTCCCATATGAACAGGATTTTCAAAGTGGAGAGGACAGTCCGGAAACTAAAACATCGGTGGGCAGACCTAATTGCATTGGAGAGTGACCTGGCATTGAGGTCGGCGGAAGTGTTGGTGAGTACAAAAGCTTTCTGGTTGACTCCTGTTGTGCAAATGCGAGTTCATGTCTGTATGCCATAGGCCAACATTTTCAAAATGAAGCATGAGGCAAGCTAGTGGTTAGTGTCTAATTGACAAATTATGCATCCATGAAGAGGCCAGGGAAGCACCATACTACAGTAAAATGGTACATCTCTCACCTAATCCCCAGTATGCTTTGCATGTTTTTTGACACAATTATGATGTGCAGCAATGTTGGCACAACTGTGTCATGGTTGTATAGAAACAATTTCACATAAAGATATGTCCTTGTGCACTAAGGGAATGACAGATGTTGTATGTTACATAGTGATGTACATGTGATGATCGAAATGAGTAAAGGAAGCCATGCTTGATTGTGTCCTTTGAGTCACATATGTGCAGGGACATGACGATTGTCTATGATCTAAAAATTATGCACTGATGAGTCATTTGCAACATGTGGTCAATGTGGCGGAGACGTGGATGTATTGTCCCTGCACATATGTTTACATATAAAGCTGGCCTACCAATGTATGTCACAAAGACATCTCAAGTGGCCTTTTTGAGTAATTACTCACCAAAGTCCCCTATGTACATTAAGAAAATATGTTTGATGTTCAATATGTGTCCATGCTGTTCATTGGTGAACATTCACAATGCAATGTCACATTTTTACTTTTTCAGGTGGTCCCCCTCCTTATACCATTGGAGAGGACTCCACTTTTGCTGACCCCGAATCTGCCAGAAAGTGTCAGTATGTATACATAATGAATGGTGGAAGTATGGTGTAAGATGTGATATGGTGATCTGTGGTGCCATATAAAAATTGCATGTATGCCATTACCGTTCTCATATGCAATACATGGATGTGGACTGATTTATTGAACATGTGTTTAAGATGTAAATCCCAAGTAAACAATGCACTAGTGTCAATATCTACAGAACGGACCTTGGAAATCTGTCATGGTATTTGAGAACCAATAACAGTGGTGACTGTTGTGAAATGTGCTTGAAGTTGAGGTTCAGACATGTGTATGGACTTTGTGAATCTGTTGTTTGCTAAACATGTGACTGCACTGTGTGCCCCACGTAACATACATCAATTCTGTTCATGGTGAGACATTTCACCATGTGATTACTTTCTCATTATGCTGTATAGTGGGCAATGTACAACAATTCAGAATTGCCCACATCTCAACCACCATGGAGGTGTCATACCCCATATGCAGTGTCATGAGTCACTACTTTGCCAACATGCATCCTCAGAGATCTTGACCTGTGTGTGTGGGCTGAGGGGGGTCCATACAACACTGTCAAATCCCATGCCATCATATAAAACATTCTCTAATAGTGGCAGTCCTTTAGTGGCAATGATTTGATGCGATCACCTTCACACTGTGTACAGCATTAGTCAGTGCTGTTCCAAATTCCCAGGGCAGAATGGGTCTTTGACATGTGTGCACCCACATATGAGATAGTGGTGCTGAGTGTTGTAGTGCCACATGCAACACATATGTTTTTAACTTGTATACAAAGTATGGGCAACATGGTGCTACACAAAAAAGTACTCTTGGACTCTTCCTTCAGTTATGGCACAATTAACCTGGTACATAGCTGTGTGGATATTAAGAGTGTGTCACCCTCCTCTGTGTGACATGGGTGACTACTGTCCCCATCAAGCTTCCATTTTATACATGTCACATACAATTTCCATGTACCAATGTTGTCAGACACTATCCTTGCCATAGCAGGCACAAACTGTTGTGAACCTACCTTTCAGTAGCGCTCCTTGTTCAGATGGGTTTTGTACATGCAATCAGAGCAGGGGTCTGTGGTGCATGAATGAGCGGGGGACAGAGATGACCAATCCAACATGATGGGAATAACATACCATGGTCACATGGATGATGTGTATGACAATTTTAGTCAATTGTGTCATGGTCCTTAGAAGATGTTCAAGGATGATGGTTTGGTATTGTTCTACAGTGGATAGCTGTGACACCTTGTAGAAGTCCCATTTTTGGAAAGGTTGAAGATGGGTCAATGTGTGTACACCTTGCCAATAAGGGCAACATTATGAATCCAAAGCAAGCATTGAAGTGGACATTTTGCTACTTGGACAATTTTTACCTTCCCCTTGTTTAGACTTTCTTTTTCATAGGCGGGGTTAGTAGATAGGTTAGGATAGTTTAGTTAGCATAGTGTAGTGTTAGGACATAGTTGTATTATAGTAGGGTGGTGGGTTTAGTGGTGATAAGTGTTATCGTTTGGGGGGGTGAGGGGTTGTGATGTTTTTGGTCTATGTTATATGTAATGAAAAAAAACGAAAAATAACTTTTCAAAAAATACAAAAACAAGTCTTTATGTAGCCTATATATAGTAAGTCAATGTTTAGCTGTAGTCACTCTTGTCCTTGTCAATGTTTATATTTTCTGGGGGGTGGGGTTTGATGTTTAATTGTGGTGTCTGATGTTTAGAATAGGTTAAGATAAGCTAAGGTAGTGGTAGTGAAGTGGTAGGTTAAGGATAAGTTAGTGTAGGATAGCATAGTTTAGTTAGGTCATTTAGTTCTTGTTTATTTAGAATTGAGCATATAGTTGAATAAGTCGTGTTGAACCCTACAGTTTGCTCTCCATCATGTCTATTGACTAGGTGTTAGCATGTCTATACAGGTAATGTTAGACACATTCTAGGGACTTGAACAGCAGTACTTTGTTACATATGTATCATTATGAATCTCCGATGCTGAAGCTCCTGTCAGGTTGCCAGCGGTATTACATAAGCGAATCATGACAAATTTCTGATGTCCCTTCGTGCACAACAGCACTCATCCCCTTGCAGTATGATGCAGATGTGCCTGTGTAGGCATGCAGCAGCAAAATGTGCAGCGGCACAGAGGGTGATGACAGTTAAGCACCATTTGTTTTGTGTACATTGCATTAGTGCCATTCCCCAGTGGTACAGGCAGGCCTCTTCTAGCCCTTGGTGCCCCACCATGCGCAACATGCCCAGTACGTGCTGCCCACTGTGAGTTAGACATGGCTAGATGGTACAGTTGGCACAGTGAAGGTAGTGGTGAGAAGGTAGTGAAGTGGTCTGTGCATATAGTGGGGGTTAGTAGACATTACATGCGTTTGGTGTGTAGCCATTAGTGTGCCCCCATTCAACCCATTAGCATACATGAAGTGCCTCCAATGTGCCTCCTCCCTAGGTCATTAGTGGGTTACAACATTACAACATTGCCTCCCACTGCAACTTACCCTGTGTTTGTTGTTGCTCCTGTAATGCTGCACTGTTTTGTCCTTGGACTCCTTTCACTAACTCATCCGGATGACTGCTGCCACAATCTCCTCAAGCTCTCCAGCTGCTCCTGGGGTGCGGGGCTTCCACCTCTGGTCTGCAGTGCTGCATTTCGGTTGCTGGTCAGTTTCTCTTTAGTTCTGTGCTTGAAATCGTGCCGGCGCTTCTTACAGTCCACCACTGTTCTAACCTCTGCCACACTGTTGACTTTATCTAATATGGACTTCCAAGTGGCCTCCTTACTACCTAATGGCAAAAAGCTGGCATTGGTGCTCTGTCCCCTCTGTGATTAAGATGTTATTTTCTTCCTGACTGAAGCAACACTTCCTCTTCTTTTTCCCCTTCTCTTGGGATTCTGCGAGGGCATGGCTGGTACCTGGCTCATTGGGGTCTCTCTGGGGTCTCTCCGGTCCAGAATTCTCAATTTTTTCAATTTGCAGTCTTCTGTTTAGTGCTTTAGTGGGCTTTTCCTGGACATGTTTAGCCAAAAAGTGATGCTATTACAACTAGAGTCCCATAACGTGCCGCAAATCAGGTTAGCAACACTTTTTCGGCAATAGTACCATTTTTTTTTTAGACACGTCGCAAAGATTAGCACCATTTTTGGTTGTGCTCAGCCTTCCTTACCACCATGTTGTGCCATATTGTAAATAGGGTGCGCACATGGAGCTATGAAAGGTCTTAGCGTGCCATTAATGTTTTTGGGCGCAAAACTGCGCTAGCACAGTTTTGCACCATTTCTTGTAAATCTGGCCCTTTGTGCGTTAAAAAGAAAAAATAGGGCATATACTTCATTAAGGTGAGAAACTTTTTCCACACCCGTATTTTGGTCTATCATATTGCGCAAGTGTCATAACTTTGGAATAGAAGCCTCTTTTCCAGTGAATTTTACAAAATTGTAACATTAGTACCAGTTAGTAGGGATTAACGAAAAATAAATATTCACTTAATTTTTGTTGAACCTTGTTCCACTCATCCATTTTCAGGTCATTATGGCTGAGATAAAAAGTAACTTTGATGTCAAAGCATTTCTGGATACCCAAGTAATCCGTAGTGTGGTGGTACTAGTAGCATCAAGCAGGCCAGAACCACTGCAGGAAGGAGCTGCACCCATCGCTCCATCACAGTGAACACAGAGAGGAGCTGCTATCCAGCTTGAAGGCTTGGCGGTGGAGGGTTTCTTGGAGAGAATCACTATAGTTTAGTTTAGTTTATAAGATTTGTAAAGCGCATGGCGACCCGAAGGCATCCCAGCACTAAAAGCAGCAACGCACAAATAGGAGGGGGGATCAATGCTAATTACAGAATAAAAAAGTTTTGAGCTTTTTCCTAAAGAGGTGCTCGGAGGATTCATTACGGAGCTCCAAAGGAAGGGTATTCCAAAGGTGGGAGGCCTTACTGGAAAAATAATTGTTGCCCCAGGCTCTCTTAGATCGAGAAATGTGTGCATACCTAAGAGAGGAGGAACGTAAGTTCCTAGAAGGAGTATGCAGGGAGATCCGTTTCGTTAGAGAGATGGGACCTTTACCATGTAGGGCCCTATGGACAATGCAGAGAGATTTAAAATGGATCCGTTCTTTGATGGGGAGCCAGTGGAGGGTGGAGATAGCCAATTTGGCGGATTAATATTTTGAGGAGTGAGTAAGAAGCCTGGCAGCTGCATTTTGCACTCTTTGCAGCTTCTTTATAACATAAAAAGGGGAGCTAAGGAACAGAGAGTTTCCATAATCCAGACGGGAAAGAATTAAGGCTTGGATGAGAATTATTTTGGCTGTAGGAGGAAGAAGAGAGAGAATCTTTCTGAACATGCGCATAAGACCAAAGCAGGTAGAAGAAACTTTACTGGCTTGAGAGTCCATAATAAGCCTGGGGTCAAGCATCACACCTAGAGTTTTAACCTGAGATTTGGGGGGAGGAAGAGTACTGAAGGCATCTGAGAGCGAGGGAAGGGGAAGAGGGGGGAGACCGTTGCCCAAAACCAGGACTTCCGATTTTCCATCGTTAAATTTGAGTTTGGACTTGGTCATCCATTTGGCAATGTCACTCATACAGCGGGAGAGATTGGTCACCGGCGAGTCTCCAGAGCTGGAGAGGGATACCACTAACTGGGTGTCATCTGCATAGGTGACCAAGGACAGATTATGAGGGGCAACTACTCTAGCTAAATGTGACAAGTAAAAGTTAAAAAGAGTGGGGCTAAGGGACGAGCCCTGGGGGACTCCACATGCCAAGGGGAAAAGGCCAGAAAAGAAGGTCCGGTCCAAGACTTGGAAAGATCTGTCTCTAAGGAAGGAGGAAAACCAAGAGAGGGCGGAACCTCCGACTCCTACATCCAATAGTCTCCGACAGAGAAGATCATGGTCGACAGTGTCGAAAGCTGCACTTAGGTCAAGCAGGATGATGGCTACGTGAGACCCTAGGTCTAAGAGCTGGCGGGCCGTCTCATTTACTGGGAGGAGAGCTGACTCAGTACTGTGCAAGGCTCTAAAGCCCATTTGGGTGGGATGAAGAAGTTCATTGCTTTCGAGATAGTTGGTTAGTTCTGTGTTGACATGTTTCTCAAGGATTTTTGCGGAGATAGGGAGGAGGGCAATAGGTCTGAAATTTTCCAATAAAGTGGGGTCAAGTTTGGGTTTCTTCAGAAGGGGCTTAACCACAGCATGTTTAAATGACTGGGGAAGGGAGCCCGAGGATAAGGAGCTGTTAAGAATTTTAGTGAGAGGAGGAGCAATGGTGCCTGCTACCTGCAAGAGAGCAGAGGGAGGGGCGGGGTCCAGAGGGGAGCCGGATTTAATTTTGGACAGGAAATTAATGGTCACCTCCTCGGTGAGAGGGGGGAAGGAGGTTAGAGAGACTCCTACAGGAAGGGAGTCAGTGTCATTACAAATTGAGGGATCATTCATATAGACGGGAAACCCAGAGTATATACTGATGACTTTGTCCTGAAAAAAGGATGCCAGTCGATCACTGTGGGAGACGGAGGCTTCCGTCATAGGGGTAGAAATGGGAGGGGAGGTAAGATCTCTAAAAATTTGAAAAATGTATTTCTGAGGACATGAAGAACATTCTATTTTTCCACCATAAAAGGTAGACTGGGCAGTTTTAATATTGTGGTGATAGGTTCTGACTGATTGCTTGTAGATTTCTCTGTTAGAGAGACTGTAGTTTTTACGCCACAATCTCTCAAGTTTTTTACAGTTCTTTTTGAGTTCAAGCAGGTAAGGGGAGAACCAGGGTTTAGATTTGTGGGGTGAGGGAACCACTCTGGTTCTGATGGGTAGAACAACATCCAAGGTGGATGAGATCCATTTATCAAAAGAGTCTGCAGTTTCTGGGGCAGATGAGTGACCGGTTTTGCCATAAGTCAAGAGGGCCTTACGCCATTCTTCCGGGTCCAGTTTTGACCGAATGCGTCCAGATGTGGTGGTGCTGGGGAGGTGCCCTTGGGTGGCATCATACGGGAAAGTGAAAGTGAGAAGGGAGTGATCGGTCCAGAGTAATGGCAGGGGAGGGGCCGTCAGCAAGTTGGCAATATTGCTGAATATAAGATCCAACGTGTGACCCTTCTGGTGGGTAGGGCCAGATACATGCTGAATTAGTTGGAGTGCTGCGAGAGAGGTTGCCAGTAATTTAGCCGAAGGGCAGTCGGAGTTGTCGAGATGAATATTAAAATCTCCTAAAATAGTTAAGTTGGAGAGATTGCAGATATGACTGGCTGCAATCTCCGGAAGAGAATACAGGAAACGTAGCACAGGTCTAGGTGGTCGATAGAGCAGAATTCCTGAAAAGGTGAAAGTGGGGGACAAACATAGTGAGAACATTAGGCTCTCACAATCAGGAATTTCTAAGGGTAAGGTGGTGCATTTAATAGTAGTTTTTTGAATGATAGCTATTCCACCACCTCTGGTGGAGGGCCTATCTAGATGAATCATGGAATAAATGGAGGGCAGAGAGTTACAGATGTGTCCTGTAGTATCTTCATCGAGCCAGGTTTCAGTAAGAAACAGTACATCAGGCAAAAGATCTTCAAGGAGATTATAGATGTGTAGAGAATGAGCGGGGAGGGATCGGCAGTTAAGCAGCATCATTCTTGCTGGGTGGGGAGAAGGAATTTCAGAGGACGTGGAGGGCAGGGCGGTCCAACCACAGCGTGGGCAGGAAAGGAGGAAGGGGAAATGAAGGTCGCTTGAATGGGTGAGACAGGAATTAGAGGTCCTACAAGCCAATAGCTGCGAAGAAGAGTAAACTTACCTCATTGGGGAAAAAAGAACAGCATCTCTGGGCTCAGAATGCTCAGGACGCTCCAGGGCGCGGATGGGCGCAGACGGGCTTGCCTTTGGCGCGCCACGGCGCGCCCGCTGCGCCCGTCCGCTGCGCGGCCGGCTCCCCTCTGTCATTAAATACTGACGAGAGGCAGCCTGAGCCGGCTTAGGGGAGAGAAAAAGACTATACCGTCAACCTAACAAAATGGCGGTATAGAAATGTCCCAGACAGGAAGAAGGGCAAAAGAAAGCTGAGCACCCGGTAGCCACTAACCACGGGCTCCGGTGCTCAAACACGGTGTGAATAAAGAAACAGAAGTCAAAGGTAAGTTTAAAAGGCCCAGAGTGAAAGACCCATGAATAAAAAGTAATTATTTAAAAATCGTAATTCTTTTTAAAAAAGCAGTCAAATTCAACAAACAGTAATTATTTAAAAATCGTAATCTTTTAAAAAAAGCAGTCAAATTCAGCAAACAGTAATTATCACAATCATCAATGTTAAAAAATGGGAGCCTACTTGTGTGTCACTCGCTGCGCGGCCGGCTCCCCTTTGTTATTAAATACTGACGAGAGGCAGCCTGAGCCGGCTTAGGGGAGAGAAAAAGACTATACCGTCAACCTAACAAAATGGCGGTATAGAAATGTCCCAGACAGGAAGAAGGGTAAAAGACAGCTGAGCACCCGGTAGCCACTAACCACGGGCTCCGGTGCTCAAACACGGCGTGAATAAAGAAACAGAAGTCAAAGGTAAGTTTAAAAGGCCCAGAGTGAAAGACCCATGAATAAAAAGTAATTATTTAAAAATCGTAATTCTTTTTAAAAAAGCAGTCAAATTCAACAAACAGTAATTATTTAAAAATCGTAATCTTTTAAAAAAAGCAGTCAAATTCAGCAAACAGTAATTATCACAATCATCAATGTTAAAAAATGGGAGCCTACTTGTGTGTCACTCGCTGCGCGGCCGGCTCCCCTTTGTTATTAAATACTGACGAGAGGCAGCCTGAGCCGGCTTAGGGGAGAGAAAAAGACTATACCGTCAACCTAACAAAATGGCGGTATAGAAATGTCACAGACAGGAAGAAGGGTAAAAGAGAGCTGAGCACCCGGTAGCCACTAACCACGGGCTCCGGTGCT
The DNA here is from genome assembly GCF_031143425.1 of Pleurodeles waltl. Taxonomy (NCBI): domain Eukaryota; kingdom Metazoa; phylum Chordata; class Amphibia; order Caudata; family Salamandridae; genus Pleurodeles; species Pleurodeles waltl. The sequence continues at coordinate 1,765,346,302 of NC_090440.1, forward strand.
CAAACACGGCGTGAATAAAGAAACAGAAGTCAAAGGTAAGTTTAAAAGGCCCAGAGTGAAAGACCCATGAATAAAAAGTAATTATTAAAAAAATCATAATTCTTTTTAAAAAAGCAGTCAAATTCAACAAACAGTAATTATTTAAAAATCGTATTTTTTTTTAAAAAGCAGTCAAATTCAGCAAACAGTAATTATCACAATCATCAATGTTAAAAAATGGGAGCCTACTTGTGTGTCACTCGCTGCGCGGCCGGCTCCCCTCTGTCATTAAATACTGACGTGAGGCAGCCTGAGCCGGCTTAGGGGAGAGAAAAAGACTATACCGTCAACCTAACAAAATGGCAGTATAGAAATGTCCCAGACAGGAAGAAGGGTAAAAGAAAGCTGAGCACCCGGTAGCCACTAACCACGGGCTCCGGTGCTCAAACACGGCGTGAATAAAGAAACAGAAGTCAAAGGTAAGTTTAAAAGGCCCAGAGTGAAAGACCCATGAATAAAAAGTAATTATTTAAAAATCGTAATTTTTTTTAAAAAGCAGTCAAATTCAGCAAACAGTAATTATCACAATCATCAATGTTAAAAAATGGGAGCCTACTTGTGTGTCACTCGCTGCGCGGCCGGCTCCCCTCTGTCATTAAATACTGACGAGAGGCAGCCTGAGCCGGCTTAGGGGAGAGAAAAAGAGTATACCGTCAACCTAACAAAATGGCGGTATAGAAATGTCCCAGACAGGAAGAAGGGTAAAAGAAAGCTGAGCACCAGGTAGCCACTAACCACGGGCTCCGGTGCTCAAACACGGCGTGAATAAAGAAACAGAAGTCAAAGGTAAGTTTAAAAGGCCCAGAGTGAAAGACCCATGAATAAAAAGTAATTATTTAAAAATCGTAATTCTTTTTAAAAAAGCAGTCAAATTCAACAAACAGTAATTATTTAAAAATCGTAATTTTTTTAAAAAAGCAGTCAAATTCAGCAAACGGTAATTATCACAATCATCAATGATAAAAAATGGGAGCCTACTTGTGTGTCACTCGCTGCGCGGCCGGCTCCCCTCTGTCATTAAATACTGACGAGAGGCAGCCTGAGCCGGCTTAGGGGAGAGAAAAAGACTATACCGTCAACCTAACAAAATGGCGGTATAGAAATATCCCAGACAGGAAGAAGGGTAAAAGAAAGCTGAGCACCCGGTAGCCACTAACCACGGGCTCCGGTGCTCAAACACGGCGTGAATAAAGAAACAGAAGTCAAAGGTAAGTTTAAAAGGCCCAGAGTGAAAGACCCATGAATAAAAAGTAATTATTTAAAAATCGTAATTCTTTTTAAAAAAGCAGTCAAATTCAACAAACAGTAATTATTTAAAAATCGTAATTTTTTTTAAAAAGCAGTCAAATTCAGCAAACGGTAATTATCACAATCATCAATGTTAAAAAATGGGAGCCTACTTGTGTGTCACTCGCTGCGCGGCCGGCTCCCCTCTGTCATTAAATACTGACGAGAGGCAGCCTGAGCCAGCTTAGGGGAGAGAAAAAGACTATACCGTCAACCTAACAAAATGGCGGTATAGAAATATCCCAGACAGGAAGAAGGGTAAAAGAAAGCTGAGCACCCGGTAGCCACTAACCACGGGCTCCGGTGCTCAAACACGGCGTGAATAAAGAAACAGAAGTCAAAGGTAAGTTTAAAAGGCCCAGAGTGAAAGACCCATGAATAAAAAGTAATTATTTAAAAATCGTAATTCTTTTTAAAAAAGCAGTCAAATTCAACAAACAGTAATTATTTAAAAATCGTAATTTGTTTTAAAAAGCAGTCAAATTCAGCAAACAGTAATTATCACAATCATCAATGTTAAAAAATGGGAGCCTACTTGTGTGTTACTCGCTGCGCGGCCGGCTCCCCTCTGTCATTAAATACTGACGAGAGGCAGCCTGAGCCGGCTTAGGGGAGAGAAAAAGAGTATACCGTCAACCTAACAAAATGGCGGTATAGAAATGTCCCAGACAGGAAGAAGGGTAAAGGAAAGCTGAGCACCCGGTAGCCACTAACCACGGGCTCCGGTGCTCAAACACGGCGTGAATAAAGAAACAGAAGTCAAAGGTAAGTTTAAAAGGCCCAGAGTGAAAGACCCATGAATAAAAAGTAATTATTTAAAAATCGTAATTCTTTTTAAAAAAGCAGTCAAATTCAACAAACAGTAATTATTTAAAAATCTTAATTTTTTTTAAAAAGCAGTCAAATTCAGCAAACAGTAATTATCACAATCATCAATGTTAAAAAATGGGAGCCTACTTGTGTGTCACTCGCTGCGCGGCCGGCTCCCCTCTGTCATTAAATACTGACGAGAGGCAGCCTGAGCCGGCTTAGGGGAGAGAAAAAGACTATACCGTCAACCTAACAAAATGGCGGTATAGAAATGTACCAGACAGGAAGAAGGGCAAAAGAAAGCTGAGCACCCGGTAGCCACTAACCACGGGCTCCGGTGCTCAAACACGGCGTGAATAAAGAAACAGAAGTCAAAGGTAAGTTTAAAAGGCCCAGAGTGAAAGACCCATGAATAAAAAGTAATTATTTAAAAATCGTAACTCTTTTTAAAAAAGCAGTCAAATTCAACAAACAGTAATTATTTAAAAATCTTAATTTTTTTTAAAAAGCAGTCAAATTCAGCAAACAGTAATTATCACAATCATCAATGTTAAAAAATGGGAGCCTACTTGTGTGTCACTCGCTGCGCGGCCGGCTCCCCTCTGTCATTAAATACTGATGAGAGGCAGCCTGAGCCGGCTTAGGGGAGAGAAAAAGACTATACCGTCAACCTAACAAAATGGCGGTATAGAAATGTCCCAGACAGGAAGAAGGGTAAAAGAAAGCTGAGCACCCGGTAGCCACTAACCACGGGCTCCGGTGCTCAAACACGGCGTGAATAGAGAAACAGAAGTCAAAGGTAAGTTTAAAAGGCCCAGAGTGAAAGACCCATGAATAAAAAGTAATTATTTAAAAATCGTAATTCTTTTTAAAAAAGCAGTCAAATTCAACAAACAGTAATTATTTAAAAATCGTAATTTTTTTTTAAAAAGCAGTCAAATTCAGCAAACAGTAATTATCACAATCATCAATGTTAAAAAATGGGAGCCTACTTGTGTGTCACTCGCTGCGCGGCCGGCTCCCCTCTGTCATTAAATACTGACGAGAGGCAGCCTGAGCCGGCTTAGGGGAGAGAAAAAGACTATACCGTCAACCTAACAAAATGGCGGTATAGAAATGTCCCAGACAGGAAGAAGGGTAAAAGAAAGCTGAGCACCCGGTAGCCACTAACCACGGGCTCCGGTGCTCAAACACGGCGTGAATAAAGAAACAGAAGTCAAAGGTAAGTTTAAAAGGCCCAGAGTGAAAGACCCATGAATAAAAAGTAATTATTTAAAAATCGTAACTCTTTTTAAAAAAGCAGTCAAATTCAACAAACAGTAATTATTTAAAAATCTTAATTTTTTTTAAAAAGCAGTCAAATTCAGCAAACAGTAATTATCACAATCATCAATATTAAAAAATGGGAGCCTACTTGTGTGTCACTCGCTGCGCGGCCGGCTCCCCTCTGTCATTAAATACTGACGAGAGGCAGCCTGAGCCGACTTAGGGGAGAGAAAAAGAGTATACCGTCAACCTAACAAAATGGCAGTATAGAAATGTCCCAGATAGGAAGAAGGGTAAAAGAAAGCTGAGCACCCGGTAGCCACTAACCACGGGCTCCGGTGCTCAAACTCGGCGTGAATAAAGAAACAGAAGTCAAAGGTAAGTTTAAAAGGCCCAGAGTGAAAGACCCATGAATAAAAAGTAATTATTTAACAATCGTAATTCTTTTTAAAAAAGCAGTCAAATTCAACAAACAGTAATTATTTAAAAATCGTAATTTTTTTTAAAAAGCAGTCAAATTCAGCAAACAGTAATTATCACAATCATCAATGTTAAAAAATGGGAGCCTACTTGTGTGTCACTCGCTGCGCGGCCGGCTCCCCTCTAACATTAAATACTGACGAGAGGCAGCCTGAGCCGGCTTAAGGGGGAGAAAAAGACTATACCGTTGATAGAGCGTTCCGTACCAATAATTTACCTGTATTTGGACGCTCTTTAGGCCGATGAATCTTTTGGCTAAGTGGGACTCTCTTCACCCGAGATCAGTCAATTTAATGTAATCAATAATCAATAACGAACATAAGCAATACCCTGATCAACATAACACTTAACAATTAATCCAGAATACATTTCGGCGAACCATGACCTTTCGGTCATGAATAACCACACCAGTTTATTCAAAGTTAATGAATTTATTTCCCTATATTAACAAAGCTAGCACGATATAGATGTGTCTCAACACCAAATGATAAACGTAAATGAACATTAATAGCTGTCCATAACGACGAAACAGGTGCAATCTATGCAGCATTTGAATAACAAGGCATTCGATAATAGCAATGCAAATCACTAAAACTATAATCTGTAATGAGCTAATTGCATACATTAGTCAGCATAACAAGGTCTCAAATTGCATCGTGCAACAAAAGGAATCCTCATCTAACCTCAAATTAGCATCGGCATGTGGGCCTTCATGCAAAAGCAATTTAGCAACATTAATTTAGAAAACTCCTAGTTAGGGTTCTTATCAAAAATCAGCAGTTGGTTACCTAAAAGAAACACAAAGCAATTGTACAATTTCCTTTCATATTTACCAATTACAATCAGCATTCAAGGAAGTCTTCGTCTCACAGGTACCGTTTCTCGAACAGCATGGGATGGGGCAAAGGGGCAGGGGTGGACGGGGCAATTGCCTCACGGCGGCAAAATAAAACTACTACTTCATGCAAAGGGATCAAAGTTAAAGTCTCTAGGGCAAGAATCATTTAAAGTCTCTTTCTCTCGATTAGAGAAAGCATCAGAGTCTCTTTCAAAATGGCGTCGTAGCAAGATGGGCCATAATAGCTGCAAAGTCTACAAAATGGCGGGATGTCCAATAATGGCCACTTTCCTCTCGTGCACCTGGTTTAAATAGACAACAGTTCAAATCCAGTAGGGTCTTCCATTGGAGGGTTCATAGGTTGGCTTCAAATTGTCCAATCAAAAACAACAGTTCTCAAGCTTTTACTTAAGCATACATTATCCTTGGAGACGGGTACGCAAGTTGCAACATTTTATACCAATTAACTCACTTTCAGAGCTTCCATTGTCCGCACCTGCAGATTGACCTTGGAGCAAAGAAAAAAAATGCCAGGCTGGCACGAAACCTTAAGATAAGCATGTGAACGATCTCAGTGGAAAAGTACAGCTTCAAGCAAAAATACACATTTATTAGCACATTGGAAAAACACAAGCATCTAAATCGTGAGACCAGGCAACTAGGCCAAAGCCTCCACTAAAGTTATGCTAAGCTAAAGCATTTCAAGCAAGCAAATCCTAACACACGTTTACGGTTATGTCAGATTCGTGCAATTCTAATACATTACGTTATATAAAGCACGCTTATAAATGTTGGCAAACTACTCTGAGGGCACATTTTGTCCCCGTACAATCTTTATTAGTTCGGTTAAAGTCACTCTTGAATATTGCAGTACTACGTTTAAGCGCTAATAAATGTAAAACCTTCATTTCTGCTTCATCAATCCCTCCTCTGATGACTACTTGTCATCACACAAACTATTCCCACAAATTTTATTCCATTAAAATTCTGTCAGTTCTCTTTTCCTTTTAGTTCCCCTAGTTCTTGCTTTGTATTCTTCTGCCATTCTTTTCATCATTTTCTCTTCCTTCCTTCTCTTGATTCTTGCCATAATCATTATTATTCCCCTTTTATTCCCCAAATTCCAAATATACAAATCAGTACTATTAATATTCCCTGTATTATTTTTAGTAATATTCCATTCCAAATGCCACCAAGCCAATTTCCCACTGAAGCAAGTCCTTTTCCAACCTTCTCCCACACTCCTGGTTCTTTCAATTCCTTCAAATCTACACTCTCTTTTGTTAGATTAGCAAGCATAGTTTTAATTTTCACACTGTTGTCTGGAATATACGTGCAACAGTGGCGCGCACCAAGCATTTTGCAAACGCCGCCATCCTTTGCTAAAAGAATGTCTAAGGCAAGCCTATTTTGAAGAGTCATAGCTCTTTCCGCTGCAAGTTCAGCATCTATCAGGATTATAGCACCTGAAAACTTTGTCAACATGTTATCCACTATAGTAGACAACTTTCTTATTTTGATGGAATTCAACACAACTCCCAATGAAGGAATCATGGCTCCAAATATATCTCCTACCACAGCAGCTGCGGTCTCTCTTTTCTGGATACGATGGGATCCAGATGTCTTTGGAATCATCGATAGGTCATCCAGTTGATAAACCTTTGGGAACACTATACCCAAATAACATCTCCCCCACCATCCTTTCGGGAGACGATAATAGGCATTATACCCACAAATGTAATATACACCTGGAATGACAGGGTCAAGTCCGTTCATCATGAATGTCCATTTGGCCTTAAAGATAAACGTATGTTTACACTCACTCGCTCCTACGAAAATGTTATCATAATAAGATTCACCTCGATATATACAAAATTTCCCTGCATGCCAAGCATCTAAAGCTATTCTCCCTTGTGTTTTTATTGCGGCAAAATCATAATGATCTACTGAAGTCCTCTTACTTAGCTCCTTTTCTAATTTCGCATTCATTTTGTGCCCTTCTATCATCTGTGCGATCTAAAAAGCTTATTTCTACTGCAGAGAGCGAGCAGGTAAGGTTTTCCCTATGAGCGTGAGCCGTTTCAAAAGGTTGCATTGGCTCGAAAAATTCCCTCATTATTTTAGCATCCCAATCTTTAGCAATCTGGCTTAGCTGCGCTATTATAGGAACATATGCAAAGGTAACATCATAATTTGAGTAAAAATACTGTATGTTTGTCTGACCATAAAATCTAGAAGTTACTATACTACATGTAATCCCGTATGTAAGAGGCATGTGGTGATAAGTCACCCCTTCCTTTACTGATGTCGGTATCGGTGTACACACATAACAATCTTTCGCATCCATAGTCTCAACATATTCTGTTAGCAAGCGATAGAAAACGTTATACGAAAGTTCCTTCTTATCATGCAAGTGTCTCTCATCTAATTCTAGTCTTTTCAATGCGGTTAGTTCAGTGACAGTAACAGGAGCAAAAGTAGAAGCATCAATTCTCTCATTCTCACCCTTTCCACGTGTAGCAAGCACTATTCCCACTATTATTAGTACACATGCAATTATCAAGCCTATACACGCATATTTACAATATTTCATTCTACTGTTTTGTGTAGCCATGATCTGTATAGAATCAGAGAGCTAGAAGCACCTATAAAGAAACTATTTAGCAATTCAGTTACAAAGCTGAACGAGCGCAATGTTCACACAGTTTTTTTTTTCCAGGAGCTCAGTCACTTATCAGTTAGCAGCATTTGTCTCAATTCGGCAATAACTCAGTCTTTTTTTTTTTTTTTCTCAGTTAGCAAATCGAGTTTAAGAGTCAATCAGGTTATCAAAGTCTTATCAAGTTATCAAATGTCTCATCCGGTTTAGCAATGTCTCAGCTGGTTGTATCACGTTAGATTGTAGCAAGCAATGTCATTTATCACCCTTTCAATCAACAGTGTCCATAAAACTTTTCTTTTCTATTGGTATCTCTTCTTCTTCGTTCTCGAGGCTTAGAGATACAAATTCGTCAGTCCAATCGTCATTGACTGCATATGCCCATTCTGGACCGGAGTATCTCCTGTTTGGTATCCTTTTCCTTTTCAATTTTGCTTCTCTTTTCGATTCTGCTTCGCTGGTACTTTCCTCTTTGGCCAAGTCTTTTCCTTCATTTGAGGTTGGTACCACGACAGACACTTCCTTTCTTTTCTCTTTCACTTTTGGCCTTTCTCCGTCGTTCAAATTTTCTCTCGTTCTTAGTTTTATTGGTGATATACTTAGTCTCCTCTTTGCGCCGTGTCCACTTGATGGACCTGCGACTTTTTCTGAAGAAGTTGGAACAGTTTCGTTCTGTTCTGCCTTATCCCCTCCTTCTGGGGAATCAATCACGTTCTCTTTTTCTATTTCTGTACCGTCTGCTTCTGGGAAAGCCCTCCTCTGATCAGGCTCTCCTGCTTCTTCACCTCTTTCGAGCCCTTCGTCACCGTTACTTTCGTCAGGCTCTTTATCACTTTCAGCTGCTTCAGGCTCTTTGTCACCTTCAGCTGCTTCAGGCTCTTTGCTACCCTCAGCTGCTTCAGGCTCTTTGTCACCTTCAGCTGCTTCGTCGCTGTCTGAGGTCTCTCCTTGGTCTTCCCCAAGTGAGTCGGTCGTTTCGTCCTCAGAGAATACTTCTCTCTCTTCTGTTCCTGCCTGTTCGCTTTCAGTTCGGTTTTGCTCTGTCTCAGCGCTCAGCACTGTTTTATCAGGCACTGGCAGTTTCAGCGCTTCAACTTCCTCATCTGTGGGACACAACACCTTCTTTGTGTGACTGGCGTGAATCCAGTTGGGAACTCCTGCACACTTCACAGCGGTAGTTGTCGTCAGGATCACTTGGAAAGGGCCTTTCCAACGGGGTTCCAGACACGACTTCCTCACGTGCTTCTTTACCACGACCCAGTCACCTGCTTTCAGTGTGTGTCCTGGACCTTGTATCGGTGGCAAGGTGGTTGCTTCCACCTGGTGAGAGAAAGAGCGAACCACGTCAGCCAGACCTTTGCAGTAGTCTAACACCATATCATCTGTAATATTCAAAAGCGCGTTTGCGGGAACTGCAGGAAGTCTCATAGCCCTGCCCATGAGAATTTTGTGCGGAGACAATCCAGTCTTTCTGTCAGGGGTGTTTCTCATTGACATTAACACCAAAGGCAATGCGTCAGGCCATTTCAAATTTGTCGATGCACATATTTTCGCCATTCTTGATTTCAATGTACCATTCATCTGCTCCACCAGTCCTGATGCTTCAGGGCGATAGCTACAATGCAGTTTTTGCTCAATGTTCAGCGCTTCGCAAAGTAACTTTATCACCTCGTTATTGAAGTGACTTCCCCTATCTGATTCTAAAGAGATCGGGAATCCGAAACGTGGTATTAACTCCCTCAGCAATAGCTTTGCAACTGTAAGGCTGTCATTTCTACGTGTGGGGTATGCTTCAATCCAGTGACTAAAAATGCACACAATCACCAACACATACTTCAGACCTCCATGCACAGGCATCTCAATGAAGTCCATCTGCATCCTACTGAAAGGGCCGCTCGCCCTACCAATGTGGCTCGCGTTCACAACCGTTCCCTTCCCTGGGTTCATCTGCTGGCAAATGACACATCGATGGCAAACTGCTTCTGCAGCTTGACGGAATCTGGGGTTAAACCAATCAGTTTTGAACAATCTTATCATGGCATCTCTCCCTAGGTGAGCCTGCCCATGATAGAACCGCGCAAGCTGCGATAAGAGACTATTTGGCAAAACAAATTTTCCCTCATTTGAAACCCATAACTCATCTGGTCTCTTTGTGCATTGTGACTTAATCCAGGAAGCTCTTTCATCCTCCCCGACACTATTCTGTAATGCTTTAAGTTCATCCATTGTATCTACGACCTTCAAGGCAAATGCTTCAGCTGGTTCGAGTTCTGGTTCACTTATTGAATTCCATTCATCTCTGAGTAATATAAAATTCAAGGCACAAAATCTTGCGACTTGATCCGCATATGCATTTCCCAGAGAAACATAGTCCTGTCCTTTTGTATGAGCACTACACTTTACCACTGCAACTTCGGCTGGCATTTGAATGGCGTGTAACAATTCCCTTATTCTCTCCCCGTTTTTCACTGGGGATCCTGAAGAAGTCAGGAAACCTCTCTGTGACCATAGTTGCCCAAAGTCGTGCACAATTCCAAACCCGTACTGACTATCAGTATAAATGGTGACTTTCATCAATGTAGACAATTGGCATGCTCTTGTAAGTGCTACAAGCTCTGCTACTTGTGCAGAATAGACTCCTTGGAGCCAGGATGCTTCCAAGACACCTGTTACAGTACATACAGCATATCCTGCTTTCAAAATTCCCATCCCATCTCTTAGACATGAACCATCAACAAAAACAATTTGGTCATTTTCATCAAGCTTAGTATCCTTAATGTCAGGTCGAGGTTTTGTGCAAAATTCAGTCACCTGAAGGCAGTCATGCTCGACGTCTTCAGCGTTCTCAACTTCAGCATTTTCACCAGGAAGCAAGGTTGCTGGATTCAACGTAGTGCACCTTTTCAGCTGCACATTCGGTGAGCTCAGAATTATTGTCTCATACCTTGTAGGTCTTGCTCCAGTCATGTGTTGCGTTCGGGAGCGGGTCAAAAGTATCTCAACTGAGTGAGGGACCATGACTGTTACTGGGTGTCCCATCACTATTCCTTCACTCTGAGTGAGGCTAATACCAACTGCTGCTACGGCGCGCAAACACCCTGGAAGTGCTGCTGCGACCGGATCCAAAGTAGCTGAAAAATACGCTACTGGTCTGTTTATGCCACCATGGGCTTGAGTCAAGACAGACAAAGAACATGCATCACGTTCATGACAAAACAATGTGAAAGGCTTTGTGTAATCAGGCATACCTAAAGCTGGAGCCCTGCACATGCATTCTTTCAATTCAATAAAAGCATCCATTTCATCTCCTTTCAGCTCAATTTGATCCAAGGCATCCTTCTGGGTCAGTTTCAGTAAAGGCTTGGCTAGAGTTGAGAAGTTGGGAATCCACTGACGACAGTAGCTCACCATTCCCAAAAACTTCCTCACCTCCCTCCTCGTCTTTGGTGGACTCATTTGAAGTACACTTGTTATTCTTTCCTTCATTATTCTCCGTGACCCTTTCTCTATTTGGTGACCCAAGTACTTCACTTTCTTCTGACAGAACTGCAATTTCGAAGGAGACACCTTGTGTCCATTCCTTCCCAAATGGTTCAACAGAGCAATGGTATCGGCTATGCAGCCACTTTCTGTCTTTGATGCAATCAGTAAGTCATCGATGTACTGTACCAGGGTTGACTCGGATGGCAATTCTAACGCTTCCAAGTCTTTCTTTAGAATCTGATTGAAAATTGACAGTGACTCAGAAAACCCTTGAGGAATTCGACACCAACTGTAAACTCTGTCTAAGAATTTGAAACAAAAGAGAAATTGGCTGTCCTCATGAAGAGGCACCGAGAAGAATGCTTGTGACAAGTCGATGACTGAGAACCACTCGGCATCGCAAGGGACTTGAAACATTATCACAGCTGGATTCGGTACGACAGGGCAACATTTAATTATGATGTCATTTATTTTCCTCAAGTCCTGTACAATTCGGACCTTTCCACTCGGCTTTATTAATCCCATGATTGGTGAATTACATGGACTGCTTAACACTTCTTTCAATACTCCCTGTTTTACAAATTCGTCAATGAGTTGGGCAACTTTCATGAGGGTGTCTTGTGCCATGTGGTATTGTGGGGTCTGGGGAAAGATTGCATTGGGTTTTACAGTTACTTTCACTGGTTCCACTCCTTTCATCAATCCCACCTCTTTCCCTGTCATATCCCACACTTCCTTTCCGACTGTTTCCCGTAATTCAGCTGGAATATCTTCTTCAGTTATCATCGGGAAAAGGCAAATCAGAGGATACTCTTCATCCACAGTTTCCATCTCATCCCCCTCTACACTGTCCTCTTCTTCCCCATCACTGCTCGTCTGAATTTTAATTCCCTCGTTCGAACACATAATCGAACATCCCAATTTGCACAATAGGTCTCTCCCTAACAGTGCTATCGGGCTTGAGTCACATACCACAAATTTATGTAACACTTGATAGTTACCAATGCTGACTGGTACTGGATCTGTGATTGGGTTCGTCAGGTGTCTGTTTGCTACTCCCACTACTTGAACTGTTCTCCCTGAGAGTGGCAAATTCGGTACTTCAATGCTCTTAACAGTTGAACGTGTGGCTCCTGTGTCGACCAAGAATGAGACACGATGACCCATGACTCTTCCCTCTACATATGGACCCTTTTGATCAACTTCCAAGGATGCTGCAAGCACACAATCTCCCTCCTCTAATGAACTTTCACTCTCCCATACATTGTTTATTCCACTCTCACTGTGTAATGGGAACTGTTGTACGGTGCCATTTGTATTCGTTACCTGACCCGAGACCTGTGGAGGAACCATCACTTGCTGCTGACTCATTGGTACCAAAGGTATTTGCATTTGCTGATTAGGTACCATGGGAAACTGCTGTTGCATTGGCTGCATTTGCGTCATCTGCATACGGGGCATCTGCATCTGCTGCGGCTGCATAGGTTGTAATCCCTGCAGCTGATTTATGGTCTGAAAATTTGGGTTTGGACCTCTCATTTTCGGTCCCCTTATTGTCTGAAATGCATTGACATCATTGTTTTGCTGACCAACACCTGCACCACCATCGGGCACTCGCGTTTCCAATGACCGACGATTCCGCACACGTGACACGGCATCACCTTTTTCAATGCCTGCACACCATTCGGAGTCACAACAGTGTTCAAATCCGGACCATTATTCCCAAAACCTCCTCTGCCTCTGCCTCTCGCCTGTGGCTGAAACATCATATTTCCCTGCAACTGCGGCTGCGGTTGCGGTACCTGCTGTTGGAACCCTTGCAACTCTTGCAAACCTTGCAGACCTGTCTGAGCTGCTTTAAGTTGCATCATCATCACTTTCTCTTTCAACTTTTTCTGTTTCACTTCAATTTCGTCGCTACAGTATTTCGCATAATTCAACACCTCATCAATCGGTTTCGACTGCCAACAAATCAAATGCGACTTTATCATCTGACTTATCTCTGGTCTCAGCCCTTCCACAAATCTAAACACAAAATGAAGCATGTCCTTCGCCTCTATTGTTTCCGTGCCACTGTAGTTCTTGAACGCCTTCAACAACCTCTCATAGTAACTATGAATCGACTCTTTAGCCTCTTGGGCAGTTCGATCAATCTTCTGCCAATCCACATTTTTCGCGGCAACCTTCGTCTTCAAATGCTCAATCACCTTATAGTACAAGCTCATCACCATAGGTGATGGTGCACCCGTATCCCTGTCTCTCTCTGGTTCACTTGTCGGCCAACCTACAGCTCTTTTGCAATCCTCCCACAAATCTGCCGGAACCACAATCTCAAAGAGGGTGTTCAGATCTTCCCAAAGACATTTTGCAAACTTCACAAACCTATCAGTCTGTTGATACCATTCAATCGGCTTCTCTCTCAGTTTGGGAAAATCATCCGTAAAAGACTGAATGTCGCTTCTGTGCCATGGTACATGTATTAATTTTCACCCTGCTGTCTCCCTCATTGGTAACATGGTTACTGTATCACTGCTCTGTGGTCTTTTCTCGTTGAGCTCTGGGACACTGTCTTTCCTCTTTTCCTTTCTCTTTACCCATCTGCTTTCCCATTTGTCTAAGCACCTCCACACTTGTGCACTCTGCAGCAATTCTCTAAGGTGTGCCTTCATGCCTGCTGACCTCATGTGTTCAAAGTCTGTGGTCCCAAAATCCAATCTATAGCTCCTGCTCAAGTGTTTTGTCTTGTCTATCTCCACCCCATTTTTGTCTGCTATTTCTTGCAACCTTCTATGTACCTTGTTCACTTCTCTCGTAATCCTGGGACATAGATACCTCAGCTCTTCTTCCGAGTAGGACTCTAACCTATTCACACCCATAGTCCCTTCCACCAATTCTTGTGCTTCCATGTTCAACCTGACCCTATTCAGATAGTCTTCTCCCTTCCCACTGGCTGAGCTTTGTGTGGAATTCAGACTGTTGAACCACTGTGTCAGCTGTTGCGCGTTCAACCCCATCAGTGTAGCATTCACATCGACTGCCATTGATGGTTGCGGCAACTTTTCAGTATTCGATGACAGCGGCATCACCAGTGGGGGACTCAACCTCACCACTGTTGACTGAGCACATATGGGACTAAACTCCATCAAGGACCCAGATCCAGTTGGCAGAGCCGCTATCGGAGTTGTCTCTGGAGTGTTTTGTATGCACCTCCTTTCCATCCCGCGCTGCACCATTGATCCTTGACTGCTCATACCTGAGTTAGGCTGAATGTACAAAGGTACCGGTGGACCTACAGTAATGGGTAGGGATATCGCATCTGCGTTCTGTCCATTCCCCATGTTCTGAGACATGTTCATTCCCACACTATGGGTCATCATTGCCGGCATGCCCATCTGACTCCCCGTCATCTGAGCATGTGCGGTTCCCCCTTGCATCTGCTTTTGAGGCATCAAAAACTGGGTTGATTCAGCTTGTGCCAATGTTGGGTTGTGACCATTCTGTCCTCCCACTATGGTTGGATCTAGAATCATTCCCGTACTGTTGTCACTGCTGTAGTACCTTGGGACCTGCGGCTGATAATTTTCTGCTGGTTTCAATATGGGCACATCTGGATATATTCTCCTAACCTGCGGTATCTGCGGGGTGAACAGTAAACTCGGGTCCTTAGATCCCGATGACGCTTCTGAACTCGGAGTTTCACTATTCTGTACCGGTGCCGGAGGGGCAGAACTAGTACTTGGACCTTGTCCACCCTCTGCATAAGGTGGTGGACGGTCGTTCAGCAATTGCATGATTAACTCCTCATCCTCTAACTCCTCTTCTCTCCTCAACTTTTCCTCGTCCTCTCTATCTTTGGAACACCTCCTGTTTATCTTACAGGTAGCTTTCTTGCCTGTCGCCACTTCTTCCTTAGTGATTGCGGGAAACAGTTTTATTCCCTGCAATACATCTGACCTCCACACCTTCTGTGCATTATCCCACCTAGCGTCTGCTAGTGTCTTTTCTACCTTCCTTATCCTGGTCTCGAACTTATTTTGTTGTTGCTGTCTAGCCATTAGTTCCCAAATCGCTAGAGCCTCAAACTGTGCTGGCCTTGGGGGTACCTTCATGTCGTACATCGCGAATCTCAAATTCTCTAGGATCCTTATATTGAATGTCCCATGGATCGGGAACGCTACGCTCCCATGTTTCTCTGTCAGCTTGTGCCATTGTTTTAGCCAAAGGCACGGAGCTACCCCTTTTTCCTCCATTACAATGTAAGCTGGTGTACCTTCGGGCGGCGTCTCCTCTCCTACGCTCGCTTTAATGTAAGACTCCCCCTTCATCGCACTCTTTAATGCTTTAAAAAATTTCATTTTCTCGTCTTTTATTTCACAAAGTTTGTAATCAATAGGTGACTTTAATTCCCGGAATACTCTTCGCTTGCCTTTCCCCTTCCAATCGAGCCCCACGGACTGCGTCCAATCCGTGGGCGACCCTTCTTTGCAACCAACCTATCCTAGCGCGGCTCCTAGTGACGTCACACTCACACACACTGCGGCTGACAAAGCCTCGCGGCTAATCCTCCTTCACTCAACTCCTCTCGTAACGACTTCTAGCATATATCGCGAGCTACCAAAAAAATTATAATAAAAAAGATCTGTCGGTTTACTACAGGAAGGGTAACACAATCGCTTCAGGACCTTAGGGATTTTTCACTAGCCTCGGCAGTTATTCCATCTTTCTCGGTCCCCACGTTCGCAAGCAAGTCTGACCCGCAGACTGCTCTCAACTTGTCAGTGATCTATTCTAGTGCACTTAGAATTTTGTCAAAGCCCGAAGTCGAAGTTTTCTTTCACTCCCTTAACACGCGTACCGACTCGTTGACCACGCCCGATCAACCTACTAAACCGACCAGACCACAACATAAAACAAGTGTCTCATACACTTTTCAACATACTCCGGAGTCTCTTGACCTCGCAGGGCCCGTCTCAACAACAACAACCACGTGGACCTTTTTCTGCACAAAGCGCCACAAGCACATGAAGTTCGACGACTTCCCTACTCTCACACTCGGAGTCGCACCTCCGCTATTTCTATGAAGTTCGACGACTTCCCTACTCCTACACTCGGAGTCGCACCTCCGCTATTCTCTAAAATCCTCACAACCTTTTCAAACAATCTGCGGCAATAAGCTGTGCAAGCGCAAAACCCTAACTTCTCTCATACCGTCACCAGTACCGCCAACGCTGATCTCACACCTCCATTCTCTCCATTCGCAAGCTCCGAGATCCCGGGAAAGTCGCGGTGGACCTAGCCCATCATCATTCTCTCAATCTGTTTTACCCAAGAAAATCTAATTCAACACCATATACCTCTCGAGCGGGGTCTCAAAAGTCTAAACCGTTAATTCAACACCATGTATGTCTCGAGTGGGGTCCCAAAAGTCTAAACCCATCCTCTGCTACCATCTACTGATAGAGCGTTCCGTACCAATAATTTACCTGTATTTGGATGCTCTTTAGGCCGATGAATCTTTTGGCTAAGTGGGACTCTCTTCACCCGAGATCAGTCAATTTAATGTAATCAATAATCAATAACGAACATAAGCAATACCCTGATCAACATAACACTTAACAATTAATCCAGAATACATTTCGGAGAACCATGACCTTTCGGTCATGAATAACCACACCAGTTTATTCAAAGTTAATGAATTTATTTCCCTATATTAACAAAGCTAGCACGATATAGATGTGTCTCAACACCAAATGATAAACGTAAATGAACATTAATAGCTGTCCATAACGACGAAACAGGTGCAATCTATGCAGCATTTGAATAACAAGGCATTCGATAATAGCAATGCAAATCACTAAAACTATAATCTGTAATGAGCTAATTGCATACATTAGTCAGCATAACAAGGTCTCAAATTGCATCGTGCAACAAAAGGAATCCTCATCTAACCTCAAATTAGCATCGGCATGTGGGCCTTCATGCAAAAGCAATTTAGCAACATTAATTTAGAAAACTCCTAGCTAGGGTTCTTATCAAAAATCAGCAGTTGGTTACCTAAAAGAAACACAAAGCAATTGTACAATTTCCTTTCATATTTACCAATTACAATCAGCATTCAAGGAAGTCTTCGTCTCACAGGTACCGTTTCTCGAACAGCATGGGATGGGGCAAAGGGGCAGGGGTGGACGGGGCAATTGCCTCACGGCGGCAAAATAAAACTACTACTTCATGCAAAGGGATCAAAGTTAAAGTCTCTAGGGCAAGAATCATTTAAAGTCTCTTTCTCTCGATTAGAGAAAGCATCAGAGTCTCTTTCAAAATGGCGTCGTAGCAAGATGGGCCATAATAGCTGCAAAGTCTACAAAATGGCGGGATGTCCAATAATGGCCACTTTCCTCTCGTGCACCTGGTTTAAATAGACAACAGTTCAAATCCAGTAGGGTCTTCCATTGGAGGGTTCATAGGTTGGCTTCAAATTGTCCAATCAAAAACAACAGTTCTCAAGCTTTTACTTAAGCATACATTATCCTTGGAGACGGGTACGCAAGTTGCAACATTTTATACCAATTAACTCACTTTCAGAGCTTCCATTGTCCGCACCTGCAGATTGACCTTGGAGCAAAGAAAAAAAATGCCAGGCTGGCACGAAACCTTAAGATAAGCATGTGAACGATCTCAGTGGAAAAGTACAGCTTCAAGCAAAAATACACGTTTATTAGCACATTGGAAAAACACGAGCATCTAAATCGTGAGACCAGGCAACTAGGCCAAAGCCTCCACTAAAGTTATGCTAAGCTAAAGCATTTCAAGCAAGCAAATCCTAACACACGTTTACGGTTATGTCAGATTCGTGCAATTCTAATACATTACGTTATATAAAGCACGCTTATAAATGTTGGCAAACTACTCTGAGGGCACATTTTGTCCCCGTACAATCTTTATTAGTTTGGTTAAAGTCACTCTTGATTATTGCAGTACTACGTTTAAGCGCTAATAAATGTAAAACCTTCATTTCTGCTTCATCACCGTCAACCTAATAAAATGGCGGTATAGAAATGTCCCAGACAGGAAGAAGGGTAAAAGAAAGCTGAGCACCCGGTAGCCACTAACCACGGGCTCCGGTGCTCAAACACGGCGTGAATAAAGAAACAGAAGTCAAAGGTAAGTTTAAAAGGCCCAGAGTGAAAGACCCATGAATAAAAAGTAATTATTTAAAAATCGTAATTCTTTTTAAAAAAGCAGTCAAATTCAACAAACAGTAATTATTTAAAAATCTTAATTTTTTTTAAAAAGCAGTCAAATTCAGCAAACAGTAATTATCACAATCATCAATGTTAAAAAATGGGAGCCTACTTGTGTGTCACTCGCTGCGCGGCCTGCTCCCCTCTGTCATTAAATACTGACGAGAGGCAGCCTGAGCCGGCTTAGGGGAGAGAAAAAGAGTATACCGTCAACCTAACAAAATGGCGGTATAGAAATGTCCCAGACAGGAAGAAGGGTAAAAGAAAGCTGAGCACCCGGTAGCCACTAACCACGTGCTCCGGTGCTCAAACACGGCGTGAATAAAGAAACAGAAGTCAAAGGTAAGTTTAAAAGGCCCAGAGTGAAAGACCCATGAATAAAAAGTAATTTTTAAAAATCGTAATTCTTTTTAAAAAAGCAGTCAAATTCAACAAACAGTAATTATTTAAAAATCTTAATTTTCTTTAAAAAGCAGTCAAATTCAGCAAACGGTAATTATCACAATCATCAATGTTAAAAAATGGGAGCCTACTTGTGTGTCACTCGCTGCGCGGCCGGCTCCCCTCTGTCATTAAATACTGACGAGAGGCAGCCTGAGCCGGCTTAGGGGACAGAAAAAGACTATACCGTCAACCTAACAAAATGGCGGTATAGAAATGTCCCAGACAGGAAGAAGGGTAAAAGAAAGCTGAGCACCCGGTAGCCACTAACCACGGGCTCCGGTGCTCAAACACGGCGTGAATAAAGAAACAGAAGTCAAAGGTAAGTTTAAAAGGCCCAGAGTGAAAGACCCATGAATAAAAAGTAATTATTTAAAAATCGTAATTCTTTTTAAAAAAGCAGTCAAATTCAACAAACAGTAATTATTTAAAAATCTTAATTTTTTTTAAAAAGCAGTCAAATTCAGCAAACAGTAATTATCACAATCATCAATGTTAAAAAATGGGAGCCTACTTGTGTGTCACTCGCTGCGCGGCCGGCTCCCCTCTGTCATTAAATACTGACGAGAGGCAGCCTGAGTCGGCTTAGGGGAGAGAAAAAGACTATACCGTCAACCTAACAAAATGGCGGTATAGAAATGTCCCAGACAGGAAGAAGGGTAAAAGAAAGCTGAGTACCCGGTAGCCACTAACCACGGGCTCCGGTGCTCAAACACGGCGTGAATAAAGAAACAGAATTCAAAGGTAAGTTTAAAAGGCCCAGAGTGAAAGACCCATGAATAAAAAGTAATTATTTAAAAATCGTAATTCTTTTTAAAAAAGCAGTCAAATTCAACAAACAGTAATTATTTAAAAATTTTAATTTTTTTTAAAAAGCAGTCAAATTCAGCAAACAGTAATTATCACAATCATCAATGTTAAAAAATGGGAGCCTACTTGTGTGTCACTCGCTGCGCGGCCGGCTCCCCTCTGTCATTAAATACTGACGAGAGGCAGCCTGAGTCGGCTTAGGGGAGAGAAAAAGACTTTACCGTCAACCTAACAAAATGGCGGTATAGAAATGTCCCAGACAGGAAGAAGGGTAAAAGAAAGCTGAGCACCCGGTAGCCACTAACCACGGGCTCCGGTGCTCAAACTCGGTGTGAATAAAGAAACAGAAGTCAAAGGTAAGTTTAAAAGGCCCAGAGTGAAAGACCCATGAATAAAAAGTAATTATTTAAAAATCGTAATTCTTTTTAAAAAAGCAGTCAAATTCAACAAACAGTAATTATTTAAAAATCATAATTTTTTTTTAAAAACAGTCAAATTCAGCAAACAGTAATTATCACAATCATCAATGTTAAAAAATGGGAGCCTACTTGTGTGTCACTCGCTGCGCGGCCGGCTCCCCTCTGTCATTAAATACTGACGAGAGGCAGCCTGAGCCGGCTTAGGGGAGAGAAAAAGACTATACCGTCAACCTAACAAAATGGCAGTATAGAAATGTCCCAGACAGGAAGAAGGGTAAAAGAAAGCTGAGCACCCGGTAGCCACTAACCACGGGCTCCGGTGCTCAAACACGGCGTGAATAAAGAAACAGAAGTCAAAGGTAAGTTTAAAAGGCCCAGAGTGAAAGACCCATGAATAAAAAGTAATTATTTAAAAATCGTAATTCTTTTTAAAAAAGCAGTCAAATTCAACAAACAGTAATTATTTAAAAATCGTATTTTTTTTTAAAAAGCAGTCAAATTCAGCAAACAGTAATTATCACAATCATCAATGTTAAAAAATGGGAGCCTACTTGTGTGTCACTCGCTGCGTGGCCGGCTCCCCTCTGTCATTAAATACTGACGAGAGGCAGCCTGAGCCGGCTTAGGGGAGAGAAAAAGACTATACCGTCAACCTAACAAAATGGCGGTATAGAAATGTCCCAGACAGGAAGAAGGGTAAAAGAAAGCTGAGCACCCGGTAGCCACTAACCACGGGCTCCGGTGCTCAAACACGGCGTGAATTAAGAAACAGAAGTCAAAGGTAAGTTTAAAAGGCCCAGAGTGAAAGACCCATGAATAAAAAGTAATTATTTAAAAATCGTAATTCTTTTTTAAAAAGCAGTCAAATTCAACAAACAGTAATTATTTAAAAATCATAATTTTTTTTTAAAAACAGTCAAATTCAGCAAACAGAAATTATCACAATCATCAATGTTAAAAAATGGGAGCCTACTTGTGTGTCACTCGCTGCGCGGCCGGCTCCCCTCTGTCATTAAATACTGACGAGAGGCAGCCTGAGCCGGCTTAGGGGAGAGAAAAAGACTATACCGTCAACCTAACAAAATGGCGGTATAGAAATGTCCCAGACAGGAAGAAGGGTAAAAGAAAGCTGAGCACCCGGTAGCCACTAACCACGGGCTCCGGTGCTCAAACTCGGTGTGAATAAAGAAACAGAAGTCAAAGGTAAGTTTAAAAGGCCCAGAGTGAAAGACCCATGAATAAAAAGTAATTATTTAAAAATCGTAATTCTTTTTAAAAAAGCAGTCAAATTCAACAAACAGTAATTATTTAAAAATCATAATTTTTTTTTAAAAACAGTCAAATTCAGCAAACAGTAATTATCACAATCATCAATGTTAAAAAATGGGAGCCTACTTGTGTGTCACTCGCTGCGCGGCCGGCTCCCCTCTGTCATTAAATACTGACGAGAGGCAGCCTGAGCCGGCTTAGGGGAGAGAAAAAGACTATACCGTCAACCTAACAAAATGGCAGTATAGAAATGTCCCAGACAGGAAGAAGGGTAAAAGAAAGCTGAGCACCCGGTAGCCACTAACCACGGGCTCCGGTGCTCAAACACGGCGTGAATAAAGAAACAGAAGTCAAAGGTAAGTTTAAAAGGCCCAGAGTGAAAGACCCATGAATAAAAAGTAATTATTTAAAAATCGTAATTCTTTTTAAAAAAGCAGTCAAATTCAACAAACAGTAATTATTTAAAAATCGTATTTTTTTTTAAAAAGCAGTCAAATTCAGCAAACAGTAATTATCACAATCATCAATGTTAAAAAATGGGAGCCTACTTGTGTGTCACTCACTGCGTGGCCGGCTCCCCTCTGTCATTAAATACTGACGAGAGGCAGCCTGAGCCGGCTTAGGGGAGAGAAAAAGACTATACCGTCAACCTAACAAAATGGCGGTATAGAAATGTCCCAGACAGGAAGAAGGGTAAAAGAAAGCTGAGCACCCGGTAGCCACTAACCACGGGCTCCGGTGCTCAAACACGGCGTGAATAAAGAAACAGAAGTCAAAGGTAAGTTTAAAAGGCCCAGAGTGAAAGACCCATGAATAAAAAGTAATTATTTAAAAATCGTAATTCTTTTTTAAAAAGCAGTCAAATTCAACAAACAGTAATTATTTAAAAATCGTATTTTTTTAAAAAAAACAGTCAAATTCAGCAAACAGTAATTATCACAATCATCAATGTTAAAAAATGGGAGCCTACTTGTGTGTCACTCGCTGCGCGGCCGGCTCCCCTCTGTCATTAAATACTGACGAGAGGCAGCCTGAGCCGGCTTAGGGGAGAGAAAAAGACTATACCGTCAACCTAACAAAATGGCGGTATAGAAATGTCCCAGACAGGAAGAAGGGTAAAAGAAAGCTGAGCACCCGGTAGCCACTAACCACGGGCTCCGGTGCTCCAACACGGCGTGAATAAAGAAACAGAAGTCAAAGGTAAGTTTAAAAGGCCCAGAGTGAAAGACCCATGAATAAAAAGTAATTATTTAAAAATCGTAATTCTTTTTAAAAAAGCAGTCAAATTCAACAAACAGTAATTATTTAAAAATCTTAATTTTTTTTAAAAAGCAGTCAAATTCAGCAAACAGTAATTATCACAATCATCAATGTTAAAAAATGGGAGCCTACTTGTGTGTCACTCGCTGCGCGGCCGGCTCCCCTCTGTCATTAAATACTGACGAGAGGCAGCCTGAGCCGGCTTAGGGGAGAGAAAAAGAGTATACCGTCAACCTAACAAAATGGCGGTATAGAAATGTCCCAGACAGGAAGAAGGGTAAAAGAAAGCTGAGCACCCGGTAGCCACTAACCACGTGCTCCGGTGCTCAAACACGGCGTGAATAAAGAAACAGAAGTCAAAGGTAAGTTTAAAAGGCCCAGAGTGAAAGACCCATGAATAAAAAGTAATTTTTAAAAATCGTAATTCTTTTTAAAAAAGCAGTCAAATTCAACAAACAGTAATTATTTAAAAATCTTAATTTTCTTTAAAAAGCAGTCAAATTCAGCAAACGGTAATTATCACAATCATCAATGTTAAAAAATGGGAGCCTACTTGTGTGTCACTCGCTGCGCGGCCGGCTCCCCTCTGTCATTAAATACTGACGAGAGGCAGCCTGAGCCGGCTTAGGGGAGAGAAAAAGACTATACCGTCAACCTAACAAAATGGCGGTATAGAAATGTCCCAGACAGGAAGAAGGGTAAAAGAAAGCTGAGCACCCGGTAGCCACTAACCACGGGCTCCGGTGCTCAAACACGGCGTGAATAAAGAAACAGAAGTCAAAGGTAAGTTTAAAAGGCCCAGAGTGAAAGACCCATGAATAAAAAGTAATTATTTAAAAATCGTAATTCTTTTTAAAAAAGCAGTCAAATTCAACAAACAGTAATTATTTAAAAATCTTAATTTTTTTTAAAAAGCAGTCAAATTCAGCAAACAGTAATTATCACAATCATCAATGTTAAAAAATGGGAGCCTACTTGTGTGTCACTCGCTGCGCGGCCGGCTCCCCTCTGTCATTAAATACTGACGAGAGGCAGCCTGAGCCGGCTTAGGGGAGAGAAAAAGAGTATACCGTCAACCTAACAAAATGGCGGTATAGAAATGTCCCAGACAGGAAGAAGGGTAAAAGAAAGCTGAGCACCCGGTAGCCACTAACCACGTGCTCCGGTGCTCAAACACGGCGTGAATAAAGAAACAGAAGTCAAAGGTAAGTTTAAAAGGCCCAGAGTGAAAGACCCATGAATAAAAAGTAATTTTTAAAAATCGTAATTCTTTTTAAAAAAGCAGTCAAATTCAACAAACAGTAATTATTTAAAAATCTTAATTTTCTTTAAAAAGCAGTCAAATTCAGCAAACGGTAATTATCACAATCATCAATGTTAAAAAATGGGAGCCTACTTGTGTGTCACTCGCTGCGCGGCCGGCTCCCCTCTGTCATTAAATACTGACGAGAGGCAGCCTGAGCCGGCTTAGGGGAGAGAAAAAGACTATACCGTCAACCTAACAAAATGGCGGTATAGAAATGTCCCAGACAGGAAGAAGGGTAAAAGAAAGCTGAGCACCCGGTAGCCACTAACCACGGGCTCCGGTGCTCAAACACGGCGTGAATAAAGAAACAGAAGTCAAAGGTAAGTTTAAAAGGCCCAGAGTGAAAGACCCATGAATAAAAAGTAATTATTTAAAAATCGTAATTCTTTTTAAAAAAGCAGTCAAATTCAACAAACAGTAATTATTTAAAAATCTTAATTTTTTTTAAAAAGCAGTCAAATTCAGCAAACAGTAATTATCACAATCATCAATGTTAAAAAATGGGAGCCTACTTGTGTGTCACTCGCTGCGCGGCCGGCTCCCCTCTGTCATTAAATACTGACGAGAGGCAGCCTGAGCCGGCTTAGGGGAGAGAAAAAGACTATACCGTCAACCTAACAAAATGGCGGTATAGAAATGTCCCAGACAGGAAGAAGGGTAAAAGAAAGCTGAGTACCCGGTAGCCACTAACCACGGGCTCCGGTGCTCAAACACGGCGTGAATAAAGAAACAGAATTCAAAGGTAAGTTTAAAAGGCCCAGAGTGAAAGACCCATGAATAAAAAGTAATTATTTAAAAATCGTAATTCTTTTTAAAAAAGCAGTCAAATTCAACAAACAGTAATTACTTAAAAATTTTAATTTTTTTAAAAAAGCAGTCAAATTCAGCAAACAGTAATTATCACAATCATCAATGTTAAAAAATGGGAGCCTACTTGTGTGTCACTCGCTGCGCGGCCGGCTCCCCTCTGTCATTAAATACTGACGAGAGGCAGCCTGAGTCGGCTTAGGGGAGAGAAAAAGACTTTACCGTCAACCTAACAAAATGGCGGTATAGAAATGTCCCAGACAGGAAGAAGGGTAAAAGAAAGCTGAGCACCCGGTAGCCACTAACCATGGGCTCCGGTGCTCAAACACGGCGTGAATTAAGAAACAGAAGTCAAAGGTAAGTTTAAAAGGCCCAGAGTGAAAGACCCATGAATAAAAAGTAATTATTTAAAAATCGTAATTCTTTTTTAAAAAGCAGTCAAATTCAACAAACAGTAATTATTTAAAAATCATAATTTTTTTTTAAAAACAGTCAAATTCAGCAAACAGAAATTATCACAATCATCAATGTTAAAAAATGGGAGCCTACTTGTGTGTCACTCGCTGCGCGGCCGGCTCCCCTCTGTCATTAAATACTGACGAGAGGCAGCCTGAGCCGGCTTAGGGGAGAGAAAAAGACTATACCGTCAACCTAACAAAATGGCGGTATAGAAATGTCCCAGACAGGAAGAAGGGTAAAAGAAAGCTGAGCACCCGGTAGCCACTAACCACGGGCTCCGGTGCTCAAACTCGGTGTGAATAAAGAAACAGAAGTCAAAGGTAAGTTTAAAAGGCCCAGAGTGAAAGACCCATGAATAAAAAGTAATTATTTAAAAATCGTAATTCTTTTTAAAAAAGCAGTCAAATTCAACAAACAGTAATTATTTAAAAATCATATTTTTTTTTAAAAAACAGTCAAATTCAGCAAACAGTAATTATCACAATCATCAATGTTAAAAAATGGGAGCCTACTTGTGTGTCACTCGCTGCGCGGCCGGCTCCCCTCTGTCATTAAATACTGACGAGAGGCAGCCTGAGCCGGCTTAGGGGAGAGAAAAAGACTATACCGTCAACCTAACAAAATGGCAGTATAGAAATGTCCCAGACAGGAAGAAGGGTAAAAGAAAGCTGAGCACCCGGTAGCCACTAACCACGGGCTCCGGTGCTCAAACACGTCGTGAATAAAGAAACAGAAGTCAAAGGTAAGTTTAAAAGGCGCAGAGTGAAAGACCCATGAATAAAAAGTAATTATTTAAAAATCGTAATTCTTTTTAAAAAAGCAGTCAAATTCAACAAACAGTAATTATTTAAAAATCGTATTTTTTTTTTAAAAGCAGTCAAATTCAGCAAACAGTAATTATCACAATCATCAATGTTAAAAAATGGGAGCCTACTTGTGTGTCACTCGCTGCGTGGCCGGCTCCCCTCTGTCATTAAATACTGACGAGAGGCAGCCTGAGCCGGCTTAGGTGAGAGAAAAAGACTATACCGTCAACCTAACAAAATGGCGGTATAGAAATGTCCCAGACAGGAAGAAGGGTAAAAGAAAGCTGAGCACCCGGTAGCCACTAACCACGGGCTCCGGTGCTCAAACACGGCGTGAATAAAGAAACAGAAGTCAAAGGTAAGTTTAAAAGGCCCAGAGTGAAAGACCCATGAATAAAAAGTAATTATTTAAAAATCGTAATTCTTTTTTAAAAAGCAGTCAAATTCAACAAACAGTAATTATTTAAAAATCGTATTTTTTTAAAAAAAACAGTCAAATTCAGCAAACAGTCATTATCACAATCATCAATGTTAAAAAATGGGAGCCTACTTGTGTGTCACTCGCTGCGCGGCCGGCTCCCCTCTGTCATTAAATACTGACGAGAGGCAGCCTGAGCCGGCTTAGGGGAGAGAAAAAGACTATACCGTCAACCTAACAAAATGGCGGTATAGAAATGTCCCAGACAGGAAGAAGGGTAAAAGAAAGCTGAGCACCCGGTAGCCACTAACCACGGGCTCCGGTGCTCAAACACGGCGTGAATAAAGAAACAGAAGTCAAAGGTAAGTTTAAAAGGCCCAGAGTGAAAGACCCATGAATAAAAAGTAATTATTTAAAAATCGTAATTCTTTTTAAAAAAGCAGTCAAATTCAACAAACAGTAATTATTTAAAAATCTTAATTTTTTTTAAAAAGCAGTCAAATTCAGCAAACAGTAATTATCACAATCATCAATGTTAAAAAATGGGAGCCTACTTGTGTGTCACTCGCAACTATAAGCAAGTTGCTCTCAAAATCCTACCATTCTTCCACTCGTCTAGTACCAATATTCTGGTTCAAAGGGCAACAGACAAAGCAGAGAACTAGAAAGCCCATGTTGAACTCTCAGGGTCTATTCCTCACTAGATATCTTGAGAAGTATGGTGGACAACTGAAGGTTGGCTTACGTTGCCTGTGTCACTATGTATAGGCAACAACAGCATTCTAGGCAAAGAAACCCACAATTTTGTGTGAAATGTTCAATTTTTAACTCTATCACACATAAACAGTGCTGCATGATAAACTTGGAAAATAAAACATGCAAGGTTATTTTACCTACATGATTAAGATACTCCTTTGTTGTGTTTTACTGCTTAGTTCTGGGAGTGTCTTCAACTCTGTTATTTAACTGTTGACTTCAGCACACATAAGCTCTTAAATCACAACTCACCCCAAACTCCATCCATTGCTTGCAGTACTACAGAACACTCCTGTTCATCTTCTAGAGTCTACAGAAGAGTGAGCTTGAAACCGCCTCCCTGAAGGAGATTGCCTTTGGCAAACCAATGATCCATAACTGTGTTGGGAACTCTCATGCCAAACTCCTATGAGTGTATTCCCTTTTCAGGATTCTCACTCATTGGGATGCCCTGAGGCTTTGGGACTCTATCATATGGCCCACTTTTAGAAACACCTAAAGTTCACTTTGTTTGGCAGAGTTTTAGACTAATGCCACGCACTTGCGACAAACAGATGCATTTCAAAAGGCCTAGCTCATTCAGTCGGACGTTTGGGTTTTTTAGCCACTAAGTGAATGGCAGGTTCTTTGGAAAGCTTAAAATAAAACAGCTGACTGAAGCTCTGGTAAACATTTGTAAGTGATTTGAAGACTTTATTGAGGGATCCAGTTTCTCAGTACAATAACCAAAAGGCAGAATGGTGGGCTTTATAACACAGAGAAGCGAAATAATTCATACATTTTTGCAGCATCAATTGTCCTGAATAGTCATGGTTCACCATCAAAAATTCATCTCTTTTAGTTCTCAGCCCTTCCTCTTCTCTTTCACTCATTGGCGCACAAAACTCTGGTGTTCTGTCCCAAGGTGCTAAGATGCTTACAGGTCAAAGGTTGTGTTATGGGTCCTGTGTGAGTTCGTACTTCCCTAATCCTAGCTGTTTTTGTGCTTATAACTAACTTCAATTAATGGAAAAGGATGACAGCGAATGAAAGAATGAATTAATTACAATAGCTCTGTGATGCTTTGAAATCATAAAGCATCATCTGACTAGTAGTTCAAAATAGGAAACATAGTTGCGCACGAATTCATACTGTCTCTGGAGTGAGTAACCAAAACGTTGATTACATAGTCACTGTTTGTTGCAACTGTAGATTCTCGCTCACCTGGGCACCTGAGCATCGCAGTAACTTGTGCGGTCCAGCGGCTCACAGGTCTCATGAAATGCCGCAGAAAGACTCCAGCTGCTGGCTGAGATTCCATCCACCGGGGGCTGCCTTCCCTCGTGCTCCTGGTTCCTTAGCAGTGGCTCCTTGTTTCTCCGGCACCAAAATGGAAATCAGTCTGCAGTTGCCTTTCGAAGTTGCTCCACAGCTAGTCAGGTTTGGGGTTTCATTCCTGTTTCTTTCCCTTTTCAATCATGGAAGTTTCTTCCTAAGTTTCTTTACAGTTTTTCCAATCCGTTGTGTTTCTTTCGTGTGATGTTTGATGTAATTACCTGCTTTTTTACTATATGAAGGCTTCAGTTTAGCTGGAGGCTGCAATGAGAAGCTTTTTTTTCGTGTGATGTTTGATGTGATTTCTCGTTCTTGTCCTTTTACTATATAAAGGCTTCAGTTTAGTTGGAGAGTGGGACACAACAAAGCTGTGTTCCTTTGCTTGTTTCCTGGCTCCCTCCATGTGCTTATCCTAACTCCATGCACCTTAAGAATTCCACTAATTGGATTATGTATTCCTGATTTTCTTCAGTCCTTTGAAGTCTTTGACCAGCAGGAACGTTTTAACGCCTTTCACTTTCTCCTCCTAGGAAGATGGTAGTTGTGCAAGGGCATTTGCCTACCACATATTACAGTGTGTGGTGCCATTGTGGCTACCAGAAACAGTCACCCGAACATCGGACAGTAAAAGATCCGGACCCAATTTATCAGTAAGTATCCAGAAATAAACATTCATTAAGCTCAGTTGTCTCCTTTCTCAGGCACATCTTTTGACAGATCAGTGTTTCAGTACTTGTCCATACCTCACCAAACACTGGTCTACATCAGCATGGGCGTTCTTGAACCAAAGTAGGTGCTCCTTGTGTTGTAGACTCATGGATGCTCTCTGTAGCCTGTGAATATATGGTGAAAGCATAGGTCTGCCGTTGAGTTATAGTTCAGACTACCATCTAAGTAAGTAAATCTTGGAAGTGTTGTGGCACAATTATTACCACGAGGTCTTTGCTTTTAAATATAAACAAAAGTAAGGGTGTTTCTGCATAATTGGATACTTAAATGAAAGTACATGGCTTTGGTCCTTCCACATGGGATAAAATACTACTATGTAACTTGAAGATGCACCATGTGACACTGACCACAAAGACCAGTGATATCTTGAATCAACACTGTGCCTTGTAAATCTAAGCTGAGAAGGGTCTCAATGCGGCAGATGCCTTTTAAACTTGTTTTAGTGCGATGCCATTTTCCATCTGCATTGATACAGTTCGCTTAAATTTTAATTTAATTTACTCGGATATTCCGATTATTTCCCGTCGAATTGGATTATGTTCTCTCTAAATTTTAAATTGAAACTCCATTGCTGTGAATAATTCTCTATTTACTGTTATCTACACGAGAATGTTCCTTACCCATCACACAACTCTGGATTTGTAAAGAAACAGATGAGCACCACTGCAGGGGAGGTTATGCTTCTTCGTTGATGTTCCAAACAGTGGTGTACTTTCTGCAAAATGAAGGAACGTCATATTTCACTTTTGACCCCAATGAAATTGTATGTGACATACACATCCTTTCAACTAGGTGATAGGCCCATGTGCCCCATATAAAACCATATGGAAAAGTAAAGACTGCAGCAGGTTAATAAACAGTGACTGACTCAGGTACAAAAACCCTTCTGCGAAAAGTAACAAAAATTTAAGGCACATTTAAAACAGGGAAACCCAGCTTAAGGGCTGCATGGCCAAATCCTTCTAAATGTTTCATACATTAATTGCATGCAAAACTATTGTATGTGGCTATTATGAAAATCTGGCATGGATCTGCAGTTCTTAACGCCACATGTTGTCATCTTGAGGATATATGCATATCTTCAAGGCACGTCGAAATGGAGTTAGGCATAGTAAACCTCTTCTTACCTATATATTCTTAGCATGTCCATATTTTGGTGTTTGATAATTGTGCTACAATATGTGTGTAGCGTGGTGTAGTACTGCCCATCAACATTCCTCTTCTTCACTGTTCTATCCCGTTAGGCTTCTGTGACATATTGCTTTCAACAAGATCTCATTATGTCTACTCCAATCCTAGCTTTCTTTTCTTTTTTCCTAACCACAGTTATTCTTTATCTTGAGCTAGTCTTTTTTCTGCTCCTCAGATTTACAAAGCTTTTTGCACATGTAGGTTTAGCTAACACATATAAATACCCTTTTTTACATTTGCAAAAACATTTTCGATATTCATTGCTCTAGTGACTACATGGCTGCACATTATTACCTTTACAGTCCATTTTCAACTTCACTATACATTTCCTCTTTAAACGTCTATCTACCTATTCCCAATTTTCTATCCCTTTTTTTAATCTGTGGTTTCTTTTTCATATCCACCCTCAGTTCTGCTTTGCCTTCAACATATTCAGGTCTTGGCTGTACACAGCTTTAGCTGTTTGTTGGCCAGACCAATTGTTTAAAGCATTCACATCCGTGACAAGTTCCCCAGGTCCTTGTGTGATGTGCTTCTCCATTCCAGGTTTATTCTTTGGAATTTGGAAATTGTAGTGTTGTTTTCCTACTATAAGACAGATCTACAGGTCCCAGAATTCAAACGTAAAAACCTTGAGCAGTACATCCAGGTGCTATAGCTGGTGAGCTGTAAGTCATTTATGTCCCTGAGACTTCAATCAGAAAGCAAGATAGCAAGCCCTTGAGTCACTCTGGTTCTGGGTTCAAGTGATTTGGGTCCTGTTCCAGTCCTTCTCAACCAGGCAAGGAGGGCAGCAGGCCAGCAGGTCAGCACAAGATAGCAGTTCTTACAGAGCAGCAGTCCAGCAGAGATGCAGCCCTCAGCTGCACAGCAGTTCTTCTTCCTGGCAGTGTATCCACAGGTCCAGAAGTGTATTGAAGTGGTAGGGTTAGAAGTCCAGTTCTTATACCCAGTGGAGCCTTTGAAGTGGGAGAGACTTCAAAGTGGGGCTCTGAATTGCACAGAGGTCCATCTGTCCTGCCCTGGCTCCAGACTCACTACAGGAGCTAAGCAGTCCTTTGTGTGGGGACAGATTACAGCCTATGCAGGTGTAAGTGTGAGGTTGTCTCCAGCTTCTCCCTCCCATCCTGTCCAGGATGGCCCATCAGGATGTGGATGGGCCATCAAGTCACACCTAAGCTCCCTTTGTGTGTGGCTGGCTAGAGGGAATGCACAAAGCCCAGCTGTCACCCACCCCAGATGTGTATTGGAGATAGGCTGCAGGCAAATGGGGCTAAGAGCAGGAAAATGTCAACTTTGTAAAAGTGGCCTTTTCAAAATTGTAATGATAAATTTGACTTTGCCTTTAAGGAGGATTCATCATTGCAATTCAATAGGTACCAAACATGACAGAACCACCCCTTCTCAATTAGAAATTGCAGCTTATTAAAAGTATAAAGAATCCTCAATGTTATCCTATGAGAAGGGAAGGCCTCATAGTAGTGAAACACGAATTTGAGGAGTTTTCACTACCAGGACATGTAAAACTTAAATGTATATGTTCTGCCTTTCAATTACACAGCACCCTGTCCTATGGGCTACCTAGGGCCTACCTTAAGGGTGATTTATATGTAACACAAGAGGAGTTTAAGGCTTGACATGGGATTTTAAATGGCAAGTCAACATGGCAGTGTAACTCTGCACCCAGGCTGCAATGGCAGGCCTGGAATATGTTTCAAAGTGCTACTTAAATATTCAAACATACACGCACACATGCCCCAAACATTAATTTACCTTCAGCTCTGCCTCGGCGGTCCCAGAAGGGTTGGGACTGCTGCCTTCCCTCACTGGCTAACCTGAGGTCTGCCAATAAGGGAAGGCAGCCGTCCCAACTCGTTACAGAGTGGGATGGGGTCAGTGAGACTGCTGACCAAACCTCACTCTGTGAAAAGGTGTCACTGATTGACATTCGACCCTGGGCATATAGGGCTTAAAACTGAAGCGCCCAGTTCCGAAGCAATCTGTGACATTTCCCCTCGCAATGAGTGGGAGGCCCTCGAGGCACCTTTGCTAGGTTGAAGAGGTCATGCCCACAGGGCTGTGACTTCTTCAGCCCAGCAAAGTTCAACTCCGCCAGGAGCCTGCGCAAATAGCGCATGTCTAGCTCCTGGCTGTCTGGGGAGGGGGCCTTGGCCCCTCAGCCTCAAAGGACGGGCCACGGCCGCCTTGCCCACTACCAGCAGCCATCCATCTTAAAATATTTTTTTACCATTTCAAGATGGCTACCTTTGATTGTGCATGTGCACTCATGCGTATTGCAAGCACGGCGGGAAGGAAGAAACATGTTTGCACTATTTTAACAAACCCATTAAAAGATGGCCGTGATGGATCCATATACATGGAGGTAGTAGTCCATACACATAAGAGCAAATTGGAGCTGGAGGTGGCCATGTTACATCGCAGATTGACAAATGTGCAAGCTGAATACATCAGCTAATTCTTGTATGCCATCAATATCTACATCTTCATGTTTCATATCTATGCCTTGAGTGATATTTGCTGCTGGACTGTCACTCCGGCCAGGATCAGGCATACTTGCATGTGTATGTTTTTTTTTTTCCTTTGGAAGATACCAGAACATTAAATCAAAACCACCTCACACATTCAAGGTTTTAGTGTTTTCCCTTAAATGAAGTTGATTTACCCTCTTTGCCCTGTACTTGCCTCCCCTCCGCCCCCGCCAATTGAATATAAACCATTGGGACAGACCGGGTGGGGGCCTCCGCCGCCCCAGACTATACTCAGTGGATGATTAAAGAGAGCTTCGAAAATTGGTTGATGTTTTAATAATTTTTGTTAACAAACATTTGCCATCTGGGCGGTCTGTTCTGCATCGCAAAGATAAATAAATACATAAAATAAAAATCAAGCATTACTTTATTTAAACAGCGTGTTAAATATTCCATGTTTTTAGGTTTTCCTTAACCTCTGCGCAGCGCCTCACAAAGACATCGCCTGGGAAAGTCATCCTCTAAGCCGCCCGTGTTTATGTCTGCGCGTGCATGCTACCATTATGGGCTCAACACGAGCTAAAATGATGTGTGTCCACATTCCTCAATTATCCACCGGAACTGTATCGTATAGAGTGGCTGGTGGACTTTGCTTCTCCGCGCTCCAAGCAGTCAGGCTCATATATTCTTTCTCTATGTCGTGTCACATCATTCGAAAACCTAGGCTTTTAGGCGCTGGTGTTTTGGCAAACCATTGGAGGTGCAGTGTGGTATAGACATGGCTGGCATGTAATCCATCAATGGGACATCGCATTCCAGATTCCCAGAGTAGGGCTCTAAAAACTCTCAAATACAATTCTGTTCGTTTCCTCTTAGTTTGGACCGGAGTTCTTACTTTTTGGGGACTTCCGAGGAAACCCATTAGTACGCCAAAAAAACTTCGTGTGCCATAGTTTTCCAGGGGAATATCTAACTGTCATTGAGTTGAAGGAGTTCTCTTAGGGCTTGGATCTGGATTTATAAAGTCATGGGTGTACCCAAGTCTAATTTTGCTGCATGTATGAGGGCAAACTCATTATGTAATAATTTACATTAGTAAACGGATTTACTCACATGTAAAATCATGCGAGTACGGTATTAAAACATCTGTGCTGGTTGTGAGCATCAAAAGGAGGGACGGAACCTGAAAAATCAAAATCTTGCAAGTTTGTGTATTTTCACAAACATTACTCCATGGATTTCACAAAGAAGTCCAAAATCCCGCCTGGCAATTTGGGACCGAGTCTCTGAAGGAGCTGCGTTTCTTTTTGTGAAATCCTGTTCAGAAAATGGCCTCCAAATTTCGGAGGACATCTATGGCAGTCATGCCGATTTCACATTAGGTAAATAATTCAAAAGCATATACCATAAGGAATTATGCATATGCATGTAATTTTTTGTAAATAAAGTCTCCTAAGAGAAAAACATGTTCCTCTCCACCTTGACGGTATTCTTCTCCCTTTCCCATTCTAGAAGTGCACTTATCCTTGCCTTTACAAGAGATAATTGGCTTTTATGTGGATTTCCATGGTGAAAAGTACTTGCAAAATACTTCTGAGTATTCATAAAAGTACGAGCCAATGTGTTGTCTGCATTTCTTAAGGGGACAAGGCTGTAATATCTAATTTCTCACTTCTACCCATACATATATGAACCTGAAAAATTATCCATAACTAGCAAATAATCACCATTGTAGTACAATTTATATTTGGAAAATCCCACTATCACCACGAATTAGGATAAAGAATTTGCTATCACATTTATTTCTCCACCTAAATACCTTTCCAGCTAGCTCCATGTTTGTAAATTCGGTCCAGGATTGCAAAGCATAAACGTTAATTGCAAATTCACCGTATAAGAAATTTGTTTAACTCCTTTCCAGTATCAGAGACGTGGGCACTGTTTGTGTCTACAGTAAAGGGCTGTTTTCATTCAGTGGCACTTAGATTTGAAATGAGGATGAGAAATGCTGGGCTAAACCCTGACATTACTGCCTTTATTCTACGGCCATAAAGTAAGGAAGTGATGTCAGGGCATTCCACTTGCCCCTATTCCCACTTCTTTCTATGCCACAAGCCCAGCACAGTGGGTGTTTAATGCTACTCTCCCATTGGGAATATTTACAATTTTTTTGCAACTGGCACATGAGTATCTATCTATCTATCTATTGAGTTTCTGGTTGTCAGAGTATGCAGGAACCACAATCATAGTCGGGGTAAGTCAGATACACACTAAAGGATAACCTGTGTTCACCCTCTGGTGACTTGCCACAGAGAAGTCAGGCTTATCTAAAGTGGCATTGTGTAAAGTATTTGTGTAACACAACACACAGTAACACAATGAAAACACCACGAAAAGACTTCACACCATGTTAGAACAATAGGCAATATTTTATAAATAAATCAAGACCAAAACAACAAAAATCCAATAAGTACACATCAAGTTATGAATTTTCAAAGAATAAAGAGTTCAAGCGCTTATCTGGTCACACTAGACTGGGAAAAGTCAACAGTTCAGGCCGACCGTGATGAAGAGTAGGCCGGGGACAAGAGCCACGTAGGCCCGGTGAACATAGCATTGTAGTAACAGCGAGATGAGGGGTTCAGACGAGCATTGCGTAGAGCGGTGAGTCTATGCCAGGCACTCAGTTGAGGTGATGCATTGGTTCAGAAAACTAAGTGTTGAGCTGAGAGTCTTTTTTTCCACAGTGCAAGACATTGGGCTTCTCGGCACAGTTGAGAGGGATGTGTCAATCTCTCTAAGCTGCTGCAATGCGCGGTTCTAAGCGTCAGGCTCTCAAGGCAATGCGTTAGTTCCAGGAGCGATGCATTGGTTCAACTGCCACAATAGGGTCAGTGTGCCAGTTCTGCTCGAAGCAGATTGGAGATGTGTCGATTTCTCTGGTGCAAGTAGCTAGGTCCACTTCCTGTGAATCAGGCACAGGAGCAGGGGTAGGGACTTTGATATCCCTTAGTCTGAAGCAACAGGAGGCAAGCTAGCAAGCCGTTGGAGATCACTTGGGTGCAAGGCAGAGCCCAGCCCTCCATCAGAACTCCCTTAGTAGGACTATGTTGCTAGCTATACATTATGAAGCTTAATTTCTCTCAAAAGATTAATCGATATTCCCTAATTCACAAAATGTACGCTTTCTGGGTCAAGATCTAGCTTTCTGCCACATTTGGTGTAATTCCGTTCAACTGTTTTTGCTGTAGCATTGTCTAAATTTCCTATGGGAAAACATTTCATATGGAAAACTTGATTTGAGATCCCATCCATTTTTCATGGCTCCTGCTTGACAGATCACCTGGAATCTTTCCAGGAAGGAACTAAAGTAGATTAACCTTTTTTGGAAAGTTTATGAAAGAGTTTCTCAAATGACACCAAAATAATTAGCATAACAAAAAATCAATTTGATATGGAAACTCAGTATCAACTATAACTACACAGTGGCGACCACCATTGTCTAATATATACTCACTGACAAAAACAAAGGTTAAAGTTAAGCTTGAGGAAGGTAGTAAGATTTTAACCAAAACACTTTAGTAAATTACAGAAAAAGCACTATTGTTTAAAAAACAAAAAAAGGGGAAATTTACGACTATACATAACTGATAAAAGTTTAACTTGCACTGCTGTGATGCTCTGCGTCTGACCTCACATAGTATAACACTGAAGATATCGGAAAACCATGGCGAGGGGTGTTGTAAAGCTATTTTTGCCATGTTTTAGACTCGCTGTTTTAAGCTAAGTAGACCTGCCGCTGTGCACTTTATCCCTGTTGCATTTTATTCGCCATTGCTTTATTTTTCTAGCAATAGCAACATTTGCGATGCTGTTTTATTTTCTTTATCTCGTTGTACTTTCTCCTAAGAACGCATTACGTTCTTAGTAGGACATTTATTTCACGTTGTGCTTTGTCCAAGGCTACAGTCAGATAGGGTCGCCGACAAACGTGGTATGCTGTGTCTCCAACATTCACAGAAAACACACACTCATACGTGGGGAGTATTTTTTAGAATGTCAGCTGTTTTATTATAAAAACACCCCTTTGTCCAAGACACGTTAGAGGGAGATTCCAGTCAGATGATCATGACTGCATGCTGATTGTTGACCGCTTCGCTGCAGCTGCCTACCTAGACGACCGCACCCCTAATCCACATGGGGACGGTGTCTCTCTAGACCACAGGCTTCTCACTCCAGGTATGAGGGATGGTGTACCCCCAGGGGGGAAACCCAAAGGGCAAATTAGGCTAATCACACAGTTCTCAGACATAGTTTAGGTAGGAGAAATATATGCATCACTCCTAGTGACATTATGGTAGGACTATTTTGGTGTTTTACTCTGTTAGTCACCTGTTTGCTTTTATTGTGTTTTATCATCCTAGTTATTGCAATACATGCCTTTTTATCTCAGATGCAGTTACTTCAATAAACCTTTATTGAACTTTATTCTGCCTCTGTTGTCTTTGCTTGTATGATACTTTTTGGTAACTGAGAGAAAGGGATGGGATCTGATCGACCACGATTCCCCTGAGGAGTCTTCTTGTCATGCCCTCGGTTGCCACAATCATCTCGGCCAGAGATGAGGCGCTGCTAGTTAGCCAGAGAACCCAGATTAGGCCGACACGCGTCATATGGTGTGGAATTCTACTTACTAGCCACAATCCATGTGATCCTGTCTCCCAAATCCAGTAGCCTAATTACATAATGAGAACCTACGTGCCAGCAGGATTGGCTACAGGGCTTGGCACAGTCCCTGGAGATCTGACAACTCCCCTGCTGAATCTAGCCTCCAGCAATCCAGCAACAGACCACCACCTATTTTTTTTATTTATCTATTTTTTTGTACTACGTGACTTCCATGGGAATCCTACAGGAGCACACTGGAGCTGGGCTGAATTTTAGTTTATATTTTTGGCACAAGGGTGGGTCCCTGTGGGACCACTATCACAGAGACCAGTGGGTCAGTGTACCTACCTTGTCCCCTACTATCTTAATTTTTCTACATTTTCAGGACCAAGTGACCAAGTCTCTGTGTCCTGTAATGGCAGCGGCAACATTCTCTTTTGAGCTGGGGCCAGCCAATCAAATTGCTTGCTCCTGCAGCAGCAAGCTGGCCGATAGGGGACAAAACATACTCGCAGCCAGTCTGGTTTCTCCAGTTGTTTTAATTTGCATCCTGAAGGGCTTAAGAGGGAGTCTTGTGGGATCAGCTGCAAA
This sequence comes from Pleurodeles waltl, assembly GCF_031143425.1. Classification (NCBI taxonomy): domain Eukaryota; kingdom Metazoa; phylum Chordata; class Amphibia; order Caudata; family Salamandridae; genus Pleurodeles; species Pleurodeles waltl. The sequence continues at coordinate 1,765,384,138 of NC_090440.1, forward strand.
GACAGCTATATACGTTTGAACTCAATTTCTCAAAACCTACTGAACAGAATTACATTAAATCACAAAAAGCAAATTTCTTCGGTAAAAATGTATCTTTCTGCCAAAGTTGGTGTAATTCTGTTCAGTTGTTATTGTGGTATTGTTGTATAAATATTCCTATGGAAAACGTATAGAGGGGAAAGTAAGTTGGGACACCCTTTTTCTATGGAAACTCTGAATCACACTAACTACATTGCACAGAGGTATAAAAGTGAATTTGAAACTGTCCTGAGCATTGTGATTCTGTACATCATACCTTGCGACTGTGCAGTGGCTGCTGGCTTGCGCCTCCAGTTTGGCTCAATACCCCCGCTAGGGCAGAGGCACAATGGGAGCATACTATAGACGTCTCACAAGAGCACACAGGGGCTGTGCAGTCTCCAATGAGAGCCCTGCAGGAGCACATAAAAACTAAAAGCCAAGTACCTGGTCAGAGCTCCTTATGAGAGAGTAGTCCCTCACCACACCTAGCCCCCAATATGATGGCGTACCTCCACTCTGCACAGCTTTTGCCCTGTACAGAGGTCTTCACAGAGAGATCAGTCCCTCACCACATCCCAGCCCCATTGTGAGGTCAAAACTCTACTAGGCCTGGGTGAAATTTTAATTATGCTAAGTAATCAAAGTAATTTTGTGTTATTCTTTTGGCATGAAATTATTGAAAATTACGTGCTTACATCCGTTTGCGTAATTATGAGTACTTTGGCACAGGAGCATAGGAAGAACAAACGTAACGAGTGTGAGGGGCTGCTGGCTGCTGCTTTTCATGTTCTGTTGCATTTAGCACTATTTCCTTAGTGCAAAATGCGTCCTCGTGTCCACTTTGGATGTGAGGGTGTATTTTTGGCAATGGAAATAGCACTAAATGCTAAGTTACGCTCGCTGCATAATTCTGTGTAATCTTGCATCATTTTTCCATAATTTTGCATAATTATTCTACAGCAAATTATGTAAATTACACCCACTTCTAGCCTCCACTTAACACATTCTTTGCACCTTAAAGAGGTGTTTACAGAGAGGCCAATCCCTCAACACAATGAAGCCCTTTTGCATGGGAAACTGCATACTAAGCATGGCATTTTACCTGTATAGAGGTCTTCATGGAGAGGGCAGTCTGTCACCACACCCAAGCCCCATTGCTTGGCAAGCGCCTACTGTGCACAGCCTTTGCCATGTACAGAACTCTATCCAAAGAGACCAGTCCCTACCAACTCCCAAGCCCATTATGAGGGCAGGTGCCTACTACGCACAGCCTTCACACTGTACAGAGGTCTTCATGAAGAAGGCAGTCCTTCACCACTAGAAAGTCCAGTTATATGTGAATGTCCCTACCTTCGCCCTGCATAGAGGTGTTTACAGAGAGGCTAGTTCTTCACCACACCTGATCTCCATTGTGTGGGATGGTGAAATATTCCTTTCCGCCGATAGGGTATTGGTGGAATTTTGGCCACTCCATGTTACTTTTTAATGCCAAGTTCTGGCCAAATTCCACCAATCGCCCCCTTGCACGTTTTTCTAATAAGGGCGGTTGCCGGCATTCATGAGCGGTTGCAGTCAGTGGGATGCTGTTCCAGTAGATTTGCTGCTGTTCGAGTAGATAAACTCAAATGGCCACAAGCTCTTGCGTGACACATGGTGTGGTTCACTGCAAACACTGATTTTCAGCACTGCTTGCACTACCTGTGCTAAATTGCAGTGCGACCTGCATATTTTAAACGCATTGGCAAAATTCTGCAGGATCTCACAGAGTTTTTAGGTAACTCCGTTGAATTCTGGGATGTGAATAATAATAATCCCACAATGATAATCTCACGCCATTTTATAACAATAGAGATTTTTCTTAATGAACACAATAACACCAAACCAACAAAAATTCAATAAGGGGAAACAGATATTAATTTTCAAAAGTTTAAATGAAAATAATGTCATAAAGTGCAAAGCGCCAACCACGGGTGTGCATGGGTTGTGCTAGACCAGAATAAAGGCTAATTTTAAGGCTGTACACAATGGAGTAGTGGTTTGTTAGAAGGACCAAATTGGTCCCTCTCAAATTGTTACCTTCGACTTAGAAATGTTTATAGAGAAAAAGTGGTTGTCGACGAGCTATTGGCGGGGCAACCTGGATCCAAAGCGGGTCTCGATGACTGCGGGTTGCTGAACCTCAGGGTCCTGGTGCAGTCACTGACGAAGGGTGGAAAGCTTCTAGTAGGCAAAGTCCAAAGCATGTGCCTAGAGAGCCTCAACATCGACTGGATACTGCACTGTGTATGCCCTGGCAAGTGATCTACGTTTGGACTTAGGAATTTTCCTTCAGCAATGGCGATGCCGGTCTCCACTGGTTCTCCAATCAGAAAGTTTTTAAGTCCTAGCTTTTGCAGTTTGGGCAGGGGGAGGGCACTCTAACACCAGCCAAGGGTTGTAGGACCTCAGGAGCAGCACGTGGGTGTCAGAACTCACTCCAAAAGAAACCACCAGCAGGATCCAGGACAGGTAAAGTTGAAACTGGCCAGCTGGGATCTTTCGGGAAAGTGGGGTTCATGCACACTTTTGCATCCCTTTAGCTTAACAGGACGTCAGTCAACTGACTCTTGGAATCCACTTCTTTGTTCTGAGTACAAGTGGGAGCAGGCCCAGGCAGGACTTAGGGTTCTCCTCACTGGTGACAACAGCAGGTGCAGTCTTCCTTTTGTCTTCCACAGATCCAGGGTTGTCCTGAAGAATGTTTCCAGTGGTGCCACATTCATGCATGGCACTAGCCTATAGGTTGGGTTACTTCACGACTCTCCCCAATCAATAGGGACACAGTTCCCAGAGGTAAAACCCACCCACTTTTGTAGGAGTGCCTCTGTGACATACTGAAAAAAAATCCTAAAGTGCCCCTCTCTACCTAAAATCAAAAAGACAGAACCCTTCTTACCTTGTGCAGGCCGTGCTCCTATTCCTACTCTAAAGGGGTAGCCAGGGAAATTACCAAACCTTCCCTTGTGGAAACACAAAATTGGCTCTGGGGCCAGCTCCTCTCCACTGGTAGTAAGGCCTGGCTGGCTAGCAGAACATTAGAGGGGGTAGATACAGGTGTGAACTGCATATGCTTGTGGCAGGTTAGGCATCCTTTGAGGTTAATTAAGATCCTGTACACAGACCAGATGACCATCCTGCCAGGGGAAGGTCATCCTCTCTCCCTTTGTCTCAGCTTTGGGAGCTACTACAGACCTAATCAAGGAGCTATTCCACTCCCCAGTGACGGATGCTCATGCAAATGGACTTTAAGGTGCTTTAGGGAGGCTAAAGGTAACTTTTTATAAGTACCTTTTGTAAAATATTTGTTACAAATCTGAACCCTCCAACGAATTAGATCTGTAATAAATAGTTTTTTTAAATTCCAAAAGGTAAAGTTCTATCTGGTTTCTAGGCAGAGAAAGCTTTATTTCATTTTAAAAATAACTCCTTGTGCTTTCCTATGAAAATAGCTTTTTAGGCCTTTTCACTGTAAGTGCATATTTTACTTTAAACATTTACATGTCCTACTCTCAAATACCATGTACCATATAGAAATTTTTATTTTTGCCATTTTTTTCTTTTTCTTTTTTCTTTTTCTTTTTTCTTTTAGCTTTTATAGAAATAAAATTAAGGCATTCTTAGGGTTAACTTGTTAATATTTCAAAGGAGGGTTTAGGCTGGTCCAAAGGGTTATCTTGACAGGTTGAATTCGCAGTGTAAACCTGCATCGCCAGTTAATGCTGGTAAGCCTGCAGTTATTTTTTGCATTGTCACTTTAGGTGGCACAACAGGTGCTAGTCCACTAGTGGCATATATTTATATATATATTGCAGGTCTTGGATACACTTTGTAGCATATAGTAGGAACCTATAAGAAAGCGAAATGTGCCCATCAGGAGTATAGCCAATTGTGACTGGTCTTTAGGGGGTCAGAAGACGTGCACTAAGGTCAGGTTAGCAGAGTCCCAGTGCACAGAGTCAAAAAACTAGCAGAGTCAGTTTGGGGTGATTATGCAAAAAAATGCATTTTCCTACAGTGAGCAAGCACCTACTACACACAGCCTTTGCCCTTTAGAGAAGTTTTCACAAAGAGGGTGGTCGCTGACCACACCCAAGCTCCATTGTGTGGGTAAGCACCTTCTACACAGAACCTTCTCCCAGTACAGAGGTCCTAATGGAGAGGCTGGTAGCTCACCACATTCAAGCCCCATTGCATAGTAAAGCACCTAATACACACTGCTTTTTCCCCATAAGAGAGGTCTTCATGGAGAGGCCAGTCTCTCAACAGACCCAAGTTCAACTGTGCACCTACTTTGCACAGCATTCAGCCTGTACTGTAGTCTTCACAGAGAGCCCAGTCCCTCACCACACAGCAGCCTCATTGCGTGGGTAAGCCTTGTAGATAGTTCTTCATGGAGAGGCCACTTTCTCATCATACCCAAGGCCTATTAAATGGGGAACATCCTAGTACATGCAGGCTTTGCTTTGTTCAGACCTATTCACGTCTAAGTTACACCCTTACCACAACTAAGTCCCGTTATGAGTGCAAGCCTCTCCTGTGCACAGCATTTACTGTGCACAGAGGTCTCGATGGAGACACTGGGTCCTCGCAGCAACCAACTCCTATTTCATACACAAGCCTGTACTATGCACAGACTTCACCCTGTACCGTCCTAACTGGTGGTGAATTGAATATTACACACAACTTTTGTCCTGTCTACAGTTCGTGAGAGAAAGCAAACTCCCTTCAAACACTGAAGACCCTTTCAGTGACCAATGCCCTCAGAACACCTTAAATGCCCTCAAAACACCTCTTTAGAGAGACAGTAGTCTAAACTACAAGCAATACCCATTAGTTGATGACATCTCTACTACTCTCACACTTTGCCTGTGCACAAGTCTTGTTAGACAGCCCACTCCTTCAGACACTGAAACTCTTTGTGGAGACCAACTGTCTACTATATATTGTCTTCAGCCTGTACACCATTGTTATGTATCTAAAACAAAATGTATCGGTTGTGCTGTCTGAATGTGCCAGCACATTATGTGCACACTTCTGATGCAAAAACACTTCCAGTCTACGCCAACACTTTGAGTGTTCAGTTTAGGATAGTGTTTGTGAAGAAATGAACCCCTTTCTGAAGTTAAATTGTCTTTTACAGGCATTTCCTCTACGTAAGCACACCACATGGAAAATGGAAACAAAATAAAGAAAAATATTTCTCTTCATTGTGCCAAGTGGAAAGAGGGGCAGGATTTTGATAGAAAGCCATGTCTACAAGTGATTGTAGATTTCATCAAAATCCATGGGTCAATGTATAGCAAGGAACACACCCTTGATGCATAGTAATACTATTCGTTATGAACAAAGAGAAAAAATGTTTTCTGTTGGTTTATAAGTATGGTTTTACATTTTCTCTTATGTCTGCTTTAAACACATAATACACAGCTAATACAAATGTTTATAAATGTAAGAAAAATCAGTTGTTAAAAATGTGAGTTATTCTTCGATTTGCAACAATAAAAGTGCATTTTAATATTGAGCATATGCTGGTAATGCAGACTATTGTGATGTAAACGTATATCATTACATATGACAGACATTGTTTTCTTCCTAACAATTATTATTATTTTTTTAACTTGGGTTCAATATAAAAAACAAAATCAGCGTATCAAAATGGGGAATGAGAAAAAAAACCAAACTATTGCTTTTAGATGCACTAGTGCTCTTTGACTAGCTCATTGTGTATAATGGTACTCTTCTCTCCCTCAGAATATTCTTGAAGGAGTTATGGTGGCACTGTATCGCCTGGTTGAAGTGATTGTCCAGCAGTTCACATGGAGGCCTCAGCATTCTGGTACTGGTGTTCAGCGTTGGCAAGCCAAACAGAATGCATTGATCACCTATGTCTCCACATTCCAATAGTCCTGTAGCTGTACTTTATCACTTCCTTGTAAGAACTCCTTTTTACGAACATTACACGTCACAAATCACGCCTTTTGGAACAGAGAAAAATTGCCACATGAGAGAGTCCTTTGTGGCTGGCGACTGGTCTTCTACTCTTTCAGATACATCTGCTCCTCCACTGATGCAATATTGAACCACAAAGTTTTCAAAAAGCAAAAACACAAGAGAAGTACAACACAAGGTCTTGTCTCAACTACGTTCAAACCTGAAATGTGGTTTAATTGGTGGGCACTTTCTATGACTAAAACAAAACTTTGGTTTTCACTAATCATTCTCTCTGGAGACTCTCAAGAGACCCCTTCGGGGATTGTAAAGGTGAAAATTAGAGAGATTTGTACACAAAAACACTAATTAGCTGGCTAAGTTAGAAAAACTCTTGGGTCAAAATTAAATAAAAAGCACACTTTCATAGTAAATACAAATTTTTAAAAATTTAAATAGTTTAAAGACAGTAAAATATGATCTCCAATAAATATTTCTTGGAAATTTGATACAAAGTCTTGAGTTTTGTTGGTATATATTATTTGTGAAAACAAAGCCAACAATACAATCAACACATCACAAAATCATTTACTGCACAACATTTTATATGAAGTCTTGACCACTGCTTTATGGTAACAAATTGCCAAAAAGGCAGTCTTTTCTTTCGTACACCACCCATTTTGTCAGAGAACTGTGTAAACAGTAAGGTTTTTCTTCACTTTCTAAATAAACGTTCAAGGTATCAGAGTAAATATTTGAACATATGCTTATTTTTTAGATTAATTTGATGCAATGTGATTATGCATGATGGTTGTGGTCCTCCATGTGTAATTGCAAGTAGGGCATGGTAAATATTTGTTTTCACTCTGATGTAATTGAAAGTGGATTTCAGTGCAGATGCATCTTTTTCCATACATCCTCTTCCACCTATCATAGATAAAAAATAAATAAAAAGGAGACAGTCAAGCACAGCGATCCGTGAACTGCTGCAAGGTTACCAGCTCACCCATCCCATCAATTATGGACTAGCTGACCATTCTGTTTGTCAGAACACATCCAATTCAGAATTGTAATGGGTAACCCATGTCTCCTGGGGCTGTGGCTGGCCACCAACTATTTGCTAATTGAACCTGTTTGTGTAAGAAATCCACCCTATTTTGGGCTACAGACAGTTTTAGCTTTGTGGAAGACCTCACGCAATCACTTCAAAAAAGTGCAATCAAAAGAACCAAGAGATGGTGGACTTTGGGTCAGCCCCCTTCAACCACTGGCTTTCAGGTGTTTTTCATGAATTGCCATTTGGTGGATGAACTGTCATGGATTTTCCTTTTTTATAAGTGATCATTCATTGCCTTGCACTCCAGCGACCCGGAACCAGAAACACCAGGCGCGTTGGAGCACAGAGCTCGGAGCCTCCTGCCACGGGCTCTCAAAAAAGTGACTGGCACACTCCTCCTGCCTCCCGCCTCCCGCCTTCCGCCGGAGATCCAGGGGACATCTGCAGCAGCACCTGCTGACCCCTGCTGAAGCGGCCAGACCGGGTGTGGCTTGCAGTGGGGGTTGGGACCTGACCCTCTTACCATCACACAAGACATCAGCTACCAGCCTCCCCTCCCGGCGCTCCTGCCCACGCTGCTGCCGCTGGAAGGAGGACGCGAGGAGGTCCAGAGCTCAGCTCTTCAGCCTGTTCAGCACTCTGTTAAGCAGTGCTCCTTGCTCCCCCTGCACCCCGGGTCCCTGGGACACAGAGCTCAGCTCAGCTCTACAGCCCAGCCCAGCCCAGCCTACAGTGAAGTTGGGAGCAGGCTGCTGGGGGGAGTAAGGGGTGGGCACCGGGGTGCCACTGGTGCCACCGGTGCCAGAGAGTGCCAGAAGTGTTGGAGGTAGGGTGTGGGGAGGCCAAGATATAGCTGCTGCCCTCCCCGCTACCTACTCACCTCATCGCCTCATCGCCTCATCGCCTCATCGCCTCATCTCCAAGTGGCAAGCTCGTGCCCCTCCAGGGTCTCCATCACTCACCAAGTGCCAGCCTGGTGCCTGGTGCCTGGTGCCGGCTGCACTTCACGGACGAGGAGGGGAGGCGGCGCTCAGCAACGTAAGCCAGTTCGGCCAAAGCACACGGTGCAGCAGAGGGCAAGCGACAAGAGAGTCAGCAGCTCGTAAGTTGAGGGGTGGGTCCCCAAGACCTCCCTGCTCATCAACCTCCACAGCGGCCTGCAACCCTCAAGGGCAATGTCCAAAAGGAAATACAATTCTAGTCGACAAGGAATGGGGGATTGCTTGACCCCATAACCAAAATGCACGGGAGGGTGCGCCACTCACCTGATGGCCGACACGGTGCTCTAAGATGAGGAGCCGCTCCCAGACCAGGCGGCAGCACAGGCACAGGCCCAACAGGTCCGACTTGAAGGCAGGGACTCTATAGTCCGATTTCTTCGCAGAACGGCAACAGGGAGCCCAGAGTGGGGAAGAGAGCATGCAAGGCCGCATGCAACAGAGGAGGAAGTCAACAGCCAGACTAGCATAGAGGAACTAACCCCTGCACATGGCACAAACATAACAGATACATCCACAGATACAGACAGTCCTACAGGAGGGACCGGAGCCCACAGACCCCTCTCATGTCTAGCGCCAACAACTGGCCACCATGATTCAGCAGTCTTTAACGCCTCCCTGTCACAAGCCGGCACTGCACTACTGCCACCCTTGATCAGAGTTGTTTCCACTACAGCAGACAGCACCATTCAGTATTACAATTTTGCGGTAGATTGCTCCCCTCCAGGGGTCACACCACAAACATTGTTGTACAAAGACCTATTCGTTACAGCAGACACGGCCAACCAGTATGCCAACAAGCCAGAGGAATTCAAACCCACAATGAACAATGTCACTACAATTGCACAGGTTGTTGATGAACCTGAGTGGTCCCCAGTGCAAGCAGAGCACACGGAGACAGCCAACCCCCGAGAGCTTTCATCGACACCTTGTGGTAAACCAAAAATTCTGCCAATTTCCAAGGGCAGGTCTAGCCTCACAGATCAGGAGCTAGGGGCACTATCCGAGCAATTCCTCAACAACCTAGAGGAGCAGATTAATAGAACACTCTCTCTTACTACAACAGTAACAGCAACAACAGCAACGAAACACTCTGAAAAGGACGAGGCTGGAGGCGGCCCATCAGTTAGTACAACTCCTTGGTGTCCCACAAATGCACAAGAGCTGGTGGCCATTAGAGCCTCCCAGGATATTATGGCCAGGGCACTCCTATGTCAGTCAAACAAGATGGAGCTCCAACTGGACTTATTTCAGTCGCTGGCCACATATCTGCTTGAAATTAGAACAAGGGTAACAAATATGGAGAATCTCCTTGCCACTACAACGTTGGGAGTTCAATGTCTGTGCTCTCCGATCCTTGAAAAGTTATGTGACCTACCAAACATTCTGCGGGAACTAGTCGAAGCAGTCAAAATGACACCAAGCACCGACAAAGGTATAACATCCACCTTGCCTCACCAAAGGGGTCACCTCGCCCAAACAGCCCTCACTCAAGGCAAAAATACCGCAAAAGCAAGAGCGAATACAAGCAGCTCACTATGTCAAGATCAAGGGGCGGACGGCCTCCCCTTGGTCAACATTCCTAACCCAGGCAGAGACATAGGGGGTTATTCTAACTTTGGAGGAGGTGTTAATCCGTCCCAAAAGTGACGGAAAAGTGACGGATTTACCACCAGCCGTATTACGAGTCCATTATATCCTATGGAACTTGTAATACGGCTGGTGGTATATCCGTCACTTTACCGTCACTTTTGGGACGGATTAATACTCCTCCAAAGTTAGAATAACCCCCATAATGTCTTGCACAGGCGAAAAATTGGCAACTACTGACAAAGGCGTGATTACAACTCTCAGTGAAACCATGATATCACACACTTTCCCCATCAAGCCTACGTAAGAGCCATCCACAGCCCTTACAAAGAGAGCAAGAAAGAAATTTAAAAAACAAGCCAGGAAACACAGGACCCAAGTTAGATCAGTCAAAGGGCATAAAACAAATAACGTCTCAGAAGCAACGCACATTACCAATAGCCCAGCAACACGAACACGAGGCGGATCTGATGATGGCTATGCGGTGTGGGGAGGGGAAAGCCTCACTTGCCTCTTCACGGTTATTGCCCCAGGCCCAATTACAAGATCAAACAGTAGCGCCGATAACACTGACCACCAGGGACCACGATGCAGGAGAAACCGTCGGGCGTGACCTCAGCTAGTAGGACTAGCTGCCCATTCGTCATACCTACCATCCCAGGGGCCCAGTACTCCTCCAAGGACCTTATGATTCAACATGCAAGGCCCTCCCTGCAAACATTATCAGCAAGGTCCATAACAGATTGCACCTGCACGGAAGGGGCAAGGGAGTACACAGTGCCTCATAGCACACAGATCAATTACCAAGAGCGGCAAATGGCCACAAGGAGGGCACAACCATTCCAGCCCACAGTGTCAGCTCAAATCACTGTCTCAGTGGATAACAGAGAGCATGCTCTCCACCAAGCGGTAAACGCAATTCATCACATCTCCACCAGCAGAGATCCCACTTACTGGGTTAGCTCGGAAGCACAGCCAGTGGGTAAAGCTACATCAGACCCTGTTGAGCAGGATTCTCTGGACCTTATGTTTATCCCACATTATACCCCAAAAGGTCTCAATGATATTCTAAATAGAGGGAACTTATTGCGTCTATTTACTCAAATTCCTTCTCTTAGGCACATTACCTCGGAAGACACGGAATGGGTAAGGTTTGAGCCCCCTGCACTGAATGCAAAAAACGAGATCACAAAAACATCTTGAAAAACAGTAGCACAGAGGACAGCAGTCTGGGAAGCAAGGGAATCGTTCGCAGACTGGGGCATCGAACTATACATCCCCCGCTCGAAAAATATCAATACATCTTCTTAAACACTGCTCCCTCACAAGAGTGGAAATGGGATCTAAGAGGCTCAGGTGGGGGGCAGAATCACAAGATCAATACAACTGTTGCTCCGCAGACCATAACCATAGTCTGTGCACAAAATAGAAGAGCAGTTCATACGGTCACACAAACACGCCCTCAAAGCAAGTTGAGGGATCAGGAAGAGCCAAGGTATCAGCACTAGCACTATGGGGACCATAGAGCACCACGAAAACACTGACAATTTTGTCATGGAATGTGGCAGGCCTCAGGAGTATCAGTAGATCTGGCGTGGCCACGTTCTACTTAAACTCCAATTACATTATTTGCATGCAAGAAACCTGGGAATGTGCTCCTTTTCTACTGGCAGGCTATTATGAAATCTTCCAGTCAGCCACACATCCAGCATCTTTGGTCGACCGTCTGGTGGATTATTCATCTTCATTAAACACGCGATCCGTCTGGTAACCACTGAGCTCACCATCAACAGTAAAATGGCCCAAGTAGTAACAATTAGTGGTGTGAACATTGACCAGAAAAATGTGCATCTCATATTAATCAACTGCTACATAAATGCCCCAAGGAAATCCAAAGCAGTAACAATCCTCGAACTCTTGAAAATTTGGAAATGGTCATCTTCAGCCACCCCGGCCATGAAATAATTATGATGGGTGATTTCAACGTACATGGGCTTGATGTAAATACAGGGGACCTCCCTTTGGACAGACGCTGTCAGCTATTCCAAAACTTCTTCACATCTTTTAGTTTATCGTCAGCCCGACAGGAGCAAAGGGACAATGGGATTGGGAGCCTCCTTCCTCTGTCATTTAAGGGTGGCCCTACCATTGGTTACATCTACCTATCGGAAAAGCTCAAGCAGAGCGTTAGCCACTTTGAAATCACTGAGAGGGTGGAGAGTGATCACAATCCACTGAAATGTATAATTGTACCTGCTACACTGTTTAAATGTGCCCCATTGGACTGGGCAGAGAAGCTGACAGACCTTTTTAATAACGCGTACTACCTGACTACAGTTCCGGAGTCCTGGAGAGGTTCTATACTGTGTCCAATTTATAAAAAGGGGGGCCGCTCTCTAGCAACAAACTATCAATTAATTGCCCTCCTGGACGTGGAGGCTAAAATACACGCACAACTGCTGTTGGATATTCTTTCAATCTGGCTTCACAGCAGGAGCCTCAACAGTGGATAACATTGTGGTACTTGCATACTTACCGCATCAGGCAGTCAACTTTGGTCGCCAGCCATTATTTTGCTGTTTTGTTGACTACAACGCGGTCTTCGACAGGGTCAACCGTGATACCCTGTGGAAGAAGTTGTCACTATGGGGCATTCCTACACACCTCTCTACTCAAGGGTCGCACCGGGCCCAGGTCACTATCACAGAAAATAGAAACAAACAGAGGCCTAAAGCAGGGGTGTTTTTGGCCCCACTACTGTTTAACTTGTACACTGCAGGTTTGGAGAAATACTTGAAAGCTAGCAGTTTGGTGTTACCGAAGTTGGGCTCCACAAGACTCCAAATCATCCAGTATGCGGACAATATTGTGATAATGGACTGTACGAAAACTAGGCTACAGTGAGCTTTAATTGCTCTGAACATTTATAACAAAGCCAACCAGTTTCAGGTCAATCATGAAAAGACCAAAGTCCTAACATTCGGAAGGTACAAGAACAAAAAACTCACAATCTGACAATTGGGAAGTCAGATCATCCATACAGCCAGGAGATACAACTACTTGGGAGTGTGGTTCACAGAAAACAACACGGTAGAGGCACAGAAAAACGCAATCAGACACAAGGCTGCTGTCCTCGCTTACAAGCTTGCCAAATTGAATAATCAACTCAGAAGAGCCGCACCAATATTGAGAGTAACAAATGCGACAGTACTACCCGCTCAGCAATATGGTTACCTGGCATTTCCAGGGTCCTTGGAATCCACTATAGAAGAAGCCCACTTCAGGGCATATTTAAAAATTCTACAACAACCAAAGTATACACTTTGCACCAGACTTAGATTGGAAATGGGCCTAAAGTCACAACAGATAGAATGCCAAGCGGCAATCTTGAAATATTACATTAGTCTCAGGAAGGCCAACTCGCTTACATTAAAACAACACTTGAGAACGTTATTCGAGACCCCTGGCAATCTGTGGTTCACGCAATTAAGTAAGGCGCAGAAGACTTTTGAAATGGGCGATTCCATCCAGCTATCAGACTCATTGACTTACTCTGCCTGTAAAACATTATTTAACAAGAGCAAAGGAACTCTCCTGAGAGTCCGATTTATTGTTAACTAAGTCACCCACAACTGTGCCTGCGCTAAATGATTCTTATTTGGTTGGAGCCCCTCAACCATACCTCCTAGCAGCAATAAACGCAGGCATCCAGCACCAAATTCTTTACATGCAAACATTAGTCCTCCCAATAAAGGACTTCAATCCTTCTTGGTCCGTACACAGGCAAAAAAGTGCCTGTAGGCTCTGCTCTTACCCCCGAGAATCCTGGCTACACCTGCTGTGCTGCTGTCCTAGTTTAGAAGCAGAAAGAAGACAACTAATTATACCACTGGCTTTGGCTCAGGGAGCACGGTCCTGTATGGAGGTATCTAACCTTTGATTTTCACACTCCGCTCCCTGGGTGCTGGCAAGATGTGCAAAATATGTGACAGCACTCAGGAGGCTGCTAGCCCAGGCAGCCTAATAGACAGCAGAGCACACAAGGGCTCTAACCGCGTGTATCCATTCCCTTGCTGCAAAAGAGACTTTTTTTTCTCTTACTTCTTTTACTTGTTTCACCACTTTCAGTTTAATTTGTTTTAAAATGAATTTGCATCACATGAGTTGCAATGGCTTTAGTTAACTGATCAATAAATTGAATAAAGTGTTCATTTGTTTCACATTGCTGCCAAGATAATGTTATTCAATTTAGAACTGTTTGTGTTCACAAAGTAAAAATGTATATGCTTTTAGATTTACTAATTGTTCTTTGATAGTTCTGCTTAGCTCTTCTAATTGAGCCTGTTTTTCAAAGTCCCCTCACACTCCATCTTCCATATTGTTGTAGTCCAGAATGATGCTTCTTTACAAGTGTTTCTTTCTAGTATAGCTGGATGCAACCAACACAAGGAAAGTTACCCAACTTTTACAAGCATTTCCCCTACCAAAAAGCCACACGCACTGATATTGCTAACGGCCGTTCCAAACTTCCAGTGAAATGGATGAAGGTTGTTTCAGCTGCAATCTGCTCTGTAAACAAACAAAAACAACATGAATTGAGCAAGGCAAACATCTTAAATTTTAGTTTCTGTTAGACCTAGCACCCTTTGTGTGGTGTCCTCTATCTTTTTGCCTCTGCTTCCTGTATTTTTGACAGTGTGCTGGACTTCAATTATGTTGGTTTTGGTACTCTGGGCACTTTCACCATTGCTGACCAGTGCTTAGATGCAAGTGCTCTCTGTGTAAATTGTATTGGTGATTAGCTTTTCCGTGATTGGCATGTTTGGTTTACTAGTAAGTCCCTAGTAAAGCGCACTAGAGGTGCCCAGGGCCTGTAACTCAAATGCTACTAGTGGGCCTGCAGCACTGATTGTCTCACCCACATGAGTAGCCGTGTAAACATGGCTCAGACCTGCCACTGTAGTGTCTGTGTGTGCATTTTTAAACTGTCAATTCAACCCGGAAAGTGTACCCACTTACCAGGCCTGAACCTTCCCTTTTTGTACATGAAAGGCACCCCTGAGGTAAACCCTAGGTAGCCCCATGGGGAGGGTGTAGTGTATTTGAAAGGTAGGACATGTACTGGTGTGTTTTACATGTCCTGATAGTGAAATAGTGCCAAATTTGTTTTTCACTATTGCAAGGCCTATCTCTCCCATAGTTTAACATGGGGACTGCCTTTAAATTTCTTTTAAGTGTAGTTTTCCATTGGGAGCAGGTAGAGATGTGGAGTCTGGGGTCTCTGAACCCACAATTTTAAAAATATATCTTTTGGTAAAGTTGTTTTTTAGATTGTTAGTTTCAAAATGCCACTTTTAGAAAGTGGGCATTTTCTTGCTAAACAATTCTGTGTCTATGCCTGCCTGTGGAATCAACGTCTGGGTCAGACTGACAGTTGGGCTGTTGTTGAATTTACTCTACACAGTGACATAAAGGGAGCTGGGGAGTGTCTTGCATATCCCGATGAGTCTCCTAGGCTAGAGTGGGGAGGGAGGAGCTGACACCTGCACCTGAAAGGGCTGTGCCTATCCTCTCACAATGCAGTCTCCGACTCAATGATTTGTGTCTGGGGCCAGGCCTGGGCCAGGCAGGATCCTGTCAACAACAGAGACCTTCCTTTGAAGTTTGCCTACTTTAAAGGCAGAAATGGATATAAGTAGTGGACTCAAAACTCCAGACTTTAGAACACTTCTGGATCAAGAGGAACCTCTGCAAAGGAGAAGAGCTGGAGGAGGAGTACTGCCTCTTTGCTGAGTATGCTTTGCTAGGTTGGCCTGCAGTTGCTGCTTCTGCCTTAGAGAGCACAGAGACTGAACTTTGCTGTGTTTCCTGCTTGTGAAGTTTCTCCAAGGGCTTGGACTGAGCTTGCCACCTGTTAAGAAGTCTCAGGGGCAGCAAAGACTTCACCTACCAGCCTCTGGGATCACTTGCTCTGCACCCTAACTCGCCAGGTGGTGCCTATTCCAGTTTATGGGCCCTTGGGAGTGAAAGCTGGTTGAAAACCAAGAAAAAACAAGTGCACCGATGCCGGACAACGCCCGGACTGACGCCGCTGCCTGACCCTGTGCTGCCGCCTGCAACTGATGCTGTGGTCCCCGCTGGAGTGTGATGACCCCGACTGACATTGCAGGCCTGGGGTGTTTCAGCCTGGCTGACGTCCCATGACTTTGCGAGTCCCGAGTGCCGTGTCACCAAAGTCCGTGACAGCCGACTCCGCAGCTGCACCTGCAGCCCTGTTGTGTGACCACGACCCCATGAAATCGCCCCACCATGTCTTGACGCATCGGACATCGAACCCGCTGAGCGTAAGGAACCGACACTTCACACCGATGACGCCTTCTCTCTACTGCTCCGCAGCAAGGACCGGATTTAGCGACACCTTGCTTTCCCAACTCTGTGCACTGACTTGTTTCCTCACTTTCATAAGCTACTGTAACTGGAGGTCTGTGCGACTTCGGAACTGGCACCATTGGCGTTGGATTGTTGGGACCAACTCCGTTACGACGCCGTGATAACACTGAGTTGAAGCACTTGTGTTTCTAAGCCCTACATTGAAGTTAAATCTTTGAAAATTCATACCTTTGCTTCTGTATTGTGGATTTTTGTCATTTTGGTCTTGTTTTACTCAGATAAATATTGTCTATTGTTCTAAACTGGTGTTGGGTGCTTTTGTAGGGTTTTCACTGTGTTACTGTGTGTATTGGTACAACTACTTTACACAGTGCCTCTGAGATACGCCGGACTGCTTGTGCCAAGCTACCAAGGAGGGTGAACAGGGCTTATCTGAACTGTGTATCCCCCTTACCCTGACTAGAGTGAGGGTCCGTGCTTGGGCAGAGTGCAAACTGACTGCCAACCAGAGACCCTATTTCCAACAATTTACTTTAAAATGTTGCTTGTAGTAACAAATTCGGTTCAGTTATAATGATGAATACAAGAAGTACATCTTTTTGATACAAGGTGAAAGGAGCTCTAGAGGATCAGAGGCTGCCACCTATCTTTTAATGTCTCATAAATATTGCCAGTCACTGGCTCAGAGAACTCATCCCCACTAACTGACATGCCAGATTGGCAAGCAGCAACTCCTGATTTGAGTTAGAAGATTCAAGCAAACTCGAGGCAAAGATTTCCTTTGGTGCTTGCCTTAAGGCCCCCTCAGTGCAGAATCATCCCACACTTTTATGTCTATCATCTTACCTGTGACCTCATTCAACTTTCCTGGGCCATATAGAGTGGTAGTTCATCCAGACATCCATCACTACCACTAGTGTGAGATCCTTTCATGAAGTCTTCAGATAGTCAGCTCTTACTGGGCATCATCCTGTGTGGGTGCTGTTGTTCCCAATGTAACCACACTATTGCAGCCACACTGTGTAATCCAGTTACAATCCTTTCTCACTTTTCTGTGTAATAAGAGTGAACAGTTAAGGGTAGGAGATCATACACCTTAGAAACTAAAGAGTATGACATATTAAATAGCTTTAAATAATTTTAATTTCTAGTCTGTGTATTAACCTCAAATAAGAAAATTACTTTTATTTACAGGTAGCCATGTAGAACACGTTCAATGAGAATTTACAAAGAAAACAATTCTTGCTAATTAATACATTATGAAGCCAATGTGTTTTTAGATTTTGAACACTAGCTTATAACTAGTCTCCAACATCTGCCCTTTAGAACTGCACTTGTTGCCTCTGGGAGACTCAGAACCTTTCATGCATGTGCTTCTTACAGGGCATTGCCCCTCTAAGGGAGTTGGGGGCTCAGCAAAATATATAGACTTGAGGATTCTTTAAAATGTCATTGTACTGGTACAACCTTGGATACTAGGCTAAAACGTTCAGTGGATTCTTTCTCCTGAACCTTCAGCTTTAGTCCACGTCACTGGAGTCCAACATCCAGTTTATGCTTTTTTTGTTCACTGGGTCAGATTTTAAACAGACCAATAGCCATAATGCAGCCCCTGCAGCTCCTAAAACTTTGGGAGCCTGCATTTTATAAACTACCAGTCTCGGTCGAAATTTTAGGTGGTACCTTTTAGGACCGGGGACATGTGTTGAGTCCAATGTTTTTGCCGATTCTCACTGGGGACTCGGTCTAGAGTCTCAACCATGACTTAAAAACAATATGCACAGAACAATAAAGGCTAGAATGAGGGTTTAAATGTTTCTGGCTTTAGAACATCCTCCCCCAGCCAACAGAACAGAATCCAGGATGGCATGATGTGAAGGAAGAGTGCCTCCTAGTCCTTTTGGGACTGGAACAGAGTGATAGAGGCTGGTATGGGGATGGGTTGGGGAAAGTGTACGCCTACCAGTTAATCAGAAAGAGGAGATGTATCTTGTCAATCAAGTATGTCAAAATATAGAAGAAAAACTATTGTGAGACCAAAATAACGATGCCTAAATATGAAGAATCAAAATATCATGACCGTTAAGCACATATAGGTCAGTATAGATTTAATATTCTTAGCTTCATATCTACACATCTTGTCAAGGTCTGTGTATGTGAAGTTAACAATAGTATACTAATACTTACCTATAATACTTACCAATATATAATTACCTAGTTGTTATTTCTATATAGTGTACTAATACTTATATGCACGTACCTTGTTGTTATTTTGGTCCTTGATATTTTGGCAACCATATTTTGACAATACCATATGTTTTCATCAATATTCTGGTGAAAACCCTTTAAAACCAAGAATATGCTGGTTTTGTATTTACTTGGGTGTTCTTAGTCCAGTGAGACCTATTGCATGCAGATCTCCTGTCAAGTAGGCCATGGGCAAATCTTCATGAGATCATTCTGGATCTTCCTGGCAAGTATGTGTATAATATATACAGAATTTTGTAGTTGCTGTTTAATTTTCATGTGTTAGCAGCTCTTGAGTCAGTTCACGGATCCTTACCTCCTAGCTTGCTAAACTTCTTGTGTCTGTGGATCAATAGTCTTATATATTAATAGTGTGTGTTAGAAGATGAAGTGAAAAAACTTAACAGGTAATCAGTAAGCTGTTCTTGATAACATGAAGGATGGGGCTACATGTGTCTTAGGTAGCAGAAAGTTCCAGATTAATCAGGTATGGTTGGGGAAGATGTGTTTCATATGGAACTTTTCTATTACATGGAAGTGCAGGCAAAGGGAAATACTTCATCCGTAGGTCTTTGCTTGCTCCTGCTAGAAATAATTTATTTGCAAAGTATTTTGTACCCATATATACTGATTTATAGAAAGTCATTTTTATTACATGTTGCATATGCATCTCTGGATATAACCATGGCTTGGGCTAGCATTTCCTGGTAGCTGAGCTATACTTTCACATTTCAACAGTGTTTTACCGAGATTTCTGAACAGAGAAATGAAGACAAGAAAATAACCCTATCTTTTCTCTCCCCATTAGATCATGAGATATTTTATCCATCCCAAATAAATATTACGAGTTATTCCACATTAAGCCAATAGGGCCTTTTGTCAGTGAGAAGGAGTAGTTTTGTCAATGCCTTTCTCCATTTCTTCTTGCCTCATGCTAGGTCTCACGTACAAACAAGTAATATGCATTAAGGAGTTTTCAGTAACTTGATTTCAACTATGAACTCCAGTGCCTCAAAGGCTCTTCTCTAGAACCAAATGCGAGGTCAATTTCACTATATGTGGGTAAATGTCCATTTGATAACAAGTGCACCAACATAGCATTTTTATAAACAACAGGCCAGATTTACCAAATGTGGCGATACATTATATTTAGCGCCACTTTTCTTGTGCCCCCTACCGCCACCATGTGTGTGCCATATTTAAAATACGGAGCACCATGGTGCAGGGTAGGGGGCAATAGCATCAGAATTTCTGACGCTATTGATGTACTGTTTAGGGTTAGTGCCCATATTTTCGCCCTAACTCTGAACAGTACATAGGGGCCCGTTGTAAACAGTGGTGTGCTCCATTTCAACGCCTTCTCTGAGCAGGCGCTAAAAGTGCTTAGATTTCTTTGTGTCATTTTTTCAGCCCCGCAAAGGGGGAAACGACCCCTTTGCGTACATTATGCCTGGTGCAGGCATAATGTAGCGCAAAGGGTTACAAAGTGGCGCAATGCATGCATTGCAGCACTTTGTAAATATGGCGTGGAAAGAAGGCCATATAAGCGCCGCCTTCGCATTAAAAAAAATGACCCTAAGGCAACTCTAAAGTGGCGCTAGGCCCTCTTAAATATGGACCAACAACCTTAAGAAGGCTAGATCAATTGGAGGTGAGTTTCCACTTCAAAAATTACTAGTAATCAGCATAATGCTTCCGTAGTTATTTATTGAAAAAAGAAAGAAGTAATCAGTTCCAATAGTTCTTTAGTCCAGTAAATATGTGACAGTCTGGAAGCTGAAGTGCAAATCAAAAGATCCACAGAATAACAGTCCAATCTGCTAATAGCACGGTTTGGAACAGATAGCAACATTCAGTAGAGGAACAGCCAACACGTGTTTCGCCCCTTAAGCGGGTAGGCGGGGGCTTTCTCAAGGCTGTAGAGAATATATATGAACAAAATAAGTAACATACCAAGCAAAAAATATTACCAAATATAAAGCATGCTAGCCATGCAAATCATGCAGGGCATATTGTGCTCCCTCTCAGTGAAACCTATAGGTATCGAAATGTGGTCCAAAGCAGATTCCCCCGTGTGGACCAAGGGTTAAGGTCATAGGAAGAATATGGGTTAAAGTGAGACCAAAAGTGAAATTGGGAGAATTAAATTAACTGCTCTTTGATATAAAAGAGAAGAAGGGAAACGAGTTTTGTGAGAGTGAGAAAAGTGAGAAAGAAATATGAAAGAAAATGTTGTGGTCCTGTCTTAATGGTAAGTGAGAGCATAATACGAGCTGGCACTCACGTAATGTTAGTTCATGCTCTACGAAAATCCATGTGAGTAAATATTATTAGAAACACTCCTGTGAAGGATGTTAGTGTGAAAAAACTAAAAGATAATAAGGGATTGGTACCATACCCCGTCCAGGACAAAATGAGAGATCTTCTGACGTCAATAGACACAATTGTGAATAGAAATCTAAATGCGAGAACAAGTTTTGAAACCTCTCATGCACAATCAATAATTGCGTAATAGCACAGAAGACTAAAAACACCCGAATATCTATAGTGACGAATTTGTCCCTTAAAACATGTCACCGGTAATATCTACCATCAATGCAAATGTATCAAATGGAAAATGGAAAGACATCATAGTGTAGTTCACTCTGATTTAATAGGTCAGCAGTATTAGATTATATCAACATCAGAGGTAAGAAGAGGAGATATCAACAAATGACGAGTGAATATGAGCAACATGCTATTAATTACAAAGACGCTATTTCATGGGGACAAGTACTCCCCGTCAAACGAACTAGAAACGTTTTGGAAAAAGTATAGTTTGACTAAATACACTAGTCCCGTACTCGCTGGTAGTCCATAATCCATATGTGGGGGGAAGTATTTTTACCTGAAATAACGGTAAGCGAAGAAAATCCTTTCCAAAAAATTAGCCAAACAATCCTCAGCGCGTCCTGCGTTAAATCGCTACGACGCCGTCTGGCAGTAACGCGGTTATTGAACTAAAGCGTCCTTTCTCTGTTTCCAATCCAACGAGACAGAGGAGGGCCTTAAGAAGGCTGTCATTAAATGTTGAGCCTGAGCCCTCTGATGCTCTCTCCCCAGTCATTAGCGCAAGTCACTGGTACATAATCTGACATTGCTCCAGTGACCCATGATTCACCTATTGTAAGTAAGGTACCAGCATCTGATCCACCAAAAGCATTTCAATTCTTGTATAAGAACTGTCCAAGGTAATGTGTGTAATCTATTTCCATTTGGTGGACGTTCTACAAGGACTCCACCCGGTCCACTTCACTGAGCTATCTTCTCCTTTCCGCTGAAATTGTTCTTATGCCCATCCACCTTGTGTAATGAGCAATCCACACTTGGGTTCCAGTCCCCACCAATGAGTTTTGAGGCTTGCACTTTAGAAACAAGCTTTTGGATCATGTTCCTTAAGAATACTTCATACCCTTACTTTGGGGTGTACACTGGTGCCAGGAGGATTGCATTCCCTCTCAATTACCCATAAAATTTAGACACTGTTCTTCTCTATTGGTGGCTGTCTCAGTAGGAATGACTGTTACCTCAAGGGTAAGCAATATATCCACCTATTTTTTCTTTGTTTTCACCAAGGAAAAGAACTGGGTTGGATACCAACATGATCATAATCTGTGTTCCCCAAGAGTAAGAGGAACTCTTTTATTCCTCATATATCACTCCTACCCTTGATATGCGTATGGAGAATCATGCCACACCTAAATGGGATGTTGAGCCCATTGGCATTGAGTGAAATGATTATGATGGGCCTCCCCATAACCGACTACGATAATTCACGTAGCTTTACAAACTTTCCCTTTCTAGCCAAGGTGACCCTGATCTTCCATCTTCAAATTCCATATGTGGATTTCCTACCTCCCCTTCCCTCACACCTTTTCTCCCCAGGAAAAGTCCCCTGTAACACACCCAATGGAATGTTCCTACTATTCTACTCCTCCCTATTGAGAAGAACATAACCTCATGCAACTCTAACATTCTCCTCATTCACCACTGCTGTACTCCCCCAGTCCCACCAACCACTCTACATCTCCAACATCCTCACCTAACTACCACAGGTGTCATGTCAGATCCTTCCCTGTTACTTCTGATGCTCTGGGTTTTTCCCCTGGTTGGGCTTAGTTTAATTTTTATCTGATCAATTACTGCTCTCTGCTCTTTGTTGATGATGATAATCACACAGGGCTACGTGTTGTTTCCTGACTTTCTGGACACATTCCATCTATACTTTTGTGGATCTGAGCAGGAAGCTAACAGGCATTTCTCCATTTGTCCTGCATCATTCTGCTGATCTTCCGCTATCAGCAGAAAGTTCTCCCAGAGACTATTTCTGATATTGCTTGCCTTGCCAAGTGAAGGTGAGATGGAAGTGGTGGCCCCACATGTAGTCTATGTCCTTTCACTGCAGGAAGGCAGCTACTAGATTGAATACTCTGACACTGTAGGGTGAAACTAGGGATGATAGGCCTTGGTAAATCCAGTGTAATCCTTCCAATGTGAAATTCTGGTTGTTCTGTGCTTCTAGATGACCTTCACTTTCTGTTGAACGAAGTGGACTCTTTCAAGAATGGCTGGCACTCTGAAACCATGTGCTCTGTTTAAAGCAGTATGGAGGATTGTGCCCAGCAGGATCTCCTCAGTCTCTGATGGGTGGAGCAAATCCTGAAAGAGCGTCTCCACGTAGCCCTCTATATCATTGCCCTCTGCCTCCCATGGGACTCCACAGATTCTGACTTTTTCCATTGACAGTGGTTCTCCTGGGCTTATCCGTGGCTTTGAATCACATTCTGTTCTTTGAGGTTAACTCCTGTTCTTCCTCTCTCTCATCTAACTTCTTCTCAAGGGTGTGGACCTTCTACCGCAAGCCAGAGAAGTCTTTTTTTTACCTTGCAAATGTCTTATGTCTGCTCATTTTTTTAGGGCTGTGAAGTTGTAACTGAGGCCTTGGAAGAGGTCCATTAGGAATTTCTTGGTGATTGACATTCCACTGTTTCTCAAGCTCAGCACATGGGCAGACACTGTTTTTAAGTCATCAGACTTATTGTCCTTCCCTTCAGACCATTGGGTTTACAAGCAGTTGCTTTTTAAAACAACTCTCTGACATCGCCATCATGAGGGTGGTGGCTAATGAATGTCTTATTGCTTTCTTCTAGTTTTTGATGTTTGTTCTGTCCAGGGATGTTGTTGTGTACTTTATTTTGCTGTCCATGATGGAGTGATGAGGCTGCAGCAGCAGATTTTTTATCATGGCTTACATGAAAAGTTAAAAGATTTGTTCACCTATTCAGCGCAGATAAATGAGGCTGTGGCAGTCTGTTAGTTAGATGACCACAACAACAGCCTTAGTACATAGTGTACTACATATTGACACCCAGCAATGAAGTCAGAAAGCAGAAAGAACAACAAATCCACTGCTTGGATAGCTTTATATTGTGGTTGAAAGAGAAGAGAAGGGAAAAACATTTGTATGGCAGGATTCATGCAGATCATTAACAAGAGGAGAACCCTCTCAAGGGAAGAAAATGAAAGGATATGATGATTTCGGTTTCCATCTGTATTTTGGCAACAATTTACATTTTATTCAATTCTTCCCACCCTTACTGCAGGTGAAATTAGCAGAGAGGTTATGGTCAAATCCTAAACTCCTGCCATGCCCTGTACCCGATAAGGCTCATTTCCACTTGACCCTAATTCGAAACATCCAGAAAGTCACATTGCATACACCAGCTTTATTAGATTCTGGAGCCTTACGATGCTTTATGCATTCAATATTTTCAAAGAAAAAATCAGATTGATATTCTACAAAAGTCGACTCCTGAGGCCATCAAGAAAACTGAAAGAACCTCTTTGACTGAAGATGTATCCTGAGCCACTAAACTTTTTTGTAACAGCAAAAACGTTAGGTCATGTGAAGGTCACTGTAGCACCAGCAGTTGCAATAGTTTTGCGAACTAAGTGGTTAAGAAAACATGATTGAGAGAGCTCTTGGCAAGTAAGGTTGATAACCTTTTGTTTACACTACTGTCAGAAACCCTGTTTCCCCGATAGTAACGTTGGATCAAGCCAACAATTGCAATGTCTCTTGTTAAATCTACCACTACGGAGAAAACATCATATGAGAAAAACAACCCAGAGGTCGACAAAGAATATACTGATGTCTTTATCAAGAAGGAGGCAGACAGATTAACTTCTCGTGGCCCTCAAATTTGTGGTTGTGAATTGAGAGCAGATATTCCTCATGGTCAAAAGTACACCCTCATGATCAAAGAGGAAGAACATCCTCAGCAGGGGTTCCAATTTTCTTCATTCCAAAACCCAATGGGAAGTACTATTCATGTAACGACTAAAGCAAGTTGAATGTACCCACATCAGGAATCAATACCACTTACTGCTCTAACCCTTCTTACTAGATGAAATCAAGTTGGATCTCTCTTCCTGAGACTAGATCTCAGCAGAACCTAGAACTTAGTTTGAATTTGTGTTAGCCTATGTAGCACTCTTGCAGCAATCCAGCACATTTTAATGACATTTTAAAATATCTAATAGACACATGTGTAATTGTGTATTGTTGTAGTATACTGACATTTTCAGAAAGCCTGCTTAAACGTCACAGATATGTCTGAGAAGTTTTAAACCAACTCTGCCAACATTCTGCAGCTGCTAACAGTATTATGACTAAAAGGTCAAGGCAGTTTGAGAAAGGCCCAACCTCCTAGTGTCAAAGAAATCCAATACTTTTCAGTTTTGCTAACTTTTACTCATGGTGTACTAATGAAGAAAGTCACTTTTATTTGGGCAAAGAAGCAAGAAAAGGCTTTCCAAACATTATTAAAGTCCTTTGCAACAGCCCCTATTCTTGTGCACTCAAATGTAAAGAAGCTTTTTTCTAGATACTGATGACCCTTCAGTGACTATAGAAGCAATACTATCAGAGAGACACCCGACTGCAGAACCGATACGCCCTGTGGCATGTTATTCTAGGCCATTATCGTTAATAGTTCAGGGTAAAACATGTAATCATAGTTTTGAAGAGGCCGAAAAACATACTTTGGCTCTCATAATGAACACGGCGGTCGAAACCGCTGTGTTCATGCTGGCGGTCTTACAAGTGACCCCGCCGGCCGTATTAAGAACATTCCTCTGGGCCAGCGGGTGGAAACATTGTTTCCACCCGCCGGCCCATAGGAATGCCTGGCTGGGACATTGGCGGCGGCCAATGCCTCTGTGCGGCGGGCAGTGACCTGCGCAATGGGGCACTGCACAGGGGCCCCTGCACTGCCCATGCCAAGTGTCCGCAGCAAGGACGGGCAGGGCCACCCCCCTGAATTTGGCTTTTTGCCTTAGCCACCTCGAATTGTTCTGTCCCCCCTTAGTCCTCCCTCATCTATCATCTTAGGCCCCTGTCTCTTCCCATTACACTGCCACAGATATGGGTAAAAGAAAAGCAATCGAGGGTGGGGTTGGGGCTGGGGGGAAAAACACAAGAGAAACTTCAAAAAGTCGGGCTGTAACAAAGTACTTAACCGCATTGATAACCTCCGAGCTGATTGTGGGGAAATATTAACTCCATCACCCGGCACTGACCAGTCATTGAGTCCCAAACTGTGCCCTGCAACCCAATCATTGACTAGCAAGCAGGGAAGCTTACCCAGTATGTTTAACAAAGCCAGAGTACGGGTGAGGACAGAGACTAGCGCAGTGCCCTCCAACCCTGCAGATTCAATCCCCAGCCGCTGTCCCCTTCACGATCCAGCTATAGAGCCCCCTCCGTCACCTGTCACTTGTACCAATCGTTTTCATCTGTTATATTGTCCCTCAGATCCACCTACAATTCAGGATCTCGCAGTTTCTCCTGCCCAGGCCAGGGCAGAAAGCTTTGCAAATATCCAGTCATCACTCCCTCCCCCAAACGACGACTTGGCAGGTTGCATACAAACACTCACGGCAGAAATAGCAGCCCTTAAGTGCATAATAGGCGACCTCACTGTCACAGTGGGGCGTCTCATGGAACACTACCACTCTGACTCTACCGGTTCCCACCATGCTCCATCACGTCAAACACCTTCAAGGCCCCCCAGGTTCTCTACTTGAGGACTCCGTCCCTAGGACTTTGGTCGGAGCCCGCATATTGGGTTCCTGCACACCAGCAGGCGTGCAAACTGACTATCCTCCCACCAACCCTGAGAACACAAGTTCCAACTCCACACCCCTCACTTTAGGGGAGGGCCATCACTCTGGTAGTACATATTCTCCCAAGACTACCACTCTCCCTCCCAGAAAAATCTTTATGACCAACGTACCTAGATCTAACTCTCAGGGGGGGAGGGAAGGGGAGGATTACCTGATTAACAAAGTCACCCATTGGATTCATCACAGCAGAGGATGTCTTTCAGTAATTAGGAAAGATATTCTTAGGGCCAGACGACACCGGTCCCAGAGCTCACAGTCCGACTATATCGAGCTTCTCCTAGTAAACGGGCAGCTAGCCTACAACTTAGTAGCCTTAGACCAAAGAACTAACCCCCCGGGTGGGTCCACCATTCAGTTTAAACTCGAGCCACCCACTTCACTTTGTTTGCCACCCTCCCTAGTGGCTCTAGACCAAGACACTGTCTGTTCCATGATTGATTGACCATCGGAGATTGAGGTGCAGGCCCCCCTACGTTAGACCTGATAGTGGCATATGCTCTAACAATTGTGCCCGCACCGATAGTCACCCAGCGGTCATCGCTGAACAGACACACAGGACGGTCTCTACTGCTTTCTCCAACATCACCACACTAGTCACCCCAGATTTCCAGGTAAACCTGCTCCCACTACCCAACTCTCCGAACACTGGCCAGAAAGTAAAGATTGTCTCATGGAATGTGGCAGGCATAAAGTCCAAGCTTCCGTTGCCGCTCTGGAACCTTTTCATCCACCAAAACGACATATGTATCTTCCAGGAGACCTGGCTAATTGAACCTGCCCATAAACCCAGCTAAGCAACCTACCACATACCCGCCGCTCCCAGCAAGGCGGGCCGCCCATCGGGGGTCTCCTAATTTGGGTAAAAATTGCACTTCAGTGTATAGTGAAACTGATACCCACCAACACCCCTGACATCCTTGGTATTAGCCTCAAGGGAACAGGACCCACTCCCACTGACATTTTTAACATCTATGCCAGGGGGACAAGGGAGACCAACCGCTCTGCGACCCTGCAGTCCCTAGAGACCAAACTGGGCGAAAGACGCTCCAAACATGCCCTTTTTGTAGCAGGGACTTTAATACCACCTTTGGACCCTTTGGTCTGGACTATATGGGTGATTTCACAGAAGAAGATAACATTTGGCACATACCCAGGTTGGAGCTCCCCCCCATTAAGAAGTGGCACTCAGCCGCACTTCAATATAATGCCCTTACCCTCGGCCAAGGTCTGAGGGCTGTAAATGGAAGATCCAAATCAGATAAGCATGCCACCCACACGTTCACTGGTTCACAGGGGAAGAGCCACATAGACTATATATTTATGGAACTTAGATATTGCCACTTGGTTGATGACTTGTTAGTCCGGACCCAAACTAACACTGACCACAATCCACTCTGTCT
Source organism: Pleurodeles waltl (assembly GCF_031143425.1). Lineage (NCBI taxonomy): Eukaryota > Metazoa > Chordata > Amphibia > Caudata > Salamandridae > Pleurodeles > Pleurodeles waltl. The sequence continues at coordinate 1,765,412,034 of NC_090440.1, forward strand.
CAGTTTAAAGTCACCGTGGGACAGGGCACCCCCAGCAACAACCACTACCAAAGTAGCCAAAGTGGTACAGGCTGAGAACAACAGACGGTGACTTAGATGGAACAAGGTGATCCTGCGAGACGACATTCTCTCTTCCATTGATTTGGACCTGACACTTTGTGTATCATTGATATCTACGATGGGAGAGGATGTGGGAAGCTGTTCCTCCCTAATCAATGTTCACACTGAGTTTTTCCAAAGATTGTAACAGCTCCTATCCCTGCCAGGTGCTCACAATTTCGGCAGTGCTTCTCCCCAAGAGGGGGTTAATTAGTACAATCGGGACTGCCAGCTGGCACGAACAAGGCTAATTAGCGCAATCAAACATAAGGATATCACCTGAGTTAGGTCTCTGCGGAACCAGTACAAACAGACGCAGAACAAGGCCAGGAAGGACTGGGAGGAGGAAAGATGGAGCCTCCTGAGCGCTGCATGTGAACGCAGGGACTCCAGATCTTTTTGGGCCATAATAAGCAAAAGAAAGCTAAACTGAGCCCCTGCAATTGGCAATAACATCCTGCCCTCAGATTGGATCCACCATTTCAACTCTCTCTATAATGTTGAAAGCCAACACGTAACCATTTCAGCCCAGCCTAGTACCATCTATGGGGATTGTCTGCTCAACTTGGGAGACATCCGAGAAGAAATTAACAACGTAGTTCGACTGAAAGCTCCTGGCCCCGATGGCATCCCTGGAGACCTCTTCATTTACAACATCGACAAATGGTCCGAGTACATTCTCCTTCTATCCAATGCAATTGTCAGGGGAGCTCCCATTTCTGAGTCCTGGAGCGGTGAGAGGCAAAACCCATTTACAAGAAAGGCGACAGGTCCCTACCCACCAACTATAGGCCCATTAGCCTTATAGATACAGTACAAAAGGTATTCTGTCGTGCACTACTATTGAAAATCCAGGATTGGATCAAAGAGAACAGCATTTTATCACCACTCCAGGCTGGCTTTAGGTCCAAAACAAGCACCATAGATCAGGTGTTCAGGTTTCTGCTCTTGTATTGGAAGGTCATAGTGGTAGGGAAGGGAAGTCTCTATGTAGCCTTAATGGACCTTAAATCAGCATTCGATCTGGTCCCTAGAGGTAAACTTTGGGAGGTCCTCAAGGAGATGGGTATTCCCCCAGGGCTTCTGGCCATAACAATCCGACTACACAAGGCCAACTATGCAAAAATACGCTGGGGGAACCGGGGCGATCTCACCGATCCGATCCAAGTAGTCAGAGGCGTTCGGCAGGCTGAGTACTAGCTCCCACCCTTTTTTCCCTTTATTTGAATCAGGTCATCGATCATCTCACTTCGCAGCCCTCTGATGCACCAGTCCTAGGCAATGAAAAAGCCACAACACTTTTGTTCGCAGATGATACCCTGATAGTATCCAAAACCCTGATGGGCCTCCAATCCTCGTTGAATCAATTCAATGACTTCTGCTCCACGAGAGGCCTAGAAATAAACATCTCTAAAACCAAGTTCATGGTCATGAACCCCCACAGGTCACATAAGGGGGAACCTTTTCCTAGGTGGGTCCAAACCAGAACTAGTCAACACCTTTGATTACCTGGGGATCAAACTATAAGACTCAATGTCCTGGAAAGCCCATATCAACTCCACATCATCAAAATTCGGCCAGTTAGTGGGTGTCCTTTTAAGGGAGCACCATGCCTCATCATCACGACCAATAGCTGCTGCTCCCCAGATTTATAACATGAAGTCTGTTAGCACAGCTCTATCCGGGGCTGAACTCTGGGGCTTCGAGGATGTAAGGGAACTCAACCGTATAGAGAATATGTTTATGAGAAAACTCACCTCTCTGCCCCCAAGCACCCTGCTCCTTCCTTTGCACATGGATCTGGCCCGCAAACCTCCAGGTGCCATAGCTGGTCTTAGGCCGTTGCTGTTCAGGAGGAGAATCATGGCAACTCCCGAACTTTCCCCCTATGCCACTGCGCTTAGGGAAGTTTGCCATATGGATACCTCTAATAAGATCAGGTGAATCCACTCAGTTAAGTCAGCACTGATTGCCATTGGGATGGGAAACTCGTGGAATTTTCACACAGGGCCACCACCGACCAAAGAAAAAGTGAAGTCCTGTTATTGGGAGTGCGTATCCCAGTCCATATCTCACTCGCTCTCACTAGGGAGTCTATGTAGCGAGTTTCTGGACTTCAAATCTACCTGGTCGCTAGAACCTTACCTGGACTGCATTTTAGATCCGACCGATAGGAAGCTCTATATGCAATTCAGATTTGGTTTCCTTCCTCTTAATACCTTTACCAGCAGATGGCAAAACAAGGCCCCAAGCAACAACCTATGCCCCTGCTGTATCCTGTATCAGGAGTCAACTGCCCATGTCTTCTTTGTTTGTCCATCCTATGCTCATCAACGAAGTAAATAGCTCACGCCAACTTGCAAACGGCTCGGGACCAAAGATCATGCTGTGGCCATGAGAATTTTAAAATCAGACTCCAGTCTGCCCATTGCCATTGCAGTTGCCAAATTTCTCGGGGGAATGTCGCGCACCAGAAGGAAATCGACTAAGACAATCTAGCCCCAAGTCTTTGTAGTTATACATGTCTATCTTTGTCCCAATACTGTATCTTGGAACTGTGTTATGCCATATTCTTTTTATTGTACTGCATTTGGTGCATTATTATTTTTCTTATTTATTTCAACCCAACCTATTTTATAAATTCTAACCCATTATTTATTGTGGCGCTATGCGACTTTTATGTCACTGGATGCCAAAATATAGTTTTATGATGATGATGATATAATGAGGAAAATATTGTAACTTTTGGATCAGTATCTTTGGGGGGCCCAAAATTAAGAACAAACCACGATTTATGTATCAAGTTCCCTTATCTGTGCACAAAGTAAAACAGAGAACAAGAAATCAACAGGTCCTTTTCATCCTCTACTCACACCTACCCAACCCTGAGCTATGATATCCTTGGATTTCAATGTTGAACTACTGAGATCACAGGGATATTGGGAGAAATTGGGTTGTTGGCTGATGGGGCTGAAACCTTTCTAAAGCAACAACCACAATCGTTTTCATGGTGAATCACACAAAGTCACTAAATTAACATATGCTTAACCTCTGGTATCTAGGTACAAAACCAGTCAGGCAATGTGTAAAGTATTTATACAGCACACAAACAGTACTTTACACATTGCCTGACTGATTTTGTTACAAAGTGAAAACCAAATATAATTCCACACCAAATTAGAAAAATAGGATAAAATGTAATAAATTATTTGACACTAAAATGACAAAAATCCATTTAGTAGAACCAGTGATGTGTAATTTTAAATGATTCAGGTAAGTATACAGCCTAAAAGCACAAAGTGCTAGTCGTGGCTATCTGGTCATGCAAGACTGGGTGAAAGTCACAAAAATTCAGGCTGACCACGATGGGGCTATATATAGGGACCAGGTTAGTTCAGCTGAATGTCTTACCTTCTAAAATCTAGTGTGAAGAGTTCAATTTGCAGTGGAGGAGGTCACAGGGAGCAAGGAGAGCATTATGGATGGCTGTTGCTGTAGTGTGCAGAACAGGCCGGGCATTGGGGAGATCATCACTGTAGCATGAAGATCCTGTCCGGCGTCATGGACAGTTGCTCTGGAGATTCACATTGGCGGTCACCACAGGCTGGCAATGCTGTAGTGCGAAGTGAGATCTCACGCTGTTAGTCGTCACTGGCAGTCGATGTAGCACAAAGGTTAAGGTTCACCAGAGCTTCAAGTTGATAGTTGGCCTGAGCAGCAAGCTCTTGGTGCAAACTGGCCTATTTACGCTCACATAGAGTCCAAAACTTCAGGATTTCCTCCTTTCTTTGGGGAGAAGCTCCACTGATGGCGCACCAACGGTCCAAGACATGGCAGCACACCTTAAGGATCAGGAACTTACTCCATCAGAGGCCAGCAGGGCTCAGACATTTCCAGCTGCAGGTCCAGTTGCAGATTCAGGCAGCAGGTGAGCTGGGCAGATGCAGTGAGGCCTCTGGAGCTTGTTATGTCACTGTAGCTCAGAAGATGAGGTCAGACAGCTGACCATTGGAGTCACATGAGCTTGGAATGAAGAGTACAGGTCCAGTCTTTCTTCTCAGGAAGCAGGGAAGGCCTCAAGTAGAGTGTCCTTCTTCTGTAGTATCCACAGGTGTACTGGGGAGTGCGTCTGAGGTCCCCTTTTTATACCTGGTGTCCAGTTTGAAGTAAGGGAGGCTTCTAGAATCCCCCCCCATAGAGGTTGTGGGAATGTTGTGCCTCACTAGCCTGGTCCCAGTCTGTCTGAGGGCACAATAGGTTAGTGTGAAGTACTTTCTGTGTGTGTGCTGAGACAGCCCCACTGAATTGAAAGAGTGGGAGGTGACAGCTCTACCCACTCATCCTATTAGAGATGTCCCATCCTGCCAACAAACAGACTCTCTTCTGGGTAGCTGTCTTTGAGGGATACACAAAGACCAACTGCACCTAGCCATATGAGCCAGGAACACGATGCAGGTACCAAATGGTTAGGACAAGAAAATACCAACTTTCTAAATTCAGTAGTGAAAAATGAATGTCAGAGTTTGTCATTACCAGGACATTATCAAAAAGGAAGATTTAGGTCTGACAAAAGGTTTCTTTTGCCAGGCCAAAATGCCAGTTTAAAACTGCACAAACAGGCTTCTACGGCAGGCCTGAGACATGTTTAAAAAGGCTACTGAAGCAGGTGGCATAAGTGCTGCAGGCCCACTACTACCATTTAAATGACAGGCCCTGGGTACATGTAGTACCACTTTACTAGGGAGTTACAAATACATTAAATGTGCCAATTGGATATACACCAATTTTACCAAGTTTAAAAGAAAGAGCTCAAACAGTTTAGCAGTGGATTAGCAGTCCTAAGGAGTGCAGAATCCTAAGACAAATATAAATTAGTTCAGTAAAGTTAGGAGGTGTAATGCATTTCCTATTGAGGGAATAGGACTTCGTATTAGGACAACAGAACTTCAGAATGTGGGGACTAAATCCATCCACAACATCAGGTTCTGTTGGCCCAATTCCTGGCTAGCTCACAGTGCCTCACCAGGACCGCTAAACCTACTTGGGTGGAAGGTGATTACGGCTACCTGAACATGAATCTCTGACTTCTCTGGGAAGTCATGGAAACAGATTTCACCCTTTCGTTCTATTACTCATGCATGCCCCGGCGAAACACAAGAAAAATATGAGGTAAGTTTTCAATACATTGATTGATAAAATCTGAATCTTGCTTAGAGAGAATGAGCTGTGATAACTGGGCAGATAAAACAAAGCAAAGTTACCAGAGTTTTGGACATGGTAAAGACATTGAATAATCCAACCATGGAAAATGTGTTCTAGACAGTGCCTCAAGACCCTCACGGGTAGTTTGACGTGCTCTAGAAATGTTTGATTGAAAGAAGTTATAGAAGTTCCTCTCTAACCCTAAGACTAGGGTGAGAGCACACCGGATGTACCCTTCTGCCTGGCCCGATCAAAAGGATTAGCCTTAGCCCCATTCCAAGTGATAGTATCAGGAGTGCAGTGTAGATGCCAATCCTCTTGGGAAACTGGTAGGTTAGCGCCAGCAGAGCAGCCTGTAGAGCACACCACTCATCCCAGGATGGGAGTGGCTGGAATGCCCTCTGCCCCTTTGGGGTCAGTCAACCATTTACATAATAAAGTCATACTGCATTGAAAGCACAGCGCTGATGCAACACTGTGTCTACATGTTAGAAGCAGTCACCTGAACAGGCAACATAAGTACAAGAATGGTGTGTACAGTGTTCCTAGCCTTGAACAGAAAATACTTATTACATGTCAAACAACAGCTAACGAAACAAGCAACTTGTATCACAAATTCCTAGAAAAATATAATGCGAGATATGCGTGTAAAATGTCTTTGCTAAAAGCAAAGTAACTAAAACACATAAAATAAGAAATAAAGCTAAAAACAGAGGGAACCAATTTGGGCCCAAAAGGTCCTCGTGACAGAGGAGGAGTAAGGCAAATGGTCTAGGGGAACACCACCCTAAGGCTGACAGGTCTAACAGGTATAATACTTTATTAGTAGTGGTGGCTACCAAAAACCACAGCTCCTAAACTGGCAAGAATTGTTTTAGACAATTTCTTCAAACTCTACGGGCTTCTAAAGATATTTATCACAGAGAGGTGTGCTAAATTTACGTCAAGGTTTTTGAATCTTCCTTTGAAGCATTTGGGAACCATACACTTCAAATCCACTGCCTAACACACACAGATAGACAAACCGAAAGGTTAAATCGAATAACTGAACACCATCTTAAATGCTTTTTCCTGAATCATCGGGAAGATTGATTTCAGTGGGTGTTGTTAGCAGAATTTACATATAAAAACCACTTGCACAGTTCTCTGGGGTATTCACCTTTCTTTTGCTCCTACTGCTTACATCAATGCATATTACCTCAAACATTGTTTCCCACAAGTATCCCTTCATTATCCTTTCGATAATGATCTTATTACATAGGCTCAGCCCATCAACATTTCCAAGCTAATGAATCAAATAAATGTTTCACTTACAAATAGCATTGACCAGATCCACAATACCAGGTAAAAGATAAGGTTTGATTGTCAACAAAGTTTTTGTACATTCTTTGATCTCACTCTAAGTTCAGTACAATGTTTGTGGGTCTCTTTACAACTCTCAAATGGGTGGGTTCATCTGCCCTTCAGATGTCTTTATCAGCACATTGGAAAGTACAGCTAGTGTTCCATGCATTCAGGGTAAAATCAGCTATGTCTGTGTCCACAGGTCCTCTTCATCTCTCTGTGATAGCAGAGGGGTCTATGTGTATAAAGTGGAGTCCATTCTTGACTCCTGTATCCATTATGGTTGAATCCAGTATTTAGACCCTAGAAAGCATTTGACATCTCAGAGAGATCCTGAAATATTGCTGACTTTATATTTACCCCTGAATTAGTAGCCAGATTTTACCTCATCTCAAGCAGCCTAACAAACCTAATATAGGATCTTCTCCTTCGGGACAGGGTTCGTCAGGAGGAGGGACTATCAGTAACTAGATGCAGCAAACTAGTCTCAAACTACAGGTTACAATAAATAGTGTATGGCAAATATAGCAAACAGGGATGTGGAGACTACATTGCAGATACTGGGACTACAAACATATCTGTCCCTGTTGGAAATGGCAACATCATTTCTGGATCCCTGCAGGTTCTTCTAGTGGAGGAGTGGCAGCAGTATAAGGACACTATAAAAAAGGAACATGGCATAAAGCCATGTGTCCTGATTGGCTTTGGCATTTTGCTACTGTTCTAGTTCACAATTTGCTACTCCTCTAGACGAAAGAAGAAGAGCTGTGTTTTTCCCTGATCCCTTCCCTGCTTTCCACCACCTCTTTGCTCTGCTTTTTGCATTCCTGTAGCATCAGGACCACAGTGTTGAGAGGCTACGAGCTATGGTCGACATCTGAATCCATGAATCCCTAACATATTTATCTGTGATAAGTGTTTCTGTTTATTTGTTTAAGGCATTGTCTTTGAAGCACTGTGAGGTTTTCTTTGTAAACCCTTCAGGAAAGATAATTTGGAGGTCTTGTTTTGAGAGTAAATCTGCTCTATGTGGAGGGGCGTGGCTTTGGGGCGGTTGCACGCTAGACCCCTCCATCATCCCCCCGCCGTCAGATACTTGCCAGGACACTATTTGGCTACCTCATCTGTAGGAGAAGTGCCCCCAACCTGCTGGGCAGCTACAGGCCATGAAAGACTAATCCTGACCCTCTTTGAGATGGTGAATGTGGAGCACCCTTGGCTCACCTCAACATGGTGGCCCTGGCGCAAGAGGAGCACTGCTGCATGAGTTGAAGGCCTCTGTGACCTGCTGCGGGGGTAGCTGAGCCGTGAGTTGCCTGCAGCCTGTCCTGTTTGGCTGCCCGGTGAGCCATGGGGGTGCGAGATGGCTCCTTGACCGACAGTCACCTGGGATGGGTGTGGCCTTCTGTGAGCTTGCCAGTGACGCATTGGGAAGTGAGGGGCTACTTGTATACAGCGCTGGGCAAAGATGTCTTGCTGCTCCTATTGCTTGTCCTACTGCTGGGCCACAGCTTCCCTGACACTACTGAGGCCTGCCTTGTGGCCCCTGCTGCCATTGGGACATAGATGGTGAAGGAGGGGCGCGACCTGGGGTCTGATCTTGGTGTTTGCCTGGAGAGGCTTCCATTATCTTACCTTGCCTCCTTTTATTTTGCTGACTGTGGAGTGAACACCTGCTGGAGAGGCTGGTTGTTGGGGCAGTGGGGCACAGACAGGACCTCTCTTGATGCTCCCCATAATTCAATTTCTGTGGCCCCTGGGGGTGAACTCAGACCCTCTCAGCCCCAGAGAAGTGACTGATGCCCTTGCAAGCAGCACCAGCATTGTCCTGCTCCCCCTCTGTCCCAATGGATGGCCCCGGACTTTGAACCAGATGCAACTGAGCCATCTGGCTGTGGTTCCTGGTTACACTTGGGACTTTGGACATTTCCTCGCTGCTTGTTTGTCCGTAGGGGGTTCTATCTGTGACCCAGGACTGTCTAGCGCTGTCTAACACTTCCAGGAACAGTGACTCAAATCCTTTATGCTGTCCGACAAGCTGTCCCCTTGGTTCGGTATCGAAAGGGCACACATGGCATTGACACCTAAACTGCCTAGCAGAGTTCCTGACAGACCCATGATCGCACGCATCCTTAACTTCAGAGACAGAGGCTCCATACTTGGAGAACCCTGATCTTCCCAGATTTAAGGTTCCAAGAATCAAAGATATTGATTTTTCCAGACATTAAGGAGGTGCGGATGCTGTAATGCTCTTATGCTGCGGTCAAACAAAAGCTTAAAGTGCTCAATCTCTCCTACATGCTCCTGTTCCTAGCCCAGCTCAAAGTCACCCACTCCAACAGGAAATACTTCTTCGATACCCCAGAGACTGCTTGGGACTGGCTTACTGGGGAGAAACAACTCTGGCAGCCGGGTCGGTTGCCGACCAGAAGTTCCTGCGATGGAGGACATTAGTGCTGCCCTACAGCAGAAAAGAGTCCGGCCCTGCTCCCACCATGGCTGTGTAGCTGCAGGGGGCAGGCTTGCCCATTCCAAGTCCTCTTGCACCTGTGCCACAGTTGCACAAACTGGCTCTGCATCCTCCCACAGAGGAAGCCAATGACTTACCAAGCCAATATGGGGGGAGGGGCACAAGGGTCTGTCTCTCTATTCCCGTGCATGTGGCAGAATCCGACTTACCATCAAGTCCACTTTTATGACCCACTGTGATGCCCACGACTTCAGCGCTAGAGCGGCACTGACTCTACCTATTCTTTATGTTCTGTACTACCTGTGGGTCATCCTGAATCATGACTTAGGGAGGGGTCCCCCACTTTGTGCATACTTGCAAGATAGTTTTTGCTTTAGTTGAATGTTTGAGGGTGACAGATGCTTCTGGGGTTGAAGTATGGGGTGGGGGTTGCTGGGGTTATTGTTATGTTTTTGGGTTTGTATTGTTACTTGTTTGTCACCACATTCAGACACTTGGTTGCGTCACACAACTTCACCTGAGACATCTGACATGCTAACTCGTTACACAGACAATGCGTGTTGCCCTATGGGGGTTCCCCCCTTTATTGTTCTTGGAGGCCATTGTTGGCCCATTCCCACACTACTCCCCAATACACACACAATGACTTTCCACATAAAGGCCTGATTACAACTTTGCCGGAGGGGGTTAATCCGCCCCAAATGTGACGGATATCCTGCCCGCCGTATTACGAGTCCATTATATCCTATGGAACTCGTAACACGGTGGGCGGGATATCTGTCACATTTGGGACGGATTAACCCCCTCCGCCAAAGTTGTAATCAAGCCCTACGTCCTGAAACTTTAAGGGCCTGCTAGACCATGTGAAGCGATCCACAGTCTTACACTACGCCTATCGGTTATTTCCTCTGTCCTGATGCTTCAAGACACACACCTCCTGGGCAGCCACTGTCCATTCCTGCTGCACCAAGGCTATGACAGAGTTTACCACTCTGAGTACACTAGAGGAGCCTGTGGATTGACAATTTTACTGCTTAGCTTCCCCATGGTTGTTACTCACACAGTACAGGACCCCCAGGGACACTACCTCGCCCTGACCAGGAGTCTTGAGGGGGCAATTGTCAACTTCATGTGTGTATATGCCTCCCCACCACCCTAGACGCCTTCTTAATTGAGCTGTCCATGGTAATACTAATGCTTCCTAACCGTCTTTCAGTGGTAGGGTGCTAGTTCAATTCGGACCTCGACTCTACCGGCCATCCGGTGCACAAGCACGTACAGGTGCTCGGCATCTATCGGGTTGGATTACCGCTCTGGGTTTGGAGAATATGGAACCCTAGGCAGCAACTATACACTCACATCTCAGCAGTGCATCAAATCCATTCGTGAATAGACCTTATTTTCATGCCAACTACTGACTGTCTCCATATATCCCGGTTACAAATCCTGACACAGTATCTCCGACCATGGCCCATGCTCCACTTTGGGGCGAACAGTGGTGCCCTGCGTCCCATGTGGAGACATACCGCTTGGTAACACCAAGATGAGGCATACATTTAGGCTCTTGAAGATGACTAAGATCATATTTTCAAACTAATGATGTCACTGTGAGCCTGTTGGCGGTCTTACCGCCGGTTCTCTGCCTTCCGCCAGGGTCGTAATGACCCCCGAAATCTGCTTTAGAGGCACATATCTAGAATCTCCTGGTAATATCATGTCGCAAAGCTAAACTTGGTCACACCAAGAAGATTTCCTTTGGCCCCATGCAGTGCAGTTATACCAACTTACCATTTGGAATGGGGAAATGGACAGGTGTCCTGTGAACCCCTCCCAAACTTACCCAGTCAAAATTCTATATGTTTTATGTTCCTCTACCCATTTGTTCAAAGTAAATGCACACACACAACATCCAGACTAATATTAACTAAGACTTTTATTTGAAACCAAGCTAAAACGGAATATGTCTAAAATAATGGTAGCAAGTGGGGTGTAGCAACACAGTATACAATTATAGTAGCACTACAGATAATGGCAAAAATGTTATGTCATTGTGAAAGATGGAATACTTTATCATACACCTATTGGTAAAAAAAAAAAAAAATAGGCTACCCTATGCTCGCAAGGCTAATCCATTCCTCTGAGAGCCGGCTTGTAATTAGACAATTCTCTTGCAGGAGAAATGAGTTCCCGAATGCAAGCATGTATTTCTCTTTCTCAGAGAGGTGAAAGATGTTACTTGTACTGTTTTACAGAAGACCCCTGTATAGCTGCCCTAACCATGAGTCCTCTAGGAAATTGAGATGCCCGAGCAAACACCTGTGAAGGACTTGCAATTATGAGTAGTGTAATGTTTAACAAAAAATCAAAGTTCCTAGATTCAATAAAGTTTGTATCCCCCTGTTAAATTTTGGCAGGTCAAAACTGCCAGAAGGTAAAAGGTGATAAAACCCTGTAAATACCAGGAAATGCTGATGATCTGTTTTACACCATTTTCAGGGTAAAACTTATGATAGGCAGAGCTTATATCAACTGATAAATTACAAGTCCAGGCACATTGGATTTTATAGGACACAATACATTTTATATATCACCTCCAGGGCACTCGTAAAAAGGACCTTAAGGGTGAATGGCCAAATGAGAAAACGTTAGAATTAAGCTACATGCTATACAATATATTAATATATGAACAGGAATCACACGATCATACTACATGAAACATAAGCAATACAAAGCTATGCAGCTAGCTACTTTCATAATCCAATAAGCATTATCCAAAATAGTTAGGGGCCTTAGTTCGCAGGCAAATGTTGGGCACTAATCCAAAAAACTGTCAACATATGAAAGTAAGATAGTAGTAACCTCAACGTTTTATATGGGCTAAACAGTAGGATTACACCCATTATTTCCCATGATTTATCATGAAATACCCTTCTTTCTTTTTGCAGCAATCACATATACAACAAACATATAACAGACTATATACAAACGTCTACAAACATGCAAAGGATATACAGCAGATTGTAATTTTTGATTGAAATACTGACAAGTTTCCTTATTGGATATAACACTGAGTTTCTTCCGTAGCTAATAATCTAATTATACAGCATTTGTGTCAGAAAATCATTTTGATGGCTTACTCGTACGTTGACCTTTCAAGCATATACTATGACCAGTTACATAATGCATGCTCCTCTGCAGCTTCTGGGTAGAGTGCCAAGAGCATGTGCCTTTCACGGTGGTATAAATACTTAATCCTAACCTTGAGTCCATTTGACAAGCATATGCTTATGTTTTGCTATATAATTTTTGATCCTCTGCTATTCCTGTGTGAAACATTCAAAGCAGTTGCCATTAATATGGGCTGGTTGTATAAGGCCCATTTCTGTGAGCTACTCACTGTCACTCCTGAATGAACTTCCCGGAGCATGTGGCGTGACTCCCAGATGCTCCTAAGTAGATGCCTCAGAGAATATTACATGGATCCTTTAGAGAATATTCACGGAAGCTTACATAATACCTATTCCTATAGACTATTGTCTGCCTGAGTGATCCTCCCAGATTACATATTGTGGTTGGTTGTATAATGTTTATTCCTATGGTTAGGTACCTGCTCTCCCGGGTGGTCATTCATAAGGGTTTTCTCATTACCACTCCCGGTGAAGCACCCATCTTATCCAATTCCTAAGGGTTGGTTCTTGCTGATCCTGGGCGGACTTAGGAATATACTGAGGCTGTTTGTATAGTTACCTATTCCTATGAGTTTACGATGGGTGAACTCCAAAGAGCCTGTGCCATTGCATAATGCCCACTCTGGGGAGGTGCTCCCTATCTCTCCTGGGAGGACTGCTAAGAGCATTTTTCATGGATGATTACACAATCCTTATTCCTATGGTTTGTTCCACTGGAACTCTTCCTTGGAATCCAGACCAGTTCTATAACTGATATTCGAAAAATAGCACACATCATCTGTGGTCACTTTCATATCCTTCACATTGTATGTGGTTTAAACTGTATGACACAGATCACTGCAAAGTCGGTATGTGTCCCAATGTCAAAACAAGTGTATTCTCACAATTCCCGCTAACATCCATGTGCATGTGCAACTGTAAGATTGCACTGACATGGGTTAAACACTCTGGAATACACCATGACATGAAAACATTATCCATGTAGTTCAATCTTCAATGAAGCACTTTCTATCCACCCATTCCCTATAACCTAATTACTCTGGTGCACACTCACAATACTGAAATAGAAAATGTAATCCACAGCTGCCTCACAGATTGGAGTGCTGCCCATATTCAAACATGTTTTAGCAACTCATCAGTGGTATCAAGTGCAATATAAATGCAACTTCAATACAATAAAATAACAAGCACTGGCAAAGACAATAAGTTTCGCCTATGCAAGAGCAACTGACTTTGCCAATGTGTTTTAACTATTTTGTGGCTGCTATTCAGCAAGGCTAAACATTAGTGACATAGAGGAGTGTGGCGTGGAGTTGTGTGGAGTGTTGTAGAGTGGGATGGTGGAGAGTAGAGTGTTATAGGGTGGAGTGGCAGAGAGTGTTGTGTATTGGAGTGGCACAGTGTGGAACTGTACAGAGTACATTGGCGTAGAGTGTTGCAGAGTACAATGGTGTAGAGTACAGCAGCACCGAGTGCAGTGGCATTGAATTCAAAGGCGTACAATGCAGCGTCATAGAATGCAGTGGCATAGATTAGAGTGTTTTATAATACAGTGCAGTAGCGCAGAGTGCAGTGGCGCAGAGTAGAGTGGCGAAGGGTAGAGTGGCAAAGAGTAGAGTGACGCAGAGTAGAGTGTTGCAGAGTAGAGTGTTGCAGAGTAGAGTGGCACAGAGTAGAGTGGCATACAGCACAGTGTCATAGAGAGCAGTGGTGTTGAGTACAGTGGCATAGAGAGGCATAGAGTGGTGCAAAGTGGAGTGACGTAGAGTTGAGCGATACAGAGGCCAGTGGTGTAGAGTAGAGCTGAATGGCATGAAGTGCATTGGTGTAGAGTGCAGAGCAGAGTCGTATGGCATACAGCAGTGCAGAGTAGAGAAGCATAGAGTGGTTCAGAGTACAATATAGTGCTGTAGAGCGCAGTGGCATAGAGAGCAGTGGTGTAGTGTGGAGTAGCATAGAGTGGAGGTGCATAGAGTGCAGTAGCTTAGAGTGGAGCAGTGCAGAGTAGAGTGTTGTAGAGGTCCGTGACAGAGAATGCAGTGTTGCAGAGTACAGTGTCAGAGTGCAGTGGTGAAGAATGGAATAGAGTGGCACAGAGTACAGAGATGCAGAGAAGAGTGCAGTGCATAGAGTACAGTGACATAGAGTGCAGTTGTGTAGAGTGCATCGGCATAGCATGCAGTGCTTAAGAGCAGAGTGGTGCAAAGTAAAGTGGCATAGAGTGGAGTGGTACAGGATAGAGTGCAGTTGCCTAGAGTGGTATAGAGTGTAAAGGAGTGGAGTAAAGTGGTTTACAGTGCAGTGGTGCAGAGTACATTAGAGTGGCTACAGTGTTTTGGCATAGGGTGCAGGGGCATAGAGTTGAGTGTTACAGAGTAAAGTGCATTGGAATAGAGGGCATTGGCATAGAGTGCAGTACTGCGGAGTGAGTGGCATAGAGTACAGTGACGTAGAGTGGAGTTGTGCAGAGTAGATTGCTGTAGCCTAGACTGGAGTGATGTAGAGTTCAGTGGGGACGAGTGCAGTGATGTAGAGTAGAGTGGCAAAGAGTGCACTGGCACTGAGTAGAGTGGTACAAGATAGAGTACAGAGGCACAGTGTGAAGTGGCGTGGAGTGCAGTGGTGTGGAGTGATGCAGAGAGCATTGGCTTGGAGTGGTGTAAATTGGAGGGGTGCAGAGTAGAGTGAAGTGGTATGGAGTGGTGTACAGTAGATTGAAGTGTTGTAGAGTGAAGTATTCATGGTATAGTAGTACACTGCTATTACAGACAACACATTTTCAATTGAAATGGCCACTATATTTGTACCGACATACTGTTATACTAATAAAAGTACACAGCGCACAGATGAAAATGTATGGAAATTGCATCACCTAGTGTAATGATTTGTCTTGATCATATTAAAGTATTGGTTTACAACATACTTCAGGATTAACTAATTCTGATACATTCTGAAATACTTACACAGTTCATTTAAATGTTGTCCTGTGCTAGAAAAAGACTGGTTCCTGCCCCCAGTACCCAGCAATATTATCACATAAATCCTCTCAATTGGAAGTCAGAGAAAGAAAAGTAAACAAGTGCCGATGAAAGAATGCACCTGACTTTTGACCTCAGTCTATGAATGCACAGCAAATGTAATGAGATAAGAACAAGATTTACAGGGCTGTTTTACAGAAAGGAGGCACGTGGAAGGATACTGTAAATAAGGTTTGGGCAAGGGAAGGTACACATTCAAGCTGGAGAGCCTAAAACAAATAAAGCCAGCAAATAAAAAGAAAGAAAATATGAGGTACAAACCACAAAGTCAATGGCAAGCAACAGGCCGAATGCATTCCTAGGTCAGCTTTCTGAATGCCCCCAAGATGTCTTTGCAAACCAGACAGATGTGCTGTCTGGTAGTGTTGGACATGGCCTTCTTAGAGGATTTTCCTGCAACTTTTTGTTTTTTTCTTTCAATTTGTTGCTGACTCTCTTCACGTGGCATCAGGATCCTGGGCAATTTTCCACTGTACTGTAGTGGGATAGTGCTTGCACCCTTCCTACACATGCCAGGAAGGGGCTCTCATGGGCATGGTTGCGGTGCTGTACCCAGGAGTGCCCTGTAAAAGGGTGCACCTTATACCCAAGGTGAGTACACCCCTGTCTACTAGTGGGATGCTGCACTGATTGCACTACCTATTAGAATAGCCTGTCAACCATGTCTTAGGCCTGACAGTGCAGGCCTGTGGGGGCACATGTGTACCTGTGCCCAGGGGGCTTCTCTCATGCTGTGGACAATCCTGAGCAAGCCTTACGCTTACCCGGGGCAGGTACACCAAGGTGTGCCATGCCCTGGTAGGGAAGACCACCCCATATGGGTCTTCCCTACCTAGGGGGTCGGCCTTTCCCATAGAAATGAGAAAAGGCCTCTTTTGACATGGTTAGCCCTCACTTTTTGTTGGTATATGAAGTGGTTTCAAAGTTGTAAATGCCATTGGCGCTTGCTAAATAGGTTCCTAGGTCCAGATCTCTTTGCCAAAACTGTTGTGATGCATTGGCAAATTTAGCAACACATTTAGCTGTCACTATAAGTCCCTAGTAATTGGTACTTAAGTACCCAGGGCATGGGGTACTAAAGGCAGGCCCCTGAGGGCAGCAGCACAGATTGTGCCACCCTCAGAGACCCTACATCCAAATGCACTCAGCACTGCCACTGCAGGCTGAGTGTCCTGGTGGAATCCTAAAATGCAAACATGACATGACACACTGCCTCTGTGACCTGTCCACTGAACTATGCATGCAATATAGGTAAGCCACCCCTCTGGCAGAACTTTCAGCACTAAGGCAGGGTGCACTATAACGCATGTGTGGGCATAGGTGCATGAACAATATGCCCCTACTGTGCCCTTGCCAAACCTGCGACATACTAAGTGTACAGAGCAGCCATTTCAAATATGTGTGCTTGACACTAGTCATTACGAGTTTCACAGTCACATGATGGCCACTCTGAACCCTGGGTTGTTTGATATCAAACAACTCAGAACAACAGATCCAAACTGACTGGTACCAGTATTGGCTTTATGGCAAAATGTACCCAGGGGCCAACTTAGAAGTAATCCCTGCAAAAGCTAATTAAACCCTGGCATGGTTGCTGGCCGGTCCTAACCAGCCTGCCACCACCAGACAAGATTCTGGATCCCTGGGGTGAGGGCCTTTGCTCTCTTGGACCAGAAAACAAAGCCCTTCCTGGGCTTGGGTGTTACACCTCCTCCCCAAGGAATGTGCACAGCCCTGCCTGTGAGCTTCAAAGAGCTTGTCGCCCTCGAAACCGGACCCCCAGTCCTGCTGCTAGCAGCAGATGGCTGCCCCTGCTGCAAACCCCCAATTTTTGTGGGCACAACCACAGAAAAATGCACAAAGACCCGGCGGAGTGGCCACCCCCAACCTGCACCACGCCCAAGGTGTTGCAGGCGAGATGACCTCTCCATTTCATTTTTCTCCATCTTGCATGGTAGGAACATAGCCAATTAGGGATAAGTAAGTGACCTCCACCCACAGGAAGTGGACACATAGTGGGTGTAGCCACCCTAGGGTAGATGGCCCATTGGCCACTACTAGGTACTCCCCTAAATGCCCCCTAATGCAGTATTTAGTAGGCATCCCTAAACCTGCAGATCAGATTCAACAGGCATAAGAAGACCAGCAACAAAAAAGGCCCAAGGCTCGAGAACAGAAGTCCTGCTGCAAGAAGAAAAAGGCGCCAAACCCTGCCAGCTGCACCCAGGACTCGACAATCATCACTGAGGGGTTGACTGGACATTGGATGGACTCTAAGAAACTGCAGAGGACCTCCAACCTTCTAAGAATTGCCCAGAACTTCCCTCCGGAGTGAAGGCATCACTCTCTGCAACCAAGAAGCAAGAACAAGTGAAGCCCAGTTCACTGACTGGCCACTGACCAAAGAACCGAGCACAGCAGCCAGACCAAATTTCATCCAACGGACCCGAAGAACAAACCCTGCAAGTGTGCCAAGTTTGGTGGCACTGCGACCTCCAGTGGCTGAACCGTGCAATAGCCAGTGGTACTCGACCCTCAACGTTGACCTGCCCCCTGATTCCAAAGGCTCCTTTGCACACAGCTCCGGGCTGACCTATCTGCTCTGCACCCGGCCTCCCTTGCCCCTGCACCGGAGAACCAGCTGTGCCCTAAGGGTCCCCCATCCCTTGCACCTCTACACTCCAAGGCAACCCACCGGACTCACCATGAAGTCCCCCTGTGCAGTGAACTTCCAAGTGGCCCCCCTCACCTGTCCTGCACCTGCTCCCGCTCGAACCGGGAACCGCCCAAACTTCTCTGGCTGGCCCACAGGACACCTCGATGACCTTAAGCTAAAAACAGAAGGCGAAATTGGTAAACACATTGCCTGATTTTATATGCATTTTTAAAGTTTTCTTCCATTGATTCCCATGGTGCATATTTACACCCAAAAAGGCTATTTTTGCTAAACATTAAAAAAGCATAACTTAAAAAGTATTTACCCAATTTTGATGATCTTGGTCTTAAAAATGTTATAAAAATATGAAGTATTTTTGTAAATTGATCTTGAATAATTCTTTTGAGCGTGTGTCCACATATATTGACACTGTGAGTGCATCAAATGCTTAGCAATTCTCCAAGATTGGCCTAACTACTCGACCAAGCTACCACAAAAATTAGAGCATTAGTTGGTCTAGTTGGAGTTTTTGCCTCTGTAAACCAAGGTGGAGTTGTTCAGACTCTCTGCACGGTGCACATCCTTTTAGTACACTACATATAGAGCCCAGCCTCCTACATTAGGGTGGGCTGATTCTCTTGTAGTGGCCTTCGGGCCTTGGGCACTATCCCCCTCTGTGTACAGGATGGAAGGGCACATGCCCTTCCTCCACCGGATCGGAAGTGGCGCTAACCAGAGGGTAAGGGACCTTCTGCAGCAGGCCAGTGTGTGCGGACTTGCACAATAGCATTTTACTATGTGCTGAACCTGTTATTGCAGGCCACTGTGTGCACTTGTACAATGGTGTTCAATAAGGTACTGAGCCTGCCATTGTGTCCCAGCTGTGCACAGTTGCACAATAGGGTTTTCATATATATTGAGCCTGGCCTAGCTGGCCAATATGTGCACGCTTGCACAATGGTGTTTTAATATATACTGAGCCTGGCATCCCTTGCCAATGTGTACACAGTTGCACAATTGTGTTTTCACCCACATACTGAGCCTGGCACAGCTGGCCAATATATGCGCATTTGCACAATGGTGTTTTCCTATATACTGAGCCTGACACAACTTGCCAGTGAATGCCCAATTGCACACTGGTGTTTTTATATATGCTGAGCCTGTCACAGCAGGCCTGTATGTGCGCACTTGCACCTTTTTAATGATCCTAAACTTGTGTTCAGCCTGCCCCTACAGGCTTGTGCGTGCGCCAGGGCACATGTGCCCAGGGAGTGTAGAATACCCATGTGTGTGCTCATTGCCCATGAGAGCTGCTCTGCCCTAGGTTAACATGGGAGGAAGTTTATAGTTAATCCTGGCTACAACAGAGGATTGCAGTGGAGCAGCCTCATGATGTTTATTGTTATTTCTTTCACATTGACAAACACCTTCTCATGGTAAATGTGGTTTTGCCACTAATACCCTAGAAATGCACCTCCTAGAAAGTGGGCTATGTTCTAAGACCCTTTTTGTGTGTCTTTTAATTCTGCTTCATTCCACTGGAAGCGGGGGAAAAGCACATATGTGCATACCCCAACAACGCTATAAAACATAAGCAACTGCACTGCCATTTGAGGATCTGGCCAGATAGACTGGAGGGAGAAGTTCTGATACTTGGTCTCTCAGAGCCAGATCATGGACCTACTAAAGATAAAAATCTGTATTCCACAGCCCCATGACAGACAGAACTGAAATTCAGGGGAGACATCTGTGGTTCAAAGGGCATCCCTTTGAACCACCCCCAACTTCAAAAGCATACTTGAGTATAAATACTAGTACCACACTGCAGCAACAGAAAGATACACTAGCAGGGATGTGGGACCGGTACCGCTGGACTGCGTGGTGCTCAGTGCCAGAGGAATCTGTTGTGCACAAGAGCATTTATTGTCCTTGGAAGGTATCCATGCACCCTTCCTGCATCATGGCTGGCCTGGGCAGATTGCCTGCTGGGGTGTGGCACTCTAAAGTGTGCTCTCCAACGGCTTGTTGGCTTATACCCTATTCTCCCTTATCTCCTGCAAAGGACCTACACTACCTACTGGTGACACCTGGACAGCTGTGCCCTTCTCCACATCTACATCAACTGCTGGACTCCACCTGGTAGCAGCGGTGTGAGCGTAGAATAAGCATTGCGCCTGGAGAGTGGAATTGCCTGGTGCGGAGCCTTCAAAGTACTGCCCGCACTTACGGAGTGTGGCCCTTCATCATGGGACCACTGCATGCATCAACGTCTTGTATGTTGTGAGCGGGTTCACTGGTTGTGGGAGCAGCGCGGGCCGATTTTGTTGAGTGTGTTGCATTTCTCTCGTGCAACCCTCAACTGCATGCTCATTGTGTGCAGTGCCCAATTCATATGTTGCAACCCTCGGAGGTGGGGGTGCATCTGGAACAGTGCTGCATTCTACCTCATGTGGCATCCTGAACTTGCATCTTTGTGTGTGACTGGATTGTGTGGTGCGACTCAAGTCATCGTACACCAGACATTGTGCCTCATTCCAGGGAGGTGCGGAATTGAAATTCCTTGTATGTGACTGGATTTTGTGGTGCGACTCAAGTCATTGCGCACAAGGAGTTGTGCCTCATTCCAGTGAGGTACAGTATTGTAGTTCTTCAGGTGATTGTCTGGTGTGACTCAAGTCACCATGCACCCCACTAGTGCCTCATTCTGGGGAGGTACTGCATTGGAAACCTTTTTGTGTGTGACAGAACTGCTTGGGGTGACTCAAGTCATCTTACCCCCGATGTTGTGCCTCATTCCAGGAAGGCACGACATTGAGCACTTTACGTGTGGGATCAGAATCATCTGATGCGACTCAGGTCATGACGCACCAGACATTGTGCCCCCTTCCCTGGAGGTACAGACCTGCTAACTCTCTGTATACAATAGGAATTGTTAGGGCGTCTCAAGTATCACGCCCCAGACATGTGCCTCCTTCCCAGGAGGTGTGGATTTGGTAACTATTTGGGTATTGGAGTGCCTGGCTGAGCACCAATGTGACTAGCGTATGGCCCCAGTGACCCTCCCCCTGGGCGTTGTAGACCTTTGAGTGAACCCCCTGATTGGTGCCCAAACCTCTATATGTTAACTGTTGTCTGATAAGACCCTACCTTGTCTCCGGGATCCTGAGAAGCGTGACTTTGGTCGCAAGCGCCCTAGTATGCGGGGAAACGTTGCTTCATCTCTAGCTTGTGGGGGGTGGGGTAGCAGGAACTGGCTGGCGGGTGGAGGACAGTTTGGGGCCCCAGGTATCTGCGAGCACAGTGACATTAACCGGCCGGATATCAGTGCACCGTGTTGGGGCGCTAGGAGCGAGTGCTTGCAAGTGTGTGTGTGCAAGCCGCCTGATATCCATGGCACCACATAGCGGTGTGTAGTGAATGAAAGGGAGTGAGTGTGGGTGACTGATAGAACTACAGGATGGTGTTATCATGCATGTTATTTTTTGCCAGAGGCCTCTCATGGTTGACATTGAGTTTTACTTGTACGGCCCAGGCTGTGGAGCTAATTAAAAGTGTTGAAAGTCTTAGTATGTACATATTGCTGCTATCATTGTGAACAGGGGGACACCCTGCAACACTGTGTTATTGAATTGGGGTACTCTCTAGGGTGGGCTCCTGCTTGACAATGTTTGGCATCGCATGAGGGTGCTGGGAGGGAAAGTATTTTTTTTCTCAGTGGTACATACTGTTTATGGTGTTTAACACAGTTGGGCCTAGTACTGCGAGTAATAATTCTAAATGTGATTTATGCCCCCATATACATGATGACCATGCTGTGAAAATATTGTGTGCATTGAATACAAATTTTATTTACATACACCTCGTGTGAAGTCTCTTTTGTGACGCTCAGTGTAATTGTTGTGTGGAAGTGCTGTGCCATTGCTCTACATGTTGCACCTGTGGTAAGCCTGACTGCTCTGTGCCAAGCTACCCAATGGTGAGCGCATGTTATACAGTGAGTGTAATCACCCACCCCTAATGGGGGTGATAGGTTCTGCCTGGCTAGGGCCTTGTCTGAACCAACCATAACATGCCACCTCCAAAAGGTAGGCTGCGACCTAAATGAGCAGTTCATCTCCGCCTGCAGACTTATGACATCTCACGGTCTTAAAGCACACAGTAGATAGCTGCCAGGTTGGAGGCCCTCACCTCTGCCTTACCACTGGAAGACTGTCTCCCATACTTAAAAAATTCCCACTCTAATGTTGGGGATCATTTTTCTAAAAGTACATCAGATGCACTTTTTGCATAATTGTAATACTGGGCGCCGGTCATGTCATGTTGGGTGGTCGCCATTATTTTTTTTATTTTGCAGAAACAAATTTGTAAAGTGCGGGATTATTTGTGCAACACAAAAGTCAATGACCTAAGTATGAGTAGAGTTTTCTCACTATTGTTGCTAATCATTTTCATTTGCTCACAGCAAGACAGAGCACCTTCTCCTAAACTCCTAATGACCCCCACATGTCTGTCACAAAAACAGAGCTTTATGTAGACTCTGTAGGAGTATAGCAACTTGTCAGAGGGCCACTTCTGATTAGATGGCTTCCCAGCCTGGAGCACATGTTTTGTCAGAGGATGTATATTTGCTTCTCACTGTCCAAGACAGGAAGCCACCCTGAGATCTGCCTTATTTCTAGATTCCAACTATCCTCCGTTGATGTCTTTCTTTCTGTTGTCTATTTCTCAGGGCTTTGAAGCTGGATTCACTTACTTCTCCACTGCTATAAATCCTGCCCTTTGAGGCAAGATTTCCAAATGAGAGAAATGGGCCATTTGTGTCTCAGGCATTGCAGCACCAAGAATCGCAAGGCGCTCTTGAAGAGGGGTGCACTTGCAGCTCGTATTGGCTGCACAAAAAAGTTCCTCCTCTTTTGCAAGGTCCTTTCCACAGTCAACTTTTGAACTTTGGGAAACATATGATTGTTTTCTAAAACTCTGAAAAGTTGTGAAGCGTTTGACTCAGCAAACTTGCATAGCTCCAAATAAAAATGGATTACACTCACCTCTTGGCACCAGGAAGTGCATAAACTGGCATCATAGCCATACAGCTAAGTGTTGTCACCTCAAAAGCTCATCCACTCTTCCTCACCAACTTACATTTCAGAAGCTGTCTGAACAAATTAGCATGAACATATCACACCCACATACACAAGTTAGGCCTTCAAGCTTTACCATAGTCTTATTCTTCTCCTTACCGAAAGAAGTCCTTGGGCTGTGCAATGCTTGACCGAGTATCCATCCCAGTGGTACAAATTAACTGCTGAGACTCCCATTATGAGTTGCCCCGAGCGGTATATCCATCGGAGGACGCAGCTCAGGGCAAAAAACTAGAAATACCCTGCGGCTCATTCGTGTTTTGGGATACTGCTCTGCGCAACTATGTGTGGTCTGCTGTATCTGGACCTGAAATCACCAGATCAGGAAACAACAGACCCAGTTTTACCAAGCAAGATTAGGCACCCTTTTAAATCATGGATCAGAGTAGCAGACAGAGGTACATCACAGCTGATGAAGCAGAAAATGAAGGTTTTGATTTATTAACGCATAAACGTAGTGCTGAAATAATCATGTGTGACATTAACCGAATTAATAAAGATTGTACGGGGACAAAATGTGCCCTCAGAGTAGTTTGCCATCATTTATACGCGTGCTTTATATAACGTGGTGTATTAGAAATGCACTAATTCGACATAATCATAAACGTGTGCTACGATTTTGCTTATTTGAAATGCCTTAGCTTAGCATTACTTTAGCGGAGGCTTTGGCCTAGTTGCCTGGTCTCACGGTTTAAACGTTCGTATTTTTCCACTGTGCTATTAAACGTGTATTTCTGCTTGAAGCTGTACTTTTCCACAGAGACTGCTCGCATGCTTATCTTATAGTTGGTGCCAGCATGGCATATTTTCTCTTAAATTCAAGGTCGGCTTGCAGGTGCGGACAATGGAGCCTCTGAGAGTAAGCTAATCGAGAAACAATGTTGCAAATTGCGTACCCATCTCCAAGGATAATGTATGCTTAAGTAAAAGCTTGAGAACTGTCGTTTTTGATTGGTCAATTTGAAGCTAACCTATGAACCCACCAATGGAGACCCTACAGGACTTGAATTGTTGTCTATAAAACCCAGGTGCACGAGAGGGAAGCTCTCTCTATCTTCGGACATCCCGCCATTTTGACTTCGTAGCTACTATGACCCATTTTGCTGCGACGCCATTTGAGAGACTTTGATGCTTTCTCTAGTCGAGAGAAAGAGACTTTAATGATTCTTGCCCTAGAGACTTTAACTTTGATTTGTCCCTTTGCATGAAGTAGTAGCCTTAACTTGCCGCTGTGAGGCAATTGCCCCGTTCACCCCTGCCCCTTTGTCCCGTCCCATGCTGATCGAGAAACGGTACCTGTGAGACAAAGACTTCATTGATTGCTGATTGGAATTGGTAAATATGAAAGGAAATTGTAAAATTGCATTGTGTTTCTTTTAGGTAACCAACTGCTGATTTTGATAAGGGCCCTAGCTAGGAGTTTTCTAAATTGATGTTGCCAAATTGTTTTTGCATGAAGTCCCACATGCTGATGCTAATTTGAGGTTAGACGAGGATTCCATATGTCACACGATGCAATTGGAGATCTTGTTATGCTGACTAAATGTACGCAATTAGCCCATTACAGATTATCGTATTAGTGCTTTGCATTGCCACTATCGAATGCCTTGTGATTCAAATGCTACATAGATTACACTTGTTTCGACGATATGGACAGCTATTAATGTTCATTTATGTTTATCATTTGGTGTTGAGACACATTTATATTGTGCTAGCTTTGTTAATATAGGGAAATAAATTCACTAACTTTGCAATAAACTGGTGTGGTTATTCCTGGCTGAAAGGTCAGGGTTCGCCGAAATGTATTCTGGATTAATTGTTAAGTGTTATGTTGTTCAAGGTGTTGCTTACGTTCGTTATTGATTATCGATAAGAGGTGATTGATCAATTAAGAGTACAGAGAGTTCCCACTTAGCCAAAAGATTCATCGACCTAAAGAGCATCCGAACGCAGGTAAATTGTTACCACGTTCCGCTCTATCAGTAGATGGTAGCAGAGGACGGTTACGTCTTTTGGGACCCTGTACCATTAGGGTACAGTACATGGTGTCGAATTAACGGTTACGCATTTTGAGACCCCATTCGAAAAGTTGAATTAGATTTTCCTGGATAAAACTGATTGACAAGATGATGATGGGCTAGGTCCACCGCGACTTTCCCGGGATCTCGAAGCTTGCGAATGGAGAGAAAGGAGATGTGGAATCAGCGTTGGCGGTACTAGTGATGGTATGAGTGAAGTTAGGGTTTTGCGCTTGCACAGCTTATTGCCGCAGAGTGTGTGAAAAGGTTGCGAGGATTTTCTTTTAAGGATAGCGGAGGTGCGACTCCGAGTGTAGAAGTAGAGAAGTCGTCGAACTTCATAGAGTTAGCGGAGGTGCGGCTCCGAGTGTGAGAGTAGGGAAGTCGTCGAACTTCATGTGCGTCTGGCGCTTTGTGCATAAAAAGGTCCACGTGGTTGTTGTTGTTGAGACGGGCCCTGCGAGGTCAAGAGACTCCGGAGTATGTTGATCCATGTTGTGGTCTGGGCGGTTTAGTAGGTTGATCGGGCGTGGTCAACGAGTGGGTACGTGTGTTAGGGAGTGATAGGAACTTCGACTTCGGGCTTTGACAAGATTCTAAGTGCACTAGAACAGATCATTGACAAGTTGAGAGTAGGTCTGCGGGTCAGATTTGCTTGCGAATGTGGGGATTGAGAAAGACGGAATAGCGGCCGAGGCTGGTGAAAGAGATCGAATAGTGGTCGAGGTTAGTGAAAAGTCCCTAAGGTCCTGAAGCGATTGTGTTACCCTTCCTGTACTAAACCGACAGATCTGTCTTAGTTTTTGGTAGCTCGCGATACATGCAAAAGCTGTTACGGGAGGAACTGAGTGAAGGAGGATTAGCCGCGAGGCTTTGTCAGCCGCAGTGTGTGTGAGTGTGACGTCACTAAGAGCCGCGCTGGGATAGGTTGGTTGGAGAGAAGGGTCGCGCACGGATTGGACGCAGTCCGTGACACTCGATTGGAAGGGGAAAGGCAGGTGAAGAGTATTCCGGGAATTAAAGTCACCTATTGATTACAAATCTTGTGGAATAACAGTGATCTATTGATTATAAACTTTGTGAATTAAAAGACGAGAAAATGAAATTCCTTAAAGCATTTAGGAGTGCGATGAAGGGGGAGACTTACATTAAAGCGAGCGTAGGAGAGGAGACGCCGCCCGAGGGTACACCAGCTTACATTGTAATGGAGGAAAAAGGGGTAGCTCCGTGTCTTTGGCTAAAGCAATGGCACAAGTGGACAGAGAATCATGGGAGCGTAGCATTCCCGATACATGGGACATTCAATATAAGGGTCCTAGAGAATTTGAGATTTACGATGTATGACATGAAAGTACCTCCAAGGCCAGCACAGTTTGAGGCTCTAGCAATATGGGAACTCATGGCTAGGCAGCAACAGAAACACAAGTTTGAAACAAGGATGAGGAAGGTAGAAAAGACACTAGCGGATGCTAGGTGGGATAATGCACAGAAGGTGTGGAGGTCAGACGTATTGCAGGGAATAAAATTGTTCCCCGCAATTACTAAAGATGAAGAGGAGACAGGTAAGAAAGCTACCTGTAAGACAGACAGGAAGAGTTCCAAGGACAGAGAGGACGAGGAAAAGTTGAGAAAAGAAGAGGAGCTAGAGGATGAGGAATTGATAATGGAGTTGCTGAACGACCGTCCACCACCTTAAGCAGAGAATAGACAAGGTCCAAGTACCAGTTCTGCCCCTCCGGCATCGGTACAGAACAAGGAAACGCAGAATACAGGAGCACCATCGGGATCTAAGGATCCGAGCTTACTGCTCACCCCACAGATACCGCAGATCAGGAGAATGTATCCAGATGTGCCCGTGTTGAAACCAGCAGAACACTATCAGCCGCAGATGTCAGGGTACTACAGCAGTGATAACAGTGGAGGAATGATTCTAGATCCAACCGTAAGGGGCGTACCGAATGGTTGCAACCCAACAATGGCACAAGCTGAATCAACTCAGTTTATGATGCCTCAAAAGCAGATGCAGGGAGGAAGTGTTCATGCTCAAATGACGGGGAGTCAGATGGGCATGCCGGCAATGATGGCCCATAATATGGGGATGAATATGCCTCAGAATATGGGAAATGGACAGAATCCAGATGCAATATCACTGCCCATTACTGTAGGTCCAGTGGTACCCTTGTATAGTCAGCCCAACTTAGGTATGAGCAGTCAGGGACAGATGCTGCAGAATGGGACAGAAAGAAGGTGCATAGAAAACATTCCAGGGATAACTCCGATAGCGGCTCAGCCAACTGGGTCTGGGTCCTTGATGGAGTTTAGTCCCGTATGCGCTCAATCGACACTGGTGAGGTCGAGCCCCCCACTGATAATACCATTAACATCAAACACTGAAAAGTTGCCGCAACCATCGATGGCAGTCAATGTGAATGCTACACTGATGGGGGTAAATGCGCAACAGCTGACACAATGGTTCAACAGTTTAAATTCCACACAAAGTTCAGACAGTGGGAAAGGAGACGATTACTTGAGCAGGATGAGGCTGAACATGGAAGCACAAGAATTGGTGGAAGGGAATATGGGTGTGAACAGGTTAGAATCCTACACGGAAGAGGAGTTGAGGTATCTATGTCCAAAGATCACGAAAGAGGTAAACAAGGTACATAAAAGTTTGCAGGAAGTAGCAGACAGGAACGGGATTGAAATAGGCAAGACGAAGCACTTGAGCAGGAGCTATAGGTTGGATTTTGGGACCACAGATTTTGAACACATGAGATCAGCAGGCATGAAGGCACACCTTAGAGAATTGTTGCAGAGTGCCCAAGTGTGGAGGTGCTTAGACAAGTGGGAAAGCAGATGGGTAAAGAGGAAGGACAAGAGGAGGGACAGTGTTACAGAACACAATGAGAAAAGACCACAGAGCAGTGATACAGTAACTATGTTACCAATGAGGGAGACAGCAGGGGGAAAGTTAGTACACGTACCATGGCACAGGAGTGATATTCAGTCTTTTACGAATGATTTTCCCAAACTGAGGGAGAAGCCGATTGAATGGTATCAACAGACTGATAGGTTTGTAAAGCTTGCCAAATGTCTCTGGGAAGACCTGAACACTTTATTTGAGATTGTGGTTCCGGCAGATTTGTGGGAGGATTGCAAAAGAGCTGTAGGTTGGCCGACAAGTGAACCAGAGAGAGACAGAGAGACGGGTGCGCCATCACCTATGGTGATGTGTCTGTACTATAAGGTGATCGAACATTTGAAGACGAAGGTTGCCGCCAAAAATGTGGATTGGCAGAAAATTGATCGAACTGCCCAAGAGGCTAAAGAATCGATTCATAGTTACTATGAGAGATTGTTGAAGGCGTTCAAGAATTACAGTGGCACAGAAGCAATAGAGACGAAAGATATGCTTCATTTTGTGTTCAGATTTGTGGAAGGGCTGAGACCAGATATAAGTCAGATGATAAAATCACATTTGATCTGCTGGCAGTCGAAACCGATTGATGAAGTCTTGACTTATGCGAAATACTGTAGCGACGAAATTGAGGTGAAACAGAAAAGGCTGAAAGAGAAGGTGATGATGATGCAGCTTAAGGCGGCTCAGACAGGCTTGCAAGGTCTGCAGGGACTGCAAGGGTTGCCAGGGATGCAAGGGTTCCAACAGCAGATACCGCAACAGCAGCCGCAGTTGCAGGGAGGCATGGTGTTTCAGCAACAGCAGCCGCAGTCGCAAGGAAACATGGCGTTTCAGCCACAAGCAGAGGCAGAGGTAGAGGAGGTTTTGTGAATAATGGTCCGGATTTGAACACTGTTGTAACAGGTGTGCAGGCAATGAAGAAAGTGATGCCGTGTCACGCGTGCGGAAACGTAGGTCATTGGAAACGCGAGTGTCCGATGGTGGTGCAGGAAGGTACAGGTGCAGGTGTAGGTGTTGGTCAGCAAAACAATGATGTCAATGCATTTCAGACAATGAGAGGACCGAAAATGAGAGGTCCAAACCCAAATTTTCAGACTATAAATCAATTGCAGGGATTACAACCTATGCAGCCGCAGCAGATGCAGATGCCCCGTGTGCAGATGACGCAAATGCAGCCGATGCAGCAGCAGTTACCTTTGGTGCCTAATCAGCAAATGCAAATATCTTTGGCACCAATGAGTCAGCAGCAAATGATGGTTCCTCCACAGGTAACGGGTCAGGTAATGAGCACAAACGGCACAGTACAACAGTTCCCATTACACAGTGAGAGTGGAATAAACAATGTATGGGAGAGTGAAAGCTCAGAGGAGGAAGGAGATTGTGTGCTTGCGGCATCCCTAGAAGTTGATCAAAAGGGTCCATACGTAGAAGGAAGAGTAATGGGTCATCGTGTTTCATTCTTGGTTGACACGGGAGCCACACGTTCAACTGTTAAGAGCAGTGAAGTACCAAATTTGCCACTCTCAGGGAGGACAGTTCAAGTGGTGGGAGTAGCAAACAGGCATCTGACGAACCCAATAACAGATCCGATACCAGTCAACATTGGTAACTATCAAGGGGTACATCAGTTTGTGGTGTGTGACTCAAGCCCGATAGCACTGTTAGGAAGAGACCTATTGTGTAAATTGGGTTGCTCGATCATGTGTTCAAACGAAGGAATAACAATAGAGACGAGCAATGATGGGGAAGACGAGGACAGTGTAGAGGGGGATGAGATAGAAACAGTTGACGAAGAGTATCCTCTGATTTGTCTTTTACCAATGATAACTGAAGAAGATATCCCAGCAGAACTACGGGAAACAGTCGGAAAGAAAGTGTGGGACATGACAGGGAAAGAGGTGGGATTGATGAAAGGAGTAGAACCAGTAAAAGTGATGGTAAAGCCCAATGCGATCTTTCCCCAGACCCCACAATACCACATGCCACAAGATACCCTCATGAAAGTTGCCCAACTTATTGACGAGTTCGTGAAGCAGGGAGTACTGAAAGAAGTATTAAGCAGCCCATGTAATTCACCGATAATGGGACTAATAAAGCCAAGTGGGAAAGTCCAACTTGTACAGGATTTGAGGAAAATAAATGACATCATAATCAAGTGCTGCCCTGTCGTACCGAATCCAGCTGTGATAATGTTTCAAGTCCCTTGCGATGCTGAATGGTTCTCAGTCATCGATTTGTCACAAGCATTCTTTTCTGTGCCTCTTCATGAGGACAGCCAATTCCTCTTTTGTTTCAAATTCCTAGACAGAGTATACAGTTGGTGTCGAATTCCTCAAGGGTTCTCTGAGTCACCGTCCATATTCAATCAGGTTCTAAAGAAAGACTTGGAAGAGTTAGAATTGCCATTCAAGTCAACCCTAGTACAGTACATTGATGACTTACTGGTTGCATCAAAAACGGAAAGTGGCTGCACAGCCGATACCATTGCTCTGTTGAACCATTTGGGAGGGAATGGACACAAGGTGTCTCCTTCCAAACTGCAGTTCTGTCAGAAGAAAGTGAAATACTTGGGTCACCAGATAGAGAAAGGGTCACGGAAAATAATGAAGGAAAGAATTACCAGTGTACTTCAAATGAGTCCACCAAAGACAAGGAAGGAGGTGAGGAAGTTTTTGGGAATGGTGGGATACTGTCGCCAGTGGATTCCCAACTTCTCGTCTCTAGCAAAGCCTTTACTGAAATTGACCCAGAAGGATGCCTTGGATCAGATCGAACTGAAAGGGGATGAGATGGATGCTTTTGTTGAATTAAAGGAATGCATGTGCAGGGCTCCAGCTTTAGGTATGCCTGATTACACAAAGCCTTTCACATTGTTTTGCCATGAACGTGATGCATGTTCTTTGTCTGTCTTGACTCAAACCCATGGTGGCGTAAACAGACCAGTAGCGTATTTTTCAGCTACTCTGGATCCGGTTGCAGCAGCACTCCCAGGGTGTTTGCGCGCCGTAGCAGCAGTTGGTATCAGCCTCACTCAGAGTGAAGGAATAGTGATGGGACACCCAGTAACAGTCATGGTCCCTCACTCAGTTGAGATACTTTTGACCCGCTCCCGAACGCAGCACATGACTGGAGCAAGACTCACAAGGTATGAAACGACTATTCTGGGCTCACCGAATGTGCAGCTGAAAAGGTGCACTACGTTGAATCCAGCTACCTTGCTTCCTGGAGAAAATGCTGAAATTGAGAACGCTGAAGACGTCGAGCATGACTGCCTTCAGGTGACTGAATTTTGCACAAAACCCCGACCGGACATCAAGGATACAAAACTTGATGAAAATGACCAAATTCTTTTTGTTGATGGTTCATGTCTAAGAGATGGGGTGGGAATTTTGAAAGCAGGATATGCTGTATGTACTGTAACAGGGGTCTTGGAAGCGGGATGGCTCCAAGGAGTCTATTCTGCACAAGTAGCAGAACTTGTAGCCCTTACTAGAGCATGTCAATTGTCTGCATTGATGAAAGTCACCATTTACACTGATAGCCAATACGGGTTTGGGATTGTGCATGACTTTGGACAACTGTGGTCACAGAGAGGTTTCCTGACTTCTTCAGGATCCCCAGTGAAAAATGGGGAGAGAATAAGGGAATTGTTACATGCCATTCAAGTACCAGCTGAAGTTGCAGTGGTAAAGTGCAGTGCTCACACGAAAGGACAGGACTATGTGTCTCTGGGAAACGCCTATGCAGATCAAGTCGCAAGATTTTGTGCCTTGAACTGTATATTGTTAAGGGATGATTGGAATACAATAAGTGAACCAGAACTCGAACCAGCTGAAGCATTTGCCTTGAAGGTCGTAGATACAATAGAAGAACTAAAAGCACTACAAAGTAATGTCAGGGAGGATGAAAGAGATTCCTGGATTAAATCACAATGCATAAAAAGACAAGACGAGCTATGGGTTTCACATGAGGGAAAATTTGTTTTGCCAAATAGTCTCTTATCACAGCTTGCGCGGTTCTATCATGGGCAAGCTCACCTAGGGAGAGATGCCATGATAAGATTGTTCAAAACTGATTGGTTTAACCCCAGATTTCGCCAAGCTGCGGAAGCAGTTTGCCATCGATGTGTCACTTGCCAACAGATGAACCCAGGAAAGGGAACAGTTGTGAACGCGAGCCACATTGGTAGGGCAAGCGGTCCTTTTAGCCGAATGCAGATGGACTTCATTGAGATGCCTGTGCATGGAGGTTTAAGATATGTGTTGGTGATTGTGTGCATTTTTAGTCATTGGATTGAGGCATACCCCACACGTAGAAATGACAGTCTTACAGTTGCCAAGCTATTATTGAGGGAGTTAATACCACGTTTCGGATTCCCGATCTCTTTAGAATCAGATAGGGGAAGTCACTTCAATAACGAGGTGATGAAGTTACTTTGCGAAGCACTGAACATTGAGCAAAAGCTGCACTGTAGCTATCGCCCTGAGGCATCAGGACTGGTGGAGCAGATGAATGGTACGCTGAAATGGAGAATGGCAAAAATATGTGCATCAACAAATTTGAAATGGCCTGACGCATTGCCCTTAGTGCTAATGTCAATGAGAAACACTCCGGATAGAAAAACTGGATTGTCTCCGCACGAAATTCTCATGGGCAGGGCTATGAGACTTCCTGCAGTTCCCGCAAACATGCTTTTGAATATTACAGATGATATGGTGTTAGACTACTGCAAAGGTCTGGCTGACGTGGTTCGCTCTTTCTCTCACCAGGTGGAAGCGACCACCTTGCCACCGATCCAAGGTCCAGGACACGCACTGAAAGCAGGTGACTGGGTCGTGATAAAGAAGCACGTGAGGAAGTCGTGTCTGGAACCCCGTTGGAAAGGCCCTTTCCAAGTGATCCTGACAACAACTACTGCTGTGAAGTGTGCGGGGGTTCCCAACTGGATTCACGCCAGTCATACAAAGAAGGTGTTGTGTCCCACAGATGAGGAAGTTGAAGCGCTGAAACTACCAGTGCCTGATAAAACGGTGCCGAGTGCTGAGACAGAACAAAAGCGAACTGAAAGCGAACAAGCAACAGCAGGAGAAAAAGAGATATTATTGGAGAATGAAGAGTCCGACTCACTTGGGGAAGACCAAGGAGAAAGTTCAGACAGCGACGACGAAGCTGCAGGTGACAAAGAGCCTGAAGCAGCTGAGGGTAGCAAAAAGCCTGAAGCAGCTGAAGGTGACAAGGAACCTGAAGCAGCTGAAAGTGATACAGAGCCTGAAGAAAGTAACGGTGACGGAGGGCTCGAGGAGAGTGAGAAGGCAGGAGAGCCTGAACAGAAAGGGGCTTTCCCAGAAATAGACGATACAGAAAAAGAAAAAGAAAACGTGACTGATTCCCCTGAAGGTGGGGACAAAGAAGAGCAGAACGAAAGAGCTCAAACATCTACAGAAAAGATCGCAGGTCCATCAAACGGACACGGTGCAAAAAGAAGACTAAGTATCTCACCGATAAAAGAAAAGGGTAAAGAAGGTTTGAACGAAGGAGGAAGGCCGAAAGTGAAAGAGAAAAGAAAGGAAGTGACTGTTGTGGAACAATCGTCAAGTGAAGAAAAGGACTTGGCGAAGGAGGAGAGTGCCAGTGAAGCAGAATCAAAGAGAGAAGCAAAATTGAAAAGGAAAAGGATACCAAACAAGAGGTATTCCGGTCCTGAATGGGCATATGCAGTCAATGATGATTGGACTGATGAGTTTGTATCTCTAAGCATCGAGAACGAAGAAGAAGAAGAGATACAAATAGAAAAGAAAAGTTTCATAGACTCTGTTGATTGAAACGGAAGTAAATGGCATTGCTTGCTGCAATCTAACGTGAGAAAAAAAAAAACCAGCTGAGACATTGCTAAACCGAATTGAGACAAATGCTGCTAACCGAAAAGTGACTGGCCTTTTGAAGAAGACGGTGTGAACATTGTGCTCGTTCAGCTTTGTAACTGAATTGCTAAGTAGTTTCATTTATAGGTGCTTCTAGCTCTCTGATTCTATACAGATCATGCCTGGGTACGCTATGCAAAACAATAGAAAGAAGTATTGTAAATACGTGTGTATAGGCTTAGTACTAACATGTGTACTAATAATAATGGCAATTGTGTTTGGAATGCATGGAAAGGGTGAGAATGAGACTATTACTGCTTCTACTATTGTTCCTGTTACTGTCACTGAACTAACACCATTGAAAAGACTAGCAATGGATGAGAGGCTCTTGCATGATAAGAAAGAGCTTTCGTATAACGTTTTCTATCGCTTACTAACAGAGTATGTTGAGACTATGGATGCGAAAGATTGTTATGTGTGTACCCAGATACCGACATCAGTAAAGGAAGGGGTGACTTATCACCACATGCCTCTTACATATGGAATTACATGTAGTATAGTAATGTCTAGGTTTTATGGTCAATCTAACATACAGTATTTTTTCTCAAATTATGATGTTACCTTTGCTTATGTTCCTATAATAGCTCAGCTAAGCGAGACTGCAAAATATTGGGATTACAAAATTATGAGGGATTTTTTCGAGCCAATGCAACCTTTTGAAACGGCTCATGCTCATAGGGAGAACCTTACTTGCTCCGTCTCTGCTGTAGAAATAAGTTTTTTTGATCGCACAGATGATAGAAGGGCTCAAATGAAGGCGAAATTAGAAAAAGAACTGCATAAGAGGACTTCAGTAGATAATTATGATTTTGCTGCTATAAAGACACAAGGGAAAATAGCTTTAGATGCTTGGCATGTAGGGAAGTTTTGTATATATCGAGGTGAATCTTACTATGACAATATTTTTGTAGGAGCGAGTGAATGCAAACATACGTTTATTTTTAAGGCCAAATGGACATTCATGATGGACGGACTTGACCCTGTCATTCCAGGGGTGTATTACATTTGTGGGCATAATGCCTATTATCGTCTTCCAAAGGGATGGTGGGGAAGATGTTATTTGGGTATAGTGTTTCCGAAGGTTTATCAACTGGATGACATATCGATGATTAAAAAGACACCTGGATCACATCGTATCCAGAAAAGAGAGACCGCAGCTGCTGTGGTAGGTGATATATTTGGAGCCATGATTCCTTCATTGGGAGTTGTGCTGAATTCCATCAAAATAAGGAAGTTGTCTACTATAGTGGATAACATGCTGACAAAGTTTTCAGGTGCTATAATCCTGATGGATGCTGAACTTGCAGCGGAAAGAGCTATGACTCTTCAAAATAGGCTTGCTTTAGACATTCTTTTAGCAAAGGATGGAGGCGTTTGCAAAATGATTGGTGCACGTCACTGCTGCACCTATATACCCGATAATAGTGTGAAGATTAAAACTATGCTTGCTAATCTAACAAAAGAAAGTGCAGATTTGAAGGAACTGAAAGAACCAGGAGTGTGGGAGAAGGTTGGAAAGGGACTTGCTTCAGTGGGACATTGGATTGGGGGAATTTGGAATGGAATATTATTGAAAATAATAGAAGGGATATTAATAGTGATAATTTGTGTATTTGGAATTTGGGGAATAAAAAGGGGAATAATAATGATTATGGAGAGAATTAAAAGAAGAAAGGAGGAGAAAATAATGAAAAGAATGGCAGAAGAATACAAAGAGCAAACTAGGGGAACTAAAAGGAAAAGGGAGCTGACAGAATTTTAATGAGATAAAATTTGTGGGCTAAATTTGTGTGATGACAAGTAGTCATCAGAGGAGGGATTGATGAAGCAGAAAATGAAGGTTTTGATTTATTAACGCATAAACGTAGTGCTGAAATAATCATGTGTGACATTAACCGAATTAATAAAGATTGTACGGGGACAAAATGTGCCCTCAGAGTAGTTTGCCATCATTTATACGCGTGCTTTATATAACGTGGTGTATTAGAAATGCACTAATTCGACATAATCATAAACGTGTGCTACGATTTTGCTTATTTGAAATGCCTTAGCTTAGCATTACTTTAGCGGAGGCTTTGGCCTAGTTGCCTGGTCTCACGGTTTAAACGTTCGTATTTTTCCACTGTGCTATTAAACGTGTATTTCTGCTTGAAGCTGTACTTTTCCACAGAGACTGCTCGCATGCTTATCTTATAGTTGGTGCCAGCATGGCATATTTTCTCTTAAATTCAAGGTCGGCTTGCAGGTGCGGACAATGGAGCCTCTGAGAGTAAGCTAATCGAGAAACAATGTTGCAAATTGCGTACCCATCTCCAAGGATAATGTATGCTTAAGTAAAAGCTTGAGAACTGTCGTTTTTGATTGGTCAATTTGAAGCTAACCTATGAACCCACCAATGGAGACCCTACAGGACTTGAATTGTTGTCTATAAAACCCAGGTGCACGAGAGGGAAGCTCTCTCTATCTTCGGACATCCCGCCATTTTGACTTCGTAGCTACTATGACCCATTTTGCTGCGACGCCATTTGAGAGACTTTGATGCTTTCTCTAGTCGAGAGAAAGAGACTTTAATGATTCTTGCCCTAGAGACTTTAACTTTGATTTGTCCCTTTGCATGAAGTAGTAGCCTTAACTTGCCGCTGTGAGGCAATTGCCCCGTTCACCCCTGCCCCTTTGTCCCGTCCCATGCTGATCGAGAAACGGTACCTGTGAGACGAAGACTTCATTGATTGCTGATTGGAATTGGTAAATATGAAAGGAAATTGTAAAATTGCATTGTGTTTCTTTTAGGTAACCAACTGCTGATTTTGATAAGGGCCCTAGCTAGGAGTTTTCTAAATTGATGTTGCCAAATTGTTTTTGCATGAAGTCCCACATGCTGATGCTAATTTGAGGTTAGACGAGGATTCCATATGTCACACGATGCAATTGGAGATCTTGTTATGCTGACTAAATGTACGCAATTAGCCCATTACAGATTATCGTATTAGTGCTTTGCATTGCCACTATCGAATGCCTTGTGATTCAAATGCTACATAGATTACACTTGTTTTGACGATATGGACAGCTATTAATGTTCATTTATGTTTATCATTTGGTGTTGAGACACATTTATATTGTGCTAGCTTTGTTAATATAGGGAAATAAATTCACTAACTTTGCAATAAACTGGTGTGGTTATTCCTGGCTGAAAGGTCAGGGTTCGCCGAAATGTATTCTGGATTAATTGTTAAGTGTTATGTTGTTCAAGGTGTTGCTTACGTTCGTTATTGATTATCGATAAGAGGTGATTGATCAATTAAGAGTACAGAGAGTTCCCACTTAGCCAAAAGATTCATCGACCTAAAGAGCATCCGAACGCAGGTAAATTGTTACCACGTTCCGCTCTATCACAGCCCCTGCATGTCTCCACCAGTACCACAGACAATGCTCCCAAGTCCCAACAGAAAGGCCACATCCTCCTCATTCCTGAAATGCTCCTACTCTCTCTCCTCTGCCAACTCTAAGTATCAGCATTAAACTTCCCAGATTCAGGCAAAGCCTGTTTTAATGGATGCAATAATTCTGGGTCTGAGATGTTATTCGACATTCCGGGCAGTTTGACTCGTGATTCTCGTTAATTCTCAATGAGGACCTTCGCCTTCAGGATACACTTACCTCCATACAAAGGGTAAATTCGTGCGTCCCACTGCTGGTAATAAATCAACATAACATAAATTATGCCTGTCATCTATATTCCTCGGTAGAGGGTCTGTCGGTAAAACTTTTAAATTCTGTATCCCAAAATGATATGATCTAACAGATATGGGATTTAGAATACTACCTGTTATCTCTTCAGCCTACCTAATTTTCTAGTTCAGCCTTACTTTGTAAATAGGTTTGCACTCCATATGTTCCTCCAATGCACATGAAAATGCTTTCACCCCGGCAAAGTGTATCACAGGACTTTCAGGATTCCTTTTCATGTTGGGAAAATCTGTTTACATAATTCGCGGGGAAATGCGGCCTTCGTAATTGCCGCAAGTCATGGGAAGGTTCAACCATTTCATTAGCTGGCTGAAAACAACAACGTCTAGAGTTTCATCAAAATCAGATGTAATTCTTTCTCTTCCAAGGTCAGTTGGAAACTAATAGAAATAATATGAGCCATAATATCCCAGCTGAGGCTAAACAGTGCTAACCGTACTCCAAAGAGATTCGAGAAAATACTCTATTTTAGGGTGAACGCCGACCAGACTTGTGGGCCTTCCTTAGCCTGACAGCAAGAACACGTTGAACCCGCTCTTCCACTCGGCCCCTCCCTCACGCGAGAAGAAGTACCACTAAAGAAGCAGCACTCCACTCCGCCCCGTGGCATGGGTGGTCCGCGTCTGAGGTCTTCCAATTAGGCTGGCGGGTTGGAGGAGAGTCCTCCCAGCATTCCTAGTGGTTTTTTGTTGGATGCCAGAGGCCGCGATCTCCGCGTGGGGGCTGCTGAAATCTAGTGAGTAGCCTGCGATAGTTCACAGAGGGGAGAGGTGTACACAGAGGGCTTTGCGTTCTCTAGAGATTAGAAATATAGGCCCAGATTTATGTGAAAGTGGCGCAGTACCGCCGCGCTGTGCCACTTTAGAAACGCAGAGGTGCTCCGTATTTAGCGGAATATGGCACACCCCTGCGTTTCCCCCTGTGCTGGCGCTGAGTTAAGGTGCCCAGCGCCAACGCAGTCATCCTTTCACCATAGTTTTAAGTGAGAATGACAGTGTGTGTCGCTGCGCCAAATTTGGCAGCCTCATGTACTATTTTCAAAATGCAGGGCTGCGCTGTATTGACAATAATATGGTGCACCCCTGTGTTTCCCCCTGCGGTGGCGCAAACTTTTCTGCTGCACGCCAACGCAACCACCCTTGCACCATAGTGCAAGGATGGCTGCATTGAGGGGGAGATTGTTGTGCAGGAAGGGACACCTTCCTCCACAAAATAATCTTTAATGGCGATTTTCTCCATATATGTGGACGCATAGAGAGAGCAAAAAACAAAGAGAAATGAAAGCATTTCTCCTCATTGTGCCACTCTAACGCCACCCCTGGGGTGCCGTTGGATTTTGGCGCTGCCTTAGGTTTACGAAAACCCGTAAATCTGGGGCAGCGTTAAAATGCAATGGGTGTTGCTGTGGCACACCCACAGCAACACCCATTGCGCGCCCGCAAAGTGCTGCGTGTGAAGGGCCGTATTTACAAGGTGATGTTAAGCCACAAAAAAGAGGCTTAACGCCACCTTGTAAATACAGTGCAGTGCATAGCGCCAGTAGAGCATCACTTAGTGATGCTCCGGTGGCGCTAGGGGCTCTTACATATGCCCCTTTATGTGCAGGCAGGTGTCCCTTTACTGCAAATAAACAATCTATAATTGCGATTTGCCACTTCTATGTTTGCTGCAAAATGCATCACACATAGAAGTACCAAAGCATCATTTTGAATGATTGCTTATGTGCAGGAAGGTGTCCCTTCCTGCATGTAAAAAAATTGTCCATGGCATTTTGCTTCTATGAAAAAGCAAAAAACGAGGAGAAATTAAAGCATTCATCATCGTTTTGCCATGCTAATGCCACCATTGGGGTGGCATTAGTTTTATGCGCTGCCTCAGGTTTACTTCAATTTATAAATCTGAGGCAGCGTCGAAAGCAATGGGTGTTGCAGTGGAAGCCCCACTGCAACACCCATTGCACACCCCACTGATGCAGAAAACTGCGTTGAAGGGGCCATATTTACAAGGAATGGCGTTACAGCTTGTAAATGTGGAGCAGTGCTTAGCGCCACCGGAGCGTCATGAAAAGTGACGCTTCGGTGGCGCTAGGGGTTCTCAAATATGCCCCACAGTCTTGCAGACCAGTCTGGGTTCTGAGACGGGTCTGTTGACATGCATGTTAGTACCTCAGTGTATGTAACAGGGCTTGATGGAGTGAATCTCTTTGCTTACCTTCTAACTGAGACTGGATGAAATTCTGTTTAAGTTGGAACTATTTGGTGTAATTTCGGGCATTTTGTGTTACAATTTTCATGCAAAATCCTTCAGCTTATATCATTACTCCACATCTCATAATAATTTTATAATTTCACATAAGTTTTTCGGCATTTCGCATACTTTTTGCATCATACATATTTCACACAGGTCTGTTCTAACCCCCACACCGGCGGCCATCAACATTTTGAACTGGTGCAGCACAGAGCTTGGGATTGCACAGGTCCTAGTGAAAGCAAGCATTCAAAACCTTTTTAAATGGGGTGTGTGCTTCCATTGTGGCTGTTTAGAGCATAATTACTTAGATTGCTGCTCCAAATAACACTGACCTGTGATTTAACAGCTTTCAATACACTAAAGAATCAACAAAAACAGCAGGTCTCCAACTAACAGCAGCAGCACTTTCAGGATGCTGTCTTGGAGTAGCACCTAAACCTAAAAGAAATGTGTCAGAACTCACATATACACTCATTTACTTTCATCTCAGTGACTTAAGCACCCACTTCAGAACCGAAATCAGTTTGTAATCCATATGTCACTTATGCCGTAACTGTTTATGGTATGTGAGAGAGGGAAGTTTGCTTTTTACTGCCATATTTTCTCAGTTCTGGCAAGGCAGTAAGGCATTGTAACTATTGTGTGATTGGAAAAGTTTGTGCTTGTGCAGCCCTTGCTGTGCCTTTCCTCTGAAGCAGTGAATCTTGCATTGTATCTGCCTAAGGTGCACCTGTTATATGAAGGGGGCGTTTCCAATGTTACTGTCTCCTAAAATTACAAAGGATATTTTGAATGCACTTGCATGACATGCCCAGGCTAGTCAGAATCTTTTGTTGGACTTGTGCAAACAATAGTTGTGGAGCCCTGACCCAGAGACTCTAGTTTCAACCACAGCTGCCCAGCTTGACCAAACTATATGGCTCTGGGCAATTACTTTTTATTTTCTCTGCCTCCTCTTCTATGATCTTCACATTTGAGAGTACCTTGAAACAATTCAGATCAGTATGTGCACCGCAAAAAAACCTCTTTCATATGTGGTGTAATAGACCAAAATGTTGCTTCACCAGTAACACCAATAAGGCTTTGTATAGGTGGTACTAGACAACTTACTCTGGGGTCATCCTGTCCCTGTTTCTAGAGCTGGACATTTCTTTCTGAAGTATCTGTGCACCTAACAAAGGTTAATTCATTAGTTCACCAAAAAATTGGCAATAGGGCACAACAGGAAAGAAATTGATACCTATCCACAGGGGTGTGGAATTTATTAAAATATCTACTTGTCCAGTGGACAGGTTGTTTCTCAAATCTACTTGTCCTGTAAAAAGATCTACTTGTCCCTTTTGGTGCCATGTAGTGTGGCGACAAATTATGGCAGCAATCTCATTATATAAGTGCTCTGATAATAACCTCTCTGATTATGCCAGGGCTACTACTATAGTAGGGCTTGAATACTTGCAGTTTCAATCCCTACTGTTGCAATTTCCTTATTTTGCCACCTTTCTGCAGATCTGCATACTGGGGCTGGAGGAAGCAGTAAGCAATAGTTCTAAGGCTGGAATGCCTTTGAGTCTGCAAACCTACTAACCTGCATGTTTTAAAGATTTTTACCAGCTTCTCTCTAATATTTTCCCATAATAAGAAAGATTGGACATTTACTCCTGACAATGGCAGAATTAGAACTTCTTCCAGGGTTGGGAAGAAAGTGGCTGGAGGGAAAATGAACTTGCAAATGCTCAATAGATTTTTACATGAGCAAATCTACACATTGTATTTACCCATGCTAAAATACAGTTCACAAATATTTTATAGGGTAAGACATATACCATGGGTGCACTTTTGTGACTTTCTTTAAGAATTTGGGGCCACATGTAGGTAGGTTCAGATTTGTAGGATGGTGTCCCTGACACCATCTGTGATTCGCAAGGGCTTCGCAAATGCCCACCTAATGAATAATCATGAGGTGGGTCGCAATTTGCGACCCCCTCGCGAATGGCAGCCCTCACAGGGATGGTGGCCTGCTGGAGACTTCAGACCACCATGTCTGTGACTGCTTTTCAATAAAGCAGTTTTTTTTTTGTAATGCAGCCCGTTTCCTTAAAGGAAAACGAGATGCATAACAAAAATGAAAAATGAAACATTTTCGTTTCATTTTTTCAGAGCAGGCAGTGGTCCACAGGACCACTGCCTGCTCTGAAAAAATGTTTACAGTGACATTCACAATGGGTAAGGGGTCCCATGGGGATCCCTTCCCTTTTGCGAAAGTGTTAGCACCCATTTGAAATGGGTGCAAACTGCGATTGGTTTGCGCCCGCGTTCGCGGTCACAAAACAATCCTACATTGCACTGCGAGTCGCAATTAGGAAGGGAACACCCCTTACTAATTGCGAGTCGCAAACCTGTTTTGCGATTCGGTAACCAGGTTACCGAATCGCAAAACTGGGTTTGTGCATCGCAGTGTGCTTTTTGCATGTCGCAAACAGCGAAAGTCGCTGTTTGCGACATGCAAAAAGCTACCTACATGTGGGTCTTGGTCCCTAATTAGGTCTGATGTTAACAAAGACATTTTGTTTTTATTAAACTTCTATTTCTCTCTCTTTCGGCCGGCTTTACTGTGAGTGATCGCATTCTGCTCTTCCACAAGGAGCATATTGCCACACAAAGTAGTTTTGTTCAGTGTCAGGAACTACAGTGGCAATCAGTGATGTAACTAAACTGGAGGGTGCCCCTTTGTAAAGAACATGGAGGAGCCCCCTCTCCAGACTCACTCAGTGCAGGTGCTGTGCTGAAGGGGCCCCCTGGAGGGCGGCTGCGGGGCCTTTGTTATGCCGCTGGTGTGCTTTTAGAGAATTCAAAAAACTTTTTTGGGGGGGTTTGCTCGTGTTTGTTACAATGTTGAGGGCCTGGTAGCTCCCACAACAATAAAGTGTTACAAAAGCCATGTCAAAACAAGACACGCATTGATGAAACTAAAAGACTTATAAAAATATGTCAGATCAGTTGGCTTTGTCAGTGTTTGTTTATTTTCATGCTTCCCATAATCGTGTTGAAAATGGTTACACTGATTTTCCATTAGAAATATTTTTGGGAAATACGAGCATGCATCAACACATTTTACTAAATGACACTTCATTTGCATATAATCAGAGAGCATTCTGGGAGCATTATACTTAGCCTTATAGCCTAAACTTTTCAAACATGTGTATACACGTTTTTTTTTTTTGGTACTGGAACCAACGTCAGTAGTGAAGTGTGACCTTAAAACATTTATTTACAGCACTCACCCTAATAATGAAGGCTTTCAAATAATGAACCATAAATACAAGTTCGAACAGCATTATCTTTAGGAAACACATTACCTCAACTGCAGAGACTTCCACTCTCTGTAATCAGGCAGCCAAAGGGTTTGTGCTGCAGGGGGTTGGGCCTACTTGTCCCAAGGACAAAGTAAACATAAAAACTTGTTGCCCTTGACCCCAAACAAGATGTCATTCAATTCTGGCTTCCGAGCTTGACCAAAAAGTGGCACTCTAGGCGATGGACTTTTCTTCCCTGTGCATTTTTTCCATTATCATTAAATCCAAAATACACGTTTACATGTAAAAGTTCACACATCTACTATAACTAAAGTGGCAGTCAGCAACACTTGCTACATTTTAGGAGGTCCAGGATGAGCTAAGAGCTGCTTTCCTCAGTGTAAACTCCACTTATTTTCCAGGCAGGTTGCAACTCAAACGAGACAGCTCAGAATTATGGGACCTAGCTGTCACTGC
Source organism: Pleurodeles waltl (assembly GCF_031143425.1). Lineage (NCBI taxonomy): Eukaryota > Metazoa > Chordata > Amphibia > Caudata > Salamandridae > Pleurodeles > Pleurodeles waltl. The sequence goes on from NC_090440.1 coordinate 1,765,455,795, forward strand.
CTTGCTACCACTCCCCTACTGGTATAGGTAGGGAGTCAGAAGATGCTTTGGTGTTGGACATGTGGTTCATGGTCTCAGGGCCTATGCACTACCACTTCCCCCACCCAGTCACCTGTGAGTGTGGCTTGGCAGCGTGGGCATGGCCTATATCGTAACACAGGCTATGATTACATTGGCTCACCCTGTGAATCATGCTGCTCTTTCTGATAGCCTTGCCAATAGCACATTGTGAGGCATCTTCAAGGAGTAAGGCCTAAGGACATTTTCCCCATTGCCCTCCCCACCCTGTTTATGACAATGGTGAACATGCCAGATGAAGCAGGGACTTTATTTTACACTACTTAAGGTGAAATATTCCTGGAGAAGACGCCTGACCCCAGAGGGGCAATATTCAAACACCAAAACACGTTGATGGAAAAGACAAATGGAATCAGTTGTTCTGCCTTCCTGTTTTTAATCTTGTGGTAAGGAAACACTAGTAAACAACACTTTAGCTCATCCACATACAATTTTAATTTTAAAGTCTAACAGTAACAACGAGAGAACATAAATGTCAACATACATCATGTAACCACACGCAGACTAGGGAACCCATAGCTAGGAGACCGTACAAACAATGAACAGTAGTACTCGTGAATGTTTCCCACTGCAAGACATGGACTCCACTGGTGAAGAGCCCCATACTAGTTAGGTGAGTGTTCATCATCCTCTATGAGTTCATGAATGTGTGTTAATCCCATAAGAGGTTTGCTTGTCTCTTCTGGATGTTTTCTACTTCTTGTATGTTTATGCAAATCTTACAACAGTCCAGTAACTCTTTAGTGCATTAGCTACCTGTGTTGTACCTGTCCTGTATGTGTGAGCGAATCGTGTTTTCCTTAAATTATTATTTGTATTAGAGAAGATTGTGCTGCTGCAGTCCATGTTGTATCTTTGTTGTGCTGTGAAGCTCCACCAAAGAAAAAAAAAACATATTTCCCATGCTTGTTTATATGCATGATATGAGTGAAAGAGTAAACCTTCAAAAAATATATGAGCAGAGTTAACTTTGGAATTTACGTGTGAAACGTTTTTTTGTTTTAGGAAGTAGTCGACGTTGGAAAATTTTACAACATAGTTAATTGTAAAGTTTTTAAAACATAGCTGACAAGTGGCCAACTCTGGGGTTTTAGCCAACAACACTCTGTATATTGGCGTTTTGAGTGCAGAATGAAACTGGTCAGAGCAGAACTGCAAGTCTCGCAATGCAACAAGCTTTTATTTAAAATAAAAACATAGATGTTGGTATCCTCTGTCCTTCTTTGAAAGTGGAGAGTTGTGAAATGCAAAATACAAGTTAACTTCTGGCTTTTTTGCTTTTTCTTGTAGGCAATGACGGGAGAAAGGGCAGAGAGCAGATGCAATTGAGGCTCTCCCTCTTAATCAGCTAACATGAATAGCCCTTAGGAAACATCTAAAGGGCTTCATTTTCCACAGCAATGTCAGCAGCAAGAGTTAGGCGGGTCTACAGGCATTCCGACAGGAAGTATAGTGTCCTGTCACTGCTCTTTCCCAACACGTCCTCGGCCTAGAACATAGTGGGAATTGATTAAGGTGGCACGTTTACAGCAATACAGTGAAGCGCCCTGAGCTGAAGAAGTGCAGCACAACTGAAGGTGCTGCCCCGAGGACCACCTGTGAATCCCCACTTATACATGAGCATTAGTAATCAATGAATATCTTATTTAACCACTTACCAAATGCTTTTAGTGCTCATCTCTCTTCCTGTCTCAGAGAGGTAAAAGTACCCATCCATGCAATTTGTAATGCTTTTACGTTTTCATACGTTCCTTTGCTGTTAATCTTATTCCTTTCATTGAGTGCCTTGCCCTCTGAAGCTGAGTTGGTTCAAGACAAGGTAAATGCACAAGAAAGCATCACAAGAGTAGTACCTCATTTAAAATGACCACCTCACTCCAGGTCATTATGGACTCTAGACTCAATGTGCAAAGCTGTCTTCTGGTTGCATACCCAGACATTTTACGAAATCACAGTTTGCCACTGTAAAATGGCTATTTTTATAATTCATTTCCAACAAATGGGTTTTGCTAGCTATTTTGAACTGCAGATAGGAGGAGGTTTGGAAACTAGTATGTGCCCTCTTTATTGTCAGTCTCAGTGGTATTTATCAAGGGTTTGCACCCGCAATTCTGATTGCAAACCATTGATTAGTTACCAACACTTCAAGCTAGTAGGTAACTGATTTGCATATAGGACAGTGTCTGCTTCTCCTTATGTACTCCATACAGGAAACCTCCACTTGAATGCTATTGACATGAACTTTGCGACCAACATTGCTCCAAGCAGGTGCTGTAGATGTGTAGGTCATGCCAAAGAGCCAGAGAAAGGGGATCCCTGTTGTGCTTGCACCAGAGGGATTCCCTTTTTTGATATTTCAGGCCGGGTTGCATGGTAAAAGCTTCCTCAGCAGACTAAGGCAATTTTTTCCAATGATACTGTGCATGGCCGGCGCACTTATGCTGTTATGTAAAAAGTTAAAGTAAAATTTGATCATTTTATCTTCATTTTCATTGGTGCTCAGAGGCACGTAGTAGCGCCCAGTGCAATGGTTTTGATGTAAGAGATATTGTTGGAGAGTGAAGAATTTCCCTTTATCAATGATCTCTACTTAGTGGACACCTGCTTGCGGTTTGCAGCTGGAGGACAATCCGTGAACTGGGATCCACTCACTAAACACAAGAGAGGAGGGGATCGGTCACTCAGGTTTGGGCAAGTTCACCTCCTCCAGAAATAAAATCAGCATTTCTGGCTCCCTGGGGTGGAAATTGTGATGTTTACTCCCAGTTGTCCCCACCCAAGGGCATAAAAGCCCACTAGATGTCAGAGGGAAATTACCTGGCCAAAAAAAGAGGTGAAGAGGCCTCTTAGACCTGGCATCCTTAGGGTGGTCTTACCCCAGACTTTTTTGCCTTTACCTCCTGTTTTGTTGCTGTATCTTTTTGTTGGCCATAGGACTCTGAGCACTTTACCTCTGCTAACCAGTGCTGAAGTGCATGTGCCTCTCCCCTAAATATGGTAACATTGGTGTATCCACAAATGCCATATTTAATTTACACGCAAGTCCCTTGCACAGTGGTGCACCATATACCCAGGGCCTGTAAACTGAATGCAACTAGTGGGCCTGCAGCACTGATTGTGCCACCCGCTTAAGTAGCTCTGTAAACCTGTCTCAGGGCTGCTACTGCAGAGCATGTATGTGCAGTTTCACTGCCACCCTAACTTGACATTTAAAACCTTTTGCCAGGCCTTACAACTCCCCTTTCTTTACATATAAGTCTCCCCTATAGTAAGCCCTATGGAGCCAATAGGGCAGAGTGCCATGTAAGTAAAAAGGCACGACATATATTTCGGAGTTTTCTTGTCCTGGTAATGAAAAACTCCTCAAGTCGTTTTTCATTACTGTGAGGCCTACCCCTCTCATAGGCAGGTATTGGGAATTCCTTATATTAGCTTTAAGTTGTAATTCCTGATCTGAGAGGAGTAGCTGCATCATGTTTAGTGCCATTGGATTGGTAATAAATCCTCTTTACTGGTAAAGTTGGATTTATTGTTACTATTTTAGAAATGCCACTTTTACAAAGTGGGTTTTCTCTGCGTTCACTTCCCTGTGTGCCTACAGCCCATCTCCAGTACATGATTGGCTTGGGTTAGGTGACAGCTACCCTTGTACGTTCCCTTCAGACACCCACAACACAGGACACTCAGCCACATCTGCATACTGATGGGTCTTCCTGGGGAGGAGTTTGAGAAGGGCTCATACTTACACCTCAAAGGGAAGAAACCAGAGTTCCCACAAACGGGCTGATTATCTCCCACTGGCTGCCTGGAACCAAAGCTGACCTGAAAGGGGGGGCCTGTGCACTTCACACTAGTAGTCATCCCCAACGTCAAAGGCACTTTCTGGCATAAGTACTGGGCTTCTTGACCCACTAAAAGAGTACACTACCGGATCAAGAAGGAACTCTGCTGGAGTAAAGGCTGCTGCGCCAGAAGGATTGCCACTTTGCTTTGCCTGACTGTTTCAAGGAACTGCTGCCCTGCTTTGTGAGCCGCACTGCTGCCTGCTGACCTCTGCCCTGCACAGGGAACCTTCAAGCCAACTCCATAGTGACTCCAGGGGCTTGCCAACTTGCCTTTGCCCTTGTCTGAGTTTTCAGGAACAACACCAACCTCATCACCAGGATACCTGCCTTTGTGCCTGCGCTCGCAGCAGCACACGAGCACCGTAGTGGCAGAGACCTAGGGGGTTGCAGCCCATGACCTAGTTAAGCAGCGAAAGTGTTTGGAGACTTTGTGCCTCATCTTAAAGAAACACTGGGACTGCAGCGCACTTCAGCAGGTGAGCCGCACTGGCCCACACTTGCAGTAAGAGGCTCTGCGTGTCTCTCTCTCCCCAGCCCCTCCTGCCACTGTGTAGCGTGGCCACCTAGCCAGTAACATGGAACCTGTGTGAGAGTCCTCTGACATCCCATGAATTTGGAACACTGACCTGTTGGCAGCCGGTCGTCCTGCTTGGGACGGTGGAAAGGGGGTGGACTCGAATGGTCCCATATTGTTTATCGGTCGTTCCTCGCTGGTGGGGAAGCATTACAGCGTTCCATCTTATATGCCTGCCCTGCGAGGCCTGACCTGAAACTACCAGTCACGGCCCCACTCGGATAACCATACCTCACTGTGCATGTGCTGGCATTACCATAAAGGCCCTTATACGAGCCTGCACACTGAGTGACTTCTTTTTGTGCAACTATATTTTAATCCCCGCATAGAATCATCAAGGACTTGTATTCCTTGCCTGGTCAGCTGATACTGTTTTGAATACATTTGTTCTACAGTGTAATTCCTTATCTATGTATTGGATTTTTGTCATTTTGGTCATATGATTCCTTTATTTAAAAAATCTCTATTTTTTTTAACATGGTGTAAAGTCCTTTTGTCGTGTGTTTGCTGTATTGCTGTGAGTGTGTTGCACAAACACTTTACACATTACCTCGGAGGATAAGCCTGCCTGCTCTGCACCACGCCACCAGAGGGTGAGCATAGGTTATCTTTTGCGTGTATGTTTCTTGCCCTCACTAGAGTAGTGGGTCCTGCCTGGCTTAGGTGCATACCCAACCAACCAGAAACCCCATATCTAACAATGCCCCATTCAAGCATCGAGCCGTGCCGTCCCTCCTGAATAGGCACAGTAGACTTTACTCCGATCTGCTCTCCCAGGGGAGGAGGGCAGAAAGCTCAGTAGACACCAAGGAAAAAGTAGGCCAAAAAAAAGAAGGGTTAGCCACCAAAAGCTTTGGAAAGCATGCAACAATCTTTCTGCCCCTCAGAGGGTTGATATGGGATGGTTATCCCTGTCTGACCCCCACCGCCCAGTGACAGAATGCCCACTAGACACCATGGAGAAAAATGAAAAAAGGAGGGATGGGAGCCACCAGACCAGGCATGGGACCCTGCCCCCAATGCAGAATGGATGCAACAGACTTTCTGACCCCGTAGGGATAGACTGTCAGAGTTTACCCCCAATCTCTCCAAAGGGGCAGAAACCACTAGAATCTAGTAAAACATGGTTTTAAAAAGGGGACAGAAGTGGCCCACACAGGCATTGGGCCATTTGCCACACCCCAGAATGGGAACAATAGTATTTGTGCCCACCTCTGGGGGGCAGATATTGGGTTTACACCCAAATCTGGACACATAGAGGCAAAAAGTCCACTAGACACCAGAGGCAAAAAAGCTAAATAAAGAGAGAAGATGGAGAGGCCCACCCAGGTATGGGAGTACAGGATGGTGTGATTTTTGTAAATTCCATGACCTTTTCTTACCCACGCTGCCCGGCGAACTTTTCCTAACATCACACCTTTTCCTCACATTTTTGTGAGTGAAAGTTCCGGAATTTAGTCAGATACACATAGTTTCTAAAACCCAGCGTTCCCACACTTCTCCTGATAAACATGTCTTGAGAGTTCCCTGTTTCTTCAAGTGGTATGGCTATTTTCCGGTGTCTTTATGAATAGGTCTTTCTACACATGATACATGAAGATTATTGCAATTTTAAACACAAAAAGACACCTTTCATCCACTTCTAAATTGTCAAGTTGATTTTCTATATTGTTGTATCATGTTTTATTTTTATTTTATGTAGTTATATTGCTTGTAGAATAGCTTTGCAAAAACACTGCCTGTTATCACAACACAGCATAACTCCAACAATAATAAAATAATAATAATCATACATAAACTTTGCATTGTGTTGTGAACCATTATGTATTCCAATGTTCACCCCTTTACATTTCTTGCCAAACATTTCACTGAGCACAGTTCCAATTTAGTTCTGGCATTAGTCAATACTGTTTGATTTTACTGAGTTTATGTATAATACACTTGCTTATGGAGGCTCTCAGCCATCTTTCTTCATCCATTAGTCCATTACTGTTACACATTGTAATTCAACCCACTACAGGATGCATCATGAGGCAAAAGGTCAGCACATGTCTGCCATTTTCACTGAGTGCTGGAATTCTGCTATTTCACAAACAGCACATCCACACACAAAGTAGTTTCTATAAGTGATAGAGAATACCATGGCAATGTGTGCTTTTAGAGACTACAAATATTTTTGCTTTTAGTCAATTGTTTTTATTTAAGAATGATGAGTCTGGTAGTTTCCCTAACAATACATTTTTGCAGAACGCAGCAATGCCAGGCCAACTGGCTTTGCTAATGCTTGTTTATTGAATCATTTGAATTGCAACTTGGATAAATAAAACACATGTTCATAAACCAAATAAATTAAACAATTTTAAAGAATTCCCTAATGATTTCAATGCATGGCCTTTCAAATTGATCTGTGGTTTCTATCTTTACTTTAAAAATACAGTACAGCACAGAATAAGGGCCTATAATAGGGCAGGGCAAGGCTCTATTAGGAAGGGGCTTGTGACAAACAAGCCGGGATTGCTAAAATGGCCATCAAAGCAGTTTATGGCTCAAATGCCAAGTGAGGGACCGGGGTTTGCAAAATCACATTTTGCATCGGGTAAAAAAGACATCTTGACCTTTATCAGTATGTATGTGAGAAGACGGCCTCCAAACCCCGTTTGAGCAGTCCACGCCTGAAGCAGATCACCATGCTGTCTGATGCAAATCAACATGCCCTCGAGGTGGAACACCATAACATTGCCCAATGGAAGATGCAATATAAAGTCCTGTATCTTACCAGTTCACTGCATGTTTGAACAATGTGAATGGCCAGTATTTCAGTGAATTAGGTAGCTTCAATCTGTCTCTTCCTGTCTTGCACCAATCATGATTAAGTATGAAATTTCTAAGGCAGAATGTTTTACTTTCAGCAAAGGAAATGAGATGACTGGAATATCTGGATATTTACACACTTCTCTCTTGAGCACAAAATGTTTGCCCACTCCTGTCTTACCTTCCTTTTAAATGCCTTTTGCCAATGATGTTTTTTTGGAGTTCACATGGTGTCATTTTAATTGTCGCATTTCCAAGCCTGCTTGTAGCCTAACTTTCTGATGTTCCCATTAATACTGTCTCAAAAGTATTGTTTGCCCAAAATATAGGGCCAGATGTACAAAGCATTTTTTTGGCAGCAAATGTCCCGATTCATAGAACCGGGTCATTTGCGACCAGAAAAATGCTTTTTCTAATGTACAAACGGCAAGATGCGATTTGGTAACTTATTTTTTATTTTATTTTTTTGCATTTGCCGTTTGATATTTGGAAGAGGCATGTTTATGGTGTACCTTCCAAATACCGAAGTGGTATGTAACGTATTACTGTTTTGCAACTGAATTCTGGTTGCAAAATAGTAATCTTTTACCACCATGGTGATAACCCACTTGCAAAGGGAACGGGGTCCCCAATGGACCCTTTCCCCTTTGAGAATGTAAATAATATTTCTAAGAGCAGGCAGTGGGCCACTGTCACCTCTTAAAAAAGAAAACTGCAAGGTTTCATTTTTTCTTTTTAAATGCATCCTATTTTCCTATAAGTAAAACAGGCTGCATTAAAAAAAAAAACAAATTGCTTTATTTTCTACAAATAATTTTTATTAACAGTTTTGTTAATAATCACATTAAATCAACAATATAACATCGCAGCAGAGTTGCGGTGGCGTGCCAGAGCACCATACACAAATACCATTGTTCCACAAGGTATCATGTTTCAGGGGTGGGTGGAAGAGGGGTTGGAGGTGAGGGATAGGACCAAAAGGTTAAATAACACTTAGGGGGTCATTCTGACCCTGGCGGTTAGTGTTAAAGCGGCGGCCAACCCGCCAACAAGCTTGCGGCCAAAAATATTGAATTCTGACCCTGGCGGGAACCGCCAACACAGGCCGCCGCATTAACACTCCGACCGCCACGGCGGTACAAACAAACAGCGCGGCGGTCACCGCCAACAGGCAGGCGGCAGACAATGTACCGCCCACCTTATCACGACTCACCAATCCGCCACAGACACGGCGGAAACAGACATTTCAAAAGGAAAACGCTTACCTCGACACACTCCACGAGGAATCGGAACAGCATGGAACCCGAACTCCACATCCTCCCAGCCATTGCCTTCCTGCTCTTCTTCCAGGATCACGAACCTCGCCGCAGACGACAACGGTGAGTACTGCACCTACGACACAGGGGAGGGGGGAGGAGGAAAGGTTACGGGCACACACATACGCGACACACCCACCCCCACCCTCACCCCGACCGAAATACCTACACACCTATGCATAAAACAAGTCAGAGTGACACCCCCAAACCCCCCCCCCAAAAAGCTAAGACAAAAGGCAATGAATGTAAAAGTAGAACTATATTATTGCAACAATAAAGTATAGCGATCTTAGCAATATATGAATAATAAATACACATCTAAAACTATACACATACAAGTAGCAAAAGTCCGGCCCAGTCTTTCAAAGTCCAAATGTCCGTGGGCCAATGTGCAGCAACACATGGGCAAAGCCCACACACGAGAACGAGTCCATTGGAGAGAACACTGCTGGGGCATCACAAAAAGATAAAACAGGCACCTTAGGGGGAAGGGAAGGGGGAGCACCTCAGCCACATGAGTCCACGACGCCAGATCCACAAAGGGCCTCCATGCCCACTGTGCAAAGCCACAGTCTCTCAAGTCTCTACAGTGGGTGGATTGCCCACTGTGCCATCCAAGGGAGTGCAAAGCCACAGTCTCTCAAGTCTCTACAGTGGGTGGCTTGCCCACTGTTACATCCTGGGGAGTGCCAAGCCACAGTCTCTCAAGTCTCACAAGTGGGTGGATTGCCCACTGTGCCATCCTGGGGAGTGCAAAGCCACAGTCTCTCAAGTCTCTACAGTGGGTGGCTTGCCCACTGTTACATCCTGGGGAGTGCCAAGCCACAGTCTCTCAAGTCTCACAAGTGGGTGGCATGCCCACTGTTACATCCTGGGGAGTGCAAAGCCACAGTCTCTCAAGTCTCTACAGTGGGTGGCTTGCCCACTGTGCCATCCTGGGGAGTGCAAAGCCACAGTCTCTCAAGTCTCTACAGTGGGTGGCTTGCCCACTGTGCCATCCTGGGGAGTGCAAAGCCACAGTCTCTCAAGTCTCTACAGTGGGTGGCTTGCCACTGTTACATCCTGGGGAGTGCAAAGCCACAGTCCATCAGGTGGATTACAGAGACCACTGGTCATGGAGGAGGCATGGTGGGCAGAGTGCGTCGTGAAGGCCTGCCCAACACAGAACCGGGACTGCCAATGGGCCAGCGGTGCTTGACAGGAAGGGCCCAGCGGAGCGGTGCTTGACAGGAAGGGCCCAGTGGAGCGGTGCTTGACAGGAAGGGCCCAGCAGAGCGGTGCTTGACAGGAAGGGCCCAGCGGAGCAGTGCTTGACAGGAAGGGCCCAGTTCAGCGGTGCTTGAGACGGCGGGGCCCTGTTCAGCGGTGCTTGAGACGGCGGTGCCCTGCTCAGCGGTGCTTGAGACGGCGGGGCCCTGTTCAGCGGTGCTTGAGACGGCGGGGCCCTGTTCAGCGGTGCATGAGACGGCGGGGCCCAGCGGAGCGGTGCTTGACAGGAAGGGCCCAGCGGAGCGGTGCTTGACAGGAAGGGCCCAGCAGAGCGGTGCTTGACAGGAAGGGCCCAGCAGAGCGGTGCTTGACAGGAAGGGCCCAGCGGAGCGGTGCTTGACAGGAAGGGCCCAGTTCAGCGGTGCTTGAGACGGCGGGCCCTGTTCAGCGGTGCTTGAGACGGCGGTGCCCTGTTCAGCGGTACTTGAGACGGCGGGGCCCTGTTCAGCTGTGCTTCTCACGGCGGTGCCCTGTTCAGCGGTGCTTCTCACGGCGGGGCCCTGTTCAGCGGTGCTTGAGACGGCGGTGCCCTGTTCAGCGGTGCCTGTCTTGTGTTTCCAGTGAACCACACCTGGCCAATACTTGCCGCTCAGTCTGCATCGGACCTCTCCGTTGCGGGGCCCTCCTGTGATGGAGCCCTTGGGCCCTGTGTCTCCTCCGATACCCCCGGAATGGGGCTGGTGGGGCCCTCCTAGCCAGGTCGGCTGCTCCCTGCCTTTTGCTCCTTGCTGCCCTTGCCCTCCTTGGCAGACTGTCCATGGCCCTTGGCTCCCTTACCCGATGTGGCAGGTGACGGTGTAAGGCTACCCTCCTTGGGGGCAGGCGTATCAGGCCTGTCGCGCCTGCCCTTGAGTTTTTTGCTCCTCTTCCCAGGGGGGGGGGCTGGCTGTGCCTTTGCTGCTGGACGATGTCCCAGACCAAGGAAAGGGCGGACTCCAAAAACCAGGCTCGACGTTCTTGGGAGTTGCTGGGCTGGTGGTGGCTGAGGTGTTTGTGGAACTCTTACGGGATGGAGGGGGTGGGTCAGGTGAGGAAAAGAGGTCATGTTTAGAGAGGAAAATTTTCTTTGGAGCCATGGGAAGGGTAGCTGGAGTGGGTATGGGAGTGGAGGAAGAGGATGTGGTTGTAGGAGAGTCAAGTGTGCTGTCTTTGGGTGCAGGTGCTTGGGCTGGAGGCTGACGTGAGGTGGATGGCTGTTGTTTGGGTGCCTACCTGCGTTTGTGTGGTTGGGAAGCGGGGGTGACAGACACACTGGGAGAGGACACAGGGGACGTGTACATGGCAGTGGGGGTGGTGACTGCACGTGTGCGGACTGTACTGGAGGGTGTGCTGGTGATGGGTGCAATGGCTGATGGTGGTGTGCTTGCAGGTGTGTGTGGAGACGTCACAGGGAGGGAGGAGGGAGACGAGGAGGTGGGGGACACAGAGGAGGTAGTGACTGTTGGCATGTCTGCATCTGGATGTTGCTTGGGTGAATGCTTGTGTGTTCTGTGGTGCTTATGTTTGGATTAGCTGCCCTTGGGTGTTGAGGTGTGTGCAGGCTGGTCTGTAGGTGTGGATGGGATAGGCAGAGGAACAGGGGAGTGGGACTGGGTGGAGGGAGTCAGAAGAGGGAGGCTGGAGACAGGGACAATCGCTGCCGTCAGTGCTGAGGCCAGAGCGTTGAACGATCGTTGATGGGCAGCCTGACCCGAATGAAGGCCCTCCAGGTATGCATTGCTTTGATGCACCTCCCTCTCCACACCCTGGATGGCATTCAAAAGGGTAGACTGCCCAACAATGATGGTCCTCAGGAGGTCAATGACCTCCTCATTGAGGGCAGCAGGGGTGACTGGGGCAGGGCCTGAGGTGCCTGGGGCGAAGGAGATGGCCGGCTTCCTGGCCTTGCGGGCACGGGCCAAAGGCCGAGGGGCTGCTGGGAGGGCGGAGCTGGTGCGCTGGGTGGCGGCTGTACCTGTAGGATCGGTGGGCACGGATGTTGCCGCCACCGCAAGGGAGCTCCCTTCCGAGGACGTGTCGGTGTCGCTGACGTCTCCACGGGTCCCCGTGGTGGAGCCCCCCTCGCCCTCCGTCTCACTGGTCATGTTGGAGTCAGTTGCATGGCCCTCCGGGGCCATGTGAGATGCAGCTCCCTCTTGCGCCGATGCCACTTCTCCTCCGCCTGATGATGCTAATGCACACATTCACAGAAAAACAAAGAAAATGTGGGGGGGGGGGGGTGGAAAACAAAGACAAGTTGAGTGCATGCATTGGGGACACCGTTGGCGGAGAGGACAGACACAGAAGCCCCCTGCACTACGCTGCGCACTTGGGGTAGACTACTCATTCACTGGGACATGCCCTACAAGCCTATGGGCGACAACTGCCCACACAGTATACACTGGTCCATGAATCGCATTACTAGGCACCCTACAGAGGTGGGGGGCGGGGGCACAGGACCATACCTCACGGACGGGCCTATCCTACAGAAATCGCCCTGGCCTAGGGATACGCACAGCCCTCCTCCCCCCCCAGGCACCTCCACTGCGCGCTAAATAGCCGAATGTGCTGGTACTCACCCCCTCGTGTCTGCTGTGATGTCCTCAAGCGCCCATCTAAATCGGGGTAGGCCACCGCCAGGATCCGGGACATCAGGGGGGTCAAGGTACGACTGGCACCCCTCCTAGGTTGGAAGCCATCCCCAGCAGAGCCTCCGCGGTCTTCCTGCTCCCGCGGCGGATGTCCTCCCACCTCTTGCGGCAGTGGGTGCCCCTTCTGTTGTGGACCCCCAGGGCCCGGATGTCCTTGGCGATGGCACGCCAATTGTCGATCTTCTGATGGGCGCTGACCTATGTGACATGTACAGGGGGGGAAGAGAAACATCATCACTTTTCTGCATGCTCGATGTGAGTGGCCCCCCCTCCCCAACCTTGCCATGTGGCACATGCTCTCATCTGTCATGCCATGCATTCGTCATTCGCTGCCCTCCCCTCCATCATACATCCTCCCCACTCAACCCAGGCATTGGGCACTATGCATTGCCCCCCGTGTACTCACCTGTTGGTCTGGAGGCCCGTAGAGTAGCGCATACTGGGGGAGGACCCCGTCCACGAGCTTCTCCAACTCCTCGGAACTGAAGGCGGGGGCCCTTTCCCCAGTCGCAGCAGCCATTGTCACTTCCAGACCGAGGTCACAGCAGCACTTGCAGTATAGGTCCTCTCCTGTGGATGATCAGGTCTCGTGTGAATAAGCATAGAGAAAATGGCGGTTACGGCCGCGGCGGTGCGTACCGCGGCGGTGCGTACCGCGACCGCCGGCGCTCACCGCCATTGGCTCCTGAAACCCATAGGGTTCAATGTTGTCCAATGCGGCTTTGCGCCGTGGACTGCGACCGCCTACCGCCACGGTGTGCCACGCTTGCGCAATGACCTCACTTCAATTGTCACACTTCACAGGTCAGGCAGCCGCCATTTCCAGGGCCCAAATGGCTTAATTCCTACTGCGTCACACATGGCTAGGCCTTGCACCAACATTCATACTAGCCATTCAATACCGAGAGATTCGTGTACTGTGCATGCTGTGGGCACTTACCTGTGGGTTGCTTGACTCGGTGCTCCATGTTGTCCTTCCTAGGCACCGTCCGCTGGGACTTGCGAGGAGATGGAGGAATCCTCCCGTGTACAGACCGCTGGTGGACCTGTCGACAATGGAAGAAAGACACGTCATACTCACCTACAGACTCAACCGTGCCACTATACAGGAACTGTGTGCCCAGCTGGAGCCAGACCTGATGTCACCCATCCACCAACCCACAGGGATTCCGCCTCTAGTGCAGGTGCTGTCAGTACTGCATTTTTTTGCCAGTGGATCATTTCAAACTACAGTGGCCATTTCATCTGGGATGTCTCAGCCTATGTTTTCAAAGGTGTTGTCCAGAGTGTTGTCTGCCCTGATGAAATACATGCGGAGCTACATCATTTTCCCTGAGGTGGGTGACTTGCCTACAGTGAAGGGTGATTTCTATGCCCTTGGACACATTCCCAATATCATTGGTGCCATTGATGGTACCCATGTGGCTTTGGTTCCCCCAAAAGACGATGAACAGGTGTACAGGAACCGAAAAAATTATCATTCGATGAATGTCCAGGTGGTCTGTTTGGCTGACCAGTACATCTCCCATTTAAATGCCAAATTCCCAGGGTCAGTGCATGACGCGTACATCATGCGAAATAGCAGCATCCCTTATGTGATGGACCAGCTACAGAGACACCGTGTGTGGCTAATTGGTGACTCTGGTTACCCCAACCTGCCTTGGCTATTGACCCCAGTGAGGAATCCCAGGACCAGGGCAGAGGAATGGTACAATGAGGCCCATGGGCGTACTAGGAGGGTGATTGAGCGTACCTTCGGCCTCCTGAAGGCCAGGTTTAGGTGCCTGCATATGACTGGTGGATCCCTAATGTACGCACCAAAGAAGGTGTGTCATATCATCGTGGCCTGCTGCATGCTTCACAACCTGGCTTTGCGACGCCAGGTGCCTTTCCTGCAGGAGGATGGTCCAGATGGTGGTGTTGTGGCCGCTGTGGAGCCTGCGGAGAGTGAAGAGGAGGAAGACCAAGAGGACGACACAGACAACAGGGACAGAGTGATACTGCAGTATTTCCAGTGACACACAGGTAAGAATCTACTCCTGCATTGTATTATATCTGTAACTGTAGAGGCTCTCTACTGTCTGACCTTTCACCCCAATGTATGGTAACTTAGTTGAGTATTTCACTGATCTGATCCCCACGGAGTGCCCTCTGTTTTTTTCCCCCATGGACTACCGCTGTGTGACACTGGTATGTTGTCATCACAATGTTAATAGAAATGTTTTGTTGGTTATCTCGAATACATTTGGTTTAAATAAATAGATAGCAGAATCTAGTTTGTTTTTGTGCAAAAAATGTGTTTATTGTAGTTTTTAAATAGGTGTATAGTTCTTAAAGGGTGATGGGTGATGGTGGAGGCATGTCCATGGCAGTGTCCAGACTGTCGTTCCTACAGGTCCATTGTCCATATGCCTGTGGAAGGTGGAGCAGGGGCAGTTCAAGGTTGGACAGGGTGAACAAGTGGGACAGTGGGATGACATCCTGGGGATTCCGTGCATGGCGGGGGTCTTGACATCCTACTCTGTCTTCTTCCTCGATCTCAGGCCTTTCTTGCGGGGTGGTTCTTGTTCTGCAGGGGGTGGGGTCCGGGTGGGCCGTTGCTGTTGTGTCGGGGCCTCCTGACCACTAGTGCCGGCGGAGGTGGTGGGCTGTTCTTCCTCCATGCTAGTGGCAGGGGCCCTTTGGGGGGCCACATGGTCCCGCAATGTGGTGACAATCTGGTTGAGTGCCACCACGATTGTACCCATTGCGGAACTGATGCTGCGCAGTTCTTCCCGGAACCCCATGTACTGGCCCTCCTGCATGGCCTGGATCTCCTGGAACCTGGCCAGGACCTTCGCCATCGTCTCTTGGGAGTGGTGGTACGCTCCCATGATGGTGGTGAGGGCCTCTTGGACAGTGGGTTCCCTAGGCCTGTCCTCCCTCTGTCGCACAGCAGCCCTCCCAGTTCCCCTTTGTTCCTGGGCCTCTGTCCCCTGGACGGTGTGCCCACTACCAGTGCCCCCAGGTCCCTGTTGTTGTTGGGGTTGTGGGTTACCCTGGGTGCCCTGTACTGGTAGACACACCGCTGCTTGACCTGTCCTGGAGACAGAAGCATGAGCCCGCTGGTGTTTCCAGAGGGGGGTAGGTCTGCTGTGGCCTGTGGCTGACTGAGGGTAACCGACTGTCCAGAGGTCCCCGATGATCCGGGATGGTCATCAGGTTCTAGGTCGACAGAGCTGCTGTCATCACTGGGGGCCTGTTCTGGGGGTGGGATGGACAAATCTGGACCCTCCTGGCCGGTGTGTTGGCGTTCGGGCCCTGCAGGGGTAAAAGAGTATGGTTATTGCTTTTGTGTGTGCCATGGCGTGCGATTTGTGGGTGCCCTTGTCCCCCAGTGCTGGCAGTCCCTTGTGGGAGGAGTTGTGAGGGTGGTTTGGGGGGGGGGATGGGTATGTGCAGTGGTCATGCTTAGGTGATGGGTGTCCATGGTTTGTGTTGGCATTCAGGGGTTGGTGTTGGGTTGGGTGGGTTGTGCTGGTGAGACATTAGCAGGGAGGATGTGTGCTGGGGGGTTGGGGGTGGGGGGTGGGTTGGCATGCTGGTGGGTGGGGGGGGTGAAGTAGTTGAGATTAGATTTACCAGAGTCCATTCCTCCGCCTACTCCAGCGAGGCCCTCAGGATGCAGGATGTGCAAGACCTCTTGCTCCCATGCTGTGAATTCGGGTGGAGTGGGTGGGGGTCCGCCGCCAGTCTTCTGCACAGCGATGTTGTGTCTTGACACCATCGACCGCACCTTCCCCCGTAGGTCGTTCCAGCGCTTTCGGATGTCTTCCCGATTTCTGGGATGCTGTCCCACAGCGTTGACCCTGTCGACGATCCTTTGCCATAGCTCCGCCTTCCTGGCTATTGTGGTGTGCTGCACCTGTGTGCCGAAGAGCTGGGGCTCTACCCTCATTATTTCCTCCACCATGACCCTGAGTTCTTGGTCCGAGAACCTGGGGTGTCTTTGGGGTGCCATGGGGTGGTGTGGATGAGGTGTGGGGTGGTGTTTGTGGTGATGAGTGTGGTGGTGTGTGGTGTTTTGTGCGTAGATGTGGTGTGGGTGATGATGTTGGGTTCCTGTGTGTGTTGTGCTTTGCGTTCCCTGTGCTCTCTCTCTGTGTTTTGCGCCTTGTCTCTGAATTTCGAGTTGTGTGGGTTTGTGGGTGTTGTGGGTGTGTGTTTTATATCGTGATGGGTGTGTGGGAGTGGTGTATGTATGTTTATCAGGTGTGTGTATTTCGAATTGTCCAATGTGGTTGTGTTTTGTAAATGTGTGTGTATTTTGACCGCGGCGGTGTGTACCGCCAATGGGATACCGCGGTTGAAAGACCGCCCCGTGGATTCGTGGGTCGTAATGGCATGGGCGTGTTTGTGTTGGCGTGACGGTGGAGGTTTGGTCATCTCCAGTTTATCGCTGACCGCTGATGAGGCGGCCTTCAGTGGATGTCGGGTTTTTGGCGATTTGGCAGTTGTGGGTCAGAATGACCGTGGCGGTTTACCGCGGCCGCGGCGGTATGATGGCGGTCTTCTGACTGGCGGTAAGAGCCTTTTACCGCCGAGGTCAGAATGACCCCCTTAGTATCCCCCAGTGCAGTCAGTCAGAGACAATCGTCCAACTCGTCACACAGCCATTCAAGCCGATACTCATTTGTAGCCTAGGACTCCACCTCGCTGTCAGCCTCACTCCCGGTATGAGCAGAAGCCCCCATTTACCGCTGTGACCATCTCAAATCGCTCTCAGAACCCTGGGCACCACCTTCTAAAGATTGTTTATTAAAAAGTAATCACAGACATGGTTGTCTGCTGACCTCAGGAGGCCACCATCCCTGTGATGGCTGCAATTCCTAATGGGCCGCAAATTGTGACCTACCTCATTAATATGCATGAGGTAGGTCTTTTTGTGACCCACTAGGAATTGCTAATGGAACTCAAGAGTTTCATACATTAGGAATACCAACTTCCTAATTGTGATTTGGAGAGAATCACAATTAGTAAATCAGTATTCCTAATCTTAGTACATCTGGCCCATGGTTCCTAAAGTATCATGGTATCCAAACTATTGTGGTAAATAATTTGGTGGTAAATAATATAGAGGGTAAAATATTGTTTAAAATTAAAGCTGCTCTCCCAAAAATCAAATATTTTTCACTGAAGGTATTGGGATGTAGTTAGAATTTCACCAAAAGGTGTACGTTTTTAGTTAGGATAGTAGATCTGCCGTGTCGAAAATTAAGCGCTTTCTTCAATGGGTGATAATACATTATTTTGTTATGCGATACCCAGTACTTAATAATACATTTATACATTTATTTTGTATTTTTTTCACAATATAATCATTTTAAACAATATTTATAATGTATACGTGTATTTCACATTGATAAACAGTTAGATGATGTTTGCAGTAATTTTAATAGAAGGAAAGTTTAAAAAAAAATCTTATTTTGATTTCTGTATATTCGTTTTTTCATCTTCTGTGTGCAGCAGTGTTCAATCAGAATGGTGGATCAGTTGTACAGCTCTGCGTTTCAGGTTTGGGCATTTCTTTTTAAAGTTTAATAGTATTTAGTTAGATGGATTTACCATAGGGTTAGTGTATGTTAGTGAGTTAAGTTATATTAGTTTGGTTAGGCGAGTTAAGAAAATCGCTAGATTACATTCAGTATGTAAATTTGAGCCTAGTGCGTTGTACAGGGAATGTCTTTAGTTATTGTTTTGTCGCTAGACTATCCTGTTATGCTATTTGGAATGTGCATGTATGGTGCCATATCCCAAGGAAATTAGCAAGTCTTTCTGCCCCCCCACCCCCAGGGTAGCAGATGGGGAGTGATTACCTCCATCTGCCTCCAGGAGATGAAGAAAGCTCAATAGGCGCCAGGGAAAGGTTTTTTAAAGTTTTTTTTTTATTTAGGGATGGGGGCTACTTACCGTGGGCATGGCTATGCCCTCACCTCAACTAAATGATGCAACAGACTTTCTGTACCACCTAAGGACCAGACTGGGGTAATTACCCCTGATCTGCCCCTCAGTGGCAGAAAACCCACTAGATGCCAGAGAAAGTTTTAAAAAAAAATATAGGGGTGGGGACTGCCTACCATGGGCATGGGTTATGGGCATGGCTATGCCCCCGCCTCAACTAAATGGGGCAACAGACTTCCTGCCCCCCTGGGGATGGTGAACTGTCCCACTTGCAATAGTGAATTACTGCACTTTTTTGACCTGGGTAGGCTGCCACATGGAAAAACAAACCAGACCAAGATAGTTCTAAAAACTAGACATCCGAGGGAGACCAGGGTGGTGTGCTTCACATGTATCCCACACCATTTTCTTACCCACAGTGCCCTGCAAACTTCAAACACTAACTAAACACACACGTTTTCCTAACATATCTATGAGAAAAACTTCTGGATCTGTGGGGAGCCATACATTTCCAAACTAAAAGCATTCCCCCAAATATCCTGATAAAAATGGCACCTGACTTATGTGGGTGGGCCAAGAGACGTTGTCACAAAAGACCCCAAAGTGCTATGCGGAGAGATCAGCAATAGGGGTAGCTGCAAGATTTAGGACCATGCTCGGCCGTCACCCATGGATACCTACCAACCACAGACATTTTTTAAAACTAGACAACCCGGGATTCCAATATCATGTGGCTTGCATGAACCCCACAAGGTAATCTTATCCACAGTTCCATGTAAACCTCAAACTTTGCCTGAAATCACTTATTTTCCTTACATTTCTGTGTTAGAAACTTCTGGAATCTACAGGAATACACAAATTTCCTATCACCCAGCATTGCCCCACTTGTGCTGATAAAAACAATGTGCGACTTGTGTGGTTGGGCCTAGTGCCTGTAACTGGAACAAATCAAACTGCATTCAATGAGAGTACATCGTGAGGGCTCCTATTGACCCTGGGTCCAGGGCCGGAGGTCGCACCACTTGGCAGGGAAAACTCACAGATGGCAGAATGGCAGGTGTTCCATCAGCCTTTGTGGATCCAGCATAATGAATGCATCTTTTCTGCTGTGCGGCACAGCTCTGAGAACAACCACTGCTGCTTGAATGACCCCAACACGAAGACCCAAATCACAGCCTCATTGGAACTGCCACTGCGCAATGCATCCTCGGCGCAGGCCCTGGCATACCTTGTGAATGGCAGCCTTGATGATGATGGCAGACTCTGCATTACAGCCTCGCAGCTCTTTGGAATTGATGTATCACCCTTGATTGTACAATGCATATTTGACGCCAGACTTTGCATTGCAATCCCCATCGATGGGATCCTCGACAATGACACAGGCCCTTGCATTGCAGCCTTGCCGCATTTTTTAACTGACTAATTGCTTCGGCTGTGAAACGTATCTTTGACCCTAGTCCACCCCTCAAACCAGGATTTCAGGTAATTTGTGCAGCGGGTCTAACTGGGTCCCTTAAACCGGCCCAAGCTCCATTGATGTCGGGCTGAACTTGTGACTTTGTCCTAGTCCGTGTGACCAGTTATCCGCAGTTTGCGCTTTGTGCTGTTTGGCTCTACTTTCAAATAAATGTTTCAATTTGCATATCTCAGTTCTACTGAATGGATTTTGGCTTTTTGGTCTTGTTTTATTTATTAAAAATAACTTTTTCGAAACAAGCTTGGGATCCAATTTTTGTGGTGTTTTTCACTTCATTACTCTTTGAGGTGTTGCACAAATCCCTTACACATCGCCTCTGAATTAAGACTGACTGCTCTGTGCCAATCCACCAAAGGGTTAAGCACAAGTTAATTTAGGGTTGGCTTATGCCTTGCCCTGACAAGGATTAATGATGCTGCTTGATTAGGGTTTCACTCCCCCAACCAGTATCCCAATTTCTTACAGTCACTAAATCCCACCTGGCTAAACATCACTGCTATTGAATGGCAACAATTCTTTGAAGAAGTTTTTTTTTATTTTTTTTAAAATCTGTTTATTAAGTATTATGCACACACAACAGTACATTTTGCTATTAAAGGTTTTACGATCTGTTTACACACATTTATGAGCTTGCACAGTGCAATTGCGTAATGACGTGCTGAAATACACTTAAAACTGTGCAACTAGTGGTTAGAGTCACGTCTGAATACCGCATAGTGTATGCTGATATCACAAATAGTGCTGGCTACACCAGTTGGAGGGCAGGAGGGGGAGGAGGGTGGTACACCTACTGTGTATGGGAGCTGTGAGGCCGAAGTTGAGGTATGGATTGTGGGGCGGAGAGGCACATAGCCAGTAGTGTAGTAAGCAAGACTGGGCACGAGTTACATGGGAGCACAGCCATAGGAGAAGCACCCTGAAACGTTACGCTGTTACGCTGAGGAGGGGTGTAGGGATGTCAAAGCAGAATGATAGGAGGGCAACTGGAAGTTGCGTGGTATAGTGATTGAGCGGAGAGATAGTACATATACAATTGCTAATTTAGGGGGGTATGTGTTGTCCCTAGCTTCTATTGCTACCACAAAAATATCCCAGGCTTCTGCACCGTCCTGTATTAGGCCTTTATGTTGTAGTAAGCGTAATGTCTGAGCTTCGACTTGTGAGCGCCTATGTAAGTCGCGGAGCCAGGCAGAGTGTGAGGGAGCGTGTAGGGACTTCAGTGCGTAGCGATCAGGCGCTTGAAGACAGCAAATGCTAGATCTATAAATCTGTGAAGATGTTTATCGCCTTTGGCACAGTGGTGTATGCCGATTAGGCAAGAATCCGGGGTTGGTAAAAGGGTGTGGGCTGAGATGTCTGCTGTAATATCCGTGATGCGTTGCCAGGCCGTGTTTATTGAGTGGCAGCTCCAGACCATGTGGTAGAAGTCTGCTGCTGGAGAAGCGCATCTAGGGCATAACAGGTTTGTGTTCGGGTATATTCTTTGGATGCGGGCCGGGGATAGGTATGAGTGGTGAATATAATTAAATTGAGTGTACCGCAATCTGGGATTGCAGGATACTGACTTGATCATTGTGAGAGCCGCGACCCAAGTTTTTTGTGGTAATGGTGTAGGGAGGGCGGTATCCCAATGAGCTTTAGCAAGCGGCAGGTCCGAGCAGACTTCAGCTAGGAGCACTTTGCATAGTTTAGTTATGATGCCTTTTGTACTTCCTATAGTAAGGATAGTGGTGAGTAGATGAGATTCGTGTGGCTCGATGTTGCCGGGTCCCCATAAGTTGTTAAGTAGTTGTTTAGTGGCATTGTATGTCAGGAAGGCCCTAGTGTGCATGACCCCCGTGGCCACTTGTTCTTCGAAGGTGCGCATTGTGGAGCTTGAGTAGTAATCACCCACATTCAATGTACTCATGTCGCGAGTATCATGGTGTAGTGAGAGTGTTTGGGTACCCAGCAGTTGAAACAGCTGTAACAAAGGAGAGTAAGGAGGCGAGAGGGCCTTACCTTGGACATATCTGCGCCAACAAAATCTAGCCGCTTCCAACAGTATGGGTTTTAACGGTAAACGGTTAGGGCCAGGCAGTAGTGAGGTCAGTATCGTTTGTGGAGCTGTGTATGCCCGCAGCATTTTGCTTTCGGAAGTAGGAGGTTCCCTTAGCCATGTAGTTAGCCATAGCAGCTGAGCCGCTGCGTAGTATATTTCAAAGTTGGGCATGCCCAGTCCACCTGCTTCTTGCGGGTATTGTGTTATAGATAACGCTACTCTGCGTCTATCTTTGCCACAGAGCAGGTCGGTTAGTATTGAGTGCAGTTTGTGAAAGAACGAACGTGGCAGGCATAACGGGAGGGCGGTAAAATAATATAGAAACCTAGGAAGGATGAGCATTTTGGCTATGGTTTCCCGACCCATGGGGGATAGGGGGAGTGAACTCCAGAACAACAGTGAGCTGCGGGTGGAGCTGAGTGCCCTGTCGATGTTGCCCTCTTTCAAATCGTCATTGGAGTGGTAAATTTGTATCCCAAGGTATTTAAAAGTTGTATGTGACCATGGCAGTTGATATTGCGGTAGTGCCATGTGAAATTCGATTGGTACGGGAGTGAGAGGGAAGATACTTGACTTGGACCAGTTAACGCGTAAACCAGAGGCGAGTGCGAAGGAGTCCAGTATTAGCATCACCTGCCATGGAAGTGGAGTGATTATGCAAGTATATCAGGGCATCATCTGCGTATAGGGATATAATATGATGTGTGTTGATTTCAGTGATGCCCCATATGTGGGCGTAGCTACGTAGCTTAATTGCTAATGGTTCCATGGCTATTGCGAATAGTAAGGGGGATAATGGACAGCCTTGTCTGGTGCCTCTGCCTATGGGGAATGCTTCAGAGATAACTCGTCCTGTTTTGACCTGAGCTGTGGGTTTGGAGTAAAGCATTTTGATCCAACTGATGAAACCGTAATCGAAACCAAACGCATTAAGTGTGCGCATGAGAAAGTCCCAGCTTAGCGTGTCAAATGCTTTTTCTATGTCTAGGGAGAGGGCCACCGCTTCTGACTCTGTGACGTTATGCATTATGTGGATCAATCTTCTGATATTTAAAAAGGTGCTTCTCCCTGGGATAAAGCCAGACTGATCAGAGTGTATTAAGTTTGGTAGGTAGGGGAGTAACCTATTTTCCACAATTTTTCCAAGTAGTTTGCAGTCCGTGTTTAGTAGGGAGAGCGGCCTGTATGATTTAACGTCAAGAGGGTCACGGCCCGCCTTTGGAAGGACGACTATCAGAGCTTCGCGCATGGAGCCTGGCAATTGTAGCTTATTGCGCGCTTCGTTGAATACCTCTGAGTGGTTGTAGGAGGTGAGTAGCATGGGAGTTAAAATACTCTACCGGTAAGCCGTCCGAACCAGGGATTTTGCTACGTGCCATTTGTGACAGAGCTAGGCGCAGTTCTTCAATAGTAACGGGGCCGTCTAGTGTGTCTGCTTTGTCAATAATGTGTTGGTTTTGGGAAACGAGTGATAAAATGTCGGCTAATTGCTGCTCTTATGGGGGGGAGGAAGGCATATATAGGGCGTGGTAGTATGTAGAGAAGGCTTTGTTAATTCCTACCTGGGTGTTTATGATGTTGCCAGAGTTCAGACCTATCGCATCTATGGGTGTGGGTTGTGAGGGTTGGCGAGTCAGCCATGCTAACAGTCTACCTGATCTATCCCCCTCAGCGTGTTGTTGTGTCATGTAGTGTCTGTAATCATGTTTACATAGTCTGGTGTCTGCTTCTCTATGGGCAACTCTAAGCGAGTTCAGTGCTGCCAGTGTAGACTCGTTCCTGGAGACCTCGACCTCCGCGTTGCAGAGTTTAATATCCAGAGTTTGTAACTCTTTGGTGAGTGTCCTTCTTACCTCTACTGTGGCCGCAAGGCAGTGTCCGCGTATTACCGGTTTTTGGGCGTCCCACTCTATAGCGCGAGATGAGTTGTATTTTTATTCAGGGAGAAGTAATCTGACAGGCGCTTGGACAATTCTGCATGGAAGGGGGGGGTCTGAGAGAGCTTCTGTCTGTAGTCGCCATGTTGGTATGCGAGTATGTGTGCGGCCCAATGCCAAAATTGCGCAGAACGGGTTATGGTCTGAGATGGTGCGTGCCAGGTACTCAGTCGTGCTCACTTTCTGGATTACGGCCGCGGATACGAAAATCATGCCTATTCTGGTGTGTAGCTTGTGCACAGAGGAGTAATAAGAGTATTCACCACCCTCCAGATGTCTCTCAAGCCATTATTGGAGGCTCAGTTTGCTAGGTCTTATGAGGCACGACTGGATGGAGCTGTGTCGAGTGGGGGAAATGAGCGGTCTATTTGAGTATCTAGGACACTGTTAAAGTCGCCCCCCCATATGCACTCTAATGTGGGGTCGCTAAGGTTACCAGTGGTGAGTGTTCTCAGGAAGTCGCGTTGATTTGTGTTCGGGGAGTATAGCGCTACCAGTGCTAGGGGGGACCCATCAAGGACGCCTTCTAGTATCACATATCTACCGTTTGGATCGTATTGCGTTCGAGATGTGATTAGTGGGACCCCAGGGGAACCCCGAGCAAAAGTCGAAGATGTGGTGCCGTACAATTGCCCTTTCCATTTTAAACGTGTGCTTTCCAAAGTGGATTTAGAGAGGTGTGTCTCTTGCAGTAGGGCTATGTGTACCTGATGTCTCCTGAGAAATGTATGAATCCGTTGTCTCTTGCGCAGTGTTGCCATACCTCTAATATTCCATGTGAGTATCTTATATTTCGAGGTACCTTGTTGAGTTTGAGAGGTCATGAGGCGAATATGGGTTTAGCTAAACGAAAGAGGTGCATATCCCCGGCCCCCATTGTGGTGGTAGTGTGCCAGTTAGCCTCCGAGGCTAGCCAGTTAGTGCCCTTAGTGTTGTTGAGCATAATCCTATTGGTGAGACAGAAGGTACATGAACTATTGTGAGCGCGGATCCGATTAAATAACATGTGACAAAACCGTCGGGTGGAAATGCAACCGAAAACTGTGTATAACATTAACTGAGATAATAGCAACACAAAAGGAATTCCAGCGGTTGCTGGCTTGGGAGAACAGTCAATATGGAACAGGGGGGTGCCGAAGGTCGTTGGTTCTAAGTCATGGGATTACCCTGCCCAAGTTGCTCTCGGTGTTGGGTCAACCGCCCAGGACCATAAGTAGCTAAAATGCTGCAATGAAGGACCAGTGGTGCCGCCAGACCAGTCCTGGGCAGCTGGGCGAGGCAGGCCATGTTGTTGTGCATAAGGCCCGGCGCAGGGCGAAGAAATGAGTGGTGCTTAATTATCTTAGCAAATATCATCTGCTGTGCGCGGCGTGATGGTAGGTCCTCAAACAGATTCTGCAGAATCAGAGTTTGCGTTGTGGTCTAATTCCCCGTCGGTTTGAGTGGACAGGGCTGTTGGCGAAGTATTAACGAATCTAGATGTAGCTTGCAGGAGAAGGGAGCGTTCCGTTTGTGACTGTTCAGGTGAGGGTTTACTGCCTTGTTTTTTGCGTTGCCTGCGCCTTGTCTTGGGAGAGGACCAATTTTCCCCCAGACTGCTTGTGTCTATCGGGTCGGCCAGGCCCTTAGCGTGTAGCCAGGTCCAGGCGTCCTCTGGTGCAGTGAAGAAGAGTGCCTGTGAATTGTCTTGTACACGGAGTCTAGCTGGGAACAGCAGCGCATACTTAATGTTGTGTTCGCGAAGGCGTTCTTTAACCTGATAGAAAGAGCTCCGCTTCCTCTGAACTTCTGCTGTAAAGTCTGGGTAAGCTGTGATCTCTGCGTTTTCAAAGCATATAGGTCCTGATTTGCGGAATAGCTGTAGGATGAGGTCTCTATCGCGGTAGTTAAGGAGTCTTGCTATCAACGGTCGAGGCTGCGCACCAGGTGGGGGGTGTCTGCCAGGGACCCTGTGGGCGCGCTCTACGGAGAAGAACTTCGGGATATTGGCCCTCATTCTGACCCTGGCGGTCGGTGATAAAGCGGCGGCCAACCCGCCAACAGGCCGGCGGTCCAAAAAATGCAATTCTGACCCTGGCGGGAACCGCCAACACAGCCCGCCGCATTAACACTCCGCCCGCCACGGCGGAACAAACAAACTGCGCGGCGGTCCCCGCCAACAGCCAGGCGGCAGACAATGTACCGCCCACCCTATCACGACCCACCAATCCGCCACCTTTTCCGGGGCGGGAGCACCGCTGATAAAAACACGGCGGAAACAGACTACGAACGGGAAAACGCTCACCTCCACATACACCACGCGAGATTCCGGCAGTATGGAACCCGAGTTGCAGGTCATCCCCACACTCCTATACCTGCTCCTGTACCAGGAGCACGCCCGGCGGCGCGGAAGACATCGGTGAGTACTGCACCTACGACACAGGGGAGGGCAAAGATTACCGGCACACACCCACCCACCCACACCCACTACAACACACACATCAATGCATTCCCACAGATCACTGTCACAACCCACAAACCCCCCCCCTTCCGAAATTATGCAAAGACCAAAAGAAGAGATCTCAAACGGGCAGATATATTGAAAAATGGACAGCAGTAATCCAAATAAATAAATAAACTATGTACAAAATATATACATCTACTAAATGTAGTCCAACCACTGTCCGTGGACCACAGGGGTCCTGAGCAAAGGGGCAAGGCCCAGTCCCACGACAAGAACTCCATGGAGAGAACACTGCAGGGGCATCAGAAAGAAAAAAGGACAGGCACCTCAGGGGGAAGGGAAGGAGGGCACCTCAGCCACTTGAGTACACGACGCCAGATCCACGAGGGGACTCCATGACCACTGGCCCTTCCTGGGGAGAGCAAAGCCACAGTCCAAACAGTCCATACAGTGGGTGGCCTGCCCACTGGGCCATCCTGGGGAGAGCAAAGCCACAGTCCATACAGTCCATACAGTGGGTGGCCTGCCCACTGGGCCATCCTGGGGAGAGCAAAGCCACAGTCCATACAGTCCATACAGTGGGTGGCCTGCCCACTGGGCCATCCTGGGGAGAGCAAAGCCACAGTCCAAACAGTCCATACAGTGGGTGGCCTGCCCACTGGGCCATCCTGGGGAGAGCAAAGCCACAGTCCATACAGTCCATACAGTGGGTGGCCTGCCCACTGGGCCATCCTGGGGAGAGCAAAGCCACAGTCCATACAGTCCATACAGTGGGTGGCCTGCCCACTGGGCCATCCTGGGGAGAGCAAAGCCACAGTCCATACAGTCCATACAGTGGGTGGCCTGCCCACTGGGCCATCCTGGGGAGAGCAAAGCCACAGTCCAAGCAGTCCATAACAGACTCCACTGCCACTGGAGGAGGCATGTTGGCCAGAGGACATCCTGCAGCCCTGCCCGAGACAGATCCTGCCCTGCCACGTCTGCCAAAGGGCCAGCGGTTCCTGCCTTGAAGGGCCCAGTTCAGCGGTTCTTGCCTTGAAGGGCCCAGTTCAGCGGTTCTTGAGACGGCGGGCCCCAGCGGAGCGGTGCTGGAGACGGCGGGGCCCAGTTCAGCGGTTCTTACCTTGAAGGGCCCAGTTCAGCGGTTCTTGCCGTGAAGGGCCCAGTTCAGCGGTTCTTGAGACGGCGGGCCCCAGCGGAGCGGTGCTGGAGACGGCGGGGCCCTGTTCAGCGGTTCTTGCCTTGAAGGGCCCAGTTCAGCGGTTCTTGCCGTGAAGGGCCCAGTTCAGCGTTTCTTGAGACGGCGGGCCCCAGCGGAGCGGTGCTGGAGACGGCGGGGCCCAGTTCAGCGGTTCTTGAGACGGCGGGCCCCAGCGGAGTGGTGCTGGAGACGGCGGGGCCCAGTTCAGCGGTTCTTGCCTTGAAGGGCCCAGTTCAGCGGTTCTTGCCGTGAAGGGCCCAGTTCAGCGGTTCTTGAGACGGCGGGCCCCAGCGGAGCGGTGCTGGAGACGGCGGGGCCCAGTTCAGCGGTTCTTGCCTTGAAGGGCCCAGTTCAGCGGTTCTTGCCGTGAAGGGCCCAGTTCAGCGGTTCTTGAGACGGCGGGCCCCAGCGGAGCGGTGCTGGAGACGGCGGGGCCCTGTTCAGCGGTTCTTGCCTTGAAGGGCCCAGTTCAGCGGTTCTTGCCGTGAAGGGCCCAGTTCAGCGGTTCTTGAGACGGCGGGCCCCAGCGGAGCGGTGCTGGAGACGGCGGGGCCCAGTTCAGCAGTTCTTGCCGTGAAGGGCCCAGTTCAGCGGTTCTTGAGACGGCGGGCCCCAGCGGAGCGGTGCTGGAGACGGCGGGGCCCAGTTCAGCGGTTCTTGAGACGGCGGGCCCCAGCGGAGCGGTGCTGGAGACGGCGGGGCCCAGTTCAGCGGTTCTTGCCTTGAAGGGCCCAGTTCAGCGGTTCTTGAGACGGCGGGCCCCAGCGGAGCGGTGCTGGAGACGGCGGGGCCCAGTTCAGCGGTTCTTGCCGTGAAGGGCCCAGTTCAGCGGTTCTTGAGACGGCGGGCCCCAGTGGAGCGGTGCTGGAGACGGCGGGCCCAGTTCAGCGGTTCGTGAGACGGCGGGCCCCAGCGGAGCGGTGCTGGAGACGGCGGGGCCCAGTTCAGCGGTTCTTGAGACGGCGGGCCCCAGCGGAGCGGTGCTGGAGACGGCGGCCATTCTATGGCCAACTGCTCATTGCCTGGTGGTGCCCTCCTGGGCAGCGGGGATGGTGCTCCTTCAATGCCCACCTGGGCTGTGGGTGGTGGGGCCCTCCTGGCCAGCTGGGCTGGGTCCTCCCTGGGCAGCGGCTATGGGGGTGGTGGGCTCTCCCGGGGCAGCTGTGCCGGTTCCTCCCGGGGCAGCGGCTATGGGGGTTGCGGGCTCCTCCTGGGCAGCTGCGACGGGTCCTCCATGGGCAGCAGGCCTGCTGCCTGACTTCTCCGCCTTGCTGCCCTTGCCCTCCTTAGTCGGGAGTCTGTGGCCCTTTCCTCCCTTTGGAGTTGTGGCTGTTGACGGTGGCTGGCTAGTGTCCTGGGGGGATATCGAATCCGGGCTCCGGCGGCGGCCCTTCCGCCTTCTGCTCCTCTTCCCAGGGGGTGGGCTGGCTGTCGCCTTGCTGCTGGGCGAAGATCCAGACCTGCGGGCTGGTGGGCTCCAATACCCCTGCACCCTTGTCAAGGGGGCTGCAGGGCTGGTGGTGGCTGAGGTGCTCTTTTTACCCCGACGAGAAGGAGGGGGGGGGCTCAGGGTCAGGAAAGAAGGTAGCAGTAGAGAGATAGAGTTTCTTGGGACAATGGAGAGTGGAAGGTACAGTGGGTATGGGAGTGGAGGGAGAGGATGTGGTTGTAGGCGAGACAAGTTTGCTGTCTTTGGGTGCAGGTGCAGGAGCGGGAGGCTGTCGTGAGGTGGATGGCTGTTGGGTGGGTGGGTGGCTGCGTTTGTGTGGTGTGGAAGAGGGGGTGACAGACACAGTGGGAGAGGACACAGGGGACGTGTAAATGGCAGTGGGGGTGGTGACTGCACGTGTGCGGACTGGAGTGGAGGGTATGCTGGTGATGGAAACACTGGCTGATGGTGAGGTGAATGAAGGTGTGAGTGTAGACGTCACAGGGAGGGAGGAGGGAGACGAGGAGGTGGGGGTCACAGAGGTGGTAGTGACTGTTGGCATGTCTGCATCGGAATGTTGCTTGTGTGAATGTCTGCGTGATCTGTGGTGCTTATGTTTGGATGAGCTGCTCTTGGGTGTTGAGGTGTGTGCAGGCTGGTCTGATGGTGTGGGTGGGACAGGCAGAGGAACAGGAGACTGGGAGGAGGGAGTTAGTAGAGGGAGGCAGGAGACAGGGACAATGGCTGCCGTCAGTGCTGAGGCCAGAGCCTGGAACGATCGCTGATGGGCAGCCTGACCCGAATGAATGCCCTCCAGGTACGCATTGCTGCGATGAACCTCCCTCTCCACCCCCTGGATGGCATTCAAAAGGGTAGTCTGCCCAACAATGAGCGTTCGGAGGAGGTCAATGACCTCCTCACTGAGGGCAGCGGGGGTAACAGGGGCAGGGCCTGAGGTGCCTGGGGCGAAGGAGATGCCCGGCTTCCTGGCAGAGCGGGCACGGGGCGAACGCTGAGGGGCTGCTGGGAGGGCGGAGATGGTGCGCTGGGTGGCGGCTGTACCTGTAATGGCGGGGGGCACGGATGGTGCCACCCCCGCAAGGGAGCTCCCTTCCGAGGACGTGTCCGTGTCGCTGCAGGGTCCAGTCGTCCCCGTCGTGGAGCTCCCCTCGCCCTCCGTCTCACTGGTCCAGTCAAACTCTGTGGCATGGCCCTCCTGGGCCATGTGAGATGCAGCTCCCTCCTGCCCCGATGCCACTTCTCCTCCGCCTGATGATGCTGATGCACACAAGCACAGAAGGACAAACAAAAAGGGGGGGGGGAGAGAGAAATAAAGAGATTTTGAGTACATGGATCACCGGTACAGTTAGCGGACATGACAGACACAGATGCCCCCTGCACTAAGTTGCGCACTTGGGGTCCGCTACGCATTCCGTGGAACATGCCCTACACGCCTAGAGTTGACAACTGCACCCATGGATGACACGGCCCAGGGATGGCTGTACTGACACACTACTGAGGGTGGTGGCTGGGGACACAGGGGCTTACGGGGGTGCCCAGCCTACAGATATCGCCCTGGCCTAGGGGGACCCACAGCCCTCCTCCCCCACCCAGACACCTCCACTGCGCGACAACAGAGTAGATGATGCTTGTACTCACCCCCTTGTGTCTGCTGTGCTGCCCTCACGCGCCCATCCAAATCAGGGTAGGCCCCCGCCAGGATCCGGAACATCAGGGGGGTCAGTTGACGGCAGGCACCCCGCCTACGTTGGGAGGCCATCCCCAGCAGAGACTCGGCGGTCTTCTTGGTCCCGCGGCGGATGTCCTCCCACCTCTTGCGGCAGTGGGTGCCCCGTCGATGGTGGACCCCCAGGGTCCGGACTTCCTTGGCGATGGCACGCCAAATCCCGATCTTCTCATGGGCGCGGACCTATGTGACACGTACAGGGAGGGAGAAATACCACGTTCAAGTTTGTCTGCATTATCGTTGCCAGTGGCCCAACGCCCCCCATCCCCGCCAGGCCCCCCGCCAGGCCCAACATGCCCCCCATCCCCGCCAGGCCCCCCGCCAGGCCCCCCGCCAGGCCCAACATGCCCCCCATCCCCGCCAGGCCCCCCGCCAGGCCCAACATGCCCCCCATCCCCGCCAGGCCCCCCGCCAGGCCCAACATGCCCCCCATCCCCGCCAGGCCCCCCGCCAGGCCCCCAAGCCAGCCAGTGGCCCCAAATCCATATTGAATTAAACTCACTTGTTGGTCTGGAGGACCGTAGAGTAGCGCATACTGGGGGAGGACCCCATCCACAAGTTTCTCCAACTCCTCTCCAGTGAAGGCAGGGGCCCTTTCCCCAGTCGCAGCAGCCATTGTCCCTTCCAGACCGAGGTCACAGCAACACTTGCAGTATAGGTCCTCTCCTGTGAAAGTTCAAGTCGCAAGTGGATAAGTAGATAGGAAATGGCGGTCACGTCCGCGGCGGTGCGTACCGCGGCGGTGCGTCCCGCCACCGCCGGCGCCCTTCGCCATTGGCTCCTGAAACCCATAGGCTTCAATGTTAACCAATGCGGCTTCGCGCCGCGGTCTTCGCCTGCCGACCGCCGCGGTGTGCCACGCCAGCGCATTGACCTCACATCCCATTGTCACACTTCACAGGTCAGGCAGCCGCCATTTCGAGGGTCCACATGGCTCAATTTCAACTGCGTCACACAGGCCTAGGCCTTGCATAGCCACTCAGACACGCCATTCACTGCATAGAGAATCGTTTACTGTGCAAGCTGTGAGTACGTACCTGTGGGTTGCTTGACTCTGTGCTCCATGTTGTCCTTCCTAGGCACCGTCCGCTGGGTTTGGCGAGGAGACGGATGAATCCTCCCGTGTACCGACCGCTGGTGGACCTGTCGACAATGGAAGAACGCCACATTATCCTGACCTACCGGCTTGACCGTGCCACTATACATGAACTGTGTGCCCAGCTGGAGCCCGACCTGATGTCCCCCATCCGCCAACCCACAGGGATTCCCCCTCTGGTGCAGGTCCTGTCAGTACTCCATTTCCTGGCAAGTGGGTCATTTCAGACAACAGTGGGAATTGCTTCTGGGATGTCTCAGCCCATGTTTTCGAAGGTGTTATCCAGAGTGTTGTCTGCCCTGATGAAATACGTGAGGAGCTACATCATTTTCCCTGAGGTGGGCGAATTGGCTACAGTGAAGGGTGATTTCTACGCCCTTGGACATATTCCCAACGTCATTGGTGCCATTGATGGGACCCATGTGGCTTTGGTTCCCCCAAGAGACAGGGAGCAGGTGTACAGGAACAGAAAAAGTTACCATTCCATGAACATCCAGGTGGTGTGTTTGGCTGACCAGTACATCTCGCATGTAAATGCCAAGTTCCCTGGGTCAGTGCATGACGCCTTCATCCTGAGGAATAGCAGCATCCCTTACGTGATGGAACAGCTAGAGAGACACCGTGTATGGCTATTGGGGGACTCTGGGTACCCCAACCTGTCGTGGCTACTGACCCCAGTAAGGAATCCCCGGACCAGGGCAGAGGAACGGTACAATGAGGCCCATGGGCGTACTAGGAGGGTGATCGAACGCACCTTTGGCCTCCTAAAGGCCAGGTTTAGGTGCCTGCATATGACAGGTGGATCCCTAATGTACTCACCTAAGAAGGTGTGTCACATCACCGTGGCCTGCTGCATGCTTCACAACCTGGCTTTGCGCCGCCAGGTGCCTTTCCTGCAGGAGGATGGTCGAGACGGTGGTGTAGTGGCAGCTGTGGAACCTGTGGAGAGTGACGAGGAGGAAGACGACGGGGCTGAAACAGACAACAGGGACAGAATCATTGAACAGTACTTCCAATAGGACACAGGTAACAATTCAAACATAATTTAGTGAATGTGAACTACTCTCCTGCATCTCTGCTGCCTGTCTATTTGCCCCAGTGTATGATGACTGAGTTGTGGCTTTTCCCTCCCTATTTCAGATCTGGGGTCCCCACTACGAGTCCTGTGCTTCGTTTCCCCATGGACTACAGCTTTGTGGCAGCTGTTTGTTGACTTCACTATGTACAAGGACATATTTGCAATGTCATGTCAATTACAATATTTTGAAATCACAGCCAGACTCCAGATAGTTTTGTGCTAAATGGGTGTTTATTTAAGTGCTCAAAATGGGATGGGTGGTTTCAAGTGGGTGGGGGCTATGGTGAAGGAATGTCCATGGCAGAGTCCAGAGTAACAGTCACACAGGTGCATTGTCCAGAGGCCTGTGGAGAGATGGAGCATGGGCAGTTCAAGGATGGACAGGGTGACAATGTGGGACAGTGGGATGACATCAGGTGGTATCCTTTGCTGGCGGGGGTCTTGACATCCTACTCTGTCTTCTTGCGAGATCTCAGGGCCCTCTTGCGGGGTGGTTCTTCTCCTGCAGGAGGTGGGGGTCTGGTGGGCTGCTGTTGTGCGGGGGCCTCCTGACCACTAGCGCCGGCGGAGGTGGTTGGCTGTTCTTGGTCCAGGCTAGTGGCAGGGGCCCTTTGTTGGTGTTGAGTGTCCGTCCTGGTGTTGATGAGGTCCTGCAGCAGCCCGACCATGGTAACCAGGGTGGAGGTGAGGGCTCTGATGTCCTCCCTGTACCCCCGATAGTGTTCCTCCTGCAGTACCTGGATCTCCTGGAACCGGGCCAGTACCGTCGCCATCGTCTCCTGGGAGCGGTTGTATGCTCCCATGATGGTGATGAGGGCCTCGTGGAGAGTGGGTTCCCTGGGCCCGTCCCCCCCCTGTCGCACAGCTGCCCTCCGAGTTGCCCTGTTTCCCTGGGCCTCTGCCCCCTGGCCGGTGTGCCCACTACCACTGCCCCCAGGTCCCTGTTGTTGTTGGGGTGGTGGGTTATCCTGGGTGCCCTGTAGTGGTAGACACACCGCAGATTGACGCGCCCTGGAGACAGAGGCATGGGCCCGCTGGGTGGGAGCTGTGCTGGTGTTCCCAGAGGGGTTTGGGTCTGTGGTGGCCTGTGGCTGTCTGAGGGGAACCGACTGTCCAGAGGTCCCCGATGGTCCGGGCTGGTCATCGGTGTCCAGGTCGACAGAGCTGCTGTCATCGCTGACGCCCTCTTGGGTGGGGGGTGTGGAGAATTCTGGGCCCTCCGTGGCGGTGTGTTGGCGGTCGGGTCCTGCAGGGGTATAGAGGTATGGTTATAGTTTCAATGTGTGGCATATGGGTGTATCTGTGGGTTCCCGTGTCCCCAAGTGCTGGCATTCGTGTGTGGGGGCTTTGGTGAGGGTGGCTTGTGGGGGGGATGTGTATATGCATTGGGCATGCTTTGGTGATGGGTGTCCATGCTTAGTGGACGCATGCAGGCCTAGGTTTTGGGATGTGTGGGTTGTGATGGTGAGACATTGGCAGGGAATAGGTGTGCTGGGGGTGGGGGTGAGGATGGTGGTGGGGGTGAGGATGGTGGTGGGGGTGAGGGTGAGGGTGGGGGTGAGGATGGGGGTGGGGGTGAGGGTGGGGTTCGAGGATGGGGGTGAGGGTTGGGGTATGATTTGGCATGCAGGTGGGGGGGAAGCAGTAGTGAAGCTTCAACTTACCAGTGTCCATTCCTCCGCCGACTCCTGCGAGGCCGTCAGGATGCAGGATGTTCAAGACTTCCTCCTCCCATGTTGTAAATTGTGGGGGTTGAGGTGGGGGTCCTCCGCCAGTCTTCTGCACGGCGATGTTGTGCCGGGATACCATGGAACGCACCTTCCCCCGTAGGTCGTTCCATCGCTTCCTGATGTCTTCCCGATTTCTGGGGTGCTGTCCCACAGCGTTGACCCTGTCGACAATCCTCTGCCATAGCACCGTCCTCCGGGCAATGCTGGTGTATTGGACCTGTGTGCCGAAGAGCTGGGGCTCTACCCGAACGATTTGCTCCACCATGACCCTGAGT
Source organism: Pleurodeles waltl (assembly GCF_031143425.1). Classification (NCBI taxonomy): domain Eukaryota; kingdom Metazoa; phylum Chordata; class Amphibia; order Caudata; family Salamandridae; genus Pleurodeles; species Pleurodeles waltl. Next base: position 1,765,490,712 of record NC_090440.1, read on the forward strand.
TCTTCGTCTGAGAAGCGGGGCTGTCTTTGGGGTGCCATGGAGTGGTGTGTATGATGTGTGGGGTGGAGTATGTGTAGTTAAGTGTGTTGAGTGTGGTGGTGTGTGTTGTTTTGTGTGTGGATATTGTGTGGGTGATGGTGTAGTGTGCCTCTGTGTGATGGTATTCTGTGTTCGATGATGTGTCTCTCGGTGCTTCTTTCTGAATTTTTTGTCGTAGGGGTTTGTGGGTGATGTGGGTGTGTGTTTTATATTGTATTGTGTGTGTGGGAGTGGTGTGTGTATGTGTATCAGGTGTGTGGAATTCAAATCGGCCAATGTGGCTGAGTTTTGTTCGTTTGTGTGTATTCTGACTGCGGCGGTGTGTACCGCCAATGGAAAACCGCGTTTGAATGACCGCCGCGTGGATTCGTGGGTCGTAATGGCATGGGCGTATTTCTGTTGGCGTGACGGTGGAGGTTTGGTCACCTCCACTTTTCCGCCGACCGCTGGTCTGGCGGTCTGTTGTGGCTGTCGGACTTTCAGAGGTTTGGCTGCTGCGGGTCAGAATGACCGTGGCGGGTTACCGCGACCGCAGCGGAATTATGGAGGATTTCTGACCGGCGGTAGGCGCCTTTTACCGCCGAGGTCAGAATGACCACCATTGTCTTTAAGAATTGTTTCCGTGAGCCATTGTTCTATGAATAATTCTGAGCTAGGGCCTTCGCTGCGCTCAGGGAACCCCACCAAGCGGATGTTGTAGCAACGGGACCTTCCCTCTGCATCCTCAGCTCTGCGTTTTAAGACGTCCAATTTCGGTTGTTAGGTGAGTCAGTTGCGATTGGAGGTCTTTCACAGTCCGGGGGAGGGATACAGTGTTTTTTTCCAGTTCAGTCACCCGGTCAGCCAGTGAGTGTTGGTCCGTGCTCAGTATGTTGACATCTTCTGCCACCGAGCCTATTTTGGCTTCCAGGGTGGACTTGGTGTCAAGGATGGCTTGCAAAATCTTTTCAAACTGCGTTGTGTGTGACTGTAAAGTAAGCTCCATCTTCTGCAGAGCCAGTTGCATGGTAAAGTGGGCCTCAAGGGGGGGGGGGACTGCCCGGCTTGCAGTTTATTGCGCTGATGGGAAATTATATGTAGGGCCCGGAGGGTCTGGGGCGGTACCTCATGTGCCTTGTTAGCGCCATAAGCTGCTCCGTGTGAGCTGGTCTGGGGGAGGTAGCTGTCCTACTTTCACGCCGCGACTCGATTAGTGTCACCAAGAGGCTCACCTTCTTTTGACGCGTTGTGCCGCGTGGGCTCCTCTAGTTAGATAAAACTAGCTCCAATTGAGGCACCAGGCCTGAGGTCTCACACTGGCAGCACCTGAGATCCTGCTGCCAGGCCACGCGTCACATCCGAGGCCTCTGCTCCGTCAGGCCTTATCCGGGCAGGTCGCAGCCCCCCTGAGTCACGGGGCCCAGATGGGCGCCGGGTGAGCCTTCCCCCTGTGAGCGGGGGAATTGGGGTGCGGCTGCCAGCGGCAGCGCCGCAACACGGGGGCACAGGCGGCAGAGGCTCACCGCGGCAGGCGGGCCGCGGCACTGTGTCGGGCCAGGCCGCGCAGCAGCGCCGTCGCCTCAGGTTAAAAAAAAGTTGCCGAGCACCTGTTTCCGCCACTATCTTTGGGGTCGGGGCTCCCCTACCGCTGTCACCTCCAGTCCAGGCGCGGCTCCGCTACACAGCGCCGAGCCTCGGGAAGCGGCTCGTGGCTCCAGGCAGTGTCCGCGCCGGCCTCAGCCACGGCCGTAGGCCGGGCAGCACGATGGTCCGTCTGCAGCGTGTAGGGCAACAGCGGCGTCCGATATGTAGCCGCGTCTTCAATTAAAGGTCCCGGGCAGCTGGATGGGTGACGCTTACCACCAAAAAAAGGGGGATAGGTGACACGATCAGGATAAATGAATGGGCCGGGATCGGAGCTGCAGTTTATGCTGCCACTCCGGTCGCCATGTTGGCCATGCCCCCCAATTCTTTGAAGAAATGTTAACTTTCTGTATCAGAAAACTTAACTATGAAACTCAACACTACACCAAGATATCCCCAAACACATTGACTAAATATAGAAAACATAGGAGCAACGATTTTCGATTTCATCCCTCAAAAAGATCCCTAAAATACCCACAAAGGACATCTGGGGATGTTTATTAGACAGCCACGAAACCCACCAAAGCCTAGACATCCTGAATTTCTCTGTGCCTCAACTTATGAGGAAGCTGTGTAAAGACGGAACAATACCTGCATAACCTCAAGCAAGCAATCATCATACAATTGCTCACTAAACCACGCTCTACCTGGCTGTCACTAAATAATACAGATCTACTGCCATCCTCTACACAACATCCAGGAGCCTCACACAATTGTTGTTCCCCAGATCAGATTTGCATTGCAAACCTTGCCTTCATGATTGAATGCAGTCTTAATTCTGCTCTGGACAGAACCAATTGCCTGAGTAGTGGCAAGACATGCTTGCTAGTCTTACTACACCCCAGGGAAGCCTACAGTAGCATTTGTCATTCCATTACTTTGTTGCCTTTCAGAGGTAGCGTATGTTTCTTACCCTTTTCCCTAACCCATGCTTCATTCTTTTTCACCAGGCAATCTAGCATTTTTTCATTAGTCAATTTCTGACGTTGGTAGGGCCTACACAAACCATGTCCATTATCAGGGCTCTCAAACACCTACTCTAATTTGCCTCTCAAGATCAGATGGCCAACTTATCATTCAGCACACTGAGGTCAGCAACTGCCTTTAATATTTGTCTGGTGGTGAGGAGGAACTTGCCATACTCATCTTATCTTAATCTTCATCACAGCAGTAGGTTAGGCCACAGGAAGAAGGTGAGAGTCAGCAAAAGCACAGGGGATAGTCCCTAAAGACAGGAGTTAGAAAAGCAGGATTGGTCTCCATATTTGAACAATGTTATATGTCGTTCTCTCAGCTCTCCATCAAGAGGGTATATTGCCTCCGTTTTCTCAACTCTTCTCCCCTCCTGAATCAGCTTGCACACCCTTTGCCTCACTTTCATCATCTTTCATGGGTTCCTTTCTCTCGTTTACCATTATATGATCTCATCTGCAGGACAAGGCACCTTTTTCTTATTCCTTTCACCCCCATTCCATTTGAGTACCAGAGTATTATAATTTCTTTCTATGTACACATCCCTCTATAAACTTAAGAACATCAAAATATACTCTGCAGGAAACCACGTGACATAAGCAAGGCCATTTAGATACCTCCATAGCCATGTGAGTGCTATTTTAGGCGAAAATAAAATTAAAAAAATAAACATAAAAGTACCCCAGGAGTGCAAAAATGGGAACATAAAATCCTGTGGTGCCCCAGGGGATTTGTGATAATATGACCCTGGTGTATTACTGAAGGTCTCCTATACATTTTTACTTTCACTCCTTGAATCAGTTACCTTTGCAGTTTGTGAAGTTCTCCAGTTTATATGAATGTAGAATGGGTCCCAAATGCATGTCTAATTGCAAAAGTCTATTGGAAGGTACTCACCTAAACAACATCGCACTGTCTAGTGTGTGGAATATAACACCCTGCCTAACTCTCATATAGAACTTTAATTGATGTGGGTAGAGGAAGTGTCCTAACATCTCAAGCGCACGGGGTAGTGGAAGGATGTAAAAGGTAAAAATTCTAGACATTTTCTACAAAAGAAAAGGAGTCGTCTTACAAACATCCAAGGTGTTAAGGAACTGTGGGGGTTATTCTAACTTTGGAGGAGTGTTAATCTGTCCCAAAAGTGACGGTAAAGTGACGGATATACCACCAGCCGTATTACGAGTTCCATAGGATATAATGGACTCGTAATACGGCTGGTGGTAAATCCGTCACTTTTCCGTCACTTTTGGGACGGATTAACACCTCCTCCAAAGTTAGAATAACCCCCTGTGTGTGCTGTGATTGAGAGCCAGCATCTTTAAAACGCTGCCTACTTCCCACTGAAGACTTCTAGACTCTAATACACCTCCGTGTGGGTGATCCGTAGACCCGTCCTCTTCCTACTGGGAACAACATCACTTGAACTCAATGCTTAATTTATAAATAAATAGGTGCCTGTGCCCAAGGTCCTCCTCTTAAACACGCTGCTGCAATTAAATGTGTGAACAGGATTACACCTCCTCGGTATTCCGTGAAGCCATCTCGGGCCTCATCAAACCATGTAAAGCCATTCCCTGCCCCTTCAGCTCACTCTTGCAGGTTTCTACTTTCTCCATTTGTGATGCTTTTTCGTTTTTCCCTCCCTCCGTCTTTCCCATATGTTTCTTTTGCTCGTAGCAAATGCTTGAGGCAGAAGATTAAGCACCGGCCCTTAAGAAAATAAGGGCCGGTGCTCCGCACCAGAAACAACAAGCACAAATTAAGCACTGCTTGAACTCTAATACATTTAGTATACCAAAAGCACACACTCGTACAGTGCATTTTCAGCTTTTGTGCATTGACAGAGTTTGTATGTACTTGGCAACAATCGCGAGCCCTTACGTGACTAGAGCTCATCAGCCATGTTCAGAACTGGCAGGAAGAACGCTTTGTTAAGAAGTAGAGTGACTCATAGCCAACAGGCCGTGCAGTTGTGGTAGAATTCTGGCAGCCTGTCCCAATGACGAATATACAGAACATTCTGAAGGTGGTGAGCAAGCAAATATAAATAATATCAGAAAAGGTGGGAAAATTGATTCAACAGAGGAGACGAGTATCAGATCCTTCTCGGTCTCGTAACACTCCCCCCTTTTCACTTGCTCATCATTTTCAGTCTCCTCACTTCTTTACTCTTCTGTCGCTCCTAATGTCACTGGCTCCCTGCCCCTCCATCGCTCATCCCTTCCTGTTTTCGGCCCGCAACCCACTCACTTTTTGTTTTCGTTCGGTCAGTCGTGGTTTATATCGGTCTCTCCTCGTTCATCCATGTTCTCTCACAAATACAGAGAGCTTTAAGTGGGGTGGGCTTTGCCAGTTCTCAAACCCAGTAGTAATCAAACACTATGGGGGTTATTACAACTTTAGAGGAGTGTTAATCCGTCCCAAAAGTGACGGTAAAGTGACGGATATACCACCAGCCGTATTACGAGTTCCATAGGATATAATGGACTCGTAATACGGCTGGTGGTAAATCCGTCACTTTTCCGTCACTTTTGGGACGGATTAACACCTCCTCCAAAGTTAGAATAACCCCCTATATTTGGAACAGGTCCCCGTCGGACCCTAAGTTCAAGTCTTTAACTTAAGGAGACAATAATACTGATCATTTTCTCAACATCGACTGTGAGGACCCATAAAGCAAATGATATCCATGCATTCCCTGATTCATTTCCCTTGTTTAACTTTATCTGGCATAGTTTAAGAGTGTTAGGTTTTTCCATTTGGATGCCTGCTGTAACTGTGATTCAAAGAGAGTGCGAGAAGGATGTACACAACTGTTGAAATACTGACATCACCAAAGGCAAAGACAATACAGTGCTTGCAGGAATGGAGAGGTTGTGTGCGAGAACTGGTGACACGGAGGAGCTGAAAGGAAGTGCGTCCAAAAAGGGCAGGGCAAAATAAGCTGCTGAAGAGGAATGCGAGGACATGTGAGGTATGCAGAGAAGCTTTTAGAAAGTTGTAGGGAGAAAAGGGTTAAAAGTTTCTAATTGAGTCAGAGGCTACTGAGTAAAGTGGTGTTAAGGGGTGAACAGGTGTGATTGAGATGCCCCAAAGACCACTGTCCTTTACTCATACCTTTTGCATTGTTTGTCACCTTAGTCATTTTCATTTCTTATTAATACTTATATTTTTAGAGCTCAGACATGAGATGGCGTGTGTGTATGTGTAAGCATGTGTATGTGAGTGAGTCAGTGACATGTAGTGAGTGATGTGTGAGATTGAGTGTCAGTATGTGAGTATAAGCGAGTCAGAGTGAATGAGACTTAGAGTAAGAGTGACTGCTAGTGGGTGAGAATGAATGTGAGTTGGAGTGTTAACGAGTGTGAGAATCACTGTGAGTGAGAATGAGAGTGACAATGAATGAGTGATAAAAACAGTAAGTTGGAGTGAGAGTGGTGCCATTGAATGAAAGTGACAACGTATTACTGAGCCAGAGTAAGAGTGAATTTGAGTGACATCAGTATGTGTAAGTCAGAGTGGGTAATAATAACTGACAGTGCGGGTGAATTATGTAGTGAGACTACAATTGAGTGTAAGAGAGTGAGGGACAATGGATGTGTCAGTGCAAGTTAGTGAAAATGAATAGGAGCGAGTGAATGAGTGTCAGTGAGTGAATGTAAGTGATCGTTAGTAAGAGTGTGTTATTATGCATATGAATCTGCCACTTGCCTAGGCATTGTGAAAGTAATTTTTGTCTTAATGAGGCACCCATGGCAAAATACGGACGTTGGCAACCCTAAGCAAGACAGGCACCTGTAAGAAAAAGCTTGCAGACTGGAGATAATTCTTGTCATAAAGGCAAAACACTAGTACTGGCATACTAGATGTCATTAGTACTGAGGCAGTTCTTGGGACAATGGTAAAATACTGGTACTGGCATACTAGTGGAAGGTCTTGGCATAGGAGCACTTGTGGCAAATGCTGATACTGGAGGTAATTATTGTCATGAGGGAAGTCAACTATGGCATATTAGAGGGGGCACAAATGAACAAAATGCTGGCTCTGACACACTTAGGTAGTTTGTCATACTGGTCAATGATGGTGTATGGATGGCAGTAATGGCAAGTTCCACAAAAGGACTTTATTATTTAACTAGTGTCATTAGAGAGCCTATAGCTTTTGAACAAATGTATGCAAAACTCTGCTTTAAAAGGTACTATCCAACCCATTCTATTCAACATTTTCACCAGGGCAGGATTCCCCGAACCCTCTAAGAAGAGATCTGGCTCAATTCAGGGCTACTATTACACCTCAGAACTTTTGAGAACACTTCTGGCCCATCATTCTCTGATACCTCTTCCTTCAACACACCTTACTAGGAGTTCCAAGGGGTAAAGGGAGTCGAAATCAACACCAGTAATCAATATTAAGAGTAACCTGTTTGGTCACACATTAATGTTTGGAGTCAGAGATTAAAGTTCAAAGGTTTATTACAAATTTAAGACCACATTTATGTAAATGAGTCTCAGGAACATGCTATATAAATACAAAATCACTAAAGATGAAGTAAAGCATTGAATCAGATTAAATCACACAAGCATAAGGCATACATCAGTCTCGGTTTCAGCAATACAAAGGCTGAGGAAGAAAATCTGATGGTCAATACCCACTTCGACCTCTCAGCTGCATTCAACACTGTATCCCACCATACCCTCATCACCAGACTAACAATATCAGCATTAAGCAAAATGCCCTCAAGTGGCTGCTTCCTTCCTGATAGGACGTACACAGAGCATCCGCCTGCCTCCCTTCACCCCTGAACCCAAGAACATCATATGTGGCGTACCCCAAGGATCATCTCTCAGCCCCACATTGTTCAAGACATACATGACCTCCCACGCCCACAGTCTCAACATAATTTCCTACGCAGATGACACACAACTTATGCTCTTGCTCACCGAAGACCCATCCACCACCAGAACAAACTTCTGCGATGCTATGACCAATGTGGCCAACTGGATGAGAGCCAATTGCCTTAAACTCAACTTCAACAAGAGAAGGACATATCGTTGGGAAAAACAAAACCATATGGGACCATAGCTGGTGGCCAGCTGAACCGAGACCTACACCCGCTCCAACAGACCATGCAGCAACCGAGGCATCATCCTTGACAGCAAAATGACCATGAAACAACAAATCAACGCAATTACTTGCTCCTGCTTCCACACCCTCCACACAATACGCAGAATCTTCTGATGGATACCAGTCAACACCAGAATCCATGCCCTCTTTACTGTTTGCCTGAACTACGGTGACGCAGTCTTCTCTGGCATCTCTGCTCAGCTCCTCAAAAGTCTCCACACCATGCAGAATACTACAGCTAGAATCATCCTAGACCTCCCCAAACAAACTCACATCACCCCCTCACCTCAGAAACCTCCACTAGCTCCTGCACTAGAAGAGATGCCAGTTCAAGATCCTCATGCATGTCAAAAAGCCCTACCCGATTAAGGACTGGCCTACATCAACCACTGACTGAACTTCCATCAACTCGCCAGACAGCAACACTCCTCCTCTCTTGCCCTTCCACACGACCCCGCATCTGCCTCAGCGATGGCTGTTCCCTCTCCTACATAGCTGCCAAGACCTGGAATGACCCTCCACCTCCGAACATCACCCTCCTTTGTAGACTTCAGAAAGAAACTTAAGGCCTGTTTTTTTTTTTTTTTTTACAGAGACCGTGCACCCCAGCGCCCAGACATCCCTAGGGGTAACAGTTGCTGCACTCTACAAATTCTGATTGATTGATTGAGTATACAATTTGCGATCCTCTTGGCTAATCATTTGAAAACTAATTTAATCTAAATATTCTAATTAAGCTACAAGAGAGATCCTAATCATCTCTCAGGAAACATAGAAAAATGGGAATAATCGGAAAGTCTCAGCATAGCAGAAACCTCAGTAGAAGTTCTAATAGAGAGATGTGCGTAGCATAAAGCCACACAACCAGATTAAGAATGGAAAGGTCTATACCAGGCTAAGTCTCAGGGGAATCCACTCTAGTCAAAGGGGTAAAAGGGTCCGCTGCTGTCTAACTAAATGAATTCCAACTTCAAGAATCCATGTAATCAACAGCAGTAATTTTCCATCTTCTGTGCACAGTTAGAAATTGCAGTTCCTATCATACTTTCATCCTATGAAGCAAACATCAGGACAACCTTGAGTATCTCCCAGAACCTGGTGCAAACAGAGGAGTATTCCTCTTCTTCGGTTTGTTAGCACTCCTTGTTCTTGCCAACATATCCTCCTGTATTGCATTATCTCAAATGCACAACATGCCTTTCAATAACTGTAGACTTGTGCAGTCACACCTGCAAATAAAAAAATAATAAAACGCGAGCAAAACTCCATGTTGAAGGTTAAGCATAAAAAAACAACATTTCAGGCCTTCAGTCGAGCTAACTTAGTAGACGATTCAGTGCACATTTGAGATACATAGCTTATACATGCATTTTTCTTCATAGATGCAACATAATTTTGAATAACTGTGATTATACATTGTTCAGTTATAATACTAAAATCCAGATACATTATTAATTTAAACACATGTGTTAAAGGTATTACCTTTTTTACTTGCGAGTGCACCTTAAATAATATGATTTTGATGCACCACTTGACACTAGTAACATTAAAACACATGATACACGTTTTGTTGATTATACTTTGTGTGTCACTGCTGCAGCACATAATGGCACAGCTGAATTATGCATTTTTAATCCCCCCCCTCTGATGATCAATTAAGTCATCACAATCCTATTAAATCCCTCAAATGAGACCGGCTGAAATCTTGTTGTTTTCATCAGTGTCCGTCTAGATTCTCACAAAAGCTTCATATCCTAATAATATTTACACTGATTCTCCTCCAAGTCAACCTCCACTCTCTTTCACTTTGCCTGTTCAACCTTCATCCTCTGATAGGTTTTGAACCCCACAATCAGATTTATTGCACATATGGCAATAGCTTCAAAACAAAACCTACAACTCCACTTCCCAGATTTCCAAACCATCTGCCTACAGCAGCAGATCCATCTCCAATAGCCTCCCAGACACCTGTTGCGTCCAACTCCTTAAAATCCTTACTCAATCCAGAAATATTCTGAATGTAATTTTTCCAAGTCCTTGCTTTTGTCTATGATGGTCATACAGCATTGCTGAACTTTTAGCATCAAGCAGACTCTGCCCTCTTTTGTGAGTAAATGTCTAATGCAAGTCTATTCCACAAAACCATAAATCTTAACAGTACCATCTCTGTATTCATAAGCAAAAAGACATTTCCTCTGCTATTTGCCAATGTACCCACTATTGTAAACCGCGTCCTAATCTTCAAATCATTCAACATCACTCCCACATGTGGGATCAACACACCAAAAATATCTCCTACTTCCTCTCCAGCACTAACACCTCTTCTAGTTCTCGGTTTCCTATCCCACACAGTATCGTTGAAATGTTCTACATGGTACATCTTTGGAAAAACTATACCAAACTACCGTGCCACTCTTTAGGTAATTTAAAATAAGCACACTGTCCATAAATATAATAAACTCCAGGAATCTCAGAATCCTTACCATCGAAAAATAATTAATTCTTTCCTCTGACATCAAAGATATCTTTACATTCATTCTTCCATTTGAATATCGGGTTCAAATAACTTTGATCAGTGTGAATACACAGTTTTCCCTTATGCTGCCAATCTAGTGCTAGTTTAAGTTTCCTTTCACTTGTTGTTTAATTTCCTCTCTAGTCCACCTATGATATTTCTTAAGATATTTATCAGTTTCAGATTTGGACTCTAAATCTCTGCTTCTATCCCCCAGTAAATTCAAAACTTTCTTCTCCATATTAGTCATTTTCATTTTAACAAGTCAAATTATGTCTGTGTGCATATGCAGTGTCGAATGGCTTGAGACATACAAAATACTTTCCTGTTGTTTTGGCACCTTTAAAATAAGGAATTTTATTCAGATGTTTGAGCATGGGAACTTATGAAAAAACAAAATCATCATTTGAAGAATAATATTGGAAACTGCCCTGCCTATAAAATATACTCAGTAGGAGACTACAAGAAACACCATATGTCAAATGAATGTAATGGTAAGTGATGCCCTCTGAAACAGAAGCCGGTAACTGCGCACAAACATAGCAATCCCTTGTAAACATAGTATTGCTGTATTCATAGAGCAATCTAAAATATATGTTTGCAGAATAATCTCCTCTAGAACCATCTATGTGCAAACCCTTATTATCTAATCTATATAAGCCACTATCTCTAGGACTCAGTGTTTGCAGGGGAACATTAGGCAATATGTCACTTGTTGCAGAAGGAGTGGGAGAAAATGATCATATCAATAAAATAACTAATACAAGGGAAACCAGGAATAATGCACCTACTATGTATGTACAACTACAGGTCTGATTAGCTTGCATGATCTCTCTAGAATCAGACCTTTAAGGTAAAACATAGCAGCAACAGAGTATTCTCCGTCTGTTCCACCTGTGCAAAGCAGCAAACCAAAGTCAAAGTGATGAGCATTAGCAGATAGATTTACAAAGTCTTTGTGAATCTTCCTTGGCCCTACTCCTTATTCTTCTAAAGGACAGCCTTACACTCCATCTATGACTCTGGCCTCAGTACTCTTCTTAATTCCCCAACAAAGTCAATACAAGCTCTCTAAAATATGCACAGTTCAAATTCACTGATAATTACATCCAAATTGAAATGCCACAATCTATCCAACAGCACAGTAACATCAAAATAAAATTTAAACACAATGTTCACCTCAAAGATATTCAGTTGGACCTACAGTGTTCTTCCAAATCTCCCCAAATGTTCTCTCTTTGTTACCTGAAGCAAAGTATGTCCATTCAAGTGAAGAGTACCACTGAAAGGACACTTTTGTTCTTTTTGACCTCCTCAGTGACAATCCTTCGTTCTCGCTTTCACTTTGATCAGAGTTCTCAGTATCCTCTGGAACTGACTGAGGTGCACGCTCATTTGACAAATTAAAATTTGCTCTTTCTTGTCTTCTGGGCCAATGTTCTCTAGCTTCCACCTGCTTTCTTATAACACTATGGGCCAGATGTATAAAAGTTCCATTTTGCATTTCCTAATTAGCAAATCCTAAGAAATAGCTATTTAGGAACAGCAAAATGGTGTGTAGGAAAATAGCGATTCCTACAGAGTCGCAGTCGGTATTAGGAATTTGCTATTTAGGGAATGTCCCACCATTCGTTCCTCTGGGCCTAAAGGCCCATAGGTACAAATAGTTTTGCTTTTCCAAATTTGCTATTTCCTAAATGGAAATTGCAAATTAGGAAATGCACAACCGAGGGTGGCTATGGAACTACAGCTGCCCCCCCTTGGTGCACCCCCCCCCGAAAAAAGTGGTGCACATGTAAAGCGCACAAATTCCCTAAGGGTATGTGCGCTACATGTCACTTAAAAAAAATAATTTTGTGTGCTTTTTTAAAAATTGCACTTGGTTACCATCGACTTGGAGTCGATGGTAATAGCATTTAGAATTGCATGGTACATGTGCTTAGGAAATCGCAGATAGGAATTCGCTATTTGTGACTTCCTAATTTGATAATTGTAAATTGCTATTTCTGTAAGGTAGAAATCGTAATTTGCAACCATGTTTATGTTTTGGTACATCTGGGAAGGCCATTTAGCATTTCTTAATGGCCCAAAATAGCGATGCGGTTTGTTAAGAAATGCTAGATGTCTTTATACATCTGACCTTATGTCCTTCTTCAGGGTCTGAATCTGAAGTTGACTCATTTGCCTCTACAGGACAAGACTCTCTGGTATCAGATTCAATTGCAGAACTCTCCAGACCCCACCAGACCGAACATGTGCTGATTCAGTCTCTGTTTGCTCCCCAACAGCTTGACTAACCTGCTCCTGTTGTCGCTCTGTTACCACCAGTACTTCTGAATCAGGTGTTCTCACATTTACAGGACATTCAACTCGGGAAGTATAGAAAGTATGGAGACCTCCACTTTTAGGCGCTGTTGTGGTTACCAAGATGACTTGATATGGCCTATACCAACAATGCTCCAAACATGTCTTCCTTATGTGTTTTTACCAAGACCTAGTCGCCGGGACTGAGGTCCTGGCAGTGTCCCTGATGTGGAGTGACTGTAGCTCCTTCAACCTGATGCGACACAGACCGCACCATGTCAGCTAGCTCTTTACAGTAGACAAGGACCATATCATCTGTAATGTTCACAAGTACATTCGCAGGAATAGCTGGCAATCTCATTGCCCTACCCATGATAATATCATGGGAGGACAGTCCTGTCTTCCGATCAGGTACACTGCGAAGACTCTTCAACACAAGTAGCAAAGCATTAGGCCATTTCAAAGATGTTAAAGCACACACGTTTGCCAGTCTACTCCCATTCACCTGTTCAACAAGACCTGGAGCCTGAGGTCTACAGCTGCAATGTAATCTCTGTTCCACTTGCGCACAACATTATTAAAATGAGGCTGGCAATCTGATTCCAGAGAAGTCGGGAAGCCAAACCTGGGTATAAACTCCATCAACAACAGTTTTGCTACAGTGAGACGGTAATTTTTTCTGGTTGGGTAAGTTTCAACCCAATGCGTGAAGATGCATGCAATCACCAGGACATATCTCAGCCTGTTACACATAGGCATCTCGATAAAGTCCAACTGGACACTGTCAAATAGTCCTCCTGATTTTCCTATGTGACTTAGGGGGTCATTATGACCCCAGCGGTCGGTGCAATAGTGGCGGTAGTACCGCCAACAGGCTGGTGTTATATATCGCCATATTATGACATTGGCGTGTTGGCAAAAGCCAAACCACCAATGTTACACACCGACCGCCACGCAGCCGTCACTAGGCCGCCCACGGCAATATGACCCCGCCCACCACCATGGTTTCCGTGGTTTTTGTACCGCCACAGAAACCATGGCGGTAGGCACTGTCAGTGCCAGGGAATTCATACCCTGGCACTGATAGGGGTCTCCCCCTCTCCAGAGTCCTCCCCTACCATCCTCCCCAACATAAACACACATACACAAACGGCAAAACACACGCATACACACATTCACCCACGCATGCATACATCCATGCACACACCCACCCACACACACTAACATACAAAAAAGCACACACACATTCACACATCACAACATACACGCACACTCACATTCATACACGCCCCACACCCGCATGCATGCACACAGACACAAACACTCAGCCCCACACACACACACACACAACACCCCCCACCCCTCTCTCCTGTCGGAGCACCCGACTTACCTGCTTGCATGGGGTCCTCCAGCAGGAGACAGGACACATCGCTGCTGCCCGCAGCAGAGTCTGCCAGCCGAACACCACCAAGGCATATCATGGGTCATGATATGGTTGGCTGCATTCTTCTGCCGACCTTGCCGCCATGACCGTAGCCGGAATTCCACCAGCCTTCTGGCGCAATTCCGGCTACGGTCATATTATGGTGGACAGTAGGTAGCCACGGCGACGGTCTTCTGGCAACTGTTGCCGTAGGGGTCATTGACCCCCATTATCATAATGAGGGCCTTAGTGTTACTCCGGTTCTCTTTCCATCATTGTTCTGCTGGCACACAACATATCTGTAACACAACGCTTCAGCCATCAACCTGGGATCGGACCATATATGCCTAAACAACATCACCATGGCATCTCTACTAACATGAGCTGGACCATAGAAATGCCTAGCCACTGGAGGAACAAACTATTTGGTAATTCCGGTCTTCGATCCATTGAAACCCAAATGTCATCATCTGTTTTGACCCAGCCTGCTGTAACCCAATTCTGCTGTTCTTCTTCTGATGCTTCTTCCTGAAGCCGCTTTAGCTCCTCGTATGTATCTGCGGTTGTTAACAAAAGGTTGTAGTTGGTTTAATCCATTCCTTCATTTGTATACTCTCCATAAAAAGTACAGAATTTGTGAGCAAACTACTTTGCGACCGCATCAACATAATTATTACCCATTGTTACATAATCAATCATTTCCACTAGTGTGTGCAGGGCACTTGATCACTGCAACCTGTTCAGGTGGTTGTAACACTTCAAGAAGGTTCCTTACTTGCTCGCCATTCCAGATTGGGGATCCTGAAGACATCATGAACCCCCACTGGGGCTATAATGGTCTAAAGTCATGAATGACACCAAAACCATACTGACTATCGGTAAAAATTATCACCTTTAGCTGGTCTGAAACAGCTTGCTCTAGGAAGAGTAATCAGTTCAGCCACTTATGCAGAAAATTTTCCTTGAAGTCCGGAAGCTTCAACAACTCCTGAAATTGTCCTGACCGCATAGGCAGTTCTCAGGCTTTCTCCACTGTCTTGTAACACAAACCATCAATGTGCAGTACAAAATCAGATTCAGGTAGTGGCTCATTTTGTATATCTAATCTCGGTTTGGTGCACAGTTCAGTGACATCGAGGCAATCATGATTCACTTCACATTCATCATTTTCATGATACATGATGACAGGTAACAAGGCGGCTGGATTTAGAAGACCACAGAGCATGACAGTCACACTTTCCACCGCAAGAATTACTTATGCATACTTAGTAAGGCAGCTACTTGTCAAATGCTAGGTTCTAATCCTTGTCAACAATAACTCCACAGAATGGGGAACACACAGTTGACGGGTGACCCATTACAGGGGGCCTGATCCACAAAGGTAAACTTGGACTTTTGGTCTACGTTTGCGACTTTTCGATATTCACAAATGTAAGTTACGAGTGGTATCTTTACGTATGCACTGGGGCGGATTATCTGCTCTTAGAGTGGATTATCCGCACTAGGGGTAGATCATCTGCCCTCAAGACGTAATCATTGTAATTTCACACATCTGCACACTGTCAATCCCACCTGCAACCCCGCACCAACACCAGATACTAGCAGCACACATTCAAGGCTCCGTTTTTCTACAACAACACTGCACCTTCCTGCTCTGAATGCCCTAAAAACCTACCTTTTAGGAGGAAGAAAAATTATACAGAGGAGGCGACCACCATGATCCTCAAATTCATAGTGAGGAACTACAAAAGACTGCATGGTCTTCCCCCCTACAGCAGCAGTTCCTCACAGAAGGCAGCCCTATGGCAGCAGTTGGCCATGGCTGCCACTGCATTGGGGGAGGATTTACTGACTGTCATTGGTTTTAAAAAGAAGTCGCAGAATGAGAAGAGGAGGGTGAAGGAGAAATACAGCAGGATAGAGGTGGCCAGAGCTATTCCAGCTGCCCCAACTAAACCCCACCTCCAACTCACCGCACTTGAGAGGGATGTCCGCTCCACCATTGACCCCCACCAGCTCCATGGGCTGCCTTTGAATGATGACCTCAATGTGGTTCCAGGTAATATGTAATGATACTAACAATGTCACTAAATGACCAATGTCTGTGATACTCTACAAATGTGACCATGAATATTGTCCCAAGTATGTGCAATTTGCATAGTGAGCTAGACCCTTGTGTCTCATTTCTTAAATAACACTACAAGTCTCAGAATCCTTTGTGCTGGCAATTGCAACTTTCAGTTCCTCATTCCCAAACAGTGGCCCATCACTGCTGCCTCATCCACTTAACAATAGTAAATGGCAATAGATAATGTCCCTCATTCACCTACCACTGCGTTTGGCATGTAGATGCAGTTGTATACATATGTGACAGGTTGCACACATTCAAATAACTTGGTTGAGTCTGGTGACCTTTCATTTATGTTGCCACATACAGCCAGAGTACAGTCACACACTGGAGCAGAGGTCCTTGCACCATCAGGGAGGCAGCGTTATGGAGCACATCAACCATACCATCAGCACAAACTGGTACAAACTGGTACGTAAATATGTTATGTTATGTTATAGAGGTTTATATAGCGCCCAACTGCCAACGGCCTCGTAGCGCTTCTACAGCCATAGTGATGACATACTGCTTAAAAAAATTATTCAGGGGATTAAGTTTTAAATACCCATGTCTTCAATTCTTTTCTGAACAACAACTCTTGAGAATTGACTCTCAACTTGAGAGGAAGGTTATTCCAAAGTAACGCGCCTTGATAGGCTACCGATCTTCCTCCCCATCTGGCTTTCCTCATGATTGGAACTTTAGCCAGATTAGCTGAGGAGGATCTAAGAGGTCTAGCTGGAATATAGGCCTGAGCAAGAGTTTTCAACATTTCAGGTCTCTTCTCAAATATAGATCTGTGAACATGGCACAGGGTCTTGAATTGAATCCTTTCTGCTACCGGGAGCCAGTGTAAAGAAACAATTCCTGGCCGTATTGAGTGATGTTTTGTACTCTTTGCAGTCTCTGAATTACATATTTCGGGGAGCCAATGAACAACGCATTTCCATAGTCAATCCGGGCCCCAATCAGTGCCTGGATAACCATTCTCCTCGCTGTGAAAGGTAAAATAGTTAACACCTTCCTCAAGGTCCTTAGCAGAGCAAAGGCCGTTCCTGCTACTTTATTTGCATGTTGGGCCATTGAGAGAAGGGGATCAAGCCATACCCCGAGGCTTTTAATCAGGCCTTTGGGGGGGGGAGGGTCGATATTCCTCTCAGTATGCTAGAGTTAGAAGGGGGGATTTTATTTCCAAAAAACATAACCTCCGTTTTATCATCGTTGAGCTTTAGTTTACTATCAGCCATCCAGGTTGCGACTGCCTTCATACAAGGGCCTAAGGCTAGGCCCATATCCGGATGGGAGTTAGAGAAGGAGACTATCAGCTGCGTATCATCGGCATAAGAAACTATGTTCAGTCCGAAGGGCTCAACTATGCCTGCTAGTGGCCTCATGTAGATGTTAAAAAGCAATGGACTCAAGGCCGAGCCCTGGGGGACACCACAGCTGCTAAAAGTGCTCCTAGAGATACATTCTCTGTCAAGTACCTGAAAAGACCTTCCATATAGGAAGGAGCAAATCCAATCTAACGCAGACCCGTCAATCCCACATCCTTGTACCCTTTCTATAAGGATTTTCAAATCAACTGTATCAAAAGCGGCACTTAGGTCAAGGAGGATAATCGCAGTTTCCATACCTGAGTCCATCCTCTTCCTTACCTCTTCTGTTATGGCAATCAAGGCAGTTTCAGTACCATGTTTAGGTCTGAAACCCATCTGGGTCGGATGTATAACATTATTTTCTTCCAGGAAAGAGGATAACTGAGAGTGTACATGTTTCTCAGCCAATTTAGAGATTAGGGGCAACAATGAAATTGGTCTAAAGTTACTCAGTATCTTAGGGTCCAGGCTGGTTTTCTTCAGGAGTGGCTTGACAATGGCTTGTTTCCAATGATCAGGTACTATGCCGTCCCTCAGAGAATTATTAATAAGATTCTTTATTATCGGCCCTACTACTGAGATTCCCAAGGATAAGACCTGGGGAGGGGCCGGGTCAAGCGGAGAGCCCGATTTTGTTGATCTCATTAGACTGATAACTCTATCCAGACTGATAGGAGTAAAATTAGTAAAAATAATTACCTCCCCGGCCTCATGGTTTATTCTCTCCTGTCCTATATTAGAGGTATTAGGAAATGCAAGGTAAAATTCTGGATTTTGTCCAGGAAAAAGCTAGCCAGCTCTTCAACATGTTGTTGGGGGGAATCTCTACTTTCTACTTCCTCTCTTGGATGGATAAGATCTTTTAGGGCATTAAAAATCTCCTTAGGAGAGTTGGCCGCCGCTTCGATTTTTCCTGCATAATAGATCGCCTGAGCTTTTTTTATTTCCAGGTGATAGTCTCGGATCAAATTTTTATAATCCTTTTTCATGGATTCATTTTTGGTGCAGCACCATCTCCTCTCAAGTTTCCTACACTCTCTTTTTTTCTCCAGTAGATCGGCATTGTACCACGGAGGTGACTTCTTACGCCGGGTGCAATTAGACGAGGAGAGAGGTATAATCTCATCTAAGCTGTTCTCTATCCATTTATTAACAGAATGCGAAAAGGCAGTTATATTATTTGTGTTTATGCTCCCTGGTCTGTTTTTCTCCAGTGCGGAGACAAAATCTACGGATTTTAGCCTATGCCATTTCCACCGACGAGGGGGTACCCCCCTGTGTGGGGTCTTGTAGTGCGTAAGGTGTAATTCCATTTCTACAAGAAAATGATCTGACCAAACAAGCGGGGAAGATAGTAAACATTTTAAATTAGGATTATTAGAGAAAGCCAGGTCAAGAGTATGGCCCTTAACATGGGTGGGGCCCTGAATAAGTTGATTTAGATCACATGCATTCATCTCTGCTATCAACCTCTTGGAAGATGCAGTATCTATATTTTCTATATGGAGGTTGAAGTCACCCAGCACTAAAAAATTACATTTAGTGTATGTTATTTGTGAAATGTGTTCTGCTAGTGACATTATAAAATCTCCCATAGGACCAGGTGGACGGTAGAGCAGTATCCCCGAGAGTGTATAATGAGGGTTTACATTGATCGCAAACGACATGCTTTCGCAGCCTTTAATTAGGGTAGGGGCACACTCGATCTTACATGTGTCTCTGAGGATGACTGCAATGCCTCCTCCTCTGCTAGGTCTGTCCACTCTACTAATCTTATATCCAGAGGGGAGGGCCATGACAATATCTGGTAAGGAGCTTTCATCCAGCCAAGTTTCAGTTAGAAACAAGGCCAGGGGTTCAGTTTGTTCTATCAGGAGGTGGATGTCCCTAGCATGCGCTCCTAGTGAGCGACAGTTAACTAGACATATCGGAAATCTAACATAATTCTTCGCTTGTTGGTAGTTTGTAGGTGCTTTATGTAACCAGGCACAACTGGGGCATCTAAAGTTAACCTTATCTGGGTCTAGACTGTTATAGCATAGGACTGAGGAGTTTTTATTAAGAAGAAGTAGTTCTTCACTTGAATAAGTAATACCTATCCCTCCGGTTAGGTCTCGGGCATAATTTCTGGGCTCTTGGCTCGTTCTGGCGCGGACGGGCGCAGACGGGCTTGCCTTTGGCGCGCCTTCGCCGCGCCATAGGCGCGCCCGCTGCGCGCGCCCGCTGCGCACCGCACTCCTGTTGTGGCTAATGTAGCCCTCCAGCACTGAAAGCTGGAGCGCTAACCCCCCAAAATGGCGGCCGAAAAACGGAGCAAACTACTAATAAAAGCGCGCGTCTCGTTTCTAGAGCACACCAGTGCCAAGTGCAATTTAAAAAAAAGACAAACTTCAGATTCACTTTTAACAATTTTTAAAACTTTAAAACAAAATTAAGTTAAGACAGTAAATTCGCCGTATAACATAAGAGGGAGAGGCACAGGGGACCTCCGCCTACCTTCAGGTGCGCGCCGCGCTCCTGTTGTGGCTAATGTAGCCCTCCAGCACTGAATGCTGGAGCGCTAACTCCCCAAAATGGCGGCCGAAAAACGGAGCAAACTACTAATAAAAGCGCGCGTCTCGTTTCTAGAGCACACCAGTGCCAAGTACAATTTTAAAAGAGACAAACTTCAGATTCACTTTTAACAATTTTTAAAACTTTAAAACTAAATTAAGACAGTAAATTCGCCGTATAACATAAGAGGGAGAGGCACAGGGGACCTCCGCCTACCTTCAGGTGCGCGCCGCGCTCCTGTTGTGGCTAATGTAGCCCTCTAGCACTGAAAGCTGGAGCGCTAACCCCCCAAAATGGCGGCCGAAAAACGGAGCAAACTACTAATAAAAGCGCGCGTCTCGTTTCTAGAGCACACCAGTGGCAAGTGCAATTTAAAAAAAGACAAACTTCAGATTCACTTTTAACAATTTTTAAAACTTTAAAACTAAATTAAGTTAAGACAGTAAATTCGCCGTATAACATAAGAGGGAGAGGCACAGGGGACCTCCGCCTACCTTCAGGTGCGCGCCGTGCTCCTGTTGTGGCTAATGTAGCCCTCCAGCACTGAAAGCTGGAGCGCTAACCCCCCAAAATGGCGGCCGAAAAACGGAGCAAACTACTAATAAAAGCGCGCGTTTCGTTTCTAGAGCACACCAGTGCCAAGTGCAATTTTAAAAAAGACAAACTTCAGATTCACTTTTAACAATTTTTAAAACTTTAAAACTAAATTAAGTTAAGACAGTAAATTCGCCGTATAACATAAGAGGGAGAGGCACAGGGGACCTCCGCCTACCTTCCAGGAGAGGGTCCTAACGCTTACATTGTGATCATTCTACTCATAGATACAGCCAAACCTGTGAAATCAACTAGGAAATGTTGCGCATCATGTGTCAACTACAATGTTAACTGAAAACACACATATGATTGTAGGCCCTGTGACATTGTCCAGAAAGACATAGCCGGCAGTGATCTCTGCTACATGTATGGGTGTGACATCTAGTCAGGCACCACACACTGGGCGGATGTTGGACACTGGTAAGTATACCTAAAAATGACTTTACTAAATGCTTATGTTCGTAAACTGTGAATTAATTGTCAGCAGTATGTGTTGTGTGACTAATATGACTTGTCACTCATTTCCATGGCTCATAACAGCATACCACATCATAACATGTTGGCTAATGAAAGGTTCACTTAAAAGCTATGTGTACGGTACATACCTAAGTGTTCATATTAGCCCTCATATAGGGGGATTTGGTGTAGGTGAGTGCAGCAAGTCTCTATGTTACAAGCCATTACGCCTCACCTCAGGAGATGTAAGGTGTTTGTGCATCCCTAGGTTTGCACGGTTCTGTTACTCAGGGGGAAATGTCAAAATTCATGGGTGTTGTGTGGAGACAACCCCTGCAACCCTCATGGAACACCACCCAAATGCAGAGTAAGGCAACACAGTGATTTGCACAGCCTTGCCTCACTCCAAGGCTAGTAGGCCATTCAAAGCCATGCAAAGTGTCTTGGGTGGCAGCATAAATATGATTTAGTAGTGTGTGCAGCCAGAGTTGCACAAAAAGTAATGCTCCGGTGGCTCGAGGGGCTCATAAATATGCCCCCAGTTCTCTTATGGAGATGGTTAGTCATAACTAGTTTGTAAATCCATGACATGGATACTTGCTGACAAAATTCCAGGGCTCAAAAGCTAAAGGAATGATGTGGATGATGGGTGTACTGATGCCAGCAGGCTTGTGTTTGGGGAGGGGGGTGTGGCTGGTGAGGTGAATGTAGGGGAGGTGAAGCATATACATCTAATGATTGAATGGCACAACATGAAACCAGTAAAGGTAGGGATCACCTCAGCTTCTCCAATTGAACGAATTGTGTGATCCTAGACCAATGTTTATTTCACTTTGCCTCCTCTCCCTCCATAATCAAATATGGAATACAGGGTATACAACTGGTAGTAAAATAGACCGGGGTGGAGTAGAATGAATGTCACCCAAATCTTGGTTGATAATTGTGCATATCAAACTTGTACTCTGCAATGCACTGACAAGATCTGATGTGCAATGGTGAACCACCTCGGCATGTTGTGGAAGCCTTCTTTAGAAATTCGAAGAGACCACATCATGCTTATGATGCATAATGTTCCTAAAAATGAAGGTGTGTTCAAATGTAGGAAGTGGAGGACACTAGTTATTTCTGTCCTGTAGATCTCCTTAGCCTCCAAGTGCCTGTAAGTGTGATACCTAGTTGATATGAGGGCTGTGTTGAATTAACAACTGACCAGTTTTGCTGCTGACCAGGGGGCTGCATCTAAGGGTCAGGAGGCACACATGTGGCCACCCACCTTTAACTTGAAGATCACTGGTCTATACCTATTACATGTACATGACAAATCATCACCATCATCCTTTGCACTTAGATATAGACATGAATGTTACTTTACAGCTGCTGGCAGGACTACCTCAGTGATCCAGATGACACTATCTAGGGGTTTGGGAGACATACTGGCTGCAGCAGTCAAACCCACTTCCATCTCTCTGTCAGATAAGCGTGCCATATAGTGTTGTGGACTATTGATACCCTACTCATGCACAATAACCAAATCCTTGTGGAAGGGCATTATCAGATATAGACTCTTTTGCATCTCACCTGAATTTGGGGTGTAAAATGTCCCCAACATAATCAGTGATGTGTGTTTCAAGTGTTCATATTCACATATAATTCATGCAGAACATTATGTATGATGTCACTTCCTTCACAAGCTGCTGGATCAAGGACCACATCTTCTGTTACACACTCATGGAGCCAGGTCCAGCAGCTGACATCAAGTGGGAGCTCAATAACACACAAAGCTGTGGTTGGAACTGGCGAGTCTGCTTTTGCATTGCACATCTGCATTGAACACCTCAATGCTACAGTGTGAGCAGTCAACTGAAGGTGTACACAAACAAGGTCACATGTGTAACTCCTGTTGATTCCAAGATAATTTGACTCCGTCTTTGTGTTGCACTGTATGATATTCTAAGGGAAATACTTAGGTGGTCACTACAACCCTGGCGGTCGGTGCTAAAGCGGCGGTAAAACCGCCAACAGGCCGGCGGGAAAAAAAATGGAATCACGACCGTGGCGGAAACCGCCAACAAAGACAGCCACTTTAACACTCCGACTGCCACGGCGGTACAAACAAACAGTGCGGCGGTCACCGCCAACAGACAGGCGGGAGTCAAAGTACCGCCCACAGTATCACAACAGTCCAATCCGCCACCTTTTCCGGGGCGGATTAACCGCTGATAAAAACACGGCGGAAACAGGCATTTCGAAGGGAAAACGCTCACCTCTACACACCCCACGAGGAATGAGGACACCAGGGACCCGGAACTCCAAATCCTCCCAGCTATAGTCTTCCTGCTCCTCTACCAGGAGCACGTACGCCGGCGCAGAAGACAACGGTGAGTACTGCACCTACGACACAGGGAAGCGGGGAGGGAAAAAACAGTGACACACACACGCAACACCCCCACCCCCACCCTCACCCACTACAACACACACACTAATACATATCTATACATCACAGTTACACCCCCCAGATCCCCTGGAAGAATGCAAAGACAAAAGGAAATGACTGTAACCATTGAAATATATTGAAATCCAGCAATCAAAAATATATACACACTAAAAACTATTATATACACCAAATTTACAAGTCCAGGCATTGTACCAGGCATTGTCCGTGGACCACTGGGCCCAAAAAACATGGGCAAAGCCCACACCGGATACCTGACCTAAACGGAGAGAACACTGCAGGGGCATCAGATAGCAAAACTACAGGCACCTCAGGGGGAAGGGAAGGGGGGGCCATCAGCTGGATGAGTGCACGACGCCAGATCCACAAGGGGGCTCCATGCCCACTGTTCCATCCTGGGGAGTGCAAAGCCACAGTCTCTCAAGTCTCTACAGTGGGTGGGTTTCCTACTGTTCCATCCTGGGGAGTGCAAAGCCACAGTCTCTCAAGTCTCTACAGTGGGTGGGTTTCCCACTGTTCCATGCTGGGGAGTGCAAAGCCACAGTCTCTCAAGTCTCTACAGTGGATGGGTTGCCCACTGTTCCATCCTGGGGAGTGCAAAGCCACAGTCTCTCAAGTCTCTACAGTGGGTGGGTTTCCCACTGTTCCATCCTGGGGAGTGCAAAGCCACAGTCTCTCAAGTCTCTACAGTGGATGGGTTTCCCACTGTTCCATCCTTGGGAGTGCAAAGCCACAGTCTCTCAAGTCTCTACAGTGGGTGGGTTTCCCACTGTTCCATCCTGGGGAGTGCAAAGCCACAGTCTCACAAGTGGATAACAGTCTCCACTGGTTCTGGAGGGTGCCTGTTGGCCAGAGTGTTTTTTCCTGTGCAGGAATGAGGTACTGGATGCATGTCTCCACTGGTTCTGGAGGGGGCCTGGTGCCCAGAGTGCATTGTGCAGTCCTGTCCGACACAGATGCGGCACTGCCCCTGCCGCTCATGGGCCAGCGGTGCGTGAGATGGTGGTCCCCTGTTCAGCGGAGCTTGAGATGGCGGTCCCCTGTTCAGCGGTGCTTGAGATAGCCGTGCCCTGTTCAGCGGTGCTTGAGATGCCGGTCTCCTGTTCAGCGGTGCTTGAGATGGCAGTCCCCTGTTCAGCGGTGCTTGAGATGGCGGTCCCCTGTTCAGCGGTGCTTGGGATAGCCGTGCCCTGTTCAGCGGTGCTTGAGATGGCGGTCCCCTGTTCAGCGGTGCTTGAGATGGCGGTCCCCTGTTCAGCGGTGCTTGAGATGGTGGTCCCCTGTTCAGCGGTGCTTGGGATAGCCGTGCCCTGGTCAGCGGTGCTTCAGATGGTGGTCCCCTGTTCAGCGGTGCTTGAGATGGCGGTCCCCTGTTCAGCGGTGCTTGAGATGGCGGTCCCCTGTTCAGCGGTGCTTGAGATGGCGGTCCCCTGTTCAGCGGTGCTTGAGATGGCGGTCCCCTGTTCAGCGGTGCTTGAGATGGCGGTCCCCTGTTCAGCGGTGCTTGGGATAGCCGTGCCCTGTTCAGCGGTGCTTGAGATGGCGGTCCCCTGTTCAGCGGTGCTTGAGATGGCGGTCCCCTGTTCAGCAGTGCTTGAGATGGCGGTCCCCTGTTCAGCGGTGCTTGGGATAGCCGTGCCCTGGTCAGCGGTGCTTTAGATGGTGGTCCCCTGTTCAGCGGTGCTTGAGATGGCGGTCCCCTGTTCAGCGGTGCTTGAGATGGCGGTCCCATGTTCAGCGGTGCTTGGGATAGCCGTGCCCTGTTCAGCGGTGCTTTAGATGGCGGTCCCCTGTTCAGCGGTGCTTGGGATAGCCGTGCCCTGTTCAGCGGTGCTGTAGATGGCGGTCCCCTGTTCAGCGGTGCTGCCCATGCCGGGGTGCTCATGTGCCATCTGTCCAGGGCCTGGCGGGGCCCTCCTGCCCACCTGTCCTGTGGGTGCCGGGGCCCTCCTGGGCAGCTGTGCTGGGGCTTTTGGTGGCCTCCTGGCCAGCTGTGCTGGGGCTTTTGGTGGCCTCCTGGCCAGCTGGGATGGGGCTTGCGGGGCCCTCCTGGCCAGCTGGGCTGATGGCGGTGTTGTCGGGCGTGCTGCCCTTCCCAGCCTTTCCTGCTCTCCTGTGGCCCTTCCCCACCTTGGCCGGTGTCCCAGCTGCCTCGACACTCCCGCCGGGAGCCCTGGTATGGGTTTTTGTCCCTGGTATCTTGAGCCTCTGCCGCCGTGCACTGGCAATTTTTGGATGTTTCTGAGGGGGGAGGCTGGCTGTGCTGTGGCTCCGTACCAGACTGGCTGCCCTGGTGGGCGGTGCACTCCAGTGACCATGTACGACATGCACCACCGGGCCCCGAGGTGCTAGCTCTGGGCCTATGACATGGACGGGGTGGGGGAGTTGAGGGAAAGAGGTTAAGTTTGGACAGGAAAAACAATTTGGGAGCAGTGGGACGGGTAGGTGTAGTGGGTATGGGAGTGGAGGAAGAGGTTGTGGTTGTAAGAGGTGTAAGTGGGGTGGCTTTGGGTGCAGGTGCCTGGGCTGTAGGCTGTCGTGAGGTGGATGGCTGTTGGGTGGGTGGCTGCCTGCGTTTGTGTATCTTGGGAGGGGGCGGCACAGACACACTGGGAGAGGACACAGGGGACGTGTAAATGGCAGTGGGGGTGGTGAGTGCACGTGTGCGGGGTGTTCTGGTGTGTGTGCTGCTGAGGGACGTAGTGGCTGAAGATGCTGTGCATGCAGGTGTGAGTGGAGACAAGACTGGCAGGGAGGAGGGAGACATGGAGGAGGGGGACACAGTGGAGGCAGTGGATGTTGGTATGTCTGTATGTGGATGTTGCTTGTGTGACTGCCTGTGGGATGTGTGGTGCCTATGTCTGCGTGAGCTGCCCTTGGGTGTGCTTGGGATAGGGAGAGGTACAGGGGATTGGGTCTGGGTGTAGGAAGTTGGAGGGGGGAGGCTAGACACAGGGACAATGGCTGCCATCAGTGCTGAGGCCAGAGTCTGAAAGGCTCGCTGAAGGGCCGCCTGACCAGAATGAATGCCCTCCAGGTATGCATTACTTTGGTGCACTTCCCTTTCTACACCCTGGATGGCATTAAAAATGGTAGACTGCCCAACAGTGAGCGACCTGAGGAAGTCAATGACCTCCTCACTGAGGGCAGCAGGGGTGACTGGGGCAGGGCCTGAGGTGCCTGGGGCGAAGGAGATGCCCACCTTCCTGGGTGAACGGGCACGGGGCAAACGCTGAGGGGCTGCTGGGAGGGCGGTGCTGGTGCGGGGGTGGCGGCTGTACCTGTTGTTGCGGGGGGCAGAGATGTTGCCACCACCACAAGGGAGCTCCCATCAGAGGACGAGTCCGATCCACTAATTTCCGCTCGTGTCCCCGCCGTGGAGCTCCCCTCACCCTCCGTCCCACTGGCGATTTCAGAGTCCGTAGTGTGGCCCTCCATGGCCATATGGGATGCAGCTCCCTCGTGCTCCAGTGCCACTGCTCCTCCGCCTGATGATGCTAATGCACACATGAACAGGAAGACCACAAAAAGGGGGAGTGGAAACAGAAGAAAGACATGTTGAGTGCATGCATTCCCGCTATCGTTGGCGGACAGCACAGACACAGAAGCCCCCTGCACTACGCCGCGCACTTGGGGTCCACTTTGCAATCCCTGGGACATGGCCTACAAGGCTATGGACGACATCTGCACACATAGGTGACACAGGGCCATGAATAGCTGTACTTGGCACCCTACAGAGGTGGGGAGCGGGGCACAGGGCTGTGCCTTACGGAGGGGCCTAGCCTACGGAACTCACCCTGGCCTAGGGACCCCCACAGCCATCCTCCCCCACCCAGACACCTCCACAGCACGCAAAGTTAGCAGAATGTGAGTGTACTCACCCCCTTGTGTCTGCTGTGATGCCCTTACGCGCCCATCCAACTCGGGGTAGGCCACCGCCAGGATCCGGAACATCAGGGGGGGTCAAGGTCCGACCGGCACCCCTCCCACGTTGGGAGTCCATCCCCAGCTGAGCCTCCGCCGTCTTCCTGCTCCAGCGGCGAATGTCCTCCCATCTCTTCCGGCAGTGGGTGCCCAGTCTGTGGTGGACCCCCAGGGTCCGGACGTCCTTGGCGATGGCACGCCATATATCCGTCTTCTGGTGGGCGCTGACCTATATGAAATGTACAGGGGGAGAAGAAAAGTAATTACCTTCTGCACCATCAATGTGAGTGGCCCCCAATCCCTACCCTTGCCATGTGGCACATGCACTCACCGTCGTTTCAAGCATGCCTCAATCTCTCCACCCCCCCCATCTTTCATCCACCCCACTCAACACAGGCAAAGCCCATACAGCATGCTCCCAGTGTATTTACCTGTTTGTCTGGAGGACCGTAGAGTAGCGCGTACTGGGGGAGGACCCCATCCACAAGCTTCTCCAACTCCTCCGATGTGAAGGCAGGGGCCCTTTCCCCAGTCGCATGAGCCATTGTCCCTTCCAGACCGAGGTCACAGCAGCACTTGCAGTGTAGGTCCTCTCCTGTCGAAGATCAGGTATCGAGTGAATTAACAGAGAGAAAATGGCGGTCACGACCGCCTACCGCCACGGTGTGCAACGCCAGCGCAGTTACCTCACATCCCATTGTCACACTTTACAGGTCAGGCAGCAGCCATTTCAGGGGCCCACATGCCTTACTTTTTGTACTGCGTCACACATACCTAGGCCTTGCATCCACACTCATACAAGCCATTTGATGGGGTAAGATCCGTGTTTTTTTAAAGCTGGGGTTACGTACCTCTGGGATGTTTGACTCTGTGCTCGCTGTTGTCCTTCATAGGCACCGTCCGCTGGGACATGTGAGGAGATGGCGGCATCCACCGGTGTACAGACCGCTGGTGGACCTGTCGACAATGGAGGAGAGACATCTCATCCTGACATACAGGCTTGACCGTGCCACTATTCTGGAACTGTGTGCCCAGCTGGAGCCAGACCTGATGTCACCTATCCGCCATCCCACAGGAATCCCCCCTCAAGTGCAGGTGCTGTAAGTACTCCATTTCCTAGCAAGTGGGTCATTTCATACAACAGTGGCCATAGCATCAGGGATGACCCAGCCTATGTTTTCCAACGTGTTGTCCAGAGTGTTGTCTGCCCTGCTGAAACACATGCGGAGCTACATCGTTTTCCCTGAGGTGGAGGATTTGGCTACAGTGAAAGGTGACTTCTATGCCCTTGGACATATCCCCAACATCGTAGATGCCATTGATGGGACCCATGTGGCTTTGGTCCCCCTACACAGGAGTGAACAGGTGTACAGAAACCGGAAGAATTATCATTCCATGAATGTCCAGATGGTATGTTTGGCAGACCAGTACATCAGCCATGTGAATGCCATGTTCCCTGGCTCAGTGCATGACGCCTACATCCTGCGGAATAGCAGCATCCCTTATGTGATGGGTCGGCTCCAGAGGCACCGTGTGTGGCTAATTGGTGACTTTGGTTACCCCAACCTGTCATGGCTACTGACCCCAGTGAGGAATCCCAGGACTAGGGCAGAGGAACGCTACAATGAGGCCCATGGTCGAACTAGGAGGGTGATCGAGCGGACCTTCGGCCTCCTGAAAGCCAGGTTCAGGTGCCTCCATATGACAGGTGGATCCCTATTCTACTCACCAAAGAAGGTGTGCCAGATCATCATGGCCTGCTGTATGCTTCACAACCTATCTTTGCGTCGCCAGGTGCCTTTTCTGCAGGAGGATGGTCCAGATGGTGGTGTTGTAGCAGCTGTGGAGCCTGTGGAGAGTGAAGAGGAGGAAGACGAAGAAGACGACATAGACAACAGGAACACGGTGATACTGCAATATTTCCAATGAACAGAGGTAAGAATACAAACCGGCCTACTACATGTACTTAAACACTACTACCTCTGTTCTGTCTGTCCTTTTCACCCAGTGTATGGTAACTGAGTTGTCACTTTCCCTTACGATTTCAGAGATCTGGGTCCCACAGTGTGACATCTGCTTTGTTTCCCCATGGACTACAGCTGGGTGACATTGGTATGTTGGCATCACAATGTAAATAAGCATTTTGGCACTGTAATTACAGATAAATATATTCACATTCACAGACAGACTCCTGATTGTTTTGTGCAATAACGGTGTTTATTAAGGTGCTAATTATTGGAGGGGGGTTGTAAATTGGTGAGGGGTGATGGTGGAGGAATGTCCATGGCAGAGTCCAGTCTATTAGTCTCACAGGTGCATTGTCCAAATGGGTCTGGGAAGTGGAGCTGGGGCAATTTAAGGATGGACAGGGTGACAAAGTGGGACAGTGGGATGACTATCAGGGTGGTATCCTTTCTTGGCGGGGGTCTTGGCATCTTACTCTGTCCTCTTCCTGGATCTCTAGGACCGCTTGCGGGGTGGTTCTCCTTCTGCAGGGGGTGGGGTGCTGGTGGCCTGTTGGTCCTGTGGCGGTGCCTCCTGTCCACTAGCGCCGGGGGAGGTGGTGTGCAGTTCTTGGTCCATGCTAGTGTCAGGGGCCCTTTGTGGTGCCACAGTGTCCCTCAAAGTGGTCACTACCAGATTCAGCACCCCTACGATGGTGCCCAGGGCGGAGCTGATGGTTCTGAGTTCCTCCCTGAAGCCCAAATACTGTTCCTCCTGCATGCGCTGGGTTTCCTGAAACTTGGCCAGTACCGTAGCCATCGTCTCCTGGGAGTGGTGGTATGCTCCCATGATGGAGGAGAGGGCCTCGTGGAGAGTGGGTTCCCCACCCTGTCGCACAGCAGCCCTCCCAGTTCCCCTGTTTCCCTGGGCCTCTGTCCCCTGGACCGTGTGCCCACTGCCACTGCCCCCAGGTCCCTGTTGTTGTTGGGGTGGTGGGTTAACCTGGGTGCCCTGTAGTAGTGAACACACTGCTGCTTGACGTGTCCTGGAGACAGAAGTGTGGGCCTGCTGGGTGGGTGCTGTGCTGGTGTTTCCAGAGGGGGGTAGGTCTGCAGTGGCCTGTGGCTGTGTGAGGGGAACCGACTGTCCTGAGGTCCCCGATGGGCCGGGCTGGTCATCTAGATCTAGATCGACAGAGCTGCAGTCATCACTGTGGGCCTCTTCTGGGGGGTGGGGGGGACATTTGTGGACCCTCCTGTGCGGTGACGTTGCGTAGGGGTCCTGCAGGGGTATAAAAGCATGATTATTGCATCTGTGTGTGGAATGGTGTGCAATGGGTGGGTGCCCGTGTCCACCAGTGCTTGCATTCCTGTGTGGGGGCTTTTGTGTCGGTGGTTTGGGGGGGTATGGGTATGTGCAGTGGGCATGCTTTGGTGATGGGTGTCCATGCTTTGTGGTCGCATGCAGGGCTTGGTGTTGGGATGGGTGGGTTGTGATGGTGGGACATTTGCAAGGAGTAGGAGTGATGGGGTGAGGCTGAGGGCGGGGGTATGTGTTGGCATGCAGGTGGGGTGGGGGGATGAAGTAGTGAAGATGTGACTTACCAGAGTCCATTCCTCCAGATACTCCGCCGAGGCCCTCAGGATGCAGGATCGCCAAGACCTGCTCCTCCCATGTCGTAAATTCTGGGGGAGGAGGTGGGGGTCTGCCGCCAGTCTTCTGCACTGCAATCCGGTGTCTGGATACCACGGAACGCACCTTCCCCGTAGGTCGTTCCACCTCTTCCTGATGTCATCCCGATTTCTTGGATGCTGTCCCACTGCGTTGACCCTGTCGACTATTCTGCTCCATAGCTCCATCTTCCTTGCAATGGACGTCTGCTGCACCTGTGCTCCGAATAGCTGTGGCTCTACCCGGATGAGTTCCTCCACCATGACCCTGAGTTCCTCCTCCGAAAACCTGGGGTGTCTTTGCGGTGCCATGGGGTGGTGTAGGTGATGTGTGGGGTGGTATGTGTGGTGATAAGTGTGGTGATGTGTATTGGTGTGTTGTGTGAAGTGCGTGGTATTTGTGTGTGTGATGGTAATATGTGCGTTTGGGTGCTCGATTCTACTATATGGTCTCTCTCTCTGTGCGTTGTCCCGATTTTTTTGTGGTGGGGGTTTGTGGGTGATGTGGGTGTGTGTTTTATATTGTATTGGGTGTGTGGGAGTGGTGTTTGTATGTGTATCAGGAGTGTGTATTTGGATTTGTCCAATGTGGCTGTGTTTTGTAGGAGTGTGTGTATTTTGAGCACGGCGGTGTGTACCGCCAATGGGATACCGCGGTTGAAAGACCGCTGCGTGGATTCGTGTGTCGTGATAGTGTGGGCGTATTTCTGTTGGCGTGACGGTGTTGGTTTGGTTATCGCCAGTTTATCGCTGCCCTTTGGTGTGGCGGACTTCTGTGGGTGTCTGTATTTTGGCGGTTTCCGAGTTGTGGGTCATAATGACCGTGGCGGTTCGCCGCAGCGGTGTGTTGGCAGTCTTCTGCACGGCGGTAAGCGTCTTTTACCGCCAATGTTGTAATGACCACCTAAGTCTCTTGCAACCTCTTTCTTGGATAGGTGCTGAGGACGCTGAGTTGAGTCAGAAGGAAGGACCATCCACCAGTGGTGGGCGACCGGCAGTCCAAGGGGAAAATCCACTCCATTTCCAAGCTGCCTTGTCAGTTGTAAGAACTGCACTAGAGGAAGATGAAATAGAGGGGGAGGAAGAGGCCCTGTTTTCACTGAATGTAGAGGCCACTTTCCTGCCCACTATTGTTGCACAACATGGCATACCATCTGAGCCTACATCTGCTCTGGTCACAATAGTGCCTCCTCCTACATTCCAAAGGATTGCCCATTCCTCACATACCCCAACATAAACATCACCTCATCACAGCCCTCACATCCAGGTCAGACGTGTTGGTTCACCTACACCCTCCTACCCAGCCAGTGCCTCCCAGGCCTTCTCTCCAACATCTGAGGTACATGCCAGCCCTGTTGAGGAGCGGATAGCCCTTAGGCACAAATCTCCTCCCCACAACCTCCCAGCTGCCACCTCCTGCACTCCCCTGCTGGTGGACCAGACGGTCACATCCAAGGGTGTCCCAGGTGGAAAGGGCTTATAGATGTTCACATGGAGAGTGGGAGGAGGATTTTTTCCAACAGCAGTCTGATGTGAAGCCATATCGGCTACACTGTCTGAAATGTCCAATTCACTACAAGACATGTGCCAACTCCCAAAGTTGGTGCACAGAATGACTCAGATAGTGGAGAGGATGGATTCGTCTTGGCAAGACAAGGGAAAGAAGCTAAATGATAACATGGCCATACATAGAGATGAGAGTGCAAGACACCATGCATTGGCTATGAAGATTGTGGAGGGCATACTCAAACTGATACCAAATCAGCCTTCACAGTCAATGCATGGAGGCACGCCAACACATCCACCTACACCACATGACACCTAGCCCCTGGTAACAAAACCTGCACAGGGCCCTCACCAATCTTCAACAGCAACACTCCCCTTGCCCATGCCCACCCACTGCACAGTCACATTCCCCCCATATAGGCACCACCACCCCCTGTCCAGGCACCACCTCCCCCCCTGTCCAGGCACCACCTCCCCCCTGCCAGGCCCCTCCCCACTGTACAAGCACCAACATCCCCTGGCCAGAGGTGTCCAGTTTGGTGCCCCCCACCCAACCCCTCCTCCACAGTGTCCTCAGCCTCCACCCAGTCTATAGCAGATGTTGTAGCTTCTGTCTGAGTGGGTACACTCCCCCTACCTGATGAAATACCAGGTATCTCCTCCTCCTCCTTTTCTTGTTCAGTCGATGAGAGAGGCTGTGCCTGCTGATGTTCTGAGGATGCCCTTCAATGCCCCTGGTCCTCTCCCTGGTGTTCCTGGCCAGCAGAGTCCACTGAAATAGAAGTAAGAACATTACGTAGTTAGTGTACTATTCAGGCAAGGTACATAAGTACATGAAGCAAGGCTGAATTTGTTCTCCTTTGATCTCACTAACCGGTTAGGTGTGACCTGGAGCCAAAATGTATATGTACTATCACTTTGATTTCCTGACCTAACTCACAGGTTGACATCCGTCACATTTGTGGGAAGTATACACTTCTGTGGTGACCAGGCCTCACCTTCAGCATTATTGCAATCATTGGGCCTGATTCACAAAGGTAAATGTAGACATTTGTTCTAAACTTAGACCAAACATCTAAGTTTAACTTTGTAAATTGGGCACAGTGATTCCTGTTCTTGCTACATAGTTATCTTCCAATGTCAGTTTACAAGTGAGCATGGGACACAGTCTGGATGGATATGTCCACACCTAATCTATGATCATCCTGTATTGTGCAGTCTTAATAGTTTTACACTGGCTATCGAATGTCATCTGACGTGTAGCATGGTCGGATTCCACACAAAGGCTTGATTGGGTGTACAAATATACACCAGGCCTTGGATATGGCCTTTGCTAAGAGGTGAATCTATGTACTGGAATATCCCTGACAACATCAGACAATCTATGTGGCAAGTGCCACATTTGGCAGGTTAAGACTGCTTGTTGGTGCTGTGCACTGGTTGGCAGATGTGCATAGTCATTACAGCTAGCTAGACATTACATATGACATGCAAGCCACTGTTGAGAAGATATGTGCATTTGGTTCCACTTGGAAATGTTGGTACCATTTTGTGTGAGACAAGTATTCCAAAGTTAGCCTTTGCTCTGAGGCACATGTAGTAATATTTCACACCGATAAAACGCACACAAAAAGCATGCATGATACAGCATTTAACACCCAAAGGCTTCTTGTCTTCACACTGGGCTTTTTCTTGCCCATTCCTTTCCTATTGCACACAGCAGTGATAAGGCCCTTGGTTCAACAGTCATGGTATTCGCATTGAATTTAAAACATCAAAATGCAAGAACCTATGGCAGCTCTTACATTTATTTAAAAATAATTTAGAATCTTAAGAAAGAAAGGAAATGGAAAAAGGCAAGAAAAGGCGTGAAGAGAGGATGTCTCTTTAGCATATATTTTTTATTTTGTTTTAGTCATAATATTTATTGTAATAATACAAACATTAATAATCACTTCTATGATTGGAATATTCCTATATAAAACAACCTAATATGTACATAATAAACACGTATGTATACTTTGGCATCAACATGCATAGATTGCACACCCACACAGGGAACGAAACAAGCAGATGATATACCAAGACAAACAAATATTACAAAGAATGTGTCTTAAAGTTGTAATTGGTACACAATACAATCAATTATTTCGTAGTATTAAATCAATTCCTCTTGATGGGATCTCCTTGTGGCTTATTACAGTAGTCCATTGCACTCCCACACAGGGGGCGAAACAAGCAGATGATATACCAACGTAAACAAATATTACAAAGAATGCATCTTAACGTTGTAATTGGTTCACAATACAATCACTTATTTCATAGTATAAAATGAATTCCTTTTGATGGGATCTCCTTGTAGCTTATTATAGTACTCTACTTGCATTTCTGGCGCACAAGCGCATTCTTCAGGAAAGGCACGTACAAAAGTACACCAATGCAGTTATGTCTGCAAATTATGTATGATGAGGGTGTAAAATTCAGCACTGACGTAGTAGTAGGCAACTAAACATCAGATCTAAATCCCAAGGCTTCAAGATGTCAAAGACAACAGCAGATAAATATGTACCATTGCAGACCCAACAAAGCAAGGTCCAGCTGTCGCAAAGGGGTGAACAGTGGATGATGCTCAAGGCACAGCCTATGCACTCCATTAACGAGGACTAACTCCAAATCCTCAAGAACCTAAAACTCATAATCAAAGGCCAAACCAATGTGTCGGCTCCACAACTGTTTTGGCAGACCGGCGTCTACCATGTTGGCATTGCATTTATTAATTCAAATGCAAATCTGAGGCTAATTTCCCTAGTAGTGTTCAGAACACTGCTAGTCCCAGGATGCACTCCGGTTAGTGCATCTAGTGTGCTCCAGTGAGGCACTGGCCTTGTGACTATTGCAGCTGTTGCTCTGATTATGTGAAAGGAGACATGAGAGATACACAAAAAGCATGCATAATACACCATCCAACATCCAAAAGTTTCTTGTTCACACTGGGCATTGTCTGGCTCATTCCCATGCCATTGCAAATAGCAGTGATAAGGCCCTTGGTTCTACAGTCATGTTGTTGGCATTGCATTTGTATCCATTCAAATGCAAGTGTGAGGCTCATTTCCCCAGTAATATTCAGAAAACTACAAGTGCCCTGATGCACTCTGGTTAGTGCCTCCAGTGTGCTCCAATGATGCATTGGCCTTATGACTACTGCAGCAGTTGCTCAGACTACATGAAAGGAGACATGAGAGACACACAAAAGGTATGTATGATATAGCATCCAGCGCCCAAAGTCATCTTGTCCCCACACTGGGCATTGTCCGGCCCATTTCTTTTGCCATTCCACTCAGCATTGATAAGGCCCTTAATTCAACAGGCATGGTGTTTGCATTTCATTACTAATTTAAATGCAAGTGTGAGGCTCATTTCCTCATTAGTGTCCAGAACACTACAAACTCCAGGATGCATTCTGGTTATTGCATCCAATGTGCTCCAATGAGTTATTGGCCTTATGACTACAGCAGCAGTTGCTGTGATCATGTGAAAGGAGACCCATGATAGTACAGCTCCGTCACCACTCACATTATACAACCAGACACATAATGCAGTCCCTGCACTTACCAGGTCTCTGCTGCTTAAACTCCTCAAGCAGGATATGGAGGGTTGGCCAGGTTGCCTTCAGGACTCTCCTATACAGTGGCGTAAGGCGGGACCTGTGCACTTGGGGCTGGGAGGACTGGCCCAATAGTTCCTGGGCCTTTAGACACACCCAGCATTCCAGGTCCTCCCAGCACTAGTGGCGTGTCCTGGCCACAAGAGGTACACACCTACTGCACAGCAGCACTGCGTGATGTTGTCCCCGAGTCAGACGTGCCCTGAGTTGCTCAGCTGGTCCTCAGGGCCTACATAAAGCTGAGGGTAAATGTTAAGCACCCTTTCCCCCAGCTGAAATGTCCAATTCAGCCTCACTGAAGTGGGGTGCCCTTTCATCAAGTCCCTCAGCCATGTTGGGGGCAATTAGGAAAAACAGAGCAGCAAGATGGCAGAGGATCTTATGTGTAGATGGGAATGACAATAAAATTTCTGCCTGCAACTCCCTGTCATGAACCTAATGCCTTGTATTTCCTATATACCATTTCCTGGATAAATAAATTGGGTTCTGTCCTGTTTTTGGAATCTCTGCCCTGATTGCGAATTAACCACACTCGGGGTGTACTCTATGCACCAGAGGTGTAGACTTCGCACTCAGAGCGGAGATTCCACACTCAGGGTGGAGATACCGCACGGTCTAACGAGTGTCAAATATGAAGACATGTGTAAGAAGGGTAGGAAGTCCTATTCAGGACGGCAAGAGTCTATAGGTACACACTACATTACATCCCAGCACAGTCTTGTCCTCTGCATTATGGTACATGCAGCACAGTATTGTTCTCTGCACTATGGTACATGCGGTCAACATTTGGCACTTACATCAAAGTAGACTAGAGTTTCATCAAAGTAGGGACAGGTAGTAATGTTTGTCCCTGGACAAATAGGGCCTGATTCACAAATGGTCAGAACAGAAATGGGAACCCAAAGCAGCACTGGATTTTTTCTTTAGACCAGGCCCCACAAATATACAGGAAACACGCGTGTGTGCAATATGCAGGATTGCTGCTTTTGAGACCGTGGGGTCCATATTGCAACACCAGTTCAGAAACAACAACCTGTAACAAAATGGGCTCCCAACCCTCCAGCCTCCCGGGGAAGTGCCCGATAACCCCGATAGCCAGTCTGGCCCTGCAAACGGCCTCCGCACTAGTGGCTGAAGCCCCTGGGTCATTGTACTTTTAGCAGATTCTACACAATGAGCTTTCCAATTGTTGGGTCCCATTGTGCATCAAGCCAATGTATTTGTGTTTTGGGATTTCGTCCATCATCGGTAGGGAGGAGCACTCCATACCCCCCTCAATACATGTTGGGACAGACATCCATTTTATGATCATTCAGAGTCATCTCCAAGCAGGATCCTCTGCCATCCTGCTGCACAGTTGAACTTACCTCACCCACCATGGCTCATTTTCTTTGCTCATTTCTCAATGTGATGTCCGAGATATGAACCTCTTCCTGACATTATTCAACAACCCAATAGTATCTTGCTAGTAGGCTTCTTGAGTGTTCGCATTCACCAGTAGGTCATCGATGTACTGTATTAGGACTGAATTACAAGGTATGACAAGGAACTCCAAATTCTTCTTAGGAATCTGATTGAAAATGGAGGCGCTTTCAGTGTACCACTGTGGGACTCGGCACCATGCCAAGACACGATTTCTGAACCAAAATTACTGTCCTCAAGAAACGGTATCAAAAAGAAGGTGTGGCGCAAAGCAGTGATTGTGAACCTCACATGAAATCTGAAAAAATACCACAGCTGGTCGATTTGGTACCACAGGACAACAAGAAAGAACACTATTGTTCACCTTTTGTAGGTCCTGCACAATACAATACTTCCGATTTGGCTTCTGTAAGCCCACAATGGGTAAATTGCAAGGCCGTCCTATAATTTTCTTCAAAATTCATTGTTCAGTCATGGACTCAATTACTGAAATAATTCCTGCAATCATTTCAGGTGTCAGATTGTATTAGGGTGTTCTCGGGTACTCAGCATTTGGTTTTACTGTGATTCAAACAGCTTCAACACCGTTGATCAACCTGATATTCTTTCCTGAAAAATAGAACACCTCAGACTTGACTATCTCTTTAAAGTCTGATGGCAAATCATGTGGCAGATCATCAATTGTTAACATGGTAAACAAGGTGGTGTAGGATTAATCACTCGTCAAGTTAAGGGTGATATCCTCATCATAGGTCTGCATCTCTATGCCTGTTGGCATACAATAGATGACAGTTCAACTTACAAAGGAGATCCCTCCCTAGAAGACTTACCGGGCTAAAATCACACACTACAAATCGTTGATTTTCTTCAAAGGACCCTATTTTCACTTGCTCTTCTGTTGTTTCTTGTGTTGTCGTTTGTTTTGTTCGCTACTCATAACTTTTCTTCCAAGAAGGATAGGTTTGGAACTTCTGTTGTTCTCAAAGTAGAATGGGTAGTATCTATGTCAACCAAAAACGACACGGGGTGGCCATTCTCTTCATCATCAATGAATGGGCCACTCTGGTATACCTCCAAGACTGTGTCAAGCACACAATCTTCCTCCCCCACTCAGGCACTGTCAGGCTAATTGATTGGAGCCATAATTCTCAACTATCTTGAACATAAGAAAATATTGGAAGGGTTTACTGTCTTGAAATACATTAGTATCTAAGTTTGGGACCAAGTTAGTATTTAGTCTGGGGCCATTTGCATTTTGTTGTGGCATCAGAGGATGTGGAACCTGCATCACTGAAACTTGTGGTACATTGAAATTCTGCCCTCTCTGACTCTGCACGTTTCGCTTCTGAATGGGATTGTTATTCTGAGGTTGTACAAATCCTGAATTCTGGAGCTGATTTGCTAGGTTAAGACGACATTCTCTCTTCCAGTTCCCCAACTTGTTATAAAAATGACAAGGAGTTGTCTTCATCAAGTTATTTATATCCGTTCCTGTACTCAGGTCAATGTTAATGTCTCAACCTCTACCCTGCTTTGGAGTTGCTCCTTGTTGATACACTCCTTGCATAGCACCAACATTCCATGCAAATGGCTGGTCCTGAATCATTATGCTAATCTCAGGTCTTAATCCTGTCACAAACCTTGACACAAAATGTGTTGGGCTTGCTCGAATGTGGACCCAGCATACTGCAGCTCCTGTAATGGGAGGAGCGTGTAGCCTTTAAGGCTGCATGACACTCCACAGGAAGCCACTTGTCTTCAGAGTGACTTCCTGCTGATACCTACCTGTTATGGCGTCCTTGCCCATATCTTGCTGGATTCCTGGTGTCTTCAGTGCTCATGTTTGTGAGAGTCCTGGCTGTGCGCAGCATCTCTTCCGGAACTGGCTCTTACCATGTTTCTTTGCTCATTGGAGGACATTTTCTCCTGGCAACCTGAAAAAATACAAAAGGAAGTTGCTTTTCATTAACTTCTCAGGATAATGTGCCAATGTGCTCCAAATATAATTATAAACACTTTTCTGATTTGTTCATGGGGGCGCATTTCCTGTGTCACAGGCAACCTGTGAAAGACAAAAAACAAGGACAGTGATTAGTGACAATATTTTGAGGACCTGGTTTTTTAAAATCATGTAATATAGGCAGAACTGCATAAAGTCTGACTCAAATCTATACTACACACTTTTATA
The DNA here is from genome assembly GCF_031143425.1 of Pleurodeles waltl. Taxonomy (NCBI): domain Eukaryota; kingdom Metazoa; phylum Chordata; class Amphibia; order Caudata; family Salamandridae; genus Pleurodeles; species Pleurodeles waltl. The sequence continues at coordinate 1,765,530,574 of NC_090440.1, forward strand.
TATGTTTTTGCATGAAACAAAAGAGGTTGGGTTTCCTCGTGTTCCTTGTGGCTGACCATTTCACCCCTGCAAAAAATAACTATACCAGGTGAGAACCTGACAAAATTTCCAATTTCTTTGGGTTCAAGCGCCTCTATTCCAGCATCCTGTTTGAATGCCTGCAACAACCTCTCATGGTAAGCATGAATCAACTCTTTGGGTTCCTGGGTTGTTTTGTCAATTTTGAACTGATCTGTATCTTGGAGCAGCACCTTTGACTTCAAGAATGTCATTACCTGCTGATATTTTTTTCATCACAAATGACAAAGGGCTTTTCAGCATTAGAGTTCTCAGCGTTTCCGACTCAGGCCATTGAACAGATATTTAGCGTTCTGCCCACAGATCACTTGGATCCACAGTGTCAAACAGAGTACTTAAACCAACCCACAACAGCTGTGAAATCTTCACAAACCTCTCAACCTGCTTATACCTCTCCACAGGCTTTACATTCAGCTTTGGAAAGCCATTAATGAAATGATGCAAGATCACTTCTACTCCAAAACACATATCCATAAACTCCACCCGGCACTTCCCTCAACAGGAAATTTAGTGCACCCATCTTTCCCTCTACACTAAGTGGTTCTCATGTTGGTTTGTTTCGTTCCTTCTTTTTCACCCATTGAGCTTCCTATTTATCCAACTCATTCCATTTCCGATTTTTTTTATCAATTTTTTATTTTGCATTTTCATCCATGAAGTTCTCATACAAGTCATGTTTTCCTCATTGAAACATTGAAGAATAGCTTTTCTGCAAAGCTTTAGTCTTAATCAAGTCTATCTCGTATCTGAGCTAACTCAGATAATTTGTCATAAACATACAGTCATCTCATCCAATTCTAATTTTAACTTTGCCACATCCACTAGGCAGTCTCTCTCTGGTGACTGAATTGTTTCTTGACTCACCTCAGCACTCACTCTTTCTCTTGAAGAAGTATCAGCACTAAAAGTCTTCACCCATTCATCTATTTCCTTAGTGCTAAGACTCTGTGTCAATGCAGGGACTTTAGATATATTTCCATCTCCATAGGCCCTGTTACTAGAATTTGAAGGTGGCTCCAATACAGGTGTCCCAGAAGTTGCCATTTTCTGATATGTACCTATGGAAGCACACCCTGAAAAATTCAAAGTCGAATCAGCACTCGCCACACCTGGAGAACTTGTATGTGTTGGGACTAAAAGAACATATCCTCTTGTGTCAGGACTTGCTGCCATAGTATCTCATCCACCAATTGCACCTGGGACAGCTAAATTAAAAGCTGTTTTTTCCTGGACCATCAAGCTTGTGCTTATGGATCACAGGACCAATAGTAACTGGGACAGTTTTTGGGGTGGTAGAATCAGCTGGAGCGTGAATTCCTGAACCCTCATCATGGTTCATAATGTACATTTGCCGGAGTAACCCCCACAGGACCAGGAGTTACCTTTACCGGAGCAGTAGCTAATCTAACCTTTCCACCACTAACTATGAAATTTCCACCCTCCTCCCAAGTCTCAATGTATGGGGGCGGATGTTCTAACAATAGTACATCTGGAAAGTTCTCTCCAAAATCACTGTCACTAACCTCACTCATATTATCTGGTTCCTTTTGCTTCCCCTCCTTTTGTTTCTTGTCTCTTTTCCTTCTCACCCGCCACCTTGAAAACCTCCACTGACTCCCGCACCAGAAGAGATGCCAGTTCAAGATCCTCATGCACGACAAAAAGCCCTACACGATCAAGGACTGGCCTACATCAACCACCGACTAAATTTCCATCAACCCACCAGACGCCTTTGCTCCTCCTCTCTTGCCCTTCCACACACCCCTGCCTTTGTCACAGGCCATTCCTTCTCCTACATCACTGCCAAGACCTGGAACGACCTGCTCCTCAGAACAGCACCCTCCCTTGTGGACTTTGGAAAGAAACGTAAGACCTGGTTTTTCGGCAGAGACCGTGCACCCCAGCGCCCAGACACCCATTGGGGTGACAGCTGCTGTGCTCCACAAATGCTGATTCATTGATGGAATATACAATTTGCGATCCTCTTGGTTAATCATTTGAAAAATAATTTAACCTACATATTCTAACTAAGCTATGAGGGAAATCCTAATTATCTCTTAGGAAACCTAGAAAAATGGGAATAATTGGAAAGTGTCAGTGTAACAGAAACCTCAGTAGAAGTTCTGATAGAGAGATGAGTGTAGCGTAAAGCCACTCAACCACGCTAAGAACGAAATGTCTATTCCTTGCTAAGCCGTAGGAGAATCTGCTGTAGTCAAAGGGGTACAAGGATCGGTTGCTGTCTAACTAAATGAATACCAATTAAGACCTTTGTAGGGCCTTTGAGAATCTATGTCTTCAACAAGAGTAGTTTTCCATCTTTTGTGCGCAGTTGGAATTTGCAACTCCCATCAGACTTTCATTCCTCAAAACAAACATCACAACAACCTTGAATATCTCCCACATTCTAGTGCACACAGGGGACTCTCCCTCTTCTTCAGTTCTTTAGTGCTCCTGGTCCTTGCCAACATATCCCCGTACCCTGCTATCTCCAATACACACTGTGCCTTCCATTAACTGTAGACTCATGCAGTCGCACCTGCAAACAAAAAAATAAAATGTGAGCAAAGGTCCACATGAAGGGTTAAGCATAGAAAAACAACATTGCAGGCCTTCAGTTGAGCTAACTTAGTAGACAATTCAACATACATTCGAGACACATAGTTACGCATGCATTTTCCTTCATAGATTTAACATAATTATGAATAACTTTGATTATACATCATCCACTTATAATACCAAAATACAGATACATGAATATAAATACATACATGGTATATTTCAACTGACTAAAGTCATTATTAAAATGCATAACAAACATAATTACCTATCTACTTGTGAGTGCACCTTGAATAATGTGATTTCGATTCACCACTTGACACTGGTAACATTAAAGCGCACAATATGTTTTGTTGATTACACTTTTTATGTCACTCCTGCAATGCATAACTGCACAGCCAAGTTCTGCGTTCTCACTTTCAGAGATCATACCAGCACTCTAATATAGCTAGTGTTGGAAAGTGGATTATTGGAAAGGGAAGGAAAGTACCTACACTTACCAATAGGCCACAACTCCCCCACTTAGGTCCAGCCACAGTATCAATAAATCAATCCTGGCTCAACCCTTGGTCGCTGGCAATGAGCAACAAGGCTTAAATTAGGAGACAAAGGGCCCGATTTTGAGTTTTGCTGATGAAAAACTCCATCCACCAAACTCCCTACATGATGGCCGCTGCCTAAATGACGACCTCCCTGCCGCAGTTAATAAGAGTTTCCCGCTAGGTCAGCAGGCATAAACCTAAGTTTCTGCCCGCTGGCCTATTGGGAAACAGACTACATTATTGTCTCAGGCCCATAATTGAGCCGGCGGCAATGTGTAGCCTTCAGGGTGCACCAGCACCCTTGCAGTGTTAACTGACTGCAAAGCAGAGAGTGAACATTGCGAGGGTGCTGGCCATGGTGGGCCCTGCACTGCCCATGCCTGGGGCATGGGCAATGCAGGGCCCCCCTGCAGCCCCCTGCACCTGTTCTCCACCAGCATTTTCATGACGGTGTCAAAATGACGCACAGGAGGAGGCAGGCCTTAAAACATGGTGCCCGGCCGGATTTGCGCCGTTTTTTAACACCTGGGTCAGGGCAGGTGTTAAGGGAAATGTGGGCTCATTTCCATGGTCAGAGACCATGAAAGCAGTCCACAGGTGCCCTACCCTGCACCCAGGGACACCCCCTGCCACCCTCGCCCACCCCTGGAGGATACCCATGGATGGGGGGACCCATCCATGGTGAGTGCAGGTAAGTCAATTTTTTTTTTTTTTTAAGTGGCATGGGGGGCCTAACTTGGGCCCCCTTACATGCCACTGTGCCCAATGGCCATGCCCAGGGGACAGGAGTCCCCTGGGCATGGGCATTGGGCAGGGGGCATGACTTCTGTCTTTGCTAAGACAGGAGTCATTTCCATGGGGGTTGTGCGTCAAAAAATGGCGCTAGTTAGGTTAGAGCCAAATTTTTTTACTCTAACCTGACTTGCACCATTCTTTGGCGCACAGCCCCTAGTTTTTCCTTCACCTCTGCCGCCCGGTTACCGTCATTTATTTTGACGCTAACCAGGGAGCAACGCGGCTAACGTCATTCCATAAATAAGGCACTCTGCTGGCGTGTTGGAATGGCGTTAGCCGGCGGTAAACTTTTTGTCGCAGCTCTGCCCAAGCGCTGATTTGCGTCAAAAAGTATAAATATGGGCCTAAATGTTTTTTAGCGCATAGAAACTAAAAACAGCAATCTGGACATTTGGTTACACTCGACCAGTGTAAAGTCAAAATTTGAGGCTGACCGCGAGGGAGCCCTGCTCGGCTACATTGAGCGGGAGGCCTCGGTCAAAGTTTTACCTTCGGACTCTTTTTTTCAGGACGAGTTTCTCACCGGGGCGAAGTCGCAGATTGCATCCGACCTCCCTGGCGCCCTCTTTGGATATGCGTCACAGGAGACTGCAGTGAAGACTTTAGCTTTGGACTTAAATGATTTTTTGTGATGGAAATCTTCCCCCGGGCCAAACCTGAGATTGCATCTGACCTCCCTGGAGCCTTCCTCGGATACGCTGGGCGGGAAGCCTTGGTCAACTTTTTACATTAGCACTTTGACACTTTTTTGGAGCTTTTTCTCTCTGACGTCCGACAACCCTCTCTAAGCAAGCCAATTACTAATCAACATCATTGGAATTCCTTTACAGGAGCCCCCAGTGAAATTCTGGAAGTCTGGGGCTCCGGAGCTTTTCAGTGGGACAAACCTACAAGTCAGGCTGGGTCGTGGTTGACCTAAGCTGGCTTGACTCACAACGTTGGGTCGGTCTCTATACGGCGTTTTTTTTCCAACGTTCTCCCATCTTCTCCAAACTTCTGGATCTTCTTCCAGAAGGTCTTTGAAGGTCCTTTAGGGGTCCAAATCTCACCACAAGGTTCCAGAAGCTCTGAGTTGCTCCTTAAGGGTTAGGACTCCAACTCCCAAAATGTACCTGGCTCAAATCCAAAAATTAGATTGGATAGTGGTCAGTTGGTCAGGTTCTTCAGGTTTTGATGCAAGGGACTCTGGTCAGCTATTTTCCATCTGTAGCAAATAGGGCGTCCCTTCTTTAACCAGTTGAAGAGTCAAAGTCCTTTTTGTGGTGAAGCCCAAGTATGCAGCTGGTGCAGTCCTTTAGAGTGCAGTGTCCAGGAGAAAGTCAGGCATCCGGCAAGCAGTATTTCTTCTTGTCGTTCCTTGTAGGGATCTGAAGTGTGGGTGCTGCTCTGCCATAGTTATCCTTGCTCCTGGGGTGGAAAGCAGGGGGACAACTGTCCAGTCTCAGACAGGCCACCACCCTCTTGAATGACCACTTCCTGGGACATGTGGTAAGAATCAATCCCAGGGAGCAACATTCCTCAAAAATTCAGAATGGCAGAAGTTCACTTTCAGATGTTAGGTCTGGCTGAGCCCACCAGTGGCTAAGTTTACTTAACATGCCCTTTTCCAACCATCTCCTAATCTAATCAGGGGGCTCCTGGCTGTCTGGTTTTGCAGGAAATAGGGTGGTCCCCTTGCAGTTCCAAATGTCCATCCATCCTTTGAATTCCAGTTTTGCTGCTCTCCCCCCATCCTGTTTTACCATCTGCTGAGGCAGTTCTCTTCCCCAGGCACTTTCTTTGTGTTCAGCCCAGACCACTTCCCACCTCATCCAGACAGTTTGGCCAGGCTGCCAGAGGCTGGCCAATCAGGGAAGGACACCACAGGGCTGAAGTTGGCAACTTTCAGGTAAAGCTCTAAAACGCTTTCCCTGAGTTATATATATTAAATTTAACAATGGCAATTTTTTGGATTCATTATAACAATAAGTTTGATACCAAACTTGAACTATTTAGCTCCTTTTGAGACTTTATTAATTAAAAATATATTTTCCCAGTGTTAGCCTACGGAGTCCATTCACTACAGTGAGGGAAAACGAATGTGCTATTATTCCATCCCCAGGGCTTATAAAACATCTTTTATAAAGTCCCTGCTTCTAGTTACATAGCATCCAGGCCTAGGGGCATTTAGGGTACACCTTAGGAGTGACATATTTAAAACTATGGTAGCTTAAGATTTTGGAAGTACTTTTAATTCCAAAGTCGAATTCTAGGTTAACTTTAATTAAAAAGTAGCTTGCAAGGCAGGCCTCCTATTAAAATGACATTGGGCGCCACAGCAGTGCACCACCTATTCTGGAGTCCCTGATCCTACATGCCATATCATATACTAGGGACTTATAGGTAGGTTGGCGTAGCCAATTATCTATCCAAAACGTTTTGGGTAAATAGGCAAAAAGGAGGACTTTCCTACACTAGTATCTGAATTATACTTGTGTTGTGTTGTTATATTAATCAATCAGTTATTATGGAACTTCAACGTCACTTATTGTGATGTCATCAGGGTGTAGGGCATGTGACATGATCTCTTGTGAAAATTCTTGGTCAAATGTCACATGAAGTCACTGCCAGTAATGTAATTAAGATAAAAAGGCGTGCAATGCCACTTAAGCTACACCTGGCATTTCAGTGAATCCACGTCCTTGTAGTGCTTAATTTGTGCTTGCTATTTCCAGTGCGGATCACCGGCACTTAATTCTGAGGGCCGGCGCTTATTTTTCTGCCTCAAGCAGTACTGTGAGCAAAAGACACCTATGGAAAAGACGGAGGAAGAGAAAAACGAAAAAGCGTCCCAATAGGAGAATGTTTTCTTTTAAATGTATAAATAAACGTTGCAGCAGGAGCGCTTGGTTCTGAAGAAAGTGCAGGACCGGCGGAATAATGTAGCTTCCTCCTGAAGGCGCACTGATTATGTCCTTTCGATTTAATTTCTCCTGGCGAGAGCCCTTCATTTTCCCAACTTTAGCATTCCTGTTGCCTCTTGAAAAACAGGGCGCCCTGCACGTAAACTGATTTTTAGAAATATGAGGAAAGCCGTTCTTAAATCTCGGAAAGAAGCTGTTAGCAGAAGCATGTACATCATCACATTAAGCACTTGTGACAGCTGACCACACGTTATTAAGCGGCGTTCAGTGGCACATTGTGAGCCTTGTCTCGGTGGCACAGTGAGCTCCGTCAGGCCAGCTCTTGGATTCACAGCGCTAATACAGACCCGCTTTCAATAGCTGCAAATCCCTTTATCACTGCTCCTCTCTAAGGATAACACGGAAGCAAAATGCCCTCGTCATGGTCTTACATCCTCTCTGCGCACACTTTTATTACCGTTTTTTTATAGAATGTGTGCTTATGAGTAGAGACAAATTCATCTATTGTACATTTTTTTCTCATTGACGCAAGAACTTTAATCCGTGTGTTCAGAATTGTGTCGTGGGCCTTGCTCCAGCCTCCTCCAGATATAAAGTTACTTGAAAAACATGCTGCTAATGCAGCTTTGATTTGGATCGAGTGGGTTTCTCGGTGGCGTGGCATGGAGGACAAAACACGATGGGCGGGAATATGGCGGAGTAAATACCAGCCTCTGAGCGTTGTGTAATACAAATTATGCCCCCCTCAGAATGCGGTGAGGGTCCCCCTAAATTTTCCGTATCTCACAAATATCCATTGGCCTCTGGCTGCACGGGCCTCCTGAAGTGTTGTGGGACACCTGAAGGGTTTGTGGCACCCATGGGCCGCATTGGTTGCAGGGGCCTGCATTACTCCCCTGCCACTGTAATTACTTGGGAATTCCTCCATCACTGTTTTGTTCTTCTAAGTGAGAAACCTATATCCAGGTATGAGTCCTGTGCTCACTGTGCCACATAACTCATGCTGCACCTCACAGATGAGGGGCAAGTAGGCTAAAACCAATCTTTGGTCTCTTGTTGTTCCATGTAGAGAGAACCTGTCGTGGAAAACTGTGAGCAGGACCAGGCCCACTTTTCATATGTAGGGCCTCTATCTGGAGTAGCTGCTGGGTGATTAATTGTAAATGGCTGAGATTAACTCAAGAAGATTAGTTACCAGTGGCTGAGATTTATTGAAACTTTGCACTCACTAATTGCCTTTCTAAATGTAGCACCTGTATGGAAGAACAATGATATCCCACCAAATACTGCCAACAAACAAAGTGAGTGATAAAAAATTAATCATTCCACTCACTATTTTTTCTAAATGAAACACCTTTAGGACAGAACAACAACATCCTGCCAAACACTGGCAGCAAAAAAAGCGATATAGCAGATTCAGATAGCATTGTGTGCCCTACAAAACCATCAATCCACTCGTAACACTTTATGTACCCCCAGGCATCTAAAAAGCTACCCCTGCCTGTGTGTTGGAGAGTAAAGCCTTCGCATGTGTAGTTGGCCTTTGCATAGTGTGTTTCATTTACGTAAAGATATTTACAGTATCATCGTCAAGGTTTAAAACATAAATTTGGTTTCCCCATAGGTCTTTTGATCCTTCTTACCGTCTCATCTGATTCCTTCTTTTTAGATCTAGCCTGTGGCAGCAGACGTGCTGTCGCTTGTGAGAGTATTGTGTACAGTGAAGAGTTTATAACCTGTCTATTGCTTACCATTCGTAGGCTTCATTGTCACTGCTCTTTGCTGACTCCCAGTTGGCCAGCACAGACCGTGCATTACTTCCTTTCCTTTCAGCAGAACATGGACCACTCACAGATTAATTCAATTTAATTAGTGGCATCCGCTGCTTGCTCTGTGATGCAGGGACTATTTCTTCTCCTTCCCACTCCCTTTCCCCAAAGCCCTCTCCTCCTGCTTTCCGTTATCGCTGCTGTTGGAGTGTAGTTATTATTATAATCAAAATTAGCATGAAATGTTTGCAAATGAATGTATAATGATGTTGCATAGAAAATTGTATTAATGTGCTTTTAACATAGGCGCTTGAAAATGTGCCCACGGGGAGTGGCCACCAATGTATACGATGATAAATTAAGTTGACTAATGATGAATTATTAATGTACTAATGTGTGGTTTTATGTTAGTATTAAGAGTTCTATGTTAAGATTTTGCTAAAATTATTTACTAGGCCTTAGTTAGCATGAGTCGGGGCCTAGCTGCCGGTCTCATATTAAATGTGTTTTTCTAAAGTGCAATGTGCTGACTTGCTGAAGGACATGTAGCCGTACTTTTCCAGAACCTAGAAGATGTGTGTAACCGTAGTGGATTCTTTCTCATGAGACCCGACTTGCTCAAGGAGACATTCTTGCTGAATGCAACAGTGTAAACTTGCAACAGGTACAAGGTCACCTGAACTGGTAAAGACAATGGGACTACTGACTGAGCCTGCGAGGCTAAAAATATTTGTACTTTACATTCTACCCGTTGGAGACATCAATTACAGGAGCCAATGAACTACGTGAGAACTGTTTTAAAGTGAAAACCCTAATGAGGTGACCACCAAATTATTGGTCGGAGATAATGATGCACCAAAAATGTGCCCAATTGGAAATTGGGAGACTGTACAACAAGATTGATATAACCCCTTGTCACAAGGAGAAATCAGCCTTTCCGAGCCATCTCTGCTAATGCCACTATGTGCCATTCTTTGCTATTACCTAGCCGCTTTGTCACTCTGTCTTAAAGACTTTGCTGTTTGACTCTTCAAGCCATCCTTACCCTTGCCTTGCCCGTTCTATACTTTTCCTCCTTATGAGGGAGGTATTCCTTATTGCCTGTCTTGCTGAACTTTGCTGAGTTTTCTGGCTGATGGCGAATCAACTGATGTCCTGAGGACGAAGACTGACTCTGTATGCTGACCCATTACGGAAGGTAACTATATGATAATGAAATTGTAATTGTCTGTTTGCCTTTTCTTTCTAGGTACCAACTGCTTCTTTTTATTGAGACCGTAGATAGATGTTTTCTAAATTTGTGTTGCTAAATTGTTTTGCATGAAGCTCAACATGCTAATGCTAATTCGAGCTAGTTAAGGGGTTCACTAAACGGACGCAAATAGACAAATGACTGAATCGATGCTTTGTTGAATAATGCGCTAATTATATTCTGCTAAAGTTAATCCATGTTGACGTCGTGCTTTGTCCTAATGTTTATGATCTATGCTTTGCTGAAATCTTATTCGAGTTGCCATATTGTGACAGTGTTAATGTGTTTTATTGTTTTGAGACAAATAAACTTGCTAGTAGAGTGAAATCAATTGGGAATAAATATCATAACTCTTACAAATTTCGTGTGCTTATTCATGACTGAAAGGTCATGGTGTGTTCCGATTCTTATTAATGCCATTAACTAATTTGATTGATTTGTTATTGTGAATATTGATGAGGTTATCGATCTATTGGTTGACATGCTGATTAGTTATCTCGTCTTAAGGTGTCTCCAATCAGGGTCAAAAGATTCATTGGCCTAAAACGAGTCCCAGACTAAGCAAACTATCTGGGGCGGGACGCGTTTCACTGCTTCCTCCCTCTACCCCCTCGTGTTGCTTTCACCCCTGTTGTTGCTGTTCCCACCCTCCTTTACCGTGTCTCCCTCATGTTGCTTACTCACCCGCACTTTTATTTCAACATATTGCATAGCAGGTTGGCTGCTCTGCAACACGGATTAAAAATAAAGAAATACTAGGACGCAGCCAGCACTGCCTACATCACAATGCTTTCCCCTTAACCTTAAGACATGTTGAACAGCAAATTGACAAAGCTAATAGATCCCAGATAGGCAACACCTATTGGCTTTGCCAATGCTTGTGTCTAATGTCACATATGTTTCGTCTCCCTGCATTGCAAAATGTTCGAAAGTAAGAGGAAGGTGCCTTGTATTCTGAGTAAACCATGTCATCTATCCTCTGTTCTAAGAAAATCCCTCCCTATGTGTATGATGAGGATATTGTAAAGCTGGAGAAAGTGTCACATTGGGGTGAAAAGCAGCACAGGTGCACCACAGAATTCAGAACAGAAAAATAGTTTGACTTTAAACGAAAAGTTTAAAAAATAGGCCTTTTTCGTTGCATATAGAACACAAGGACTGGCTTTGTGGTTTGTCTTGGTTTTCGAATATTTTTTTAAACTACTATTTAATGGCAAAAACCTATAAATGAAGCAACATAGCTATACTTTGAGGACATAGGTAAATGTGCAATTGAGTTCCCCAAAACTGCAAAACATCATTTGCCATGATCTCTCAGCTTTGACTTAATACGGAGTGGTATGATTTAGAATACTGTTAACATTTACAGTAGGTATAATTATTTCCTCAAACATATTTCAATACTTAAATGTTGTCAGTGGAAAGGTGCCATCATGGGATTCTAACACCTGAAGCCAGCACATTGCAAGGCCAAATGTCAGTTGTGTTATATGGCGTAGTATTTGTTAAACATTCTTCTGCCATTGGTAAGGCCTCAATTCTTAGCTCTTTATGCTGTCTGGAATGTGCACTCGCCATTGGCTCTGGGATTTGCTGCAGATCAGAAACTGGCCTGCGTGGGGCTGCACCTTGTGAAGTGGGAGTATATATATGTCAGAGTAAGTGTTGGACGGTGTACTCTTTTGCATTGAGTGTCAGCTAGAGATCATCATGGGTGTGCTAACTGTCTGCTGGCTCATATGTTTAGACGTTTATCAGCTTGTGATTCTGACACAACTACTGGCAAGTGCATCTGGTGGTCATATTTGTGATGAATGTAGTGAGGAATCGAAGGGTGGTTTCATTTGTATTTGCCTTCATAGAAAGAGGCAGCTACCTGGTGATAACAATAGATGTACATTGTCAGGAAAGAAACTGTGAGGGACTGTTGTCACAACATCGGAGAATTCCATGGCCCAGGAATTTAGGGCCCACAGCTTTTTCTGCCAAATTATAAATTTGGTCGACCAGCCACTATCTTCTTGAATATTTGCAGCTTAATTAGAAATTGTTTTTAGTTCAAACTCATCAAAAGCTAATACAGTCTGTTAGACCGATAATGTAATTGGATGGGGACAGGTAAGACAAAAGCACTATATTTTTTCATGTGATCTGTATTACTAACACTTTAGATTTTTGGTAGGATCCGCATGATCAAGACAATGGATCACAAGTTATGAGTTATATTCCACATGAAGGTGTCAGCCAACAGAGTGTACAGCTATCAGATAGTGCTGTATTACAAATAACAATACCTGTGTTACCACAGACTACTCTTATGTTATTTAAGTGTTACTTATGTCTTATTTAAGCAAAGTGCATAATGAGGGGAGGCCAATTGTGTGTGTGTGTGAGTATAAATATATATATATATATCTATCGGCGTGCTTTGTGTTTTTGATTCTTTTACACACGCTGTCCCAATATTTACGGTCCGGCATTTTAGAGTTTATATTTTTTGGATTCAGGTTTTTTGGATTCTAATTTTTGAATGAAGTTTTTGAACTTTCTCTTTTCGCTTGGAATTTTTGTATTGGTACTGACCTTTAATAGATGACTGCACTTTATAGATTTACAGATTGGTAACCCTAAGCTACAGTTGTGCTATCTGGTATATCTCTGTGGATCTAATTTACCATTTTTCGAACTGTTGAATGCACTATTGCTAATCGGAAAGCCCTGTGGGAACAAGCTGCTACTACTTTATTCTATAGTGCTCCTGGAACATCAATGGCTTCGGATTTAATAACCCGCACAGCAGCCACTATTATCTCTGAATTAGAAAAGGCAAGAATTTTACAATTGAAAAAATGGTGGGAAATGACCTCGCTGACCAAATATATACAAAATGGTCGTGTGCCACGAGGTCTAAGAATTCTAATATTGCCTACCCTTGGTGACATGGATCCTGATCTCTTAGAACAATGGAGAGTACATACATCTGAATGTTCAGTCAAACTGATGGATACTTTGATTATTCAATCAAAACGACGTATGGAAGAACAAACCCAAAAAATCGAACTTCTAACTAAAGAACTAGAAAAAATGTGTGCCTCCTTAGAAATACAACAACTATTGACGAAGATGGAAGAACGCATTGCTAAAAAAGAGGATGAAATTAAACTTCGTAAGGCCTCTAAATTTAATAGAGATAAGAAAGATTATGAAGTAGGCAGAATTTACACATTTGCCCGCAAATATAATACACTCAGAGCACAAGATAAAATTGCGGTGACGGATAGTTCCAATGTAACAACTAATGCAGTAGAAGACAGTTCTGATTTAAGCTCATCAGCTGATGAAGCCTCTGCAAATAAATTGGATTTTCACGGGGAAATGAGACTATTACAATCAATTACGCCGCAACCAAACAGGGGCAGAGGACGAAGTCGAGGAGGTTCAAGACGCGGAGGGGGAAGAGGCAGAAATCACAAATATCAAGACTAGAGGGGGCGCTTCAAACTGACCATCCCAATATTATTATTTATTAATTATTGTAAACATCATCTAGAAACTCCATGACTTGTCTTTGAGTTTTATATGTGAAGTTAAGATTGAAATCATTGTGAGGAAGCCAAGTTAAAAAATCTGTTAAAGTTGCCTCCGGGCCATCCCAAATCATGAAAATATAATCAATATATCTCGTCCAAAAAGTAATATGTTTGCACCACTTTTCATTTTCATCTACCATCACGTGTCTTGTCTCCCACCATCCCATGAGTAAACAGGCATAGCTCAGAGCAAAGGAACTTCCCATCGCAGTCCCGGTGGTCTGCCTATACAACTGGTCTTCAAACAGGAAGAAATTGTTTTCCAAACAAAAGCTCAACATTTTCAAAAGTAATTTAGAATGTTGGTAAACTCTTATGGGCTTATCCCTGAGAAAATGCTCACAAGCTTGAATGCCTAAATCATGTGGGATGCATGTGTATAGAGACACTACATCTATTGTGACCATGATATAATTGTCTTTCCACTGTATATTCTGTATCTTTGTGATAAAATCCTTACTATCGCTACAATATGATGCCAGACTAAATACATATGGGCGAAGGAAGTGATAGAGATAAATGGAGGTATTTTCCAAAAGACTGCCCCTTGCTGATGCTATTGGTCTACCCGGAGGATTATCCATATCCTTGTGTATCTTTGGCAGCATGTAAAAACAGGATGCTACCGGCTTATTCACTGTCAAAAATCTTAACTCATCATCTGTAAGTAGACCCAAATCGTAACTGTCCATCAACAAATCATGAAATGATGTCAAAGAGGTCCGATAAGCCAACAATGTTGACTTCTCATAACAACCAGAGAGTAATAGTTGTCTTCTCGCTTCCTTTTGATATTTTGCCAAATCCCATAGTACCACATTGCCACCTTTGTCAGCTGGTTTAATCACAAAAGAGGTTGCCTTATTTAGTGAGACCAATGCAGCTCTCTGTCCTGGTGTTAAATTACTTGCATACCTTGTTCTGCTAGTTTTCAATATTTTCATCAGATCACAAGTCACCGCCTCATGGAAGGCATCAATATTGTCATGAGGTGTTGTAGGACTACATCTTGATTTTGGCTTAAATTTACTGCCCCTAGAATTCCCCGTTGTCAACTGCATTTCTCTCAATAAATCAATTTCTGTATCCCAGGGTCTCCCCCCTGTCTCCAGTTCTCAAAGGGACATTAGACCCTCAATATCCCCTATAGTTAGTACAGAGGACGCATCCGTGTCCTCTGAATTCACCTTAATATGCTGTCGGAAATGGGTATCCTTCTGTTGTGTGAAGATTTTCAGTAATTTAAGTTTTCTAACGAATTAAAACAAATCAATGCGAGTTTTAGTATAATCAAAGTTAGCCAGTGGGCAGAAAGATAAACCCAATTCCAGTACTGTACGTTCATCATGTGTGAGTACGTGGGAGGAGATATTTACTATGGTGGACTTATTTTCAGGTATTATCTCTTTCTCCTGCTCTGTTGTGTGTTTTTTCCCAAATGGCTTCTCGGTTTCTTGCTGCCATTTCCCCTCTCCTGTTCTTTTTATGTCTCCGCTTTCTCCCCTTCCTTTCGTGGGTTTCCTTTGCGGTCGTTGGTTCAATTGTAAAAAATGATACTCCTCCATTGTGGTAAACGGTTGTGACACGGTACTGCTGGTCCCAGATTGTTCCTCAACATCTGAGATATTCTTAACACTTGACTCAGATGAAAATGTTTCTTGTTGTCTCAAAGACTCTAATTGTCGAAAGTCCCTCCTCGCCTGATCGAACTTCCTACCAAAAGTAAGGATACGACCTGTAGCATAATCAATTGTGTCTCTCATGAATTTCCTTTTTCTTTTTGGACTTAATATCCTCTTCATATTTTAGGAGTCGTACTTATAAAAGTTATTTATTTTATCCTGCGCTGTACTATTCTCCAAAGATGCCCAGACAGTCTTAATCTCTTCAGTGATTTGAGTCAATTCCATTGCCGCATATTTGGAAAGAAGTTCCAACATACTTTTGCATGTGGGCGCCATCAAAACCGACCATTCCTCCAAGAGTTTGGGATGTGGGTTTGTATAGGTAGGATGTTATCAGTATTCTTAGTCCATGTGGGACCCTACCCAACTCTATATAATTGTTCAGTGAAATAACCTCCCAACTCCTGTTAATCTCCTTTTTACAGAGTTTCTCCAAATGCCACAGTGGTTGTTTTAAAGATAAACTGCCCTCAGTCGCAGTCTCTCCCATGGTGTTCATTTCCAACCCTATATATGGGGCACTTTCATCAAGTAGAATCCGTATAATCTCCAGCCTCAAGCGTATTGCTTCATTCATAGTGAAAGAAAACTTGGAAGGAAGTAACATAGAGTTCATCACTAGGCTGAGAGTTTCGGTTAAATTCTCAGTGGAAGCAGATATAAAGTTTTTGATTTGTTAAAGTTCACACCGTTGCTGATGATGAACACACTTACTGCTCCCAGCGGCATTACAGACGCATTTATATAATTCCCTGAGATAGAAAATAATTCGTTATCACTTTTCTTGAAACCGCCAAGCGACGCAACTGAAAAACTTCACTCGTAAATTTGTGAATTGTAATTCTGAGTTTGCCATATATGTAATAAGATGCCCATGTGGTCTACAATATGTAGGCAGTACGATCTTTCCTTTGAAGAAATGGATTTTGGAACATTGGCGAGCCATTAAGAATAACAATATAACTTACCCGGTAGCATGCCATTGTAACCTAGTACATGAAGGGAAAGTTGAGAATATGTAATTTTTTGGAATTGACAAGGTGTTACCAACCCCAAGGGGGGGTGACAGGGAGCGGACTTTGAGAAGGATGGAACCTGAATATATCATTTGGCTAAACAGTAGACACCCATGGGGTTTGAATAAGTATGAAGAACTCTATGTACATTTAGGGTAACTATGTTACTGAACCAACAACACCACACACAATGTTTTGACTTGTTCAGATGATGTTTTTTCTGAGGTTTAGAGAAGGGATGCGTTTGGAGATCTTTGAAGTCATTTTAATAGCTTGCTTTTCAATTTTCAATTTCTGCTTGCTGGCCCTCCTTAGGATGTGATTGGTTTCGAAGGGCCACTAGGCCAGGAAAATAGTTTTTTTCCGAAAAAATAGTTCCAAGAAATAAATGTAAAAAAATAGGAACAAGTTGATGATGTAGGAAATTTGAGAAAAAAGAATACTAATGGTATTTATGTTACAAATTGTATTATATCATCGCTATATACTTTATATTTTGAAAAAATAATTATTTTGTTTCAAAAATGTTTTCTGTTTATTTTTTATTTTATTTTATTTTACTTTCTTTTAGTTTATCGGTATTAATTATTATTTATGTTTTACTTTTTTATGCATATTCCTTTATTTAGTAAGGGGAAGTGGAGTTAAAGATTCAAATATTGAATGTAAGTGATATGGATTGAATATGCATTTTGGTAATTTACTTTATTGCAGAGTGTTTTTTCTAGGTTTAGTATTTGGAAAGGCTTATTTCTATGGGACCCCCGTCTTTGTAATGTTTGATGCTATTGAAGAAGACTGCAATGGTCGAAACGCGTAGCTGTTGAAGCAAGTTTTCTCTGTTTACCATCTGTTATGATTTGAAAGCCGAAAATTAAAGACTACGGTTATTTTGGAGTGCCAGTTGAACCTTTTCTTTTGATATATATATATATATATATATATATATTTATTACCTAGTGGTAAAAACAACCCATGCACCCACTAACAGACCCATTCAGACACTCTGGCACCCACTCACAGACTAGTGCATACACTCACAGACCTAACCAATACACTAATTCACCCACTCACAGACCCAAACAGAAACTAATGCTCACACTCACAAACCCACTCAGAAACTCATTCACCCACTTGCAAACCCACTCAGACACTCATGCACCCACTCATGACCGACTCAAACACTCATGCAGACACTCCCAGGCCCACTCAGACACACACACACACACACACACACACACTCACTCACAGACCCACTCAGACACCTACACCCACTCACACGCCCACTCAGACACTCATGTATGCACTCACTGATCCACTCAGGGACTCATGCAGACACTCACAGACCCACTCACTCATGGATGCATTCAGATACCCAGTCAGACACTCGTGCACCCACTCACAGACCCAGTCAGAGGCTCATGCACCTACTAACAGACTCAGTCAGATACTCATGCGCCCACTCACAGACCCAGTCAGACACTCGTACACCGATTCACAAACCCACTCAGACACTCATTCACCCACTGACAGACCCATTCTGACACTCAAGCACCCACTCATAGACCCACTCAGAGACTAATGCACACACTCACATACCCCCTCACACACTCATGGACCCACTCACAGACCCACTCACACACTCATGCACCCACTCACAGACCCACTCACACACTCATGCATGCGTTCACTCAGACATTCGTGCACCCATTCGCAAACCCAGCCAGAGGCTCATTCACCCACTAACAGACTCAGTCAGATACTTATGCACCCACTTACTGACCCAGTCAGACACTCATGCACCGACTCACAAACCCACTCAGACACTCATTCACCCACTCTCAGACCCACTCAGACTCATGCACCCACTCACAGACCCTTTAAAACACTCAGGCACCTACTCACAGACCCACTCAGGTGCTCATGCTTCCACTCACAGACCCACTTAGACACTCATGCACCCAGTAACAAACCCATTCTGACACTCATGCACCCACTCACAGACCCACTCAGAGACTAATGCACACACTCAGACTCACTCATACACTCCACACCAACCCATATACCCACTGAGACCCTCATGCAGATACTCACAGATCCACTCAGACACTCATGCGCCCAGTCACAGACCCACTCAGACACTCACGCACAGACCTAGTCAGACCCTGATGTCCCCACTCACAGATCCACTCAGATACTCACATGTAACTACTCACAGAACCACTCAGACACTCACACACCTATTCACAGACCCACGCAGACACTCATGCACTCACTCACAGACCCACTCCGACAGTCATGCACCTACTCACAGATGCACTGAATAAGGCACCTAGACATTACATTAATACACTCATTGTGGTGTACAGAATTAGTTAAGCACTTGTAAATTATAAATGTGGTAGTATGCATTCAATGTGTGCTTTTCTTTTGCATATTCTCGATCAATGTACGAATTCTGAAAAGGTCCAAAAAAAAGAGGTGTCAAAATAAAATGGGCTAGTGTTTGGGAATAGGATGGCTCTAGGAAGAGCCTTTGTGTTTATTGTGTAGTGGATGATACCTACACATAATATAGGACACAGTGTTTCAAGTTGGTGAGAAACACCTTGTTGCCTTTGTCTGTGAAGTGAACACCATCACTTCACTAAAGTCCACCCATGTCAAAGCAGAGGCTGTTATTGTAGATAGAGCCCATGTTATGGTCTATGAGGAATGCTGAAACAGTTTTATTAACAAGTTTCCTGGCTTTGTCTATCTGTGGACAGAATTTGGTTCACCATTTCCATTTCTGCCGTAGGCATTTTTTGGAGAATACCAAGGCAGTGTGAGGAAAAAGTGTCATTAATTGTGCAAAGGTATCCTTCATAAGGATTTCTAGCCCTCTCCTAGTAAGTGTGCCTAGGTCATTACCACAACAGTGCACAATCATGAGATGAGAAGGTTGGGAATCTAATGCTTTTTACCAAAGGCAGCAATTGATGCCACTTTAAACCTCTCTTTCCAAGCCATATTATCTTCACATTTGACAAACTCAGGTCACTATCAATGGCACTCTTTCTAGCATATTCACTTGCCCAAAACACAAAGCTGTGACCTACAATCCACGCTCTGAGCATTGCGAAGAGAAATTGAATAGCTCACAGGAGAAGGCTGCACAAGACTGAGATATTTAAAAAATGAAAGGCAGCTAAAATGGAGAGCAGCTGTTGTTTGGAAAAAAGGGTACATTCCATTGAGCAGTTTTATTATGCAGATACTTAAATCTAGGTTGTGATTTTTTTAAAGTTAGAAAGTACGTCTCTGCTTCGCTGTGCTTTAAATAAAAAAGTAATGTATTCTTGGAAATGGTTACAGTTGCAAAGAGTTCAAGCACACCTGCTGAATTTCAGTTGCATAGCAATTTGCAGTTTGTAAAACATAAGCTACACCTTTGACTAGTCCTTCTGGTTGGTTGCTATGGAAACCCTGCCAAAGGAGTGTTGAGGGGAGGCCATTACAGAGATAGTACTATATTTAACTGAAATGAGACATATTTTCAGTTTTTATAGTAGAACGATTAAGTGTTTTCCTATTGAGGAGTTGTATCTGAATATTGCTGTAAAGTTTAAAAAAACATATGGTAGGTATGTTTTTGGACCCCTGTAAATATTCGCAAATTCATCATGAAGTTTCACTGATGTCTCATTGAAGGTCGTGAAGAATTCACAAATAATGATGAATAGCCTTTCATTTTATGATCATCACAGAAGTGAAGCCATTCACAAGTGCACGAAAGAAAGATAAAAATGGAAGGCATCCTTTGATTAGCTGCCTTTACCAGTATCAGAGATTGTAAAGTTGAAAAGGGTGCCATTATTGGTTGCTTTATGTGAGAGTGGTATACCATTCTTATGCTGAGTTTTAACATTTTCTGAGAGATTTGAAACTACCTAATGAGAGCGGAAAAATAAAGCATTTGACCAACTAACTAAATTTACAGAAATTTAAATTGAATTATTAAAAAATGCATTTTACAAAGAATATGTATACATCAGGATTGCAACACTTTTTGTGAAATATAGGGAAGTGTGAGTTGTTGTGTGAGACTTGTTATATATTTGTTAAATATATGTGTGATGTGCATATGTGCAGAAAGATGTTTTGTTTAAATTTTTGCAGTTTCAGACTAGTTTCTTCCACTACAAATCAATACTGCAAATCCCAGAATTCATACTAGCAATAGCAGAGTGCAAAAGTATTTTATGCATATGTGTCTGTTATTATATTTTCACAGACATATCTGTGATGTGCTTATGTACAGAAAGAGTTTTGTTTAAATGCTGGCACTTGTAGATTCCGTTTTTCAATGTAAATTAATATTTCAAGCCCTAGCATTTACAGTAAAACTAGTAGACTGCAACACTATATCACACATTTAAATGTACAAGTTCTTAGATATGTACTAGATACCCTTTAGTCACAGTTTAGGTATGTTAGAGAAGTAGTACTTTAAACATGGATGAGGCCTACTACTGCTCATCCAGTGTATTTTTATATTTGAACTTGGGTTGGCAGTAGAAAATGTGCTTGACAAGTTCTAAACTGATCTCTTACTACAGAAAACTGACCCCTCAGCTAGGCTGTAGGTAGGCTATGGACCATCCTTTCTGATTAAAAGGTGAGAAATGTCTTTGAGAGTTTCACTGACTTAGATGTGTACTAGCAGACCCCTATGCCCAGTTACATAGGTGGTGTTCACTCGTGTACCTACCAATAAAAGCATAGAAGCACTCAGATACACAGTCAGGCACTAAAAGAGCCACTCATACATTCATGCACACATCCAAACAGGAGATATGCATACTGCATTATCAGAACCAGTTGCTAGCTGATACACTCACACACATTTGTAGGCAACTGCTGAGACCAGCTAGTCTCCCATCAAAAAAAGTAGTCCTTTAAACATGGGTCAGGCCTAGAACACTTGACACTGACTGTGTTCCTTTTAAACCTCAGCTTGAATTGACATCAGAAAACATGCTTGACACCTGTTAAACTGTCACTTTACTACAGAAAACGTACCCCTTACCTAGGTTGTAGGTAGGGATGTAGCATGATCCTTCCATGCAAACACTGATGGATATGGTGACAAAGGCATACTGTCAGAAATATAAACATAACTAACATTGTGCCTCTATCATATTAATATAACCATTTATAATATCAGTTAAATGGTTACAAATATAATTTAAGAACATCTAATAAAAGCTAAATGTATTTGTTTTCTTGTTGCAGATTTCTACTTCCACTTAAATTAAGACAATGACAATGCCACCAAAAGCTGTAAGGAGAACAGAGAAAAGCTTATTATCTCCTCACAGATAAGAAGCAAAAGGGACAAAATGCAGAAACTGGAATGAAAGAGAAAAGAGCTGCTGGTAAGAAAACAAAAAAAGCTTTCTGAAAATAGTATATGGAAAACTGCAAAGTGAGCAAAAGCAAGTGAATAGAAAGGATAGTTTACACTGCCTAAGAAAGGAGGAAAAGTGCATGATATTAATAGTAAAACATCGATGAATAAAGCAGATACTTTGACCAAAAAACAGAAGCAGCTTAGGGAAATAAGTGTTAGGATGTTTCGCAGTAGAGTAATTCAGAATCTTGTAAAAACTAAGCATAAAAGAAGAAGAGAAGTAATCATAGAAAAGGAACATGTTGAAACTGTGGTCGATAAGGCCTTTACCCTCAAAAGTAACCTATTTATTTTGATTCTGAGTAGAATGAGAACACTGGATAAAATAGTGTTGACTATGAAGAAGAGAATCCAAAGGAAAAGATTTGTAAATAGAAGTAACTTCTGCAAAATTTTCAGTGGTGAATGGAAACATACTTCCTTGCTTTATTGAAGAAAGCTATTTCTGGGAGAACACATTAGTGCATGCAGTTGAAACATCTGGACAATGATATGAGATGAAGGATGGTAGTCCTATTCCAAAAGAGATGGTGCCTAGAAATGTAGAGGAAGAGATAGCTGAAGAGGTACAGGGAAGGCGTATACAGGGACGTGTGAATAAATTGAACTGTAGCAGGATACTCTGTACACGGCAGGAATCAACTGATTTATTCAGAAATTTCCTTCGTACATTTCCTTGCGAAAGTTTAAAGAAGAAAATATGAATATTGTAAAGATTAGATCCACGCAAAGTAAGGAAGTACACACATTTGCATGGACATTCACTAGCATGTCTGTCAAAGAAAGTGTGCAAGAGCAGCTTTCATCATTTAAGAATGTTGGCTGTACACCACTCAAGAATGCTAACTTTTGTTAGGAGGCTTTACTCCGTGAAAACTCCTGTTCAATATTTAGGAGAAATTAATAGAGTTCTTTTGCATGGCACAGTAGCAGATGTGGAAAGAATTTGTGAGGATGTTCAGTTTCAATTATTTGGTCCTGAACAAGAGTATAGGGGAAATGAGGACTTTCTGTGTGGAGGTGTAGATGAACAGGACACAGTAATTAATGTTGGTAACGTTACAGAAGAAATTAGGAAGATTAACACAGTTTCTTCTGAGAGACCAAACTGTATTTGTATATGTTGTCGACACACTCACTACAGATGTCAAATTTGTAATATTGATCTGTGTGCAAAAACTGAACAAGAAAACAGAGATAAGTGGCAAAGTATGCTGCTTATCTATTTGTTTTAGAGGAACGGTTTGATCTGGCCACACAGCAAATAATATGTAAGTACTGTTATGAAAAGTTAGAGGGTAAGAACTTCAAGATTTAATTGTTTATGAATCAATTCTTATACAGTGTGTACATCCTTTCCAAGCTATTGTTCGTATGGAACCGAAAACAGATAAATTACCTTCAAAACGTCAGAAAGGTCTTAAGGGTAGAATTGTGTACTTGCCATTAGATTTCAAAAAGAATATTGAAACTATAGGGGCACAGAGAGATTTTGACGATGCACAAATTATTTTAGAACATTGTGTCACTACAAAGAGCAAAAAAAATTCAAGAATTAGTAAATGTGAATAAGGTAAAAAAAGCAACCTCTTATGTACTGCAAAACAGAAAATGCTGATGTTCTTCAAGATATAATACATGTAGAAGATAAGACATAACTATCAAGTGGTCAAATAGAAAAAGTAGTCTGAACAAGATCAGAAGAAAATTATGAACACTACAGCAGCCATCCTCTTCTTTCAAGAGGAGTTATTGATGATGCAACTGACCTTTCTCAAATGAAGCAAGTAAAAGGAGCTCCTATGAGTGTCTGGGAGAAAGGTTTAGAGGCTTGCTGTTTTCCACAACTCTTCTCCAGTGGGGCCCAAGATGACCACCCTGTACATATACCAGCAAGTTCTCTGGACTTTCATATGGTGTTAACCATATATTGAAGACAGGAGCAAATCTTCAAAACCTTTCTGCAAAAGAATTCGTTTAAAAAGTTCATGGAAAGGATGAAAAGTTGGACTACAGCTTGGTTTATTAGATGGGGTGCCAGATTGGTACCAACGAGTACTGGTACCATTGTCATGGTGAGCTGAAGAGTGGGAGAATATCCCCCTTTGATGATAATGATTAGAGGGACACTCTGATGGCACTAAGGATTATTACTATTTCCCCCCACTGTTGCCTGATTCAAACATATTACTTATGGAGTGCTTGTCTCTCTCTGCCCAGACTCCATTGTGCAGACTTTCTCCCTGAGCCCGTTTGTCCCCTCAGTGGCAATGCCCCAGCCAATTTTTGCCATATGGTCTGGATGTGCCCCCAGGTTCACAACCATTGGTCTGCCATAGTGGGTGAGCTTACTGAAGTGTTGGGGTGAGTAGTTCCACTGTCTCCCCTGATGATTCTTTTGGGGTTTCTGGATGGTGCTGGAGGTATGAGAGCTGACCGAGCATTCCTTGGCCCAGCCCTACTGATTGCCAAGTGAGATATTGCAACTCACTGGAAAGCCCCTGCCCCTCCCACCCTCTCACTATGGTGCTGAGGGGTTGACCGGTGTACACAGCAGGAACAAAAGGTCTTCGAGATTCGGGGGGGGTCCCATAAACATAAGTGTAGGGTAAATGGTTGGGACAAATACCTTAAGGCTCTATCTGATGACAGAATAGATGTACTATCTTGTGCTAATGTATCTTAACACTTGGTGATTGAGTTGTGCTCACATGTTAAAAGCAGTAATAAGTGGAATAGTTATGCCTAATGTGCTGCCTGTATAATATCTTGTCTTTTTCTATGAAAAACTCAATAAAATCTGTTTATCAAAAAAAACCTAGGTGCACCTACTTGGTTCCTGACACTCAGTTGTGCTGAGTATGTGTGGGATGATCTCCTTGAATTTTTGAGAGAAGCAAACTCTAATATCAAAGACAATGAACTGAAGACATTAGTAGAACTCTGTTCCTTGGATCCCGCTAATGGTTGCAGGTACTTTAACCATCGATTTCAAGCTATGATGTAGTTCAGCTGCAAAAAGACAACCCCCCTCTCTTGGCAAAGTAACACATTTCTTTTGGCGCAAAGAGTACCAAGCATGAGGTGTTTCTCATATTGACATGCTGTTATGGATAAACAATGCACATAAACTTGGGAGAGAGAGTGATAAGTGTGTCCTGTCTTTCCTTGACAAGCATGTCACATGCACAATAACAAAAGATACTGGTGAAAAAGCTTTGCAACAACAAGTTCTCCGCTTCATATTCCAAGTACTGCCAATGAACACATGGAACCAAAGGTGAATTTTATACCAGATGCAATTTTGGATTTCCTTGACCTGTGATTTCAGAAGGAAGAGTAAACAGCTTTCCCTCTGCACTGAGACATACATTAACATGAAAGTCACTGAAAAATACCTAGAACCTGGAAGGAACAGAGGCCTTAAAGTACATTAATTAATTATTATAATGCAGTAATTTTAAAGATGTGGAATGAAAACATGGACATACAGGGGGTCATTCTGACCCTGACGGGCGGCGGAGGCCGCCCGCCAGAGTTCCCCCCTCCGAAATACCGCTCCGCGGTCGAAAGACCGCAGAGGGTATTCTAAGTTTTTCCCTGGGCTGGCGGGCGGTCGCCAAAAGACCGCCCGCCAGCCCAGGGAAAAACTCCCTTCCCACGAGGATGCCGGCTCGTAATCGAGCCGGCGGAGTGGGAAGGTGCGACGGGTGCTGTTGCACCCGTCGCGTATTTCACTGTCTGCCAAGCAGACAGTGAAATACTTGTAGGGGCCCTCTTACGGGGGCCCCTGCAGTTCCCATGCCAGTGGCATGGGCACTGCAGGGGCCCCAGGGGCCCCGCGACCCCCCCTACCGCCATCCGGTTCCCGGCGGGCGGACCGCCGGGAACTGGATGGCGGTAGGGGGGGTCGGAATCCCCTCGGCGGCGCAGCTAGCTGCGCCGCCTTGGAGGATTCAAAAGGGCGGCGGTACACTGGCGGGAGACCGCCAGTGTTGCCGGTCCGACCGCGGCTTTACCGCCGCGGTCAGAATGCCCTGCGGGGCCCCGCCGGCCTGTCGGCGGTGCTCCCGCCGACCCTCGCCCCGGCGGTCTTAGACCACCGGGGTCAGATTGACCCCCACAGTCTGTTGCAGATAACTCATTTGCTGTTGCTCAGTGCATGACAGCAAATATCACAAAATCTGAGAAGACAGAAATGAAGTAGAAGTGGGAGGAGGTTTCTGCAGAAACAAGTCTAACTAAGAAATTGTACAGTTTTAGCTTGAAAATACTTTCCCGCATTCCCAATTGGATCTTATGATAGTGCAGCTTGGGATAGTTCTTTCTAGTTTGTTCTTGAAGTCTAGAGGAATTGTGTGGGTAAGCCCAGGGCTTTCAAACATGTGATCAGTATCAAGCACCGTTTGATCCAGAAAGTAGAGAAATTGTAAAAACAAACATGTTGGAGACATATTACCCAAGAAGGAGTCCACATTTACAAAACATGTGGCTGTTTGAAATACTTCAGATCTATATTTATAGAAATAATGTAACAGAAAACGTAGTAGAAGGGAGACATGCAGTTGATGGAGGTGATGGTTATTTAGTGAGACACACCAAAGGAAATCTAATTAACTACAGAAAACGTAGTTGCCAGACTGCAGAGAGAAGAGTGTTTTTCTACCGAGCACTTTTGCAGCTGTTCAAGCCATGGTGTGATTAATCTGAATTACTTGGAGACTATGACTCTTACAAAGACTCTTTCAATTCCGTGAAAGTCAGTGTTCAGTGTTCTGTCTTTCTTAACTATTTGCAAATTTTGTGAGATGAAATTGAACAGGAAGAGACAATAGCTGGTGAGATGGAAAAGGAGAGTTCACAAAGCAGCCAAAATTCTAGATAAGGGAGTCAAGATCCTCTTAGAGAATCTGTTATTCAAAATGAAACATCTGTAGCAATGAATGAGGTGGAGACTGCAATGCAAGAGAGGAAGTTCTTGGTTGACAACAGTTGATATAACAGCTAAACAATGAGCAGAAAGAAATCTATGATGAAGTAAGAGGTAAAATGGAGCATGGATTTTTACATGAAAAGACAGAGTGTTCATGCTTTTCATTTAAACCACTACTACTATACATGAGCGGTCAGGTTGGTACAGGGAAAAGCTTCCTAATGAAAGTTCTCACTGCTTATCTATAGAAAACTACAGATTCAAATTTATCATGTGTAGTAACAGCACCAACAGGATTAGCTGCCCATAACATTAAAGGGATTACCTTACATCTGCTACTTATGCTGCCTATTGAACATGATAATAAACTGGAATACCAGAAGTTATCTGATGAAGCTTGTCACACGGTGACAAGAGTATTAAAGAAACTGAAGCTTTAAAATAACGATGAGGTGAGCATGGAGTCAAACTTAATGCTTGCCTTCATACACTTAAGAATGCAGCAGATTTTAAAAACAGAGTTTGACGTACTCTTTGGAGGGAAGCATTTAATTGTCTTTGGTGACCTACTGCAGTTAACTCCTGTGAAAGGACAACCAGCTTTCAAAACACTTTTTCACAATGAAACAAGGAATTATTTGGCAAGTATTGGCAATGTAAATATTTGATGAAACTTTGAATACAAGGAACGAGTGAAGAATATGCGGCAAGCATCTGATATAGAATATGGAAATATTCTGAAGGACATGAGTAGGAGTTTTGACAAAGGATGGTAAATGGGTTTTACAAAGTCGCCTTATCAACAAATTATTTTCATCAAATAGTACACCAGCACAATTAATGTACAAATTCATTAAAGAAGAACGGTCTGTACTCTGTTTAATGCCTACACCTCATGAGTGTTACAAATTCAATAACCAATTATTAAAACTGGAAAAAGAAGAAATCTTGGAAATCACAGCTATTGATAATATGGAACATCAAGTAGTTACTATACCACTAATAGAAAAACTACAAGCAAAATTGGATACTTTGGAGAAGTCTGTACCAAAGACTGCTGGGTAAGAAAAGTGCTTAAGCATATGCAAAAACTGTTGAGCAATTTTGTGGCATAATTAAAGTGTTAAGGAAGGGCTAGTAAATGGTGCAATGGGTAAAGTTATTGATTTCATTAGTTTTCCAAATAGAGATGAGGTTGAATACTTGGGTATAAAGTTTGATCAGATTGATGGCATAAAGCAGATTGGTCAATGTATTGTATATTGCTTGCTTGTAAAGGATTTATATGTCTGGCAATAACAGTTTCCATTCTCATTAGCATATGCTGTCACTATCCATAAATTACAAAGTTTGAGTGTAGATACAGCTTTTCTTAATATTGGAAGTACAGTACCCTCCCAAAAAGGTATGTCATATGTTGTTTTTTCTAATGTTAGAACATTGTTTGGTTTGTTTTTAGTTGATTTTGATGATAGCAACATGCTGATGTGGGCTGTTTAAGAGAGTACAATCGGTTAAGAAGTGTATACGCTCCACATTTATGTCTGTACTCTACATATGAAAAACACACAATAGGTCCAAAGTGGAAACTCCCACATGAGTCAACAGATGTTTAAGACAAAAAGGAAAAGAGGGGTGACCTCAACTGTGTCAAGAAGAGGAAATTGGAAAATAAAGAGGATATTGTAGGTTACCAGTTGGAAAACAGTATAGGTGTCAACTGCTATGCAAATGTTGTTCTCAATGTACTCTTTCATTTACCATATGTTGTAAATGGAATTTAACAAAAAACAAGAGGTTGTGTTCTGTACTGTAAAATTGATTACTATGTTTACTGAATGAAAGGTCAGTAATACAGTTTGCTTCATCCATTCACGACTTTGTTGAGACATGTACTGGATCGGTAGTATTTACTCTCAACACTCAAAAAGATGCACAAGAATTTATAATGGGCATCATAGGTGTATTAGAAAATGAAGAAGTAAATATTGATGATTTATTTGGACTGACTATGAGTGTGAAGATTTCTCTTTTACATCCTGCACTCAAATACATTCTGATGGAGTTCTCTACTTAACTCTACCGGATTCCAAAACTGTGTCTCAAACCAAAACATGACCTTCCCAAATTGTAGATCAGATGTTACATCTACTTTGTATCTACAAAAAACAGTAAAACATCTTATGCTGATGCTACATTGATGCAGAGCAGATGGCTCTAAATTTGAAACCAAAATTACAAACTTCAAAGCTGGACAAATTTCAATTCTTGAAAAACGTACACTACTGTAGCTATCATTTTTCATGAAGGAGTCAATATAACACGTGGACACTACACAGTTTTTTTAAAGACTGAAACTGGATGGACAGAATGCAATGACAGTAGCCTTATATTCAAAGTAAAACTTCCTTTCAAACTACGAAATTCTTACCTTCTGTTTCTTCAACCAATATTCTAACATATATTTCTGGTAAACAAAATAACCTATAATATTTCTTCTATGGAGAATGAGTCTTTTAGACATCATTCTGCCTACTAGAGATGACGCCCTTGAAAACTTCACCAAAAAAAGTAAAAAACCTTGTATCATCCACAAAGAAGATGAAATAACATCTGGACACTACTTACAATCAAGCAGAGATTACCTTACAAACTACCTAACTGAAAACTGGTATTTTTTAAATAAAAAATCTAAAGAGGACTTCTACAAACAAAAAATGGAACAGTTCACTTCTGGGACTTCTAATATAATAAGTTAAGACATCAAACGGCCTATCAGGGGTGATGTCTCATAATGGATTTCAAATATTGAAATTGACTTATTGGTACAATCAAACAACAAAAATACCACTAAACTGGAAAAAAGATTAGAAACTATACACTGGTGCAAACATCTATTTTCTAGAAATACAAATAGTAACAAAGTTATTCAAATTAAACACGTCATTGGACACCCAAGGAGTTTTTAAAAAGTAACAATATATGGACAAAATATGATAAGAAGACCATGACAATCCAACAGTTGTTTTAAGAATACCTGAAAATTAATAAAGAAGAATCATTATTATAACACAAACATACTGTAGTCTCTCTTAATTGATTACCATATTGTACGATATTTTTCAGCCTACCAAGGGTGAGGTTTCTATAACGTTTTTATCTACTGCTATCCTTCATACATTTTAATTGCATTATAACAGTCTTCACATACAAAAATACTTATATAAAACTTATATCTATTACACTACTTAATATGTTTAGGTAAAACAGTTAATCATTTTTAGTGAGTGTGACACATAGTAATGTTAATTTAAAATAATGTACTATGCATTTATGTTTTTTCTTAACAGTCTATATGATTGGTTTTTTTCCCCGCACTGTTCAGTGATGAGTATCTGTGCAACACTTTATGGTGTAAAAAGGTATGGAAGATAAGAACACTGAAGAAGGGAAAATAAGATGCTTAGATAATATGTACAGTATTATTGCTATACAATGATACACATTTCTTGTGTTTCACAATTTTTTATTTGTTTCAGATCATGTAACTTGAACTTCTATTTATGTTTTCTTTCTTTTTACACAGCTTAAAGGACCTATGTATTGCAGCAATGTAGGTAACTAATTACACCTTTCACCATTCATGAAGTATCCATAAACATTTCTAACTAAACATAGGTAATTATATTGATACACCAATACACACTAATGGAAACATTTGATATATCCACATGTACACTTGCTTGTATATACACTAACTTAACAAGGCATACACTCATCCATACACTGACAAACCCAGGAACACTCTGATACATAGACTGAAACATCCTGACATACACTGACGGATACATTGACATGCCCAATCACACACTGATGTGTACACTAACAAACCCAGGCACACACTTATGCATCCACTGACACACCCAGCCACACACTGATACATACTCATCCATACACAGACACAACCAGGTACACACTGATACATATTCTGACACACCTAGGCACACACTGACATATATGCTGACACACCCAGGAACACACTGATCCATACATTGAGACAACCAGGCCCACAATTATGAATACACGGACACACCCAGGTACAAACTGATGTATACACTGACACCTTCAGTCACACTCTGATGCAAACACTGACACATCCAGCTAGACATTGATACATACACTGTTGTACCCAGGCACACATTAACGCATACCCTGCCATACCCAGGCACACACTGACACATACACTAACAGACCCTGGCACCCACTGATCTATATACAAACACACCCAGACACACACTGTTGCATACACTGACACACCCAGGCACACATTGATACATACTCTGAGACACCCAGGTACACACTGACACATACACTCACACCCCCAGCACACTCTGATGCATACACTGACACATGCAGCCAGACACCGATACATACACTGTCATCCCCAGGCACACATTAATGCATACACTACCACACCCAGGCACACACTAATGCGTACGCTGTCACATGCAGGCACATACTCATGCACCCACTAACACAGTCAAGTACACACTCTTCCATACACATGCATACCCACTCAGTCAGAGAAAAAACCCATTACATATGCTTTTAGTCACACCTAACATGTTACTTTATCAGTAATTTTACAAACACATATCAACACACATACTAACAGGTGCATACAATGTCATACAACAAAAAACACACAGCTGTCTTTCTTTTAACCAGATAAGGCAGTTCTTACAAAATTTGATTTTTGGAAACTATTTATTTTTGGGATTGAAAAAACAACAAAAACAAGGCACACAAAATCAGCACATAGAGAAAAACCTTCCAAAAAGTTCCCATATGCTTCAAGTGTGGGATGACAATCGGAAAAGCTTCAGTGCTAGGCACCACAATCGTATCTCCCACCTGGAGCTGTCCAGTTTTCAGCTGAGATGCCTACTCTCGCCTCTTCTCAGCTTGTAACAGGTGTCGGTGGTGCATCCGCTGTAGATGCTTCAACATTGATGTAGTGCCATGATTGTATTTCTTGCAGCTGCCTCTGCATAAAGTTTTACTGCACATCTTGCACTGAACTTGCCATGCAACACCTTTTTTCTCACCTGAAGGGATGGAAAAAAATGTTCAGACAATACTCTCTTTTCTTCTGGGCTCTCTTTCTTCAGAAGAGACTGATGAAGAATCTTCAGAATCAGGAGCCTGTGCAGAAATAGAAACAGCCAACTTTCTAGGCAAAAATCACCCAAGAGAAATAAGTGCAGACGGGTGTGGACAAGCCTGTGTAAGCTAAGAGCAAAAGAAAAATGGGGCAAAAAAGGGTGTGGACTTTCTTTTCAAAGATGAAGTATGTTTTAGCAAATCAGATCACTTTATGTGTCACATGATATTCGTGAAGACATCGCAGTGACATTGTGACATAATCACAAATACCAAAATATGTATTAAAACGTGTATATAAAGTTAAATTACTCATGAGTACCTATCTAAAAACATGAAAATAATAAACCTTCAACCTCAAAAATAATGAATGCCTACTTATCATTTTATCTCTCTGTAAAAATCATGGCACGTTTTGTGAATATTCTTCAACAGGACTATCTGTGATAGGACAATTCAAAAATAATTCACGAATATTGGAAATGTAAACAAAAAAGCAACAAAAGAAAACACAGACACATAAGTAACACACATTCAGGGTCAGACTCATTGCAAAACCAAGCTGAAGGTAGCACACATGATGGGCTCACTTGGCAGCTATTGAAGATAACTTGCCAATCCAGCCATACCATAATTGTGTGATATGTACTACATAGGTCATCATCATCACAGTTTCACTTTTCCGCTGTGCAGGTTAGCTATCCCACCTCATCATGGCAGTCCTTGAATCTCATCTGCTATGCAGTCTATAAAACCCTATTTCAGATGGCAAAATCCCATACATAATGTGGACTGAACTAATTACAAAGGGCCTAATTAGGAGTGCGGTGGATGGGAAGGCCCGCCTGCTGAACTTCCGACGAGGAGGTTGCCGCCACACTGGCTACCTCCCGTCGAACCCATTAAGACTTTTTCGCTAGGCTGACTGCTGAACTGAGGTTCCCACCAGTCAGCCTAGTGAGAAAGTGGCGGCAGCATTGTCTCCGGCTCGTAATCGAGCTGGCGGCAATGCTGTCATCTTCAGTGTGCACAGCAGACAGTGAACATTGCAAGGGTGCTGGGCAGGGGGACCCCTGCACTGCCCATGCCAAGTCCACCACGGTCAGCCCATCGGGATCACTGATCCTGGTGGAGATGGCAGTACCCTGGAGGTCTGACCACCAAGGTCTTAATGTGGCGGTCGTACTGTCACAGCAGTGGCGGTCCTGACTGCCAGCGAGGCTGGCGGTCTCAAGACCGGCAGCATCGTAATGAGGCCCAAAGTGTTGACCACTGTGGACAACGACAGAAGCTCATGGCCACAGGCCTTGCGCTGCTGTAGTTGAATTAATATAAACGTAATAAACTTTCTTTATGCTGAAAAAAAACACTAGCAATTCACTGAAAAAGAACCAAAGGTTACAGGGATGTTATAGTTAGGCACTGAATTTACTTGCCCCAAACCATGGAAATTAAGTAGGTATAGTGACCAGCCCTAACTGTAACTTACGCCCCACAATGCACTGCATATGACCTCACATATTACATCACACATGATGTGGTCAGTGACATCACTGATGACATCTCAAATGACATCAGTGATAACATCCCTGGTGATGTCATTCACCTAGACACACTCACACCTCCCAGACGCACCCATACAAAAGTCTCATACACCCAGTCACACTCTCACAGAATTACTCATATACCCAATCACACACCCATACACGTACACAAAAATACCACTCACTTGGAAAATACACTCGCATACCCATTCCATTATTCATCTACCAGTCACAAACACCACTAATTTTGTCATGTAATTACTCAGACACTGCCTTATACACCCATAATGTCATTCACACATCTACACACCACTTACAAAGGCAATCTATACTTATTCTCGTAAACAGTCAATGACTGAGCCACACACACACACCCATAGATATACTGATACAATCAATTAGTCAACCTTACAGCAACGCACACACCTAGTTATACAGACATATAGCCACCCAGACAATAAGTCTCGCCTATACAACTACTTCTATACCCACCCACTCACCCACACACTTACTGACATGCCCACTTACTTACTCATATACATAGTATAACATGCTCTCCTATACAGACACTGACACAAGTATACACTCACACATACATTCACCTACACACTCACTCATGCATAGTCACTGACACACCCACCTAGTCTCCCATATAGATACTGATAAAGCCTCTAACTCACTCAAAGTTCCTCTCCTTCACCCACTCACTCAATCATAAAAGCACTCAGTCACTCATTTACCATTAGAACTACTGAGAAATCCACTAAATCGCACACAGAACTACTCACACATCTACTTCTTTACCTATACCACCAAACAAAAACCCACTCACTCAGTAAAACAGCTACTGACATAGCCAGTCACCCAACTGTACAACTGCTCACACAACCACTCACATACAATTGTAGAAACGCACATATCACCTCAGATTACATCAATTACAAATACTATCCCTGATCAGTACCTCTGGAAGAGCACTAATTTAACTTAAGCAGCACCTTAGTATGCATTTTTAACTCTTGCAAATGTTCTTATACAGTTAAACAGATTGGATGATGCAATTAGTGATGTCATGAGTGATGTCACTGATCATGTCATGAGTGATGTAATATGTGGGGTCATAAGCAGTGCATTGCAGGGTGTAAGTTATAGTTAGAGCTGGTAACTATAACTGCTGAATTTCTATTGTTTTGTGTGAGTAGATTTTGTACCTAACTATAATGTCCCTGTAACCTTTGGTTTTGTCAGTATATATATATATATATATATATATATATATATATATGACCTACTCACAAGTAGGTAGTTATAGTTAGGAATGTGTTTCCATAGGAAAAGCATTTTTTTACTTGCCTATATCTTTGGCGTCGTTTGACGAATCTTCACACAATTTTCTAATTAAAAAAGTGTGCAGGTTATTCTTGTTGCACAATGAAAGTTTTGAGGTGATCCGTCAAGCGGGGACCGAGAAAAGGTGGGGGGTAGAAAAATAAGTGTGTTTCTCATTTTAATTCCCCTAGGGGTTTTGAACATGGCTACAGCCTGAACCACTGGACTGCATTACACCAAATTTGGCTGACAGAAGGGTAGCTTTTGGTCTGCAGATCACACTTTCCCTTATTTTGTGTAAATCCGTTCAGTCGTTTTTGAGATATTAAAGGAAAAACAAATTTGTATACCTCGGAGGAGCCTAAGCATGAATCTCATGGTGACATCTGATTGGCTGTCAGCACTTTAACCAGGAAGTGCTGGCAGCCATCTTGGGACCAATATATATGATAGCACCCCGTTGAAATGCATTGTAGTGATGGCATGTTTTTAGTGTTACAAAAAGGAGAATGTATAAAGGGTGGTGTTAGTTACAATATAAATCATTTGTTGATTGTACCATACTAATTTTAGGATTGTGGTGTCTTCTAAGGTGATGTTACCCTGCTGGGGTTTCATGAATCATGTTCGAGAGAAAACTGTTTTCTCATGATTTTCCCATAGACGTCATGGTAGGTGCTCCAGAAGCTAAAATGAGAGCATATTTTCTGTTAATTCACACTATCTTTCTCAGCCTTATGAGAATAAAGTCTGACATTCTCAGAACAACATGTGCTTCCAACAGGAGCAGTCTGTCTGTTGATTCACTTGTGTTCAGCGTTGCCAGATTTTAAAAGCCTTCTATAGCCCAAAGCTGTTAAACGACCAGCTCAAAGTAAGCCCAAATGAACCGGTCCCAGCCCAAAAAGTTGCCCAAACTTTTAACACTGAACTAATTCAATTGTAGGCTGAAGCAAACATTTTAAAGCATAAATCTAATTTCTATTGTAAGCAAATATGTGAAACTCACAGTGCCTAGATTATGCATTGCATTACACACTACAAAATGAAAATAAACATGGAAAAATGGTCATTCACTTCTTATGATGAACAAAATTGGAACATGTAGTAAATCTGGACTTGGTGAGACACATAAATCTTTGATTATGTGCACAGCAGTCCTTCTTTGACAAACCTTTTCATATTGAAGCCTGTAGCAGCTAATTTAATAATTTAGCCACTGACTAAGATCACGAACAGAACCATCCAGTTGAGGCTGAGCACTGACCATGTTCCCTCATTTCGCTTAGCTTAGCCAATGAGACCACATTTGTGCTTGTACTGGCTGCCACTGGAGTGAAATAAATGAATAAATCAGCTGAGCACACAGCTCAAAGTGCATTAGAAAAAAGTATGGGAACAGTGATGCTGCATGCAATGGGGTGGAGTTAAACGTGTGGCTAAGAAATCCAAAATATTCTCTTTCAGGTAGCTACATACAGAACAACTCATGCCTTTAACGAAAAAATAGGAAAATTAAGTTAAGTTAATCACTGTGTATTACGAAACCTCTATTAATTGATGCACTGAAAGGTCTGTATGTAACCAAAAAGCCACAGAACGAAATCTTGGTTGGTGCAATGGAGAATTGTGCAAATGTAAATCATTAGGTTAAACTTGCATTATAGGCAGTATAAGATAGACTGCTACCAAACATGCAAAAAGGTTTCAGATAACATGGTTTAAGTAATAATCAAACTGTAGGTAATGATTTATTTTAATTTAACTGCCCTACAAAGCATACACTGCACAGCTCAGCTGGTAACCCCCTTGCATTACGAGTTGAAAACAATAACTCTTTGTCATCACCAACCTTCATGTGAATCCATCCAGTGCTTAATTTGTGCTTGTTGTTTCCGGTGCGGAGCACCAGCACTTTTTTTTGAGGACCAGCACTTTGTTTTTCTGCCTCAAGCATTTACTGCAAGCCAAAGACACATATGAGAAAGATGGAGGAAGCGAAAAACGAAAAAGGTCAGAAATGGAGAACAGAAAGCTGCAGCTGTGAGGTGAAGTGGCTTTAAATGGATTAAAGAGGATCGAGATGGCTTCAGGATTACTCTGCCTCACTATTCCGTGTTCGCACATTTAATTGCAGCAGCCGCATGTTTAAGAGGAGAGCTCTGGGCACGGCACGTTTTTATTTACAAATTAAGAACTGGCTATGCCACTCAATCTGGT
This sequence comes from Pleurodeles waltl, assembly GCF_031143425.1. NCBI lineage: Eukaryota > Metazoa > Chordata > Amphibia > Caudata > Salamandridae > Pleurodeles > Pleurodeles waltl. The sequence continues at coordinate 1,765,567,407 of NC_090440.1, forward strand.
GCAGACCGTAAGCGCAACGTGCACTTCTGTGTTAGGCTAGATGACACAAGATGTGCCCTTGTCTGCCACTCCAGCCTGGTTACTTCTGTAGCTGGGAGAAAGGCTGCCGAAGGGAATTCTGGGAGCTGTAGTCTTTTTCTGTAGGCTGGCCACTAGTCTAAGGTGCTTAGAAATGCAGCAATTGTCACTGAATTTCTGAAAAATAACCCTTGCTAGCAAACACCCAAACCACCCCCCTTAAGTAGCCATTAAATGCTGTATGGGCTTGGACAATGTCACTTAACAAAAATGAGCCATATGCATCTTCAAGGGGCCCCCCCTCTGCAGTGCCAGCTGCACAGTGGTTTTTCAATCCTGTGATGCTTCAGATCCACTGCGCTCAATCCACAACTAGCCCCTGAATTTTAAAAATACGGAATACTTGTACTTCTTCTGCTCACAAAGGCACAAATTGCAGCACACCTGACCTACCTTGTCTTCTGCTGTGCACCGACCGGCGGCACTTTGTCAGTGTCGGGGAGGGGCAGGCACGTCGCAACCAGCAGGTTGTTTGACTTTGGCACTTGGCCTGAGGAGCCTCCTGGGCCCCCCAATCTCTCACTCTGGGGCTGGCAGGCAGTGGCAGCCGAGCGACACCCACAGCCGCGCTGATGCGTGCAAGAGAAGAGAGGGCCCACCACATTGCTTAAGTTGCATCGTGCGCAGTGCTGTGCGAACAAGTGAGAAGACAAGCACCCAATATTGAAAATGCAGACAGAATAGAAAGACTCTGCGTGGCCTGGGGATAAGAGCACCTTACCTGCCGAGTGGAGGGGTAAGAAGTTAGCATTTTACCCGTTCCTGCATCCTTCTTCATGGCCCACCCATGATTCTTCATATGACCCTCCTAGATCCAGAACCGGGCCTGGATGCCAGGGGACAGAGTGCGGAGAACATGGGCAATGACAACCTACAATCCTGTCAGCTGCAAGAGAGCACATTTAAAAGCCTGAAAGGGCTGGAAAGGGTCACTTTCCGTGATGTAAGCATAATTATCACCTAGCTCAATAGAACCCATATTTCTATTCCTTAAGGGTGAAATGCTGAGTGGGTGTGCCGAGATTAAATCCCAGCCTTTACACAGCTCCATGCAACATCCATAGTAAAATAAAGGTATCTTACTTATAAGTAGGCTTCTAACAGGTTCTTCCGAGGGGAGCTCCCTCGGTTTTATGGCTGACTGTGTCCTTGGTATTAGGCATGTGTTGACGCTCCCAGTCCTCGATGGGTCTCTGTGCTAGTAGTATAAATTTCTAGATGGAGGTTGCATCCTGTAACAGACACTGCCCCACCTTTACTGTTCAAACCGCATCATGCACCCAGGGGTAGTGCCCCACTCACCACCACCAAAAAAACCTTTCTCTCCCCTTAAGGCCGATTGAGTCCTACTGCATGCAAAAAAGCTGAATGTGTCACCTCACCCGGTATTTGCTACAACTTAGGAATGCGTTCCTACTGCTGTCAACAGCTGCGATATCTGCGCACCGCACATTCACTTCAGTTCTGTTCCTGCAGTCTGTGTGCGCCGCGGCATGCGGGCAGCCGGCTGGGGCAGGCCAGTCATTTTTGGCAGGGGCTGGGCCATCAATTAGTAGCGCTTTCGGGTGCTACTAGATTGGCGGCCCTCTCCCCCAATTCGCAAGCAACATGATTACATGATCTTAGCACATTGCCAGTGCTGCTGCCGGCTGCCTGCTATACGTGTTGTATTACATAAATAATTTGCATGCAGGTCTTGTGACACTGTCACTGACGAAGAATACATTTTATATTCAATTTCTCACGTGTGGGTGGGGGCAGTACACGTCCGCTGCTGGTGGCGCCGCCCCGCAAACACTTTCCCCCACAACGGGCTAATAATCGCCCAACAATTAGGCTCCCGCGATATGGTTTTTTTCCCGCACAAATGGGAAAAATATCGCCCATTTGTGCGGGAAATCGCCCAATCTGGCAACACTGCTTGTGTTCTGCTGCAGCCTCCCAGTGTTCTGAAGAACGACTAGAGCGCTAAGTCTTACGTATGACAAAAGTCTGGCACACCTGAAGCCATCTTGATTGATTCAAACTGGTAAAACTTAAAACATTCAATTTAGAAAAGAACAAAATGAGGGGGTTTATTTTGTCTTAGAAATTATGGCTAGTGCTGTAGGGGAAACAGCCTATACAATGAAGGCTGAACCCTGCATGCCAACACCATGCAGCCTTAACCATGCATGCCATTACTATGCATGCCTTTACAACGAATATGCCTTTACCACAATGAATTTCGTTGTAAAGGTTTTACAAGTAATTAGTAAATAAATAAAAAAAAAAAAATATATATATATATATATATATATATATATATATATATATATATATATATATATATATATATATATGTGTGTGTGTGGAGAGAGAGAGACCCGATTCACAAAGGTAAACTTAAATCTTGAGACCAAAAGTCTGAATATAGACCAAAGGTCTAAATTTACTATGGGTAAGTTTACTTTTGTGAATCAGGCTCATATATGGGAAAAGTGTTTTTTATTTTAGGTGGGTATGGGTTTTTGGGTGGCAAGGGAATTTTTTTAGTGTAGGGTGAGTATGGATGTTTAGGAGAGAAGAGTCATTTTAGGGTTTAGAGGGGGTATGGGTTTTGGGTGGCAAGGGTAATATTACGGTTTAGTGTGGGGTATATGATTTTGGGTGGCAAAGGTAATTTTAGGGTATAGTGTAGGTATAGGTTTTGGAGTGGCAAGGGTAATTTTAGGGTTTAGGGTGGGTATGATTTTTGAGTGGCAAGGGTAATTTTAGGGTTTAGGGTGGGTAAGGGGTTTTGGGTGGCAGGGCTTTTTAGGGTTTAGGGTGGGTATTGGTTTTTGGGTGGCAAGGGTAATTTTAGGGTTTAGGTTGGGTATGGGTTTTTGAGTGACAAGTGTGATATAAGGGTTTAGGGTGGGTATGGGTCTTTGGGGTTTAAGGTGTTTTAGGGTTTTAGAAAACTAACATTACCTTTACATTCTGTGCGTTTCAGATTTGACCTTTAATAGATGAAGACATGCACTGGCAAGCCAGCGTTATTTGCCAGCAAAGAACAGCTGAAGGGCTGAAGTGTCTCTTGAATGCAGTATGACCTAGAGATACATCTCAGTAATATAAGAACTTTCTAAACTCAGTAAGTGAATTTCTCAAATTGAACAGCTCCCTGTGAGTTTATATTTCGAAGAAACCACAACTTTTGAAGATTTAATCAGGAATCAAGGTAGTTGACATAAATCCTGTCATGGAAAATTCAATAAGTGTAGGTTGGTAAGGGCTCAGAAAAAAAGAGACTTGGAAGAATCAGGACCATCTATCGGAGGGGCAGAAGGAAAGCAATGACGGGATCACCTGGCAGAGATGAAGAAGATCTGCATCTTTTGCACAGCAAGTGAGGGTGATCTTCATGAGTTCATGACACTTAATGCTGATTAATAATATCAGAAAAATGGCCACTGACCTACAGGATACTGCTGTTGTAGCGAGAATAGCTGTTGGAGAAGTAGCAAAAGATGACATGTACCACCTGAATTGCCTCACTATGTTCCTGAATCGCAATTGATTGCTCATGGGAAAAAGAAAAAAACTCAAATGGAGGTTAGGATGAAAGAAAAGACGATAGAGGTGCAGGCTTTCATTGAACTCATCAACTTCATAGAAAACTCATTAGGGGAAGATTTTTTCTGCTTCAAGCTGTGTGCGGTGCGTCACAAGTATGCCGCTCGTCTTGTAGGACTTGGAGTTCAGAAGGAGGTCAGCAAAGTTTGCTTCAAGGAAAAGGTTCTTGACTACTTTCCACAGGGCCAAGTGCAGAATAGTGGAAAGCATGTTGTGCTTATTTTCGACCAAGGCACGAAGCAAATGCTAAGCATGCTTTTGCAGATTATGAAGGAAATGCAGCCATGCTGCCAAATGCTGCCAATATCATTCAAGAAGACATCTTGGGATCTAATGGATTTCACTTTGAAGCCACATTTCCACCAAACTGACAAAATAACTCAGTACCAAAGAAATTTGTAAATGCTTGTTCCAGTGCTGTTGAATGGATCTGGCATCAACAGCCAAGACTCGCACGAATCCCAGGAAAATCTTACTATCTTCCAAACAATCAAGTTCAGCTGCATCTACTTTAGTGGCATTGCTCAGGCTTTCGGAAAAGAGACTTCCACTGCCTTGCTGGTGTTTCACAGCTTCACTGGCTGTGGCACTGTCTCCGTATTCAATGGAAAAGGGAAGAAATCTGGATGGATGGCCTGGAAATCTTATCTGGAATTTACAGCACATTCGCTAACAATGCCAGGAATCCATTCATAGCAGTAGACATTCTGAGGGACAGCTTCCAAATTCTTGAACACTTTACCATAATCTTGTACAAGAGTAGAAGCCAATTGGAGTCCGTGAATGAAGCTCGTAGAGAAATGTTTTGTCAGCAAAACGACAATGGAAGCCATCCCACCGACACAGTCTGCTCTTCTTGAACATAAAAAGCGTGCTGTATACCAAGCAGGGATATGACGTACTTCAGCAGGAGCTACTCACTCCGAAGGGTTGGGGGTGGTAAATGGACAGAGACAGTCAGCGCCGGACCCCATTGTGAACAGCACTAGCAGTGGCATCTAAGGCATGTGGTGTACTTGCCAAGGGTGGCTGCAAAGCTGCAGCTGGTTGCACAGGCAAGTGAGCTTGCAAGAAGGCGCTGTGGACCTGCACTGAACTTTATAAGTGCATCAGAAACTGAGCTCAGAAAAGCATTTTTGTTGAAAAGTTTATTAAACACAGAACATATCTGCAGATTTTAAAGTTCTATTTTTACTTTTGATTTTTTAAAGGTCATTTAACACAGTAGAAATCTACAATGAAATGAGTTCTGTATATAAGAGGTCTTGTTTTCCAAAAGTAATGATGCTTACTGTGGTCCTCAGCGCCTGTTGCGCAGCCCAATTTCTGGAAAATATCACATGACAGGATCCATGAGCACTGATCACGTGGATCCTGTCAGAAACTATTAGCATATGACCAAACAAAATTCCACACACATTTTGGTGCTTTTGTCCATCCTGGCCCATTGATCTTGCTAAGGACCCTAACTATAAACTTAAACTGTCAACACAGGGTGCAAAACGTCAACACTGAAAAAGTTAACTAGTCACTTTTCAGCTTTTGATTGCTGTATTTAACAATTAAAGATGTAAGAACTTTGCCCAGATGGGTGTTCATGTATTAACTTGTTGGAATTCCTTCAGCAGGAAAAGTTTCCACATATTTAAATATAATTTAAAATGGGTGAAAAAAATATTCCTTCTTTGTCATGAAGTATTTAGTTTATTATTCATCCAAAACCTAATTTAAGTGCAGACACTATTCTCAAAGCAGCAGTTATTCTGAGAAGCCAATGAGACTTTAGAGTAATGGGAACATATTTTGCTTTTTTTGGTCTGAGGTATTGAATCTTAAATGGCCTTCTAGTGACAATCAAGGCGACACAGAAATAATTAAGTGCTCTGAGGGACTGATTTTTAATGGAAAGGTTTGCTTTCAGATGTCCTACAGTATGAACACAAATTAAACCCTAAACTAAAGACCAGTTTTCAAACATAATTGCGATTCAAAGAAAACAAGCTCTGCAAATACACTTGGCCTGATCTTATCCACCTATCATTGTTTAATCGTTTCAAAATTGCCGCCATGTTGATTTAAACGTGGTGGCTATTATGGGACAGTAGAATGGTTATGCATTACGCGCATTGTGGAAAATAACATTTCAAGATGGTTGGTTGTTTTAGTACTGGCTGTCCTGGCTGAATTGCATTGCATTGATAATTAGCAAACCAGCAGCACTGGCTGGGGAGCTACCAGGTGCTTTGACATATAAGTGAACAATTCAGTAGTACTATTTGGGAAGCTGGGTACTAAATTTAAAAAAATGTAGCTTAGAAACAGTGGCAAAGGAGCTGTCATGCATTCACAAAATGAACAAAATGGGACAGGAGCTCTTAAAGGAGTAAAGAGAAGGGAACAGTAATAACAGCCATAGCAGTTAGTGCGAAAGCCTTGAGGCAGATGCACTGGATATTACACAAAAATGCAATGGACCCAGTGGCTGAACTGGGCTGAACCACTGCCCCATGCTGTACCATATCCTGTCAATGGAAACAAACTGAGATTGACACATGAACAGACTAATGGCTGAGGTGGAATGGCCCACAACTTATCTAGGTAAATATATTTGTGAATGTATTATTTTATGAGAGCTAGACAAATAAATAAAGTCGCCTGGCCAGACCTACCAAGACACACATTTTAATCCATTTTAATCATCTGAACCACGAGTGCCAAGCAAGGCAATGGAGACCTCGACATAGTTTATGTAGTCTTTGGACATTCATAATAGAGCCTGGAAGCTGCTGTTTGTGGAGTCACGTGATATTGTAAGGGTCTGATGCCACAAAAATGGCTGCTGCTAGGCATGGACCATCACAGTATAGGACACTCCTCTGCTGTGTACTCTACCACCGACCCAGGCATATCACATCCTACATCCCAGTGTGGTGTAGGCTGCAGCAAACTATCTGAAAACGAGCAACATGACACTTGGTACAAGGTTCATTATGCGATGTGCTTATCATTTTAGCTGAACAGTAATGCAACTTACAGAGCATTCGTAGGCAGTGGTTATGTGGAGTAGTGTACTCCCTATGTTTTTTGGGATACTTACTGAACATAAATGTATCTACTCTGTACCCACCCCAAATATATGTAAATGGTATTTTTGGAACGGAAGAGGGAATGTTTACCGTTTTTAGCGTATTCTTGGGTGAAGAAGATTATATATGCAGGTCTAGTTTTGTGGAATTTGAAGGAAACGGTTTTGAGAAATTTGTGCTTCAAGGTGCTGCATCACTCTATGCCCAATTTCACACATGTATGTACACATGCATGCCATGAAGAGGGTGGATATTTGATGCCCTGTTGCAGAGGGGCTGACTTTACTCCAATCTCTTCAGGTCACAATACATGCAGCTATAGAACTAACCAATAACGGTCACTGCACTCCCAGGCTGTAGACCACAAGTTCCATTCCTTAACTTCTTAACTTCTTAAGTCCTTAACTTCTAGCTAAAAGCCAGAAGGAAGGAGGCATAATTTGTGGATCCTGTAAACTTAGGGTCAGTACTTTACACATTTCCTTTGACTAGGAGGTGCTGCACTCCTGCAGAAATTCCACACTCTGATGTACATTGTTGGTGCCCCTGCCATCTTGGGGCCATCATTTCATGGAAAGCTTTGGGTAAACCTCCGCCTCTCAGGGAATTATACGATGCTTCCTTGTGGTAGCGTGAATTTTGATTAGGTAGCTCTGGTCACATTCCTTAGCTCTGCATGACCTTTTTTGTGTTCCCTCTTTTTAATTTAATTACTTTTTTTTGTTAGGGGTGCCCGTCCCACCCGGACACACCGCATGGCCTCTTTTTGTTGGGAGCTAAAAGAAGAGATGTTGGACCAAATGGCGAACAAATCAAACATTCACCACCAGTCACAGATCTGAGCTTAATCCATTGTTTTTTGTTCACTGTGCCACCCCAGTTTGGACCCAGCCATATGCAAATCAGTCTTGACCCTGCTCCCCATACGAACAGTCCAACCCAAACTGCTTTTTGTTGGGGGCATCTCCCACCCCCATAGCTGCTCTGTCCAGCCCTCTGCCGGATATAATCCATCTCTGCTGATGCCGGCAGCATACTTTAACCATGCCTACTCCAAGCGGACAGGGTGATTGCCACCCCTCTCCCCCCAGAAACAGGCACTGGGAGGGGTGGTCAGGGCACCACAGCTTAGAGGGTGCAACGACACTGCACCTGCTTCATATATCATTGGAAGATCATAAAAGGGGTCCCGGGCCCTTGTCTCTTTGGTGGAGGGGGCACGATGGTACTCCCCATTTCCATTTTCATGGTGGGGCCCAACATTGGGGTTCCGGGCCCCTTTTTCTTCCGGGTGGGGATGGGAGTCCCGGGTCTCCTTGTGTAAAAAACGGTCTTGGGGGGGGTGGTTAGGATCCCTGGGCCTCAAGAACTCTCCCTGCCAGAGTTAATTAAATAATACTGATCTTTCATTGACCCCTGGCCCACCCTGGGGGCTTTGGAAAATGTTGCAGCTGAGTTCCATGTACCCTATTTGTCCACTGGGGTGTCAGAGGTTAAAATCCTTCTCCCTGCGATATCACGGGGACCATTGGACTGTTTTGCACAGCCTTGGGCTCATCTTCAGTCCTCCTGGCCACTAAGGTGGCACAACTGCAGGGAGCTAGTTCCACCGGCTCCATGCACCAGCATTTCTCCTTGTTCTTGTCTTCTAATGCTTCTTTCCTCCAGTGTGGGCACAGAAGTCCAGTTCAAATTGATCGTTAGGGGTTTTAAGAGAACTACTTCCCTGGTCTTGGAGAGAGCCCAACTGGCCCTTGGGTCAATTGTAAGCAGTCGTTAGTCCCTGAGAGCATCAGGGGGTTTGTCCTTCCAGTTGTCCATTTTCTGAAGAGCCCAGTTGTGAACTATGTCTTTTTTTATTTAACCATTGCACGTATATGTCCAGTGGGAAAAATCAAGAGAATTCTATGACACATTTCTAACACTAGGGGTGGCCGAGGAATACCCTGCTCGCCGAACTCCACAGTTTTAGGTGGAGTTTCTCTCTAACTCCACAGATTTCCATGGAGTGAAACTCTGCAAGCTCCACCCAGGCCTGGTACATGTATGTGCTTGGGACTTGAATATCTGAATGGGGCTCACATTTTTCATCCCAGTTTGATTACTCACTTAACTTTGTAGGCTAAAGGGAAGCAAAACTGTATGATAAGGCAGATTTTCCCCTATGGGTATAATAAAGTGCCACTGAAGACAAAACAGTAAACCATACTGAATTTACCTGAGTGCCCACTAATATTATAATATATAATATTATAAGGCCTATCCAGGTCAATAACTAACTCTGCAGAGTGCCCTCTGTGCCAGGCTACCTGAGTGTAGTTCCTGGTGGGGCGTACGGCAGTAGATTCACACACTCAGCCCTCAAATGTATGCACACATGTGCACACATGTTCATGTGTAACCAGCCAAGTACCTCCTACCTTATCTTAAAAGGCAGACTCTGGCGGTAAACATGCATAGTCCATTTACAGTGTGATTACCATGGGTGGGGCACAGGTTGTGAGCCACACCCAAAGTTAAAAGTTCCAAACCAGGTGACCCAGAAGTGAAAATCCAGATATCTGACACTGTCCGTCTGCCTTAAAGACCACCTACCCAACCTAGCGATGATGCCATGTAGCCCTACCGGGAACTCAAATTACATTACAAACCCTCCAGGTCCTAAGTTGGATGCATTGAGGACACTAAACTGCTTCATGTACTGAGGCTGATCCACAGTAAAAAGCCCAGAAGCAGGTGATCCAGAATCAAAACATTCCGCAGGTTGAATGGACAGAACCCTTTTCATTAAAGAAATGAATGCACCATTTTCAATTATTGCAATCCGTTTAGCGATAGACCAGCTATCCATCTGGAAAGCTCCTGGCAGTGATGGTGTTATCTCAAAATTCTATATAACGTTCAAGTTACCCTTTCACCAAAATTGGTGAACATCCATAGCGTTGCTTGGTATGCTGGTGAACTCCCAGGCACACCAAAGAAGGCGATTCTAACTATGTTCCAGAGCTGAAAAATTCTGAAACGATCCTGTGTAATAGGATACATGCAGTTCTTCTGCAGTTTGACCATCTAGACCAGAGAAGATTCGGCCCTGGTAGGAGTACACTTCCTCCAGTATTCGTAGACCTTTTCATGCTATGTACAGCATCCCAGCCAAAAATTACATTGCTAGTGGTGTCTTCCATCGGCATGGAAAAATCTTTTGTCGTGCTCAACCGGAATTATTTATGTATGGTGTTCAGAGGACATACTAAAATGGATCTGAATACTTTACTCCAAGTGCACTGCCTGGATTAGAATCGGAGAAGGCGATTTCAGAACATATACTGGTCCAAAGAGGAACCAGGCAGGGCTGCCCCCTGTCCCCACTATTTGCTCTAGTCATGGAGCCCCTGCTGAACTACATCAGTACAGAGGTAGCATGCATTGGCATGTGATATTAGATAACTCACATTATGTCATCATGTGCAGATGATGTACAGCTATATATCCAAGACATGTCATCTCGTCATATGCAGATAATAAATTGCTATATATATATGAGGCCTATGGACAGGTCTTCTGACAGAATTGAGTAGACTGGAAAAGTTTAGTTTGGCCACGGGGCTCAAACTTAATATCAGCAAATCCTGATTTTCTTTTTTTCACAAACAGAACCCTTTTAGCGCATCCACTAAAACATTACGTGGTTTATCACGGGAATCTCAAACCTTTAAATGATTAGTCATAAATGTTTACAGCCACCCTGCAGTCATTATAGAAGGAAATGTGCCACTTTGCTGCTTAACAAATGTCAGTGAAATTCTGGAAGCAGTTACCGTATCACCACTCCGATGAGTGGCACTCTCTAAAATGGTACTCCTGCCACCCAAGCTCTTCTTCTGTGCCCACATAACAACTATTCACACTGCACATTTTTCAAAGGATCTAAACACATACTATCCTAATTAATACGGGGAACCGGAAGACAGAGATTCACTATAACCAAATTACACTCACTAGTGGAGGAGCCTAGGTGCCCCTGGATTTTGAGGCGTATTACCTGGCAGCGCAGCTGCAATGGGTGTAGCCTGGTTGTGCCCCCGTGCAGATTCCTAATAGAAATGCACATAAAAGCAGCAACTGGCAAATTAACACCTCCGCTGCCAGGCCTTTTCCCCCTCAGGTGCCAGGCCTTTCTTTGGCTATTTGGGGCATTTCGCGCTTAGGCCCTCCTAACTTTTTGTCCACATAAGCTTCCCATGCCAAATTTGCGTCCTTTTTTTCCAACATCCTAGGGATTCTAGAGGTACCCAGAGTTTGTGGGTTCCCCTAAGAGGAGACAAGAAATCATCAGACAAAATACATCGAAAATGTTTTTTTTTTAAATGGGGAAAAAAGGGCTGCTGAAGAAGGCTTGTGGTTTTTTCCCTGAAAATGGCATCAACAAAGTGTTTGCGATGATAAAATCACCATCATCCCAGCTTTTAGGAACAGGCAGGCATGATACAGAAAACCAAATTTTTCAACACAATTTGGGCATTTTACTGGGACATACCCCATTTGAACTATTTTTTGTGCTTTTAGCCTCCTTACTGTCAGTAACAGAAATGGGTTTGAAACCAGTGTTGGATCCCAGAAACCTAAACATGTCTAAAAAGTAGATGAAATTCTGAACTCACCAAGGGGTCATTTGTGTAGATCCTACAAGCTTTTCCTACAAAAAATAGCAGCTGAAATAAAACAGTATTGAAATTGAGGTGAAAAAAAAGCAATTTTTCTCCATATTTTACTCTGTAACCTTTTCCTACGATGTCGGATTTTCAAAAGTAATATACCGTTACGTCTGCTTGACTCTTCTGGTTAGGGGATATATTGGGCTTCTAGGTTCATCAAGATCCCTAGGTTCTGAGAGCCAATAAAGGAGCTGCACCTTGCAATGGGGTTTCCTTGTATACTTGGTATACAGCAATTCATTTGGTGAAATCTAAAGAGTGAAAAAGAGGTATCAAGGAAACCTTTATATTTCCAGAATGAGCACAACATAAGGTTTAGAGAAGCAGTGGTTATTTGCACATCTCTGAATTCTGGGGTGCCCATACTAGCATGTGATTTACAGGGCATTTCTGAAATAGATGTGTTTTTTACACACTGAATTACATTTGGAAGGAAAAAATGTAGAGAGACTCAAGGGGCAATAACACTTGTTCTGCTATTCTGTGTTCCGCCAAGTGTCCCGATAAAAATGGTACCTCACTTGCGTGGTTAGGCCTACTTCTCGTGACAGGTAACACAAAATGGACACATCACATTTTTTCATTGAAAGCTGATGTGTTTTTTGGAAAGTGCCTAGTTGTGGATTTTGATCTCTAGCTAAGCCGGCACCTAGGAAAACCTACCAAACCGGTGCATTTTCGAAAACTAGATACCTGGGGGAATCCAAGATGGGGTGACTTGTGGGACTCTCACCAGTTTCTGGTACCCAGAATCCTTTGCGAACATCAAAAGTTGGCAAAAAAACACCTTTTACTCTCATTTTGGTGACAGAAGGTTCTGGAATCTGAGAGGAGCTACAAATTTCCTTCCACCCAGCGTTCCCCCAAGTCTTCTGATACAAATGGTACCTCACTTGTGTGAGCAGGCCTAGTGCCCGCAACAGGAGATGCCCCAAAACACAACATGGACACATCACATTTTCCCAAAGAAAACAGAGCCGTTTTTTGCAAAGCGCCTAGCTGTGCATTTTGCTCTCTAGCTCAGCCGGCACGTAGGAAAGCTTACCAAACCTGTGCATTTTTAAAAACTAGACACCTAGGGGAATCCAAGATGGGGTTACTTGTGGGCCTCTCACCAGGTTCTGTTACCTGGAATCCTTTGCAAACCTCACCATTTGGCCAAAAAAACACTTTTTCCTCACATTTCAGTGACAGAAAGTTCTAGAATCTGAGAGGAGCCACAAATTTCCTTCCACACAGCGTTCCCACAAGTCTCCCCGTAAAAATGGTACCTTCACCTAGGGAAACCTACCAAACCTGTGCAGTTTTGAAAACTAGACATCAAGGGGATCCAAGATGGGGTGACTTGTGGGGCTCTCACCGGGTTCTGTTACCCAGAATCCTTTGAAAACCTCAACATTTCGCAAAAAAATACTTTTTCTGCACATTTCGGTGATGGAAAGTTCTGGAGTCTAAGAGGAGCCACAAATTTCCTTCCACCCAGCATTCCCCCAAGTCTCCCGATAAAAATGATACCTCACTTGTGTAGCTGGCTCAGGTGCCTTCAACAGAAAAAGACCAAAAACGTAGGTGCCCCCCCCAAACACAGGTAGTTGTTTTGTAATAGATCATTTTGTTGTGTCCACGTACTTCTGTAATGTTCCAAACAGTAAAATTGTGAAAAGAAACGCACTTATGTTATGTTAAAAAGACCCCTCACCCACCAACCAAGTTGGTGGCATGCTTCATCATCGTGGTCCCACCCGAGACACCTAGCGTGTCACGGGTGTGCTTCGATGCCTGATTACAGCAGAGCAGGTTTTGCCATTTTTACCACACCTACTGGTTGGATTTGGCAGGAGGGTGAGTGATAGTTCAGTAGATCAAATTTTATTAAAAAGAGATTTCACAAAAATGAAATGCACTGTTAATAACTGAAAGGCCAAAAAAACTGAACCAATGACTCACAGCTCGCTTTACAGTCCATTCACTCACTTTTCATACATGACATGCACAAGACCATTCACTCCGCCAGCCATGGGCCCAGCACATTACAACACTTGCATCGACAGACAGCGCCACTCAAGGGCCCAACACTTTCATATGCCCACATGCCTGATACAGCAGTCACACCAGCTGATCGGAGTGTGTGGACTGCCGTTTTGCTGGCACTGCCAGCCAAGCACCACTCCACGCACACCCCCAGCCAAGCACCACCCCACGCACACTGCCAGTCAAGCGCCACTCCACACACACTGCCAGCCAAGTGCCACTCCATGCACACCGCCAGCCAAGCGTCACCCTACGTACATCGCAAGCCAGGCGCCACCACACGCACACCACCAGACAAGCGCCACCCCATGAACTCCTCCAGCCAAGTGCCACTCCACACACACCGCCAGCCAAGTGCTACTCCATACACACCGCCAGCCAAGCGCCACTCCACACACACCTCCAGCTAAGCGACACTCCATGCACACCACCATCACTTTTTTTGTTTTTAGACAACAAAGAAACCACTAGCTAATTATAAATAAGCACAAAACTACAAACACAAAAGCTATAACTGAATACATGACAGTAATGCTAACCGTGAAACTGAACATATAAAAGTATAAAACAACAGTTTACACTCACAGTAGTTCCCAGTAACGCTTCTGTGTGTGGTAACTCCAGAAACAGCCAGCCACACACAGCTTAGGCTTTGAAGGACTGTCTGGGCAGCACATCTGGCTTTCCCTCCAAAAACCTCTTCGGGCACAGACTCTACATTTCTTATTGGGCAAGTCTTTTTTGGGAGTGGGAGGAATGTGATCAGGAAAGTGGTGATCTTTCAATCTAGCCACATCCTCTACCACTGCTACTCTAGGAACTCTTGCCTGTTCCACCACAATAAGGCTCTCTATCACTGACTCCTGAAATGTAACAAATTTCATCCTTGACTCGGGAACAATCCTTAAACACAATAAAAGCATTAAAAGTTGCCAAATGAAACAAATGGATGGCCAACTTTTTATACCACACGTAAGACTTGCGAAGAGCAGTGTAAGGTTCCAATCTCTGATCTACTCTATCAACACTACCCATGTGCTTATTGTAGTCCAAAATGAACGCCCAAAGAGTCTCAGGGGAAGTACTTTCATCATGGTTAATAGTTAGCATGTACAGATCCCTCCTGTCTGCAAATTTCAAAGCTAGCGACTCATTATTACGCAAGCAGTGCACTGTCCCCTCTCAAGTTTTTTACAGACAACCTCCCTTGGATAGCCTTTCCGGTTAGAACGGATTGTGCCACAAGCAACAGTGTCCACCCTGAACAGTTCCTTGAACAACTGCACTCCAGTGTAGAAGTTATCTATGTACAAATGGTGTCCTTTGTTAAACAGTCATCTACTAAATTCCCACAGAATTTTCTCACTAACTCCAAAAAGTGGGCGGACAGAGGGGGGTCAATACTGGAAACCCTACCAGTGTAGACCCGGATGTTATAAACATATCCTGTACTACTTTCAGACAGCATAAACAATTTAATTCCAAACGGTGCCCTCTTGCTAGGAATGTACTGCCTAAAAACCAAACGACCCTTGAACAGGGTGAAAGACTCGTCCATACTTATTTCTTTGCCTGGAAAATAGACCTCTGAAAAACGATTTACAAAATGATCAAGGACAGGCCTAATCTTAAAAAGACGGTCACAATCAGGGTGATCTCGTGGCAAGGCTAAAGCATTGTCAACAAAATGCAGCATCCAAAGAAGAAACAAATACTGATTACGAGTAATGGTTGCAGGGAATATAGCAGTTGCCATCAAGGGACTAGTAGACCAATAAGAAGCCAGTGACGGCTTCCTTATCAACCCCATCAAAAAAGTCAAACCCAAGAACTTTTTCATCTCTTCCAGATTTCTGGGAATCCACTGGGTAGCTCTAGACTGAGGCCAAAGTCTGGCAGCGTTGTCCCTCAAATACTGCTCCGCATACAAGTTAGATTGCTGAATAATCTCTTCCAAAAATACATTGTCCATAAACAACTCAAAGAAATTAACAGGCAAAACGTTTTCCATATTTACTCTACACCCTGGGAGACAAGTAAAGGCAGGCAACTGTGGCTGCTCCATGTTTGGGGCAACCCAGGTGTCGGGTCTTCCAATGGGAAACCTTTCAGCCCCAGGCTGCTGCACTATTGGCACATCATTGTCCTCCTCTAAAACAGGCCCTTCATCTGCACTCAGAGTGGCTTCCTCATAAGAAGATTCCTCTCGGACAGAAATCTCACTGCCAGAATCTCTCACTACCTCCTCTGCCTCAGATGCGGTGTCAGTCTCATAATCATGGTCAGAAGATGACTCAAAAAGTATGCCAACTACCTGCTAAGCGGTCACTCTGCAGCTAGCCATGATCCTCTCTAAGAAGTGTAACTTGACAAATGAGCCAACAATAACCAGCACTGTCTAAAATAAGTAATATAGTGTGGCTTTATTACAAAAAGTTATTTACTCAGAAACTATAACAGTCTCTTGCCTGAAAAGCTAGAGTCACCAGCAACTACTCTGCACAGACACAGCAACCACCAATGATATCCCACTAAAAAGAAAAATGAAAAGCAAATTCAACATAAGACAACACAAATATCATTGTGCACAAATCTAAGGACAATTTCACACACAATCCTACATTTAGTACACCACCTACAAAGATATCATTCATGCATGGCAACATTACTCCTTTGGAGTAAAGCATGTTTACTTACCTAAAACATGCAACTACGCAAACCGCAGTTCAACCACTGCCAAAACCACAACGAGCCACAGTAAAGGAATCAAAAGCTTTGAACTAGAACAAAAAGAAGAAATAAACTGTTATAATCACAAATGCAAAACCTATGCCATTTGACAAACACCCCACCACCAAGCATTTAGAAATAATTTTCCATTGTGCCTGAGTGGATTCTGCACCCCTGGGGGTAGATGGGCCTAAAAAAAAGCCGATAAATGGCTATCAGTAATGTGCCCCCTTTGGAGGGGCAACCCTTACCAAAGGGGCCACCCTCCTACACAAAACACACACAAGATCCTTGGTGCTTAAGTCGATTCTGCCCTCCTGGGGGGAGATGGGCCTAAAAAAAATAGGCTGATCTGCTCCCAAAGGGGGCAGAAATGGCTAACAGGTATAAGTGTCTCCTGGGGGGGCAACCCTTGCTAAAGGGGGCACCCCCAACACAAAAAAACAAGGCAAAGAAATCCCTGGCGTCTTGGTGGCTTCTGTCCCCTTTGGTGGTAGATAGGCTTAAAAAATAGACCAGTCTGCCCCAAGGGGGGCAGATATGGCCAACACTAATGTACCCCTTTTGAGGGGTGACCCTTGCCCAAGGGGTGCTCCCCAGACACAAAAAACATCAGTAATGTGCCCCTTTGGGATGGCAACCCTTCCCAAAGGGGCCGCCCCCCCACAAAACACACAGACAAGATCCCTGGTGCCTTAATGGGTTCTGGGGGCATATGGGCCTGAAAAAATAGGCCGATCTGCTCCCAAAGGGGGTAGAAATGTCCAACAGTTATGTGCCCCCTTTGGCGGGGTGACCCTTGATGAACACAAACAAATAAAGGAAAAAAAATCCCCGGCGTCTTGGTGGCTTCTGCCCACTTTGGGGGCAGATAGGCCTTAAAAAAATAGACCAATCTACCCCAAGGTGGGCAGAAATGGCCTACACTAATGTACCCCTTTTGGGGGGGGTGACCCTTGCCCAAGGGGTGTCCCCCCAACACAAAAAACACACAAACACCCACACACAACAGAATCCATAAGGCCTAGTTGGTTTTGCCATACCCCCTCTGGGGCGAGATTAGCTGAAAACATGGCCTATCAAGCCCCGGGTAGGCCAAAATATATTAAAGAAATTGCCCCCAGGGCACTAAACCCTTGTCTAAGGGGTCGCTGCCCTAAATCTTCATCATGAATATAATCCGTGGTGTCTAGTGGGTTTCAACCCCCCCCACCCCGGGGGTAGATCGCCCAAAAAACAGCCGATCTGCCCCGGGGTGGGGGGGCAAACACAGTCATATTTATGCCTCCAGGGGAGCGACCCTCGCCCAAGAGATCGCTCCCCAAAATAAACAAAGAAAACATCCCTGGTATCTAGTGGTTGATTCCATTGAAAACAGGCACAGGGGGAAAGGAAAAACTCTTTCCTTTCCCCCTGTGTCTGTTTTCCACCCCAACTACCCCCCAGGAGAAGGACTCACCTTTTTTAGGCCCTCTCTTTTAATGCGCTGGGAGAAAATGGCTTCCACCGCATCCCCGGCAGCATTTGATGACGTCTTCGTGCTGCGAGCATGCTGACGTCATCAGATCACCGGGGTGGGGAGTTGAGGTGGTAGGGGAAGCGATTTCCCTTCCATCCCTGACGGGAGATGTGGGTGGGAGGCCAGTCGGGGTACATGACGAGCTGGTTTCGTCCTTGACACACAGCGACCATGGCCGAAGATGAGACCAGCTTGTCCAGGGCACCGTAGGGGTTAACTCTCACAGAGTATATTATTGGAACAAATGTCTATGCTGTTCTGGTCCCAGTATTACTAAAAACTGCTAAATGTTGCTGGAAAAGATACTTATTCAAAACCAAGCAGTGAGTGGTATATGCACTTGAGATTCTCTTGTAGTATGGTCCTAAATTTACAATTGATAAACAAACATCCCACTCAATGACGGGGACTATGGGGACGGTGACCCAGGTGGGTTACCTTTACTGTATAATTCAGGAATTCTTATGCCCTCTAATAGACCTAGAGATGAATATGAATTTCAACAGGGTCAGTATATAGCCCACAACGCTTTACACAAAACAACAATAACGTGAGGGCACGGCAAGGCTGTACTAGAATCGGACAAGATCCTGTAAATGCTACTGACAGTGAGGCGGAATCACCAGGTGATCACCCACCCGTATTATGCATTTAGGTAAAGATTCAGCCATGATCTAGGTGCCCCGAAGGTCTAGTGGGAACTAGATTTAGGAGAAGCCTTATCACCCGGAATGGCACATTGCCCTCAGATGTGTGACAACTAATCATTGTTATTTACATTGCACATAACTTACACCACAAAAATTGCATAGGATGTTCCCTATTGTTCCAGATGAATGCCCTAGTTGCAAAAATTCAGTCTATGGTCTAGGGCCATATGTATCATGCATTTTTGCGGTCGAAAACAGCCCGATCGGACCGTTTGCGACTGCAAAAATGCATTTTGATATGTATGAACTCCAATTTGCGATTCAGTAACATGTTATCAAATCGCAATATGGAATTGCGCATACATACAGTTTTGGTATTAGGAAGGGGCATGTCAAGGGCATGTAGGAATGTTTTGTGACTGACATGCGGTCGCAAAACATCTGCATTTTACCACCTACTTCAATTAGGTGGTAACCCATTCGCAAATGGGAAGAGGTCCCCAAGGGACCCTTACCCGTTAGGGAATTGTAGCAAAAACATTTTTAAGACCAGGCAGTGGTCCCATGGACCACTTCCTCCTCCTAAAAAATTTAAAGAAGACTTTCCTTTTTAAAAAAAAAAAAGGTTTTATTAACCTTTCCGCTGCCATGCCTTTTCCCCCTCAGGTGCCAGGCCTTTTTTTGGCTATTTGGGGCAGTTCGTGCTTAGGCCCTCATAACGTTTTGTTCACATAAGCTACCCACACCAAATTACGTCCTTTTTTTCCAATGTCCTAGGGGTACCCAGAGTTTGTGGGTTCCCATAAAGGAGACCAAGAAATAAGGCAAAATACAGCAAAAATGTAGTTTTTTTTTAAAGAAAAGGGGAAAAAGGCCTGCAGAAGAAGGCTTGTGTTTTTTTTCCTGAAAATGGGATCAACAAAGGGTTTTCTGTGCTAAAATCACCATCTTCCCAGCTTTCAGGAACAGGCAGACTTGAATCACAAAGCCCAATTATTCAACAGAATTTTGGCATTATACTGGGACATACCCCATTTTTACAATTTTTTGTGCTTTCCGTCACCTTCCAGTTAGTGACAGAAATGGGTGTGAAACCAATGCTGGATCCTGGAGAGCTAAACATTTCTTAAAAGTAGACATAATTATGAATTCAGCAAGGGGTAATTTTTGTAGATCCTGCAAGGGTTTGCTACAGAAAATAACAGCTGAAAATGAAAATGTATTGAAATTGAGGTAAAAAAACTGCTATTTTTCTCCACATTTTACTCTGTAACTTTTTCCTGCGATGTCAAATGTTTTAAAGCAATATACCGTTATGTCTGCTGGACTTATCTGGTTGCGGGGATATATAGAGCTTGTAGGTTTATCAGGAACCTTAGGTACCCAGAGGCAATAAATGAGCTGCACCTTGCAATGGGTTTTCATTCTATACCGGGTATACAGCAATTCATTTGCTAAAATATAAAGAGTGAAAAATAGGTATCAAGAAAACCTTTGTATTTCCAAAATGGGCACAAGATAAGGTGTTGAGAAGCAGTGGTTATTTGCACATTTCTGAATTCCGGGGTGCCCATACTAGCATGTGAATTACAGGCGATTTCTCAAATAGACGTCTTTTTTACACACTGTCTTACATTTGGAAGGAAAAAATGTAGAGAAAGACAAAGGGCAATAACACTTGTTCTGCTATTCTGTGTTCCCTCAAGTCTCCCGATAAAAATGGTACCTCACTTGCATGGGTAGGCCTAATGCTTGCGACAGGAAACGCAACATGGGCACATCACATTTTTACATTGAAATCTGACGTGTTTTTTGCAAAGTGCATGGCTGTAGATTTTGGCCTCTAGCTCAGCCGGCACCTAGGGAAACCTACCAAACCTACGCATTTTTGAAAACTAGACACCTAGGGGAATCCATGATGGGGTTACTTGTGGGGCTCTCACAAGGTTCTGTTACCCAGAATCCTTTGCAAACTTCAAAATTTGGCAAAAAAACACTTTTTACTCTCATTTTGGTGACAGAAGGTTCTGGAATCTGAGAGGAACCACAAATTTCCTTCCACCCAGTGTCTCCCCAAGTCTCCCGATACAAATGGTACCTCACTTGTGTGGGTAGGCCTAGTGCTCGTGACATGAAATGCCCCAAAACACCATCGGGACACATCAAAATTATCAAATACAAAACTACCTGTTTTTGCTGGGGGGGGGGGGAATGGGGGGGGCACCTGCGTTTTTGGTCCTGGGCTCAGCAGCCATCTAGGAAAACCTACCAAATCCAGACATTTCTGAAAACTAGACACCCGAGGGAGTCCAGAGAGGTGTGACTTGCATGGATCCCCCAATGTTTTATTACCCAGAATCCTCAGCAAACCTCAAATTTAGCTAAAAAAACAAAATGTTCCCACATTTCTGTGTGGGATCACCACACCGGGACAAATTTCCTACCACCCTCAGTCTCCCTGTAAAAATGATACCTCACTTGTGTAGGTGGGCCAAGTGCCTGTGACAGGGAAGAGCCAAAACATGTCGAAATTGAGGGGGAACCAAAGCGGGTCCAAAAGGGCAATTTGAAAAAAAACACATTTTTAGGCTGACAAGTGTAGCAGAATTTTTATCGGTATAGATGAGACAATGTTGGGTGGTAGGAATTTTGTGGATTCCTGCAGATTCCGGAAGGTTCCATCACAAAACTGTGGGAAAAATGTGTGGTTTCCAGCAAAGTTGGAGGTTTGCAGGGCATTGTGGGTAAGAAAATGGTGTGGGGTGCATGTGAAGGACACCACCCTGGAATCAACCAGATGTTTAGTTTTCAGATGTGTCTATGTCCTGTGGATTTTTCTACATGGCAGTGTCCCAAAGTCAAAAACGTGTAGCCCTCACCATTCCAAGTGGGACGATTTTGAGAGTTAGCAAGCTCTCATGGCCCAAATGTAAAACCAAAACCCAAAATAATCAAATGACCTCTTGCTTGCTGTGGGATAAGATGTTTTAGTGTGCGGGGGATAGCTGAAAGACTTCAGTTGGGGTCGGGGCATAACCAGGCTCATTCTGGTTGGTAGCCACCACCTCACAATTTTTTTTTTTTTTATTCCCTGGCATCTAGTAGACTTTCTGCCACCCTGGGGTGTGGATCAGGGGTAATAGCCCAATCTGTCCACTGGTGGGCAGAACAACTTTGGTCCCTTTTATTTGTGGTGACTGTATGACCATACCCCCACCCTCTTATTTTGGGGAAAAAAAATGATCTTCCCTGGTGGGCTTTCGGCCTTCCAAAAATAGGCCAATCTGCCCCCAAGGAGGCTAGATATGGCCAACAGTAACGTGCCCCCGTGGGGAGCGACCCTTGCCCAAGGGGCTGCCCCCCCAAACAAAACACACACACACACCAGTCCCTGGTGTCTAGTGGTTTCTGCCCCCATTGGCCTAACCAAAATAGGCTGATCTGCCTCCAAGGGGCGTAAGTATAAAAAAATTAAAATTCCTTGGTGTCTAGTGGTTTCTTCCCCCCCCCGGGGGAAGATATGGCCTAAAAATAATTCCCCCCTCTCCTTTCACCCCCAGGGAGCGACCCTTGCCTTAGGGGTCACTCCCCACTTATAAAAATAAAGATAAAAAAATAGCCCTGGTGTCTAGGGGTCCCCCCCCCTTTCCCCGGGGGCAGAAATTACCTAAACATATTTTACCCCCTCTGGGGAGCGGCCCTTGCCCAGGGGACCACTCCCCTTATGCGTAAGTATAAAAAAAAAAAAAAAAATCCCTGGTGTCTTGTTGTTTCTGCCCCTCCTGGGGGCAGATGATCTGGATCTGCCCTGGGGGGCAGAAATGCCCTTAGAATAATTTGGCCCCCGGGAGCGACCCTTGCCTAAGGGGTCGCTCCCCACACATAAAAAAACAAAAAATTAGCCTTGGTGTCTAGTGGTTTTCTGCCCCTCCTGGGGGCAGATCAGCCTAAGTATATTAGGCCGATCTGCCCCGGGTGGGACAGAAATGACCTAAAAATCATTTGGCCCCCTGGGGAGCGGCCCTTGCCCAGGGGACCGCTCCCGTTATTGAAATTTACAAAAAAAAACATCCCTGGTGTCTAATGGGCATTCTCAGGCAGTAATGCTTCAAGAGACATGAAAGGAAAGGAAAGGTCGTTACTTTCCTTTCATGTGTCTCCAGCACCACCTCCCGGTCAGAAGAGAAATGCAAAAGCGATTCCCCTTCCATCCCTGACTGGCGGGTGTGGGAGCGAGGCCGGGTGCAGGATGAGCTGGTCTCGTCCGAGGCACTAGGAAACCGCGTGCCTGGACGAGACCAGTTTGCCCGCGGCACCCAACCAGTTAAAAGACATGGTGGTCTGCTGAGCCCAGCACGCCACCATCCCTGTGATTTTTGCGTTTCCTATTGGGTCACAAATTGCGACCTGCCTCATTAATATTAATGAGGTAGGTCAACTTGCGACCTATTGGGAAACACTAAATGAAACTTGTGAAGGTTCATACATTTGAATAGCGATTACCTAATTGCGATTCACAGCAATCGCAATTAGGTAATCGCAATTTGTAATAATGATACATATGGCCCTTAGTTTTGCCCAGTGATAAACACGTTCTCGGTCAAGACAACAGATCATATTACTAAGCTTATTGGCTGGCATCATCTTTTCACCTCTAAAATATGCCTCCTAGGCTTAATGTTTAGACCCAAACAGAATAAGAGGACCAGTAGATTTATTGATCTAGCCATAATTATGACAAATAGGACTATTGTTGCCAAAACATGAAAATCTACTTACCCCCTTGACATCAACAAATGCCAACTGAAGGTGTACAAATGGGCTGTGGGCGAAGATAATGTGAACAAACGCATAAGATACAAAGCAGGTAAAATGCTAGACCAAACAAGTTGCCTCCATTAAATCAGTAGTCGGATACTATGGTCAATAATTACTCATTTATTTCTTTTACTAAACTGGATCTCCCTCACTTGTTTGCTGACTCTGTACCGTATCCTAGCTTGTGGTTACTGTAGTCATTATTCCTCGATCGTTTATTAACTCATGTTTGTGCGGCTTCACTGTAAGTCACCTGTTACTTTGGGCCTCATTATGACTTTGGCCGATGGTTTTGCCCATCCGGCGAACTTCCGATGGGGATGTTGCTGCCATTGCTGGAGTGTCCCTACAGCTTTGTCTCTGGCTCGTAATCGAGCCCGCGGCAATGCTGGAGGATGCAGGGTGCACCAGCACCCTTGCAGTGTGTGAACAGGGGGGTCCCTGCACTGCCCATGCCAAGCGCATGGGCAGTGTAGATCTCTGCCAGCCTTTTCATGGCGCTCGTGGAGAACATAGTCATAATCCCCAGGGCAGCGCTACCCTGGTGGATTAGGACTACCAGACCGAAGGGACGACTTATCCTGGTGGTGCTGGCGGTCTGACCGTGGCACAACCCCTGTGATCATAATATGGTGTTCGGGCCGCCGCAAACACCACATTATGATCACAGGGTCGTGTCACAGTCAGACTGCCACAACTGCCAGACCGCCAGGGCGACTAATCCTGGCGGTCTGACCACGATACGACCCC
This sequence comes from Pleurodeles waltl, assembly GCF_031143425.1. NCBI lineage: Eukaryota > Metazoa > Chordata > Amphibia > Caudata > Salamandridae > Pleurodeles > Pleurodeles waltl. Next base: position 1,765,591,384 of record NC_090440.1, read on the forward strand.
GTGGTCATAATGTGGCGTTCGGACTGCCACATTGGCAGTGGTTTAAATACCATCACGAGTCTGGCGGTCAAGAGACCACCAGACTCATATTGACCGCCTATATTTTTCTTTGCTTTTTTACTTTTCAGCCTCAAGCTTACTCATGTTATGATTTTTGGGCTTCCACTGAAGACAATAAAAAATACAGGTGATAGAACACAGTTAAACATAGTACCATACTATACAATAATGGAAAAAAGTGCCATGCACCAATGCAGAAATATCAGAAGAAACAATAGGAGTAAAGTTGCTGTTCAGCTTAACAACCAAACGGTGTTGACTATGGTGGGGGGTCCAAATTTTCCAAGGTTTGAAACAGAGGACTCAATAAATAATAAAGACATATATTAGACCAGGGAGATCAAATATTGCTATTATGGAGTACTCTGCAACATCCTTAGGGCTTGGAGGCAGGGAGAAGTCAATAACCAATCCAATTATGTAACACTTCCCTAAGGAACTTTCTGAGGGCTTAACCAATATTGAATGTACACCTTTTCTTCTTTCCCTCTCAGCGATATAAATTAAGTGTAGCCCACTATGGTCAAAATCTACTGAATATATCATGAACTTTATTAAGAATTTAGGAGTACCTGGCCAACTTAGTGCCACCCATTTGATTATCACGGATACCTCTTTACCTTTCTCGCAGCTCCACATTATAAACCGTAAGGATTGCATGAAAATGACGGTAAGAAATAATGCCATTCAAACTGTCAGGTACTTCAGAGTATGAGAAGTGATCAACCTTGCAACGTGTGGATGACTTCACACTTAATGAGGTTGACTGATTTGAGGACTATAATTCTAGTATTCCTGTCCAATTAACTATTAGCAAACTGAGTAAAGGTAGACATCGTCTAGCCAAAGACAATGCTAAAATATTCAATCTTAATAGCATTGCTTCTCCTATTAATATTTATAGCATTTTTTCTCCTGCAATTTAGTAAGATTGGAATCTAAGATTAATGACCCAGATTGGTTAAAGTACAAAACAAAGTTCCATGTTTGTATTTTTCAAGAAGGTTGGTCCCTGGACCCACTACATATACAGGGGTCATGCATTACAGTATTGTAGCTATAAGACTAAGAGCCTGATTATGAGTGCGGCGGTCCGTGGACCACTCTACCCGCGGTGGCTGTCAGCCACCGCAGACCTTGGCTGTTTGCCCTCCACATTATGATGCTGGTTGTCTGACTGCCAGCACACCACTGCCAGGATCAGAGATCCCGATGGGTTGGTAGCGGTAAGTCGTGGTCAGGAACGGCAGTGCCGCTGTCTGCAATCACAACTTTCCTTTCTGCCAGCCTTTTCATGTCGGAAAGGCAGAGTTGGGGCCACAGGGGTGCACCTGCACTGCCTTTGACCATGTCCATGTCATGGGCAGTGAAGGGCCCCCCTTCCCGCCCTGTCAGCACACTTGGAATGCACAAGACAGTGCACATTCCGAGTATGTTGTGTGCTGCAGCATTGGCCTTGGCTTTCTCTGAGAGCTTAGGCCAATGCTGTCAGACCATTTCCTGCAGCCAGCCTGGCGGAAACATCCTAATATGGCAATCTCTCCCCACTGCTGTATTGCCGGTCCAGCAGATGGACCACAAACTTCATAATCAGGCCCTAAATGACAAGACTAACCCATACGCACACTTTCTAGGGTCCTAAAACTAATTGAATTAAACTTGCCATCAAGATAATCATTCATTGTTTCCAATGTGTATAATCAATTAATATTTTAAGCAATTTTGGAACAATCTGGAGATATTGCAACTGTTACATATTGTGTTATGTAAGAGTTATTACGTGTAGATTGCCTTCTATGTTAATTGTGGCAGGTGATTTTAATACAAATCTTGTGCCTATATCAGGCTGCATGAATCTTACAGAGGCTGGGGAAGAGGCATTGGGTATTCCTTCCTAGTCAACTTCCTCTTAGTAAACACACCACAGACGTTGCTTGCCAACTTGCTCTGATGTCCAACAGATGTGGCCTGAGGGCAACAAATGGTAGAATGGTAGAATTCCAATGAATTGCCCACCTAAATTTACTTTAGTCACTGGCAGCTACAATTGTTAGATAGAGATCATATTTTTGAGCACAAATAACTGGTACCAGTTAGTTATTATGCCTTGAACAATTTCCGTGGCAAACTAATAATGAATAGTCACAGACTGGAAAGCACTTATTTTTTATTTGATTTCTTAACGATCAGTTCCAGAATCAACAGGAAGTGCAATAGTCAAATATGCAAGGCAACTCTACCCTGGTGCATAGATCCGGTGCTGTAACATGAGTCACAAGAAAACTAGGGGGTAGATCCATTTTGCAGCCTTGGGTGTCTGGAAGGCCAAGCATTGTCAGAAGCTTAATATGGGGATAAATTGGACACCACATTAACCACAAACAGTTGTGTGAAACCAAATATAAGTTCTTGACATCAATTCTAGGAATGTCCAAAAATGTGCCAACCATTCTTATACATTTTGAATTAGGCTTTTTCAAATAGATGTTGTACTATCTGTAATCCCTTTACTGTTGTGGGTGCTGCTGTGGAACAACAAGGATGCTGCAGTTTCTAGAGAAACAATTATGGATGTCTCCTCAACTAGAGCCTGTGGTAAGCTGGGATGGTTTGGGTTTGTTCATAGCCATCTAGGCAGTTCTGTTTTAGAGCTGTTGAACAGGCCAGAAGAAATCAAACCAAACGCCACCTAGTTAGTAAAACTCCATTATCTGGCTTAGTGGATGCGAGCCAATTTGACAACTCTGTGGTTAGGTTGGTTAACTGAACTACCTTATCTTTAAGGATCAACCCATGCCTAAGTTCTAACAAGATTTTAAGGAGCCCCAGTTTGCAAAAAAAACAAACAATTTCTACAATTTGGTATTGGTCCTCTTCCAGTAACTAGATTCACATATCTACAGGAAGGAAATAGTAATGCATCCCTCTTGTCATCAAGACCGTGAGACTGAAGGCCACTTTCTGATTTTCTTTTCTTTTTATGCTGTATACAAGGCACTTAGGGTCAGAAGTCTCAAAGTACCGATTTGCATTTCCTAAATAGCGAATTTTAAGAAATCGCTATTTGAGAAATGCAAAATGGTATGTAATAAAATAGCGAATCTCTAATAGCAATTTCTTTAAATTCGCAATCGTAATTAGGGAATAGCTATTAAGGAATGGGACTCCATTAATCCCTATGGACCTGAAGGCCCATCGGTGTGAATGGTTTTGCATTTCCTAATTTGCAGATTCCTTTTAGGAATTTACAAATTTGGTAATGCAAATCCAAGGGTGCTGAGGGCCTAAGGCCCTCTTTGATGACCCCCCCCTCAAAAAAGCTGTGCACATGTAAAGCTCACATATGCCCTAAGGGCATCTGTGCGCTACATGGCACTGTTACCACCAAATTTGAATTTGTGGTAACTGCATTTCCTAAATGCACAGTTCGCATTTAGGAAGTGCATGATACATGTGCATAGGTAATCACAAATAGGTAGTCCCTATTTGCGATTACCTATTTAGGAAATCTCAATTTGCGATTCGCTAAATAGAGTCACAATTTTAGGGAATCATTATGTTAGCGATTCCTTAAAATTGCACTGTGAATGCCTTTCATAAATCCTGAAAGGCTATTTTGCATTTGCAAACGGTGGAATTTTGTGATTCGCACCATTTGTGAATGCAAAATTGTCTGATACATCTGGCCCTAAATTCTGTCGCTGAATAATATAGGAGTGAAGTACCATGAGACAGCAATTATATTATGTAAATGACTGTTAAGGTCAGAAGGAATCATTGCCACCTCTAGTTATATTTTCTCCACCTGGAATTATAGAGAGAAATGTATTGTATCCAATCAATGCATGGCACATGTAAATGTACCTTACTGTGTGATTAACTATTTTATGGGTATCTAATTGTTGTCTTAGGAGGTATTGTATGTATTTTATTGTATGTTTTTGCTGTTTTGGAAGTGTTATCAGTGGTCTGTTTATTGTAAACTTTCATGCTGTGTTTTGTGAAATAAACTTGGAATAATTATGATGACAATTATATCAATGGTTACAAGCAAAAATGGATTTTGTAGTTCATTTGGAAAGTATAACTTAATATTAACTGTTGTGGCACTACTGCCCCAAACTATGATACCCATTACGAGATTGGCGGTTGTATGAGCTGACCGTCAGACTCGTGGGGATGACACTGCCTTCAACCAGACACCTCATCCCCAGTCATATTACGATGTTCCCACAGTGCTACAGTATTGGTCTCTGCTCCCCAGTACCATAGTATAACAGCACCCTCTTAATGTGCACAGTTTGTAAAGCAGACAATGATCCAAGGGTGCTGCGCAGAGGGCCCCCCCCCAGCCCCCAGCACTTCCTTTCTTCCAGCCTTGTCATGGCAGTTAAACCATCATGAAAAGGATGGTAGAAAGTGGACTTGTGATCAGCATGGTGGTGCAGAACTCAGCGCAGCTGTGCCTGACCATGAGTCAGACCACGGTCAGCCTGTCGGGAACCATGCTCCTGGCTGGAACGGCGGTCCGACTGCCAGGGTTGCAATGTGGCAGTTGGACCACCTGGAGTGCAGCAGTCTGACAGCCACTGCGAAACTGGCGTTCTCTAGACCGCTAGCCTCGTAATGAGGCTGTATGTGTCTGTCTATACAGAAAATAAATAACTGGTAACTTAAAGTCCTATAAATAAATTGCGGGACTCTAGACATATGAAATCAGCCACAAGACTGGCGGCATGTATATGTCATCTGGACTCACGTAACATTATCTGTTAAGTAATCTGTGTAGTACAAGGAAAATGGGTATCAATCTTAATACTGCCTAATAGGCTGGTGCACAACATTGATATTCTGCCAAAAATATCATCTTATACAAATATTGTCAAAATAAGATTGTGGTGATGAATATCATGGTACAGAACATTGTGGGTAAGAATAGTGTATTGTTTGGTGTTGAATATCGTTTTTTTAATATAGTTGTATGTAATATTGATATTGTACTATTTAGTGTTGTATATCATTTTGGGTGTTATAAGTTATTAATGTTATTTTTCTGTATTACTCTTAGTACTGCAAATTAGGATGGTGCACAACAATAATATTGTGCGAATCTCAACGAAAGCAAATGTTGTCAAAATAATATTGGTGACAAGAGTGTCATGGTACAGAGCATTGCAGGTAAGAATAGCGTGTTTTCAAATGTATTTTTTTATATAGTTGTATATAATAATTTTGCACTAATTTGTATTGTTTTATGATTGCACGTGTTTTAAGCTATTAATATGGTATTTTTGTAGTCAGCAATTTGGTTAGTAGTTTTGTGAATATATATATATATATATATATATATATTTTTCTTCAAACAAAGATGGTCTAAAGGTTGCTGGGTGGTGCACTCCACTGCCGGTGCTCGTGACGGAGAGGACCAATCTCGTAAAATATAATTCACCAAAAGTATTCACTGCACTCCATGAAGTTCAATTAGTGCCTATTTATTGATGCCAAATTAACAACCACCAACGCGTTTCAACTCCCCAAGGAGTCTTGTTCACAGTGAATGAGTCCCTTTTCCCTTTTTGCTATTTATACCCCATAGTGCCTCATTATTTACAATGCATTCTGGATAGTGTAGTTTTAAAATTAAAAAGCATTTGTATACATTTTCAATTCCTAAATACAAATACTAAAAAATAACACAAGAACCAAATAATGCTAACTTAAAAAAGTGCTTTTTAAAAAAACCTATACCAACATAATGTTATATTTGTTACGTGTGTTCTCCTCAATTGTGCTATAATATTCAGTTACCACTTTATACCTAAATATTATTTATATTAGCCCCTGATCGATTTGTGTTGTTCAGTTGGACTGAGGAACTACGTACAAATGATGCACATTGGCACATGACATTTATGTGGAGAGGCTATCACTAAAGTATTGTGTATAAAATATCTAATACTTTTAGCCGTACAGTGACAGGCAGCATTCTGGACAGAATTGATATATATCTGCATAAAATAGAAACAGTAGAACTTATTAAGTAATTTACTGAATTTTTAGAGTTATTAACGACATACAGGAATGCAGTAATTAGAGATACTAAAACATTAGAATGATACCTCTCTTCAAACGTATTTGGAACAATGGAATAGATGTCATGTGCCAATGTGCATCATTTGTACGTAGTTCCTCAGTCCAACAGAACAACACAAATCGATCAGGGGCTAATATAAATAATATTTAGGTATAAAGTGGTAACTGAATATTATAGCACAATTGAGGAGAACACACGTAACAAATATAACATTATGTTGGTTTAGGTTTTTAAAAAAAGCACTTTTTTAAGTTAGCATTATTTGGTTCTTGTGTTATTTTTTAGTATTTGTATTTAGGAATTGAAAATGTATACAAATGCTTTTTAATTTTAAAACTACACTATCCAGAATGCATTGTAAATAATGAGGCACTATGGGGTATAAATAGCAAAAAGGGAAAAGGGACTCATTCACTGTGAACAAGACTCCTTGGGGAGTTGAAACGCGTTGGTGGTTATTAATTTGGCATCAATAAATAGGCACTAATTGAACTTCATGGAGTGCAGTGAATACTTTTGGTGAATTATATATATATATATATAGATATAGATTAATGCTATTTTTTTATACCTTGCTTTGTAATGTATTAAATATAATAATAACGCTGTTGTATAAGGTATTACGTTGAAAAATGATGCATTTGTTTTGTGACATTAGTTAAATAATATGTTTGTCATGCATTTGTTTTGTGAAATTAGTTAAATAATATGTTTGTCATTTATTTTTTATTGGTTAATTAGATTATTAATTATGGATTTTCAAGTGAGCATTGCTTTTTTTGTAAATTGTTATTTTTATTTTAATAGGGTACTTTGGTTATTAATTATCTAAATTATTTAATTCATTAATTGCACTTATTTTGTTTATGGTACTGTATTATTTTCTATTAATTTACTATTTAAAAAAAAATAATAATTGTGATCCATTCAATTATTTTAGTATCATTTCACATTTTTGTAGGCTGTTGGGATAGTATGGGAATAAGATGGGGCGTGTTTTACTAGAAATGTTTCATGTTTTTAATTGGTAAGTAATGTTTAAATTGTATTTTTTTAAATAAGTATGTTCTAATTATTTAAGTACGTTTTTGATTAGAATAGTTTTTTTTTTTATGAATTAAGATTTATTTTCTTAATTTTGTTTGATTTTTACATTTAAAAAAAAAATTAAAAGTATTTTATAATAGTTTTTGTATATTTCTTCAATATGTTCAGTATTTTTGCTTATTTTGACTAGGGATACTAAACCTGATCCCTCCAGTGTCCCACACTTTCCCTACTGTTGCTTAGTTTGGATTGGGAATATAAAAAACTCATCCCTCTGAAGTCCAACGCTTTTCCTACTGTTGCTTACACTGGAGTGCGAATAGTATATCTGACCCTTACAAAGTTCAGTGTTTTCTTTGCCCGTTGCTTAGGTTGAAGTGGAAATTGTTAACTGACTCCTCCAAAGTCCAATATGTTCACCAAATGTGCTTACGGTAGAGGGGAACAGTATATATGACACCTCTAAGTACAGTACATTCCCTACTGTTGTTTAAGTAGATGTGGAAATAGTAAGCTTGACCCCTCCAAAGTCCAATGCTTTCCCTACTGTTGCTTAGGATGAAGTGGGAATAGCAACTCAGCCCTCTTCCAAAGTCCAGTGCTTTTCCTGTTGTTGCTTAGCTTGGAGTGATACTAGGAAACCTGACCCATGCAAATTCCAGTGCTTTCCCTACTATTGTATAGGGTTGAGTGGAAATAGTAAATGTCACCCCTCTAGAGTCCCATCCAATTCCAATGCTTTCCCTACTATTGTTTAGGTTTGAGTAGGAATAGTAAATGTTACCCCTCCAAAGACCTACTCTTGCTTAAGGTGGAATGGGAATAGTAAAACTGACTCTTCCAAAATCCAAGCCTCTCCCTCCAGTTGCTAAGGTTGTAGTGGGAATGGTAAATTCTATCCCTCCAAAGTGCAACATTGTCCCTACTGTTTCTTAAATTTGAATGGAGATTTGTTTTAACATTTTGTTCTTGAATTTGGAAGGGTAATTTTGTTTTCTTTATGTTTAAGGTTAAATTCTTATTTCTATGGAATGTATTTGTTTTTGTGATATTTATTTCACGTTTTATGTTTACTTGGGATGTATATTCTAAAAAATGTTTTTCAATTTTTACTTGATGTATCTATTTTTATTAATTGTCATTTTTTATATTAGCATTTTTGAATTTTGTTTGTTTTCATGTTCTTTTTTAGGCTTATTTTTGTTTTAAATATTTTTTTATTTTTAATTTACAGTATATTTTTGTTGTAATTTTATATGTGCATTTTTTTAGTAAACTTTTTGACTAATGAATTTTATTAAAGTGATCCTAAATGTAATTCTAATTTAGTAATTAAGGCGCATAATTCATTGTTTTAAATGTGTTATTATGCATTTTACTACATGTTATGTGTTTTTAAAATAGGTTAGTTATGGTTAGTGTATTTTTGACATCGATTTAGTCATTGAAGCTGTATGATTGTATATAGTAGCATGCTACACAAGTATGTCAGCTTTTCATGTTTGAAATGTGCATGTGAGATATACTATAATTTTCACTAACTGTGAAAAATGAAGAAATTATTGACTATGAGATCCCTCCTGTTAAGTGATAGTTTTGATACCAATGCTGGTTTCAGTAAATGACGAAAAATAGATAATTCATTACTAATATGCCATTTCTATATAACATAGTTACGGTAAATGTGATTTTATAGCCACTGTTGGAGAGACAGTCATGCCTTGTCCTAAGGTAAGCCTTCACTCAGTACTCACTGCCTGCACCCTTGCACACTGCAAACCTAGCATGGCGAGATCATACATTAACTGACCATGGTTTTGTAATAGCATGAGAAATGTTTAAAGGTGCCAGGTTGGCCTCAGAGCTATGCCAAAGATAAAGAAAATGTAGCAGAGTTTGGCGGATAGACTACTCCTATGCAACAGTGACTGAGTACCCTGCCTGCTGAACTGAAGTTCCTCTAGCCTTATTTAGAGTTGGACGGTATTTTTTTACATACTGCTCTTGCTGCTCGATGTAGCAAAGGCCATCAGATGTTTAGTCTTTTGTCTGCTGCTCCTAATTAGAGTAGGCGGACAAATGGCCAGTTTTTTTATTTTCACACACTGCCATTCAAAATGTGGCGGCAAGTGAAAGTAAAAACATTTTATTGACCCTCATGCCATGGGAGAAAACTACTATGTTGAGGGGGGTAGGTCATTGCTTTCTTTCAATTTTCAAAAAGGAAATCCCACTTCGGGAGTTTTCAAAAGATATTGAAAGTGTACTGTACAGCACCCTCATTTTGCCAGAGCCACATTGCACATTTTCAGTGCATTGACTGGAACCGTTGTGACTGCACTTTCTGACAATGAAATAAATGTTCACAGGTGGGGCGTTTTACGTTGTTTTTCCATTGAAGTAATTACCATACTCCTCAATCTAAATCAGCTTTATACTATCCATTAGAACCAATGCAGCTAAAGGTGTGTAACTTTATCTTCTTGGACATGATCAGTTGGACAGCTTTTATCATTGTTAAAAGGGCAGCTATCTAAAATCCCACATTGAATTTTGCCTGCAACCTCCAAGCTTTTTCGAAGCCTGGCCATGCTTGCTTACAGCCCAATCAGATGTAGAATTCTGAAGCCAAGCCTCTACCAGAAGGAAAGTGTAGAGGTCAAGCAGGGAGTCACAGGATTAGCTTTGTTTGTAGAAACTCAAGTCTGATTTTGTGAATTGTCAAAAGTGTTATGCAGAGTGCCATGAAGATTGCACTGTAGGCACTGGGGAGTAAGTGTAGATGTGTTCACATGTGCCAGTTTTATACCTATCCTCTACATTTTGTGTGCTATGGAATTCATGGAATACATGTGCTTATGGCCAAAGTAGAGATCATTGACATAGTCAAGGTCGGAGGAGACATCAGTAACTGCAATAAGACTGAAGAGGCAAAAATAGTTAATTGAACTTATTTCATTTGCTTTGTCAGCAATGCTGATCAGCAAAGTCTTACAAGCTGGAAGAATCCTAAAATAATATTAGAAATTAAATATAGAGTTATTAATTCAACACTACGTTTGAAGTATGCATCCAAATGGACATAATTTGGGGGTTTTAATATACCACTGAGTTCCAAAACTGTGATCTAGAGCAACAGATCAGCGTAACAATCATTGTGCAAGTCTGAATTAACATTAGCTGAACAAATGCAGTGAATGAATTACTCTGAAAATATAGGCATCTGACCATTTAGATTGACAAACCAGATGTTCATTTGTAAATTACCAGCTGACCATAAATTTCACATAAAAATGTGTCTGAAATTGCAGTTCATCCTAATGAACTAGAATATGCCCTGGGATGACCCCAGTTGGCTGTTAGCATTTCCTGGTCCAGCAATTGATTTGAGAGGTGATTAAAATTCACTGACACCTATAGTGAGGATTGGTGAGGTGAGGATATATATTTCCATTCTTGTTTCCTGTGAGAAGCCAAGCTCCTGCATGTGAGATGCACTTAGTTGGGATCAGTGATCATTTTGATAGACCAGTAATGATGGCATGTCCTCCATCTAGTCGAGTATAGCACTAGTATCTGAAATACAGGTTTGAAATTCTCTGACTATATAATTCGTTTTATCTTCATCATGATTTGAAGCTGGTAAAACGTTGATTTAAGAGATTTATGAATTGTTATGTGAATGTATTTATTTATTCTGGAGGTTCCTAATGTGCTATGGGCACACTTTTAGTTACTTCAGATCAGAGAAGAGCGAGAAATATGATTCAGTTTAATAGAAGAGTGTTGTAGGGAGAGAATGTGTCTGGCTGGGTAAGATAGAGTCCATAGCTAATGTGTGGTATTGTGGTCCTTGAGAGTCTTGATTGTCCATTTAAAATGTAACTCCTAATAGTTTAGTTTTCAGGAGTTTCCCAGGGTAGAGGTAAGGGTGTTCCACACTCATGCATCTTGACACCTAAAGAATCTACCTCAGTGATTAATCTTCTTAAAAGACTTGTTGTGATGAAGTATGAAGCTATATTTTACAAGTTTTTCTGAACTTTTTACCATTTGGCTTTGTGGACCTGGTACAGAATCTTGAATTACAACTTGGCTTCAACTGGTCACTAGGGGAGAGAATTGATGATGAGCCCAATTGATATTGTGATTGCTGCAGCAGTAGGAGAACTTCCAATAATTTTCAGTTGCTTCAATGAAGAATATAATTTAAGGTGGAAGACTCCTCATCTGATGTTAAGAGAGGAAGCACTGCCTTTAAAACTTTTTATATGATTAGGAAATGGCCTGTCCATGCTTCCAGCTTGGACATAAAGGACATCTGCTTTGAAGAAAAACTGATGTCATCAGGACATTAGCTCCATGTACATATTTGACATGGTGGGTTATAATATTGAGCCTCGGCTGTGTGAGCGCAAAATTAGAATTAATAAAATTGTGTTTATTTAACATGGATGGGTCTCAAATAAAGTGAATGCATTATACTTTTCCTAATTAAGTTTTACAGTTGACACAAGGTCTCAAATCAGTTTGCAGATATTAGACAGTGCACATTTTAAATGTGATTTCTTGTTTCTGTCTGTGCGAATCATGTAAAACAAATGTCCTTCAGCATTTTTAAAATTACTCATAATTACTAATTACTCATAATTTACGGTCTGGTCTGGTGGTAATGTTTATTTTAGTTGTAACAATTTATGAGCACCTGCCAGCTTCCACAGGAACACACATACAATGTACAAGATTGATGTATTTGCTAGCACCGTGGCACCGGTATGCCCAGTGTGGGTCCCATACACACTGCGCCAAGCAGTGGCACACTGTGCATGGGACCTACACTGGGCATACAAGTGCTACTTAGAGTGTTAAATCAAAGACACAAAAGGTGATGGGAGGATATGACAGAATGATGGTTTGGAATGCTACCCACGTGATTGCCAATGGTTAGAATTATTTTAAGGATTCCTCCTATCACCTTTTGTGTGTTTGATGTACACCTTATTCCTACACCTTAAAGATGCATTCAGTGCTCTCAAGTTTGAGAACAGCAATCTTCTGGGGCTGCCAGGATAGGGCTTAGATAAACATTGTAATTAGATGACTTGATGATGGGTAAGTAGGACATCACAGGTGGAATGTCACTACATCATTTGAAATGTTGGGAAGGAGATTTCAAAATGTAATTGGTGAGTTACTGTTTACTTGCCCAGTTTCTGTTTTTGGGTGGATTCCTCCAGTCCTTAACAAACCCTCTTCTGAGAAACAAGAAGTGTTGTCTGTCCTATTGGAGACAGTGACAGGGACACTGCACCAAACATCCTCAGAGTGCCCTTTGAAGGGTCTTAATGATCGGTGTAGTGTTGTAAGGCTGGTTCACCACTTCCAGCTAAATTAGTGTTAAAATTATACCATGGTCCCATATCTGGGTAAGTGTGCCAAAATGCTAACTACTCTCTGCTCGCCTTTTTAATGTGGCCACTGCTTTGTACTGCGTTGGACCTCAAAGTAGCCTGACTGACTTACTTTATTTGATGTTGTGCTTACCACCACATGATAGCATACAAGCGCTTTGATAGGGAATAAGTGACATGGCTACACAGTGCAAAAAATTGGTGCAGGAGGTCATCCAGTGCCAGTTGTATAAAGGTTGCCTTTAGTTAAAGAATAATAAAAGATAATAAAACCTTAAAGAGGCAATGCCTTGAGGACGGGAGGTGGAAGCAAGATGGTCTTAGGCATCTGACTGGGCAGACCTTAAGATCCAAGTAAGGTGGGCTGCATTGATTTCAGAATATTGTCCTAATTCCTGGATGAAAAGATGGGTCTTTACAGATCTTCTGAATTTCATGTGGTCCATTTCCAGTCTCAACTTGAGGGGTCTGGAGGAGCCTAGAGAGGGAAAAGAGCACCTACTGTATCTTTTAAGTTTGTAGAGTTGGATCAGCAGTAGTCATTGATTGGCAGACCCAAGGGTTCCAGGTTTGGTATAGGGTAAATAAGTTTGAAAGGTAATTGGGTGAGTAGCAATCTAGTGACGTGTGTAAAGGAGTATGTTTTGAAAGTCGATCTCTCTTTTACAGGCAGCTGTGGAGGAAATGCTGGGCCGGTCATGGCATTTCATGCAAAACAGTAGATGAGCCTCTAACTATAGGAGTGTCTGCAGTTTAGAAAGGGATAAAGGCCTTAACAGCAGTCCTGGTGAAAAATGATTATGTTCAGAATTTGTGTGATTTTGTATACTCTGTGGAGGATTAGTAGACCCCCCTTTAAAAGATAAAGGTGATGAAAAGCTATGTCCAAGTTATTTGGGGTGGTGAAAGTTCCCTTTCAAATATCATGCTCAGATGACACACTTGTCCACGTGGGTTGGGGTCAAGGTAGAGGGAAGGGAATTTATTTGATGGACCCAGTTGAAGTATTCATGTGTTGCCATTATGGCACAGCCAGCAGTTTAGCATCTATATGTGCATAAGAAAGGCAATGGGGTTTGATGCTCTCTTTTTTCATAAGGTCCCCATTCCATGCTGTTTCAGTAGACATGTCAAACAACATTGCTGAACTCTCTGCCCCTACCTTCACATTCCCCTGATTACTGTGAGAGGTTTGAGTGTCAGCAACAGCTGGATGCCACTCCTGTTCAAGAGGCACCCCAGCCTGGAATCCTGTGGTTTCCTAACAAATTTCCATTTAACTACATGCTTTTTCGAAGACAGTGTTGACTGATACTTTCCATTTTAAGACATAGGACCTCATTATGAGTTTGGTAGTCCTTGGACTGCCAAACTCGTGACTTGCTGTGGCAGTCAGACGGCCGGACTCCTGGTGGTCCATCCGCAGATTACGATCCTGGCAGTCGGACCGCCAGGAGGCCTCCACCGGATCACAATGGGCTGGCACCAGTCAAAATCTTGGCGATGCAGAGTTCGGCACTGCTGTGCTGATCACGACTTTGCTCTCCGCCAACCTTTCTCTGGTGGGGTCCCTGCCATGAAAAGACTGGCAGAAAAGCAGGATTGGGGGCCACAGGGGGGCCCCTGCAGTGCCCATGACCATGTTGTGACCAGTACAGGGTCCCCCTGTCAGCACCCTCAGAACGTGCACTCTCTGCTATGGCAGACAGCGTGCACACCTAGGGTGCTGTGCACATTGACATTGGCCTCTGCACCCTGAGGGAGCTGAGGCCAATGCCACCACACTGTTTCCACTGGACTGACCGGCAGAAACGTCGTAATACGATGTTTAGGCTGGTAACTCTGTGGAAACCTTGTAATTCAACTGTGGTGAGGCCGCCTCCCCACCGCCATATTGGAGTTGTTAACCGCCGAACTCATAATCAGCCTCATAGTCCTTTAAGGAAGAGGTTGGGAGTTGCTTGGATTTTGATTTCTATGTTAATTCATCACTCTGGTAAAGCACAAAATTCCAGCACCTCAAAATTTGTGCAATATTGCTAATTCCAGGTGTGTGACAGCGATGTGGTTTCTTTGGACAAATCATTACGACAGTCTTAATGTTTACTGTAATGAGATTCATATGAACCTGACTTTGAGTTTAGCACCTCGCTAAGGAGGCTTTGAAGTCCCTCTCATAGTTCACCTATTTGGAATGGGATATTCTGTACAGTTCAAGTATTGATGACAAATGTATGTAAACCCAATTCCTATGGATCCCTGACACCACAGGTGATTTGTCTGAAAGTGTCTACGGCCCAGTTCAAATACAATTTGTGCAGTATTGCGTGAAAATCAGCAATGTTGCATTGCAGGAAAGGGGGAAAATTTGTACAGCACCATTTTTTGTGTGAGTTGCACACCAATGACATAATTGGCAAAACTGGTGTTAAAAAAACATTTTAGCGTGACCCAGTAGAGCAGTGGTTCCCAACCTTTTGACTTCTGTGGACCCCCACTTTATCATTACTGGAACCTGTGGACCCCCATTGAGTCATTATTAGAATCCAAGGACCCTCTCCACTGACTGCTGGGACCTAATCTGTTAATATTATATAATTTTTCAAGCAGTCGCGGACCCCCAGGGGTCCCCGGACCACGGGTTGGGAACCACTGCAGTAGAGCCTTGTACGAAATTTGAACTCAAGGTGTACCTTCAAGTACAAATTCACATGCAAGAACAACCTCCCATAGGTAAGCCACATAAAATGTGTAATTTTGGTGTAATTACACATCTTATGCATACAACTACCGCACCATTGGGGCAGTCCTGATGGCTACAGGGATGTTGTTCCAGATCCTGGGTGCACAGATGGAAAAGACCTTTTTTTGTTTTTTTTTCTTTTTTACGCTTCTTAGTCTGCAGTTTGATGGTATCCTGGCTGCGGGTGTGCCGAAAACCAGCAGAGATGGTGAGCTTGTGTGCAATAAGCAGGGGTGCTGGTTGTGATGGTTTTGTAAATGATGCAGCTAGTTCTGAAGATGGTACGGACTGGCAAGGGGAGTTAATGGAGTCATAAGGGTATGGGCGATATGATCATAGTGATAGCTGAAAAAGCCCATAGAGCTGTTCCTTCCTACCTGGTTACCCCCTTGGAAATATCAAAGAGGTGCTGGCGCTCCATTGTGCCAAGACAATTTGTGGCAACGCTTGCATCAACTTTCGTTGCAAAATAGGTTTTACACTGAAAAGATGATCGGCGCTGCCTTTTTTGCTGTTTGCTGTGAAATGTCGCCACAAGTTGCACAAGCGCCCTACGCAAGGATATGGTAAATTTGGGCCTGTTTGTGTGTGACACCTCAGGTGAAGCGTACGCAAGTCTCACGGGGTTTTGGTTGCACTCTCACATGTTGGATGTATTTATGACATCACAGGCTTCATGTATCTCCTGAAAACTGCGGTCATACGTACAGATCTAAGGCACCCCAGGTAGTGTTTGCATTTAGGACACGCCTTGTTGCGTGAATACTTGTTCCTGACACCACGAGCTAGTTACAGAACAAGCAGATGTTCGTCATCCCGATTCCATCTCCCAGCCAATGCCTGCACTCAGGACATACAGGCGTGACACTCTTGTTGGTGTAAAAGGTCATTTATTAGAACAGGTTTTAAACATCATTACTCAAAACTTAACTATATTTCCTTTAACATACTTTAACTTAAACAATTCCTTTCCTTTATTTCCTCCTTAAAATATCTCCCTTTAATTTCCCTACCATATCTACTCCCCTATTCTTCCCATGCCTTCCCTGCCTGTAGCCTACCCCTCCCCGCTCTGATCCTTCAAATCCTTGTTTTTCCCCCTGGAAGGGTGGACAAGCCCGCACCTGGCTCTCCACCCTCCCCCATCTCCTGCCATCCTTTCAAAATTCACCTGTCCTAAATGACTATTACCCGCCCCTACTTACCCCTTCCTTCCTACCTACAATCTCCCCCTCCTGTCTTCCTAAGCTGGGTGGGTGGGTGGTCCTAGCTACAAACTCCTTCCTACCCTACGTCGGCACGGTGAAGAGGCCGACCCCACCCTCCACCCCCCTTATATACCTTTTCCTAACACCCACCCCCACCTAACTTCCTACCAATGAGGCGCCTTGCGCGCCACTTCCTTTTCCCGAAAATGCCTGCGGAGAGACTAGACTGCGTCTCTTCCTCTCCGCGGGCCCCTCCATCGGGACATACAGGCGTGACACTCTTGTTGGTGTAAAAGGTCATTTATTAGAACAGGTTTTAAACATCATTACTCAAAACTTAACTATATTTCCTTTAACATACTTTAACTTAAACAATTCCTTTCCTTTATTTCCTCCTTAAAATATCTCCCTTTAATTTCCCTACCATATCTACTCCCCTATTCTTCCCATGCCTTCCCTGCCTGTAGCCTACCCCTCCCCGCTCTGATCCTTCAAATCCTTGTTTTTCCCCCTGGAAGGGTGGACAAGCCCGCACCTGGCTCTCCACCCTCCCCCATCTCCTGCCAACCAGGGAAACCTGTGAGGCGTTTCTCTGCCCCACCCTCTCTTATTCCTTAGTACACAGATTTGTACCCCATGCGCCTTCTAACATCAATCTCAATTCCGTAATATAATACACATTGCCCAGTTGTGATAAGTGTACCCCATCATCACGAAACAACTCTTTTTCTTGTTCTTTTATGTCCCCGTGCCTCAGCACTTTGATCCCCTGGGCCCAGCAGAAAACCCTCATAGCTCTGTTCAATTTTTTCCGAGCCCGCTCTATGGCTCCGTGATTGATAGCCCCTCTCCAAGCCCTTCTTGGCACGAATTCCGTCCAGACCAAGCACGTACCACATAGTTTGTGTTTTAAAAGTTCCAGATCCCTCTGCATCATTTGAATCAAAGTGAGCCCCGATAGCTTCACCAGATCATTCTCACCCAAATGTATCAATAACAAATCTGGACAACCCCAATGCGGCAAGTTACTCGTGATAATTGGAAGCAGGCTCCCCCACCTCATACCACTCTTGCCCCACCAGCGCACTTCATGGTTTCTGCTGGGCAGTCCCAATGATCTGCCGTACACTTGTTTCTCTGCGAATTTCGCCGCCCAGTGTACAAACGAGTGGCCGACCAACCATGTCGTCATTTTTTCTTTCTCTGGCCCAGCCACGCAACCTATAAGGAAAAAACATTGTAACAAACTGCCTGGATATGCACAAACCCCCCCCCCGGCTCCCTGTCTTCCTTCTTCTGTCTGTGCCGTATTCTTCACGGCCTAACATATCTTTCGCAGCACCTCGACTTCCATCTCCCTATGGCCTTAATCTTAGCCCAATCCCATCCCAAGTGTGCCGCCTCCGTTGCCGCGCCGATCCTAAAAGAGTGCGTTCCATAATCACCTGCGCGCCGCCCTATCCTACCCAGTGTCATTCTCATAACTTGTAAGAATTGGTAACTCGTTAGTTTCTTTCCTGACGCATGCATGAAAACACCTGTTTCACCTGTCCCTGGCCATCTGTCTTTGAAACTGACCCATTCCTCAAACGGGCAAGCTAAAACCACACCCCCTTTCCTCAACCATATCCATTTGCCTTTAACTAGTTGGTCAGTTTTTGACCGTCTTAACCATATCCCCAACCTGTCTCTATGCACATATACCTCTTTTCTCCTTACTCCGATTTCTTTTCCCACCCCCAACAACTCTGATACTCTAAAGGCGCCAAAAAACATCCACAACATACATAACCTAAACAAACCCACCTCATATTCGTCCCTACAACAAACTGGTAACACCTGTAACATCTCTACCAACATTTCAAACGTGATGGGCTCCCTGGCTGGCTTGTCACCGCTCGCTCTAACTTTGCTCCATCCCTTTAGCATTTTGCCCAATAAGTCATTACGCGCTGGGTCATAGCCGAAAAACAATTTGCCATAGAAAGACACACCAGCCAATTTCCCCCCAATGGTAGCTGGGGATAAACCCTCCCCGATCAAGAAAAGCACGAAACGTCTAGTTCTGGATTCCGGCATTGTCAGGTTTTGTGCCCAGAAATTGCCCCAAAATCGTTCAAAAGAATGAAATTCCAACCATGCCATTCTGTAATTATGTTGCGTAGATACTGCTAATGACATCTCCACCAGCCCCGTGATCATCAAGCCCCCCATTCCCAGATGTCTGCCGGGACCACAGTCTTGTTCCGATCCGCTCCCGGTGCCAGTTTGCGGAAACGTTGCCACTGTGAACGAGATAGTGAGTCTGCAATCTCGTTGTAAATCCCCGGTATATGTGCAGCTTTGAAAATAACATTCAATGACAGGCATAACAGCATGAACTGGCGCAACAGGCGCAAAACTCTGAGGTCCCTTGCTCTCTGTCTATTGACCAATTCTACCACTGCCAGATTGTCTATCTGAAAAATCACTGTCCTGTTCGCTAATTCTTGATCCCACACTGCCAATGCCACTAAAAGGGGAAAAAACTCCAAGAACGTAATGCTTCTCCCTTGCTGCATCCAACATGCCGGCCACTTCTCCGCACACCACCTCCCGTCCCAATACAAACCAAAACCTGACGCTCCTGCTGCGTCTGAAAAAATTTGTATTTGCCATACCGTGTCCGACTCTCCAAAAGACATGGGCACTCCATTGAAATGTCTCAGAAAGATCTCCCACACTCTAATGTCTTCTTGTAATGACAATGATACTCGTATCCTGTGGTGCGGAAGCACAGCACCTGACATTGAAAGTCCTAAACGCCTACAAAAGGTCCTACCTCCCCTAACTACCCTGCACGCAAAGTTGAGATAACCTAACAGCCTCTGAGCCGTTCTCAGGTCCATCTTACGCAAAGTGCGCACTTCCTCTAGGCAATCTAGCATTTCCTTCACTTTTGCCGCTGGCAACCTGGCGACCAAATTTTGTGTATCCAATTCAATGCCCAAAAAGGTTAGCATCAGCACTGGGCCTTCTGTTTTTTTCGGGGCCAAAGGCACACCTGCCTGTTGTGTCAGATTTCGGAAAGCGTCCAGAGCCCGCCCGCATGCCCCGGATGCCGCTGGCCCTACAAATAAGAAGTCGTCTAGGTAATGCGTCACCCACCTGTGGCCGCTCGCCCTTACGAAAACCCATTGTAAGAAGGTACTGAAAGTCTCGAAAAGGGCACATGATATCGAGCAGCCCATGGGCAGCACCCTGTCCACGTATATGTTGCCATCCAGCTGCATGCCCAAGAGGTCAAAATCTGCCGGATGAATAGGGAGCAGTCTAAAAGCTGATTGAATGTCGCATTTTGCCAATTCCGCCATCCTGCCGCATTTCAAAACTAACTTTATCGCATCATCAACTGATGCGTAAATTACTTTAGAGTCCTCTTGGGCAATGAAGTCGTTGACCGACGTCCCTTCCGGCCAAGACAAATGATGAATCAGCCGGAATTCTCCTTGTGCTTTCTTGGGTACCACTCCCAAGGGGGATATCATAAGAGAGTCACTTGGCCACCCAAAGAATGGGCCTGCTATTCTGCCTAAGGCTACCTCCTTTGCCAACTTGTCATGCACTATCTGCAGGCGTTCTTTGGCTGACCGCAAATTGTCAGCCCATCTACGTTGCTGAGGGCCTTGGTAACCTATTCTAAAACCTTCTCTAAAACCCCATTCGAGTAGGCGCGCTTTATCCCTGTCTGGGTATCTATGCAACCATGGTAATAGAAATTCCAGTCTAACTGGTGTAGGCCCCTTTTGGCGTAGGAGTGCTATGTCCCCCTCTCCCTCTAGCAGCCCTCCACTGTTCAGCTGGGCTGGACAATGAGAAACATTGGGTGACTGGATGACGGCCCCCGCACTTGGAGCAGTCGTGCTTGAATCTGCATTGTGCCCTGGAACAAAAACCTTTATTAAAGTTCCAACAAGCCCCTGCCGTTGTCCCTGTTGTCTTGGTAGTATTGCCCGCCCCTCCCTGGGCGGGGCGAGTTTGAAAGGGCTTATACGTCACTGGCAGTCCACTCGCAGTGTGAGTGGACGCCGCTGTCTGTGCTGATGCCATCCATTGCATCCATAATTCGGGGTCCACGTCGCCCCACGGTTTCTCCGGATTAACACTTACCCGGGCCCTAAATTCCTCATCATAACTGAGCCATGCAAAACCTCCAAAATGCATCTGTGCCTTCCTAATTATGTCCATGTATTTGAAAAGTGCAATGGCCCTGTCCGGGTATTTCTCACAGTATATGCTGGCAAATATCAAAAAGGCCGATGTCCAGTTATCCATTGTTATCGGCACCCTAGGCCTACGCGCTAGCTCCAATTCCTCCTCCTTGGACCCTTCCTTTCCCTTTTTGTCCCTATGTAATAGTTTAAAAACGTCCACATATTCGTGCTTCCATATTTTGTTTTTTGTTTTTTCCGCCACATGCGAACCCAAAGGCATGGCTAAACCCATGTATGGCAATCTCTTTCTGAGGCCCCCCCTTCTTTATCCTCTACCGTCTTCTCTCCCGTATCCTCCTTCCCCGCTGTGGCCGTACCACTCTTGGCTGTGCCCTCTTTGTCCTTGTTCTTGACCGGTTTCTGAATGTCGCTATCACCTGCCTTTTCTAAAACTGACCCGTCCCCTACCCCAATGGACCTTTTTGTGTTAGCTTCCTTCCTTACACCACTCCCCTCGTCCCACACTGACCACCAATTCTTACCTCCAGTGGTGTCTGCCAGACTCCTTGGTATTCTTTTTAGGCTTCTGCCTCGCGGCGTACTTTGCCGACCGCCCACAGGGCCTTCCAGCGGAGCTGCCACCTGCAAAACAGACAACGAAGAGGTTGCGCCGCTCTTGCGCCCTCGCCCGCCCCCTTTGTGGACCGTATTCACCTCCCAATCACGTATTTCGCCTTCCTCCCAGTCATCCCTTTCCTCCTCATAGTCTAGTTCAATATCGTCGTCTCCTTCCCACTGGCCCTTGCGCTGGCTGAAATCTCTAGTATTGTCAGATGTACTCGTACTTGCTTCCCCACCCGCATGACGCGTGCCATTGGGACGGTGTCCGTGGTCCCCTGGTGTAGAGAAGGCCGCTGAAGACCCCTCCAGTGCTTCGTGCCAATGCGTTTGGGCCGTAGTGCGCCCAGTTGGCGTATTCCGTCTCTTGCCAACCTCTGCCGCTGACATTGCTGCCCTACTGACCCCATGACCGTCTGCGTCACCGGGTTTCACCGCGCCAACTGCCCCTTCGGCCGCTCGAGCCTCTTGTCTCAGTTCTCCCCTTGCCTGTGGCACCCATACCCAGGTACCCTCTCCCTGCCCCGGTTGTTGTGGCCCCGCCTGTCCCTTGGCCTCTCTAAGCTTTGATGTTAGCTCATTGCGTGCCCGTGCCTCGTCCCTGTCCTTACATATCTGCGCCCACCTGGCTTCTGTTTCTGCAACTGCCTTGCGCTGTTCCCTTATTCTAGCCTCCAGATCCCATGTCTCTGCCTGGTCCCAGGCCACTTGTCTGTGTGGGCTCCGGTCCCCCTCGGTCCCCGTTCCCTGCGCTGCCTTGACTTTTCCTCCCTTGGCCTGGCGGGGCGCTGCCTTGGCCCTTCCTGGCCCACCCCTGTACCTCCCAGCATATTTACCTCTTTTCTTGACGGGCGCCCCGAAAAAACCCGAGCTGTGGGCCTCCCTGCCGCGGTACGACAAGTCTAATGGTGCAAAATCCCCGCTGGGCCCCTGTGTGGGTTGCTCTGCCTCCTTGTTAAGGCTGTCGCCTTTTCCTTCCCCCACCCTGGGCCCCTCACTATCTGCTGTGCCCGCGCCTACTTGTGCGCTGCCTGAGGCTGCTGCCTGTGCAACCTGGGTTTCCCCTCCAAACAACAGCGGGCTCTGGGTCCCCTGGGGGGCCTGCTGCGTGCTCCCGGCCTGCCCGGGGGCTATCATCTCGTCCTCCCCTTCCTCTGCCGAGTCCTGGGACTCGCAGGCCGCGATAGCGGCCGCCACGCGCCCCGATGCCGCCCTGCTGGGGCGTGTCATCCCGACCCAGGCCTGATCCAATACCCCCGGTCTAAGCAAATCAGCCCTCCCAGCCTTGCCTAGCACGCGTAGTGCGGCCCTTACAGCCTCTGCGTCGTGTCCGGTGGCCATGTTGTGGGTAAGTATATATTTGTGTGTTTTTTTTTTTTTTTTTTAAATCTATATATATTGTTTTATTATTTATATATGTTTTCCCTTTTTTTTTTTTTTTTTATGCCGTTGTGTTACGCCCTGAGCTGTCCCTTGCCCTTGGGGGGGTGTCCGCTATGTTCTGTATGCCCAGAAAGTTGTGATGACAAAAACGAATATATATATCTTTATTATTATTATTATTTTGTATTTTGTATTTTTTTTTATTTATTGGCCCTACCGCGTGGCCCTATCGCTCATTGGGGGCCCCGGGGGCCCTGCGCGTCGGTGCTGGGTAGGCCCAACTTGCCGTATATGGGCTGCTCCTCAAGTGCCCTTTTTATGAAGGGGACCCCCTGGGGGCCGCCTCCCGCGAGCGCGCGGCTCCGCGCCTCGTGATTTCTGTGTCGGGGGTGGGGCCGCCCTATCCCCGATCCCCGCTGGGTTCCTGCCGCGACAGAGCCGCTCCCCCTTCCAAAAACGGCCGCCTGCACCTTCCGAGATGAGATGAGACGAGATGACAGGAGCTACAAACTCCTTCCTACCCTACGTCGGCACGGTGAAGAGGCCGACCCCACCCTCCACCCCCCTTATATACCCTTTCCTAACACCCACCCCCACCTAACTTCCTACCAATGAGGCGCCTTGCGCGCCACTTCCTTTTCCCGAAAATGCCCGCGGAGAGACTAGACTGCGTCTCTTCCTCTCCGCGGGCCCCTCCATTGAACGCTCTTCTCGAGCCCTTCGGGTTTCGAGAATGGGTGGTCTCAGCCATCGGAGTGCGCACAGCCGACTGCCTTCCTTGCCAGGGAACGGGGCTTATCCTCTCATGCATGGTTCACATTAGGGCGGAACGGTAGCAGCTTCACCCACAAAGATGAACATCAGGAGCTTTGCTTCCTAAAAATGCCTTCCTCTTGGGATCCTGCTGCCACGAGTAGGCATTGGGCCCAACTTCTTCCTGGTGCAGAAAATCAACTCGCCAACACTTTCCACACAGCCTACCCATATCAGCTATCTCGGTTTTTTAACACTTTTTACACAAAATCCTCAGTGCCTTACAGCTCTCTCCTGGCTTCAAGACAGACGCATTTTTTTACTTAAATAATATTTTGTGCAGTATGTACAGCGTGCGTTGCATCGTTTTCCAGTGCTGGCTTTAATACTTACGTTTGAATTTGTTCCATGAGTAATAAGTCCAAACCACAGACACTTGCAATAAAACAGGGAGAGACAGAGCAGAACCCATGTAATGAGAAACCACGTACAATTGACGAGCCAGAGACATATGCCAGCAGTTAAAGCGATTTGAATTTACATTGTCTTCAGGGGATTTTCCAGAATTCCAGTGTTTTAAAAAAAAGTGAATGGCATGAGGAGCTGACACTAGTGGGAGAAAATTACACGTACCAATGGTCGGACAGAAGGCTGTTTGCGTCGATAAGAGCTTGAATCAGCCACTTGTAATTATATAGTTATAATGAATCGATAAGCATTTGCAGGTCCTAATTTAGCGGTTTTTACAGCTAACCCAGGTCACTGAAATATAGAAAGTATGCCAAGATACAATTATGTACGCTTGGTTGAGTGTTTTGGGAACGGCCTCAGAACCAAATAAGGTGTGACAATGGACCACAATACACGTGGTCTAAGGGACAGGGACAGAGGGTAGACAGTCAGAATTGTAATTAGGCACATCCAGGCATTTTTTCCTCTAAATATATTGGTGATTATTACTAATGTGAAGGCTATACTATGGGAAAAGATCAATGACTGCATAGTTCTTGGTATGTGATCTAGCAAAGTCATTGGCATACTTAAAAAAATAATTAGCGGGTGATAAGGAAATCACTTAATGAACTACAGACCCAGAGGAACTCGGCAACCACAGACCCATCTCACTCCTATCATTCCCTTCCAAGGTCAAAGAGAAGATGATCAGCAATCAACTATCCACCCATCCTGAACAGAACAACCCCTTGGACTTCACACAATCAGGTTTCTGCAGCAACCACAGCACTGAGACTGCACTAAATGCACCAACAGATGTCATTTGGACTATCACAGATAAAGGAGAAACCACCACACTCCTCCTGCTCGACCTCTCAGCAGCCTCTGGCACAGAATGCCACACCACCCTCATCGCCAGAATACACAACTCAGGAATCCAAGGATCCACCATCAGATGAATGACCTCCATCCTCTTTGACAGAACCCAACATGTCCAACGTCTCCCCTACTCCCACAAACACTAGCATCTCATCTGAAGAGTCCCCCAGGGAACCTCCCTCAGCCAAACCCCTTTCATCATGTGCATGGCATCCCTCACCCGCATCATGAGAACCATGGCATCAACGTTATCTCCTACACAGAAGACACCCAGCTCATCCTCTGCCTCACCAGCAAGGACAACACTTACAGGCACAACTTCACAACCTGCATGGCCAATGTGGCCAACTGGATAAGGGACAGTTGCCTTATACTCAAGAAGGACAAGACATAAATCCTGTGTTTTGGAAAAAGGAACTCACTGTGGGACTAGCCTAGTGGCTAGAAAAGCTTGGACCCAACCCAACCCAACAGACCATGTCAGAAACCTTGGAATCATCCTTGACAACAAGCTCAAGATGATCAAACAGGTGTACGCCATTACCTCTTCCTGCTTCAGCATACTGCGCAAGATTTTCAGGTAGGTCTTCAAGCACATTAGACGAGCAGTAGCCCAAGCCCTCATAACCAGCAGACTGGATTACTTCAACACACTACACAGGCATATCCAAACATCTCACACACAGATTCCACACCATCCAGAGTGCCGCCGCCAGACTCATCCTTGTTGTACCCCTTAGAGCACATGTCATTCCACATCTAAGATAACTTCATTGGCTTCTTATGCAGAAAAGCTGCCATTTCAAGCTGCTCACACACGCCTACAAAGCTCTTTACAATGCCAGACCTGTATACCTCAACAACTGTGTACACCTTTACTAACCCACCAGAGCCCTACTCTCAGTGTTCCTTGCCCTACCCATCCACAGAAGTAAGTCAGGAGGACGATATTTCTTCTACATTTCCACCAAAACCTGGAACAACCCCCAACAGGCGTCAGTACTTCCACTCCCCTCCTTGGCTTCCCGAACAAGCTGAAGATCTTGCTGTTGAACTAGGAGTCCATCCGGACCTACAGCCGTCTCTAGCACCTGGGTACCCTAATGGGTGATTAGTTGTGCTCCACAAAGTGACATAACATAACATAATAAAGGCCTTATTTAATCTTTGGCAGAAGGTTTGCCAAACTGGTGATACTCTAGTCTCCTTCATCCCTGCCACCAAGGTTTGACAGGCAGTGCTTCCATTGAGAAGGAGTGAGCACTGTCAACAAAATGTGAATGTCAGATTTACTTCCATGGCACGGTGGCATGACGGGCTAGTCACTGTCCCAAATGGAACAAAAAATCAGCATCAATGTAGTGCTGTGATTTTTCTCAGGACCGCCTAGGCAGAAAAAAAAAATCAGCTTATAAAATCTTACCCTAAATGATGTCGTTCATTATTGTTCAGCTGGTGCTCCAGTGGAAACCTGACCAGTGGCAAGGTTTTTCAGTTGTGTAGCCAGCTACCGCTGGAAACTCAGAGGTTTTCAGCCCCTTTATGCATTTTCCCACCACTTCTAATGAGGCCTGAAATCATGAATGGGAGAGGGTGAGGAAGCTGCAGATTTTTGGAAAATTACCATTGTCAGCTAAGTTCAGCTAAGGTCCTAAATTTCCAAGCGCTCAATTGATTGAAATTTGTAGTCATTATCATTAGCAAGACCATAGCACTAGCCAGATATGACAACATATGGTATTCTGACATAATGGCATTGGTACAGTTAAAGTTATGTTGCACTTTCTTCAGTGAATCACAAAATTACACTTTACCTATAACGTTAGCATTACACGTACAAAGTAAACCGTATTTCAAACAGCTTTCTTGAATCCACTTGAGTTTTTATATATTTGGTAAACATTGACAACACGTTTTACAGTTTAAAAAGTGTTTTGAAATTAGATTGTATTTTTAGCATTAGATGGTTCAAAATGGAGAACCTCAAAACTATCTGTAGCAAATTTGGAATGCATAAAGAACCTCCCTGCACCTAAGGAGGTCATCTAAATTGTAAAAAGCAATGCAGCTGTTTTTCGGAAACTCAGTTAAAGAAGATTTGGAATTATCTATGATTTGGGTGTAGGTGAACAAAGCTCTAGTCCGAGAGTATGCAGAAAATGACTTGCACAGAACGTCACAAGCCCATACCTAATAGCTGTTTGGAACTTTGGATAACATCCAGCACAGTGACATGCAGAGTATTTAACAATGCTAGTGAAATGTCCACTTCAACAGTTAACGAGAGCTTGTGTGATTAGACCAAAACGACTGTACAGTCATACAGAAAAATGTTAATTTGGGAAAATAATGTACATTTGTTTTTGTTTTTTTTTAACCAAAAATACACATATCCCAATCGATCTAATTGTGATTCCACAATTTACATTCACAGCATCAAGCGTTTGACCAAATAATAGTCATTCATTTGAACACATTTGTTTATTCATTTTCCCCAGGGCATTATATTCACAAGAGTCGAATTAAATATAAGAGTGAACAGGCAATACTTGAAGACTCCCCCCCTTCTCTGGATCATTGTGGTCTAATAGTTATGTTGGTGCTTGATCACAGATAGTGTGAATGTGAGCTCCACATTTTGATGTGTCTCGAAGAGTAACAAGCATTATCAAAGACATTTGGTGCTATTGACAAAGGTAACTTACATTTGTGAGTTAATACATGTGCAAGTTTAATTTTATGCTTATGAGTAACTATTTTATTTTTGGCTATCCACCATTTGGGAGTTCAAAGTTACCGAAAAGTGTAGACTTGCATGTCTTCACCATCTGAATTCAGCGAGTAAAGCCTAGTTTAGGAAAGTAACTTAGTATACTGAACAAGGAGCAGTAGGAACAGCCCCACAGATGACCTACCACTGGTACTGGAACACCATGTGATTAGAAAATAATGGAGGTAGGGACTTTAAATAGAACCCCAGTAAATGTTAACTTTATCTCTCTCTCTCTCTCTCTCTCTCTCTCTCTCTATATGTATATATATATATAAATATATATATATATATATGTATATAGTTACCTCAATGCGATTTAATTATTAATGTGAATGGTATAAATGATTACATTTTATAATTTTTAATACATAACAAACTAATATAAACATTGTCCTTTTAGGTACAATTTGATAAATAAATCTTTTACAAATAAATGTTAATTTAATTTGTTTCAATTAACTAGGAATGACAAAATGAACCAAATTATTAAGTTAATAATACTGTAGCATTTTTTATTTTGCTCTACATTTAAAATTAATATATGCAATTAATACTAATATTTAACATACAAATATGTTTGCTAAATTGTTTTCCTAAATTATGCAATCAATTTCCCTATGGTAAAGCATAGGGAAAAGTAAAAACGATTATTACACTTTAAAGAAATTAGTAAAAACAATACTAGATATTTGGGGCTAGCATGGACATTTTTTTGCTGATTTTTTAATGGAGGGAGGAAAGGGGAGTCAAAAATGTAGGGGTGTGAGAATTTCATGTAAAATACATTTGCTCTCTAATACAGAAAAAATGGTTAAACAGAATTGCACCAAATGTGGCATGAAGGTAGAACTTTATTCTTTACACTTTGTTGGGTTAGTGCAAATACATTTAATAGGTTTTTGAGAAGTTTGCATTTGAAAATTTGCTTGTGTTGAGCATGAAGGGGTAACATTTTAGAGATATCTGTACCATTAATTTACAGAAAATCCATAGTAACAGATCTGCAGTACTCTGCCGCTCCAATATTTAAAAAATACTCGGATCTGATTGGCAGAGTGAGAGTTTTATCCTGTTGATCCAAAGATGGATCAGTTGTACTAGAATTAATTCTACACCAAGTGAAAATGTTGTGGTGCTATTACAGTAAAAGAAGGGCACATAAGCGGAGAGGCTAAGCACACTCTGATCCTGAGGCCCAAACAGAGAATCCCAAAGGGGAAACCGCTTCATATCATTTTTTAGAAGTTTAGTTTTGTTGAAAGGCTGGTCAGTCTAGGCAGCTGAAACTGTGGCCCACATATAAGGCTTTCTTGAACCATGATTTCAAATTTAGAATTGCAGCCCGATGGCAAGACTCATGGTCTGGTGTTGTGGTCCTGTGCAATCTTTGCTGGCTGGTGCCAGAACTGCAATCCTGGAACCTTTTACCTTGGTTCTAGCACGAGCCGGCAAAGTTTTCAGAGGACTGCAATACCAAGTTGTGATGATTGCCCTAGGACCCTTACTCCCATTTTGGAACCAGAGAACAACAAAAAAATACCAAAAAAGAAAGAAGGGCCTGGCCGTCGGCTGGAGCCTCTGGCCAACCTCCACTGCAATATGATCAAAGAGAGTTGAGCACGGGACCAGACCTGTCATGCACCCAAAGGCCATTCAGGGGTTGGCAGCCCATGGGGGGTATGGTGCGAGGCTGGCCATGTCTCAAGGCACGCCCTACGGCCAAGCCCAACTGCTCATAGCCAAAGCTTTATGATCTAACAATATTTATACAAATAAATGACCTTACGTAAAAGCAAAATGTATTTTAATGATCGCACATACTCAAGCCAATAAATGATAATTCATAGTGATCTCAGTCAAAGTGATAAGGGTAATGTGATGTGTCATATAATCTATAAGATGTTTTGCAACATATGTAATTGAATCAGTTTCATTAAAGGTGAGGTTATGAGCATTGTATATAGTGTGTGAATTATGGATAGTATTGCTATTGATCAGGTTTTGGATTGTAGTCCTAGCCATAGCTTGTGAATCTCGGTGTTTTTTCTATAGCAATATTATCTGTCTATCTATCTATCCGTCTATCTATCTATCTATCTATCTATCTATCTATCTATCTATCTATCTATCTATCTATTCACTGAAAGAAACAAGGACATTACAGTTAGGTGAAACTATTGGTTAAAACATGCCATTTTAAATTAGCAAAACCACTGAAATGTACCGGTTATAGTTATCTCAAGAAACTATAACTTGTGCCTTAAAGAAACTATAACTTCCCCCCCTACCATGCAGAGTTTTGTCACCAATGTTTTAATTTCAGATGTTGCAGTGATGTTATCAATTATGTCACCAAACATGTCAGGTAATTAGCAGTGAACGGCGAGGCCATGAGTTATTGTTACTTTTGTTAATTTAAAATGGGTCGTTTTGACTGATACTTTTACCTAATGAAAATGTCCCTTTTTTCAGCAAATTTCTAATTCTTTTATTGTAAAGTTAGATATTATTATAATCCCTAACTATAACCTAATTTTGACCTTTGTTTTTTCCAATGTATTTTCAGTTTTTTTTTTTAATATAAAGTAAGATCTCCATCACTGTGCACAGCATGGGCTTAGGGTCTGTACCCAACCCTTCAGTTGATCAACCCACCCACTGAGCATGGCCTTTGGTTGTACACAGCAGGGGGTTGGTGCAGGGTGTTGCCTGTGTTCCCCCACATGGCCAATGACTGTTATCCTGCTCCCTTATCATTTGTTTAAACATTTTCTAGGACTTGAGCACAGAGTCCCCCCGTCCTAAGATGTCAGCTGCAACATTTTCTGAAGGCTGTGGCCGGCCAATAGGATCCCTGGTATGGCCTCACAGATCTGTGGATGCACTGCAGTCAGTCACAGCCAACCAAATAGAGCACAGCAGAGCCCTCTGATCCACTGCGGAGGATCTGCAGTGGACAAAGGTGTGAATTAAATAAATATTTGAACCTTTGTTTCTCAACAACTACAGCATGTATCTATATCTAATCGCAAAAAGCACACTTTCTGGAGCAAGATGTGGCTGTCAGCCAAATTATGTGCATTCTGGTTCATCTGTTTTTTGTGGTATCACTGTTCAATTTTCCTATGGAAAATTACATTGTGGAAATGCATTTTGAGACCCCTCCTTCCTTTCTGACACCTGTTTGACGGATCACCTCAGAACTTACAGATGGAAGCTGAGATAGATTAACTTTTGTTTTGGAAAGCTTTGTGAAGATTCAACAAACTGTGCCATAGTTATCAGCAAACCAAAAACATATCTTATAGAAATGTCCTAACTATAACTACACAGTGGCAATATATACAGATTTATACATTCTGGTGGGCAGATCCAAGATGTGATGAGCAAAACCTAATAACTGAAGAAGGCTGACACACAGCCTGTTCTGTATCTAGAGACTATGCATTTAATGGAATATGTTGGCCATGAATGCCAACAGAGTGATCACATATCATATCTAAAACTGAGCAGGAGAGATGTCTATGCTACTAACTCATTCTGGATACTTCGGCCCATGATGTGTCAGTGACCGCACATGAAAATAAACTGTTTCTGGTGAAGACACCAGAACATTTGTCTTTGAATATGCCAAAGTTGGGACACAAGAGAAAAACCTCACTTGTTACAAGTTTGTTTTTTTTTGTTTTTTTTTGTTACATGCAGTGTGCGCTGACATCACAGCAAAACAAAAGTGAAAGCACACTGCACTAATGGTGTAGTTTGCTATCACTTTTGATCATGGTAGGAAGCATAACTCTTCCCCCTCCAGCACCAATTGACACGAGAGAGACACTGTTGGAAATTGGACAATATCCTGTTTCCTTTGAAAAAAATGAAAGGCGCTAGGCCCAGCCACACAAGTGGTGTATTGTTTTTATCATAAGATGTGAGTACCACTGGGTGGTAGGAATTTTATGGATCAATGCAGATTCCAGACCTTTTTCACACAGAAATGTGAGAAAACTATGTCAATTTATGCAAAGTTTTAGGTTTGCAGGGCATTGTGTGTAAGAAAACAAAGTGGAATTTACACACGTCAGACCACCCCAAATGGCACTGGGTGCCCGTTTAAAAAAATGTTTGGGTTTGGAAGGTTTTCCTGTGTGACATTTGAGCCCAAATTCTGCAGCTACCGACATTGCCAACATGGTTCATTTTTATGGGGGAAAATTTGGTGTCTGCATGTTGTGTTTTGGTTCCTTTGCTGTCACTGCATTCTCATCAGGTCAGAGATGATCCATACTGCCACCACCTATGCCCCCTTTGCCTCACTCTCTGAGAGCACTGCACAGAGACCAACTGCCAGCTACATTAATCACGTGACCCAGGATACAGGATACAGGCTGCAGGCACCAAATGGTCATGACAAGAAAATGTCAACTTTCTAAAAGTGCATTTTCAGAATTGTGACTTCATCCAAATCCAACTTTGACATTAGAGTTCTAAATTACAGTTCTTTAGAGACTAAACTCAACTCCCCTACCTGCTCCCAGTTGAATGTTATCACTTATTAAATGTAATGAGGTAAATAAATGTAATTTGGGAGAAGCAGGCCTTCCTGTAGTGAAAAATTAATTTAAGAGTTTTCACTACCAGGACAATTAAAAGACAAAAGTTCACACCCAAATTTTTAAATACACTGCACCGTGCCCTATGGCTTTTTAGGACCCACCGTAGGGGTGACATATGTACTAAAAAGGAAGGTTGGGGCCTTGTAGAAGGTTTTTTGCCAGGTCGAAATGGCAGTTTTAAAACTGCACACAGGCTGCAATTGTAGGCCTGAAACATGTTTAAAGGGACTACTGTGAATGGGTGGCACAATCAGTGCCGTTGGCCTACCAGTAGCATTTCATTTACAGGCCCTGGCTGCTGGTAGTTCCACTTTAATAGGGACTTGCAAGTAAATTAAAGTTTGGGGGTGACCCTTCAGAGAAGGCCGGTTCAACACATAGGTTTCCATTCTACTTATTCTTTTATTCTTTAGAGTATACCTCATGAATTGCTGCATGGTCAATAAACATTTTGGCCTAGATTTAAGAAGAGAGGCGCTTCAAAACATGAACATAAAACACCACTTTTCTTGTGCCCCATTGTGACCCCTTACCGCCACCATATGTGCGTCGTATTAATGATATGGTGCAAGTTAGGATGAATAAAGTCATAATTTCTGATGCTATTGTGGTACTTTGCAGGATTAGCGCTAAGAATTTTGGCACTAATCCTACAAAGTACTTAGAGGCCCCTTATAAACAATGGTGTGCCTCAGTTTAACACCTGAACTGAGCAGGTGTTCAAAATGATGAGAAAACTGACGAAGTGGAATCTCATAGATTCCACTGCACCATTTTTCTGGGTCTCCTAATGGAGGAACGACCCCCCTTGCATACATTATGCGGTGCACAGGCATAATGTGGCGCAAGGGTCTACAAAGTGGCTCAGTGCGTGCATTGCACCACTTTGTAAATTTGGCGCAGGCCTTTTTGCAGACCTAACACCACAGCGTAAAAAAAAATGACGGTAAGGTGGTGCTAGGTGGCGTTAGACCCGTCTTAAATTTGGGCCTATATATCTCTCACCCCATTATGTTAGTTTTGTAATTTACCAATCAAGATACTACTTGCAATTTTTCCCTACTCATTATAATTTGATTTGAGTTTTTTGGGAAAGGCATAGGCAATCTACACTGTGTACCCTTGATGAAATTGGAATTTTGTCTTTTTTATAGAAATATATTGTAGGAAGTTGGCTCTGTATGCACTATTTCAAAGTAAGGAATAGAATGCACAGAGTCCAAGGGTTCCCCTTAGAGGTAAGATAGTGGCAAAAAGAGATAATACTAATGCTCTATTTTGTGGTAGTGTGGTCGAGCAGTAGGCTTATCAAAGGAGTAGTGTTAAGCATTTGTTGTACATACACACAGGCAATAAATGAGGAACACACACTCAGAGACAAATCCAGCCAATAGGTTTTGTTATAGAAAAATATCTTTTCTTAGTTTATTTTAAGAACCACAGGTTCAAATTCTACATGTAATATCTCATTTGAAAGGTATTGCAGGTAAGTACTTTAGGAACTTTGAATCATTACATTAGCATGTATACTTTTTACATAAAACACAATAAGCTGTTTTAAAAGTGGACACAGTGCAATTTTCAAAGTTCCTGGGGAGGTAAGTTTTTGTTAGTTTTTGTCAGGTAAGTAAATCACTTACAAGTCTCAGGTTTGGGTCCAAGGTAGCCCACCGTTGGGGGTTCAGAGCAACCCCAAAGTTACCACACCAGCAGCTCAGGGCCGGTCAGGTGCAGAGGTCAAAAAGGTGCCCAAAACGCATAGGCTTCAATGGAGAGAAGGGGGTGCCCCGGTTCCGGTCTGCCAGCAGGTAAGTACCCGCGTCTTCGGAGGGCAGACCAAGGGGGTTTTGTAGGGCACCGGGGGGGACACAAGTTAGCACAAAAAGTACACCCTCAGCAGCGCGGGGGCGGCCGGGTGCAGTGTGCAAACACGCGTCGGGTTTTCAATGGTTTCTTATGAGAGATCAAGGGATCTCTTCAGCGTTGCAGGCAGGCAAGGGGGGGGCTCCTCGGGGTAGCCACCAACTGGGCAAGGGAGAGGGCCTCCTGGGGGTCACTCCTGCACAGGAGTTCCGTTCCTTTAGGTACTGGGGGCTGCGGGTGCAGGGTCTTTTCCAGCCGTCGGGAAATGGAGTTCAGGCAGTCGCGGTCAGGGGGAGCCTCGGGATTCCCTCTGCAGGCGTCGCTGTGAGGGCTCAGGGGGGACAATTTTGGTTACTCACGGACTCGGAGTCGCCGGAGGGTCCTCCCTGAGGTGTTGGTTCTCCACCAGTCGAGTCGGGGTCGCCGGGTGCAGTGTTGCAAGTCTCACGCTTCTTGCGGGGAGTTGCAGGGGTCTTTAAATCTGCTCCTTCGAAACAAAGTTGCAGTCTTTTTGGAGCAGTACCGCTGTCCTCGGGAGTTTCTTGGTCTCTTGGAAGCAGGGCAGTCCTCTGAGGATTCAGAGGTCGCTGGTCCTGGAGAAAGCGTAGCTGGAGCAGGGTTCTTTAGAAGGCAGGAGACAGGCCGGTAGGACTGGGGCCAAAGCAGTTGGTGTCTTCTTTCTTCTTCTGCAGGGGTTTTCAGCTCAGCAGTCTTCTTCTTCGGTAAGTTGCAGGAATCTAAATTCTTAGGTTCAGGGGAGCCCTTAAATACTAAATTTAAGGGCGTGTTTAGGTCTGGGGGTTAGTAGCCAATGGCTACTAGCCCTGAGGGTGAGTACACCCTCTTTGTGCCTCCTCCCAAGGGGAGGGGGTCACATCCCTAATCCTATTGGGGGAATCCTCCATCTGCAAGATGGAGGATTTCTAAAAGTTGGAGTCACTTCAGCTCAGGACACCTTAGGGGCTGTACTGACTGGCCAGTGACTCCTCCTTGTTTTTCTCATTATTTTCTCCGGCCTTGCCGCCAAAAGTGGGGGCCGGGGCCGGAGGGGGCGGGCAACTCCACTAGCTGGAGTGTCCTGCGGTGCTGGCACAAAGGGGTGAGCCTTTGAGGCTCACTGCCAGGTGTGACAGCTCCTGCCTGGGGGAGGTGTTAGTATCTCCACCCAGTGCAGGCTTTGTTACTGGCCTCAGACTGACAAAGGCACTCTCCCCATGGGGCCAGCAACATGTCTCTAGTGTGGCAGGCTGCTGGAACCAGTCAGCCTACACAGATAGTTGGTTAAGGTTTCAGGGGGCACCTCTAAGGTGCCCTCTGGGGTGTATTTTACAATAAAATGTACACTGGTATCAGTGTGCATTTATTGTGCTGAGAAGTTTGATACCAAACTTCCCAGTTTTCAGTGTAGCCATTATGGTGCTGTGGAGTTCGTGTAAAACAGACTCCCAGACCATATACTCTTATGGCTACCCTGCACTTACAATGTCTAAGGTATTGCTTAGACACTGTAGGGGCACAGTGCTCATGCACTGGTGCCCTCACCTATGGTATAGTGCACCCTGCCTCAGGGCTGTAAGGCCTGCTAGAGGGGTGACTTATCTATACCTGCATAGGCAGTGAGAGGCTGGCATGGCACCCTGAGGGGAGTGCCATGTCGACTTACTCGTTTTGTTCTCACCAGCACACACAAGCTGGCAAGCAGGGTGTCTGTGCTGAGTGAGGGGTCTCCAGGGTGGCATAAGATATGCTGCAGCCCTTAGAGACCTTCCTTGGCATCAGGGCCCTTGGTACCAGGGGTACCACTTACAAGGGACTTATCTGGATGCCAGGGTGTGCCAATTGTGGAATCAAAAGTACAGGTTAGGGAAAGAACACTGGTGCTGGGACCTGGTTAGCAGGCCTCAGCACACTTTCAATTCAAAACATAGCATCAGCAAAGGCAAAAAGTCAGGGGGTAACCATGCCAAGGAGGCATTTCCTTACTATATATGTTGCTGGGTTTAGCTATGGGTATGACACCTGTTTCCACTACATACGACTGCATAGGGAAGATGGGCTACTAGTTAGAAAAGAGCAAACACTGCTGTTAAAAATGTGTTTTCTTTTACTATACTTTTACTATTCCTCTTGTTCCTAAAGGCTGAGAAGATGGTGTTCTTAATACAACAGGCCTTTTGCTGTTGCCATTTTTAGTACAGCAAACATTTTTTGCACAATATTTTTCCCATTTTTCCCAAAAAAGCATAATTTTGCCAAATGTTGGCTATTTTCTTGGTCCCCTGCGGGGGAAATCCACAACTCTTGGATACCTTTATAACTCCAAAGAGGTGGGAAATAAGTATGTAAATTTGGCCTGGATCTTTTCTGTGCAAAAAAAAGCTAACGAAGCCTGGGCCTGAAATGCCTAAAATTCCACTACTGGCGGTGAAAAAACCTCAGCTGTTATGGAGTTAAATGTTTTATGCAAATTTGTAACTTCCCACTTGATGCCCCCGTTTATTGAAAATGCTCTCTTAATTCCATGCAAGGTCTGAGTTGCACAATACAGCACAATACAATACATTATTGTAAGTATATTATGATTTTTGTCTATCATAAGATAATATCCCCACGTGGGAGTAGAATTTACAGGGAGCAGCCGAGTAGGTGATACTGGCAAAGGATGCAAGTGAGTCAGAAGGATGGAGTGAAATTTGGTGTTACTGTAGTCTTTGGGCTTGGTCACTGGTGATGCCCCTTTGTGTTGCTCCCACAGGATGATATAGCTGTTTATGGCAACTAGGCAGACTGCGAGTGATGTTTCCTGTCTATTAGCTGTATTTTTTTTTTGCAGGGAACTTCACGACTTATAGCAAACAGGCAGCTGGTCGCACACTCTCAAGATCCTGCAGAACACAATACTTAGTTGTGGTCCCAGCTATGGAATGTCTGTCTGTTACGAAACAATAAAGGCTGTCCTGGTTATTCAAGGTTACAGTCTCAATGGGTTAGTAGGCCTCGATAGACTGTTTAGAGCCTGGAAATGATCACAGTTTCAAGCAAGGTGGTACATTTCAGACGCTCAAAGAATCCTGCCATTCACAGACAAAAACATCAGATTTATTTTTATATAACTAAAGAAAGGTTTGTATATTCAAACAAGATGCTCTGGAGCTTCAAAGAGAGAAAAATACATTTTAAATCATCAGGGCCAACCTAAGATAGGAAATAAAAAAAAGGGGATTTTACTTGCCATTTGGTACATGTCCAGTGTATGCAGAAGTGACCGGATCTCTCTCTTTCTCTCTCTCATGCACACACACACATATATACCCTCTCACCCACCCCCTGACTTCCTCCACCCCTTTCTGTCTGCCTGTCTCACAGTCCTTCTACCTCTCCCTTCCTCTTCTTTTCTGCTCCCTCTGTGGATTTTAAGGTATATAATTTCATCTACTGTGCTTTTTAGTGGGTGTGGTGCAAGCTCTATCTGTTAGTGGGGCTTTCTTGTTTTAAGTGAGGTGGCCGGTAGTCATTACCCATGTACCACAATCCACATTGCACCTCAGAACAGTAACTGTCAACTGTGACCCCAATACATGAAGTTAGGAAAAGGTAGTCGCCTGAGGGACGAGGTACATTTCTACATACAGCTTCTTTATAGAAATCGTAACAACAGCTATTTTGGGCATCTAAGAAACATCGCCCCCCAGGACAAGGGTTATATCAGGCAATCAAGCGGGTAAAATTATTAAATGGCAAAAGCTCAGTTGAGACTTTCGGTTTCACAATCAGAATCTTTTTTCCCTCCTGATGCCTGAGAAAAAGCTTCAGTGATAGATATAAGGTCAGGCGCCTTTCTTCTCCTGGTAAGCCCACCTGCTGGGCCTCTCAGAGGGTGCATATGCTTTTAGGTGCAGGCTGCAACTGAATTGGAACATGGTCACACGGACTTTGGGACAGGGATTCAGGCACAATGGTACTGGGTATACAGTGACAATAAGAGACACATATACTGGAAGACAACACAAACTCTGGATCACCAAAAACACGTTGCTTTGCTCAAGCTAGCTTGTACATCATAGTACCTCTGAAGGAGAGACAGAGATTGCAATAGAGTCACATTTGCAGCAGGGTTACGAGCCACTCACATGAACTACAGGTGGTTAGATAGGGCGATGATAATCCCTGAATCCCAATGAGAACTGGCAGGGCAACAATGAAGAACACACTGCAACCCTGAGAGTTTCCAATGGGAAGAGAGTGTTGAGATGAGAGCGAAAGAGAGAAATACCAGGACTTTTGTGTTTTCAGATTTCTCTACTCCAGGCACCGCTGGGCTCAAGGATATCTGGATTCTGGTTCTCTAGTCAGGATACTGCCAGCCAGGATACTGCCAGTCAGGATTATTCAGATGCAAGGGTCTGGACTTGGATTTCCCTGTAATGAAACCACCTTTAAAAAAGGAAGAACTAATCAGATCGTTGGTACTAACTAATGTCAAATCAATTTACAAATAATTCACACTACAAACATTATCCAATATGATTCAATAATTATCTAGGCATTATCATGAACTGGAATTATCATGTACAAGGATTTCAGTGAGAGAAAATAACTGGGTTAGTCACAACAAAACTACTTCAAATTCTTCAGTAGTTAAAGAGTTCAAGGTTCATATGCAAATATGCAATGGCAATCAGATTATAGTTCTCAGTTCTCCCTAAAGTCTTTAGAACACCAACATCAGATTCTGATTGAGAAAACACGGATTGAAAATCAACTATGAGCATAAGATTCAGGAAGGAGCAGCTATCACAAGAAATACAACTTTTCTCTAATGTTTTTTCAGTCATAAAATTGAGCCGAATATTATTGTTGGGTTTAGATAAGTTAGATTATTCAGCGCTGATCAAGATCCCAAATTAAACAGAAAATCTTGTGTCACTATATTTGGGATGACTCATGTCTTTTTTGCCAGCTCAAGATGAATTGCAAGCTGCCTGCCTTTTACAGGTACTGTGGTAACTGCGGAGAAGATTGGAAATACTAGGTCGGAACTCAGGAAGCACATCAATGCGAAGAGAAGCCTGTCACAGTGAAATTATGGATGCCGCTGCAAAAGGAGGGATGCCAAAGACTGGAGACAAGTAAGCTTTGCTTCCAAGCTAAAGGAGGCTACATGGATTTAATCTGAAATGCTGGCATTTATAGCCATCTCGAACCATGTGCAGGGAAACACATGGGGAAAACAGAGGAACTTGTTAGTCATTATTGTAATTGCACATGTTTCTCAACTGTCTTTTTCCATTAGGAGGATCAGTGAAAGAACCAGAAGTTGACATGTGCTACCTGGATTACCTGGACAAGGCCCAGGTGGTTGTAGACAATTAACATGTGCTTCCTGAATTACCTGGGTGAGGCCCAGGTGTTCAGACGTGATCTTGGCATCAATCATTGGTCTAGATCTGCTTTAAACATTGCTATTATTTTAAGAGCTGAATTGCCAAGTTACACAAGGTTTTAAAGACATAACATATTTCAGACTGGACTAAGAAATTGAAGACTGACAATCCAAACAAAAAATAATAAAACTACATGTCATAGCAACCATACATACAACAATAACATTTAGTATTTAGTAATAAATCTAAAAAATACTAATCATCAAACCAAGGAAAAATAATGAACACAGTCCATGATAAGTGATTTTTGCTGAGAGATTTCTAATTATTAGTGTACTTCATTTAAAGGGAGATGCTGCTTTTAATTGCAAAGTTCAGCCAGTGTTGAAATCTGTAAATCCTGGTAAAGTCCATCCAAGGAAAGTATTATTTCAAATTGTACAGCTTAATTAAAACATTCAGCCCAGCCAAGTTTTGAGCGATTTAGATATCCAGCAGGATTTATCACTCCGTAGTGATTTCAAACCAAAGTCTATTTTTACACCTACAATGTCAGGTGATAATGCTATAGATATATTTAATAAACTGGTTGTTGATGATTTAAACAAACTTGAACAAAAAATACTTGCTGGCAAATCGCACATCACATCCAACATAACTAAAGAAGAAAGAGAGGCTTTGCGTACCTTGTCCAATAACCAAACATTGGTTATCAAAGAAGCGGACAAGGGAGGGAATATAGTTATTATGGACAGAGCCTTGTATGTCAAAGAGATCAACAGACAGTTGGCTGATCAGACAGCCTATACCAAATTAATGGGCAATCCACTACCTCAGATTGTTCGTGATTTGGAGGTTTTATTAAAAGGTTGGTTGGATCAATGTCTAATATCTGATTTGGAGTATAAATATATTTTCAATAAACATCCTAAGGCACCTTGTATATACATATTGCCCAAGATACATAAACACAAAACCAATCCCCCGGACAGACCAATCATATCAGGAATTGACTCACCAACGGAAGCACTTTCAGAATACATAGATAGCTTCTTGCAACCATTTGTAACAAATTTACCATCATACTTACAAGACACACGGGATGTTCTGATCAAATTAGAGGACGTTATGTGGTCCTCTGAAATGACATGGGTTACAATGGATGTCAGTTCACTATATACATGTATACCTAAGACGAGGTTTGCAGGCCATTCGTTACTTTCTGTCTAATTGTTCAGCTTCCTTTTTGGAACATACTGACATGCTACTTGAAATGATTGACTTCATATTGGAAAATAATGTATTCATTCATGAAGGCATATGGTTTAAACAGGCACAAGGAGTTGCCATGGGTTCACAATTCTCCCCATCGTATGCCAACCTATATATGGGCCTCTATGAGAAGATACACATTTGGTCACATGGTCCCCTGGCGTTCACAGAACATATTTTTTTCTGGGGACGGTACATCAACGATATATTAATGATCTGGACGGGACCTGAATCGACATTATTAGAATTTCTGATTTATATCAATACTAATGATTTCAACATAGTAATGACATATGAGTATAACAAAAAACGAGTGCAATTTCTTGACTTGGATATATTTATTGAAAATAACCAAGTTCACTATGTGTATAGTAATGCTATATTACATGCAACAAGCTCTCATCCCAAAACCCAATAGAATGCTATCCCTTTCGGGAAAATGATTTGTGTGAAACGAAACTGTAGCAAGGAAGAGCTTTGTGAAATAGAACTAGACAAACTGGAGAATAGATTCATACATAGGGGCTACTTGCAACAAACTATCAAAGTGGCTAGAAATAAAATCAACAAAATATCTAGATCTTCACTTTTGAAAAAACACAACAAGAGTAGAGATATGTCATCGAAAAAAACAATCTCTTTCTGTACATCGTACAGTCAAAATAGCCAGGACATTTACAATATTCTTCTCAAACATTGGAATGTCCTACATACAGATGACACATTAAAACAGTTATTACCTTCTAGACCAAGAATGATAGACAAAAAAGGTATGAATATTAGAAATTTGGTATGTAGAAGCTATCTGTCTCCAGTGAAGGAAAATCTGAAGACAATTGGCTTTTTTGCTTGTAACAATTGCAATATGTGTAACATAGCCTTACATAAAACTTTCATATTCAATTTCAATTGCAGTAAACCATATAAGATCTTGACCTTTATCAATTGCAATACCAAATTCGTGGTCTATATACTGATATGTGAGTGCAAAAAGATCTACATAGGGAGTACCATCAGACCCTTGAAGGAGAGGGTTCAGGAGCACATGCGTGCATTAAGGAACAATGATGTGTCATCTCCCATAGTTCATCACATTAATAAAGACCATCCTATGACAGAGATTCCTAAATTTAAATGTATGGGTATTAGCCATACCTTGTCTCGTCCTAGGGGTGGGAATCGTGAAATTGCATTGAGAAGAAGTGAGGCTAAGTGGATTATAAGACTCAGAAGTATCAAGTATGGTATGCATTTGGATCATGAAATGCACTATTTCCTATAAAGATATTCTATACTTGAAGCAATGGGATATCTATATGGACTGTATATGAACTGTTGTGCTGAGTATTTTAGAACTACACCCCAACAATCATATGTATGGATTTATTCATTGTTATAATATGGAATGTGTAGCCTTACCAACATGATGAATTGCCACTCCACTCATGTCTTCTTCTCTGTATGTGTATGATATGGAATCATTAGGTATTCTACCAATTTGACGGTTTACTATATTTTTTAGTTTCATCAATATGTGATGAAATATGGATATAAACACATTTTTCAGATTTGAATCATTCTAAATTTTCATGGCACTTACAGACATACCATGTGTGTCTATAGTTGTGGTATTTTTTGCAGTTGGACATTTAATTATGGCGTATTTTCCGTGTAGACATATGGTTTTTTAAAGTGGTACACGCCCGAATACGACCGAATACAATAATAAAATTGTATAGTCCCCTGTCTATTTCTATTCCCGTTAACTAAACAGGCGTGGCAAATACGTCAGGCCTGATTTAAAGATGAGCGCGTGAAATCAAATGAAGACGTCTATATTGTTTGAGCTTTAGACGGGTTGTAATTTTTTGGTTTTTTTCCTCCTTATGAGGACAATCATTGCTTCAGGTCAGAAATGGCAGCCATTACGACGGTGCAGACATGCTGTCGGTTTTGTCGGGAACGTGAAACAAACTCAAACGGTAATACGTGGCTCGGTATCTAATACATTTCGGGATGCTCTCTGGACAGGAATTTATATAGCGGCTTGGTCAAATTGTGGATGAATGTCTGTCCCGCCAATTTTTTTTGTTGTTGGTTTTTTTTTCTCTTTTAAAATTGACAAACATTGGCCGTGCACTATTCCCTCTGTGGGGTTTCACATAAGAGGTTAAGTTTGTATGAGGGATTGTATACTCTATCAGACTGTGGATTTGATGTGGTGTTAGCCTGTGACTAGTATATACTACTGTATTAATATAATTATTTTTGGAGATATTTTAGAGTCACTTCTTGTTTACTTTGTGAGGAGCCTTGTTAAGGTGAATGGGGTGTTACCTGGCTTAACGTTTTGGTCGGCTTGTTTTAAGAATAACCATCAGAACTGACTTATGCATACAGGTTAGCAGTTATAATGTGTCTGCGGTCTGGAGTGATTTTGAACTTGATATGTTACAAATTGTAGTAAGACATTACATAGCATACGGATGTAACACAATACTTCATTGAACTCCTACCACATATGTGATGCAATATTACTACAACACCAACACAAACACTTAGAGAGACACAGACATTGAGACAGGGAGACCTGTGCATTAAGACAGTCAATACACCTACAGTGGGAAAGGGAGTATTCGGAGAGAGAAGCACAATGACACCTCGACAATGTATGCACATGCATTGGGAAAGGGAATACCCCAAAACTGACACAGGTAAAACTGAACTCCTTAACAAGAAATACACTGACACTGGGTCTGGGGACATAGGATCTACTTACAATGGAATCAAGAGGCATGATCACTAACATAATGAAAGGAGATATAGGTGCCCACTGCTGCAGGAGAGCATAGATATATGGCTACTGACACACAGAAAGGAGAGTGTGTGCGCGCGCACACACACACACACACACCCTTGAAACACAAAACCCACTGATCACATTTACACTGGCTGGGTGAAAGACTGTACCATCCTGCAGACCTCCAGGCATTGTGCAGACCCTTTCCCTTCCACCAGCAGACAGCAGTTGGTCACAGAGACAAAGGCCATAGAAATGGTGAATTACAGAACCTTGTAAGATGGAATGACCTTCTCATTATCTTTCCATTTTTTTCTTGTCTAATTCACCATCTTATTAGCTGATCTCCATCTCTCTTAACAGCCATTCAAAATATGTTTGGGTGAAAAGTCCCAAAACAATATTTAACCATTTTTTAGATATCCCCATTGTTTCAGGTGTTTGTGATATGTTGAGACCTCTTGTTTTGCTTTAAAACTGTTGGATTTGACTTCCACTCTCCTTTGTCTGCAGTATTGACTAATCACACCTGCACACCTCGCTTTTTCTTCTAACATTTCAACTGAAGACCTCAATCCACAAACCAATTGTTCCGCCTTCCTTCATTTTTCAACTGAAAATCTCCCTCTTCCCATCCGCGTTCTTCCCGTTTTTCATCTACCGATCTCCCAGTTCTAAATGTTCAACTGCAGATTTTCGTCCACTCTCTTTCAAATGCAGCCCTTCATGCTCCCACCTCCAAATCTCTCTCCTTTTCAGTTGAAGTCCCTGATCCACCCAACTCTTGATTACAGTCCTTTATT
This sequence comes from Pleurodeles waltl, assembly GCF_031143425.1. Classification (NCBI taxonomy): domain Eukaryota; kingdom Metazoa; phylum Chordata; class Amphibia; order Caudata; family Salamandridae; genus Pleurodeles; species Pleurodeles waltl. Next base: position 1,765,635,734 of record NC_090440.1, read on the forward strand.
CTCCCACATACAACTTCTGTCCTACCATTCCAAAACAACTCCTTTCTCAGAACTTTGAGCTGTAGACTGCCTCCTACCAGTTTTTTAGTGTAGATCTCTGTCTTCTGAACTTTTGTCTGCAAGCCTCATTTAACTCTTCGTATGACTGTATGCCTCTTGCAGTCTTCCTATATTTTTTTATCTTTCACCTATAGGCCTCCCTCACACACCCACTATTCTGCTACTGGCCTCCATCCTCTCACCTTCAAATCTCCCAATCAGCCATTGGTTAATTGTCTGCATCTGCGATTCCAGGCAACAAGAAAGAGCTCAATGTGTGTCCCAGTGTTTTCTCTCCTTTATGCATGGCACACTCCTTAATATCTGGGTTGCCTCAGAAAATCCTGCCCTGTCACTTGGTTCTGGGGTGAAGCCTCCTGACAGGAGGTATAGAGGGGTTGTATGTTGCGTAATTGATCATTGTAAATGCCTCTTTCTTACTGCACTTTACCTTAGATGGATTCTGTTTTGTATTGATGCTGTTCAGTAATATTTGTGCATTTCTTTCTTACTGTCAAAACATGTCAACTATGCCACACTGCAAGCCCATTTCAAGGGACGCAGTCTTAGAATGTTGAGCTTCTATGAACATCATTTAAGGTAAAATTGGGCGTTCCTCTTTAGACTCATCTATGCTCACAATCTCTGCTTGTGCATTCATTGTGGGGCCACAAATCTTGTAGAAAGGCTGCCTGGATTTGTACAAGCTAGTGGTGGATGTTTACTATCAACTGTATGTAAACTGGTGATGCACGCTCGTCCCAATTCAAGTAATTCTTGACAGAGACGCATTCTGTGAAAGAAAATATTAAGTATTGTGAAAGGTTTAAAGGATATGCATTTTTGATACTTATCTGATTCTTCCAGCATCTCACCCCTCTCACTCAGCCAAAATAAGAGTCTTGTTTCTGTTATTTAAATTAATTAGGCACTTTCCACACCTCGGAATGATGGGAGGGAAATGTAGTATATTTGCATGCTTCCCACACCCTGAGCTACAAGGCTTGGAATGTGCTGTATTTCCCCACAAACAATCTGCTAGTTTTACTTCACACAATTTGTGGAGAATGTTATATTACTGTACAAGCTGTTTGGAATATAGCCCTAAGGCGGTTTCGAAAATCTTTCCAATTTTTGTACATAGGCAATAATCAGTAGGTACGCAGTTTCAGGTGCTTGGACAGTTATAAGGGTGCCAATGTCTTATTTTGTCCCATGCAAATGAGGAAAAATCTTTGCCTCTTTTTCCATGCAATGTTACAGATGCATTAGAGGTGCACTAGCTTTTGAGCCACAAAGAGTTGGCACAGTCAATATGCCCTCAAACAGTTACTCTTGCAAGATTGGAAAGGGGTCCCATGGCCCTCCATCCCCCATATGCCCCTGCAGACGGGAACAGTTACTCAATATACCCACCTACAGGGGGGACTATCAGCCATATGTATGAACACTTTTCCCCATAGACACAGAATGGGTAAAAACCTTTGCTACATCTGGAACTATGTTCGGCTTTAAAGTGCAAACTGGTTGCTTCTTGCACTAGGAAATACAGAGCGGCTGCTCCAAACAGCCTGTCTGGCTTTTGCCAGTGTACGAGTTCACAGCTGCCTGGAGGCTTTTCCACACAGATGTCTGTGCGGGCATTTTTGCACAGACGTTGATAGATGAACTTCACTTGAGAGTTAGCTTTCTGCGACAAATGTTTGGGCTTTTCTTCACAGTCGGTGGTGGGTGAACACCAATTCACCTGATGCTGGAGAGCATGAGGGAATCAGCTTGTCTTCCATGAGCAGCCTGTACATCGCACAGATGTGAGGCTTCTATGTAGTAGCAGCGACTCTTACCTTGGACAATAAATGCACTTCCACTTTCCCCAAAAACAGAGGAACAGTAAGCAGTGAAGATTACGATTTCAGAGGTTTAAGGTTTTCGTTTGCTCGAGGTGAGCTTTATTGGGCATAAAGGAAGATGATGTAATGTTAGTTTTCTAGAAAGATTAGGGGACATTTCCAAGAACATAAAATAAGATTTTTTTTGTTTCTTTGTTTTGTTTGAAATTTAAAGAAACATCTGATATATACGTAGCATGTCTTCTGTATAGTGAGCAAGGGAAATGAAACCAAATTATGAAATTCTGTTTTGGTGTGAAGTGCAGAACGATAATAAAAATAAAAGAGCAGGATGGCCACAGGTAGGGCTAACAATAGGCTTTCAAGGATTTACACACTGCAGACAATGTCACCGGAGGAGGAATTGGAAATATAGGGGACACTACAGCTAAAGCTTTACAAACTAAAAAAACTATGAAAACATGAAATTGATAGATGGTGGTAAGGGAACACTCTCCAACAGTACCCGGATGTCGATAGGGTCCCTTGGGCCTTAGAATCTATAGGGTTCCAACACATGGAAGCCTTAGTGATGAGCTTTTAAAGGAGTGGACACAAAATAGCAGGGACTGCTCCAAAGGGATGAATAGAATCCTAATCAAACAGACATGGAAATATGATAGTATAATGAAACAAGTTGAAAATCTAGAGGAGTTAGAGTTCCATGGGAAAACACAAGAAGTCAATCCATTCAAAGAAAATATGGAAACAGAGATACAAAGATATGAAGATCAAATACAGAGATGAAAATATTGGAGGTTGTTTCGAGAAACCAAGCTGTCTATAAGAACGGACGGGTCCTCAAATTTGCCAAGAAGTATGATCATGGGGCCCAAACCATGAAACCTAGACAGACATCACGGGAGCAAGGTGGCGGTGCGTCAGAGGATAGCTCAGTTATGAGGTCAGACATAGAATCAGACACAGCAAAAATGCCAATAGCACCCACGGGAACTACTGCACCACTCCTGTAGTTGAAGTGGCACATTTAAATAAGCACAGGGTGATGCAACAAGGAAGGCAAGTAGCACCCAGATATGCCAAAATAGGAAATAGAAACAAGCCAACCAAAGGAATGGTAAGAGGAAGAGGGTAAGAAGAGGAAACAAATCCAGGAGGGGTAGAACCAAAAACAATTCCCAGACAGAATGAATTTGACTGACAAAAAGGGTATGAAGGAGAAATTGGAAATATTGAGTTTGGGACTATCTTTCTTCCCTTCAGCAAAATTTTATTACACCAAGACAAGAACTGACCTATTTAATTTTGTCCACAAATTAAAGTTGGAAAAAGCACATGCACTGCCCAGGAACAAAATTACTGTTGAAACATACACCATTCCCATTGACAACACTAATGTATGGACGGTAAAAGATGCAGAAGGATTATGTGGTGCATATGATTTTGATCAAAACATGGATAACTTCCAGAACCAAGACCTCAGGAGAGATTCGAACACAATCATTGAAACATTAAATAAGATGGGCTTGAAGACCAACCTGAGCAGTGGGATGGAATTTCAATGCAGTTGAAATGCATCCTGACATTGCCATATGATTCGGTTGATGGCTTTCAAGGGATAGCAAGTAAGCAACTGAAACACCTAAGGAGATGATCACTAAACAAATACAATAAGAAGTGCAACCTGAATTGGTTTCAATATAAAACATTACAACTCCTAATATCAAGGGAAGACTGCGTAATAAAACCATCCGTTAAAAGTAGTAATGTGGTTCTATGAAGGAAAGAACTATGGGCCTCATTACGAGGTTGGCGGGCCGACCATCAACCCACCAGCCCCATGGAGAGGAGACCACTGCGGAGCTGGCGGTCTTCCCCTCAGACCGATTACAAAGTTTCCACTGGGTTGACCAACCGAAACCTCTGAAATCAGAGGTTTCAATCAGTTAGCTCAGTGGAAACCGTGTGACACCTCATGGAGCGGAGGCCAATGCTGTTGCACAGAGGGTGCTCCCAGCACCCTCAGAAGATACACTGTCTGTGTAGCAGCCAGTGTGCATTCCGAGGGTGCTGGGTGGGGGAGCCCAGTGCAGGGGCCTCCTTTTGGCCCCCAGCACTTAGTTTCCGCCATCCTTTTCATGGCGGGGTCCCCCCATGAAAAGGCTGGCGGAAACTGGACTTGTGATCAGCACTATGGTGCTGTACTCTGCGCCGCCATTCCTGAGCCTGACTCCGAATGCCACCACCCTGCCAGGAACCTTGTAGGAACAAGATTCCTGGCAGGGGTGGCGTTCCCCTGCCAGTCTGCCTGCCAGGGTCGTCGGACTACCTTGAGTGCAGCCCAAGTGCAGCACCGAGAGGCTAGCGGTCTCAAGACTGCCCGCCTCGTAATGAGGCACTATGTGTGGAAGACAACCTGATATCAAATAGTGGAAAAATATACCACAAAGATCACATTGAGAAGTACCATGGCAAATGAGGAACTTGGAAGGAAAATGGGACACTCAAATATGAGGAATATATTTTTTTTTTAAACAAATAACCCCAGGTCCTCCACCTTGAGTGCAGCGCTGTGCAGCACAGCGGGGCTGGTGGTCTCAAGACTGCCAGTCTCGTAATGAGGCACTATGTGTGGAACACAACCTGTTTTCAGATAGTGGAAAAAGTTAGGAAACCAATGAAAATGAGCAGACTTTTCTTCCTCATTTAGTATTGTTGGTTATTTTAATGACTTGTCTAATGCTATATGATATCGCTTAGCAGGGGTGTGAAGCATAAATAATTCCCTTATAAAGAATAAGCAAAAAGAGCAAAAGGTGTGATTAAAGTTTCCTTGTATACAATAATGATTGTCATGTTAAGGCTACAGCACAATAAGTAGAAGTGAATACTTGTGTTTGTGTTAGATCCAAACTACAGCTTATATCAAACTACAGTTTATACCTCTGAAAGATGAAGGAACAAACAGCTGTTTAACTTCTCTGTCAGGTAAGGAAGTGTAACTTTATGTAGCCCAGAACTCAATGGAGGGGTGTTCCCACAGTCTAAATCATGTTTTTGCATCCTGCAGGTCACCCTCCCAGCTGTTCCCTTTCCATCCTCCCCTCGCTTCAGACTCTCAAGTGGCTGTGCTGTAATAGTATTCAGAAGTTGGGGTTATCAAGAGGTGGACCCATTTGCGCGTTGCATAATCCCAAAGAGTTTGTCTCACTGACAGGTACGCAAGATGATTGATGAAGTGCTGAAGGTTTTCAGACACTCGCACCTAGTGAAAGATCTGGGTTAAATCTGTTGTTCCTTTGCTCACTATGTCACCCAGGTTTGGACCCAGCCATATGCAAATCAGTCTTGGCCCTGTTCCTCACGGGGACAGTCCAGCCCCAACTGCCAGGCTAGGTCCTCCCTGGACTGGAAACAAGCATCCTAGGACCGGTCTCATGGTATCACCCCTCATCAGCCAGGTAGCTAGCCTGACTCCAGTGGCACATTGAGCAGGGGACTTATGTCTGGGCATACCCTTACCACATAGGGTAGAATAGTAACACAATAGAATGATGGACGGAGTGCTGAAACTTTTCAAACACTCACCCCCAACTTGGTTAAATATATTGTTCTTTTGTTCACCATGCCACCCCAGTTTGGACCCAGCCATATGCAAATCAGTTGTAACCCTGTTTCCCCTGGGAACAGTCCAGCCCCAACTGCCAGGCTAGGTCCTCCCTGGACTAGAAACAAGCATCCTGGGACCGGTTTTGGGGTAGCACCCCTCATCAGACAGGCTAGCTTGAATCCAACGGCACAGTGAGCAAGTGATCCACGTCTGGGCATACCCTTGCCACTTAGGGTGGGCATAGTAACACAACAAGATGATGGACGAAGTGCTGAAACTTTTCAAACACTGATCCTCAGTCACAGACCTCGGTTAAATCCATGGTCCTTTTGCTCACCATGCCACCCACGCTTGAACTCAGCCATACACAATTCAGTCTTGGAAGCAGTCCAACTTGAGCTGCCAGGCCAAGTCTTCCCTGGACCAGAAATAAGCACCCTGGGACCGGTTTCGGAGTATCACCTCTCATCAGCCAGGGTAGCTTGAATCTAGTGGCACAGTGAGCAAGGGACCCATGTCTGAGCATACCCTCGCCACTTAGGGCGGAACATAGCAACACAACAAAATTATGGACAGGGTGTTGACACGTTTCAAACACTCACCCCCAGTCACAGATCTGGGTTAAATTCATCATTCATTTGCATATTTGCCCAGTGAGGAACCAGCCATATGCAAATCAGTCTTGACCCTTTACCCCGTGGGAACAGTCCAGCTCGAACTGCCAGGCGAGGTCCTCCCTAGACGGAAACAAACATCCTGGGACCAGTTTCGGGGTATCACTCCTCATCAGCCAAGTTAGCTTGAATGCAGTGGACGAGTGAGCAAGGGACCCACATCTGGGCCTACCCTTGCCACTTAGGGTAGCCATAGCAACATAACAAGTTGATGGACAGAGTGCTGAAACTTTTCAAACACTCACCCCCAGTCATAGATCTGTCACAGACAATACATGTTGTGTTGCTATGACATGTACATAAGGACAGAAAAAAACCACCAGGATGGCCCATTGTTTCCAACACATGAAGTCTCCTGGAAAGCACATCTATATTTGTGCATCATTATTTATTCCCTTTCAAAGAGGCCTTGCCATTCTATTTCAGCGCAGACTTTTTTAAAAAGATGAATCACATCCCCTGGAAATCCCTCATATGAATTAGTGATAATGGATATCCAGTATAAGGCATAGACAATGCCTGGAGGCAGTAGGTTACTCTTTGAGAGCCAGACCATTGGGACTCTTTGAACATAATGAGATTCTTCAGGGCATGATTAAATTTTGCATAGAGGAAAATCTATGTCTGTTTAATCGGAAATTGTTTAAACAGCTCCAAAGGACAGCCATGGATACCTGTTTCACCCCCCAGCTATGCTAGTTGGTGATGAGCTAGTGGGAGGAGTAGGTGTCCATGGATCCCAATATGGACAGGTTTTATAATTGTGTAAATATCAGATTGTGTTCCATAGACTGCCTCTTCTTAATTTGTGAGGGTTCAGATAAAGTACTACATGAGTTTATAGAATGCCTTAGTAAGAACAACTTAAATTTGGCCTTTACAATCTCTCACAGTAAAACCATGATTGACTTTCTGGATATGCAAATAGAGGTAAAAGGTGACAAACAAGTAACTTTGTTATTGTGGAATGAGACAGCAATAAACACAGTACTGTACACAACTAGCAGTTACCCAGAGCGCATGAAGTTGAATATCCCCTATGGGGAGTTGATAACACCAAAGAGAAACTTAGTATGGAGGCACAGTTCCTGGAAGCATAGGATGAGATGGTGAGGCGATTCAAAGCCAAAGGCTATCCTATGAGAGTCCTAAATACAGCAATAGCTAGGGCTAAATCTAAGGATAAAGGGAGACAGCTGTATGGAGCAGGCATATGAGAGGAAGAGTTTTGCCAAGCTAAAGAGACTATCCCTAAGAAAGTTACAGTGATCACAATGTTTAATAGAGAATCAAAGAAAGTGTCTGAGATCCTAACTAGAAATGTTGAGGTCTTAAAGAATGAACCCACGATTAAGCATGTGTGTGGGATGAGCACCAAGCTTTACATAAAGAAGAAGCATGAATATGAGAGATATGTTGGTACATAGTCACTCCCAGACAGAGAATGTGAAAACATGGCTAGGTACAGAACCTGCTGGTTTTTTCCCTTGTACAATTTGTAAGGCCTGCAAATATAGTCCATCCAGAGCAACATATAGTGTTCCCTTCTAGGAGAAACCATATCAAATACAATACTATGTCATCTGCAAAACAGACTATGTAGTGTTTTGTTTATAATATCCCTGCCCACTATTGTTCATGTCAAAAACGTATCCTAGAGCACACAATGGCTATAACAAGTATAGATCCGAAATATCCAGTGGCGTGCCACTTCCAGACCCGCCATAGAAGTGACTGGACATTGATGCCCTTCTTCGGTCTCAATAGAGACAAGAAACAAGAAAGAGAGGGGGACCAATGCCTGAAGCTACATAGGCTAGAATCAGAATATATCATTAACCTCAGGTACAGTACCATTGAAAATAAGGAAATAAAAGACTTTGTACGGAGTCGTGGAGGTGATGCGTCGCTGGAGCAGGTGTTGCTTTGGTTCCTTTCTGGGACTGGCTGAGGCCTTGGTTTCTTACTGCTAGGCATGGGAGTTGAGGTGTTGGTTCCTTACGGTTGCAGGGGAGGTGATGCGGCATCAGTGGCAATGCATCGGTTTCTTACGACCTGGCTGGGTCCATGAATCCAGTAGGTCAAGATGCAAGGCATCGACTTTGCGGTTTCGCAGTCATACCATGGGGCCGCAGGTGCTGCAGCGGAGTCGTGCTCAACTGTCACGAACGTCGGTGACATGGCACTTGGGACTTGCGTTGTGGCAAGACTTCGGATGTGCTGCGTCGGTATCAGGCTTGCGGCGTCTGTCACGGTCTTTGCACTCAGCAGGGATGGCGGCTCCTGCAGGCAGCAGCATGGAGTCAGACAGCAGTGCCAGTTCCTAAGTCGCTCTGGAGTAGATGTACTTGGTTTCTTCTTGGTTGCACCAGAACTCACTTCCAAGGGCCCAGGGACTGAATTTGGAACCACTTGGCAAGTTAGGAGTCTCAGCAAGAGAGCCCAAGTGCTGGCAGATGAAGTCTTTGAAGTCCCTGAGACTTCTTAACAGGAGGCAAGCTCAGTTCAAGCCCTTAGGGAACCAAAGAAAGGTCCAGTCTTTTCACTCCCAGGACAGAAGCAGCAAGCAGCAGGATAGCATAGCAAAGCAACAGGCAGAGTGGCAGTCTCTCCAGTGGCATACCAGCTCTGCATTCAGGCAGATTATCCTCAGTCCAGAAGGATTCTAACTTTATGGGGTCAGCGATCCATTAATTATACCTATTGCGCCTTTGAAGTAGGCAAACCTTTAAAAAATTTACTTGTAGTGCAGACGACCCTGCCTTTTCTGCCTTGGCCCCAGACACTCCAGGGGTTTGGGGACTGCTTTGTGTATGGACAGGCACAGCCCTATTCAGATGCAAATGTCAACTCCTCCCACCACTCTAGCTCAGGAAGACCCATCAAGATATGCAGGGAATTCTTCAGCTTCCCTTGTGTGACTATCTAGAGTGAATTCACAAACAGCCCATCTGTCATCCTTACCCAGACATGTATTCCAAAGACAGACAGAGGCACAGGATGGTTAAGCAAGAAAATGCCCACTTTGTAAAAGTGACATTTTCAAACTTAAATTTTAAAAACGAAGTTCACCAAAAGTGGTATTGTTTGGTTGAAAGTTCAGAGACCCTAATCACCATACCTCTATCTGCTCCCAAAGGGAAATTACACTTAAAAGATATTTCAGGGCTATCCCCATGTCACCCTATGGAAGAGATAGGCCTTGCAATAGTGAAAAACGAAACTAGCAATATTTCACTATCAGGACTTGTAAAACATACCAGTACATGTCCTACCTTTTTAATACACTGCACCCTGCCCAAGGGGCTGCCTTCGGCCTACCTTAGGGGTAACTTACATGTGGTAAAACGGAAGGTTTAGGCCTGGCAAGTGGGTGCACTTGCCAGGTTGAAATGGCAGTTTAAAACTGCACACACACACACTGCAGTGGAAGATCTGAGTTTTTTTTTACAGGGCTCCTCATGTGGGTAGCGCAATCAGTGCTGCAGGCCCACTAGAAGCATTTATTTTACAGGGACTGGGCTCACATAGTGTACTATACTAGGGACATACTTGTAAATCAAATATGCCAATCATGGATAAACCAATCACCCATACAATTGAAACAGAGAGCACTATTGCTTTAGCACTGTTCAGCAGTGGTAACGTGCCCAGAGTCCTAAGGCCAGCAAAACCTAAATTCAGCACAGGATGAAAAACAGGAGGTCAGAAACAAAAAGGCGGGAATCCACGCAAGTGCTGACAGGTCGATCAGAAATTAATACCCTATTGTCGTTCTTTTCTTATATCAGGATGGTACACATGAAAGATACATTTGATAAATGATTACCCTCTTGGGCTTAATTGACATGAAGGGCAATGTACATGTGAAATTACTTTTTTAATTTGAAAGCCCACTAGAGCTAGATGGTCAAGAATGGAGCATAATAGATAAATGTATCAGTGCCTAAATAAATCACTACAATGCACTTCATTTATAATCTTTTATTTATAACAATACAGCCCGAAAATCCTGTCTGGAAACAGGTCAACATTACTGTATATATGAATGTATTGCTTTTTAATAAAAATAAACAATGGCATATATAAAGTAAAAAAAGGACGATGTGGCACTCAGTATGTTTTTTATGCTTGTCACCAGAATAAGCACATGTTCACTTTAAAATCGTAGTTTGGATGATTCTGCACCTTCGTTATCAAGGCTTTGGACAGGGAAAATCGTTGGGTCTGCGGCAGCCTTCCGTATTACAAATGAAGCACCAGTATCAGGCATAGGACGTCTTCTCTGGTAGTGGCGAGACAGTGAGTTGGAGGCATTAACTCAGAGATATTTTGAGTGCGCTGTGTTCTACAAACTTCAAACTAGTATTCCCTCCAAACTCCAAATAGAAGTGCACCGACCCCTTCTGCACTGGGGCTGCACGTACCCTAGTGTGCTGGACAGGTAGTATTTTTTTCAGTAAGTTTGTAAGTTGATGCTGTATGGCAGGCAATTCTTTTTAGAGAGAAATCATGGTTCCAAAGCGACTCAGGTCGGGAAGATGTGGTTACAGTCCTACTTAAATGCGATTTTCTTTTCAGTGCCCTATCTTTCAGAGGCACAATTTTGCCTACAGATCTTTTGAATTGCATAGGACTGTCTGCCTCTTGGAAGTATGTTTATCTGTAGCTCATGAATGAAAATGTTTATTGCTACCCTACGGCAGTTCACTCTGGGAGACACAATGGTTTAATTTGTATAAGTTGATAATTGAAGTACCACTTGACCTCTGACCCAAGGAGTCTGCTATCTCACCTCAGAAACACTCCTTAGAAATTATTGCACATCCTCTTTTAATTATGACGCAAAAGCGCAAAGTGAATCAGATCTGCTCCGTTTCCTTCACAGAGCATCTGGCAGACACGCTGAAAAAAGCTGCATTTTGTTTTCTGCCGGCTCCCCTTACAGGAAATTGAAGATTACATCTAACATCATATTTTCAGTCTCTTGGCACAGCCTACCAGGAATTCAATAGCAGTGAGACGTGGCAGATAAGCAGGTGTTAGCTGGTGAGTCCCATAGCAGAGACTGAAAGAATGTTAACTAAGATGTCTCGAAATATTCCCCTCTGTAATCTCTACGTTCTTATCATCCTCTTTTTTTCTTATCTTTCTTTCTTCTTCCCTCCTTCCCCGCTGCCTGTATATATTTTAAACTGTTTATTCCTCCAATCCCATCTTTCACTGTCGCTTTCTGGTGACAAAATGGCTTAGTGAGTTAACACTCAAGTTTGAATTGCACCAAGGCCCATTCAACTTGCCACCCTTCCAAAGTCGGTAAACGTAGATAACAATTATACATTTGTACAGTGCTTAGAAATGGCTGAAGTGTGGCATAACGCACTAAGTAAAAGTAAGGTGTCATTAGATGTGTAGATTTTATACAAGGAAATGTAATCTTACCCTCTTGAGTAACTTTGCTACTTTCTGCTGTTCACCATTTACGAGTGTAAAGTTACTCAAAAATGAAGAATTTTATGTCCCTACCCTCTTTGGAGCGAATGTGCGAGTGTAAAGTTACTACTTGTAACTTTCACACACAGGCAGGTCTCCATCCCCACTGCAGAAATCGCCCTATGTTAAAGAATACATGAAAGTTTAAAGGTTTATTAAACTTTTTTTTTAAAGAGAAATATTCTTAATTTGAATATTAATGTAAATTATTTTAAAATACTTATTTTAAATGTGGTATAGAAATTGAAAACATGCTACATCATTATTAAATACATTTTGAATTAAATATTTAATTATTTGGAATATGTTATATCAAATTAAAAGTGTTGTTCTTAAGATATAACAAAACCCCACCTAAAGTATGAAATCAATATTTGTTTATTATGTATTAAAAGATTACTAAGAGTTATGCTTAAAATTAATTTCCCTTAATTTAATTATTTAAAAATAGTGACAATAAATTTAAAATTTAAAAAAGGTTAATTAACATATTTTCTCATAAACAGTTTTATATATATATATATATATATATATATATATATTTAAATTACATTTATGCATACTGTTTACTAACTAAAATAGGTTAATTTAGTGTAACATAAGTTTGTCTGGGCTTTTATTTTGAGCCCTTGCCTCCCTTATATTCTATATGAGGGTGGTGCAATACCATCATTTGCCATGTTTGGTGCTGAACTTACTCCAGTTTTGAGCTGGAGTACATTTACTACTGTTTTAGGTCTTTTTTGGCGAGAGAACTATAGAAATGCAGTTTGTGAAAAGCAATGGGTTTACTCTATTGTAGGTGGGTACATGTCAGTAGTATTGTGTGTTTAGATATCTATGCCAATGTTATTGGTTATTGACGCTCTGTGCACAAGCTGCTCCTCAAGACAGCAAGTGTCATTATGATGCTGTTTAGAATGTTGCTCTCTGGTAGTTGGTCACTGGTCATTTATCTAGATAGACGCCACTCCGCTGCTGGTGGCTGTTGACTGAATAAACTTACCTTGCATTAAGCTCTGCTTGTCCTTGTTACTTCAATTTTTTTGTGACGAGTCCAGTTCCCATTCAGATTCAGGGCATCCAGTGCAGTGGAACAAGAAGACTTAAAAAAAAAAAACTTTCAAAGAAGAAGAAGGAAAATCCTCTTTCCTGCTTGCCCTTGCTTTGGCCTCTACACTTTCTCAGAGTGTCACATCTCTTTCACAGAGGCCCGTGCTGATCTATTGGGACATTTGCAGCCTATTTTAGATATTTTTGCCCCGGGCTGATCCTTGAGCGGCTCAGCCTCAAAACATCAAGCTACTTTTTCAGTTATTTTTACGCGCTACAGCCACCAACCACCCAATGCTATGTGCCTTTCATGCTGCCATCTTGGGTTACACAGGGGGTGATTCTGACCCCGGCGGTCTTTGACCGCCGGGGCCAGGGTCGGCGGGAGCACCGCCGACAGGCCGGCGGTGCCCCGCAGGGCATTCTGACCGCGGCGGTAAAGCCGCGGTCAGACCGGCAACACTGGCGGTCTCCCGCCAGTGTACCGCCGCCCTATTGAATCCTCCAAGGCGGCGCAGCTAGCTGCGCCGCCGAGGGGATTCCAACCCCCCCTACCGCCATCCAGTTCCCGGCGGTCCACCCGCCGGGAACCGGATGGCGGTAGGGGGGGTCGCGGGGCCCCTGGGGGCCCCTGCAGTGCCCATGCCACTTGCATGGGCACTGCAGGGGCCCCCGTAAGAGGGCCCCTACAAGTATTTCACTGTCTGCTTGGCAGACAGTGAAATACGCGACGGGTGCAACAGCACCCGTCGCACCTTCCCACTCCGCCGGCTCGATTACGAGCCGGCATCCTTGTGGGAAGGGAGTTTTTCCCTGGGCTGGCGGGTGGTCTTTTGGCGACCGCCCGCCCGCCAGCCCAGGGAAAAACTTAGAATACCCTCCGCGGTCTTTAGACCGCGGAGCGGTATTTCGGAGGGGGAAGTCTGGCGGGCGGCCTCTGCCGCCCGCCAGACTTAGAATGACCCCCACAGTGTCTCCAGTGCTGGCAGTTTTCTGCTTCGCAGCGTCTCCTATTGGGAGTGTCTCTTTTTCAATAATTATAGACCTGAGCAAGAGGTAAGCAGATATATAGTTTTGCTGACCTCTTTACCATAAATGTGCTTCTGCACTTTCTTGAAAGACCTGTGGTATTTTGTATTTATATCCTTGTGTACCCTAGTATTGGGCAAGTATGCAGCAATATTGCAATCCACCGCCAGCATTATTAATAAGTCTGGGTAATCAACCTATAAAGTGGAAGAAATGGTTGGGGTTTAATGCCAGAGGTAGAGAATCACAGGAAATCTTTGAGCATTCTCACCATCCATTAGACTTCTAGTGATACAATCAAAAGTTATGTTGCAGTCTTGCGCATATTGGCCTCCACTTCTGATTTTGGAACCTTGGTGGATCAATATATGAGAGATCAAATTCTAATGTATTGGGCCAATAAAAAGATTCAGGAACAACTTTCGAGGCACAAGAATCTGAAACTACAGGAAATCGTTGAAATTGCCAATGGTATACAGAGATCTACCAAGTGGTGCAGAGTTCTAAATGAAGAAAAACTTTCTCATATTGCATTGGTGCATAATTTTAACATAGGTAGAGGTGGCTAAAGGAACCCTAGCAGATTCCCTAGTAGACCTGGATGTTCCAAGTGTGAATCTAATGTGCATGCTAAAAAAGTCGTCATGCCCAGTGTTGGTCAAGGTGTATTTCATGTGCGAAAAATCATTGTACTTCTCGGTGGTGTGTAAATTTGTACACAGTATCAATTTGGTGTCTGAGGATCATCTTGAAACCCACAGGAACCAGTAGAGAAGACTAATATGATCTTAGTGGTTGATGGTTGTTGTGAAAAAAGAAAACCATCAGATTACATTTTTCTCACAGCAGTGGATATGGACTCATGCCTCACTCCTGTATAGTGAAGTTATTTTGGGTGGTGTAATAAAACACAGATGTTGGTCGATTCAGGATCACCTTTTTCCTTGGTGTCTAAGGTGTTTTTCAGAGAACACTACAGAGAATGACATCAAAGGCTATCGTTATGGCAAATCCATAATCAAAATTTGTGGTTATTTTGTGTCTTCTATTTCTGTGTTATCTTGCATCATTCTAGGAAAGATTTACCTGGTCAAAAATGGACAATATGTTTTGGGAAGGAGACACCAGGGAAATCTGGGTCTGGTCCTTGATCGTTCTGGTGATATTCCCATTTTTTGTATAATGGTTCAAGAACAAGGCATTGAAAATGTGATTTCTTGCTATAAAGATATTTTTCGGAAGGACCTGGTTAAAGTCAAGGGTTTTACTCATGATATCAAATTGTGGGAGGGCATGCATCCTGTTAAACATAAACTTAGAAATGTACCTTTGAGTATAAGGAAGGACCTAAGGAGGGAACTGCAACAGATACAAGATTATGGAGTCACTGAACCAGTAGACTCTTTGGAATGGGCTTCACTAATATGGTAGATTGTCACCCTTTACGTAAAATTTAAGAGTTCAAAATATTTCACGTCGTTTGATCTCTGACTTTGCTGAGAAGTACTGTCCAAGGGCTTAGATTGAACTTGCCTCCTGTTTTCTGAAGTCTCAGAGCCAGAAAGACTTCATCTCTCCAAGGAACTCCTTGTGCGCCGAAAAGCGATGCACAGCCTGCTGGAAACGATGCACAGTCTGCATTGCGATGAGAAATTTGCCACACAGCCGAACCAGTACAAGGTAGCCTGACTTCCCAAGTGAAGAATCGTCGCAGCGCCTGCCTTGTGCCAGAAACTTGAGACACAGCCTACTGTATCGATGCACAGCCGAACCGGAACGACACAGTATTTTTGTGGTGCTTTCACTATGTTACTATATGATTTATTGCACAAATACTTTACACATTGCTTTCTAAGTTATACATGACTGCTCAGTGCCAATCTACCAGAGGCTGGGCACAGGATAATTTCGATTGTGTGTGACCTATCCTGACCAGGTTTGTGGTCCCTATTTGGACAAAGGTGAAAACCTCTGCCAACTAGAGACCCTTTTTCTAACAAGGAGCTATTTGTATGTGGATGGCAGTGTGAAGGGTTTGGGTGCCATGCTCAGTTAGAAAAGTCAAGGTTCAGAGAGAACAGCTGCTTTTGCATTTATGCCTTTGTCAAGTTCTGAGAGCAGATATTCTACTATTGAACATGAGGCGCTAGCTTATGCATGGGCAGTGGAACATTTTAAGACCTATTTGGGGGGAAGAAATTGACTTGAAAAACTAACCATCTGGAAGGGCATCTGCACGCCTTGTCAGGATATTATCCAAGATGTAAGAATACAATTTTCATGCAGATCATATTAAGGGCGTGGTAAATGTGGTTGACTATTTGTCAAGGTTAGCTTATGACAGTAATATGTGTGTCATGGAATCATCTGAGGAGTGTGTAGTGGCTTCGGTTGGGGAGCTTATTACTTTATTTCGAGGTGAGTTATCTAGAGAGGATTGGGTGATTGGTAAACAGGAGGATAAAAAACTTAAAAATCAAGGATTTTATTAATAATGGTTGGACACGTGAAAAAGTACTGAGTCCCACTTTACAAATTGTGTGGAAAGTTAGATATACTATTTCCATAGTTTGTGATTTGGTACTCAATGAAGACTTTGTCATTCCTCCAAAAGGGGTTCGTCCCATCATTATCAGGTTGGCTCTTACGGGTTATTTGGCTGAGACCCTCATCAAGAAAATGATTAGAGAAGTTGGTGGCCTTACATGGATTCAGAGATTTCCAATTTTATTAAAAACTGTGCCACTTGTTTTAATGCTGATAAAACTTTGACTGCTAAAATACCTACTCTAAATATTTCAGAGTTTTCAAATAGACCATGGGGTAAATTTGCTTTGGATATTTTGGGCCCATGTGAAAGTTTTTCAACAGGAAAGACTTATGCATTTGTTCTCATAGATTATATTTCAAGGTGGGCAGAACTTATATGGGTATTGCATCCCACTACTGAGAATACCATGCAGTTTCTGTAAGATTCCTTTTACAAAGAGGGTTTACTATGTAGCTTTGTCTCTGATAATGGCAAACAGTTTGTTTTCCAAAAATGTCAAGAGTTTCTTAATGATAGAGGGATTACACGTCTCCAAACTGCTTTGCATTCTCCAAACATGAATGGCCTTGTTGAAAGCTTCAATAAGGTGGCGGTTGAGACTGTACTAGGTACCCTGGCAAATAGACTTGATGTGAAGAAACTAGTCATTGAGAAAATGTGGGCTTAATCTCCGTACTGTTTTTTCACCATTTTCCAAGCTTAAGGGGCGTACACTTAGAACGTCCTTGGTTCCTGTATGGATAAAAAGGGATTTACCCATTTGAAATCTTTTTCAGATGTATGAGTCTGCCAAGGTACATGTACAGGTGAAAAGAAGGGAAGATGTTACTAGTGGTGAAGTTAAAAGGATGTCAAGGAGCATGGGTATTCGGAGTGGTGATTGTGTAAAAATAAAACTTCCCTTACATGTCAAGAAAGGTAATTCTAAATATTCTAAAGTATTCAAGGTCATTGGAAAGGCAATTATTCTGCAAAGCTTAATAATGGTTTATGGTGGAGTTTAAATAGGTTAGCAAGGTTTTGTGATATATTATGGTTAAGTGATGACGGTCTTCAAAAAAAAGAGCAAGTTGTGTCTACCGATAAAGGAATGTTGAATGATACTTTGGTGATGGACTCGGGTTCACAATTTGTTTCTGTTCCAGATGTAAGCAATACTCTTCCTTATGGAAACGTGTCTGAAGAATCATGTGAGTTACCTCTTTCGTCATATGGTCAAGAAAGAGTGGAGGGAGACGATTCTAGTGCTATATTTCTAGGAATAAGTGATTTCGAAAGTTGTTTCACACCTACTGTGAGTGATGATTCTTGTCCAACGGTGGAAGAGGTAATTGAGTCAAATGTCAGTGCGATGATAAAGATGCAGAAGGAAATTCTGCTTCTATGTCCAGTCAGGAGCAGGAGTGTGAATAATTATCTCTTCAGGGACAGGGTACTGATTTGTTAATCAGACCTAAAAGGAATGTGACTCATACTAAGAAGGTTGATGATTTGGGTTTACGTTAAATTTATATTATTTTCTGCTTGTGGGTGACTCCTCGGTGACCTGCATTTTTGTTACTCTGCTGTTTTTCCTAATTGGTTCACATGCTTTTCTGTTTCCTTTTCTAGTTTCTTTCCAGTTTTGATTATAAAGTAGCATGGTACAATATAACCCAAAGTTACGAATTGTGTACCTTAGTTGCCATTTACTCTTGTAATTTTCTTGTTTAAGTTAACATTGTAAAGAAGGAAGATGTGTAGTAATGTGTGTTTAGATATATATACGCTTTATTGGTTATTGGAATGCACTGTGCATGAGCTGCTCCTTGAGGCAGCTAGGGCCTCATTACGAACCTGGCGGTCTACTCCCTCCCCCCAACATCTACTACTAAAACGTATACCTACGTGTGTGGAGATCTCCACATTCGGGGCGGAAATCTCTGTATATAAAAGATAGGAACGGCAGAGGTGTAGGCCTCCACATGTAGGTTAGTGATGAGCATTTAGTAGTATGTTAGCAGTACTATTGTAGTACTCTCTTTTAACTTGCCTCACAATGTCATCCTTTGCTTTTGTCCTAGTTCCTATTATGTTCTCTTCATCGTGCATGTTAATTCCATCTCATCTCTTTCTCTGTATTCTGTTTAATTATTCTCAATTTCCCCTTCTTTTCTCTCACTTTTTTCTGTTTTCTCCATTCATGATACCCTTTCTTGGTTTCTTTTACTAACTTGCCTATCGTTTCCAGTCTCCCCTCCATCTAATATTCTATCTTTCTTCCCTTAATTCCTCTTCTTTCCCTT
Source organism: Pleurodeles waltl (assembly GCF_031143425.1). Classification (NCBI taxonomy): domain Eukaryota; kingdom Metazoa; phylum Chordata; class Amphibia; order Caudata; family Salamandridae; genus Pleurodeles; species Pleurodeles waltl. The sequence goes on from NC_090440.1 coordinate 1,765,654,318, forward strand.
CCACCTGTCACTTTCTCCCTATCAACAACGCCTACTTCTTCTAAAAAGGTTTATCAATTAATGAAGGTCTTAATTCCCTTTTGGACCGCTATTATCTAGCAGTAATATGTCCTACGATTACCGTACGATTTGTCCTCTCTAGTTTTTGCTTGGGTCGATGAATACTTATAATTATTAAACAGATCATAATCCCATTCTTAATGAATGAGGTGAATGTGCCCTTACCGGGATTAACAGAGACAGAATTACTTCTGGCAGAATTATCACTGCCACATTGTAGAATTGTCAGGGCTAGTGTAAGGTGTATTTTGTATGTCATGCGGCTGATGCATTTTTATCATACTGCATTTTTTATTATACTGATAAATTAAACTCACTTGCCCTATAAATCACCAACTGCTAGATAATTGGCAGATTTCTGCAACAAAACAGTTTAAAGCTCAAATTGCCCAAACGTTACTAAAAGGTGTCGTCATGTGATGCTGTATAGTGATGGATAATAGTGAAGGTTAATTCATCACCTTGCAGTTGCTAATTGCTGTATTCAGGTATTAGACTGATATTAGTTAGGTTAAACGTTTACACAGGCAATTTTATTGTTTTTAAAAATGATAAAATAGCAAGATAATGTACAGTATTATGAAACATAATTTGCCTTTGCTGGTTAATTAAGAAAACCCTGCCGCATAGTCGGTCTGCTATTGCTGCATAAATTATTACAAATGCCCTGCGTATAGTGGTGGCAATTCAACCCTGTGTAATTCAGCTTATGGTAATACCTTCTTTGCTTGATTCACTGTATGCTACAAGGACAGACACGTTTTATTTTGTCATACTTCTCTAAATCAGTCACTGGGCTCTCTGTTATAGGCATTGTTTAAAATAACAATTTGAAACTTGGAAAAACAAGAGACAGGATTCAATTGAAGAGTGTGGTTGGACACTTGAACTTCTGTCTGGGAGTAGATTTATTTTATTTCGTATTCACTAGCATCTCTTATAATATGCTTGGAAAGCTGTGGCACACACAGATCTCCAGGCATACTTCTGGGGATATTGGGCGATATGTCAAATGGACTTCTATACATGCAGTCCGAAGTACTCCAAAGCTGAGAAGTCTGCACAGGGAAATGGAGCCCCCTGTGCAAAGGGTCATTTTTTTCTGTGTGGGGAAACATTTTTCCCCATGGAGAAAGGCCTTCCCCTAAACCCCACCAGATCTATAGATGTGTCCGTTGCTCTTCTTATTCTGGAAAAAATATATATCTCTGACTGTTTCAGGATGGAAACGAGGCAGAGACGTTTTGAAACATCCATGGATGTTTTTTTGGGTGGGCATTCCTAAACTTCCATGGCAAGCCATGACTTGGTATGTCTGCTACGATCCTGTCAGTGGAATTTACAACTGTGCATTTCTCTACTAAACTGAAAGTATTTGACACAGTTGTACCTTAATGAAATGTGTAGCGTCTTCCTCAGCTTGGGTACCTGCCAATGACTATTCTAAACATGGAGCTGTGTACTAAACATCTTTGTCTGTGTGTAACTGCGAACTCAACATTCTAAACCTGCATTCACTTCACTACGCTCTAACACTTACGTCACTGTTCTATGGAGTCCATCAAGAGCCAAAAGGATTTCGTCATTAATAACCAATACGATACTACATCTCCCCCTCTGTTAAATAAATTTCATTTTTTTTTTACAAATATATACTCAATCATAGTTCTTCGATGAGCCTTCGTGGCGCTCTGATTACTTGTCCCAATCGTGTCTTGGGAACCAGCAAAAGTGTCCATGATCTGCACTGGCGATGCAAGAGGTTTTTTTTTCAATTGTCTTTTCAGAACCAAGTTGACATCAGTATTTGACAAATGGTGAGCTATTTGTTAGAATTGAGAGGAATCTCATTTAGTGGACTTCCTAGGACATTGGGCAGTCACCATGTGTCCTTTGCTGGTTACAGCATGGAATGGCTCAGCATCAAGTGGAGCATCAGACTTACGTTTCCTTTACTGACGGACAAGCAATCAGTCTCCTCTAATGACAACAATGTCTTTTGCTTGTAGTTGCTTGTCTGTATAGGCCTTCATTTTCCTTTTGCGACCCAAGTCTTTGTTACAGCTTTCTTGATCAGTACTTTATCTTCTGTAGGTCCATTGAGGTAATTTGGTCGTCATGGCTCTCCTGAACATCCAAGTTGTAGGGCTTACCCCTGTGGCCAAGTGAGGGGTTGAACAGTAAGCTTGCAGGGTAGAATTCAAAATAGTTCTAAGGTTGAGCTTTTCCAATTGAGCATGCTGAACAGCTTTCTTCAATGTGTACTCATGAAACGTTCGACAAGGCCATTGGTCTTTGCCAAAAAGGTGTAGTCTTCTGATGCTTCACATTGAGGTGACTGAAAAAGTCTCTGAATTCTCAACTGTTGAAAGATGGGTCATTGTCAGATTTTAAAATCACAGGAATACCTCACATCGCAAAGATGCCATCCAATCTCTTGGTAACTTTCTCTTGAGTGATAGATGAGAGATCTTCTGTCAATGGAAAACAGGAGTATTCATGAACAATCATCATCAGGTGATGTTCATTGTCAAGAGGACCAGACAAGCCAACAGCAATTCTTTCCCATATTTGCTTTGGCAACTCTGACATGCGTACGGTGTGTTGAGTGTTTTTCGATGACAGGCATTTGCATGGATGACAGGCCTTCAACTCTCTTTCAACTCTTTCATCACGATGAGGAAATCAGACTTGGTCTCAGAAAGCTTGTTTAGTGGCAACGATTCAACAGTGTCCTTCTGGGGCTACTTCAGTTATCTGTTGTCGCAGACCCTACGAAATAACAATTCTCAAACCCCTCAGGAAAATGCATTATTAAGTCACTGACGGTTCATCTTTAACATTATCAAACTTTTGTTATTCACTGAAACTGGCAAGAGATTGAGTGTTCTGGTTCCAAGACTGATGTCTAATAATGTCTTTCATTTTTAGCATGTCACTATCTTGACTTGTGGCAGTGCAATTTGCTCCATCAAAATGGCAGCTGGTGTGTTTGATTTCACAGTGACATTTATGTATGCTTCAGCCATCTTGGAAGGGGTGGCATGACACTGTATTGGCACGCTATAGAAGTAGTCACTAGGATTTTGATCTTTCCCTGGATGTACATGATTTTGTACTTATTTTCTTGTAAATGTAGACCCCAACATTCAATGCAGGGTGGCATCTTGGTCTTTAGATTGCCAAAGATGGTCAACAATGCTTGATGATCTGTCACAAACGTAAAAGGCTTTCCGTATAAGAACATGTGGAAATGTTCACAAGCCCGCACCACTGCTAAACATCCTTTCTCAGGTTGTGAATAAGCATGTTCAGTTGGGGACAAACTTTTGCTTGCATATGACACAATATGTCTTCGATCATTTGGGTGTAAGCTGTGTTGTTCAAGGATTGCACCTAACCCAATTGGGCTAGCATCAACAACAACTTCTGTATGAAGCTTTAAATTAAATTATGCCATTTCAGTAGAATTCTCAATAGCGTGTTTGATTCTCTCAAAGCTTTGCTGGCATTCATGAGATGAATGAAATGAAACACTCTTTTTTGTCAAGTCTCTCAATGGAGTACTCACGGTGGCAAAGTTTTGTATGTATCTGGAACAGTAACTGTCCATTTCAAGGAATGAACGTCCAATGGAAACAATTTGTAGGGGACTGGCAGTTGACAATGATTGCACTTTAGCTGGATCGGGTCATATACTCCCATCAGAAAAGCTATGGCCAAAGAAATTTACCTTTGTCTTATTGATTTCACGTTCCTCAGCATTCAAAGTTAAACCTGCTTCAACAAGTAAACAATGCACTTGCTTGAGAGCTTTATTGAGCACCTTCTGTGTAGCTTCCAAAACTAACATGTCATCACTATAGTTGAAAGCATTCATGATAGGCTGTGTGATATGTCGAATGACATCTTGAAAAAGCTCTTCAGCAGATTTAACACCAAAACATAGGCCATCATTTCAACATTGGAAGTAAAAGCTACCTACCACTGCGGCGACAGGCGCCAAAAGACAATCGCCGCGGCTACCATCCGTTTGACAAATTGTGACCACAGCCACAAGAAAGGCAGAAATCCGTCAGAGACCATACTGGCGGATGGTGGCGCTGCTACCACCAGCAGCGCCACACCAGTAGACCGCCACCAGCTGTATCATGGCACATGATACGGCCTGGTGGTGTTCTGCTGGCGGTAGCAGTGCCCCGTCCCGTTCCCTGACGGAAGACGGCTTCCGACAGGGTAGGGGGTGGGGAGTGTTGTGTGTGTGTGGGGCTGTGTGCATGTATGTGTGAGGTGTGCATGAACGCAACTGTGTGTGTAGTGTTGTGTGTGTGGGTGTATGCATGTGTGAGAATGGGTGTACAAATGGAAATGTTAATGGGTGTCTGCATGTCTGTGTGAATGTGTGTACAGATGTGCGAGAATGAATGGATGCATGTGTGAATGCCAGTGTGAGTGAGTGTGTGAATGCGTGGTGCGTGTCTGCGAGTGTGCGTGTATGGGGGTGGGGGACCAGAAGGGGGAGTGTGGCTGGAGGGGGGTGGTGGGCATCTGGGGAGTGTTTGTGGGGTTTGGGTGAGCCTCCTACCAGTAACAGGGAAGGGGTTCCCTGTCACTGGTAGGGCCTAGCGGAATTGGTTTTCGTGGCATTGCGAACGTAATGAAAACCATGGAGGTAGGCAGGCTCAAAATTCCACCGGCGGTACAATAGCGGCCGCTGGGCTGGAGATTGTTATCTCCGGCCCGGCGGCTGCTACCGCCATGGCAGTAGGAATGGTAAACTGGCGGTTTGTCTGCAGCCAACCCGCCATTGTGGCCGTATGTACCGCCCGCCTGTTGGCGGTACTACCGCCACATTATCACCTACCGCCATGTTCATAATGACCCCCATAGTCTTTTAGATCAAAATACGTCAATATGTGTAGAAAAGTTTGTAACGTACCTTCAGTTCTTCCTGAGTTCCAGCTGAGGACATCCTGTATTTAAATCAAGGCAAGAGAAGACCTTCGCACCATTCAGTTGTGTTATCATGTCAGCAATGTGTGGACCTGGATGTCGTGCCTTGTTTGCTTGGCGCATATCCACACAGATGCGTACAGCTCCTTCACTGTCCTTTTCGAGTACTAGCTCTATGGGAGAAGCCCATGGCGTTGGACTAGTAGCACGCTCAATGATATCATGTTTAAGTAATGATTTGAGTCCTTTTTCAGCAGCTTCTTGTAAATGAAATGCAATTTGTCTGTCTTTGAGTAACAGGATCGGACATCCTCATTAATATACAATTGTACCTTCATAGTCTTAAGTTTCATAATCTATGAAACAACAAAGGGAGCTGACTTATTGTAAGGGATGCCTTAACTGCACCAGCTGCACCAGTTGCTTGTCTGCCGTCCGTCCACCTTCTTTGCATCCTTACTGGGGTGGGACCACATCCCCCAACTTACACCTGTGTCAAAGGAGGGGCCGGCTGACTAGGGCGTGGTGAAAAGCGCAAGTCACTCCCCGCAGTGCATACTGCCTTATTTGCACCAGCTGCACCAGTTGCATGTCTGTTACCAGCCCACCTTCTTTTTGGCCTTGCTGGGGTGGGACCACATCCCTCCTGCATACACCTGTTGCAAAGGAGGGGACTGTTGACCAGGATGCGTTGAAAAGCGTGAGTTACTCATTGCAGCACAGGAGGCATGCCCAGGCAAAGACCTGGCCAAGACAGGCTTTTTTTAGCCGATCATAGCCTGACAGAGAACAGGCCGGGCTCACCCTCTTGGCTCCTCGCTTCGTGCCTGTTGATGATTAGCAGATCCACTCTGCCCGTCCCTCCTCCCTCCTATTGTATTCATAGCAAATCTAAACTTATCAACTTTTGCTTGTCACTTACAAAGTTAGCAGCCAAGTTAAAGTTAATATGGGTAAGAGGAAGGTAACTGTTCAATCAATCAATCAATCAATTGTAACTGTTGGGTCCTCACCGGCCCTAATACGCATTGACCTACTACCCTTGACAGATTCATGACACAGGCAGTGAACCTTGTTTCAATCAAAATTAAGATGGCAGAGCGTTACCATTCCTTACAACAGAGGGTACTGAACCTTTGTCTACGTTTTGCCAACTCGTTCTCTCCCTCACTGCAGTGATGAGCCTCCTTCAGCTCTTCCTGTCGCTTCAATAGACTTGACTGCGCTGGAAAGAGGTAAGGATAGTGGTCATGCACGTCCTGGCTTGGAGGAGGTCAGGCGGAGGAAATTGCTGGAATTTGGTGCCAATGACCGCTCACCTGACCCACACCCAAGGCCATCGGCTCAACACAGGAAAAAGCCACAACATTTAAAGCTATCGGAGCCCAAAGTCGCAACGAGGGCACAAAGGTTGAACAATCAAAGTAATGCACCCACCGTGAGTGCTGATTCCTGGGATTGCTTCAGCATACGATCAGACAAACTGCTGGATGCTAAATTGATACCTGTTTATGACTGGCTCGCTGCCTTCGAGGCCACTCTCAGCAAACTGTTCAAACCTGGGGAGGTAGGCTTCTCTTGCACCCAGAAGCAGCAGCTATCTTCAAAGACTGGTAATATTTTGTTTGCTACTCCTGCAATCCCAGTTATGCATCAATCGGCATCTAATGAAAATGTGAGAGGCAGAGGTCATGATGTAATTTACCCCCGTCTACCCCTGCAGGAACAGCTTCATCTATCTCCTCACAAAGGGGTGGGTCTCGAACTGCTCAAGTTGCAGTCACCCAGCAGGGTGTAGTGAAACATTAAAAACTGGATCCCCTCCCTGTGGTTGATCTTCCTCCAGCCTCATGCCCTTACGTAATTGTATTAGCCAGTGTTCCCAACTGATCAACAGATTCTTTAGAATCAACCGGGGCTCTAAAGGACAAAGTGATTCATTGGCTGAACAATAATCTGAGGGGCTAGCAGGACCTCTACAGAGAGTTTTTGTACGGTGGGTGGGGGGCATTGGTTGCATAGGAAAGCAATTCCCTGATAATGTGATAATTGTCAATGTTTGCAATTCTTTGGTCACAAGAGAAATTTTTGGCTCTAGCCAGAGCCGGGGCTGATTAAGTCAAGCTTATTTAAGATTTTGCCATTGGGATTTGATTTATTATGAATTTGACTCCAGTTATCCTTTGGCAAAGCAGAGCCATGGCCCCTTCCCCAATCTTCCCTCCTCCCTTTCTTCAAAATAGATTTGAGGTTCTAGTGGGCTTGAATGATAACGAACAACATAAAGGCAGGGCGGGTGCCTTACTTATGTGACCCATCGCCCCACAGGTTGTTTGCCTGTTCCCCTGATGATAGTAACCTCAGGATCATCGCATATGGGTCCTGATTTTGTTTCCTCTGTGTTGGCCTATGCTGAACCTGAGGTGGATGTGTGTGGTGACAGTTTGAAAGTTAGCAACTCAAGTATAAACTTCCTTAGCTGGAATGTTGCTGGCCTGGCTTCAAAGATTCAACTTGAGGGCTGGCAGTCTCTCATCAATGGTTATGACACTGTGCTCATGCAGGAAACATGGTCTGTAAATGATTTCTTCTATGATGGGTTCACACATTTCTGCCTTCCAGACATGCCCTGTCCTGTGGGCTGTCCCAAAGGGGGACTTGCAGCTTGGTTTAAGGTGGATATTTGTTGTAAAAAAAAATCCATAGCAACTGAAATAGATGTGATACAGGTTTTCGACCTATGATGGGCTAACAAGTTCAGGTTTTACTTGGTTAATTTTTCTAACAGAGATTCTATAATTAAAATATCATTTGAATTTTCAGGGCTTGTTTTCACTGATTGACTCTCTTGTCGGGAAAGAGCAACAGGCCGGTAGACCATTCAATCTCTACTTGGCAGGGGATTTTAACGCCAAACTTGGAATATTGCCCCACCTTTTGCGACTAATTTGTGACCCCCTTACCAAGGAAGTAGATCTTAATGCCCTGGATGCTAAGGGACATCAATTATATCTGACCTGGTGACTTATGATCTAGAATATGTGGTTCTTTCCAGTGTTTCTCCAGTAATACCTACTTTTACTGGGAGGGGACATTGGACCACAATCAGCTATGTCTTTACATAATGGAGTTTACACCCACAAATTATGGGGGGCGAGGTCCGTACATTGGTGTATAGCGACCACAACGCCATAGTCCTACAGATCATGGCCCCCACGAAGTGCCAGTATGCAGTTGCTGGAAGTAGCCAGGTGCTACTTATGAACCATTATGTGGGTAGCAGTGTGGATTTAGCGAGTCTTTGTTCAACAGATGCTCCATATCCTGATACGGTTCTAAGAAGCTTTGAGGATCTTTTGTCCTGCATAAAAATGATCTTGATCAGACCAGAGGGCAGGGCTCCCCTACGAGTGAAATCATGGTTTGATAAAGAATGCAGGGTGTCAAACAACAGTCTATGTAAGGCCATAAAGCAAATTTAGAGAAATCAGAATTTAATCACAGCCAGCAGAAAAGCTTATGCTTTGGCACTGAAAAAGAGGAAATCAGCCCTTAAGGATGATAGTGGGAGGTGATAGTAGTAGCATGTCAGAATAAAGACTCACAGGCATTCTGGAAGATGGTGTGGGCAGGCATGTCACCGGCCTTGTGCCCAGACAAAGTCACCGTCCATATCACCCCAGAGGTTTGGTCTGAACACTTTGTTGTTGTTGATTCCTCTGAAATCGTGAGCTCAGATGAGGTATTAATAGGGGGCTTTCCTGTGACAGAATGTTCTTTAGGGAGGAGGAAGTCCTTAAAGCTATTAATGATAGTCCATTTAAAAAAAGTGCCAGGCCCAGACGGAGTACCTATGAATTTATTCAAAGAGGACCCAGGTTTTTGGACCCCAGTACTCACCACCATTTTTAACTCAGTTTGTCTAAAGGAAATTCCCGCCTTCTTGGCACCTCTCAATTATTGTACCCATTTTCCAAAAGGGCAACGCCCACGACCCCAGGTGCTATCACCTGATATCCCTGTACAATTCCACCACCATAATATTGGGTCAAGTAGTATTAGGATGGCTTCTTTCTTGGCTAAGTGCATGGAACATTATATAGTGGGTTCAAATGGCTTTAGAAAGGGCCTAGGGACAATTGAGCAGTGTCTGAATTTACATCTTATCCTGGGCAAATATAAATATGCAAAGGGCACTCCAATCCATCTTGCGTTCATGGATCTGTTGAGCTCGTTCGATTGTGTTAACAGGTCGAAAATTATGGGCAACCCTTGAGCCTATGGGCCTTGAGGCAGACCTGGTCTCCTTTTTAAGACTCCACCTCTGTGATCTCTTGGCTTCAGTAAGATTTGGGGAGGCTGGTGAGTGTACTGCCCCATTTAAAGTTAATTGTGGAGTGCATCAAGGCTGCATACTTGCCCCCATCCTCTTCCTGCTTTACATTAATGATTTGGAGAGGACACTGGATGCCACTGGGGCGGAAGTACTGTGTGTTGAGAAGAAGGCTGTGCCTGCTCTATAATGCACAGACGATGTGGTGAACGGCCAACCGCCTGAAGATTTTGATTAGCAGTTTTGTGGAATTTATGAAGGGTCTAGATTTGGAGACAATTTTTTTTAAACATCTATCATTGTGTGTGGCCTTAGGAATACTAAAACTTACACCCTATCTATTGGAGGGAAAAAAATTAGATAAGGTGACCTCCTTTCCATATCTCAGACTGAAATTTAATGATGCTTGTACCTGATCCAAGTGTTTCAGAAACAGAATGTCTTTCTTCTCTCGTGCTGTTGGTACCATCTTTTCCCTTGCTGCCTGTATAGTCAGAAAACCAGTGGCCCCAATATTAGAAATTTATAAAAGGAAGTGCCTCCCGACCTTGATGTATGGTATGGGTGTTTGGGACTACAGAAATGCTGGAACCATCCAACCTGAGTAAAATAGATTTTTCCGTCATCTGCTGGGGGTTCCTCCCCCAACTCCTCATTTCAACTTGCATCAAGAGTTAGGTCTTAAGTATGTTCAGGCCCTCATTGGAGCAGCTGCTTTGGCTCTCTGGTGTTCGATTTGGTCGAACAAGGCAGTAGAGCTTAATCGGGCTGTTGTTAGAGACTATCTTACATGTGACTATGGACCAGAAATCCCCGGGTTAAAGTTCATAAGAGATACTACTTCTGCACTGGGCTGCTCACATTTGTTTGAGAACCTAGAAACTATTACAAAAAAAGGCAAGACCTGGATACGCTTACTTAAGTGTAGACAGGCCACTAGGGACACTGTGGAAGTGGTGAAGCCATCTGTAAGAGATTATTGTCTGGTCCAGATGACAGCCGCGACTGCTCCATATTTGTTTTTGTGCAGAATGTGTATGAACTCAATTTATTGACTCAATTTAGATTAGGGACGATACACTGGTTGTTATGTCCCACTAGTGCAATACTCCTTTGATGTTATTTGTATTTGCCCATGGGATGAACATTCAAACCAGCCCTTATTGCATTTTGTTTTCTTCTGTAATTATTATCTTCCCTGTACCAGGAGATTATTTTTGCTCCTGTTGCATAAGTATACATTTACTAAGTGTAAAGCTGCTTTGCTTTTTTTATAGCAACTAAATAATCAAGCTATCTGTTATTGGGTCAGTTGCTTTTTGAGGAGTATCCTGCGCCTGAGGATGGCAGTGTTATTTTAATCAATGACTGCTCATCCATATCTGCACCTTATCTCTTGGCTCTCATAGCCCCCTGTATAATGTATTTATTGTACCATATCATTTTATGTTTTATTGCTGGACTTTTAGGCAATGTATATCCTTCTTCAATGCATTTTAAATATTTATATATTTATTGTCCTTTTAAAAAAAAAAACTGTGTATTTTGTATCATGTTTCTTTTATGATTTATTGTGTAATCGAATAAAGATTACTGGGCTGTACTGACTAACTATTTTGTGATGAGCATTAATGTTGTAGTTCACTGAGATCAGTCCCATCTGAGCAGCTGTGTAAACAGGATCTTGGTGCTGTACCTTGAAGCACATAAATGGGCACTTGCAATTTTTGATTTTTTGTGTTTCATCATTGCTTCAAATGAACCTCGACTTTTCAGTGGTGTTGATACAGCCAATGTACATACTTTTGTTTTCAATGGCGTCAGACATGGCAATGGAGATAATTTATTATATTTCTCCTCAGGCATAATTTTTATGGAGGCACCACGGTCGATAATGAAAGGTATTGAACAACCGTTTACTTTCAGTGTAACATTTGGACAATTTTTAAATGACTTTGGTGCTTTTTCATGTCGATTTTTCTTTGAATTATATTTTCCTTCACATGTGGCCAGTCCACATTGACATTGTACAACCATCTTCTTCACTTTCATTTGATATTGATACTGAAGAACCTTTTGACAATGATTTATATGACAATCAACTTCGTTTTATGTTGATATGACTCAACTGGTGTTGTTGATTGGCCTTGTGGAAGTGCGTAGGAATGTTCGGGCGGTCAGTTAGTCTTCTCACTGTGATGCACTTACTTTTTCCTTCAACTTGCAACGTGTAACAGAATGGTTCTCCTTCCCACAGCCTTTTCATATCTGTCCAATGACTCTCTAAAATGGGATCTTTTTTTGCCACATACACTTTAACTTTTGTTCTCCTGTCTGAAAACACTAACACCTAGATTTAAGAGGGCCTAGAGCCTCCTTGTGCCACATTAATGTAATTTTTTATGACGCTAATGGGACCCAAAGAGGCCAAGCTTGCTGCGCCATATTTACGAAGTGGTGCAATGCATGCATTGCGCCACTTTGTAACGCCTTGCGCCACATTATTCCTGCACCAGGCATAATGTATACAAGGGGGGTGTTCCCCTGTGAGGGGGACCACAAAAATGGTGCAGTGGAATCTAAGAGATTCCACTGTGCCATCTTTAGCAGCTATTTTTAATACCTGCACAGAGCAGGCTTTAAAAGGGGACATACCATTGTTTTCAATGGCACCCTATGTACTCTGCATGATTAGCGCCAACATTTTGGTGCTAATCTGGCACAGTACATCAATAGCTTAAAAAGTAGTTTTGACACTCTTGCCCTTACCCTGCACCATGGTGTACCGTATATTAAATACGGTGCACACATGGTGACGGAAGGGGGGCGCTAAGGGGCGCAAGAAAAGTGGCGCTGCATTAAAGGCAGTGCCACTTTTCTTAAATTCGGGGATAAATGGCCCCAGAAATATTCTAGTGAATTAATGTTATTTATTTGGTATCCTCCATGCTGTATATCAGGAATCAAAAGTTTATTTTGCCCCATTGTCTTTAGTACCATTCCCCTTTTGATAATACAATATCATGCATAGAGTAGTCTCTTTGCCAACCACTTGTATAATGGATTTAGAGAAACCCCTTTGCCCCTTTGGGATCACGCACAATATGAAATTAAAATTCATCTGCAATGCAGTTGTCTTGGTTTTCATCACCTGCATTGCTAACTTCCCCTGTTCTTGCTGAAAATGCACATTTAGTCAATTGCTGAACAACGTTTGATGCCCCTATGTGGTACAAGCTTTCACACCTATAATACAACAGTGGTGACTTTTTAGCAAAATAATAGTCTTTCCTCCTGTTGCTACTGGAAACCTTAGTTCCTTTCTACAGCATTCCTGTCTGGGACAGTATGTCCTCTCCTAGTTGCCCTCTGATTTCTTGCACAAATGTAATTCTTCAATGCCTTTAGCAATCTTTACAGTGATAATTACAGTGATTCCTGGCCCAATTCATGGCCTTTCCTGCCCTTTTTTGCCTTTTTATCTTCATCATAACCTCATCTCTGAACAATTGGTTGTAGGTTCTGGTCTGAAATTGACAGAACTGTGCTAGAGCTCTTAACACCAGTGCATTGTCCTCTATTGATTTGTCCTCCCATTCAGCATGAGAATCAAACCTAACTCTTTTTGTCACTGTGTTAACTCTCTTGCTAAATCTCATGTTCATTTGGTTTATGGCATAATCAAAAACAGTCAGGTTTTGTGTATTCTCTAATGGAGGTAAGCTCTTGTATTCCTTCAGGCGAACCTTTACCTAGATGCTCGACAATAAACTTCAATTTAACATCTTCCTCCATCGCCTACAGTCACTCATCCTTAGAAATATCAGATTTAGATTTTCTAACCGTGATAACTCCTAAGGTACAATCCCATATTTAAAATGGTTCACCTCATCCATTTATCTTATTCTTACACTATTTTATTTCATGCATAGAGTCAATGGCACCCTTGGCCACCCCATTTTACATCCACAAATACACCTACCTCTACACAGATGTAACATCAGTACTTCTTCGCAAGCTCCCAAACAGATCCATTCATGCAAATCTTATAAGTCCTATTACCTTCATAGCTAACTCAAAACTTCCATGACCATCAGTTTGCTACACTATTTAATTCATTTGCAACAAAAAAAAACTTTGACTGCTGAATATTTCAACATCTACATACCACACTCTCCACTTTACAGTAATTATGGAAACATTGATCTACCTCAACTCTTCAACCCCGCTTTGAATATGTTACATTTATTCATTGATCAAACACAACAACCCTTCTATTAAATAAATATTTTAGGACCAGACCAGCCATATTTACCATTCCATTTCTTTTCTCAGATAACCACACCACAAACAACTTAAATGTATCTTTTTAAGTAAACAGCTTTGTGCAATACTGACTCTGAGGGGCAAATAAATAATTTTTATTGACCTTCACAATCTTGCTCTGTTCTTGGCCTGTAATCTCATTACCACCCTTGGTGACCTAAGTTTAAAATGTGAAATATAAATAATCAGCATGAAAAAATGATATTGCCAGCTCCTCTATGACCACTCTTTGCCCAACATATACATGTCCACCAGCCATCTCACATTGAAATCTCTTTTTGTAATACTCAACTGCTATGACACAGTTCGCACCATTCATCAACTTCTGATACAATTACATAAGACTCTCTACAGATGGAAGAATGCAATAACCTTTGAACACCTGTCAGCAATAAACTAGCTCTCACACCTGACCCCAATATTTTTAAATCTACCTGCTTGCAAGACCTATTTTCTTCCCTCCATTCCAATGCACAAAGCCTATTGTGAATTATCAGTCTGCTACTCATACATCTTCCAAAGTTGTGCACTCCCCCTTATCTCACTTCTCATCTCACTTCTTCCAAAAATAATTAGTTTCTCATCATTACATCCCTAAACATTAACAAGATAAGTAATCTCCTCAAATCCCCCTCTTTCAACTGACCAACTATCTGCTTCCTCTCACAATCTACGCAGCTCTATAACGTTCTCTAATCAACTGTAAAGAATAAAGAATCATCAGAAAGAAAAAGATCATTAACATGATTGAAAAGAAAATAGACCTTTTATTGGGTTGAAATCTGGAGAGAGACCGGGTGGGAAGGTAAGAAAATATGGTGGCTATTTTGGACTTGATAGACCAACACCTTCACTAGGTTTAATAGGACTTTAATTTTAGAACGTCATTTGGGAATTTTGTTTATTGATCAATCAATTAGTTAAATAAAAAGATTAAGAAGCCTGCTGAGCACTGATGACTCCATTGTGTAAGTAACATATCTCTTGTTTTTTAACTACATGGGAAACCTGGTCTCCATCCTTAAAGCAATTACTGATTGAAGACTCATTGCCCCTTGTATGTATCTACAATATTCATTTTTTTAAAGGTTGTATTTATGAGCTTTTTGTTTACAAACAGAGAATCACAATAACAATGTGTAGCAGTTTCTTACAAGAAAGTAAAGGAAAATTGACAAAAGACAGTAATATTGTTTGTGTGTAGAGCTGATAACTAATTCACCCAATAGAATAATAGGAACAAAAAGAAGAGGCGAAAAATAGTGACATTATAGGGATGAGAGGAGGGGGAGGCATGTTCTTTGGGAAAGCTAAAAGGGTGCAGGGGAAACGGCTGAGGATGACCCCACATCACAGGTGTTTGCAGGCAACTAAGGAGGTGGTGGTTTATGGTGAATGCCCATGTTTAGGAAAATAAAGTGGGTTTGAAGGAAGTGTGTGTACTGGTGGATAAAGATATGGGTATTGGTTGCCTCCACCATTCATGAGATGTTGGAGGCTCAGGGGAAATAAATGCCCTCACCATTGGTAACCTAAAAATACACAGCAGCATGAAAATGATTTCTTCTTCTATATTGATAAGTGTCAGGATAGATATGTCCTCTGCGTGGTGCACATGTGTGTATTCCTGCCCTTATTGCCCGACTGTGTGTGTATGTAGAATTCGTACTTTTTATTTTGACTCTGGTATCACACTAATCTAACTGGACATGTCATATGACCTTTGAGGGGTGCACCAAGCATGTCTATGGGACTGGCAGTGGACCACTGTCCCTTTTATGAGTGTAGCACCTAAAGAGATAGTGACACCATACCATGGTTAATTAATTAATGAATAGTGGAACAAAACTTTTTTTATCTGGGTCACTCGGGTTAAAGCTTACTGGCCCACATATGTAAAGTTCATATTGCATGCTCAGACCCTTGTGCTGACATCCAGAGTGTGTGTTAAGAGTGTTTGTTTATGTAGAAAGTGTGACACATGCATGTTGTGGGTCAAGTAGAGGTAGGGGTGGGTACTTAAGGTCGGTTGCGCCCACGGCGGTGTTAATTTTGTGCTCCCTCGATGACCAACAACAGCTGCAGGACATGCGTGATTGGCGGCACCAGACATGTGAGGCTGTCTGCAGGTGAGTGTCTCCCTTTATAGTCCCTGTTTCTGCCTTCTGAGAGATTGTGGTTGGACTGCCATGGTCACACTGGCGGTGTACAACCTCATAATGTGTCTGGCGGCAACACAGGCTCTGCCAGCCTGTTTGTGCTGCCTCGTGACCGTGGTAATCTGTGCTGCCTGACGGTGCCGGCGGGACCACATGGTCTTTGCTGCAAAGGCCCACATGACACGTAATATGGCGGTCCAACCCCCACCGCTGCCTTGGTGGTCAACGGACCACCAAACTCGTAATGAGGCCCTAAGTGTGCTACGTGCTAGAGAAATAATTTGTGAAAACAAACATGCTCTTATGACACCGCTCATCGATATGTGTGAAATTATTCTGTGCAAATATGTTCCATCCCAACTGGGAACACAAGGGCTGTGAAGCAATGCGCTAGCATTAATCTGTCCCATTAAGATAATTATCACAAGGATAACAGTTGTCCATATTTTTTGTGTGTTCATCAGTGCTTGATTTGTGTATATATATATATATATATATATATATATACATACAAAAAAGAATAGAGAATTCTGGGTAGTTCAAAAGTTTAGGTGGAGAGCAGCTCTAGTAAGGAGCACCCTGCAACACCGGCGACACTCTAGATTTGCTCACCTCAAATGTCTGTTTATCTAGCAAAGTTTTTAAGCATTGGATCAGCACAGTGCTATCCATGCCGATCTAGATAGTGACAAAGGGCCTGATTACAACTTTGGAGGACGGTGTTAATCCGTCCCAAATGTGACGGAAATACCACCTACCAAATTACGAGTCCATTATATTCTATGGAACTCGTAATACGGTGGGCAGGATATCCGTCACATTTGGGACGGATTAACACCGTCCTCCAAAGTTGTAATCAGGCCCAAAGTCTTTTGCCATTTGTACAGCAAAGACTTTAAGTATAGGTTTGACACAGTGTCAACCTTGCCGAGCTGTAAAATGACAAAAGGCTTTTACCACTCCAGGCACAATATTACAGCTTTGGACTGGTAAAGTACCGTCCAAGCCAACCTGGAATGACCAAAAGCAACCCCTGACACGTGTTTCGCTCTCATTAGAGCTCATCAGAGAGGTTTAGCTTTGTCCAGACACAAGGGAGCACCCAGTATAAGTCAAAACAAATCCCTTTCAGGGTTAGAGTGACGCATAAATTATGCAAAAAAAGAATAGAGAACTCTACGTAGTTCCCAATTTTAGGTGGAGAGCAGCTCTAGTAAGGAGCACCCTGCAACACCAGCGACACTCTAGATTTTCTCACTCAAATGATTGCTTATCTAGCAAAGTTTTTAAGCATTGGATCAGCACAGTGCTATCCATAGCGAGCTAGATAGTGACAAAGTCTTTTGCCATATGTACAGCAAAGTCTTTAAGCATAGGTTTGACACAGTGTCAACCTTGCTGAGCTGTAAAATGACAAAAGCCTTTTACCACTCCAGGCACAGTATTACAGCTTTGGACTGGTAAAGTACCGTCCAAGCCAACATGGAATGAGCAAAAGCAACCCCTGACATGTGCTTCGCTCTCATTGGAGCTCATCAGAGAGGTTCAGCTTTGTCCAGACACAAGGGAGCACCCAGTATAAGTCAAAACAAATCCCTTTCAGGGTTAGAGTGACGCATAAATTATGCAAAAAAGAATAGAGAACTCTGGGTAGTTCCCAAGTTTAGGTGGAGAGCAGCTCTAGTAAGGAGCACCCTGCAACACCAGCGACACTCTAGATTTTCTCACCTCAAATGTCTGATTATCTAGCAAAGTTTTTAAGCATTGGATCAGCACAGTGCTATCCATGCCAGGGTGCTCCTTACTAGAGCTGCTCTCCACCTAAACTTAAGAACTACCCAGAGTTCTCTATTCATACATATGAGCTATTTCTGCTCTGTCAGTCTTTAATAAAGGTGAAGTGTTATATGATATACCCTTGTATATTGTAATCTACCTTTGTAATTAATACCAAATGGAGCATACATTTATAAATGAGAAATGTGTGCACAAATACATGAATAAATTAAATGCAATGGGTACTCATAAGGACAAGACTAAGGGCCTGACTACGAGGTTGGTGGTCCGGGGACTGACATGGCTGCAGCTGCGGTCTGACCGCCAGCTTTTTGGCGGTCCAAATGCCGTATTACAATGTTGATGGTTTGTTGAGCTAGAGAGTGGCGGAGTCCCACCGACACCGCCAGCCATCTGCTGAGCACCTTGATGGTGGCTGGAGAAACGCAGCTGTCACGGTATGGGTAAGGTACTGCCTTGCACATTACGATGTGCTGTTCCGCTGATCTGACTGTGGTGGAAGAGACCACCTGCTACGAAATGGCAGAATTGGAGGAAATGGGGTACTGGCTCCCCCATTTCCTTCTTTTCCCTTCAGTCTCCAACATGGGCCTCTTCGTTCAGGGCCTCTCCTTCATGGCAGCATCTTCACCCCTGAAATTAAAATAAAAATAAATTTAAAAAAAGCAGGTCAGTACAGTTTGTATTTTTCTGCCATTGACAGGGCTGGGCATATATGGCCCAGTCACTAGCAATGGAATAGATCACGCACAAAGTATTTTAACACATGTGGCATGCATGTATGTACCTTTTGATCAAAATGTACACACCTTCATCAACACAAATATAAAAATATACCTTGTATTGCTGACTATGTCCCCCGCAGGGCCACTGGCGTCAAGTATACTGCCACTGGGCCAGCAGTAACGTTGTAATACGGCAGGCAAGAGACTGTCGACTCGGAAGTCGTTTTAGGACCGTCAAACTCATAATCAGGCCCTAAGGCTTATATCCAAAAATGATGCTTTTGTACTGGGGGGGACATATTTGAGGTTTCAGTCAGCCTGAAGTTTTGACAGTTGCATTATACCATGTTTATCTTATGCAATGAAAGGCAAAGACATAAATGTTATTTCCCATTTGATTTATTTGAGGTTCATGGAATAGGTGAGATTAAAAAATGCTGTAGTGTTTTTTTAAATCCCTCACATAAAGTGGGTCTCACAAAAGGTGTTTCTCTAGATGACTAAATATTAGCACTCTTTTGTAGCAGAAAATATACAGTATCAGTCCCACAGTACTGAACAAGATACAAAAATGTGAATGTAATATCCCCTCATTAATAGCACAGAAACCAGACAGGAAACGACCAAGTAACAGCAATGGAACGTAAGGTCTATATCTTACTGCTTTTTGTCTCCCACAATTAAACCACTTTAAGATCTGTTAGGAAATATGGGCCTCAACCACAAAGATTTTCTTTAGCTTAAGAAAAGTCTAAAACATCCATCAACGAGAAATTACAATTTTGAAGTTGTGGCACAGTGAATGAATGAGCAACATTTATAGGCTTAAAAACTCTAGATAGGAATATAGTGTAGCCTGGAGACTGAGGTGACAACTGTACAAATTTGGGACCTGAGTTTTATTTTCAGATTCTGTCTCTAGTGAAGTTCAGTGATCCAGTGTACTGGAAGGCCTGCAGGGACGTCAAAATCAGGAGAACTACCAACACATCCTTTTCTTGGAAAATCATAACATATAACTAACTCTTGCCCCTGACACCACGGTTTAGGCCATGGAAGGAAGGTGGCTACTGGATGGAAACAGATGCCACAGTGACAATTGAAGTTCTTTTTCTCTATAATCACCATCTGAAAACTGGTGCCTGAGATTCTGGAGAGTCAGCCCCATTCATTAGTGACCATGGGATCTTCATGAGTTCTGTCGGCAGTCACAGTTGTGCACATGACTGTAGAGTGTGAAGCTCGAGACTCCTTCCAGAGCTCAAGAACTAAAAATATTGAGAAAAATGGCATTGGTTCATAGTCTTCAGGATCCTTGACACAATATTGTGGTACACAATATTGTTAACAAAAATATTATGTCAAAAATATAGTTTAATATAATATTGTTCTCCTATAGTTATAATGGTAAGTACATATATATAAAATATCGTTGACACTAACATTGTCCAAAATGTAGACGAAAAATATATACTTATATAAACACACAAACACATATGTACTTGTATTTATATAAATATGTAAATCTTTTATAGAGTAATATAATTATAACACATTTAATTTACATTATATTATTTTTTTAAATATTGTAAATGTATTATGATAAAATATGTGTGTATGTATATGCATATACATATATATATATATTCATGATAATGCTTTTAAGATATTAATAAAATTCATATATAATGGGAATAAGTGAAGCTTGCTGAAATAAATGAAGTTTGACTAAAGGAACTACCGGGAGTGCAGTGTTTCTTTTGTTTTTAAATAATTAGGGGTTTGGTCTTTACCCATCACGCTGGCACCAGCAGATAGGCGCACCGCTTTTTGAAACCACATTGATTAATTTGTGTATATATATATATATATATATATATATATATATATATATATGTGTATATATATATATATATATATATATATATATATATATATATTATCCAATTTTCATTGATGTTCTCCTTCCATCGATACAGCAGCATCATTGATTCCAAAGTAATCATTCCACAACTCCAGATACCAAATGCAGGAAGCAACAAATTATTAATAATGATGAAAAATCATTTTATTGCCAAATAGCTCACACCAAGCCGCACCAGAGTGCTAACGTGTTTCATCAAACACATTAGTCTAGAAGACTCATGCTACCTTTTCCATGACCTTAAAAAACACTCACAATCACTCTTTATGTCACCAGTCCCAGATCTTGAATACTTTACTGGTTCATAGCATGGACAATTCCCCAAGTGAGCCCCACTAAGGGACAGTGTGCATTATTCAATTCAGCAATAATGTTAAAATATTCATTATTCGTTATGCTGAAAAAAAGTTTTTAAATATTCACAATATTATTGCACTTAATACTGATAATGTTGTTACATTCACATATTATCATATTCTTTGAACTTCAAGTTCATCATGATATACTATAATGTAACGTGCACTGTGCTTTAGTAAACAGTGTCATTCAATTGATCATATAGGGATTCAATACCCCTTAAATCTAATCAACCCTGAGACTATACCGATGCTTTGACCTGCTGGTACCAATCTCATGTCATCATTTCAAGAATGTAGCCAATATTGAGATTAAAGTGCTCGGTGCTCTGGTAACCAAATCATTCATTCTGAGGTTGTATTCCTACTTATGCACCATCTTGAAAAAGCATTTGATGTTATATTCGACATCAATGGGATATGCAAGAGCTCGTCACCTACAGATAATCCCTTTTGAGCAATCTAAAAATGTATATCAAAATTGGAAATCATGCTCATAAATATCACAGCTGAATCCCAGTAAAGTGCACGGTGCTAAACCTATACAAAATTTGCAAAATATTAAATAATGAAACCAGTTTCATATAAATACAATAATATTCATAAATGGCTCTCCAATGTTTTAACAGATTTTTTGTTGTTGATTTTTTAAGACCACATGTCAATAAGTTGTAACCTATACAGCAGCATATCAATAGCTAAGCCAGATATCGCCATCATCCTATGTCAAATATCTTAACTTTGTATGAATTCATTAGTTATCACTTTGTAATGCAATGTAGATGTATATATTGCTGCAACAAATTCTCAGATTTAAGTATGTTATTAACTTAAAACATACTATCAAAGAGCCCTGTCTCTCAATGCCTATATAGGTGCTAATGTAACAATTGCAAAAAAACCTGTATAAACCATATGGGTACTGACTGGATTAAACCTGATCAACTAGAACACAAAAGTAATTGATCTTGCCTCCCCAAAATCAATCAAAGAACATATAATAGGTTGTCATCCTATTTGTGCATTGGGGCATCTTGTCTTCTCATATTAGAAAGATATGTTGGCTCTCACAAGATGGCACCAATTCTAATTAAAGACAAATTCCTTGAGAATCGAAAGCAATATGTACTAATCCTAGTCCGATTTCTGATATGAAAGGGATGGCGATCTATCTGACGGCACTCATAAATACACCCAACTGTGAAATATATCATCAAACATTCATTGGTACCTAGCCAAATTGTGCAAACAAGCCTAGGTATCAAAGTTCATAAAGTATTAATGTGCAAAAATATATAGAGAGTAGCAGAACACCGAGTGGAAGCAACCTTAATCAAGTGCAAGCCCAAACAAGAGGAACAACATATATCCATAACCAAGGTGGTCACAGTCCAGTGGACACATCGGATTTGATAATCATTAGATTGTCTGTCTATGGACATGCACTTCCGCATCCAAATTGTGTCCCCACAGTCTTTCTGTCCCCAACAACAAAATCATATTAGATTCAGCTCTCTGTATCTCCAGTTCTCGATTCTCCAATCAAGCGTTTAGTTTTATATGTTTGATGCCAAAACGGTTAAACTGCTGGGGTCCCCTCCATGGACTTATCAATAGTGTGTAGCAATCGGATAAGCTCTGTCATGATTTTTAATGGCCTGCAAATGTAAGAAGCGGATCATGAGCTTATGGTTGGTACTTCCCACATATCTATTTTTAGACCTACACTGAAACACATATATCACAAAGACAGTTTCACAAGTGATTCA
Organism: Pleurodeles waltl; assembly: GCF_031143425.1. Lineage (NCBI taxonomy): Eukaryota > Metazoa > Chordata > Amphibia > Caudata > Salamandridae > Pleurodeles > Pleurodeles waltl. The sequence goes on from NC_090440.1 coordinate 1,765,676,720, forward strand.
TGAATGGCACATGTTCTTCCCTGCAGAGTTTTATATGTTTGAGTGTTGGTTTCTTACTGGCAAGCCTTGCAACATCCACACTGCCATCCACATAGAGTGTCACGTACTGCGCTGGACTTCTCACCTCTGGATTTCGGATTGGCGAATACACCAAGGGGGTCATTCTGACCCTGGCGGCCGGTGACCGCCAGGGTCACCGACCACGGGAGCACCGCCAACAGGCTGGCGGTGCTCCCAAGGGCATTCTGACCGCGGCGGTTCAGCCACGGTCAGAAAGGGTAAACCGGCGGTCTCCCGCCGGTTTACCGCTGCCCGATTGAATCCTCCATGGCGGCGGAGCGCGCTCCGCCACCATGGGGATTCAGACACCCCCTACCGCCATCCTGTTCATGGCGGGAAACCCGCCATGAACAGGATGGCGGTAGGGGGTGCCGCGGGGCCCCTGGGGGCCCCTGCAGTGCCCATGCCAATGGCATGGGCACTGCAGGGGCCCCCGTAAGAGGGCCCCACAAAGTATTTCAGTGTCTGCTTTGCAGACACTGAAATATGCGACGGGTGCAACTGCACCCGTCGCACCCCTGCAACTACGCCGGCTCAATTCTGAGCCGGCGTCCACGTTGCAGGGGCATTTCCGCTGGGCCGGCGGGCGCTCATTTGGAGAGCGCCCGCCGGCCCAGCGGAAATGTTTGAATGGCCGGTGCGGTCATTTGTCGGCGGGACCTTGGCGGACGGCCTCCGCCGTCCGCCAAGGTCTGAATCAGGCCCCAAGTCTTCTACAGGTCCTGGATGCTCCCAGATAAGGGTGACCCCTTCTAGTAGCCACGGTGCCGCTAGACAGGTTACGCCAAAGCAGACCGTACCCTCCAGAAGGAGTCCCAGAGGGAAAAAACCCCAACACAGGGGAAAAAACCTCTAACAGGAACTCCAGAAGGAAAACAAGAAAAAACAGGACTTGACAACAGGAAACAAAAATAGGCAATATCCAGGGTACAAGGCAGGAAAAAAGGAACAGGCAAAAATCTCCCAAGGCAAAAACAGGAACAAAGAACAGGCAAAAATCTCCCAAGGCAAAAGCAGGAACAAAGAACAGGCAAAAATCTCCCAAGGCAAAAAAGCAGGAACAAAGAACAGGAGCGAACAGCACAACCAGAAGGAAGTGTTTGCAACGCAAGGAGGAACAAGACTGACTGACTTATATACTGAGAAAAGGGAAGTGACATCACAGGAAAGGGAAGTAACACCATCTTGGATTGGGAAAAGCCCATAGACCAGTATAGGAAAAAGGAAGTAGTATAAAAGAAAAACAGAGCATGCTGGGACGAAAACACGAAGAAGACAAGATGGGCACAACATGGATAGAGACAGGCAAAAGGCCCAACAAAAAAACCACCACCAACAATAAAAGAAGAAAAAAGGCTACAAGTAAGTGTAGCGCGACCGGGAGCGAAATATATGCTTCCCAGAAAGCTTAGTCAAAAAACGCGGGGAACGGCGCTCCGAATATCGGTAGCGCATTCCACCCGCGAGGACAGAAAGAGACGCTGCGTCAGAGCGCGGCATTACAGTAGCTCCCCTCCCCGAGGCTCCAAGTTTGTCAGGATGATTGTCAAAAAACAGGCGAACCAAACGGGGAGCATGGACGGAGGAAGCATCTTCCCACGAACAGTCACTGAGGGGGTATCTTTTCCAGTGGACCAAAAACTGTAGTTTGCGTCGAAAAATTCTGGAATCACAGATCTCCTGGACTTCATACTCAGGCTGTCCGTTGATAGAAAGAGGAGGTGGACGTTGGAACTGGCGACGGTAAGGATCAGGAACAAAGGGTTTTAACTGGGACACATGGAAAACAGGATGAACCCTCCAGGTATGAGGTAAGCGGAGACGCACAACTACAGGATTCAGGATGTGCGAAATTCGAAAGGGTCCATAAAAACGTGGTTTGAACTTATTGGTGGAAAACCGGGATGGTAGAAATCTGGAAGAAAGCCATACCTTGTGGCCCACTTGATACAAAGGTGCGGCTTGCCGATAACAATCCGCCTTTTGCTTCATAGCTTGTTTCGAAGCTAGGAGAGTAGTGTGAAGTAGGCCCTGGATTCGACGGATCTGTCGTGAAAACGAAGTGACAGCAGGCACAGAAGAGGATGTTTGGGAAACAGTAGTGAAAGTCCTTGGATGAAATCCATAGGTACAATAAAAGGGTGTGGTCTTGGTCGCACTATGTAGTGTGTTGTTATAGGAGAACTCGGCAAGAGCAAGATATTCTGACCAATTGCTTTGTGTGGCATTACAGTAACATCTCAGATACTGCTGAAGTTCTTGATTCACTCGTTCAGTTTGCCCATTCGTTTGTGGATGGAAACCCGAGGATAAAGAAATCTCAATGTTAAAGAAGGCACAAAAGGCTCTTCAGAAACGTGAAACATATTGAGGCCCTCTGTCCGAAATGACCTCTAGAGGAAGACCATGGAGGCGAAAAATATCTCGTAGAAAAATGCGACTCATTTCTGGGGCCGTTGGTAGTTTCTTCAAGGCTGAAAAATGGGCCATCTTGGTGAATGAATCTACGGTTACCATGATTACTTGGTTACCAGAGGAAGTAGGTAGAGAGCATATGAAATCAGTGGATAGAGTACACCAAGGAGCGGAAGGAACCGGTAAAGGTCTTAATAAACCTGCCACCTTAGTTCGGGGTGTCTTAGTCTGGGCACAGACTGGGCATGCTGACACATAGGTTTCAGTGTCTGTCTTTAGTGAAGGCCACCAAAAAGATTGCTGAAGCAGTTCCTGGGTCTTCCTGATACCTCGATGACCGGCTATAGGAGAATCATGGCACATTTACAGGGCTTCTGTCTGCACTTTCTTGGTAGGTAGGAAGAGAGCATGTTGATGATAGAAGTAGTTGTCCTTCTTCTGCAAAAAAGGAGTCACTTTATCCCATTCTGAAGCAGACAGAAACTGGTACTCGGATTGAATGCGTTCTTGAAAAGATTGAGTAGCTCCGATGATCCTGCTAGATTCAATAAGATGTGGAGAGGAGTTCTGGGCTATGTCAGGATATCTGCGGGATAAGGCATCTGCCACTAAATTCTGGGAACCAGGTATGTACGTGATCACGAAATCGTACTGGCTAAAGAAGAAAGCCCATCGAGCCTGACGACTGTTGCGACACTGAAAGCTCCGAAGACACTGGAGATTACGGTGATCAGTCCTAGCTTCAAAAGGCTCTCTGGAACCCATCAGGAAATGCCTCCATTCCTTACGAGCTACTTTGAGAGTGAGTAGTTCTCGTTCCATTACAGAATAATTTCGTTCAGCCTCTGATAGTATATGGGACAGATAAAAGATTGGATGTTCCAATCCATCATTGTCTTGCTTCTGCAGCAAAACTGCTCCAATAGCTCTGTCTGAGGCATCAGTCACGACGATAAATTTCTTGGTATTGTCAGGATGACGCAACACGGGTGCTTGGGTAAAGGCTGTCTTTAATTCTTGAAACGCGTGTTCAGCCTCCTTGGTCCAAATGAAACCCTTCTTCAGGTTCTCTTTCTTAATTGTTTGTGTTATGAAACTTTGTAGGTGGGCAAAGTTCTGAATAAACTGACGATAAAAGTTTGATAACCCAAGAAAACATTGCGTTTCTTTAATGGACGTTGGAGAAGGCCAATCTAATATGGCACTGACCTTGTCAGGATCCATGGATATTCCGTGTTGATTAATACAAAACCCGAGATACCTTACTTCAGATTTATGGAACTCGCACTTCTCAGGTTTACAAAACAATTGGTTTTTTTTTAGTCTTTCCAGGACTTGCAGAACATGATCTACATGGTGCTCAGGATCACGGGAATATATCAAGATATCATCCAAATAAATGACTACATATTGATTGAGTACATCAGAGAACACTGAATCCATAAATCGTTGAAAAACAGAAGGGGCGTTGGTCAGTCCAAAGGGCATAACACGATACTCATAGTGCCCAAAATGGGTACGGAAAGCATTCTTCCATTCATCTCCTTCCTTGATCCGAAGGAGATGATAGGCACCCCGTAAGTCTAATTTAGTAAATATCTTGGCTCCTTGAATGGCATCCAGTATATCTCTGATTAAAGGCAGTGGATATCGATCCTTAATCGTTATTCTGTTGAGTTCACGAAAGTCCACACAAGGACGCAGATCCTTAGTCTTCTTTGGGACGAAGAAGAGAGGAGCCCCAGCGGGGGATGTGGAAGGAGCAATCAAACCGTTGTGTAAGTTGTCGTCTAAATATTCCCTTAACACCTTCTTTTCTTGGTCTGTCAGAGAATACGTTCGACCGAAGGGAACGACTTCATCAGGAATTAAAGGAATAGCACAGTCATAACTGCGATGAGGTGGCAAAATAGGATTACTAGGTTTCTGAAAAATCCCGATATATTCCTGATAACAATCTGGAACCCCCTGGATAATATTGATAGAGTTAGTGTTATCCTTAGTTGACTGACAGGACCTTTTTGGAGTCCAATAAGAAGTAGTAGAATAACAATTCTGTTGACAAAATGAAGATGTTAGGGATATAGTTTGTGTTTTCCAATTGATATAGGGGTTGTGTCGAGCTAACCATGGAATTCCCAAAATCATGACGTGATTTGGTGAGGCTATGAGATCAAAGGCAACGTGTTCTTGATGCCCCCCAAATGTCAAACAAAGAGTAGGAGTTGAGGCCACCACAGGTCCTGAGGTTAACGGAGAGCCATCCACTGTGTGAACCTGCTCAGGGGTTTCTCGCAGGCCTTGAGGGACGTACCGGACAACTACGGATCAGGTGGCCAGCCTTACCACAGAATAGGCAAAGTCCCCTTTATCGTCGTTCCTCCCTTTCTGACTCCGTCAATGGCCCACGAACCAGATCTATCTGCATGGGCTCTTCATGGCGAGGTGGAGAGGCTTCAGATGGACTATCTTCCGTTCGCCGACTGCTAGCATGGAAGGTACCGGGCTGGTATGGAGCTCTAGTTCTACGTCTTTCCATCTTGCGCTCTCGAAGTCTATACTCGATGTTCATAGATTGATCCATTAATTCTTTCAAAGAACAAGCTGGGGAAGAGTGTACAAGCTCATCTTTAATTTCTTCATGCAGGCCTCGGCGGAAAAGGGTTACGAAGGTGCGTTCTACCCAGGAGGTTTCAGCTGCCAGCTGTTTGAAGCGGGTTATATACTGTAGTACATCCTGATTACCTTGCTGAATGTCACATAAGGCTTCTTCAGCTGCTGCTTCTACCCCAGGTCTCTCAAACATTTGTTTGAAAACAGTCAGGAAAGCGGAATAGTTAGCCAGGACTGGGTCATCTGCAGAAACCAGAGGAGTCGCCCAAGCAAGCGCTGGACCAGACAAGGCGCTGATCAGATAGCCCACCTTAGTCTTATCTGAAGAAAAGTGGAGTGGACGAAAGGCAAAGAAAACCGTCAGGGTGTTCAAAAATTCCTTCATCTTTAAAGGATCTCCGGAATATCGAGGAATAGTAGCAGATACGGGTGGTATGTCCATTGATCGGGAAGACAAGACCTGTCGTAGTGCAGTGTTCTCTGCCCGTAACTGTTGTAACTCTAGGGCTTGTTGTTGGACAGTCTGTAACATAGCTTGAGCATTTTCTGACACCTCTCCCTGTGGATCTTCCATGGCGCTCTCGCAACGCAGAATCTTTTGGCGTTGCAATCTGTCACGTACTGCGCTGGACTTCTCACCTCTGGATTTCGGATTGGCGAATACACCAAGTCTTCTACAGGTCCTGGATGCTCCCAGATAAGGGTGACCCCTTCTAGTAGCCACGGTGCTGCTAGACAGGTTACGCCAAAGCAGACCGTACCCTCCAGAAGGAGTCCCAGAGGGAAAAAACCCCAACACTGGGGAAAAAACCTCTAACAGGAACTCCAGAAGGAAAACAAGAAAAAACAGGACTTGACAACAGGAAACAAAAATAGGCAATATCCAGGGTACAAGGCAGGAAAAAAGGAACAGGCAAAAATCTCCCAAGGCAAAAACAGGAACAAAGAACAGGCAAAAATCTCCCAAGGCAAAAGCAGGAACAAAGAACAGGCAAAAATCTCCCAAGGCAAAAAAGCAGGAACAAAGAACAGGAGCGACCAGCACAACCAGAAGGAAGTGTTTGCAACGCAAGGAGGAACAAGACTGACTGACTTATATACTGAGAAAAGGGAAGTGACATCTCAGGAAAGGGAAGTAACACCATCTTGGATTGGGAAAAGCCCATAGACCAGTATAGGAAAAAGGAAGTAGTATAAAAGAAAAACAGAGCTGGGACAAAAACACGAAGAAGACAAGATGGGCACAACATGGATAGAGACAGGCAAAAGGTCCAACAAAAAACCCACCACCAACAATAAAAGAAGAAAAAAGGCTACAAGTAAGTGTAGCGCGACCGGGGGCGAAATATATGCTTCCCAGAAAGCTTAGTCAAAAAACGCGGGGAACGGCGCTCCGAATATCGGTAGCGCGTTCCACCCGCGAGGACAGAAAGAGACGCCGCGTCAGAGCGCGGCGTTACATAGAGTTGTCATCCTCCACAAACATGCTCTTAGTTAAAATATCACCTAGTGATTTGGCCGTACAAAAATAAGCTGAGGGTGTTCATCGTGTTGTAAAATGTGCCAGTTCCGGGTAAGACTAGCTCTAATCTGTTGGTGTGTCTGATTGTATTGTGTATCCATCACTAAGAACTTGAAGGGGGTACCCACGTTCCTGGAACTTAGCCGTTATCAATGTGCCTTCCTTCTCAAACAACTCTTCACTAAAGTAAATCATGTGTGTTCTCAATAATTGGCTGTAGGGTATACTCCATTTAAGCGACTTAGGGTATCCACTGTTAACATATAGCATGGAGTTGCAAACTCTTGGTTTACCACAAATACAGGTATCAAGTTTATCTTGGTTCACTGCTAGGTGGACATCATGAAAGTCAATGTGCATTTTGCTCCAAGCTGCTGTCAGTTGTACCTTTAAGTCATTATCATTTAGCAGCCGAACAAACTCCTCTCCTCTCCATCCCATATTATAAACAAATCATCAATAAAGAGCACCCATAGCACTACTTTTTCCATATATTGTGTATGCCTGTCAGCCCATGCTACCTGTTTCTCTCACCAGCCCATATATAAATGTACTTATGTAAGTGCAAAGGAAGCCCCCATAGTAGCTCCTTGCTTCTGGAGAAAAAAATTGTTGTTGAACAGAAATACGTTGTGGGGTAGGCAAAATTATGACATGGATATAAGCATCTCAGTATGTTGCATATTTTAAAGGGCCGAGTTCTCAAAAAGTATTGGCATGCCTGCGAACCAAAGTCAAGTTTAATGGAAGTATAAAGGGAGGTCACATCCAGAGTAACCATAATATATGAATTCCTCCAGGGGATGTCATTGATCTTACACAAAACGTAATTAGTGTCTCATAAATAAGAAGATAATTCAGTTACGTATTGGTACAGGAATAAGTCTAGGAACCTAGATGTATTTTCTAACCGTAAGTCCATCACGCTCACTATGGGTCTCCCTGGAGGAGTAAACTTGTCTTTGTGAATCTTGGGAAGAAAATATATGACAGGAATATTGGGATGATCGATCTTCAGAAACGAGTATTCCTCAAATTCCAATAGCTCCTTTTTGAGCCATTCTCCAAGCATACTGTGATCCTGCTCAAGATGATTTCCAATAGGGTTTGTTTCTCATCTTTCTTAGTGATTATATTATAGTGATATATATATATATATATATATATATATATATATATATATATATATATATATATATATCATACATATGCAGTAAAACCATAAGAAATGTAAACTATTGAAAAAGACAATTAATTGAAAAATCCAAAAGTCACATTTTCAAAAAACTCTAAACATTAAGATACATTTTAAAATAAAAACAAATAATATATACTCTAAAGAAATAAACAATTAGGGGCATATTTAGGAGCCCCTAGTGCTACCGGAGCATTACTTTTTGTGATGCTCCGGTGGCGCAATGCCACCTTGTAAATATGCCCCTTCAGATGCAGCACTTTGCGTGGAAGGGGCATGCAATAGGTGTTGCTGTGGGCGTGCCACAGCAACACTTATTGCATTTTTACGCGGCCTCAGATTTACGAGTTTTCGTAAACCTGAGGCAGTGCCAAAATCTAATGCCACCACAGGGCTGGGGTTAGCATGGCCCAACGAGGAGGAATGCTTTCATTTCTCCTCGTTGTCTGCTGTTTTACTGTGTGCTGCATTTTGCAGCACACATAGAAAGAGCAAATCAGCATTTAAGATTGTTTTCTTCCTGCACAAGAACAATCTCCCCCTCAACGCAGCCATCCTTGCACTATGATGCAAGGGTTGCTATGTTGGCGCACAGCAGCAAATTTAGCACCGGCACAAGCAGAAGCACAGCGGTGCGCTGTATTCTACTAAATACGGTGCATACCTGCGTTTTGAAAATGACAGTGCGCGACACTGTCAAATTTGGCGCAGCACCGCAAACCATCATTTTCTATTAAATCTGGCCCTTAGTGCTATAGAATTTATTCAACCACTATTAAGAAAACTATTTGAGTTCAAGAATATTAAATGTACTATTCCCACTCTAGTTTATGCAACAGTAGCGAAAGTGGTGGATTTCGTAAGGGTTAGATTTACTATTTCTTCTCCAGTCACCACAATAAGAGGGAAAGTGTTGGACCTGGGAGGAGTTAGATTTACTAGTCCTACTCCAGTCAGTGCAACATTAGGTAAACCTTTGTAGGGGTAAAATACACTATTCCCAATCCAAACAGTGCAATACTAGCAAAAGTGTTGAACTTTGGAGGGGTAAAGTTAACTATTTCCTTCCAGTCTGTGCAACAGTAGAGAAAACATTGGATTTCGCAGGGGTGAAATTTACTATTCCCACTCCAAACAGAGCAATAGCAGGGAAAGTATTGGATTTTGGAGAGGTCAGGTTTACTGTTCCCACTGCAGTCTGTGCAACAGTAAGGAAAGCTCTGGATTTTAGAGGGGCGAAATCTACTATTCCCAATCCAATCAGGGCAACAATGAGGAAAGGATTGAACTTTGAATGGGTAAAATTGGAGGAGTAAACTTTCTCTGCAACAATAGGGAAAGTTAGATTTTGGAGAAGTAAAATGTACTATTCCCACTGCAGTCAGGACAACAGAAGGGAGATTGTTGGTTTTTGGAGGGGTATAATTTACTATTCACACCCCAAACAGCACAACAGTAGAGAAAGTGTTCTACTGCAAAGACCTTAATGTTACTATTCCTACTGCAGTCTAAGAATAGGGTAAATACTTTACATATCTGGGCAACCCGATGAATGTAAAAAAAGTATTAAACTCTTAATAAAAAAAAAAAATTACCAACATATATATGTATTTAAAAAAGTTATAAACAGTTACTCAATTTATATAATTACTATTCAATTAAAAATGAATAACTAATTAATAAATGTTTTTTCAGTTATTAATTCACTTTCCACTCTCTTCCCCTATAAACCTAGCAGTCCACATCTGAAATATAAGTACAAAATAACTATTTCCTTGTTTACATATTTGAAATATAGTAAATAATCAATTAACAATTAATAATTACATATTAATTAATGATTACTTAATTAACGTCCCACCCTATACCTTTACAAACCCAGCATCCTGCAACTTAAGTATAAGTAAAATAAATCAGTAGTCCATATTTTAAATGATTAAAAATCAAATAAATAATTAATTACAAAATAATTCTAAATTGTTAATTATTACTTAATTTACTTCTCACCCTACAGCATGCAAATAAACTATAAGTAAAATAAATATTTCATAAATTAAGTAAATAAAAATCAAATAAATTATGTACATTCATTTAATAATTAATTGTTCACTATTATTATTACTCAATTAACTATTTTATTTCCCAAGAACAATAAGCTAGCATTCTCCCAGTTTAAGGCCTTATTTAGACTTTAATGGATAGGATACTCTGTCAAAAAGTACATTCCATCTGCTGTATTACAAGTGCATCACACAATTGTAACACAGTGAACAACAATCCCCCATGTTTCAATCGAGTATCCTCACCATATCCTCGCCACCGAAGACAAATTAAACTGTGACATACATAGCACTCCTAAAGCTTGCACTACTACACTGTTGTTTGTATCTTCCCATCTGGAGGACTGATGATAAGTATTGTGAAACCGATTTCATTTTTGTCTTTTGATAATTTCTATAAATCCCAGTATTCATAGGCATGGTTGAAGTTCAGAAACCATGAAACCATTACCAAGCATATTGGGTTCAAGACCTTTATTAGTTGGGGCGTTGCTTGGATGCAGGAGCGCATAGCTGCTTAGCTCCATTTCTTCTCACGGAGGGAGCAAAATGAAATGATTCCATGATTATTGGGACCTGTCTTCACCAGAACAAAAGAAGTCCCTGGCATTGGAACATGCCTAGATGGAGGATTGAACTTTTACTCTTGCTAATAAGCTCCCCGAGGACCAAAATCTGTGGTTTTGCACAATCACTTCACTGCATCCACAAGATTGTGACGCCGCTCAGAACAAAACTCATGTTACTCTGCAAAAGAATGAGCAAGCAACTATTTCACGAGCACCACCCCCTTCTTGAAAAACTGATGGTACTGTGTTAATTCGTAACTAATAGGAATAATCTTTTAAGCACTAACGTTTCACCCTGCCTTGATCCATTATCAGCATTGCCTGACCTTAAAATGGCAGTCATAAATCACTGCCATCAGAATTGAACCTTGAGAATTCAGAGCTATTGGAAACTCCTCGCATTGGAATAAAACTTTCTTGACATCGGAAAGTGCCTTGATCAAAGAATGATATTTCGATCCCTTTAATATTATTCTTAAAGACCACACTGGGAAGACTTATACCACATATCACTAAATCCTTAAAATGGCAACCGTAATAGCAAACTTCGCTATTGTCATGCGGTGAGGGGTTAAAAATACAGTTATGTTCCGGGCACTGCTCTCTCAAGTTTTAACAATTAGCCATAACATGCTACAGCCTCACTTATTCTTGATTTGCCATCAGCATTGCCTGATTTTAGGATGGAAGCCGATCCAAATCTTGTTATTCTGCTTTAAATCTTTCTCTCCATCAACCTGCCCGAGATCTGAACGGATTCCCACCAACTGCTGCCCCAAAGTTATCACCTGAGTGCTACAGTAGTCAGTTTATACCTTAAGCAGATGTGCTCCCCACACTATAGGGGTCATTATGACCCCGGCGGTCAGTGCAATAGTAGCCGTAGTACCACCAACAGGCTGGCGGTTCATACCGCCATATTATGATATTGGTGGTTTGGCAAAAGCCAAACTGTCAATGTTACACACCGACTGACAACAGTCTCCAGCACGGTGGCCGTCACTAGGCCACCTACAGCAATATGACCCCGCCCACCGCCATGGTTTCCGTGGCTTTTGTACTGCCATGAAAACCATGGTGGTAAGCACTATCAGTGCTAGGAAATTCCTTCCCTGGCACTGATAGGGGTCTCCCCTGCCCCTCTCCCCATCCCCAGAGTCCTCTCCCACTCTCCCCCTCCCATCCCCCAACATAAACACACATACACATATGGCAAAACACACGCATTCACACATCACAACATACACGCACACTCACATTCATACATGCGCACACGCATCACACACACCCCACACCTGCATGCACGCACACAGACACAAACACACACCCCCCCAGTCACAGCACCGCCCCCTCTCCTGTCAGAGCACCCGATTTACCTGCTTGCAGGGGGTCCTCTGGCAGGAGACGGGACGCAGTGCTGCTGCCAGCAGCAGCATCCACCAGCAGAACATCGCCAGGCCATATCATGGGTCATGATACCGTTGTCAGCGTTCTTCTGGCATGGCACTGCTGCTGGCAGGAGTGCCACCTTACCGCCGTTGGCCGCCATGACCGTAGCCAGAATTCCGCCAGCCTTCTGGTGGAATTCTGGCTACGGTCATATTATGGTGGACGGTAGGTAACCATGGCGACGGTCTTTTGGCGGCCGTCGCTGTGGTTTTAGGCGGCATTTACCGCCATTGTCATAATGAGGGCCACAGTCTCCTTTTCTGTGAAGAACAATTGAGGAACAGGTCTCTTAGACACATAATGAAACCAGATGTTGTGCCAGGGCCTTGCAGATGCTATAAGACTACCATAGATCTGCAATACTGTGCTATCTCAATCTCACTTATTCCACCGATTGGCAAAATAGTACCCTTAATTATCTAATAACTAGTGGAGTTGTTTGACTCTACTATCACTGAAGCATTACAAACTACACTCTAAAAGTAAAAAACCTGCTATCTTGCCTCAAACATCCAGTTCCAAAGAAGCTCATGACAGCAGATCATACCTGCAAGATAACCAAGATGACGGACAAAGAATCCAAACCTTGCTTCAAATGATCAAAGGCCGAACCACCCTCTCCAGACTCACCCATCAAGAGCAAGATGGACATCAATAACACAATGGGCATGATACTCAAAGAATTTGATGAATTACATGATCTAGCGAAGTCCACAAATAAAAACACAGACTCTATGCAACTAGAATTAACTTAAGGGTGGATATCAATATTCTGAACAACAAGATAACAGATGCAGAACAAAGGATTAACATTGTGGAAGGCTTCACAAACCAAACAACCAAAGACCTACAGGCACTCCGTCTTTCTACAAAATGAATGAAAAAAGACTTTGCTGAACTTGAAAATTAAAACAGAAAGTGGAATTCAAAATGTTTGGAATTCCCAAGCGCTCTGAGGGTGCCTCTAATTCCGGCATATCTTTCCTTGAGAACTGGCTAAATCAAGTGACTGGTCTCAGATTCTTCAAAGAGTTCAAACTTGAGAGAACCCATTGAGTCCCATCCTTCAAGCCATCAAACAGAAACACAACAAAACCGATAGTTTGTAAACCTCTCTGTTACCAACGTGCTGAAGCCATATTGTCTTACATGTGTAAGAACAAGCACATCACCTGGAACAGCCACAAAGTCTGTAACTCGCAGGATTAATCCAAATCAACGGTGGAAACCAGAAAAAGATTTCTTGACGTTATGTAACAGGCTGAAAAATATAAATCTTCAGGACCAGCAAGTTTCAAAATCCTGGTAAAATGAAGGTTCCATACCTTTGAAGGTCTGAAAGACCTTTCAAATTTTCTGGGCAAGATCACCGAGCAAGAAATGGAAACGTCCAGATCGTCATCCAATAAAAGGAAATCATAAGTAATTCATGACTACTTTATGGCTGACTCCGATCCTGGCTGTCAACTACAATTCCTATTTGCTTATAACTTTGATAAGTATATCTTATACCTACAGTTATATATATGATTAAACTAAGTGCCAGATCTGACCACTTATATGCATTATCTAATGTAAATGGTCATACCCAATTTCTAAACAAGAAATTCACTTACGGCCTTACTGTTTGTTAACATACTGCCTCAGACACCATGCCTCAAATATGTTACTCAGTTAAACTTTAACATACTGTGATTTCAGAAGACAAAACTGTTATCTTTTTATATAATACCTCGAGTTATCTTCTCTTCTTGCTATGTCATCATCCATGATATTTCCATGACGCACACTATACAAGCAGTTAACCACAATGCCTACACAGCTTATGTACGTTCGGATCATTTATAGGAGGTTGCTCTTTCTGTCCACCAAATATCCTTCTTTATTTTAAAGCATCTAGTCACCAATAGTTTCTTATGCTCCCTCTAGGGCTTTTCAAAACCATCCCAGTTCACTTTGTTCATGTTCATGTTGAACAGGTTCTGACAGAAATTACTGCTCCCCACTGGAGGACAGACGCTCTTTATCATCGCTTCCTCTGAGTTCAGTACTTGTAGGGTGGAGGGTGGGAGGGAGGGACAAGGGGATGGGGATGAGGGTTTTCCTTCTTTTTTTTTCTTTTTCTTTTTGTTCGTTGTGTAATTTCCATAAAGATGTTTTTCCATGTCACTAGTGCAAAAACTGAAAATGATACCAAACACTGGGGAGGATTTTGGTCTTTCTCACTAGCATATATGAAGCCAAAACCCTATACGATGCAAACCCATCTAACACCAATGGCGAAGCCCATAACCCTTTGTATTTAGCATTAAACTTAGTGACCATGTCACACTATACAATCCATTATCTAATTAAGTATTTGACTCCTCAGATGCACTTATTTGACACTCTGACTCAATATCAATCATCACAGAATCATGCCTGGTCGAACTATAACACATAGGGCCTGATTACAACTTTGGAGGAGGTGTTAATCCGTCCCAAAAGTGACGGATATACCACCAGCCGTATTACGAGTTCCATAGGATATAATGGACTCGTAATACGGCTGGTGGTATATCCGTCACTTTACCGTCACTTTTGGGACGGATTAACACCTCCTCCAAAGTTGTAATCAGGCCCATAATCTTAACATTGTCTCCATCAACGTCAAGGGGTTAAACCACCCAGTAAAAAGAAGTAAAATAATGGACTACCTCTTTAAACCAAAGGAGACATCATCCTCCTTCAAGAAACAAAAAACACTGTCAAAGCCAGTTCTTTAAAAAATAATTTGATCACTGAAGTCTATTGCTCCCCTGCAGTGCACAAAAAGAAAACGGGGTTACTACTCTGATCTCTAAATACACTAACATTACCTTGAAAACAGCACCACAGATGAAGAAGGTAGATGGGTCGTTACTACTCTACGCAGAGAAGATTCACTGTTTCATGTAATCAATATTTATGGCCCTAATAAAGAAGACACCTCCTTCTGGACCAAACTTTAAGAGACCAAACTTATCATACTAGGTGGTGACTTTAATCTTCTTCTCGCCACGACCCTTGATCGTCAATCCACTTATAGGTACCACCCACCCAAATCTCTTAAGATCCTAATAAACATATGCCCTAAATACGATCTCAAAGACATCCCAATATGAGGGATTATACCTTCCACTCAACGCTGCATGGGAATTGACTACATACTAATTTCTTGTGCCAATACACATTTGATAGACCAAACAAATATACCTTCAAGACTACTTTCTGATCATTGATGTATTACCACAGTACTAGCAGGTACCGATCCTAAAGCCCCCACAAAATATGGCGCTTCAATAATGATATTCTAACCAATCCAGACAACAAAACGAAAATTGAGGAAACTATATCAGATTACATCCTTGACAACACCTCACCTGATGTAAACATACAGACACTTCGGGACGCCCTCAGAGCAACCCTGAGAGGAACCCTTATTGACATGAAGACTAGAAAAAAGATAATTCTACACTACTGCAACTTAAAGAAGAAATTCAACAACTCAAAACTGCACTCATCAAAACCTTATACAAAAACACCCTCTCCTTACCCACACACAAACAATACAAATACAACAAAATCTTAAGTGAAAAAGCTGGTGTGTGAATTAACAGATTCAAAGGCCTCAAACTATATGAAGCTAACAAAGCTGGTAAAATGTTGGCTTCATACCTCAAACACAAACAAAACCAAAAGAGAATATCCCCAAAAATGGATAATAAAGTAACTCATACTAATCCCCAACTGATATTAGACACTTCCAGGCACTTTTATGAAACACTGTACTCTATCAAAAATGCACTCCAGATCAATGTACCAACTATCTAAACAAACTACATTTACCTCGTTTATCTGAGGAAAATAAAGCATTCTTGACAAAACCATTTACTCTAAGGGAAATCACTGACACGATTGAAACCCTCAAAGAAAACAAAGCTCCAGGTCCAGATGGCCTAACAGCCATATTTTATCAAAACATTTGTGCAGTCACTCACAATAACCATGCTAGAACTTTTTCAACGATTTCAACTTCTGGCACTATTAATGGCTCCCCAGCAGAGGTCAACAAAGAAGGGAAAGATCTATTGCTTCCCAAAAACTACCGACCCATCTAATTAATAAACCTAGGTCCCAATTAACAAAGGTTAACTTAGGCCAAAAGTCTAAGTTAAGACCTAAAGTCATACTTTACTGCGAGTACAGTTTTGCTCTAAGTTTAGACTTTTGGTGTAAGTGTAGACTTATGGCCTAAACTTTCACCAAAAGTCTAAACTTAAACCAAAAGTCTAACTTTACTACAAGTAAAATTAGACACTTTTCTACAAGTAAAGATAGACTTGTGGTCTAAGGTAAACTTAGACCAAAGTCTAACTTTACTACGACTTTTGGTGTAAGTTTAGACCAAAAGTCTAAACTTACACCTACGAGTAAAAAACTATGAGTAAAGTTAGACTTTTGGTGTAAGTTTAGACTTTTGGTCTAAACGTACATCAAAAGTATAAACTTAGACCAAATGTCTAACTTTACAGCAAGTAAAGTTAGACTTTAGGTTAAAACTTAGACTTTTGGTCATAACAGACTTTTGCCCTAATTTTACCTTTGTGAATCGGGCCCATTGATCATAAAATATATTCGAAAATTCTAGCCAAACATCTTGTGCTTGGACGGAAGCGGAAGACGGAAGCATGAGAGACGCACTCTTGTCACATCCTTTGCCCATCCAGGTAGTGGGAGGCAGAGCTTGCTTGCCGCGCACCGTAACGTCGGAACGGTGTGCTGCCGGAGACAGCTGCCGGAGACACCGGAGACACCGTAGTTGAAGGCAGCTCCGGTGTGAGGCGAAAGGTGAAAGGAGAAACTGGACGCTGTAAAGCGGTGAGGAACCCACTCGACCACTGCATAAGGACTCCTGTACGAGAGGGGCTTTTATGCCATGCAGGGCTTATCAGCCCTGTTTTCGCAGCAGTAACTGCGTTTGGAAGCACAGCGGGGCAACTTGGGGGGGGTGACTTTCTTGTTGCATTACTGCCCCCCCATCCCTCGCCCCACTGCCTGATTGGCCCCCTCGGGCAGTGGTTGCTGGTCCCTGGCACCTGGACTCCTGGGCCTGCTTGTGCCTGTTTGTGTAGGGATATCTGGGACACCTAGGTTTGGGGGGGGGCACGCAAGGGGCCTCGCTCGGCCGGCCACCCCTACCGGACGACAGGCGCCCCCTCGGTGGAGTGGACTTTGGGACTTTGGGCCTGGGCCTGGGCCAATAGCGTCCCTTGGACTTCTTGGACTTCTTAGACCTGCCTGGATCTCCCACATAGGAGCTTTGCAGGAGGCGGTGGCTTCAGGCAAGTTCCTGCCATCCTGTAAGTTGGCCCTTGTGATAGTGTTGGGGAGCATGCTGAACTGTTGCATAGGCTGTAGACAACGGGTTCTTGACGGAGGCGGCTGGCGCTAGGCCAGTGCGGCTTGTCTGGACCGTGTTGCCTTGCTCCTCCTGCCCTCCTGCCTCCTTCTGCCCTTTAACCTAAACGGCCCTCCCTTATTCCTTCCTTATTTCAAGTCAGCCAATCTTAATTGGAGCACAGCTACCCTACAAGTGTTCAAAGCAACCCATTAAGGATTTAAAGACTTAAGGATCTACTCACCTACATTGAGCACCACCTCTCTTTGATTTTCTCCAGATTTTAAGGAAGGGTTTGGTGCCTGTCGCACAATGAGGTCTGGCAAAGTAAGGAAGGAGCACCCAAATCTTCAAAAGGGCAAGAAATGCCGCAGTGGTGCTGATGTGGGCAGTGCCACTTCACCACCAGTCTCCAAAAAGTGGTCTTACCCCTTCACCAATTGTAATTACAGCAGCACTTCTTTCACCGGCTGCTGATCTGCCCAGTCTAGCAACTTTGAAGTCTCAGCCTTCTGCTGTCCTCACGCCGCATCTATGACCCTCAAAGCTGCGTGAGTCTTCTCATTTGACTTATTTCAAGAAAAAAACAAAGTTGGAACTTTTGGGAAACGGTGGGGAGATTAAGTCAGAGTCAGGCTGGAGTGTTCCCACAGAGTCTGCAGTTATCGATCCTCTACCCATTGCTTGCGGTTATCTCACAACAGCAGCACAAGTCCACTGTCCAGTTTTTTCTGTCTCCCCCCAGTTAGTATCGCAGAGTGAAGTAAGTCACTCACTGCTTCATGAGGACCAGCCGTCTGCATTTCTGTCAAAACACGATCTCTCACCAACTATTATCTCTAGTCACCACTCTTGAAACGCAGGGGAGCCGGTGCCTTCTTCAGTGGCTTCTCCAGCGGTCCCCCATCGGTAGGCTAGGCAGGATGGGTTGACTGTGGGCTGCTGCGAGTCGCCGCAGGATCACAGCATCCCTCCGCTACCCAGCCCTCCGGCACCGCAATGGACCCAGAGTTCAACTGGCAGCATCCATCCAATGTTACCAATAAGGTCTTTTAGCAGGACTGTTCTAAGCCTGCAAACCGAGTTAATTGAAGGCAACCTCAATGATCAATCACTTCTTGACATTTCTTGTCTTCAATCTGATCCCTTGAGCGGTGCTGACAAAGAACTTAACCCTGTGCCTTTCCCTACGATCATGGCAACTGGTTCAGTTTGGCCTCAGCTTCTGCAAACCCTCTAATCCACTGTGCTGGCCTTGAACTATCACTCTGCCAAATTGGACATCCAATTTGATCTACTGAGCACATTGGCTTCCTATGTAGCTGGTATTGATCAAAAAATTGAAAACCTTACCCAGTTGATTACTAGAGCACAGTCAAGCTCCAATTTTGTGCAATCAACATGTTGTTGTTCTCCAATTGTTGGAAGCCTTTCATCTTTACCCACTTTTCTAAGTTCGGTTGAATGTGAAATTAAGAGGCTATCTTTAGCTCCTGTGCCCCTGGTGCCCCCCGTCGAGCCTAAGCTCACTCTCTGATTTGGCCCGGGGGCCAATTCAACCGAAAACATTGGACGACTACTTTC
Source organism: Pleurodeles waltl (assembly GCF_031143425.1). Taxonomy (NCBI): domain Eukaryota; kingdom Metazoa; phylum Chordata; class Amphibia; order Caudata; family Salamandridae; genus Pleurodeles; species Pleurodeles waltl. Next base: position 1,765,695,606 of record NC_090440.1, read on the forward strand.
TTCCAGCCAAGAGTGTAACCACCGCCAATCTTCCTCGTCCAGTCGCTACTGGAGTCCAGGAGCATGTCATTGAGGCCAACGGCGCTGTCACAACTCCTTCCTTTCCCGAACTTGAGCCTACGGTAGCTGCCTCTTCCCATTTTCACTGCACTCCTGCACAACCTGTTTTAGTTCATCCAACGCTCTCAGGAGCCGATCCCGTGGGTCATCCGCCGCTGAGCAAGAGGGAAAAGAAAAGACTCTGTAAACAACTGAACAATAGGGGGAGCCAACCTCCGCAAGGATTTTCAACAAATGCTCAACTGTTGGTTCATCCTGAGGCGCAGCAGCTCTCGCAGTTGCAGGGTACCCATAGGGTGACATCACCATCCATTTCCTCGCTGACCTTACCTGTTGGCTCTTCCCCCCAGATTGAGCCTGTTATGGGGCTTTTCGGTCAGCACTACTGTGCAGGGAACTGATCTCCCCTTCAAGGACCATTTGATTTCAGCTGAGAAAGGCAACAGAGGCAGTGTGCCAGTTTCAGTAGCCCCACATCGGGATAGTGGGGTACCTGCTTGCCCTGCCGCCAAACAGTTTGTATCCGAAGCTGTTCATGGGATCGCTGATGGTGATGCTTTGGACCCTGATTCTTCCAACTTCCTCAAATTGCCGCTTGAAAATAGAAGCAGCCCTCCTGTAATTTTGCCACCTAGCCTTCGCCCGTCTCTGCCGAGATCCCAGCCTTGGTGGGCCCTGCAGACTTTCGCAATGTAGAGGAACAGCTACAGCCTTCACTCCCCTTGTGTCCCTCCACGATTCCATTGGATCGTTCAACTCTCAAACTTGTTTTTACCCCAGAGTATCGCTCCAGGGGCCCTCATGATATATTGAATAGGGGGAACATTTTGAGAATCTTCAATGCTATCCCGGATCTTAACTACATTGGTTCCTCTAGGGGGCCCTATCCAAGGGACTCCATCTTGGTTTCGCTAATTTCTGCCACAATAGCTCACTCTATTCTCTCTAAGAGAGACTCATTTTTTTTGTGGGGCATCGCAATAACTCCCTACAAGGAGTCTGGTTATCCTGTGTTACTATCAGAATCCCAAAGTTCAACGGCCCCCACAGTATTGAAGCCCTTTTCAATCTTGAAAAGTGCCCTAGGTGGCACCTCTATTTTTAATGGCACTTTTCGTACTGGTTCTGACTTCCAGGGGTCCATTAATTGGGATTGGTTGCCATCCACCCTCTCGCATTGACGTTCCTATTGTCCCCACGGGTGGGTGGTGCTGCTCCAACACTTGGATATCTGTCCTTATGTTGATGGAACATCAATGGGGTTGGGCATAATTTTGCCTCAGCTGACCTCTTAACATTTTCTTAACAGTTACGATATAATCACTCTTCAGGAAACCTGGGACGAGCACAGCTGTCCATTGCTAGGGTATTTAGAAATATGGAAATCGCCCCACAGAACGAGCAAGAATGGCCGTGCTAAGGGAGGATTGGCCATCTATGTAACTGTTAAACCAAATAGGAGTATATTGCCACTGGTTTGGGATGATAATTGGATTCAGTGGACTGTTATAAGAAATGGGACTGCGCAGCAAAGGATTAAAGGGGCAGGTTATCTCGACTGATGCAGATCATGGACATCCTAGTTGAGGAATACCCATGTGCTAATTATATTATAACTGATGATTTTAACATGAATCTGTTACAGGACACAATGGAGGCTATTGAGGGTCCCGATTGTGGTAACCGCCAGTTAATTCCCGATCAGTTAAGGCCACAGGGTTGTCTGCACTCCCCGTTGGGAGAGTATTTAGTAATGCACCTTAACAGTATGGGCTTTAAAGTCTTGAATGATCGTTTATGTGACGACACCCCCTCCCACCCCCGAAGGATAAGTTCAGGTGGTTGCTCACACTCCTATTTAGACTACACCATTTGCAATATTGAATTATTTCCTCTTATTGAAAGGTTTTTGATATCGCCTCGGAGTGAGAGCGACCATCGTCCACAAACCGTATCTATCAAATCCAGATTTCCTGCTCATGATGTTATGTGGGCAGTGGGTGGTGGTGTTTGTTTCGAGTCACTAAAGCGCATACAATGGAATGCTTCTATTGGTGGCATAGTATTGACTGAATGTATTAATTTTTTGGACTCTGAGGGATCGGGCTGTGTGATTCCAATTCAGTTATGGGTTAAACTTTCTTGCCTTTTATGGTCTAAGTTCCACCAACCTGCACGTAAATGAGCTCCATCCCAGTCCTTTGCAATCTCTAGGGAAACTAGGATTCTAAAGAAAGCACGTAATAGGCTAGGCAGTTTTGTGGCAAGAAATTAGTGAGTCGAAATCGAAGTGTACTTATTCTAATTTCTTGGATGAATGTAAACAGCAACTAGATGCAGGTGATCTTTGGGCAACTAACCACCCCTACTCTCTGTTTAAACTAGAAATTAAATGGCTTCTTCAATTTCGACATACCCCCTGGAAACCACAACATAGATCCATGTGGAAAACCCTAGATAACTATTTTGCTTCCAACAAACCACTGTAAATAGCAGACCCTTGGCCGATGCCCTAAGATCCTGATACGGCTGACTCCTACTGTTGGACTTTTTCCCTTTAGCAGGGTCATCTCCAATCTTTTTCCCTCCTGCCTCCTATTTTTTCTGACCTGTTTCTGTTGGCTTTTGAACTCTGAGCACTTTACCAGTGCTAAAGTGCATATGCTCTCTGTGTAAATTGTATGGCTAATTGGTTTATCCATGATTGGCATGTTTGATTTACTAGTAAGTCCCTAGTAAAGTGCACTAGAGGTGCCCAGTGCCTGTAAATCAAATGCTACTAGTGGACCTGCAGCACTGGTTGTTCCACCCACCTAAGTAGCTCTGTAATCATGTCTCAGACCTGCCACTGCAGTGTCTGTGTGTGCAGTTTTAACTGTAAATTCAACTTGGCAAGTGTACCCACTTGCCAGGCCTAAACCTTCTCTTTTTTCCCTTTTCTTACATGTAAGGCACCCTTAAGGTAGGCCCGGGGTAGCCCCCAGGGCAGGTTGCAGTGTATAGTTAAGGAAGGACATATAGTAATGTGTTTTATATGTCCTGACAGTGAAATATTGCTAAATACGTTTTTCACTGTTGCAAGGCCTGTCCCTCTCATAGGTTAATGTGGGGGCTACCTTTAAATATGATTAAAGTGTAGATTCCCTTTGGGAGCGGACAGACATGTGGAGGTTGGCGTCTCTGAGCTCACAATTTAAAAATACATCTTTTAGCAAAGTTGATTTTAAGATTGTGTGTTTGAAAATGCCACTTTTAGAAAGTGGGCATTTTCTTGCTTAAACCATTTCTGTGACTCTGCCTGTTTGTGGATTCCTCGTGTGGGTCAGTTTGACAGTTGGGCTGGTTGCACCTCTCACTAGACAGTGACACAAAGGGAGCTGGGATGTAGTCTGCATTTCCTGATGAGCCATCTGTGCTAGGAGGGAGGGGAGGAGTGGTCACTCACACCTGAAAGGGCTGTGCCTGCCCTCACACAATGCAGTCTCCAACCCGCTGGTGTGTGTCTGGGGCCTGGCCTGGGCAAGGCAAGATTTCACAATCAAGAGAGACTTTCATTTGAAGTAGGCCTTCTTCAAAGGACAAAATGGGTATAAGAAGGGCACCCAAAACCACAGACTTTAGAACACTTCTGGAAACTAAGAGGAACCTCTGCCTGGAGAATAGCTGAAGAGCTGAGGAAGAAGAGCTGCCTTGCCTGTCAATGTGCATTGTGGAGCTATCCTCCAGTTGCTGCTTCTGCCTGTGCTAGAGGACAAAGACTGGACTTTGTGTTGCCTTCCTTCGTGTGAAGATCTCCAAGGTCTTGATTTAGAGCTTGCCTCCTAATATTTGAAGTCTCAGGGGCAGCAAAGACTTCTCTCTGCCAGCACCTGGAGTCTCTGGAGAGACTCCTACTCTGCCAAGTGGTGCCTATCCAGTTCCTGGGACCCTGAGAGGGGAAGCTGGCAGCCCAAGAATGAGAAATCCACGCACAGAACGCTGTGCGGGGGAAAAGATCGCTGCGACTCCGATCTGCGGCTGAAAAATCTACACGCCACCGGCTTTCACGGCTGAAAATCGCCTGCAAAGCGAATCGAAGATTGATGCCCAGGCTGGAGAAACGACGCACAGCATCGCTGACGGAGGCTGGTGGGATTGCAACCCGTGCTGCGTGGTTTTCGGATCATCATGTGGCTGGATTTCCGACGCAAACACCGCTGGGCGTGTAAAAACAACACAAGGCCTGCCCGGATCCGAGAGTGTTGACCGAATCGATGCATCGCTCTCCTGCGGAGAGAAGAAATTACGCATGCCAACCCGACTAGAGGAGAAACCATACAAGGTCTCGCTCATGAGTGAAATCGACGCATCGCAAGCCCTTTTTGATGCACACTCACCCGTGCGGGATTTTTTTTGACGCACCCAACGTACATTTTCACGCTAACAGCGTTAGTGTTTGTATAAAATTACATGAAGACTCTTTTTGCATTTTCAGTGACAACTTGACTTGTGTATTGTGGATTTTTGTTGTTTTGGTCTTCTTTTGTTTAGATAAATATTTTCTATTTTTCTAAACCTGTGTTGTGTCATTTTGTAGTGTTTTCATTAAGTTACTGTGTGTGTTGGTACAAATACTTTACACCTAGCACTCTGAAGTTAAGCATGCTGCTCATGCCAAGCTACCAAGAGGGTGAGTGGGGGTTAGCTGAGGGTGATTCTCTTTTACCCTGACTAGAATGAGGGTCCTTGCTTGGAAAGGCGGTAACCTGACTGCCAACCAAAGACCCCATTTCTAACACCTTCCTATGAGCGATATGGTATACCTAAACAACATAGGTGACCTTGACAATTCTTTTTGCATATTCTCTTCTATTTTTATACTAAATCCAACCATTTAACCACTATGATATTATGTATGGATTGACACCTATCTTGTTTATAATATCATATCCTACCTTCCAAGTGACATGTGACCCATGTATGATCCTAACCCCTTTTTTCTTTTCTTTGCTCCTTTTAGTGATATACAGTTCTGTTTTTGTTTCTGTTGCATGCTACAATTAATAAAGATTATCTTGAAATGAAAAAAAATAGTTTTTGTCTTTTTGATGGTGTGAATGGACTGGCTCGTACATTTCAAAATCCCCATGTAAAATGGGGGTTATGGGCTATAGGGGCATTCTGTTAGTTCCCCTACATTTCTGTCATCACTCTGTGCATAACCTGACATGGCTGCTGGCTGCTCAACCTTTTTGCAATGGGGTAATCGCATAATTTATGGGCATTCAACTACAAAACCGTATGCCTCGACCATGACATTTTAAAATTTCTGCTGATCTACTTTGTCAAATTTATAATTGAGGCATGGACAACTTTCCGGGTTTTTTGAGTTCTTGAGCAAATCACAGTGTGGAAACAAGAATGTCGGGATCGATGAAAGTTTGGCCTGTTGAACGGTCCCAACCACCCCCCCATAAATGATTCGCTGGTTCTAGACCATCTGATATTACCTCCTTACTTACACTGTGACGTCAAAGCTCTTATGTCGTAGATGTACAGTAGTGTGTTCCGCCCCACCCTGTATTCCTCAGTAGTAAGCGGCATTTAATCAAGTTAGTAGTTGGAGGCGCTTAGCTATAGCTTTTTACATTGTCTGGCATGCTGCCCCCAGAATGTTTTCCATAACAAATCGTATTTCGGTGATATGTTCTTTCTTTCTGCATTCAGCGATGCCTTGTATGGGTTCCAGGACAGTTTCTGCTAACTAGCGTTTGCCGCAGCAGATTATCAGATCACGTTACCATGGTAGCTGGGGTCGCGGCTAGTTAAATAACCCCTTTGCCAATTTCTGAAGATCTCTGGCTACCAGAAGCCGCTTTGCAGCGCGTAAGAGTGTTGACTTCCTCTGCGGGCACTTTACACACAGACTTGGCCCCAGCACTTGACATTTCGAAGCCGTGTACTCATGAATCAAACGAGGATCATTTCAAATGGATTCTGACTGTCTGAAACCACCCACATGTTCAGTCAGAAACACTTATTCAAAATGCTTCCAGAAGGCACTTCTCTGCCCTGCAGGCTGGACGGATGCATTACCAGGGTTAGTCTAAATAGAGGTCGTCAGCCATTAGAAAAGAAAATTAGCCAGTTTAGTCAGAAACGCCACGTTTTCCACTGCCTATTGAGTTACTATTTACAATCTTTTCACCCACATACTGTCTGTTTCACTTGGTGGGATAGCAGGTGGTCGTGGCGAAATCAGAGTTTCTTTGCTAAGGAGAGCTTGTTGCCATTTGCATTCAAAACCACACAGATAATTCTAGCTGTGCTATTCGGCATGAGTAGTATACATTATTTATTCCGCCGAGAGTCTCGTAGGGAAAAAGATGATGTAGTTTGGGCACAAAGGTAACAGAGAAAACTTTATTTGAGTTGATAACTTGCCCGTGTGATGTTATGTTATGTTTTGGTTTGTTATGTTATGTTATGTTTCTCTTTATTTCTGACGCCCTAAGCCTCAAAGAGCAAAGGGGTGGAGGCAGTGCTGTGGATAGCAGTGATAAGGAGATAGAGAAGGAGGAAACTAGAGAGAGGAAATGGGGAGCTACGTTTGGGAAAGACTGTCTTTTGGAAGGAAGATGAGGGTAGGACAACTAGGAAGTCGGAGAAATGTGGACGGAGCAAGAGGTGGGAGCAGGGGGTTCAATGCTGTCAAAGTCAGAAGTTGTGTCAAGAAGTGGGTGAAGTTCTGAAGTGGGCTAACTCACAAGTTTGCATATCTTTTTTGAGCTCCGCCCAAAGAGAAGCTTGGGAAGTTTTAAAAAAAGAAAGGGGAGATTTAGTGGTTCTCTACAATAGCAGGGGAACCTTTTTAACTTCTGTGTGTGGTGTAGGCACGTCTGGACTGTTCCCATTTGGCATTGGTCCCCTATCAGAAACATCTCAATTGGCATGACTACTGATAGAGCGTTCCGTACTAATAATTTACCTATATTTGGACGCTCTTTAGGCCGATGAATCTTTTGGCTAAGTGCGACTCTCTTCACCCGAGATCAGTCAATTTAATGTAATCAATAATCAATAACGAACATAAGCAATACCCTGATCAACATAACACTTAACAATTAATCCAGAATACATTTCGGCGAACCATGACCTTTCGGTCATGAATAACCACACCAGTTTATTCAAAGTTAATTAATTTATTTCCCTATATTAACAAAGCTAGCACAATATAGATGTGTCTCAACACCAAATGATAAACATAAATGAACATTAATAGCTGTCCATAACGGCGGAAAAGATGCAATCTATGCAGCATTTGAATAACAAAGCATTCGATAATAGCAATGCAAATCACTAAAACTATAATCTGTAATGAGCTAATTGCATACATTGGTCAGCATAACAAGGTCTCAAATTGCATCGTGCAACAAAAGGAATCCTCATCTAACCTCAAATTAGCATCGGCATGTGGGACTTCATGCAAAACAATTTTAGCAACATTAATTTGGAAAACTCCTAGCTAGGGATCTTATAAAAAATCAGCAGTTGGTTACCTAAAAGAAACACAATGCAATTGTACAATTTCCTTTCATATTTACCAATTACAATCAGCATTCAAGGAAGTCTTCGTCTCACAGGTACCGTTCTCGATCAGCATGGATACCGGTTTCGATCAGCATGGGACGGGGCAAAGGGGCAAAGTGGACGGGGCATTCGCCTCTCAGCGGCAAAGGGACAAAACTATTACTTCATGCAAAGGGACGAATCAAAGTTAAAGTCTCTAGGGCGAGAATTTCTTAAAGTCTCTTTCTCTCGAGTAGAGAAAGCATCAGAGTCTCATTCAAAATGGTGTCGCAGCAAGGTGGGCCATAATAGCGGCAAAATGGCTGGTAACGGCAATAATGGCTGCAATGCTGCTTTCTTCTCGTGCACCTGGTTTAAATAGACAACAGTTCAAATCCAGTAGGGTCTTCCATTGGAGGGTTCATAGGTTGGCTTCAAATTGTCCAATCAAAAACAACAGTTCTCAAGCTTTTACTTAAGCATACATTATCCTTGGAGACGGGTACGCAAGTTGCAACATTTTATACCAATTAACTCACTTTCAGAGCTTCCATTGTCCGCACCTGCAGATTGACCTTGGAGCAAGAAAAAAGATGCCAGGCTGGCACGAAACCTTAAGATAAGCATGTGAACGATCTCAGTGGAAAAGTACAGCTTCAAGCAAAAATACACGTTTATTTGCACATTGGAAAAACACGAACATCTAAACCGTGAGACCAGGCGACTAGGCCAAAGCCTCCACTAAAGTTATGCTAAGCTAAAACATTTCAAACAAGCAAATCCTAGCACACGTTTACGATTATGGCAAATTCGTGCAATTCTAATACTTCACGTTATATAAAGCACGCTTATAAATGTTGGCAAACTACTCTAAGGGCACATTTGTCCCCGTACAATCTTTATTAGTTTGGTTAAAGCCACTCTTGATTATTGCAGCACTACGTTTAAGCGCTAATAAATGTAAAACCTTCATTTCTGCGTCATCAATCCCTCCTCTGATGACTACTTGTCATCACACAAAACTATTCCCACAAATTTTATTCCATTAAAATTCTGTCAGTTCTCTTTTCCTTTTAGTTCCCCTAGTTCTTGCTTTATATTCTTCTGCCATTCTTTTCATCATCTTCTCTTCCTTCCTCCTTTTAATTCTTTCCATAATCATTATTATTCCCCTTTTTATTCCCCAAATTCCAAATATACAAATCAGTACTATTAATATTCCCTGTATTATTTTTAGTAATATTCCATTCCAAATGCCACCAAGCCAATTTCCCACTGAAGCAAGTCCTTTTCCAACCTTCTCCCACACTCCTGGTTCTTTCAATTCCTTCAAATCTGCACTCTCTTTTGTTAGATTAGCAAGCATAGTTTTAATTTTCACACTGTTGTCTGGAATATACGTGCAACAGTGGCGCGCACCAAGCATTTTGCAAACGCCGCCATCCTTTGCTAAAAGAATGTCTAAGGCAAGCCTATTTTGAAGAGTCATAGCTCTTTCCGCTGCAAGTTCAGCATCTATCAGGATTATAGCACCTGAAAACTTCGTCAACATGTTATCCACTATAGTAGACAACTTTCTTATTTTGATGGAATTCAACACAACTCCCAATGAAGGAATCATGGCTCCAAATATATCTCCTACCACAGCAGCTGCGGTCTCTCTTTTCTGGATACGATGGGATCCAGATGACTTTGGAATCATCAATAGGTCATCCAGCTGATAAACCTTTGGGAACACTATACCCAAGTAACATCTCCCCCACCATCCTTTCGGAAGATGATAATAGGCATTATACCCACAAATGTAATATACACCTGGTATGACAGGGTCAAGTCCGTTCATCATGAATGTCCATTTGGCCTTAAAGATAAACGTATGTTTACACTCACTCGCTCCTACGAAAATGTTGTCATAATAAGATTCACCTCGATATATACAAAATTTCCCTACATGCCAAGCATCTAAAGCTATTCTCCCTTGTGTCTTTATTGCGGCAAAATCATAATGATCTACTGAAGTCCTCTTACTTAGCTCCTTTTCTAATTTCGCATTCATTTGTGCCCTTCTATCATCTGTGCGATCTAAAAAGCTTATTTCTACTGCAGAGAGCGAGCAGGTAAGGTTTTCCCTATGAGCGTGAGCCGTTTCAAAAGGTTGCATTGGCTCGAAAAATTCCCTCATTATTTTAGCATCCCAATCTTTAGCAATCTGGCTTAGCTGCGCTATTATAGGAACATATGCAAAGGTAACATCATAATTTGAATAAAAATACTGTATGTTGGTTTGACCATAAAATCTAGAAGTTACTATACTACATGTAATCCCGTATGTAAGAGGCATGTGGTGATAAGTCACCCCTTCCTTTACTGATGTCGGTATCTGTGTACACACATAACAATCTTTCGCATCCATAGTCTCAACATATTCTGTTAGCAAGCGATAGAAAACATTATACGAAAGTTCCTTCTTATCATGCAAGTGTCTCTCATCTAATTCTAGTCTTTTCAATGCGGTTAGTTCAGTGACAGTAACAGGAGCAAAAGTAGAAGCATCAATTCTCTCATTCTCACCCTTTCCACGAGTAGCAAGCACTATTCCCACTATTATTAGTACACACGCAATTATCAAGCCTATACACGCATATTTACAATATTTCACTCTACTGTTTTGTGTAGCCATGATCTGTATAGAATCAGAGAGCTAGAAGCACCTATAAAGAAACTATTTAGCAATTCAGTTACAAAGCTGAACGAGCGCAATGTTCACACAGTTTTCTTCGAGAGGCCAGTCACTTATCGGTTAGCAGCATTTGTCTCAATTCGGCAATAACTCAGTCTTTATCAGTTCAGCAAGTGTCTCATCCGGTTTAGCAATGTCTCAGCTGGTTGTATCACGTTAGATTGTAGCAAGCAATGTCATTTATCACCCTTTCAATCAACACTGTCCATAAAACTTTTCTTTTCTATTGGTATCTCTTCTTCTTCGTTCTCGAGGCTTAGAGATACAAATTCGTCAGTCCAATCATCATTGACTGCATATGCCCATTCTTGACCGGAATATCTCCTGTTTGGTATCCTTTTCCTTTTCAATTTTGCTTCTCTTTTCGATTCTGCCTCACTGGTACTTTCCTCTTTAGCCAAGTCTTTTCCTTCACTTGAGGTTGGTACCACGACAGACACTTCCTTTCTTTTCTCTTTCACTTTTGGCCTTTCTCCGTCGTTCAAATTTTCTCTAGTTCTTAGTTTTATTGGTGATATACTTAGTCTCCTCTTTGCACCGTCTCCACTTGATGGACCTGCGACCTTTTCTGTGGAAGCTTGAACAGTTTCATTCTGTTCTGCCTTGTCCCCTCCTTCTGGGGAGTCAATCAGGTTTTTCGTTTCTTTTTCTGTACCGTCTGCTTCTGGGAAAGCCCTCCTCTGATCAGGCTCTCCTGCTTTTTCACCTCTTTCGAGCCCTTCGTCACCGTTACTTTCTTCAGGCTCTTTATCACTTTCAGCTGCTTCAGGCTCTTTGTCACCTTCAGCTGCTTCAGGCTCTTTGCTACCCTCAGCTGCTTCAGGCTCTTTGTCACCTTCAGCTGCTTCGTCGCTGTCTGAGGTTTCTCCTTGGTCTTCCCCAAGTGAGTCTGTTGTTTCGTCCTCAGAGAATATTTCTCTCTCTTCTGTTCCTGCCTGTTCGCTTTCAGTTCTGTTTTGCTCTGTCTCAGTGCTCAGCACTGTTTTATCAGGCACTGGCAGTTTCAGCGCTTCAACTTCCTCATCTGTGGGACACAACACTTTCTTTGTGTGACTGGCGTGAATCCAGTTGGGAACTCCCGCACACTTCACAGCGGTAGTTGTCGTCAGGATCACTTGGAAAGGGCCTTTCCAACGGGGTTCCAGACACGACTTCCTCACGTGCTTCTTTATCACGACCCAGTCACCTGCTTTCAGTGTGTGTCCTGGACCTTGGATCGGTGGCAAGGTGGTTGCTTCCACCTGGTGAGAGAAAGAGCGAACCACGTCAGCCAGACCTTTGCAGTAGTCTAACACCATATCATCTGTAATATTCAAAAGCGCGTTTGCGGGAACTGCAGGAAGTCTCATAGCCCTGCCCATGAGAATTTCGTGCGGGGACAATCCAGTCTTTCTGTCAGGGGTGTTTCTCATTGACATTAACACCAAAGGCAATGCGTCAGGCCATTTCAAATTTGTCGATGCACATATTTTCGCCATTCTTGATTTCAGTGTACCATTCATCTGCTCCACCAGTCCTGAGGCTTCAGGGCGATAGCTACAATGCAGTTTTTGCTCAATGTTCAGCGCTGCGCAAAGTAACTTTATCACCTCGTTATTGAAGTGACTTCCTCTATCTGATTCTAAAGAGATCGGGAATCCGAAACGTGGTATTAACTCCCTCAACAATAGCTTTGCAACTGTAAGGCTGTCATTCCTACGTGTGGGGTATGCTTCAATCCAGTGACTAAAAATGCACACAATCACCAACACATACTTCAGACCTCCATGCACAGGCATCTCAATGAAGTCCATCTGCATCCTACTGAACGGGCCACTCGCCCTACCAATGTGGCTCGCGTTCACAACCGTTCCCTTCCCTGGGTTCATCTGCTGGCAAATTACACATCGATGGCAAACTGCTTCTGCAGCTTGACGGAATCTGGGGTTAAACCAATCAGTTTTGAACAATCTTATCATGGCATCTCTCCCTAGGTGAGCCTGCCCATGATAGAACCGCGCTAGCTGCGATAAGAGACTATTTGGCAAAACAAATTTCCCCTCATTTGAAACCCATAACTCATCTGGTCTCTTTGTGCATTGTGACTTAATCCAGGAAGCTCTTTCATCCTCCCCGACACTATTCTGTAATGTTTTAAGTTCATCCATTGTATCTACGACCTTCAAGGCAAATGCTTCAGCTGGTTCTAGTTCTGGTTCACTGATCGAATTCCATTCATCTCTGAGTAATATACAATTCAAGGCACAAAATCTTGCGACTTGATCCGCATATGCATTTCCCAGAGAAACATAGTCCTGTCCTTTTGTATGAGCACTACACTTTACCACTGCAACTTCGGCTGGCATTTGAATGGCGTGTAACAATTCCCTTATTCTCTCCCCGTTTTTCACTGGGGATCCTGAAGAAGTCAGGAAACCTCTCTGTGACCATAGTTGGCCAAAGTCGTGCACAATTCCAAACCCGTACTGACTATCAGTGTAAATGGTAACTTTCATCAATGTAGACAGTTGGCATGCTCTTGTAAGGGCTACAAGTTCTGCTACTTGTGCAGAATAGACTCCTTGGAGCCAGGATGCTCCTAAGACACCTGTTACAGTACATACAGCATATCCTGCTTTCAAAATTCCCATCCCATCTCTTAGACATGAACCATCAACAAAAACAATTTGGTAATTTTCATCAAGCTTGGTATCCTTAATGTCAGGTCGAGGTTTTGTGCAAAATTCAGTCACCTGAAGGCAGTCATGATCGACGTCTTCAGCGTTCTCAACTTCAGCATTTTCACCAGGAAGCAAGGTTGCTGGATTCAACGTAGTGCACCTTTTCAGCTGCACATTCGGTGAGCCCAGAATTATCGTTTCATACCTTGTGAGTCTTGCTCCAGTCATGTGTTGCGTTCGGGAGCGGGTCAAAAGTATCTCAACTGAGTGAGGGACCATGACTGTTACTGGGTGTCCCATCACTATTCCTTCACTCTGAGTGAGGCTGATACCAACTGCTGCTACGGCGCGCAAACACCCTGGAAGTGCTGCTGCGACCGGATCCAAAGTAGCTGAAAAATACGCTACTGGTCTGTTTATGCCACCATGGGCTTGAGTCAAGACAGACAAAGAACATGCATCACGTTCATGACAAAACAATGTGAAAGGCTTTGTGTAATCAGGCATACCTAAAGCTGGAGCCCTGCACATGCATTCTTTCAATTCAATAAAAGCATCCATTTCATCTCCTTTCAGCTCAATTTGATCCAAGGCATCCTTCTGGGTCAGTTTCAGTAAAGGCTTTGCTAGAGTTGAGAAGTTGGGAATCCACTGACGACAGTAGCTCACCATTCCCAAAAACTTCCTCACCTCCCTCCTCGTCTTTGGTGGACTCATTTGAAGTATACTTGTTATTCTTTCTTTCATTATTCTCTGTGACCCTTTCTCTATTTGGTGACCCAAGTATTTCACTTTCTTCTGACAGAACTGTAACTTGGAAGGAGACACCTTGTGTCCATTCCTTCCCAAATGGTTCAGTAGGGCAATGGTGTCGCCTGTGCAGCCACTTTCTGTCTTAGATGCAATCAGTAAGTCATCAATGTACTGTACTAGAGTTGACTCGAATGGCAATTCTAGCGCTTCCAAGTCTTTCTTTAGAAACTGATTGAATATTGACGGTGACTCAGAAAACCCTTGAGGAATTCGACACCAACTGTAAACTCTGTCTAAGAATTTGAAACAAAAGAGAAATTGGCTGTCCTCATGAAGAGGCACCGAGAAAAAGGCTTGTGACAAGTCGATGACTGAGAACCATTCGGCATCGCAAGGGACTTGAAACATTATCACAGCTGGATTCGGTACGACAGGGCAGCATTTAATTATGATGTCATTTATTTTCCTCAAGTCCTGCACTATTCGGACCTTTCCACTCGGCTTTATTAGTCCCATGATTGGTGAATTACATGGACTGCTTAACACTTCTTTCAGTACTCCCTGCTTTACAAATTCGTCAATGAGTTGGGCAACTTTCATGAGGGTGTCTTGTGCCATGTGGTATTGTGGGGTCTGGGGAAAGATTGCATTGGGTTTTACAGTCACTTTCACTGGTTCCACTCCTTTCATCAATCCCACCTCTTTCCCTGTCATATCCCACACTTCCTTTCCGACTGTTTCCCGTAATTCAGCTGGAATATCTTCTTCAGTTATCATCGGGAAAAGGCAAATCAGAGGATACTCTTCATCGACAGTTTCCATCTCATCCCCCTCTACACTGTCCTCTTCTTCCCCATCACTGCTCGTCTGAATTTTAATTCCATCGTTCAAACACATAATCGAACATCCCAATTTGCACAATAGGTCTCTCCCTAACAGTGCTATCGGGCTTGAGTCACATACCACAAATTTATGTAACCCTTGATAGTTACCAATGCTGACTGGTACTGGATCTGTGATTGGGTTCGTCAGGTGCCTGTTTGCTACTCCCACCACTTGAACTGTTCTACCTGAGAGTGGCAAATTAGGTACTTCAATGCTCTTAACAGTTGAACGTGTGGCTCCTGTGTCAACCAAGAATGAAACACGATGACCCATTACTCTTCCCTCCACATACGGACCCTTTTGATCAACTTCCAAGGATGCTGCAAGCACACAATCTCCCTCCTCTCCTGAACTTTCACTCTCCCATACATTGTTTATTCCATTCTCACTGTGTAATGGGAACTGTTGTACGGTGCCATTTGTATTCATTACCTGACCCGAGACCTGTGGAGGAACCATCACTTGCTGCTGACTCATTGGTGCCAAAGGTATTTGCATTTGCTGATTAGGTACCATGGGAAACTGCTGTTGCATTGGCTGCATTTGCGTCATCTGCATACGGGGCATCTGCATCTGCTGCGGCTGCATAGGTTGTAATCCCTGCAGCTGATTTATGGTCTGAAAATTTGGGTTTGGACCTCTCATTTTCGGTCCCCTCATTGTCTGAAATGCATTGACATCATTGTTTTGCTGACCAACACCTGCACCTTCCTGCACCACCATCGGGCACTCGCGTTTCCAATGACCGACGATTCCGCACACGTGACACAGCATCACCTTTTTCAATGCCTGCACACCATTCGGAGTCACAACAGTGCTCAAATCCGGACCATTATTCCCAAAACCTCCTCTGCCTCTGCCTCTCGCCTGCGGTTGCGGTACCTGCTGTTGGAACCCTTGCAACCCTTGCAAGCCTTGCAGACCTGTCTGAGCTGCTTTAAGTTGCATCATCATCACTTTCTCTTTCAACTTTTTCTGTTTCACTTCAATTTCGTCGCTACAGTATTTCGCATAATTCAACACCTCATCAATAGGTTTCGACTGCCAACAAATCAAATGCGACTTTATCATCTGACTTATCTCTGGTCTCAGCCCTTACACAAATCTAAACACAAAATGAAGCATGTCCTTCGCCTCTATTGTTTCCGTGCCACTGTAGTTCTTGAACGCCTTCAACAACCTCTCATAGTAACTATGAATCGACTCTTTAGCCTCTTGGGCAGTTCGATCAATCTTCTGCCAATCCACATTTTTCGCGGCAACCTTCGTCTTCAAATGCTCAATCACCTTATAGTACAAGCTCATCACCATAGGTGATGGTGCACCCGTATCCCTGTCTCTCTCTGGTTCACTTGTCGGCCAACCTACAGCTCTTTTGCAATCCTCCCACAAATCTGCCGGAACCACAATCTCAAAGAGAGTGTTCAGGTCTTCCCAAAGGCATTTCGCAAGTTTCACAAACCTATCAGTCTGTTGATACCATTCTATCGGTTTCTCTCTCAGTTTGGGAAAATCATCCGTAAAAGACTGAATGTCGTTTCTGTGCCATGGTACATGTATTAATTTTCCCCCTGCTGTCTCCCTCATTGGTAACATGGTTACTGCATCACTACTCTGCGGTCTTTTCTCGTTGAGCTCTGGGACACTGTCTTTCCTCTTTTCCTTTCTCTTTACCCATCTGCTTTCCCATTTGTCTAAGCACCTCCACACTTGTGCACTCTGCAGCAATTCTCTAAGGTGCGCCTTCATGCCTGCTGACCTCATGTGTTCAAAGTCTGTGGTCCCGAAATCCAATCTATAGCTCCTGCTCAAGTGTTTTGTCTTGTCTATCTCAACCCCATTTTTGTCTGCTATTTCTTGCAACCTTCTATGTACCTTGTTCACGTCTCTCGTAATCCTGGGACATAGATACCTCAGCTCTTCTTCCGAATAGGACTCTAACCTATTCACACCCATAGTCCCTTCCACCAATTCTTGTGCTTCCATGTTCAACCTGACCCTATTCAGATAGTCTTCTCCCTTCCCACTGGCTGAGCTTTGTGTGGAATTCAGACTGTTGAACCACTGTGTCAGCTGTTGCGCGTTCAACCCCATCAGTGTAGCATTCACATCGACTGCCATTGATGGTTGCGGCAACTTTTCAGTATTCGATGACAGCGGTATCATCAGTGGGGGACTCGACCTCACCACTGTTGACTGAGCACATATGGGACTAAACTCCATCAAGGACCCAGATCCAGTTGGCAGAGTCGCTATTGGAGTTGTCTCTGGAGTGTTTTGAATGCACCTCCTTTCCATCCCGCTCTGCACCATTGATCCTTGACTGCTCATACCTGAATTAGGCTGAATGTACAAAGGTACCGGTGGACCTACAGTAATGGGTAGGGATATCGCATCTGCGTTCTCTCCATTCCCCATGTTCTGAGACATGTTCATTCCCAAACTATGGGTCATCATTGCCGGCATGCCCGTCTGACTCCCCGTCATCTGAGCATGTGCGTTTCCCCACTGCATCTGCTTTTGAGGCATCAAAAATTGGGTTGATTCAGCTTGTGCCAATGTTGGGTTGTGACCATTTTGTCCTCCCATTCCGGTTGGATCTAGAATCATTCCCGTACTGTTGTCACTGCTGTAGTACCTTGGGACCTGCGGCTGATAATTTTCTGCTGGTTTCAATATGGGCACATCTGGATATATTCTCCTAACCTGCGGTATCTGCGGGGTGAACAGTAAACTCGGGTCCTTGGATCCCGATGACGTTTCTGAATTCGGAGTTTCATTATTCTGTACCGGTGCCGGAGGGGCAGAACTGGTACTTGGACCTTGTCCACCCTCTGCATTAGGTGGTGGACGGTCGTTCAGCAATTGCATGATTAACTCCTCATCCTCTAACTCCTCTTCTCTTCTCAACTTTTCCTCGTCCTCTCTATCTTTGGAACACCTCTCATTTGTCTTACAGGTAGCTTTCTTGCCTGTCGCCTCTTCTTCCTTAGTAATTGCGGGGAACAATTTTATCCCCTGCAACACATCTGACCTCCACACTTTCTGTGCATTATCCCACCTAGCATCCGCTAGTGTCTTTTCTACCTTCCTTATCCTGGTCTCGAACTTATTTTGCTGTTGCTGTCTAGCCATTAGTTCCCAAATCGCTAGAGCCTCAAACTGTGCTGGCCTTGGAGGTACCTTCATGTCGTACATCGCGAATCTCAAATTCTCTAGGATCCTTATATTGAACGTCCCATGGATCGGGAACGCTACGCTCCATGTTTCTCTGTCAGCTTGTGCCATTGCTTTAGCCAAAGGCACGGAGCTACCCCTTTTTCCTCCATTACAATGTAAGCTGGTGTACCTTCGGTGGCGTCTCCTCTCCTACGCTCGCTTTAATGTAAGACTCTCCCTTCATCGCACTCTTTAATGCTTTAAAAAATTTCATTTTCTCGTCTTTTATTTCACAAAGTTTGTAATCAATAGGTGACTTTAATTCCCGGAATACTCTTCGCTTGCCTTTCCCCTTCCAATCGAGCCCCACGGACTGCGTCCAATCCGTGCGCGACCCTTCTCTGCAACCAACCTATCCCAGCGCGGCTCCTAGTGACGTCACACTCACACACTGCGGCTGACAAAGCCTCGCGGCTTGTACTCCTTCACTCAGCTCCTCTCGTAACAACTTCTGGCATGTATCGCGAGCTACCAAAAAAATAATAATAAAACAGATCTGTTGGTTTACTACAGGAAGGGTAACACAATCGCTTCAGGACCTTAGGGATTTTTCACTAGCCTCGGCAGTTATTCCATCTTTCTCGGTCCCCACGTTCGCAAGCAAATCTGACCCGCAGACTGCTCTCAACTTGTCAATGATCTATTCTAGTGCACTTAGAATTTTGTCAAAGCCCGAAGTCGAAGTTTTCTTTCACTCCCTTAACACATGTACCGACTCGTTGACCACGCCCGATCAACCTACTAAACCGACCAGACCACAACATAAAACAAGTGTCTCATACACTTTTCAACATACTCCGGAGTCTCTTGACCTCGCAGGGCCCGTCTCAACAACAACAACCACGTGGACCTTTTTCTGCACAAAGCGCCACATGCACATGAAGTTCGACGACTTCCCTACTCTCACACTCGGAGTCGCACCTCCGCTATTTCTATGAAGTTCGACGACTTCCCTACTCCTACACTCGGAGTCGCACCTCCGCTATTCTCAAAAAAAAAAATCCTCGCAACCTTTTCAAACAATCTGCGGCAATAAGCTGTGCAAGCGCAAAACCCTAACTTCACTCATACCATCACTAGTACCGCCAACGCCGATCTCACACCTCCATTCTCTCCATTCGCAAGCTCCGAGATCCCGGGAAAGTCGCGGTGGACCTAGCCCATCATCATTTTCTCAATCTGTTTTTACCCAAGAAAATCTAATTCAACATCATATACCTCTCAAGCGGGGTCCCAAAAAGTCTAAACCGTCAATTCAACACCATGTATGTCTCGAGTGGGGTCCCAAAAGTCTAAACCGTCCTCTGCTACCATCTACTGATAGAGCATTCCGTACTAATAATTTACCTATATTTGGACGCTCTTCAGGCCGATGAATCTTTTGGCTAAGTGCGACTCTCTTCACCCGAGATCAGTCAATTTAATGTAATCAATAATCAATAACGAACATAAGCAATACCCTGATAAAGATAACACTTAACAATTAATCCAGAATACATTTCGGCGAACCATGACCTTTCGGTCATGAATAACCACACCAGTTTATTCAAAGTTAATGAATTTATTTCCCTATATTAACAAAGCTAGCACAATATAGATGTGTCTCAACACCAAATGATAAACATAAATGAACATTAATAGCTGTCCATAACGGCGGAAAAGATGCAATCTATGCAGCATTTGAATAACAAGGCATTCGATAATAGCAATGCAAATCACTAAAACTATAATCTGTAATGAGCTAATTGCATACATTGGTCAGCATAACAAGGTCTCAAATTGCATCGTGCAACAAAAGGAATCCTCATCTAACCTCAAATTAGCATCGGCATGTGGGACTTGATGCAAAACAATTTTAGCAACATTAATTTGGAAAACTCCTAGCTAGGGATCTTATCAAAAATCAGCAGTTGGTTACCTAAAAGAAACACAATGCAATTGTACAATTTCCTTTCATATTTACCAATTACAATCAGCATTCAAGGAAGTCTTCGTCTCACAGGTACCGTTCTCGATCAGCATGGATACCGGTTTCGATCAGCATGGGACGGGGCAAAGGGGCAAAGTGGACGGGGCATTCGCCTCTCAGCGGCAAAGGGACAAAACTATTACTTCATGCAAAGGGACGAATCAAAGTTAAAGTCTCTAGGGCGAGAATTTCTTAAAGTCTCTTTCTCTCGAGTAGAGAAAGCATCAGAGTCTCATTCAAAATGGCGTCGCAGCAAGGTGGGCCATAATAGCGGCAAAATGGCTAGTAACGGCAATAATGGCTGCAATGGCTGCTTTCTTCTCGTGCACCTGGTTTAAATAGACAACAGTTCAAATCCAGTAGGGTCTTCCATTGGAGGGTTCATAGGTTGGCTTCAAATTGTCCAATCAAAAACAACAGTTCTCAAGCTTTTACTTAAGCATACATTATCCTTGGAGACGGGTACGCAAGTTGCAACATTTTATACCAATTAACTCACTTTCAGAGCTTCCATTGTCCGCACCTGCAGATTGACCTTGGAGCAAGAAAAAAGATGCCAGGCTGGCACGAAACCTTAAGATAAGCATGTGAACGATCTCAGTGGAAAAGTACAGCTTCAAGCAAAAATACACGTTTATTTGCACATTGGAAAAACACGAACATCTAAACCGTGAGACCAGGCGACTAGGCCAAAGCCTCCACTAAAGTTATGCTAAGCTAAAACATTTCAAACAAGCAAATCCTAGCACACGTTTACGATTATGGCAAATTCGTACAATTCTAATACATCACGTTATATAAAGCACGCTTATAAATGTTGGCAAACTACTCTAAGGGCACATTTGTCCCCATACAATCTTTATTAGTTTGGTTAAAGCCACTCTTGATTATTGCAGCACTACGTTAAAGCGCTAATAAATGTAAAACCTTCATTTCTGCGTCATCACTAATTTCCAGTGCCCGAGCCAAACTTTACTAGCTCACACCACTGCACCATCCTTGGCCCCTCCCATAATTCAGGTGGCCTTTTCTAGCCACAAGATGTCCTACTATGTGTGGACGTCTTGTGCCTAAAATTCAGTGAATTTGGGTGACGTCAGAAGTCTCCAATCAACTCATGGAGAGCAAAGGTTCATGACTTCTTCTGGCTTCTCTGGCAAATACTAAATCTTCAGACACTGCTATTAGAGACGTCCGGCATAGCAGAAGTTTAGAATCCATAGTGGTCTGTGAGAGATGGAGAGAGTAGGGAGAGGCCCAGTTAAACAGAAGATATATGCCTGTACATTTTTGTCTCCTTGCATACCTTTCTTAGATCCTCTTTCTAATAAAACCATGTATAGTACCAGATGGACATAGCTAAAGAAGACGATGCAAGGAAGGAGAGATATAGGCTAATAGTTATGTTTCCCTTTGTTTCACCAGGTGCTTGGCCTTCGGGAAGTCCCCTGGGGTCTGCTTCCAGAACTGAGGACCTCTCCCTTTGTTTCCCAGGTGGCTGCTACAGAGAAATGCCTGTGTTCCTGCAACCATGAGGGTTTGAACTAACAAGAGATTGAGCTAACATTCTTGATACATTAAGGCAAGAGGTTTCAAGGGACACCGATGGCAGGACACAAACCTGTGTTAGGAACACACTTTTGGGACCATTGTGTTGTACTAGTGCCCTCCCACTCTCTGCCTCTGCTGTCTTATGCTTTGGCAACCCAACGGATGGGCTGCTTAGCGGTTTCACAATCTGAAGAGATTGATGACTGGAGGTTACTATGGGCTTTGTGGATTTTTTCCTGTCCCAGTCCCGATTTATTGTTCTATTGGAGCTTGATTTCAGCCCGTGCTTCTGTGTCCTTATTGCAGTAAAGGACAGACTGACAGGTGCCTGGTGTTGGACACTCAATGTCACCTCTGAGATGTGCACAGAACCATGCTGTCTTTGGAGTGTGTTAATCTCAGCAGTGGTCGACTGCTGAATCTGCTGACTGGGATTGCACCTGTGGCCCCTTTGGTGCAGTGCTTCCTTGGACCAGGTGAACACTTCTGAAATACAGTGGCCTGCCGTGGAGGTGTTTTTACTTTTTGTTCCAACGGTGTTTCATCGCAACAAAACTGTGGGCTATGAGTTAAGTCTCCATTTTTGTTATTGAATATTGCGCCACTGGGCCAACCTTCCGCAGGGGAGCCAGAGGCTAGGTGGGCGTGCAGCAGGATGCCAATCCACAGACATTAGTGGGAAATAATAGCCTTATTAGTGTAACCCCATTGCCTGTAATGTTAGTTACTATAAACTGTAGATATCAATTTTAGTCTGATAAGGACCTGACTGGCTCCTCGGAACAAGGTGACATGTTTGTTATTGGAGTCCCATTGAAAAGTCATTTTGGAGATTTTAACATCTTTGTCCAGGATGGACTTTTTAATCAATTCAGAGACAAGCCAGGAAGAAATTCAGAAAGAACGCAGCAACAAGGGGACACACTCTGTGGGAGTGACTAGGGTGTTGGCTATTTTTCTTATCTTATCCTGAATGGGAACTTAGTCTAAGAGAAGAATGCCTTCTTTTTAAAAATCACAATCTACTGCCTTTTTAAGATGAGGGGAAATTCACTACGCATTTTTTGTTTGTACGTAAGACACATTTTTGCCAATGTGTGCTAAAAGACGCTGTTCAGGGATTGAGGCCCTCTTCTCCTGTATCTTTGGATTGTGCAAATATATCAGCTATAGTACATTCCATATAGATTTTTGTGGAGAAACATTTTAAGGCAAAAATATAATCAAACAGCTCTACTAATGAAGTAAAAAAATCAGTACACCCTTCCTACACCTACTTGCATAGATCAAAAAATACATTTTTCAGCAGACAAATGTTGTCAAACAGATTAGAACTCCTTTTTTAAAAGAGAAGCTATTGGAATAGCAGTCTTAGATAATTCTTGCAATCAAATTCATCATAATATGGAACCTCGTCTTTTATCGTCCCCTCCTTGCACCTACCCAATAAAGGACAAGCCTCTGCTTCTTGGAAAGATTGCTGTTCTATACATACTCAACATGGCAAATTTGAGAATTAAATAAGTACACAAGGACTTGAAGATGATGATTGTTTAGCATCTACATTGTTAGATGTTTTGCTATTGGTACAAAGAACCTTAAAGGGGATACTGGAAGAATTGTTTTTCGTAAATAATAATCAGCATGATCTTTTGAACTACCAGAAGCTTATCTCTGCTGAATTGTACAAAGCAAATAGTGTCCTCCCTACCCTTATCCATCCTCTGATACCGACAGACGAGAGGGCTAAAGGAGATGATGAAATAGGAGGGGATGAGAAATTAGCAAACAATTCACTTATAAAAGATAATAAGGTGATCATCCCCTCTCCAGATCAGGCTTATATATCTAGGTCTTCAGCTCATGTGACATGCAGACCAATGGTAATAAGATGTACATCGAACCGATATGGAATCGTTTATCCATATCAAAGGAAATAGCATATATATGATTATGAAAAAGCAGTAAAAGGAAAATTCTCTGCCTTGAATACAAGAAATCAGAAGGAGACCCAAATAAATTAATAAAGCCATTGTGAAAGAAAAATCTTTGGGTAATAAGGTCACCTTCTCTGCAAAATCACATACCCAACAGGTGATGCATAGTAGAACAAAAAAATTATTTGAAGATTAGAAATCCCACTATTTCAGAAAACAGTAACAACACAACAGAAAGTACCTCTATAAAAGGTAGTAATTCTAATAAGTGTAAGGTTGAAGATCCTCCAACAGCTGCTGATAAAGGAAGGTTACTTTATTTTCACATTAGCAGAAGGGGTAAAAATAATATGAAAATCTTTGTCCCTTAAATAGGTGCAAAGTCGTTTCCTTGTGAAAGCAAATCCACAGAATCATGAGTATGGAGCATTGAAAACACAAGCAATGTAAAGCAGTAACCGGACTACCTTTGTCTCTTCTTTTATTAAGAATTTGGGGCCTGATAACGAGTCTGGCGATCGGACCACCACAATCCTGGCCGCCCAACTGCCAGATTACGACCCTGGTAATAGGACCACCAGGGGACCGTCGTCTCTGCTGGGAACAAGGTTCCTGATGGGGTTAACGGTGGTCGGAGTTGTAACCAGCCAGGATGGCATTGAACTCAGCTCTGCCTAGCAGTTTAAACTCCACTTTCTGCCAGCCTTTTTATAGCAGGGAGCCCACCATGAAAAGGCTGGTGGAAAGCAAGTTCCTGGGGCCATGCGCACCTGCCCAGCACCGTCAGAATGCACTCTGTCTGCTTTGCAGACAGTGCGCATTCCAAGGGTGCTGGTCAGCCCCCTCCGTACTTTGGTGTAAGACTCTGCTCCCTTAAGGGACTGACCGGTGGGAATGCTTTGTTACAATGTTCCTGCTGGTCAGCCTGGCAGTAACGTTGTAACAGGGCGGTGGGGTGCGTGTTACCGGTATGATGGTGACGTCCTCCCCGCTACATTGGTGGTTGGCTGGTCCATCCGCCAATGTTGTAATGAGGTCTGAGGTTCTTCAAACTGCTGAAGAGTTAAACATAGTAGACTTAGAAATTATTGCAAGGGAGATTGTTGTCCTCTCACCTTAAATACCATGCACTGCGGGAGTGTTCCTAGTTCTTTAAAAATATTCTTTGTTGCTTATTTTAAAATGTCACTTCTCATCATTCTATTTCTGTATGTTGACAAAATCACTTGTATTATAAATCAGTGATTCCACCGCCTACAACAGTGATGTTGACAATTACATATTGTTACATATTACATATTGACAATATTAAATATTGACAATATGTTACATATTAGATATAGTCACAATATGCTAAATATGTATTGTGTCAAAAACAGTATATCTCAATAGATCCTGACAAAGCCCCAAATGATTCAGTTTTTTCATCTTGGCTTAACAAAGGCAGTCATATTAGAGTGAATAAAATAACTAGTGATATATATATGTGTATATCATAAACAGGAAAACCCAAATGTACAGTACATGCATGGTAGCGCTGTACAGATGAGAATGTAAATAAAGCACATTATGAATTTTCTATAGTAGTCTACATTCTAAACTGATGCAATTTCAGCCAAGTTCCGAATGCTCTATCCTTATTGTCTTCATTGCACTCTCCTCTACTTGTGGTACATCTTGTAATGGTGTAATTAACTATCTATCTTTAGTAGATTTTTTTTTTTTTAAAGAAACAGACTCCAAATTTGATTTAAACGCCTGTAAATACATTGATTGCATCTCATCTCTGAATCTTAAAGGCCTAATCAGTAGGTGTTATCAATATAATTCGCAGAAAAATGCTGCAGCAAATTGTAACTGATGGCAGGTAAACGATCGTCTCAGTTTAGTGAATTAATATATATTCATGAAATAAAACAATGCATTGTTAGTGCTTAAGAGTTAATGTGAAGAGTCAGACTATTTTGAATGTTTCATGTTTAAGGGTATAGGTATAAATATATAAATAGATAAATATAATATAAATATATATAAATTAATACAAGATAGCTACTTCACTCCAAAGAAAACTTCCTTTATGGGAATGTACGACCAATGCCAATTGTTTTAGTTGTAACTACAACCATGCAGGTACTTTACATATCTTTTTCCACTGCCCAAAATTAAAATGTTGTGACTCAAATTTTTCAAAGAAAGAAACAAATTACTAGGTATTAGGATTTATTCTTCATCTAAGCTTTTACTGTTGTGTTCTACTTCAGACATTCCAGCTAAATTCTTCAGGATTATGTCCATTGTATTTACTGTAGCAAGGCTCCAAATTGCCAAACATTGATGAAACCAGGACCCGCATACAAAAAGATACTTCTGATCACGCAGCTTGGAGATGTGTGGCATTTTAAACAATCTGATTGTTTTCATTTACTATAAATCTTGCAACCTATAATCGTTTTCATGAAAACCCTTATACATGGGTAATGCTTATGCCAATAGATATTTCTTGTTAAATACTGATATTTCTTTGTTATAATACAGTGTCTTTGCCTAATGCCTGATTTTACTTTTCTACTAGGTGTAATGTACTTCTTTATGACTGTTTCAGATTTGAGAATTTATCTCTAGTGCCAATATCACAATCTCTTGGTCATGATGAAACAAATCCATATTTAGAGAGAGTGTGCGAATGATGTTTACAACAAGACATTAAAATTTTATCTGGGTATAAATCAGATATTCACAAAAGCTAATTTAACTAAAAGTGTTGCACTGAGGAAGATAATTTGTATATGTAGTAATTTTCTAAGATGTACAATTATTCAGTGAGTAATTGAGTGTTGTCTATCTATTATTAGAAACAGAAGAATTTTTTAAGACCTTTATTAAATTGTTTAGTGGATGTGAAAAAGTTTAATGTTGTAATAAGGATTGGCCGATTTTTATGTGCTTACAAACATTTCTGTGTATTATGGTTTTAATTTTATAGTTAATTGATTGTTTTAAGAACTTATGTGTCTTAATAAACATGTTTTCCAATGATTTGGTTGGGATGATGCTATTATGTTCAAAGGACTATATAATTGCCATAATGGACATCTGGAAATATAGGGTGCGAGAGGAGGGCTAGGCGTGCATCTGAGAAGGTTGTACTGGTAAGAGAAAAAAACAGGTATTGTCTTCAGTGTTATCTCCAGCCAATCAGTTAAACCAGATTATAGAGAACAAAACTGATGCCGTTGTGTTTCCTGATGGCTTAAACCTATTAAACATTGCAAAAAAGACTTCTAAGATTACACTACAAGCTGGGACTTGTAGGTTAATATGTATATTGGGAAAAGCAAACATGAGAGTCTCAGAATCAAGAGGTGCCCCATTTGACAAGGGATTGTCATCTCTTGTGCAATCAGACCCCATAACTGGAAACTAGTGACACTGTGCCTGTCCATGAGACATAAGGAAGGCAGTCATAACAATATAGAATATAGAGTTCACCTCACAAAAAGAGTTGTCTCTAGATGTTTAAATATTAGTACTCTTTTGTAGCATTAAGCAGAATAAAACACAATATCCAGCCCATTGTACTGGACAGGATACCTCATATGTAATTGTGGTATCCCCAATCAGAGCAAGGAGACTTGACAGAAAACAACTGATGAAAAGCAATGGAAAATAAGGGGCCTGATTCTCAAACTGCACTTTGTAGTATGTTTTGTAGTACTACAAAATATATTACAAATTGCTATTCATAAACTTTGTGTGGAGTTGAGACATCTGTCTGTGCTATCTTTTTCTGTGCAGAGTTGTCCGGCCTGACTGTGGAGTCTTCTTGCATGTGAGTATATTTTTTAGTAGTAAATGTGGGAGGGTAAGGGAAGTGGATGGAAAACGGGCATACTTACTAATAAAGGAGGGGGGAATAAGGAGGTGTAAGGAGTAATTAGCTAGGGATAGGTAGGGGTTTAGGAAAGAGCCTCACTCACACACAAAAGAGTAAGACTATTGAGATTCACAAACTACACTTCTAGAGTTACTGCAGTCCAAATTTTAAAACGGTAGTAAGTCAAGCACCATATATGGTCTAAGCCAGGTGTTGCAACAGTATTCCTTAGTGAATAATGAAGGTAGGATCTTTCTAACAGAAAATACAAATAATTTTATATAAAATAACTATTAATCACTATTTTCATATTAATGGTATATTGATTTAATAACACATAATGCATCTCATTTAATTGAGCTTTGAATTTACAAATGAATAGACAATTTATAAATACAATTTCAAACTCACAGCACAAAATTGTATTTACACAGTATTAATGTATTTTGTAAATTAAACTTTAATTTTGTATAGGTATTTTCTTGAAAAGTATTTTTCCAAATCTAAGGGCATATATCTCAACACTTGCATTACACTGGGTAATGTACCTAGTGTTTGCTCTCAACTCCACTATTCATCTACACCAGATTCACATTACACCAATAACCAGGCTGAGCACATAAAACAGGATCCCACACAAACTTTCCTGCCTTCACTATGGTGTGGAACAGATTTGGGGGTTTGCCCCTTCTTTTGAGGAGGAATCTTTTGAGGACTATGTTAGAAATGGGGTCTCTGGTTGGCAGAGGTAAACACCCTTGTCCAATTAGGGACCACAATCCTAGATAGGGTAAGTCACAACACAATCCAAATTATCCTGCCCCCCGCCCCCGGTAGCTTGGCACTGAGCAGTCAGGCTTACTTTAGAAGGCAATGTGTAAAGTATTTGTGCAATAAATCATACAGTAACAAAGTGAAAACACCACAAAAATGCACAGCACAGGCTTAGAAAATAGATAATGTTTATCTGAGCAAAATGAGGTCAAAACGACAAAGATCCAATGAGCACAAGTTGAAATATCACTTTTAAAAAGTTTATAGGAGTCTCAATCCTTAGAAATAACCAGTTGTCTCTTTGTTATACACAGTACCTGGGATTCATCAAAAATAACGATACACGGAGACTGCAGAGGAGGAGATGCATGGAAAAATAAGGTGTTGCGTGGAATTTTCCGGCGTGGTACAGGCAATACATCATTTCTTTCCACGCTGCAAGGGTTTTGCATCGTTTTATGGCACGCAGTCTTGGTTCCTCACCTGCAGTGTGGGAATAGTTTGACGCCCAGGAACAATGTGTTGAAAATCCTTGAGGTGCTGTAAGAAGGTACAAGATCTGCATCGATCCGGTAGGCGATGAGTTTAATTTTCCATTGCAAGGTAGGTGCTGCATCAAATTTCCAGTTGGGAAGCCGGGCTTGTGTCGTTCCTGATGGCTGTGCGGCAATTTCTCGCCCGCAATGCATGCTTCACGTCGATTTCTACAGGCGATGCGTTGATTTTTGACGAACAAGGAATTTCTTAAAGAGGTGAAATCTTTGTTGGCCCTAAGACTTCAGAAACAAGAGGCAAGCTCAATCCATGCCCTTGGAGAAAACTTTTGGGGAAGGCAGAGTCCTCTCAGCAAAGTCAGACGCAAGCAGGGCAACAGGGCAGCTGTCCTTTTCAGCAAAGCAGTCCAGATGAGTCCCTTGGGCAGCCAGGCAGCTCCTCTGACAGGGTGCAGGTGTAGGTCTAGAAGTGTCTGAGTTGGTGGGGTCAGAGACCCAATTCATTTATCCAAAAATGCCTTTGAAGTGATGGAGATTTCAAAGAGTGGTTTTGAAGTGCGCAAGTGTAGGAGGCTGGCCTGGTTTGTAGTGGATACCTTGGGTACTTACACCTTATACCAGGTCCAGTTAACCCTTATTAGTGAAATGTAGTAGCGTTCTAGCTCCTAGGCTGATCTAGGAGACATGCAAAGCTCCTGCAATACCACTCATAGTTACACAGTAAGACAATACTCAGTGTTACCAAAAATAAAGGTAGTTTATTTGGATGACACAAGGCCAAAAATGTCTTAGAGGCAATACTCCTTCTGGAGGTAAGTATTATACACAATATATACTCTAGACACCAAAATAAGGTAAGTAATTAGACATAGGATAGTGCAAACAATAGGAAATGCTATAGAATACAATGGGAGAAAATAGGTCTAGGGGCAACACAAACCATATACTAAGAATGTGGAATGCGAATCACTAATTACCCCCTAGACAAGTGTAGTGTGTAGAGAATCGCTGGGAGAATAAGAAAACCACAAAGGTGAGTAGGATACTCCACCCCTGAGCCCAGGAAAGTAGGAGTAAAGTGCTGCACTTTTCCTTAGGACACACTACAAGTCAGGATTAGAGTTACTGCAAGAACCAAGCAGGACTGCAAACAACAAATGGTGAATTCCTGGACCTGAAGACCTGCAAAGAGAGAAGACCAAGTCCAGAAGTCAGAAGAAGTTCCAGGAAGGACAGGAGCCCCTGCCAACCTAGAAGAGGGTGCAAAAGAAGAGTCCCCGGTTGGAAGAAGACTACAGAAATGCACCAAAGGAAGATGGCTGCGGGTTCCTGCATGATACAATGGATATCCCTCAAAGAGATGTTGGATTCAGGCCAGTTTCGGTGCTGGATTCGTCTAACAAGCCTTGGTTCAAGCAAAGTCGCATTTTGCTTCAAAGTGGTGCTGCCTGGGCCCAGGAGGCACCTGGGGACCTCAACTCGGACTGAGGAGGTAGAGGGGGCTCCCAACAATGGAAGGAACCCACAGATGACCAGGCAGCACCCACGGCGGTCCCAGGACACAGGGTTGCAGTTGGTGCAGCACTACAAAAGAAGGTCCCACGCCGTCGGAGGTCAACTCAGCGAGTTGAGTGTCGCAGGATAGAGTGCTGGGGACCTGGGCCAGGCTGCGCATGAAGGATTCTTGCAAACAGTGCACAGAGGCCCCAAGAGGTGAAGATGACGCGGTGCAAAGGGGTACTATCGCTAATGGAGAAGGTAAGGTCGTACCTCCTCCAAGTTTGGACAGCAGGGCCTCAGGACAGTCTGTGTCAGAGGGGTCCACCACTGTGTTCCAAGGAGCATGCTCGTCGCCAGGAGAGGAGTCCAAGAGAACTGGTCGACGACTTAGAAGGTGCCTGCAAGAGCAGGGAAGTGACCCCATCACTCCACAGGAGATTTCTGTGGTCCTTCTGATGCAGGGTGAAGACAGGGAGTCCCCAGAGCGTGCACATTGTGGAAACTGTTGCAGTTGTTGGCTGGAGGTGAAGTTGCAGGGAGAAAGTAGCCCTTCTGAATACTTTGTTTCTGTTACAGCGGTTCCTGGCGCAGTCTGTGG
The DNA here is from genome assembly GCF_031143425.1 of Pleurodeles waltl. Taxonomy (NCBI): domain Eukaryota; kingdom Metazoa; phylum Chordata; class Amphibia; order Caudata; family Salamandridae; genus Pleurodeles; species Pleurodeles waltl. The sequence continues at coordinate 1,765,726,168 of NC_090440.1, forward strand.
TTGATCCGAGGTCAGAGGATGAAATAGTAGTTGCAGAGGATTCCTGCTGGAAACTTGCAAGTAGAATCTGAAGAGAAACCCACAGGAGCGACCCTAAATTGCCGAGAGGGGATTGGCTACCTTTTCAGGTCTGGACCTATCAGGGGGGGTCTCTGCCGTCACCTGCTGGTACTGGCCCCTCAGAGGCCTCCAGAGTGTCCCCACACCTTGGAAAACAAGATGGCTGAAATCTGGGACACACTGGAGGAGCTCTGGGCACCACCCCTGGGGTAGTGATGGACAGGGTAGTGGTCACTCGCCTTTCCTTCTTCCAGTTTCGCACCACAGCAGGGACTGGTGGTCCCTGAACTGGTGTAGACTGGCTTATGCAAGGAGGACACCATCTGTGCCCTTTAAAGCGTTTCCAGAGGCCGGGGAAGGCTACCCCTTCCCAGCCTGTAACACCTATTTTCAAGGGGAGAGGGTGTAACACCCTCCTCCCAAAGGAAATGCTTTGTTCTGCCTTCCTGGGACTGAGCTGCTCAGACCCCAGGAGGGCAGAACCCTGTCTGTGAGGTTGCAGCACCTGTAGCTGCAATGCAAGCCTCACAGAGCTGGTTTGGCAGTAGTGGGGGTCCATGGCGGAGCCCCCAGGATGCACTGGAATTGGCTCCCCAATGCCAGATTTGCACTGGGGGGAAAATTCCATGATCTTAGACACCTTAAATGGCCATATTTGGAGTTACCATTGTGAAGCTACATATAGGTATTGGCCTATATGTAGTGCACGCGTGTAATGACATCCCCGCACTCACAAAGTCTGGGGAATTGGCCCTTTACTGCGTGGGGGCACCTTTGCTAGTGCAAGGGTGCCCTCACACTTAGTAACTTTGCACCTAGCCTTCAGTAAATTAAGGTTAGACATATAGGTGACTTATAAGTTACTTAAGTGCAGTGAAAATGGCTGTGAAATAGTGTGTGCACTATTTCACGCAGGCTGCAGTGGCAGTCCTGTGAAAGGGTTTGTCTGAGCTCCTTATGGGTGGCAAAAGAAATGCTGCATCCCATAAGGATCTCCTGGAACCCCAATGCCCTGGGTACTGAGGTACCATATACTAAGGACTTATAAGGGGGGTCCCGTGTGCCAATTGGATTTGGTAAATGAAATCATGAGCCTATAGTGACACATTTAAAAGCAGAGAGAACATAAGCACTGAGGTTCGAGTTAGCAGAGCGTCAGTGACACAGTTAAGCACTACTGACAACACACATGTTAGGCCACAAACTGTGAGCACTGGGGTCCTGGCTAGCAGGATCCCAGTGAGACAGGCAAAACACACTGACATATAGGGTTTTCACTATGAGCACAGGGGTCCTGGCTAGCAGTATCCCAGTGACACAGTAAAAACACACTGACACACTCACAACCAGGACAAAAGTGGGGGTAACCATGGTAGAAAGAGGCTACTTTCTCACAGCAAGTTCCCCTTTCAGCCTAGTCCTGTCTGCCAGGGTCCCAATGGAGGTTATTAGTCCTTTCTGACTTACATTTCAAAGCCACTGGCCTTTGAAATGTAAGTCATAGGCCCTCCACTCTTCCAGCCCAGGAAGACCCATTCAGCATGCAGATGAATGTAGATTTGACTGAGTGTCCTGTGTCTGTGGTTGTTTGGGTGGAATGCACAAGGGAGCTGTCAACCAGCACAAACCAGAAGTTGATTCGAGACAGGCTGTAAGGTACAGATGGTTTTAAGTACAGAGAAATGCTCACTTTCTAAAAGTGCCATTTCTAAAATAGTAATGTAAAATCCAACCTCACCAATAAGCAGGATTTTCTATTACCAATCTGGCCATACTAAATATGACCTGGTTACCCCTTTCAGATCACAATCTATCACTCAAAAAGTAGATGAGGGCAGTACTAATTCTAGTATATGAACGGAGCAGGCCTCACAGTGGTGGAAAACAAATGTAGGGTTTTTTCACTACCAGGACATATAAAAACACATATGCACATGTCCTGCCTTTTACCTACATAGCACCCTGCCCTATGCGTTACCTAGGGCCTACATTAGGGGTGACTTACATATAGAAAAAGGGGACCTAAAGGCTTGGCAAGTACTTTTAAATACCATGTCGAAGTGGCAGTAAAACTGCACACACAGGCTTTGCAATGTCACTCCTGAGACATGGCTAAGGAGCTACTTATGTGGGTGGCACAATCAGTGCTGAAGGACCACTAGCAACATTAAATGTACAGGCCCTGGACAGATGTAGTGCACTTTACTAGGGACTTATAAGTAAATCCTTATGCCAGTTGGGGATGACCGATGTTGCCATGTTTGAGGGAGAGAGCATACGCACTTTAGCACTGGTTAGCAGTGGTAAAGTGTGCAGAGTCCTAAAACCAGCACAAACAGTGTCAGAAAAGTGGAGGAAAGCAGGCAAAAAGTTGGGGAATGACCACCCTAAGGCTGTCAGAGTACAAGAGAGAAGGTTTACTGTCAAAGGATAAACATCTTTGGGATGTCAGGAAAGCTGTTATTTTCAGTTATTTCTAGCTACAGCTTCCCATCTGATATCATGTTGCACACGAGTTGCTGAGTGGAAGAAGGAGCTGGATTTACCAGAAGGCCACTCCCAGGATAGTAGTTACACTCCATTCTTTTCCACCGTGGCCCCCATTATGAGTTTGTCGGGCTGCCCGCCAAACTCACCCCTCCATCAGGTCACACGGGCGGCCTGAACACCTGAAATGTGGCAGTGCAGCAGCACCCATTGCGCATTCCACTGCCCGTAATTCGGGCAGAGGAATGCGCGATGGGGCTGTCATGGGGGACCCTACACTGCCCATGCCAAGTTCATGGGAAGTGCAGGGGCCCCCAGGATCCCCCGAGTCCCCCATTCCTCCATCCTTTCCATGGCTGTGTGAACTGCCATGGACAGGCTGACGTATGGGGACTCGTAATCCCCAGAGCAGCGCAGGGTCATAATCAGGGCCAATATATTTTCAGAGGGTTCCTGTTACACTTGGCATCTCACAAAAAAGCCAGTCCTGATGCTTATGTCACGTCCTGAGATGTATCAACAGAAGAGTGCCCCAGTTTATCACCATGCCAATGTCACGGCCGATAAGTACCAAGTGCCACTGACTGCACCCACATGGCACTTCAGCCACCTCACTTCACAGTACACCTTTTCAGACATTCTGGTAGTTTATCAATGTGCAGGCTGTTTGACAGATGTCTTTGCAGCCTTTCTTGGAAGCACACCACAGCCTAATTTTCTGTCAGTCACCTCTTGCACACCATATAGTTGCTAATGATTTTGTTGACTTGGCTTCTTGGTAAGTAACTAATCCTGCTGTAACATTATCTCTGGGGCCAGTGTTAACTAGAAAATGAATGATTTATTAGATATTTATAACTATAACAGATGTCCAGATTCCAATAACTTTTGTCTCCCTGGAAGTCACTGCTTGGGTAACAGTTCAAAGTCTGAGGCACGTTTTCTTATATCTTTGGGTATCAGTCTTTAAAAGATGTCATTCCATATCATTGTGTTTCTGTCTTTACAGTGTCAGTGGACAAAATAATGTATTTTTTCTATGTGTCAGGCTAGGAGGGTTGTTGGACTCATCGTCCTGCAATTTTCATTGCTAAGCATTATTTAGGAGCTATGTGGAGGTGGGACGGAGGGTGGGGGTGGGTGGAGTGCTGGTGGGGTTGCGGCGCTGGAGATTCCGGACTCCCCCATTCTGATTGGATTTCTATTGTCTTAGGCTTTCAATCCTATTGTGTGTGAACTGATAGGGGGCAACAGTACCAAAATATTGTGTCCTAAATGTTAACACAAATATTGCTTCTCTGTAATTAATAATAGAAAGGATACGCCCAATGGAACCATATTTTTATAAATACAATTTACAACACAATATTTATGACAGACAAACATTTTACATACAAAAATTCTGCCCTGCCCATTTTATAATGATATCTTGCCCCTTTCAACTGATAGAGATATTTTATAATGCTGGCCCTCACTGACCACATTTTTTCCTCTGGATTGAGTGAATTCTTGGCTTCCCTTTTTTTGGCTTTCAATACCTCTAATCTGAAAATGTCGAATCTGATCGGACATTTGCTTAACCTAGCACCAACCACCTCATTCGAACTACAGAACATAAAGCATTGTAAAGTTTAATTATACTGTTCATTTACAGACTCAAAAATAATTAATAAAGAATTGTATTCTATTACAGCGTTCTCATGCCGCTGCTACATTTTTGTGCATAAAAGAGACTGCTTTTCCAAGTACACACTACACACAACTACGTTTCCCAGAATACACCTATTCACTGCCCATATGTTCACTGAAAGAAATGAATCACTTTGTTGGCCATGATCACAGTGCGTTCACAATGTGCAAATCTCTAACCTCCAGTCACACACGACGGTCGATCCCGGTGACACATGAGAGTCATACTCAAGGTGTGGTTCTACCAGGACATAGCCATTTAACCACACAAGATTCCTTCAAAGGATGAAAAGTGGTTACGTAGAACATAAGCATAAGAAGCAAGCAAGGAAGGTAACCCACATATTTTACAGCTAGTGTTTTGAAATATATTAACCAAATATATGTCATTAATGATTTCTCTGTCCAGTGATAAACACTTACAAATGCATTGCAGCCAGCAAAATCTTTCTTTTTCCATCATTCCACAGGGGCAGGCACCTGGTACCAACAATACACATTCCTACCATGATTCTTGGGCCAGTAATGCAGTCAACATATACGAGTATCTCAGTCACCTTTGACTAGGCGAGGGATGGAAAATGCACACCGCATGATATAGACCACAAAGCATCAGGGAATCACATATTGCATTCTCGCTGCCGGGGTACCTGTGGTTTGACCAGACTCTAGGCAAAGCCCCGATCCATAATCAACCCCAGGCAACCAAGGATAGGGCTGAAAGGTCAAGGACCAGCAGCAGGTCAGTTCTTCCTCCAGCCAGCCCTGTGCCCACCAAAATCATTACCCATTCAAAGGGACAAAACCAGCCAACAGTCCAAACTTTTAGGTAGCCACATTATTTTCTACTCACACATCCACTGATTATTTGTTCCAGGTGAGAGGGGATTCTCCTCTTTAGCAGCCCCCGCTGCAGGTCCAAATCCTCTGGAGGTGCTCGAAGCCAGGTGGTCAAAGGAAAAGGCCGGACTCCTGGTCCATTGTATTATGAAGCACCCTGCATTGGTCCTCCTGAAAATGTCACAACCTCATGGGTACACTGCCACCGGTGTCCCCACTCTCCTGCCTGGGGACTAATGGTGACCCTCTGCAAAGTGCAGGGTACACCAGCCCATAGTGTGCTCACAACAAGCAAATCACTGACCGTCTCTCATACACAAAGACCTATCACTTTGAGAAATGAAAGCCATACTCAAGAGTGTGGTTTTACCAGGTTGTAGACATTTAATCCGACAAGAATTCTTTAAGGGGTGAAAGCGGTTATTTAGACATTAGGCATGAGAAGCAAGCAAGGAAGGTAACACACACATTGTATAGCAAGTGGCTTGAGATATATGAACCAAATACATTTCAGTCATGATTTCTCAGTCCAGTGATAATAAACACCTACACATTCATTGTAGCCAGAAAACTCTTTCTGTTTACATCCCCTGCAGGGGCAGGCACCTGGTGCCAATAATTCACATTCCCACCAGGGTCATGGTCCAATAATTCAGTCAACATATATTTATGCAAGCATCACAGTCAACTCTGACTAGACGAGAGATGGAAAACTGTTTGATACAGAACTCAAAACCCCAGGGCAGTACATAACTTGCTGACCCTGTCGGGGTACCTGTGGCCTGACCAGCTTCCAGGCAAAGCCCCCATCCATGATCAACTCCAAGCAACCAAGAGTAGGGCTGTAAGGTCCGGGACCACCAGCAGGGCAGCTCACCCTTCCAGTCAGCCTTGTTCCCACCAATATCATTAGCTGTCAAGGGAACACAGACAGCCAGCAGTCCAATTCTTTAGGTAGCCCCTTTATTTCTGCTCACATTTCCGCCACAGGGCGACTCCTACAGCAGGTCCAAATCCTCTGGAGGTCAACACAGCCAGGTGGTAAAGGGAAAAGGCCACAACCCTGGCCCACTGCGCTTTTAAGCCCCCTGCCTCAGCGCCTCTAGATGACGCCACCACCTTCCGGGAACACAGGAACACGGCCACCCATGTCCCCCTTCTCCAATTCCTGCCCATGAAGCGACTAATGGTAACCCTCTGCTAAGAGCAGGGTATGCTAGCCCAAGACTGCATCAAGGCAATAAATATTAGCCCTACTTCAACCTATATGTGTTTATTAAAATAATAGAATCAATTTAAATTTTCATAAATATCGTAGTGTGGCAAGGATGCTATAGGCCTCGTACAAGGAAGGAAAATAACCATTTGACTCCTGTTGCGGTAGTAAAATACATCAATTATCAGTGTTAAGTGGGACTCCTAGGGCTCTTGGCCCCGCTGCCACTGCACCAACACACTAATGAAGCCATGTCCCTGAAGCTCCTACTTCTCAATAGCCACTGACTAAAAGCACGTGACTTTCAGAACCTTTGGGCTGAAAATCCCATTCCTGTTATGCACCATTGTGCATAGTTCACTTTTATCACAGCATTTCATTCTCTCGGAGCAAGGGTATGTGCATTTTTAGTGCTTGTGTTTGTGTGTAATGTTGTATGTTGTTGTGGGTGTCATGATTTGTGTATGAGTCCAGTGAGCGTCTGAGGATGTCACTGTGAATATGGTTATATGCATGTGTAATTTAGTAAGTTTGTGCAAGTCATACTTGCTTCTTATACCTTTAATTCCTTGTGCTTGATTCATCTTATATTAGTGTTGCTTTTGTCCGGAGTCATCAGGCCGGGTTCTCCAGAGCTTTTGGTTACATGGCTACTTAGCGTCCGTCGTCGAGAAAAGCGAAAAGCTCCTGATCAATGCTCAAGAGAACAAGGAGACATTTTAAGCATGATTGTTGGCCTAGGTGGGGGCCCTTAACTTTGTCCTCATAGCAGAAGACTGACCTCCATTCTTAGAGATTCCCATTGTGTATATGGAGAACATTTGCCAGTGTGGCCGAAATGGCCAAAGCACATTTGTCAGAAGAGGAATGCCTACTAGCAGCCAAGTGTTGGCTGCATTATTTTTTATAATCCCGAGAAAGTGTGTTTTCAGAATACATGGCAAAGGCACTTCACCTTAAATCAGTGTACCTATGTCACTGAATGGTGTAAGACACGGGAGTTAGTCCCCTTCTTTCGATACAAGGCCAGAATTCAAACATCTTCCCTGAGAAATAAAACATTAGCTTGGCTCTAGCGGTAATGTTGCTTAATAAACATTTGTAGAGCAGAAAGATGTAGAAGGCTGGAAACCCACCCCTACATGGGGTTTGCAACCCAATGAAAGAGGTAGTGAAGGGCCAATGTGGTCCGCTATGTAACATTCCAGAAGCAACCAATGTTGTGAACTAAAAAATAAATCTAATTAAAACAATTAGGGTGGCCAAAAAGCATTCTCACCAATTCGTTATTGTGAAGGTATCTGAGTCATTTTGTTCACACGATACTGCGTAATTATAAAATGTCCATGATTACACAATTAAATTTTAAAACAAGCATTTGCAATGCAATGGGTCTCACATTTGCTTGAGTTAGAGCTATTAGCATTGTAAACTCCTAACTGGACTTTCCTTGCCACATTACCTTAAAATCAAAAGTGAAACAGTTTCACATAAGCGAGCCGATTCACAGCGCCATGGCCGCCATGAGCATCAGCGATAAGGAGAGAAACAAAAGGATAAAGAAGTTCGCTTGCAGTCAAACTTATCGGCAAAAGTTCAATTAGCCATGTAACAGGGGCGATAGCCAAGGCGGTAACAAAACCCCCCAAGAAGGGACAAACATAAACCATTTACCAATGTAATCAACGGATTTTTGAAGGGCAAGCTCACAAACGATTCTGTCAGGACCAGAGGCTCAGATTATGCTTCTCTTTCTATGCTTTAATAAAACTTAGCAGCCAACTAGGATGCTCTTTAACAAAAAACTAAAAATCCCATGAACCCACCATAGTACCATAACAACCATAGAGTCCAACCCTATAAAACCTTCCTGACATGAAGACTCTTCCTCTTTCTTTGCTGCTTCACAGCCAGTTAAGTGTAGACTTTTTCCTCTTAGCGCGTTTGTCTTATGGTATCGTAAATAGTGTGGTTATTATTGTTTGATCGCAGTTGACGTGACTCACGTGCTTTCATTTCTGATTGAATGTCTTTTTAACTGTATGCTGTATTTATTCTAAGTTTCTTTTTTATACACCGGGTGGCTTGCCGCCCGCATAGAATGGAGTGGGTATTGTCTGTTCTGGGAGCATCCGCGCAGTCCCATTTTCTTCTTTAATTGCACCTCTCAGGTACGCGCAAGCCGTCCAGAGTGTTTCCCTCTTTTAAGGGAATTCCCGGCTCGCGCGTCCCATTATCTTCAGCGCGCCAATACCCACGTGTGTTCTGGAGTTTCTGAACACCGTGGGTTCTCAGTTTTGTTACGGGCTTCTGTCCCCTGTGCTCCCCTTGAATGCCCTGCTTGTTTTTTTCCTCAGGGTTGTAAAATACTTATAAGGCTTTGCCTAGAGCTGTTTGAGTGCTCCCTCCACACTATTTCTATTTTCTTGCCGCATTTGGGGTCAGAATTACAGCTCCCCTTTGGATCCCCCTTGGTCACAGTGGTGATTTTGCGTTATATATATATATATATATATATATATATATATATATATATATATATATATATATATATATATGTATATATATATATATATATATATATATATATATATATATTTTCATATATATATAAATATAAATATATATTTTTCTAACTACTTTGAGTTGCTCTCACCACTCTTACCAGCCAGGTATGAAGAATATCAAGAGGGGGATGAGAATTACTATTTTGAAGAATCTCACACTGGTTCCTTTGAACAGGATCTGGTGCAAACTTTGGACGCAGGCATGCGCCAAACCGTTAATGATGCCTTGGCTAAGGCTATTACTCTATTGAAGCATCACCTATACGGATTTGCTCAACAACAAGGCTGGCTTCCCCCCGCCGGGGGTTTTAGTGAGGAGTCCAGGACTTTGCCATCTAAAGAGATTCACTCTGAAGCCTTCCAAAAACCTGCGGCTTCTTTGGCTAATGAGCATCCCTACAGTATGCCTGCTGAACTCCGCTCTGAAGAGTTGTCTGATGGCTCCAATGCTTCCTCTTCTCAGGGTTCGTCAAAAACGGATTTGTGTCCTCCACGCAAGCATAAGGCAAAAACCCACCATACTTCCAGTCCTAAGCAGGAAACACTGTTAACTTTTGAACCGGGTGAGATTATTCACCCCAGATCTACTGCCTGGCTTCCTCCTCCTGAAGTTTTTGAGTATGAGAAGGTCCACATTCGACAAGAGTTCGATAAGGAGGTAAGTGCACGTTTGCGTTCTGAATGCCCCAGACCTGATCTTCCCGACAAGGTGGCAGAGACTTCCGAGATAGACCCATCTATGGTGACCCACCTGAAGAAATTGACTAACGACCCTAAGAAGGGTATCGATAGGGCTTGGAAATCCTGTCTGGACAAGCTTTTAGACTTATCGGGCCCTCTAACTAAGATCCTGGAACTTGCATATCAGGCAACAGAATCAAACTCTCCTATTGATACGGACACTCTTATTGGTTGGTCTCAACGTGCAATATGTCTTTTGGGCCGTAGTAACTGTGCCATTTCTAATGAACGCCGTCGTTCTGTTCTTATGAAACTTGACCCTAAATTGGCTGATCTAGCTTCCTCTGAAGCGGGTCCAGCAGCTCAAGGCCTTTTATTTGGAGCCCCCTTTCTCAAGGAACTATCAAAATTCGTCACAACCTTTTCTAGTTTAGACAAAGATCAAGGCTCCATCAAGAGAGCTCTGCGACCTCTTTTTTTCCCGGGCCGAATGCTTCAGGGGGCGACCGTTGGGCTGCGGTTACCAGAATCCAACCGGAGACAGCTTCCAGGGTCACAGAGGTAGAGGTGGCTATCAAGACCAAGCCTCCTCCTTCTACCCTTCCAGACGTTCTTTCAGAGGCTGATTCCGTAGAGTAAGGCTCAGGGGCACAGCTGCTGCCATCCAGGATTCCTCCTCTGAGGTGAGAATTATTCTGTGGGAAGAGGTTTCCTTAGGGTGTCGCATTCAATGTTTCTATCACAATTGTCAAAAACTTTCAAACGACCCTTGGGTGCTAGAATCCGTTCGGGGATTCAAAATAGAATTCTTTCAGTCTCCCCTTCAGCTTCCCTTTCCCAACACTCTGTATTTTTCCAACTCCGATCAGATTATCATTCAAAAAGAGATTCTGGCACTTCTGTCCAAGGATGCGATAGAGGAATCGGTGTTACATCCCGAGGGTTCGTGAGTCCCATTTTTCTAATAGACAAGAAAGGTGGAGGCTCAAGATTGGTCCTCAATCTAAAGGAATTCAATCAGTGGATCCTGTATCGCCATTTCAAAATGAAGGGCATCCATTTACTACGGGACATTCTCCGGACTGGAGATTGGATGGTCCGTCTGGACCTGAAAGATGCTTACCTTTCCATTCCTATCTTCCCTCCCCACGGACGTTTCCTCCAGTTTCTTTGGGAAGGAAAGATCTACGAATTCAAAGATCTTCCATTTGGCCTGTCTTCGGCCCCGTGGTGCTTCACAAAACTGATGAGGCCGGTGGTGGAAAGTCTGAGAACCAGGGGCGTTTGCCTCATCATTTATGTAGACAACATTATCATTATGTCCCAATCTCCCCAGACGGGTATGATCCACTTGGAATGGGCGATCTCTCTCCTTCAAGACCTAGGCTTTGTCATCAACATCCAAAAATCCATTCTAATCCCGTCTCAATCTATAGAATTCCTAGGTTTCTTGGTGGACTCCCCCTCGGCTCGGTTGATTCTTCCTCCAACAGAAGTGAGGAATATCAAGAAAGAATTGAGACTAGCCTTGTCCAAGATGACTATATCCTTGAGGTCCCTAGCCCGGCTGGTGGGGTTACTAGCTTCTTCTGTTCAAGCGATCTTTCCGGGACCCCTACATTACAGGTCCCTTCAACGCCTCAAGATCATGCACCTGAATAAGGGCTTGTCTTACTCCCAGTCAGTTCCCCTTTCAGAGGAAGCGAAGATGGAAATTTCTTGGTGGTCATCTCACATGGAAGCATGGAATGGGAGAGCCATTTTTCCCTGCTCCCCGGACCTGATCATGGAAGCGGATGCCAGTCTGTGGGGCTCGATGCTGCCACTTATCTACGGGTGGTCGCTAGTCCCAGCAGGAACTATCTCTGCATATCAATTGCCTGGAGCTCTTAGCGGGCTCTTTTGCGATTCGCAGCTTCACCGTGGGCAAAGCAAAATGTTGCATTCTTCTCAGGATGGACAATGTTTCAGCGGTTTGATACGTAAACAAGCTGGGGGAGACCAGGTCACCTTTGCTGAAGGAGATTGCCAAAGACTTTTGGCATTATTGTCTTCGCAATCACATTTTGGTGACAGCGGAGTATCTTCCGGGTCAGCGGAATGTGATTGCGGATTGGCATTCCCGTCACTTGACAGATTCCAGCGACTGGAGGTTACACCCATGAGTTTTCAGGTCTATCATGATGATGTGGGGTCCCTGCACAGTCAATCTGTTTGCTTCCCGTCTGAATTCTCAACTCCCGACGTACTTCAGTTGGCGTCCGGATCCGGGAGCGAGGGCAACCAATGCTTTTCTCCAAGATTGGACTCCTTTTCTCTCTTATGCATTCCCTCCTTTTGTAATGATTCCCAGGGTCCTAGCGAATCTTCAGAGACAAGAAGCGGACATGGTCCGGTGGGGTCTCCTCACCCCTTGATCATGTCAGGTCAGTTGTCCCTTCTAGCTTGGTGTCTTTCAGGCAAAACTGGAGTCTCCCAGGCCTTTCGATCGAAGCTCAGGAATTCATCAATCAATCCTGGACCCCCAACACACATAAGCGTTATGCCTCAGCTTGGAGACAATGGTGTAGTTGGTGATCTTCACGTGGTTCAGATCCCTTTAATGCGGATTGTACTAAGATCCTGAATTTTCTGGCCTCTTTAGCCACTTCTGGGATGGCTTATTATTATGTCAACAATTTTCATTCAGCCATTTCTTCCGGCCATGTTTTTATTGATGGCAGACCTGTTGGTCAGTTACCTGTTGTTTGTAAACTAATTTGAGACATTAGGATGTTAAAGCCCCCTATACCCAAGTACTCAGAGCTTTAGGATGTTAACATTGTTCTTCGATTTTTAGATTCCTGGCCCTCCAATAAATACCTCTCCAGAAAACAACTTTCTGCTAAACTTACCATTCTTCTTTGTCTCATTTCTTGTAAACGTGTTTCTGACGTTACAGCTTTAGATTTAGCAGGGAGACATTTCTCTCCTGAAGGTGTTTCGATTGTCACATCTGGAAGGACTAAGTGCAACACCAGGTTGGTGTCCTTTCCAGCATTTCCAGATAATCACAAACTTTGCGTTGTTCAATGCCTAAAGGATTAGGAGGTAAGTACATCCGAATTTCGGTCTGACATGTTGGTTCAGCTGCTTATTTCTCTCCAAAAGCCATTTAGGCAGGTTTCTTCGGCTACTCTGGCTAGATGAGTGAGATGGATTGTGTCTGAAGCGGGTATTGACACTTCTAAATTTGGAGCACACTCCGTGAGGGGTGCTATGGTATCAAAATCTTTTGCTCTTGTTTCTCATTTAGAAGATATATTGAACCCAGCAGATTGGTCCTCTGATTCCACGTTTAAAAGGTTTTATCATAAGCCTATTTTGGATGTGTCATCAGTGGTAATGGCAGGACTGTAAACTAGCATAATCTGAGCCTCTGGTCCTGACATAGAATGAAAACATTTCTAGCTATCACGTTTAGAATTTTCAATTCTATTTAGGACACGGAGGCGAGGATTATCCCACCCATGGTTATTAGTGTGTTTTCTGATGTATTTATACTTTGCTTTTCATAATGTTGATATGATTTTGAAACAAATAGTATTATTGAATTTTCACCCTGTTTTTGTATTGTGTATATAAATAAAAAAAGTGTGTTGATTGTTTTTCTGCTCTATCATATATAAGACAGTGTTTATGGACCGTTATTTTTCTTTCCTTATCCTAGGTCAAGAGGATAAATGATTCAGAGTCCATTGTTGGGATTCCACTGAAGATTTTTCTTCTCCTTCCACGTTGTTGATGGGATTTTTGTTGTTGTTCTGGTTTGAAAATTGGTTGTTCTTCTGTTTCTGGACTCCAGGTTTATTTGTGACTTTTCGGCATTAGTGCTGTAATTCTATGTCAGGACCGGAGGCTTCGGATTATGCTTCTCTTAACTTTACTGACAAACACAGCAGCCAATAAAATGTAGCAAATTGAAAAACCACAAGTCCCATGAGTCCTATACCACCAATCACGGCTCAGTAACCGTCCATAAATAGCCTAAACGCCATAGTCCTTCCTCTTTCTTTGCTGCTCCAGCAGCCAGTTAAGTTGCACGCAAATGCTTCTGTCATTTAGTTTATTGATTTAAGCGAACGCGCGCAACATTAACACTTGTCTATTTTCTGTGCTCCGGAGCTTCGGCTCCGCTAATTCTGTTTGTTTACTGTTGCCTAGCGACCGGTGTGGAGCGGGAGCAGGCCGCCGAATGAGCGTTTGCTCGGATCGAAGAGGACTCAGTCCTCTTTTCATGCCCATGCGTGCGCACGCGCAGAGAACCGCTCGGAGGTCTTCCGACTGGGTTTTCTGCGCGTGAACACGGAGCGGCAAAATTTGATACCAGAACGGCCTGAAATCGCCCGTAGGGGCTGCAAAAATACTATTAAGAGCGTTGCTCATGGGGCATCTTTGGTTTTATACCAAATACTACAGCTTTAAAGATATTTAAGTAGCAGGTGACTCCCTCCACTTAAAAAATTTACCGGTGTACAACTCAACTTGATTGAACTCTTCAATCACCTGCTCAGGGTTTTTTGCCCCCCCCTGTTAACTCCTCCTTACAAACTACTTTAAGATGGCATACTACGCCAATGATGATGAGCAGTATGGCGAACTGCAGGAAATACCCTCAGAACATCAAATGGAGGAAAGACTGGTGGAAGCACTTGGTTACCATGTGCAGGATTCCGTGATCTGGGCCCTGATTCAAGCCCTCAAACCCTTTACCCAACCTCTATCTAACTTCGCCAAAAGGGAATTTTTGGGCGAGAGTAGCCAGCAACCTCTCTTACAGTCCGGGGATCCCGGCGAAACAGTGGGTTTTAATCTGCAGCGCTCAGGTGGCAGTTCTTCCGCAGAAATATGGTCGCAAATGGCAACCTCTGTGTTGCGAGACCATGCATATGGAGGTTTTCCCCCTCCTCAGGACTCATCATCCAATCCTCTGCAATCCTCTCATTCCAGTTATCACGATCCTTCCTCATCAAAATCAGATTCAAAGGATTCGCAAACTGAACCCCAACCGCGCAAAAAGCAACGCAAGACGCGGCATCAGATGCCCGAGGGTAACCCCTCTCAAGGCAAGAATCTTTTATTTTCACCAGAAGATATTATCCATCCTCGCTCTACTAAGTGGATTCCTAACCAAGAGGTGGCTAATTACGTCCAAGACAGACTGCGCAGAAGTTTTGAAAAAGAAGTACGCAACACCCTTAGGTCAGAATGCCCTCGCCCCTCCTGGGCAAAGTGGCAGACACGCCTGAATTAGATCCTAGCATGGCGACCTTTCTCCGTAAATTCGCCAAAGATCCCAAGAAGGGTCTAGACCGTGCCTGGAAAGGATACCAGGACAAGTTATTGGACGTGTCCGGTCCTCTAACTAAAATATTCGATTTAGCCATACAATCCAAAGAAACAGAGACCCCGTTGGATACGGAGGCGATACTTCAATGGGCTCAGAGAGCAATTTGCCTCCTAGGTAATGCAAACTGCGCCATGTCAACGGAGCGCAGACGATCTTTCCTCATTCGCTTAGATCCTAAACTCACGGAGTTGGCCACTAATGAGGCAGGATCATCGGCCAATGGTATGCTCTTTGGGGATAAATTTATTTCCAATTTGAGCAAGTACGTTGCTACCTTCACTGCCCTTGACAAGGCCCAGTCCAATATCAAGAAAGTATTCAACAATGCTCTTTTTATCCGGGCCGGACGTTTCAGGGGCCGAGCGCCAGGCCGAAGATACCAGGCTCCCAGATACGCGGGAGTTATTCGAACCAAAGCAATTTCTACCCCAATCGCTATAGGGGACGTGGTCGAACCTCCAGAGGATATCGTGGAGGTAACTCCAACCAGGACAACGCAAACTCAGGTGAGAGTTATTCCTCCTTCGGAGGTCATATTGGGGGGCAGGATACAGCATTTTCTCCCAGCCTGGAAATCAATTACTCAGGACCCTTGGGTTCTTCAATCAGTCCAGGGCTTCCAATTAGAATTTTACGCCCCCCGAGGCAAACAAATCCCCCTATGCCTCTCCCTTTTTCCCTCGCAGATCGCAACTTCATAAAAGAGGAGATTCTCTCTCTCATTCAAAAAGGAGCAGTAGTACACTCCTATCCTCACCCCCGAGGTTTCGCCAGCACCATCTTTTTAGTTCAAAAGAAAGGCGGCGGCTCCAGATTGGTCCTAAACCTCAAACATTTCAATTCTTGGATGGTATATCGCCACTTCAAGATGGAAGGCATCCATCTTCTCAGAGATCTTTTAAGAGACAAGGACTGGATGGTACGTCTAGACCTCAAAGACGCTTACCTCTCAGTTCCAATTTTTGCGCCTCACAGGCGTTTCCTACAATTCCAATGGGATTCCCAGTGGTTCGAATTCAAGGTTCTTCCCTTCGGCCTCTCCTCAGCGCCCTGGTGTTTCACCAAACTCCTACACCCAGTGGTACAGTTTTTAAGGGAACGTGGAGTGCGCCTAATTATTTACCTAGACGACATTCTTATCATGGCCCAAGAAAGAGATCTTGTTCTGACCCACCTCAATTGGACAATGCAGTTACTCCAAGACCTCGTGTTTATCATAAACTCCGAGAAGTCCTGTCTAACCCCTTCACAGAAGATAGACTTCCTGGGGTTCCAGATAGACTCTATGGCATCCCTACTAGTTCTTCCGATCAGCAAGCGGAACTTGATCAAGAAAGAATTGAGGAGAGCGCTTGCCTCTCCCACTGTATCATTGAGGACATTAGCACGCCTCGTCGGCCTCCTAGCGTCGTCCATCCAAGTGATTTTCCCCGGCCTCTACATTACAGAGGCCTTCAGAGATTGAAGATTCTTCACCTTCAGAAAGGTCTTCAATATTCGGAACTAATTCCCCTGTCGGAAGAAGCCAAGACAGAGATATCATGGTGGTTAGACCACATGGATGCATGGAACGGCAGAGCGGTTTTTCATTCCAATCCGGATGTGGTGATAGAATCGGATGCCAGCCGCTGGGGCTGGGGGGCACGTTGCGGCCCTGTGGAGACCGGGGGTCGTTGGTCCCCGGGGGAACTATCCTATCACATCAACTGCCTGGAACTCCTGGCAGGGTCGTTTGCCATCAAATCCCTGGCTCCTCGCCGGGCTCATTGTTGCATCCTGCTGCGAATGGACAATGTTTCAGCAGTCAGGTACATCAATCGCTTGTGGGGGACCAGGTCTCGTCTCCTAGCAGAGATAGCGAACGAATTCTGGCACTTCTGCCTCAGTCAGAAGATTTCTGTGGTGGCGGAATACATTCCGGGCATTACCAATACAACAGCGGATTGGAACTCGCGATTCCTTCGGGATGACAGCGACTGGAGGCTCAATCAAGGCATTTTTCAAGCTCTCCAACTTCGTTGGGGGACATGTCTGATGGATTTATATGCCTCCTGATTGAACAGTCAAGTTCCTTGTTTCTTCAGTTGGAGGCCGGACCCTCAGGCGCAAGGGATGGATGCCTTCCTACAGTTATGGCCGAAGGAACTTCTTTACGCTTTTCCTCCTTTTGTGATGATTCCTCGCGTCCTGGCACAAGTGCGTTGCCAACGCTCGGAAATCATTCTAGTGACTCCCTTGTGGAGTGCTCAACCCTGGTTCCCCTCCGCAATGAATCAGTCATGCGACTTTCCGGTGGGGATTCCATGGTCTGTGGACCTTCTCTCGGACCCGTCGAACAGTTTTCACCCCCTAATTCGGCAGGGACTGTTAACACTGATGGCCTGGAGACTTTCAGGCGACGATGGCAAGTGCCTGGAGTTTCGGACTCGGCAATGTTTTTCTTATCCCAATCTTGGGCCCCCTCCACTCAGAAAAGATACGAGCAAGCCTGGAGGAAATGGGTACGTTGGTGCAGTACAAGAAGTATGGATCCCCTGGGGTCAGAGATTCATGTCATAGCCAATTTTCTGTCAGAATTGGCCTCCCAGGGTTTGGCATATAGGACAATTAATAATTGTCGCTCAGCTCTTTCTGCGGGTCACCCTCACATCCAGGGGAAGCCAGTAGGGGAGCACCCCTTGATTTGCAAATTGCTTAGGGGTATTCATATGGTAAAACCCCCTCAACCGAAATATACCTCCTTATGGGACGTTAACATCATTTTACGTTTTCTTAGAAACTGGACAGATAATGAAGGTTTATCTCGCAAACAGCTATCGGCAAAATTGACAATGCTATTATGTTTGCTTTCCTGCAGAAGAGTCTCAGATGTTAAAGCTCTGGATTTATCAGGTAGAGTATATACTCCGAATGGAGTATCCTTTTCCATTTCTAGACGTACAAAAACTTCATCCAAATGTATTTCATATCCCTCTTTTCTGCACAATAAGAAACTGTGTGTTGTTCAGTGTTTCAAAAGTTATGAAGATGTCACAAGAGAATTCAGACAAAATGTTTCTGGGCAATTGTTGATTTCATTACAAAAACCTTTTAACCCAGTCACTGCAGCAACATTGGCCCGTTGGGTCAAATGGTTATTAGCCGAAGCTGGTATTGACATAAGTGTTTTTGGGGCACACTCGGTTAGAGGAGCCATGGCCTCGAAAGCCTTTGCTACTGGAGCTAGGCTAGAGGACATCATGGCGGCAGCAGACTGGTCAAACGATTCCACTTTCAAGGTGTTCTATTACAAACCTATTGTTGATGTGGTATCAGAAGTGGTAAATAGACTTTGAACTAGCATAATCCGAAGCCTCCGGTCCTGACATAGAATTAAAAAAATTCTAGCTATCACGTCAAGAATTTTAGATTCTATTAAGGACACGGAGGCGAGGATTATCCCACCCAGTATGCACACTTTATGGCTTTGATGTTATAAATGTTATAAACGTTAAATTGTTATAATATAAAGTGTGAATAAAATACCCTCCCATGGTATACCTCGATGTTAGTTTGATTTTTTGTCTCACTCAGGAACATCCAACACGACTTCGTGAAGGTATCCAACGGATCGCCGCTGATGCAGTTATTTCTCCAACGTCTTGAGATGGTTTCAGAGACCCGGAGAGAGTTTGTTACCAAGTCCTGCAAGTTAAAGCATGTTTGAACTGTTTTCGCAAAGAAAGAGGAAGGACTATGGCGTTTAGGCTATTTATGGACGGTTACTGAGCCGTGATTGGTGGTATAGGGCTCATGGGACTTGTAGTTTTTCAATTTGTTACATTTTATTGGCTGCTGTGTTTGTCAGTTAAGTTAAGAGAAGCCTAATCCTCGCCTCCGTGTCCTTAATAGAATCTAAAATTCTTGACGCGATAGCTAGAAATTTTTTAACTCTGGCTATGTGCAAAGAAAGAGGAAGAGTCTTCGTGTCAGGAAGGTTTTATAGGGTTGGCTCTATGGCTGTTATGGTACTATGGTGGGTTCATGGGATTTGTATTTTTTTGTTAAAGAGCTTCATAATTGGCTGCTAAGTTTTATTAAAGCATAGAAAGAGAAGCATATTCCTCGCCTCCGTGTCCTTAATAGTATTGAAAATTCTGAACTCAATAGCTAGAAAGATTTTCAGTGGTAGTGATGGGCATGAGGTGGGCGTTGTTAAAAACCCAGATACATACCAAGACACCAACAAAAAAGCAGCACATGCGCGCTGCTATGCTCGACCTAAAAAGGGCAGAATGAACTCCCAAGAGCCCGAGATCCTTGCAGCTCATTAATAATCTGTAAAACAGGTGTGGATAGTGGATTTCTGTGTAAATGCGGGCGGGAGCTTCGCATCGGTGTGTACGCTGTGGTATTCAGAGTATCAGCCCTGAAGTGTGGAAAAATAAAGTCGTCTCTAAATACTTTCTTAGTTCGAGCTTTTTGAAAGGAGATTTTTTTTAAAATGTCAGAATTTCTTTAGTTTAATAAAAAAAAAATTGGGGGAAAAAATGAAAATAGAAAAGATACTGTCCCCGGGGCTCGCTATGAACAATAGTGCCACTCTGTTTAAGAACTGCAGCAGACTTGCCCATATTCTTTTATTTCATTTGTATTCGCACATTTCTTTGCTTTCAAACTAATCATCCCCGATGTTGCTTATTCTGCATTACGTTGCATCAAGTGCAGATCCTATCTCAAAATATATACTCTTGACTAAAAACTAGTATTCATACCACAGCCCGGTAAGTTGGCCGTGGTCAGACTCTAAAATGAAGCTGCGCTTGGTGTGCAACTCTGGCCACAGAGCCTCGTTCTCAGTGTCACTCTACTTTACAGCTCAATGCTGATATGGGGTTCAAAAATACTACAACCGGCTATGGTTCTTTTCAGGAAATTATGCACTCTCCCATTCCATGCAGGGGACCTATCTCCATCTCATTGGGGTTTGAACATTATTCAATCATAAACAACCAGGACCTCACATAGTTCCACTGTTCACTAAGCTCTAAGTGCACCTAAAATGGAAAGTACACAACATCAATGCAAACACTACGAATACTGAGATTAAATCTTCATAAACAGCTTCATTTCTGCAATGTTTTATGAAAATTAACATCAGTGTTCACATATTTAGCATCGTAAACTTCACATCAAAACAGGTTGTTTTGATTTTTTTCAGTTAGTAAGGAAAAAAAAACCTTCAGATGTAAATGTTCACAAACAGTTATATAATGTATCTGAAGCCAAACATACCAGAATTAACTGTGTTAATGTTACATATAGGGGTCGCTGTACCGCTGTACAAAAATAACAATAGCAACAAAATTCAGTGCATAGATGGCTCTGCTCCTCAGTCTTAGTCAACTCATCTCACCTGTAATTGCTGAAGTCGGTAACACCTGCAGTCATCGAGCCTTAATTTTTTGCCTATCACTTCTGACTCCTGGGAGGAGTACAGTAGGTTCAGGTCCTTATGATGCTGTCAGTACTCTTGGGCAGGTTGGGGGATTCCACCACATGGAAAGGTCATCAAAGAGTACTTCAGAAAGGCCAGAGTCGTAGCCCTGGGTTAGTGGAAGTTGACAGTATGCTAAAACCAGAAAATGATCAGTTTGCGTATTGTCATCTCCAGGTTTTACGCAGAAAGTTAGACAGCTAGCTGAAGGCATGAATTTATGAACATAGTGGCGCACACAAGATAAAACAAGCATTTGCAATGCAGCGGGTCTCGCATTACGTTGAGTTAGAGCTATTAGTACTGTAAACTCCTAACCAGACATTTCCTGGCACATTAAATGAAAAAAATCAAAACGAGCGAGATCACGCTGCGAAATAAAGAGAAAAAGTAGTCCAGAAACCACACGGAAAAAGAGAACATGGACCCTCGTATGTTTCCAGTAGTTTACCTGTGCTCTCGAGGAGGGCTAAACACCAGAAAAGGCATGACATATGCATGCCTTTCATGAATGAAAACAAGTGAATTTTAAAAGGCAAGCCCACGAACCAATGAAAGTGACTGACGTAACATGGGTATGGTTAAAATCCCCCTAAAGCGAGATTAGAAGAGGGACGGAGCGCTTTGCGCTCGCCCCTAAAAAGTCAAATGAAGTTCTTGTATCATTTTTATTTTGCTTTCAAGACTGTTCTTTATTATTTAGGGCAATTACAGTCTCAGTCAATGTGTTTCATTTGAAAACTAACTTCTTCAGGGCGTAATAATTCAAACAATGCATTTCCTTCACATGTTCCACAGAAAAAGGTCTATTCAGTTAAGTCATATTACACTGTCTCTCTCCACTCCTCCAATATTCCTTATCTGAACCAACAATTTGTAGTAATTGCTATAGTCAGGCTAATCTATATATTCATGATTGGTTACACCACATACTGTGTCAGGATCAGTGCCCCATGTTATGATAGGCACTCCACGTATGAACTTCGAAAAAGAGTGTTTGTTAACCTAGCCATAGTTCTAATGTGTATGTAACAGTTGGCTGAAGGCAGACTGAAAATCAATGATCAGAGCATTATTTTCCAAGGTCTAGCCAATCACGGTGGGGTCAAGCTTTCCTTTGTCAGGGAGGAATGCTAGACCTATAAAGAGCCACAACCTATGTGCAAGGGCTTAGATAAACCCTCCAGTGGCTTGTTTGGTGAGACACTTTGCATAACTGATTCACTACTAATCTGAGGCGATCATGACCTGCCACTTCCAATCCTGCCACACTCGCTGTTTTCTCAAGGGCTGGAAGTATGGTCTTCCTTGAACTTGGAGCTTGTGTCTCTAGTGCCAGGGAGAGGAAGATGCCTCTCTGCATGCCATCTTGATCCAACATGGCATGTGAGAAGTCCAGATGACCATAAGGAGAATACACTCTCTTTGGGAGGAAAAAGCAAATGCAGAAAAACACCAGCTGATGAATGCAGGACCCAGGTTTGCTGAAAAGCTTGACAGTTGCTAAGCAGAACTGCAGACCAAATGTTAGAATAGATCACAAGCAAGGAGCTCGGACAAGAGCAGTGCGAAAAAGACAAACTCTGTGTTGTGATAGAAGGATGGACACTGCTCAACGACATAGATACCTGTTAATAGAAAGCTATCTCTGCAGTGATGAGTTGGGAAGGCTTACTGAGAGAAGAGGATTGATAGCAATCTTGATTTGGTCTTGAAGGGAATTCCCAAAATGAGGACATCATTTGGTGTTATAATCAAATCAAAAGCTACAGTTTCTTTGTATGATCCCAAAGCCACCAGAAGAGGGATTGTAATTTCTCTATCCGGAAGAAACTGGAGCTGCATCAACCGTTTGAACTTGCTCTGGAGTATTTTCTGTTCAAGTGTGGATCTTCTTGGCCCACTTCTTACCCTTCTATGAACCTGATGCTTCACAATCAAGTAAAGCTGAAGTTTAAATAGCCAATCTTGTCTTAGTATAGTATTGATAGGAGACACAGCTGTGACTGGACAAATATAGAATTCTCAAAAGTCCTAAATAAGGGATGATTAAATATGTTTCAAGTTGACAGTTTTATAGAATAATTGTGAACACATATTTGTCATGCTGGGGGTCTGATGACATTTTTTACGTGAAGGGGTTGCAGCATTAAAAGGTTTGAAGACCATTAGAGTAGAGTAAGAAGAATTAGAATACTGACTTCAGGCCTTTGAGTATGAGAAACATATGCCATTCCAGAGATTCCAAAAACCGAAGCTTCTACATCTCTCGGCTTTACTGCTCTAGAGATGATGTTCAATTATCAGAGCTTGGTCTATCAAATCTGTCAGTGATTCAGGGCATGGAGATCTCATCAATGTATCCTTAATTGCTTCCTTCAATCCTCAACGGAACACTAAGGGGATCATTATGATCGCCGGCGGTTCAGCCTGCCATGCCGGCAGTGGGTAAAAAGACTGGCATGGCGGGCTGAACCACCATATAATGTACAATGCCAGGCTGCCTCCGACAGGCATCCTGACGGTGGAAGGAATCATCATCCGACAGGATAATGATCCCTACAGCCACCAGACTTTCCCTGGTGGGGGAGGCTGGCAGAAGGGGTGCTCTGGGGCTCCCCGGGGGGCCCCTGCACTGCCCATGCACTTGGCATGGGCAGTTCAGGGGCCCCTGTGCAGTGCTCCATCGCACAGGTCACTTCCCGACGGGTACAGCTGCACCTGCCGCAAAGAGGCATTAATGGCGGCTCCATGTGGAGGTGCTATCAATGTCCTGGCCAGGCATTCTGCTGGGCCGGCGGGCGGAAACAATGTTTCCACCCGCCAGCCCAGCACAATGTTCTTTATGCGGCTGGGAGGGTACCAGGGGGGCTGGCGGTCAGTTAAATGATCGCCAGCCCGAACACAGCGGTAAACACTGTCATGTTCATAATGAGGGCCTAAATCTTTAGCAGAACATGATCATCTGGGTTTGTTCCAACTAGACTTTGCTGCCAACTGACAAAATCGTGGCTGGGATTAATTCAAGCATTGCATCCATCGCTTTTTTGTATACTTGAATAAAATTCTTTAAGTGAGATGGGTATGCCCAAATGTGGGTACTGTGTATACAGTGCCTCTGTAAACAAGCTACACCTGACTTGATGGGCTCCTAATAAGGGTGAAACCAGCCTTGGGCTGCTTGTGTTCCCATTCAGGGAGGACCTGGCCTGACAGTTCAGGCTAGACTGTTCTGACAGAAGCAGGGTCAAGACTGGTTGCATGGTGTGCAAAATAATGATGACCTGGGATGCAGCCGAAGTAAATATAGGTGGCAGAGATTCATTCTAGTATTCCAGCCATCACTTTTTTGTATACTTAAGTGTGATGCTCTGAGTGGGACGAGTATGCCCTGACGTGGGTCTTGTGCACACTATGCTACATAAACCAAGCTATACCCAACTGATTAACCCTAATAAGGGCGAACCCGGTCTTGGGTCACTTGTGCTCCGGTTCAGGGAGGACCAGACCTGGCAGTTTAGGCTGGACTGTTCTGATTGGAGGAGGGTCAGGACTGTTTTCAACATGGATGATTCCAAATTGTGGTTGCACGGTGTGAAAAATAATGACAAACTGGGATGCGGCCCAAGCAAATACCATAGGCAGAGATTAATTCAAGCATTCCATCCATCACTTTTTCTATACTTCAGTGTGAGAGCCGAAGTGGGTTGGGTATTCCCAGACGTGGGTCCTATGCACACTGTGCCCCTGGAACCAACCTCTACCCGACTGATGAACCCTAATAAGGGCAAAACAAGTCTAGGGTTGCTTATTTTTGGGACCAGCTTGGCAGTTTGGACTGGACTGTTCCAGTAGGAACAGGATCAAGACTGATTTGCATGTGGCTGGGGCTAAACTAAGGTGGCATGGTGTGCCAATGAACTGGGATGTAGCACTGTGTAAATACCAATGACCAAGATTAATTCAAGAATTGGATCCATTAGGTGTTTGTATACTTCAGTGCCATGCCCTAAGTCAAACAAGTATGCACATACGTGGGTCCAGTGCACTGTGTGCCACTGCAACCAAGCTAAAACCTGACCGATGAGCTCTAATAAGTGTAAAGTTGGTCTTGGGTTGCTTGTGTTCTGGGGACCTGGCCTGGCTGTTTAGGCTGCTCTGTTCCTATTATAGCAAGCTCAAAGCTGAGGTGTCATGGGGTGCAAAATCACGATGAACAAGGATGAGTAATTACCAGTGGCTAAGATTATTTCAACCGTTTCATCCCTTATTTTTATGGATACTGTAGCATGTTGGCAATCATGTATTTGATTGCGTTTTTAAAAAGGATAACTGAACACATCTGAAATGTTTGAATAATTATATTTAGCACTGCTGGGTTTTATATAATAGTAAAAACATACTTGTCATTCTAGGGGGCCCAATACATCTTTCACACGAAAGGGGCGTGGCATTGAATAGTGTAAATACTACAGGAATAGAGGAAGAAGAATCAGATATACTGGCTTCAGGTTTTCAAGAATGAGAAACATATGCAATTCAAGGGCTTCCAAAAACATGAGCTTCTGCCTGTTTGTTTCTCTGTCCTAGAGAAAAAGGGCAATTATCAGAGCTTGATCTGTCAAATCTGTCAATGTGGAGCTCTCAGCAATTTCCATTAATCCTTAACTGATATGGTCACCTACGTGTGTTCGACCTAGGCAGTCTATGCTGGAGACTAATGAAATTGAGTCACATATAACAAAACATCAGATGATACCTCCTGGATTTCACAGAGCATCTTCTTCACTGAAAGTATTCTATCAGGGCACCAGAGCATCTTATTGAACTTCTCCAGAAAACTAGTATAATTGTTCAGGTGATTATCATTGTTGATTTCCAAAGGAGTGCCCCGGGCGAAAGCTGCCCAGGAAAGACAGCCAGTCACGTAACCTACCTTTGCTCTATCAGTCAAAAGCTGGCTTGGCCTGAAAGCAAAATGTATTGTGAGGTCATACAAAAATTCCTTTATCTTCGATGGATCACCAGAAAAAAATAGAGAACTGGGAGAAGAAGTTGGTGGACCTTCCAATCTGGCTTTAAAGGAAAGCCTGTGAATTGCGTTCTCTGTTCCTACTTGCTGCCCTTCTAATTTTGTTGCTGAATCAAATTTACCAGGTTTGTATTATGAGCAATCAACTGGACAGTGAGTCTTAAATTCAGCCCGTGGTCCATAATAGATTCACTACCCTGAAAAACATGGGTGTCACAACTGGCCGAGGGCTGGATGTGAAGAGCTGCCTGGTAACTCAGATCTTTCATCTCAGAGGTAATGATGATGCCTCTTGGTAGCCACCCTTGATCCCACACAGCAGCATGTGACAACCAAATGCCTTCAGAAAGGACACACTGTCTTTGTGACAAGATCAAAAGTTCCTCTGGAGCAGTACCCTCCAGATGCCCACCTTCCGGCAGCACGAACTCTGCGGGAAGTAGATGGTATGTGCTGACCAGAGGGTGCTGTCATGAGGTTATTTTAGCGTTTATGTAGGCACATTTATTTTAGCTTTCGGTTTGAGGCCTATGCCCTCTCACCTAGTCACTTGTTCTTTTATTCTTCATAATATTTCATTTATTTGCACATTTTCATTTTGTGCTCACTCCAAGGCTGCACACGATAGTTTAGCAGGAATTGCAGGTCCAGAGAGTACAATGTCTATCCTACCCCGAAAAATATGGGTTATTACATCAGAGCAGTTCTCAGAACATCAAGATGTTTTAATATAAAACAACATGCTGCCTCCACATATTAGAGGAGACATTCCTGCCAGCCTGCCATCTCATGCTGCATGTCATCATTGCCGTTTCTGCTGAAACTTCGCGCTTCCTCTTCGTCTACATGGGAGGATTCCCAGTGGACTAACAGACCTCTTCTTTACCTCTATCACAGGTATGGGGATTGGGTTTTCTTCCCAGGAGGACATGATCGGCGTATTAGGGCTACCACTACTATTTGCACTCAGGTAGAATCTTAGTAGTGTAGGTAGGAATATTAAATGCACTATTGTGACAATATGGGGGACTTTTTTTGTGTTTCACTTTCATGGTCAGTGCTTTAGTAGTGTTGTGTTTCATTATCCTCATAATCACAATTCATGCCTTTTTACATAGAACACAGTTGCTTCAATAAATCCTATCAAACCAAATCCTGCTTCTGCTTGTCTTTGCATGTATGAGACTTGTAGAACTGAGAGAAAGGGATATGATCTGTTCTACCACGACTTCCCTGAGGAATCTTAGAGAGTAATTCAGTAGGCTGTCACAAATCACTTTTACCTATGGTACTGGTGAGATGATGCTAGCTAGCCGGAAGGGTAAGGCCGACAGCAGTCACACTGTGTGGGATCAGACTCAGCCCTCTACACTTGGTGGTGCTGTTGCCCAAAATCCAGCAGTCTCATTACTACAACAGGCGTCCTATGACATGACGCCACCAACGTTGGCTAGGCACTAACTTTATCGATCTCTCAGGTATCTCTGTCTTATTACGTCCAAAAGGCACCCTAATTATCTTATATGGAGACGTCCATGGTATTAGCAAATATCCTTCTCAGCTCGATAGGTAGTACCTATTTGGCGCTGTAGGTTGTTCAAGCTTGAATCTTTAAAAGGATCTCCCCAATTGGTGTTTCTATCTGTGAGCAATACCATTCCATTTTGCAATGCAATAGGTCTGACATTTAATTTAGTTGGAGCTATTGGCATTGTTAATGCATAATTGGACGTTTTTGTCACATTAATTGGTCAACCGTGCCGCATATTTTGGTCCTTTCTGCCACATGATTCCAGTGGCACTGGATATAACTAAAGGACTAGTAGGCCTACTGGAATATATTTTTAAACAAGGCCCTTAAAACACAAACTACTCCCAGGTGCGAAACTTATTTACTTGGCATTTCGCATAGGTGACATTGTCTGTGGGGCAACAAATAAATAATTGTACTTCAGATTTTGCATAAGGGAAACTTTTTGGCTTTGCCAGTGCTTGTTGATTTTAGGACATTAAAGTGTTTTGCTTAGAATCATAGGATAATAAGTGGACGCCGAGACATGAACCTGATTTTGAAGTTCCTTAGTCGGCAGCTCTGGTCATTATACCACATCTTCTATAGAAGCAATTTGCCCTTCGGAATATATGAGATGCTGTGGTGCGTATGCAACAGTGTGTGTGACTAAGCGAGGGAAACTGTGTCTGCATGCAACTGCATTCCAACCGAGGATTCTGAAACAGTGGGAACTTTAGCACTAGTGGAGTAGGAGTGTGAAATTTAACAAAGCACGCATATCTAGCCAAAACGACCACCAAAATGATTCCAAATACGCCTAGAGTGCTGCATTAAAAGGTACTAAATGGGAGCAGTGCTTTCTGGAAAAGAGGAGGAGTTTTGGATAATTCAATTTATTGTAGCAATTATGTGGGCCACTCATGTTGTTACTCAAACAAACCTATCTATACAGCTCTATATGCAAAGCAACATTCAAAATTCAGTGCTTAATTTGCGCTGTTGGGGGGCACCGGCCATTATTTTGGGGGCCGTCAGTTATTTTTTTTGCATCAGGATTATATTTTTTAAGAAAGCCACATATGGGAAAACGCGTCATAAAGGGAGAGAGCAGAAAGCTGTAAGAATGAGTTGAAGGGGCAGTGAGTGGCTGTAAATGGATTAAAGAGTCTCAAGATAGGTTTACGCTGCCTCAGTATTCTGTGCTCGCAAATTTAATTGCAGCAGCCGTGAGTTTCAGAGGAAAGCTCTGAGCACCGGCATGTTTTTATTTACAAATTAACCACTGGTTTAAAAAATTGCTCCATCTATGTGATATCTACAGTGCAGCATGACGTGTTGCCTTTCAAATCATTTGCATTAAAATATTGTTGATTTTTTAAAAGAAAAGAAATATCCACACCTGAAACCTCTTAAAAACATTTTGAGTTTCCCCTTAACATTGGCTGCACTAGCCATACAACAGTAACACAGATATCTAAAACGTACACAAAAGGAGGGGTTGTAAAAAAGTAGTGTTGAATTTTAGCCTAACACGTTTTTTCTAGCTGGGAAATTGCATGTGGTGATATGTTCCAGGCTCACATTGCAGCTCTTCCAGGCACAGCTGATAAACACCTTTTGTTTTTCACAATACCTTTTACAGGAAAGAAAAATCTCAAATTCCAATAGAGAGGTGTGAAAGCTGACTAGGTATGTGCAAGCCACTAGTACAAGCATCAACTATAACAGACTACTGAGAAAAAATTGTATTTATTAAAGAACCAAGGCACCGGCAATGAACGATACGGGGGAGAGGAGGCAGCGAACAAGTGTGAGGGGAGAAGCAACAAGCTTTGAGCCAGGAAGCGGTGACAGGACCATGTGGGGGAATGATAAATTATCTCCGGATAAGGCAACTTACGATATCTGAAAATTAAGAGTTTGCATAGAAACGAGGTAAATGTTGGTTAAAAAAACTATGTAAATAACTCAAGAGTTACAGCTCTTCGACCATAATTTGCATCCAGCGCATAGATTTTATTGCACCTTTTCCACAACTCAAAATGCATCAGGTCTCTGAACTAACCTTCTCTGTCCCCTCCATTCCCATTCATAACTTCAACAAGCGCCATGAAGCAATATAGCACTTTAAGAACATCGCAATGGAATGTAAAGTAGCTGCATATATGAATGCGGTTTAAAGCGTGGCTGAGACACTTGCTTATAGACCTGGAGTAGAGTCTGGCTGCATGCGCCCTTTAATAAGTGGATTAGTGCATTTTCTGGCAAATACAGCTGAAAGTGCAAATACTTCTGGCATCCCGGAAGGGGTGTACCCCCACCCTGCCAATTCAGGGTACCTTTTTATGTATAGAAGCAGGGTGGTGTGCAGTGTTCATCACATTAAACTGTCAGAGTGTGACTGAGTTATAATTTTTAAAAAAAGTTAGCCATGTGGCATAACTTAAGAGCTTCTGACTTTGGGCCTGGGGAACTGGGTTTTAATCTCGTCGATTATATACCAATTGTAACAAATAAAATTAAACAATGCTTTGTATGCACTTTAAAACTAAAACGTGTGCGGCGGGTCTGAAATATAAGCCCTCACTCTACAACTGTAAATACCAAACGAGCATGAGGAGGGATAGAAAACAATTACAAAAAGAGTTCCCACAAACAACACATAAAGTTTGGAGCATAAGGAAACTGTATTTGGCCCATTATACTTGGCCGGTGCTCCTCAGCCAAGAAGAGGAAGTGATGCATCGGCTGAGCAGCTTATTAGGAGGCAGCAAGGAAGAGTGACACTGAAGCCAACCTATGGCAAGCATCAGTCAGGATCAAGGTACCTTTACTGAATACAGCAGGTCTTGCAGATAGCGCATGTGCGCTGCCTAGGCGCAACCTAAAAATGGCAGACCAAATTAGGGTTGTAATTACAGCAAACATGAGACTTCCCCTCACAAGACATTTCCACTTTTCCAGCAGCAGATGGGAACATGCAAAGATTTCATCATTGCACTAGAGCAAATGCAACCACTCAATACCACTAAGTTATCAAGAACACCAAAATTGCTTGATGGTGCCCTACCACATGTTTCACAGAATGTTAGACTAGGGGGGTCATTACAACATTGGCGGTAAAAGGTGCTTACCGCCGTGCAGAAGACCGCCAATACACCGCCGCAGCATTCCGCCACAGATATTATGACACACATCTTTGAATCCGCCCAAAATCAGACACCCACACAACACCGCCACACCAAAGGTCAGTGATAAACTGGCGGAAACAAATCCTCCACCTCCACGCCAACAGAAACACGCCCATGCTATTACGACCCACGAATCCACGCGGCGGTCTTTCAACTGCGGTATTCCATTGGCGGTACACACCGCCGCGATCAAAATACACACACATCTCCAAAACACCGCCACATTGGACAATTCAAAATACACACACCTGATACACATACACACACCACACCCACACACCCAATGCAATATAAAACACACACCCACATCACCCACAAGCCCCTACGACCAAAAATCAGAGACAAAGGCGACAGAGAGAGAGCACAGAATAGACAACCCCACCACACAGAGGTACACAACACCATCACCCACACAACATCACGCACAAAACACCACACACCACTACACTCACCACAACCATCACCACATACACCACCCCACACATCACCCACACCACCCCATGGCACGCCAAAGACACCCCTGCTTCTCCGAGGAGGAGCTCGGGGTCATGGTGGAGGAAATCGTACGGGTAGAGCCACAGCTATTTGGCTCACAGGTACAGCACACATCCATAGCCAGGAAGATGGAGTTATGGCGCAGAATAGTGGACAGGGTGAACGCCGTGGGACAGCACCCAAGAAATCGGGAGGACATCAGGAAGAGGTGGAACGACCTACGGGGGAAGGTGCGTTCAACAGTCTCCAGGCACAACATCGCGGTACAGCGGACTGGCGGCGGACCCCCACCTCCTCCCCCACAACTAACAACATGGGAGGAGCAAGTCCTGTCCATCTTGCATCCTGAGGTAGGTTACGATGACATGTCGCTCTTCCATTGTCAACAGGTCCACCAGCGGTCGGTACACCGGAGGATTCCGCCATCTTCTCATATGTCCCAGCAGACGGTGCCTACGAAGGACAACAGCGAAGAACCAGTCATTATTCCTCCAGGTATGTACCCACAGTCACACACAAGACTACACCACTCACAAAACCCTTCCTGGATGTGTGTTGAGAGTAGGCCTAGCTATGTGTGACGCAGTAGTAAATGAAGCCATGTGGGCCCCTGAAATGGCGGATGCCTGACCTCTAAAGTGGGACAATGGGATTGTGGGGTAACTGCGCTGGCGTTGCACACCGTCGCGGTACACACCGTCGCGGTAGGCGGTCGTAGACCGCGACGCAATGCTGCATTGGTTAACATTGGACCCTATGGGTCCCAGGAGCCAATGAACAGGTGCGCCGGCGGTGATGATGCGCACCGCAACGGATGTCACCGCCATTTTCTATCTCTTCAATCACTAGATACCTGACCTTCGACAGGAGAGGACCTACACTGCAAGTGCTGCTGTGACCTCGGTCTAGAAGCGACGATGGCTGCTTCGTCTGGGGAAAGGTCCCCTGCCTTCACTGCATAGGAGTTGGAGAAACTGGTAGACGGGGTCCTCCCCCAGTACACGCTACTCTACGGTCCTCCAGACCAACAGGTTAGTACACAGGGAGCACGTTGTATGGGGTAGGCCTGGGTGGAGAGGGCTGGTTGGAAGAGGGAAGGGGGCAGAGTTCATAGAACATTAATGCATGTGAATGAATGGGCCACATGGTCAGAGTAGGGAGGGGGCCACTCACAACGACGGTGCAGTTGGTAATGACTGTTCCTCTTTCCTTGTGCATGTCATGTAGGTCAGCGCCCACCAGAAGAGGGACATTTGGCGTGCCATCGCCAAGGAGGTCCGGACCCTGGGGGCCCACCAGAGACGGGGCACCCACTGCCGGAAGAGATGGGAGGACATTCGCCGCTGCAGCAAGAAGACGGCGGAGGCTCAGCTGGGGATGGCCTCCCAATGTGGGAGGGGTGCCCGTCGCACCATGATTCCCCTGATGTTCCGGATCCTGGCGGTGGCCTACCCGGAGTTGGATGGGCGCTTGAGGGCATCACAGCAGACACAAGGGGGTGAGTACAACCTCCTTCTGCGGACTTTGCGTGCAGTGGAGGTGTCTGGGTGAGGGAGGAGGGCTGTGGGTGTACCTAGGCCAGGGCGAGTTCCGTAGGCAAGGCCCCTCCGTAATGTAGGCCATGTGGCACTCTACCCCACCTCAGCAGAGTGCCAAGTCGAGGTATAGTTGCCCCTGTGGGATCCATGTGCGCAGATGTCCACCATTGCCATATAGGCCAGATCCCAGAAATTGCATGTGCAGAGGGCAGGAGCATGGCGTAATGCAGGGGGCAGCTGCGTTTGTCTTGTCCGCCAACGGTAGCGGTATGCCATGCACTAAAACCCTCTTTCTTCTGTCTCCCCCCCTTTTTCTGCTCTCCCTGTCCTTTTGTACATCAGCATCAACATGCGGAGGTACAGTGGCACCGGAGCACGAGGGAGCTGCATGCCACATGGCCATGGAAGGCCACACCACGGACTCTGAATGCACCAGTGGGACGGAGGGCGAGGGGAGCTTCACGTCGACAACCGGATCACCAAGCAGCGACATGGACTCGTTCGACGATGTGGGCTCCCTTGTGGTGGTGGCACCATCTGTGCCCCCCACCTCTACAGGTACAGCCGCCACCTCCCCTACCAGCACCGCCCTCCCAGCAGCCCCTCAGCGTTCGCCCCGTGCCCGCTCACCCAGGAGGGTGGGCATCACCTTCGCCCCAGGCACCTCAGGCCCTGCCCCAGTCACCCCTGCTGCCCTCAGTGAGGAGGTCATTGACCTCCTCAGGTCACTCACTGTTGGGCAGTCTACCATTGTGAATGCCATCCAGGGTGTAGTACGAGAGTTGCAACACGGTAATGCATTCCTGGAGGGCATTCATTCTGGTCAGGCTGTCCTTCAGCGAACCCTGCAATCTTTGGCCTCAGCACTGATGGCAGCCATTGTCCCTGTGTCTAGCCTCCCCCCTCCAACTTCCTCCACCCAGACCCAATCTCCTGTACCCCAGCCCATCCCAAGCACACCTACAGACCAGCATGCACACAAGTCAACACACCCAAGTAGCTCAAGCAAACATATGCACCACACACACCACAGGCACTCACGCAAGCCTCAGCCACATACAGACACAACAACATCCACTGCCTCCACTGTGTCCCCCTCCTCCTCTTCTCCCTCCTCCCTCCCAGTCTCGTCTACACACACACCTGCATGCACCATATCTACAGGCACCATGAATCGCACCAGGACACCCAGCACCACAAGCCGCTCACCTGCACTCACCACCTCCACTGCCATTTACACGTCCCCTGTGTCCTCTCCCAGTGTGTCTGTGACGCCCCCTCCCAAAGTAGCCAAACGCCGGCAATCACTCACCCAACATCCATCCACCTCACGACAGCCTCCAGTACCTGCACCTGCACCCAAAACAGCTAAAGTGACACCTCCTACAAACACCTCCTCTTCCTCCACTCCCAGACCCCCTCCAGCTACCCATCCCAGTGTTGGTCAGAAACTGTCCCTCTGTAAAGTTGACCTTTTTGCCCCCCACCTCCAATTCATCAGTCCTGTCGTAGCACCTCAGCCAAAAAGCCTCCAATACCAGTGGTGCCTGTTCATGGTTTTTGGAGTGCACCGCCCACCAGGGCAGGCAGTAGAACCCGGAGCCA
Organism: Pleurodeles waltl; assembly: GCF_031143425.1. Taxonomy (NCBI): domain Eukaryota; kingdom Metazoa; phylum Chordata; class Amphibia; order Caudata; family Salamandridae; genus Pleurodeles; species Pleurodeles waltl. The sequence goes on from NC_090440.1 coordinate 1,765,759,947, forward strand.
AGGCACTGGCAGCCCACCCCCTGTAAAGGCTCTAAAATTGGAGAGTGGACGACGGGACCGTGTTAAGACTCCTGGTGGGAAAACAACTGACATGGGTTCCAAGGGGATTGGAGAGTCAGCTGTGACTCCACCAAAGGTGGGGAAGGGCCAGAGGAAGTCTCCCCAGCCTGTTGTGAGTGTCACGGCGGAGAAGTGCGCCATCATTTCTGGCGGTCGAGACACAACCGCCAGCACCGTCGTTACTGGTCCAGAGACCACCGCCAGAGTCACAGCCCAGGAGGGCCCAAGTATCGTCACTGGTCAGGAGACCAATTATCGTCACTGGTCAGGAGACCACCGCCAGAGTCACAGCCCAGGAGGGCCCAAGTATCGTCACTGGTCAGGAGACCACCGCCAGAGTCACAGCCCAGGAGGGGCCAAGTATCGTCACTGGTCAGGAGACCACCGCCAGAGTCAAAGCCCAGGAGGGCCCAAGTATCGTCACTGGTCAGGAGACCACCGCCGGAGTCACAGCCCAGGAGGGCCCAAGTATCGTCACTGGTCAGGAGACCACCGCCGGAGTCACAGCCCAGGAGGGCCCAATTATCGTCACTGGTCATGAGACCACCGCCAGAGTCACAGCCCAGGAGGGCCCAAGTATCGTCACTGGTCAGGAGACCACCGCCGGAGTCAGTGCCCTGGAGGGCCCCGGCTGCCACAGCCCCGCTGGGCAATGATGAAACGTCATGGCACACACCAATGTCCAGTGTAGAGAACGTCATGCCACACACCAATGTCCTTATCAGAACCGCCAACAGTCCTGAACCGCCATGGCAAAGCACCGCTGAACTGGGCAAAGACCGCCATGACAAAGCACCGCTGAACAGGGCAAAGACTGCCATGTCAAAGCACCGCTGAACAGGGCAAAGACCGCCATGGCAAAGCACCGCTGAACAGGGCAAAGACCACCATGGCAAAGCACCGCTGAACAGTCCTGAACCGCCATGGCAAAGCACCGCTGAACAGGGCAAAGACCGCAATGTCAAAGCACCGCTGAACAGGGCAAAGACCGCCATGGCAAAGCACCGCTGAACAGGGCAAAGACCGCCATGGCAAAGTACCGCTGAACAGTCCTGAACCGCCATGGCAAAGCACCGCTGAACAGGGCAAAGACCGCCATGGCAAAGCACCGCTGAACAGGGCAAAGACCGCCATGGCAAAGCACCGCTGAACAGTCCTGAACCGCCATGGCAAAGCACCGCTGAACAGGGCAAAGACCGCCATGGCAAAGCACCGCTGAACAGTCCTGAACCGCCATGGCAAAGCTCCGCTGAACAGGGCAAAGACCGCCATGGCAAAGCACCGCTGAACAGGGCAAAGACCGCCATGGCAAAGCACCGCTGAACAGTCCTGAACCGCCATGGCAAAGCACCGCTGAACAGGGCAAAGACCGCCATGGCAAAGCACCGCTGAACAGTCCTGAACCGCCATGGCAAAGCACCGCTGAACAGGGCAATGCACCGGGTAGGAATGAATGGACCGCCACATCAGGCATCCTTTTCCCATGTGCAGCTGGGACAGTGACTGGACACGACCTTTCACGGGGAGACTCCTCCAGTCTGGGCACCAGTCCCCCCCAAGACCAGTAGAGACCTGCTTCAACTTGAGAGACTGTGGCTTTGCACTCCCCAGGATGGCACAGTGGGCAAACCACCCACTGTAGAGACTTGAGAGACTGTGGCTTAGCACTCCCCAGGATGGCATAAATGGGCATGGAGCCCCGTCGTGGATCTGGCTTTGCAGTCATCCGGCTGAGGTGCCCCCCCCTTCCCTTCCCCCTGAGGTGCCTGTAGTATTTCTATCTGATGCCCCAGCAGTGTTCTCTCCACTGTGGTCAGGTATCGTTTGTGGGCCTCGCCCATGCATTTTTGGACTGTTGGTGCATGGACATTGTTATGTATATATCTGCACTACTTCTCGTCTTGTATATAATTATGACCGTTTTTCAAATATATATCTGTATATTTTTGTATGACATGTATATTGGCACATTACATTGTTTGACCGATTTTCGCTTTGTGTATTCATTCTTCCGGGGGGATTGTGGGTTGTTACTGTGAGTTTTTGTGAATGCATTGGTGTGTATGTTTTAATATGCGAGGGTGGGGGTGTTTGGTGTGTGTCCCCCTAACTTTTGCCTCCCCCCTCCCCCATGTCGAAGGTGCAGTACTCACCGTTGTCTGCGGCGCCTACGTAGCTGTTGGTCGTAGAGGAGCAGAAAGACAAGGGCAGGGAGTATTTGGAGTTCCGGCTCCATGGATTCCTCGTTCCTCCTGGGATATGTTAAGGTGAGCGTTTTCCCATAGCAATAGCTGTTTCCGCCGTGTTTTTATCCACGGTGAATCCGCCCCGGAAAAGGTGGTGGATTGGCGGGTTGTAATACTGTGGGCGGTACATTGTCTTCCGCCTGTCTGCTGGCGGTGACCGCCGCGCTGCTTGTCTGTACCGCCGTGGCGGGCGAAGTGTTAAAGTGGCTGTCTTTGTTGGCGGTTTCCGCCAGGGTCATAATTCCCTTTTTTTGTCCGCCGGCCTGTTTGTGGTGTTTCCGCTGCTTTAACACCGTCCGCCTGGGTTGACCCCCTAGGTCATTTAAGTAGTGACAGACCTACATGGCCAAAATTGGCTACGTATACACCACAGATCCTAATGTAGGTACAATGGCAGTAGCAGGCTTCCGCTGCCTATACACTAATTTGGTAGAAATATATAGACGATTATTACAACATGTAATGCGGACTTTGAACAACGCCACGGAAAGGACTGCTCCAGTGCAACCACATTTGGCTATAATAGGAATTAATCCTGCAACTGTGCACTCAATTATGGGTAAATACCCACCAAATGTGAAAAGGTTGTTTTGGTTTGCACAAAAAATAAGCGCCTTAGAAGCAGTATTTCCCGATATGGGACACAAGGATAAACATAGGATTCTCACAATGTGCTTGCCATTCTGGATGGTTCCCTCACTGGACAATTGCAACACTTTTGGTGCAGTGTCTGCTGCACTCTATACTACTTCACACGGTACACCAACACTTGCAATTTTCCTGAAAGTGTTAAAACAAATTGAACATGAATATGGGGCTGCCCCGGCCCTGGGATCTAGGGATGCAATTAATGGGCAACTTTGCAACAGTATCCCCTATAATATTAAGTAACCTTAAAGAGGAAGCAGTAGCATTGGCAGCACGCCATCATCTCTGGGATGTTCCTTTACGGGATCAAGAACGTGAGCTGCCAAGTATTATAGCAAAGGCTTATATCAGTATAGGTCAACTAATGGCTTTTTAGAAGTTGAAACTGCGGACAGGTGCATCTCCTTCCTAGATAGGGTACACAAAGTGAAAATACAACTGAAGAGAGAAATAGAGCGCACAATTAAAGTTATATTCTGGGAAAAACGAATGTTATGTTACAACATTCTATTGGCAGAAAAAGAGTGGCCACCAGGGTTTGTCCATAATCTCCCACTAGGGGAAGATTTCATTATGACATCTTTCTTGGTTCTTGTTCCTGAAGAATTAAGACAGGCTTACACAGTAGATTGGGCATTCGCACAGGCCCCGGCACTGTATAGCAAACATGTAGGATCGGATAAAGACTCCACCTACCACACATTACCGATAAGATCGACATCACTACCACAACCACAATACCCCTTTAAATACAAAGCTAAAGCACAAGTGAGAGAAATACTTACACAATTTGAGTACCAGGGTGTGACAGAACCCTGCGTATCGCCAATGAACAACCCTTTGTTCCCCGTAGCTAAGCGGTACCATTCATGTAGAATAGTCTTAGATTACAGACATTTAAAGAGCCACATTTGCACATTTGCTATACAAAATGCACGCACAGCCCAGCACTAATCAACAATTTAGTGTGCAAAAAATACAAAACAACCATTGATATTTCCAACTTTTTTTCAGCCAAAATATAGCACAGGAAAGCAGGGTTCTGATCGCCTTCAGTACACTAGTTCAGATGTAAATTTTGACAAGTTGAGCAGACTGCAAGCTATTTTGTTTCAAAACCACATGGTGCTTACATCTGCGTGCAAGACCAATGATCTCCAAGTAACAAGGTCATCCACAGAGATACAGTCCCTTTTAAATACCAACTTTACAAAACATTCTGGTGTACATATATGTTGCATTTTCAACTTATCTAACACTGCTGGGATTGTATATTTATTTAAGGCTGTAGGTTCTGGTTTTGTCAGCATCTTCCAAGCTGTAGTTGGCATGATATCTTCAGCCATACACTTAATATTTTCAAGTGTTTTTGGGGATTCTCTATAACTTTGGATTTGACTGGGTTAAACTGATGATTTGCTGTTGTGGAATTATAGCAGTAGGCTTAACTTCTGAGGGTTCTTTAGTAGAACTATATGGTTATAGAGCAATCGCTTTGTTCTTAACACTTCCAGAATGAAAGGTAATCAGTAAATAAAACTCTGCAAAAAATAATGTGCAGCGTTGTTGTCTAGGCGATAGCGCACCTGCACATTGCAGGAATTGCTAATTGCGATGATCATTGTAGACTGTGATTGAAAATGTAGCTCCTAACAGGTAGTGACCCTATTCCTTAAAAGCGTGCCTGATGGCTAACAACTCCTTCTACACTATTATATAGTTCAGATCTTTGGGCAATAGTTTTCTTTGGATGAACTTGCCCTGTCAGGGAATCTCTCTAAGGGAGGATGGCTTCAATGGCACTGTCAAAAGCATCAGTTTCTATCATGAAAGCTTGAGAGGTGTCAGGGTGCTTCAGGATGCGGAGTTGAAAGCTCCTTTGAGGTCTTGAAAAGGTTGCTATGTATCTTGTTCCCAAAGAGATGATGTTTCCTTTTTTAGTAGTTTGTGAAAGGGATTGCTTTGTAGAAAAGTTATCAATGAATCATCCATAAAAGTTCATGAAACCAAGGAACTGTTAGACACCTTTACCTCTTGAAGTCTTAGCCAATCGACAGTTGCTTAGATCTTTCATTCAGCAATAGTAATGCCTGATGGTGTATGTACAAAACTTAAAAACTCAACTTCATAATGTGAAATTCACACTACACACTTGTATAGTACACGCAATACCTATGTTGTCTCAAGGTCGATAAGACAATTTTGACATTTTTCACAGTTTTGTCTTGGGAGGTAGAAAATATTAAAATGTCAGCAATGTAAACTTTGACAAATCTATCCAGCTATGTCTATCCAGACATCATTAACAAAAAACTGAAATGTTGCTGGGGCGTTGTGTAGTCCAAACCACATGACACAATTTTTTAACAATCCACAGTGAATGTGGGATGCCATTTTCCACTAATCCACTGGGTGAATTCTTACTAAGTGATATGACCCCTGCAAATCAAGTTTTGTATAGATGGTGGAATTTTTCACTTGATCAAATAGAACTGCAATTAATAGAAGGGGATACCTGTTCTTGACCATTATGTTACTCAGAGCCCTATAGTCTATGCATGATCTTAGTTCTCTGTTGGTCTTGGGAATAAAGAACAAAGGCAATGCTGCAGGAGATTTAAATGGTTAGATGAACCTATTTTATAAATATTTGTCAAGATACTCCTTTCAATGTTGATTTTCATGCTCAGTTAATGCACAAACTCTGCTGCGGGGTATTTTCAAACCTGCTAATAAATCAATTTGACAATTGTAAGTGTGGTGTCATGGCAAAGTCTCTGCACATACATAATTGAACACATCTTTGAAAGCTAGGTATTCTTTTGGCAATTCCCTATCTTGTTCTGGGGCTGTTCCAATGTAATATGTTTATTTTGGCATTTTTTATGATTGTAAGGTTGGTTATATACAGGTTTAAAGGCACCATTAAGACTAAAATGTAACATTTTTCCTAATCTAATTGATACGGGGATTGTGATCCATTAAACACAACATTCCTCGGGTTATGCCTAATTGTGGGGCATCAATTAGTTTGAATAGCAAATCCTCTTTTTGACTCTGATTCTGTTGCTTAAGAAGCATTTAGATGATCACATTCTTGTGGGTTATTAATCTGAGTGTGAGCAGAGAACCATCAGCTGCTTTCACTGTTTCAGGTTGCTCCTTTTGTATGGCAGGTATTTTCAATTTGGAACAATACTTTACATCTGTAAAATTCCATGTGGCCCCAGAGTCTACCCCCACTACTATTTGGTTTGAGATTGTGCCTCTTCTTATTTGAACATTCATGCAAAGATGTGAGACTGAAATTTATAGCGTATTGGCAATGGCTTGGTAAGGAGTGACTTACAGAGTCCACCTATCTCCATTCAGTCACTGATTTTGACTATGGGTGGGTAATCTAAGAAAATGGGTGTAAAATATGATAGAGGTGGAGCCCTCTTGTGCAGTACATTCACAGTTATCTACTTGAGTCCAGTTAGAGTTATTTACTTAACCTTCAGCTCATCCCATTGGCAGCTATGGCACACAGCAGCAAGGCCTAGCAAAGGAGCAATATGTAAAGCATTCAACAGCACCAAATTCCAGAATAACAAAATGTCACTAAACAAGAATGAGACTCAGCAACAGTTTATAAAAATAGAGCCCTTGAAGACCAAAGTCCACTAGAGGTTTCCGGAGATATTAATTTTTAAAGCATTTAAAAACATCAACTACAAACAAGCATCGACAAGTCAACATTTTTTAAACTTTTGAAAAGTTTGTAAGCGTTTGTATCACTGAGTTCGGCAACTCCGACTCGGGTTGGGTGACCACATCCAACAATACAGAGGTCTAAGACGCCTACAATAATTCTCCGAACAGTTATCTGGCCATCACAGCACTTTTGAGTGAGTCCCAAAGTTTACAGGGCAACTGCTATTGACTTCTATGGAGTGGTCCTGATACTGAGGGATGCAGGCTTGAAGCTGCTCAATGGATGCTCCAGATGCAGCGTGGTTTACAGGGGTGATGTCTGGTTGAGTCCTCAGTCCACAGATGAATGGGGGCAACTTTGACCATGGATCTGGGGGTCACACGAAGTCCTTAATGCAGGGGTCAAAGGCCTGCTGATGCAGGTCTTTCTTTCTTGCAACACATCACTTATCGTGTTAATCTTTGGTGGGGGCTAGTGTCCCTTGGGTTGGATGTATCCAGTCACAACCAACACCTATGGGTCTAGCAGATTTGGGTGCAACTCCTGGCTGTTTCCAAATGTCTGCTGAAGTTCCCATCATCCGGTAGTGGCAAAACAGCTGTGGTGGCTACCAGAGATGCAGTTTGGGTTCTTCCAGCTTTAATGTCCCTAGTGCAATTCTGGGGGGGAAGGCGTTCAGCCAACTGACCCTTAGAGTCTCTGCTATGGATTGGGGCTGGGAATCAACTTTTCCCCGAGCCAGGTATGCAGAACAGGGTCCAAGCTCCGCTAGCCCACGGTGCAACTGGTGCAGTCGCTCTGACGTAGCAGCCTCTTCTTGTGTGCTTCTAATGGGTGCCCAGTGGTCTAGTTCTCATCCTTGATCCAAATCCAGTGATTACTAAAGTCTCAAGTGCCAGGGGTTCCCTTTATATCCCAGTAAAGTACCCTCAGGGACAATGTGGTCCCTAGCCAATGGGCTAGTAGGTCCCCTCCAATCTGGTGACAGAGTTTTGGTGAGGTGTGGCATCTGGCTATTCCAGAGTGCATCTTGAATGCCACACACAACTTGGCTGAAATGTTTCTTGAGTGTAAGGGATTTGGTAGCCCACTCCCAGGGTTGTGGCTACCAGGGGCTGCACATCCACGAAAAACTGGTTCTGAAACTCGTTTTCCCTTCTTTGGCCCTGGCTCTTTCTCATCTAGTGGAAACAAAAGTCTTCCTGCATGGGAGTGTTATTGCAGCAGCTCCTCAAAAGTGGTCTCATTTGATTCCTGCCTTTTGGGCTAACACCCTTTACAGTCCATCCTGTGGGAGGAGGGGTCACACCTACAGCAGGGCAACACATTTAGTTCATGGCCTGGGAGTTTTTCACATGTCTCCCCAGGTGGGCAGAAACCTGTCTCAGTCCCAGTGCCTCTGCAAAGTCACTGGACTAGCCGGGTCAAAGAATGGCAACTTTCACAACAGTTGGCAGCAGTAAATTTGACATAAATGATGACAGCACTTCTGAGTCACATTTAATGTCCCCTTTAATTTGATACATTACATAACATAGTTAGACAGCCTCTTTCAGGAGTCTGATGCATTGGAGGGCCAACCGTTAACCTTGCAATTACCTTATAGGGCTACTTAACTGTGATCAGCAAACACCGACACATTTGGGCCTTGCTCTATAGACATACTGAAAATATATGTCTGTCTTAACATTTTACATCTCATTGACATAGGGCTTCATAGGCCTGCCTTTGGGGAGATTTTGGGCCTGATTTAGAGTTTGGTGGACTGGTTACTCCGTCACAAATGTGACAGATATTCCATCTGCCATATTGCAATCTCCGTAGGCTAATATGGGATCGTAATAGGGAAGACAGATATCCGTCATGTTTGTGACAGAGTAACCCCCTCCACCAAACTCTAAATCATGTCCTTATATATAGTTAAGGGACTAGTGACCTTTGACATTAGTGGTAATGACAAAGTTGTGTGTGCAGTGCATGCACAGCCTCTTTAGTCTTAACTGGCAGCTGAAAGTCAGGTTTTCACATTATCACACAGAGGAGTACCACCAGAGCTGGAGCTCTTGTGTGGACAGCTAGCTTTACATGTCCCGGGAACCTTGATGCCAAATACAAAGAACCCATAAGTAATTCAGCCCATGCCAATGGGGGATACTCAATTAAACATACCATTTTGAAAAGGAAAGAAGGGTGTCACTGAGGTCTGGACAGCAGGCCTCAATGGACTCTTAAAGTCGAAAACCAGCAGATAATAGTCCAAAATGGGGCGAAATGTTGGGGTAAACCTGCAAAAGGTCTATTTCCTCACAGTGGGTTGTTCTTATCTCTCTTTTTTTTAACATAGGTTTGTGGTTCAAATCTAGTTTTATTCTGTGACTCTGTGATCAAGCCATTAGGTAAGGACTACAAGGTCTTCACAAGCACACAGACGAGGATCTATCTGGGCCAATAGGTCTTTCATCTCATCCCGTAGCCCCTGGTGGTATACTTCAGTTCTTTTATTCTCTGGTCAATGTGTTTCAGAGACTAGACCATTAAATTGAGTCGAATTACTCACTAAGTCCTTGTTCCCTTGTTTCAGCTCTTAGAGTTCTCAATTGGCTGAACCTGTGATTGTCCTTTGATTGAACACATTTTCAAATTCTTCTTCTAAAATCTCTCCAGTTATATCACATGCATCAACAGCATTGCCTAGAGGCACCACCCACCTAGCTGCATCTCCTCCCAGGCATGAAATGAGGAAGGTCATATGAGATTGAGCATCCGGGAAGGCTGTGGGTTGCACATGCCAATGTAATTGTACCTGAGTCAGAAAGTTTTGTATGCAAGATGGGCCACCTAAAAAGCATTCCATAGCGGCTAACAGAACTGACAAGGGAACTGTAATAGAGACTGTAGGGAAAATCACCAGAGCGATAATGGTGGGTGTGAGACCTGTGATTGCTTTGATTGGCACCTGAGAACCAATCAGTCCTTGTAACTGGGGTATTTGGTTGGCTAAAGCTTCAGGTTCTAATTAGGCAAGAGTTTTTGCATATGAGCTATCAGTCTGCAAAGATTTTCTATTGATAACATTGTGAAGCAATTGCTCAGAAGGAACTAATAATGTTGGACTTTTTATTCTGACAAGACCCTAGTTTCCTTGAGAACATTACACTCCAGATGCCCACCTTCTGGCAGCACTGACTCTGCAGTAATGTATAACCAGAGGTACGGAGTGCCCAGACGAGAGTGCATTTTAGAAATGGTAATGCGGGGAGAGAGTTCTAGTACTTGATGGTATATGCTTACGAGAGGATGCATGTGCATAGGTTTTTCCTAGTAACAACTGTTGGTTCTACTTGTTAATTCTACTGCAACATTTAACCTCTTATGTTCCCTACCTGTGAAAAAAGGAATCATCAATCATAGCATTTGTAGCACGCATGGCTTCTTGGAGAGTGTCATACAATTGAGAATGTGGGAACCAGCTTCTACAAAGATGTCAGCATCTGCTAATACCAGGACAAAGGTTTCACCAAAATGTCCCAATATACTGGCCAATGTCCTGCTTTCATTGAGGAACTGAATGAAGAATAGGGTGTTGCGCCAGCTCAATGGTATTATGGCCCACCCCATAGTTCTCGCTTCTGTGGGTACCTTGGTGTGTGCAGACCATCAGCATCACTTTAATCCTTGGGAACTCGGGGTCCCAGAATTCCCTCTACAGGAACATACCCTCTTAAATCTAAATTGGCTGCCTTGCTTTTTCACATACCAGGCTCTCCCAATCCTTTATGGTGGCACCCTTTTTTGCTGCAATTTCCTGTATTCAAGGTATAACAGGGAGATAATCCTTTCTCTCTTGTGCTGCAAGGTTTCCTTGAGTTAGGTCTGTTTTCTCACTTTCGATTTTTGTTCAGGAGCCTTAGTCCTTGCTGTCACCTGGAGGTTTTTTGCCTTCTTTTTCTTCCGTCTAAGGCTCTTTCCTGAAGGCACTCTCTGCTAGGTGCTAGCATTGTGGCTACTAGAAGGGGGCCACCCTTATCTCTCACAGACAAGGAGAGTCAAAACTGGAGCCATTCGGTCTACTCACCTTTGACATGATCCAGACTGCCACTCATAGCCTAACATAGTGGGGGTGATTCTAACCCTGGCGGTCGGTGTTAAAGTGGCGGCCAACCCGCCAACAGGCTGGCGGTAAAAAATATGGAATTCTGACCCTGGCGGGAACCGCCAACACAGACAGCCACTTTAACACTCCGCCCGCCACGGCGGTACAAACAAACAGCGCGGCGGTCACCGCCAACAGCCAGGCGGCAGACAATGTACCGCCCACACTATCACAACTCACCAATCCGCCACCTTTTCCGGGGCGGGAGCACCGCCGATAAAAACACGGCGGAAACAGACTACGGACGGGAAAACGCTCACCACTACGCACTCCAGGAGGAAGGAGGACAGCATGGAACCCGAATTAAACATCCTACCTGCTCTCGTCTACCTTCTCTCCTACCATGAGTACGAAGTCCGGCGCAGACGACAACGGTGAGTACTGCACCTACGACACACGGGAGGGGGGAGGACGAAAGGTTACGGGCACACACATATGCGATATGAAAGAGGTCAAGATTAGCCAGGAAAAGTTTTTTAGGGCCAAGGTAAAGGGTAGGAGAAGTGGAGATGGAAGTGGAGGAAGAGGAGGTGGTTGTAGGAGAGTCAGGTGTGCTGTCATTGGGTGAAGGTGCTGGTGCTGTAGGCTGTCGTGAGGTGGATGTCTGTTGGGTGGGTGGCTGCCTGCGTTTGTGTGTCTTGGAAGAGGGGGTGACAGACACAGTGGGAGAGGACACAGGGGACGTGTAAATGGCAGTGGGGGTGGTGACTGCACGAGTGTGGACTGTACTGGAGGGTGAGGTGGTGATGGAAGCACTGGCTGATGTTGGGGTGCATGCAGGTGTGAGTGTAGACGTCACAGGGAGGGAGGAGGGAGACGAGGAGGAGGGGGACACAGAGGTGGTTGTGACTGTTGGAATGTCTGCATCTGGGTGTTGCTTGGGTGAGTGTTTGTGGGATCTGTGGTGCTTGTGTTTGGATGAGCTGCTCTTGGGTGTTGAGGTGTGTGCAGGCTGGTCTGATGGTGTGGATGGGATAGGCTGAGGAACAGGAGACAGAGAAAGGCTGGAGGCAGTAAGAAGAGGGAGGCTGGAAACAGGGACAATGGCTGCCGTCAGTTCTGAGGCCAGAGCAGTGAACGCTCGTTGATGGGCAGCCTGACCCGAATGAATGCCCTCCAGGTACGCATTGCTCTGTTGCACCTCCCTTTGCACCCCCTGGATGGCATTCAAAAGGGTCGTCTGCCCAACAATGAGCGTCCTCACCAGGTCAATGAGCTCCGCACTGAGGGCAGCAGGGGCAACAGGGGCAGGGGCTGAGGTGCCTGGGGCGAAGGAGACGCGCGCCTTCCTGGGCGAGCGGGCACGGAGCGTAGGCTGAGGGGCTGCTGGGAGGGCGGTGCTGGTGCGCTGGGTGGCGGCTGTACCTGTAGAGGCGGGGGGCCCGGATGTTGCTGCCACCGCTAGGGAGCTCCCATCCGAGGACGTGTCGCTGTCGTACGAAGTCCGGCGCAGACGACAACGGTGAGTACTGCACCTACGACACACGGGAGGGGGGAGGACGAAAGGTTACGGGCACACACATATGCTCCCCCCCCCCCAACTATGTACACACCAATGCAGAGCAACAAGTTACAGTGACACCACCCAAACACCCCTGAAAAATGCTAGGACATAATCAAATTTGGAATAAATATTTATGTACCAAAAAGCTCCTGAAAATTATCGTACAACCATGAAAGATATTCACAAGAAAACAAATGACATACACATCAGTGTATAACTGAAGTAACAAGTCCTGCACATCCTACGAATTCATCATGTCCGTGGGCCAATGTTTTGAGAAACAAGGGCAAAGCCCACACAGGAGACCTGAGTCCTTTGGAGAGAACACTGCAGGGGCATCAGATGTAAAAACTACAGGCACCTCAGGGGGAAGGGAAGAGGGGGGCACCACAGCCACATGAGTCCACGACGCCAGATCCACGAGGAGCCACCATGCCCACTGTACCATCCTGGGGAGTGCAAAGCCACAGTCTCTCAATGTCTCTACAGTGGGTGGGCTGCCCACTGTACCATCCTGGGGAGTGCAAAGCCACAGTCTCTCAATGTCTCTACAGTGGGTGGGCTGCCCACTGTACCATCCTGGGGAGTGCCAAGCCACAGTCTCTCAATGTCTCTACAGTGGGTGGGCTGCCCACTGTACCATCCTGGGGAGTGCCAAGCCACAGTCTCTCAATGTCTCTACAGTGGGTGGGCTGCCCACTGTACCATCCTGGGGAGTGCCAAGCCACAGTCTCTCAATGTCTCTACAGTGGGTGGGCTGCCCACTGTACCATCCTGGGGAGTGCAAAGCCACAGTCTCTCAATGTTTCTACAGTGGGTGGGCTGCCCACTGTACCATCCTGGGGAGTGCAAAGCCATGGTCCATCAGGTGGATGACAGTCTCCACTGGTCAAGGAGGAGGCATGGTGGGCACAGTGAACCATAAACAGTGATTGAGACGGCGGTGCCCAGCGGAGCGGTGCTTGAGATGACGGGCCCAGCGGAGCTGTGCCTGAGATGAAGGGCCCAGCGGAGCGGTGCTTGAGACGGCGGGGCCCAGCGGAGCGGTGCTTGAGAAGAAGGGCCCAGCGGAGCGGTGCTTGAGACGGCGGGGCCCAGCGGAGCGGTGCTTGAGAAGAAGGGCCCAGCGGAGCGGTGCTTGAGAAGAAGGGCCCAGCGGAGCGGTGCTTGAGAAGAAGGGCCCAGCGGAGCTGCGCTTGACAGGAAGGGCCCAGCGGAGCGGTGCTTGACAGGAAGGGCCCAGCGGAGCGGTGCCTGAGATGAAGGGCCCAGCGGAGCGGTGCTTGAGACGGCGGGGCCCAGCGGAGCGGTGCTTGAGATGACGGGCCCAGCGGAGCGGTGCTTGAGAAGAAGGGCCCAGCGGAGCGGTGCTTGAGACGGCGGGGCCCAGCGGAGCGGTGCTTGAGATGACGGGCCCAGTGGAGCGGTGCCTGAGATGAAGGGCCCAGCGGAGCGGTGCTTGAGACGGCGGGGCCCAGCGGAGTGGTGCTTGAGAAGAAGGGCCCAGCGGAGCGGTGCTTGAGACGGCGGGGCCCAGCGGAGCGGTGCTTGAGAAGAAGGGCCCAGCGGAGCGGTGCTTGAGACGGCAGGGCCCAGCGGAGCGGTGCTTGAGATGACGGGCCCAGCGGAGCGGTGCCTGAGATGAAGGGCCCAGCTCTTCTGCACCGCGGGCCCTGTTCAGCGGTGCCTATCTTCACGGCGGGGCCCTGTTCAGCGGTGCTCTTCTCCACGGCGGGCCCTGTTCAGCGGTGCTCTTCTGCACGGCGGGGCCCTGTTCAGCGGTGCTCTTCTGCACGGCGGGGCCCTGTTCAGCGGTGCTCTTCTCCACGGCGGGGCCCTGTTCAGCGGTGCTCTTCTGCACGGCGGGGCCCTGTTCAGCGGTGCTCTTCTGCACGGCGGGGCCCTGTTCAGCGGTGCTCTTCTCCACGGCGGGCCCTGTTCAGCGGTGCTCTTCTCCACAGCGGGCCCTGTTCAGCGGTGCTCTTCTCCACGGCGGGCCCTGTTCAGCGGTGCTTTTCTCCACGCCGGGCCCTGTTCAGCGGTGCTCATCCAGCAGGTCAAGGGAGCCAGACCTGGCCTGGACTCCCTGCTCAGTCGCCCTCGGACCGTGACGTTTCTGGACCCTTCGGGGACGGACTCCTGGCCTCCTTAGTGTCCTCCTTCCAGGTGGGACGTGACATGTGGGGTCCACCTTCTCCGCGCTCCTGCTGCCCTTCCGCTCCTTTGATGGGGCTCTCGGGCCCTTGCCTCCCCTAGATGGTGTGGGTGGTGAAGTGGCCGCAAATTGCTCCTTGGGGGCAGCCCTGTCGGTCTTCGCACGGCGGCCCTTGTTTTTGCGGGTCCTCTTGCCGGGGGGGGGGCTGGACGTGTCCTTGCTGCTGATCGATGTGTCACTGCTGGCAAAGGATGGTCTCCAGAACCCATGCACAACAGTGACACCCGAAGCTGGGCTGGTGGTGGCTGCGGTGCTCTTGGGACTCTTTGCAGATGGAGGGGGGAGCTTATCGGAGGGAAAGAGGTCAAGATTAGCCAGGAAAAGTTTTTTAGGGCCAAGGTAAAGGGTAGGAGAAGTGGAGATGGAAGTGGAGGAAGAGGAGGTGGTTGTAGGAGAGTCAGGTGTGCTGTCATTGGGTGAAGGTGCTGGTGCTGTAGGCTGTCGTGAGGTGGATGTCTGTTGGGTGGGTGGCTGCCTGCGTTTGTGTGTCTTGGAAGAGGGGGTGACAGACACAGTGGGAGAGGACACAGGGGACGTGTAAATGGCAGTGGGGGTGGTGACTGCACGAGTGTGGACTGTACTGGAGGGTGAGGTGGTGATGGAAGCACTGGCTGATGTTGGGGTGCATGCAGGTGTGAGTGTAGACGTCACAGGGAGGGAGGAGGGAGACGAGGAGGAGGGGGACACAGAGGTGGTTGTGACTGTTGGAATGTCTGCATCTGGGTGTTGCTTGGGTGAGTGTTTGTGGGATCTGTGGTGCTTGTGTTTGGATGAGCTGCTCTTGGGTGTTGAGGTGTGTGCAGGCTGGTCTGATGGTGTGGATGGGATAGGCTGAGGAACAGGAGACAGAGAAAGGCTGGAGGCAGTAAGAAGAGGGAGGCTGGAAACAGGGACAATGGCTGCCGTCAGTGCTGAGGCCAGAGCAGTGAACGCTCGTTGATGGGCAGCCTGACCCGAATGAATGCCCTCCAGGTACGCATTGCTCTGTTGCACCTCCCTTTGCACCCCCTGGATGGCATTCAAAAGGGTCGTCTGTCCAACAATGAGCGTCCTCACCAGGTCAATGAGCTCCGGACTGAGGGCAGCAGGGGCAACAGGGGCAGGGGCTGAGGTGCCTGGGGCGAAGGAGACGCGCGCCTTCCTGGGCGAGCAGGCACGGAGCGTAGGCTGAGGGGCTGCTGGGAGGGCGGTGCTGGTGCGCTGGGTGCCGGCTGTACCTGTAGAGGCGGGGGGCCCGGATGTTGCCGCCACCGCTAGGAAGCTCCCATCCGAGGACGTGTCGCTGTCGCTGCTCTCACCAGCGGTCCCCGTCGTGGTGCTCCCCTCGCCCTCCGGATCACTGGTGCCCTCGGTGTCACGACTCACGTGCTGCTTGCGCCTGGAGTTTGCAGATCTTGAGGCGTGGATCTTGAGGGTTCGACTTTGGCCCAAAAAGGGGCGACTCTTTCTGGTAGCCACGGTGCTGTAGGCGAGGAAACGCCAAGGACAGACCGTGACCGTGAGAAAGTAGCGCCAGAGGGAAAAAACCCCTTCAGAAGAAGAGGAAAAAACCTCCCAGAAGATTCGCAAGGGATTCCTGGAACAAGAACAGAGGAACAGGAATCAAAGGAACTGACGTAACACAGAAATGGCGAAATCCAGTGCCAAGGGCTAGGAAATCAGGAGCGAGGACACTAACTGAAACAGAGAGTGTTGCAGCGCAAAGAGGAAAAGAAAAACCACCCTTAAATACCATAAAACAGGAAGTGACCCACAGGAAGAAAAAGGACACCATCTTGAATAGGGAAAAGTAGATAGAATAGACTGGAGCAGAAACCATAGAGAATAGGGAAGGAGGAATGCTGGGAAGACAGAGGTAACCTGGGAAGGGGAAAAGACATAAAGGACAGAGGAGAAAACAGACCCAAAAAGGAAGAAAGACAGAAAAGAAGAAAAAGGAGCCCCAAACAGGTAAGAGGGGTCAGGAGACCCCAACAAGACGGAGGGAGAGCGCAGCGCGAGGCCCCTAGTAAGTCCTGGGGCCTCGCAGGGTGCAAGAAAGGCTCGGGGCGCGCCGCGTCTTAGAGACGTGAAGCGCGGCCCGAGCCGAACGCGCGGCTTGTGCCGAACGCTCGGCTCGCGCCGCGCGGTGCGGCGCGACAGTAGGCCCCCCTCCCGAAGGCCCTGGTTTGAAAGGAAATAAACGGTGAAAGCGCTGAATCAGAAGAGGAGCATGAACAGAAGATGCATCTTCCCAAGAACACTCACTGAGAGGATAACCCTTCCAATGAATCAGATACTGCTGACGGGTGTGAAAAAGACGAGAGTAACAAATCTCCTGAACCTCATATTCAGGAACATCATCCACTAAGACAGGAGGAGGACAGGAAAACTGACGGGAATACGGATCTGGTACATAAGGTTTGAGTTGGGAGACATGGAAGACTGGATGAATCTTCCATGTGTGAGGCAAGTGAAGACGGACAGTGACAGGATTAAGCAACTGGAGAATACGGAAAGGCCCGTAATAGCGAGGTGTGAATTTGTTCTGAGAAAGACGTGAGGGTAAGAATTTAGAAGAAAGCCAAACTTTATCCTGTGGATGGTAGTCCGGAGGGGCCCTACGTTTCTTGTCTGCTACTTTCTTCATATATCTCTTGGTGTGTAAGAGATTAGAACAAATCAGTCTATGGATTTGTAAAAGACGTTTGGAAAAATGAGTAATAGCGGGTAAGTGAGTGGGAGACAGAGAAGAAGTAGGAAAAGAGGTAGGATGAAAACCATAAGAACAGAAAAAAGGAGTGGTCTTGGAGGCACTATGGACTGAGTTATTATAAGAGAATTCAGCGATAGGGAGATAAGTGTTCCAGTTGCTTTGAGTTGAGTTGCAAAAACAACGAAGGTATTGTTCTAAGCCTTGGTTCAGACGCTCGGTCTGTCCATTGGTCTGAGGATGGAAGCCCGATGACAGAGCTCTATCGATGTTTAGTGTCTTACAGAAATACCTCCAAAACCGGGAAATGTACTGAGGTTCTCTATCAGATATAAGAGTATGAGGAAGTCCATGAAGACGGAAGATATGTTCAATGAATATCTGGCTTAATTCTTGGGATGTAGGTAGCTTTTTCAAGGCAGTGAAGTGAGCCATCTTAGTAAAAGAGTCCACAGTGACCATGATTACCCGGTTTCCTGCTGAGAGTGGTAACGAACACATGAAATCGGTGGGGATGGTGTGCCATGGAGTTGGTGGAACCGGCAAGGGCTGGAGTAAACCCGCAGGTCTGGTTCGGGGAATCTTGACTTGAGCGCATGTGGGACAAGCCTGAACGTATGTTTCAATATCCTTTTTCCAAGTAGGCCACCAGAAAAATCATGATAACAGTTCTTGTGTGGCCTTGATGCCTCTATGACCAGCAACCGGTGAATCATGACACATTTGTAATGCCTTTTCTCTCACTCTGTTAGTGGGGATGAATAACAGATCGTGATAATAATAGTATCCTTGTCTCTTATGTAAAAGAGGCCTTAAGTTCTCTATTTCATCATCAGATAGATTGGGGTACTCCAGTTGTACCTCCTCCAGAAAAGACTGGGCTACCCCAATGATCTTACTAGGTTCCAGTAGGGGTTGAGCTGGGACAGGAGTACAATCTGGATAACGACGCGATAGAGCATCAGCCAGAATGTTTTGGGAGCCAGGAATATATGTAATGTAGAAATCATACTGGCTGAAGAAGAAGGCCCAACGAGCTTGACGACTATTTTGGCATACGAAATTTCGTAAACATTGTAAGTTTCGATGGTCTGTTCTCACTTCAAAAGGTTCCTTGGAACCCATCAGAAACTGCCTCCATTCAATACAAGCTGTTTTCAGAGCCAACAATTCTCTTTCCAATACTGAGTAATGTTGTTCTGCAATAGAGAGTATATGAGACAAATAGAAAACAGGATGTTCAAGACCATCGTCCTCTTGTTGTTGGAGTAGAACGGCACCAATGGCTTTTTCAGAAGCATCGGTGACGACAATAAATCGTTTGTTGGTATCTGGATGTCTTAAGATGGGAGCTTGTGTAAATGCCTTCTTTAATTCCTGAAAAGCTGTTTCAGCAGTTTTAGTCCAGACAAACCCTTTAATAAGATTTTCCTTCTTTAAAGTGTGAGTTATATGGCTAGTTTGTTTAGCAAAGTCTGCGATGAATTGTCGATAGAAGTTCGCCAATCCTAGAAAGCATTGTGTTTCTTTAATGGAAGATGGAGAAGGCCAATCTAGGATAGCTTGTACCTTTTCTTGATCCATGGCTACTCCGGTGGTACTTAAATGATATCCTAGATATTTGACTTCCGTCTGGTCAAACTCACACTTTTCGGGTTTGCAAAATAGTTGATGTGCCCGGAGTCGTTGAAGGACTTGTTTAACATGGGAAGAATGGAGTTCGGGATTTCTGGAATAAATAAGAATATCATCAAGGTAGATTACAACTGTCTGATTCAGGAGATCCGAGAATACTGAGTCCATAAATCTCTGAAAAATTGCCGGGGCATTAGTAAGACCGAAAGGCATTACCCTGTATTCAAAGTGACCAAATGGAGTCCTAAAGGCCGTTTTCCACTCATCTCCTTCTTTAATGCGTAAGAGGTGATAGGCTCCCCGTAGATCTAGTTTGGTAAACCGTTGGGCCCCTCTGACTGCCTCTAAAATGTCCCTTATGAGAGGCAAAGGATAACGATCTTTAATAGTTATTTTATTCAGGCCTCGAAAATCCAGGCAAGGGCGAAGGTCCTTTGTCTTCTTGGGTACGAAAAAGAGAGGAGCCCCGGCCGGAGAAGACGATGGAACAATAAGACCACTTTGAATATTTTCATCCAAATACTCCTTTAGTACTTCCTTTTCAGTTTCCGTGAGGGAATACATCCTGCCAAAAGGAACGATAGTGCCAGGTTCCAAGGGAATAGCACAATCGTAATCTCAATGTGGAGGTAACACAGGTTTGGAAGGTTTTTGGAAGACATCTTGAAAATCCAAATAGTGTTCAGGAACTCCTTGGACTGTATTTATGGTCGAACCGGTGGTACCCTCCGTGATTATTGACCTCTTAGGCGACCAATACTTGTCTGAAGCAAAACAGTGCTCGTGACAGAACTGTGAAGACAAGGAAACCGTCCGGGTAGCCCAGTTCACATATGGATTATGTCTGATGAACCACAGGATTCCAAGAATGATGGTATGGTTGGGGGAAGTTATAAGATCAAAGGAAATGTGTTCCTGATGGTTACTGATCTGTAGATTCAGCATCAGGGTAGTTGTATCTACTGGACCCGATGATATCAAAGATCCATCCACCGTGTGAACTTGTTCTGGAACCTCCTTAGGTTGTATAGGAACTTGTTGAGTGGTGGCCCACTTCTTATCCATATAAATGCCACTAGCTCCACAATCTAGTAGTGCCATCGTCTTCTCTTGACGGCCATCAGGTAATTGTAACATTACTGGTAAAATGAACAAGGATGTGGTATTGTCGTTGAAAGAACTGATGGAAGGTATAGCTGCTAATCCCGTCCCCTCCCTTCTTACAGAGGACGGGAAGCGGCGTTTCCCGATGGCCTTGATGGACGTACTGGACAGGTACGCAGTATGTGGCCGGCAGATCCGCAGTATAAACACAAACCCTTCTTTCGTCTATCTTCTCGTTCGCTAGGGGAGAGAGGGCCTCGAGTTGTATCCACCTGCATGGGTTCTCCTTCGGTGTCTCTGACAGGAGGGCGAGGTTCCTCAGAACGATGCAGAAAAACTCGTGAGGTGCTTGGTTGAAAAGACCCTCTGCTCTTTCTCTTCTCTGCTCTCCGTTCCTGAAGGCGATACTCGATGGAGAGGGCTTGATCCATCAGGCCACGAAGATCTTCCACTCTGGTGGAATGTACTAGTTCGTCTTTGATTTCTTCTTTGAGTCCTCTACGAAACAAAGTCACCAAAGTACGTTCCACCCAGGTGGTCTCTGCCGCTAGTTGACGAAAGCATGTAATGTATTGAAGGACATCTTGTGAACCTTGATGAATATCGCATAAGGCCTCTTCTGCTGAAGCCTCCAATCCCGGATGACTAAACATCAGCTTGAAGCGGTTCACAAAGGCGGAATAATCCGACAATACCGGATCGTTAGATGATACCATCGGGGTTGCCCAGGCCAAGGCAGGACCAGATAAGGCACTGATGAGATAACCCACCTTTGTTCTGTCATGGGAGAATTGGGTGGGTCGGAAGGCAAAGTACACTGTCAAGGAGTCAAGGAACTCTCGCAGCTTGGTTGGTTCACCCGAAAAACGATGGGTAGAGGCGGAGAGCGTCGGGACATCACCACTGCGGAAAGCCAAGGCCTGTCGCAGCGCAGCATTCTCACTGCGTAGTTGCTGTAATTCTTGAGCTTGTTGCTGAATTGTAGTTAGCAGAGCTTGATCCGGATCCGCAGCAGCTACCACAGTGTCTTCCATGGTGTTAGAAGACGTCGGGATGGTTTGGCGCTGCAATCTGTCACGACTCACGTGCTGCTTGCGCCTGGAGTTTGCAGATCTTGAGGCGTGGATCTTGAGGGTTCGACTTTGGCCCAAAAAGGGGCGACTCTTTCTGGTAGCCACGGTGCTGTAGGCGAGGAAACGCCAAGGACAGACCGTGACCGTGAGAAAGTAGCGCCAGAGGGAAAAAAACCCTTCAGAAGAAGAGGAAAAAACCTCCCAGAAGATTCGCAAGGGATTCCTGGAACAAGAACAGAGGAACAGGAATCAAAGGAACTGACGTAACACAGAAATGGCGAAATCCAGAGCCAAGGGCTAGGAAATCAGGAGCGAGGACACTAACTGAAACAGAGAGTGTTGCAGCGCAAAGAGGAAAAGAAAAACCACCCTTAAATACCATAAAACAGGAAGTGACCCACAGGAAGAAAAAGGACACCATCTTGAATAGGGAAAAGTAGATAGAATAGACTGGAGCAGAAACCATAGAGAATAGGGAAGGAGGAATGCTGGGAAGACAGAGGTAACCTGGGAAGGGGAAAAGACATAAAGGACAGAGGAGAAAACAGACCCAAAAAGGAAGAAAGACAGAAAAGAAGAAAAAGGAGCCCCAAACAGGTAAGAGGGGTCAGGAGACCCCAACAAGACGGAGGGAGAGCGCAGCGCGAGGCCCCTAGTAAGTCCTGGGGCCTCGCAGGGTGCAAGAAAGGCTCGGGGCGTGCCGCGTCTTAGAGACGCGAAGCGCGGCCCGAGCCGAACGCGTGGCTTGTGCCGAACGCTAGGCTCGCGCCGCGCGGTGCGGCGCGACACTCGGTGTCTGTTCCTGGGCCCACCGGGGCCTTGTGTCCTGCAGCTCCCTCGTGCTCCAATGCCAAATCTCCTCCGCCTGATGATGCTAATGCACACATGCACAAGAAGATGAAGAGAAAGGGTGGGGGGAGAAAAAAGGAGACCAGGTTGAGTGCATGCAATGGCAACACCGTTGGCGGAGAGGACAGACACAGGAGCCTAATGCACTAAGCCGCGCATTCGGGGTACACTACTCAGTACTACTGACTAGGACAACAGGCCAAGAGACGTCAAACGCGCACATGGGAGATGCTGGACCTTCAATGGCTGTACTTGTCACCCTACAGAGGTGGGGGCCGGGGGCACAGGGCCATGCCTAAGGGAGAGGACTACACTACAGAAAGCGCCCTGGCCTAATGTCACCCACAGCCCTCCTCCCCCACCCAGACGCCTCCACTGCGCAGAAAGATAGGAGAATGTGCTGATACTCACCCCCTTGTGTCTGCTGTGATGTCTTAAGGCGCCCATCCAATTCAGGGTAGGCCACCGCCAGGATCCGGGACAACAGGGGGGTCATGGTGCGACTGGCACCCCTCCTAGGTTGGGAGGCCATCCCCAGCAGTGTTTCTGCGGTCTTCCTTGTTCCGCGGCAGATGTCCTCCCACCTCTTGCGGCAGTGGGTGCCCCGTCTGTTGTGGACCCCCAAGTTCCGGACTTCCTTGGCGATGGCACACCAAATCTCGATCTTCTGATGGGCGCTGACCTATTTGACATGTACAGGGTGGAAAGGAGGAAATCATCAATGACCTGCATGTTAGATGTGATTGGCCCCCCCCACCAACTTTGCCATATGGCACATGCTCTCATCTGTCGGGCGTTGCACTCCTCATTCGCCCCCCACCCCACCAACTTACATCCACCCCAATCCACCTAGGCATAGCCCATTCCATGTGCACCCGGTGTACTCACTTGTTGGTCTGGAGGACCGTAGAGTAGCGCATACTGGGGGAGGACCCCATCCACGAGCTTCTCCAACTCTTCAGACGTGAAGGCAGGGGCCCTTTCCCCAGTCGCAGCAGCCATTGTATCTTCCAGACCGAAGTCACAGCAGCACTTGCAGTATAGGTCCTCTCCTGTGGATGATCAGGTCTCGAGTGATTAATCAGATAGAAAATGGCGGTCACGCCCGCGGCGGTGCGTACCGCGACCGCCGGCGCACATCGTCATTGGCTCCTGAAACCCATAGGGTTCAATGTTAACCAATGCGGCTTTGCGCCGCGGTCTTCGACCGCCTACCGCCACGGTGTGCCCCGTCAGCGCATTGACCTCACATCCCATTGTCCCACTTCACAGGTCAGGCAGCCGCCATTTCAAGGGCCTACATGGCTAAATTTTGACTGCGACACACAGGCCTAGGCCTTGCATTGCCACACATACACGCCTTTCAACCCATTGCCATTCTTTAACTGTGCAAGCTGTCTGTACGTACCTGTGGTTTGCCTGACTCTGTGCTCCATGTTGTCCTTCCTAGGCACCGTCCGCTGGGACTTGCGATGAGAAGGAGGAATCCTCGCGTGTACCGACCGCTGGTGGACCTGTCGACAATGGAAGAACGCCATATAATACTTCGATACAGACTTGACCGTGCCACTATCCATGAACTGTGTGCCCAGCTGGAGCCAGCCCTGATGTCCCCCATCCGCCAACCCACAGGGATTCCCCCTCTGGTGCAGGTTTTGTCAGTCCTCCATTTTTTGGCAACTGGGTCATTCCAGACCACAGTGGCCATGTCATCTGGAATGTCTCAGCCTATGTTTTCAAAGATTTTGAGCAGAGTGTTGTCTGCCCTGATGAAACTCATGCGGAGCTACATCATTTTCCCAGAGGAGGGTGACTTGCCTACAGTGAAGGGTGATTTCTATGCCCTGGGACATATCCCCAACATCATTGGTGCCATTGATGGGACCCATGTGGCTTTGGTACCCCCAAAAGACGATGAGCAGGTGTACAGAAACAGAAAAAGTTATCATTCGATGAATGTCCAGGTGGTCTGTTTGGCTGACCAGTACATCTCCCATGTAAATGCCAAGTTCCCAGGGTCAGTGCATGACGCGTATGTGATGCGAAATAGCAGCATCCCCTATGTGATGGAGCAGCTACAGAGACAACGTGTGTGGCTAATAGGTGACTCTGGTTACCCCAACCTGCCTTGGCTACTGACCCCAGTGAGGAATCCCCGGACCAGGGCAGAGGAACGGTACAATGAGGCCCATGGGCGAACTCGGAGGATCATCGAAAGGACCTTTGGCCTCCTGAAGGCCAGGTTTAGGTGCCTGCATATGACTGGGGGATCCCTGATGTACTCACCAAAGAAGGTGTGCCACATCATCGTGGCCTGCTGTATGCTTCACAATCTGGCATTGCGACGTCAGGTTCCTTTCCTGCAGGAGGATGGTGCAGATGGTGGTGTTGAAGCAGCTGTGGAGCCTGCGGAGAGTGAAGAGGAGGAAGACTCAGAGGACGACACAGACAACAGGGACAGAGGAATAGAACAGTATTTCCAGTAGCACACAGGTAATAATCACCCATGCCATTTTACATTTCCTGAAAGCCTCCTGCATCTCAACTTTGTCGATTTCCCCCCAGACCTATAAACATGATGTTTGATTTTCCCTTCCCTTTTCTGTGCTGTATGAGCCACTGCGTGACCTCGGCTTGGTTGGCCCATGGACTAATGCTAAGTTACCTCGGTATGTGTAATTCACAATGTTAATAATACGTAATTGATATGTAATGTGTCATACATTTGTAAATAAGACAGGCTGAGTCCTGATTGATTTCAGTGCAAAGTGTGATTTATTATTAGTGCATAGATATCGGTACATGATAGTGAAACAGTGATGGGTGGGGGTGGAGTAATGTCCATGGCGGAGTCCAGTTCTCAGTCTCACAGGTGCATTGTCCATATGCCTGTGGCAGGATGGAGCAGGGGCAGTTCAAGGTTTGACAGGGTGGCAATGTGGAACAGTGGGAGGACTTCAGGGGGTATGTGATGCTGGCGGGGGACTTGACATCCTACTCTGTCGTTTTTTTTTATCTCAGGCTCCTTTTGCGGGCGGTTGTTGTTCAGCAGGAGGTGGGGTTCTGGTGGGCTGTCGTTGTGGTGGGGCCTCCTGTCCACTAGCGCCGGCGGAGGTGGTAGGCTGTTCCTGTTCCTGGCTAGTGACAGGGGCCCTGTGTGATGCCACATGGTCCCGAAACGTGTCCTCTATACGGTTCAGGGCCTGGACTATGCTCCCCATAGCGGTTGAGATGTTGCTGAGTTGGTCGCTGAACCCCATGTAGCGTTGCTCCTGCTGTGCCTGGATCTCCTGGAACCTGGCCAGTACCGTCGCCATCGTCTCTTGTGAGCGGTGGTAGGCTGCCATGATGGTGGTGAGGGCCTCTTGGAGAGTGGGTTCCCTGGGCCTCTCGTCCCCCCCCTGTCGCACAGCAGCCCTCCGAGTTGCCCTGTTTCCCTGGGCCTCTGTCCCCTGGACGGTGTGCCCACTCCCACTGCCCCCAGGTCCCTGTTGTTGTTGGGTTGGTGGGTTACCCTGGGGGCCCTGTAGTGGTAGACACACCGCTGCTTGACCTGTCCTAGAGACAGAGGCATGGGCCCGCTGGGTGGGAGCTGTGCTGTTGTTCCCAGAGGGTGTTGGGTCTGCAGTGGCCTGTGTCTGGGTGAGGGGAACCGACTGCCCAGAGGTCCCCGATGGTCCGGGCTGGTCGTCAGGTTCCAGGTCGACAGAGCTGCTGTCATCACTAGGGGCCTGTTCCGGGGGTGGGATGGACATTTCTGGTCCCTCCTGACCGGTGTGTTGTCGTTCGGGTCCTGCATGGGGTAAGAGGGTATGGTTATTGTTTCTGTGTGTGCATTAGCTTGCGTTTTATGGGTGCCCTTGTCCCCCAGTTCTGGCATTCCCTTGGGGGAGGTGTTGTGAGGGTGTTTTGTGGGGGGGGGGATGGGTATGTGCAGTGGTCATGCTTAGGTGATGGGTGTCCATAGTTTGGGGGTGGCATGCAGGGGTTGGTGTTGGGTGGGTTGTGCTGGGGAGACATTCTCAGGGAGGATGTGTGCTGGGGGGTTGGGGGTGAGGGTGGGGGTTAGCATGCTGGGGGGGGGGTGAAGTGGTTGGCCTTGTACTTACCAGAGTCCATTCCTCCGTGTACTCCAGCGAGGCCATCAGGATGCAGGATGTTGAGTACCTCTTGCTCCCATGTTGTGAATTCGGGTGGAGTGGGTGGGGGTCCCCCGCCAGTCTTCTGCACTGCGATGTTGTGTCGCAAGACCATCGAGCGCACCTTCCCCCGTAGGTCGTTCCATCGTTTGCGGATGTCCTCTCGATTTCTGGGATGCTGTCCCACCGCGTTGACCCTGTCCACGATCCGCTGCCAGAGCTCCGCCTTCCTCGCTATGGTGGTGTGCTGGACTTGTGAGCCGAAGAGCTGGGGTTCCACTCTTATGATCTCCTCCACCATGACCCGGAGTTCTTGGTCCGAAAAGCGTGGGTGCCTTTGTGGTGCCATGGGGTGGTGTGTATGAGGTGTGGGGTGGTGTATGTGATGATGTGTGTGTTGGTGTGTGGTGCTTTGTGCTTCTATGTGGTGTGTGTGATGTTATGGTGTGCCTCTGTGTGTCTGGCTCTCTATTCTCTGATGTGTCTCTCTCTCCTTCGTCTCTGGTTTTTGTTGGTAGGGGTTTGTGGGTGATGTGGGTGTGTGTTTTATATGGTATTGGATGTGTGGGAGTGGTGTGTGTATGTGTTTCAGGTGTGTGCCTTTCAAATTGTCCAATGTGGTAGGGGTTTGTAAAGGTGTGTGTATTTTGACCGCGGCGGTGTGTACCGCCAATGGAATACCGCGGTTGAATGACCGCCGCGTGGATTTGCGGGTCATAATGGGATGGGCGTATTTCTGTTGGCGTGGCGGTGGAGGTTTGGTCTTCTCCAGTTTGCCGCTGGCCGCTGATGTGTCGGACTGCAGTGGAGGGCGGATTTTCGGAGGTTTTGCAGTTGTGGGTCAGAATGTCCGCGGCGGTATTGTGGCGGCCTTCTGACCGGCGGTAAGCGGCTTTTACCGCCGAGGTCAGAATGACCCCCAGTGTGCCTTAAAGTCTTTAACTCAAGGTCATGAAATTCAACTTTAAATTCGATTACCAAATAATCTAGTGCACTGCAATCAGCCTTTTGGGCAATAAATACATCATTCTTGATTGATAATTTAATAGTTCTTACAGTGATTCTGAGAGTTGTTTAGTTTCATCCCTGGCCGAAAATCATCTTACAGGTGGGAAGTTCACTGCCTGATGAACCCAAGCACTCCTGTGTCGAGACGCCTCTAGATCAATGCGTCCTCTAGAACTCCATGGTCCAAGAACTGCTCCGCTCTGAACCGCAAAAATAGCAAGCATGGTAAGCCAGTAGCAGCTGTTCTTTTATGGATTCTCAGTTACCCCAAGATGGCAGCCATGAGTTAGCGTGTTCTTACGAGATCTCGTCACATGGTGCTTCCTGCGAGATCTTGCTAGTAACAAGTTGTCAAAAGGCAAAAGAATGCATAGAGTACAAAATAAAATAAAAATTGTTTTTTGGGCTGTGGCAGAATAAACAGTTTTATTACTGTTTTAAGCAACACATAAGAGGACCTTTGTGCATGCTCATCCATAATGATTGCAAGATGGGGTTTGACTGCCTAGGGGTGTATGGTAAGTGTTTTGTAATATAACCTAAGATCATAATGAGTAAAAGCTTTGGTTTTATGTGCAAAATTAAAGATAAAACAATATATTTCTGGCAGTGGGCGCAATCTGGGCACAGAAAGGCTTACCTTTGGTGCACTTTCGCTATGTTAGTAGTGCATCCATTGCATGTCCATGTTGTGGCCGCCTTTAATTAAGTCCTGGGAGGGGAGAAGAGCACCAGGGGCAGTAGGCTGGGCTGAGGGGGGCACAGGAGGCAAGAAGCAGGACTGCATGAGAGCGGGAACAAAGTCAGAAGTGCTTGGGGAGGAAAAAGATGCAAAGGCACAAAGTCATGGTCAAAACAGAACAAAGAGGTACTGAAACAAACTAAAGAGGCGCAAACAAAGGGAAAACAGAGCAGAAAGAGACACAATATAGGGATAAAACTGGGCATAAAAAGTCACACACTGGAGTGGAACTGCCCAAAAGAGACAGAAATCATACAAAAGAGGCCCAAAACAAAAGTAAGACAGAGCTGAAAATGGAGGAAAAGAGGTACAAATCAGAGCAAATAATGGAGCAGAGTGGTGCAGAACAAGGGTGAAGTAGAGTAGAAAATGGAGCAAAAGGGTCACAAGAAAGTAAAAAACAGGGCAGAAAATGGAGCAGAAAAGGGAAAAAAGTGGAAACAGTGCAGAAAATGGAACGCACCGAACAAAATCACACAGAAAGAGAGAGAGAGAGAGAGAAAGCAGGAGAGAGAAAGAGTGAGAAAGAGAGAGAGAGAGACCAGGAGTGGAGCGAGGCGGGGGCCACTTGGCACAGGATCTGTGTCCATAATGGCCTTGTCTGGGTGGCAGACCAGGCCGAGGTGAGTCATATGGACTAATGCTATGCACCTGCTTAATGGCTGGATGGCTCGGAGGCTGCAATTAAGTATGTCCTAGGAGGGGGAGGAGTGCACGGGGTGGTAGGCAGCACTAGGGGGCATGCAGGAGGCAGGGACTGGGAGACAGGAACAAGGTAAGAAGTGCTGGACGGAAAGAAAGGGTCAGAAAATGAAAGCACATAGTCACGGACAAAACAGAGAAAAGAGGCACAAAAACTAAGAAAAGGGGCTGTAGGAAATTGGGGTACTGGTTGAGGTGGGTGAAACCCCACTCAAGCAAGGACCACAATTCCTGTCAGTTTGCAGTCACACGCAAACCCCAAATTAATCTGTGTTTAACCCTCTGGTAGCTTTCCCCAAAGCAGCCATATTTAGCTTAGAGGCAATGTGTAAAGTATGTATGCAGCACTTCAAACATTAATAAAGTGAAAACACAATGCAAGAAAACTCCCACACCAATTGTACATTATAGAGTACATTTTATTAGATTATTTGGCACCAAAATGGCAAAAATCCAATTAGTACACCTGCGGATATACAATAATTTTAAAGATTTCAGTGAAAATCGTGCCTGAAAGCACAAAGTGACAAATGTGGTTATCTAGTCACGTCTGACCAGGACAGAGCCAAAAGTTCTGGCCAGGCATGAAGGAAAACAGGCTGGATACAGGAGTCAAATTAGGCCTGCTGAATTAAGTACCTTAAGACCACATTGTGGAGCGTTGTGAGATCCAGTGTGGACAATGATCATGTGCTGTGGTGGCGTCGCACAGTGGGAATTCTGTGGGGCTGCACAGCTGTGATGCTTGGTCTTGTGTTGAGTATGCATTGTGCAGCGGCAATTGCAAGGAGTTGCAGGCCTGCAGTGTGAGGTCCTGAGAATGTGTTGTGCTTCAGCGGTTTCGATAGGCTGCGAACGAAGGTCCTGCATCAAGGAGGCAGTGTCAAGCACTGGAGATTCCAGGGAGCTGTGCGACTGCGAGGAACTGCCTTGAGGATTTATCATGTAATGACAGTTCTGAGTTGTTGTGCTGCAGTGTGAGATCCTGTGTTGAGATGTGTTGTGCAACAGCGGTTTTGAACAGCTGTGGGATCCTCGATCAGGGATGGGTCTTGCAGCATTGGTCCTGATGTAAAGATGCAAGGTGAAGCTCTGTGCTACGTCAGTTCTCCTTATACCACAGCTGGCTGGCAGAGCATCTTCAGGTTCACTTCCAGCGGTTTAGGACTGGGTAGCACCATTTGGAGGGCAGGACTCACAGCAGACAGAGCCCAGGTGCTGGGTTCAAGGTGGTTGAAGCCTTTTCTGTTCCTGAGGCTCTGATCAGGAGGCCAGCCAACTAACCCTTGGGCACTCTGGTGGCCCTGGGTTCAAGATGCAGGTCAAGTCCTTTTCATTCTGGCAGCTTGGCTGTAGAGTAGCAGTCCTTCTTGCAGCAAAGCAGCACACCAGTCCTTCTGTGTCTTTCACAGGTCCAGAGGTGTACTGAAATGATGGGTCTGATGGTCCACTATTCATACCTGGTGGCAGCTTTGAAGTAGGAGAAGGTTCTAGAAGATCCCACCCCGGGAAGATTTTGGAATTTCTTGCCTCCCTGCCCTGGCCCAAGCTTGTCTGGAGGCACAAACGACTAGTGTCTGCCCTTTGTGAGTAAACTGAGGCAAAGCCTTAGTGATGTGCAAGTGTGGTAGGTGACAGCTACACCCCCTATCTAGTCAGAGATGGCCCATCCTGCCAACACATAATCTTTCATTATCTGGGGGCAATACACTAAGGCCAACTGCCAGCTACACTTAGTCATGTGAAGCAGGATACAGGCTTAAGGCACCAATTGATAGGACAAGAAAATGCCAACTTTCTAAAAGTGGCATTTTCACAATTGTGACTTAAAATCTAACTTTACTGTTCAAGAGGATTTCAAACTACAATTCTTTAGACACCAAACTCGACATTCTATGTGCTTCCACTTAAAGGTTATCACTTATTAAATGTAATATGGGAACCTAATCTTATCCTACGGTGAGGTAGGCCTTCCAGTAGTGAAAAACACATTTAGGAGTTTTTCACTACCAGGATATGTGAATCTTAAAAGTACATGTCCAGCTTTTTAAATACACTGCCCTCCGCCCTCTGGGATGCTTAGGGCACACCCTATAGGTGACATGTAACGAAAGGGATGATCTAGGCCCAGGTAAAGGTTTATTTAGCCAAGTTCAAATTATGAGAAGGTGGAATTGGCAGAGATTCATTCCATGGAATTCTTCAGAAACACATTAAAATTCAGCCAAATTTTGGGGAATGCCACAAAGGGAAAAATTGGGCATGACAGTGTGCAATGCAAACCCGTCCGTGCCCTCACATAACCATGTAAGGGCACCAAGGGGTATCCACTCTAGTGCAGTGCAGGGCATACCCCTCCGTGCCCTTACATAAGTATATCAGGGCACTGAGGGTTATGCACTGCAGTGTAGCACATATCCCTCAGTGCCCATAAATAATTATGGCAGGGCCTCAAGGGGTATACACTGCAGTGCAGTAGAGTGCTGTCAGGAGTAGGGGTGTGAGGAGGACTTACTAGACTTTTTACCTGGGTCCACCATCACATAAGTAGGGGAAAAATCCATTAAAATTATTTAAATGTACCCATCACACATACTTGGACCTATAAAATTTACTGATTGTGCTAATATTTTTCAGATAAGGCTGTCATCCACATCAAGTAAAAAAAAAAAGATACATCAGAATAATGAACATATGGACAAACCACATCCGGACCTGTCTGATCTGTAACACCATAGAGGCTTTGGCATATTTTCAGTCTTAACTTTTTACAGACATCAGCATTCAGAATGTCATCCTACCTTTGCGAAGATTGTGGCAATGTTACATTTCTGTGCTACGGGCTCATTCCAGTACAGAGTTAACCACTCAAATGGCATGTCTCAGCCAACTTTTTCAGATGTCCTCGACCAGGTCCAGGAGGTTATGCTTAGACATATGAATGACTATATCCCATTTGCAACTGATAATGCTACACTGGACAATATCAGGGAAGAGTTCTATGGATTGGCAAGCATACCAAGTGTGGTAGGTGCCATAGAAGGAACCTTGTTCATTGGTGTCACCTCATGACAGGGATCAAATCTACTGCAAAAGAAAGCATGTGCACTCCATCAATGTGCAGGTGGTTTGCAGTGCAGAGGTCTACATCATCAGTGTCTGTTAGAGATTTCCAGGTTCATCCTTTGGGTCATTGGTGCTGTGCAACAGCTGCATATGACAACAAATGTCGTACATTGTACTGAGGAGGGCCTGACTTGTCGGTAAGTTTCAACCATTATGTTAATGCCATTTATTGTGTTGTTTGATGCCCATGCAAACATGAGTTTGCTTATGTTTGCTTTTGTGATTATATATTTCAGAGGACAGAGAGTATCAATATCATACCTGGCTTTTAGTGCCTCTGAGGAACCCAACACCTTCATGGGAAGTGTGTCTCACTGAGGCCCATTTGTGAACAAGGGGTCAAGTGCGCTTGGCTTTTGGGTTCCTGAAGGCCTGATTCAGGTGCCTGGCAAGACTGGAGAGGCCCTCCTTTACTCTCCTGGTAAAGTCTTTAAAATTGTTGTTTTATATTATACGCTTTACAAAGTTGTCTTGAGAAGGAAGATGCCATTCATCCCTGAGAACAGTTACCATTGCAAACCCCAAGAGGATGTTGGTGACGTGTCAGCAAGTTGACAGTATTGAGGATGAAAACACTGACCTCAACTGTAAAATCATTGCAAGTGTAAAATCATTGACACCATCTTTGCCTGACTGCATGCGACTGTAAAGAACGTGTCTTGTGTTTGTGTTCCCTATGGGCCTATCCTCTATCAGCAAAGAACCTACTAAGCAACAGATTTCCCTTCAGGATTGTTCAGTGTTTTAAAAGTGTTATAGAATCTAATAATGTGTTTGAAAGTAGACTATTGTAGTTTCATAATCACAAGTATGATGTTGACTATGCATGGTGACAAGTTATGTTTAACAGCAGTTGATTTAGACTTATAAAGACATTTTTATAACACCAAATAACAGTATAATGTTAGGCATAAACATATTAATATATCCTTTTAATCCTTTCTGTGTGATGTCATTCTGCCACCTCCTCGGGCACTAGAAAGTCATTGGTAGATATGTTGATGTGGTGCACAGATATAGACTGCACAGGTACTGGGTTTGGATAGATCCACAGTGTAGGTTGCCTGACCATTGGTATAATGGTTGTGAAACAATTAGTGATTCACTTACTCTTAGTCTTATGGTAATAACATTGTTCATGTGTTTTAGCAATGGTACCCTCCAAATGTGGTGTTTGTTTCAAAACAAAGAAGCCTGACTACATGTTATCAGCTGTAACCAATCTGTGGAATG
Source organism: Pleurodeles waltl (assembly GCF_031143425.1). NCBI lineage: Eukaryota > Metazoa > Chordata > Amphibia > Caudata > Salamandridae > Pleurodeles > Pleurodeles waltl. Next base: position 1,765,792,773 of record NC_090440.1, read on the forward strand.
TTGGTGCAGTTTATTGCTGCAACAAAGGATAACGTCTATGGAAAACACAAAGACATCCCATTGTCTGGGTGAACACTACCATTTGTCTTCCGACTGTATTTAGAGAGCAAGTTGTCATTGATACTGAGCTTATATCTTAAGAGTAGGTGGATTCCTTATATGCACCTTGCTTTAGGACAGTCATATTACATTTTTCATTATGCTTCATACAACTTTTTCTGTTTCAGTCTGTTGTTCATAATGTGTTTTCTCTGCTTAGTCTGTACACATTGCTGACATCTTTCTACCTTGCTGGATGTTTGGCTGTTAAACACATTTAAATTACATTTTTATTTTGCTCAACCACAATTGCTGTTCTTTTAGGTGCTTATCTTTGATTTACTGTATTTTTTCCATAAAATGTGCATTGTGTGTGTGCGTAGATAACATGATTACAAATATTGCACATTTGATGTGAAGCATATATGTTTTTGAACACATCTATTCTTTAACAATAAATGATGAGAATTAGGTCATTAGACACACTATTTGTTAATGTATATATCCATACAATAAAAAATATTCTTAAAATAATGTACCCACATTAAGAGTCTCATAAAATAAGTTACGTTGTACGTTAGGCAAGAAAATAACAATGAGCCAACAGTTGCTTACAGTCATTTTCCAGATAACAGTGCATGAAAGGATACAAATAGTCCAGAGGCTCACATTAGGTCACTTTTGTGTCTCCCGGGGGGTAGATTCCTTGGTTTTGCCCTCAACTGGGCCAAATTAACAACACCTCTTAAGGTCCAAGGAAGCAGTCTGAGTGTCAGCAGGGTGAGCAGTGGCAGGTGGCTCCATGGGTCACACTGTCCTCCTTTCTGTGTGTCCTTTCTAGATGTTTCTGGGACTGAGCTGGCAGAAGATGGTACTTGGTCATGGAACACAGCTATTAAATCATACACTGTTACAGTGTTGTCAAGCCATCCTGCACCACCCCAAGATGTAGCATTAGGACTCCTAGATGATACTCCAAGGGATCATTCTGGGCCCTCTGGCTGTGATTCTAGGCCCTCATGAGATCGGTCTGCACCTTTAGGAGGTCAATAATGTGGCCAAGCTGATCCTCTTCCTGCGTAGCTAAACCCCTCAGTCTGTGGGTGTTACAGGAGCTGGGTCAGAGGTGGCCACAGTTGTTGGGAATGTGGGGTCACAAGGGGCACGTGGGGCACGTGGGGCCACTGATGTAGGTAATGGAGACGGGATTTTGCTTGATAAAATTTGATCTTGTTTCTTCGGGAAGAGGAAGAGGCCTAAAGTACTGGCAACACAAACCTGATGGCCGTGGCTGGTGTTTAAGACCTTCCTCATCGGCAGGAGTGATGATCCCAAGGGATCTTGATTTCTCAGCCAGAATGGACAACGCTGTTGAGGCTGATGAAAGTAATCTTACAATGATACATAAAGAAAAAATAAATAAAATATTTTGACTTTTTAAAAATAGTAGTTGTTACTATACATATTGCTATGATATGCTATTGAACATTTGCCCTTTATTAATGTTTATAATTCAGACAGCCTATCAATAATTTCTCTCACCCTATTGATGGAATTGAGGGGCTTGATTTAAATGTTAAGTCATATACCTAAAACTTAGGGACTTGACTATTTGTACATGGAGAGGGGAAGTGATTTGAGGGTTCACAGGCCACAGCTAGTCTAGTGGGTATCAGCCATCAAACCTAGAGTTAATAAACAAAATTGTCCAAGCACCAACACCAACAAAAATCAATAATTTTAATATATTAATCTTAACAGTATCAATCCAATGGGACATCAATAGTATCTCCAGTTCTCACAGCACCATGAAAGGGAAATTCGAATTCACCCAGTTAGAAGGATCAAGTCCTTAATACATTTTAATTCCTTTTAAAGTCCTTTATTCTTTATTGAATTTCATTTCAGATAAAATCTCTTCAGCAGGTAGCCAGCGCATTTCATCCTATTCAACGAGTTCTTCAGGGCTTTCTATGGAGTAATGTCTTCTGTATGCTCCTGTGGGGGATCCCTGATCAACTTTCATTCAGGCAGGAGCAGCTCATGGCGCTTTGTAGGTGCGGGGAGGCGCATGCGGAGGTGGGGCGGTGGTTTAATTTAAAAAAACAGCAAAAAAAAAAAAACACTTGTCACAGCGGAAAAGTCTTGCTTGCATTCAGGCATGAGTATCTTAAATACTCGTCTTCAGCTGGCCAAGTTTGTGGAAAACTGTGACGAGGGGATGCTGAGGGAAGAGAACGTATGGGGAGATGAGTTGTTTCGTTGTGACTTATAAATAATAATTGCAACTGAAGGCAATGAGGATGTATAATCACGGGGGAATTTTGGGGAGAGTGGACCTCCGATGAAGTAGGAAACCAAGGCTCTTAATAATGACCATGGGGATCTGAGGCAATACTGACAATAACCTTTTAAGATACTCATGCAGAGACTGTGTCATACATAACAGAGCATTGAATAGCATGAGAAAATTGACTTGTCTTGGCAGGTTCTTTTGCTGTGAATATTTTAAACTGTGCAACCTGCTGGTGATTTCCTTGATGTTATATATAATGCTCCAGTTTTAATGTTATTTTCCCTTTGTCCTTAATAAATGCACGGTTTGAGTGCTTTATTGATAACCGTGAGGTAATCATGTTTGCTTTGTTTTCTTCAATCGGGCTTCAGGTAAGGGGTAGAACAGTGAGATTGTTAGGAACATATTCTTTTGTTTCCTTCCAGGTTATTGTAGAGTTTCTTATTTGTCGACTCGTGTTGTGTGTAACGTCTGGACAGGCTGCCTTCTTTGAATGACTTTCCTCAGTGCTGCTGTAGGTGTTATATCATAACTGAGAATGTAAACTATTTTGCCTTCGACAATTGCAGGCCCATCTGGTAGAAGGAAAACAGTGAGTAAACAAAAGCGGTAACAAAACCCACACAGAGGGGGTCATTCTGACTTTGGCGGGCGGCGGAGGCCGCCCGCCAAAGTCCGGTCGTCAGAATACCGCTGCGCGGTCAAAAGACCGCCGCGGTAATTCTGATTTTCCCGCTGGGCTGGCGGGCGACCGCCAGAAGGCCGCCCGCCAGCCCAGCGGGAAACCCCCTTCCACGAGGATGCCGGCTCCGAATGGAGCCGGCGGAGTGGAAAGGGTGCGACGGGTGCAGTTGCACCCGTCGCGATTTTCAGTGTCTGCATGGCAGACACTGAAAATCTTGGTGGGGCCCTGTTACGGGGGCCCCTGCAGTGCCCATGCCATTGGCATGGGCACTGCAGGGGCCCCCAGGGGCCCCACGACACCCCTTACCGCCATCCTGTTCCTGGTGGCCAAAACCGCCAGGAACAGGATGGCGGTAAGGGGGTCGGAATCCCCATGGCGGCGCAGCAAGCTGCGCCGCCGTGGAGGATTCCCCAGGGCAGCGGGGAACCGACGGTACACCACCGGTTTCCCGTTTCTGACCGCAGCTGTACCGCCGCGGTCAGAATGCCCAGGGATGCACCGCCAGCCTGTTGGCGGTGCATCCGCGGTCGCCGGCCCTGGCGGATTTTACCGCCAGGGTCGGAATGACCCCCAGAGTCTTCTTTAATCAATGCTCACTGTTATCGCAAATACATTAAAAGTCAAGAAAGAGAAGTGGAAATTGAGTTGCTTACTTTTACAAAGGCTCGATTTGTTTTGCCTTTGTTCTACTTCTCAAGAACTCAGAGGTTTTGACAAAGATTGTCAACAATCAAACAAGGCCTTGATTTCCCAAAAGATACTTGTCTCACACCCTCACATGTCCTTGCTTTTGTGCCTGAAGGGGCATTAAAGTGAGATGTCTTTCCTGTGCTAGATTCCACGTGTGCAGCCATGGCAGTGCAACTTCGTGGTGGAAGCTGCTGTAATGCCCTCACTTCTCTACATGGAGGTCACTCATTAGTGGAATCCAATAAATTCACTACCTGTTACTTTAGTTCCAACTTGATGGCTTGGATAGCTTGTTGCTGTGTTTTCCAGTGTACATGGCCACAGCCCCACAGTGGGTGGGTCAAGCAGTCTAAAGCAGTTTAAATCCAGTTTCATCATCCTGACCAGCGCAACCTGAAGCTTCTAGGAATCCAAGGTTTCCTTGGTGTAACGCCAGTGTATGCTAGTAAGTTTTCAAGACCACAAAGGAAAGTCCTACATTACTTTCACAGACCTTTTGCAACACAGGAAGCAGCAATATACACATTTCTCCTACACTGCCTCATCGATGCACCTATTTATGTCATAATATGACTGCTTTTTTAGAGTACTGTGGTAGGTCCAGACCTAAACCCATAACATCCCCGGCCTCTAAAATGGCAAATAGTCAGATTCACGAATTTGCTTTTAGTGTCTTTGTTGAATGGCACATGCCTACAAGGCCAAATTTGTTGCTTTTAGAGGAGGTATGTGCCGCCGGACGGTAAGCAATATTTCTGCATTCTCTGGAGATAAACTTTTAACCCCGTGTCTTCCTCACAGTGCAAAGTGCAGATCTCGAGAGAATACCTTCTATTGCCTCTATGGTTTGGGGTCTGTTGGCTTAGAGCGTTTGAAGCTGCTCCCTCGTTGTTTTAGGCACTAGCTGAGTATAATACTCCTACCACAGATGTCAGCACACTGCTAATGACAATAGATCATCACTACCAACAGAGGCTGTGTTTGAAAGTGGCTCTGTCTGTACCAAACACTTTGGCCATAACTTTCCTCTCCACAAGAACGTCTCCATCTTTTGTCTTGAATAAAAGTAACGTTTAAGAATAGCAAAGCTGGGACAAAAGAAAACGTGTTGTCAATGCTCACCTCTTTGTTCAAAAGTGGAGGACCAGAAGTGACAAATGACAGGGGCACAAATAGCATATGCCTATGTCCCTGTCACTTCGTCGCCATCTGTCTGCCGGTTTCGCATGTTTCTGAGGGTGCTATCTCTGCCCCTTGTCCGTCTGCCCTCCTTATCTACTGCATCCAACCCCCCCGCACCCCACCAGTAGTTCTTCTTCAGCACCCTAAGAAATAATTATAATAATATGAACAGCCGCCATAAATAGTCTCCCCGTTTTCAGCTAAGATTGCACGCATTGTTTTTAATGGTCTTTACAGCAAAAAGGAAAATCGTGTTCCTGAAAGACTAAAGAGACGAGCAGCGCGCCGTAAAGGGCAGTTGCACAGAAGTTGAAAAAGAAACACCGCGTGAGTATTAGATAGTATAAGAGAAGTGTAATTGTGCTAAAATATACTCTTCCCATGTCGCCACTTGAATAGCTGTTATCCAGGTGCTGTTTTGACCCCAAGAAGAAAAATATCTTTGCCTAATGTATGTAATTACTCTCTGGCACTTTGAAATCTCCCATGGCGTCCCAGCATCCTTAATAATGGTGAGCAGATTGTAAAGAAGTTAAAAATAAAGGGAGTGCTACAATTTAGCAACCTGCAGGTAATGTTCTTGTAATGACAGTTTATTGTGAATGCACATTATTGCAGTTTCTTGGTTTTTTTCTGTTGCTTTGGCTATGTCCTGCATTTAACAGGAATGCAGCCGGACGAGTGAGCTGAATAGCATCATGTCATTAAAGTAAATACAAATCTATCTATCTATCTATCTATCTATCTATCTATCTATCTATCTATCTATCTATCTATCTATCTATCTATCTATCTATCTATCTATCTATCTATCTATCTATCTGTTTGTCTGTCCGTCTGTCTATCTGTCTGTCGGTCTGTGCACACATCCGAATGCCTGTTCGTTTGTCTGCCCGTTCCTCCGTCTATCCATCTGGCTGTCTGCCCGTCTGACTGACTACCTACCCGCCTTTCTGTCTCTCTTTGTATGTAGTTATTAAGACCAAGAGTGCACTGAAGACCTTTGCAAAGTCAATAACATACAGAACAGTTATTTCGCGGTTCACAAAGCGAACAAGATTAATCGAAATCTAAGTGCTTAGTAACAGAATATGATCAGGAATTCACACCACATTGTTTCCTTTCCATGTGATGTGTTGCGCAGAATACCGCTAAAATAATTGTCTAATACATATTTTGTGGTAGGAGTGTCCAACCATAGGGCGCGCTTGTTTCTCAGTAGGATCATGTCCCTGGATATGAGAAAGCCAGAGGGGATTTTTTGGACGGGAGAGCCTTTTTCTGATCCCCTTGTCCTTCCTCCCCTGTCCTTCCTCTGGGTTTCATAGTGTTGTCCAAGGAAGAGCTGGGCCTTCTCGAGGGAGCTTAGTTGCTCCCCATTGAAGATGGTGGGTCGGGTGGAGGCCTTGTCCGCTTTGAGCCACAGCCTCTAGCCTGGGGCTCGTGGCGGTAAGGAGGTCTCGGACATAACATTGTATGCTCGGCCCGTGGTGCTGCTGAATTCTGGCAGGGGCCGATCTGAGCATCTGCTCTCTGCTGCTACCACTGCTTCTAAACCAGTTTCACGGACTACAGCGGTTAACCTGTGGTCCAGGGACCCCCGAGGGTCCTGAGGCTACTCGGGGAGTCCATGACTGCCTAGGTATTAAAGTAATATTAACAGATTAATATCGTGTACATAAATAAAGTAGTAAAATTGAAAATCAAACACAATATAGTGTATAGTATGGACGACTATTGGTCTCAATCCTGCAGTTTAGTTTGCTTTTAATGTACTTACTTATGTTCTTACAGACTATGCTCTTGTTCTATACAAATGGTCTCTGTTCTACCTCAATGTTTGCTTTAAAACCTTGTAAAGTTCCGTGGGGGGTGAGGGGGCGCAGTTGCTGGAAGCCCTAACATTGAGGTGTGTCAGATAAAGATAAATAGTCTTTTCTTGTGAATTTTTAAACATTTAAATTGTAAAAAATCTTCTTTGATGTTTTTTTTAAACATAAATCATACATATTAGGATCACGTTTTCTTCCTTTTCACAGTAATTAAATATGTATTGTGCATATTTTTTTCCAAACATCCCATATAATGAAACAGTAGCAACATTAACATATCTATCACATTTTCCCACCCCTACAGTCTTTCTCGGACACTTTTTAAAATATCTTTATCAGCATTTTCACAATACAACTCGTATACATAACGTTGTGAGCTCCGGTACACATCCTGTTTCAACACTGTAGTGCAATATAACGTACACATTACACACCTCTCATGGCCATGTAGGCATGTGGTCGCGATTATCATAACACAATGATTCTAAAACACAGAAGCCCATCAGTGCCAGGGGTCTTGCCCCATGTAATATGTTGAATAGCTAATTTAATTTAGTCTAGGATCAGAGGGGCTTCTAATTTGATTGTAGAGTGGGGATCTCAATATGCCCTAGATAGCCCAGGGATGCTGTTGGTTCTGCTCTCATATCATTGCTGCACAGGATTCTATAACAGTTCTTGAATGCCCCATTAATTTCAGATTGAGAGCAAACACCAAGCCATTGCCGGTGTGAATGGCCCTGATTGTGACATGAGGGAATTCTGCTTTCAGTAACCAGGCTAACTAGGTTCCTGCTTTATCGCCTTTACTTTTGATATACCCCTTATACTTTATCATTGATAAACGGTTAAGGGCATCCCTATATTCCCTCCTAAGGTCTGTTAGTTTGTGTGAAAGTCTTGATTTGCCAGCCAGGTGCCCCTGCTGCCTTTATCCGGTCTTCCAGCCTCAATAATAATTTTTCCCTTAAGACCTTCTTCGTTCCATACAGTGTCTTCATGCACATCCCTCTCAGAGCCATTTTCAATGCACCCCAGTCCTTATTATCTGTAAAGTATTGGGAAATAGCTTCCCCTATTTGTGCCTTGAATGGCCCATCACTCAGCGCCGCAGGTTGTAGTCGCCATGTAGGTATTTTGGGTGTGGTTGCCCCCATGATAGAGTGATCATCATTTGATTGTGATCTGCCAAGTGCGTGTCCCAGATATTCAGTATGTGGGAATTTATTTAACATGGCCTTACTGTAGAATGCCACATCAATTCTGGTATGCAGTGCATGTAGAGCAGAGTAATGGGAGTAATCCCTCTCCTGCAGGTGTTGTGCTTGCCAAGAGTCCAGCACCCATAAGTTGTATGCCCGTTGTTGTAGGTCTTTAGTTTTAGAGTGAGACTGAACTCCTCTGATCAGTGGTGTCGATCTATGCCATCCCAGATCTGATACACAGTTAAAATCCCTGCACCACAAAACTGGGGACAATGCAGAGTGTAGGGGTGCTGGTGTTAAGGAAGTAAGAAATAAGGGTTGTCCCACATTTGAGATGTATAGTTCCACAAACGTCAAGGGTTCTCCATTAAGAGTGCCCTCCAGAATTACATATCAGTTATCTGGGTCTATCCATGAGTGTGCCACAGTATATGGGACTCCCAGGGCCATCCATATCAGGACGGTCCTGGTGTATCCCGAGTACATGGTGCCGTATTCTGCTCTCTGCCACCTCTTGTATACATTTGCTAATTCCCCTGCTGTTAAATGCATCTCCAGAAGGTATGCAAAATGTTTGTGGCAATGTTTCAGGTGCATGTGGATCCTATGCTGTTTTACATATGTCCTCATGGCTTTCACATTCCATGTTAGCACTTTGTGTTCCTGCTTAGCCATATCATTATTGTGGGTGTTATCCCTTTATGTGTTCTTCTTATTTTCAAACAGACACCCCCCAAAGCCCAGAGCACACACCCCACAAGAAGAGGTATCAGAGATGTAGTGGGTATTGCATAGTGATCTACGTTGCAGAGAGGGCACGCACATATCAAACAGGAAACAGCAAATCCGAACAAATCCCATCAATCTCACTTCCCATACCGTCATCAATCGGCCATGGTCAATCATTACCCACAATGATCTGGCAAACAAGAGATAATCATTCTGAGGTTTGGAGGGTACCTGATGGTCCATGATATATACAATCTAGTAATCCTACCTTCCAGCATCTCAGTATATATCCCTTCCTGGTCAGGTTAAGCTATAATCTGATGCTCACCTGACCGCAACTCAGGGGAGTGTAAACTGTGTGCCTGCGCATCAGAGCTGGCTAAAAGTATACATCTTACATTATGGGCACATGAGTAAATCTACTGTCATTGGAGTATTGTGCAGCCCTACCCTCAGTTCCCCCGGGATCTCTTTCATTTCAACTGGATCTTGTGATTTTAATGTGTCCTCGTCTGGCTAAAAAGATACATCTTACACTATGGGCACATGAGTAAATCTGCTGTCATTGGAGTAATATGCAGCCCTACCCTCAGTTTCCCGGGGATCTCGTTCATTTCAACAGAATCTTGTGATTTCAATGTGCCCTAGTCCGAGTTTTGGGCAAAAGTTCCCACTGTTGCAGTCTTCTCGATCTAAGATAACACTTGGGTTCTTTCAATGGTGACTTGTTCCTTTGTGGGTTTCCTACGCAAGTCCCTGTTGGGTGGCATCTGCTCCTGTGGTCCTCCACCCATATCCGGCATCTGTGTGAAACTGAGGTGCTGTCTTTCCTTTTGCCTCTAACCATGTCCAGGCCTCCTTCGGGAAATTGATGGTCTGGGATGTGAGGACTTTGCTCCATCCAGTGCTTTTAGTTTTGCTGTCTTCAATAGTGCCTATGTGACATTAAGGGGGTGAAGCTGCTGTTTCACTGTGTGTAAGGACTCCCGCTGTCATCATACATCTACTGTGTAATGCAGGAATATTGTGACTATTTGCAAGATGTTCTCTCTGTCACTAAAATTGAAAAGCCTCACCACTACTGGTTGGTCGTGGGAGCACTCCATGGAGGGATGGTCTGCCAGGCACCTTGTGCCCTCGCTCCATCAAAAAGAAGGCTGGAGTTTTACCTCCCAGTACTTGCTCTGTCAGCCAGGTCTCTGAACAGAGATCCATACTTGGGCCCCCCACTGTCTCTGAAAGCCCCATCACACAAATGTTGTTTCTTTGAGAGTCCCCTCAGCATCATCTACTCTGGAGCGTAGTATGTTGAATTCTTCTTGAAGGGTCTCAAGCTGAGTTTGTGCTGTGGCCACCAACACCTAGGGGTGCAGAGACACCAGTGTTGATTTGTTACTGCTCACCCTTTCTCTCAGTTTTTGTGATTTTCTCTGAGAAACCCAACATTGACCATCAGTGTGACCAACTTGGGCTCCAGAGAAAATTGTAAGCTGCTTGCCACTGTCAGGAGTTCCATAAACTTCTTTGTGTGGTTTTGGGGCATCAGCTAGTCGATTGGGTCTCTGGGGCTGGGTCAGCTTGTGACATTGTGACAGGTATGGCTCCAACCTCCATCCTAGTACCCTTTGGTTTGACCATGGTGATACTAGAGAGTCTTGTAGGGGTAACACAATTATGGAGGGGTAGGCCCATAGCGCAGCTCAGGGAAATGTACTACATAGTTAATAGTGTATTACAGGCCTCTAACCGGGGACTCTACACATGTTACAGTTCTACTGGGCAGGCAGATCCCCACATCCACACAGAGCCCCTCACAATCCAGACACCAAGGGGATAGTAGGGGGCAATATCTTGAGTCTCAGTGATGTTTGTTCTTGCCCGACGTCCCCATCCAAAGGTCAGCGTACTGTAGGTCACTGTATGCGACAGGCCCCAGGAGGATTCCCCACAGTCCCACACAGTGCCCACCTTCATGGAGGACCGCTTGTCTCCAAGCCGCAGTGCGCTGCTTTGTTGACCAGTTGAATGCAGTGTATGTGGGAAACACTACATTGCATAGGCCACTTCCGCTCTTCCCACTGGTTTGTGTCATCTCTCACAGTGGGCCTCAAATCAGGTATGCAGAGTGCTCAGGAGGTCCTACTGAGGTGTGTCCTGCCCCTGCTCGACCAATCTTCACAGCACGAAGGGGCTGCTGCTAGCCCCCCACACAGGTCTCTGCCGAGGAGTTCCCACCTTCTCTTGTAGGCCTCAGGTCCGGTGTCTGACATCCAACGGAGGCGTGCCTGGGCACATGCATCTCCTGCTCAATTCTTCTTCAGAGCGATTGAAGAGCCTCAGCCAGTTCCCACACCAGTCCCCACCAAGAGCCCTCACACTGTGTGATGGGCCACAGGCCACAGGTTTCTCAGTGCCAGTCCAAAACACCTCAGAACATCCACCGGACCAGCATCTCAGGTGATCTACTAGTAACCCCACAGCAGTCGCTCACATGGGAGGGGTAAAGGGTTGAAGGAGTAGGAATATTTCTGACAGTGGGACAGAGCTCGCAATTATGGGGATAGTCTGGTCGCCCTGATTGTTTTTTGTGACCAATACAATAGTGTATATACAGGGATGTGGAATTCCTATTGCCCGATGCCCGGGGCATATTGTTTGGATCAAGGGCAACAAGGTTTCATGCTTATTTTGTCCTTGGGACAAGTAGCACCCACCCCCAGCAGCACAAACCCTTTGGCTGCCAGTTTACAGAGAAGGGATCTGTCTGCAGTTTAGGTAATATGTGTGCCCACATGTTAATGCTGTTCGAACGTGTATTTATGGTCCATTAATGAGAAGCCTTCATTATTAGTGTGAGCGCTGTAAATAAACGTTTTAGGGTCACACTGCACTACTGACAGTGGTTCCAGTTAAAAAGAAAAGTGTACACATGTTCGAAAAGTTTAATGATATGAGGCTGAGTATCATGTTCCCAGAATGTTGTCTGATTAGATACAAATGTTTGCAGATGCTTGTAAGCAAGAGTGATGATTATTTGCTTTCAAAATAAAATGTTCAGAAAAAAATGCAAGTAGCGAAAAAAGTTTCACTACCACGAAATTTTAGGTGCTATTTCTTTGAAGCGTCATTTAGTAAAATGTGTTGATGCATACTAGTATTTCCCCCAAAAATTGTAATGGAAAATCAGTGTAACCATTTTCAACACGATTATGGGAAACATAAAAACAAACAAGCACTGGCAAAACCAACTGATCTGACATTTTATTTTTGTCTCTCTTGATTACGTCGATGAATGTCTTGTTTTGACAAGGCTTTCGTAACACTTTATTGTTGGAGGAGCTGCCAGGCCCTCACCACTATAACAAACACTGGCAAAAAAAAAAAAAAATGTTTTTGGTCTCAAAAAGTACACATTGCCACCAGTGTGTAACAAAGGCCCGTGTGCCCCTTAGCACAGCACCTGCCCTGAGTGAGTTCGGAGGGCCTCCATGTTCATTGCAGGGGGCCCCCTCCAATTTTGTTACGCCACTGATTGCCACAATAGTTCCTGGCAGTGAACAAAACCACTTTGTGTGCCAATATGCTCTTTGTAGAAGAGCAGAATGAGATCACTCGCAGTAAAGCCAGCCGGTAGAGAGAGAAATAGAAGTTTAATAAAAACAAAATGTCTTTGTTAACGTCAGACCTAATTAGGGACCCAATTCTTAACGAAAGTCACAAAAGTGCACCCGTGGTATATGTCTTTGAAATAGTGGCTGTCATGAATTCACAAGAACTTACAGAAGTAGACCAGGAAATCGTACTCCTGGAACATATTTGTGAACTGTATTTTAGTACGAGCAAATATTCATGTGTAGATTTGCTCATGTGAAAATCTATTGAGCGTTTACAAGTTCACTTTCCCTCCAACCACTTTTTTCCCAACCCTGGAAGAACTTCTACTTCTGCCACTGTCAGGAGTAAATTTCCAACCTTTTTCATTATGGGAAAAGATTAGAGGAGTGCTGGTGAAAATCCTTAAAACATGCAAGTCAGTAAGTTTGCAGACTCAAAGCTATTCCAGCCCTGGAACTACTGCTTACTGCTTCCTCCAGTCCCAGTATGTAGGTCTGCGCAATGGTGGTAAAATTGCTATAGTAGGATTTAAATTGCAAGTTTGCAAGCATACTATAGTAGTAGACCTGGCATAATCAGAGTGGCTATTATCAGAGCTCCTGCCTAATGAGTTTGCTGCTATAATTTGCCACCACACTACGTGGTACCAAAGGGACAAGTAGATTTTTTTACAGGACAAGTAGATTTAAGAAACAACCTGTCCCACGGACAAGTAGATATTTTAATAAATTCCACACCCCTGAATATAGCATATGTTCTCACTTAACATTAATAAATATTTCTGCATGAGAAACAATTTGCAGAAGAGGGTGATGTTCTCCTGCACAATAGCAGTATGCATAGAAAAGCACTGTAAAATGATCTCATGGTACGCTGAAAAAATGTATTTGGGCAAAAGTAACCAGAAAACTATGCAAACTTCAATAAGGGTGGAAATTGGTAACACCACAAAATGTGACAGCCGGAAAAACACTTTGGGCATCCGTAGAGTTTACACAGTGCTCTATAACACTGTCCATTGTGCTGGAGAAATCTTGCCTGTAATTCATAAAGGGGATGCTGATCCTCCATATCAGAATGTGTACTGTAGCTAATAGTCAGATGCCGCATCTTTGGTACAGGCAACAACTATCATAATATAATTGTCTACAGGGTATCTTACCAGGCTATTGGGATTTTTCAGATTCTTGGGTACTAAGCATGTAGGATATAGTTTTCATATTTTGTAGAACTTGCATCTTAGTTTAAACCTCTGCTGAACTTTACCTTTGTCCCCTGATTAATTAGTAACATCTTCATGAAAGCTAAAGCAATACCAGTAGATTCAATTTGCAATCCGTGCCCAATGTTAGCTGAACAATGCAACAGGCCCTTCAAACATGTCTGTGCTAATTGTTTAATTATGAATCTATTTGTGAAAGCTAATAAAAACCTGATTATTATAGATGCAGTCAGGACCTATTGTTAAATGTAAATTTATGGAGTAGCTCCCAAACTCTCTGAATATAACCAATGAGAATGTTTAATCTGTTCATTCCACTCAAGCCCCATTGTTAATTCCTCCTTACTGGCAGAAGCAGCAACAAGCTCTGATTTTTTGATTCAAAATGCGCTTTTTAATAAATCAATGTCTGTTTGCCCTAAGTCCCCATATTTGAACTACATAAATCACTTAGCTCTCCATTTAATTATAGATAACCGATCAGGCAGTGACCTGACTTGCAATAAACAAAACAATCCTGTGGCCAGGCTTTGCAGTCAACTCCCTCAGTCCCACACCACATCTTCTTTTTTAATCTCCTTGTGGGACTCCCATTGGAGCTCATGGGGCCATTGGGTGTCACAGTGGCTCCTGTGTCGTTCTTGTGGGATCACACCTTCCAAAAAAATCATTTTTTACCATTCTATTTTATTTAAATTTCATTCAAGGGGCCATCCCTCTGGCACCCTCCCATAGGATGAACCAGAGGGCCCTATTTATTTCATGTGCAGTACACGGGGACCGAGTCCCTGTAGTGGCAGCCCCAACATTTCTGTTCAGGTTGTGACCAGCCAGTTGCAGTTGATGTTACTTTTCAAAAGTTAGCAGAGTCGCTATGGTGCTAACCGCTATGGTGGTACTGGACTGTGTACATCACCCACTTATTGTATTAATAAATTACATTCTGCTTTACTTCTTATTTTTATTTCTTATCACATATGTTTACTTAAAAAAAACAAAGAAAGGCTGCTGTAACGGCCACCATATTATACAAGGATTATTTTTGTATTTCATAAGTACCACAGTACTTCCTATATACCATCATAATTTCACCGTGGAACTTTATATTTGTAAAAAAGCATATCATTGGCTTACAACTCTGTCTATTGTAAGAAAGAGGAAGTTTACACCCCTTTTCCCTATTTCCACTGAAATCTTCAAAGGTGAAGGCTGTACTCTTTCTCAGAAGGGAAATCTTGCCCTTTCAAGCCACCTTTGAGATTTTTGTGATTTTTGTGAAATACAATGGCTAACCAACAAGATCCTGTCCTGCTGGAGGTGGAAGACAAAGAGGTGGTGTGAAGGATGCAAAAGGAGAAGCTGGAGCAAAGAAAGAAACTGAAGAATTATGTTGTGTGGGGGGTTTTCTCCTTGCCAGCTGGAGAGAAGGTCAGTCCCAAATTAGCAACCTCCAACTTTTGCCAGAAGGTAATTGCACATCTCAACATCAAGCAGCACTCATTTGGTTTGATGGGAATGAGGAAGCACCTGCAGGCAATCCATTAAACTAGGTTGACTCTGGCTGTAATAAGGCAACAGGGAGTTGGAAGAGATCAAAGCAGGAGCATCAGCAACAGTCAGTTCTCCTGCTACTGTAGGACCTTTCTATTTCTTCGGCTTTGGCATGACCTCCATCACCACCCATTGCACCTGTCCCTGCAGCAGCACCTTCAGGCTCTTCAGCACCACCTTCACCACCACCGACTACATCTATCCCAGCATCAGTACCTGTTCCAGTTTCAACAAAATACACACATTTTAGAGCAGTATAGCAATACTGCAACATACTGTCTCCTGTGCCATCGTGTGATTGTTGAGGTAGAGAGAGATCTCACCATAGACTGGGAGTTTGTAATGGCTCATCAGTGTCACCCCCAACAGCCTTTGTATGTTTTTGCCTTTATTGTCCTTCTGTTTTTTGTTGTTGGTTGGTTATGTTCATATGAAAAAAACGAAACTTAAAAAAAAAAAAAATATATATATATATATATATATATATATATATATATATATATATATATATGTATCTATACATATATATATATATATATGTATTTTTACATATATATAAGTTATTTTCAGAGCTAATACAGGTGTGCCAATATCAACTATATTTTTTCAGGTGTAAGAAATACAGCATTGTTATTAGTATAGACATAAAAGGTAAGTGTAAGGCAGGTTAAATATGTGTCTGATAGTGACTTGATAGTACATGGGAAGTTTATAATACAATACTACAGTGATACATGATTGTATTTAGAGTGTAGTGTTGTAGAATGGTGTGACATAAAATGGAGTGGAGTGTCATAGAGTGGAGTCTCGTTGAGTGTAATTGAGTGGATTGTCATCAAGAGGAGTGTTGTTGAGTGTAGTTTTGTACAGTGGCATAGAGTGAGTAGAGAGTTGATTGGAGTGGCATAGGGTGGAGTGTCATAGAGTGGAGTGACATAGAGTACAGTGGAGGAAAGTGTTGGAGAGTGGAGTGCATCTCTTAAATTGGAGTGGCATGTCATTGAGTGGAGTGTGGTGTTGCAGAGTGAAGTGGTGTGTTGTAGAGTGGAGTGGAGTGGAGTAGAGTAGCATCTCACTGTGCCACTGTGCCACTGGATTCAAGCTAGCCTGGCTGATGAAGGGTGATACCCTGAAACCGGTCCCAGGATGCTTGTTTCCGGTCCAGAGAGGACCTGGCTTGGCAGCTCGGGCTGGACTGTTCCCATGAGGAACAGGGTCAAGACTGATTTGCATATGTCTGGGTCCGAACTGGGGTGGCATGGTGAGCAAAAGAACGATGGATTAAACCCAGATCTGTGACTGGGGGTGAGTGTTTGCATTGTTCAGCACTCCGTCCATCATCCTTTTGTGTTGCCAAAGTTGCCCTAAGTGGGAAGGGTATGCCCAGACGTGGGTCCCTTGCTCACTGTGCCACTGGATTCAAGCTAGCCTGGCTGATGAAGGGTGATACCCTGAAACCGGTCCCAGGATGCTTGTTTCCGGTCCAGGGAGGACCTGGCTTGGCAGCTCGGGCTGGACTGTTCCCATGAGGAACAGGGTCAAGACTGATTTGCATATGTCTGGGTCCGAACTGGGGTGGCATGGTGAGCAAAAGAACGATGGATTAAACCCAGATCTGTGACTGGGGGTGAGTGTTTGCATTGTTCAGCACTCCGTCCATCATCCTTTTGTGTTGCATCTTGTAGAGTGTCATAGAGTGGAGTAGAATACCATAGATTTGAGGTAAATAGAGTGGAATAGAGTGTTGTAGAGAGGAGTGTCGTAGATTGGAGTGGCATGTCATAGATTGGAGTGGCACGTTGGAGAATGAAGTCTAGTGTCATGGATTGGAGTGGCATATCATAGAGTGGAGTGGGGTGCTGTGTTGTAATGTGTACAATGCCATAAACTGTGGGAGCATGAAGTGGAGTACACTGTTGTAGAGTGAAGTGTCATAAAGTGGAGTAGCCTGTTGTAGAGTGAAATGTAATGTCAGAGAATGGAGTGCCCTATCGCAGAGTGGAGTGGCTGAGAGTAGGTGGTATGTCGTAGAGTGGAATGGCTTTTCATAGAGTGGAGTGGTGTGTCGTACAGTGGCGTACAGTGCTTTAGAGGGGCACAGAGTGGAGTTCAGTGGTGTAGAGTGGAGTGGCATTTCATAGATTAGAGTTGCATGTCATAGAGTAGAATGGCGTATCATGGAGTGGATTGGACTGGCATGTTGTAGAGTGGAGTAGACTGGAGTAGAGTGCCGTAGAATGTAGAGGCATAGGGTGGAGTATACTACTGTATGGTGGAGTGTCAGATTGGAGTGGTGTGTCATAGAGTGGAGTGTCGTGGAGTGGAGTGGTGTGTCATAGAGTGGATTAGAGTGCCATTGACTGGAAGGGCAGAGAGTGGAGTAGAGTGGAGTGTCGCAGAATAAAGAGGTGTGCCACACATTAGAGTGGTATGTTGTAGATTGGAGTTGCGTGTCATAGAGTAGAATGGTGTATCATAGAGTGTAGAGGATTGCTGTGTTGTGTTATAGAATGTCATACAGTGGAGTACAGTGCAGTAGCGGCTCGTGGTGGTGACAGGGGTGGGGCAGCGTGCACGGGGGTTGGAGGGTGAAATATATTTTTTTTTAAATAAAAACTTACCTTAATCGTTGTCGCTGCTTCCGTCAGGACTGCGCAGCTCCTTTTCTCTACTTTGCCAACTGGCTGCAGGCACAGGCTCCCAGCCTGCCCTGCGGCCAAACCTTATTCTGCAGGCACAGGCTCCCAGCCTGCCCTGCGGCCAAACCTGACGCTGCTCAAAGCCAGGGCGGTCCCAGGCAGACTGGAAGCCTGTATAAATTTATAGAAGGCACACATCCAACATGAAGTTCATTAGAAATCAATGTTCATGTCTTTATTCCTCAATTCGAAAACAATAATGCATATCCTTGTTCTTCAGATCTTCAATTTCCAGCTGTTGATTTTCAGTTGCTACCAGAATTCGCCAAATTCCATGCCAACACGTGTTTCGTCAGGGGTGTACCCCATGACTTCATCAGGGCTGTTAAATCTTATTTTTGTCTTTCATAGGTTTCTCATTAATTTAGATTGATGATTCCGCATTACTGCGGCTTCCAAATTATCACGAGTAATCCTGCTCTGCTGTTAAAGGTGGGGGCATGATTTAAATCAGATCTAGTGTGGCCATTACATGCTCTTAGTCCAAATCTAAAGCAGAGGGAAGCCAAATGCGAGGCAGCACAAGATCCAATACAGTGGGCATTCTCTTCCGGTTGCGGGATACCCCAGAATTCATGCTCCTCAGTTGTCAAGTTACTAGTAAGGTTGTTGGTTACAAGAGTACAGTTCATGTACCCGCAACCACAAGAAAACCTGATGGGTGCAAGTGCTCCATATATTCAGCTAACTGAGCGAGTACTCTGGACTCTATACCTCATGAAACTGACCTTGCATACACATTGATCAAGATCACTTTAAAGCCAGGTTGAAATATAAGTTGAGCACCCAATAAATCAGGTGAATTAAAGCAAAGTACTGAGTGATCGCATTAAAAATTTTTATTCAACAGGATCATAAGACCCCCTTTCGGTCTACCGAAACCCCCTGATGCGGTTTGGGCCGCAGATAAATATGTCGTGAATCCATCTAAGTAAATCACCTCTTGAGCCCAGGTTTCCTGAAATAGGCATATATCTTGCCTATTGATAAAACTGGCCCACTCCGGGTCTCCCAGCTTTTTCCCAATTCCTGCCACATTCCATGACATGATGGTAAGTTCTGGGCACACGGTCTCAGTCCTAGTTCTCAAATATGGAACATTCACTGAATTACTGGTCCATTCTTCTTGACTGACCCCAATAACTGCTGTAGAAATCCCCACAAAAGGGGCAATATTTAGTCAATCCAGGTCAGATAAAGAAAGTGAGGGGTTCTCTTTCACAATTGGAGGACAACTCCTGTCTGGGACTTGAGCCCCACACATACAGCCTTCAGAAGAGGGGTAATAAGTGCTAACATTACCACAAGGAGGATACCTATGAAAACTAATAGCAGTTCCTCTACCAGCCCTCAAGGAGCTTGTCCGTGTGTCAAAGGCAATAAGGTTATCCACTAGGATGGTGTCAACGAGGAGGATTGAAATTAAATCAAACTCCGATCCTGGTGCCTTCCTCCAATCATTGTCAGCACCAAAGGGCCTGCTGATGCATGGGAACCTTTTATTGGCTGGCGATTTTAACTGGCTGGGAGATATCACTCTGGATTGAGCGACCTCAGCCCTCAGGGGGGCCCGGCCCATAAGCTTGCAGTGGGATTTAGGGATTGGTTGCACCACTGGACATTAATAGATGTATGGAGGCTCCAGCATGGTCAGGAGCATGATTTTTCTTATTATTAGCACCTCCACAATTTGCACACTTGAATAGACGGAGAGTTCTCTTCTAAGAGACTTTGTACTTCTGTGAGGCTTACTGAATACTTGGGACATACTCTCTCAGACCATAGCCCTCTCCTTATAGCATTCCGCCCCTTGGTTGAAAGACCTGCGACCCCCCAATGGTGAGTCCAGTCCACTTTGTTGGAAGATGATAGTTATAGGTAATTACTGCACAGAAAGATAACTGAGTACTTTTAATTTAATTAAGGGACTGCCTCATTTGTGCTTGTGGAATGGGAAGCCTTTAAAATAGCGACTAGAGGACAATGCCTGGGTCAGTCCGTGGGTGTTCGCCGGAAGCTACACAGAGTTACATACGTTAGAAACTTCAAATCACACCCTGGAAACAGACAAGTGAACAGACCTCACTGTTGGCTCGAAACATAGTGCAGCACCTATACAATATAATGTTGTTTTACACAGACTGAAATGTGTTGATTACAAAAGTTACCTAGCCAGGGCACATGCTGAGGAGGGCAAGTCTGGCTGGCTTTTGGTGTGGCTGATATTTCCGCAAGCCTGAGGTGCTTGTGTGGCTGATATGCCCGCAAGCCTGAGGTGCCCCTATCATCCATCTGTCCACTTCTACAGAGTCACATGTTCATGCCCCGGGCCCATTAATGAAGAGTTTAGGGGGCATTACGAGACCCAGTATGGACAGCCCCAAGCCGTACCTGCTCAGGCAAAATCAGACTTTCTGGCACGTATCAGCTTACCACTGCTGCCTTCTGTGACTACAGAAATATTCGGGGGGGCCATTATGGTACAGGAGGTAAAACAAGTGATCAAAGAGATGGCCTCTGGTAAAGCACCAGGTCCAGACGGCCTCCCGGCATTATTATTCCAGACCTACATGGAGCTACTGGCCCTGAAGTTGGTACTTCTTCATGCAACCGTGCTACGCGTAGAGCGCTTGCCTGAATCTACCATAGATGCTCTGGTGGTACCGCTCCCCAAAACCTATCTTCCAGGTATCCAACTACTGGCTTGTAGCCCTTATCCATGCTTAACATGGATTTTAAAATGCTTAGTAACATTTTGGCAAATAGAATTATGCGCTATATGCAGAAATTGTTACATGAAGACCAGAGCGGATTTATCCCAAACAGGAGCACAGCCCTTAATCTACGCAGGCTGTTCTATGTCCTGTATCACCAGGACCTGCAAACTCAACCCCAGGCTGTACTCATGTTGGTCGACCTGGAGAAGGCATTTGATTTGATTACATGGGACTTTCTAGTCAAAGTAATGCAAAAGATGGACTTAGTGGAAGGATGGATTAGGTGGCTCATGCTGCTCTATACAGACTTGACTCTCAGAGTGTGGACGGGGAATATGATCTTCTCCAAATATGGCATTTATAGGTGCAACAAAAAGGGCTGTCCTGTGTCACCCTTGCTGTTTGCCCTGGCTATTGAAGTCCTAGCAGCAATGTTCTGCAAGGAGGGAATATTTGTGGATGGATGGCAGTACATTATATCGCTTTACGCCAATGATCTTCTGGTGTTGTAACACAGGGCATGGAGGGGGTAAGCAGAGCTGTGGCACGACTTGAGGAGTTTGGGGAAGTGTCCAACCTTTATTTGAACTGATCTAAGACTTGTCTATTTCCCTATTCCGCTGATATGCCATGCCCCCAGGGCAAGCCGGAGGATCTTGGATGGGAAGCAACTACCTTCAAATACTTGGGTATTCATGTTTATCATTCAATAGATGACCTACACGATGGAAACCTGGGGAGGGCGTATCAGTCACTTAAAGGGTAATGTTTCTTTTTGGAGATAACTGAAACGCTCCCTGATGGTGTGAGTTGATGTATCCAAAATGGTGATTTTTCAGCACCTTCTGTAATACTTTGTAAATTTACCACTACGTATCCCTGCTAATTGGTTTAAACAAGTAGACGTGATGTTCAGGGACTTGGTTTGGGATGGGGGTAGAGATATGGTTTCCCTTCGACCCAACAACACCCGCTAGATGAAGGTGGACTGGGGGTACCAGATTATGAGCTATATTTTTGGGCAGCACAATTACAGTGGATCTCGAAATGGCTCAATGACTCATCACATAGCCCCTTAGATTATATGGGCCTTGCCCCTTACCGAGCCCTCCTTCTACCACGGATCTTTAGGCAGGATATTAAGATCCCCCACCCTACTATCTTACTGCTGGTGGCCGTTTACACCTGGAGGTGCTGCCAAGTGAGAACTCATAGGGTGATTCCATATGTCACGGAGCGTTCCCTGATGAGTCTACCACATGGTGACCCGGTTACTTTGTTTACTGCAGCCGACCTAGCTGCATGGACGACTGCAGGATTGACTTCGGTACGGGACTGCTTTCAATGGGGATGTTCGTGCCTTTGGGAGATATCATGGAGCAGTATGCATTGCCTGGAGGATGTAGAATGTCTGCAAGCCTATGGCAGTCTCGCAGAGAGGAACCCAAGACGCATGATACTTTGCAGGTACTACTGACGCTGGGTACTTCACACCAACATGTCACTTGGTTTTATAGAGCATTAAACAACATGGAGCGCCAACTGCTGAATACCCTGAGGGCCAAATGGGATGGAGTGTGTGGGAAAGTCTTTACTGATAGGGACTGGAACAAAATATTAGCATATCCCAAGAAGGTCTCCCATAACACGAGGTTCAAATACACTCAGTTCAACTTCCTCCACATGACATATCTCACTCGGCACAGGCTCCAAGTAATACATGGCACAGATGTGGGGGGATGCCCAAGGTCCGGCCACTTGGATGCAGACTTCTATAACATGACCTGGAGTTTCCCAGCTCTCCAGGTGTTCTGGACGGCAGTATTGCGTAAGTTGCGTCTTGCACTCGGATGACGTATTCCGCAAGGAATTGAGACTGCATTTTGGGCACCTTCCCGAGACCCAAGAGGGGGAGGGGAGGTTCTAGGTTCATGGAAATAGCGCTAGCGTTGTCCAAATGCTGTATTGCGATGGCCTGGAAGGCTAGAGCTGGGCCTGTATATGAGCTTTGGGTGCAAGATGTTACAAGGAGGGAAGAAGCGGAGGAGGGGTTGCTCTGAATGGAAGACAAAAGGGGATACATAGGCACCGTATGGCTGATTGGTGGAGTGAATTACTGCGTACTTGGTTGTGCCCTGCTGAAGCTACTGACTCAGAGCAAAGCAGTGATACTGATATAGCGCATTAGTCCCAAGGGGGATACCCGGCATAGCTGTCCACACTTATCTTAGCCAAGTTGATAAGATGCAACCCCTGACATGCCCCCAGCAGTTGTTTCCTAGGGCCTTAACTCGCTTGTGGGCCCCACAGCTGGACAAGAAGTCTGATATGGTACCCGGGTAGTTTGAAATAAAACAATTCAATTGGATGCCCTCTTCTCAGACATGCTGCCTGTTTCCTACCCTAGTGTTAAGCAGGGGCTGGTACTGCAAGAACCTACAGTTCATTCTTTTGGTTCTTCTTCTTGATTTCCTGTGTTTCACAGGTTGCTTTAGTTCTCATGGCTTAAATAGTGGTAATTCCACTCCCTTTCATAATGCAAGGCCTTTTGCATTGCATTAAAACTAACTCTGCCCACTCATGAGAGATCTTCACAAAGGGAAGCTAGGATAAAACGTACAGACATTGATGCTATCATCAGTTATGAGAAGCATGGACATGCTAGTTGTAATGGATTGGCATTATAATTGTCTGGTATCCTTGTTATAATACAACTGTCTAATATTTGCAAAATATAATTGATGTATGCCAATAGCTGACTGGTACATTCTGGATAACCAAAATTGGATTGCTGATTGCAAACTGATATTATGTAAAAAATGGCAATAACGTTTTTTTTTTTTTAAATCAGTATAATTTGGGATCTCTTGGTAATGTCTTAGAAGAAGAAGTACAGCTGCATTGTTTTCCAGCAGTCAGCAGACTCTCTTTGGTTGTTGGTGTTATTTAGTAGAAGTGAGCTGTGTTTATATCCCAGTTTATGTAAATAACCAATCAAATAATGGTTTACTTCTTAATTATATTTGTTAGCTAGTTTTCTTTTGGTTTTCATTGTTGTGTGACCATACATGGATGTTTCAAATGGCTTTCTAATACTTATAAAACTTAATTACTGCAGACTAGTTAATTTTCTTGCCAAGTTGTAACCGCCGTGCAGCCACACTACTGCGGTGCCTATTATGACATCCCTGCTGGGCAGGTGGGGATGTGTGCTGCAACATGGGAGCCGGCTCCAAATGGAGCCGGCGGTGTTGCGGCCGTGCGACGGGTGCAGTTGCACCTGTTGCACTTTTTCACTGTCTGCTGTGCAGACAGTGAAAAGCTGTGTGGGGCTGTGCCAGGGGGCCCCTGCGACTCCCCTTTCCGCCAGCCTTTCCATGGCGGTTCCTACCGCCATGGAAAGGCTGGCGGAAAGGGGACTCGTAATCCCCTGGGCAGCGCTGCAAGCAGCGCTGCCTTGGAGGATTAAAACCACAGGGACCACGTGGCGGAAAACAGCCGGTCCCACCGGTGCGACCACGGCGCTTCCGCCGCGGTCGTAATATGCGAGTTTGTACCGCCAGCCTGTTGGCGGTACAACCTCCAAAACAGCCCTGGCGGTCTTTGACCACCAGGGTTATAATGAGGGCCTTTGTTTTTTTTTATAGTATTGTGCTACAATAGTAGGCCAACCTATTTTTAAGTCAAACATTATCCTCCTTTCAAAATTAAGTTGTTGATATCATGTACTTTCCTAATGGCCAGTCATCTAACTCTGTATATATTTGTTGTCTGCCTTTGTGTTCCTCATCCTTGTATGTTATTGCATGGACAAGATGGTTTGTGTTTGGCATTTTGGGCACAGTTTCATTTTTTGGGACAGAGAGCATGCCAACAAAGCAGATTTGGAAACTGATTTAGGGTTTAAAGGAATACAAGTAACATGGACTGGTGAAAGAGGTTTGAAATAGGATCAGTTAGTCCTGTAAGTACTTGGGCCATCCCCAGTTTATGGTTATCCATTATGGTGGCAGTGACATAGGACACTTGACTGGAGCTGGACTTGAAACTGAGATGGAGGAGACATTTCCCACCTTAATGTCGATGCTTCCAAACACACATTTTGTCTTCTCCAACATTTGTCAGAACAAAAATGAAAGTGGTCTACTGTAAATGCTGCTAAGTTTGAAAACACTTGTCGACATGTGAACAAGACAGTCTCAGCATTCCTTGAAAATCATGAAATGTCTTCCATTTCTCATTTGAATATCAAATATTGTAATGCAGCTCTCTATCATCCTGATTGTGTCCATTTTACAACACATGGAAACTATCTTTTTGTTACAAATCTGAAAACTTGACTTCAGAAACATACTTAAATATGCTTAGTTGAAAACAACAAAGGCTCTTTTAAGAGCCACTCTATACTGTGTCTAAATTAATGTTATTATATATAGGGTTTATTTGCATTTTAATAAGTACCACAGTACTTTGAGATACTTTAGTGACACATTTTGCTAAACTGCCTCATTCCATCCTCTATATTAAATCAATAGTAATAATCTGTATTTTATTTGAAAACAGGAAACATAAGGAAAGTGGGGCCCAAACAATATGGCTGCCTTTTCATTTTGCAAAGGCTTTATCAACCAGTCATATTGTATTTTGTCTTTGCCATGTACCGCGGTATACCTTGGCATAATATATCAATATGGGCCTGATTACAACTTTGGCGGAGGGGGTTAATGCGTCCCAAATGTGACAGATATCCCGCCCACCGTATTAAGAGTTCCATAGAATATAAAGAACTCGTAATAAGGCGGGCAGGATATCCGTTACATTTGGGACGGATTAACCCCCCCACCAAAGTTGTAATCAGGCCCTGTGTTTTTTGTTCCTTATTATTTTAAAAACCTACTGAAGTATTTTAGATCTGCTAACAAAAAGCACCCTTTCTGCACTATAATCTATATTCCTGCCAAATTTAATAAAAAATCCCTTAAGCCATTTTGCCACTACGTCTGTCTAAAAGGTTTTTATAAAATACATTGGTGGAAAAATGTGTTTTGGGAACCTCAATTTTTTTCTTTGCAACCCCTTAACTAATAACCAGGAAGCTTTTTATCATTAGCCAATCTACGAAAAGGAATACGTTTGAAAAGTTTGTGGACATTCATCACACGGTGGCAAAGGTATTACTAATCAAAAATCTGAGGAATTCCTAAATCTTGGATCCTAACTACAACAACAAAGTGGTTGGCTACTGCCACTTCATAATATATATATATATATATATATATATATATATATTACTTACTAGTGGTTTCCAGTAGGTAGTTATAGTTAGGTCTGTTTTTCTATAGATGGAGTGTTTTTTTTAGTTTGCTAATAACTTTGGCCTCACTTGACATATCTTCATGAAACTTTTTTAAAAAGCTCATCTACCTCAGCTCCTTCCTGGAAAGTTCAGGGGTGATCCATCAAGTGGGGGGCAAGAAAAAATGGGGTCCTAAAAATTTAAATCGCCATGCATTTTCCATAGACTTCTTTAGACATTGCTACAGCAAAAACTGCTGAACGGAATTACACCTAATTAGCACGAAGCTACATCTTAGTCCGCAGAATGTGATTTCAGTGCTTTGGAGCACATTTGTTCAGTAGTTCTTGAGAAAGGGAGGGACATAAATAATTGTATATTTGGACGGTTGTGCTCACAATAGTTCCATAGGCCTCCCACATGAGCATCAATTATAAAATAGAGCCTTGTGATTTGTCAAAAGGCCCATTGTTCCTGTGAGCCTTCACACGCTCATGGCAGTGATAGGCTCCCATGAGTCTCAAGAGAGCGAGCACTCTGATTGGCTGGCTGCTGGAATGTTAAAAATGAAATGACAGCTATTAATGTTTACATTGAAAAATAGGAGGTGTTGATGAAAGAAAAAAGCTATATACGGGCGCAGCAGAAAGGCATGCTCTTGCAAAGCTCTTGCAGGAACATTAACAGTAGACCAGAGTAGGCGATCTTAGAATAGACTGTAGGATGCACACTTCTTACATTATGAAGGTGTATTACTGGAGATGGTGTTTGTCAGAGTGTACTATTTACACTTATCAGCTTTGTAAGAGTTGTGAGGAAGGTACAGTCTCTTTCCACACCCTACTATCCACACCCATTATCAGAGAGAGGGGTTTTAGCAAAGAGGACAGTCCCTGCACAGTCCATACTATGTAGGAGTGTGAGGAACTTGTGGAGTTCCACACTGCGTAATTCCACAGAGTTACACAAAAACTCTGCAAAATTCTGTGGAGTTTCACAAGTGGGCGGAAATTGTTATGTTGCACTGCCTGCAGTAATTTTTTTGCACCGGTAGCTTGTTCAGTGCAAAAAATCAGCATGAATGGCACCATGTAGAGTGCTAGAGGGTGCTGCTTCTTGAGTTGGTTTCGCTTCCACTCAAGTAGATTTTCTCCTTAAGCGGAAGTTGTATCAAATGCAAACCACTGAGGGCAGCCGTGCTGGGAAAATCTCGGCAGGTGCCCTCCTAGCACCTGAAAGTCACAGTAGGGGACACCTGTTCCTGCTTGTTCCCATCAATTTACCATTTGTGAGCTGCCCATGAGAAAAAAACTACACACACCCATCATTCAAGATAGTGGTCTCACTGGAGATGCCAGTCCCTCCATACACACTACTTTGTACACCTGTCATCTGAGACACAGTTCTGTTTGGAGAGGCCAGTCTCTCCCTCCACCCTGCTACACACACCTGTCATTTAAGGGATAGTTCTCATTGGAGAGGATACTCTGTCCCACATACTACTATTGTCCTGCAATTTTGTTGCGATTCCGCAAGTCTCTTGCGAGAGTAGCTTACAACCTCCAGGGAGTGAAGCTTGCTGCATTGACACATGCGACCTTGCAAGAGGCAACTGTTTTTGTACTTTAAACAACACTTCTTACGCCTTACTTTCTTAAAAAATGACAATCATACACTGTTATGAACTTAATTCCAAATGTACGATCTCATGAGTGGATGGAAAGAGCCAGACAGGAAGTGCAGCCCGTTGTAGTCCTCTCAGGGGACTGTGTGTCTGCTGTGATTGTCTTACGAGAGTCATAAATCTGTAATCAAAATAATTCATACAATATACCTACTGTATTGACTTTATTATTAAATATTAGCATCCAGTAATAACTGACCATGTGAAAAAGAACTCTGTACAACAGATTAGAACACAATGTATAACTCCAGAATCTTGCAAGCCTACCACAAGAGCACACACACACACTGTAAAAAAAGATGTATATAGTGAAAATACACTGTTTGCAGTATAGGAAAAATTGATCACTGTCTTTTTAAAATATAAATATGAAGTTTATGTGAAGATACATAGAAAGATTATGAAAACTATGCTAGGAATATTTCTGTATTTGTGAGTTAAAAAACTAAGAAGTCAAACATTTTCAGCAGACACATTGTTGAAGTAGTTACTGTCTATGTATTTTTATATAAATTGTTTTGTTTTTTAAACCCTAGAAATTCACTGGGAAAAACAAAGGTGAAAGTAACATAATAGTTAGATATAATGAAGATATGAGTTTTTGATTAAAAAGTCTTAGAAATTCACTGAAAAAACAAAAGTTAAAGTAACATTATAGTTAGGTGAATTTACGATGTTAATGTTTTGAATCAAAAAATCACAGAAATTCACCAGTTAACCCCTTCTGTGCCGCGGACGTAATGGTTACGTCCCGCGGGACAGTGCTCCTGTGCCGATGACTTAACCATTACGTCCTCTGCACGGAGCCCGGAGGGAGCGCTAGTGCTCCCTCTGTGGGGTTCCCCCTTACCCCCCCACCCCACCCCACCGTAATGACGTCAGCGCGCGATCCTGCGCTGACATCATTACCCACTGCCAGTCGCACTGGAAGCCATTTGCTTCCAGTGCTGCGAAGAGGGAAACAAGTGAGTTTCTCCTCCGGCGGGTGGGGGGTTTGGGCCAAAGAGGCACCGGGGGAAAGGAAAGGCTTTTCCTTTCCCCCGGTGTCTCTTTGAGCATTCCTGCTGCCCGATTGCATTGCGATCGGGCAGCAGGAATGCCCACTAGACGCCAGGGATTTTTTTTTTTTTATATTGTGAAATGTTTACACGTTGGGGAGCGGTCCCTTGGGCAAGGGTCGCTCCCATTTGGGGGCATGTTTGAATGGCCATATCTGCCCCCCTTGGGGGCAGATCAGCCTAATATTTTTAGCCCGATCTGCCCGCAAGGGGGGCAGAAGCCACTAGATGGCAGGCATTTTTTAAATTTATTTATTGTATAGTGATGTTTGTGTTGGGAGCAGCCCCTTGGGAAAGGGTCCCTCCCATTTGGGGGCATGTTTGAATGGCCATTTCTGCCCCCCTTGGGGGCAGATCTGCCTAATATTTTAAGCTACTAGACGACAGGGATTTTTTAATTTTATTTATTGTATAGTGATGTATGTGTCGGGAGCGGCCCCTTGGGCAAGGGTCGCTCCCATTTGGGGGCATGTTTGAATGGCCATTTCTGCCCCCCTTGGGGGCAGATCGGCCTATTATTATTAGGCTGATCTGCCCCCATGGGGGGCAGAAGCCTCTTAGACACCAGGGATAGTGTGTGTGTGTGTGTATGTTAGTGGGGGGGGCAACCCCTTGGGCAAGGGTCGCCCCCCTTTGGGGGCACGTGTACCAAGGCCATTTCTGTCCCCCTTGGGGACAGATCGGCCTATTATTTTTAGGCTCATCTGCCCCCAAGGGGGGCAGAAACCACTAGAATGCCAGGGATTTTTTTTAATATGTTTATTGATGTGGGGGGCGTCCCCTTAGGCAAGGGGCACCCCCTGAAGGGGGGCATTGAACTGTTGGCCATTGCTGCCCCCCTTGTGGGCAGATGGGCCTATTTTGGGCAGAAGCCACTTAGACACTAGGTATAGTGTGTGTGTGTGTGTGTGTGTGTGTGTGTGTGTGTTAGTGGAGGGGGGCGGCCCCTTGGGCAAGGGTCGCCCCCACTTTGGGGGCACGTGTACCAAGGCCATTTCTGCCCCCCTTGGGGACAGATCAACCTATTATTTTTAGGCTGATCTGCCCCCAAGGGGGGCAGAAACCACTAGAACGCCAGGGATTTTTTAAAATATATTTATTTATGTGGGGGGCGTCCCCTTGGGCAAGGGGCGCCCCCCCAAGGGTGGCATTGAACTGTTGGCCATTTCTGCCCCCCTTGGGGGCAGATGGGCCTATATTCTTTAGGCCCATCTGCTCCCAAGGGGGGGGGGCAGAAGCCACGTAGGCACCAGGGATAGTGTTTGTGTGTGGTTTGTTTTTTGTTTGGGGGTGGGCCCTTGGGCAAGGGTCGCTCCCCCTGGGGGGACACTACTAAAGGTATTTTCTGCCCTCCTTGGGGCAGATAGGCCTATTTTTTTGTAGGCTCATCTGCCCCTATGGCAGAATCCACTTAGGCACCAATTTCTAAATACTTGATGGTGGGATGTTTGTCAACTGACGAAGTATTTGCATTTGTGATACTTTTTTTCCTCCTTTTTGTTCTAGTTCAAAGCTTTTGTTTCTTTGCTGTGGCTCCTTGCGGTTTTGGCAGTGGTTGACCTGCGGTTTGCATAGTTGCATGTTTTAGGTAAGTAAAAACAATTTACTCCAAAGCAGTATTGTTGCCATGCATGAATTACATGTTTGTAGGTGGTGTACTAAATGCAGGTTTGTGTGAAATTGTCCTTAGATTTGTGCACAATGATATTTGTGTTGTCTTATTTCTAATTTGCTTTTCTTTCTTTCTTTTTAGTGGGATATCATTGGTGATTGTTGTGTCTGTGCATAGTAGTTGCTGGTGATTCAAGCTTTTTCAGGCAAGTGAGCGGTATAGTTTTTGAGTTTATAACTCTTACTAATAAAGCTACACTTTATTACTTATCTTACACAGTGCTGGTTGTTGGTGGTGCATTTGTCCAGTTAATTTTCGTAGGAAAGATCATGGCTAGCCGCAGGATGACCGCTCAGCAGGTGGTTGGTATGCTTTTTGAGCCATTGTCAGATCATGTTTATGAGACGGACTCTGCATCTGAGGCAGAGGAGGAAGTGAGGGATTCTGGCAGTGAAGTTTCTGTTGGAGAGGAATCTTCTGATGAGGAAGCCACACTCAGTGCAGATGAAGGGCCTGTTTCAGAGGAGGACACTGATGTGCCATTAGTGATGCAACCTGGGGCTGAAAGGTTTCCCATTAGAAGACCTGAACTCTGGGTTGCCCCAAACATGGAGCAGCCAGAGTTGCCTGCCTTTACTGGTCTCCCGGGGTGTAGAGTCAATGCTGAGAACTTTTTGCCTGTCAATTTCTTTGAGTTATTTGTGGATGATGTGTTTTGGGAAGAGATTGTTGAGCAGACTAATTTGTATGCAGAGCAGTATTTGAGGGACAACGCTGCTAGACTTAGGCCGCACTCTAAGAGCTGCCCAGTGGATTCCCACAAATTTGGAGGAGATGAAAAGGTTTTAAGGTTTGACTCTTTTGATGGGGTTGATAAGGTAGCCGTCACTGGCTTCTTATTGGTCTACTAGTCCCTTGATGGCAACAGCTATATTTCCTGCAACAATGAGTCATAATCAGTATTTGCTTCTTCATAGGATGCTGCATTTTATTGACAATGCATTAGCCTTGCCACAAGATCACCCTGATTCTGACCGTCTTTTTAAGATTATGCCTGTCCTTGATCATTTTGTAGATCAGTTTTCAGAGGTCTATGTTCCAGGCAAAGAAATAGCTGTGGACGAGTCTTTGGTCCTTTTCAAGGGTTGTTTGGTTTTTAGGCAGTACATTCCTAGCAAGAGGGCACGATGTGGAATTAAATTGTATATGCTGTCTGAAAGTAGTACAGGATATGTGTATAATTTCCGTGTCTACACTGGTAGGGATTCCAGTATTGACCCCCCTGGTTGTCCTCCCACTTTTGTAGTTACTTAGAAAATTGTGTGGGAACTTGGTAGACGACTGTTCAACAAAGGTCACCATTTGTATGTAGATAACTTTTACACTGGAGTGCAGTTGTTCAAGGAATTGTTTGGAGTGGACACTGTTGCTTGTGGCACAGTTCATTGTAACCGGAAAGGCTATCCAAGGGAGATTATCTGTAAAAAACTTCAGAGGGGACAGTGCAGTGTCTTGCGGAATGATGAGCTGCTAGCTTTGAAGTTTTCAGACAGGAGGGATGTCTACATGCTAAGTACCATCCATGATGAGAGTACTTCCCCCGTGACTGTTTGGGGCCAGGTTGCTGAAGTGCGCAAACCTGTGTGCATTTTAGATTATAATAAGCACATGAGAGATGTAGATAGAGTTGATCAAAGGATGGAACCTTATACTGCTATTCGTAAGTCTTACGTTTGGTATAAGAAGTTAGCAATTCACCTCTTCCCCTTAGCAACTTTTAATGCTTTTATTGTGTTTAAGGATAGGTCTCCAGAGTCAAAGATGACATTTGTGAAATTTCAGGAGTCAGTGATAGAGAGCCTTATTGTGGTGGAACAGGCCAGAGATCCTAAAGAAGCACTGGTGGAGGATGCGGCTAGATTGAAAGATCGCCACTTTGCTGGGCACATTCCTCCCACACCCAAAAAAGACTTTCCAGCTAAGAAATGTAGAGTGTGTTTTTCGAAGAGGTATCCGGAGGGAGACTCGAATGTACTGCCCAGATTGTCCTTCAAAGCCTGGGCTGTGTGTGGGTGGTTGTTTTAAGAATTACCACACCCAGCAGAATTACTGGGAACAACCATGAGTGTAAACTCATGTCTGTTTTGTATTTTCATGTGTTCAGTTTCATGGTTAGCATTTCTGTCATGTACTTAGTTAGAGCTTTTGTGTTTGTAGTTTTGTAATTATTTCTAATTAGTTAGGGGTTTCTGTGTTTAAAAAAAAAAAGTGATGCCATTGTGTGGGGAGTGGGGCTTGGCTGAGGGTGTACATAGTGTACATATTGACTTGCTGTTGGCTACTGCAACACACTGCCAGCCAAACACCAGTCCACACACTCCCATCAGCTGGTGTGATTGTTGTATCAGGCATGTGGGCGTATGTAAGTGATGTGCCCTTGAGTGGCGCTGTCTGTCGATTCGAGTGTTGTAATGTGCTGGGCCCGTGGCTGGCGGCGGGAATAGTCTTGTGCGTGTCATGTATGAAAGGTGTGTGAATGGACTGTCAAGCGGTTGGTCCCTTGTCGTGGCTTTACAGCTCATGAGCTGTGAGTCATTGGTTCAGTTTTTTGGCCTTTCAGTTATTAACAGTGCATTTCATTTTTGTGAAATCTCTTGTTAAAAAATTTGATCCACTGAACCATCTCTCACCCTCGTGCCAAATCCAACCAGTATGTGTGGTAAAAATGACAAAACCTGCTTCGCTGTAATCAGGCGTCGCAGCACACCTGTGACACGCTAGGTGCCTCGGGTGGGACCCCGATGATGAAGCATGCCACCAACTTGGTTGGTGGGTGAGGGGTCTTTTTCACAAAACCTAAGTGTGTTTCTTTTCACAATTTTAGTGTTTGGCACCTCACAGACGTATGTGGACACATCAAAATGATACATTACAAAACTACCTATGTTTGGGGGGGAGGGGGCACCTATGTTTTTGGTCCTGGATGCGGCCTTCATCTAGGGAAACCTACCAAACCCAGACATTTTTTAAAATTAGACACCCCAAGGAATCCAGGGAGGTGTGGCTTGCGTGGATCCCCCAACATTTACTTACCCAGAGTCCTCTGTAAACCTCAAAATGTGCTTAAAAAAGCATATTTTCCTGACTTTCGTTTGTACGATCACCTCTCTAGCACAAAATTCCTACTCCCCAGCGTTCACCCAAGTAAAATGACACCTCACTTGTGTGGGTCCCCAAAGCAGAGTCAGCCTAAAGATGTATAAAAGAAGAATATGTCCTTATCAACTCGCTGTGCTATCCCCTCTATCTCTACAAGTTTTTGGCCTTATTCTGTTGCAGGCACCTGGCCCACCCACACAAGTGAGGTATCATTTTTATAGGGAGACTTGGGGGAACGCTGGATGGAAGGATATTTGTGGCTCCTCTCATCCCAGAATTTTCTGTCACCGAAATTTGAGGAAAATGTGTTTTTTTATCCCAATCTTGAGGTTTACAAAGGATTCTGGGTAACAGAACCTGGTCTGAGCCCCACAAGTCACCCCATCTTGGATTCCCCTAGGTCTCTATTTTTAAAAAATGCACAGGTTTGGTAGGTTTCCCTAGGTTTCCCTCCTGATCTAGAGGCCAAAATCTACAGGTAGGCACTTTGCAAAAAACACCTCTGTTTTCTGTCAAAAAATGGGATGTGTCCACGTTGTGTTTTGGGGCATTTCCTGTCGCAGGCGCTAGGCCTACCCACACAAGTGAGGTATCATTTTTATCGGGAGACTTGGAGGAACGCTAGGTGGAAGAAAATTTGTGGCTCCTCTCAGATTCCAGAACTTTCTGTCACCGAAATGTGAGGAAAATTTGTTTGTTTAGCCAAATTTTGAGGTTTGCAAAGGATTCTGGGTAACAGAACCTGGTCAGAGCCCCACAAGTCACCCCATCTTGAATTCCCCTAGGTCTCTAGTTTTCAAAAATGCACAGGTTAGGTAGGTTTCTCTAGGTGCTGGCTGAGCTAGAGGCCAAAATCTACAGGTAGGCACTTTGCAAAAAACACCTCTGTTTTCTGTCAAAAAATGGGATGTGTCCACGTTGTGTTTTGGAGCATTTTCTGTCGCGGGCGCTAGGCCTACTACACAAGTGAGGTACCATTTTTATCGGGAGACTTGGGGGAACATAGAATAGCAAAACAAGTGTTATTGCCCCTTGTCTTTCTCTACATTTTTTACTTCCAAATATAAGAGAGTGTGTAAAAAAGACGTCTATTTGAGAAATGCCCTGTAATTCACATGCTAGTATGGGCACCCCGTAATTCAGAGATGTGCAAAAAACTACTGCTCCTCAACACCTTATCTTGTGCCCATTTTGGAAATACAAAGGTTTTCTTGATAGCAATTTTTTACTTTTTATATTTCAGCAAATGAATTGCTGTATACCCGGTATAGAATGAAAACCCACTGCATGGTGCAGCTCATTTATTGGCTCTGGGTACCTAGAGTTCTTGATGAACCTACAAGTCCTATATATCCCCGCAACCAGAAGAGTCCAGCAGACGTAACAGTATATTGCTTTCAAGAATCTGACATTGCAGGAAAAAGTTACAGAGTAAAACGTAGAGAAAAATTGCAATTTTTTTTGTTCACCTCAATTTCCCTTTTTTTTTAAAGTTGTTATTTTCTGTAGGAAACCCTTGTAGGATCTACACAAATTACCACTTGCTGAATTCAGAATTGTGTCTACTTTTCAGAAATGTTTCGGTTTCTGGGATCTAGAATTGGTTTCATGCCCATTTCTGTCACTGACTGGAAGGAGGCTGAAAGCTCAAAAAATCCCAGTAAAATGCCAAAATTGTGTTGAAAAATTGGGTTTTCTGATTCAAGTCTGCCTGTTCCTGAAATCTGGGAAGCTGGTGATGTTAGCACCGCAAACCCTTTGTTGATGCCATTTTCAGGGAAAAAACCACAAGCCTTCTTCTGCAGCCCCTTTTGCCCATTTTTTTGAAAAAAACGAAATTTTCACAGTATTTTGTCTAATTTCATAGCCTCCTTCTGGGGAACCCACAAAGTCTGGGTACCTCTAGAATCCCTAGGATGTTGGGAAAAAAGGACGCAAATTTGGCGTGGGTAGCTTATGTGAACAAAAAGTTATGAGGGCCTAAGCGCGAACTGCCCCAAATAGCCAAAAAAGGCTCGCCACAGGAGGGGGAAAAGGCCTGGCAGCGAAGGGGTTAACAGCACCAACTATCACTTGTGCCCCACAACGCACTGCCTATGACCTCACATATGACATCACTCGTGACATGTTCTACGGCATCATTTATGACATCACTGATGACATTTCACATGACATAATTGATGACATCACTGATGGCATCATCCACACAACGTTTTACCGCATATTGCTGTATAAATTGCCATTGCTTTACATGTACGGTAGTTCACATTAACAGTCAACCACAAATGTAAGTAAGTAAGTAAGTACCAAGTTTATGAAGCATGTAATTGTCAAACAGGTGCCTTAGCAGTAGTATTCCAAGAACGCCTACAATAAGACTGGACCTTATTTGAAAGCTTGGGAAAAAAGCCAAGTTTTTAGCAGTTTTCTGAAAAGTAGTCAATTAGATTGACATCTTGAAGTCAGTGGCAGGGAGTTCCAAAGATTGGAACCACAAAAGGAGAAACACCTTCCTCCCCACTTCGCTTTGCTTATCCTGGGGACAGCCACAAAATTAGCAAAGATAGATCCAAGTATGCGGCCCGGAGTATACTAAACAAATCTCTTTTGAAAATATTCTGTGCCCATTCGATGGAGAGCATTGTACTCCAAACAGAGTGCTTTAGAGTTGATCCTTTTGTGTTTTAGTAGCCAATGAAGATTCTGAATGGAGTGAAAGGCTGATGTAAATTTCTGAATTTTCATCAATGTCTTGTCCCCTGCATTTCAAAGCCATTGGAGATTTTGCATCAGATGCTTTTGGGTGTCCAAATAAAGAGCATTGCAATAGTCTATTTTGGAAATGAATAATGCCACAATGACCATCTTTTGTAAGTCTGGGAGAACAAAAGCAAAATCTTTTTTAAGATTAAGTAGGAAAAAGCAGGAAGAGGTAATTTGATTAACTTGCTCTGAGAAACATAGTTTATTGTCTAGTATGACACCTCAGTTTCTAGCTTTTTGCACTGGGGAAGTAAGGGGACCCATGTCGAGTGGCCACCAGGTAGTATTCCAGAAGGAGGTATTGTTTCCAAATAGTAGCACCTCAGTTTTGTCGGAATTTTAATTCAGACAGTTTTTCCTGCTCCAAT
The DNA here is from genome assembly GCF_031143425.1 of Pleurodeles waltl. Lineage (NCBI taxonomy): Eukaryota > Metazoa > Chordata > Amphibia > Caudata > Salamandridae > Pleurodeles > Pleurodeles waltl. The sequence goes on from NC_090440.1 coordinate 1,765,829,175, forward strand.
TCACTATTTGCCCCATTCACCCATTGAAAATGTTGGCTACTTCTTCCTCCTTCACTGATAATGACACAGCAATTTGTGTGTCATCCGCATAGGAAATAACAGAAAAAAACATAGCTGCCGATTAGATTGGCCAAGAGGGAAACATACATTTTAAACAATGCGGGACTGAGTTGGGACCCTTGGGGCACCCTACATGGAAGAGATATTGGTTTAAATACAGAATCACACAGGGCCACCTCTTGCTCTCTACCATGCAGGAAAGAACTCAGAAGGTCAAGCACTTCATCCTTAAAGCTGATGGCTTCTTTCCCATGTTAACGATAAGTGAATAGTTAATAGTGTCAAAAATAGTGCATTGATATAAAAGAATCAATTCTGCTTTCCCTCCCCTGTCCACCATCATTCATATTTCCTCTGTGGCTACTAGCAATGCTGTCTCTGTGCAGTGGTTGGGTCTAAACCCATACTGAGAGGAATCCAGAAGTTGATTAAGGTCTAAAACGTCCAACATTTCCTAATTCGTGGCTTTCTCTATTATTTTAGCTGGGAACGGGTAGCCCAAAATTGGCTGGTAGCTTTTGACATTCTACAGGTCAAGAGAGGGATTCTTTATCAGAGAAAGTACGGTGGCTTTTGTCCATGTGAATAGAAAAAGTTCTGTTGTCAAAATTCCATTTAACAATTTAGTGAGATAAACTGATATTGTATCAGAAACCTCATGTAGAATATGGGGGGGGCAGGGATCAGAGGGTGCCCCAGGTTTTGTAGACTGAACAAATTTAACTACCCTCTCCTTATTCAGAAAAAAATCAGCTCAAATATTGCAGAAGGATCCATCAAGACTAAGGGTTTTATCATCACTTAAATTGGATAAAGATTTTACAGTTTTTAAAAGCTCCATAGTAGATTCTGTAGCCAAGTTTAGTTTATCAGTAAAATATTTAGATTTAGCAGAATAATTAGAACCTCATATTCTTTAAAGAGAGTTTTATATTTATTTTTTTATTCTGGGCCGATATCTTTCCTCCATCTATGTTCCTGACTCTGCATTTCTACTTAAGAGTTTTCACCTCATGGGACTACCATGGAGCCAAGGGTTTTTTCCTATGGCTTATTACTGTTTCTTCGGGTGCCAGTGAGGCAACTGTTGACTCAATCCATTTTGTATAGTTATTGGAGGCTTTGTCAATGTTGCTGTCTAATGTGGGTCTGGGGGGTCAGAACAATGTTATTTTTCCTCCCAGGGTCCACATTCTTCCAGGACTTACCTTAAGCATATTGGAAATATTAGGGCTGGAGAAACTGTTCGAAGCATAATTTCATGTTAGAAAAATAGATTTGTAGTCTGTCCACACTAGGGGCAAGACTTTATCTAGATACGAATTGAGGATATTGGTGAAAACTCCATCTAAGATATGAATAGCTTGATGAGTGGATATGTCTAAAATCTACCTAAGATCAAAGCTGTGACGCTGCGAAGACCGGCAGCGTCCCATTTGCAGATCACATTCAGATCAGCGGTCCACATTTCGGGTGTCCGTTCCTGCCATGGGCTGCTTTTCAGGTCGCGACCTGTTTTTTGGACTGCAGCACGACCTGAAACTTTCCCTTTGGGTTCTGTTTCACGCTGCGCCCACCTTTTACCCCCCTAGTTTTACTTACCTGTTTCTTACTGTTTTCCTTTTTTTCTTCTTTTTTCTCTTTTTTCTTTTTTGTTTCTTCTTGGCCATAGTTTCTCTTTCCCAGGAGTCTGTGTTTCCTTCCCTCCATGCCTTCCTCCCTACTTTTTCTACTATGGCTATTTTTCCTTTTACTTTAATGTGGCTTTTCCCAATACAAGATGGTGTCTTCATTACTTCCTGCATGTCCCTTCCTGCATGTCACTTCCTGTTTGCCACTATATAAGCACAGTCGGTCTTCTGTTCCTTGCATTGTAAACACTTCCGTTACAGTTGTGCTTCTCGCTCCTGTATCCTGTGGTTTTGGACTTCACCTGCTTTTTCCTGTCTGCAGTTTTTGTTCCAGACTTTTTTGTCTCATTTATTTTCTTTTCTTTATATCTTTCTCAGGAGTTCCTTGATCTGAGGTTTTTCCCAAGTTGGGTTTTTCCCTCTGGGCTCCTTCTGGATGTTACGGCCTGCTTGGTGTTCTATTATCAGCAGCACCATGGCTACTGGAAAGGGTCGCCCCTTCCTTGGTAAATCCAGAACAAGCAAGAAATCTGGTGGTGCATAGAGACTGGCAGATTACAGCTGTAAGAAGCATTCAGGTAGTGACAGATTGCAATGCCTAACATTTTTGCATTGCTCTGGAACCATGGAAGGACCACCTGAAGATGTTGTGGAAATTGCACGGTCTATGCTTCATACCGTACAGCAACAACTGCATGCCAAAAATACTGCTCTGAGACAAGCTCTTGTGTCTCAATCCATTGATGTACCTATCATCTCCGCTTCAACACCACGTTATTCTGGAGATCCTAACAAATTAAAGGAATTTCAGGACTCTGTAACGGTGTATTTTGCATTTCAACCCTCTCAGTTTACTCAGGATAAGACCAAGGTTGGTTATTTGATAAGTTCTCTGTCTGGCCCAGCCTTAGCCTAGGCATTCCCGTTGGTAGCTGCCAATGACTCTTAATTATCCAACTATTCTGATTTTCTTCAAGCCTTTAAACAGATGTTTGAATAACCTGGACTGGAAGTCGCTGTGGAAGAGGCGTTATGTAAGATACAACAAGGGAATCAGAATGTCCTGACTTACATAACCTGTTTTAAACAACAAGCAGCTGAAACCACATGGGTTGAACGCACTTTTGTGACACACTTCCATCGAGGGTTATGAGCCGAAATAAAGGATGAACTTGTGCATTTCACCCTGGTAGAATCATTGAGAGAACTGATGGACCGGGCACTTACTATTGAGTACCATTTACGAGAATGTAGATTGGAGAAACAAAGGTCCAGGTTTCAGTCCCAATCAGTAGCAATGTGCTCTTCTGCACGCCACCCTGAAGAAAACCAACTAGAGAAACCAGCCTCCACAGAAGAAGAACCTATGCAAATTGATGTTGCTCATGGACCATTATCTGAAGCAGATCGAGAAGACAGACAATGCAAAGGCTTGGGTCTTTATTGTGGTAGTGCGGGTCATCTTATTCTAATGTGTCCAATCCGTCCCACCAGACCGTCGGGAAACGCCAACTCCCGTCCCCTGTGAGAAGGAAGGGGATGGGAGGCATTGAGATACCTTCTATCTGCTCCTCCAGAGAAGATACCACAGCTCTTTTTATATTTTCAGTAATTCTACAGTGCCCTAACCAGGAAGAACAAGTATTTGGGTTATTGGATTGTGGAGCCAGTGGGATGTTCCTAGATGAGAAATGGGCTAAGGAAAAAGGAATACCTTGCGTTCCTAAAGAGATCCCCAGACATGTTCAAACAGTAGATGTCTCTCTTTTAATTTCCAGACCAGTGGTGGATACTACTCCTACCTTTTGCCTGCAATTTGGAAGACATAAGGAATACGTTGCCTTTGACTTGATTTCTCGCCTAACCATACTATGATTCTGGGTATTCCTTGGTTAACAAGACATAATCCATATATAAATTGGGAAACACAGACTATATCACTCTCATCCCAATTTTGTCAATTACATTGCTATTCCACAGATTCCTATTGGTCTCCGAAAGGGCCCATTTTCTCTTCCAATGAAGCAAGCAATACCATTAATATGATTCAAGGAATACGCAGATGCTATCAAGAATACTCCGACGTGTTCCACAAACCTCAAAAATCTATTTTGCCTCCTCATCGGGATTATGACTGTGCTATTCCTTTGATACCTGGGGAAGTAGTTCCATTTGGAAGAATGTATTCCTTTTCAGAGCAGGAAATAAAAATACTTAAGAAATACATAGATAAAAAAATGCAAAGCGGATTGATTGTTCCCTCTTCATCACCTGCCGGGGCTCCTCTTTTCTTTGTAACTAAGAAGACTAAAGATCTCCGCCGCTGTGTTGACTTTTGAGAGTTCAATACAATTACCATCAAGGATAGGTATCCCCTACCTCTTATTAAGGCTATTTTGGAAGCAGCCCAAGGAGCCAAGATATCCACCAAGTTAGATCTGCGGGGTGCCTATCATCTTTTACGGATTAAGGAAGGTGATGAATGGAAGACCGCTTTTCTTACTCCATTAGGTCATTTTGAATACCGCGTCATGCCTTTTTGTCTGACTAATGCACCTTCCATATTCCAAAGATTTATGAATTCGGTTTTCTCAGATCTTTTGAACCAAAGTGTTGTCATCTATCTAGATGACATTCTGGTATATTCTCGTTGACCTGAACACCATAGTAAGCATGTTCTTCAGGTCCTGGAAAGACTCTGACAAAACAATCTGTACTGTAAGCCTGAAAAGTGTGAGTTCAACAAGACCGAGGTTCAATATCTTGGGTTCCGTATCAACCAAGTTGGCATCGCCATGGACCCAGAAAAGGTACAAGCTATATTAGACTGGCCTTCTTCTGCTTCTGTTAAGGAGACACAGGGGGTTATTCTAACTTTGGAGGAGGTGTTAATCCGTCCCAAAAGTGACGGAAAAGTGACGGATTTACCACCAGCCGTATTACAGTCCATTATATCCTATGGAACTCGTAATACGGCTGGTGGTATATCCGTCGCTTTACCGTCACTTTTGGGACGGATTAACACTCCTCCAAAGTTAGAATAACCCCCACAGTGCTTTCTAGGGTTATCCAATTTCTACAGACAATTTATAAAGGACTTTGTCCAACAACAAGGCCAGATAACCCAGACCATCAAAAAAGAAAGTCTAAAGAAGGGTTTCATTTGGACAGAAGAAGCAGAAAGAGCCTTTCAGAGTCTAAAATGTGCCTTTACGCAAGCTCCGATATTACAACATCCTGACATTACAAAGAAATGTATAGTGGTCACTAATGCATCAGACAGAGCTATTGGAGCTGTGCTACTACAAAGACAAGACGATGATGGCCTTGAAAATCCTGTCTTTTACCTATATCATGTGTTGTCAGATGCAGAAAGAAACTATTCTGTGTTGGAGAGGGAATTTCTAGCACTAAAAGCTGCCTGCAAGGAATGGAGACATTTTCTAATGGGTTCACAGGAAACGTTTGAAGTTAGAACAGATCATCGGAATCTACAATGCCTCTGCATTTTTCAATGCCTGAATTGTTGGCAAGCCAGGTGGGCTTTCCTTTTTAGCCACTACGATTTTGTAGTAACATACATACCTGGATCCCAAAATGTTGTAGCAGATGCTCTATCCCACCGATATCCGGAGAGCACAAATACTACTTGTCCACACATCATAGAGCCATGTCGAATAGTGGGAGTCGTTAAATCCTTTCTTGACTGTGTGAAAGCAGATTATCAATATTTACCCATGGAAGAACGGAACGCTTTAAGTTCCCACTTACAGAAACATCAGGAGTACTACTATCATAAAAACCTTATTTTTGCCTATTAAAAAGGTGCAATCTGAAGCCATGTAAATGTGTCACGACTCCACTATTGCTGGACATCATGGAATTAGGAACACACAGGAATTGCTCCTCTACTCCTTTTAGTGGCCCACGTTGAAATCTGATGCTGAAACATATGTAAGATCTTGCCCAATATGTGCTCAAGCTAAGACACCTCAGACTAAGCCAGCAGGTTTATTGATGCCCTTGCCTGTGCCATCCGTTCCATGGTATATGTTGACCACCGATTTTATTTGTTCATTGCCATCCTCTGCAGGCTAACAAGTCATAATGGTAACAGTTGACTCTTTTACTAAGATGGCTCATTTTTCTGCCCTAAAGAAATTACCCATCACTAAGGAAATGAGTTAAGTCTTTGTATGAGATCTATTTCGATTGCATGGCCTCCTTCAAGTAATCATTTCCAATCGAGGACCTCAATATGTGTCCCGTTTTTGGAGAACATTTTGTACGTTTTTACATATTGAGGTGGCTCTATCGTCCGAGTTCCATCCTCAGACTAATGTTCAAACGGAACGCCTAAATCAAGGACTACAACAATATCTACGCTGCTGTAGCAGTCCCCACAGTATAGACACACAGTAGAGGTAGGTTTGGATTATTAAGGTAAGTATTTATTTGTTAATTTCAAAGGAATGATGTATCGGATCCTCAAAACGGTTTAGAGTCTATTTCTTCTTTGAGTGGTGAGCTTCTTCTTCCTAATGGGTATCCCTCTTCTTCTTTCCTTTAGGTGTCGTTTTGGATCTTCCTCATGGGGTCCCGGGTACCATATAGGAAAAGAGGGAACAAATACCGCGGGTGAGTGGAATGAAGGCCTTTACATACGTCCCTTAATTATTTGAAATACTGAGGAATGGGTTAAGGAGGGGGGGGGGGCAGTGAGGAATGTGGGCTATGTGCCTATTACTTTATATACTAAATGTGCTTGCTTTTGGTGCTTTTTACGTGCTCCTGTCTTTGTTGTGCCCTCTGATTACCTCCCTGTCCTCCCCTCGCCCTGCCTCCCTCCCTTCCCCAGCTTGTCTCCCTTTACAGTGCCCTTCGGTTTGTCCACAAGGACCGTACCTTCCCGAGCCATGACCCTCCGGGGCCGTGGCTGGCTCTGTGGAGGTCCTCTCGTTGGTCTCCTGTCCTGTTGTCGTCTGGTCTGGTCTCCTTGGATTCCTGTGCAGCTCCTTTCCTCCTGGCGTTGTCTCCGTAGGATTCTGACCACTGGGGCTGCCCTCCGTCCACGAGGTTGCCGTCAGGATGGTGTGGCTGCCCTTTCCGACCGCCGCCGCCGCCGCCTTTCTCCTCTCCTTCCCGGGGTTCCTTTCTGCTCGCTTTCCACTCTCTGCTTCTCCCGCTGTCGCCGCCGCCGTCCTCCTCTCGCCCTGCTCCTCCTCTCTCTGCGAGATTTCCCGGCATTTGGCCTCCCGCCGGCCAATCCGAGGAGTCATCGTCATCGGAGGTTGCCGAGGCAACCTCCGAACGCCGGCCTCGCAGTGAAAGCGTTCCCATGGCAACATGGGAACGCGGAATCGACTCTTGTCCTGCAGGCGCCTCGGCGGAGATCGGGCCGACCCGGTCACACACCCTTCCCCAAGAACTGTCCTGCTCTAGGACAGTTGCAGACAGGGGAAACCGAGATAGATAATCCGCGGGGGCCTGGCGAGATCCGGGCACGTGGCGAACCTGAAAAGAGAATGGTTGGAGTTCAAGGAACCAGCGGAGTATTCTGGAGTTTGTATCCTTATGTGCAGCTAACCACGTAAGAGGAGCGTGATCCGTGAATAGTATAAAAGGCCAACCCAGGAGGTAGTATTGTAAACAGTCAATGGCCCATTTTATAGCTAAACATTCCCTCTCAATAACTGGGTAATTACGTTCTCGAGGAAATAGCTTCCTGCTGATGTAGACTACGGGGTGGTCATGCCCCTCATCATCAGGTTGCGTTAGAACCCCTCCAAGCCGAACATCCGAGGCGTCGGTGTAAAGGTGGAAGGGTTTTGTAAAATCCGGGCAGCGTAGGATGGGGTTAGAGGTTAAGGAGTTCCTTAGTTGTTCAAAACTCGCACTTTGTGTCTCCGAAAAAGGCAAAAGCCGATTGGGATGGTGTTTAGCGAGGAGGTCCGTAAGAGGGGCTGCTATGGTGGAGTAATGCGGAACGAAACGTCGATAATAGCCCACTAATCCTAAAAATGAGCGTAAATCCTTTTTAGTGTGCGGAAGAGGGGCATGCAAAATAGCATCCACTTTCGGATTTTGAGGTTGGAGTGTACCCTGATTAATCCGATAACCCAGATAGGAGATGTCTGTCTTACCTATGATACATTTCTTGGGATTGGCTGTTAAGCCGGCTGTTTTAAGGGCGTGGAATATTTTCTGTAGGTGTACTAAATGGTCGTCCCATGATTCGCTAAAAATGACTACATCGTCTAGATATGCGGTGGAGAATGTAGGATAGGGTTTTAAGATCCTATCCATCAACCTCTGAAAGGTTGCTGGTGCTCCATGAAGCCCAAACGGCAGTACTGTGAATTGATACAACCCTGACTGGGTGGAAAAGGCTGTTTTTTCTTTATCCTGAGCAGCTAGGGGAATCTGCCAATATCCTTTTGTTAAGTCGATAGTGGACATGTATTTTGCTCTTCCTAGTTTTTCGAGAACGTCGTCTACCCTCGGGATGGGATAGGTGTCGAACAGGGAGCTCGCGTTAAGTCTGCGGAAATCGATACAGAACCTGACACTACCGTCAGGTTTTGGTACTAGGACTACTGGTGAACACCAGGGACTATTGGACGGTTCGATGACTCCTAAGGTTAACATCTTTTTGATTTCCTCCTCAATTAATTGTTTTCTAGCTTCTGGAACGCGATATGGACGCTCTCTAGTGATAATACCGGGATTTGTTCGTATGTTATGGTGGATTAGGAAAGTTTTTCCTGGCTTTTCCGAAAACAACGGTTGCCACTGTTTTAATATTTTATGTGCTTGTTGTTTTTGCCCCTCAGATAAAGTATCGTCCACTGAGGGTAGAGTAACCTCCGAGGATGGGGTGGTAGGGTAAAACTCGATATCTAGTGTCTTGTTGGGACACATAAACTGACCCATTTCTACGGTACGGTCAGGCTGTTCGGGTGTCTCCCATTTTGTTAGCAGGTTTACATGGTATATTTGTGTTTTCCTCGGATGGGAGGATATTTCAATAAGGTAGGTGACGGGGGAAACTGCTTTGATTATTCAATGTGGCCCTTGCCACTTGGCGAGGAGTTTGTGTTCGGAGGTGGGCCTCATTATTAGGACCTGGTCCTCGGGTTGGAAAACTCGTAGTTTGCTTCCTTTGTCATATTGGACCTTCTGAGTTTGTTGGGCCTGTTCCATGTTCGCATGTACGTCGGCCCATAAGCTGTGTAGGTGTTTTCTCAATTTTTGAGCATATTCTAACAAAGGAGTTCCCCCTTCCTCAGCCTCAGCCTCCCAGGTTTCTACCGCCATGTCTAGCAGGGAGCGAGGTTGGCGTCCAAACACCAACTCAAATGGGCTATGCCCAGTGGATGCTTGCTCGTGTGTTCGTATGGCGTACAGAACGAGTGGCAACTTTTGATCCCAATCTTTCCCTGTCTCATTGACAATTTTTCTATGTAGCGTTTTAATGGTTCGATTATATCGTTCTACTAGTCCGTCTGTTTGAGGATGGTATACGGAGGTTCTGATCTGAGCTATCCCCAATGTTTTGCACACTTGTTTCATTAGGGTGGACATAAAAGGGGTACCCTGGTCTGTAAGGATTTCATGGGGAAACCCAAGTCGAGCAAAGACATTAATCATTGCTTGGGCAACAGTCTTGGTCGTCATACTCGTCAGGGGAATAGCCTCTGGGTATCGTGTGGCATAGTCCACAATGACTAGGATGTAGGTATGTCCTTTTGATGAAGGAATTAGGGGTCCGACCAAGTCCATCCCTATTCTTTTGAAGGGAATGTCTATAATGGGAAGGGGTAAAAGAGGTGCCTTCCTAGGCCTACCAGGTTCGGTTAACTGACATCGGGGACATTGGGCGCAATACCTTCGTATGTGGGCGTATACCCCAGGCCAGTAAAATTTTCTGAGCAAATATTCTTCGGTTTTCTCTCTCCCAAAGTGTCCTCCCCCTGGGTGATTATGTGCTAGTGTGAGGACATGATCCCGATAGTCGGTAGGTACTAGAAGTTGGAGTTTACGTACACCCAGCCGGGTGGTAGTTACCCGATATAATAAGTTTTTCTGTACTACAAAGTAGGGACCCACCTCCTCAGTCTCCTCTGGTACGGCCGACCTCCAAGCATGGGTAAGGGAGGGGTCCTCTCTCTGTTGTTGGCTAAAACTACTAGGAGCTTCATGGAGTTCTGCGACTATTTCTCCGCAAGAATTTCCACCTGTACTTTTCCGATATTCCTCCCTCTCATGTCGTTTTTCTCTTCGTGACAATTTTCTACGATCAGCTGGACAGTCAATGAAACTCTCTGCAAAAGGAGCCTCTCTCCACCAATCTTTGACTACCTTGTGATCTCTGACGTGATCAACAACTCTTGGAAGTGGATATAGTCTGTCCCGATGATACACTCCTCGATTAATTGGGGCATTATTCCCACTGGCAGGAAATCCCGATAGGGTCCCCACACGATCTGGAGCACCTTTATAGGATACTGGGCCTTATCTCCATGTATACAACATATAGATACCCATTGTTTCTCTTCTGTGTCATCATGCATCAAGTCTTTTCTGATTACCGATTGGCTACAGCCGGAATCAACCAGGGCATACACCCTTTTCCCGTTAACGGTTATCATTAGTTTAAATTTGAGGGCACCCTTTCCCGTACATAGTACCCTTCGTTTTGTCATTCCTATCTCCATTGGTTCCCCGATATCTTGTTTTTGGGGACACATACGTGCAATGTGTCCCCATTCGCCACAATTATAGCATTGGGGTCCCATTGTGGGTGGGCCTTCCGGAAATCTTCGTGGTACTATGTGGTCTGGTGGATTTTTTAAAAAAAGCTTTGGATTCGGAAGAATCGGTTTAAGGGTGTTTCGCGTTGGAGGGTTCCTGACATCGGTAGACCGATGGAAAGCACAGGCGAGATCAATGGCTGTCTCAGTGTCTACCTTTGGGTGTTGCCTGATCCAGTGTTTTGTGGATGGGGGTAGACCGTCTAGATATTGTTCTAGTATGATGGTTTTGATAACCTCCTCCCGACTATTTCCAACATGGCCTAACCACTTCAATGCCAAATCCTTTACTCGAAAATAAAAGGTTCTGGGATCTTCATTGACGCCCCATTTGATTTTACGGAATTTAACCCGGTAATATTCTGTGTCGTGGCCCACCCTTTCTAGTATACTAGTTTTTATGTCTTGATAAGGGGTGACACCGCCCGGGTTGGCTGCTTGATATGCTGATTGTAAGATACCTGTGAGCAAGGGAGCAACATACTGCCCCCACTTATCTTCCGGCCACAGGGCGGAGGAAGCCACTCTTTCAAAATTGGTAAAAAAGGACTCTGGATCCTCTCCCTCCTGATATTTCTGTAGTACCGAACTAGGTACATTCGGATGTACCTTACTAGCGGCAATAGTCTCAGTTAGTTTTTTCATCGCGCTTTCATGGACTAGCTGGTTATTCGCCGGTATGGTCGCCTGACTCTTCAGTGCGGATTGTAGGGCCTCTCGGTCTTCTTTGGCTTCTCGCTGTTGGGCCTCCCATACCAGCTGTAAGTGTCTTTGCCCTTCTGCTAGCTGCTTGACCATGGTCTCTAATGACGGACTTTCACTCATTGTGGATACTGTTTGGACTGCAAATGGGGGGGGCTTTAACGAAATCCCACTTCTGACACCACTGTAGCAGTCCCCACAGTATAGACACACAGTAGAGGTAGGTTTGGATTATTAAGGTAAGTATTTATTTGTTAATTTCAAAGGAATGATGTATCGGATCCTCAAAACGGTTTAGAGTCTATTTCTTCTTTGAGTGGTGAGCTTCTTCTTCCTAATGGGTATCCCTCTTCTTCTTTCCTTTAGGTGTCGTTTTGGATCTTCCTCATGGGGTCCCGGGTACCATATAGGAAAAGAGGGAACAAATACCGCGGGTGAGTGGAATGAAGGCCTTTACATACGTCCCTTAATTATTTGAAATACTAAGGAATGGGTTAAGGAGGGGGGGGGGGGTGCCAGTGAGGACTGTGGGCTATGTGCCTATTACTTTATATAGTAAATGTGCTTGCTTTTGGTGCTTTTTACGTGCTCCTGTCTTTGTTGTGCCCTCTGATTACCTCCCTGTCCTCCCCTCGCCCTGCCTCCCTCCCTTCTCCAGCTTGTCTCCCTTTACAGTGCCCCTCGGTTTGTCCACAAGGACCGTACCTTCCCGAGCCACGACCCTCCGGGGCCGTGGCTGGCTCTGTGGAGGTCCTCTCGTTGGTCTCCTGTCCTGTTGTCGTCTGGTCTCCTTGGATTCCTGTGCAGCTCTGTTCCTCCTGGCGTTGTCTCCGTAGGATTCTGACCACTGGGGCTGCCCTCCGTCCACGAGGTTGCCGTCAGGATGGTGTGGCTGCCCTTTCCGACCGCCGCCGCCGCCTTTCTCCTCTCCTTCCCGGGGTTCCTTTCTGCTCGCTTTCCACTCTCTGCTTCTCCCACTGTCGCCGCCGCCGTCCTCCTCTCGCCCTGCTCCTCCTCTCTCTGGGAGATTTCCCGGCATTTGGCCTCCCGCCGGCCAATCCGAGGAGTCATCGTCATCGGAGGTTGCCGAGGCAACCTCCGAACGCCGGCCTCGCAGTGAAAGCATTCCCATGGCAACATGGGAACGCGGAATCGACTCTTGTCCTGCAGGCGCCTCGGCGGAGATCGGGCCGACCCGGTCACAGCTGCTTTTTTAATGCAACTCAAAGTAATTGGTCTTCATATCTACCATGCGCTGAATTTTCCTATAATGATATTGTCCATTGTGCAAAAAGTCAACAGCTTTATTTTGTATTTATGGTTTCCACCCTACTGCCTTTCCTACTGTCACTAATAAGGATTCCCCTGTTCCCACAGTTACTTCAGTTGTTCAAAATCTCCGTCAGGTTCAGGACATGCTACGTGCCAATCTCTTAGCTACAAAAAGTTACATGAAGAAGATAGCTGATAATCGGTCTAGTCCTGCACCATCTTACCAGCCTGGGAACAAGATCTGGCTTTCTTCTAAGTTTTTGCCTTTTCACCTGTCCCAGAAAAAGTTAAACCCCCATTTCTATGGCCCTTTTAGAATCCTGCAGGTATTAAATCCAGTCTCAGTTCGACTTTGTCTACCATTGTCTTGGAAGGTTCATCCTGTTTTTCATGTATCTCAACTCAAACCTTTTATTCCTGATCCCTACAAAAGAAATTCCCATTGTCCTTCTCCTCTTTTGGCTGATGACCATCCTGAGTACGAAGTACAAGAGATATGCGATTCTCACCCTTTTCTGAATCGTCTCCGATTCTTGATTCGCTGGAAAGGATACCCCATTAGTGATTGTTCTTGGGAGGATGATTCCTCAGTCCATGCTCCTCGCTTGGTCTGCACATTATTTCAGCATCTTCCAGACAAGCTAGGGGCTTCGGGGAGGGGACCTACTGTGACACCTCAAAGACTGGCGGCGGCCCACTTGCGGACCGCAGTCAGATCGGCGGTCCGCGTTTCGGGCAATGGTTCCTGCCTTGGGCCACTTTTCGGGTCGCAACCTGTTTTTTGGGCCGCAGCACGACCTGAAACTTTCCCTTTGGGCTCTGTTTCACACTGCGCCCACCTATTACCCTCCTAGTTTTACTTCCCTGTTTCTTACTGTTTTTCTTTTTTTTTCTCTTTTTCTTTTTTGTTTCTTCTGGGCCATACTTTCTCTTTCCCATAAGTCTGTGTTTCCTTCCCTACATGCCTTGCTCCCTACTTTTTATACTATGGCTATTTTTCCATTTACTTTACTGTGGCTTTTCCCAATGCAAGGTGGTGTCTTCATTACTTCCTGCATGTCACTTCTTGGATGTCACTTCCTGCATGTCATTCCTGTTTGTCAGTATATAAGCACAGCTGGTCTTCTGTTCCTTGCGTTGCAAACACTTCTGTTCCAGTTGTGCTCCTCGCTCCTGTATCCTGTGATTTTGGACTTCACCTGCTTCTTCCTGTCTGCAGTTTTTGTTCCAGACTTTTTTGCCTCATTTTTTCTTTTCTTTATATCTTTTGCAGGAGTTCATTGGTGTGAGGTTTTTCCCAAGTTGTTATTTTTCCTCTGGGACTGCTTCTGGAGGTTACGGCCTGCTTGGTGTTCTATTATAAGCAGGGTATTGGAAAGGGTCGCCCCTACCTTGGTCAATCTAGAACAAGCAAGAAACCTGGTGGTGCCCAGAGACTGGCAGATTACAGTGGTAAGAAGCGTTCAGGTCATGGCAAAAGCTAGGTAGGCTGTCTACAGGGTATTCAGTATCATTATTCTCAAGTAGCTCCAAATGGAAATGAAATTCGCCCAAGATTGTACAGTTGGTGAACTCCATTTCGGATTTAGTGAAATCTTGCTGAGATTGGATAAATTTGTCTCTAGGCCCGGGTGGGCCTTATAATTGGGCACCAATAAATGAATTGGAGTTATTGCATTTCAGCTTAAACAGGAGGGCTTTGCACTTCAGTCGAGAGATGGGCTGGAAAGTGTCCTGTATTAAATTGCAATAAATAATTGCAATACCTCCACCCCTACTGGCCTGACGATTGACTTTGCAAATGTGTAACCTTCTGGTATAGTGGCTTTAAGGTTCAGGTCCGATGCAACATCAGCCCAGGTCTCTGTGATAAATAAAATGTCAGGCATGTGCTGATCCACAGTCAGAAAACTCTTCTTTATGTTTTATTAAGAAGCGAGTGTTTAAAAGTAAGCATAATACTGTTTCTGGGGAGCTTTTTTCTCAAGATTTAAAGTGGTAGGAGGCTGCTGAGTAACTTGGTTAGATAAAAGGGACTTACCTGTGTTGAAGGTAAATTTGCAACCTAAGCAGCTATAGTGACCTATGGTAGTCCAAGGACTGTAAATATCACACTGCTCCAGCTTACAGTATTTCCGGAGTTCTAGAAGGACCTCCCTCGGATACGGCCCACATGAGAACCAGCCAGAGATCGTGGCACAAGGCCAGTCCAGCCACGGACAGGTGCAGATGGGCTTGTTTCTGGTGTAGCTGCCATCAGCAAGCCCGCTGTGTGGGCGCACTACATGGTCTTTAAAAAGGGCCGGCATATGAGGCTGCATGGCCACGCTCAGAGGCATAGCGAGATGCTTCTAAGAAATGCAAAATAGGGGGGAGAAAGAAAAAAGCCAAACTGGGGTCCAGCAAACCCTTTCCCAACCAACAGGCTCCCCGGCAGGTGAGAAATACTGATAAATAAAAACCGATTGAGACAAAGAGAGAAAAAGAGCAAACCATAAAAACATTAAAAACAGCGGCTAAGCCTTCCACACAGCAATAATAAATAAAAGCCTGGCACCTCCTAAGATGGCCTCTAAAAGGCCCACAGGGAAAAGAAAACTTGACAAGTGTGCAGGTTGTTGAATGCTGTGTGGACACACTAACATTCCTTAATAAAGGCTGGCATGTAAGTGGACGTGGCCAGGGGCATGGCCAAGCTCCGAGATGTAGCAAGATGCTTAGTGGAAATCCAAAATGAGGAGTGGAAAGAAAGAAGACAAACAGGAGTCCAGCAACCCATTTTCCAACCAACAGGCTCCCCAGCAGGTGAGAGATACTTGCAAATAAAAACATTAAAACAAAAAGGGAAAAAGAGCAAACCATAAAAACTTGAAAAACTGTGGTTAAGCCTTCCACACAGCACTAAGTATTAGGAGCCAGGCCCCTCCTAAGATGGTCTAAAAGGCCTACAAGGAAAATAAAACTTGCTGAGTGTGCAGGTTATAGTATGAACGCTCCACGGATGTGCTACATAGCCCTTAATAAGGGCCAGCATGCAATGGGGGTGTGGCCAAGCTCCAAGGCATAGAGAGACATTTCAGGGAAATCCTAAACAATGAGGAGAAAGAAAGAAGCCAAACTTAGGTCCAGCAACCCCTTTCCAAACCGACAGGCTCCTTTGCAGGTGAGAGATACTGGTAAATAAAAACAGATTAAAACAAACCATAAAAGCATTAAAACAGCGAATAAGAAGTCCTCATTGTATACAGTGCTCAATCTGTATACAGCTGTTCAAAGAAAGCGAAAATAGTGAATGCTAATTCCAAAAACAAATGCTCTGTTACAAACAGCTTTTATCTGTATCAAACCCCTGAGACACTCCGAACCGACCTTAAGAAATGAAGTTGATATCAGCAGAAAACTGTAAACAGTGTTTACTGTATGCAGAGAGTTTTTGTATATAACACTGTTTGCAAACAGTGAAACTCGCAGAAGGAATACACCAAGGAGCATTCAAAAGAATCTACTAAGAACAGTGTACATTCTATGCAACAGTTGTAAAAAAAGACACTATTTGCTTAAAAAGACCAAGGTCTGAAGGTGCTAAAGATCATACTACCTGCATCCTTCACACTGTACTGGGAAACGTTAGTCTATTTCATGAGGCAAAACAAGCATGCATACATAGTATGGTAACTGGTGCACACACTTTATCATGTTATGTATAAATTATCATGCTGATACTGTACTCTCTAATAGCTCAAGGCTGCTTACAAAAGTTAGTATTTACTATGTGGAATCATTCTCCTATTGGAAGCATTTTCTACAGAACCAAAAAGATTTGTGGAGCATAATAAATACAAGTCAACTGTCAAATGTACACAAAGTTACTCTTGAATGCAAATATTTATAACATGTTCAATACCTCAACAGAGCATTGGTGCATTAGAAGCACAAGTGTTTTGTAAACACTTGCACCCATTAGCTGCACCTAAGCTGCACAAAATGATGTATGAGAGAAATGTGGTAGTTACTTACCACTATATAAACTGTACAACACATTTGCATAATTGAAGTCATAGAATATGTCATGAGCAATGTGATATGTGAGGCCATAAGCAGTGCATGGCAGGGCACAAGCTAGAACTGCTAACTACAATGGGTGAATTTCTGTGTATTTTTAGTTCAAAATGTTAATGTTGACAATGACAAATTCACCTAACTGTAACATTACTTTAACCTTTTTTTTTAGTATATATATATATATATATATATACATATATATATATATATATACACATATATATACAACTGACCCTCTATAACTACCCACCCTGGTGCCGTGCAGAGCCTTCAGCAGTGCGTAGTGGGGTTGGCCGCAGGGCCTGGCCTGCAGCCAGTCCTTCCAGCCAACCCACCTAACTACCCAACCCCATGCTGCATACGGCCTTTGGCCATGCACAGCAGCAGTTGGCTGTAGAGCTGCGTCGCCCCTCTCCCCTGGCCGAGTTTGGCCCCGGGTGCCCCATACCCAGGGCCCAGTGTTAATATATTGTTTTTTTGGGAGGAGTGGGACATGTGGCCCCTCTTCCCAGGCCTATCTCAGACCTCATCCCCTGGGGCCTGGCCTAACAATTTTATTTTTGGGTGGGATGGGGCCTTTTGGCCCCCAAACCCAGGCTGATCTTGCCTCCGTGCCCTCATCTCCTGAGGGTCAGCCATGTCACCAGGATGCCCCCAGGCACCCTTTGAAAATGGTTTGGGGTCGCTGGGGGATCCTGAGGGCCACTGTGGTCTCAGCTGGCTCTTCGCCTCCTGCGGGAGACGGCATTGAGGTCACAGAGAGGGAGCTGCTAAAGATGCAGCACCCTCTTTGTGAGAGCAATAGGTTCCTTTGTTTCCCTGCCCACATCTCTGCAGGCAGGGAAACAGAGGAAACCTCTTCTTCCAGCAAGTGAAAGCTGTTTGACAGCTCTCACTTGTTGGAACCAGTGTGCTTGCTCTGAGTTGGCCGGAGCTGTCAAAGCTCCTGCCAATTCAGAGCAAACAGCTATGTCCCGAGGTTGGGCACTCTGAGACATCGCAGGAGTCGGCCATGGGGAGTGACAGTCCTTATAGCCATCTATGGCTCCTCGAACGGGTCTTCATGGCCACCCTCCAACTAAACAGCACCAGGTAGGTGATGGTCCCCGGGGCCGGGGTTCCATGACAGACCCTTTCATTATTTAAATTCAGCCCTGGGGAGGTGGTGGTCCCCAGAGCTGTGTTCACCATGTATTTACCCCCGAGGAGGTAGCAGTCTCTGGGGCATAAAAATGCCCTACGAGGAGGACCCTGTGCACCCCTCTCCTTTATTTTAACAAGCCCTCAGAACCTGGTTCACCTGGGGTCTCCATTAAAACAAGTTTTTGCATTGCAACTTTGTGGCAATTTTTTCTCTCAAAAAAGTGTTTTTTTGCTCTGACGGAGCACCAAAGCTATGGGGTCTGGGTGTCTCTACCCTGGCCCCTTTTCTAATTTGTTTATCTTTTTTTGGGGGACTGGGCTGAAGCTGAGTCCCAAGATGGCTGCCAACGCTTCCTGGTTGAAGTGTTGCCAGCCAATCAGAGCTCTGCAGATCTCTGCATGAGATATTTATTATTCACAAAGTCATTGCAGCCACAGTTATTCAAATTTGCATTTCTTTAAATTTCTCAACAACTACTGAAGGGATTTACTCCACATAACAAAAAGTGTAGTCTGAGTACTGAAAGCTACCTTTCTGCATTCGGGCAGTACCCTTGCTCAAAACTCCTATGGGAATTAACATGGGAAACACACGTTTTTTGACCCCGCCTTTTTCTTGGCAACTGCTTGATGGATCACCCCAAAACATTTTATCACTGGCACACTTTTTTTGTAATATTTTGTAAAGATTCGTCAAACGATGCCAAAGATATGAGCAAGTCAAAAAATTGCTTTTTTTTAATGGAAACAGGGTCCTAACTATACCTACTGGCGACTATCAGTGTGTATGTATATATATATATATACATATATATATATATACACATACATATATACATCACCAACACTTAACTCTGTGTTAAAGAGCCTAATCCAAACAGGGCGGCCAGCGCACAGGGAAGTGCCTCATTTCACTGTGAACCTGAGTACGCCGCTTCTCTCTGTGTGGAGATATCACATATATATATATATACATGTCTATATATATATATATATATAAGTATATTACACCATCCAAAGGTCCACCTTGTGGCGTGCAAATTTTACGGGTGCAAACGTGAGGAAAGGACCATTCCTCTACAATCTCCAAAACCAACAATTGTCAAACAATTGATTCATTGCACTCCAGGAGAGCTTTATTACTTCTTTGGATTGAAGGAATAAAACTCTCCTGGAGTGCAACGAATCAATTGTTGGTTTTTGGAGATATATATATATATATATATACATATACATATAACAACCAAGGCACCACTCGCTAAGGTCACTCGCGAGGCCAGTCGAGTGAAAAAGTTTATTGAAAGCACTCACTCAGGCAGAATTTGATCACAAAAACTTTAATTAATCACCCTTCATGGTGCTTTTCAGCCTTATTCACATGACCACAGTGTTGTGCATCATTGCATTTAAAACATTACATATATAAACAGTGAAGACGTTCTTATGTGAAAACAGTAAAAAAAGACTTTAAAAAAAATATTTATGCCAAGTGTAAACTACAACGGGTGCCATCTTGTCATGTATTTATATATGCTAAATTTAGTACTATTTCATTCATGTTTCCAATATACCGCTAAAATGTTCGACATATATGAAAATAATCACAATTAATCATCATCATTGAAAAAGTACATGGACACATATGAAGATCATCCAAATTATACAATCAAACATGTCACACTGGGAATACATGGTACACATCTCTATGAATAACACATCTGATCAGTAAGTTGCAATTGTTCCACTTGATGATGCCATATTATATCCATAATCTACACCTACCATGTAGAGTCTAAACAAATATGGGCGTGGACCCTGTTGTCCCTCAGTCCAAATGAAATTGAAAGATGATTTTCAATGATTCTTTTACGATAAATGAAAGAATGGAAATTATTTAGAGCAGAAAATACCAAACAACATCAACATACTAGACAGCTACCCACTTTCATACAATTGATCCCAATTACACACATAACCAACACCAGTGAGTTGAAGGATATCATATAGAGACAGCTAGAAGTGCTCCCCAACCGACGTAAAGAGACGGATCAACAGCCTTTTTCTCCTTTCTGTAAAATAAAACACAACAGACATTCAATTAAAAAATCATTTATTTACATATGCACACTACTGCCCTAGCAATTACTGGTATTAATCAATTACACTTGTAGATGTACACTAAGCTTCTCATCAAAATTCAGTCCATCAGGCATCTGAGTCTGGAGATCAATAATTAATTTAGATTCTCTTTTTCTCAAGTGGGCATCTTGATTACCACCTCTAGGATTATTCCTGATTTGTTCCATTCCATATAATACCAATTTAGTACGATCTTTATAATGGTGTTTCTCAAAATGCCTTGCTGCTGGGTATCTCTGATCCCCATGTTCAATGGCTTGCATGTGCTCTAAAACACATTTTTTTACTGCACATACGTGCTCCCCACATAAAGTAAGGAGCAGGGCATTCCAAAACACATACATTTCAAATTGTGTACTGAAAGTCAGAAATTGGTTTGTAGAGTTAGTATGTCTGCCAGTAGTCGTATATTCCATCTTCATATAGCTGGATTTGCAGGCTTTACAGCACTCACAGGGATAAAATCCCTGTAGCCCAAATTTTGCATCAACAGATTTTATGGTGATATCGCTATGTACTAAAGCATCACACAATTATTTTGCTTTACGATATGTGATGCTGGGTTTACCTGCAACTCTATTACCAACAACATTATCCTTCTTCAGAATACCCCAATGTTTAGACATGATCTTGCTTACTGCCCCAGTTTTACTTTTTTTTTTTTTTTATTTATTTTATTGATTGTATCATATTAAACATACAAAAAAAAAAACAGTCCCTTCACAGCATCACCACGAAAGAAAAATAGCCATCATCCGCAATATCAGCTACATTTCGTATGGGAAAAATCAGATAGGTACACATTGATCATTACAATCCAAATTTCCCTTTTAAATTTCCCCATCCATTATCGGTGACAAAATCCGTACCAAATTACCACAGGGCAGCTTTCTTGCAGTGATGCATTGGCAATAGCTTACAGCATAAGAAGGGGACATCATCAGATACAAACAAAAGAGGCAGGTAGGGCATACAGCCAGGCATCAGCAGCCATCCACATTTCCTGACGTAGATGCCAACGGGCAGAGGGGGGCAACTTCACAGTCCGGGCTTCTTCGGTTATATCGCTCAATCGCTTTGGGCCGCTAAGAAGTTATGCAACGGGGCCCAAATATCTTTGGGTCTAGACCCTTCAGGCATCAAGCTCCAGAAAACCATGAGCTGATCATGACAAAAAGCAGCATCGCTTAACCATTCAGAGCAGCGCAGCACTCTCGTCCCACCCCAGCACATGGCAACTCTACGCTTGGCCAGCAGCAAAAGCAGACCCACCAAGCGCCTATGCGTTGCCCGGATATCCTCCACGCACCCAAGCAGCGCAGTTCTAGGAGAGGCAGGTATCTCTATTTCAACCATTTCAGAGATTGCATTGAAAACTGCCACCCAGAAAGCGTAGACATCTGCACACTCCCATGCCAGATGTAAAAATCCTGCCTCCGGCGCCCGACAACGTACACAGCATGGATCTTCACGCAACCCCAAAGAGTGCAACCACACTGGGGTATAGTATAGTCTGTGCAAAAATTTATAGTGTAACAATCTAAACCTGTAATTTGGTGTCAACGCTCTCATATGGCACAGCAGTCACGCCACAAGACCTCCGAGATGGGCTCTCCCAGGTCCGCTTCCCATGCGAGCCTAGACGGTTCCCGGAGACTATTCCTCTGCTCCTGCATACAGCTATATAATTTGGTGACCAGCCTATTAGGCGACTGCGCACAGCAGAGAACCTCCAGTGCACGGAACTCCACAGGGGCCTCAGCCGAACCATGCAGGCGGTTCCGCAAAAAAAAACGGACTAGAATAACATACATACGCTGAAGCGCCGTGCCCTCGCTACCAGCCAGCACCTCAGATACATCAAGCAAGCGGCCATCCACCATCCAATCTCTCATCTCGGTCAGGCCAGCATCTCGGAGAAACCCACGTACTCCACCATCACAATACAACTGTCCATCGGCTATCGCCATGACTGGCAAAGAAGGAGCATATGGGACAGTGACCCCAGATTGCCGCATCAACATACCCCACGCCCGCATCGTGCATGCCACTGTATCAATCCCCTGCACCCGGGACGGAACACATCTACCAAATGCCTGCGCAAGGTCATCTGGCCACACAGAGTCGCTCTCGGGCGCCATGTGCGGCAGATAACGGATAGGATTCAGCCAGTGATATGCAAAATGCGCCTGAGCGCAAAGATAGTATAGCTCCATATCCGGCGCAGCGAGCCCACCTAATTCGAACGGCAGCGTCAACCTTTCCCAAGAAATGCACGCGCATCGGCCCGCCCATACCAGACAGATCAGCGCTGAACGCAGACGTTTTAAGTAGCTTCTCGGGAGCTGAAGAGGAAGATTCACAAATAAGTACAAAAACTTCGGAAGGACCACCATCTTTGCAATAGCAATATGCCCTATCAATGATAACGGGAGGGCTCGCCAGGTCTCAACCTTCCTTTCCAGCCACGCCAGAGCAGCGCCATAGTTAGCCAGCCACAACTCCTCCACGTCGCAACTCAGCTGTATACCCAAATACTGCACCGGCCCATCCGCCCACACCAGGGGGTATCGGGAATCATACTGCGACGCCTTAGGGGTCAAAGGCAGCACCACAGATTTAGACCAATTAATAGTAATACCTGAAAAGGTACCAAAGTGCACGATCTCATCTAGTAGCGTGTCCAGATTCTGGTCAGGATTCCGTACATATAATGCAATATCATCAGCGTACACAGATATCAAAATAGGACGCTGACGGAATTGCAATCCTCTATCGTTGTATTTCTGCCGAAGCCGAGCCGCCAAGGGCTCCATCGCCGCAGCAAAAAGGAGAGGGGACAACGGGCATCCCTGGCGCGTGCCACGTGCAACCGGAAATGGAGCAGACACGTTCCCATTAAGGCGCAATCTAGCAGGCAACGTATACAACAGTTTAATCCAGCGAAGGAAGCGCGCGCTAAGTCCCACCGGACCCAACAGAGCGAACATATAGTCCCATGTCAAGGAATCAAACGCTTTAGCTGCGTCCAGGAAAACAGCTGCTGCATTATCATCCTCCACCAGTGTACCCGCCACCGCGAAAAAGGTGCGCAAGTTATGGCCTGTAGACCTTCCCGGGACAAAACCCGACTGATCTGGTAACACTAACCTGGGGTTGAGAGGCTTCAATCTCGCCGCGATAATTTTTGCTAAGAGTTTGTTGTCAATATTTATCATGGAAAGCGGACGATACGAATCGCATCGAGTCAGGTCCTTTCTAGGTTTAAGGATCGTCACTATCAAAGCCTCCCGGAGCAAGGCCGGCAGCGACCCAGTCTCCAAGGCTTCTGCATAGACCTCCAATAGCCGAGGAGCTAAAATATCCACATATTCTTTATAAAACGCGGGGGACAGGCCTTCCACGCCCGGAGACTTCTCTCCAGACAGACCACGTAGGGCCGCAGCCACCTCTTCTACCGAGAACGGTTCGTCTAAGTATTTCCTGTGCACCTCATCAAACCATACTAGCGCAATTTCCTCAAAGAGCACCTGTGCATCCGCCGCGCTAGCGCCCGCCGGAGCCGCATAAAGCCTCGTGTAGAACTCGGTAAACACCTGCATAACTCCACCCGATCCTACACACTCCCGCCCTCACCATCCATGACCTCAGAGACATAGTCACTGGCCCAAGGTTTGCGAAGCAAAGCTGCTAACGTACGTCCAGCCCTTTCGCCCTCCCCATACTGGCGAGCGCGAGCCTCTTTCCCAAGAAAGCAAATTTCCCTAAGGGAGACCTCCTCATACAGCGATACCTCACGACGGATCTCCGCAAGAACATCACTGGACCAGTGGGAAGCCAGCCGCCTCTCCAACTCAGCAAGCCGTGCCTCAATTTCAGCCATCTCTCGCCTCAGAGTTTTAACTATACCATGTTGTTTCGAGAGACAGACCCCTCTGATAACAACTTTAAATGCCTCCCAAAGAGTACCTGGGGACCTCACCGACCCCTGATTCTCGGCAAAATACAATCTAATCGCCTCACGAAATTCCTCTCGGAAGGCCGCATCTCGTAGCGCCCCCCTAGGTAGTCGCCACATAACTGACCGACCCAATTCAGTCGGTATCTCCAATTCCAGACATACCGGCGAGTGATCTGACAACGTACGGGGAGATGATCAACCGCTCTAGTCCAGGCCAACATATCCCTGGTACCCAGCCAGCGATCAATTCGAGACCAGCTACCATGCACATAATTCAAACATGTACCCTCCCTCGCCTCTCTGTGCTGCTGCCGCCACAAATCCACCAGCGCACCATCTCGCATCACGGCCTCCAAGGCTTTAGCCCCTGCAACATGCTGTATCCTGGCCAAGCTCTCCCTATCCATCTTGGCGTCTAGTACGACATTAAAATCTCCCCCCCAGAGCACCGCACCCGGCCCCAGTGACTCCACCAGGCGCCACAGCTCCAGGAAGAAACCTGGATCATCAACATTCGGTCCATACACAGCAACTAGGCGACACGCTTTGTCTAGTAGCACACCACTCATCAGTACGTATCTGCCATTTGGATCCACCAGGACCTCTTTCGTGCGCCACTGCAGACCCTTACGAAGAAGGATTGCAACTCCACGGGAGTAACCCGAGTACGTGGAGCAGTGCATCTCACCTACCCACCCAGTTTTTAGTCTGCATACTGTGGACCTCACCAAGTGCGTCTCCTGAAGCATACAGACATCAATTGCATGTCTCTTAACATATGCAGCCACAAGTCGAGCTTTCCTTCTATCGTTAAGCCCTCGCACGTTCCAAGTCAAACATCTAACCACAGACACTTCCTCACCCCTCAGCCCCATCGGCAGTCATCCAGCATTGTACGCAAAGACCTACCACCACCTGCCATAAATTTAGCAAAGGATCAAATAAAACATCCATAAAAAGAAAAAGGAACAATACCCCACGAACATGTGAGATCCCCCCCATCCCCCACCCACTCAGGCCCCCCAATCGGACCCAACCAGTGACCCATCCATCTAGGCCCCAAACCCCTCCTCGAGAACAAAAACAGTGAATGTCAGGACTCATCCCAGGGGCTGTAACCAGCCTGGTACCTCTCCGCCCAGCTAACACCGGGAGAGAGGGGCCCATGGGCCAACTACAAGTCACTAAGCAGACGGGTCCAGACAAGAAGCAAGCCAACGCACCCAAGCAGCTCCAACAATGAGTACCAGGTCGATCAGAGCTTATTAGTCATTGTCACTCAGGGCGACGTCGTCAGTACCACGGCCCCGGCGCCCCGCGGTCTCCCGCACCTTAGGCAACTGCCAAGCAAATTTGGCCGCCTGTTTCAGATCCGTAAAGTAGAGCATCTTACCCTCATGACGCACCCTCAGCTTAGCAGGGTATAGCAGGGCAAAGCTTACTCCAGCTTGATTCAACAGTCGCTTAACCGGCAGAAAAGCACGTCTCTGGGACTGCACACCAAGGGTATAGTCTGGGAAAAAATGTATTTCCGAGTTCTTATATAGCAACGGACGTCTCTCCCTTGCCAAGCGGAGTACAGTGTCACGGTCATGGTAGTTCAGTAGACGCGCGATAATTGGGCGTAGGGGAGTCCCCGGCGGGGGTCGGGCCCCAAAGACCTGTGGGCTCTCTCAACCACTAACATCCGGGAGAGCTCACCAGCGAACAGGTCAGATAACATCCGCTCTTAAAGTCTTCCATTCGACCTATATCGGTCGCCTCCGGCAGCCCCACAATGCGAATGTTATTACGGTGGGATCTTGCCTCCAAGTCCTCGTTCTTGTTGCGTATGACTTCAAGAATTCGCTCCATTCGTGCAATCTGGTCCCTGTCACCCTGGCGTGCGTCCTCTATCTCAGATGTGCGTGACTCCAGGACCTCAAACCTGGAATC
Source organism: Pleurodeles waltl (assembly GCF_031143425.1). Taxonomy (NCBI): domain Eukaryota; kingdom Metazoa; phylum Chordata; class Amphibia; order Caudata; family Salamandridae; genus Pleurodeles; species Pleurodeles waltl. Next base: position 1,765,854,893 of record NC_090440.1, read on the forward strand.
GTGATCGTCCACACAGGCCCTGATGCGGTCGAGCTGTTCAGTTACATGGTCCAGCTTGGCATCAATGCCAGCCAGGCTGGTCTTAAGGTCCAAGAACACGGACTTCACCGATGCCTCAGAGCTATCCTCTCCGTTCGTCTCCTCACAGGACTGAGAGCCGGCAGCAGCGTTCTTATTTCCCCCCCCCCCTCAAAGATAAATTTGGCCTGGCGCTGATCAGCCTTGCCCATCGTTCCACTCTGCACCAACACCTCCGACCGGGCCGAAGCAATTAGAACCGATCAAAGGGAAGCCCAAAGTCCAGGAACTCTTCCAGTCAGCGCAGAACTCACCGTGGGACCCCGCACCAGCAGCAGAGGTCATCAAATAGCGGGGCCCCAGAGCACCAGCCAGTCCTCACAGGCCCGCGCGGCCCACACCGCCCAGCCGGATAATCGCCGCTCTTTCACCCTCCTCGGGCCACCACGACCACAGCCTTCACCGCCCTCGACCGGGCACTGCCACGTATCCTCAGTTAGCGGCCCGGGGGCCCGCCTAAATATTCCGGGCAGTTCCCCCCCGAAAGCCAAGGGAGAGCAACGACGAACCTCAAAGGCCCCCAGAGAGGCTTCACCACGACGGCTTGTCTCCGTCCGGGCCTCTTCCTCGCCCGTCTAAGCCGCCAGGTCCCAGATGAGTCGCGGGGCCCAGCAGTGCCTCCTCCGTGGCAGCGCCACAAAAACCAAGCGAGTTGCAGGGCCGCGACCAGACTGAGTCGCCGAGCAGCCCCCAGGCGTAGTTCCACACCCGGCCACACACCTCCGGGAACAGCCGCGGGCCTTCACGTCCGCCCGCCCTGCACCCTGCGCGCGCGGGAGAGGCCGTCAACAGGCCCACCCGCGTCTCTCCGCGTCCGCTCCCGAGCCGTCAGAAGCAGCCCAGGAGCTCTTCTTAGAGGAGCGCGCTAGGCTCGCACCCGCCAGCACCGTCAAATGGGGCAATAAACGGATAAACGGCCCGGGCCAGGCAGAGCCTCACGTAGTGACGGCCATCTTGCACGGCGGTCAGGGCACGCCCCCCGCCCCAGTTGTACTTTAAGATCATTCTCAGGGTGGAATTATCTTTTGGTGTCATGAGTTGGAAAACAAAATCTCATCTCTGGTGATACCATTCACCTTCCTGCAGGCCTCCTGCAAAACCCAGTTGGGATACCCTCTGTCTCTAAATCTCTGTATCATGATCTTCTTTTCAGCCTTAAGAGCATTCTCGGCGCTACAGTGGTCCCATCAAACTCAAAGCTAGTGCCTCCACAATCGTAAGGGTAGGACTCATGTACAATCAATAAAAAAAGCAGTCATAGAATGTTCAATAAGTTGAACATACTGTGAGTGTTCTAACGTGCTTTATTTATTTATAGTATATATATATATATAGATAGATATATATATTTTTTTTTCACTGAAAAAACAAGGGTTACAGGGATGTTAAAGTGAGGTTCTGAATTTACACACACAAAACCATAGAAATTAAGCTGTTATAGTTAGAGTTATTTTAAGTATACAAGCCCACTTCTCCTGACTCCATAATCATTTAATTTCCTAAGTTTAGTTTTATAGCTCCCCACCATTGCTCAGAAGAAATAAATATTGCTAGATTGTATTATCATATCAGGTCTTCTTTGCCGTGTGTCAAATACTGTAATTGTGGTAGTCTGGTCTCAGTCTTCCTAAAGTTATGATAATATGTTGAACCAATAACTCTGTTTTCCTTCAATCGAGTTGACGGTGATGGATAATCCTTTGATTAATCCTGTAGTTTACATAGGTGGGAGTGGCACCTTCTGTGAAGTTCTGTCTTCCCTGTTAGTGTGCTAGCCTGTACTACTACTACCTACCACCCCCTTAAGATGCCATCTGGGAAAAAAACCTGCAGTAAGAAGGCTCCATTGCTTCACCTATTCAGGTAAGATAAGGTAACTATGGATTGCAGTTAACTTGTTTAGTTAGTACTTTAATTAACTCCTACTAAAGAAGATGTTGTCTTACTTGTCTATGTGTGTCTACGTTTTTGTAGGCAATGGAAATCATCCACTAGTGGTCAATATAGTTGTAGAGGGTAATAGAGCTAGGCTATAAGTAAATGACATACACTCTTTTGAGCAGATTTAAAAAACAGGCTACACTAAAAGACAACAGTGCAAACTAAACACCAAAAAAAACATTTGAGGCATAAATCAAGGAAAATAAATGATCCCCTTTATTTGAAACAAATACAAAAACCCACCCTTTCCACCCACAACAGGCACACCCCCTGCCCAAACAAATAGCCCGTCCCCAAAAAGCTCAACGAAAAGTCCAATATGCAGAGTCCAAACCAATCCAAACTCCCTCCTCACCCTCTTCATACCCAACTAGTGGCCCTCCAGACAAAACAAAAAATGTAAAAAAGAGTCAGAAGAGGCTCTGGTCTGGAGATTGTTAAGGGTCACTTCTATACATGCCACCCAGTGTTACAGGTGTGCAAGGTGTTGCAGGATGTGGCGTTGGAAGATACGGTCCTGGCGTGAGGGGGGGCAGCAGTGGTGGAACTGTAATGGGCTGATGCCAGCTGCTGGCTGCGATGGTGGTGCCGTTGGAGGCTGGAGGTGCTGGCGGCTGCTTGGAGGAGCTAAGGCTGGCGGCCATGAGTGATGCCTCTGCCTCATCCTTATCTTCCTGGAGGGCTACCAGTCACCGATATTCATTGTAGATGTCCTCCAGCCTCTGCTGCTGGAGCCGGGCTGCCATCTCCTGGCTAGTTGGATGATGATGTCCACCAGGAGTAGCTATAGCTGGAAAGAAAAAGGTTAAAGACAAATTATAAACTGTGCTCTGTGCAAACAATTAAAAAAAGAAAATAGCAGTAATTTGCTGGTCCTTTAGGGCCATTGGAATTTGATGTGGTGAATTTACGATGAGTCAAAAGGGCCATTACCCACACATGCCTCACTGTAGTTGACAAATGTCAAAAGAGTAAAATTTGAACTGTCATGAATCCATTATGGAAGTAATGCAATATTAAACTACACATGAATGCGGTGCATGCAGAAAGGGAGTTTTAATTTTTTTGGGGGTGGCTGGGACAGAACTTTGGAAAGAATAAAGGACTGAAGTACTAGGAGGTGACAAAGCAGGGGCTGGGCTGGAAGTGAAATACACCTTTTTAAGTTTGCAATGCATTGACAACTTTGCAAATTCTGCATTAACTGAAGCAGATGCACATATTGCACAGAAAATACTATTGTAGACTGCCAGGTTGCAGTTACGTCTTAGTAACATTGGTGACTAGTGGGGAGGGAGGTATGATGATGGGTGGCTTGCTTCAACTACAGTGAGTTAAGAGAGAAGACAGAAAATTAAAATAACCCAACTTTGAACCAAAGCTTTGATAGCCATGCAAACCAAGCAAATTCGAAAACCAACGTAGACAAATCAATCGCAGTTGTTTCATAATAGAGGGGCAAAGCTAAGTCACTGAAGCACAATAAAGGGGTGAAATACTTTGGTCAGTCCAGGATAACCTATATTGAGGCCTGGTTGGCAAATGCAATGGACATGAGCAAGGCAAAGAAAACCTTCACAAACATGCGTAGAAAAGCTGACTTGGGCATGCAATCTTGCCAGTAGAGTACCTGTCCTAAAAATCTGTCCTCTTAGTATTAAGTACCAGTCAGCCAAATATAGAAGTGGAGAAGGGAAAGCTAACCTTAGTAACAAAGCAGAAGAAAGTGAGTACAGAGAGGAGGAAGCCAGATACAGAAGAAACATAAAATAAATAAATGCAGGGATAACAAGAATTTAACAAAGCTTGCATGAAACAAAAATATGTACAAAAAAGGTAGATATTTTCAGTAAAACTAAAAGAAAAATTATTTGAGATGAGGAGAGATGAAAACTAAAATTTGGAAAATCATAATAATATAACAGGAAGACTTGGGATCAGCAGATCCGTCAGCATCCGCACTTGTGGTGGTACTGCTGGCATCCTCGTCTCCTCCTGGACCCGTCAACGGTGTTGCCCTCTTCTTCCCCTTGGGTGCTGAGGTAAGAAACAAAGAAGGAGATTAAAAAAAGATTAATGGTACACTTAATCTCCCCAAAAATACTTTTTGACAAGCAGAGGCAAACACAGTAACGTTGTACTTTTTTAAAATCAGATTGCCTATTATGGTGGACTCAACTCAAGTTGACCTATTACTTTTACTTTTCTCATACCTACACCTAAGCCCTACTCCCAAATTTCCTAAACTACAGGCCATATTTACAAACTTCTAATGCAGAGCAGCGCAGCAAGCCTTTTTGTGGTGCAGCCCTGCGTCAAAAGGACAGGTCAGGAGAGGGCCTTATCTGCAACAGATATGGTGCATTCCTGTCCATTTCCTCTGCATTGGTGCACAATGAGTCAGTGGAGCTACCCCTGCAAGATGCTGCAAGGGTGCCTGCAAGGGTGCCTGCGTTGAGGGGATGATTGTTTTTGTGCAGGAAGGGATACCTTCCTGCAAAAAAACAATCACAAGAGGAATTTTTCTATGTGTTCTGCAGATTGCAGCACAAATAGAAAAAGGAACTAAAGAGGAGAAATAAACGTATTTCTCCTTGTTGTGTCTACCTTACACTTCCCCTGGGGAAGTGTAGGCTTTTGATGCATTCCCAGGTTTACAAAATGTTGTAAGTCTGGGAATGTGTCTAATGCCATGGGAGTTATGTGGGAACACCCACTGTAACACCAATGGCACACTTCCCTGTCACATAGTACGTCAACACAGCGACTTGCGCTGTGTTGCCCCACTCCACATTTCCAAGGCCATGTAGAGCCACAAAGGGTGGCTTTACGTGGCCTTATAAATATGGCGCTGCAGTGTGTGCTGCCAGACCGTCACTAAACGTGACTTCCGGCAGCACAAAGGACCTTGTAAATAAATATGGCCCTACATTTACAACTACGCACCACTAACAATGCATTCATTTTGCAATGAATGACTTTGCTTCTCAGCCACCTTTGATCAGGTGACTCAGACTCCATTTTTTTCAATGTACAGATACATACATATTATGATGATATCATACTACACATCACCAGGAGATTACAATTGGGAGGGACTGCATAAGCTACATAAAGAAAGGCACAGAGAAAGGAATGGTAACTCACTGTTATTACTTATTATTACTACCACTATCTTATTATTGGTGACAGCAGGAGTCTCTGTCTGCATGGCTTCTTAAATAAGCAGTCCAAACGCATGCCCACGAATACAGTTAGGAATCACCGCCGTGACTCGCCTTGCTAGGTAAAACTGCATCACAGAATAAATTAATGTAACCTTAACTTACCTCTGAGAGTCAGCACTGCTATTAGAACAAATAATTAGCATTGTGGAACAACACACACAACAATAAATAACTATTACTCATAAAGGACCAACGCCTCGACACCCAGCAGGTCAAGCATGTCCTGTTCACAGTCAATTATGTCCATCCAATGGTGCATCAACTGCTGCTGGGTGCGCTGGCTCCCAGTCTGCTGACAAACCAACCGGCGCACCCTCTCCCACAGCAGTCGACACTCCCAAAGGGCGTAACCACTCCCAGGCAAGGCATCTGCTGTCAGCATGGAGGGGAGGTGGCGCTACACATAAAAAACAAGTGCTGCCACCTCCTCCTTGCTAAAGATGGCCCAAGGCTGCACCCCTTGATGGTGCCGCCACCCACAAGGCAGGCGTCTGCTGCTGCTACAGCTACTGTGCTCTGCAATAGTGCTGGGTGGGGTGGGGAGGGTTGGGGTGAAGAAGAGAAGAAAAACAAGGGGACAAAGAAGGAAGGAACAAAATAAGGGAAAATAAAAACTTGTTGAAAAAAGTAATAAAAAAGATGAAAAAAAATGTACAAAATGTAAAAATACACATTCTGAAAAAGAGACTGTAATGAAATAAATAACAAGCATGTGCAATGCAATGGGTCTTGGTATGCTCGAGTTACAGCTATTAGCATTGTAAACTCCTAACCGGACTTTTCTTGCCACATAAATTGAAAATGAATAGTAAAACAGTTTCACATCACTAACCCGACTTTTCTTGCCTTATAAACTAAAAAGTAAAAGTTTCACATAAGCAAGCCGATGGCCGCCATCAGCGCAAAGCAGACACACAAAGGGAAATAAAAGTTTGCTCGCAGTGAAACCTATCCGCAAAAGTGCAATAATCCATGTAACCGGCAAAAGTACAATTATCTATGTAACCAGCAAAAGTTCAATAACCTATGTAACAGGATCGATGTCAAGCAAATCGCTCGACTACTGTCCAGTGAGATCATGCTGCGAAAAAAGAGAAAAAGTAGTTCAGAAACCAAACGGAAAACCTCGAGCCTTGTATGTTTTCAGTAGTTGGTCGATGCGCTCGAGGAGGGCTAAACACCGGAAAAGGCATGATGTATGCATGCCTTTCACTGATGAAAGCAAGTGGATTTTAAAAGGCAAGCCCACAAACCAATGAAAATGATTGATGTGACATGGGCATGGTTAGAAGCCCAAAGAGAGATTACAACAAGGGACGGAGCGCTTTGCGCTCGCCCCTAAAAAATAGGGCTATAATAATTAGGAGGGTGTGAGATTACAAAGATAAATAGGGAAGAAAAAAACAGTCCACGTACCATAAACAGAGTGAAAAACAAAATGGCAGCACCCTTGCGAACTGCGTGTTGCCTTTCATGCACGCTTTTCAACTTAAATACATACTTACGCAACGAGAACGGGCAGCACAGAGAACTTTGCCTGCTTGTGGAACTCAACGTAGCTCAGCTGAGTTTTTCACATCTTCGTAGAGATCCACATACCACAACTCTGTGCTCTCTGCCCAGGTCTAATGCATACTCCACACCACAGCTGTGTAAAGGGCCTTAAGGTAATGTCTCCAGTGACCTTGTGTGTCTATAACTTTGGCAATATGATTGTTTCTCAAGTGTCTTCATAGTAAAAACATGCATCCTTGTCTTTAAAAAATGGCAAGACTACAAAGAGTTCAATCTACACCAATCAAGGGTACTTCTGGCTACTGTGATTGTTTCTCCAGCATCTTCATACTGATTACATGAATCCTTGTGTGAAGACAACAACTGGACTGCAAAAAGTTGAATCTCCACAGAGCAAGTCAGCATGCAGGGGGAGCGCCAGTGCCCCCTGCAGTCCCCTCTGGCTCCCCACCTCCTCCTGCAATAGGCGTTGCTCCCTGCATGCGGGAGCAATCCTTTCATCTGTTTTCCTGCTTGCTTGACTGTGGGCAGGAAAACAGATGAAAAGTCAGTTTCCAGTAAGTGGGACTTACAACAAACTGCTGTTTCCGGAGAGTGGGTACCGCGGGAGATAGGGAGTCGGCCCTGGAGGGTGGAGGTCCCCAAGGCCATAAGTGGCTCCACTAGGGCGGGCTGCACGCCCCGTCCTTTCACTTTTCACAGGCTGACCCCTGGGAGGAGGTGGCCCCTGGGGCTCTACACGGCCCAGAAGGGGGGAGGCATGGCCCCCTACTATTTGATTTCTGGCCCTGGGGAGGTAGTGGTACATTTGGCCCTTCAGGGCTAAGTTGGAGGTTTGCGTGGTCCCCCTCCAATTGTTTTACATCAGGCCCTGGGGAGGTGGTGGTCCCTGGGTCTCTAAAGAGCCACAGGAGAGGGGCCTGCCTGGCCCTCTTCAAAGATGCAAATAAAGCCCTGGGGAGGTGGTGGTCCCTGGGTCTCTATAGAGCCACAGGAGAGGGGTCTGCCGGGCCCTCTTCAAATATGCAAATAAAGCTCTGAGGAGGTGGTGGTCCCCAGGGCTCTGAAGAGCCTATGGAGGGGGGTCCTCGCAGTTCCCCTCCAATATGTTAATAAAACCCCAAGGAGATGGTGGTCCCCAAAGTTTCAAAGGCCTTACGAGGGGGCCACATGCACACCTCCATAGTTTTATTAATTACCATGTCTTCCCGGGAACTGGCCCACCCGGGATCTCAAAGAAAAAACAAGCGCAGGAAACATTTTTTACTGCAGACACCAGCACCAGGATTAGAGGATGAGAGTAATTCTACTTTACCCCTTTTTCTTTTTTTTACATATTGTTTTGGGACTCGGCTGAGTTTGAGTCATAAAATGGCTGCCAACACTTCCTGGTTGAAGTGCTGGCAGCCCATCAGATGTCACCATGAGATCTTTGAGATCGACGGAGGCACCATGTCCCTAGATATAAAATTAGTTTTTAACTTATTATCTGAAAAAAACTACTGAACAGATTTACACCAAATCACAAAAAGCACGCTTTCTGGACCAAAAGCTAGCTTTCTGCCAAATTTGGTATATTTCCGTCAAGCGGTTCGGGCAGTAGTTGTGTCTAAAAATCCCTACGAAAATTGCATGAGGAAAAGGCGTTTTGCGACCCAACCATTTTTCTTTTGTCGGCCCTCCGCTTGATGGATCACCTGAAACCTTCAAGATGGCAGCTGAAGTGAGTGACATACAAGTTTTGTTAATTTCGTGAAGATTTGTGAAATGGCTCTAAAGTTATTGGCAAAAAAAAATGCTTTTCCTATGGAAACTAGGGGGCAAATTTGTGCTTGTGCTGCTGATGCCTCCTTTTTTGTGATGCACCGGCAGTGCAGGCTGCAGGCCCATATCTACAAGGCCACTCAAAGCCACTTTGTGTGGCTTTTCATAGCCTTGTAGATATGGAGTGAGGCAACGCAGTAAAATTCGCTACATTTCCTTACTTTGCATCAAAGCGGTGTTCCATGAGTGCCGCAGTGGGTGTTCCATGGATTTTGACGCATTCCCAGATTTACATGATTTTGTAAGGGAGGCACATAGAGAAAAATAACATCATTTCTCCTCATTTCTTCTTCTTTCTATGTGTGTTTCATTCTGCAGCACACATAGTGAGAGGAAATCGCATACAGTGATTGTTTTTGTGCAGGAAGGTGTCCACTGCACCCGTCGCACCCCAGCAACTCCGCTGGCTCCATTCGGAGCCGGCTTCATCGTTGCTGGGTCTTTCCCGCTGGGCGGGCGGGCGGCCTTTTGGCTGTCGCCCGCCCGCCTAGCGGGAAAGTCAGAATGACTGTCGCGGTCATTTGACCGCGGTGCGGTCTTCTGGCAGGTGGCCTCCGCCGCCCGCCGAAGTTGGAATGACCCCCATAATGTCCCTCTAACCTTTGTTTTTTTCAGTGAATTTCTCTGTTTTTTGGAATTCCATTTCCTAACTATAACATCCCTGTAACCTTTGTTTTTTAAGTGAAAAAAAAAAATATATATATATGTATATATATTTATATATAGATATAGATATATATCACTTAGAAAAACCAAAGGTCTCATGGAGGTTATAGTTAGGCTCATATTTTAAATGTACAAAACCAAACCATAGAAGTTCACCAGTTATAGTCAAAGTTATCTTAAGTAACTATAACTCATGCCCTAAGGTAACTATAACTCAGGACCCCGCCATGCACAGTTTTTTCATCAAAAATGTTACTGCATATTACATTGATATTATCAAAGATGTCAGGAGTGCCATAATTTGTGGGTTAATTAGCAGTGCATGGCGAGGCAGGGCCCTCCCACATTAATTACGAGATTGCCCCAGGGAAGTGGTGGTCCCTGGGCAGCAGCAGGGGGCCAGGAGCCCCATCCTGCATACTACAAGAGCACTGGGGAGGTGGAGGCCCCCAGGGCAGCGGGGGCCAATGGCCCCTCTGCATCCAAAAAATAAGCACCCGGGAGGTGGCGGTCCCCAGGGCATCGGGAGTAGGCCAGGAGGCAACCCCTGCTTTTTTTTTAAAAAAACGCCCCCAGGGCTTGTCTCACCCAGGAACATTAGGCTAAAGAAGCACGGGAGACCACACTTTGTTTTTTATTTTATTTTACGAGTGGAGTTGCAGATCCACCCCATCTCTGCACGTAAAATAAAAGAAAAATGCTTTTTAGCCCTGAAGCTCTGGTGGTGCTCAATACCTTTTAGCACCATCAGAAGTAAGAGGTCAGGGTGTTCGCACCCCAGCCCCTTTTTTTGTTTCTAATCTTCTTTTTTTCTAGGTTCCAAGATAGCTGCCAGCACTTCCCTGTTGAAGTTTTGACTGCCAATCAGATATCTCCATGAGGACAGTTGGATCCACAAAGGCTCAGCGTCCCTATAGATCTATATTTTTTAAACTCTAATTTCTCCAAAACTACTGAGCGGCTTTACACCTAATCACTAAAAAGCTTTTGGGACCAAGATCTAGCCTTCTGCCAAATTTGGTGTTATTCTGTTCAGCAGTTTGGGCTGTAGTTGTGTTCAAAATGTTGAAAAATCATATTGACATAGAATGGGGAAAAAGTGTTTTAGGACCCCACTTTTTCTCGGCCCGCTTGACAGATCACCCCAACAGCAGCAGCTGAACTGATCAAAGTATAAGTTTTGAAAATGTTATGAAGATTCATCAAACAATGCTCTGTCTATGGTAAAAATGGTCATTACTATAGCTACCTAGTGGTGACCGCCAAAGGGTAATATTTAAATGTTTATATGGTTATTTATGTTTATGTGCATATATTTATATTTATTACCTAGTTGTAGTTAGGACCTAGTTTCTGTAGAAAAAGCATTTTTTTTACGTGCCTATGTCTTTGGTGCTGGATGAATCTTCACAAATTTTCCAATAAAATATGATGCTCACTTCAGCTGCTATCTGGAAAGTTTTGAGGTGATCCGTCAAGTGGGGGCCAAGTAAAAGAGGGATCCCAAAATGTGTTTCCCCCATGCATTTTTCTATAGGGGTTTTGAACAGGAATACAGGCCGAACCGCTGAACAGAATTGCCCTAAATTTGGTAGAAAGGTAGGTCTTGGTCCAAAAAGCACCCTTTTTGTTATTTAGTGTAAATCCATTCAGTAGTTTTTGAGATATTAGGGAAAATTCAAATTTGTATATGTAGGGGGTGCAAAGGCTCTGAGAACCCTCTTGTTCTGGTGCTGAGATCTGATTGGCCGCCAACACTTCAACAAGGAAATCTTGGCAGGCATCCTGGGACTCTGAAAAAAAGATAAAAATAAAAAGGGGGCCAGGGTAGGGGCACCCGACCCCTTAGCTCTGGTTCTGGGGTCTCAAAGGGACCCCACCAGGGAAAAAAAGCACTTTAAAAATAAATGTGGTTGTGAATTCGTGACGGGCCGCAAATCCGCAGCAAACTTTTTTTAAAGAAACTAACACACTCTCCAGTGCTTCTATTAAGAAAGCCCCCGGGTGGGCCAGGTCCCGACGGCATGTTAAAAATAAAGGAGGGGTACACAGGGCCCCCTTCCTGAGCTTGTTTATGCCCTAGGAACTGCCACCTACCAGGGGCTTTGTTTCAATAGTATGCGGGGGCAGCGTGGACCCCCGCAGCCCTGGGGACTGCCACCTCCCTGGGGCTATGTTTTTCAATTAAGAGGGCCTGCGTAGCTCCCCTGCAGCCCCAGGGACCGCCACCTCCCTGGGGCTGAAATAAAAGAATGAACGGGGTCCATTGCTGACCCCCAGTCATGTGGACCACCACCTCCCCAGGGCAAATAAAACATTGTAGGGGGGGCATGCGGCACCCCTCGAGGAGTCATAGATGGTCCTGGGGAACACCAACCACCAGGGCTCATTTTTGCAATTTCCTGGGCTGCCCACCCATGGGACACAGCTATTTGCTTTGATTTGGCTCCTGTCAAGTCAGAGCACTGGAAGCAGAGGTATCATCTGTTTCCCTGCTCACAGAGATGCAGACAGGTAAACAGAGGAAACAATTGGTCTCACAGGTAGGGAGCTGCATTTTTAGCAGCTCTTTGCTGTAACAGCAATGCTGGCTCCGGCCAGAGTCTGGTAACCGGCTGCGACCACGGGCCGTAAGGCTCCTCCTGCAGTCCCATTGCACACTGGGTGCCCTGCCGGGTACTCAGGAAAGATAGCCAGGGCCCAGGGAATGGGGTCCCCGGTGCAGAGATCGGTCCAGGGAGGGGAACTGCATAGCCCCCCTCCCCAAAATATTTTTTTTTTAGTAAGGATGGGCCCTGGGGATGGGGTCTTCAGGGCCAAAATCGTCCGGGGAAGGGGCCACATGGCCTTTTTCTCCATTTATTGAAGGCCGGGCCCAGGGGCAGGCGTCCCCATGGCCGAAATTGGCCAGAGGAGGTGGTCCTTGTGGCCCCTCCATGGGCTTGTAGTAGACCCCGGGGGATGGCAGGCACCTTAACCTCCCACGCCAAGAACATAACTCCCAGCACCTGAGGACCCTCCACTGGCTCCCAATAGGAAAACGAATCACCTTCAAGCTACTCACCCATGCGTACAAAGCCATACACAACATCAGACTGGCATACCTGAACCACTGCGTCTCCTTCCTTGCCAGATCCCTCCACTCCACTCAACTGGCTCTGGCCACTATCTTATGCATTCAAACAAAAAACCACCACTGGAGGACAATCCTTCGCCTACATTGCCGCAATATGCTGGAACAAACAGCCCCAATACCTCAGACAAAGCCCCTCACTCACCATCCTCAGGAAGAGCCTTAAGACGTGGCCCTTCGGATGAGGCCCCCCCAGCGCCTTGAGACCCTAATGGGTGAGTAGCAGTGCTTTACAAAAAACTGATTGGCCTAGAGAGGGGGGGGGGACCCGCTGCACCCCTCTCCCACACTGGATGTTTCCCCAATGAGGTAGCACTTACTACCTACCCAGTAGAAAGTGCTTCAGTTTGTTAGACATTTTGTGCTAAACTGTGGACTCTATAAACAAGCAGGTGAGTTTAAGCTCTAGAAATTATGCTAATTTCACAGAAATTAAACCTCAACAGGAATCTCTTACAAATATAAACATAGCATGTGCCCCAGTTAAAGTTGCACTTCTGGAAAGGACAAATTATCCTAACTCCTGGGCTTGGCGAAGGCAAAGCAAGTATGTTTACTCTGCGATTCCATATTGAAAAATGATCTGAAATCCTTCGTGGAGGTGAAAGCATCTTTTTCCTATTTGAGAGCAATCATGCACTCTCACACCAACATAGACACTCTCACACCTACATAGGCCCTCTCACACCCACTCTTGTAGTTAGGAAATAGGATTAAAAAACACGTAGAAATTTCTTTAAAAACCAAAGGTTACAGGGATGTTATAGTTAGGTTCTGAATTTACTTCCATAAAAGCAGAGAAATTCAAGTTATAGTTAGAGTTATTTCAAGTAACTATAACTCGCAGCCTAAGCTAACTATAACTCACACCCTTGCCATGCACTGCTAATTACCCCAAATATTACAGCACTCATGACAACTTTTATAACATCAATAAAAATATAAATTAAACATTAGAAGTCAAATTGAAGAAAAAACTGTGCATGGTGGGAGCGCAAGTTATAGTTATAGCTGAGTATGTAAATATATAAATGTAAAATGTATATAGTAGGTAGTTATAGTTAGGACCTAGTTTACACAGACTTGCCTATATCTTTGGCACAGTTTGACTAATCTTCACAACATTTTCCAAGAAAAGTACCTTGGTGATTCTTATTGTGCATTGAAAGCTTCGGGGTGATCTTTCAAGCATGGGCCAAGAAAAAAGTAGGGGGGGTCAAAAAAGTTGTGTTTCCCATGTTAATTCCCATAGGACCTTTAGATCCGACTACAGCTCGAACTACTGGACAGAATTACACAAAGGTTGGCAGAAAGCCAGCTTTCCGAACGCTGATTATGCTTTTGCTTATTTGGTGAAAATCCATCCAGTACTTTAGGAGATATTAAAGGGAAAACACATTTGTATATCTGGACTCGCAACGATTTCGCGATGATCGCATGGTATTCACAAATGCACACGACAACAGAGATACTGTGATTGGCTGGCTTTGAGCTGTCTAGAAAGTTTCTGCCGCTGTTTTAGGAACAGGTTACGGTCCCTGGGAATTAAATTTGAGATGGAAAGTGGCATAAGGGGTTAGGGTGGAGTCACCCTGACCCCAGGGCTGTTATATAGGACACTACGGTGGTCTAATTATGACCTTGAAATATTTTTTTGTCATGTGTTGGAATAATCACAAATAAATCGCTACGTTTAGCGTGGCCTCCTGTGTGACACTGAAACATCTTTGTGAATATTTGTGACAGCAAAAAAATAGTAATCCACTCAGACATTGACGCACCCACTCACAGACCCACTGAGACTCTCATGCACCCACTCACAGACTCACTCAGACACTGACAGACCCAGTCATAGACCCACCCAGACACTGACACAACCACTCAGACCCTCAATGACACACTCAAAGACTCACTCAGACAGTGATGCATCCACTCACAGACCCACTCAGGCACTGATGCATCCACTCACCAACCCACTAATGACACTGACAGATTGACTCACAAACCCACTCAGACACTGACGCAGCCCCTCACTGACACACTCAGACACTGACCTACCCACTCACAAACCCATTCAGACCCTCATGCACCTACTCACAGACCTATTCAGACCCTCACACACCCATTCACAAATCTACTCAGTCCCTCATGCACCCACTCACTGACCCACACACACACTGACACATCCACTAACAGACCCACTCAGACACTTACACATTCACTCACAGACCCACTCAGACCCTCATGTTCTCACTCACATCCCACTGAGAATTTCACACACCCACTCACAGACTCACTTAGACTCTCACAGACCCACTCACAGACCCACTGACACCCTCATGCACCACCTCACAGAGCTGTGCTCCTGCTATGGGAACCCGGGACATAGCAGGAGGTGGCCCTGGGGGGAAGTCTCTAGGGCCATAGTGGCTCCATGAGGGTGGGCCACACAGCCCCCATCTAACAAGAATAACTCCAGAGAGGTCCCTGGGGCAAGGGGTTCCAAAATGGACTCCCATAACGTTTTAATTATAGCCCCGGGGAGGTGGTGATCCCTGGGGCTGCGGGGGAGGAGGGGGCACAGACCCCCTGCACAGAGTTTCATAAATGCCCTGGGGAGGTGGTGATCCCTGGGAATGCACGCCCACTACACTTAACATTTACAAAACCCCAGGGAGGTGGTGGTCCATAGGGCTGTTGGAGAGACCATTGGCTTCCCCCATGCCAGTAATGAATTTAGCCCAAGGGAGGTGGCGATCCCTGTGGTAAGGGGGGCCCAGGCATCCCTCCCTCACTTCATTTAAAAAATTTGAAAACATGCTTTTTAGCCCAGGGGGTCCCTTTGGGACCCTACCACCAGAGCTCGGTACAAACACTCTGACCCCTTTTCTGTATTAATACATTTTTTCTGGGTCTCAGCTGCCACATCTTTTTATAGAAATTAGGTCCTAACCATAACTACCTAGTGGTTACCCCACTAGGTAATATATATATATATATGTATATATATATATATATATATATATATATATATATTATATATATATATTTATATATATATAACACAAAACAAGGCCCTTTCAGGGTTAGAGTGACGCATAAATTATGCAAAAAACAAATAAGAACTCTGGGAAGTTCCCAAATTTAGGTGGAGAGCAGCTCTAGTAAGGAGCACCCTGCAACAGGGTGAGAAAATCCAGAGTGTCGCTGGTGTTGCAGGGTGCTCCTTACTAGAGCTGCTCTCCACCTAAATTTGGGAACTTCCCAGAGTTTTTTGCATATATATATATATTTATGTATAGTTTTTGAGTTGCTAATACTTTGGCACCGTTTGACAAATCTCCACCATACTTTCAAAAAAGTGCTCTTTTTTGCCATTGTTTGTGCATGGAAAGTTTTGGAGTGATCCATCAAGCGGGTGCCGAGGTAAAAGGGGGATCCAAAAATGCAAAATCCCCATTCATTTTCCATAGACTTCTTTAGGCAGGGTTACAGCAAAAACTGCTGAACGGAATTGCACCAAATTTGGCAAGAAGCTAGATCTTGGTCTGCAGATTTTGCTTTTTGTGGTGTAATTCTGATGAGTAGTTTTTGAGAAATTAAGGTCCAACTTTAATTGTATACCTGGACAGTTGGATACAAGAGAGCAGTGACATAAGCCACTCTTTAATTTTATTTACAATTAGGATCTAGGAAGCATGTTTTTTATTTTGCTAATAAGTTTTGCACCACTTGACAAATCATCATGAAACTTTCCAAAAAAACGTTCATCGAGCTCAGCTCCTTCCTTGAAAATTTCAGGGTGATCTTTCAAGAGGGAGCCAGGAAAAAGTGGACAAAAATACATTTTCGCAATGCAATTGCCATTGGGATTTTGAAACAGGGGTATACCCCAAACAGCTGAATGAAATTGCGCCAAATTTGCCATAAAGGTAGATCTTTCTTAGGAAAACTATGTCACTTGTGCCCTTGCCACACACTGCTTATGACCTCCCATATGACATCATTCAAGATGTTCTATAACATCATTGATGATGTCACTGATGACATCTTAAATAACCTCATCAGTGAGATAAATGTTCAGAAAAGGGTAATTAGGCACTGATAAAACCAAGAAAAAGATCACTAAAAAGGCATTCAGCTATGGAAATGAAGGATTTATAACCTATTTTAGTGCAGGATAGAAGGAAACAGCCAAATCTCTAATAGTTTAAATTTGATTCCGGACACCAATGTAATAGCACACCATTTCATTTTTGAATTGCAGCTATGGAAACAGCCCTGCCACCAATTTCTTTGCAAAGAAATCTAGGGGTGGCCAGGAATGTTTTTGTTTTTCACTTGAACAACTCATTGGGATTATACCAGAGAAACCATTAACTCATCTGGGCTGTATGATGAGATTAAACAGCCTTTTACACCAAACAAACTGATTCAAAAAATATCCTCTTCTGAATAGGAAGTCACTGAATTACAGCCAGGTCTGGAGAAATATGAACTCTAGGAAAGAAGGTCAAAGCCTGGCAGCAAAATTCTGAGTTAACCATATTATCTGAACATGATGAACAGGTAAATCAACATATACAGAACAATAGTAACCAATCCCAGTTGATAGAAAGGCATCTGGATTTTATGTGTGAATTAAAATAATTGAAGAACATGTCACAAAAAGCAAAGCTGGAAAAAACAGGATTTAGCCACAAAACCAGAGTCAACGATTAATCAATTCTGACCCCCAAGTTCTTTATGCATGGTAATGGCAATATAGATGAACCCAGGACCAAAGAGGAGAAGGCCAAATGGCACAAAATCTCAATTTTGTTGTTGAGTTTCAATTTATTCAAACCCATCCATTGTTCAAAGAAATGAGCAATACTATTACAATTTACAACTGAACCAGATTGACTCCTTTCTGGGAGAATCTCTCATTTCTGATAACTGAAATAAAATTGAAAGAGTTGAAAGTTTTGCAACCTATGCTGGTTTTCTGAATGGAGTATTTATAAATGTAGTTAAACATATTTAATTTCTTGCCATTTCTGACAAGAGTCATGTCATAAGTGAGGTCATAAGCAGTGCATGATAGGACACGAGTTATAGTTTGTTCAGTAGACTCTACCTGTTAAATTTCAGTTTTTAACATTAGATCATATCTTATTTAAACACCTAACTATAACATCACTCTAAACATTTTGTCTGAGAATTTCTTCATTTTGTAATGTACGTTAAGAGCTTAATATCATACCTATTGATTATGTCACCTACCCTTTGTTTTTTTTCAGTAAACTTCTGTAGTTTTTGGATCATATTCTTAACTCAGCATAAGGCTCAACCCACTAGGGCAACCATTGGCCAACCAACCCCCTGCTCACAGCCTTCAGCCTATGGCAAAGCCCTGCTTCCATTCCCTGTTGAGAGGCCAACCAGCTCACTGCACACATTCTCGACCTCAGTGCAGTAGGTTTGAGGGAGGGTGAAACTTAATTCCTGCAACCAAATCTTTTTATTTTTTTTAGTTTACCTAACAGATGATGTGTTCACCCTTCCCCATTATGTACCCTTTCTTAAGTTTTGTCAGGACTCTATAGCATCACTGTAGCTATAGCTGAGTCAGAGTTTTAAAAGGAAAAGCATTTTTGTTTTCTTGATAAGTTTTGGGCCGTTCAAAGAATCACCACAAAACATTTACAAAAAACTGTTCATCCATGTTGAGTTCTTTATGGCAAATTTCATCCAGGTTCGTGAAGTGCAAGACAAAAGACGGGTCTCAAAAGTGTGATTTCCCATTTAAATTCCAATAGGGATAGTTACTCTTCGAAAAAGAAAAAAGGCTGATCGGAAGTACAGAAAATGTGTCGCACAATTCTAACCTTTTCTCAAAGATTGTGCTTCTGTTGGGTTAACGTAATTCTGTTCATTCTTTTTCATGAAGTTAGCATTTAAAAAGGTGCTCAAGTTGGGCATAAAGAGATTTAATTGTAAAGATATCTTGACAGATGGAAAGGTTTAAATTTATTTTGCTAAGAACCATTTTATTACAGAATACAGCAGAGAATTCTATCATAATGCTATTATGCTATATTTCCTAACCATTCACCTATTTTAGCAAATCCTCTTCCAATTGATCCAAATGCTGACCCTAATCCTTATCAGGGACCTGTGTCTTCCAATTCAGTTAATTAATGCACAATGAATAACTTTTGTGATGTTAGCGATATAACTATCAAGCCAATTAACTATTTCCAGAATGTATGCACAACATTCCCTTGCATGAATGGCCTTGCAGACACCATCTTCCTTTGAAAGCAGCAAATCTAATGCAATATGATTCTGCATGATCGAAGCTCTCATCACAAGCAATTTCTTATTTATTACTGTTAGTGCTCTTGCTGTAGTATTAGCAAGCCAATCTACTATGGTTGACAGCTTTCTAATCTTGACATCGTTTAGTGCAACTCCTCCCGATAAGTGCTCCAGAGATATTGCTAAGGATCTCCTTAAAGCTGAGCTTAATAAATTGATTATAGCGATCAAGTGGTGAGTCTAACTCATTAGCAAGATAGATTATGGGGAAGACTAAAGCTGCATAACAACTGCCTACCTAGTTATGTGGAAAAACTTGGAAATAAGCTGACTTACCACATACACAATAGATGCCCTTTAAGCTTACCGTCAATTCTACAAAATTTCTGCCTTTAAACAAAGAACTATGCTCACATTCTCTACATCCTAATACCACAACAGTTTTATTTCCCTCCTACTTCCTTATCATACATAAGGATTCCTACTTGGCAAAATCAATGCTCAGCTGGGGAGGTGGTTCCTTTAAAACCTCCTTGCATCTCCCAATAATGTTTTCTGAACTTTCTTTTCCCCTTTCTCTTTATCTGATCTTGTCCTCTGGCTCAACTCATCTACAAAAACTCTTTCTTCCTTGGTAATCCTACAGGTGACATCATCATGCTTTGATAAGTAGCACTCACGCTAGCTATGAGAATAAAGAATGTCATCATATACTCATGCTGATCCCTTAATCTAAAAGATTTGGAAGAACAATAAACATATTAAGCAGCCCACAAATACATATTTGTATCAATGACAATTGGTACATCTTCTAAGTGCTTGTCATAATCAGAATATAACAACTTGATAACCTGCTGATAATACAAGTTTAGAAAGACAGCACAAGAAAAGGAGTAGGACAAAGGCAAATATAAATATGCTGTCCCTTCAGCTGTGGAGGCTGGAAGGTAGCAGCAGACATATCTGTTCTCTACCTGCATAACCTTCACATACTCTAATAACAATTGAAAATAAACATTATAACTATAAACACTCATGCTGTGTGAAGGGTGAAATTTGTTTTCATGCACTGACTTACTGACAACTAGTTTAATTGTGAATGATGTGTCAGTCTCTCAGACAAGACCCATCGACAAAAATGGTATGATCAGATTCTTGAAGGAGTACATCCAGTGTGCCACATCTGGATTTTGTGCACAACTCAGTAGCACTGAGACAATAATCATCAACGTTCGCATCCTCATCTCCTTCTGGGATTGGTAGCAAAGAGGCTGGGTTTATGTCAGCTATCTTCAAACTTGTTTTGGCCATGCCCCCTGCCCCCAGCAACAATTCTTTTTAGGGGTTAGGCCCCCCTACCACTACCTGAAGAACATTTCTGGATGCTGGTACTCTGCATCATCGGCAGCCATCCCTACCTGCATATCCCAAGCCATATCTAATTACATTTGGCAAATAATATTAAACATAATACGAGTTTTTAGCAAGCTGAAGATTTGTGAGTGCCTGTGGTTATATGACAGAATTTTCAGTGTTGCTTTATTTTCTACATAAAATATAATTTCACTTACTATAGATAAAAACATTTTCTAAACTAATGTGACGGGTGTGCCTGTCTTCTCCACAGAGACAGTCAATCTGTGGCTGTATCCCTGCTACTGCCATCCTAAGGTTGTGCTCCACTTCCAGTCTTGAACGATTCTTTGTTCTCAATACTGCAAAAGCTCAGAAACCAGTCTTGCATAAATACAATGAGCTGAATGGCAGGAGAGTTTTGACAGCATTTTCTGTCAAAGCTGATTGTTCTGCAGGCATTTTCAACCAAAACTCCCCCATTGAGAGTTTGCTGAATTGCATCTGCAGTGCATGGTCACTCTGGAACTCAATTAGTTCTCAGTTAAATGGGCTTCCTTTGACAAGTCAGTCGGTTCACCAAGTGCAAAGCAAACCAACTCGATTTCAACCGGGTTATGAGTCCATGGATGTCTTCTGACATGTCAGAGATGCGGCGGCAAACTGTTGTATCTTAGATGGGTATCATTTTTAACTTCTTTACTGCTTTTTCCCCAGGCCTTCTCTTAGCCACATGCCCTTAGCCAAGATTTTTGTTTTTGGCTATGTGGTATGCCACTTGGTATGAAGCTTTCCAGGCATTTGTTGGGGTGAATGCCACATTTTTCACTGTTTCTTTCTGTTGTGTCATCTGGTGCAACTTCCTGGCAAAAAAATCTCTACTCTTCCCAGTTAAAAAGCCATGTTTCATGTCCAAGTAACGCTTTAGTTTGGTTGGTTTCAAACTGTCGTTAGCTAAGGTGACACCACAAATCATACAGTGTGGCCTAACTTCTCCAGTAACAGCGATGCAGGTGAAACGTAAGTTCAAGTAGGAGCCATCATACTTCCTCAATTTTGCAGCTTTTCTCTCGCCATCTGTTTCAGCCTTTCGTTTTAGAACCCTACCATCTTTTGGCAGCAGGAAACAATCCATGTCAAAAGTGTGCGTGACCTGAGATACAAAATTGGGAACCCGCCAGTTAATAAAAGCAAGCATGTGCTGTTGTTAAACACACAGCTGCAATTGGACAACTGCATGAGGTTGAATACATTTTCAAACTTTGCAGTTTCAAAAAAATTATTTGTCAAAAATGTCTTCCTATTATAAAAAAAATATGGATAAAAGCATAGCCCAGTTCAGATGATTCAAGGTATACATGGGTGCTCAACGACACGCTGCAGCATGTCCATGCTGATACCACTAACATGGCTGCATAGTTCATTTTTGTAAAGGTTAGAAAGGAGGAACGTAAGCATTGTCCCTTATCCATCACTCAAAAAAAAAAAAAATGTGTCCTGCTAATGGTCCTGCTACTCAAATAGATGCTCCTGCTACTCGAATAGATGTCTTCTGTCTAGCGCTCAAGTGTTTTTTTTCCCCTTGCAATGAAGAAACAAAGAAAAAATAGTTTAAGAAATGTACTTGTATGTTCTCAATATGTCTGGTGTGAGACATAATAAAAGACCCTTCCCCCAAAAATCACAATGTTAGTGATAGGTAAGGGAATGAATGACAAGCCTAGAAATTACCTGGTGTGTGGTCCAACATGCAAATAAAATATGTGATGATATGTTATGAGTTTTTATGCCTGAAGGCTGATAAAAAATGGAATGAACTGTAAGTGAATACTTTGGATTCTGGCAACCGAAAGCACCAAAGTGATTTCAGACAGGATTCTTAAGCCCTGGCTGTCTAGAAAACAGAAACAGACAAATGGCCATTACACTTCTCACTGTTGGATCTGAAGAGTTTCAAAAACATATCTGTCCTACATTGCTGAAGTTTACTTTACACCATAAGAAGGTGCGTGTATGCTTTGCCTGCTGAATACCAAGTGGGCTGTGGTGGGTTAAAGGGCGGCCCTGGACATCCGGTCCAAGAGGGCTCAGATAGAAATAGCGCAATGGGCAGTGTTTTACTACCCTTCACAGCCTCCACATCTCATGTGAAGTGCAAAAAAACAGCCTGAGGCATGACCAGTATTTTGGTGCCTCTGTGAGCTTTGTGGTACTGCATCAGGATATAGCAAGCAAAAATAAAAAATAAAAAAAAACAGACATTCACCTAAAATAAGACAACCCTAGTAATAACAGTATCTAGCTAATTATTTATACCAAATCTGCACTGAATAATTAGAATCTAAAATGATTCAATTCTGAAAATATGCAAATGAATGAAACATTACTAAGGTCTAGTTGCCTTCTGAGTGTCTCAGTCACTCCTGTTCTTCCCTTCACACCACTTTCCTCAGTAGTGTCTCACCCTTTTAGACATTTTTGCCTCTTTCTTACCCACAACCTTATAACCATCTGCATGCCTCAACCCTCATATTTTTTTCTTAAGTCCCCTCACTTTGATCGCTCGTACATGCACTTCCATGCCGCTCCTTGACTTCACGCACTCTCCTGTAAGCACTGAGTTTTCTTTAACTTTCGTACTTGTTATTTTTGTCAATATTTCAACAGCTATGTATTGTCTTACATGACTTGCACATGGAATCACAATTATATTTGGCACACGTGACTAATGCACTGTGTGCAATGCAGTGAGGCCAAGAATTGGATGAGCATGTATTCAGAATACTTTTATGACTGACAGGTACTGTGATAAACGTGCACTTCCCAGAATGTCAACTCAGAGCTCTTATCTTGGATCAATTATAAACACCACCACAACCACAACTCATAAGACACCTAGAGGTGACTCAGTTCACAGTATGTCACTAATACGTCACATGAGAATAATTACAGAGAAACATCCTATAAAAATCAAGCATTCACCCTGAGGAATTGTGGCCTGCAAGGTCAAGAAAGGTCAATAAATTACAAGGCATTACAGATACTCAATCACCAACCTCATCAGAAATACTTTGATGGGAAACCTTTAGTGAAAAGTGCCTCAAGGCCAGTGCCTGTATCCACATGACTAAAATTTAGTGACTATCGGACAGTGGTGTGGGGTGTAGAGTCGTACGGTAGAGGGTTGTAGAGTAGAGTGGAGTGTCAACGTGGAGCCATGTATATTGGAATGACATAGTGGTATGTTAGAGACATGCAGCAATATGTATCATGCATTTTACCGGTTGCAAATTGCCCAATTCTGCGCGACCGATAAAATGCGTTTCGATATGAATTAATTCCAGCTTCCGATTCGGTAACATGTTACTGAATCGCAATTTGGAATTGCAAAAACATACTGAGTTTATATTAGGACTGGGCATGCTCAGGACATCCCTTCCTAATACCTAATCGCAGAGGTATGCAAGAATGTTTTTACCAAAATGCTGTCGCAAAACAATTGCATTTTACCACCTATTTCAAATAGGTGGTAACCCACTCACAAATGAGATAGGAACCTCCTTAAAATATAAAAAGAAACTTTAAATTTTTCTTTTTTTAAACACATCCTGTTTTACTTTAAGGAAAACGGGCTGCATTAAAAAAAGATAGCTTTATTTAAAACCAATGACAGACATGTTGGTCAATTAGGTAATCGCTATTTGGAATACTGATACATCTGGCCCCTGGTGTCAACAAGGTTTACAGCCTCAGTGGGCTTATCTGTATGCATGAGGATTTACCATGGGGGAAAGAGAGTCACCTTGTTATCAACTGACTGGAGCACTTAACATCACACACACATACAGAAACAAAGAACCATACACGTGTAAATCAGTATGTAGAAAGTGTTGTCAAAGGGGACTACAAGGTGTAAGATTCACATGTTATCCATGCTGGTAGGCATGTTTTAACAGTGCTTGGTCGGGGAACAGAAACTCAGGATTCAGAATGCTACACAGTGGTTAGGGTTGATTTTACTATCAATAATTTATATCTACCCAAACATCTCCTTTTTTACCAAAATTAGAATAATCAAAGACAGGGAAAAATCATAGCTTTCTAACCTGTACCATGGAGTTTGCATGCAGTTGTTTGTTGGCAGTTCATAGGTCACTGTGCTAGATTATGAATGAACTGCACAGTAACAAAGGGAGCTCTGTGACAAGATTAGCATCCCACTGAGCACTGCATATAAAATACTGCTCTGTGATCTGCATATACACGTTCTTTGTGGCATGAGTCAAAACTGCCACTAGTCAAAACCCCATCTCTTTCCAGCAGGTGCCTTAATCACCACATATTGGCACCTTTATTGTTGCCTGAAAGTGACAGGATATATGAGGAATTCTGCAGTGCTTTCAAAACTGCTGCACTGCTACAAAAGCACCCCCCTAACTAGCCCCCCCACCCTTCCAGGGGAGCTCTTGATGCCCAGTACGGCCTTGCATCATCCTCTTGCAATTTAAAATGGCTCACAAATTAGAGGAGAAACACAGGGCCTTGATAAGCATTAAAATATTGTGCAGCAAGGCCAGTGAAATACTTTGGACGATTTGTAACCCCAGCCCAGTCAACCCACCCCTCTTTAGCTGGCATTGAAGCCTCTAAAGTGAATAGTCGGAGAGTGTGTGACCTTTACAAAAGCTGTTGAGGCTTACCTGCAATACATTTCTGTCTTTTGTCCTGGGAACCAGCAAGGCAGTGAAGGAAAGAAGCGACGGTCGTTGGCAGGGGCCAGGAGGTGAAGGGCAGGACCCAGGAGGCGAAGGGCAGGACCCACGAGGTGAAAGGCAGCAAGCAGGATCCAAGCGCAGCAGACAGGCAGTGAAAGGCAGCAGTGGAGATGTGCCACTAACTCCACAGTAGTGGACATTCTAGAGCTTTATGAAGCTAAAATTTGTGGCATTTCCGACCCCTTCAGTGCTGCTGTCCTGTGATTTGTGAAACGTCATAGCTCATGGTGCAGGCTCATAATTGGCTGCAATGCTGGTATCCTCCAGTCAGAGAGCTCCATTACAAATGGGTGTCAAAAGGAAACGAAACAAACGTACTTTCAACATTGGAAAGTACACAACGGATGGTGAAGCATTCAGGTGAAGTGTGTGCCCCCTCAGGAATTAATGCGCGCCCCCCATTGGGGGCACGCCCCAAAATTTGAAGACCTGTGGTTTATGGTATTAGATGGTCTGACAGAGACATTTTCTGCAGCTAGAATGGTTCTTTTATTGCGGTGAAGGGGCTGCTTGTCAAATGTTATGTGTGTAGGAGGTTTCAATTGAATTGGGGACCATTACAATTAGTGGGTAGTCCATCACTATTCCTTCTGTTTGCTGAAGGGTAAGGCTCACCGCTGCAACTATTTTGAGGCAACCAGGCAGTGCTGGAGCACCTGGATTAAACGTCACTGAAAGTTACCCATTGTGATGCTTGGACTCCGCATGGGTCTTTATTATCACAGATAAAGCACACCCCTCTCTCTCATGGCAAAAGAGCATAACGTCTTTATTATAGTCTGGCATTTCAAGAGTGGGTGAGCCACAAAGTACGTTTTTGAGCTCCTGGAAGGCTTTGATGCTTTTATCTTCCTTTGATATTAAGTCATATACATCAGTTTGCATCGGCCTCAGAAAAAGGCTTTTCCACAAAGGAAAAATTTGGGATCCATTGTCAGAAAAAGCAAACTAGGCCCAAGAACATCCTTACTTCTCTCTGTTGGTCAAGAATTTCAGCTTAACAACTGTTCAAATGTATTTGTGGGACACTTGCCTGGCTGTCTTCTCTAGCTGTCCGAGATACGTATCTTCCTTTTGACAGTACTCTAATTGTTTAGGGGAGACTTTACGCCCATTTTAGTCTGAATGGTTGAGGTAAGCAACAGTGTCTTTTCTATAAGCTTCCTTGGTCATCAATGCAATCAGGAGATCATCGTTGTAGAGGATCAAGTTGGAACTACAGAGTACATGCAGGGACTCTAGATTCTTTTTAAGTATCTGTTTGAAATAAAATAGTCTTTCAGTGTACCCTTTGGGAGCACAACACCACACAATAGCCTTCTCTTGGCTCTCTTTGTGAGGGGAACCAATAAGAAAGCTGGACAGAGATCAATGATTGTGAACCATTTAGCTTCTCGGGGAATCTGGAACTAAATCATGGCAGGGTTTGGTACCACAGGATAGCAAGGAATGACAATTTGTTTTTGTTTTTTCAGAAATCCTAGACTCTCTTCCATTTTCTGCTTGCTTTTTTGGAAAGCCATAATAGGAGAGTTACATAGACTCCGGATGATTTCCTTCAGAATGACCTGTTCTATCATGCTCTCAATTACAGACGTGTTTCCTGCAATAGCTTCTGGGATCATCTTGTAGGGTTCATGTAAGGAAAAACTGCATTGGGCCGAAGGGTTATCTTTAGGGGTTTTGCACCCTTAATCAATCCAATCTCTCTCCCTGTAAAGTCCCAAACATCACCTCTCACTGTTTCTCTCAGATCAATGGGTAAGTCCTCTTTGATAATCACCAGATACAACCTGATGACAGGTTCCAGCATCTCTAGTCTGAATTCTATATCTGCTGCTTTGATCTGTTTTCTGACTCCATACTGTGTATAGTAAGTGGCACAGTTGAGTTTGCAAAGGAGATCCCTTCCAAACAGGTTTACAAGACACGAATCACACACACCACAAACTGATGTTGCTCTTTGATGTCTCCTATCTTTACTGGGACAGGGGCTGTAACCTGACGGGTACCTTGCTTGTTTGTAATGCCTACAACTTGGATTTCTTTTCCCGTGAGGGGCCGGTTTGGGACCTCAACTGTTGAGCGAGTGGCTCATTTATCTATCAAGAAAAATACAGGATGTCCGTTAACCTCTTCCTCTACATAAATTCCACTCTGGTCCACTTCTAGGACTGCACTTAGTGCACACTCCTCTTCCCCATTCAGGTATTTTCTTTGGGCCATATTAAAGTCTGAGAAACTCTTGAACATCATATTGACTGGGTCAATTTGAGATACCAATGGATTAGGAGGAACCCTATAACTTGGCTGAAAGTGGAGATTTCATGCACCTGCATAGGGCCGGGAGAACTCTGGAGCATGCTAGGTTTTGGGATCTTTGGCATTGGGGATCTGGATGATGGAGGAAGCTCTCCCTGCACCGCAAAATTCCCAGCTTGGGCATCGATCATGACTAGACTGGCATTGTAGTAACACTCCTGCTTTCAATGCCCGACCTTGTTGCAAATGTGGCAAGGGGTAACCTTAAAGGCACCTATGCTAGTTCCTGCTGCGTTACTTCAACTCTCCCTAATCTTGGGGCATTTCTTCCATTCCCCAAGAAAACTCCTTGCATGGTTGTCCCGCTTCTGGGGTTAATTTCTGACTCTTCTAGGGTACATTAAATCCCTTCATTCCTTCATTTTGTGCTAATTGGGTATGCACTATCATGCACTGTTCCTTTAGACTCCTATCGCTTTGCTTCTAACATGTCATTGCAACATTTTGCATTCTGCGGGATTTCATCAAGGGGTTTACTCTGCCAACAAAAAGCACCTTGAACAATCTGGTTGCTATTTTCAGCTTGCAGTCCTTGCACAAAGGAGGCAAGGAATATCCCCATGTAATCTCCAAGTGGATTATTTAATCCTCTATGCTCCCTGTATACCTGCATCCACCTCTCAAAGTATGCATTGTACAGACTCCTTGGGTTCTTAAGAGGTTCAGAAAATCTTGAACCAATTTGTTTTAAAATGTTTTATGACTTCCTCATATTTGGTCATAACCAGGGTAAAGGGGCAATTGTTCCTGCTACCCTAGAAGACTCCTGAGGCGGCCATTCCTTCTGTCTCTTGCATTTTACCAATAGGCCATTTAGGATCACTACTCCAAACAGTACATCCAAATCATTCTACAGGACCTTTGAACATCACAAGATGATATATCTATGTATAAAACTAATCAGGATTTTACCTTAACTTCGGAAAAGAAGTTGAAAAGATCTGTTCAGGACCACAGGACATGTACATGTACATGTGTTCCTCCCTGTTCTTCCCTCAGAGGGTAGTCCCTCACTGCCTCTTCTGCAGCTTCTCTCTCACCTTCCTTGGCACCTTCCTTTTTCTGTTTAACATTAACCTTTCCTTCTTGGACCACAGTTCTCTAAACTTCTGGTCCTGCTCCAGTGCCTAATGTTCTCAGTTAACACTCTTACATGAGTTCTCAATCCCCTCTGCTTTAACAACTTCAGTTCCTTTTCACCCATCATCATCCTAACATTCTCTCACAACTTTTTTCGCTATGTCAAATTGACTCCACACTCATTCGCCACCTTCTCCAATTTGGCATGCCACACTTGCAGCTTCCTTGCTCATGAAGAGCAATTAGGTCTCATTCCAATGTCCTAAGATATCCATCCCAATGTTTTCCATAACAATGTCTTCAAACTCAGCTTAAGTCTCTGTAGGATATGCCTTATATTTGTTGGGTCAACTGGTAGGGTCTTGAATCGCTATGACAATTTGGCCTGATGCAGGGCCGTAAGGAACGCTTGGAATAGTCTGACTCAGGGGAGTACTTGCAACTGCCTCTGCAGGGGAGGTTTCTGAGGTACCTGACAGAAGTGGTATGCTTGTCGAGGGCTAAGTAGGGGTGAAATGGCAGTTTCTTACAAGCTTGGGGGTGCGCAAACTTCGGTACGGGGCTTGGTATCTGTCCTCGTCTCGGCTGCCATCTGCGCTGTAGAACTCAGTGCAGCTGCTGCATTATATGGGGGTGGTTGCATGCCGAGGAACTTGTCTTTGAAGACATCCTCCTCCTCACTTTCTGCTCCTGACTTGCTTTTGGACTTCCCTTTCTCCCCAGGGTATAATTCTTCACTTATCTGCTTCATCTAAACTGGAATCTTGTACAGCAAGAATGCTACCTACTCTCACACAACGGTAGACTCTCAACCTGTGAAAGTTGGCGTACTCCTGTGCTCTAAGGAATGAACTGTCACTAGGCTTGATGAATGCTCTTGTACAATAGAAATGTTACATCCTTCTCTTAGTGTGACTGTTAGCGCCTCACAGTACACTTCACCTTAGAAGACAAATTCAACAGTTCAGTAATCTGACTTGAGGTACCTTTCTCCGGCTTATCCCATAAATGTCACAATTTGCACGTGTTAGATTTATAAATTATAGGATATCATCAACAACATAATAGCTATTATCCACACAAATTCAACAGCTAAAGCCACAAAATATTCTCACAATCTGTCCACTGTGTCCACCACAGTATGCCTACTACACTCACAACGTGCACTGTCTCGCTGCTTTCTTTTCATTCAGCCTTCACATGTCAGTGAATCCCTATAGATACTCATGTCGCCCTTCTTCAGCTATCTCATTCTCCAGAAGCAGGACTGGGTTAGGACTGGGTCAGTTTGTATCTCAGGAGACAGCTGTCTGGATCATGAATGTACAGTAGTCAGTTCTACAGCCATTTGGGTTTAACTAGTACTGATCGGTCTAATTGGAGCCATCAGCTCTGCTACCAGATCTGTCGGTGCACAAACCAGTCTCTCATAACCTTACCAAATATACATCAACGGCTCGGACCGGGAACAGTGTAGTCCCTATACGGACTTTGGTGCTCCCCAACTGGATCTGTCTCTAAT
The DNA here is from genome assembly GCF_031143425.1 of Pleurodeles waltl. Classification (NCBI taxonomy): domain Eukaryota; kingdom Metazoa; phylum Chordata; class Amphibia; order Caudata; family Salamandridae; genus Pleurodeles; species Pleurodeles waltl. The sequence goes on from NC_090440.1 coordinate 1,765,884,632, forward strand.
TTGGATTAATTTAATTTAGTAAAAGGGATTATGACATTCTAAATTACAATGACAGACGTGGGTAAAGATTTTAAAGTTTATGTAAGAAATGATTAAGCAAAGCACATGCAGTATCTCCTAAGCATGGTTAGCGACAAAGTATACAGGTCAAAAGGCGATAAACCCTGTAAAGTTCAATGCAAATTCCAACATAGGTTTGTCTTACAAAATGGGGAATAAGGCTTCCTAGTTATAGAGGAAAAGTATGTCCTTTTATAAGACTTCAGACAAAGAACTTCATACATTACTAGGCATGTACATAGTTCTCACTAATGAGAAACAAGCCAGAAGAAACATTTTACTAAAGAATACATTTGAGAGTTCTCTCATAATACTATTACTTTAAACATAGTCACGCTCACAGTTTACTCAAGCACAATGATTGACACATTGTATAAACAATAGTCTGAGACTGTTGGGATGTCCGTGGTGGGGTTCAGCACAGTGAAAAGCTTCTTGGAATGCTCACCATTTTCTAGTGGGAAAATTGCAGCTCTTTATTTAGAACTGTGAAATAATGACAATAATGATCACATGTGTGGTACAGCGTTACTTCAAGATGGAAGACAGTACATCTTTGGTTAGGTTAGAACAAATTTGATTTCAAGCAGTTTAGAAGCATAAAATATTAGACAATGTTCACACAACTATTGCATCATTTGACAAATTTACATATAATTTGGCAAATATTGAGCATGTTTAATCTTCTGTGGCTATGATTCATCAAGGGCGGGCAAGTTGAAATGAGGAGAGAACATTTTTGTGTGGGAGTAACGTTTTGTGCTCTGTAATACAACTGCATGAAATTCATTAGGCTATCAGCCTGTTAAGTCCTGTGCAGGCAGTCAGGTTTCAGGCAGATCTTAGAAGGAAAAGAATGATTAAATGGGAGAGGGTTCAAAAAATCATTGATTTGTTATTAAGACTTGCTTCGTTTTACAGATCTGCACAACACTTGCCAGACACTTACCATGTTTACCTTACTTGTGATAGTTGGAGTTTCATGCAAAACCATCAGGTACATGTAAAGGTTTTGTCAAAAGGCAGCAGTTCCCAATTTAACTACCAGACAAATCTTTGCTTTCTACTACAAAAAACAACCTTCAAATGGATTTTAACAAACTTGGAACTAAAACTTTTCTCAGGGAGGTTATGTTGCTTGGTTTGGAGTGAATCTGTTAAGTCGTTTTCAAGAGAGTAACAATAATGTGTGATTGGGTTTGGAAGTGTTAAAGACAGAGATAGCTGGTATGCTAGTGTGCAGACAGTCTTCAAGCCTAGGTTTACAGACTTTTCAAGGACCTATATTTAAAAAATAAAAGCCCATATTGAACAAATAAGCTTTTGGCTCTTGTTGTCCATTTCGAGTCCACAGTGCCCGTTTGGTCTGTGAACCCTTTAAAACATGGTTCAAAAATAAAATAGTCAGGCTACAGACCAGACACTAGGGGCAACCCATGCTCTGCATGTTTGAAGGTTAAGTATAGCAGATGTTGGCAGTAAGTTAGCAAATTATTAGGAAATGAGAAATTACCACTATTTTGCCCTACCGCCCCCCCCCCCCCCCCCCCGAATTGTGCCCAGGGATGATAGATTTGCTTGAAACTCTATGCACAAAGGGTAAGATGAACATTCTAAGGCTCTGCCAGTTTCCATACACCCCACGATACAGCACCAAAGATATTAGCAAATAGCAGATTTTTGACCCCCAACTTTAACACTGTCCCATTGTCAAATCAGCTACCATTTTAGGGGTCAGTGATTAGGGAGACAGAAATTCAGCCTTTGAAATTCAGCAACTTTTTGGACTTTTGGACTTTTTAAAAATTATTTCAACTGGGGGGGTAGACATTTGAGGCTCCTCTATAGGGCCTCAGTCCGTAACAGTGTGCCTACCCTTCCCTTTTATCCCCCATTTGTTTTAAAAAAACATCTGTAGTCCATAACTTGCACAACAGACATGGAAACTATAACTCACTCACCAGATGCAATGCTCATGACGTCATTAAAATAAAAAAATCAAATCCCATGTTTTACCATCATAAGTATGATCTTTGCTTCTTGGGCTACGTGTTCTGGGTCAACTAAAATAGATGTCTGTAAGATATGTACTTGATAAATAGCATTGAACGTTCCATACATGTATATACAAAGTATAGTATGGTATTTCTTGTAATTTTTGAGGGAGTGATGGTGCATTATGTCTTAATCGAGGCTACACCTTTTATGACTTATGCCACCTCCCCACAATCAACAACAGTAATAAATAGAATATTACACTTTGTGCAGCTTTATACACATATACACGCGCACACATCTTTACCTTTAATGTATAAGGCACCGCAGAGAGCAACATTGCAGGACCCCCTTCCCGAGTATTAACGTTCTTGATTCTTATTTATATCTAAAGATAATAGTTGGGCTGAATCACAAGTCCTTGTGCCCACTACACAACTCAGAGCTCCACGTAGCACTGACACCCATACCTACACTTCATGCAAATGAGTACGCTAGACAAGCCAAATTCTTTCTGCATCTAGAAGAGGTGAGGGCCTTCCTCGCCTCCAAAAGAAAGTCGGACACGGTTTGCACACTTTGCTGCAGCAAGAGATGCAATAACTGTGCTGCAGTTAATCCTGTGAATAAGAGCCCTCTACCTCTGAAGCTAGAGGGTGTGGAATGGCCCAGTAAAATGAAATGCCACAGTACTATATTCTGGGAATCTCAGCACCTGCCTTGGTGAATGCCATAATAGCATGTGGTCATTTTTCAATGTATGTATCTTTTTTGAATTGTTGTTCCTTTGTGAAATTCGATACAGCTTCCTCGCCGTGGCATAACAGCATGCCTAGATCATCCTATGAATGGACCATGTCCAAACGCTGAATGTGTGAATATAAATGCAATTTAACGACAAAGGCTTCTTTGCTGAGACAACCAATGCTGATGCCAATACACTACTATAATACTGTGCAGGCACATCTAAGAAATACAAGCAGTCTTAAATAATAATGGGTAAGTGCTGATCATACTGGAATGTCAAAGTTTCCTTTTCATAAGTAGTGAAATGCCAAAATGGCCCTGATGCATTCACAGTTTACGTCTGCTCTTCCTAAAGAACAGATCTGCTCATTGGCTTTGACAGGGCTCCTGTGCCAGAACAGTGTAGTCTTTAATGAAAGAATAGCAAAACTTGTGTTTCTACCTTTCAGCAAAATGGTTAAGTCAGGAAAACTAGAATTTTTGAACGGGCTAGAAAAACCTATCGTCTGTTCCAAGTAGAGCCAATAAAAATGTTACGCCCAAGGATTTGTTAGTGAGATGAGATTCACTTCTACATAAATCATATGAACCGCCTTCCAGAGAACAGGAGGTCAGATCCCATAGTAACGCTTAGAAATACGTCAACCAATATGAAGAGGAAAAAAACGGAGTCAGCAAGGAAGGAGAACTCACATGAATCCTTTGATTGTGGATATGCAGAAGCTGAAAGTGAGAAACCCAGCATTACCCAGTCATTGGAATCTTTTTGCACTACTCCGGAAATCTGGCACTTAGGAGACTATTTTAGATTGGCCTATATTGTTACCCAGCACATTAGAAACTTTTGTGAGTATCTGGATAGTGCAACCATGTCAGACTAGACCACTCAGTGGTGCGTAAATCATGGGAAAATCGTGCCTATGCCTGTCTCTTCAGCAGCAGACACAGGGCCCGATTCACAAAGGCAAAGCTAGACCAAAAGTCTAAACTTAGACCAAAAGTGTAAGTTTAGACGTAAAGTCCAACTTTACTCATAGTAAAGTTTGGTCTAAGTTAACTTTACTCCGAGTAAAGTTAGACTTTTAGTCTAAGAATACACTTTTGGTCCAAACTTAGACTTTTGGTCTAAGTTTACCTTTGTGAAACAGGCCCATTGACTCTACATTGACCACTGTCACCGGGGGACAGATGTAGGTCTTCTCTAAGATTTAAATGCTGTTGATGCTGTCACCAGTATTTCGCTTTTATAGCTGGTTTGTTTTTGCTTACTGAATACCAAATGACAATAGGGGAGGAAAAATTAATGTTTCACTAGTACAGTTAGTGGTGCTCGTCTCTTTTGTAAGTGTTTTGTCGAAATTCACTGTAAACCATGCATGTTTCTGCGTGTTAATCTCATGAAATGCGTACATAATGCTGAGATTTGTTTTGCCTTGTTTAGCATCTCTTGTGGAAATGTTCCCTTTTTACACAACAGATAACAAAATATAAAAACACATAATCACATTTTTTTGCAGGTGGATTTGAGTGACGTTCATAAAATGGGCACTTTGAGAAGTTTATAAAGTACTTCATGTCTGTCTCTATATATTTAGTACTAATTGCTCCTACGAAAAACCTTCTGCTGACAAATCCTGAAACGAAAAAGGTCTATTAGATCAGTTTCAGCAAAATAAGTGAAAACATCTCACAAGGATTTTCAATTTTTCCTGAAAAAATCCGTAAAATGTTAATTTACAGCATAACTTATTTTTGATTATTTTTATTTCCTATACTCTATGCAAACATTCCAAATTCATATAATTACTCAAACTCTGTGAAGTTTAATGAAGCAGCTTATTGCAACCCTTAACACAGATTTCCTTATTTGTATATGAACATACCTCGTCCCTGTGTTTATATAGATCTGTAGATTTCTAACCAAAATAACACTAGATGGCGGTTTTGTAGTCCCAATTTCTCTGTGCTCCAAACAGCCCAGTGAGCAAAGACAAAGAATGCGGAAAGAACACAGACTTTGTGCTGTGTGTTTTGAAACTTTAAAACTTCTTTGCCTCCCTATCCATTACTGTTTTAATGTGTCTCTTGTTTTCTGTGTAATGCAATTTGTACTTTTAAAGTTATTGTTTTCTTCTAACTGTGAATGTTTAAATTTCTCTCCTCGTTTTCCTCTGTACTGTGCTTAAGCCTGTAGAAGGCAATCCTCCCGACACCCCCACCTGCACCCTTTTTATGAGCTCAAAAGGCAAAATACAACCCATAGGGTACCCAGAGTGTGTTTAAGAGACTGCTTAATCAGCTTTGTGGTGGAAAGTGTATGTAGTGCTCATTTTGGGCTAGAAAAAGTGATTTAAATGCGCAAAAAGTATGATCTTTTGTGGCTTCAGATTTGGGTCTTACCTGCAAGGTTGAACAGGAACTACAAAATGTGGTTAGAACATGTCTGTATCCAAGGAGATTGAGACTTCAGGAGCATCTCCCTGCACACCCCCCACCACCTGCGCACCAGTTTGTGTTTAAGGTCACATCCCCTTGTATCGTTTTCTTACTGGTTGTTGCATCTGTGTTTTCACTGACTTCTAGGGCTAGGGTTTCTTTTGGACCTAGGGCTTGGGGTTTGAGATCTGCTTGGCTGATAGGTCTAGCGTTCTTATTGGTTCATAGGGCTAGGGTTCTATTGGACTTAGGACTTACAGTTAGAGTTCTGATTGGCTGATAGGTCTAGGGGTTCTGATTGGTTCCAAGAGATAGGGTTTCTATGGGTCCTAGGGATTAGGTTTGGCTAGTGCTGTGATTGGTTGAAATGGCCAGGTCTCCCACTAGTCCTATGATTTAGGGTTAGGGTTCTGATTGGCTAGTGTTAGGGCTAGTGTTCCCATTGGATAAAGGTTGCCTGACTTAGGGCTATTTAACCTTAGGGCTCAGGGCGTCTCAGCCCAGACATCAAGGCTAATTGCGTAGAGGAGAAGAGTAGTTGCCTGTTAGGGCCTCTATGGGCCAGGTCGGACCTAATACCAGAAATGCTGTCCTTGTTACAGTCGTCAACCACCAACTTAACCCATCCGCATCCACAAACTTAATAACACACCCTCAGCAAATGCACACTCCTCATTTACAACCAACAAACCCTAACCACACTTCAATGTCTCAGCAACCACTAGAAAACCCCCAAAAAGCACTTCTATATACCCTTTAACCCCAACTGCCACACAATGAATCAGGTGCCTACTCAGCGCAACTAGAATGCCAGCAAAAATGGCGTCCGGAAACGGCCCAATCAGGAAGAAATGGCAAAAACAGTAAAATAGCGCTAGATAGGTGAAGGGGATGTCGATAAACACGGGCACAAGAGAAGGATAATAGAATAGAATAAAAGTACAGCAGTTAAAATCAATGCTAATTTTTAAAAAAGCCGCTTTGCAGCCAGAGATGTCATGTACCTCTCTGAATTACAGCATTCATCCATGACAGGTTTTTAAAGAAAGGTGAACAATGGATGGAAGTGAGGTACTTTACCTCCCTTCTAGCTGTTTTGATTCCTCCTTGCAGTGAGAGTAATATGGGCAACAATTTTGAAATCAAGAACACCATTCTAAAATACATTGCAACTGTGGTGCCTATAACGCTATTTAAGCAGTAGTAGGAATGAGCACCAGGGACTAAGAACATTGAATGGTGCATCTGGGGACATGCAGTCTGTGATTATCAGGTCATGTGATCAACAATTTAAATGCACTGGCTTTATGATTACTTGGATTATTTCACCTGTGATCAAGGCGGTTAGAGCCGAAACGCGCCAGGAAGAGAAAAGAGCTGTTTTTCACTCCTCAATAAAGCGCTTGAATTACACTCTAAACAGGTGCTTCAGCTTACTTTGTTATGTTAATATATATACCTATATATCTATATATATAGATATATACAAACACATTATTTTATGCTTAACATGTATGTAGGTCAATACATATTTTCATATAAGTTATTTGACTAGATGCTTAACCCCTTCGCTGCCAGGCCTTTTCCCCCTCAGGTGCCAGGCCTTTTTTTGGCTATTTTAGGCAGTTCATGCTTAGGCTCTCATAACCTTTTGTCCACATAAGCTACCCATGCCAAATTTGCATCCTTGTTTTCCAACATACTAGAGGTACCCAGACTTTGTAGGTTCCCCTGAAGGAGACCAAGAAATTAGCCAAAATATAGCATATGTTTTTTTAAATGGGAAAAAAGGGCTGCAGAAGCAGGCTTGTGTTTTTTTCCCTGAAAATAGCATCAACAAAGGGTTTGCTGTGATAAAATCACAATCTTCCTAGCCTTTAGGAACAGGAAGACTTGAATCAGAAAACCACATTTTCAACACACTTTGGGCATTTTACTGGGACATACCCCATTTTTACAATTTTTTGTGCTTTTAGCCTCCTTCCAATTAGTGACCGACATGGGTATGAAACCAATGCTGTATCCTGGGAAGCTAAACATATCTGAAAAGTAGACAAAAATATAAATTCAGAAAGGGGTCATTTGTGTAAATCCTACAAGGTTTTCCTACAGAAAATACCAGCTAAAATAAAAGAAAAATTGAAATTGAGGTGAAAAAAACAGCCATTTTTCTCGACGTTTTACTCTGTAACTTTATCCTGCCATGTCAGATTTTCAAAAGCAATATACCGTTACATCTGCTGGACTCTTCTGGTTGCAGGGTTATATAGGGCTTGTAGTTTCATCAAGATCCCCAGGTGCCCAGAGCCAATAAAGGAGCTGTACCTTGCAATGGGTTTTCATTCTATACTGGGTATACAGCAATTCATTTGGTGAAATATAAAAGTGAAAAATCGGTATCAAGGAAACCTTTGTATTTCCAAAATGGGCACAAGATAAGGTGTTGAGAAGCAGTGATTATTTGCACATCTCTGAATTCCGAGGGGGGCATACTAGCATGTGAATTACAGGGCATTTCTCAAATAGAAGTCTTTTTTACACACTGTCTTAGATTTGGAAGAACAAACTGTAGAGAAAGACAAGAGGCAATAACACTTGTTCTGCTATTCTATGTTCCCCCAAGTCTCCTGTTAAAAATGGTACCTCACTTGCATGGGTAGGCCTAATGCCTGCGACATGGACACATCCCATTTTTACATTGAAATATGACGTGTTTTGGGGAAATTGCCTATCTGTGGATTTTGGCATCTAGCTCAGCCGGCACCTAGAGAAACCTACTAAACCTGTGCATTTTTTAAAACTAGACAGCTAGGGGAATTCAGAACTGGGTGACTTGTGGGGTTCTCACCAGGTTCTCTTACTCAGAATCCTCTACAAACCTTAAAATTTGGCCAAAAAAACACTTTCCCCTTACATTTCAGTGACAGAAAGTTCTGGAAACTGAGAGAAGCCACAAATTTCCTACTGCCCACGTTCCCCCAAGTCTCCCGATACAAATGGTACCTCATTTGTGTGGTTAGGCCTAGTGCCCACAACAGGAAATGCCCCAAAACACAACGTGAACACATCACATTTTCCCAAAGAAAACAGAGCTGTTTTTTGCAAAGTGCCTAGCTCTGGATTTTGGCCTGTAGCTCAGCCGGCACCTGGGGAAACCTACCAAACCTGTGCATTTTTGACAACTAGACACCTAGGGGAATCCAAGATGGGGTGACTTGTGGGGCTCTCACCAGGTTCCGTTACCCAGAACCCTTTGCAAACCTCAAAATGAGGCCAAAACAACACTTTTTCCTCACATTTCGGTGATAGAAAGTTCTGGGATCTGAGAGGAGCCAAAAAATGTCCTTCCACCCAGCGTTCACCCAAGTCTCCCGATAAAAATGGTACCTCACTTGTGGGGGTAGGCCTAGTGCCCATGACAGGAAATGCCCCAAAACACAACGTGGACACATCACATTTTCCCAAAGAAATCAGACCATTTTTTTGCAAAGTGCCTAGCTGTGGATTTTGGCCTCTAGCTCAGCTGGCATCTAGGAAAACCTGCCAAATATGTGCATTTTTTAAAACTAGCCCCCCCCAGGGTTTCCCCAGGTCTCCCGATTAAAATGAGACCTCACTTGTGTGGGTAGGCCTAGTGCCTGAAAAAGAAAAATGCCCGAAAACACTATATGGACACATTAAAATTATCAAATACAAAACTACCTGTTTTTGTGGGGGGCACCTGTGTTTTTGGTCCTGGGCTCCGCAGCCATATAGGGAAGCCTACCAAACCCAAACCTTTCTGAAAACTAGACTCCCAAGGGAGTCCAGGGAGGTGTGACTTGAACGGATCCCCCAGTGTTTTCTTACCCAGAATCCTCAGCAAACCTCAACATTTGGCGAAACAAAAATACTTTTTCCTCACATTTCGGTGACAGAAAGGTCTGGAACCTGAGAGGAGCCACAAATTTTCTTCCACCCAGCATCACCCCAAGTCTCCTGATAAAAATGATACTTCACTTGTGTTGGTGGCCCAGGTGCCTGCAACCGAAAAAAGACCAAAGAGATTGACGGGATAGCACAGCAAGTTGATAAGCACATATTTTTCTTTTATACATCTTTAGGCTGACTCTGCTTTGGGGACCCACACAAGTGAGGTATCATTTTACTTGGGAGACTGACGAAACGCTGGGTAGTACGAAATGTGTGCCGGAGCAGTGATCCTAAAAAGAAAAGTGAGAAAAATATGCTTTTTTAAGCAAATTTTGAGGTTTGCAGAGGAGTCTGGGTAAGAAAATGTGGGGGATCCACGCAAGCCACATCCTCCCTGGACTCCTTGGGGTGTCTAGTTTAAAAAAAAATCTGCGTTTGGAAGGCTTCCCTAGATGAAGGCCGCACCCGGGACCAAAAACTTAGGTGCCCGCCCCCCCAAACACAGGTAGTTTTGTAAAAGATCATTTTGATGTGTCCACGTACTTCTGTGATATTCCAAACACTAAACTTGTGAAAGGAAACGCACTTAGGTTAAGAAGACCCCTCACCCACCCACCAAGTTGTTGGCATGCTTCATCATCGGGGTCCCACTGAGACACCTAGCGTGCCATGGGTGTGCTGCGACGCCTGATTACAGTGAAGAAGGTTTTGTCTTTTTTACCACACATACTGGTTGGATTTGGCACGAGGGTGAGTGAAGGTTCGGGAGATAAAATTTTATTAACAAGAGATTTCACAAAAATGAAATGCACTGTTACTAACAGAAAAGCCAAAAAACTGAACCAATGACTCACAGCTTGTGAGCGGTAAAGCCGCGAAAAGGCACCAACCGCTTTACAGTCCATTCACACACCTTTCATACATGACATGTACAAGACCATTCACGCCGCCAGCCACGGGACCCAGCACATTACAACACTCGCATCGACAGACAGCGCCATTCAAGGGCCCACCAAGCCTGATACAGCAATCACACCAGCTGATGGGAGTGTGTGGACTGGCGTTTGGCTGGCACTGCCAGCCAAGCGCCACTCCACGCACACTGCCAGCCAAGCACCACCCCATGCACACTGCCAGCCAGGTGCCACCCCATGCACACTGCCAGCCAAGCGCCACCCCATGTACACTGCCAGCCAAGCGCGGCCCACGCACACCGCCAGCCAAGCGCCACCCCATGCATTCCGCCAGCCAAGCACCACTCCACGCACACCACCAGCTAAGCACCACTCCACCCACACCACCAGCCAAGCGCCACTCCAGACACACCGCCAGCCAAGCACCACTCTAAGCACACCACCAGCCAAGCGCCACTCCACACTCACCGCCAGCCAAGCGCCACTCCATGCACACCGCCATCACTTTTTTGTTTTTAAACAACAAAGAAACCACTAACTAATTATAAATAGGTACAAAACTTCAAACACAAAAGCTCTAACTGAATAGATGACAGTAATGCCAACAGTGAAACTGAACATATGAAAATATAAAATGGCAGTTTACGCTCACTGTAGTTCCCATTAGTTCTTCTGTGTGTGGTAACTCCTGAAACAGCCTGCCACACACAGCCCAGGCTTTGAAGGACATTCCAGGCAGTAAATCCGGCTTTCCCTCCGGATATCTCTTCGGGCACAGACTCTACATTTCTTAGCGGGAAAGTCTTTTTTTGGGAGTAGGAGGAATCTGATTAGGAAAGTGACAATCTTTCAATCTAGCCACATCCTCCACAATTGCTACTCTAGGAACTCTTGCATGATCCACCATAACAAGGCTCTCTATCACTGACTCCTGAAATTTAACAAATGTCATCCTTGACTCAGGGGAACAATCCTTAAACACAATAAAAGCATTAAAAGTTGCTAGATTAAACAAATGAATAGTCAACTTTTTATACCACACGTAAGACTTACGAACAGCAGTGTAGGGTTCCAACCTTTGATCTACTCTATCAACACCACACATGTGCTTATTGTAATCTAAAATGCACACAGGTTTGCGCACTTCAGCAACTTGACCCCAAACAGCCACAGGTGAAGTACTCTCATCATGGATGGTAGTTAGCATGTACACATCCCTCCTGTCTACAAATTTTAGAGCCAGCAGCTCATCATTCTACAAGGCACTGCACTGCCCCCTCTTGAGTTTTTGACAGACAAACTCCCTTGGATAGCCTTTCGGGTTACAGCAGATTGTGCCACAAGCAACAGTGTCCACTCTGAACAATTCCTTGAACAACTGAACTCCGGTGTAGAAGGTATATCCGTTCAAATGGTGACCTTTGTTAAACAGTTGTCTACCAAGTTCCCACACAATTTTCTCACTAACTCCAAAAGTGGGCGGACAACCAGGGGGGTCAGTACTGTAATCCCTACCAGTGTAGACCTGGAAATTATAAGCTCGACGGTTGCGTTTAGTGCAGATTGTGCCACAAGCAACAGTGTCCACGCTGAACACCTCCTTGAACAACTGAACTCCAGTGTAGAAGTTATCTACATACAAATAGTGACCTTTGTTAAACAGCCGTCTACCAAGTTCCCACACAATTTTCTCACTAACTCCAAAAGTGGACTGACAACCAGGGGGGTCAATACTGGAATCCCTACCAGTGTAGACCGGAAAATTATAAACATATCTGTACTACTTTCAGACATCATAAACAATTTCATTCCATACTGTGCCCTCTTGCTAGGAATGTGCTGCCTAAAAACCAAACAACCCTTGAACGGGACCAAAGACTCGTCCACACGTATTTCTTTGCCTGGCACATAGACCTCTGAAAACTGATCTACAAAATGATCAAGGACAGACCTAATCTTAAAAAGACGGTCACAATCGGGGTGATCTTGTGGCAAGGCTAAAGCATTGTCAACAAAATGCAGCATTCGAAGAAGAAGCAAATACCGATTACGAGTCATTGTTGCAGGAAATACAGCCGTTGCCTTCAATGGACTAGTAGACCAATAAGAAGCCAGTGATGGCTTCCTTATCAACCCCATCAAAAAAGTCAAATCCAAGAACTTTTTCATCTCTTCCAAATTTGTGGGAATCCAATGGGAAGCTCAAGACTGAGGCCCAAGTCTGGCAGCCTTGTCCCTCAAATACTGCTCTCCATACAAATTAGTCTGCTCAACAATCTCTTCCAAAAATACATCGTCCATAAACAACTCAAAGAAATTGACAAGCAAAACGTTTACCGTATTTACTCTACACCCTGGGAGACTAGTAAAGGCAGGCAACTGTGGCTGCTCCATGTTCGGGGCAACCCAGGTGTCAGGTCTTCCAGTGGGAAGCCTTCCATCCATTGGCTGCTGCACCATTGGCACATCTGTGTCCTCCTCAAAAACAGGCCATTCCTCTGCACTAAGTGGCTTCCTCATGAGAAGACTCCTCTCTGACAGAAATCTCACTGCCAGAATCTCTCTCTTCCTCCTCTGCCTCAGATGCAGAGTCCGTCTCATAATCATGGTCAGAAGATGACTCAAAAGCATGCCAACAACATGCTGAGCGGTCACTCTGTGGCTAGCCATGATCCTTTCTAAGAAGTGTAACGTGACAAATGCACCAACAATAACCAGCACTGTCTAAAATAAGTAATAAACAAAATGTGGCTTTATCACAAAGAGTTATGTACTCTAAAACTATACCACTCACTTGCCTGAAAAAGCTAGACTCACCAGCAACTACTGCACAGAGACAGCAATCACCAATGATAGCCCACTAAAAAGAAAAGCATATTAGACATAAGACAACACGAAAATCATTGTGCACAAATCTAAGGACATTTTCACACACAATCCTGCATTTAGTACACCACCTACAAACATGACATTCATGCATGGCAAGAGTACTCCTTGGAGTAAATTTACTTACATAAAACATGCAACTACGCAAACTGCAGGTCAACCACTGCCAAAACGAGCCACAGCAAAGGAAGCAAAAGCTTTGAACTAGAACAAAAATGAGAAATAAACTGTTATAATCACAAATGCAAATACTTCGCCAGTTGAGAAACACCCCACCACCAAGTGGTCTCTGGGGGCAGATGGGCCTAAAAAACACACCAGGCTGATCTGCCTCTAGGGGGCAGCAATGGCCACCAGTACTGTGCTGAATCCTTTGCTCAAGGGGCCAAACCCCACCACAAAGTACACACAGAAGATTTCTGGTGCAAAGTGGATTCTGACCCCCTTGGGGACAGATGAGCCTAAAAAAAAAAGGCTGATATGCCCCCACGGGCAGACCTGCCCAAAAGTATTTCTACCACTTTGGGGGGGCAACCCTTGCCCAAGGGGCCATCCTCCCACAAAAAAAAAAAAAACACACAACATCCCTGGTGCCTTTGTGGCTTCTATCCCCCTGGGGGCAGATCAGATTAAAAATAATGAGCCGATCTGCACCTAAGGGGGGCACAAATGGTGTCAAATATTATACTTTCTTGGGGGAGCGGCCTTGCCCACGGGGCCGCCAAGGGCCGCTCCTCCAACACAAAAAACTCACACATACAAAATCCCTGGTGCCTAATGGATTCTGCCCCCCTTGGGGCAGATGGGCCAAAACAATAGGCGCGTCTGCCCCCAAGGGGGGCACAACTGCCCAAAAGTGTTTCTCCCCCTTGGGGGGGGAGGGGGGTGGCCCTTGCCCACTGGCCGCCCCCACACAAAAAATCAAACTGCACAACATCCCTGGTGCCATCGTGGCTTTTACCCCCGGGGGCAGATCGACTTAAAAATAATGAGCCGATCTGCCCCAGAGGCAGGCAGAAACTGCGTAAAATATTATGCCCCCTTGGAGGAGCGGCCCTTGCCCAAGGGGCCGCCACCCCGCACAAAAAACACACACAAGCACACAAACAAAATCCCTGGTGCCTAGTGGGCATTCCTGTTGCCCCATCGCATCACGATTGGGCAGCAGGAATGCTAAAAGAGGCATCGAGGGAAAGGAAAACCCTTTCCTTTCCCCCGATGCCTCTTTTGAAGCAAACCCCCGCCGGGCGGAAGAGAAACTTACCTCTTCCTTCCTCGAAGTGCTGGAAGCAAATGGTTTTCAGCGTGTCGGGCGGCCTCTAATGATGACAGCACGCAACACGCTCGGATGTCATAAGGTGGGGGCGGAAGTGGAAGGGGAAGCGTTTCCTCTTCCAGCTCTGCCCTGGGGGGGTTGGAGGGAGCCCTCGGGGGGAGCGCTAGCGCTACCACCGAGGGCCGGGGGCAGGACGTAACGGTTACGTCCTGGACACCCGAGCGGTGCTGCCCAGGACGTAACTGTTACGTCGGAGGGCACCCGAGGGGTCAAGGGCACCTGTTTAATTTATTTATCCATCACAGTGTGTAAATATGTTCATAACAATTCCATCTATAAGTGGATCACTATTGAAATATTTAGTCAAACATAAAAATAAAATAAATATATAAAAACATATATAAAAATACAGAAATAAATTAGCTTTTATGTGCAGCAACACCTGAAAGTCTGAATTTCTAACTTTATATTCATACAATCAAATTTTATATTCCTCTATTATTTTCCCCAAAAATGTATAGCCTTTCTGTGTTGTTATGTAGATATGTATCTATACATTTAATAAGTTCAACTCCATCCAATGCACTACTATGTCTCATTCTATACCTCTCTCAATACATCCTCTACCTCCACTCGCTGACTCATCCCAAGCCTCATTATATTATTATGTTCTCCATAAGATCCTCTTACTTCCTTTCACCCTCCTTGACTCTATCCCTCCCTCCTTGACTCCAAGCCTCATTTTACAAAAATGATCTCCCTAGAGGACAGAAGAGGTCAGAAAGATTTATCCTTTCCAGAATCTTCTGTCCTCTGCCCCTCCTTTGACTCATCCCAAACTTCATCTAACTAATATGAACTCCTGAATAACACTATCTAGATTCTTCCTCTACCATCTCGACTTTGTCCTATTGAATCAAATGAACAGACTCACGTGTCAACCCCTCAAATTGACAACGTATATTTCCCTGTACTAATCCAGCACTAATCCTTTGGTAACTGGAGTAGCATGCTACTTACCGAAAAGCACTTCAATGCCTCGTCATGGGTAGTAAGCGCTATGTAAATACAATTACATTTACAATTAGTAGGCAAATTGGGCATTTTGTATGTTACTTGTTGCTGAAGTCAGATTTTGACATCTGAGCAAAGTGCACCATGAATATTTTGATTCCTAGGAGCACAAACACCAAACCTCTGAGCCCTCTATATGAGTGTTATGCTTCAGTGAATTCCATCTCAGGACAGAAAGCGAGGGTTATTTTTTTACACATCACTGTATGACTTCTAGTAGCCAACACTGAAACATTTCAACCACATTTTGAACTACAATTCCCATAAGGATTGTGAGAAGAGTGATGAGACCTGGGACACAAAACACACAATATGCTTTGGAATGGTGTGGTTTCTTTTTCTAACCGCAAACTCTGTATTTACTATCATTTAAGCCAAACTCAGTACAACTTCAAGGTTTGGGGGACTCTGTCAGGTTTCTGAATCTATTGCACCCTGCACCACTGCGTAACGGCTCCAGACTGTCTGTATGGCTGTCTAGGATGGTTGGTGCAGTCACATTTGTACTTTGGCACCTGTTGCCATTACAAGTTGGGGTGGACCGAGAGTACTTGCTTTAGCAGTTCATGCATGTGAGACTGACCTTGTGCAACTTCTGCTATTATGTTTCACCTGTGCTAAACTCATCTCTGCCACCTACCCACCTCATTACTTTTTTGATCGTATCTACCTTGCAGAAGAGCTGTAACAATAATTACTCGCTTTGTCGAAAAAACACCTAACATTTCCGTGCTTATATATTTGTGCCCCTCCTTATTTGGCTTCAGTACAGAAAAAGTAACCATTTGTCAACAGAAGTTATTTTTTTTGTCAGGATATATGTACCCTTTGCAATGGCATTCCCTTACAGACTTAATATTAGGGGGCTGCATTACTCTTTGGAGTTCATATATACTGCATCATGCAAAACGTCAGCCCAAGGCCACGCCTCATCTTACAATATGGAAGTAATTCGGGAGAAAATGATCTCCAATATTTGGGAGCAAGACTTTTTAGCGGCTATTAAGAGCACTGTCCAACATTCAGTCCAGAAAACACTTTCAGTCTAATTGTCACCAGCTAAAGGCAATATCTGCTAATGTACTACTGTCATTCCTCCCAAGGATGGATGAGGATGACATGTTCAACCAGGACCTTAAAAACCTCTCCGCCACTTCATACTAAGGCCGATGGCTAGTAGATGGCCCCAATTTCACACTTTTCACAAACTAAATGTGGCCTTCTTAGCTTGCTATTATAGGAGATTCTGCTCTTCTTTTTTCCCTGCTGGTTGAGGAAATTGCAACCCTCCCTCAGACCCTAGCTTCCAGTGCACAGATTCTGGTCATTCTGATACATGTGAGCACCAAAGTCCTTGGCATTTTACTTTCATTGGTCCTAAATAAGCTAGAGATCTTGACATTGGTATTTTTGATCCCCAAGATAATCCTCCCAAACTCCAGTTCCCATGAGTGTTTATGTCCATCTAAAAGGTAAATGTCCCACATTGTGGCCCTTTATGTATAGTCTTGCCTCCACAGGTCATCTGATAACGAAATAGACAAACACCTTCTGGAGGAATGTGCTGGATCTTCTTTGGAGGAGAAGGTTGTGGCCACTCAAAAAATAGACCCAAACATATTACTTTTATAGGAACGTTTGAGATAGGGTGATGTTAGAAGACCAGACATGATAGGTTATTAGATTTGGTAAGTCCATGGACCAACATGCTGAAAATGGTGGTCTATGCAAAGGAGCAAGGAGTTGCAGTCACCCTCAGCATTAAAGAAGTATTGGCTTAATGAGCAATAAGCATATTAGGTAATACATACTCTGAAATTTCCTCTGAGAGATGCTAGTTCATCATACTTTGCCTTGACTCTTGACATGGAGAGCTCACTCCTTATGCAGCATGTCATATTATGAATGGTCTTCTCTTGGGAGAGCATTTTGTAAAGGAGCTTGCCTGTTTTGTTACTACTGTTATGGATCAACTCTACTTCAAGAGAGCATTTAATTACGACTTTATTGCACGGGCTGGTCATGGCATGGGCCACACTGGAAGACTCTTTTTACAGCAGGACAGATCTTCCAAAAGGCTCAGAGGGTAGGACAGATGGACATTAGTCAGATCAGAAAGGCTTTGGTAATTTCTCCCATTCTAGTGATGGGCCCAGCAGGTACCATAAATGGTCCTCCAGAGGAACTTCCAATTTCAACCCTAGATTGTCAGGTAACTGTTATCCCTTTTTCTTGTCTTTTATCTTGTCCCATTAGGGATGCAACTGGCAAAAGATCTCCCAGGACGTGTTGGTTGTGACAACAAGGAGGACTTTCACATCCATTTTTATGGCTCCTCGATTCAGCCAGGGCTTCCGCAACAAATTCTTTGGTTTGCTCTCAGAAAAACAAGATAGTGGGTCAAGAAATACCTGCTCACCTCAAGAAAGGAGTACTTACTTTTTTTTCTTCCATTTATAAGCTATTAAAGCAGCACATAATTGGCGAAGTAAAAGGGATGAAATTTCAGACTAGTAATCAACATCCATGAATTCAACAAATGGCTAATTTACTTAAATTTCAAAGTGATTTGTGTTTATTTCCCTTCCAAAGCCCTTCAGCAAAATTAACTGAGTGGTCATTTTGAACCTAAAGGCTAGTTACTTGCCAATCCCTAGCCATCCTCCCAATATGAAATTTATCCACAATATGTTTCATCCACCCAATATGAAATGTATCCAGTTTCAAGGATGGGAATAAGCCTGTGAGTTCATTGCCTTTCCATTTGGTCTCTCATTGCCCATGTTGCTTTATCAAACTGGAGTCAGTGATAGAGATACTGATGGGGAACTGAGTTTCTTGATTATATACTTTGATGTCATAATCATTGTTTAAATTGGATTACTGGTTGCGGGAGTGAAACCCTACTCAAGCAGCAACCACAATTTCTGTGAGGGTAAAGTCACAGCAAAACCCAAACTACCCTCTGTTAGCTTTGCACAAAGTAGTCTGGCTAAACTTAGAGGGAACGTGTAAAGTATTTATGCAGCACTTGAAACAGTAATAAAGTGAAAACACAATGCAAGAAAAATCCCACACCAATTTAGAGAAATAGAGTAAAGTGTAATACATTATTGGACACCAAAACAACAGGAATCCAATCAGTAGACCCCAAGATATGCAATTCTAAAGATTTATGTGAAAATAGTGCCTAGAAGCACAAAGCGCCACCGGTGGTTATCTGGTCAGGCCTGACTGGGATAAAGTCACAAATTCAGGCCAACCATAATAGAGTGTGGGCCGGCTACAGAGACCACGCTAGGTCTACTAAACAAGTGTACATTAAATCCTAGTTTGCAGACGATTGTAAGATCCAGTTTTGAGGATGTGTCGCACAGCAGCAGTTCTAAGGAAGCTGCATGGCTGTGATGTGAGGTTCTGTGCATTTGTCGAGGATGCAGATGAAGAGGGGCTTGTGATACAAAGTTCTGCACCAAAGAAGCTGCGGGGCTGCGGGGCTGCGATGCGGTGTACCTCATCATCATTGAGGAGGCCATGGACGAGGATTTTGCCATGAAAAGGCCTGTGTTGAGGATGCGTCATGCAGCATCGGTTCTGAGGAGACTACAGGATGTAATGCAAAGCCCTGCATTTGGGATGCGTCGCTAAGCAAGGGTTCCGAAGCAGAGCTGTGTGGAGATGCATCACGCCGTGTCGGTTCTGCCCATGGGACCACAGCTGAGCTAACAGAGCACTCTCGAGTCCAGGTACTGGGTTCAAAGTAGTTGGAGCCTTTTCTGGCCCTGAGGCTCTAATAAGGCCACCATCCAACTAGCCATTGGAGTCACTTTGCTGGTCCTGGGATCAAGATGCAGGTCCAGTCTTTACATTTAGTAAGCAGGGCAACAGAGTAGCAGTCCTTCTTGCAGAGCAGCACAGCAATCCTTCTGAGTCTTCCACTAATCCAGAGGTATCTTGAGGAGTTGGGTCTGAGGGTCCATTATTTATACATGGAGCTCTGTTGAAACAGGAGAAGGTTCTGGAGGTTTCCATCTTTAGAGCTGCTTGGAATTTCCAGCATCTCTGCCCTGGCCATAGCTTGTCTGGGGTCACAGTAGATTAATGTCAAACACTTTGTGAATGTGCTCAGGCAGAGCCTTTGTGATGTGCAAATGTGGTAGGTGACATATCCTCCCCATACCAAGTCAGAGATGGTCCATCCTGCCACCACCTATGCCCCTTTGTCTCATTGTCTGCAGTATACAGAGACCAGCTACTAGCTACTCCTAGCCATGTGACCTAGAAAACAGGCTGCAGGCACCAAATGGTTGCGATAAGAAAATGCCAACTTTCTGAAAGTTACATTTTCAGAATTTTGAATACAAATTTGACTTTGAAGAGGGGTTTAATTACAATTTGATATATACCAAACTCACCATTTCCACCTGCTCCCAATTGAATGTTATCACTTATTAAATGTAATAAGTTAACCCAATGATACCCTATGGGAGAGGCAGGCCATGCAGTAGTGAAAAACAAATTTAAGGATGCTTCATTACACTGCACCCTGCCCTATGGGCTGTTTAGGACCTAGCTTTGGGGTGACATATGTATAAAAGGAAGGTTTAGGCCTGGCAAAAGGTTTACTTTGCAGGTTGAAATATCATTAAGTGATGCAGGCCTACTATTAATCTTTGGGTAAATGTAGTATCAGTTTACTGGGGAGTTATAAGTAAATTAAAATTGCTGTTTTGGTGTAAGCCAATTTCATCATGTTCAAAGGAGAGGGCACATGAACTTTAGTACTGGTAAGCAGCGGAAGGTGAAGTGCACAGAGTCTTAAAGCCAACGAAAACAAAATTGGCAAAAAAAGAGGAGAAAGGAAAAAGGTTTGAAAGACCACCCTAAGGAAGGTCTAAGAATCATTATGTCTCAAGCTCTCTCTCACTTTCTTCCCCTGCTTTACACAATACTTTAACTTCAATAATGGCGGTTTCAGAAAGCTTTATTGACAGTTATGCCAAAAGGTATTCCTTCAACTTCTTGCAAGGATCATCCTCATTGCTGTGTATTCATCATAACTGGCAAAATATCAACAGTCCAAAGTCCTAGAGGAGATAGTGAACCAGTTTTGGCAATGATGCCTATACAGTTCTCTCACAGTCAGAGCAGAACACCTCCAATATTCAGGAAATGTGATGAAAGAGTGGAACAACTGATTTCTAAGGGATTCCAGTGATTTCAGTCTGTATCCTCTTCTGTTTGCACAAACAATGTCCCTATAAAGTCCATGCATCATTGACTTCTTTACATTCTGTCTCAATTGTCAAATTGGTCTGAAGGTGATAGAGCGGAAGTAAGCCTTTTCACCATCTGTTATGATTCCTCAGAGTGGGCTCCCAGGTCAGACAACAATGTAAAAATCATATTCTGATGACCACGCTTTAGAGGTGCAGGCCTTGTTTCTATTTCTGTTAGAGCTTTCCTGTGCCTTGCTCATGCTTTACCCCTAAAATCTTCCTTTGTTCCCACCCCTCCTTCAAGGCCACCTGAATCATCCTCAAGCCTTGGTGCTATAGAAATTCCTACATCTAATGGTGCTGCATTTTTCAGGGAATGCTGGCAAATCTTTGGTCTTTCAGAGTGGGCTGTCTTCTTTAGTAACCAATCATAATTATCCAGTACTCACAAACTATCTTCGGGGTAGAGGAGACAATTGTCTGGTGAATGGGATTTTGGTCCGTTGGCATCCGACATTTCTCACCTTTTGAATTTCCTGTCTAGGTTGGCTGAATAGGGCTAACGGTTAGCATTATCAATGCTTACACATCAGCTATTTCATTGGGATGTCCCCCAAATTCCATTTCCCCAGTGGGGTAACAAACAGTCCCTTATCTGCAAGTTCTTAAAGGGTGTAGGAAATGCAACTTTACTGCATGGTCAAGCCAGATTTTTTTCGCCTTTTGTTGGACCATGTATTTTTCCTAGCTTTAGAACTCTGTGCACTTTACCCCTGCCAACCAGATGTAAAGTGCCTGTTCTACCCCTTTAACTACAGTTAAGATAGCTTATTCTTGCTTGGCACGTTTAACTTACCTGTACACCCCTAGTATACTGTATGGTTTAAAAGATGCAGTCAGGACCTGGACGTTAAATGCCACTTCTGGACTGCAGCACCTGTTCTGCCATCCACTATAATGGCAGTGCAAACATGTCTTCAGGCCTACCACTGCTAGCCTGACAACCTCAATATAAACCTGCAATGAGACCTGCTAAAATAGCCCTTTTGACTGGTAAAAGCCTCCTTTTTAAATATTAGTAAGTCACCCTCATGTAGACCTTGTAGCCCATTAGGCAGGGTGGATGGTTGGCATTAAAATAGGACATATAGAAAATGAATGTTGCCATGTCCCTACAGTGACAAGGCCCTAAAGCATATTTTCACTATGTCAGGCCTAGCTGCCCCATGTAGAAAACCAGAGTGTAAATTTAAATACTAAAACTGCTAACTCTGCAAAGGGACCGTTTAGAAAAATATTTAAAAAACTATTTTAATAGTTATTATAAATCCAATTCAATGGTGACGTTAGATTTGTAATAAAAATTAGGAAAAGTAACTTTTAAAAAGTTACTTTACATGCCTGAACTGTCAAAAGGCTTATTAGCATAAGCTTTTGTCAGCTCTCAGCCTGTGCTCGAGCCTTGTATAGGTATGAATGAGATGTGAAATGCCTGTGAGGAGCAAAGAATAGGCTGACCTAAAAGGGACGAGATTACTTTTCTGGGTTAAACAGGGTGTGTGCTGTGGTCTTCTCTTTGACATAAGTGTCAATTCCTACTTTTCAGGTCTGGTGAGTCATATGCAACACGTGGGGCACACTTGGAAGGGAGAAGACAGGATCCACTTTCTGGTTCCTGATGTACCCTGCTTTCCAGACTTCTGTCTGTAGGTTTGTCATGGGTATACTGTAAGTACTGATCTGACCAGTAGCAACTGGACCTGGACTGTACCCTGCTGTTGGCATCTGACTGACACCCTGAGAGTCTCTAAGTGCCTTCTCCCTGAGTACCTGGGGGCCATAGGTGTGTACTCCTGTGGGTGACTGGGAGGCAAAAGACCATGATAGAAGAGAAAATCTTTGACCAAGGTGAACGTGGTTGGTGCATTCGACTCACACTCCATTGCAGTCAGCCTCAAATTTTGCATGAATGCCGGTCTACCACAACCAATTATTATCATAGGTGCTTTTTTGCTTTTTGGCACTATTTTTTTACTTAACCTTTAAAAAAATCATGTCTCCAGTTCTCCTTATTGGATTTTTATCATTTTGTTTATTACATTTTACTACATTTTTCTAATTCAGTTTGGTATTTTTATTGCCTGGTGTTTTGACATTGCTACTATTTTGGTACTTCAGGAATACTTTACACATTGCCCTAAATTATATCTGTTTGCTCGGTTCCATAGCTACAACTGAGTTGGGTTCAGGTTAATTTAGTGACTATGAAGTTTTCAAAGCTTGGCTGGCTAGTGATGATAAGAGGGTTTTAACATTGCTATATGAATGAGTAACAGCCCACCAGGTATTTCCTATACATTAGGCAGGGAAGGGAGAGCCTTTCTGAGGTTAGAAGGATATAGTGCAAGGATGGCAGCAACTTATTTGTGGTATGGGGAGGGTGAGGGTAAGGTATCAACAAAGATGGATGAGGAGAGTGGTAAGAATCCAAGTATTTTTAATTGGGCAAACTGGGAAGACATGTTTAACTTGGTGGTGGGGGAGCCAGCTATTCTATTGTTTTAACTGAGTGAAGGAGAGGAGGGTTCTCCCTAGAGATGGTGCTAGGTATTTTGTTGTTGGGTTTGGTGGGGAAAGGAATGGTTTACCAGGGGATGATGGGTGGCAAGGTAATGTAAGGAGGAACTGAGACATGGGAAGCCATGTTGTGCATGGCTCCGCTGTGATTTCTCTATCCATGTGTTGCTCACCTAAGCTTTTGGAGAGGATTTAGGAATCATACACAACATAAAATTCAAGATGGATAGCTATCAATAACATGGAGTTTCCTCCTCTAGGATTCCAAGTAACATTATAGACAACTTTAGTATTGCTCCTATTGTCTATTTGGTGTCACTTAGTTTCATTCCATAGAGAGCAACCCCTTTATAGATAGCTACCCATCTATATTTATATCTATGTATCTTTCATCAGATTCCATAGAACCTATTGAAAAACAATAATAACTGTCTAAAAGTTAAGTACATATGCTTGCATTATGCAACAATAACAATTAAGCATGTGGTTTTGTTGCCACAAGATTTACAGCCTGATTATGAATATGGGGGTCCTGGGACAGCCGTATCCATGGTGTTCACCTGACCGCCGCTACCTCTGTGGTCTGACCGCCAGGTTACGAAGATGGTCTCCCTACCACAAGTCTGCCGCAACCACCAGGATCTTGGATTCGTTGGCGGCGGCAGTAAGGAAAACCATGATTAATTGAAGCGGTGCCGATGTCGGCACTGCTGTGCTGATCACGAACTGCCTTTCCATCGAGCTGTTCATGGTGGGGACCTTGCCAGGAGAAGCTTGGCGGAAAGGCGGGGAAGGGGCCCCAAACAGGGTCCCAGGGTGATTTTACACATTGGGCAGCGTGGCTGGGGCACATGTGGGCCCCTCTATGCCTGCCCTGCCAGTGTACACTGTTTGCCATGCACAACATTGTGCATGGCAACAGTGTGCCTGAGGTGCATGTGGAGCTGCACAATGGAGGCATGTGCTTCATGCTCACTTTATGAGCAGAAGCATGCTGCTGTAGTGCCACCACTGCCACTGATTACGAGTTTTCCACCTTGGTACCCGCCGGTCAACACAGTAGCAAATGTGTGGCAGCATTGGACTCGGGTCCACTTAGATACAAGTCCAATGCTGTCGCACAGGGGGCCTCCTTAGCACCCTCGGAATGCGCACTGTCTGCCCAGCAGACAGTGTGCATTCCAACGGTGCTGTGAACGGGGGCTCCTGCACTGTCTACAACAATGTCCTAGGCAGTGCAGGGGGCCCCCCGTGTCCCCAGCACTTGTTCTTCACCAGCCTTTTCACAGTGGTTCAACCGCCAAGAAAAGGATGGCAGAGAACACGGCTGTAATCAGCAGGGCAGCACTGACTTCAGCGCTGCCATGGCTGATTGCAACCATGACCGCCGTCATCCTGTCGGGATTAAAGATCCTGGCAGAGATGGCGGTCTCTTGGTGGTCCAACCGCCAGACTTGTAATGTGGCAGTTGGACCGCCACAGCCACGGCATTTCAACCGCTACCGCAAGTCAGGAAATTTTGAGACTGCCAGACTCGTAATAGGGCCCTAAATCTTTAACTAATGAAGTTCAAACTAAAATGGGTAACAAATAGCAAAACAGAAATAATTTAGAGAGTATCAGTACATGCTGAATACATAAACTGCTTCATTGGTTTCTCACAACAAAGTAGAACATGTCTCTGCCCAAAAGAAACACTTTCAATTAAAAAAATATATATATAAAAAATTATAAAAAATAATCATTTAATTTACTTTAAATAAGTTAAATAATAATTACAATGTGTCAAAATAATGTAAGTTACTACATTATGCAAATTTCATTTGCATTAAAATACGTTTCATTTTTTCCTACTCAGCCATTAAACTCATACGTTTCTTAAATTCGTACAAACAATAATTGATTTATATAGAGATTTTTTAGTAAATATAAAATGCTTCCCACGACATTCCTCTTGAAAGACAAACAACCTACCGAAACATATTTTAAATAACATTTTGATAATTACTTAATATAATTTAAATAACTCATAAATTAATGTGCTATTAATTAAACATGCATTGTAATATTTTTGTTTATTTTGAAGCACTTCTTGCCCTTTTCCCTACAAACCTTCAACCTATTGAAGCTATTCTAGCATACCAACAAATTCATTGAAATAAAAACAAAAACATTTTATGACACAAAAATATCTTACAGTAGATTTAAAAAAAAATATATATATACTTATTTATAATTCCAAAAGGTTAAACAGTCAACCTTACATGTACATGTAACAATAATCATTTAACTTACTTTAAATAAGTTAAATAATAATTACAATGTGTAAAAATAATGTAAGTTATTATATCATGCAATATTCATTTGTATTCTAATAAGTTTAATTTTTTCCTACTCATCCATTAAACTTATACATTTCTTAAATTCATGCAAACAATAATTGATTTGCATATAGTAATCAATATGTATAAAATTAATTATTATTTTGTCATATAAAGTTTTTTTTTTGTAAATATAAAATGCTTCCCACCACATTCCTCTGAAAATACACGCAACCTAGCGAAACATATTTTAAATAACATTCTGATAATTAATTAATCTAATTTGAATACCTAATAAATTAATGGTCTGTTAAATAAACATAAATTGTATTTCTTTTTTTATTTGAAGCACTTCCTGCCCATTTCCCTGCAAACCTTCAACCTATTGAAGCTATACTAGTATATCAACAAAATCAACAAAATTAAAAAAATACATTTGATGACATAAAAATATCTTACAGTAGATTTAAAAAAATAAAATAAAATATTTGTATACAATTCTAAAAGGTTAAACAGTCAACCTTAAATGTACATGTAACAAATCCCAAAAGAAGTAACTACATGCTAAGATATTTAATGAAAAGATATTCTCACTATTATTATTCTTTACAAAGTATAAAACAAAGCATTCTTAACCCCTTAGCTGCTGGGCCTTTCCCCCCCCAGTGCTGAGCCCTTTTTTGGCTATTTGGGGTAGTTTGCGCTTAGGGCTTCATAACTTTTTGTCCACATAAGCTAACCACGCCAAAGTTGCGTCCTTTTTTTCCAACATCCTAGGGATTCTAATGGTACCCAGAGTTGGTGGTTTCCCCTGAAGGAGACCAAGAAAATAGCCAAAATACAGTGAAAATTTAGTTTTTTCCAAAAAAATGGGAAAAAAGGGCTGCCGAAGAAGGCTTGTGGTTTTTTCCCTGAAAATGCCATCAACAAAGGGTTTCTGGTGCTGAAATCACTATCTTCCCACCTTTCAGGAACGGGCAGACTTGAATCAGAAAACCAAATTTTTCAACACAAATTTGGCATTTTACTGGGACATACCCCATTTCTACTATATTTGGTGCTTTCAGCCTCCTTCCAGTTAGTGACAGGAATGGGTGTGAAACCAATGCTGGATCCCGGAATGCTAAACATTTCTGAAAACTAGACAAAATTCTGAATTCAGCAAGGGGTCATTTGTGTAGATCCTACAAGGTTTTCCTACAGAAAATAACAGCTGAAATAAAAAAATATTGAAATTGAGCTGAAAACAACAGCCATTTTTCTTTATGTTTTACTCTGTAACTTTTTCCTGCGATGTCAGATTTCTGAAAGCAATATACCGTTTTGTCTGCTGGACTCTTCTGGTTGCGGGGATATAAAGGGCTTGTAGGTTCATCAAGAACCCTAGGTACCCAGAGCCAATAAATTAGCTGCACCCTGCAGTTGGTTTTCATTCTATACTGGGTATACAGCAATTCATTTGCTGAAATATGAAGAGTGAAAAAGAGGTATCAAGAAAACCTTTGCATTTCCAAAATGGGATCAAGATAAGGTTTTGAGGAGCAGTGGTTATTTGCACATCGCTGAATTCCGAGGTGCCCATACTAGCATGTGAATTGCAGGGCATTTCTCAAATAGACGTCTTTTTTACACACTCTCTTATATTTGGGAGGAAAAAATGTAGAGAAAGATAAGGGGCAATAACACTTGTTTTGCTATTCTGTGTTCCCCCAAGTCTCCCGATAAAAATGATACCTCACTTGTGTGGGTAGGCCTAGTGCCCGCGACAGGAAATGCCCCAAAACACAACATGGACACATCCTATTTTTTTTTATAGAAAACACAGCTGTTTTTTCCAAAGTGCCTACCTGTAGATTTTGGCCTCTAGCTCAGCCGGCACATAGGGAAACCTACCAAACCTGTGCATTTCTGAAAACTAGAGACCTAGGGGAATCCAAGGAGGGGTGACTTGCGGGTCTCGGACCAGGTTCTGTTACCCAGAATCCTTTGCAAACCTCAAAAAGTGGCTAAAAAAACAAGTTTTCCTCACATTTCGGTGACAGAAAGTTCTGGAATCTGAGAGGAGCCACAAATTTCCTTCCACCTGGAGTTCCCCCAAGTCTCCCGATAAAAATGATACCTCACTTGTGTGGGTAGGCCTAGCGCCCGCGACAGGAAACGCCCCAAAGCGCAACGTGGACACATCAACATTTTTGGAAGAAAACAGAGGTGTTTTTTGAGAAGTGCCTACCTGTAGATTTTGGCCTCTAGCTCAGCCGGCACCTAGGGAAACCTACCAAACCTGTGCATTTCTGAAAACTAGAGACCTAGGGCAATCCAAGGAGGGGTGACTCGCGGGGCTCGGACCATGTTCTGTTACCCAGAATCCTTTGCAAACCTCAAAAAGTGGCTAAAAAAACAAGTTTTCCTCACATTTCGGTGACAGAAAGTTCTGGAATCTGAGAGGAGCCACAAATTTTCTTCCACCCGGCGTTCCCCCAAGTCTCCCGATAAAAATGATACCTCACTTGTGTGGGTAGGCCTAGCGCCCGCGACAGGAAACGCCCCAAAGCGCAACGTGGACACATCAAAATTTTTGGAAGAAAACAGAGATGTTTTTTGAGAAGTGCCTACCTGTAGATTTTGGCCTCTAGCTCAGCCGGCACCTAGGGAAACCTACCAAACCTGTGCATTTCTGAAAACTAGAGACCTAGGGCAATCCAAGGAGGGGTGACTCGCGGGGCTCGGACAAGGTTCTGTTACCCAGAATCCTTTGCAAACCTCAAAAAGTGGCTAAAAAAAACAAGTTTTCCTCACATTTCGGTGACAGAAAGTTCTGGAATCTGAGAGGAGCCACAAATTTCCTTCCACCCGGCGTTCCCCCAAGTCTCCCGATAAAAATGATACCTCACTTGTGTGGGTAGGCCTAGCGCCCGCGACAGGGAACGCCCCAAAGCGCAACGTGGACACATCCAAATTTTTGGAAGAAAACAGAGGTGTTTTTTGAGAAGTGCCTACCTGTAGATTTTGGCCTCTAGCTCAGCCGGCACCTAGGGAAACCTACCAAACCTGTGCATTTCTGAAAACTAGAGACCTAGGGCAATCCAAGGAGGGGTGACTCGCGGGGCTCGGACCAGGTTCTGTTACCCAGAATCCTTTGCAAACCTCAAAAAGTGGCTAAAAAATCAAGTTTTCCTCACATTTCGGTGACAGAAAGTTCTGGAATCTGAGAGGAGCCACAAATTTCCTTCCACCCGGCGTTCCCCCAAGTCTCCCGATAAAAATGATACCTCACTTGTGTGGGTAGGCCTAGCGCCCGCGACAGGAAACGCCCCAAAGCGCAACGTGGACACATAAAAATTTTTGGAAGAAAACAGAGGTGTTTTTTGAGAAGTGCCTACCTGTAGATTTTGGCCTCTAGCTCAGCCGGCACCTAGGGAAACCTACCAAACCTGTGCATTTCTGAAAACTAGAGACCTAGGGCAATCCAAGGAGGGGTGACTCGCGGGGCTCGGACAAGGTTCTGTTACCCAGAATCCTTTGCAAACCTCAAAAAGTGGCTAAAAAAACAAGTTTTCCTCACATTTCGGTGACAGAAAGTTCTGGAATCTGAGAGGAGCCACAAATTTCCTTCCACCCGGCGTTCCCCCAAGTCTCCCGATAAAAATGATACCTCACTTGTGTGGGTAGGCCTAGCGCCCGCGACAGGAAACGCCCCAAAGCGCAACGTGGACACATCAAAATTTTTGGAAGAAAACAGAGATGTTTTTTGAGAAGTGCCTACCTGTAGATTTTGGCCTCTAGCTCAGCCGGCACCTAGGGAAACCTACCAAACCTGTGCATTTCTGAAAACTAGAGACCTAGGGCAATCCAAGGAGCGGTGACTCGCGGGGCTCGGACCAGGTTCTGTTACCCAGAATCCTTTGCAAACCTCAAAAAGTGGCTAAAAAAAACAAGTTTTCCTCACATTTCGGTGACAGAAAGTTCTGGAATCTGAGAGGAGCCACAAATTTCCTTCCACCCGGCGTTCCCCCAAGTCTCCCGATAAAAATGATACCTCACTTGTGTAGGTAGGCCTAGCGCCCGCGACAGGGAACGCCCCAAAGCGCAACGTGGACACATCCAAATTTTTGGAAGAAAACAGAGGTGTTTTTTGAGAAGTGCCTACCTGTAGATTTTGGCCTCTAGCTCAGCCGGCACCTAGGGAAACCTACCAAACCTGTGCATTTCTGAAAACTAGAGACCTAGGGCAATCCAAGGAGGGGTGACTCGCGGGGCTCGGACCAGGTTCTGTTACCCAGAATCCTTTGCAAACCTCAAAAAGTGGCTAAAAAATCAAGTTTTCCTCACATTTCGGTGACAGAAAGTTCTGGAATCTGAGAGGAGCCACAAATTTCCTTCCACCCGGCGTTCCCCCAAGTCTCCCGATAAAAATGATACCTCACTTGTGTGGGTAGGCCTAGCGCCCGCGACAGGAAACGCCCCAAAGCGCAACGTGGACACATCAAAATTTTTGGAAGAAAACAGAGGTGTTTTTTGAGAAGTGCCTACCTGTAGATTTTGGCCTCTAGCTCAGCCGGCACCTAGGGAAACCTACCAAACCTGTGCATTTCTGAAAACTAGAGACCTAGGGCAATCCAAGGAGGGGTGACTCGCGGGGCTCGGACAAGGTTCTGTTACCCAGAATCCTTTGCAAACCTCAAAAAGTGGCAAAAAAAACAAGTTTTCCTCACATTTCGGTGACAGAAAGTTCTGGAATCTGAGAGGAGCCACAAATTTCCTTCCACCCGGCGTTCCCCCAAGTCTCCCGATAAAAATGATACCTCACTTGTGTGGGTAGGCCTAGCGCCCGCGACAGGAAACGCCCCAAAGCGCAACGTGGACACATCAAAATTTTTGGAAGAAAACAGAGATGTTTTTTGAGAAGTGCCTACCTGTAGATTTTGGCCTCTAGCTCAGCCGGCACCTAGGGAAACCTACCAAACCTGTGCATTTCTGAAAACTAGAGACCTAGGGCAATCCAAGGAGCGGTGACTCGCGGGGCTCGGACCAGGTTCTGTTACCCAGAATCCTTTGCAAACCTCAAAAAGTGGCTAAAAAAACAAGTTTTCCTCACATTTCGGTGACAGAAAGTTCTGGAATCTGAGAGGAGCCACAAATTTCCTTCCACCCGGCGTTCCCCCAAGTCTCCCGATAAACATGATACCTCACTTGTGTGGGTAGGCCTAGCGCCCGCAACAGGAAACGCCCCAAAGCGCAACGTGGACACATCAAAATTTTTGGAAGAAAACAGAGGTGTTTTTTGAGAAGTGCCTACCTGTAGATTTTGGCCTCTAGCTCAGCCGGCACCTAGGGAAACCTACCAAACCTGTGCATTTCTGAAAACAAGAGACCTAGGGCAATCCAAGGAGGGGTGACTCGCGGGGCTCGGACCAGGTTCTGTTACCCAGAATCCTTTGCAAACCTCAAAAAGTGGCTAAAAAAACAAGTTTTCCTCACATTTCGGTGACAGAAAGTTCTGGAATCTGAGAGGAGCCACAAATTTCCTTCCACCCGGCGTTCCCCCAAGTCTCCCGATAAAAATGATACCTCACTTGTGTGGGTAGGCCTAGCGCCCGCGACAGGAAACGCCCCAAAGCGCAACGTGGACACATCAACATTTTTGGAAGAAAACAGAGGTGTTTTTTGAGAAGTGCCTACCTGTAGATTTTGGCCTCTAGCTCAGCCGGCACCTAGGGAAACCTACCAAACCTGTGCATTTCTGAAAACTAGAGACCTAGGGCAATCCAAGGAGGGGTGACTCGCGGGGCTCGGACAAGGTTCTGTTACCCAGAATCCTTTGCAAACCTCAAAAAGTGGCTAAAAAAACAAGTTTTCCTCACATTTCGGTGACAGAAAGTTCTGGAATCTGAGAGGAGCCACAAATTTCCTTCCACCCGGCGTTCCCCCAAGTCTCCCGATAAAAATGATACCTCACTTGTGTGGGTAGGCCTAGCGCCCGCGACAGGAAACGCCCCAAAGCGCAATGTGGACACATCAAAATTTTGGGAAGAAAACAGAGATGTTTTTTGAGAAGTGCCTACCTGTAGATTTTGGCCTCTAGCTCAGCCGGCACCTAGGGAAACCTACCAAACCTGTGCATTTCTGAAAACTAGAGACCTAGGGCAATCCAAGGAGCGGTGACTCGCGGGGCTCGGACCAGGTTCTGTTACCCAGAATCCTTTGCAAACCTCAAAAAGTGGCTAAAAAAACAAGTTTTCCTCACATTTCGGTGACAGAAAGTTCTGGAATCTGAGAGGAGCCACAAATTTCCTTCCACCCGGCGTTCCCCCAAGTCTCCCGATAAACATGATACCTCACTTGTGTGGGTAGGCCTAGCGCCCGCAACAGGAAACGCCCCAAAGCGCAACGTGGACACATCAAAATTTTTGGAAGAAAACAGAGGTGTTTTTTGAGAAGTGCCTACCTGTAGATTTTGGCCTCTAGCTCAGCCGGCACCTAGGGAAACCTACCAAACCTGTGCATTTCTGAAAACAAGAGACCTAGGGCAATCCAAGGAGGGGTGACTCGCGGGGCTCGGACCAGGTTCTGTTACCCAGAATCCTTTGCAAACCTCAAAAAGTGGCTAACAAAACAAGTTTTCCTCACATTTCGGTGACAGAAAGTTCTGGAATCTGAGAGGAGCCACAAATTTTCTTCCACCCGGCGTTCCCCGAAGTCTCCCGATAAAAATGATACCTCACTTGTGTGGGTAGGCCTAGCGCCCGCGACAGGAAACGCCCCAAAGCGCAACGTGGACACATCAAAATTTTTGGAAGAAAACAGAGGTGTTTTTTGAGAAGTGCCTACCTGTAGATTTTGGCCTCTAGCTCAGCCGGCACCTAGGGAAACCTACCAAACCTGTGCATTTCTGAAAACTAGAGACCTAGGGCAATCCAAGGAGGGGTGACTCGCGGGGCTCGGACAAGGTTCTGTTACCCAGAATCCTTTGCAAACCTCAAAAAGTGGCTAAAAAAACAAGTTTTCCTCACATTTCGGTGACAGAAAGTTCTGGAATCTGAGAGGAGCCACAAATTTCCTTCCACCCGGCGTTCCCCCAAGTCTCCCGATAAAAATGATACCTCACTTGTGTGGGTAGGCCTAGCGCCCGCGACAGGAAACGCCCCAAAGCGCAATGTGGACACATCAAAATTTTGGGAAGAAAACAGAGATGTTTTTTGAGAAGTGTCTACCTGTAGATTTTGGCCTCTAGCTCAGCCGGCACCTAGGGAAACCTACCAAACCTGTGCATTTCTGAAAACTAGAGACCTAGGGCAATCCAAGGAGCGGTGACTCGCGGGGCTCGGACCAGGTTCTGTTACCCAGAATCCTTTGCAAACCTCAAAAAGTGGCTAAAAAAACAAGTTTTCCTCACATTTCGGTGACAGAAAGTTCTGGAATCTGAGAGGAGCCACAAATTTCCTTCCACCCGGCGTTCCCCCAAGTCTCCCGATAAACATGATACCTCACTTGTGTGGGTAGGCCTAGCGCCCGCAACAGGAAACGCCCCAAAGCGCAACGTGGACACATCAAAATTTTTGGAAGAAAACAGAGGTGTTTTTTGAGAAGTGCCTACCTGTAGATTTTGGCCTCTAGCTCAGCCGGCACCTAGGGAAACCTACCAAACCTGTGCATTTCTGAAAACAAGAGACCTAGGGCAATCCAAGGAGGGGTGACTCGCGGGGCTCGGACCAGGTTCTGTTACCCAGAATCCTTTGCAAACCTCAAAAAGTGGCTAACAAAACAAGTTTTCCTCACATTTCGGTGACAGAAAGTTCTGGAATCTGAGAGGAGCCACAAATTTTCTTCCACCCGGCGTTCCCCGAAGTCTCCCGATAAAAATGATACCTCACTTGTGTGGGTAGGCCTAGCGCCCGCGACAGGAAACGCCCCAAAGCGCAACGTGGACACATCCAAATTTTTGGAAGAAAACAGAGGTGTTTTTTGAGAAGTGCCTACCTGTAGATTTTGGCCTCTAGCTCAGCCGGCACATAGGGAAACCTACCTAACCTGTGCATTTCTGAAAACTAGAGACCTAGGGGAATCCAAGGAGGGGTGACTTGCAGGGCTCGGACCAGGTTCTGTTACCCAGAATCCTTTGCAAACCTCAAAAAGTGGCCAAAAAAACAAGTTTTCCTCACATTTCGGTGACAGAAAGTTCTGGAATCTGAGAGGAGCCACAAATTTCCTTCCACCCGGCGTTCCCCTAAGTCTCCCGATAAAAATGATACCTCACTTGTGTGGGTAGGCCTAGCGCCCGCGACAGGAAATGCCCCAAAACAGAACGTGGACACATCACATTTTTTCATAGAAAACAGTGCCTACCTGTGGATTTTGGCCTCTAGCTCAGCCGGCACCTGGGGAAACCTAGCAAACCAGCACATTTTTGAAAACTAGAAACCCAGGGGAATCCAAGATGAGGTGACTTGTGGGGCTCGGACCAGGTTCTGTTACCCAGAATCCTTTGCAAACCTCAAAATGTGGCTAAAATACCACGTTTTCCACACATTTCGGTGACAGAAAGTTCTGGAATCTGAGGGGAGCCACAAATTTCCTTCCACCCAGCGTTCCCCCAAGTCTCCCGATAAATATGATACCTCACTTGTGTGGTTAGGCCTGGTGCCTGCGACAGGAATAGATCACACAACGGTCAATGTTGGTCCTTACGTGAGGCAGCTGTTGACCCTGGGGTGATCCATTCCTGACACAGGCACTAGGTGTAGGCACTCAAGTGGGGTAGTGTTTTTATCAGGACAGGTGAGGAGTCACTGGGTGGTAGGAATGTTGTGGATCCCAGTATATTCCTGTAGTTTGTGTGACAGAAATGCGAGAAAAATAGAGGTTTTTTTCAACATTTCAGCTTTGCAGGGTATTCTGGGTAAGAAAACTTTGGGGAATCCACACAAGTCACACCTCTGTGGATTCCCCCGAATGTCTAGTTTCCAGAAATGTTTGGGTTTAGTGTGTTTCTCTATATGGCCGCAGAATCCAGGACCAAAAACACAGGTGCCTGCCTTACAAAACCAGTTTGTTTTGCCATAGACAATTTTGATGTCTCCACAATATGATTTGGGTGGTGGAATTTGGGGCTGAACTAAATTGGTGAGCTCCCAAGAGAGCACTCTCTCTGCTTGCCGCCGCATTCACCTGCTCTCTGGGTTGGCCTAACCCACTATTACCCAGTTGCACGAACAGCTTGCGAAGGGACAGCAGGACTGTCCTCATCACCTCCCTCATAATGTACTGGAAGAGGAGTTTTCGAATGGGACTCCTCTGACTGAAAAATCACTCCCAGAGTCTGCACCATTGTCCTATCCCTCAGATGCTGTCTCAGTATCTGATGTCTCAGTCTCTGATCCTATGTCAGAGCGGTCCTCTATAACCCGAGTGCAGGCAGCAGTCATCCATCAAGATGCCATCTCTGCTATTGGCTAAACTGTTGCTCTAAAACACTAGCCTACGTAGACAGTCACAAAATCGATGGTGTGTGTGAGATACGTGCAACAGTAGAGGCCACCTTACCTGCGCTTCTTCCCTCAATCAGCACGTACTTTCAAGACACTCAAAAAACACCTTGTCACATACCATTCGTCACAGTCTTTAGCACCTCCTGCGCCCAGTCCAACAATCATTATTGGTGCTCCCACTCCCTCCTCCTCGGATTCCCTCATTACCACCCAGCAAAAGTGCCCTTCATCTCTCCATAGACTTTACTAATGTACTCAGCTATTTACATAAAATACAGATGTGCTCTTTGCAGTAGGCATATAAACCTTCTGCGCTTCTTTATGGCACTAAAACTGCCACTAGACAAGTCGGACCCTTTTCCCCCCAGGGAAACCACACACATATTGACAAAAGTGATGTATATATGACAGCCAACCACCTGAAACTCAACTCAAGCAAAACCGAAATAATCCTCTTTGGCCCTCACCAAAAAAACCTGGGACCCCCCATGGTGGCCCACCACGCTAGGCCCTGCACCCACCCCGCCAACTACGCACGCAACCTCAGCATCATCCTAGACTCCTCCCTCTCTATGACCCAACAAATCAACGCTCTTACCTCCTCATGCTTCAACAAACTCCGTATACTGAAAAACATTCAAATGGATCCCCACAGAGACCAGAAAAACTGTCACTCACGCACTCATCAGCAGCAGGCTTGATTACAGAAACGCCCTCTACGCCGGCACCACTCTAAAACTCAAGTGCAAACTACACGCATCCAGAACTCAGCAGCACGACTCATCCTCGACCTCCACCGACACGAACACATCTCTCCACACCTCAAATCCCTCCACTGGCTCCCCATTGACAAAAGGATCACCTTCAAGATCCTCATCCTCACACACAAATCACTCCACAACACAGGCCCTGCCTACCTCAACGAGAGTCACCTTCCACACCCCCACACGAAACGTCCGTTCAGCTGACCTCTCTCTCGCCTCTGACCCCCGCATCAAACACACCACCACCGGGGGCAGATCCTTCTCCTACATTGCACCCAAAACATGGAACACACTCACAACCCACATTCGCAAGACCCCAAACCTACTTCTTTTCAGGAAGGGCCTCAAAACCTGGCTTTTTGAACAGTGAACCTCCTAGCCCCTTTCCCTCCCCCCCGTCCGTCTCCCAGCGCCTTGAGACCCTCACAGGTGAGTAGCGCGCTTTATAAATCTCTTTGATACAGATCTACCTATATATATATATATATATAAATATATATCTACATAGATATATCTATAGATATATCCATGTACCTAGATATATCTATCTACATAGATATATATATATAGATATATACATATATATTTTTTTAGTTGTTGTATGGTTTCCTTGGGGGCCAAAATGGCCCCCAGGGAAACCCTACAACATCTAAAAAAAAAATTGCCCGCACAGGGGGTCACCCTGCCCACGGGCGACCCCCTGTCATTTCATTTTTTTTTGTTTTTATTTTTTTTTTTCGCGCCCCCCCCCCTGCGATCGGGGGCCAGGAAACCGTTTCAGAAGGCCTCATAAGAAAGGGGAGAGTCTCCCCTTTCTTACGAGGCCTTTTCAAAATGTTTCCTGACCCCCCCTATCGCAGCTGTGCTGCGATCGGGGGAGCCAGGAAACCTGAAAGTGTTTCCTGGCCCCCGATCGCAGCACAGCTGCGACCGGGGGCCAGGAAACACTTTCAGGAAGGCCTCGTAAGAAAGGGGAGTGTCTCCCCTTTCTTACGAGGCCTTCCTGAAAGTGTTTCCTGGCCCCGAGGCCCGAACGTGTAAAAGGCCGTTTTCCCCATGAAAGCAGGAAGCGGCCGGAAGGCTGCTTCCTG
This sequence comes from Pleurodeles waltl, assembly GCF_031143425.1. Lineage (NCBI taxonomy): Eukaryota > Metazoa > Chordata > Amphibia > Caudata > Salamandridae > Pleurodeles > Pleurodeles waltl. Next base: position 1,765,921,389 of record NC_090440.1, read on the forward strand.
CTTTCATGGGGAAAACACCTTTGCAACGTCAGCGCGCCTCGCGGCGCGCTGACGTCACAAAGGGGCGGGTGGGGGGCGGGGGGAGACACGGTAGCTTCCGTGTCTCCCGGGGGGGGGGGAAAAAAATAAAAAATCCTCGGGTGCGACGCACCCGAGGATTTATTAATGCCCTTCCTGGTGTCGGCCACTGGTCGTGACCCGCACCAGGGAGGGTGTGTGGGCGTCGGCCAGTGGCCGACGCCCGCACTTAAGAGGTTAACTTCGATATTGTGTCCCATGTTGTTCCGGATACCACAATACTTAGGAAAAAATATAATAGTTCAAGAATTTTCTTGAGTCAATATTAAGGTAGAACACCACAGTGACAACATAGTCATTTCCAACTGGTTTAATGATTTATGTTTGGGATCATAACCATACCTTCATCTGAAATGAAGTATATTCTTGGTGGTTTCGGCAGTGTCAAGGGGTAGCCATGGGAGCTAAGTTCTCTCCATCGTATGCCAATCTCTACATGGGCCAATTTGAAAAAATACACCTTTGGTCTAATTGTCCGACACATCTAACCCAACACATTCTTTACTGGGGGAGGTACATTGACGATATCCTTGCCATTTGGACTGGCAACATCCCTGACCTATACTCACTCATACAATACCTCAATCACAATGAGTTTAACTTAACATTCACTCATAAGATGGACACTACTCGGATTGAGTTCTTGGATCTATTATTGTATACTACTGACAACAAGATTTTGGGCCTGATTCCAACTTTGGAGGACGGTGTTAAACCGTCCCAAAAGTGACGGATATACCACCTACCGTATTACGAGTTCCATAGGATATAATGGACTCGTAATACGGTAGGTGGTATATCCGCCACTTTTGGGCCGGTTTAACACCGTCCTCCAAAGTTGGAATCAGGCCCTATGTCTAGACTTTACAGGAAACCTACTGCCTGCAATTCTATTCTGCATGCACAAAGCGCTCATCCCCTCACCCAGATCAGGGCCATTCCATATGGGGAAATGGTCAGGATTCGACGTAACTGCACTGATACTGGTGTTTTCAAGCAGGAACTCAAGAATCTTACCAACCGCTTCCGAGCTAGGGGTTACCCCAATAAACTTATCTCAGGAGCTAGCAAACGCATTGCTAATAAGAATCAACACGATCTACTAATGAAGAGCCCTCAGAACCCGGGCACAAAAAAAACCTCCAACCAGAGACCGGTCTCATTCATTACCCAATACAGCCCTTCGAGCAGGACAGTGCTACGCATCCTTAAAAAACATTGGCACTTGCTTAAGCTGGACACGGGTCTCAAAGACTCTATAGGCGACTCACCCACCTTAGTGCACAGCAGGGGTCGCACACTTAGGAACATCCTATGCCCCAGCTTTCTCTGCCCCTCCGCTCCCACACGCCCTTTGGGGTGGATGCCAGAGAAACCAAATGGTTTTTACAAATGCGGCAGCTGCATTTCCTGCCAGTTAGCCCTTAACAAAACCACTTCCTTTTCCTACAATACCGGAAAAACGTACCACATTAGGACTTTCATAAATTGCAACACTAAATATACTGTTTACTGTCTAATATGCGTATGTGGTTTGGTCTACATTGGTAGCTCGATACGCCCACTGAAAGAACGCATTCAGGAACACATCAGGGCTATCAGAAATGTCAACACTAACTATCCCCTTGCTGTTCACTTCAATGCTGTCCATGGAGAAAACTATCTTTTAAGGGTTAGATTCCATGGCATAACTCAGGTCCCCAACTCACCAAGATGGGGTGACAGAACCAGGGATCTGCGCAGATGCGAGGCCAAATGGATCATAAAACTTCGTGCTGTCGAGCAAGGCCTCAACACGGACCGTGAACTACACTTTTTTCTGACATAACTACTCCAGCCTGCTTTCGTTTATCTGACATTGCATCCTATTCATTTGTGCACATTTCCCAGGCGGAAGTCCATCACTATACACAACGACATCAAATCTATCCCCAACGTTTGTTTTTTTGCTTTGTATTTAATTAATTTACTTATGTATTCATATATAGATGTCACAATCGATTTTCTGTACTGCAGTCCATTCTTGACTTTTGGAGGCACCATTGCTCGTGTACTCATATGTAAATGGCACTACTATGTTCTTTGTTATTGTACTCGGTGGTTTTCTACCTATGCAGGCACCATTCTTTCTGGCCATGCCAGACGTTACGTCTTTCTTATGTACAGACACCATTGTTAAAATATGGTTACTGTATTATGTACAAACGTTTTTTCTGGCCATGCTAAACGTTACGTCTTTCTTATGTACAGACATTATTGTTAAAATATGGTTACTGTTTTATGTACAGACATTTTTGTCAAATAAGGTTACTTTATTTCGCAGTCTTACTTTTTCACGTGCACCGTTACCTTTGTCATTTCCAATACTCATACCCATGTACACGGTGAACAATTGTTCCACCATATTACTCTAATCACCATTATTCGATCAACCTTCGGCACGTTGTCCACACGACCAACCACTTTTCTTTCCTCCTAGATTTTCCTTTCACTCAGAACTTTAGAGCTCACTATACGGAACCACCATCATCTCATCAACCTCCGGCACGTTTTCTACATTACCTACCATTTTTTCCTTCTTCCTAGCTTTTCTTTTCATTCCATAACTTTAGAGCTCTTTGTAATATCCCCCAGAGATCCTCATCCCATCGGTACACTCCTTAATTTCTTATGCTCAAGGCTTTACCAGTAGCCTTACACCATCTTAAGATGGCCGCCGCCGTACGTGCTCCGTGCCTATGTATTTTTGCTTCCCCTCGTTTTTCGTTTCCCTTCCCTACACCCAATATGGCCGCCATATTTTCACATGGACCCTACTATCTGGTCCCTCTTCTAGTTCGTTAACGTTTCCACTCTCCATAAAGATACGAGCGCTGGTCCTTACCGACCACTAGACTTTCCGAAGACGATTCACCGCGCTTCTACACCCGACACTGATCAGGTATATCCGATACTCCGGAGAATTAGTTTACTTGAATATCGGCTTTTTCCGTTTGACAATCCCCAATTTTTTCACTAATTTAAACATTAGGGGCACCATTGCTTTTTGTTTAGCTCGCTTTGTTACATTTACTCCATTGTTATTACGGCCATTACCGGCACATGCTGCTCCCCGTCTCTGGCGACTTTAACTTTTCCCTGCCAACTACTCCATTCTTGATATTACGAGCATATACTGTTCTTGTCCACGGTCATTCCCTATTGACCTTTTACAAACTCTGCTACCACTGGCATATGCAACTCACCTCCATGCCGTCCTTGATCCGGTTTCACTTCACGGGACATGCTATTATCTAACAACATACGGCCGGTCTCTCTCTCCGGGTTTATCCGGAGAGCACTTTTCATACTCCACCTTTTCACAGCTGTTTCAACTCGCTGCTTGGTTTCATGTTATTTGGGACTCCGGTATTTTGGCACTTTTGACAATCTTGGTACTTTGGAAACCTCCAAAGTTTTCCTTTTACTAGCCATCACACTAGCATTCTGTGATTTTTAGAAGCTATTTCAATACTCTAGTTTCTAACCTTTACCCTTACGGTTCTGGTTTGATTAAATCTTGCTTTTTTATACTTAAATACAAGCTTCCCTTCTTTCTCATGACGTATGTTTGACACTTTTGTAGGTTTGACTTAAGGCTTATTAGGGCCTCCTATACCTGTTACAACCGACGTGCTCAACACCCAATTCACCTGCTGCTGCTCGGGCAGCTATACTACTCTTAGTTTCATTATTACAACAAGGTATGTACACAGTTACTCAATGTGTGCGTGTTTCACATTACTTACTCCCTCTTCCTTTCTGATTTCTTCTGCTGACCAACTTTTTTTCTTGATATATCCCTTCTTTTCTCTTGTCCACGTTCTGATCGTTTCTCTTTGCCCACTCACAGCAGACTTTTTCTAACCTAAACCTCTCTTCTGTCTTCTGTCTTCCCAGATCTTCTTTTTTCGTATTTCAGCTTACTTAGCTGATTACTATATACTACTCTGGCCGGACGGCCCAGGTATGAATTACCCACCCTGGCTGTTCATGTACTATGTCCTGCTTTCTATCTTCCTTTTGGATGTTTGTTTGTATTAACGCATGATCCCTCTCAGTCCGACTCCACTCTCGCACTTATCACAGCTCTCCTTACAGTCTCTTTTTTCACTGAGAATGCTTACCATCCAGCAATTTCTTTGTTCCCAAATTTCAATCACACACTCACGTTGATTCACTTTATCTGATGTAAATTTTTGTATCAACGGTCCCGTTCACACCCTGTTTTTGCCATGTCTAGTCACATCTTAATTAAGCATTGACACTATTCATCAGTCACTTTACTATGTTTTTGGACTTTTTTTCTTGTTCACCAAAGAACCTACTATTTGACGCCACACACTTATATATACCACTGTTTGCTTTTATTATTATTTCTTACAGCCTTGATGAAGTCACTTGTGTGACGAAACACGTGTTGGCTGTATATCTATGATGATATTAAGATTTCTAATCTCTACAAATAAAGACGCCATCTACTAACAAGACTCAAGATTTCTCTTTACCCAATACTTCTTCTAGACCTTCAACACACTACCAGGGATTTTTTATCCTCACTACATGATTGGACAATATACTCTGTGTGCTGTGGCCAATTTGTTCTAATTTTGTCCTTGGGTACTCTGATACCCGCATTTGTGCCTTCTGGGTAGTAGGGCACTGGCCAAGCTGCACCAGATTTTGCTTTATTTCATTACTTGTCAATAAACTACTGTTGTATTGCCTAGAAGTGCGGCACCATTCACCCTTACTACCCTTGTTTTCTTCATATTGTATATTCTGTCTGAATAGGGTGAGCCGCACTCTAGTTAACATAAACTATTTGTTTTATACTATTTGTATTTCTTCTGATTGGCGGGTATACCCCACCCTTAGATTTCACAACATGGCATCATTTGACGACAATCGGGACACCTTAGCTGCGGAGTTATTCTCAAAGAAACCTCTAGCATCACGCACTACAAACTCTGTATCTCTCAAGGAGGGACTGAGACAGAAATTTATCAAACTAGAAAGACTGAGGAAACAAGAGCTAGCCCGCTGGTGGGATATTACCACTCTCAAACGCTACTTGGAACTAAAACAAGTCCCTAGAGGACTACGTGTGATCATATTTCCATCCTTTGAAGACCTTGACCCCGACTTACTTGGGGAATGGGAACACCTTATTTCCTCCACCTCCTTTAGCATGATCAACATACTGATTAAGCATGCTGATAGAAAACGTAACAAACTACTACAGGACATCACATCCCTGGAGGAGGAGATTAAGAATCTCAACCTCCCTGAAGCTACTGATAAAAACTACGCGATTATGAGAGAGATACTCACGGGGTATCAATTGTACATAAAAGACAAAAAAATGCGGAAACTGGTCAGAGATGACAATGATTATACCAATGGTAGGATATACACTTTTGCACGAAAATTTGATCAGGTCAATAGGGAATCCGGCAACAGACACAATAAATCTAACACACCTGCTGGTTCTACCGCGGGTAGCTTGTCTGACATCTCTAACCTATCAAGTGACTGCGGGGAATCACCTGTGGAAGGGTCCTCTGTTAGCACACTTCCACAAAATACAACCCAACAGTCAAGTTATTTTTTAGAGGAACTTGGCCGTTACAGAAAGGGACTACAACAGAACTACAACAGGTCAGGCACAAATACAAACCCACCCGCAGGGGGGGCAGGAAACACCGTAGCAAACAACAGGGAGGGCATGACGACTCGCTCGACTGCAAAAACCCAGAGACCCTGAAAGGTCTCCCCCAACAGCAAACCTCTAGTGCTACAGAAGAAACTGTACAGGTTATGAATCTTTCCAATTTACAACTATCTGTACATGAAATAAACGTTTTAAAAAAAGGTCTGGGCTTCTGTCCTACTTCTCTACCTGATTACACTACCATACACATAGATCTCTTCAAGTTTATACGCAATCTCAAACTGAAGAAGTTTTTCCACAACAAACCAGACATTAACACAACTGTGCACACTCCGTTACCCACTTGCAATCAATCCATTAGGGACTTGCAAGACATCCATACGGTTCTCTCCCTTGACAATTCATCTTCGCCATCACTCAGCTTTAATGAACTATTAACTGAACTTAACATCACACCAAACTTGGAAGTCGACAGTGGGCTTAAACCCAGATCCATGTTTGTCCCCACCCTACCTCCAGATAACAACATCGACGTCTTCTATAAAGCCGTCAGCACTGAACTTTACACCTTAGAGGACAAGACGAACACAAGTACCCACAGACCAAACAAAAACCTCAACCCTAATGAACTTCGGGCACTGCATAAACTCTCCACCTACACAGATATAGTCATCAGGGAGGCTGACAAAGGGGGTAACGTTGTCATTATGAACAAGAATGACTACATCGCTGAAATCAATAGACAACTCCATGACACACAGGCTTACTCTGTGGTGCCAGCCAACCCTCTCCCTGGTATCACCAATTTGATCAAAACGAAACTGACGTCCTGGAAGAATCTCTGTCTCCTAACAGACCTAGAATACAAGTTTATGTACACTGAGGCGCCACGTGCTCCCTGCATATACATCCTACCCAAAATCCACAAACCAGGGGGTTTTCCTCCTGGGAGACCGATTATCTCTGGGATCGGTTCACCCACGGAACACATCTCCGAATACATTGACTCTTTTCTCCAACCTCTAGTACGTAACTTACCTTCGTACATACAGGACACTAGGGATCTGCTGTGCCAACTTGAAGACATTGAATGGACGGATGACTGTGTGTTTGTCTGTCTTGACGTTAGCTCTCTCTACACATCCATTCCCCTTGAAAAAGGTCTGGAAATGCTCCAACTTACGCTTAGTGTCCGCGATGCAACACTTTTTGAACATACACACATGCTACTTGATCTCACACGACTAGTGCTGGAGAACAATGTATTTCTACATGACGGCAGGTGGTTTCGGCAGTGTCAAGGGGTAGCCATGGGAGCTAAGTTCTCTCCATCGTATGCCAATCTCTACATGGGCCAATTTGAAAAAATACACCTTTGGTCTAATTGTCCGACACATCTAACCCAACACATTCTTTACTGGGGGAGGTACATTGACGATATCCTTGCCATTTGGACTGGCAACATCCCTGACCTATACTCACTCATACAATACCTCAATCACAATGAGTTTAACTTAACATTCACTCATAAGATGGACACTACTCGGATTGAGTTCTTGGATCTATTATTGTATACTACTGACAACAAGATTATGTCTAGACTTTACAGGAAACCTACTGCCTGCAATTCTATTCTGCATGCACAAAGCGCTCATCCCCTCACCCAGATCAGGGCCATTCCATATGGGGAAATGGTCAGGATTCGACGTAACTGCACTGATACTGGTGTTTTCAAGCAGGAACTCAAGAATCTTACCAACCGCTTCCGAGCTAGGGGTTACCCCAATAAACTTATCTCAGGAGCTAGCAAACGCATTGCTAATAAGAATCAACACGATCTACTAATGAAGAGCCCTCAGAACCCGGGCACAAAAAAAACCTCCAACCAGAGACCGGTCTCATTCATTACCCAATACAGCCCTGCGAGCAGGACAGTGCTACGCATCCTTAAAAAACATTGGCACTTGCTTAAGCTGGACACGGGTCTCAAAGACTCTATAGGCGACTCACCCACCTTAGTGCACAGCAGGGGTCGCACACTTAGGAACATCCTATGCCCCAGCTTTCTCTGCCCCTCCGCTCCCACACGCCCTTTGGGGTGGATGCCAGAGAAACCAAATGGTTTTTACAAATGCGGCAGCTGCATTTCCTGCCAGTTAGCCCTTAACAAAACCACTTCCTTTTCCTACAATACCGGAAAAACGTACCACATTAGGACTTTCATAAATTGCAACACTAAATATACTGTTTACTGTCTAATATGCGTATGTGGTTTGGTCTACATTGGTAGCTCGATACGCCCACTGAAAGAACGCATTCAGGAACACATCAGGGCTATCAGAAATGTCAACACTAACTATCCCCTTGCTGTTCACTTCAATGCTGTCCATGGAGAAAACGATCTTTTAAGGGTTAGATTCCATGGCATAACTCAGGTCCCCAACTCACCAAGATGGGGTGACAGAACCAGGGATCTGCGCAGATGCGAGGCCAAATGGATCATAAAACTTCGTGCTGTCGAGCAAGGCCTCAACACGGACCGTGAACTACACTTTTTTCTGACATAACTACTCCAGCCTGCTTTCGTTTATCTGACATTGCATCCTATTCACTTGTGCACATTTCCCAGGCGGAAGTCCATCACTATACACAACGACATCAAATCTATCCCCAACGTTTGGTTTTTTGCTTTGTATTTAATTAATTTACTTATGTATTCATATATAGATGTCACAATCGATTTTCTGTACTGCAGTCCATTCTTGACTTTTGGAGGCACCATTGCTCGTGTACTCATATGTAAATGGCACTACTATGTTCTTTGTTATTGTACTCGGTGGTTTTCTACCTATGCAGGCACCATTCTTTCTGGCCATGCCAGACGTTGCGTCTTTCTTATGTACAGACACCATTGTTAAAATATGGTTACTGTATTATGTACAAACGTTTTTTCTGGCCATGCTAAACGTTACGTCTTTCTTATGTACAGACATTATTGTTAAAATATGGTTACTGTTTTATGTACAGACATTTTTGTCAAATAAGGTTACTTTATTTCGCAGTCTTACTTTTTCACGTGCACCGTTACCTTTGTCATTTCCAATACTCATACCCATGTACACGGTGAACAATTGTTCCACCATATTACTCTAATCACCATTATTCGATCAACCTTCGGCACGTTGTCCACACGACCAACCACTTTTCTTTCCTCCTAGATTTTCCTTTCACTCAGAACTTTAGAGCTCACTATACGGAACCACCATCATCTCATCAACCTCCGGCACGTTTTCTACATTACCTACCATTTTTTCCTTCTTCCTAGCTTTTCTTTTCATTCCATAACTTTAGAGCTCTTTGTAATATCCCCCAGAGATCCTCATCCCATCGGTACACTCCTTAATTTCTTATGCTCAAGGCTTTACCAGTAGCCTTACACCATCTTAAGATGGCCGCCGCCGTACGTGCTCCGTGCCTATGTATTTTTGCTTCCCCTCGTTTTTCGTTTCCCTTCCCTACACCCAATATGGCCGCCATATTTTCACATGGACCCTACTATCTGGTCCCTCTTCTAGTTCGTTAACGTTTCCACTCTCCATAAAGATACGAGCGCTGGTCCTTACCGACCACTAGACTTTCCGAAGACGATTCACCGCGCTTCTACACCCGACACTGATCAGGTATATCCGATACTCCGGAGAATTAGTTTACTTGAATATCGGCTTTTTCCGTTTGACAATCCCCAATTTTTTCACTAATTTAAACATTAGGGGCACCATTGCTTTTTGTTTAGCTCGCTTTGTTACATTTACTCCATTGTTATTACGGCCATTACCGGCACATGCTGCTCCCCGTCTCTGGCGACTTTAACTTTTCCCTGCCAACTACTCCATTCTTGATATTACGAGCATATACTGTTCTTGTCCACGGTCATTCCCTATTGACCTTTTACAAACTCTGCTACCACTGGCATATGCAACTCACCTCCATGCCGTCCTTGATCCGGTTTCACTTCACGGGACATGCTATTATCTAACAACACACGGCCGGTCTCTCTCTCCGGGTTTATCCGGAGAGCACTTTTCATACTCCACCTTTTCACAGCTGTTTCAACTCGCTGCTTGGTTTCATGTTATTTGGGACTCCGGTATTTTGGCACTTTTGACAATCTTGGTACTTTGGAAACCTCCAAAGTTTTCCTTTTACTAGCCATCACACTAGCATTCTGTGATTTTTAGAAGCTATTTCAATACTCTAGTTTCTAACCTTTACCCTTACGGTTCTGGTTTGATTAAATCTTGCTTTTTTATACTTAAATACAAGCTTCCCTTCTTTCTCATGAAGTATGTTTGACACTTTTGTAGGTTTGACTTAAGGCTTATTAGGGCCTCCTATACCTGTTACAACCGACGTGCTCAACACCCAATTCACCTGCTGCTGCTCGGGCAGCTATACTACTCTTAGTTTCATTATTACAACAAGGTATGTACACAGTTACTCAATGTGTGCGTGTTTCACATTACTTACTCCCTCTTCCTTTCTGATTTCTTCTGCTGACCAACTTTTTTTCTTGATATATCCCTTCTTTTCTCTTGTCCACGTTCTGATCGTTTCTCTTTGCCCACTCACAGCAGACTTTTTCTAACCTAAACCTCTCTTCTGTCTTCTGTCTTCCCAGATCTTCTTTTTTCGTATTTCAGCTTACTTAGCTGATTACTATATACTACTCTGGCCGGACGGCCCAGGTATGAATTACCCACCCTGGCTGTTCATGTACTATGTCCTGCTTTCTATCTTCCTTTTGGATGTTTGTTTGTATTAACGCATGATCCCTCTCAGTCCGACTCCACTCTCGCACTTATCACAGCTCTCCTTACAGTCTCTTTTTTCACTGAGAATGCTTACCATCCAGCAATTTCTTTGTTCCCAAATTTCAATCACACACTCACGTTGATTCACTTTATCTGATGTAAATTTTTGTATCAACGGTCCCGTTCACACCCTGTTTTTGCCATGTCTAGTCACATCTTAATTAAGCATTGACACTATTCATCAGTCACTTTACTATGTTTTTGGACTTTTTTTCTTGTTCACCAAAGAACCTACTATTTGACGCCACACACTTATATATACCACTGTTTGCTTTTATTATTATTTCTTACAGCCTTGATGAAGTCACTTGTGTGACGAAACACGTGTTGGCTGTATATCTATGATGATATTAAGATTTCTAATCTCTACAAATAAAGACGCCATCTACTAACAAGACTCAAGATTTCTCTTTACCCAATACTTCTTCTAGACCTTCAACACACTACCAGGGATTTTTTATCCTCACTACATGATGGACAATATACTCTGTGTGCTGTGGCCAATTTGTTCTAATTTTGTCCTTGGGTACTCTGATACCCGCATTTGTGCCTTCTGGGTAGTAGGGCACTGGCCAAGCTGCACCAGATTTTGCTTTATTTCATTACTTGTCAATAAACTACTGTTGTATTGCCTAGAAGTGCGGCACCATTCACCCTTACTACCCTTGTTTTCTTCATATTGTATATTCTTGGAGCGTTTGTGCTTGTGATAATATATTTGTATCTAGCCATAGCCGATACTTTTCAGTGAATGTTTTTAAAACTTTTAAAGAAATACTTTATGAAGCCTGGTACCGCCACCATCCGTAATCGCTTGGCCTGCTATTGAATGTACTGAGTGAATACTCTGTACAGTATGTGACCTTCATCAGCTCCCTGGGACCAATCCCCAAAACTCCACTAGTGATGGAAGCTTAGGCCTTTGATTCTTCCCAATAGAATTTGACCTTGCCCAGAAGGCTTGTAGCCTTGTCTACATTACTTTGCTCTCTGACCCACTGGTTGAGGCCTGTACCCATGCCAAGAGGTTACTGGGCACATGAATTTATCTTCAACTACATCTTTTGATCAACCATAACCGTTCTTAGCTCCTAACCTTGCCTTTGGCCACAGCCAGTGCCCACTACTCATGACCCTAGTACCAAAAAAGCAGGACCCACATCCAAACGCAGCTGCTGTTGGACACATTATGGCTTTTGGTCATGCCTTATGCCTAGTCCTTGGTTTCACTACTAACTGGGCACAGTCTTCAGCTGTGCTAATCAGGCACTTGGCTAAGGATACAAAGTTCAGCCATGCCCTGTGCCAGTACATCTGCACCGTTACCAATCGATCACTGGCCATATATAGACCCTTCAATGCTCTCCAACTACAGACCCATCTCCCTGCTACCATACATGGCCAAAGTCCTAGAGAAGCTCATCAATGGATGCCTCACAAGCAATCTGAACCAACACCAACTCCTTGATACAGTATTCCACCTGTCCTAATCAGACGCCTATCCAAGGTTAGAATCTAAGGCCTTGCCCTCCACTAGATCTGCTCATTCCTGACTGGATAGACCCAGTCAGCCTGCCTGGTCCCCTACACCTCAGACACATGCAACCTTATCTTTGAAATATACCACAAGGACCCTCACTAAGCCTGACACTCTTCAATGGATACACGATCCCTCTTGCTAGCATCATCTGCTCCCATGATATCAACGTCCACTTACCTATTTATTAACTTAGGGTTAATATATGGAGCTTGACTTTATCTAAGCCACTTCAGAGTGCCAGAAGAGCATTTAGGGCTCCAGAGTTCAGCTGGATGCATAGTATGAATCTAGAATGGGCATTCTTCGGGCACACTGTAGGAGGCTGGCCCTCTATGTTGTCTGCAAAGCTAGGCACATTGTGCAGGGGGTCCAGGCAACCACACATTGGTTTACAGAAGTAAAAACTGGACCACCTAATACTCTAATTTATGCTATCTTAGTTGAGCAGTTAGACTAATCTTGGAGAAGTGCAAAGCATTTATTATACTTACAGTATCACTAAATGAGAGCACACACTCAAAAGAATAACTTGAGACCAATTTACAAAATTACTTCAGATTTTTATAAAACTTTTAAAACCAAGATCATCAAAATGGGGTAAGTGCTTTTGAAGTTATGAATTTTTGACGTTTTATTGCAAATTTTCTTTTTTGGGCGTAATTACGCACCATAGGAATCAATGGAGAAAATACTTTGAAAATGCATGTAAATGAGGCAGTGCAGTTACCGATGTCTCCTTCTGCAGGTATGTAGAGGTCGTCGGTGGGCATTACCGACCAGGTGGAGAAGTTTAGGCGGCTCCCAGTTTCGGGGGGAACAGCTGCAGAAAATCGTCTGAGCTGGTGCAGGCCACTGTTGGGAACCACTTGGAAAAACATTGCAGTCGTGGACTTAAAGGTAAGTCCGATGGGTCCCGTTGGAATGCCTAGGTTGCAAGGGGTGGGTGACCCTTAGGGCACAGATAGATTTTTGGTGCAGATCGCAGGGCGGCCGGGTACAGAGCGAATCAGTGAGCCAGGAGATGTGCCAAAGGTGCCCCTGAAACCAGTAGGTGGGTCTCTTTGAGGGTCACTTCAAGTTCAGCTGGGGCACTCTGGTGGGAGGTCCAGGTGGTTCCAGAAGTCCCTTAACTGGGGCTTCATCCTGGTTCTTTTTCAATCTGGAATGGGCTGTCCTTCTGGGTTTCTGACGTAAGTAGCTAGGGCTATTGCGTGGTCTGGCCACTGGAGGATGCAGTGCCACCAAATTTGGCACACTGCCAGTGTATGTCCTCACAGTCTAATGAGTGAAGTTTGTCTGGCTGCAGCATCCGGTTCCCTAGTCAGCAGCCAGTCACTAAAGTGGCCTCACTGAGTGTTTGGTTCCTTAATGTTGTAGAGTGATACCTTCACTCAGGAGGGAGATCTTTAGTGATTTGTGAAGCATGAAGATCCTCTGGGGGTTTGTAGAGTCTGTCCAATGTCCAAGCAACCCCTCAGCGGCGATTGTCGAGTCCTGGGTGCAGCATGGAGCTTTTGGGGCCTTTTCTTGGTGCAGCAGGACTTCAGTTCTCGAGCTGTGGGTCTTTTTTGTTGCTGATCTTCTTTTGTCTTTGGCATCTGATTTATTGGTCTAGGGTTGCCCACTAAATACTATACTTAGTGAGCGTTTTTAGGGGATACTTAGTAGTGACCAATGGTTCATCTACCTTAGGGTTACTACACCCACTGAGTTACCACTTTCTGTGGGCAGAAGTCACTTCCCTAAAACTGATGGGCTATTCTCATTGCAAAATGGAAGAAAATGACATGGAGAGGTCACCTCGCATGCAGCACCTTAGAGGTGGTGAAAGCCAGGGTTGGCCACTCCTCCTGTCCTTTGTCTGGTTTCCTGCTGTTGCTCCCACCAAAAGTAGGGGTTTGCAACAGGGGCAGCAATCTGTTGCTAGCAACAGGCCTGGGGGTTGGATTTAAGGGCAGTAAGCCTTTTTGAAGCTTGCTAGCAGGGCAGTGCACATTCCTGAAGGAGGGGGTGGTAGCACCCCTACCCAGAAAGGGCATGGTTCTGAGTCCTAGAGAGCAGGATCTCTCACCCCAGAGTCTCAAATTTGTATCTGGTGATGGCAGGCTGATTATTAGTGGCCAGCAATCATGCCAGCGTAGTTAGCTTTTGCAGGGGGGACCTCTAAGGTGACCCATGGGTACATTTTGTAATATATGCAGTACTAGTACCAGTTTTGATTTATCATTCTGAGTTGTTTGATACCAAACAACCCAGGGTTCAGAGTAGCCATCATGTAGCTATTAAACTTGTGCTGACCAGTGTCTAGCACATGAATCAAAATGGCTGCTCTGTTCACTTACTATGGCCCAGGTTTGGCAAGAACACAGTAGGAGCATATTGCTCATGAATCTATGCCCACACATATCATATAGTGCACCCTGCCTTACGGCTGGAAGGCCTGCCAGAGGGGTGACTTACCTATAGTGCATGCAGTGCATAGTGGACAGGGTACACAGGCTGTGAACCATGTTGTGTTTGTCTTTTAGGATGGTATGAGGACACTCAGGCTGCAATGACAGTGCTGAGTGCTTCTAGATGGAAGGTCCTACAGGGGGGCACACTCTTTGCTGCTGCCCTCAGAGGCCCAAACTTAGTACCCCATGCCCTGGGCACTTAAGAACCATTTATATGGGACTTACAGTGTCAGCTAAAGGTGTTGCCAATTGTGCCAGTATATCACAACAGTTTCAGGGAAAGAGGTCTGGCCCAGGGAGCCTGGTTAGCAGAAGACCTGGGCACTAACAACTTTGAGACTACATCCGATACGAGGCAAGAAGTGGGGGCTAACAATGACAAAAGAGGTATTTTACCACAGACTCTGGAAGCAATAATAGAGTTAATATATTGCATGTTTGAAAAGTTTGTTTTCCAAGAACGTCCATGGCTAAAAGGTAACACATTCCCATATGTAGTGGAGGACAGAGGCTGTTCCACAATTCCAGACCCAGGACTCCCATAGATCTTGGCACATGCTTTAGGGCCAGATGAATCAAACAGTTTTGCAATCGCAAACGGCCCAATAGGACATTTGTGATAGTAAAAACTGCATTTTGGTATGTGTCAAATCCAATTTGCAATTCGGTAATTTGTCACCGAATCGCAAATTGGCTTTGTCACTGCATACCGATTCGATATTAGGACGGGGGATATTAAGGACGTCCCTTCCTAATACCAAATCGCAGAATGTTTTGTGACCGTGAATGCGGTCGCAAAACAATCGTGAATGCATGCAAAAA
This sequence comes from Pleurodeles waltl, assembly GCF_031143425.1. Lineage (NCBI taxonomy): Eukaryota > Metazoa > Chordata > Amphibia > Caudata > Salamandridae > Pleurodeles > Pleurodeles waltl. The sequence goes on from NC_090440.1 coordinate 1,765,936,869, forward strand.
CATTTTTTAAGAGCAGGCAGTGGTCCTACGGACAACTGCCTACTCTTAAAAAAAGAAAAGAAAGCTTTTTATTTTTATTTTTTAAATGCATCCGGATTTCTTTTGAGGAAAACGGGCTGCATTTACAATGCGGGTTTGCTTTATTGAAAATCAATCACAGACATGGTGGTCTGCTGAGCCCAGCAGGCCACCAACCCTGTGATTGTACCCATTTGCAATGGATTTCAAATTGCAACCTACCTCATAAATATTAATGAGGTAGGCCCATTTGCGAGCCCTTGCGAATCACTATGTGAAACTCCTGGAGTTTCATACATTCCAATAGCGATTACTTAATTGTGATTCGCAAAACATCGCAATTTGGTAATCGCTATTGGAAAACTTGATACAGCTGGCCCCCAGTCTCTTAAAATAATATTGTTGGATCAGGTGAGCCAAAGAAGATCATAAGTTCATAGATAGAGCACAGAGGCATGCCACTTTCTGAAGATAGGCAGTACATTTTCCCCAGTATGCTCTGTGAAAGGTATAATATTTTTAAGTAATCTTGAATCGTAAAGGGAGGCAGTAGATTATGCTTTCAGTGTAGGCTTGATGTGGGCCAGGCTCCTTAAATATATTTATCCTCTGGCAGCCTGGTTTTACAATTTTTGAAATCTGCAAATGAGATATTTTAGGGTGCCAGGATAGGCAACATAGTGGTAGGTTAATCGTGTCATAACCAAAGCAGATGTAAGCTCTGTGTGGCCATTGGTTTGAAGCGTTGGTGGATTCTGTGTCCTTAAGGTTGAAAGCTGGGAATTCCCTTGACCACGGCATGGATTTGTTAGGTGAAACTGAGATCTGAGTTGAAAATGATCCCTAGTTTTCTGAAGTGTTCAGAAGGGGAGTAAGGATTTTCCTGGTTGGAGGGCCAAATACAAGGGAGCTGCTTTATGATGAAATAAACGGAGGACCTAAGATGCACTTGTTGACTACAGTTGGTAAGAAACAAATGAGGCAATCTCTGAAACACCAGTTCATTGTGTGAGTTTGCTCAGAAAAATACAGTATTTGACCATGTAATGGGCCACAGAGAGATAAAGGAAGATCTGAGCCACTTGGGCAATGAGGAGTTCTTCTATGATGTTAGCCAATGATGGCTCTGTGCCTCGAGATAGGAAAGTTCAGTTCCACATACTTTCCAAAGGGTGCTTGCATATGGTAGGCAAAAGATCGGTAAGCTCTGGCAATGAGAAATTTTATTTATTATCAATATGATACTTTATGTATCACATTTGTGATTTCTAGAGTATCATGTGGCTCCGCCAAAAAAAAGAATCTTTGGAAAATTATTTTGCAAGAAATTCCCTCGAAAAAATTTTTTTTTTAAAGGACGCAGCCCCTCACACATACTAAGTGGCATGATTCATCACATGGGACGCTCTTTCTCCAGCATCAATTGGTGCGAGGTGGACTCATTCAGAGCTCTTTTGTGATGGTATTTTTAGGGATGAATGAAGAAAATGAAACTGTTTTGAGATATGGACTATGATCAAGTACTGTATTTGCTTTCTCTAGGGTGGGGTGTGTGGTATTAATTATGATAACTGCCCATAACAGGCCAACGTGTTTCAGTCCCCACCTACTGTGTATCAACATCAACAGGCTTTCTTCAAGACCAAGGTGACCTCCTCTTTGTTCTATATCCCACCCAAAATGACCTCTCTATTATATATTATGCTATAGCCTGGATCATTTTGCAACACTCATATAAACGTATAGGAAAATATATCAGACCTAGACTGGAAGAATAAAAAGCTTATTATGCGAGCTTACATGTCTTCTTTACGTTCACATGTATGTGTAGCAAAGTAGTAATTTATTGGCTATATAAACTCCTCTTGTTAATATTGGCATAAACGAGTGCAGTACGGGGAGGCACCTGTAGATCTGCAGTTTCTTAATGACAATGCGAGAATGTATTACATATTTCGAAACATTAGCAACTTAATCCCTTGGAAGAGAAGCATTTGGCTATGCTTGTAAAGTCAGCTGTGAGAGACTGCAGAACATTTTTTATGAATGCATCTGGACATATTTCTGCTGGGCGGGTGAAGGCTTTGATTTTCAAGGCCAGATGTGCCACTTCCTCTTCTGACATCTTAGAATTAAAAAGAAGAAAAAAAGCAACTGGAAAAATGGGGACAGGGGGTTTCTCTTTTTTTTTTTTTTAATTATTGCACTGTGTTTCTAATGATGGATTCCTGGATTTTAGAAATGTGAGTCTTTAAAAAGCAAATAAGGTGGGAATTGGGAGAATGGTTCAGTTCTTCAAGTTTGGAAACTTCATGAAAAATGTTCCCAGTCTCTTTGTTATGATCCGTACAAAGCTGTGTTTATATGTTTATCTAGGTAGGCTTTTTTTCTGTGGGATTTACTACCTTGCGAATCCTCTTCTTGATTCTGCATGCAGGTTTGTCTAATATAAATAACGATCACTATGAGCATCCCAGATTCCATATTTTTATTTTAATGTCTGCCAAGCCACAGCTATACCATTTGAAGGTAGCTTTTATTTTAGGCTTTTGCTTTCTAAGTTGCCTGCAAGTCAGTTTATCAAGAGTGAGAAAGCTTTTGTCTTGGAATTTTTCTAAGCAATGTTTCATGAGTGGAGCAGGACTGTGAGTGTTGTTCTGTTTTTTTATTTTAAATATTGCACTCTTCATCAGTGGAAGAGAAAGGGAGTTATAGACCCTAATGCAAGCAAGGAAACAAGCATCACCCCAGAGACCCTGGCTGCTGTTTCCTCAACATCTGCTGTGCCTCGCCTCACAGCATGGTAGCAGCTTTCACTTAACCTACTGTTGGTTCTCATGCAGCCACCCACACCCCATGCAAACACTAAAAATGCCATCAACACCTTCTCCCAGCACACGTCACACAAACACCAAAAGCACCTCCAACACCCCCACCCATTGCTAAATACCACAGCACACCCTCAGGCCATCACCCACTTGCATGCATGCTTCTCAACACATGATCGGTCAGCAAACATGCACCCAAAATATGGGACCTGCTGAGCAGATACACACCATATATCCTCTTCATCACAGAGACCTGGCTCAACCCCACATTGACTTCTAACATCACCATGGCAACCCCAGAAGTACTGGTGGCAGAACATATCATTATAATGACCCTGACAGAATAGCAACTGTCCAGATGAAAGGAGTTGATCTGATGATTAATTCAGTTGCAGGAACTCCTGCCCTAATGTTTAATTATTTTTCGAAGTGAGTTTCACATGAATGTGTGCTCATTTCAGATATTAACCCAGATGCACTGGTACATTTGGGTCCCTTTTGTAACTAATTAATACCAACCACCCAGACAGCAAGCCAAATTTACCAGCCTCATCATGACTTCATTGCCCCACTCTCCATTGACTCTAGAGGCTACATACTCCTCGGCGACCTCAAATTCCACCTAAAAGAAAGAAACAACTCTCGCTCCACAGCACTCCTCGAAAGCCTGGACAACAATGGACTCACTCAGCTCATCTCAGAACCAACACACAACAGGACACACACAAGACCTCATCTTCACCACCAGCGACAGCATCAAATACAAATCCACCACACTTCCCACATTGACCCACCAATCATTCCATCATCCACTTCAAAATCAACACACCTCAACTCAACACCTCAACCAGCATCAGCATTATAAACTGCAGCTGGACCAAAGTCACAGAAGCAGACTACAAGCTATACAAAAGACATCAACAACTTCAACAACTGGATCAAGAACTGCGCAGACCCCCTTTCATCCATCAAAGTCAATAAGCAGAGAAGATCCAACAAGCAGGCCAGCTGGTATACAGAGACCTCAGAGACACCAAACAACACTCTAAATAGCTAGAAAGGAAATGGAGAGCCAGCCACAACACTACAGATAGAACCACATACAAGGCTGCACTCAGCTGCTATCACCAGCAAATAAGAGACACCAAGAAAAAAGCGCTAGTGGACTGCATTGAAGGAAGCTCAAACATATGCTAGGACATATTTTGATCGTCAAGGACTTCACTTCACCCTTACCCATCATCAACAATATCACAATCCCCCAACAAACCTGCAACAACCAATCCAACTTTTTCCACAGCAAAATCGCAAACATCCAAAGAAACATCTCACACCAACGTGACCCCAGAGAACTCATCGCCAACCTATCCACCACCAAGATGGCCACCTGACTGAATGGACAATCCTCACCAGAAAGGACACAGTGTGAATCATGCAGACCTCCACTCAAGGGCCCCAAGAGACCCATGCCCCCACCACATCAACAACCTAGGATCATCACCAATCAGCACCATCCCGACCCACATCATAAACACCTCCATCATACCCACCACTTTCCCGGATGAATAGAAACTTGCAGAAATCTTTGCCCTCCTCAAGAGTTCTACAGCTGACCTGAATCAAATGAACAACTTCTGACCCGTCTCTCTGCTCCTCTATCCAACCAAAGGGATTGAGAAGGCAATCAACAAGAAACTCACAACCCACCTCTAGCTTCACCAGTTTCTACATCACCCAATCAGGATTCAGAAAGAACCACAGCACTAAATGCACCAATGACATTTGAACCATCCTGGACTGAGGAGAAAGAGCAGCTGTCATCCTGCATGAACTTGCCACAGTCTTTGACTCTGCTTGTTGCTGATTTTAGATCCTGTCCTTATTCCTCCTATCAATTTTTCTTCTCCTTGCTAATAGTCACCCTCTCCTTTTCTTTCCTCAATTCTAAATCCCTCTTACCCTCTGCTACCTTTTCCCTACTACCTCTTTCTGTCTCACCTCCTTAGCCCGTTCTCTGTCTACACTCAAATCTACGTCTCTTTCACCTCCATGTCTCCTTTCAGCCTCTATTCCCCCATTGCTTTATTTCCATTATGCCTGCCTTTCCTCTCTTTTCTCTTTGTATATTTTCTTATCCTTCCTGCCGCTTACCTGCTTTTTTGGTTCTCTTCCTTCTCTCTCTTCTTTCTGTGAACAGCAGCACAACCTTTCTCTCTCTCTGCCTTAGGCATATTTAGGCGCCAGAGTCTCAGCAATGTCCTAGAAGTTGCAATTTAGTTAAAGTTCGGGTACCTACTGTTGTGAATGGTGGCATATTTCTTTGCATGAAAAAAGAGGAATGTTCCCAGGTTTGCGCGCGTAGAGGCCAGCAGGAATGGGAGAAAGTCATTCTCTAGTTCTGTGATCCACACTGTGCCAAGCCCCTTGGTCTTTAAGGGACGCCGTCGAAATCTCTAAGTTTTATGAGAGCAAGCTGCTGTGGATGAATGCACGCAACGCATGACGTCAGGTAAGAAATGTCAAAGGTCATATGCGGTCGACTTCGTCCAAGACATTTAACCTTGGCGCACACTTAAATTCAGGAATCGGAAGTCTTATTTGTTTTAAAAATCAATTCTGGAGAGGGTGCTAGGGCTGCCCAACAAAGCATATTTGTAGATGACGGGATGCTTCGACTATACTTCGAGTCTTGATAAGTACTGCATTAGTATGATCCGTTTTCTTCATTCAGCGATTATTATCTCAATGTCACCTTAGTAGCATCCACACGGCGAATGCTGCCACCTGCAGGTGAAGCCAAAGCCGACGATCGCCGCATGCCAAACCTTTAATTGCCACCAGCTTGCTGTATTGAGGTTGAAAATTCTTCAACAAAACTTGACTCCTAGTACGGCCAAATCAAAGATGACATTTCAGCTGTGTTTTGCTTCTAGGAGTCTCTACCAATGAATTCTGAACTGAATCGGCCCTTTGTCGAACCCACCTGAGAGCAACAACGCATACTATACACTTTGTTTTTGAGAGATTTACTGATTTTAACTGTTTTGTACCTCTTTAGCCTCTTTGGACTAGAAGGAGTTCAGACTGCCATGAGCGTAAGTCTATAAAGGTAGCAATCTGTCGTATTTTTTGTTCAAAACATTTTATAGATTTGTTAGGATACAGTACGAAAACAAACAAGTTACAGCAAAATCCAAGCAGGGAGAGCGAGGTATAACAAAAGTGAAAAGAACGTTGCCAGACGTGTATCTGTTAATCAGAACAAGATTCTGCAGATTTAGGATGATCAAATAATATGTTACATCTCAATTAACTTCAGGTAAAAGATTAGGTACATGGTGCGGTTTTACGTGAGGTGGTTGAAATAAACATGTCTTTGTAAGTGTACAGTGGATAGTTGGTATTGAGACGAGTAGGACATAGTAGGGGAAGTACCGTAGTTTTGGGCGCAGAGTGCTAAACAGTATCTAGAGACATGGGGCCATAAACTCAGGACATCAAGGTATATAGGAGAATGATATGACCGTTTAGCCACCCAAGGTGCACGTTGGTTTGAGACTTACGCTTTATTTACACCTACCTGGTTACCTATTAAAGCTGCCATTCGCCACTCCTTTCCGCTCCTGGCCACTCTCACGATGTCTCGCATCCCACTCAAGTATTCACAGAAAATCATTAAAAACCCTATTTCGGCCATCCTGTCCTTGGACTCCGTACGTGGCACCCAGGTTAACAAATCTTTTTACGCTTCCCTCGGGTGCAATAAGAAACTCCATACTCCAAAAACATTAACTATCGGCCCCTCATGGGCTCCTAAAGGTATTGCGACAATAGCTAACCTACACCAGGACACCGAGCCTTTATTGTTTACGTCTCTTCAACATGAACATAACCTTCCTAATTTAAACTTCTATACTTTCCTACAAATAAAGGCCACTATATCCAAAATTGGACAGTTACACAGCTCACCTCTGGTAGCAATCTGTTCTTACTGACTAACCCACAGTGCTAGTTACATGGTCATCTAAGTGCTTAATGTGAGCCGATGGTTCCCGGTCAACACCTGCACCTACAACAATCTGCTACATGGTGGCACTGTTTGTTTTATTTAGAGATGAGCACAGCAACGTGGTTTATAAATTATTGACATAATTGTGCTTGTCTGCTCATGTCGCCGCCTAGTAGTGCCTACTGAGTGTTCCAGTGCAGGACTGGCAGTTTTTATCCTGACCCACTCCCGTCCAGGAAACAGTTGGAGATTTACTTCTATTAAGGGTAGCAGAAAACCACTTCCGTGACTGGAACTAGCAAATGAACACCTCTATAATTGTCAATGGTGCGAAGGGTGGTGTTTCAGCTGTATGGGTGGTTCTAGGGGATCGTTCTAAATGTTGAAAACATAATACGAAGTTAACAGATGCCTTGGCGTTTGCTCATTGTTTTTGCTTGAGGAAATATAAATGTGCATCTACACTAAGGAGAAAATGGAGTTGACAAACTGATTTCAGGATTACTTCTGTGAAAATTGAGACTGTTGCTGGCTTCTGGTGTACTCTTAGAAACTTTGTGCAAATTAGTAAAAATCCGTAATCTGTACCCATGTGAGTTAATAAACCTCTGCATTCAGATTATTATTATTTTTTTTAACAATCTTGCAATATATTATTGAGCTGTCCCACTTCTGCACTTTGAAGCACAGCTTCTGTGCACTAATACACTAGAGCAACATTAAAGAAACACAGGAAGTTCACCCACTGTGAGAATCCCGAATTGGACTTTCCACCTCTTTATTTTAATGCCTTAGCTGATTCTACCACAGTTCTAACCAAAGAACTATAGCTCCTAATGCCTAGCAAGCATACATCATTTTTACACCACCACTCCCCTAGTAGACTCAAACTAGACTATGACTCAGTCCTGCTATCACTCTCTTTCTCTGGACCACGCTTCTTCCGCCCACTGTTCCTAAAGCTACACCCTACCAAAAAGGCACATTGCTTCCTACGACACCATACCTTGTTACATCATTCCTACTATATATCTGCATCATTTCGCTCTCCCAGGGAAGTAGTTTCCCTTTCCAGTACTACCAAAGCCCCCAACTGGTTTATACCAGCTTTTAATACTTTTCTGATGAAAGGCCCATCCCTTTAAACACACCATCTCACATAAGAAAACACCAATTCCAGGTTGGCACAGCGATTCACCTATCCTCTCTCTCTCCTATCTCCTCTCCTATAATTGTTCGTCAAAATTAACCATACCTAAACTCATTAGTATTTATATAATTTTGTAAGACAAACCTATGATGGTTTATATTAGGCTTTCTTCCACTAGAGTAATTCTTCAATTAGACCTCAGCTCTTCACATTTGGCCATACTCTCTCATGTTAAACCTTATGGAATCCTACTAGACCAGTTCTAGTCTAAAAAAATACATTAGACCACGCCTTCTTATAGCGCTCCCCCTCACATTACACCACACCTCTTGTTTAAGACTACATTTCCTCTCATAAGTTGAATCTCACTTAGCCAAAGCTCCATTCAATAAATGACATATTCTTCCATTACGTCAGGCTTGTTCGCCCTCCTTCCTTCCAATAAATTACTGCAGCCTCGTTCAATAAGGAAATCAAGGTTACAGTTTTGCTTCATTTTTACCTCTGAAACATTTCAATTATATAATACCACAGTGGTATGTAGTAACCACTGCCACTAAGTAGTGGTAATCACTAATTCATGACATTTGCCACCCTCCCTCCGCAATTGCCACCCTCCCTCACTGATGATTACATTTACAGCTGGCAGAGCACATGTTGTTCACATTTCCAGCAGCATTACAAATATATCAAAGTGTTTTCCCAATCGAAAAGATACTTACATTTCAGGGACAAGAATTATCTTAGTGCAACACAAACCACTCCTTCTTACTTTACTGAGCGTTTAGTGGGAACACAAAACCCATGTCCCACATTGCCCCTTATACAGTTAGAATCCCTGCACTGACTAACACCTTCCATCAATAAAGTATATCCCACACAGATAATCCACACCTCTTCCAGAAGAGCACATTTTACCCTTCCAGGCCATATGTCATCCCACCAGTCCACAAGTGATCTCACAACACTACTCTTAGTTACAAATGACTCCACTTCATCCCACTTAACTACAAGATCTTACATTAGACCACACCAGCTTTTACAAGCCATCATTTTCTTCTTCATTATTGAGTCCCACTAAGAAGGATGAACCATGCCTTGTCTCAATGTATTATATCAGAGACCATCAAGCTAAATCTTAGTCCACTTTTCAATACTATACCTGCATTTCCTACTAGACCGTATGCCTTTCTTTAGGCTACTCCTACTACTAAGACATCAGTCAATCAATCAATTAGATCAATTTGCTTAATGGAACTCACCCCAATGGGACATCAATACACTAAAGATTCCTCAGTACCGACTCTTAGAATCTGTATAGTCAGAAAAGTAGTATCTTTATGCTTTTTTAAATGCACCATTTCTTCATTCCATCTTGTTATCCTCAAGCAGCTTTTCCACAGTGCACATGCTTGTGAGAAGAGCCTTTGTCCTCCAGGATTTATTCTTTGATTTCCGGATTTTTGCCACTATTTCTAAGTAGGCTTTCCGAGTGATAAATTTGGTTTCTGCTACTTAAATATGCAGGTGTTTTCAGTTAATCCAATATGGGTATAGGCTAAAGTTTTAAATGATACCATACATTTACAAAGTTGTGAAGTACCTCTTCTACAAACAGTTCCTTATAGTCTCAAATATACAATTAATACCTTTAGATTGTAGATGTATTTTAATGTAAAGAATCAGAATTTCTTGACTGTTTTAAATTGTTGTGGGAAAAAATCATCGCCAGCATCCATCTAGTTTCAAAATTGTGAAGAAAATGATTTTAAAGGTAACGTGCAAGAAAACAGCACATGCATTTTCAAGTTCAATAGCACTCTTGAGGAAATGTTGCCAGTTTGCGGGAAAAAGACACTAGGGCTTAAATGTGAGAAATGAAGGAAACACCGTGAACAACAGATCACCCAAAAATTGAGAATTATCTGAGACGTCAATAATAAAAAATAGCATACCGATACATTTTATCATTTCTTTAACAGAGAGTAAGTGTGGGATTATAACATGTTCTCTTCTAAGAGATGGTCGACCACCTTAACTGCAGCATTTTGTACTACTTGTGGTTTCTTTACAACCCTCTACCCCCTTTGGTGAAGCTATTAAAAGTGCTTTGCAGTGTTCTAGCTGTGTTCTAAACACTGCCCTAACCATTGCTGTCCTATTCAGTTCTCAAGGCGGTGGCTATGCACTTCAGAGCTGTTTTAGATTATAGTTTGCTGCCACAATAGTGACATTCACTTGACTTCTCATTTGTTCTTTGAGAAGCAAGCAGGTTAAGTGTCTTTAACCTTCCCAGGATGTGTTCAGAGAATGAGAACAAGAATTTAGCTTTGTCTTCCCTAAGGCTCATCCAGCTATTATGCATCTATATTTGATTTTTATAAACGTTTCCCCAGTATCTGTCAGTCTCTGGCTATATAGAAAGCTAAATAGCCACTTAGGATTCACAGAACGACAAGGGCCCACTTAGGATTCATAATTTACTTATGAAAGAACTGTATAATTTCACTCACTACTTCTTGTAATGTTGGAGTACTGTCATTCAAATAATAAGTGTTAGACCCGACAGCCTTAGGGTGGTGTTCCCCAGCTTTTTGCTTAACTCCCTTCATTTTTCTGATTTAGTTTTTGTTGGTTTTAGGACTCTGCACACTTTACCATTACTGACCAGTGCTGAAGTGCTTGTGCTCTCTTCCCTAAACATGGTAACATTGGGCCCTACCCAATTGGCATACTTACTCTACCTATAAGTCCCTAGTAAAGTGCACTATAAGTGTCCAGGGCCTGTACATTAGATGCTACTAGTGGGCCTGCATCTCTGATTGTGCCACCCACATAAGTAGCCTCTTTACCATGTCTCAGGCCTGTCATTGCAAGGCCTGTGAGTGCAGTTTCACTGCCACCTCGACTTGGCATTTAAAACTACCTGCAAAGCCTTACACTCCCCTTTTATTCCATATGTCACCCCCAAGGTAGGCCTAGGTAGCCCACAGGGCAGGGTGCTATGTAAGTAAAAGGCAGGACATGTAAGTTTTACATGTCCTGGTATTGTGAAACTCCCAAAGTAGTTTTTCACTACTATGAAGCCCGCTCCTCTTATAGGTCAACATTGGAAATTCCCTTATATACTTTTACGTGGTAATTTCTGATCTGAAAGTGGCATTGTCATGTCTATTATGGTTCGAATGGTAGTGAGAAATCCTGCTTATCAGTGAAGTTAGATTTAACATTACTATTTTAGAAATGCCACTTTTAGCATTTCTCTGCACTTACTGCTCTCTATGCCTTACAGCCTTTCTCCAATCCATGTTAGGTCTGTGCTGGTTGGCAGCTCCCCTTGTGCATTTCACCCAGTCACCCATAAACACATAACACTCAGATGCATCTGCATTCATCTGCATACAGATGAATGCAGACCCAGGTCTTCCTGGGCAGGAAGGGTGGAGGGGCTCTCACTTATACCTCAAAGGCTAGTGGCCTGACCTCACACAAAGGACTGATAACCCCTTACAGATCTCCTGGCAGACAGGACTGGGCTGAAAGGTGAATTTGTGCCCTTCAAAACCACACTTTAAAGTTTCACCCACTCCAAAGGCACATTTGGGTATATATACTGGGTTTGTGACCCCCTCAAATCAGACACCTCTGGACCTACAACTGGACTCTGTCAGAAGGACTGTCGTACTGCCAAAGGGGCTCATCTGGATTGTTTTTCTGGAAGGACTGCTCTCCTGCTTGTTTCCCTGCTGCCGGCTGCTCCCTGACTCTGCTGGAAGGACTTTCCTTCCCTCACAAGTGATCTCCAAGGGCTTGGGCTGAGCTTGCCTCTTGTTAAGAAGTCTCTGCGTCATCAAAGACTCCACCAGAGAGAGAAAATCCACTGTGTCAGAAAATATACGCATCGACTGCAAAAATCAACACAATGCCTGCAGAGTTGATGCAGAGCCTGTGTCGCGGCTTAAAAATCTTTGTAGCACCTCCAAAATCAACACAATGCCCATTTCATCATCGCAGCACATTTTGGATTTTACAGAAATTATCTCTAGGTGTCAAAATATCCATGCACCGCAATAAAGATCCAAGGCGGTGCACCCGGAAATTGAAGCATAATCTTGCCCACAAATAAAGAATCAATGATTCACCTACCCCGTGCCAGAAATTGCTTTGCTTTCCAATGCATCACCTTCTCTGCGTCCCTCTTTGTCGTTGTTTTTGCCACATCCCAGGTACTTTAGGCTAAAAAGATACATCCATTGCTTCCTATGGATTAGGACTTACCTAAATTTCTAAAAAGTGATATCTTGACTTGCACATATTGGAGTCTTATCATTTTGGTCTTATTTTATCCAGATATCTATTATCCTAAGATGGTGTTGAGTACTTTTTGTGGTGATTTCACTGTGTTGCTGTATGAGTTATTGCACAAATACTTCACACGTTGCCTTCTAAGTTAAGCCTGCCTGCTCTGTGCCACGCTACCGGAGGGTGAGCACAGGATAATTTAGGTTGTCTTATGACTTACCCTAACTAGGATCTGGTCCTTACTTGGACAGGGTGCATACCTCTGTCAATCAGAGAACCAATTTCTAACAATAAAGATAAAGGAAAAAGACAACTTTCTTGAGGAGCATTTAACTATATTTATTGTAATTGGAAGCATGCCTTGTCATTACTCAGTTCTGGCCTTCTGTTCTCTATGAAAGAGATAAAGCCATGTTCTGCTACCTCCGACACCCTCACCACTTCCACTAATCTATTTTGATTGTGTAGGCCAGGGTTTTGAAGGATTCAGACAGATCTAGAAAGCTGGGCACTTTCATCCAACATGCTCAGTACACTGATTTGCACTCTTACAGCAGTTTCAGTTCCCCTATTTGGCCTAATTTCGAAGTAGCACTCCCTAAAGTTTTGTGCACATCAACATGCTTCTGGAACTCTAATGTGGGTGCTTTTTCTAAGAGTTTCAAAACAGAGGGTATGTGAAAAATCGATCAATAACTTATTGGACCCATAGGATTTAAAAATGGTTCCTTAAACTCGGTACGGTCAATACTTGATCTGAATAAAATGTTAGTAAAATCAATAAAAACAAGCATTGGCAAAGCCAATAGGTCTCGGCAATGGGTGACATATTGCCTTTGGCAATGTGGTGGTGAATGGGAGGACGTGGAGGTGGTGAATGGGAGGGTGGGTGCTGGTGGTGAACAGGAAGGTGGGTATATTAGGTGGGTTAGTATATTTTGTGTACTAACTCTGACAAACCTTCTATTATATGATATACTGACGACCTAAAGCTGTCTTTGAAATTACAATAGAACTTATCTATGTATCTCATGGAAGAGTATATTTCTGTAATATTTTTCAACATTGTGTTTTTGTTTCCCAACTGGGCATGACTTTGTTACAACAGGTTTTTGAGAACGATTATTTCTCTGCACACTCCTGAAAGAGGTGATGTAAATGATGATGGTTTTGTTAGTTGGAGGGGGCTACACCGGTTAATATTAGGTTGGTTGTTCTTCTATTTCAGCTGTGTCTTAACCTCCCATCATTGGAGTTACTGAAAATTCCTGAAAATGAATCAGTTAGAATTGTGATTTCATTTCTTGGCAGCTTTTAATTTTATTCAGATCCAATGTTTGGCCTGTTATTGTCAAGATTTCAACTGCATTGGGAGCTTGTTTGCAGCTGTTAATAAAAGGCTAACTGGTTGTCTTTAAGAGTATGCTGTATTGTGCTATGAAACCCCATTGGGTGGAATTCACACTACATAAGATACCAAATAAATAAATATAAAGGCAAAGGGGTTGTTAAGTTTGTCATTCCTGTGTCCTTTAAGTGAAGACTTAAGCGGAGCCGTCCATGTGAGAGACATTAAAATGCTGTTTGCATAGTAGGACTGAGTGTCTGGTATCAAAGGATGGCTGGCTACATATAGACCTGGTCACAGAGTCTCAGCATCCTCTGCTTTCAGCAGAAGAAAGACAAACATGCCTGCATCCTGCAGACATCCAAGCGTGCTTCGAGTTACTGCGTGCCACGCATTCCAGGCAGCTGCCTTTGCTGAATTTTGAAAGTACTGCTTTATCATGTTCCAATAACTTTGCACCATCAAAACATCCCCATAAACAATATCTGCTGCAGTATCATGGACTCTGATCATGGAAGAATATTGCACATACTGCGTAATTTGTTGATCTGTAAACCTGCCAAACAAGGATCCGCCTTACAACTTTGAACTATATGAAAATCTGCATATCAATTCTAAATGCTAGACAGAAAATATGTACCTGGCATTACTAGTAAAACTGCTAACGGTGGATGATTATATTTGGAAGGAGAAAATGTAGAGAAAGAAAAGGGGAAATAACACTTGTTTTGCTATTCTATGTTCCCCCAAGTCTCCCGATAAAAATGATACCTCACTTGTATGGGTAGGCCTAGCGCCCGTGACAGGATATGCCCCAAAACACAACGTGGACACATCCCATTTTTTGACAGAAAACAGAGGTGTTTTTTGCAAAGTGCCTACCTGTAGATTTTGACCTCTAGCTCAGCCGACACCTAGCGAAACCTACTAAACCCGTGCATTTTTTAAAACTAGAGACCTAGGGGAATCCAAGATGGGGTGACTTGTCGGGCTCTGACCAGGTTCTGTTACCCAGAATCCTTTGCAAACCTCAAAATTTGGCTAAAAAAAACAGTTTTCCTCACATTTCGGTGACAGAAAGTTCTGGAATCTGAGAGGAGCCACAAATTTCCTTCCACCCAGCGTTCCCCCAAGTCTCCCGATAAAAATGATATCTCACTTGTGTGGGTAGGCCTAGCGCCCGCGACAGGAATTGCCCCAAAACACAACGTGGACACATCTCATTTTTTGACAGAAAACAGGTGTTTTTTGCAAAGTGCATACCTGTAGATTTTGGCCTCTAGCTCAGCCGGCACCCAGGGAAACCTACCAAACCTGTGCATTTTTGAAAACTAGAGACCTAGGGGAATCCAAGATGGGGTGACTTGTGGGGCTCTGACCAGGTTCTGTTACCCAGAATCCTTTGCAAACCTCCAAATTTGGATAAAAAAACAAATTTTCCTCCCATTTCGGTGACAGAAAGTTCTGGAATCTGAGAGGAGCCACAAATTTCCTTCCACCCAGCGTTCCCCCAAGTCTTCCGATAAAAATGATATCTCACTTGTGTGGGTAGGCCTAGCGCCCGCGACAGGAATTGCCCCAAAACACAACGTGGACACATCTCATTTTTTGACAGAAAACAGGTGTTTTTTGCAAAGTGCATACCTGTAGATTTTGGCCTCTAGCTCAGCCGCCACCTAGGGAAACCTACCAAACCTGTGCATTTGTGAAAACTAGAGACCTAGGGGAATCCAAGATGGGGTGACTTGTGGGGCTCTGACCAGGTTCTGTTACCCAGAATCCTTTGCAAACCTCAAACTTTGGCAAAAAAAACACGTTTTCCTCACATTTCGGTGACAGAAAGTTCTGGAATCTGAGAGGAGCCACAAATTTACTTCCACTCAGCGTTCCCCCAAGTCTCCCGATAAAAATGATACATCACTTGTGTGGGTAGGCCTAGCGCCCACGAAAGGAAATGGCCCAAAACACAATGTGGACACATCACATTTTTTCACAGAAAACAGAGGTGTTTTTTACAAAGTGCTTATCTGTGGATTTTGGCCTCTAGCTCAGCCGGCCCCTGGGGGGAAGAAATGGCCTAAAATAAATATGCCCCCACATACCCTCCGGGGAGCGACCCTTGCCTACGGGGTCGCTCCCCCTGCGTAACATTGGCGCAAAAAAAAAGATCCCCGGTGCCTAGTTGTTTCTTGACCTAAAATCGGCCGATTTGCCCCCAAGGGGGGCAGAAATGGTCTAAATACAATTTACCACCCAGGGGAGCAACCTTTGCCTAATGGGTCGCTCCCCATCTCTAAAAAAAGAAAAAAACAAAAAAACACGAAAAGAAAATTTGCCCTGGCGCCTAGAGGTTTCTGCCCCCAGGGGCCTAATAACAATAGGCCGAGGGCAGAAATGTCCTAAAATAAACTTGCCCCCATCCCCCCAAGTCCCACCCCGGGAGCGACCCTTGCCTATGGGGTCGCTCCCCTTGTGTGACATTGGCGCAAAAAAAAAAATCACTGGTGCCTAGTGGTTTCTGTCCCCCTTGGGGGCAGATTTACCTAAAATCAGCCGATCTGCCACCAAGGGGGGGCAGAAATGGTCTAAATACAATTTGTCCCCCAGGGGAACGACCCTTGCCTAAGGGGTCACTCCCCTTGCGCGAAATTCACGAAGAAAAAAAACCCTCCCTGGTTTCTAGTGGTTTCTGTCCCCCTTGGGGGCAGATTGGCCTCATAAAAATAGGCCAATCTGCCCCCAAGGGGGGCAGAAATGGCCTAAATGTAATTTGCCCTCTAGGGGAGCGACCCTTCCCTAAGGGGTCGCTCTTCAACTCTGAAAAAAAAAAAGATCCCTGGTGCCTAGAGGTTTCTGCCCCCGGGGGGGCAGAAAAGGCCTTAAAAAAATGCCCCCCTTGGAGAGACCCTTGCCCAAGGGGTCGCTCACTCATGCCAGTTTCCAAATCAAAATAAAATCCCTGGTGTCTAGTGGTTTCTGTCCCCCTTGGGGGCAGGTTGGCCTCATAAAAATAGGCCAATCTGCCCCCACGGGGGGCAGAAATGGCCTAAATGTAATTTGCCCCCTAGGGGAGTGACCCTTGCCTAAGGGGGTCGCTCCCCACCTCTAAAAAAACTAAAAAATAAAATAAAAAAAATCACTGGTGCCTAGAGGTTTCTGCCTCCCTGGGGGCAGAAAAGGCCTTAAAAAAACAATGCCCCCCCTGGGAGCGACCCTTGCCCAGGGGGTCGCTCCCTCATGCCAGTTTCCAAATCAAAATAAAATCCCTGGTGTCTAGTGGGCGTTTCAAAAACCGGATTGCTTTACAATCCGGCTTTTGAAACGCTGAGAGAGACTTCAAAGGGAAGGAAATACATTTCCTTCCCTTTGAAGCCTCTCCGGGCCTCCTCCACGTGATCGGAAGAGAAATGCTGAGCTTCCAGCGCGAAGGAGGAGGCCTCTGTGACATTCAGCGCCCGATGCGCGCTGACGTCATGGGGGTGGGGGGTGGGGGGGTTGGGGTGGAAGGGGAAGGGATTCCCCTTCCATCCAAGACCGGGGGGTGTGGGTGGGGGACACATGGGGGGAGCGCTCCCCCCGGTTCCCGGGTGCAGGACGAGGTGATCTCGTCCAAGGCACCGTAGAGGTTAATGCCCAATAGGGTCAGGTGCAAGGTATTTTAAAGTGTCACAGGTAAATGTTTATAACGCTCCTTACAATGACAAGACCCCAAAAGCTATTTTCACCGTAGCCAGGTTAGCTGTTACACAGGAAAGCCTTGGAATATCATATTAAAATGAAATAATGTTATCTTCGCTTAGGAACAGCTGCAAAACTAATTATTGGACTGTTTACATTATTTAGCAAATGCCCAATTCCCTGGTAAAGTCGGATTTCTAATAAACGTTTTAGAGAAGATACTTAAAATGTTACCTTGTGTCTGCCTAAAGCCCCTAAAAGCCCATTTGCATGAGCTTCCAGATGTCAACCCAGGAGATGAATAGCTCCTTGGTAAGGTGTGAACTTGCTCCCAGAGCTGAGACAAAAGCCTTGGGTGTGTGGAGGTTTTCTGTTCTTCTGACAGGATGACCATTTGGGAAGTATCCAGGAACATAATTAAGATCAAAGAGATCTACTCTGTCACTGCCAGATGCAACAAACATCTGGGCATATTCCTTCCTTTGTCCCCCCAGTCACCCAGGCACCAATCCCAGTGGGAGAGCAGATGCTCCCAGAACTACCTTTGTGTGACCACAGAGGAGTGGTTGCTCATTTCCCTGGCTTCACTTTTAGGAGGGCAGAGGAGAATAAAGGTTCTGCCATGCTGGTTTTAGGTAGGGGGCACTGTGGAATCATTTGCAGTATGGCACACAAGCATCGCTGCAAGATTTTGCGGGGTTACCTCTAGGAACTGTTCCCTATTGCTTAGGAAGGGGCCAAAAGTCAATCCTACCCACAGGCTAGTGCCAAGCATAAATTTGCCTCTAGGCACCCTCTTTAGAGCACTACAGAACCTGTGGAAGACAGAAGAGGGCGGTACTTGCTGTTGGGACCTGTGAGAAGAGATCCCTAAGTGCTGGAACTGCTTCCACTTATACCAAGGACAAAGATGTGCACTGGAAAGGTTAGTTGGCTGATATCCTTTCCACTTCAGGGGCAAAAAAGCTGCAAGAAGCCCACTTCCCTGGAAGAGCCCAACTGTCCAGTTTTACTGGACCTTCTCTGGACACTCCTAGTGGGCTCTGCTGGTGTGAGTCTTGACCCCGTGTGCTACTCCTAAGGTCCTGGAACCCTTTCAACAAAAAAATATCTAATGAGCAAGTGACGTGATCCTTTTCCTGAGGAAGAGCAAGGCATCCTTGAGGTGTAAATATAATTCATAAACACAATACTGTCCTCATTACTCTTTTAAAATCCCATTTCCATTGCCACTTTCATGGAAATATGTAACTGTAAAACCTTAAAAAACATGGCTTCAGGGCCTATTTTGATCCATGAAAATTAGCAAGCATACTCAGAGGCACTGGATGTTTTAAACCAATGTGAAACATTGTCCATATTTGATCATGAAACATCAATTCAGTAGTGTTTAATCAATTTGAAGCAACATTGCTTAAAATCAATGTGAAGTTGAAAAAACGTTCTGACATTTAAAAGGAAAACAACTATTATGAAACTGTTGAACAACACGAATAAGGGATACTCTCGAATCAGAAATCTCAAAATTAGCATAATCAAGAGTTAACAGAATACCTATTACTGGTTTCAAGTACCAACATAATCCATGAACAAATTGCTAACATCCCTGAAGTGAGAGTGTAATGCGACAAAGACAAGCCAAAGCCCAGGAAAATGTAAGCTAATTTCTATACTGCTCTAGGAAAAGAAAATGATCTCTCACTTGCTTTCACAAGAGATTCTGTCAAAGCAGAAGGGTCTCTTACATTAATAGATTATACATTATAAAAGAGATAGAAACAATGGCATCTGCATCAGAAGGTAATCCATAGAGTTTATGATCAAATGAAATTTTCAAAGAAGCTAAAATTGACATTAAACAGCACGATATACATGTTTCGAACGCTAGTTGCAGAAAATAGGCCAGACCAAAGTGCACCAAAAAATGGAAATTTAAAGGAAGTGAAGGCTGGGGAAACACTCTATGTGTCGGGAGGTGATGGTGTTTGAGGAAGCATTTCGGAATATACCTAATAGCAAAAGATGCCATGCAAAGAGACACCTAGTAAAGAATGTGTCCCTGACACGTATGAGTAAAAAAATAATATACGGAGAAAATATTATAAAAACAGAATGGAGGTACCAATCACAAGGGAAATTATAGAAAAACTACTTGATAGGATAATTACAAATATTGTTAACTAAAATGCCAATGGTGCTTACAATCAGAGTTGAGGGAGACATAACTTCTATGTCGTTAGGAACAGTGAAGCCAGGTATCATTTCACTACAAGAAACCCTTCTGAATGCAGCGAAGGCTAAGAAATCAAACTACCATGGAGAAAGTTCTATATTTTCAACACAAATATCTATTACAAGAAAAGCAGCAATCTTAAAACTGCAACATTCTAACTGAACAGCCTTTTCAAGATGCAAAACCTCAGAATGGTTGAAACAAACTGTAGATGTATTAAAGTAAGATACTCCTTTGGTTTGAGTTATTGCCCCAAAACAGACTATCTTAATTGTGCTAACGATTTGGTGTTGCTCCTGTCCACATGCCAAGGCCATTTTAAAATTTAAAATAGGTGGCGATTTTCATCTACTGGTATAATTGATTGATGATAAAACAGCCATTACAAACCTAATTTTCTTCTCAGGAATTAAGAATGAGGCAATATGTAAAACAATGGATTTCAGTCTTTGTGGAAATTCCATTGAGAACATTGAGCACACCATAAAACCTGGGTGGTTTAGTATCACCAGTCTTTCAATTTATATATTTTTTAGTTTGCCATAGGACACAGACCTGAGAAAATGAAATGTGTATTCCATGAATTTCAGGAACGGCAAATGCCAAACTGAGGATCTCAATAGCGTGTCAATCTTTTGCAGAGTTTGTAGAAGCATGGATATACTGACCAGGGAATATGTAACATAAACTACTCATTAAACCACATACCCACAATTTGAAAGTTACAATATCTGATGATAGTTTGTCTTTTGCAGGAATCTCACTGCTGGACCATTTGTGAGTGGGGACAGACCCTAACAAGCATATGCAATGCAATCAGTCTCGCATTTGCTCCAGTTAGAGCTATTGACGTTGTAAATTCCTAACTGGACTTTTCTTGTCATATAAATTGAAAATGAAAAGTAAAACTTTCGTTGACAGAAGCGAGCTGATTGAAAGCACCATGGCCACCATGAGCATGAGCACGAAGGAGAGGCACAAAAGGAGAAAGAAGTTCGCACACAATCAAACATATTGGCAATCGTGCAATTATCCATGTAGCAGAGTCAGTCTTAAAGGTGGTAACAAAACCTCCCCAAGGAAGGACAAACGTAAAGACTTTACCAATGATAACAAAGGATTCATAAAAGGCAAGCCCACGAATGAGTGAAAGTGATGGGCGTGCTTAAAAGCCCACAGTACCTACTAAAGGTCAAAGCGCTTGCGCCCTCGACCTAAAAATGCAATGATCTCAGTGCTGAACTAAGGAATAGTCGACTATCAATAATACACCTACTTGTAGCGTCACTAAAGAAAGAAGGTGAAGTACTCTGCAAATATCAATTGCACATTCCACTGATCTGATATGAATGTAGTAATTGGAATATATCTGCCTATCAGCAATAGTTGATGTCAGCCGTTAATGAGATCTAACACAAATATGAAACAAAAAGAAGGAATTTAATAATGGGTGACAAAATAAGGAGCAGATCTGGAAGCAGACATTGATTCTATTTATGATCTTAAAGTATCTTCATATTTTCATTATTTTAAACTCATGTAACACTCATGCCATATGGAACACCTATGATGAAGCAGGGCTTTAAGTGGGACAGGTCCTTCCGATAGTTAAAAACTGATAGTGAAACAGGCCTTCAATTAATGCCCTTAACTTTACAAGCAAAGCTTGTATCTTTTTATCTACAATGAGGTAAGAGCTCTTAAATTAATCTGGCCGAAAAGTGAAGGCCCTGTTTTCCTAGATGTTGTGGTTCTCATATTTTAATGTTCATTTAGTGAAGGAGTCTTGGTTTGTACATGCTGACTCACCTCTAGGTGTGTGGGCGATTTCAGGGAATGATGGATGTTCATGACGGGGCACCAGGGAGAACTCTGGATTTGATGCTGAAGTCAGAAAGTGTTTCTCACAATGTCAGACAATTATGAAGATGTGCTGACAGCATGCTCATCCAATCCTTGACGTCTCTATAGAGCATAAGGAGCAATGGTCACATATGTGGCAGTTCTAGTTGCATCTCAATGGCAAGTGTGTGACGGAGGTACACAACTGGCAAAGTACATACAGCACCCCAAAAAAAGAAAATGCAATACTTCTAGACGGGGGAGAACGTGTGCATGCAGGTGCATGAGTGTGTAGGTGTTTGTTTGTGGGTGGTGAAAAGGAGGAGACAAAAGAAGCTCCTGCAGAAGGAGAGAGTGAAAAAACAGTAAACGAGAGGTGGGAGAAGAGGTGGGAGCCATGCAAATAAAAGGAGAGATGTGGGGAGAAAAGTGTTGCAAGTGACTAAGGCAGTGCCTTTAGTTCACATGCTTTAGGCTTTGCCTTTAATTGCATAGGCCAGAACTATTTTATACTCGTCATGCTTTTTTAGTCATGCCACTTTTAGAGACACCCCCTGCACTTTTAACGCGTTGTGATCAAATAATAAAAAATAAAACAAATGTGAGGCATAGTATTGGATCTGACTTATATGATAGGCACTTACTTTTACGTGCTATCGAAATGATTAATGAATTGTAATGATTTGAAAGGTCAAAGTAAGACCCAGTTTATTTATCCAAATCAATATGGATGTGCAATGTTTTTTCCTAATAGTAAAGTTTTGAAAAATTATTAATGTTACCATTTAAAAGATGTACAGGGAACATGGCGGCTAGTGACCAGCAGCATGGACGATGCTAGACTAGTTGTGGCACTGCACTAGCCCAAGCGGCAAAGGAGAGAAGGGATGACCGGGAAGTGCTCCTTTCTTCACGGGAGCACCTTACCTTACCGGCAGTACATGCCGCCGCGGACCAGGCCACGCGATCGAGTCCCGACTCGGGTCGAGACGCCAACATCAAGGGAAGCAGAGACAGCGAGGAAGAGCAGCAGCAACTGGGAGCGCGCCGCTCTCGAAGTAAGGAGAGTCAAAGCTTTCACCTCCCGGGTCGCGCTGAGAGGCTATCCTTGGTAGAGGCAGCACAAGTCATCGGGGAAGCTTGAGGAGCTCTCTGAGAGAGTCGCTGCCTCTCAGGAGAGGGAAGGAGTCCCTTTCCTTTCTACAAGCATGGGGGAGCCTGATTTTTCAAGTGACTTTCAAAGCAACGCGGACAGCACCTCTGAGGTACTGGGAGGAGGGGGGGCAACACTGGTTTGGGTGCAATGAATGTCCTGGAGAGAGGGACCCCTTCTCCCCTAGTTTTAGCATATGAGGGAGGGCTCCTCCAGGAAGATAGCTTTTCTGGATGCCAAGAAGATAGTGTGGTGGTGGGTCCAGTCAAAGATATTACTAAGAATACTTTACTTATTTCTTGGAAGGGAGTAATTTGCCTGTCACAGAAAAAGAAAATTGGGGGAAGAAAAAAGGAGTTCTCCCACCCTCAGCAGCGAAGATTTACACCCTCTCTCAGGTCTTATTTTAAGGCAAAGAATGCAGCTGCCACCATGGCTACTTCTCTCACCCTCCCTCCTGCCCCCCGTTGCTGTGGACCCAAACGGAATCTTGCAAAGTGATCTTGAGGAGGGAGGGCAAATAAATTTGCCTCTGACTGTTTCTCTATCTCAGTCTATACTCTCGCCAGGTACAAAAGCGGGGGGCACCAGAGTCAGGCAGGCTGGTGCAGTCTCTACTCTGTACAGGAGAAGAAACATCCCCCCCGTTGGAGAATGCCACCTCAGGAAATTTAATAGCAGACTCACCTGAATCTCAGTAAGAGCTGTCGGAAGGAATACATTTGCTTTCCGGCCAGTCAACCTCTCTGGAATCCTTGCTGCACAGCTTATCGAATTAAGTTAGGCAGAGTTTCCTGATTTCTCAGACAAATCAGAAGGGGATTCAGGAAGTATGTGTGGCCCTGGCAA
The DNA here is from genome assembly GCF_031143425.1 of Pleurodeles waltl. Lineage (NCBI taxonomy): Eukaryota > Metazoa > Chordata > Amphibia > Caudata > Salamandridae > Pleurodeles > Pleurodeles waltl. The sequence continues at coordinate 1,765,960,279 of NC_090440.1, forward strand.
ATAAGATGGACTTATTAACTCAAAGAACCCAGGTTTTGGGAAAACAAGTGGACCAGCTAAATGAAACGGTAGAGAAACATACTAGAGAAGTTGACGCACTGAAAGTTATGGGAAACCAGAAGTCTGAGAGATTGGAAATTTTGGAGAACAATGCAAGGAGGATTAACATTAAAATAATGAATGTCCCGGAAGGGGCTGAAGGAGACAATATTAGAATTCTTGTGGTAGACCTTTTGAAACAAATTGGGGTGTGGGATGGGCCTCAGGATGTACTAATTAAAGATATGCAATGTGTTCATAGGGACCCCTTCTGTAGGCCACTAAATAGGACCAAACCTAAGAGGATACTGGTGAACTTTCTTACCTATGCAGTTAAGGAGAAACTCCTCGTAAAAGCCCTAAAAATGGGAACACTAATGGCAAAAGATTATTCCTTTGAGATTAGGTCTGATGTTTCTTGCACCACCTCTAATAGACAGTGGGAGCTAGGTAAGAGGATGGATGACTTTAAGAAGTTAGGAGCTGTGGCCCAACTAAAATTTCCGGCAACCCTCAGAGTGATGAGAAATAACAAAATGTATAACTTACGGGATTTTCAGGAAGCAGACTCCCTACTGGACAAATTCAAAGAAGGCTAAAATTAGACCTGACTTTAAGTCCGGTCTTCCCTCTCTCTACTCTTAATCTCATTTGATTCTTGATAGTATGATGAAGTGGCTAAGCAGCACCAAAAGGCTTAACAGCTGGTAAAGATAGGGGGGGTTCCCCAGTATGGGGGCTTGAAGGGGTATGGGAAAGTGGGGTGGGAGTTTTTGGGGGGAAAAGGGGTCGGGGAAAGGGAAAATATGTATCTCATATTAAGGTGGCCGGCCGACAATAATGTTCATAAGGGAGCCCGTAAGACTTAAAAAAACAGTAGAAATGGCTGGAGGTAGTTTTCAAATTCTCTCTTGGAATGTGAATGGATTGTGGGTTAGGCAAAGAAGGAATTATATTTTTCAATATATCAGGGATTTCCCAGCTCAGATTGCAATGCTGCAAGAATCCCATCTAGCGGCTGCAGAAGCCCATGAGATCTTTAAATCGTTGACCTGGGATAAGCAAATGGTTTGTTCGAGCAATACGGCACATTCTAAAGGGACTGTGATTTTGGTGAAAAGTGCTTTTAATGCTTCTATCCTGCATTCTAAGACAGATTTGAAAGGTAGATGGGTAATGGCAGATATTAGGGTTAAAAAAGTTTTTTATACTGAAAGTATCTTATTATGGCCCAAATTTGGATGACACAACATCATTACAGGAAGTATGTAATGAGCTGTCTGATGCCCAGTACCCAATTATAATGGCTGGTGATTTTAACACAGTGTTAAATCATGTATTAGATAAGTCCACTGGAAGTAGATTCTCTGGATGTCAGAAGTCGTCAGCATATATAAAGATAATGATGGAGCACTATGCATTGGCAGACATTTGGAGAGAGTCTCACGGACACTCTCGGAGCTTTACCTTTCATAATAAAAAGTATAAACATCACTCTAGGATAGACTACTTTTTATTAGCTAAGTCACTTAGGGCGTCCGTGTTGGACGTCCAACATATCCCAGTCCACCTATCTGAACATACTGCAGCAATGTTGACTTTGGAGGAGGCAGGGTCACGGTTAGCAAGAAGATGGATGTTGGATCACTCTCCCCTGAACGATACTAAAGTTGTAGAGGGCCTGTTGAGTGAAACTAAGTATTTTTTTTTAACTCAACCTGAATTCGGCCTCCCCCAATTTGGTATGGGATTCTTATAAAGCCTTTATCAATGGGATTTTGATTAGTATTTGTGCTCAGAGAAATAGGGAATATAGGAAGGAAATTCTGACCCTTGAGAACGACTTGGTGAGTTTAGAAGGGAAGCTAGTGAAATCACAGCTGGAGGGGAAGAATGATGACTCAATATTACTTGAGCTGCTGTCCAAACGGGCTTCGTTGCTAGCACAAGTAAAGAAAAGGTGGGAGGCAAGTCAATTTTCAAATTTTTAATATGGTGAGAGCGCAGGAAAGTTGTTGGCATGGAAAACAAAATCAGATTTTGCTAGGAATGAGATTTCAGAGATCAGAGACCCTGCTACAGGGGTGAATTTAAGGGATCCTTCAGAGATTCAGAAAGCATTTACGAGTTTTTTTGAAGTTTTGTATACAGAGGATTCATCAGATACAGTGGAGGCTAGGTTGTCAGATGTAGAAAAATTAAGGATGAAAAAACTTGACGATAAAGGGAAGACATTATTGGAAGAAGAATTTTTAGAGGACAAGGTAGCATAGGCTATTTCTAAAAGTAACAAGGGGAAAGCAGCTGATCCCAATGGCTTACCCGCTGAATTCTATGCAAAACTACGTGGAGTTCTAACTCCAGTTCCCAAAGATCTCTTTGATCTTATTTGGAGGGAAGAATCTTGTCTCCCATTATCCTGGAATGAAGCAGTAATTACGATTATTTTAAAACCTGGGAAAGACCCTTTACTTTGTGAATCATATAGGCCAATTTCTTTACTAAACAACAATTATAAAATATTTACTAGTATTTTGGCCAACAAGTTGGAGAGAAGTATGGCACCTTTGATTCAGGATGACCAGAAAGGTTTCTTAAAGGGCAGATATATGCATCAATTGTCGCATGAATTGATAGGAGCAATTAATTTAGCAAGGGAATTCGAGCTACCTCTGGCAGCTTTAACTTTGGACGCTACTAAAGCGTTTGATCGAGTGAACTGGAATTACTTAGATTTCATTTTAACACATTTAAATTTTGGACCAAAATTTTGTGGGCTTCTAAAAAGTATTTACAGATTCTCTGATCAAGCCATTTGCCTATATGGGTTGGGAGAAAATTTTTTCACTGTATGCTGATGATATTATGATTTTCACTGAAAATCTCCCATCGGCGCTAGGTTTTAACATGTGATTTTGGTCAGGCGTCCGGGTATGCAGTTAATATGTCAAAGACAGAGATAATGACATGGAATATGAACATGAAACATAGGTTAATGAAAGAGGAGATAAAATACCTCGGTGTTAAGATCTGCAAAAAAGTGGAAGACATTACCTTAGTAAATCTGAAATCTGTTGCACAAGAAGTAGATAAACTTCTATTAAGCTGGACACATCTACCTTTGACTTCATATGGGTGGGTAAATTTAGTAAAGATGTTTATTCCTCCTAAACTTACTTTTCTTTTCAATATGATCCCGTTAGATTTTAAGGAAAAGGGGATACAAGGTGTTCAAGCAAGAATAGATAGCTTTATCTGAGCTTTTAAGGAGATGAAGATTGCAAGGAAAAAACTTTGAAGGAAGCATGTTGAAGGAGGGATTGCCCTCTCCGACATCCAATTATATGTATGGGCCTTTCAGTTAAAGAATGTAAGGGATTTACTAGCAGGAGAGGGTGGCTTCCATCAGAAGAAAGTTATGGGCGACCGGAAATGCATGTATAAATTTGGACACCCAATGTTCTACAAAAGAGTAAGACTAAAAACATTACAAGCAGCCGTGTTACTGTGGGTAAAGATAAAGAAGATTACGACATTATCCTATTATGGTATTTATGCCCCTATTTGGGACTCGCCGGGAACTCCGGACTGCCCCAAAGATTCTTTATCCCGACCTTTGAAGGAGGCTGGTATTGTAGAATGGGGACAAGTATTTCCTGAAGGAGTATTAAAATCTTGGGAGACTTTTGTAACTGAGATGCAGTGCTCATTATCCAGGTTTAAATATTACCAACTATAAACTTGGGCCAGGTCCTTACAAGTTAGGGGTGAAGAGACTAATGAGCTAGAGGAGTTACTGAGTAAGAATCAGTCTGGTAAGAAGGAAGTGGCAGACTATTACAGAATATTTGTAGATAGCTTAGATTATGAAAAGAAATTTCCTGGTTCTCTATGGGACGATGTGGCAAACAGGGAGGATAATAATAAATGATGGACATGGTCTTGGCAGCTTCTTTATTGGGTTGTAAAACCAGCGTTCCTCAGGAAAAATCACCTTTTTGTCTTACATAGGGCATATTACACGCCAAAGAAATTAAAAAGATTTAGCGCAAATGCTCAGGTAGCTTGTGGGAAATGTGGTTTAGAGGGGGCGGATGATGTCCACATGCTTGTGTCTTGCCCTTGGATTTTGAGCTTTTGGGTTGAGATATTTGAGGTTATGGCAAACTTCTTACATGTACAGCTTACGGTCTTACCTGTATAGTTTTGTTTGGGGGCTCCTTAGAGTCGCAAAACCTGGCTAGCTCTTACAGAAACCTGCTGTTTTATCTAATACTCTTAGGTAGGCGGGAGGTATGTAGATATTGGATTTCCCCCACTTCACCAACTCGACTGCAATGGGTGTACACAGTAACAAAAGTGTGTAAGTTAGATCTTTGTCGATCTGGTGTCAAAAATATACAAAAACTTTGGCAACCTTGGGTGAATTGGTTGGCTCTGAGTGCCTCTTCTTCAGTATAATGTCCGATTATTACTTCAAACTAGGGATGATGGTACTCAGAGACCTCACCCCTATTGTTTTAGACTTCTTATATTGATCGTCACAGACTCCTCCAGGAGATACTGGAACGCGGGCCTTTACCATTTAGAGTTTGCAAGGATTCACGATTTGCAAAGATTCACGATTTGCAAAGATTCACAGTTTTACTATGGCTTTGTCAATGGGACCCTTTTTCCTGCATTGGCATATAAATTTACCTTCAATCTAACCCAGCCACGATGGCAGTTATATGCACCGTGTTTTTTGCAAGTTTACTTTTGGCTGCAGAATAAGAAACTTCTTAGCTTTGCAGAATTCTAACAATAATGAGTAGGTAAATCTAAGATATTGAATTTACTTACAGGAACATTTATGGTTTGACATGGGGCGCATCAAACGCCCAGCTTGCTCGGTTTCCGAAAGTTTTGTCAGTTTATCCCTGGCAATCCTAAATTTTGTAGATATTATGGGGCAGATGTTTTTAAACTGCATTTGTATTATTACATCATATAAGAGAGTTACAGGTAATGCAACATGGTGGATAAATTCACAATAAAGGTTCATATGTATTATGTCTCATATATCACACAGTCATTGTGCTTAACATTGTGGTACTTAACATGTAGTGCATACATGTATTTATTATCATATAAGGCTTTATATCAATAGTGTGTAAGAAGTACTCAAGAAGTGCACATAGAATCAACATACATAGATGAACCATCGAGTGCTCAGGTGTCTGCCCGGGGCAATGGGGGTGAAGGTGGGAGTACAGTAATCTATACATGTTTGCCATGGTGCCCAAATATTTTTAGGCCTATAGAAACCTGGTATATGTATGTTAAAATTATTTGGTATCGTATTGCAGTATATTAGTTACACAGTATTAGTATTAGTTCTTTAATCCAATCTGTTACCTCATAGTAACTCTTCTTTTCACCAACAGAAGCTACAGTGCTGTGTATTTGCATGTTGCATGAATATTCTTAACATATCCTGGCAGAGCTAGAAGTGGATCAGGTGTAATGTATATACCTATCATTTTACTCCATTCTGAGAATATGTTTTGTCAGTATGTCTGTACTCCAGTGCACACCCATGCCAAGTGTACTAAATTGACTGCATCGTACCACCAGTGCAGTGCTTAATTTGTAAATAAAATCATGCTGGTGCCCAAAGCTGTCCCTTGAAACATGCGGCTGCTGCAAAAAATTGTGCGACCACTGAATACTAAAGCCATCTTGGGCCTCTTTCATCCATTTACAGACACTCCCTTGCCCTTCAGCTAACTCTTGCAGCTTTCTGCTTTCTCCCTTTGTGACGGTGTTTCGTTTTTCTTTTCCTTCGTGTTTACCATATGTGTCTTTTCCTCACAGTGCATGCTTGAGGCAGAAAAATAAGTACCGGCCCTCAAAAATAAGTGCTGGTGCCCCGCACCAAATTAAGCACTGCAGCATATTTATGTAATCTAAGTAAGGTAAGCTAAGTAAGGCCTGATTCAAGAGGCCCTAGCGCCAGCTTAGTGCTGCCATAGCGTCATTGTTTTTATGCCGATGTGGCGTTAAAGTGGCTTTTTACACACATTGCGCCACTTTGTAAACCCTTGCCCCACACTGTGCCTGAGCCAGGCATAATGTATGCATGGGGGACATTCCCCCTTCAGAGATTTCCTTGCGCAATTTTTTTCGGCATTTTTAATGCCTGTTCAGAGCAGGCGTTAAAAGGGGGCTTGCCGTTGAATACAATTGGCCCCTACGTACTCTGCAGAGTACAACAATAGTATCTGGAATTCTGATGCTATTATGCCCTACCTTGCACCATGGTGTGCCAAATTTTAAATATGGCACACACATGGTGGCAGTAGGGGGGCTCTAAGGGGTGCACGGAAAGTGGCACCGCACTGGGTTCAGCACCACTTTTCTTAAATCAGCCCCTAAGTTCTTTGACTGAATTTCAATTGTGTCATGCAATGTAATGATGGAGACTTTCTTAATTGCGGTGCAACAATGCAGCCATTGTTCATCTGTGATCTCAGTGCCTATGTCAACTTGCCACTGCTGTCTGGATTTTTTAGGTGCTATTGCATGGAGCTCTAGGACAAATTATTGAAGCGTGAAAATACGTGATGTGGATGGGCATTAGTTATCAAGTATGACAGTAAGGTGAATAATAAAGACCCTATGGGAAACCAAGAAGTAGTAAGCACAGAGCCCCTGTAAGTCGGTAAAGGGCAGACAGATGCAGGGCTGCTAAGTATGAATTCTGGTCTACTATTTAATCAGACATTTAAAGTTTAGTCTCTGAGAAGAAATTTCCTATTTTTAATATTGAGAATGTTTCCATTTGTAATCTTGTATTCTTCTCCAGACACACTGAAGCCAAGCACATCATTCAAGCTTTGTACCTGGGGCTTACAACAAATTGCCACCATAGTGTCTCAACAACCAATGCCAGGCATACAGTGTTTTCAGTCAGATCTACACAATTGCCATTTCCTGAGGGAAGTCATGAATAGCTTTTCTGGCAGTGCAGTCGGGCCCGAGGTGTCTTTTTCTAGCCATATAAACGGAGGTTCAGGTGACAGGTAAATACGGTTTTATGTAAATTGGCTGTGGCCTATGTAGTAATACCTTCCAAAATTAGGTGCCTGTAAACCACCTTGTGCATATGGCAGAATTAATGTTGACCATGCCTCTTGGGTTGATTTCCTGGCCAGGCTAATTTTATTCTTAGCTTTCTCAACCTGCCAAAGTATGTAGGAGTCAAAGCAATAAGAATATTCAAGGAGTAATACAGTATAGGGGAGAACCTCAATTTTTATGGTAGTGATTCTCTCCATCAAAGTTAAAGGGTGTCTGAGACATATATCTTTACTCTACAATATCCTGACTAGTGCTGTGCCGTAATTACTAGAAAAAACACCTGCAGGGTCCCTGTTCCCCTTGATGCCGAAATAGTGGATATGTTCTGTCTACCACTTCAATGGGAACTCTGATGTACATGCACAGTCACATCCGTCAATTGGAAAAGTAGGGATTTTACCCAGTTTACTTTCAGATCGGATAAGTCTCCAAAGCAATTAATTTCTTGCAGTATTGGCATTAGATTTACAGTCGTTTCTCTAACATATAACAACAAATCATCTACACAGGCAGATAAATTCAGTCTATATTTGTCAACCTGTGCATGTTGCTTTCTGGTCACTCAGGCCACAGGTTCAGCCACCAACACATACAAAACACATGAAATTGGGCATCCCTGTTGGGTACCCCTTCTATTATCAATAGGTTCAGTTGCATAGCTAGCTTCAAGAATGAGAGCTGTGGGTCCACTGTATCATATTTTAGCTAACTTAAGAAAAAGGCCTGCAACTCCCAACCTAAGATTGCAGCCATGATTTTCCATAATACGCGGTCAAAGGCCTTTTCAGCATCCAAAGAAGGCAGCTGTTGCCTGAATGTCTGGATCTAGTTGAGCCACTGTACCAAAACATTTTCTCAGATCGATGGCTGTCATATGCCCAGGAATAAACCCCGATTGATCAAGTAGTACCAGACATGTCATAGATACATGGAGGCGATTTGCTAAACTTTTCACAGATATTTTTGGATTGGTATTGAGTGAAAGTAGCTCATAGGATGAGCACAAATTCCCTGGCTTATGTAGTTTTAAACACAATTATTATTATCACTTCTTACATGATGGTAGGAATCAGCCATTATTCACTGTTGTTTTGAATAATGTCATGAGGTCAGGTCATCTGCATAGTCCTTGTAAAAATCTATAGTAAGACCGTCAAAACAAGGGCCAGCTACCTCTGATCACTTACTTAATCTCTTCAGGTGTGAGTGGGCCCAGCAGATGCTCCCTATAATCATTTTCAAGCCAAGCCGAAGTAAGCTCATCATAATATGGTGCTGCTGCATTGGATGCTGGGCCACTTTTGTAAAATCTACCCCTCAGTCTCCACAGTAGCGATAGTAGCAATTTGTACTAGGCATGACTGGAGCCTCGGTCTCAATGCTTCACTCACTCTTTGACCTCAGCGTTGTTGAACTTGCTGTTCTTGCAGCCACAGCAGTGCTGACTGGTGCACGGTATACCAGACTTGTGCCCTCGCACTACAGCTCCAACCACTGATTCTCACCGATAGAGGGTGCTCCAAGGCACAGGCTGCTGCACATAATCCGCTCCTCACTTCTAAGGATAAAACTTCAATGGAGAAGCATCACCGGCCATTGTCTCTTACGCTGCAATTTCCTCTGCATGAAAGCTGTTAGACATGATTTTTCTCAAGTTCAATGGGTCAGTTTCACTAATATTGTTGTTGGATTTTGAATGTGGCCGAAGGAGCCTCACTACTTACCATCTTCAGGCAGTGCAGGTCTGCCCCTACGAAGGGGAAGATTTCTTAAATTTTCATGCACTGCAGCACAGCAACCAAAGTTGCTACTCTGTACTGCTCTGCGTGAAAGGGAGAGATCAGAACAGTGCAATATTTACATAGACATAGTGATGCGTTCCTCTTTCCCCACTTCGCATTTTAGGATGCCATTTCACCAGTTCACACATCCTCGCAGCAAGAGTGTGTGCATTTTGTCAAGGAAAAGTTTGGAGGGGACCTTTCCAGTACAAAAACTATGCCTTATTACTTTTTACACTTTGTATTTGTCCTGTACAGTGCAGCACACAGGCCAAGTTGGAAAAATGCACAACTTTTAAAAGTTGCTGCACTGTTACGTCTGCCTGGAGGAGGTGTAATTTTTCGGTACAAATCCCTGTTTCTAAATTATAACAAATAGGGATTTATGTCAAAAGCCATGGATGGGTGCATGGAAATGTCCATATACCACCCAAGGTATGGCCATGTGGTGTAGAGTTATGTAAAGTAGCATATAGCACTACTTGGCAATACATTAGGGATCTTTCCAATGCAAATCATGATTTGTGTTGGAGAGTAAATCCCACCAAAACGCTTTGCACTGGGTTTGCATCACTCTTGTGGAGCAGTTAGTAAATCTAGACCGAAGTGTTAAGCACATATTGTAACAGCAAATCTCATTTTGAAAAAAAAGGGGTTTTATTTTGTTGTGAATCAGAGCATTTCTCAGCCTTCTAAAGCGCATTGGGAACATTTTCTTATTTTGTCCTAGTGTACAGAGTGGTGCAGTATACATTGATAAGGAGTAAATGTACCAATAGCAGAGGGATTTATGATCTCTGGACCCGGGATTAATATTAGTATTAGACACATGATTGGCCAATCAGGCCGAGGGCTAAAAGTGTGCTTTTTTTAGATTAGTAATGAGCATAGTTATGGCAAGGGGGCTTCACAGCTGGCTCATAATTATTTAACTGTGTTTGAATTTGATAAATGATGTGAGTACTCCTACAGTATTTTTCTGAATACGTGTGCGGAATACCATAACAAAAACTTTGCATTTTCTTTGGGTACTGATCAAAAACACGTGCCACTGGAAAGGAATGATGCACAGACAACGACATGGCGTCATTACAGATTACCCACTGCAACAAATGCACTATTTCATATGGCCATATTGCCAGCTGACAGCTGTGATTGGTCGGCCATTGTCGCAATGTGGGTGTCCCTATTTTCCTAAGAGCCGAACCGTGCTCCTGGTTACTCCTGCTTCCTCTCCACCGAAACAAAACACAGACCAGTCGCAGAAACAGCTGTACCATTCAGTCAGTCTCAAGTATGAAGCAGAGATGATTGGAACACTGTTTATCCGTGCAGTGTTGTTATTAATGACTCACTTGGAGCGGCGGACTTAATTTGACAAAATCCCTCACAATAAGGTTTCGATAGTGTTTACAGTTCCCCTCCCTGCGTGAAACTTTCCAGATTCTACGCTTAAGGCTAAGGCGAGCCGGTATCTCGTATACAAAACCCGTAGACGTATTTATCGCTAATTGTGACTGTCAAATACTTGAGCTCGATGACAGAGTGCAGAGATGCCCTGCGTCAGCCGCCTGCTGGGCTCAGTCCGGGGCTCCCTGGCTACAGAAGGTGAGGTAGGAGTGACTTGGGAGGAACGCAGGGGGCGGGGGGTGTTCAACAGGAAACGTTTGGCCATAGTGGCGGGCGACACAGCACACGTCTGCCGCCAAATGCCAAATTTGAACTAGCCCCAGATGCCTCAAAAACAGACCTAGAGTTTGTTGTACAATGGCCACACAGAAATTCTAAGGGCAACTTTTTTTTCGGGTAACATCTGGTTTAATATCGTTTTTCATCTCCGTTTTTTTTCGTGAAGTGTATTGAGTGTTTTAGTTTTTACAGTGAAGTCTGAGTTCGTTTGATTTGGTTCTTTTACTTACTGACTTTTTTAAATCGCATTACTGCTCCTTTAAAAAATACAAAGCTTAATATTTCCTCCATTAACCTTGCTTCAGTTTTTTTTAACGTATTTATTTGTGAGACCATTTCCAATGCAGGGAAATGATGTCGCAACGCCAGAGCGCATTCAAGATAAAGTTGTACCTTCATTATCTCCAGGAAGGAAAACAAAACACAAGGAGTCTGTGGGAGAAATTAAAGTCTTGCTTTTTTAAAAAGCAGAAATACGTTTTCAGAGAGAAGCAATGTTGCACCCAAATGAGGACTGATGTCATTTTTTGGATTTCTGCCACAACCTGGTTCTTATGGTGATGCCGTAGTTTGGTGCCAGGATCCCGGAGGGACATCAGAGTGGAAGGGCAGGCTACTGGAATTTTATCACAGTCTGACTTTATGTTCTTGCACTGCTGACACACAGTCACCAGGTGTACTTGTTTATTTTTATGTACATTTTGATGTACGTGTATAGAGCAAACTCAGCCCTAAGACAATGCAGAGCTTTAGGTGCTCAAACACACAAGTCTCCAAGTGATTGGATGTCTGCATTCTTGAGTGGACTGATACTGCACGGTGATGTACCGTTTTGTAAGAGGTGGGTCATTAGTCATTTCTTAAATGTAAACAGAATTGGGAAGGTTCTGTTGGATATGTAAATGTCATTCTGGATCATTAGAGCATAGTTAGACAAGGCCTTGTTTTTCTTTGCTGTACTACTTCTTCTCCTGTTTAATGGTGTGCCGAAAGCCACCGGAAGTAGTGCATTTATCGACGAAATAGGCAGAGTTGCTTATTGTGGTGGCTCTGAAAAGGATGCAACTGGTTTTGAAAATGGTGCACACTGGCACAGGAAGCAGTGGAGTTCCACTGGGGTGAGGGTGATGTGGCCACATTTGTTCAAGCGTCCAATGAGAGGTGCTTCATGGTGTAGGATGCCCTTAAAGAGTGGGCCCATGTTAAGCATGGGAGGCAATGGAGCAATGCTTTGCCATCATCCAAATAAAAGAGTACTAGGGCTTGACAGGCAATACTGAAATCACTTCCTGGAATGAACATGTTTTTAAGTAGTTTAGTAGAGAAAGCTGGTTCCTCGGTAATATCACAATCTGACTATATTTCCCAGTATGGGAAATCTATGTGAGGCTAGGTTCACACAGAGAGATCACAGACAGAACTCATTTCCGGGACTGGTGTTACAGAGCTGCACCAGGTTCCTGGAAGATCTTATAATCTTTCTTGAAATGAGGGCACGGTTCGGTGCCAGGTTCCTCGCACTGTGATGTTTGGTGACAGGTTCGTGAAGTAGTTTCAATGTTAAACGCCACGTTTTTTAAACAAAAAAATGCACGGGTCGAACATTAGGTTCCTGAAGTTACGACATAGTCAGACCTCAGCTTCCAGGAGTAATGTCTCGTTCTGGGTAGACTGGGGGGAAAAAGAAGCCTGCAACATCATACTAGGCCATCACTCCCAGAGCCCAATGCCCTTTCCTGATGAGTCAGAGCTGTTGTGATGTACTTCTGTGAGGCATTACATTTGTTTTAATGTGGTATGTTATTTGTATTTCGTTCACTAGTCTTGGAAGTGCTGAAAATGGTAATACTTTTTAAGTGAATCAAAAACTTAGAAAAGTACACCTGATTTACAGAAAATTACAGAAAATAGAAAAACGATCAAGTAATATATGGCAGCGAAGAACATAGGTTACAGCTTGAGAAGAGAAGTGTCATAAACTGAATCCTTAATCTACGCAGACAACAAGCCAGCGTCTAACAATAGACCTCTGTCTTTTCAACAAATCCACATCAAACACCATGATATTGTATTGCTGGACCACGCCAAATGTATATGCAAATGAGGCCGTGAGACTGCCCTATTACATCTAATAGCTAGTGAAAACGTATCCTGCATGAAGAATGACGTAGAGATTAATGTATCCTAAACAAAAAATTATTACAGCAGATGAAAGAAAACCACTGCAAAATGCATTTTAAGTTCAAGACAGCAAATTTGAAACCCTTTAACTGCATGGTTAGCTTTTCTGTCAATGAAAATCAGTATCTTAAAAACTGGCCTCTGCCTGCTCTGCTGCACCAGCTTTATCGCTGCACACAACATGTGGCCACACTGTGCTTTACTGCTCTCAGGTGAATGAGAACATAGGGCAGGGATGGAGGATAACTATTCTTTTTCTAGGCAATGAGCCTAAAAGATATTGCAGTTACCACGGATCAGGGATGTTGAATTGCCCCCTTATTGCATTGGTTTACCTCACTTTGGTATATTTCTACTACATTCACCATAAGGACTTACTTGTGGTCACACAGGTTTACTGTCCAGGGTCAACACTGTTGACTTGATCATGCTTATGTAAACACGATTTTGGCAATGTAAACTCACAGAGTGGTTTTTAACTTTATTTGGAATTAACACAACCAAATTAATTACCCTGGCTGTATGACATGTCCAGGTGGATGCTATATCCTGTTTGGCTTGTAAGAAAGTTGCAAAACAGTTCCTACTCCACAGCAGCTGTGCATTTTCACTTTACTGGCAATGGGCAACTTAATGCATGGTTCACTGTTATGCCACTTACCGCTAAAGTAGAGGTAGGTGGTTGAAACAGTTATTGATCCAGACTGGAGAAAGTACTATGAACCTAAAGAATTAATGAGTGTTGTACACATAAATCCTGTCGTGTGAAAGAATTGAGACTCTGCAGGTGCAAAATCTAACATCACGTTGCACTAAAGGTGCATTGATTCGTAAAATGGATTGATAGCTTGTAATATTCACATTGCGATTCATTGCAACGCATTACAAATTGCAAGGTAAAATGGCCAGGAAAGGGGCATTACTCTCTTTTTTATAAAGCTCAAGCATATGTGTCATTGCTTAGCCTCTTCATTTAAACTAGCAATCATTGGCTACCCACATCCAAACAGGGTGCTGGAACCTGATATGGGATGGTATCCAATCGCCAAGTGGAAGCTCTGAGCTAAGCATGAACTGTGTGCAGGATCTGGTGCTTTAAGGGAAGGTTCCTGGCATAGGAAATCTGTCATGGGCCTAATGGAGGAGCTCCCTAATCTCCTCCTGGGCTTGAATCTTTAGCAGGTACTGGAGGATGTTCAGCTTGCATGGCACACCAGGTGACATGGTGTCAACATGCTTGTCAAGTACCTTGATCCAACATATCCTACTCAAGTCCTTTTTGGTGTTATCCTTTGGGCTAGGGATTGTGACAGGCATCCGATGTTTCCAACTGAGACAATGGGTTGCTTGGTAGTAAGCCTCCACCTTCAGTAATATGGGTATGAGACAGCAGAAGGAGGTCACACTCAGTTGTCATTTTGGACTTTTCCAGTGTATGTCACTGATAAGGTCTAGGAAATGTAATGCAAGATCACCCAGGCTTTTCCCTCAAGTACGAGTGGGATGAATTTCACGCTGACTAGTTGCCACACAGAAGTGCAGTTGGTAGGCAAGTGCCACAGGCAGTGGTCTCTTCTTACCAGAATCCGAAATGGTGATTATATGGGTGAGATGATTTTGAGACTCATTCTGAGGAGGAGATAAATTAATGATAGACCAATAGAGCTGAAATGTGTTCTTCTTACCACACAATGAATCCAGAGGCGGGGTGATCCATGCTAGAAAAAGAGGAGTTTACCTGTCTGGGGAATGTACCCAGCACCCTGGTTAATAGGGAACACTTTCAATCTCACCCGTGATATTTCTAGGCTCTCCTTTTATGTGCACGTATGTGGGAACACCACCTGACAACATGCATTTTTCACTATTTTCTCACTTCTATTGTTCTCAATAGACCTTGCCACAGGCACTCTCGTTTGCCACATACCAAGGCTTTACACACATAACAATCTTCGGTTTAGCAAGCACATTATTTTTAAAAGCATTGCCTTATAATAATTGACATTCATTGCTCCATAGTGTTTGACACGTGATTATTGCTAGTGCCTGATATTCATGTATTATTAGCTTCTGCCATGATTTGTAACTGTGTGTGTTGTGTTGACATTTATGTGTGTACTGTGTATGTTTGATGCTTTTTGTGATAGTCATTCTGTATGGGGAACTGAATGTCTGTGTCCATAGACAACTACAAGTCTTAAGGGCGTTGTGCATGGGTATTTGTAGGTGTGGGTGCAAGTCGATCTATATGTCTGGTATTTTTGTATTTATACCTTTAGGTATGCTGGTGTGAATGATTTCTATCAGTGTTTACGTGGAAGTTTTTTGTTTTTAAGTGCAAGCAATATCCATAGACATCTACTGGCTTTGTAATTCCCCGTTTTTGTTTGCTCTCTTTACCCATTAGTACATTAAGCTCCTCTTTGCCTTTTTTGGGATGATTTTTAGTACTTTTGTTTATTTTTGTTTATTTTGCAAGGGCATTTTTTATTCTTTCAGTCTGATAAAACTCAAAACTGTGCATCCGTCTACCAATACAATCTTTTGAGGAAAGAGGATGTCTTTGCTTGGCTCCTGATTCCTGATTATTGGCTCCTACACTCAACCTAAGCAACACAACAGACATCTCTGACAAATGGGCAGGAGTCAGGCAAGAAGCAGGCTCTGCCTGCTACTTCTCAGCTCTCCCCGACAAGGGAAAGATCCACTGGCACAGCCCGCTGGTGCAGGATTGCCTATCTATAAATGATTGCGCCTCTGTTACATAATGCTCTCAAATGAACACGTTTGTGCGGTTCACAAACTTTGTCGACTGAGATGGCGTGGTCGCAGGAAGAAAGCAGGACATGAGATGAGCTAAACCGGAAAGTGTATTTTTAAGTCGAGAGTAAGGTCATCCCACAAGATCCTGGACTTATGACTGCTGCAGTGCAACATAGAATGCTATGTATATATATGTAACTGAGGTGCACTCACTATCATCCCTGGAACTGGTCAGAGATACTCCCCTCCCAGGATGGAAAGGTGGAAGGCACCACTCCCTGATTTTCCTGGGGGTATACGGGAAAGGGTTTATCGACAGGGAAACAGGGGTTCCCTGTGGAGACAAAATACAAAAGCAAACATGCATTTACTGAGGGGAGTTCCATTCCCCAGTGAGGAATTATATGCGCAGTGGAAACAGGAGGCAGAGGAATTGTCACATTTGTAGTAGCATGAGTGAAAATTTACACCTGGCAAGTCTAGCACTTTGGGCATTCCACAGAAGTCCCAAAAAAGGAAAATATTTTCAATGGTAGATCTAAACCTCAATTTGTGCTTTTACATCTTTATTGGTGAACGGAGGCCAAGCTGTTTACCTAAGTAAGGCCACACATAACAATAATAACATGTAATATAAAAAACGAACATAAACGAACGAATTGGAAATCAGGGGGTATTTTCCCTTTTTAACTACTCATAACTAGAACTCTTCCAAATAGGTTATTTACACGTTTAATAGTGAATCTTATATAGCACATACCACAAACTGAAATGACCCCAAATAACCTTCTAAACCATGAAAGGCGCTGTAGCATCAAAAGGGTACAGGGTTTGAGACGAGCCCTTCAGGTAATACACTGGGATTAGCAGCAAGCACTCGACCTTGTGAGCTATTTTGTCATATGGAGAACAGAAATGTTCTTTACAAGTGCAATGAAGTGTAGTGCACGATGAAGGGCCCTTGGGGAGAGTAAGAAGGCGGAAGGGCTTGTTCCTCTCTGAGCCCTAAATTGGCAAACTATACTGTGGGAAGAACCACCAATGAAGTTGAAGCTAGGAACATTGAAGGGCGAAAGAATGATAATTCATGCCCTCGACGTTGTATAAGGTAAGGGTGGCTGGCATGCCACGTCTGCCAGTGTGCTAATCTCACTTATAATCCCAAAGGAAGATTCATTCAATAGTATTTAGCTGCAATTCAGAATTTATGGTAAATGAGCGCAGCAATGGATACAAGGTGTCAAACAGATTTGCCAATGAAAACACTATTTTTGAATATATTCCCTGACAAAGTTTGACTTTGCACAGCCCAACAATCTAAAGAGTCTTGAGGAAGCCCAAGTTAACCATTAACCTCCTGTAGACTGGCTACAGGCCACTGCGGATTGTAAACTCATTGTGTACCATTGAGGCTGTTTGCTGTCCTTGTACAAGGGCACACCACGGTGGTCAATGCCTAGGTAAACCTCACATTAGGCGCTGATGATGCTCTTTGTTTATGTCCAACAATGTGAGAAAGATCTATGACCTCAGGAAAGCCAAGAATGCACCTAATTTTCGAGCAAAAAAACTGACAACACATTGCGCTGGGTTACGGTGCAGGCCTTCATCTCGGCGCTGGCTTCTTAACGACTCTCACAGCCATTCCTAGTGCCGAGATACCTTTGCCTGCAAAAATACCAACATTCCTACTCTATATCACTCTTTTCGAAACATATTTTGTTGTTTTGATATATCAAGCGTGAAGTACTATTTCTGACGTTGAAAACAAGCACGTTAATCGTGAGGCTTCGCCTTGCCTTACGGAACTCTAAATAGCCCACCCGAACCACCATGTGAAACGTATCCTTTAGCAAAAATCAGTCTCTCTTTTTAGTGCCTTTACATTGCTGTTATTTAGCTTAAATAAGGGTAGCCTTTAAAGTAATAATTAAGTAATTTATGTTTTGTTTCCACATGACATACATAAAGAGTATGCAGGTATATTTAAACTAATATATTTCCCACGCCATGGTTCACAGCACGGGGCATCCAAACTGTCTACATTCACAGCAGAGTCCGACCTTCGTCTAAAACGCCTCCTTTAAGTTCTTAGGGAAAGCGTAGTCTCCAACAGTGGATGGATTTGCGGTGATCCATTGCCTGGATTGTCACTTTGGGCCCGATTTAGGGTGCAGCGGACGGGTTATTCGGTCACAAACGTGAGGAATATCCCGTCGCTGTATTTCATGGGCAATATGCTTTATCCCACTTGTAATATGGCGGACGGTCATCCGTCACGTTTGTAAAGCGTCGCCAACTCTAAATCAGGTCCTTGGTTTCTTGCCCAAAATAAAGATATCGATTTTCGTCTGGTTGATTAAATATAAGTTAGTACGCACGGCGACCCGTTCTCCTGGGATGCTAACGCTGCAGACAGCCCCAAATTTGGATCCCTCATGTATATTCTTCCACTGTTGCAGTACCCTTCCGCTGATGTGTGTTAACAATATCAAAGATGTGTCGTTATCCATTATTGGCCTAGAGTTAAGAAACAACATGGTTTCACAGGCCAAGGCCACACTTATTTATTCTCAACAAAAACTGAGAATTAGATGTGTGCAGTTGATAAACTCACATAAAACTTTGATCAAGGGCGTGACTCTTGGTTAATTAAGGATATGTGAAATTTGGGTAATTTCCGCTATCATATTTACGCAAAGTTCCAAATTAGCAAGCCTTTACAAAGGTTCCCAGAGAAATGAAACAAGTCGCCATTCATCTAACTCGCGCATACACAGTTATCTGATCAATCATTTTCTGTAGATATTACAATAACACTATCAATAATGTTATCAAAGATGTCTTGAGTGCTGTAATTTATGGGGTAATTAGCAGTGCCTGGCGACAGCCGAGTTATATTTACCTTAGAGCATTTGATTTGAATATGCGCCCGGGGAGGTGGTAGGGGTCCTTGGTGCTTTGGGGGGTGGGGTATGCACCCCACACATTGAAATAGAATGTGTGCCCTGGGGAAGTGGTGGTCATTTCCTGGGCTGCAGAGGGGGAACGCATGGCCCCTTGCATAGAAATAGAATATGTCCCCGGGGAGGTGGTGGCCCCTGGGGCTGCGGGGAGGGCAAAAATGCATTCAATTTGTAATAAGTGCCCTTGGGAGGTGGCGGTCTCTGGGGCTGCAAGGGGTCCGGGAGACGCTACCCTGGCCCCTTTTCTTACTTTTTTACTTTTATTCTGGGACTCGGCTGAAGCCAAGTCCCAACATGGCTACCAACACTTCCTTGTTAAAGTGTTGGCAGCCAATCAGATTTCAGCACGAGAGTGGGCGGGGTCACAAATCCATTATGTCCCTATATATACAAACCCTCATATCATTTCAGAGTATGGCTCGGGATCCTACTCAAATCAGATATTATTAATTGGGCACATGGATTTTAATGACATAGGAGACTTACTGTGCATATTTAATGTTGCTGGGAGGCTGCTGCACTCTCTGTAATACCTACAACTTTACCAAAATGCTTGGTGTTGCACCTGCCCCCTTACAGGGTCACAACCAGGATACAAATATATGAGCAAAAAGCAGGCACAATGAGGCACTCCTTGTCTGGAGCAAGGAATATTAAATGAGCCTCTCCTGCCACTTATTATTTATTTTCATTGTTTTTGGATGCCCTGGTGTCTATCTGAGGCACTCACCCCTTTTCTTATGTTGGGGATCATGGAGGGGGGCCAGTCACCACTGTATTTTTTACATTTTCTAATTGACTGCCCTAGTGTCCAACCAGGGCACCAACATTTACCTAAACATTGGAGGATGAAGGGGGAACCCCAAGGTCCCTATGACACCAGCAAGCTCCTCAGCCAGCACACATTGTGGTGCTGGCAGGAACTGGTACCGTTGTCCTTTGCTCCCATTTTGGTGGAAGCAAACATGTGTTTCCTACCCGGAAGAGTGCAGGTAAGAAACTGCAGTGTCCTGGGGGCTGGGCTCCCCTGGACACTGCTTAGATCAAACCCCAGGGCCAATCTAGGGTTAGGGAGTGGTACCCGGTGCTCCCCTCTCCTGTAATAAAAATTAACTCGGGGAGATGGGGTCCCCAGGGCACTAATGTGCTCAGGGAGTGGTGTTGCATGCCCCATCCCTTCAAATTGATGAAGGCCCCAAGGATGGGGTCCCCAGCCCTTTTAGAGATTTGGGGAGGAGGGGCTGCATGCCTCGCTCGCCTGAATTATCATTACAGCCCGGGGGATAGGGTCCCTAGTAGGGGTGGATGTAACTTATATTTTAGGTATAAGTTTAGAAGCAAAAAAACGCAAATGCTCTTGTTAAAGCTTCCCTTCCTGGTTTAAAATAGAAATAATTACATTGCTTGTCATGCCTCTGTTTTAATGCTAAATTGTACTAGCATATTTTATGAGCATATTTAATTTTGTTTGACACTATGTTGTGCAGTGTACAAACAAGCCCAGATTTGCTGACACTTTGTGCAGGTATATGACATTGTGCATGTTGGAAAGTGGATTATTGGTAAGGGCAGATAAGTACCTATACTTAGCAATAGGCACCAAACCCCCCACTAGGTCCAGTCAGGGTCTCAATAAATTAATCCCAGCTCAACCCTTGGTAGCTTGGCCATGAGCAGTTAGGCTTAATTTAGGAGAGAGGTGTGTAAAGCATTAAATAATCACAAAACAGTTAATAAGTACAACACAAAACACAATAAAAATCCAACACCAATTTATAAAAATATATTATATTTTTATCTTTAACACAACACTAAAATGACAAGAATCCAATAAACAGAACCAGAGATATTAATTGTTAAAGATTAAATGTTTTCTAGTGCATTGAAATAAAAAATGCCAATCTGTGCTCACACTCGACTGGGACAAAGTCAAAATAACTCAATTATGTCTTTTGAGCTTCCATGAGTGATGTAAAGTGTTAGGTCATAAGCAGTGCATGAAGGGATCTCATGGTATAGGTAGCTCACTGAGCTATAGCTGGTACATTTCAGAGTTTTTTTGACTTTCAAACTTTAGCTATTCTCTCATTTCAACACGCAGCTATAGCATCACTTTAATTTTTGTTCTTTTAGTAAGCTTCATTTTTTTACCATACCTATCTATAATGTCAATTTAACCTTTTTTTCCTTTTTTCCATATATATATATGTATATATATATACTTATATATACATATATATATATATATATATATATACAGAAAAACGGTTACAGTGACATTATAGATTTTTATATAAATATATATATATATCTATACATATATATATATATATATGTATGTGACCAAGACCTGTTTAGGTTGAAACGTGTTGGGTGGTAGAAGCCCGGTTTATGGTACAATAATAAAAGGCTGAAATAACAACTTCCTGGAGTGCGATGGATCAATTTGTTGGAGGAATTTTTAGGCGTTTTGGTCGCTAAACTCCTTCATCGGCACCAGCAGTAGGAGCACGCGATGTGCAAGCGGCCATTTGGTGATTTATATATATATATATATATATATATATATATATATATATATATGTGTGTGTGTTGGGGGAATAAAATGTTAAGGTGACATTATAGATATATATATATTAAATAAATATATATAGATATATTTATTAAAAATAGCAATACTGAGGTGTAACCAAAGTAACAGTAAAGTCTTTAGTTGTTCTTTATTCTTTCTTTCTTTATTGGATCACTTTTTTTTCTTTATACCGCAAATACAGCCAACACATGTTTCTGGCACACAGTGCTTCTTCAGGGCTGTTTATAAAATACAGAAATTGTACATCAGTGTTTTTTTTTATCACAACAAAAACTATCATACATAAAACATGTTCTAATTGGAAGAAAAACTTTCATAACCAATGAACCCACTGGTGATTCATAATACGTTCTCAATAACAGTAGGTACATAACTATTATACTGCATATCACATATACTACTCAGCAGTAATAATAAAATAACGTAGCAAAAAAATATGACTTAGTTATAATAATCTTCCCAGGGGACACACAAGCTACTAGTTATACTAGGCAATTTCAGCAATTGTCTACAGTTGACGAAGTTTTTTAGGCTGTATCTCTAATACACATCAATGTTGTGTATCCAAATACAGACAGTTACCTCAAAAGTACTGCTTCTTTCTTTGAATAAATACATTCCACGAAAAGCAACTGTACATCTTCAATCCATAAAATTATCAAACCGTTCATCTGTAATCCAAATACCTGCATTACGCCAGTGTTGAAAGATAATCTATTCCTTCATCTTAAATGACCATTAAAGATTCAGTATTTCCATTCACCTTGTTCACATAAAATATGTTGAAAATATTATGCAGATGACTTATTTACTAAAAATAAAAGTTTTTACTTCTATTATTCTGTATTTAATACCTATATTATTAAGCGATTGCCTCACTTTGGCTAAACAGCTGAATTCTAATGAGTGGTACTTGCTCATAATTTACTTTTCTGGTCATGTTAGTATGCTCACCATGATATGGTATCCTATAAAATAAAATAAGATGCATCCTAAATTCTTAGCACTTAATTAGAACCTATTTTATTTTACTATGCCCATTCATTTTAATGCTAGGGAGGGGGATATATACCTATTTCTACTGAAAGTTGATCAACCAACACAAAGCACTAAGGCACAATTCCAATCCAAGTTCAACCATACTCATATGTTCACACTCATCTTACCATAACCCACTGCACGCCATGATGAATCTAAATTAATATCTTCAATTGGGTTTGCCACTTAAAGTTCTAACACAAAAGTACCCCACCTTTAACATCTGCTGGAATGACCCCATGCCATATGACACTATGAGCTGCACCTTATAATTTCCAGATGGTCGTAGCCTGTACAGCATTTTCTTTAACCCGATTTGCCTTACTCCTCTCATCTTTCCTCCACAACCGTCTTGACTCACAGCTAAAACCTTTCTCTTCACACCCATAAGTCAGAAAAAATACTCTGTTACATGAAATTACTACCACTGCTAAAATAATCATAGCCCAAATGATATAATTATCCTTACAGTGTTCCCTAACCCCGTCACTCGCCACATCTCACATTGCCAGCATCCTACCTCCTTCCAGATTTCAGTGCGCGGTAGTGACCCGTGCTTTTATACGTTAAATCTTACATAGATGTTCACAGCCTATATTCTAGTATATAACATGGTAAAGGCTTAGAAGCAGTCAAGTACTTCCTGTACACGAAATAAGCAAGGTACATACAAAACTCCAATAGGATTTTGGATGATATGAAATGAGGACATGGATGTTTATTGGGTGACTGAATGGTGTGGGAACACAGAGGAATGTACGGTGAGACTTATGCAAACATTTATAAAACATGTGAAAAGAAAATTGGAGATACTATCTGCTAAAATTGAGCTGATTACAAAAGATCTGGAGAGGAGTATGGAGGAAGTAATAGTCAAAGAAATGTTATCAAAAATGGAGAAAACCCTGCAAGATTACAATGAAGAAATAGTGGGAAGAAAAGCTAGAACATTCACTAGGGAGAGAGTGGACTATCATGGCCGTATTTACACTTTTGTAAAGAAATATGACCACTTTAGAACCCAGGAGAAACAAAGTAAACCTGGTGCTGTTACGCAAAGTGAAAGTGAAATCAGTTTGGACCCTGAATCGAGTGCCAATGAGTCCACCATAGAGAAAGGGGATTTTCAACAGGAACTCCAATTCTCACATATGACGACACAACAAGGAGGAAACAGAATGCAGCGGGCACAAGAAAAAGGGAGTGCAGAATGAGGAGGGACAAAAGGAAAAGGAATTGGCAAGAGTAGGGACAGGAGGTAAAGACCCCAGTGGACACTAATGAGGGGAGAAACCTGGTTGTTAATATCTCGTCCACTAGACTCACCCCAAATAAGGAAAGGATTCTCAATTTGGGGTTGTTGTTTTGCCCACCCTCGACACTGAATCTTATTGACATCAGAATTGAATTGTATAAATGCATAAGAAAATTGAAATTGCATAAGTACCACTCCATGAAAACTAGAAGCATGCAAAATTGTGACAAGAAGCGCTCCAAATTATCTAATCTTAAAATCTTAGATGCTGCACACCTATTGGAGATACAGAAATTAAAAGACAAGACTTTAGACATTCCAGTATTGGAGGTTGTGGTGGAGGCTTCAGTAAAGTATGGATCCAATGAGGGTGCCACCTTAATTTCAACTGGGGAAATCCAACTGGGGCATGAAGAGAGGAATGGATGGTTGTCCTGATTGGAGGTACCACAAATCAACGCTCTCAGGCAAATGGGATTCAGTACTGCTGAGACAGAAGAGAGTGGTTGTAGACCTAAATTCAAATTTTGTCTGGGACTGCCTCCGGGAAACAAGGTGGATCTTTTTTACAAGTTTATTGTGGAGGACTTAAACGATTTGAGGAGGAAATGGAACTATAACAACCAAAGGAGTAATTTTTTGCCATGTAATTGAAAGAATGTTACAGAGCTCAGAATCAATCCATAACCTATGATTAAACCTTCAGATAAGGGTGGTAATATTGTATTGATGGACAAGTGCATGCATTTAATGGAGGTGAGAAGACAGCTGAGTGACACAACGCATTATGCCTGCCTTCCGAAAAACCCGATGGCTGGGATTGAAAAGGAATATCATTCTAAATTAGAGGGATGGTATAAGCAAGAATTGTTGGATTGGGGTGAGTACCAATATTTACGAATGTAGAAGGCGAAAACAGCCACAATATATTTCCTCCCCAAAATCCATAAGAGCATTAAAACACCACCAGGAAGACCCATAGTATGCTTCATTAGGTTACTCTTTGAGAATACTTCAAGATACTTAGACTTGTTCTTGCACCAATATGTGACAAGTTTACCATCTTATTTACAGGACTTTGCAGACTTTCTAAGGAAGCTGGGCCGGATCCCTTGGAAGTCTGATTACATCATGGTTAAACTGGACGTGGTGTCCCTCTATACATCCATCAATCATGAACATGGACTACGAGCCTGCAAATATTTTCTGAGGGATAGACCTATTGAATATCTGGAACACAGCCACATGTTGATCAGTATGCTAGAATTTTGCCTCACTCACAATGTTTTTATTTTTGACACAAGTATTACCACCAGTTACAGGGAACAGCAATGGGTACCTCCTTCACGCCAACCTATACTAATTTGTTCATGGGGTGGTGGGAGAAGGAGATGTTCTGGACTGAGAAAAATGATCACTTTATGGGTAAGATGGTATTATGGTCTCGATTCATTGATGACCTCTTTAATCTATGGGAGGGAGGTGAGTTGGAACTCCAGGAATTCATATAACGTTTGAATCTTAATCAGTATAACATCAGACTCACCTATGGATATAGTAAGGTTCATTGTGAATTTCTGGATGTTGAGTTGGAGATTTTAGAAGGCAAACTGATTAGTAGGATACATAGGAAGCCGTTGGCAACGAATGCCATCTTGTAGGCTCATAGTGGACATCCAGAAGTGCTGAAGTGGAGCATTCCTTACAGTCAAATGATAAGAGTGAAACAAATCTGTTCTACTGATGAGGAATGTAACAAGGAAATTGGGAAGATCATGAAATGTTTTTTTAGAAAGGGGCTATCATATGAATGTACTAGAGAATGCCAGAGGGAGAATCAATATGAAATGAAGGCAGGAACTACTGTATCCGTGTTAAAAGGACAATGTGGAGGAAAACAAGGGACTCAGGTGATTGTTCTTGGATTGTAGCATAGCCCAATCCAGTGTAAGGAGAATTTTGTGTAAAAACTGGCACATCTTATGCAGGGGTAGGCATTTGAAGAACATCGTGAATAATGGCCCTCGATTAACCTTCAAGAAAACCAGGTCACTGGGTGACATGTTAACATGTAGTTTCTTTGACCCCAAAATGGAAATGGGGACAGATAATTGGCTGACAAGTAGGACTAAGGGATTCATTAAGTGTGACACTTGTAAAGCTTGCAGGTATGGGCTAACCTGTAAGGAGCATCGGACCTTTGAGGGTCGAACTGTTAAGATACAAGAGAGAATCACATGTAATACTGACCACGTCATTTATGTATTAAGTTGTGGGTGCAATAAACTATTTGTGGGCAGTTCCATCAAGAAACTGAAAGTCAGAATTCTACAACGTATCCGAGCTACTAAGAAAATGGATCGGAGTTATCTATTGGCTACTCATTTTGAGCAATATCATGCTGGGTCTCTAACGAGCTTTCAGTATTATGGTATAAAATATGTGAGACCTCATCCACGGGGGTGATAGGGAGAAGGAGCTGAGAAGGGAGGAATCCCGATTGATCATTTCATTGGGAACTGAGGCACCCGGTGGCACAATACTTATGCTGAATTGCATGTCCACCTAAAGAATTGATCGGGTCTCCCCTGATAATTGATCGGCAATTGTGTTACCGATTAATAATATCTGATTTAAGTAGGATCTCGAGGCCATTCTCTGAAATGATCTGAGACTCACCTTTTAGACCTGTGATTACAGTTTTTGTCTACATGAGGTTATGGATGAGTTATACAGGCTTGTGTACCTCATTATTCATTTATATTTTTATGAATGTTTGAAACATTGGATTTTTCTTGGGGGATACTCTTTATTGATTAATTAAATTTTTCCATTATAGAAGTGGTGGATGGCTTCCCCTAAGTGGTGGCTGATAGATCTATACCCTGCGAAGGCAGAAGTTTACTAACTTTAATGTCTAAAATAGTTTAAAAAGCCATCTGGTCCTCTTATATGTATTCTTGAGTGCCTTTTGTAAAAAATCCTTTTTTGGCTCCCTCTGTACCCATTTAGTGTCCTTCATAACACCTTAGATACTTGGAAAGAGAATGTAATTGGGATGACATTCTCTGGATATTTGGACAGAAATACCATGTTTAGAGATATGCTTGTAGTTTGGTCCTATGTTTCAAGCTAACATCTGGTTCTGGATATGCATTTTGTATGCCTGTCTCTGTGTCACACATGGACTGACTGCAGATGGTCATTCCTTATTGAAGGGGATGTTGTAGGCAGTCTGTGTATGGCCACTTGCACTAACTTGTATTTCCACCCTGCTTGTTTTGGTATATTGCATGTGGACATGACAGTCTCTTTTTGTCTGTGTCATCCATGCAGGTCAACGCCCATCAGAAAAAAGGGATTTGGTTCGCCATTGGCAAGAAAGTGCGGACCCTGGGGGCCACAGCCGGTGGAGCACCCACTGTAGGAAGCGGTGGGAGGACCTGAGATGCTGGGCCTTGAAGACTTTAAAGACCCAGCTGGGTATGTCCTCCCAAGGAGGAAGGGGTGCCCGTCAGACCTTCACACCCATATGGCCCGCATATAGTGGCCTACCCGGAGCTGGATGGGTGTTTGAGGGTAACACAGCAGCCACAGGGGGGAAAGTACAGACTCAACACATTTTCATCCCTTTACCAGGTTAGTCTATGATTTGAAAGTTTCTAAACTCTGACAATGTGGTAAGTGCAAAGAGTCAAAGATTGTGGGAAAATACCATCTTTCTTGACATGTTATCCCCAATTTCTGCCTGTTTGACAGTGTGTTTTTACTGTCTCACTGGGATCCTGCTGGTCAGGACCCCAGTGCTCATAGTTTGTGGCCTATGTGTGTTGTCAGTATGCTTGACTGGCTCACTGGAGTTCTGCTAACCAGACCTCCAGTGCTTATGCTCTCTCTCTGTACCAAATTTGTCACTATAGTTTAGTAACTCCATATTCCAATTCCAATTGGCACACTGGATCCCCCTTATAAGTCCCTAGTATATGGTACCTAGGTACCCAGGGCATTGGGGTTCCAGGAGATCCTTATGGGCTGCAACATTTCTTTTGCCACCCATAATGAGCTCATACAAACCTTTCTTCAGGACTGACACTGCAGCCTGAGTGAAATAGAGCACACACTATTTCACAGTCATTTATCACTGCACCAGGTAACTTATAAGTCACATATATGTCTAACCTTCAGTTACTGAAGGCTTGGTGCAAAGTTACTGTGTGC
The DNA here is from genome assembly GCF_031143425.1 of Pleurodeles waltl. Lineage (NCBI taxonomy): Eukaryota > Metazoa > Chordata > Amphibia > Caudata > Salamandridae > Pleurodeles > Pleurodeles waltl. The sequence continues at coordinate 1,765,987,924 of NC_090440.1, forward strand.
GAGGGCACCCTTGCACTAGCAAAGGTGGCCCCATGTTTCCCAGGGCCAATCCCCCGGACTTCATGAGTGCGGGGACACCATTATAAGCGTGCACTACATAAATGTCAATACATATATGTAGCTTCAGAATGGTAACTCCAAATATGGCCATGTGAGGTGTTTAAGATTGTGAAATGGAACCTCCAATCCAAATCTGCCCCCTGGGGGTCCATGCGGCCAGGGGGCTCCACCATGGACCCCCTGTACTGGCAAACCAACTCTCTGAGGTTTTCACTGCAGCCCCACCTGCTGCCACCTCACAGACAGGTTTCTGCCATCCTGGGGATTGAGCAGCTCAATCCCAGGAAGGCAGAACAATGCATTTCCTTGAGGAGAGGGGTGTTACACCCTCTCCCATTGAAAATAGGTGTTACAGGCATGGGAGGGGTATCCTACCAGGGCCTCTGGAAATGCTTTGAAGGGCACAAACGGTGCCCTCCTTGCATAATCCAGTCTACACCGGTTCAGGGAACCCCAGTCCCTGCCCTGGCACGAAACTGGACAAATGAAAGGGGAGTAACCACTCCCCTGTCCATCACCACCCCAGGGGTGGTTCCCAGAGCTCCTCCAGAGTGTCCCTGACATTAGCCATCTTGGATTCCAAGGTGTGGAGACCCTCTGGGAGCATCTGAGTGGCCAGTGCCATCAGGTGATGTCAGAGACCCCTCCTGATAATTGCAAACCTGGGTAGGTAGCCAATCCCCCTCTCAGGGCTATTTAGGGTCTCTCCTCCTGGTGTTTCCTCAGATTCGGTTTGCAAGACTCCACCAGGACTCTGCAGCTTCAGCTTCTGACCGTCGGATAAACTGCAGCCTGCTCCAGGAAGCGCTGTAACTGCAACAAAGTATCCAGGAAGGCTACTGTGACCTGCAACCTCAGCTCCAGCCAGCAGCTGCAAGTTTCCAAGGTGTGCACACTCTGAGGACTGCCTGTCTTCACCCTGCACCAGAAGAACCAAAGGGATCTCCCGTGGAGTGATGGAGTCACTTTCCTGCTTCAGCAGACACCTCTCTGCGATGATGACCGGTACTCTGGGACTCCTCTCCTGTCGACGAGCGTGAACCCTGGAACACAGGTGGTGGACGGACGTGATCCTGACTGTCCAAAGGTCCAGCTGTCCAAATTTGGTGGAGGTAAGAGCTTGCCTCCCCGTCCCAGACAGTACCCCTGTGCATTGCGTCTTCTGCAGCTCCTTGGGCTTCTGTGCAGTTCTTCCAAAAGTTCTTTGCGCACAGTGTAGCCCAGGTCCCCAGCACTCCATCCTGCAACACACAGCTCTCTGAGTTGTTCTCCGGCGGAGTGGGATCCTCCTGTGTAGTGCTGCAATGACTGCACGTTACAACTCCTTTGTCCCCGTGTCCTGGGACTCCCCTGGGTGCTGCCTGGTCTTCTGGGGGCTCTCTGAATTGCTGAGAGCCCCCTCTGTCTCCGCAGTCTGAGTTGAGACCCCTAGGTCCCTTCTGGGTCTGGGCAGCTCCTCTTTGACGCAAAACGTGTACTTGTGTGAACCAAGGCTTGTTGGTGGAATTCAGTGACGCAAACATCCTGCATCCAACACCTCAACTTGGGACATCTCTTGCACCAAGAAGGTACCTGCAGCTATCTTGTTTGGTGCATTTCTGTACTTTTCTTCCAACCAGAGAATCCTCTTTTGCACCTTCTTCCAGGTGGGCAGGGGCTCCTGTTCTTCCTCGACTCTTCATCGTCTTCTGGACCTGGTCTCCTCTCTCCACAGGTCTTTAGGTCCAGGAATCCATTGTTGGTTACTTGCACTCTTGCCTGCTTCTTGCATAATTCTTCATCACGACTTGCAGTGTGTTCTGAAGAAACTTGCTGTACTTTACTCCTGCTTTCCTTTCCTGGGCTCTGGGGTGTGGTACTTTACTAACCTTTGGTGTTTTCCTACACTCCCAGCACCCCTTTACACACTACACTTGCCTAGGGGGGAACCCGACCTACGCATTCCACTATTTTAGTATATAGTTTGTGTTGCCCCTAGGCCCATTGCAATATGTTGTGTTTTTCACTGTTTGCACTATTCTATGACTGTTTATTTTTACCTGATTTTGGTTACTAGTGTATATATTATGTATAATACTTACCTCCAGAAGGAATATTGCCTCTAAGATATTTTTGGCCCTGTGTCACTACAATAAAGTACCTTTATTTTTGATAACACTGAGTATTTCTCTTTTCTTGTGTATAGGTACTCTGTGGCTATTGTGGTATTGCAGGAGCTTTGCATATCTCCTAATTCAGCCTTGGTTGCTCTGCTACAGCTACCCCTAGACAGCCTAAGCTGATAGACACTGCCTACATTTCACTAATAAGGGATAACTGGACCTGGTATAAGGTGTAAGTACCTTTGGTACCCACTACAAACCAGGCCAGCCTCCTACAAAGATCTCAAAGGAACACATAGATGTACTCTCTACTATGTCGCAGGACTCAAAATCTATCCATGCACATGTGCACTTGTCCATCTACCCACACATATTACCTCAATCCTTCATTCAACCACATGTCTTGAACATCATCATCCACTCAACATTTCAAACATTGGTATTGCACTTGCCTGCTCCTCTGGTGCACCATAGAACTGTCCATACGGGGGTAGAACCTCCTCCACAAGCTTGTCCAGCTCTTCCGCTGAGAAGGCAGGAGCCCTATCACCTGCAGGACATGGCATGAATGCTCCCAGAGGCAGTACACAGCAGCTCAGGTAGTGGAGATCTTGCTGGTAGCAGTGTCAGGAGTCAAGTGAGAGATGAAGTATGAGATGGCAGTCACATCTGCCACCTACAAGACCGTCACCACCAGCGGATACTGCCATTGGCTCAAGACAGCCAAAGGCAGTAATGTGTTCCAAGGCAATGTCCACCGCAGTTGTATCCGCCTACTGCCATGACGACATCCGCCGGCGGAGTTAGGTCACTTCCTAATGTCCAGTACAGTAGGTTAGCCAGCTGCCTTTTTAAGGCTAATATCTGAACGAAAACAAATTTAAAAGTTGTGTCACAAGCTGTTAAACATATCTACGACATCATGTTCATTGCTGGCTTTAAGCAAACATGTAGAAATATGCATGTATTATGTACAGGATGTAAAATTGATGTATCCTGAGTTATTTACATGTAATAGTATTGTCAGCAGGGTAATTACAATCTGAAATTGGTATAGGTGTGCCAAATATGTGCAACATGTTAAGAAAGGTAATGTCACATAGACTGTGAGTGAGTGACATGTGTCTCCATTTTATGAACATGATAGTGGTTAGGGGATGTGAATGCAGTTTTAAGGAATTATTTGCCTGGGTATGTGCTGTGTACAAATATGTACAGTTTCATGGTTCAATAGGTGTGATTATACTTATGCTGTACAGATTGAGTGATACACATACATACTGATTTTCTCCCACATAGTAACCCTGGCATGAGAGAAAGACTACCTCCAGTGTACCGTCCACTAGCAGACCTGCAGACCATGGAGGAGCGACATGTGATTCAGATCTACTGCATACAATCATGGATTTCTGTCATCAGTTGGAGCAAGATCGGATGCCTGCCATTCGTAATCCCTATTGCATACCTCCTATTGTACAAGTCATGTCAGTGCTGCACTTCGTGGCCACAGACTCCTTCCAAAATACTGTAGTCCTGACTACAGGGATGTCTCAGCCTATGTTCAGTCTGGTCTAGAGGGCTGTACTGTCTGCATTTCTGAAATACCTGGACAGCTACATCCGATTTCCATAACGCGAAGATTTGCTCCATGTAAAGGCTGATTTCTATGCTTTGGGACACATTTCACATGTGGTTGGAGTCATAGCTGGCACCCATGTATCCCTGGTACCCCCATATGCCACTGAAAAGGTGTATAGGAACAACTTTGACTCTATTAACCAAGGTGGTCTGTTTGGCTGACCTCTACATTTTAAACATTTATGCAAGGTACCCTGGGTCAGTCCATGATTTCTTCATTATGCGGGACAGCAATATCCCACTGCTGATGACATGACGATGCACAGAGAGGGCCTGGCTGGTGGATAAGTCACATATGTCATGTGTGTCTCTCACTTATGTCCGCTACCAGATATGTGGATGTCTAAGATTTATTTTTGGCCTTTTGTAACTCTTCATTACAGGGGACTCAGGTTACCCAAACTGTCCTTGGTTATTGACACCAGTGAGGTATCCAACAAGTGAGGTCCTTGGATTATTGACACCAGTGCGGTACCTAACCATGCCAGGGGACGTCCGCTTCAGTGAGGCCCATGGAAGGACAAGGCATGTCATGGAGCGGACTTTTGGGCTCCTGAAGGCAAGATTCCGCAGCATCGATAATTCTGGAAGAGCACTCCTCTACCCACCTGTCAAAGTATGTCAAAATATTGTTGCCTGCTGAATGCTCCACAATCTTGCCATGAGATGTAAAATCCCATTTATACCAGATGAGGGGGATCCAGCAGTTATAGCAGGTGCAAATGCAGATTTGCCAAGTGAGGGTGAGTATGATGAGGAGGAAGCTGGAGACATCAGGGCTGATCTAATCATTCAGAACTTCACCTGACTTTAGGTATGTGATGTGATCTAATTGAAGTTATTTAGTAGGGGATTGGTGAGGTTTGGAATGCTTGATGAGGGTCTTAGTTTGACCAGAGAAGTCATAAGTAGCTCCAAAGCCCATGACTCAGATATGCTTGCAAAATGTTACATGGTGTAGCGTCCAGCCATTTGATCAACATGGTCTTGGTTTTTCACTTTGCATCAGAGTCACATTTGTATGTATGAATTGGCTGTGTAATGATTATGTAGCAATGTGGACTATGCCTTATGTTTGTCATTTGCAAATTGCAGATTATGTGAACAGGCTCATCCTCATTTGACAATATCAAACAGTGCCACAGGCAGATGGGATTTGCAGACTGACAATTGAGATGGTCATGGATAGAACCAGGTATTGTCAGGCTTGAGATTTGTTGTGTGTGAGTTCTATGCCCAGACTGTCAGGACAGTGGGATGGTAGTGTTCTATTCCACGCTAAAGACCTGCTTAGCAATTGATGTGGGGCCAGTGGTGCCATGTGTGTATTCATTTGTTTCTGAAACATGGCATCATGTGCCATCCATACCCTCTAACATCATAATGGTTTGTGTTGGTAAAAACAAACTTGCACATATCTGTCAGTGTGTTTCCTCATTACAGAACAATGTACATGTGTCTGAATACTGACATAGGTGAGTAGCAAGCCTACACATACCTGACCATGGCAAGTGGAAGGTTCCATGACTGGGGACATTTGTACTGACCTCTATCTGTTTCTTTGGGAGTGGTCATTTGGGTATGTGATAAGGCTTTAGCTGATGATACATTGAAGCGTTATGTGTGCCTCCTGGGATAATGTTAAACTGACATGTCCCTAACTTCAGAAGTCTGTGGGTTGGTAGTGCATGACACCTATGCTGTAACTCTGAAGTTAGCAGCAGTACTTCAGAGTGTGATCCTTGGCAGTCTCCCAACCTATATGTGGGAAAGTGAATTACAAGTGATATGAGTTACGTCAGCTTCACTGTACATGCGCACTCGCACATACGGAAGGGAGTCAAGGCGTGCAGCATTCTGCTGGGGACTCTCTGTCCCAGGTGCCCTGTGTCAGGAGAGGAGGGGACGGAGCCTGAAACCAGCGCTCAAAGTGCTTTCCAGCGTCCCGCTGCGCGGGAGTCAAGGAGTGCAGCATTCTGCTAGGGACTCGCTGTCCCGGGTGCCCCGTGTCAGGAGAGGGGGGTCCAGAGCCTGAAACCAGCCCTCAAAGCGCTTTCCAGCATCCCACCGTGCGGGGCGCATGTGGGCAGCCCCCGGATGAAGCCAGAGCCAAGGGCGGGCCCGTCCGTGCCCATCTGAGACCGTGTGAGGCCGGGCTGGGCCACCCCCCTTGAATTTGAGGTAAGAACCTATTGAGACCTTTGTTTGGCTTCTATATCCCTACTAGTCCCAGCACCCATAATGGCGAAGTGCAAGGTGAAAGAAAGCACAAACATGGGCCAGGCACAACCTAAATTGCTGAGGCTCCACAAACCATCGCGGATTCTCAATAATTGTGTATCCAATGAGATTGACAACTTGATTGAAGAGGTTGAATCCATAATCAAACAAAAGGAAAAGAAGCTCCCACAGAAAAGGCCTAAATCTGGTTCCCTTGCCTCCTTTCTGCAAGTCACCCGGCCAAGGGGAATCTTACCCCAAAGGATGATTCTTCGCTCGTGTCTGGATCTCAGCCTGATGGACCAGTCGCAAAATCAACAGAACAGACTGTAGTACAATTAGATCCAATCGACCATATGTCAGATACCGCAAGTGTTCACAACATCCCATGTTCCAATCGTTTTCTCCCATTGGTCTCACAACCCCAAACAAGCGACCCTGGGGGCTCGCTTTTAAATTCACACCCCTAAGACCTCTTATCCCCTGTGGCTCCTTCTCAAAAGGGGTTGATTCCTCTTATATTGGGTTTGCAAGAAGAGGTCATGGAACTAAAGCAAGCATTATCAGAAGTACTATCTATTTTGCATGTTATCAGTCCGCTGGGGGCTACAGCTTCTGTACATAAAAATGTTTCTTCGAGCACTACTATTTCTCCAATTTTGCATTTGGACTCTGTTGTGAATCCAGCTGGTCCTAGTGTGTGTGTCCGGCCACCTTATAACCCAAGAGAAGCTCCAATCAAGCATTATAGGCCATTGTGTTCTAGGGCCTTTCCTAGAGCTTTATCCAGGTCAGGATCGCATGCTATGAGTTACGTCCATCATTAACATGCAATGCAAAATCTAGCCTGGTTATACAGTACATGTGTGTGGAACATTACAAAGGTTATTTGTGAGAAACGTATTTGTGCAAGAGGTGTTATACATGACAGTTTTATATGGTTGATAAATTACTCTAACACATGATCTATATTTAAGTGGTATTTATTGGGGAGTGCACAGCAAAATGAGTGAATTGAAACAAACCATTATACAAAGTTAACAGTGAAGGGTTCAGTTATGGTGGATGAAATCATCAGTGTAGCTGCTACAACATTGAAGACACAAGTCCAGTGTCCTTGTTCCATACAAAAATAGAGATAGGTCTCAGAACAGACATCAGGGTATATCTGTGCCACACAGGGGGAACCAATCGGTAGAGGCTCACTTCCTGGCAGTGGTTTTGATCTTGGCACCTGCTCCTCCTACATGTTTGGCAGGGCATCCATGTTTGCGGGAGGGTTCCTTAGCTATGGGGGCTGGGGTGCTTGAGGCATACCCTTCCTCTGGCAGTATTCCACTAGCTTCTACAGATGTATAAGGGCCTGATGTTTTAATGCTAGTGGAAGAGGGCAGATGTTGAGTACAAAACCTACTCAGAGTGGTATTCATGTCCCTCAGTACCCCTGCAGTGGTAGCCAAGGGGGTATTTTGACCTGCCACTGCTGAATGACTTCCTCGTGGTTATACTCTGCAGCTGTCTCATCTCCCCCATCATGGAAAGTACCTGGCCCATCTGTCACGATTTACCTTTCGCTTACCGCCCTGATCAGGTAGAGATGACGTGCGGCCTCGGTTCTTGTAAGTCCTGCTCTGGCCAAGGTAAGGGCGACCCCTTCAGATAGCCACGGTGCTGCTGACAATAGTACGCCACCACAGTCTGTGCCCTCCAGAAGGAGTCCCAGAGGAAAAACCCCAAAGGAAAAAAACCTCTAGACAGGAACTCCCTGGAACAGGAAAAAAGGACACGAGAAAATCAGAACTTCAACGCCTGGAAAATATCATTGGAAAGGCAGGGGAAAAAACAGGAGCAAAAACTGGAACCAGAGAGAAAACAAGCCGGAGCGTGACCACCACAGGAAGAAGTGTTTCAATGCAAAGAGAAGAAGAATCTAACCCCTTATATACCCCTTAGCAGAAAGTGACATGCAGGAAGAAGTAGGAATGCTCTCTTGTATTGGGAAAGGGGCTATAGAAGATAGGAAAGGCACCATTTTAGTAAGGAGAACAGATGCATGCAGGGAAGGGGAAGAAACGAGAATGGTATGCTGGGAAAGGAAAAATCATGGTTCCACCAGGAAGAAGAAAGAAGAGGAGAAAGCCCTAGATCAGGGCACCAGGTAAGTGAAAGGGCTGTTGATGGGCACGGGTACTCCGCGTGAACATCCGCGCCGCACATTGAATGCGGCAAGACCAAACGCCCAACCCTGGGCCTCCAGCCCGCCGCGGCCAAGAAAACGGGCCGTGGTCGGAAAAAATCGCTGTGACGGGCCCTGCGACCCGGAAAACAGACAGCGGACCCCACCGCGGCCCAACTAGGGGAAGCTGCGGGCACCCACGGCATAACACCATCACGTCTTGGGATTATTGGTAAGCTCCCAAGACTTGGGAGATGGTGTCCTGGCCAGTTGTGTCCCTAGGAGGCTCCATCCTCTGGCCCACACTATACCTCACAGGCACCCTAACCCCATGTGCCTGTGCCCCTGGCACAGTTTGCCTACTCCCACTGGTGGCAGGTCCATTATAGTCTGGGTTCACAACAGGAGACTCAGGTACCTGTAGTGGAAGACACTTATTGACTGACCAGGTGTCCCAGATGAGCCAGCTTCGTCCTCAATGCAACACATCCAGGCGTGTTTTCCTCACAGGGGCCTTCATCCAGAGGGACAATGGCAGTCTCTGGTGTCCTCTCCATGGTGACACCAGCAAGGTTACCTGTAGGAGAAGTGGAACACACGGTTGTTGAAAGTAATGCAAGTGATTTCAAAGTTTGACTACTAGACATGTTATATGACATGCACACAAAGCCTTTACATGGTCCCCTGAAATGACAATGTCATCTGCTCCCAAATCAGGGTTAGAGCTATGTGGGACGCAGAGATTTCCGATTGCATACATCATGCTCCAAGATCTTGGAGTATCTTGGTTGTTAGATGACTGTTCTTTGACACAGATATTGTCTGAGTAAAGACATGATAATGTAAAGTTATCTCCTAGTAAAGTGAATAGCACCATTGAATCAACTAACGGCTGCAAAATGTACTATGATAACAGAGCTGGCCAACAGTATGAGAGTTAGCATTTAACCTGGGCTTCTGTATAGGTGTACTGCAAGTACATCCAGCTCCCTATATAGTTTTTCCCACTAGGTGAGTACATGGCATTGTTTGGATGGTAATTTCAAGGGCCAGTTTAGTAGGGAACACAGCTGTAGCTGTGTGTTGCTTCTAATAGTACTGGTAGTAGGCCATAGCATTGATAGCATTGCCATAGACTGTGCAATAGTGGAGCATTCGGATGTGTTGATTTGATTGTTAATTTCACATGCAAGGCTATTTTAACTGTAGTGCACAGTTCTGGTTTTCTTAAAGGTGGAACAGTGCCTGCTGGGAGCTGTAGTGCTGTCAGCCCCTGTACTACCCATGCCATACACAGACAGTGTGCCCCCAGGTGAGTTTAGTTGGCATGAGGCATGCCTGAGAGGGGGATTCAGACATTTGGACATAGGGGTGGTGGGTGGGTTGGTTGTTGAGGTGGCCAGAGGCGATCAGTGTGCATGCAAGACAAAACGTTTTGGTGATATTAATGGTGTACTGACTTACCGGACTCCACTTCCCTAGATATCCCTGCTAGGCCCTCACGATGCAGGATATCCAAGACCTTCTCCTCCCATGATGTGAAAGTTGGGGGAAGAGGTGGGGGTCCACTGCTAGTCTTGAGGACCACCAGCTGGTGTCTGGCGGCCATGGAAAGTACCTTCTCCCTAAGGTCACTCCACTTGTTCCTGATGTCCTCCCTTGTGTGTGGATGGCTGCCTACAGAACTGACCCGTCAACTATCCCTTGCCAAAATTCCATTTTCCTGGCAATTGATGTTTGATGGACTTGTGCTCCAAACAGGTGTGGCTCTACTATGCTGATTTCGTCTACTGTGACCCTCATCATCATCAGTAAAACGTAGATGTTTTGTGGGACATGGTAGACGAGGCAGTGAGCTTCGTCCTCAGTGCAACACATCCAGGGGTGTTTTCCTTCACAGGGGCCTTCATCCAGAGGGATAGTGGCAGTCTCTGGTGTCCTCTCCATGGTGACACCAGCAAGGTTACCTGTAGGAGAAGTGGAACACACAGTTGTTGAAAGTAATACAAGTGATTTCAAAGTTTGACTACTAGACATGTTATATGACATGCACACAAAGCCTTTACATGGTCCCCTGATATGACAATGTCATCTGCTCCCAAATCAGGGTTAGAGCTATATGGAACGCCGAGATTTCCGATTGCATACACCATGCTCCAAGATATTGGAGTATCATGGTTGTTAGATGACTGTTCTTTGACACAGATATTGTCTGAGTAAAGACATGATAATGTAAAGTTATCTCCTAGTAAAGTGAATAGCACCATTGAATCAACTAACGGCTGCAAAATGTACTATGACAACAGAGCTGGCCAACAGTATGAGAGTTAGCATTTAACCTGGGCTTCTGTATAGGTGTACTGCAAGTACATCCAGCTCCCTATATAGTTTTTCCCACTAGGTGAGTACATGGCATTGTTTGGATGGTAATTTCAAGGGCCAGTTTAATAGGGAACACAGCTGTAGCTGTGTGTTGCTTCTAATAGTACTGGTAGTAGACCATAGCATTGATGTCATTGCCATAGACTGTGCAATAGTGGAGCATTCGGATGTGTTGATTTGATTGTTAATTTCACATGCAAGGCTATTTTAACTGTAGTGCACAGTTCTGGTTTTCTTAAAGGTGGCACAGTGCCTGCTGGGAGCTGTAGTGCTGTCAGCCCCTCTACTACCCATGCCATACACAGACAGTGTGCCCCCAGGTGAGTTTAGTTGGCATGAGGCATGCCTGAGAGGGGTATTCGGACATTTGGACATAGGGGTGGTGGGTGGGTTGGTTGTTGAGGTGGCCAGAGGCGATCAGTGTGCATGCAAGACAAAACGTTTTGGTGATATTAATGGTGTACTGACTTACCGGACTCCACTTCCCTATATATTCCTGCTAGGCCCTCATGATGCAGGATATCCAAGACCTTCTCCTCCCATGATGTGAAAGTTGGGGGAAGAGGTGGGGGTCCACCGCTAGTCTTGAGGACCACCAGCTGGTGCCTGGCAGCCATAGAACGTATCGTCTCCCTAAGGTCTCTCACCTGTTCTCCCACCTGTTCCTGATGTCCTCCCTTGTGTGTGGATGGCTGCCTACAGAACTGACCCGTCAACTATCCCTTGCCACAACTCCATTTTCCTGGCAATTGATGTTTGCTGGACTTGTGCTCCAAACAGGTGTGGCTCTACTATGCTGATTTCGTCTGCCGTGACCCTCATCATCATCAGTGAAACGTAGATGTTTTTGTGGGACATGGTAGACGAGGCAGTGAGGTAGAAGAAATGGAAAGGAAAATAAATTGGTAATGAGGTGTGGGTGCTGTGATGTGAGTGGGTGACATTTGGTGTCTATTGTGTGGGGTACTAATTTGTGTGCTGTGTGTGTTGTGCAGGTGTGGGATGAGTGCTAGGTAAAATATGTAGGGGTGCCTATTGTATGCTTTGTAATATATTTTTTAGTGCCTTCTATCTGGCTGTGTTTGGAGTTCTTGCTGTAAAAGATTGTGCGATCTAAAGGAGTGTGTTTTATAGTGCAGTGTGTAGGTGTGTGGATGTGTGTCAGATGTGGGATTTTCAAACTATCTTATGTGTTGTGGTGTATTACTGATGTGACCGCCAACCGCCGTGGTTCACACCGCCATTGGTTTTCCACCATGGAAGAACCACTATCGTGATTTATGGATCGTAATGTGATCAAAGTTTTTTTGGTGCTGCTGTTGGGACCGCCTGTTTCTCGCATTGCTTTGTCCTGGCGTTTTTTTTAATTTGGCTGGATTTTGGCGGACTTTGCTATTTTACTCTTAATACGGTGGACGGATTACCACCAACATGGCGGTCTTTTGGCGGCCGCCACTGCGGCGGTCTTCCCTAAAGATCGCCAAAAGTGGTAATGAGGCCCTTAGTCTGCATCCTGGGTATCAATGGTAAATATAGTGTAGTGCAGTGGTTTTTATGTTTTTTCATATATTTTTGTTGCAATATTTTCAAGTACACCGTGATACACTATTTACCCCTTAAAAAGTGTGGCCCAAACAATTTCTCGCACTTACAAAATTGAAAGTGCATAATACAGTTATGACCATGCTTAGTATGTGTTTTAGGGGGAAGTGTAGTGTTCTACACTGATTTTTACATTTTTTTGTTATTGTTTTAATTTTAAGTAGCCTGTACTATGCTATATTTCCCCTAAAAATCCAGATTGCAGACAAAGGCCCTCATTACAACCCTTTTGGTAAGTCCCACTTACCGCTGTGCCGACGGCCGCCAACATACCGTGTCCACGGCGGAAATCCGCAACGGGTATTATGACCCACACTGAGAATTCGGCCACTATACAGACACCCACACAAGTCCGCCAGACCAAAGGTCAGTGATAAACTGGCGATAGCAAAACCCACACCGTTACTCCAACAGGAATACACCCACAGTATCACGACCCATGAATCAATGCAGCGGTCTTTCAACCGTAGTAAACCTTTGGCGGTACACACCACCGTGCTCATAATACACACTTACAAAACTACACCACATTGGACAATCAAAATACACACACCTGACACACATACACACACCACACACCACTATAAAACACACACCCACATTACCCACAACCCCTTACAGCGAAAAAGTTTGAAGAAGCAGAGAGAGAGAAAAGCAAAGGCCACACCAGCATCCAGAGGCACACAACACAATCACTCATACACCATCCACATACCTCACTCCACACACCCCAACTCATCACCCCACACATCACATCAACCATCACCTCACACATCACTCACACAACATCATGGCACCTCAAAGACACCCCAGGTTTTCTGAGGAGGAGCTCAGGGTCATGGTGTAGGAAATCATCTGGGTAGAGCCACAGCTATTCGGATCACAGGTGCAGCAGACCTCCATTGCTAGGAAGATGGAGCTATGGCGGAGAATTGTGGAAAGGTTCAACGCAGTGGGACAGCATCCAAGAACAAGGGATGTCATTATGAAGAGGTGGAACGACCTATGGGGGAAGGTACGTTCCGTGTATCAAGACACCAGGTAGCCGTACAGAGGACTGGCAGTGGACCCCCACCTCCTCCCCCACAACTAACAACATGGGAGGAGCAAGTCTTGGCGATCATGCATCCTGAGGGCCTCGCAGGAGTAGCAGGGGAACTGGACTCTGGTAAGGCAAATCTTTACTACTATATCCCCCCACCCTACCTGCATGCCATCACATACTCCCACCCTCACCCTCAATCCCATGACTCCACCACCTCCCACACACCCCACCATCACAACCCATCACTCCCACAACCAAGCCCTCTTTGCAGCAACAATGCATGGACACCCATCATAGACATGCATGGAAACCCATCACCAAAGCATGTCCAATAGAGAGACTCACCCAGGGCACACAATCACCACTCACATAAGGGCCAAGGCGATAGTACAAGCACAGTAATATGGGGAAACACACCCATTGCACAAGATGGCACACACAGATAAAATAAAAATGCATTTACATCCCAACAGGACCCCTACCCAACGTCATCAGACAGGAGGTGCCAGCTATATCCAGTCCCCCCACAGAAGAGGCCGACAGAGATGACAGCATCTGCACACCTGGATCAAGATGACCAGCCTGGCCCATCAGGGACCTCTGGACAGTCGGTTCCCCTGCCACAGTCCCAAGCCACCACAGAACCTCCCTGCTCAGGAAACACCACCACAGCACCGACCAAGCGGGCCCATGCCACTATCCCCAGGACACATCAATCAGCAGTGTGTCCACCACTACAGGGACCCCAGGCAAACCCACTAACCCAGGACGATCAGGGACCTGGGGTCAGTGGCAGTGGGCACGCGGTTCTGGGGACAGAGGCACAGGACAACAGGAAAGCTGGGAGGACTGCTGTGCGACAGGGGGAGGACAGGCCCAGGGAGCCGACCTTCCACGAGGCACTCTGAAACATCATGGGAGCATACCACCATTCCCAGGAGACCATGGGCACGGTACAGGCCAAGTTGCAGGAGACCCAGCGGCTGTAAGAGGGACAATACATGGGGATCAGGGAGGACCTCACCAACATATACACCATTCTGGTCACCATAGCAGGGGTGCTGGCTGACATAGGCAAAACCATGAGGGAGACAGAGGCACAACAAAGGGCCCCTGACACTAGCCAAATCGAGGAACAGCCCTCCACCTCCGCCGGCGCTAGTGGAGAGGAGGCCCCGCCACAGGAACAACAGGCCACCAGCACCCCACCCCCTACAGAAGGAGAACCACCCCGCAAATGATCCCTGCGATCCAGGCAGAAGACAAAGAACATTGCCAAGACCCCGCCAGGAAATAAGACCCTCCTGATTGTCACCCTTCTGTCCCACTCTGTCACCCTGTCCACCCTGAACTGCCATTACTCCCCTTCCTATGCCCCATTGGACAATGCACCTGTGAGACCAAGAGACTTGCTCATACCAATGTATGACAGTTGTTGGGCAGCAAAACATATAGCAGAAGGCAGAATGAGGTACCCAGATCTGAAAAATGGAAATCCAAAGTGAACTGTCAGTGTCCATAGACAGAGGTTAAGAGGCTGACTTATACAATGTCCAACAGTATTCTGAAATGTGAGGAGGAGTTACAGTTTCTTACCTGTGTGTCACTGGAAGTACTGCATAGTGATGTTCTTTCTGTTGTCAATATCGTCTTCCTCTTCATCACTGTCCACAGGCTCCACCACTGCGACAAGACCATCGCCATGCTTATCCTCCTGCAGAAAAGGCACCTGGCATCGCAATGCCAGGTTGTGCAACATGCAGCATGCCATGATTATCTGCCACACCTTCTTTGGTGAGTAGTATAGGGAGCCACCTGTTAGATGGAGGCACCGGAATATGGCCTTCAGGAGGCCGAACGTCCTCTCAATAATACGCCTAGTTCACCCATGCGCCTCATTGTAGCTGTCCTCTGCCCTTGTCCTGGCATTCCTCACTGGGGTCAGTAGCCGAGAGAGGTTGGGGTAACCAGAGTCACCTGCAAATGTCGAGGGATAGCTGTTAGACACACACTAACCCTTAGGGACTACCCCATACCCAGACACCTACTCATACTGTGTGGGGACCTTGTCCTCACCTATTAGCCACACCCGGTGCCTCTGGAGTTGGCCCATCACATAAGGGATACTTCTATTCCTCAAAATGTAGGCGTCATTCTCAGAGGCAGGATACTTGGCATTCACATGAGAGATGTACTGGTCCGCCAAACACACCATCTGCACATTCATCTAATGGTAGCTTTTTCTATTTCTGTACACTTGTTCATTTCTGCGGGGGGGGCAAATGCCACATGTGTACCATCAATGGCACCAATGATATTGGGGATATGTCCCAGGGCATAAAAGTCAGCCTTCACAGTGGGCAAATCCTCCACCTGGGGAAACACGATGTAGCTGCGCAACAATCAATCAATCAATCAAATACATTTCTTAAGCGAACTACTCACTAGGTAGGGTCTCAAGGCACTGCTTTACTGCTCGAAAAGCCATGTTTTGAGGTGCTTTCTGAAGGTTAGGAGGTCCTGGGTCTTGCGTAGGTTGCTGGGGAGGGAGTTCCAGGTTTTGGCAGTGAGGTGGGAGAAGGATCTGCCGCCGCAGGTGGTGCGTTGGATGCGTGGGACTGTAGCGAGGGCAAGTCGGCGGAGCGGAGCTGTCGAGTTGGTTTGTGGAAGTTGATTCGTTTGTTGAGGTAGGCCGGTCCAGTGTCATGGAGGGCTTTGTGAGCGTGGACAAGGATTTTGAAAGTTATCCTTTTGTTGATGGGAAGCCAGTGTAGGGATCTGAGGTGGGCGGAAATGTGTTCGTGGCGAGGGAGGTTGAGGATGAGACGGGCGGCTGCGTTCTGGATTCGCTGGAGTTTTCTCTGAAGCTTGGCTGTGGTCCTTGCGTAGAGGGCGTTGCCGTAGTCCAGTCTGCTGCTTATGAGGGTGTGGGTGACTGTTCTTCTTGTTTCTAAAGGAATCCATTTGAAAGTCTTGCATAGCATGCAAAGAGTGTTGAAGCAGGAGGATGACATGGCGTTTATTTGCTGAGTCATGGAGAGAGATGAGTCCAGTATGATGCCAAGATTGAGTGCATGGGTGGTGGGTGTTGGGGGTGGTCCAAGGGAGGTGGGCCCCCAAGAGTCGTTCCATGCTATCTTCTTGGGACTGAAGATGATGATCTCTGTTTTTTCTGAGTTCAGTTTGAGGTGGCTTGCTGTCATCCAGTTGGCAATGTCGAGGAGTCCGGCGTGTAGTTTATTCTTGGCGGTAGCTGGGTTCCTAGTAAGGGAGATGATGAGCTGGTTGTCGTCAGCTTATGAAATGATGGTGAGGCCGCGGGGGTGGAGGATGTTAGCGAGAGCAGCCACGTAGATGTTGAAAAGGGTGGGGCTGAGGGACGATCCTTGGGGGACCCCACAGATGGTCTTGGTGGCTGTAGACCGGAAAGGAGGGAGGCAAACTCTTTGGGTTCTTTCGGAGAGGAAGTAGGTGAGCCAGTCCAGGGCTTTGTGGTGAATTTCGGCATCGAAAATGCTTGTGCGGAGGGTTAGGTGGCATACGGTGTCAAAAGCTGTGGAGAGGTCTAGGTGGAAGAGGGTGACGGTTTTGTCCTTGTCCAATCTGGTCCTGATGTTGTCTGTACAGGCGATGAGGGCGGTCTCGGTTATGTGGTTTTTGCAGAATCCAGACTGGGAGACGTCGAGTATGTTGTTGTCTTCTAGGAAGCGAGACAGTTGTACGTTTACTATCTTCTCCATGACCTTTGCGGGGAAGGGGAGAAGAGAGATGGGTCGGTAGTTTGTGAGGTCTTCAGGGTCTGCTTTGGGTTTTTTAGAAGAGCGTTGACTTCGGTGTGTTTCCAAATATCTGGGAAGGTTATGGTCTCAAAGGAACTATTGATGACGGCCCGGAGCTAGGGAGGGATGATTTGGCTGGCCTTGTTGAAGATGTGGTGGGGGCAAGGGTCTGTTGGGGAGCCTGAGTGGATGGAGCTCATGGTTTTGCCGATTTCTTTGCCATTGGTGGGGGTCCAGGTGTTCAGTAGGTTGGTGCAGCAGGGTGTTATGGTGTTGGTTTTATCGGTGGTGGTGATGGTGGGTGCTGACGATGTGAAGCTGTCGTGTATGTCTGCGATCTTGCGGTGGAAGTAGTTGGAGAGGAAGTTGCAGAGGTCTTGGGAGTGTGGAGGGTCGATGGTGCAGGATTTGGGTTTGGTGAGTTCTTTGATGATGGCAAAATGTTCATTGCTGTTGCGTGGGTTGTTGTCTATGTGTTCTTTGTAGAAGGACCGTTTGGTGGACCGGATGAGTTGGTGGTGTTTGCGCATGGCTGTTTTGAGGGTGGAGAAGTTGCTCATTGAGGGTTCTTTTTCGGCATTCCCGTTTGGCGCATGTGTTTCAGCAGCGCAGGCAACACTCTGGTCAACACGTTAGAAAACATTGGCTGAGACATCCCTGATGCCATGGCCACTGTTGTTTGAAAGGAGCCACTTGCCAGGAAATGGTGCACTGACAGGACCTGCACTTGAGGGGGGATTCCTGTGGGATGGCGGATAGATGACATCAGGTCTGGCTCCAATTGGGCACACAGGTCTTGGATTGTGGCATGATCAAGTCTGTAGGTGATTATGATGTGTCTGTCTTCCATTGTCGACAGGTCCACCAGGGGTCTGTACACGGGAGGATGCCGCCATCTCATCATCTGCCCCAGCAGTTGTGGCCTATGGAGGTGAACGGTGAGCAGAGGGTCATGTACCACTTAGGTTGCAAAAGTGTGTCTGCAGTAATGTGAGTAAATCTGTGAGTGGCGTAGTTAGTCTGTATATGTGCCAAAATGTGCTGTGACGCAGTTAGGTGCCATGCCATGTGCCCCCCTGAAATGGCGGCTGCCTGACTTGTGAGGAAGGACAAGGGGAAATTAGGTAACTGCGCTGGAGTTGTGCTGCGTCGCGGTAGGCAGTCGAAGACCACCACGTAATTCAGCATTGGTTATCATTGGGCCCTATGGGTTCCAGGAGCCAATGCCAATGTATGCCGGCGGTGACGGTACGCACCGCCGTGGACGTGACCGCCATTTTCTATCTGTTCACTCACTTGATACCTGGCCTTCAACAGGAGAGGACCTACACTGCAAGTGCTGCTGTGACCTCAGTCTGGAAGCGACAATGGCTCGAGTGTCTGGGGAAAGGGCCCCTGCCTTCACTGCGGAGGAGTTGGACAAACTGGTGGATGGGTTCCTCCCCCAGTACACGCTACTCTACGGTCCTCCAGACAAACAGGTGAGTACACTGTGAGCATGATGCGTGGGCAATGCCTGTTTGGAGTGGTGTGGATGGAAGATACATGTGGTTGGGGGCTGAGGGCTGCATGTGAGGATGGTGAGTGTATGCTCGTCAGGGCATGTTTGGGAACTGGTGGGCAATGAGTCTGACAGTCCGGACGGGTGAGTAATGTCCTTTCCTCTAGGTCAGCGCCCACCAGAAGAAGGGTATTTGGCATGACCCTGGGGCTCTATCATAGACGGAGGACCCACTGCCGCAAGAGATGGGAGGACCGGCGCCGCTGGAGCAAGAAGATGGCGGAGGCCCAGCTGGGGCTGGCCTCTCAACGTGGAAGGGGTGCCCGTCGCACCATGACCCCCTGATGTTCCGCATCCTGGCGGTGGCCTATCCCGAGTTGGATGGGCTCTTGAGGCCATCACAGCAGCCACAAGGGGGTGAGTACACTCTCATTCAGCTGACTCTGAGCGCTTGACGAGGTGTCTGGGTGGGGGAGGTGGGCTGTGGGTGCCCCTAGGCCAGGACGAACATGGCAGTGTAGGTCCCTTGTTGGGCAGGCTCTGAGGCACTCCAACCCCAATAGTGTTAGTGGGCATCTACTACTGGGCAGGCTCCTGTGGGTTCCAGGTGTGCATCTAATGGTATTAGGCATTGTACCCGATGGCCTGCTGACTTTCCTACTAACTGGTAGTGCATGGCCTAGTGCATAGGGCTGCTCCCTGTGTGTTATGTCCGCCAATGGTAGTGGTGTTGCTGGCATTGACCATGTGTGTTCTCTGTCTCCCCCCCTTCTTGTTTTGTCACCCTGTCCTTGTGTGCATTAGCATCATCTGGCGGAGGATCAGAGGCACCGGCGACGGAGGGAGCTGCATCCCACATGGCCCAGGAGGGTGAATCCACAGAGGGTGAGGGCACCAGTGGGTCAGAGGGTGAGGGGAGCTCCACGATGGAAGCTCCCTGGCAGTGGCGGACACCTCTGTGCGCACCCCAACAACAGGTACAGCCGCCACCCGCCCTAACAGCACCGCCCTCCCAGCAGCCCCTCAGTGAGTTTCCCGTGCCCGCTCACCCAGGTGGGTGGGCATCTCCTTTGCCCCAGGCACCTCAGGCCCTGCCCCAGTCAGCCCTGCTGCCCTCACTGAGGAGGCTATTGAACTCCTGAGATCCCTCACTGTTGGGCAGTCAACCATTCTGAATGCCATCCAGGGTGTCGAGAGGCATTTGCAGCAAACAAATCCATACCTGGAGGGCATTCATTCTGGCGTGGTGGCCCAACAGAGAGCATTTCAGGCTCTGGCCTCAGCACTGATGGCAGCCATTGTCCCTGTGTCCAGCCTCCCCCCTCCAACTTCCACTACCCCGACCCAATCCCCTCTACCTCAGCCTATCCCAAGCACACCATCAGACCAGCATGCACACACAGCAACACACAAAAGTGGCTCAGGAAAACATAAGCACCACACATCCCACAGGCACTCACACAAGTACCATACCCATGCACACATATCAACATCTACTTCCTCCACTGTGTCCCCCTCCTCCGCGTCCTCCACCTCCCTCCCTGTCTCGTCTCCACTCACACCTGCATGCATTACATCATCAGCCACTGTCTCCAGCACGCCCATAACTACACACCGCTCACGTGCAATCACCACCCCCACTACCATTCACACGTCCCCTGTGTCCTCTCCCAGTGTGTCTGTGAGCCCTCCTGCCAAAGTACACAAACGCAGGCACACACCCACTCAACAGCCATCCACCTCACAACAGCCTCCAGCCCATGCACCTTCACCCAAACTCAGCAGACGTACATCTCCTACAACCACTACCTCTTCCTCCACTCCCACACCCCCTCCATCTTCCCGTCCCAGTGTGTATAAAAAACCTTTCCTAGCTAACATTAACATCTTCCCTACACCTCCCCCTGTCCTTCCCCTAAGGCCAGGATGTCTAGATTCCAGCCCAGCACCTCAGCCACCAAATCTGCATCCACTGTGGTCCCTGCTAGTCCGGTATGATCGAAGGGGGCACCCGTCAGAGCTGCCAGTGTGCCACCGACAGATAAGAAGGACCACCCTATTCCACCACCTGCAAAGGTCAAAAAGGGGCCTACTTCCATCAGGGGAAAGTCACACCACCAACCCAGCAAGGCCTCGCCCAAACACCGAGAGGACAGTGCCAAGTCCCTGCAGTGACTGTCAAGATGGGGAAGGGCCACAAGCCAAAGGGCACGTCACCTCAGGGCACGATGTCTCCTGGTGAGGGGCTGGTGACCACCATTTCATCAGGGATGGCAGCCACCTGCACCACAGTCACCACCACCGCTCCGACCGCCACCTGCACCGCCACCTGCACAGCCGCTGCCACAACGTCAGGCTGCAGCATCCTCCCCAAGGATAAGCCATCTGAGGCTGCCGGAGATGGTATGGTATCTCCATCCACCACAACAGTAACTTGCACCACGGCCAGCACTGGCAGCATCTCCGCTGCAGGCACCGCCACCTGCGCCACCATCAGCACCGCCACGTGCACAGCTGATGCCACTCTGTCAGATATCACACCCATCCCCAGTGGGCAGCCGTCAGAGTCTGCAGGTGATGTCCTGGACCCTGGTCCTGGATGCCGCTTGAGACACCACCGCCAGCACTGACACGAACCAGCAATTAGCAACCTAAGTCGCCGCAGGATGGAGTGTGGCTCTGCCTCCATGGAGTATCATGCTACCTGTTCCAGGTACATCGCATGGCTAAGACACCCAGGTGAGAGGATGTCAACTGCCACACCCCCGGTGCAGCATCACTGGGCACAAAGCCCCCTCCAGAACCAGTGGAGAAATGCATCCACTCACCCAGTCCTTGGCAGGATGAATCACTCTGGGCACAAAGACCCCTCCAGAGCATGTGGGCAAACCACCCACTTGAACGACTGTGGCTTTGCACTCCCCAGGACCAAGCAGTGGGCAGTGCACCCACTTGAGAGACTTGAGAGACTGTGGCTTTGCACTCCCCAGGACCAAGCAGTGGGCAGTGCACCCACTTGAGAAACTTGAGAGACTGTGGCTTTGCACTCCCCAGGACCAAGCAGTGGGCATGGAGCCCCCTCGAGGAGCAGTGGCGTCGTACCATCATCCGGTTGAGGTGCCCCCCATCCTCCTCCCCCTGAGGTGCCTGTTTTTTTATCGACCTGATGCCCTTGTAGTGTTCTCTCCGTTTTGAGGCAGGTGTCATGCGTGGGCTTCACCCATGCTTTTTGGGACCACTGGTCCACGAACATTTCATGAGACAGTGTACGGACTTGTGTACTTGATGTAAATATTTGGGTATACTGAATATTTGCTGTTCTCTTGATCTATCTGATTGTTCCAATATAACACTAGTAAGACTCATTTCGTTTTGTCCTTGCATTCTTCCAGGGGGTGACGGGGTGTATCTGTGATGTTGTTGGATATGTGTGTGTGTATGTTGTTGTGGGTGGGGGTGTTGCGTGTCGCATGTGTGTGTCACCCTCTTTTCCCTCCTCCCCTCCCCTGTGTGCTAGGTGCAGTATTCACATTGCTGCCACTGCCTTCTTTCCACTTCGTGGTGTTTTAATAGATACAGCAACATGGGTAGGATCTGCAATTC
The DNA here is from genome assembly GCF_031143425.1 of Pleurodeles waltl. NCBI lineage: Eukaryota > Metazoa > Chordata > Amphibia > Caudata > Salamandridae > Pleurodeles > Pleurodeles waltl. The sequence goes on from NC_090440.1 coordinate 1,766,010,032, forward strand.
GGGCTCCATGGCGTCCTGAGTGGTTTCCCTTCTGTGTACTATTTCCGCCATGCTTTTGATGGCATTGGTACCACCCCGGAAAAGCTGGCGGATTGGTGCCTTGTAATAGTGTGGGTGGTACATTGTGTTCCGCCTGTCTGTTGGCGGTTACCGCCGCAGTGTTTGTTGCTACCACTGTAGTGGTCGGAGTGTTAAAGTGGCTGTCTGTGATGGTGGTTTCCGCCATGGCCGTGATCCCATTTTTTTTACCGCCGGGCTGTTGGCGGTATTACCGCCACTTTAACACCGACCGCCAGGGTTGTAATGAAGGCCCAAGTATAAAAAAAATAAAATAATTATATGTAAAAAATTAAGAAAAACTGTACTACAGTATATTTTCCCTCAAATATAATATAGTAGTGTTTTTTTATAATTTTTTAGATTTTTAGTTTTTTTAAATTTTAGTAAGTAGAGTGGTAATTTCTAGAAGTACTGGGGTACTCCGTAAACATACTTGAAAAAAAATGAAGGGGGCTATGTGCATCGCAAACCTTACATGATATTTATGAAGCCACTCAAGGCCACTTTGTGTGGCCCTAAGTGGCTTCATAAAACTGGAGTAAGGCAAGACAGAGCAAGTTGCTGAGTTGCCTTACTTTGCCCAAGGAAGGCATTCCATGGGTGTTGCCTGGGTGTTCCCACGCACTCCCATGGCTTTTGACACATTCCCAGATTTACCAGAACTGGTAGACCTGGGAATGCACCAAAAAGATATGCCTTCTCAGGTGAGCTGTAATGAGGTGAAATATCTTTAATTCTCCTGGTTACTTCCTTTCTCTCTCTCTGTGTTGTATTGTGCAGCACACATAGAAAAAGGAACGTGCCTCTTAGGATTGTTTTTGTGCAGGAAGGTGTCCCGTCCTGCACAAAAACAATCCATGGTGCAAGGGTGCCTATGTTAGAGCTAGGCTGCCAAAAGGGCTCCAGCATAGGGGAAAAGGCAGGAATGCACCATTTTGCCTAAAATAAGGCACATTACTGCCCTTTCCCTGTCATTCAGTGCTGCAAAGTAACTTGCTGCACTGCAGTGCGTGACATTCTCATAAAGAGGCCCCTACATTTGTAAACATTTGAAGAAAATGCTATAGTGCACTATATTGTTAAAATATAGTATAGTATAGTGTATATTTTTACATAGTTTTTCACTTTTTTTAAGTACCCTGATTCTTCCTAGAAATGCAGTGGTTCTCTCTAAACCTTCTTAAAAAAGATATATAGAAAAATATACATCATTTTCCAAACTTATTACCACTTTAATAAAGTAGTAATAGGTAGAGGAAAATATAAAAACTACTACTTGCTTATATCTAAGACCCTAACCTAGAACGCAGCCTAAATACGATAAAACAACATGGTTGTCTTTACTTTTGCAAAGGCAACCATTAACCAATCATATACAGCCTTGTCATCGGCACATATAGGAGTATTCCACGAAATTACAAGCGGTGGGTGTAACTTGAGTATTTTTGGTTAGCAGAATTCCACAATATTACTGACAAATTCAATTATGCATAATAATGCAAACTGCATCTCAAAGTGAAACAATTATCCGAACAGTTCGTAAATATTCCACTCAAAAATGTAATTTCAAGTTGATTTCTGTTTGTTCATGTTCAAAGCACTGCTGCTCTCATTTGGATTTTCAGTTTGGCATTTACAAATTACCCTAACTGTCTACTCAGGTAAAATATTCTACCTGAAATGTTTGTTGACCATCCACATTAAAAGAACTGCCACTTTCAATGAAAACACTGCAGTTCGGGTTCAAACTTGTAGTTTTGAATTCAAAATGTACTGAGTGGTGCACTTGTTATAAAACCTACTTGAAATGTCACTTGCAAAAACAGTTACCCAAATGTGTCACCTTGAATGAACATTTCTTCCCAAAATTATGTGATGTGGAGTAAGGGCATAATCTTGGTAATTTCACATAGATTTTGTTATGTGAAATTACTAAAAATGTTCCATTTACTCTGGTATAATTAAAGTTGCTCATGAAACAGCAAAAAGGATCTTTCCAGACCATATCCTATGTTCCGGCCAAATTTCATGAAAATCTGTTCAGCCATTTTGCCACTATGTCTGTCTAAAGAGTAGAGAAAATGCATTGGTGGAAAAATGTGTTTTGGGGCCCCTTTTTTTTCTTTGCACCTCCCCCTCAACTAATCACTACCAAACTTTGCATTGTCTGTCAATGTAGAAAAGGCAATGGATCTGCACAGTTTTGTGAAGATTCATCAAACAGGCATAATGTTATTAGCAAGCAAAAATCCAAGGAATTCCTGTCTCTGGGAATCCTTACTATAACTACAGAGATGCTTCTGCATTAGTGGAAAAGCGCATTGTGGGACCCACCCTCCCCCTTTTCTTTGCATTCTCTTAACTAATCACCACAAAACTTTGCATAGTCAGCCTAGGTAGAAAAGGCAATGGGTTTGGAAAGTTTCATGGAGATTGATCAGACAGGTACAGAGTTAAAAGCAAGCAAATATTTGAGGAATTTCCATCTTTGGTGACTATAACTACAGAGTGGCTACCACCATATCTATTAAAGAGTGGAGGTAACCATTCTGTAGTTTTAGTTAGGATTTCCAATTGCAACCTTTATCAGAACCAACGGCAAAAGACAAAAAGCCTTGCAAAGCAATGCAGTATAGCCCTCGCACCAAGGACGTAAGGCACAACTCCTAACGTGCCAAACTTAGTCCTGTGCCCTGCCAGCGCTCTTTCATGGTCAGCCTTAACTTGTGACTTTGTGCAACTCCATCGCAACCAGACACCCTCAGTTGGCGCATTATGCCTTTTGGCTCTATTTTTATCTAAAACTTCAAAATTCATTGCCTCCAATTCTACTGATTGGATTTTTGTCATTCTGTTATAATGTTATTTATTAAAATGTAATAATTTTTGCTAAACCTGTTTAATTTTTTTCTTGTGTTGCGTTTTCACTGTATTACTGTTTGTGCGCTGCATAATTAGTTTACACAGTGCTTCTAGGTTAAGCATGACTGTCTGCCAAGCCACCAGAGGGTAATGAACCTGTGAATGGAATTACACCATATTTGGCAGAAAGTTAGATCTTCGTCCAGAAAGATCTCTTTTTGTGATTTGGTGTAAATATGCTCAGTAGTTTTGGAGTTATTGCAGAAAATTATTTATGTATATCTAGAGATGTGTAGGATCCTCAAATCTGACTGATCTCAAAATGAGATCTGATTTGCTGACCCCACTTCGAAAAGAAAGTGGTGGCAGCCATCTTGGGACTCGGTACTCAGCACGAGTCCCAAAAAAAAACACAAAAAAAATAGAAGGGAGCAGGGTATGAATACTCTAACCCCCCTAGACCTGGTGATGGGGTCCCACAGGGTCCCTGCCTGGGGCCAAAACACTTGTTTTCAAATTTGACCATACATTTACAGAGGATCCACAAATCTGCTGTAAAATAAAAAAGAAACAAGCAAGGGTTTCCCTGCTTATTTTCTTTATGTCCCCTGGGTGGGCTAGGGCCCAGAGGGGTGCATTTCAAAATATAATTGGGGTCCAATTTTGGTCCATGGAGCCCTTCCCCAGGGCCTGGCCTTAGAAATTATGTTGGAGGGGGCACACAGCTCCCCTCCCAGACAAATTTTGGCCTCAGGGACCCCTTCCCATGGGGCCTGGCCTTAACATAAAGTGGAAGTGGGCACGTGGCCCTCTTCCCAGGCTGCTTTCAGCCTCAAACATCCCCAGGGCCTGGCCGTTTTAGTAATGGGGAGGGGGCAGTGCAGCCCCTTTTTCCAGCCCGGTTTTGGCCCTGGGGATCCCATCATCCGGGACCCAGCCGCAAAAGCAAATGGTAGGCTGTGCGGCACACCTTCAGGAGCCAATAATGGCCCTGGCGACCCCATCCCCAAAGTCGGCTCCAGCTATGTATCATGGAACCCATCCCTGGGACAGTGTGGTTTCCCTGGGGAGAACTGTGTGGGAGCAATTTCAAAGCTCTCACCAAGCGAGAGCAAACACCGGGGATGTGGTTCCCGGCTGATAACGGCCCATAGAGTGAGGCTGCATGCCCTCCCTTTAATCAGAGGCCAGAGGCCAGGTAATAGGGTCCCCAGGGCTGAAATCAGCCTGAGGCGGGGCACACAGCCCGCTCCCTCTTTGCTAATTGGCTGGGCTCCAGGGGATGAGGTCCCCAGGGCTGATATTGGCCTGTGCAGGAGCCTGCGTGCCCTCTTGCCAATAAAAACAGTTATGGGTCCCGGGAGATTAGGTCACCAGGGCCAAAAATGGCCTAGGGACAGGGACTTGGGCCCACTCCCCATTCCTGGAATCAAAATTGGCACAGGGAGGGGGCAGTCTGCCCACCTCCTGGGTTGACCGCCTTTAGGTGGTTGGCCACAGTGCCTGGACACAGGCCAGGCCTTGTGGCCAATGCACCAATGCACACAGTCGTAGGGTGGGCTGCATACAGGGGGCTGGGCTGCAAGGCCTCACCACAGGCTGCCAATGGATTAACGTATGAGAATTAAATATTACTTTATGTTATAAAAACCTTTGAAACACACTGAAAAAAACAAAGGTTACAGGGATGTTATAGTTATGAAATAGAATTGAAAAAACCTTAGAAATTCACTAAAATAACAAAGGTTACAGGGGCGTTATAGTTAGGTTCAGATTTTACACACACAAAATCATAGAAATTCGGCAGTTTTAGTTATCTCAAGTAACCATATTTGTGCCCAAGGTAACTGTAACTCGCACCCACGCCATGCGCTGCTAACTACCCCACATATTACATCGCTCATGACATCTTCTATGACATCACAGATAGTATCACTACAACGTTTGCAGTCAAATTATTGATGAGAAATCTGTACATGGCAGGGGCGTGAGTCATAGTTACCTTGGAGAACAAGTTATAGTTATATTATACGGTTCCTACTAATGTAATTGCTTTTCTATCCGGACTACATTTCAAAAGGCCCCTTTGATACTCTAAATAGAAGCAATATTTTGAGGCTCACTCACATGGTTCCGTCTTTGAGGAATGTTTTGTTGAATGACATTCGCTCAATTGAGTTCTTGAACTCTGACCTAGCAAATTTCATAGAATACACTAGAGTTACTTGCAGTTCTGCAGAAGTGGCACAGAGGGTATTGCAGGGGGCAGAAACCTTCAAGAATGTGAGCATCTTGATGTCCGTCCCAAAGAATATCACACACCCTCACCCACTTGAACTGCTTAACAGCGAGGAACCCAGGCTAAACTGGACAAGAAAAGTTCACTCGGTCCTGAGGAACGTCCTAAGTAAATCTCAAGGATAGATCATAAAACTGGCCAGAGAGAAAATCTCAAACTTCCCCCCTGAACCGTCCCCCAATACAAGAGCACTGAACCAGAATAGGGCAGGTTAGCTGGAGCATTACACACAACCAGGAAGCTGATATGACTACGGAAATATAACAATCTCCAGGATAACAGCTCATCATGAACCTGTTCTTGGATTATTAACGGTCTCATCAGCAAACTGGACGATCCACAGACTGTGCGGTATTTACATTCCTTAGAAGTGGTATTATTACAGGAGACCTGGGCATTGGACACTGTGCATTGGAGGGCTGCACAATTGTTTTTATTCCAGCGACCAAAGCCCTAAAACACAGGCATTGTAAAGCGGGGCTTATAATCTATTTTTCAATAACTGCTAACATGGAGAGTAACAAACTGGAAGGTAAAGAAGAGGGTCTGCAGTTTGTGGAACTGACCTTGAAAACATCTGCTGGTCTCCCTATCACCATAGTAAAAGTAAACGTTTATATCCATCCCAGCAAAAAAGCAAGACTGGAGCTCTCAGCATCTCTGATGGAAAAGCTTATGAATTTACAAAGTGAGTGAGGTAATATCCCTCTCATAGTCTCAGGCAACTTCAACATGTGTCTGATGTGAACTTCACAACCAAACGAAATTTTGACAGCCCAAGAGCAATACTGGGGCATACAGCATTGAAAGAGCTTGACACGCCGTAAAAACCATAAGAAAGGCTAGCTATTATTAGGGAACTTGAAGCATCTTGGGCTTCGAGGTCTAAATGTTCGTTCGCTGGTGACAAACCCCCAGGGATGTCATACCACTCTAAATCAGGAGCCTCCCTGATAGATTATACTTTGTTGTGCCTAACCCTAATGCAACAAGTAACCTCCTTTGGCCTTGGTGAAAAAATTGATAGTGACCATGGCCCACAGGACATAGTTCTATCAATCGCATTAGGAGCACAGTTGAGTGTTATATAACATAATGCACAATTAGCAATAAGAGGATCAAATGCAAGCTCGCTTCTCTGCCACTCCTCATCCAAAGTGCCAAGGAAATTCTAGATACAGAAAGTACTTTGCAGAATCCCTTGATGAGCTAGAAACATTTTACACCTAAATTTGCTAGTCTTTATTCAACAGTAGTAGCCCTATGTCGAAAAGGGCAGGGCTCTATGGGTCTTCCTTTTACTACTCTGAAGAGGAACCGCCACATCAGGGAAATGACAAGACGAGTTAACCAACTTTGGAAGGCTTTGAGGAGGGCCCCAAGTGATCAAGTTCTATGGTGTGACTTAAGGAAGACGAAAAAAGACTTGAAAAAGTGGAAATGTGGACTCTTGACATCTAGGAGTGATGTCTTCTGGGCAAAATTGCTACAGGACATGAAGAGAGATAATTCGTCCAGTGTTTGGCGGACAGTGAATAGCATCAACAACCCTGGGCCCAGGGTGGCAAGTTCTAACGTCTCCAAAGCCACCTGTACTTTTTAACTGCACATTTTAACTCAATGGTTGGAGCACATTCAAAGAGATATTTACATTCACCTATGTAACCTTCATGATTAAAAACACTCCAAGAGCCACAGTCCGTGTTCAACGCACGCCTTGGGCTTTGAGACAAAGGATGTGAATGGCCATACTGGGAATAAGGGCATAAGGGCAACACTCATGGGCAAACAGTGCAGCAGGAATAAGCACAGTCACACCGACAAACTTAGCAAACCCTGAGGTGAGCTTTAAATCTTCCTATAGTCCGAAAAGCCAGATTGCACCCAATTTACTAATTTGTGCACAAAACAACGAAAAGCACATTTACTAGGAGTGCAGAGAGGGGGCCACAGGTCCATATGAGTTCGTGCTAGCAATTTTCAAGGAATATCCATCTTATTGGACAAAGAAGCCAGAACCACTCTACTATTTTGTCCTAGTTAATGATAGGGTCCCCGCCTCATGGATTGGCTCAGCGATTTCGCTAATATTCAAAGGAGGTTATTAGATCAAACCGGAGAACTATTGCCTAGTGGGTCTGATAGACAATGAAGCAAAATACTTTGCAAGAACCATTCTGAGAAATTACAAACCTGGGCTGAAGAACACCATATCATTCCACTAATTCAGACTGATTTTACCAAAAGGGTCAGGAACTAACATCATGGCCAAATCCCTGCTGAGTGGTTTTGTAATGTCTTACAAACAACCTGTCCATCTATGATATATCAACTATAAATCTGCATTCAATAGGGTGCAGCGCAGCAAATTATGGGCAAAACTTACAGCTTGGAAGATGCCTGGGGGTCTTCTAAAAGCACTACAAATGCTACATACAAACATCAGGATTAAACTGGGTGATTGCTCCCGACCTTCCAGGATGGTACCAACAACTGAAGGACTACAACAGGGCTGTGTTTTGGCCCTGGCTCTATAATTTGTTCCTTGTCAATCTTCCTCCATTAGTAAACAAACTCAGCAGTCATGCACCAAAAATGGGAGGAATTTTCTATCATACATGCTGTATGGGGATGATTTAGTTCTTGACAGCAGGACAAAAGTGAGGCTGAAGTGGCTTCTTGATGCAACCTTGGAATATTCAAACAAAAAAGGGCTGACCATAAATATGAAAAGAAACATACTCTAACATTTCAAGAGAAAAAACTGAACAACTAAAATTGGTATTTGGGAAATGAAAAGATGGAACCAGCGAATGCATACAAATATCTTGTAGTATAATTTAATTCTAATGGGATTTTTACAGCGCAAATAGAAGAAATTAAAAAGAAAGGGAAAGCCCTTGCGTCGGACTCACTCTGCTGCACATGAAAACAAATGGCTCTTTGTTCTGTGTGATCCTGGAGGTGGCAAAAGCCAGGGTTCTCCCTATGCTGGCTTATGGGAGCAAGGCTCTGAGAGGCCAAGACAGCACTGCATTGGAAAATACATTTATAAAAATCTTCAAGTCTATTTTCCACCTGCAAATGCATATGTCCTCAGCACAAATTATGTTGGAGTTCAGCCGGGTAAAGCAATCTTTGGGTAAGCAGGCGGCTTTTGTGAACTGCTGCCAAAGCTTCAGACTTGCAAAGGAGGGCTCTTTGGGCTACCATCTCTGGTTGGAAATACAGGGGAGGTGTTGCTCACTCATGAGAGATTTTCACAAAAGTAATTTACCACCTTGGACCTCTCATCCGTATGGGTCTCAAATCTGAGCCTTAGTGAACTGAAAAGAATAGGAAAAAGTAAAAGTAAACATCAGAGCACTGTCTCTCCTGGAAGGCAAGCAGTTGCTAGCAAGGAGGAGACACTGATGGCTAACCCTCAGTAATTACACAAAGGTATCCCCTCAAGAGTATTTAGCGCCAACTTTTAGTAATTACACCAAGGAGTTGTTTCTAAAATACAGACTGAGGATACACCCCGGTATTAAAACGTCATCCGCCTTGGAGAAGAAAGGAAAGTGGGGAGCTCTGCGGGTTCTGCAAACAAGCACCAGAGGACATAATTCTTGTGCTGTGTCACTGCAAAGCCGCCCTGAATGATTGGCTGAAAATTCTATGTAAAGAATTCTTCAAGAGAGGTATAAGATCGTGCAGAGAGGCAGTTGTTGCATGGTTTAATCCTATGTACTTAAGATAAAACTGTGCACTGTTAAAATGTCTTAGGACAGTGGAGAAAATGTCCTGGCTGCAGATCATAAAAGAAGCAGGGAGGACCAGTCAATAAGTGCGTGGCCCTGAAATGGGACATTCTTGGTATAGTTAAAGGGGTGACATGGAGGGGTTTCGGAAAGCTCAGGCACATTGATGCTCTTGCATTGTGATTACTAAATGATATGTCAGTAGTTAGGAGTTGGATAGAACATATGGCATAAAATGGAATCTCTTTTAGTGGATCGTTACGAATGCACTTTACATTAATTGTTTTGCACAGTATGCCTCTTTTTACTGGTTGAAAATGTTATCTGCTTTTGTCTACTATGTTAAAAATCTAATTTGCAAATTTTTAGCAGCCACCCTTCCCTTACCCCCGTACTTACACTTTAGGCAGACTACCAGGGTGTTATGTTATAATAATTGGAGGTCTCATTTGGGTTTTATTCTGTGCAGAGTTTTGAGCCACTTTGCTTGATAATATCTGAATTCTTGTCTGAAGATTTGCACATTGCTTAATAATGAATGTTTTGACTGAAAATGGACAAATGATAGAAAATAGAACCTTTACTTCTGTTTTTGATTAATTGCATTCTTTTTAGAGTAATTTTTATTGCAATGGTTTTAATTAACCATGAAAATAAAAAAGGCCTATTAGGAGAACAGAACTTCACAATTTGGAAACTAAATCCATCCACACCATCAGGAACTGCTGGCTTGATTCCTGGCTAGCTCATTGTGCCTCATCCAAACCCCTAACCTCACTGGGGTAGAAGGTGATTATGCCAACCTACACATGACACTCTGAGTCCACAGGGAAGTCGTGGAAACAGATCTTACCCTTTCATTGTAATACTCATGTAGGCCCAAGTGAAAATACAAGAGAAATATGGTTTCAATACATTTATTGAAAACATCGTAATCTTGCAAAGAGAAAATGAGCTGCGATAATTAGGCATATGAAACATGGAAAAGTTACCAGCATTATGAACATGGTAAAGACAATGAATAATCAAACCATTGTAAATGATTTTCAGAGGTTCTAGAGGTTCCTACCTAACCCTAAGACTATACGGAGAGAGCACAGCAGGTGATTCCTTCTACCTGGCCTGATCTAAAGGATTAGACTTTGCCTCATACCTTGAAATAGGGTCAGGAGTCAGCCTTTAGTGTGGATCACAATCTTCTTGGGAAGCTGGTAGATTAGCACCAGTAGAGGTGCATGTCAAACACAGCATTCGTGCCAGGTTGGTTGTTGTTGGAATGCCCCTCTGCCCCTTCAGGGTCAGTGCACCGTTTATATAATAAAGCCATACTCTATTAGAAGCACAGCTCTGATGTAATGCTATGTCTAGATGTTAGAAGCTGTCTCTCAAACAGGCAACATGGGTACTAGGATATTGTGTTCTGTGTTGCTAGCCTTGAACAGAATATACTGATTACATGTAGAGAAAAAGGCTAAGTAAACAGGCAACTCGTGCAACAAATTCCTATGTGAATATCATGCAAGGAAAGTGTGTAAAATGTAATTGCTAAAAGAGATGCAGTCAAAACGTGTTAAATGTGAAATATTAAATTAAGCTAAAACGGGGGAACCAACTTGGGTCAAAAGGTCCTCATGACACCTTCCCCTTGCCAGTGACAATGACAGATTATAAAAGATCTAGACTATAAAATAAAGACAAGAATAAAATGTTCACTCCAACAAGCAACGCAAACAAGCTAAATGAAAATAAGTAAATGAAAACATAACAGTTTACTTAAAAACAAGGGCCAAATGTTAAATGTTAGTGAAGGCGTCCATGATGTAATCCATATTGTCAGTGGCAATGGAATTCAGAATGGATCCCCAATCCTCAGATGGCTGAACCACAAGAGCCTCGGTGAGTGAGTTGAAGGAACAAACATTATCGAGAGCCTCAGCCTCCGCCGTGGAAGTAGCATCCCATGCAGTGCCTGCAGTATGTGAGCCAGAAGGATGATATCCTGGAGCCATAGCATCCATATCCATGTAAAATGGCTCAGAAGAGGCATCCTGAAACAATCATAGTCTCAAAGAACAACTGCGAAAATGAGCCCTAAACAGGAACATTAGCAGATTCATGTCTGTAGATAGTACCAATTAAGGTTCAAGACAGACATCCAGTGGACACTCAAAAGGGCACCAAAGACAGCAGAACACAGGCTTCACACAATAGAACGATACTGGCTGGAAAAACAAAGAACAGTTGTCATTTAGTTCCTTCAATAAAGGTACACCCCAGTACTGTATCATGTGTTCCCAACACAGCTGGACGTGCAATAGTTCCATCGCCATGTGCCTTCGAGATGGGACATCTCTTGTGAAGCAGTAAAAGTAGTACCACCAATTAGGAATAACACAAGTGGTATATCTCGAAATACACTCGAAAACTAGGAGTGTATAAAAGGTCGTATCACTCCAAAAATAGTCAGGTTAGTGCTGGCAAAACCAGACCCAATCACATTAAACAAAGTGTACAACACCTGCGATGTTAGAAGCATTAAAAATGTGACTCACAAGTTCACTGATATGTCTTAGAAAGTTATTGTTTAACAGCAACTGTATTTCAGAGGATGATCTTGCGACTTTTAACGCCATCGTTTCACAGGCAGATCAAGCGCCACATATTTCTGAAACCATACGGGTTTTAGTTGGCTCAGCTTCTCGAAGTTAACACTAAAGGTAGGAATGGATGGCCACAAGCTAGCTACCCTAATGTAATGTGCAGAAGGAAAAAATATGTTACCAAAGCAGGTCACTGTTTGAGAAACAGAAACCACATAAGGGACACCTTCTCTCATCCCACAACAGCCTTGATCATTTAGCATTAAGTAACTTCCATTTGAAAGTAACTGAAACACTGGGCAGATCACTGAAACTGGTACCCCTTTCAAGTAACATGTCAGATTGGCCATGGACGCATTACAGTCTCTGTGCAATGTCACCTGTTTACAAACCATGAGTGGCCTACAGAAGTTGTGCATCCGTTTCAACTAAGAAATACATCCTTTTCCCTGCTTACACATTCGTAATCGAGAGGTAGTTCCCACACCTTGTGTAGAAAACTCTTCCCTAAAGACTCAAATCTGCCTGCTGGAAAATGTTTCAAGCATGATGTGAACTGAAATGTGGATATTGGCAATGAGATAACAAGGTGTATTAGCCATATTGTTGATGGTGTTTTGGTTACTATGAAAGGTACCTTTTTTTGTGTATGTAGCATCTTCATTTGCCATTATCTGTTGTTTATATGTTAAACCAAAATGCAAGAATAATTCTGATTCATTCACATGCTTCCAGAGCACACAGTTCGATTTAAGAACTTGCAATGTCCAATTTAAATGCAGCTTAGTTGACTCTGCTCATGCTGTAAGAAAGTGTGTCATTTTGTATAATGTCAGTTGCAGAAGAGACAATGTTATCTGGTTTGGAAATACAAGTGGACAATGTATTCATTCCATTTTAAACAACAACCAATACTTTGTCCAAATTAGCCTGATCTATTTGCCTTAAAGACGCAGCAGGTTCTATTATGGAAAGCTTCCAAATTTCACTATAAATGATATAAAGAAACCTTTTTTAACAAGGTAACCTAGGACCTAGCAAGACAATTAGCAAATCTGTGTTATCAGTGAGGAGAGAGAGGTGCTCTTTTACAGCTGATAAAGTGGAATGTAAGTAGTATCAACTCCTGTGTGTTGTGACTGAATATAATGAAGGTCCAGTCTGCTTGCTTTAAAAACCTGCTAGGAGTTTGTAAAACATGCATGACAACCATTTCTGTCCATTGGCCACTATAACTACCCATTGGGACCTGAGAGTGTGCAATCCAATGTACCATTGGGAACCATCCTATTGAGCTGTTCTTCTGTGTAATTTACCAAGCACTGCCAATTGTTAAATCAGGCAATTGAGGGGGTACTGTCCAGATTCATGTCTTTATTCTTCGCTAGAGCTAGACATGTGGTCTACTGAACTTTGTCATTCAGAAAAATCATCAGTATTGAAATTAGATATACTTTAAATAAGGCGTCCATGCTCTGCACTTGCCAATCTTTTGTTCCCCAAACTGATTTTAAATCAAGTGTTTCCTTCCAATATTCATACCTTTAATGGCTAGTTGGAAAGCAAATCAACTTGAGTACAATCATTTAGTGTTGGTCAGCATATTTTCTTTTGCTTTTGTAGATGTTAATTTGAAATAATAAGATATAAGATCTGAACTATCATGCCCAGAAAATTATGTGAATTTGTCCAAATATGCTTTGGAACTCCCTACTGGTGGAGTTAGGCAGTGTTCCCATTGTATATAAGTGACAATTGTATGTGGAGTACTAGCTCTATGTAAGGAATGCTGTTCATAGTGATGGTAACAAAACAATTCACCTTCATTGGCTGTGCTCATATACATATCTTCTGTCTTTACATCACAATAATCAGCTACAACACCTTATGTTATAACATTGTCCATAGTGATCTTAAACCATAAGGAATTTGAATAGCTTCTGTAGGACTTAAAATATCATATGGAACCTTATCTCAAACAATTCTATTAGGAACTGGAACTACAGAAATGTTTAAAAGGGACATATCTCTTTCTACTTTTTTGGGAACAAAAATTAGGCTTCAGTTCCTCATCTACCAGTTCAACAGCAGGGTGTTCTGAAGATAATGGCCATTTATAGGCAAAAAGAAAACAGTCACAAATCCAACCCACAAGAATAAAGCCAATAAGGTATTTTAACCAATGCAGAAAGCCACGTACACCATGAAGTGAAGTGTGAGAGGAGTCTGAAGAAATATCACCAATGTCGACAAAGTACCAGAAGCAGTCCATGTGACAACAGGAGCCCCAGCTGGTGAAAGAGAACTGGTATATGCCTCTACATGTGATTCATCATAAACAACCCCATTGCTTTGAGAAGAAGTAGAAAACTGAAGGCTTACATCTAGTGTATTTCTTGTATTTGCAGCTGTAACTTGAATCAACAAAAGGCCATTCTCTACCCTCCCCAACCTAGGGAAAACAACCTTGGTGTTGTTGAACACCTGAAGAGGTATTTCCTGTTTGGTAGTGAGAGGGGTTAAGGGGTGTAGTAACCCAAGGGTGCTCGTGGTCTACTGTGTAGGATCAGCCCTACAGTGCAATTTTGCTTGATCAATAGAGGCAAGGAATTTGTCTTTACAACCAGCAAGCGGTGGCAAAATCACAGTCCTGGTACCTTCAATTCCAAGGACTGGCACCGGTGCACAGTATGATGGACCAAATTCTTTCTCCACTACCATATTTTCTCAAACCAGATCCCCAACTTTAAGGATCCAGTCAGTAGGTGCTGGTTGGTCCTTCACTCCTTCAGTGGCATCATTTTTAGTTGAGCTGTCATCTTGAAAGTCTTGGAGTTCCTGTAAGATAGTGAGATGTTCATTTATGTCAAAAGGTGTTTCTGCTGCCACTGAGCCAGGACCATCAAGATCTGTGACATACATCTGGATGCCAAACAGGACTTCATATGGGGTTCGGCCACCCGAAGATCTTCTAGGCAGATTATTTAATGCTCTCTGGACTCCATAATGGTGGTGGATCCAACTGCGACCTGAACCTAATACTCTATCTGTTAAGGAATGCTTTAAGTCTTGGTTCTTCCTCTCCACAAACGAGTTACCCTCAGGATGATGTAGAGAAGGAAAATGCACAGCCACACCCAGGGTTCCCATGGTGTCCCTGTATGTTTTAGAGGCAAAAGCAGGGCATGGTCCGAGTGGACTGCTGCTACTGCATATACCGATGAAGACTTGAAAATCTTTAAAAACAGTGTGAGTCTCAGCCGTTCACTATAGTTACATCCAGAAAAATCTGGAGCAAAAATCTACAGCACGTAGGATGTATTTAAATGCACCATCTGAATTTGGGGCCACAGTGGTCTAGATATATGTACTGCAGTGGTTTGTTTGAAACTAGGAGTGGTGTCTGCAGTGGACATTTGATGGTAGAGCCTTTAATTTGTTGGCAAATTTCACAACCAAGGACACACTGCTTTGTCTGTTTGTTTAGACCGTTCCACCAAAAGTGTTTTATAGCAGACAAACTGTACCTACCACACCAGTGTGAGCAGATGCTACTCCTTCATGTTCTGCTTTCATTAATTCTATCCTGTGGTCTTGGTTGGGGATCACTCAAACACCCAACCTTGGAATGGTTTCATAAGGAATATTGTGGGCACTTACGTGGTAGGATATGCTTTTGGTGAAGGGGTGCCATTGGCTGAAGCATTTACGACAGCCAGAATTTCTTCATCCACCCTGATGTGGGAACAGGGAATCCCAGCTACAGTAGCAGTCTTGCTGTGTATTTGGCTGCTTTGTCAGCCAATGAATTCCCTACAATGTATACTCCAACATGTTGGTGACTCAATGTATGAATTACATTAGTACATGTCAAACTAACTTTGAGTTCTGTCTTTTTCCCTAAAGCACTTTATGCTGAATAATATTTCCTTTAGAATGTCTGGGCACAGTAATACAAATCACATACTATAGGAGTGGTGAATTCAGGATCCATATGTTCCAGTGCAAGACTTAAAACTTTGAGTTGAGCCGGTTGTGCAGTGGATTCCCCTATGGACTTTGTGTAAGTTTGTTAAGGGTAGAACTCTTTATCCGTCATTACTCAATAAACAGCTATGCAAACCACACAGTATTGTTGTTTGGTGGCTATAGTAGGCTGAGCTGAGCCATCAGGATATATGATGTATGTATACAGATCGGGGGGAAAATGTTGGCGGGTATGGGGTATTTGTGTTCATTCCAGAGACATTCTTGATTTTGTAGCCTAGTGTCAAAAACATAATCTACATCAGTGGCATCCAAGGATGTTGTCCATTGTATCCATCTGGGAAGTAAGGCTTTTGTATTTGGGATATTGGCTTTTTGTGACAGCTCCTAAGGCTGGAACAGGACCAGGAACAGGAGTGACAACAGCAATGCATTTCCCTTGAGCCAGTCGTCCTTCCTTTATGACAGCCATCTGAACTGCAGTTATTATTTTTTCAGTGGACGCAAAATTTATTTCAGCATTAGAATATAAATGCTATTTATATGCAATTGGCACTGTGTCACCTTGAATAAACGTGACATAGGTGAGGCCAATGGCACCTGCTATAATCTGGTTTACCACATTTGTATTATTTATGCGTGTGTGGCAGGCTGAACAGTATAAACCAGACTGAGAGTGGGTAGTGCGGTAAGTAAGGCTTTTTATTATTGTTCTTTTCTTTTTCTTATGGTTCAAAAGATTACAGTTTACTATAGAGTCTTAGGGCTATGGTTCTTCTCTTCGTCTACTTCTGTCGTTCTCCTTCCTCCTGCCTCCTAGGGCGGTGGATTCTGGGAAACTCGGGCGGCTCCAATGGAATACCGGCAAGAGAAACAGAAGAACGCCAAGGTAAGTAAAGGGGTATTTCTGGGGTTTCTTTTCAAATAGAAAAGGGGAAAGGTAAGTAGGGAGATAGAGATAGAGTGTAGATACACCCGTGCAATGTACTAAATAATTGTGATGTGTTTTAGTTGACACGCGGTGCTCCCGGTTAGGACAAGATAGCCAGACTCCCCTTTTGGTTATGGAGCCTGTGCCCCTCCCTTCCCCCCCCCCTCTCACACCTCCCCAGTTCCCTTCCCCGGTGGCTTTTTAGCTCTACGATCTCTTGTCCCTAGGAGGGACCGTACCTTTGTAAGCCACGACCCTCCGGGGTCGTGGCTGGTTCCTTGGTTCCTCGACTCCGGCGCTCCTTCATGTGTGGTCTCCCTCTCCTCGCCTCCGACTTCGGTTTCCTCCTCCTCCTCGATCTCGACACGCTGCTCCGTTCCTCCTGGATTCGCCTCCCTCTCTCCTTTAACTCCTCTTCCTCCTCCGTCGCGTACCGCCTCCATTTCAACCCCGGCGGCCCGGAAGTCCTCGAGCATTTCCCTGGAAACAGGGAAACGCGACATTGACGCCGAGAGCGATCCCATGGTAACATGGGAACGCGGAACTGACGTGTCGGGTTTACCCGACACGGAGTCGACTGACGCTTTCGGAGACGTGATCGGGCTGCCCGATCACACACCCCATCCCAAGATCGGTCCTGATCGAGGACCGGAGAAGAGCAGGGGAACCGGGACAAATAATCCGCAGGGCCCTGTTGTGACCCAGGGACATGGCAGACATGGAAGGAAAAAGGCTGTAGTTCAAGGAACCAGCGTAAGATCCTAGAGTTGGAATCTTTGTGTGAGGCAATCCAGGTAAGAGGTGCGTGATCTGTATATAGTATAAAAGGCCTACCCAAAAGGTAATACTGCAAGTTCTCCACTGCCCATTTAATGGCCAAACACTCCTTCTCAATGATGGGGTAATGACATTCTCGGGGAAGAAGTTTCCTGCTGATAAACACAATTGGGTGATCCCTACCCTCATTGTCAGGCTGAGCGAGCACCGCCCCAAGGCCCACATTAGAAGCATCCGTGTACAGATGAAAAGGTCTAGAGAAATCAGGACATTGTAAAACAGGCTCCGATGTAAGAGAGGATCTTAAATGTTCAAAACTAGCCTTCTGACCTTCTGTAAAGGGTACTAACTTGTTAGGGTGATGTTTGGATAACAGAATCAGTAAGGGGGGCCGCAATAGTGGAATATCCCGGTATAAATCTACGGTAGTAGCCCACTAAACCAAGGAAAGAACGCAGATCCTTTTTCGTTTTTGGGGTTGGGGCGTTTTTAATGGCTTCAACCTTCGTCGTTTGTGGTTGTAGCGTACCATTGCCTATCTTATAGCCTAGATATGATATGTCAGTCTTCCCTAATATGCACTTCTTAGGATTAGCCGTCAATCCGGCTCCTGCCAGTGTGGTCAAATTTTGGGTGAGATGGTGTAGATGGTCTACCCATGTGTTGCTAAAAATAACGACATCATCTAGATAGGCTGCAGAGAATGTGTGGAAGGGTTTTAATAACCTATCCATTAATCTCTGAAAGGTAGCCGGGGCTCCATGGAGACCAAAGGGTAGCACTGTGAATTGATAAAGACCGGATTGAGTAGAGAAGGCTGTTTTCTCTTTATCTTCGGGGGAAAGGGGAATCTGCCAATAACCTTTAGTGAGGTCCAACGTAGACAAATATTTAGCTCTTCCTAGCTTCTCTAGGACATCATCCACTCGGGGAATAGGATAAGTGTCGAACAAGGATATTGCATTGAGTTTGCGGAAGTCAATACAAAATCACACTGATCCGTCATGTTTTGGGACCAGGACTACTGGAGAGCACCAAGGACTAACAGAGGGCTCAATTACTCCTAAGTTTATCATTTTTTCTATTTCCTCTTCTATGATATGTTTCCTAGCCTCGGGAATGCGATAAGGCCGGAGTCGGATAGTTTGTCCTGGTGGTGTTCTTATTCTGTGACAGATCAAGGAAGTTCTTCCGGGTATGTCCAAAAAGACATGTGGGTACTGGTTTAACAGGGAGTACAACTGACCCTTCTCTGACATTGTCAGAGAAGCGTTGACACAGGGCATATTTTCCTTTTGTTGATTTCCAAAGGGGAACAGTTCTATGTCTAACTCCTTGCTGGGAGATACAAAACGGCCCATCTCTATTGGGCCGCTAACCTCATCCACTGGTTCCCATTTCTTGAGGAGATTCACATGGTAAATTTGTTTTTTTTTGGGGTTGACACTCAGTTCTATGAGATAGGTGACAGGGGAGACTGCTCTAATAACCCTATAGGGCCCCTGCCATCTAGCCAATAATTTTTGTTCAGACGTGGGTCGCATGATCAAGACTTGATCATTCGGAAGAAATGAACGCAATTTACTTCCCTTATCATAATATTGTTTTTGAGTCTCTTGGGCCCTTTCCAGGTGTTGTCGTACATCCTCCCATAGTTCTTGTAAGTGTGATTTAAGCTTTTGGACATACTCTAACAATGGTCGTCTTTCCTCTTCCTCTTCTTCCTCCCAGGTTTCGATGGCCATATCTAAAAGAGAACAGGTTGCCTTCCGAACACCAGTTCGAACGGGCTATGTCCCGTTGAGGCCTGTTCGTGGGTTCTAATGGCATAGAGAACTAAGGGTAGTTTCTGGTCCCAATCCCTCCCCGTGTCATCGACTATCTTCTTTAATAGTGTTTTGATGGTCCGGTTATAGCGTTCAACTAGACCGTCTGTCTGGGGATGATAAACTGAAGTTTTTATTTGGGTAATTCCTAGTACCCTACTTATCTGTTTCATGAGGTTCGACATGAATGGTGTACCCTGGTCAGTGAGGATCTCTCGAGGAAACCCTGTCCGAGTGAATACCGTTATCATCGCCTGTGCTACCGCTTTAGTCGTCATGCTTGCGAGGGGAAGGGCTTCGGGGTACCTTGTAGCATAGTCTACGATAACCAATATATAGGTGTGGCCTCTAGATGAAGGACGTAGGGGTCCAATTAAATCTATCCCCACCCGGCTAAACGGAATGTCGATGATGGGAAGAGGTAGGAGAGGTGCTTTCCTAGGCCGGCCTGGTTCGGTCAGTTGACATCTAGGGCATTGTAAGCAATATTTCCTAATGTGGGCAAAAACGCCTGGCCAGTAGAACTTCCTGAGGAGATATTCCTCGTTTTTTTCCCTGCCGAAATGACCCCCTCCCGGTTGATTATGTGCTAGGAGGAGTACTTGGTCCCTATAGGTTTCTGGGACTACTAATTGGTGTTTGCGTTCCCCGGTTCGGGTAGTGGTAACCCTATAAAGAAGGTTTCTTTGTACCAGAAAATAGGGACCCACCTCGTCTGTTTCTTCAGTTTTCGCTGTTCTCCAAGCATGAGTGAGGGTAGGGTCCTCTCTCTGATGTTGGCGGAAGCTGATGGGTGCTCTACAATTCTCTGCTATAACTTTTATGGGGTGGTTGTTCTCTTTGATCGCCCGAAACTTCAACCTCTCGTCTCTTTTTTCCCGACGGGAAAGTTTCCTGCGATATGGGGGACACTCAATGGGGATACTAACAAAAGGAGCCTCGTTCCACCATTCGAGGTTCTCCCTCTGGGTTTGGGTACCATTTAAGAGTTGTTGAAAATGCACGTAGTCTGTGCCGATAATACATTCTTCAATCAGTTGGTCCATAACTCCCATGGGAAGAAAGTCTCTGTATTCACCCCACTCTAGCTCTACTATCATAAGGGGGTATTGCTCCTTATCGCCGTGTATACAGCAGATGGTAACCCATTGACTGGAGTTCTTATCAACCGGGTCTATTAGATCTTGTCGAATGACGGATTGACTACAACCCGAGTCTATGAGGGCAGAGAGGAGGCGTCCATTGATTTTTGTGGTCTGTTTAAATTTGGTGTCCCCCCCTCCAGTACATGGGACTCTGCGTCGGGTTACCCCTATCTCCATAGGCTCAACCCCCTCTGTTTTCCTGGGGCACACGCGAGCTATATGTCCCCATTCTCCACAGTTAAAACATTGAGGTCCCTGCATTGGGTGACCCTCCCCTTGTTTACGAGGACACAGGTCTTCTAAAGGATATCTCGGGACGGGTTTTGGTGGTGGTGCGAGGGGTTTTATGTTGGGTCTGGGTTGTAGGGATCTCACATCGGTGGACCTGTGGTAAGCACAGGCCAGGTCTATGGCCAGGTCTGTATCCACATTTGGATGTTGCCTTATCCAATTTTTTGTACTGGTGGGTAGGGAGTCCAGGTATTGTTCGAGGATGATTGTCTTTATAACATCCTCTCTGCTAGTTCCTATCGGTCCCAACCATTTCAGTGCCAAATCTTTAACCCCAAAGTAAAAGGTTCGGGGGTCCTCATTCTGTCCCCACTTTACTTTCCGGAACTTTACTCTATAGTACTCGGTATCGTGGCCAACCCGTTCCAAAATGCTCCTTTTTATGTCCTTGTAGGATGTGGTACCGCCCGGATTAGCCGCTTGATAAGCTGCCTGCATGAGTCCTGTGAGTAAGGGAGCGATGTATTGTCCCCATCTTTCTTCCGGCCATTGGGCGGAGGAAGCTACCCGTTCGAAGTTGGTAAAGAAAGAGTCCGGGTCTTCCCCTTCCTGGTATCTTTGTAGAACCGAACTGGGGACATTAGGGTGAACTTTACTGGCGGCTATTGTCTCTGTTAACTTTTTCATCGCCGTTTCATGTACAAGTTGGTTGTTCGCCAAGATAGTGGCTTGACTCTTTAGGGCGGACTGTAAGGCCTCCCTGTCTTCCTTGGCCTCCCGCTGGTGAGCTTCCCACACCAACTGCAAATGGCGCTGGCCTTCTGCCAGCTGTTTAATCATGTCCTCCAGAGTAGGACTTTCACTCATTGTCTATACCGTTCCTTAGCCTTCGGGTTCTGATCCCACTTCTGACACCACTGTGGCAGGCTGAACGGTATAAACCAGACTGAGAGTGGGTAGTGCGGTAAGTAAGGCTTTTTATTATTGTTCTTTTCTTTTGGTTCAAAAGATTACAGTTTACTATAGAGTCTTAGGGCTATGGTTCTCCTCTTCGTCTACTTCTGTCGTTCTCCTTCCTCTTGCCTCCTAGGGCGGTGGATTCTGGGAAACTCGGGCGGCTCCAGTGGAATACCGGCAAGAGAAACAGAAGAACGCCAAGGTAAGTAAAGGGGTATTTCTGGGGTTTCTTTTCAAATAGAAAAAGGGAAAGGTAAGTAGGGAGATAGAGATAGAGTGTAGATACACCAGTGCAATGTACTAAATAATTGTGATGTGTTTTAGTTGACACGCGGTGCTCCCGGATAGGACAAGATAGCCAGACTCCCCTTTTGGTTATGGAGCCTGTGCCCCTCCCTTTTCCCCCCCCTCTCACACCTCCCCAGTTCCCTTTCCCGGTGGCTTTTTAGCTCTACGATCTCTTGTCCCTAGGAGGGACCGTACCTTTGTAAGCCACGACCCTCTGGGGTCATGGCTGGTTCCTTGGTTCCTCGACTCCGGCGCTCCTTCGTGTGTGGTCTCCCTCTCCTCGCCTCCGACTTCGGTTTCCTCCTCCTCCTCGATCTCGACACGCTGCTCCGTTCCTCCTGGATTCGCCTCCCTCTCTCCTTCAACTCCTCTTCCTCCTCCGTCGCGTACCGCCTCCATTTCAACCCCGGCGGCCCGGAAGTCCTCGAGCCTTTCCCTGGAAACAGGGAAACGCGACATTGACGCCGAGAGCGTTCCCATGGTAACATGGGAACGCGGAACTGACGTGTCGGGTTTACCCGACACGGAGTCGACTGATGCTTTCGGAGACGTGATCGGGGCTGCCCGATCACAGCGTGTATGCAAATGTTGTACTTCAAGCATGTCAGTCTGTAAAGACCTGAGTATTTGTGTGTGTTCTGGTGTCTAATGTTTACTGGAAAAATCTGGACACATTAATTTGTACAGTGGCTTTATGCATTGAGTATAATCTGGAATATATATTCTGCCAAAATGTAAAACTCTTAACAAGAATTGTAGTTTTTTAGTGGTATTTGGTGGTTTTAGTTGAGCATACTTCTCAAGGAAGTTTGGTGCCAGGCTCTTCCCTTTTTGATAAGGCGTTTCCTAAGAACAGGACACTGAGAAAGGCAATTTTTGTTTACTTAAAGTTGAATTTGTAGCTGTGCTCTGAAAATCCCAAAACAATGTGATCTAAATGAATGTTTATGTCAGTGTCTGTAAGATATATTTCAACAACATAGGACAATGCTTCTGGATCAATATCATGCAATATTGATGTTTTATGGGTAGAGAACAGTACTCGACTGGACTGTTCTCATACTCTTGAGGGGGTCAGTAAAAATGGCTTTGAGAGCAGAGCATGAAAAAAGTGATTAGATCCCTTCTTTCAGATGCAATATTTTGGCAGAAAAAGCCATTGAAAATATCCAGGGTTGTTTCGTATTTTGTATTTTTTATGGACAGTATTGTTCATAATTGTCATACTGTATGAGTTTTGTAATGCAAATGTGTGTATGTGGCTTTTTAAAAGTCTGCCATGTAAGACTATTCTATAAAAAATAATCTGATTTAGCTACTGGGAACAAGGGGTTGTTCATGGGAGATACACAGGGTTCAATTTCCCCCTGGTGCTCAAGTTGTGAGAGAAATTCTCTCATAGGAGCTGTTGCTTCATGTTTTATTGGGCATTGTGGTTGCACTTGCGGGCTGGACTTTATGGCTATTATGTGATAAAGTAAGTCCTTATCCCAGCCCACATGGTTTTGGTATAGTGCAGGAGTTTGTGCAATAACCCACTCTGCAGCATATACTCATTGTATTTTCTCAGGAACAAGGACCGAGAAAGATGGTAATGTTACATCTTTCCTTTGTGGCAGAGTTCTAACAAACTCTGGTGGCCAATCCTTTTCAGCCAAGAGAATGTCATAACTAAGCATTAGGGTTCCCCAGAAAATAACTTTAATGGTATGGATTATGTCCCTCTCAATCTGTATATTCATTTAATACACTCTATCTGGAGAGACGACCCGCCGATTTGTCAGCTGATTCCTGAAAGGAACAAGAAGGGCATGTATTTTATATTTCCTAAAATAATTGAGATTACCGTGGCAAAGTTGCCCGTTCATTTCATCCCCAAGTCTAGAGCAGAAGCAGGCGTGTATTAATTGTGTATCTGTTTGAGCACATTGGGAAAACAGTAAGAGATGGTGTACCATTGGTTATGGTATAAATTTCAGCAAAGGCTGTACCCCATTTGGCACAGTTGTCAATAGAGGGTACCATCTCAAATGGCAAGCACATTGTGTGAATTCTGTGTTTATCTTGGGGACCCGTATGGGGAAACACTGCTTCAAGTTGATTTGTTTTTTGAGCCATCCAAAACTGAATTTCCTCCTATTTAGTGATCTTACCCATGATTTTTTTTAACTTCCTTTATTGCATTTATAATGTAACATAGGACTTAGTGCATAATAAAGAGATGTGTGTCCCGCACATTTGCAATCAACTTCAATATACAACAGCAAACATATGGGGAAGGAAAAGATGCAGGCAAAACAGTTCCATATACCTACATTACAGAATTCAATAAAAGTGTTATACAACTCCCAAGCGCATAGGAGATTGTCCCTGTATATCCATGGCAATTTGCTCTCATTCAGTATGGTGTTCTGCAGCCTGCAGTAAGTATCCATCTGGTTTGTTTATATTTACAGACATGTATCATGTTTAAATTGGATATATACTATCATCGATCACCATTACCTGCAACTGAGGAATCAAAGCCTAACAGAAGCAGGCACCAGTGGAGTGGAGATATCCACTAACATGAGCCCCCATTGCACTGCAAGAGGATACTTGCGCATCCCCAATGTCTCTTTGCGCCTGTTAGCCATACACTCCCCTCTTGCCCAAACAGAAAATGATCGTGCCAATGTTTCATATGCCAGTGGCTCAGGAGACCGCCATTTGTGGGTTATAAGGCATTTGGCTACCAAGAGCCCCAAATCTAAAAAATGGGACATGGCCTTTAGCTTCTTACCCCTAGGAAACAAGCCCAGGATGCACATCTTCCTTGTCAGTAGTAAGGGCTGGTCTACCCAATGCATTAAGCTCGCTAGCTCAGAGTGGGGCACAATCACAACATATGCAGAAAATCTGTCCCTAGGCTTTGACAGCGTGGGCAGTCTGTTCAGGCAAAATATCTGTTAATTTTGTCTGGTGTAAGATAGGCTCTTTGAGTAACATAATATTGGATGAGTCGAAATTGCATATTGCGCGGGACATACGTGGGAGTTTCCAATATGGTTGCCCATTGCTTATCCATGAAAGGCTTCCCCCTGTCACCCTCCCAGCACACCCGGAGAGCCACAAGTGGTCCATATGTATGTAGCCGCAGAGAATCCGCTAACCAGTGTACTATATGCCTTCCTTCTCCAAAGACATGCATATTTTGTAGTGTGTAGTGTATCTGGGGTTCCACTGTGATTTTGCCCTATGCATGCTGCTAAGTCTGCCTGAGGGAGCCATATAGAAGAAAAGTGCATGGATCCAGTCCAGCAGTCTCCCTCAGTGTGTCATGTGTATGGAGGGTACCATCTGTGTAAAGATCTCCCAGGGTGTATATTTTCGCTGCATGCCAGTCAGCTAGCTCCGCAGCCGATGTAGCACACACACCATGGGGTGGCCCCAAGAGCGGTATGGCTGGTGCATAGGAAATAATATCCCTTGTGAGGTAGCAGCATCTGTGAAAGTAACAATAGGCTAATTTCAGCAATAGGGGCGCCAGCGCTGAAGACCTAGCACAGGAATTAAATAAATTAAGTAGTTTACATCGTGACCACACCGGGAGATCAGTGGCCATGTCTACTAGCTGTCTCGATGAGAACCAGCGGGCCACCCACTGTAGCTGCACAACCAAGTAATAGTGCTCCAAATTCGGCAATGATAGACCCTCTGAGACGATAAAGCTTAGAGAGGGCTACCCAACAGTGGGATGTATTCCAAATTAAACTACCCACATCTTTCTCCATGGAATGAAGAAGGAGACCAGTATGTATAGAGTTAGGTTCACAAAATAATACAATAGTCTGGGCAGCACTATCATCTTAACAAGGGCCACCCTGCCAATGACTGTCAGTGGTAACGTCTTCCAAAACACCATTTGACGGCGTAAGCCAGATACAGCACTTGTCAGGTTCCCATCAAACATATCCGATTCAGTGTAATATACCTGTATGGCTAGGTATCTAAATGTGTTAGGTTGCCATGTGAGGCCCGGTGTTATAGGAGTGAGGCCCGGGTCAGGCACAGTGGGCGTCAACAGGAAAACACATGACTCGGCCCAGTTTACCCTCAGGCCAGACAGAGTGTTGAACAATGGTATTATATCTCCAGAGAAGTCCTCTAGGTCTCTAATATACACTAGAAGGTCATCCGCATACAAATAAACCACATGATTCCCATCCCCCTGCGGTATTCCCCAGGACCGTCCCGCTCGGTGCAGAGCAGCTGCCAATGGCTCCACCGCAAGTGCAAAAAGCAGAGGAGACAAGGGGCATCCCTGCCGTGTGCCCTTCTTGATGTTAGTGGGGGGTGACAGGAGGCTTCCTTTTTTGGTTCGGGCCAATGGTAGCGAATATAACAATTTCACCAGCTGTATAAAATGAGGGCCGAAACCATACTTGGGTAGGACGGCAATAAGATAATGCCATTCCAGCAAGTCAAATGCTTTCTCCAAGTCAATCAGTAAACAGCCCGCACATGACCTATGACCAGGAGCAGACATCAGTATCTGAAAAAATCTGTGGCAATTAAGGGGCGTTTTGCGGCCTGGTACAAAGCCATTTTGGTACTCATGAACCAATGCAGCCACCGGTGGGGCCAGCCTCATTGCAACAACTTTGGCTATTATTTTATAATCCGTATTTCAGAGTGCCAACGGCCTGTAGGAGTGTAGACTGGTTGGGTCTTTGTGCAGCTTCAGGAGAGAGACTAGGGTGGCCTCCCATAGTGAATGGGGCAACCATGCCGATGCTATGGCCTCTTCATATAAAGTAAGCAATTTAGGCACTAATTGGGTCAAGTATGCCTTATAGAATTCGGCGGTAGCCCATCCGAGCCAGGCGCCTTACCATTCGCCAGCGAATGGATGGCTTCCTGTATCTCAGCTAGCAAAGGAGGACCATCCAGCTCTGAACACTGCTCGACCGTGATTTGGGGCAGAGATATCTCTGTGAGAAATAACTCAATGTCATCCAGAGAAGGACGGAGACCAGTGTCATATACAGCCCTATAATGAGTGTGAAATGCTGCATAAATTGAATCTTAGGTGTATAACAAATCACCTGTCTGTGCACGAATGGATAGACCGCTCTAGGAGAAGTCTCCTGGCGTATTAACTGGGCGAGCTAAGCTCCTGCTCTATCTGCTTTGGCATGCGTGTTGGCTGAGTGTGCCGTGTAGTTGAGGCATCTCAAATGTTCAAGAAGTTCCAATGAGTTTTAAGCACAGCCTGCAGTTGGGGTAAAGCATTGGGGTTCCGTATAACTTCCGACTCATGTTGCAGTAGCTGCTGTTATATTTGGACACCTCCCTGTCCAACTGCCTGCGCACACCAACATTAAGCCCTATACAGTGACCCCGCAGCGCTGCTTTACATGCGTTCCACTCTGTTGCCCGAGAAGATGCCGTTTCCACGTTAAGTTCAAAGTAGTCAGTAATCTGCTGGCCTATTGACTCCCGGAACGCCGCATCCTCTAATGTTGCAGGCTGCATCTCCCATGTAGGGACAGGGGTCTGCGCAGTCCCATCCCAGTCTAGCTGGAGGTATTGAGGGTTGTGATCAGAATGAGTATGGCCCAGATAGTCAGTGTGTACGACTGCCGGTATCAGGCCGACCGTGCAGAGTAGCCTATCAAGTCGGACATGTAAGCCATGAGTGGCCGAATAAAAGGAATATACCTGCGGTGTAGCATTACAATGTCACCAAACATCCGTTAGCTGCCAGTGGTGGAGCCATGTCACTAGCACGCGTGCATTTGATATAGCAGTTGTACACTCCAATGGTGGAAATGACCTATCTAAGTACCGGTCTAGTTCACAATTAAAATCCCCTCCAATTAGCCAGGGAACATAGCTCCATTGTGCCAGCAACTGGTTGAGCGCATTGAAAAAGGGAGTTTGATCTACATTGGGAGCATAGATATTACCAACGAGAACATAATCAAATCAAATCATTAATATTTATAAAGCGCGCTACTCACATGTGCGGGTCTCAAGGCGCTAGGGGAAAAAAGGGGGGGGGGTTACTGCTGCTCAAAAAGCCAGGTCTTCAGGAGTCTCCGGAATGCGGAGTGGTCCTGGGTGGTCCTGAGGCTGGTGGGGAGGGAGTTCCAGGTCTTGGCTGCCAGGAAGGAGAAGGACCTCCCACCCGCCGTGGAGCGGCGGATGCGAGGGACAGCAGCGAGCGCGAGGCCCGAGGAACGGAAGAGACGGGTGGGGGCGTAGAAGCTGAGGCGACGGTTGAGGTAATCCGGTCCCTTGTTGTGGAGGGCTTTGTGTGCGTGGGTGAGAAGTCGGAAGGTGATCCTTTTGCTGACTGGGAGCCAATGCAGGTGTCTCAGGTGTGCGGAGATGTGGCTGTTGTGGGGTACGTCGAGGATGAGGCGGGCCGAGGTGTTTTCAATACGTTGCAGGCGTTTTTGGAGCTTGGCGGTGGTCCCAGCATAGAGGGTGTTGCCGTAGTCCAGGCGGCTCGTGACAAGGGCATGGGTCACGGTTTTTCTAGTGTCGGCGGGGATCCAGCGGAAGATCTTGCGGAGCATGCAGAGGGTGAGGAAGCAGGCGGAGGACACGGCGTTGACTTGCTTGGTCATGGTGAGAAGAGGGTCCAAGATGAAGCCGAGGTTGCGGGTGTGGTCTGCGGGGGTCGGTGCGGTGCCGTGGGCCGTGGGCCACCAGGAGTCGTCCCAAGCGGACGGGGTGTTGCCGAGGATGAGGACTTCCGTTTTGTCAGAGTTCAGCTTTAGGCGGCTGCCATTCAGAACAAACACATACCGGAAATCAGAGTCGGTGACCTGCTCTAGCAGATCGAACGGGACCCCTGGTCGGATCCATATCATGACTCCCCACGCATAGGATGAGTAACTCGTGCCTGCCCATGCCATTTTCTTCTCAACGCATCTGCCTCTGAACTCGTTAGGTGTGACTCTTGCAATAAAGAAATATAGACATTATGGTGCTTCAAGTAAGAGTATATAGCGTACCGGCATGCTGGGGTGTGCATACCACGGATATCCCATGTTATAACATTAACAGGCGTCATCATGCAGGGGAACTACAGGAGGAGGGGCTGTGCATATGTGCCATGCAGTAGGAATTGTCAGTGACGCATGTGAGGAAGCAGAGCAACGCTTAGTAGGTAACACCATAATCTGCGTAGCGTCGAACAGGTGAATGGGTAGGTAACAACAATCAACACAGCATAACAATAACATAGTGAATACCAAGAGAGCAGCACACTAGAACAAGTGGCCACACAAACCAAATGATAACAACTAAGGCAAAGATAGTTGGCCTCACAAGAGCGTGGTGACCAATTCAGAGCTCACAGCATGTAGTTATAGAAGGACCACACTGGATGCCATTTAACAGGTAGACCAGTGCTCAAGACCATATAAGGAGCATTCTACATCAGCAACAGCTATATTTGTATGTAAAAGACATGATTATAACAACAGGTAAAGTTAGATGATAGTGTCTGATGTCTGTGGAGTTATATCCGGAGGGTTGCGAGGGCTCTGGCCAAGTAACAACAGAGCTCTCTCCATCTGAGGACATGGAGCCAAGTGTGCCTGGACTGGAGCCACGCCCCACACTGGAGAGCGCCATTGCCCACTGCACGGCATTTCGCCACTCCCGGATTGTCTGCTCCAAATCCAAGACCGCAGGGAGGCTCACACCGTGACGTGTCATCATCTTGCCCTGCCCTTTTTGGCTCTGCCAAGAACCGCCACCTTCCGACGGCCCAGACTGCATCGGGTAGTCAGCACCGCCGTTCGGGTCCTCAATCCAATGCCATGCCTCTTCAGGCCTAGCAAAGAAGTGCGTGGTGCCAGCAGCCACCACATGGAGTCTGGCTGAGAAAAGGAGCAAATACACCATTCCCAGATCCCGAAGACATCACTTAACAGTCAGGAAGTTATTGCGCTGTTTTTGTACCGCAATTGTGTAGTCGGGAAAAACATCACTTTGGCGCTATCCACTCGCACCTCTGCCAGTGAGTGGGTCTCTTTTAACACCATGTCCCTATCGCAGTAGTGAAGGAAACGTATCACCATCGGCTGTGGGGCAGCACCCGCCGGTGGACGCCACCCCCAGCACTCTATGTGCTCGTTCAATAAAGAAAAAATGGGAGGGTGCATCCGAGGGGAGAGTAGCGCTCAGCCAGGTGTCGATGTACTGTACAGGGTGAGGGCCCTTGACACCCTCCGGCAGACCCACCAAGCAGACATTGTTCCTACGGGATCTTCCTTCCGCATCTTCTGAGCTCTGCTCCAACACTCTCACTCGGTCCGCCAGCTCCTTCAGAGTAGCGTCCAGCTTATTCGGTCTGGGCGGCAGTGTCATGACAGTTCGCTCCACCAATGCCACCCTGTCTGCCAGTTTTTTATGATCTGTGTGCAATAGACCCATGTCTGATGACACAGTGTCTATTTTGGACTCAAGGGAGGTCCGTGTGCCGTCAGTGGCCAACAGCACCACATCTAGTTTGTCCTCCAGGGTACGAGGGCGCCCCAGATTAGCCATGGCTGCCATTGACTGCGGGGGGAACCCTCAATGCTGCGACGTCTGCTGCTGCCCCCCGTCCGCTGACGACCCATAGTCCACAGTGCAGCACCGTCCACAAATCAATGAGTCAGTACAATGGGTCCTGCCCATTCTCATCTGCGCCTGGGGGACCACAGTGTAGGACCTTTTACAGGGCCACAGTGTTATGAGAGTCGTCCCACCGAGAACACACTCCACTGGCCAGAGATAAAGATAGAGATGACGCACTTCCTCCAGGAGTGATTAACCAAAGCGCCTTCCAGAGCCCATCTCTGTAAGTACAGCACATCTGGTTCAGCTACAGGCCCCGCATTACTCCATCAGTAAAGCCAGGGGACTCCAGCACACGCTGCAGCTGTTAGTCGTGCTCGTTCAGTGGAGCATTTCTAATGAGTGCCTTGTGCCCTCCAGCGTCTCAAGTCTGCAATTGCACAGCCGCGTGGCAGAGTGGATCAGGGCCGATGCAGCAGCCAATCGTGCCAGTGCTGGTTCTGGGCACATATCTTCTGTGCGGAAGCCTCTCCCCCGAGGGCTGGCGCTGCCACGGGCCCAGCAGCTCACTAACGTCACAATCGTTCCCCCACCAGCGTGACCACTCTGTGAGGCTCGGGCTCTTCAAAGAACCCCCCGCTTCTGCCTTTCTCAGCAGGGGAGCCCCCCGCAGCTCCAGTGCATCTTGCAGTCCTGCGTGACCCTCCCCACAATGGTGACACTCACTGTGTTGAAATCTGCCTGCCGGTGCTGCGCCTGTATCGGTTCCGCTGCACCTCGCTATGAATGGTGTCCGTCTGCTTCCAGTCGTGTGGTCCGTTGCCATGTGGCCCGATGGCGCCATGAATCTGCTCTGCGCTCAGTGCACCATCTTGCCTCCCGGGCCGGACCGTCTCAGAGGGGCGTCCCAGTCCTCAGCGGTCGTCCGGGAAGAAATGTGTGTTGGTTGCCGGTGGCACAGTCCTACAGCAGCCTCCCCTGCGCTGCCGATGATGTCTGTCAGTGCATGAATTAGCTGTGGTTTGCAGGAGAAATGAGCAAAACTGGCCATGTGGTCCCATCACTGCTGAAGGTACCCAATCTAACATTGTCTACAACGTGTGGTAGGACACCTTGGAGACAGTTTTTGTGTTCTTGAGATGTTATGGGTATTTCTAAGTGTGGGTCTGGTCTGTATTGGCCTGGTGCATTGGCCATAGAGTATGTATGAAATGTATTTGCATTGCCATTGACTGTGGGAAACTGTGACCCATGAGTAAAATACTTCAGTTTTGTATGCATTGTGTGCCTCAACCATGAAGGTAACATCTCCACCCCCATTAGGTAGCCCATTTTGAAGTAAATGTTGTGTAACAGCATGTCTACAATTCACAAGAGTATTAACTGGATTCACAATGTTGGTGAATGGAATTCAGAGAAGATAATGCTAAAGTGGGGTATCCTTTTAAGATTCAAGCTTGGACAACCTACAGACAAATATAATGCTGAGGATGATATAATCCCTAACACCATGGATGTCTTTGTATTAAGGTGAATAGGGCATCTTGGGCACACGAGATAAAACTATTCGGAAGATCCATTAAATCAGTACCTGAACTATTTATGTTGGTGGCACCATGTTATACAGTTCCTACTAAAGTAATAGGACTGCATATTAAGACAGCAGACTTTCAGAATGCGGGAACTAATGGGCATATTTATGAAAAGAGGCGCTGCACCTAGTGCAGCGCCACTTTTCTTGCGCCCCTTAGCATCCCTAACGCCACCAAGTGTGGGCTGTATTTATTATACGGCGCATCATGGCGATAGGGAACTTTTGTCAGAATTTTTTATGCTAGTTTGGCACTTTGCAGGATTAGCATCACAAATGTTGACGCTAATCCCGCAAAGCACCCAGTGAGAGCCTCCTTTTAACACATGCTGCTAGCAGGCATTAAAAGAGACAAGTAAAATGATGCAAAGAAATCTCTTAGATTTCTTTGAGCCATTTTTGCGCCCCCCCCCTAATGGAGAAATTCCCCCTTTGCATACATTATGCCTGCCGCAGGCATAATGTAGCGCAAAGGGTTACAAATTGGAGCAACCTTGTAAATATGGTGCAGTGTTTTGAGCCATCTAGCACCGCATTAGCATGAAAAAAATTACGCTAATGTGTTGTTGGAATGGCACTAGGCCCTCTTAAATCTAGGCCTAAGTCCATCCATACCATTGGGAGCTGTTGGCCCAACTCCTGGCTACCTCACAGTGCCTCACCCAAACCCCTAACCTCCCTGGGGTAGAAGGTGATTATGGCAACCTAAACATGACACTCTAAGACCCCAGGGAAGTCATGGAAACAGATCTTACCCTTTTGTTATATTATTCATGCATGCCCAGGCAAAAACACAAGAGTGGTATGAGATATGTTTTAAATATATTTATTGAAACAATTGTAATCTTGCATAGAGAGAATGAGCTGCAATAATCAGGCAGATGAAACAAAACAAAGTTACTAGTGTTACGAATATGGTAAAGCCAATGAATAATCCAACCATGGTAAATGAGTTCTAAAAGTTCTAGAGGTTCCTACCTAACCCTAAGACTATACTGAAAGCATAGCGGGAGTACTCTTCTGCCTGGCTGAATATAAGGGATTGCCTTAGCCCCATACCTGGAAACCGCGTCAGGAGCCAGCCTGTAATGTGGATCGCAAACCTCTCTGGAAGCTAGCAGTTTATCACCAGCCGAGCTGCAAGTCGAAAACAGCATTCGTGTCAGGACGGTCGCAGCTGGAATGCCCCTCTGCCCCTTCCAGGTCAGAGCGTCATTTATATAATTTATATATATCATTTAAATTATATTATTTTATATAATAAAACCATACAGTTTTGGAAGCACAGCTCTGATGCAGCGCTATGTCTGGATGTTAGAAGCTCTCTCCTGAGTGGGCAGCACAAGTACTATGATATTGTGTTCTGTGTTGCTAGACTTGAACAGAATGTATTGATTACATATAGAGAAAAGGCTATCTAAATAAGCAACTTGTACAACATCATCCTAGAAGAATATCATGCAAGGAAAGTGTAAAATGTCTTTGCTAAAAGTGATGCAACTAAAATGTGTAAAAGATGAAATATAAAATGAAGCTAAAACAGGGCACCAAGCCAGGTATAAGAGGTCTTCACAGCAGTTACTTGAGATAACTATAACTGCTTAATTTCTGTGGTTTTGTGTCTGTAAAATTTGAACCTAACTATAATGTCCCTGTAACCTTTGTTTTTTATGTGAAATATTAAAGTTTTTTAATTCTGCTTCCTAACTATAACTTCCCTGTAACCTTTGTTTTTTAGTGAATTTCTGAGGCTTTTTGTAAATTCAGCTGCCTAACTTTAATGTCCCTGTAACCTTTACACACACACACACACACACACACATATACACATATGTGGGTACTAAACTATCCCACCACAGGTTTCAGCTGCCCAAAGATCTCATGCGTTCATAGGCTTGTAACTCATGGGTGACTCATTAACCTCAACTATGTCAGGACTGATGAATAACAAACGCCCTCACTCACAAAGTCCTTTTGATGAGTTTGAAGCTATATCCTTTCATTCGATGTCCAAACTACTTGCAGATATCACTCTGGATTTCCAACTGGTCCAGCACCTCTGCACATTTTGGCCTCAGTCTCTGACTTAGTATCCCCTGTTCAAACTCACATATGCAAACCTGAGCCTCAACACAGCTACTGTTCCGTCATGTTGGATGCAGGCACAAGTTGCACCTCTATTAAAAAAGGTCTCAGCTGAACCCACAGTGCTATCTAATCACCTCCATATTTCCACTACCTCTTTTCACAAAAATAATAGAGAAAATCTCAAACTCTTGGGTGACAAAATAATTTGTAGACCAAACCACATTACAGAGACAGTTGTCATGTTGATGATGATGGGTGACATAAGGATGCTACTGGACCAAGGGCAATCAGCAGTTTGATCCTGCTGAAGTTTTTTGCTGTCTATGATACAGTGTCCCATTCTATCTTGAGCAACAGGCTTTTTTAAATTATGCACCGATGAGAAGGCACTTAAATCACTGGGATTATTCCTGTTTGATAGGGAACAGGCAGTCAGGATACCCAGTTGCATTCTCTCTATCACAATATCTACTTATAGGTAGGCCTGGGCAGAAGTTCAATTACAACAGAGCAATCGGAGTACTTTACATTCTGCTACTAGTTTCAAGTTTGATTTGTATTGCTTAGTTAATAAAAACCATTGCATACAGATAAAAGTCAAACCTGGTTGTGATTATGTTTTCTGAACCTACAGATAAAAACATTATAACCCTATGACTAAATACATAGCTAAAGTCTTGCCACAAATGACTAGGTGTTTCGCCCGGGTAAATCAGTTTCATAATACGTAGTCATTGAACAAATCCCCAGATATTCTACCAAGGTGACTCCGCTTTAAAGTGCAGTAACATTTAATCAAATCTTATAAAAACAGTGGATCTTGCAGTTATCACATCTGCCTTCTACTAAATGTGACAGTTTACCCACTCACTGCCTGCATCCTAGGGGACTACCAGTCAATAAAACAACATTTTAAAAATACTGCGAGAACTCTAAGGTGCATTAACATTATGCAAAATCTGCAAAAAGTGCATTTTATTAGGCATTTGTAGATCCCTAGTCGGCTTCAATATTTGCGTTACATTTGCCCTACTACTTGATACACAGCTAGACTTTACCACAAATGCCCGCGTGTTTCACCAGGATAATAATTCTAAATTGCATTGTACTAGTCAGGGCAATTGAGACCAACAGTTCATGCAGTTGTCATGGCTATCATTTAACCTAAGAAACTCAATTAAACCCTTCTACTGACTGCATATGTATGACAGCCGCACACTGCTTAAAAATGTAAACATACTGCTTGGACTCTAAAGTGCTTTAACGTTATACAAAGTCTGCCAAAGATGCAGTTATACAGCATATCCTTGGAGCCTAGTTGGCCACAATCTCGATGTTACTCGGGAGTATCATCACCAGATTGAAAAATGTAGCTCCTTGGCAAGCCAGGGGGATCTAATCTCTGCACAGCCATGTGATGTCCTCTTGCTTACAAGTGCTGATGTGGAGCTTCCAAAATAGTGGTTTAAATAATTTCTTCCTGGCCTCCAAAACAATTGAACACATACACAGTATGAGAGCTATCGACTCTCTTTTGTATCCGCATAACCGACATCCTGGGTGTGTTGGTGTGCCCTTCCATGTTAGGATGAGATCTTTTATATCCCAGTGTCTGAATCGATATAGCATAAACGTCCTTCTTAGTGCAGGAGAAAATGGGCAGTTATATACTCCTGAAGCTTCAGTTCAATATAAGAGTTAATCACTGTCCAGGTGTGCTGACGCAGTGCAAATGAATTCTTATCTTGTAAAAGTGACTGATGCTTTACTGAAGAAAGCATTATTCGTCTAAAGACTGCTCTTTCAATGTTGCTGTCCCATAGGTCCTGGGTGCCTAATTCTTTTAAGCCTTTCCTAAATATTCACCCCAAGAATTTGCTTGATTTTCCTTATTTGCTCCTCAATTTCACGCCAGCAAAGATTATTCAAAGTCCCTCTTTCAATCATGCGGAATTTACACAACAATTTAATGAATATGTTAATTCTTTGTAGCTTTTGTTTTTTAAGTCCAAATGCAATCCGCACCTGTGCTTTATAATCATTTGTTTGAAGATGTCGGCTTCCTTGGCATGCATTATTTCCAAGCCATATGCCACTGTCGGGATAAGTTGGGCTTCCATTACCTTTAGCTGGTGACCATACGAAAAGCAGTTCCGTTTCTTTTTCAAGAGCTTGAACGCAAGAGTTAATGAGTGGGCTTTTGCTTGTAGTATAGCCAGATGTTTCTTGAAGGACAACTGACGCCCAATGTGAATGCCCAAATACTTATAAGAGTGAACGAACTCCTCCTGCATGCCCCTAATAGACCAAGAGAATGACATACTTGGAATCCACTAAACGTACAACTTTTCAGTTATCTAAGTTCAGGTCTAATCCTTGCAGTTCAATGTAAGCAGCTAGCGATTTGATGGGTCTCTGCAGGCAAATGGGCGATTGGCTCAGGACAATTTAATCTGCATAATCAGAGTAATTTCAGTAATACTGCATTGCTCTTTGACACTGATTTACTAATAATAACTGAATTATTCCTGCTCCCGTAATTAGGAGTCATTTTGGTGAAAAATCCTGCAGGAAGAGGACATGTAAATATTCTTGTTCTGCTGCATTTAGTACTATTTCTTACCACGAAATCCATCCTCTCATAGATTAGGAGTGCAAGAGTATATAATGTGCTAAGAAAATAGCACTAAATGTGAGGAGTAAGTTGGGGGAAAATTCTACCCAACGAGCACATTTAGCAACCACTAATGCCGCTAATGCTTGCTATCCCTGTTCTGTTGCATTTAGCCCCATTTCTTAGTGCAAAGTGCATCCTTGCATGCATTTTAGATGGTGAGTGGGCATTTGTGCTCTAAGAAATAGCGCTAAACTCAGAATTAAACATCTTGCGTATTTCTGCATAATCTTGAAGAATTCTTGGGTAGTT
The DNA here is from genome assembly GCF_031143425.1 of Pleurodeles waltl. Lineage (NCBI taxonomy): Eukaryota > Metazoa > Chordata > Amphibia > Caudata > Salamandridae > Pleurodeles > Pleurodeles waltl. Next base: position 1,766,046,905 of record NC_090440.1, read on the forward strand.
CTGCATGATTCCGGTACCCATCAGTCAAACGCTGTTTAAGGTGTCCCTCTTCTTTGAAGCAAAACGTATTTATTCTTTTGGAATTTACACAGTTATCCTATGTTGATAATACTGAGATTCTCATTATCATCCCCAAAAAATCTAATACTGCCAAATGCCAAATTTTGAGCGTGCCTCGGTGCTATGGCAAGATGAATGAGAACTAATTACCTCCAACTCAAAAGTACAAATCCTGAAATCTTGCTATTCGGCCCATGGGAAATCTTGTTGGCCATAGTCTTGTTGGTTGGCAGGACTAGGTACCCCTCCTACACGATTGACTTCTGCACAAACTCTAGATGTAATGATTAACCACAACTTATCTTTTGTGCGTCAAATGCATTAGGTAGCTAAAGTTTGTTTTATGCTCTTAAAGATACCATGGAAAACCTTGCTTTTTTCACATGAAGCTCATGCAAAACTATTGAGCATTTCATGATCACCTCTCATCTAGATTTTAGAAACTCGGTCTATCTTGGCCTCTTGAAAAACTTGTCAAAATGACAACAGGTAGTTCAAAACTCAATGGCCAGGATCATCTTAGACATCCTAGCCAGATCCTCGAAATCATCTACTCTCAATACTCTTCGCTGGAAGCTGATGAAAAAGAGTGTTCAGTTGCAGGCCATATGTCTGGTCTACAGTGCAGTGAATAACTACACCTGTCTTATTGGCGATCCAAATTCAAACCTTGGGGCCTATATTTATCATTTTTTCACGCTGTGTAAAGCAGCAAGCAGCTTTGCTGTGCTGTGCTGTGCTGTGCTGACCTTTGTGAAAGGGAAAGGGCAGCAATGTGCTGTATTTAACATTATATGGCACATTCCTGTCCTTTCTTAGTGTTGGCGCTCTTTTGGCAGCTTAGTGCCAATGCAGGCACTCTTACGAAATGGTGTAAGGGTGTCTGCGTAGTAGGCAAAATTGTTTTTATGCAGAAAGGAACATCTTTCTGAGAAACAATACTGTGATGCATTTCCTTCTTTCTATGTGTGCTGCATAATGCAGGACACGTAGAATGAAGAAAAAAAAGGAGAAATCATGATATTTCTCCTTGCTACACATTGTTAGAAATTGGGTCTCTAGTTGGCGGAGGTATACACCCTTGTCCAAGTAGGGACCACAATTCTAGTCAGGGTAATTCACAACACAGTGCAAATTATCCTGTGCTCACTCTCTGATAGCTTGGCACAAAGTATAAGGTATTTGTGCAATAACACAGTGAAAATACCACAAAAATACACCACACAAGTTTAGAAAAATAGATAATATTTATCTGAATAAAATAAGCTCAAAATGACAAAAATTCAATATGCACAGGTCGAGATATCACTTTTTTAAAGGTTTAAAAGAGTCTCAATCCCTAAGAATCAGTGGTTGTATCCTTGTAACACACAGTACCTGGGATGCATAAAAAATAATGACAGATGGGGCTACAGAGGAGGGGATGTGTTGAAAAATAAGGCGCTGCATCAGATTTTCCGGCAATGCGTTGTTTCTTTCCACACTGCGAGATGATGCATCAATTTCCAGGAACGCAGCCTCAGTTCCTCACTGCGATGTGGGGATATTTTGAAATCCTTGACGCACTGGTAATAAAGCACCGGTGCTGCGTCGATCCGGTAGGCAATGTGACAAATTTTCAGCCATGAGGCAGGCACTGCGTCGATTTCTGCAGGATTTGCATCGATTTTCTAATGCACTAGGATTTTCTTCTCTGGGGTGAAGTCTTTGTGGCCCTGAGACTACAGAACAGGAGGCAAGCTCATTCCAAGCCCTTGGAGAGCACTTGTGGGGAAGGCAGAGTCCTTCCAGCAGAGTCAGAGGGCAGCAGGGCAACAAGCAGGGCAGCAGCCCTTCTCAGCAAAGCAGTCCAGATGAGTTATTTGGCCAGCCAGGGAGTCCGTCTGACAGAGTCCAGGTGTAGATTCATAGGTGTTTGATTTGGTGGGGTCAGAGACCCGTATATATACCCAAAAGTGCCTTTGAAGTGGGGGAAACATCAAAGAATGGTTTTGAAGTGCACAAGTTCCCCTTTCAGCCCAGTCCTGTCTGTCAGGATCCCTGTGGTGGGTAACAGTCCTTTGTGTGGGGGCAGGCCACTGGCCCTTGTGTAAGAGAGAGCCCCTCCACCCTTCCTGCCCAGGGAGACCCACTCAGTATGCAGATGAATGCAAATTTGACTGAGTGTCCTGTGCTTATGGCTGTCTGGGTGGAATGCACAAGGGGAGCTGGCAACCAGCACAGACCAAACGTGGATTGTAGACAGGCTGTTAGGAATATATGGCAGTATGTTCAGAGAAATGCCCACTTTCTAAAAGTGGCACTTCTAAAATAGTAATATTAAATCCAATTTCACCAGTAAGCAGGATTTTCTATTACCATTCTGGCCATACTAAACATGACAGGACTACTCCTTTCAGATCAGAATCTACCACTTAAAAGTGTATGAGGGCAGTTCTAATGCTAGTCTATGAGTGGAGCATGCCTCGCAGTAGTGGAAAATGAATTTGTGAGTTTTTCACTACCAGGACATGTGAAACACATAAGTACATGTCCTGCCTATTACTTACATAGCACTCTGCCCTATGGGTTATCTAGAGCCTACCTTAGGAGTGATTTATATGTAAAAAAAAAGGGGGGAGTTTAAATGCCATGTCGAAGTGGCAGTGAAACTATTCATACAAGCCGTGCAATGGCAGGCCTGAGACATGGTTAAGGGACTACTTATGTGGATGGCACAATCAGTGCTGTAGACCCACTAGTAACATTTAATTTACAGGCCCTGGGCACATGTAGTACACTTTACTAGGGACTTACAGGTAAATCAAATATGCCAATTGGGTAGGAACCAATGTTACCATGTTTAGGGGAGAGAGCACATGCACTTTAGCACTGGTCAGCAGTGGTAAAGTGCGCAGAGTCCTAAAACCAGCAAAAACAGTGTCAGAGAAATGGAGGGAGGCAGGGAAAAAGTTGGGGTGTAATCACTCTAAAGCTGTCAGGTCTAACACTCTTCACCTGGGGAGGCACAGCATTTTGATGCATTCCCAGCTCTACCACTATTGGTGAATGTGGGAGTGCACTAAAATCCATGGGCGGATGCATAGGAACACCCACCCTCCACCCATAGAACGCCTCCCTGGGATAGAGTAGCACAAGGCAGTCAGTACTCTAGATTTATCAAGCCATGCAGGTCCACACAAGGTGGCTTGCATGGTTTTATAAATCTCTCATTTTGCGTCACTCTCGAGCCCCCCTTTTGTGGAGCAAAGACGCCAGCAAATCTTGATAAATCTGAACCTATGTTTGCAGTGAGATTGTGTGCTCCTTATTGAGTATGCTAGTTGTGACTCCCAAAATGAATAAATTCCAGTGAAAAGGGTAATCATTCAGATACAAGACCGACAAGCTTTGGAATGAGCAGCCTGCTTAACTTAAGGCGGTCCTCTCTGTCTACCTGTTGAGAAAAAACTGAAAACCTATACTTTCTGAGGGATGGCTTATATTCCCTGATGCCTTTGAATGCTCATTTAGGGTATTTATTGTACTCTATAAAATCCCATTAAATTGCATTGGATTTAACAAAAGGCTTTTACCCAAAACTAGGATTCAAGGGTTTAAATATGTGAAATAATGTAAAATCACATTTCAGAGGCCTCTTGACTATTAGAGAGTTGTTTTGCTGTGTAAATCAGTTACATGCAAGCTGTGAGGCAGTAATCTGTGTTTTTATTGTCAGTTTTCCTGTGCTCAAGAATAGAGTTGAATGTGAACAGTGTGTGTGAGTGTGTGTGTGTGTGTGTGTGTGTGTGTGTGTGTGTGTGTGTGTTTTATGCCTCCTAGGCCCTCATTTATACTTTTGGTGCAAAACTGCACTAACGCTGTTTTGCACCAAAAGGTTTAGCACCGGCTTGCACCATTTATGAGCACAAGCCATGGAATGGTGCAAGCCGGTGTAAAGGGTAAGCTAGCATGATAAAAAAATTACGTCAGCCAGGTGGGGCTGGCGGTATGGAAGAAGGGGGTTTTGCACCAAAAAATGATGTTAGGCAGGTTAGAGTAAACAAAAAATTACTCTAACTAGCCTAGCGTCATTTTCTGACGCAAACCATCCATACCACATGACTCCTGTCATAGAAAAGACAGGAGTCATGCCCACCACCCCAATGGCCAGCACAGGGTACCAGGGTCCCCTGGGCATGGCCATTGTAACCAGTGCCATTTAGGTGGGCCTATTTCGGGGCTCCCACTGACACTTAAAAAATAAATACTTACCTATACTTACTGGGATGGGGTCCCCCATCCTCCGCTGTTCCTTTGGTGTGGATGTCCCTGGGGCATGGGGAGGGCACCTGTGGGCTTATTTAATGGTGTTCCACCATGGAAATAGGCCCACAGGTCCCCTAACACCTGCCCTGACCCAGGCGCTAAATAATGGTGCAAAGCTAGCTTTGCACCATTATTTACCCCTCCTCCCCCCGTGTGTCATTTTAGCACGGGGAGATAAATATGGCGCTAAGGTCATAGAGTCATTTTTTGCACGGGAACACCTACTTTGCATCTCATTGACGCAAAATAGGTTTCCATGTCCAAAAAAATGAATTTAACTCCATAAATTTGGCAGGTCTAGCGCCAAATGACGCAAATTCAGCGTAGAACAAGTATAAATATGCCGCCTAGTCTATTATTTTATGTATGAACATTGTTGAGTGTGGAGGGGCATGGCTTACAAGTGGTGCAGATGCCCAACCCCTCCTTCAATAATAGTAATAAGTGACATTGTATGAGTTATACCATGCAGTTTTGCCAAGTGTTGTGGTTATACAAACAAAATAAAATGATGGGCGGAGTGTTGAAACTTTTCAAACACTCACCCCCAGTCATCGTTAATCGCCACGTCACTGCAGTTAGGACCCAGCCATATGCAAATCAGTCTTGAACCTGTTCCCCATGGGAAACGTCCAGCCTGAACTGCCAGGCCAGGTCTTCCCTGCACCGGAAACAAGCATCCTGGGACTAGTTTCACTGCATCACCCTTCATCAGCCAGGCTAGCTTGAATCCAGTGGCGCAGCGAGCAAGAGACCCTGTCTGGGCATACCCCTGCCACTTAGGCCTCAAAAAGAAACATCACAAAACAAAATAAAATGATAGACAGAGTGTTGAAACTTTTCAAACACTCATCCCAGTCATCCCAGTCACAGATCTGGGTTTAATCCATCATTATTTTGCTCCCCACCTCACCGCAGTTTGGACCCAGCCATATGCAAATCAGTCTTGACCCTGTTCCCTTATACAACACAACACAGAAATTCTATCCAGAACCTGAATACATGGAGCTAAATGCGTCTTTAAGCTAAATTAATTTGTTAATGCGAGTTTTCTATATACACTTCAGGAACATAACTTATTGGACTTCATGTGTGTCTTCGTGGGTGTGAAAACACATTCTCGCGCATACGCTTGTATTTATGTACACACACTGAGACCCAGGAAAGGAAAAGACACCCTTTTCTTTGTTATCTTTCACATTACACTTTGTCAACACGAATATAACTAGTCTTGTCTTGTCACATAAAATTCACATGGATTTGAAGCTAACAATGGATTTGTATAGCCAGGGCTGGAAGGCACGTCATGGTACTGTGACCACGGTCTAGAACAAGCGGTTGTCAGACGAGAGGTTAGGAGGGACCGTAAGGGACACACGCACCTGCATTGTGTGCCTTTCCGAGACCGAAATTCACGGACTGTGTTTGGCTTCCTGTGCCAGACACAAGGGCGCTGCTTTTCCGACGGCGAACACGAAAACACGAACAGGACATGGATTTCCGCGCCCTCATAAAGATTTTTAAAAAGTTGGCGCTCGGAGAAGATGGTCTTGTGGGTGAAGAGCATTGAAAACTGAAGCACAGCTAGAGATGCGTAGACCCGAGGCAGGGCCTTCGTGTGCACAGAATAACTATGCAAAAACAATGAAAATACAAATAACAATATTGTAGTACGAAAAGCATTAATTTATTCTTACACGCTCACATTATTTATAATTACAACTAGTTTGTGTGTATGCGTGCGTGCGTGTTTCTTTTAATACCCGAGCAGCACGTCAATAAGGCTCTTTAACTCTAATCCTTAACACCTTATCTTTATTTTGTCCTCATCTTCAAGGCTTCGTTTCACAAATTATCCATTTGGCAATTTTCATGTTTTAATCACTTGATGAGCTGAAACGCGTGTGAATGCGTAATGTACCGTCAGGGCTGCTTACGTATATTATTATTTCCTACGAACATTTGCTAATGACTGTTTTGATCACCATGGCGACGAATATTGACGACCCCTCGCAGTGAAACTCTCCATCCCTCCATGTGAGTCTTTATTTATTTTTAAAGTGAGGAAAACGAAAAAGGGTGACTCATTACGAAATGCCGTCGTTTATTCCAAAATTAAGGCACACGACTATATAATCGATTAAGTCATTAAGAGAAACGTATGTTTTTCAGACATACACGGGCGCAGTTGAGCGCTTGTGCACACAACAGATACCGGCCCACGAACACTTTGCGCACACATACAATCACCCAAGCTGACATATAAGAAAAAAAGCCCCACATAGGCGTAAAACATTTAATTGCCTCAAACCTGCAGGCTCACGCGTTCAGATGCACGCTCAACACACAGTCAAAAACACTCTTATGGAAACAGGCGCATACTGAGAAAGAGACTCGCACATGAACACACATGCACATTCATGTAATTATTGATCGTGAAGGATTGAATGGAAGAAGTGCAGCAACTAAATAGTGCCAAGAATTACAAAAAATGCAAAGCATCAGTCAGAAAAACAGTTCCTCAAAATATCAAGAAGGGTCTCTCTTTTAAAAAATGACATGCACTTTTCACCAAGGCTTCAGTAAATGCGTTTCTTCAAATAAATAGACAATTGGGTATCATTTTTATGTTACGTTTCTGTAAAATCTTGCAATAAAATTAAAGCGCATTCGTTTCTGACATAGCCCCGTGCTTGTGGATTTTCTGTCAAGGAGGGGTGCATTTTGTATTTCTTTGTGTCAATTCGATTGCAAGTTGTAGAGTGTATTTTCTTAGAAGGCCCCGGAAGCCCATGGTGTGAATGCGGTGTGGTCTGTGGGTTTGTCGCCGTCTCGAACCGGCCTCCACCTGCGGGGTGCAGCGGCGGCACTGACCGCGCACGAGGACAGGGTGACGTTACCTGAGCTGCGGCACGAGCCGGTCTCTGTTCCATGCTGGCTCCTTTTCCATCTCAAGGGGGGCAAGCCCTGATTGGTTTATTGTGTCCGGTGTGTTCACTCCACACCGTGTGTTCTGTGTGCGTGACGGGTGTGCGACTCGTGTGTGTGGGCACGTGCGTCTATCTAAGTCTGCCAATGACTCTGAGTGTGTGTTTGGTTGTGGGATCCGTCGTGTAGATCTTACACTAGGAGAACGGGTGTATAGTTGTATCCGGATCGGAGCGAGTCTGTGTAGTTGTCAGTGTTTGCGTCTATGAGTGTCGGTGCTGTGTGTGTTCATCTGTGGAGACTGGGATGTTGGAGCTGTGGCGGTTCCATGCAGACCCGGATCCACAGACACACCAGGGCCGTGCAGTAAAACTGTGGGTTTCCTCTTCCCCAGTGCGAATCATTTTGAAGCTAGGATGAGACCCCAAATTATTGGCGTTTCCTGTGCAAGAATTATAAGGGCAACGCGCGCGCTCTTCTCATAGCGCACTATAATGTAACTTGATAATCCTGCACATTTATAAGGGACAGTGCTCTAAATAATAATAATAATATTAACAACAAATTCGAGTATTCGTACTATCAACAACAAGAATATGTGTATCGTCATTGTTATTCCTAATATTGTTGTTATGAAAATAATAATAATAATTACAATAATAATAGTTATTATTATGGTTTTTATTGCTGTTATTATTATTGTTTAAGTTGTTCTCGGTGCCATTATTAACATTGTTTTGTTAACATCGTACTTTATTTCTCTGGGCCTTGTAGTAGTTATTGCTATTACCTTCCTTCCTTATGGATAAAGTACAGATGGTGTTTTGTGTTTCTGGTGCTGCAGGCCTGTGTTTCCACGGATTCCCCCACTTTGCTCCCGCCACCCCTGTGTCTTGGCCGCACTAGGCGCAGCAGTGTCGCCCCCGCGGCCTGGGAGCGGAACACCGGGTCTGAGACCCCGACGGGGCCCTGACTCCGAGCCCAGGCCTGAGCCGCGCAGCTCGGCGCAGGGAACCGACTCTGAGGGGAGTTCAGCGCAGAATAACGCGAAGCGGGAGGAGCCAGCGCAGTGGTGAGGCATCCGAAAGTCAGAGAAAACAGCAACCAAAAATGTGCGATCCTGGAATACAGCCACGAGAACACCTGCTGCGCACAGCGCTTCAAAGCCCCACGCCTGTCACAGTAAGAGCTATTGAGAGTGTCACCACAACCTTATTATTATTTCTATTATTATTGTTGTTATTATTACTATTATTATTATTATTATTATTATTATTAGCACTACTATTAGTATATTCATCATCGCCTCAAACCCCTTTGCCCCGCTTGAAAACATCTGTGACTACTTTCAGTGCCGCGTGCTCCACGAACGGCTGTTTTTGACCCCCGGATCCGAACTGAGTTGGAAGGGCCCAAGAGCCGGATCCAACCGCTGGTGGGCACGTCCCCAGTCCGGCCCGGTCCTCTGACTCTTTGGGCGAAGCCATGGATCTGGGGCGCGGAGCACCGGCAGATTTTAAGGGGTTACTCTATGAGTTCGGCTCAAGAGCTGATGTAGAAAATAAAGCTGAAAAGTGGGCACTTATAAGGCCCGATGTTTACATTATCCTACCGTTCCGAGCGATCCCTGTGGTTATGGATAAAAGATGGATAAGGTAACTCAGTCACTGGGAGAATTGTCCAGGATCACATGAGGTGCGACAGTTGGGCTGTCGATTAGAACACACGCCTGCTTGTTTGCAGTTGTTCATTTCTCAACATGTGGGACTTGTGGATGGTGTGCTCTGATTGGCCCAGTGCAGGCGATAAATCAGGATTAAAAATTACCTGAATTATATAAATGGTATCGTCCACATCACGGCGCAGATTCCGAGTGCAAACGTGTCGGTGCAGATATTTGCGGCGTGTGCTGCATGTGTTTTGTGCTCGATTTAGCACTGTGCGTATAAAAATAGTGAGTATTGTGCAAAAGTTTTTGAGCCGATTCTGCTTACATTATATTTTTTTTAACATTTTAAGCGATGGCTTCCAGGAAAGTGCCGGCTCTACACTAGAAAAAGAACAATTTTAGTCTAGCTCCTGACTGTCACTAGTACAAGCACCACCACGCTGACCCCAGAAGGTTTTCCCCCGGATGCACTTCGCAAGGCTAGGGTGTTATCCTTACTATACTCAAAATAATGTGGCATATTCCTAGGAAAATTAGGTGTTTTGTTTCTTTATATTTAGGGCTGAATTCTGAATCTCAGGTTTGCTAGACAGTGAGATGCCCTTCACTTCATCCAGTGCAAGCGACGGGGGCTTAGGAGATGAGCCCCCCTCCATGCTGACCAGGGAAGTACAGCTTTCAATGGTCATCAGAACTTCCCAAGAGACGGATCCATTATCTTGTATTGCACTCTTGGCATTTGACAACAATTGAATTCATTTTTATTGTGTTTACAGTCTCAGGAGTTCACAGGACGGGCTGGGCTCAAGTGGCACATTACATGGCTCTTTCTAGCTCTAAATGTCTTTCTAGATCCCCCGAGACAATGAGTGAAGCGAGGAAGAGCCTTCTCGAGCAGGAAGCAATCTCTGCACAGCCTGTCTTAACTATCTAAGGGGAGTCTTTTATTCTGCATACTCTGCCGAGTCGCAGCCTTATCCATCCCATCCCTTCTCTCATCTATTTATTTATTTAATTAGCCGTTTACCTAGCGCCCTTTCGCCGCGAGGCATCAATGCGCTTTACGGGTCACCCAGAGTAACAGTATCGAAGTATACAGAAGCGATAAACAAGTCTATAACAGTTTTCATCCGGAGAGTGGACTTCGAGTGAGGGAAGACCTGTTGATGTTTTGCTGAAAAGTTGTGCTTTCAGTGGTTTCTTGGGCGCCAGTTGTAGTTCCCGGGAGCATTTTAATTTCGGGGCTCGAGGTTTAAAGAGGCGTCCTCGTATACAATGTGGTTCGGTCATAAGTTGCTTCTCATCTTTTGACCACCATAATTTTCAGTTTGCTATTTCCTCTTCCATTCTAATTTGAACGCTTGCGCACCCTAAGCAATACCACTCTTCTGAGAGGATTCCATTTTATTGTCGACTATTGACCTTTGAACTCTGCAAAAATAGTGTTGTTCAGTTGCCATGTCATGGCTGCCTCTAACAAGAAGGGCTTTGTACAAAAGCTCTTCACTGGACCAATGTATATTAATAACACTATGCATCAATGCTGTATTATCAGATGATGAATGCATTTTTTTCAGTCTTGATTTTCATATTTGCAAGCTGGGCCTGCGGGCTTTTTTGTTCCTTGAGACACAGCGCGTGCGGGCAGGGCGCACGATAAATCGTTTACCAGGCTCTTCATTTTTAGGCTATGGAAGTAGTAGGTAGCAAAGCCTCTGCGTACAGCCACATCCCTCGAGACCTCGTGTGCCAGGCAAAGGCCCCAGGGAGCGTGCAGGAAGAAACGTCACAGCGCAACCAAGGCGTGAGCAGCGAGCATAAATGTTCATAAACACTGAGGAAAGACAGCAGGCCTTATTCGTACACGTTCAGCACACCTCCGTGTAATTTCTGTGTGCAGAAAAGTCATTTTCCTTTTAAAAGTCCCTTTCGGGACGCGCCTTTGGCACGAACATATTCACCAACGTTCACACTTAAAGGTACCCCTAAGATCATTTGCACTAATTCCAGCACTGCCCCCAGAGTTACTTTCTCTTACTGTAAATCATATCCAGCCCTTTCACAAGTAAAGGGAAAACTGGGCTTAGAAATCCCTCACAGTGAAACTATTTTAAAATAAACACGAGACTACCTTGGTCCGCCCATGTAAAATGAGTATTTATCCTGACAATGAGTATATTTAATTCACTGCTTGTATTTTGTTTGAGGCGTTAATGGCTTGGTGTGTCAAGGGTGGAGGTGGACAACACACTGTGATAGCAGGATTTCAGCTCCCTTATCTTCTGCCGCCCTGGGCAAATGGCTGAGAGTACCTGGTCTTGGGGTCACTTTTAATTGCGTGGGAGTGGCTCTCCGACACCCCCATTTTTTGATCAAGTCGTAGAGAAGTGTCTTTTTAACTTTTGTCTTTAAAAATAAAAATAAATAGTTTAAAGTGCAAATTCACATTTGCGCCTGTCTTACTGAATGTGATTTCCCACTCAGGTGAATCTCACCTCGTGGAATTTCACACCTGGTGAGTTAATATTGGTCAGCAGGAAGCCTCCCGGAACTGTGTAGATGCCTGTGAATCTCCAGAAAGTAAAACGCCACACCAAAGGTACAGCAAACCGATCGGAGTACATTATTCACTTATATGGAGGAGGCATTTGTGAATCAGGCCATACAAAATGTTTGCTTTCTTGCTTGGAGCCGATGTGGATGTTTCACATCAAAAATAAAATACGTAAATGCACAGTGTTTAGTTGTGCCTTGATTGTGGTTGAAACATAAGGATTAGGGCAGGGGAAATTTGCGGCCCAGATTGAAGGATAGAGTCTGATTGGCCACATGAAATCACAGTTGATATTTCAGGTGTCTAGGTCCTGCTTGTGCAAAGGTGATTTCATCTCAATCTAACTCCTTAGAGTAAAAATTGAGTTTTGTAAGGAGTGCTCCATAGCTGTTGGACTCACCTACTGAACATAGGCCCATATTTAAGAAAAGTGTTGTTTCATGTCATGAAGCGACACTTTTCTTGTGGCCCATTGCACCCCCTAATGCGACCATGTGTGGGCCATATTTAACATATGGTGCACCAAGGAGCAGGTTAGGGAAAATAGCGTCATCATTTTTGATGCTATTGTTGTATTTTGCAGGATTAGAGCCAACATATTGGCGCTAATCCTGCAAAGTACCTGCAAAGTACATAGAGGCCCATTACAAATGATGGTGTGCCTCCTTTTAATGCCTGCTCTGTGCAGGCGTTAAAAATGGCACTAAAAATGACGCAGTGGAATCTCGTAGATTCCACTGCACCATTTTTGCAGGTCCCCTAAAGGGGGAACGCCACCTTGTTTACATTAGGCCTAGCGCAGGCGTAATGTGACGCAAGAGTTTTACAAAGTGCCGTAATGCGTAATATTTGTAAATATGGTGTGGCGTTTGTGCCACACTATCACCACATTAGCGTAAAAAAAATAATGCTAGGGTGGCGCTAGTTGGTGCTAGTCATAAATCTGGGCCATAGGGTCTCCAGAGCTGCAGGAATAGGCCCTACCACTTGGACTAGCCACCCTGGCAAGATATTCTTCAGCATATTTCTGCACTTTGGTCCATACTATATTCTGCTCAAATGCTATCCATTCATCCCTTTTAGTGAGATATTCTGACTGCTGGCAAATGTATGTCCTCACAAGTATGGAGTATTCACAAGTAGCCATGAATAGTTCACACAAGTCATAAATTGAAATTAGGCCTGGGCAAAGTTTAAATTACGCTAATAATTTTGAAAATTTTGTCTTACGTTTGTTACACAAAATTCTTGAAATTACGCCACTGCGCCACTTCATGTATTTCCATGCCATTTACTGTGAATGTGCAATTTGCAGCAAAATCTTACCACAAACAAGCAGGAGCAACAGAACATAAGAGGCTGTTTTGATATGCTCTTGTTTAAAAATGATTCAAAAATGTACACAAGGACGCATTTTACAGAAAAATATAGCATGAAATGAGAGATTTGCATTTCACACAATCGTGTAATTGTTCGTAATTATGTGAAAGTAAATTACAAGCACACCCATACGAAATGTCTTCTTTCTCCTTGCACAGCTTTAACAGTGGTGTCTGGACATCTTTTGTAGCACTTAGCTGGATTAATCATCCCTGCTACAGAAAGTCTCTCTCCCACTAGAATCTAGTTAGTTTTACCAGTTTCCAGAATCTATAAAGGGAAGTGTGACTAAGGAAATTATTATGAGCTTCCAGGCACTAATTGCCCATTCACTTTTCTTCTGTGTGAGGAAACAGGACTAGAAGGAAACAGATGCAACACACATATGAAAAAAACGCCTGGGGCTGTGAAATAAAATATCTAATGTGGCCTTAAACTACAATACTTCTGAAGAGGAAAGATGGGGGATGTTGATGATGAAACATTTTGATAAACTGCACTAAACACTGAGAGGCTTCTTGGCACTAACTGGAGGTGAGATTCTGACTCTAGTGATCCAGTAGGAAGACTTTTGCTATACAAAAAGCAAGTACGTTCTGGAGTCACACATATAATAAGTAAGGCTTGATCTAACACCAACGATTGAGACAATTCATTGAACTATCAATCCATGAGACAGAGTCTGAGGGTACTTACTACCCCCCCCCCCACCCAATAAGGTAAACATGAACAGCTTACGGAATTTAACAAGGAGTCAAAAAATACCTAAAAAGGTGGCTCCTTCCATCAAATGAGTCACCAATGAGCATGTGGTTTCTCTTTTCATCCACCCATTCTCTCCCTATCTCTCTCTCTTCTCCCTCTCCGGTCCATTCTCTCCACCTTCCCTCCCTCTCCTTTTCTCTCTGTTGAAGCCTCCCATGGCTGCAATTAACCTCGAGGAGCTGGGGAAAGGGACAGAGGCTTTCAAAACTGTCCTTCAAGGGCTCCAGCTACCTGGAAAAAGCCCGGCGGGATAGAAGGCCAGTCTGGCACTGCTCTGATGTCAACGAATAGGGCTAAATTGCACAGATATGCTTCTCATGCCTCCCTTAGGCTACCACACACCTAATTCACCAGTGTCTGGAAGAGGGTGGAACAGATATCCTAGGGTACAAAGGCAATACCCTTAACCTGAAAGAGTCCCTCGTGATGGAGCAGAGGTGGGTATCGAAGTCCACTTCATTGCATCTGTCAGGCAATCTGCCAATACCTGAAGGTGTGGGCAAAGGTTTTCAGGGAGTTGCCAATTCATTCTTGTAAATGAATACTTATGCTTGGGGAATTTGCTTTCAACTGGCTTTGTGATGCAGTTCAATCCCCAAAATTCGGCGTTTAATTAGGTGTATAGAAGTCTATACCAGAGTATGTTTGTTGCTGAGAAATGTCAGTACTTCACCATCTCTTTATTCAGCTAGCAGCACATTAGGGCCCTCCTCAAAGGTCTGCCTAGCTGTTCTCGATGACTCTGGCTTTTAGTGGGTAATTATATATTCTACTTGTCATGGGTTGTCCTCTGTCATGGGAATGCTAGTTGTGTTGTTGTTTCCCCATTCTGAAGATTCGTTTGTGGCTTCTTCGTGCACTCGGCCGTTTTGTTTCTGAGCCCTAAAACATCTTCCCCACTGCCTCATCGAAAGACAAAGGGAAACTTGATTGGATGCCCAGAGAGGTCTCTTACTGGGAATAAAGCCACCTCTTCAGTGGCACTTACCTGTAAGCAACTAGATGGCCTGACAGGGGCACACGTCACTTCCTCCTGCCTAGAAGATTGCTCCCTCGGTCGAGTCACATGCTGTACTCTCCACGGGCACACAATCAGGTGCTGCTGTTGCAGGTTCTTTCAAGACACAAAAGTAAGTTCCATTAAAAGTCTTCGTGTAAGGGGATACCAGTAGTGTGTATGTGGCAATACTACCACCATCTCTCCAAATCTGTTCACAACCCTTATGAACCATTGTCCACAAACTGATGACCTCGTTAAAAAGAACAATATGCCCGAAGGTGAGGTGCTCTTTTTCATATCAATAAAGAAAACAAACGATAAAATCCCCAGGCAGCAGAGTGGCGACTGTGTGTGTGCGTGGTGTGGGAGGGCAGTCTAATATCAACAGTGTTACCCCAACATTGGCATAAGAAGCCCATCCTAAAGTCAGAGGGCCCCTCTAATCTCAGGGGGCGTGCGTGAGGCCTGCTATTGTGTTTAGTTGTTCGTGGGTTTGATTGATTTGTAGGGTGAAGATGGCGGACTGCCAGCTCACTCGTTCACACCGTAGGAGCAGTGACACGGCTTCCTCTTTTTCACGGGTGTTCTTCTTGTTTAATAAACAGTGCGCTTCCCATTCAAAACTTCGGCTGTCAGATCCGAAATAGCAGCCTTGCCTTCACCAGATGTTGTCTCAAACGGCATTTTGTGTTTATAGTTTCCAGTTTATGATTCATTTCTGGGATTTGAAAGCGCATATAGACCCACAACCTGCATTGCCCGGGCGCGCCCGTTCACGTGCACATGCAACACACGCAGGCAGATAAACACTAAACACAAATTAGACAGGCAAAACAAATATTGGCATTATTTTATGACCTGCCAGCGTTGATTGCTAAGGCTGAATATATGCAAGCGGTGCGAGAGGAAGATTGAGAGAGAACAGAAGGGGGGAGAGAGAGAAAATGGAGTGAGGGGCGATGGAGAAAGAGAAAGAGACTGACCGAGTGGTATAGAGAGTGATAGACGGGGATAGCTAGAGGGACGTGAGTGAGGGTGAGAGGAGGGGATAGCGAGAGGGGTCAGAGTAGGGCAGTGGGTGTAGACTAAAAGAGACCGAAAGAAAGAGTGTGTGAGGAAGAAGAAGAGAAGGAAAGAATGGGAGATCTATCTCAATATAGAAGGCGAGAGACAGTGAGTCCGAGAGGGTGTGTAAGGTGAGTAAGTGAAAGTAAAAATGGCGATGAATAGGAGGGAGACAGAATGATCAACACTTATTATTTACAATTCCATATTGTATTCAGCACTTTATTGTAAGACAGTTATTATTGTGATGATCAAAGATGTCATTTTACTTTGCTTTAGGGGCCTTGTTGGTCGCGGAACGAAATTCTTGGGAAACTTGAATCTATTAATGTCTTTACACGCCTGTTCCTTGCCTAGTTTTAGAATCTTCGGTCATATTTAGTGTATATTTTGTCTGTATTTTACAAACTTGCGTTTTTATGATGTACGAGTATATATTGAACACTTTTTTTTTTTTTAATCGAGGCAATAAAGTATTATTGTTATTAGTAGTAGTAGTAGTAGTACTGGTCACCGTATTTAATGAACGCGAGAATTCCATGTTTTGATACAATATACCTCTAAGTCTTTTAACGTCGCTACATTAATCCCCGACCTACATTATCAGGTGAATTACGAGAATGAATGCCCTCCACTACTTCCGTGTGTGTTGAACCTGTAACCGTTACAATCTGGCGTTGCCGAGTGACGTGGTAGTGCTCAGGCTTGGTGCCCTTGTGAGACAGAGCACACACTCCCCCCGCCTGCATCACCCCTTCCAACTCGGGTAACAAGCGCGAAGTCTGCAGCTGCATTTACTAGTTCGTAACAAAAGTACACACTAGAATCAATCTAACACTGCCTGCAGTTCCGGTTGCCACCGCACGAGAGCGCCATTTGAATTCAAACACTGAAAAGGGATGCGCTGTACAGCTTTAAATTACGAGCAGTACGCGCCAGTCACCGCTCCACGAATCCACGCACTGGGCAGCGAGGCTGCCAGAGGGAACCCCCTGCACCCCCTCCCCCGCTGGGAATAGTGTGTTGTGAAACGTGCCCAGTCCAGCCCTGTTCCAGGAGCCTAAAAACTCGCCGCCCGCTGAGGAAGAACCAAGGGGGTACACTGTGGATTTCAAGGCACTATGAGCGCCAAGCGTCACTGAACGCCTCGCTGCAGCCCGTCGACGGGACTCCGCTATTCTCCGGATCCTGGGGTCCCAACTGCCTCTGCTGAGCTGTTTGTCTTTACTCCAGACACGCACAGACTATACCGAGAGGCGCACAATTAAGCCTATTTCTGATAACCGCTTCTCTTTAATGTCTTTTGGTAGCAAATTCAAGGGGGATTGGAAGCGGAAGCGCCAAGTATCACTGCGATTTTTTTTAAAGTTGCCATTTCACATTGAGTATATGTCCACCTATACAACGCTGACCCCGCCCCCTCTTCCAGTCGCTACAACGCACTCTGGGACAACAGAGGCCTCGAAGGTACATGTGACTGACGTGAAGAAACCGAAAGCGGGCGCGTGAATGTATTCTTATATATGTGTAGGGTGTAGTGCAGTCAGGCCGCTCGTTCGTGCGCGTTTATAGTGTTTTTTCTGTTTGCATTTTGTGGATACCTACGGATACCGTTTTAAGTTCGACTTCATGATATTTTTTACTCTTTTCTTTTCATGAAGGGAGACAACAACGGTTACAGAAGACACAGCAAAAGAGTCGTTAAACGAAAGGCCTGTCTACGTTTGAAGCAGAGTAAACATTGATGAAATGCACCTTCAGTTGTGTCGCACGTATTTTTAACCAACATTATCTCGCCGTCACAGTGTCTTCTTTCAAAATCTACCTCTCCCTAGACATGCTTTAAAAATAACCGTGTGTGATTATAAAATATGATTTATATTTATATGCATCATACAATTAAGAATTGTAAGGGGTGTTTTGTTTTTATATAACTTTTGTAATAATTATAAACAAGAAACGCCATTTTAATACGTTTCAATATAACAATAATTAAACAGTACAAAACCTTCTTCAATATTCCAGCGCGTTTTTTTTTTAGCTAAAAGCAACAGACTGCGCAAATAATTACTCTGGAAAGGCCGAGATTCCTCTTGCCCGCGAGGGGCCGCATTTAAAGTGCCCGTTTAAAAAAAATGAACACGACTCTGCGAGGCCTCGAGCGCAGGATCTATAGCACATTTTACAAGACTGGAAATAGTAGAAGAGAGATCGGAGATTGTCGATGAGGCGGCTTGTAACTCGTGGCTTTAAAGAGCAGGAAAGTGGCTCCTGCGGCGTCTGTGGGGCGCACTGTGCTCGGGTGGTCTGTGGATGTGCTGGGTGCTCCCGTATTCCAATCCTGCAGCAGTAAAGCAGGGACCGAGATACCAGCGTAGCAACGAAGCCACCAGATATTCGAGCACTGCGATGCCGTTGGTGGGCTTGCTATCGTAAAACAACAATGCGCTGCAATGTCACAAAAACAAGGAGCGCAGAGAAATCATCAAAGCAAAAATATTGCACCAAGGTAAAGTGAAATGTGCGTGAAAATCTAAAAATGCAAAAACACAAAATAATTACACAAAGAAAAAAAAACACAATATACTTTGACACCGTGCCTACATAAACTACTTCGAAACACCAGGGTACGAAATGTCTAAATTTAATGACATATTGCGGACAGGAAAAGAAAGCAGGTTTGCCGAAACGTGCCAGTTCACCAAGAGATGTGGGATCCAATTAGAAAAGAAGCCAACGCTTTTTATAGTCAAATCCATTCAAAAAAGCAGCCAAACTAGCGAGTCGGGTAAAACCACAACCAACGCTCTCTCTAAGTGAAGCAATACCGAGAGATGAAAATGACAAACGCATTGAAAACACAAGATTTATTCTAATTAAAAACGTTTATTTTAAAATTGACAGTGATATTTACAAATATTCTGGCACATTTCTTGTCACAAGTATAGTCATTCAGTATTTTTATAGGTGCATTATGGTGCAGGTAAAAAAGGGATATATATATATATATATATATACATACACACACTTCATAAACTCCACAACAACTACGCCCTGGAGTGCAGGTGTCTTTCCTAGTAACAGGATCCTTGCTTGATATATTTGTGATGTACAAGATATATATATATATATATATATATATATATATATATATATATATATATATCTTCGTATTCTGTGCACACAAATATATCAAGCAAGGGTCTTGTTAGCAGGAAAGGGGTTTCGGCGAAAAACGCCTTCGTCAGATTTGCTGGATACTTTGATTTTCTCTGTGTGTCTGTGTGTGTGTCTGTGTGTGTGTATATATATATATATATGTAATTTTGTATGATATATATATATATATATATATTCTGCAGTTCTTTATGGTGTACGGCATATGAAATTATTAATTGGTAACACCTCTTGTCAGCATATCTATAAATAACTATTCAAAAAATAATATTGAACAATTTGCACTGAATGTCGTACTTTCCTCGGAAAAGTAATATTTTTCATACTGACTATTGAGATTTAACGAATTTTTGACAGCGCCACCTTACGCGCCTTCGCTCACACACAGCAGAATATTTATTATAATAATGTTTCTTCGTTTCCAGCGACTGGTGATTGCACCTTTCTTCTCTGAGCACTCGATTTGGGTTTCCTTTGGTAATATATCTGAAAAAGCACCTCAGTGTGCGCAAAGCGTCTGTGAACGAAGTATACTCTGGACAATTGTGTGCGTGGTTTCTGGTCCGTGACTTTGTGTCAGTCCGCAGAGCATTAAATCGTTCGTGTGCTCTTTGGAGTACACCCCTCCCCGCCCCCAAGACTGGCAAGTTCTTGAGCTCTCTGCTTCCGACCGGACCCGGACAGTTTGCAAGGTCTTGGTAACTGTCCACACAACAAGATCTATGTGTGTCGTTTGAGTGTGGCGTCCACAAACGGACAGTTTGTCTGCCCTCTGTATGTGGTATCCGGATTCCGTACCAGGCAGTTTGTGTGCCATACACTTTCTTATAGACGCGGCGTGCCAAGAGCCGTGTGCATTTTCAGTGTGACTTCCATACACGGACAGGGTGTGCACTCTATGTTTGGCATTGGAACCAGGCCACTGCGTGTCTCCTGTGGGTGACTGCCTACCCAGGACAGTTTGAGTGCTCTCTGTGGCATCCGCAACAGGAACGATAGTGGGCACCCAATGTGTGTGACATCCGAAATAGAGTGGTTTGTGTGTTCTTTGTTTGGCAATCGAACTTAGACTGTGTGCTGTATCCCCGCCAGCGCTGTTTGCGTGTTCTTCGTGTGTGGCATCCATACTCTAATGAATGTTTGTACTCTCTATGTATGGTATTCAAGCTTGGACAATTCGTGTGCCATCTAAACTTCAGGAAGTTTGTCTTCTCTGTGAGTATGTGTGGCCTTGAAAGTTTACATACTCACCATAAAAGTCGTCTCACTTCTTGTGTGTGACATCCGAGCTTGTACAGTTCGCGTGCCCACGCTTTGTGGCTTCAACCCTAGAGAGTTTGTGTACTTCACTGTGGCACCAGAACTTCGGCAGTGTGCGTGCTTGGTGTCTGTGGCGGTGGCATTAGAACCTCATACAGCGTGTGTGAACTCCAGGCAGTGTGTGTGCTCTCTGTGTGTCGTATCCGACCCCCGACAGTGTGCACGTTCTCTGTGGGGTACCAGAACCTGGAGAGGGTTCTGCTCTCTGTATGTAATGTTGGAGTGTGGACAATTGTTGTGCTGCGTGTATGTTGCATCTGATCCTAGACCATTAATTTGCCACATCTGTGGCACAGAACCTGTATAGTTGTGAGCGTGCTTTTTCTGAGTGACATTGGAACCTCCGAGAGACTGTGTGCTTTCTGTGTGTAGCGTCGGCCTCCAGTTCGTAAACTCTCTTTTAGGCAGGGCCACTTGAATTATGCGATCGTGCAGTGATTTTAGCATAATTATGGATTTGCCACACAATCTATCATTTGCGGCATAAAATGCTAATTGTTAAGAAAAAAATGGTTCTAGCTCAAATGGTTCAAAAGTTACTCAAAATGCAGCTACACCTGTTACAGTGGAAGGTTCTTCGCAAAAGTTGGACTGGTAACCTTTTTGTTGCTTATTGCTATAATTGGATGTTAAACGGGTAGTAATGGGGTGAAACCACGATCCATACAGTACTGTCAAGTTTAAAAAAGCCGGCATAATGAAATTATACTATCACAAAACGTGCCGTATTATGCGTCTTAATTTGGATTTCGTTGCGTGTAATTTACTCAACCCTACAGCACAATTTGACCCTCTCCTTCCGCATAGTTCCAGCGGCCCTGCTCTTAGAGCACCTGCGCCTGGACAGTTTGTGCGTGTTTTCTGTATGCAGCCTTGAAGCATGGACAGATCTCTGTGTAGCTCCTGGCGCCGACTGTTCTCGGGCGTCGTGCTTCTCCTTAGCGCCTGGTAAGTTCTGGGTCTAGCCAATGATCTCCAGTCACTTTTTGCTGTGTTTGTGTCTCCCCTCCGCTGCACAAACCCAGGCTGAGTGTTCTCGGACTTCCCCACCCATGTTAAATCGCACAGTGCCAGTACTCCGTGCCCGACGCCCCCACGGGGGCCAGTTCGCGACGACCGATTCTCCCCCAAAACTTGACAGTGTCTGCGCACCCTGAGGTCCGCGAACCCGAAGCGGTCAGTGTGCTCTCAGCTTCGGGACCCTTGTCACAGGATGGTGTGTATGTTTATCCACGGGAAACAAGCCGTGCGGTTATTGTTCGCACACACAAAGCTTGATCACAAATATAAAACAGACGTGTGCCGACAAGGGAGGGAGGGTGGCAATGTGTGGGAGAAACATATATAACCTGTACAGGTCACAAAAAGACAGTAAGGTGCCGTGTGACCAAGCAGTGCGCTCGACAGATCCGGAGTGACGCGTGCTCTGTGGGTAGTTCGCGGTTTCTCTGTAACCAGCAGCTGGCAGGGAGCGTCATGAGTGGAACATGACATTCCGATCACAGATGTGAATACTACATGGAATTGAACACATCTGGGCATCACCCACAGAGCGGCCTCGATAATTTACAGTCAATAGTTTATTTTAATAAACCTATCCAATATTGATGTAAATAAAATATTAAATGGATTAACATGTTGCGTCTGCTTGTATTTTTGGTCAGGCTGTTGATACACCTCTGTGCTCCTGAAGTTCTGATAAAGTACACTGAAAAAAATAGTTACATTTAACAGGTTGCTAGATGCACAGTTCACCAGTTAACTGCCTGTCCATTCTCAGTAATGGACTTTCTTTCGTTCCATCCCCCTCCCTCCTTTCCTTTCTCCGTCCATTCCCTCCCTCCCTCCCCTGCCGGACTAGGCCCATCATCACCTGCAGTTCGACGTCAGAGTCCAAACAGGAAGTGCCTGCCCCAGAGACAGACACGATTGAAGTCTGAAGCTCGAGTTCGGATCCCAGTGGCGAGCAGCCTTCGGACTTTGCCCTGGGGGAGGCGCAGATCGCACGCTGAGGTGAGAGCACGTTTCCACAACTGCTAGCCGCCCAGGACTCGACATTTTTAACGTGCGCGTGGCGTGAAGGCCGACCTTACGGACCATCGGTTTGTTTTTATGTCATGGCTGTGAGGCCTGTTGTTCACCCCGAGGACGCCAGGCCTCCTGTGTGTGCTGCGGACCTGCCCTGCTTCCAGGGGGTGCACCGTGTGTGACACCGGTCAGTGCGTCCTGCTGTGTGTGATGCACTCTCAGACCTCTGCACACCAGGAACACTCGTGCACACGCAGCAAGGCTGCTTCCAACACTGCACTACGGCCCGCTGGCGGGGGCTCACGGTGCACCCTCAGGACTCAGACACGTGCACTCACGTGCCGGGAGCTCGGAGAGTACGTGCTAACGATTGGACTCGAGTGTTGGATTCAATGCAGTGGAACAGAGCCACCGAGCTGGGCCCGGACCCTGCCCCCTCCGTGCAGCACCGTTGTGACGGGGTCTCACCGAGGGAGTGAAACATAGGTGGTTCGTCTGCCATTCCTGTCACGAAGGACTATGTGTTTAAAATTCTTCTGTACGATGAATGACAAAGGATTACATGGATTATCATTATTATTAATTATTATTATTATTATTATTAGTATTGAGTTTGGTAATACAACTATCAGTTGTATTACCAAACTCAATACTAATAATAATAACATTAATAATAACAAAATTAATAATAATACAATTATTATTATTATTATTATTATTATTATTATTAATAATAATAATGATAATAATAATAATAATTAGCATTACCAGTAACAAGGAGAAAGTGATATTGATAGCAGTACATATGTAACACTGCTCTCACATACATTTGCTGCGTATCAGCGTCTTGCCGAAGGTTCCTTCCAGGCCCCGGCCCGGGTACGGGCTGCCCGCCGCGGCTCGTCCGGGGACACCGGCGGGAAGCCGCTGACCGGAAGCGCACCCCATTCACTCACCTTCCTCTTCCTGTAATCGAGGCCGGGGGCGGCTGGCCACGTCCATTCCGACCTGATAAAGTTTTGGGTGGGAGATTTCGAGGGAAGGGTTGACAAGCGAGGCCCAGGCTGTCGCTAATGCCCCCTCTCTTTCAAGGGGCTCCCTTCGAGTTCTTCACAGCGCTGTCCTCCCTGCAGCCCAAGCTCACAGCTGCTGTCAGGGGTTCAGCACAGACCCTTCTTGCAGCTCGGCAACAGAAATAAACACAGCTTTATAGAAGTTTGTTGACAGGGTGCCACCCAGTGCCGCAGAGAACACGGCTCGGCGGGGAGAAGGCCGGGCCCGCGCATGAAATATTCAAGACGACAGCTTTCTCCGGTCATGTTTAAGCGGCCCATGCATTATTGAGAGCCGGAGGCAGCTGCCTGGCAGGGCGGCTCCTTACAGAGGAGCTGCTCCGTGCAGGACCTGGGAGCGTTCCCCCTTCACCCCGGGGCTGAGCCCCTCCTTAACACAGAGGGAAGCTCACTATAATACAGCAGAGCGAGGACGAGGAGCGGGGCCTAAATGCAGCAACACATAATGAGTCGACGGTCCAGCTTCAGAGAAAATGGGCAGCCTGTCCACACACACCGCACTGGCACGAAGAAAAGAGACGCTACAGTGGTGGGATAAACTCCCCCAAAATATCCCGGACTTTACAAACATCAAGGAAACGGTTCCTCGTCCAAGAAGAACCGCTGACGGCAGAAGCGCACGGGTATCACGACCCCCTTATACAGCAACCAAGACCATGCAATGGCTGCAAAGCCGTCGTTGGGAGCAAGCAGTGAGGTGAACTGAGAGGAAGCCCCGAAGCGAGAGAGACGTGGGGTGAACTGTAACTGACGGGATGACAGACGTGAGATGGACAGGCGGAAGGGTGGGAGGTACATCGATAGGTAGGTGGATAGACGGACGGATCGACAAACGCACACAGGTTGTCAGATAGAGAAATGGACTGAACACATGGACGGAAGGACGGGCGGGCGGGCATATAGATAAATAGATCGATGGATGAATGAATGGATGGATAAGGAGACACGAAGTGCACGATAAGGTACAAACATTTTAAGACAAATGGTAAATATGTGGTGACCAAGGCAAGGAAGGAAAAAGGGCAAGGGTCAGACAGGGGCGCAGTTCTTAGAAGTCACATGGACGAAGTAGCCTCAGTCAGTTGTAAACACAAAGGCTCTCAGAGTGACAGGTTTCCCAGAGTTTGCGTGTCAGAGAAGCGCCCACCCAAGTTGTGCAGCACAGAGACCCCAAGAGGCACTAACCGAAGGTCCATGTGACCAGCGCACAGCCGGAAGTGTCAGTAAAAAGAAGTTACCTGTGAAAGGTGTCCTGTCAGCTGCTGCCGGAGGACGGTGGGCGGCAGAGTGCCTGTCTCCAAGGAGGGACGAGGGGCAGCCAGCGAGCCCCCATCCCAGCGGCTTCCGCAGGGCTCCCTGCTCAGCTTTGATACTTACCGCATCTCCTACGTCCCTTTTCAACCTCCCCACCCCCAAAACAGCCCCCCTCCTACCAACCATTAAACGTATGCTTCTAGCAAAGGCTGCCTCAAGGGGTGAACCCCTCCTGCTCCTGTGCCCCCGCGGGGTTCCCGGCACCCAGGCGTGAGCTGCATTTATCTGAGGAAAAAATGAACATTATTCACCATTAACGAGGGGGAGACCTGGGGCGCCCGAAGTCACTGCAGTGCCCGCGCCGAGCTCACTCTAACATCGCTCACCACCTCCTGCTCCCATCCGCTCCCTCCCTGCCTCACTCTGCACCTCTGCGTACACGTCTCGCTCTCTCTGACCAGGACTCTGCCGCTGTCTGTCTCTGCTTCTCTCTGAACCCGGCTCCTTCTGCAACTCTCTAACTCTCTAATCCCGCCTCACTCTGTATCTCTCTGGTACCATATCAGTCTCACAACTCGCGAATGCTGTCTCATTCTGAACCTCGCCGACTGTCTCACCCTGCATCTTCTAGATGGTGTTTCACTCTGCAACTCTCTAACCCTGTCTCCCTCTGCAGTACTCTAACCATACCTTACTCTGCATTTCTCAGACCATGGCTCACTCTGCAGCACTCTAATACTCCCTCACTCTGCATCTCTCTGATACCTTCTTACTCTACAGCACTCTAACCCTGCCTTACTTTTCATCTGCCTGACAATGGCTCACTCTGCAAACCTCTCACTCTGCAGGGCTTTAACCCCACCTTACCCTGCACCTCCCTGACTATGTCTCACTCTGCAGCACTCACTGTGCCTCACTCAGCATCTCTCTCATATCATTTCACTCCACAGCAGTACTCTGCATCTCCCTGACCATGGTGCACTCAGCAACTCTCTAAATCTGTCTCACTCCGCAGCACTCTAACCCCACCTTACTCTTAATTTGCATCACCGTAACCATGTCTCACTTTGCAGTATTCTAATTCCGTCTCACTCTGCAGCACTCTAGCCCTACCTTACAGGGAATCTCCCTGACAATGTCTCACTATACAGCGTTTACACCTTGCCTCACTCTGCATCTCTCTGATGCCATCTCACTCTCTAACTCTCTAAAATTGTCTCACTCCGTAGCTCTCTAATACTGTCTCACTCTGTACCTCTGTAGCTCTGTCTCTCTCTGCGTTCCTCTGGAAACGTCTTACTCTTCATCCTCTGGCCAGGTTTTACTCTGTATTTCCCAGGTACCATCTCACTCTCCAGCCCTCTATCCCTGTCTCACTCTGCAGCATGTTAATGCTGCATCACTCTGCATCTCTCTGGTACCGTCTCACTCTGCAACACTCTAACCCTGTCTCACTCTGCATCTCTCTAACCCTGTCTCACGCTGCACCTCTCTAACCCTGTCTCACGTAGCACCTCTCTAACACTGTCTCACTCTGCACCTCTCTAACACTGTCTCACTCTGCACCTCTCTAACCCTCTCTCACTCTGCACCTCTCTAACCCTGTCTCACTCTGCACCTCTCTAACACTGTCTCACTCTGCACCTCTCTAACACTGTCTCACTCTGCACCTCTCTAACCCTCTCTCACGTAGCACCTCTCTAACACTGTCTCACTCTGCACCTCTCTAACCCTCTCTCACGCTGCACCTCTCTAACCCTGTCTCACTCTGCACCTCTCTAACCCTGTCTCACGTAGCACCTCTCTAACACTGTCTCACTCTGCACCTCTCTAACCCTCTCTCACGCTGCACCTCTCTAACCCTGTCTCACTCTGCACCTCTCTAACCCTGTCTCACGTAGCACCTCTCTAACACTGTCTCACGTGCCTCTCTCTAACCCTGACTCACTCGGCACCTCTCTAACCCTGTCACACTCTGCACCTCTCTGGTACCGTCTCACTCTGCAACACTCTTTCCCTGTCTCACTCTGCACCTCTCTAACCCTATCTCACGTGCACCTCTCTAACCCTGTCTCACTCTGCACCTCTCTAACCCTGTCTCACGCTGCACCTCTCTAACCCTGTCTCACTCTGCACCTCTCTAACCCTGCCTCACGTGCACCTCTCTCACCTTGTCTCACTCTGCACCTCTCTCACCCTGTCTCACTCTGCACCTCTCTCACCCTGTCTCACTCTGCACCTCTCTAACCCTGTCTCACGTGCACCTCTCTGGGCCTGACCCACTCTGCATCTTTTTGATCCTGCTTCCCCCGCATTGCTCTGACACTGTCTCACTCTGCACCTCTCTAACCCTGTCTCACGTGCACCTCTCTAACCCTGTCTCACGCTGCACCTCTCTAACCCTGTCTCACGTGCACCTCTCTAACCCTGTCTCACTCTGCACCTCTCTAACCCTGTCTCACTCTGCACCTCTCTAACCCTGTCTCACGCTGCACCTCTCTAACCCTGTCTCACTCTGCACCTCTCTAACCCTGTCTCACGTGCACCTCTCTGGGCCTGACCCACTCTGCATCTTTTTGATCCTGCCTCCCCCGCGTTGCTCTGACACTGTCTCACTCTGAAACTCCTCGACCCTGGCTCACTTTCCATCTCTCTGGTTCTTTATCAATCCGTGTGCCTTTGGTCCTGTCTCACTCTGCAACTCTCTCACCACGCCTCGTTCCGAACCCCTCTCTCCCCTTGCCTCACTGCATCACTCTGCGCCTCACTCTGTCTATCGTACTCTCTGATCCCGTCTCACTCTCGCACTCTTTATCCTGTCTCATTCTTTCACTCCCCGTCTCACTCTGCAGCTGTTTGCTGTTGTTTCTTACTGCACCCCTCTTATAATGTCTCCATCTACACACAACCTATTGTCAATCCAAAAGTCAATGGCAGTACCTCAGTCTGTCTCCTCTACAGCTCTTTGGCGCTCCGTCACTCTCTATATATGTAGGGCCTGATTTAGAGTTAGGCGGACGGGCTACTCCTAACAAACGTGACAGATAGCCCCTCCACCTTCTTAAGATCGCCTATTATGAGATCATAATATGGCAGACGGGGGAGTAATCACCTCCACAAAATCTAGATATTGACAGCTGGGTTACTAGGTTACAACGGTGATGGATATCCCATCCCCCGAAATATAAATCCCATTGTGTCCTATGGGATTTAGATTGTGAGGGAGAAACCCATCCACTAATATCTAAATCAGGCCCTCAGACTTGTCTCACTCTGCATCTTTCTAATGCTGTCTTGCCCAGCACCTCTTTACACCTGTCTCAATTTGCATCTCATTGGACAGTCTCTAGTCTCACCGCACTTATGTGACTGTCTCACTCTGCACCCCCTCTAACCTGACATCTGTCTTATCCAGTGTTACTCTGCAAACCTGCACTACTGCCTCTCTCTTAGGCCGGGCGTCACTGTCTGTCTCTAACTGCTTTGTAACGTCTCTCTCTGCACTTCATTGATCGTGCCCGCCGTTCACCTTTCTCAACCAGTCTCACTCTGTAACCCTATTGAACTTGCCTCACTTTTCACATCTTCACTCCTGCCTCACACGACATCTGTCCAGTCCTCCTGCCACACTCAACAAACCGCTGGCCCTGCCTCACTCTGCATTCCTGTGGTTGAGGGTCACTCTGCACCCATGCGTCACCATACACCTCTTTAGTCCCATCTCACCCTGTGCCTTTGTGATTTTGCCTCCCTCTGTACCCCTCTGATCCTGCCTCACTCGATACCCCTCTGATTCTACCTCACTTTGCAACCCACTGGTCCAGCCTCACGCTGAGCCCTTCCGGTCCTGTCTCACTCTGCACCCCTCTGGTCCTGTCTCACCATGCACCTGAGTAGTTCTGTCTCACTCGTCACTCTCTGGAGTTCCCTCACTCTGCACCCCTCTGGAGCGCCCTCACTCTGCACCGTTTTGGACCTCCCTTGCTCTGCACCCCTCTAGTCCTATCTCAGTCTGCACCCTGGTAATCCTGCCTCACTCTGCACCCCTCTGGTCCTGTTTCACTCTGCACTTCCCTCACTCTGCACCCCTCTGCACTTCCCTCACTCTGCACCGCTATGGACCTCCCTCACTCTGCACCCCTCTGAACCTCCCTCACTCTGCACTCCTCTGGACCTTCCTCACTCTGCACCCCTCTGAACCTCCCCACTCTGCACTCCTCTGGACCTTCCTTACTCTGCACCCCTCTGAATCTCCCTCACTAAGCACCCCTGTAAACTCCCCTCACTCTGCACCCCTATAGTCCTGTCTCACTCTGCAAACCCTGTAGTCCCTCCTCACTCTACACCTGTCTGGTCCTGTTTCACTCTGCACTCCGCTGCACTTCCCTCACTCTGCACCGCTATGGACCTCCCTCTCGCTGTACCCTCTCTGAACTCCTCACTCTACACCCCCTGGACGTTCCTCACTTTGCACCCCTCTGGTCCTGTCTCACTCTGCACCCCTCTGGACCTTCCTCACTCTGCACCCCTCTGAACCTCCCTCACTCTGCACCCCTCTGAACCTCCCTCCCTCTGCACTCCTCTGGACCTCCCTCACTCTACACCCCTCTAAACATCCCACATTCTGCACCTCTCTAAACCTTCCTCACTTTGCACATACCTGGTCATGCCTCACTTTGCACCCCTCTGGTCCTACCTCATTTTATGTCCCTCTAGTCATGTCTCACTGTGAACCCCTAGTCCTGCCTCTCTCTGCACCCCTCTGGTCCCGTTTGACTCTGTACTTCCCTGGGCTTCTCTCAGTCTGCACCTCTCGCGCCCCCTTTACTCTGCACCCCTCTGAACCACTCTCACATTGCAACCCCCCTGGACCTTTCTCACTCTGCACCCCTATGGTCCTGCCTCACTGTGCACCGCTCCGGTCCTGTCTCAAAGTGCACCCCTCTAGTTCACTTTCACTCTGCACCCCTCTTCTAGTTCTGCCTCGCACTGCACCCCTCTGAACCTCTCTCACTCTGCACCCCTCTGGACCTTCCTCACTCTGCACCCCTCTGGTCTTGTCTCACAGTGTACCCCTCTAGTTCTGTTTCACTCTGCACCCCTCTGGACCTTCCTCACTCAGTACCCTTCTGGTTCTTCCTCCCTCTGCATCCCGCTGAACCTCTCTCACTCTGAACCCCTCTGGACCTTCCTCACTCTGCACCCCCCCCAATCCTGCCTCACTCTGCACCCCTATGGTCCTGCCTCACTCTACATCCCTCTGAACCTCCACACTCTGCACCCCTCTGGACCTTCCTCACTCTGCACCTACCTGATCATGCGTCACTTTGCACCCCTCTGGTCCTACCTCATTCAATGCCCCTCTAGTCATGTCTCACTTTGAACCCCTCTAGTCCTGCCTCTCTCTGCACCCCTCTGGTCCTGTTTGACTCTGCACTTCCCTGCACTTTTACCAGTCTGCACCCCTCGGGCCTCCTTTACTCTGCACCCCTCTGAACCACTCTCACTTTGCACCCCTCTGAGTCTGTCTCACTCTGCACTTCTCTGAGGCTCCTTCTCTCTGCCCCCCTCTGGCCCTGCTTCACTGTGCACCCCTCTGGTCCTACCTCACTCTGTACAACTCTCGTACTGCCTCACTCTCTAACCCTCTGGTCCTGTCTCTTTCCGCACCCTTCTGACCCTGCCTCACTCTGCACCCTCACGGGTTCTACCTCACTCTGCACCCCTCTGGATCTCCTTTCCTCTGCACCTCCTTCAGTTCGCACCACTCTGGCCCTGTCTCACTCTGCATCTCTCTGGGTCTGTCTCACCCCAAGCCTCTTTGGGCCTCTCTCACAGCACCTCTCTGGTCATGTCTCACAAGGCACCCGCCTGGTCCTGTCTCATTCTGCACCCCTCTAAGTCTGTCTCACGCCGCACCCCTATAATCCAGTGTCACATCCTCTCTTCTGTTACTCTCTGGTCTTGTTTCAGTCCCCAGCTGTATCCAACAGTCTCACACTCCAGGATTCGCTCTAGCAGCATGGCTCTCGTCTCATGCGGTCTCTCTCTCTTGCTCCGTAGCTCGTCGGCCCTGTCTCTGCGTGCATGGCTGTCTCGGTATCTCTGGCACGGCCTCGTCTTCAGCTCTCTGGCACCACATTGGTCCCTTTGCGGTCTCCCTCTGCGCCTCTTTCTCACAGTCACCCCGGTGCCCGGCATCATCCCAACCTTTTCACCCTCTCTGGCTCTATGGTACCTCCTCAAACCTTTTCGTCCTCTGTGAAATTTGGCCTCACTCTGCTTTCTCTGATCCTCAACACTTCACTCCTGTTTGATCCCAACACTGAACCTCTCATGCTCTGCCTCACATGGAACGTTCTAGGATTTGGGGGTCCATGGGCGGAAAGGCAATGTGCGAGGCCCCTGTAATTTGCTTACAACCTGACACATTGAGGGCTGTTACCATCTATTGAGATGCCCCTGTTCCCTCAGCTGCTCTGTGCAGAACCCACCTAGGCGGCAGCCCCTCCCTCTCAGTCACCTACAAGCAACTCGTAGCAGCTCATAAACGGCTGAATGTGAGTTGCTTTTCATCAGAAAATGTTAAACCTGCTACAGGCGTCCAATGGGGGGGGGGGGGGGGGGGGGGGGACATTGCTTCTCCTTGCAACTGCGACCCTCTGCCAGGTCTCTCTCACTATACTATGGTTGCCAGGGCCAGGGAAGGAGGCTCCTCCTGTGGGCACAATTGCAAGGAGACACCTTACTCTCAAAATTAGCGAGCAGGGGTCAAGAGAGGACCAGTGCGCTGGTGCCCACGCTGCCCATGCCTAGATGCCTCTCTCGGCATCGACTGTCTCCATCTGCACCTCTCCTCTGTCTCAATCTGCACCTCTTGTCTCGTGCGAACCTGTCTCTTCTGATAGTGGGTCACGCGCCGCCCCAGTGTCACTCGTCTGCTACTGGCCCTGTCTCACACTGAGTTCCTTTGCTGGTGTTCACCCTACACAGCTCGCTGCCTCACTCACTCATCTTGTTTCACTCCTCCCTGTGTTTCTGGTGCTGCCTGACTTTGCATCAGTCTCACTGTGTGTAAATGTGCGCTCGCTGACTTTGCCCCGCTGTTCAGTGCTGTGCATCTCCCCACTCCGCTCTCCTCTGAGCCTGTCTCATTCTCATCTCTCTGACCTTGTTTCACTCCGCAGCTCTTGGAACATGTCTCACTCTGTAGCCTCTGGTGCTGTCTAAGGCGCAGTCTCTCCTCTTCTCCCGCGACGTCTTCCCTGTCTGGCCTCAGATAGCTCTTGTCTGCAGCAGTCTCTCTGTTGCCATCTACCCCCAAACCCTAAACTGTCTCAGACCCGCCTCTATGCTGCAGTTTATCCTGACAGCCCCAGCCCACAACTCCTGTCCCCAGGCAGTCCCGCCTGTCACGGCGTGTCTCCCTTCCTCCGTGCAGTCGACCTCTGCCGGTGATGCCCCCACTCTGTTGCAGTCTCTCCTGTGTCAGTCCTCTCCTCATTGCTACAGTCTACAGTGCGTCTCGGCCCTCTCCCCATTTCACAGTCTGTACAGTGTCAGCTCTCTTCTACATGCTGCAGTCTCCCCCTGTCAGTCCCAGAAACCCTCAACGGAGAAGTCTCACCTTCTTCTCTGTGTTGAGGTTTCTTATGTGTCGGTTTCACAACTTCCCCCGTTGCTACAGTCACGACAAAGTCACTCTCAGCCTCTCCTCTTTACTACAGTCTATTCAGTGTCATCTCTCTTCTACCTGCTGCAGTCTCTACAGTGTCAGTCGCAGCCCTCTCCTCGATGATAACAGTCTAAGCAGTGTCAGCTCTCTTCTACATGCTGCAGTCTCTAACGTGTCAGTCTCAGCCTCTCCTCATTGCTGCGGTCTATATACACTGGCCCTTTAGTCTACACGCTGCAGTCTCCCTCCTGTCAGTCCCAGAAAGCCGCTAGGTTGAAGACTCACCTGTGTCATTCGCATGTCTCTCCTCTCTGTTGTGGTCTCTCCTGAGCCAGTCCCATCTCTCCTCTCTGTCACTGCCTCCCTGTCGTCAGTCGCTGCTCTTTCCTGTGGGATGCAGTGCAGTGTGTCTCGCTCTCAGGTGACACTCGGTGGCAGTCTCTCGCGAGTCAGTCGCGGCGTCGCCCTTGCTCCCGCACAGTCTCGCCTTGTCAAAGTCTCCGGGCCGTTGCACTCTCTTGCAGCCCCTCTCTGTGGGGTCCTGTCGTGCGCCCAGCAGGTAGCCTCTCTCGCACGGCCCTTGGTGGTGGCGGAGTCTCTCCCCTCACTCTCAGTTAAACTCTCACGGTGTCGGCCTCTCTCCGGTCTGCGTCACTCTCTTCGTTGGAAGTGAAACTCGCCCGGTGGTCTTCTCGCTCTCTCGGTCTCTCACACTCGGTTGTTTCTCTGCTTTACGCGGTGTCTCCTTACCTATCGCTGCACTCTCAGGGTCACCCCCGCCCTTGTCACAGAGCGGCTGTCTCCTCTGGAGCACGCTGACTCTCTCTCTGGCAGACCCAGTCCGCCTGTCTCTCCTGCTGCCGCCCGGTCGCTTCCGGTCAGCCCCCCGCTGCCCCTGAGAGCACCTTCCTCTGTCACCCGCAGCAGCCCACCCCACCTCCGTTCCCAATCTCTGCACACACACCCCGCTCCCCAAGACCGCGCTCGCTTTCCGGTCTCCCCCTCTTTCTGTTCCCCTTGCCCTCTCTTCCCTCCTGTCTTTTCGCACCTCTCCGCGCTCCCTCCTACCCTCTGCCACAGCCGCCCTCACCCTCTGGCCTCCTCCGCCCCTTTCCCTCTGCCTGACCCCCGGCTGCTTCCTTTTCTCTTCTGTGTGTCCCCATCTCTCTCCCTCCTGTGCCCAGTCTGCGCCCCCCCCCCCCCTTCACTCTCCCCGTCCGCCTTCTCCTCCTGTCTAACACACTCTTCTGCCTCACCCCACCCCGCCTCTTTCTCCCCACCCCTTACTGGCCCCTCCCTTTCGCTTTCTCCTTCTTTTCCTCACCTCTCTCACTCCTTACACCTCCCCCCCAGGATTCCTCCCTCCCGCGAGCTTCTATCCTTCCTCCTCCCGTCTTCCACCCCTCCTCCCTCTGGCTCTATCTCTCTGCCCCGGTCTTTGCCTCGTCCCTCTCTCTCCCTTCTCCTCACCCTCCCTCTCTCCCTCCCTCCGCCCGCCGCTGCCTGGCTCCCTCTCCCAGCCTGGGTTCCTCCTGCTGGCACACAGAGAGCGGCACTGCGAGGGACTGACACATGCATACCGCTCTCAGCGCTCGGGGGCACCGCATCACCCTGCCCTGCCTTCTGTGCCACCCTGCCTGCCCTCTTTCGCCCAGTTTCCCCTGATTGTCTCACTGGGGTGTCCCCGTGAGGTGTGAAGCAGCCTCCGCCCCTTCAGTAGGTGCTGACCTGCATCCCTCCTGAACCCTCCCTCTTTTCTGCCAGTCTGGCCAGCTGCAGACCTCCATCATCATCATCGCCATCTCTGTGCCACTAGGGAAAGCACCGGCTTCCAGGCGCACGGCGAGCTCGGAGGGCATCCTTGGAGAGGAGAGCGCGGAGCCTGGAGCCGGAGACAGGAGGAAGGAGCCGACCTCGGAGACCCACCGGGGACCGACAAACTTCCAGCCCTGGATTCAATACTCGTAACCCATGGACAGAGCTTCCCGCCCTCGCAGCCAGTCTTCAGACAGACCGTGAGAAGTAAGTGGCTGCCCGCAACCTGTCCTTAACCTAGCGCTGCGCTACATTCTCTGGCGCTGTGCTTTCAGCCTCTCCTCCCGGATGACCCGTACCTTCCTTTTATTTACGACTTCAGATCACGTTCATTCTGACATCAGGTTTATTTATGCATTCATCAATCCGTTTATGTGCTATTTATTATGTGATGAATAGCGCCTACATGTCACCCTTCGGGCTCTTCCGGGCGCTCTAAGGCTGTAAACTTACAATAGCACAGCACCGTTCCTTTTGGGAGAGAAAGCTCTTTAGACCATCGTTACTCGGGTGTGAGGTCGAGCTGGCCCCGAAACAGCAGTTCCTCTTCTGCATAGAAGTGGTGCCATGACTGCTTACGCGCTCTCCGTTGTGAACACATAAAGGAACTGTGACAACGTGTGCTAGAACAATGTGCCCAGGATCACAGAGTTTAGCAAATAGGAGTGTGCAACTATATCTCCATCTCATTTGTACGACATTAGGCGACCCTCTCGCGCGACCACCTCTGTGGGGTCTGACGCGCCAGTGCACTGTACACAATCAAGTGCACTGAACGTTCAGGTAGGTGCAAAGCACGTGCTGTATTCAGGAGGATTCCGCGATCAATACAGTCAGCCAGAAGCTTTCTTTTTGTAACAATAAACACTTGCACCAAGGCCGGGACAGGGGCTTCTAAGAGCACTGCTGGCCAGCGGCGTTTATTGGTGCTTATCTCTCGGAGTGCAGGCAGAGAGGGACGGCGAGGGGTTATTGAGTAACCTGACTGCCCATCATATGTCTCTTCTCGGTGGCTTAAGGTGACTTAACACATAATGCTCTGCAGGTTTCTAGGCTTCAGCAGCGGACTGTGGGGGTTTCAGCCGGGAACCTTAAACCCGTGTCTACAACCAGTGAAAACATCAACTGATACCCTGTCTCTGCCGGGCTCTGAAGGTGGATGTGACGCAGACCTGGAAAGTGTCACCTAACTCTCTGTGGCATGAACTGTCTGAGAACTTCCTGTGTGCAGCCAGTATCGTCACAGACGCAGAGTTTGTGATTGTTGAAATATGGGAGCTTTTAGAGTCTCCAAAAGTCCGGCAGCATATCCTTTCTATTTTTTCTGCGTTTCGTGACCTAAAATTCATCCATTGAACTGCTTCCGAGGTCGCCTCCTATTTACCGTACTCTAACCAGAGTACGTTTTCTATTTCTACTTCTCAGTGTTTAGTATCAGTGCTTAAATCAAACTTAAGGTACCAATAGCTTGACCGTCCTCTTGCACGGTACGTGCGATGGGCAGGTCTAAGTGGATGGCAGCTCAGTGGGTTAATAATCCTTGATGTTGCTGGGGAAACCTGCGTGTAATCTCCAGGTCACAGGATTCATTTTGTGCAAAAATCTGCTGTTTCTGGAGCCCTAAGACTGAACAGCAACACACACATACACAATCTCCCATACACAAATACACCACTTATTTTCAATGAAAAAACAAACAGTTCAAGGTTAGTAATAGTTCGGTGAATTCAGACACACTTCCTCTGGCCAAGCCCTCAAATTCACCAGTCCTGGTTTGCAGTGCACTCCACAACTCATGCCATCTGCCGGGCTTTATTACGAGTCAGGAAATGGCGTAGACACTCAGAATACAGTTAACACACAAAAAATAATATTTTAAAAGTAATTACAATATGACCTCTAATATATATATGCATATATCTATATATATATATATATATATATATATATATATATATATATATATATATATGGGTACTGACACAATTATTAAAAGTGGTCCAATGGTCCAATTATTAACGCTGACGTCGCTATTATTATTATGATTATTATTATGATGATTATTATGATTATGATTATTATTGTTATTACTGCTGTTATTGTAATGCCGACTGGGTGAGCGCGCGTGCACTGACTCCCTCCTCCTCTTCCTCACTAGGCCCCTGCTCCTTCTACTGTGACCTGCCCGGGGCGAAGGTGCCTCCTCTGCGGAGCCCCAACATGGAGCGGAGAAGCGACAGCCAGAGCCCCCGCCTGAGGGACAGCCCGGAGCGGAGGTGCAGCAGCAGCCCCGAGGCCCGGGGCCCTCCCCCGCTGAAGGCGCCGAGGCTGGAGCAGAACGGCAGCCCCACGGGGGCCCGGGGCCGGCCCAACGGCTCCATCAACAAGTCCCTGGCAGGTAAGTCTCTCAAGGCGCCTCGAGGCCCAGCGAAGAGTGCACCTCGCACAAAAACAAAGAGCGGGCCGGGCCTGGCGGGATGGATGGAGGTGCCAAGGTCCATGCTGCCGAAGCTGTGTGTGCGCCTGCAGGGCTGCACTACAGGAAGTGCGACGCAGACCGAGAATCTCCCCACCCCCAGCGCCCAGAGGAGTGGGTGGCAGTGTGTGGGCACCTGTCACTGCCCCAAGATTGGAGTTGGCAGGGCCATGTCGCTAGCTGTTCCGAGAGACGGCGCGACTCTGTCTCAAGCACGATCCGAAGTGGTTTGTTTTCTTGGCGGATTGTCTGTATCCTCGCTGATGTCCTGTTAACCGTCTACTCGAATAGCGCATAGTTAGCCCCGGGACCCTTCCAGGCGCTCAGAGAGCCCCTGCGGTCTCCTGCGTTTGCGTGCGTTTTTTGGGGAAAACTTCTATGCGCACAACGCACTGCTTGTGCGATGTTTGAGTGAATATGCATATCTGTTCACAACACAGTAATTTCTAGATGTTCGCCTGTTTCTAAGCGCTTATAATTTTGTCTTCTTAGCTGATTGAGACACAGGGAGTTTGCAATGACGAAAACTATGTCATTAGGGTGAAGTGGGAAAGTCCAGTACTAGAATCGAGATGTTTTTGCCGCACAATCAGCAACATTCCCCCCAGATAGACATGGGCTTGGATACAAGTCGGGCGTTTCCAGCTGTATCATGTGCAGTCTCGGTTTTCGTAGAGTCACTCTCGAGGAGGGACCCCTCCGAATGCAAGCGACCTTCCCTCTCCCCCTTAACCCGCGCTAAAGAAATACTGTCTGCGGTGACTCGGGGTAGGGAGCGCTGCTGGAAAACAGACAAACTATCTTTATTTCGAAAAAGTTCATAACTCCAACAAACTAATACTTTTTTTCATTTAGGGAATACCATTCACAAGCGATGAATGTTCCTATCGGCACATAATATTTAATATCACTTCGGTGAACGCATTTTATCTCAGTCACAACAACCGAAGCTCTGTGTGATTAAACAGTATTAGCAATGGCGCGTACTTTTAACTCTGAGCCCCCCATACGTCTGCACAAAGTTTTAAATCATTCCGCCCCTCCTTTTTGTACCACAACCAGCTACATTCAGGGCCGAATATAAAATTGTACGTATCCAAAACCTATATTTTTTCTTACGCGCGCAATGATTTTGCGACGTCGATGCATAAAATAAACCGCGCATCACATAGTTTTTAGGATCATTGGGTGATATCCCGACAACGGCGGTGAATTTGGCTCCATAGAGAGAGTCGCCAAGGAAAAAACAAGCAAACAAATACACCTTTTGCATTGTGCATGAAAGGAGGCGCGTGCCGGGCCTTCTCCCAGGGTTGCACCGCTCTGGATGACTCAAGAAGTGAGGGGCCGTCGCAGGGCCGGCAGAGCATCCGCGGCACTGCCGGCCGGCGTCCCGGAGTACAAGCCAACCAGGGGACGGCGATCCGGATGCGGAACCGCCGGGACTCCCATGTGTCTGACGTGCGCCACCGAAGTCCAGGACTGCTGAGTTTATGCCGGGAGTTTGACGTGGTCTTTCAACATTACATTTACACTCACTGTAAAAGGAACTAGTGTATGTAGTCACTGGCTCCTTAAGATGGATTCCGCCCTCCAGGACCTATGTTGCTCGTCACTGAATTCAGTTACCGAGCCGGTGGACTTCTAACAAGGCGCTCTATGTTGCATTTAAAAGTGACCAGTTTGCAGCCAGTGGCACTAAGAATCTTTAGAGGGCTGACATTGTCACAGAAACCTGTGTGCACGCGCTCCGGGGCACAGGTTCCAATGCTTGCCAAGTCCGCCTTTTCTAAACTCGAGGCTGAGGAAATAAGCAGCACTGAACGCTGTTTCTTGGCAACTCACCAGGCTCGGATGGTGAGATTATTATTATTATTATTGTTATCATTAAACTTATCTAGAGTTGTATACCTGTTAAATGCAAGAGTTCTGTTAAAGGCCTATGTATGCATAATTCAGATTGTAACAAACACCTTTTCTACTCAAGTCACACTTTCGGTTTAAGACTGTAGTCCGATTATTCCTTTTGAAAAGTACTTGACAAAGGATGGAATTTAAACATGATTGCTCCCTCATTGTTATCGACTGCTATGTCAAACAGACCTCAATCATCAATAAATGCAAAGCCAGGAATGTTGGGGAGGTGAGAGCATGCATGTGTTTGTGTGTATGTGTGCGTGTGTGTGCGTCTGACAAAGAGAGAGAGATTGGATAATTATTTCATTCTTACAGTCTAGGGTCATTCACCCCTAAGAATATTTTTTTGCACCAATTTGTATATTAATGAAAGATAGAGGATCGTAATAAAAAAATAAAATCATACGATTTACAGAAACCTACACAAATGCACCATTAAACACAGCACAAAAAGCAGTAACTTAAGCGATCACAAAGTAGAAGAAATGAACATTTTAAATAAAACTCCACGCAGAACACGAGGCTAACTGTTCACGAGTGGTCACTTATCTGACAAGTGCTGCATGATCTGCAAGGAAATAAACCATCTTTCCACTGAAATACTGGAGAATCACGGGATGACACTGGGTCTTTTCATACAAGATACTTGTAAGTGTCTGAAAAGTTTAATCTACCATTTGATACTGGGGTATAGACTTCTTATAAGAGCTGTCAGTTTTTCCAGAGAAACTGCTAAAATAATGTATATAAGGAGGTTTTCCTGGGATCATCCAGTGTTGCTAGTGTTTGATCTAGGGTTAAACACATTGGGGTCTCTGGAATCCATAATGCACAACTTAGTCAATGGACCACACACTATTGGTGAGTCAGAGGTGTAGTGTTTCCAACTTCTAAAAGCTTTTCTGTAAGTCGTCTTCTCTTGCTCCTTACTTAGACGTGATTTACTCCTCAATTTTCAGTAGTTAGATAAACTTACTCATTGAAAAAAGTTTTGCGAATCATGTCAAAAGTCTTGACTTGAGCTTAGTCCAGTTTATCTGAATGCGAAAGACTGTAGGTCGTAATTCTTGTGAGGGCAGAACTGTAGATGATATTTAAAATTTCTAAATACATCCCAATATGATCCTTAAGGCAACTAACCCCTTCGCAGTAAAAAAATAAAAATAAAAAAATATGTCTTTTTGTCATTTTGAGTCCCAGATTATGGAACTCTCTTCGCAACATCATCTGGTTGGAGAGCAGCTATTTAAATGTATTGGTAATGCAGAGAATCAGCTTTTTAAAATTGCGAACCCGGTAGTCTACCATGGAAAAAATGGCGTTGGACTGATAGTTTTATAACTTTTACTATTCCTTTGATGACGCAAAAAAATCTGAGGAAATGAAACTGACCTTTTTGGTCTTTGTTTTTTTTTACCCCTTATGGAATGTATGTTTTTTTAAATTTGAGTCATTCAAAGTTGTCCATTTATTGTTCAATAAAGAGTAAACTAAGGTCATGTTTTATAATAGTAAACATGATCATGGCAAATAAAAAAAATAAAAAAAAATATCCCCCTGTTGGTTTACTCTGTGTCTCTGTTATGTCTACCCTTCAGCCGCCTGAGTTGGGACAACATTTTATTTATTTTTTGTTTTTTTTTTCTATATGAAAAACGTTTACATAGCTTTGTGTGTCTGATTTGAATCTTCCATACATTGATATGTTAAGTCAGAAAGTATGGGGCTCTGTTACTCGTAAGGCATTAAAAATAGAACATATGTTTGCCAAGCACAATGCTACATTTTTTGTGTCATGTGACACTACTGCAACAGTTTACTCTACCAGGCCAGCACAGAACCATGAAAACTATGCTCCTGAATTTTGTCCCAAAGCTTAAAACTGCTCTAATACATGGTGGCATTGCACTGGATTTCATGTTATTGCATTTATAATGTATTTCCTGTTTGCTACCACATTACAAAGTTGATACATTTTTATTTAGAGGTCAAGAAAACATAATTTGTTTAAAACGGAGAAGAATTCAGTCACTTCTGCCTATCTTTGCCATCCTGTGTAGAATTAGACACTAATATGAATTAGAACTCCACTTTAAGAGGCAAGGATTGGATTGCTTTTTTTGTCAAATTCACCAAAATATTTGTTGACAGTAGCAACAGCTTATGATAGCTGCATGTTATGTGACCTACTGCACTGCGTTTAAAAAAAAACTAGGCCTAAATTGTAATTTAATTTCATGACGTATATACCTGTTTAACATATTGCTGTTGCAAATGAAGTACTTGTAACTACATTGCAATATACTGATGTTTAATATGAGTCAGACACGTAATTTGTTTGATGAATATTACATTTAATGACATATTTGTCAAATTACTAGTCATGTGTTCATATTGGTCTTAAGTGAAGAATTTCCAACTAAATAATTTACGTTATTAGAGCACATGCTTCCAGCGCCTTACCATTGCTTATAAAATACATAGACCTAGAGAATAGCATGACATTATATGTTATGAAAATATACATTAATAATGCACGTGCATTAAGAGAAAGTAAAGACAGCCAACACAATGCAGATGTTTAGTGGGTGCTATATTTCGCGGAGTGCATTGCACATTTTACAGTTTTGAATAAATATTGAAAACATGAAATATTGGGCTTCTGGGGTTCTCTATAGATATAGAGCATTGATGATATTTTGCACAATTGAATGTGGCTGGTTAAGTTTTGCAGTGCATCCCTTCCAACCTATGAAACATGTAGAACCAGCAGTCTCCAAAGCACAACATGTGTAATAAAACCAACAAATGGGATGTTAGAGGAGAACTGTAATGCCCTCTGGGTTTAGTTCAGACCATTTAGCCGAGATACATAGCTCTTTAGTTCGCTATGCAGAGGAACTATGATGGTGGTCTCATAGCAATTCCCATGAGGCATGTGCTGGATTTACCTTAAACATAAGGCAGGCATCGCAGGGGAGATTGCCTTTAGCAGGGATGGCAAAGATCAAACAAGACATGCAATGTTTCAATCCCGCTAACACGGAGGTTCCACAAGGCTTTCACGTTTCAGAGCAGTTCTCTACTGAACACGATGGATATGGGAAAATGGGTTTGATGTTTCTGGAGAATGGTCAATACAAGGGCTCACAGCTAAATTCTGCACCAGTGCCCATGACGTTTGTTCATGCCCAGGCTATAATTCAGGGCTCCACTTTTCTTGAATTGATCATGTAGGATCAATTCTCACAAGAGAGGCAACAGTGTTTTCAACATGAACTTTATCTCCTAAAACAGTAGTTTCCAACTTGTGATCCGGGGACCCCTGGGGTTCACAAAGCATCTTCAGGGGGTCGGCAACAGCTTAGAAAATTAAATAATATCAATAGAATAGGCCCTCAGCTTTTAGTACAGACTCAATGGGGGGTCCTTGGATTACAAAAATGATTCACTTGGGATCCCTGGGTTCCAGTAATGATAAAGTAGGGGTCCACAGAAGTCAAAAGGTTGGGACCCACTGGCCTTAACCATCATTAAGCCGTACACTGGGTGCCCACGTATTGCTCTGTAGCAATCATCACAAGACCGTCTTCTCTATAATACGTGTCAGGGAGTGTTCCTTAGATACAAAGACTGAGCAGGACTAACTCTTGCTATGCTATCAACTTGTAGATTCATAAACTATACCAACACTTCCTACTGCATTCTCCTCAGTTGGGATATTTGTCAAACTAGGACACAAGCTCGAATTTTCAGAGATCAATTTTGTTTAAGGTTTATAAAAGTTACCCTGTTCAAGAATCCATTAATCGGTACTAGAAGCAGAAGAGTTGGATTTGTGATAAATTAAGCACATTGTTTATATTTCATCTCTGCAGAAATGAAATAAACTGCAAGATCTTTGCTCCACAGGTATACCTTTTAAGGCATTTTAGGAGGAATTTTCACTCCTGAATCAAGGAAGTCACATTTTTTTCTTTCTACAGAATATAAAGAGCAGAGGCTTGGTTGCATGAAAAATTAGTTTCTTTTTGCTGGAGAAAAGTAATGCAATATTATTATTCTAGAAAGATCACAGAACAAATGTGGTAACCTCGTCGTCCAATTTATGCAAATTTTAGTTTTGTTATTTTGGGGCACTTTTGACATCTGTTTTTGGACAGGTTTATAGCGCCTGACTCTAGTGCAGGAGCTAAAATGGTGCATAGATATTGCCTCTCAATGTTTAACTGCATCAACGTAAACATGGATTTTTAAACATATAAAAACAGACAACCATCATCAACCTCCCATTTGCAGTTAATCATCTTGATAGGTATAGAAAAAACATTAGTTATTATATAGAGCAAACCTTTGTGAGTGTGACATTCTGCAATGATCTTGCATTGCAAATAAGTGTGTGGGACGTTTCTTGTGTAGTTCATGCAGTGTTTTGGCAAATACATGGCATCCTGCATTGAATTTTAGTAATCTGTCAATTTACAAAGCAGTCGACAGCATGATTTTGGTAGCCTTACCACAGGATGAACCTGTAGCCTTTTTCGTGTGCTTTAAAATGGACATGTGCATTTAGGGCCGAGAAACACACGATAAATTAATATTCCACTGTAAGAGTTTATGAAAAACAAAAATGTTTGCAGAGAAAAGTAAAAAAAAACGTAATTTCTCACGTGATAATCTTTTTTTCATAACTCTTGGAAAGTGTTGGGTTGGGGAAACTTTCCGAGGCAGTCTGTGTGGGAGAGAAAAACGGCTTTGTTTGCAAGGATCCAAATGTAAACAATAAAGTCCTCAGTCTCGATGGACTATTGTGGTTTTATGTTTTACTAAAAACCCTGTTTTCCTTGTTTGACAATTTAGTGAGTAAATTGAAACCATAAATGTGTGTTCCTTGAAGGTTAGCAGCTTCCATGCAATTATAGTCAAGGGGATCAGTCTCCGTTGAGAGTCCGTGGACACATGAGGTCACTGCCCATATTAAACATCCTATTTTCCACTTTTTAAAGCATTTTGAACCATCTATTAGTAATCTGTAATTGGGCCAACACATTGTTGTGTTGATAACATGTATATTTATTGATGTTAAAGTTCATAATTACAAAATAACAACCCACTGTAGACCATAAATTCCATTCCTTTGCTTTTCAAACAAGAATTGTCTGAATATTTGGAGGGAGTTAGGACGAGTCTTTGATGTAGGCAGTGACTATGTGGTTTAGGTGGTTGCCTTTCCTCTTCCTCATGCAGTCTCTAACCAAGTGGTGTTATAAGTTGTTTGTTTCATCTGGTCCTTCTTTGTTCATTGCTTCTTGTTGGTTGTGTGAGATACGTAATTTGGCTATTGACTGGAAAGTCATGACTGTGGCAATTCTCTGTCTTCTTATTCACATGTTAATGTCACAAAACTTAATTAACGTTAAAAAATAGGTAATACAAAAGTAAATATATACTTTATTTTACATGGTGATGTATGTGGGCCGTTAAAACATATTTAAGTTCTCCGAATTCAGACACCAGGAATCTGAGGAACAGGGAGATCTTATTTCTGCTGGATCCCGTAATGTGGTCAAATAGGAATTCTAAAATAGGGACTCGCGTCTGTTCTTTTCACGGTCACTAAATCATAAGAAATTGAGGAACTAGGAAAATGTTTTATGCAACAATCACTATATCAGTACAGCACTTAGAACACGACTGTGAGATAAAACATATGTAATCATATATTTCTGCTCTATGTGATAAACACAAATGACATTCTCTTATCGGTGGTATAAGGACCATTAGAAATGTTTGCAAACATTTTCAATCGGACTGGAAGACCTGGAATTATTAATGTTTTTTTCCAAATGAAGAAGGATCTGCATAGGCTCAATACTAAAGCTGTTACGGTAGATTCTGTTGGATAGCGTAATGACATTATTTTAGATTGATTTTCATTTTTTGTATCTAAAATGAAAGCTTTCTGTGTAACAAGCCCAACTTGATTATTTCACGAGAAAATTGCTTCACATTAAGGATTAGATTTTCATGTGTAAGATTTCAGAGCCAATAGTTTTGGCCAAGTGCGCGCAGCACCGCGGCTCGTGTCCAGCACTGGGTTACTTCTTTTGAGTCCAGATTGTATGGCCATTTAGCAATGCTTGCCAATTCTTAAGTCTATAGTAGGTGAACATTGTTCCCTGCCAGCGCTATTGGGTCCCCCTCAAAACACAATCTACTTAGAGTGGAAGATGAGATGCAATGCCTTTAATGCCAAGCTCAGTTGCCAAACACACACTTTGTTGTATCCAGACTATTCCACTTTGGGTAAGTGACTACATAGTGACCATCATTGAAAGAAATCATTGCCTCATTTACTAAAAGAAATCTGCGACTCAATGTGAGTTCGCTATATGCTTGGGCAAGATCTCTGGGGGTTATGGGCCTACTCATCAGATAAATGTGAAGCTTTCACACCACAGGCTTGAATTCTGGTAGGCCCACTTATCCCAGCACCCTATT
This sequence comes from Pleurodeles waltl, assembly GCF_031143425.1. Classification (NCBI taxonomy): domain Eukaryota; kingdom Metazoa; phylum Chordata; class Amphibia; order Caudata; family Salamandridae; genus Pleurodeles; species Pleurodeles waltl. The sequence continues at coordinate 1,766,091,870 of NC_090440.1, forward strand.
CAAGGCTTTTTGAGCTAGGCTCCTACTGTTCACTGATGTTAGAAGTGTTTCAAGGCTACATGGATGTGGCTGTAACAAGAAGGTCTCAATAAATCCTGATTTTTCATAAGCAATTTCTGCATTTTTTTTATTTTTGGGGCACTGTGGGCAATAGTGTCATTTGAGATGGGCTTCAAATATCAGGATGGGTAAAAAGACTGGCCAATCAAGGAACTCGCTCAAGGCCAGGGAGACTTGAGCCCTTATGTCGTTCTTGGCACAAGATAGAAAAAACAGGGACTGGAGGCAAAACAAGATAGTATTTCATTAACACATTGCAGTTTGTCTTGTCCCACCAGACCCGCTTCGTCTTACTATTTTTGGAGAGAGACTTCTATCATGACCACTCTTCGGGAATTTGCCCCACCTGGAAAAAAACAACCAAGAGCACTTTAGAAATGTCACACATTTTTCCTATTTTCATTTCAAATTTCTTGCACATTGCAAAACTGCATGCCTGAGCAAACCAAGTACAGAGGGACAGTGTGGTCACCCCCTTACCAAGATGTATGCAAACTTCTGCAATACAACCAAGAAATGTAAATATTTTCTCCTGCCCCAAAAAGCATCGCCGACATAAAAAAGGGCACAGTGATCTGACTACTGAGATAGCTCGACAGGTTGAGCGGTTGCTGCAGAAGTCTGTGGTCAGCCTGCAGGTCGAGATTCCAGCCCGTGTGCCCAACAACCCAAATAGTTTTGAGTAATGGTAATAATATGTTTGTGAGTGAGAGTCAGTTTATGGGAAGGCTGCAATACATGACTGGAGTTATTCGTGAGAGCTGATGTTCTGCAACAGTTTGCTTGTAACTCTAGGACGTCAACTCTCTGACGTCATTGCCAAAACCACAAAAACTGTTTCTACACTTTTTTTTTCAGTTGTCATGCCCACTGCAATTTAAAATGGGAGACAATTCCAGCTATTTGCACCCAAGCATGGCCCTTGCATCTAGCAGGCAATACGTTTTAGAATTCAAGCTCTTGCTGTGATGTGATTGTCCTGTCACGTCGACACTGATGACGACGTACACAATACATTACCAAGTGGTTATAACACTAATATACTAATAATCAAGGTGTGAAATATTGGAGATGGATGGTTACAGTTTTTTTGTGAGGAGAGAGGGATTTATTTATGTCCCTGGTCTCACCCCACGACAAAGGCCATTTTACACTAACAGGTAGAATTTAGCACGGTCCGGAGACACATTTTTATTACGTGAGGCTCCGTGCACTGCACACACCAGCCTGTGGAGAAGTGGCGGTTCACACGCCTCAGACCTGGTGTCACCCCCTTCTCTTCATTAATCTAATCAAGACCTTTGGACAATGAAAGCATTGCACCCCAAAACAACGTCCAAATGCAAATGTGCGCGCTGGCATAGGCACGTCGAAATACTCGTCATTGAAGGCCTCGGGAGTCTAGTGCTTGAGGTAGGCACCGGCTCGTTTGCCGCCGCGCTTTTCTGTGAGGACGGATTGTGTTTTTTCACGTGAATAATAAACCCACGTCTTGGCTCTACCTACATCAAAAGGCAGCGTTCCCACGAGTGCACGCCGCCTGCTTTCGAAGAGAGAGGGTTCTGCATCTGACAGAAATACCTGGAAGGATCCGTTTCTCTTTAAGCCGCCGGAGCCAGGCGCAGGTTTTTTTTTCTGCCCGAGAAGGCGCTATGGCGTTGACAGGTTTATATCCCTGTTGGGTAACATTCACTTACTAGAACTGGCGAAGACTCGGCAGTAATACACTCCAGAAGAACTCTGGGATAAAACTTGAAAAAGAGCTGATTAATGCCGAGGAAATTAATATTTGTGAAACGGGTGTTAAATCTGGCGAAATCCGTGAGAAGCCTTGGGCACAGGCTGTGAATTTTGCACATGCCTTGGACCCAGAGAAAGTAATGCAGTATAGTGTGAGCGCTGCAAAATGATGTGAATCGCAAAGCCTGCACCGATATTAGAACAGTTTGCATTGGAAAGTATGCATCGTATCTTCCACCTGCAATCTGGTGCAAAACGTATGATTTACACTGAAGGAAAAGTACAAAATGTAGCTTTCCCACTTATCACTTTGCATAAATGCTGTTTTTGAAGCAGGTGGTTGGTGCCAGTGACAAAGTAAAACTGCAGTAACACCGGAGCAATTAATGTAATCTGATCCCAGAATGCCAGTTGTTTCTTTGTGGTTAGCTGCACTTTCTAAGCACACTAATTAGAATTTCAGACAAATGCGTTTTGGCTGAGAAAATCTTGTAGAAATATATTCCCAATACCCCTCATGCAATCTTATGGGTAGAAATCAAGCCACTTCACGTGGCCAGGAGGTTTAATCGCATAAAGTTTCTAGGCTTTTGAATTTGTCAAGGGTATGCTCTATGTCACTGGTTTGTGTTGGTGGTGTTTGAATTTGTTGGGGCTAAAGGCTGCCGACATGAATTTAGTTTTGCAAACTGTTATCGGTCTTTTTTTTAAACAAATATTTAGGCCCATATTTATAAAAAAAGACGCTCAACTGAGCTAGCCTTGTTGTGCGTCAAAAAAAGTAGCGCGAGCTAACGCCATTCCTTAGAGTAATCTGTGTACCATATTTATAAAATAATACACAATGGCGCTAAGGAATGGCTAGCATCTTGAATAATGACGCTAGCCAGGCGGCGGTAGAAAAAATGTCGCTAGGCAGATTAGCTGTAATATATCTGCCACTCGTAAACCTAGCACCATTTTTCACACACAAGCAGCCAAAACATGACGCCTGTCTAAGTGTAGACAGGAGTCATTACCAGAACCCCAATTCCCACCTCTGGGGACCAGTGTCCCCAGGGCACCCACTACATACCCAGTGCCAGCCAGGGGGCCACATTTAAATGGCCCTCCAGTGGCACATTTTAGTAAAAAATATACACTAACCTAAACTTACCTGGGGTGGGCTTCCTCCACCTGTAGTGTCCTGTGGTGTGGGTGGGGGGGGGATGCTGCGCTCTGGGGGGGGGGGGGGGGCACCTATATGCCCACAATAAGGACATCATGGTGGAATCCCATGGTATTTCCCTAAGGAAATGGACCTACCAGCACATTAACGCCTGGTCTGACCAGGTGTTAAATAATGGAGATAAGCATGCTTAGAGACATTATTTAGGTTCACCTCCTACTTGCGTGTCGTTCCAGCGTCAGGAGTTAAATATGGCACTGGGGGAAGGGAGCACCTACCTTGCATCTCATTGATGCGAGGTGGGTTGGTGCTTCCGAGAAATGGCGCTAACTCCAATATTTTGACGCTAGACAGGTCTAGAATCAAAATATAAATATGGAGTTAAGTTAGCACCTCTTTAGCGTCAAAAGTAATGATGCTAAGGGGATGCTAACCTTCCATAAATATGGGCATTAATATGTGATCTGTATAGGCACACATCTCATATATACAATGACTTAACTCTTTCAATAAGGACAAGAGAGTGAGACAGTAAGAGAAAATGTCAGTGTTTTGAGTACCAGTGTATAAGGAACATATGAGAAGGCACCACGTTTTCTATAGTGAAGACAATTAAAATTGGGGTTACTTGAATTATAATATTCTGCTGCCACAGCATTCTATGCACAAGTATGGATTTCTAGATTCACCACATAAATCTGCCATCTGCTGCATAACCTGCAGATTGTAACAAAAATGTTTCTTTCTATTTCAAACATATCAAAAGTTACTGAAAACATGACAACCCTGTTCCTGCCCAGCAGATGCCTTTCTTAAAGGATGACCAGTCATCTTTCAGTTGCCTATTGCTGTATTTGGGTGTGAAATTGACATTAAAAAGGTGAACTCTATTCCCAGACAGAGTCAAATGTGTAAAACTGACACAATAATGAAGTAATACTATAATAAAATGTGTCACATTTTGCAGCATAATTTACCGCTTCTTGCTGCATAATTTAGTCAACCCTGCTGCATAACCCAGTCCTACCCTGCCCCATAATTCAAGTGGCTCTGATTATAAGTTTTCAGATTCATTTACCTTTGAGTAAAAGGGCAGAGTCGTAGTATCAGTATGGTGTTTATTATATGTTTGAATTGGAAATGCAAGGCAACACCAGAATAAGAATTACTGGCATTTAAATGCTTCTAACATGAAATAATAGTCGCCATATCCTATCGAACTTTACCAGTTTGTTACCCACAATTGTGAACCGCTTCTGCATAGCAGGTATATTCCATGCCACAATCACTCAATGATAAGGAGTCAAAAGCCATCCATTTTTGTGCTATGGTCAGACATGCCACCAACAGGAAAGATTAAATCATCTTTCCCATTTACCACATCAGCATCCATCCCTCCCTGTAGACTGCCCCACGGTAGCTTCATGGTGAATCAGTGCTCCAGTCAAATCTTTAATGGCCCCAGTATTTCTTTCCAAAACATGGCCAGACTGACCTACCCTGCTGCAGGCGTTTCGGTGGGCTGGCAGGGTGGAGGCCAGCTTTGTTGCTGAGGACCTGGTGCCATGTTCCTACACTTTCAAATTAACAATGCAAAGATAAATGGTTTTAAACTAAAGTACACTTTAAGCACACTTTAAAACCACTTGTTTGTACAATGTTTATTTTCAAGTGCTGCATGGAGGAATGTGTGAATATGCAGGTCCACAGCAACAAAACCGGTCTCCACGGCAGTGAAACCAGTCCCCAACAAGCCAGTCCAGCGAAACGCTCGGTGCCAATCCGGCCCTGGCTATAACCCCAGATGGCAACCACATGTGGAACATAGTACCTGAGTTCTAGCATCACTTCCAAAAGAAGGTCGAGCCCGCCCATTGGTGGCACCATGACGCCTGGCACAACCATATTATATAAGCATTCTCCTATATGAAACATCTAGATGCAGTTGGTGCTCTTGCCAATGTAGTCCTCCAGCTAATGATAAGGATGTCTTTGTCCATGCAGACATGTAGTTGTTTACATTGGGGAGCTGGTCGGTGGTCAAGGTTTTTTTAGGTTGGAGATTGATATTGCCGCTAATTTTTCACCAGTGCTGTCGGGAGCCCTAGTACCACCAGTCTTCGAACAAAATGTTACATAACTAAATACCAGTGGCATTAGGTCAAAATGTACTAATTGGTTCACTATAGTGTTAGCAACAAGCATTGCACAGTCTAGTGTCGACAAATTAACTTACCATCAACAGCTTTTACCTCCAATAAATTCGAATGCACAGGAACAAAATTGCTTTCAGATCACGACCCTAGGTTTTTACTGTCTTGATTAAAACGTGGCCACTACCCAGAGGTACGGGCAGACTTGTAGAACAGAAAACATATGAGACTAGTTTAGCCATCCATATCATGCACACCACAAATGTGATTTATTTTGGACACTTACCTTCATTTTTTTTAGGTCCATGGTGTAGCCATTGAGTCATGGGCCCTAGTGCACTGAAGGAAATTGGCCTGCTAGCCGTTGTTTGAACTGTGACATACAGCGATCATCTGGTTTTAGTGGGACCTTCAGGCTCCCGGGTCCTGAAACCACTGCATCTGCTGCACCAGTTGTGCATTTGTAAGGCGTTAACTTGACTACACTAAACAGGATGGTGGCATGAAGTAGAAGGGCGAAATTTATGGTCAAGAAGATGAAAGTGGTAGGATTTCAGTAATTCCTTGGAACATTTAAAGTTGTGGCCCTCTGTCAGACTTTGTGGGAGTATTTCATGAGGTCCAGATTGGCAACCCCCTGCCCGCTCACTGGTCATTATATCATTGGTCTCAGAGGGATGAAAGTATGATTTGGCTTTATTGGATGCGAAGCTGTGACCCTCCGGTTCCACACCAATATCTGCTACCGCTTGCCTGCACATCGCTTTTCTTGAAATCCTGAGAACTTTCACATCTGCACCCCAAAGAAGTCAGTACATAGTGGCGGCTACCTCTGATTTTTATTTTTGTTCAGCTTTTTTCTTTTTTTTTATAACTGTACTTTCATTTGGGTTAAACATAAAAATAGTCATATTTGTTTTTATACTAATACAGAGCTGGGTAAGTGGATTTATACTTTGCACTAATAGTTCTGTTACAAGACTTCACTGTTTGTTGCTTTTATCACCAATTTGACCCGATCTCAGAAGACAGGGCTTTTATTCAGAGTATATGGAAATCTCTTGCACGAAACATCAGAAGACATGACCATTTCATTGGACGATCTTCGCTGAGAGGCCATTGATTGGGATAGCATTAACACCTCTTTCAGAAGACATCAGAAGACATGGCCATTCCATTAGGCAATCTCAATAGAGGGGTAATGTATTGAAAGAGTAGGACTTCTTTCAGGAAACACCAGTAGACATGGCCATTCCATTTGCAATAAAGATTTCGGTTGCTATAAGTAAAAGCCATCTGCACATATCCACAAGCAGCCTGTCATGGGGCATGTACAGACTGAAAAGGCCAGGTTGGTGGGCTCTATTAATGCCAAGTAACAGGGCATGGCATACTCAGTGGAAGGCAGTGCACTGGGAAACATGACATTGTTGGTGGTCTCCAGCAAGTGGTTGGTGGTCTTACAGGGTTCTCTAACTTCTCTCAAGTGCTGCGAAGCTGCCAACTTTTACCAGGGCTAAATGCACCCCCTTGAAACTAAATAGCATTTACAAACCATAGATAATTTCAGCAAACCGTAAAAGGAAGAAAACTTGTGGTGGAAATCATAACTATCAGGTAATATCTGAAAATAAAATATCTGAAACTTCTAAACGTTTGATAGCAATTGACAAAGAGGGCACTTCAAGTATATTAAATTTCTTAAGTAAATCTTGTACCTTTCATTTCATTATTGTTCATTCTGGATAAGCTTTGGGTGGAGGATACATAATTGCTGCTTAAGCCTGAAATAACACGTCTCTTCATTAATTTACACCAATTTTAACCAACTCAACAGCTATTTAGGGAATGCATAGCAGTAGACTTGAAATAAAAAGCACAGACCGCCTATTGTGAGATGGCATCGAACAGCTGTTCACACTCCATGAGCTGTAGTTTTCGGGACAGATTTATGGTATTTTATGTCACTGATGGTTTAAAGTGGCAAAGATGTCTCATAATTCTTATATATAGAAATATGTACACATATGGACTGATATAAGTAGGATACGGTAGGATTTTTACCTAATGCTCTCAAGTAATTTAGCAGTTTAACTAGTATTTCTCAATAATTCTGAGACACGGTTGTGGTTTTGCCCGTGGTAACTGCCACATGCACACACACACACACCAACATGCATGCACCCCCCCTCCAGGAGATCACTTGATCATTCTGACGAAAAAGTATTTTTTTTAAAACTCACAAGACGATTAGGATGAATACCTCATTACAGCGCATACTTACCAGAAGGGACTTGTGTGTAGAAAGTGCGCGCCCACACACGCAAACACATAGACATGCACACGCACAGCGCATGCCTACATAAAGAAACATACAAACATACCCACCGAAACAAACAGACACCCTATGAAACGTTCTCCACCAGTGCCATAAATATATAATTCTATCTATGCTTATAAAAGAGCCTGTGATAACGTGTATAGATATCCTCTGTGATATGTGAATTAGAGGTGTGTGAAATTTGCATAATTTGCTTTTGTGTAATTGCATAAGAATCGAAATCCTTTATCTTTCGCTATATTTTAGCTCAAAATGCGCTCTCATGTAAGATTTGAGACTAAAGCACTTTCAAACAAAAGCAATAAGAACAACAGCCCCTCGTGTGCTGTTGTTCTGGTGAATAGACAGTACATTTTTACTCTGAAAGGTGCGTCCACAGTGAATGTTTTCTGCCAATGTAATTAGGTAAAGTGGCACAATGGCATAAATTCAGGAATTGTGGATACCAAGGTTAATGCAAAATTCCTTAAAGTATGTGAATTGCGCTAGCATAATGTAAATTTAGTCCAGCTCTAACGTGAATTTGTGACTTTCATGCAATTTTTAGATCCATAAAACAGGCACTAAACTTCTCAGGCTTTCACAGCTTAGCAATAAGTAAGCATTGTAAATAACAGGAGACGAAATGGATGAAAATGTCAGTCATCATGAGCCATCGGAGTAGATTTTTTTCCTTAACTGGATAATCACCATAAATTAGGCCCTTTAGAAATGTAAACTACAATGGGGAAATTCTCAAAAATGTGTACTTCGTTTGCCTTATTTTCACCAATGGACAATTGTTTCACGCAGAAAATTACTTAATGTTGTTAAGTGACATTTTTTACTCGAAACCGTCCACCTCTGGTATCTCGTGCGACATTTTTATACAAGGCCTGCACTTGCATGAAAAAAAAACACATGGTAATTACAAACTACGTTTCATTTTAAAAGCTTAATTTTGTGTAATTTGTAAATTTTGTATTGCATTTCACGAAAATAAAACGCAATCTCACATACCTACATAAAAGGTAACTTTGCATTTGTATTTTTTGAAGACAGGTTCATTTCCTTGCATTTTGAAAAACTTTCTTGTGTACTCATCCGTCCAGTGCATCAGGAAATAGCACCACATTTTGGGGTATTGTTGTGAATTTTTGATCCGAGAATCGAGCCGTCTTTCCTGTGTGATGGAACTGTTGTATAAAACTCATATATATATATATATATATATATATATATATATATATATATATATATATATATCTTAAACCCAACACTTTTTAAGGATAGTTGAAAGGGTGTAATTGGCAAGAAAACAATAATACTAAAGGTAATTAATGTCCTCACTTTACTGATTTTCTGCGCTAAAAATAGGTAGTCGAATAAAAGCACTCCCTTCTATGACAAAATGTCTGTAGACATTTCATAGGTTTATGCTACCTCTTGGGATAGCTGATTCAAGTTTTTCACAGTTGGGACAGTTTAGGTCTGGCCTATTTAAAAAAAACACATGGTTTGCCAACATATAGGGTTTTGAGAGGTTTGACTACCTGTGTGATCAATGTTTTTTGAAGATGGTTGCATTCAGTGGAAATAACACTTTTTAAGTGGACCCATGCAGAATTCCCTTTCATAGTATCTTGCAGTTGTGAAGGCCAAACTTCGGTGTAGAAGCCACCACACAGGCAGATAGTAAGTTGTCTTCTAAGGAACGTTTTCTATGTACTATGCAACACATTTGCCATGAGGATTGTTTAACAATAGCTTGTTTTTTTAAATATTTAACCTAACTCTCAGTGTGGTATCCATGCATCGTATTCACAGATGTGGGTGTTACTCACCAGTGCCTATTATATTGACCACAGTCGGACACAAAATTAATTAGTCCCATTATGATTTAAACCTGTACAGATGTCTCTCAAATTTTGGAGGCTGGTGTTTTAATGTACTGAGCTCTCTTTCCATCTGTCTTGTTCTGCTGAAACTCCCTCGATGCACACCCTCCAAAGGACATTTATTGCTATTCGTTACTTCACCAGTTTTTTAGTGACATAAACGGCCTCTCCAATTTGCAAATATGACCTTTAGTATTATTGTTTTATAGACAAATACAGTCTATATATATATATATTTATATATATATATATATAGACTGTATTTGTATATATATATACATATATATATATATATATATATATGAGTTTCACACAAATGTTCCATAACACTATATCAACGGCTCAATGTTGGGACCAGGAATGCCACAATAATTCCCCCGAAGCCCTTTGCTGACCCACTGGACAGATAAGTACACAAGCGAGTTTTCCAGAATGTAAGGAATTGCACCTGTCATCAACAATAAAAATGCAAAGTTACTTTGTATGTAGATATGTGACCTGCGTTATTGGTCTACATGACCCGACATTGGGGCTTCAGCTCTGGTCTCAAGCAAGATGGAGGCCACACCAAAGGCTTAATTGACATAAGATGGTAGGCTCAACTTTGGCCTACCAGAAACAAAATGGAGACCGGAGCACTGCCCTGCGCGAGTCAAGATGAAGGTCTGAGTTTCAGCGAACTGCTGCTCAGTCCTGAAGTTTATCTCTCAGGATTAAGACTTACTCGAAGCTACGTGGGCAGTTCGAGAAAAAAGGCTTCACAGTGGTTGATACACCGTTCCTAGCCTATTTTGGAGTAGAGCTGATATGAGCAGTATTGGACTACACCAGGACTGTTAGCAACAGTCAGCTGTAAGCGGGATACCCCAGACATGATGTCTAGCCATTCAATAAGTGAACCTGCACAATGAAATTGACACAGTGTTTAAAACCTGTTTATTTTTAAAGAATGTTTGTTTTACACATCCGTAACTCATGCGGGACAGAGTAGTGGCAGTGCTAACATGATGCACAAATATTGTGTACTCTACTGGATTGTGAGGCCTGTCAAGGGCCATCGAAACAAAACTTCAGCCAGATCAGCTAATATCTGGACTTCAACGGTCAATTTGACGACTGAGAATGCTCCAGACTTCTGGGCCTTTACACTGGAAGAGACAGAGGGCCAAACTCAGCAACGGCCTGCGGTGGCTTCATTTGCACAGCAGTGTTTTTTTTATACACTGTAAGAACAACGCATTTAAAACCAGCAACAACCAAACCAGTACAAGAGTTGTGGAGCAAGCGACCTACTCGAACCATTCACGCACACCCCCTGACCTCACTCAGTCGCATTACAATTCTGTTGCAAGTACCCAACTGTTAAAATGTCTACTACATTGGACTACAATTTAGGAAGCCTGGTTCCTGATATTTAAATATTGACCAGGTCATTTGCCAAAAATGTTTTTTTATTTTCTCCAAGATGAAGTGCATAAGATAGGAACACACTATAAAACATAAGTTGTGAGGGAGTATTAAGCAAATTGACTTGCAACTACTTGCAGACGGGACAAGCTCCTTGAAGCATTTACATTGAGACCCTGGTGGTACACAAATAATAAAACCGGGCCTACAAAAAATACATTTAGCTTATCCCAGTCAGGAACCCCTCAGACGAAGCAACTTAAGGTTTAGCAGCAAAGAAGGGAACTAGTGAAGCTGAGACCGAAAATGCACTTGTAAGAATGTTCACTGTTCCACCTGAATTCGATTTCTTTTAGATAAAACTCTGCTCTCAGACTTCCCTGGCTAATAACTTTATGCGGTATAATTGTAATAACTATTTTCCTCACAAAGAGAACCTTTTTGTGTTCTTTCACGCTGCACTGATATACATATAAAAATGAGAGACCTTGAGTCCATATTTGCAGAGTTCAATAACGTCGTTGCTGTCGTGGGGAACCCAGGGGGGTTATATAACTACGATGCTGCGTTAGCTAGAGACGTGCCCCACAGAACAGTACACATATAAAGATAGCGTTATGGGTGGCAAGATAATCCCAGTTAAACAAGGCTTTGTTTCCAATTAAAAACACACCCAATGTTTAGCCCCTTTCTATTTTCTGAAGGGTTGACACTCACAAGTATGTCCTATTTTAGAAGAAAGAGGGAACACTATATTTCACAAAAGGAGAGTGGTTTTCGATGTGTAGCTACTGCAACAACTGTTAGATATAAATCAGAGCAAATATATCTCCAAGAAATTATAACCCTTTACTATAATGATGCCTTATGTGTGCTTTTATACAAGTCTTACTGTCACGGCCTCGTTGCTTTCTAGCACTGTTAAAAAAAAATTGTACGTTTTATTTACCTCCGAATGATGAAAGACTGAGTCAGTCCCATCAAGATGTCTGCCCGTGATTTAAAAGTTGCATACATCTCTGCAGTAGGTGGGTGAACCCACTGAGCTTTCCATTTCAAAACTAGCTGCTATCTGAAAAACCACAATGTCATTACTTACACTTAAATAAGACATTGTGTACGAGTATCCGTGCATGTCACCATCTTCATGTTCCTTTACGTAGTTGCGTTGATTACCTTCAGGTAGCATCTAGGCACTCAAACACTACGATATTAGGAGTAGCTGATGACAGAAGCACACTTGTGTTCATCTTTTAAACTGTTTTCGCACCTCTGAACAAAGAGGTGCCAGGTGAAGGCATGTTACTGAACTAGCACCACAATATGCAGATAGAAGCACCCCTTTTTCAAGAGTGCCATTGGAAGCTTTGAGGCACCTGTACACCATTGCGCAAATGAGATACGTGACATCAGAAGCTGCATTAGAATAGTTACATATGTACACAGTGCTTTAAATGGAAAAATAGAAGTGCAGGTACTCTCTATCAGAGTACCTGCTTGTTTCTGAGAAGTGCCGGTACTCTCCAATTAAAAGTATTACGTTTTTCTTGAGATATGCCGGTACTCTGCCTCTCAAAATAAAAAAGTGCCGGTACTCAGTACCGGAGAGTACCGGCCCATTTAAAGCACTGTTACAGTGATGAAAAACTCAGCAATCTAGCATGCATCGTTACCTCGTATTCTTTTCATAAATACCACTCGGTGACTCTCTTTTGTGTGAGGGGCCATTGCACAAGCTGCTGCCTGGCAGAAAATGTAAGCACCCGCTTAATCCATCAACAATCATTCAAGGGGCTGAACCGCAGATGTAGATTCCTGGGAGCTCAGGGCCCTCGACTCTACATTAAGATTGAAGCCCGACTCCAAATGATCCCGGGATCTCCTCTATACGTAATTATTTACATTTACTTTCTAAGTAAACTCCAGACAATTATGAGGTCACGCTAAAAGAATTAGGCCTGGACAATTTTTTAATTATGCCAGCAAAATTCACAAAATTCCAGTAACTCACCTTATTCAAAATTTATGATATTTCTAGAAATATTGCATGAAGCAATTTTGCAATTTTTTTTAAAAAACACATACCTAGCACAAAAAAAGCCTAGTAAAGACAAAAGTTGGAAACTGGTTCACAATGAAAATGTCTTGCCAAGAGGCAGTTTCTGCTCATACCAGTCTCATACTAGTATCTTTCAATGCTTTGTTGTGAACATAAAAAACGTCACACGCGATACCAGCAAAAACCCACAATTCTCCATGAAAGAATATTTCAGGTCATTTTCATGGAATTTCATGAAAAAAGTGACACAATGTTGCACACTCCCTCAAAGGAATATTAGACAGGAGCACTTGCCATATCTCATTAGACTAAGACGTCCACTGCCTTTTTCATCTGACTATGCATCGTTATCGCCCTCTAGAACCCTGGAGTAATCATATAGCAACATGTAAACCTTTATAACACTTCAAAGTAATTCAACACTGTTCCAGCAGGGCAACGGTTTGTTTTATGCATTATAAAACAGGGTAACTAATATATTCAAAGGTTTAGTCTACGTTCCAAAATGTAGCATTTTCAATAGACGTTTAGCAAATATATAGTTAACTCTCCCAGCTCAAGAGAGTCATTATACGAAGAAACAGAAATAAAATGAAAGAATCAGTTGTATAATTACAGAGCTACACTTACACCAGCCACCAACATTAAAAACACGTTGCACTGTAGAGCCTATACTATTCTGAGGCCAAAGCACAGATCTACTCTGAAAAGTACCACAAGCCTGCCACTAAAACTAGAAGGGACTCCGCCCCCTTTCCACTCCGAGGGCATAATCACTGGCCATAATGTGCACTTTTGGGATAAAATCATCCCAGAGGCATTTGCTTCTGGGGTCAGGCAGAGTACTAACTGGGTTTCTGCTGAGGCAGAAAAATATCCCTTTTCTGTTGGTCTGTTATTAAGCTAAAGACATACTTAGTAGAGAAAGTATAAAAATATAGGTAATTCAACATATGCATTAAGCGGAATAGAGGGTATCCACCCAAACTTTGACCGAGGCATGGAATACTGTAATGTGTAATTTTGAACTTTCCAGTTTCTAGGCACTGAACGCCCATTGCCTGGCTGGGATCGAAAAAGTAAGCCGTGTGTTTCCTCTGTTGCTGAGGAGCTCTTTAAACAGAGTGATAGGTGCACGGATCAAAGAAAGTGTAGATTTACACGGTCGTGTTTTAAATGTTTGTCTCAAGACGTTGTCTCGGTGTTGCCATTTTTACACGATTTTACAAGTATTAAAAGAAAAGCCACGGTTACAAAATTTCACTAAATATGTGATCAGGAGTCCAACGCAATTTGTGTTGTGGAAGGAGATGCCCTGTGTTGGCGAAGCTGTCAAGTATGGACTCGGCGATATGAAATGCAATCGTTGCTTCCGCCTTTCTACAGGCTGCGATTGTAGGCTTTTTGCGTTCTGCATCCTCACTGTGTGATTGTAGGCTTTTTGCGTTCTGCATCCTCACTGTGCGATTGTAGGCTTTTTGCGTTCTGCATCCTCACTGTGTGATTTTAGGCTTTTTGCGTCGTGCATCTTTCCCTTCTGCTTCAACGCTGGAAGCACTTAGAAACAGGTTTAACTCCAGTATTGAGCACTGTACAGAAACTCAGAATAATCAATTGTGTTTGGGGTAATGCTCAAAGAATATACTGTACCCTGTGCCTTAAAAGCCTTTTTACCTGCTTCTGTCGCTCATTTTCAGTCTCCTTTGGAATCCTCCATTCCAATATATTTCAAACCCTCCTTTTGTATGTTGAATCTTTTCCAAATTGGGTGTGACAGATTTACAATGCACCCTTGTGCCACAGATCTGAATGCCTTTGGATCTCAGAATTGGAGATGAGTAACATTTTCTGGACCAGTTTTTGAAAAGTCTCCTCAGAGCTAGCTAAGAACGTCCTCCAACAAGTACAACGTTTTTGAAGATTGCTGTAATGTGAAAATAGAATTACAACAGCAACAACAATAGGGCTACTAAAGGCTGGTCGACTGAAACTCTGACTGCAGAGCAGATAGAAAAATGCTGGCATGAATTACGACGTACTTTGGGCGGGAAGTCAAAGACTTGGATGGGCTACAATACACATGCCTTATTTATCTATGTGTCTCTCCCCAACAAGGGGTCACTCTCTTGCCTCTAGGTTCAATTCTGTAAGAAAAGTTGTCTCACGTTGTCGCTGTGCTAGCTTCAAAAGGCTCCTTCACACACACTTCCTGAAGACAGACTATGTAATACTACAGCAGTGCCAAAATTGCACTGCTTGGCGGGTGTAAAACCTAATTTTTGCACAACCTAGTGTCAGCAAAAACATACCTTTGTTTTATGCCACTTTGTAAAATTACATTTTCTACTGACTGATAAGATGGTGAAAATATCAATGCACACTTGCAGAGCTTCAGTGCACAATTTATTATTTGGTTTTGAAAATGATGACCTGTATGCAAGGCTGCAGCAGACTAAAAATTAAAATAGACCTTTGCAAATGGAAGAAGTTGCCAAGGCCTTTTAGCAAAGTTTCTTACCTTTCAAAGACCAGGTCCTGTTGGCTAAAAAAAACAAAAAAACAAACAAAGCGTGACTAGGTTTGCAAAAACAAAAATAAAAAGCGGATGTATCTCCAAGACAAGACATTTTCATATGTCGCGAGCTCCTTCAGAGAGCCTATTGATTGTAAACAGTTTATTGACGAAGGACGCCTATACTCTAAGCTATCCTCTCAAGAGATAGGGCTGCAAATTAAATTTACATCTGTATCAATAATTTTATTGATTTCAGAAAATACACTGGAGCATTGACAAACATGCATCGTTAAAATTATTTGGGTAGTATTGGGACTTTTGAAAAGATTAAAAAATGCGCTTGTGCTGAGAAAGTGAGCGTGTCTGATCATATAGTGCATGGCTTGTATAAATAAAATCAGAATTAGTTTACATGTCAGCTTTGGCAATTCACATTTCTTTCCCTGGGTTGGCAGCCATACCATGCATCATGTTACAATGAGCACACTATTCCGATACGCAGACGGCTTATATATAAACATCTTTAAATAATAAAGGTTCACTTTAGCTGTACTGGAGACCGTTTCATTAAAATATTTAAAGGAAAACCCTTACCCATTACTACCTGGAAATATTATTTTCGAGTTTTAACTTCGAAGTAGATCCTTGAATAAAAATAAACAACATAGTACAGGTGTAATATTCGAATTTTACCTTCGCCTTCAATTCTGACGGCTAGCATACTGACAACCCCTTCTAACATTACCAACAATAGGGAAATAGAAGAACTGAGATTCAAGGAGCTAAAGCAATTTGCCCAGAATCACACATTGTGACCACCTAGTGATGTCACAATTTCAGGTCGTGTTGCAGCAAACCTAAATTAGCCCTAGGGTCGATTCTCATCAGTGACCACTAAAGAGCAGACCAGAATAATATAATTTAATCAGAAATAACACACAAAATATGCAAAATGCACTGTTTCTGCCATGAACTTTCATATATTTGTTAATAAATTCGGTGTCAGTCTTGTTAAAATTGAGAACTGAGTGGATGATGACGGTGTCCTTAAAATGTTTTCCTTTTAGTTTTGGTGTTAGCCAAGTCTTTTTGATTTTACTAAAATAATATGTATGATATACTTACTTAAAGGGGCTTTAAGCCACCGTTCTTCGCCCATTGGTCTATTGCTGTGTCATTCTCATTTTGCTTGCGCCCACTGCAGCAGACAACATAGGGCAATGGGTCAGACTACTTAAGCCACTGGTTTACTTCATCTTGAGTGACTGCATTTTGCTCTTTGACAAGGTGCACATCTGCTCACAAAGTAGTTCCCTTTAGTGCCAGTGTTCCCTGGTGTGATAGTAGGAAGCATTGGAAGTGAGCACAGGGTGTCGCCTTCCAATGGTGCTGTAAATTCCTTTTGAAGTGGAATGCTGCTGTCTCACACTATACCATATTGTGTTTGTGGAACCAGTTTCACCAATGGTTCTTTAGTAAACTTTTCCCAGGAAGAAAACCCAACATTATCATATTTAATTTGTAGTACATGTAACAGTTTTATTTAAACATAGGTGGGGTGTAACTTGGGTATTAGTATCCAATATTTTTACTGCAAACCACCTTTCATAACTTCTTTCCATCTTCTTTCTTTCCTTTCTTTCTTTTCTCCTTTCCTTCTTCCTTGCCCTCTGTTGTATTCCTTCTTTTTTGTCTTCTTTCCTTCTTTGTTTTTTGCCTTCATACCCTCTTTCCTTCTGTTTGCCTGTCCTTTTTACTTTGCCTTCTTTCATTTCCATTAATTTAGTAAGGAAGGAGGGTTATTAAAATATGCTGAAGGATGTTGCTCTTCAAGATAGCTATATTTTATATTTCCTTGTGACAGACCAAATTTCTTCCATAAAGATTTATGTCTGATATTATCTTTCCCAAAAGCCTTATATGAATTGGTATATAAAAACTCTCAATACAATTTCATTCATTGTTAAGCCATTGAAATATAGATATACAAATATATGTATTTATGTACATTCTTGAGCTTTAAAGGTAGTCCCTGGGCCAAAATTGAAAGGCAGCTTATAACCAAAATGTGTAGTTTCCTGAACACAAATGTGCAAGCATTAATTGACTGCATCCTATAACTCGCATGATTGACCTGTAAATCACAACTTGCACACCAATCACAATCTGATGGCGCCACAATATTTATCCCAATAATTAAGAACATCTAAAAGCACCACCAAGTAAAACATTACACATACAAAAACCAATAAATCACCGTACATTCATTGTAGCTTGTTAGTGTTAAAGGTAATAGGATATGTAAATGCACCTCTTACATCAAGGCTAAGATCAAAAAGATTATGTATCATGTTCGAGTTATGGTTTACATCCCTGTTGTGCCAGTTATGGATTGTAGTCCTACCCATAACTTGTAATTTTCAAAAGTTACTCACTTTAACTGTGATTTGTTTGGTGCATTTATTATAAGGTTATTTTTAAACAAATGTTAATGTGTTATAACCAAATATAACCATAACTTCTCTCTAACCCAGAGGTCTTCAATCTGTGGGTCGCGACCCCCAGGGGGGCCGTGAAGCCCTGGAAAGGGGGTCACGCATTCCCCCAGCCGATCGTTAACTTTCATTGATTTTGTACACGGAAAGAGGAAATACCTCTCAGGATTGTTTTTGTTCAGGAAGGCGCTCCTTGCTGCACAAAAACAACCCTGCCTACTTTGGCGCTAGGCAGCAATTTGTGCAGGGGGAAAAGGCAGGAATGCACTGTATTTCATAAATACGTCCATTCCTGCTCTTTTGTATTGGCGTAGGGCAGTGTAGCAAGAATACTTGTGGCACTGTCCTACGCCGAACCCTCATAAATGATGACCTTTGTTTTTAGCCAGGCCCTTGACCACGCCCACACACTCGCTGACCTTTGGTCTGCTAAACACTGTTTCATATTATTTCCTCACTGTAAAAATGATTTGCAGTGGGGATTGGGGATGTTTATGATTGTCGATAATGAGTAGTACCAGGTTCTAGAAAATTTTGTCAGAAGCGGGTCCTTATGCCTAAAAAAAACTTTTGAGAGGGGGTCCCGGCATCAAAAGGTTTGAAGACCTCTGCTCTAACCTTTGTTGTGAAGTTACTGTAGTTAATTGTGGAAGTATTTGATTTGGTGTCTCTTTTGGAGATTTAGGAGGTTGTCTGCATTTGTGGTATTGTAAAGTGGCCAGGGATATTCAATTGCTTCTTTTACACTTATTAATTTCATTTATGATCTTACAGAGGTTATTTTGAAACCAAAGGTAGACATCTTGCATTTTCTTTACATTTAAGGGTCCAGAGAACATGAAAACCAGTGCTTTTGACCACCAAAATTAAAAAGAGGGTTGTGTTGCTTTAGAAAATCTGAATGAGCATCATACAAGTCTTGGAATTGCTACATTTCAGACTATATATATATATATATGTATATATATATACATATATATATATATATATCTATATATATATATATATATATATATATATATATATATATATATCTATATATATATAGCGTTTTGGTTTTCCAAATTAAAGTTCCATCTACCCTTAGCCAAAACTGCAAACAGAATTACACCAGATTTACCAGAAAGCTAGATCTTCTAGCTGGTAACATCTATATAAGATAAACTTGGTTACATGATAAGACTTTAGGGTGTAAAATCATATTTTTAGAAAACTGGCCCCACAGTATTTCCTCGTCTTTCCAACAATTTACAGGCGAAAAGTAAAATTTTTGAAAGAATGCCACTAAGTTCAGTTAGAAAATACTGGCAGGCAAATTAGCAAATGTTTACATAAAATATATATCAGGGATGTTAGGGGATGTTTAAAATATGTTTTTATTTTATCTTGTGATTTGTATACTGCCTCTACAGGCAGTATTTAACTAACTTGCTCAGTCAATAGAACTGATTGATAGGAAATGCATTTTAAGAACATTCATAGATTGAGCAAATTACGTACCATCTACTATCTAGTTAAAAAGGTTGTCACCAAGATCTAGATTCGCAGATGACATTTACCACTTTGCCTGTCTACAGACTGGAAAAAATATTTTTTGGGCATGACCCCTTTAAAAAAACATAGATTAAATTGTACAGATCATTCTGCGATTAAGTAAATTATGTTGCTCGTTGTACATAAGGAGCGGTGTCCTAGGAGCAGAAGTGGAGACTCCCCTAAGTCACTAAAGGATGAACCTGATTCTGCAATCTCCCTGCCATAACTTCCACCACAGCATTAATGAACTAGTGATGAAAAGGAAGATGCAGTGTAGGCAGGTAATAAAATAGCTGCTTCCTTCATCGTGCACCCCATGACACCAATGCAGGACATGCGCATTGGTGTACATCTTAATGCTCACACCACTAAATTAGGAGTCGGTCAAAAGTAAATTGATTAAATTTTCATGTACTCCAACTTTATTGGACTGTTAAGGGAAATGCACTCACAGCCGCCTGGCTCACAGAAGCCCATATGTACTAAAGTTGCAGATGCCCATGTGCGGTCAGTGGTGGATCCTTCGCTATGGTGGAGTAGCGTCACCCCCCGCCAGCAGCAATCGCTGCAAAACCTTTAACAATGAAAGATAATAAACTAAGTTTATTATCTTTTCATTGTTAAAGGGGCGGGGCATTGGGGGTGACAGGGATGAGGGGAGTGCACTGTGCACTCCCCTCAGTGCGCATGTATGTTTGGCCGGCCAAACGCACAGGGCTCTCTCCAGCCTGGCACTGTGATGCCGGGCTGCAGAGAGCAGGCACAGGCTCCCAATGCCTCGGAGCACCCTGGCTGGGAGCTGCCAGCCAATCCTAACGCTGCTGTGAGCAGTGTCAGGATTGGCCGCAGGGCAGGCTGGGAGCCTCTGCCTATGGGGAGACGGAGGAGCAGCGGTGTGGCGCGGTGTGGAGGTAAGTTGTTTATATTTAATTTATTTCTTTTTTCAATCCCCCCATGCGCCACCCCGCCCCTTGCAGCCCCCAGGAGGCGCAACTGCGTGCTGTATTGATGTGCAAGGAAGACTGGACTGCTCAGCTGTCCCCTGCACGAACCCCCTGGTTGTAAATCCAGGCCTACATATGAGCAAACTGCTGCTCGCAGGTGTCCGAATGAAGTCTTGTCATTCTGTCCTTGATATTCAAACTCAGTAGTGGAAACCTGACATTTTGAGAAAGGACGGCCATTAAATTGTTCCTGAAAAACAAAATATTTACTAATAGGTGGGTTCAGAAAGGAATTCTTTAGTAGGGTTGGTTTTGTGCAGTCGACTACAAATAGTGTGCTTTAGTGGTGTTTCAGAGTGTGTGGCCAGTGATTTGCACCTCATGCCGGTCTTTATTGTGGCATTGCACCGACATCTTATCCTAGGTGTGCCTTTGGTGTGTTAGCAGCACATTCGCTGTATGCGCCCCCTGTGTGCACTCACTAGGTATGCCTACTGTGCGCACTTGTTTTGCAGTCAATACTTCGTAGTATGACAAGTACCGGCCCACGACCCTAACAGAAAAGTGAAGTAACATTGCCAGGCCCCGGCCACACCCAACAAAGAAAAAAGTGGACCAAAAATGAATTGCCAGCTGAAATAAGTAATCGAAATAAAAATGTAACAGAACTGTGGGTAAGACAACCCCAAAGTACAAGGAATACAAAGTAATTTTGATTTGGAAAAATAGCCAATCAAGGTAGCTAAAAGACAATTTACCTTTGGTTTTATAACTTGCAAAGCAATTGCTGCTGATTTGACAAAAAGGACAATTTTCACCGTGGCTGCCATTAGATGGGTCTTAAATTAAAATGCAAAAATACCTGATCTGCACCCCAAAGTGGGGCAGCCGAGCGACAACACTCTGGAGTGTTGCCAAAGAAGAAGCACAGTACTAAATTCTGGAATCGAAATGCCTCTTCTCAAGGACCAGAGCTTATGACAGTTAGAGAGTCAATAACTGGTTCCCAAATAAGTCCACAGAGAAAGTGGCTTTCAAAACAAAATTTGTAGTTCAAAAATTATTCTTTCAATGTTAGAAGCAAATATATTAAAAAAGGCAACCTACGAGTCTTTGAAAATATATATCATACCAAACCTTCAAAGAATCACCGAAAAATACCACATTAACATTTTATGATTAAATTATTTTATAACAAGAAAAAACTGTAAAATGGGTTCGTCATAATCGTTTCATCAGTGGAACCAAAAGAAACATAAGGCAAATGGTTCTGTATCATGAAGTAGTGTGTATGTCTTCTACACATTACTCTCAGGTGTTAGGTGCAGACGCCATTGTTCATCTTTTTCAGACTTCTACTAAGTTGATAATGTCAGCCGAGTCACTAGTCCGTAAACAAGAATGAGGTAGAATGATTTAGTTGCTTCGTGGTCCTTTGTTCAACATGTTAAATCTTGCTAGGATTACTGTTTCTTTAGTAGTTTCTAATTTCCTCTTTATCTAAGTCATTCTCATGTTTTTGTGTTCACTCTGGCACTGGAATACAAACACTAACATTTTAAAATGTACTCTAATCTTTTCATGTTTCTCATACATTTTTATAAGCCCTTCTTGAAAAGTATTTTCTGACTAAAGCAGTGTTTTGTAGCAAGTCCAGTCCTCACAAAAAAAACTTTAATTTGCTTCTTCTACAAAATATACTTTTGTTGAGATGGTTCACTCGCTTTCATTATAAACTTCACAGAGTGTGTGTAAAAGCGAAGTTACCAACTTTGCACATTTCTTCCGGGATAAGGGCCCAGTGAGCTGAGCACTCGCTGCTGACAAAGCAGTCTTCTTGAGGTCAGAAGATTAAGAGGCATATTTATACTCTGTTTGCGCTGAATTTGCGTCAACATTTTTGACACAAATTCGGTGCACACCTAACACCATATTTATACTTTGATGCCCGACGCCGCGAACGTTAAAATTCAGCAGTGTGCGTAATTTTCTGGATGCGTGAAACCGCCTTGCGTTAATGACATGAAAGGTAGGCGTTCCCGTACAAAAAATGACTTTAAGGCATGTGCGCCTTATTTATACTCCGGTGTCATTTTGACTCACAGAAGGGGGCAGGCCTTAAAAAATGGCGCCCAGCCTGATTTGCCCCGTTTTTTAACGCCTGGGTGAGGGCAGGCGTTAAGGGCGCTGTGGGATCATTTCCATGGTCTCTGACCATGGAAGCAGTCCACAGGTGCCCTTCCCTGCCCCCAGGGGCACCCCCTGCCACCCTCGCCCACCCCTGGCGGATACCCATGGATGGGGGGACCCATCCCAGGTAAGTACAGGTAAGTAGAGGTAAGTAATTTTTTTTTTTTAAGTGCCATAGGTGGGCCTAACTTGGGCCCCCCTACATGCCACTGTGCCCAATGACCATGCTCAGGGGACAGAAGTCCCCTGGGCATGGCCATTGTGCAGGGGGGCATGACTCCTGTCTTTCCTAAGACAGGAGTTATTTCAATGGGGGTTGTGCATAAAAAAATGACGCAAGTCCGGTTAGAGCCATGATTTTTTACTCTAACCTGACTTGCACCATTTTTTGACGCACAAACCCCCATTCTTCCCTACGCCTGCGTTGCCCAGTTAGAGTCTTTTTTTTTTTTACTCTAACCAGGCCGCAGAGCCGGCTAACGCCAATCCATAAATAAGGCGCCCTCCTGGCACGTTGGAATGGCGTTAGCCGGCAGTAAATCTTTTGAAGCAAACCAGCGCTGGCGCTGGTTTGCATCAAAAAGTATAAATATGGGCCATATTTTTTACGTTTGTGCCGCTTTTGTGTCAAAAAATGATGCAAATGCGGCGTTAAAAAAGTATAAATATGGGACTAAATCCCTGTAAGGCAGACTCAGCCTCCCATCCCTGCCAGGCATGTAAGTTAAGTATCATAAATCAGGTACAGAAACATCTGTCATTTTATTCAATTAGAAACCACAGAAGTGTAAAATTTTGCGTTCTATTAAACCAAGTAATTAATATTCGCACACTCGTAACTCTGGGTTACAGTACCAGCTGCATTTACTCACACAAGACTGCAGCCTATTTTAAGATGAGAGAAGGATGTTTACATTGTGATGCGTCCCACAGGTTAACCCGTTACTCTCTTCACTCTCTCATGGGTTTGGACGGCAGGTTGTATGAGCCACCACCTCCTGTCGCAAAACAACCACAGTGGAAACCCAGTACCCAAAACATAACAAATCATTCTTTACAGTGAAGTCGGCCCTCACGCACTCCAGTGGAGGATCTGAGTCGGGCAAACACCAACCACAGTCACACAGTCTGCATCCAGGAATTTGAATGAAGTGTTAACTGGGCCAGCTTTAGGGCGGTGTGACTGGTACAGTCGCACCCGGTGCTGACTTTGGTTAGAGGGGTGGGGGGGGGGCTTTGGGTTTAAAATAACTATTGGTTTAAAAGCAGATGGATTTCCTTGTACATCCAGCAGTTTTCAGGCGACAATAAAAATGTCAAGAGCACTCTGGTGATTAATGTTCCTACTGATGAGAGGTGGGAATTTTGTCTAGTGGTAGTTTTGAGTCATCCTAAAGCAGGGAGGAGGGTTAATGTGCCTGCTGCAAAGAATGTGTACCATACAGATCACAGAACTGAGTGTGAGTGAACGCTATAGAAAAAGGAAATGCATGTCAGAGAGAGGCTATGGAGAGATGAGGTGCACTGTTGAAAAGTGGTAGTGAGGGAATTCATGATGAAGAAGATTATTGGGAGGGGAGGTGGGAGTGGGAGAGGCACCAAGAATGACTGTTGCACCGAGCACCCCCAGTGCTACAGCCCGCTCTGAGAGTGACATAAAAACATGTAACAAATCAAGTTGCTGCTTTGTATTTTGTGCCTTTCTGACTGTTAAAGAGGGGCATGCCTATCATTAGTGTAGCAGGTGTAAATACTTTCCAAAAGTGAATTTGTACTTTTGAGTTTCATTTTTTCTCCATGAGAAAATATAACATGCACACAAACCACTTCAACCCCATAACTTTGCGGGTTGTTCCCTTCCCATTAATATTCACTCCTGCTATGACTAGTAGTAAATATCTGAATGTAAAATATAGGAGTAGCCCAGAAGCCCAAGCACATCAGTCATGACACTCTTTTTCAGGTGGCTGTGCATATGTGATCATGAAAAATACCAGCACTCACAGTGCAAGAGATTTTTTTTTAAAAGTGTACAGACCCACCGCTCTATGCTGTATGCATTGGTGACTGAAAGCAAAATGTGAATGACACTTGAACGGATCAATGGATGGAGAGGGCTGACTGAAAGCTCCTGTGGGTATGCTTATATTTATTAATAATGTCACACATTTTTGGGAAAGCATGACTGGCAAAACCACTAAAGCTGCCTCTAAGCCAGACCCAAAATAAAAGCTGCTGCATACTCTTTAATTATCCTACAAGCAAATGCACACAGTTTGGACCAATAAACTCACGTAAGAGATTAGGCCAGCCCTTTATAATGGGCTGGAGCTATCACCAAATCTAAAACCAAAATTTGTGTTGTACCTTGGAGGCCACCATCACAAGTGAAACACTTATTAATGATATCTCACAGACCAGCACTCAGTAAAAAGACTATTTAGAAGGGCCAGGCCATTGCTGGTGGTGCATCAACATGGTTTCATCACAAGGCCAACATTAGGACCATTAATGCACTGCTTACTTGCCTGTGCCTGTTAAAACGAGTCAAAACAATTCAGAATCTCACCACCAAACTTGTCCTAGAAGAAAGCATGTGACCCACCAACGTTTAGCTTGATAAACTGTAATCACTGGCAGTAGTTTCAAAGTTGGTGATTCAAATTCTTGGTACCTACACCACCAGGAACGGCTCCTCTGCTATACTGGAGGAGCGTCTCCTCCCACCCCTTCTGCCAGCAGCAGCTGCAAAACCTTTGCAAGAAAACAATAATAAACTATGTTTATTATCGTTCTCTTGTAAAACGGCAGGGCCACGATTGATGAGAGGGACTGAGTGGGAGTGCACAGCACTCCCCCTCAGTGCGCATGCATGCTTGGCTGGCTGTCGCTGGCCGGCCAAACACACATGCGCACTAGGCCTCTCCAACCCGGCACTGCATTGCTGAGTTGGAGACAACAGGCAGAGACTTCCACTCTGCCTCGGAGCGCCCTCGGGCTGCCAGCAGCATGAAAGCAGGGCTAGGATTGGATGCAGGGCAGGCTAGGAGCCTGTGCCTGCAGTGGAGGAGAGGAGAGGAGCAGATTGGAGCGGATTGGAGCAGATTTGAGCAGCATGAAAGGTAAGTTAAAAAAAAAAAAGTATTATTATTATTTTTTGTTCCTCCCCCACCATGGACCACCCCACCCCTTTTTCCTCCCACAAGCCGCCACTGTACACCACTACTAAGTTCAATAACTTGTTACTTAAGAAACGGTACAGAACTGCACTCCTTCAACTTCCCAACTATCTATTAAAAAAAAAAAAAAAAAATTAATTAGATTGAAACAAAACACAGGAGGCCACTTGTAGTTATTGCCGAATCACAATGCAGCTTAATGAGCCTGCATTTCTGTTAAACATTATAATAATGTGTTAAGAATGAGTTAACACTGGGAGAGTAGTGTCGAAGTGGGAGAAACCTTTGGGTGAGAGCTATGAAATAGAATGTGGCAGAGGGGAGTGGAAAGTTATTGCTGTTAAGCCTTGGCTAAAAATATAATTGTAGTTCTCTGAAATTCCCAATAGCCCTCCATTTTTTATATCATTCCATGGATGGAACAGAACACAATTTTTTGACGATTTACTGTTTTGGACTGTTGACTCAAAATTAATTTTTGGCTTTCATTCTCTAAATTCACTTATGAAATTGCAGGCTGGAAACCTGGAATTTTCAGATCAGAAAATGAAAAAAAAAAAATGACATTGGTTAGCCATCTGAATTTGTGCACCACTGTCATGCCAATTTATAGGCCTTTCATTTATCTAGATTTTTCCATGTCACTTCCTGAAAAACATATCCAAATTTAGTAAAATTGGAAGAGCTCTTTAAGAGAACGATTAACTTTATGTGTGGACATTTTTGTGAACAAAAAACATGCATGTACAAATATAAAACATTCCATCTTCTGGAATCGTCATTGGGTAAGTCTGTAAACTGTTTTATTATATTTGTAGGGGAATTGTTTGTTTTGCAGCTTTCACAGCTGCGTAATGCATCCCAAGTGCGTCTGTTTGCAACACATGCACTCGGTGCTCAACTCAATGGCACTTACTTTTCAATAACTGTAAAAGAAGAAAAGCTGAACGTGTATAACAGAGACCATATCTCAAAGGGATGCACCAGCTTGCAAAGCTGTCTCCCACAACCTTCAAGAAGGTCTGAGAAATGTTTACAAAGCTTTACACTTGTCACGCATACGTATTTACGTCTTAAAAGATAACCTTGCTCAGAAACGTTCTCCATACACTTGCTACTGTGCTTTCAACAGCACTGCAAAAGACAAACTTCCGGAAAAGTTTGCATACATTTTGAATTTTGGCTGGGTTTGGTTAGAATGACAATGATCTCCCAATGAGCAGAAAAACATTCCAGGTGTGAAGTAGAACTTAAAGTGGTAAACCTGGCACAATTGATGAACTGCAATAAATCAGGAACTTCATAAAGCTTTACAGAAGTTAGAAAAACAGAATTTTTCTAAAACTGGCGCCAGATGTATCATTCTTTACTATAGCAATTATCTAATTGGGATGTTTTGCGAATCGCTATTAAGTAATCACTATTGGAATGTATGAAACCCCAGGAGTTTCATACTGCGTTCACAAGGGCTCGCAAATGGACCTACCTCATTAATATTGATGAGGTAGGTCGCAATTTGCGAGCCATTGCTAATGGCTACAATCACAGCGATGGTGGCCTGCTGGGCTCAGAAGACCACCATGTCTGTGATTGCTTTTCAATAAAGCAATCTTTTTTTTTTCAAATGCAGCCCGTTTTCCTTAAAGGAAAACGGGATACGTTTAAAAATGTAAAATGAAAAGTTTTCTTTTCATTTTTTAAGAGTAGGCAGTGGTCCATGGGAACACTGCCTGCTCTTACAAAACGTTTTCGCATGCATTCACAAAGGGGAAGTGGTGCCTTGTGGATCCCTCCCCCTTTACAAATGGGTTACTACCAATTTGAAATTGGTGGTAACTGCGATTGTTTTGCGACCGCATTCACGGTCAAAAAACAATCATACATACGTCTGCGATTCGGTATTAGGAAGGGACTCCCTTGACAAACCCCTTCCTAATACTGAATCGGTACGTAGTCGCAAATGCAATTTGCGATTCGCTAGCAGGTTACTGAATCGCAAAGTGGACTTGTTACATACCAAAATGCATTTTTGCAATCCCAAATGGCCCGATGGCAAAAATGTTTGATACGTCTAGCCCCAAGTTCGGTGTCAGTCACAGGCGCAAAAGGGAACAATGTCTCTTTTCAAATGAATCTACAGTGCGTACACCAAGGCAATGATTATATAGGGTGTGTTTGTGAGTTGTTCTGTTTCCAGCTAATGCACTAACATCTGTCTAGGGTATAGGATAAACCACTCCTGCAACCCTACCATCTCTAACAATCACCAGCAACGGGCCTTCTAGAAAGTTATTTTGTTGATGATATCTGCTTGGGTTTTGAGATGGGCTGTGACATCAATCACTGGATTGCCAATTTATTGCGTGCAATGTAGACAATGTGAATTTTATTGGAAATTAGTGTGTGCCAGCTTGCAACCTTCCGATTCTATGCAAGGAGCAGAAGAGCATGACCTGTTCCCAGGACTTATACCAGTGTGACAAACGTTAACACCCACATACTCTCCCTCTCTCGCTCGCTCGCTCTCTTTCTCTCTCCCGCTTACTGGCAAATGGCAAACAACTGAAAAAACAACTCCTCTAACTATATTTCACTGGCTTTAGACTAAACATCAACCTCTCCTTCATTTTCGTTTATAGGCATATCCTCTGATTTTTTCCTTCTAACATATTATATGCCAATTGCTGATGTCTCTTATTTAGCCACTGTGTTGTGTGTAAAGAGTTTTACTGCCCTAGGACTAAATCTTCTCACATGCTAGTGTTTCACCCTGTCTCCTTATGCTGATGTTTGATCACACTAGAGAACATCCAGTGGGGAATAAGAAATCACAGTAATAAACCATATTTATATGGAATTAAAACAATGCTCATTAAGCTGCATTGTGAAAGACAACTTTATAGACTAGTAAAAGTTAAGATGTATCATATAATCTTAAAAGAACGGCAGGAAAATGTGCTGCATATGTTTCAAGATATTTATTAAAGGGTTTAATATTTGCATTTGCAAACACTTCAACTTCCCACAATGCAAGCATATTTGGAAACTTGCAAAGAATCATATATCTTGGTTAAATATTCAAATTCAAACATTTCGTCTGATAGATTCTGCTTATGCAGACCTCCACTGTCAATCCCAGTTCAGGACAATTTTCCAGAATGAGATTATCTCGGCAAGAAGTAATTCATGGTAACTTAAATTTACCTCACGCCGTTCCTCACTGAAATTGGAGTGAAAAGTGCACACTTCTGTCTCGGTTTGCAGTTCTGAAACAACACGTTCTTACTTATTTTTCCTCACACAGAAACATTTTGCCTGATTTGTATTAATAAAGGACTTCAGTGAGAGTTCATTCTTCCTTCTTGAAGCAAAAATAGACTTTGCTTAGCTTCCTCTGCTCTTTCTTACCCATGACAGTACTCCACAGGATAATTTTCTCATGATAAGAATTTCTGCACGGAAAGATACATTTTGTGTCAAGTTTCCACAGGAAGGGAAATATTTTGCCTGATGTGTAGTAATAATTTAGATCTGTGACAGAGTATTTTACCATAACACAGAAATAAATATTTGTTCTACTTTTCAGTCAATTTTACTTAGATTACAGATGCCAAAATGATTTTGTACGAGGGCTTTCATCCTGGTTGCGCAGCTCCCAACATCTGCAAAGGTCATCTGTAGATGTAATACAAACAACAACCCAATATAGGCCCAGAAGTGCTGGATACATGCCTGATCTTCAAGACGTCCACATAAAGTAAATTTGGTGACAATTAATTTACATGAAAATCATGTACCTACTCATTGGCCATCCTGAAAATCTGCCATGAATCCACCTCACCTATTCTTCCTCTGAACACCAATAGGTAGTGTGTGCAGCTTTGCACTGCACAACTCTACCAACTGCCAACCAATCACTGCCAATCTCTTACACAAAGTGCACATCGATCGAAGGTGGCCGGCCCAGCTGCCGCACGACAGGCAGGTAAATAGACTATGGTGGTCAAATAGCACGTGTGCATCATGGGCATTGTTTTGAAACGCTGTTCCACAGTTAGAAATTTAGGTCCACGTTTAGACTTTGAGGAGTGCCCTAAGTGATGTGGGCACTGTCGCCACAATAGCAGCCTGGCCAACAAACATAGCACTTCCAAGATTCGAGCAAATGAGGACCTTAATGATAAAGATCAAACCTGCACATTCAAACCAATGCCATTGCCACTAATTGTGGTACCAGACCACATCAAATGGCTTTCATGTGTTGGGTGGTGCAACATGAGTACATGGTAGGGTGACCAGCTCACTTAAATCATTACTGTCATTGTCTTCTCTCCTGAACTTTTCACCCACAAATCAGTGTTTTCAGCAGGGCCAGACTGGTCATGTTGCTATTCTTGCATTTTTTGGGGGGTGGGGTGCTGGCTAAGGAGCTGCCTTTAGAGCAGGATGAGCTACCATGCCCCCCCCATGCCCCAGATAGACCCATTCTATTCACGTGTCCTGCGATGTGGAGCAGGCTCTAACAACTCCCGGGGGTGCGTTTTGTTTCCAGTCCTGATCTGGTTTTCAGGTGTGTTGGGCTAATTAGTTCAATGGAACTGAAACAAGACTACAATTTCCAGAATTAATTAGTGATTGCAGAATTGTACAGGACTTGAAACAGTTCTTTCTGTCTGTAAGTACCTGGTAGGAGGCTGGAGCGCATGGGTTTCACAATTAACCAGGGTCAAACTTACAGTAAAAGGAATCACAATTCCGGGGTGATGCTAGAAGGCAGAGGGATTTCTCTTGCCCCAAGTTCAGAACTTCTTTTCACCCGTCACCCTGTAGAGTAATAGTACTTCTCTTCGAAGCTCTGTGCACTTCCCTTTTCAATTGTCAGCCACTGTGGACTTAACAATCAGTAATGTATCGCAGTGGAACTTTGGGCAGTACAAATCAGCAGGTTAATTAGCTACTTGCGCCAATCAGATTACCGCCCAAGGGTCGTGGCTTCCAATTACTGCAGAATAAAAAAACTTTCCGTCCTTTCAAATTTATGAACCCCATTTACAAATTTCATTACACACCTAGAAATAAAAAAACAGAGCCACCAATAAACACACGTTTATGTACCACTATAGCCCCCCACATTTCAAGCATGACTCTTACAAAAACTAACATTTTCTACAAAATATGCAAAAGATTATAGGGTCCCTGGAATTAGTTTTTAAATAATACACACATTTAGTTTGCCTTGAGTTTCTTGTTTAAAAAAATGAGCTAACAATTTACCTGAACTGCTTCAAAATCAGAAGACCTCCTAATTACAATATTTTATTGGTTAACGTCCCCAGCATCACACTTCCCAAATATGCCCAACTAAAAGAACACACTGGGAAAAAGAGGGGCCTTGCTTAGCTGCAGGGACGCCTTTGTGTGCCCAAAGCCTCACTTCTCACCCTCCTACCATTAACGTATGCGAAAGACAGGAACAGTTTTTCATACGTTGAAATTTGGAGACTCGTATCAGTGAACATGTGCAGTTCTCTTTCCTCAGTCCTCAGACATGCGCGCGCACTCAACCACGTGCTAATCTAGCCAAGGGCAATGACGTGCTGCACCAGGCCACCCTGTACAATCAAAATCTATGATGATATACATTTGCGGAGGCCTACTGTTGAGGTTTGCCATCTTTCAAACAGAAACATACCGGCCTTTTGCCGTTTTATGACTCTGCCAATACTAGGACTTTAAACCAAATCGTATGTATTCATTTGCAACATGACTCGTCTGTTATTGTTCACTTTAATTATTCATCAGAGATCATAAAGGCTGCCCTAGAATACATTTAAAACTGTTTTCTATGTATGTTTGCTGTGTGAAGTATGTAAAGATGAGGGCTAAAAATACCGACTGTAGGTGATTGTGCTTATTTTTTGTACCTACCGGGATATTAAAATACCGGTGGTGCCGGTACAAAATCGGTCAGGTGGCAACCCTAGCTACTGTAGTCAGTGAGAGTCCCAACACCCAAGATCCAGGCACCTAAATGTCGTCTCCGCGCTTCTGAACCATTGACCTCCCCCAAACGCCACCCCGTTCCCCAATGGCTGACATTGTTCCCAGTCTAAAGCTCAAGGACGGGAAGAGTAAGCCTGAAACAGGCACCAGGGCCTACAGGGGATTATCCCCCCCATGTATGATTAGCAGATTACAGTCAATGTGTGATTATGGGCTTAGAATAGTGCTGTTTTGAAGTCGTCACTGTATAATCAGAGCCCATTTATGCCAGGGTTCCAAGATAGTATGTAATTGTTCACTTCAAAGACCCCACAGCTTTTTGAGCACCGAGGAAACGGAGGCAAACGTGCTCGAGCCTTCGCTTCCGGAGCACCGTAAACCCAGCAGCGCCCTTCCAGCTGCCGGTGGGGATTCCGCCCTGTAGAAGTGTTGTGAGCACGGCCGTGGTTTTGGTAACCCCCTCCCTCGCTCCCCTTCCCACCTAACCATGTCTGCTCTGACGCCCTGACGCACATGAGGGGATGTTTTGTGTTACAGACTACAAATTAGCAGTTTCAAAATCATCATTGTTATTCTCATTGACTGTTCCGCACCCAACAAGTTAAATTTGCAGACCTTAACATCAGAATGCTTAATTTACAATACTTGGCTACGCTAAACATTGTTACTAGTTTCGTGAATTAAATATGTTTACAAAAGGAATATATATTAAGGCATAATTTATTTGTATTTACATGTGCATTTCCACACTAGTGCCTAACACACTGTAACATCCTTTTAAAAATTAATGCAATTCAGTTATTTCTTTGAATACATTATTTATTTTAGGGCTTTTGTTCAAAGAAGGTGGAAAGTTACTTAGGTGAAGGGATGGAAAGAACCTTAAAGGCACTTAAATGACAGCCCTCCCTGTTGAAGAATTACATTTGTCATAAACATGAAACCATTGCTCTGTGTTATTTTATATAAATAAAACATTCTTTCAATAAACTTGCTTTTGAGAGAACAATATTTTTGTTTACATCCGGCTCACCAAATAACTCAGAAGTGGGAAAAAACCTAGTTTAAGCCTGTACCGGTTCACAAAACAAAACCGCACATTGCAGTGGATTTGCGATTTGCATTTCCAACATGTGCATTCTGAGAGTCAAGCACACATTTCACCACCTTCCTTATTCAATAATCGATGCAGTGAACTGTGCCTGTGTCACACAACCCATTTCTAGTCACAATTTCTACTTTCTGCAGGGGTGTACAGGGAATGTACAAAGCTCGCAGCTGTTAGAATGCCCCCTGTCAAAAGCGAAGACTTCAAGGGCCATGTTTATAGGCCCCTAGCGCCACAGGAGCGTCACACTAGCGCCACAGGAGCGTCACTTTTTAGTGACGCTCCTGTGGCGCTAAGCACAATGCTGTATTTACAAGGAGGTGTAATGTCACTTTTTGTGGCTTAACGCCACCTTGTAAATTCGGCCTTTTCCCTTGCAGCACTGTGCATTCTGCCGCACAAATAGAAGAAGCAAAATGCTAGAAATGATTGTTCATGTGCAGGAAGGTGGTCCTTCCTGCACATAAACAATCATTTGAAAATGACGCTTTGGCACTTCTGTGTGTGCTGCATTGTGAAGCACACACAGAAGTGCCAAAGCACCATTAGTGATTGTTTATGTGCAGGAAGGGACACCTTCCTGCACATAAACAATCACACCCCTCAACACAGACATCCTTACACGATGGTGCAAGGATGCCTGCGTTGGCCCTGGTAGCTAAATTTAGCACCAACGCAGGGGTGCGCCATATTCCCTTAAATACAGTGCATCCCTGCATTTCTAAAGTGACGCAGCGCAACGCTGCCAATTTTGGTGCAGCACCGCGCTGCGCCACATTTCTTTAAATCTGGCCCCAAGCACTCTGGTGCTCATGTAAGTCAGAAGCAGTAAATATGTTTATTCGGACAATTGTTTGACCATAAAACACCACGTATAAAATATCACATAAAATACATATTCCATCACAATATAGCAGTGCAAATCACAACATTAAAAATAAAAAAAATGCAATAAAAGTACATTAAAATTCAATCAAACTATATTCAGCTGCCCTAACTATGCTTCATGAAGTGCTAGTGCATAACAAAACTACATACTAAGAAATAAAAATTCAGTTCTCTGCAAGTATTTCATACACATATGGCATCTACTTGTAGGATGCTGGAGCCATTTACTCATTCCTTATGAGTTTGCCCCTTATTTACCAGGCCTGCAATAAGTACCTGGATACTGAAAAAAACACCCGCTCAGTGTTTTGAAATTGTAATATGCACATTGCCTCTGTGTAACGGACCAGAAGAGATGCCAACACACCAGGACTATCCGTTTGCTCCTAGGCTTTGCAAAATGGGGACAAAAAACAAGAAAATGTTCCATGATTTCAATACAGCAAAAACATGCAGGGCATAGGGATGATATACTGCTTGCCTGCCACCTATTCTTGAATTTATTCACTGGGAGAATTCCATATCTTAATCTCAGGAAAAGTGATCTAGCCAAAGGTGGCTCTAGCTGGTCCAAAAGTTTTTAAAAGCTGATATACATTTCACATCAATTAACCCCCCTGATAAAGTGTCCTGTGCCGTTTAGAGTAACCATTTATTCTCAATGTATGCCCTATACCTATCCTTCATTTAGGATGCCATCCTCTTGCTGTGATTTTCCGGTTTATCCCACACATCTTGCATACCTAGATCATACAGCCAGCTTTCAATATGTTCGAACCAGGGTATTGCCAGTTGTTTATCCATCTCTTTGACTTCTGCCACTGCATGTTTCACTGGGATCTGCAATTTACCTGATCAGACCTTTACCCAATATAATAGAGGTTTTAGGGCTGCGATGTTTACAATATTCCTCAGCTCTAGATCGAGCCGACTGGGGTAAGTAGGGCACTTCCGGGTAGAGCCATTATCAATGGTATAAATTTGTTCTCTGTTAGCTATAAGTCTCTGATTTTATCATTACCCCATACTTTGGCTGCATACAAGGCCGCACCCAATCCCTTGGCATGATAGATCTCAAGGAATGGGCACATAGGAAGGAAACAAGACTTCATCCGTTTTTTCCTAGCTGTAGACTCATCATGCTGTAAGGATAATTGACTTTTCAGTATTTGGGGGTCCCGCAATAAATTACTTGACAGTCTAACTCTTAGATAATAAAATTCCTTAACCTGTTTCAGGTCTGCGGATCCTGGTCTTTCTTCTCCTATAAAGGTCTTGTGCAGCCGAAAAACCATGAACTTAGTTTTGGAAACAATAATTTCCAGACCAAACCTGGAGCATGCATCTGAAAATTGATCTAGAATACTCTGCAATGCCATGGGTGTTTTAGAGTTTAAAAGGGTATTGGTGGCAAGAAGGAGAGCTGGAATTCGCTCATTCCCCATCCACAGGCAGTCCCCTCTGCAATTAAAGAGGGTGTTAATTAGGCCATTTATGCAGAGTGTGAACAGGGTTGAGGCTAATACACACCTCTATCTCACCCCCCTCATAATGGCTATGTGCCCTGTGAGCTTGCCTTCCTTGCTCCATCTTACTTGTGCATAGTTCCCGCTGTGTAGGTGTGTCAGCAGGGGCAAAAGTTATAGATACATGATCCTTATTTGTTCTGTAAATACTAGGAATGAAGACTCGTCAACAGTTTTGGATCAGGAGTCCCTGCTCAATGCATGATAAAGATAAATAGTGGCAAATGCCATCAGTCTTTATTCCAAAGTGTGAGACAACAACAGTGGACTGTGATGACTGGTGTTCACATAGTGGACTAGCTAACTACATGGACCTGAAGTATTTAATGTATGTGGACAATGACCATCAAGCAAAATGTAGATATAAGGATATTGTACTGAGGAATGGGGATAAGATTAAATGTACGGAAGAGTGAATAATATATGGTTTACTGTGTTTATTGGGATTAAATGGAAATGGAACAGTAGTGGTTCTGGCGGACAGCTTACAGAGTTCTACATGAGTAATTGATGAATGAAATGAGTTGAAAAATACAGCTGAACAGTACAATAATAATTGATGTAATATTGCCTTAAGGAATGTTAATCAATTGATCCCTTGAGGGTCGTTCTGTTTATGGTCTTGTACATTGCCCAAGACTCAAGAGGGTTACAATTGGGCAACCCCTATGTATGTACATTAACAGTTGTGTACACCTAGCCAGGTGTGAGGTCATAGTGTACTAAAGAGAGGATTGCTGCCTCTAAGAAACATGTAGCAGTGGTACTATAGGTGGTGATTTTAAGTCTTAGACTCTGAGGGATATTTTCACCAGGGGGCAGACATACAGAAGAACACATTTCAAGATTAATAAATAATCCATCCTTCTAAGTGGACATATTGATACTCCTGCCAGCAATAAATTGGAAAATATAGAAAAACTTAAACACTTGAAGAAAAAACAGATTAGAACACATTTACATGCCCAAGTCTTATTGGATCTTTTGAGGAATAATACTATTCTGTGGGGATTAAAAGTAAGGAATATACCCATTATATTCACTGACAACAAAGGGTACTTGACACAATTCAGTGGGGTAGGAATTAAATGTTCCCATGATTGGTTGGCTCTATCCATAGAAACAGCATTGAAAAGGAGCAAGCAGGATTTAAGAGAAATTGAGATTCAACAGAAATTGATATTGGGGGACAAATCCATTTCTGAAGCAAAGGGCCAAGACCCTTGTTCGCATTCGAGAGGAATAGAAATTTACGTCAACATCTGTTTCTGGCATGGTGTAAAGAGGCAATACCTCTACCAACTAAAACATTTGGTTTACCTGCCCCTAATGGACACTACAAATATACGAAATGTAGAGCTTGTGATTTGACAAAAAACAGCAAGGAGGTA
The DNA here is from genome assembly GCF_031143425.1 of Pleurodeles waltl. NCBI lineage: Eukaryota > Metazoa > Chordata > Amphibia > Caudata > Salamandridae > Pleurodeles > Pleurodeles waltl. The sequence goes on from NC_090440.1 coordinate 1,766,128,450, forward strand.
CACATTAATGGGCAGATATGGTATCAAAAAGCTTTATAGAACTGTAACACCAAGAATGTGGTGTACTATATATAATGCCCGTGCAATTTGATTTACATAGGTCAAACAGCCCAACAGCTTAAACAGAGGATTTTACAACACAGGTCTAGCATGATGTGAGACACAAGGAGCCCCGTTAGTACAGCATTACAGTGAATTAGGTCACACTGAAAATGATATCGAATGGTCAGTATTGTATGTGGTTCCAAAGAGTGTAAAAAAAGTACAAATTAGCAGTGTCCTTTTGAAAACAGAGGCAAGATTGATTGCAAAATTTTATACTTCAACAAATGGTCTAAATGAATATGATGAGGTATGGGCCTTATTAGAAATATAATCGGCAGCAATGATATTGATAGAATTTGAAGATTAGTATATTGCTTATTCTGATACTGTATAAATTGAAAAATGCAACACAGATATGGACAGACAGGAATTGATGCTAATTTGTAAATTTGTTTTTTTGTAAAGGTTTTTTTATGCATAATGTTTCCTTGTGTGGTATTATACAGACTCCCAGTACCTTTGCCTGATCAAACACAGGCAATAGGGATACAATCATTAATTGCAGCCCTGTAACAGAAGTCATAAAATACCTTTCCTAAATGTTCGTGGTCTAGTGTCCTAACATGCAGGATGACACATCATATCTGATCGCGCTCCACGTTGGAGGAGAGCGCGGATTACTGTATGCATTAACAATATGTAGGCCTTAGTTTGGTAATGGAAATCTTCCTCAGTGACTCCGTGGTCTATTTGTTGCATAGAGACAAGGGCGACATGCTATATCTGGTCGCATCTCAGTGCGCAGGTTTAAACACGATGGTGTGAAATGTTTCTAGTGGGGTGAGCAGCATGCTGCATGATGCCTAGACTTGTAGCCTGGATCCCAGACCTGGTTTGAACGACTGATTCCGATAAAGTAAGTAGGGAGCACGGGGAGTTGGGAATGGAAATTTTTGTATTCCCCTGGATGGACTATAGAGGCTGGTGTAATTTGGTGATTCCGGTCTAGGGTCCAGTGAGCCAAGATGATGCGAACCTTTTGTGCTGCATGAGAGGAGTAATAACCTCATACGAGGATAGGTATGCAGCATGACAGTTTGGCATGACAAATGCGGCACACATTTGCACCTTCGCACGTATACCGAGTTGCTATGTACACTTGGCACGGGGGTCACTTTTGGGAAAAGTAAGGGTCCTGAATTGCATTTGGAATTGTTTTCCCATGACTGGCATAATGAACTGGGCACTGTATAAAATGAGGATGTAATACTACGCAATATTGCATGGCTAATGGAGTCAGGTGGTATGTTTTTGTAAATAGTCTGCTGATTTATCACAAGGTGGCTCTGATCAATTATGTTTATAACAGCATGTACACAATGGATATGTTTTTAATTTGAGGTAATTTGGGAAAGGCCCTTTGATTGATAGAATTCCCTTGTTTTTAATTTTATGCCATAGATACATGATTCTTATTTGCCCTGAAGAAGCCAGGAGTGAAGAGGCCAAAACACATCAACAGTTTTGTATCAGGAGTCCCTGCGTAATGCATGATAAAGATAAATAGTGGCAATGACCATCAATCTTTATTCCACAGTGTCAGACAATAACAGTGGATTGTGATGATTAGTGTTCAGATAGTGGACTACCTGACTAGATGGACCTGAATTATTTGATATATGTGGACAATGGCCATCAACAAAATATAGATATGAGGATAATGTACTGAGGAATGAAGAGAAGATTAAATGTACAGACAAATGTATAATGTATGGTTTACTGTGTATATTGTGATTAAATGAGATGGAACAGTAGTGGTTCTGGTGAATATCTTACAGAGATCTACATGAGCAATTGATGAATGAAATGAGTTGGAAAATACAGATGAACAGTACAATAATAATTATTGTCCTATTGTCTCAAAACATGTTAATCAATTGATCCCTTGAGACTTGTTGTGTTTATGGAGTTTTAGAAAGTAGGAATTCTCTGCACTTACTGCCATCTATGTCTTACAGCCTGTCTCCAATTAATGTATGGTCTGTGCTGGTTGACACCTCCCCTTGTGCATTCCACCCAGACAGCCATAAACACAGGACACTCAGCTGCATCTGCATTCATCTGCCTACAGATATGCTTCCCTGGGCAGGAAAGGTGGAGGGGCTCTCTCTTACACTTCAAAAGCCAGAGGCCTGCCCTCACACAAAGGACTGATAACCTCCCACAGGGCTCCTGGCAGACACAGCTGGGTTGAGAGGGGAACATGTGGATTTTAAAACCATTCTTTGAAGTTTCCTCCACTTCAAAGGCACTTTTGGGTATATGTGTTGGGTCAGTGAACCCACAATATCAAACATTTCTGGTCCTGCAACTGGACTCTGTCAGAGGGACTGCTTGACTGCCCAAGGGACTCACCTGGACTGCTTTGCTGAAAAGGACCACTCGCCTGTTGTTGCCCTGCTGCCTGCTGGCCCCTGGCCCTGCTGGAAGGACTCTGCCTTCCTCCACATATGCTCTCCAAGGGCTTGGATGGAGTATGTCTTCTGTTCTGAAGTCCCAGGGCCTACAAAGACAACCAAAGAGGAGAAAATCCCTGTGCATTGAAACATTTACGCAACACCTTCAGAAATCAACGCCGCACCTGCCTTGCAGCTGCAAAATCTCTGCGTCGCCTACCGGATCGATACAGCGCCTGCTCCTTTCTACCAATGCATTTTGGATTTTCAATGCATTGTCTCTGCGTGTCAAAATATCCCTGCATCACAGTGAGAAACCAATGTTGCACTTCTGGAAATCGAGGCATCACCTTGCAGCATGGAAAGAAACAACGCATCGCCTTTGCTGTGCCGGAAAATCGGAATAAACGCCATACTTTTCAATGCATCTCCTCCTCTGAAACCCCCATTTGTCATTATTTTTAACACATCCCAGCTGAGAAATAATTTTTATTTTGCAAACTTCCAATGAATTCCACAGCTTTTCCAGAGGGTCATTGATGGCATTCAGCTCTCGATCTTTTAGTTCCTTTTCACATCTTCAATGGTGACAAGAAATACATTGCACGGTGGTGGATTACTACTCAAAGTGTGTTGAATGGAAATGTATAACAACAACTGAAACTGGCACTGTTACCAGTTTTCCCAAAAGGCTATTTCTGTAGAGAATGTTTTCTCTTTTCTTTCACCACAGACAATGGTGCACAGTTCACCATGTATAAGATGAAGAAGTTTCTCTATTGGTTTGGAGTAACGTACACACGCTTGCCATTATATTCTCCATGCAGTTATGGTTTAGTTGAAAGGGTCAACAGAATTTTGACTGACGAAATCCAACTTGCAATAACGAATAGACTAGATGAAAATATATGTTTATAAGAATAGTTGTGGGCTTATCTCGCACACCACACAGCATCAAAGGGTTTTCTCTTTTTGATGTATTACATAAGGGCAAACCAAGTTCTGTGTTGTGTCTTTCATGATTGATAAGAATCAAAGAAAGGCAAGTTAGCACAGATATGCACAATATCGCATTCAAGAGTGTTCAAGGAAGACGGAAAATCATGAAGGACTGGTACGACAGAAAGGTGGGGGTTAAAAAAAGTAACATTATACTGGGAGATGTAGTTAAATTTTAAAAAAGTGCATGTTTTACCCTAAAAAAGTTGCATGTAAACAACTGTTTCCATCAAGCTAGATGAAGGCTGTTGGCAGAAATGTGGTAGGGTTGCCAAATTTGCTAAAGTGAACATCATTAGACTGTGCAGATTTCTGTCCTGGTGATATGTTGTGTGATTCCCACATTCACAAAGAGATTGGTTAGGATTCGAGTGTTAGCTCTGCCATTTCCTCAAACATCTGCCATGAGTTTGATGTGCCAGGATCATTTTTATCATAAGGAACTTTTAGGGTTAGCTTTACAGCAGTCGCATTGGTGCATGTGAGGTATAATTGTAGGCATTATAAGAGACATGCACACCTCAAAGATTTAATTATTTTTTTAATTCTTTTGTTAAGGGAAGAGATGTGCTGGGTATGTATATACCCTTTCTTCTCATAACTACATGTTTCATTAGATTTCTTTAATTTCCTTAATGCTGTCAGCACTGTACTACCTTATAATATTGCTTATTATTGCTATTTACTAAAGAGCATTTCCTCAATTTACCTTTGCTCTTTGTACCACCGTCATGCCTCACAAAGTCTTTTTTATACCTGGAAAAAAGCTTTGTAAATCGTCGATTTTGTCTTTTCTAGCTACCTAATTTAATTATATCAGCCACAACATCTTTCTGTCACTACATATTGCTTTCCCTCTCTTTATAGCTCCCAACATCACAGTGTTGGCATTGCATATATTCCTACATTTTTCTTTTGTTGGTCCTGCACCCTGCACTCTCTCTCTTTTTCCTACCTACCCCTCCTCTTCACCTATGCTGGTGATTTTCTCCCTGAGTTTAACGCACACCACTGACATCTGCAATGTGCAGAAAATCATGATCGTGACAAGGCCACCTCGGCTTTCGTCCTTTCGGGGGTCGGTAAATTTAGTCCCATTATGGGCCATATGTACAAACACATTTTCCCATAGACACAGAATGGGCAAAACTGCTTGCTACATCTGGCCCTAAGTTCGGTAATAAATAACGTACTGTTAACAGAGCTTGTAAACAGCAGAGGTGCAAAATGAAAGCCTATTCCAAAAAAAAAAAAAAAAAAAAAAAAAAAAAAAAAGTTATTATTATCTCACCCTTTGCATACTAGAACATATGTCAGACGTGCACACCGAGAAGTATACTTAAAATGCATGTAAATGTGTCTGTGCTGTAGTGTAGTTTTCGAAAGTATTGCCACGCATGAAAAAGTATGAGAAATGAATACTAGAACACAGAAAAGGAAGCACATTTACACAAGTGGAAACGTTGTCCAAGCTTTAGTTTACTGTTTCTTAACAACTATCTGCAGAAATATCAGCCTGGCACCAGTGTGTCCTGGCCTCCCCTTTGCGATTTTGCAATGACTTTCCCATACAGACAATGTTATTTTGGGCAGGCCCGGAGGCGTTCGAGGGCCTATAATTTCTCTGGCTTGACCCACGGTATTGTAATGATCATCCACCATAGTACTCTCCATCGCTCCTCTCCCTGTTCCAAGAGCTTTTCTGGTAAATAGGCTGCTTAGTGGATCCCCAGGTCACTTGTAAAACGATTTATAGCTAAGTCGTCTCTCGGTTGCAGTGAGTCTGTCTTCTGGTTCAGGCTTCTTGTCTCCCAGTGATAAATACTGCCTCTGTGTCCTAACCGAGACAGGACGCTGCCAGTAGCACCAAACCTGACAGATTTACTTCATTCAGTATTCTATAGCGCTTATTTCGTCCCATTGGGCATAAGAGCACTTTACGCACACTGCAAAAGATAAGGCATGACATGCAGATATAGAAGAAGAAATGCGCAGTAGAACAAAAGGATTAAATACAGTTAATACAGGCTGATAAACAGGCGAGAATATAGGTATTTGGCAAAACACAAGAGTGGCAATATACAATCAAAGAGACAATTCATAATATAGTCTATAGCGGTAAAAGGCGAGGAGAAATATGTGTGGTTCATCTTTCACTACATTGATCCGAGCAGCGGCTTGTACCCTTTTAAAGTGGTGGGGCAAGTGAAGTGTCCCACCAATTTCCCCCCCACCAAAAGTAAAATAAAATAAAAACACCCCTCCTTCAAAAACCCCAATGTAAACCACCCCTCCGTCCTAAAGCCCAACTAACACTATAACACAAACACTACTCGTACATGCATAATACCCTTACATGAAGTACACGAGTACATAACATTACACACATGCATTACACAAACATTACACATTAAAAAAAAGAAGTGACTTACCCACAGGCTGAACATTCTCCTCTGTGTGCTTCTGCTCTCCGATGCCTGAAGCGCTCCCCTAACCAATCCAGGTGCTGTTGTCATACTGTTAACCAGCATGAAAGAAGTGCCTGGATTGGATGGAGTGTCCTGGCTGGACGCTCCCTCAGGTGCTGAAGGCCTGTATCTGGTCTCCACCCAGCTGTCTTAAACAGCTGGGTGTAGAGCGTCAAAGTGCGAATGTAACAGTCGGCCAAAGTGACATGCGCACTTTGGAGCATCGGTGCCAGGTACTGCTCCAGTCCTCTGCTGCCGGAAGCAGAGTCATTCTTCTGTTGCTGGCAGAAGAGAACATGCCCACCATGTTTCTGGGCTGGTGCGTGCTGCGGGGAAAAATTAAAATGACAATTAAATCTTTGCATTGCCATTCCACTTCGCAGTAACAATACTCAGGCATTGGTAACTCTGAAGGGGCAGAATTATCGGGATTTACAAGTGGAACCATGAGGTTGGCCTAAGAAATTAGAAATTACCATTGGAATTGGTAATTTTGATACTGATTCCTCTTCACCATGAATCTTGTAATTCTGATTAAGTGCAGCATGAATAAAATTACAAGCAGTAGTCACTCTGTTCCATTTCACCTGCCTCTCACGGACAGCGGGGCTATGGGACCTCTGCTGGCATCTCATAGAAAGATTCCAATTCAGGCACAGTTGTCAGAGGTGCATTGATTAACTCCATCCTGTGTTATCCAGCAGTTAAAATGCAGAAAGAAAAATATGGGAATATGGGGACGTGTCCAGCAATTGTGGGGGTGGGTCCACAATTGCATCCATGTAGGGCAGAGGTCTCAAACTGGGGGGCGGGTCCCCCTAGGGGGCCTCAAGTAATCCCATTGGGGGGCACCGGACTCTGGCCACAAGATGCATTATACAGATAACAGCCCTTTGTTTTAAGCAGACGCATGTTATTGCAATTTAAAAAAGACAACAGTACTTAACTGCAATGTTTAAATAGATCTAAACATATTTAAATATTGCCATCTTTATAAAATGTTTGTGAAAAGTTCTGAGGGGGGGGCAATGATTTTTATTTTTCAACTGGGGGGGGCGCAGCATTAAAAGGTTTGGAGACCACTGATGTAGGGGCACTTAGAATGAGGCCCTGTATGTTCCCCAGGGACCCTTTCAGTAGTGTCTGTAATTCTAGCATTCACTTGCTGAGGCCTATCATCATTTTAAATGTAAATTTGAGGCTCGCCTGAGGTTTAGTTTCTATCATGGCACCTTGCTATATGCCATTGCAGAATTTACCAGGAGCACTGGATTTTTGCTCTGTTTTTCTTTTAATGTTTTTTTATCCTGCTATCAACACTTGAAGGCGGGAAACTATTACCTATAAACAAGGATGGATGTCTAACATAGGACCCAGAGGTCTGGTTCAGATTTTCATAACGACCCCTGGATATTTAAATGACTTGTATTTACGTCTATATTTTATTAAAAATTAACTGGTGAGGATATATTGAAAATCTGGCAAGGATCCAACCATCCTTAACGAAGAGTATACTATCCTTCCTACCTCTGGAGCCTGACGAATCAAGCACCACATGGGGCCCCTGGTTTGGGCCTGTTTCATGCATCCAGCCATAGCTTGTTAGCATAAAGTGTTTACATGTTTTATATGTCATCTGCTGCTTTGTCTTGGTTTTGACCAACTGCTCCCACTATTCCCCAGTGTTGTATGTGCTGAAAACACCTTCCCTCAACTTGATAAAGAAAAGAAATCAAAAGATGTCAGAGCAATGCAGGATTTCCTGAGAGGGTTTTCGCAAGCAAAAAAACATTTTTTTAATAATTTTGGTCCATTGGTCTCCTAGTGGGAAAGCTGTCCTGCGTGTGCAGGTATTCCTGCAGGAGATCGAAGACACAGCAAAATTCATCCTAATACTAGCTGAGAGCTGGCTTGTTTTATTGGCACACACCACGGCTCTTTCGAGTTACTGTCGTGTTATTACTTTTGCTCTATAACGCATCACCCTATATAAGATGGCAAGTCAATGAGCGAAAACACGGCAGGCATGGAGATGTGGTGAGAACTGAGAGTTGGCTTTAGCAGCCGTTTAAACATTTACAAACATAAAAAATAAAAAGTAAATAAATAGCGCAGATATATAAGTGATTACATAAATAAATGGGAAAATATTTGTTGGGTTAATTCTCTGTGAGTGGTATCAAGGATTGAAATGTGCAAGTCGCAAGGGGGAAATCTTATTTAATTCCTAAAGCCTCATCACGATGTCCCCGATATGCATGCGACAACTCTAGGCCTTATTTTATTCTTGTCAGTAAAGATACTTTGTAGCAATGGTGATGGATTATCCTCACCCCAAAAATGCGGACCTCCTGCAGCTGCGATTCTCTGGATGTGGACACTTAGATGCGGGTGGACCTTCCCGTTAATCATTGTGGAGACAGAGTTATCACTGCCATGATTAACCACGTTAGGCAGCCTGGGGGAGCAAGGGCCACAGAGAAATGACTACATATCCACCCACCCAATTTGGATAGGTGAATATGTAGTCATTTTTCAGTATTTCTTACCGCTAGGTAAAACCTGGTGGTAAGATTCAGAAAAAACATTCAAATGCACCCCCCGCATTGGGAGAAGCTTCCTATGGCGAGGAGAGCATTTTTTCCTGTACAAAAAGAAAATCATGTTTTGGGAATTTCTTTCTGAAAAGAAATAAAAAAGATGACTGTTTGTTACAAGGTTGCGTACAGTAAAATTTATTTACAGGAACCGCCCTGATGGCAGTTCCTGCCAATGCCTTTATACATTTTAAGTGGTCATTTATAAACTTGGCAGCAGAGATAGTTTTGGCCTGGTGGACGTAAAGTCCGGCGCCAGGCCAATGAGGACTACTCCGTCTGCAATAATTAAATTGGGCCCAATGTCTTGTGAGAGTTACCAATACTAGAGATTACAAGTGGAATCATCAAGGTCATCTTTGAAAGAAGGAATTACTTGGTAAATCAGTAATTCTAGTCCGGGTTTCACAGGTAATTACTAATTTTTTCCCGGTGGAGTGCCTGGTTCAAGCACCACAGTTCCACAAAGGTAAAAAAAATATTGTAATTTCAATGTTAATGTAGGTCTTGTAATGGGGTCCTCAATATTTAATCTTTTTACTTTCAAACGAAGTGCACAGAGTGCAACCCAAATCAGTTTGGATTAAGGAGCTTTGGTTTCAAAAGTTGCTCATAGTCAGCCTGTCATGTCTACTGACTGGGTTTGGAAAACATGAGTTTTTGTGACAGCAGCCGCAGGAGGAGCAGGCAGTGAACCAGAAGACCACTGACTGCTCCTGTCCTGAAGTCTTTCCCAAACAACTGACACAGGCTGCTTAAAAAAAAGTAAATAAACTCTACAGAGTTTATATCTCTGTTAGCATGTCTGACCTTAATAAGTAAACTTACAAAGTGACGCAAATAGGTCGATGAACCTTTTGACTCGCAATTAAGATGTCCTTACCATAGCTCCAGTACATAATCAATAACCAATACACAATATCAAGAATCAACAACAATCAATAACAGTACTAATCAATAAAGTCAGTAATTGTCACGCACCATGACCTTTCAGTCATGAATAACCACACATTTTAGTAAAAGTTCGAATATTTATTTCCCTATATTAACACTGCTAAGGTCATGTAGATCAATCTCAAAATCAAATGAAACACATACAGAAACAATACTGGCTGTCCAACGCGATGGAAGAAACATAATCTAATCAAAGCTTGAACTACAACACATTCTAAGGTTACGGTACAAATTTATCACAATGTCAACTGCATCAGAGTGATTACATACATTCAAGTTCAGCAGAGAAATTCATCAAGCATTTTTCCTTATTAGCATTATTTCATTAGTAAAGATCCCTAACTAACATCAGATTATCATCAGCATGTTGGGCTTCATGCAAAACAATTTAGTAACATCATTTTGGAAACCATCTAACTATGGCCCTATCAAACAGTGCAGTTGGTACCTAGAAGAAAGGAAAAGCAAATATGCATAATAGTCATCAGTCTAATTCATAATACCTATCCTCAGTGTTGATCAGCAAGCAGAGTCAGTCTTCATCCTCAGGACATCAGTCAATCAGCAAGGCATCAGGATTCAGCATCAAAGTTCAGAAAATGCAAAGTCTTTCAGCATTAAAGTTAAGCACGTCTCATGTCAGGACACAAAATTGGCAAGAATGAGCTCTCCCTCTCCCATGCAGTTCTATTAAATTGAAACTAGTAAAACTATATCTCAAATTCCTGTTGGTCATTTAATTGCATGTTCACATCTTGGCCAATAAAACTAAAATTCCAAATCTATTAATTCTACCAATACTCCGTTCACATGTCGTTGATTGGTTGTCCTGCAATATCCTCATCATCCAGCTTGTCAGGTAACAATATTGTTGCAGCTTCCACTCCAGTCAGTATTTCCATTGTTCTTCTCCTGAGAAAGCCAATCTCACACGTATTACACACAGAATGTTACATTAGCAAGAACAGCATTTTATAGCAGTCGGTTCTCATGAGAACCTTCAGTTATGGGCACATTTTAAACAATGCAAAATGGAAAATCACAGTTTAACTCTCTAGGACAGCCATTTATTAAAGAAATACAGCTTTGACATGAGGCCTGGCAAGTAGGCCAAGAATTCCGCTAAGTTAAGGCCTACAGTTAATAAAGCTAGGACATAATGCATAACCCTTAATATGACATATTACTACAGTAGTCAAACATATATTCAACATTTCACAATATTAAATACTAGTAAGTACACTGTGTGAATATTGGCGGCCACTCCTCATAATCACATTTTCAAATGCGTGTATTATTTTTCTACGTTATTATATTTTCTACATAAACCCCTTTATTCAGAATGCAAGAACACTCATCAATAATTTTTATTAATACACCTGCGCTAGCAATTACAAGAAACTTATACTCAAATCTGCATATACCAGTTTATTAGTATAACTTATCCGCATCTATTTTTTGTGTAATTTAATCGATTATTAACCCAAGGTTTTTCACTGATAAAACCAGGTTGTGGTGTGAGCTTAGACAAAGATGGTAACCATTTTTAGCCCTGGTGCGATTCCAGAAGTGGTACTAAAATCTCGGTTTTATTCATGGTTAATGTTAAACACTGAGCAACATTTATCAGAGCACCGTGATCCAGGCAGTCCTTTAAGGAAAGAGGATATCAGGAGATAGTTGATATGAAAGGTTCAGGATAGAACCGCGCCCTTGGACTAGAGGCTAGAGGTAGTCCCAGCCACATATTGTGAGCTGTGCGTCTTGTCCAAGTTCTCTTGCTTATATGTTTATCGTTCTGACTAATGTTTTCTTTGTGTTTGTAAAGAGGATGATTACTTATTTACTGACTAGTTCTTTTGCTATGTTGCTATGTTGGTGGTGTGCAGTCAATGGACATTTGTAGGAGGTTATGTCTAGTGCAATTGTTGAGTTTGCCTTCAACATCACATAATGGTTAGTGTAGAAAGGAGTGGTGTGATAGGTCTGTAATTGACATATCTGTGCTGGGTTCGGCATATGTCCAATGTGCGGTGTAATGCATTCTCTAGAATAACTTAGTGAGCAGGGGCGTAGCTTGGTCAGTAAGACTTGTGGGGGGGGAGTAGTGAAATAACCAACAATTTTGAAGTATTTCCAAACACAATGGGGCAGAGTGTGTGTTTTTTTGTGTGTAAAATTCCTGGTGAAATTCAACAGACACATCACCATACCCGACTAAAAATCCCTGTACTCAACTATTTATCACAAGATGCATTTGTTAGAGGTGTATAACACCCCACACTCCCCTCTCCCCCGAAGGTACGCACCTGCTAGTGAGATTCTTACGGTATTCTTTTGTATTAGAGTGTACTGGATGTAGTAGTTTGTGCTTGGAAATAACTCAAAAGCCATCAGTGCTGCAGCACTGGGTTGTGTGAGTTAAATATGTGTAACAATTTCTGTTTTATGTTTTTTTATGTGGAGTTTCTTAACTGTAAAAACTTTTCAGAGAAATGTGATAAATATTTTGTGAGAGGAATGGCTCCTTCTAATCTTTCAGTTTGATTTTCCTATGAAGCGTATTTATAGGCAATTACTGTTGGAAGCAATATAATATTGTACTAATGGGATTGTTTATGTTGTTTGGAATCTACACGAGGTGGTCTTTGAATTGTAATCTGCTTCATTTGTTAAAACATATAGTTAATAGTACTGTTGGGAATAGTTATTCCTGTCTAACTCGAATAAGTAAAAAATAATGGAATGGACCCAGAATAATTTGCATGGATTAAGCAATTACTTTCACCTTATTTTTTACTCATTGAATTTGCCTAAGTGGCACAGGTATTCTCTTGTTCACATAGGAGGCAACACCTGCCTCATGTGGCCCACGATACATCAAAGTTTGGAAAAGGTTTTAAACAAATATCAGGTTGCTCCAAGGGGGTTAAGAACAAAGAAATGTTCAGATCTGGGGAAAGTTTTTATCTTTGCAAAAAAGAACTTTGGAGTGTTTAAGTTAAAAAAGTCTTAGGGCCTAATTTAGAATTCAACAGACAGGTTAGTCCGTCACAAAGATGACGGATATCCCATCGACCAAAATCTAAATCCCTAAGGATATAATGGGATTTCGATTTAGGTGGATGGGGTATCTGTCGTCATTGAGATGGGGTAACCCATTCACAGAGGCCTGCATCAGGCCCTTAATTTGGGACTTTTACCAGATTTATGTGTGTAAAACGCTTTGCTAAGGTGTCAAATAGATTATATTCCATTCTAGAGGCATCCTTGCTGAGTGTGGAAAGCACAAGCTCTATTCATAGCTCTCCAGTAGTTCAGTAGATTATAACTCCACACATGCTTTCATACTGGGGTAGGTTATAAAGGAGACCTAAGAAAACACTTGCTCGAAATTATACACAAACACCTCATGGGGGCCGGTCCTCATACAGTGCTGTTTCTCACAGAGATGCTGTTTGGCTTTATCAGGGTTTACTAACACTCTGAGGACCGGTCCCGCACTCATAGGGTGGGTGTAACATGACACCCTCCCACACACACTCTCTCTACCGGAGATCATTTGCTCTGAGTGACAACTGCAACATTCAGTTAGTATTATGCCTTTCTGCGGAGACGACTCTGCTGTATTGCTTTGAGGCCTGTGAAACCCTCTCGCAGTCACTCTCCAATTACGGCCCCCAGGTTGGCAGTGTTGCCGCGGCTGGCATCACACGAGGTGAGCCAAGACCCTCCTGGGGACCAATCACTCCTGTGTGATTGGTTAATGAAGTCAGTCTTCAAATTCCACAGGGCCTATACCAGGCAGCGGTTCCTTCCTTTATGTGATGTAAACCATCAGCACAGGATAAAGTAAAATACCGTCTCATCAAGATTTTCAGTGTAACCTTCTCTTAGTAATTGCACAGAATAGGGCTCGGGAACTGTACCATTTAGAGCTGATTGTTTGTGTGAAGATAGTCGCAAAGCACTCTCTGCTCTTTTACTCATTTCAGCATTATCTCTTATGTCTTTCCTTTCTAGCTCCTCCCACTTCTCCATCCTGGTACCCTGCTCTCTCTCCTTCTGCTCTTCTTTTTGTTTCTCTCTGAAGGTACATAGCATACAATGGTATACCAGATATATTTGCATCCTTCGTGATGTCTGCATCTATGAATGTATTTATTAAACATTGGATTTTATTCATTTTGTATCTTAATGCCATTTTGTGGGCAGCCTTTATCTAACACATTTTAGTACACAAGAGCGGAATCATAATATCACACTCTCTGGAAAAAGTTCAATGGATTGGACAAAGCCCTACTTTCTAGGTACCCAACTGTATTTGAAAACAATGCAACCTTTTGGATATTATGGTCATCGTTTTGGAATTTCCAGTTTTGGATATGCTAGCAAAGCGTACACATTTTTTAAATGGAATTTTAAAAAACAACAAAAATGATGTACCCTCCACTTCCAAATTGTGGAAATGATCCCAGATTTCTGAAGCACAAACAAAATGTTGCCAGTATATCCGAAATGTAACAAACTCTTCACATTCTCCTCCTGAAGGGACATAGGGAAATAACTCCAAAATAATCCTTCTTCTAATATGAAGTGAAAAGCGAAGAGCACCCGGCCGCACACACTTTCCTCCATGTTAGTAGTAATTTCTAGATACATTCGTGAAACTAATTCTGTAAGGTTTTAGACTATTCCTGTGACCAAAGGAGTTCATTCTACCACTATAAGCATTGAAAACTTAGGTTTTGAACTTCTTTTCTCAGAAAACTGACTATTAGTTGGTTTCTAGTATACATGTCGCTCTCAAGACGTGTCTAATACTTGTTTGAAATTAATTGGCAGCGTTTCTTCTTTTTTCTGTTTAACAACAAACACTTTTCAAGTCACATTCAACCATGCTTTAATCATTTTTCAAAATAACGCATTGTGAATATTCTGAGTGTTTGTCTTTTTTTCAGTCATTTTAATGCTTTTATTTATTGATATCTGCTGACTGGTGGATGTACGGTTGTATTACATCCTTTCCTTTTGCCTACCTTAATTTGTATATGTTCTCTGCTAAAGAAAAATGGGACTACCCACATAACACACAATATTATGGATCACAGGATAACGCAGCAAGGCTACCCTTGGAGGTGCAGATTCAAAAATAAATTATTTGTATCTTTGAACCTGTTAAATCTATTTTAAAGTATTACTTGATGCAAAGGACATCAAACGGTCTATTTTGATGAGCACCTTAACCCCTTCGCTGCCAGGCCTTTTCCCCCTCAGATGCCAGGCCTTTTTTTGGCTGTTTGGAGCAGTTTGCTCTTAGTCCCTCATAAAGTTTTCTCCACATAAGCTACCCATGCCAAATTTGCGTCCTTTTTTTCCAACATCGTAGGGATTCTAGAGTTAGCCAGAGTTTGTGGGTTCCCCTGAAGGAGACCAAGAAATTAGCCGAAATACAGCAAAACATTTGTTTAAAAAAAAAAAAAAAAATGGGAAAAAAGGTCTGCAGAAGAAGGCTTGTGGTTTTCTCCCTGAAAATGGCATCATCAAAGGGTTTGCGATGCTAAAATCACCATCTTTCCAGCTTTCAGGAACAGGCAGACCTGAATCAGAAAATCCAATTTTTCAACACAATTTTGGCATTTTCCGGGACATACCCCATGTTTACTATTTTTTGTGCTTTCAGCCTCCTTCCAGTTAGTGACAGAAATGGGTGTTATCCCAGAAAGCTAAACATTTCTGAAAAGTAGACAACATTCTGAATTCAGCAAGGGATAATTTGTGTAGATCCTACAAGGGTTTCCTACAGAAAATAACAGCTGAAATAAAAAAATATTGAAATTGAGGTAAAAAAACAGCCATTTTTCTCCACGTTTTACTCTGTTACTTTTTCCTCCGATGTCAGATTTTAAAAAACAATATACCGTTATGTCTGCTGGTCTCCTCTGGTTGCGGAGATACATAGGGCTTGTAGGTTCATCAAGAACCCTAGGTACCCAGAGCCAATAAATGAGCTGCACCTTGCAATGGGTTTTCATTCTAAACCGGGTATACAGCAATTCATTTGCTGAAATATAAAGAGTGAAAAATAGGTATCAAGAAAACCTTTGTATTTCCAAAATGGGCACAAGATAAGGTGTTGAGAAGCAGTTGTTATTTGCACATCTCTGAATTCCGGGGTGCCCATACTAGCATGTGAATTACAGGGCACTTCTTAAATAGACGTCTTTTTTACACACTGTCTTACATTTGGAAGGGAAAAATGTGGAGAAAGACAAGGGGCAATAACTCTTGTTTTACTATTCTGTGTTCCCCTAAGTCTCCCAATAAAAATGGTACCTCACTTGTGTGGTTAGGCCTGATGCTCGCTACAGGAAACGCAACATGGACACATCACATTTTTACATTGAAATCCGATGTGTTTTTTGCAAAGTCCCTAGCTGGAGATTTTGGCCTCTAGCTCAGCCGGCACCTAGAGAAACCTACCAAACCTGACCATTTTTGAAAACTAGACATCTAGTGGAATCCAGGATTGGGTAACTTGTGGGGCTCTCACCAGGTTCTGTTACCCAGAATCCTTTGCAAACCTCAAGAAAACACCTTTTCCTCATATTTTGGTGACGGAAAGTTCTGGAATCTGAGAGGAGCCACAAATTTCCTTCCACCCAGTGTTTCCCCAAGTCTCCCAATAAAAATGGTACCTCACTTGTGTGGGTAGGCCTAGCGCCCGTAACAGGAAATGCCCCAAAACACAATGTGGACACATCACATTTCCACCCAAAAAACAGAGCTGTTTTTTGGAAAGTGCTTAGCTGTTGATTTTAGCCTCTAGCTCAGCAGGCACCTAAGGAAACCTACCAAACCTGTGCATTTTTTTAAACTAGACACCTAGGGGAATCCAAGATGGGGTGACTTGTGGGGCTCTAACCAGGTTCTGTTATCCAGAATCCTTTGCAAACCTCAATATTTGGCCAAAAATCACTTTTTCTTCACATTTCGGTGACAGAAAGTTGTGGAATCTGAGAGGACCCACAAATTTCCTTCTACCCAGCATTCCCCCAAGTCTCCCGATAAAAATGGTACCTCATTTGTGTGGGTAGGGCTAGTGCCCGCAAAAGGAAATTCCCTAAAACACTATCTGGATGCATCAAAATGATCAAATACAAAACTACCTGTTTTTGTGTGGGGGGGGTGGACCTGCATTTGTGGTCCTGGGCTAGACACAACAGGGAGTCCAGGGAGGTGTGACTTGCGTGGATTCCCCAGTGTTTTCTTACCCAGAATCATCAGCAAAGCTCAAATTTAGCTAAACAATCACATTTCCTAACACCCAACATTCCCTTTAGTCTGCCGGTAAAAATGATATCTCACTTGTGTAGGAGGGCCAAGTGCCTGTGACAGGGAAGAGCCAAAAACATGTCGAAACTGAGAGGGAACCAAAGCAGGTCCAAAAGGGCAGTTGGAAAAAAAACATTTTTAGGCTGACAAGTGGGGCAGAATTTTTATTGGTATAGATAAGACAATGCTGGGTGGTAGGAATTTTGTGGATTCCTGCAGATTCCGGAAGGTTCCATCACAAAAATGGGAAAAAAATGTGTGATTTCTGTCTAAGTTGGAGGTTTGCAGGGCATTGTGGGTAAGAAAATGGTGTGGGGTGCTTGTGAAGCACACCACTCTGGACTCACCCAGATGTTTAGTTTTCAGATGTGTCTAGGTCTTGTGGATTTTTCTACATGGCAGCGTCCCAAAGTCCAAAAAGTGCAACCCTCACCATTCCAAGTGGGACGATTTTGAGAGTTAGCTAAGTTCTCATGGCCAAAATGTAAAACCAAAACCCAAAATAATCAAATGTCCTCTTGCTTGCCATGGGATAAGATGTTTTAGTGTGCTGGGGGAGAGGTGAAAGACTGTTACCCCCTTCAGTTGGGTTAGGGGCATAACCAGGCCCATACTGGTTGGTAGCCACCACGCCACTATTTCTTTTTTTTTAATTCCCTGGCATCTAGTAGACTTTCTGACCCCCGGGGGTGGATCGGGGGTAATTGCCCTATCTGCCCACTGGTGGGCAGAACAAATTTGGCCCCATTTATTTGGGGTGGGGGTATGGCCATACCCCCACCCTCTAATTTTGGAAAAAATCTTTCCTGGTCTCTGGTGGGGGTACTGCCCTCTTTGGGGGCAGATGGGCCTTCTAAAAATAGGCCAACAGTATTGTGCCCCCACGGGGAGCGACCCTTGCCCAAGGGGCTGCCCTTCCAAACAAAACACATACATACATACATGTCAATCCCTGATGCCTAAGTGGTTTCTCCCCCCCCGGGGGCAGATCGGCCTAATAGAAATAGGCCGATCTGCCCCCCAGGGGAGGCCTAAAATAGATTTGCCCCCCAGGGGAACGACCCTTGCCTAAGGGGTCGCTCTCCTTGCGTGTAATTGATGCAAAAAAATAAAAATCCCTGGTGTCTAGTGGTTTCTGCCCCCCATGGGGGCAGATTGGCCTAATAAAAAATAGGCCGATCTGCCCCAAAGGGGCAGAAATGGCCTAAATACAATTTGCCCCCCCGGGGAGCGACCCTTGCCTAAACGGTCGCTCCCCATTTATACAAAAAATAAG
The DNA here is from genome assembly GCF_031143425.1 of Pleurodeles waltl. Classification (NCBI taxonomy): domain Eukaryota; kingdom Metazoa; phylum Chordata; class Amphibia; order Caudata; family Salamandridae; genus Pleurodeles; species Pleurodeles waltl. The sequence continues at coordinate 1,766,146,580 of NC_090440.1, forward strand.
ATAAACAAATAAATATATAGATTCCTGGTGTCTAGTGGTTTCTGCCCCACTGGGGCAGATCGGCCTAATTATAATAGGATGAAAAGGCCTAAAAATATTTTGCCCACCTGGGGAGCGTCCCTTACCCAAGGGTTTGCTCCCCTCATTCAATAATATTTTTTAAAAAAAATCCCTGGTGTCTAGTGGTTTCTGCCCCCCTTGGGGGCAGATTGGCCTAAAAGTAATTTTGCCCCCCGGGGAGCGACCCTTGCCTATGGGGTCGCTCCCCACATATAAAAAAATAAAATAAACAAAAAAATATGTATCCCTGGTGTCTAGGGGGTTTCTGCCCCCCACAGGGCAGATCGGGCTAATTATATTAGGCCGATCCGCCCCCGGGGGGGGGCAGAAATGGCCTGAGTGGCCCTTGCCGAAGGAGCCGCTCCCCTCATGTCAATAACCTAAAAAAACAAACTCCCTGGTGTCTAGTGGGCATTCCTGCTGCCTGATCGCATCGCAATCGGGCAGCAGAAATGCTGAGAAAGACATCAAAGGAAAGGAAAGGCCTCTCCTTTCCTTTGATGCCTCTCTCATCCCTCCACATGATCGGAGGAGAAATGCAAAAGCAGGCAGAGGGGCAGGCCTCTGATGTCATCAGATGCCACAGGGGCAGTGGAAGGGGGTGGAAGGGGAAAGTATTTCCCTTCCATCCCTGTAGTGAGGGCGCTGAGGGGAGACTCATGGAGAGAGCGCTAGCACTCCCCCCATGAGCGAATCCAAGGATGTAACGGTTAGGTCCTGGGCGCCGAGCGGCGCAGCCAAGGAGGTAACCGTTACGTCCTTGGCTGCGAAGGGGTTAAATAAAGGAATGAGGGGCTTTCAAGAGATAATGCTAAAAACAATATATACACAGGATAAATGTAAAATACCTAATCGTCGTGATTTTCAGTGTAATACCTCTCAGGTTCTTTATTAGATAAATATATTTTAACATATGTCACAGAAACGTGAGTAGAACAATTAAAACTAAAAAATAAACAGATAATCACATCAAAATTAGAAAATATAGAGCAAATACAAAAAACTGTCAGACAAAACATAAAGGCCTCCTATACAAAAAAGGATGAGGTATGAGGAAAGCACAAAGAAAAATCATCCAAGTAGGAAATAAAAGTAAATGTTTCGGTCCTACAAGTAACTTCAACCTGGGCCATCATCAGGACTAAGAGAGCTCACTCAATTTAATTTAGACTTCAACATTCAGGGCCTGATTACAACTTTGGCAGAGAGGGTTATTCCGTCCCAAATGTAACAGATATCCCGCCCGCCATATTACGAGTTCATTATATCCTATGGAATTCGTAATACGGTGGGCGGGATATCAGTCACATTTGGGACGGATTAACTCCCTCCGCCAAAGTTGTAATCAGGCCCTCAGTTTGTCTGAATTAATTAGGATAACATACTAAGCATAGAAAAAGATGCTTTAATCCATCAATACTATGCGACAATCATGATGCCTAAACAAAATTATAACCTTCCATTATTGTAACATTAAAAATGTGATCACATATCGTAAAAACAATCCGATACAATCTGCCTCACAGACTTAATACGAACAAGATATGGCCACTAAATTTACAAAGCTAAGCAAAAATGTCCCAATTCACAAAAAGTAACATGACATGATTAAAACACAATACCCTTGTGCAACACAGTATTAACAACACCTACAGTGATCTACATACTTTAAAACTCACACCACAGAAAACTGCTAGATGCAGAACAAAACACAGGAATAAATATCTAACTTTTAGTAGCCAAAAACACAATAGTAGGGCGAGTGTCTATACTAAACATTGATAATCCACCATTGTTTCAAAACAAAAGATAAGCCTCAATACACATATGGTCTGATATGTGGGTTCAAAATCAGAGAAAGTACCATGGCACAACCTATTGTATACTTATAGTGCTAATAAAGAATACCACTCAACCACCGAATTAAGGGCATACTTAACAGGGTCCATTTTCCCTATTGAGTTAGATGCAATTTGTTCACATTTGTACTACTCTCAGAAGCTTGAAAAACATCAACCACAAACCAATCATACATCTAAAACTGGGATTTTTGTAATGTTGAAAAGGCCACATCTAATTCTATATTTGTATTGCAAGATGTGATGGCAGATATCTTGTGTCATCTTACCAATATATCTGAGACCACATGCCTATTCAATACATTGGGTAATGTTGTTACTACTGCAAATTATAATAATGGTTACTCTCCATTTCATATCATTAACTGAGGAGCACTTTAAGTTACCAGTTCTGGTACACACAGTACAATGACTGCATTGAAAATGTACTCTCACAGGGTCTTAGCCCCCAGCTTTTAGTAATTGATACATTTTGATAAGTTCCACATGTGCTCTCACAGCCTGTCCTATATATCAGATGCTCTCCAGTGTGCAAACAATAGCTCTTCAATAGAACAGTGGCTCCCCATAGAAAAATATTTGTTTTTATTGATTACTTAATTTCTCGAAGGGATGGACAAAATATTATGAAATTTCAGGAAAATAATTAAAGATTAACACTACAAAATATGAAAGAAAAGAATGACAATTATATTGGAAACAACTAAGATTAAAATATCAATGCCTCTTGTGAGAAATGTGGGTACTGGTTGACTGGGGTGTAACAGCTGGCCAAGCAGCAACCACAATACTTGTCAGAGTAAGGCACAAGCAAACCCCCAATTAACCTATGCTCAGCCCTCTAGTAGCTTGGCACAGAGCAGTCAGGCTTAAGTTTGTAAAGCATTTGTGCAACACTTCAAACAGTAAAACTGTGAAATCACCAAGCAAAAACATCCCTCACCAATTTAGAAAAATAAAACAACATTTAATATCTAAAAACACAAGATATAAATGCCAAAAATCCAACCAGTAGAACCGGAGTTATGAATTTTTAAAAATAAAATGTAAAATCATGCCTAAAAGAACAGACCACCCACTGCGTCTATCTGATGATGTTGGACTGGATCAAAGTCAAAAGTTCAGACCGACCGCAATGGAGCACAGGTCGGATACAGTCCTATATTAATCCCATTGAAGTTTTACCTTCTCAAGTGCTGTGCCAAGAGTCCTGCTCCCATTGGAGATGACCGTGAGAAAGATGGAGAGCATCGGTGGAGGCTGTTGGTGTAGCCCGAAGAGCAGACCGGGAATCGCAGATGGGTAGGCAGGGGCTCACATTGGCAGTTCCCCAGTAGTTGTCGATGCTGCAGTGTGAAGCGACAGGCTGGTGGAGGCTCATGCTGATTTTTGGTGTGAGAGGCACGCTCTTGGTGCCAACAGGCCCGTTCGGAGTCACACCAAGGGTCCAGGACGTGAAATGCACCACTGGGGGGCCAGGAACCCATCGCAGCTGGGTACATGAGCTTTTTGGGGAGCCTTTTATGTCCCTGAGGCTCAGACCAGGAGGCCAGCAGACTAGGCCTTAGAGTCACTCCAGGGACCTGGGTTCACAGTAAAGTTGCAGGTCAAGTTCATCTTCCCCAGGCAAGAGGACAGCAGGTCAGCACAGCAGGGTAGCAGTTCCTTTAGAGCAACAGTCCAGTAGAGTGACAATCCTTGTAGCAGAACAGCAGTCCTTCTTCCTAGCAGAATATCCACACATTCAGAAGTTCACTAAAGAGTTGGTGTTTTTTAGGTCCATTATTTAGACGCAGCTGTGCCGTGGAAGTGGGGAGGAGCTTATAGAGACATGCATTTGAAGTGCATAGATGCTCTGTCTCCTATGCTTTGGCTCCAGACTAACTACAGGGTGTATGCAACCCTTTATTTGGGGGCAGGGCACATCCTATTCAAGTGTAAGTGGGGTTAGGTCCCAGCTCCTTCCTCCCATCCTGCTAGTGATGGCCCATTCAGTCACACCTCAGCTTACCTTTGTGTGTGGTTGTCTAGGAGTAATACACAAAGCCTGACTGTCAACTTCACCCAGTCATGTGAGCCAGAGACAGGCACCAAATGGCTAAGGCAAGAAAATGACAACTTTTTAAAAATGGCAATTTCAAAATGAGACTTCACCATAAGTTAGGAATTTAAATTCTAATTCCTGACACACCAGACATGAACTGATTAGCTGTTCCCATTTGAAAATTACACTTATAAAATGTAATAAGGTTACTGCAATGTTATCCTATGAGAGAGAGAGCCCTTGTAGTAGTGAAAAATACATCTAGGAGTTTTTCACTACCAGGACATGCAAGACTCAAAAGTACATGTCTGGCCTTTTAAATACATTGCACACAGCCCTCTGGGCTGTCTAGGGCCTACCCTAGCGGTGACTAATATGTGTTAGAAAGGAAGGTTTGGGCCTGACAAAAACTTTACTTTGCCAGGTTGAAATGGCAGTTTGAAAATTGCACACAAAGGCTGCAATGGCAGACCCGAGACATGTTTAAAGGCTACTTAAGTGGGTGTCACAATCAGTGCTGCAGGCACACTAGTAGCATTGAATTTACCGGCCCTGGGCACATGTAGTGCCACTTTGCTACAGACTTATATGTAAATTAAATGCCAATTGGATATAAGCCAGCCTATCACTTTTTAAGGAGAGAGCACAAGCAGTTAGCAGTGGTAAAGTGCATAGAATTATAGGGTCAACAGAAAGTAATTCAGCAAAAAAGTGAAGGCAAAATGGTTGGGGACGACCCTGCAGAAAAGGCGAAGTCCAACAACTCTTATTTATGCTAAATGTAATGACGATGCAATTGTATGTCAAAATATCAATAACAAAAATATAGTTTGACATAAATATCTTAGCCTAAATATTGTTTACAAAAATATCGCTCCTCTAGAGGGTAGATTTTGTATTATTAACTCCATTGAGGTGACATTTCTGTAAACAAAATGTAGTAATCAATGTTTTTTATTTTTTATTTACACCACTATCCTAGTTCCCTACTGAAGACACGGCACATAAAGACACCATCTTTGGCACAGTTGAGGTACTAACAAGATCACTTAAAGGGCACCTGCAGATTTGTAATGCAGAACATAAACCAAATAGATCCTAATTAAATGCTGTGGACCATACCTGACTTTGCAATTGTGCTGTGATGTTCTCCCAAGTGGGAAGAATAAAGCTATAGTGAGGATATGGGATCAAGAAGTGGCTAGGCCAGGATGAACATTACTTATCCATGGAACATCGTGCCTCAGAAAAATCGAATGAAATACCCATTTGTATCTTCACTTGAGTCTATGCAGAGACAGGTTCAGCCATATATGGGCAGAGGCTGGCTCCTCCGCAGAGAAAGAGGCTCTCAGACTGTAAGCTGCGACCAGTCTAATCATTTGACAGCAAGCTAGTGATGCTCGTTTCAACCCTGATTTTTTAAACGTTTGTAGATCATCATCAGGACTACGGAACAATGGGACTCTATCCAGCCCACAAAGAAGTCACAAGTGTTTCCAGGATGCATAGCACCATGATGATGATCAGGGACTTTTGCCTTCAATATTAATATTTCATATTATATCACTTTGATGAGATCTGTTTGGAATCACTTTTTATACCTACTGATGTCTCAAGCAGTTTTGATCCACACTGTTCCCTGCTCTTGGTGATGACCCATAGATAATAACTATTTAGGGCTGAAATGTCTATAGAAGATAAAAAAAATGCAAATCATACTGAACACCCTGTATTGCTGGGACATTTGTTAAAGGTATATTTTCGTCCTTGTTTTTAATAGGGTCTGTAAACACCTTTTGTTTTCTTTCATTCTTTATTTTACTATTATTGCACAAGTGCGTGAGCACTACTTTTATTCATGAATCTATGATTATAGCAGGAAGAATGATCAATATATTGTAAAAAACACTACGCTGTCTAGTTTATTCATTCAATGATTTTCACACTTGGTTCAAGATGCATGAAACACATTTCGTCCAGAGGAAACAATGTTGTTGATATTAAATTATTTACCTCGGTTTGATTCTGTCAGTGGGTACCCTAATGCGTTATTAATATTTAATAATTTAGAGGCAGCTAAAATGAGTACCATTGTATTAGGCTGAAGTAACAGCTGTTATGCACAGACTTGTTTAACACCACAACTATGAGAGCAAGGTCTATATAGAAACCTAGTTATTATCTACAGTCTGACTTGCCTTAAACTATAATTATTATGATTATCACTATTATTATTTCTATTGTAGGAATCCCATCTGCCCTGGAGTGATCCTTAAACCTTTTGTTTATTCTACACTTTGTGTTTGACCTCCACCGAGGACTGAGGCCTGTATAATTTCCTCAGTCTTCTGGTTACTTTAAACGTATTACTACCCTTTCCCACTTGAAAAGACTACTACCGTAGTATGAATGTGGCCCGGTATGCCCTAGGGGGAATCTTGTTTATGATCATATTAAAACCAGCGCATGAAATAATTCAGCCAGAATATTGTCTAAAACGAGCTTATATCTGGGGGTAGCCAAATATATACAAGAATACTTGTGAAACTCTTTCTGAAACCTCAGTATGGCCTAATAAAAGAGGGAATATCATCATGGAAATTAGCATAACTGGTAGGAATAATGGTCTTATACTGAACTATATATTGTGAAATGCATAATTCAAGATGTACATGGTATCGAATGATCCCCTTCACACCAATGTATGCACACCCTTCCTCGCACTCCAGTTTCAGACACATTAATCCATGCAAACATAGAAGCTGCGACCACACTCCAGGTAGACGCACTTAGATACAATAAATACATGTGGATTTCCTTAACCACGAAATCAACATTTAGTTACTGTTTTTTAATAACTGCTTACTTGCATTTACATACTCAACCTGCTCCGACAGGCTACGAATTGCACACCTACTGCAAACCTCCTGCCTGCTGCAACAGCCTACTACCAAAAAGCTGAATGGTCAGTACCTACTGAGTTTACAATATAGAAAAGTAGCCTGGGAGCTGCGCTGAGTTGTCTTAGTAGCTGAGAACCTGGCTGCTCAAAGCACTGTGCTCTGCTATGTATACGAGAGTGATGTAGGCATTTGCCTGTAGATACCAAACCTCAACTACGAGTTTTCCACGATCTGTATTTATTGCTACTGAGAGGTAAAATGGTTTAATCCAAAAACGTAGAACATTTCTTCAGACCTATTGGAAGATGGGTCACAATTCAGTAGCAGTCAAGCAGGACAACGCCTTTCTAGCCTTCACAAGCAGTTCCCCATGCTATGAGCTTTTTACTTATTCACAAACCACATCACAGTAAATTCCGGAAAACCTAGTCAACCCTTGGTGGTCATGCCTTGTCTTGTGCATGGGAGCCCTTCTGGCTGGTCAAAGAAAAGCTCTTGCAACTCAGCAGAACTGACACAGGGACACTGCTGATTGTAACCAGCAACCTTGCAGCCAGCCGAGCTCCTGGGATGAACGTCCCTCAACTGGAGGTTTATTGTTGCTCTTCAACTTTCTACAGTGTGTTCCCTGTACCAGCATGAACCATGCATGAATCCTTAAGCATCAAATTGCTCTCTACTGCTGAATTTGACCTGCATAAAAGAAAACAGCTGAGGCCTCCATTACAAGTTTCCCAGGAGACATGCAATACATATATCGCACCTGATAAACTCTGAAAGGATTTTGGAATTTAAGGAGTGCCTAGCTGCCATGAGTTTAGCCCTAAAAAATGGGGCATACCATGCAGATTGTTCTGCTTAAACCATCAAAATCTGCATGCCCCTACATTTAAGAGGTATTTTCCCCACTTTAAATTCCAGCAGGTCTGACCAGCGAAATTGTATGAGGGGATAATTTAATTATGTGATCTTTATCATACCCAGTAATTGCAGGGTAAATTAAATATGTCACCACTTGTAATTGGGATTACTGCGCAAACAGGTGTTGAGCAGAGATCCTTATTTTTCAAGGCACTCGTAACTGAGGTCAGTTTCTGGACCAGGCTACCCTAACATATCCAAGAAATGCACCCACATTTCCATTTATCATTGGCCTTGGCAGGACTGGGGAATGGAAACCTGGAACTCCCATTGAGTACTTATCTTGGGAATTTCTGGTGTTCCTCTGAAGTATAATTTTCAACCCCCATATCCATTTCTCGGCTTAGCTCGCCATTCTTTTAAAATCTTCATTCCTATTGCCACCTGTGGTTCTCTATAATTGCCTATTGGGACTGCAGATTACTTCTCTAGTGGGACACCAGGAATGCTTGAAGTGTTTCTGCCGAGTTTGTCGCTACCAATACTTCTCCGAGGCTGGTATGTAAGACAAGATGTGTCGTTCTCATTTAACAATTCATTAAATTTCAACTGGCTCCTTTTTTGCGGGCATGGATTCCCTAGTTTAGAGGTTGTTGAAGCATGCTTGGTGCATGCAGACTGTGCATCTTTTATTTGCCCTCATATATTTTATTGGGTAGAATTTTACCCAAATGAAAAGGTTGAATCACAGGATTCTCACCTACTAGACCGAAGTTGATCTGCTGCAGTGGGAAACCACTGGGTTCATCCTGCACCTTGATGGGTGTTTAGTCATACAAGAGGAGGTGTGAATGCTATGCACCTGAGTGCCATATATATTGTGCTTTTACAGCTCAGACAGACCATACAAAGTTAATTTGCATATATGGGGAATCGGCGATCTTCTTTCAGAGATCTCCTCTGGGTGACTGTTTTAGAGCTTGCTTAGAAATGGGGAGTTTTCAGTTATCCACTTGATCTTCTTTTTCCTCCTCTCCAGCCTTTTATGACCCAATCGTTCATTTCACAAGCTGGTGGAGCAGATAGTAGCGGTTTCAGTTCATAGCATGTGAGTCATGTCAGAGCCATTGACATGAATGGACTTTGAAATGGTGGGTGGGGCTTCTGCCTCTTTTTAGCAGATTTCCTGCCTTGCACAACTCTAATTTAAGGTTTAATTTTCTTCTTTGATCCTTGCACACTTTCCTTGCTAATATATGGTAATAATTGTACCAAAGCACTGCATGACCTGCATTGTTCTTTTCTAAGGATGTATGTTGTAGCCATAAAGTGACATTTCTATGGTGCACACCAGAAACAAATTCTTCTCTTGGAACCAATAGTGTTGAAGGACGAGACTGTTTATAGTGGACCCAATATACACTGTCAATATTTTAAACTGAATCCCAATGGTGTGAAACGCTTTGAATCATTGATTGTATCCTTGCTCCCAGAGACTTTTGCTTCTGTCTCATCCCACATTCGTTTCTTTATGGGAATTTTTTGTTTTTATTATTTTGATATGGAACCAGGTTTGATGATTCCAATCTTCTGCGTGGTGGAGCAGATGGACACGTCGCTGGATTATGATGGCCGGGAGGAGCATGCAGAATTTGTTCTGGTGAGGCGGGACGTTCTCTTCAATCAGCTAGTGGAGACAGCACTACTGGCACTTGGGTACTCGCACAGTTCAGCAGCTCAAGCGCAAGGTAGGTGGACTAACTTATTGACCTCATTCAAAGGCCATGTTAGGACTCAGTTCCCTTTAGCCTTCACAAGCCAACCCAGAACGAGAAAAGATTATGCTTACTGTCCTGTATGGTCCTGCCTATCAAGTATGTCTTGATAAACTATTGCTTGATTACAATGATGCTTTCCCAACCTTGCATAAGACCTATTACCACACACAATGACTTCTATCTAGGATCACTTTGTTTTTTTAACCCATTTTACTGTATTTCATGGGTACATAAAATGCTCCCCAATATTCTCTAGAACATTACTCACTGTGCAGGCGTTACCATAGCAGATATAACAGCTATGTTCACTTCAGAGATTAGATATCAAGCAGCATGAAAGCCAGGTAATATAGAACAAAAATTCCTTTGTAATTGAATCCACAGAGAGAAAAGAAAACTTCCCACTTCACTCCCCCAATCTGTCTGACCATGATAAGTTCAGTATGGTGTGATAAGTGATCTGCCAGGGCTCCCGGGTGGAATCCAGTTTCATCTAAGTATGCTGTAAAGCAGGTGTCGGTTAAGGGGGTGGGGCGGCCGGGCACAGATATCTAATGAAGAAATGGTGGCTAATCTATTTTATGGTGTGTTTCGGGCTTAAGCACAGCCTCTCATTCATCTGTCTCAGAGTGTTGAAAATCTGCAACAAGTGTCTCCCACGCTCCGACCAGTTCCAAAGTGCCTATACCACTCTTGGCCTTCTGCATCAGCACCCTGCCCTTGCGTGCCACCCACTTTTCAAGCTCTTTCCTCCAGTTCAGTATGCTGGGTCCCCCAGTAGATTTCCAATTCCTCATAATTTATCTCTTTGCCATGAGAAATGCTAGATCTTGAAATTTACTAGTGATTTTATTTTTGGACGTGTGTGGGTACCAAGTTAAGAGGCAACACCCTGGTGTGCATGGGACTTCTTTCCTTAACACGGTTGCCAGCGTCTCCGCAATTCCTTCCCAGTAGGAGAGCAAGCAGTGGCATGACCACAGCATGTGGTGAGGTCTGCTCCCCTCTCACCACATCTAGGGCAGGCCGCGTCTTCAACTTGGAAGTAATGTTGGACATGCTCCAGAATTAGATAAACCCAGTGTAAAATGTAGAAATTAGTCAATTTAAAGTGAGTGTTTCTATACATTCGGGGGATTCTGTCCAGAATGGAGGCCGAAGCCACCACTGAAATCAGTGTCCCCATGTCTCCCTTCTAATTGTCCTGTAACTTCTCTAGAAGGTCCGTAGATCCACCCCAATGATCCGTTATAAATAGGTTACTACCTTAATGGAGCTGGATAAAAGGGCCACGTAGTGGCTGCCTCTGTGGGTCTGAGGTTCCAAAGATTCCATGTGCCAATGTTTCCTAATTGTTGTGGTAACTGCTCTGTGCAAAAGGAAATGTCCCTGCGGAAAATCTAATTGTGCCTGAAAGTCTTCGAACTGGAGCAACTCCCCAGCACTCTAAAGCTGGCCCAGAGTTGTGTTCCCCCACATCGTTCTATTCCTCCAGACCTACCCGGTATTACCCATGGGGGAGTTCTTGCATCACAGTAATAGGCAAGTCAGGGGAGTAGCGGCTCCAAGTGTGGGATTTGCCCAGACATCGGCTCCAGCATTTGGTGATTACCCGGAATTCCCCCCTATCCAGGGACGGATGGCGATTATCCCTCAGTAGCGTTTTTACTAGATCTGAGAGCTCAGGCGCAAATGGACTAAGATTCCCGCCAGAGTGCTGACGGGCCGGTAGCCACCTTACAAACCACTGCAGCTGAGTTACTAGGTAATATGCCTCAAGGTCTGGTGCCATTAATCCTCCCTCTGTTATAAGATGTTGCAGTATAGACAATGCCACTCTTTTGCAAGCCGCATCCCAGATACAGGTAACCAGAAAGGAATTTAGCTCTTTGAACATCACCCTAGGTATCCACACCAGGAGGGTGCCAAACAAATAAAGCAAACTGTGCAGGGAAAACATCTTCAGTAACACTATCCTCCCCATCACTGAGTATGGCAGCGTTCTCCAAAATTCCAGACTTTATTTGAGGGATCTAATGGCTCTGCTCACATTCTCCTCTAACATATCGATGTGGTCATGATATATGTTAACTCCCAAGGAAGACTGCCTTCTGGGGATCTACTGCAAGGGCCCTAGTGACTCTGGTGGGGTACCGTCCAGACCATTTGGGAACAGAAAGGATTTCTGCCAGCTTACTATAAGGCCAGATTGTTCCCCAAAGCCTTCTCGCATGGTCCTTGCACCAGATAGATTGTTGCTTGTATCCATCAGCAAAATAAGGTCATCAGCATAGAGGGCTATCCTGTGCCTGTGCCCATTTATATTCAGGCCTTGGTAGTGCAACCCTGATTTCACCCTAGTGGCCAGGGGTTCCGTGGACATGATGAAGAGCAACAGGGACGATGGGCAACCCTGCTGAGTTCCTCACTCAAACTTGGTAACTACTGGATATAACTTTGCACGTAGAGACTCTGGTGGTTTTGGTCCCTATTAAACAATCTGGTCCAAGCCAGGAACCCACCCCTTAGCTGCGTGCACCTCATTACCTTATACAAGTAACCCCATTCCAAGCTATCAAAAGGCCTTCTCTATGTCAACAGTGAGAATCCCAGCATATTCTCGAGGAAGGTCCCTATGTTCTAGGATCAACAGGAGGCATCTAATATTGAGGGTCATGTTGCAGCCAGGAATGAAGCCAGCCTGGTACGCATAGACTAATCTGGTCATGTAAGGGAGCAGTTGGACCACTAGGATCTTGCTCAGTATATTATAGTCCACTTTGAGCAGTAAGAGTGGACAATATGCTTGGTAGTCATTAGGGCATTTTCCATTCATCAGTAAGGGCACAATCATAGCTTCCTAAGTGGAAGTGGACAAGCTACCTGAGGACCAGGCTGCATTGTACAACTTTTCCACCCTGGGAGCCAGAAGGTCTAGGTGGTGGCATATAGCTCTATTGGAAATTTGTCTATCTCTGGTGTTCGCCCCCATGCCATTGATGGCCCCCTTAATTTTCTGCTGAGTAGCGTTTCCTCCCAGTACCTCAGCCTCCTCTGCATTAAAATGGGGGAGAGCCAGTGGAGCTAGATAGTCTTGTATCAGACCTCGTTATGATGGCCTTTGCTCGTGTAAAGCTTCATATAGTACCGGAGAAAACAATAATTTATTCCCTTCTGGCTAGTTTCTTGACCCCCCTCTCATCCAAGTCTACTTCTAAAATAAGAGACCCCCCGCTTAACCAGATTAGCTAACCATACTAACAGGAAGCCAGCACTGTCTTGCTTCATATAAGTACACTCATATATCCCCTGTAATCAAAACTACAGAGTCTTTCGACTTTAACTGCCATCTCTTCTCTTTTATCGAGAAGGATCTGCTGAAGGGTCTGGTCTCCCGGCCATTGTAGTTCTAGTTGGCGGAGCTCACCCTCTGCCATCAACATCTCCCTCAGCAAGGTGTCCCTCATGCCCACCGACGCAGCCATGCAATGTCCCCTTAACACTACATTGAAGACGTCCCACTCCACTTAGGGAGAGGAGGCCGTACCCTCATTGTCTACAGTACTGCTCTATATTAAGCCTGATATCTTCTCAAGGTATCTGATCTTCAAGGGTTCCAGGTGTCAGGTGCCAAATGGGAATAGATGTTCTGGAAGGCGTCCAGTCTAAACGAAGGAGCATAGGATCATGATTAGACACCGTTCAGGCCAGGCACTCCGAGTGGGAGACCGAGTTATTTATGTCAGGGGAGCATAGAAACATGTCTAGGTGGACATGTAAGTCATGCGGCCTGGAAAAGAAAAAGTAATCACGTGAATGCGGGTGGGTTAGTCTCCAGGTATCCACTAATCCTGAATCTTGCTGACATTGGGAGAAGGCTTGGCCCACTTCTAAGGATCACTTTTAATTAATTTGTAAGCTATGTCTTTTTTTCTTTTTTCAAAATAAAAGTTGAGCATTGTTTTATGATCGCACACCAGGAAATTGTATTTTTTTCCTTGAAATGTACAAAAGTATTCTCCTTTCACAATTGTTTATGTTTCACCTCCTTTCTGATCCGTCCTCTTATGTTTATGGCACAGTCATGTTTTAGAAGCTTTGAGCAAGTACTTGTCATGTGATGGAAATGTCTCAAAAGATGGGTTTTTCCTCGGGACTTTAATGGAATTTTACAATGCACAATTCTAAAAAACGACATATGATGGCAATACAGTACAGTCATATTTAAGTCATTTATGTGTTGGCATTACACGACATAGGAACGACTATCAACTGTAATGTGCAGAAAAAATGGACATATGTTCCATGGTCATTTGCACACTATAAAGTCAACTTTTCTGGTCTCTGCTTGGGGATTTAATTTCAGAATAAAAGCAGATTGAGAAGCTTTGAGTATGCAAATGAACACCCGCTGTTTGGTTTCTGTTATTTCAATAAACGTTCAGAATAATGTCTCAGTTCTTGGTTAGGGACCCCTAGTATGTTGGAACAAAAAAAGGGAGCACACTGCCTCGCACTCCAGCAAAAAAGTTAGCCCTAATAAATCATGGTAAATGCAGTCAAATTTGTTTTGAATTGATAAAAGTAATCTAAGGCCTTTCACTTTAGTAGGTGCAGCAAGTGCTGTGTATCTCTGGACACGTGTTTCTGGGTTTAGCGCGTCATCAGCAGAGAGCAGCTTAGTAAATCAGGTTGCTTGTATGTAATTGGGTCCCTCAAAGGCCGACACCTCCCAAACATGATTAATGATCCTACATCCATGTCATGTATTGACAATAATTGCAAAGCAATTACACTCAAAGATGGACTATTGGTGAACCCAGGGACTTTTAGCATGTGAACCCCATGAAAGCATGTGAGACAGTGTGATGAATGTTCTTAAAGTACAGTTTGCACAAGTTTATAATTCTGGAGAGATGTGTGCGTGTAACCCTGACAGGACTGGCGGAGCTTCGTTCCCCAGTGCCATAGTATGGAGGAAAGAATTTGGCATTCTCCTTTGGATTTAGCATTGTTCTCCTGCTATAGAAGAGTTTTCCATTGACACCAAGCTCTGTCTCAGCTGTTAGTCACGTGACCGCACCTCCTCCTCTCCAGGGTGGTGCTCTGAAAATTCAAGAAATTCACTTCAGCTTGCAGGGTCTGGGCCACCCAAAAGAAGTGTCCAACTAAGCGGGCACTCTGGCCCAACATTTACGGATGTCCAGTTGGGTAAGGTGTGTGCAAAGATTTTATAATGCCAGCAAAGTCTTATTGGGATACCCGTTGTCCAGAGTTTCCTCCTTTTCCAAGGTCTGCACCTTGTTATAGTTTTTCCATGCAAATGGGCATTATTTCCACTCGAAGGATAGCTAGTGCTGAAAAGGGATGCGATGTTACCTTGCGACTAAACAGTATAACTGTGATTTTTAAACTAGACGGAGCTTCCCCACTTTTGAGTAATAATTGTATTATTCATGAGAATCAGGTACATTTCTCTAAAGAAAAAGATTGCAAATAGGATTGGGTACAATTTTAATTACAAAGGCAAAATCTGTGAAAGTCCTAAATTTCATGTTAAGCAAAATTGCCAAAATTTCACAAAATGGTGCTTTACAGTTTGTGTGTAACTCTTTTGAAAATGTATGTTCACCTTGCTTGAAAAGTGTTGAAAGATACCAGCATGATACTGGTATCTACTGAAAGTGATTAGCTGAGAGAAATGTTCTGCTCGAACCAGTCTCCCGTTATTTATTTATTTATTTAGGTGTTGCCTTATAAAGTACGAACTCCCGCAAGTTGGGTTTCAGAGCACTCACCAGACAAAAGGTTGACTTTCTTTGACTGGTACATTGTTATAAAGTACAAATTAGATTATAACAATTACAGAGCTAGAGAAAATCAAAATTCACAAAATGTGTATAAACATGATGTGAAACACATTCATATGAAAAATATTAGTTGCTAAACAGCCTGAAGTACAGGATAGCATCACAGAAGACAAGTATATAATCATAACGAAATATGGTAGCATACAGTAAATTGATATTAAGCAGTAAAAAATTCAAGCAAGGACACAAACAGAATCTCACATCACGTTTTTATGTGGAGATTTTCTCGCCTAAATAAATCGTACGAGATACCAGCAAACCGCATTTTCCTTTGATAGTGTAATTTTGCATAATTTTGCGAAACCTTCATTGCATTTTGCAAAACTGTGTGAAAAAATACACAATATTGCACACCCGTAACTTCAGAACTGCGACATGGCAACTTTGTACACACTGCTTGGAGACAGTGCTCTAGCAGATCTGCGTATGTCAGTCAGGACTTGTAGGCTCAAGAAGAGGCCATCGCGACCCGTTGAGACACTGTTGGAAGAGCAGAGGAGGATGAAAGACGCAGGGCAGGTTTAGAAGCACGTGGCGCACCGTGTCTGGCGGTGCCACAATGCCCAGTCTGCGGTTCCCACTGCCCGATGCTCCAGAGGGGAGTAATCTACCCGCTGCTGGATATCTTGGGCACCAGAGCCCGCTGGTCCCGGAACGCTCCCTAACAGTGAAACATACAGCAATTTGGAGTTTTCTTTCTCGACATTTCCTTTGTTTGTGTTGTTTGATGGAGCATCTCTGCCTTTGGGGCTTCAACCCAGAGTAGGACTTAGTTTTCCCAAAATCACATCCACATGGTGGATGTATCCGTTCCGCTGGACACCGCTGACTATTATTAACCAAAGAGCTTCATTATAAAGCAGCATTTTCCTTTCATTTGCAGCGTGTCATATGAACATGGTTAGCAGTTTATATTAGCAGTGAGTCACTAGTTCGTGGCTCCAATGGCTCCATTGTATTATTGAATTGCGCAGGAATATAAATCTAATTGTGTTTACGGTGGCTCTTCCCAGTCCTTGCCGTTTAATCTGGTAATAACACGGCGTCTTCGTGTTGCTGCCTGCCTTGCAAAATGCACTTAGTTAAGTTTCATGGTGGGTTTTCAGGCAATTTTTCTGTGCGGCTGGAAGCGGAAAATAAAAGAGCTTTGTCTGAAAAATGTTGTTTCCAGTTGCACTAATGATTGCGTTGTGTGGTGGTTCCAGCGGGGATGTGGAGAGTAGATAAAGGATACGCACTCCGATAAATAAATTGGCTGTGTGGGCCAACCATTGTTTTGGAAGGAGTTACAGTGTGGTTCCCTCTCCATGTAAAACTGTGTGGGGTAGACTTATTCAACTCCGTAATTACATTTACTGTAATACTTGTCTTTGTTACTACACTTGCAGAAATGCTAGCTGTTACAAATTGCACGAATGTTTTTATCTCAATTCTATATCTTAATACATTTCTTGAAAAACTGCAGTTGTATTCAATTAATCCATCTATAATACCTATAGAGTAACTTGTGTTTGGAGTTGTTTCTGTTTAAAATGTAATATAAACTTCTAACAAAAAACTGTCAGAGCACCATTACCAAAGAGACAAGGCAAAGCCACTCTGTGAGAGCCCTCTGCCCTTGTGAGGGGGGCGAGAGCACACAGGCCTTGCCAAAGTATGTGAGGGAGACAAAGTAAAACAACACCGTGAGAGCTGAAGACACTTGTAGAACTGAGCGAGGGCATCTTGATACGCCAAAGCGAAAGAGAGACACAAGGCAAATCCACACTTTGTGAGCATCCACATAAAACTGTATGGGAGCACCCACTCAGGCCAAAGTGTGAGAGAGACATGGCCAACCACACTGTGAGAGTAGCCCACCAAAACAAAACTACATGAGAGCACCCACTCAAGCCAAAGTGAGAGATAGATATGGCAACCCACACTGTGAGAGTAGCCCACCAAAACAAAACTACATGAGAGCACCCACTCAAGCCAAAGTGAGAGATAGATATGGCAAACCACACTGTGAGAGTAGCCCACCAAAACAAAACTACATGAGAGCACCCACTTAAGCCAAAGTGAGAGATAGATATGGCAAACCACACTGTGAGAGTAGCCCACCAAAACAAAACTACATGAGAGCACCCACTCAAGCCAAAGTGAGAGATAGATATGGCAAACCACACTGTGAGAGTAGCCCACCAAAACAAAACTACATGAGAGCACCCACTCAAGCCAAAGTGAGAGATAGATATGGCAAACCACACTGTGAGAGTAGCCCACCAAAACAAAACTACATGAGAGCACCCACTCAAGCCAAAGTGAGAGATAGATATGGCAAACCACACTGTGAGAGTAGCCCACCAAAGCAAAACTACATGAGAGCACCCACTTAAGCCAAAGTGAGAGATAGATATGGCAAACCACACTGTGAGAGTAGCCCACTAATGAAAAACTATGGGCCATATTTACAAGAAAGTGGCACATCACTAATGATGTGCCACTTTTCTTGCGGTCCCTTGCGTTCCCTAACGCCACCATGGTAGCGCCGTATTTACAATACGGCGCACCACCGTGCATGTTAGGGGCAATAGCATAATTTTTTCACACTACTGTAACACTATACTGGATTAGCATTTAAAAAATGATGCTAATCCAGTATAGTGTTAAGAAGCCCATTGAAATCAATAGGAGCCTCATTTTAACACCTGCTTTAAGCAAGCATTAAAAATTACGCTAGAAATGGCAAAATGGAATTTGGAACAATGGAATCTTGTACATTCCATTGCGCCATTTTTAGCGACCCTATAACGAAGAAATGCCCCCTTTGCATACATCATGCATATAGTATGAATGATGTGGCGCAAAGGGTTTACAAGATGGTGCAAACCTAGTTTGCGCCACCTTGTAAACATGGTGCTATGGTAATGGCCCGTTAGCATCACATTTGGGGCAAAAAGAATTTGATGCAAATGTGGCGCTAAGGGGTGGAAGGGCCTTGTAAATCTGTCTCTATATGAGAGCACCCAGCCAAGCCAATGTGTGTGAGAGAAAAAAGACAAAACCAATTGTTTGACCAGCGCCCAGCAGAGACAGTGTGGAAGTAGCCCGTTCACTATAAAACAAGTATTAAAACCCACCCTATCCCAAATAGTCCATTTAATTATCAACTCCACCATCATCTGCTCTGCCCTTCAGTTTTAATCCAGGAAGGCACATTAAACCTTCCATGCTTCCGCGGTTAGTAAACTGAGTACCGTTGAGTAAGTACCCTTAAAATAGGCAGAGATGCCAAGACATTGGCGTTATATAAAGCACGTTAATGTTATTAAACTGTCTGTTGCATTCATTTTTGCGACCATTCTGTAGAGAAATTAAAGGTATAAGTCACTTGAAATACAACAACGGGGGTCAGAACTGATGTAAACCTTGTTGATTTTTCTTCTGTTTTACTTCGTATTTGTTGAAGTATTTGACATAATGAAACTCCGTTTTAAGGATTAGCGGGGTGCTTCACAGACCACGTTGTTTTGGAGCAAGCGTATCTCAAATCTGGGGGATTGTACATAAAGAAGCTTTATTTGCGTTTTGTTGAAACTAGGTTAGAAACCCAAGTCTAACAAGGAGGGAATATGGGATCATGTATTTGCACAGTACAAAACATCAAAAAATTTTAACACCACATATAACTACACTTTACATATTTGTGCATATTAATTTGAGACATAGGGTGAGTCTCCCAGTATCACACGACTTTGGGTCACATGCCGGGGCCACGATTATAGCCTGGGTCTCGAGGATGTAGCGATATCCATTGTAGGCAATGTAGTTTGGCTTCGAATAATGCGGGTGCTAGGCACTTTGATTTCTTCCTTCACTACGGTAATGAGACCTTTAACTGGGTGCACCTATTTATATGAACTTTCTTTCCGCTCCTCCAGGTGTGTGTGCATGCCTGAACTGTGGCCAGAATGAGCACTTCATAATCCCTGCCTAAAAAATCCGTGTGATTAGCTGTGAAATATGCTAAAAGAGTACCCTTCTGTTTGATGAGCCTCTGGGATGTGTGATGTCACAGAGCACCCATAACAAACACCCTTTGCTTCAGGTATTACACCAATAACACTTCCAAAAAGGCTGAATAGTTTAGTGCCAGGATATCCTACCTGCATCACCAGTCAGCATCATATGTGGATTCCCAAGAAACAATCCCACCAACATGGCCAACATGGCTTGCCAGTGCACCTCCTCTCATCAACTTCTGCTCCATAGCCCCTGGACTGCAATGGCAAATGCTGATCGTCTGCTACAGTTTAGCCCAAATGTCTCCATAATATGTTGTCTCTCTCTCTGCATCCTTGACATTGCTGTGCTCACTGCCCAGAAACAGATGCCTCCACTGGGGTGGTCCAAGCCTCAATGTCCATCTGTAGCAGTGTGTCTGCCTATTTATGCTGTGTAAAATTGTTCGGGCAGAACGGTTACTTTGAATTGTAGAATATCTCATGGGCCTTCTCCAACAGTGATATCAATAGCCTGCAATTCTCCCCCTACTCACCCAACAACAAGCCACTTAAGCAGAGGACTATCTTCCCTCCAGGCACACACACGACCTCAGAGGTAGAGCTAGCATTACAGTGTGAGTGTGATGTGGTCAATTCGGAGCCTGGCAATGTCTGACTTCATCACTCCTGCCCCAATTGCTTTCACTACATGAGTTTTGTGAACTGTTACAGTGATCAGTAAAAGAGGTACTGTGTTTGTTGTGCTTCATGCTCACCTGTTTCAGGCACCTCAACTGTGCGTCTATTGATGTAGGATCTGAATTGCCATATGTACAAGAAGGTTCTCAAAAGTATTCAGCCCATGCCTAATAATATGAACATAGTGAAACAAACCCAGACAATGAGGAAAAAAACATTTAAAGCCTTTGTATTTTCTCCTGAAATGCGATACACACCTTGTAAAATGCCGTTGCTAAGTGGGATTGGCTGCATGGGTTGCACATAGACCAAGGGCAGTGCCTATCTCATTATGGCTGACTAGCTCCCATTGTTCATGGGTTTTGGACGTGCCAGATACATGCTGTCCTCAGGGCTTATTGCTCATGCGTCCATTGCTGACCAACCAATAATGGACATACCCCTTGGCTGCGCACTGCTGGCCTGGCCACAGGGCACTGTATGCACCCTGTGGCCACCTCTGGTGGATCTGAGGCCTTGACTGCATCCTCATATTACCAAATGCTTGCCATATATGCATTGTACACTTTATTTAATATATGCATTCTTAGCAACAGTCTTTTGCCTAGGTTAATCAAGAGCAAGAAGCACCTGATACTCCCATTTCACTACCTAGGGCTGGGTACACAGACATCTCCTATCTTTTGTCAGCACATGAGCCAACAGACCAGCCATCCTTCTCCAGGCAGACCTTAAGAGAGCTTGACAGGCCTAATTGTACAGATAGCTGACACCAAACTGCTAGAGATTAGCAGCTGCAATGTATTTCTATCCACCCCAGCACTGCCAAGGATCGGGGAGCATGAGTATTCAGATCTAAATCAGTTTTCAAATAGCGATGAAACAATATAAATAAGTGAGAGGGCGGACACCTTTACTGCATTTCTCCATTGTAGTCCATTATGTCCCATTTGAACTTCCTTCAATGTCCACCTCTTGTAGTAGCTCCACTCATTCCAATTCCCTATGCTTCGTGTTCGCAAAACTATACACATTGGATTTATTTTAATTCTTATTTTCAAAGCCCTTCTACAGCGCAACAAAACTTGCAGAAACACAATAGAAGCTTCATGTTGCCAAGCTTCCAGAGAAGCCTGTGCCAGCTGATTAATTATTTTGTGACAGCCCTATCCATCTTGTTTAACACATTTTCTCAGTTGCTTAGGAGCAACACGTGAAACGCAGCCCAAGTCAGTAGCCAAAGGCAGTTTTTTGGCTCCTGTGGAGAAAAAGAGGTCATATCACTTGTTGCTCATACAGATGGGAAAACAAGTGAGGCTTCCCTAAGCCACAGAGAATAATCTTGAGACTTTGTGTTTGTTTTTAGATGTCAGACAAAGTGCATGTCGTTTGCAGACCCGACCTGCCATTCTGGATGAATCGTGTGCACACATTCATTTTTACAGATGATTCTTTGAGTGGGTGTTAGCTCTGCATATTTTGGAATTTAGGGGCTTGGTCAAAGTAAGCTGAAAGCCATCAGGAAGACCATACCCTTGTCTTTAATGTACAGTCCATCTCGGACTTCTTGGGTTTTTATTAAATGTTGCCCTTAACGTACAACAGTCTCTAGGATGCAATGGAATGTTTCACAAGAGCTTGGGTTTCTGAAAGACCAACATGGGTGGGTAAAGACAGTAACATGCTGAGAATCTGCTAAACTCATCACCCATTGAAATTTAGTCATATTTTTGATTTTCTTCTTGAGGCAGGTCACCAACAGACATGATTGTGCTGACAAATGAACCGTGTCCCTTCCCTTACCTGTCTCCCCCAACTTCTTTCTATTCCACTACCTAGCTCTGGCAATTATAAAACACATCTTACCAGAAATTTACCAGTGTTCAACTACACATCAACTCAAAAATTATATCTCACAGGTGTTCAACAAAGTACTTTGCTGAATGGTGTCATCAAACATGATACCAGCTCAGCAAAGCTGAGCGCTTTCAGTGGAGCCATTGCACCCACAGCTCCACTGAAGGCACAGAGATCCAGGCCTATAGGCACCTCAAAATCTGGCAGGTGGGCCTCCACCACAGGAGAGCAGGCCATTGACTCCACTGACCTTGCTGATTGGCAAGCCATCCACTTGGGTATAAATGTGGTGCTTACATTTTATGTAGTGCCCTAGCTTAAATTACAAATTACTGCAGACTAGAGTAGTCAGGGGTGCCCAAATCACCTAAAAATTGATGTAGTCAACTGTGAGGTGGCATACTGCTGGAGTGTGGAATCAAACATCTTTGTATCACCCTCAAATGAATCATCTTGTAGAGAGAATGAACAAGGTGGTGGGGGAATGCATTAGGTGTTCCAAATGCTCCAATTTGGAAGTGGTGAAAGCTGTGTGCAGTATGCTTTAGTTCTGCAGGACCACACCTAATTCTGCCACCAAAATCTCTCCTTTTGAGCTTTCAAGGGAGAGAAAACCTAATACGTGTTTCCCCACAGAGTGGATGTTGAAGTGGATAAAAGGTTAATTAACTGTTGCGCTATTGATGGAATTGGTGAAATGAAATGTTGTAATTGCTCAAAAGAAACAAAAGAGTTGGTATGATAAGAGGAAGTGTGCCAAAGATGTTCAAGATAAGATTGCTGATTTGATTAGGGTGAAATCATTTGTTCATGTACAAAAAGTAAAAGTAAATTTGGCAAACGGGTCAGAGTGAAAAGATTTGTGGCAATGCTGTTAAAGACAGCTGTAATCATTTGTGGAATATGGCAAAAGTAGTTAAGGTTGTACAGAAGATGCTGGAAAATGGTGATGGGAATGGGCTAAAATGTACTCATATGTGTCAATGCATCAACCTATTTATTGTTAAAAAAAAAAAAAAAACTTGTGTTCTGACTTCTGAGAAAAAAAGTGCTCTGAAAAATAGAATTCTGATCAAATGGCTTATTGCCCTTCCACGACTGACAACAGACAATGTTAATGTGTGAGAACAATTGTTAAGCCAAGTAGGTATCACACCTGATTTTTTGTCTTGTTCTTACAATATTGTGTTTAATGCAAGTATTGTGTGAGAACTATTTTTTTCCGTTCTCATCCAAAGTTTAGAGCAATTTGTTTAATAGTGTGAGAATTCACTGTATTTCAGAAAAGTTTTTATATTATTCTTTTTAGGCAGTTTTTTGTTGTTTTTCATTAAAGGAAAGAAGATGTGTTATATTCTATGTAAATAGTAAATATTTGTAGTACATGCCCTCCTTAGCTTCTACAGTGGAATCCTATGATGCAAGGGTGGTTTAGAATCTTGACTATGATAGTTAACAGTTTAACGGTGCCACAGTGCGGGGTGGCTCTGTTTGCTCACTTTCCTTAAGCTCTCCACTACCATGCAGTTATTACTAGAATAATCTCTTTACCATCTCTAGTGACTCAAGAGTTCATTACTACAACAACATATAAACAAGTGCCTATATTATTGATCAAGACAGTGTGTTGACCTCACTTCAAGTGTGTTAACCATATTCATTAATGAGGTATCCTGTTCAATAGTTCCACTAACCTAAGGCTCATGGTGAACGGATGGATGACCTGATACATGCGGATGATCTGGTTACTCTGTTCCCCTTCACAAAAGCTTGCAACGCCTTTGCTGGAGACCAACTAGAAGACCCTAGACCTGGCAGGTCAATACGAAAATAAAAAACATGATAGCCTTTCTAAACAATGCTTAGAACAACCACAGAAAATGTTAATTATCATAAAAGACAAAAAACAGAACATCCTTTAATGTGTACAGACATTTGCCTCACATTAAGTAGATCGCTGAGCTTTAAACTAGCTGTGAAGTCACAAGTGGTGGGCATTCTAAGCCACACCAAAACTAACGAAGAATTTCAAGCCCCAAATAAAACTATTTGACAGTATAATTCTTTAATCTCTATTCTGTGTGATTGAAGTTTGGGGACCAACAATGACTGAGAGCTACTCTGGTTGTGACATGGAAGAACTGTATAAATCCTTCACCGCAGTTTCTACGCGCGCACAGATGCCCCCTTCACTATGGATGCAAACCATTAATAGAAACGGTTCCCCTGCATTCAAAAACTGGTTGCTAATTTGGTTGCTCCTTCTCCATAACAGTGGCTTAAAATGTCTGTATCAACAAACAAAGAGCAAAGTTAGAGACCAAGCACATGCGGTCTAGAGCTTTACCTAGTAAGACTATCTGGTGAAGAGGTCATCAACAGGCCAATCACCTCTCTACCAGAAACCATGAAGATGACTGTCTCAGTGAATTACAAGAAATTCTAGAAAATCTGTGACTATCACTGAAAAATTAGGCAATAATACTAAACCGGAATGTTACATATGCCAGCCTACAAACTTAAGTGTAACAATGTACTAGGAAAACCCAGCAAAGATGGATGTTTACCAGGTACGTGACTAGTTTCAATAAATTGAAGATTGAAAAGGTCTGGACAAACAGAACTGCTACATGTGTCTTTGGTTTAGTTTAGACTGCACTGGGTGGAAAGAATGAGAAGGAGCATAACCATAGTAGATGTACTTTACTCACACGTCTGAGGCGGGCCTACAAATGCGAACAGGGTTCATGAGCTGCTTCTGCTGCAAAACTGACTGTTTCCTAACGCAGCTTGGTCTTGTTGTGAGTGGAACTGTAGAATCCTCGAAGTTGAGGTGATATGGGCAAGCAGCATGGGTTGCTTTTAGAGATCTTTGATGTCTGAATTATGTTCATGATCTAAAATAAAGTAAAAATGGAAATGAAAATGAAAATAGCAATGATAACTGCTACAACAAAACACAAATGCTTATAATAACAATACAGTGATATGCTTATTATTATTATTATCATCATCATCATTGTTATTATTTGCATATTATCTATTAAAGTTATTAGCAATATAATTTTAAGACGAAACAGAAGAAATTGTAAATAATGTAGTAATGCAGTGGCATTTCCAAGTTAGAGAAATGACACAGCCTTCACAAAAAAGTGTAACCTTTACACTCTTTGAAAACATTCTTTCACAATTTCGGGAATTTGGCAGAGGAAAATATTGCTATTTTAAAACAATGACTGGTCACTGGAGCCCTCAGCTTTGAATTGTGTTACCAGGTGGCAGCCTTTCAAAAGCCATTGAATAGTTAAATTACCTGTGTGGAGTGCGCATTCCAAATTTCGATCACCTTAGACACAGCTTGGTAGTACTACAATGTTTTGTTTTCATATATAAGGTTATTGCTATAACTGCAATTGTGAGTAGGAGTTATGTGTAATTCACATATCAACGTAAGATATTATGGCGTTTTATGAAAATGAAAACCACAGCTCACCCTCTTCCTCAGTGTTTGGATCTGCACTTAGTCAATATTTGCGGGTCTCATCCATGGCGTCACTGACAATAACAGCCAAATCTGCTTTAATTCCATGTTTCTGTGAGGTACAAAAAATGTAAATGACATGAATTCACCAATTGATGAACTGTTAGGATATGTTTAACTGCTTAAGGGTGTTAGTAATTGTACTTTTTAAGGAAGAGATTTGCGAGGATTTCTGCACTTGAATGTTTGAGCCTGACAATTTACTGCGAAGAAGGTTCTCTTTTGGGTGTAAACTTGTGCAACAGTGGCCCTTTGTTTTACTCTGCCTAATACATTAAGTGCTTTATGCACATGGTTTGGTCTCCAGCCCGCCATATTTACTGAGGTTTTACACAAGGATGAAGAACATCCAGTGCTGGAATGGAAAAAATGCTTCGGGATTCCATGCATTGGAGGCAGAGGGGCAACAGTAGAAACAGGGCGAAGTTGTAAGAAGAAAGTCCCTCAGTCAATTTATACTTTTAGTTTTTAAAAAGTCTTCCCCTCAAAAATTGAACAGTTAGGAGAAATGAGATAGTAAGGGCCAGATGTAGCAAAGGGTTTTTCCCATTCTGTGTCAATGGGAAAATGTGTTCGTACATATGGCCCTAAATCTCTTCTGGCTTACTTAATTCATCATAAACAGACTCCATTTTAAAATATCTTACTGGATTAGGGCCCTTGCAGCAGAGCTTTTTGTGGGCCCATCCAGTTTCAGTTTGTAATGACAATACGTTAACTGCACTGGGTGATGCACTTTCTGATAATATCTGTATTCAGTCTAATCAGAGGTTTGATTCATCATAAAAAATAGAGGTTTATTGTGCCTGCTACAAAGCCCATGTTACAACATGCGCATCAATGATTTGTATTTTATATATATAGCTCAGTGGGTTCCTTTTTTATTACATAGATTATTGTGTTTCTGTTACAAATATAGAATTGTTTGTTGTATAGCTTATAAATGTTAGAGTATTATACACTAGCTGTACAGATGATTATTGGTGTAGTTTTCAATAGATAGACATGCGCATCAATGATTTGTATTTTATATATATAGCTCAGTGGGTTCCTTTTTTATTACATAGATTATTGTGTTTCTGTTACAAATATAGAATTGTTTGTTGTATAGCTTATAAATGTTAGAGTATTATACACTAGCTGTACAGATGATTATTGGTGTAGTTTTCAATAGATAGACATGCGCATCAATGATTTGTATTTTATATATATAGCTCAGTTGGTTCCTTTTTTATTACATAGGTTATTGTGTTTCTGTTACAAATATAGAATTGTTTGTTGTATAGCTTATAAATGTTAGAGTATTATACACTAGCTGTACAGATGATTATTGGTGTAGTTTTCAATAGATAGACATGCGCATCAATGATTTGTATTTTATATATATAGCTCAGTGGGTTCCTTTTTTATTACATAGATTATTGTGTTTCTGTTACAAATATAGAATTGTTTGTTGTATAGCTTATTAATGTTAGAGTATTATACACTAGATGTACAAATGATTATTGGTGTAGTTTTCAGTAGATAGATATTTGTGACGTTCTCCGGTTCATGCATATCACTTATTTAGGTAGTTTGAAAAAGCAAAAAAGCAGTATTTGTCTCCAGGTTATTCTTATGCTCCACCTAGGTCCCAAACAAGATGAAGGATACTGAAACAAAAGGGGCACTAATGGCCATTTGAGTGAGTCATTTGTGCTGGGCTCAGCTCCAACTGGAATTAAAAGGCTCCTCCTACCCGTGCAGGCTGCTGCTCTGGACGCAACAATTGCGCAAAGTGCGGGAGCTGCTGAGGCTGTCCATGCATCGGCAGATTGCACCGGACCCATTCAGCACGTTTCACTTGGGCTGGCCCTCTTCTTGGTTCAAGCTCAATAATAGGTGCTGGATTCAGGAGCACTGAGATTATGCGAAACTTGGTAGTCTGTCTGTCTCGAGTGAGCAAAAGAGAGGGAGATCATCAAGGAGAAGAAGTGTTGTGTTGAGCGAAAAGAAAAGCACAAACCCAAGTTTGGAGGGTAGAGCATGGAAGCCCACATTATTGTAGGTGGGATTTAGGTTGGTCTTAGGGTAAGGTTGTCATGGAGACTGAAGGTCGGAATCAAATGTGGTGTCACTGAGGTTGATATTGATGGCTGGGGTTCAGGGCTGATTTAGAAATTAGGTTTGAGTTGGGGGGTCAGTGTAAGGGTTCCAGTTACTTTTAGCATTGTAATTGTAGTTGAGAGGAAATAGGATTTTGTTTGAAGTGAGGATTATAATGATGATACGAATTCGCGGTCCATCAAGATAAAAATGCAATGACAGTCATAAAAACTGATGTTACTTATTATATGCAAAGACACTTTTGCCCAATCTTCATTCACTATTTTTGAATAAGATGAGAAAGTGGAATAGTCTGTCTTACTTAATTTTCTTTGTAACAGACCTTGGTGGTCATTATCATTCCTCTGATAACACAGCAGATAAGTAAGAATGTCCAACAAACATATTAGTGCATATTAAATAGTTTGTAGACGTACTAGAAGGTAATTCCACATCAATATTCCCTGCAAAGGTTTTCAATAATCCTTTGTTGGTGAAGTAAAAATGAACATCAGTGACAATATCGCCACAGTCATGCCCCAAAAACAATGGTCACTGTCTAAACACAGATTTCATTAGCTGCTGGCAATTCTATTACGACCAAGTCTAAAACTGCCATACATACCGGCAATGTCAAAACCGGGGCCCTTGTCCCCATTATGTAAAAGAGCACATAAATACTCCTTATTTCATCACCTGGCACCCTTGCATGCTCATCTGGAGGAGTTCTACTCTCCCCTAGACAACACCCACACTTGTATTAGACCACACCTTCTTCTTACCATATCACACCAGTTATTTTTAAACCTCACAGGCTCTTCAGTAAGCATACCTCTTACTTTTAATACATTTATATAGAAATCACAATTTCCTTCTCCAAGACTATGCCTTTTCCCAAACAACCCCTCAATGTAAAAGGATCACAGTATGCCTTCAGGGACTGGCATTGATGTCAGCCTGGTGCATGGCGGCTGGGCTGGTAGCCATGAAAACGGTGCAGAATACTACAAGGTGGTTGTAGGCAAAGTTTATGCTTCCGGGTCATGTTCAGAAGACTGTGACAGAAAATAGGCCCGAGCACCAAAATAAAAGTGTTCCTCCTTAGTTTACATAAATAGCTAAAAACATGGCCCATGTTTGCAAATCGGGGCAGTTTTGAATTTGTAAACACACTCTGTATTAATGTCTTGCAAGACATGGAAAAATGCTAGGATTTGAGTAAAGAGAGCGACTCTCCAAAATGGGTGTTATACCACTATATTTTATGCACTAAGTACCCCCAAACATTTTTCAAGAAACATCCCACAGTTGTCCCAAATTTGCTGTTGCTTCCAGTGAAACTATACATTGTGGCCTGGTTTGTGTACAGAGCTGCATCACTTCTGGGTCCCTGTTTCTGCAAACCCTGCTTGTTCCTCATCCTAAATAGTGGTGTGAGAACTTGCAACTTATTGAGTACTTGCACAGCTCAATGTAGAAGCGAAGCCATGTAAACTTTTACTGGAAGCAATTGCTAATTCTGGACAATGGCAGCAATGTTCTTGAAAAGATAGACACATCTGTGTGTGCGAACAGCCACGTTCTACAAATAGCTCAGGCCTCTTGCTGACTCAGTGCATGTTTGCACTTCAGGTATATTCATCCCCAACTCTGGTGAATTCGAAAAGAGGAAAATGTCCTCTCAGATCACATGTCAAAGATGCCAGGCTATATTTGAATAAAGGATAAGTATATAAATATGAAAAAATGAAGTAAGAATTTTTTTAAACAATATTTTACATTTGGGGCTTTTTGGTGTAATGACACATGTTTTTGTTTTGTCACTGGTGGCTCCTACCTTAGGTAAAAGGGGACCAAGGCTCAGTTTGGAAAGCTCCCTAAATGCATTTGTTTGTCTGTGTTCCCCTATAAATTGGTAAAGCAGCCACGTGTCGTGTAATATGTTGTGTAACAGATCTGAAAAAGACAACGAGCAATAAAAGGGTGTCGGTGATAGAGGGGCTAGGGAAAATACATAGAGGCTTGATAAACTAGGGTGATTGCAGTTTATAATAAGCACAAATTAAGCTAGGAAAATAGGTTTCCATACTGTACAAGTAAGCTTCCATCTCTAGGGATGTGGCTGCCTGAAATCTCAATTTTAGGGGCATGTAAAATTGTGGTAGTTTTTCTGGACAAACTTTGTGAAGTCTTTTTTCAAATCTTTTAAATTTTGACAAAGGACGCACTTTAAAAAAAAAAGACTTTCTAGGGAGAAACAACTGCAAAAGTAGGTCGCTGTCCACCCTCCCTTACTTAAAATCCCCCTCTTAATGGAAAATAATTCTAGCGAAAGAATAGACTGAGGAAAGATTCAAAAGTCAAAAAAAAAGTGAAAGTTTTGTTTTGGGAATGCAAACAAAGTTTTCCACCTTCATAGGAGGCATGTGTTGCAGCGATTTGTGGGTGTAACATATGGGGCCATGAAATGCAAATGCAGCCATTGCAGACTCTTCCCAATGCAGATAAATGGATCATGTAAGTCTCAAAGTTGGCCTGAAAGCAGGGGACAGTTTGCATAGGAGCAGCAAGGAGCACAAGCTTGCAATGACAAGATTTGCAAGAACTAGTTCATCGGTTAGAGGCAGGGCCACTGGATTTAAGTAGTTCTGTAGCTGCTGCATATTGTGCATAATAACGAATTTGCTGCATTTGTAGCATAATCCCTCATCTGCTGCATAAACTGCAGATTTTAACACAACGTTTGTAGCTCAAACGGGTCAAAAGTTACTAAACGTTACTAAGAAGGTGGCAACAATTGTTGCTCTGCAATGGGAATGGAAAGCCCTTTACAAACCTTGACCATTCACCTTTCAGTTGCTTAGTGCTGTATGCGGTTGTTAAACTAAAACTAATGACGTGAAGCTTTTGCCCAGTAAGCGCTAACTTGTAAAAATTAAAAGAGTAAGAAAATAACACTAGAACAAAATGTATCATATGACACCCCTGGGTTTGCTTCTTCTCCTCTAATTTAGTTAACCAGTTTCATAATTTGTTCCTCTCATAAGGCATAACTCCGTTGGCCCTGGTTAGAGGCTATACCATGTGTGGTGGCCTATATAGTGGCATCTCTAGAAAAGATTTATTTTTTTAGAGGGCACACAAAATACCCAGATAAAACTGGTGGGGCCACTAATAAGGAGGCAATGTGAAGAATGTCTCCACACATGTATATTCTTGTCCCCTTTCAACCCGTGAGATCATCTATTGATTCTCCCTTTCACTCGCTGCTATTTCTGTCTTTCTTTCTCTCTTTCACTTTTCCTCCATCAGTTCCTTAGTTTTTTCTTTTTAGTTGCTACCAGTAGTGGTTTCCAGCTGTCACAAAGGACTACTCAACCAGTGCCTCCTTATTAAAAAATAATTTAAAAAATGCGCACATTGCACTTTGTGAATTTCATAATCTTTCAAAGTTTTGCAATGTTGCAGTCTATGGGCTTCATAACCCATCACAGACCACTAGAGAAAGTTACTGTTGGAAAATTGTTCCACAAAACACGTTGTTTACGGAAAAATTGCGGTCAGGCAATTGTGACTTTTGTAAAACTTGGCTGTGAAATCAAAAATAATTTTGCACAGCCTGATTCTCAATTTAAAGACACACGTTGTACTATTTTTATGTTATTGTTTTTTTTTGTCGATCTCTATAATCTGTTCAGCTCACTGGTGAGTTTTGGAATAGGAAGAATAATTTAGGGCTTCTCCAGGACCCCACAAACGTATGATCTTTTTTATAGTAATCCTGTGCAGAAGAAAAATGCCATTCGAATTTTGGTATACATTTGTCAACTACCCTATTCCCAGGCTTACCTCTGAAACACAGATAAATAAAACCAAGTCTAGCAAGAAAACAACATGAATTCTGTCAGTCTTGACTTGAACTGAAATGCAGATAGTGCACCACACCCTCTATAGTCAGGCCCACTGGAATTATGCGGCAGGGTAGCACCAAATTATGTGGCAGGATTGATTAACATGCTGCAAGAAAAAGAAAATTATACTGCATAATATGGCACATTATGTGATTATATGAATTCATAATTTTGATATTACAAAAGGCAATACTGTCTGGGCAAAGATTTCACCTTATTAGTGTCAGTTTAACAACTAAGTATAGAAAGAAGCAAATGAAAGATGACCAGTTAATTTTTGCAGGATGCCTTCCACTGCCCGTGAACACATGTAGCCACGTTTTAGTAACTTTTGATCTGTTTGAGCTAGAAACAAAAGCTTTTTGTCAAAATCTGCAAACTATGCAGCAAATAATGGATTATGTAGCAAGTGCAGCAAATTCATAGCTCAACGAAAAAAGCAGCAGCAGTAGAATCACATGCTTTGAGTGGCCCTGTCTATAGTTAAAGGGATATGGGACACTGTATACAAAGTACACAAATGATTGTGAAATGAGAGCAATTGACTGCCTCCTGATGCTCCTGAAGCCTAGACTGCTGGTCACTGTGCTTTAACTTACACTCAAGAGACGTTATGGCAGCCCAGGTTGAACATAAAACCTGTTTGGAAATAATATGAACCCATTTTGGTGAAGCACTTTGACTTCTCATCCATTCCCGGCTCTGCATACAGGCAGAGCTTGGTCTCTTCAAGGCTTTACAAGTTTTAGTGACCAGCTTGTACTTGCACTGAGGTTGCTTGCAGTTATCCGGCTCAGAGTGAGTGCAATGAGCTGGAAGAGGCCAACTCACTTCAAGAACGAGACAGATTCTGCAGTAGCATTACTCACCACAGCACCAGAGTGTAATCACACATCCAAAAAGCCTAACCACAAAAGTATAGGCCAGCAATAACAGGGCCACTCTTGACAAGTGAAATTCTGACACGATCATCGGGGCACATAGAGACAGTGAATGCCTGTTCACAACATCACCACAATTTGCTGTGTTTGTTCATCTACAATTCCTTGAATGGACACCTTGATTACAGGAAGGACACACTTCCCTCAATTAATCAGCAAAGTGTCCACCACCCTCAACCTCTGCACTCCACTGGCATTCTCTTGCAGGTCTTTCATTCATTATATGAGTTTTATCTGGCTCAGTACACGTCTACACTACTATATTCCATTATATGTATCTGTATCCAAATATCAGATTGGCAAACTGCAGTAAACCAGAATATGGTAGCCAGACAGGGCCTGATTTAAAGTTTGGCTCATGGGTTACTGTCACAAATCTGACAGATATCCCATCCGCCTTATTAAAAGTACCATGTTATAGCGTTTTAATAAGGCAGATGGGATATTCAATATGTATGTGATGGAGTAACCGGCCCGCTAAACTTTAAACCAGGTCCTATGTTTTGGCCTCCCTCGTAGGTTACATCTGTTTGAACAACTTAGGTGTCTTCCTTCGCTTCCCGTTGAAAAAAGGATCATATTCAAAGCTTTGTGTATTTGTCACATTGCTACCTATGGCAAGAGTCCTTCTTTCATCTATAGATTAATCATGAATTATAACGCGCACAGCCTTTGAGATCTGATACTTCTGGGCTACTGGTTGTGCCCAAAAAACATGTATTGAGCGCTGCTGGTCGCTATTTAGCTCATCCTGCACCTAAACTGTGGAATTCCTTGTTGGAAATAAACTAGTAGCACCCTTACCTCACGGGAAGAGTGTCCCCTTAAACTACAATATCCTCTCAAGCTGAGGTTCATGCTCATCTCATTGTGCCAATAATATGCTAATCTGAGAAATGATTTTCACCACTGATGGTAACTTGATTGCATTTATTCTTTCTCAGAGCCTCATTTACCTTCATGCATCACGCTCCGTTCATATTCACCGGTTGTGCATCCGATAAATAAATGAACATTTCCAATCCTGATGCATTTTGGGCCGAAGCCCTACTTAAGGGATGTATTTTATCATAATAGTAATCCGTACTAGTACATCTTTGTGACGGCGTGTCAAATCAAAATCACTGCCCATCACTTTTGAACAGTGTCGAATTCATTGTTGCGCCAGCTGCGTGCCACCTCTAATCACCTTTCCTACAGGGAAACCCTCAAAACATGTCTTAATTTGCTCCTGGTTGTTAGCCGTTAGAAGGCACTGCCCAGGATGCTCTAGAAATATATTAAAATAATATAACCTAAGCCAGGAGCTTTCAAGAGAACCCCTCTGGTACTTTACCCAACCCTAGGAGGCATGTTTCTTTAAGATGGTTCCCAGAGGCATCTCCCTGCTGCTAGACAGAAGTTGGTAGAAAAAGTGTCTGCTGTAAGACCTGTGCGTGGCCAGCTGTCCTTGTTACAGCAGGCAGTTCTCGTTCTTGCTGTTTTATTTTGCATTTATAGAGTGTGTGGTTACGGATGGAAAAACGTCGGTGACTTTCCAGGCCCTTGAACATTTCCACAAGGCACGATGAGGTCAGATGATGTCAGGGTCCTTATAGGCGGCCTTGTAAAACTTCAAGCGAGGGCGTTAAGCCCAACGCACGTAGGTCGCCCAGGTGAGTGCATAAGACATCGATTCATGCTGCGCCAGGCACGCCATGCTGCATTCGACAGCACAGGCCTAGTGCACGTGCTGAATACGCGGGAGTCCGTGGCCGGCTTGAAGGCAGGCTACTGTGGTCTGTAGAGACGCGGGGCATTTTGGGCATGCTGATCAGTTTGTCGGAAAACATGTGGTTTTCATTGGTACAGTCCTTTTACAGTTCAAGTCCAGCTCCTGGACAGTACACAAAGCTCAGCTCTGGCAACAGGTGGGCCTCAAAACAAAACCTGCGTGGATTTTTTATCTCTGACAGCAAAAGCCAGCAACTTAGTTCAGTGGGTTAAATTGACTGCTAATGAGATCTGTGTTTAACTGCAGGCAGGGCATAACGTGGGATGCAAAATTGGGGAGTTAATAAAGAAGTGCGGCCTGTGTAATTAGGGGCGTGGCTTAAACATGTCAACTCAATTTCTGTGATTTCAATAATGTGCCATCCGACCAGTATTTTGGTTCCTTTACCAGCTTTCTGTTATTTCACCCAACTATGTAACGCAACAACTAACATACCTAAAACCAGCCAGGACTATTAGCTTTGTCAGTGGTTGTTAGCTGTTTAAGATAAACAAGTAGAAACCATGATTTTGTTGTAAATAATTAATATTGAAAATGTTTCAAATCTGAAATTGTGAAACTATGGATTAAACATTACAGGGGCCTTTGAAAGGGGTGTCTTCAGAGTGTCTCAATCATTCCTGTTATGTTCACTCTATTATATATATATACATCCTCTTTCTCTCCACATCTTACCCATTTGCATATGTTACACCCCATCTCTTTCCTCTCCAGCACCCTCTTCACCTGAATGGTCTTCCTCACATCTGCTTCACTTCTTGACATTCAGACACACAACTCAAAGCAGTGCATTTTCTTTTACTTTCGTCTTTTACTTTCGTCTTGTCAATATTTTGATAACTGTGCACCTCCTTCACATACATTCCCCCAGAATAACAATTGTAAATAGAAAATGTGACCAATGTTTTGTGCGCTCTGCAGAGAGGCGATTGATTAGATTACCATATATTCTGAACCCTTTTCTGACCCACTGATGGGCACATTGAGAAACCTGCAGTGCCTTCAGCCTCAACTCGAGAGCTCTCAATTGTGGCCCATTATAAACACCTGAAGGCCACACAGTTCAAAGTATGCACTATACAAGTGTAATATGATGCGTAAAGAAACACATAGAAACACAACATCCAGGAAATAGCTAGTACTCTTAGGGAGAGCAAGACTAAGTAAAGCATATAAAATCTAACAAGCATTGGCACAGCTAATAGGTCTCACCTACGCAAGAACTATTTGCTTTGCGAGTGGCATGGAGTGTTGTAGAGTGGAATGGCGAAGAGTGGAGTAGAGTGTTGTAGAGTGGAGCGGCAGAGGGTGTTGTGTACTGGAGTGGAATAGTGTGGAGTAGCATAGAGTAGCATACACTGGAGTGGCATAGAGTAAAGTGGACTAGTGTAGGGTGCATTGGTGTAGAGTGTTGCAGCGTATAGTGGTGTAGTTTGCAGTGGCAGTGAGTGCAGTGACACTGAATTCAGCGGCCTACAATGCAGCATCATAGAATGTAGTATCATAGATTAGCGTGGTGCACAGTGGAGTGCAGTGGTGCAGTGGTGCAGAGTGGAGTGGCGCAGAGTAGAGAGGCACAGAGTAGAGTGGCACAGAGTGCACTTGCACAGAGTGCAGTAGTGTAGAGTGAAGTGGCGTAGAGCCCAGTGGCATAGAGTAGAGTGGCATAGAGTGGTGCAGAGTGGAGTGGCACAGAGTTGAGTGATGCAGAGGGCAGTGGTGCAGAGTAGAGTCGAGTGGCATAGAGTGTAATTTTGTAGAGTGGCATAGAGTGTAATGACGTAGAGTAAAGTAGTGTGGAGTACACTGGCATAGAGTGCAGTGGTGCACAGTAGATTGGAGTGGTATACAGTGCACTGGCATTGCATGCGGGGGCACAGAGTTGAGTGTTCCAAAGTAAAGTGTATTGGCGTAGAGTGTATTGGCAT
Organism: Pleurodeles waltl; assembly: GCF_031143425.1. Classification (NCBI taxonomy): domain Eukaryota; kingdom Metazoa; phylum Chordata; class Amphibia; order Caudata; family Salamandridae; genus Pleurodeles; species Pleurodeles waltl. The sequence goes on from NC_090440.1 coordinate 1,766,182,680, forward strand.
AGAGTGCAGTGTCATAGAGTGCAGTGTTGCAGAGTGATGTAGAGTACAGTGGCGTGGAGTGGAGTTGTGCAGAGTAAATTGGTGTGGCCTAGACTGGAGTGATGTAGAGTATGTTATGTTATGTTATGTTACTAAGTCTTATATGGCGCAAAACTACCCGGAGGCCTCGTAGCCCTGATCAGACTAGAAAGATAAAACAGACTGGAGGAATATTACTGCCTCCGTAGAGAGAATAATACTACCTTGCTGTTAGAATAGCCATGTTTTAATGGCCTTCCGAAATTCTGTCTCCTGGCTCATCATACGATTGTTAGTTGGCAGAGAGTTCCAGAGTTTGGCTCCCTGGTACTTCAAGGATCTTCCTCCCCAAGAAACTCTCTTTACTTTAGGAATCACTGCCAGGGCTTTGGAGGACGATCTCAAGACCCTCGTAGGTGAATAGAGTGAAACTAATGATTTTAAATGGTGAGGAGCCCCTTTATATAGAGCTCTGTGAAAAGTACACAATGCCTTAAACTTAATTCTTTTCACCACTGGGAGCCAATGCAATTCAATCAAAGCTTTCGTAGCCGATGTGGACCTAGGCAGATTAAACAACAGTCGGGCTGCCACATTTTGGACCACCTGCAATTTATTAACCACATACCCTGGAGAACCCAGGAAAAGACTATTTCCGTAATCTAACCTGGATAAAATCAGGGCTTGTACTGCAGGTCTTTTGGCCAAGGGCGGAAGCAAGCCAATGACCTTACGAAGTAACTTCAGTATTCCAAAACAGGTGGCTGGAGTTCTCCTGGCCTGATAGTCTAGGGTAAGTTTGGTATCCAACCAAACTCCCAAAGCTTTAATCTGGTCTTTCGGTGGGGGCAGATTTTCTAAATGTATTACTGGCGGAGTACTCTTTCCCGTATTGGCCAATTTTCCCAAAAACATTATTTCCGTCTTTTCTTCATTGAGTTGAAGCCTGCTATCTGTCATCCAGGAAGCTACCGCTTGTAGGCAGGCAGGTAAAACTGAGTTATCAACATCCTTATTGGAGGAAAACACCAGCTGCGTGTCATCCGCATATGATTCAAGAGATACTCCGAAAGGTTCCACAAGCTCTGCCAGGGGAGTCATATAAATATTAAAAAGAGTGGGGCTCAGAGATGAGCCCTGTGGCACTCCACATTGAAATCTGAACTGATCTGAGAAGAAAGAGCGATCCAAGACTTGAAAGGATCTATTTTGCAGAAAAGAGCTCAACCATTTAAGTGCCAGGCCTTTTATCCTGCTTTTTTCGATTCTTTGAATAAGTAGTCCATGATTGACTGTATCAAATTCAGCGCTTAAATCTAGCATTATTATTGCTGTCACCTGTCCCCGATCCATCCGTTTTCTAGCTTCTTCTGTGACTGCAATCATAGCTGATTCGGTACTGTGACCCGGTCTAAAGCCTATTTGTGTTGTATGCAAAATCTTATGTTCCTCCAAAAAAACTGATAGTTGAATGTTAACATGCTTGTCAATTAATTTTGCCATCAGAGGAAGAAGACAAATTGGCCTATAGTTTTTGAATTCGGCTCCGTTTAGATTGGGTTTCTTTAGCAGGGGCTTTACCACTGCATGTTTCCAGGATTCAGGTACCCTACCGCTTTGTAATGAGCTGTTTAATAGCTCCGTTATCGCCGGAATTAAGGCTACTCTTCCCTGCATAACTATATGAGGAGGTGCGGGATCTAATGGGGATCCAGATTTTAATTTACTAAGAAGCCCAGAGGCACCTTCTGCAGAGATGGGGAGAAAGCTCTGTAACACAATGTCACCCTCCTTCTTCTCAGTGGGCTGCCCAGGTCTTACCCCATCCTCCCCAGGGAAATTTTTATAAATATCCTTGATCTTCTGTTGAAAGAAGGAGACAAAATTATTACTATGTTCTACTGAATCTACTGTTGCTTCCGGGCAGATAGGAATATACAGCAACTCCTTCAGCACACCAAAGATTTCTTTTGGAGAGCCTGCAGCCCTTTCAATTTTATCTCCATAATAGGTTGCTTGAGCTAATCTAATCTCCTTCTGATACAGCCTGATTGAACATCTATATTCTTCTCTCTCTACCTGTTTTAATGATTTCCTCCATTTTCTTTCGATCCTCCTACAATTTATTTTTAATGTCATTAGGCGAGGGGAGAACCATGGGGCCTTGCCTCCATTCTTTTGCCCAGAGGGAGCTTTATAGGGCAGCACCATGTCAAGACTATTAGAAATCCAATCGTTAAAAAGGGTGGGGTCCATCTGAGGGTCCCTCAAAAAATCTTTTTTACTTCTAGTTAGTGTATTAACCCATTCTGCTACCTTCAGCCTGTGCCATTCCCTGACCTTCCTGTTTAAAGGCTGATGGGAGCCATGAAGATTGGGCATCTTAATTTTTAATGTAATTAAAAAGTGATCAGACCATGCTACAGGAGCAGGAGGTAGAGCACACAGCGAAGAAGGTTACTAAATACCAAATCTAACGTATGTCCTCTCTCCTGGGTAGGACCACAGATTAATTGATGCAATCCTAATGCTTCCAAATCATTCACTAGACGCTTAGTTACCGTCAATTCTAGATTATCCACTTGGATATTAAAGTCTCCTAACATGGTAAAATTGGTTTTTTTGCAGATAAGTTCCGCAATCCGCTCTGGTAATAAGTTGAGGAATTCTTCATATGGCCCTGGTGGACGATATAGTAGTACTCCTGTGAATGTAAACGTTGGGTTGAAGGTTAAAGAGAAACTCATCCCTTCGCATCCTAAGAGGTCCAGAGGACAGCAATTAAAAAGAAGACCTTGTTTAAAAATAACAGCTATGCCCCCTCCTTTACCTTTATCTCTGTCGATTCTTGCTATAACATACCCTTTGGGTAGTGCAAGTCCTAACTCCGGCCCGAGCCCTCATGGAGCCAGGTTATCTCTCCTGGGTTGCGGTCAACTAGACCGTCAACCCCCAAGATGGCGGACCTCCAGTGGGCCGCTAATGAGAGGGAAAGATGTCTGCTCCATCCCTTAAAACCGGACAGCTTTTTAAAAAAATGAAGGAATTAAAAATTAAAAAAGTTTATTAAAAAATATATTAAATGTTTAAAAGTTAAAAATTGATTACCGGCTGACCCAAAAAACACCACGGGTCCAGCCAAAAAATAGCAAATACACGAAATACACAATATTCGGGAGAGATCCTCCTCCTCCTTCTTATTGAGATTCACTTTTAATCTCCCCCACCTCTAAATATCTTCAAAACATTAACGTCCCCCTTCCCTTCCCATCCAAACCACACCAAGCAGAAAATTAAATAAATTCGTCCAACTTGCTTTTCTTATTAATCCGATCTCCTGCGCGGACGCCGGGACCGGTTTTATCTCTCCTGGGTTGCGGTCAACTAGACCGTCAACCCCCAAGATGGCAGACCTCCAGTGGGCCGCTAATGAGAGGGAAAGATGTCTGCTCCCGCCCTTAAAACCGGACAGCTTTTTTAAAAAATGGAGGAATTAAAAAAGTTTATTAAAAAATATATTAAATGTTCAAAAGTTAAAAATTGATTACCGGCTGACCCCAAAAACACCACGGGTCCAGCCAAAAAATACCAAATACACGAAATACACAATATTCGGGAGAGATCCTCCTCCTCCTTCTTATTGAGATTCACTTCTAATCTCCCCCACCTCTAAACATCTTCAAAACATTAACGTCCCCCTTCCCTTCCCATCCAAACCACACCAAGCAGAAAATTAAATAAATTCGTCCAACTTGCTTTTCTTATTAATCCGATCTCCTGCGCGGACGCCGGGACCGGTTTTATCTCTCCTGGGTTGCGGTCAACTAGACCGTCAACCCCCAAGATGGCGGACCTCCAGTGGGCCGCTAATGAGAGGGAAAGATGTCTGCTCCCGCCCTTAAAACCGGACAGCTTTTTTTTAAAATGGAGGAATTAAAAAAGTTTATTAAAAAATATATTAAATGTTCAAAAGTTAAAAATTGATTACCGGCTGACCCAAAAAACACCACGGGTCCAGCCAAAAAATACCAAATACACGAAATACACAATATTCGGGAGAGATCCTCCTCCTCCTTCTTATTGAGATTCACTTCTAATCTCCCCCACCTCTAAACATCTTTAAAACATTAACGTCCTCCTTCCCTTCCCATCCAAACCACACCAAGCAGAAAATTAAATAAATTCGTCCAACTTGCTTTTCTTATTAATCCGATCTCCTGCGCGGACGCCGGGACCGGTTTTATCTCTCCTGGGTTGCGGTCAACTAGACCGTCAACCCCCAAGATGGCGGACCTCCAGTGGGCCGCTAATGAGAGGGAAAGATGTCGGCTCCCGCCCTTAAAACCGGACAGCTTTTTTTTTAAATGGAGGAATTAAAAAAGTTTATTAAAAAATATAATAAATGTGCAAAAGTTAAAAATTGATTACCGGCTGACACAAAAAACACCATGGGTCCAGCCAAAAAATACCAAATACACAAAATACACAATATTCGGGAGAGATCCTCCTCCTCCTTATTGAGATTCACTTCTAATCTCCCCCACCTCTAAACATCTTCAAAACATTAACGTCCCCCTTCCCTTCCCATCCAAACCACACCAAGCAGAAAATTAAATAAATTCGTCCAACTTGCTTTGCTTATTAATCCGATCTGAGTACAGTGGCAAAGAGTGCAGTGGTGTAGCGTAGAGTGGTGAAGAGTGCATTGCATACAGTAGTGTGGTACAGGGTAGAGAAGAGAGGCATAGCATGAAGTGATGTAGAGTACAGTGACATAGATTGGAGTGGTGCAGAGTACAGTGTTGTGGAGTGGTGTAAAGTGGAGTGGTGTAGAGTGAAGAATTCATAGTTTGATAGCACACTGCATTACAGTCAACACATTTTTAGTTGAAATGACCATTACATTTGCACTGACATACAGATTTACTAATAAAACTATACAGTGCACAGACAAAAATGTGTGGAAATTGCTTCACCTACTTTAATGATTCATTTTGATTATATTTCTTTCCAACATACTTTAGAAATAACAAAACGTGTGCATCATTTATGCATTCATAATTCTGATATATTCTGAAATACTTATGGAGTTCAGTTAAATGTTGTTGTATGCTAGAAAAAAACTCTTTGCTACCCCCCATATCCAGCAAGATTGTTACATAAATTCTCTCACTTTGAAGTCAGAGAAAGAAAAGTAAACAAGCGCCCTTGGAAGACAGTGCCTGACATTTGACTTCAGTCTTGGAATGCACAGCACATGTGACAAAATAAGAACAAGATTTAAAGGGCTGTTAACAGAAAGCAAGTTTGTGGAAGGATAAAGAAAACAAAGTTTAGGCAATGGTAGGGGCAAAGTAAACCTCGAGGGCCTAAAGCAAATAAAGCCAGGAGGTGGAAAGCCAAAAAGTGTGAGTTACAAACCACAAAAATCCAATGGTAACCAATGAGAGGAATGTATTCCTAAGTCAACTCTCTGAATGTCCTCAAGAAGAATTTAGCAAACCAGAGAGCTGCACTGTCAGGTAGGCTATGACTTGAAAAGGAACTAAATTGCTGGCAGGGATTACCTTAGCATGTTTTACATTAATTGTTCAGAAATGAATCAGTGTTATTTGCCAATAAAGTCAAGGGCATGAATATGGGGTCAGATTGGGACCCGTTTCAATGTCAGTTGTCACTACCAGGGTTTAAGACCTGGAAGGACCGGCCCACTTAAATCCCTGACTAGAGTTTTAATCATGTCTAGGTGTTTTATGTATTTTAGCTGAGTAAAGGTGTCAAAATGAGCTCTCTTGAATAAGGTTTTTATAGCTGGAGCACAAGCAACTCAAGACCAGTTTTGCCCCAGATGTGAGTCCTGTGCACACTCCACTATAACCAAGCTATCCCTGACTGTTGGCCCCTAATAAAGTAAAACTCATTTAGGGTTACTTATGTCATGGCTCATGAAGGACCTGGCCTTGCAGTTCAGGCTGGAATGTTTCCATTGGAGCAGGGTCTTGACTGATTTACATATGGTCTAAACAGAGATGTAATGGAGTGCAAAATTATGATGAATTGGGATGCAGCCCCGAATAATTACGAGAAACTGTGATTAATTCATGCATTCAACCCATCACTTTTTTGTACACTTTAGAAGAAACGCAAGTTGCAGTAGAGCAGATTCTGAAACATTTTAAGCATGTAAGTGAAACTTACATGTACAAAGAATTACACTGTACCAAATTGCACTCATCCACAGAAATATTCATAAAATTAGAGCCTATGGATTTTAACTGCCACAGATCACATTAAATAATGCAGAAAATGTGTAATTTGGCTGGATTTTTACCGTTTTGTGTGGATTGTCGAGAGTGCCAATGGAGCTATCATTGAATGTAGTAAAACCCCAAAATGTGATTAATATCTGGGTCTTTATAAGAATTCACAATGTATTTTCACACAGTATCTTCACTTCTAAATTCAAACCTCCTTCAAGTAATTCTCGGTGGTTTAATAATTGTGGAAAAGTGCCCGAAACTCTGCCATTATTTCAGGGCTGCAGGGAAAGGTTTTTCCCTACATGGAAATCTGATTCCGATGTAAAAAAATGCATGTCAAATTGCAGTTTTATGTTAACCCTTATTTTGCTGATTTTCTGCTCTTTAGTCTTAGGTGTAGAGATGACAGACATTTGCTCTAAAAATGTGAAAGTGTACATCCCACAGATGTTTGCTTGTCAGTTTTGTGAATCCTAATTATGACTAAACTTCACTTTCTTGTGAATGATCCCCACTTTGAATTACGTAAAAGTTACACTTTGTGTTTTTTTCTGTTTCTAAGCTGCCATGGAGTGCTGTACTGTGACAGCACACATTGGTAAGACCGCTGCACAAACATAAACCTCATTAAATAAATTATCCAGACAATGCCAGGAAGACATATTTTTCAGCAGTTTCAGGTGGGTCCACACGGATGAAGCAGACGTTTCCTTTTTGTGCTGAAATGGGGGAGTCTTCATTTTCTCCAATGTGTTAAAGATGGATTCTTAAATGTATCTGTGTGCAGGACAGTGTGGGAAAAAACGGTTCTCGGTCTCAGCCTCTCTCTTGTTGCAGTGTTGGCAGGTTCTGTCCTCTTTGGGTTTCTGACTGGATGTGCATTGGCAAGTCACTATTTCTAGACTGCCTGTGCTCAGTAAGCGTTTGCTTGTGGTTTACTTTTCAGGCCACAGTGAGGTATTTTAAGTTCCATGAAAATATTTTGTAACTTTCTAGCTTGTTTCATTGCCCCAGGCGCCTCTGCTCTTTATTCGTGCCAAGGGTGGCGTGACACTGAAAAGTCTAAAATAGAGTGCAGAGTTAAATAGGGGAGGGAATCAGGCTGGTTGGTTTTGTTCTTCCTGCACCCCTCACCCACTTCTTTCCCTCTTTTCCTTCTGCCGTCCTTTGCCATGGAGAGTTTCTGCTGCCATCAGTTCGAAGCTGGAAATCTCACACATTTCTGCACTACACAGCCCTTCTACTCCAACTCCAATTAGAAAGGAAGGCATTGGCAGGATCCGAGGAACCGGCTAGCCTCCTGTGCCAAAAATGTCTCTGCATCCCTCACTCAGAGGGAGAGAGCGTAGGAGTAAGTGTGTGTGTGAGAGAGCAAGAAAGAGAAAAGTAGTGAGTGTGTGTGTGTGTGTGTGTGTCTGTGTGAGAGAGAGAGAAGGCGGGAAATAGTGCATGTGTTTTGGAGAGAAAGAGAGAAAGGAAGAAAGAATGAGAGACAGAAAAAAATGAATGAGGGATGGGTTACCATGTGCCCCCGCGTAATAAGGTCACCTCATTTGAAACCCAGGACTTTCATTTACATTTAAAGGCATTTGGGCGGTGCTCTCCCCGCTGTTTTCCTTGACACGTCAAGAGACTGGAATTATGCGGCGCTTCTATTGCAGCAAGGCCACAAACCTTGAGGGTGAGATTAAAGGAAGTGGTGAAATCGTGAAAAAAGTGGAACTGTCAGCTTTTTGGGATTATTTTAAAAAGGACATTTTCAGTATGACAAAGTTGGTACAAAAGTTAAACTTTTTGCTGATGGGGGTCTACTTGTGTGCATCTCTGGGTGTATCTTTGCATGCGTGTGTGGATTTGTGAGTGTAAAAATGATGGTACGATGTGCCCATTCTTACTTTAATGTTGACTGTGGCATATTGGTGTTCACTTCTAAGATAATGCTGCCATTTCATAATAGTGCTAGTTCTTGGGATATTGTAGCCGCCCATGGTATGCGTATGGGCACTTCTGGTATAACGCTGACTGTGACATATTTGTGGTAATTCTTGGCATATTGTAAGTGTCTCTGGTATAGTACGTCCACCTGTGATATAATTCTGCCTCTGGCATATTAGTGATAATTTGTGACAAATTGTGTTTGCCAACCCAGTATAATCCTGGACCCTTAATTAATGGTGGTAATTTTTGGTATATTGACAGGTCTTATAATGCCTACTCAACATATAATGCTGGTCCTGGATTTATGGTGCTAATTCTTGACACAGAAGGAGCATCCCCTACTTCACAAGATGTTTTTAAGAGGGATGAAAAGGAGGCCTGTAATATAGATAAAAATAGTTCCCACTACCTCTCACAGCCCCGGGTGGGTCATTATATCTCTGGTAAATTTCCGCACCAGGAAGTAATTCCATCAGGACTTCCAGCAGTGGAGAATCGACAATGTGCAGCTGATGGGCAGTGGCTCATTTACACACTTACACTCAGTACCAAGGATAGTCATGAAAAGCATCCTATGTCCCTGCAGTTGGATGACCGTCCCTTCATGAGCAAGACATCAGGTTGTTGGTAGTCAGTGGCTGGGATATGAAAACTTCAGGCAAATTTGTAAGACAATGTTAACTTTCTCCTATAGACATGCTTTCATGGGAATCAAGATTACATGCATGAACATGGTAGGAAAATGTTAGTGGTGAATAGTAGAACAGCCGACAAGGGAACAGCCCACACGTGGTTCGTCCCTTGTTGGTACATTATCCTGGGGCTTTTTCGAGGCTTTGAAATGTGGAGGACTGCTGACGTTAGATGTAATCTGTGTCTCTAAAGAAGTCCAGGAAGTCTTGTCTCCATGTAGATTGAGGTACTGCAAGAGTGTTAACTGGGAGAGAGACAGATCATCTTCCCTGGTCTTAGGACAAGCTCATACGCATACCAATGATTTTCAAAGGCTTGAATGGGGTGCAGAAGACTTACGTACTGGAATGCGGTAAGGAAGGAGTTTGCAGGGCCTTTTACAGGCCATTTACACTGTGATTTGTGGTAAATTTCTCCTGGGTTCGTAAAGGGCAAAGTTTCCAGGCTTTGAACTAACTTATGAATGATGTTAATAACTTTGCCCATCCTTAGTGATGAGTTGGTGGTCTATGCTAATCCATTCAAACATGAACATTTTGTATTTGCACTCTTTTGAAGGGCTAAGGTCAGAGGTTGTGGCCCGCAGTTCTCCAGCAGATCTTTCTACACCTACACTTCACAGTAGATGGCAGACTCTGACTCACATCAAAATCACTGAGTTCATATTGCAACCAAATAGACAAGCACCTCATATTGAATGGTGGATGGCTGTGTTATAGGTCTGAGCTGTCATTCTCAGCTTTAGTGTGTGCAATAGGGCTGACATTTGGTGAGAAGTGGAAGCCAAACAGAGGGGCACAATCTGGATGAGCAGCTGTGCACAACGTAACATAAGAAAGCTTTGCAAAGTAAGTGCACAAGTCTAGATTGTTGCTAATGTGGGTGTACTTGGGCGCATCCCTGTGTGTATCTATGTGAGTGTGTTTGTGTGTGCATCTGCTAGTACGCTTGTATGTATGAGTGTGAGGATGATGGCATAATGTCCCCATCCATAGTTTAATATTGATGGTTCCATATTGGTGTCTACTTCTAATATAAAGGTGTCCTTTTAGAATGGTGCTAGCTTTTGGAATATTGTAGCCCCCCCATGGCATGATAATGGTCACATCTGGTATAACACTGACTCTGGGTTATTGGTGGTAATTTTTGGCATGTTGTGAGCATCTATGGCATGATAAATCCAGCTCTGTTATAAGGATGCCCATGGCATAATAGTGGTAATTTTTTACATATTATGAATGCTCATGACATGACTGTGTCAACGCAGTATAATCCTGGACCTATCAGTAAAGGTGGGAATTCTGGGTATAATGGCAGTTCGTAAGACGCCTTTTGATGATATATTGGTGGTCCTGGATTTATGGTGCTAATTCTTGATACAGAGGGAGCATCCATGATTCTACAAAATGTTGATAAATGGGCACACATGACACAGTGTATCCAAGAGTGCCAGTAGCACTTGTAAGTTCTGGATGAAAATGAAAGATTGCTATTTGGGAACCAAATACATATTTATTGAAAATGGAAAAGTTAGTTTCAGGATGTCTGTCTGTCTGTCCGTACATCCATCTATCTATCTATTTATCTATCTATCTATCTGTCTATCTATCTTGCCATTGTCCATTTGCACAGTAAGTGATATCACTGGATTCCCTATTGACCTTCTGCACTAGAAGTGAGATCACTTGTTCCCGCTAAAACTACCTTTATAAGAAGAATCCAGAGGACTCATTTCCCATTGTCCATCTGCACAGGAGCTTACATCACTGGATTTCTCATCACCCATCTGCACAGGAAGTCACATCACTGGATTTCCATCATACATCTGCACAGGAAGTGAAATCACTGGTTGCCACAAAACCTGTCTTCACTTACTTGAGGCAGCAGTGTGGACACACACAGTGTAGACACAAAGCGGATGTATGCAGACGGATGCATGCAGCGGGGTTGCCACTAGAGTGCCAAAGATAATTCTGTATGCACATGTCTGCACTGCCCCAGGCACCAGGACCCCTGGTCCTCCTTCCACTCACTCCTCCCATGTCACTGTTCCACCACAGCCCTCCGTGCTCTAAACCCTAGTCGCATTTTCCAGTGCTGGTGCCCCACCTCGCTGCCTAACATTGACTGTGCCATTTCATGTGCACCCTCCCTATCAGACCTTACTCCGCCTACATACCTCACACTTCCAACACACTCAAAACACAACTCACACTCCTAAACCTCATTCCCTCACACCCCTGCCTGTTCTGCATAGTCCTGAACATTCCCTCACAAAATACACCACTGACATTGGGATCTGTTACACAACTGCTTAATGGACCTGTTCTTCCTTGACCGAAACCTGTCTGTCTCTCTCATCAGCCCCTGTCATCTCCACTTAAATCCTCCTCCGGATACAAGATCGGGAAGAGGATGTGGCTTTATGGACAGAAATGCCAACTTTGGCACTGGCGAACCAGGTTTGAGTTTCGGCGTCAGCTCAACACCCTGTGATCCTGGGCAAAACACAATCTCCCTGTGCCTAGAGAAAAAAAGAACACAAAATCAATATGACCTTGTGCAAGGTCACTAGTGCTCATAGAAAGTGCTACAGTGCCTTTGGGTTGAGTTCAGGCTATAAAAAAACGAAACAAAAAAAGGCAAGAGAGACCCAGAGGTGGAATTATTTTTATCTTCAAAGAATCCACCACCTCGGAAAGGACCACCAACAACATGGAACACTTTACTATCAAACTCGTCATCACCGCCAACTACACCCTGACACAACTTTAGAGTGGTGGAGTATTTCACATGTGCCTCTACAACATATTATGGACAGTTAACACATTTATAGAAATCTGTCATATAAGTAAAGTGGGTGAATCCATTTTTCTACATTTTTTGTGGGAGAATGTCCAGAAACTCCACTAGCGTCAGCGAAGGTCAAAAGACTCTCTTTGGCGATTGGTGCTGTTTCTGGCAGGTTTATAATAGTATTACTTTAAAAAATCATCAAATGCCGAGGCCGTTTGTGGTTTATGGTTTTGTTCAGTTGAACCCTATTGGTCTATCACCTCTGTAGAAAACAGTGTTGTTCTGCTAAAAAAATGCCATTGTGCAGAGAAAAGTACTTCAAAACATGTAGAGAAAAAATATGCAAACAGTTCCAGGTTTGCTGGGTTTAATTATAGAAGAGCAGAAATGATGTCACTGAGCGGCGAAAATTATCTTGATGTGTGGAGGAAAGCTTTGGATGGGTGAAGGCAAAATGAACTGGGGAATTTTGTAAACTTCACCAAGGGCCAAAAATGAGAAACTCCCAAATCATAGCAAGTGAAAGAAACTTTGCACACTCCGGATTATATAGTAGCTCCAAAGAAAAGGGGGCCTCAGGAGGGTTGATGAAAAGGTCTGGCAGTAGCAGGACTGTAAAGAAAGGCTGGATTTGAAAGTTAATCTTTGTGGAAAACACATAGGGGGTGATTCCTAGTTTGGCGGGCGGCGGTCGCCGCCCGCCAAGCAGGAACCGCCAGAAGACCGTACCGCGGTCAAAAGACTGCGTCGGTCATTCTGGCTTTCCCGCTGGGCGGGCGGGCGACCGCCAAAAGGCCGCCCGCCCGCCCAGCGGGAAACCCACAGCAATGATGAAGCCGGCTCCGAATGGAGCTGGCGGAGTTGCTTTTGTGCGACGGGTGCAGTTGCACCCGTCGCGATTTCCAGTGTCTGCTATGCAGACACTGGAAATCAATGTGGGGCCCTGTTAGGGGGCCCCTGCAGTGCCCATGCCATTGGCATGGGCACTGCAGGGGCCCCCAGGGGCCCCACGACACCCGTTCCCGCCAGCCTGGTTCTGACGGTCAAAACCGCCAGAACGAGGCTGGCGGGAAGGGGGTCAGAATCCCCATGGCGGCGCTGCCTGCAGCGCCGCCATGGGGGATTCTGCAGGCCAGGGGAAAACCGGTGGGAAACCGCCGGTTTCCCTTTTCTGACCGCGGCTTTACCGCCGCGGTCAGAATGGGCCTGGATGCACCGCCAGCCTGTTGGCGGTGCATCCGCGGTCCCCTACCCTGGCGGTCTCGGACCGCCAGGGTAGGAATGACCCCCATAGTGCTATGGGCAACTCTTAATAAGGATCACAGACAACACAGCTGAGAGGTCCAAATCCTCTCAGGAGAAATCCAGAGGTGGGGGAGAAAGCAGCAGAATACTTGAATGGCGATGACACTGACAGATACTGAAAGATGTTTTGAGGAGCTGTAGCAATACTTTGCAGCCAGTAAAACTTTGAAAAGTGAAGAAAAGATACATAGTATGGCAGCAAGTGAGAGAGTGAGACAAAGAAAGAATCAAGGACAGTGACAACAAGAAAGACATGAATCCTCTCCCCCAGAATGGGCAAAGGCCCTCACCACAGCTAATAGCACTGAAAAGCAGTCTCTCCATTGATGTCAAAAACATGTAGAGGTTTACATAACTTTGTGGGGCTGTATTACAGATTGTGACATGGAAGTGCAACTTATGTGCATGCCCCCTTTTTGAGCCCTCAGGGCACTATGGTATTACAGAAGGAGCTACAGACGCTTGTGCACATGTAGCACCAGTGCTATTTCAGAGGGTTTTTGCTCATTTGTATGGGAGTGTGGCCCCGTGCAAATGAGACAATCACTGCAACATATTATGGACGTGGGCGCAGAGGTAAACATGCCCTTAGGATGTGCACTGACAGCATGCAACAAAACAGTTGTGTGACCTCTGAGGGCAGTCCTCTGGAAGGGGGAAAGCGGGTCCCATAGAACTCACAGACATCTCACTGCAGGCAGGTCCATGACTCAATCTTGCTCCCTTCTTTAAAGTGTAGGCGGCATATCGCCTGCTCTGGAAAACACAGGGTGGCTTTGAAACAGCTGCTCCGTATTTCACTAAATGCACTGCCCTTGGGCCTAATTGTAATTGTAATTGTAATCGTATTTATATAGCGCTTACTACCCCTGACGAGGCGTCGAAGCGCTTTTCGATGAGTAGCACGCTACTCCGGTACCCAACAAGAATTAGTGATGGATTAGTATAATTTAATAAGGAGTACAGTTTTAGTATTATTATGAGTTAATTTGAGTTGCGGATATGAGAGTTTGTTAGTTAGATTGACTGGAGTAATGGAGGGGTGGAGGAGGAAAGAAATCCAGAAGTGTTAATTGGGAGTTTATCCTTCATTTACTCAATCCAAAGGCTTGAGATGAATAAAAGGGGGGCGGAGGGGAAAGAGGATAGGGTGCGCTGTCCCTGTTTGCGCCCGGCACACCTGTTTATAGGTGCACCGTAGCGCAAACAAGGACAGTGCACCCTATCAGGAATGCAGTCCCAGGTGTTTTACAGATAGCCCTGTCATCTCGCACCCAAAATCCCACAGTAACTTTGGAGACAAAAAAGAAGAAATAAGGTAATGTTTATTAAAAGGTCACTTTTATCTTTCAGAAAAGATTTGCTCAACATTTAGAAATTGAATATTTGGATTAATGGCAATACAGACTCATAAATGAGTCAAATTGTGTGGATAATACATTCTTCATATAAAAGTGGCCCTCATAAATGAGACTGCTAACAGCGAAGAACCTTCTACCTCGCATGGACACAATTATGTCAAATGAATGCCCCGCAATCTGATTGACTGATTGGTCAATTTCAAATAAAAAGCATCTGACTGATTAATTCTGTTATGAGTTGAGCAAGAACGGCAGGATCCGTTATAAATATTGGAAGTATGTAACTCAAATAGACTAGATTTTGGCCAGTTCTTTGTGAGTGCAGTAAGCAACGGAAGAGGAAGTGCGGCCTGAAGCCAACAGCTCAGTGTCTCCACTTCTTGTCAGAGTGATTTTCCAAACAGCAGCACTGGGGGACATATGTACGAACACTTTTTCCCATAGACACAGAATGGGTAAAAACCTTTGCTACATCTGGCCCTGGGCCTCTTGCGCTGCCGCGCATCCATTCTCGATGCGCCCCTGCAACTCTGAGATGTTATCACTGTTTCCATCAGTCCGCGATCTAAACCCACCAGCATATTTGACATTGATGGAAAATATTTATCAACAGCATTCTGCTCTACTTTCTGTGGGAGAGACAACTTTGGATTTTATTCTCTGGAGTTTGCGTGAACCAGGCGCCTGGGAACCCAGCAAATTGTTGTCTGAGAATGGGGGCCCTGCAGGGCCCCTCGAAGCCTGACAGATTGTTCCCTTCTCTTTCAGTGAATGAAAATAGAGGGGGATTCTGCCTGTCAGAACAATCATTAAGACCCTTTGTTATTTGTAATATGGGGTAGCACGGTGTCCATAAGCAATATTGTTTGGTGACGCTTTAGAGGTCCACTAAACTTATATTACCTGCTAAACACTTAAAGATTGCACCAGCAAGAAATATGGTAACAGCATTCTTAAATCCACACGATTTGGCAAACATCTCTTTATCGAGGTAGAAGATAATTTTTGAAGTTTGATCCTATTGCTAGAGGGGGCAGTTACAAGTGTGTACATTCTCACTGCACAAATTTAAGAGCATTCATTTGTTTGTTTGAAGTTGACAAACTGAAGGTCTGATACCTGTTGATTAAATTAGGGGTAATATAAATTGGAAGCTTAGACTTCCAGGTCTCATTGTGATGGACAGTGATACAAGTCTTTGGGCCTTGCAAATTCTAATTGGATATTCAGGCTTTTGCTTCTGAACTTTAATCGTATTGATCCTGATTGGCAATTGTATGTAAACTGATTACAAATACGGTGTATTCTGAACATGTACCCCATGTGCCCACTTCTGGAAGATTCCAGTACAAATACTCCCTTGAACATTTTTAAAAAAGGAGTCATGGGAAAAACGTCAAAGTGCCATAAGCATTGTGAGTATGCCTTCCTGGGTGCTTTGAAAAAAGAACTACCCATATATCAACTGAGCACATACCAGTGAGCAGCAGCAGCCTAAATGAAGGTGACCAATGGATGCTCCCAATGCGTAGCAAAACACACACTGTGGTCCCCTGAGTCCATTTTTTCACAAAGATCTACCACCCGACTGGCACCTGATCCCTATTCTGATGTATATGTGTAAATGTGTACATATGGTTTTTGTAGCACTGAGTAGTTTGTGCACCTTGCACTATCTGAACTCATTTTTTACTTATAATGTCATAATGCTGTTAAAATAATACATCACATTGGCATTGTATTTTGGGTCTGATATTGCATCTATGGATATACTACTCCCATAGGGGATCAGTTACCAGTGGGGTGGAAGATCTTTGTAAGAAATATGACCCATCGGACCACTGGGTGTGTTTTTTTCTAGTAATTGACCCATGCTCTGGACTGGGTTTATTTGTCAGTCCTTGTGTTTGATATGCCTGCTGCATAGCATGCACCAATGAATTCTGCTGTGTGCAATAGTCAAAACAGTCCTGAATCCTTGGTGGAACATAGAGTTCCACATGTGGCTGCCACAGACACAGAAGGCACAGAAAGGGACAGAGTAGTCTAGATAGTCCTCCAGCTACATCTTTTTTTCTTCATTCCTGTCATTAATATTTTGCAAAGAAAAACCACACAACCAGCTTAACATGGCATACTGATGCATTTTAATTGAATAGTGCAACTGCATAGAAGGATGACTGTTTAGTAAAAGGAATTCTGATAATGCCCTGTGCTAACCACAGTGAGAGTGAGCAAATACACTGTGGTAAGAGAGAAATCACTTCTAAGCACCAGCTAATGAAAAAAGAAGCCGATCACGCAGCAAGAACGTGCCTACTCCTCTGAAAGTGTGACCATGTAAAGCCAGCACTGAAAGCACTCCACTGCTGTTGTATAAAGGAATCGAGTATGCAGTCTTTTCCCCACTGCATCCCAACCAGGGATCCCCAATCAGCTGCATCATATTGGATCACTCAAAAAGACCTTTACCAGGAAAACATGTGGTGATAGATCCCTTGTCGTTCGATTCCCAAACCGTGGAGTGGTTTGAAGTCTACCTTGATGACAGAACCCAACTATTCAGAACAGTCTTTGACTACACACCACAGAACCAGTGGCGTAAAGGGTTGTGAGGGGATCCCCCTGCAAAGTCCAGGGAGACCCTCTCCCCCACTCAGTCAGGAGCTCTTAGGCCAGGGTCCCAGCTCCCATGCACAGTGTACTGTGCTGAGGGTGCCCCCTGGAGCCCGAGCCTCCCCGCACCAAAGGGTAGTGGGACTAATGGTAAAGCACCGCACAGAGCTGTTGGCAGCAAGTGAAGATACCTGTTAGAGGTTATGTCCTATGGACAGTTGTCTATAGTATCGTAACTTAAACTGTGCCGTTCTCTGAAGTCTCCATGAAATGCCACAGGGCTATGGAAAACTTCCAAATAAAATAAATAAACTATGCTTAAAAATGTCAGTGAGATGTTCTACCGGATCATGCGAATGATGTATGCTTTATCAGCTCTCCCGACTCTCACATTTTCAAATTCATTCCTGTACTCTGTGCCTGTTTGTGGAAGTTGTTTCAAGTGTCTGGTGCATTTCACTGAGGGACTTTTCCTAGTAGGAAGGATACCTGTCTCCAAGCTGGAAAACAAGGAGGCTAAGTTCCCTGGGTTGTACAACGTATTTTACGTGTTTTTTAAACATCTAGACTATGCTTAGGGAGTTCTGTGTGCCATACAAGTACAGCTGTTACCATTCTGTCCGAGGGGTCGAAAAATATATATTTTTTCAACAGAGCAGTTACTTGCAGTCAAGCTATTCTCTATGAAAACATTTCCGTGCTTGTTTTTGAGTGAATTTGTTTTTTTTTACATGTACCCGAATTTCTTGAACTAGGCTGCTAATGATAGACATAACCCAAAAACGGCCATTTTATTTTCACATCCATTTTTTCCATATGAAAAACATAATTAAAGGGTTCTAAAACATTCAGTCAAAAAAAGTTTTATTAAATTAGCAGAATGATTTCGGTTTTGTGTTCTTGGTTTCAATTGAGCTCTTAGTAATTGAGACTGTTTACTTAATGCCTTTATTAAATAATCTAATTAGTGCTGAAACATAACGTTTCCCAAATGTGAACCAGCCGCTATTAAATGAAACAAAGTTTCCGTGTCTGCGAATTTCGTGACTGGTGGTCGCACGTTCGAGACACTGATTAGTATCTCGCTCCATATCCACTTCCCATGGTCTAAAGGGGTTGGCAGAGCTCACCCCTGCCATTTCCACATTTTGCCAGTATTCTGCTTTTTTATTGGTGTACCAGGTTGTGCCTGGGTGGTCTCCCGCCCTTAACCTTCTTGCTGAAGTAGGTGGTTGGGCATGAGAACGAGTAAGGCCTAGTCTAGTTTGAGCGGGAAAGAGCGGGTTGATTCCAAGCACACGGCATACACCACTTTTCTTCCTCTGTTGCTTCTGCGTTCACTTTGCCCATTGTATGCAGGTAGAGCTACGAAAAATCACAAGCAATTACATATATTGCTTTCTGGAGCTTTTTCAGAATACCTCAGGCCTCCCCTTAATTTCTAAATAATCTAACTGTGTTTGCTACAAGTTTACTAGTGTTTCTAAATAAAAGGTTAATAAAAGACTTCTCACTGACAACAAGGCTCTGGTTTACAGTTGGGTGGTATTGGAAAATGATTCAGTCTCTTGTGGAAACACAAAGTCGGAAGGAGAATCCATCTGTTGTATTGACTTTACCTTTGGGCCTGGTCTATTCAATCTTGTGCAAACAGAACCAATTGTCATTTTTATCCACACTTCGAATATCCACAATGAGACCCAAACCAACCATGATTTCTCACTCACCAAAGGTCTCTTTTGACCCCAAGAGCCAGGCACGGCTTAGACCCAGTGAAAGAAATGACTACCACTGGCCCTCCTCAACCAGGGATAGAAGAACAATACCTTGCATTTTAACTCTTCTATAAATGTCTGCCAGGGTTGTTTGTATTATCCCTCTAGTACAAACCCGTCATCCCTGCTATCTCAACATAAGTCAGATGTGGCTCTCATCTGTTTATTTTACCCTCACCCTGTACAACACATTCTACTTTCTGAGGGTAGGGTAAGACTTGGTAAACTCCAAAAGTAACAGAAAGGACACACCGCTAAACTGGGATCCTAAAATAGACGCTTGACATGTGACAAGCTATCCCTGTAAATGAAAATGTTGTGCATTGCTGCGACCCATGGGACGAGTGCACCTTGGTGCTGCGCCAGAGATGGCTAGCTCACCAACATATCTACATGGACTTGTAAAGCGCTCACCTAGGGGCAAATCAAAAGAGTGCTTTACTTAGGACGGAGCCCACAAGGGAGCAAGGAGAGAGCGAGAGGTAAGTCCAATGCACGGAGAGGGATCTTGGTGAGATCGGTAGTGGCTTCTCAGAAGAACTTTATGTAAGGGTGGTAGTTAAAAGGTCAGAATCAAAAGTGAATACAGAAATCGAGAACCAGGCAGAATTGTAGGTCTAGATAAGTCCATTGTGCAGTGGCTCATCATATAGCATGGTGAAATACTGCATGGATGATTCCTCTGCTCCCGCAGCCGCACAATGGTATAATTCCAGTGGCCCTACCTAGAGCTCACGGATATTCATTGCCCATTGGCTGAATGGGGGCCCCCTGAAGATATGGGCGCCCATTCGGGCTGAGGGACCCCTGCACCTCAGGGACCTTTGTTACACCCTGCCCAGAAAGCCCCGAGGCCTGATTCTCCAAACTCTGGGCCTTGTCCGGCCAGCCTCGTGCGTGCTACCTGTTCCACACGCTCGGCAGTACCTTCCCGCTGTGCGCATTAAGGGCCGAGAAACCCCAGCACTCGAAAAATGAAAGCACTGCCACTCACAGCCATATATCATGGCAGAGCTCATTCCAGAAAGTGCTGCAAAGTCTCTAATTTAGCTTTATTTATATCATTAATGACCTTTTCCTTTGACCACCCCATCAGACAGACATCGGCATTTCAAAGTTATCGCTGATAAAAAAAAAAAACAAGCAAACGCGCTTTAAATCAAAGAGAGTGAAAGAGAAAAATGGCTGATGAAGTCCTGAATTCTCGGAAAAAGAAGAGAACGGCGGCTCTTGATAGCTATTATTTATTTATTGCACATAATGCCTGCTTTAAATGCAGAGCTTGAGCTATTGTTCTAGAAATATGCCTTGGTTTCGGAGGCTGGTGGTACATTCATAGCTGTGCACGGGGACTACATTTAGAACAAGTACAGTCATTCGGTGAGAGTGCAGGGTTGGTTCAATTAAAATCAATCCCGATTTAGCCTTTGGTCAGTAGACGGACATCATTGATGGAGACTGTTATTCACAAGGAGGCATGGCAGGCAGTGCAAGGATCACTGGACCATGTGGCAAAATGAAGTTTTGCGTTTTGGCGCTCCTCCTTCACCTCCCACCAGCAAAGCCTTACTTGAAGCCTTAAGTTGCCATCTCGTCGTCCCTTTGGGGTCATCTTAAGGAGGCTATTTAATATTGTCTTAATGAAGCGCCAGCCCTGCTTCGAAGCTGTCTTTACATGAAGCAGGAAGAAGACCTGCTGAGTACCATTGAACCCTTGGCTTTGGTAGATCTCGAGGGAGGTGAGGGGAGTGATGAATGCAGAAGTGTAAGAGTCTTTATGGCATCTGTCAGTACTTCCGGAGGGAGGTGAGGACCCAAGCTCGAGAACAAATGCCACTGCCTGGAAGTTACTATAACTATTTCCAGTGTTTCAGGCGACTTGGGGAGAGCGGGGCTCTGGGCCTTACATGGGGAGGATGCGAACATGGATTGCAATGCTTCAGAGAGGAGCAGGGGATTGCCCAAACTAGTGCACGCGCATCCGTCACATCCGGTGCGTCTCTTGCCGGAAGTCGGCCTACTGAATGATGGCTTCCAATGCTTCTAAGAAAGTGAATGGGTCCGCTGCTTCTGAGAGACACTGTGGATGTGTCAATGTCACTTAAAACGCTTTGGGGGATGTGGGAATGTGCGGCAGTGAACAAGGAGCAGTCATTTCAGCACTTTCTCTATGCTTTATCACTAATGTCTGAGTGCTTTTTAACTTTAAAGGCACTTCATAAGAGTGTTGCCTATCCTTGGTTTAAGGGAAGGAGGCGGCGTTTTACTGCATTACCCACTGGTACAGATAGAGCTGACTTGACTTTTAGTGGTGGCAGCTGAGGGTCACAAACATTAATGCCGTAATGGTGATTTAGTGTTATAATTTGTTCCTGCACGTCAAAGGGGTTGGCATGTCACTCTGGTCAGTGTAAGGTGTGTGTGTAGGAGTGATAGTGTGCGTGTGTGCTAATTGTGATGGAAAAGGTGAGTAGACTCTGTTTAGCTACACTCTTGTTCGAGGGAATGTATCTCACGCAGCAAGAAGGACGTCAGTGGGCTATACTCTCAATATACCTTTTACAGTGGTTATTCTCTCCTCATCCTTGGGTCAGTTGTAGCCAGGTACCTGGGCTGAGATGGGAGAATACCGGCAGTCACCTTATGAAGTCATTCTTATTCCCCTCCTCTAAGTGGAAAGACCCTCTTTTTTTTTTTTTTTACTTTTCTTTTATTGTTAATAACACAATATGATACAAAGTCAGTGGGATCAGGGTCCCGTCATTCGAAGGTAATTGCACATCGGTGATATAAGAAAACCAAAGAAGAAGAAAAACGCATAAGGCACAAACAAGGTATCATTCGTAATTTGAAAACCTGAGGTAGAGTTCACTTCTAACATATTTTAGGCGATGTTGGGGGGTTTAAAGAGGATAAAGATATAAGGGTGGGGAGCAGGTTGTACCTGCTCAGACAAGGGAACCGGGGAGTGCCACCTTGGGAAGCAAGGGATGTCGCTGCGCAGATACTGGGTTTTGCAGCTCATGTCAACTCCGTGGACAGTTTCAGTTGGAACCAGGTGTCTATCAGACAACATAGGAGGAAGGATCTACCACGGAGGTCTGTTTGGAGTGTTGCTGGAAGGCGACATGCGGACTCTAGTGGGTTTTTAGAAAGAGACGTGGGGATAAGGGGCGAGGGGGAGAGAGAAAGAAAGAGAGAGAGAGAAAAAGAAAGAAGAGAAAGGGAAGAGAGAAGAAGGAACAGTAGGAAAAGGGAGGGGGAGGAGGGGAAGGAGAGAAGAGAAGGGGAAGGGGAAAATAGAAGAAAAGAAGAGAAAAGAGAGGGAAGAGAAGGGGAGATAAGGAGGGGAAGAGGGGGAAGAGTACAGAGGGAGAGGGAGGTACGGGAGCGAGGGTAGGGAAGCGAGGGGGAGAAGGGGGAAAAGACGCATGTGGGGGAGGGGAGGGGGAGGGAAGGGAGGAGGGAACAGTGGTGGTTCCGGGTAGGACACTATTGCCCCCTTGTAAGGAAGGGAGCCCATACCTGTATGAATATTTGAGCTTGGTCTTGTAAGTTATAGATGATCCGTTCATGCATAGCAGTGCGGATCATGGCTGTAATCCATTCCTCCGGAGTTGGGGGGGGTCTCTGACCGCCAGTGTCTGAGTATGCAGATTTTTGCAGTAGCTAGCGCTGTGTGCAACAGTCTCTTGTGTGGCCTAGGGAGGTCTGGTAGGGAGGTCGTATCTTGCAGAAGTATGAGGGCAGGAGGAAGTGGTGACGGAAGTGACATTACTTCAGCCAGAGTGGAGCTCACAGCATCCCAGAGTGGTCGTTCTGTTGTACAGTTTACTAAGATATGCATCAGGTCACAGGATGTTTCTGGACATCGCCAGCAGTTCACATGCGGGAGGAGTCCGGTCCTATGCAGTTTCGCTGGGGACCAGTGCCATTCATGTAAGATTTTGAAGAGGCAGAATTTCAAGCGTGCCTCCCGGGTACCTCTATCTAGTGCCTCTAGGATAGCTTCCCAATCATCTGGGTCTAGATCCTGCTGCAGCTGGGTTTGCCACCGTAGGCGTAGTTTGTCCAATAGCGGCTGGGAGTAGGGTCGTCGAATAATTAGATCATAGAGACCCGACATTACTCCCTTGCATTGTCCCCATTGCTGCAGGTAAGCCACTATCGGTGAGGTCAGGGATCCCCGCAGTGGAGGTGTATTCCCTCGGGAGAGACAATGCTTAAGTTGCATGTATCTCCATTCCTGGTTCGGATGCAGGCCGAACTCCTCCCGCAGCTTGGAGAAGGATTTGAGCACATCGTTTTCCAGGACCTGTGAGAGGGTGAGGATGCCTGCCTGTTTCCATTGCGACCAATGGAGTACCTCAACACCTATGCGTAGGCCACTGTTGTGCCACAGGGGCGCTTGGGCATGTATGAGGGGGTGGACCCCAAACAGTCGGTGGGCCCTTTGCTAGGATGCCCTGGTCGCCGCCAAGATAGGATTCACTGAGTTAGTGGCTGGGAGGTCTGCACGGTAGGGTCCACCGAGTCCTTCGTTCGCAACTAGGAGTTATTTTTCCACTGCTATCCACAAGGGGGGGTCTGGTATATTCGATAGTGTATTGGATAGCTGAGACATTTGGAGGGCTAAAGAGTAGTGTTCCACCGATGGAAGTCCCATTCCCCCGTTTATGCGGCGGTCCAAAAGCTTGGCTGGTGATAGCCGTGGTCGCATTGTGCCCCACACAAATGATCTGATTAGTGCATTGTTGCCTCTTAGTGTGAAAAGGGGCACTTGTAAGGGCAGGAGACCTAGGATATAGGTGAAGCGGGGTACCGTCAACATTCTAACTGCTTGTACTCGGCCCCACTTGGAGAGGCCTAACTGGGTCCATTTCGCAAAGTCCAGTTTCGCCCGCGTGATGAGAGGATCAATGTTGTCTGCCACCGTGTGTGCCAGTCAAGGGTTAACAAGCACTCCTAGGTATTTAAGACGTTTTGGCGTCCACTGGAATGGATAGCCTAGGAGTGCCGCTTTTGTGGTGCCTCGCTTTTGTCCCAGTTAATACGATATCCCGAAAGTGCAAGTCCATGAGTGTTAAGAGGATGTCGTCAGCGTAGAGGTATGTCTTGGAGGTGCCTTCGGGTAGTGGTAGGCCGGTTATGGAGGGGGAGGACCGGATGGCTGCCGCCAAAGGCTCCATTGCCAGAAGGAACAGGAGAGGTGAGAGGGGGCACCCCTGCCGTGTACCCCTTCGGATAGGAAAAGGGTCTGAGAGGAAGCCTCTGCAGTTGACTCTGGCCGCGGGTTGATCATAGAGCAGTCGTACCATGGAGATAAATTTGCTGCCCAGACCAAATCTCTCTAGGGCCGCAAATAGGTAGGGCCATTCTATGCGATCGAACGCTTTTTCGGCGTCTAAGGACAGGGCCAGCGCCGACTCTGGGGAGTCTCTGGCCACCCATAAGGTATGGCACAGGGTTCGTAGATGGTTCCTAGACGTGCGGCCTGGTACGAACCCCACCTGTGTATAGTGTATTAAGGACGGGATTACTTTACGTAATCTGTTTGCCAGGACGCTTGCTAAAATTTTTATGTCCCCGTTTAGTAGAGAGATGGGCCGGTAGTTGCCACACAATAAAGGGTCTCTCCCAGGCTTCGGTATGACAGCTATTGTGGCATTATTGGATATGGCCCCTAGTGTCTGTGTTTCGCAGGCTTCATTGAGGGCTTCGCATAAAATATCAATCGCCTCTGCCCCTACCCATTTATAAAATTCTGCCGGGTATCCGTCCTCTCCGGGTGATTTGTGGTACGGGAGGTCAGAGATGACTTTATCTATCTCCTGTCTGCTTATTTCCCCTTCTAATAGGCTACGGCCCTCATCTGTTAGGGAGGGGAGGTCTAGCTTCTTTAAGAAGGTGGCAGCTTGTGCTAGGTTGGTCGTGGTTTCCGGCGTGTAAAGGTGTCTATAGAATTGGGCAAATTCGTTTGCAATGGCCTGTGGATGGGTCAGTATGTCCCCGGAGGGAGAGCGAATGGCTGGGATGGGTAGAGCGGCTGTTCTTTGCCGGAGTTGGGCTGCAAGCAGTCGTCCCGCCTTCTCACCCTGTTCATAGTGTCTCCCTTGGAGTCTCTGTAATGCGAATTCGGCCTGGGTGGTGTATAGCTCATTAAGGGCCATTTGGGCTTGCTCTAGGCTTCGGCGGCCTGGAAGGGAGGGATGTGCTGTATATTGTCTGGTTAGTCGGCGTATGTCGAGTTCCAGTGCCGCTTGTTGCTCTTTTCTATCTTTGTTCGCTATCGCCGCATCCCGCATGAGCTGTCCCCGTATCGAGGCTTTGGCTGCTGCCCACATAGTTCGACTTGAGTCAACCGTACCTAGGTTGTCTTGGGCGAAAGTGGTCGCATGATCCTGTAGCTGCAGCTTATCTTGGGGGGATCGATATCGATGGATCGCTAATCTCCAAGGTTTTCGGCCCGGAGATACCAGGCCTAAGCGGATGGCTACAAGGACTGGGGAGTGGTCTGAAAGGCTTCCCTCCAGTATGTCGTCCTCCAGGGTGTGGGCCACAAGATTATGGGATAGGAGAAAGTAATCAATCCGTGATTGGGTACCGTGCACCGGCGAGAGAAAGGTAAATTCTCTGTTCGTTGGGTGAGTCAACCTCCAGTGGTCAACTAAACCATTATCTGCGAGTATGTCAGACTGGCTAGTATGGCTCTGTCTGCGTTGTTGCTCATGTCTAGGGGCCCCGTCCTGTCCAATGCTTCGTTCCTTTTTAGGTTCCAATCTCCTCCTATAACGTAACTGGATGCCCCTATCTCGGTTAGAAGTCGATTGAGCTGGAGGAAGAAGAGGCGTTTGGGATCTGTTGGTGCATAGACTGATCCCACACACAGTGTTGAGTCCCCGATTTTCAGCTTGGCAAATACGTATCGGCCCTCAGGGTCCGTCCACTATTTGACGACCGTGAAAGGGAGGGTTTTGCGTAAGAGGATCGCCACCCCGCTTTTTCTCGGGACGTTCTCCGTATCGGGTGAGGGTAGGGTTTAGCTAAACAGGATGGTTCCCACCCAGTCACGTCGCAATCTATCAGATTCAAGACTGTCTAGGTGTGTCTCTTGTAATAAGGCGATGTCTGCCTGTTTAGAGTTAAGGTAGGATAGGACTTTCTTCCATTTGATAAAGTGGGTAAGACCGTTTACGTTCCATGATATAACCCGGAGGGGTACTACCGATGCTCCCATCTGGCTGGGCATCCTCGTTCCCTGTGTCAGCCCACCTGGGGGTATGAGCTCGGGGGAGTGGGGTGGACTCTGTGAACTGAAGAGGATGTCGGGGGGTGAGAGGGGGAGTGGCGGGTATGTTGGATACGAAGAAAAATTGAAAAAAATAAAAATATAAAAAGGAAACAGTGGGGAAAAGAAGAAGTAAAAAAGAAGGTAGAGAAGGAAGAACGGGATGCGAGTCCCGAAGTACACAAACTTTAACCTGCGGGTCTAAAACCTAGGCTGATTGAGCTTCGACGCCCGGCCAGCGGGCCCTGCGCCGGCGGGGTGGGGGGAGCGGCGCCTACGAGGCGCCCCAGACCTCCCCGTAGATGCCTCCAGTCATGTCCGGGGGGGGTGTTTGTGACCAGAGGACGGGGGGAAGGGGCGGAGGTCACGTGTTGGCCGCGTCCCTGTGTGGGGAGGGATAGGGGAAGCGCGAGGAAAGGACAGGGGCAGGTGTTGCTGTTACTGAGGTCGCTTCCCCTTGGTTATTCTGAAGGGTTCCGGCATGTATATACTCTGGGACTTAGCATCTGTGGTCTGTTCTGCTTTGCACCAGCGCCCATCGTTATATCACTATTGCGCTTGTTGGTAGACCGGGATCTAGAGCCCAAACCCAGTTCGGAATCATTTAGTCCCATCCCAGCCAGGGCAAGCCTGTGATATGTAAGGGTATTGCGTCAGTTCCCATATTTTCCAGAGAATATTATAGATCCTGATTCTAGATGGAAGAAGTGGTATGGGATATGGTAAGTGTTACCCGACGTGAGGAGAAGGGACGCTGAGAAACAAGAGTAATCGGGAGCCAACAAAAACTATCACACAATCCGAACAGTCCAAGCAGTCCGAGGCGGTTAAAGCCCACTGGAGGGGGGGGGGGGTTCTCCTGGGTACAATGTCTCAAGAGTATACATTAAAATAGAGTACTCATCGTTTCTCTGTGTCAGGACTCCTTCGTCATAAAGCTCCTGTGTTTCCTGCAACGTTTCGATGACAGTCTGTGGATGTTGATATCGAGGGCTTGTAGGAAAACCATATCCATGTTGGTTTCAGGTGGCAGGCACCTAGGGTTTCAGAGGGGATCGGGACTTGTCTGTGTCTGGCAGCTGTGTGTGCATCACCACTGCCTGTAGGACTTGGCCCCTGTCATCAAAACTTTTCGTTAATCTCTCCAGGTCTCTGCCCCTGGTTTGGGGGTCTGTAGTAGGTCTTCCGTCGGTGTCCTGAGCAATTTCCGATTGGACCATTCCCCTATTTTGGTTCTGTGTGTCTTGGGGGGGTTGGGTTGCTGATTTCATGGGTTGTGTCGGATCATGCAGCCCCTCTAGGAATGATTTCAGGTCCTCTGGGTCATAGAAGGTTCGTGACTCTTTGTTCTTGGTTATCCACATCCTGGCTGGCTCGAAGAGGCCGAATTTAACATCCAGATGGCGAAGAGAGAGAAAGGCTCTTCTTCGATCTGCTGTTTCTTTGGAGAAGTCTGCTGAAAGGCGGATTTCGAGGGGACCGAGCCGGAGTGGGCCTTGCCTTCGGGACATCTGTAACAGTAGGCGGACCTGCCCGTGTCGGAGGAAGCAGGCTATGATTGGGCGAGGACGATCTTTTCCGTTTTGTCTCTTGAGACCAAGTCTATGCGCTCTTTGAAATTCCAGAGGGGGGTCAAATGTTATGTCGGCTAGTTTGGGGAGTGTGTCTCGCAAGTAGGAGAGGATATCTGTACCCTCAATGCCTTCCGGAAATCCAAGGAAGCGGACGTTGTTTCTGCGGCTTCTGTCCTCAAGGTCGGTTAACTTGCTACGAAGGTACAAGAGTTCCTGATCTCTGTCAGTCTGTAAGACCACTTGACTTTCCACAGCCGCTACTCGATGGTCCAGTCCAGAGATTTGTGACTGGAAGCCCACTATTTCCAAGCGCATGGATCTCGTTTCCGCTGTTAATGCCGTCATGGCAGTGTCCATACCTTCCAGTTTGCGGCCTACTGCCGATATCTCCTGCAGTATACGATCCATTGATGCTCCTTGAGTGTCGTCTGACATGGTGTCGTGTGAGGGGGGTAAAGAGTCTGCGGTAGAAGGGTGTTTCTGTTGGCACAGGGCTTCAGAGAAGAGTAGTTGGTGGGCAGACTTACCCGGTACTTTACCTGCCGTCTTGCTTCTGGGCATTGCGGGTTTCTCCATGCAGGTGGGGATCCAAGGGGGTGCCTGTCCGAGTCACAGTGAGGGCGATCATCATGGGCGTGTGGGCAGCAGAGGAGAGAGGGTGGCGGGGGGCGAGGGGGACTCAGAGTAATTGGTGAGTTCAGGTGAGTACCTCTCCAAGTGGCCTCCTGGGAGGGCTGTCGTTGGTGTATATACGAGGGGAAGGATCTCGGTGTTGGCTCTATAACGTTCAGCGTCCCACAGGGCTGCGTCCGGACCGCGTGGGGGTGAAGTTTCTTGCTGCTCTCTCACGTGCTAGCTTAGGGGTCCGTGGGTCTGTGGAGAGAGGAGTTGCTTTGGAGCCGGGGCCTGTTGTTACTCCTGGCCCTCTTTGCTCTCCATGCCTCATTAGTTCTAGCTTTGTTGGAGGCAACAGTGGCTTTTCACTTTTCCTGTTAGTGTAATATTGTTCCTTTTGTTGTTATATTTGTATTGTTCGTTTTCCTTTCTCTTTTTTTTTTCTTCTTTTTTTTTTCCCTTCATTCCTTTCTCCTTCCCCGCTCCTGTGCTTGCCTCTCTTTTTATTAGGTGATGCTTACTCCTTTGCTCTTTGCCTTCTCCTCTTCCCGTCGTTTTCCTCCCCTCTCCGTACGTTGTTATATTCCTCTCTCTCTCTCCTCTCTCCCGGCCCCTCTCTCACTCGTCCACCACCCTCATCTCCTTACGTCTCTCATCCTCTCTGGCTCACCGACTTGGCCCTCACTTCTCCGTCCTCTCCGGGGCCTCTGCCGTTCCTCAGGGGGCCTCCTCTAAAGCAGGTAATGCTGGGGGGTGGTAGTAGCCGTCCGTTGCACTCCGCTGGTGGCGAGGCCTCTTGTCGTCGATCCCGTCACCCCCGACAGAAAGGGGAAGGTTGAGGAGGCACTGGGAGGCGCGTCGTCAGCACCGGGCCACCTCCTGTTGTTGCTCTGGGCCGTGGTGTTAGTCAGCTCTGTTCTCCCCCTCTGGCACCGATCGATCGGGAGGGAGGGAGGAGCAGGCGGCGTCCCAGCCTGTTGCCGGCTCCCGGGGCCGCAGATGAGCCGTCATCAAGGTGCAGGCAGGGGCGGAGGGCGCGCTCCCCTGACTCGGGCTTCAGCGAGGGACGCGTCTCTCCGCGTCGGGGTGATTCCTCACTCAAGGCCGTGGCTCAGAGGCCTGCCGTAGGCCTCGAGCCTGCTCCCCTCGCTCCGCCCAGCGTCTCCGGAGAGGGCGCTCCCCCTGCGTCATGGATGTCGGCCTTTCACTGTCTCCAACCCCTATGCCATCCCCCGCTGCGTTCGGGGGTCCCTGGTGCGCCTCAAGCGCCGCGCGGAGCTCGGCTCTCAGGTGGCCATCATGGATCACGGCCAGACCACGCCCCCGAAAGGTCCTCTTTTTACCTATATGGGCAATGATGAACCTGGGATCCCCTGGCCACCACTTTTGCCAGGTTCCTTTCTTCCTGACTCCCACTTCTATGCTCTTATTGAGGAAACCAATAGACGATTAAACCATTTAGGAGATTCCCTCTGTTTGTTGGAATGGGTTTCTCCTGGTGTTAGTCATCATTTACTGATGACTACTTTAGAACTTTCTGAGGAGTGGTGCAGCTATCAGTAGGGCAGCAGGTGCAATAGCGCCAGTGTACAGAGGTGTGCGGGGTCCCTCGCACAGATATGACTGTATTTTACTAAGGAACAGGATGTCACAATTTCTTGGCTTGCATTAAGGCCAAGGCAGCCCTGCTAGGCCACTGGGCATGACAGCTTCTAGTGCATCTGATGTAAGTGATCCTCCTTAAACAACCCACCAGTGGTGCATGCTGCCTAGAGGTTTCGACTGTGAAGATGCCTTAACTAATTCACTTAGGAAAAGGCATGCTCGCCCCCTCTTAGTATGAAAAGTCAAAGTAAATCTCAGCTGTTGTCAGGACTTGTAGCTGAGGGCAATGCTAGCATCACCCCAAACGTCATCGACAGCTACTCTGTATTTAGCCTACTCTAAAGCAAGAGCTGTGTCTGTTGAGATAGACAAACAAATCCTAGCAACTCCCTGTTGTGAGATCAAAATTGTCACCAGCTACCCAAAAATGAAGGAAACATCCCCTTAAAATAAATAACTAACCTTCTTACCCTATTAATCATATTTTCCTCTTCTACCTGTATTCACTTCTATTACCAGTAGCCGTGTCTCCTTATTCTGATATCATATCCCTAATGAGTCTACTAACCCACCTCCTGTGATTATAAGCTGATGTCGTGTTCCCAATCTAAGTACTCAATGTAGCCATGAAAGAAGAGAGTAAGGCAGAGTTAACCTTACTGGGGTTCGAACTGATTTCAGCAGCCAACGTTCGGCTCAAGAAACGATCCTTCAGGTAAAAATAAAAGGTATCCATCCTTTAAGGTGATGCTGGCAGGGAGAGCGTTACAAAGCACACACTATCAACTGAATAGTCTCTATGTGCATGGAAAGTTAAAGGATATGGGTAAGTGGAAGGTGAAACATCAGAATGATAGCCCTGTACCAGAATACCTCAACAGCAGGGCAAGCTTCTCATATTGCCCTCCATAGTGCACTGTCTGTTTACACGGGTGCCAGGGACATCGGATTCCGTAAACATTAAATTCTTGGTGTCTCTGCTCAAACTACCAAAAGGCTTTATGTTATCTTCTGGGTGTGTGAGTTTATATCGAGTTAATCGCTGCCAGGTAGGTTGCTTCAAGGCATATTTGAGATGGGCTCGCTCCTTCAGAGGCACTCCCCTCCAATAGATCTTCAGGCTTGTCTATACGTCTGCCCACCACCGACGCACAGGTTCTGTCAGTTGCCCAAAGAGGCCTGGGACACTTCAAGCTTTTGGGCTACTCGCAAGGAGGCGAGCTTAATCAAAAGGCAACCCATTATCAAGTGTTTAGTTCGGAAACTCACTTACCACCTTTGTTGGTCCCCAGTCGCGACCACCCTCAGCTGCGCTGGAAGCACCCCCTGAAAAGGGAGTTCTACTGTTCATGGTCTCTGTGCGAATGTATATCCCACCTTGTCTTTTGAGCAAGTGTCCTTGGTCTGTTTGCTTGTTTGTTGAATGGCATAAAATATAGCATCAATAAATTACCAATGCGGTGGTGCCAGGTCTGAAGATGCTTTTATTGTCTGTCATGTGAGACATGATAACAGAGGTGTCAGGACCTCTTCCTAGCGCGCACACATGCTCACAGGCCTTACAACAGCAGGGCTGGAAATATTTTCTATTTTAAAATGCACAGCTTGCACTGAAACGGTACAGTTACCCTTTACCTCGAAATCCACTCCTCTTATTTAGTATATTTTTAACTTTTTAAAGAACCGTGTCTTGGCGAGAGATCAAAAGCGATCTATCGGTTAATTTGTGGTTTGTGGGACAATCATGCCTGAACTGCACGCCCTGCTTCCATATTTAACCAAACTATGTGATCTGGGAGAACAAAATACTTTTATCGCGCGGTGCAGTATTTCTTTATTTGACCAATGGGTATGGAAGCGCATAGAAAGAGGATGCACTCAGTCTTAAGCACTGTGTAAAACTGTACAATCTCAGTGCGACAAAGTGAATGAATTACGTTTTTGTGAATGGGCTACTGATAGTGGCATCGCGCAGGAGTGGCTTCTTCAGTGGCAGTAAGAGAGGTTTGAAACATGGGCAAAGTTGGCTCTGGCCCAGGGACCCAGCCTTTCTGAGGGGGAGGGCAGATAGGGTCAGCTCTGTTCTGTAGATTCTTGCCCTGATCACTTTGAATAATTCTTAAACAGATTGTTTTAAATACTATTTTTCTGTAATTTATTTTAATGTGTGTGATGTGTGAGAGTCTATTACAGCCATTTGCAGAGAAATGTTGTGTTTATGTTTCATGCAACATACATAAAAGAGGACCTCACATATGAGAAATGAGAGGGTGTCCCAAACATTAATTGCAATAATATTAGTGAGCTGCTGCAGTGATATAACACTGAAAACACATTTACTATTCCTGAATATTAGATGTAAACATATTCAGAATTTGGAAGAGTGTGCCTGTGCACTGCCAGTTAACTGGACAAAGGGGATGAAAAATTTGAAATTGGATCATAAATCCACAGCTGTCCCTGAGAGGGTCCCTCAAAATACGTTTGGTCCAGGGCCCACAAAATCCTTAAGATATCCCTGGCAGCAGGATGCAACATATAACCACACACTTTGGGGACTGTGAGAGTGATATGGAAGTTTGGCACAGATGACAGGGCCCTACAATGTATGTGTGGCCACGTTGATGTGCAGAATAAGAGTTGAGCATGCACACCACCTACCTCCCCAGGTTACAGAATGCTTCAGCGATACACCACCTGGAGACACTTCTTTAAGAGGGGCATGGTGGAGCACGGGGGAGCCAAGAGGAGTAGGTAAGGCAAGCATATGCCTGTCACAGTGGAGGTAAATACCTTCACGCTCAGAAGGTGGTTATACAGGGTGCAGATGGTAGGGAGGGAAGGTGGTGCGCGTGAGACGTCCATGTGCTGAGCATCCCTCCCCACCTTGTTTGCTTACAGAAAACAATTTGAACTCGAGGGCTTGATAGTGTTGAGTGTCCCAGTGAATCCACCACATGAGCACCAGTGCTGATAGAAGGGCTGTGTATAATGCAGCGCAACAGTTGGCCACTAACTTCGATTCACTGTAATAGTTCCACCAAGATGTCTGGGCCTCCCATATGTCCAGGGTCCTGTAGGCAGGCACTGAAAGACCCATGGCATTACTTTCTTGTGAAGTTATAGATGGGGGGTGGAGTGAAATCTGAAAGGAGACCTCAGGTATACTCTGCGCACTGGTAATTCACATATAACTCTCTCCACACACCTTCACGTGCCATCAAAATATGCTGTAATTTGCTTTCTCTCGAGAGGTCATCTGTCCTAATGGCAAATAACAATTCCCTAACATTCCCAGGCCACCATGTCAGAAAGCACAGCGAATTGCCGAAACTTTTTGAAGTACGGTTTCGTACATTCCTGATTTGTTTTAAAGTAGACCTGACATTGTATTTTCCACTTATTCTAACTCTGCTGCCCCCTGACTACCTTGGTCTAGCACTTTGCATGTTTCCTGTTTGTTGTGTGGTGATTGCCGAAGTTCCAGCCTCTTACCCCTCTCCTGGTCTCCAATGCCAAAAGTCTACTTAAAATGTTAATAAAAGACTTCCCAAAAGTTTACCTACAGACTAATCAAAAGTTAGGGACACGGCAGGAGTAGGAATTGTCCTCACACAGCGTGCATGGTTCCTGACATGCCAGCCTTGGTTCCTTCTGCTGTGGCAGGATGATTCCCGATGTGATAGGTCTAGGACAGATCTTGATGTTACCTGAAGCTGTCAAGAGTGCACTTTTCATAGCCTGAATGGCAAATGATGGAAGAATGCTCCAGGCCTTCCTTAGCCTTCTCTCAATTCGGCTGACCTGAATTATGGATCTAAAACACATTGCCATGCAAATGGAGAAGGGATAAATATATATTTTCTCAACATATACCTGATACTAGTGCGGCCTCAGTTGACAATAACTACTTCAAAGAACTGTACGTGAGCGGGCCCCGGATGTTTTACGTAGACTAACAAAAACCTAAAACTCTTGCTATGAAGTACAGTTATGGGGCCTTAAAGAGGTGAGCGCTAATGGTCTGATTTACAAAGGTAAATTTATACTTTTGTGTAAGTTTGCTATTTTTTTTGCATTTACAAATTACAAATTCAATTTTATTAATAGCATTTTTTAAGGCAGTCCTATATTTTTATGTGCAGAGTCTCCGCCATGAGTGTGTAGTCTCCAGAATAATAACATTACTATTCGCAAAATTAAATTTGTAGTTTGTGAATGCCCCAAAAATATTTAACTCGGTGGGCATGTCCAAAATTGCACCCTTGTAGGAGCTGATCCTCAGAGCTTCCCTGTAACCAATACGCCGTGAACGTCCCAGAGGCCCCGCCATTGGCTATTGAGCCCAGGGCCAATCACTGCTGGCCACTGGACCACGCCAGTGCATGAAGACCCACCAAATACTGGAGGAGAGCAGCAAAAGCGGAGAGGCACGTCCCAGAGACAGCTGCCCGCAGTGGCCGTGGGCAGGCTCATTGACTTGTGAGTAGGGCAGGGCCCCTGGACCCTATCTATCCAGAGGAGATGGCCCCTAACAGCTCTGGACCTGGCAGGGGACTAGATTGCAGCGACAGCCCCAGGTGTGAGGCAGCTGCCCCTCCTCCTGTATGTCTGCACCATGTTTGGAGTGCCTAGTGGTTTGGGGACGAGACCGGGTTGTCAGCCACAGGACAGACAAGATGGCGACCACATAGACCTTTGTCCGCAGACCTCACCACCCCGTGCCACACACGTCAGCATTGAAGGGGGGGCCCTGGAGATTTCACATCACTCCCTTCCCCATCTGCTTCCCTTTGGCTGGCTGGCACTTGGGAGCACTAGCCTCAGCAGTGAGCTGTGACTGGCCCAGAGTGAGAAGCCTGCTGTCCTACACTCACTCCACTGACTGGCAGGACTCTGCAGCTGATGTGCCCGTCCCCCATGAAGGATTGAGCCCATGATCTGGTTATCCCAGAGACAGAATCGGGCAACTGACACCAATTGGTCCTACATCTAGGATGGCCACACCGGAGGGGCCTGGTAAGATTTTTCTGTGCAGCTCAGCGCTGCCCCCACATCTATAATCTGCACGAGCACTGCTGGGCCTTTGCTCACATGGTGGCTGTCCCCTGCTGTGTCTGCATCCTTTAGTGGTGGCTACTTATGGATAGCTGCACACAGGAAGACCTGATACGTTATCTGACTTGGGGAGCTGCTCGCCACCTCCGTGGTGTCACCTTTGGCATTGGACTCTGGGCCAGCCTTCCTTGCTGCCCCAATCCCCTCCCAACATTGAATGGCACTCTGAAAGACTGCACCTGGTAATGCTGCTTACTGCAACTGCTACCTACCTGCGGATACAGAGCACGCCTCTACACATACCATACTATTGGGACATACTGACACTGGCCCACTTGGGGGACAAGGAGCATTGCATGCACTCCCCCCAACTCCCAACGTGTCTTCTTGGAGCCGGCTGGCTGCTGTTGCCCACAGGGTGCAAGGGTAGGTGAGAGAAATCTAAGGACATTTCATGTCTGCTGGCCCCTGGGTGAGTATTGTAGGTGAACTACCACCTTGTAGTAATGCCATCTGAGGCTGGCAAGAGAGGTAACACCATCAAAGACCTCTTACCCAAATCCACCTTTAAGCACACTGACTGTTCCACAGATCATGGTTCTCCCACCCGGACCCAGCCTGTGCCCTCCCAGGGAGATCGGGCACAGGAGGAGGCCCCAGCCACCTGAGGCTCCATGGAGACACTCTTTGACACCCTCCGCGATAACATTGCAGCCTTGAAGCAGGAGGTAGCAGGAGACATCAAAGACCTCGATCTCGAACTAAAGGACATGGGCCAATGAGTTGACACCCTTGAACACAGTGGCAACGGTAGGGAGGAGGAATTGGAGGCTTGCCAATGTCAAATACTCAAACTTCAGGATCAGAATAAGGACCACAACTACCACCTTGAAGACCTGGAGAACAGGTCTCATAGAGTCAAGTCCTGCCAGTCAGTGGAGTGAGGGTAGGACAGCAGGCTTCTTGCTCTGGCAAGTCACATCTCCCTGCTGAGGCTAATGATACTCTACAAGTAGACTCTGCCAAGATAGAGGACTATGTGCTCTGACTTTTCCGCCACATAGTTCCAGCACTGGTGGACAAAAAAATCATATTGGACCGCAGGTGCAGGTGTCCAGAGCCTCTAGGTCGCCACAAGACATTCTGACCTGCCTCTACAGTTATCAGCAAAAAAAGTTGATTATGGCCACAATTCGAGATCAGGGATCAATCACATTTGAGGGCTTGAAGGTATGGCTCAATCAAGACCTGTCCTACATCACGCTTCTAAGCCGAAGAGCCCTGAAACCTGCCACCACCTCCCTTTGGGAGAAAGGAGTCAAATGTCAGTGGGGCCACCCATTCCAGTTCTTATTTGCTTGACAGGGAGAGAAAACACGCTGTCCGCCTCCTGTAAAGCAATTTTGATTCTGGGCCTCAAGCAGGAAAGGCCCAGCTTACCGATGTCACAGCAGTGAAGTGCCCACTCTCCCTCGACCAACCCCAGCAGACAATCTAAGCACTCAATGAGGAAGAAAACAACTAAGCCTTCCACCTCAGAGAGCCATAGAGAACGCTCAGCTCTGCTGCGGCAATTACATCAGAGAGAACAGTCTCCTGATCTTGCCACTGGCTGACACTAACGGATAGTGTGCCTCACATCAGACTGAAGAAATGTGACAACTATTGGCCCGACATGCAGAGGTGCCTATGGGGCCTTAGAGGGGTCTCATCCTGCTGCAAGATGGATGGACCTCTCCATGGGCTTTGAAGTTGCATACCATTGAATTTTGGGAGCAGCAGAGCGCCCATCTTACACCTCTCCTCCTTGACAGACCTCGGCCAAAGACATATTCCCATTTTCATGACATATTGGTCTTCCAAAGCTGAAGCGGTAGTCTCCCACAGTTTATTGATTCCACATGTACCACAGTGCTCCCATCTTTCTTTGATTCACTACCCCCATCACAGTGCTCTATGGCTCTATGGAGTCAACGTAGACTCTGTGTGGGACGACAATGCAGCATATCTCCTACCTCACAGCAATGGTTAGGGTACTAAGCCTTACCGGCTGGGATCTCCCTGTCCTGGCAAAACGCCTTGCCCTACTGGTGATGCTGAAGGACTCTCAATGTGACATATGTCTTCTACAGGAAACCCATCTTCTTTACAGAGACTGGGCCCGGTTGAAATCCAAGTGCTTTGGTTGACATTATTTTTCTTCTGGACCCGGGAAGAAAGTAGGAGTTGCAATCCTTTAGGTTAGCCATTTCTAAGGGAAGGTTCTCCAAGTGTATTCCGAAATAACAGACCGCCTTCTTGCTCTACGGCTCTCGCTCCACACCTGCAACCTTACAGTGACCTGCAAATATGCCCCCAATGACCACCAGGAACACTTAATACAACAGGCAATTGGGCAGGTTCTCACTTCTCCAGATGCTGCAGTCTTTATCGGAGGAGACTTTAATCTGGTCCATGATGCTCTCTTGGACTGATCAATCCAGAGGGCTGGCCAGACGGAAGAGTATACACCAGAGGTTCTCCAGTGGCTGACTGATGCAGGCCTCTTAGATGTCTGGAGGTTTTGAAACCCCACCACTAAGGATACACTTTCTTCTCTGCAGCATGTAAAACCTTAGAATAGACTATTTCCTGGTTATCAGCCCTCTCCTCTCGCTAGTCACTCACACTGAGATTGGTGTAGCTGCTATGTCGGATCATGCCCCATTTTCCATCAACCTGCATCTACCTATTCAATGCTCATGCCTCAACCCTAAATTACTAGCTTATGAACCCACAGTCTAAGAAATCGGCAACACAATACAGACCTACCTAGCCACAAATGCTAACTCTCAAACTTCCATCGCACTACTATGGGATACCCTTAAGGCAGTAGTTAGAGGGGTCTTTGTATGGGTAGCTGCAAAACTCAATCAGGATAGGCAGACCAAGTGCTCAGCATTGGAGGACCAAGTGAGGATCTTAGAAACCTCCCATAGACAAGCAGATTCACACAAGACAAGGCGAATATTGACACTGGCTAGGAAACAACTCAAAGCATTTGATATGGATGCAGCGGAACATGTGCTGCTCCGCACCTAGCAGAAATACTATGCAGGGGACAATATGGCTGGGAGGTTCCCCACCCACCGTCTTCATGTGCAAACACAACACCACCAGATCTCAGAGATCCGTGACTACTGGGACAACGTGTACCATGATGCAGGAATTGCAACAGAATTTGAATACTTCTATGTTAAGTGGTACACTGCCAAGCCACTTTCTCCCACTGAGGCCTCAGAGAACATTGCACAGGCTCCCTTAGCAAATGTACCCGAGAAGGACACTCATCTTCTAGATAGAGACATCACGATAGGTGGGGTCTAAAGGGCTATCGGGAGACTCCAAAATCACAAAGTAGCACTTTATGCAGATGATGCATTGAGGGCATTACCCAATCTTGCCAGTCGGTATCCCCACTACTGGCGGAGCTTGAATCATTCAGCAAAGCATCTGGGTTTAAGATAAACACACAGAAATCCCAAGCCCTAAATCTTTCTATCCCACGGAACAAGAAGTAACAACTTGAGACTCTTTCCGTTCCCCTGGGTGACCCAAGCAGTCTCGTACCTGGGCCTTCAACTATTCCCCACCTTAGATAAAGCTACCAATTGCAACTATATGACTCTACTGCATACAGTTTGCTCTACAGTCCAATCTTGGCATGGGGGCTCTATATCATGGCTTGGGCGAATAGCAGCCATCAAAATGTCCATCCTTCCTAAGATTTTTCATGCTATGCAAAAGTCCCCCTCAACACCCCCTCCCCCATAATGCAAAAATCTCCAGCAGCTCCTGGAAACATACATCGTCGGAGGGAAGATGCCCCACCATGGCCAGGAAGCGATCATACTTGCTGATGATGACGGGGGGTTAGGTATACCACACCTGGTACACTATTATCAGGCGGCCTAGTTATGCTACCTGGAAGAATTGCAGCGGCAAAGTACAGAGAAAGACTGGTGTTTTATTGATCAGGCTACTGCAGGTATACACATATGGAAAATCCCTTGACTCCTTAAAAAACATCACCCACCAGGAGTTTATACATCACCAGTGGTAAGGGTAACAGTGGGGACATGGGATAAAGTTTGCACTTCTAAATATCTTTCTACACCCGTGTCCCCATTTATACCGATCATCAGAAACCCGGCCTATTGCTGGCCCTACACGATTCCTCTTTCCTACACCTGCAGGAGGCCAACTGCAAACAAGCTGGGACGTGTTTGATGCCAAGAAACTAATGGACTTCCCACAGCTCCTGAAAAAATTACGGTCTTCCAGACATAGAATACTGCCCTTATACTGCTGTAAAACATTAGGTCACATATCCCATAGTGCGTCCACATGCAAGTAGCTCTCTTTCTCCCGCTCATATCCAGTGGGAATTGGAATGCGAGCGACAATTTTCTGAAAAGCAATGGTCAGACATTTTACAACAAGCCTGCACTTCGGCTTGTAGCACATACGGAAAAGAGACCCTCCTCAAATGTGTCCATTATTGGTACTACACACTCGCTTGCATAGCGAAGTGGAAACGTGGCAGTGACGACCGCTGCTGACACCAGTGTAACCACATAGGCACGCGATCTACCTGCTGTGGCATTGCCCCAAACTGCACTGTTACTGGGCAGATATCCTACCAGACATAGTTCATATGTCTATCAAAAACAAAGGGGTGTTTCTAATAGGAAATACCACTCAAAGATTCACACTATAGTTAAAAGCATACATATACACATGTGGTGCTCCTGAAAGAGGGAGATCCACCCAAGTCCCCTACAATACCAATCCAAAGATTGACCGTAATAATCAGAAATCCAAAGCACACGCCCAAAGTAATGCAAAGACAATGCAATTTTCTTCAAATCGTTTAAAAGTTTTCTGTTCTTGAGTTCATTCTTGAAGAATTCTCTTCTGATATTCCACAAATACAGCCACAGTTCCAGCCAACACGTGTTTTGTCATGCAAGAGTGATCCCTAAGAGTTCACCAGGGTGGGAAATAGCATAAACCATTGTAGTAAAATAAATATAAATAAAGGTATGAAAATTCTACTTTCACCGATTCAAACCAAACATAGTGCTAAAATTTTTTAAATTGAGTCTGAAAGTGGAAACCATCTTACATCATAAGAATTCACAACATTTTACCATCAGTGAACCAAACTATCACGTAAATTGTCTGAGAAGCCAGAAAATACAACATAAATAGAAAAGACAAAAAAGTCTGAAATGATGCATGCCACTTATACTATATGGCCCCATACAGGATAACTGGCATGCATCTGGTGAGAAAATCCCAAAGCATGCAAGTGCACCCTATAGTGTGAACAACATAGGCAACTACTTGCCTAAATCTAAAGTCTCCGCCGACAAATGAAAACGGACAATCGTAACCAGCAAGACTCCCGGCAAGCACTGGTCCCCTTCCCCCAACTTTTTGGGACGTGGGTTATTTCCCTCTACCCCCCTATCAGCCCCTACCCAGCACTTTTTAGGAAGTTGGTTATTTCCCTCCCTCCCCACTGTTGGTTCTTTTTGTATTGTTTCTTATTCCGCCCCGGCCATTATATGTAGGCAAGTGGATTTGTTATTCATAGAAATCAATAAAAATCGTTTTCATCCTAAAAATAGTTAACTGACGAAAAAGTGTATGTTTTACTTTTTGTGTCAGGGCAGTATTCTCTCTATACGGGACAAAGGACCCATTGAAATTAATATTTATTGCCTGCAGGTTAAACTGTGTGAGTTGGGGCAAATCAACATTATCTTTATTTCATAGTTGTAAGGCTGATCTAGACACACCCTCACATCTGTGCACAGATGTTCATGTCATTATGCACTGTAGTTTAATGACTTGTCGTTGGGTATTTTCCAGGTCAAAAGTCTGCAAGGGAGAACAGAGGACAGCTTGCGGACCTGTCATGTGGGAATGTCGGAACTAT
Organism: Pleurodeles waltl; assembly: GCF_031143425.1. Taxonomy (NCBI): domain Eukaryota; kingdom Metazoa; phylum Chordata; class Amphibia; order Caudata; family Salamandridae; genus Pleurodeles; species Pleurodeles waltl. The sequence continues at coordinate 1,766,223,568 of NC_090440.1, forward strand.
GTATCATGTTCTTATTTGTCGGAAGTATCTTGGGGCTAGACAGATGCTTTTGAAACTCTGTACGGCCTCGGAGGCAGTGAGCCTCCTCTTCAGGATGGAATAAACCAGGGGTGGCTCCTCCATAAGGGCAGAGGAGCGTCGTCCTCGCCAGCAGCGGCAGCTGCCAACCTTTTACCCAAAGGGTCACAGGGGTGACTGCGCATGTATGTTTGGCCGACCGTTTGCGGCCAAACACACATGTGCAAAAGGGTCCCTCCAGCCCAGCAACACAGTTACTGGGCTGGAGAGAGCCTGCACAGGCTGCCAGTCTGCCTGAGAGCGCCCTGGCTTGGAGCTCCCAGCCAATCCTGATGCTGCTTTGAGCAGCGTCAGGATTGGCCGCAGGGCAGGCTGGTAGCCTATGCCTGCAGTGATACAGAGGAGCAGAGGAGTGGCGCAGTGGTGGTAAGTGTTTTTAAAAAATATTTTTTCTAATGTAATGTCCCCAGCCCCCCAGCCCTCTGTGCGTGCTGTCCCACCCCTCTGCGACCTGCGAGCCGGGACTGGAATTAACTGAGGTACAATCCCAACTGGAAGATGTGACATGTACTAGACTGCTAGTGCATGAGGTCCCACAGCTTGTAGAAAACGGCTAAGGAGCATAAAATGTAGTCTTTGTATTCGTATGTTAGAAAGATAGTTCTACGAGTGGTTGTTGAGATCTGTGTGCAATCTGCAGCCCACGGGTTTGAATATCATAAATTTCACCTCAGCCTTTTATTCTTCTGAGGTTGGCAAAATGAGTACTTCTTTAGATTGTGTAATAATAATTGTATAGATCAAATGTTCCATGTAAAGTGCGTTGGAATAAAGCACATCATAAACAACAGAATATTTGATTTTTGGAGGCAAAACCCCATGAACGAAAGCCCTGGATTCTCCTTGTGGCAGTCTGTGTGCCTTTGGGATTAATCATTTATCCACTTCACCTTGGTTGAGGTTTTATAATTAGGGAAGAGACAGACCTCATGTTCAGGTGGCTCCCAGTGCTAAGTCTTGCCTTTGTATCTTCTTTATAGCCAGTCGTAAGCCGGGAACATATTAGCTGCTCTATGTATTATCTGTGACTAACTCTTGCTCACCCACACATGAAATCGCTGTTCGTGCACATCAGCTAACAGCTGGCCGAGAAGCAGCATCCTCCTGTTGCGTCGTATGTTAAATCTGAGAGGTGAAGCTACAAAGCCTTCTTGCCAAGGCCAATGAGAGGGAACTGTCCTGCTCAACATATCTGTGATTTCAGACTCCTTGCTGGAAAATGGGGATAAACAATTCTGATGGTCTGTAAGCAAGAATATGTCTACTTCTATGAGGACACACCAGAAGTGGAGCTTGAGACATGGCCATTGTAGGTGTTTTAAGAGGTAATCTGAGGTAGTCTGACCTGCATAGAAATCAGCAGTAGTCTTTCTGTGTCGGCGACACTGAGGGGTTGTTAGGTCTGCCAGTCAAATAATGAGTGTGACTGACAGCCAGCACACCACACCAATATGGCGAGTGAACATTAAAAATTGGTGCTCTCCCCAGGCACAAACCATTGACAATCAGAACAGAGAAGGTCTGGAAAGACCTCAGGGATGACAACGCAAGGGCACTGCATGGCTACCTCACTACAGGGTGCAATAAAACGTTGCAGGAAACATTTTGATCGCTCAATTTCCCCAAATGTACCAGATGCTGTCATGGGTGCATCAAATAAATGTTATGAGTCCATTGAAAAGAACTGTGTTTAGAAACTGTGCCTAGTGGCAGTGGTGGTGGAGGGCAATAGCAATTGGGTGGAAAGCAGTGACTGAGTAGTTTCTGCACTCCTGGCTCTTGATCAAATCCACATGTATTTTAAAGTACCAGTTTTGGCCAGTAAAAAGTATTGAAAAGTTTTCCTTATCTTTTGTTTTAATTATTTTCATTTGATTTGATTTGTTTGGTAATGGTTTGATTTTTTTACTTCATTTTGGTTTATTTGATCATAATTGCTTCTGTAGTATTTTTGTTATGCTAGTAATGTTTTCCCCAAGTTGTGCATTGTTTAGTTTTAATCTGCATAATTGAACTGGATTAGATTTGCTTAGTTACATTATTGTTAGTGATGTTTTTTTTTTTTTTTCTATTTTGTTTAGTGTTATTTTTCTCAATGTTGTGTTTAGTTGTATTTTGTTTGCAGCTATGTGTCTTGTTGGTGATGCTTTATTTAGTGATGTTTTATTGTTAGTAAAGCCAGCGATGTTTTGATTACAAAGTTAACAGATGTATATTCTATGTTTTGTGAACTTCGCAATGGGCAAAACTCAGAAACGTAAAAAAGCTCCAACATGCTAAGCTTGAGGGGCCCTTTGTGGCAGCAGGAAACATTCTCTCCACCAGCTTTCTATCAATCAATAAATCCAGATTTGTAGAGCATAGCGAATCACCCGTGAGGGAATCCAGGTGTTGGGTTCAGTCGAAAAAGCCAGGTCTTTAGTATCTTCCTGAATTCCGCTAGAGAGGGTGAAGACCATAGGTGGAGGGGAAGGCTGTTCCAAGATTTGGCAGCAAGGTGTAGGAGTGATCTTTGGTGGGTGGGAGGTGTCTGTGTGAGGATGAGGGAGGCATATCGGATGTCTCTGGAAGGTTGGTGGAAGTTCAGTCTGTGGTTGATATATGCTGGTCTTAGGTCGTGGAGGGCTTTGTAGGTGTGTACCAGCATCTTGAAATGGCATCTGCATTGAGACCCCCCAGCATAGTCTCAAAGTTCTCCTCCTCCATCACCTGTCAAAAGCTACTTTCCCTGTCCCCAGGGACTGCAGTCAGCCATACCCTAACAACTCAATTGAGTAGTCCTCAGCACTACCACCATAACTTCCCTTTCAATCCCCCTAGTCAGCACATCTTACCTAGTGACGGAGAGTTGGCTGCAGCCTGCCACAAATCCTGGCTTCAGACCACATACTATCTGCGAGCAGAAAATAAGCATATTGGAGGCATGCCAAGGGCTTGAACTACTCATGGAGAAAATAGACAAACTTGGGAACATCACCCATCTTCTGCAAAGGTGAAGTTTCTCCCCTTACTACATCTCTAGTTTGTGATTTTCAGTTTAGAGTTTTTAGTGGTATGCTTTGTTTATTTGTGGTAAGTTAGATTTTGTTCAGTTATATGTTTTGTTAAGTGTCACAGAAGATAGGAAGGAAGATGGAAAACAGTTAGGAAGGATTAAGTTAGCAAGAGGAAATGTGAAAGGTAGGGCAGAGGAAAGAAAAGGAGGACAAAAAAAGGTAAAAGAAAAAAAGGGAGCAAGGGAAAAATAACCCAATGAAGTAAGAAAGGAAAGAAGAAGGAAGTAATTAAAAATAGTATGGTAATGAGAATAGTGTGGAGGAATTGTAGAAAGGAAGAAGTTATATGAAATATGTTAGAGGGAGTGGAGAGATGAAGGAAAAGTTGGAAGAGCAAGAGAAAAAAACAAGGTGGAAAGAATGCAGAAAGGTGCAATATTGCAAGGAAGGACGAAAGAAAGTAATACAAGATGAGGGCTGACAGAAATAAGTACAGTGTGAGAAAGAGGGGTTAAGGAGAATGCAAGAAATGAGGAAAGGTGAAAGCAAAGAAAGGGTTAGGCAAAGAGTAAAGTTTGATATATGGGATGGAAGAAGGTAGCTGAAAGTCTCTAAAACACTGCAGAAAGGAGTGCCACCATGTTATGAAGTGTCTCCTTAATGCAACCTCTGTGTACATCTTATTGACAGTCTAACCCAAATTCAAATCTCAATTTGTTGCTTGTGGTTCTCTGGATTATACTGGATCGACCCCACAAGTCAAAGCAAGGAAGCAAAAATCACCAAATCTCTTATGGATACAGCTTTCTCCCCAAAGCTACTTCTACAGGCCTTCACTGTGTCAATGCTGTTCAAGCTGTTGCATATGTTGTGCTCTAATTCATGATGTTAGGTAAATCCTCTGGTCATCCCCACACCAACTATTCCTGAAATGCATACATAATACAGTTTAAACCTACAGTGAAGCAATGAGCATGGGGGAGCACTTGTTTCAAAGTCGGGACTGCCCAGGATTCTCACCACAAAATTACTTGTGCACTTGTTGACTCATTCTTGACATAGTTCACATCCTTTTTTTCTCTTTTTACAGGAATCATTAAAGTGGGCAGATGGAACCCCATGCCCCTCAGTTATGTGACGGACGCCCCCGATGCCACTGTTGCTGACATGCTGCAGGATGTCTACCATGTGGTTACTCTCAAAATCCAATTACAGAGGTAGGTGACCCCCCCAAAAAAATTGTCTTCTGGCCTGTTCTTAAGCTACTAGGAAACTGTCATTCATCCTGGAACATCGCTCATTATCCCCAAACTTTCTGCTGAGATGATGGGAGAATGGACAATAGAATTGAAGTTTACCTATTCTCTATAGGATAGATTCCAGACAATGGTACCTGATTATTTTATTATGTTTTATTCTTGTTTTATATTTTCTTTTATTATGATCATCGTGCAGGTAATGTTTGTATGTCTGCTATTGTTTCATCTAGCGGGATCTAATCTGGCATTGTGTGTTTATAAACTAATTTACTACTAATTGCAAGAGTTATGAACGCAAATGCCATGATAAAGGCAAGTCCATCGACAGTTTGTACAGAAACTTTCTGGATGGCAATGAGGGTAGAGGTTTTAGAGGCCCAATAACATGCCCGAGAGGGCCAAAGGGCTATCAGGTTACTACGGTACATTTTTTCCAAAACATCAGAAGGAAAGGGTGATACTGGACCCAGTACTGGTCTTCAATAAGATTTGTAGTAGAAACTACATTTAAAAAGTTCAGAAACTATACAGGTTGTGGGCAAATCTCAGAAAATTCTAGTTGATTGTCATGAAAAAGTACTGAAACATAATTTGTCAGATCTTGAACCAGGTGATGTAACTTTTAACCGTGACATTTGCACTTGACCAAATTGTGTGGCCTAAGCAAACTCACTTTTAAGTCTCTGGCATCTGCTCCCTTATCAACCATTATTCTATGTTCAGTGGTTCCAGGAAAACAGTACAGTGGCGAAGATGGAAACATTTGTGTAATGAACTCCGTCAAGATCGCCACTGCTAGTGGACTTAGAGTAAGTCTACACGAGGCCGTTAGTGGGTGTCCTAAGCAGATCTTTGAAGTTCTGTGGCATTGCTTTCACCAGACGAGGTTTAACATGTAGAGAAATCGAGGGGCTTCTCCCTATAATCAAACTCTGAAAGGCCTGTTGGACACGAACAGCATCAGTTACATTGTCATCCCACCATCTCTCCTTAGTTATGTTGTCATTGTTCTCTCTTTCCTCGGTCTTAGTTGCACTGTTTTCCCTACATATCCTTCAGTACCAAGGACCAGATGTACAGAGCTATTTAGTGGTCACTAAATCACAGGATTTGCGATTGCTAATTGGCTTGTACACGTGTACAAAACCCATCTGGCAATTCAGTAGCGTATCAATTCACTAAGTGGGTTTTGGAAATCCTAAAGAATCTCTATTTGGAAGGCGCCTGTTTAGGGTGTCTCTTCCTAACAGCGATGTCTTATGCTATGTAATAATGCTTTGTGATCAAATTACGGTCGCAGATTAGTATTACTTTACCACCTTACGCTTGAAAAATGAAAGCTAAAAGGTTCATGTTTTTAAAAATGTACTGGTAGCATTTAAAATATGTTTTTGTTTAAAAACATTTATAGACATGGTAGTCTTCTGATCCCAGCAGGCAACCATCCCTGTGATGACTGTCATGCCTAATGGGTCGCAAATTGCAACCTATCTCCTTAATATTGCTGAGGTAGGTTGATTTGCGACCTACTAAAAATCACTAATTTAAAAAGGAAACTTTCATACATTAACAATAGCAACTTCCAAATAGCAATTTGGAAATACATGCTATTTGGAAATAACTATTCCAAATGTTCATACCTTTGTCCCCAAGTTCAGAGTTCCCTTGCCCTGTTTCCCCTTCACTCTGGTCATACTGTTTTCTCTCTGTTCCCTCTCTTTCTCCGTCCAATCTCCTATATTGTCTCTGGCCCATCCCTGCATCTGACTGAGCCCGAAAGCTCCATGCATGTTCTCTTCAGTAATCATGCTCTATATGCTCCCTGTGTGCCCCTCTGCCTTAATAAATCTACCGCTATCTTGCACTTTCCCTTCCAGGCATATTGCCACTCTCCTCATTGTGCTTTTCACTGACTAGTCTAAGTGAGATGGGCCTCATTATGTGCTGTACAACTTGCATCAGACTGACTAGGGCTAATGGGAAGCCTCTAGGCACCTACAATGCACAACTCCTCAAAACGCTGAGAAGGAAGAATGATTTCCAGTAGATAGGAGGGCAGTGGATTCTGGAAAACAAGGACGGTGGGAAGTGGAGTTGGAAAAACAAGAAGGGTGGGCTAAAAGTGTAGGAGAAGAAGAGGAGGGGAATAAATGAAGGGATTTCACTAGAAGAAGGCCCAATGATCTGTTCTTGTTTTTGTGCAGTTGTTCAAAACTCGAGGATCTGCCTGCAGAACAGTGGAATCATGCCACTGTGCGCAACGCCTTACGAGAGCTGCTCAAAGAGATGAACCAGAGCACACTTGCCAAAGAATGCCCACTGTCACAGGTCAGTATGGTATCACTGGTGAAAGTAGACCTTTCAACTCATATGGTGCCATTGTGTCACACGATATTGACCATCTTCACGTACACCAGGCAACCAGGGAGTGCATGACGGGCTGATCTGACAGATCAATGCGTGGGCTGTGTTTTTTAAGTGCTTTGTGGGCCTGTTTTATAGGTAAATGGGCCTGTTATTACCACAAACAAATGCATGCAGTGCCCCATACCTTGCAAAATACCCATAGAGTTTACAAGTTTACATTTACAAGTCCAAAACTGGTCCAATTTGAAAATGTGGACTACTTTATTAGCTATCAGGCTTGCTAATGGGCCAATGTATTGTGGTGACCAGGCCTATTTTTTGTCCCAGTCTGACCCTGAACATATATTCATGTCACACTGTGAAAGGTAGGGTGAGCTGGACATCCCTGCAGAGAGTGGATTTCCAACTCATGTGGACCTCTGCATTTCTGATGTTCATCCCGGGTTTTGATATCTGCCCGGAAGATCACCTGTAGCCCCATAAGCTTCTGTAAGTGTTTTTGGGAGAGCTTAGGCAGATCTAGTTAAGCCGTCTCGGGCTCCAAGCCCTGCCCACTCCCTTTGCATCCACATACTGCATCGCTGGAAGGGCAGTGATGAGCTCACAGCCCACCCACTCCACAACCCCCAGAGCTCCCTCTCACACAGTTATAATATTTTAAAGGTTGGGAGGTATGTGCAAGTGTGAAAGCCCCATGCAAGTTTATTATCAAAGACTGAGAGCCACAGAAAGGGCAATAGAGAAAGGAGTGATCCTATAACAATCTAGCCTGTAACACCCTTTAAGCAGGGGTGGCTCCTCCGCAATGGCGAAGGGACGTCGCCCACCCTGGATAAGCCAGCATTTTTCATCTGCTGGCTCAGCCAGCTGATGCAGGGAATGGCGGGGCTGGGCCACGGGGAGGTGGGAGAGTGCACTAAGTACACAAGTGTGTTTGGCTGGCTGTTTCATGCAAGACAGCAGGAGATGGTGACGGGAGACGGGCAGTGCAAGGTAAATGTTTTTTTTTTTTAATGTTTCTCCTGTCGTTCGTTGTGCTGTGGCTGTGAAGTGGGAGAAAGAGCAACCCCCTGTTCTTGTTGTTCTGATGCGGAGTATTTCTGCGAGAAAGAGCTCGGCTGAGCGTAGGGTCCTGTGGGGTAAGTGGAAGCTGAGTCGCCTGTTCAGGTAGGCTGGTCCGGTGTCATGGAGAGTTTTGTGTGCGTGGGTGAGGCTCTTGAAGGTGATTCTTTTCTCTGTGGGAAGCCAGTGTAGTGTGCGCAGGTGTTGAGAGATGTGTCAATGTCGAGGCAGGTCGAGGACCAGCCTGGCGGCAGAGTTCTTTAAGTTCTGTAATTTGCTGATGAGTTTAATGTTGATCCCGGCCCACAGTGCGTTGCCGTAATTCAGTCTGCTTGTAATCAGGGTGTGTGTGACGGTCTTTCTATGTTTGAGGGGTATCCACTTGAAGGTCTTGCGTAGGAGGCGGAGAGTGCGGAAGCCGATGGATGTGACTGAGTTGATTTGGCGGTCCATGTTGAGTTTGGTTTCCAGAATGATCCCGAGGTTGTGAGCTTGGTTCGTGGGGGTGGGTGGGCTTCCGAGGGTCTGTGGCCACCAGGAGTCGTTCCACGCGTCGGGGAGAGGGCCTATGATGAGTACTTCTGTGTTGTTTGCATTGAGTTGAAGGCAGCAGTTTTTCATCCAGTTGGCGATTGCTCCTATGCCTTCCCTGAAGTTGTGTCCGGCTGTGTTGGGTTCTTTGGATAGGGAGAGGATGAGTTGGGTGTCGTCAGCAAAGGAGATGATGTTGATTCCGTAGCTTCTGACGATGGCGGCTAGCGGGGCTACATAAACGTTAAACAATGTGGGGCTGAGGGAGGATCCCTGGGAACTCCTCAGGTGGTAGAAGTGGGGTCCGAGAGGAAGGGGTAGAGTCTCACTCATTGAGTTCTGCCTGAGAGGAAAGATGGGATCCAGTTGAAGGCTTTATCTCTGATGCCAGCTTTGTGAAACCTGCGTATCAGGGTGGGGTGGGAGATTGTGTCGAAGGCCGCCGAGAGGTATAGTAGGATGAGTGCCGCCGTCTCTCCCTTGTGCAGCAGGGAGCGGATATCATCTGTTGCAGTCAGGAGGGCTGGTTCGGTGCAATGTTTTTTTCTGAATCTGGATTTGGAGGCGTTGAGGATGTTGTGGTCTTCGATAAAAGTGGCGAGTTGGGTGTTGATGGCTTTTTCAATGACTTTTGCTGGGAATGGGAGCAGGGAGATGGGCCTGAAGTTCTTGAGGTTGGTGTGGTCTGCCGAGGGTTTCTTAAAGAGGGGGTTGATCTCGGTGTGTTTCCAGTCGTCCGGGAAGGAGGCGTCACCTAGGGAGTGGTTGATGGTGAGGCGGAGCTTGGGGACGATGGTGTCAGCGCACTGCCTGTGCACTGTCAGTGACCTGGCCAAGGAGAACATGAAAGAGCTGAATTGGATCATAAATTCAAAGCTGTTCCGAGCAGGGGCCGCAATATGTTTGGCCCACATCCCCACAAATCCTTAAGATGTCTGTGATATTGTGGTACTAGTCAGCACCAGATTACAGACAATAAATGGCACCAATGAGGCAGCTCGGTGATGTGGCCCATCTGTAGGCATGACTATGTCAGTTAAAGTCTCTACAATAAGTTCAAAATTCACACATGATGTAAAGTACAAACATGTTATCAGGTTAACGTAAAGGGAGTAACTCTTCAGCTGTAGGTGGTCCTGTGAGTGGGACCTGTGCACCAGCCATTCTGAATTGCACCGCGTTCAGAGAAAGACACCTGCACTTGGTTTAGAATATGTTGGCCTGCTTGTGTTTAGCATTTTTTTAAACCTCAGATCTACCGTCTTCGCGCAGAAAAAAAAGAGGTCGGTATTGTGAACAGTAAAGTAAAGTAAATTTACAGGCTAGGTAATGTTTGAGGAAGACTGTTCCAGGGGGCTGCCTCCTAACAGCCTCGAGTTTGACTCTAATACAATTCCTCGCTCACAAATCCGTTTTAAAAATACCCTGCCATATGCGAAATGTCATTACAACCCTCAAGTGGTTAATATATTATTGACAGACGCAAATTGCAGCACCGTCTCCGAGGACGTAAAGCGCCGGGCGAAGTCGGCCTGTTTATTAATACGCTGGCAACGCAGCCTGTTCCAGCCCCGTTACCACCTGCACCCCACTACCTCTTTCCTTCCCCTAGGAGCCCCCCACCTCTCCCCACCACCCTGGTGACAAGTGGGGGCCCGAGTAGGGCGCGCAGTGGGGATTCTGATTGCTTCTAATGGGACCGTGCAATCAATCCGCCATTAGCTCTGAAATTGTTCTGTTTTCCTGGCAAGGTGTGTAAGGCGTGTGTATCCGCGCCATGCGATGCCCCGCAGCGTAAGGATTCAAAATATAAATATATCACCGAGGCACGTGGGAGAAATAATGGTGGCTCTCCGCTTTCCACCTTTGGCTTTTGACCAAAGCAAAGGTCTCTAATACATAAGATGTCAACATTACTAAAAGAAACAACCATTGACAAAGCCAATAGGTCTTTCAGCCATGCTGCACAGCATCCATGACGGTGTGCAGTGTGGCTAATGTTAAAAAAAGTTTTTTGACGCAGTAGCCATGTCTTTTTATAGGCATGTGTAACCACTCAAACACAGGTAGCTATGCAGTGACACACAGGCATTTTAAAAAACATTTTTAGTTACCAATCCGAGCTGGATCGGTCAACAAAAAATAAAATAAAATGTCCCAAAGTTTTTTGTTTAATGGACAGGCATGGGAGTGGAAGCAACATGTGGAAGGGTTGAACGAACAGTGAAGCAACATTATGAGTGGAGCGAACGCTGAAGCAATACGGAAGGGGATGTGAAAGCAACAGGGGAAGGGTGGGGGCAATTGCAGCACGGGGTTGGGGAAAAACACAGGGATGGGGAAACACAACCCCGGTGGCAGAGGTGGGAGCATCCAATGGGGAGGAACACACAAAAGAGTACAAGGGCGAAATGGGGAGCTGCAGTTGGTCAACAGAGAAAAACACGCAGTGCAGCGGGAAAAACATGCATGAGGAAGACATATACACTCTAATGGAGTGCTTCACACAAAAGTAAAAAGTGGTGCTTGTAAAGCAAGCAGAGGAAGCAGTGATGGCAGTCACCAAAAGAGATCGTAAAGTAGCAATGCTCCATGGGAGGGACAAACACAAGATTGATAAGCTGTGACACCAATACGAAGCAGGCAAACGAAAGTGACAAGGAAAACCAATCAATGGCAAGAAATGGGTGGTCTCCAAGCCCTTCTATGTCCTAGATAAGCCAAAAAATGCTTGGCAACAGACAGTGCATGTAATCTAAAATGGGGGTGGATAAGAGTGATATGGCGCTCCTGCCTCTATAGATTTAATAGCACTAATATTATAGTGCACGGTGCCAAATACTGGGGTTGCACCCTCCAATCTCCCCTAAAGAGGTAACCCAAAGTTACCTATAATAAGATACACAGTATTAGCACACATGCAATAGTATATAGAAATTCAATAGTAATAAGTACGTTCTCATACTGATTATTTGCATATAATTATCCACATCCCAAAAGAAACAACAAATTACAGTTTAACCAAATTAGCATACTCCAAAAAGGATTTCATCAAACCGTTATATACAATATAGTTCATGAAATTATTATCACTTAATCCAGTCCTAGAATAAGTATAATCCAATTTACAAATTCTTCATAAAAGAGTGTTCATTTCATTGTCCTGCTGTCACAGTTGCATTAATTAGATCCCAAAAGTTCATTGAATTCCAAAAATTGAATACAATCCAATTTAAGAGTTCTTCCATTCCATCGTCCCGCTGTCACAGTTGCATCATTTAAATCCCAAAAGTTCTTCAAATTTCAATTAAGGTATAATCCAATGCAATATGGTTCATGTGTGAGTATCCATCCTATCGTCACGCTGTCACTGCTGTCAACACGTGTTTCATCCTGGGAGTGCCCACGGATTTCTTCAGGACCTCCTTTAGCTAATTGTTCCACTACTGAAATTGATGATGTGTCCCTTGTCATCTGTCAATAGTCCACAATCCGCTATTTTATGTATTATTGATATTATCTTCGTCGCGCGAGTACGCCGCTCCCACGGCTTGCAGTATCAGTGCATGTACTTTCTAGTAGTCTCAACCTAGAAAGAACACTTTCCCTGATGTTGGTGAATATTGAGGACAGTTTAAGCACTGGACCCTGTATACTGCATGCTTCATGGGCCCATGAGATCTGAGTTTTTTTGTCCAATTGTAAAGTTCCATTTGTTTCCACCTGATGAAACTGAATGGTAATTTAAAATTCCCATCTTTATTGAAGACATACTAAATCGGGAAAAAAACTCTTAGAGAGAATTAATAGGTATATTACAAACTACACTAGCGGTGTGTGTGTTTAAACATTTTTATGCGCAGTATGAGTAGTATGTCAATATGGGAACATTTCAGCTATGCTTAATAATTGGAGCTTACTTGTATTTGCAAACTTCGCATGTGGCACGGGTCCCCAAGTGATTTCCCGCTCCCCGATGTCCCTGAGCATCGTATACAGGAGTAACTAAGACATCTGAGAGGCTACATTCTCCCACATACCAATGGTAGGAGCCAGGAAGGGCAGTTAGGATTGTGTAAAGGAGGTCAGTATGGGATCAGGATGGTTGAAGGACGGAAGGGTGTACTTCTGATGGGCAGTCGGCTTTTCAAGCAGTATCTCCACAGTGCTTGTGATGGTTCTTCAGTTTTGGGCTGTTTTTAGGGCAGCCAGGCTGGATATTTTGAGTGCTGCCAGTGGGTGAGGTAAAAATTGTAAAGCTTATAGCACGGAATGCAATGGAAGGAACAAAGCCATTTTGATAAAAGAAATTTGTGAATAGCTGAGCATTTTGTGCAGCTACCTGCATTTAAAAAAACACAATCTTGAGTAACGTGCTGTGAGGCTTCCTAACTTCACACAACCCTATGCAAAAAAATCATATGGATCTATCCCAAAAAAAAAAAAAAACCAACAATGAAAAATCCTCCAAAAAAAAGTAGCGAATGGTGCATTTCAAGGATCTCATTTAAGGTATTGTGAGCTGGCAGGCAAACACTGAGCGATGGTGGCTAGTCCACCATATTTTCAGTTTTACCCGTGAGCGATATGATTTTTCACACTATCAGTTCCTATACCTATGGTTAGAGCTGCTTCTGCAAAAGAAAATTGGCAGTTAGCCAACCATGAAATCATAGTATTGTGGGCCTGAGACCATTTTCTTTATTTTCTGAAGACAAAAGCCCAGAAAGGGTGTTTTTCTCTTGGAAAATTAAACCAGTATTATCCTTGATCCACTGGAGTTTTTCCCCAGCACTTGGGGCAGATCTGAGAATTTTTCTAACACGGGCTGACAGGTTACAGTGGTCCCGGGCAGGTACAAAGTCTGCATATATGGTGTCAGAAGGCTCACTCTAAATCTGACCAACCACTGATGCCATCTTCACTGGTAAATATCTTGCATGATGCTTTTCCCAAGGCAGAGTTGGTTGGAGCTGTTCCATTTGGAAAACTGGTATCGCCAACCTCTAACTGAAGTGCTAGTGGGGCTGAAGCCACTCACTTCCAAATGGCTCCTTGTTTTCTTCTGTTACCAGACATGTTCCTCGTGTATATGCACCTTCTTACCTAGGTGATTATTCAAGCATTTACAGAAAATACCCAGATCTACTTCCAATGGGAGTACAAACAGCTAACTTAAATGAACATCTGTACAATATGTTGACCATGAACACTAAGGGTTAAAGAAGAATATTGTTTTTCTTATCAGAGCAAAACAGAGGTGCAGATCCTGGTAGATGACAAACGTTCTAGTCATGCAGTCTGATAATCTGGGAGTAGCCCAGGCACAAATAAATCAAGGCTTTTGGGTGCAATCTTCAATTCAGTTTGGACCTGGAGATCCCCCTGCCTGTGTCCACCTCCGCAGGGGGATGAGAGCGGGAGACCCAGCCCCCGCAACCACAAGGGGGCTCCTGAGACACCGCCACATGCTCACTAGACTGGGTAATTTAAGGCACCACCATGTGCATGCAGAATTCCCCCCATCGGTTCCTCTCGCCTCCTACACCACCAGTCGATGGGGGCTGAGGCAGTAATAGTATCAGCGATTCCCTGATTCCCCATTTATAAAAAGAGGGATCTAAGAGAGGGATCACTTGCTCGGCCCCGGCTGATTGTAGAAACTTGGGATCACTGACAACAACCAACGGGGCACCTGGCCAGGACTAGAACACAAGGGGAGTCCACAGTGCACACTTTATTGAATACAATGCTCTCTGCTTCATGCTTTTGATGAGAAGAGTCCATAGCAGTGATACTCGAATTACGGCCTAGGGGCCGCATGGGGCCCTTCTGACCTTTACATGCAGCCCCCTGGTCAACAGCAGCACTGGGCTGCTGTTTACTCAACTCAACATTAACATCAAGGAGATGTAAATCAAACAGCAAAGCATTTGTTTAAAAGGTAATTGAAGTTAAGGAAAGGAAGAAAGGAGCTTGTGCTGAACTGTTTAGCTTTAGGAACACTTTCATTTTAAAGTCATCTCACAGCAAAAGTGTAAAAATATGATAAGGTCTCTTCAAAATTCAAAGTTATTCATTGACATGTCAGTTATTTCATTGACATGCAGAGCTGTTTCTCCTTAGTACATCAGAAAATATTAGTGCGTTGAGAAGTATATTTTTAAAGTGAAAGTTTTGAAACATGAATTAAGAAACATTCGTTGACCCCCCAACCTGACAACAATTCCAGTAGTGAATGACAAGCAAGTCAGTAGTTAAGTGCACCCTTTGGGTGGACTGGTTTCCTATTATACAGAAAAACATGATTTTTTATTAAATTAAACACAGGAGAAGATTTTGTACAGTGCAGATCCTACAGTCATGTATTTTGATGTCTTATATGTGATAATGAAGAAAAGGAGGGAAAGTGAAATGAAAAAACTGCCTAGGATCACTATTAGGATAAATGGGGACACTGGGATTATTAATCCAGGTTTTCTGGTTTCACATTGTGCAGTTCAGCCAATAGGTGTATATGCTTTGTTTCCTCTGTGACCGCCGACCTGGCGGGTATTAATGCGGCCCTTGGTCATATCACTGACCACACTTTTTGGCCCCTGGGAAAATGTTTGCGAGTACCATTGGTCTCTAGAAAGTTGAAAGCCACATTGGAAAACCAAAACTGAACTTCATTCAAAGAACAAGGCTCACCTGTCACACTGCCTTCTCTATTTTGAACTTCTGTCTACCAGCAGCCCCCCATACCAAACACATCTCCAACTCTGCATTGCAACCCAGCAATTGAATTATCATCTACAGCTTTCCTGCTTACAGCAGTACTTGCACTGAAGAGTTTGATGATGTCATCACCAGTATCTCAATCAATCATACCGATAACATTCATCTCATGGACTTGAAGCTAAGCTGCCCCCCTTACCGCAAAAAGCAAAACCTGCCTCATAGGTTGTTATTGACAAACCAGCAATATACACAAGATTAACTGAACCAAAATAATCATAACAAATAATTTAGATGTAATGGAGTAACTTACTATGAGTCTGCAATATGTGATGTACAGTATTTTCTTTTGATGGTTATGATTTATTTGTTCAGAAAGTTGCTATTTTCATGTTATGTGCGCTGACAGGATTTTTGTCTCCTCAAATAACCTTTGACTTTTTTCACCAATCTGCACCAAAGTTTACATTCTGTAAGGTTCACTTATGATGTTTGTCTAAAATTAAGGCTGGAAGTTATTAATAGGGCAAACTGTGATTTCACATGGAGCGAGGAACCAACCTTAACTACAGAAATGTGTCTGCAACTCTTTAATAAATAAATATTAAATGCATATAAATCTGCTGATGTTGGGTAAATCCAAAAAGATGTTTGTACAGATGGCTGATACCCAAAGGAGCAAGCGTATCATAAAGCTGAGTAGCATATGATGATGTCAAAGGTTTATTCGCACAAGGAATGTTTTGCACAAATAATGTTGAGCATTGAAGACAATTTCCTATTTTAAAGATTATGGATTGGCACAGCCTAAGCTTGTATTGCTCAACATAGAATTGTGAAAGACCCAACATTCGTAGGCAGGTGATTTAATCCAGTGTGGGGCTAGATTCATTCTGATATTCTTTCCTTCCCTATAGCTAATTAGTCACTAAGCATGACAGTGCATTTACCTAATGACTGCTTCAAACTATTCTTCAGAGCCTCATCTTTCCGTGTGTGTAACTAGTAACCAATTCATGAAAGTGAAGCAAAATCTGAAGATTCTCATTTTTCGCTGAACACTGCAGGAGCAATTTAAAATAATCTCTGAGTTTAACCCTATATCTATTGTTTAACCAGCAGTCTGCTGTAGTTTATTGTAATTGCAGCCAGGCCCGTTGGAATCTCTATTATTCCGGTGAAGATACTGGAATGTTGTGATAAAATTCTGCCTGAGGTAAATATCATATTTTAGGTATATTTCAGAAAAATATCATTTATATTGAGTTAATGATAGAAACTGTACACCCAACGGGACAATATGTTTGTAAACAATATTTAGGCCACAATATTTCTGTCCATGATAATCTGACATATAACCATATTACTGTCAACAACCTGTAAAATGCCCACCGTTCACTGTTTCCATAAAATCCCATAGTCCTACCTACATAATAAATACATTTATCTTATTTTTACTACAAAATATACAATATTATAGCCCAGTATGTCACATACTTTTCAATAAACATATGCTGGTTTGAAAAAAATATATTGTTTTCATGATAATCCCGCCAAATAAAATGTATGATTTGTATGTGTAAAATTCCAATATATAGTGGACATGGTCCTATATGGTCCTATATACAGGGTTCTGATTGAATTTACAAACTCATGTTTGATGCTTTTATTGTGCAAACGTCAGCAGTGTAAATCACATATTTCACCTGGAACCATGAAATATGGTGAATAATTCCTCAACATACAGACAGTCTCCTTACCACTAGGCGGTACTTTACCATTGTTAGGGCTACAAAGAGTATGCAACACAGTGGACCTAATTATGTGGCATATTTAAATATGTGGCAAAACTGCACATTAAGAAGTACATTTTCTGACAGTGTTATATTTATCCACTTGAGCTAAAAATAACATTTTGGTGAGCCCTGCATAATATGTGGCAAAATATGTGCCAAAGTTGCTAAATCCATGATTGAGCAGTAAATGTTGCAGGCACAAAATCTCATAAATGTATTTATCCTTTAACATTGTCCTCAGTTTAATGAAAGGTAACCAACACTTACACATCCTAATTCCAATCAGTGGAATGTTTGAAGAAAAGTACATTTTCATGGTAACTACCCCAAAATAAACATGCAACATAAAAATGGGTAATGTACAATATGGTCCTATATTGGCTTCATGGATGCCACTAGAATCTCACAATACCAATAGTTTACCCCATGTTACACAATGCGTACATCAGTGCTGGTTGATGGGGAAGTGTCTGGGCTCTTGTGAGTTTTTTGGAACGGTGAACATTTGCAAAAAAGGCCTATCATCCTGATCTTGGAGTCAGGAGTCATGTGGCAGTACTAGATTACCACAAGACAGTCCTGCTGAAAAAAGCATAAGAGGCCCCTTTATCAGAGCCCCTGAGTGTTACATAGATGAAAGAGAGACTCTTTGCATACTTTCACTGACCCAGGTGGATGTATTTTTGGAACTCCAAAACTTCCAGTTGTCTGGTAACTGTGGAGGTGAATCAACAGCTTCTCTGGCACCACTGCCAATTGTTAGTGTTTAATTTAAGAAAGTGGGGATTGACATTTCTGGTCTCTTTGATACTCCTACCACGCCAGAAAACACATATTTCTTCTGGTGAACGACACTACCTGTTACTCGCAGGTGGTACATCTCAAGAGCTTGTGTGTTCACCCACAGCCTGCAAGGGATTTTCCCAGGTCCAGTTTCCATAAAGAAAGTTGGAAGTAATTCCTTGTCCACATACCTGAAGGTAATATGTGACAATGCTGTGTTGCTTACATTTCTCCATGTCAGATCACTCTCAGACCACAGTTTTAGCACTTTAACAAAATTTATCAACCTTTTAACAAAACTTTTAGAAAGCTTTAAATAGAAAGATGGGCACTTCAAAAGCTCCAATGGGACATCCTTCTATATTGGTTGAATGTTGGCTGCAGGGAAGTGTGACAGAAAGGACTGTGGTTCATCCTCTTTGAATTGCACTTCGTACGCCTTGTTAGATGATGATGTTAGCCGATTGATGCATAAAGTTAGGGATACCCTAGAGGTTGGTCCAGATATATTTAAAAAATTGATGCCAGTGAAGTTCCACACTTGAGTTAGTACCAGGAGAGTCAAGGGTTTCTAGCCATGAAATTTCTAAAGTGGCATGCATAAAGGACAAATAGACAGAACCTTATGTTGCTCTACAAAATCAGCAGCGCTGATTATCTAACTGAGACAGAGTCAACTGGAAAGCTACACTGAGTCTTTCCCATGAAAATAAACTGAAGCTTTACGACCAGTGGCTAGAGTTAGCTGAACACCTTACATCCATAGACAAGTTTGGGGAAAATAGCAAGCTTGTTCCTGAAAAACGAAAAAGGATGTCCGTGTGGATGAAATCCATCTTTCCGCCATACTAAAATCTCAGCAAGAAAAGCAATAGAAGTTAATTTCTAGGCTTTTCTTTGAACAGGTGGACTATCAACCGGCAGAGGTGGTGCAGGTATCATTATGCCATGCCAACCCAGCCATTGCCTGCCTGCTAATTCAGACTTTTGCCACTGACATGGTTGATTCGTGTTTTCACTAAAAATGATTCCATTGATCAGGAAGGAACATTTTAATCAAACCCCTGCAAAGCTGGCCAGCCCACAATGCCTTTGTAGCATGGCAGATCAGCCAGCATTTTTTTTTGTTTTTCATAGGCAAAAAGGCAAAACTGCAAAATGAGGGTTGGTTTGGAAAAATGTGAGGGCAACATCCATGATCCATGGTATTTTTATTCCACCTAATGGGAGACATTGATAGCTTTTCCTAACGAGAACCACCAATGTTGGGCATGACAGTGTTGGACTGGAAAACTAGACAGAAATCTCACCCAAAATAAGGTGAACCTTCTAATGCAATGTTCACCATTGAAAGCCCTGTGGAGGCACGTTATGAGAGTTCTCCCACGGGTAAAGATAATGATAGCTTACCACAGGAGAATAGCCATTCAAGCCTCTTAGTGAGGCAGGGAATGAGAGCTGTTGGTGAACTGCCCATTCTCCAAATTTTAGCAGATGCTCCATTACTCTCAACTTCAAAATGAGGCCCCAAGTGTCTTATGTAGAATGTGTCCCTTCACTAAATGGTGCTACAGGCCACAGTGGACCATCGATTGCATCCTTCATATGTGAAGCCTCAGTGATTGGGTTCAGTATTCATTAACTCATCTTAATGTGAGTAAGCCAGGCTACACTGCTTTTCCATGATGAGAAGATTCTGTAACACTGGAACAAAGCCCTGTTGAGGTAGGAGTGTGGGGTGGTCGGTCAACAATTGCACAAGAGAAAGCTGCAGAGCTGATAAGCCTATGTACTTCTGTCTCAAGACGTATAGGAAGCTGCATTGAAAAGATAGTCACCCTAGACCATTACATGAAGATGCACCAAATCAATTAGGAAGTTGCTTGACATGGACACATTACTTGTTTTATCTTCTAAGTGGGGCAAAGGGGAACTTTTGAGACAGATTGGCATCACAAAACCTCCATCTCTCAACTGGTCCTTGATTGGTCTGGAGGACCAACCCCATTGACAGGAATAGGACATTAGTCACTATGCATAAGACATAGCTTATATTTTTCTAAATCCATTGATACATTTGTGATTAAACACTGGGAAAAGATGTCCCCTGTCACCAAATCCTATGCCACATTGTAAAGAAGTAATATCCTTGAAACTTCAGATGCCTTCCTAGATTGTCTATGTTCATGTGATAAGTATATTTGGTTCTTGTCACCTTTGTTGTCTGGAAAAGACTTCTAACATCTACACCTTCTATCCTGTCTCACAGAGTATGATCTCATCCATTGTAAATAGCACGTATTACGCCAATGTGTCAGCGACAAAATGCCAGGAGTTTGGACGATGGTATAAAAAGTACAAGAAAATGAAAGGTAAACAGATCTTAGTTTGCTTTCAATTCTTTGGTAACAATGATAAACGTAAGCACTATATCTGCACATAGTTATACAGATTATCTAGAAGGGATTGGGTGTAAAAATAGAAGCAGACTATCATTTCTATTAAAAAATAGAAACCGCAGTGGCAGTGCAGGGATATGCATGAAGCCTAGTTTTCCCTTTCCTGTTTGCCAAACTCTGGAATGAAGTGAGGTTGCACCAAAGGGAGCTCCTAAAGGAGCATGGAAGCACAGTACACACAACATGGTAATATGGCTACCCTGTAGTGCTAAGAGAAACTTCTCTAACTGGGAATGACCACTCTAGCCTCATCTCATGATTCTATGGTGCTTGCAGAAGAAGGAGGGTATCGCATAAGGAGAGAGGGAGTGTGCCTAGCAAGCATGAAATCTCACATCCTTTTAGTCTTTCCGTCTGCCACTGTATCATTTATTTCTTTGGGTGATGCGGCATTTGTATAATGGGCTTGGGTTTTATCTTTACAAAGAAATGGGAGATGTAGTCGGGTGGCCAATGGACAACCAAAAGGGTGTAAAGAAGGAAATAGCATGCACTGTAGTTTGAAGTTGGTTTCTGACCCATAGCTAACAGTGTTGGGCTCCATTGCTCCCCCCTGACCATCATTCTCAGTCCCACTCCTAAACTGCCTCTTCCCCCCAAATCGCACAGGATTCTGGGTCACTTTCGCATCGGAGGAGGGGGAGTGGCCTCGCTCTGGAACCCAGAATGACGATCGGGAGTGGGTGGGAGCACGACGGAGCCCCAAACAGGAGTCAACAGGTATGTTTATGTTGAATTTATATTGACAAGAGAATATGCTACCACAAATATAAGAGACCGCGCGGTTCTGAAGTGCTGACTTCATGCTGGGACCTATTAGTCAAAATTGTGTGTGTGTATTTTTTTATATATTTATTTCTATGGGAGTGTAAAATATGATGCATGAAACCAGCATGGGGGATATTTGGACATCAAACGAAAAGATCTTTAGGAAGAAAGAAGCAAGCTGTTCTAGAGTTCCTACTAATAGAGTTTAATACTCAGAACGTAGGTATAAAGTGTTCAAGAGTATCTGTTTCTAAAAGTTGCCATCAGTGCAGAAGGTTTGAGCAGAAGTATATAGAAGTACTTATTAATGAGCAGAATAATGGCCTAATTTATGGCAAACAGAATAATAATAATGGTAATTCGTTGTGGACAGTAGTAAACAGTTTGATCACGATAGGAGAGCGGTTAAGTTATTCTTTTTCAACCATCTCATAGCGGAATTTTACAAACAGAGCTATAAAAGTCATTCATGTTGAGCAAAAATTTGAAAGTCGTAATTTCACCATGTGCAGATTTATGAAGTATTTTGATAATAAGAGGGATTGTGGAGTTAATGTGTGACGAGCAGACTACTTGAGATAACTCAAGATGGGAATAATTAGGAAGAGTTATTTCTGGCCAGGAATATTGTGAATGTCGATCCTAATATATACAGAATTAGGAAAATATTTCAAAACTAGTAAAGTTTTGGCTGTTCCATTTTGTGAACAGTATTAAAAAATTAAATAATAATAACAAAACATTTGGGAGGAAACCGCAAAGAACAGAGTTTTGCGGCAATTATAAATACATATAATGATAGATGTAATTTGTGATGTGCAGAGTGTGGAAAGAAATTCGCAAACAGACCCTTGTGGAAAATCATGTTTATAATGCTGCAGAAAACTGCTGTGTAAATATTACATTAAGAAATATCCATGATGTCCCTCCAAGAGAATATAAAATGTCTTACTTTAACCAATGCACTTTGTAAAATGGCAGTTGCAATGCCGCCATTGTAGTGAGGGCAATTTTGCGGTGTACCACAAAGACTCCTGTTTGTCAAATTAATGTTTACGCTTCATTTTGGCTCTTTTCAATTGAATATATTAAGGGTCGAATCCCTAAACTATGATCTTTAATGTACATTAGGGTCCCTGACCTCACCGTACTATGTAAAGGTGCAGCACCCGGATGGCTGCTTCACCCCAAAACCTAAATTCTAGAACACAGATACTAAGGGGCAGATTTAAGAAAAGTGGCGCTGCACCCTGTACAGCACCACTTTCCTTGTGTCCCTTAGTGCCCCCCTATGGTCACCATGTGTGCGCTGTATTTAAAATACGGTGCACCATGGCACAGGGTAGGGGGCAGTAGCATCAACATTTATTTTTTATGCTATTGATGTACTGTTCAGGGTTAGCACGACAATTTTGGCGGTAACCCTGAACAGAAGATAGGTGCCCATTGTAACCAATGGTATGCCCCCTTTTAACACCTACTCTGAGCAGGTGTTAAAAGTATCCGCTAAAAATGGCACAAAGAAATATTTTAGATTTCTCTGAGACATTTTTAATGCCTCTCTAAAGGGGGAACACCCCCTTTGCATACATTATGCTTGACGCATGCAGAATGTGGTGCAAAGGTTTACAAAGTGGTGCAATGCATGCATTCCACCACTTTGTAAACATGGCGGGGTGATTTTTGAAGCCCAATGCCACATTAGTGTAAAAACAATGATGCTTATGTGGCGCTACAGCTTCTTAAATCTCGGCCTGAGCCCCTACTGTGACTTTGGCTCATTTGAGCTGGAAGTACAACGTCCTTTGTTCGGGACTGGAGCAAGTCACATCCCCCACCATCATCAAGATAAACTCTCCATGAATTAGGGATTGATAACCTTATGTATCAGGTTCCCAAAATGCATACTGTCCATGTCCCTAAAGGGAAGACAGGTCCCCTGCATCACAACTCCTTTGGACTTTTTCATCTGTACTCATTAGTTCAAAAGTTGCACTCACTATAATTTTTGGGGGTCAGCTAACCCCCTTGGGTGGTTAGACTGTTATCTCAGGTTACCATGTAACTAGAATATTTCAATGATGGAGGATAGGCCCTCAGATACTGATTTCAATAACTTGTGGTCACTTCTAATTACAACTACACTGTACTAGGGGGCCCAGGTACATTGAAGGAATCTTAATATTTTGATTACATCCAGTTAAAAACTTGAAGACCTTTAGGGTTCTTTAACTTTGGTTAGCTTAGATCTTACTTATTAAAGAGCTGAGACTCTAAAGAGAGAATTCTATTGAGTGTGTCACATGTACCTTTTGACTTTAACTCATGTGTCCTCTTTCATGGGCACCTCCCTATACCTTAATGGTGAACAAGTTCTGTACTCTGGTCAGTTTTGGAGCAGCTCTGGTGGTGACATTTCATAAGCTAATATTTGTCCTATTATGTCTTATCGAACTTGTCCCTCTGATCCAAGGATCACTCAACAGTACTCTGAAACAGTTGCAATATCCACTAAAAAGTTAGGGCTGCAGACTTGAGATGACTACCATTCTTATTTTCTGCTAATGTAGTCTAAATGTAACTTTTATTTATCAATGTGTTAATCCTTTTTGAGTAATAATAACTGTGAATGGAAACTCACATGTATTATGTTTGTAACAGCTTTGTTATAATATCTGACTGAAACATCACACCACCTCCTATGAGCTAGGCCTTCACTGCTTAGACAAGGTATATGGGAGAGTGAAGGATGCACTGGAGGTCGAGATTTCCTCTTGTACCCACTCCTTGCTACTCAATATCCTGATAGAAAGGAACCTATGCAGAGCTGTCACTGTATTGCGGCATCTGCTGAGGGACACACATCCTGGCCATGTGGAACAACCACACAGCTAAATGGCGCTCAGACACAAGAGGCAGGAGGGAGATGGAAAAATAAACAGACCTTGCTTTTGGTACCAAAATACCTCGAAACAGCGCTGCACGTGTAGTCTCAGCATTCATACAGTGTTTGCTGTTTTTATTATGTGGTCCCAACAACTTCTGAATCCAGGAAACTGTCTGACAGTGTACATCTGTTGGAAATGGCCTTTCTGCAGAGTCACCCCCAAACTTTTTCCCCTCCTCCTTCTCTTTTTCTGACCTCATTTTTGCTGGCTTTAGGACTCTGCGCACTTTACCACTGCTAATCAGTGCTAACATGCATGTGCTCTCTCCTTAAAACATGGTGACATTGGCTCATACCCAATTGGCTTATTTAATTTACTTGTACGTCCCTAGTCAAGTGCACTACATGTGCCCAGGGCCTGTAAATTAAATGCTACTAATGGCTGCAGCACTGGTTGTGCCACCCACATAAGAAGTCCCCTAACCATGTCTCAGGCCTGCCACTTCAGGGCGTGAGTGTGCTGTTTCACTGCCACTTCGACCTGGCATTTAAAAGTAATACCCAAGCCTTAAACTCCCCTTTTTCTACATATAAGTCACGCCTAAGACAGGCCCAAGGTAGCCCACAGGGCAGGGTGCTATGTAGGTAAAAGGCAGGACATGAACATGTATGTTCTATATGTCCTAGTAGTGTAAAACTCCTAAATTCGTTTTACACTGCTGTGAGGCCTGCTCCTTTCATAGGATAGCATTAGGGCTAACTTCATATACTATTTGAGTGGTAGATTCTGATCTGAGAGGAGTAACCAGTTCATATTTAGTATGGCAAGAATGGTAATAGAAAATTCTGCTTATTGGTGAAGTTGGATTTAATATTGCTATTCTAGAAATGCCACTTTTAGGAAGTTAGCATTTCTCTGCACTTAAATCCTTCTGTGCCTTACAATTCACCTCTGGCTAGGTTAGTTGACAGCTCCCTTGTGCATTTCACTCAGACAACCCCAAACACAGGATGCTTAGTCACACCTGCACACATCTGCATACTGAATAGAACTTCCTGGACTGGGAGGGTGGAGGGCCTGACACTTACCTATCAAGGGACAGTGGCCTGCCCTCACACAATGGACTGCCAAACACCCTACTGGGACCCTGGCAGACAGGATGAAATTGAAAGGGGACCTTGTGCACTTCTAAGCCACTCTTTGAAGTCTCCCCACTTCAAAGGCACATTTGGGTATTTAAACAGGGCCTCTGACCCAACCAACTCAGACACTTCTGGACAAGATACCACTGGAGAAGAAACCCTGAACCAGAACCTGAAACCTGCCAAGAGGAACTGCCTGGCTGCCCAAAGGACTCACCTGACTGCTTTTTTTAAACGACTTCTGCCCTGCTGCTGCCCTGCTGCCTTGCTGCCCTTTGGCTCTGCTGAGAAGTGCTCTCCAAGGGCTTGGATAGAGCTTGCCTCCTTGAAGTCTCAGGACCAAAAAGACTTCATCCTGCAAAGAACTCTTGTGCAGTGAAAATTTGACACACAGCCTGCAAGAAACGACGCACAGCCTGTATCGCAGTGAGAAAATCATTGCACACTGAACTGGAACGACGCAGCCTGGCTCCCCGAGAGGAGATCAACGCAGCGCCAGCGTTGCGACCGGAACTTCGACGCATGGCCCACTGGATCGACACAAAGCCATGCCGGAAAGACGCAGCCCGACTTCCTGCAAGAAGAATCGACTCAGCACCTGCCGTGCAACAGAAATTTCCACGCATTGCCCACCGAATCGACACAGCCCCTGTGACTTCGTCCTGCACGGCCAGGATTTCTTCGCATCATCCCCGGGGCATCCAAAAACCCCGCAACCTGAAGAGGGCCCAGTCTTCATGCCAGAAATCGACACAAAGCCTGCCCTGGGTGAAAACTCAATGACGCATCGTCGGTGTGCCCCAGAAAAATCGATGCACTCCTCCCCGTTTTCTATGCATCGCCTCCTCTGCGGCCCCCTTCCGAAGAATTTGAACGCAAACCAAGAACTTTGTGCTTGCAAGAGACATGTGTTGCTTTTTAAAGACTAAAGACTTCTTTTATCATTTCCCACAGTGATAACTCAAAGTGTACTTAGCAAATCTTCATCGTTTTGACCTGCATTTAACCAGATAAAAAATTATATATTTTTCTAAACACTGTGTGGTATATTTTTCTGGTCTTATACTGTGTTATTGCATGATTTATTGCACAAATCCTTTACACGTCGCCTTCTAAGTGAAGCCAGACTGCTCAGTGCCAAGCTACCATATGGTGGGCACCGATAATTTGGATTGTGTGTGACTTACCCTGACTAGAGTGAGGGTCCTTGCTTGGACAGGGGGTAACCTGACTGCCAACCAAAGACCCCATTTCTAACAACATCCCAAAATGTTCCCAATTGTTTCTAACATTTCACCTATTTCTGTACTTTAATTTAAGCATGAGCCTTTATTATATCCACCCACAGCTCTTTATTGAGGGACTTTAGCCCAGAATCAAAGCACTGAAGAGAAGAGCTGGCTATCGTATGATTTAGACAAGAACATATATACACCATCCGTGGGTGTCCCTTATTTCTGGAGTAGAACACCACAATCTGGGACAGAGCAGTGAGAGTTGGGAATGGGTGTGAGTGCATACTAAAATATCGTCCATTAAATGTGTTGCATATTTTTAGGCCCAATGGAGTTGCATGGCCATAGTCGACCAAATTATGCGCCACGTTTGCATAAATTATGCTGCAAGAAAAGGTAAATTATGCAGCATGATGCCATGCATTCTGAGGCAACATTATTTTAATATTTTGAAATTTTAATACACTGTCTAAGCAAATGTTCACTCTATTAGCACCAGTTTAAAACGTGACCACAACGATTCGCAATAAAATGTAACCAGTACACTTTTGGGAAGGGTTTGCAATTATGTTGGACCATGCGGGGTGCTTTCCTGAGCCAGAGGTTTTTTTGGTGAAATCTATACATTTTGCAGCAGATGATGGTTTATATGGAAAGTATATTAAATCCACAATTATGCAGAATACACTTCAGAAGTAGAATCCTGTAAATCCAATGGCTCTGAGTATTTCCCAGTTATTATGGAGTCTGAGGTAATTTGATCACAGTATTAGCATGATTTGGTGACTATGGTGCCTTTTTCTGAGGTGAATTTTATGTCATTTATTGCATGTCAGAGATATATGAGGATTGGCGGGATTGTTCACCACTTGAGGACCTTAGTCAGTGAGCGAGAAGATTGGGTTTTGTGCCTTTCTACCGAGGTACTTGGGGTGGGCGGCAATCGAACTAAACAGTCTCCCTAAGACACAGCTTTGTCTCCTGCCTTATTTATGCGCAAGCTCTCCTATGGGAGGGGCTGCGCGGTGTGTAAGGGGTCTTTTCGACTCCGTGTTTCAGTGAATTGCTGCCGTTTCTTTGCATTTGTTCGTTGCTAGCCACCCCCTCAAGCGTCTTTATTCTTAAAGCATAGCTCTCATTTCACTCCAAAGAGCCTCTAACAGCCTATAATACATCAGCGATTTTTGGACACCTTTGAGAGAGCTTTAGCTTCGGTATGCATAAAGTTGCACATAAAGGGATACTGCTTTTAATTTATAATAAACCTGTGAGCTTTTACCTGAGAGGCAGTGGTTTGGGAAGCTCAGTGGTTTAAGTTCTACGAGTGTGTACTTAAGTGACATAGGCATTCATACTAGACTTTAAAACTGTTGGTTTACTTTCTTTTTCTTGTCATAACATTGAAGTTGTTTAACAAAATAGGCCGCGCAATCTTCCCTTCTTTGTCCGAGTGGTGAGGCCTTGGGACTTCGGAATGCCGTCTTTGTGTACAGGTGCGCAATGGCGCGTAAGTGCCCTAAACTCAGGCCCCCGGCCTTGGTTCCGGCCAGACTCTGTGCACACACACACATAACGAAGGGTTTGAACCTCGGTGTAGGGTCTGTCTGAAGGAGGTGCACATGGCAGGTTATCTGGCCTGTGGCAGACAACAAACGCCGGCGGCTGTTTGAGGTGGTGTTAATTTGTTCATCAGGTGAGTAGGAGGGAAGGTCACCAGGTATGTTTGCTAGGAAACTGGACTCCTCTGAAGTTTTATCGACACTATACACCAAACAAATACGCCTAGGTCTGTTCGGAGGCAGACAACACCATAAAGTGCATTATGTGGCCAAGTGATAGGGCAGGGACTGTTTGATTTTGGGTCGTGGACACTACTTCCGCTGCTGTCCTCAGTTTACAAATAGTTGTCATTGGTCTGGTCACCGTCTACGTCTAAGGGGTCAGGCTTTGGCAGTGTGGCGCCACCTGGCGTAGGCACGTATGCCTTATCAAACCAAATACCCTCTTTGAGGAAAGACGCCTGTGCAGGGACAAACCTGCAGGATGGCCATTGAATTATCTTCGTTCATCTACACATCTTGCTGGGATACCGTACAGTTGCCAACGTTAAGTTAGGTCACATTTGGAAAGTCCACACGTTAAACAGAAGAGTGAAAGAAGGTGAATGAAATTCCACAACAAAAAGCTGTTCAGAGGGAATCAATTGTACCGGACAGTGTTTAACATTTCTAAAACGAGATGAAGAGGTAATTCGCAAAGTACAGAGTTTTTTTTTAATTCGTACTTAACCACATACTTGAAAAGCAATGTGAAAAAATCTTCAAAGTGCAATAATATTTAGTAAAATATGCAAAATTATTTAATATAGAATGCTTGAATCTTTCAGTTGTCGCCTTTAGAATGTGTGAAGTGTTTTGAAAAAAGTTACAAATAAATCTTTTTAGTATAAAAATGCATTATTACTTATACACTTTAGAATTTCTTCATGTAGGCAACAATCAAAAGTTGTGTGCTAGTTCCTTTAAACAAAGTACACAGAAATCTTCCAGAAGAGGACATAAGCCCTAGAGATTTAACATGAAATATTTCCGTTTATATAGCACACTAACGCTGCGTTGACCCCCCTGCTATTTAGCACAAGCCAAAAAAATCCAAGCTGTAGTGCAATTTCATTTACAGTCATACAGTAATCCAGGAAAGCATACATACAGAATCTTGTGTGTTATATAAGCATGGTGCACATTGCCTATTTGAAAAAAGCCATACTTTTACTCAAATCAATGCTCACGAAATGCACAGTGTAAAAAATCGGGTTATTGATTGAGTGGGGTGAACCCTACTCAGGTAGAAACCTCAATCCTTGTCAGGTTAAAGTCACAAGCAAATCCAATTTGACCTGGGCTCCACCCTTTGGTGGCTTGGTGCAGAGCAGTCAGACTTAACAAGCAGTAATAAAGCGAAAGCACAACACTAGAAAAATCTCACACTAATTTAGAAGAATAGAGTACATTTGTTTTAATATAGAAATCAAGAATCTAACAACAAAACACCAATCAGTAGAACCAAAGATATGCAATTAAAGGCACAAAGTGGTTATCTAATGTCAGTGGACTGGGACAAAGTCGCAAGTTCCAGCCGACTGTGTGCATGCCGGCTACAGGAGCCCAGTTAGGGCCACTGAAAACAGTACCCTAATCCTGGTTGCTGAGAGATGCAGGGTCCTGTGTCAAGGGGGCATTACGCAGCAGAGGTCATGCAAAGTTCAGGTGAGGAGATGCATCATACAGCGGTGGTTGCAGGAGGCTGAAAAGTGTGATGCGATGTTCTTGTGTGGAGAGGCGTCAAGCAGCTGTGTTCTGGGGACTGCATTCGGAGAGGCAATGTCCTTGCATGGATGAAGCAGAAGAAATGCGTCAGTTCCGAGGGCAATGTGTCAAGCAGCAAAAGTGGTGAGTCAGTTCTGCGGGGCGATGCACTGTTGAGGAGATGCACCAGTTCTGCTGGATCCACAGATGGACTTCCAAAGAACCTTCAGGCCCACCTCCAGGGATCCAGGACTGAGATGGCACCACTTAGGAGGGCAGGAGTCGCAGATGGCAGAGTCCAGGTGCTGGATTCAAGGTTGTGGAAAGCCTGTTTTGTCCCTGTGGCTTCTGATTAGGAGGCCTGCCAACTAGCGCTCTATGCCACTCTGGGGACATGGGTTCAGAGATGCAAGTCTGGTACTTTTCACCCATGCAGGAGGGCAACTGGTCAGCACAGCAGTCTTTCTTCCAGCAGAGTCCACAGGTCCAGACGTGTACTGAAGAGTTGGGTCTAAGGGTCCAATATTTATACCTGTGTCCACTTTGAAGTGGAGGAAACTTCTAGAGGTTTCCACCCATCTTAGATGTCAGGCCTAAGCTTGTGTGTGGTCACAAAAGACCAGTGACAAACCCCTTGTGAGACTGCGCAGGCAACACATTTGTGATGTACAAGTATGGTAGGCTACAGCTCCTCCCCGTCGTTAACTCAGAGTGGCCCAATGTACCCTTTGTTTCACTGTCGGGGAACAATACACAAAGACCAACTGCCGGCTACACCTAGTCATGTGACCCAGGGTCAGGTTACAGGCACCAAATGGACAGGAAAAAACGTTTCTAAAAATGGCTTTTTCAGAAATATGACTGAAGATCTAACTTTACCATTAAAGAGTGTTTTTAATTACAATTGTTTAGACACTAAACTCGAACTGTCTACCTGCTCCCAAATAGAATTTAAAGCTTGTTAAATGTAATAACATAACTCCAACGTTATCCTTTGGGAGGGGTAATCCTTGCAGTACAGAAAACAAATTTTGGAGTTTTTCCCTACCAGGACAGGTAAAACTTGAGAGTACATGTCCTATATTTACTGCAATCTTTCCTCTGGGTTGTTCAGGGCTACACTAAGGATGACATATTTATTAAAAAGGAAGGCTTGAGCCTGGCAAAAGGAGGCTTATTTTACTAGATCACTATGGCAGCTGTAAAATTGCACACATAGGCTGGAGTGGCAAGGCTGAGGCATGTTTAAAGGGCTACTTAAGTGGGTGGCACAATCAGTTCTGCAGGCCCACCAGTAGCATTTAATTTACAGGCCCAAGGTAAATGCAGTGCCACTCTATTAGGGACTTACAAGCAAATGAAATAGGTCAATTGGGTGTAAGTCAGTTCTACCATGTTTTAAGGAGAGAACAAAGCACTTTAGCACTGTTTAGCAATGGTAGACATTGCAGAGTCCCAAAGCTGGTAAAAACAAGGTCAGTGAAACAGGAGGGTTAAAGGCAAAAAGTTATGGGACACGCATGCAAGGGATGCCTGGTCTAACACAGAGGATGAAATTGCACAGCACATCTGATTCCCTTGGAAGCAAAGGGGGCAACTCTCCTGCAAGACAGTGAATGGCAGTGACAAACTGAAACAGAGCATGATGGAACAACATTGAGTGGTTGCAGAACCAGCTGGTACAGGGTGGGACAACAGTGAGTGCCAAAAGGACCCTGGTGGGAGTGGAGTAGGAGATTATTGGAAGGTTGAGGGTAGTGTTTGCAGTGTGGTGTAGAGCCTCACTGAGGGGTGTTGGACATAGACTGGGAAGCACAAAAGAAGAACACCAGAACGAGGAGCAAGCAGTATACTCATATTAAGTGTGAAGCACAATGCTGAGGGTTGGGGAACACCAGCTTATAAGTGGGTCGTGGTCAAATGAGGAATGCAAAGCCTATGGTGAAAGACAAGAAAAAACACACAGGCCCAGATTTACAAGTCTTTCACACAACAAGGCATGTTGATTCACTGTGTTGCATGAGGAGGAGAAAGCTGAACTGAACCATATTTACGAAAATATGTTCAACTCTTTCCCTACACTTGCACACTTGTGGCTGCCTAGCCCCAACATAGGCATCCTTGCACCATGACAGAGGGGGCCTGTATTGTGGGCAGCATTGCTTTCATGCTCAAAGGAATACCTCATTGCACAAACACAACCCTTAGAGCCGTATTCGTCTTTGTATGTATGCTTCAGAATGCAGCACACATGCAAAGAGGAAATAACAAGGATAACTAACTATATTTCTCCTTGTTACACTAAGGCTGGGTAGGGTCACCATTTTGGTGCAAACCCAGGTTTACTGACTTTAGTATATCTGGGTTTGGGTCAAAATAAATGGCTAGACACTCAGGAACACCGATGCTTCATGTATATAATGCCTTCCTGATGCAGGGTAGCATAAGGCAGGACAAGGCGATATCTTGTGTTATTTTGTCAGGTGAAAAGAGAATTAAGAACACACAACTATCAATTTGTGTTCCTCTGTAAATGTACAAAACGCAAGCGCTTAGTAAATCTGAGCCTCAGTGTTGGATAGGAAGAGGAATGGGAATCGGGGTAAGGACAGTGAAGTAGCTCAGGAGGTAGAAAAGAGGGTTTGTGGGTGGTTTCTCTTGTGCCACTCTTGTGCTACAAGGATGTTCACCACACCTGCATGAACCAAACTGACAAATCCTCAAAACCTGTGGCTGAAATTTGTCCAAAGGACAGTGAAGTAAGCGATCAGAGAATAATCTACTAAGTGTTTTGAGAATTAAGCTTCTAAACACGTGGGACCTATTATTAAAATTAGCAGTCTGACTAACATCCGCAAATAGGCTTTTTAACAAGTACAAAGCCCTATTTTTTATTCTGAAAAGTTAATTATTCACTTCTAAAAGCATTTACGCACATGAATATTTCTGTGAGAGCAGGGACTGAGGTGGACAGCGAGTTTAACTTAAGGACCTATAAAGCGTATCTGTTTGTAACACTTGTGCATAATCCAAAACCTGGAGTTTTCCCTGGTCAAAAGCAGAAGTAAAACACTTAACAGGTTGGGAAGGGAACAAACATCTCCTAAAAATTGTGAGTTAGTTTGGGAAGAGGCTTCTCCATAGGCTAAGTATATTTCCGTGCGGAGAAATAAATAGGTTAGCACAGTTGTCCCTTTAAAAAAAAATAAAAAAAAAATATTGATTTTGGAAAACAGGAGCTATTCAACCAATGTGCAAATTCACTATTAGACATCCTTCAGCCAGTGCCACCATTGAACAATCAGGAGTCCAGGCCACAGTTCAGCCTTTCCTTCGGTTCATAGTCCAGATAGAGTGGTGTCATATGATCTGTGGGCGAAGGGAACTGGCTAGACATACGTTCTACGTATATAAGGCTACACAGGAAGATTAAGGTATGCACACTTATAATAAAAAGAAATAGAACTCTTGCCTGGTCCACCGTTTGACATGAGACATACATTTAAGTGTACTGCAGGGTGTATGCACCAACTTCCCCCTAATTCACCAGCAACCCATCATCTGTGGTTTTAAGAAGTAGTTGAATGAACACGTCCTTCCATTTGTATAGAGTGCAACTGGTCCATGCAAACATCTTATTTAGTTAGGGGTTTATGTATACAGATGGACAAGGTCATCCCAGAGGTCTGCAATAGGGAACTGGCGTTGCCTAGTAGTTCCTCTGTGTATTGAGTTGTACCCTCTGTGGCTACCCACGAGTGAACTTCTTCCTTCCACCTGCACCAGGGAGGACCCTTATAGGATCACCAATGCATCGTAATAGCTTGTTTGGAAAGCACCAAGGCCAGGTCAAGAAATTTGGAGCCCACCCTTCTATTTTCTTTTCGTGGGTAAACCCCACTAGACATGTATCATTTCCATGGAGGTTTACCCGACCCTCTACTCTCTCCAGTTTTGCAAGTCCCTCCTGCCACAAGTTTGTAATCACCGGGCAAGTCTATGTCATGTGCACAAAGTACGTGTCCCTCAGAGTACATCAGGGTAATGTTTGTCATCAGTTCCAGCAATGATGTTGAATCTATGTAGTGTAAGGTATTCGGCATGTAGGTAATTGAACTGTGTGAATTGAAACCTGGTGTTCCTAGACACCTGACGAGGATGCTCCAGCACAGTAGTTCATTTATTATCCCTATGGTCTCTCCCCGCTGTATGCACTCAGGAAGTTCTCAGATCGTCAGAGCAGACACATACACAGATTGCAACGATCTCTAAAGCCAGGTTGTTACTTTGGAGGCTCTCCCAAACATAAGCAATATTTGCAAGGTTTCGTGGTGTGGTGGCTCAGTGTGGTACCCTACTAATGGGGGTTGCCAGGGAGGGTGGGTCACAGAGTGACATATACCAGGAATTGTGAGTCTGGGAGGCCATCCTCACTGACCAAGCTCTCAAACTCCAAGAATTTCCCATCCTGGGACGAGGCTTAAAATTGCATAGCAGTAAAAAACTCTCCCTGTGCACTAGGGATGCCCACCAATGGAAATGTTATTTCTTACAGCGTGCAATATGTAGTCTTAAGACGAACTCTCCTCCAGCAGAGCAGCACAATGTAAAGCAGCCTTGGCTGCCCACTCTCCTGAGGTTTAGAGCCCATTAGCACACTACCAAGGGTACCTCCTGATCCGTTTCACCCATGTTACCTAGCTCTGCCCATCCCTCAGCTGTCTAACCATCTAGCAATCCGTCATAATTGTGCCGCTAAGTACTGCATTCCATAATTGGGGGCACCAAGGCCACTTTCTTGCAGCAGACTCTGCAGTGTGCATAATGAGACCCTCTCACCGTTCCCTCAGCAATGTGTCCAGTACCCTAAGCCAGGCCCAAGGGATCCAAACTGGGAGGTTTGCGAAGTAGTATGGCAGTCATGGTAGCATCACCATTTTGGATGATAGCACTGTTTGTGCCATTATGGCCAACTGGAGGGAGCACCAGAATTCAATGTTACCCTTCAGGGATCATAGGGTTCCCCCTAGGTTTCCCTTCCAGTGATCATTGTAACTGTGGCAAACTTTCACCACAAGATATCGAAAGGTTCGAGGTTCTATTTGATGTGCCACCATAGCTGGGGCCTGCTGCATGACCGAGGACACTTGAAAAGGAGCAGGTTTTAGACGATTTGGTACATAGTCCAAAGAATCTACCCAGGACTCTGAGGACATGCATACTCAGGGCTAAGCCCACCTCTGCGTTGCGCAAGCACAAGAGCTTGCCGTCCACATACTGTGAAATGATATGCTCACTGTTATGCAGTGGTATGCCAGCCTCTCAGCCTTCTGACCGTACTATGCTGGTGAACGATTTGACTGCCAGTGCAAATAAAATAGGAGACAATTGGCAACCTTGCCTCATGTCCCTGCAGATCATAAACGATCCAGAAAAACAAGAGCCTGTCCAGCCCCTTGCGCTTGTGGATGTGTATAGAAGCGTCACCCATTGAATCCACCCCTCTCCCTCGGCCATATGCCCATCACTGCATGAGGTAATTCCATTTGACTGTATCAAATGCCTTTTGCAGCTCTATGGATATGATTACTGCTTCTGGATACTGCTCCATGAGTATCTCCTCAAAGATCATAAAAGGCTCCTAATATTCGGGTATGTGCTGCGTAAAGGTATGAAGCTGCCCTGGTCTAGGTGTATTCAGAGCAATAGATGCGGCCACAGGTGCTCCACCAGTATCTTACTGATGATTATATAATCTAGGTTGAGCATAGTGAGGGGTCTGTATAATAACGTGCAAAGACTTCCATTCCTGGCTTTGGATAGACAATAAACGCTCCCCTGGTGATGGCAGGTAGTACACTCCTGTCCAACACTTTTTTATATTGTTCCTCCAAATGTGGGTTGAGTCCAGTTGGTACTTCTGAAGAAATTTAGCAGGGAGTCAATCCGTACCCGGGGTTTTGTTCCTTTGCAATGCCCTCCCAGCGCCACCCTCGCATCATTTAGCAACATTTGCACTTTTCATATGTGAAAATATATCCATGCATATTCACACATGCAAAATTAGAATAAAAAAAAATCTGGAGTTCCATTGAGAAAGAAATGTGAAGAAGTCATATATGACCCTGTGTGAAGCAAATAATGCCGCGTTTGATAGGGTAACCAGGAACATTGAAAGGGATTGAGATTCGCCCAGAATCGCACCAATGATTATTGTGGGGAAACCATGATTTGAATTCAGATATCACTTTTTAACAGCTAACATGGTAAACTCTGGACCTCACCTCATCCCGAGAGGGGCCTTTGCTTACATGGCAGATGGCCCAGTTTGTTCAGATATCCTAATGTAGCAGTTCACGACAAGTAAACCATTCCCCAGCCCTACTGGCCTTTTTGTGAAAATACCAAATTTGGTATAAGCTTGTCGCTCTGGGAAGTTGCAGACCGATCGTAGCCCACAGTGCTTAATATGTTCTTTATTTTCTGCTAATGTCTCCTTTAATAAAACAAAGGGAACTAAATGCCTTATTCTTAATCAAAACCAGGGCTTCTCAAACATAAGCGATGGGATAAAGTTACAGATTGCCGCTTATAGAGATCTTCCCCGGTCAAACTTTTTTCCTCTTTCTCATGGAAATAAATAAACAGTAAAATAATTATACACTCTACAAGATCAAAGCAAAGGCGCCCTTAAACCATCACAAATAAGAACCCGCTTGGAAAAAAAAATGTAAGAGGGCATCATATTGCAAAACGCGGGGGTTAATGTTTAAATAAATAGTGTAGAGTGAATAATCAATAATTTGATATCATTAGCAACAGATGTCAGAACTGTATACAAAGGGGCAAGCTGGAGATTGGAAGTAAACATTCTCAGCACGGCCCTTCGCAAATCATGCCCGAAATATGGGAACGCAGACACCGCAGTCTGAAAAGTGTGTAAGATATTTTGGGATTTGATCGGCACCACCATAATATCGAATAACTAATTTACTCCCGTTCACAGCCCACGACTCATTGCTCAAGTTGAATGTTTAGTATAGGAGTTATATTGATAGAATGTAAATCCTGCCGCCCATCCTGATTTTCCGATCTTCTGGCCTAATTCAACACTGAAGACACCGTGGGACATTCACGTGGAACTTTGGACTGCCCTAATCCTTTTAGCATCGCCGGCAGTGCTTGCTTTATAAAAGAAAGAGTCTCTGCAGGGCCGGTTTTAGGGCGTTGGGACTGGTGCAGCCTCACCTGGTCTTTGGTGGGGGACGGAGTTGGGAAGGTCTTGTTTTAAAATAACTATTGGTTTAAAACCACATAAACTTCCTTGTGATTCCAGCTGTTTTCAGACAACAATAACAATGTCAAGGTAACTCTGGTGATTAATGTTCCTTTCCTACTGGTGAGATATGGGAATTTTGCTTAGTGGCAGTTTTGATTCATCCTAAAGTAGCATGGATGGTTAATGTGTCTGCTGCAAAGAATGTGTACCACGCAGATCACAGAACTGAGTGTAAGTGAACTGTGAGTAGTGCTGTAAAAAAGTGAAATGAATGTCAGAGAGAGGCTATGGAGAGATGAGGTGCACTGCTTGAAAGTGGAAGTGAGAGAATTCCTAAAGAAGAAGATCATGGGGGATCAAAAAGACTGTTGCACTGGGTGCCCCAGCACTAAAGCCAGCCCTAAGTGCCTGTGCTCAAAGCTCTGCTCAGAATCTCATAGTGCATTGAATAGCAAGGATGATAGTCGTAGAACCACCTTGTGCCTCTTTAACTACTAAACACTGCCTGTCACTTTATCTCACTCTTGAAGGTTCCTGCTTTGTTCCTCTGTGATGATTTTGGTGTATTTCTCTTCCTCCGTCCTGATCTGTGTGTTTTTCCATTCTTTCACTTGGTATATATGTGATACAAAAATAAGTGCCAGTTCCCAAAAGTAAGTGTCTCCCCACAGTAACTAATAGCTCAAATTAAGGACTGATTGTACATTTCCAATTCAGGGGCATAATGGAGGCCCCTGAATGTCCAGGGGCTCAGCAGGGTTGAGGGAAATAGCAGCCCTTCAAACTCCCCCAATACTTCACATTTTGCAGGGTGGACTCATAGTATCTCCGCTGCCCCCATTTTCAACATTTTGCATACAAGAGTACTTTTTCATACTTTTCCTTCGTAAGTGTATAATCACTCGGGACAAAACCAGTTGTGCGTCAGCTTCATCCGGGTCCATCATGAAAATGTACAGCAACCACATGTTAGAAACTGTGCCTCTAGTTGGCAGAGGTGTGCTCTAGTCAGGGGTAAGTCAGACACACACCCTTCCTTAACCTAAATTAACCCGTGCTCACCCTCTGGTACCTTGGCAGAGAGCAGGTAGGCTTAACTTAAGAGGCAATGTGTAAAGTATTTGAGCAACACAAACACAGTAACACAATGAAACCACCACAAAAAGGACAGTTCAGAAAAACAGAGAATATTTATCTGAGTAAAACAATGCCAAAATGACAAAAAACACAATAAGTAGAAGTCGAAATATGAATTTTTAAAGATTAAATCAAAGTAGTGCTTAGAAGTCACTAGTGGTCAAAAAGTTATATGAGGTCGTGGGGAACTTTTGCAAATAAAAAATTCAGGCTGACCCTGATGGAGGGTAGGCCCTCTACAGAACCCACGTAGGATCCACTGAAACAATACCTTAGATGGAGCAAAGTGTTCCTCGCAGTTGGGTCCTGCATCGGCATCAAACTCTGTCGAAATGAAGGGAATGCGTTGTCGTGAAGCCGCACAGATAATTGTCGTTGAGCCATGCAGACTGTGGATCCAGTGTTGTCGAGCAGCTTCTGCGTCTGCATCAAAGGAGTGACGCAGTGAAATTCTACACACACTTGAGGCGATGGGTTGGTTTTTGCAGGAGTCAGCTGCAGAACCACTTCTGAGGCCAAGTACTGGAGAGAGGCACCCCAGGCAAGGGTAGGACTCACAGCTGGCAGAGCCCAGCAGCTCCAGAAGATTCGCAAGTAGTCTTTGATGTCCCTGAGACTGCAGAAGAACAGGGGGCAAGCCAGCAAGCTCTTTGAGACACTCTGGGTTAGCAAGATGGATCCAATCCTTGGCTTCAACAGGGCAGAGATCAGGAGGCAGCAGGCAAAGAAGCAGTTCCTTGGAACAGTCAGTCCAGGCAGAGTGGCATTCCTTACAGCACAGCAGTCTTTACTCCAGCAGAGCTTTTCCCAAGTCCAGCAGTCATCTGATTTCAGGGGGTCAGGGCCCCAGTACTTATACCCAAAAATACCTTTGAAGTGGGGGTGACTTCAAAGCAGCTCCTTGATGTGCACAGGCCCCCTTTCATCCCAGCTGTGGCTCCAGACTATAAGTTGGGAGTAATCAGCCCTTTGTGTGGGGTCAGGTCACTGCCCTTTGAAGTGTAAGTGTGAATCCCTCCCATCCTTTCTGCCCAAGAAGGCCCATCAGTATGGAGATGGATGCAGATGTAGGTCAGTGTCTTGTGTTGTGACTGTCTGGAGGGAATGCACAAAAGTAGCTGTCACCAAGCCCAGTCCAGACACATATTAGAGACAGTCTGTCAGACACACAGAGCAGTGTGAGGAGAGAAACACCCAGTTTCTAAAAGTGGCATTTCTGAAATAGTAATAATGAATCTGACTTCACCAGTGTTAGAAATGAGGTTTCTAGTTGGCAGAGGTATACACCCTTGTTCAAGTAGGGACCACAATCCTAGTCAAGGTAGGTCACATACAATCCAAATGATCCTGTGCCTACCCTCTGGTAGCGTGGCACTGAGCAGTCAGGCTTAACTTAGAAGGCAATGTGTAAAGTATTTGTGCAATAAATCATTCAGTAACACAGTGAAAACACCACATAAATACACCACACAGGTTTAGACAAATAGATAATATTTATCTGAATAAAATAAGGTAAAAACTATGGAAATCCAATGTACACAGGCACAGTTATGAATTTTTAAAGATTAAGTCCAACTAAAGTGCCTAGAAGCACAATAGCTCCAACTGGGGCTATCACAGCATCGTTGACGAAGTCGTTCCTAACAATCCGACACCACCGGTTCCGGTCACAAATTCACACGGACCCCCAAGTAGAGTACCTTTGGAAAACGAAGAACAAGGACGTTGCATGGAGTTGGAAAGAGGCGTTGCTGGAGTCGGTGCGGCGTCAGTCCCTTGCGGAGATAAGGTGTTGGTTCCGTGTTGTGAGGCAGGTGGAGGTGAGGCGTTGGTTGCTTCCGATGCCAGGGGAGAAGCTGAGTCATCGTTCCTGATGCGTTGATTCTTTGTGACCCAGCGGGGTCGCTGGTTCCGGTCCGTCAGGACATGATGTGTGGACCTTGCAGTGTCGCAAGGACCATGAGTGACATCAGTGGTGCTGTGGCAATGTAGGACTTGCATTGCAGGCCGTGGTCATTTGGTGCAGCGAGGTCCACGGAGCGGGAGCAGGCTGCGGCGTCGCTGGCATCGCTGAAGTCGTTCCGGCGTCACTGAAGTTGGAAACTGGCAAAAAGCTAGATGGTGAAGTCTTTGTTGGCCCTGAGACTTCAAAACAGGAGGCAAGCTCAACCCAAGCCCTTGGAGAGCACTTTTGGGGAGGCAGAGTCCTTCTCAGCAAAGTCGGAGGTCAGCAGGGGAACACCAGGGCAGCAGTCCTTCTCAGCAAAGCAGACCAGATGAGTCCTCTGAGCAGCCAGACAGTTTCTCTTGACATGTTGCAGGTGTAGGTCCAGAAGTATCTGAGTTGGGGGGGTCAGAGACCCAGTATATATACCCAAAAATGCCTTTGAAGTGGGTGAGACTTCGAAGAGTGGTTTTGAAGTGCACAAGGTCCCCTTTCAGTGCAGTCCTGTCTGCCAGGGTGCCAGTAGGGGGTTTGGCAGTCCATTGTGTGGGGGCAGGCCACTAGCCTTTGAAATGTAAGTGTCAGGCCTCCACCCTATTAGCCCAGGAAGATCCATTAAATATGCAGATGAGTGCAGGTGTGACTGAGTGTCCTTCGTTTGTGGTTGTGTGGTGGGTGAAATGTACAATTGAGCTGTCAACCAGCCCAGCCCAGATGTTGACTGGAGACAGGCTGTAAGGCAAAGATGGTTTTTAAGTGTAGAAAAATGCTAACTTTCTAAAAGTGGCATTTCTAAAATAGTTATATAAAATCCAACATCACCAATAAGCAGGATTTTCTTTTATCATTCTAGCCATACTACATAGAACCTGGTTACCCCTTTCAGATCAGAATCTACCACTCAAAAAGTATATGAGGGCAGACCTAATGCTAGTCCATGAAAGGAGCTGGCCTCATAGTAGTGGAAAGCGAATTTAGGAGTTTTTCACTACCAGCACATATAAAACATGTGTACTTGTCCTGCCTTTTACCTACGTAGCACACTGCCCTATGGGTTACCTACGGCCTATCTTGGGGGTGACTTGGATGTAGAAAAAGGGGAGTTTAAGGGTTGGCAAGTGATTTTAAATGCCAGGTCGAAGTGGCAGTGAAACTACACACACAGGCCTTGCAATGGCAGGCCTGAGACATGACATGATTAAGGGGCTACTTATGTGGGTGGCACGATCAGTGCTGCAGGCCCACTAGTAGAATTTAATTTACAGGCCCTGGGCAGAGGTAGTGCACTTGAACTTATAAATAAATCAAATATTCCAATTGGGTATGAACCAATGTTACAACGTTTTAAGGGAGAAAGCATAGGTACTTTAGTACTGGTTAGCAGTGGTAAAATGCACAGAGTCCTAAAACCAGCAAAAACAGTGTCAGAAAAGTGGAGGGAGGCAGATAAAAAGTTAGGGGATAACCACCCCACGGCTGTCAGGTCTAACAAGCAGTAAAGAGGATTTATTATTACCATACCAATGATATGAAACATGATGCAGCTACTCCTTTCTGATCACATAAAAGAATTCCCAATGTTGGCCTGTGAGAGGAGCAGGTCTCACAGTAATGAAAAACTTTGGGAGTAAATTAAATGTGCCAAACAGATGTAATTCAATGGTACCACTGTTTAGAGAACAGAGCACATGCAAGTTAGCACTGATAAGCCGCGGTAAAGTGCTCAGGGTCCAAAAGCTAACAAAAACAAGCTCAGAAAAAAGAAGGGCCTATAGTTGATGAAAATGGCCTTCTGTGTCATGGGACTTATATTTACTAAGGCTTTGCGTCTGCTGTTGCATAGTGCAAAGTGAAGCACCACATAGTTTTGGTTTATCAATCATTAGAAAAGCATGCATGCCCAGCCAAAAATTGTACAGTGCTTATTGAGCACTTGCGCTCCATTTAGTAAGTTTCAGCCTGTGTTTATTGGTAGGGGAAGGTGAAATAAGACAATCAGCAGACCAAATAAAGACTAATATCAGGACCTTCAGCAACTACTTCAAGGTAATAAAATCTTTACACAACTGTAATCCTCACTGCTTTGTGTCTTTCCTAGACTATCTTCTTTTATGTTACTGTTGCTTATGTTGGCCACTTCCGTACCTAGCACCATTTTTGTTAAGTCCATTTCACTTCCCCATCAAAGTGTATTTCAAGATCCCTTATTCTCAAAAGTTACATGATAAAATATGCCTCCTCCTCTGTTAATCTCCCTTATGTTTTGCAATGTCTCTATCAGTGT
The DNA here is from genome assembly GCF_031143425.1 of Pleurodeles waltl. Taxonomy (NCBI): domain Eukaryota; kingdom Metazoa; phylum Chordata; class Amphibia; order Caudata; family Salamandridae; genus Pleurodeles; species Pleurodeles waltl. The sequence goes on from NC_090440.1 coordinate 1,766,265,602, forward strand.
GAGCTTAGACTTAGCTGTAGAAGTGAGCAAGCCAACAATTTAACTGGGAGAGCCAGGCTAGAGCTGAGCCAGGGCTCTAGCTCATCTCTAAGAGCCCTTGAGCGAGCCAAGCCCTGCAAATAGCAGGCAGCGAAATCACGCAACAAACCGAATGAGAACATGTGATAGTCTCTTTAAAATTAAAAAATGGTATTTCATCAACATGCAGATGCATTTCACCTTAATACATCATATTAATTTTGTACAGCACACCCTGAACTCACGTATTGGAAGATGCTGCCTTATGTCATAAAGAAGAAAAAGGAGGCTCTAGAAAGTAAAATATTTGTCAAGCATTACACAATTTGGTCAAGCAGGGAAGCCAAGATTGGTCACAGGTTTTCTGTTTTCACATTGTACAATTCACCAACTAGATGTCTACCTCCTTCTCTCCTGTTGAACACAAACATTTACGTTTTATTTTTTATTTTTGGGACATGGCAGTAAAGCGTGGGTGACAGACAGAAGCGAAATTAAAGCTTGACTCGTTTTTGACTTGAGGTTCCAAGAAGACCTCACACTGAGCCAGAGCCAGGTCTCTGGTTCGAGCCTGGCTTGAGCCGTAAGTGGCTCACCCACTTCTGCTTAGCTTCCATGGAGCAAGTTCCTTTACAGCACTGAACTGTGAACCTCTCAGTTGATGGACCTGTGGAAGAAGCTAAAAAGGACACATTATACCTGGAGAAAGCTTAGTGAGTTTGTCACATAGGTCATTTTTTAGAGTTTGGCAGATGGGATTTTGTGTCGCAAATGTGGCAGATATCCTGTCCACCTTAATACAAGTGCCATAGGCTATAATTCATTTTAAATACAGTGGATGGAATATCCACCACATTTTGATGGAATATCCTGAGCACTAGTTTCAAAATAAGGCCCTAAGTGACAAAGTCACAAAGTTTTTCAAGGCATAAAGAGTGAATTTTCAAAGTTATGAAGACTTCCCATACTGGTAAACTATTGAAGGTTACTTTTCTTACACCAAATTCTTAAGTTGGAGTCTCTCTGGCCCTGGTAATTCAGTAAGCATCATATATATATATATATATATCTTTTTATAACATAAGTAATGAATTTGCTCTTCAGAGTATGGTTTTTTCATTTATTTAGTTTGAGGACTTTGCTTTGGTGTAGTGATACAATCAGAGTGCTTGCGAAAACCCCTATTCACATTTCTACAGGTAGTGTAATTTTTCAGTGAGATGCACCAGCACTCGCTCCATGGCGACCCCACTGCTCATCTCACTGAGTACCACGTACCCAAATTGCAGCCTCCTTGATGTTTCTCCTCTATGCACAGGTCCCATGCATGGTTCCTAAACCTTTGCAGAAATATGCTTGGCAATCAAGGTCACAGACTTAAATCCCAGCAGAGGTGACTTCCGCTTTGTTCCAACAGAGGTTGATAGAACAAGTTTCATTTAGTAGGCTAATTGTACCACCAGTCAGTCAAGAGCAACACGTTCAAGTCGTTTGTGGAACCCCCTGTTTTAATGGTTAATAGCATTACTGTTATCATTATAGTTATTTTATTCATATAATTCGTATTATACACACATATCTTTCTGAACCTTATAATTTTATATGAATAGAAACCATTTAGCACCTTCTTAGACACTCACAGGTTTTTCTTGGCCCCTTCTGAGCTCTGCTTTAGTAGTCAAAAATAAAAAAAATGAATACACGAGAAACTCAGTGGCTAATTGGTCAGTACTGAAAAATGCATTGGCAAAGCCAATAGGTCGCACCTACTAAAACTATTGTCTTTGTCAATGTTTTCTAGCCATGTTGTACAGCAGTGCATCTTCAGTGCAGCAAGGCTAAAAGTAATGAAAAAAGTGTTATGAAACGATCAGCACTAGCCACGTCATAACATTTTTTATTGCTTCCACAAGGCAAGACAGGGGGAATGAGGGAGAGAGGAAGGCAACGCAGAGGAAGGGAGGCAATACAGGAGGCAGGAGGCACGGACTCGGGTGTAGGAGCTCTCAGACAACGGAGGGCGTGCAGGAGTGGCTACAGGCAAGCAGGGGCGACCACAGGCAACAGAGGATGAGATGAGCTGAGATCAAGCACATGGACAACAAAGGGTGAGAAGGAGAGGATGGGGTACATAAACGGATAATGGAAGGTGGTAGGGAGGGGCAGCAGGCAAGAAGATGGGCAGATGGACAATGGAGGGTATGAGGGAGGTTCTGGGGGCACGCAGATAGACACTGGAGGCTGGGAAGGAGGGGTTGGAGCAAGCAGATGGACAAAGCAGGGTCAGTGGGTGGAAGGAACACCCGAGCGGGGGGGAGAAGGGCAAAGGGGAGATAACTGAAAAATCAAAACTCTTGTAGCGTGCTTAACAAAATTAAAAAAGTAGCACCTGAGAAAATGTGCAGTGGAAACATACACGTATGACCCAAGCACCAAGGGATAAACACACAGATGAAGGAGGCCTACGGAAGCTGATCAAAAAGAAACAAACAAATGAGAGTAACAGTGAAACGAACCAATGATAGGCAACTGGTGGGCTCCAGGCTCCCTGTCAGCTAACAAACCGTCGTGCAAGAGCATGCACTGTCTTAAATGAAAGCTATAAGGGTCTGTTCTTGCATCATTAGAGGAAGCCTGCCCACTGCCTGGAATCAGATTACTAAGGGGCTGAATATCTTCTCACCCGAACTTAATTCATTCACAATTTCCAACAGTAAGGGTTCCAGAATGTCTATGTTTGATGAAGCTCAATTGGGTTCTAAGCACTATTGTGACATCTTTGGGCCTATTCAAAGAAATATAGTAATGCTAAAGAAGAGCTTCCACATCCCAAGAAAAAAACCACAGAGCAGCAGGAAGGTTTTAATTTCGAAATGTTTTGTGGTAAAGTCACAAAATATATATTTTCCATGAACTTACCATCATAGCTATAACTGCAGATTTGCTGATGTCTATGTTTAGCGACTTGACGGTGGAGTGCGGAACCATACAAATCAAATAAAGAAGATAGAATACCCGTAAATATATAAATCTGTTTATAGTAGCCTTTCTGAAAGCAGAGCAGCCAGTGTCCCGGCGAGCTCTCCCTCTCACACAGAACAGGCAATGTGTGTGAAAGAAACAGAGCGAAACCAGCCGCGCAGAGAGAGGTGCACGAGACCGTATCTTGGTTGACAGGCAGAGCCCAGGTAGACATAACTGCTTATCTAAGACTTGGGTGCTCCAAACAAGACAGAGAAGGTCTGCAGACACTGAGCTCAGATGGTAGACTAGTCTGCAAGGCCAAACTGCATCGGGTGTTTCCCCAGGAGGCTGGAAGGGTGGGGGGGTCTTTTGTTACTTGGTCAGGTTTGTAGCAGTGCAGCAATTATACAAGCATTCCAGAGTTGCTTGTATTCCCAACAGTTTTCAGGCAACAATAAAAGTGCCAAGATAACTCTGGTGACTAATGCACCTGCTGTAGAAAGATCTGAGTTTTGTCTAGTGGCAGTTTTGACACATCTAAGGTAGCGCAAAGAGTTAATATGCCTGCTGCAAAGAACGTGTACTATGCAGATCACAGAACAGTATTTTATGTGCAGTGCTCAGTGGGATACTGCTTTTGCCACAGATAACCTTTTGTCACTGTGCAGAATATAGGTTGCAATTATAACCTACCACAGTGAGCTATGCACTGCCTTCAAATAGCTGCATGCAAACTGCATGGTACAAGTTAGAAAGTTATGTTTTTTCCCCCAGTCTTTGATTATCCTAATATTTCTAAAAAAAAAAATTATTTGGGTAGAAAAAAATATTAGTAAAGTCAACCCTAACCACTGTGTTACATTCAGAATCCTGAGTTTATGCTTCCCTACACCAAACACTCTTAAAAAATGGGTACCAGTGTGGATGATGTGAATCCTACACCTTGCACTCCACTTTGTCTTATGCAACATTTTCTATACACTGATATACACACATATGATTCATTGTCTCTGTCCTGTGTGTGATGTAAAGTGCTCCTACACCTTACGATGGTAAGAGAGGCACTATAAAACAAACAAAATATGTGTGTGAGAGGGATATGGAGAGATGAGAGGCACTGTTAGAGGGTGATGGTGAGGGAATCATTGAAAAGCCTCAATAATGATTGCCGTATCCCAGTGCACTGTAGGGTAATCATTTACTGTGCTTTAAAAACAAATACAATTGAATATATAATGAAAAATGTATTGAAGAATGCACTGTTTTTGCCATTTTTTCCTAAATGTTCTTGAGTGGAGGGCCCAAGTCCCATTGTAGTGGTCAGGCTTGCTTACTCTGCACTTATGGGGGCTGGTCTGACAAAGTTTGCCAGGACTGCTTTGGTTCAACAGTCTAGCCCGACTACTCTGTAAGTAAAGGTGGAGGCTCCCTGATCGCCCGAGATGAAAAACAGTGGGGCTTGGGAAGAGCGAATCTGCTGTCAGCCTCATCTTGCAAAACACAGCCCATTGGGTGGGTAGAGTAAACACCTGGAACCAGACTAGATAAGTTTGTATTGGCCAGGGGCATTTCCACACTGACATTTGAACTGACAAACTAGTTGAAAAAGGTAATTTGCACAAACTGACGAATTTAAAATGCATTTTTGCAATATTTGGTCGATTCAAATTACATTTTTCATTAGTCTTTTGATGGAATGTCAAAGTGAAAATGCCATGCACAGGTGCAAAACTGTGTCATCTGACCCTCGACCTTTGGCAAGAGAATCATTTCTCTCACAAAGGTAAAATGGGTTCATGCACATGTTAATGAAAGAAAATTAAATTAATGTCACATCGAGGACTGCGAGCTATCCGGAGAAAGGCAGCCTTGAAACATTCAATTCCTTAAGGCAGCACAGTAGATTAATATGTTGGTTGCTATAGCTTGTATGTGGCTTGTAGGTATCTGACTCGAGGAGGATGTGTTTGAATGCAAGAGGACCAGTTGCAGCTTGTGAGGGGGGGAAGGGTATGAGAATGTGGCACATCGTGTGCCAGGGAGGCGGACAAAAAAAACAACAACAAAAACAAATTTACCTTCCTTGCCGCCTCCCCCGCACTGTTCCTTGGTCCTCACAGCAGACACAGGCTCCCAGACTGCCCTGCGGCCAATCCTAGCACTACCTAGCAGCATGAAAGCGGCGTTAGGATTGGCTGTCTGAGGCAGAGAGGGAGCCTCTGCCCGCTGTCTCTAACCCGGCAACACAATGCCGGGTTGGAGAGAGCCCAGTGCTCATGTGTGTTTGGCTGGCCAGCCAACCATACATGCGCACTGAGGGGAGTGCTGTGCACTCCCCTTCTGTCCCTGTCACGCCCCATGGCAACACCCCTTTTACAATAAAATGATAATAAACATATTATTGTTTTATTGTAAAAGGTTTGCAGCTGCTGCTGGCAGAGGAGCCGCCGCTGAAGAGGACTGTACTTTAAGAGAGCTGTGGTTAATATTAATTTTACTCCAAAATTTTACAAAAACATAATGGTGGTTTGATTATCAAAACATGTACATTCACACATAAAAGTTTACTTCTACTTTAGGAACAACATTATAATCAGGATTACAGCTGGGAAGTTGCAGTAGTTACCTGGAATACTTGCATATATGAGCCTTCTATGACACATAAAAGCTCTAGTGGTGCATTTATGCCTAGGTGAATGCAAAGCGAAAGTGTATTTATACTTTAACACCTTTTACAACACCCCAGGAATTTTAGAGTTGTTTTCTCACTGGACTCTCCCGATTCGAGGCTTGTTGCTGCTCCTCATAGTGGTGAATGTCAATACAGAGGCTGAATATGTCTTAGAAATGTTTGCTATTATCCACAAGCATGCACGTTAACAGGGGTCACCTACTTAGGCAGACAGGGCCACTCTGAAAGGATCACTACTCCCCACTCCTATAAGGAAATGTTCTCATATTGTATAGCTGTAATCTGTTGCATGAGATCTCTCATTGACTGGGGTAAATGTTATTTATTTTATGAATATACAACATGTATTTACAATTGTGGAGGGGGGAGCTATTCGCAAACTACATTTACTTTTCAGTAGTTCAAAGACATCTGCCTCACCTGTCTTTTCTATGTGAAAGTCTCCACCAATATGGCAGTAATCTTCGCACACATAAGTGTACGATTTATGTGTAAATGTGGGAGGGGCCAGGGGGAATGAATAAGAAAATGGAGAATATCTACACCTAAATGGAAGGGGTTTAGGAAAATGTAAAAAAAGGATTTAGGGAGAGGCACACTACACCCCCCCAAAAAGTAAGAACATTTCTGTCCACAGACTGAACTTCTAAAGTTACTACAGGCTACTAACACCAAATAGATGTAAATGACTCCAGAACAGCCCTGGAATAAGTCAAGCACCTTACGAAGCTACTCATGTACCGCAACTCTCCCAAGGAGAATAATTGAGGCAGGGAATTAAAGTAGCACCCCATGGGAACTAATATTAAAATAATTAAAGCATTTGCATTTTTAAATTAAATGTGAATATATTTGGTTAGTGTGCAAACATATACAACATTATTCATTAATGCCTTTGTTTTAAAATCTAATAGTTAACTTATTTAAAAAGCGTTAGAATATATTTTAAATACTAGTAAAGTTAAAAATAAATTTGGTTAAAGATCAATATTTATAATAAAGGCTAATATACTTAAATCTTTTAATTATAATCAGTTCTTGAACATTTATTTTGAAGAATTATTGTTCTGTAACCTTTTATTATATTAGTTGAAGGTTAAGAATAATGATGTCAAAAATATTTTACATTTAGATCCTACATTAAAATGCTTTTAATATGTATTTTTTCCACAGTGAGAACTCTACCAACTGGCAGGGTTCTCCAGAGATATGTGGAAAGACTACTGGTAGTAACTTTAGATTTGTAAATTTAGTTTTATATGTTTCCACTCCCTGAAGAAAAGGTGTGGAGATTCACAAGTCTACACTTAGGTGGAAATGGTGAATAGCAAAAATGTGTTGACTCACACCTAGGTGTAGTAGTAAATATGCATGTGTGAACAGTCCTGATAAAAAAACATTTGTGCATCTAGTTTCATTCTAAATGTGCAAATAACTTTGAAAGTTGGGGAAATAGATAACAGTGAATTGTGTGCTATATAAGCCCAGCTTATATTTCTAGCTAATGAGGCAAAGTGTTGGGCTTAAATTCTTGTGCCAAATAAATGTATCAGTAGTATAACTTGGTCCACTAGTTAAGTCTTTTTTTGCAGCATGTCAGTGCAAAACCCGTATAGCACAAAATGCATACATGGTATTTTCCTGTTACCATTTCATGGCTTGGGTGAAAGTTCTACAGTGTTGAATACCATTATGAAGTAACTATTTTCGTATTTTGTTGTCTCCCTTGAAAGCCATCTGAAACTGCATAAAGCAGCAGATAAAGTCAGTCACCCAGCATTAGAACATGGCTCAGACTCTTCTAACAAATAACAAACAGGGAGACGGGAGGAAGAAACCCAGATTACACCCTCCTACAACTACAAGTACTCCAAGCTCAAAGTTAAAGCATGGGAAATCCTATACATTCAGTTATGCCCGAAGTAATCCTTTCTTAAGATGAAAGCCCTTACCCATCCAGAGGTATCATGTTTCATCATAAGGCTCCTCCTCAGATATGATTACTAACTTGGGTTGCAATCCTAATATTAAGTAAACTATTTAATCCCTATGTGTTTGTATTTGTGATTTGAAGGTATTCCTTAATATAGTGATGGGCAAAGAAAGAAATATTTAATACTGCCTACTTGTGGCCTATGAACTTTATTATAGTCCACAGTGTGTAGATTAAGAAACGCAGGATAATTGTTTGACCTTGACATGTTTCTACCCAGAAACCTGCGGATAAGCAGGTCAATGGGCATTGATCCAGACCATGATCATCCCTATAAAAATATGTCACAACTTATGATTATAGAATGTTATTTCTATTAAGTAGAAATATATTTGACCAGAAATCCAGTGGTGAGTACGTCTGTCTACTTATGCTCTCAGAATCCAGCCACCTTCCCATTTTTTAGTTAAATGTATCTTTGCATTTGAAACTGTACAGCACTCTGATTTTATTTTGTCAAGGTTCATGATTTATAAATGCAGAAATGTCTCTAGCTTGGAGATGGATGTGCACCTTTATCCGAAGTGCCCCAGCTTCAATGATGTCTGGATCCCTGGTGCTGATTTTTGAGCAAACATGTATCATGTGTGTGCACCAAGACATAAGCCTGGAGGGTTGACAAAAGGACTACGCCCTTGATGATGAAAGGCTACTGCCTTTTTCATGAGTTAAGTAGCATCACCATGGTGGTGCCAGCCTAGTGATCAGTAGGAGTGAGCAGGCCCACTCATGTAAAGGTCTGTGGCTGTGTGCTTAACTCACCCTTGGCTTACAACAATTTAATATGGAGCGCAGTGAAGCATGTGTGTTGTTGCATTGATGTGATGTGTGTATGTGTGCCTGTGAATGGTGAAATACATGAGGGACTCTTGTTTCCATTTTAGGAGACTGTAGAAGCACGAGGAGGTAGTGGAGTCCCACCAGGCATATTTGTGGATTGCTGTATTTCTGTTAGCTGGGTGGGACACACACACTGATGGAGAAAGGGCCAGGCTCTTCAAAGGATGCTCTTTCATTCAGGGAGAGGTCACCTGAAAGGTGCTTGGGCGCATCTCAGGAAGAAGAAGGGGCTGATAAAAGAATCATAAAGAGTCGGGTCGGGATCCCTGGGCTAACCCTTTGATCTAGATATCATTGTGCTGACAACCAGGTGTGAATCTCTAGTCACTCCCCTGGCCTGTGATGCGGGCTATAAGATTTGGAGTTGCCTCTGCTATGACAGACTGCCTTCTGGACATTTCAGAAGGTAGCAAACCCCCAACACAACCTTCTAAGGCACAGACCCTAAATCACATTCGACATGTAGAGATAGACTGTAAGAAAGGGACCTCCGAACACCCCAAAATTGTCAACTATCAAGCAGCCAGACAGGCTGTGTGAGAATGAGAAGCACTGCAAGACTTCTGCCTGTGACCAGGACTGGAGGCTAAGGCCTCCCAGTGTTCAAGCTGGATGAAGGGATATCACCCAGGGAAACTCAAGTCATTTTGCTCCAAGACCAGTGTACCCTGTGAGGAAGAGGAGAGAGCAGGAGGGAGCGAGGTCCAGTGGAGGGTTCCTGGCGAGTGGATCCCTGTAGCGAGATGTCAGGAGACGGCTGCCGCACAAATTGGGTCATCACCCAAGTGCAGGTTCAAATTGGTGGCTGTATTTGCCAGTGAGGTTTACTGTGAAGTTAGCCGTGTTTTCACCAATCCGGTTGTTACCGGTGTGCAAAGTGAAGTCAGCATCCATGTATACCAAAGGGGACCACTGTGCCGATTACTGCTGTGCGATTGGTCCATAGCCCATGTGTGGCATGAAGTCTATGACCAAGTATGCCATAGGGGGCCGCCGTGAAGATTACTGCCATGCTCATTGGGCTGTCGACCATGTGCAGAGTGAAGGCTGTGACCCCATATGCCAGAGGGGCCTGCAGTGAAAAGGACATTGCTGATGTGTACTTAGGGTCATTGCACAAGTGTGGAGTGAGGTCAGTGACCCCGATATGGCAAAGGGGGTCCACCAGAAAGGACAAGGACCAATGCCTGGTTCAAGCCATCATTGAGCGGAGAGGCTGCTGTGGTGACCTGTGTAAGGATCACAACTTGAGAAGTTCTGCCTCCCACCTATGGGAAGGATCAGACAAACTTACTGTCTCACTGGAGGAAGTGCCGTGGATGCCCAGTTGTTGCCCCTAAAGAGCTGTGAGTGCTACTCACCAACATCAACTCCTGCTCCCCTCTGTGACGTCCATGAGGGAAATGATCCCAGGGACTCCAGTCACACAACGGTGTTCATAGGGTCAGAAGACCCTTGAGGAACTTGTTATGCCACACAGCGCTTGTGACGCTGGAGCACTTTTGACTTTTAAAAGAGTCTGAGTGGGACTCCTGATACTTGGACGACTAGTGGGGCCTAACCTGAATATCGCCTATAGTGAATGAGGAATAACCTTTACTACTAGTGAGAGGGAAGTGGGACACTAGGACCCACCTATAGCGCTTACCTCTGGGGACTGTGTGTATTACTAGTGTATGGTATATTTCAGTTTGTCTTTATATATAAATACCCCTTTTTTCATAAAAGCGAGTATTTGATTGGTCAGTCATTTATTGCTGCTCCTGAGTACATTTTGAGTTGTGAGCCTGTGTTCACTGCTCTGCATCTACTTCCCCTTCCAAGTCCACCATATTCCCCTTCTATGCCACCCCCCGAAAAGCTTTGGACTGCTCGACCCACGCTACTATTGAGAGTCAAGTGCTGAAAGGATACTTGCCTTGTTGCTTAAGACCCATAGTAAGATTGGCAGTTTGACATCAGGAGTAAAAGGCCTCCAGTTTTGGCCCCAGTAACTCCTGCTTGCATTTAGTTCTCTGAAAGGGGGTCTGGCATACATACATACAAACATACATACATGCACTCATAAACACATACATATATCATTCTATTTTCTTTAGAACTCCTTCAGACTGCTAAGGTTCTCTGATGATCTAAAAGAAGGAGTTTGCACTATTTAAAACATTTTAAGTAAAATAAAAGAGAAATGAAGAATAACGGCCTCTGGTGGAAAGGGCATTATTCAATAAAATGTCCCTTTCCCTCAGTATAGTAGATATCTATTTCGTATCTGGGTTGTGCATTTAGGATTTCATTTAGCAAATATCCCCTGCTTTTGGTCCTGAATCTTTTGATACTATTATGAAGGTGACCTGTTACATATGTAGTATTCAGCAGGTGGTAAGGTTAACATCCTTTTGTCACTAGGTTAGCAGACCACTCATCTTTATTCCAATAGCTGTCCTCACACCTATTGTTAGCTAATCAGTTTTTAAACGACATTGTTATTCCTCTAAAATGCATTGCTCTTTTTTGTTTAAGTTCCAGCAGAAGTATCTCATGTTTCTGTATCGATTTTGTTGGCTGTTGGTGCTATTGTACCATGTGAGCATAACAATTTCAACATTATTAGTTTTTTCAATAATGTATGTAGTCATTGTCTTGTCTTCATCTTGTGCTATTTTAGTCTGCTACCTAGTCAACATCTTACAATCCCTGTGTCTGCTTTCTCTTCCTTCCTGGACATCCATGACATCTTCATTTTCAGGAACATCTTTCTCTCTTTTCTGAAACCCTGAAATTCTTTCAAGCCTCAAAGCTCCTATAGATCTAGATGACTTTGCCGACTTCTGTATTTCACCTCCCTCCCTTTCTTGTTATAGATTTGGAAAGGGCAGTGGTACTGCATCCATAAGCCTACATTGATTGACAGAACGTACTGCAGGCCCACCAGTAAGATTTCCAACACCACGGTAGTACTGAAACTCTAACAACACAAGTTGTTGATGATGCCCTGATAATCACTGACAAGAGTGGCTACTGTCGTCTCATTCTGTTCAATCATCTGATCAACTTTGACAACATTGATCATGAATACCTGTTCAACACTGTCACTACCTGCAGGCATACTGGGAAGGTCTTAATTGAGAACTATTTTGTAGTTTCTTAGTAGGTGGACATTGTTCTATGAAATGGCCAATCCATTACTGAGGCACAAGGAGAAATATTTACCTAAATGTGGAGGTATTGAAAGGGTTGTAGATGATGTGACACTGGTGTTTTTGTGATCGAAGAGGACATTTTGAGGTCTAGGAAGATATACTTTGTTTAAACTAAATGAAAATGATGCACATGGCAAATTCCTGCCCTTTTCAAGAGTAAAGGAATAAGAGGAAGCTGTGGGCAAGGAATAGGATGAGCTATTGAACAGCTTGTACAGGTTGAAGAATGGATGGTAAGGTGGGGGCGGATCTCATATGTCGAGTCAGTCCTAGTGAGCAGAGGTGGAGGTTGAGTTGATGAAGGTGGACAGATTCATTGGGCTGTTGATTGTTGTAACTGTCTTTACATAAAGCTCTCTAATAACACAATCCCCAAACATTAGTCCATCTTGAATACAACAGTGTGGTTGGCGAGTACCCACATTGACCAACACCATTTCTCGCCATCCCTGGTTGTGAATTATTTGCACAGTCCATGGGCCGATCGCCTTCATTGTCCATGACATTGGTCACTATTAGCCAAAACTAAATTTATTGATAAAACAATTGTTCTGGAAACCGGTCATGTTCCTTGTATATAATCTTCATGAGCGGTTGACACTTCATGAGTTAAACTCAGTCTCTAGATAGACACTTAGCACATAGGCCAGGCATGAGAGTATCTGTGCAATATTCTTCTGAGAAAGTAAGAAACCATTGTCTTCAGTAGTTTTCGTTAGTAGTATAAGATTTAACCATCAATCAATCTGGGCAGTTGTAGGACTAGGTCACCTTGGTAAAGAGAAATGTAGCCACTAACTTCCAATCAGTGGCACAACAAAGATCCTGCAGTACTTGCGGTGGAAACCACTGAGCTCCAGGAGTACCCCTCAGCACAGTCCCCTGGCCTGAGAGCTCCTGAGTGAGTCCAGAGAGGGGCCCCTCCATGTACTTTGGAGGGGGGCCCTCAAGTTTTGTTATGCTACTGCTTCCAATCAAACACCAAAAGATACTTTCTTGAAGAGAAAGCAGGATTTTCTCTGGATCAGAGCATGCTATTTGGGTTTGCTTGTTTGGAATAAATGTTAATTAAATTGTAATTGGAAGTCTTAGAAAGAATTCATGTTATATGGCGCCTACAAACACATTCAGTAGAATCCTTTTCAAGATGGTCCAAAGGAATTCATGTGTATTATTAGTAGTAGATGAAAAGAAAAGAGCAAGTAATGGCAAAGGTAGAGACTATTTAGGGTTGCGGTGCTGTTGTGGCATGTAATTGGAATACATAATGCACCTGATGTTCTTATGTATGAGTATGTAGTCCGTGTATGTTTCTTATAAATATGGATATGCTGACTCATGTAACTCAAGTATCTCTTCTGTTCCACAGTTGAACGGGAAAGTATTGCAGATTACTGTGTTCTGGGTCAACGGCCTGCACACTTGCCAAATATGACACAGATGGGAAATCTGAAGACAAGTGAACCATCACCTCATAGCCCACTGCACCACAGTGCACCCATCAGGAGTCAAGTGCCAACCCTGCAGCCGCTCATGAGTCCTGGAATCCTGTCTCCTCAACTCAACCCTCAACTTGTCAGGCAGCAGATTGCCATGGCCCACCTCATCAACCAACAGATTGCTGTCAGCCGGCTCCTGGCGCACCAGCACCCGCAGTCCCTCAACCAGCAGTTCCTGAACCACCCACCCATCCCCCGAGCAGTCAAGCCAGCAGAGCCCACAAATTCATCCGTGGAGGTCTCACCAGATATTTACCAGCAAGTGAGGGATGAGCTGAAGCGAGCCAGTGTATCACAGGCTGTCTTCGCACGAGTAGCATTCAACCGAACGCAGGTAATACTATTAATCTTCGCCTACTGAACTATTTCTCATTCTTATAGATCCTAAATGATATAAAGGAACATCAACAACCCAGTCCAACAGTCTCTATTCATAGTTGTCAAGGCACGCTTTCTAGTGTGATCACGAACACAGGAGAGTTTGGCCTTGGCAAATAGTGATCTATTTCATGATCCATTTCATGGTGTAAGATTTCTCCTCCACATTTAGAGTGTTCTCTTCCGACAGACCAGAAAAACTTTTACTAGTTCTCTTCACTTGCAGAAAGAGATTTTTGGACTGAGGTGTTGGTGTTCTTTTCTAACTCCAGGACACTTTTATCAGTGGGTTATTTTGGGAAGCTGTCCTTGGCTGTGTCTTCTTCCCTCTACACAAATTACATATTGTTCACATATTGCTTCGCTCTTACACTGTGGTGGTGTCTCCAAGAGGCCATCTCCCGGTAGTATTGTTCACTCACTGATTCATTCAGAGCCTAGAATGGAGTTCAATGCAGACCATAACCTGGCAGTACCCTTTCCATATTTAATCAAATTGAGCCAGGATGATAATACCTCTGAAGAACAGGTGTTATGTAAGGACCTCCAGGTTAATCCTCTTCAAAACATGCATCACTTGGGGAAAAACCGGAAGCTGAACCAGGAACATATTTAACTTACCTTTCACTGTGTACCTCCTTCATTGTGATTTTATTTCTGCTTCTTATTTTAGTTCCACAGCCACTTCATGCCCTCTGCATCCAGCACCTATTTTTTTTTCTATTAGTTATTATACTCGTGGGGCATTGCAAAGAGTCCTTATGGAGCCTTACCTTACACCAATACCTCCTTAGGCTACAGTTGTTCTTCTTTTCCTCAACGTTTTGAGAGTTTTTTTTCTTTTTTGTGTCCAATTGTATCCGTTCTTGCATTTATAAACTTTCCTTTAGGAGATAATTGTTACCATTATCATAAAGGTGTTGTTTCCTGTATGAAATGTCAGTGAAGGTAAGTCGACGAGAGGCTCACAGTGGATCCATAGGGGGGCCCTCTTTATGGAAGGGGGAGATGCAACATCTATTAGAGCATTAGAGCATTTTTTACTCAAAATGCTCATGTGGGAAACCCCACCTCTACCATGGTAGCAGCAAGTGGCTCCAACGCTAGAACATGTTAAACGGACAATATCTCATCCCTACTTTGAAAAGGATACTAAGGGGGAGATAGGAAAGATGAAACTTCACCCAAAAAGCAAAATTCTACCAAAAGTACTTCAGATGTGCTACAGATCTCGCGGAAAAAAAGTAGATGTTTGCTTTGAAGAAGATTTTTATCCTCGGGTGTAGGCATTTTATCAGCACAGTCAGAACTCTAGTGTAGAGCATTGATGACTCAGTGCTTTGGGTAGATTTAGAAGCCCCATAAAGAATTTCATGAATGCCGTGGATACAGCTGAGGCACAAAATTGGAGAAGGAGATCTTTAAATCGTGTTCCTGCATGAAAAGTGAAAAGCAGTGATCTCTTTATCCCTCCTCTGGATTTCACCAAATTAAACTTGCATCTTTGAGGAAAGCTAAAGATGAAAAACACTGAAACAGGGAACACAACGTAGCGAGGAAGGAGGCAAGAAAAGGAAATAAACAATTTGCCTTCTTGCTAGGTTTCTGGGTAGCTTTGCCATTCATGCAATACAAACCAGAAACATTATATATAGTCGCACCTATTGATGTCTTCACACAGCTACAGAGCCATGGCAGGCCATAGAGTAGTATAAAACTTTATTTCAGCAACTATTCCATACCCTACTGAATGACACAAGCATTGGCAAGGCAAATTAGACTTGCTTTGTAAATGTTCTCAGTCGCTGCTATTGGCTTTAAAAAAGCACCAGTATTGGAAAAGCCCGTAGTGGTCACTGGCCAACTGAAAAGTATAGAAAACAATGTTTTCAAACTTTCTAGATGGCCACCATGTTATGTGATGCAACGTGATAAGGCAGCAAGGTTGAAAACTTGAAAGTTCTGCAAATCAGTGTTTTTATACTTTCAAGATGGCTACCTTGGTGCTTCGTGACTTTCATGGTGCAAAGTGGCAGCAATCTTCGAAGTATGAAAACATTATTTCATATACTTTGAAGATGGCTGTCACTACAAGTGGCTCTGCTAATCAAGAGTGTTTTAAATACATCGGGCATTGATGAAGCCAATCATGTCAGCCAGCTTAGAGTACGAGAGGAGCAGCTGGGGAGGGAGTTAAGTCGGGGGAAATGGGAGTATCAAGGCCATCACCAAGCACTTTATCTGGTGCCGGGCACTGTACAGAAGATTCAGTCTTATTTCTGAATAGTACTGGTATGAGGGTTAGGAGTAGAGAGATGGGGAAGAACGATGGTAGAAATTAAGGGCCTGATTACAACTTTGGAGGAGGGTGTTAATCCGTCCCAAATGTGACGGATATCCTGCCCACCGTATTACGAGTTCCACAGGATATAATGGACTCGTAATACGGCGGGTGGTATATCCGTCACATTTGGGACGGATTAACACCCTCCTCCAAAGTTGTAATCAGGCCCTAAGTGTTCTAGATGTGGGAAAAACAAAGTGATTGGAGGTGAGGGGGGTCATACAAAAAAAGGAGCAGGGAAGTTAGATTGACAAGAAAGCCTTCCAATCATGATCAAGGGACTAAACAAAACCTAAGTAGTATTGTGTATAATGTACTCTGTGACCGATAGCTCAAGCTTCCTGTAGCAAGACCACAAAAAGGAGATTGTTATAGAATCCACCATCATTGCTAACGGCAATCAAATACAAAGGTAAAGTTGATCCTGTGCATACTTGCCCCTTCCCACTTCATACCAGGTGGTATTCTTCTCCCATTCATATGCACCACAATGCAAGCTCAACTGAAGACATTCACTTCAGCTGACATCATGCTGATGCATGGCTACACTAACTTCTACACACAGTTTTATCTTGACCGCATAGTAGGCACCTTCCATGGTGATCTAAAACAGAAGCTAGTTCATCTACTTTGACTCAAAACAGGTCAGTCTTTGACCCTTGAACCTATTTGAATGCCAATTACTGACTGGCAAATTTGTACTGATCTGGCTTCACGATAGAACACATCTTTTCTTTCTACATTATAATGTCTACCTCTACTTTTGAGTATATATATTGTTTTGCCACTTTAAATATCTAGATGCTATATTCTGGTCTAAATACCATTGAATGAGGATCCATTCAGCAGCCTGTACAGCTCCCTGGTGCCATCTAGGGCCTGGTTCTTTCTGATAAAAAACTGCAAAAATGTAAGTGAACAAATAATGAGTAAAACAAGGGAAGTTTACAAAGGGATGTTTGTGTGATGCTGGGTGCCTCGTGATTGTGAAATACAGATCTGTGAGTGAACAGGCATGTTTCATACAGGTATGTGCATATCAATAGGATAAATAAACCAAGACTCTGAAAGGAATCAAACCAGACCTGCTAATGAGAATGTTCTTTAAAATAGCCAAGGCATCAAACCTGTGGTGTAGATATCAGTAGTACAGTAGGTGTATTGGCACTGGAGCCCAGGCGCGTGAGAGGCGCTCTGGGGCCTGATTATAGATGTATTTGTCTATTAATCGGGGTTCTTTGCTAGTTGGAGGGCACGTGGCATGTTTGATACACCACTTCCTCAAACCCTCAAGACAATGAACACAGCACATTACTAAGCCAATGACGCCCTTTACCAGAGGTGATATTGTCTAGTCAGAGGTTTGTACACTTTTCCTGAAACAAAAAAGTTAAAATATTTAGGGCCATATGTACGAACACATTTTCCCATAGATACAGAATGGGCAAAACTGCTTGCTACATCTGGCCCTTAGTTCCTTACAATAACAAATCGTGTGATCCTGCATGAATCACGTTATCTATCGCTTTGCCCGTACCCAAAACTAAGCATACCTTTAGTTTGCTGTGTGTGGTGCAAGGAAAACACATTCATCACCACGAAACAAGGCACAGAGGAATGCAGATATTCACATTTTCGAGTCAAAGACCTGCTTATGCATGACCCCTCCCAGCTCATCTTGGCCTCTTTGAGATGGACGAAAACATCCTAGGACCCATATCACAGAATAGGAGATAGAATTCCTCACTCAGTAATAAGTAATGCTTGTTACGAGTATGGACTAGACCCTCAGGTAACGGTGAGGAGTTTTTTCTCCTGAAGAAGCTTGTCCCATCCACTGTATTAAAATATATTTTTTCTGGCTGTATTATTAATTCCTGATGATTGTTAGCCCTGATGTTTGTATTTAGCTGCTAAATGGATTGATGAATGTATTCTACTGCCTTTATTTTTCCTGGTTGGCAGTAATTACCGTGATTGTAATTTCAAACCAAAGGAGTTAATGTGTAGTTGCAATGTTGCCAGGTAGCAATCCACATTATTCAACCACACAAATTAGGCAACCATATTTTTCTGAAATTCTGTCTGTAACTGAAATTTTACTCAAATTTCCGTGAAATATAGCTTAGCATTTCCACTGAGAATTCTATTAAGGCTGCATTTTAGATTAAAAAAGGCTGATTATTTCACTTAGGATATAGCAAAGAAACCAGAAGTTCTGGGAAATCCTGGGAAACTGCTGCAGAGATAAATCATTTTGGGTGAGTATTCAGTTGACCAGCGGGAATCCGGTGGAGGTAGGCCAAGAAAGAGTTATCTGGAGAAGCAGAATAGTTCTTACTAGATCAGTGCTTTAAAAAGGCAAATCGGACATAGTGAATACCATGTCACTCATACGAGTATTTATGAGCATTGACCCCTCTGTTCATAGAAAGGCGGGAGTAATCTAGTCCACAAAAGGCTGGTGGGCATTCAATGAGCGCGTTGTGACCACCCTCCGAAATCTAAGTTCTCTTGAGAGAGTAATCAAGTGCCATCAAATACTGCTGTGTCCCTGAAAATGCACCTTTCATGGACTCAACAAAGAGGTGTAAACAGCTTGTATACAGATACAATCTTTAAACCAGTTTGTGATTCTTTGGAAAAACTTCAGGCAGACTAGATACAGATAAGCATCAAAAAGTATGATGCTCAAGGTCATTCTTGAGGTTTTGCAGCATTTTAAAAGAAGTGGTGTGTTACTGTTACCCAACTCAAAGGTACTAATTTTATTGCCGTCCAAGGTATGACAGGCTAAGGTATCAAAAACAATTAATTTATTGAGCTATACTGAATGTAAGTCAAGATGTGTACTACTGAAATATTGCCCTTCAAGAATATTATAGCAAAAATATAATGAACCAAAATATCATGCCAATAGGAATATATTGTTGAGTATAGAGTTACTATCGTTAACTCCACATCTACATATGTTGAAAATGTAAGTACAAACTGTCAAGGTACATACAATAAATACTGTATAGTAAATAAATACTACCTCTGGTTTAAGAGGTCAGGAATGTTGAGGAAGAAGAAGAAAGTATGCAGCACCAGTTTCTTTGGTTTACAGATCCAATCCTTCACATAGACACTCAGCAGCAAATAGGAAGCTGCTAAGAGCATAAACTGGGGGCAGAGGATGAATGCTGTAAATACTTTGGGGTGTAAGTGTGAATGCTATCACTTCTTCCACCCCTGGTATTTTTTTGAATTTATGGCCATGGGAGTACCAATGTTGTGACAAGGTGTTGGAATCTCTCTTTATAGTTGAGAGCAAAGCATTTGAAAGGCATCAAGATGTGTTCGTAATCAGCAGGGCATGCTCATTGTCCTGAATACACCGTCATTAGACCTAAGATTACCCAAGGGTTTTTTTTTAATTAGTGTTTCTGCCCAACGCTCTTGTTGCAGGACAGGAGCAGTGGCAGGCAGGATGCTCTAAACTGCACATGTCAGTTTGGCTGGCTGTCTTATGACGGACAGCCTGAAATGGGCACCTCAAGCTCTCCATCCCAGGCTGTCTTAGGGAGCTTAGTGGAGAGCAAGCACAGACCTCCAGGGCCAGAATGAGCAAATTACCAATCCTCTCCTTCCAATCCTGACACTTCGCTTGTGGTGGATAATAGCATGACAGTAGCGTCTGGATTAGTTAGTGGAGCTCCACAGCAGACTGCAGTCTCAGAACACCGAGGAAAACGTTCACCAGTGGGTAAGTACCTTTTATTTTTATTTTATTTATTGTGAACGTTAGTGTAGTTCTATTGTGGGCTTTTGGGGGGAGGGGTTGTTTTATTATGGGCTTTTGAAGAGAGGTGGTGTTTATTTAAGGGTTTTGGTGGGAGGGAGTGTTTTATTTTGTTTTTTTCTCTGGGGCACTTTGCTCACCCGACCACTTTCTAAGGTTACCAGCTGCCCCTGCTCATATGTAATGATGCACATGTGCTGATGACTACACCAAGTGGTGGACTGCATACCAGAATGGTAAACAGAATAATTTACGGTTGTCTTGTGTAATAAGTCAACTGCATCTGACTATCATACATGCAAGTCCACACGCACACAGAGTCCAAGAGAATTTGTGTAGTGCACATGTGATTGTAACCCTGAAAAAGCTTGCTGGTCAGGGTGGCACATGTGGTGAGCGCTGTAGGAATGCTTAGGGAGGCAAAGAGGAGAGAAGTGCAATGACCCAAGGCCAATGTTTTCTCTATTTCATATTCTTCTTGAAGAATTTGTAATGTGATTTCGAATGTGGTTGCCAAATGTATCCATGATCTCGCCAGTGATTTTATCTACAATACCACTACTGGGAGTCAGTTAGTGGTTCTCAGGTTAGTGCCTGCTTCCCCTCCTTGGTGTGTCTTTTGGTACCCCTAGCACTACATTTGGGACCCTTGCTGTCAAGGGTCATGAAGCCACCCGCATCAACAGGAAGTAAACAGAATTGGAAGTCTCAGTTCCTTTTCTATAACTTCTAGCCCATCCCTTTCTTTAAGCTCTAAGCACATTTGGGAATCCGTTAAAGGGCTATGGGTAGGATAAGTGGTCCTCCTTCTGGTGTTATCGGTGGTTAAATAGTGTGTGATGACACTTCCTTTACCAAAAGAATTTTGGTGACTCGAGGTCCATGAATGACGGCTGTGATGTCATTAATCAGTTAAGGGTGCCAAGTTGTTGTTGTGTGACAGCTTCATTTGCAATGTTTTTTTTTCAGTAGTATATGACAGTCATGTTGAAAACGTATTTATGAGCTATGGATACACATGGCGTGGTAGAATATAGTTGAGTGATTTGCGAATCAAGTAAGACTTAGAAGAAACAGTTGGAATCCAAAGGTGGTGTCTGTTTTTCAAGCTCCCATCTCACGCATGACTCGGCCCAAGGAGGGGAGGCCTCGGCAGGCTGAAACAGACACAGCTTGTCTCTGCAGCTGAGGAATCTTTCATTTAGAAATATTCTCCGAATAAGAAGGCGGAACAACATGCACTTTGCGGACACACTGTGCTAATTACTGTATGCAAGAAATCACTCCCGAGGACCACTTGCACCTGAACTAAAAATCCGATATTCACCTTCACCGCAATCCAATCTGAAACTCAGTTGAAATAGATCTATTATAAGAAAATATCTATTCGCTGCATAACGTCCAATTTCTATTTTCATTTATTAGTATTTATGACATTACTGTGTATTATCGAGATACTTTAAAGATTCTGAAATCAAGAAGAAATTAAGGTATTAATTTCTTCCATCTGATTGTTAGATAGAACCCAGTGGAGTAGCCTAAGGTAGAAGCTTGTCCGGACTGCTAGAACAGGTGCATGATACTGCCCCATACATCAGGCTAGAGGATAGGGTCCAGAAGAACGGAGCCACCTGGGCAGATCTGACTCATTAATTTGTTTACATTTATTTTACGATTTTTAACTGACGTCCAGCACACGATTGCAGTCAGGTCTGAACAAATATTTGGAGTGGATCTCCGGTTCAGTGCAAGAATTTTCAGACTCCATGTAAAATAGCATTTTGCTTTCAGTACAAAATCGTTGGCGGGTAATGTCTCACTAAGGTCTCACCCCCTCCATATACCAAAGCCAAAGAAAGCCTATATGCTTGGCAATGTATAGTAATTTGGCCCCACCGCTAGCTGGTGCTGTAATGCTGCTACCTTACATCACCTTATGGAATTAGTGCCAGATTTATTCTTCAGACGGAGGATTGCTGGTGTATGTTGCCTCCATGGTCCCTACTGGTGAAGCGAAGAAGTCACCTGTCACTCATACAGGTGAAGCATAGGGACCAACAGTCCCACGTGAAATTGAAAAGCAGAGGTGAAATGACAGCACCTTTCCAGACTCTCCATTTTACTGGTGCTTTGATTCAAAGCGAAATATCACCATGGTCTGGGAACAGCCACAAAGATATGACGTTACCCATTTAAGGGCAAGGTCTTGGACCTTGTCCTCTGTCATTTTGTACAGCACTGTGGCTGTGCAGCATGGCTAAAAGCAAAGTTGGAAAAAAAGTACTATGACTCAACCAGTGCTGGCCGCATCGTACAGCTTTTTTTTCCGTATGGCTGGTGGGGATGGGCAACAGGGACAAAGGAGGTCAGGAAAGAATAGTAAAGAAAGCTCTATGATGTGGCCAGCATTGGCTGCGTTATAGCACTGTTTTTCTTTATGGTGGGTGGGGGGCAACGCAGACACCGAAAGGGTGGGAGAGAAGAAGCAACAAAGACAACAGGAGAGTGGGGTTGAGGTTGGGAGGCAAGAAGCTATATGTATATGAGTGCGGCAGACAATAGGGTAAGAAGCAACACGGGCAAGAGTGAGAGGTAAAGAAGCAAAACACACAATGAGTGAGGGTGGGGAGGAAGCAACATGGGGTGCGATGGGAAGAAGCAACGAGGGTGGAAAGAATAATGAAAATAGTACCCAGATCACAGCGAGCAGTGGTTGGACAGCTGAAGGACACTAAACAAACTAAATCAACCAATACTCGGTCCATGCTGCAAACGAGCAAACAGAAAGTGACATTGGCAAGCATGACCAATAAGGAAGCACCAAATAGGAGTAACGATGAAGTCAACAATTGGTAAGCAATGGGCGGGCTTCTTTCCCCTCATAGAAAACAATACATCTCGCAGCGACAGTTCATGCACTACCTGCAAGTGGCACCTAAAAAAGAGGCATTAAAAATACCTCTATTCTACGAATTTGACCATTGAGACTCTGTACTTTGGTATCTTCTGGCCATCTATAAATACTGATAATGATCCTATGAACATTGGCTTTTAATGTGCCATAAAATAAATGAGTCCATTACAAGACTGCTGTATTTTGGCTTGTTTTTCCTCCTCGAGAGTTACACATACTGGGGACACCAGTAGCTCTGGGGACATCGGAGTGAATTGCAGGAGCACAAGTTGACTCTTGAGGGTCTCCTGAGTCATTATTTGGGTACATTGTGAATACTGCATTTGATACTTCTAGTAATTCCTGATTTTCTCCCCATTTCAACGCAGCTGACAAAATGAAAGAATGTCGGTAGTGCTCCTATTACATGTCCCATAGGAGTTTGGTCAAGTCTTTTGGTTTCCACCAGCCAGTAGTGTGCTATAGTGTTTTACACTGTGTGTGTTTCCATTTATATGTAAGCCTTCAGCTCCCATGCCTCAAGCCTGAAAATGTGAACTAAAGACAGGCAGTGTTACTAGGTGGGAAAATCCCCCATTTCTCTGTGCATTTAACATTCATACAAGGACATGGTGCGTTTTTGCAACCAAATAGGATCTGTGCAGTAATAAATGCAGATGACATGAAGCAATGATGATTGCACTGGTTTAGCATGTGTCATTACCGCTTGTCCAGAGGTTTGCTGGAGGCTTGCAACTCTAGCTACATGTGAAAATTGTATTACAGCCCTGTGTATTGGAAGCTAAAAGCACAACTCGACCCCTTGCTAGCACGTAAAAGGAGAGGTTCTACTCTCAGTCATTGTACAAACACCTTAGACACTATTGAGGCTCCTCCTGGTGTTTCGTGACACCTGGGACATAGCTCCAGGGGGTGTTTGGGGTGTTACAAACCCCTAATTAATGTATTTCATGATAAATTGCTGGGTGCAGGTGCTTTCAGTAGGGTACAGTGAGGTGTCTGTCAGATTTCACCAGGAATTTTTATACACACAGACTAAAACACACACACATACTCTCTGTCTCTCTGTTTGCAAAGAGAATTTTAAAAATGCTGATTATTTCACAAAATAATGAGTTTTCTATAATTTAGTACTCCACCAATGGCATTACTCTCCCTTTTGACTGCCCCTTAAGACCCTCTTGTGATCCCTGCTTGTTGTATAATGTATTTTATTGAACAATATGGGGTGTATTCAGTATGATTGTGGGACATGTTTGCAACACAAAAGTGACGCAAACCAGCCCAAAATCTTTTTTTTCCAAATGTACTTTCTAACGCAGAACTTGTTTTGAGCTGGAAATTTGAAGGTAATGCAAAGCTGTGCACAGAGCCGCTTTGCATCACTTAGCACAAAGCAGGTGCTTCCTTTGTGGTGCATGGGCATTCCCATGTAACCACCCATGATTTCAGAGGCAAACTCCTATTTACTAAAAAAAAGTAGACAGAGTTTTACTTCAAAAATAAATGCCCATTTCAAATAGGCCCTATCAAGGAGAAATGTTTTTATCTCTCCTTTCTTTTCCGACTTTGCATGTGTGCTGCACTGTGCAGCACACATATAAAGTGGGAAAAGTCTAAGCATTGTATTTTGTACTTCAGGGGTGACAGTCCAGTGCAAAGCCTATGCTAGACTTACGCAGACACCCTTTGCATTATGGTGCAAAAGTGTGCGCATGGTGCACGGCTACCTGATTGTGCCCCGGCGCTAGGAAGAAGGGAGGATAGTGCCATATCTCTGTAAATATGGCCATTTTCTGCTTTCTATTACTCACGCAACACAGGATTTTAGCTGCTGTACTGAATTTGGTAAGTAGACTGCTATGTGCCAGTGTGATTGATGGGAAATCTGAAGTTCACACCCCCTCAATCTTACAGACCAAGCTACCTGGGTGACACTGTTTGACAGGTCAACAGATGTAGCATGCACAGGTCAGAAAAAACATTATTTTTTAAAAATCTGAAATTGCCCTTCTATTAGCTGCTATCCGGAAGCATATCTGCTGCAGGTGGTCTTGTGCGGCCCGTGCACCCTCACTTCACACCTGGCGCACTCTGCACTGCTTTAAGAAACTACCTCATGGCTCATTAAATCACAATTAAATGCAATCCCGATCATTTGTCTTCCTGGTAGGAAGATACATCTGAGGGTGGGAGGCCTAATTTGCTGCAGGTGACAAGGCCGAATGGATTCAGCTGCATCGCTTCACTTTCTGGTTGTTTTCCGAGGTCGATTGGTAGCGGCAGCAAATTCTGCAATGTAGCGCAGCAGATGAGAGTTGCTCTGTGTGGCTGAGGTGGGCAGGTGATACCTTGGGCAGTACAGGGTAGGGGGACGAAGGAGAGTGAGATGACCACCCTTTTCCTGTCCGTGAGCCTGGCGACTCTTTTAACAAATACCCCGATGGGAAATGGCGAGCTGGAACGGGTGCACATATATATAGTTTGCCCGCGACTCTCGGTCTCACCACCCTGCTTAGAGAATTATGTGGACTTTGTGAATGGTTGAAATGGGCCGCAGCGCGCGGACACTAACTGAAGACAATTTGCACCTTTTCACCTGCCGCAAATCATAGGGGCACTTTCGTCTTTTTGTACATGATTATATTCCCGTTTCAGGCTTAAACCAAAATTTCACCCAACGCATGTTTCATCCACAAAGCCAAATTAGGGCCGAACATTGCGTAACGTCCTCACTGTTCCAGAGTAACTAAAGAGACGAGCAGGTACTTTCCCATTAAAAATGCTGAGAAGTGATGGTACTCTTCCTCTCAAATTATAGAAGTGCAGGTGCTCGGTGCCTGGCAGGACCTGCCAATTAAGGTGCATTCACCTGCACAGAAACTAGCAGAAGTACCTAGTGTGTCGTGCAGGGAACCCTTCCCACATCGGCCTTACACGTGTTATACTCTTCAAACTCACTAATATTCAAAGCCAGTCCCACAGACCTGGGACATGAAATCGACTCCCTTAACACATCACCCAGTGAAGAGCTGATATTACACAACGGCAGAGAAGGTGCGCAGGAAACGCCTGCACTGAGCCTACGAGGCAGTTCTCCTTATGAACCCCCATCCCAGGGATCTTTTTTGGGAGTTTGCACTTGAACTCCTCACTTCTATACCATCACTTCTCATCCCCTCTCTGTCCCATGTTCAGACTGGCCTATAGGGCAATCAGGCAGTGCCGGATAGGCTGATCTGACAGATCAGTCAGTATGTGGGGGGCTGCTTTTCTTTAGAAGTTTGTGGGCCCGTTTTATAGTCAGATGGGCCGCTTTTTACTGTTGATTTCTGTGATTTTACCACAAATATCACCTGCAGCAAACACAAATGCATGCAAACTCCCCAGCAAAATACTATACAGCTGTCTTTACAAGTTAAAAATTGTCCTAATTTGCAACTGTGGGCCATTTTTGTAGCTATCTGGTTCGGTAATGGGGGCCACATTAATTTTAGTGCCCAGGCCTTTTTTTTGTTCCAGTCCAATCCTGCTCTGCTCTCACTTACTCATCAAACTCTTACAAACACCATCACATACCCATTCTCACAATGCACTCTCCTTAATCTTCATGCTCACCATTGTCCTCGCTAGCATCTCTGCTCACACTTTTTCCTCCTCTTTCCATCTGTCTCACCAATCTACATTTGCATCAGTGCTTTAATGGAAATACCGCATTATGGTACTCGCTAGTTAGAGTACCTGCTGAGATGTGACAACACTCTCCCATTAAAAGTAATGTACTAGTGCTGAGTAGTACCAGTACTCTCCTATTAAAAGTATTGTACTAATGCTGAGAAGTGCTGATATACTCCATTTAAAAGCATTCTACCACTCCACTTCCACTAAAACTTGTTGTTCCAGTGCTGAGACGTGCTGGTACACTCCTAATAAAAGTATTGTACCATTCCACTCCTATTAAGATAATTGTACCAGTGCTGACACATGCCTTTATACTCATGTTGAAGGTATTGTACCACTCCATTCCCATTAAAAGTGTTGTTCCAGAGCCAGGAGCGACTCGCTGGGCTTGGAAGGGACGGGGCGGCGCATGCAGGGGGAACAAACATTAAAATAAATTAATAAAAAATAAACCACTTACCTTGCTCCTCGATGTGCCCGTGCTGCTCCTCTCCTTCGTCTTGCTGCAGGCACAGGCTCCCAGCCTGCCCTGCAGCCAATCCTGACGCTACTCAGAGCAGCGTCAGGGTTGGCTGGGAGCACCCAGCCAGGGAGCTCCAAGGCAGACTGGGAGCCTGTGCAGGCTCTCTCCAGCCCAGCAACTGTGCAGAGATGGCCAACCAAACATATATGTGCCCTGAGGGGGACTACTGAGCACCCCCCTCGATGCTCATCACCCACGTGGCCCCACCCCTTTAAAAGAAAAGGATAATAAACAAAGATTATTATCCTTTTCTTTCAAAGGTTTTGCAGCTGCTGCTGCTGGCTGGGCGTTGTGGAGGGGGAACGCTCCCCTGCCCTAATGGAGGAGCCATTCCTGTCCAGTGCTGAGAAGTGCTGGTACACACCTACTTAAAGTAGTGTACCACTCCACTCCCATTACAAATATTTTATCAGTGTTAGGAAGTGCAGGTACTCTTCGTTTCAAATTAAAGAAGTGCACTTACTACCGGACAGTACCTGATCACTTCAAAGCACTGAGTGCCTCATTTACAAGGCCTCTGGCGCAGGGCAGTGCAGCAAGTGCCTTGCTGTGCTGCCCTGCACCACCGGGAAGGAGCAGAAATGCACCATGTCTACAAGATACGGTGCATTTCTGTCTGCCTCCCCTGTGCTGGCACATAAATTGCTGCCTAACGCAACACAAAGACCCTTGAACCATGGTGCTAGGGTGCCTGCTTTGTGGGGATGATTATTTTTGTGCAGGAAGGGACACACATAGGGATTCCACATAGAAAGAGGAAAACACAGGGAAAAATTAAGATATTTCTCCCCCTTGCGTCATTCTTACTCTACCCCTGAGGTGGCGGTGGAATCTGACGCATTCCCAGGCTTGTAAATCTGGGAATGCTTTGGATTCCTTTGGGTTCCATGGGTGTTGAGTGGGAACACCTCAAGCCACACCCATAGGATGCCCCTTTCATGAAGTGTTATGCGTGAAAGGGATCCATACTTACAAGGCCATGAAAAGTCATGCAAGGTGGCTTTGCGTGGCCTTGTAAATACGGGTGGTCACACTGCACCACTAGAGCATTTTAAAAAATGACACTCTGGTGGCGCTATGTGCCGCTAGGGCCTCGTAAATGAGACCCTGAATCTCATCATTTCTACTCCACTGCTCTCTCACCATAACTCCTGTCTAGCCCTTACATCATCATTCATCCCGCATCCATTCACCGCATCCCTTCTTTCACTTGAGTGTGATGTTTACATCATTGCAGAAACGGTGGGAGCCACTTAGTAAACACGATTGCGGCCTGACTCACGTGGAGTGTAGATGACAGGATCTTTATAAAAGTTGAGACAAAAAATAAATATCACTCCTAGTCTATTGTTAGCTTCACTTCAACATAAGACGTTTTCAAGGCCGCATAAGAAATCTAGGGATAGAATTGTATTTCTTTCAGTCACGTAATCACAATAGTAAGAAATATTTTAAAGAAAAGGAGCACTGACCCTACTTGATGGATGACCAAGTAGTTTATTTACATTGTTTTAGCAGAAAAGTCCTGACTGAATCAATATATGCATTTTAAAAGTAGAATTGTGTCTTGCGTTTGAATATGGACATTTTCTGGGTAGACCACGTAGAAATGAACACTAACGGTAAAAATCCCCTGATTTACCGTTGGAGCTGATTTTGATTGGTTTGCACGCACATATAATAACACGTACACACATACACACACACACACACAGAGTTAACTTTTGATTCAGTTCTGTAATTTTTAAACAAAAATTTGAGTTTTACCTTTCACCATGCATACTAATATTATGAACCTGACTGCATCCTGATAGGATGGTGCCAAACACAGACAGCAGGAGCCATGTCCCTTTCCCAGATATGCAAAGCCCATAACCAGCAGTACTTGCTGATCCATTAATCAAATGCGGCAACAGTACCAAACATCTTAACTAGAATTTTAGACTTGCCCTTCTTGAAACCTGTATTCCTAGGAGCGACAATTTACTTCATCTTCACAATGGAAGATGGTGCTTACTTCATGAAAGGGCACCATAGCTCTCAGACTCCTGGAAGGGCTTTAATTCACTACTAAGGTTACTAGGATTTGTTTACTTCTTTTAGTGATAAATCTCAATATATTATTGGGCTTTCTTACTGGACATCATCTTGTACATTCATTCATTCAGGCTCAACAATCAAGCTGACATAGCATAGATATTCTACAGTGTGATCAAGTCTGCTAGTCACTATCTGAGAATGAAACTTTGGTAATCTTCCTGGATCTCTTTCGCTCTCTATATTATGAGGTCTGCTGTTCTCGCTCCTTTTCTGCTTCTCATCTGCCCGGACTCTAGTCAGGCAACGTACCCATGGCACCTTCACTGAACAGAAGGAAGGGTGCCTAAGGCACTGGGCAAAGCTCAAACTGCAAAACTACATGTGAGGTAGAGCTCTCATTACACACTCTAAGAGGATCCTACATCAGTCATGCTAGCCTCCAACTGTCTCCCCTCAGCCTCTCATTGCAACTATTGCAACTACCAATGAAGTTATTCCTGTTTTCCAGGCAACCTCGGACATGATTCAGCCAGTTGTATGTCGGAATATCATCTACAGAAACATCATCTGGCATAAATATTATGTCCTAATTATTGTTTACAAAAATATTGTTCGACTGGGTGTATATTTTCTATTATTAAGTCCAACAGGGCTACATATTTGTAAATGATAATTTGGACACACTATATTTGCAAACGATATTAGGGTTCTATCCAGGTGGCCAGTTCACATCAGCACATCCACACTTCAGACTAGACACATTTCAACACCATCCACTTCTTGAGATTTGCATAATCTCTTTAAAACATGTTGCTGAGAATGTCTCCTTATGAGGTAGATTCTTATACACTTTCTTAACTAATGCAATCTGTACATAACATCTCTATATGCAATGATTCTATTGTAATGTGTTCAAGCATTCCCTCAGCCAGTGACACTCCCTTTGCCATGATATTCTTGATTATGTTCATATTCCTGAAGACGTTGTTTAAAAAAAACATTCAGCCAACAACACAACCTTTACCTAGTAGTGACTACTTCTTGCTTTGTCCCCCATGTATACAGTTCCAATACTCTTACAATACCACTGTCCAGTTAATGTGTTTTTCTTTCCCATATCTTATGAACCAGTATGTGGCAATTTAACTACTTGGGCTAATCTTATATTTATAGGAAACTTCAGTTATTAGATAGATGACGTTTGGTAAGATCGGAAACCTGAAGTGTTCTTTACCTTATTAAGATCATGGACCTCATTTTGGGGTCGTCAGCGGTCACAGCTGCGACCCCTGGCTTGCATCTTGCAACCCCTGGTACAGCCTTTGCCTCAGAGGTGGCAAAATCAGTGCCAGGAACACAGTGGCAGCTCGTTCTTATGGCTGTCTTTTGGAGCTCCCCACTTTGTTTTCTCTCGATTTTTTATTACACTAATAGTGAATAATGTTTCATTGTTAACTATAAGTGTAGTAAAAAATGGAGTAAAATTAGCTGGAATATAACCTTCCCTGGCAGCTGAGGTAAGTGAAAAAATGCTTTTAAATGTAGGTTGCGTGTGTGCTCGTAGGTGAGTGTGTGTTTATGTGAGAGTGTGTGTGTGTGAATGTGTGTGTATGTGTAAGCATATGTGTGTGTGTCAGTGAAACTGAAGTTCAAAGGGCGTGTGCTGTCACTTCCGCCATTCCTAGCATTTTGGTGAATTGACGTTCATTATTAAGCTCCTTAAACATGTTCCAATAATTCTGTATTCAGCTTTTATTAAGGAACACAGACTAGACCACATATAGGCCTCTGGTATTGGTGATAACAATCTCCAAATTCTAACCTGTATTTTGTCTGTATTTTGTCTGACGTTATTACATTGTAGGAGAAACCTATGGCCCTTTTTAAAACTAACATTTTTATGTTGAAGATTCCATTCTCTGTCTTCCTTCCACATAAAAATGTTAGTTTTAAAAAGGGCCATAGGTTTATCCTACAATGTAATAACGTCAGTCACACTGACCTGTATTAATACTTTACCAACACCCCATACACTAAACATACTTTAGTCGAAGAATAAAGTATAGCCTTTCACTGCTTTTCACAGGCGTTTGCTTCTGCTACCCCTAATTGAACCAATTATTATAGAAACAACCCTCGACTTAACGAACAACTAAAAGATAGAAAAACAAAACTTCACCAATATGAGCGGAAATGGAGGAAAATTATGACCCTGCTGCTAAACAATAATGAAAACTTATAAACAGGACGTTACTAGGACAAACAGCTCTAGCTTTCCGATAAAAAATATCACAGGAGACAACTTTCAAAAAGCAGTTTTTTCAAACTATGAAAGATGTAACTGATGATTCTAGAATCTCCGAAGAACTAATTTCTTCTGCCGAACTATACCCAACAGAATCATTACTTCATCAATAAAATTGCGCTCATCAGAGCTGAGATTCAGAAAGGCCACCTCCCTCCTCAGTCTCAGAATACATTCTGAACACCTTCACTTTCAAGTGTGACAGCATTCTTGGATGAGGAATTTGCCATGGCTCCATCTAGGTCCAAATCGTGGGCCCCAACAGGCCCAGTCCTCCCTCCCCTAATTCCCCAAAAAGCTTAAAGTCACACTACAGGCACACACCTGATACTGAGCAGTCCTCTATTGATTGGTACTGCCCTCTGTCCCAAATCCACTGGCGCCCTGTTAAACAGACCATTACACTGAAGATTTATCCACATGTCCGCCTGTGGCCAGCCCCCCACGTTAGTAATCGCCTGAAAATATATATTCTTTGCAGAGGTTTAGGCACATTGACTGTTTTAAAATACCATAAAACTCAAACTGGTGGTCATTTGGCGTTTTATATCAGTACCCACAACCTTTTCTCAGATACACTTGCCGAATCCTAGCCCACCCACATTTGTCACTCCTTTTACCACATGGGCAGATTTCAGGTTCATGACATCACAGCACTTTAGAACGACCTCAAGATGCAACAGGTTTTAGCTTTTGATGTTTTCCCCCTAGGTTTGCAAAAGTGTTCGCCAATGACTGTGCGCCCGTTGCAAAGGAGCAAACTTATAACGTGCAATCCCTAAATGTGTCGCCCCCCGAGACCTAAACGAGGTCCCTCCACCAAATGCGATGCAGTTACCCCGTCGTACGAAAAATTGGACGGTTTCAGCAAATAAATAAGGTGGCGACGAGGTAGCAGGGACACCGGCTCTCTGCATACACATCCTGTGTTCTGGCCTCTAAAGAGAGCCCCGAAAATAAATCCCCAGTGGGGGTGGGTGCAATTTATGACTCCACTCAACCTCATGGCTATCTTACGGGGCACTCTTAAGTAGACAAAGGTAGGCGGTTTGAATTGCCACTATATTCTTTCCTTATTTTTTTGTAACACATGCATGGGTTAGGCTGCATCAGGAACTCTCGGTAGGGTTGCACACCAGTGTAAACTGGAACACCGTGTCCAATAAGTTATAAGGTTCCTTTTTTAATTGTTTAAAACTGAATTTTGTGGTGTATATTACTATTTCTTTTAGTTTGGTTTCTTCGAAGTGCTGCAATACTACGACCAGGAAAACAAACATTGGCAAAGCGAATATGATCTGGATGGATTCTATGTCATGACTAAAATATTTCAAAAAGCCAGCTGCTCTGAAAAAAACAAAATAAATTACGATTTCCTTACGCATATATATGAGATAAAAAAGTTAATGTGTGACGTTTCAGTGTAAAATGTTCTACCATTCATTGCAATGCAATCAGTCAATAAAGGCAGAATGAGACACTAAACAATTAGCAGCACGAGGTGACAGAATAATACGCATGTGGTGTGGATCCAAAGCCTATTTTATGAATCTGTTAAACAACTAGTAACAATAGGCCTTGCAGGCAGGTGAGCTGTCAAGACAGAGCTTAAAGAAAATAGGAAAGTGCATTAGCTGTAAGGTACTCCAAAACAAGTAATCAAGCCCATCACACCCCTACCATGCAGGCTTTTTTCAAGAGATGATCACAATAAATATTTATTTGCTAAAACACATTAAAATGGATTATTTTACTAGCCAATATATTAAATATATTGCCTGTTTGAAATTAAACTAAAGATTTACTAAAGTTTGTCTCAGGCACTCGCGGGGCACAAAATAACGCAAAATGTAGTGTCAAGTTACTATACATTAAAAAGACCTGTAAGCGCAATGAAAAAATGAATAGCACTACATGAGCATTCATAATAAACTTTAGTAAATCTACACCGAAGAACTTTAAAGGCCTATATATTTCAGTTCTCTCTCGCACTGTCTCCTCCTCCATCTCCCACTAATGAATTGCACTAATTTGCTTTCATTGCCCCAAGCAGTGCAAGTTTCTTCCTTCCCCTAAACTTTCTCTCTCCGCTCCCTAAAAAGAAAAGATCTGACAGCCAAGTTGGTTTCAGCGCCCCAACAAATTAAAAAAAAAAAAATTGACTTGGCTTTTTTTTTTTTTAATTTCTTGAACCAGGGGCTGCTGTCGGAAATTCTGCGTAAGGAAGAAGACCCGCGCGCTGCCTCTCAGTCCCTCCTGGTAAACCTCAGGGCCATGCAGAATTTCCTGAATCTGCCCGAGGCAGAGAGGGATCGCATTTACCAAGACGAAAGGGAGAGGAGCATGAACCCCAATGTGAGCCTGGTGTCCTCGGCCTCCAACAGCCCTTGTTCCTCCAGAGCCCCTCAGGTAGGTGGTAAGACCCACTTATTTTATTTTCTTTCATAATTTTAATTTTTTATCTGCTTTTCCATCCACGTCTCCCAACCCACTCTATCCGTAAAGCACTTGCCTTCACTAAAATATTAAAATATATTGCCTTAGGAGAGGCATTTGACTTGTTCAGATGCCCACCACAGTTTTACACTGTTAAAATAAAATAGCATTGGCGCAAATCTAGAATTTCCAGGCTCATTCCAGTATGCATTTAGATAAATAATTGTGAATTCCATTTGCACACGGGCATCCCAAGGATGCACCATATAACTTCAACTTTTAAGGCAGGACTGGTTTAAGCCTGAGGCACGAGCAAGTCTTTGCGGATCAGAAAGGGAACAGTTTGTAATTCACAACATTGCAACTCTTTATTTATACTTTGATTCTCTTGAGTTTACATAGAGTTCTCATAATTTCGAAGTCCCACAGTTTTCACTGCTTTTAATAATACTCAATTGGTAATATGTTTGCAGCAGGTTAATGTGAAATGGCTCGTATGCAGCTTTAGATAGACCCTGATCGTGCCACCCTTTTGCGAATTTAATTGATGGTAGAGGTTCAGAAAAGTAATATTTTGGTTCTTCTTATTCATTGAGAAAATGAGAAAGCCATGGTTCGGATTCAGAGTTCCTGCTTAAACCCTCACCTGCATTGCCTGAAGCATTGCACAATAGTTGCTTAGAACTCTGGGAAAGTGTCTGTGACATGGACATCGTCCTATTTAACACAGACATACCAGATTGGATGATCGTGAATAAAAGGAGATTGGATGACTCAGCAGGGCCGTGGTATGTTGAGTGCAAGTAGAACCAAAGTAGGAGGGCCATGTGCCGAATTATATCACACTAGATATCAAACCCAGCAGACATCTTAAAAAAAAAAAAATATTGCTGACAATTGTTAGTGATGCAGGACCCCGTAAAGACAACTGAGTTTTTTTCTACTCACTGGATGACTCCTAAAAGGTTGCTCAATTGACTTCAAACTTAAAGGTTGTCCAATTGACTACAAACAATGAATTTCCCAGAGAGCCTCCTGTCCACTTCCACACATAAAGTTACATTCACAAACAGTCAGGGGCGGCTCCTTCGCTATGGCCTTGGAGTGTCACCACCCTGGCCTAAAGTCAGGAGATGAAAAATAAAACAATAGTTGCACTGTGGTTTTATTCTTTATCTTCTGGCTCAGCCAGCAGTACAGCGAGGGGTGGGCAGGGCAGGGCAATGGGAGGACGAGAGAGTGTGCACCTAAGTGTGCATGTGTGCTTGTCCAGCCGTTTCAGGTTTGCCAAACACACATGCACACTTAGGTTTCTCCAGCCCAGCTGTGTTTAACAGCTGAGGCAGAGAAACTGCAAAGACCCCAGGGCACTGTTTGAGCGGCAGTGACTGCCATTCAAACCAGTCCTGATGCTGCGTTCATGCTATGTTTAGCATGAAAGCAGCATCAGGATTGCTAATGAGCCTGTGCTGGTGTCCCAGCGAATGTTGGGACACCGCATGGAGGGAAGGAGCGAGAGGCGGCAGGAGATGAGACAGCTGTAAGGCAAGTTTATTTTATTTTTCTATTTTCCTCCCTCCATCTCCGTCCCCTCCTATGCCCCTCCCCTTGAGATTTGCGGCAGCCGCTGCAAAGAGCCCCTTCCCACCCTCACACCCAAATGTCATGCCTCCTCTGTCAGTCCAGCTAGTGACCTACTAAATAAAAAATCTGTTCTAAAATGCCTCATGTAAATGGGACAAAGTACCTGTTGACGTACATTATAAGGATCCTGCAAATCACTGAAGAGTTCCATAATCATATAGCAATGGCATTATGCAATATGATGGGACCCCTAGAGAATGTGAAGAGGGGTCCCTAAGTCTCCCATATCTCACAAATATTGAGTGTCCTTGGGCTGAATGGGGCCCCTGGAAGGCTTGGGAGCCCCTTGAAGGTTTGGGGGCCACCCTCCACAGCAGGGCTGCAAGGGGCCTGTGTTATTCCTCTGACATATAGAGGAAAGAGGCCAAAAGCAGAGTTTATATATAGGATTATGGAACTTCAAGGTGACTTGCAATATCGTTATCATGTATAGCAAGGAGTACTTTATTCCTTATAATACATGGTCCCACCATCACCTTTCCCAAAGACCTCTTCTATCCTAAGTGTGTAGCTATTTCATTTGAAAGAGAGAGCATGTTTACAAACATGAAGAATAAAAATAGAATCTCTAGTACAAAATTAAACACATCAAAAAAGCTGCCAGATAGATGTTGCAAAACTATATGAGAATCAGTTCAATAAAAGTCATTTTCTAAAGAAAATACAGATTCAGTAACTTGAATTGTGTAGAAACAAGCGGAAAGGTTCTAACCTTTCTATAGTTACTGCAGTGATGCACAAAAATAAACATGTTTTTTTATTGAGCCCTATAATATGAAATCCCCTGCAGGAATCTGCAGAGTAATTCCATGTCTGTATAGTTATTTCCCAAATTGAGGAATTTAGCATCTAATTCTATGAAATCTCTAAGAAAATTCCAGCTAGGATTGGAAATTATGGTATGATTTATTGTGAGGTGTTGGTTACTTTTATGGAGTGCGGCACAGTGTGATTCAGAGCTATAGGGATGGTATTATGTTTAACCCTGTGGGGTGGTGTAGAATGGTGAGATGTTGAATTATATGGTAAAGTGTAGTGTGAGTTTGTGTGGTTCTAGGTGATATGGTATTGGTTGGTCAGATGTATTATGGTATGTGGTGAGGCACTGAATGGCATGGTGTTATGTTATGCAGTATTTAGGGAGAGATGTGCTGCTGGATGGTTTGATTGTGCATTTTATATATATGTAGTATTCCTTAGTATAGGCATGTGGGTTTTGGTGTGATGTGGAGAAAGCTGTGTAATGTGGAGGTATCTGTGTGGCGCTGGGGTGTGATCTGGCATGGTTTACTTGGATGAATTATGGTGAGGTGAGTAGACTTTCTTTATGTTGTATAGAACGTTTTATGTAGCCATCTTGACTTTACTTTTCAACACAACAGTATACATCCGGAGCTAAAAAAAATAACATTGCCAGTTTGCTAGTCAGCAAGCCAACGGGACCATAAGCAATCATTTTGCGTACAAATCTGGTGCCCATCCTTAAAACATGCAGGAGACATAACAAGGCTATCTAGATGGACCAGAATGTAACACCCGAATCACATCAAACTTTTGAGATGGAAACTATAGAATATTGTGGAAGAGAACCCTGATGCAACCAATGGCACGATGAGGACAGACGAATGCCTGACTGAGTGCTATACAAATGACAATAATATAATGTTACAAAACAATGCAACATAACATAAAAATATAATGTGATATGGAGCATTTTGATGTGGTGTTAAGTCGCAGGATTATGTGTGATATTTTATTGAGTTGTCTTGCATGCTGTGGTTCAGATTGTTAGAGGTAATAGCACATTGTGCGATATTGTGTGTTGTGTTATATAATACGGTGTAATGTGAAGTTTTGTGGCGGGGAACAGTTTGATGTGGTGTGGAGTTGAGTTAAATGTTGATGTATTAGGTGTTGTTTTGACATTGTCATTTGTTGGGGTATGATATGACGTTTTGTTGAATGGTGTGATGTGTTTTACAGTGAGGTGGTGAGTGATGATACATGAAGTGGTGTGATACAATGCGAGTGATGATGTGATATATTTTGTCGTGCTTGATGATATGGGATCTTGTTTGCTGTTATATGGTGTGGTGTAGTCTGACGTGCGATTTAATGTGGTATAGTGATGTATGGTGAGGTGTAGGATGATGTGCTCTTATCTGTGTATTGTAGCACAGTTTATAGTATGGTCTGCTGGAAGGAGTTTTGTTGTGGTGTGGAATAGAATGATGTGGTAAAGTGTGTGCAACAATGCTGCTGTGATATAGCATGCGGTGGTGCTGAATGGGTATGATGTGGAGTGGGACTGTCTATGTGTTGGGGTATTGTATGATGTGATGTGTTTAAACGTTGAACACCATCATTTCGAGAGGGATATAGTGCTTTTATGCTGTTTGTAATAGTGCAATAACCACAATTACCAAGACCTCCCTCAAACAGATTCCAGTTCCCTGGACAAAATACAGAAGCCGTACAAGAAGAAAAGAATGCACATTCAGCTTAAGGTGCCAACAATGCAATTAACCAACTGTTAATGAATCCGCATTGCATTGATACACACGTGCATCTCTTTATCAATACTGAACTTTCTATCTTCTAGGGGCTTTGTTTTTGTTTCCTATGATATAGTGTGGAGTGTCTGCTTATTATTTATTATAACGTTTGGTAAAGCCCAACAGGCCTGAGAACACTGAGATGCTGTACAACATGGCTAAAGGAAATAAAACACATACAAATAGGCTGTAGTTAATTCCATAGGGTATTGTAAGGTGTGGAATAGTATTACGTTGTGATGTGTTATGCTGAGTGATTTAGTGTGATAAGGTGTGATAATTGATGTTGTTTTGGTTGATTCTTAATGATTTTATATGGTTATGTGATTTCGTAGTTCCAAGTGATCTGGTCTCATGAAGGGTCATAGAGAATTTTACAGTATTGTGTGGAACAGTGTGCTGTTGTGTGTTTTGGTTAGGTGTCAAATATTATATGGTAGTGTGTGATCCCACAATAGTTGGTGGGGCGTGGTTTGGTAAGGAGAGTGTTAGCACAGAACAGTGAATTGTGTTATGCTCTGGTGTGGCACTGGATATTTTGAGAGTATTATAGTGCAGCTTAGGGCTAGATTGTGTGGAATAATGTGATATAGTATGATGCCTTACTAGATGTGGTGTTGTGTGGTGTAATATGCTGTCTTCTGATGCAAATTGATTGTTGATATTTCTCTGGCTCCTAAGTAGCATGTCATGCCATTGAGGCCTTCCTTTTGTGTGTGTGTGTGTGGGTGTAGGTCCTGTCTATAAGGTGGAGGTGTGTTACAAGACCATGCTGGCCAATAGGAGACTTCTTAATGTATCCTATTGTCACTAATAGAATGTGGGCGATACAAAAAGAGAGCGAGGATGCAGACGAAGTGTAGGATACTACTGTGCAGTGAAAATCTGTGCATTTACAAACACACAAAAACATCAATAGAGCCTCAGGTGTACTTATTTTAGTTTATTTCATAAGCCCACACAGCAAAAATAATGAAATGCTTAAAATGCCTAAATAATTAAATGCCTCACGTACACAGACACAAAATGGCACCAGATAAGGCCTCAAAAGCAGTGGCGTAGCGTGGGTTGTCAGCACCCGGGGCAAGGCAAGTAATTTGCGCCCTCTAACCCGGGGCAAGGCAAGTAATTTGCGCCCCCTAACCCGTGGATTTAGTCTCTTCCAAGATGTTGGGCCCGGTGCGGCCGGCCCCCCCTGCACCCCCCACGCTACGCCACTGCTCAAAAGTACTTTAAATACCTGTAGTTATTTTTCAAAGTCAGTAAAACAATTATAGCTCATGCAGTAAAATTCTTCAAACTCAAAAACCTAAAGCTCCACCAAAATGGCCTAAAAAATACTTGAATGTCTATAACGAACAAGGACAGTGTATGTTTTTATGTACTGTGGTAATGCTCTGATACAGGAAATGAATGATACAAAGAAATAAAAATGTAGCAACGTACTAATAATCTACTCATGCAGCTATACGAAAAATATGTGAGTTCTGCACCCATTGGCGTCTTACGTCCACCTTGATCCACATCTGAAAAGCTTCAAGCGCATTAGATCAATGACAGTCACTTCAGCCTGTCAATGGCTGCTGTGCTACAGCATTCTCACTTCTGCGGATGCTTTGTACTTCCCAGCACTGGCTTTCCATTCGCTCTGGTTCACGCTAGCAAGTGTCTGAACAGTGCTTGCAGGAAAACACTTTTTGATAAAGAGTTTCAGTCCCCATACCAATGCACTGCTTGTGTTGTGACATTCCCCCCATTTTGTGATCGCCGAGCTCAGTATCCCTAATTTGCAGCATTTATCTGGCTTATTATCCGAAGTTGGGCTCGTGATGAGAAAAGACAGGTTGATGTGTACGACACCTTGGCGAACACATGTTCGTTATCGTTGTAGACAGGGATACTCTGCGCGCTAATGATCCACGTCTGCCAGGGCGGCTTCTCTTTCTCGCTCAATCAATGGCATGTGGATAGTAGAAAGCGCTGTAGTTGAAGGAGTGTGTAAGGTATAAGGGTGGGTTTTAGAAGACCCCTCAGAACTGACTCTGGGAGAAGAGTTTGTGACTTGAGTAAGACCTATGACTATACCCACAGTTCTGTGGTATTGGTGCATCTCGTTGAGGTTCTTACAAGTACATCAAAGCTTTGCTCAAGGGGTTCTGGTGAAAGCTGAAAAATAGCTTGATGCATATTTCTCTGTAAAACCGTCAGATCACATGTTCAATTTTCTCTGTTGGTGACTTATACTTTGGTAATGGTGAGGTTGCCAGAATGAGTATCATTGACTTGGGGAACAGTAACACGTAGTTATCATGCAATTCAGATTGTGGTTGTGCACAGTGGAATGAGTTATATTTGTAAGGTTCTTAAAGATATAAAGAATGGTGGGGTCTTAAGGTCTTGCAGATTTCAAGATTTATGTGCCCCTTGGACTGCTTTGAAGTGTGTGCATCTCCAGATCAGACTCGACTATTCTGAGAGGACAAACTGACCTCTCCTACAATCATGCTACTGAAAAAGGATAGAACAGAGACTGTTCACACTGAAACACCTAAGATATTGCAAGTCTGGAACTGTTCTCTGCCTAAATATCTAATTCGAATATATTTGCAGCAAAATTTTAAACGAACTTTAAAAGGGGTCTTCTTATCCCAATTCGTGTACAAATCCCTATCATAACTTACTGAAATGTACTCATAGTTGTAACATTTAACTATATTGAGTGCCTTCCAAATCACACCTTTGCATGATCCTGCAGGTAAAAGGGAACCAATCTATTTTACAGTCAAATCTCAGACAGTCCTTGCTAAATAAGTAGTTACATAGATGTATCCAACTTATAACTAAAGCAAACGTACCTTGTCTATGAATGCAAAGGGTTGAATGTTTTATACAATACGTGAGTCTATCTTTAAAACATAATCCTTTTTCAAAATGTATTCATTTGCATAGCATGATCTAATGGACAAATGTGTGTACCTGAAGTACCAAGAAAACATGTTGATTATAAATATTAATTAAAAAGCTGCGTGCTCTTAAGGTGGTAATATATATTTGGCAATAGCGAAGCTGAAATTCATCAGATATTGTAAAGCACACAACACACAATAACTCGCACTACCTACATGTTATTCTCATGAAAATTGCCTTTTGTGTTTCTGTGCACTGGCAAATTGGTGTTTGGGCAGAAGGGATGCCTTGAGTTATGATGTGCATTGTGTGCGTTCATAACCATAGCTGACAAATTGTAGTGGTTTTAAACGTTTGAGCCACAACTGTAACTCAGTTTTTAACTGTGGCTTTTTTGGTTAATTTCACTAAGGCCCTCATTACGACCCTGGTGGTAGGCGGAGAAGTGGTGGTAACACCGCCAACAGGCTGGCGGAAAAACAAATGGAATTATGACCATGGCGGTTACCGCCATGGTCATCCGCCACTTCTCCGATCTGACGGCGTCGCAAGACTACGGCGGTATTACGACCCTGATGACCGCCATGGATTTCATGGGGTTGGGAACCGCCATGAAATCCATGGCGGTAAGCACCATCAGTGCCAGGGAACTCCTTCCGTGGCACTGATAGGGGTCTCCCCCACCCTGAGTCCTCCCTCCACTCCCCCCACTCCCCTGCCACCCCACAAAGGTTGCAGGATACCCCTCCCCACCCCTACCCCCGACATCGCTACACAGACACACACCCTACATGCATGCAGACACCACCAACACACATACCCGCACACATATCAACATACATGTCAATAGACACACACACAGTCATACATGCACACCCACATACAGACATACACGCACACATTCATACAGACATACATACAGGCAGACATGCACACATTTTCAAACACACTATACCCCCTCATGCATACACGCACTCACACACCCCCTCTACATACTCACACGCACACCCCCATGCGCGCACACAACACACAGCACCGCCCCACTCCCCTCCCCTAAAGGACGATCAACTTACCTGGTCCGTTGATCCTCCGGGAGGGGACGGGATCCATGGGGGCTGCTCCGCCGCCAGCACCCCGTCAACAGAACACCACCACGACGAATCACGGAATGTGATTCGGTGGGCGGTGTTCTGTTGATGGGGCGGTGGAGGTGGAGCAACTTCCACTTCCCCGCTGACCGCCAGTATGGCTGCTGGCGGCTCTCCGTCTAGAAAAGGACAGAGGGCTGCCAGCAGTCATAATTCGCCGAGTGGAAAACCACCTGCACTGGCAGTCTTCAGCACGGCAGTCCCTCGGCGGTCTTGCAAAAAGACCGCCGAGGTTGTAATGACCACCTAAGTGTTTTATGAGTACTTCATTTCTAGTCCCTTAAGCACCCCAAGGGTTGAATGCACAACCGCCACTGTGCACAGCTGAAGAAACCTATGATAGTGTGTGTGTGAGCCCAAAAAATATGTTGGCTGTCCTCTGTTAATTTGCTTTCCCAGCTCAGATGCAACATATGGATTATTACATAAACCGGGAGGATGTAAGATATTTGGATATGCCAAAGTGTCTTTCTTTGGATAATTGAGAGGCCACCAAACCTCTACCAACAGATTCT
Source organism: Pleurodeles waltl (assembly GCF_031143425.1). Taxonomy (NCBI): domain Eukaryota; kingdom Metazoa; phylum Chordata; class Amphibia; order Caudata; family Salamandridae; genus Pleurodeles; species Pleurodeles waltl. Next base: position 1,766,307,982 of record NC_090440.1, read on the forward strand.
TGTCCTCAAGATGACCCGGTGTAATAGGACTGCCATTGTATTAAAGATCAAAGTGAATTGGTGGCATTATGTGTTGTGGGACATAACCCTGTTGTGCACGTTATCAATCTGGGGGAGGGAGGCATTTCTAAATCCCAAGTGAGTAGATTTATGTGTCTCCCCTATTTTTAAACTTTTATGTACACCTTGCTGTAGAACTAAAAATTGTAGGTGTTTTACAACACCATTTTATTAGACAACACCCGATCACATGTTTAAAAACATTTGAAGGTCACTGTATAGCTCAATTTGTGACAAATGTGAACATTGCTTAAGCTGACTACTTAAAGGGCTACTCACCATATTGTGCCCAGCACTTTCATGCAGGGGTGTAGGAGACAATACATTTCTGGGGGGGACAGGGACAGCCTTGGGGACTTTCAATCAACCCTATACAAATCGCTCGTTGTTTACGAACTGCAGGCTCCGATAAGTATACACAATCATATATATTGGAAGTGAAATAGGGAGAAAGGAAGGCATGTTTTCACAGTCTGAAAGTATCTTTTATTGTTATTTACATTCACAAAGTAATTAGCTCAAATGTGAAAATAACATGTTGATTAACCTTGCAACTTCATGCACCAAGCAAATAAAGGTAGGAGGTTAAAAAGGAAGAACATATCCTTTGCGCCCCACGCCCATCATGCCCTTCGCCTCATGCCAATTGGAACCGCACTGGAGAGATCAAAAGCGATTAGCTACAACAGTTGTAAACTGTGCTCGGTAACCATAGTTCTAATAACACTTCTACTACGTTGTGTGATCTTGGGAAGCTCAGCTCCACATCAGTCATAACTAGAAGCTTTTCCACTGAAGAAGCTCTTGCAGTTACAGGCTACATAAACATGGATTCTCTAATCTCTGTATAAACTGCAGTCACTAATTTCTTTAGAAATGGCTGTTTGTGATGCACCAAGTCACTGCGAGTAAAGAAAAGACATTCACTGATTATAAAGAAAAGACATCAGAAAATGACTATGATAGGGTTATTACAGTCGAATTCTGACATTACAATGCCTTCTGCCAGAGCTAGCAGCCAAGGTAAAAGGCAGATCAGATCACCGAGCATAATTAATGCAGCTGTTTAAAGCAAAAAATGGAATGTTGCTTTTCTTTCGTCTGCTGTACTTTAATAGCTTGGAATGACAAACTATGCACTAGGGTTTTAAGTGGTTTGTGGGAAAGTTGGTGGTGTGACCATGTATTATATGGGGTAAAATACCCCCTGTGTACGTAAGGATATTGCAAGTCGCCTTAAAGTTCATACTTTATAAACAAGCATTGGCATAGCCAATAGGTCTCGCCTATGCAAGTTCTATTGCCTTTGCCAATGTGTTTTAGCCATGCTGTACACTAGCGCGACTACTATTCAGCATGGCTCAAAGTTAATGGCATAAAGGAGAATGATGTGTCATCGACTGGTGTGGCGTAGTATCATGAAGTAAGTAGAGTGTCCTAGAATGGAGCAGTAAACCAACTTCAAAGGAACAGGGGTCCCTTGAATAAAATGCAACACCACTCCCATAAACAATGATATTAAAGTAGTATGCAAATGGAATGTTTTATGCATTTATTCAATCAAAATATAAAAGATCAAATGTAGTGGGAAAACATCAACAGGGGAAATTGAGAAAGACTGGTATTCGGGCATTACACAAGTTATCTGGATGACCTAATGTCACCAATTACAACAAAAATGTAAAAAGTAACCTATATAGTACAGTGGTTTGGAGGAGGCTGGCCTGGTTTGTAGTGGGTACCTATGGTACTTACACCTTATACCACGTCCATTTATCCCTTATTAGTGAAATGTAGGCAGTGTCTAGACGCCAGGCTCTCTAGGGGTAGCTGCAGCCAAGGCTTATCTAGGAGACATGCAAAGCTCATGCAATGCCACTGTAGTCACACAGTACTCACACACATGAAAGAAAATACTCAGTGTTACAAAAATAAAGGTACTTTATTTTAGTGACCCAAATGCCAAAAATACCATAGAGACTATAATCCCTTAGGAGGTAAGTAATACACCAATTATATACACTAGTATGCAGCAATAGCAATAAAAACAGTTAGAAAACAGTGCAATTAGTGAAAATCACAATGGTTAGAAATGGGCCTAGGGGAAACACAAACCATATACTAAGAAAGTGGAATGCGAATGTTGGTTTCCCACCTAGGCAAGTGTGGTGTGTAGAGGGGCGCTGGGAGCATTAGAAAACACCAAAGGTAAGTAATAGAACCCACCTCAGAGCCCAGGAAAGCAGGAGTAAATCACAGTAACTTTCCAAGAACATACAAGAAGACGAGAAAGAAGATAATGCAAGAACCAGAAGATACTTCAAGACACAAAGGGTGGATTCCTGGACCTAAAGACCTGTGGAAGAATTGGACTAAGTCCAAGAAGCACAGAAGAGTCCAGGGAGGACAGGAGCCCCTGCTAACCCAAATTAAGGTGCAAAAGAAGAACCACTGGTAAAGAACAACAGTCAGTACTGCACCCAAGAAGATGGATGCAGGTTCGTGATTGGTGCAGATGATATCTCACACTGGATAGATGATTGCAGCCTGGTTTGCATCGCTGGATTCCACCAACAAGCCTTGGCACAGGCAGAGCTCATGGTTAGCGGAAAATGGCACTGCCCGGGACCAGGAGGGACCTGGTGGACTCTACCCAAGAGGAGGAGTTAGAGGGGGCTCTCAGCAACTCAGAGAGCCCACAGAATACCAGCCAGCACACACAGGAGTCCCCCAGCATGGGGACAAAGGAGTTGCAAAAGGAGGCCCACGCAGCACAAAAACAAAGGATCCACGCCGCCAGAGAACCACTCAGGAAGCTGTGCATCTCAGGAAGAAGTGCTGGGTGCCCGGAGCTACACTGTGCACAAAGAATTTCATAGAAGGATGCCAACAAGCCTTGGCAACTGAAAAACATATGGTGCACAGGGGTACTGTCTTGCGTGGGAAGGCAAGCTCTTACCTCCACCAAAGCTGGACAGTAGGATGCCAGGACCATCGGGACCACTTCAGTCCACCACTCGTGATGCAGGATCCATGCAACTCGTCAGGAGAGGGGACCCATGCAGATGCTCATCGTTGCAGAGTGGTGCTTGCTGAAGCAGGGGAGTGACTCCTTCACTCCAAGGGAGATTCGTTCATTCTTCTGGTGCAGACTGAAGACAGGCTGTCCTCTGAGGATGCACGACCGGGAAACAGTTGCATTTGCTGGCAAGAGCTGGAGATACAATGTTGTAGAAGTCGTCTTTGCTTCGTTGTTGCAGTTTGTGGAGTTCCTGGAGGGTCCAGATGCAGTGTCTTCTGTGAGAAAGTGAAGTAAAGGATGCATAGGATTCCTGCTGGAGTCTTGCAATCTGAATCTGAAGAACCTCCCAAAGGAGAGACCCTAAATAGCCCTGAAAGGGGGATTGGTCAGCTAAACAGGTAAGCACCTACCAGGGGACGGCCCTGACACCACCTGTTGGCACTGGCCACTCAGATGCTCCCAGAGTTCGCTGCCAACTTGGAAACCAAGATGGCAAAACCCAGGGACCCTCTGGAGGAGCTCTGAGCAGCACACCTGGGGTGGTGGTCCAGTTTCGTGCCAGAGCAGGGACTGGGGGTACCTGAACCAGTGTAGAATGGATTATGTAAGGAGGACACCAAATGTGCCCTTCAAAGAATTTCCAGTGGTCTGGGGAAGAAAGCTACCCCTTCCAAACCTATTTCCAAAGGGAAAGGGTGTAACACCCCTGTCTCAAGGGAAATCCTTTGTTCTGCCTTCCTGGGCTTGAGCTTCTCAAGCAACAGGAGGGCAGAAACCTGTCTGAGAGGTGGCAGCAGCTGGGGCTGCCTGGAAAACCTCAGAAGGCTGGAATGGCAATACTAGGGGTCCTCTAAGGAGCCCCCAGAGTGCATGAAATCATACAACCAATGCTTGCAAAAGCCTTGGGGTATGATACCAACATGTTTGATACCAAACATACCTATGTTTGGAGTTACCATCATGTAGCTGGGAATAGGTAGTGACCTATTTCCAGTACACATGTAAAATGTCATCCCCACACTCCTGAAGTCTGGGGAAATGGTCCTGGAGCTCGTGGGGGCACCTCTGCTAGTGCAGGGGGGCCCTCACACACAGGTACTAAGCACCCTGCCATCAGGGCTGGAGGGCCTGCTATAGGGGTGACTTATAAGTGACCTGGTGCAGTGTAACTGGCAGTGAAAGGGTGCATGCACCTTTTCACGCAGGCTGCAATGGCAGTTCTGCAGAAGCCTTTGCATGGGCTCCCTATGGGTGGCAAAAGAAATGCTGCAGCCCATAGGGATCTCCTGGAACCCCAATGCCCTGGGTACCTAAGTACCATATACTAGGGACTTATAAGGGGGCACCAGTATGCCAATCTTGGGTGAAATACTGGGTTACCAGTATACAACAACCATAGTTTAAGGAAGAAAGCATAACTACTGGGGTCCTGATTAGTAGGATCCCAGTAGACACACTCAAACACACTGCCAAACAGGCCAAATGTGGAGGTAACCAAGCTAGAAAGAGGCTACTTTCCTACAAGGTTAGCATCCACAATAATGATTTACAAGCTTTTATACACTCACTTTTACATGAATGACTCAAATAGTGAATCAAGAAGTCATTAGCTCATAGTACCTATGCTTATGCCAACTTATGTACAATATCACAAATTCAAGTCAAGGTACTTTGGCCGGCGATATTTCGATCCCCTAGACAAGTATCAGGATCATCCTAAGCCTTCGTTAAGTTTGAGTTAAAAGGGTTACAGAGTGCTTGTAACCAAAACGGCGAAGATAAATCTGACTCCCGTCTCATATGAGTGACAAGGCAATCAATGGAGATCTGAATCTCTAATCAAGCGCCAATGCCATAAAGTAGTAGTAGAGTGGAGTAGTGTCACAGTGTAATAGAGTGTCAGAGAGTGGAGTGGCAGAGTGTCGTAGAGTGGAAAGGCATAAATAAGAGTGAACTGGAGTAGAGTGAAGTAAAGTAACATGAACTAGCATAGAGAAAGTTGGGTAGAGTGTTGTTGAGCATAGTACATTGTTGTATAGTGGAGTGGCATAGAGGGCAGTGCAGTGGCGTTGAGTAGAGTATCGTAGATTGAAGTGGCATAGAGTGGTGTGGAGTGGCATAGAGTGGAGTAAAGTGGAATGGAGTGGCGTATAGGGAGTTGTGTAGGGAGTTACAGAGTGGAGAAAGTGTTAGAGTTTAACTGAATAGAGTGTCAGAGTCTAGTATCATAGAGTGTTATGTCAGAGTGAAGTGTTATAGAATGGAGTTGGGTGTTCTAGAGTGAAGTGGCATAGAGTACAGTGGTGCAAAGAAGATTGGTGTAGAGTGTGGTGGTATAGAGTGCATTGGTTTTGAGTGAAGTGGTGTAGAGTGCATTGACGAAGACTGCACTGGTTTAGCGTACAGTGCAGTAGCGTAGAGTGGTGAAGAGTAGAGGGGAGCAGAGTGGAGTGGCACAGCATAGATTGCAGTGGTTCATAGTGCTGTGTCAGAGTGATGCGGTGCATGGTAGAGTGGAGTGGTGCAAGGTAGAGTAGACTGTTGTAGAGTGCAGTGGCAGAGTGCAGTGATGCAGAGTAGAGTGGCTTAGAGTGTAGTGGCATATAGTACATTGGTGAAGAGTGCAGTAGAGTGGCATATAGTTGAGCGGTGCAGAGTAGAGTGCCGTGGTGCAGAGTAGAGAGGAGTATAGTTCAGTGGCAGAGTGCAGTGTTGCAGAGTAGAGTGTCATAAAGGGCAGTGGTGTAGAGTAGAGTGTCATAAAATGCATTGGTGTAGAGTGCAGTGATGTAGAGTGATACAGAGTAGAGAAGAGTGGCTTAGAGTACACTGGTGCAGAGTAGAATAGAGTTGCATAGAGTGCCGTGGCGTAGAGTAGATTGTTGCAGAGTACAGTATAGTGGTGAAGAGTAGATTGTTGCAGAGTGGAGCATAGTGATGTAGAGTGCAGTAGCATAGAGCGGTGCAGAGCAGATTTGAGTGGCGCAGGGTACATTGGAGTGGTGCAGGGTAGATTAGACTGGCATAGCATAGAGTGGAGTTGAGTAGATTGCAGTGGCATAGAGGATATGATTTCAAAGTAGAGTGAAGTGCCTACAGTGGAGTGGTGTAGAGTAGAGTAGGTTAGAGTGTAGTGGTGCAGAAAAGAGTGGAGTGGGACAGAGTACAGTTGCATTGAATATAGTGGTGCAGAGTAGAGTGGCGTGGAGTTCAGTGGCAGAGTGCAATGTTGCAGATTAGAGGGTCGCAGAGTACAGTGGTGTATTGTAGAGTGGCATAGAGTGCAGTCGCCTAGAGTGCTGTGGTGCAGAGTACAGTGGCATTGAAAGCAGTGGAATAGAGTAATGTGGTGCAGAGTAGATTGGCATAGAGTGCAGTGGCATAGAGTGTATTGGTTTTGAGTAAAGTGGTGAAGAGTGCAGGGGTGTAGTGTACAATGGATAGAGTAGAATAGCATAGATTGCAGTGGCGTAGTGTAGAGTGCTGCAGAGTAGAGTGGTGTAGAGTAGAGTGGTACAGCATAGATTGCAGTGGCGTAGAGTAGCACAGAGTGGAGAAAAGTGGTGTAGGGTGCAGTGGCATAGGGTAGATTGTTTCAGAGTACAGTGAAGAAAAGATAGAGAAAAGATAATATACTTCAATATGCTGAAGTATGTAACGATAACAACAACATAAATAATAACGCTAGGCATAACTGCCCAAAATGAAATACGGCTTCTCCCTGTTAGCCACGCTATAATCAAGCCCTTCATTACCTAGATAACAAAACATTAAACATAAATGTTAGAAAAATATACCCTTCTAATAGCTAAATTATTGAGTGAAAAGGTAAAATCTGGGCCCATTCTCAACTTCACTGTTTCACCAACTGGTGTGATCTTAGGCAAAAACAAATATTGTGTTTCACAGAGTCTCCTTTCTAGCCTGCAGGCATCAGGGTGAGTGGGGCTCTGTTTCCTCTTTCGATCTTCCTCATTGTCTTGCAGCTCCTCTGGAAGGCGTCCTGTAGCTCTCCTCTTCAAGGCGGCAGGTGATGCAGACAGTAATCATCCAAAACTCTTTTCTGCTCCTCGTGCCCTTTGTTCTTATGAGCACCCTTAATGCCCACAGCTGTGAACAGGACAAACAAAAGAGCAGAGGGCGCAGGGGGCCTCCAAACTCACCTTCATTCTGTTACCATCAGATTGGAGGATGGTCGGTACTGGGCTGTTATAAGTAGCGCTTTTGTGCGCTAATGGCCCTCTGAATAGTAGATGTAAAAGGGGAAATTATTTTGTCCCCTTGACCCCCCCACCTTCGTCCCTCTTGTCCCCCACCCTCCAAAATCTGGGGGGGGATACATCCCCCGCGTCCCCCACACTTCCTACTCCCATGCTTTCATGAGGACTACAGAATATAAAGTTGTGTGCATGTGAATGATTCAATATTTTAAGCCATACAAGTGTGGATAGCTGTGATTGTACTTTGTAGGTCTCACCTGAGACAGTGTATGCGCTGTTGGGTGCAAGACAATTTGTTTACTAAAAAGGGTGTGGAGCCCGCCCAATTCTTATCTTTCATTGTCGTCATTGTCACTCGTATTTGCTGCCACTTAATTAGCCAGAGTGTGCTGGTTTCACTTCCTCTTCTTTCATATGGAGCAAGTACTGATTGCTTCATTTTGGTTAGCGCTGTTCAACTCCTCATTCTGTGATTGAGGTACTATTTTTTCTTTCTTTTTCCCCTGTTGTCATTGTCTGTGTTGCTTCTTCCCTCCCACCCCCTCATTGTCTGTGTTACTTCTTCCCTCCCACCCTCTCATTGTCTGTGTTGCTTCTTTTCTCCCATCCTCCTGTTGTGTGCTCTGCTTCTTCCCTTCCACCCTCCCATGGACCATTTTACTTGTTTCGTGTTGCTAATGCTGGTCACATCATAGCACAATTTTTTTCTAACTTTTAGCCATGCTGCACAGCCACACTGCTGTACAACACAGCCGAAAGACATTGGCAAAGCAAATAGCTCTGCATAGGAGACACCTATTAAATTTGCCAATGCTTGTTATCCAATGCTATCAACAAGTGAAACACACTTAAAGGTTCAGTTTACGTCGTACATATGGACAAAACATGTAGGGCCACATGTACAAACATTTTTCTAGTCGCAAACGGGCTAATTCATAGAATCGAAAATCGAATAGAATAAGGTTTTTTGGGATGTACAAAGCCCAAATTGCGATTTGGTAACTTGTTACTGAATCGCGCTTTGGGTTTTACGATTCGGTATTGGGAAAGGGCGTGTTCAGATATTAAAAACTAATACAGAATCTGAATGGCATGTATGATTGTTTTGCAACCATGAATGTGGTCACAAAACAATCGCAGTTACCACCAACTTCAAGTAGGTGGTAACCCATTCGCAAACGGGAAGGGGTTCCCATGGGACCCTTCCCATTTGTGAATGGAAGCACAAATATTTTTTTCAGAGCAGGTAATGGGACCATGGACCACTGCACACTCTGAAAAAATGAAAAAAAAAACTCCTCATTTTTTTGTTTAAAATGCATCCTGTTTTCTTTACAGAAAAGCGGGCTGAATTTTTTTAAAAAAATGTTTTATTTAAAAAGCAGTCATCGAACATGGTGGCCTGCTGACCCCAGCAGGCCATCCCTGTGAGTGCGGCCATTCCCAATTGGGTTGCAAATTGCGACATACCTCATGAATATTGATGAGGTAGGTCATTTGCGACCCCTTTGGGAATCACAAGCAGTGTACTTAACACTAGTACATTTTGTTTTGTGACTCTCAATTTGCGATTCCCAAACAGATCGCAAATTGCGAGTCACAAAAAAAAAGGTCATACATCTGGCCTGTATTAGCTTGTGTGACTTGAAAAAAAACACAGAGCAAGATACTGAAACAGTTCTAGACAGCATTATTTTCTAGGTCATGCACCTTTCTAGTTTTTTTAATTACATAAATCTCCTATGTAGTTAGTGACAACCGCGAAGACAGTGAAGCAAATATACAGAAGCATTTAACATTTTATGGCTGAAAAATAAGGGTACCAGGAGTCCCAGAAACAGGTTAAAAAAAATCACATTTTATTGACCACTTATTTATGTTTCCACAGTGTTAGTCACCTTCTACCCAATGTGCCAGTGCCTTAATGCAAGAAAGGAAAATGGACTAACAACAGCTACATCTCTGCATTACGTACATACACTGAAGCATATTGAAGTGAGTGGTAGATCCTCTAGCACTGAAAAGGACTATAGCTACCATGTATATATATGCACACACACACATGCACACACATATGTATATATCTAGTGGCGGTCGCCACTAGGTAGTTATAGTTAGGACCTAGTTTCTGTAGAAAAAACACTTTTTGTTTTGCTGATAACTTTGGTGCCATTTGATGAATCTTCACAAAACTTTCAAAACATATACTTTGCTAAGTTCAGCTTCTGTCTTGAAAGTTTTGAGGTGATGTGTCAAGCGGGGCAGAGAAAAAGTGGGGGTCCCAAAATGCATTTTCCCCATCGATTTTTCCATAGGACCTTTAGACACGGCTACAGCCCGAACTGCTGAACAGTATTACACCAAATTTGGCAGGAAGCTAGATTCTGTTTTGCAGATCACGTTTTTTGTGAATTGGTCTGAATCCATTCAGTAGTTTTGGAGTAATTTAAGGCAAAAAAATATAGATAAATATGGATGTGGATCCTCCACAGATCCTGACCCACGGTTCCAGCTTCGGATTCGCGAATCCAGGGGAAAAGCAAGGCCTTGACTGGCTGATTGCAACCTGACAGAAAAGTTGTGGCCGCCATTTTGTTTGTTGCATCATCTCGGGTCGGTGGGAAAAGGAGAGTACAAAAACCTATAAGGGTTCATGATACAGGTATCCTGATGCCCTAGGACAAATAGGGTGGGTCCCTTAGGGACCCCTCGTGGACAAAAATGGGCCACTTATTTTTTTCCGTCCGATCCATGGAAGCGCGGATCCACAAGTGGATCCTCGAATCCAGACCTGCGGTTCCAAAGGTGGAACCGGGGTTCCAGAGAAAAATTGAAGAAAAAAAAACCACCCACCCCAAAGGCCGTGTGCAGCTTGGGTTGGGTGTATGCAGGGGGGTTGACCGACAGGCCTGGCTATAGGCAGGGCCCTGCGGCCAACCCCTGCTGCACACGGCCAAAGGCAGTGCTCGGCGCTGCTCATATTCACATCGTCACATGCTGAAAAAAACATAGAAATTCACAGAAAAAAACAAAGGTTACAGGGTCGGTATAGTTAGGTTCTGAATTTCCACACACAAAACCGTAGAAATTCAGCAGTTGTAGTTATTGTTTACTCAAGTAACTATAACTCACGCCTTAAGGTAATTATAACTTGCTAACTACACCCTGTATTACATCATTAATGACAAAGTTTATGGCATCATTGATGTTATTTCTGCAACATTTGCAATGCAATTTGATGAGAACACTGTGCATGGCGGGGGCACAAGTTATTGTTACCTTAGTCCCTGCAACCTTTGTTTTTTTCAGTAAATATATATATATAAATATTTGTATACCTACATTAGAAAGTGTTTCTTCAAGATAAAAATTTGCATTTTCAAAAATCAAAAGTGATGTTTGAAGAAAATTGGTTGACGTTCCAATTGAATTTCCAATGCAACCATTGAGTTGTGTACCATAAGCATATGCTATTTTTAACATCAAAATGCCTTAGAATGAACATGCACTTTACAAATACAGGTTATGTTATATTTAAAGATGAGATTTGAGTGATAGATTATGCAGGTTTGGGGAGACTAACTACCTTGGTAAAGTGAAACCTTGGCTGTTATGTGCTAGCCATGTACAGCATTCCAAATTGATAACTTTTTTTTTACATTATTATTGGCTACACAGCTCAATGCACCGACGTGAACAACATAAATAATCTTGCATGGAGTGGCCATTTATGTAATCTTGCCTGACGTCTTACAACACTAATAATATTAGTAGCTCAAGATAATGTTCATTAAGCATGAGTAGCTTATAATGTAGAAAAGGTTGGAGACTCCTGCTCTAATGTATCACATACTAAATATCAATGCTGCCTCATGCAGAGGATGATGTCTGGTAAAGTGTTGTTTAAGAATATAAAAGTCCTTGTGTCAGACATGAATATGAAAAAGCAGCTACTGCGTACTCTTGTCTTGCCCTGGCCTTCAGATATGAAGCCACTGTAAAAGCTTTAAACCGTCAATTATAAATAAGGTCCCCATTAAGGGATTAGCCCCCCATAATCCAAGATGATGTTTCTCTGACAATCACACAGTGAAAATAACTTGCAAACTTAAATCAGTTTAAAACTAAAAATTCCCTTGCTGTAAATTAAAGTAGTATGTGATTTTATTAATCATTTCATTGATTACGTAATTTATTAAGTCACCCAATAGGTGATACTATGCACTCAACATCGTCTCATATGACGACAACACACAGCTAATCATCTCCCTCACCAATGACCCGCACACAGCCAAAGCCAACCTCCACAACGGAATGAAGGTAGTCGCCGCCTGGATGAAGGATAGCTGTCTCAAGGTAAATCCCGACAAAACAGAAGTCCTCATAATCGGCAACAACCCCTCTGCCTGGGACGACTTGTGGTGGCCCACTGCCATCGGAAGCACACCGGCACCTACCGATCACGTCTGCAACCTCGGCTTCATCCTGGACTCAGCACTCTTGAGGAACCGTCAAGTCAGTGCAGTCTCCTCCGCCTGCTTCCACACCATGCGCATGCTCCGGAAAATCTTCAAATGGATCCCAACCAAATCCAGAAGAACAGTCTAGACTACGGCAACACACGCTACGCCGGAACCACCGCCAGGGTATGGCAAAGACTGCAAAGCATCTCGAACACCTCCGCCTGTCTCATCATGAACACCCCCCGACACAGCCACACCTCCGCCCTACTCAGAGACCTGCACTGGCTCCCAATAGACAAGAGAATAACATTCAAGCTTCTCACACATGCCTACAAAGCCCTTCACAACGTTGGACCAGAATACCTCAACTGCAGGCTCCACTTCTACATGCCCACCAGACAGCTCCGCTGCACCGACTTCGCCCTCAGCACCATCCCACGCATCCTGAAGAACACAGCCGGAGGAAGAGCCTACTCAAACCTCACCGCAAAGACCCAGAACTCCCTCCCCATCCACCTCAGAAGATCTCCCACCCTATTGCAATTCAGGAAAGACCTCAAAACATGGCTCTTCGACTTATCCCCAACTGATCCTCGATGACTGTTCCCTTGCTGCCCCCACCTTCCAGCTCCTTAAGACCCTAGAGGGTGACTAGTCGCACTCTAAAAATCTGCTGATTGATTGATTGATTGATTGAGTAGGTCAGTACGGTGTATGGAGGCTCGATTGTTTCAAACACAAAAAAAAAAACATAAATGAGTTCAATATTATTTAGTTGCAGACAATTACTATCATATTCCTTCAAATGAGGTGTTTTCAGGAAATCTGTATACATTTCGTAACCCAGGTTAGTATGATCTTATCATAAGTTCCTAATGTCCCTTTATCAACGTGCTTATTAACAGCAACAATAAAGATATATTTTCTCCCTGGCTGACGTCTCCAGGTAATGCCTCGTCTCCAGTACCAATAAGCACAGTATTCACAGGGCGGCTTTGCCATGTGGGCACAGGATGCTAGGCATAGACTTTGTTGGACTTGCAGTGAGAGACTTTGTCAATGCTGTACTTTTCACCCAGGAGACTATTTTAAAACTAATCCAAACTGCAGGCGACCTGCAAATATTTGTGCATCAGTATTGGCCATGATCAATTGTCGCCTTCTGCCCACATTGACATAATTTGTCAGGCCCCAATAAGGTTAGTCTAAAGTACACCGCTTCACCTTCCCCCGCTTATTACCTCCTTAGACCCACCCACAAACTTTGCACTCACAAATATAACAGAATGTTTGTAAATGCCCTCAGTATGGTAGTGATAAAAGGATGGCTATTGTTTGAATTGCAGAATCTAGTCTTTCTATTATGTTTACTGTACTATAGGCATAATGTAAATTCTGTAGTAGTATAAGAAAAAGTACTGAGGCATTTCAATATTTTCTATAGCAATATAGAGACAGTGGTTTTCACATTCACACCTACATTTTCGGAACAAAAACATGAGAGTTCCCTTTCAACCTTCACATTCTGCCTATTCATCACAAAACAGAAAGGTGTGTTATCCTCAGTTCAATTGCACTGTACAGGAAAAAACATTATGAGGTTTAAAAACATCGACATTACGATTTCATAAATTAAATAAAGACTGAAGTAGTCGATGTAGACAAACTCATCAACGGTCAAACTGAGCTGCCTTGAAGCCTATGGACATGCAATACACAAGTGTCAATCAAATATATTCTAAGGACAACTGTTCTTTTGAGTGCGCAATCACACAAGTCCTACTAGAGTTCAAAGATCAAAGTACAGGTTATTATTACAGTCCGGCGTGACTAACCTTAAACATCCCTGCCAGTGCCTTCAGTGGGAAAAGGAAAGTGCAGGCACTCACCGAACTGAGCCATGACCGAGGGGGTGGGTTGGGGCAGGGGCGAGGCCATTAGCAAACTCTTACTAGGAATATATATTTTCTTGGTTTGAGTGATAACTGATACGATTCTGCGGTCTATGATTTGAGAAGCTTGGTGCTGGAATAATTTTCATCTCTGAAGTCACAGGGATCCAGCGAGTGGCGTAGCTAGTGTGTCATGCTCCTGAGTTCAATTAAGGAAAATGGGCTCCTGTTTGACCTGTAAACTTCGGCAATAATCTGGGCTCCGTAGGCCCTCCAGGCTTCTGTGCCACTGCACCTACCTCATGATTGGAATCTAGGGCGCTAGTTCCACAGTTATCTTTTGCGCATCGACCAGTAAAGTACAATGCTTTGTTTTGATCCTAATAAATTCTTCAATGGCACTTCAAAAGAATTGTTCCTATGCCCTTTCTTACTACTAATGTTAGAATATTTGTACAGTTAAATGACAGGTTTTTATGTTTTGTTGTGTGTTACTAAAAAACGACATCCTGCAGACTTTTAAAAATCTTCCAACTCTGCAGTCAGAGAAAAAAAACATCAAACTCCATGTTAGAAGAATAACCAGAAATGTGTCAGGCATATTGCCTGACATTTGACCTCTGTGACAAGAGAAAAAAAAACATTAAAAGGCATCTTTTTGCTCTTTCACCTTATTACCTCCATCTTGGTTATTTTGGGGGTCACACCGTACTTCCAGCTCCTGTACCGCTTCTTTGGGGTTAACAGCTTGACTCAAGTGTAAAAAAAAAAAAGAAAACTAAAATCAGCCCGACAATAATGCAAGAGACTGTGCTTACTGAGCACAAGCATTGGCCTCGATGAAAGATGACTCCAACTTACCGTTTATTATGCCCTGAAGATCTCCGCAGCAGCCACTGCATGGGTGAAGGGTCCACCAGCTGCAGGAATTGAGTTCTGGATTCTCATTGACGCTGCATAGATGAGAGGCCCAGCTACAGAAATCCATCCTTGCTTCCTGGGTCCCGGATAGCGCTAGATGGAGGAATCCTGACCAGGGTCCCTGGCCGGTCCTGGAGGAAATTGGAGAAGAGGGAGGCATTTCCAACATTGACACATGTATCTTGTGGAAAAGGCTGCTTTATTGGAAAACAGATGCACTTACAACTCGAAAAAAACCTCGGCCTTCGCCTTCCAAAACTAATGATCTCACTACACAGCCAATTACCTACAAAACTCACCCCCTCCCCTACCCTACTCTCCCCCACCCCTTAACCTTGGCCTTGCCATATTGTACTCCTTAAACTGTTCAAACTGTTTACCCCCTCCCCTTAACGTTGCCATATTGTACTCCTTAAACTGTTCAAATTGTTTACTATCGTTAACTGCCTTCTGATGCAATATAACAATAAACTTGCAACTAGCATAACTCCTTAAGCAACGTTTAACTTCCTGGCTTGTCCAGGCCTGCTGTTCTCCAGCCCCACTTTTGTTCTCAACGTGCACTGCCGGGCTCGCTATTCCTACATTTCTGTAGGCCATGTAAAGTCACCATGCCTCCGCCTGCACCTGTTCCACGTGACAAACCATTACAACCTACATCGTCCCTGTGCACCCATCACCCAACAAACCAACTTCCTGCTATTTTAGCCCCCTCTCTATCCATGCACCTTGGACACTCTGATAACTGGGTGGGAAGGAGGGAAAAAATTGTGAATCCCCTGACTAATCACCAGCCACTGTGTCACCTGTTGCAAAATGATGACTGCCCTACAAAATGGCTCATATGCATACCTTGGGCTATCTTATAGCCGAAATAGAGCTCATCATAGCCCACCGCTGTCCTGGACTGCTTTACCTTCCCCAATCCTCCCGGGGGATGGGAGAGACCTCACTCTGGTTGGCAATCCCCCCCAAAACCCCAATCTGTTCAGTAGCTGCTGCTTCTCCTGGCTGCCCCTGGTCGATGACAGTCTCTTCTATATGGCAAAGAAGGATGGGAAAGCCATCAGAAACTACATTTTCAAAGGGCTCCCTTTTCTTTCCGCCACACAGCTACCTGTTTGGTGATGTCACACGTCGTGCTGATGCTAACGTGCTCGTCACTGCCAGTGTGAAACGGTAATCACACAAGTATGCGCTGCAGAGTAGAAATGCTGTGTATGCTAATATGATCACCATTTTTTTTTAGAAATCCTGACATGCTGCAGACAGTACCAGTACTCCCCCTGGGCACAGATAAGTTCTGGTACTCATGGCGAAATAAAAAATAAGTGCTGGTACAGAGTACCAGTGAGTACAGGCCCTTTTAAAGCACTGATCCCTGCACATTGCCTCAAAGGTTCCATGTTACAATCACAACCATGACTATTAAATATTAATATCACTCTTGGAGTCATTGAATTTTCACCTGTTAATTTAATACATAGAGGATACAGAACCAGCAATATGCTGTCATTTTACCATCGAAGGGTTCTGGTGGCATAAACCGAAGGATGAGTGGTTCTTTAACGTGACATGGAAGCCTAGATTAGAACATGGGACAGTATTACACCTGTTACTCATTTTTTATTTTTGTTTGGGATATTACATACATTTAAAAAGATTTGGTGACATGAAAACATATAAAGCATGTGTACAGATTATTATAACGTCCATAAAAGCTAGCTTTTGCAGCTAATAAAAACTCGGCATTGAAGCTCATATGGCTGGTCGGTCTTCCATCAGCCATCTTTACCAAGCGTCATTGATTTATTCAACGGTGTGCTCGTTGTTTCTTGAAACAATCGAAAGAGCCCACACAAAGCATCTAGGCTCTATTATGTAGAACTAGAGATCTCTGTCACCTTCCACATCTAGCGCCTTTCTTTCATCTGTAATAACTTGAATTCAGGCTTACTGTATTTAACGTTCCCTAGCTGTTTATTCATGTATTCTTTCTGTTTGTTTTTTATTATCATTATCTGCTTTGTATAAGTCCACGATGTTCAGGGCGAACCATTGAATTGGTGCTTGTTGAAGATGAATGAAGGACTATAGAGGACAATGCTAAGTAGATAAAATAAGTAAATTCACTCGAAGTTTGTGAATTCCTAAGGGAGGCAACAGACAAAATACACTAGTGCTCACACATTTCCTGTGCTTCCTAAACAGGGTTAGTTGGTTGTGTGGTGTGTGCTGGGGTCCCGAGAACTGAAAAATAATGCTAACAAAATGCAGTGAGATGAAATCCAAGCAGCTAATATTTAAGGACAGGTGAGCAGATTGGCTCAGAAGACACGTATGAATAGGCTATTCTTGCCTTGACACCCCAGACTCCTGAACTCCAGGCATATTCCTTAGTGACTCGCAATCTTTCTGCTCCTGACATTAGTTGACTGCATTTTAAATGCTTCATATAGATCCAACATTCTGCCTCGTGGCTGCTTTTTTGCAATGAAGACAAAGGTAAGCAAGCAGTAGTACAATAAACAGTAATAGATTTGAAAAATACTGACAATCATTGGATGTGTAGGAAGAAAACAGCATAAAAGGATAAACGTTTATGATTAGGAAATAGATCTGAGGACATGCATCCTTCGGTACTCAGACGCCATTACAGGTTTCCCGAGATTCACACAAAGGGGTGGGTTGTAAAGTTCACCCACGATCAGGCCCACCACCTCTTTCTTTTCTCCATATGCCGAACTTCCTTCAAAGCCTACTTGGGCGAGATTCACAAATAACACAGCTTGGAAAAAGAGTACATTTTTGCAGATGCTCAGATTCACAAACCAAATTTGTGTATACACAAAATGTTCTCGGTGTCTGTAAATGGCCTTGCTCATATGCATCTGACCCACATTCAAAGCCTACTCTTAAGGGCAAGCCAGAAAATGCAATAAACGCCTTCATTCACTGACCATTATGCTTCATAGCCCATGAAATGCATGAGTGGTGGAATGCATGTTTATATTTCTAACTGTAATTAATAGTAAGCAGTGACGTGTACGACTACCTAAGGCCTATGCGTGTCAGTGAGGTTCCATCACTGAACGGAAACATGGTGATATTAGTGCGCCTCCATCACCATGTTCATGTGGCATGCGAGAGCAAGTGCACAGCAGTGCACATTGGCATAGAAATTGTATTTCGGGTCGCAGAGGAAGTAGAGCGTGTTTGCATGTACCCAGCAACGTATTTCAACACATCCACACTTGAGATGCAGATGGTTCGTCTTACACTTGGACCCTGGTGACATTGCATCTGCTGCCTTATCTATAGCTACACTCCGGATCCATTCTTAGGCATGTGCCTACAGCTTTGTTGTGCACTCAGTTCGCAACCCTCTGTCTGCCAGCATACATCCTGTACGCAGATCCAAATCCCGACTCAGCATGTGGCCAAAAACACCAAAAAACATGGCTTCTCGTTTCCTATAGGCATTTTTACTTGCAAATGTTAAGCGTCATATTTGTAAGTGGCAGAATAATCCTGGTTGTCGCAAGCCTCACTGCCCGATTCGGGGAATTTCCAGAAGAATTCTGTGTGGTAACCAGTGGTGGCCGGCAGCTTTGGGAGGGAGGGGCGCGGTCGGTAAGCACACACACACACTCCTTCTTTCACACACACATGCACGCACATCCATTAACAACACTCATAACATTCAAACATGCACCCACGCACCAAACATTCATTTTAAAAGATCACACACACTCATTCTTTCACACACGCACGCAAATCCATTAACAATACTCATAACATTCAAACATGCACACACGCACCAAACATTCATTTTAAAAGATCACACACACATTCTTTCTTTCACACGCACACGCACGCATGCACGAACATCCATTAACAACACTCAAAACATTCAAACATGCACGCACGCACCAAACATTCATTTTAAAAGGTTACACACACACACTCATTCTTTCACACACACACGCACGCACATCCATTAACAACACTCATAACATTCAAACATGCGCACACGCACCAAACATTCATTTTAAAAGATCACACACACACTTACTTTCAGCCTCGGAGGCCCCAGGAGGGTTGGGACTGCTGCCTTCCCTCATTGGCTGACATTGTGTCAGCCAATGAGGGAAGGCAGCAGTCCCAGGATCGTCACAGAGTGGGATGGGGTCAGTGAGACTACTGACCCCACCCCACTCTGTGATGAAGTATCACTGATTGACACCCGCCCTGGGCGCTTCAGGGCTTAAACCTGAAGCGTCCAGGTCGAAGTCAATGGGTGACGCTTTCCTAGTCACCCAGGGGAGGGCCTCGAGGCACCTTTGTTGAGCCGAGGAGGTCACGCCCATAGGAGCTGTGACCCCCTTAGCCCAGCAAAGTTCAGCTCAGGCAGCCAGGAGTCTGCGCAAATCGCGCATGTCTGCTCCTGGCTGCCTGACCTGAACATGAAGAGTGTCTGTCAGGCTGACCTTTGTTCATCCTGACAGACACACTTCATGAGGGGCAAAAGGTGGGGGGCGTGGCCCCTCCACCATAAAGGACAGGCAGCGCCTGGTGGTAACACCATTTGCCTCCATAATTCCCCATTCAAAAACACTTTCAATTATCGTAAATTACATGCCCAGGAATACCCAGCTTGGTCAAACCTCGAAGGTGAGTTCAGAAATGTGGTTTCCTGATGCTGCAAGGCCTCTGGTAATCACTAAACTATGCTATGTCCATTAGGAAGTGTAAGATTTCACCCCGAGATATTCATTATCGGCACCCCGAACATCAGGTTGGTCTTTCTTGGACTCCTGGAAAGAGGGTTTTTTTGTCACGCTTCACCTAGGGTTAGGTGATGTTGGAACGAAAATGCAGCCTTTTGTCCTTCATTTGTCATGGAGGCTGGCGTGGGGAAATCATTCAATTAACAGGAGCCTGGCAGAATACTTAAAATAACAATATGCGTTTAGGAGTATGAAGGCTGCGAGCGAGGGGGCTCCCGGAGCCGGTTCTATCGAATGAAGCAGTGCCTTTTCATTTCCACTGATTTCCTCGGTGGGATGCGGTGACCGGCGCTTCCAGATCATGGTAATAACCGCGGCAGCCCGTGCGTACTCGGATGACACGCGCCACGCTTTAATAGACATCGAGGAAAGCTCTAGGGAGTGCATTAAAGTCAGTAATAATTTATTATTCAGGGACCTCCACCCATTTAGTAGACTTATTTCATTCAAAACTGATTATTTCTGTTTAGCTTTACCTTTTGAATGTGAAATATATCCAACGCAGTTCTGTGGAAAAGATGCTCCCAAAGACTGATCACCAATCTTATCTGGCTTAATACAGGGCGAAGGCTTCTAGCCCCATAATCAAGTTAAAAAGTGTGGAATTGCAAAATATTGCCCAAATTATTTTCTTTAAATAGTCCACACCCTAAAAAGGAGTATGATGTCTTTGTGAAACCAACATTCCGAACTAAATAAAGATTATAAGACAAAGCTTCTGAAAAAAGCCCAAAGCTGAAAGCAAGAGGCCTGATGGTCAAAGTGTTGACTTGTTACTTCCAGAAATCACCTGCTCAGTCATGCCCTGGTTCAATTCAAGCAAGTTTGTTTTCGTCAAGGACACATGACCTCAAGAGACAGAGTGAATAGGAAGATGATAGAATAGATGAAGGACTCCTGAAGGTTAGCAAGCCTTTGTATGTAATAAAGATAGGTAGTTTTGCTATATCACAAGGCACGTTTCTATGGAACATAAGGGTGCACTCCAGCAGTGTGTGAAGTCTTTATTAGCAAATGCAAAAAAAAAAACCAAAAAAATGGCAATTACGACCAATTCCACACAAAATGACTATTAAGGGTTATTTCTCAAGACAAGTGTTTGCCTGCAGTACTCTCGAGTGCTTTGCATGCAGTAAGGAGAGACATAATCCTGGCTCAGAATAGAGTAGAGATGAATTTTCGATTGTGTCATTGTACCTCATTAGGGACTGGAGTATCTGCCGGGATCCTTTATGGATAACTGATGAGGCACTGTCTTTTTTCAGTATTGTTGACAGAGATATAGAAAAGAAGCAAAAACACGTCTAAAGAGAGCATATGCTTGTATGGACGAACAGTATTAATAAAAGTGATTATCAGTGACTTCACAATCCGTTAGTTTAGGTTTGATATGAACAGGGCAAGGGGCTCCAGTTGTGCCCTGTATAAAAGAAAAGAAGACAGTTGTATCTGACCCCAAACCCACCCTGTTGTAAATAGCTTGAAAGGCGTTAATGATCAAAAATGTCAAATGCTACAGACAATATAACCAGTGCACAACACAAACCCTGCTAATATCTGTTGCATTTCATCAGTTTTCTAGAAGAAGGAATAAAAGGATCGACTGGATCAGAGGAATCAAAGCAGAGCGGCAGTTTTCAATGATGTAGGACAGGAGATTAACTGCATAATTGAAAGGGCCTAAAATGGCCAACGGTACATTGACCAGTTTGTGGGTTCATCTCATGAATGACTAATTTGCTTCCTGTGAATGAGTTGATTTGTCAGATTGATCCAGAGGTAGTGACCGGAAAGCAGTCAAAGAAGGATTGCCTGCAGATCACCTTGCAGTCTCGAACGATTAAAAGAATACTTGAAAGATGAGAGAATCTTTCTACTGTTGAATATGTAGGTAACATATGTAAATAAATCCAGCATATGAGGCGTTCATATTCCAGTACATCTCTTTCAGTAAGTATACTCTGGAACATAAGCAAAATGGGTTGAACCAGACCTGATTAGATCACCTCCCATTGCATGCACTGTAGAAATCATACACATTTTGCATCATCTGCTGCTTATTATAATGAGTAGGAAGTTCCCCATTTTGGTGACCATAGTTTCTTTTTGGCTCCGGGCAAAGGGAAATTCTATAGCACTTTCTGTGGCTACCTCTGTGATAAACATCAACACTATTTTTTACATTTGTCTTTTTTTCTTTGTAGCCTAAAACTTCAACGCCAACAGCTGAACTGCCCATCAAGGTGGAAGGGGGAAATCTGAACATCACAGCTGCTATTTATGATGAAATACAGCAGGAGATGAAGCGGGCCAAGGTGTCCCAAGCATTGTTTGCCAAAGTGGCTGCTAACAAAAGCCAGGTGAGTGTGATTCAGTAGCTAACACCCAATCCTTCAGCAAGAAAAGCTGTGATAGCTGTGACATTACCCGGAATAGGGGGCTTGTACCTGTGAAGTCTGATCTGTTATAACAGTCAAATTTACTATCTGAATTTTTGTTGAGAAAATAAAGGAAGAAATTGGGGCTGTTCCTGGCATGGAGTCTCTTCATCACATACATCTTAAGGGAGAGGTGAAGGTGTAATCCCAAGTACATCAGGAGGATGGCATTTCTTGGGATTGTGTCTATCATGAGGGCTGACCGTTGCAGACACAGATGAGATGTGATATACAGCTTAAGAGAAGAATGTTGAGGGTTGTTTATCTAATTGCTCGTCTGAAGGGTGTGCATGTATCTAAGTGTGCTGCACATAGTGTTCAAGAGGCGTTCCCTGCTCAACCATAAAGTGTTCCTGTCTAGGAGTCTTTCAGTGAAGAGGAATGTCATCAGTTTCATACATTGCATCAGGGGTGCAATAGCTTGAATCGATGCAGAGAAAGCTCTGCTGTCTGGGTAGGGGATTTTTTTTCTACAGTTTGGGAGGTGACCATGTGCACAAGATGGATATTGGGATTGGGTTTAATTGTCTTGTTTGTGGGAATCAGTTCAATATGGGAGGGGCAATGAATCTATAATCTTCCCAAAGAGAAGATTTTGATGCAGATTTGGGGACGAATATCTTTTCGGGGGATATCAGTTTGCTCTCCAGAAGGTGGATTTGTCATGTCCAGCGCTGTGAAGACAAAGCATGAGCACTTAAAGTAAGTGCAGAGTTGAAGTGTAAGGGAGTTATAGGGAGGCCAATAAAGAGCGAGTTTCGGTAGCTCAGTCAGAAGAGAACAGAGGCCACCGCGAGTGTTGGAAAATCTAGCCCTTTTTAGTCCTTTCAGTTGCTTGAGTGTGCTGCAAAACGCCCAATTACTTTTCTGATGTGGTTTCAAAGTTAAGTCACTCATGAGCCAAAGAATGGTACCTTAAACTCTGCAGCATACAAACAATCAAACATCATGTGGCACTGGGAAAAAAAACTAGTGGAATTTATACCTGCTAAATACACAAGGTCTTTACATGCACACTCTCTGTGTGTGGCAACTCAGAACAGCGAAATACTTTCCACTCTGTAATTCATGACATATGTGGACAACGTAGCTTACACCTAAGAAGAAAGAACTATGCAATTAATTTAATAAAAGTATGGTATTTTCGTCCTCCCGAAGCAGGTAACAACCTCTAGGCCTTAATGCACGCATTAATTAGGAGTTTAGCAACGGTTGCTATTCACACTTTCAGCACAAAGAGGCCCTAGTACCCACCTAGCTAGTAAAATGTGTATTCTAAATAAGGCATTTGCTGCTAATGATTTTATATCAGCCTATGCCTTTTTCAAGCCTCTCCACAAAATAGGTGCTGTGATGCATTGCTTAGAAACATCGGATTCTTGGAGATCCTCGTTTCTTTCCTGCTCTTTTTTGGTCTGGCAGCAGGTCGGCCCCGTTCAGTCACCGGTTGTTTTTTTCCTGCTATGTTTTCAGCCTGGCAGAGGTTCAGCCCCCTTCAGTCACTGGTTGGCTGAAGTGTCCTTCGCACATCTATCAGCCCACAGGTGTATTTCAGTTTGATATTTTGCGCAAGTATTTGGCAAAACTAAGTAGTACCAGGATTGCAGCAGGGCATTCCCTGGCTCCTGAATAGGGTACAGTAACAGGCAGTAGTTGGCAAGCACCACCCGGTCTGTGCTGTGTCACTGCAGTGTGCTTCCAAGGAGCAGAAAGTGCCACAGGTGATAGGTCACTTATCTTTACACCCCCTGGCAATGCGAGCTATATACAGTTTTAAGAACAGATGTCAGCCACATTAGAATGGAGTTTTTAAAGAAAGATGTTGAAATCTCCATTGTAAGATAGCTGCCAATTATCCATATAATTGTAGCGAGCTCACAGTGCCAGGGTGCATTGAGGAAGCTTGCCAGGGCATGGGGAGGCTTGCTATTTCATCCGAATGCATTGCTAGCAGATCAGTGCATGCATCATTATGCTTGATGTGATACCATTTCCACTTGCCACTGCTTGCTTTACAGAAGCAAAGCGTGGCAGAAGGTGGGAGACATGAGGATCTGGGAGCATGGTCATTTGTGTCTGCTCATTCCACCCCCGAAGCTTTGCGACCCGTTATGACGCCACCCAACATAAAACTGCATGGGTTTCATGGTGTACACATTGCCATTCAACATGGTGGGGTCAGAGACCCCGTCACATTCAGACACACTGGCTCACCTGGTTGGTTGCTGGAAAGTGTAAAGTCAAAAGTTCTGGCTTTCTGGGGCTAGCACATAAAAGGTTAGACATTCTCTTGGTGTTTGCATGTATTACACTAAAATAAGACCTATGAACTTTGCCCTTTGCATACATTCCATCAGATAACTCTAGCAACTGGCTCTCTGCCCTGGCCTTCTGTCAAAAAGGAAGGCACTGGGTATTATGCACAAGTCTGTTAGTGAACAAGGCAATTCATTTCTAGGCAACGATTTCACACACAACTTGTCGAAGTCAGCTCCAGTCAGCTTGCTATTACCAGGAAAGTAGTGGCCCCAGAAAATGTATGCAACAATATACAAAGGTGGTTGTTCTGTATTCTTTACTAGATGCTACACTTTCCATAACACACAAAGATGGCTGTTCTGATGTCAGTAATAGATGCCACACTTTCTACAATACACAAAGGTGGGTGTTCCGTATTTAGTACCAGATGGTACACTTTCCACAACACAAAGGTGGCTACTCTGTGTTCAGTACTAGATGCCACACTTTGATGCAGCGTCCTGTGAAATATTTGTGTACCTTTCAACCTTTTGAACTCATCTTGCTATCTAGCCAGCAATTAATCTGAACAAGACGTTTTGATATGTATTTTCACAGGGCTGGACTGGGAACCAAAAGTAACCCTAGCAAATTTTGTCAGACCAGCCCCCATAGGGTGTATAGCGTCCAAGTCTGATAATTACAATAGGACTTGCGCCCCCCCATCCCCAAGAACATTTTGGAAAATAATTGCAAAAAAGGTGCATTGTACAAAACATTTTTCATTATATATTCAATTGTATTCGTTTTCAAAGCATAGTAAATGATGATCTTACAGTGCACCAGGATACAGCTGTCGTTATTGGGGCTCTTCAATGATTCCCTCACCATCACCCTCTAACAGTGCCTCTCATCTCTCCATAACCCTTCTTCTCATTTGTTTTATAGCGCCTCGCTTACCTGCCTTAGGGTGTTGAAGCACTTTACATCTCACACACACATGCAAGGACAATGACTCATTCGTTTGTAAATCAGTGTACAGAAAATGTTGCATAAAACAAAGGAGACTACAAGGTGTAGGATTCACGTCATCCATACTAGCAGGCATTTTTAGGAGTGCTTGGTTTGGTGAAGAATAAATTTAGGAGTCAGAAGTTAACACAGTGGTTAGGGTTGATTTTATTCATTTATTTCTACCGAACAAATGCTTTTTAGCAAAAATAGGATAATCAAAGATTGAAAAAAACATAACTATCTAACCTGTGCCATGCAGTTTGCATGCAACTCTTTGATTGCAGTTCATAGCTCACTGTGCTAGATTATGACTGATATTTATGAACTGCACAATAACAAAAGGATCTCTGTGACAAGAGCAGTATCCCACTCAGCTGTGCACCTAAATACTGTTCTGTGATCTGCACAGTGCACGTTCTTTGCAGCAGGCATATTTACCCTTAACACTACCTTAGATAAGTCAAAACTGCCACTAGACAAAACTCTGATCTCTCTCCAGCAGCTACATTAATCACCACAGTTATCATGGCACTTTCATTGTTGCCCAAAAACTGTTGGATATACAAGGAACTCTGCGGTGCTTTTAAAGCTGCTGCACTGCTACAAAAGTGCCCCCCCACCCTGATATGGCCAGTCCGGCCTTGTATTTTCATTACAATATTATAACATTGCTTGTGCATGCACAAACTATTTCTACCTTACATCTGATTTTCTAATTTCAACAGCACCAAGCGGCCAATTTCTGGAAACCGAGGTTTAAAAAAAGTATGCAAAATAACAAAAGAGAAATTAAATCACAAAACTATATAAAGCACTATCTTACTAGAAGACTCCTCTTCCATTGCCTAGCATTCATCTTGAAACCAAGAACACAGCCCCAGGTGTTACTAAAGTTGAGTGAAACAAAGTGTGACTCAGCAATGGGATAAACTGTATCAGACTACTAAACCATTTGAACATGATGGAAAGTCAGAACCCATAGGACAAAAATAGTCACAGTAATGTATAACAGAGAAGAAAGATTCTCTGTGATCATCTCAGTTCAACACAGTACTCTGCATTCGTGTAACAAAGAATTTCACTGTGTAATGGAATCTGAAAATATTTACTGAGAACTCCCTACATTTTAGTATTGGTGTTTCTGAACAGAAGTTGACAATAAGGTCATAAGTTAAAGACTTTGGGCCCATATACTATTCTATTTGCATACCAAGATATACAAATTTCACAACTGGTTTTCAAACAGGGATGCAATTTGTGATATTACATATGTCCTTAGAGTCCACATCGCAAATGACCCATTCACAGGGCTGTTGCAAAATGACCTGCCAAATGGATATTAACTATGCAGGTCTCTTTTTGTGATTGGCTGCAAATATATGGGTGGTAGTCTGCAAGGACAGCATACCTCCACCCCAGCATGTGCATTCCCAAATAGGAAACATGTTCAAGGCGGTATCCCTTCAAGAAACACAGTTCTGAAAAAAATATTTCACATTTGGACAGATATCAGGGAATCAGGCACTGTCTGCTTACCCAGTGTCACCGAAAACGGTGCTTATAGGGGAGGCAGTTCCTCAGGGAAAACTTAGCATTTGCCACCAGACACCACCCACCTTGAAGTGTAGCTGCCTCATCAATGGTTTGTGACTGCAATTGTGGTTGCAAATCATTGATACATGTCTTTGTGACTTAGTAGGGGCTGCTCCATTCATGCCCCTCGCTTTTGTGAGTCAGAAAGGCATATTCACTATGCAAAAGTAGTTGTATGCATATGAAAACACTTTTTTTGGTCCCAGAACCTGCGAAGCATAGGGTTTGTGATAACAACGTTCTTGTGTACATCAGCACTACTGTCTAATTAAGCACTGCTTTGTCAGTCAGTACTTGAGAGACTTTTAGAGGCTTAATGTGCCATTTTCTGAATCAATGCATATACTTTTTCTTTATATCATTTATACCGTTAACGCTGAGTGATATTTGAAGTGTTCTATATTTGGTCTTAAAGTTACTATGTTAGCAACAAATAAACTGGTGAGTGTGTTTGTTTTTCAAATGCTTTTTGTTTTAATCATTTGTAAACCAAAGTGGACCAACCACCACAGGCCTATGCTATTTAGCATAAAACAGACACCTGCCACATATTACAAGAATATTGTAATGCTATAAGGATTTCGCAATTCATCTGTGTTCCATGACTTAAAGGAACAAGGCCTAAAGCAGATCTCCCCAACAAACTACTGAATTCCATAGTGTTCTGCAATGCCTTTATATTGATTGTAGGGCAAATGTATTCTTTTTCATACCTGATAACATAATCATCTTTCCCTAATCTCTCTTTTGGCACTCTTACGTTCCTTATGAAGCAGATAATAATTTGTAGGTATATAGAATACGTGTATAACAGGTATTGTGAAAATAAATATGCAAAAATGAACCTTGCTACTGTAGGCAAAATGTATTTTAAGCAATTAAACAGATCACATTCACAAATGTCTGCAGAACAGAGGATTTGGAAACATACAGACAGAATCATTCTTTCGTGTAATGAGCTCCAGCAGTGAAATGGAAAAAAACACATAGTTCATGAATCTCTCATCAGCTAATGATGGTCATCTTGGAGAGTAGAGTTGTCTAAAGAAAAGAGCTGACAATCTACTTCCCTATTTTGCTGTATTAACTGCAATTGTAAATCAGCTCAGTAACCTACCTTTCAAACTGTCTGCTGGCTCTGACAGGGCATATTGCAGCATCACTTAACTGTAATAATTTATTACAACAGAGTAGCTATCTCACTATCGTATCACAGTTAAGAAGTAATGCCACGACTAGACCTTAATAAGAACATTAGAGATTGGACTTCATACCGTTATTATATGTCCAATCGAATTATATTTCGATTCCGGAATCACACATGCACAATATACAAAGTGTAGAGAGTGTGATTAAAATCAGTGTTCTGAAATGGGTCAAGGATCTTTCACTGTGATATGGCGAACTTAGCTCATTCACAAGCCTTAGCACAATGACACACAGGGTACAAGTGTCCTCACTTTTACATAATGAGGTCGAAAGAACTACTGGTTTTCTCTTGCTGACACTCCTGATCCTTCTTTTAAACTTCATTGTCTACCAGCGGCCTCCTCTTTGGCTGTCTCCTCCCAAGGCTCCAGCCTTCGTTCCACTAAGGGCTGCACTCACGAGAGCTCACTAGCTTCTTTTCACATGGAAAATGTCCTACTTTTTGCAGATGAGAAGTGTTTTTTCTTGTTCCTGAACTGTGAAAGGGTCTTTTATAGTTTGTGAATGTTGCTTTTCCTTGCTGTGAAGTCAAATATGATCACTTCATCACATTCCATGGCACAGAATCTCCTATTTATTAAATATTGGGGCATTTTAAAGAAAAGTTGCAGTGCACGCAGTGCAGAACCACTTTTCTTGCAAATCTTAGCACCCCCTAACGCCATTATGTGTGTACCGTATTTAAAATACGGCGCACCATGGCGGTAGTTAGGGGACTAGCATCAAAAAGTCTGATGCTAATCCTGCAAAGCACCCAGAGGTCCATTGTAACCAATGGAAGCCTCCTTTTAACACCTGCTCTGAGAAGGCGTTAAAAGTGCCGAAAAAAAATGGCGCAAGGAAACCTCTTAAATTTCCTTGCTTCATTTTTTTGGCTTCCCAATACTCTTGAACTATGTGGGTCAGGGGCTCAGTAGTTGTCCAATAAAGTGGGGATTTTTGGCTCCTGCTGACTTTGATGCATCATTTTGACACTTCTCCAAGAAGTCAATCATGCCTTTAATGTGTAAGCTGAACGATGTAGGGTCCAGCGCCCACCCTTGCCTTTTACTTTTTGCTGTAGGAATTTGCATAGTAAGTTCCCCATATGTCCCTGCCTTATTTGTGCTTAAGTTCCACAGTGGAGGCATACTAAAATAGTTAAAAGTGATTCTGGCAAGCCATAGTTTCTTAGAATCTCCTAAAGTAATTTTCTAGAAGCAGCCCTCATGTCTTTAAAGAATATATAGTGATGTCTTTCCTGGAAGAGATATACTTCCAGCACAAGGAATGCAACCAGAATACCTGATCAATTGTGCTTGTTCTTATTCTGAGTCCAGCTTGCAGATCAATAAGAATGTGATTGTCATCCATCTATTCCTACATTTTCAGTAAGAATACATTTTATGTAGCACTGCACACAAGCAAAACATGCGTCAAAGGCAAGCCTTTTCTAAGACCGTTCAGGTCTGGACTCTGCCCAGCACCAGGACTCCAGGATCCCAGACCACTGACAGGTACGTCGCTGCTGCCTTTGTGCCCTGAACACTGGATGCCACAGCGAATACTGTTGCCAAACCACACCGCTCTCTACGGTAGGATCGTTCTCCTGTGCTAGATGCACCTTCTTCTGAACAAGCACGACCTCTGCATGCTGCAAAGCACCGCTCTTACACCTCACCACACCAGTAGCGACTCTTCGACTCAACTGCCTACTCCTCAACACACGCTCTATCTGCAAGCACTCTACAGAGTTATGGGACCTCATCACTGCCCACGGACCCAACATCCTCTTCCTAACCAAGACTTGGCTCAACCCTGCATCTGCCCCTGGCATCATCACACCAATCCCTACAGGTATAAAATCTTTCACCAGGACATCATGAACAAGCTGGGAGGAGGAATAGTCATCATCCACAGAGAGACCATACAGTGCACCACCATCACAGACAAAACCACAACCCCGAGGGACGTCCTTAACTTCAAGCTCAATATGAATGACAAGACAACCATCAGAGGCAACCTTGCATACCAACCCCTGGGCCTATGCTTCAGCTTCTGCAGCACCGTCACAGATTTCATTGAGTCCCTAGCCCTGGACTCGAAGGACTACATCTTCCTCGGCGACCTCAACTTCCACATTGACGACCCAAACAACAATACCACCACCCACCTCCTCAACAGCATGAGCAGCCTCAGACTAAACCGAATAGTCTGCAACCCCATGCACACTGCAGGACACATGCTGTACCCCATCTTCACCTCCAGATAACAGCGTGAAATACAGCTATGTCACAGAACTCACTTGGAGCAACCACTCCATCATCCACTTCAGCATCTCTAGCCACTGCACCACCATCCCCAAGATGACCAGCACCTCCTACCACAGTTGGAGCAAAATCTCAGAGACCAGCTGGACAGATGCCCTCAACTCCACCCACCCAGCTGCTGCCACCAAACAGGATCAAGAAATTAGGAACTTCAACACCAGGATCACCAACTGCACCAACAGCACCATCAAGAGCAACAATCAGAGAAGATCCTCCAAAATGTCCAGCTGCCTGACCTGAACAAGATGAGTGTCTGTCAGGCTGACCTTTGCTCAGCCTGACAGACACTCTTCATCTCCAGAAAAAGATGATAGGGTGTGGCCCCTCCACACGTACGGACCTGGAACTATCTCTCCACTCAGGACACCTCCCTCATGAAATCCATCCACTCAGGAACTCCCACAGACAACAAGATGAGTGACTGTTAGGCTGACCTTTGCTCAGCCTGGCAGACACTCTTCATCTCCAGAAAAAGATGAGAGGGCGTGGCCCCTCCACCCATACGGACCTGGAACTATCTATCCACTCAGGACACCACCTCCCTCATGAAATCCATCCACTCAGGAACTCCCACAGACCTGTGCCTGCACTACATTTTCAACCTCAGAAGTGATAGGGTCGGCCAGGAACTCACCACCCTGCTCAACACCTCCATCATCACCGCAGCATTTCCCGATGCCTGGAAACACGCTGATATCAAACCACTACTCAAAAAACCCTCAGCCGACCCCAGCAATCTCAAAAACATCTGCCCAATATCCTTGCTCCCATCCAAGGTACTAGAAAAGGCTATCAACAAGTAACTCACAACACACCTGGAGCTGAACCAGCTATTTGACACCTCCCAATCAGGCTTCTGCAGAAATCATAACGCCAAGACCACCCTGATTGCAGCCATCAATGACATCTGAACCCTTCTCAACTGAGGAAAAACAGCAGCTTTGATACTCCTCAACGTCTCTGTAGCCTTCAACACCGTATCCCACCACATGCTGATCAAAAGACTCCTCACATCTGCATCCAAAGAGACACACTCAGATGGATCACCTAATTTCTCATTGGAAGAACACAGAGGGTCCGCCTACCACCTTTCACCTCAAAACCCAAGGATATCATCTGCAGGCCCCCCAGGACTTATCCCTCAGCCCCACACTCTTCAATGTATACATGACCCCTCTGGCCAACATCACCAGATCTCACGGCCTCAACATATTATCATACGCAGACAACTCCAAACTCATCCCCTCTCTCACTTATGACCCTACCACCACCACCAGGATCAACTTCCACAGATGTATGACAAGCATCGCCGACTGAATCAAAAACAGCTGCCTGAAGCTGAATACAGACAAGATGGAAGTACTGATTTTCAGCACTAACAGCAACCCATGGAATGACTCCTGGTGGCCACCAAACCAAGGACCCTCCCCAACACCCGCCGACCCCGCCAGAAACCTCAGAATCATCCTTGATAACAAGCTCACCATGAAACCACAGATCAAGGCCATCTCTTCCACCTGCTTCCTCACCCTATGCCTGCTTGTAAGATTTTCAAGTAGCTACCACTAACACAAGACGCACCTATACACAAGCTCTCATCACCAGTCGACTGGACTATGGCAATGCTGTCTATATAGGAATTGCCACACACCTACTACAGAGACTTCAAATCATACAGAATGCCACAGCCAGACTCATCCTCGACCTCCCCCAATGGCTCCCAATACAGAAGAGATGCAAATTCAAGCTGTTTACCCATGCACCCAAGGCCCTACACAACCAAGGACCCACCTACATAACTCACCGCCTAACTTCTACCAACCGTCAAGAAGATTATGCTTTACGTCCACTGCACTTGCCCACACTCCCCGCATCCACCGAAGCAGAAATGGAGGGTGCTCCTTCTCCTACATCACAGCAAAGACCTGGAACAGCCTCCCCACACAGTTCTGGACCATCACCTCACTTTCTAAATTCTGAAGGGCCCGCAAGACCTGGCTGTTTGAATGAGCCTTCTGGAACCTGCAAGTGCCTGGGTGCCCATCGGGTGATTAGCAGCGCTATACAAATCCTGATTGATTGATTGATATAGTAGGGACAGTGTTCATTTCCCCCCTGGAATGAAGAGAAAAACATTAACAAAATGGCATTGCTGTTTGTATGAAAAAATGAAGATATCTCTAGGATTCCTGCCTCAGCAGAAACTTTAGACCATTAACTTGGCCTCAAAGTCTCACTGTGCACCATGACGTGCCAGCTTGTATGACCTCCACTATGTGTGACAAATGTAATCTTTAGAAAAACAGTGCCAGATTGCAGCAGAAAACAAGATGGTAGCTGAAACAATGTTTAACCTTAAAGCATAGACATTGGAACTATTCCAAATTACTTGTATATTTTTACGTCTTGTTAGAAATAAAAGCTGTTTGTTGTTGAGGGCCTGTTATGGGTAATACCAATACATACAGTGGGTTGTGGAACAACACATTGCTTAAAATTAATTGACTTTGAACTCAATCTCATTTGCTTGCTTCTTATTGAATTGATTTCCTTCCTCTTCTTATGTCTGCTCCTCCCTAGCACCACAGAGTCTTTGGTGGGATATATTCAGTCTTATTCAAACATCAAGAGCTTGTCAATCAGGGCCTGGTAGAGTGCCGAGAAGCAGAGAAAAGTGTATTAAAACACTGACAGAAACAGACTTAGATTATACACTTGCTTAGTTACTTGAGAGGGCTTCTTGATTCACAACAATCTGCTCACTCATTAGTGAGGATAACTGTGACATTAAACTTCCCACTAGTGATATACGTTAGTGATAGGGATATAGTTGTGTCCCTTGCATGTTAGTTAAAAAATGAGTGAGGTAGAGGATGAAACACAGGAATGTTGCTGAAAAAGACCATTTAAGTTCCAGGATGTGACCCCCATTCGAACTAAGGTTCAAGCATCAAAACATGGAGCCTTGGAAACCATCTTCGAACTTCCATAACTTTTCAAAAGTTTTTCTATTTAAACATCTGAATGTAGTCATACAGAATGGTTTTCAGATGACCTGGCTGGGAAGGCCCTACCTTGAGATTGGGGATGCATCTAGGTTGAAGCCCCTCTTAAGTTCCAGTACTTTAAAAATAAATTTCTATGAAAACGTGTGCTAAAGAAAGTTCATTTGTAGGTATTCAAAAACAGTGATGGTAAGGTAGGAGTTATGGTATGCCCTGATTTAAATCTTGTTTCCCTTATAGGTAGTCAGGTTTTAGCTTTGTTTGAGATTTCTCACCGCCTGCATGACCAAAGCTGCTCACTGAATGAAAGCCAACTGTCTCAGGCTGAACACCGACAAGACAGATGTAGTTATCTTTGGCAAAAATACCTCATCTTGGGACTCCAACTGGAGGCTGGCTGAACACAAACCCTCACCCAGCACCCATGTCAGGAACCCTGGAATAATAATCAACAGCAAACTGGACATGACTGTACAAGTTAGTGCTGTCACCGCATTTTGCTCCCACACCTTGGAAATGCGGAGGCAGAGCTTCAATCTGCTTCCAAGCAACACTAGTCACTCATCCCCTAATCACCAGCAAGTTTGACTATGGGAACACCCTCTACACCAGGATCACCAAGAAACTCACTAGAGAACTACAAACGACTCCGAATTCGGCAGCCAGACACATCCTCAACCTCCCACACAGAACTCACATCACACCACACCTCAGGGAGCTCCACTGGCTCCCACTACACAACCGTGTTCATTGCAAACTCCTCACAAACACATTGAGGACACCACACAATGTAGACACCCACCTACTTGAATAGCCGCATCTTCTTCAACCAACAACCCAACACTTCCGCTCTGCAGGACTCCTACATGGACACATCCCATGCATGCATAGAACCATATCAGGAGGACAGGTGATTTCTTATATTGCTCCTAAAGCGTGGAATGGCCTCCCACACCACATTAAAGCCTCCTCCTCTTGAATTTACCAAGAAGCTGAAGATCTGGCTTTTCAATTAGCCCACTTACCATAGGCAGGGCTAGGCACACACACATGCTCAGCATCAGGATACCCTCGCAGCTGATATTGCACTTTGCAAATACACATAACATAATAAATTGGGCCAAGGTTCAAGCCCTCTATCGTTTCAGCCAAATAACAGGGCAGAGGTTCAACATACATGTAGCTTGCTGGTTCGAGGTGGCTCCTTTTTTTGGAGATCGCTCTGGCTGCTACAACTTGACTTCTTTACAATCCTGTGCAAGGGAGAAGCTTTGGCTTTTTTTAACCTATTTTCAGTTATTTTCTATATTGGCATCCTTTCCTGTGGAATTCGGCCACTGTGTATAATTTGATGTTCACTTTAAGATCGAGGAGATTTTGGATGTAATTGTATAGATGAGTGGTAGCAGGTAGTGTATTATATATTTGCGGAGTTTTACCTACACCAGCCTTTAAATAATTACCTAATATCACATTTTCATCTTGTTGTTACTGCACAGCCGCAACCTTGGAGAAGAGACCGACACTGCCTTCAAGTGCCAGAGACCTTTCAGATTTACACATATAAAAATTCAAAGATCGGAGCACAGAGTAAACACAGCTCTCCATCTCAATTAGCCAGTAAATTCCGGCTAATATTAGGCTCATGAAAATGTTTCTGCTCCGTGGGTTGGCTTTTATTTGTGAAAATCAGAGGACCAGCTGATACATTCATAAGCTAATTATTACGGCAGCTGGGTGCGCGCAGAGCAGCGTGGCCGGGGCCCTGGAGGGGCGCACATTTGCACAGGGCGGCTGCGCTGCTGGGGGAAGGAGGGGGCGTGCTGCTGAAACAGAGACCCCCTAATCACATCAACCAGGAGAAAGTTTCCAAGGTGGGATGGATTATTAATGCTAGAAGAGCTGAAGGGGAATGAAAGACGGGTGTGAACTTAGGCCCCAGCCTTTGAATATACAGGCAGGAGTTAGCCTTCCATTCGCGCTGACAGACCCTGGACATAACCATTTCCATTCACAGCCGCTAACGGTCTTGTTTACTATCATGCTTTAACGAAAGAGAAATCTCACTAAACGTCCATGTCCCACCATCTATCTGACAGATGCTCAGCAACCAATATACCTCTCTGTCTTTAGCTCACTAACTGGCATGAATATGTATTTGTCTGTCAACAACTGAGCAGTACGCCTGTAACCCATATCTATCTATCTATCTATCTATCTATCTATCTATCTATCTATCTATCTATCTATCTATCTATCTATCTATCTATCTATCTGTCCATACATCCATCCACCCATCCATCTCACATGCTGTCAACTATTTCTTGGTTCCTTTATTGCCATCTGCCCATCTATTGATATCCTCTGTGTTATTCTACCTTCATGTGCCTCTGTAAATCTACTTGTGTATGTATGTGCTCGACATTCTATTAGGCCTGGGAGTAATTTTAATCATGCCAGAGTAATCAGAGTAATTTGGTAATTCCATTTTACTCTTTCATGCAGAATTACCGATAATGTAAATATGCCGCTGGCTTAACAAAGAGTAATTTTGGGGGAAAATGGTACAGCAAGGAGACATTTAGCTAGCACAAGTGACTACTCATGTTGCTGCTTATGTGCTTTGCATTTTGCACTATCCGTTTTGGATGCAAGGTGCATTTTACGCTAAGGAACTAGCATTAAATTCCATGAGTAAATTGGGGGAAAATCCTACCCCAAATGCGCATTTAGCAAGCGTGAGCGGCTGTCCATGGTACTATTCATGTGTGTTTTGCATTTAGTGCTATTTCTTAGTGCAAAGTGCATCTTCATGTTCATTTTGGACACAAGGTGGCATCTTTGCGCTAAGAAAAAAGTGCTAAATAACTCTTGGTCCATAATTCTGCTAAATCTAGCAGAATTTTTAGGTAATCCCATATGATTATGCTACACAGAATTATGAAAATTATGCCCACTCCTGCATGCTATCTAGCTATCTCTCTATCTCTATGTTTATTTTTCTGTGTCCTTGCTGCAGGCAATGTTTGTGTAAGTAGAAGGAAATCAACAGTAAAAAACAGCCCACATGACAATAAAACAAACCCACAAACAGCCGAAAAATGGCCCACACAATGACCTTTCGGACAGGGCATTCTGGCACTGCCAGATTATCCTAAAGGCCAGTCCCACTATGGTCATGGTCAGGTTCAGAAGGGTGGAGACAGTTTTTGGAGAAGTGTGGCACAATGGTTAGAGCGGCAGACCCTGATGCAGAGATCTGGCCCGGGACCAGGGTTCAATTCCAACCTCAGAGGGTCTTGGGCTCAATTCCCTTGGACCAGATAATTCTCGCCTCTGTGCTAATCTAATTAATGGGTCCCACTCTGTAACTCTGGGCAATAGCTTACTTAATCTCCACAATGGCCCTCACAGTGCTTGGATGCCTGACTTCACCCTGGGGCTGTCCAGGAGTGGGCGCCTCACAGGTAAAAGCCAGGAGGGGTTCCACAGCGGTATGCGTACAGCGCCTTGAGACCCTAACGGGTGAGTAGTGCCCTATACAAGTGCAAAGTTTACAGTTTACAGTTTTTGATCGGTAGAGCCAAGTGTAAGAAATTGGTCACTGGTTGAGGGGAGTGAAACCCTTCTCAAGCAGCAACCACAATTCTTTTCACTGTGAAGTCAAAAGCAAGACTAAATTTACCTGTGCTCAACCCTCAGGTAGCTCGGCACAGAGAAGTCAGGATTAACTCAGAGACAACGTGTAAAGTATTTGTGCAACACCTCAAACATTAGCATGGTGAAAACCCACCACAAAATAGAGTAATTTAAAATAACTGAACCAAGATCAAAACAACAGAAATCCAATCAATAAAACCAGAGGTATTAAATTTTAAAGATTTCAGTTAAAATACTACCAAAAAGTTAAAAGCACCAACTGTGGTTTCCAGGCCGGATACAAAGTCACAAGTTCAGGCTGACCATGATGGAGTGTGGGCCGACTAAAGGAACACAGTTAGGCCCGCAGAACAAAGTACCTTAAATCCTGGTTTGCAGAGCATTGCGAGGATCTGCATTGAAGATGTGTCACGCAGCCAAAGTGATGTGTCTGTTCCGAGATGCATTGAAGCTGAATCATCATCAAAGATCCCGTCGCGGAGGAATGGTGATGCAGAGTCCTCCATCAAGGATGCATTGCACAACTGTGGCAATGTGCCGGATCTGAGGAGTTGAAAGGCTGTGAAGTAGGGTGCCATCGTCAAGGCTGCCATCGATGAGGACCTATGCCAAGGATGCATTGCGCAGTGAAGATTCCGATGAGACGACGGGCTACAATGTGATCTTGGTCAATGCAACAGTTCCAATCCACACAGCAGTGGCAGCGCATCGGTTCTGCTCAGGGTTGTGATACTCAGCAGAGGAGATACGTTGGTTCCGCTGTATCCACAAAGAGGCTGGCAGAGCACCTTAAGCCCACTTCCATGAGTCCAAGACTGGAATGGCATCACTTTGTAGGGTTGACTCACAAGCAGCAGAGTCCAGGTGTTAGGTTCCAGGATGTTGGAGCATTTTGTCCCCGAGGCTCTAGTCAGGAGGCCAGCCAACTAGCTCTTGGAGTCACTTGAGGTTCTGGCAAAAGGGCTATTTTCGAGGTCGAACTGGCAGTTTAGAAACTGTACACACAGGCTGCAATGGCAGGCCTGAGACATCTTTAAGGGGATACTTAAGTGAGTGGCACAATCAGGGCCACAGGCCCACCAGTAGCATTCAATCTACAGGCCCTGGGTTTATGTAGTACCACTTTACTAATGACTTACAAGTACATTAAATATGCAAATTTGAGATAAGCCAATGTTACTATGTTCTAAGGAGTGGCAAAGTGTGCAGAGTCCTAAGGCAGCAAAAAGAGATGGAGGAGGAAGGCAAAAAGTTTGATGGAAGACCAACCTAAGGCTCAAAGGTCTTACACCAGCTTTTAGTTAGTAGAGCTGTTTTACGTTGGCATTAAAGGAGAAATAGTGAAATTCAGGATTAGGTAGACTCAGACAGAAATGTGTTTGCATGTTCATAATCAATCTCAAATTCGGGGGCGTAACATAGATCCTTGCAGCTCCTGTGGTGCAAGTCCCCCCACCGCAGGCTTCCATTGAGCCCCAGACCTACATGTTTCTCTGAGCTATGGGAGTGTCAGGGGGCCCTCATCATATTCTGCTTCAGGGGCGCATCATTCTGCATTAAATCAATGCTTGAATTGTATTAGGAATAGATCTCCTGAGCCACATATTGATAGGTACAATCAGGTTTTGATTAGTAGGGTGAAATTGTGATAGATATAGCCAGGTTGAACAAGAGGTTCGACTGGATGGAGTCCAGGTGCATAACATGCCTGATATAAAAAAGAAAAAGCTACATGACGTTAAAAGATGGTTCCTAGCTGAAATGAGAGTGTTAACCACACATGTGAAAAACTGATAGAAGAACAAACTCTATGTGGGACATCATATTGGTGGCAGTTGAAGATATGGCAGATAACAGGCCACCATGAATGGATTTAAGGGCCAGATGTAGGAAGGCATTAGTGCCTCGCAAACAGTGAAAAACGCCGTTTGCGAGGCGCTGATGCCCTCAAGCGAT
Organism: Pleurodeles waltl; assembly: GCF_031143425.1. Taxonomy (NCBI): domain Eukaryota; kingdom Metazoa; phylum Chordata; class Amphibia; order Caudata; family Salamandridae; genus Pleurodeles; species Pleurodeles waltl. The sequence goes on from NC_090440.1 coordinate 1,766,346,772, forward strand.
GCTGAAACACATATTCCGAGTCGGTACCGACTCGCAAAATGTGTTTCAGACTCACAAATAGGAAGGGGCGTTCCCTACCTATTTGCGAGTCGCACTGCGATGTAGGGTTGATTTGTCACCGCGAAAGCGGTCGCAAATCAACCCGCAGTTACCATCCACTTGAAGTGGATGGTAACTCATTCGCAAACGGGAAGGGCTCCCCATGGTACCCCTTCCCCTTTGTGAATGCTCACAATAATGTTTTTTCAGAGCAGGCATTGGCCCTATGGACCACTGCCTGCTCTGAAAAAACACCGAAACACAAAGATTTCGGTATTTTTTTCTATTTGCAGCTCGTTTTCCTTTAAGGAAAACGGGCTGCAAAGAGAAAAAAAAAACTGCTTTATTTAAAAGCAGTCACGGACATGGTGGTCTGCTGTCTCCAGCAGGCCACCATCCCCGTGAGTGCCTAGACTCACTATGGGGTCGCAAACTGCGACCCACCTCATGAATATTTATGAGGTGGGTCTTTGCGACCCCATAGCGAGTCGGAGAAGGTGTCTGAGACACCTTTCTGTATACCAATTTGCGAGTTGCAAATTGCGAGTCGGAAGGACTCGCAATTTGCAACTCGCGAATTGGTTTCTACCTACATCTGGCCCTAAATATTTATACTGGGTCTACTGACATTGTTGTATGACACACTCTGAATGATGTGAAACACTGGTGGAATGGGGGTTCAGAAGCCTCGCGGAAGTTATAATGTTGGGCTGACATACAAAGTTTACAGAATTATTTGTGCATCAATACAGGTTTAGTAACAGGTGTATTTCTAAAAGCAGAGTTTGGAAACACAAAGATTAAATTATTGACATTTACATTCACACACTGTTGTTAGCAAAATGTGCATTAAATTTGAGATATTTTGAGTTACTATATGTCCTCAAAAGCTGAAAAGAATTGCACAGTGGATCACTAGAGGCAGCCTTAGATTGGTAAAGGAGACTGAAACCCTTTGCAGTGGAGCATAGTTTCGATGAGTAGGACCATATTCTAAGTGGTACAATGGCAGAGCCATGTTTACACAGGCAATTTCCAGCTGCATAAAGCCAGGTTTGACTGTTTCGAGTCCTAGTTGGTTGGTGGATTTGCAGAGCCATGTTCAAAGGGGTTGAAATCAATGAATATTTCAAGCCAGGTTTATATAGGAATGTCAAGATTTGGGTGTTGATGGCAAAGTTTGGATGGGTTAAACCAAGTTTGTGTTGGTATTGGTCTGGCTGTGTAGAGATCGATTCAACTTGTTTAAGTCAGAGTTGGATTAAAAGGACCAGGTTTGGACTTTGGATGGATAGAGCCAAGTTGAAATGTGTAGGGCGGGCTTGAGCTGATAAAGAATTTAGTTGAACTAGGTAACCCCAGGCTTAGTCAGTAGATTAATTAGTTGTACAGCTTGATGATACTACTTCAGAAGCATTGATTTTCAGGTGGTGGGAATACATTCAGGCATTCATGACAGCTGTGTAAGATAATTGCCCTGTGCAGCTGACACTTTGCACCTATTGTAAGTAAGCAAAGTCTTGGATTGAATTAAATTATTGCCCTGCCTTTATTTCAGTCTGTCCTTCCGTTCCCACATCTACACCGCAACATTGTTTTCAATGCAAAATGACTTTACTTCCAGTTATATGCTAGTTGGCACTGAAAATTGATTATTTTATTCTGTGTTGATGGTCACTTCAAACCCCTTACTTTGCACCTCTGAAACTGAACGGATGCTGGTGAACTCTCGACAATCAGATTTTTATGTGAAAATCCACATCCGGCAATCTTGTGAGCTTGGTCAATCATCGTAGTATTCACAAGAATTTTGGAAAGTTTGCCAAAGTAAAACCTTTCATATCTCTAGTCAGTGTTGCACCCTGTTTCTCTTCAACAGGCTCTGAGAGAATGGCATATGTAGAAGTGTCCATTTTGTACAGAGAATTTCCCGATGATATGTATTACATTGGCTATTTTGTCTGTTTCTCTCACAGTCCATTGTAGCATCAGTCAGTCTACCCGAACATGAAGCGATTAAAAGAAAGGGGCTTTTGCACACTAACAACCTGGGGCCAAGAGTGGGCCTACTTTATCCATCATAATCTCTGACAGTTGGTCACCACTTCCTGGCATTGTGGAAAAAGTCAGTGTGTTCCTTCATTAACTTGTATCACGGGTGACATTGGAAAGTGGTGCCACTTCACCAAAAATCACTAATTATAGTGGCAGTAGACATGACAACACACACATTTAGGTCTTGCCTACAGACAGCTTTAGCTACTATTGACAAAGACCTATAGTTTACTAAACAATGCATGAAATAAAGGAAACATAAAAAGTACCACCTACTAAAACCATTGAAAATTAGACAATATTTCCTTCTGAAAGATCATTAATCAAATCGTTTAAATCACAATGATTGCAAAGGAGACCACAGGAGTTGGAAATAGATGCATTGTGTAGGTATTGTCACTCTTAGATGCGCTTGCGTAGCTGCTGGAATAAATCCCTCCTGACTCTTGGGGTCTAGTAGAGATGTCGTCAAAATGAAGAATGTCAGCTGAGGCAACTGTCAGCAGTGCATGTGCCACTCACATTTATTTGAGAACTAGCCAGTATCTTTGCAAGATTTTCAGTGCTACAGGCAGAAATACATTTTCCTCTTTGCCACACCCTCCCCAAGCCCACTGTAGAAGCTTTTTATATATAACTTCTAGCTGCAAAAACACTCATATGACATACCTTTATTATTGTTTCACCTGTTCTGCACCTAGAACGTCTGATGTTGATGGTATTGACTTAACAACAACCTGCACAAACTCATCCAATTTCAAGGTTGCAATTTGAAACTGAATAATCCCTTTACTGGGAGAATGGAGTTTTGTTCAGGTTGGTATATTTGCTCAAAGAGTTCATGCACCAACTGAAAAGATCCGTGTGTTACCTAATGGTTATATGTTAAAATTCCAGTGGATCTCTCTTGATATCTGTTCTCCCTGAGGTTGATGAATTGAGTAGTGTTTGTATGAAAACAGCAGTCCTGCTATACAACTTAGTTTGACTCCTAGGCACACCGCCTGGCACCCACTTATGCGTTGTGGGGACTGGTAAAAGTTGACAAGTTGACGTGGTGGACACTTTCAGTTATTAGCTCTGCTTGTGTTCCAATTCACAAAGTCGACCTGGAAACAAGGCCAGATTTCAGGAACTGCTTGCAGTAAAAATCCCAGTAATTCCAGGCCCCACTGTGGCCAGAAAGATTCTAACTAACTGTATAGTACAGGGACAAGACTACTAGCTTGCAATGCAAGTGCTGACCTGCTATTCCAGCCCACCTATCCTATAAAGGTCCTTGGAGAAGTAGCATGAAGCAAAATTATGCCCTCCCCCGCAGAATGTGGTGAGAGGCTCTTGACTCTTCTATATCTGATATGTGTTTATTGACCTGGGGCTGATTGGGGGTGTCCTGAAGGATTGCCCAGCCACCTCCACCGCCAAAACGCACAGCCTGCTTTACGCCCCTGCCTTGTAACCGATAGAATTATACCACTATTTGCATCCGTTAACGCAATTAGTTCATGGAATTGCACACTACATCTTAAAAAACAGAAGCAGACCCCATTTCAAACTTTTAAGGCAATGCTTATTTGTTTTCTAACGTGGCTCTCATTATTCCATTTTTCCCATCTCAAGACTGTGCCATAAAGGGATGTTAAACATACTGCTTGCATCATATGACATGGCTTCCGGAGCAACCTTTGTTTAAGATAACTTTGAAGAAAACGTGGAGGGGCTGACTGAAGAAATTCGAGTCAATTGCCTCCCACAGATGGTTTACTTTTCATTTCAAGAAATTATTTCCTTTGTGCAAAGTAGAGCCCCAGAGGGTGCGCAGTTGGGCCAGGAGAGCTGTAGGAACTGAAACATGAATAAACTGACACAGTAAAGTAGAAGAAACGAAGGAACACTATGGCAGCCGCCTCTGCTACCAGCGAACATCATTATTGATGTAGAAATGTGAAATTCCCAGTAAACAATTAGATTATCGTCATTTTTTTTTTTCTCCACCCGTCGTACTGCAAGAAAAGAGCAGGTCTTTGCAACTGTGGCCCCTCACTTGTAAAAACAAGGCAGTGTTGTGTTACAAATTAGTTTATAAATCCCCTGGCGGCCTCACAGTTCAGTGCCTGCAGCTGCTGCAGATGGGCCTAGGCAGTTGCGTGCGCCTTCCCTGCGCTGCAGCCGGCGGTCTGACGGAGAGCGCGCGACGATCGGGTTATTAGCAGCGTAGGCCGCGAGCCGCACAATGCCAACAGCTGGTGTTGCCTTCTTGACTGGTGCAGCAGAGATAATCAAATCATGCCTCGTTTGAAAATAAAAAATATATATTTATCATTTATTTCTTTTGGGGCACAGGAAGGAGATCGAAGGATGTTAATACTGAACATTTATGTAGTACACACACCACAAAGGGAATTGCCCCTCGATGCATAAATAATGGGTGTTATTAACGCCCAAAAGAATGGAACTCGTCCTATCGACCTAGGAAGACTGAAAAACTGGGTGTGCCCTGGAAAAAATCTATACTTCTTTTAAGGGTGTTAGGGTCGTTTTCAACCAGCCTCAACCAGCCTCTGGCTTCTTTAAGTCCAAAACATTCAGCCATTGTCTTAAGACATTGGGAATCATATGTTTTGTCAACCTACTAGAGTATTTTATTCTCACTGTTTTTATGTTATTTTTCTGTACCACGTTGTGTCCTTTCACCTTCACTGGAAAGCAAGAATACTATTCTACAGCTGAAATCAGACGGAGACTAACCCTCTAGGATTATGAAGCGATCACTAATAAAAGCATCTGAAAATGGATGCTACAGAAAAACGTGTGGTTTTAGAGCAGTTTATTTTTGTGTGTCAAAACTTAGAAAAGAGAAAGCTTTGCTTCTGGTTTCCCTGATGGGTTACTAATATATGAAAATATATATTTTCTCCTGTGGTCTGTGTATGTAGTGTAGTGAACAGGACAGCATCTCTACACTAGATCAGTGAGCCTGGACATTGTTTTTTACAAGTCTGTGCCATTGCAAAATCATTGACCTATGTCTAATAATCAGGTTGATAAAATATGGATTATTGTTAAGGACTGTCAATGTTTTTTTTAAAAAAGGTGGTCAGATTAGCCTGACCCAAGGCAGTGGCGTAACAAAATTTGAGGGCTGGGGGGGTCTGCAAAGTAGATCCTTCTCCGGATGCACTCAGGAGCTCTCAGGCCAGGATACTGTGCTGAAGGGCCTCCACCACTGCGGGGGATGCAGGGGCCTTTGTTACGCCACTGACCCAAGTCAAAAAACCCTCTTGCTGGTCTCTGCCTTTAATTTGGGCATAGTAGGCAATTGTTAAAATATTTCTACAATAAAGTACTAGCAAGCTGCTTGGGGTCTTTATGTACAAATATAGCAATGCAGGTGTAACATTAATTTAGAGAGTTCTCATCTATTTGGTAATTAATAATTCAGCCCATATACGGTAAAAAGAACCATCAATTCAGTTAAATGTGTGGCTTTAAAATTTTACGTTTGATAGGGTTATAGTCGCAACTGGCTTTTTGAAGAGTTTAGTTACTATAAAAAATGATATAGAAAAGACTCACTCCTTGGCACAATAGGTCTGCTACTAAGATTACAATCATTTTAAGGTGTTTGGAGAAATAAATAAAAGGCTGATGTTCGTGGATCCCATAAATTAAGAAAACATTTTTCCTTTGTACTGGGCCAACTTTCCTGTAAGGATTGGTAGTTATGGTCTGATGATTCCTCTCAGATTATGAATAGCATTGCTATCTATGGGATCATCCTGTCTAGTTCACAAAGTGTTTTAAAATTGTCTTGAGGCATGTTTTGTCTGAAATATGTCTTTATTGAATGTATCATACATTCGATCCTGCTGAAATCCACTTTTCATGTGTCAATTTTTCTGATGGAATGGATGTGGAGCAAGCTTAAAAATTGATTTCGGATGTAATACTCTGATGTCACTTGTCACATTGTCATCAAGTTTATACAAATATTATCTAAACTTAGTTTGGGCACGGCTTGAAGAATTTCAAATTTAGTTATAAATCCGGATTCCCAAAAGGGAGTTGATGGGCGCATTTTTTCTGTAGTCTCCGGCAATATCTAATGTCCAGCGTTTAGGGCCCAAGCCGTGGAAGACAAAATAGAAAGTATGAATAACATTGCTGTTACACCTAACAGCCTTAGGGTGGTCACCCCTAAGTTCTTTCCTGCCTCCCTCCACTTTTTAGATACTGTTTTTGCTGGTTTTAAGACTGTGCACTTTACCACTGCTAACCAGTGCTAAAGTGCATATGCTCTCTTCCTTTAAACATGATAACATTGGATCATACCCAATTGGATTATTTAATTTACTTATACATCCCTAGTAAAGTGCACTATATGTGCCCAGGGCCTGTAGATTAAATGCTACTAGTGGACCTGCAGCACTGATTGTGCCACCCACTTACGTAGCTCCTTAAACTTGTCTCAGGTTTGCCATTGCAAGGCCTGTGTGTGCAGTTTCACTGCCAATTTGATTTGGCATTTGAAAGTACTTTCCAAGCCTAAAACTCCCCTTTTTCTACATATAAGTCACTCCTAAGGTATGCCCTAGGTAACCCATAGGGCAGGGTGCTGTGTAGGCAAAAGGCAGGACATGTACCTGTGTAGTTTACATGTCCTGGTAGTGTAAAACTCCTAACTTCGTTTTTACACTGCTGTGAGTCCTGCTCCCTTAATAGGCTAACATTGGGGCTACCCTTATATACTGTTTGAGTAGAAGCTGCTGATCTGAAAGGAGTAGGAAGGTCATATTTAGTATGGCCAGAATGGTGACACAAACTCCTGCTGACTGGTGAAGTTGGATTTAATATTACTATTTTAGAAATGCCACTTTTAGAAAGTGAGTATTTCCCTGCACTTAAATCCTTCTGTGCCTTACAATCCACTTCTGGCTGGGTGAAGTTGACAGCTCCCTTGTGCATTCACTCAGACACACCCCAAACACAGGCTACTCAGCCTCACTTGCATATATCTGCATTTTGAATGAGTCTTCCTGGGCTGGGAGGGTGGAGGGCCTGACACTTACATGTCAAATGACAGTAGCCTGCCCTCACACAAAGGACTGCCACACCCCCTACTGGAACCCTGGCAGACAGGATTGAACTGAAAGGTGACCTTGTGCACTTCTAAGCCACTCTTTGAAGTCTCCTCCACTTCAAAGGCACATTTGGGTATTTAAACAGGGCCTCTGCCCCTACGAACTCAGACACTTCCTGGAGAAGAGTACCTAAACCAGAACTTGCATCCTGCCAAGAAGAACTGCCTGGCTGCCCAAATGACTCACCTGACTGCTTTCTGTGAAGGACTGCTGCCTTGCTGTTGTCCTGCTGCCTTACTGCTCTCTGCCTGTAGTGAGAAGTGCTCTCCAAGGGCTTGGATATAGCTTGGATCCTGTTCCCTGAAGTCTCAGGACCAAAAAGATTTATCTCTACAAGAAGGACTCCTTGTGCGGCGAAAATCGATGCACAGCCTTCCAGAAACTACACACAGCCTTGTTGAAAAATTCACCTTACAGTGAACCGGAACAACGCAGCTCAACCGCAATGAGAAGATCGACGCTGCGCCAGCGTATCGACCGGAAATCTGACGGACACCCCACTGGATTGACGCACAGCCGAGCCAGAACGATGCAGTCCGACTTCCAGAGAGGAATCGATGCAGCACCTGCCATGCAGTAGAAATTTCCATGCATCGCCCACTGGATCGATGCAGCCCCTGTAACTTCGTCCTGTCAGCACCGGAAATCCATGCATCGTCCCTGGGGCGTCTGAAAACTCCGCAACCTGAAGAGGATCCACGACCGAGCGCCAGTCATCGATGCAGAGCCGTCCCTGTGTGAAAACTAAAGGACACATCGCCGTGTGTGGCTCGACAAATCGACGCACACCTCTTTGTTTTCCATGCATTTCCTCCACTGTGGTTCTTTGCAGAGATTTTAAACGCAAACCAGGTCCTTAGTGCTTGAAAGAGACATTTATAGCTTTTAAAAGACTAAAGACAGTTTATATCACTTTTACAGTGATAGCTCAACATATACTTATTGCATTTTAATAATTTTGACCTGCATCTTATCAGATAAATATTATATATTTTTCTAAACCCTGTGTGGTGTATTTCTGTGGTGCTATACTGTGTTATTGCATGATTTATTGCACAAATACTTTACGCATTGCCTTCTAAGTTAAGCTTGACTGCTCAGTGCCAAGCTACCAGAGGGTGGGCACAAGATAATTTGGATTGTGTTTGACTTACCCTGACTAGAGTGAGGGTCCTTGCTTGGACAGGGGATAACCTGACTGTCAACCAAAGACCCAATTTCTAATAATTGTGGACAAGGTAATGGAACTAGTTCCAATAACATCACAAATTCTTGGAATGTGCACTTTGCAGATTGCAGACAGTAAAGGTCACAATCCAAGAATTTGTGATATTACTGGAATCCTTGTAACTGGCGAGCAAATAAAAATAAGTAAAAAATAGAGCAAAATATTGACAAGTTGTAAAATAATGATGCGCTACAACTGGAAAATTATTATAATGTGTCCTACAGTTCTGACTGGGAAGATGTACTTTTCTAGTAGATTAGGGTTATAGTAAAATCTGTATATCATAGAACCTTAGAGGCCTAGTGACTGTGTGTTAGGGGGTCAGTACTCAGGTATAGAGAAGGGTAGAGATGGGCAGATTGTTACCTGAACCATGCAAACTAAACGGATGTACCTAGTGCACAGGCTATCCTGGTGGCGAAACTCTGCTCAAAGGGAGAGTAACAAAATTCAAAAATAATAATAATAGGTGATGCAGGCAAGTAGGAGGCTCACTAGGCACAGTTTCCCAGGTGCCATGTCTGTGACTTTGGATTGGCTGATTAGCAGCACCATGGGAGGCTTGCAGAACATCAGGTGGGTTTTGGGACATTTCCCCACTGAGGATGAAATAGGCAGCTCACAACTCCACGTAGTTGAAACACCACAACAAGACCAACACAAGCCTGTTCATTGTATGTGTTCTTCCCTACACTGAAATGGAATTCCAGCTTATAAGTCTAGTCTTTCCATTTTCCAAAGAGTGCCAGTGAATCTCTCTAGTTCGAAATTACATTCCAACCAGTTTCAGGCATTGTTTCATTCTTTTGTGGGATTTAAGAGAAGGGCGGCTTCCCTATTACCCCATTGACTTTATCTCAGAATGGATTTTGGTGACCAGAGCCTGCATACCAGTGGCCATGTTTGATCTGAAGGGTCATGTTCTGGAGAGACATCTTGTTTATTCTCAGACAGGTATCTGACCTTCTGAAATTCTTGCAGGCATTATTGCAGAACCATGTTTATAAAATTTGAGAACATTCACAATCATTAAAAAATAATGAACATTCTTTCTTGCTTTGGGTCAAATAAGTTCTAGTCACAAAAAAATGAGTACCAGTGCTCATGCCCTGCATTCATTAAGTGCTACAGAAGGTAATACTAAAAATAATGTTCGAACAATCTGTTGCCCAGTTCCAACTGAAATAAAAAATATTGCCTATTGCACAAACCATAAATTTGCATATAATAGTGTATGCTGTCTTCCCTACAGTGTTTATTCCTCTGGGTCACCAGTGATTGTGGAGTTTGAATGCTAACCAATACCTCTCATGTGTTCCAGGGTTGGCTGTGTGAGCTGCTACGCTGGAAGGAGAATCCCAGCCCAGAGAACCGTACCCTCTGGGAAAACCTGTGCACCATCCGGCGGTTCTTGGGCTTGCCTCAACACAAGCGGGATGTAATCTACGAGGAGGAGTCGCGGCACCACCACAGTGAGCGCATGCAGCACGTCATTCAGTTGACACCCGAGCCTGTACAGGTAAGTGATACTGCAAGCTAGTCTTCTCCTGACACTTGTCACTGCCGCCATTGTAGAGCTGAGCTATTGGAAGAAGTGTCCTGCTGACAGAACCCTGTAGGCTTAAGGGACATTCACCACAATAAGATTCACCATCCAACTAAAATATAGCATTGAAAGAGGAGACAAAAAATTATGAAATATATATGTTATCAATAATCCGCTTGTGATCTGCGTGCAAGGGTTGGGGCTTCTTTTAGAGGTTAGTGTTTCTGACCCAAAACTAGTGCCTTATTACTTTTTTTACAGTCTACTGCTTGTGTCACTAGCTTTACAGTCTAGTGCTTGTACCACTATGTTTCCAGTCTAGCGATTGTACCTCTTTGTTTACAGGCTAGTGCTTGTACCACTATCTTTACAGTTTAGTGATTGTACCACTGTGTTTACAGACTATTGATTGTACCACTATGTTTACAGACTATTGATTGTACTACTGTGTTAACAGGCCAGTGATTGTGCCACTATGTTTACAGGTTAGCGATTGTACCACCATTTTTATTATAGACTAGTGGTGGTAACACTACTTCACTAGGCTAAGGTTCTTACTACCCTTTGCAGTCTAGTGCTTCTACCTCATACCATTACTAGAAAATTAGTTTCACAGTTTTGAACTTCTAGCATACTCACTTAATACTATACTTTTACAGAGTGGTGCTTGTGCCACTAATAACTTCTTTCATAGACTGGTGCTTGATCACTATTCAAATAATACGTGTACCTCTTATTACAGACTCGTCCTTTTAGTACTACCTTTATAGATTAGTGTTTATAATAGAACTTTTCTAGACTTGTGCTTGAAGCAACACCGGATGCTTCACGAGTGGCCTCCACTAACTGTAGCACAATACATAAAGTGAAAAGAAATAGAAAGTATCCATGTGTTAACATCAAAAACCAAACACACTCCAAGTGTTTCCATCTCTGGATGTGCTTTCATGGTAGCAATATAGCAAGTGCTGATATCGGTGGACATGGGAATTGATCTCAAAAGTAGAGCTATTTTGCCATGCCATTTAAGGTTCGGTGTTGATCTAATAGTCGTTTTCTTTCTTTGGAGCCATATGTGAAGTGCTGATAGCATACTTTTTCCACTCTACAACAGTCATCTTTATAATGTTGATTCTGTTGAAAACTGTTTATTTTCACTCAACCTCTCCGACTATCACAGAAGTTATTTGCAATGTACTGCTGTGAAGCATATATCAGTGCACTGGCATATGCTGTAATACTACTAGACCAGTAGTTTTAACAATATGCTTGTTACCTGTGACTCTACTAAGCTTTGTCCCTATGAGTAAAATAATAATTTATGGCAATCAAGCGTTATTAAAATAAATATAAATGTAATCCGTGTAAGCCAGAATATCAAGTACAGAAACATTACCCACAACAATCGTGACAAAAATATCAACAACCAAGGTATTTCTAAGGAAAATGTATGTAGGTAAGTATATATATTCTATTCATATCTCTACTTCCATGTGCCTTAAAAACATATATATCATAAAGGCACATATGCATGCAGTTAATCATAGAAATTAGTTTCCAAATCACTTGGTGTATTATTGATAATTCGCTCAGTCTTCACCAGTTAGCACAGACGTATCTGGGGTTAAACTTTTTTCACACAGCAAGATCTCAAAAATGACGTTTAAGCTATGGTCCTCTCCAGAGTAATCCTTAAAAAATACATTTTCACTTACATTAAAAAATCTACATTGCCTATCTTAAACTACACTTTGTGCTGCGGCCCAACGTATTTTTTGGGTAGACTGCTCGAATTGCATTAATCGTGTATCGATTACCTTGAACTGGTTCATCATTACTGGCAGATCAAGCTACAAACTTGCATACATAATACACAGACCTCCACATTTTGATTACTCCTATTACCTGGCTAAGACAATTAAAATCTCCTGAAAATCTTGTCTTCTTCTCAGCTTTGACCTTCTTCTCCTTGAGATACCTGGTTTCATCAAAAATTAACATTGAATAAATCTGTCTCTGGTTGTGTACTTGAAGTTGCAAATGCCAGTGAGCCCTACATCCACTCTATTCAGTTATGAAATACCTTCTTCTTAACTGTCACATTCTTTATTCCTCTCTCTAGAGCCGCTCTCAATATTGAATATGAAGCCTAGTATTTGTTATGTCTAGATATCAACCTAGATGCAAGATTGTTTTATCTGCTCAGATCACAATCTCATTTGGATTGAGCATGTACTTGTACCTCTGCTTGGCCTACTGTGTTTTACAATTCTTATTCACCTTGTTACGTTTCCCTGGTCAGTTATGTATCTGTCCACTTTTGAAGCACACTGATCAGGGTAGTACTGTAGAAAGACATTTGTTGATCTAATTAGTATATTGTTTGTTTATATATGAAATGAGGACTATCTACGCTCTCGTTGATACCCTAAGCTCTGTATCCCTTTCTGTTTTTGCCTATTGGTTTGGTATGTTTTGTATTCACTCTATCAGTGCATCATTCCTGTGTAACTTTATAAAGAGCTATGAAACTTTTAGGTTCTGTGCATGCTACTCAAGAATGCTAATTAAATAAATAGTGCAGGTAAAAGACTGTTGGACATTATGTTTCAGTGGCTGTTCATTAGCATCTTTCTGTGTGTGCTGTAGACATGCTCCTGTGAGTGCTTCCTCGTGTCTTTCTATGAGTGCTGATCTGTACAGTTTGCTGTTTGAGAGCTTGACAGTATATTTTTGTTAGCGCAGTGCTGAACATTATAGGCCTGTAGGTGTTGTAAAATTGGTTCTGTGATTTCTGAATATTACAGGTCCACAAGTGCCAGGAAACTGTTTTTGAGAGTGCTGGGCTATATTGGACAGTATGTTTCTGTGAGTGCCTGTCAGTATTTTGCTAGAAGTGCTGGTCAGTATGTTTCTATGAGTGCTGGTCAGTATTTTTCTGTAATTTTTCTCTATTATCTTTCAGTTAGCATTTATGCATACAAAAGTGCAACGTTCACTAGGTTTCAATATTCTTTCTGATTCGAACATGAACTATGGATCTCATAATGCAAATGCATATCTGTATCAGGTTAACATACACTGGCAATTTAGTTCTTTTTTTCTAACCTGCATGCAAATGGAATGTATTATGCATCTTATTCAGGATTAGAGGAAAATGCAAATTTTCCAAACAAGAATAGTGAAGGAAAGTCCTCATGGAAGGCACTGAAGTGAATATTATGCTTTATTGAATAGCTATTTTTATTATAGCACCCAGAAATCACAAAAACCTATTCTTTCCAGCAAACATTTGGCCACAAGCTGTAGGTTGATGGAAAGTGTAACCACCAATCAGTCGTGAGCTTATCTATATATAGCCGTCACCATGAAGTAACAGCCTCTTTTCTCGATGTGAAGACAAATTAAACTCAATGAGCTAAACAGAAAAATATTAGAAGAATGATAAAATAAACAATAGAACAACTTCTTTTGAATCACCAAATGACTCAGGAATATCCACAGAAGCCTGAACAATTGAAGCTGATATGTGTCCTGTTGAGATGAAGCCTCTGGAAGAACTAGGAGTTGCAGCAATTGAAGCTGAATAAAACCAGGCCATTTGTAGTATAGACAATTTAATGGGAGGGAAGCAAAACATCTCATAGGATATAGATAATGGATGGATAACAATCACCTCTGTGTCTTTAATAAAATCAGATATTTCCTAAACCATTCTACCTAGATAATTTGCACTTTATTACAAGACGGGAAGCTCATTGTGCTTTTTTAACGATAATTCCCCACTACCAAATGGTTATGAATCATCAGTTTACAAAAAATTTTCTGAATGGTGATACTGTGGACCAATCAGTAGATCTAAGAATGTCCTGTAACTTTGTTTCAGCCAAAAGTTCTTCCAGTGAAATGGACCCTAAAAGTTTTTGTATCTTTTTCAGCCAAAGACATAGCCTTAGCATATCTGGATATAGAAGCAGAAGATACAGGAGCATGTTCTTTTAAGAAATATTAACAAATGAAAAGAGGCCATGTTTAGTTCAGTATTCTTTAATTGATATTAGTTAAGGCCACTGCACAACTTTAGGTGAGAAGGAAAATATGGGACCATGTACTAGTGGAGGCATTCTTAATGCAGCTGGTAACAGAAAAGAACTCCCCTACAATAGAATAATGTCTTGTTGGAACACCTGGAGCCCTATAAGTTGAGACTCTTTTAAACAGAATTCGAACAGATTAGTGAGGTTAGTTATGCAATGACAGAGATTCATCATCAGGGCATGTTTGGAAGACATCACTTTTTGGATTTTTCTCAATTCGTTTTTTGTGCATCTACTGCAGTCAATCTTTACTCCAGAATATTTCAGAAAACTTGAAAAACATACTAGACAGAAACTGCATGGCTGTCCTCATTCTGCTTGATTTATCAGTGGCCTTTCGATACCATCTCTCAAACACTACTTATGCATCAACCTGAGTAGTTTGATGTTGAATGGCCGGCCTTAGAGTGGCTTGCTAACTTTCTCATGAATAGATACTATTCTGGACCGCTTCCTCCTTACATGTCCCAACAAATTAGGCTGTACTGTGCAGTGCTTCAGAAATGGGCTCTGAATCTTACCCTGTTTAACACTTATTTATCCCCATTAGCTAACCATAATTTTAGATAAATCATTATAGCCCTAGCTTCATGAATAATCCAAAATCATCTGAAGCTAAACTCAGACAAAACCGAGCTGCTCGTCCTGGCCTAAATACACAGGAATGAAACAGTGATTGGTGGCCATATGACCTTAGTCCTTCTCCCCTTCCAGTTCAATTCGTATCTGATTTAGGTGTGAAATTTGATTCTCAGCTCTCTTTTAACCAACAAATTCATATTGTCATAGACACTTTTTTTGGGTTACTAAAACCCTTTACATCGGATTCTTCCATCTTTATCTTCTACAGCTAGAAAGCTGTTAATCCACCTGTGAATCACTTCCAGAATCGACCATTTTAATGCTCTCTATCTCAGGGTCACTATTTGGCATATTGACTGATGGTCAATATCTTTGGGAGGTTGAAAACAGTTCAACACAATACCAACAGAATGGGAAATCCATTGAATAGAAGGCTTGTGGACCTTATGAAAATGCACATCTTTAGATTTAAAGAACATATACCTCCTTTAGTTGAAGTCTGAATTTCGCTGGCTATCGAGACAGACTCACCAAATCAGTGTACATCTTTGGAAAGGGACGTGCACAGGCTTCTACTACCTGCAGGTGATGGTAAGATCAGTATAGATCTTAAGCCCTGAACATTAAAACTATTATTGAGGGAAATTATAAGTTCTATTTTATAACTTCTTCCACTTCAAAATTCGGAATCATATTAAAAATACCAGGCCCATCATAACTTTTTTTGTAATCTCAAATGTATGTGAAAACCACTGCAACAGTATTCGCCATCCTTGGCTATCAATATGCATATCGAAGGCCAAGGCTTAGGAATGAGAAGGGACACACTCATGTAAGCTATAATTTTCATTTTACTCTTTATGCCAGGTACCAAACAATCTGACTTCTGGATGCAAAATACCATCAACCATTTCTCTTGAACATTTTTCATCAATGTGTTCTCAGAAAGAAAGGAATCCCAGTAAATGCATGTGAGCAGTCATGCAATCGATAATTAGCAAATTGCTTCAGCAGTGATGCTGTTCTACAAAAGCAGTACTTGCAGGTCATCACAGTATGCATGTCATCTATTTAAATATAGGAGTGTATGAAATATAATCTACCAGTAGTAGTAGTGTATGTACCGGGAAAGTGAAATACAGCTCAATTAGGCCCAACACACTATCAGATATGCAATAACAACATAGTTAAAAGAACTGTCTAACAATAGAATGCAGAAATGTGTTGTAGAATACTTGTGGGTGAGCAACACAACCATAGGCTGTTGCTTCCTTTGGACTGCTACATGTAGACTGAGCTCGTGACTGGTGGTTTCATTTCTCCTCAACCCCTGACTGAAAAAATACTGGGAAGTGTAGTTTTTGTCTGATTCGTGGATGCTATAATAAAAGTAGCAAGTCCAGAAAGCATAATATGAGCCTTCGGTCTTGTAATAAATTGTAGACTTTTCTGCGCTGATCATGCTTGAATACTCTCTACACAACTTACACCAGAAAATGTTGTTGGAAAATGATATGTCTAGCTATGCTTTAGAAGTACATTTCTAAGGGTTGTAAATGATCCTGCAGTTATGAAGATTGTGGAGAGCATGAAGACTTTGTCCCCCTTCCACAATCTTGTCTTCTCATCACTTGCTAACGCACACTACCGTGAAAATTAACTATGTATAATAAATACATTTGTTGCTTACGCTTCAGAAACAGAGGGTAGAATTTGACGTGATCACTGTACATGTGTGTACTGTGTACATTATGCATTCCTGGAATGATTCTTTTTTTACATGTTCGCGAGGAAAAAAATAGCTTATATTTGTGAGGTCTGAAAGGCCTCAGGTGCTCGATCTTGTTTAGTTTGAATGACCCTTTGCTATCAATCCCTCTTACATGTTTCTAACAAACCTCTCTTGCACAGTAGTGTTAACCTAAATAACCTTACACACAACTTACAATGGGAGCCTTATTCAGCGGGAAAAGGCATTCAGTTTCACCTTCCTGACAGAGCTACTTTGTTTGCTGTTCAGAGCCTTCGACTTTTTTCTGCTGTAACCATCCTTAAACACTGTCTTCCCAGCTGTTTCTCTTTAGCGTGGAAATCAAATTTAGCTGGAAACTACATCTGATTTCTATCACATTTAGGTCGGGGATGCCTCCTTACGGTCGGAAAGGTGTTCACTTGCAAGCTGCATGAGTTTTGAGACCAAGTCCTTAGGTTTTCAGTTCTGTCACCAAGTCATGCCATTTCTGCCTGGGTAAGTCATTTCATTAAAGAAGGCATCTCCTTGCAAACTAACAATTCATGGGGCTTTCGAACGAATTACTTCCTTTTCTGTTCCCACAAAAGCAGCCTGTAGCGTGCTCCTGGGCTCCCATTCTCTCGAGGCCTGGCAGAGCGCACAGGTGCAGTGAATGGATTTCCACACACCATTTCCACAGGGCAAGGGCGTGCAAGGTAAATTCGAGACGGGGATACAATCAGTTTGATCAGCTTTCTGCTCCTTGTAAGACGCACAAAACCTTTCCACCGTGGCAGAGGAGGCCACAAATCCATTCTCTTCACTCTACTTTGGGCAGACTCTTCGTGAACGAAGCCCTGAAGGCCCATGCCAAGTCTAGGGAATTAGGTAAACCGATTGGTCCAAAGATTACATGAATGTATGCCAGAGCCTGACCCTCTCCTAGGAACACTGCTCTATTGTGCTTTGTGTCATTGGATGTAGAGCATCAATGTTTTCAAATTCCCGGCGAAAGATAATTTTTATTTTGCAAAAAAGAATATTTAAGTGAGAAAATTAGGACACATGAAAAAGAAATGTAAAAAACTGCATCTGTCACATGACTCAAACATAAGGTACTTTAAAAGAAAAATACATGCTGTGTCACTTACTTTCCAATTAGTTGTCCCTACCAGTG
The DNA here is from genome assembly GCF_031143425.1 of Pleurodeles waltl. NCBI lineage: Eukaryota > Metazoa > Chordata > Amphibia > Caudata > Salamandridae > Pleurodeles > Pleurodeles waltl. The sequence goes on from NC_090440.1 coordinate 1,766,364,369, forward strand.
TGGCTCTTACAGCATTTTTTCAGAATATTTCGTGGTTAAGAACTGAAATGCAAATACACAAAAAAGTCAGAAGGTTAATTCTTGAACCACAACTGCCAACTTCTATAAACCTTTCACTAGGAGGGCTGCTAAAGGGGGTGGGGCTTTCTGCCTAACACACCCTGCAGCTCTTCTTCCTGACCCAATAAAAAAAAGCATGCATAAATAGGTTGCACCTTTGTAACGCAAATGTCAATCTATTGATTTTTCCATTGCTTGTTTGCAAGGCATTGGTTCAAAAAAGGAAAAGAAAAAACATTTCAAAATGCTGGTAGAAAAGCAAACACATAACTTAAGTTATTTCAAAACTGTACACTCAGTATAATATTTTTAATACTTATGAATGGCATGGTTTATTTTTCAAACTTTGAACAGAACTTAAAAAGAATAAGGAAGTAACATAATGTAAAAGAAACTGCTTGCCAAGGCCTAGTTTACTTTTCACAGGACTCAGAACTGAAACAAATGTTTTAATCATGTGGTCCTCTGAAATAGCCCAGGAAGGTGATTTATGGACCTCTTCATATCCTTTTCAGTACTGTTGAGTACACCGTCTAACTCACACATCAGCTAAGTATAGCAGGCAGCCCCTTTCCCAGAACTACAAATGCCTCTATGTGCCAATGCATGTGCTTTCATACAATGTGTAAAAATGCATGAGATAAGACAGAGCATCTCTTAAAGTCTGTTCTTTGGTTACACCCATATAAGCATATACCTGTTACAGTGCTTCTACAGAGAAGCTGAAATAGGCTGGCAGCAGCACTGGGAGTGCAGAGTGAGTATTTGAGGAGATAGAGCAAGAACACATGCACACTCAAAAGAGTGCTAAATGAAAAGGAAAAGAGTAGTTCACTGAATATGAGCCATGTAAAGACACAAATCACCAACTCAAAAGAATGGTAAAGAAGCTATGCTTGAGAGGATGCGCAATCTCAAGAAGAGGAAGCTATCGAATGAGCAAGCCAATCAATCGTAAGCAACGGCATAGGACAATGCCCACTGTAAGATTTTGGAATAGTCATGGGGAGGTTTCAAAATCAGTAATGGCCCTCAGCAGTGCAGAATCTCAAAACACGAGTTGTAAACCCACTCTGTGCAGGAGCTCCAGCTCACCTTGTGTCTCTCTGTGTGATAGAGGCTCTCCACTATGAGACAGTCTGAAAGGCCAATAAAATGTGCCACAAAATATCACCATGTGAGTTGAAAGGCCTGCTGTACTTGTCAAGAATTTGCTTACCTGAAATAGAACAGACACATTTCTCAAGGGCAGTGTGCATCTAAGAAGTAGGAGCCAAATTACATGTTTAGTACCAAAGACTGAGTCATTTTGCACAGGTGACCCTCGAAGCTGATGCCAGGGAATTCTAAGGTAAGGAATCTGCAGCTAGAAGTCTCTATCAGATGAACAAGTTACTTACCTTCGGCAACGGATTATCTGGTAGAGACTATATCTGGCAGCAAATTCCTTACACCCACCCAAGCCTCCCCACTCTGCGGATATATATTTATATATATGTTTTGGTATTTTGCCTTTCTTAAGGGCATGTCTTTTTCTTCAAACAATCAAGTGTAAAAACTAAAGGCTGTTGGTTCTTCTATGACTCTGCGCTTCTGGCGTGGAAAGTTGTGGGAAAAAGAACTGACGCACACGGGCCGAGGTGGCGTCTATATAGACAACCGTGACTTTACAGACGGCTCCAACAACACTGACGACGCCACATGGAGCTGAACGACACACGCGGATCCGAACAACGCCACCTGACGGCACACGAACTGATGAGTCAAAGCAAATATAATTTTGCACTAGTCAGCTTTTCTCAAATTCCAAGGCACAATGTTGCTCAGTCACTCAATCTCCAATTTTGACCCAAGTGCCATGTTAATAAGATTGACTTTGCACTGTGTCTGAAACATTTAAGTGTGATTTGACTGTACGGCTATCTATATAATCAGTTGTTATCAATGCTTTAAAACATACAGAGAGTGTGCTTTGGTTCTGCCCAGAGGCCAATTTCTCTTGTACATTATGCTATTGGCTGATTGGTATATCGCTCCACCTCATATGGAGTGCTGCCATTGCAATAAATGAGGGACTGCTTTACGTTTCAATTGCACTCTTTTTACCCCAGGTGCATTGTGTACTCAAACAAATCTTTTGTTTTTTGATTGCACAGCAGGCTTAATATTATAGTCAAGGCTCAAATTGCAAGCTAGAGTTGTTGGTTTCACCAATGCCTGTATATTACTTTAATATCCAAACTTTTTGTCCAGCCCTTAATGCAATATGCACCAAGTGAAGTGGTCTTTGAGAGGGGACAAAACTTGAGAGGTGACCCCACCACAGCTACCTAAGAGCTCTTGATCACTTTGATGAGCCCATCCCCCCCAACGGACTGTCAGGCATTTGAGACACTCCTATGATGGAGCATGACACCTAGGTTGATGTGTGAGGGTTTCTCTTACGTTTGATTTAGGGTCCCAGAGATGCTCTTAGGGCCTATGTTACTGGCAGTCCGTGTGTTTGATAACTAGAGTTTCTGTGAGCTGTATAAAGGGGTTGGTAGATGGCCCTACAGGCGAGGCTACTCTTTTGTACAAGACTCAAGAGGCAGTGACTAACGTCTCTGAAAGAAGCAAGCTGGACTTCAGTCAGAGACCTCACCATGGCCAAACAGTAGGGGTTTGATGATACAGAACAATTTCAGACGGCATCTTGCATTTTTTTGTCATTTCAATAACATGAAGGTCAAGATTTACTACATACCACTGAAGGCAAACAACCAGGCATTGTTCAGTCTGAATTCTGAGAACTACCCATGGATATAATAAATATCTACTTGTGCTCAAGGAGTTCAATTACACAACAGTTTCCTATTTGTAAAATAATTTTGAAAATATAATACAATAATATAGTGAGAACAATGTAGTAGGAAAAATGTGTCTTTTCCTTTAAAATAGTATGAATTACTCTTCACTACATTCATAAAATAATTTAACAAATGCCTTTGCTGATTAGTTTGAAATGAGAACTTTTCCCACATCAAGAGTCACTACTTGGGAATTTCTGTACAAACCACCCAGAGGTAAGCCACAAAAATACATTTCTGTAGGCATATAGGGTCATCTGTGCGGAGATGCACACCTGATTCGCTAACCATAAGGCACATGTGATAGAGATCTATGCGTTTCGTGACTTTGCCGGCGTAGACCCTTTTTCTAACCATGTGTGCTTTGAGTATTCCACTAGCAGAAAAGCTGCATGCACTGGGTTACTTGATTTAAAAAGAAAAACTAATAGCTTTTCATTTTCCTTTGTGAAATGTTCTCTACTCCTTACCTTCTCAAAACGTGTCTATTCCATACAGTTTGCATACTTATGTCTTTTAAAATCTAGAGAAGTTGGAGAACAGAACTTCAAATATCTAGGCATAAACAAAAATTCACTAATGTGTGGTGTTCACCTTATGTACAAAGAACACTCTCGAGGGAATCCAGGCCAGGTCTCACTTATGGAAAATTCAGTAAACATAAGAGAACTTCCAAAGTAATAAGTGACATCCCTACACTCAGAAATAAGATGACACTACCTTGATGGCATTTTAAGGCTGCCCCAGAAATGGTTGTTGTGAATCAGAAAAATAATCCTTGCTCGAGCGCAGCAATTAGGGGGCAGAAGAAGCTCACAGCTACAAAGGGCATTTCAACAAAATGCATTGCTGACTTCCTGGGAACCGGCTGGGCTGGTGGCCTTATTCATGCTGGCTTTGTCTGCATCCACGCCTCTCTCCTGGCATTTTTGGAACTGTGTGGTGGTAATTCCTGCCCCTCTCGGGGCTGGAATGAGGACTGCTTTTCTGGATGGTTCTGTCAGACCTTAAAGGATGTGGATTCCTCTGTCCTCCAGGATAGCTGTGATAGGTGTGGGCCCTCACCTGTTTGTGCTGCCTGCTAGGCGTGGGCCCGGGTGTACTTGTTTTCTTTGAGACGCCGGGCTCCCAATCACTGGAAGAAAGGTGAGCGCCCTCTCTTCTCTGCCAGGGGTGAAGGTTAGGCATGGGCTTCCTGCTATTCTCCCTGCTGGGCTCGGCTCTTGTTGGGGGCATTGCTTTGTCTCCCGTCTCGTGCCTTTTTAGGCTGTGCTGTTTCCTGACCTCCCTACTGAGCTTGGCTGCGGTTGCGTGGTGCTGTCCTGGTGGTTAGCCTCTGCTTTTCTAGCTCCCTGATGTTACATTGAGCCTCTGTAGTTGGAAGTGAATCCCTTCTGTCACCGAGGAAAGTGACACTATTTTTTTTCCGGTAGTATCACAGCTCAAAAGAAATTTCAGAAAAGTATAATGCATCAAATATACATATCAATTTAAAAATGCAAAAAGATACAAATGTAAGTATAGGTATTGGTACACACAAGAGTGCTCCTTCTGCTCAATTCCTTGCAACAGAGCATTCATGGACAGTACAAAACCGTGAAATATTAAAGTGTTATAGTTGCCACCTGGTAAAGACTGAGGGGCTCATTGCGACATTGGCAGTCCCACCACGGGACCGCCAATGAAGCAGGGAGGACGTCACCGTCATGCCGGTGGCGTCCCCCCCAGTCATATTACAATGTTCCCATCGGCCTGACCGGCTGGAACAATTAATATTTATGTATTTTTGGGGGGGAGGGGACCACGTAAGGAGAGTGGTAGGAAGGGCAAGTAGCCAAATGGGGGGATGGAAAAATAAAAAAAAGGAAAAGCCACTTACCTTCGTGGCTTGCCGAATGACGACCTCCTAGTTCCAGTGTTCCAGTCTTCTCTTCTCTAACCAATCCTGGTGCTGCTCTCGTGCTTAGACAGCTGGGTTAGAGAGGTTTAAAATGTGCATGTCTAGTTGGCCATCATGACATGGCTGGCCAAAGGGACATGCACACTTTAAACATAAGTGTACAGCTCCCTGCTGCCAACTCAGCAGCAATGCCCAGCTCTGTTCTGACACTTGGTAATAAAAAAAAACGAATTACCATTTATTTTTCATCTCTGGGCCTTCTCTGAGGCATTTTGTAGTGGGGTGACTCTCCTCAGCTATAATGGAGGAGCAGCTCCTGGCCATTGGTTGATATTAGTGCTCTCCTGTGTGTGCTCCCTGCTTGAGTTTAGGGTGTACCTGTTTTCTAAAAGATGCTAGGATACCCTATGCTAGAGGATAGGGGAGTGCCCTCTAATTTTTCTGCTTGAGGTGGGAGCTAGGCTTTCGATTTACACTCTGCTCACTGCTAGGTTTGGGGTTTGTGGGATGATCTCTGTCTTGATGCATTCTGTTGGCCACTCTGTGCCAGCACCCCTGCCTGGCTTCTTTAAGATTGAGTAGTTCTTTAATGATGTTTGGTCTGCTCTTCACCATTTCCTAATGGACTTCTTGATCAGTGTTGTGGCATTTTACCTGGCAATGGTGTGGGCTGGTCGTGAGCTTCCTTCTGTGCTCCTTGGTGGGCTTTGGGCTTATGTAATGTGTGTCCTGCCTCTGTCTCCTGTGGCTGTGTGTATCTCTGCAACACTACTAAGTTTATAGGGGGACATGTAGTTAGTTCTGAGGGTTCTGATGTTTGTCCTTCCCTTCACTGGCCCCACTTTCTGCTTGGGACTAAATTATACCTGCTTAGTATAAAGGGCGGGAGCCTCCTCCTTTAGTGTACAAGTGTGCGCCCTCTTTTTTGTTGTGTGCTGTGGACTGGTCTTGTGTTGCCACTTATTCTCCAAGATGGGCTTTGGGCTTATGAGAAGTGTGCCTTATATCCTGTCTCATGTCCCCTCTATCCCCCTGCCTTGTTGCTGAACCTGTTAGGGGCCTATGTGATATAAGTTCTTATTGTTTGCCTCTCCTTCCTTTCCTCTCTGATGGACTTAGGGATATATTTGGGTTTACACACCTTGTGGATCAGGCCTGACTTGGTATAACCCTTGTGAACATGCTGGGCTTGGACCTTGTGTGTCATGTGCCCAGCTCAGTCTTCATAGCTTTAGTTGCCTTACTTCCCTCTCCTTTTCGTGAGCTTAGGATTTAGAGTTTGTCATGGAGCTGTCACTTGTTTCCAGCCTGACAGAATCTTGCCTGCTCTGTGTGCATTGCTGGTTGACTTGTGCTTGTGGAAAGGCCATTTGCTGCTCTGTTCTGTCCCAGTGCCCTACCAGCACACCTCATGTTTTTGATAGGTGGGTTGTTTGTAGGGTGGCCTTGGCACACTGTCTGTTTGGCATTGATTAGGCATTCTCTGCATTTATTGTGACACTGTCCTTTTACTTCTTTGAACTTCAAGCTGTTCTTAAGTGTAGGTTCCCCTTCTCTGTATGACGTGACTCCCTCCAGTTTGGCCATTCTCTCCCCCACATGCTTCTGTGGGTGATGTTTGACATTTAACTGTTCCCTGTGTTTTATGCTCTCTCACAGCCTGATCCAGAACCTGAGTGCTTGTGTCCTGGTGTGGCATGGTGTACTTGTTTGCTTTCTGTTTGGGCCTTCACTTGCTTTCAGATTGGCTTGGTGCTTGTAGGTTGCTGTTTGGGTTCTCATGGGAGCTGTGTTTGGAGTTTGTCCCTCCCTTCAGTACTAGGAAGTTGGTTCTGCCATGCTGCTTAGGTTTGGCCCAGTTCTACCATCTTTTGGGCTATCTTTATGTCTTTTTTTGCTTGGGCTCCTTTTGCCGCCTGATCTCCTAAGGGTGTGCTGCTTTAACTTCAAGCTTGTAATTGTTGTCCATGTATTCCTGAGTGCCTCTTTCTACTCTTGTGCTTGTGTCTTTTGGTTCCTTCTGGCTCCTCCTCTGCATCGCCGACTGTGGGTTCTGTTTCACTGGGCTTGCTTGGTTGTCTTGTTACCTTTCTTGACAGGTCTTCATGCTTGTGTCTTTTGGTCCTTCCCGCTCCTTATGTGTATTGCTAGCTGGGTGTTAATGCTCTTTCCTTGGGTTTCCTTGGCTGTCTTGTTGCTTATAGCAAGTCACAATTGCCAGTATGTTCCTAATATTGGCCAGTGGCTACTCTGGGGGCACAAATTGTGGCCTTTGCCTTTTTGACTTCCAGTGCTTGTTGGCTTCATTTAACACTAGCACATGGGGCTTTGTTGACCCTCATTCTTTCTATCTTGACTTTTTAAGTACTGTCTGATTACTTTGGTTTGTGATCGATAGCCTTATGATGTAAGAACTAGGACTACGAATTGATGATTAGATTGTTTATGGGAAAATCAATTTGTAAGAAATTGGATTACTGGTTGAGGGAGTGAAACCTCACTCAAGCATCAACCACAATTTGTGTCAGGGTGAAACACAAGTAAACCCCAGATTAACCTGTGCTCAACCCTCTGGCAGCATGGCACAAAGCAGTCAGGCTTAACTTAGAGGCAATGTGTAACATTTATGCAGCACATCAAACAGTAATAAAGTGAAAACAACAACACGAGGAAAATCCCACACCAATTAAAAAAAAAAACAAGTATATTTTAATAAAAATGTTGAAACCAAAATGACTAAAATTCAATCAGTAAAAGTGGAGACATTCAATTTTCAAGATTTAAGAGAAAAGAGTGCTTAGAAGCTCAAAGCCTGAACTGTGGTTGTCTGGTAGGGATGGATTATGGGCTGACTACAGGGACCAAGTTATGCACGCTGAACAAAGTAACTTAAATCCTGGTTGCGGACTGTCGCAAGATCATGCGCCTGACCTGTTGAGCTGCGAAGGAAAGTTTAGGCCTAGCAAAGGATTTAGTGGATCATTATGACCACGGTGGATGGCGGTAATATGGAGAAAAGTACTGCCAACAGGCTGCCGGTACTTTCCTCCATATTAAGACATTGGCGAATGCACCACACCGACCGCCACGGCGGTAACGACTGCCGGGCTGGAGACTTCAGTCTCCGGCCCGGCGGCCGTCACTTGCCCGCCTGCGGGATTATGACCCCGCCTACCACCATGGTTTTTGTGGCAATCTTACCACCACGAAAACCATGGCGGTAGGCACTATCAGTGACAGGGAATCCCTTCCCTGTCACTGATGGGGGTCTTCCCCACTCCCCTCCCCAGATTCTCCCCCCACCCCCTCTTCTCCCCAGACCCCCACTACATACACTCACCTGCATTTACACACGAACACACGCATACACACTCTCATACCCTCATTCATCCACGCATGCATACATCCATTCACACACACATCCACACACACTGACATACATACAAACACACCCGTATTCACACAACACAACATACACACATTCACACATCCATACATGCACACACAGACAACACGCATTACACACCCGCATACACGCACACACAGACATACACACACACCCTCACACACACACAACATCCCCCACCCCCTCCCCTGTCGGAGCATCTGACTTACCTGATGTCAGGGGGTCCTCTGGCAGGAGACGGGCCGCTGCTGCCAGCAGCGGCGTCCGCCAGCAGAACACCACCAGACGGTATCATGGGTCATGATGCTGTCTGCGGTGGTCTACTGGCGTGGTGCTGCTGCTGGCAGCAGCACCACCTAACCACCATCCACCGGCATGTGCCGGCATGGCCACAGCCAGATTTCCGCCATCATTCTGGTGAAATCCAGCTGTGGTCAAAATCCGGCTGACGGCCGGTAGCCAATGCAGGCGGTTTTTCCTCTGGGGTTTTAATGAGCCCCTTAGTTTGCCAGGTAGAAATGGCAGTATAAAACTGCATACACAGGCTGCAATGGCAGGCCTGCAATATATTTAAAGGGCTACTTAGGAGGGTGGTACAGTCAGCGCTACAGGCCCACTAGTAACATTTAATTTAGAAGCCCTGAGTACATGTAGTACCACATTCTTAGGGACTTACAAGTAAATTAAATATATGCTGATTGGGTGTAAGCGATTTTACCATGTTTAAGGGAGAGAGTGCAAGCACTGTAGCACTGGTTTGCAGCAGGAACGTGCACAGACTTCTTCCTTTTCTTAGGCCATACAACTTACCCACTCTCTCTGCTTAGTCCCTGTTTGGTAGTCACCCTGAAGGCTTCTGGGCAGAAGTCTGCTTTTATAAGCATATCTTGATGGCGAGAAGTTTAGTTTTTGATTTTATGCAGCTGTGTGTCTGTCTCCAGGGTGTTGTCTCACCTCATTATTGAAGGAGTGGGATGTGCACATAGAATTGGAGTTATGGGATCACTGGTAAGTAATTGAAGTATTACCAATGATCTACTCACATGAACAGTGATATGTGCTGGCAAACTTGAAGAAAGGATGGAATGTAATGAGTTTTCAGGGCTAATGTAGTTTCGGAATTCAAGGCAGTGTCTCCATATTTCAAAGCTCTGCCTTTGCCAAGAGTTACTTGCTTGGTGTTATGATGACAGCAATAAAGTGGTTGAATATAATACTAGACTCTGTGCCTTACCTTAAAAATACGTCACACTTTAAAACAATAAAAAAGAAAACATATTTGATTAGTTTTAAAGCGCGTGGTTAGTTACCTAAAACATGTTACTGGACAGTCTCCCCTCTGGTTTATAAAAACATTTGTGGTCATTTGTGGTCAGGATGTCAACATTGCATTTTTTTACTACCTTTGAATGAGTTATTTCGGTATTGCTATTCAGAAGACGTGTTAATAATAGGAAATTGGATTCAGTTACGACCAGAGTAGTGACGTTAACCCTAAAGAAGCTTGCCTTGTGCTAGGCTCATAATAACTATTTTTGTCTGGTGGACTTATGTATCTTGAATTTTACCTTTACTTCATACAGTGTACAATCGGTTGAGAAAGTAATATTTGTTTAATTCACTGGGGGATACTTCTCTCAAATGGTTTACACATTTCATAACTTCTATTCTGTGGCTGCTGCGGGCTGTATTTCACAATGAGCTCAAAGTGTGAGATGAACCTTTTGTTTGTTGTTGAGTGTGTATATTTTGTAAAGCATGCACATGCCACCCTGGTGGCCTTAGGGCACTAATATTTTGAGACTCTTTGTTGTCAAAGAGATTTGATACCAAGTTCAGAAAAATGTGACCACAGGCCCCAAAACCTCCTATCTCCCTGTGTGTGTAAAATATAGGCTTCCATGTTTAGCTGAAGAACAGCCTGCATTATCTACATCCTGCTGGGACTCTCCAGGATAAGTTTAACTTCTGTGGCAAAAAATGTTTGATGAACTTCTGTTTACCCCATTCTGTCCTCTCTCAAAAACTGGCCTGACATATTTTGATCACTCTTTCTCAGTTGAAAATGTTAACCGCTCCTCTGTGATCTGGCTGTCGAAGCAGGTAGACCGCGAGGGATGGAGAGACAATGTACAGAGCCAGGGAGAACAGGCTCGAGTTATGGAGCTTGAGTCTTGTACAAAAAGAGACCAGCTCCCTCAATCACTGTCTGACATGATAAAACAGAGGACTGCTCCTACTAAAGTTCCCCGGAAGGATGCCTGACTGCAAGATGATAAATACCCGATTTATGGCCTGATTTAGTATTCAGTGAATTACAAATGACATTTAATATAATGCACCTGTAATACTGCTATCAGTCACATTTGTGATGGAGTAACCCATCCGCTCCACTCTAAATCAGGCTTTTAAACTTAAAACTCTGAAGACAATTTACATTTGACAGCGAATTCAGAATAATACCTTACAGTCTGTGACATTAGGAAAGCATTCAAAGCTAGTGTAAATCTGCAGAAATATACTGGAGTTTATAATGTTTTGGCAACACTTCTAAAACCGTTTGACATGTTATCACAAGAGCACTGAGTTGGACACACAGGCAGCTAAAAATATAGACAGACAGACAGGGCGATAGATAGATAGATAGATAGATAGATAGATAGATAGATAGATAGATAGATAGATAGATAGATAGATAGATAGATAGATAGATAGACAGGAATAGAAAGCATGAGAAAGAGAGAGACAGAGCAATGAGAGTGAAAATGAACTTGAAAGAAAGAAAGCAATAAAGAGAAAGTGGTACGCCCAGATGTCCTGCTGTCTGGAGATAAACTCAGACATAGCTTGATTGAGATAGGCAGATGGAGATGGATTGAGGAATACATAACAAAACAGATCAACAAATAGCTGGATAAGTATGCAGTTAGATACATAGACTATGACAGATCGAGTTAGATAAATTGGCTGGCAGTAGACACGCTGCGTTTAAGTAATGCAATTTGCTTTCAACCGCTAAACATATTTTGCAAAGAACCAGCACAAACTGTAGATACTTCTGACCTGATTTATTAGTGGGGAGTAATCCGGCAACTTCTTTTGAACAGGGTAAACCCATCAGTAATGGGTGTACTTCTGTTTGAACTTGTTGATAGATAAAATACAGCTGCCATGTTGGCAGCAGTAATCCCATAAGCACTCATCCCACTGGACGTAACCTCGCAAATGACACGTGGCAGAATTACTGCGCGTGACAGAACTCAAAGAATGTCACATTAACCACAACTCTCTAAGTCAAGTCCTTAGTCTTTAATAAGAGCATCAAGGCATAGTATGCAAGCATCACAAAACTAAAGACTGAGTGAACCCCAAAAAATCAGCACCACTTATGTTTATGCAAACGTAAATGCCAGATGGTAAATGCTTTGAGAAGTTCAATTTTTCAATGTGCTGTTGGATGAATACAAGACCTTCTATTGAGAGGGTGAGTTTTCCTATCACTTTAGGTGAAATGGATAGACGGGTCTAGAGAGTTTAAAGAGGAAAAAATGGATACTGTATGCAATTTATGCACATATAATTAAATGATTTTATTATAACAAAAATATTTAAATATATTAAAGTAAAAACATGACAGCTAGGTTAAAAGGATCGAAATCACATCAAAGGCTTAGATGGAAAATGGTGAAGAGGAGTAAATTACAAATCTTTGCCTCAAATTACATAGTATCCATAACAAAATATCGAATTAACTTGCACCTAAAACCATTTGGAAAATTCGTACTGGAATGTCATGAAATGAAATCAGAAAACAAATTTCATTTTCGACTTGACATTAAAATAGTAGATTAGAATACAAATGTGAGTAAATGAATTGAGTTACAGATCATGGTGGGTGAGAGGCCTTGCTAGGGTTCAAGTACATAAATGCACAGCAGACCACATGTCAGCAGTGGGTGACTCACTTTCTAAGCCATCTTTCTACTTCAATTCTCTGTGTCTTAATTTCCTTTTCTGAGAAAAACAGGAATGTTGATAAACAACCTTAACCTAGTATGGAACAGTCCATGTGCGAGAATGAAGTCTGAAGCCTTAAATGGTGGTACTAAGTGAATATCTTGTGAATATTTCAAGAGCTACTCAGTGCCCTGGAAAGCACAAATGATAACATGCAGCCTGTTCCCCGACAGATGCCAGTCATTCGGTACCGCTCCGACCCCCGCCGCACGCCACTCTCGGAATAGACGCTTTCATTTTGGAAGTGCAATGAATGCATTTCCCCATTGACTTTAGAAATGTTAATAAATCCACAATAAATAAAAGCCTCGTCTAATACCATAACGGCCTTTCCTTGGCAAGCTGGTCTTTCGGGCAGGCTGTGGCGCGAGGCACACATAAATAGTGGAAGGTCCAGTTTCTATTTCCTAAATAAACTTGGCCGGCTGGAAATCCCAGCGTGCAGGGCCATCAATACAGCCGCCGCTGACAGCATGTGATTGGAGTGCCTCTCTCTAATAAGGTCAGTCACGAGACAGGATTTTTGAGCCATGAGCGCAGGCCACGCGGCAGCGCCATTTTGGGAAATTTCCCAACGTCCATTCTTTCAAAAAAAGCACCCAGGAGCTGTTCCAGCATTATAAGGAATGGGAAAAATCTCATGATAACACCACAGAGAAGGTACTCTTCTAGAACATCGCAAAGGCGTGCTTTCTGATTGGCTTCAAAATGACCTGCCACTAAACTGCCCCAGAAGGTTGTTTAGCACATAGCGCAACCAATGAATATGTCTGTGCAACGTGAACAGTCGCAATAGATTGTTGTTATTGTTGTTACTATTATTATTATTATTATTATTATTATTATTATTATTATTATTATTATTATGATTATTATTATTATTATATTATTACTGATACAGATTTTCAGTAGATGCATAGCACGACCAGTACATGCCTCCTTACCATGCATTTTTTTAGTATTGCTACAGAGCTGCCACAACATGCTAATTCGATTGACTAGTGAAGGATGAAAAGCTGAGGCAGCCTTTAATGATTCAGCCCTGTGATGTGCAGGTCGCAAACCTACCTCAGCAGCAGATGCCACAAGCCAATGAGCACTTTACTTCTGCAAAGAGTCCTACAGTTTGCATTGAGTACCATGGCTTTTAAAACATTTCTAACCTTTGAGTTTTCAAAAATACAACAGATACAGGTGATCCCTGTATTTCAAACGCATTATTAATTTTACCATAACAACAAGTAGCAAAATGTATCACTTACCAGTTAAAGTCCATACACGTGGTTCAGGAAAAAGCCTGTAAAAGAAGAGGAGTGTATGGGAAGTCTGTACAATGACAGGTGATGATGGGATGATCCCTCTCAAAGTAAAAAGGAGGAGAGAATGTGATCACATGCAGATAATCTAGAGTGGCTCATGTCCCCTGTTTCCACACTTAGTAGTTCCTCTAGGCCGCCTGTTCTGTAACACATCACACATCGATTGAGGTTAGAAGAAAGGATGTGACATATAGGAGAGCAATAGCCCACTAAATATGCACCTCCCCCATATAATGTAAAACATATCAAACAACCCTGTCACATGTCTGGTACATCAAAGAGTCAATGCATCACCCTCCCAGTAAGTGGGGGCCACAACCTTAGATGTACCTCCACAATCTGTGTAATTACAAAGCGTGACTGGCTTAGAGGTGAAATTGGACAGTGATAACCATCCATCTCAGTACTCTCCCTCTCATTACACATGGTCAAAGGACAGCAAGAAGGGGGCTGACCAAAGCTAAGTCAAAAAACTGCTCCGTATCTCCTCAAATTGGGTAATTTATCATTCAGACCATATGGCAACTTTTTGCAACTTGCTACTTTTCTCATGTCCCTCCACCATGTGTTGGGGCCGTTGATTTTTTCCACAATCTAAGAATTCCCATTTTCAGTACTGCCAAAGCCGTAGAAAGCCATCTAGTCATGTGCACAGCAGCACAAGAACCGAGGGATTATGTATAAGAGCCAATCGCAGCATAACAGTGCTGTTCGTGGCTAAGTGTTGTCTGACTATATTCCAGATTTGCTACAGGGGATCTCTGGAGGGAAAATGCAGACAGCCATACTATATTAGAAGCAATAATATCTCACACAATTTACCGTTGCTATTCTTCATATGGTGCGTTTCAAAAACCACACCCACAAACAAATCACTTGGGGACAGATTTATGAAAAGTGGTGTTGCACATAGTGCAGCGCTACTTCTCTTAAGCCCCTTTGCGCCCCCTAATGCCACCATGTGAGTGCTGTATTTAAAATACGGCACACCGTGGCGTAGTCAGGGGTACTAGCGTCATCATTTTTTATGCTAGTCCGACACTTTGCAGGATTAGTGTCAAAAATGTTTACGCTAATCCTGCAAAGCACTCTAGAAGCTCATTGAATAGAATGGGAGCCTCCTTTTAACACCTGCTCTTAGCAGGCATTAAAAATGCTGATAAAAATTCCGCAAATAAATCTCTTAGATTTCTTTGCGCCATTTTTTTCGGCCCACCCTAGTGCCGGAATGCTCCCCCTTGAATACATTATGCCTGGCGCAGGTATAATGTGGCATAAGGGGTTACAAAGTGGCGCAATGCAAGCATTGCGTCACTTTGTAAATATGGTGCAGTGTTCTTGGCCTCCCAACACCACATTAGAGTAAAAACAAATGATGCTAAAGTGGCATTGAAATGGAGCTAGGCCGTCTTAAATCTCAGCCTTAATATATGATAGTATATTATAGGTATAGCTACTTGCATACGCGCACTTGTGAGGACTCCTTGAAGTGATAAGATGGTGGAACCAAATGGTGAGTGACTGGTGAACATGCTGTGCTTGATTAGTCAAACTCTTATTCATGGACCAAGATCTACATTGAAACTCACATTAGCAGCATGTAAACTGCTGACAACTTCTCTGAACCGGCCTACAGTGAAAGGAAAGGTTAAATACGGTTCAATTATAAAGGTCTTCAAGGGACATAATACACGGGCATTGCACTGTGGTTGGGTTGTAAAAGATAGACATGATTGGGGTATAGTGGCAGCTCACAATTCTGCACTCGAGTGATACTAATCCCGCTGACTTTTGACAGCTACGTTCATGGGCATGTCCATTACACCTCAGGACAGAAAATTATATTTCAAGTTGGAAGAACAATAGTCCGAGCATCTTTAGGCAATAATGCCTGAGTAATATTCATTGCTTCTCCTCCTCCTAATTGGAATATTTTATAGTGTCAAGGTATCAGTTAATAGTTATTGTTTTAAAAGAGGTTCTAATTAGCTCACACCTGTCTCGTCGTAGCCCCTGTTATAAAGGCTGATTGCCTCATAGTATAGTCGTCTGTGAGTGGGTTAACAAAAACATTTTCCCCTTTGTGTTTTCATCCTCTAGTCTCCACTAATGACGGGTTTGTATACTAAAGCTCACAGATAGTGACCTTTTAGGAAATAGCAGATTTTTAAGGTTCACTCTTCCATTAATTCGGCACTTTTGTCATTGCTCCCTGTGTGCACGATTGTCAGGACCACAGACAAGCACACACAGTCCATAAAGATTTCTGTTGTTGGTGCAATTAAAAAAGAAGTCACCAAAAGTTATTAATGTCTGCATATTTACATGAAAATATTAAGAGTAGCCGCATTGCACATACAGATTATTCAAAGATTGTGTGGTCTCTACAATGTAAAATGTAAAACCAAGAGGTCCAGTGTAATAGAAGTCAGAAATTAAATATTTATTTCTGTTTCCCAAGGAGGCTGTAATGGCTGCATTTAAACATTGTGGATTTCTATACATAATGTTTTATGTACTATATTTCGTTGGGTGGTTTACATTTTCTGTGGATTTTGTAAAGAAATAAATCAATGACATTGGATATTATTAAAGTAACCTGTTATTTCTCTAAAAAAGTTCGATCATGTTGTGAATTCTACTTAGATAACATCAGAGTCCTGGCTGCACACAATGTTGGGTTTATGAAGACTGTCGAAGTTAATTGTGACAATGTAAGCTACATTCAGTAAACGCTTTATTTCAGTTCCAAATTTCCGCAAATTCAGCACTTAATGTGCAGTCATTTGGCTAATTGCAATCAAGGTACTAAAGCATATCAGTTCATGGAAAACTTTTTTAGTTGTAGTTTAAATGCAGGAGGTACTGGTCTAACCAAAGTCATTTTAATTGAAAAGGTGTGTTTCTTGTTTTCTTTTGCTGACACAATTTCTGCCAATCGTTTAAAGATGCCTTTGTGTAACTTTCTGTGACTGATCAGGGTTTCGTACAGTTGTGTGGATGTTTTTCTGGTTAAAAACAGGATTCTGGATATTTTCAAAGGTGGCCTAAAAAATTTGGAGTATCTTCACTAGCTGTTTTAGAGACCCAATTTCTTTCTATGGAGTAAGTTTTGAATAATTTGAAGAAATTCGTTTCTCTCGATTCTTCGAGAATTGTTGTGTTACTTATCAGTGCTTTACAGTTATGATTTAAGGATGATGTAAATATGCCTTGACGTATTTAATTGAGGATATATGACCTTTCTCTGGATACGCCAATGGTCATGTACATTTATTCTTGTTGTAAAGTTATTCCTTAAATTTTTCTTCTAAATTGAGGATTAGCTATCTTTCCTCTATAAATGTTTAAAAGCATGTGTGTTTTTGAAATGTATAGTTCTGGACATTTGTTAACCATAGAGATAAAAAACAGAGAGGCAGGAAATAATCTTTAAAAATTTGAGAGGTTTCCATATATATTGCCAGTTTTTTTTGCATTGACTAATGGTAGATTTCTTCCCATCTTTCACTGGCAACACATTAATTGTGTACATTCTGTAGCAATTGCAATTATAGGGATAATTTGCCCCAATCAGCCAATTTTTCAATATCACTCACAATGTCCATGGTGATTTTTAAACTTGAGTGTGTAGTTTCACAGCACGTTTCCCCTCATGTAATGGTTGCGACTTTATTTCTGCTGCTTTTGTTATCATTCTTCTGTAAAGCACAGCATTTTTGATAAAATGTAGCATTTTCCGTTGCCCATAACCCCACTAAGACCAACGCTCTTCTGCACATCAATCACTGGCCGGGAATCATTTCCGGAAATACTGAAGAATGCAATAGCAATCCAACATGACACAGAAATGACTAAACCATTTGCAGATCTTCGAAGAATCCTTCTGCTGGAATAAGTGGGTTCTTGACCTGGGGGCCAAATATTGGGTTATATATTAACACACTGACAATTTCTGTACTGCATATCATAAACAGACCTGCTTTGGGTTTTACCCAACTCTATGGCCTTGCTGAAATTCAAATCTTTGACCCGTATTTTAGACAAAAAAAAAATGACAGCATTCCTACTACTCATGAAGCAGCCTTAACAACATATAAACTGGCCAGTCCACTTGTAGTGAGATCCCAATTACCTGTGACGAGGTGTCGTAATTACTGAGAACATCCTCACTGGAGACGAAAGCCTTGTGTGGTAGAATACAGAGGAATATTACATCAAACCTCATTCACGAGCTCTACATAAAACAGAGGTTTAAAATACACAAAAAAGCTAACAAAACTGTGAACTAAAACATCAGAATTAGGACACACATCCCTGGAAAAATCACCCAGTAGGGCACTGAAGCATCATACACATCCCATCAGGGACAGCTCCTTCACAATGCCAAGGGAGCGTCGTCCCCCTGGCTAAGCCAGGAGCTGAAAAATAAAATGATATTTCTTTATTGTGTTATTTTTCACCTCCTGGCTCAGCCAGCAGCATGTGAAGGGCGGGGCTGGGCCACGGGAGAGTAGAGAGGTGAGGGGGAGGAGGAGAGAGTGCACCTAAGTGTGCATGTGTTCTTGACCGGCCGGCTTAGACTAGCCAAACACACGTGCGCAATTGGGTTTCTCTAGTCCGACTGTGTTGAACAGCCGCACTGGAGAAATTGCACAGACCCCAGGGCTGTGTCTGAATGGCAGTCCAAGCCACTCAGACCAACCTGGTGCTGCTTTCATGCTGGCTTTAGCATGACAGCAGCACCAGGATTGCTGGGGAGCCTTTGCTGGTGTCCCAGTGAATGCTGGGACACCAGAAGAAGAGGAGCGAGGCAGCAGGAGGCGACAGCCACGGGAAGAGGTACGCTTATTATTATTATTTTTTTATTTCTCCCCCAACCCTCTCCGTCCCTCCTCTCCGCCCACCCCTCCCCTTGAGATTTGCAGCGGCTGCCGCTGCATCCCATGGTAAATAAACTACCATAGTCTCAAATTCTGTTATAGATTGTAGTTGTTGAATCAGTTATTTTTACTTTAAAGGACTTTAGAACAATGTTTCAGGTTTATTATCACATTTCCCTTACGTTTGTTTTATACATCGATGGGCCTTCCTGATAAAGACTCTTTTCTGCACCACCATTGCCCATTGCCCACTTCCCTCAACTTCTGTTTTATTTTATGTGGTTGCTGGCCAACAGTGGACAGGTTTTCTTTTCAGAGCCGATTGCTGTCCATGTTGTTGTGTGGTGACTGCTTTTTTAGTCCCAGGGGAATTTGTATACCCGAATGGCTTGTAGGGAGAGAAGTGGGCCATAGAGATCTCTGTATTAATAGATTATTGGCAGTTTAATGTCTTGGCACCTAGTCAACCGATGAAGTATAATAAACAGAAACCTGCCTGATGTGAGAACAGTCAATAACATTTTCAATCAGAGCCTTTCAGTTAATTGCTGCCTGGCTTCAGTGGTTTCCTCGGTGGGGGTCTGACAGCTCACCTTTAGAGCCCTCATTATACCATAACCTTGACATGACTGTACATATAAACAAAATATTGAAAAAAAATAATGCACATGGTGTCTGCATGACTTCCTCAGTAAAACGTATTAAAATAGAGCTCCTAGGGGAGCCAGCATATTACAACAGCCTCCCACCACACCCTCCTCTATCACAGGCCAAGCACCACAGTCAGAGCACAAGTGAAATAGGTGAATTGTGAACCGCACCAAGTGTTACAAACTCACGCCCTTTATGTTGTATAAAATACGAAGGCAACGTCAAATCTGGAAAAGCATTGCCAAAGCCAATAGGCCTGGCATTGGCGTTTTACTTTGTCAATGCTTGTTTTCTTTTGAAAAACTTTATTGCTGGTAAGTGTTCTCGTCAGTAAAAAATAAAGGGTAAATTCAAAATTATTTTTCTCAGAAAGCACATATTTCCGTGTTAGTCCCTGGCGTGGAAGATAACTACTTTTTATGTGGCTAATAGCCTAGTGAGGAGAGAATGTTGTCACTTACATAGAAGTTAGGCATTCCTGAAGAAGGCTGAGCCATTGCACCATGCTGTGGGCACTGGTAGGAGAAAGAAAAGCGTGAATGACTCAAAAACTCACCAATAGATGAAGAGAACTGACTGAAAGCCCCTATGTGAACGTATATGTCACATATAATTTTAGTCAAAATAAAAGGTCTTTGCTAATTGACAGTGGAAAAAGTAAAAGTGAATCACTTTTAATTTCCCCAAAAGTAGCATTAGTCTTCGTCTAAAGATGCTGAAATAGGGTAAAGTAATGGTAGTTTCAAATTTGTTGTATTTTACAGCACAATTTGAGCTGACAAGCAGCCACGAAAGATTGTGACACAATTATCCACTGCCTAGAGACACGATAGATAGAGGTGGTTAGGAAGGTGAAAATGCCAGAGGCACAACGAGACCTAAAGGTGAAGAACAAATGTTTATTTGTACAGGGCTGCAGTGCATTACTGCATATTATTCAGAGATTGCAAGATCTTGTATATCAAACTGATGGTACATTAGCTTTGAGATTAGAGTTGGGTTAGTAGGACCCCATTTTATGGTCAATAGAGCTACACTGCAGTGCACATTTGGTGCCCTTTTAATGCTAACCCAAAATCCCTAAACTGTTTATTAACTAAAGATGCAGGGTCTACTAGAGTTACAGTGCCTCAATTTGCAATCATGGAGCCCACAAATGGTGAAATGCAGTAATTACTGGTCATGGATTAGAACCTACCTAAACTACATTTACAGCCATGGAGTAGAATACGATGCACTAATCATGACCTGTGGTAAAGTAAGTCTACGTGGGGCTTGGGAGTACTGAGTGCAGTCATCATCCGCACTATACAGAATTTTATGGTGACACATATCTCAAGTGAGATTACAATTAGTCATTTTTAAAATAAACATTATGATGATTAGTGAATTTAAATTGGAACCGTTCCAAAATGGGGATACTGGATGCTAGTACAAAAACATGCACATCTGACCTTTACTTAATCTGTGTATATCAATGTAACGACAATTGCATATGTGATGAGATCAAAAGCTCAAGGTGCAATTTCTCATGCCTACATTTTTCACATTTAATGTAAAACTGATGAAAGACATAATTTTGATTTGTAAAATTGTTTTAGAAAGTGCAGTCGTTTAAATATTTTAACAATACTATGCAAGAAGTTTCAATTTAAGGATGTGGTGGTCAAGCTCAAAAAACAAAAATAAAGTAAATAGATTGGTTGACTTATAAACCAGTTTTGAATCATGAACAAGCCAAATTCCAGAAACAAAGCGTCGTGGGGAGTCTATGGAATGTACAAAGAGTACACAGCTATTGATCGCCAACCAGTCGGCACCTGGTCACAGCTCCTTTTAGTTCTCCATGCATAGTCACTGTGCATAACATGTTCAGCTATCCCACTAGCCGGGTGCTTTTGAGAAGTGAACGGAATACCACAGTTTCTTAGAAAATGTAAATGCGCAACATGTGCTTCAGTGTGGGGAATGCAAACTCACAGCAGTGAAACAGGCCCTTATTGACTAGGAGTGGAAAGCTATGTAGAAAGAAATGGATTTCATGTTTTGAAATCACAGTTGCTTCACTGCTCCCTGCAAATCGAGCAGCTGTTTTCAGGTTAGTGAAACAGAAAGCGCCCCGGTGGCTTCCTGCCTGCTGCCTCGGGAGCGCATCGAGATCTTATCGCGACACATCACAACGAAATTAGAGCAACTGCATGCTGGAATTAGAGTCTGTTAATTCAAACCGCGCCTCGGTTGGATATGCCAAAGACCAGTAGATCCGTCGATTCAGAGCCTAGTAGAGTTAGAAGTGTGAGAGAAAATATCGTGATAGTGCTAAGTGGGCCGAGAGGCTACTATTTGTGCGGAGCTAGCTGATCACAAGTCCCAATTTCGATTACGTTCTCTCACCTCTCAGTCATTCAATCCATATAGTTATAAAATCAAGTGCTATTGAGCAAACATTATTACTGTTGTGAAAGTACAAAACACAATGAGGTTTGCCATATGGTCTGTGCATACGGTTAGTAGTAACTTGTTTATTATACACTTCTTCATATAGCAGTCACTAATGCAATGTTTTAATTGAGGGTGTGCAGCTCTGAAGCATCCTCCCACCAAAATGTGACATCTGTTTCCATACATGTATCAACAAAAGCCTTTACTTTAGTAAAGAGATCCCCCAAAACCCTAATCCTTAACTTTGTAGAAGTTGTGTTTTCAGGTCTAGGCTGCAGATATCTTTAGCTCCCTCTTGTTGAAGACCTATTCTGGACAAGACCAATAGTTACAGTGGCTTTGGAGTATTCCTGTGCTACGATTGGTTGGCTTTCTTGACGATCTATATTGCATGCTTCTTATTGGCTTTCCTGCTTCCTTTTGTTTTTTTGTTCCTCTTGTGAACCATATCTTCCTTACCATCTTATTGAGTGGATGAATTGTATCCTTCCGCTGCTTAAAAACAGGGAACAGTTTTTTCTTTTTATTACAGCACTTCACAGAAGTGCATGTGTTTTCTTTCTTTCTCTCCATGTGTTGCTTCCTCCTCAAATCCCCACCTCCCATGATTTCCGTGTTGCTCATTCCCCGAAACTCGTCCATTTATTTCCCTAACACTCACCATCTGGCAGTTTTTTTCACATTTTATTTTGTAAACGCCTCCAGCTTCTTTGTTGCTACTGCACCGCAACCTGCTCTGGTTTGACTGCTCCTTCCCCAGACCTAACACCTGCTTCTCCGTTGTCCCTCCATCCTTACTATTACATTCTTTGAAAAATACATGTTTTCTTTTTTTTGAGGATGCCAAGGCCTCAATTTAATTGCTTGGACACTGCTTTCTAAAAAATATATGCTCTTTGGTGCACATTTAATATTTTTTTTGTAAAGTGCTTGAGGATGGGTGTCGCCATCCTTGAACAGTAAACTAACATGAAAAAACAAAAATGTCCGACACATCAAAACTCATGCATGCATGTCTGGTGACATTTTATGGTCTGGTTGTGTCTACTCTGATCTACTTTCTCTTTATGAGCTGATCTAGTTTCCTGGAGGCATGTACTCTGCTTTTAACCTACCAATCTAGTCTTGCTTGTATGTACAAGGTATACATGTCATTATTATGGCAGCTCCCTCTTCTGTCTTCGGGTACGGGCATGTCCTTGTCTGAAAACGTGGTACTTTTTATTGTGGACTCTTCCAAAGCCTGCGGACCCTCTTTGGGTATAATTGTTCTTACTTGAAAGCATTTTTCATGTATTCATTTACTGACTCATTCATTTGCGCACTGCCATTGTTGAAAAAAAGAAGGCTAATGTGTTTTTTCTCTGCGCCAGTTACAATACCTGGTTTAAAAATGATTTGACAGTTGTACAGCTTAGAAGCATTTAAGCGACGCCGTCGTTATCAAACATGTCAGTGTTTCAAGAGCAGAGATAGTGCTGCGGTTTGGGTTCAGGGCTTTGCACCGGCACATCATGAATGTCAATTCACCAACATGCCAGGGGTAGCCGACGTGACATCGTATGCCATTTGACCTTTAATTTTCACTCACAAACACACATGCTTACACAAACACACGCTTACACTTACACGCATACTCTCTCTCAATTAAACACACTCACCCGCAAGCACGCACACAACATACATTTAAAAGCACTTCTTTTAACTTACCTCATCTGCCGGGGAAGGCCATACATCAGCTAAATGTTATTCCTTTATATTACACTAACAGAATAATGAAACATTATTCACTGCTAGTGTAATAGAAAAGTTGAGAGAAGACGGAGAGTGGAGCTCCAACCGACGTCCATAAGGACGAAATGCCACCGTATTTCGGGCTCTGAGTTTGCCACCTCTGAGGACAGGGGTCGCAAAGACAGTGCCAGGGGTCGCAAAGGGCAAGCTAATGGTCGCAGTTGCATCCCTGGCGTCCATGCGGTACATTATGAAGCTGTTAATACTGCAACAGTCAGCGCACGCTCCCTGCACCTGTGATGTGCACCCCAGGCAGCGCGCTCGTGCTTTGTGTTTGCACGTGCTATGGGATTCCAGCAGCGTGTGTGGTGCTATATATTGGGCCTGCTTCAGGGCACAAGGCCAGTCTAGCGCTCCACATCAAAGTGTCTCCTATTCTAAATAAAAGCCAAAAGTGCTATTTATACCCCCTGCTTGGTTACTTCTGTGCAGTTTGCCGCAGCCTGTTATTACTCACCCAGTGGTTAGGTCGCAGACGAGAAAACATGCTGAGTAGGGAGTATGCCCGGTGCATTACCAGCACAGATGAAACCTTTGCACTTCAACGAGGGGTAGCTCTGCTGGCTAAAGCGTGCTCCCACGCTGGACACGCTCACATCAAGTCCACCAAAACTACACCCTTGGAGTCTCGCCATCTTTAGCAACAGCAGCTGAATAGCCTATGCACAAAAACACATTTCATGCACGGTCTTCCGCCAACAAAGCATGTTGACCAGAGCCGTTATTGAATTATTTACTGGAATTATTATATGAAAAATTTGTATTTTTTCGTGAAAAAGGTCAGACCCACAGCGTCTGGGCACGAGCTGACGTGATTGATATCCACACGATTGCCGTTCGCTAGGATAGTATAGGACTGCCAGTATATCCGTCACCTTTGAGACGGAGAACCCATCCGCCAAACCCTAATAGGGCACTTAATTCTGACGTGAAACTTCCAGGTAAAGGATTGCGAGATGTGTGGTTGTACGGTGTTTCGTGACTAAATTTTGTAACCAGGGCCAGCTTTAGGCATGGGTGACGGGTGTCCATGCACAGAGCGCCTAACTTCAGAGGGGTGCCGAAGCTTGCCGAGAAACCCGCTTTTACTATTCATTTTATTGTGGGGTCGCCAGCGCCTGTCCATGCTCTTCAGGCAGTGCACTAACTGTCTTTTTCCCCTCTCTTAGTCTCCGTCCCTTTACCCCTCCTTGTCCGTAATACCCCCTAACACGGCCTATTTTAATTTAGAATTTGAATAGGCTATTCAGGTGAGGGGAAGAGGGCCTGGCCTGGTTACAGAAAAGCCTCCCGCTAACATGGGAGAGGATATTGCCTATGGCCAAGCCTGCTGACTTTGGAACTTTGGAGCCAGGCTCCAGTCTAGGCGTCAGCTAAACATCATGTGATTCTGGGTATAACACTTACTATACCGATGCCTAAAAAAGTGAATGGTCGAGTGTGCGCTATATAAAAGTGCAAACCAAAATAAACATCACCAGCAGCAGCAATAAGGAGGAGGTTGCCACTGAAGTCAGTGCGGACCACCTACCGTTGCGAGGCACCACTCACCTGCCTGTTGGTGACCAGATGTGCAAACCAGGAGCTGCTGTTGTGCAAAGCTTCCCGGCTTCCTCAGTCTGTTTTAAGATACGATAACTCTGTTCTGCTCCCGTGCCACGACTGGTCTCCTTTGCCAAATTGTTCTGATACTTTACAAGGGCCCAAAAGGCAGGACTGTTGGTGGACTGTTGAGTATTGAGAGATCAAGGTGAGATCTCGGCCATACGCCACATAAAATAAAAAACATTACAAATGAATAGCAAGTAGGCCTGAACTCGCTGCCTCACTCATGCCACACCTGCCACTGGTTTCCTGAATTTTTTAAAAGCAAGAGTGTGAGCTGAACACAACATCCAGTGAGCATCGGGATTCACGGGCAAGTTCTGAGCCACACTCATCACTTGCAGCACCTTCCCCTTTTAGGTGGAGCGTGCAAACACTCTGACGTGTTGTAATCTATATGTGGGCTTTTAACCACGCCCACCATACGACCATTGCTGTCACTCATTCCTGGGCTTGCTTTAAAAAATCCTTTGTTATCATAGGTAAATGCTTTACGTTTGTCCCTCCTTGGGGCAGTTTTGTTACCGCCTTGGCCATCAGCCCTTTTACATGGATAATTGTATGTGTGCAGATACGTTTGACTGCGAGCAAACTTCTTTTTCCTTTTGTGGCTCTCCTTTGTGCTCACAGCCACTGTGGCGTTTTGAATTGGCTTGCTTATGTCAACTGTTTCACTTTTCATTTTCAATTAATGTGGCAAGAAAAGTCCAGTTAGGAATTTACAACGCTAATAGCTCTAACTCGAGCAAACGCGAGACCCATTGCATTGCAAATTCTTGTTATTTCCTCAGCCTTATGCAATTTAAATTGTTCATTTGGTCTGAGAGAGAAAGGGAGAGAGATATATAGGGAGAGAGCCATCTGACTATTTGGTACGCATGGATGAAGGAATGTGTTGGCCATGCTGTGGGTTGAACGGTTGGTGCTCAACCTAACGAGCTATCTTACATGCTGTTCTTAAGTCCTAATATAGGCTTTTAAAAGTGGATGCATCCTTTACATTAACCAAAGGCAGAAGTTTCTGTTTAATGTAGGGGTTTCTATTGCAACGTTTGGAAAGTCTGAACGCTTTGTTAAACGTTCAAGACTCCTTAACCAATGGACTACTCCAAACTGATCACATTTAATACATAGAAATTTAGAAAATAGCAAGCATTGATTTGAAAGTAACTGTTGAGGGCTCCTGTATGTAGCAAAGGATTGTGAAATGCCCAACTTTTGCCTTTAAAGTACATTCAAAGAATCTACTTGTTATAAAAAATAAGTGAAGAAAGACGCTGGACACCTTTTGATAAATGATATGTCATGGGAACTTGGCACCAGTAACCATAAGGATTGTAAGTTCTTCCGTAGAGCACCACATAAGTACCAGAGTATTTCCTTTGTGCTCCTTCAGACTCTCTTTATTTTTTTATAAGTGTATCTGACAATCGTGCTGTAAATGTATCATTTGGTGCTGTTTTTACGTCCAGGAAAGGTCAAAGGGAATATGTCTGGGAGGGAGGGGAGGAAATGGGAGGAGGAGTAAGAAGGGCGCCAAATTTAATTTCACCCCAGGTCGGGGCGCTATCTTAGCAAAGGCCAGCCCTGTTTGTATCGTACATTAACAGTGGGGGATTTCAGCGCATGCTTACTTTGAAGTTCTTTGGCAGCAGCCTTCATCCACAGTCATAGTTGTAAACGACTCTCAACTACATACAAAGTCCTAAGCAGGGCGAAGCGTGTCTGCTATTGCTAAACCCTTTTGAGAGTTGCCTGTATTAGGCAGACAGACTTGCCATCTCCTGTGGCAACCCTGCATACGATCACATTTCCTGTAAGGGAATGCAAGTTGTGTCTGGCGCAGCTTCCAGCACATAGCCTTGTGATCTTCAAAGATAGATAGATAGATAGATAGATAGATAGATAGATAGATAGATAGATAGATAGATAGATAGATAGATAGATAGATATTCGCTGATGGTTGCAGCCTTATGAAAGCCAAGGTTTCCGGTTCACTGGGTCGGCCTTGCACTTGACTAGCACAGCTGCCTCTCATTTTCTTGCTCGTGGTGAGAGGGGAAGGAGCGTTACACGCTGCCCATCGCCGGCTCCTCTATTCCCTTGGTTGCGCTGGGTGCCAGCCCAGACTGATATTAAACCGTATTAATGCAATACAGATGTGCCACGAGCAATCCGGTTAGGATATTAAAGGATGCTGGGTTCGGGCTTGGAAGCGATTGAACACGCACTTTCTTGTTAGATGTGATTCCCGTTTTGTGCGCGTCTATTGATTTTTGTGTTTTTTTAACGCGGCATTTTTTTTATTGAGCACTATATATTTCCTCTTTGCCAACCCAGAGCACTTACCTGCGAGGTGAAATTGAGAAAAGGCGAAACAAAGTATATTAAACCTGCCTGAAGTGAAAATGCAGTCGGAACAGTGGTACCGTGCAATTTGTCTTTGCTTCGTACATGGTTTATTTTATTTTATTTTTAATAACGGTTGGATGTTTCCAAGTTTTTGACCCTCGGGGCACTGTATTATACAAAGAGAAGCTCACAAACGCAGAAGCTTCAACACGCAGAGGTGATGTAGGCAGGTGCTGTCTCGGGGAGGCTGGAAGCTATGTGGGCCAGCCCTTGGAATGCCACAGACCATGTTGGAAAGGCCTAGGTCTACTGGCGGTCTTTTTGTGGTTCTTCAACAGGGAGAGATGTACTCTTCAGTTTCAAGAAAAGGTGTGTTTTTATCTACACAGGGACTGACACTATGGTGCTTACCAAAGGAATGTAACTGTAGTTTCTGTGCTTTGTTTCAAAAGTCAATTATGTTAATGGTTCACATGCGCGGACAGCTGTGTTGGACTATATGCATTGACTGTTGTTACTGGTCTCTTCGCGTCGTGACACGAGGATTTGTTTTTGCCTCATCTAAGGCGGAGGGCAAACGTGTAAAAAGAGGCATGGATCTATGGAAAATTCGATGGGTATCTGGTGACGTCGTGGGTGAAAAGAAGGGCAAGACTGAGGGTGCTGGGTTCTACAAGCATAGTCTGGCATCAAGCTGGCACCAGGTCTGGTTTTGTTGTAAAACAACAAAACCAGGCTGTTCCATGCCCGAAAACAGGAATTGTGGTCAGTAGTGACACGAAACACTCGCAGGAGTTTGAAGTTCTGTTTCCAATCAGTAATTATTATAACAGCAGCTAGGCCTATGCCACGCAGGGCTTGTTTTACGGACCATTGGAACTTGCAGGAATTTGGCAAATCCTATGTGTGGGACATACTTGTGGTTTTCTTTGATGAACAATGCCATGCTGACTGCTTCCACCTGTGCCATTTTGTTGCTGCAGGAGACTATGGTAAGCTTAATAATACATTCTTAGTCATGGCGAGTCATTCCCCAAGACCTGTGAAAGTCTCAAGTGAAATATCGTGAGTAGTGTCTTAAAGTGAATGCACCCTCGTCTTGTGACTAATTGTGTGTAGTGCATTAGCAGTGAGGACACTCATCCCCAGTGAAATGCGATGTATTGTGTCCTAAAGTTAAGACCCTTTTCTCCTGGAATGTATTGTGTGCAGTTGCATATCAGCCAGGCACACATTTCAGGCATTGTGTGGTGCCCTAAACGGTGTCACCTTTGTCCTGTAACATTTTGTGTAGTGTCATAAAAGTGAGTGCACTCATTTTCAGTGCAGGTAGTGTCCTAAAGTAAGGATAGTAATGTCCTAGGGTAGATTGAATGCAGTGTGCCGAAACTAATATATCAGTGTCCTGAAATACAGTTTGTGCAGTGTACTAAACTAAAGGACACCTTTGAATTAAAGTTAAGATTACCTAGAGCACTAAAAGTCAGGGGTGGCTTCTTCACAATGGCAAAGGAGCGTCACTCGCCTGGCTAAGCCAGGAGGTGAAAGATGAAACAATCTTTCTTTATCGTTTTATATTTCAGCTTCTAGCTCAGCCAGCAGCATGTGAATGGAAGGGCAGTCTGGGCCACGGTAGGTGGGAGGAGGAGAGAGTGCACCTAAGTGCACAGGTGTGTTTGGCCGGCAATCTTAGGCCAGCCAAACACACATGTGCACTTAGGTTTCTCCAACCCAGCTATGTTGAACAGTCGGGCTGGAGAAACTGCACCCCAGGTCAATGTCTTAGCAGCAGTCCAAGCTGCTCAGACCAATCCTGATGCTGCTTTCATGCTAGGTTTAGCAAGAAAGCAGTGCCAGGATTGCTGGGGACCCTGTGCTGGTGTCCCAGTGAATGCTGGGACACCAGAAGAAGAGGAGCGAGGTGGCAGGGGGCAGCAGTGATGGGAAGAGATACGTTTTTTAAAAACTATTTTTATTTCCCCCCTTCCTGCCCGCCCCTCCCCTTGAGATTTACGGCAGCCGCCGCAGCTAAAAGTAAGTAGACCCAACAACTGTGTCCTCTTCTTGGAAGTCAACAGATGACAGGGTGGGTGTGTCTCAGGAGAGACTGAAGGGACAGAAGGAACATATCCCACTTTTCTAAGGAATCAGCATATAGACAGGCAGAAACAGGTGGGAAACAACTCACAGTAAAATACACTAACAGAGTTTCTTCTTCTTCAGACAGCAAACAAACACTATAACTGCAGAAAGCCAGTGTACCGCTCAAACCATGCTTGGTCAGAGAGGTAAGTGACTTTCTGCTTTAGACCCAGAACAATGTGCAAAACAGCAGCAAGCACTGAAAAACTCCAGTCGAAGCAAACCTATAGTGTGCCAAGAAAGAAAACAAGCATTGGCAAAGCCGGTTGATCCAACTTTCATGTGGTAAAACATGCAAACACAGGCATGCACAAATGCTGTGTTGGTGGTAATGGAGATGATGGTAATTTTGGTGTTGCTAATGGTGATATTGGTGGTAGTAGCAGAGGTAATTATGGTGATTATGCTTGCGGGAGTGGTGGAATAAGTTATGGTGTTTTAGTAGTAGTAACAGTGGTATTAATGATGTTGGTAATGACAATGATGGTAAAGGTGATGTTGGTAGTAATAGCTCACACTTAAGCCCTGACAAAACATTAAATAAAAAACCTGCTGCAGTAAAAAAATACAATAACATTATTTACTTTCTATATACAGTGCATGTATAATATGAATACTTGAATGGGTGATGATTAAATGTGGTTTTCAGATGTAAAATATTTCTACATGCATTGAAATGCAAGCACTCCATAGTAGGTGAAATGAGATACCAAACAGCCAATAGTATGAATTGAGAGATTAATACAACTCCGAAACCAAAACCCATGCTATGTATCTTTTAAAGTATTAATAACAATATGTCTCGGACAGCTGTACTGCCAGGCCACCTTAAAAGGAGGGCTTATTTGTTACTGCAGTGGAACGGGCATACCTAAGAATAGTAAATGCATTATTATCAAAAGCTCAAAGGCAAACCAGGCATAATAGAAATTGATTCAATGCTGCAGGGTTGGTCTCAAATAGAAGACAGCAGTCATTTCGACTGGACGGGTAGTACATGGAAAATGAGAATGAAAACCCCAAGGTCCCAGTCAATGTGACAATGAACCTTTCATGAAAAATTAGGAATAGGAAAATGCAAAAGAAAATAATCTGCAAGCAAAGTTCTGCCAAGATGCTAAACTTTTCAACTTTATGAATGTGGGAAGTTTGTCACCTGGTCACAAGTTCTGCAGGAGAAATTTTCATGATTTTTTTTGTGGGTGTTCTCTCTTTCAAAATTTTTTTTTTTTAAGAGATGCTTCTCCTGCAAGCTTTTGCAGGTCTTTTGTCAGGATGTATGTAAATCCCATAATTTGCTTTCACTTAACTGTGCAAATCTTTGGCAAAATGGTGGAAAATTATGCATAATTACACAAGATAGAAATCCATCATATAGTGCTTTATTTTAGACTCGAGTTTGACACATGGACGCATAATGTGATAAAGGATAGCTCGTGTTGTGTTGTTCCTGTGCATTTGCAGTACATATTTAGAGTAACTGGCATGATAGTGATACAGTTTTACAGTGCATTGGTGTAATTAGGAAATATGGCAAAAAAGGGGAATTAAGCATGACAAGCATAAAGTGAAATTCTTGAAATTATACAAATTATGTCAGCATAATTTACATTTCGGCCAGGCCTAGTCTTTTGCTCCGGCAATCTGAAATTTTACAGAATTTATGCTTTCAGTGAAGTTGGCAAAGTTTAAAATAACCATGGAGTTTGCAAAACCTAACTTTGAAAATATTAAACAGCCCTTATAAAATAATTGTAAAATGACAGCATACTAAGGGGCTCATTTACAAGCCCCTTGTGCTAAAGTAGCGTCATTTTTTCTAACGCTGTGGCAGTGCAGAACAGTCCCCCATCCCGTGCCATATTTGCAAACTGGTGCAATGGGAGCATTGCACTAGTTTGTAAACCCTTGCACCACATTATACCTGCGCCAGGGATAATGTATGCAAGGGAGGAGTTCCCCCACTAGGAGGCCCACAGGAATGGAGCAGTGAAATCTACAAGATTTCACTGCATCATTCTAGCGTCATTTATTAATGCCTGCTCAAGGGCAGGATTTAAAGAGACACTAGGCTCTTTTAAATGCCCCCCGCCCCCAAGCTTTGCTGGGCTAGCGTCAACATTTTTGACACTAGTCCAGCAAACCACCACAACTGCATCAGAAATTCACACGCAGCAGGATATCCACTGTCAGTCACTGGGGGGAGACTCCCTACTCGAGTGTTTTAGGAGATTTCTTTCCCATATGGAAGATTTCATTAATTGACTACTATGCATTAAGCATGCCATACATTTATAGTATATCTTAGAAGTGTCTCAGGATAGGACACAGTTTCTGCAAAGCACAGCGGGGAGACCAGATCCCTACCTCTTCAATATTTACATTTTTCACAAAATTTTGCACCTTTGCCCACTACAAGTAATCCGGATCCCTCCACAGTGATACACCACATTATGCACTTTCCTTGAGCTAATCAGGGAATATCTGACTTCCTTGCCTGCAGGCGCTCTCTATGATGTTTTGCACATGGTGCCCAGCTGCTTCCCATTGTGGCCTTTAGAACATAGCTATGCAATTTCGGTCACGACACGTCCTATCTATTGTAGTCAACTTACATCATCTGTTTCAAATATTCTGTTAGCAGCAGTTGCAGTAAGAGTGGAGGCACTCTCCTTATCAGAGATTAGTGTATGACAAAGGAATTGTGAGGTAGTAGAGGGGGCATTATGGGGTGGGGGGCCAATAAGCCAATCGTATTTGGCCATGGTTGAGCATGCCTTCCAACTCCAGATCAGGAAGAGATTCGACAGTAAAGATGCCGAAAGTTATGGGACAGCATGTTTTGATTTCTGTCTGTAGATCTGAAATACATGACTGAAAAAGTAATATTGATAACACTCAAACATTTCGAAATAAAAAATGTCTGACTGTAGAAAAGGTGCTGATATTTGTCGAGAACAAATGTTCAGCCTTGAAAACGAGGATCTGGACTTGGATAACAAAGGTGTTGGTTCAGAAAATATTGATCCAGATTTTGACACACCAAGAACCACAGGATATAATTTCTTTAATCCATTCTTGCTGTCCTGCCAGTGTAGTTTTGGGATAAATGTGTGCCTATCAGATTGTGGTATTTTTCATTGATACTGGGCAGGCTGTGAATATTGGGACCAGAGAATCTATAAAGGACTTCTGAATATTTAGTTTAATAAAGATGATGCCATTACCTATAATGTTGTTTGTAGCTAGTATGCATGAGCTCCATATGAGCACTGTCAGTCGGCCCACATTCCTTGGTTTGGTAATAAAAACATCAACTATAATGGGGGGGGGGGTGTCCCAGGCCAAGGACCCTAGTACCACATC
The DNA here is from genome assembly GCF_031143425.1 of Pleurodeles waltl. Classification (NCBI taxonomy): domain Eukaryota; kingdom Metazoa; phylum Chordata; class Amphibia; order Caudata; family Salamandridae; genus Pleurodeles; species Pleurodeles waltl. The sequence continues at coordinate 1,766,397,155 of NC_090440.1, forward strand.
ACCTGCTGTACCATTGATATCAGTGCCACTGCAACAATGTTTAGACCAAAAAGCAGTGAGAAAATGATCAGGATTGTTTCTAGGTTATAATCATTAGGAGAGGACAGTGGGAATAGGATGAAGAGGAGACTGTCGAGATAATGGGAAAGAAAGACGATGGGAGAAAAGCCATCACAGTGGTGATTCATAATGAGATTATGACACAGGTAGAGGAAATAACCATAGAAACGTTTGGTACTGATGCAAGGAACTGACTGCAGGTCATGAGTTTGAATCCTCCCAAGGTTGTCCCAGCCTTCTATCGTCCTGATGTTTGTGATATTGAGGACCATATAATGGGTAATAGTAACATCTGTTCTTTATAGTGCTTTGAAACAGCAGATATTCAATATGAAGCACTATATAAAATAACTTCACCAGCAAAACTGTTTATTTCGGGTACTGGCCCATGAAACAAGACGAACAATTTTATCGAGCATCACACATCCATTAAGATCTTTGACGTAAAAACAATCAAGGTTAAAAACATTCTAATAAAGCTAACAAACTAACATGAATACAAAAAACAGTTACACAAAAATAAATAGCTTCACAAATTAGGCCGATGGAAACAAATAAGTACAAGTTGGAAAATGCAATACACCATGCGGCCACATAATTAACCAATCCAAAACAGTGTGTAAAAGGAGGGAAAAAATAGCATTTATATGACAAATTAGAAGACTTTTTTCAGAACAATACTCCCACCGTCTTACCGAATAGCCCCACTGCATATAAGTATCAGCTAATGCCGAATACTAGCTTTCCTAGGTTTCATGGCCTCAGTAGCACTAAGAGTTTCAGAAAGGGTGAAGTGAATATAGCCATTTATAACAATGGCTCCCGAGGTCATGGTTGCATTAGTCTTGCGATCAGTGACCCCTCCATTAGTTTAGCCATAAATGTTAGCAAAATGTTTAACCCATTGCTAGTGTTGCCATGCGAGAAAATACGCCAGAATGTCTGGGAGACATTTTCTACTGCAGCCGCAACTAAAGCTAACCAATTACTGAGTATCCAGTTCTGTTTTGTGGATGTAATAATGTGTTTATAGTGTGCTCGGGCAATGGAAATTGCCTCACAGGAACCCATTTTGGCCGCATTGATTAATTGCCCTTTCACCTGGCTGCATTCCTTATTGAACCAGGTAGAAGTTGGGAGGGCCTTTTTTTAGAACTTAGGTCCCTAGTGCAAATATGGTGTAATTCCCCAAAAAATTCCTTATGGTGGCCTAACAGCAAAGATGTGTCAAAGGGGTGATCTGATAATAATTTAAAAGTATCACTAAAGGTGTCACAGATTTCAGTTAAGGTTTTGGTGTTAAGACAAAGTCTGGACCATTTATTAATAGACTCTGTATTGTTGCCTAATGATACAAGAGTCTATGACCTGACTTCTGGCACAGAGGAGTTTCCAAACAAATTTCCATCCATTTTGAGCCTTTATGCATTATGATCACTATCAGATCTGTTTAGGATTACAAAATCAATAGCCATGTGCCAAATATCAAGATCTAAGAATACATAGTCAATTCTGCTTTTGGTATCTCCCCTGTGAAAAGTATAGGCACAATGTACATCAGACTTAAACCTCCCATTACATATCCTCAGACCATGAATCAAAGTTATGGATAAAAGCTGGGTTAGCAGAGACTGGCCATGACAATAAGGGTTTACCTTCCAATAAAGGTATACGTCTAGCCTAATCTTCAAGACCAATTGCAGACTCTAGACCATCAAGCGGCTCACAGGCAGTATTAAAATCACTGGCAATTATAAGTGGAGTACTATCTGGTCTGAAAGAAAGATGCTTCGCAAGAAATTGTAATATAGGAGACTCCTGGTTACGTGGGATTGAAAGATTGTAAACATTATGCAAGTCAAGCCTACTACCATTCCTACCCTTTACGGACAGGTCTAAGATGTCAGTACTTTTACTCTCTAGTTCCTTTATAGATAAATATAGCATGTTTTAACCCATATTAGAAGGCCACCAGATGGATGTCCAGCCTTGGATGGTACAGCATCAATTCTAAAATTGGTATTACCTGGCCAAAACATTTTTCTGTATCCAAGGTCTCCTGCAGAATTATTATGCCATTGGTTAATAAAATGACCCCAGTCAGGATCAATGACTTTCCCTCAGAGACCACAATATTCCAGGACAACAGCAGAAGGGGAGGCAGTGATATATTTGCCATGGTACCTGAAACAGAGAGGGGACAGAGTTGGCAGAGGTATCCAGGAGTGCTAGGAGCTGCGTTATCTGCATGTTGGTTCTGCTGGTGCTGAGTGGGGGCAGGGATGGGCTAAACAATGTGTGGATTGGCTGATTTAGACTTACAGGGGTGCTCATAGTGTCATGAATGACCTACAAGGGAATTGCATTCGCTTGATCACCCTCCCCACATGACAGAAATTCCTGTGAAGAGGCCGAGGGAGCTGGATCAGAGCCTACGCCCTCCCCCCCTGGTGTCAGTCCTCACAAGCTAAGTCTGAGAGTGGTTGAAACTTATAGAAACTGGGACGGTGAACCTCTGTGGCTTGACTGCCAGTACACAGGGATACCATTTATCATTCCAAGCCCTTTGGTAAGGGGTCTGCAATGTTTATAGAAATATCCCAGTGCGACAATGCTAATACCGGAATCAGCATCCTCGCGCTTTCTCCTAGCCCCACTTAAGGTTAGCTGCTGGGCGAGGTGAGGGTATTTACAGATGACCACAATGCAGTGTCTGCTCTTTTGCTTGACTGATGGACCAACCCACCCCACCCTCCTCCCTTACAGACTATCCTTAGATTCATTGATGCCAAATTCTGTGTTGCGAGATAGCCAGTGGCAACCCTATTCTTAAGCTCGTAAGTACATTCTTCAGTCGTAGAGGTTAAGTATGGCACAACTGTCAATATGGCGACGTATGGACAACAGTACGAAGGGAGATTGAGTCGGGATGGATTACAAGTGTTCTGTAACTTAGCCTTAAGCTCCCAGGTGGGGCTCCTGTTCCACCTGGCCTATTGGTGTGATGGGACACTCCAGCCCTTACATCTGTAGCCCCTGCACTAGAAATCTGTTGAGGAGTTGAGGCAAGGGCAGGAACAGTGCACATCAATCCGGTCGATGTTAGATCGGGGGGTAACAGTAATAGCCGGGATCACACATGATAGATTAAGATTTGCCCAGGAGAGGACAAGGGGAGAGGACCCATTGGCTGGCTGGTCTTCAAGGGATTGTAGTAGATGAGTTAGTGCAGTCACTGTAGATTCCACGTTGCCTAGTCTACCAATGAGCAGAGACAAGCAGGCATCCACCATGAGCAGGAATTTATTAAAATCTTTGTCTCAGTCCAAGTCAGAAGGAGCTATAACGCTAGCTCTAGTGAAGTTAGAGGTTGCAAATAATGAAGTGATTGAGGGCTGTGGATCCCAAAATGGCTGTGAAGACTGCGGAGGCTGTGAGGGTGAAGGAATGCTACACCTTCCATTCGTCACACTTATGACCTTTGTGGGTCTACTTTGGCCTGCTGGCTTAGACTTCCATCTGAACTTGGATGGAGGCCTCTTACCCCCACCATTAGATCAGGGTTTGGAATTGGGCAATGAGATAGAAGAAGATGGCGTAGTTTGTGTTTGTGACAGCTGGGCCAACCTCAGTCCCAATCCTATCGAATAGGGTCTATGCATTGAAGAAAGGGCCTCACTATCAGCACCTCGCGGCCTGAGAGGACCTGGAGGCCCTCATCCAGTGTTGACGACAGACACCATCCTGGTAGGACAATTTTTTTGTCCAGTATACTCGCAGCACACACTAAAAAAGCATTGAGAGCAGTGCTTACCGCGGATTTAGAGGAACCTAATATACTACCCTGTAATTTGCGTTTAGCCATTTCAGAGAACAGTGATATTCCTAATTTTACTCAATTCAGACTAATCAACTGTTTGAACTATTCAATCTGTTTTGTGACCCGCCCTTCTGAGCACAGGTGCAAAATCCCACTGGGCCCGATAAAACACAATAACACAACAACACACAATAAATAGCAGAAAGTCACAGAAAGTTGTTAAACAGGAGAGTGTCTTGAGGAATGCTGCAACAAATGCAGTGGCAATATAAATCCGTGAGACTGTGTGTCTAAGTTTCTAAGCGTCCAAAAGTCCAAAAATCCAAGTCCAAATTCACTGCAATTACTATAAACCAATGATCCAAATACACCAAATGCACCAAATCTTGAATGGGATCTCAAAGCTCAATCAGCTACAATCATAGAATAACATCTAGTAGTTACACTACATGACGCATGAGGCACCAAGTATAATAGAGAAAATATGTGATGGAATATTGGGGCTGCAAGTAGTAACAGTAGGTGGTAGACATAGCATCAACCACCGCTGGCCGGTGGTTATAAGTTATTATGATGATGATTAATATCATCAGTCAGCTCCTCTGGGATGCACACATACTGAACCCAGGATTCTTTATGACGTTTTCAGGATCTACAGAGTTTCAGAAAGGAGACCTAGGAAATGGACAGAAATGATTCCTAATTGAATAGTGTTCAGTGACTGTACATGTTGCTGCAAATTTATCCCATCAACAGTTCAAAATGGTTCTGTCATGGGTAAAATCTGTGCTTCGGAGCAGAGTGACTTTTCTACACTTAGGTGTGAATAATCTCATGGTTATAAGAGGATTTAAACTAATTAAGCAAGAGAGAATTGTGTGCTTTGTTATGGAATAGAGGATCTGAGACAGAAATGCTCTCAATGTACACAATGCCTCGCAGAATACGGAGACGACCATAGGAAGCTACTGCAATTAATAGAGACTGAAGGAAGATGATGAGGAGATCATAGGATTCTGGGAACAGTAGAGAATTAGATGGCTGAAGCATGCAGTTGTAGGCCATCTTTATGAGTGGCTCTTAATATAATTTAGAGGAACTTGAACTCCCGCTCACAAATGTACTAGCCCTGTTGTTTTATTGCATTTGGCAACCTCCCATTTTTTCTGAGAAAAAAACACTGGGTCAAATCTAGAAGAACTTTCCCTAGAAAAATATACCAATACGTATGAGTTCACATATGGAAATTGGTGCAGCAGCAATGATTTCTGAGTGATCTGCCACATCCCATAGGAACAGATAGGGGTTTAACAGACACTCTCCTGTGAATAATGCTACCGATGTGTTACCTATAGCCCCTGCATTAATCATACTTGCTGTGATATTACCACATGCAATACCATGTGTGATAATTTCATGTAAGAGAGGCCACGTCTAGATAAGGCCAAAATATTTAAAATCGCCTATTTCTCAGATAGGAGGACATGCCATTGCCATTTTACAGTCTGAACACAGGGTTTTCCATGAATTGACCTCTCAGCACTCCATGTCGTAAACTTTAGGTCCATGAACATAAATCACCTCTCTTGTCACACAGGCTCATAGGAGAATGACTCATATGTCCAAATCAGAGACAGCTACTCAACAGATGTACTAACTTGGCACCAGACACATCATTAGAGTGTAATGAATTACTCTCTGGTCTGCCTATGTATTTGTATGCTAGCACAGCCACACTGAATGAATGTTTTCCACTTAAACAGTGGTGTGTAAGGAAAGGGATTAGAAGGTAGCAGGTATGAATTCCTAGACATAATTTGAGTGGAATAAAAGCAAACATTGGCAAAGCAAACAGGGCTGGTTTGCATTTTGAGTCTGGAATTAGTGCTGTTTTTTTAAATAATCCAAACTGCCACCTCTACAATTAAAAACAAAACAAAGCATGATTTCTTTATCTACTCAATGTGAATGAGGATAAAATGCAATGTTTGATGATTCAGTGTTGTTCTTTTTAAAATTCAAAATAGTCCTCCATGGAGGAGAAGGAAAGATACACCAAACTGCCAAAAACATGAAATGAAAGAAATACTACTTTGGACAGAGACGGAACACCTGTCATGTATATTTTGAAAAATCAGTAGAAGTGGATCAGCAGACAGCTGCGCAATGAAGGCATCATATAAGTCCCAATGACCCGAACAGAGAAACACCACCTTTGACGCTAGGCATGGATAAGTGGGTTCCGATAAGGTTTGGGCACTCATAGGCCCTGCCATAGGCCCTGGCATCTTTATCCCAAAGGAAGGAAGAAGCAAGGAGAGAATGAGTAGTGAACAAATTTGTATGCCTACAAATGAAGACTGCGTTTCAGCAGAGTCCTGGTCCTCTGCCTGCTTAACACAGGGAGATGTTTTATGATCTTACACCAAGGATACAGATCTGCCTACACCCAAATGACTGAAAACAACCGACTTATTTTTGATGATGTTAGAGTTATCACCTCTCTTGACACATAGGCTCATTTGAAACCACCCACAGCTGAGAACACATTTCAGATCTCAGGAAGCTGCAGATATGCAATTTAAAAAAAAGTTAACAGTTCGAGGAGAAGGCTGGCCTTAGATAATGCAAGGCTACATGCCGGGAACTGCTTGAGAGGAACTTCTGCCCTGCCCTCCAACAAGTGTCACCAAGTGCATTCCACCCTCAAACAAAAACCAAAAAGCTTGATGAGGCTGCTACCAATGTCTTGGGTGTATTCAAACCCATTGATGGTCATAGGCAGCTCAGAGCCTCCAAAGATGACCTGGAAACCCACTTATTGAAGGCGTCTCCAGCTCACCTTCCCTTCTACTGTGTGATATCTGCTCTTGACTCTGTGGAGGGAGCAAATACCACATGACACGTGATGGCACCTTGTGAGCTGGCAGATCTGGATTTGAAATAATGGTAGATGCCACATGTATGTATCAGAGGTGCCTTAGAAGGATGTTAGGCAATACTCTAATTATGCTTCTTGACTTCTAAGGTTCCCCACATATTCCATGGAAGAGGAGATTTAAATCCCCAGAGGAGGATATTTTTTTAAAGAATTTTAAAGGGAGGAGAGTGGAACTCCTGCAGACGCAATGTGACAGAACTCCTGTGACTTTAGTCAACATAAGTTAGGAAAACGTTGTAGATTACTCTTCAAAAGGCTGAAGCATTGTAGGAGAAATTGGAAGCACAAGGACCGCAATGTTCTGTGTAGGTGTAGAAGATTCCCATCAATTGGTCATCAAAAATCAACAGCCAAAGTTCAGAAATATGACTGCATAGGACTAACAAGCTGTACATTTCATGTTCATGGAATCATGAGCAGGCAAGATTTACAAAGTGAAGACAATTACGGACATAGTAACTTTCAGTCAAATCCCCGATTCAGGAGGTTGCAGATAAGACACAGGATAACTAATTGGAAAAGAGCAGTTAATTTGGAGTTCACACAATTAACGTCTACACACTATAGTTACTTCTCAAAGTTGATTCTCCCTTACTTAGTGAAGAACTATGCGTTATTCTATCTTAACCATCAGTTCTCCTCCACAGTCTCTCCCCTCAGTTGAGAGGAAATAATGTGTGGGAGTCCAAATTGCCCTTCAGAAAGCTTGACACCACAATAGTGGTGGATACCGTTCTGAGCACTCCATTGCACCCTTTTGGACTTGACCAGTCCCATTTTCACTAACCAAGCTTTTACGACTTGCACATACTAGTTGATAATTTGAGCTTGCAGATAAACAAACAGGGTTTCCCAATGTGAAAATGCAAAAATCAGTTTGGGGAGAGGTGTGTTAGTCACCTGCATTCGGCGTGGCTTGGCTTTTCATATTCCCAGTGGTCGCCTGGATAGGCGAAATGCACCTGCTGCAGAGATGTATGCTCAGTTTACCGATAACAGGTTCAACATTAAATGATCCTGACTCAGATGTTTATATTTAATCTTCCCAAGGCTGATAAAAATGAGGAGCAGGGAATTGGCCAAGGCTAGCAGTGGTTTTGCAGCACCATTTATCTGCAAGATGGTGGCAGCAGCAGTTATGCACTAAAACAGGTTTCTTATAATTAAATTCATGTGATTTAAACACAAGTATGATTGAGTTTGGTAACAGTGGCACCTGTTATAGCACTTTGAGGACTAGATGACTGTAAAAGACACCCCATGAGTATTCGTAATATAAAAAAAAGCTCAAAATAGCAGAACAGTGATAATTAAAAAGGCGAGCAAGTACAAGTAGTCACTAGCGCTTGGAACACATTCCTGCAGAATCAGACATGCTAAATTAAAACTGCAGTGAATGAGCTAGTACTCGGATTTTTAAATATGTTTCTGATAGCCTACAGCCTCACCCTTCCCTGTGTCGCTTGACTCCCGGGCCTCTCCATCTTATCCAGATGCCTGCCAAAGCCCTGAGCTCTCTCCCTCTGGGTCTTTTGCTCCTTCCCGGGTCAGTTAAATTGCTTGGGCCCCAAGGCACATCTTATGCCTACACATTACACAGCCCGCCCGAGTCTGACAGGGTAAACCCCGGTAGTCCTCCATTGCAGAATACACCTGGAGGGGCACAGTGCCACTTTACGTGTTTTGGGCTGGGAACGAATGGCAATGCCACTGGCAATCGCGGTGGCCTGGGGGATTTAAACTATAAATATATATAGGCATATAAACTAACGTGGCTGCAGCTACGACAAGTTGTCTTTCGATGCTTGTGTGGTAGATGTGAAGTGGTGCCACTAAATAAATTAAGGGCCAAAAGAAGAAATCCCCTTTCCGTAAAAGGTAAAACGAAGAACATTCCTCAATGTGTAGCCTGATGGTCTGTATATGCCAGTTGTTAGACTTTGAGAATGGTGTTTTTCCTGCTGCCTTCCCCAGCAGTTCTGTGAAGATTCATTTTCCCAGCAGAATGTTTTTTTCTCAGCCTTCATAAATACTGTATTCAGCCCAAGTTGTGGAGAACGTTTCCAGATATCATTATAACGGCGCCTTTCTGATCTGGGGATGATTTTCAGTGGCACTTGCAAAGCCTTCAGTGCTTCAAAAGCGACATTTCCAGGTGGTGACAAGCCCAGGATTTTGAAATCAAAAGGTCGACTTCTAAATATGTTCAAAATGTTTTATATCCCTTCCCGTAGAGTAGGCACCTTTTGATTTGTTAATAATTCATGCTTGTTTCTCAGATAAATAAGAGTGCAGCAGGCACGGCGAGGAGGTTTTCTAGGTGTCTGCATTTTCTTGGCGACTGACGGATACAAAGTGTAAATGTTTAAGAAGCAGTAATACCTAATGTCTTCAAAAAGAAAAAAAAGAATCTTTTCCTCGGAAATCATCCTCCCTAACTAGGTCCAGTTTGGATTTACCTTACCATTTTTAGGTCAGGCATTATGTGTATAATATACTTCTTATGGGGGCTGTCAACCAGCCATCTTCATACATTGGTCTGTTATTGTGCCATTCACGTGTTTCTTCTGCCCCCTCAGCATACAGCATGGGGCAGTCATTCAGCCGTCTTTAACTATTGGCTAATTTCACTGTGAGTGACAGCATTCTGTCCTTTAACAGGGAGCACATTCACACACAAAGCAGTTCTCTTAAGTGCCAGGGGCTACTATGGCAATGTGTGTTTTTTGGACCAAAATATTTTGCTTTTAACCAATTTTTTGTATTAGTTTGACAAAGGCTAGGTACCTTCTCCAACAGTAAAGCTGTGCAAAAATCATGACAAGACAGATACAGAATTGAGAAAGGCAAAAGGGCTGGTGGTCAATGTCAGGCCTAATGGCTCTGCCATTGCTTGTTACATACGGTGTCAGCCAAGACATCTAACTTCTACTAAAATCATATGCGGATATACTTATAAGGACTTTTAGGCAGGCTTCTCCATCCATTAGTCTATTATTGCGTCATTCACATTCTTCTTACTCTCACTACAGCTTACAGCATGGGGCAGTGGGTGATCCCACTTCAGGCAATGCCTAACTTCATTGTGACAGGTGGACGTCTGTCCTTTCACAAGGAGTACATCCACAAACAAACTAGTTCCCTTAGGTGCCAGGAACTACTACAGTAATGTGTGCTTTTTTTTAAGCTAAAACAATATTTTTGCTGTTAACCAGTGCTTTTTTTAAGTAGGCTAGAGCCTAGCATCATTCTTATCAATAAAATTTTGCAAAGACTTTAACAAAACAAGCATTGGCAAGGCCGAAAGGCTGGCAGCCAATGCCAAACCTATTTACTTGTCATCAAATAGGTTTTCATGCCCTATAGGTACACATTGTTGGCAAAAGTTGCAGAACACCTTTTATTTTGGGGTGGCTAGCCTTTCAACCCAAACATAGTTGTTTTGTATTGATCATACTCTTCTGCCTTAGGTATCTCCTCAGCACTATTACTGATTGAACAGCAAAACTAGAAATGAGAGTTCAATGGAGGAGGGACTGACCTGCTGGTAACAGAAATTATATTTTCCCTCAAATGGACTTGGGGTGCACAGGCGTGAATGAGCACAACAGCAGACTCTCACTTCAGGGGCTGGATGTTCAGTTAGTTTCCATATGGTACTCCCTGAAAGCATTCATGCAGGGGCACTAGATAGAGAATAGTTATTTCCATACATAGGCTGTCATTATGAGTGTCATGGATCAAAGGCGGGTTGCTTCCCACCCGAGTTAAAAATACCAGGGGTTCTGGTGACTGTGGAATGGGGAATGTTCAGCTCATTTTGAGTTGCACCCTCAGAGATCACTGAGACATGCAGACTCAATGGAGGAATCATTCATTCTGAGTCCAAATCCCCTGATAATTATTCCTCATATATCCTCTTACTCTCACCTGGAGATTTTGACTTTTTCAGTATCTGAAATCTCAATGTAAATGTGAAAAATGTATCATGCCGATGGGGCTACTAACTGCTGCTACTGCCACATTGTCATTTAGAGGCTTCTTGTTATGAGGGCCTATTTAAGAAACCCCTATTGCAAGAATGTAGTCTGGCAGCTATCTTCAGCTAAGCTGCACAATACTTAATGCCTTTTGTCAGTAAGACACTTCTTTGCCTGAAGCCAGCTGAAGCTAGCTGGCACTTCCCTTTAATATAATGTGTCTTTAGCTGAATACTTTCTCTATGAAACTAATATTAAGTGGGAGGAATCTATAGCTTTAGGTAGCCTATACTGAAACTGATCCTATCCCTTTAATAAAACTGATATGTATCTGGCGACCATTAATCCAACTAGCTGTTGGCTCTACAATCCCTTTAATTAGCTTTTATTGATCTACAACCTCCCTTTAAAAAATAAGTAATTAGTAGGAAGCTATGCTTGAATTACAGTGTTTATTAGCCGTCCCCTTAATGAAACCACTCTTAAGATAGAGCCTATCACTAAAGAACGCCTTCTCTAGTTGGGGGTGGTATTTAGAGAAACCTGCTTCTAGACTGAGCTTCCTGCAAGGGGCTTGCTATTGATCATAAAAGTAGTCTTTAGTTTTGGACTTCGTTAACTAAATATACATATATTTTTTGGTTTTGTGATAACTGATCTTTTATTAAATGTGATGACCATTATTCATGTGTGGATTCGTTTTCTTTTGTTGGTAGACTCAAAATCTTTCTTTATTTTTCTGAAGGTTCACCATCCACAACAGTCCCAGCTAGCGAAGGAGACCACCCCACCACGGGAAGAGGCACCACCCCAGCCAACTCCTGCAGATGAAAGCCTCGCCAAAAAGCCCCGCTCCCGGACCAAGATCTCCTTGGAAGCTCTTGCTATCCTTCAGAGCTTTATCCATGATGTGGGCCTCTACCCAGACCAGGAAGCAATCCACACCCTGTCTGCTCAGTTGGATCTCCCTAAGCATACCATCATCAAGTTCTTCCAGAACCAACGCTACCACGTCAAGCACCATGGTAAGCTGAAGGAGCACCAAGGCACTGCTGTGGATGTGGCTGAGTACAAGGATGATGAACTTCTGATGGAGTCCGAGGAGAATGAAAGCGAAGAGGGCTCTGAAGAAATGTACTCAGTGGCACCCACTGAGGAGAACCCAGACAAAGGCCAAGCCACACCCTCTGAGATCGACCAGAGATAACGTGACAGCAATACCTTGGGGCCAAACAATATTATTATTATTATTATTATTCTTATTTTGTCTTTTGTAAAAAAAAAAAGTCATTTTAGGATAAGAAAGGAAGTAAAAGTTTTTCAGGCGCTCAAAAAGGCCAGTGAACTGTGGTTGTTTATCCCGGCGAGGTTGGATAACGCCTTGACAACGACACAGAAGTGTTACTCTTGCATTTGACTAGGAAAAACATACTCCCCCCCAGGAAAATGCAGTTCTTTATTTTTCATCTTGCACTTACAGAGTAGACATTCAGTGAAAAAACTCACAGACTGCAGAGACCTCTCGAATCAATGAAGGACGCCGTATATATAGTACAATATGTGTATATAAACGAGTATATATTACATATACTATATATAAATATGTAATTACACTTGCATGGATCAGAGACCTTTTTCCATCTCAAAGTACAGACTGTGAAACGAGTTCATTAAAAACAAAAGAAATACGGACTTGTGCAAATGTATTAAAAAAACCACTTCAGGGTGAGTTGCTTTTTTGTCTTTTTCCCGATGGGCGTCCTGCACTCTTAGGGTGTGGTGGCTTATTTTTGAATTCCTATTTATTTTCTATGTTTAACCATGGTTATTATAATTTTTGTTAAATGGCTTCCTGTGTGGTGGCTCGATGGGTATAATTTTTGAGGTATGTATTTAAAAATGTCAACACTGCCAAAAAATGACGACAAACTCGAAACTGAAAATTCAAGACGCTGTTAAAATGTTGGTCGTCTTCAGCCCTGCCTGAGTTACCTTGCTAAATGGTGTAAGTCGGCACACTTCTTAAAACAGTCTGGCACAGTCCTGCACTTATCTCAAATCAGTAGCGCTTGGCATTTTTTATACCAAATCTTTCATAGAATATTGTTAAATTTTCGAGCGGCTAGAAGTATGTATGTTTTTTGCAGTTGGAATTTAAGGACTGCGTATTTTGAAAAGAATGTGCAAATCTGGTGTGTCATTTTGCAACACTGCTAAATTTAGCGTTTTAACTACACAGGACGCAACAAGTTTGGTGCAAGGTACAGATAATGCAAGAATTCCACGTGCTACTTCTCCAGGACAAAACCGATGTACGGTGCTGGATCAGTGGGTCCTCTCCAGCAAGGCCTGTGAATTCATCCTATGTTAAAAATTGAATCCACTCTCTCTACAACATAGAAGCAAAAGAAGGGACCTTACTTGGTGAAAGTGTGCACATCTGCATCATTTGCTTAAACCTTGATGCTTAACTGATATCTCACACTACCGAGCGTGGGATCTATGTAGTGTTTTGCTTTCCTTTGTATATTACGGTGTTATTTAACTCTCTTAACGCGCCATAGCGTCGTTAGCGGCAGATTTACTGAAAGGCAGTGCAACGCAGAGCAACAACCAAAATTGCTGTGCTACCTTAGCGGCAAAGCTATATTAACTAAATATATGGTCCGATACTGCTTTCTTCCTCTGCATTTGCCCACACATTGGCTGTCGAGCTCCACGCAAACACGTTTCTACTTTGGCGCAAAGTATGTGCGTGAACTCTAGTATTTTTGTACTGGAAGTATACGCTTCCAGTACAAACTACTATGTGTGCATCATTTTAAAACACTTCACATATTAGATGTGTGCTGTACAGCGCAGCACATATTGAATGTCAGAACTGTTTGAAGAATTAAATATATTTTGCCAATTCTGAGCCTGCCTCAAGAAGGTGTTATCTTTTGTGTCAATGTCAAGCCACACAATTTTAGGAGATACGGATTTGTGTAAAATGGCCAAGTATCACCTGTGGAATGTCCCCTTACACAAAATGGCACAAAGTGCAAAAATGTTTTGCGATGGAAAATAGATACCCTTTTTTGCACAGCTTTGCATGACTTTGAGGCAGTGCAAAGTCGTGATAAATCCACCCACCAGTGTTTCATATACCATGACGTCTCAGATGGAATGTATTTACTTTGAATTGGTCTAGTCCCTCTTCATTTTCCTTCCAGATTTTGACTCCTTGATAAGCTCTCTTTTAAATTTTACGTAGTAAAAAAGCGTTGGATGTGTCTACCAATTTTTCCCTCAACTTTTGCCAGTCATTGCAGGGACAATAATCCACTGCCCTTCTTTGGCTGCATGAAGTGTATGTGCAAACCTTATTTCCCTGCAGGAATTGCTCATCTTTGTATCAACCGCGACAGATAAAACTCTAAGGTGGCTGAATTATGTGCTTCAGGCTGATTGAAAAGGGTAAGTGAGAGTACATAAGAGTGGTCCTAAAGTACGACTTCTTGTACTCGTAAATGCTCTTGTGAATCCATCCCTTGATATTCATAAAGCTGAAGAACTGTTTACTATTGTAAGTAGTACATAAAACGTTGGTCATCCAGACACTATCAGCCGGAGAATCCCAATGCTGAATTTGTCTTTCTTTTATCATCCACTTGTATTTTTTTTTACCTTCCTATCTCTTTTTATATTTTGTACATGTTCTGTTGATAGAGCTTCTGTAGGCACAATCCAATTCTCCATGGTATCTCGGGCCGTAGACTGCTGGTCGAAACCCTGGATTTGGAGCCAAGCACTCTCCTAAAACAGCTTTCTTGACGGTGCTGTCTATCCTTGGGACAATGCCCTTGATCTTTCTTTGTCATTATGTCTTTCTTTCAATTTGTAAATTGTGTAAAGCTGGTCTGTGCAACAACATACACTGGTATAGATAGATTCATAGGGCAGTGGTACGATGCAGCCTGTCCCTACCCACCCTGTATCCAAACATCTCTTGTACCTGTACCACTGGATATGGTACATTTAAAAAAAAACTCAATTGATATTTATTTAAGCAAACGGATGTAGATCACTATATTTTGATCCAAAGTGGGACTAACCAGGTCTGGAGCTCCTGAATTTATCAGATAAAGACAAGGAGACACAGAGAGATTTGTATAGGATCACATAATTCAACGAAAAGAAGACTCCGAGAATACAAATTCAGGTTTCTTAATTTCACAATCAGCATCTGATGTCTAATTCACAACATACAAATGATTTGGCAAAATTATGTTAGGTATTTGACCAGGCATCCAATTAACCATGCAATAAACCTCTATTTACTAGATTCAATCCTCTACCGAATCTAAGCCCACTTACTGAGTACAGCAGTTTTTCTCCTGGAAAGTATTAATATTATTGACATAATTGTATTGCCTACAAATTTGCCATAGGGTTATTTATTGAAGTTTTTTTACAATGATGCTTTCAAATGTAGCACTAAGAGAATGGATCATTTATAAAAGAGCAAAGCTCTCAGTCCGTGGTGGCACCTTCCTCATGTTTATTGTCACTCAGTCACCTAAATAATGATGTGCTGAGTGACCGAAATAAAAGTCAAACTAGAGCATGCAGCAGAGAAGGGTCATGGTCTCTATTTCCCCCTATACTTTTGTTTAAAAATATTTTTTTTTCGGTGGATCTTGCAAACAAGATGCACTGTACCTGGGAAGGCAATTGTTAATGAAAAAAATACAACAAAACAGCTTTAATATCCAAATATATAATTGCAATGGACTTGAAAACTAGCCGAGGTATACATTTTGCTGTTGATATAAAAACATTTCACAAGTTTAAAAAAAACACACAGACATGTTCTAAAGTTCAAAAGGATGCTACCCTTGAAAGGCTTAATTTGAGTTGATGATACCGGAGGGGTCCACTAGCATTCATTTTGGGGGACAAGCCACTTATTTTCCTCAGCAGGCATTTCCTGAGAGAAAGAGGGAAAATGCACAAAGGTGAAAGAAGCAGGAAAAGAAAAGCGGAAGAACAATGACAATGAGAGATAAAGAGGCAGGGAGTGCATGGTGGTGGATTAAAAAGGAATGAGTTGGATTCATGACCATGGAGCCGTGGTATTCGGCGCACTGATGTTTAATTGCACAAGATGAAGGCTTCTGAGCAGAGCTTTTCGGCACCAGCACTTACTCTTTTACAAATTAAGCACTGTGCTCTGAGAGATCAAAATGTGTTATTCCAAGCTGAAGAAAAATCAGTGAGCAACACCAGACTCAAAATGAAATGACCAAGACTAAAGAGTAGCCTGGGTACAGCCCCATTCTATGCACAAGTGTGGTGCATTCAGCCACCCCTCTATTATTACAGGAGACACAGACAGCTGCTCTGCCTTTTGCTGAAAAAGGCAAAGAGGACAGATAGATGCCATGGGCTATTTATGCAAAGGTGGCGGGGTCCAGGTCAAAATACGGACTTGAAGAAAGAAGCAGAGTGGTGGGAAAGGAGAGGACGTTAGAAATAAGGATTTCTGATGGGGATTTCTTCTGTATGCCACCAAAAAACAGTTTTTAACACATGATGACACATGAGGGAGAGGGGCAATATTCCAGGTCGCGCGCTAAGGGAATGACTGTGTAGGAGCCCATGTGGGAGAAAAATGTAGATGCGAGGGGAATAAATAAAAGTCATGTGCTGAATCTGCACAAATTTGGCAAAAAAGAATCACCTGCAAGGGTATTCTCCCTCCACTCATCTGAGATTGTGTGTCAAGGCTTCGTTACATTCAAAAGTTTGTTTTTAAACCGCAGGGTGCGAACTGGAGGAAAACTGCTGCAAAGGTTCTCACCCAAAAATGTATGAATCCGTGGCACGCAGAAAGAGCCCAGAGGTACCACTTATCCTGGGATGTTGTTGGTAGCCCACTAGTATAGTTGTGGATGCGTTGCAATAGTTTTCTTTCTAATCTGTAGTCGAAGGACCAGTATCCCGGCCTATAGCATCCGCTGATGTCAAGAATTCAAATATTCCACCATACTTCTTACAAGGTCATTGCTTGGGTGACCACCGATGAACATTGTCTCATCAATTTCATAAATTTCAGACTGCTGCTTGCAGCATGAGCCTTTAATGTACAATTTCATTTGTAAAATGTTATTATAATTTATGTGTTAAAACATGTATAAAATAAAATAGATTTAGGGCTAGATTACGACCTTAGCGGATGGGATAGTCTGCCACAAATGTGAAGGATATCCCGCCCGCCATTTTACAAGTTCCATAGGATGTAATGGAACTTGTAATACGGTGGACGAGATGTCCGTCACGTTTGTGACGAAGTATCCCATCTGCCAAGGTCGTACTCCGGCCCTTAGTCTGTTCAAATAAAGAGAATTTTTTTTCTGCTGCTGGAATATTTTTTAAAAAGACCTTTTCACGCAGCCGTTCAGCTCAGTAACTTTTCATTTTAGGGCGTACCTATATAGTCAGTATAAGAACCTCTAGGAACTTCTTACATTTTTGATTTTCCTAATAGTGGTCGGCGGCATTGTCCTTTGAAGGTGTTGCTCTGCAAGAACTAACATGGGAGATACTTCAAAAGAGATTAGCTGCAATGTTGTTCTACTCTCTTAAAGTGATGCTGCTCTGCAAACCTCAAGTGACTTGTATTTTAAATACATTCCTACATGATGTATCGTCAGTTTGTTGTACTGTTCTTTTTAGTTGTTTGTCAAAGAGCTTTACAACTTTTTAACCAAACTGCCCAAAAGGATGTGATAACATTCTACCTGGGATTGCAGTGCTGACGTTTTCCTTCTGTAAATGTAACAGTTTTGTGCATTTTTTGATGAACAAAATCGTGAATTCTCTGTTTTGTTCTTTGAGATGAGGCAGAGACAGACCTTAAGAGGCTCATGTCCTTTGTGACACCTTGAGGAAGACCTGGTTCATTAACCCTCAGTACCTCCTGCTGGGGCTTGTACTAAAGCTTGTAATCGAAACAGTTCCAGAACAGTTAAGCCCCAGGATACCAAGTGAATTGGCTGAAAAGATCAGTGCATGGCCACCCTGATAAACCTGGAAAATCTTAGTCAATGAACAATCTTGGGCAGAAAAATCCACCATCTTTTAATCATCAAAAAGGCTTCATACTTGATTTTACATTGAGTGATAGAATCTAATGGCACAGATGTTATTTGTTTTCAGTTACATTATTTTGTAGTTATATTATGTTGGATAAAGTGGACAATGCGGGTGCAAATAAATAATATCGCCTTTCAGGAACAGTTCTTATGTTGTCGGCATGTCTCTGGGATAGCCTCTTGGGGCTCTGAGCTGTCTTGTGCCCCCTCAGGCCACAATTTGTGCACTTCCAACTCATTGAAAGCAATAACAATGTATGCTGCAGGCATGTGCAGCATGGCTTCTATTCTGAGGAGCAAAGTAGGAGCCATACTGCACATGCCTGCTAATTCCTGAAGTGGAGCCTGTCCTCTCTGGGGCCTGGAAGCCCATGTCCCATGCCTGCTACCCATTCTGACTACCAGGGAGTTTAATCTGTGAGGTGAGCATACAGAATATGTCCCTTCTCTGTGGGCAGGTTTAAATTGGCCATCTTCTTGATAACACTTAACAATAATTTGCTCTCCTCACTCATATCTTACTTTCCCTCTGCTCTCACCTTTTTTTGCTCCCTTTCATTCTCATATCATATATAAAATAACACATTACTTATTAGAAACCCAGATGCCTGCACTCCTCTTGCATCATTTCTATAAATTCAATTGACAGTCAGATCTGCTGATGCTTTTAACAGTTAATGCAACAAATAAAGTGATAAACGGAATGCTTGAATTAATCTTGGGCCAGTTTTTATGTGGCACAACTGGGGCACAGAAGCTTCCACATCTGCAGGTGTCCACAGCGTGCTCACACCACTATGGACAGTTTAGATGTTGGCTGTTCACTTCACACTTCGTTCTTGGGAAGAAGTGCTCAGCTATGGTACATAGCAATACTATGCAATCTTTATCAAGACTGTCCACAGGCATCAGATGTAGGTGTGGATGGGGGATGAGCATCAAAATGCTGCATGCCAATAGTCATGGAAGTGATGCTTAACAGGGTGCTGTGGTGGCTTGCAGACTCAGCCTAAACTAGCCTGATCCCTTGCCATAATTAGGGGTGGGCATAATT
Organism: Pleurodeles waltl; assembly: GCF_031143425.1. Classification (NCBI taxonomy): domain Eukaryota; kingdom Metazoa; phylum Chordata; class Amphibia; order Caudata; family Salamandridae; genus Pleurodeles; species Pleurodeles waltl. The sequence continues at coordinate 1,766,416,149 of NC_090440.1, forward strand.
TACTGTGACGTAAACACATTGAATTATAGCAAAGTTATGCAAGATTATGGGAATTACATTAGAGGCGCAACCTTGCATTTAGCACTATTCTCTTAGCGCAAAATGCACCCTCATGTCTAAAATGGACATCTAGTATTTAGTTTTTGTATCTAGTGTTTGCTACAACAAGACTGCTAAATACAACAGAACAGGAACAACAGCAGTCAGCAGCTGCTCCTGCTGTATTCCTGTGGTCTTCTGATTGGCATTGTGCCCCCAATTACTCTATATTAGACAAACAGGTGAAAGCGCATAATTTTCAGTAATTTTGTATCACAAGAGTAACACAAAATTACAGTAATTACTGTGCCTACTCTGGCATCATTACAATTTCAGACAGTTTTAACCCTCATTTAATACTTAATTCAGATTCTGCTTATGAGGAAACTGAAAATGATAATGCAAGTATGTTGCTCAGTGTGATAATCTACCTGCTTTAGGTGTGTGAAAGTAACCTCAAGTGACAAATTTTATTCCTAGAAGGGGGCAACTCAGTCTTTCTTTCCATAATCAGAGGATTCAGTATCATGTCCGAGGGTGGTAGTACTTTTGTGCTAAGTTTGCCAAAACAAAAGAAAGTCTGGAGCGCCATTGGCTGCTTTGTAAGTAAAGATCTGATTTAATCCAAGTTCGAATGGGATGCATATATTTTGAAAATTCACATGCAGCTTGTGATTGGCTTCATGGATTTATTTTCTAGGTACATATAAATGGAAGCTATGCCCTTCATTTTGGAGCTTAAATCTTGCACGTATTTTGAATTCAAGCAGAAGGTATCTGTAGTCAGGCGCCCTCCTTTCCTGAATCAACAGTCTAACTGATGCCAGGTTCAACACACCTAAAATAAGTTGCAGGCTTATTTTTAAACAGGAATGTCCAAATAGTGTTTAAACTCTAAGTCATAAGCACTTCAAAAATATATTTTTTTAAATGTGAGACGCATTTTACAGTGTTCCCACAAAACCTAAAAGTCGAACTATATTTATTTTCTGTGATGAAAAATATGTTCCTCTTCACTTTGGTGCTGTAGCATTGTGAAGGGGGTGTTATTCATTCAAAAATATAATTAAACGCTATCTGCGTTTCTCAACTGATCTCTGCAAATAGATGACGAATAGCGATCACATTATTGCTTTCTTTCCGACCTTAACGTTGATGCATGTTAAACAAATAAGTCATCAGTAGCAGACCAGAGCAGGGGTGTTTATTATAGCCTTAGAGCCCACCGTAGCGGGCTATAATGACTATTAAAGGCCCACTCCAGCGTTTGGCGAGGGCCTTTAACAAGGGAGCGGGACTTAAATTGCCGGTATAGTCCAGCTATGAAGGGCTAAAAGGCTATTAGAACATTCTGCCAGCAGGGGGCAGAAGGTTCTCATAACTAAAACAAAGTCCTCACTGATCCTGAGGGGATTAACATCCCTCTTGGGCTCTTTGAGACCTTTGTTCACAGCTTTTTGCTGTGAACAAAGAACATTGGAATGTTGACGCTCTGGGCTTTTCACTGGCCAGTAGCACTACATTGTCTCCAATGGAGCTCCCAACATTACAATGTTCTAATCTGAATTCCTTTCAGCTGGTAGGATCATTCCATGGGCTAACAGTTTGCTGCAGCAAGCACAGGTTAGAACCCTAACTGTCCTACGTCATGCATTCTGAAGTAAACATCACCCTCCTTTTAATACTTTGTTTTCAGAATTTATGCATTGTCGATGTTGTCATTTGGTAGTGTTTTAGTAGAGTTTTGCTACTCTTGCTTCTGTTGGGCATTGCATGTAGCTTTCAATATGGAAACACATTGGTTTTCCTATAGGTTCACATGGAGGTGGCTCTGGCATTTCAGGCAGACAGGCCTCACAACCAGTGTGGAGAGACAACTTGAGCTTAATGTTTTCAGGGTGAACTGACCGTGGATCCCTAAAGTAGGAACATTGTATGAATTTGGTGATACCATAGTCTGACTCTATCGTCAGAGGATATGTTTACTGTGACATAACTATGGGTCCTGCCATTATCGGGATATAATGATGTCACAATATCCAGCAGACACCACCAATATCATGATATCACTGTGGGACCTGTCATTGTCAGGCTCTAATGAGATCGTAGTCTGACTCTATTTCAAGTGGATAATGCTACTTTGACATCACTATAGGATCTACCATAATCTAGCTGTAATGTTATCACATTCTGACTTCATATTGAGGGTTAGCTAGTGTTTAACATCACCATTATAGCTGAATTTTGCATTTATAGTGATATCAGTGTCTGCCTCTAAGCCAGAAGCAGTGCTTAGTTTGTAAAGGAATGAGTCTGCTAAGAAGCCCACAATGCTATTTTTTGTCGACATGCTGTATACCAAGCCTGTGTAGTCTTGAATCTGTCTCATGCTCATTAAACCACTTACAAACCTTCTGCTCCTTTCTCTTGCTGGTTCCTGCTTCCTCGCTTTGTAACAGATTTTCCATTTTTCTCTTTCTCCTTCTTTCCCTATAATGCATTTTCCCTCTCTTTCTATCAATAAATGTCAAGGTGAGAAAAAATAATTGTTGGTCCCCAAAAATGAGTGTCAGTGGCCATAAACGTCAGTTCACCAAAGTTGCTAGTTGTAATCCATTCTTTACTACACTTATAGCGAGTAATAACATATTTTTCTCCATTAGTGTAATAAAAAAATGGCAGATGCCTTTGTGTTCCTGGAGATTTTGCCACGTCGTAGGACAGGAGTTGCAAAGGCAGTAACAGGGGTCTCAACAGACAGGGGGTTGCAGCAGTGACCGCTGGTGACCCCTTAATGATGTCCATGCTGGTGGCTCCCAATGGCAACCACCCGGTCAAATGAAGCATTGGCCAGAAGATATTGAGATTCTAACATCAGGAGGGGAGCAGACATTTCTGCCTATAGTCATATCATAAACTGACTCTATATCCAGTGGATATTAAGACTGACATCACTATGGGAGTTGACGTCACCTGATACTAGTGTGAAGTTATGCATGGAGCGTTTCAAGACTGCAAGACTGGAAAATATATTCTCTGACCTTAGTCGATGAGGATGATGAGGAGATATGGTGACTGGCTTCACTATTAAAACTGCTGACATGGTCTGACCTAAGTACATCAAAATCTGGCTCTATGCAAGAGTTATCAAGACTGACATCAATATGAAGGCAAAACATAATAATGAAAGATGACATTAACTCTTCTTATCCTCAAACTGAATGGTCAGGGGTCATTCCAATTGTGATACCATTGCACATGTTCAAGGTCATAGTCTGGACTAAAGCCCAGATGGTGTCCAGATTGAAATTGCCTTTTGCTTTTAGTTTTCAGACCTCAACTGCAGATTCAGGACTGTTTACTTTGATGAAGTCCAGACTGTAACATCACCAAAGCAATGCAATGCAATGGAGGTCACCAGAAAGTACAACCTCTTGAATATTGATTCAACAATATCGATGAGTCAGATTATTGAAGACAGAATATTGAAAATAATATATCGACAGGCAAGTAAGTCTAGCTTTTCTATACCTAACTCCACATGTATTTCCCTATTCGGGACATATATCTTCAAGGTACGTAAGTGTGGAGTTAGGAATAGTAAATCTACTTCCCAATATGCACTTACCTTTCTATGTTTTGTCCCTCGATATTCCGTCCTTGATATTAGTATGCCACAAGATTGCTGCTGTCGATATTCAGGACCACAATCTTCCAGAGGTATCTGAATGTGAGTCTTGTAAAAATATACACATAATTTTTTTTTAAAGAAACAAACTTTCCATGATTAACAAGCAAAAATAATAATACTATAAGCTGAAAAATGTTTTTGGACTGGCCACTTAAAAGAAAATTAAAGCTTTTTCATTACTTTTCAAGCTGGATACGTAAGTTCATATGTTGTGTCTTAATGTGACAGTAGTATGTTTCATTGGAAAATAACAATAACAAATCTTGACACCTCATGGTTAGGCATTTTACCTCAATTTAAACTGACATTCATCCCATTCTACTTCAGGAGCAGTAGTTGCTTCAGTCCTTCAACACACTCCTGGTCGGTTGCCAAAGAGTCTGCCCACAGCTGTTGGGGTTTCATACTTTCAAGAGGAGACAGTGAGAAATGTGTTCTTTAAAAAAATATGAGCCCAGAGTTAGTCCTACGTTCACCTGCTGAAAGCAGGTTCAATCAGCACCATATTGTTAATATTTTTTACACTTAAACCAAAAATTCTTGCCTCTGTTACTTCTCAGGGCACTGCCTATTCTGCGTGCTCTTGGAATATATCTGGGGCACTAAAGCCTGAGGTCTTGCCAGAATATTGCAACTTGCAATACGTATACAGATATTTATTCACTTTGTCGTGTATTCTTTTGGGGGAACAAACGGAAACTTCTCTTGCAGTGCCTCTTCATAAAGCACAATTTTCCGCCATCTCTTTTTATTTGTTTTCAGTTTGTTTCTGGTGGAATAAAATTAAAAAAAAATTGTTTTATTGCGGTATCAACAATGTGAATAAGGACTGACATTTTGTAAAATGTTCATTTTCCCCCAATGTAAATCAACACTACCTTTGCTATCACTAAGTGATAATTTAATTTTTAAGTTATGTGCATTTGATAGGCTGTTTAGGACGTTTTTTCTTCTTTGTTTGTTGAAATAAACACATTTGATAAACAATGTATGAGTTTATTCGTCACTTTAACTGCTCCGGTACACGGTGTCTGATTTAAATGTTTGAATGTGTGCATTTTATAAATGTAAAGAGTCAGTTTTCCTAGGCTCTCTTTGCAAACGCAACCTAAAACTAAACACACTTGGGTCAGAAACACCAGTCCTGAACTCTAGTATTTATTTACATCTTCAAATCAAAACCAAGAGTACACCTTCTCTCTAGGCGACCACAGCAACTCTTGGTCATCATGGATTCACAAACACATAAAATCAAAAAAAGATTAAGAAAAGAGCAACTAAAGGACGAGTGACACCCACATTAAACTCAGAAACACAACATATACAATCCCCTGAACACAAATGAAGAAAGTGCCCAACACCCACTTCTGAAATAAAACTAAAAGCAACTCAGAATAAAATACAAATCCAATGTATCTCTTTATCATTGAAAGCAAATAAAAACTGCAAGAAGTCTATCTAGAAAACTATTTAGCATTGTAACATCTTAAACTACTGAGCTTTCTGTCTGCTGAAATACCAAATTAACAGGGAGTTAATTTGACTCAAATATGAGACAATGTTTATGTAATGCAGTTACACCATAATCTCAGCCATACAGTGACTTCTGGCAATTGGAAAGCCTTGAACCTCTCACCTGTGACATTGTGAAGGAAGTAATCTGTAACACAAAACCCTGGAGCTAACCTGATGGCCTATTACCATCAAAAGTGCCAAATCTTACAGTTATCCTTTCTTCTCTTTGGAAAAGAAAACAACATTTTCTAGCTTTGCGTTAAGAATTTTAGATTCTATAAAGGACATGGAGGCGAGGATTATGCTTGTCAATCTTTACTACTCATAAACAGCAGGCAATGAAAAAACAGTAAAAACAGTAAACACACCCAATCACAGAGACTTTGAACCACGCCTCTATCCCAACCCACCAGTGGTAGACCAGTAAAGCTTACAGAATAGACAGGCATCATCTTGACTTCCTCTTTCTTTGTAAGGCAGTCCGAAATATAGTCTCTAAACAGTTCAAACCAACAAACCAAACAAATTCGGATTCCAGTGCCATTGTTGACAGATTCAAAAGACCTTCCATCTGACCAAAATCTGAACTTTTCCATCGTGAAGCCTCAGGTTCTTGCATTTCACATTTGTTTATTATCTGAACCTAATATAAAAGAAAAAAAATGAATCCCAAGTCTACCTCAACAGACTAAAGCAAGGAAGGGTGTAATACAATAACATTTTCATGTAGATAACATTCAATATTTGATAGCTCTAGGTACATCCCAGGTGGTATAATCCTCGCCTCCGTGTTCTTAATAGAATCTAAAATTCTTGACTCAAAGCTAGAAAATGTTGTATTGTATGTCAGGACCAGAGGCTCCGATTACACTGGTTCAAAGCTGATCCATAACTACAGAAGAAACATGCACAATAGGTTTATAATAAAACATTTTAAACATGGAATCATTTGACCCATCAGCTGCACGAAGAATATCTTCCAACCTAGAACCCAAAGAAAAAGCTTTTGAAGCCATGACTCCTCTAGTAGAATGAGCACCACATATAGAAATGTCAATACCTGCCCCAGACATCACCCAACGAATCCAACGGGCTAAAGTAGCAGCTGACACAGGACAAAAAGGTTTTTAAATCTCAATCAGAAGAGGACCCAGAGGGTCAGTCCTATGACCAGCTGTATGTTCTTTGTATACCTTTAAACATTTGACCACACAAAGCTTATCATTGTGTGGAAAAGACGGAGAGTCCACAGATTTAGACATACATTTAGTCCATCTGGAAATAATAAAAGAGACTCCTGTAGGAGAAAACAACTTCACTGCTAGATCTAATGCTCTCACATCTGAAGCTCTGCAACATGAAACTAGTCTTAATAACATGGTCAATTTTGCTGATAACTGTTTAAAAGATAAGGAAAAATTGTCCGGCCATGAACTCAAAAAGGATAAAACCACATTCACATCTCTCAATTGCATATAGCGTGGTTTAGGAGGGTTGGATTCCCTAATACCCGTAAGAAATTTACATACAAAAGGATGTTGACAAATTGGTTTACCATCAATCCATGTGTGTCCCGCTGATATGGCTGATCTGAAATTATTTACTGAAAACTGCAAAACAGGAAAGGCAGCGGAGAAGGCGCAACATGCACCTGAAAGCACACCGTAAGCCGACCGAAAGGTCGCAACAAGTTGCAGTGATCTGCCGACTAAAGCACTTAAGCGGTAAACATCATAATAAAAAAGCACAACACCGATCTGAGTGTAAAACTAAATAGAGAGGCACTTATCTTGATTGCGGAGCAGCAAAGAAAGAGGAAGTCAAGATGATGCCTGTCTATTTGTAAGCTTTACTGGTCTACCATTGGTGGTCTGGGATAGAGTGGTGGTTCAAAACCTCTGTGAATGAGTGTGTTTACTGTGTTTACTGTTTTTTCATTGGCTGCTGTTTATGAGTAGTAAAGATTGACAAGCATAATCGGAGCCTCCGGTTCTGACATAGAATCCTCTCTCTCTATTTTTTTTACTAATATATTGTTTAGACTGCCACATAAAAAGCAAAATAAAAAACAACCTAAAAATCCGAAGGTTGACCATAGTAGCGTGGAAACTACTTCCCTGATAGAAGTCAGTGTATGTCACAAATATCTAAATTATAAAAGATGCACAGTCTTTGGCAATGCTTTCTCAATGGTTTATGAGGTTTATTTGAACCAACATCCTACTACCTTTAGTTCAGAAGCATAAAACTGAATTTTAGAGAGGCCCCAAAATGTGGGGTTTCCTGATACAATTATCATAGCAAGCCTCTTCATGCCTATATAGATTTCTGTATTGCACCAAGGTGCCCTGCACGAATAAGCGTTTTGTAAATCCCAAAATACAAATAAAAATGCAAATACTACCCTTTGTTACTAAAATTAAGGAAAATTAGTAGTTTAGCATCTATATCAATATAGCAATACAAATAAGTAAATAACTAAATAACAATCATGATGGCACCATGTGGACATTTACAGTCCCAGCTTAGGATCCATGATGATATGCAAACAGTTTCTTCCTCATTAACCTTGGGCCCTGTTCCTGAAGACAGTGGAAATACAGTGTCACTCTAATCAAAGCATGAAAAAAGGGTCCCCTCACATCCCAGTTTAGTATTTGGGAACAGCTGAAGTTCATCATTTCACTCAAGCCCTCGAGCACGAGGGCAATTACACCATCTGCACTCATGATAAAATACACTTCTACCTACCAATATCTGATTGTTTTATTCTACCTGCCTCTCCAGTCTACGCCTCTTCCTATTTCCAACCCTGTCTTATCTCATCTCCTTTGTTTTGACTCTTTCCTCCCAAACTCCTTCTACTTTTTCGCGACACCCCTTGTCCCGCTCATCCTTATATCCATACCCATGTTCTCACCTGTTCTTCTCTTTGCTTCCTTCACTCTCCTTTTCTTCTTTCCTTTCTCTCCACTTTCCCCAATTCTCTACCCTCTCTTTTCTATCTTCTTCCTACGCTTCTCTCCCCCAACTGCAAGTTAATCTCTCTGTCCTCTCTATCCCCTTACTTCCTTTCTTTTTCACATCGATATCTTGCCTTCGCTTCTATCTCTCAATCTCTAGTTTGCTACTCCATTTTGCTTATTCTGCCTCTCTCTCTCTTTCTGTCTCTCTATCACGCTCTGACTCTCTCTGGTCTTCATGTATTTCTCTCTTCCTTCACATTTTACTTTCCTTTCTACCTTGCACCCTCTGCTTTGTCCTCCCTTTTCTCTCTGTTTTACATTTCTCCCATACCATCTCCTCCTTTGTTTGTCTTCTCCTTTCTGTCATTTCTTTATCCTGTCTTCTTTTTCCTTCTCTGTCTCATCACTCTTCATTGTTGCCCTCTTTTTTCTGTATGCTCAATCGCCTCTCTTATGTTTCCTATTCCCCTCTGCATTTTATTCATCTGGCTACTCTTCTGTAACTTTATTTCATTTTTTGTTCTTCGTACTTTTTGTCATTTCCACTAAGTTTACTTCACTTTCTTTCCACTGTTTATCTTTTCTATCTTCTTTTTAGTTTTCTCTCTTCTGTTTTTCCACTTTGCTCTGCTACGAGTACTACCAGTAATTCGTTAAAAGCACAGAAAGTGCCAGGGCCCTACTCAGGGAGCCACTGAAGCTGGCGGTACCTGCTTCCCCTACCAGTGCTGTCAATGACAGTACTATCTAAACTACAAAACATCACGCTCTTACAAGTGTGACAATTCAGACTACTCCAGACCACCCAAAGCTAGAAAAAAGGCATGGGCAGCAGGTATTACTCATATTTAATTCGTATTGATTTATTAAATAACTGTTGTGCTTTTGTGAAAATTAGGCAGACAATGTCACCATGTATGGCATGCAAATGCCAGTGTTAAGCATTAAGTGCTGGTGTCCAGCATCTGAAACCTCTAGCTCAAATGAAGCACTGTCTTCTACACTGCCCAGTCCACAGAACCTCTCCTGCCCGCTTTAATCCTCTGCCCAGTGTAAAGATAGATCGAGGCCTTAGTCAGACATCCATAATAAAAACACAGAGTGGGCCTCATAAGTAAACTGTAGCTGATGCATAGTAAGTTAGGCCCTCTCAAATCTGTGCCATTGCACCAGCTGCACCACTGATAGCTACACCCTTCAGAGACACTATTTACCATTTGTATAAAATACAGACGCTAGTAATAAACTGAGACATGATTAATATTTAGTCTCATTGAAATTAAGTGAAACATTCTCAGAATGCTCAAATAGATGATTTCACAGCTGTGGCTGGTGATTGAACTAATATCCAAATGTAATGGTCACTATTCTGAATGTAAGACACCTGAGACGTGCAACAGACAGCATTAGGTACTGTAAATGGAGGATATTGCTAGGGAGACAGAAAGACACCCTTACTACCAGGAGGCCTTTGACGCTTTTCACTGACTAAATATGATGGATTCTCCTCTTTAGTGCACACCATAAACTTAATTGCTTCCATTTGGCGGCGTATTGCAATTTGGTTTCAACTTTTTCTTATTCTCTATACTGATATGCTTTATTGTATCCTTCATGAGTTTACTCTCAATGCACTGCACAGCTCTATAAGCTCAATAAAGTTGGTTTAAAAATGCATTTAATTACCTCATACCAATCTACTGAATGGTAGACCCAGCCAAATGAGCACACAGTGGGCCTCACACTCTGCTGTCTCTACTTTGTTCTGAAAGGAAATTGTGGACGAGAGACAGAAATCGCACACTATACACAGCACACACACCTGCCCTGAAGTCTCCTAAATGTTAGTCAGTGCTATTTTCCATATGGTTTTGGCCTTAATGCACACAATGATCAAGCATGTGCAATAGTGTACACTGTAGTTATGATTTGCAACCCAGGGTGGGGTCATGTGGTCCAGATTACCGTACAATGCATACTTTCCATAATGAGCATGACTACTGTCAGCTCACTGGACTGACCCAGACCACTGTGTGCATGACTACACACATATAAGTGTGGCACAGTTTATGAATGGCAAGATGTATCAGGAGCATGTGTTTCACATGGATAACTATGCTAACAGTTGAATGCATTTTTGGATCTCCAGGTAACAGATGAACTATAAAATGGATAGTAGAGTAACTTCCTAGATAGTGATATGTATTGCTTGCATTCCTGAAGCTTTCTTGCTGAGTAGAGGTATGCAAAATATGCATAATTTGCATTTGCTTAATCAAGCAAAATTTCATCACAATTATGCAGACTGTTAGAAATTGATTATGTTGATGACAGAGGTAAGCACCATGATCAAGCTGGAACCACAATCCTAGTCGGTAAACCACAAACACACCCTAAATTAGCTTGTGATCACCCTTTGGTAGCTCGGCACGGAGCAGTTAGGCTTAATTTAAGAGACAATGTGTAAAGTATTTGTGCAACACTTCAAACAGTAAAATTGTAAAAACACCACACAAAAATACCACACATGGTTAGAAACAAAACTGTAATGACAAAATCCAGTAAGTATAAATTGAGTTATGATTGTTTTAATAATAAACAGTAGAAAAGCACTTAGAAGCCAAAAGGGCCAACTGTGAATATCTGGTCGCACCAAACTGGAACAAAGTTAAAAGTTCAGGCCGACCGTGATGGAGTGTGCCTTTGAGGAAATGCATTGATTTTCCCCACACAGTGGAGGAGAGGAGGGGATCGGGAGCTGAGGTTGAGGCGTTTAGAATCACAGCTAATAATACAGCTCAAAACAAAGATCCCGAGGGGTTTCAATGGGAATGAAGAACTTCATTACCATTTGTAAGGAATAAACATTGTGATAAAACATGTTGTTATCTAAGAAACATCAAAAAATTGAGGGAGGCCCTGAAGGGAATGAACAATAGAGTTTGCTAACATAAAGGGGAGAAAGTACTATATGTATATGTCAATATGAATATGTTCAATGAGGATTTGACCCTGAAATTATGCTAACTGTATATATTAGACATGAAGCATAAGGAATATAGGTTTTCCCCGAATATGGTTTTCTCTTAGAATAACATGATTTCCTCCTGATGTATTGTATTCAGAAGTTTTTCTGGAAACATCTTTCATACCCATCTGGTATTATATGATGTTTTATTTAATTTGTGTTTCTCCTTTTTTGTTTGTTAACCGCTATTATTAATATTTTTTAGCACTTTTTATTAATATTGAGTTTAATGGGTGATGAAAATTGATGTTTCTGGGTTATTGATATGCTCTGTGTTTTATCGAATTATTTTGAGACCACGTTCCATAATGCACTTGGTTGGTAGTGGGTAAAAAGACTATAAAAGAAACTCATGGGAAGGTATTTTACAAACTGTGAACAAGAATGAGAGGTTGAAACGTGTTGGTGGTGTCATTTGTAGTACACTTTTGGATAAAGTAATAAACTCTCCTGGAGTGCAACGAGTCAATTGCTTGGCAGTTGTTTGTTTTGGGGATTTATATATATATATATATATATATATATATATATATATATATATATATTAACTCCAACAGGTCCAAAGAGGCGCGCTCATCTCATGTCCGTGCCTGCAGCAGGGAGGGACCTACTCCCATCAATAATCTTCACACCAAGTTGACAATTAAGTAAAGGATGCAGCACTCACAGGATTGAATCAGACTTCTTTTATAACATCACAGGACCCCAAACAAACTGACACCAATGCTTTTCAACCTTCCAATCCAATACAAGCACTATTTATACTGTTCCTCTAAGCCATGCCCTTATGTGGCATTCTGGGATACATAGGCCCTCATTCTGACCCTGGCGGTCGGTGATAATGCGGCGGCCAAGCCGCCAACAGGCCGGCGGTCCAAAATATGCAATTCTGACCCTGGCGGGAACCGCCAACACAGCCCGCCGCATTAACACTCCGCCCGCCACGGCGGAACAAACAAACAGCGCGGCGGTCCCCGCCAACAGCCAGGCGGCAGACAATGTACCGCCCACCCTATCACGACCCACCAATCCGCCAACTTTTCCGGGGCGGGAGCACCGCCGATAAAAACACGGCGGAAACAGACTACGAATGGGAAAACGCTCACCTCTACGCACTCCACGCGAGATTCCGGCAGTATGGAACCCGAGTTGCAGGTCATCCCCGCACTCCTATACCTGCTCATGTACCAGGAGCACGCCCGGCGGCGCGGAAGACATCGGTGAGTACTGCACCTACGACACAGGGGAGGGAAAAGATTACCGGCACACACCCACCCACCCATACCCACTACAACACACACATCAATGCATTCCCACAGATCACTGTCACAACCCACAAACCCCCCCCCCCCGAAATAATGCAAAGACCAAAAGAAGAGATCATAAACGGGCAGATATATTGAAATATGGACACCAGTAATCCCAATAAATAAATAAACTATGTACAAAATATATACAGCTACTAAATGTAGTCCAACCACTGTCCGTGGACCACAGGGGTCCTGTGCAAAGGGGCAAGGCCCAGTCCCATGACAAGAACTCCACGGAGAGAACACTGCAGGGGCATCAGAAAGAAAATAGGACAGGCACCTCAGGGGGAAGGGAAGGGGGGGCACCTCAGCCACTTGAGTACACGACGCCAGATCCACGAGGGGACTCCATGACCACTGGGCCATCCTGGGGAGTGCAAAGCCACAGTCCATACAGTCCATACAGTGGGTGGCCTGCCCACTGGGCCATCCTGGGGAGTGCAAAGCCACAGTCCATACAGTCCATACAGTGGGTGGCCTGCCCACTGGGCCATCCTGGGGAGTGCAAATCCACAGTCCATACAGTCCATACAGTGGGTGGCCTGCCCACTGGGCCATCCTGGGGAGTGCAAAGCCACAGTCCATACAGTCCATACAGTGGGTGGCCTGCCCACTGGGCCATCCTGGGGAGTGCAAAGCCACAGTCCATACAGTCCATACAGTGGGTGGGCTGCCCACTGGGCCATCCTGGGGAGTGCAAAGCCACAGTCCATACAGTCCATACAGTGGGTGGCCTGCCCACTGGGCCATCCTGGGGAGTGCAAAGCCACAGTCCAAACAGTCCATAACAGACCCCACTGCCACTGGAGGAGGCATGTTGGCCAGAGGACATCCTGCAGCCCTGCCCGAGACAGATCCTGCCCTGCCACGTCTGCCAAAGGGCCAGCGGTTCTTGCCTGGAAGGGCCCAGTTCAGCGCTTCTTGCCTTGAAGGGCCCAGTTCAGCGCTTCTTGCCTTGAAGGGCCCAGTTCAGCGGTTCTTGAGACGGCGGGGCCCAGTTCAGCGGTTCTTGAGACGGCGGGGCCCAGTTCAGCGGTGCTGGAGACGGCGGGGCCCAGCGGAGCGGTGCTTGAGACGGCGGGGCCCAGTTCAGCGGTTCTTGAGACGGCGGGGCCCAGCGGAGCGGTGCTGGAGACGGCGGGGCCCAGTTCAGCGGTTCTTGAGACGGCGGGCCCAGTTCAGCGGTTCTTGAGACGGCGGGGCCCAGTTCAGCGGTGCTGGAGACGGCGGGGCCCAGTTCAGCGGTTCTTGAGACGGCGGGGCCCAGTTCAGCGGTTCTTGAGACGGCGGGGCCCAGCGGAGCGGTGCTTGAGACGGCGGGGCCCAGTTCAGTGGTTCTTGAGACGGCGGGGCCCAGTTCAGCGGTTCTTGAGATGGCGGGGCCCAGTTCAGCGGTTCTTTAGACGGCGGGGCCCAGTTCAGCGGTGCTGGAGACGGCGGGGCCCAGTTCAGCGGTTCTTGAGACGGCGGGGCCCAGTTCAGCGGTTCTTGAGACGGCGGGGCCCAGCGGAGCGGTGCTTGAGACGGCGGGGCCCAGTTCAGCGGTTCTTGAGACGGCGGGGCCCAGTTCAGCGGTTCTTGAGACGGCAGGGCCCAGTTCAGCGGTTCTTGAGACGGCGGGGCCCAGTTCAGCGGTTCTTGAGACGGCGGGGCCCAGTTCAGCGGTGCTGGAGACGGCGGGGCCCAGTTCAGCGGTTCTTGAGACGGCGGGGCCCAGTTCAGCGGTTCTTGAGACGGCGGGGCCCAGCGGAGCGGTGCTTGAGACGGCGGGGCCCAGTTCAGCGGTTCTTGAGACGGCGGGGCCCAGTTCAGCTGTGCTGGAGACGGCGGGGCCCAGCGGAGCGGTGCTTGAGACAGCGGGGCCCAGTTCAGCGGGGCTTGAGACGGCGGCCTTTCTATGGCCAACTGCTCATTGCCTGGTGGTGCCCTCCTGGGCAGCGGGGATGGTGCTCCTTCAATGCCCACCTGGGCTGTGGGTGGTGGGGCCCTCCTGGCCAGCTGGGCTGGGTCCTCCCTGGGCAGCGGCTATGGGGGTGGTGGGCTCCTCCTGGGCAGCAGGCCTGCTGCCTGACCTCTCCGACTTGCTGCCCTTGCCCTCCTTAGTCGGGAGTCTGTGGCCCTTTCCTCCCTTTGGAGCTGTGGCTGGTGACTGTCTCTGGGTGGTGTCCGGGGGGGATGTAGAAGCCGGGCTCCTGCGGCGCCCCTTCCGCCTTCTGCTCCTCTTCCCAGGGGGTGGGCTGGCTGTCCCCTTGCTGCTGGGCGAAGATCCAGACATGCGGGCTGGTGGGCTCCAATACCCCTGCACCCTTGTCAAGGGGGCTGCAGGGCTGGTGGTGGCTGAGGTGCTCTTCTTACCCCGATGAGAAGGAGGGGGGGGCTCAGGGTCAGGAAAGAAGTTAGCAGTGGCGAGGAAGAGTTTCTTGGGACAATGGAGAGTGGTAGGTACAGTGGGAATGGGAGTGGAGGGAGAGGATGTGGTTGTAGGTGAGTCACGTTTGCTGTCTTTGGGTGCAGGTGCAGGAGGGATAGGCTGTCGTGAGGTGGATGGCTGTTGGGTGGGTGGGTGGCTGCGTTTGTGTGGTGTGGAAGAGGGGGTGACAGACACAGTGGGAGAGGACACAGGGGACGTGTAAATGGCAGTGGGGGTGGTGACTGCACGTGTGCGGACTGGAGTGGAGGGTGTGCTAGTGATGGAAACACTGGCTGATGGTGAGGTGAATGGAGGTGTGAGTGTAGATGTCACAGGGAGGGAGGAGGGAGACGAGGAGGTGGGGGTCACAGAGGTGGTAGTGACTGTTGGCATGTCTGCATCGGAATGTTGCGTGTGTGAATGTCTGCGTGATCTGTGGTGCTTATGTTTGGATGAGCTTCTCTTGGGTGTTGAGGTGTGTGCAGGCTGGTCTGATGGTGTGGGTGGGACAGGCAGAGGAACAGGAGACTGGGAGGAGGGAGTTAGTAGAGGGAGGCAGGAGACAGGGACAATGGCTGCAGTCAGTGCTGAGGCCAGAGCCTGGAACGATCGCTGATGGGCAGCCTGACCCGAATGAATGCCCTCCAGGTACGCATTGCTGCGATGAACCTCCCTCTCCACCCCCTGGATGGCATTCAAAAGGGTAGTCTGCCCAACAATGAGCGTTCGGAGGAGGTCAATGACCTCCTCACTGAGGGCAGCGGGGGTAACAGGGGCAGGGCCTGAGGTGCCTGGGGCGAAGGAGATGCCCGGCTTCCTGGCAGAGCGGGCACGGGGCGAACGCTGAGGGGCTGCTGGGAGGGCGGAGATGGTGCGCTGGGTGGCGGCTGTACCTGTAATGGCGGGGGGCACGGATGGTGCCACCCCCGCAAGGGAGCTCCCTTCCGAGGACGTGTCCGTGTCGCTGCAGGGTCCAGTCGTCCCCGTTGTGGAGCTCCCCTCGCCCTCCGTCTCACTGGTCCAGTCTGACTCTGTGGCATGGCCCTCCTGGGCCATGTGAGATGCAGCTCCCTCCTGCCCCGATGCCACTTCTCCTCCGCCTGATGATGCTGATGCACACAAGCACAGAAAGACAAACAAAAAGGGGGGGGAGAGAGAAATAAAGGGATATTGAGTACATGGATCTCCGGTACAGTTAGCGGACATGACAGACACAGATGCCCCCTGCACTAAGTTGCGCACTTGGGGTCCGCTACGCATTCCGTGGAACATGCCCTACACGCCTAGAGTTGACAACTGCACCCATGGATGACACGGCCCAGGGATGGCTGTACTGACAAACTACTGAGGGTGGTGGCTGGGGACACAGGGGCTTACGGGGGTGCCCAGCCTACAGATATCGCCCTGGCCTAGGGGGACCCACAGCCCTCCTCCCCCACCCAGACACCTCCACTGCGCGACAACAGAGTAGATAATGCTTGTACTCACCCCCTTGTGTCTGCTGTGCTGCCCTCACGCGCCCATCCAAATCAGGGTAGGCCACCGCCAGGATCCGGAACATCAGGGGGGTCAGTTGACGGCAGGCACCCCGCCTACGTTGGGAGGCCATCCCCAGCAGAGACTCGGCGGTCTTCTTGGTCCCGCGGCGGATGTCCTCCCACCTCTTGCGGCAGTGGGTGCCCCGTCGATGGTGGACCCCCAGGGTCCGGACTTCCTTGGCGATGGCACGCCAAATCCCGATCTTCTCATGGGTGCGGACCTATGTGACACGTACAGGGAGGGAGAAATACCACGTTCAAGTTTGTCTGCATTTTCGTTGCCAGTGGCCCAACGCCCCCCATCCCCGCCAGGCCCCCCGCCATGCCCCCCACCAGGCCCAACATGCCCCCCCATCCCCGCCAGGCCCCCCGCCAGCCCCAACATGCCCCCCCCATCCCCGCCAGGCCCCCCGCCAGGCCCCCAAGCCAGGCCCAACGCCCCCATCCCCGCCAGGCCCCCCGCCATGCCCCCCACCATGCCCAACATGCCCCCCCATCCCCGCCAGGCCCCCCGCCAGCCCCAACATGCCCCCCCATCCCCGCCAGGCCCCCCGCCAGGCCCCCCGTCAGCCCCAACCTGGCCCCCTTCCCCGCCAGGCCCCCCGCCATGCCCCCACCAGGCCCAACATGCCCCCCCATCCCCGCCAGGCCCCCCGCCAGCCCCAACATGCCCCCCCATCCCCGCCAGCCCCAACATGCCCCCCATCCCCGCCAGGCCCCCCGCCATGCCCCCCACCAGGCCCAACATGCCCCCCCATCCCCGCCAGGCCCCCCGCCAGCCCCAACATGCCCCCCCATCCCCGCCAGGCCCCCCGCCAGGCCCCCCACCAGGCCCAACATGCCCCCCCATCCCCGCCAGGCCCCCCGCCAGGCCCCCAAGCCAGCCAGTGGCCCCAAATCCAGATTGAATTAAACTCACTTGTTGGTCTGGAGGACCGTAGAGTAGCGCATACTGGGGGAGGACCCCATCCACAGGTTTCTCCAACTCCTCTCCAGTGAAGGCAGGGGCCCTTTCCCCAGGCGCAGCAGCCATTGTCCCTTCCAGACCGAGGTCACAGCAACACTTGCAGTATAGGTCCTCTCCTGTGAAAGTTCAAGTCGCAAGTGGATAAGTAGATAGAAAATGGCGGTCACGTCCGCGGCGGTGCGTACCGCGGCGGTGCGTACCGCCACCGCCGGCGCCCTTCGCCATTGGCTCCTGAAACCCATAGGCTTCAATGTTAACCAATGCGGCTTCGCGCCGCGGTCTTCGCCCGCCGCCCGCCGCGGTGTGCCACGCCAGCGCATTGACCTCACATCCCATTGTCACACTTCACAGGTCAGGCAGCCGCCATTTCGAGGGTCCACATGGCTCAATTTCAACTGCGTCACACAGGCCTAGGCCTTGCATAGCCACTCAGACACGCCATTCACTGCATAGGGAATCGTTTACTGTGCTAGCTGTGAGTACGTACCTGTGGGTTGCTTGACTGTGTGCTCCATGTTGTCCTTCCCAGGCACCGTCCGCTGGGTTTGGCGAGGAGACGGATGAATCCTCCCGTGTACCGACCGCTGGTGGACCTGTCGACAATGGAAGAACGCCACATTATCCTGACCTACCGTCTTAACCGTGCCACTATACATGAACTGTGTGCCCAGCTGGAGCCCGACCTGATGTCCCCCATCCGCCAACCCACAGGGATTCCCCCTCTGGTGCAGGTCCTGTCAGTACTCCATTTCTTGGCAAGTGGTTCATTTCAGACAACAGTGGGAATTGCTTCTGGGATGTCTCAGCCCATGTTTTCGAAGGTGTTATCCAGAGTGTTGTCTGCCCTGATGAAATACGTGAGGAGCTACATCATTTTCCCTGAGGTGGGCGAATTGGCTGCAGTGAAGGGTGATTTCTACACCCTTGGACATATTCCCAACGTCATTGGTGCCATTGATGGGACCCATGTGGCTTTGGTTCCCCCAAGAGACAGGGAGCAGGTGTACAGGAACAGAAAAAGTTACCATTCAATGAACATCCAGGTGGTGTGTTTGGCTGACCAGTACATCTCGCATGTAAATGCCAAATTCCCAGGGTCAGTGCATGACGCCTACATCCTGAGGAATAGCAGCATCCCTTACGTGATGGAACAGCTAGAGAGACACCGTGTATGGCTATTGGGGGACTCTGGGTACCCCAACCTGTCGTGGCTACTGACCCCAGTAAGGAATCCCCGGACCAGGGCAGAGGAACGGTACAATGAGGCCCATGGGCGTACTAGGAGGGTGATCGAACGCACCTTTGGCCTCCTAAAGGCCAGGTTTCGGTGCATGCATATGACAGGTGGATCCCTAATGTACTCACCTAAGAAGGTGTGTCACATCATCGTGGCCTGCTGCATGCTTCACAACCTGACTTTGCGCCGCCAGGTGCCTTACCTGCAGGAGGATGGTCGAGACGGTGGTGTTGTGGCAGCGGTGGAACCTGAGGAGAGTGACGAGGAGGAAGACGACGGGGCTGAAACAGACAACAGGGACAGAATCATTGAACAGTACTTCCAATAGGACACAGGTAACAATTCAAAGATAATTTAGTAAATGTGAACTACTCTCCTGCATCTCTGCTGCCTGTCTATTTGCCCCAGTGTATGATGACTGAGTTGTGGCTTTTCCCTCCCTATTTCAGATCTGGGGTCCCCACTACGAGTCCTGTGCTTCGTTTCCCCATGGACTACAGCTTTGTGGCAGCTGTTTGTTGACTTCACTATGTACAAGGACATATTTGCACTGTCATGTCAATTACAATATATTGAAATCACAGCCAGACTCCAGATAGTTTTGTGCAAAATAGGTGTTTATTTAAGTGCTCAAAATGGGATGGGTGGTTTCAAGTGGGTGGGGGCTATGGTGAAGGAATGTCCATGGCAGAGTCCAGAGTAACAGTCACACAGGTGCATTGTCCAGAGGCCTGTGGAGAGATGGAGCATGGGCAGTTCAAGGATGGACAGGGTGACAATGTGGGACAGTGGGATGACATCAGGTGGTATCCTTTGCTGGCGGGGGTCTTGACATCCTACTCTGTCTTGTTGCGAGATCTCAGGGCCCTCTTGCGGGGTGGTTCTTCTCCTGCAGGAGGTGGGGGTCTGGTGGGCTGCTGCTGTGCGGGGGCCTCCTGTCCACTAGCGCCGGCGGAGGTGGTTGGCTGTTCTTGGTCCAGGCTAGTGGCAGGGGTCCTTGGGTGTTGTTGAGTGTCCGTCCTGGTGTTGATGAGGTCCTGCAGCAGCCCTACCATGGTAACCAGGGTGGAGGTGAGGGCTCTGATGTCCTCCCTGTACCCCCGATAGTGTTCCTCCTGCAGTACCTGGATCTCCTGGAACCGGGCCAGTACCGTCGCCATCGTCTCCTGGGAGCGGTTGTATGCTCCCATGATGGTGGTGAGGGCCTCGTGGAGAGTGGGTTCCCTGGGCCCGTCCCCCCCCTGTCGCACAGCTGCCCTCCGAGTTGCCCTGTTTCCCTGGGCCTCTGCCCCCTGGCCGGTGTGCCCACTACCACTGCCCCCAGGTCCCTGTTGTTGTTGGGGTGGTGGGTTATCCTGGGTGCCCTGTAGTGGTAGACACACCGCAGATTGACGCGCCCTGGAGACAGAGGCATGGGCCCGCTGGGTGGGAGCTGTGCTGGTGTTCCCAGAGGGGTTTGGGTCTGTAGTGGCCTGGGCCTGTGTGAGGGGAACCGACTGTCCAGAGGTCCCCGATGGTCCGGGCTGGTCATCGGTGTCCAGGTCGACAGAGCTGCTGTCATCGCTGACGGCCTCTTGGGTGGGGGGTGTGGAGAATTCTGGGCCCTCCGCGGCGGTGTGTTGACGGTCGGGTCCTGCAGGGGTATAGAGGTATGGTTATAGTTTCAATGTGTGGCATATGGGTGTATCTGTGGGTTCCCGTGTCCCCAAGTGCTGGCATTCGTGTGTGAGTGCTTTGGTGAGGGTGGCTTGTGGGGGGGATGTGTATATGCATTGGGCATGCTTTGGTGATGGGTGTCCATGCTTAGTGGACGCATGCAGGCCTAGGTTTTTGGATGTGTGGGTTGTGATGGTGAGACATTGGCAGGGAATAGGTGTGCTGGGGGTGGGGGTGAGGATGGTGGTGGGGGTGAGGATGGGGGTGGGGGTGAGGGTGGGGGTGAGGATGGGGGTGGGGGTGAGGGTGGGGTTCGAGGATGGGGGTGAGGGTTGGGGTATGATTTGGCATGCAGGTGGGGGGGAAGCAGTAGTGTAGCTTCAACTTACCAGTATCCATTCCTCCGCCGACTCCTGCGAGGCCGTCAGGATGCAGGATGTTCAAGACTTCCTCCTCCCATGTTGTAAATTGTGGGGGTTGAGGTGGGGGTCCTCCGCCAGTCTTCTGCACGGCGATGTTGTGCCTGGATACCATGGAACGCACCTTCTTCCGTAGGTCGTTCCATCGCTTCCTGATGTCTTCCCGATTTCTGGGGTGCTGTCCCACAGCGTTGACCCTGTCGACAATCCTCTGCCATAGCTCCGTCCTCCGGGCAATGCTGGTGTATTGGATCTGTGTGCCGAACAGCTGGGGCTCTACCCGAACGATTTCCTGCACCATGACCCTGAGTTCTTCGTCTGAGAAGCGGGGGTGTCTTTGGGGTGCCATGGGGTGGTGTCTATGATGTGTGGGGTGGAGTATGTGTAGTTAAGAGTGTTGAGTGTGGTGGTGTGTGTTGTTTTGTGTGTGGATAGTGTGTGGGTGATGGTGTGGAGTGGCTGTGGCTGCTAGTTTGTGGATGGTGGTGTCTCGCTCTGGCCTTCTTTCAGAATTTTTGGTCGTAGGGGTTTGTGGGTGATGTGGGTGTGTGTTTTATATTGTATTGTGTGTGTGGGAGTGGTGTGTGTATGTGTATCAGGTGTGTGGTATTCAAATCGGCCAATGTGGCTGAGTTTTGTTCGTTTGTGTGTATTCTGACCGCGGCGGTGTGTCCCGCCAATTGAATACCGCGTTTGAAAGACCGCCGCGTGGATTCGTGGGTCGTAATGGCATGGGCGTATTTCTGTTGGCGTGACGGTGGAGGTTTTGTCACCTCCACTTTTCCGCCGACCGCTGGTCTGGCGGTCTGTTGTGGCTGTCGGATTTTCGGAGGTTTGCCTTCTGCGGGTCAGAATGACCATGGCGGGTTTCCGCGACCGCGGCGGGATAATGGAGGATTTCTGACCGGCGGTAGGCGCCTTTTACCGCCGAGGTCAGAATGACCACCATAGTCTTTATAGTGTATACTGTTTCTAAACACACCACCATACCCTATTTTGACACCCCAATGTGTACTACTACCGCCAAAAAAGAAAAGGAACTGAAAGGTAATAACAATTGACCAACCTAGTGCACAAAAAGGATAAAACAATAAACAACAAACATAACCACAGCTACTCTACTTATCATAAGAGTTTGTTACTATATTACACTATTTGTAGTGTTTGTATTTCCAACTCCACAATATCCATTACCATTATTCAAATTTGCAACTTATATTCTCTCATTTAACTGTGGGGATCCACCTCCCAATAATTTTTAATTAAGGCAATTTAACTTACTTCAATTGATATGCTTCATTGTTTTTTTGTTGGTAGTGGAAGCTAGTGCATACTATTTAGCCAAGCTTAGAGGTGGCAATACAGTTCCTCATCATTATTAATCCCATAAGGCATCTTGGTCTTCAACCTAATGATATATCGTGACTCCAAACGATGTAATCTCTGAACCCTATCGCCACCCCATTCATGCTATTGTATTGTTGCAACACCATAATACGTCATGGACAATCAATCAAATGCTGAGTGAGTTTTGAAGTGTTTAGTCATTGCATACATAGGCCCTCATTACAACTTTGACGGGCGGCGGAGGCCGCCCGCCAAAGTTGCGCCGCAGGAATACCGCACCGCGGTCTGAAGACCGCGGCCGGCATTCTGAGTTTCCCGCTGGGCAGGCGGGCGGCCGCCTTAAGGCCGCCGCCAGCCCAGCGGGAAACAACCTTCCCACGAGGACGCCGGCTCGGAATCGAGCCGGCGGAGTGGGAAGGTGCGACGGGTGCTACTGCACCCGTCGCGTATTTCACTGTCTGCTATGCAGACAGTGAAATACAAGCGGGGCCCTCTTACGGGGGCCCCTGCAGTGCCCATGCCATTGGCATGGGCACTGCAGGGGCCCCCAGGGGCCCCGCAACACCCCCTACCGCCATCCTGTTCCTGGCAACAGGATGGCGGTAGGGGGTGTCAGAATCCCCAAGGCGGCGCAGCATGCTGCGCCGCCTTGGAGGATTCTGACGGGCAGCGGAAAACCGGCGGGAGACCGCCGGTTTTCCTGCACTGACCGCGGCCAAAGCGCCGCGGTCAGAATGCCCTAAGGGGCACCGCCAGGCTGTCGGCGGTGCTCCCGCCAACCGCGAGCCTGGCGGTCACAGACCGCCAGGCTCGTAATGAGGGCCATAGTGTCCTCATTTCGCACCGCCCTTATGTGTTCCAAAATGCGCTTTTTCAAAGGGCATATAATGCTGCCTACGTACCTAAGACCACATCGACATTCCAACACATATACCACAAAAGATGTTGCACATGTAATTCTATCTCTGATCTCTATTTCTCTTCCTCTAAAATCTGTTACAGCTTTTTTGTTACATCCGATTTTACATGCTTTACATTTCCTGCAGCAGAAGAAACCCTTACTGCCTTCTGATAGCCAGTTTGGAGATTTTGGTATCTCTAGATGACTTTTAACTAACATGTCTTTTAAAGATGGTGCTTTTCGATATGTAATTGAGGGGTGGATGCCCACTCTTTGTCCAATATCATTATCTTTTTGAATCAAGTGCCAGTATTTATTCAATATTTTCACAATTTGTTGGTTCTCTTTGCTATAATCTAAAATTAATCTAATCTCATTATTTTCCAACATTGATTCATCTGATACATTTCTGTTCTTCATCATTACCTGTGCTCGAGTCTTATTCCTTGCCTTTATCTCTCCCTGTTTGATACATTTCAGTGTATATCCCCTATTCAGGAATCTCTGTCTAGTCTCGTCAAATTTAACATTCATATCTAGTTCATTTGAGCAGTTCCTTTTAATACGAATAAACTCTCCATAAGGAATGCTACTGATTAATGATCTTGGATGAAAACTAGTTCCATGTAGGATACTGTTAGTTGCTGTTGGCTTCCTATGTAATGTGGTCTGTAATTCTCCATCTACAATGTACACTAATACATCTAGGAATTCAATAGAGCTTTTACTAATCTTATGTGTAAAATGTAATCCAACATCATTTTTACTCAATATATCAAAGAATTCCTCAAATTCTTCCATGATTCCCTGCCAGATTAGGAACAAATCATCTATATATCGTAACCACATGATCACTTTGTCCATGTATCTATCATTCTCTTGACTCCAAGCTATTCATCTCTCCCACCACCCCATCATGAGATTTGCATAGCTTGGAGAAAAGGACACTCCCATCGCTGTCCCACAAATCTGTTTGTAGATCTGATGGTTAAACAAAAAAATATTGTTATTGAGACATAATTCTATCATTTCCAATAGCATCTCAGGATGTCTTAGGAAATGAATGCTCTTCTGCCACAGAAAGAATTTCACTGCATTAATCCCCACTTGATGTGAGATCGAAGTATACAATGAGACCACATCTATCGTTACCAACAGATAATCAGACTGCCCATTTACTGCTCTCAGTCTCAGAGGGAAGCAGGCAAAACGTTTGGGGTAAGACCACCCTAAGTCTGACAGGTCTAACATCTCTAAAATTCAAATCTGTCATTTATAAATATATCTTAGCACAAAACTCATCCTAGCATTAATTGTTTTGTGTAAGGGAGTATTTATCAAAAGCACCAATAAGCAACAGCTACATGCTTTCTTTAGTTCCCATACATTTTTTTCAATATGTCTTTCTTAGCATATGTTATAGTAATCAGGTAAGTAAGTATACAGCTTCTATGCAATAAATCTTATAGCAGTGATGTGCCTGCAGTCATCAAGTTGAGGTACAAATGACAGATTTACAGACAGTGGAAGTAATAACAACAAATCCATTGGTACCAGTGATCAAACACAATCTTAATATTGTGGGATGTGTTGCGTGTGTACACATCTGTGGTTAATGCAGACATATTTTCAAACAGAACAGAAAAAATAAAACTGTAAGAGAAAAAAACAAAGGTGTGTGGCCTTGTATTTCCAGCCCAATACCCGGCTGGCAGTGAGGGTCTTGAGTGTGGCAGTGGGAGTGTGCACGCTGGGGGTAGAGGTAAATTACTCCAGTCTACAGGAGGTCATTATCGATGTGAGTTCGGGGCAGAGAGGAAGGGGGTCTGTGACATCGGTGTGGGCACCGCCAGAGATTCCCGGTCAGAGAAGACTTTCTGCCCAGTGTGTGTGTCCATGGGCTGTGGGAGCCTGAGTGTCTTTCAAGGTGGTCTATTGTCTGATTTGGCCTCTACCTTTTCTAATTAATGTTCCCAGTTCGGTGGTTTGGCTGGGGTCAACCCTTGTGTTCCAACTGTTTGCAGTGCCTGCTGCTCTGCCAATACACCAGCATGCAGGTCAGAAAGCCACAGGGAGATGAGGGGTGGAGGGAGGGCAGACTTTCAGCTCATGGACATTTTTCATTTGTCAAGGAAATATTCTGGGTCTATAAAATTGTTGACGGGCTTGCATGCAGCTGTGCGGGTAGTGGCCCCCAATAGGCAGTGGGGCTAGGGTCACATCATCAGTGTGCCTGTGTCTTCGGAGAGAAATACCATCCCCTCCTCCCCAATAATGATCAAGTAGGGGACAGTACCACACCATATGTTCAAAGTCAGCCAAGTTGGTGTGACAGCGGGTATAGGGGTCTTTAGTGCTGGGGTACATGTGGGCCATTCGTTCTGGGGTAAGGTAAGTATGATATAAATAGCTGAATTGTGTAAATTTCAGTCTGGCATTTGTGGAGGTATATTTTGGTGACTCTATGCATTGAGAACATTGCTTATCCATTAATGTGGTGGTTAAGGCAGTGTTAGAAAAGGGGTCTTTGGTTGGCAGTCAGGTTACCCCCTGTTCTAGCAAGGACCCTCACTCTAGTCAGGGTAAAATAGAATCACCTTCAGTTATCCCCTGCTTACCCCGTTGGTAGCTTGGCACGAGCAGTAGGTTTAACTTCAGAGTGCTAGGTGTAAAGTATTTGTACCAACACACACAGTAATTCATTGAAAACACTACAAATTGACACAACACAGGTTTAAGATGTAAAGTATTTGTACCAACACACACAGTAATTCATTGAAAAAACTACAAATTGACACATGTTTAGAAAAATAGAGAATACTTATCTAAACAAAACAAGACCAAAACGACAAAAATCCACAATTCACAAGTCAAGTTATCAATTAAAAAACAAAAAGAGACTTCATGTAATTTTAAACACACACTAACACTGTTAGCATGAAAATGTACCTTGGTCGCATCAAAAATAACCCCGTACGGGCGAGTGTGTGTCAAAAAGGGCTTGCAATGCATCGATTTCACTCACAAGCGAGACCTTGTGACATTTCTCCTTTGGTCAGTTCGGGGCACGTTGTTTCTTCTCTCTGCATGAGAGCGATGCGTCGATCCGGTCAGCACTCTCGGGTCCTGGCAGGCCTTGTGTCGTTTTTACACGCCCAGTGGTGTTTGCGCCAGAAATTCAGCTGCACGATGATCCGAAAACCATGCAGCGCAGGTTGCGATATCACCAGCCTCTGTCAGCGATGTTGCGCGTCGTTTCTCCAGCTGGGGGCGTCGATCTTCAGGTTGCGTTGCAGGCGAGCGTTGATTTTCAGCCGCGAAACCGGCGGTGCATCGATTTTTCAGATGCAGATCGGAGTTGCCCCGGTCTTTTCCCCGGTCTGTGCGTGGATTTCTAAATCTTGGGCTGCCAGGTTCTCTTCTCAGGGCCCCAGGAACTGGGTGTGCACCACTTGCAGAGTAGGAGTCTCTCCAGAGGCTCCAGGTGCTGGAAGAGAGAAGCCTTTGCTGTCCCTGAGACCTCAAACAACAGGAGGCAAGCTCTAAATCAAGGCCTTGGAGATCTTCACAAGAAGGGAGGCAACACAAAGTCCAGTCTTTGTCCTCTAGCACAGGCAGAAGCAGCAACTGCAGGATAGCTCCACAAAGCACAGTCACAGGCAGGGCAGCTTTTCTTCCTCAGCTCTTCAGCTCTTCTCCAGCCAGAGATTCCTCTTGGTTTCCAGAAGTGTTCTAAAGTCTGTGGTTTTGGGTGCCCTTCTTATACCTATTTTGCCCTTTGAAGAAGGCCTACTTCAAAGCAAAGTCTCTCTTGTTTGTGAAATCCTGCCTTGCCCAAGCCAGGCCCCACACACACACCAGGGGGTTGGAGACTGCATTGTGTGAGGGCAGGCACAGCCCTTTCAGGTGTGATTGACCACTCCACCCTGCCCTCCTAGCACAGATGGCTCATCAGGAAATTCAGACTACATCCCAGCTCCCTTTGTGTCACTGTCTAGTGAGAGGTGCAACCAGCCCAGCTGTCAAACTGACCCAGACAGGGAATCCACAAACAGACAGAGTCACAGAAATGGTTTAAGCAAGAAAATGCTCAATTTCTAAAAGTGGAATTTTCAAACACACAATCTTAAAATCAACTTTACTAAAATATGTATTTGAAAATTGTGAACTCAGAGACCCAAAACACCACATGTCTATCCACTCCCAAAGGGAATCCCCCCAGGTTAACCTATGAAAGGGACAGGCCTGCAACAGTGAAAAACGAATTTAGCAATATTTCACTATCAGGACATATAAAAAACATTACTATATGTCCTACCTTAACCATACACTGCACCCTGCCCTTGGGGCTACCTAGGGCCTACCTTAGGGATGTCTTACATGTAAGAAAAGGGAAGGTTCAGGCCTGGCAAGTGGGTACTCTTGCCAAGTCGAATTTACAGTTAAAACTGCACACAGACACTGCAGTAGCAGGTCTGAGACATGATTACAGAGCTACTTATGTGGGTGGCACAACTAGTGCTGCAGGCCCACTAGTAGCATTTGGTTTACAGGCCCTGGACACCTCTAGTGCACTTCACTAGGGACTTACTAGTAAATCAAATATGCCAATCATGGATAAGGCAATTAAATACACATTTTGTATAGGAGAACTTGCACTTTAGCACTGGTTAGCAGTGGTAAAGTGCCGAAAGTAACAAAAAAAGCAATAACAGAGTCCAGCAGACATCAACAACCTGGGAAACAGAGGCATAAAGTTAAGGGAGACCACGCCAAGGATGACAAGTCTAACAGGCAGTATTGCAGTAGGTATGTAGTACCTGAAGAGGGTGTTCCCTGGCCATGCTCAGAGAGCCACAAAGGTGCGTGACAGCTTTGCGTCCTCCCCATGCGATAGCAGCACCCAAAGGGTCAGAGATGTCTGCAGCTCGTTCTGTGTCTTATGCCAAACCGTGTGTAGGCAACATGTGAGCGAAGTGCATATAAGGAAGGAGCCCAGCAGTATCCCATAGTCATCCTCCAATCTTTAAAATAAGTTTAGAATCTTGTCTGTGAAAAGGTTGCCCCATTCAGTGAAATCCGCCTCTGTCCATAGAGCTTCATCTGGATGCGCTTGAAGATCAATGCAACCTCGCAAAGCCCACAGGCGTAGCTCAGGTGCTTAAGGGAGATGAGCTCCAGCCTGGACTATGTATGTTTTCCAGCATGCTTTTTCCACTTGCATGAGGGCATTACTGCCCCTCGCTGCAACTTCTGTCTCAAAGCCTAACAACCAGCGCAGCATCGAGACCGATGTCGTCCTACCAAACCAACGTCCCAGTTGGGATGTACTCAGGCCTGACAGCCAGCGCAATGGTCACTGGAGTTGGGCAGCGGCATTATAGTGCTTGTATTTTGCAGCACCCAGTTCTCCTCTTTCCAATGATGCATATAGTTTAGAAAGAGCTACTCATCGTTTGCCTTTGCTCCATATCAGTGCAGCCAACAGAGAATGCATTTCTACAAATAGTCTGAGGGGTAGTAAAATGGGTATGGCCGAAAAGAAATTTAAGAGCCTATGAATTTACAGTATTTTGGATATAGCAATCCTGCCTGCCAGAGAAAGTGGAAGGTTATTGCAGAACGGGAGTGATTGATACCCTTGCACTCGTAAGAGCTCTGCGCACATTGCTGTCTATCAGATCCTTGTCAGAGAAATACACTCTGGCACCCAAGTACTTCAAGGAGTCGCACGTCCATGGGAACAGGGTTTGAGAGAGTGCTCAGTCAAGGCCGTGAATAAGCAGGATTTATTCCAGTTCACCCGAAGACCTGACTCCTCCCCGAACTGTTGTAAAAGCGTCATTAATGGTAGCTTTGACGCACAGATATATCTGAGCATCATCGCATATAGGGAGATTATATGCCAGTGGTCATCTACTCTGAGTCCCGAGTCTGCGGCCCATGCTCTGAGTGCAAAAGCTAGTGGTTCTATTGCCAATGCAAATAATATTGGGGACAATGGATATCCCTGACAAGTGCCTCGCTCAATGTTAAAGGTGTCAGGAATAGTGTTCCTGGTTTTAACTTTGGCAAGAGGTGTTTAATATAGTAAGTCAATCCATTTAAGGAATCGGGGATCTAGACCCATTATATTTCAGGTACTCTCACTCTAAGATGTCCAACCCCTTTTCTATGTCTAGTGTTGCGCTTCATGTGTTCTTGCCCGTGGATCATGCCCAGTCCATTATCATGAAAAGGCAGCAAAGGTTCAGGGAGGTATTCCTACTGGTTTAAACCCATTCTGGTCAGGGTGAATTTCTTGTTGCACTATAGGGATCAGTCAGTTAGCCAGCACTTTGCCAAGAATCTTGTAGTCCAAATTTAAAAGGGAAAGGGGACAATATGAGGCCATCAACAGGAGGTCCCTGTCGGGTTTTGGCAGGACAGTCAGAATCACCTCACGGAGGGAGGTAGGTACTATGCCCATGGAACAGGCAGAGTTATAGAGTTTTAACAAGCGGGGAGGTAACATGGCCTGAAAAGCGGAATAAAATTAAACCGGCCAAACATCCGCTCAAGATGTCTTGCTATGTGCTGTTTGTTTAATCGAATACCTGATTTCATTGTATGTCAGGGGTGCCTCGAAGCACGCCCATTGTGTTACCTGCGGTTGTGGCAGAGAGATGTAATTTCAGAATAATCTATTTTGCGGTGCCCCTCCCAATTTTTGGGCTGTGTACAACCTGGTGTAGTACTATGCACAAAAAGCGTCATTCATAACGTCTTGGGAGTTGTGGAACACGACTGCCTCACTTTGAATAGCCATGATAGGAACCCGAGGGAGTCGGAGTGGAAGAGCCAGGCCAGCAGCCTTCCAGCTTTGCCACCTTCCACGTGTTTTCTGGTCAAGTAGTCATTATAATCTAGTTTGCAGAATTGATTTAGGGCTGTTTTGTGGGTGACTCACGCCTGTGCCAAAAGGGTGGTCGCCGTCCTGTCTTCAGGTAACCTTCACTTATACCATCGGATGTCTGTTTCAAGGGATTGAAGGTCCCTGCGCAGCGTCACTTTAACACCACAATCTGCCTTAATAGCATGCCAGTGGAGCACCTCCTTGAACGTTTCCCACTCCAAGCAGGCATCATAGGCCGTGCCCTTGTTTTCACTGAAGTATGTGCTAAGTGTTCCATAAGGGTAGTGCGGAAGGTCCCATTGCACAGATCCTCAACAGGAAGTCTCCATGTGTAAATTTCAGAGCGCCCTCGGACTCATGATAGTTGGAATGGCAAAAGGCAGTGGTCAGATGAGGTGCATCTCAGATATTCAGTGCAAGTGACCTTCGCCAGTGCCCAGGGACTGCAGTAAGTATCATGTCTGGTGTGTAAGTCATGGAGTCCAGAATAATAGGAGTGTTCTCGGGATGTAGGGTGTAAGCTGTGCCAGTCACCTTTAACTTGTGTATGTGAAGCACAGTGTCTCAAGTGGTGGGTAAATTCTTCAGAATAAGCAGCTGCCAGTGGTGGGCGTGAGCAGTCCATGTCTAGATCTAGGAAGCAAGTTTAATCTCCACCCCAGTTACAAGGAGCCAGTGTGTTATGCAGTGTGTCATGGATAAGGCATCACAAGAAAAGGGCCTGATTAGTGTTGGGGGCATACAGAGAGACTAGCAAAACTGGGTAGCCATCTCCGGTACACTCTATTATAACATATCTCCCTTCCGGGCCTATCGTGGTGTGTAGTACCTCCAGCAGCACCTTAGGAGCTGCCCCTATGAGGGTGCCTCTAGTGTAACAAGAGTAGGTGGTCCCTATCGATGTGCCATGCCATTGTGTGCGCATACTGTCAAGGTACGGGACAGTGAGGTGGGTCTGCTGAAGCAATGCAAACTGGATTTTGCGCCTATGTAAGTATTGCTGCATCCTATATCGTTTCACGTAACTCCCCCACACCTTTACATTCCAGGCCAATAACAGATATTGTGACATCGCTCTATTATCATTTGTAACCATAGAACATACATAGAATTGGAGATATAAAGATAAGTAAAAAGGGATGGTTCAACTTCTCCAGCATCACCCTGTAAGTTCTTGCACCTCCTCCCACAACTACCCTGCCATGTCCCATCAGACACACACGTAACCAATATAACCTGAAACCAAAACTGAGCAGGAAACACCCCACACTGGCTGCCACACCAACAGGTCCATGCCCAATAGCACTCTAATGCTGCAAGAAAACAAAAAAGTTTTTTTCTCATATACTTAAATCAAGTCAGTTTTTATATGGCTGTCCACAGGTGGGGGCTGGCTGCAACAGTTTCTGCATAAGCGGAGGCATGCAGCTCTCGGTGAATACAACAGTGGCTCATTGTCTCATCTCAACTCCCCACTTGGTGTATGGGGGACCAATGACAAGTAAGAACAGTCCTTGTGTGTAAGTACTTCTATATTACTTCTTTGGCCATTTGAGAAATCACTTCAGGGCCATCAAATTCAAGTCTATGTCTGGGAAGACATCATTGGGAGACACGCAACTGAACCAGTCAGAGAAGGAGTCGCCGCTCATTGCTTAACCTCCACAACCACCTGTTTCCTCTCCCTGGCAGCCTGCCCCTTGTTAGGGCCAACTGGGTTTCATTTACTTTGGGATCTGCAGTGGCCTTGTGCTTCCCATTTTGAGAAGGGAGAGGAGGGTACCCTGGCAAAGCTGTGATGCCCCTTTGCTCCAGCCAAGATCACACACCTTCTGGGGTAGTGCAGATAGTAGTACTGTCTCCCTGCATAATATGGAGTGTTGTAGGGAATAGGAGGGTATATTTGATGTTATGTTCCTGCAGGCTTCATTTTACGCCCATGAAGGAGGACCTCTGTCGCTGCACCTCTAAAGTGTAGTCCGGGAATATACTAACTCAAGAATTCTCCACTGTCCACTGGCCCCTAGCTCGAGTGACCTGTAGGATATGGTCCCTATCCCTGTTGTTAAATAGGCGGGTGACCAGCAGGCGTGGAGGAGCTCCCAGAAGGAGCGTTATACCTGGGACTCTGTGGGCACCCTTGCCAGAGAGAAGGTAGAGTGCTTTCCCTTCAGGATGGTCTTGGAGAACCAATCTTCTAGGTAAAGCTCCATGCTCGGACCCTCTGCATGTTCCAGAAGGCCTACTACCTGTAAGTTATTGCACTGGGATCTGCCTTCCTGGTCATCCATGTGTGACGAAGATATACCACTTCATCCTGTAGGGTCTTGATGCATGCGCTAGTTGTGGTGACCGATGGGCCTAGGGATGCTAGGATAGATTCAGTGGTATCAATGTGCTCCTTCAGTTTCCTGTGATCCTCCCTTATAAGGCCCATGTCAATCCACAGAGCATTGATTTTGGGTTCCAGAGTGGATTTGAATCCAGAAAATGTCTCAACATATTGTTCTATGCAGACGACACCCAACTTATTCTCTCACTCACTGATGACCCCTCCACCACGAACTTCTACAGATGCATAAAAGTGGTGCAGACTTGATGAAGAACAACTATCTGCAGCTGAACACAGACAAGATGATCTTTGGGAATAGTAGCAACACCTGCAATGACTCATGGTGGCCAACAGACCACAGTGCACAGTTTTCTGCCACAGGGACCTTGCATCTAAATTTACTTGCCAGGCCCAAACTCTCTGTTCACTACATATAAGTCACCCCTAAGGTAGTCCCTAGCTAGCCCCATGGGCAGGGTGCTATGTATGTAGGAGGTAGGACATGTGCCTGGTTGCATGGCCTTGTAGTGACAAACAGCCTTTTTGGTTTCTTACTGCTGTGAGTGCTGTCTTCTCATAGGATTGCATTGGAAATGCCCTGCCTTGTGTGTAGGGGGTATTAGCTGATTTATAAGGGGTAGAGTAGGCACTTTAATACAGTTGTAATGGTTGTGAGAAATGCTGTTTACTGGTGTTAGTGGATTTTTTTATTACTATTACAGAAATGCCACTTCTATAAAGTGAGAACTTGACTCCAATCCATGTCTGAGCAGAGTGACAGTTGGGCTTTGTGCATACTTTTCAGACAGCCTGTTCACAGGGAGGGTGGAGGTGTCACAGAGGTGCATCTGCATTTTTATTAGACTTCCTGGGCTAAGAGAAGGGGGGGGGGCGGGGCATACATGCATCTGTATAGGCTGTGCCCTGGCTTCACACAAAAGGGTTGTTTACCCCCAACTGATGTTTAGAGCCTGTGCTAGAGGAGAGAGGGGACACTCCCAGAACCAGTTGTAACTGGTTGGAACCTCCTCTCTCCTTCTTTGTGAAACCATTGCAAAACTCAGTATAAGCACAGGGGATTTTTCCCCACAATTTGGAGACACTCTGAACTTACCTGTTACTGGACACATAATTCTACTAGAGGGACTCACCAGGAGTCACCTTGGACTGCTGCTGTTGTGCTGAGCTGTGACCTACTTGGTCACATGGAGGAACTGCCACTGACTGCAACCCTTTGTGCTGGCCTTCTGCTGGGCCCCACAGCCCTGTGTTCCTTCTGCTGTGTCCCCCAGGGGCTGAGTGCTGTGGCCCCTGACCCATGCAACTGTCTGCTAAAGCGCATGAGGAGCGCTTTTCTTTATGGACCCAAGCGATTTGAGAGCGCTCTGTTGAATTATCTGAAAGCACCCTGGAAGTGCTTCTTTCTGCTCTGTGGTGTGCTTGAAAAGTGTGTTGTGGTGCCAAAATTACCGCCGCGACCCAGGCTCTCTGAAAATCTGAGCGTGTCGGAGATGCGCTGCCTCTGGGGCCCCTGGGGCACGAAGGAGTGATGGCGGGAGCTGGTTTGCTCTTCGGAATGCCTCCAGGGTGAAGCGTGCAGAGAGAGGTGCCCCCAGAGCACAAGCATGTACCCACTTAGGTGCCTGCTCACCGCTGCGGCCTGGGCGGTCTCTCTCTTCGTGGGAGGGACCAGGCGGGGAAGGAAGCGTCATCAGAGGCTTCCCACCCCACCGAGCCCCTGATTTGTGTTGTGGGGATCGGGCGGGGAATGAAACCTCATCAGAGACTCCCTGCCCCACCGGAGCCCCATTGTTAGTGGAGATCGTGGGCAGGGTGGAAGCCTCACCGGAGGACCCCCGCACCTCAACGTCCCTTCTAGGGCCCCTACTTGTGGTTGTGGCTGTGCACCCTCCCCTTTGGAGGGCCAGTTGTGGTCCAGGGGGGCCCCAGAGATTGTTGGCCCCAAGTGGGTCCCCAATACAAAAAAACAAAGGGGTGCATCCCACCTCCCCTTCCCCCAACATCACCACAAGGCCCCTGTTGTGCGCAGAGGAGTGCCAGGGGCCCCCTTGTCTATCTTTGTACAGATACTTTTAATGGACATATGAAATACAGGTACTTTTAATGGATATATGCTTTGCCCCTGTTCCTTTTATGGGCATGCTGGGACTGATTTGTTAACCTGTCTCTTTTTAGGATGTGCCATATATTTTCTGATGTTCCTTTATGGGCATGACATGCTGATATGTTTTTGTGACTTGTTATATGTTTTCTAATGTTCCTGGCATGGCCATTTATGATATTTTTATGATATGTGCATTTCTTTAGTAATGTGATCCCTGACTATTGCTTATGTTGCAGAATAATAAGTAAATTGTGTGTTATGTGTGACTACTGCTGGTTTCTGCAGAGTAACTATTGTGTAACGTTCTGACAACTGCTTGGGTAGCAGGGTGTTACTGACATGTTGTGTTTGGTCTAATTATGTTGCGTACAATACAGTTTATTTTTATATAACTTGGTGTTGTGTTTCCTTTATAGTGGGATAGTGCGTCACATGTGTTGTGTGTTTTGTGCAAATGCTTTACACATTGCCTCTGGGATAGGCCTGACTGCTCGTTCCAAGCTACCAGGGTTATCTTGGACGTGTAACTCCCTTGCCCTGACTAGAGTAGGTGGGTTCTGCTAGCTTAGGTGCATACCCTAGCCAAACAGAAACCCCATTTCTAACACTCACCATGAAATCACAGATCAACGCTGTCTCCTTGGCCTGCTTCCCAACTTTGTGCATGCTACGTAAGATCTTCAAGTGGCTAACCCTACATACGAGATGCAACGTGACCCTCATCACCAGCCGACAGAACTACAGCAACTCCCTCTATGTGGGAATTGCCTCACACCTCCTACAGAGACTTCAGCCCATACAGAACTCCACAGCCAGACTCAACCTTGGTCTTCCCTGACAAAGCCACATCACACCCCACCTTAGCAACTCCACTGGCTCCCCGTCCAGCAGAAATGCCAATTCAAGCAGCTGATGCATGCACACAAGGCTCTATACAACCAAGTACGTATGTACGTTAACCACCGCCTGAACCTCTACCAACCATTTAAATGACTATGCTTTGCTTCCCTTTCACTTACCCATCTCTCACATTGCAGTATAAACCTCAAGAGCCTCCCCACGCACCTCAGGGCCATCAGCTCATTTCCCGAATTCCGAATGGCCCTCAAAACCCGGCTGTTCGAATAAACCTCCGGGACTTGCAAGTGCCTGGATACCCTATCTGTATGCACAACAGCATTTCCACAGACTCTATTAGGAGCCGGCGTCTATTATGAACAGGGCCAGCGGGCACAAACTGTTTCTGCCCACTGGCCCAGCAGGAAACACATAATAGGGCCAGTGGGAAGGAGGCGGGACTGTCGGCCTCCTGTCCTGCGGGAGTTTGGCGGGTGGCCTGCCAAACTCCTAATGAGGGCCCTAGTGTTGAGCCATACACTAGGATGTGAGAAAACTGGAAACACTTGTCTCTTTAGCAATGCAAGCTTAACCTTTTGCTTTGACCTGATGTAGGAAGTTGGCTCTGTATGTGCTATTTCAAAGTAAGGAATAGCATGCACAGAGTCCAAGGGTTCCCCTTAGAGGTAAAATAGTGGTAAAAATAGATAATACTAATGCTCTATTTTGTGGTAGTGTGGTCGAGCAGTAGGCTTATCCAAGGAGTAGTGTTAAGCATTTGTTGTACATACACATAGACAATAAATGAGGTACACACACTCAGAGACAAATCCAGCCAATAGGTTTTTATATAGAAAAATATCTTTTCTTAGTTTATTTTAAGAACCACAGGTTCAAATTCTACATGTAATATCTCATTCGAAAGGTATTGCAGGTAAGTACTTTAGGAACTTCAAATCATAAAAATTGCATGTATACTTTTCAAGTTATTGACAAATAGCTGTTTTAAAAGTGGACACAGTGCAATTTTCACAGTTCCTAGGGGAGGTAAGTATTTGTTAGGTTAACCAGGTAAGTAAGACACTTACAGGGCTTAGTTCTTGGTCCAAGGTAACCCACCGTTGGGGGTTCAGAGCAACCCCAAAGTCACCACACCAGCAGCTCAGGGCCGGTCAGGTGCAGAGTTCAAAGTGGTGCCCAAAACGCATAGGCTAGAATGGAGAGAAGGGGGTGCCCCGGTTCCGGTCTGCTTGCAGGTAAGTACCCGCGTCTTCGGAGGGCAGACCAGGGGGGTTTTGTAGGGCACCGGGGGGGACACAAGTCCACACAGAAATTTCACCCTCAGCGGCGCGGGGGCGGCCGGGTGCAGTGTAGAAACAAGCGTCGGGTTCGCAATGTTAGTCTATGAGAGATCTCGGGATCTCTTCAGCGCTGCAGGCAGGCAAGGGGGGGATTCCTCGGGGAAACCTCCACTTGGGCAAGGGAGAGGGACTCCTGGGGGTCACTTCTCCAGTGAAAGTCCGGTCCTTCAGGTCCTGGGGGCTGCGGGTGCAGGGTCTCTCCCAGGCGTCGGGACTTTAGGTTCAAAGAGTCGCGGTCAGGGGAAGCCTCGGGATTCCCTCTGCAGGCGGCGCTGTGGGGGCTCAGGGGGGACAGGTTTTGGTACTCACAGTATCAGAGTAGTCCTGGGGTCACTCCTGAGGTGTCGGATCTCCACCAGCCGAGTCGGGGTCGCCGGGTGCAGTGTTGCAAGTCTCACGCTTCTTGCGGGGAGCTTGCAGGGTTCTTTAAAGCTGCTGGAAACAAAGTTGCAGCTTTTCTTGGAGCAGGTCCGCTGTCCTCGGGAGTTTCTTGTCTTTTCGAAGCAGGGGCAGTCCTCAGAGGATGTCGAGGTCGCTGGTCCCTTTGGAAGGCGTCGCTGGAGCAGGATCTTTGGAAGGCAGGAGACAGGCCGGTGAGTTTCTGGAGCCAAGGCAGTTGTCGTCTTCTGGTCTTCCTCTGCAGGGGTTTTCAGCTAGGCAGTCCTTCTTCTTGTAGTTACAGGAATCTAATTTTCTAGGGTTCAGGGTAGCCCTTAAATACTAAATTTAAGGGCGTGTTTAGGTCTGGGGGGTTAGTAGCCAATGGCTACTAGCCCTGAGGGTGGGTACACCCTTTTTGTGCCTCCTCCCAAGGGGAGGGGGTCACAATCCTAACCCTATTGGGGGAATCCTCGATCTGCAAGATGGAGGATTTCTAAAAGTTAGAGTCACCTCAGCTCAGGACACCTTAGGGGCTGTCCTGACTGGCCAGTGACTCCTCCTTGTTTTTCTCATTATTTTCTCCGGCCTTGCCGCCAAAAGTGGGGCCTGGCCGGAGGGGGCGGGCAACTCCACTAGCTGGAGTGTCCTGCTGGGTTGGCACAAAGGAGGTGAGCCTTTGAGGCTCACCGCCAGGTGTGACAATTCCTGCCTGGGGGAGGTGTTAGCATCTCCACCCAGTGCAGGCTTTGTTACTGGCCTCAGAGTGACAAAGGCACTCTCCCCATGGGGCCAGCAACATGTCTCGGTTTGTGGCAGGCTGCTAAAACTAGTCAGCCTACACAGATAGTCGGTTAAGTTTCAGGGGGTACCTCTAAGGTGCCCTCTGGGGTGTATTTTACAATAAAATGTACACTGGCATCAGTGTGCATTTATTGTGCTGAGAAGTTTGATACCAAACTTCCCAGTTTTCAGTGTAGCCATTATGGTGCTGTGGAGTTCGTGTTTGACAAACTCCCAGACCATATACTCTTATGGCTACCCTGCACTTACAATGTCTAAGGTTTTGTTTAGACACTGTAGGGGCACAGTGCTCATGCACTGGTACCCTCACCTATGGTATAGTGCACCCTGCCTTAGGGCTGTAAGGCCTGCTAGAGGGGTGTCTTACCTATACTGCATAGGCAGTGAGAGGCTGGCATGGCACCCTGAGGGGAGTGCCATGTCGACTTACTCATTTTGTTCTCACTAGCACACACAGGCTTGTAAGCAGTGTGTCTGTGCTGAGTGAGGGGTCTCTAGGGTGGCATAAGACATGCTGCAGCCCTTAGAGACCTTCCTTGGCATCAGGGCCCTTGGTACTAGAAGTACCAGTTACAAGGGACTTATCTGAATGCCAGGGTGTGCCAATTGTGGATACAATGGTACATTTTAGGTGAAGGAACACTGGTGCTGGGGCCTGGTTAGCAGGGTCCCAGCACACTTCTCAGTCAAGTCAGCATCAGTATCAGGCAAAAAGTGGGGGGTAACTGCAACAGGGAGCCATTTCTTTACACCTGACACTTTGCTTCTTTGAAGTATTCACTACTGCAGGAATAGCCTTTTGTCATATCTTTGCCTTTTGTTCCCCTAGAGGTGCTACTCCCAAAAGACTGATAAATATAAAATCTGAAGGCTTCCTTCCCTTTCGTGACCGGATCAATGGTTACTTTGGGCAGTAGATTCCCAGCTCCACTCCTCTTTCCTGTTTACACAAGAAAATTAAGACACTCCTTGCAGATTCCAAAACTCCTGTATGGGAAGTGGGTGTAGGAATGGGACTGATACAGCAAGTCAGTTTTCTAGGACTTCTCACTGACTCGTGCTATGCATCCCCTTACAGGGTATTGGCAAAACTCCTGAGATGAAGAGCTGGGGTCAGTTATAAACAACTTGTCAGCCAGGTGAGGGGACATCACCTGGGAACTCCACAGCATTCTGTTAGCAGAGCTAAGTATCTGCCTTACATGATGAGCCTGATGAGTTGCTGATAGAGGGGCACTGTAGGTCAACCTGCAGGAGGATACTACTCAGTGGAGAGCCCAGCAGTAGCTTCCTGGTGGAGAGCCTATCTAAAGAAGATGGTTTGTCATAAAACCATGAATGACATCAATGGGGCAGCTTAGTGATGCAAGAGAGTTGGTGAGTGTCTGTGCCCTTTCCGTGGTGTGCATGCCTGCAGCTCAGCCTCAAGATTGCCTCTGCACTGCTCTATGTCATGGGGAAGTCCGCAGGGTATATGAAGTGAGCCACAATTTCCCTGGATTTGTAATGGGAAGCACTGCTTATGTGGGTAACAACAAGAAAGGAGTTGACTCCACTCTCAATGCATAGTCTTCAACATTTGCTGTACAATATGGTAACATTTTAGAAATTCACAGAACAACAACAAACAGGGGAGAATTTAATGTTATTTAATTTATCTATTTCCTTACTTTATTAGCAGTTTTATGAAGTGCATACATAACCTGGAGGTGTCAGAGCACTGTACAATAAGAAAATGAGATAGTTACAGTAGCAAATGAAACCTGGAAAATAGTGCTGAAAAAGAGACAAACAAAACTCTAACACTAAGCTCAAGAGTATGAGGAACCAACCAGGATCTAAATACACTGTCTATAATGTAGAGAAAATTAGTTGGGCAAGTAGGTCTCACGCATTACAGGGCTCAAGAACAGTCTATTTACATAGTTTTTCCCAGCCAAGTTTGTACATTCTATTTGAAGGAATTGAACAATGTGTTTGTGCCCTGTTTGGAAAGAACAGCAAAATGTAAATATCAGAATATAAAAAACAATGTTACTGGACTACTGTGATGACAAAAATATATCAGACATAAAAATCACAAGTAAAAATATTGTTTTTAAGGTTGCTTTTAATATTGTTGTATAATATATCATTACTTAAAACAGTGCTGTGGATATTGTGTTTTTTATGTTTGTTAAATTGTGTATTTTCTATTTATTTTATGATTTTTATTTTAAAACAATGTTGCTTTTATGAATATTTCATTTGAAAAGTAAATCTACTGTTTACTATATTCAATTTTAAAATTACTTTGTTGCAGTTTTTGAAATAATAATATATGGTTAATCATTTTTTTAGTAGTGAGAGGTTAGATATATAGGCTAAAAGAGTGGGGTGGTTTTGAAAGTATGTTTGCATAAATATTTGTGTTTTAGATACGTTTTTGGGAATTCAAATTTAAGTTTATTTTGATTTGTAATTAAATATTTTAGATATTTAAAATTTTCCAATTCATGTTTTTGTCTCTTGTGCTTTCTTGGCTGTATGTGTATCCAATGTGCAAAAGCAATTGTTTGCCTATTTGTGATATTATATATGTGACTTTTTGTGCCATTTTGTCTGAAAGTGGTACTTTTTCATTAATACATTTGTAAAAAAATTATAATGTTTGCTAATAATATTTAAACATGCTTTGATGAGTTTTTCATTTTTTACTACATATGTGCCATTACTTTCAGTTGCAGTTGATTTTCTTCTGTTTGTCTTTGATGTAATTGAGATTTGGGAGAGGTGGGGGCTTCATTTTCTGTTTGTGAAAAAAAAAGTTTGTTTTAGTGTTCTGGTAAAATTATAGAGTTTGGTAGTTTTGTGGAGTAGTAGGGCTTCACGTTTAAGTTCAATATATAGGGATTGTTGTTTCTTTATCACTTTGCTTATTGTACTTACTTTTAAAGAGACTTTGTCCAGGATCATAAGTGTGGAGTTGTAGTTCTTGGTGAGCATGACTTTGTTTTTGGTTAAAGCATTTCTATAGCATCTAAGGATTGATATAGTTAAAAAAGAGGGAGTTTACTGATTTGTTTTTAAATTTGAATTTTATTGTGACATTAGGTTACATTGTAGTTTAGTTAGTTGTAAACCTACTTGTGAAAGTGGCTTGTGATTTTGTTTGTCTTCCTTCTCGCTTTTCTTTGTGCAATCTGGCTGAGTGTACCTTTTCTGTAATTTTAATTTAATGTTTGCTGTGAAATGTAATGTGTTTTTGTGCTTTCTTCTACTGTTCATTTAATTAGGTTTATAGTTTTATTGGTTAGTTTGTTTTATGATAAATTTTATTGGCTACTTTGTTGTGATATGATATTTTTCAGTTATTTCC
Organism: Pleurodeles waltl; assembly: GCF_031143425.1. Lineage (NCBI taxonomy): Eukaryota > Metazoa > Chordata > Amphibia > Caudata > Salamandridae > Pleurodeles > Pleurodeles waltl. The sequence continues at coordinate 1,766,457,263 of NC_090440.1, forward strand.
TTTTTTGGTGGACACTAATAACGGTTCATGAATTCAATTTTAAATAGATGTATTTGTTTGATTATAGTATTATTAATATTTGTTAAACGTTATATTTCTTATCAGCATTTTTATGTATGGTGAAATATTTATTTTATTTCAATAATATTCTTTTTTTTGTGTTTGTGAGAGTAGATATGTTGTGAGTAGATGTGGTTTCACATATGAATATCTTTGTGTTTGTGGTTTTATTGTATACGTTTGTGTGTACTGTGTTTATTTATTGTTCAATGTATCTTTTTTAACAAAGTAGGTTATGATTTTAAATAATACTTTTTGTTTATTTTTTACAATATGATTGTTGTCAATATTGTTTCACATTGTGCATATATTTAAATAGTAAACAATATTTTGTGTTTCAATACTTGTGTTTGATATTATTTATTTTAGATATTTTTATTGTGATATTTTATGTAATTGAAGTCTTTGTTTTTTGTTTAAGTACTGGATAAAAATATGTTTTAATCAATACCATTTGGCAATATTTTTTATAATTATTTCTTTTCATAATATTCTGTCATGGAACCATTTGTGCATTTCTTTGGGGAACTGAGTTTTATATTCTGGGTGAAGAAGCGATAAGGAACAAGAGTTGTTTTTCTTGCCTCTTGAGCCTACCAGGTTCTCGAAGCAGAGAATCAGCACTACGCAGTGAGCAGCTATTGCTACAAAGGGTGAGTTTATGAACCTTATTCTCTTTTTTATTGTGTTAAGTAAGATGTCATGATTACCTGTATCAAGCACTGCTGATAGGTTGAGGAAAATAAGTAGGTAGGAATCACCTTTGTCCAGCATGTGAAAAACATTCTGCAAAATCTAATAGCAATAAAGTAACTCTTTCTGTGCTGCAACCAGTTCTGAAGCCTGATTGGAAGCTGACTAGCAGGTTGTTGTCCTCCATAAAGCGCTTGAGTTGAGTTTCAACTCAGCTATTCAAAATCTTTACCAGAAACAGGAGGGTAATCACTGGACGGGGTTGTTCAACCTCAGGGTCAACCCTGATCTCTTCAAAAGAGGAATGAGTGGTCATATTTATAAACAGTCTCAGACTTTACCTAGGGTAAACAAGGAGTTGATCGCTTTTATCCACTATGGGGAACTTTAGTAACTGATCTCCTCAAGTAAAGTGTGAGGGGGGTTGGTATGAATATATGTGGCTGGTTTCATGTTAGCTATTGTCTTGATTTAGTTCAGTTTCACTCATCACTCTGATTTCACTCCAGGAGGCATTATTCTTACAAAACGTCTGCTTGCTGAAGTGCTTGTCAGAGAGAGCTCCATCTTTTTAGCAAAGAAGTATGATAGTTCATTGCATCTATGCTTTAAAGTGTTTGCAACATTTTTGGTGACTGGACAGGATTGTTACTCAATGATATCAAAGTTGTGTCTGTGGTGGTTTCTCACCGAGTCTAACTGAGATCTAAATAGGTTGACTTTCACCTCGAAAGTGGCCCTGTACCTTCTCCTTTCACGCTGAAGTCAGGTGAGGAGTAAGGTAGAGGAGTTTTGTCTCCATCTTTTTTCCATAGATCTTAGACGTCTTTCCTCTTTTAACTCCTAATAGTGCCAAAGGGAATAGGTTTTGTTTTTATGCTTCTTTAATTTAATAGGATTCAGTTCATCCATTATGTTTGCCATTATCTCATTAGTAATGAGAATCTAAGTCAGTTGCAGTTTGGAACCCAATTGCGAACGGAAGGTTTACAGTGCAAGCTCATTAGTGTGGATGAGGAGAAGGAGAATGATAGAGAGGTTCAACTAGTCTATTTGTCCAATAGAGAGGGGCCATTCTTTTGCAATTAGGTGGTCAAAATTGAGCCGTTTATATGAGCTGGGCTTGTACAGACTTGTGGTAGATAGTTGCACTCAGTTGTGAATCCTGAGAATCTTTAGTGTCATTCCATCAAAGTATCCCACAAAAGATGCAAGAGGGTTCTTTTGACGATGAGATTCATTCATTCTTCAATCAAGATATCATTGTTCCCCAGGTTTTGTGATAAATGATGTGAATTTTGTGGATTTTGGTCGTAGGACTGTCAGCAGAAAATAATTTAACCCTAAGACGTTCAAACATAGAGTGACCTTTGACACTGAAACATTTGAGATGGACTGAGTGTCTGTGAATTAATGCAGATTATTTTGCTTGTTTTATTATGAAGCATTGCATAGTGAAACTGAGTGCAGTGTATCACAATGTAATGGGTTAGAATGGGAATCTGCACTAGAGTGTTGTAGAGTGGAGTTGTATGAAGTACACTAGTTTGTTGTACAATGGAGGAACATAGAGTGGATTATTGGATACTGGTGTACAGCGAGGTAAAGTCTCATACAGTAGAGTACAGTGGAGTAGAGTTCAGTGGATTTGCATAACGTACTGTAGAGAGAATTAGCTTGTCATTGAGAACAGTGTTGTGGAATTATTTATAGTTTAGTTGAAAAGGAATTGGTTATAGTTTAGTTGCATAGCGTATTGTCGAGTAAACTCTTATAAATCGGGGTGGTATCTTGTAGAGTAGTGTGGAATGCTGTATCATAGAGTATTGAAAAGTTCTATTTAGTAGAATGCAGAGTTACAGTGGAGTGTATGGGCATAGATTGGACTGTAGAGTTAGACAGTGAAGAGTACATGGATAGAGTGAAATAGAGTCTTATAAAGTGCCATAAAGTGCAGTATAGTTGTATAGAGTGCAGTTCTAGAGAGTGAAGCAGAGTGTCATGCAGTGGAGCTACATAGAGTGCAGTGGCACTGTAGTGGTATAAAGCGGAGTACTATACAGTGGAGTAGCATACACTGGAAATGCATAAGGTGGAATAGTGCACAGTATAATAGCTTACAGTGAAGTATAGAAGGATTGACATAAAGTGGAATAGCATAGACTGGAGTGTCATAGAGTGGAGTGTCAAATACTGGAATAGAGTACAGTGTAGCGAAGTACAGTGGAGTGGCATGCAATGGATTAGTGTACAGTGGAGTAGGGTACAGTGGAATGGAGTACAGTGGAGCAACGTAGACTGGAGTGGAGTGCAGTGCAGTGTGAAAAGTGAAATATAATATAGTTGAATCGCATACAAAGGAGTGGTGTCCAATGAAATAGCATAGAATGCAGTGTTTTAGAGTGGTTTGTCATACATATGAGTGGCGTACAGTGGAGTGCCATCCAGTGAAATATCGTAGAGTACTGTGGCATACAGTGGAGTGGCACACAGTGGAATAGGTATAGTTGAGTAGCGTTCTGTGGAATTGATTACAATGGAGTGGCAAATACTGGATTGAAGTCCAGTGTAGTGTGCACAGTGGAGTTGTGTATAATGGAGTTACACATACCACAGTGGCGTACAGTGGAGTGGGGTGGAGTGGGATAACATATAGTGGACTGTCACTTAGTGGCGTGTTGTCCAAAGGGGTAGTGTAAAATGGAATGGTTACATTAGAATGATGTAAAGTGGAGTGACATACAGCGGAGTAGTGTGCATTGCAGTGCCATACACTGAAATAGGGTAGGGTGGAATGTTGTAGAGTACAGTGGCATATATTATAATAGCGTAGAGTGGAATGGCGGAAAATGGAATGGCATGTAGTAGAGTCGCACACAGTGGAGTTGCGTATAGTGGAGTAGCAGAGAGTTTATTGGTGTATATTGTGGTGCTGTGCAGTGTAGTGGGGTATGTATGTACTAGAAATTTTGGAGGACTGTAAAATATGGTGTGCAGGGTAACGTAAGTCAGCAGCTTATGCTGCATTGCGTTTTGGTACATGTACAAAGCAAAGCTGTGTGAAGCCTAGTGAGTTTATCTAGTTTGGTGAATGTTATGTAAGTTTTGCATTGCCCTTACAACAATTTGTGTAATGCAAAAGTAATGCAATCAAATCCCTCCGCTAGTGATACATTATGCCATGATATACAGCAGTAAGTTAATGGTGTATTGTGGCACATAGCAGTACCAAGGCAGTGTATAATTCGCTAATGTCTGCCTTTACAAATTTAAAAGGCAGCCATAATCCTTTGAGTAGCCTTTTGGATTGTTGTGGCTTGAGGCCTTAAACATAGGTAAATTGTAGGTTTTATTGTTGTTCCCAACTTATTAACATTTTTTAATAGTAGAAATAGGTATGGGAATTTTTAAAATACATTTTTATTTTAACCAGTTGATACAGTGGCACGGTAATACCTAGCACATACCTTGATTTTGTAAGATGTATGTGCTTAAAAAAAAAATTCAATAGCCCAATAATTTGTGGGCATTATCACAGTAATGAGCACATTTTATTTTGACATATTAAAATATGTAAAAAATTGTAAGGACAATCTAGTACACCATGGCCCAAATTTAAGAGGGCCTAGCTCCAACCATTGCCACATTAGCGTCATTATTTTTTACACCAATGCGGCGATAGTGTGGCCAAAATGCTCTGTCATATTTAAAAAGTGGGGCAATGCATCATTGCACCACTTTGTAAACCCTGTGCCACATTATGCCTGCTCCAGGCATAAGGTATGCAAGGGGGGAGTTCCCCCGTAAGGAGGCCCACAAAATCCACAAGATTCCACTGCATCATTTTTAGCTTAATTTTTAATGCCTGCACAGAGCAGGCGTTAAAAAGAGGCACACCATTATTTATAATGGGCCTCTATGTACTTTGCAGGATTAATGGCACACACATAGTGGTATTAGGGGTGCACAATGGGCCACACGAAAAGTGGTGCTTCATGACATGGAGCGCTGCTTTTCTTAAATCTGGGTCTATATATGTAAAATATTGTCTATTAAAGTGTTTTTTCAATTTCTTTTTACATTTCTTATGTAAATACCACATTACTACTTTTGTTGTAGTACATCGTTACTCCGTAATATTTTTTTAATGGATATACAATTTTATAATTATATTTTCCTACCTAGTACTACCTAAAGTAAGTGGTAATTAGTTGGGAACATATATAAAACTTAATACTTATCAATATTTAGGGCCCTAAGTTACAAAACCAACACCCTCAATGTGGCCTTAAAACAAAATGGGTGCTTGAAATTTTTTGCAAAGGCAGTCATTATCCAATCAGGTGATACCTCAAAACTACCTCAAAAGTTCTGCGCTAACAGATATCACTAAGTTTAAAATACTAATAACTCTAAAATACTTACCTTTTTAGTAACACCCACAAAAAGAGCCATCTGCACACAATAATGTTCAATCCTGCCGAATTTCATCAAAATCTGCCTGACAGTTTTTGCGCTACATGAAATACAAAATTCTATGTAAAATGTATTGGCTCCAAGTATGTTTTGGGACCCCCTTTTATTTTTTGCACCCCCTTGACCAAACACTGCCAAACTTTCAAGCCTTCACCAATAATGTGTGCAATAGGTCTGCAAATCATTGTGAACATTTGTCAAAGTTACTGAACTACAAAAAATCTGAACAATACCTACCTCTGGTTAACTCCAACTAAAGTGGCGGTTGCCTTTGGGTAGTTATAGTTAGGATTGCTTTTCCATAGACAAGGAATTTTTTTGGTTTGCTAATAATTTTGGCACAGTTTGACGAATCTTCGTGAAACTTTATCAAAAAAGCAAATTCACTTCAGCTCCTTCTTGAAAGTTTTTAGGCTGATCGTTCAAGTGGGGGCTGAGAAAAAAGGGGTTTCCCAAAAGCAACTTTCCCCATGCTTTTTCCATACACTTTTTGGGCAGTGCTACCACAAAAACTGCTGAAAGCAATTACACCAAATTTGGCAGGAAGCTAGATCTTGGTTCACAGATTGTGCTTTTTGTGATTTGGTGTAAAATCTCAAAATGACAAGTGCTATTTCCTAAAATAATGATATGGGGAGAAGGCATCAGTAATGCTCCACTACCCAGGCAATTTAGGGCCCTAGGGAACCCATCTCATAAGGTTGGGTATTTTTAAGAGGAGGGGACGTGCTGATCACCTCCATGAGCTGATGGTGGCCCTGATGACCCCATCCAACTGGGGCTGATTTTGTTAAAAAAGGGAAGGGTCTGTGTGGCCCCCACAACTGAGCCTACTTAGGCTGCAGGATCCCATCCCCTGGGGCCAAAATGTAGAAAAAGGTAGGGGGGCTGCACTGCCCTCCTCCTCAAGCCCTAAAAAGGTCCTTGGGACCCTAACCTCCAGAGCTGTTACTTTAATTACAGTAGAGTGGTACTTGGTCCTCTCCCTGACACTATATTTGCCCCAGGGATCCCATCCCCTGGGGCTGGCTCACTTACTGTTCTCGGGGAACCCACCCCACGATACAGTAGTTTCCTTGCCCTCACTACCACAGGCAAGGAAACATGTGTTAGCTCCCTTCTGGGGGGAGGATTTTTAAATTTCCCACCAAATGGGAGCACCCTTTAAGGGCCTGATTTAGGGATTGGCAGATGGAGTCCACCATATTACAATTTCCATAGGATATAATTGAATCGTAATATGGCAAACCGGATATCCATTATGTTGTGTACGGGCCTGATTTCGAGTCTTGTGGTCTCAAGGTCGCCAGACTCACAGTGGTGGTCAGAACATCGCAGCTGTGGTGGTCCAACCGCCACATTACGATTCAGTCCGTCGGACCACCATCTCCACCAGGACCTCTGATCCCTATGGGCTGATGGTGGTCTTGATTGTGATCAGCCAGGGCGGCACTGAAGTCAACGCCACCCTCCTGACTAGCCACATTCTCTGCCAGCCTTCAGCCACCAGGAAAAGGCTGCTGGGGAACAAGTGCTGGAGGGTACAGGGGGGGCCCCGGCACTGCCTACAACATTGTTGTGGGCAGTGCAGGGGGCCCCTCCCCAGCACCGTCAGAATGCGCACTACTTGTGGAGCCGAGTACAATGCTGCTGCATGTTTTCCACTGGGCTGAAGGTTTCCGCCAGTCAGCCCAGTGGAAAACTCATGATAGGGTGGGTGGGGAGACAGCCAGGTCCGCAGCAGCCTCCTCACCACGGGTCTGGCGGTCGGGGTTTGCCAACTCACAATCAAGCCCTAAGTCTGCTCCTGCAGGCTGAGGGCTTAGAGGCCCATATTGCTCTTGTCCTGAGGGAGCAGCCTGAATAGCTGTTTTTTCCATGTGAGTAATGCCAGCCCTCACACAATGCGGGGAGCTGGCTGGTCTGTGGGGTCCCTGGGGCTCCTCTCACAGTCCCCAACGAGTAGTATGTGGGTGCCACAGGTGGGCTTTTGGGCACCTACCTCTGTCCTGGGGAATGGAGACCGCAGAGCCTAAGGAGGCTCAGGGAGGGGGACCATTCAGCTCCTCCCCTTGTATGTGTTTTTGTCTATGGGGGTGAGGTCTCCTCGGCCCCAAAAGACTTGGGAAGGGGGCCTCAAAGCCCCTCTAACCTTTTAAATTTGACTGAACCCTGGTGGATAGGATCTCCAGGGCCTAATGAGGCAGAAGAGCTGTGCAGACACCCCCCTCCCCTTTTTATGTTTTTTGGCCCCAGTAGATGGGGGTCCCTGGGGCTGAGAGGACTCTGGGTGGTAGACTGTGTGACCTCCCTCCCATTTATTTTATTGTACTTGGCCCTGGGGAATGGGGGTACCCAGGACCTGATAAGGCTCATGGAGTGGGGCTGCATGGCACCCTCCTCTTTTTTATTAGATATTGCCCCAGCAGATGTGGTCCCCGTGGCCCATTAAGGCTCTGGGAGGGGGGCCATGGAGCCCCCTCCCCATTTTTGTTAAATTTGGCCCCGTGGGATGGGGTCCCTGTGGCCCATTAAGGCTTGGGGAGGGGGGCTGCACACTCCATCTCCTTAAAATAAATGTTTTTGCCCCTGGGGATGTGGTTCCCAGGACCTAAAGGCCAACCCTAATCTTTGCCAAAGGATGCGCATAGCGTTGGTTTGGCAGCCCCTGGGGGCTGACTGCCTTTGGGCGGATCAGCCACAGGGCCTGACCACAGTTAGGTGAAAGGTTCAGTAACAATGTAACATTTTAAACTAAAGAAAAATCTGAAACTCATCAGTTATAGCTCTAGTCATCTCAAGAAACTATATCTCGTGTCCTCAGGTAACTATAACTCACACCCTCACCATGCACTGCTAATTACCTCATATACTACTTCACTCATGACATCTTCTATAACATCATTGATAATGTCACTGGAACATTTGCAATGAAATTATTGATGAAAAAACTATGGATGGTGGGAGTCACAGATATATGTGTGTGTGTCTATATGTGTATATATTTTGTCAACAAAGCAATTACCATAAGAAAACACATGACCCTAAGAATAACAGGTGAAACATATTCTCCACTGACGTTTTTGCACACAATAAAGTATACCTGTAGATTTTACAAGATTTATATTTTTTACATAATTCACCTAAAAAAACTAAAAAGTGATCTTCCAAAACTAATGCAGCTACCCAAATACTCTGAAAGAAAGCAATATCAACTATATTAACTAAGATAAAATTCAAAATTCAAATGAAACCTCTCATTGAAAAACAACAGTACTCAGCTTATAAAATAGTATTTAAAATAATAAAATAAATATATTAAAACTAAGTAAAACAAAGTCTTATAACAATTTTAAAAAAATGAAACTAAACTGCAATTTTAAAAATATTATAACTAATCTATTACCAATATTAGGAAAACTCTTCAAGTTCAGAAGGATTTGATTTACTATTCTCACTTCAATCTAAGCAAAAGTAGGAAAACAGTTGGACTTCGGAGGGGTTAGATTTACTATTCCCAGCCCAGTCTGAGCAGCAGTAGGAAATTTTTTAGACTTGGGAGCAGTTACATATACTTTTCTCACTGCAATGTAAGCAACGGTAGAGAAACTGTTGAAATTATAGTTTATTTATAAAATGCATCCAGTATAATATTAACAAAATCAAAAAATCAAAATAACTGATACAAATTAAGGAGTTAAAATTAAATTCCCTTCATATAACCCAAAGGAACACAACCAACCCCCAATTTTTTTATTTATTTAAATGAAAATATTATGTACATCAAACAAATAGAATAAATTAAAAGCTACCTTTTACAAATATTATTATTAAAACATACTTACCAGTAAGTAATACATCAATCAAGGGGGGTGTGACCGGGATGGCGACCGCAACGAACGCTTGCTGAAGAGCTCCACGCCGGGCCCATTATTGATCCTGATTTTCAAGGCTACCGAGACCATCCACTGCGATTGTTACTGGCGCGCAAGGGTCCCAGTGACTCTTGGGAGGCATCTGGCAGCTCCAGAGTGTAACGAAGGCAGAAGACACTGCACGATAGGGCTTTGTTCGTTGAGGGCCTCAGGCGTGGAGGAGACAATGCTGCCTGTACTTCCGGGGGAGCACCAAACCACTGGGGCCTGGCTGGGAAGGTGAGCACAACAGACATGAGCGCAGTGGAGACTGAGGGCACCTCATAGTAGGACCTTGTTGCAGCAGACTGCTGGAGCAGCCGGTGGACGGTATGGTGCTGTCCGCAACATTGGAGGGGCCTCGCACCGCCCAGACTCGGCTGAGCGGGTCAGTGCTGCAGGTCTGTGCCCGGTGGCAGCAGAGCGCACCATGCAAAAGGTCCCTGTCTACTTTAGAAAACTGGTGTGGCCCAAGGAGTGCGTGGAGCTATCGGCCCCATCAAAGAGGTCCTGACCCATCAGGATCCAGCTGAGCAGGTAAGTGCGGTGGAATCTGAGTGTGCGGCTCTCCCATCCAAGTGTTTGACAGACCTTGGCTGGCAGCACAGGGCTGGCTGTTTTGTCCCGTCGTCTTGGGGGTGTTGCTGTTGGGTCTACACCGGCCACAGCCCTCGAGAGTACCACTGAACTTCCTCACCTGGTCCTGCAGGCCTGCCACTGATGAGACCCTACTGCATTTAACACATTGGCTTCTCATTAAAAGCAGCATTAGGAGGGGGTCTCAATACTTACCCTGCAGTGGGCCGCTCCATCAGTGCACTGCGACCCTGTTGAACACTGGGGGATATGGCTGCAGTTCAACCACCACATGAGTTTTCCACGGGGAGCCTCCATCACTGTAGGGGGACTATGATGACTACACAACTTCGGACACTGTAGCACAAACCTCTTCAGAGGACCTGCGGGGAGGGGAAGCAGTATGATGTTATCAGGCTTGCCATATCGTGCTATCAGTGTACCAGGATGTGCTACTACATGGCCGGAGGAGGGCTGTATGTATAATAATTACTTTTCTGAGCACTGACTCAGCTTTTGTTGCCCATGGAAATGGGTCTGAACTTAATACATACATCACCGCAGACCTGAGGGCCCCCTTCCGTGAGTATGTACAGGACCTATCTGATGGTACCCTAGCTGCAGCAACTCCAAGTTGTAAGGGCCTGATTCACTACCCACAAGACTGTGCACCTTCTTATGAACGTATTGCCCTAAACATTTGATGTTGGGTGACCACGAGTAACCCCCTTGTGCCTGCTGGCATCTTTCTCTGTGATGTGGGATGGAGTTACTGTATTGGGCTGCTTTTCGTTGCCCTGTTTTGATCTGGAACTTATTGCTGGACAAAATGCTGTTTTTCAGCGTACACTATGAATATACCACTGCTGATAAGTAAGGGTTATTACGGGTTGGATGGAGATGCTTGGGATCTGGGCGAGATACAACCACACCGACACTTATACACTGCATCCCACACCACCATATTATGACATGGAACGTGCGGGCATGGCCACTCCAACCAAATGTGACAGAGTGGATACATATCTTAGACATCAACATGTACATGTGGCCATGCTCCAGGAAATGCACCTCACGGCTTCTGAACTGGACTGTCTTTGTGCTAGGTGGCGGGGACTAGTGTTTGGTACTGACATGTCAGCATACCCGTTGGGGGTGCTTATTTGGATAGCCCCTGAAGTCCCCTTTGCCTGACTGCCCAAAGAGTGGACACAGATGGCCAATATGTAATTCTGGAGGGCATCTTAGATGACATCCCCGTCAACCTGGTGGTAATACATACCCCTCATGCCAATCAGACAGGTTTCCTTGATGTCCTCACTCCAACGCTACTTCGGGATCCTGCTACACTCTGCGCTGTGGGGGCAGACTTTAAATGCATCCCAGACTTGCTGCTCAATCGTTCTTACCCCCCTTTAACCCACCAATTTACTCACTGGCATACACGTGTGCAGCTACATGACTTATGGCATATGACCCACTACACGATCGTGAGTACTCGTTCTACTCACTGGTTCATGACTTACACATGAGGGTCGATCTCTTTCTGTTTACTGATCAGACTGGCCCTTTTGGAATATCTCTCTTGATCACTCTCTGATAATTGTCTATTGTTACTAACCACAGATTGGCGCAAACAAAGCCCCACTATACTGACTTGGCGACTCCAACCCCAGTCACTCTCAAATCCTCCCTACTGTGACCCTTTGTTACAATGCCTTACTGACTATTTTGAAGGAAACACTGGCTCAGCCTCCTCCTGCACCCTGAAATGGGATGCCCACAAGGTAGTGGTCCATGGACATTGTATGGCGTCCTCTTGGGGTATCCGAGGCCAATTGGCTGACGATCTTACCGCCATTGAACATGATCTATGGCTGTTGGAGACCAGGGTCATGACCCAAATGGAGTCAACGTTCCAACTTCGCCAGCTGCACAAGTGTCGCAATGAAGCGGACTAATCCCTCAGTCACCATGATTTTCAGAAGCGGATGGCCATGCAGCATGCTAATGGGGACCGCTCGGGAAAATTACTTGCTTTGTTTCTCCGTGAGGAGCAGCATGGTGTTCCTATTGTTGCGCTTCACCTTGCTAACAGTATTATGCCCACTTCTTAGCTAGCCATTAATGACGCATTTCACGCCTACTACTAAGAATTGTATGCAAAGTCTGTTCTCTCAAACCATGACTGTGTTTTTGAGTTTTTATCTGGGACATCTCTTCCCGGACTCCCTGTCTCACAGTGGGATGCCAATGAGGAGCTCCTTCAAGTCGATGTGATTCATTTGGCCATATCCCAGATTACCAGGCACGGATGGTCTGCCAACTGAGTATTATGCTACCTTTTCTGCCACAATCACACAGCACCTTTCCGAGGTGTTCCAGGAAGCCCAAGCCTGGGCTGATTACCGGACTCACTCCATAAAGCCATGATATTGGTCCTACCCAAACCGGGTCGGGACCCATTGGATGTCAAGTCATATGGCCCCGTTTCACTACTGAATCTTAGACTGTAAGACATTGGTTGAGGTCTTGGTGAGCCATCTACTTCCTGTCATTCACAAGTTAGTCCATGCCGATCAATCGGGATTTATACCGGCTGTAGCACCTTCCTTAATATAAGACATCTGCTGGGACTCATTCACAAGACCCCCCCAGATGCCCTTGATGGCTGTGCCGCTGGACATTGAGAAAGCCTTCGACACTCTTGGGTGGAGTTTCCATTTTTCACTCCTTACAAATATGGGATTCGGGCCTCAGTTTCTGAGATGAAGTTGCACCTTGTATATGGACCCTGAGGTTAGGGTGAGGACTGGCCAGGTGATATCAGAAGGTTTTGCTATTCAAAGAGGAACGCATCAGGGGTGTCCATTGTCTCTGTTTATTTTTACACTAGCCATGGAACCTCTGTGCTTGCCAACTGCGAGATCGGGCAGGGGCCCGGGGAGTTCCTGAATTAGGCTCCCATCATATTATCTCACTGTACATGGATGATGCACTAGTTTATCTCTGTGATATTAAGGCCACACTTCCTGACCTTATGCAACTCTTGTCGAAGTTTGGTGACGCTTCGGGCTGCAGGTGAATTGGTCCAAATCATGTCTGTTCCCTTTTGCACCACATCCCCCATCATGCAAGGAAGTAATGACTGACATGCACCTCCGGTGGAATTATGACTCCTTTAAGTACCTGGGAGTAAGTATTTATCACACAGTGAGGGACCTCCGAGAAGGCAACCTTGATAAAGCAGTTGCCATTATTTGCCGTTCCCTCTCCTTTTGGAGGTCATTGCCCTTGTCACCCTTGGGACGTGTTGCTGTGTCTAAGATGCCAATACTGCCCAGATTTTTATACTTCTTTGCACCACTGCCCATAGTAGTGATTCCGCATGCCATCTTTCGGATACTCAATGACCTCCTGCTTGAGCTCATACGGAGCGATGGCCATCACTGAGTGGCATTGACTAAACTTCAGAGACCACTGTTGAAAGACGGGCTGGGAGCCCCCAACTTTAAGCTCTATTGCGCTGCGGTGTGATTGCAGTGGGCAATTGCCTGGTTGTGCTTTGCTAACTGCCTGTAATTGCCCCAAGTGCAAGCAATGCTCAGTGTTTACACCCGGCTATCGGATTCACCCAAACCCTACCAGCATGTCTCACACCAAATGAAGGTAGTCCACACAAGTTGGCATCCCTTTGTTCTGCCCCAGGACCCCGCCTCCCATTCTCATTGGAAATCCCTGTGTGGGACATACCTAAACTGAAGGGGATGATACGGGCTGCCTACTGAGATATGTATTTAGCTGTAGGAGTCACACACATGGGGGATCTATACTTAGAGGGCCGCCCTTATGATGTTCCACGACGTCACTGAGACACACTCTATTCCATCTGGACAATTTCCCACCTACTACACATTACAACATGCACTGTGAAATTCCTGGGAAGCAGAGAACAGGGAACCTCCCACGTCACCGGTATTACATGCTATAGGCACACTACACGCTATCACCACTCTTTATATGACCTTACATGTGACTACACGGAGTCTCATGGTGAAAGCACGCACCAAATAGGATGCAGTGCTTCTGCTGATACAGATGGGATTAGAGTGCTCCACTTAATAAAAGGGGTTTCCCGGAGCCCTAAATTCAGGTTCACACAATTTAATTATGTCCATCAGGCTTATTTAGACCCCTATCACATCAAATGCATGTTCTCCCTGCTCTCCCCTGGGTGCCCATGCTGTACATTGCCGTTAGCGGGATTGCATCACATGGTGTGGGATTGTTCGACATTACAACCCAATTGGCACAAAGTGACTGAAATTGTAACGGAATTGACTACACATTTCCTTCTTCCCACACCTGCTTCTGGCTTATTGGGTCTTTGTCCACGAAAAAAGGGTGATAAGTATCTCCACAGATTCATTGATCTTATCTTTCTACTGTTTAAGTGTAAAGTGTCCCTGTCGTGGAAATCACCAGCCCCCCATACCTTCAGCAGTTGCTTTGTGATTTGCTGACATGGACACGCACAGAGGCGCACACTATTCAGTGGTTACGAGCACTCAGAATCATCCATTCTGGGGGGAGAGTGCTGGGAGACCTTTCTACTGAATGTAGAAGCTAAGAACGACTTCCATCCTCCCCGACAACTGCATTGACCCATGATGCATGACCATACACATATGTAGAGATGCTCATAATTTCTTTAGCGTTTCCTGCCTCCAGCTACTGCCCATGCTCCTTAAATCCTCCCATTGGATACACTCTCTATCCCTGGACAAAATCTGGTTTATCTCACACCACATGTAGTTTAATGAGCCTGTTACTCTATGTTTGACTGTTATATGGTGTTTATTGCCGGTATTTATATGTCTGTTTCTGTAACTGTACTCAGACGACAACCAAATGACTTTTGTTCTAATGCATATTAACCCGAACCGCTTATAGCAGCAAGTCATTTATTGCTGCAATGATTGTACCCGATATCTCAGATATCAAATATAAACCAATAAACATATGTTAAAAAAGTAATGAATAAAATACAACAAAGCAACAAAAATACATAATTAAAATACAAAAAATTAATTATCAATAAAAAATAATTAAGTATATCAATTAACTTAAAAAATATAATTTCAAAAACTTCCCATCCTACACACTTACGAACAACCCACTACTAAAATATAAAATACTAAAAAAGTATGAAAATTAAAAAATAGGCTATCATGTGCAAGCTAAATTTAAAGAAGTATTATAGCAATAAAAAAATAAACAAATTAAAAAATATTGATTATGTATGTAAATGTTTAATTTACAATAAATAATGTATTAACATTTAAACTAAATGGTGTACAATCTAACTTCCAATCCTGTCCCCCTACAAACCCAACAAGCTGCTACTAAGATATAAATTACTAACATAAATTGAAAAATGTAAGTAAAAAAGCAACACATTTAACTTTAATAAAATAACAGTCAAACAATTTATTATTTTAATGTTTAATTAGTAATACAATAAAATAATTAACATTAAAACTGTCAATTATAACTTAATTAGCTTACCACTTTATTTCCCAATGCCCAGCAGCCTTCTGCTAAGTTATCAATTACTAATTAAATTACATTTTCAAAATTGCTAACTAAATTTTAAAAAATGAATAACAATTATAATAATACTAGCAGTTGAAATTAACACTCACTTATACATATTAAATAAAAAATACTTATTGCGACTATATTAAATTAAATGATATGCAATGCAACAATATTCCTAAAAACTGTTTTGATGTAGAAAAAATGATATTCTTACCTTGAATATTCTGTTCTACGAAATTTTGGTAGTCAAAATCTTTTTGACACACTATTCATGTCTTATTATTAATCCGATATTTTAGTTATACACTTTATACAATGCTAGTATGTGCCATGCCCCAAGACCCACCTGAGTCTCTTTCTCACTCTGTGTTGGTTATTCTCATTGTGGTTAAGAGCATTTTCCAAATCAAGTACGCTACATGGGTTATTAAGCATGATTATCCAGAAAATAGGCCAGACAATGTTAAAAAAAGAACATAATGACAATTCAGTGCAAGTTATTGTAGTGAAATCTACCACTAGATCACTATCAATTGTGGTCCTCCCTTGGGCATGGCACAGAGAATGGGCTTGCCATTATAAAACAAATCCTGATGTATGTGCACTGTGAAGGTTGTATACGACCCCCCTTGCTGCTTGATACATGCACACCATTGAATTCCTGGTATCACTCATTATTACAGACTGTGACCATATGCTTGTTTTCAAATGAAGGAGAGGTGGTCTTGGGGGGTAATTTTCGTCCTAGAAACTGGAGTATAGTGTGTGATCGTGGCCAAATTAATTTTCTCTTCCTACTGTTGAGTTGTCTTATCTGCCAAACTTGGGACAAATTAAAAAAAAGGGTACGGTGCTCATAGTCAGAGCAATATGGCATTGTTGGCCAAGGAGTCCACGAGTAAGCAATAGTAACCTGTCACTCAGTGAGTTATTTACCTATCCCAGTAAATATCGACAACTCAGGATGTGTTTTACCATGTGCAACACTTAGCTCCCATTCCTTGTAATATGTGGAATTAAACTCTGATTTTTGGGTTTCCGTGCCAAGTTCTGCATACTCCAGAACACGCAGCATGTTTTTCTTCTAGTAAATTGCAGCAGATTTGATCTGGACAAATTAACTAGGAGAGATCTGTGGGATGTGTGAACTACTGCTATACTTAGAATCACAATCTCTGAGCAGACAGGAATTTTTGCAGGGGTTAGAATTTATCACGGCACTTGCAATGAGCGTGGCTCTCTGAAGCAATAACACTTTGCCGCAGTGACTGGTGTGGGTCTGTCAAACAACACCTATGAATTATCTTTATACACTGGCGTTCCTCTGGCTAAATATCTTATATATTTTAATGCTGTATATGTATAATGGGAAATTCCCAATCATTTCTTCTTTCACTTATACCATTTCACATTGCTTTTCCACAATGAACATCTGCATTTTACCTCCTGTTCTTTGCCTAACATGCTCTAATTCCAGGAAGTATCACCGACAGTGGCTTCCTCAGAGCTCTCTAGTTATGGCTTACTTGCTGCAATACTCAGCACAGTTAACTCACAGTCCACTCCACACTAATAGAAAGGTCAGGGAAGCGAAGGCAGCATGAGAATATTGATTGAAGGTTTAATGTTGAATTGGTATAGTTATTGCTAGCTGTCATTAGTTAGTCATTTGCTTAGGGCATTCCTGTGACTTGTTTGACCTCATGGTGCTACACTTAGTCAATGTTGTTGATGGCCTGGTCTTGCATGCATGGTTGCAAGTGTATGCATGTATGTAGGTTTAATTTTGTATAATTGTTTATGATACTCTGAGCAAGTCACAGATTATTAACCTTATAGTGACATGAATGAATGAAAGTCTTCACTTGGGTTAGAACTATCAGTGACATGAATGAATGAGAGTCTTCACTTGGGTTAGAACTATCATTGGCTTTCTGCAGCCTAGTATTATAACTAACCCTGTATTGTATGGTTCCACTCCCTAGGAACATTAACTCAAATCACAACATCAAGAGAAGTTCTTTGAGGAAAAAACTTTTCATTAACGGACTGAACTCCAGGACACAGTGCCTTTCTGTCACTCATTTAACTCAAAGACAACGATGGAGGTCCATCTGTAAGAGGTATGGGGGATCGGAACCAAAATTATTGCACTGGAATCCAGTGATGAAAAAGTTTAATTTCAAATACTACCACGAAACAAAGCGTTTAATTATATCACACACACCCTTAAAAAAATGCTCTAGTGGCTTATTGTAGGAGGCAGGCCTGGCTTATAGTGGGTACCTTGTGGTACTTACACCCTGTGCCAGGTCCAGTTATCCCTTAATAGTAGAATATAGGTGTTTTTAGCAGCTTAGGCTGATAGAAGGTAGCTATGGCAAAGCAGCTTAGGCTGAAATAGGAGACATGTAAAGCTCCTACTATACCACTTATATCATATAGCACAATATCATAAGAAAATACAAAACTCAGAGTTACTAAAAATAAAGGTACTTTATTTTTATGACAATATACCACAAGTATCTCAGTGAGTACCCTTAGTTAGAAGGTAAGTAATATACACAAGTTATATGTACACAAACCCAAAACAGGTAAGTAATAGTAAGAAAAGTAATGCAAACAGTGTAGAATTACAATAGGATGCAATAGGTGAACATAGGTCTAGGGGCAACACAAACCATATACTCCAAAAGTGGAATGCGAATCACGAATGGACCCCAGACCTATGGGAGCTTGTAGAGGGTCGCTGGGACTGTAAGAAAGCAGTCAGGGTGTCCAAGATACCCCACCCCAAGACCCTGAAAAGTAGGAGTAAAGTACCCCTACCACCCCAATAGGACACAATAGTCGTGATAGGGGGATTCTGCAAGAACCACAAACACCAGCAAAGCACTGAAGACAGATTCCTGGACCTGAGGACCTGCAAGGCAAGGGGACCAAGTCCAAGAGTCGCGATAGTGTCCAGGGGGGGCAGGACCCCGGGAAACCCCGGATGAAGGTGCAAGAAGGCTGCCTCTGGATGGAAGAAGCCTAGGATTCTGCAACAACGAAGAGAGCTAGGAACTTCTCCTTTGGATGGAAGATGTCCCACGGTGTGCTGGAGGTTGCAGAAGTGTTTCCACGCAGAAATACTGCAAACAAGCCTTGCTAGCTGCTAGGGTTGTGGTAAAGGTTTTTGGGTGCTGCTGGAGACCAGGAAGGACCAGTATGTCGCCCCTTAGAGGAGGAGACAGAGGGGGCGCTCAGCAACTCAGAGAGCCCCCACAGAAGCAGGCAGCACCCGCAGAAGTACCAGAGCAGGCACTTAGAATATGTGTGAACCGGAGCTGGCTCAGAGTCACAAAGGAGGGTCCCATGACGTCGGAGTCCAACTCAGAGGGTTGAGCACTGCAGGACGGAATGCTGGGGACCCAGGCTAGGCTGTGCACAAAGGAATCCTTGGAGAAGTGCACAAAAGCCAGAGCAGCTGCAAATCACGCAGTAAACAGGTTTGCAGTCTAGCGTGGGGAGGCAAGGACTTACCTCCACCAAACTTGGACTGAAGGATTACTGGACTATGAGGATCACTTGGATATAGCTCCTGTGTTCCAGGGACCACGCTCGTCAGGATGAGAGGGGAACCAGAGGACCGGTGATGCAGTCTTTTGGTGCCTGTGTTAGCAGGGGGAAGAGTCCGTCAACCCATGGGAGATTTCTTCTTGGCTTGCAGTGCAGGGTTAAGGCAGACAGCCCCCAGAGCATGAACCACCAGGAAACAGTCAAGAAAGCGGGCAGGATGAGGCGCTACAATGTTGCTGGTAGTCGTCTTGCTACTTTGTTGCGGTTTTTGCAGGCGTCCTGGAGCAGTCAGCGGTCGATCCTTGGCAGAAGTCGAAGAGGGAAGTGTAGAGGAACTCTGATGAGCTCTTGCATTCGTTATCTGAAGAATTCCCCAGAGGAGAGACCCTAAATAGCCAGAAAAGGAGGTTTGGCTACCAATAAAGGAGGATTGGCTACCAAGAGAGGTAAGAGCCTATCAGAGGGGGTCTCTGACGTCACCTGCTGGCACTGGCCACTCAGAGCAGTCCAGTGTGCCCCCAACACCTCTGTTTCCAAGATGGCAGAGGTCTGGGACACACTGGAGGAGCTCTGGGCACCTCCCCTGGGAGGTACTGGTCAGGGGAGTGGTCACTCCCCTTTCCTTTGTCCAGTTTCGCACCAGAGCAGGGCTGGGGGATCCCTGAACCGGTGTAGACTGGCTTATGCAGAGATGGGCACCATCTGTGCCCATCAAAGCATTTCCAGAGGCTGGGGGAGGCCACTCCTCCCCAGCCCTTCACACCTATTTCCAAAGGGAGAGAGTGTAACACCCTCTCTCAGAGGAAATCATTTGTTCTGCCTTCCTGGGCTGGGGCTGCCCAGACCCCAGGAGGGCAGAATCCTGTCTGAGGGGTTGGCAGCAGCAGCAGCTGCAGTGGAAACCCCGGAAAGGCAGTTTGGCAGCACCCGGGTTCTGTGCTAGAGACCCGGGGGATCATGGAATTTTCACCCCAATACCAGGATGGTATTGGGGTGAAAATTCCATGATCTTAGACATGTTACATGCCATGTTCGGAGTTGCCATTGTGACGCTATACATAGGTAGTGACCTATGTATAGTGCAAGCTTGTAATGGTGTGCCCAGCACTCACAAAGTTCGGGGAATTTGCTCTGAACGATGTAGGGGTACCTTGGCTAGTGCCAGGGTGCCCACACACTAAGTAACTTGGCACCCAACCTTTACCAAGTGAGGGTTAGACATATAGGTGACTTATAAGTTACTTATGTGCAGTGAAAAATGGCTGTGAAATAACGTGGACATTATTTCACTCAGGCTGCAGTGGCAGGCCTGTGGAAGAATTGTCTGAGCTCCCTATGGGTGGCAAAAGAAATGCTGCAGCCCATAGGGATCTCCTGGAACCCCAATACCCTAGGTACCTAAGTACCACATACAAGGGGATTATATGGGTGTACTAGTGTGCCAATGAGAATTGGTAAATTTAGTCACTAGCCTGCCGTGACAAATTTAGAAAGCAGAGAGAGCATAAACACTGAGGTTCTAGTTAGCAGAGCCTCAGTGATACAGTTAGGCACCACACAGGGAACACATACAGGGCACATACTATGAGCACTGGGGTCCTGCCTGGCAGGATCCCAGTGACACAAGGACTAAAACAAACATACATACAGTGAAAATGGGGGTAACATGCCAGGCAAGATGGTACTTTCCTACACTTATGCTAAAAGTAATGTTTTAATTGACAAACTTCTACATCACCTTTAAGGCTCTTCACTAGTAAACCTTCATACATTTTATCCTTTTTTAAATATGTCAGGTGCCATATTGTGTACAGTGCCCCTGGGGTGCAACTGACATGTGTGCCTATGTTTTCACTCCTGTTTGCTGTAGTATTACAAAAGAAGCCGTACACATGTGAGGACACTTCTGTAATATAGATAGCAGTAGTGCACATACAGAGCCGGCACTAACTTAAGAGGCTGTTCCTTCATTTGCATGGGGCTGTATCACTAATTTCTCCATGCAAATGAGAGAAACACTTTCCCTCAGCACTTGTGTTGTATTTTGGATGTGGGTGCACATGCAGAGAGGCTGACAGAGCAGCACCAACCGTGTGCTACAAAATGTTGGCACACCCTCAGGGCCTCATTACGAGTTTGGCGGTCTTTTCAGAAGACCACTGTGGTGGCGGCTGCCAAAAGACCGCCATGTTGGCAGTCATCCCACTGCTGTTTTAAAAGTCACACAGTGAAGAGCACCAAAAATCAGCCAAAAATCTGATACCGCCAGGACACTGGATTGCGGGTAAGTGGAAGTTCCACCATCAGCACCTCCAGCCTACTAAAAATTCACTCACCAGATTAAGAGCCACAAATCAACACAGCGGTTCTTCCATGGCAGTAAACCATTGGTGGTGCGAAATGCCGCGGTCAAAACTCAACTTCAGGCGGAATACCACACCACACCACGTTCGACAGTTTGAATACCCCACACCTGACACACATCCACACAACCGGCACACCTACACACTGCATTATATAACACCCCCCACACAACCCACAATCCTTTACCATCTAAAAAGCCATTCCGAGAAACCGACAGCAGGCAATCACATAGAGAGAGCACCCTAACACTATAGGCATACACACACCACACGTATCACATACCACAACTCCCACATAACACACATAACCAGCACACATTTATCACGACAAGCATCCATCCCACACAACGGACCACCCACACCCCATCACTCACCCAACATTGCACCCTTACACACCCAACACCCCCCACACCATCATCACAACCACTACCATGTCCCCACCAAAGCACCCACGTTTAACTGACAAAGATTTGAGGATCATGTGGATGACATTGTCAGGGTAGAGCCACAACTGCTTGGAGCACAGATCCAGCAAACATCAATTGCCAGGAAAATGGAGAGGCAAAGAATAGTCGACAGGGTTAACTCAGTAGGCAACCATTCACACACACAAGGGAGAACATCAGGAAGAGGTGGAACAACCTATGGGGGAACGTGTATTCCATGGCATCACGCCACCAGATTGCCGTGAACAAGACTGGTGGTTGGCCCCCACCATCTCCCCCACAGTTCACATCATGGGAGGAGAAGGTCTTGGACACACTGCATCCTGAGAGCCTGACTGGAATACCTGGGGGATTGGAGTCTGGTAAGTACTCACAACATCCATGTCACACAATTGTAATGTCCTGCATGCTTCCTCACCACCCAAATACTCCCTAATTAACTGAATGTCCCACTACACCTACCTGCCAGTCATCTTATCACCGTCTCCTGCATGCCACCACCACCCTACACAGCCCAACTCCCCACACAGCCCTTGGCAAAGACACAGATATTATAGGATAATCCTATCACTACTACTCCCAGAATACACTAACCCATCAATGTGAAAACCTGGATGCATGTATGACTATTCCACTAGCTACAACAACTAGAAAGTACAACTGAGGACCAGTACATGCAACAACAGCAATGCAATGCACACCACAATGGCAAGCAAGCTCAACACAGCTACATCTCAGTGACAAATCCAAATGGCCATTGATCCTTATCCCCAACCCTGAAATAGACTGACCATGGTTTGGAAAGTAAGATGGCAGACTCCAAGCACATGCACAACATCCAAAGACAAGACTATTACCCCTGCGTACTCACATACTGTGTACACATACTGTGTACCATGGTGAAATGTGCAGCCATATTGTGTGACATCTAGCAAGCCTGACTATTCAGTAGGTAGCACAGCTGAACAGTAATGTCAAGTATCAGACAGAAACAGAACCCATCTGCAGTGCTATATGTCCCAAACCTGAATGACAGCACCTACCATGGAGTTTGAACTCATGTCACACACTTGTATGTACCACAAGGTATGCTGTGCAGCATCTGTCATTGTCATTGCAGAGAATCATGTAAAGCCACTGTATGCATCTGACAAGGAGGTAACCAAACACACTTAGTAAACTGAACTCTGTGTCTCACTCCATCCACAGGGAACCCTGCCAGTGCCACCATGGAGAGAATACCAGACACTGACAGCCCTCTTCAGGATGAAGGCCCCAGTAAAGACAACACGCCTGGATGTCTGGACAGTGATGGCCTACCTGGCCCAACCGGGACACCTGGTCAGTCAACAGCTCTCTGCCTCATCCTACCCACATCCATTCCCCTCAACATCCCAGCCAAACATATCCCACCAAGCCTGTGTCCCAAGGACTATTCAAACTATTGTGTGCCTCACAGTACAGGGACCTGAGACTAACCTTCACACCCCAGACAATGATGGTCCTGCTGACACTGGGCACACCATGCCAGGGGCACAGGCACCTGAGGATGCTGTGGGCCAGAGGATGGGGGACCCAAGTGACTCAACTTACCAGGAAACCATTTCCCAAGTCTTGGGAGCATACCAAAGTTCCCAGGACAGGATAGGCCAGATTATCACCAAGTTGGGGGAGAATCAAAGGTTACAGGGGGAATACCATCAGGAGGTCATGCAGCAGTGACAGGCACACAATGCCACCATGGCCTCCATTGCTGGGGTGCTGAGGGACATCAACACCATCCTATGTGGTTTCTCTACCCACCACCAGGCCCCTTCCACTAGCAACGTTACATCTGCCCATCTACATCAACAGCAGCTAGTGAAATGGAGGCCCTGCCAGGGGAACCACATGCCTCAGACACCCACCACCTACCTGTAGCAGAAGAGCACCCCACTTCCACCAAGACATCCAGCTAGAGCAGATGCCAGGACAAAACCCACTGCCAGGAAGTGAACCTCTCCTGATTTGTCACCCTTGTGTGCCACTGAGGCAGCCTGTTGACTGTTCTGAGACAAAACTCAATTTTGCCATAGTACAATGACGCGAGACCTATGTAACCAACAGTTCTAGCAGCTAGTCTGATGAATTCATCTACCATGTCACCACTCATCACCTTTTTGTTATTCTGTTCACATTTCTTTTGACTGTTATAAATTTTATATGCACAATAAATCACATTTGGACACAGCTACTGTATATTTGTCTTTAATGATACAACAACAAATGTAATGATTCCCAACAGTGGTCTGGTAATGACCTCCTGAATCAAACTGGCAGTGTAATGGGCATCAGACAGAGCCTCCCGCAGAAGGACACACATGACAATAGTAATGTCACTGGACAGATATCACAGAGTGAGGTTGAAATCCAGATCAACACCAGGGCACAGTCCACATACCGATCTGCAATGAGAGCATTGCAAAGAGTACCGTCAGGATGAAAGGCATGGTGCCACACAAAGCACATATGCAGGTCATTGTAGAATACCTCCTAAGCAGGGTCACCCAGATTGGACCTATACATCACCAGCCACATGGTCTTGAGAACATCCATTTTACCAGCTACCTGTCATGTACACCTCTCATGTCTGTAATACTTTTCCATTGGCTACTGTCATGAAAACCTCAAGCCATAGGTAGTAGAGCCACAGACTATATTCCACATTCAGTGCGTGAAAGGATATGAGAATATGAGAATGTAGGAAACCTAGCTCAATACTGGTCCTTCGATTAGAGAAGTGAAGGTAGGAATCTGTTGTAATAATCCATGTGAGAACTCAACCAATATTACTGTACACATTACATCATATCTGTCTGCTTCCACAACTCACACATAGGCATTGGACCTCATTACACCCTCACTGATGAATCAAGTCAGGAGTTGTGATGTCAGTAATCGACTCTTGAATGTGCATGGTCAAAACTTGAAAAGGCCCATTCAACATACCTGTATGTCACTGGAAGTACTGATTGATGAGCTCTGTCCGAGAGTCAGGGGCTCCTTCTTCCTCCGGCTCTTCATCACTTGCCATATCAGCATCTCCAGCCACTGGTCCAGCTGCCTCAACCTGATCAGCTAGCAATGGTGTTTGACGTCTCAGGGCTAGATTGTAAAGCATGCAGCAGACAACAATGATTTGGCAAACCTTGTGAGGAGAGTAGAGGAGGGCACCTCCAGATAAGTCCAGGAACATGAATCTTGCTTTTAGGAGGTCAAAAGTCTGCTTGATTACACACCATGGGGGTCATTTCGACCTTGGCGGTCTTTTGACAAGACCGCCGAGGGACCGCCGTGCTGAAGACCGCCAGTGGTGGCGGTTTTCCGCTCGGCGTATTATGACTGCTGGCAGCCCTCTGTCCTTTTCCGGACGGAGAGCCGCCAGCAGCCATACTGGCGGGCGGCGGGGAAGTGGAGGTTGCTCCACCTCCACCGCCACGTCAACAGAACACCGCCCACCGAATCACTTTCTGTGATTCGGCGTGGCGGTGTTCTGTTGACGGTGTGGTGGTGGCGGAGCAGCCCCCATGGATCCCGTCCCCTCCCGGAAGATCAACGGACAAGGTAAGTTGATCGTCCGTTAGGGGAGGGTGGTGGGGGGTGTTGTGTGATGTGTGGGTGCATGGGGGTGTGCATGTGAGTATGTAGAGGGGGTGTGTGAGTGCGTGTATGCATGAGGGGGTGTAGTGTGAATGGAAATGTGTGCGTGTCTGTCTGTATGTATGTCTGTATGGATGTGTGCGTGTATGTCTGAATGAGGGTGTGCGTGTATGACTGTGTGTGTGTCTGTTGGCATGTTTGTTCGTGTGTGTGCAGGAATGTGTGTTGGTGGTGCCTGCATGCGTGTCAGGTGTGTGTCTGTGTTGTGATGTCGAGGGTAGGGGTGGGGAGGGGGGTCCTGCTACCTTTGGGGGGTGGAGGGTGTCGGGGACAGACTCGGGGGAGGGTGTGGGGGGTGGTGGAGACCCCTATCAGTGCCAGGGAACGAGTTCCCTGGCACTGATAGTGCTTACCGCCATGGATTTCATGGCGGTTCCAAACCCCATGAAATCCATGGCGGTAAGCCGGGTCAAGATACCGCCGGCGGTCTTGTGACGGCCGCCGGGCTGGAGACCCAAGTCTCCAGCCCAGCGGTCGACTCCGCCATGGCAGTCTGATCGGAGAAGTGGCGGATGACCACGGCGGTAACCGCCATGGTTATAATTCCAATTTTTTTACAGCCAGCCTGTTGGCGGTAAAACCGCCACTTCTCCGTCAACCGCCAGGGTCGTAATGACCCCCCTTGTCCTCCAGTGGGCCTCATTGAAACTGAGTTCCCCTGGTGTGGCTGGGTACTTAACTGGTGTCAACAGCCAAGGAAGGTTTGGATAGCCAGAGTCACCTGTGAACACAATGGTAGGACAATTTAAATAATAGGATCAGTGACTGGCCATATTGTGATGACAGGTGTCATAACATTGAAACACATAACAATGCATACTTACCAAGCAGCCAGGCCCTCTCTGTGTGTAGTCGTGCCATCATGTGTGGGACATTGCTGTTCTGCAATATGTAGACATCATGCACTGATCAAGGAAACTTGGCTGTCACTTGCGAGATGTACTAGTCTGCCAGACCAGACACACCACCTGCACTTAGATAGAGTGGTAGTTCTTCTTGTTTCTTTACACTTGTTCATTGGCACTGGGAGGGATCACGGCTACATGTGTGCCACCAATGGCCCCTATTTCATGAGAAATGTGTCCCATTTCATAAAGGTCTGCCTTCACATAGGCCAAATCTGCTCTTTGCGGAAACTTGATAAAGCTGTCCAGGTGTTTCAACAAAGCACACAGTACATCCTTCAACACCAGACTAAACATGGGCTGAGACATCCCTGCTGTTAAGATGACAGTATCCTGAAATGAGCCTGTGTCCAGGTAGTGTAGCACTGACAATACTTGTTCTATGGGAGAAATGCAATAGGGATTGCGAATGGCTGGCATCAGATCTGGCTCCAACTGTCTACATAAATCCATGATGGTTTGACGATTCAGTCAAATGTCTGGATGACATGCATGTCCTCCATGGTTGCCAGGTCTACTAATGGAAGGTACACTGGTGGTTGCCTCACTCTCCTCATTGCAGGATATCTATTGAGAGGAGAAAATGTACATTGAGTCATGCAGGAGGCACACGTCTGCAACAGATGGTATTTTAGCTCACACCTAACATCAGTAGGGTATGCATAGCACTGCTAACACATGCAATACAGACCAAGGATGTGCAGATGTTACACCCTCCTTGCTTCACATTGGTTAACATGTAAGTCAGGTAGGACATGTGTAACATCTGCAAATGAACATGTGTGGGTGACTGAGTAGTCCTGCACTGATCCCACATACCTATCTGTAATCTACCTAAATGTTGCTGTGGCCTACGTACCTCTGAGTAGCTTAATACAGCTATCAACACAGATACAGCCTCAACATGTCATTGTGTCAAGATTGTCACATTATGTTACACAACCATGATGGCACAACATAGGGTTACACAGATATTTGGACGAGTAAGTGTCTGACACATTTAATAAAGCACATCCATCAATGACGTGATTGTAGTTGTATCCCCATTGTCCATTCATCTTCATTCTATAGGCTATGTGAAGGTAGCAACGGAAGGACATTCTAATTTGGTTGTATGAATTAGTATATTTGAGCTCATCATGCATTTCCATGAGGTTGACATGTGGGCATTTCACCTGTAACTCAATGGCTTTGTCCTAGAGGTCGTAGGTGCCTAGGCAGGGTTTGCCATTGAAAATGTGTAATGTCAATGCTATGTGTGCCAGTGCCCTTCCAATTACAGTGCAACATTGCTTAGCTGCTGCCTACATCGTTTCTCAATAGTTACTTGGGGCACTTCTTATGAAGAGGAAAAATCATTGCTACCCTTGGCCTAGCTGATGTGGGCACTTTGGACAGGAATAGGTTTTGAATGACTGATGAAATCAATATGAAATGGTTTAGTTTTCCCACTATTTCGAAAGCAGCCTTTTGTTTTAGTAGGATATGTTGTCAGTGTAATGGCAGTTGTGTAGGTCCATGTGTACATCATGTGTACATGTCATTTCCATGTGACAGGTGTGTTGTCAGGACTTAGGTACAGGTAATCACATGTTGGAAATGGTGTGAGTGATGTTGGTTTACTCATGCTATCAAGTCCTGCAACTGTAACTGCATGTCAGGTGGAATGGTAGGTGTCTTGTGATGTATTTTGTGGCTGCTTGAACTTTATTTGTCATGCCACTGCACTCAGTGATTGACTATGGATGTATCATGTGCTATGTAGGCATTGTAGCTGCACATGCATGTATGAAGGGATGTGGTGCATCTGTGTTTAGTGTCTGCAGATATCCCTCTGTGATTGTGAATTCTACAATCAGTTGTCATCTGAACGGGAGTCCCACTTGTTGTAGTTACTTCTGTTAACGTATCCATACTGCCATGTTTGTACTGAGGGTTTGGCCAGCCATATAATATGACTGGCAGGTGATGTGTGATCTGTGAATAGAGTAGTTTTCACTCTCAAGAGACATTACTAATGTAGATGGACTAGTCAGGTGTAGTTTCAGGACATGCTTGATGTGTTCTGATCAGTCACCTGCTCTTCCCATAGGTTATAGGTATGTGAAGAGGTATGATCATCATTGTGCTAGATATTTCTACTTCAGCCAGGGCATAATGAGCATGGCTTTACTAGTGTTCATTAGGATTACTCCTGTCATGCTAACTTATTTGGATTTGTATGTGGGTGTGAGGGCTGAAATAAAGAAGTGGATAGTAGTAACATGTTGTGACATGATATGTGTATTACCAACATAGATGGCCTAGCCAGGAGATGTTTACACACAGTGTTGCATGTTAACATGTGTGTATATGTGTGGAATGTGTTAACCCTTTCTATCCATCTCTGTCTCTCACTCCCTCTCTCTCTATGTGTGTGCATCAGCATCAGCAGGTGAGGGAGACAGGCCACAGGTGAGTTGGGATGCTGCCGGCCATGGGACCCGGAGTGCTGCGACCACTGACACCGAGGGACCCAGTGGCCCAGAGGGCGAGTGAAATGCCATGGGGGAGAATGGATCTTCTGACTCATCATCTTCGGATTCCTCCTCTATTGGACACTCCTGGCAGTGGCAGACCCTTCTGGGACTACCGCAGCACCATCTTTGTCTGCCACCCCCTTACTACCACAGCCCTCCCTGTAGCTCCCTACCCAGTTGTCTGTGCCCGCTCACCCAGGAGGGTGGACGTCTCCTTCGCCGCAGGCACCTCGGCCCCTGCCCCTGTCAGCCCTTCTGCCCTCAATGAGGAGGCTATTGACCTCCTGAGGTCGATCTCTGTGGGTCAGTCGACCATTGTGAATGCCATTCAGGGACTAGCAGCTCAAGTCCAACAGAGCAATGCATTCCTGGAGGGCATTCACAGTGCACTGGCTGGCCTACAGAGATCCTTTTAGGCTCTGGCCTCTGTACTGACAGCAGTCAGTCACCCTTTGTCTCCCATCCCACCACCTTCCTCTTCCCAATCCCACACCCCTCTTCCATGTCCCAGCCAAAGCACACAGACAAGCATGCACCCACCTCAACACCCAAGGGTTCTGCTGTCAAACACAAGCACTATAAGACCCACCATTGGCATGAACACAAACAACACCCACCTGCAGAAACTCCAACAGCTATAACCTGCACAGACTCCACGACCACCCCCACCTTCACAGACACCACACCAGACACACCTGCAGACACCACACCCACATTCACCAATACAGCCACGACTCCCACCCACAGTCAACACAGTAGCAGACCTGCAGACATCTACCCCAGTCACCACATGTGCAGGCACAACAACCACAGACACACCCACATGCAGCACATCCACCATATCTGCAGTCACCACCCCAACAGACAGACACCCATCCACCTTGACATCTCCCAGCACCTCCTCTCTCCTCCTCGGAAGACACATAAACATCCACACTCACCCACCCAACAGACACCCAGCACACACAAGCATTCATCACATGCACATGCACCCAAAACTTCCCCCAAGACACCTCTCACAACCACTTCCTCTCCCTCTACTCATAAATCCTTTTGCCATGGCCCTCCCCATGTGCAAAGAAGTTTTTCCTCTCAGAGATGAACCTTTTCCCTACTCCTCTCCCACCCAATGAGAACCCCTGAAGATCTGTGTCCCTCCCGTGTCCAGCCCTTCCATCTCCAAGTCCTCCCCTGGCCCCCCTGCAGGTACACATGGCCCTCCCCCTGCCAAGAAGTTTACCCTCCCAAGAGTTCCCAGCCCTCCCCTAAGCTTCGACCTATGCCTCCCCCTCTCAAGCCCAAGGCCAAGGATCCACCTCCGAGACCTAAACCCAACCCCCCACTTCCCTATCCCCAGAGTTGTTTGCCTGTCCCCTTGATGCCTATACCTGTGGAGGTTGTATAGCAGTCAGGAGTCAAGTAGGGACACAGGAATGTGCCATTTGTGCATGCTGCATATGTTGTTTTGGACTGGCCATTGGCCTTATGTACTTGTATATAGGTTTGCTTTTAATTATTTATTTATTCCCATACATCTGGGCCAACCAGTTGTTGGTTCCAAGATCACTTTTTTGTCCTGACTTTCATTCCTTATGGCTGTTTTGCCTTGCCTGCTTAAGTTTGTGTGTGAGTACGTTTGGTGTGTGCATTGATAGTGCTACCAGTTGTGTGTAGCCAGCATGTGTGGGTGTGTGCACTGCATTTGTCCCACTGTGATGGCTTTGTACTGTGTGGTGGGCATGTATGAGTTAGGGACATGGATTAATGTTGATATTGTGTGTAGTGATTGTGTTGACGTGTTTGTTCCAGTGTTGTGTGCTCTTATGTGGTTGTACTGTGTTTGAGTGTGTGTGTTGATTGTTCTGTCTGATCCGCTGTGATGTGCATTGACTGGATATGACGTATGGTTTGTTGTATGGATGCTTGATAGTGTGTGTTGGTTCTCTGGTGTTGTAAGGTTGTGGTGTATGTATGATTTGCCATGTGGAGGTGTGTATTGTGGGTGTATGATGGTGATTTCATGGTGTAGCAGTAGTGGTGTTGTTGTGTCATTTGGCTGTGTGGTGTGTTGTAGTGTTACACACACAGTGCTGGTGCTGTGTATCTGGGTGT
Organism: Pleurodeles waltl; assembly: GCF_031143425.1. Lineage (NCBI taxonomy): Eukaryota > Metazoa > Chordata > Amphibia > Caudata > Salamandridae > Pleurodeles > Pleurodeles waltl. The sequence goes on from NC_090440.1 coordinate 1,766,488,188, forward strand.
TGGTGTGTGTTTTGAAAGTGTGTGTGTGTGTGTGTGTATGTGTGTGTTGGCCGAAGTGTGTGTACTATGTAGGTGCGTGTGTGTATGTGGCTGTCTAAGGGTAGGTGTGTGTGTCATCATCGCCATCCATTCAGGATGTGTATGTTGTGTGTGCATCTATACATTGACGCAGCTGGTTCCAAAGTGTTTGGGTGAGCAGGAGCAGTAGGAAGACATGCATTTCAGGTTCCATGGCAGATCCAGATGGGTATGTATTCCTGAAGGTGAATGTCTCCTTTTATAGAGTTGGTTTCTGCCAGGGTTTCGGTGGTGGTGCGACCGCGGAGGGAAGCTTGGCAGGGTGCAGCCTTGTAATATGTCTGGCAAAAACATAGGCCCTCATTACAACCCTGGCGGTCGGTGTTAAAGTGGCGGTAATACCGCCAACAGGCCGGCGGAAAAAAAAAGGGATTTGGACCCTGGCTGTTACCGCCATTCAAAACTGCCACTTTAACACACCGACCGCCAGGGGGGTAACGACCGCTGGGCTGGAGACTTCAGTCTCCAGCCCAGCGGCCGTCACTAGACCGCCGGCGGTATCAGGACCCCACATACCACCATGGATTTCGTGGGGTTTTCTACCGCCACAAAATCCATGCCGGTATGTACCATCAGTGCCAGGGAATTCATTCCCTGGCACTGATTGGGGTCTACCCCTCCCTTTGCCCCCTCCCCTGAGTCTTCCCCCAACACCCAGGACCCCTCTACCACACCCAAAGGTGGTAGGGCCCCCTTCCCACCCCCATGGAAACCCACACACATACCCCCCACACCCATCCACACGCACGCTCACACCACTCACACACATACACACGCACATATATGCACACATGCACACATACATACATGTTCCAACTCCCATACACACATTACACCACCCGCATACATACACGCACTCACACAACCCCTCTACACACTCACATGCACACCCCCATGCACGCACACAACACACAACACCCCCCTCCTAAACGGACGATCACCTTACCTGTTCTGGTGATCCTCCGGGATGGAACGGGATCCATGGGGGCTGCTCCGCCGCCAGCACCCTGTCACCAGAACAACGCCACGCCGACTACTGGGTCGTATTACGGTGGGCGGTGTTCTGATGATGTGGCGGTGGAGCATCCTCCACTTCACCGCTGACCGCCAGTATGGCTGCTGGCGGCTCTCCGTCCAGAAAAGGGCAGAGGGTTGCCAGCAGTCATAATATGGTTGGCGGAAATCCGCCTACACTGGCGGTCTTTGGCCTGGAGGAACCTCAGCAGTCTTGTGGAAAGACCGCTGAGGTTGAAATGAGGGCCGACGTCCATGGTGGCCAGACCGCATTGGCGGTGCAAGCGTGATTTAGCTGTATTCTGTTGGGCAGACCGCCATGATCATAATTTGGCTGTCTTCTCTGCCAACCTGTCGAAGGCATGACCGCCACCACAAACATGGCAGTCATGGGACCACCAAACTCATAATGACGGCCTCAGTGTAACTCCTAAAGGTATTCCTCTCCTGTGGGGGGTTGTGAGTCCTGTGGATCCCTCCAGACATCTTCTGCAGGCTGGCACAACCACTCCCTGCACCTGCCTACAGCGGGATCTCTTCCCCCTTTTGAAGTCCACTAAAGCGCTGCCTTCACTAAGAATGACAAAGCAACTACTTCAAGCAGGTCTCCAATGCTCAGCCAATCAGCTGGTCTGTCTTTCACTAATGTACTTCTCCCAGGGAAGCCGTGAGTTTGCAGCTGTCCTTAGGGCAGTGCATCATCATTATCAATTTTAGGCCAATTGGAAAATGTGCATCATTGCAAAAATGAGACAACATGCCCTAGTTGTAACACAGCACCTGGTGGGCACAAAAATATCAATCAAAAATAAAAGGTCTAGCTTGATACCAGATAACTGTACTCTCATCAAGTGGCATCCCAGTCTTTTTCAAGGCCTGTTCCATCCCCGCAGAACTAGTTACCCGAAAACCTCAGGTCAGAAAAGAACCCTGAAATTATACCTCTTTAAATCAATACCTAAACATGTAACTTCGCAGTCGCGTGCTTCCCCTACCTACTTACTCTCTTCTACTCAGAGCCAGTCAAAATCACCTGCCACACCCAGAGATTTGCCAGAAGAAGCACAGGGTAAGGCGTCGAAAAATCCTTCTTTAAGGAGACCATTTCAACCTAGCTTATTCACTCTGTTGCCAGGTTGTTTGATTCTCAAAGGACACGTGAAAGCGATCAGCATAATAAACGCTGCTACTGTGTGTTGCCACTGAGTAAGTACAAATACTGCTTGTATTTTTTTATGGTAAAGTGCACCTTCTAAATGTGCTGAGAAAGTTATCTTACATTTTTTGGAGCCAACTGTTTTCACTTTGAGGAGGTTCTAGACTTATTTTCCCATACATGTGAAATACGTGTAACGTGGAGTGAGTGACAATGGCATTGGATTTCCTCACAAACGTTTGGGTGTGTATGCACAGTTGCTGGGACAAGAGGAGACAAACAGGCATTTTCACTTAGGGCAACAAAACATCCAAGGCTGGTCATGACTATACTCACACTACTACCTCCCCAACTCTCTTTCTTCCTCATTCTACTACCTTTCCCAGATGACGGACGGAGATAACAAAAGTTGGGAGGTGTAGGGGCATTGGTTCTGCAAATTTGCTCACGAGAAAATACTTGCAAATCGGTTATTGCCATTAGAAAATGGAATCAAGAAACATTACCCAGGAGTGTATCTTGAAGCAGTTACAACTTTCCAGGCATAATTACGTAAGATCTAAGAATTCCTGGAAGTTGTAAATCTGCAGCCAGAGAAGACCATAGATCTCTATATGCAGATGTTTACTTTTTTGTCAGTATGAGGTCATTTTTATAGTGCTAGCTCTGGCATGTTGGTAGAATTCTTGCACGATGTTGGCATTCATGGCCTTGTAGTGTCAAATGTGGTATTGTGTTGGCCTTGGCTTGATGATGGTAAATGCTGGCATATTTAGATATCTGCAGCATGATGACTTCAACAAGGGGTTCTGATTCAAAGAGCTATGCCCATATACATTTAGATTTTAACATCAATAGGGTAACTCTGTGATCTTCAGAATCTGGGTATCATATGGTACATAAACACAAGTAAAATAAATAAATACATTACAATTACAAGTGGTTCTGCTGGATTTAACTTGTTGCATGTTAGACTTGCCATCCTGGTGTGGTCGCCCCTAGCATTTTGCCGTCTGTTTCCAGGTTGTTGATGTGTGCTGGACTCTGTTTTTGCTGTTTTTGATACTCTGGGCACTTTACCACTGCTATCCAGTGCTAAAGTGCAAGTGTTCCCATGTAAAATGTATGTGTATTTGACTTTCCATGATTGGCATATTTGATTTACTAGTAAGTCCCTAGTACTGTAAACTAGAGGTGCCCAGGACTGTAAACCAAATGCTACTAGTGGGCCTGCAGCACTGGTTGTGCCGCCCACATGAGTAGTCCTGTAAACGTGGCTCAGACCTGCCACTGCAGTGTTTGTGTGTGCAGTTGTAAACTTCCAATTCGACTTGGCAAGTGTACCCACTTGCCAGGCCTAAACGTTCCCTTTTTTTTACATGAAAGGCACCCCTAAGGTAGGCCATAGGTAGCCCCATGGGCAGGGTAGAGTGTATGGAAAAGGTGGTACGTATACTTATGTATTTTACATGTCCTAACAGTGAAATACTGCCAAACTCATTTTTCATTTTTGCAAGGTCTATCTCTCTCTCATAGGTTAACATGGGGGCTGCCGTTAAATATTATTAAAGTGCGGATTCCCTTTGGGAGCAAATAGAAACATGGAGTTTAGGGTCTCTGAACTCACAATTTAAAAATACATCTTTTAGTAAAGTTTGTTTTTAGATTGTGTGTTTGAAAATGCCACTTTTAGAAAGTAGGCATTTTCTTCCTTAAACCATTTCATGACTCTGCTTGTTTGTGGATTCCCTGTCTGGGTCAGTTTGACAGTTGGGCTGTTTGCACCTCTCCTCTAGACAGTGACACAAAGGGAGCTGGTGTGTAGCCTGCATATCCTGATGAGCCAGCTGTGTTGGGAGGGATGGGGTGGAGTGGTCACTTACACCTGAAAGGGCTGTGCCTGCCCTCACACAATGCAGTCTCCAACCCCCTGGTGTGTGTCTGGGGCCTGGCCTGGGCAACAACAGAGACTTCTCTTTGAAGTAGGCCTTCTTCAAAGACAGAAACGGGTATAAGAAGAGCACCAAAAACCCCTGAAAATGAGTTCACTTCTGGAATCAAGAGGAACCTGTGTCAAGTAGAAGAGCTGAAGAGTGGAGGAGAATTGCTGCCCCTCCCTGTGACTGTGCTTTTTTGGGCTAATCTGCAGTTGCTGCTTCTGTCTGTGAAATGGGACAAAGACTGAACTTTGCTGTGAATCCCTGCTAGAGAAGAATCTCCAAGGACTTGAACTGAGCTTGCCTCCTGTTGTGGAAGTCTCAGAGCCATCAAAGACTTACCTTGCCCGCACTTGGACTCCCTGCTGAGACTCCAGCTCTGCCAAGGGGTGCCCTATCCAGTTCCTGGGCATTTGAAAGGTGAAGCTGGCAGACACAGACTGAAAATCCAGGCACAGACCGCCGTGCGGGGAGATTTTCGCCGCACCTTCTGTGATGCGGCTAATAAATGACGCGCCGCCGGCTTCGCGGCTGAAATCAACGCTCCACCTGCATCGCAGCTGGAAGATCGACGCAACACGGCTGGAGAAACGACGTGCAACATCAGCTAACGGAGGCTGATAGCGATGCAAACCCCACGCAGCATGGTTTCCTGATACCGTGCGACCGGATTTTCCACGCATCATTCCTGGACATCAAAGCAATCCCAACTCTGCGTGGATCCGAGGTGCCCCGCCCAGAAATCGATGCATCGCTCTCTTGCTGGAGAAAACGACGCATTGCCGACCCAGCCGGACAAGGAAACAACGCACGGCCTCACTTGCGAGAAAGGATTCAACGCATCTCTGACTTTTCCGATGCATGCTCGTCCGTTCAGCTTTGTTTTTGATCCTACCCAGGTACTTTGTGTAACAACATCATTCTCAATGTTTTCTAAGGATTAAGACTCTTAATCTTTTGAAAATTCATAACTTGACTTGTATATGTTGGATTTTTGTCGTTTTGGTCTTGTTTTGTTTAGATAAATACACATTTTTCTAAACCTGTGTTGTGTCATTTTGTACTGTTTTCACTGTATTACTGTATGTGTTGGTACAAATGCTTTACACATTGCTTCTGAAGTTAAGCCTGCCTGCTTGTGCCACGCTACCAAGGGGGTGAGCGGGGGTTAACTAAGGTGATTCTCCTTTACCTTGACTAGGGTGAGGGTCCTTGCTTGGACAGGGGGTAACCTGACTGCCAACCAAAGACCCCATTTCTAACATTGCACATATAACTTATTTTTATAGCAATTGAACAACAATCATTTGAATAGTTAAACATAAAGATGCTCCATACAAAGCATTCAGAACCAAAGCCCTTTGTCTCCAACAGCATTTATGATGAAGAGGACGGTAACCTTTATGTCAGGGATTGTACCACACTCTGGAATTTTTCTCCTTCTTTTAAAGCCACAATGGAATTTGTTGTTCCTCCAGTTTTCAAAAACTACATGAACTCATCTACCAAAATATGCCTCACCAAAGTCCCTTCGATGATGAGTATTTTTCCATTCAAAAAACTAAGAAAAAACAACATTTTAACATTAGCACTTCAAGCTTTTCACAGCTAATTGTTATCTTTATATGTAAGGGCACAGATATAAAAAGCTAAATGCACAAAGTAGCTCAACAGTAGCGTAATGAAACTTAAGGTCTCTCCACAAAGTACCTGAGGCCCTCCCTTCAAAGCCCCCCACCTACCACTTTCGCTAAGGGACCCCCCTCCCTCCCATCAGGGGGGCTGTAGGGGCTTATGTTATGCCACTGTAGCTCAATGTGAACCTCTATCGTCATTTACTGACTTTAAACATATGTGCATTGCCTTAAGTTACAAAAATTAACTAGCTTTACTGTGGTCTGATAAGGTAGCCTAATGCACTTTTTACCCATCACTCACACTGCTGGATGTTTTACTATCAAACTGTCAAAGGAAGAGGGGGAAGCAATCCCTGCATGGTGCACATGGCTCCTGAATTGCTTTCCTAGCCATGGACTTTTTTCTATGAAGTGGATTTTACCTTTTAATATTTCTGGCATTGAGTATCTCAATGGTGAACAAAAATGACCACAGCACTCAACAATGTACAACTTAAGAAAGTACAAGTGAAAGCTTGTATGTAGCAGTTTCGTTAATAAATCATTCAGTATTTCTCTTGGTGTTCCAGTAGGTCTTTTATTCCGATTAATTTTTGTAAATCCCAGAGTACAGTCAAACAGGCACAGCCAACACGTGTTTCGTCACAAACTGTGACTTCATCAAGGCTATAATGGTAGTATAGGGAAGGAGTATCTTAACGAGGCATATAATGGTAGCACCTGTGTTACAAAGATGTAGGGAGCGAGTCTGATTCCGTGTGTTGATCTGTAATTATAATACACTTTATAAGGAATGGTGTCATCCAAGAGTACAAGGTAAGTACATCCTAGGCACGCCGAAGGTTCGAAGGACCTGGGTAAGTCACGGGCGTGGGTGCCGCTCCTGTCCTGGGGGCACAAGATTGCGGGAGCGTGAATGGAGAACAATGCGCAGTGGGGGGCGGATCTCCTCCCCCTTGTCTCTGCCACGTACGGACCGGAACCGGAACCGGAAGTAGTATTGAGGTCACACCATTGAGTATCTCAATGGTGGTCAAATCGTTTGACCTGAGTTGGCTCTGAGATCGATTTGACAGATTTAGAACTTTTCCACTTCTTGAAGATTTAACGTGTTCTTTGGGCCTACAATGTAGATTGGATAAACAGACAGGTTCACACCCAGATTGAGGCTAGAGGACTACGAGTGTAATCATACGAGGAGGTAGCTCTGAATCCTCTCCCCTTTGCAATATGGAAAACCCTACTGAGTGACTGATGGAAAAATGAGTGACTTTCATCGATTCGATTTAGTATTGACAGTGGGATTAGGTTATTTCCCACTGTAGAAAATAATCTAGTGGAGTTGTGACACGATACAAAGATAGTAGGAAAATATGACCAATGAACTGTGATCAGTCCTTGGGGCAGACATAGCCTTCAGCGGCCTGGCGTGGGTTAGAACTTGGGAGGAGGAGAAGCTTATTAGGTTACCTGGATGAGCAGTTAGGTATAGAAAATACTTACAAATAGCTTAGAAATAAAAAATCTACACGGATACCTTGTTGCTTGTAAAGATTCTATTATGATTATGTCTACTGCTTGTTTTGTTGTCAGGAAGACAGTCATTTCATCAATCTCACTGCTCGATGTATGCTTTTAATTAATATTGATTGTGTTTTAATACGTTCAATTTGATAAAAAGAATAAATAATTATTTCAGGAAAAAACATTCTGGGAGGTCAGGGTGACTTTGTGTCTACAAACCCTGTTGGTAGATTCAAGCCCACCCGCCGCTGTCCACCTGTCTCGTTCCTACATCCCTTGCTTCTAATTCAAACTCCAGTTAATCCGCACTTGGGTTATCCTGATGCCTCTGTGCATTTAGCATCAAATTTGTAACTAATCTTATAACATAATTCGTCTCCCCGCTTCTGCAGATTTTGGTTCCATAAGGGAAGCTGAGCACAGCAGCAGGTCCTTGTTAGACAGGCTTGGCTGTAGGGCAAGCTCTGTGGTCGGGGCGGGTTCACAGGGACCGGAGCAGCAGATCAGATCAGATCACGTCAAATGATACTCTGCTTTTAAGTCATTTCTGCGCCGTTCTCCTTCATTTTCCATGGGACTATATTCTGTTTATGATTATAAACCGCAAATGGTGCCTTGTCAGGAAACATTGGGAGCACATATGTCCATGGTTAATGGACATAATAAAATACTTTCTTTTATTCATGGTGAGTGCATCCAAGCGAGAGTACAGAGGATAGGGAGCGCTGCCAGAAGGGATGTGTGTGTTGTACGAATGTGTGAAAATGATTTATGGGGAATTCGTGGAGAAATGAAGGAATTGCTGGAGAGCCTGAAGCCAGTGCAATGGGCTCAGAAGCGCATGGGACGAAGGCCCGAAATTTCAAGGAACTGATAAAGTTACTTCTCTGCTTGGAAACTAAGTACGGTATGCATTCTGTTACTAAATTTCTGAAATAATAAACTACTATTGAATAAAGAGGGCAGAAAACTGGATTATCCCGCACCATAGATATAAAGAAACCATGAACATTCTATAATTTACTCGGAAAAGAAAACTACATTTTATTCAAATGTGCTCTTAATAGGCTGCTCTGCAAAAAATAAATAAATTAAAACGAACATAAAACAAAAATTGTGCATACCTGACTATTCACATCCTTGTGGGAACAGTTCAATATGCTGCAGAGATCTCAATAGACCGGGTATTCGGGACTTAACACAGTTCAACATGCTTTAGAGAAGAAGAATTGTATGTATTTACTTTGGTGATTTGTTGGACACCACATGCTGCCCTAGGGCAAGGGAATCTTTAGGATAACCTCTGAGAAATGTCTGAATATTCCGTTTACACAATGCCCCACAGGAGGTTGGGCATTGCTGAAAAGATGCTTAAAGACAGGTAATCGATTTTGCATGGATGCCTTTTATAAGAAAAGTTGATTTTGGTTAACAGCACAGGGAGAACTGCCGTTCTCAGGCTTACCACCTTTCACAGAAAAAAATATCAGACATTTGTTCCTGTTATGACAATTCCTGTTATGAGAATGATGGTTGAATAAGACTGTGTTTAAAAGCCTTTGTGCTCTTTTTTATCATGTCTATTTTGTAGTTTTGTGCTGTCGTAATCGTTTAGGAATATAGGCCCTCATTATGACATTGGCGGTAAATCCCACTTACCGCCATGCCGATTGCCGACAACATACCGCCGCCGTCGCGGATATCTGCAAACCATATTATGACACACACATACCAATCCGTCACTATACAGCCACACACAAGTCTGCCAGCCCAAAGGTCAGTGATAAACTAGCGGTATCGAAACCCACACCGTTACATCAACAGAACTACGCCCACAACATTATGACCCACAAATAACCGCAGCGGACATTCAGTGGCAGAAAACCATTGGCGGTACATACCGCCGCGCTAAAAATACACACACACATACAAAACAACACCACATTGTTCAATTTAAATAACACACACCTGAGACCTATACACACTGCACACCGACACACCCACATCACTATAAAACACACACCCACATTACCCACAACCCTTTACCACTACAAACCATTGCAAAAGAGAGAGAGACAGCAAGAGCACCCACATAACCAGAGCCACATACCACCATCACCTATACACCACCCACGCACCTCACTACACACACCCCAACACATCACCCTACACACCCTCACCCACACCACTCATACCACACTCATGGCACTATAACGATACCCCAGATTCTCTGAGGAGGAGCTTAGGGTCATGGTGGAGGAAATTACCGGGTACAGCCACAGCTATTTGGATCACAGGTGCAGCAGATATCCATTGCTAGGAAGATGGAGCTATGGCGGACGATCATGGACAGGGTCAACATCGTGGGACAGCACCCCAGAACAAGGGGTGACATCAGGAAGAGGTGGAATGGCCTATGGGGAAGGTACGTTCCATAGCAGCAATACACCAACTCGCTTTCCAGAGGACTGGCGGTGGACCCCCACCTCCTTCCCCACAACTAACAACATGGGAGGAGCAAGTCTTGGCAACCATGCATCCTGAGGGCCTGGCAGGAGTAGCAGGAGGACTGGACTCTGGTAAGTCAATTCCCTATTACTACCACCCCCCTACCTGCATGCCATCACATACCCCACCCTCACACTCACCTTCACTCCCACCACTCAACCACCTCCCACACACCCCACCATCACAACTCACTCATCCCAATGCCAAACCCTGAATGCAACACCAATGCATGGATACTACTCACAGACCTGCATGGACACTTATCACCACAGCATGCGCACTAGAGAGAATCACCTAGCCCACCAAATAACAACTCACACAAGGAAAAGCTGCCAGGGCAAATCCAACCAAAGAGGGCAACACACCCATGCACAATATGTAACACACAGAAACAATAACTCTGCATTTACATCCCCACAGGTAACCCAGCCAATGTCACTGGCAAAGATGTGCCAGCAACATCCAGTCCCCCCCACAGTGATGACAGCAGCTGTGGTCACCTGGATCTGGATGACCAACCTGGCCCATCTGGGACCTTCGGACAGTCGGCTACCCAGGCACACTCTCACACCACCACAGAGCCTCCCCCCTCAGGAAACACCACCACAGCACCCACCCAGTGGGCCCATACCTCTGTCCCCAGGACATGTCAATCAGAAGTGTGTCTTCCACTACTGGGACCCCAGGGCACAACACAAACACAGGACAATCAGGGACCTGGGGTCAGTGGCAGTGGACATATGGTTCAGGGGACAGAGGCACACGACCACAGGGAAGCTGGGAGGACTGTTGTGTGCCAGGGGGAGAACAGGCCCAGGGGACCGACTCTCCAAGAGGCACTCACATCGATCCTGGAAGCCTACCAACATTCCCAGGATACGCTGGGCCAGATCCTGGACAAGATGCAGGAGAACATGCGGCTGCAGGAGGGACAGCACCTGGGGATCAGGGAGGACTTGAAGTCCATTAACACCACCCTGGTCTCTATTGCAGGGGTGCTGGCAGACATGGCCAACAGTATGAGGGAGGTAGTGGCACACCAGTGGGCCCCTGACACTAGCCTGACTACTGAACAGCCCTCCACCTCCGCTACCGCTAGTGGACAGGAGGCCCGCCATAGGACCAACAGGCCACCAGCACCCCTCCCCCTGCAGAAGGAGAACCACAAAACCTGCAAATGTTCCCTGTGTTCCAGGCAGAAGAAAGAGAATATTGCCAAGACCCCCGCCAGGAAATAAGACTCTCCTGGTAACGTCACCCTTGTGTCCCACTTTGTCACCCTGTCCACCTTGAACTGCCATTGCTCCCCTTCCTATGCCCCCTTGGACAATGCACCTGTGCTACAAATAGACTGGACTCTAACCCGGACTTTCCTTCATCACCCCAGCCCATTGCACTTCCCCCTTTTCATCAGAGCACTGCAGTAAACACACTTAGAAAAAATATGTATGGAGTATGTCAAATTATTTCAAAATGTATTCGTTTAACAAGGTTCATAAATTGCAATTCAACTGTACAGTAATGTTTACATAGGAAAGTCCTGTAGTTACCTGCCGTGAACACACCAGGAGCAATAGTGGGGCACCAACATCTGCAAAAAGAGATGCCAATGGGTACAGTGAGTGGCCATAGAAGTAGGAATTCACAGCCTGCCAGTGACAATGTCACACATAAAACTGTAAATGAAATGTGAAATAACACTGTCTTACCGGTTTGTCATTGGAAGTATTGACGAATGACTGAACTTCTGTTATCCTCATCCTCATTCTCTGCCTCCTCATCTTCACTGTCCACAGGGTCCACTGCTGCCACACGGCCATCTCCAGCCTCCTCCCCTTGCAGAAAAGGCACATGGCATCTCAAGGTAAGGTTGTGCAACATACAGCATGCCACGATGATCTGGCAGACCTTCTTGGGTGAGTAGCACAGGGATCCACCTGTTAGATGGAGGCAGTGAAACCTGCCCTTCAGGAGGCCGGATGTACTTTCAATAATCCTTCTTGTTTGCCCATGTGCCTCATTGTCACGTTCCTCTACCCTTGTCCTGGGATTCCTCACAAGGGTCAGTAGCCATGATAGGTTGGGGTAACCAGAGTCACCTGCAAATATTGAGGGACAACTGTTAGCCGCACACTATGCCATATACACCATACACACACATCCACTGGGTGGGAACCAGGGCACACCCATTAGCCACACCCTGTGCCTCTGGAGTTGGACCATCACATTTGGGATGCTGTTATTCCTCAGGATAAAAGCATCATGCACCAAGCCTGGATACTTAGCATTGACATGGAAGATGTACTGGTCCGCCAAACACACCATCTGCACATTCATAGAGTGATAACTTTTACAATTTCTGAAGACCTGCTCATTTTGCCAGGGGGGATGGGACAAATGCAATATGTGTCCCATCAATCACACCAAGGATGTTGGGGATACGACCCATTGCATAGAAGTCAGCCTTCACTGTGGCCAAATCCTCCACTGTGGGGAAAACAATGTAGCTGCACATGTGTTTAATCAGGGCAGACAACACTCTGGTCAGCACTATTGAGAACATTGGCTGTGACATTCCTGCTGCCAAGCCCACTGTTACTTGGAAAGAACCTGTTGCCAAAAAATTGAGCACTGATGGAACTTGCACAAGAGGGGGGATCCCAGTGGGGTGACGGATAGCAGATATCAGGTCAGGTACCAATTGGGCACACAGCTCTGTGATTGTGGCCCTGTCAAGTCTATAGGTGAGGATAATGTGCCTGTCCTCCATTGTTGCCAAGTCCACCAGGGGTCTGTACATGGGGGATGTCTCCATCTCCTATTCATCCGCAGCAGTTGCAATCTATGGGGTAAAATAGCGAGCAGCTGGCTATTATCTGTACATTGTTACCACTTCAGTTCAATGCATATTGTGATTGTTACAATATTTTGGTGACTTATATCCAGAATGTGAAATTGTGAACTGTGACACAGTTAGGATCCGAGGCCTCACCCTCCCCCCCTGAAATGGCGTCTGCCTGTACAGTATGGAGGGACAGGTGGAAATTAGGTAATTCCGCTGACGTTGTGTGCCTTTGCAGGAGGTGGTCGGGAGGGGGCCCTATGGGGCACAGTGGCCAATGGTGATCTATGCCGGTGGTGACAGTACGCACCGCTGCGGACATGACCGTCATTTTCTATCTGTTCACTCACTTGCTACCTGACCTTCAACAGGAGAGGACCTACACTGCATGTGCTGCTGTGACCTGTGTCTGGAACCTACCATAGCGCATGTGACTGGGGAAAGGGCCCCTGCCTTCACCTCAGCGGAGTTGGAGCGATTAGTTGGTGGGGTCCTACCCCGGTACCGACTACTGTATGGGCCTCCAGACAAACAGGTGAGTACACTGTGAGTACGATGCATGGGGCATGGAGTGCTGTGTGTGAAGGCCTCATGAAGGGGGGTTGGAGGATGGGCCCTGGGTAGCGTGCAGCATGTATGCTGGGCTATGTCTGTGCTAATGGGGATGGGAAGGGGCATGGTGGGCCATGAGTGTAACAGGCAGGACGGTCTGACTAATACCTCTCCCTGTGTGTATTTTCTCTGCAGGTCAGCACCCATCAAAAGAAGGGTATATGGTGTGCAATTGCCAAGGATGTGCGGACCCTGGGGGTCTACAGCAAGCGGAGCACCCACTCTCGGAAACGGTGGGAGGACCTGAGACGCTGGGCACGGAAGACTGTGGAGGCCCAGCTGGGGATGGCCTCTCAACGAGGAAGAGGTCTGTCAACACCCGGACAGTGCGCGCTCTACGGGCATCTAGAATGCAAAAACCCAACACTCGCAAGATAATGTAATTTATGCATTGTGATGATATGTTATTGTTTGACCTTTTGCATTGCAGAATTCCATCCAAAAGATTCATTTTTAAGGTGCTTATAAATACTGTACATTTGCAATGTATTGCTGCAGACATTCAGAGTGTGTTAGGGTGAGGCCCCTTTCCAGGGCCTTCTTGAGACTTTCCCTGCAACATGCCTGGGTGTGGTTCTAGGCTGGACCAAGACTCTATAAAAGAGAGTCAGCCCAACTTCCAGTGCTCACTATTCAGAGGTCCCGGTGCAGAGCAGCAGCTTCTTCCTGAGCTCCTGTCCCGGCGGCCTATTTGGATTTTCCAGTCATCTGCACTCATCTCTCATTGGTGATCACTGTTTCCAGGCGGTAAGATGGTGTTTGGACATTTCCCAACACCGTAATTGAGAATTTTCATATTCTTGATTTTAATTCTTAAATGAATAACAGATTACTTGTGTGCTACCATTTTTTGACATTTGTATGGTGGTTTGCAAATAGGGAGGACGCGCAATTTATTCCATAAAGATTTGACTTCGTTATTACATTGTTGTTCATTGCGCGCTGATATTTCTTGACATTTACATGATGTTTTTTACGAGTTGGCAAGACGTGCAACTCGTTTCATGAGCATTTAACTTTGTTGTTCATTGCGCGCTACCTTTTCTTGACATTTACATGGTGGCATTCGAATCGGCAAAACGCGCAATTCACTTCTCATGTGTAATTCATGCTGTTCATTGTGCGCTACCATTTGCTGGCATTTACATGGTGGCATTCGAATCGGTAACACGCGCAATTCTTTCCTTGAGTGTTTTTTCATGTCATTCATTGTGCGCTACCATTTCTTGGCATTTGCATGGTGGCATTTGAATCGACAAGACGCGCAATTCTTTCCCTGAGTGCTTTTCATGTTGTTTATTGTGCGCTACCATTTATTGGCATTTGTATGGTGGCATTTGAATCGGCAAGACGCAAAATTCTTTCCTCGTTTATAAATAATGTAAATTACTGTGCGCTACTATTCTAAGCCATTTTCTTGGTAGCATTTCAAGTTGACACGTTGCGTGATTTATTCCTTGAATCTACGTTGTGTGATTTCATGGTGCACAATCCTTTATGGTGTTTAATACTCATATAAAAATCTGCAATGTGCGCAATTCACTTCCCAATGTTTTTTCTGAGATGAACACAACAATACCAGAGTTCTAGATGTAATGCTGTGTGTTCCTGATATATATTCTTAAAAGGAGATTCATATGGTTGTTTAGAAATTGCTCAGAGTGTTTCCTGATTCTCATGCTAAAGAAAGTACTCAAATCTGAAAGTCCTATTTAACTTTTCCTGTTTCCTCCTCAGGCATTCGGTCATCTAAAGCCTAGTAAGTTTTAGGACTATTCTAGGGTTGTTCATGTTTTTCGGAAAAGACGAAGCTTAGAGTTGTAGCATGGTACTGATTTCATGAGATGTAATTTTGATGTTGTGTTTTAACCTTTTGCTTCCTACAGGTCTCCTTCCCAGCTGTTCCCGTCCTAATCCCCTTTTCCCCACTTGGACTCTCTTAGACTCTGTGATAAATCTAATCAGAGTATTGGAGCTGTCTTGTGGTGGAAGTGTTGGGAACGTGCACAGACCCCGAGGATCTGGTGACTCTGACAGAATTGTGAGCCCACGTATTATTATCCTCCTGGTTTGTGTATGTTCTCAGCATGGCCACATTGGACGAGCTAGTCAAGGCTATCACCCAGCTCCAGTCAGAAGTGGTATCATAAAAGGATTTGACAAATAGTCTAGCTGAGAGGGTGAGTCAGTTACAGAATAAGGTTGAGAAGAAAGAACAAAGTCCCACAGATGTATCTTGGCCAGGTACTTCTTCTCAGACTTCTGGAGGTAATCCAACTAACATTTCCCTCAATGTTCCTTCAGCCATTCCTTTAGCTCCCCCAGAACGCTTCTCAGGTGATCCCTTGAAAGCACAATTTTTTCTGGTTCAAGTGGAACTTCACTTATCCTGCAGACCACATACTTTCCCCAATGCCCAGTCTAAAGTAGCTTTCTTGTTGTCATATCTGTCTGGAGATGCAGCTACCTGGGCTATTCCTCTTGTGCGTAAAAATAGTCCCCTGTTGTACAACTGGAAAAATTTTGTTCGTGAATTTGAGAGAGTTTTCGATCGTAGAACTGTAACACAGTCAGCAGATCGTGAATTATTAGACTTACGCCAAGGGAATCAGGACTTAGTGTCATATTTAGCCAACTTTAATCGGCTGGTCGCTGAGACATCCCGGCCTGAAGAAAAACAAGCGGCCTTGTTTTACAGGGGACTCAAAGAGGAGCTAAAAGACATCTTAGCGCAAATCGACCCACAACCTGCAAACTGTCAAGATTTAATAAACCTTGTCTTGAGGCTTGATCATCGTTTAAATGAACGAAAAGGAATGCGTAAAAAGACTGAAAAACATTCTTGGCATGCTCATGATAACAAAGACTCAAGAACTCCGAGAGAAAGAACGCCGGAACCGATGGAAATTGGAACCATCAGGAGACCTTTGACCAAAGATGAAAAGGACCTATGCAGAAAAAATGGGCAATGTCTCTATTGTGGGCGGAAAGGTAATTTCGCCAAAGATTGTCCAATCAAAACAAAGAGCAAGCGAGGCCCAATTCAGAAAGTTGTAACCATTGCATCAGTCGAGTCGGAAAATCTAAAACACCCAAGTTGCAGAGAAGGGTTGCTCTTGGGTGTCACCGTGGATCCTTCACAATCCAAACATCTAAAATTGGGAATAAGAGTTCAGGTCAAGAAAAAGACCTATTTCAAGAAGGCTCTAGTCGACTCTGGGGCTACCGGAAACTTTGTTGACGCCCAATTGGTTCGTGCATGGGGGATCCCATGTATTGAAAAGAAGACCCCAGAAACCATCCAGGCAGTTGATGGAAAACTCTTGACTGGAGGTCCGATAACTCTTCAGACTGTCCCCTTGACAATAATTTGTGAAGGTAAAAATCAAAGAAAGAAACATAAAGAGGAACTCATCCTTGACGTGATCCATGCTCCCCAGTATGGGATCATCCTTGGCTTGCCATGGATAACTCATCACAATCCAGAGATTAATTGGGCAGAACGAAAGATCGTGTTCTCATCAGTGCTATGTAAAGAACATTGTCTCCAAAGGTCTCAAGAATCGGAAGTTCGCCATTCTTACTTAGCTACCGCCGCAGAGAAAGAAGTTCAGTTGCCCAAACAGTATTCGTCTTATGAAGATGTATTTGATGAGAAGGAAGCAGAGAACTTACCTCCTCATAGATCTTGTGACTGTCAAATTGATCTAGTCCCAGGGGGGATACTTCCCAACTGTTGTGTGTATGCCCTGTCAGAACATGAAAATCAACATTTACGAAAATACTTGGATCAATTCTTAGAGAATGGTTTCGCCCGCCCCTCTAAGTCTCCCACAGCTTCTCCTTTGTTTTTTGTTCCAAAAGCGAACGGAGAGCTTCGAACTTATATCAACTATAGGGGCTTGAATAAAATCACCATCAAGAACAAATATCCTTTGCCTCTAATTCCGGTCTTACTGGAACAAGTAAAGAAAGCAAAAATCTACACAAAGATTGATCTTCGAGGTGCTTACCATTTGGTCAGAATGAGAGAGGGTGACGAATGGAAAATGGCATTCAAAACAAGATATGGCCTTTTTGAATACACCGTCATGCCTTTTGGTCTGTGCAATGCTCCAGCAGCATTTCAATTTTTCTTAAATGATGTTCTTAGAGAGTACCTCGATATCTTTGCCATAGTTTACATTGATGACATTTTGATCTACTCAATGAGAATGAACATGTTCAACATGTCAAGAAAATTTTGGTAGCCCTTCGTAAACACCATTTATATTGCAAGCTAACCAAGTGTGAGTTTCATGTTACCACAGTTGAGTTTTTAGGGGTTATCCTTACCCCTCAAGGTATGGTGATGGCAGAAAGGAAAGTAAAAGCTGTATCTGAATGGCCCATCCCAAAGACTGTTTGTGATGTACAATGTACAATGTTTCCTGGGCTTTGCAAATTTTTACCGGAGGTTCATCAATCATTTCTCCCAGATAGTGGCTCCAATTACTAAGTTATTAAGAAAGAAAGAAAAATCTGTCCCCAGAAGCAGACCAAGCCTTTTCAACTTTGAAAGAAGCTTTCTCCACTGCCCCAGTCTTGACTCATCCAGATGCGGATCGACCTTTCATAGTGGAAGCTGATGCTTCAGATTTGACGAAACAAAGACACTGGTCAGCTTCATCCTGTAGCTTACATGTCTCGGAAGTTGAACGAAGCCAAACAGAACTATGTCATTGCTGAAAAAGAGCTTCTGGTGATTCGTGACGCCTTTAAAGAATGGAGACATCATTTGTTGGGAGCTAAATATACTGTGACAGTATATACTGATCATTGCAATCTTCAATTCATGAGTTCTGCCAGACTTTTGACTCCTCGGCAATTACGCTGGATGCTGTTTTTTGCCGAGTTTGATTTTGTGGTAACCTTGTGTGCCTAGCAGACAGTGAAAAGCGCGACGGGTGCAACTGCACCCGTCGCACAGCAGCAACACCGCCGGCTCCATTCGGAGCCGGCTTCTGTGTTGCAGCCCTCCTTCCCTCTGGGCCGGCGGGCGCTAACATAGTTAGCGCCCGCAGGCCCAGCAGGAAGGTCAGAATGCCGGCAGCGGTCTTCTGACCGCAGAGCGGCCAAATGGCGGTTCCCGCCTGGCGGGTGGCAACCGCCGCCCGCCAGAGTCGGAATGACCACCATAGACTTCAAGAAGAAGCACATGTTCAACCCCAAATTTATAGGTCCTTACACTGTTCTTCAGCAAATCAATCCTGTGACCTATAAACTACAATTGCCAAAATCATTACGGATTCATCCAGTGTTCCATACTTCCCTCTTAAAAAAGGCAGTCCAAAAGGTCCACCCTCATCCAGCTCCTGTTCTAGTACAGGGGGAAGAAGAATATGAAGTCAAGAAAGTGTTGGACTCTAAACTGAGAGGGCGTAACTTATGGTACTTAATCTCATGGAAAGGTTATGGCCCTGAAAGTAATTCATGGGTTTCCGCATCTGATGTTCATGCTCCAGTACTTGTGAGACGCTTTCATCGTCTCAATCCAGATAAACCAGGCCCTAGAGCGCGCCTGGGAGAGGGGAGTACTGTCAACACCAGGATAGTGCGCTCTCTACGGGCATCTAGAATGCAAAAACCCAACACTCGCAAGATAATGTAATTTATGCATTGTGATGATATGTTATTGTTTAACCTTTTGCATTGCAGAATTCCATCCAAAAGATTCATTTTTAAGGTGCTTATAAATACTGTACATTTGCAATGTATTGCTGCAGACATTCAGAGTGTGTTGGGTGTGGTCCCTTTCCAGGGCCCTCTAGAGACTTTCCCTGCAACATGCCTGGGCGTGGTTCTAGGCTGGGCCAAGACTCTATAAAAGAGAGTCAGCCCAACTTCCAGTGCTCACTATTCAGAGGTCCCGGTGCAGAGCAGCAGCTTCTTCCTGAGCTCCTGTACCGGCGGCCTATTTGGATTTTCCAGTCTTCTGCACTCATCTCTCATTGGTGATCACTGTTTCCAGGCGGTAAGACGGTGTTTGGACATTTCCCAACACCGTAATTGAGAATTTTCAAATTCTTGATTTTAATTCTTAAATGAATAACAGATTATTTGTGTGCTGCCATTTTTTGACATTTGTATGGTGGTTTGCAAATAGGGAGGACGTGCAATTTATTCCATAAAGATTTGACTTCGTTATTACATTGTTGTTCATTGCGTGCTGATATTTCTTGACATTTACATGATGTTTTACGAGTTGGCAAGACGTGCAACTCGTTTCATGAGCATTTAACTTTGTTGTTCATTGCGCGTTACCTTTTCTTGACATTTACATGGTGGCATTCGAATCGGCGAAATGCGCGATTCACTTTTCGTGTGTAATTCATGCTGTTCATTGTGCGCTACCATTTTCTGGCATTTACATGGTGGCATTCGAATCGGCAACACGCGCGATTCTTTCCTTGAGTGTTTTTTCATGTTATTCATTGTGCGCTACCATTTCTTGGCATTTGCATGGTGGCATTTGAATCGACAAGACGCGCAATTCTTTCCCTGAGTGCTTTTCATGTTGTTCATTGTGCGCTACCATTTCTTGGTATTTGTATGGTGGCATTTGAATCGGCAAGACGCGCAATTCTTTCCTTGTGTATAAATAATGTAAATTACTGTGCGCTACTATTCTAAGACATTTTCTTGGTAGCATTTCAAGTTGACACGTTGCGTGATTTATTCCTTAAATCTACGTTGTGTGATTTCATGGTGCACAATCCTTTATGGTGTTTAATACTCATATAAAAATCTGCAATGTGCGCAATTCACTTCCCAATGTTTTTTCTGAGATGAACACAACAATACCAGAGTTCTAGATGTAATGCTGTGTGTTCCTGATATATATTCTTAAAAGGAGATTCATATGGTTGTTTAGAAGTTGCTCAGTGTGTTTCCTGATTCTCATGCTAAAGAAAGTACTAGAATCTGAAAGTCCTATTTAACTTTTCCTGTTTCCTCCTCAGGCATTCGGTCATCTAAAGCCTAGTAAGGTTTAGGACTATTCTAGGGTTGTTCATGTTTTTCGGAAAAGACGAAGCTTAGAGTTGTAGCATGGTACTGATTTCATGAGATGTAATTTTGATGTTGTGTTTTAACCTTTTGCTTCCTACAGGTCTCCTTCCCAGCTGTTCCCGTCCTAATCCCCCTTTCCCCACTTGGACTCTCTTAGACTCTGTGATAAATCTAATCAGAGTATTGGAGCTGTCTTGTGGTGGAAGTGTTGGGAACGTGCACAGACCCCGAGGATCTGGTGACTCTGACAAGGTCCCCCATCGAACCCTGACCCCCCTGATGGTCTACATACTGGCGGTGGCCTATCCGGAGCTGCATGGGTGCCTTTGGGGCATCACAGCAGCAACAAGGGAGAGAGTAAAGTGCCCTTAATTTCTAAATATGCCTGGTGGGGTGGTATCCGGGTGGGGATGTGGGCCTGTGGGTGCCCCTAGGCCAGGCCTGACATTGCAGAGTAGGTCCCATGTCGGCCAGGGTTCTAATGTGAAATTCCTCCAACCTAGCTAGTAGGGCAGGGGTGTGTGGGTCTCAGGTATGCTGCAGTTGGCGGTATGTGTCCCTACCCATGGCCTGGTGACTAGCATTGTAAAAGGTAGTGCATTGCCTAGTGTGTAGGGCTGTTCCCTGTGTGTGAGTGTGTTGTGTACACCAATGGTGGTGTTGGTGCTCTCATTGACCAAGTGTATCCTTTTTCTCTCTCCCCCCTTTTTTGTTTTGTCACCCTGTCCTTATGTGCATTAGTATCATCTGGCAGAGGAACAGAGGCACCGGCGATGGAGGGAGCTGCATCCCACAGGAGGTAGAGTCCGCTGACCAGTGGGACGGAGGGCGAGGGGAGCACCATGGCGGAGACTGGAGGGGACAGTTCAGACACGGATACCTCCTCCGATAGAAGCTCTCTGGTGGTGGCTAACACCTCTGTGCCCACCCCAGCTACAGGTACAGCCGCCACTCCCGTACCAGCACTGCCCTCCCAGCAGCCCCTCAATGAGTTTCCCGTGCCCACTCACCCAGGAGGGTGGGCATCTCCTTTGCCCCAGGCACCTCAGGCCCTGCCCCAGTAGCCCTGCTGCCCTGAGAGAGGAGGCTATTGACCTCCTGCGATCCATCTCTGTTGGGCAGTCAACCATTGTGAATGCCATCAAGGGGCTGGCAATCCAAATGCATTTCTGGAGGGCATTCACACTGGCTTGGCGGCCCAACAGTGATAAATCCAGGCTCTGGCCTCCTCTCTGATGGCAGCCATCGTCCCTGTTTCCACCCTGCCACCTCCAACTTCCTCTAACTAATCCCATCCCCTCAACCTCAACCTATCCCAAGCACACAGGCAGACAAGCATGTACACAGGACAACACACAAGAGTGGACATGGCAAACACAAGCACCACACTTCATCCTACAGGCACTCACACAAACAACATCCAAATCCAGACATACCAACATCCACTGCCTCCACTGTGGCTCCCCTCGTCCTCCACCTCCCTTCCAGTTGCGTCTACGCTCACACCTGCATGCACTACATCCTCATCCACTAACCCCATCACCAGCACACTTATCAGAACACACACCTCACTCTCAGTCATCAACCCCACATCCATGCACATGTCCCCTGTGTCCTCTCCCACTGTGTCTGTTCCCCAATCCTCCCAAAGTACACAGCATCCAGCCCATGCACCTGCACCCAAATAGAGCAGACTGACACCTCCTACAACCACTCCCTCTTCCTCCACTCCCAAACCTTCTCCCTAAGAATCTTTTCCTCTCCACCATTGACCTCTTCCCTACCCCTCCCCCGTCCTTCACGTCAGGCCACAGTGGTCAAAAACCAGGCAAGCACCTCAGCCACCCAGTCCACGGGTACAGTAGTGTCCCTAGCAACTCCAGGTGGGAAAGGATCCCGGCCACCAGCCAGCCAGACAGAAAGGGTGCCAGCCCCAAGTGCTGCAGGAAGGAAGGGCATGGAGCCGACCCCAGGTGCTGCAGGAAGGAAGGACAAGGAGCCAGCCCCAGCTGCTGGAACGAAGGGCAAGGGGCCTTTACCAGCAGGCAGTAAAGACAAGGGGCCTGGTGCTGGGACTCAGTCGGAGACCCCACCACCAACCATGGTGATGCAGCCGTTCGAGGCTGTAGGGGATAGGCTGGAGCCTCCCCCACCACCACGACCAGCAGCACCGCCACCAGCACTACCACTAGCAACAGCACCAGTGAGCAGCATCCAAGGCTGCAGGGGATGGGCTGGAGCTTCCTCCCTACCATCCCCAGCAGCAGCACCACCAGTGGGCAGCTGTCCGAGGCTGCAGGGAATGGGCTGGAGCCTCCCCCCACCACCACCACCAGATCCACCTGCAGCACCGCCACCAGCACCGCCACCAGCACCACCATCAGCAGCAGCAGCACCAGTGGGCAGCCATCCGAGGCTACACAGGACGGGCTGGAGCTTCCCCCCACCACTACCACCAGCAGCAGCACCAGAGGGCAGCTGTCTGAGGCTGCAGGGGATGGGCTGGAGCTTCCTCCCACCACCACCAGCAGCAGCAGCACCAGAGGGCAGCCGTTTTAGGCTGCAGGGGATGGGCTGGGGCCTCCCCCAACCACCAGCTCCTCCAGCAGCACCGCCACTAGCAACACCACCAGCAGCACCAGTGGGCAGCCATCCAAGGCTGCAGGGGATGGGCTGGAGCCTCCCCTCACCACCACCAGCAGGGGTACGGGGTAAGTATATTATGTTATGTTATGTTACTGCATCTGCTTGTGTGTATGGTGTTAGAGGTAGGGATGGGCTGGGGCCTCCCCCCACCACCAGCTCCTCCAGCAGCACCGCCACCAGCACCACCATCAGCAGCAGCAGCACCAGTGGGCAGCCACCCGAGGCTGCAGGGGACAGGCTGGAGCTTCCCCCCACCACCAGCAGCAGCACCAGAGGGCAGCTGTCCGAGGCTGCAGGGGATGGGCTGGAGCTTCCTCCCTACCATCCCCAGCAGCAGCACCACCAGTGGGCAGCTGTCCGAGGCTGCAGGGAATGGGCTGGAGCCTCCCCCCACCACCACCACCAGATCCACCTGCAGCACCGCCACCAGCACCGCCACCAGCACCACCATCAGCAGCAGCAGCACCAGTGGGCAGCCATCCGAGGCTGCACAGGACGGGCTGGAGCTTCCCCCCACCACTACCACCAGCAGCAGCACCAGAGGGCAGCTGTCTGAGGCTGCAGGGGATGGGCTGGAGCTTCCTCCCACCACCACCAGCAGCAGCAGCACCAGAGGGCAGCCGTTTTAGGCTGCAGGGGTTGGGCTGGGGCCTCCCCCAACCACCAGCTCCTCCAGCAGCACCGCCACCAGCACCACCACCAGCAGCACCAGTGGGCAGCTGTCCAAGGCTGCAGGGGATGGGCTGGAACCTCCCCTCACCACCACCAGCAGGGGTACGGGGTAAGTATGTTATGTCATATTATGTTACTGTATCTGCTTGTGGGGATGGTGTTGGAGGTGGGGATGGGCTGGGGCCTTCCCCCACCACCAGCTCCTCCAGCAGCACCATCACCAGCAGCACCAGTGGGCAGCCGTCCAAGGCTGCAGGGGATGGGCTGGAGCCTCCCCTCACCACCACCAGCAGCAGCAGCACCACTGCCACCACTGAACAGCCGTCACCGCTAAAGGACATTCTGTAGACCTGCGTCCATGGGCTGTTGTGCGGCCTGCCCCCTGCAAATCCAGTGGGTATGACACCCACCTGAGAGATTGTGACCTTGCACTCCCTAAGATCTGCATCACAGGGCACGATGCCCCCTCCTGAACCAGTGGAGATGCCATCCACTCACCCCATCCTCCCCAGGATGAAGATCACAGGGCACAATGCCCTCTCCAGAACCAGTGGAGATGCCATCCACTCACCCCATCCTCCCCAAGATGCAGATCACAGGGCACAATGCCCTCTCCAGTACCAGTGGAGATGCCATCCACTCACCCCATCCTCCCCAAGATGCAGATCACAGGGCACGATGCCCTCTCCAGTACCAGTGGAGATGCCATCCACCCACCCCATCCTCCCCAAGATGCAGATCACAGGGCACAATGCCCTCTCCAGTACCAGTGGAGATGCCATTCACCCACCCCATCCTCCCCAGGATGAAGATCACAGGGCACGATGCCCTCTCCAGAACCAGTGGAGATGCCATCCTCTCACCCCATCCTCCCCAGAATGAAGGTCACAGGGCACAATCGCCCCTCCAGAACCAGTGGGCAGGTCACCCACTTGAGAGACTGTGGCCTTGTATTCCCCAGGACAGAGTAATGGGCATGTTGCCCCCTCCAGAGTATGTGGTCAAGTCACCCACTTGTGAGACTGTGGCCTTGGACTCCCAAGGACCAAGCACAGGGCATGTTGCCCCCTCCAGGACCAGTGGCGTTGTACCATCTTCCTGCTGAGATGCCCCCTCGTTCCCCGTCCCCCTGAGATGACTGATCAGAACACATCAAGCATGTCCTGAAACTACACCTGACTAGTCCATCTCCATTTCTAATGTCTCTTGAGAGTGAAAACTACTCTATTCACAGACCACACATCACCTGCCAGTCATATCACATGGCTGACCAAACCCTTAGTACAAATATGGCAGTATGGATACATTAACAGAAGTAACTACAACAAGTGGGACTCCCAATCAGGTGACAACTGATTGTAGAATTCACAATCACAGAGGGATATCTGCAGACACTAAACACAGATACACCACATCACTTCATACATGCATGTGCAGCTACAATGCCTACATAGCACATGATACATCCATAGTCAATCTCTGAGTGCAGTGGCATGACAAATAAAGTTCAAATAGCCACAAAATACATCACATGACACCTACCATTCCACATAACATGCAGTTACAGTTGCAGGACTTGATAGCATGAGTAAACCAACATCATTCACACCATTTCCAACATGTGATTACCTGTACCTAAGTCCTGACAACACACATGTCACACGGAAATGACATGTACACAGGATGCACACATGGACCTACACAACTGCCATAGCACTGATAACATATCCCACTAAAACAAAAGGCTGCTTTCAAAATAGTGGGACAACTAAACCATTTCATATTGATTTCATCAGTCATTCAAAATCTATTCCTGTCCAAAGTGCCCACATCAGCTAGGCCAAGGGTAGCAATGATTTTTCCTCTTCATGAGAAGTGCCCCCAAGTAACTATTGAGACACGATGTAGGCAGCAACTAAGCAATGTTGCACTGTAATTGGTAGGTCACTGGCACACATAGGATTGACATTGCACATTGTCAATGGCAAACCCTGCCTAGGCACCTACGACCTCTAGTACAAAACAATTGAGTTACATCTGAAATGCCCACATGTCAACCTCATGGAAATGCATGATGAGTTCAAATATACTAATTCATTCAACCAAATTAGAATGTCCTTCCATTGCTACCTTCACATAGCCTATAGAATGAAGATGAATGGACATTGGGGATACAACAACAATCCCATGTGTACTGTCATATAAAGGCCATATCTGTGGTGTAAATGAAATGGCTACCTCACATGGAGTCCATACCTGTACCAGTACTAGATATTAATAGTCCCTGTACCAAAAAAGCGAGTCACCCAATTGCAAATACAGGTGATCAACACAGATGGGAGTGGGCAGATACCTTAGAGCTACTAACACTCATATTCTGATGGATGGGTCAGGTTATACTCAATGGTAGGGTGATACACCACATCCCTTGAAATGGCAGGATGGAGTCACACATGTGTCATTGTCATTTGAGCATCTCCATATGCAGTCATGGAGCTGTCTGATACGGATGATCTAAACGTACACATTGCAAAGCATGGTGCCACATCTATATCTAATAGTGGGAACAACTGATTTCCACTACTCTACATATATGTAGTACCTACTGCATTGTGCCAGAGGTTACAGTGAGACACCATACAACCAGAGCCAAGTACCAAGATACAGTCAGTACTCACCCCCTTGTGGTTGCTGTGCTGTCCTCAAATGCCCATCTACCTCAGGGTAGGCCACTGCCAAAATGTAGGCCATTAGGGGGGTCAGGGTCTGACGGGCACACCTTCCTCATTGGGAGGACATCCCCAGCTGGGCCTTCGCAGTCTTCCAGGCCCAGCGTCTCAGGTCCTCCCACTGCTTGCGACAATGGCTGGTCTGCCTGCAATGGACCCCCAGGGTATGCACTTGCTTGGCGATGGCATGCCAGATCCCCTTCTTCTGATGGGAATTCACCTTCATGGATGACACAGACAAAAGAAGAAAGTCACGTACACATGCACCATAACAACAGGAGTGGACATACACATTTGTCACAGCAAGTGCCCGCACATGCCCATCCTCTCGGCTCATATGGGTGGGTGCTGTGGTGGTGTTTCCTGTGGGGGGAGGTTCTGTGGTAGTCTGAGACTGTGCCTGGGTAACCAACTGTCCGGAGGTCCCTGATGGGCCAGGTTGGTCATCTAGATCCAGGTAACCAGAGCTGCTGTCATCACTGTGGGCCTCTTCTGTGGGGTGACTGGATGTTGCTGGCCTCTCTTCTCCAGTGACATTTGCTGGGGTACCTGTGGGGATGTAAATGCAGTGTTATTGTTTATGTGTGTGACATATTGTGCATGGGTGGGTTGCCCACCATGGTTGTTATTGCCCTGGCAGCTTTGCCTTGTGTGAGTTGTTATTTGGTGGGCTAGCTGATTGTCTCAAGTGTGCATGCTGTAGTGATAGGTGTCCATGCTAGACTGTGAGTGGTGTCCATGCATTGGTATGGCATGCAGGGCTTGGCATTGAGATAAGTGGGTTGTGATGGTGGGGTGTGTGGGAGGTGGTGGAGGGATGGGAGTTAGGGTAAGGGTGGGGGTATGTGATGGCATGATAGTAATAGAGAGTTGACTTACCAGAGTCCAGTCCTCCTGCTACTCCTGCTATGCCCTCAGGATGCATGATTGCCAAGACTTGCCCCTCCCATGTTGTTAGTTATGGGGGAGGAGGTGGGGGTCCACCGCCAGTGCTCTGTAGAGCGAGCTGCTGTCTTGCTGCAAAGGAACGTACCTTCCCCGTAGGTCGTTCCACCTCTTCTTGATGTTATCCCTTGTTCTGAGGTGCTGTCCCACGGCGTTGACCCTGTCCACGATTCTCCTCCATAGCTCCATCTTCCTACCAATGGATATCTGCTGAACATGTGATCCAAATAGCTGTGGCTCTACCCAGATGATTTCCTCCACCATGACCCTTTGCTCCTCCTCAGAGAATCTGGGGTGTCGTTGTGGTGCCATGAGTGTAGTGTGAGTGGTGTGGGTGAGGGTGTGTAGGGTGATGTGTTGGGGTGTGTGATGTAAGGTGCATGGGTGGTCTATAGGTGATGGTGGTATGTGGCTCTGGGTGTGTGAGTGCTCTTGATGTCTCTCTCTGCTGGCAATTAATTGTAGCCGTAAAGGGTTGTGGGTAATGTGGGTGTGTGTTTTATAGTGGTGTGGGTGTGGTGTGTGTATGGGTGTCAGGTGTGTGTAGTTTGAATTGACCAATGTGGTGTTGTTTTGTTTGAGTGTGTGTATTTTGAGCACAGCGGTATGTATGTACCGCCAATGGTTTACCGCCATTGAATGCCCGCCGTGGTGATTCGTGGGTCATTATGTTGTGGGCGTTGTTATGATTTCATAACGGTGTGGGTTTTGATACCGCCACTTTATCACTGACCTTTGAGCTGGCGGATTTGTGTGTGTGGTGATGTGTAGTGATGAATTGGTGTGTGTGTGTCATAATATGGTTAGCGGATATCCGCGGCGGTGGCGGTATGTTGGCAGCAGTCAGCATGGCTGTAAGTGGGATTTTCTGCCAATGTCATAATGAGGGCCTATGTTCCTAAATTATTTCCTTTTTTGTGGTCTAGTCATGCTCTCTGAGACGTAGGTGAGTTAAATAGGTATGTGCTGGTGTAAAGAAGTACTCCATTAGATATCAGAGTCAAAGTGATTTATTTACAAATTTGTATTTTCTGATGCTAGGAGTATAGGCCCTCATTTTGACCTCGGCAGTCTTTTGGAAAGACCGCTGAGGTACTGCCGCTCTGAAGACTGCCAGTGCAGGCGTATTATGACTGCTGGCAGCCCTCTGTCCTTTTTTGGACAGAGAGCCACCAGCAGCCATACTGGCAGTCGGCGGGGAAGTGGAGGCTGCTCCACCTCCACTGCCCCGTCATCAGAACACCACCCACCGAATCACATCCCATGATTCAGTGTGGCGGTGTTCTGGTGACGGGGTGCTGGCAGCGGAGCAGCCCCCATGGATCCCGTCCCCTCCTGGAAGATCACCAAAACAGGTAAGGTGATCTTCCGTTGGGGGGGGTGGAAAGGTGTTGTGTGGTGTGTGCGTGCATGGGGGTATGAGTGTGTAGAGGGGGTGTGTGAGTGTGTGTATGCATGGGGGGGTGTTGTGTGTTTGGAAATGTGTGCGTGTATGTCTGTATGTATGTGTGTGTGTATGACTGTGTTTGTCTGCTGGAATGTTTTTTAGTATCTGTGTGGGTATGTGTGGTGGTGGTGTCTGTGTGCGTGAAGGGGGGGTCGATGTGGGGGGTGTGAGGAGTGGGGTACTACCACCTTTGGGGGCGGTAGGCACTGATGGTGCCTACCGCCATGGATTTTGTGGCGGTTCTGTAAAGAAATGGCTCCCTGTTGCAGTTACCCCCCACTTTTTGCCTGATACTGATGCTGACTTGACTGAGAAGTGTGCTGGGACCCTGCTAACCAGGCCCCAGCACCAGTGTTCTTTCACCTAAACTGTACCATTGTTTCCACAATTGGCACAACCCTGGCACCTAGGTAAGTCCCTTGTAACTGGTACCCCTGGTACCAAGGGCCCTGATGCCAGGGAAGGTCTCTAAGGGCTGCAGCATGTCTTATGCCACCCTAGGGACCTCTCACTCAGCACAGACAAAGGCTTGCCAGCTTGTGTGTGCTGGTGGGGAGAAAATGACTAAGTCGACATGGCACTCCCCTCAGGGTGCCATGCCAACCTCACACTGCCTGTGGCATAGGTAAGTCACCCCTCTAGCAGGCCTTACAGCCCTAAGGCAGGGTGCACTATACCACAGGTGAGGGCATAGGTGCATGAGCACTATGCCCCTACGGTGTCTAAGCAAAACCTTAGACATTGTAAGTGCAGGGTAGCCATAAGAGTATATGGGCTGGGAGTCTGTCAAAAACGAACTCCACAGCTCCATAATGGCTACACTGAAAACTGGGAAGTTTGGTATCAAACTTCTCAGAATAATAAACCCACACTGATTCCAGTGTTGGATTTATTAAAAAATGCACACAGAGGGCATCTTAGAGATACCCCCTGTATTTTACCCAATTGTTCAGTGCAGGACTGACTGGTCTGTACCAGCCTGCTGCTGAGAGACGAGTTTCTGACCTCATGCGGTGAGAGCCTTTGTGCTCTCTGAGGACAGAAACAAAGCCTGCTCTGGGTGGAGGTGCTTCACACCTCCCCCTGCAGGAACTGTAACACCTAGCAGTGAGCTTCAAAGGCTCAAGCTTCGTGTTACAATGCCCCAGGGCACTCCAGCTAGTGGAGATGCCCGCCCCCTGGACCCAGCCCCCACTTTTGGCGGCAAGTCCAGGAGAGATAATGAGAAAAACAAGGAGGCGTCCCTGGCCAGTCAGGACAGCCCCTAAGGTGTCCTGAGCTGAGGTGACTCTGACTTTTAGAAATCCTCCATCTTGTAGAAGGAGGATTCCCCCAATAGGGATAGGAATGTGACCCCCTCCCCTTGGGAGGAGGCACAAAGAGGGTGTACCCACCCTCAGGGCTAGTAGCCATTGGCTACTAACCCCCCAGACCTAAACACGCCCTTAAATTTAGTATTTAAGGGCTTCCCTGAACCTAAGAATTTAGATTCCTGAAACTACAAGAAGAAGAGGACTGCTGAGCTGAAAAACCCCTGCAGAGGAAGAACAGAAGACACCAACTGCTTTGGCCCCAGACTTACCGGCCTGTCTCCTGCCTTCCAAAGAAACCTGCTCCAGCGACGCTTTCCAAGGGACCAGCGACCTCTGAATCCTCTGAGGACTGCCCTGCTTCAAGAAAGACAAGAAACTCCCGAGGACAGCGGCACTGCTCCAAAAGAACTGCAACTTTGTTTCAAGGAGCAGATTTAAAGACCCCTGCAACTCCCCGCAAGAAGCGTGAGACTTGCAACACTGCACCCGGCGACCCCGACTCGACTGGTGGAGAACCAACACCTCAGGGAGGACCCTCCGGCGACTCCAAGACTGTGAGTAACCAAAGTTGTCCCCCCTGACCCTCCACAGTGACGCCTGCAGAGGGAATCCCGAGGCTCCCCCTGACCGCGACTGCCTGAACTCCATTTCCCGACGGCTGGAAAAGACCCTGCACCCGCAGCCCCCAGCACCTGAAGGAACGGAACTCCTGTGCAGGAGTGACCCCCTGGAGGCCCTCTCCCTTGCCCAGGTGGTGGCTACCCCGAGGAGCCCCCCCCTTGCCTGCCTGCATCGCTGAAGAGACCCCTTGGTCTCCCATAGGAAACTATTGGAAACCCGACGCGTGTTTACACACTGCACCCGGCCGCCCCCGCGCTGCTGAGGGTGTACTTTTTATGCTGACTCGTGTCCCCCACGGTGCCCTACAAAACCCCCCTGGTCTGCCCTCCGAAGACGCGGGTACTTACCTGCTGGCAGACTGGAACCGGGGCACCCCCTTGTCTCCATTGAAGCCTATGTGTTTTGGGCACCTCTTTGACCTTTGCACCTGACCGGCCCTGAGCTGCTGGTGTGATAACTTTGGGGTTGCTCTGAACCCCCAACGGTGGGCTACTTTGGACCCCAATCTCAAACCTGTAGGTAATTTACTTACCTGCTAAAACTAACATTACTTTACCTCCCCCAGGAACTGGGAAAATTGCACTGTGTCCACTTTTAAAACAGCTTATTGTGTTTTATGTAAAAAGTATACATGCTAATGTAATGATTCAAAGTTCCTAAAGTACTTACCTGCAATACCTTTCAAAGGAGATATTACATGTAGAATTTGAACCTGTGGTTCTTAAAATAAACTAAGAAAATATATTTTTCTATAACAAAACCTATTGGCTGGATTTGTCTGAGTGTGTGTTCCTCATTTATTGCCTGTGTTTATGTACAACAAATGCTTAACACTACTCCTTTGATAAGCCTACTGCTCGACCACACTACCACAAAATAGAGCATTAGTATTATCTCTTTTTGCCACTATCTTACCTCTAAGGGGAACCCTTGGACTCTGTGCATACTATTCCTTACTTTGAAATAGTGCATACAGAGCCAACTTCCTACAGGTTCCAAACCACATGAAATCCATGGCGGTATGCAGGGTCCTGATACCGCCCGCGGTCTGGTGATGGCCGCCGGGCTGGAGACCGAAGTCTCCAGCCCAGCGGTCGGAGTGGAGAAGTGGCGGATAACCATGGCGGTAACCGCCATGGTCATAATTCCATTTTTTTTCTGCCGGCCTGTTGGCGGTATTACTGCTACTTCTCCCCCGTCCGCCGGGGTCGTAATGAGTGCCATAGTCTTTAAGTAAAAAAGTTGTGCACAATATGGTCTCTTCTCCGTGCTCAAGAAGCTGAGTTTTGTTGTTCCCCATCTTCCTGTGTGCATCATTGTCCTCATCCTCCTTAATGAGGACGTCTATCTGTTCGTCCCAGGAAACATTGGTGCGAACGCAGATATTGTGATAGGTTGCACGGACAAGTATCATTTTGCACACAAGCTTGCACACATGCTTCCTCCTGTTAGACCAAGGCACCTGAATCTGGATTTCAGCATGCCATATGTCCTCTCCACCACATTCCTGGCCTTTCTGTGTGCTTCATTGTGGGTGAACCATGGCTGGATGCTGTAATCTTTGTCTGCTGCAATGGAATGTGATGATAAAGTGTAAGACGTACATATTTGTTTTTTACTGTAGGCCATGGCAATTTTTGTTTTCAGTAGATTGGTGATTCAGACTTGTTACTGGTATTGTGTATGTTCCTGTGTGAATGCATGGTTGTACTGGTGTGTGGTGGTGCACTTTCCAGTCATGGTTTGTGGCTTAGGGATCTAGTGATTTTTGGTTATTTTCTGATCTGACTGTTTACCCATGCAGAATATATGAGGTGTTGTCTGTATTTGTCCTTTAGTCAAGTTACGTTAGACCTGGAGAAGAGTGGTGTTTGATACATTTCTACCTATTTTGTGTGTTTTGTGCCATGAGACAGGTGCTGCACCCTGTGGGTTGCATGTAAATCTTGCACAAAGTGTTGTTGCCAATTGCTGGCTAGCACACAAGTGTGGCTCAGCTGTATGGGATATATTGCGATGTATGCAACAAGTTTGTAGACACCTGTGGGACCTGACAGGGCATGAGGTGCTTTTCTGCACTGCCCAGAATCACCAATCTAGCCCTGCAAAGTCTTATGTCTCCTTAATATTATGTTTCTGGCCTCTACCAATGCACTGGCAGTGGTTCAGCTGCCACAATCCACTGTATGCACCCTTGTGTTATGGAAGTGAGATGTGGGTTTCACAGGTATGATTGTTGGTGTCCATTCCTATGCAAGACCTATTAATGATGGCGATGTCCTATTTCAATGTGTACTGCACTATACACCACACATGGGAAAGGTGAACACTATGAGGATATCAGGTATTTTTGATGATATGTAAATGTTGAGGCCATCCTTAGGGAGGCATTCATTGTCGGTGCTGCCTCAGGTTTCTACAGCATGGTAAATGTGGGGCAGTGCCAATATGTGAGTTGTGTGACAGTGGCCAATGCAATACACATAGCTGAGTTATTCCATGCTAAGTGTTATGTGTGAAGGATCCATATTTTGTAATAAACATGTGGACACATGTAGTGGCTTGGCTCTAGCTTTTGAATGCAGAGGCAACATGGCTCCACCAGTGCATCATTAAAAGTGTCAGTAAGGTGTTGCAAAGAACTTGTACATGTGGGCGTATGTGAGGGTGATGTGCATTGAATGAGGTGTAGTGAAGCATGTGGCATATGTGTTGTTGTACAAACATCTGTGATTGCCTGTTCATGTGTGTGTAGTGTACTGTATGTATTGTTTGTCCCACATGTTTAGTGTGCTGTCTGTGTTATGAAGTGTATGTTGGCTTACCTACGAGTAAGCCATTGCCATATTGTCCATCCGGAAAACATTGGTTAATTATTGATTGTCAGAAGATGTAGGCATCATGGATGCTGCCTGGATATTTGGTGAGGATGTCAGTGAATATCCCTAGAATGTTCCACAATGGACTGCACATTAATTGAGTGTGTGTGTTTCCTGTCCCTGAAGAGGTGTTCCGTTGCAGCGAGAGGGACAAGTTGGACATATGTGTAGTCCAGTGCACCCAGCACATGCCGGAACCCAGCAGTTTGGTAGAATCCTTGTTTGATCTCCTGCTGCAGTTGCTGGGTGTTGGGGAACTGGATGTTGTGGGGTGTGAGGTGGATGATGGTGTCCACATCCATAGAGAGGAAGGCAGACAAGGATGGTTGTGAGATACCACCCACTTGTGTTGCAGTGGTCTGCAATGATCCAGAGGCCACATGTGCAGGACGGCCAGGAGTTGGTCATGGGTGTTATGGTTGTAGGACTTTCCACTCTTGCTGTGATGTCACAAGCGATGTGGTGGAGCAGCTGTACAATGGACTCCCACTTGAGACAATACAGTCTGATGACCTCTTCGTCCCAGAGGCCAAGGATGGATGCACATGTGTGGAATATTCTCTCCCTCCTTCTGCGCTGCTTTTGTGGCTGAAGTGGTGGTAGTTGTGATTTCTGCAGTGATGCTGGTAGAACTTGGCATTGTCGCTGTCATCTTCTCCGGGTGCCAAGCTGTAGCAGTGATAGGTTCATGTTGTCCAGTTGTTTGCCAGGGTTCCTTCTGTGTGTTTTCTTTAGTTGTGGCTGGGCCTCATTTTAACACCTGGTCTGGCCAGACATTACATTTTTTACACTAATCTGAATTAGCTTTATTTTTCAGCCCAATCCTAGGTGTGCATTGTTTCTCCGTCAGCTTGTAGATTTGGTGCTAGTGGCTAGCGTCATTTTTTAGGAGGGAACTCCTACCTTGCATATCATTGTCCTAAAATGACGCACGGTGAGGAGGAGCTCCTGAAAAATGACGCTAACTCCAGAAATTTGTCGCAAGACTGCTCTAGCGACACTATTTAAATATGCCGCTGAGTTAGCACCACTTTTGCATATAAAAATGGCACAAAACTGGAGCTAACTTTTCTTAAATTTGGGCCTAAGAATTCCTGGTACGAGTTCTCTCTGCTAAAGAAAGTGAAACTGTTCCTCCAAAAAAACAACTTCAGAACTGCCACACACGCTCTTGAACTCACACCAAGTGTATTGGTAAATTCAGACTCAGATGCAAATTAGATACAAATGCTGTTTTTGACCAGTTTTGGATTTCTAGGTGTGCAAATTTGACACACTACTGGTGATTCCAGCAAGACAATTTTCACTAAATATAACTTGTGAGAATATCCGCCCAGAAAAAAATGAAGGCATTTTGCTGGTTTTGGATGCTGTAACATTGCACCCAAACATTGTTCCCCATTCTGACCTGAAAATCTTGGAATGGGGTGGTAAAACTGACCCAGGGTAAAGAAGTAACAATTATGGATTTTACAGCATGACATTCCCACAAGATGTGTTCCACATTGTCTAATCTAGTAAACCAAAGTTGTCATATATTGATGAAAAATGTTATGTAATGTGAAACAGTAACTTATTAACCTGTTATTGCACACACTGTCATGTATAGTATGTTCAAAAGCGATGTTTATGAGTATATTGTCACATTTATGTTAGCGTATTGTAACATGAGCATACTGTTTTTTAGACAAGGGTCAGCTAATGTAGTAGTTTCTGAACACAGTATTGTTGAAAACGAAATGTCTAAATAAGGAATTGCATGCATTTTGATATAAATTAGTGTATCAAGAAGTTATTAAACTTGTTCACACATAAAAGAGTAACACTTCGAGCAGTATTTGATATATTGCTAAATTATGTGGATTTCAAACTGTTACATACCAAATGAATTGCAATACTAATCTATTGCTGTATATTTCAGTGTCTAATATTATAATAAATACATTTGTTGATACTAGTACATGCAGTTCGATTCTATACAGTTCATTCTGTACCAGAAAGGCAACCATAAAGAGGTAGGTGATGTCAATCTTTCCATGATTGCCAAACACTGCTGAGAGACTAATTCCGAAGCACAGGTTTATGATGACTGGTTCAGTGGTGCTTTAAGGATGCTGTTTATGTCCTTAACGCCTCATTAACACTCCACAGCTGCAGACTGAAGACCCCTACCACAAAACACAAAAGGAACCCTGCGGGTCTCTCCATTCCTCCACCACCTGCATTTCAAGAGATGTCTGACATTTTCGCCAGAGAGAACATTTAAAACGTTCCAAAGCAAATCTCAACTTTGAAAGTAGGCAAATTGCCTGTGTGATGCATGCTGGGATCTCTAAACCTCACGGTAGTGCACATTTCTGTTAGCAGACACTTCAGCACTGTCTGGAAGTGCCACATTCGGTAATTTAGATGTGTGCTGTATTAATGGGAGCAAAATCACACTGGTGCAAATAAAGCACCAAATAATGGGTGTATTTTTGCACCTCTTTAATACCAGTGCGGTAAATAATGGCCAAACGTTATTTGCGCCTTACAGGCCACCCAAGAAAGTAGAAGTGAACTCGTGTCGTAATAGAGGCACTTTTTAAAAGGGCCACATTATGTGTTGGGGAAATATAAAAGGCATGACCGGGAATAAGAAATAGTGCACGGAGTCGCAGAAAAACAAAACATACATTTATGAGCCAACAAATCGCTACCAAATTATTCAGTTTGCACATTATGTCTTGGAGAATATTACTTTTTCACAAACATCTAAAACATGAATTCGTGCCTAAGAATACTCCGATCAAAGGAATACTTTCAGGACCATTGAAAGCAACGCATACGGAAAACAATTAACCAATGGGTGCAACAACTCTAAAGGACCAAAGAAAGCAAACTTGACATAGAGGCTCCAATTGTGAGTAAAGTGGATATATGTGCGGGCACCCTCTGGCAGGAAACAGCGTTTGTGGATGGTATCCATAAACACAAATGTGGCTTTAATGAGTTATCCCCACAGAATGGGGAGTAACTGGATATGTACTACTTCGTCTATTTTTTAATCTGGCACATAGAAAGCATGTAATATTGCAAAGTGAGGTAGAGCAGTCATTGGGGAAACATAAGGCTGAATGTGTGTTCATTGATCAGTTAGTGGTTAGTGAGCAGTAGCCATGGTGAGTACTGTTGTTTACCAAACGGGTGAGCATTGTTGGACTGCAAATGGATTGCAGAGGTACAACCAATTGTACGATTTTTGCAACTCTAGTATTCAAAGCAGATGGTAAGGAACTAGGAGCTCAGATTCTACATCACACATGACATTAAACTCAATGTACAATCAGAGCTGTGTGTTACTAAAACATAATGACGTCGTAATTTGCAAAGCAAAGTTTTACATTTGCACATGAATGTGTACAACTTTGCATGGCTGTTTTTTACATTCTAGAATTGCAAAGCCTTTCGAGGTTACACCTGAAAAATGCACAAGTTACAGCTTTTCAGACACAGCCCTGGAGACTTTGTGAATTCTTATGCTTGTGTTTGGCATAGGCATTTCCCCCAGTGAATAATAATAATAATAATAAAAACAAGAGCTGAAAAACAACAGTATTGTTAATACTACTACTACTACCACTACTACTACTACTACTTATAATAATAATAACAATAAAAATAATAATTTTAAGAAGAAGAAGAATTGGTATTGTTATTGTTATTTTAGGGTTTATAAAGCACAATGTCCACCCAAATGTATCTTGGCTCTGAAATTCAAACTCAGGAGGACCACTTAGAACATACAGAGAATATGTATTAACAGACTATAGGGCAGGAAAGGCCAGATCTTTAATATTTTTCTGAGATTGGGAAGGTGAGGCGGGGTTCTCTACATAGTTGCAGAGGCACCTTTTTCCAAA
This sequence comes from Pleurodeles waltl, assembly GCF_031143425.1. Taxonomy (NCBI): domain Eukaryota; kingdom Metazoa; phylum Chordata; class Amphibia; order Caudata; family Salamandridae; genus Pleurodeles; species Pleurodeles waltl. The sequence goes on from NC_090440.1 coordinate 1,766,525,700, forward strand.
GTTTTGCTGCTGTGGTTGAACAAGCTCTGACTCCAAAGTGAACCTGCAAAACTTTAGGACATTAAGGCCCTCATTACAACCGTGGCGGTAAATGCCACCTACCGCCGTAGTGACGGCCACCAACATACCGTGACAGTGGCGGTATTCTTCTACGGGTATTATGACCCACACTGAGAAATCCGCCACAATGCAGACACCCACAGAAGTCCGCCAGACCAAAGGTCAGTGATAAACTGGCGATAGCCAAACCCACAACGTTACGCCAACAGGAATACGCCCACAGTATCACAACCCACGGATCACCGCAGCAGTCTTTCAATCGTGGTAAACTATTGGTGGTACATACCGCTGTGCTCAAAATACACACACTTTTACAAAACACCACCACATCGGAAAATCCAAACTACACACACCTGACACACATACACACATCACACACTCACACCACTATACCACACACACCCACATTACCCACAACCCTTTCAATTAAAAAATAAAGATTGCCAACACAGAGAGACACAAGCCAGGAGCACCCACTCAATCAGAGTCACAGAACGCCATCAACCATACACCATCCACACACCTCACAGCAAACACCACCCCACACATCACCCCATACATCCTCACACATATCACACACACTACATCCATGGCACCCCAAAGACACCCCAGGTTTTCTGAGGAGGAGCTAAGGGTCATGGTGGAGGAAATCATCCGGGGCAGAGTCACAGCTATTCGGATCACAGGTGCAGCAGACGTCCATTGCAAGGAAGATGGAGCTATGGCAGAGATCGTGGACAGGGTCAACAACGTGGGACGGCACCCCAGAACAAGGGATGACATGAGGAAGAGGTGAAAGAACCTACCAGGGAAGGTGCATTCCGTGGTTGCAAGACACCAGGTAGCTGTACAGAGGACTGGCGGTGGACCCCCAACTCCTCCCCCACAACTAACAACATGGGAGGAGCAAGCCTTGGCAATAATGCATCCTGAGGGCCTGGCAGGTGTAGCAGTAGGACTGGACTCTGGTAAGTCAAATCTTTACTACTTTATCCCCCCCTACCTGCATGCCATTACAAACTCACACCCATCACTCCACCACCTCACATAGACCGCACTATCACAACCCACCCATCTGAATACCAAGCCCTGCATGCAACACCAAAGCATGGACCCCCATCACAGACCTGCATGGACACCCATCACCACAGCATGCCCAGTAGAGAGACTCACCCAGCCCACAAAATCACCACTCACACAAGGCAAAGCTGACAGGAAAATCACAACCATACAAGGAAACACACCCATGCACAAGATGCCACACACAGACACAATAACACTGCATTTTCATCCCCACAGGACCCCTACTCAACGTCACCGGAGAGGAGGTGCCAGCTACATCCAGTCCCCCCCCCCGAAGAGGCCCACAGTGATGACAGCAGCTCTGCACACCTGAATCAGGATGACCAACCTGGCCCATCAGGTACCTCTGGACAGTCTGGTACCCAGGCACAGTTCCAACCCACCACAGAGCCTCCCCCTTAGGAAACACCAGCACAGCACCCACCCAGCGGGCCCATGCCACTGTCCCCAGGACACGTCAATCAGCAGTGTGTCCACCACTACAGGGACCCCAGGCAACCCCACAAACACAGGACGATCAGGGACCTGGGGCCAGTGGCAGAGGGCACATGGTTCAGGGGACAGAGGCACAGGACAACAGGGAAGCTGGGAGGACTGCTGTGCAACAGGGGGAGGACAGGCCCAGGGAACCCACTGTCCACGAGGCACTCTCCAACATCCTGGGAGCATACCACCATTCCCAGGAGACGATGGGCCAGATATTGGCCAAGTTGCAGGAGACCCAGCGGCTGCAGGAGGGACAGTACCTGGGGATCAGGGATGACCTAACTAACATCTACATCATCCTGGTCACCATTGCAGGGGTGCTGGCTGACATGGCCAAGACCATGAGGGAGGCAGTGGCACAACAACGGGAGCCTGACACTTACCAAACCGATGAACAGCCTTCCACCTCTGCCGGCGCTAGTGGACAGGGGGCCTCACTACAGGACCAACAGGCCACCAGCACCCCACCCCCTGCAGAAGGAGAACCACACCACACCCGTCCCTGCGATCCAGGCAGAAGCCAGAGAACATTGCCAAGACCCCCGCCAGAAAATGTCACCCTTCTGTCCCACTCTGTCACCCTGTCCACCTAGAACTGCCATTACTCCCCTTCCTATGCCCTATTGGACAATGCACCTGTGATACCAAGAGACTGGACTCTACCATGAAATTTCCTCCACCATCACCCCAGCCCATTGCACATCCCCTCTAATTATGAGCACTTAAATAAACACCCTGGAAACAAATACAAATCTGGAGTCTGGAGTATTAGTACACATTATCAAAGCATTGCAACTCAAATGTACAGTGAAATATACTTTGGAATAACCTTTGGTGGGCAACAGTGCACATAGCAGGAGCCAGAGTGGGGCACAGAGATCTGAAAATAAAGATGCCAAAGGGTACAGTCAGTGGCCATACACATTGGGAAATCAGGCTGCCATGTACAATGTCCAACAGAAAACTGAAATGTACAGTGTCTTACCTGTGTGTCACTGGAAGTACTGCTGAATAATATTGATTCTGTTGTCAACATCTTCTTCCTCTGCCTTCTCTTCCCTACTGTCCACAGGCTCCACCACTGCCACAAGACCATCTTCAGGCACATCCTCCTGCAAAAAAGGCACATGGCATCTCAAGGCCAGGTTGTGCAACATGCAACATGCAACAATGATCTGGCACACTTTCTTGGGTGAGTAGTACAGGGAGCCACCTGTCAGATGGAGGCACCGGAACCTGGCCTTCAGGAGGCCGATGGTCCTTTCAATAATCCTCCTTGTACGCCCATGTGCCACAATGTAACGTTCCTCTGCCCTTGTCCTGGCAGTCCTCACTGGGGTCAGTATCCATGAGAGGTTGAGGTAACCAGAGTCACCTGCAAATATCGAGGGACAACTGTTAGACACACACTAACCCTTAGGGACAACCCATACCCAGACACCTACTCATAGTGTGTGGGGACCTTTGGCTCACTTATTAGCCACACCCGGTGCCTCTGGAGTTGGCCCATCACATATGGGATGCTGCTATTCCTCAAGATAAAGGTGTCATGCACAGAGACAGGATATTTGGAATTCACATGGGAGATGTGCTGGTCCCCCAAACACACCATCTGCACATTCATAGAGTGATAGCTTTTTCTATTCCTGAAAACGTGTTCATTTCTCCGGGGGGGGACGACAAATGCCACATGTGTACCATCAATGGCACCAATGATGTTGGGAATATGACCCAGGGCCTAAAAGTCAGCTTTCACTGGCCGAATCCTCCACTTGGTGGAACACGATGTAGCTGCGCATGTGTTTCAGCAGGGCAGACAACACTCTGGTCAACACATTTGAGAACATTGTCTGAGACATCCCCGATGCCATGGCCACTGTTGTTTGGAAGGAAATGGAGCACTGACAGGACCTGCACTAGAGGGTGGGATACCTGTGGGCTGGCGGAGCACCCACTGCCGCAAGAGGTGGGAGGACCTGCGCCACTGGGCAAAGATGACGGAGGAGGCCCAGCTGGGACTGGCCTCCCAATGAGGAAGGGGTGCCCGTCGCACCATGACCCCCCTGATGCCCTGCATCCTGTCGGTGGCCTATCCAGAGTTGGATGGGCGCTTGAAGGCTTCACAGCAGCCACAAGGGGGTGAGTACAGATACTGACTCCTGACTTTGCGCGCGTTAAGAGGTACCTGGGTGGGGGATGTGGGATATGGGTGCCCCTCGGCCAGGGAGAAAATGGCAGGGTAGGTCCCTTGTTGGGCAGGCTCTGAAGCACTCCTACCCCAATAGTGTTAGTGGGCATATACTACTGGGCAGGGTCCTGTGGGTTTCTGGTGAGCAGCTGATGGTGTTAGGTATTGTACCCCATGGGCTGGTGACTATCTTAGTAACAGGTTGGGCATGGCCTAGTGCATAGGTCTGCTCCCTGTGTGTTGTGTCCGCCAATGGTAGTGGTGTTGCTGGCATTGACCAAGTGTATCCTCTGTCTCTCCCTCCCCTTTTTGTTTTGTCACCCGTCTCTGTGTGCATTAACATCATCTGGCAGAGGAGCAGAGGCACCGGCGACGGAGGGAGCTGCATCCCACATGGACCTGGAGGCCGAATCCACCGAGGGTGAGGACACCAGTGGGACGGAGGGCGAGGGGAGCACTATGACGGGGACAGGAGGGGAGACAGCGACTCATCCTCTGATGGAAGCTCCCTGGCGGTGGCAGACATCTCTGTGCCCTCCCCAACAACAAGTACAGCCACCATCCCCCCTCCCAACATCCCCCTCCCAGCAGCCCCTCAGTGTGTTTCCCGTGCCCGCTCACCCAGGAGGGCCGGCATCTCCTTTGCCCCAGGCACCTCAGGCCCTGCCCAAGTCAGCCCTGCTGCCCTCAGTGAGGATGATATTGACCTCCTGAGACCCCTCTCTGTTGGGCAGTCAATCATACTGAATGCCACCCAGGGTGTAGCAGGGCATTTGCATTAAACAAATTCTTACCTAGAGGGCAGTCACTCTTACGTGGCGGCCCAAAAGAGAGCATTTCAGGCTCTGGTCCCCGCATTGATGGCAGCCCTTGTCCCTGTGTCTAGCCTTCCCCCTCCAACTTCCTCTACCCAGTCCCAATCCCCTCAAACCCAGCCTATCCCAAGAACACCTTCAGATCAGCATTCACCAAAATCAACACACAGAAGTTGTTCAGGCAAACACACGCACCACACATCATCCCACAGGCACTCACACAAGCACCATACCCATGCAGACACACCAACATCCACTGCCTCCACCTTGTCCCCCTCCTCCTCGCCGTCCACCTCCCTCCCAGTATCATCTCCACTCACATCTGCATGCACTAGATTCTCATCCACTACCTCCATCACCAGCATGACCATCACTACTTACTCCTCACCAGCAGTCACCACCCACACATCCATTCACACGTCCCCTGTGTTCTCTCCCAGTGTGTCTGTGATCCCTCCTCCCAAAGTACACAAACGCAAGCACCCACCCACCCAACAGCCATCCACCTCACAACAGCACCCAGCACATGCACCTTCACCCAAACTCAGCAAACAGACCCCTCCTATCACCACTCCCTCTTCCTCCACTCCCAAACCCTCTCCCTCTTCCTGCCCCAGTGTGTCTGAAAAGCTTTTCCTGGCAAACATTGACCTCTTCCCTACCCCTCCCTCCCCCCGTCCTTCCCCTCGTGCCAGGGTTTCCCAAACCCAGACACCCAGGTGAGGGAATGTGAACTGCCACAACCCAAGTGCTGCAACAGTCGGCACAAGGCCGCCTCCAGAACCAGTAGAGAAAGGCATCCACTCACCCAATCCTTGGCAGGATGAAGCAGACTGGACACAAGGCCCCCTCCAGAACCAGTGGAGAAAGGCATCCACTCACCCAATCCTTGGCAGGATGAAGCAGACTGGGCATAATGCCCCCTCCAGAACCAGTGGAGAAAGGCATCCACTCACCCAATCCTTGGCATGATGAAGCAGACTGGGCACAAGGCCCCCTCCAGAACCAGTGGAGAAAGGCATCCACTTGAGAGACTGTGGCTTTGCACTCCCCAGGACCAAGCAGTGGGCAAATCACCCACTTGAGAGACTGTGGCTTTGCACTCCCCAGGACCAAGCAGTGGGCAAACCACCCACTTAAGAGACTGTGGCTTTGCACCCCCCAGGACCAAGCAGTGGGAATGGAGCCCCCTTGAGGAGCAGTGGCATTATTCCATCTTCCGGCTGAGGTGCCCCCACTTCCACAGGTGCCTGTGTGTTTTCAACCTGATGCCCCTCAGTGTTCTCTCTGTATTGAGGCAGGAGTCAAGTGTGGGCTTGGCCCATAATTTTTGGCCCAGTGGCCCACGGACATTTGGAAGGGACAATGTACGGCCTTATGTACATATTGTATATTTTTGTTGATACTATTTTAATTATCGTTACGTAGATCTGCCTATTTCTGAAATTACACTGTTTTAACTCTATTCCTTTTGTTCTTGAGTTCTTCCAGGGGGTAACGGGGTGTAAATGTACTGTTGCTGCATGTGTTTGTGTGTATTGTGTTGTGGGTGAGGGTGGGGGTGGCAGTGTTACGTGTGTGTATCACTCTCGTTTTCCTCCCACCCTCCCCTGTGTACTAGGTGCAGTACTCACCGTGGTCGTCGCCGCGTCTTTTGTATTCTTGGTAGATGAGGAGGTAGACCATCATGGGCAGGACCTGTAACTCGGGCTCCGTGGAGTCCTGGATCTTCGTTGAGTGTCGAGTAGTGAGTGGTTTCCCTTCCAAACACTGTTTCCGCCATGCTGTTGATGGCGTTGGTACCGCCCCGGAAAAGCTGGTGGATTGGCGGGTTGTGAAAGGGTGGGCGGTACATTGTCTTCCGCCTGGCTGTTGGCGGTGACTGCCGCGATGTTTGTTGCTACCACCGTGGCGGTCGGAGTGTTAAAGTGGCTGTCTGTGTTGGCGGTTTCCGCCGTGGTTGTGATACCAGTTTTTTTACTGCAAGCCTGTTGGCGGTATTACCACCGCTTTAACACTGACCACCAGGGTTGTAATGAGGGCCTAAGTAGGAATTACTTTCCTGATCTTAGCATCCATGTGTTTTTTATAGCAAGAAACCCTACCTTCAGAGGATTATGGCGAGGGTCATAGAGAGATTTATGTACAAAGCATAGGAACTTGAACAAATATCTTTGGGTCACTGGGAGCCCGTACAATTTGGTAAGAGGCGATTTTATTGAGTCTTATTCCTCTCACATTCAGTATCATTCTGGCAGAGTACTTTGTTCAAACTGAAGTTCATCTATGGCTTTTAATAATAGTGCAAGATAAAGGGCATCAGAGTCAAGTCTTGCAGAGATTAATTCATTTGTTATTGGAATCCTCCTCTGGGCGATAAAAAGACAGATGCTGGCTTTTCAGTATTGGTTGTTGAAAAATGTAGGGCTATACTACTGAATTTACCCGACCTTCCATTGTCAAGTGTTGATTAAGATTAAGGCCCAGATTTTTAACTAGACTAGTTCAGGCTTTGGGTCAAATGAAGGAGGCCAAAAGAGAAAATTCCAAACTGTAGTTTGATGAAAAGAGTCCACAGTTTACATTTTTCCTCCATTTAATTTAAGTTGGCTTTTTGTCATCAATGGATAAATGATCTTCATACAACCGTATAGAGTTTCTACTTTTATACTAGGGGCCCCATCAACTGGCAAAGATAATCTGGATGTAATTTGTATTAATGAATAGGGCTGAACTAAGAGAAAAGTAATGAGAAAGCACTTCCAATGTGGAATGACACAACTTATTAAGTAAAATACATGAGGGAGCATCTTTACTTGTAATAACACATGACAGCTTGCTTGTAGAATGTAACACTGTGTTTAGTTTTGGTAATTCCGCTTTACTCTTTGATATTGAATTATCTATAACAACTAAATTATGCCCACTTGCGTAACTAATTGTCATTTGAGGGAAAGAATTCTACAGCAAGAGCACACTCAGTGAACGGGACCTGCTGTCCGTGCTGCTGTTTAAGTTGTGCTGCATTTAGTACTTTTTTCTTAGCACAAAATGCATCTGCAAGGGTGCATTTCACACTAGGAAAATAGCCAGGGGTGGCTGCCACTGAATGGGGGTGGCAGGGCGGGATAGCACGGGCAAGGAGGGGTGACAAAAAACAAAACAAGTTTAAAAAAATCACTTACCTTCTTGGGGAGATGCATTCGTCTCCCCTCTCGTCCTCTACCCAGCAGCACTGCACACAGGCTCCCAGCCAATCATAATGCTGCTGTCACCAGCATGACCGCAGCGCCATGATTGGTCTGTGTGGCCTGCTTCGCTGCTCAGAAAAGGAGTGAAAGCCTATGCATGTTCTCCACTCGGCTGTGCAATACAACCGGGTAGAGAACATACAAAGGCCCTCATTACAACATTGGCGGTAAAAGCCGCTTACCGCCGTGCAGAAGCCGCCAACACACCGCCGCGGCTGTGGAAATCCGCCACAGCTATTATGACCCACAGCACGGAATCCTCCAAAATTCAGACACCCACACAAGTCCGCCACACCAAAGATCAGTGATAAACTGGCGAAAACAAAACCTCCACAGTCACACCAACAGAAATACGCCCACACTATCACGACACACTAATCCACACAGCGGTCTTTCAACCGCGGTATTCCATTGGCGGTACACACCACTGCGCTCAAAATACACACACACATACAAAACACAGCCACATTGGACAATTCTAAATACACACACCTGATAAACATACACACACCCACATCACCTACAAACCCCTACGACAACAATTGAGAAAGAAGCACAGAGAGACACCACCATCAACAATACTAGCATCCACAGGCACACCAGACCATCACCCACATAACTTCCACGCACCTCACACAACACCCCACTACGTATCAGCACACTTATCACCACACACACCACCCCACACATCACCCACACCACCCCATGGCACGGCAAAGACACCCCAGGTTCTCGGAGGAGGAGCTCAGGTTCATGGTGGAGGAAATCGTCCGGGTAGAGCCCCAGCTATTCGGATCACAGGTGCAGCACACCTCCATTGCAAGGAAGATGGAGCTATGGCGAAGAATAGAGGACAGGGTCAACGCAGTGGGACAGCACCCAATAAATCGGGATGACATCAGGAAGAGGTGGAACGACCTACGGGGGAAGGTGCGTTCTGTGGTGTCAAGACACCACCTTGAGGTTCAGCGGACTGGCAGCGGCCCCCCACCTCCTCCCCCACAACTAACAACATGGGAGGAGCAGGTCTTGGCGATTCTGCATCCTGAGGGCCTCGCAGGAGTAGATGGCGGAATGGACTCTGGTAAGTCAAATCTTAACTATTGCATCCCCCACCCTACCTGCATGCCGTCACATACCCCCACCCTCACCCTCACCCCCATCACTCCAACTCCTCACAAATGTCCCAACATCACAAACCACACATCCCAACACCAAGCCCTGCATGCAACACCAAAGCATGGACACCCATCACCAAAGCATGCCCACTTCACAAACCCATACACCTCCCTAAACCATCATCACACAAGGTCCCACACAAGAATGCAAGCACTGGGGTACACGGTCACCCACCCATTGCACACCATGGCACACACAGATGTAATAAACATCCTTTTATACCCCTGCGGGACCCCTACCCAACGTCACCGCACAGGAGGGTCCACATATGTCCACACCACCAACAGAAGAGGCCCACAGTGATGACAGCAGCTCTGTCCAACTGGATCTAGATGACCAGCCTGGCTCATCGGGGACCTCAGGACAGTCGGTTCCCATCACACAGTCACAGGCCACTACAGAGCTTCCCCCCTCTGGAAACACCAGCACAGCACCCACCCAGCGGGCCCATACCTCTGTCCCCAGGACATGTCAATCAGCAGTGTGTCCACCACTACAGGGAACCCAGGCTAACCCACCACCCCAACAACAACAGGGACCTGGGGCAGTGGCAGTGGGCACACAGTCCAGAGGACGGAGGCCCAGGAACACAGGGGAACTGGGAGGGCAGCTGTGCGACAGGGGGAGGACAGGCCAAGGGAACCCACACTCCACGAGGCCCTCTCCTCCATCATGGGAGCCTACCACCACTCCCAGGAGACGATGGCAACGGTACTGGCCAAGTTTCAGGAGACCCAGCGCCTGCAGGAGGAACAGTATTTGGGCTTCAGGGAGGAACTCAGATCCATCAATTCCACCCTGGGCACCATCGCAGGGGTGCTGAAGGAAGTACTCAGCACCAGGAGGGACACTGTGGCACAACAAGGGGCCCCTGACACAAGCATAGACAATGAACTGCCCTCCACCTCTGCCGGCGCTAGTGGACAGGAGGCACAGCCACAGGACCACCACACCAGCACCCCACCCCCTGCAGAGGGAGAACCACCCCGCAAACAGTCCCTGAGATCCAGGATAAAGACATAGAACGATGCCAAGACCCCCGCCAAGAAATGAGACCACCCTGAATGTCATCCTTCTGTCCCACTTTGTCACCCTGTCTATCCTTAAACTGCTCCAGCTCCACTTCCTATGCCCATTTGGGCAATGCACCTGTGAGACTAATAGACTGGACTCTGCCATGGACATTCCTCAACCATCACCCCTCACCATTTTGCAACCCCCTCCAATATTTTTCACTTAAATAAACACCCTTGAAGCACAAAACAATCTGGAGTCAGTCTGTGATTTCGGAATAGTGTATTAGCAATTACTGTGGCAAAAAGCTCTTTCAATTGTAATGTCAACATACCTATGTCACACAGCTCTAGTCCATGAGGAATCAAAGCAGATGTCACACAGTGGGACCCACATCTGTGAAATCGTAAAGGAAAGTGACAACTCAGTGACCATACACTGGGTGAAAACGACAGACAGTAGAAAGGTAGTAGTGTTAAAGTACATGTAGTAGACAGGTTTGTATTCTTACCTGTATCTCACTGGAAATATTGCAGGATCACCGAGTCCCTGTTGTCCATGTCCTCTTCTTCTGCTTCCTCATCTTCACTGTCCACAGGCTCCACAGCTGCAACAACACCGCCATCTGGACCATCCTCCTGCAGAAAAGGCACCTGTCGTCGCAAAGCTAAGTTGTGAAGTATACAGCAGGCCACAATGATCTGGCACACCTTCTTTGGTGAGTAGAATAGGGATCCACCTGTCATATGGAGGCACCTGAACCTGGCCTTCAGGAGGCCGAAGGTCCGCTCGATTATCCGCCGTGTTCGCCCATGGGCCTCATTGTATCGTTCCTCTGCCCTTGTCCTGGGATTCCTCACTGGGGTCAGTAGCCATGACAGGTTGGGATAACCAGAGTCACCTGCAAATGGCGAGGGACAACTGTTAGACACACACTAACCTGTAGGGATAACCCCAGACCCAGGCAACCATTCCCACTGTCTTGCTTCCAGGTGCTCACCTAATAGCCACACACGGTGCCTCTGGAGTTGACCCATCACATAAGGGATGCTGCTATTCAGCAGGATGTAGGCGTCATGCACTGGGACAGGGAACTTGGCATTCACATGTGAGATGTCCTGGTCTGCCAAACATACCATCTGCACATTCATCGAATGATAACTCTTCCGGTTTCTGTACACCTGTTCATTCCTGCGGGGTGGGACCAAAGCCACATGGGTCCCATCAATGGCAACTATGATGTTGGGGATATGTCCCAGGGCATAGAAATCACCTTTCACTGTAGGCAAATCCTCCACCTGAGGGAAAATGATGTAGCTCTGCATGTGTTTCAGCAGGGCAGACCACACGTTTGAAAACATAGGCTGGGACATCCCTGATACTATGGCCACTGTTGTTTGAAATGACCCACTTGCAAGGAAATGGAGCACTGACAGCACCAGCACTTGAGGGGGGATTCCTGTGGGATGGCGGATAGCTGACACCAGGTCTGGCTCCAGCTGGGTACACAGTTCCTGGATTGTGGCACGGTCAAGCCTGTATGTGATGATCACATGTCGTTCCTCCATTGTCGACAGGTCCCCCAGTGGTCTGTACACCGGAGGATGCCGCCACCTCCTCACATGTCCCAGCGGACGGTGCCTATGAAGGACAACAGCGAGCACAGAGTCAAACAACTCAGAGGTACGTACCCACAGCTTACACAGAACACAAATCCTAATCCGAAAAGTGGCCTGTATTTGTGTTGAGTCTAGGCCTAGGTATGTGTGACGCAGTTAAAAATTAAGCCATGTGGGCCCCTGAAATGGCGGCTGCCTGACCTCTAAAGTGGGGAAATGGGATGTGAGGTAACTGCGCTGGCGTTGTATACCGTCGCGGTAGGCGTTGAAGACCGCGGCGCAATGCTGCATTGGTTACCATTCGACCCTATGGGTCCCAGGAGCCAATGACGATGTACACCAGCGGTGACGGTATGCACCGCCGCGGACATGACTGCCATTTTCTATCTGTTCAATCACTCGATACCTGATCTTCGACAGGAGAGGACCTACACTGCAAGTGCTGCTGTGACCTCGTTCTGGAAGAGACAATGGCTCAAGTGTCTGGGGAAGGGCCCCTGCCTTCACATCGGAGGAGGTGGAGAAACTCGTGGACGGGGTCCTCCCCCAGTACACACTACTCTAGGGTCCTCCAGACAAACAGGTAAGTACACTGGGAGCATGCTGTATGGGCTATGCCTGTGTGGAGTGGGGTGGATGTAAGAAGGGGAGGAGATTGCGGCATGCATGAAACGACGGTGAGTGCATTTGCCACATGGCAAGGGTAGGGATGGGGGCCAATGACTGTGACGGTGCAGTTGGTAATAAGTTTCTCTTCCCCCTGTACAATTCATGTAGGTCAGCGCCCACCAGAAAAAAGATATTTGGCATGCCATCGCCAAGGACGTCCGGACCCTGGGGGTCTACCACAGATGAAGCACCCACTGCCGGAAAAGATGGGAGGACATTCGCCGCTGGAGCTAGAAGACGGCGGAGGCTCAGCTGGGGATGGCCTCCCAACGTGGGAGGGGTGCCCAGTCGCACCATGACCCCCCTGATGTTCAGGATCCTGGCGGTGGCGTACCCGGAGTTGGATGGGCGCTTGAGGGCATCACAGCAGCCACAAGGGGGTGAGTACACTCTCATCCTGCTGATTTTGCGTGCAGAGGAGGTGTCTGGGTGGGGGAGGTGGGCTGTGGGTTTCCCTAGACCAGGGGGTGTTTAGTAGGCAAGGACCCTCCGTACGGCAGGCCATGTGACACCCCACCCCACCTCTGTAGAATGCCAAGTACACCTAGTCATGCCCCTGTGTCATCCATGTGTGCAGATGTCATCCATAGCCTAGTAGGCCATTTCCCAGGGATTGAACAGTGGAGCCCAAGAGCGCGGCGTAGTGCAGGGGGCCCCTGTGTCTGTCGTGTCCGCCAACGGTAGTGGTAATGCATGCACTGAACATGTCTTTCCTCTGTCGTCCCCCCCCTTTTTGTGATCTCCCTGTTCCTGTGTGCATTAGCATCATCAGGCGGAGGAGCAGTGGCACCGGAGCACGAGGGAGCTACATCCCACATGGCCCTGGAGGGCGACACTACGGACTCGGGTGGGACGGAGGGTGAGGGGAGCTCCACGGCGGGGACAGGAGCTGACACCAGCGACACGGACTCGTCCTCTGATGGGAGCTCCCTTGTTTTAGCGGCAACATCTGTGCCCCCCGCATCTACAGTTACAGCCGCTACCCCCCATCAGCACCTCCCTCCCAGCAGCCCCTCAGCCTTTGCCCCGTGCCCGCTCACCCAGGAGGGTGGGCATCACCTTCGCCCCAGGCACCTTAGCCCCTGCCCCAGTCACCCCTACTGCCCTCAGTGAGGAGGCCATTGACCTCCTCAGGTCCCTCACTGTTGGGCAGTTTACCATTTTGAATGCCATCCAGGGTGTCAAAAGGCAGTTGCAACAAACCAATGCATTCCTGGAGGGCATTCATTCCGGTCAGGCGGCCCTTCAGCTAGCTTTTCAGACTCTGGCCTCAGCACTGATGGCAGCCATTGTCCCTGTCTCTAGCCTCCCCCCTCCAACTTCCTCCACCCAGACCCAATCCCCTGTACCCCAGCCTATCCCAAGCACACCTTCAGACCAGTATGCACGCACATCAACACACAAGGGAAGCTCAGGCAAACATAAGCACCACACGTCCCACAAGCACTCATGCAAGCATCACACACATGCAGACACACTAACATCCACTGCCTCCACTGTGTCTCTCTCCTCCTCGTCTCCCTCCTCCCTCCCAGTCTCGTCTACACTCAGACCTGCATGCACTACATCTACAGAAAATACTGCCATCACCAGTACACCCACCACCACTCCCGGCTCACGTGCAGTCACCACCCCCACTACCATTCACACGTCCCCTGTGTCCTTTCCCAGTGTGTCTGTGATGCCACCTCCCAAGATACACAAATGCAGGCACACACCCACCCAACAGCCATCCAACTCACGACAGCCTCCAGCGCATGCACCTTCACCCAAAGTCACCAAACAAACACCTCCTACGACCACAACCTCTTCCTCCACTCCCAAACCCCCTCCAGCTACCCGTCCCAGTGTCTCCCAAAAACTTTTCCTGTCCAACCTTGACCTCTTTCCCACACCTCCCCACCCCATCCGTCTCCTAGGGCCCGACTCTCCAGGTCCCAACCTAGCACCTCAGCCACAACATCTCCGGGACCAGTGCCTGTAGTCACCGGAATCTGGAGTGCACCAGCCACCAGGGCAGCCAGTGTGGCACGGAGCCACAGCACGGACAGTCCCCCACCTGTCAAGCATCAAAAGTTGGCCAGTGCCCAGCGGGAGAGGGGGAATACTCCAGCCACCAAAGCCACTCCCAGGGATCCCGGTGGGAGTGTGGAGTCAGATGCGACACCTTCCAAGGTGGGGAAGGGCAACAAGAAATCCAGAAAGTCTGGGAAGAGCAGCACAGCTGAGGAGACCGCCATCATCTACGCTGCCCAGGAGGCCGCCGCCATCATCCCCGCTGCCCAGGAGGCCACCGCCATCATCCCGCTGCCCAGGAGGCCACCGTCAGCACCTACCCTGCTGCCCAGGAGGCCACCGCCAGCACAAGCCCCGCTGGGCCGGAGAGGACCGCCAGCACAAGCCCCACTGGGACAGAGAGGACCACCAGCACAAGCCCCGCTGGGACAGAGAGGACCGCCAGCACAAGCCCCGCTGGGACAGAGAAGACCACCAGCACAAGCCCCGCTGGGACAGAGAGGACCTCCAGCAGCTGAGTCACTGCAAAGGAGCCCGCCGCCTCAAGCACCGCTGAACAGGGCACTGCCGCTACAAGCCCCGCTGAACAGGGCACAGCCGCCTCATGCACTGCTGAACAGGGCACCGCCGCCTCAAGCACCGCTGAACAGGGCACCGCCACCTCAAGCACTACTGAACAGGGCACCGCCGCCTCAAGCACTGCTGAACAGGGCACCGCTGCCTCAAGCACCGCTGAACAGGGCACCGCCGTGTCAAGCACAGATGAACAGGGCACCGCCACCTCAAGCACCACTGAGCAGGGCACCGCCGCCTCAAGCACTGCTGAACAGGGCACAGCCGCTACAAGCACCGCTGAACAGGGCACCGCCGCCACAAGCACCGCTGGCCCATGAGCGCCAAGGGCACTGACGCTACTGAGTCCGTCACGAGCAGGATGAAGCACTCTGGGCACGGAGTCCCCTCCAGAACCAGTGGATATTGCCATCCACTACCTCTGTCCTTAGCAGGATGAAGCACTCTGGGCACCATGCCCCCTCCAGAACCAGTGGAGAAAGGCATCCACTACCTCTGTCCTTAGCAGGATGAAGCACTCTAGGCACCATGCCCCCTCCAGAACCAGTGGAGAGATACATCCACTACCTCTGTCCTTAGCAGGATGAAGCACTCTGGGCACCATGCCCCCTCCAGAACCAGTGGAGAGATACATCCACTACCTCTGTCCTTAGCAGGATGAAGCACTCTAGGCACCATGCCCCCTCCAGAACCAGTGGATACTGTCATCCACTACCTCTGTCCTTAGCAGGATGAAGCACTCTAGGCACCATGCCCCCTCCAGAACCAGTGGAGAGATACATCCACTACCTCTATCCTTAGCAGGATGAAGCACTCTCAGCACCATGCCCCCTCCAGAACCAGTGGAGAGATACATCCGCTACCTCTGTCCTTAGCAGGATGAAGCACTCGGGCGCATTCCCCCTCCTGAACCAGTGGAGAGATACATCCACTACCTCTGTCCTTAGCAGGATGAAGCACTCTAGGCACCATGCCCCCTCCAGAACCAGTGGAGACTGTCATCCACTTGAGAGACTGTGGCTTTGCACTCCCCATGATGGCACAGTGGGCAACCCACCCACTGTATAGACTTGAGAGACTGTGGCTTTGCACTCCTCAGGATGGAACAGTGGGCAACCCACCCACTGTATAGACTTGAGAGACTGTGGCTTCGCACTCCCCAGGATTGAACAGTGGGCAAACCACCCACTGTAGAGATGAGAGACTGTGGCTTCGCACTCCCCAGGATTGCACAGTGGGCAAACCTCCCACTTTAGAGACTTGAGAGACTGTGGCTTTGCACTCCCCAGGATTAAACAGTGGGCATGTGGCCCCCTCGTGGATTTGGCGTCGTGCACTCAACTGGCTGAGGTGCCCCTCCTTTCCCTCCCCCTGAGGTGCCTGTTTTCTTGCTCTCTGATGCCCCTGCAGTGTTCTCTCCGTCATGGTCGGGGATCTTCTGTGTGAGCACTACCTGGACTACTAAGCTTGGTGTATATTTTGTTTATGGTGTATATATACATTTTAGCGTACTTGATTTTAATATATTACAATGGTTACACTCATTTCCTTTTGTCTTTGCATTCTTCCGGGGTGGTTGGGGGATGTAACTATAATGTATAAATATGTATTAGTGTGTGTGTTGTAGTGGTTGAGGGTGGGGTGGGGGTGGGGGTGTTACATGTGTGTGTCCCTGTTTTTTCCCTCCCCCATCCCCTGTGTCGTAGGAGCAGTACTCACCGTTGTCTTCGCCGCCGGCGTTCGTGCTTCTGGTAGAGGAGCAAGAGGATGAGGGCTGGCAGGATGTGCAGCTCGGGTTCCACGGCATCCAGATTCCTCATGGGGTGTGTAGAGGTGAGCGTTTTCCCTTCGAAGTCCTGTTTCCGCCGTGTTTTTTGTCCACAGTGAATCCGTCCCGGAAAAGGTGGCAGATTGGTAGGTTGTGATACTGTGGGCGGTACTTTGTCTTCCGCCTGTCTGTTGGCAGTGACCGCCAAGCTGTTTGTCTGTACTGCCGTGGCGGTCGGAGTGTTAAAGTG
The DNA here is from genome assembly GCF_031143425.1 of Pleurodeles waltl. Classification (NCBI taxonomy): domain Eukaryota; kingdom Metazoa; phylum Chordata; class Amphibia; order Caudata; family Salamandridae; genus Pleurodeles; species Pleurodeles waltl. Next base: position 1,766,542,671 of record NC_090440.1, read on the forward strand.
GCTGTCTTTGTTGGCGGTTTCCGCCACGGTCGTAATGAAATTTTTTTTACCGCCGGCCTATCGGCGGTCTTACCGCCGCTTTAACACCATCTGCCAGGGTTGTAATGACCACCAAAGTGTGCACAGCCGGCCAAACAGACATGCGCACTTTGGGGTGCATATACCCCTCCTCCAGCACTGCTCCAGCTCCCTCCCTCCAGCCCAGCCCCACGCCGCCTCTTCTACCAGGAAAAATAAAATGATAATAACACAGTGTTATTATCATTTTATTTTTCCTTTTTCTAAAATCCGGTTGGGCGACGCTCCTCCGCCTTTGTGGAGGAGCTGCCCCTGAAAATAGCACTCAATGCTGGGAGTAAATTGGGGAAAATCCTTCCCATGTATTCATATTCTGTTGCATTTAGCTCTATTTTATAGCGCAAAATACATCTTTGCATCCATTTTGGATGAAAGGGGGTATTTTGTGCTACAAAATTATAGCTAAATATTGAGAGTAAATTGGAGAAAATCCTACGGCATCTGTACAGTTAGCAAGCACAAGCAGATGCTTGTAAATGTAAAAATGTAAATTAGCACTTGTATAGCACACTACTCACCCGTTAGGGTCTCAAGGCGCTGTACTCATACCGCTATGGAACCACTCCTGGCTTTTCCCTGTGAGGCGCCCACTCCTGAGCACCCCCAGGGTGAAGCCAGGCATCCAAGCGCTGTTGGGGCCGTTGTGGAGATTAAGCAAGCTATTGCCCAGAGTTGGACCCATGAATTAGATTAGGCACTGAGGCGAGAATTATCTGGTCAAGGGGAATTGAGCCCAAGATCTGCCGAAGCGGGACTTGAACCCTGGTCTTGAGCCAGATCTCTGCTTCAGGGTCTGCCGCTCTAACCATTGAGCCACACTTCTCCACAAGCAGATGCTTGCATTCACTATTCATGTTCTGTTGCATTTCGTGCTATTTCTTAGTGCAAAAGATATTACTGCATCTGTTCTGGATGAAATGGGACATTTTTGTACTAAGAAATTCGTGCAAAATGCAGAATTACTCTTCTTGCACATTTCCGAAGAATGTTTGGGTCATTCCTATTGGTTACGCTCCATGAAATAGAGCCAGCCCTAGTAATGGGTTGGAGAGGACTCTGAGAATACCCACAAACTCTTGATTATGTGAGTGTTCACAAACTTGCCGAGCAAACCAACTCCTGAATCTAAGTTCCATTGCTTGAGTAAGATTTACTCATGTGCTAATTATGCATAATGTGGAAATGTGGAAATTTATTTAGAACGAATGTTTCACCTTTGCACTGTTAAGTAGGGCCAGTTACACATCCAGGTATGGTTTGCATGAGGAAATGGCTTCGTGAATCAGACATGTAACTCTTTATTTACATGAAGGAAAAACAAGGCAATTAAAATAATGCTGCAAACAAAACCAGAAGCCCTAGCACGTTACATTGTGGGTATAAGAGACCAAGCACTAATATCATAACAATCTTTTCACATAGGGCTTGTCAGTCACATTTTGGGCACAAACAACTGTTTTTAGAATATTTCAAGCTTAGAAAATTGTAGTAAATTTTATGAAAATGAATAGGTGTGAAAGCTCTACCTATGCTAAACCGTAACAATTCTAAATTGCAGACAGAATTGGGAATTAGAGCGATCAATAATAACTGTGAGAATAATGCTCTAGGCAATAACGAGTTTTACTGTGTCTCTTTGCCCATAAATATTGGATCGTCAAACTCTAGACCAGATAATCTAGTGGCACAGTCATTAGAGCCAGAGCTGCTGTGCCCGGCCCCTGCTAGACAGATTTTTAGGACACACTGTCATCCTGGAAGGTATACTGCTGCTGAGTAGGTGGGAATCTAGGTATACCTAGGGCCTGAAGGCACTACACAAAAAGCCAGGTCTTCCGCTGCATGTGGAATTTAAGATTTGAGGAGGAGGCTCTTATGTGTAGTGGCAGGTGGTTCCATGCTTTAGAAGAGATGTAGGAGAAGGCTCAACTGCCAGATCTGGTTTACCATATGCGTGCGATTTGTGCAAGGTGTAGTCCAGACTAGTGCAAGTGTCTGGAAAGTTTGTGAAAACAGATGCAATTGCTGAGGTGTGCCCGGCCAGTGTTATGTAGTGCCTTGAAAGTGTGGGTGAAGTGTTAGAAGTGTGCTCATTCATGAACAGGGAGCCAGTGAAGCTCTTTCAGGTGTGATGCAAGGTGAGTGCACCGTGGGAGGTACAGAGTGATTCTTGCCACTGAGTTTTAAATGGTCTGCAGCCTTCTGTTTTTTTGGTTGATCCTGGCATAGAGGGTGATCCTATAATCCAGCTTGCTTGTGACCATCGCATGCATGACAGTTTTCTGGGTGGTGATTGGGAGCCATTTGAAAATCTTCCTCAGCATCTTAAAGGTACAGATGCATGAGGGAGTGACAGCATTGACTTGGGTGGTCATGCTGTTGATGCTGATCCTGAGGTTCTTGACATGGGTGGTGGGCTTGACATGTCGGTTCTAGCTTTGTTGGTCATCAGGTGGAGTGATACCATGATGTGCTTTTCTCGAAGATCACAATTTTGGTCCTGTCAGTTTTCAGCTCTAGGCAGTTGATCTTCATCTAGTGGGCGATTTCACTTGATCTTGATCTGAATACTAGGCATCTTCTGCTTGCAGAAGAGAATGAGTAGCATGTTGCCGGCATAGGAGAGGATGTTGATATCATGAGATTAGAGGGATAATGTATACATTGAAGATGGATCAAGTATACATTGAAGCGGGTCAGCCTTTTGGGAGGATCCATGTGGAACTCCACAGATTAGGTTGTGGATGTCTGAGGTGTACAGTGCCAGGTCGATTGACCAGGTCTTTGCAGTCAAGAAGGAGCAGATTCATTGGAGTGCGTGTCCTTGGATTTCAATGTTGTGTAGGTGTTGCAATGAGGATGGGGTGAGGCTGTGTCAAATGCTGTGGAAAGGTCCAGAAGGATGAGGGATGTTGTGTCACTCTGTTCAAAGTCTAATGGATTCCATCCATGGGAGCGATGAGGGCAGTTACCATGCTGTGGTTGGATCTGAAACCAGACTGAGTGGTGTTAAGAGTTGATGGTTGTTGAGGTATTTGTTAAGGTGTGTGTTGACAATTTTCTCTAAGACCTACAGCAGTAGGAAGACAGCTGTGTGCTTCCAAGCATCTGGGAAGGTCACAGAGGAGGTGGGGGCATTCAGAATGGATGTGAGCATGGTGCTGATGGATTGCAGTCCTTTGGAGTAGGACTGGTGGGGAAAGGGAACCGATGGGGCTCCTGAGTGGATGGATTTCATGGTGACAACAGTTTCTTCCGGGGTGACATGTCATGTGGTTAGCACTGGTTCTTCGGACAAGATCAGGAGGCCTTTGGTGAGGTCTGTCAGGTCCGGTTGCAGGCTGAAGTTGCTGTAAATGGAGGTGATTTTCTAGCTGAAGAATTGAGAGAGATTGTCGCAAAGGTACTGCGAAGGAGTGATTGAGTTGGAGGCAGCAGATAATGAGGTAAAATCTTTCACAATAGCAAAGATGTCTTTGCTCCTGTTGATGTTCGCATCAGTGTGGTCTGACAGAGTGGTGCATTTAGTGATCCGGATCATATGGTGGCAGCATCACAGGGTGAATTTAAACATGCTTCTGTCTGCGTTGTTCTGGCTCATTCTCTATTTGCGTTCCAGTTGTTTGCAGTAATGTTTCATCAATTTCAGTTCCTCCATGTACCAGATGGCCTGGGGTCTGGATCTTGTTGTTTTGTTGGGTTTTGGGGCTGAGGGTCTTCTCCCCGCCTGCATATTTCAGCATGGAGGAAACGGAAGACGTTCCCCACAGGTAAAGTTTGCACTTGCTGCCCCTACCCACCTTCAGCCCACCCATGGGTAAGAGAAATAGTCCCAGTAACATTACCCCCCTACATCACATTGTAAACATCTTCAGAATTAGGCCGATTTTGTACCCCACCAGGTGGAATATATGATGAACTGATCTGTATTACCTGAACCACGTTAATATCCATTCTGGGTGTCATAGTTTGTGATCCCTGTTACCTCACGGGTAGATACCACCTGGTATTGTTAATTCCTGCCCTGAGATATCCCTGCAGAGATAGCAGAGTACTCATAATGGTGTCCACTGTGATAGCCGAGGCTATGGAAGACACACTGTCAAGTGCGATAGAGATGGAACAATTTGAGTGGGTCTGGTAACTCTAATTCTGATTGATCACCTTTGATGAAAAAAATGTTTTCAAGCACAGTAGAAAGTACATATTGGCCCTGTATGACACTGGCAGGTGGTGCTTACTCCTGACAACTGAAGTCCAGCTTCTTCTTCAGACAGGAAGTTATTTCTTCTTTCACAGTTCAGCTAAAACAGTGATTTCTTCAGAATCTGGCCCAGACACCTGCCCAGTCTGGAAGGTTGATACTAGTCAGAAAAGTGCTAATTATCCCTAGATTTCAATCTTTCTCAGCAACACTGTTGTGCAGCTTCTCCTACAAGGAAAACAATAAAAACCTATATTGATCAAGGAACCCAGTGCTTACCGCTACTTGTGGACCAATTGTATCTCTTGAACCTTATGAATCTTTAGGGACCCTCCAATTCTGGAAAGAACTAATGCATGATCAGCATATGCAGATCTTGTGTCACAGTTGCTTTTCCTGGTCTGCATTGAGTTTGTCCAATTAGGATGATAATCGTCTCCAAAGATGAGGGCATATCATAAAGTTATGGATATCTCTGTCTGGAAGATTTGTGGGCTGATAATGTCTACCAGAGGAACTACCATTACTTCAAAGGAGGCTGGTAGGATTTCTACCCACCCACATAGACCGAAGGTTTCAGGAGATGGAAAACAGTAAAAATGCAGGCTCCCAGGTCTCCTCAGGGCCACTCACCATTTTGACTCCACCTTTTACTCAGTCATGTAAACTCACTTGATCCACATTGTGCTACAGTACAACACATACATGTACATGAATCCACCATACATGTCATTGGCACAGTATATGCAGTTGCCAGTTCTCTACATATTGTATTTTGTTCGCCATTAAGGTGCTATAATTCAGTAACTAATTATATCATCTGTTTCCAAGGCTCACCAAAATTAACACCCTCTTCAGTATAGTCTACCTTCAAAAGCAAAACTAACATTTCCAAAGCACTGATGGACATTTCATCACATGTCCTTGGCCTCGCTGATTGACCATCACTTCCAGGCTTTGCACAACAGACCTTCTTCTTCACCATCCAGTTTCATCATCCTAGGTTAGAGCAGCTGTCTTCATCTGTCATGAGGCATTCATCTACAGTCTGCCACCGACAATCAGTTATTTTCTATTCATTAAAATAGAAACAAATACAAAATTCAAAAATAATATAAATATACTAGTTGAGTAAATAGGCATGATGTCATCTACATTAGTTATGTTATTCAAACAAATGTTGTGCCATGCTTATAAGTAAAAATAAACTGGTCTCTAACACTCTGGCGTGCCTAAAATATCAAGGTGCTTGTTCACAAAGGCAACCATACATGTGAGTAAATCTACATGTGTAAGTTTATTCTTATATTTTTGAGTGATTGTAGTATTTTTGGCTATGCACCATTCACAAGAGTAAATGTACTCAAAAGTGTTGACTTATATGACCCAACCACCTGAAACAGGGGGCACAGTCAGTAAAAGCACAGTATGTGTCCATATAAGGTTATTTCTATTAGTGACTTTACAACTGCTTTTTCTTTTGTACGCTTGGTGGAGCCCCTCATTATGGGGAGCGAGATCAATCACATCTCAATCTTATCAGGCTATCCTGATTTTCTCAGTGCCACCGGTTTATTAAAACTGGTGGTATTTGAAAGAAGAAAGAGGCGCACTTGGACCACTGGGCATCACACAGATGGTGGGCAGGACCCCAGGGATGTGACACTGGGGAAATTCAGACATTAGGCTACTAGAACAGTTGAGATCCAGGAGAGTAGGCATAGCTTGTGTTTTGCCAAGAAGAGTCTATAGTCATTGAAGTAAGTAATTTCTTTCTCCACATAAATTGTTGTAATATTTTCCCTGAGCTGGTATTAACAAGATTATCAGGCTGCCTAGTCCCGCACAGAGCAAATCTTCACTTGCTCCCAGGATTCCCCTGATTTTTGGGGCCTAGTCAGCATCTCCTCTGCCACTTGAAATGGTGTCATTTTGATATTATGATGCTAGTAGACCAATGTGCTGTGTTTGTGTTAAATGTTGAATGTTGTGTTTTTGTCAATGTTTAATGTACAAATGAAGATATTGTTGATTTGCACACATTGTTGTTTGATACCAAAAGTACAGCTCACTATTTTGTCACCAAATTGCAAGCTGCTGTGAAGTAACAATTGTACTTTTTCTAGGATTGTGATTCTTCATGCATTTGTTTGTTCAATGTTGTTTGTGATGCATCTGTGAATAACAACAAGCTAATTGGATCCAGGGATGCCCAGGTATATATCCTTCCCCACCTGTTTAGATTCAGTAGTCCTCTTGCATATATATATATATATATATATATATATATATATATATATATATATATTTTCCCCACTTCCTGAGTAGATCCAGTAATACCCTTGTACATACTTCAGGTCACCAGAGTAAAATTTAGAAATCTATAAAAATAGAAAAATAGCAACTTAGAAAAAGAAAACCCTATAAAAATAGAAAGTTAGAACACGTGCAACTTTAAAAATCTCCTAAACAACATAAACCTAGAAGAGAGATTATCCCCTGGAAATACTACCCAAATAGCACCATGGGTTCTCCTTTAGAGCACACAAGGAGTACTTTCCCCACTTGGGCCAAAAAGCTTAGCAAGTTCTGTCAAAAGTAACATATGATTACCAAGGCACACACATTACCTTGGCCAAAAGAGGGAACCTTTCATACTAATATAATTGCACACAAGGACATATGTACAAACAAAATATACAGGGTGAAAGAAGAACAAAAAGGAAGCATTACTAGAGCTCTGGGCCATTTTTGAGGAAGTCCAGGCCAATAACCTGACTCGCCAAAAGCAAGCGAGGTCTCTGCACCTTCCCCACCGTATGTAGGTATGGAGGTGCTCACCCCAATGCCTGCAATCCGCATGTTAGGATACACTAACCCACCATTTGAGGGATCTGAAGGGTCCCCTAACGAACAACATGCTGTTAGGTCCAGGCATGGCAGTTAGGGCCGCCAGGTAAGCAGGCCCAAAACTGCCTGCCCCACCCCACTCCAGAACTAGAACGCACGAAGCTCGACCCCCTGTCAATCGCGGTTGACGGTCTAGGCCTCAGCTGCTCTGAGAACACCTAATCCCGCTGGTCCCAGCGAGCGAACATGGGTGAAAAGGAGATATATAGCAGTCTTTGACAGTGAGGCAGCTAGTGAGGGAAGAGGTCCCAATCCTCCGAGATCTGGCAGTGAGGAGGGAGCCACAGGGTGCATCCAGGTAGCTGAGGAGAACACAGAGAGTGAGCATGCGAGCAGGTCCTGGCTTGGAAGTACAGCACATAGCTCCAAGCAAAAGAGGCAATCTAGATGGGAGTCAGAGGAAAGATGCACACGAAGGAGAGTGTGAGAGAGAGCTCACACCCTGGAAGCCCAACGATAGAGCAGAGTAGTGTGCCCTCGACCTGAGGAGGGTGGGGGTAGGTACAGAACCCCAGTCCTGGACGAATCTGAGATAGAGTCGGAAGGGAAACATTTGACTGGGGCTTGTGCCTCACCTGAGTGCCTGCAAAGAAGAGAGGCTTACCAGGAAATTAGTGGTCAAGGCAGCCTGGTGCAAACCCAGCTTACACACAGGAGGACCAAAATGGCACCTCTGCATATGCAAATGCATGAGAAGAGCAGCGAAAAAGACCTTTGCTGCTTTCCCCGAATGCACAAGACGGATAAACCAATCCAAAGGAACATAGTAGCTCAAAAGGAAGGTGAAATCTTTGCCTGACTTTTTTGCTACCTGCTAGCCCGGTGGACTGACAGAAGTGATCGATATGGTAGGCCCTGGCCAGAGAAGTGATCCTTCAAACCAGAGAACGTAGTGACTGCGGAGGACTGCATCTGGTACTGAGGGGGAGATCCCAAGTGGAACTTCCCTTACATGCAGGAGTATCTGAGGAGATGGGAGCACTATGTAGAGGGAAACATAATGGAGATTTCCTAAATGAGGATATTTCTGTTGTTACAGAAGGGCACGTTAGGGTCCATCTATGTGCCAAGGGCTCAGATGGACAAAGAGGGGCTAAGAGCCAAGCTGCCGCCATTATTGGAGGGGGCTGGGAAATAGACATATCATGAGCAGACCAAAACGGCATTTCCCCACACCTTCATCCCAGCTGATATGCTGACCAACTCGAAGTCCAAATGTAGGTGGGTTGATGGTGGAAACCATGAACCTTGGGGAGGCCATAATAGACTTCCTAGACAGAATGAGTGAATGGTGGGGTCAGGAGACAGGACAACCATGGACTGATTTGGGCCCTCAAGTCACCTTCTTTTACAACATCTTCAAGAAGGGGCTGCCCACCGAAATACAAATCTGTTTGGATAGCGAAGTAGGGCTAGGCATTAAACCCTGGTGAAGACACAGGGTACATACTACATTTCCACAAAAGGAAACAGGAAAAGGACAAGGAGAAACAGGAGCAGGCCCAGAGGGACAAGCTAAGTTGATCCAACATAAGCTAATGAAGAGCGCCCTTGAGGGGGCTGTTTTGGCTGAAAGCATGAAAATGGCACCAGTAATGAAGGGAACTCCATCACAGGACCCCTCTGGGTTAAAAAATGGCTACAGTGATGGAACCGGGGTGGTTGGCAGCAGCCAAATCCCATACAATGCTATTATTGCCACAGCATGAGCAACATGGCCGACAGGCGACGGATAAAGGTACACCATACACAGAAGTCACTGAGCTGAGGGTAGGCCCCACAGAACTCCCATCCCCAAAATCAGGCCCAGGGAAACGTAATCACACATATTTAGCCGCATGGAAATCAGTTCACTGCTGCACCATCGCAGCAGGGGACAGGTAGTTGGACCTGCACATGGCATCAGCAGCTGCAGCCAGGGAACCCAGACCAACATGGGCCAGGGCCACAGCAGGAAGAGGTAGCTGTTTGGGGAAACAATGCCTTCATGCAGACGTAGAGCACAAGTGTGCAGTAAGCCTTAAGTACTCCCAAAACAAAACATACATTTTGAACATACCTTAAAATTCACTTTAGTAAAACTCAAAGAAAAAAAGAGAAAAGCAGGGATTTAAAACCTTTACTTACATTTGGGGATAACTCTGTATTGTAATGTGACTGCAGACCGGGTTCCTGCACTAGAGTCAGCCTTCTAGGGCTGCCGTGGGGCTGTCTATTGGGAATCCTCACAAAGTTTGCCATTTAGTGTGCCTGCCAGAGGCTAGGCCCCACTCTGCTGGTGGCGTCCAGGTTGGGGCTAGCCAGCCACACCCCAGGGGGAACTCAGACTGATAGGGAGGAGCAGGGCAGCTCCCAAACCACTGCTTAAAAGGCAGGCACCCCAGGTCCTCAACCCCACAAACAACTGGGATGGGTGCCTATTACCAAGTTAAAAGGTCACCATTCTCTTGGCCCCAACTGGGACTGAAGTGTCTTTTAATCCCAACAGCAAGAGTGCCTCCAACAGCCCCCAGTCAAATGAAGGGCCCCATTTTTGTTCCAAAATGAAGCTGTCCTCCAGTGTCGGCAACCAGGCTCCCGTGCTTTCGGGGTAATGAAGACCACTTAACGCTCACAGCACATGCATGAGGTTTCAACAGGGCTTCGCATGGTGTTGAGTCAGTAGGAAAGGGGGTTCACCAGTACAACCAGCTGCCCAGTCCATTCCCATAATCCAGGCAAACTCAGAAGAGTTCTCAGCCTTGCTCCAGACTCTCCACACTGCAATGTCTCTTGCCTCCTTCTTACCCTAAGGGCTTCCCAACAGCAACCAGGAACCATAGGCCCAAAAAGATAAGGTCTGGGAGAGATGGGGCTGCTAGGGAAGGGAATGCAAAGCACCCATTGTTGCTTCTCGCAGGATAAAATACAGCAACATGCTCACCCCCACAGCAAGCCTAGTAGTCGGGCAGCGTGAAAGGCCTCACACATCACTTGGAGGGAGCAACAATTCCAATATCAAGCTTCACAAATATGAGACAAAGGGGCCACAGACCAACTGCTGACCCCCACCAGTACTCTACAATATAGATCAGAGGTCTGGGGAAATGCACAAGAGCCAAATGAAGAAGCCCAAAGCTAGCCCAAAGCTAGCCCAAAGGAACCCTTGAGAAAAGGGTGTAGTTAGGACACCTGGTACCACTTAGGAGGGTCACATAGCATGCCATGTGCTGAGACCAGAGGGGTGCACATATGACCTTGGGGCACTTTGTGCTCGCCAACCAATGTTCAGTGCAATGCGCCTCCTCTTTTACATCCCCTCACATGTGTAGGCTATGAACCAGCACTGCACCAATGACAGCCCCCGGGACACCAGGGCACAAACGGGCAGGCAACACCTACACAGCACTAATTAAAAGGTAAAAGTACCTGTATACACAAGAATAACCCCGTAAAGCAAACTCTTCAAATATATACTTGAGAAAAGCAATGAGAGGGTGGAGACCCGAAGTAGTATAAAAATTTTAAATTTCTAAAAATAACCTATTTCATCCCAAACCAGCTATCCCAAACGGGGGCCACCATCTGGTGACTCACTGAATTCATGGAAAACACAAAGATTCCTAAGGAAAAATTGGAGACATACAGATACGCATTTTTCTTTTATGATGACCAAGCATAACTCTTGCCCAAAAGGTCTGCAACCGAGGTGTTCAGTGCACCACCTCTACAGTGGACCATCACCTTCCCTGCGGCTGCACCTGAATCCCCAGCAGGATTAAGAATCACAGATTATTCCTAAGAACTCTTGCATCCAACAGAATCAAGAGCCACAACACCCAAGGAATTTTCACATCCATACCCCTGCCCCAAAGACTTTCTGACCTGTTATTCTCAACCCAGAAACTCCTATCACCGAGAAAATGGTTTACATCTCTGCTGGCCTCACCTCAAGATCTACAATGATGCCTAAATTATGTGTTTTCATGCATTTATACATTCTCTGGGTGCTAGGGATGCTACTGCATCCCTTTATCTCCAAAGAACAGTCTGCTCTAATGGAGTCCATTTGAAAAATGTCACCACATTTGCGTAGGGAGCTCACTCATGTTACATTTAGTTACACTACACCCAACTCTAGCCTCCCACACGCACTACACAGCACTCTTTTATCCAACACATGGGGCCTCATTCCGACCCGGACGGGCGGCGGACGCCGCCCGCCGGGCGGAAACCGCCCAAACACCGCCCCGCGGTCAGAAGACCGCGGGGGGCATTTCAACTTTCCCGCTGGACCGGCGGGCGATCTGCAAAAGATCGCCCGCCGGCCCAGCGGGAAAGCGCCTTCCACGAGGATGCCGGCTCCGAATGGAGCCGGCGGAGTGGAAGGTGTGCGACGGGTGCTGTGGCACCCGTCGCGCTTTTCAGTGTCTGCTAAGCAGACACTGAAAAGCAATGTGGGGCCCTGTTAGGGGGCCCCTGCAGTGCCCATGCCATTGGCATGGGCACTGCAGGGGCCCCCAGGGGCCCCACGACACCCGTTCCCGCCAGCCAGGTTCTGGCGGTGTAAACCGCCAGAACCAGGCTGGCGGGAAGGGGGTCGGAATCCCCATGGCGGCGCAGCTTGCTGCGCCGCCATGGAGGATTCCCATGGGCAGCGGGAAACCGGCGGGAGACCGCTGGTTTCCCGTTTCTGACCGCGGCGTTACCGCCGCGGTCAGAATGCCCATGAATGCACCGCCAGCCTGTTGGCGGTGCATTCGCTGCCCTCGGCCCTGGCGGATTCAATCCGCCAGGGTCAGAATGAGGGCCATGGTATCTAAGACATCAGTTGGGTCATGTTATGACCACATGCAGTAGAGGCAAATAGATGGTAAGTATCCCAAGAGGTTGTCCCTGAAAAAGTGAAACGCCTTTACCATTTGTAGCTGTGTAGAACTAGGGCCAAAATACAGCCTTACAGAGTGGAGCACCATATTGTAGTAGTAAATCTGATATGCTATGAGACCAATCCTACAGCACTGTACCTTCTAATAGAGCATAGCAACATCTAAACTGAACTAGACAGGCTATGCAGGAAGGGAGTTATAGGAGAAGACACTGTTTGGCCCTGAGATTTTCACAAGAAGGGATTCTTAGAAGTAGCTAAGCCACCTAACAAGTTCACAAACTCGTCCGCTCCTACTTCCTTCTGCATTCACAGGGTGGCCCATAGTGTGTCTGGGGCTGTCTACATTACTACGATAATAACAAATGGACCACAGATATGGAGTTTCAGTGCAAGGCAATCCACCTCAATGACATAAAGGGAAATGGGTCTCATAGGGAAGTGTTAAGCAACAGCATAGACACCCTGTGTCAGGAGATCTGGGACACTGAGATAGACAGGTACACGTGGATAGAAGGGAAGGGGCAACCCCTAATTGTACAGAAACTCACTTTGTATTCCTTATGTTTCAGAGGCTAAGGAACCATTCCGATGGCCATGAATGAGAATTGTGGTACAATAATACTGCACATTCTGGACATGCAATGGGGCACCTCCACACTGATGGACACCTACTGGCAGTGCAATGAGTTTGCTTACACCCAGCTTGTCCCTGGATGGCTTGGCCTCATCACCATATGCCCCTGAACCCTGGTCATCCCCCGGAGAAGATCTGTCTGAACTGTACCAACACCCGCTGAGGATGAAAACAACACTGTTGCATCAGGCGCAAAGAAAAATAACTGCTGATTATTTTAGCTGGGCTCAAAACAAGGACATTCCCGAGGGGATTAGACTGTTCACTGTTGTCCAAGTACTGGTCAGAGGGTCCATACCCTTCTTCACCTTGCAGACAAAAGTTCAAATTACCTCTGAGAATAGCCCTGGTAGTTTGTCAATAGCCCCAGGCCCATCGATTTGGCCCTTCAATTTGGTGGAGCCATTGTTACACTTTTATTTGCAATTGGATTTTGTGACTAACCAAAAAGTAGTAAACTTACTCAAAACTGTAACATACGGGGGCGTGGCCGGGCCACGAAACAAGATGGCCGCTTAGAGCGAGAGCTCCGCGCCGAGGCGGTCCCGGAGGGGCAACGGGGGCGAGAAGACAGCCGGACAACACACCGGGTTCGGTGCCCCTCCACCCCTACAACAGCGGCGACACGGAACCATGTCCGGGGACCCCGTAGGAGCGGGACGCAAGGCAGGAAACTCGCGACTCGCCCCAGGCCGATAAGGCCTGGAAAAAGGGGCGGAGTCGCGTCTTCGGAAGACCGGGGACGGCGTGCCCGTAGCGGCAAGGAGCAAGCTGAACAGGCCGCAGGGACTGCGGGAGCCGTGACGACCCGCATCCATCTCCCTACAACGCCAACAAACACCCGTGGACCTTCCCCCCCCCCACAGGGAGACGGGAAGACGCAGCAAAGGGGTGCGGCCCCTTCGACAGCCGGGAGAGAAACCCAAAGAGAGGTAGGATCGAATCTCTTCAAAATAAGAACGGCATCGCCGGAGGCAGAGGCACGACTTCTCCCCTCTTTTCCATCACAGAGGGACAACAAAAACCCTCCCGCTGAGATAATAAACTTTCTCCCCCCCCTCCAGACAACTAATACTGAGGAGGGCAGAGGGGCACGACGGGAGGCACGTGGAGGCGAGGGGACGAGAGGGGTGAGTGACTGGAGGGGCACCGGAGATGAGGAGAGCCAGAGGGAGCCAAGAGAACAGAGATACAGGAGAAGGGAGTGGACTGACACCAGTGTAAGCCACCGAACATCTATATCCTTATCGGAATCTACAGAGGGAATCTCGGGCCCCACGTGGTCAGACTCTGTAGACAATTGAGGCGATGCCCGGCAACAAACCGAACCATAAACCTGTCAGCAAGCCTGCACGACAACTATTATTCTCAGAAGCGCTACAACACAAACGCCTAACCCCCACGAAGATAAACCCTCAAACATCGCCACCTTTAAACGAGTCCACCACGATGCCTGATAAAGATCAATCCACGACTATGGACAGGATACTACAAGAGATCACCACCGTCAGCCGCCGCATAGAGGGGATGGACGCCTCTATAACTTCATTGACACTAGAAACCAAATCCATGCGATCTGACATTGCCGGCTTTCAATCTAGAGTGACAGGGCTAGAACAACGCATGGGATCACTAGAGACGCAGATCAACACGTCTCAGGTGCGAGAACAAGACTTCATCTACCTCAGGAGCAAACTAACGGACATGGAGGACAGGAGCCGGAGAGACAATATCCGCATACTTGGGATCCCGGAAAATGAAGAAGGCTCGGATATGCAGACTTTTCTGACCTCCACTCTTCCAAAAATGATTTCATTGGACTTTGACCCGCCGCTAGAATTCCAACGGGCACACAGGATAGGCCCAAAACGCTCTGACAACTCCTCAGGGCCCCGCCCAATCATCGCATGCTTGCTGCGGCATAATCAAACCCAACAAATATTCCAAGTAGCACGCAACCACTGCCCTTTCCGAATAGACCAGCACGAGATCCGAATAACCGCCGATTACTCCAAGGAAACCAACGAACGTAGAAAGGCTTTCCTAGCCCTACGACCCCGGCTTCGCAAACTAGAGATGAAATACGGTCTCTTTGACCCTGCAAGAATGTGGGTTACAAAAAATGGAGTATCCAAGGACTTTTATAACCCAGACGAATTGAGACTCTTCCTTGACTCTTTCCAATCCCAGCCTATGGACTCTTACAACACAGACAGTGAGCATGACATTGTAGGAGGCAGTGATAGGGCCGAAACCCCCCACTCGGGAATAGAAAAGGTGAAGACGGCTCTACACGACACCGGAGCCAGTCATAGAGGTAGAGACATGGAGAGACTAACTAGATCATATGATGACAGGGGTCAGATTTTACACGCAGTAGTAACCCACACCCAATTATCGGAAAGAGACAAATCCCGTTCCCCTTTAAAGCCTACAATTGGGTCCTCTTGAGAAGGTAACGCGACAAGACGACTTATGGGACTATCGCCAGAGAGTCGAAAATAACAACTATAGACTCCGCGGAAGGATGAGTACCTTTCCAGATCATATGTGTATTACTATTGTAATTGTCTAAGACTGCTAGTATCAATGTTAAAACCAGATACATGAAAAATCTATGCTCTTTATGACTAGAGCCGAGGCCCTATAATGGAAACTACCAGTAAATCGTTATTTGCCCTCAGTACACAACAGATGATGATTACTAGAACAGGGATCAGACCCCACCAACTCACTGTATGTTGAATAAGGGCCCGGTCCCGACCCTATAACCCTATAACAAGGTAACAAGGTAACAGGGGCATTAAACAGATAACAAAAAATAAACACTAATTAACTATCATGGAACTTACCTTACATTCCACACACTACAAAGTATCTCATGGTAGTAAACAACAAAGTATGTGAAACTTTCCTAATACACACCACACTCGACCAGCGTCGACATTAGAACCGTTTAGCCCCCATTATCACCCCAAGGGATGGGACTAGACCATGTAAAGATAAATTAATTCCAATACAGGGACACACAATACGATATAACCTGAAACATATCAAAGCTCCCACTACTTGACTTTACCTTATTCTACAATAAGAAACTGGGGAAAAAAAAAAAAATAGAACACGAGGACATAATACAACATAATACCGCATAACAAAGCGAAATATTATGACATTCTACACTGCCACTCCACACCACATTATAACATCACAATGTAAATTATAAACTATTAGCTATTCTTTTCCCCTGATGTTCGTACCTACCCCCATCCTAATCATTATTACTATCTTAAACTATCATCAACAACAGAACGACTATGATGGTGGCACATACCAAGTAAGACCTTAGTAGGTCAGTATTATGATGTAATAATACACGGCAAGGAGTTAGTAATAGGATGAGATACGCACTATCCTCGCGTAACCCGGGGCTCAGCTACACTCATTACCTATCCTACGATTAATAGAGAGACGTTTGGCATAATGGCTCCTAACATGATAATGTGATAAGATGCCAGGATATGTTATGTTGATCAACCTAATATGTCATTGAACAGTTGTAAGGCGAGACGAGACGAGGCAGTGTTATAGTTGAAAAGAAATGCTCAGGAAGTATTATATTATACTGTATATTGGTATCTTTATGTACCCATGCATACGCAAGAACTATAATACTCTGTTTGAGCTCTCTCCCCCCCTCCTCTGCCCTGCCCCCCCCTCCCCTCGCCAGCCGGTCTCGGTCTTTCTGTCTGCCCAGTCCCTACTTTAATTTACGACCCTATCTTATGAACTCCTAAACACCCTACGATACCATACAACATCAAGTACTAGGCACAACATCCTAAACACCATACCCCATCAACACCCGACACCCTCCCCCTCCTCTCCAGCGCCACTCAGGTACTATAGTTATTAACCGATCATTACTTCTGCCAATATACACTTTAGTTATATAACTAATACACTAGCCACTAACCACCGATGAACAGACCCACTTCCCGATACATAAACATAAGCACTGCTGGGTGCCCCCCCCACCCCTCCTTATCACCGACATATCGATAACTGGCTGTCTGCTGTTTCCCCCCTTCGCCCCCCCCCGATCGAGACCGCCCGACGGCACGAGAGCTCCGAAAGAAATCGGTCCCGCCGTTTACAGACCTAACGAACGAAGGAGGTTGGACTCCTAACCTCCCTCATCCCTACCCTTCTCCACTTCTTCCCCCAAATTGCACGCTCTCTTGCTATACTCTCAATCTCAACTTCAGCACACGCATCCATCCCTTCCCCCCCTTCTCCCTCTTTTCTTCTCCCTCTCATTTCTCCTTGCCTTCTTTTTCCCTCATATTTCCCCTCCATCTGGCTCTTGTCCTACTTATATTTCCTCTCTTCCTTCACCCTCTCCTCTCTCTTCTCTTTCTTCTCCAGAGGATTCCCTTGGCCTCCACCAGCTACTAGCCCCCGTATAAAATAAAATAAAATAAAACACCGTATCATATCGAAACACAACTCCCACTCTAACTACTAAGTCAATATCTCCCACCCTCCCTCCCCCCCCCACCAACACCAACCCCGGATCGAGGGTGCTTACTTACTCACAATTATCCAATATGTCGAAGCCCCACCCTCAAGCGACGCGACCATTACGCATACTCTCTTGGAATGTACACGGCATGATGAGCTATGTTAAGCGGAAAAAGATACTGTCCTATCTTCAATCCAAAAAAACAGATATAGCTCTGATTCAAGAGACTCACCTTGACACTCTGGAATCCAGTAAACTTAAACGGGATTGGGTAGGGAGGGTTGCCTTCAGCTGCCGTCCAACGAGTCAGGAATCTGGAAGTAATGGACCCCGCAAATGTGGAGTGGCGATACTAGTGCGTAAATCCCTCCCGGTCACTATCATTAAAACCTGGAATGATACGGAAGGAAGGTATATATTTGCTAAATTAAAACTAGGGGACACTGTTTTATGCGTGGGATCCGTTTACGCACCAACCGGCCCAAAACGCCCATTCCTTCTACAGCTAAATCGCCTCCTGACAGAAATCGGAACTACTCGATACATAATCGGGGGAGACTGGAATCTCGTCCAAGACTCCATAATGGATAGGACAGGCCCTGTCGATGTATGTAACAATCATGACAGAGCGCTTCTGACAGACCTGACCACTGACGTCGGTCTGGTGGACTGCTGGAGAATACAACACCCGAAAGATAAGGAGTATACTTTCTTATCCACCGTCCATGGCACCCAATCGCGTCTGGATTATTTCTTAGTATCACACACTGTAATCCCTCATATACAAGACACCTGTATCCTAGACAGCGGGCTCTCAGATCACTCCCCAATACTAATCCGGATCCAGGTGGGACTCTCCTTCTCTGGTCGTAAACCATGGCGATTGGCTGTACACAGATATCGCTCTCCACAAGGGAAGGAACAATTAAAAGCTCATGTAACCACATACATGGCCGAGAATTCAGGCACTGTATCCTCAAAAAGGATCCTATGAGCGGCAGCAAAAGCAACCCTAAGAGGGAATATGATGCGAGATGCAGCACTGGCCAACAAAGACAGAATAGCCCGCCAAACCACCTTAGAGACCACGATACAGGACCTCACTAAACAATATACCGCCCAACCATCCCCTAGGCTGCGACACGCCTTAGAACAGGCCCGCATGGCACACAATGAACTCTATACATCTCAGGCGGAATACGCACTGCAAAAATTGCGAGGCCGCCATTACGAACAAGGGGAAAAAGCAGGTCGCCTCCTAGCGGCGCAGCTCCGACAAAGAGAGGCAGCCTCTGCCATTGCGGCCATAACATCTTCTTCAGGAGCAGTGCTAACTCGCCCACAAGACATTGTAAACGAGTTCGCCAAGTACTACCGACATTTGTACACTCCTGAAACAACGACAGATCAAACACAAATGGAGACATTCCTTGCCGCGGCCAATCTACCCCGTCTGTCTGAGGCAGGCAGGGCCCTCTTGGACGGTAACATAAGCAAAGAAGAGATAACCCAAGTTATAACAAGCCTCCCCTACCATAAATCACCAGGAGAGGACGGATTCCCTGCGGAATTCTATAAATGGGCTGGGGAGGAGGCAATAACCGCAGTACATGAAGCACTGACGGAAGCATGTCAAGAAGGCTCCCTGGGCGCTCTATCCAATAAAGCCACGATTGTCATCTTGCCTAAGCCAGGGAGAGACCCCCTTCTTTGCGGCAGTTACCGTCCTATCTCCCTTTTGAATGGGGATGTCAAACTCCTAGCCAGTGTTCTAGCAGCGCGGCTCCGCAAGGTGATACCATCATTGATTCACAATACCCAAGTAGGATTTGTACCAGGCCGTACCTCCAGAAATCATATGCGAACTCTTTGCCATACACTGTTAGAATCCATACAATTACCTGACGAAGCCCTAGCCCTGTCCCTAGACGCGGAGAAAGCATTCGACCGCATTGAGTGGCCCTACCTATTCACAACCATGAAGCATTTTGGCCTGGGGGAACAATTTATCTCTAAAGTACGTTTATTATATGACCACCCCACAGCACAGGTTAACTGTGGGGGCATCATGTCAGACCCATTCCCTATCGGAAGGGGCACACGCCAGGGATGCCCCTTGTCGCCACTTCTATTTTTATTGGCCATGGAACCCCTAGCTGCCACCATACGAAATTCTCACCAAATAAAAGGGATCCATATCACCGGGGGCATATCCAAAATATAGCTCTACGCAGACGACATTCTGTTAACAATGTCCGATCTAGAAACGTCGCTCCCAGCACTACTTTCCACTATAGAAGACTTTGCATCCCTATCCGGATATCGGGTAAACTGGGATAAAAGTGAGGCACTACCATTATCCCGCATAACGACGAGGGCAGCGATACATGGCCTTCAATTCAAATGGACCCCGACCCGCCTTAAATATTTAGGAACGTTTATTAACATAGGTCTAGAACATATGGTCAGGGACAACATAGACCCCCTTATATCTAAAATGAAACAAGACTTTGCCAAATGTCCCTACTAGGCCTGTCCATGTGGGGCAGGACACAGGCAGTCAGAATGGTCACCTTACCACGCTTCACATACGTGTTAGGCATGCTTCCCCTACAGATACCTCTTTCCTCACTCCGATTAATAGACGCATCCATAAGGGCCTTCGTCTGGGGCTCCTCACGCCCAAGACTGAAACCTGCAATAATACTGGCACGACGGCTCTACGGAGGATTAGGACTACCCTCGGTAGAACAATACTCTCTGGCCCTACAACTCTCACAGCTAATATATACGCTTCCGGATATAGCCGATCCACTGCAATGGGTGATCACAGAGAAACTCCTATATGGACAGTATACGGAGATGGGAGGAACATACGCCGACCACGTTCCCTTAACTAACCCCATCCTCAAGGCTACAAACACAGCGTGGTGCAGAGCCCATCGACTACTAGGAGTACACCCCTCCCTGCATACTCAGGCTCCCATAGCAGGGAATAAAAGCATTAAAATAGGAGGGACTATTCTCAGATGGCCCCAATGGTCCGAGGCAGGTATCCACAATATATCTCACATAATAGATGGAGATAGCTTCCGCACATTCGCCTCCCTCCAGGAAGAATTCGGTATCCAAAGTAACCAGGAGTGGCGATATCTACAGCTCAAACACTGTATGCGGAGAACATTAGGAACCCCCCCCGTGGCTGCTCAAAACCTCACCCATCGTCACCTATCTTCAGAAATGGGGCCGACAAAAAGGCGTCTTGGCTGGCCTCTATGCCGAATTAACTAACCACCTTCACTCTCAGCCTTTACTTGAACGACTACGCTTAAAGTGGCAGGACATACTAGAGATAACTTACACGGACGAAGAATGGCCAGACATACTAGAAGCCCTCGACAGGGGCGTACGTGAAGCACGCCTGAAATTTTGCCTATTTAAAATCCTTCAGGGATGGTACTGGACCCCCGTTAAACTCTTCAGGGCAGGGTTGATACCTCACGCGAACTGTTGGAGATGCACAGAGCCATATTGCGACCAACTTCATATTTTATGCCACTGCCCCACGGTACAGTCACTATGGGACGCGGTACGCCTCGCCTTATCGGACTTCATACAGATACCAAAACCGACCCCACCAGCATTTATCATTCTACATGACATTCGCCCGTATCCCTCCCTATCGCGGGCACATAAACGATTAATCCACACGGCGCTAGCCACGGCCAAAATATGCATACTCCGGCACTGGAGATCTAGCATTGCCCCCACACCCATGGAATGGATGACGGCCATGTATCAAACGGCTACCCATGAACGAGTGATTTATAACCTACAGGACCAAGCAGAACAATTTGAGGAGGTCTGGCGCCCATTCTTGAAGAGACCATGAAGCGGCTGGTGGATGACCAACGGATGATCAATGTTCAATGATCAATGATTAGGGAATATTAATTACCAATCACCCTCTGAGAATCCTAGACTCCGGAAACACATTTAATCTCCTACTGCCCCCTCTCTCTCTCCCTAGCTACGCTATCCTCTCTTCTCTCTCTCTTTTTTCTCTCTCTCTATCAATCCACAGGCCTCTAATTTTGTCACATGCCCGAGACCCTGAACTACCCAACATAGTAATACAAGTCGCTTCCTAACACAAACAAGGACTGAGAAATCAACTCATATAAGACGTAGACACTCTCTAACCGACCTTACCATATCTATCATACATATTATCTACCCCTAGATAATAACTTGCTACAGACGGAGAAGTACAGAACGATCTACTCTTAGGCCTGAACAAGCTAGTCTCAGGATACAAAGACCCCCTGCCTACCTCGAGTCTCTTCATTCTACATTCCCCCGCGATTACCCTTCCTCTTTCTCCCTCTTTCTTTCCCTTCTCTCCCCCTCCCCATTTCATATGACTATTTTGTCTCTCCCCTATACCAAGACCAACCCCTCCTACACAACCCTATCCTCGCTCCCCCTCCCCTTACCACCCCCCCCCACCTGTTTTCCACTCTTCTTCAAAATAAGGGTACACAACTCAACTATGCAACTGGGAATTTTTACTTACCTGACAGTACATGTATATATGCTTACAATGGAAATAATTGTGTTAAACGAACAAAAACAATGTTTTGAAAGCTAAACAGTTTGTTTATATGCTGTATGTACCGCCTTATATATTCTTAATAAAACTTTTGAAACTTAAAAAAAAAAAAAAAAAAAAAAAAAAAAACTGTAACATACTCAAAAGTGTAAGTCACCTTTGTAAATCAGGACACTTGTTCTATGTGAAACAAGTTGATGGCACCAAAGAGGAATGCTTACAAGTAACCAAAAAAACAAACTTTGGCAAGAACATGTCTTTGGCTTGCACAGTGGCAAAAGCTCTGGAGAAAGTTACCCAGGAAGAGCCAATTTTTGCAGGAGGTGCTATGTGAGTGCAGCTGATGGGTCTGCAGAGAGAGCAGGAAGAAACTAAGGGACATATTGACAAGCCTCTTGTGCTGCGTCACTTTTTATATGGGAAAACGTGACGCGCTGGTGGCACAAGGAGCTTGTAAATATGCCCCTAAATTTCCACTTCAGCAAACCCATATGGTAAAGTCAAATTTGCAGTGTAATTTTCCATGAAAGATTTTACCCTTACCTTCACAACATGAGCGCTCGAAATGGACAGATAGTGCTGTCAGTAGCCAGATGCTAAACATGTTGCAGACCTGAAAAAACACAGTGAACATTCTTTACAGTCTTTGTGGTAGGCAATTAAACCTCCATTTCTTCTGGTCCCCTAGTTTGTAGTTTTTCTACGTAAGGTGACAGAATCAATGAATTCGTTAGTTTACACAGGAAATTCGCTTCTCTTCTGTTTGGCATACAAATGGTTTCCACATAAGCACTGAGAAAAACATTTTAAAGCCAACTAAAGTAAAATTTATATCATGTTTATTCTATGAAATCTCATGACTATGGTATTTCTTCAAATATCTCCTCTAAATAGATCGCCAGCTTCAAAATCTTGAAATGCATTATGCAGGAATCCTGGTGGAGCATTGCAGAGGTAAAAAGGAAAACATAAACATTTATAATTGTCAATCTGTTGCAATTCATTCCCTGTTTTTCCTTGACCACTCCTAGGTGCCTGGCTGGTAGACTTTCCAGACTTGACCTAAGCCCTCTGACCATGTTCTATATTTGTGTACTGACTTCCAGAGTTTTGGACAATAGTCTGAACTTGAATTTCATTTCTGATCCAGCGGGTTCCTCTGTGGGAACTGAGGAGCGTCGCCCCCGCACTCCCCGCACTGCTGTGCGGAAAGCTTAAAAAATAAAAAGGTAATAAAATGATTTTATTACCATCTTGTTTTTGCGACTTTCTTCCAGCAAACAGAGTATGAGGGCAGGGCGGGCCAGTGCATCTCTGCTGTGAATGAGTGGCAGCACTGAGGAGTGGCCACTTCAGTGCACATGCAGGTTTGGCTGGTTACCTTGCTATGGCCAAACTGCAATTCAAAACTCTCCAACCCCTGTGTCTTGGACAGCTGGGTTGGAGAGCAGGCACAGGCTCATAGTGCCTTTTGGAGTGTGGAGCCGGCCGGCTCCAGCCAATCAAGACACTTTTTTCATGCTTCATAACACCATGAAAACAGCACCTTCATTGGATAAGGGAGTTGGCTGTGGGCTTTGCGCTCAGAGGACGTATTGCAGAAGAATGGGGATGTGCTGCACAAAGTTGAGTAAGGTAAGATTTTTTAATATATTTATGTTGGTGTGTATGTTATATGTGTATCTAAAAACCACCACTGTTCTGATCAATGCCGGATTTGTGACAGCCAGATTGGTTTTCCTCCAAAATGCTCTCCCCAAATTAAAGCTTCTCGTCTCAAAAATTACAATTCCCAGAAAACTTCACTGAGTGACATATCACAAAGAAGACTTCCAGCTTCCAAAACAACATCCATGTTTTGACTTGCATTTGAGACTCATGCTGGGTTTTGTTGCATCCTGGCTTTTTCTGCTAAACCTTGAATTTTCTAGAATCCCTGCTCACCATTTCATCTCCATCCTTGCAGGTCAAGGATGGGGGAAAGAGTTAACATACATGTGACTGGAAGTTGCTAGTGTGATCACAGCTGACATCTATGATCAATAATAAGCTTTTTTCAATCCTTTGTTTAGTTTTACCCAGCAGTGTTCATTGTAGCAATGTTTTTGTTCGGCCTACTCTCTGTTTCCAACAGATTCCACATTATTGACTCATGAGCTATAACAAGTCCTTCTTTCCTAAACCTACACCGTTTATCAGTGTATTCTTGTTTATTGAACAAGTATTATTTTGCAGTGCTTCTGTGTTTTCTAAACTTACACTATTTTGTAGTGTATATTTGTTTCCAGTAATAGCACTGATCTACAGTGTATCCCAGTGATATTCAGTGATTCCTGATTCCATCAATTCCACTTCTTTTGTAGTTATCCTTTTGTTTGTCCTTTCTCATCATTTCCTGTTTATTTAGTCCTACAGTGCTGCCTTCCTGATTTTGCTGTCTTCATTTTGAGTTTCCTAGTTTTTAATATGTTGGTTTGCTTTCTGCAAAGCATTATTTATGTTTTCCATTCTAACCTTTTAAGAATTATTCTAGGCCTGGGCGAAATGTAAATTCTGATGGCATAATTTGCATAATTTGGGGCACTTTGCATTATGCTTGTTATTCAAATTTCCTGAAAATATGCCATTATGCCATATTGCGTAATTACACAACGGTGCACAGTGAAATTGTAATGCAGGGGTGAGGGAACAACGCAAACAAAAAGAACTCCAGTGGCTGTTGTTTTAAATAATTTGTTCATGTTATTTTTTAATCCACAAACACGTCCTTTCATCAAAAATTGACATGAGGATGCATTGTGGGCTACATGGCAGATTTGCATTTTGTATAATTAAGTGTAATTGCAAGTACTTTTCTGAAATGTTCTTTAATTATCTGAAAACAAAATAAACACATTTTGCACCCCCGAAATTATTCCTCTGTAACTACTTGTCCATTTTAACTTTGTATTAAGGTCTGAACGCTTGCAGGTACCACCTTGTATAATCGCCAGTATCAGAGGGCACAGACGACAATCTTTGTGCTTCCTGTTCACTGTGAGCATGTCATTACGTTACCATTATAACCTCAAAATAGGTAACAGCCCCATAGCCCCCTTTGTATACTGTGGATATTTTGCAGTCAGTATGTGTAACAGCAATCCAGGACGAGTCTCTTAATGAGCTACAGTCTTACCATGTGGGGCACCAGAGTGCTTTATCTCACATCCCCTTTACTATCAATGGTGTCTGTATGTCTTTCACACCCTGGGCGTTACTTATTCTAAATACTGAATTGCCAAGTTTCTTTACTAATATTTTCTTCCATTTGCCTCACTTGATACAAATCCCTGACAAGCCCTGCCAGACTCTTGACAAGTGGACATTAAAGCAATATTCTAATTCACCCTTATTTCCTTCATTACAAATTATATTCTCCGGTAGGTATGATTTAGAGCATATTAATTCTTCAATGTTTTGATCAATAGCTTCCCAGTTAAGACACAGAGCAGACCTATTTTACACAATATTATTATGTGATCTCTATTGATAGCAGAGGAACTGACAATTTCCTTTCGACTCATTAAAATGGGTGTTGTCCAGGTCGAGAAATACACGTCTCAGTGAACCACATTTATAGGATATGTTGAGTATACTGAAGGAGATGGTAAATTGGGGGCATAGGAGGTGCCAGAGACACCACAATTTACGCTGGCACAGAGGACATGAAGGCTGCCTGTTTTACCCTCTGTCCCTACCCTGTGACAAATAAGGAAACTGTCCCAATGCTGATTCTCATCCTCCACAGTCAAGATGTCATCAACGATTACTACAAAAGTGGTTTATGATGCATACCCTGAACAAAATCCTGATTGGTGTAAATCGAGCGGCCTTATGGTTTTTATTAACCACTGCAGCCACTTTTCCTTCCAATACTTGTATAAGTCAGTGCAGGGCAGCACATCAAGGAATAAATCCTAAATTTACTCTGAAGCCAAGGGGCTGCAAATGAATTGGCCATGAGCGCTGGAAGAGTAAGGTACTCAACAGAGAAGAATCAGATTCCTCAGTAGATATATCACTTAGTGCACTTCTCTGAGCATAGTCTCTTTTCCCAAATAGCTTCCAACATGCGTACTAACCTCCTGTGTACTTGCTGAGCCAAGCAAGTCATTTCTTACACTTAGTTGGAAAACAAAATCACATTGAAAATGCTATAATTCAGTTATTACATTAATGGTTAATAAAATGTCATGAAGCAATCTTCCGCTGGTCAGAGTACCGCATCAGGTTAAGTTTTAAAATAAGCTACATATTGTATCTATTCAAACTTCCAACTTTATGGTTAGCAGTTGATTGGTGTTAGAAATGGGGTTTTTGGTTGGCAGTCAGGTTACCCCCTGTCCAAGCAAAAGCCCTCACTCTAGTCAGGGTAAGTCACACACAATCCAAGATTATCCTGTGCCCACCCTCTGGTAGCTTGGCACGAGCAGTCAGGCTTAACTTAGAAGGCAATGTGTAAAGTATTTGTGCAATAAATCATACAATACCACCATATAGCACCACAAAAATACACCACACAGTGTTTAGAAAAATATATAATATTTATCAGGATAATTGTAGGTCAAAAGAATAAAGTTGCAATGGAAAATTGTAGAAATATCACAGGACAGTGATATAAAGTGTCTTAAGTCTTTAGAATATAAACAAAGTCTCTTTTAAGCACAAGTACCTGGTTGGGAGTGGAAAAATCTCCTCAGAGGGCCACCAGAGAAGAGGTGCGTGGAAAAAGGGTGTGTGCGTCGATTTCTCCCCAGCACACACGGACTTGCGTCGTTATTTTCCACGCGGGGAAGTCGGCGTCGTTTTCCGGCGCTCGGACAGTCTCTTTCTGTGGATCGCGGGGATTACCAGATGTCCCGGGTCTGTGCGTGGATTTTCCTGCTGGTTCTCCGGCTGCGCGTTGGTCTGCGGGGCTGCGCGTCGAAATTACGATCTCACGGCAGGCGTTGCGTCGATTTCTCCTCTGGATGTCGATCTGCGGGGCTGCGCGTTGAAATTACGATCTCACGGCAGGCGTCGCGTCGATTTCTCCTCTAGAGGTCGGGCGGCGTTGTCCTTGCGAGGCCGTGCGTCGGATTTTCGATCGTCCCAAGAGCGTCGCGTCGATCAGCGTCGGTGTGCGGCGTTTTTCTCGCCGCGGAACCAGCTGTGCGTTGAAATTTTCAGCGCACGGAGCGTCCAAATAAAAGAGAGAAGTCATTTTGGTCCTGAGACTTCAGGGAACAGGAGGCAAGCTCTATCCAAGCCCTTGGAGAGCACTTTCACAGCCAGACAAGAGTTCAGCAAGGCAGCAGGGCAACAGCAAGGCAGCAGTCCTTTGTAGAAAGCAGACAGGTGAGTCCTTTGAGCAGCTAGGCAGTTCTTCTTGGCAGGATGTAGTTTCTGGTTCAGGTTTCTTCTCCAGCAAGTGTCTGATGAGGTAGGGCAGAGGCCCTGTTTTATACCCAAATGTGCCTTTGAAGTGGGGGAGAATTCAAAGAGTGGCTAAGAAGTGCACCAGGTCCCCTTTCAGTTCAATCCTGTCTGCCAGGGTCCCAGTAGGGGGTGTGGCAGTCCTTTGTGTGAGAGCAGGCCCTCCACCCTCCCAGCCCAGGAAGACCCATTCAAAATGCAGATGTATGCAAGTGAGGCTGAGTACCCTGTGTTTGGGGTGTGTCTGAGTGAATGCACAAGGAGCTGTCAACCAAGCCCAGCCAGACGTGGATTGTAAGGCACAGAAGGATTTAAGTGCAAAGAAATGCTCACTTTCTAAAAGTGGCATTTCTAAAATAGTAATATTAAATCCGACTTCACCAGTCAGTAGGATTTTGTATTACCATTCTGGCCATACTAAATATGACCTTCCTGCTCCTTTCAGATCAGCAGCTGCCATTTCACCAGTGTATGAGGGCAGCCCCAATGTTAGCCTATGAAGGGAGCAGGCCTCACAGTAGTGTGAAAACGAATTTAGGAGTTTTACACTACCAGGACATATAACTACACAGGTACATGTCCTGCCTTTTACCTACACAGCACCCTGATCTAGGGGTTACCTTGGGCACACATTAGAGGTGACTTATATGTAGAAAAAGGGGAGTTCTTGGCTTGGCAAGTACTTTTAAATGCCAAGTCGAAGTGGCAGTGAAACTGCACACACAGGCCTTGCAATGGCAAGCCTGAGACAAGGTTAAGGTAGCTACTTGAGTGGGTGGCACAACCAGTGCTGCAGGTCCACTAGTAGCATTTAATCTACAGGCCCTAGGCACAGGTAGTGCACATTATCAGGGACTTATAAGTAAATTAAATAGTCCAATCAGGTATGATTCCAGGTTACCATGTTTTAGGGGAGAGAGCATATGCACTTTAGCCCTGGTTAGCAGGGGTAAAGTGCGCAGAGTCTATAAACCAGCAAAAACAGTGTCCAAAAAGTGGAGGGAGGCAGGCAAAAAGTTAGGGGTGACTACCCTAAGGCTGTCAGGTCTAACAATTGGCATATTACAATGAAAACACTGCTGGATTTCTGGATTAAAGTTTCTTGATACACAAGTAAACATATTATTTTGAGAGCTAGGTTTGGATTGGATTACGGAGTCTACATGAGGCCAGCAATTCCAAAATAGCTTAATTAGTGAAAATCAAATCTGATGAAGCACAAGTGTACATTCTTCTAGAATTCTCCAGAATCTTCATTAAAATGCTGGGGTATGGAAAGGGATAAGACAAATTACTGCACAGCAGATGTTCTCGTGGTCTGCAGTAAATATTCTTAGAGCGGATTTAACTGCAAAAAAAACATGTTTATTTAGGCCATAGCCTTTTCAAACAGTGGTAAAACACCGAATCACATAAAAATCCACTGTACACAATTAAACACTAGGTCATAAATATAATAAAACATAGCCTAACTATATAGATACACCCTTCTATAAAAGGTAATTGTTCTTCCTCAAGCTAGTAATTAACCCACATTATCATCTCTCAATGTTGTCTCCACGGTGATTAAAATGCAACCCAGCGCACATGTCACATCTAAAAATCTCATGTTCATTAAAAGGTCGATTGCTTGTCCTCTTTCTCTAATAACAAATTTTTTAAAAAATAGGTTTTATATACTTTTTCAGTTGGGGTAACAACCGCAACAATCAATCAGGATATGGACTGAATTCATTTTCCCATTGAGACCACACTGGCAAATTTTCTGTTCAGTTTGCAGAACTTCATGGTTGCCTGACATAAAGACTAAATTTATTCCACAGCGAAACCATAAAATGCTATGACGCATCTTAATGTTTGGAATCTTTTCCAAATAGGAGAAGATTCCATCATTCTCCCAGGAATTTAGCAAATTAAAAATTGATCTTTTAGTACTCACATACAAGAGCTCCTCAGCCCTGGAGGCCTGTTTTAATCGGCTTTTAAACTCTGCATTACTCACACCCATCTCATCGATCCCCCTTGTTACTTGTATATTTAGTAACTTGGCGCAGGCCAGAATTCTTCCTCTAACTCCGGTAACCAAGTTAATTCACTTTGCAGTTTCTCCTTTTTACATAACTGGGAGATTTCGATAATTCTACGCTATCAATTCTTATCCAGAATTTTAACATCTGTGCACAAGCGGTTTTTGTCCACCCTAATAAACCTGTCTCTATTCCAACAGCTTGCACCATGGTCGAGGTGGCGAGGCCAAGTAGCCTTTGCAGACACTTTCCTTCTTCCAAACACCATCTCTTCTTACCCCCTATACCATCACCTCTGCTCCATACATATATTGCGGTCCTACCATAGCTTGATAGGCTCATAATACTGGTTCGAGAGAGGGGCCCCCATATCGTTTATCCAATCTCGTTAGGCCCGCTATTGACACCAGTGCTTTATCTTGCGAGGAGGCGAGGTGGTCCTTCCAACCTAAACTCCGTAAAAACCATACCCCTAGATATTTATATTTGCTCACTCTTTCTATTTCTGTATTATTAATTGTCCAACTCGTACTCTTCCCTTGCTTCTCCATTTTGAGCATTTTAGGTTTTTCCATATTCATTTTATTTTTTTTCCTTATGCAATAATCCCCAAATGTATTCAGTTTCCGTTGCAATCCAGTTCCTGTCTGATCAAAAATCACCAAATCGTCCGCGTACAAAAGACAACTAATATTTCTGCCATTCATTTTGGGACTGAAGGCATTTGGTAAACTTAAGACTTCAGGTAAGACAGAAGATAAGCTCAAAGAGGCAGAATGTTGGCCCTGCCTCAAACATGATGATGGAAAGAAAGATGAATTAGGTTCCATGTGGTAGATGATTTGATAAGTGACTGAGAGAGAAGAATATTCCCAAAAGAGCAACAGAAAAAAGGCAATGGCAGAAGGCAATGGCAGAAGAGTAGAGGATGATGATGGTAGTCATAGGGCAATTAGGGATTAGTTCAATCAAATGAGCATTCAAAGGCGTGAGATATACCTTTTAGGAAACAAAAACAAAAGGAGACATTGGATAGTGCAGGGCAAAGAGAAATAGGGAATACCTTGCTCTCCAAACACTTTGAAGTGCTCTTTCATGAGGGATACCTCACATCATTACTTGTTTGACTATATTGGACTTTTTGCACTTGTTGTACTTTATTTGACAAATTGGAGTGGTGCACCCCCTTATTGTGTTTGATTATTGGGGTTTTCCTTTACCCCTTACGCTCTTTTGTGCAGCAGGGGCCTCGGTGGAGTTGCACACCGCATTAGCCTGAACGAGTCATCATTATATATATTGAGATTTACTGGACACTAATAGGGATTGGTGCGTTTTCTTTGGGCTTGCTGCATTCTGTTTACTTAATATACTCTTTCATGAGGATGATCAGGGACAGAAAAGGGATGGTCTCCTCAAGCAAATGGATAGGGAAAGAGCATGGCATATTGCTTGATGCAAACTGAAATGCTCTGGGTGGCTTGGCCCTGGGGTGGAATAATATTAGCAAGACATCTGAGACTTGTAATAAGTGAGGGGCGATTTCAACAAGGAAGAGGCAAAAACAGTTGAAAAACAATTGATAAGCATGGGGATTTTACAACTGTTGGTGGAACAACTAATGGCCTCAACTTAAGAGAAACTCACACCAAGGGAATGAATGTGATGTTTGAACTTCTAGAAATGAAATCGAGGCATAACGTGGACAATGGGTTACTGTGTAAATTATTCCAATATGTACTTTGACAACTTTCTGGAAAAACATGCAACCTGCTGATGTTTATGGATAATACACAGAAGGAACAATTAGAGTTAAGTGATTTTCATGAGTACCATATACTGTTGAATTTAATACCACATAAAGAGAATCAGTTGATGTCCTAGAAATAAATTAATATAGACTCTAGCTAAAGTGGATGGTGCCAGCTAGACCTAAGGAAGCTGATCATAGAATGTTTTTCTTTTATATCAGAAGCTTTTCTCCTACTCTCTGTTGTAGTAATACTGCAAGAAAGAGAGTACAAAAGTAAAAATAAATAAATAAATTCAGTGAAAACCACCAAAGCTTAAAATGAAGAAATAGCTAGGTTATGAAATTATATAATCACTAATGTTTAAAAAGCTAAAAAATACTGAAATCCTCCATTTAAAGTTTTGTGGACTAACTATAACATGCGCCCCTGTCATGCACTGCCAAGGACCTATAGTTAGGTCAGATCTTCGAGTGGAAAGGCATTTTTGGTTTCCTTAATATCTTTGGCATCGTGTGACAAATCTGTATACATCTTTAAAAAGAATCATCCAATTTGGCTCCTCCATGGAGAGTTTCACGCCGATCCATCAAGTGGGGCCCAAGAAAAACGGAGGGCACCATAAGTTTGATATCCTATTTTATTTCCTATAGAAGCGTTTGCTTTTCAGTACAGAAACAAAATCAGCTGAACATAATTATACAAATTTGGCACAAAGTTAGAATTATACTCAGAAAGCATGCTTTTCAATCTGTTCAGTCATTTTTAAGAAATTCACATTTTAAAAGGGGATGGGGATGAAGGGGCTAACCCTCAGAGAAAAGTCTAAATATTTGTTTGGTTGATATTGCGACAGTATTTTAAAACTAAACATTTTATAAAATAGCCACAGCAGCTTTTTCTCTGGGCAGCCATTCTGTTATCTCAGTACCAAACTGATCTGACTGGCTGACTACAACTTCTGAGAAAATGGTCACATAAGGAGGCAGGGTGAGCACATCCTGACTGCAATGTCCATGTTGAAGGGGGTCCCAAACGAACCCTCTTTTAGGTTCAATTTAAAAAACATATTTTTATTTGCATGACCCAGCAAGGCCTCTTGTGTGGTACTGTGGTACCAATAAAAACATTTTACAAAAATTAGAAAATACTAAAACTGCAATCACACTGGGCTGGGTGAAATTCCAATAACACAGGCATAGTAATTTGACAATTTTTGGGTATTTGGCATTACGCTTTGTTTCACAAAAATTCCTTGACATTCTGGCACTGCACCACTTGCCATAATTGGGGGTTGCTTATTTACAGAGCCTACTGTGGGAACGCTGGAAAAACATGCATGTACAGAACTCTAAAAGCTTTTTCAAAACACTGCCATAAAAAACAATGTAGGCAAGGAATGACAAATCTTGTACGTTCACTGAATGAAGAATCACAATTTTATTAAAGACAAGAAGCCTAGCATTATTCTCAGCCTTTTATTCACTTCTTCCGAGCAGCAACCTTAAAAGCTTCCAGAATAGAATTAAAAAACAACTCAATAAACTTAGAACTTTGAGTCCTGTAAATACTCCTTGCCCTCCATTCTCTTCCTCTTTTGTTTGTCTTCTCTCCTCCGTCTCCTCCTTGGTTTTCTTGATACCAAATCCTTATCCACACTTACACATCCGCAGAATAAACAATTATAATATATATCTACATCCTTACATAATTTATTTTTCAATATAACCGTCCTTCACAAATGAATCTCATTGTTTTTAGAATACAGTAACATAATTTAAAATCTTTTACAATTATCCTCCCACAGCTTCACCTTCAAATAGGGAAGGGTGTGTGGGATAATGCTAGCCTCCTTGTCTTTAATAAAATCGCCATTCTTATTCAGTAAACCTACAAGAATTGTCACTTTATGTCAAGACAGGAGACATTATGCATGTTGAAAGTCCTTTAAAACACATCTTGAAACATGCTCCACTTCTTTGAAATAGATTTCCCTAAATGTATCTGCAGCTTTCAAATGTCTTCCAAACAACCTCCCATCATACAGATCTTACTCACCATCGCACCCTTTACAGAATGAGCTGTAAATTTAAATAAATCCTCACCTGCTTCTTCCATTACAGCTTTCTCCCATCTTGCGAGTGTTGAATTGGTATCTGCTTTAAATGGTTTCATATAAGAAATTAACAATTGATCCACTTCTGCACTCTTTTTTATTGATCATTCTACTTTCTTAATCCTTCAAATATCTAACCACACATAACTTTGGTGAATTAACAAACGTAGGATAAAAAATAGATTCTGACATGGTCTTTGTGCACTTGTAAATCTGAAAAAAGACTCTATCTGATTGAAAAAACCTATGTGACACTTGTAAAGCTCTAACATCTGAAACCCTTCTAAAAGAAATTTAACAACACAAAGTTGCCAACTTCCAAGACAATTCTCTCATCTCCAAATATCTATGATCTGGCCAAGAAACAAATAACTGTAATACCAAATCCACATTCCACAACGTCTGATATTTTACCCTCAATGGTCTCTTTAACTGAATCCCTTTCATTACTCTACATATTAAAGGACTCCTTCCGACTGACAATACTTGTTTTAATGAATGTCCTGCGGCTAACGCATATCTATAACAGTTCACTGTTCTATGAGACAAATGTTTTTCAAATGATTCTGCCAGAACATTTGCCACCTCTATTTCATCGGCTTCCACAGGATCCAAGTCCCTCTCCAAGCACCAATTAAACCAAATTTTCCATGCTCCTCTATATTTCTTTCTTGTTCCTGGAGCCCAGGATTTATCAAGCAAACTTGAAGCTGCTCCCGAAAGTCCTGCGAATCTTCCTGAACCCCTGATATCTTCCATACTGGAAACTTCATTGAAACCAATTTTACCAAAGGATATTCTTTGCCTTCTGCTCCCACCAAAAGACCTTTGTGTAACCAAATAAAATATGGTATCTCTACTGCCATTTCCATTACGGTTGGAAACCAAACCTGCATTTTCCAAAAGTGAATACATGGAGCCAACTGACATCTCTGTATCCTCACCTGAAGCAATACTGTCTGAAACACCAAGAAGGGGGGAAATGCTTAGCCTCTCAACTCTGAACACAGCTGAGTAATACACCTACTGCTATTGCTCCAGGATCAGGCCTCCAGCTGACATAGCTTGGTTACTGATAAGTTATTCTTGAAGGGAACAGATCCAGTTCTAAAGGTCCCAAAAATCTCTGTATCCTATGAAATACATTTTCCCTCAACTTCCAGTCGCTATAATCCCTCATGTTGTGTGAATACCAATCCACTTTCACATTCTGAATTCCTGGTAAATATTTAACTTTCAGTCCAAACAAAAGTCTTGTATCTCTCTTGCTATCTCTGTTAATTTCTTGGACCTGCTTCCTCCTAACCTGTGTATATATGTGACTGCCGGCACATTGTCCATTTTTATAAGACTGAATACCCTATCAATCCCTTCTTGAAACATTAGAGTGCAAACAATCCTGCTTGTATTTCTAGATAATGTATATGCTCCTCCTTCTGTAACAAATTCCAGGTTTCCCCTGTTACTTGGTTCAAACAAGTAGCAGCCCATCCAAAAGTGCTTCCATCTGTCTGTTCAACAAAATCTGGCCTTAGCCCAAAGATAGCCCATCCATTCCAGGCTTCCATATTGTTCTTCCACCACAACAATTCCTCTCTTGCTTCCTCTGTCAGAGACACCATGTCCCCATGCCATAGACCTTTCCCAGAGCATAAGTCTTTAAACATTTCCTTTCTTACCTTTCTTACCTTTATCTCCGGTAGCTGCAATTGACTTAATTCTGTGTCCATCACTATCCCTAGATGTACGATGAGAACTGATTTGTCTGAATGTATTATACATCATAAATCTTGAAACAAATGTATCACTATACTCAACTGTTTCCAGCTTTTCTGCATTTTGATTAATTATCAACAAATTGTCTAAATAAAGAATCATACTCCTCTGTCTCTTAAAATCCTACAACTGGTTTTAGGACTCTTGTGAAACACCATGGTGCTTCTGACAAACCAAATGGGAGACACAGGAACTGTAACAACTGTCCCTTCCACCTGAACTGTAAGACTCTTTCACTCTCCCTTGCTATTGGAATTTTGAAATAGGCATCCTTGAGATCCGATTTCACCATCCAATCCAAATGCTGAAAAATGTCTCTCAATAAATATATCCATTCCATTTTTAAATGACAATACATTACAAACTGATTCAAATCTCACAAATTGATTACAGGCCTCAAACCTTTGTCCTTTTTCCCCTCTAGGAACAAAGTACTCACAAATTTCTTGTCCCCCTCTCTTATTTTTGCTATTGCAACATATTCATTATTTCTTCATGCACAATGTACTCTAGTGTCTTTGAAATACCATTCTTTTGGTTCCTTTAACTGGAAAGGTTCCAAATCAAACTCTATGAGATATCCTTCTATTGTCTGTAATACCCATGCATCCTTTGTTATTAACTTACAATGCTATTTGAAACACCTTAACCTTCCTCCCACAGTAGTAGAGATAAAACCAGAAGTAGAGAAGTAGTCCTTGTGCTCACCTTGTCCTTGATTCTGAAGATTATTTTGTTCTCTTCCTCTATTTCCCCTAGCACGGCTTCTCCTCTTCTGGGGGTAAAAATTTGAACATCCCTGGTTTCCTCTATAGAAACCATATGTTTGGGATCCTGTATTTTGATAATGGGCTCCACTATTTGCTCGGCCGGAAGGGTTCCCTCTCCTATCGGCCTTGCCATAAAAAAGATTGCCAAAGAAAACTCTATGCATTGAATACTGTGCTTTGTTTAAAATTGTAAAAGTTTGCATATACTTTCATAGGGATTTAACCATTCCTGCCCCAAAAAGTAAACCTTTTGCTTCATCAGAAATCTTTTTCAGCTAATTCACACAACTTTAAATTTATGCACATTAGTACACTTTTTCACCTTTAATTCCTGCATTAGTGCTGCCCAAAAAACAAATGGCATGCTGACACTATACCAGCAGGGACATTATATCCAAATTTGTGCCTTTTGAAAGTGCATCTTCTACAGTGTCAAATTTTTGCCAACGGCCCCTAGATATCTAAAACTTTATCTTGAAACAGTTTAAGGGACTTTTCAAATCCTTCCCTGGGATCCTTTCCCAATTTGAATAAATATGTAATAAGAGCAGGATCCAAATTAGGTGCCATATGAACACTCAGGCCCTTATGACGTGGCTGACGGTCATCAGACCGCCAGCCTCGCTGTGGCAGTCTTGTGCCACTGACCCAGCAGTAAAGACCACTGCATTACAAGTTGTGGGTTTGTCAGAAACCGGTGAGGCCAGCGGTGAGGACCTCCAGCCCGGATGCAGGTCTCAGCCTGCCGGCCGGATTACAGAGCTGCAGACCGCCAGGCTTTCCGTGGCAGTCACCCCACCACGAAAACCCTGGCAGAAACGCACCCGGCGACAGTAATGCTCATTCCTGTTGCTGGCACACACATGCACACATGTCCCCACACCTCCATGCACCCTACCACCAGTCCACACACTTACAACACCCCCACCAGTCCACAAACTTGCAAACACCCCAACTGTACACATCCATCAAAACACCCCCACCCACTCTCACACTGACATACACACACCCCACTCACACATGCGCACCCACCTTCCGCAAACATTCATACCCCCTTCGACCTCCCCCTGCTCTGCATACACACACTCACCCGCTCTCCTTCCACTTACGCAAACACATGTACATGCACACATGGACCCACAAACACCCCCACCCCTCCCACCTGCAAACACTCACTCACCCCACCCACATACAATCACTCACACATATACACCCCACCCTCTCCGTACTCATGCATACCCCCACGCCCTCCACGCACGCATACATTCACATACTCCCCCTCCGCATACGCACACTAGCACACACACCCTCATCCGCACACATACACACATGCACCACCAGTCACTCGCTCCCAAACATGCACTCAGACACCCCCATTCACACACACATACCTACACTCAGACACTCACATTCGCACACATACACACACACACCACACACATGCACCCAACACTCCCCATCCCCCCTTTCGGACGATCACCTTACCTTTTCAAGCAATCTGGTTGTCCGGGAGGGGATGGGTCCTTGCAGTTTTGCACCGCCAGCACCACCACGGCAGCAAGACTCTCCCAAGCCGTAATACGGCTCATAATATGGTGGACAGAGTCTTTCTGGCGTGGCAGTGCTGGCGATGCATCTGCCTGTTCTATTCCGTCTACCAGGCTGATGGAGTTGGACTTCTGCCCAAGTCCTCCAACAACTCCTAATGTGGCGGTCAGCAGTCCATCAGCACTAGCGGTCTGTTCACTGCAGCGGCTTCGGCTGTCTTTGAAAAGGACCGCCAATGTCATAATGAGGGCCGCAGTCTGCATTATATTTCTTCCTCATTTTCAAGGGTCTACCTAACCTAGCCTCAATATAATTTAAGACATATTCCAAGGACCACCATTCCTTACCCCTAGGATGACACATTTCCCTGGAATCATATATTTCTCTCCAAATGGATCTACAGCTGTAGCCATAGTTTTACTCTTACTTTTAAAACAACATCGGATTAATTTACTGAGACCTGAGTGGAGGTTAGTGGCCTATTGCTAAGTGTAGGTACCTACCTGCCCTTACCAATAACCCATTTTCCAACATTTTTGGTGTGCAGTGGTGGGATCCTCTACTTGTGTTCAGTATCACATTACAGTTTTAAGTAAAACAAATTAAAAATCATTTAAATTGTCCTAGTGCAAAAATTGGTTTTAATTTTTAATTCGAATTAATTTCAATTATTGAATTTTTGTGATTTTTCTAAATTCTTGTTTCCAATTTTTGCAAAAAGTTTTTGTTGACACAAAACTAGGGAACCATGGAGCTTGGTCTGGCTAGCCTATCCACCCTGACAGTAGTCCAGCTTAGGGGGTTGTGTAGTGCAAGGGGGTTGCCTGCAACCACTGACCTCAGGAAGCATGTCCTGATTAAATCCCTGACAGCATGGGCTGAGGCCCAAGAAGTAGGCTCAGAGGAAGCTCCAGAGGTAGACGAAGTAGGGGAGGATGCCAGCTCCAACCACTCAGGGGAGGGAGGGCATCTGAGCCTAAGTGAGGAGGAGGAAGACCGGGCCTCACTGCACACAGTCACTAGGGGCATACCCAAAGCTAGTTGGGGGAAGGTGGTCCCTTCAGGAGGAGAGAACCTGTCCCTCAGGGAAAGAGAGCTGGAGGCAGATTCATACCCCAGTATGAGGAGATGCTTAATTAAAAAGTTTGGTCTTTTAGACAGTATAGGCTCAAGTTTAGGTACACCCAAAAGACAAGTACCCAGTCCTGGGTGGACTTTGTAGGCATCTCAGTTAAAGCACTAGAGGGCTGGATACAGGGCAACAAGGTAAGTATCTTTGAGGGGCTGTATATTTTGATTATGATGGAGCACCTTCTAACCAATTGTGTACAAGAGAAGCTCCGCCAGTATCTAGTTGATTCTAAGTTGACCAACCACAGAGAGCTGGGGGAAGCAGCAGATGACTGGTTAAGAACTAGGGTTAACCAGAAACCCCTAGGGGGTGATCAGAAAAAGGGAGGACATGGTTCTTCTCAGGGGAAGAATCAAGTGAAGGATGATAAAAAGCCCAAAGAGTCCACACAAGAGTCCCCAAAAACTTCTCAGGGTGGGGGATCCCTGAGTCATTCCACTTCTAAGGGGAAAGGGTATCAGGGGAAGCATTGTGATCCTGTTAAGGCAGGAAAGTTTCAGGAGCTTGCTAAGGCTGGCAAGTGCTTTGAGTGTCATCAACTTGGACACAAAAGAGGAGATGATATCTGCTCCAAGAACCCCCCACTGGTGGGCAATCCCAGGGGATTGCTATTGTAGGGATGGAAGTTGGCCCAGGGCTGGGATCAGGGTACAAAGAGGTCACCTTAGTATCTGTGGGTTGGGTGGACATTGCAATTACGCCCACCTTACCTCCCAGCATGGAGAGGTATAGGCAGAGGCCTAAAGTCAATGGGATTGAGGTGGAAGCTCTGGGAGATACAAGAGCCAGTGTGACAATGGTCACAGAGAAGCTGGTTTCTCCAGAACAGGTCTTACCTGGTGTCTTCCACCAAGTGACTTATGCAGATAGCAGAACCAAAGTCCATCCCATGGCCTTGGTGAGCCTGGAATGGGGAGGTGTGACTGGCCCTAAGAAGGTAGCTGTAGCTCCTGCCCTCCTAGTAGAGTGTCTGCTGGGAAATAATCTTGAAACATCTGAATGGTCAGAGGTGGAGAGAAGGGTCCATGCACAGATGCTGGACCTCCCGGATTGGGTGTGTGCTGTGACCAGGTCACAGGCAGCACAACAGGGAAGTGCTGGACACTTGGACCCTGCAACAATGGGCCAAGCCTCCAAGAAGAAGAGAAAGGGCACTAGGTCTGGCTTGCCAGCCCCCACATGTACAGAGGGTCAGGAGGAATCCAAACCTGAGGGGGAGGACCTGACCTCTGAGGGAGGTCTACTTCCCCTGCAAGCTCTGCCTGACTTGGCAGAACTGCAAGGGGCAGGTGGGCCCACCAGAGAAGAGTTGTGCCAGGGACAAAGGGAGTGTCCCACTCTTGAGGGCCTAAGGCAGGCTGCTGCCAGGCAAGAACAAGGGGATAGCAGTGGAACCCACAAGGTTTAGTGGGAGGATGGAGTTTTCTACACCGAAGCAAGGGACCCCAAACCAGGGGCAACCAGGAGATTGGTGGTCCCCCAGAAGTACAGAGAATTCATCCTCACTCTAAGCCATGATATTCCCTTAGTTGGACATTTGGGACAGATCAAGACCTGGAACAGGCTGGTCAACCATTTTTATTGGCCCCAAATGTCAGAAAAAGTCAGGGAGTTTTGCAGCTCCTGTGTTACCTGCCAGGCCAGTGGCAAGGCAGGGGGCAAGCCAAAGGCTTCCTTGATACCACTGCCAGTGGTTGGTACTCCCTTTGAGAGGGTGGGGATTGACATTGTTGGTCCCCTAGAGCCACCAACCGCCTCAGGCAACAGGTACATTTTGGTGGTTGTGGACCTTGCCACCAGGTACCCTGAGGCAATACCCCTCTGGACAGTCACTGCTCCCACAGTGGCTAGGACCCTACTTGGTGTGTTCACCAGAGTGGGATTCCCAAAGGAGGTGGTCTCAGATAGGGGCACAAATTTTATATCTGCCTATCTGAAAGCCACGTGGGATGAGTGTGGTGTTACTTATAAGTTCACCACCCCCTATCATCCACAGACCAATGGTCTGGTGGAAAGATTTAATAAGACCCTGAAGGGCATGGGCATGGGTTTTTCTGACAAACTCAGGAGGAGATGGGATGTTCTCCTCCCATGCCCGTTGTTTTCCTACAGAGAGGTGCCACAGAAGTGGGTTGGGTTCAGCCCCTTTGAATTACTGTTGGGCCACCCTGTAAGAGGCCTATTGTGCTTGGTGAGAGAGTCTTGGGAGAAGCATCTCAAAGAGTCCAAGGAGAATGTGCTGGATTATGTGCTGGGCCTGCGGTCACGAATGGCTGAGTACATGAAGAAGGCAAGCAGAAACCTGGAGGCCAGCCAAGAGCTCATGAAGCTCTGGCATGACCAGAAGGCTACCATGCCTGAGTATCACCCAGGACAGCTGGTGTGGATTTTGGAGCCTATAGCTCCTAGGGCACTTCAGGCCAAATGGACTGGGCCCTATCCAATTGTGGATCTTGGCACCCCCAGGAATCCTCATAGGATCCTGCATGTCAACAGATTTAAACCCCACCAGGACAGGGCAGACATGACCATGCTGATGGTCACTGATGAAGGGAAGGAGGCGGAGAGTGAACCTTTGCCAGACCACCTGTCGTCAAATGAACAAGATGGGTCAGTGGAGGGAGTGGTACTCTCTCCTAGGTTGACAGACCAGCAACAAAAAGACTGCAGAAAAGTTTTGGAGCTGTTTGCTAGTCTGTTCTCGCTGACCCCTGGACTCACCCATTGGTGTGTCCATGACGTTGACACTGGTGACAGCTTACCTGTCAAAAACAAGCTGTACATGCTGCCTGACCAGGTCAAGGCCAACATCAAAACTGAAGTGGCTAAGATGTTGGAGCTCAAGGTAATTGAGCCCTCTGACAGTCCTTGGCCCAGTCAGGTGGTACTGGTACCCAAACCTAATCCCCAAGGTGGGAAGAAGGAATTGAGATTCTGTGTAGACTACAGGGGTCTAAATGCAGTCACTAGGACTAATGCTCACTCCATACCTAGAGCTGATGAGCTCATTGATAGGTTGGGGGCTGCCAAATTCCTGAGCACATTTGATCTGACCTCAGGATACTGGCAGATTGCCTTAAGTCCAGGAGCTAAGGAGAGGTAATCATTTTCCACACCAGAGGGACACTTTCAGTTCAAGGTGATGTCCTTTGGCCTGAAAATTGCTCCTGCCACCTTCCAAACGGTTGGTGAATAGAGTCCTGCCTGGGTTGGAATCTTTCAGTGCAGCTTATCTAGATGAAATAGCTGTATTTAGTTCCACCTGGGAGGACCACCTGGTCCACCTGAAGGAAGTGCTTCAGGCCCTGCTTCAAGCAGGCCTGACTATCAAGGCAAGCAAGTGCCAGATAGGGCAGAGCTCAGTTGTGTACCTGGGCCACCTTGTTAGTGGTCGCCATGTACAACCTCTCCAGCCCAAGATCCAGACTATCCTGGCTTTGGAGGCTCCTAAACTCAGACTCAGGTCAGGGCCTTTCTTGGCCTGACTGGGTACTACAGGAGGTTTGTTCAGAATTATGGGACCATAGTGGCCCCTCTGGCTGAGCTTACCTCCAGGAAACAGCCCAAGAAGGTGATTTGGACCCCAGAGTGTCAGAAAGCTTTTGAAACCCTAAAGCAGGCTATGTGTTTAGCACCAATGTTACTGGCCCCTGACTATAGTAAGGAGTTTATAGTGCAAACAGATGCTTCAGAGGAAGGTACTGGGGCAGTGTTAGCGTAGGTTAATGAAGAGGGCCAAGATCAACCAGTTGCCTTCATCAGCAGGCGACTACTCCCCAGAGAGAAAAGATCGAGTGCCATTGAGAGGGAGGCCTTTGCTGTGGTTTGGTC
The DNA here is from genome assembly GCF_031143425.1 of Pleurodeles waltl. Taxonomy (NCBI): domain Eukaryota; kingdom Metazoa; phylum Chordata; class Amphibia; order Caudata; family Salamandridae; genus Pleurodeles; species Pleurodeles waltl. The sequence continues at coordinate 1,766,584,909 of NC_090440.1, forward strand.
CCTGAAGGAGTTGAGGCCACACCTGTTTGGCACTCACTTCCGTGTACAAACTGACCACAGACCTCTCAGATGGCTGATGCAAATGAGGGGGGAGAACCCAAAACTGTGAAGGTCGTCCATTTCCCTATAGGGGATGGACTTCACAGTGGAGCACAGACCTGGGACTGCCCATGCCAATGCAGATGGCCTTTCCAGGTTTTTCCACTTAGCTGATGAGGACTCCCAGGGTGTAGGTTAGTACTCGTCACCTTTCATCTGGGGGGGGGGGGGGTGGTGGTGTAGGAAAGTCCTCCTTTTTGCCCTGGTCACCCCCAAACGTTTTGGACAGGTACTGGTGGTTACTGACTCTTGGCTGTGCCCTGGGTACTGCTTACCAGTCCCAGGGCCAGTGCTCTGTGTAAAGTGGATATGCAAATTAGGCTAATTATAATTGGCAAAATTACCCTACCTATAAGTCCCTAGCATATGGTAGTGCATGGAGGTTTAGGGACCCCAGCATAGGTAGTTCCCCCATAGGTGCACTGCTGAGGTGCCCAATGTGATTTTAAAGGCAGGCCTGCCTTGTTGACTGCGTTTAAATTAAAGTTACATGCAAATTTGACTTTGGAATTAAAAGTAGTTCCAAAGTCTTAAACTACCTTATTTTTACATATAAGTCACCCATAAGCTGTGCCCTATGTGCCGCTAGGGCTGGGTGCCATGTAACAATAGGCAGGGACCTTATAAAAATGGTTCTATAAGCCCTGGTGAGGTAAAACAGACAAATTTGTTTTTTCCCACATTGTAGTGAAAGGCCTCCATAGGCTAGAATGGGGAGACTTTATTTTAATTTTAAAAATCCCCTTAAGTAATAGATACTACAAGTTTGGTATCAAATTAATTGTTGTAATAAATCCCATAACTTCCAGTTCTTGGATTTAATATAACTTATTCAGGCAAAGAGTTTTAAACTTTATCTGAAAAGTTGCCAACTTCAGCCCTGCAGTGTTTTTGCTGCTGCACTCTGATTGCCAGCCTCTGGCAGCCTGGCCAGGCTGCATTGATAAGGTGTGAAGTGGCCTGGCTCAGCACAAAGACATGTGCATGGGGGAGATCTCCCCTCAGCAGATGGGGAAGCAGGAAGGGGAGGGCTGCCAAACTGGTCTTCAAAGGCAGAGAAGGACATTTGGAGCAACTCAGCAACACCCTCACATCCTGCAAACCCAGACAATTAGGTGCCCCCTTAATTAGATTAGGAGAGGGGTGTGTTTAGGATTTTTAGCCACACCAGTGGGTGGGCTCAGCCAGATGTAACTGCCCTGCTGAACCCCTGGCCTGCACCTGGACCCTGCACTCTGGAGGACTGCACCAGCTGCACACTTGGGCTTCACCACAAGAAGGACTTTGCCGGGCTTCAACTGGTTCAAGGAGGGACTCCCTGTTTGCTACAGGTGAAAACTTGCTAAGCAGAGTCCCTTGCACCAACTCCTGAAGAAATCAAGCAGCTGACCACTGCCCAGTGGCCAAAAGGAGTTTGCGCCAGGTGCATTCTGGGAGTTGTAGTCCGCACCCCAAAGGAGCATCTCAGAGCTTCTGGAACCTTGGGGTGAACTGTGGACCTCAAAAGGACCTTAAAGGAACATCTGGAAGAAGATCTGGAACTTTGGAGAACTTTGGAGAACTTTTGGAAAAAAGCTCCATAGAGGGACCGACCCACCTCGGCAACTCTAGTCGGCTTGCCTCAACCGCGACCTGGCCTGACTTGCAGGTTCGTCCCGGTGAAGAAAATCTCCAAAAAAGAGGCTAAGTGCTAACGTAGGAAGTTGACCGGGACCTCCCAGCCAGCGGATCCGAGGAGGGCTCCAAGGACGTCGGATCAAGATTCAGGCTTGCCCCGGTCGCAGGATTTTCACCTCGAAAAAACGACTAAGTCCTAAGGTAAAAATCTACACTGAGGGCTCCTGCGACGCGTATCCGAGAAAGAGTTTCAGGAGGTCAGATTGGACTGGCAGGTTCGTCCCGCTGACGAAAATCTCCAGAAAAACGACTAAGTTCTAAGGTAAACTTTTGACCGAGTCTTCCCGCAGGCTTTAGCCAAGCCGAGCTCCATTGCGGTTGGCCTTAAACTTTGACTTTGCCCCGGTTAAGCTGCGACCAGATGACTAGATTGGTGCTTTTTGTTTCTATCTGCTAGAAAGCAATAGTTCTTTAAAAATTAATATCTCTGGTTTCCCTTATCTGATTTTATTCGTTTTGGTGTCATTTTAAAGCTAAAAATATTTCTTATTTCTGGATTTTTTAACTTTTTCCTGTGTTTTATTTAATTACCATTTTGTGATATTTGAATGCTTTACGCTTTGTCTCCTAAGATAAGCCTTGTCGCTCGTTGCCAAGCTACCAAGGGTTGAGCTAGGTTTAATTTACTGAGACCTGACTGGACCTAAGTGGAGGTTAGTGACCTATTGCTAAGTGTAGGTACCTACCTGTCCTTACCAATAACCCATTTTCCTATATATATATATATATATATATATATATATATATATATATATATATATATATATATATATATATATATATATGTATATATATATATATATGTATATATATATACATATATATATATACGTATATGTGTCATGTGTAGGGTTTTAAGAGATAGAAATTCCTCCGATTTTTGATTGGTAAGAGCATTACCACTATTTGACGAATGTCCTCCAAACATTAGAGACCTATTCTTTTTCTACACTGTCTTATGTTGCAAAGTTTCATGGTGATTAGTTAAGGGATCCAAAACAAAGAGGGGGGGGCAAAACAAGTTTTCCCACCAGTGCATTCTCCATAGACTTTTTTAAACAGATGTAGGTAGTTTCGCGATATATTGTTGTACATATGAATGGAAAAACACAGTATTATTGGCTAATGACAGCTCTTACAAAATAAAAAGACCACACTCTGTCTTTTTTCTGGATTGGAACATGAAACCTAGCTGATTACTGGTAATCCATAAATAAGAATAAGAGAATTTAGCAAAGTGTGTATAGGTAGGGAAAAGTATTATTTATTGTTATGTAAAGTGTTTTATGCTTTTGGTGTACCACAGTACTTCCTCAAAACTATCTTGGAAGTACTGCAGTGCCTATTGAAATAAAAAAATAAAAACATATGACAAAAGATACTGCACGACCCCCTTACTCAACTCCACTCTCTGACAGGCCACTCAACTATACGCTACTCCACTGTACCCTACTACACTGTATGTCACTCCATGCCATGCCACTCCACTTTACAACACACCAGTGCACTCTACATCATGCCACTCCACTCTATGATATGCTACTCCACTCTATGACTTGTCACTCCACTCTACAACACTGCACTCTATACCCCTCCACTCTAAGACACTCTATGACATACCACTCAATGACTGACCCCTCCACTGTACACTACAACATGCCATTCCACTCTGCTGTACCTGCTGAAATCAAAGAAAATAATTTAGATCTGACAGAAAACAGTCCATGACACGCTACTTCACTCCACCGTATGACATGCCGTTCGACTCTTGTACACTCCACCACACTCTACGCCACTCTAGTCTATGCCGCTCCACTCTCAGACACTCTACACCATGCCACTCCACTCTACTCTACGACATTCGACTGTATGCCCCACCACTCTATGCTACTTTACTCCACTCTGCAACACTTTAAAACATGCCGCTCCACCCTACAACATGCCACTCCACTCTACAACATGCCACTTCACTCTACAACATGCCACTCCGCTCTACAACACTCCATTCTATGACACTCCACCCCACTGCACTGAATGACACACTGCTCCACTTTAGACACTCCACTCTACAACACCCAAAACCCCTCCATGACCTTCCACTTCAAGACATTGACACTACATTGATAGAGAAGGGAGTGATTTGTAATGTCCCATCTCATCCTCATCACATGTCATACATTCTCCCTCAACTTCTTCTTAGGCTTCTTCTTAATACACCTCAAACACTGGTCTGTCAATTAAACCTAGCCCAAACCTCGGCCTAAAATATCAACCATACCTTGTATTCATTTGCTATGTGATTCAGCAATAATTGCTATTGTGGTAATGAATTAGGAGTGAGGGTGTGCTGTGGCCATGGAACTTGGTGTGAGAATGAGTAGTATGGAACGAAAAGAGCCACTGGAAATTTTGTTATAATGTGCCAAAAGTTGCCCAAATATCATGCAGTCCTGCTATGATAGCTCTATTATTGTTGCATTAGTAATAAAATTAATTGTGCAGCATACATTTAAAGCAAAAAAATATTTTATGACAGTAGATAACATTTTGCAGTCTAGTAATTTTTGAAGCATAGGTTAAGTGTCTGGTGTAAGGCAGTGTCACCCTATGAAATCATTTGTTTAAACTTTTCTATTTTTCTTTTTCTTCCACTTCAGCACATTTGTAGTGTAAAATTAATGTAAAGTACTGCAAATAGTAATTATGTGACTAACATGTAAGTCACAGGGACAAAGAATCACATACAAATATTCCAGGGCCATAGTGATTGCCAACAAGGAGGAACACTACTCACAACAGCATCCTGTGGAATACAATAGATGTGTTTATATTATTTGTAGTTCAAAGTCCTTGCCAAGCTTGAACCCAGCCTATCCCTCCTTCTAGTTTTTTTTTCTCACTGAAGCAGAAAGGTGTTGTCTGCCACCTCCTGAAGACTTTCTTTTTTTTCAATGCCCCTATCAGCATGCAGTCCTAACAAGCCCAAACAGGGAAGTCATCATAGAAAAAAGAACAAGGTTCTTCTTATTCTGAATGGAGCAGATGAACTAGAAAAGAAGGATTCTCCTTCTTCAATAGAGAACTAAAAGCAAAAATAAAGTAGAAAATCTAAGGTGAAGTCCAGCATATATCAAGTAAAAAAAACTCAAGATGGCGTAAGCCTTATTTACTGAAGTTACTGTCTAGGAGGTTCCTTCAGAACAGAATAATCCTCAGGTACAGTGATTTTACACTACCTATCCTTGGTCTACCATTGTTAACATGTATGCACTGCAATATAATGTAAATGTTTGGCCTGGATAAGGACATGGTGTGAGCAAATTACCAATTTTTTTGTAACTTCACTGTGTAACAGTTTATTGTTATTTACACCTCATACCTCACCCTCATAAGTGTGAGATCTGTTGATGGTGGAAATAGATAACACCACAATAGTTCTCACAAATTGTGGAAAGTGAAGGGGAATAGGGGAACTAGAGAAACCAGCGAAACACAAACACAACATTCAGCAAGTAAACGAACACAGCACACCTGTGATGGAAGAAAGGTGACAGGTAAGTTAAGCTATTCATTCTTAAGTAGCCATAAGACTCCCAAGTTATAGTTGTCTAGGCTGAAGCCAAAATGGCAACGATAAATACAGTTTGAAAATATTTACAATACCAATTAAGAAAAATGATAGTGTAAACAAACGGTGCAACTAACTACTTCTGACATTGTCTGTCTTGAAAGCAGTGGTGTAACTGGACGCTTGATTTAAGTCCTTAAATATTCATAAATGACCCATTGTAGATGTAGGAAATAAAAGTTATGTTGTTGCTGCAGGTTTGGAAGTAGGTACATTTGTTAGCTTTGGTGGTTGCTTTCTAGAGGTTGAAGGTAGCAATTCAGTTCTGCTATTGCTTTGTGGAGCTGAAATTGTTCATTTTCCAGGTCATTCATTTTCCTGATAATCTGGCTACTGTAAATGGAGATATTCACTAATGAAAAATAAATGGAAATTGGTACCCATTTTTTGTACTTTGGATGCAGTATTGGTCCGTAGATGTACTCTTCAGAGAAGACAATCTCTTTTTGCAGCCTTTGAATGGTGTTCACTCAAAAGATTAAGCTATTGACCAAAGAAGCTGCTTCATCACACACATTTGCTCACCTTTTGCATATGGTCCTGCAGCATGCAACAATGAAATGGCCTGGCTCACCTTGCAAACTTCCTTGCTGAACTCCTGTGTCAGAATGCCAAAAGGCAGTACATTCTGGCCAGACATTCCACTATCCCCCATTGGTTAACTTCCATTATCAAGGCGGTGGCAGTTGCATACCCTCGCCTTTATAGTATGTAATCATTGTTACGTCTGCAGTGCTCAAACAGGCATTGCAGCCTTTAAAATGTGGAATGCTCCAAAGCTGCTTCTGAGTGAGTGAAAGTCCTATGACAGGTCGCCAGTATGTTGTTGACTACATCTTCTTTTTTGAGGAAGTCCTGCACAGTCAGGTTGATGCAATGAAGTAAACATAGGATTCATAAGTATCCCCTGTCAGTCATGGCTTTGACAGTATTACTGTCATTTTTAGTGGCAACAAATCCAATTCTGAAACCTCTGGGTTGATGCTATTCATAGAGTTTGATATTCAATTCTACTAGGAGGTTGCCAAATGTATGTGACTTCTCCGTGCAGAACCTTGGAATGGTTGCATGCCTCTAAATGCCTTGTAAAGTATCAGTAAGTGTGACACCATCAGCTAGCCTTTACTTAACCTCCCTGTAAGGGGAACTAATGTGAAGTGATGCACAGTCTGTGGCTTGGCAACTGGTTCAGCCATATGTCATTTATTCGGTAATTGGACAGAACAGTACTCTCCTTCATTGCTTCCCTGATCAATATCAGCACTCAGTAGTACAGTGCTGGCACATCAACTGTTGAAAAATAGGTTCTTCAGAGACTCTTCCATTCTGGACAGAGGGTCTCCTCGAATTCAAGAAACCCCTCTTCTTCCACCAAAGGAAAAGGGAGGTGATCATGTGCTTACATTTTGGGCAACTTCCCATTGTATAAATTAATTGCCTCATGGGTTTGGTGGATACGGTATGGGCATAATCCAGCTTTGGAAAATAACAAAGCAATTAACAAGGCTTTGTTTGATGAAGGCTATTGAAAGTACCTGACTAGGAGTGAAAGTCTGTGGGGAGAAACTAACTTGTTAGGTTATTTATTTTGCTGAGCAAGGAATGGGGAGGTACGAGGAGGTAGGCAGTCTGAAGCAGTCCCACACCAACTGGAAGCTGTCAGTCTGACCTTCTCGGCTAGCTAGCAGCACCTCACCCAAACCTATAAAGTAAAGGTGATTTCAGGCAGCCAGACGCATAACACTCTGACTCCTCAGAGAAATTGTGGTGGAACAGATCTTACCCCTTTCACTCATTTGCACAAAGTCCCACACATGCGAAGGCAGACAAAGAAATGCAGGATAAGTTTCAATACATTTATTGAAAGAACTGCATTCCATGATAAAAGGCAATTATTAGGAAGATGAAACACAACATAGTAATGATTGTGACCATTCAAGTGAAACATATAAACAGTCCCAGCATCTTGGAAAAAGTATTAGTCTAAGAATTACTACCTACACTTCTAGCATTTTACGTAACAGCATAGCTGTCTTAGCCCTTCTGCCCTTACTAGTCTACTGAAGGAGCCTCCACCCTATACCTGAAAACAGGGGTCTGCCTGTTGGTCTGCTGGCAGTCCTCTTGGATGGCTGAAGAGACAAGGCCAAGATCAGCACAGCTGTGACGAAGTGGCACACAGCGTAAGACGGCTGGCTGGAATGTCCCCTCTAACCTCCATTGGTGTGTGTGGGTTTTTTATAACAAAACGTCTTGTGTTCTGAGAAACAGGCCTGATGTGATAATATGCCTGGATTTAGAAGGTTGGCTCCATTACTCTTGGACAGTCAATACTAAGTAAACTATCAAGTATAGCCTTGAGCAGAGGCACAGGATGAATATTGTGCAAAGAAACTCACAACAAACACAGTGGCACATTTTAGCTTAGACAAGGTTTAGCTTTCAAGTCTAGATACAAAGGTAGCTGATTACAAAGTTGGCATTGTTAAAAGACACCTTAGAAGAACATTATGCGGTGCACTGAAGAACTATGAGGGGAGGAGTCCTGTGAACATCAGAAGCTCACAGTTGAAAGATATTTTTGTGTTAGTTGATTCACATGGTGGCTAAAGGAAGGGAAATTTAATTTAGTTCCCTCTGGCTCAAGAGTGGACAGGGAAATATCAAATATTTTAGTATTGATATCTAAGGAGGGCAGTCACAGAGATTAATGTAAGGGTGGCTTAAACATTATAGTGCTGGCTCAAAACATGCCATCTGCCATCACTTTGGTGTTAGTGTTCTGTTAAGGCATGTTACAATATATAAGGTATTGGGGGCCAAGGTTATAATGTTTTGAGTGTGGAATCGGCACAGGGATAAAGCAGCCTTCTATCAACTTAGCACCAGTTTGCAGATCTTTTCATGATGTATGATCCAACAGGCTCATAGGGCAGATGAGTCTTATGGATGTTTGGAATGCTGAGGTACAGCCAGTGTACACATTTGTCCTTTCACTTCCACTCTATCAGCAGAAAATACATGGGCAAGGAAAGTTGCACACTCTTGGGTCTATTTCAGTATTGCCCAGCTTCTGGAAATTTGATCTATCATCATCTCTTGGAGCTGGATGGAAATGGAAGTGGCTGTTTTTGACATTATGGCCAATCTCAGAAAGGCCTATGCATCAGTAGGTTGTCTATGAAATTCTCACAGCAGCAGCTGTTTCTGACTCCTGAAGGCAAGTGGCCAGAAATTAGAAATGTGAGTTTGGTATTTCCTGTTGTAGAATACAGAAAGGGAGATAGGATTTTGTTTTCTCTTGTTGTGAATTGGGAGGCCCCTTTGCAGTTCAGTTTGCCAATAATGGAATTACTAGGAGGTCCCAGAGTTTGAGGATGGCTAGGGATCTGTACCAGAGGCTATAACATTTTGAAAGAGATCATGAGAGTTAAGAAAATCAATTGGCCAAGATGCATGACATTATAGAGACAACTAACCTGAGTTTCTTGTTAAAGGATTGTGGATGAAAAATATAGCGTTGTATTAGTGTGCTATTAAGATAACTTACAACATTTATGGTAATGAAGTCAGAGTGTAAAATACTGTGTTTACACTTTCCTCAAGAAAAAACATAGTAAGCGCATTATTTGGTTGAGTCACAACACTGTTTGCCCACTATCCGAGAAGTGATGCAGCCATGCATTCCTGCTCTGCAGGATACACATTCCAGCACAGTACAAAGGAGCCCATGGCAAGGATTCACTGAAATCTTTGTTAGTTAAGATTCATGAGGCAGACTTCCTTCTGAAAATCCTCGTGAAAGGCTGCAAATGTAGAGATGGAGTTCTGCAAGCATTCATCCCTCCATCTCTGCCACTTTTAAAATGTTCCATTGTCTGTCAAAAGGCAGTAACCTTGTACTGGAGATCAGATGGGAGCTGGATACTTTTTCTCCTCTCACCACCCCAACCAATGACCACATACACAGCAGTATGAGCACCAGTGGTGAAAAGGCAAAGGAGAATGGGATGAAAGGAAATAGAGACATGGGATATCACCACTATGGCTCTTTATTTCTCCTGGGCACTGAGGTCTGCATGGCATAGTGTGTTTTCTAAGGGCAACAAGAGTCATTTTTAGTAACTGACAGTAACCGTCCTATGTTTACCTGTAACAGTGAATACATATAACTTAGTGATATCTTTGTGTAACAATCTCTTCATATTTTGATGTAGAACATGTTATTCCTGAAACTAAACATACACTAAGTGAGCATTTTGAATATTTATTCAACACCTCTCTCAGTAGGATAACTACATCGAGGTTCATCACTGTGCACTCTGCAGAAGTTGAGTTATAACTTCTACTTGACTGATGTGTCTCTGTAAAGCAACCAGTACATTAATATCCTGTAAATCCTAACTGGAAACTCTGCTTTAAGCATTAGTGACACCCTGAATACCTTAAGCAATATCATAAATACATAGCAAGTGCAATATCATTCTTGGCATAAGACTCCTTCCTGTTCCGTCACATGACGGTTCTTAAGGTAAACGTCCATCCTACAGTCTTTGGAACAGTTCAAGTTAAATGTTCAAAAATTTATCAAAGTTTGTTTTTACAACACAAAGGTTCTCTGTATTTCCAGTGACTTTCAAAACAACTCCAAAGAAATGCAACAGATCATGCAAAAGAAATCCTAGATGTGTATATCAATCTATATGTATATATGTGGATGTGTATATCAAAATTGTGCTGTAGCAACATAGGGGGTGATTCTAACATTGACGGGCGGCGGAGGCCGCCCGCCAATGTACCCCCGTCAAAATACCGCTCCGCGGTCACAAGACCGCTGAGGGTATTTTGAGATTTGCCCTGGGCTGGCGGACGGCCGCCAAAAGGCCGCCCGCCAGCCCAGGGCAAATCTACCTTCCCACGAGGACGCCGGCTCCGAATGGAGCCGGCGTAGTGGGAAGGTGCGACGGGTGCAGTAGCACCCGTCGCGTATTTCAGTGTCTGCTTTGCAGACACTCAAATACTTTGCGGGGCCCTCTTACGGGGGCCCCTGCGGTGGCCGCCAGGGTCAGAATGACCCCCATAGTATCATGATTGCCTAACAAAGATGGATTGTTGGGAAATGTATTCTGTTGCCATTATGCTGCCTTTTAGTGAGTCCTCCCCTCACCTGAACTCTCTCACCAGAAAGTGCCAACACTCTGCATGGATGACCAGTCTTTCTTTCCCTCAGATTGACTCAGCATGAGTGGATTTGCAATATCCCTCTTCCATACTTACTGAATCTTGAAAGGTAAACCATGTCTCCAGCTGAGCTTCCCAACTGTGTCCCTCAAAATGCTTGACACATCATAAAAGGTATGTGGGGGTATGCATACTGTGGTACATGAAACCATGGTTAGCCTAATGTGACACATATGCCTACTGTCTTCACACTCTTATACTAAATCTGCCAGCTTGCAAAATGGATCTCAATCTTGGTAGATGTGGGAAAAGGCTTTACATTGAAGTGTTGGTTGGCATATTTGAAAACTTCATCAGTGAAGTCAGATACATGTTTCCAGTTTGGTCCAACTTCACTGATGCTACGTTTTCCTCACCTGAGGCCTTGCCTAAATGGGCTGTTATGGAGCACAAAGATGTTCCACCTTTGAAGAGCGCAACAAAATCCGGCCACACCAGTGGATACGTTGGCATTTTAAGGGAGGGGGAAATTGATGGGAGCAGGGGCTGGGGCTTGTGACCTACTGGTCTCCTGCTCCAGAACCCTGTATGGGGGCTGGGGTGGGGGCTATCATAAAGGGATATTAGGGAAGGCGATGGTCATACAGTATGTTAGCTTATGACAATATAAGGGTAAGTACTGTGGCAGTAGATGTGCTGAGGGTGTCTGTAGGAGACTGCTACTGCAAGGCGGCAATTCAACTGTGATTCCTTTCTGCAGTGGGCATGATCTCCCACTGTTACAAAGTCCTGATTAAATTATTACTTAAAACTTACTTTGTAAGCTTTGCACCTTTCAAAACTTTAGAGGTGAAAATAAATAATTTGCAAACTTATGAGTATATGGGCTTTGCAACTTTGCACGTACTTAGACCTTAGTAATTAAGCTTCTGTTTTGTAAAAAGTTACTTAATGCTCGGACAGCCAGAAACTATCCAATGCTTCATCATCACATGAACAGTTGCAAAGCACTGATATATTTGCTTGCTAGTCCTGGAAGTGTGTGCCTCTTTGCATCACCTCGCAAATCAAGACTCGCCACTTGATAGGATTCACAATGAAGGTATTGCAATCTGGCCGCACATTTGGAATGCTATTCCTCTTTATTTGGAGTTGGTGTTTTGTGTTCTCAAATCCAGTTACTTTACGCAGAGTAGGCTTTCATTACGCAGTATTCCTATGATACTTAAGGAAAGAGGTTATTTTATCAAGAAAGTATTTGCATAGTGCATCACTGTGCATTTTTTGTGCGCTTCAACCTAAGATTTTAGGTTATTTCAGAATTAAATAATCATAATACCCAAGCAATCCGACATTTACTACGTACTTCTTTAAAATAGTAAAATAGTAAAAGAGAAAAAAACAATATTGAATAGAAGGCAGAATATGTAAATTAACTGGTATATTGTAATAGGCAACAGGATAAAAGAGGAGACATGAACGAGATGCGAATGGATTTTTTTTAATTTCGAATTTTGATATCTGTGTTCAGTTCTCAGTGCAGTATGATGGAGAAAGCGAGGACCTACGCGCTGCTCAGATTACAATCTGAAGCAACATATCACTGACCCACTGAACCAGATATAGATCCGAACGGGGTCAGGGTAATCCTGACGGGAAGTCGATCTGGGTCAAGAGCTCGATGAGCAGCTTTTAGGATTATCATTGCTATTCTGTGTCAGTAGTCCACAGATGAGAGGACAACACAGTGAACTTTACAAATTGGTTACTTCTTTCCCTTCTGCTTGTTGGACAGTGGGATAGGGTGAGAGCGGCATCTCCCTGTCACTGAATAAGGCGCTGGACTGGTTAGTTAAATCCTAATTCCACCCACCGAGAAGGGAGTAATAATAACGGCGATGACGAAGACGACCACGATGATGATTATAATTATTATTAATGCTATTATAGTAGTAGTAATGATAAGAAAATATTGGTAAATATTATCATGACCTAAGTGTTGGGAATTCTAAACACTGTAAAAAAGACAGGTGCTGCTTTACTTAATATAACTGTACACAATGTATTGGCCTAAAGAGCAGTTGCGTCGCTGAAGGGGCAGAGCATATCTCCCTCACCACCTCCACTTTGCCACTCTTCTGTCCTCACAGCAGCTTCCAGCCTGCCCTACAGCGTATCCTAATGCTGCTTTCATGCTGCTGGCATTAAAGCAGTGTTAGGATTGGCCAGAGTGCCCTAGCTTGGCACTCTGAAGCAGAGTGGGAGCCTCTGCCTGCTGTCTCCACCCTGGCAGCACAGTGCAGTCAAGCAGGAGCCAAGAAAACGGGGGTGTCCTAAAATGTCATTTTCCTGTGTTAATTCCCATAAGTGATTCTGGCCAGTGAAAGAGAAAAAAACAGCTGAACAGAATTACACAAAAGTTAGAACTTTACTCAGAAAGTGAGGGTTTCATGATTGGGGTAAATCTGTTCTGCCATTTTTGATACATTTTCATTTGAAGAGGTGCTTAGGCTGAGATTAAATGGGTTAAAAAAAAAAAGGTATATCTGTATAGTTGGTATCGCAGAAGTCCGATGGGACACCTGCAGGAATGTAAATTTAAAAAAATAGAGCGATGTGACTGCCTAAAGGTGCTTTTTCTACTGTCATTCATCTCCGTTCTAAGGGACCATTCTCTACCAGTCCGGCAGGACTGCATGATTTGATTGGCTGGCCACAACTTTAACAGAACTGTTGCTTGTTTCAACTTCCATTGCAGGACACAAAGACTCAGTCACAGTGTCCTGTATTTGGACCTAGAGGGACACTCCAAAAAACAGTAACATTTTTAATTTATATATGTTGTAGCTATATATATATATATATATATATATATATATATATATATATATATATATATATATATATATATTCACTGAAAAAACAAAGGTTACGGGGAAGTTATGGTTCTGAATGTCCTCATACAAAACCATAGAAATTCACCTGTTATAGTAGTTGGAGTTATCTAAAGTAACTGTTAATCGTGCCCTAAGGTAACTATAACTCGTGTACCCGCCATGCACAGGTATGCGATCAATAATTTTGCTGCAGATATTACAGTAACTTTATCAATTATGTTTTCAAAGATGTCATGAGCTCTGTAATTTGTGGGGTAATTAGCGGTGAATGGTGATGGCGCAAGTTATAGTTACCTTAGGGCACAAGTTATAGTTGCTTTAGATAAGTCTAACAGGTGAATTTCTATGGTTTTGTATGAGTGAATTCAGAACCTAACGGTAACGCCACTGTAACCTTTAGTTTTTCTCTGTGAATTTCTAAGGATTTTTTAAATTCTGTTTCCTAACTATAACGGCCCTGTAGTGTTTGTTTTTTCAGGGAATTTCCATGTTTTTTAAAATTCTATTTCCCAACTATAATGTCCCTGTAACCTTTGTTTTTTTTGTGAATTTCTATGGTTTAATTTTCATTACTATACATTAATCCAACCACCTCAGCGCATGGCCTTAGGCTATGCACTGCAGCGGTTGGCCACATGGCCTGTGGCCAGGCCCTGAGGCCAATCCCCTATAAGCACCCAAGCTTCACCCGTGCACAACAAGGGTTGCCCGCAAGACCTGGCCTGCAGCCAGTCCCTGCGGCCAACCCCACTAACGACCCAAAAGTACTCTGCACACGGACGTTTTGCTGTGCCCAGCGGGAGTTGGCAGCAGCCTATCTATCTCTGTGAGAATAGGTGTAAGAGAGTGTATCTAGGGACGAGAGTGGCTGTGAGAGTCAATGTCAGGGTGTGAGAATCAGTGCCTTATTGGGTGTGTCAGTGTCCATGCAGGTCTGCGAGTTGGTGCATGAGGGTGTCAGTGGGTCTGTGAGTTGGTGTATGAGAGTCTGAGTGGGTCTGAGAGTGAGTGCCTGAGTGTCTGAGTAGGTCTGTGAGTGGGTGTGTGAGGGTCTGAGCGGGGCTGTGAGTGGGTGCATAAGGGTCTGCATGGGTCTGTAAGTGGGTGTGTGAGTATCTGAGTAGGGCTGTGAGTGGGTGCGTAAGGGTCTGAGTGGCTGTGTGACTGGGAGAAAGAGATTAAAAGAGAGATACAGAGAAAGAGAGTGAGAGGGAAATAGAAGAGGGGGTCATTCTGACCTCGGCGGTAAAAGTCGCTTACCGCCGGCCAGAAGGCCGCCATAACACCGCCGCGGTAAACCGCCACAGTCATTCTGACCCGCAACTGGCTCACAAGCTACTTGTTGAAAAAGCCTGCGATGTAGTGAGATCTTTGAAAAAGTAGAGTCCAATCAATCAAAGCTGTGAAAGGTTTGTCCCAATTACATAGACCCAGCTCATTTAAAGAGTTTTAGGCTTCATGAAGGGTATTGTATGAAAATAACCATACATTACAACAAAATATAATGAATCAGCAATACAACCAAGGCAGGACAGCGGACTGGCTGCGGGCTCTTCCGGTGAGGGACATCAAGTCCCAGTATGCATTGCCCTGTGAGGAGGGGCCAGCTTCTACCTTGGCTGCCTTGTTTGTTGGTGCTACAAAGCACACTTACTTTACCAATGGTGTGGGACAGCAGACTGGCTGCGGGATCTTCCTGCAAGGGACATCAAGTCCCAGTGTGCATTGCCCTGTGAGGAGGGACCAACTTCTACCTTACCTGCCTTGTTTGTTGGCGCTATAAAGCACCCTCACTTCTCCTGTGGCATGGGACAGTGGACTGGCTGCAGGCTCTTCCAGCATGGGACATCAAGTCCCAGAGTGCATTGCCCTGTGAGGAGGGGCCAACTTTTAACTTGACCGCCTTGTTTGCTGGCACTATAAAGCACACTAAGGGGGTCATTCTGACCTCGGCGGTAAAAGGCGCTTACCGCCGGTCAGAAGGCCGCCAGCACACCGCCGCGGTAAACCGCCACGGTCATTCTGACCCTCAAGAGGCAAACCGCCAAAAACCCGACATCCACAAAAGTCCGCCACACCAAAGGTCAGCGGGAAACTGGCGATGACCAAACCTCCACCGTCACACCAACAGAAATACGGCCATACCATTCCGACCCACAAATCCCTGCAGCGGTCTTTCAACCGCGGTATTCCATTGGCGGTACACACCGCCGCGGTCAAAATACACACACCTTTACAAAACACTACCACATTGGATAATTCAAAATACACACACCTGAGACACATATACACACCACTCCCACACACCCAATTAAATATAAAACACACACCCACATCACCCACAAACCCTTACGACCACAATTGCGAGTGAAGGACAGAGAGAGAGAGCACAGCATAGAGTAGACCATCACACAGAGGCAAATCACAACATCACCCACACAATTTCCACGCACAAAACACCATACACCACCACACTCACCACACTCTACAACACATACACCACCCCTCACCTCATCCACACCACCCCATGTTCTCCCCAGGTTCTCTGACGCAGAACTCAGGGTCATGGTGGAGGAAATAGTTTGTGTAGAGCCCCAGCTCTTCGGGGCACAGGTGCAGCACACCACCATTGCCAGGAAGATGGAGCTATGGAGCAGAATAGTGGACAGGGTCAACGCAGTGGGACAGCATCCACGCAATCGGGACGACATCAGGAAGCGGTGGAACGCCCTACGGGGGAAGGTGCATTCCATGGTATCAAGGCACAACATTGCGGTGCAGAAGACTGGCGGCGGACCCCCACCCACGCCCCCAGAATTCACAGCCTGGGAGGAGGAAGTCTTGCACATCCTGCATCCTGAGGGCCTCGCAGGAGTAGGCGGAGGAATGGACTCTGGTAAGTCAAATCTTCACTACTCCATTCCCCCCACCCCACCTGCATGCCAAATCATACCCCCACCCTCACCCCCACCCCCATCACACCAACTCCTTGCAAATGGCTCACCATCACATCCCACCCATCCCAAAACCTAGCCCTGCGTGCGTCCCCAAAGCATGGACACCCATCCCCAAAGCATGCCCACTGCACACACCCATCACCCCCACAAGCCACCGTCACAAAAGCCCCCACAAGGGAATGCCAGAACTGGGGGACACGGCCACCCACCCATTACACGAAATGCCACACACAGAAGCAATAACCATACTCTAATACCCCTGCAGGACCCGAACGCCACCACACCGCCACGGAGGGTCCAGAGATGTCCATCCCACCCCCAGAAGAGGCCCCCAGTGACGACAGCAGCTCTGTCTCCCTGAACCCTGATGACCAGCCCAGCCCATCGGGGACCTCAGGACAGTCGGTTCCCCACAGACAGCCACAGGCTACAGCAGACCTAACCCCCTCTGGGAACACCAGCACAGCTCCCACCCAGCGGGCCCATGCCTCTGTCCCCAGGATACGTCAATCAGCAGTGTGTCCACCACTACAGGGCACCCAGGTTGACCCACCACCCCAACAACAACAGGGACCTGGGGGCAGTAGTAGTGGGCACACCGTCCAGGGGACAGAGGCCCAGGAACACAGGGGAGCTGGGAGGGCTGCTGTGCGACAGGTGGGGGACAGGCCCAGGGAACCGACTCTCCAAGAGGCCCTCTCCTCCATCATGGGAGCATACCACCGCTCCCAGGAGACGATGGCTACGGTACTGGCCAGGTTCCAGGAGATCCAGGTACTGCAGGAGGAACAGTACATGGGGTTCAGAGAGGAACTGAGGAACATTAGTTCCGCAATGGGGACCATCGTAGTGGCCCTCAACCAGATAGTCACCACATTGCGGGACCATGTGGCACCACAAAGGGCCCCTGTCACTAGCCTGGACCAGGAACAGCCTACCACCTCCGCCGGCGCTAGTGGACAGGAGGCCCCCACACAACGACAGGCCACCAGAACCCCACCTCCTGCAGAAGAAGAACCACCCGCAAGCGTAACCTGAGATCTCACAAGAAGACAGAGTAGGATGCCAAGACCCCCGCCAGCAAACAATACCCCCTGATGTCATCCCACTGTCCCACATTGTCACCCTGTCCAACCTTGAACTGCCCCTGCTCCATCCTTCCACAGGCATATGGACAATGCACCTGTGCGACTGAGAACTGGACTCTGCCATGGACATTACTCCACCATCACCCATCCCCGTTTTACAATCATGTTCCTTAAATTTAGCACTTTAATTAAATCACTTCTTGCACTAAAAAAATCTGGAGTCTGCTTGAATTTTTAACAAATGTTTTAGACATAACGGTGCCAAAATGTTCAGTTACATTGTGATGACAACATACCACTGTCACACAGCTGTAGTCCATGGGCAAACAAAGCAGAGGTCACGCAGTGGGGCCCACAGCTCTGAAAACGGAAGGGAAAGTCACAACTCAGTTAACAGGAACTGGGAGGGAACTCAGACAGTAGAGAGGCAGGAGACTTTAAGTAAATGTTAAATGGCGTGGTTGATTCGTACCTGAGTGCTACTGAAAATACTGTTGTATCACTGTGTCCCTGTTGTCTGTGTCGTCCCCGTCGTCCTCCTCCTCTTCACTCTCCACAGGCTCCACAGCTGCTACAACACCACCATCTGGACCATCCTCCTGCAGGAAAGGCACCTGGCGTCGCAAAGCCAGGTTGTGAAGCATACAGCAGGCCACGATGATATGGCACACCTTCTTTGGTGAGTACATTAGGGATCCCTCTGTCATATGCAGGCACCTAAACCTGGCCTTCAGGAGGCCGAAGATTCTTCCTATAATCCTCCTAGTTCGCCCATGGGCCTCATTGTAGCTTTCCTCTGCCCTTGTCCTGTGATTCCTCACTGGGGTAAGTAGCCACGACAGGTTGGGGTAACCAGAGTCACCTATTAGCCACACACGGTGTCTCTGTAGCTGTTCCATCACATAAGGGATGCTGCTATTTCCCATGATGTACGCGTCATGCACTGACCCAGGGAACTTGGCATTTACATGGGAGATGTACTGGTCAGCCAAACAGACCACCTGGACATTCATAGAATGATAACTTTTTCTGTTCCTGTACACCTGCTCACTTCCACTGGGGGGAACCAAGGCCACATGGGTCCCATCAATGGCACCAATGATGTTGGGGATATGTCCAAGGGCATAGAAATCACCCTTCACTGTAGCCAAATCGGCCACCTCAGGGAAAACAATGTAGCTCCGCATGTATTTCATCAGGGCAGACAACACTCTGGACAAAACCTTAGAAAACATAGGCTGAGACATCCCTGATGATATGGCCACTGGTGTTTGGAATGATCCACTTGCCAAAAAATGGAGTACTGACAGAACCTGCACCAGAGGGGGAATCCCTGTGGGTTGGCGAATGGGGGACATCAGGTCTGGCTCCAGCTGGGCACACAGTTCCTGTATAGTGGCTCGGTCAACTCTGTATGTAAGTATGACATGTCTTTCTTCCATTGTCGACAGGTCCACCAGCGGTCTGTACACGGGAGGATTCCTCCATCTCCTCGCAAGTCCCAGCGAACGGTACCTAGGAAGGACAACATGGAGCACAGAGTCAAGCAACCCACAGGTACGTAACCACAGCTTGCACAGAACACGATTCGCTATGCATTGAATGGCTTGTATGAGTGGCAATGCAACGCCTAGGCCTGTGTGAAGCAGTAGAAATTAAGCCATGTGGGCCCTTGAAATGGCGGCTGCCTGACCTGTGAAGTGTGACAATGGGATGTGAGGTCAATGCGCTGGCGTGGCACAACGTGGCGGTAGGCGGTCGAAGACCGCGGCGCAAAACAGTATTGGTTAACATTGAACCCTATGGGTCTCAGGAGCCAATGACGATGTGCGCCGGCGGTCGCGGTACGCACCGCCACGGTACGCACCGCCGCGGGCGTGACCGCCATTTTCTATTTGCTGAATCACTCGAGACCTGATCATCCACAGGAGAGGACCTATACTGCAAGTGCTGCTGTGAACTCGGTCTGGAAGAGACAATGGCTGCTGCGACTGGGGAAAGGGCCCCTGCCTTCACATATGAGGAATTGGATAAACTTGTTGATGGGGTCCTCCCTCAGTATGCGCTACTCAACGGTCCTCCAGACCAACAGGTAAGTACACTGGGAGCACGTAGTATGGGCTATGCCTGTGTTGAGTGGGGTGGATGTAAGATGGTGGGGAGGGGAGCGAATGAGGAGAGCAACGCACGACAGATGAGAGCATGTGCCACATGGCAAGGTTGGGGAGGGGGGGCCGCGCACATCGACCATGCAGAAAAGTGATCATATTTATTTTTCAACCCTGTACATGTCACATAGGTCAGCGCCCATCAGAAGATCGACATTTGGCATGCCATCGCCAAGGACGTCCGGGCCCTGGGGGTCCACATCAGACGGGGCACCCACTGCCGCAAAAGGTGGGAGGACATCCGCCGCGGGAGCAGGAAGACCGTGGAAGCTCTGCTGGGGATGGCCTCCCAACGTAGGAGGGGTGCCACTCGTCAATTGACCCCCCTGATGTCTCGGATCTTGGCGGTGGCCTACCCAGATTTGAATGGGCGCGTGAGGACATCACAGCAGACACAAGGGGGTGAGTACCAATACATTCTGCTATCTTAGCGCGCAGTGGAGGTGTCTGGGTGGGGCAGGAGGGCTGTGGCTATCTCTAGGCCAGGGCGGTTTCTGTAGGCTAGGCCCCTCCGTTAGACATGGCCCTGTGCCCCCGCCCCCCACCTCTGTAGGGTGCTAAGTACAGCTATCCATGGCCCGGGCTCACCTATGTGTGCATTTCTCGTCCATAGACTTGTAGGCCAAGTCACTATAATTGAGTAGTGTACCCTGAGTGCGCGGCGTAGTGCAGGGGGCTTCTGTGTCTGTCCTCTCCGCCAACGGTGCCGCCAATGCATGCACTCAACATGTCTTTCTTTCTCCCCCCCCTTTTTTTGGTTTTCCTGTTCATGTGTGCATTAACATCATCAGGCGGAGGAGAAGTGGCATCGGAGCACGAGGGAGCTGCATCTCACATGGCCCCGGAGGGCCCTGCAACCGACTCAGAGTTAACCAGTGAGACAGAGGGCGAGGGGGACTCCACAACGGGGACCCGTGGAGACGTCAGCGACACCGACACGTCCTCGGAAGGGACCTCCCTTGTGGTGGCAGCAACATCCGTGCCCACCGCAACAACAGGTACAGCCGCCACACAGCGCACCAGCTCCGCCCTCCCAGCAGCCCTTCAGCTTCCGCCCCGTGCCCGCTCGGTCAGGAAACCGGCCATCTCCTTCGCCCCTGGCACCTCAGGTCCTGCCCCAGTTACCCCTGCTGCCCTCAGTGCGGAGATCATTGACCTCCTCCAGACGCTCATTGTTGGGCAGTCTACCCTTTTGAATGCCATCCAGGAGGTAGAAAGGGAGGTGCATCGGAGCAATGCATACCTGGAGGGCATTCATTCGGGTCAGGCTGCCCATCAGCGATCGTTCAACGCTCTGGCCTCAGCACTGACGGCAGCAATTGTCCCTGTCTCTAGCCTCCCCCCTCCAACTTCCTCAACCCAGTCCCACTCCCCTGTTCCTCTGCCTATCCCAGACACACCTACAGACCAGCCTGCACACACCTCATCCAAGGGCAGCTCATCCAGACATAAGCACCACAGATCACACAAGCATTCACCCAAGCAACATCCACATGCAGACATGCCAACAGCCACTGCCTCCTCTGTGTCCCCCTCCTCCTCGTCTCCCTCCTCCCTCCCTGTGACGTCTCCACTCACACCTGCATGCACACCACCATCAGCCAGTTCGTCCATCACCAGCACACCCACCAGAACAGTCCGCACACGTGCAGTCACCACCCCCACTGCCATTTACACGTCCCCTGTGTCCTCTCCCAGTGTGTCTGTCACTCCCTCTTCCAAGCCACACAAACGCCGGCAGCCACCCACCCAACAGCCATCCACCTCACCACAGCCTCCAGCACAAGCACCTGCACCCAAAGACAGCACACTTGACTCTCCTACAACCACATCCTCTTCCTCCACTCCCATACCCACTGCACCTACCCTTCCCATTGCTCCTAAAAAGTTGTTCCTCTCCAAAATTAACCTCTTTGCATCACCTGACCCACCCCCTCCATCTCGTAAGAGTCCAAACAGCACCACAAGCCCTGCACCTACTAGGACCATCGTTCAGGGCTATTGGAGTCCACCAGCTCCTAGGGCAGGAACATCGGCCAGCAGCAAGGGGACAGCCAGCCCACCCCCTGGGAAAAGAACCAAGAAAGGGAAGGGCCGGCGCGACAGGCCTGAGACGGCTGCCCCCAAGGACATCACCCTTGCACCGTCACCTGGCCCATCCACAAAGGGAGGCAAGGGCCCAAGAGATTCGGCCAAGGGGGGCAAGGGCAGCAGGGCGGACAAGTCCGGCAGCAGGCGAGCTGCCCAGGAGGGCCCCACCAGCCCCATTTGGGGTGTGACGGAGGACACCCACGGGTCCAGGAGTCCAGCACTGGAGGGCCCCGCAAGCGATAGGTCGGATGGCGACTGAGCGGGAATAATTGCCCAGATCTGGTTCCCTAGGAACACAAGACAAGCACCGCTGAACAGGGCCCCGCCGTGAGAAGCACCGCTGAACAGGGCCCCGCCGTGAGAAGCACCGCTGAACAGAGCCCCGCCGTGAGAAGCACCGCTGAACAGGGCCCCGCCGTGAGAAGCACCGCTGAACAGGGCCCCGCCGTGAGAAGCACCGCTGAACAGGGCCCCGCCAAGAGAAGCACCGCTGAACAGGGCCCGCCGTCTCTGCACCGCTCTGCTGGGCCCTTCATCTCAAGCACCGCTCCGCTGGGCCCTTCATCTCAAGCACCGCTCCGCTGGGCCCTTCATCTCAAGCACCGCTCCGCTGGGCCCTTCCTGTCAAGCACCGCTCCGCTGGGCCCTTCATCTCAAGCACCGCTCCGCTGGGCCCTTCATCTCAAGCACCTCTCCGCTGGGCCCTTCATCTCAAGCACCGCTCCGCTGGTCCCTTCCTGTCAAGCACCGCTCCGCTGGGCCCTTCATCTCAAGCACCGCTCCGCTGGGCCCTTCCTGTCAAGCACCGCTCCGCTGGACCCTTCCTGTCAAGCACCGCTCCGCTGGGCCCTTCCTGTCAAGCACCGCTCCGCTGGGCCCTTCATCTCAAGCACCGCTCCGCTGGGCCCTTCCTGTCAAGCACAGCTCCGCTGGGCCCTTCCTATCAAGCACCGCTGGCCCATTGGCAGGGCCGGATCTGTGTCGGGCAGGGCTTCACGAAGCACTCTGGGCACCATGCCTCCTCCATAACCAGTGGAGTCTGTAATCCACCTGATGGACTGTGGCTTTGCACTCCCCAGGATGGTACAGTGGGCATGGAGGCCCCTCGTGGATCTGGCGTCGTGGACTCATGTGGCTGAGGTGCCCCCCCTTCCCTTCCCCCTGAGGTGCCTGTGGTTTTATTATCTGATGCCCCAGCAGTGTTCTCTCCAATGGAATCGGTTCTCGTGTGTGGGCTTTGCCCATGTGTTTATGCACATTGGCCCACGAACAATGGCATGTAGCCAATATGTGCCGGACTTTTGGACTATGTATACATTGTTCATGTTGTGATTTATTTATTTTACAAATTTCATATTTCACTTAAGTTCAAATATGCTTTAATATACTTCTATTTTAATGATCATTTTATTTTGTCTTTGAATTATTCTGGGGGGTTTGGGGGGTGTAACTCTGACTTGTTGCTCTGCATTGGTGTGTGGGGATTTGGGGGGGGGGGTGTTGCGTATGTGTGTGCCCGTAATCTTTTCTCCTCCCCCCTCCCCTGTGTCGTAGGTGCAGTACTCACCGTTGTCTCCTGCGGCGGCGTTCTTGCTCCTGGTAGAGGAGCAGGTAGACAATCGCTGGTAGGATGTTTACTTTGGGTTCCATGCTGTCCAGATTCCTCGTGGAGTGTATAGAGGTGAGCGTTTTCCCGTTCGTGGTCTGTTTCCGCCGTGTTTTTATCGGCGGGGCTCCCGCCCCGGAAAAGGTGGCGGATTGGTGGGTCGTGATAGGGTGGGCGGTACATTGTCTGCCGCCTGTCTGTTGGCGGTGACCGCCGCGCTGTTTGTTTGCCCCGCCGTGGCGGTCGGAGTGTTAAAGTGGCGGGCTGTGTTGGCGGTTCCCGCCAGGGTCAGAATTCCATTTTTTTTACCGCCTGCCTGTTGGCGGGTTGGCCGCCGCTTTAACACCGACCGCCAGGGTTGGAATGACCCCCAGAGTGTTTTTAAGGCTTTGATGGACTATATAATCAGAATGAGATATTTCTGCAGAAATTGAAAAGGAAAATGTATTTGTCAATTAAAGACAGTAAGATCACCTTTCAATATGAAAGAAAGGAAATAGCCAGGGATACATCTGGACTCAAATCCTCAATGCTGAGTTTGAAGGTCTACTGTTCCTTTTTTTTTTTTTTAGCCCTTTATGTGCTCTCTGGGACCACGGGGGAGCCTCAATGCCTCTCCTGTGGTCCCTGACCTTTTTTAAAATTTATTTTATTATACGCCCATTATGGGCTATCTGGGACTGTGGGGGGAGCCTCAAGGCCTCTCTTCTGGTCCATTTGCTCCAGCAAGCAGGCAGCTGCTTTTAACAGTTGTTCTGTGGTCACTGGAGCAATGATTTCATCTCTGTTCCCTGCAAGCATACCTGCATGCAGGGAACAGAGATGAAAACTCCGCTTTCTGGCAGTGGGACCTGTTTGACAGGTGTTGCTGTCAGACAGTGGAGTGTTTGCTGTGACTTGGCTGCAGCTCAAAGCTGGAGCCAAGCCACAGTAAACTGCTATGTCCTGGGGGTGGGCACACCGGGACATAGCAGAAGCCGGCCCTGGGTAATGGTGGTCCAAAACGGAGCCCCTTTCTATTTTGTTCAGGTTGCCCGAGGGAGGTGGTGGTTCCTGGAGTGCAGGGGGGCCGCACACCCCCATACACAATCAGATGAATGCCCCAGGTGATGGTGGTCCCTGGGGCTGTGGTGGAGACCAACAGGCCTCTCCCACACAATTAAAGCATTTTACCCCGGGGAGGTGGTGTTCCCTGGGGCGCAGGGTGGCCACAGGCCAGCCCCATATATTACAAAATTTATGCTGAGGAGGTGGTGTTCACTGGGGCTGTGGGGGAGCCGGAAAGTCTCCCCACAGCCAAAATTATGAATGACCTCGGGACCTGGCCCACCAAGGGACTTATTAAAAAGCAAGCACAGGAGCCAGCGCTTGTTTTTCAAAAAAAAATTATTGCCACAAACTTGCAAATATTGTGAATCCACAGCAAAAAAACTTTTACAAAATGCTTCTTTGCTCTGGGAGGGTCCCTCTGGGACCCCAACACAAAAGCTAAGGGGTCAGGGTGTCTATACCATGGCACATTTTCTCTTTCTTTTGCATTTTTTTCTGGGACCCAAGATTGGCTGCCAACACTTCCTGGTTTGAAGTGTTGGTAGCCAATCAGAGCTGTGTATTTTCCTGCACGAGCTCACCTTTTTTCATGAACACTTCGCGGTCAGAGATATACAAATTTGGATATCTCAAAATGTCTCAATAACTACTGCATGGATAAGCGAAAGCACAACCTGCGCACCGAAAGCTAGCTTTCTGCCAAATTTGTTATAATGCCTTCCAGTGGTTTGGGCTGCAGACATGCCTAAGGTCGTATGAGAATTACCATGGGGAATGCAACTTTTTTCACCCCCTTTTTCTCGACTCCCCCTTGATGGACCACATCATAACTTTCAGTGTGCAACAAGGACAACTGCAACACTTTTTTGGGAAAACTGTGCTAAAGATATAGGCAAATCAAAAAACGATTTTTCTATGGAAACACATATAAAAATATATATAGACACATACATATAACCTATCTACTTTCCATAAGAAAAGCATTTTTTGTTTTGCTAATATCTTTTGCGCAGCTTGACAAATCTTTACAAAATGTTCACAAATAATACAACAGTTGGTTCTGCTGCTGTCTTGAAAGTTTCGGGTGATTCATCAAGCAGGTGCCAAGAAAAAAGGTTCCAAAACTTGTTTCCCCAATTTATTTTTCCATAGGGTCTTTAGACACGACTACAGCCCAAACCTCTGAACCGAATTACACAAAATTTTGCAGAAAGCTAGATCCTGGTGCATAAGTTGTGTTTTTGTGACTTAATGTAAATCCATAGTTTTGGAGATAATAAAGGAGAAATAATATAGATATCTAGGGTTGCGGATCCTCTGCAGAACCATCGAGGTTCGTTTCCGAATCCATGCACCAAATGTTTATTAAGGGGTCAGTGTAGATACTACCTGACCCCATGGCAGGGATACAAGTGGGGTGAAAGCATAAATTGTGATTTTGAAATGTGTGTAAATATTTTTTTTGATGTTTTCCAAGATCCACAGATCCACAGATCCATCCATGGGGATCAGCAAGGCTCTGCGGTGTAAGTCCACATGTGGTTCGCGGATTTCACAAAACATAAAAAATATGTATATTCACACAGCCACTCAAAGACCCAGACAAACACTGTCACACTCACTCTCACACCCAGATAAACACTCTCAGACCCACTCTCATACCAAGGTACACACTCTCACAACCACTGTCAGTCCTAGACAGACACTCTTTAACCCACTCTCATACTCACCTAGACCCACTCACACCCACTCTCACACCCAGACATCAACTCTCACATTCACTCTCACACCCACTCTCATACTCAGACACACACTCTCACCCCTTTGGCCAAGTGCAGTGAAGGGTTGGGTGGTTATAAGGGGGTTGGTCACTGTAGGCCGTGCGCAGCAGTGGTTCAATTAACATATAGTGATTCAAATTACTTTAAGTTACAAAATCATAGAAATTCACATGCACTGCTAATTACCCCAGATATTACAGCACTCATGACATCTTTTATAACATCATAGATGATATCACTGTAACATTTGTTGTAAAATTATTCATTAAAAAAATTGCATGGCGGGGGTGAAAGTTATAGTTACCTTAGGGCACAAGCTATAGTTAGTTGAAATAACTCTAACTATAACTGGTGAATTTCAGTGGTTTTGTAGGTCTAAAATGTGAGCCTCACTATAATGTCCCAGTAACCTTTGGTTTTTTAAGTGAGTATATGTAGGATAAGCATTCTTTGTTTTGCCAATAACTTTGACACCGTTTGATGAATCTTCAAGAATTTTTTTTAATTAGTATGCACCTGAGGCCAGCTGGTGTGTTGAAAGTTTCACGGTGATTCGTCAATCGGCGGCTGAGCAAAAGGGGGAATTCCAAAACACATTTTCCCCATACTTTTTCCCATAAGGATTTTAGATAGTACTACAGCCCGAATCGCTGGACGAAAATACACCAAATTTGGCAGAAAGCTAGCTCTTGGTCCACAAAGAGCCATTTTGTGATTTGTTGTAAATCTGTTCAGTAGTTATTAAAAATAAAGGAAATTGGTATATCTAGGGAACAGATCTCATGTTGAGATCTAATTGGCTGCCAACACTTCAATCAGGAAGTGTTGGCATCTATTCTAAAACTTGGTTTCAACGTGTCCCAAAACAAAAAGTAAAAAAAAAGAGAAGCAAGCAGGGTATGAATACCCCAGCTACCTATACCTTGTGGTCAGGGACCCCGCCAGGGCCAGAAAGAATTACATTTAACTTTTTACCATGAAAATTATGGAGGATCTGCAAATCTCAGCAAAAAAATAAATTAAAAGAAAAAGCACAGGCTCTTGCATTTTTACTTCAGCCCTCAGGTGGACCAGGTGCAAGGGGCAAATCCTAATTATTATTTTGGGAGAGGGTGCGTACAGCCCCCCTCGTCATGGCTGATTTCAGCCCGAAGACCATCACCTCCCAGGGACAGACCAAGGTATTTTAAAGGTCGCTTAAGGCCTCAGAGCCCACCACCTCCCCAGGGCAAGGCTTATGTTTGTCAGGGGACGGAAGCCACACGGCCCCCCCTCACAGGCTGTTTTTGGCCCTGGAGAACACTCCCCTCAGGCCAGGCCATGCAATTTCAAAGGATGGGGAGTGTGCATCCCCCTTCCTGAAGCCATTAGGGCCAGGGTGTCTTGAAGTACATACCCTCGGGTCATAGATGTTTGCTTTAGCTTGGTGGGTGCTCTGACAGCTCCTGCCATATGACAGCAAACAGTAAGTCCCTCCCTAGTGGGCAGGAGCAGGAAAACTGCTCCAGCCCGCTGGGAACAAACCTTTCATCTGTTTCCAGACAGATGAAAAAATTGCCCCTGCACGCATGGAGCAGCAGTTTTTGATGCTTCCTGGGTGCAGCAGCAATGCTGGCTCCCACTGGAGACAGGGAGGTGGCAGGGACCGTGGGTGCATACTGGTTCCCCCCACTGTCCCCAACAATGGACACTGGGTGCCCTGGTTGGGGCCAGGACACCCAGCATTTTGAAGCTGGGCCCCGGTGGATAGGGTCCCTGGGACCAAAATCGGCCCTGGGATGAGGTCCCAAGGGCAAAACTGACCCTGGGAGGGTAGCCATGCAGCTCCTCTCCCCTTGCATTAATTGGCAAGGCCCTGGAGGATGGGGTCCCCAGTGTCAAAAGTGGCCTGGGGTGGGGGGCTCCCCTTTAAGTATTTGGCTTTGCCATGGGTAATGGGGTTCCTGGGGCCAAAATCAGCCAGGTGAGGGGTGCCGAGCATCCCCTGCCCCTTGTAGTAATTGTCCAGGCCCTGGGTATGGGGTCTTCCTCAGCCAAATTGGCCTGAGGAGGGGGGGCTGTGTGCCCCCCTCCAAGGCTGCTACCATATGGGGATCATGCCTCAGGGCATGGCCACAGGCCAGGCCCTGCTTCTGACCCACCTCCACGCATGGACAAAGGCTGTGTATTAAGCGGGGTTAGGTGCCTGTGGGAGGTTGACTGCTGGGTCTGGTCTGTCCTCTAAATGACAACCACAATTCTTCTGCTTCCTCTAGGTGGTAAATCAGGGGCTTTACTCTTAATATGTATCCATGGAATTAGAGGCAGAATGCCCACTAGATGACCCGGGTATTTATTTTTAAAAAGGAAGAGGTAGGGGTAACCCAACCCGGCATTGGGCCATGCTCCCGCCCCAGAGGGGCAAACCAGTGTTTATAACTCCTCAGGAGCAGAGATGGGGGTTTCTCCATCTTCCTCTCCAAAGGACTGAAAGCCCACTAGACAACTTTAAAAAAAGATAGGGCGGGTCGGTTCACTCTTCAATCAGTTAGCTCCTCCACCCCAAATCTGCATCACCAGGCTTCCTGCCACCTGGGTGTCAGATTGGCATCATGACCCCAATATGCTTCCCAGGGATAGTAGCCTGATAGACACACCAAGGAAAACCATTAAAATTTAAAGGGGGAGGCCCACCCAGGCTACGGGCCATGGCCCTACTTAATCACAAGCCCCCAACCTTTCTGCCACTACTCATCCCCCTGTCTACTCCTCCACTGCCGGGTGAAGCAGAAAGGCCACTATAAACAATGGATTATTAGTTAACTTTGGATTAAATCATGCATTTTCCTCACAATTCTGTAAGAGAAATTTCTGGGTTCTGTGTGATTCCACAAAATTCCTACCATCCAGCATTCCCACACTTCTCCTACTAAAACTGGTATCTGACCTGTGTGCACCTATCGCCCATGACATTTCTTTTGAGGGCAATTTTGTAGCGGGCGCTATGTCCAGCCACACAAGTTAGGGTACAGTTTTTATCAGTAGAAGTGTGGGAATGTTGGGTAATAGGAATTTTGTAGATCCTGTACAATTCGGGAACTTGCCATCACTGAAATGTGAGGAAAATACATGTGATTAGCCAAAGTACAGATCTTCTGACTTTTGGGAAGCTCCTTATAACCTGGTTGTTCTGTCAGTAGTGCAGCCTTGTTTTATTTGTTGTTTTCCTTTCTCTCTGGCATTATCAGCAGCGCCAAGACACTTTCGGGCATTCAAGCACTTTATAAACTTAAAAATCAAATCAAAATAATCCTTGAGGGTTACAGGTCATTCTGGGTACAAAATTCATTGTGGGATCTACACAAATCACCCAGGATGCTCCTGCATGCTTTAGAATTTCTGTGTTTAGTATCTTTCCATGGGTGATAGATAGGTAGGGGTCAAAGACCGCAACAATTCACATAGCCAAAATGGGTAAATTTTCATGGTAAAAATTTGATGATTCCACATTTCATCTTGTGGCCTTTCATGTCACAGGCAATAAGGCCAGCCACACAGGGGAAGTACCAATTTTATTGAGGGAAGTGGGCAAATACAGAATACCAGATCTTCTGTTATTTTCAATTGAATTTCTCTTCATGTTTGGTTTCTAAACAAAAGCCATTGTACAAGAAACAACACATTTTGCAAAATGCACTCTGACTTACAGGTTAATCAAAAATTTTGAGTTGTACAAATATCCAATATTCATAAGCTCGGTATTTTAGGCACATTGAAAAAATGAGTAGGTTTCCTGCATATCCATGTTTCATTTATTAGATTTTACCAACTGAATTGCGGCATGGTCACAACACAATAAAATATTGCTATAAGCTGCAACTTAGTTGTTTGCCCTGGGTATTGCACATTTTTAGACAACCAACAAACATTATAAATCCCTGTGACTAGAAGGGTCTGACAGATGTAACAATATATTACTTTTGTAATGAGGCCATCAGGACGAAAAGTTATAGTTAAAAATGCTATCACCCAAATCGTTTTTCCCAATTTATTGTTATTATTTTTTTTCATTTCACCGATCAGTTTCTTTGGAAAACTACAGCTGTGGTTTCCTACCTGTGATCCGGAGATCCCTGGGGGTCCACAAAGCCTCCTCAGGTGGTCAGTTACTGCTTAGACAATTAACCAATATTAAAAGATTAATAAAGGGCATATAAATAAAGTGGCTAAATGTACAATAAACAACTTTAAGATGTACTGTAAATGTAAAGGAATTTGAATTTGGAAGCTAAAAATTAAATTAGTATTCTCAGATTGATTTCTGGGAGCAGTGCAGGTGCATCAAACAGAATGTAGTCTGGATGATGTGTGGCTTCAAATTCATTCAGAAAAGTTCCAACCTTCCTATTAAAATTAAACATTTTTTTTGTAATTAATTCAAATGTCATATCATTTTCTGTATGTGCTTGATGGAATGCTTGTTTCTGTATTTTTTGTGTACTGCTTTACGGTTCAAATCGTTGACATTGTTGAGGCCTGGGTCCCTGGCTTCCAGTAATGAGTCAGTGGGGGGCTCCCCGGATTCCATTGATAATTCAGTGGGGGTTGCTGGGTTCCAGTAATGATACAATGATGGAGATCTACAGAAGCCAAAAGGTTGGGAACCACTGAACTACAGAAATTATCCATTGCTGAACTCAGAATTGTGCCCATTTATCAGAAGTGTATAGCTATAGCTTTTTCGGGTTCCCTAACGGGTTTCAAGCCTGTTTCCACCACAATTTGAGAGCAGATAGTAATTACAAAAATATCAACTAAGATCTGGAAAAACGCAAAAACGGTGGTAAAAAATGTTCTTCACTATAGTGCTTGTTCTTGAAACCTGGGAAGATGGTGATCTTACCACGGCAAACCTTTTGTAAGTGCCATTATAAGAGGTTAAACATACTTGTTTACATGTCACGTTTTAATTTTTTGTTAAACAAATTTGCTTTTGTTTTGGCTATTTGGTTATTTTTGTGGTTCCCCCCGGTGACCTCAGAAACTCTGGATACTGTTTGAATTTTCAGCATATAGGAAAAAAGGGTTCCATAGTTAATTGCTGCTAAATTTAATTGATATGTTGCACAGCAAACTCCTATGTCGACTATTCTTACTCCACAAAGAGTGCCTGCTATAATATCTGAAACAATGGATGGCATCGCCTTCTCAGTTACTGTCATAAATTTATGGAGTTCTCTTCCTCTACCCCTTTATTTTACACCATCTTTGCTGAAAGTCAGGAAAGGTCTGTAGAGCTGTATTTTTACTTTTTAAACCATGGTCTATACTTTGCTTAGTATTTTCTTTGAAACTTTCTTCAGTGTGAAGAAATGTCATTGGGCATGACCCTTATAAACAATACTAACATAACAGCATAACACATCAAACACATCTGGGGCCTACATTCTGCAATATGGACTGGTATCAATATCCAGGTAGTACCACTTGCATCAAAATGTCACTACATCTCTCCTTGAAATTTTCAGGAACTCTACCTGTATTTGGGCACCTGTGTGAGGCATTTTACCTCTTTGTCTCCAGCTCATGGCCTAGTGCAGGTGTTTCCAATCTTTTCTTTAATAAGAGCTACTTATGTTCAAAGGAAATCACCCTGCACTACTAAAAGTAGTAGTGTTGTAGTAGTGACCACATTAGACAAGATTACATTAGTGGGCACCCTGTGCAGGATTAACAGCAGTGATAATCTCAGTGCTACTGACGTCTGTCAGCAGTAATGTAAAAAGTGTTATAAATGTAGAATGCCAGTGCATGTGTAATACATTACAATCATAGCTGCAATGCCACTGGCACCACAGTGACAATATAGGTGATACGTATCCCCAGTGCTGCATAATTTATCACTTAAATATCAGAAGTAGATGTAATTGGAAATTCAGCTATTTTTCACCAAACATCTGTTTATGAGTTGTGAAAACACACATTTTCTTCTTGAATACATGTTCAATTTTGGCAAAAATAAATTCAGCCAAGCAAATGCTTTTAATTCAGTAGGCTGTACTGCACACAGATAAATTACTTACATGTAGGTGGAGAGCTCATGAGCTACTTGTTGAAAAAGCCTGCGATGTAGTGAGATCTTTGAAAAAGTAGAGTCCAATCAATCAAAGCTGTGAAAGGTTTGTCCCAATTACATAGACCCAGCTCATTTAAAGAGTTTTAGGCTTCATGAAGGGTATTGTATGAAAATAACCATACATTACAACAAAATATAATGAATCAGCAATACAACCAAGACAGGACAGCGGACTGGCTGCGGGCTCTTCCGGTGAGGGACATCAAGTCCCAATATGCATTGCCCTGTGAGGAGGGGCCAGCTTCTACCTTGCCTGCCTTGTTTGTTGGTGCTACAAAGCGCACTTACTTTACCAATGGTGTGGGACAGCAGACTGGCTGCGGGATCTTCCTGCAAGGGACATCAAGTCCCAGTGTGCATTGCCCTGTGAGGAGGGACCAACTTCTACCTTGCCTGCCTTGTTTGTTGGCGCTATAAAGCACCCTCACTTCTCCTGTGGCATGGGACAGTGGACTGGCTGCAGGCTCTTCCAGCATGGGACATCAAGTCCCAGAGTGCATTGCCCTGTGAGGAGGGGCCAACTTTTAACTTGTCCGCCTTGTTTGCTGGCACTATAAAGCACTCTAAGTTTTCCCGCAGCTGGGGACGTGTGCAGGTCATGCCTGGAGTTCCAACCTTTACAGGAGGCTGTTTAGGGAGCACTGTAGAGCACATACTCCTATCCGTAGAATTATCCGGCCATTTAAAAGATTTTGTGATTCTTAGTAATTACCTCAGTGACCACAACCCACTTGTGATGACCTTGGAGTCCCTTATTAAACTTCCCAAAGCAGAAAAATTCTGAAAATCTGACTTTTTCTAAAAACAAAGGAGTGCAATGTAAGTGGAATAGAGTTGATCCAGTGACCTTCAAACAAGCTGTAGGAGATAATTCAAGACCTTGATTAGGACATGCTTGTCAGTCGATTCAAGTATAGAAAAGATTATTTCGGAATTTGCCCATCTGTAGATCTGTCTTGAAGGGCCTCACCGCTCCTGTAACCTTGAAAGCAAGAGCACCATGTCGTTGGTTTGACCAGGCTTGTTTAGCGCCGCACAGGAAATTGATGGGAGCACTGAAGAAAAGTTGTGTGATGTTAAGAATGCTAGGAGGGAATACAACCAGATTCTGGAGGTAAGAAAAGCCAAAATTAGAACAAAGGCATGAGATAACCTGGAACTGGCAGGGAGACTTAGGGACAGCTCCAAGTTCTGGGAGGCGATCAAAAGACCTTTTTTCAAGGAGAGAAGTGCTTCTAGTATTGATAATTTAATTCCAGTAGACGCATGAACATCCCATTTGACAAAAGGTTTTACTTATAGCTCCCCACTTAAATTAGTTGGGCCCGTTAGCCCCCCAGTCACTGTCATTGAGCTTTGTGGACTTAAAGCTCCAATTGATGTCCACAAGGTAATAGACGCTATTGACATATGTGTTCCAGGAAAGGCCCCTGGCCCAGATAGAGTCCCTGCTGACTTAGTTAAAGCTTACATTTATTTGTGGCTCCCCTTCTCACTAATGTTTTGATGTCAGTTGCATTGGGCCCCATACCTGATTATTGGAGATCTGCCCCCATATTTAAAAAAACGGCCTGGTCTAACCCGAGTTGCTAGCGACCCATTTCTCTAATTGATTCCAGTGCCAAACTTCTTGGCCAGGTTTTGCTATCCCGCCTCGAGAAAGGGGCCTTGCAAATAATATTTTGACAGATGTTCAGTACAGCTTCAGGCCTGGCATAGTGATCACTGAACAATGCCTTCACCTTTATTTAATTGTGGGCAAACATGTTAAAGCACAAAAGGGCTCTGTGCACTTGGCTTTTATTGGTCTTTGAAGTGCTTTCTACTTGGTTAATCGATCCAAACGATGAGAGCATATGGCAAACATGGGAGTGGAGTCTGATCTTTCAACACTTATAAGGCACTTGCATCAAGACCTCACCGTTAGGGTGAGGTATGGCTCAGCAGGAGAATGTTCATCGGACATCCCCTCCATACGGGGAGTTATAGACAAAAAATGGGGGGCTTGCCCATATAGCCCTCATAAGCCTTGGGCACTTCGAACAGCAAGCAATAAAAAGATAGGTTTCTGAGGGATAAATATAAAAGAATAAATAAGACAACAATAATATCTGAATTATTATTGAACTAAAAACGCTTTTTAATGTATAACTGATTTAAACTATTGCCATGTAGTACTCTTCCCCATAAGTTGAACAGGTAAGATCAATGATCAGCAATCTTATACATTACAAAACTTATAAATACAACATAAACACATATTCATCATACACATATTGTAACTTTGTGTGAACGCCATGTACAATATCTAAATATAAAACCTATTTATCAATACTAAAAAAATAATTATTTTTTCACATGGTACAGACTCCTCAAAGTTCATTCAATCTGTAAGGGCAGTCCTATAAAATCTTTTCCTTATGAATCTGCCTCAAGGTAGTCCATAGACCAGCCTAAATCACGCACAGTCCCGTTTTATATGCTCACTATAGACCGGTCTCAACCATAGTGGTCATCAAGATAATTCTCCATTTGTTTGTGGGACTCCTTGTATGTACTGACGATGCATTTCAGTGAGTCACATAATGGCCTCCTTAGGACTTGATGAGGAGAGTGAACCTATACCTACAAAGTAACAAGGATAAATTCACCACCTGAATAATCTCTATACATCTATTTATTATCTTTTGGCCTTGTGATCACTGTATAAAGGAATCGGGGCACAACCACACTTGAACCTGTAAGGAGTACTAGCCATGCTTCATATAAGACCAGGGGGCTGTGATTAATTAACACCACCTCCACTCCCAAAACTCTCAGGTACCACAACAAAATATAAGCCTACCTTAGGGTGGGAGAGAAGCTCATCATCTCCTATAAAAAAACAAGTCAAAAAATGGCCCGAAAGCCATCCTTACATAAAACAAAACAAACGTTGTCAGTAAAAGACTTATATACTTAATAATGCATCAGATGTGAACAATTCATGTGCTGCCACTCTGAAAAGCAGGAAAAGCATACCAAATGCAATTGTTGTGAGGTTGGAATGGTGAGAGCTCACCTATATTTCAAGACAGGGCCGGCACACGAGGAGCTAAGCAGGGGTGCATCCTTGATACTTTTCTTTTTTTTACTCTATATAAATGGGATAAATTCTTAAATGAAAAGGGTAAGGATGTCCAGCGTGTGGGGGGTAAGCCCACTCCCATTGTCCTGTACGCAGATGATGTAGTGCTTATTGCCCGCACGGCTAATGGTCTCTGGACTCTGCTGGATTTGTTTCTAGTGTTCATGGATGATTTAGATTGTAAAATAAACTATGCCCAATCTTAAATCTTGACTTGTGGTCGCCCCGGTACAAAATTTAAGCGCTTTAATATGGATGAAAGTAACTTAGAAAAGATAAAGAGTCTTAATTGTTTGGGGATTCTTTTTACATCAACCCTTAGCTGGACTCCATTATTAACATCTAAAGCACAGTCCCTAATTAGTAACATCAAGGCTATTTTAAGATTTGCTACCAAGCTAAAAAGTAAACCAATATCTGAGATGCTGAATCTCTACAGGGGTAAGTGTCTTGTGGTCGGCACCTATGAAAATACATACAATTTCTTGTTGAATACACATTCAGTTTTGGCATAGAAATATTAATTAAGCCAACCAAAAGCTTCCAATTTAGTAGGCTGTTCTGCATACAGATAAATGACATACAGGTAGGTGGAGAGCTATCAGTAGCTCATGAGCTACTCATTGGAGAAGCCTGTGATGCTGTGAGCTCTTTGAGCAAGTAGAGCCTGATCAATCAAAGCTGTTAAAGGTGTGTCCTAATTACATAGGCCCAGCTCATTTAAAGAGTTGTAGGCTTCAGGAAGGGTACTGTATGAAAATAACCATAAATTACATTAAAATATAATGAATCAGCAATACAACCAAGGGCCCATATTCCCAATAGACCAAGCATGAATGGTGAGATTACAGGGGCCTATCCCCTATGAGATATTGACCAAAAGA
The DNA here is from genome assembly GCF_031143425.1 of Pleurodeles waltl. Lineage (NCBI taxonomy): Eukaryota > Metazoa > Chordata > Amphibia > Caudata > Salamandridae > Pleurodeles > Pleurodeles waltl. The sequence continues at coordinate 1,766,621,258 of NC_090440.1, forward strand.
AATGCGATGGACTGTGTGTAGGATCTTTCTTTAAGACACTTCTTATTGAAATGGGCTACCTAAGGGCAGTGAATTTATTTGACGGCTTTTGGGTTTTGGCAAAAATTCAGTAAGTCCTGGGAAGATGAAGAGAATATACAAATAATGAATACATTTTTTCAATTTCAGAACTGCAGGAAAAAAGTAATGGTGCTACCATGTTATGTAACTTTCCAATAACAGAATTATTTAAAGAGATGTATTTCTTGAAACATTCTGCTGTAAATAAAGCTAACTCTGGAATGTAACCACTAAAAAAAAAACACTGGTCTGATTTTTAAGAAAATAGACTCTAGCTGTCTGTAGCCCCGATATGTTAACAGGACATAAATCTCCTACAAAAAGAAACATTAGAAAAGAAAAAATCTCGCTGTTTTAGGTTTATATCCTCTCAAATGTGCTAGCTTTCAAATATAGGTTCAAAGCCCTACCCAAGTTGCCTACTTTCGAAGTGTTAAGGGGCACATCTGGAGTAGCCCCTAATAATACCTTGGCACTTCAAACCTTGCATTAAAAGTATTTCAGCATCCTATATCCAATTATTAGCGGCGTTGGAAACTTCAAACGGTTAAACATGGTTTTCGTATTGTCCCAGAGCCAACCGACCACATCCCTGTAATTATAATCCCATCGGAAGGCCTACCGAGCCAAACCTAGCTAAGAGATCTGCTAGGTGGGCAGTTGTCTACATCCACTCTGACATACCGGGATACAGTATCCACACCCTTCTGTGGCACCGAAAGGCTGCCTCTGGGAATGAATAAATGTACGAATAAATTATCGCAATAAGATATTGTGCCGCGCCGGACTGTGCATTTCCTGACTGAAGAAGTCTTGGTTTTTACTAGACTAAGAAGGTTTCACGGTTTTTTCTCAATAAACATGGGATCGGGAAAGCCCAGGAAAACATTTAACTGACAGTAGAAGAACCATGTAATTCATAGGACAAATGTCAGTTTTTGTTTCTTTTTACTAAACATTATACTGGGTATTATTTCCATATGTATTTTGTATTTTTACATATGTATTTTGCATTTTGGATAATAGGCAGTTTAGTGCTGGTAACCAAAGCGGCCCTATATTGAATTATGGGTGTATGACATTACCACGCATGCCTTTACCATCTTAACCATGCATGTATTTTATATACGTTAACCTTACATATATATTCACTGAAAAAAACGAAAGTTACAGGGACGTTATAGGTAGGTTCAGATTTTACACCCACAAAACCATAAAAATTCAGTTGTTGTAGTTATTAAAAGTAACTACAACTCTTGTCCTAAGGTAACTGTAACTCATACCCTGCCAGTAACCTTTGTTTTTTGAATGAATAAATATGTATATATATATATACATATATATATAAATATATATGTATATATATATATATATATATATATATATATATATATATATATACATATATATTCACTGAAAAAAACCAAAGAAACTAAGGTTATAGGGACGTTATAGTCAGGTTCTGAATTTCCTCGTACAAAACCATAGAAATACAGCAGTTATAGTTATTTTTAACTTAAGTAACTATAACTCGCGCACTAAGGCAACTATACCTTGCATCCCCGCCATGCACAGTTTTCTTATCAATGATTTTATTGCAAATATTGCAGTAATAATATCAATGATGCCATAGAAGTTATCATCAGTGATGTAATATGTGCAGTAATTTATCATTATATGGGGAGAGGGATGCATGGGACCTTCTCCCCAAAGTGTCATCTGCCCCCAGGTATTCTCTACTCCGCTGGGTTGCTGCGTCAATTAAGGAGTCCTGGAATCCCATCCCCTGGACCTTTAGGCACTTATGAAATACATTTGGAGAGATGCGTGCATGAGGCAGAAACCTGAGTTGATTTCTTGCCTCTGGGGGCCCCCATCACCCTGGGGGCTATTGCATGAGTGAAGGTGTCTAGAGACCCTGAAACACATAGATGTTGGGGGGGGGGTACATTGCACTTTCAACAATGTGGTGTATCCACTGGGGAGTTGGGTGTACAATGCAGACGTACTCTTTGCCTGCATGGAGCAGGCAGAGAGCAAAAAGGTGCTGGCTCCAGCGCGAGCACCGACTGTGCTGGCCAGGTTGACAGTCATGCATGTACACTCTCTGATCGCATGGAGTGGGCAGGAAGCAGGAAGGTGCCAGCTCCAGCATGAACTGTGCTGGCCCAAAGGAAGCCCACTTGGCAGTATGGGAGTGGGCTCCCCGTGGTGCAATTAGTTAAAAACAAAAATGAAAGCTCTGGATGCCTAGGGTGGACCAGGAGCATACAAAACTGAAAAAAACTGGACATGGCAGCATAGGAGGGGGCACCTGCACCTATAATTAACTAAAGGAAAAGAAAGCTTTGAGTACCCATGGTGGGACGGGGCACCCTGAATAAAAAAAAAAGAAAATTAGTCTTGGCATCCCCACTTCCATACTGAAGCATCTAAGCCACTAATCATTGAATATTCACTGCTACCTCCTGGGAGTGCCCCATAATGCCCTTCATGGTCTTTTTAAAAACAATATTGCAGTTGACATGATGCCTGAAGGAGGGGCAGTAGCACACCCAATTAATAAAAAATGTGCTGTGGGGGTCTGGAAGGAGCACAGCAGCCTACCCCCCCGAACATTAAAAAAAAACTGTATAAGTCTCCTGGGTCATTGAATGCATAGCTCCAGGAGCGCTTACCACCATTTTCAGCACTCTAAGTTGGTTTTTTAAGCTCTTCAGCTGAAGTGCAGGGACCCCTTGCGGTTAGTATTATGGCCGCATTGCGTGGCCTGAAGAGTGTTAAAGAAAGACTCAAGCTTGTTTATGGTTGTTTAACTGACAAAATGCTTAATTTTAATTATTTGTGTGACAGTTGTTACTATTAACCAATGTGATGTGTGTATTAATAAGGAATATACTGGATTTTGGATATTGAGAAATTATCATGTAGACTTTTTAACAAAGTCAACAGATATGCTTTATGTATTCTGATGGGTTGACCCTCTTAAAAAGTCAATAGGCCTGCCATTTATATTTTGGTGTACTGAATCTTTAGCAAAGCTACTATGTCAGCCTCGCTTAAAATGACACCCCTTTATATTGTTATGTTACATTTGAAAAAACTCTGAAATTCACTTAAAAAACAAAGCTTAAAGTGAAGTTATAGTTAGATATGATAATAACATTCTACATTACATTTAAAAAATAGGAGAAATGTACTGTAAAAAACAAAGGTTAAACTAATGGTATAGTTAGGCAAAAATGTGTACAAGGTAACATTTTAAACTAAAAAAAGCACTGAAATTCTTAAAGTAACTATAACACACCTTTGCCATGCACTGATTTTGTCCTCACATATTACACCACTCATGACATATTCTATAACTTCACTGATAAACATCAATACAAATTCTGAAATGAAATCATTGAAGATAACACTGTGCATGCGAGGGTGGGATTTACAGTCACTTCAGTTAACTATAAATAGTAAATTTCAGTGCTGTTTGAGTTTAAAATGTTACTGTCATTTTCACCTAACTATAACATTGCTTTAACCTTTTTTCAGTGAATATATGCATATGTTTTTTAAATGTTATTTTTGGGGAGAACCACTCAAACCTCCCTAATTTACTCCTTATTTCCTTTTATATCTACCCACTCCCTAAACCCTAAAATTACCCTAACTTCCCTTTACCTCTACCTACCCTTAAACGCTAAAATTACACTTATCTCCCTTTACCTCTACTCGTCCCTAAACCCCCAAAATACCCTTACCTCACTTCACCTCAACCTACTACTAGAGTGACCATACTTAGAGAAGAAAAAATGGGATAGGCCAGACATAAACGTAGGACTGAAGCACTAAAGTCTTTAGTCTCACAACTATGTCTGACCTGTCTATAATTAGAGTGTGTAACTGGGTCTGTGAGTGTGTGTTAGTGTCTGAGTGTGTCTGTGAGTGGGTGCATGAGTCTCTGAGTGTGTCTGTGGGAAGGGGACATGAGTGTCGGAGTGAGTGTCTGAGTGCGACTGTGAGTTGGGGTGTGAGTGTCTGTGTTAGTGTGTCAGTAGTTGTGTGAGTGGCTCTACCACAAAGGAAGCTCACCTGTCCTTTTACCCAACAAGAGTCCACAGCTTAACATGAAATATCTACACAAGTGTAGTTCTTTCTGCCTCCTTGCTTAAATGTCTTGTATGCATTCTACACTACAGCTGCATAATGGAGCACAAGGAAATGTCACCAGTGACCTTGTGTGCATTTGGCAATGTGATTGTTCCTTGTGTATCTTTCTCCAGAATTTTGTGATACATGAATCCGCCTATAGAGAGGCCAATGAGACCACAAAAAGTAAATCTCCACCAAACCAGGGCCCTTCCTCTTATCTATATGAAGTAAGTGCTTCTATGGTTTGTGGAGATGTCCTAATGGTCCTCAGCATCAGGAACGTACCATCAAAATATGCAGAAAATGCACTGGGGGCCCTTTAGGAAGCTGTCTATCATCCTGGCGAAAGGGGGAGGACACATGCATACTACTAAGGTAGGTGGTTCTGGGCCAAGCGGGTGCAGCTTCCAGGTGATTTGCACATTTGCATAGTCTTAGCAATTTAAAGGGATAACCATAGGGGTGGGGGGCATGCAGCCCCCCTCCCTTGTCTGATTTCAGCCCTGGGGACCCCATCTAGGGACCCTCACTATTCAATGGGGGAGGGGGCCACTGTGTCCCCCTACCGAAGCTGATTTTGGTCCCTGGGGAACCCATCCTCTGGGGCCCACCTTTATTCAGTGGGAAAGGTGTGTTGCACGGCCCCATCCCCAGCCCGATTTTGGTCCCAGGGATCCCATCCCCCAGGCCCAGCCATCTGTCCTGCATGCCCTACAAGGCACCCAGTGTGCAATTGACCACGGGTGAGGCTTAAGGCCCTCGTGGTCCCAGCTGGCTTCCAGCAGGCGAGAGCACTTTGACAGCTCTCGCCCACTGGAAGTAGAGTGTTTGATCTGACCTGGCTCTTGCCAAGTCAGAGCAAACAGCTATGTCCCAGGGTGGGCACCCCGGGACATAGCAGGAGCTGGCCCTGGGGATGAATATGTATATTTACTGAAAAAAACAAAGATTACAGGGGTGTTTTAGTTAGGAAATAGAATTAACAAACACTAGAAATTCACTTAAAAAATCAACTCTTGCAGAGCCGTTATAGTTATGTTGTGAATTTATTCGCCCAAAACCCTTAAATTACCTTGCAAATTACAGCATTCATGACATCTTTGATTAGATCATTGATAATGTCAGTGTGACATGTACAAAAAAATTATTGTATAGATAACTATGCATAGCGGGGTCGCAAATTATAGTTACCTTAGGGTGCAAGTTATAGTTACTTGAAATAACTCTAGCTATAACTGCTGAATTTCTCTGGTTTTGTGCGAGTAAATTCAGAACCTAACTAAAACATCCCTGTAACCTTTGGTTTATTAAGTGAATTTCTCATTCACACTCTTTTGCACTTCCCCTGTTTAGTAAATCACTGTCAACCGTTTTTTCCTCCCTCCATGTCACATTCTAAAAATCCGAAAAATCCCTGTTTTTCAGAAGATGAGTTAAGAGCCATGGCAGATGAAATCATAAGACTAGAGACAGTTTTTTGGAGCACAAGTCCAGCATACTGCTCTCAATAGGAAAAAGGAAATGTTGGACAGGATCATTGACAGAGGGAATGCTATAGGCTCCATTCTGCACACAAGGGATGACATGAGGAAGAGGTGGAGGATGGATTTGACCCATTTGGGCAACCTGGTCAGACATCAACAGTGAGTCTCACTGTGGCCACATCAACACCTCCCAGCCCAGCTGTCTCAACATCACAGGCAGCCATTCGTCCCCCAACCTGTGTATCAAGCACAGTGTCTACCATCTTGTGCCCCACAGTTCTGGATCCTGAATTGCAGTGCAACACTTCGCACAATGAGGTTCCAGGACCCGGTGGGAGAAGGCACACTATGACAAGGGCACAGGCCCATGGGGGCAGGGTGCCTGGGAAGGATGGTGTGGCCTAGCAGAGTGAGGCGACTGGGGCTGCTTCTGGCCAGGACACCATCAGCCACATCTTGGGGACCTCTCAGGAGTTTCAAGGTGTGATGGGCCAGGTATTGACTGAACTCTGGGAAATCTAACAGCTACAGAGGGACATGCAGAGGACAGATGGAGATCCAAAATACCAACATGGCCTCCCTAACAGGAGTGATGGGGGACATAAACACAGCCCTGAGCAGGCCTTTTCAAAACCAATCTTCCCCTTCCTTTGGCTCATCAACACCAGGCACCTCAACATTGGTGCAGCCACTGGAAGGGAGGCCCTGTCAGAGGAAGAACCCGCTCCAGATACCCCTGCCTCTGTAGCAGCAGATCCCCCACCCATGCAAGCGGGGTGTAAAGCATGGAATCCAGGAGGTACCTATGGCTCAACATCCACCTCTGCCAGCAAGCCACACATTCACTCTATTGACTGATCCTCAACCACGTACCAGTTCCAATGGGAGGAGTAATCTGGACTTTGGGCTCCCAACGGTGTGGGATCTACTCCAATGATTTCATTCACCATGACTGACACCTTCACTTTTCTTTTTGTTCATTTCTGTCCAAGTTGTATTTTCTGCATTAGCACTAGCATTGTAACAAATTCACCCATCACAAACTCATTGTCTGCTTGCTTAATTTTCACATTTTGCTATGTTGAGATGTAAGCCAATGTGAACCTTATGATGAAGACTCTAGCTACTTGTGCAAGCAGGAATATGTTACAGGTACACAGTGTCCTGCTCTCTATCACAGCCATTACACACAAACACATAAGTTCAAGTCTCTGGTCAAACCAAAAATTTATTCCAGGGTATAGCACATATGCTGTACATATGTCTGACTTTTCCAAACAGGAATGTGTGACTCATAGTGTCTCATACTGTCACATAGGTACAGACCCCCAGACCTCGGAAGGAAGGGATTTGTTAGATATTGTCCAGTAGAATAGGCAAACATTAAAGTGTATGATGTCACCAGCTTGAGCCTTATCACATACCACACCATATTAATCCAACATCACATAATCCAAGATTCAGACAGATGGCGGTACAACAGTCCCTGAGCACAGGCCCATCATAATCCAATGTCCATGCGTCTCGTGAGATGACACAAACATATGTCAGTGTTGTGGCAGGCACTGTGGCCTGCATGATGAAACACATCTACAGTTACATACCGGTCACACAAAAAGTCTTTAGCTAATGTAAAGGTAAAATGACTTGGTCGCAGTCTATGAAGACATATTTCATGCCCACATGATGACACACATGATGAAATCAGCCCACCACAGCACACAAAACAATTCCAATGGGCACTTCTAACCCTCCACCCAAACACTGCAAGCTGTCTTGGCACAGGTATCATACACCCACACTCTGTGACCTATATTACCTGGAACAAACCATGTCTACTTTGTATGTCAGAATAGCATCAGATACCTGCCAATGTCAGAACTCTGAAATGCTCCGAAAACATACCTATGACACAAATCACATAGCAACCATCTGGAAAACAAATTACATTACAATGAAACTCATACAAACAAAGCAACCTTATCAAGGTATGGATGTTTCAAAACCTGTCTCATCGAGCAGCCTTTGGCTGAATATTTTAGAGTATCAGCTCCCTAGGTGTTTCTAAAACAATAAACACCACATATTCTCACAACTACAGTTCATTGTACAGTCACAGTCATTATATCGCATGAAAATACTAACACTCATGAAAAATAACTGTTGATGAGATCTTACCACAAGTCAGCTCCTTCCTCTTCACAACTGTCATCCTCACTTGGCATTTCAGGAGTCTCACCAGTTGGCACTGCAGGCTCCCCATCCTCTGGAATTATGAGATATTCCTGCATAGGGTGATGTTGTGGAGCATGCAGCTTGCCTCAGGGATCTTACAAACTTTTCCTGTTAAGTAGAGCAGGGCTCCACCAGTCTAGTGTAGACACCTAAATCTGGCCTTCAGGAGCCCAAAAGCCCACTCCACTACTTGCTGTGTTCTTCCATGGGCCTCATTGGAGCAGGCTTCACATGGCGTAGTTCATTTTCTCAGTGGCGTCAACAACCAAGGACAATTTGGATATGTGGAGTCTCCTGTTAAGGAATGGCACATGTGTGCAACAATGAGTCACTCAGTTTGACTGTAGCGCCTGACATTGCATACACACAGTCAGGACAGACCAGCCATGCCCTCTCTGGGTACATTTGTGACATCAGCTGGGGTATGATACTGTTCTGCATTATGAAGGAATCATGGGTTGAAACAGGATAACGTGCACAGAAATGTGAACTGTAGAGATCCGCCAAACATGCACACTGATGAAATGGAAGTTTTTTCTGTTATGGTAAACTTGTTCATTGGCCTGCGGTTGCACCAAGCCAACATGTGCACCATCAATGGCCCCCACCACATGTGGGAGGTGGGCAAAATCATAATAGTCAGCCTTCACATTGGCTAAATCCTCACATCGGGGAAACCGGATATAGATGTCAAGGTGTTTCAATATTCCTGGGAGGACATCCTTCAACAAAAAACTGAACATAGGTTGGGGCATACCAGCAGATAGCACCACTGTATGTTGGAAGGACCCTGTGGCTAGGAAGTGCAATACTGACATGGCGTGTAAAATTGGTGGTATGCTGGTTGGATAACTAATAGCTGGCATCAGATATGGCTCCAACTGATAACATAAGTCCATTATTGTTTGCCTACCCAGGTGGTAGCACATGATTATGTGGCATTGCTCCATGGTCTGAAGGTCTGGCAGTGGATAGTAGACAGGAGGTTGTCGCAACCTCCCTCTCCCTGGGTAACTCCGTGAAAAGACATGATTTGTAACATTAGTTAGTGTGTCCGCAGGAACATACATGATGCATGCAATTGATATCATATGACAAACCATGTATGACTGTATAGACATGGCACCCACTACACATCAGAGTTGGCAACTACACAAGGGTCACATGTTACCCCTATGGTTTTCAACAAATACCCACAACATGGATTTGTACCAAACTCAAAGATGTGCAACACAATTGCCCCTCAAATTGTGACTCAATATTCTGAGTGCCAAAATTACCATTGGCAGGGGTGGACTGTGTACCACTGTTAAATGACATCTGTGCCCTGCAACATACTACAATGGTGGTTAAGTAGAAGGACCTACATGACAACATAGGATAAGGATGTTTGTGAGGTAACAAAACATGTTTTGTATGTGTGACGCAGTTTATAAATTCCAATAAAGCATTTCAGGCCGCCAAAATGGCAGAATATCTGGCCTACTCCACTGGACATTAGGAACCACCCAAGACCACCGGCGAAAGTCATCATGGCGGTACGCAGTTGCAAATGAAGTGGACACAGCCATAGGCAAACTTTGATGCCAGTGGCGGTCGCGACCCAATGGCTGTGTCCACCGGTGGTTACAACTGTGTATGTGGCGGACATGACCGTCATGTTGTGCAGACTCACTCAATTGACTCTTCACACTGCTACCAGCAACACCTCCCTGACCTGAGCTGCTGTGTGCCGCCTCTGGGAGCAATCATTTCACATCCAGCAGGTGATAGGGCCCCTGCCTTCTCTGCAGAGGAACTAGAGAGGCTTGTTAATAGGGTCCTATCCCTGAATGAACAGCTCCGTGGCTCACCAGAGGAGCAGGTAAGTACCTCATGCACACAATGTTCACTGTACTTCACCATCCTTGTCCTCCTCACAGGCTATAATGTGCCCCTGTGTGCCAGTTAGACTTCTTGTGTGCCTGTTGTTGCAGTCTGCGTGGCATCGATGGAATGTTCAATGTGCAGGTATTGGTGTCCAGTATCATGTGTTAAGATCAGTCACATTGTATGTGCATGATAGAAAGTGCTGTGTATGCATCTTGTATGAGTCATTTGAGAATCATGTGAGCAATGTGTATAGTGCCACAGATATTTCAACCCACATCTGGCCTTGTAAAACTGTTGTGTGGAAGGCATGTCATAAGTCACTCTGCCCTTCAGGTTGACATACAAAGCACATGGCAAATTGCTAATGGCCACATTATGTACTGTCATGCATGGAAGTGATGGAAATGGAGTGCCGTGTAGGTTCTATCTGTTCAGCCTGCAGAGACCAGGGCCTGTTAAATGTATCTCCCAGCATGAGACCTAGTCCAGGCTGTGGGAGAGTCACTATGGCTATGCAACTGTAGCACTGTGCCCGCTACCTGTACACCAGCAGATCCTGGCAAGTGGACATTATGATGCTCTAGTGACAATACTTGCCTTGAATGCCTCAGTCCTTTGACTAGATTAGGAATGGGTACAGAGGTAAGTCATTAAACTAGTCCATATGTGAATTTTGCATCATTGTCAATGTGTGTCTTTGACTCGTGACAGGACCCTTACTCCCACAACTCTGTTGTCACCTTCACATAGGTCATATTTGTCCTGTACAGGGTTGTTGCACAAATGATAGTCCCACAGTGCAGACAGTCTGTAGATTCCTGTGAGGCCATGATATGGGACTCAGTAGCTTGGTCACATAGAATAAACTGTACAATACATGCCTTTGTATGTTCGATGCCATCTCTGTAGGGTAGACACATATGCACAAAGGACTGTTTTGTGGTACAGGTACGTAGCACAGAACCCCTCCCGCAAAGTGGCATGAGGCTGCATTTGTTAGGCCAAATGTCCACACATGGACAAAGAAGATACTTTCTGTACCCACCATGCCAGCCCCTTGATTGTCGCTCAAGTGTAATGGTGAAGTGTGTACTATGGTACTTGCCTGTAGGGACTGTATGCAGTGAGTCAATCTCACAGAGTGTGGATGTGTTGGTCCACTCAGGCTAAGGAGTTTACCCTTCATAAGCCACATAAGTGTGTAGTGCTTCATTGTGGCTCACACCACAGAACAGGTCACTGGAGCATGGGCTACATGATGTCAGTGAGCCTGCTTAGTCATTGTAGGCCCTGAGCAGAGTAGTGGGTTAGTCTGCAGATAGAAATACATATGTCTGAAGTCATGTCCCTGTACTTACTGGCTTGTGCGTTTCACGCTTGTGGAGTGTTAACAAATTGAAAAGTTCTAGCTTGGTGTTTCTGACATGTATGTGACTTTTGTGACAAAACTTGTGATTGTAAACTCTTGATTTGTCTTTCGCATCCATGCCGGTTAATGCTTATTAGAAGAAGGAACCCTGGTGAGCCATTGCCTAAAAGGTGCAGACCGTGGGGATCCTTAGCTGGCAGAGTGCTCACAGTCAGAAGAGGTGGGAGGACCTGAGACGTTCAGCCCAGAAGATCACAGAAATCCAGCTCGGGCTGTCCTCCTAACAGACGGGGACCATGCCGGACCCTGAAACTCCTAATGGCCCACATTTCAGCGGTGGCCTACCCAGACCTTGATGGATATTCGAGGACAGCACAGCAGCCAGAAGGAGGTGACTACAGGGCATATTCTTGCTTGTCCCATTGCCAAGTGAATGTGTTAGGTTCTGACAGCTTCCCCTGACGATTTGGGATGAGCCATGTGTAACACAGTAGAGGAGTGATTGTTTATGTAGCCATGTCATGTGGTGCATACTGATGTTCTTTGCCTATTGGCCCAGGGACCTAAGACACAACTGTGTACAATCCACAAACAATTTGCTCTCCAATGACAACATATGGCGGTGTACATTGGTCAATCAAGTACTGTTTGTTGTTGTAGTGGGTGTAATGTCTATGCAGAAGACCACTGGTCCTCAGTGTTCCAGGCCAAAAGAAAGGTAGTGATGGATCACTGTCCTCAGTCATGAGTCTGGTAAAATGAATATATTGGTATTGACACCCACGGGTTACTTGTCTTCAGTGTATGACAGGTGTTGGTACCTCTGTCTGTCTGTAATGTGAAGATGGCCATTATACATGTGACAGTACATACCTTTTGTGGGGTGCAGCTATAGATCAATACTTTCTATTGGTAAGTGGAGAAAGTCCATTGACATGATTTATGTGCCTTCACTGTTGCCAACATTCTTTGTGCCTACATGTCAGCATGTGTCCTTTTCTCTTTTGAAAAACATTTGTAAGCTGCTATTTCATGAATGGTCTACCTGTGTTGATGGGATCATTTCTGCATTCCCTCACATATATTTGCATGCCAACCTGTGTGTGGAATTTGACATTTACAATGGGGATGCATTTTATATGGGGCCATAGACAGGAGTGTGTCACCATTGATTATTGGCTGATACATACCCTCACCCGTCATAGCATGTCATTTGGCATGTACAACTGCATTAGAAATGAGGGACATGATGGTTAGGCCAAGAGTTTTTAATCACAATGTGCATTTCCATGCCATTGATGTAGAATCGTGTAGCAAAATGCTTTGCACATTTGAAATGGGGAAAGATTGTAACCTGACTGTTGACATGCATCACAGTGTGACTTGCATTTATGTTGGAATCACATGTGTTTCAGTACAAGCATCCATCTACAGACATCTGGGTTTGCATGACCAAAATGGAGACACTTATATAACTTCCCATTGAGGAGTATGTTAAAGTCCTTCTACAAGTACTAGCACATGTCTGGGCCTCTCTAACATCCAAAGGACTAATGGTGTTTACTGATACACTCAGAGTATATTATTGTAAAGGGTGCCAGATATTAATGGTGATTTACCTGGGATTTGTTGATTCATTGTTTTGTGGATTTTACAGACATATCTCACAGTCATTTTTCACATTTTGGCTACAATGTACATTTCATTGCCAAATGTGTGGCGTATCTGAGCAACATTGGTACTAGCTCCATGACTCCATTGGGACAAACTTCACTTGGTGAAGTGTGCATTGTGGACATGTTTCCAGTGTGACATGAATATCTCTATGTCACCTTCAACAGGGTATTATACCGGTGTCAGCAACATAGCATGTTATGGGGGCATCATTTCTTCTTGTTGTGTTATTGTGCATGTGGCAAATAGATGTCTGCGTGAACTTGTATGACCTTGTGTGGGATCTGTGGGAATGCATTTGGCATTGGCCTGTTATTGTATGGCAACAGTTAAGTGATGTATGCTCCATGCGGCAAAGCATTGAGGGTGATGTGGTCTCCTACTTTTTCAATAGTTGCTGTAATTGCACAACTTCAAGCCATGAAATTGTAGGTGTCTGAGATCATGACTTTCCTGTGGGCAGCTGTTGACAGTTCATATGGCATGTATGCATATGGTATGGTACATGTGGGTGCAACTTAGGTGGAATTTGTTGCTGGTGCCTACTTGGCATCATGGTAATGTTTGCTAATCACAACTGTTGTCCAATTGTGATCATGGACTTTTGATGACCCTATTTCTCTTTGAATTTGCAGCATCAGCCCAGGGAAGAGAAGGAGACAGAGCACAGCTGAGTATGGAAGCATCTGGCCATGAGTCCTCGGGTCAAGACACCACTGACACAGAGGGACCCAGTGGCCCGGAGGGTAAGGGAAGTGCAACAGGTGATACCAGATTTACACCCCTGTCATCATCGGATTCTTCCTGCAGTGGCTACTCCCTAGTGGTCCCTGACCCATCGGAATGTACTCCTGTACCATCTTTGTCCACCACCAGCTCTATCGCCACCCTTCCTGTTGCTCCCCACCCAGTTAGCCGTGCCCACTCACCCAACAGGGAGGGTGTCTGCTTTGCCACAGGCACCTCCGCCTAAGCCCATGTTACCCCTGCTGGCTTGAGTGAGGTTATTAACCTCCTGAGGAGCATCTCTATGGGTCAGACTGCCATTGTGAATGCCATCTAGGGGTTGTCCACCCAACTGCAGCAGACAAATGCATTCCTGGAAAGCATTCATAGTACAATACCTGGCCTACGGAGGTCTTTTCAGATTCTGGCCTCCTCACTGGTGGCAGCCAGTCACCCCCACCTTCTTTTCTCCCTCTACCTCCCTATACCCAATCAAAAACCCCTACCTATCCCAAGCACACAGACAGATCCGCACACACTCACAGTAACACATAAAAGCAGCACACATAAACGCAGACACTACAAGACAGAGCGGCACACAAGCACTCAACAGACACCCACACACACAAATTCAGCCACCACTTCCCCAGACACCACCACCACCGGCCCAAACATCCCATTCGGCATACCCACAGGCACCACCACAAAAAGCAGTGACACACCCACCATACCCAGAGACACCCACTCAACAGACACACAGACATCCACCACATCCAACATACCTACAGACACCACCCCAACAACACACAGACATCCACCACATCTACAATACCAGCAGTCACCACCCCAACAGACACACACACATCCATCACTCCCACATCACCCATTACCTTCACCTCCTTGTCCCTAAGACACATAAACACCCACACTCACATACACAGAGACACCACCCAAACATAAGCATACTTCAAACATGCATACACCCAAGACATCTACTCGACCCAGTAGAGAACCACTCCCTCCCCCTCCAAATCCCCATCCTCTCCTGCTGACTGTTCCTGTGTTCCTAAGGAAGATTTTTTGTTTGAGCTTGCCCTTTCCCCTGTTACCTCCACCCCGTCCCAAACCCAAGAGGCCCCGACCCACATCTCAAGTGATCCATTCTACCTCCAAGTCCTCCACTGTCACACCTGCCCCCTGCAAGAACCAATAGCCCTACCCTCAAGAAGAAGCCCATCTCTCCAAAGAAGCAGTCCACCCCTCCCAAACCCAAACCCGCCATTCCAAATCCATATCCCCCCAAGGACGATCTCTAAGGTGCATGCCTACCCACTTGGTGCCCCTTCCTTTGGAGGTTCCCCGACAGTTTGGAGTCAAGTTTTGGCACAACACTATGCTATGAAAGACTATGATATGGACTGGCCAATGGCCTTGGACAATTTACATTTGGTTTCAAATAAACCCAAACAGGTGTCTTTTATAGGTACACATTTGCCCTGCAATTCCTTTCTATGTTAATGTTGTTCCTGATTAATTTGTGTTGTGTGCATACAGGTGTATGTGTTTCAGCCTGCTTGTTGATCCATTTGCTGTTGTTTGGAGTATCATCCTTTGTGGGTATTGCTGGTGTTGCCAAAGGCAAGGGTAGCTGTTGACTGTATGGATATGTGGGTGACAATGCAATTGTGGCATCATAGCACTGTCTGGTATGCTAAGTATTTCTTGTTTTGCCCAATGCAAGCATGTATGCTGCTAGACCTGTCCCCCTGATATGGATTTCAGATTAATCTAATGTGTTTCAGCTTGAGTTGTCATAGTGCAGACATTGAGGGTGTTCAATTGTGCTACATTTGTTTACATTTTACTGTGCATATATCTATTTAGCTGTGTGTACCTTGCAGCTAACTCATGTAGATGTATGTTCCATGCAGTTGGAGGTGTATTTGCTTTATTGTCTTGCACTTCTACATTGTGCAGATTGGCATATCAGTTGACTCTAGTATTATTTGGCCCTCAGATACATGTAGGGCCAGTTCCTGTGCAAATGTTGTTTTAGGGGCATGTGCAAAGTGCAATGTGTCCCAGTGCAGCATCCTTCCATGAGTGCTCCTTATGCCCCATCCCTATTGTGCAGGTATTGTTTGCATAGAGATCTTTGAATATTTGTCTATCTGACATTGCATTGTCCTTCCATTGTGTTCCAATGTGGGTGATGTGTGTGTCCATTGCAGGGCTGGTTGATGGAATTGGTGTTTGTGTTCCATGACATATTCATACATATGTGCGTTTAATGTGACGGCAGTCCATGGCATGTGTGCAATGTGCATGAGTTGTATTTGTAGATGTGATGTTGCTGTGATGTTGGTGTTGTGTGACACAATCTTGCGTACACTTCACTGTCCCTGTGCCTGAGATGAGCAGACATGTGTTTTTGTGTAGTGTTGCGGTGCACTGTGAGTGACCTGCCCAGAAGGGGCGTTTTGTGAATGTGTCCTTCTTTGTGAATGATTCTGAACCGGGACACAATGACATGTACTTGATGCACGCAGCATGAGACCCACATCATGTGGATGATGGTGCAACAATCTGTTGTAGAGTGTAATGACACAGGTAAGTGTGTGTACTTATGGTTGGTTGCATCCGCGGCGATGTGGATTTTGTGCACCTTCAATAATCAGTAGCAGCAGCAGGATGTATGTGATGGGCTGCATGGCGGCCCAGGACGTGTAAGACTGCCTACAGGTGAGTGTCTCCATTTATACTGTCTGTTTCCACCTCCTGAGTTGTGGTGGGTGGATCACCACGCTCACATTGACGGTGTGCAATCTCATAATGAGTCCGGTGTAAGAACTATTTCTGCTGCCTGTTTGTACTGCCTCCTGATCGTGGTGGTTTGCACTGCCTGGCGGCGCCGGTGGAACCACAGCGCTCTTTGCTCCATAGGCCCACATGTCTTGTAGTACAGAGGTCCAATTGCCAACCCGATGGCAATGCAAATTAAATATATATTATTTCTTATTTTTTACATTTTACATGAAAAAATTGTAAACATTTTAAAGTTAACAACATATTATTAAATCTTATGCAAATGAACAAAAACAGAAGATCAAAAGAACTATAAAAAATGCAAAAAATAACATAGTACTTTTTTCATATATTTTTTAAGATGTCTTAATATGCAATATGTACAATAACCTGTTTGAAGAAAAAACATATTATATGTGTGAAAAAACTATATCAAAAATAGATGTTTGCAAAAAAAATTAAAAATTTTACATTTTAAAGCAGCACACATAAACGCAGACACTACAAGACAGAGCGGCACACAAGCACTCAACAGACACCAACACACACAAATTCAGCCACCACTTCCCCAGACACCACCACCACCGGCCCACACATCCCATTCGGCATACCCACAGGCACCACCACAAAAAGCAGTGACACACCCACCATACCCAGAGACACCCACTCAACAGATACACAGACATCCACCACATCCAACATACCTACAGACACCACCCCAACAACACACAGACATCCACCACATCTACAATACCAGCAGTCACCACCCCAACAGACACACACACATCTATCACTCCCACATCACGCATTACCTTCACCTCCTTGTCCCTAAGACACATAAACACCCACACTCACATACACACAGACACCACCCAAACATAAGCATACTTCAAACATGCATACACCCAAGACATCTACTCGACCCAGTAGAGAACCACTCCCTCCCCCTCCAAATCCCCATCCTCTCCTGCTGACTGTTCCCGTGTCCCTAAGGAAGATTTTTCGTTTGAGCTTGCCCTTTCCCCTGTTACCTCCACCCCGTCCCAAACCCAAGAGGCCCCGACCCACATCCCAAGTGATCCATTCTACCTCCAAGTCCTCCACTGTCACACCAGCCCCCTGCAAGAACCAATACCCCTACCCTCAAGAAGAAGCCCATCCCTCCAAAGAAGCAGTCCACCCCTCCCAAACCCAAACCCGCCATTCCAAATCCGTATCCCCCCAAGGACGATCTCTAAGGTGCATGCCTGTCAACTTGGTGCCCCTTCCTTTGGAGGTTCCCCGACAGTTTGGAGTCAAGTTTTGGCACAACACTGTGCTATGAAAGACTATGATATGGACTGGCCAATGGCCTTGGACAATTTACATTTGGTTTCAAATAAACCCAAACAGGTGTCTTTTATGGGTACAAATTTTCCCTGCAATTCCTTTCTATGTTAATGTTGTTCCTGATTAATTTGTGTTGTGTGCATACAGGTGTATGTGTTTCAGCCTGCTTATTGATCCATTTGCTGTTGTTTGGAGTATCATCCTTTGTGGGTATTGCTGGTGTTGCCCAAGGCAAGGGTAGCTGTTGACTGTACGGATATGTGGGTGACAATGCAATTGTGGCATCATAGCACTGTCTGGTATGCTAAGTATTTCTTATTTTGCCCAATGCAAGCATGTATGCTGCTAGACCTGTCCCCCTGATATGGATTTCAGATTAATCTAATGTGTTTCAGCTTGAGTTGTCATAGTGCAGACATGGAGGGTGTTCAATTGTGCTACATTTGTTTACATTTTACTGTGCATGTATCCATTTAGCTGTGTGTACCTTGCAGCTAACTCATGTAGATGTATGTTCCATGCAGTTGGAGGTGTATTTGCTTTATTGACTTGCACTTCTACATTGTGCAGATTGGCATATCAGTTGACTCTAGTATTATTTGGCCCTCAGATACATGTAGGGCCAGTTCCTGTGCAAATGTTGTTTTAGGGGCATGTGCAAAGTGCAATGTGTCCCAGTGCAACATCCTTCAATGAGTGCTCCTTATGCCCCATCCCTATTGTGCAGGTATTGTTTGCATAGAGATCTTTGAATATTTGTCTATCTGACATTGAATTGTCCTTCCATTGTGTTCCAATGTGGGTGATGTGTGTGTCCATTGCAGGGCTGGTTGATGGAATTGGTGTTTGTGTTCCATGACATATTCATACATATGTGCGTTTAATGTGACGGCAGTCCATGGCATGTGTGCAATGTGCATGAGTTGTATTTGTAGATGTGATGTTGCTGTGCTGTTGGTGTTGTGTGACACAATGTTGCGTACACATCACTGTCCCTGTGCCTGAGATGAGCAGACATGTGTTTTTGTGTAGTGTTGCGGTGCACTGTGAGTGACCTGCCCAGTAGGGGCGTTTTGTGAATGTGTCCTTCTTTGTGAATGATTCTGAACCGGGACACAATGACATGTACTTGATGCACGCAGCATGAGACCCACATCATGTGGATGATGGTGCAACAATCTGTTGTAGAGTGTAATGACACAGGTAAGTGTGTGTACTTATGGTTGGTTGCATCCGCGGCGATGTGGATTTTGTGCACCTTCAATAATCAGTAGCAGCAGCAGGATGTATGTGATGGGCTCCATGGCGGCCCAGGACGTGTAAGACTGCCTACAGGTGAGTGTCTCCCTTTATACTGTCCGTTTCCACCTCCTGAGTTGTGGTGGGTGGATCACCACGCTCACATTGACGGTGTGCAATCTCATAATGAGTCCGGTGTAAGCACTATTTCTGCTGCCTGTTTGTACTGCCTTCTGATCGTGGTGGTTTGCACTGCCTGGCGGCGCCGGTGGAAACACAGCGCTCTTTGCTCCATAGGCCCACATGTCTTGAGGTACAGAGGTCCAATTGCCAACCCGATGGCAATGCAAATTAAATATATATTATTTCTTATTTTTTACATTTTACATGAAAAAATTGTAAACATTTTAAAGTTAACAACATGCAAAAAATAACATAGTACTTTTTTCATATATTTTTTAATATGTCTTAATATGCAATATGTACAATAACCTGTTTGAAGAAAAAACATATTATATGTGTGAAAAAACTATATCAAAAATAGATGTTTGCAAAAAAAATTCAAAATTTTAAATGTTCAACAGATATGATAAAGTATGAACATTTTTGAAATAGATGATTACAAATGTATGACAATGTATGTGCAAATATAAAGAAGTAAAAACTGTAAACAAAACATAACAAGAAATTTTACTGGTGAACATTTACTATTCCTACTCCAACCGAAGCCATGTTGGTGATGTCATTGGACTTTATGGGGTTTACATTTTCTAGCCCCACTCCAATCTAAACCACATTAGGGAATGTGTTGAACTTTGAAGTTTAGGTTTACTATTCCCACTTCAACCTAAGCAAGTAATCAGAAAGCATTTGACTTTGGGGGGGTGGATTTTACTCTACCCAATCCAATTTAAGTTACATTGGGAAGAGCATTAAACTTTGTGAGAGTTAGATTCACTAGTCACACTCCATTCGAAGCTACATATATAAAAAGCATAAACTCAAAGTGAAGGTAACAAGTGGATGAAGTAGGCTAAATACAATATTTCCTAACCAATACAAACATAACAACAATAAAATACTATAAAAATAAATTAAAAAACACTACAGACACTGTGATCAAAACAATCAGAAAGCCACTATAGATAGATAGATAGATAGATAGATAGATAGATAGATAGATAGATAGATAGATAGATAGATAGATAGATAGATAGATAGATTGATAGATATCAATTTCACAATAGCCCGAAAGTCAGTTCCTGTGATTCATTGCTGGAAAATGCTTCCAGGTTTGTGAATATTTTTCTGTTTCCTTATGTGGACAGCCTCCTGTCATACATTAGGGACTCCATGGATTTTTAAAATCTAATCAGTGATATCCCTTGGAATAAAGAGTACATCATGGCAACAGTAGTGTCTCTGGATACTTCAATGATGCTTGAGGATTTTTATGAAAGCCTGTTTGTAAGTAGACCATACTGAGATGTTGAAGGAAATCATGTAATTTTGCTTAACAAACACTGAATTTGTTTTTTAAGGGAAGTATTATATTCAAAAACTGGGCACAGTTATGAGCACATCTTGTGCACCAACACATGCCAATCTAATCACTGGACATTGGGAGCCATAAACCATATGGACTGAGAACAATGAAATACTTGGAAAGGTGGTCTTGTGGGTCCCCTTAACTGAACTGTGCCGTATGGACAGTTTTTAAGGGCAAAATAAAACTTCTCTGAAACCATCAAATTTGAGATTCAAGTTCAAGAGATGTTGAAAGATCCAAGAGACATGGTTATCCAGTTTCAGTATTGGAAGCCACATTAAAAAGAGCACATTGAGAAATAAGGAAGATCTTTTGATCCCAAAACCAACGAGGAAGTCAATGAAAGATACAACAATGAGGTATGTTAGGGATTTTAATCTCTTAGATAAAGAGGTTAGAAAATTGCTGCATATCAACTGGGGCATTATAAGCATGGATGAGGATTTGAAGGAATGGGTCTCGGATCACCCCAGAATCACATATAGAAAACAGCTTTGCTGGTGGATATTTTAGTCCGATATCTCTCTGAACAAAGACTTGGCACAAAGAACTTGCTTAAGAAACCAGGCCTTTTTAAATGTCAGAAGTGCAAACCTTGTCAGTATGGTTGCAATACCACATTGTTTAAAAGATCAGATGGCAGGATAAAAAGGATTGAAGAATGGATTCACTGTGAGAAAACACATGAAAACGATCCATTGGAATGTGAATGTGGTAAGAGATATATTGGCAGTACAGTTAATAAGTTAAAGCAATGGATACATCAACATCTAAGACCAATTTCAAATAGAGATTACACTTACGCTTTGGCTAAACATTTCTGGGAAGAGCTTGGTGGAGATAAAAAAAAAAAGTGTTACTATGGCATTCAGCATGTACGCGCTAAACTCAGTGGGGGAGATAGTGAATTAGAGTGGAGGAAAGCTGAATCAAGATTGATCACCACAATTGGAACTGAAATGCCTTGGGGGTTAAACACTGATGGTTCATTGCACATACATCTGTAATGTATCCACCTTGCTTCATTATTGTTCGATTGGTAATCAGGCTGGCTCTAGATATCATGAGTATTTGAGACAACAATATGTGATGTGATGACCAACCCATCTTAGTTAAGTATAAGTGCTGGTTAGTTGTTTCTTCTTCTTTGGTGCAGATCTTTATTTGTCATCTCTTGTGTCAGTGAACAATATTTTGACCCTTATTTGGTGCTCGTATAGAGGATCAGTCCACATCTCTTTGTCAATTGCCTGGTCTCAACTCTCTTTATTTCCCCTTCATGTGCTTTAATTTTCAACCAAGGATTGAATAGAGCTTTGGAAGATAGGAGAGGGGTAAAAAGGAAAAGATCGTTATTTAGATCAGCATTTTATTGGATCACACTTTAAGGGCTTTGAAGCACTTTATTAACGTAAATGCAGTGCACTTTTCTAATTTAGTTGCACTGTACTCTAAGACGAATAGAGATTTGGAGATTCAAGTGTAGCATATATATATGGAGGGAACTTGGTCTTAATAAAGGATGGAATAAGGTAAAGTGAGGAATACAAATTATTTAATCTGAATTATGCTTTAGATATTTTATTGCATTGTTGCATTGTAGATGTGTTGCACCTTATATAGTAAGAAAATGGCATAGATTTTTAGTTTTGGCTTGTCTGTAGGAATCTGGGCATCCTTAAGGTAGTTGTAGCCTGTATTGCATCTTCTCTCATAACAGGAGGATGGGTTTGGTATCAACCTGCATGGTATTGTTTGAATTCATAAATGGGGGTAATCCCACCTTGCATCACATTGAGAAAGTGTTGTCTACTGACAGGGATGTAATGGTCAGATCGAGACATCATAAGTAGGGTACAGTAACATTGTTGGAGGTTTGAAACATGCCCACATAGAATGTAGTTCAGGGGAGTATGTGACAAAAGAGACACTTCTCTTGTGCTCTTGTGCATGACAAAAATTATTACTATATTGCTTATTAGCATTTTTCTCCCAATTCTTCCATTGATACTAAGTTTTTATACTAATTGTTACATGAGGGAATTATGACTATGTGGAGTATTTGCAATTCATAATAATAATTTTTATAACAATAAATGTATTTGGAGCATTAAGATGGACATTTGTAGACCTGGTGAATTTTCCTAAAAGGTGCTTTATGTTTTATCTGAATAGAATGAGCTTTTGTGAATAGAGAAAGGCTTGATCAGTGTAGATGATAAATTTACAGTCCTTTTTAATGATGTGGACAATTGAAAATATGATTGAATTACAAGATAACATTGCTCTGGGAAATTATTTTGAACCACAATGTGTAAATTCAATGTTGTATAATGGACATTTTTGTGATGCTTTGTATACTGGCAGTAGCATTTTGGATTGAGAAATGCAATAGTGAGAGATGTTCTCGACAACATTTGCGACCACAGGAAGTAATGTGCTCGGTCTAGTTTTTAAATGAAGGGTGGTGGTATGGAGGATGTTTCCCTTTCAATGCACACATTATTTTGGATGACTCTAAGGCCCAGTGGAAGGCTCTGGCTGAAACGCATAGGCTATCGTCGTTTGCACCATGCATTTTGGTGGAGGAAATGTTCTAGAACAAAAGAAAATTAAAAAAAATAAACAAGCTTCTTAAAAGGTACCAGATTAGCTGTTTTCCTTACTGAGCCAGTAGGGAGAAATGTGGTGAGAAAAGGTTCAAGATGTGAGGAGTTGGTGTTCTACATATATATATATATATATATATATATATATATATATATATATATATATATATATATATATAATAAATACACATAAATTAAAATGCACACTTTAGAAAATTTTAATTTAAAATATTATAAAGTAACTATATTATATTGGGTGATACATTTACTACTTTCAAAATGAAATGTCAATAATGTTACCAAAGTTATAAATAATACCCAAGAACCTGACCTAAACATAAAGAATGTCTGTGAGGTTGACCTTTCCCCAGGCTAACAGACACTGTTTATGTCCAGAAAACAGGGGGTGGCATGGCCCCTCCGTCCTTAAGGATGGGCAGCTGCTGATAGTGAAGTCAGCAAATGGCTGAAGGGGGGTGATGCATTGCCCCTTTATGTATGCTTGAGTGGGATGGATAAAAATGTGAATGACACCAACTTCATGCAAATGGATAAAGTGTGGCTAAAAAAAACTAAAATTAACTATATTATACACATAAACGTTTAATAAATTCAGAAGGTCTTGGCTAACTCAGACCTAAAAAACACTTATTTTGCCATTGACTGCCAGTCTCTTGCTTTTGAGAAAGAAATAAAAAAAGGAAGAAAGGAAAGAAGGATGAAAGAAAGAAAGAAAGAAAGAAAGAAAGAAAGAAAGAAAGAAGAAAGAAAGAAAGAAAGAAAGAAAGAAAGTATGAACTGAAGGGAACTACCTTTGGTGCAAATGTGGTCATTGTGAAAGAGCAAAATTCAGCTGTTCAAAGTGAAGGTAACAAGTGGATGAAGTAGGCTGACTCCTTACCCCATGCAGTATGTGAATGACACAATGACTGACAAATAGATGAAGAAAGGTGACTGAAAGCCCCTTTTAAGAAGTATATTACACATATAATTTTAGTAAAATCAAAAGGTTTTGGTTAACGCCAGATCTAAAGCTAACACAAATCCTAAAAGAACAGAAATAAGTGGTTTTAAGCTGGTGCTTATCAGGAGACATACTGCAACAATTGAATAATGTGTTCATCATAAAATGATGCAGTCAAAACCAGTACCAGATTAGGCAATCACTATTTGAAAGAATGAAACTCCAGGAGTTTTATTTAGCATTTCCCAGTTGCTGTCGACCTACCTAATTAATATTCATGAGGTAGGTTGCAGTTTGCAGCCCATTAGGAAACGTTAAAATCACAGGGATGGTGGCCTGCTGTGCTCAGCAGACCACCATGTCTGTTATTGCTTTTAAATAAAGCAATCTTGTTTTTGAATGCAGCCCATTTTCCTTAAAGGATTCCACCTAGGATGCCACCATACAACATGACAACCGAGATAGTTTCAGGAATAACACACTTAATTGAGAGTCTGATTGAGCAGGATGTTTTGAAGTAAATTTTGGAAAGCCCTTGTAATTCCCCTAATTTTAGGATTGCGGACGCCTGATGGTAAATACCGGATAGTTCAGGATTGGAGAAAAGTGAAGGAAATTGTTGTTCTATGTTGTCGTGTGGTACCGATTCCAGCAGTGAGTTTATATCAGATCCCGTGTGAAGCAGAGTGGTTTACAGTCACTGATTTGTGCCAAGCCTTTTTGTCTATGCCCTTGCATGGGGAAGCCAATTCCTTTTTACCTTCAATTTCGGCAGTCATATTTTAACATGGTGTCAAACTTCTCAGGAGTATACAGAATTGCTATCAATCTTTAATCAGATTTTAAAGAAGAACTTGGAGACCCTTAAAATGCCCTATCATTCAGTCTTGGTGCAGTATATAGACAACGTTTTGATAGTGTCAAATATTTGGGAAGCATGGAGAAAAGATACCATAGCTCTCTAATCATTTAGGAGAAAATGGACATAAAGTTTCCCCAGCAAAGTTGCAGGATTGTAAAAAGAAAGTCCAATACTTAGGTCACCACATAGAGAAGGGTGCAAGAAAGGTGTCCAAAGAGAGAATTTCAGCAATCATGCAAAAAAATCGCCCAGTTACTCAGAGGGACGTCAGAATGTTTCTGGGAATAGTTGGCTACTGCTGCCAGTAGATTCCATTTTTTTCCCTTTCTTTCAAGCCCTTACAAAGAGTGGCACACAAGGATGTGTCAGGTCTCGTACCATTTGATGACGAATGCATGAAAGCCTTCACTAAGCTGAGAGGAAGCTTGTGCCGAGTCCCAGCTCTGGGGATGGCCAATTTCAACAAATGTTTTTCTTTGTTTTGCTGTGAGAGGGATGGGTGTGATCTCTCTGTTGTGACAGAGTTACATGGAACTGCCACATAGATCATTAGTATCAAGCAGTGAGAAAGCATTGTTATGGGCCACCTACTGAACGTTTTTATTCACCATTCAGTGGAGATTTTGCTTACCCGTACCAAGACCAAACACCTGACAAATACCCTTTTAACTCGATACAACCAAATAATTCTTGGTTCTTCTCATGCTAATATAAAAAGGATTAAGGTTTAAAAATGTGTACTCTTTTGTCAGATCTGGTTGAAAAGGCAGGTAACGATGAGGAAGAGGTTGAGCATGACTGTCTTGACCAACCAAGACCTGATATTCAAGGTATTCCAGAGGATAAAAATTACTATGTCCTTTTCATTGATGGCTCCTGATTAAGAGATTCTGAAGGGTCCCTGAGGGCTGGTTATGCAGTTTGCACAGTCTCAGGGGTGATAGAAGCTTCTTGGCTTCGATGAGTATTTTGTGGCCAAGTAGTCAAATTAATTGCTCTTACCAAAGCATGCTGTGTTTCTGAACAGCTCATAGTGACCATATTCATTGATAGTCAATATGGGTTTGGTGTTGTTCAAAACCTTGAACGGTTGTGGTCCCATGGACGATTCATGACCTGTCACCTATCCGAAAAGGTGACAAAGTTTATCAATTGCTGAAAGCATTACAGTTACCTATGAAAATTGCAGATGTAAAATGTACAGCTCACCAGAAATCAAGTGATTACATATCCTTGGGAAATACCTATGCTGACGAAGTTGTGAGGTATTGTGCTTTGCATTGCACTTCCTTTAATGAGGAATTGAGTTATGGAAGTGAAGATGAAGCAAGACGAAATTTCTTTATGAGAGCTATTGATACGTGGGAAAAAGTCACAAGATTGCAGGATGAAGTGACTGGAGAAGAAAAGCAAGGTTGGATTAGAGCAGGATGTGCTCAGAGGATTGAGGATGATGTTTGGGTTTTGTGTGAGGGTAAAGCAGTGTTGCCAAATAGTGTATTGTCCCCGATGGCAAGATACTACTATGGACAAGCTCACAATGGTAGGGAAACAAAGATTAGAACACTCAGACAATCATGGCACAACCCCAGATTTAGATTGGCTGTGGATGTGTAACAGGTCAGTAGATGAATGTAGGGAAATTCACAGTTGTTATACTGAGTCACATACGTAGATCAGGAGAGCCATTCAACCGAATGCAACTTGATTTAAATGAATTGCCAGTGTGTAATCTACTGAGGTATATTTTGGTGGTGGTGTATGTGTTCTCCCATTTGGTAGAGATGTACCCAACTAGAAGAAACTATAGCTCCACAGTCGCAAATCTGCTGTTTAGGGAGTTGATACCTCGGTTCAGTTTTCTGACTTCCCAGGAATCAGACAGAGGAACTCATTTCAATAGTGAGATCCTTAAATTATTGTGTGTGGCATTAAAAGATGAGCAAAGATTGCATTGTAGTTACAGACCAGAAGCTTCAGGTCTGGTAGAGCAGATAAATGGAAAACTGAAGACTCAACTGGAGAAAGTATGTGCATCTACAACTCTGAAATGGGCAGATTCATTGTATTGTTCTGATGAGTATGCACAGAACACCTGACAAAAACACAGGCTTGTTGGCACATGAGATAATTATGGGGCAAGCTATGAGATGGCCAGCAGTGCCTGCAAATGCTCTTGTGAACATTACAGATTACTTGGTTCTGGATTATTGCAAAGGGCTAGCTGATGTGGTTAATTTTTTGCTTCTCCAACTGCACAACTGCAACAAGAACTTTGTCATGACCTGACTCCTGGCACATGGGCGCTAGTGAAAAAGCAAGTAAGAAAGTCATGCTTGGAGCCGTGTTGGAAATGCCTGTACCAGATTATTCCAGTAACAACAACAGCTGTGAAGTGTGATGGTCTTCCAAACTAGATTCATGCAAGCCACACACGCAAAGTTCCAGGACCTCTTGATGAAACAGCACCTGTTCCCGAAGGATCAGCTACAGTGAGAAAAAGGTACCAGGTTAGCCAAGCTGTGGGGACTGGACAAGTAGCTAATACAGAACATGCATAATGTGCAGAAAATCTGAGAAAAGCCCAAAGCCAGTGAAAGAGTGCCTCCTACTGTTTCTGAAGTAACTGAAGAATAAGATGAAAGTGATCACGAAACAAAAGGTCATGTGACAAAGATGTCAAAGAGAAAAAGAGTTCCAAGTTGCAGATACTCTGCTCCTGAATGGACTAATTTCACTTCTGATGAACAGAAGAAGGAGTTTTGTTGCCTTTTATATGAACAATTTGTCCTAAATTGAACATTTTGGAACTTGAAATTGGTTTGAATCTGAACTTTGAAATTTCATTGCCGCTTGATGAACAGAGACACTATTTGTTAGAAGTGCTAATCAGTGATTATCAGATGATGTATTATTAGAGACATTTGAACTTTTAAAAGGAACTGTTGAATTTCTGTAAATAAGAGAGACTCTTGAGCTTCTGAATTTTTGTTTTTGAAAATACTGTTTTAGAATTTGCTTTGCTCATATAAAGAAAATACTGAAACAGACAGTGAAATAATTGGAAGCCGCTTTTCCATTTTTCATTTTTGAATTTTGACTTTTGTTTTGAATTAGACATATTTAGTGGTCTGAATCTAAACAAGCCATGAATTCTGATTGAAGTAGGAAGAGTAAATGAAAGTATGTGTGTGTTTCAGTAGTATGTGTGATTGTGATCATTTTGAGGATTATTGGATTGAGTTTACATGGTAAAGAAGAGAGTGAGAAAGCTCTAGTCACAAATACCTGAAGTTAGAAGGTTCACTCACAAATCAAGGTCCCCTGTATGATGATGAGACACTTTTACACACAGATAGTTGTAAGGGAGATTTGACATGAAATGTATATTACAAATCATTATATGAGTACATCGGAACCATGGAGGTGCACTCTTGCTATGTCTGCACAAAAAGTCCTTCGTCAGTACAGGAAGGAATCACTTATCACAGCTTTCCACTAAGATAAGGAATTTCTTGTCATCTGTTATTAACCCGGCTGTATGAGCAGAAGTATTAGCGATACTTCTGTTCAAATTATGATCTAGTGTTTTCTTTTGTGCCTATCATGAAGCACCTGCATATTATTGCTAATGTGAAAAAAATCTACATTGTGGTAGGATTCTTTGAACCTACCTGGACATTTGGAACAGCATATGCACACAGGAATAATTTGACCTGCATAGTTAGCTTAGTGGAAAAAGAGTTAATTGGACAAGTTGGTGGCAGGATGGAAATGAAAGCCAAAATAGAAAACTGAGCAGTTTTGCAAAATTGGGAAAAAGATGCAACACATTCAATGTCTGAGAATCAAGAATGTTTAGCTTTAGATTGGCAACATGCAGAAAAATTATGTGTATATAGACCAAACTCAAAGAAAGATACCCTTTTTGTATGTACTAGTAAAAGTAGACACGTACATGGACCTTTATGTTAAATGGACAGTATACTGTGATACCAGGGGGCATACTTATACTCCGTTTGTGCCGAATTTGCGTCGGTTTTTTTGATGCAAATTCGACGCAAAACTAACTCCATATTTATACTTTGGCGTTAGACGCGTCTAGCGCCAAAGTTCATGGAGTTAGCGTCATTTTTTTGCGTGAACACCTTCCTTGCGTTAATGATATGCAAGGTAGGCGTTCCCGTCTTAAAAAATGACTCCGATGCATATGCGGTCGTATTTATACTCCCGGGCAAAAATCACGCCCGGGAATGGGCGGGTCTAAAAAACCCGCATTAGCGCTGGATTTTAGCGCCTGGGTCAGGGCAGGCGTTAAGGGACCTGTGGGCTCAGAATGAGCCCAGAGGTGCCCTCCCCTGCCCCCAGGGCCACCCCCTGCCACCCTTGCCCACCCCAGGAGGACACCCAAGGATGGAGGGACCCACCCCAGGGACATTAAGGTAAGTCCAGGTAAGTATTTTTTGTTATTTTTTTTGTGGCATAGGGGGGCCTGATTTGTGCCCCCCTACATGCCACTATGCCCAATGACCATGCCCAGGGGACAGAAGTCCCCTGGGCATGGCCATTGGGCAAGTGGGCATGACTCCTGTCTTTGCTAAGACAGGAGTCATTTCAATGGGGGATGGGCGTCGTAAAAAAATGGCGCAAATCAGGTTGTGGCGATTTTTTTGCCTCAGCCTGACTTGCACCATTTGTGGACGCCTATACGCCATTTTCCCCCTACGCCAGCGCTGCCTGGTGTACGTCATTTTTTTTAACGCACACCAGACAGCGCCGGCGTCTAACGCCGGCTAACGTCATTGAATAAATACGGCGCCCGCATGGTGCTTCAGAATGGCGTTAGCCGGCGCTAATTTTTTAGCAGTTTTGTGTCAAAAAGTATAAATATGGGCCCAGGTGTTTATTTAATATGTGGGAAAAAGCTTATTACAAGCTGCCAAAAGGCTGGATTGAGACTTGCTACCTGGGAGTAGTTTTTCCAAAAATGTATCATGTGGACAGCATCAATGAACCAGTTTGGGATGAGAAATCAAGCTCCAGTGTTAAAGGTGGAACAAGTGCCTCAGAGATAGTGGGAGTTATATTTGGTGCCATAATTCTATCAGTGGGAGTTGTCTTGAATGATTTTAAGATTAGGAATTTGTCAACAATAGTAGATAAGCTATCTAATGACAATGCATGAGCTATGTTATTAATGGACATGGAGATGGTTGCTGTAAGATCAATGGTTTTGCAAAATCATCTGCACTATACATCATACTTGCAAAGGAGGGCAGAGTCTGTAAAACGTTACATGTGCAACATTGTTGTACATACACACCTGACAATAGTAAGGAGATAAGAAAGTAATATATTAATGACAGCCCCCAGTGCATGGGAAGCTATTGGAAAATGGTTTGGAGACCTGGGAAAGGGGATAGTAGGAATCATCTTGAGACCCCTGTTGTTTGTGGCTTTGTGTGTTATAGGTACTCTTGGATTTTACAAACTATACAAAATACTGAAAAAGAAAAGAGCAAAGAATAGGCAGATGAAAGAGGAGATAGAACTGGAGAAAAGGAGAAGCATTTATTATTGTAATCTCAAGTAAATGGAGAATTCCAGCAGACCTTATCGAAATAAGACATTGAAATTCTGAATTGTCTTATTGAAATGAGAATTTGTCCTTTTTGTGATGGTGTATTTTGCCATCAAAGCAGGGACCAATAGAGCTTAAATTTTAGCCCTGTTCCTTGCGTCACGAAAGTAATCAGACTGTGGCACGTTTCAGTTTATGAACTTAAAAAAGAGAAAAACTAACGTAGAAAGCCGCACGGGCACATTTTAAATGTGCAATTTGCTCGTATTTCACAGTTCAACATATGTGCTTTTTCAATTAAATCACATGCTAGAAGGTTAAAGTTGATGTTAAAATGTAATTTAGACTCTAAACTAATAGCTCATTCAGAAACAAATTTGAATCTCTTGTGTTTAGTGAAACATTAATGACTTTGAAAATATGTGCATGTGAGAAACAATCAGTTCTCAGTTAAACCTAATATAATGCAATAACAAAGCTTTTCCATTTAAAATGAAATATTTTACTTATACTGATGATACATTACTAATGATGAATTTATAAGTTAGCATATTATGTATGTATGTTTTATTAACAAGTATTAAATCAATTTCCTTTTATTTTTTTCTTGTGTTAGCATAACTGAGGCCTACAGCGTTTGAATTTTGCAGTCATGTAAAGGTGTTGAATTATTTTTTTCATAACATAAAGTCTATCTTGTAAAAAGTTCATTATCTATCCGTAGAAAGTTATACCCATAACTCTAACACCCATGTGCGTCAAAAGGAACACTTAATTTAAGCACCTCAGGCATAACATCCTTCAACCACCACCCTTCTATGAAAACCCAAACAACCCCCTGTAACATTACTACATTCCATGACTAGAACCTAAGTACAGAGAATGTTGACAAAACAACATATCACAGAATTCTTCTCAATGAGGTTTACTTCTGTTGATGCTTGAAATGTACTTTCTCAGAGGATAAACTGCAGCAGTGGTCCATCATTAAGGGCAGAAGGGCCACGGGCCTCTGCCTTTTTCACACTCATGAAGATTATCTGGACACTTTTTTGTATGGGTCAGGCATCCAGGCGCTGTACAGGTGCTAAATATCAAGGTACCTGGCTATTTGGGCCAAAATTTGGCAGGTTGAACATTTCACAGCCCGGTGGGCGTGACCTCCGCAGTTTGGCAAAGCCTTTTGTAAGTTTCCCCGTCATGGTGGGGGGAAGTGTCACTGACCTTTAACAAGGTTAGCTAATGGGAGGAGGTGGTGGGGTCTTTCATCTGTCCATTCCTTCAGAAAACAACAGAGGCTTAAGGATGGGGGCCTGGTATTTTTTTTAATGTTAAGTGCGTGTCTGTTTATATGTATGAATGTTTGTGTGTTTGTGCATGAATGCTTTGAATGATTGTGTATGTGCGTGTATATGTTGGGTGTAAGTATCTGTGTGAAAGAGAGTGTGCATATGTGTGCCACAGCATTCTGCACATTACAGGCCACAATGTTATAATTGTCTTCAGTTTTGGACTTGGACAGAAAATAGCCCTGACACCAAAACATAAAGTGCCCCCAATAATGGGGGCACTTTTGTTTTGGTGTCAGACGGGAGTGGGTGGAAGGGATAGGAGATGGGGGAAGGTAGCTGGGCAGGAGGGGTGATAAGACAGAAAAATAGAAAAATGCAGAAGGGGGCACAGCGGATCAAATGGTGAGCGATATAGTATTGTGAGTTGGATAGTATCCAGAGTGCAAGATGGGGGTACAAGCCTAAGGTTTGCATATCAAATATCTAATTGATAGATTGGTGATTTGCTCTGTTAACGTAGGGGGCCTGAATGATAAGGCAAAATGTCAGAGAGTGACCACAGTGTTAAGATCCCTTGGTGCGGATGTAATATGTCTGCAGGAAACACATGGGCTATGGGACAAGAGAGACTTGGTGTCTATCAGGGGCTTCACTTTAGCAGCATTTACAACTCAGGGGACTACAATCAGGGGCGTCACAATTTTGATCAAGAAGAGGTCAAATGGACAAAGGTCAATAAATAGGGAAGGTGGGCAATTGCAAAAATGTGGGTTGCGGTGGTGGTCTGCTCTATTTCTTGTTCTTACCAGGATGACCCCATAAAATTTGAAGATCTGGAGGTGGAGCTAGCAGGTTGGCCAACTCCGTTTTTAATATGTGGATCCTTAAACATACATTTGGGGTGGGGACTTTGGCTAGATTGAAATACAATAGGAAGAAGCCCACCAATATACCAGACATTAGAAGCACTTAAGAAGAGCCATGGTGTGATAGATGTCTGGGAGAAGACCCTGAGCTATATGTATTTCTCTGCCCTGCATAGGACATTTGTTAGACTAGATTACTTAATGGTCTCAACTAATTTGGTTAGTAAGATAGCCATTAAGAAAATGCCAAGGCTTTTCTAAGACCACAACCCTTTAATTTTAGAAATACAAGGTATGGTCAACTCCATATAGAAAGCTGCTACTAAATGAGGGTGTACCAGGGTGACAGTAATGGAGGCTCACAATTGATATTATAATGTTTGTGGTTTATTGATTTTTTTAGAGGATATTACAGTCCTGTAATTCTATTCCTGGTTCTATATTTGTTCTTATCTTTTCTTTGCATTTCCACGTGGTCTTCACTCTTTCTCTGTATTCTTCTTTCCCCAGATGGTGACTCAGGAGGCGCATGGAAAGAAAGAAGAATACTAGAATGTTGGTTGGTAGGTACGTGGTACAACTACTATTTCCCTCTTTTCTCTTTTTCCTGTTCTGCCTGGATCGTCACTTTTTTTCTTTTATCCTTTTCTTTTCTCTTGCTGACTTTCCTTTGCCTCTACTGTGTTCTTTCTTCTTTTCGACTTTTCTTACTTTCTATCTCGGTATCCTCTTCTGTCTCTTGTTAGGGTTTTCTTTCCTTTCTTTTGTGGCCTCTCTTCTCTTTAATTACTGGTTTGGTTGTCTCTCTCTCCTTCTTTTGTTGTCTTCTTATTGTATTTCTGCTTCTCCCCCTCCACACAAGTAAACGTCTTGTTAGGATTGTGTCCACTTGTAGTAGCCCTGGTCCAAAGAGTATCGTAATAAACACCCTATTTGTAAGTTGAATCACCAACCAAAATAACCCACAAACAAAACAAAGTTTTGAAAAAAGGACAGAAATATTTCCTTACTCAGCTAACCCTCCTCCCCTTCCCACCAATCCGGCTCTTACGCCTCCCCTTCCCCACTTTTTGTTGTCGGATCGTACCTGACAAGGCCACAGTCTTCCCAGAGCGTGGCCGGTCTGTGTGCTTCACCGCCTCATGTTTGTCCCACTGGGCATCGGGAAAATCCTCTCGCGGTTGCCTCCTCTGGCATTCTGGTTCCGGCGTCGTCTTCTCTTCTCTGTTCCATTGCGGTCGTTAGTGTGTCGCGGTCCGTAGTATCAGGAGAATCCATCCTCCCCTCGGTCGAGGACGTATTGGGTTTAAAAACCCCTCCTTCGGCCGAATGAGCATCGTCATTGGTTGCCAGGCAGGCCTCTTCCGGATTATTGCTGGGCCATATCTCCAATGATTGGCCCGGTACAGAGGGGTTAATAGAGCACATGAGAAAATGAGTTGTTGAGTTCTTTGAATTTAATAGATATAGGTGGTCATTATGACATTGGCGATGAGTGATAAAGTGGCGGTAATACCGCCAACAGGCAGGTGTTAAGTACTGCCAAATTATGACCATGGAGTTGATACCTCCCATTTACAGCCAATGTACCACACCAACCACCAGGGCGTTAACACCACTGACCACGGCATTAGCCATCAACAGCCAGGCGGAAGAAAAGGTACCGCCCACTATATTATGACATAGGAAACCGCCACGATTTCCAGGGCGGTGCCAATGCCATCAAAAGCCTGACGGAAACAGAACACAGAAAACAAAAGTCTCATCAACAGGTACACAGAGGACTCCGCCGCTGCCATGGAACCGGAACTTAAAAGTCTTCCCTAAGCTATTCTACGCCATGGGCCTCATGGAACACCAGCGCTGACAAAGACGACGACGTTGAGTAAAGCCACCTAGCACACAAGGGAGGGAGGGAGGAAAAGGAGAGTGATTCGCACATGCACAACACAGAACCAGCTGCAGAGTTAAATCAATGTTACCGGACACACGTTAAAATAAAACAATGACAACTATGAGAATCAGCAAACACTGCAATTTGATGCCAACAGCCACCATATTGTTCATTCGATTCCAAATGCAGGCAACAATGTTCAGAATGGGCCAATGGCCAGTCCAAAGTACAAAAGGGCCTCATGGCCACAGGGCACAGTCCAAGGTCCAACTTGACTCCTGACAACTTCCGGAATCCACTGTTCTGGGGCATCATGTTGGAAATGGGCATACACCTCAGGGGGAAGAGGGAGAGGTGGGGAGGTCATCTCAGATGAAGTGGGGAACTTGCCCACTGGTTCTGGAGGGGGTGCCATGCCCATTTGATTTTGCTGGGGAGTGCAAGGCCACAGTCAATGAAGTTGGGAACTTGCCCACTGGTGCAGGAAGGGGCTCCTTGTACAACAGTCAATGGAGGGTGGCCTCTGTGCCCTATGCAGGAGGTGAGGGCTGCTGTGTCTCTGCTGGAGGTGAAGGCTGCTGAGTTTCTGCTGGAGGTGGGGGCTCCCTGCCCTCTGCTGGAGGTGAGGACTGCTGTGTCTCTGCTGGAGGTGGAGGCTCCTTGCCCTTTGCTGCTGGAGTGGGCCTCTTGCCTTTCATTAGTGGTTGAGTGGGAACCTTCACTTTCATTGGTGGTGGAGTGCGAACCTTCACTTTGCTGGTGAAGGAGGATCCATGTGTTCCCTTTTGTGACGGGTCCCTTTGGCCTTAGACATGTCACGTGTGTCCTTGCCTCCAGGACTAGGAGGTGCTTCCATTGTCCCTGTCTCATGTCCCTTGCTTTTCACCACCCTAGTCCTCCCTTTCGGAGCCGGAAGTGTGCTCTCAGTAGGAGTGGCAGCTGTCACACTCTGGAGCCCCTTTGTGCCAGCAGCTAATCATTTGATGGGAGCAGTGGCAGACTGTTTGGTTGAGGTGCTGGGCTGGGTCGTTGGGCCCCTGCTCTTATGGGCAGGATGGGGGGAGCGTGGAGGGGAGGGAAGAGGTCAAGATGTGCAAGGAAAAGCTTTTAGGGGTGTTGGGGTGGGATGTGGGAGGAAGGATGGGAGTAGAAGTTGAGGGAGTGGTTGTCGGAGGTGTACGTCTGCTGGACTTGGGTGCAGGTGCATGGACAGTGTGCGTTTGTGAGATGGATGGCTGTTGGGTGTCTGTGTGCATGCGTTTGTGTCTCTTGGGAGGGGGCAGACAGGGTGGGAGAGGACAAAGGGGATGCATGAATGGATATTGTGGTGGTGTCTGCAAGTGAAGTGTGTTTGCTACATGAAGTGGTAATGGTGGTGGTGGCTGTTGATGCAGTGCATGCAGGTGTGAGTGCAGACATGACTGTGAGGGAGGAGGTGGAGGGGGAGACAGTGGAGGCAGTGGGTGTGGTTGTGTGTGCAAGTGTCTGTTGTTTGTGTTAGTACATGTGGCCTGAAGTGTGCTGCCTGTGTTTGACTGTGCTACTCTTGTGTGATGTTTTGGGTGCATGCTTGTCTGTATCTGTGCCTTGGATGGGTTGGGATTGAGGAGACTGGGACTGGAAAGTGGTAGTTGGAGAGGGGACAGTAAGAACAGGGACACTGGCTGCCATCAGAGAGGAGCCCAGCGCCTGAAACAATCTCTGTAGGGCCGCCAACCCATCGTGGATGCCCTCCATTTATGCATTGCATTGCTGCATCTGTGATGTCAGCCCCTTGATGGCATTCACTATGGTTGACTGCCCTACAGAGATGGATCTCAGGAGGTCAATAGTGTCCTCACTGAGGGCAGCCGGGCTCACTGGGTCAGGGCTTGCGGTACCTGGGGCGAAGTAGATGCCCACCCTCCTGGGTGAGCAGGCACCCGCAACTCAGTGGGGGGCTACTGGGAGGGAAGTGCTGGTACAGGGGGTGGCAGCTGTAGCTGGGATGGTTCCAGGGATGACCACCATCACCAGGGAGCTTCCATCGGAGGAGGAATCAGAGTTGTCACCTCCCATTGCCACTGTGGTGCTGCCCTCGCCCTCCGTCCCACTAGTCCCCTTGGCATTGGTGGACTCTGCTTCCTAGCTTCTGTGGGATGCCGCTCCCTCTGTCACCGGTGCCCCTGCTCCTTCACATGGAGAGGATGACAGAAGATAATAGGGGGGGATAGAGAAAGGGAACCCTGGGTCAATTACAGCAAAAACACGACAGTTGGCAAACACATTACCATCACACACAGGGATTAGGATTGAGCACTATACATCGCACTGGCATTACATTGGCTAAGTGCCTCAGCAAGAAACCCACCATCAGGATCCCGTGCCACCCAAAAATAAATCTCATGCTCACTGTACTCACCCCCTTGTGGCTGCTGTCCTGCCCTCAAGTGCACATCCAGCTCTGGGCAGGCCACTGCCAGAATGCAGGCTATCAGGGGGGTCAGGTTCCGATGGGCATCCTGCCCTCATTGGAAGGCCATCGCCAACTCAGCCTCTGCAGTCTTCCAGGCTCAGCGTCTCAGGTACCCCCTTTTCCTACAGTGGTTGCTCTGCCTGCTATAGACCCCCAGGGTCCGCACGTCCTTGGCAACAGCATGCAACAATCCCTTCTTCTGATGGGAGCTGACCTGCAGAGGTAATACAGACAAGACACCATTAACCATACAATCCAGCCTGTCACACATATGGCCCAAAAATACCATTTCCTTCTCCACTGGCATGCACATCATCCAGAGCACTGCATATACACTACCACCAGACATACCCCCCACCCAAATTACACACTGCTAGCACACACGTCTCCATGCAATCTTGTCACATGCATCATGCCCATGGTGTGCTCACCTTTTGGTCTGGAGGCCCATACAGCTGTCCATACAGGGGTGGGACCCCATCCACCAGGTGCTCTAACTCCTCCTAAGTAAAGACAGGGGCCCTTCCCCTGTCACACGGGCCATGGCAGGATCCAGACACAGGTCACAGCAGCACACGCAGTGTAGGTGTTGTCCTGTGGAAAGTCAGGAATCAAATGAGGTTTTAGACAGAAAATGGCGGTCATGTTCACGGCGGTGTGTACTGTCACTGCCGCCGGTGATCCCCATTGGACACTATACTCCATAGACCCCTATATTAGCCATTAAGGAATAGCACGGTGGTGCAAGACTGCCTTCCGCCATGACGCCCAATGCCGGCAGAGCTACATCACTTCCACCTGTCCATACTTACAGCACAGGCGGTCGCCATTTTATTGTGGTGGACAACATTCAGAATACTTGCACATACATTGCCATTCGCATTGTCTGATTACATACATGCCATATGTACACTAAGGTGGAGGTTCCATTGTTCAGATTGTGACACCCTACTCACTCGTGTCCCTTATATACCTACCACTGCGGAGGAATAGGAGGAGGAGACAAGACCCGTGTATGGACTCCTTGTGAACTTGGCTGCACTAGAGGACAGGCACATAATACTGACCTATAGACTGGACAGGGCCACAATCACAGAGCTGTGTACTCAATTGGAGCCTGATCTGATATCAGCTATCCGTCATCCCACTGGGATCGCCCCTCTTGTACAAGTTCTATCAGTGCTCCATTTCCTGGCAACTAGTTCTTTGCAATTGACAGTAGGCTTGGCAGCAGAAATGTCAGAGCCAAGGTTCTCAATAGTGCTGGCAAGGGTTTTTTCTGCCTTGGTCAAACACATGTGCAGCTACATCGCTTTCCCCCAAGTGGAAGATTTGGCCACTGTGAAGGCTGGATTTTATGCAATGGGACATATACCAAATATTATTAGGGAGATGACAGAACACATATTGTATTTGTCCCCCCGGCACAATGAACAGATATTCAGGAATCAGAAGCGTTTCCACTCACTCAAAGTGAAATGGTGTGCCTGGCTGACCAGTACATCTCCCACGGCACTGCCAAGTATCATGGGTCGGTGCATGACGCCTTCGTCCTGAGGAATAGCAGCATCCCAACCCAAATGTGATGGCACAAATACAGAGGCACAAGGTATGGCTAATAGGTGAGGCAGAGTCCCCGCCCACTGTATTTCAGTGTATGCTTCAGGAGTCATCCCCATTACAATTGTGTAAGGCTAATGTCTGTCCCTCAATACTTGCAGGTGACTCTGGATATCCAAACCTATCGTGGCTCCTGACCCCTGTGAGGAATGCCAGAATAGGGGCTGTGAATCGGTATAATGATGCACATGGGTGAACCAGGGGGATCATAGAATGTACCCTCAGACTCCTAAAGGCCAGGTTCAGATTATTCCATCTGACAGGTGGATCCCTGCGCTACTCCCCTGAGAAGGTTAGCCAGATAGCTGTAGCATGTTGCATGTTGCACAACCTGGCCCTCAGATGACATGTGCGTTATCTGCAGGGGGAGGATATTGGAAATGGCCCTGTGGCAGGAGTGGACCCTGAGGACAGTGAGGTTGAGGAGGCAGAGGTTGAGGATGTGGATAACAGAACATCTTTTATACAGCAATACTTCCAATGACACACAGGTGAGACAGTGGAACTGACCATTCCTCTGATTATTTATCCTTTCATTGTGGCTGTAGCATGATGGCAGTAAATTCATTTGCATCTCAACTGACTGTCACCTATGCCCTCTCATTTTGCAGATGTTGGTGTTATACCTACTGTGTACTGATGTGATGACTACAGACAGCTACAGGTCATTATTTGTAAGCTATCACAGAGTTCAGGTCATTTGCACAAGATGTAACTGTCACCATAATTGCACATTTCCTTCACATAACGCACTATCACTCAAGTTGTGTTCAAGGATGTTTATTGTAGTGAAATTTATAGACAGAATAGTGCAATCGAATGGGGTGATGGTAGAGGTAAGTCCAGGGTATTGCTCCAGTCTGTTTGTAGCACATGTCCAGTGCCCAAGAGGCCATAGGAAGGGGAGCAAAGGCAGTTCATAGTGAACAAGGTGACAGAGTGGGACACAAGGGGGACATTCAGGAGGGTGTCATTTCATGGCAGTGGTCTTGGTCTTGGCATGTATTTCTGGCATCTGTCTGGGTCACAGGGACCGTTTACGGAGTGGTTCACCTTCTGCAGGGGAAGGGGTGCTGGTGGTCTGTGGGTCCTGTGGTAGGGCCTCCTGTTCACTAGCTGCAGCAGATGTGGTGGGCTGTTCAATTGACTGGCTAGTGGAAGGGGCCCGCTGGTTTGCTGCATATTCCCTCAATATGGTGGCCATGTCAGCCAGCACCCCTGCTATGGAGACCATGGTAGTGTTGATGGCATGCAAATCTTCCCTGATCTCCTGCTGGTGTACCTCCTGCAGCCTCTGATTCTCCTGCATGATGTCAAGAGTCTGACCCATCTTGTCCTGGGATTGTTGCTAATCCCTGAGGACATTAGTGAGTGCCTCCAGGACAGTCGGTTCCCTGAGCCTGTCCTCCTCCTGGCGCACAGCTGTCCTCCCAGTGTCCCTGTCCCCCTGTGCCTGTGTCCCCTGAACGATGTGCCCACTGCCTTTGACTCCAGGGCCCTGATTGTCTTGCCTGTGAGGTGTGGACTGGGGTCCCTGTACAGGTGGACACACTGCTGATTGATGTGTCCTGGGGACAGAGGCGTGGGGATGTTGGGTGGGTGCTGTGGTGTTGGAAACTGAGGGGGGAGGCTCTGTGGTGGACTAGTAGTGGACTGGGGTGGCCGACTGACCAGTGGTCCCTGATGGGCCAGGAAGTCCATCCAGATCCAGATGTCCAGAGTTACTGTCATCACTGGGGGCATCTTCTGTTGGGGCACTGGATAGCCGTGGCACCTCCTCGCCACTGGGATTGGCTGGGGCAACTGCAGGGATTTGAGTGATGTTTTATGCTTCATGTCTGTGACATATTGTACATCCCTAGCTTCCTTTCTATCATTGCTGTTGCCCTGCCACCTTTTTTGTGTATGGTGATGTATTGTGTGATTATTAGTTGTCCATGCTGTGCATTCATAGGTGGTGGGTGTGCATGCAGGGCTGGGAGGGCTGTACATGCAGTGGGATTGGCATGCAGGGTGTGGCATTGGGGTTAGTCATATGTGTAGGTGCACTGTGTGGGATGGAGTGGAGTGATGGGAGTTAGGGTGAGGGGGTGAGATAGCATGCAGGTATGTGGGGGGGTGATAAGTAGTAAATGTTGACTCACCAGTGTCCAGTCCTCTGGCTACTCCAGTGAGTCCCTCAGAATGCAATTTTGCCAAGACTTGCTCCTCCCATGTTGTCAGTTGTGGGGAAGGAGGTGGGGGTCCACCACCAGTTCTTTGGATGGCGAGTTGAGGCCTTGCCGCCATGCAACGTACCTTTCCCTGTAGTTTGTTCCACCTCCTCCTGATGTCGTCCCTTGTTCTTGGACGCTGTCCCATGGCATTCACCCGGTCCACAATTGTCCGCCATAGCTCCATCTTCCTTGCAATGGATATTTGCTGTACCTGTGCTCCAAACAGCTGTGGCTCTACACTGACTATTTCCTCCACCATGGCCCTCAACTTCTCATCTATGAAACTGCGGTGCCTTTGTGGGGACATGGGTATTATGTGGTGAGTGTTGTGTGCGCTGAATAATGTGGTGGGATGTGGGGTGCGTGACGGATGGCTGGGTGTTAGTGGTGTGTGTATTTGTGTCTGCGATTTGTGTGTCTGTGTCGTGGCTATTTTTCGGGTATGTGTTTAATAGTGCTGTTGGTGGGTGGGTGTGGTGTGTGTATTAGTGTCAGGTGTGTGTTTTTGGTATTGGCCAATGTTGTGTTGTTTTATATTTGGGTGGCCATTCTGACCTCACCGGTGTGTACCGCCTATGGTTTATCACTGTTGAATGTCCGCTGTGGTGATTCATGGGTCATAATGTGGAGGGTGTTGTTTTGTTGGTGTGACGGTGTGGGTCTTTGTACTGACAGTTTACCACTTACCTTTTATCTGGCGGATTTGTGTTTGTGGCAGTATTCTGTCGGTTTATTGCATGTGTGTCATAATATGGCGAACAAATGTTCGCTTCCGCAATGGTATGTTGGCAGATGTCACCTCGGCGGTAAGCGGGAGTTACCGCCAATGTCATAATGATCACCGTAGTGCTTCGAGGGGGATTGTCTGGGACGCTTTCAAAGCCAGTCTGCGAGGAGAAGTTATTAGCTTTATGGCTTTTATCAGGAAACTGGTAGCCAGGGAGATTGTATGAGAAACTTGCGAGGTTGAAGGAGTCATATGGAGAGTATTAAGAGTGGTCAGGATATGGGGCAGATTCCAACTCAAATTTTGGGTCTTAAAGCTGAAATCAAGAGCTATTACATGACAAGGCCTAAAACACAAACAGGGGTAGTAAGGGTGAAGCATTTACGCGCTGCTTATTGACTGTCTCACTGCTCCGGCCCTGTTTGAAGGGTCTTGACTTCAGGCTTATCAGGGCCTCCTTCAATCTTCAATTTTACGTGGTCACCACTTGGACCCATTACACCTGTTGCTGTGAGATTACTACCCCATATTTACATCCTACTGTACAAGATTTCTACCTACCGCCTAAGGCCCACCTGCCTTACCGTAGGGTTCTTCCAAGTTTTGCTTCTCTGGCCGGATGGCCCAGCCTTGATGAAGTCACCTGAGTGACGAAACACGTGTTGGCTGTATCTTGATGAATGCACAATCCTGGGGCTACCTGTGCCTACAAATAAAGACACTTTCCACAACAGATTCGGGATCTTCACGTTTTGTTCTCTCCAACTTCAACTATACCACCAGGGATACAAATCCTTGCTACGTGATTGGACTATTTATTTCTGTTTGCTGTGGTCACATTGCTTTAGCTATTACATGAAGAGGGAGGCAGAAATGTTTCAGGAGCATAGACACAAGTGCTTCAAGTACGGGGTTTGGTAGGGAGACAGTTCACATTACAAACTACAGAAAAAGAAGTAAGGGAGGGCAATGAGAAAATTAAAAAGCTGGATAGGTCTTCTGCTACAGATACCAAGGAGATTATTAAGATTTTT
This sequence comes from Pleurodeles waltl, assembly GCF_031143425.1. Lineage (NCBI taxonomy): Eukaryota > Metazoa > Chordata > Amphibia > Caudata > Salamandridae > Pleurodeles > Pleurodeles waltl. Next base: position 1,766,663,866 of record NC_090440.1, read on the forward strand.
GAGGGTTTTTATCAAACACTCTATTATGATGATTCTTGATATGATGATCTGGTATGAAGGGTGGAATCTGTATGGGGACAAACTGGTGCCAGAGCTAAATAGGAAATTGGAGGCGGACATCACTATGAAAGAAGTCTTGGACGCTCCTTTATTTCGATAAGTCCTTACCCAATGAACTTGCCCTGCTCCTTCTAGATCTGTTCTTGAGGATGCATCAGAATGGGAAACCTGCTCCATCTTGGAAGGGTACTCATATAGTTATCTTGCCTAAGAATGGTAATCCCTTGGACAATATCGTGTCATATAGCCCCATCTCTTTGATTAATGCGGATGCCATAGTGTCATCTAAAATACTGGCCACGCCTGGGGAGGGTTATCAACTGGTTGGTGTTGCCATGGCAGCATGGATTTATTGCCAGCTGGGGCACCACTGACCATATAAGAAGCGTTATCACTCTCTTCAACATAATGGAAAGTATTAGGGGCAAATGGCCATGATTCTCCTCGATGTAGAAAAAGCTTTTGATAGAGTGTCATGACAATATCTATGGCAAGTAATGAGGCAGAAAAGAATTGTAGCACATTTTACAGCACCAGTTAAGGCAATGTATAATACCCCTTTGGCTACACTGCATATTATTAGGGCAGACTCTGGAAGGATAGCGATAACCAAGGGTACAAGACAGGGATGCTCATGCTCGCCCATTTTATTTGCCATCTACATCGACCTGTTCATAGAGTTACTCATGCGGAATGAGGATATCAAACCTGTTCAAACAAATGCCTGTGAAACAAAGGTGGTAGCATATGCGAATGACATAGCAGTGGTAACATCGTACCCAGGGTAGTCTATCATTGAGGTTGAGCATTTGGCAGCGGGATATGGGAAAGCATCGGGCTATTTACTGAATCAGGAATGAACTGAGGTGGTCTGTACTGAGAATATTACATTAATAGATGACCAACTGGTGGAAATCGCCACTTATCTTGGGGTTAAGATTAATCCTAAGGTCTCCAATTCTGTGTCAAATGGATTTGGAACCTATGATTAGTAAAATCAATACAGACCGACGATGCATTAATGGGTTGCATCTTTCAATTATTGGTAGATCTAATGTCCTCAAAATGCTTATTTTAACATGAGTACTTTATCTTTTTCATGCTATTCTTTTATTTGTGGAAGGATACTATTTACATCAACTTCATATGGCAATATCAGAGGGTCAGACAATCCTTTAAATACTTAATTCCCCTGCGAGAGAGTGGGGCTGGGCTGCACCCATTTTTTTATTCTACCATTAGGATACCCTCCTCCAACAGATGGGAATATTGCTGTTGGCTAACAGTAGAGAAGGGGAAAATTCCTTGATTGGAGCAGCCATCCCAACCATATACGAACATGTGCTCGTAAAGGAGGCGTATGGTTGCCTCCTCCGACAAACAGAGGTGAGCTATTACAAGAAGGTTTAGCTCAAGAGTGTGAGATTGGCCTGGAAGGTTTGGTACAGGGTAAAAAAGATATATAAGATTAGGCCTTATAACAGATATATCCCTTCGTGGCTTTTCTTGACTTATTTGTATGATATCATGGGGACCTTTTTAACTCAGATCACACATGTTCATTTGCAGGGCTACAGTCAGAGTTTGAGATCGATCCAAACTTTTTTAAGTACTACCAGGTTCGGGCTTTCATGAATCAGGTTAATCTTGACAAAATCTCCCTGGGCAGTGTAGAATTGGTGGAAACAATAAATCGGCCAGAGTGTAGGATAGGGCACATCTACATGTATCTTAGAGATACAGTTTTCCTTTCATCCAGCTTGAAAGCGCAGCACTACAAAACAATCTTCAATCTGTACTACACCCAAGCGAAACTTTTGGGGCGCGGCAAAAGGGCAGATGACAGGTGCTGCCAGTGCGGCAGGGGCCCAGCGGACATGCAATATATGTTTTATGGGTGTAAGAAGTTATCCTTATTGAAGGTGGACATAGAGACTTTCGGGAATGTTGTTCGGGGGAGGTATCCGTATTAACCTGCTCATGATGCTCTTTGAACATGATGATTGCAATCCTTATAGTATGACCCAGACCTATTTTATATTCATTTATATATCTGTAGCCTTTCTGTTAATTGCCACAGACTGGAAAAATCACAAGCCCCCTACTCTTGGTGCCTGGCTAGGGTGACGTATGGGGATATAATGTTGAGAGAGCACTTTATAATTGTAATGGTAGAAGAGCTAAAGAGCGGGGCAGGAAGATCTGGTCCCCCATGACCAGATAGCTGACTTGCTCCCTCGGGTACTCTGATTGGTTGGACCTACCCAAATAGTTGGGATTGAGGGTGATTTCTTTAGTTAATCTTGGGTGGGGAAAGGTAGAGTGGGGGGCGGACGATGAGCTTGCACTCCCTTCGGCTGGAAGAGGTGAGGGCCTTATTGTTAGGTTTGCTGTTTCTGGCATGGCTACTTGAGGGACCTTGTATTCATGCAATACTGAGTAGATTTGTTTAATTCATGTATGTGGTGAACATTCTTTTTCTGCCTCTGTACTGATTTTTCTTTATTGCTGCTTTTCTCTTGTGTTCCCCACTTTGGTGTTAAAATAAAATAAAAAGTGCCCCCTATTAAGGAGTCAGATAGCTAAAATAGTGCCCCACATTTGCACTAAAATTGTAAAGAACAGCTGTGTAAGTGCTTTCCTGTTTTTGCTGCAGGAAATATTTGTGGTAATATTAGGAAATCAGCCCACCAGACCACAAAATAGGCCAAGAAACAGCCAGAAAGTGTCCCATCCACCGCCCTGTCAGACCAGCCCTTCTGCTATTGCCGGATTGCCCTATAGGCTTGTCCAACCCTGATTGTCTTACAGAAAGGGCAAATAGTTGTGAGTGTTTGTGCCCTGCTTTTCGTGAATGCACACACGGGTGTAGTGAAGCACCCATTTTACCAGGTGCGCGGGGTCATAATAACATGTAATTGGACTTGGCCCTATCTGCTGGGTCATCCCAAGGCTTTTTGCCATCTTCCTTGATTTTTGTGCCAATCTTGTTTTTGATGGCCTTAGGTCTCTGTGCACTTTATGACTGCTACCTATGTAAAGTGCTTATGCTGTCTCCTCTAAAACTGGTAACATTGGCTTATATCCAATTGGCATATGTACTCATATGCCCCTGGTAAAGTGGCACTACATGTTACCTTGGCCTGTAAATTAAGTGCTACTAATGGGCCTGCAGCACTGGTTGTGGCATCCACTTATGTAGCTCTTTACACATGTCTCAGGTCTGCCATTGCAGAGCTTGTGGGTGCAGTTTTAAACTACCATTTCAACCTGGCTATGTAAACATTTTACTAGGCTCAAACCTTCCTTTTTATCACCCATAGGGTAGGACCTGGACAGCATAGAGGGCAGGGTGCAATGTATTTTAAAAAAGTAGGTCATGTACTTTTAAGTTTTACATGTTCTGGTAAGGAAAACTCTTAAATTATTTTTTACTACTGCAAGGCCTGTCTCTCATAGGATAACATTACAGTTACCATAATACATTTTATAAGTGTAATTTCCAAATGGAAAGAGATAACTGGTTCATGTGTGGTGTCCCTGGAATCACAATTTAAAATCCTAACTGATCAGGAAGTCAAATTTTAAATGGGCCATCACTGGAAGGGGGGAGCTGGGCACAACCTCGCTTACACCTGAATAGTTTGTGTCATTCCTTCATATAAAGGGCTGCATACCTCCTGTAGTTAGACTGGAGACAGGGCAAGGAAAGCAGGATGACTGGGGAATTCAAAGCGAAAGCCCTAGAGGCTTCTCCCTTACTTCAAAGGCACACCTGGGTATAAATACTGGAGCTCAGACACCAACTCTTAAGTAAACTTCTGGAACTGGTGATACACTGCCAGGAAGAAAAACTGCTGTGCTGCTGAAGGACTGCCACTCTGTCATACTGCACTGTGCTGGACCCCTTGTTTTTCTGTGTTTACTTGCTGCCTGTTGCCATCCTGCCTGGGTGAGGACTAGACGTGCATCTCTTGAACCCAGAACCCCAGAGTGACTCCAGGGGGCTAGTTGACTAGCCTCCTAACTTGACCATCTGGGACAGAAGGCTTCAACAAACATGCACCTGCATCTGAACTCTGCTATCTATGAGTCTAACCTGCCAAGTGGTGCCTCCACAATTCTGGACCCTCGGAAGTGGGATTAAGTTAATTTTCCATCTCTGTGGATCCAGCGGAACCAAAGCATTTCCCCTTCTGGGAAACCTCAATCATGACCAGTACTGACACATCTCTGCTACTGAGGGGATTGGACCAATCGCAAAGTCTTGCATCATTGCTGCAACCCACAATGTTTTCGGAATCACTGCTATGTGATGCATTCACAGCACCGGCCCTCTGCTCTCAATGGCAGCCTCGACACGACGCCGGACTCCACATCAAAGACCTGCAGCTCCCTGGGACTGACGCATAGCCCCAACTGCATGACAAATCCCTGACTCCTGCCTTCATATCAAAAGCCTTTGTCAACTGGATCTTTGGAGATAACGCAACAGGATCTTGCACCACAGCCTCACCACATCTCTGAACTGACACAGTTCCTCAGCTGCATGACACATCTTCCACACGGATACAATGGTTCGCAAACCAGGATTGAAAGTACTGTCTTCAATGGCCCTAACTGGGTCCCTTTAGCAGGCCTACGCTCTATGGAGGTCAACCTGAACTTGTAACTTTGTCCCTGTCCAGCATGACCAGACATCCACTGTTGCCACTTTACACCTTTTTGCACTATTTCTTTCCTATCACCTTTAAAATTGAATATCTCTGCTTCTATTGATTGAATTTTTGTCATTTTGGTCCTGTATTATTTATTAAATGCTGCTCTATTATTGAAACCAGGTGTGGGATCTTTTTTTGCGGTGTTTTCACTGTTTTACTGTTTGAAGCGTTTCACAAATACTTTACACGTTGCCTCTAAGTAAAGCCTGTTCTGTGCCAAGCTACCAGGGGGTTGAACACAGGTAAATTTGAGATTTGCTTGTGCCTCATCCTGACAACGATTGTGGTTGCTGAAAAGAAAAGACAATAAAAAGGAAGGAACAAAGAAAAAGGACATTGAAAGCAGGGAAACCAGGAAAACAGAATGATATATAACACAAAAGAAATATGAAAAACAGGAAAGAGATGTGAAGAAAGAAAGGAAAGAAGAGAGTAGGGAGAAAGGGTGAATGAAAGAAGAGAAAACTGAAAGATTTAAAGAAAGGAAGAAATAAAGAAAAGAACCAAGAAGGAAGGACAGGGAGATTATAAATAAGGAAGAAGGAAAGAAAATTGCAAAGAAAATAATATAAGAATATAAAGGACAGAAAGATAGCACGAAGGAGAAATAGGATGGAATAAAAATGGACAGAATTAACTAAAGAAGAATGAAAGGAGAATGGGGAGGAGAGAACGATTCATATAAGAAAGGGAAGAAAGATCAAAAGGAAAGACAGAAAAAGAGGACAAAAATGAATGAAAAATAAGAGGGAATAAAGAAGATGGAAAGAGAAAAGGAAAAAATGAAAAAGGAAGGAAAACAGAAGGAAGCAAGAAGGAAAGACTAGCAACTGTGCAGCAATTCTTTTTTGGATAAACTCTTTTAAAATTGTGTTGTGAATACGTCATTTTTCATCATCTTTGTCCTTAGAGAAGCAATTTCTATGAACCTTCAAAAAAACGGTCACGTTCACCCACTTTGTTCTCTAGTTCAGTGCCATTTAAGTTCAAAGTGTGTGGGGGGGGGGCAGGGTGAGTATTTTATTTTAAACCAACTCCCTTGGCTGCATATACAGAGAGCTTGTGTTGTGCCACTCGTTAGTGTGTATTGACATTTTTCCTAGTTATTTTTACTTCCCATGAAAGTGCAACTTCTAGTCTGCTATATCACTTAATCGATAAAACAGCCGTTGTTTTAAGTCGTCGTACAAGTGACTTTGTAGAGAGTCACTCTGCAGACTGTCTGGGGCACTCCAGGGCCTGGGCGCACAATGGCCGGAAGCCTATACTAATTAACTGCAGAATGTGCCAGGCCTCTCCGGGGAGGTGGAAGAAGTCCACCAGTGCACAGTTGCAGGTGGCCACCAGGCTACCAAGCCCCGGGCTAGCCCGCAGTGACGCTGTGGGCATCTCTTAGAGCTAATACGCTGTGACAAGAATGTACTCGTAATGTGATAACTATGAACTGAAAACGTCTGCAGCATCGATATTCTTCGTGGATAGATGGCGTGGCAAAGCCAACTCGCCTTGGTTTCTTCATGTACAACCTTCTTGTCACCAAACTTCTCAAAGCAGCACGCCTGTTTTGTGGAAGGCTCATGGGAGCCTGAAGATCCACCCGTTGTCTAGATTTATGGAGGATTTTACAGCCACTGCCTTGTAATACCTTTTTATTTCATAACAAATAGGTAGTCGATTGCATTGCGTCAGCCTTTAGGAAATGGATACGATCAACAATCGATATATGGAAGGTGTGCCGATGTTCCACAGATCAGAAATATAAGATTGTCTGGAGCACTTTGAAGGAAACCGAACACTGCTTATGTTTAATGTGTATGTTTAATGGAATCGTAATACTTCACAATGTGGAATAAGCTGCCCAGGGTTGTTGGAAAGTTAATTACATAGGTCCAGATGTATCAAAATCCCATCTTGCATTTCCTAACTAGCGAATTTGAAGAAATCGCTATTTAGGGAATGTAAAATGGTAACAAAATAGCGAATCCCTAATAGCGATTCCTACAGAATTGCAATCGCTAGTAGGGAATCGCTATTTGAGATTGTGACTCCATTAGTTTCTTTGGGCCTGAAGGCCCATAGGTGCGAATGGTTTTGCAATACCTAAATTGCTATTCCTGATCAGGAAATCGCAAAATTGAGAAATGCTAAACCAAGGGTGCCAAGGGCCTGAGGTCCCCTTTGATGCACTTCGAAAATACTTCGTGCACATGTAAAGTGCTCACATGCCCTATGGCAGATTAATTGTATCAGTAACTGCATCATTAATTAAAGTAAAACCACAAGAGAGGATGAGGGAAGGCTATGAACGAAGACAGGCATTTAAGAACAAGGGTTTAAGGATATTCTTCCAATGAATTTGGACTTTTTCCAAAAATAGAGTTATAAGGATGTGCTTTGTGTTCAGTAAGATTTAAAATACTCCTGCATCACCTAGACCTGTGAAACAAAGTTGTGTAGTGTACTGTCCTACCTGTGCTGACCATTGTGGTTATCAGTTCCGGGACAAGAACACATAGTGAAGACCAGTTAATTGGAGGCAAAATGAGAACTCACCGGTTCTGCTAAAGAGCATCATGCAGCCCAAGCATAATGGTTGGGGGGATGGAGTAGTGTACTCTAGTGTTTAGGGCAAGGTTGAGGCAGGACTTCCGGGGCACATTGAAACGTCTGTTCCCTTGATTGGGTTTAGTATAACCATTAAACTCTGGGGTGGCCTAAGTACTAGCAGGAGCGTGAAGTAGATGCCTCATCATTTCTGATGGTTGTATAATTCCCAGCTGCTGTTACCTTTCTTTCACTATTTGGCATCCACTTTTGTTGTTTTGTTGGCTTATGTGTTTCCTCTCTCCCATATTACATTTATAGTTCCTCTTTACATAATCTGTTTTGCAGTGATATTCCATACTCAGCTACCATGAAGACAGACCCACTGCGATCCTTGGCACTCCTGTTCCTGGCACAAGATTCCGAATACGTCCTGAGGATTATTAGTATCTTGAATCTCAAAATATTGGGTGAGCTCAACTCACAGTGACTTGAGACATACTTCTTCCACCTGTTTTTCCGATCTACTTTGTACCTTCTCATTACCTTTTACTTACAAAGTATATTGTGCATGCACATTTTGTCAAACATAAGCTTGTGCAGCCAGGCAATTTATATATCTCTCTCACTACGTTTCCCGGGGTTGGTGGTTAACTCAGTGTGCAAAGGCTAGGGTTCAATCCCGTATTCATCTCTCTCTACCCATTGCTCCTGTTTTTCCCTGAGAAGACTGTGGCAGCCAGTGTTAGATTTCCTGGCTCACGAGGACCATGGAGACCACAGATGATTGGTGGACTTTCACCTGAACACCTACTTCTTCCAAACGTCTGAGAATGGGGATTGTCAGGGACACACAGCTATCTTCACTACATTTCTTAGAGTTTATAAAGGTGGATTGGTTGGTGGAGTCAGATTTCCAACATCTATGAAGTCGTGTTTGGTGCTGTGACTCAAATAAAAGTATAACTAAACAACACATCAATCTGACCAATGCACAGCGCAGCATATGTGTCCTATACACAAGACCCTAACTGCAGTCTTTTTGAACAGTTAGTAAACGCTTTGACTGTCAGGAGACCACTTAACAATCTGTTATTGTGGCCAGTGGCACAGATTACTTTAGAAAATGTGAGGAAGTATTGGAGCGGGCAAGCTCGAAGTCAAGACAACTTGAATGATTCTGAGAATTTTAAGCAATGCAATCGTCTGAAGTGCTTCCGCTCATGTCTTTGTCACCAAGACTACATTATTTTCTGATCTTAATGAGAAGGACAGAGACGGGAAATGGATAATGTTTTCTGTCAACCAAGTCTCTTCTTTTTCAAGAGAAATTGAAATGTGGTTACAGAATTCATTTTCTTTCCCGCCCTGAATCAGCAAGTTTAAAAAGAAACACCAAGCCTGTGATTACTGCCTACTTGCGGTTTCCAGCTGGCTGCCCAGTCACTAAGAATACATGAGCTGCCCCTTGGTGGTTGGTAAAACCTTTTTACTGTTTCCGTCCCCCACCTCCGCCCTCTGAGTCCTAGCAGGATCTTCAGAGTGGTATCTGATGACCCATTCACTGTGGGATCCTAAAGGACTGCCATATTTCTATGAGGGCCGACCTCTGTGTCCTATGTCACAGCAGATTCCTGCCCCCACTTGCAGTAAGTCTAAGATTTGGTGTGAATGGTGGTTGGGAAAATCCAAGCTTGTATTTTCCTGAAAAGTCCATATTTAACCTATTACCTTCATGTGGTTACCATTCTGTCCCTTACACCACATTTAGAACACACTAGAGAACAGGCAAAAACTGTTTAATAATAGTAAAAAAGGGACTTTTTGCTTGAGTGGACACTGTGCAGATGTTATTTGTGTGGCTATTCTATTTATACAATAGTTTATTCCATGATCTTATCAAAAGAAGAAAAGTGGACTTGGAGGAACCTAATGCCTCATCATATGTTAGTATTTGTTTATTCTAAATCAACTCATTCAGAAGTGTTGCAAATAGGTTGCATGTGGTATAAAATAGGAGGTGAGCTGTCAAAGGAAATAGAAACAGAGGATGGGAAGGGAATGGAGTTTCAAACTAAACACAAAGTCGAGCAACTTTGTGATTTTTTTTAAACTTCACCAATATCACGAAGTACGAAGCTTGCAAAACAGGCGTTACCCGGCAGTCCTTTGCAGCAGGCAGCTATTTCGCATCCATCGAAGAGCCATGCAGGGCTCCATGTGGAGTGGAAGCAGTCACCCAGCTTCATAATTGCCACCAAGATGTCCTGCTGCTGCAAAGCCCCCAAACCACTCCTAAAGGCAAGTTGTCCTTGCTCTCCCAAATCACCCCAGCAGCCAACTGGTCTTCTGCTGCCCTGCACACCTCCTGACTTTCTGTGCCTGAGGTGCCCCTACTGACCTATAGTCAGTAGGTATAGCAGTGTGGTGGCAAGAGACCACAAACTCCTGCCGAGACACTGCTCACTTCCCTCCTTTGCTCCTCTCGCTATGTACCTGTGTGGAGAAGGTTGCTGAAGGCCACCTCAGAATTCCTGACTTTGTAAGTTCTCTTCAAGGGGCATCCTACATTAGAATACAAAACCTATTCACCACTTAGACCAGATGAGTTATATTACGTCTTGTAAAATCTTGAAGAACACATGGAATCTTTGGCCGCCTTCACTAAGGCAAAGGGCGAGATTTACAGGGCCCTAGCACCACCGGAGCGTCACTTTCAAAGACGCTCCGGTGGCGCTTTTCACTACATCATAGTGACAAGAAGGCGTTAAGCCACTTTTTTGGGCTTAATGCCTCCTTGTAAATATGACCCCTACGACACAGTTTTCTGCGTCAGAGGGCCGTGCAATGGGTGTTGTTGTGGGCACAACACTCATTGCTTTTGACGCTGACCCAGATTTACAAGAAGGCGAAAACCTGGGGAAGCGCCAAAACCTAACGCCACCCCGAGGAGGAATACTTTTATTCCTACTCGTTTTTTGCTCTTTCTATGTGTACTGCATTCTGCAGCACACATAGAAGGAGCAAAAGACCATGAATGATTGTTTATGTGCAGGAAGGTGTCCCTTCAGGCATATAAACAAACATTACAAAATGACGCTTTGGTACTTTTATGTGTGCTACATTTTGCAGCACACATAGAAGTGACAAATCACCATTGTAGATCGTTTATGTGCAGGAAGGGGCACCTTCCTGCACATAAACAGTCTATCCCCTCAAACCAGACACCCTTGCACTATTGTGCAAGGATGCCTGCATTGGCACAAGCAGCTTGATTCAGCGCCGGTGCAGGTGGAAATACAGGGGTGTGCTATATTCCTGTAAATACAGCATCCCTGACTTTCAAAAGAGGCGCAGCACAGCACTGCTACTTTTGGCGCAGCACTGCGCCACTTTGTCCTAAATCTGGGCCAAAGTTTCCTGACTTGTTCCACGAAGTAAAATAACAGAGTAAAATCGTGATAGTCACACTGGTCACTATCCAGTCAACTACAAAGAAAAGTGAGAAATCTATGAGAACACACACTATCAAGTAGATACAATGTTCTTGAATTGTTTGTTTCATATACAATATCAATAAGAGCCATTTTTTGTTTGATGTGGCTTAAAGTAGTGACATATTCTACACATACGTTTGCACTTTTTCAACTTGAAGCAAATTAAAATAATAAAGAACTTTTAGCATGGTCCGGACACATCACCTCCCCCTTGGGGCCTCCATATATACCCCAACACTACCGTTTGTTGGTCTCCCCCATACGCTGGGTTTTTATTTTACCAGTGACCTCGAGGTCGGGATAGAACAGTTGGTGCTTACACTGGGTGACCTGTTTTCCGATGACCACCTCCTCCCATTTGAACAATTGGCTTTGGAGTATAACCTCTCGCTGGAGCAGGTCCTCCTCCATAAACAGCTCAGTCATACACGTCGCACCCTTTGGGACATCTCGGAGGGGAACCCACCATGCATCCAGTATTGCAAGCTATCCTCACTATAGGTGACAGGCATCAACTTATCACTCGGCCTCATAAAGCTTTCTGTGAAATGACAATCACTCCCCTCGCTACGCTGTGGCAAAAATGGGAAGATGACTTCGAAATGGTGTTGAGTGACAGGGAATGGGAACAGGCAGGAGAACTTCCTCAACTGATCTCCTACAATTCCCGTTTTAAGAATGCACAATTCTTTTTACTCCATAGGGTGTGTCTAACCCTGTTTCAATTAAATTGTTACTTCCCTGGGACTCAGGTCAGATGCCCACATTGTCAAGGCCCTAACGCTGACCTCAAGCACAATTTGTGATCCTGTCCAGCCCTACAGGGCTATAGGCAATGGGTCCACAGCAGCTTGCATGAAGTCACGGAGTTACCGGATATTTACACACTGGAAGCCTGCGCCCTAGGCACTTTGAAGCATAGAAAATAACAAAACGTGTGCACTCACTTCGCTGCCCTAACATTACTCCTTGCCAAAGATGTACTCCTGCTTCACTGGCACTCTCCCACAGCCCCAACGGTGGCCACATGGTATGGAGCGCTATGTAAATGGAGTGCTGTGGAAAAAGATGCCCTCCGCTACAAAAAGGTACACCAACTGTGAAAACAACCTAGTTCCCCCCCAATGGGCCCCCATACTCATGCATTTCAAATTGGAGGTGGGCAACAACAATCTTTCCCCATGATTTCCTCCTGTGCTTCCCGTTCACGACACAAATGCTGCAACAGTTTGAAGCCCCTATGTCAGCACTCCTGACTAGCCTTAATCACCTTTCAGCAGTATTCACCTCCCGCTCTCCTGTCCACCTGCGCTCGACACTATCCCTTTATTGCTCTTTATACTCTGCCATCATTACCAAGCCCGCCTACCCCCCCCCCCTTCGCCCCAATTTCTACGTTTACCCCAGTTAGCAAATACATAATGTTATGTAGCTGTTAAATTTCATTGTATAACAAGGACCCCCTCAACACTTTGTCTACCTTTTTTTGCATGGGCTTCAACTGGGGCACCTGCTGTGTTTATATTTGTAAGTGCTTCCATTCAAGTTTAATTTTTGTAAAATAAGCATTGATGCCAAAATGCATCCTGATATGCTTACTTATCCAAGAAGAGGTCACAGTTTTGCACAAAGTGTCAACTTTTGCACAAAATGTCTACCCAATTGGAGTTCTTTCTACTGGCTAATTAGTAAATGCTATCTCGTTGTGTAAATGTATAGTGCATATTCCACACTACAGCTGTGTAAAGGAACCCAAGGTAATGTCTCCAGTGGCCTTGTATGTCTGTAATTTTGGCAATGTGATTGTTCCTCGAGCGTCTTCATACAGAAACCTGCAATAACATCAATCCTCATGTAGGGAAGACATGAGACTACAAAGCGTTGAATATCCACCAAACAAGGGTATTCCCTGTAGTAAGCGCTTCTCCATGGGTGGAGTCATGCTCATATTCCTCTGCATTAAGAATGCATCTCCAAAATCTGTGTGAAGCGTGCCGAGGGGGCCTTTGGTAAGCTGTCCACCATCCTGGAAAAAGGCATGAAGAAGTTGCATACCACTAACGTACATGTGGTGGGGCCAAATGGATGGGGCTTTTAGGTCATTTTGCATAGTCATAGTAGCTAATAGGGTGAACAACAAGCTCTGGTCTCAAAAGGAGATGACTAGAAGGAATCCATTTATCAAGTCACTACTTTTGGACCAACGGAGGGAGCCTCAAGGCCCCCGCGATCCCTGCCGGGTTCCCGTCTCCAGCAGGAGCTGACATTGCTCCCTCACGCAAGGAGCAGCTAACAAATGCTGCTCCCTGCATGCGGGCTCAATCATTTAATCTGTATTCCAGTCCAGAAAACAGATGAAAAGTTTGCTTCCGGTGAGTGGGAGCAGTTTTCCTGCTCTCGCCAGCTGGGAGTGGACTTACAGTTTGCTCTTGCTTGGTGGGAGCTGTCAAATCTCCTGCCATGTGAAAGCAAACTACTATCTCCTGAGGATGGGCACCTCAGGAGATAGGAAGCTGGCCCTTGGGGGGTGGTCCCCCAGCTCTTTAACTGCTCCACAAGGGGGGGGCGCATGGCCCCCCTCCTTTAGTTTGCACAGGGCCTTCCCCCAGGGAGGTGGTAGTCCCTGGGAACAAATATGCCCTAGGAGGGGAGCTGCACAGCCCGCTCCCCCTTTATTTGGATTTCTGGCCACAGGGAGGTGGTGGACTCCAGGAGCCCTACTGAGGTATGGAGGGAGGTCCACGTGGCTCCCTCCAATAAATTACTTAAGTCCCGGGGATGTGGTGGTCTCTGGGGCTATTCCCAAGCACAGGAGGGGTTCCATGTGGCCTCCGCCCAATTTTTCTCTTAAGCCTCGGGAAAGTGGTGGTCCCCTGGGCTCTAATGAGCCTATAGAGGGTGAACCACACAGCCCATCTCCAATATTTTCATAAAGCCACAGGGAGGTAGTGGTCTTATGGCGTTCAAAGGAGACTGAGGAGGGAAGCCACGTTCACCACCACCCCCTGAAATTTTTATATGCAGCATGCCCCTGGGACCCTGCCCACCTAAGGGGCTAAACTGTAAACAGTCGCAGGAAACCATGCTTGTTTTTATCCAATTTTGCCACTGATTCATGGATCCTAAAAGTTGGGAAAAAAAACATTTTTGGCACTCAGTGGGGTCCCCGGAGACCCCAGTACCAGAGCTAGGGTGCAGGGAATTTCTACCTTGCACCGTTTTCTTAATTTTTAATGGATTTTATTGGGACTTGGCTGAGTCCCAAAATGGCTAACAACACTTCCTGGTTGAAGTGTTGGCAACCAACCAGAAATGGGCAAGGTGAACAGTCACCTTGGGTTCTGCAGAGGATCTGTGTCTCTAGTTAGCTATATTTTATTTTCCTGTAATATCTCAAAAACTACTGAACGGATTTAAACCAAGTCATTAAAAGGTGCTTTCTGACCCAAAAGTTACCTTTCTGTTAAATTTCGTGTAATTCTGTCCAGCGGTTTGGGCTGCACTCACGTCTAAAACTCCCTATGGAAATTGCATGGGGGAAAAAGCTTTGAGACTCCCCCTTTTTCTCTGCCCTTGCTTGACGAATTAAAATGGCTTACAAGGCTATGTACGACATCTGCACACATAGATGACACAGGGGCATGAATAGCTGTACTTGGCACTCTACAGAGGTGGGCTGGGGTGCCACATGGCCGCCTTACGGAGGGGCCTTACCTACGGAACTCGCCCTGGCCTAGGGAAACCCACAGCCCTCCTCCCCCACCCAGACAACTCCACTGCGCGCAAAGTCAGCAGAATGAGAGTGTACTCACCCCCTTGTGTCTGCTGTGATGCCCTCAAGCGCCCATCCAACTCCGGGTAGGCCACCGCCAGGATCCTGAACATCAGGGGGGTCATGGTGCGACGGGCACCCCTCCCACGTTGGGAGACCATCCCCAGCTGAGCCTCCGCCGTCTTCTTGCTCCAGCGGCGAATGTCCTCCCATCTTTTCCGGCAGTGGATGCTCTGTCTGTGGTAGACCCCCAGGGTACGGACGTCCTTGGCGATGGCACGCCAAATATCTTTCTTCTGGTGGGCGCTGACCTACATGAAATGTACAGGGGAAGAAGAGAAGTCATTACCAACTGCACCGTCAAAGTGATTGGCCCCCATCCCTACCTTTGACATGTGGCACATGCATTCACCGTCTTTCATGCATGCAGCACTCTGCCCCCTTCCTTCTTACATCCAGCCCTCTCCACACAGACATAGCCCATACAACATGCACCCTGTGTACTTACCTGTTTGTCTGGAGGACCGTAGAGTAGGTTGTACTGGGGGAGGACCCCATCCACGAGTTTCTCCAACTCCTCCGATATGAAGGCAGGGGCCCTTTCCCCAGACGCACGAGCCATTGTCTCTTCCAGACCGAGGTCACAGCAGCACTTGCAGTGTAGGTCCTCTCCTGTCGAAGATCAGGTATCGAGTGATTGAACAGATAGAAAATGGCGGTCACGTCCGCGGCTGTGCTTACCATCACCGCCGGCGTACATCGTCATTGGCTCCTGGGACCCATAGGGTCCAATGTTAACCAAGGCAGCATTGCGCCGCGGTCTTCGACTGCCTACTGCGACGGTGTGCAACGCCAGCGCAGTTACCTCACATCCCATTGCCCCACATTAGAGGTCAGGCAGCCCCCATTTCAGGGCCCACGTGGCTTCATTTTTAACTGCGTCACACATACAGAGGCCTAGACTCAACACATATACAGGCCACCTTTTGTGTATGGATGGTGTTCTGTGTAAACTGTGGGTACGTGCCTCTGAGTTGGTTGACTCTGTGCTCGCTGTTGTTCTTCATAGGCACTGTCCGCTGGGACATGTGAGGAGATGGCGGCATCCTCCGGTGTACCGACCGTTGGTGGACCTGTCGACAATGGAGGAGCGACATTTGATAATCACCTACAGGCTTGACCATGCCACAATCCAGGAACTGTGTACCCAGTTGGAGCCAGACCTGATGTCAGCAATCCGCCATCCCACAGGAATCCCCCCTCAAGTGCAGGTGCTGTCAGTGCTCCATTTCCTTGCAAGTGGCTCTTTTCAAACATCTGTGGCCATGGCGTCAGGGATGTCCCAGCCTATGTTTTCCAACGTATTGTCCAGAGTGTTGTCTGCCCTTCTGAAACACATGCAGAGCTACATCGTTTTCCCTCAGGTGGAGGATTTGCCTACAGTGAAAGGTGATTTCTATGCCCTGGGACATATCCCCAACATCATCAGTGCCATTGATGGGACCCATGTGGCTTTGGTCCCCCCCACAGGAGTGAACAGGTGTACAGAAACAGGAAGAGTTATCATTCAATGAATGTACAGATGGTATGTTTGGCAGACCAGTAAATCTCCCATGTGAATGCCATGTTCCCTGGCTCAGTGCATGATGCCTAAATCCTGCGGAATAGCAGCATCCCTTATGTAATGGGTCAACTCCAGAGGCACCGTGTGTGGCTATTAGGTGAGTACCTGGAAGCAAGTCATTGGGAATGGTTGTCTGGGTCTGGGGTTATCCCTATAGGTTAGTGTGTGTCTAACAGTTGTCCCTCGCCATTTGCAGGTGACTCTGGTTACCCTAACCTCTCATGGCTACTGACCCCAGTGAGGAATCCCAGGACCAGGGCAGATGAACGCTACAATGAGGCCCATGAGCGAACTAGGAGGGTGATCGAGCGGACCTTCAGCCTCCTGAAGGCCAGGTTCAGGTGCCTCCATATGACAGGTGGATCCCTATTCTACTTACCAAAGAAGGTGTGCCAGATCATCGTGGCCTGCTGTATGCTTCAAAACTTGGCTTTGCAACGCCAGGTGCCTTTTCTGCAGGAGGGTGGTCCAGATGGCGGTGTTGTGGCAGCTGTGGAGCCTGTGGACAGTGATCAGGAGGAAGCAGAGGAATAAGACATGCACAACAGGGACTCAGTGATCCTGCAATATTTCCAGTGAGACAGAGGTAGGAATCCAAACCTGCCTACTACATGTACTTTGACACTACTACCTCTCTTCTGTCTGTCGTTTTCACCCAGTGTATGGTCACTGAGTTGTCACTTTCCCTTACGATTTCACAGATGTGGGTCCCACTGTGTGACATCTGCTTAGATTCCTCATGGACTAGAGCTGTGTGACATAGGTATGTTGACATTACTATTTAAAAAACATTTTAGCACTGTAATTGCTAATACACTATTTCGAAATCACAGACAGACTCAAGATCGTTTTGTGCTTTAGGTGTGTTTATTAAATGCTCAATATTGGAGGGGGTAGTGAAATGGTGAGGGGTGATGGCGGAGGAGTGTCCATGGCAGAGTCCAGTCTATTAGTCTCATAGGTGCATTACCCATATGGGCATAGGAAGTGGAACTGGGGCAGTTTAATTATGGACAGGGTGACCAAGTGGGTCAGTAGGATGACAATCAGGGTGGTCTCATTTCTTGGCGGGGTCTTGGCATTGTGCTCTGTCTTTGTCCTGGATCTTAGGGACCGTTTGCGGGGTGGTTCTCCGTCTGCAGGGGGTGGGGTGCTGGTGTGGTGGTCCTGTGGCGGGGCGTCCTGTCCACTAGCGCCGGGGGAGGTGGTGAGCAGTTCATCATCCATGCTAGTGTCAGGGGCCCCTTGTAGTGCCACAGTGTCCCTCCTGGTGTTGAGTAGTTCCTTCAGCACCCCTACGATGGTGCCCAGGGTGGAGCTGATGGTTCTGAGTTCCTCCCTGAAGCCCATATAATGTTCCTCCTGCATGCACTGGGTCTCCTGAAACTTGGCCAGTACCGTTGCCATCATCTCCTGAGAGTGGTGGTAGGCTCCCATGATGGAGGAGAGGGCCTCGTGGAGAGTGGGTTCCCTTGGCCTGTCCGCCCCCTGTCGCACAGCAGCCCTCCCAGTTCCCCTGTGTTCCTGGGCCTCCGTCCCCTGGACCGTGTGCCCACTGCCCCCAGGTCCCTGTTGTTGTTGGGGTGGTGGGTTATCCTGGGTTCCCTGAAGTGGTGGACACACTGCTGATTGACGTGTCCTGGGGACTTAGGTATGGGCCCGCTGGGTGGGTGCTGTGCTGGTGTTTCCAGAGGGGGAAACGTCTGTGGTGGCCTGTGCCTGTGTGAGGGGAACCGACTGTCCAGAGGTCCCCGATGGTCCGGGCTGGTCATCTAGATCCAGTTGGACAGAGGTGCTGTCATCACTGTGGGCCTCTTCTGTTAGTGATGTGGACATGTGTGGACCCTCCTGTCCGATGACGTTGGGTAGGGGTCTTGCAGGGGTATAAAAGGATGTTTATTAAATCTGTGTGTGTAATGGTGTGCAATGGGTGGATGACCGTGTACCCCAGTGCTAGCATTCCTGTGTGGGAGCTTGTGTGATGATGGTTTAGGGGGATGTATGGGTATGTGCAGTAGGCATGCTTTGGTGATGGGTGTCCATGCTTTGTTGTTGCATGCAGGGCTTGGTGTTGGGATGTGTGGTTTGTGATGTTGGGACATATGTGATGAGTTAGGGTGCTGGGGGTCAGGGTGAGGGTGGGGGTATGTGATAGCATGCAGGTAGGGTGGGGGGTGTATTAATAAAGCATTGACTTACCAGAGTCCATTCCTCCACCTACTCCTGCAAGGCCCTCAGGATGCAGAATCGCCAAGACCTGCTCCTCCCATGTTGTTAGTTGTGGGGGAGGAGGTGGGGGTTTTCCGGCAGTCCGCTGAACCGCCAGGTGGTGTCTTGAGACCACGGAACGCACCTTCCCCCGTAGGTCGTTCCACCTCTTCCTGATGTCCTCCCGATTTCTTGGGTGCTGTCCCACTGCGTTGAAACTATTCTTCGCCATAGCTCCATCTTCCTAGCTATGGAGGTGTGCTGCACCTGTGATCCGAATAGCTGTGGCTCTACTCGGACAATTTCCTCCACCATGACCCTGAGCTCCTCCTCCTTGAACCTGGGGTGGCTTTGCCGTGCCATGGGGTGGTGTAGGTGATGTGTGGGGTGGAGTGTGTGGTGATAAGTGTGGTGATATGTAGTGGTGTGTTGTGTGAGATGCGTGGAAGTTGTGTGGGTGATGGTGTTGTGTGCCTGTGGATGCTGTTGTTCTTGCTGGTGGTGACTCTCTCTGGCCTTCTTTCGGAATTTTTTGTCGTGGGGGTTTGTGGGTGATGTGGGTGTGTGTTTTATATTGTAATGGGTGTGTGGGAGTGGTGTGTGTATGTGTATCAGGTTTGTATATTTTGAATTGTCCAATGTGGCTGTGTTTTGTAAGAGTGTGTGTATTTTGAGCGCGGCGGTGTGTACCGCCAATGGAATACCGCGGATGAAAGACGGCCGCGTGGATTCGTGTGTCGTGATAGTGTGGGCGTATTTCTGTTGGCGTGATGGTGGAGGTTTTTTTTTCGCCAGTTTATCACTGACCTTTGGTGTGGCGGACTTGTGTGGGTGTCTGACTTTTGGCGGATTCCGAGATGTGGGTCATAATAGCTGTGGCGGATTTCCGCGGCCGCGGCGGTGTGTGGCGGTCTTCTGCACGGCGGTAAGCGGCTTTTGCCACCAATGTTGTAATGACCGCCTTTGTATCACTTTTCAGTGATATCTCTACATTTACTTATCGCTTCTTTGATCGTTTTGACCTGCATTTATCCAGATAAATATTATATATTTTTATATCTTTTTCTATACACTGTGTGGTGTATTTTTGTGGTGCTATATTGTGTTATAGTGTGATTTATTGCAAAAATACTTTACACATTGCCTTCTAAGTTAAGCGTGACTGCTAACTGTCAAGCTACCAGAGGGTGGGCACAGGATAATTTGAATTGTGTGTGACTTACCCTGACTAGAGTGAGGGTCCTTGCTTGGACAGGGGGTAACCTGACTGCCAACCACAGACCCCATTTCTAACAATATATATATGTATATATTACCTCGTGGCAGTTGCCACTAGGTAGTTACAGTTATGTTTTTTGTCTTGCCTATATCTTTAGCACAGTTTGACGAATCTTCAGGAAATATTTAAAAAATGAGTGCTCTTGTTATTCTTGTTGCACATGGAAAGTTTCGGATGATCCATCAAGCGGGAACCGATAATAAGGGGAGTTGTTCCCCATGTTAATTCCCATAGCATCTTTGATCACGACTACCGCTCGAACCGCTGGGCGGCATTATACCAAATGTGGCAGAAAGCTAGCTTTCGGTACGCAGAATGCACTTTCGTTTATTTGGTGAAAATCTGTCCAGTAGTTTTGGAGATATGAAAGGGGAAAAAATGTGTATATTTAGGGCCCCAGATCCATCGCAACATTTTCGCAGTGATCGCAACATATTCGTGAATGCACATGACAACAGAAATGCTCTGATTGGCTAGCTGCAACCTGACTGTTTGTGGCTGCCATTTTAGATAGTGGGACAAGGTCCCTGGGGCTGAAAGCTGATCAGAAAAGTGGCATAAGGGTCAGGGTGTGCTTAATCCGTCCCCAGGGCAGTGAAATAGAAGTGTTTGTAGGTCAAGTTATGACCTTAGAATGTTTTTTTCCACGCTAAGGGGCATTCATGAATACGTTGCAACACTCAGCACGGCTCCCTGTGTATCGTCTCAATGAACTTGCTAATATTGGCAACAAAATACAAAAAGATTTATAGACATTCATACACTAACTCATTCACTTACAGTAGCACTCAAAAACTCATGCACCCATTCAAAGAACCACTGAGAGAGCCTGCATCCTTTACAAACCCACTCAGTCACTCATATACACATTCACAGAACCACTCAGTGTCATGCACTCATTCAGAGACCCAGTCACATCCTCACGCAACCATTCGCAGAGCCAGTTACACCCTCATGCACCCATTCTAAGATCCACTCACACACTAAAACCTATTCAAAGAACCATTTACACTCTCATGCAGCTATTCGCAGACCTAGTCATACCCTCATGCATCCATTCACATTTCTACTCATACCCTCATGCACCCATTCACATATCCACTCAGACCCTTATGCACCCGTTCACAGATCCACTCAGACCCTCAGACACCCATCAGGGATCCAGTGACACCTTCAAACACCCATTCACAGACCCAGTCAAACCCTCATGCACCCATTCATAGATCCACTCACACCCTCATGAACCCACTTGTAGCCATCACCCATTCACACACCCATTCACTGATTCACTCACACCCTCAAGCACCCATTCACAAACCCCGTCACACCCTCATGCAACCATTGAAAGACCCACTCACACCTTTATGCAACCCTTCAAACCCTCACGCACCCATTCACAGATCAACTCAGACCTTTACGTAGGCCAGGCTGTGAAACCAACCCCAACTGCGCATAGCCGAAGGCCGTGAGCAGCACAGGGTGGCAGTTATCGGGGGTTGTCGCAGGTGCTGCTGGCAATCCCTGCTGTACACGGCCAAAGACCATGTGCAACACAGGCTTAGGTGGTTAAAGAGGTTGCCGCTGGGCCTGACCGCAGGCCTATGGTAACTATAACTCTCGCCCTCGACCATGCACTGCCAAATACCCCACAAAAACAGCACACTCATGACATCTTTGTTAATATCATTGATGATATCACTGTAACATCTGCAGTAAAATGATTGATCACATAGATGTGCATGGCGGGGGCGCGAGTTATAGTTACTTGAAATTATAACAGTTGAATTTCTATGGTTTTATATGTTTGTGTGAGCCTAACTATATATATATATATATATCCTCTAATGTCTTAAATCACAGACCACTTCAACACTCCAAGTATCGGTCCCGTTAAAAAATAGCCAGCACAGCCAGATTTCAAATCAAACCAATTTTATTTCTTTGTACTCTCAAGTGCAGGAACCACACAAGTGCTGATGCGTTCCAGCCCGAGCCTTCAACTGGCCATAGAGTCATTTGCAAACCAGATTGTTCTTAACCCCTTTCATACTGTGGACGTAACTGTTATGTCCTGGCTGTGACCCATGGGGGCCACCAAACAACCCCCCGGGCAGGGATGGCAGCCAAAGCACTTCCGGTGCCACTCCAGACCCCCCCAGGGACATCTGATGACGCGCTGACTTCATCAGAGGTTGCCCAGCACGTCTCAATGAGAAACCGATTAGTTTCTCCTTGGGAGGGGGGGGTGATCAGAGAGGCATGAAAGGAAAGGAAAAGCCTTTCATTTCTCTTTGAGCATTCCTGCAGCACAATCACATAGTGATTGTGCTGCAGGAATGCCCACTAGACACCAGGGAATTTGTTGTTTTTTAGGCCATTTCTGCCCCCCTTGGGATCAGATAGGTCTATTTTTATTAGGCCAATCTTCCCCCAAGGAGGGCACAAACCACTTGACACCAGAGATTTTTGTCATTTTTTTTTTTTACATATGGGGAGCGGCTATCTTGGGCAAGGGCCGTTCCCCATGGAGGTATATTAATTTAGGCTATTTCTGTCCCACTTAGGAGCACATAGGCATATTTGTATTAGGCCCATATGCCCCCAAGGGAGGTAGAAACCACTTAGGCACCAGGGATCACTGTGAGTGTGTCTTGTTTGGGGGGGGCGGCCCCTTGGGCAAGGGTCGCTCCCCATGGGGGCACATTACTGATGGCCATTTCCGTCCCCCCAGGGGCAAATCAGCCTATTTTTGCAAAGCCCATTTGAGCCCAAGGGGGACAGAAAGCCCACCAGACACCAGGGAAGATTTTTTTGTTTTTAAATAGAGGGTGGGTGTTAGAAATGGGGTTTTTGGTTGGCAGTTAGGTTGCCCTCTGTCCAAGCAAGAACCCTCACTCTAGTCAGGGTAAGTCACACACAATCCAAAATCAGCCTGTGCTCACCCTCCGGTAGCTTGGCACGAGCAGTCAGGCTTAACTTAGAAGGCAATGTGTAAAGCATTTGTGCAATAAATCATACAACACCATAGCATAACACCACAAAAATACACCACACAGTATTTAGAAAAATATATAATATTTATCTGGGTATCTTCAGGTCAAAAACGATCAAAGTTGCAATATGAATTTGAAAAAGATATCACTGAAAAGTGATATAAAGTGTCTTAAGTCTTTAGAAAGTAAACAGAGTCTCTTTCAAACACAAAGTACCTGGTTTCTGGTGGAAAATCTCCTCAGAGGGCCACAAAGGAAGAGGTGCGTGGAAAAAGGGGTGTGTGCGTCGATTTCTCCCCAGCACACACGGACTTGCGTCGTTATTTTCCACGCGGGGAAGTCGGGCGTCGTTTTCCGGCGCGCGGACAGTCTCTTTCTGTGGGTCGCGGGGATTACCAGATGTCCCGGGTCTGTGCGTGGATTTTCCTGCTTGTTTTCCGGCTGCGCGTCGTTCTGCGGGGCTGCGCGTCGAAGTTTCGATCTCACGGCAGGCGTCGCGTCGATTTCTCCTGCGGAGTCAGGCGGCGTTGTCCTTGCGAGGCTGTGCGTCAAAGTTTTGAGCTCACGGCAGGCGTCGCGTCGATTTCCCCTGCGGAGTCGGGCGGCGTTGTCCTTGCGAGGCCGTGCGTCAAAGTTTTGATCTCACGGCAGGCGTCGCGTCGATTTCTCCCGGGAAGTCGGGCGGCGTTGTCCTTGCGAGGCCGTGCGTCAAAGTTTCGGTCGTCCCGAAGGCGTCGCGTTGATCTGCGTCGGTGTGCGGTGTTTTTCTTGCCGCGGAACAAGCTGTGCGTCGAAAAGTTCGGCGCACGGAGCGTCCAAGAGGAAGAGTGAAGTCTTTTTGGTCCTGAGACTTCAGGGAACAGGAGGCAAGCTCTATCCAAGCCCTTGGAGAGCACTTTTACAGCCAGGCAAGAGTTCAGCAAGGCAGCAGGCCAACAGCAAGGCAGCAGTCCTTTGTAGAAAAGCAGACAGGTGAGTCCTTTGAGCAGCCAGGCAGTTCTTCTTGGCAGGATGTAGTTTCTGGTTCAGGTTTCTTCTCCAGCAAGTGTCTGATGAGGTAGGGCAGAGGCCCTGTTTTATACTAAGTTGTGCCTTTGAAGTGGGGGTGACTTCAAAGAGTCTCTAAGAAATGCACCAAGTTCCCTTTCAGCTCAATCCTGTCTGCCAGAGTCCCAGTAGGGGGTGTGGCAGTCCTTTGTGTGAGGGCAGGCCCTCCACCCTCCCAGCCCAGGAAGACCCATTCAAAATGCAGATGTATGCAAGTGAGCCTGAGTACCCTGTGTTTGGGGTGTGTCTGAGTGAATGCACAAGGAGCTGTCAACTAAACCTAGCCAGACGTGGATTGAAGGGCTCAACAAGATTTTAGTGCAAAGAAATGCTCACTTTCTAAAAGTGGCATTTCTAGTATAGTAATATTAAATCCGACTTCACCAGTCAGCAGGATTTTGTATTACCATTCTGGCCATACTAAATATGACCTTCCTGCTACTTTCAGATCAGCAGCTGCCACTTCAACAGTGTATGAGGGCAGCCCCAATGTTAGCCTATGAAAGGAGCAGGCCTCACAGTAGTGTAAAAACGAATTTAGGAGTTTCACACTACCAGGACATATAACTACACAGGTACATGTCCTGCCTTTTACCTACACAGCACCCTGCTCTAGGGGTTACCTAGGGCACACATTAGGGATGACTTATATATAGTAAAAGGGGAGTTCTAGGCTTGGCAAGTACTTTTAAATGCCAAGTCGAAGTGGCAGTGAAACTGCACACACAGGCCTTGCAATGGCAGGCCTGAGACAGGGTTAAGGGGCTACTGAGGTGGGTGGCACAACCAGTGCTGCAGGCCCACTAGTAGCATTTAATCTACCTGCCCTAGGCACATGTAGTGCACTCTACCAGGGACTTACAAGTAAATTAAATAGTCAATCATGGATAAACCAATCAGTAGTACAATTTACCCAGAGAGCATATGCACTTTAGCACTGGTTAGCAGTGGTAAAGTGCCCAGAGGTCAAAAGCCAACAACAACAGGTCAGAAAAAATAGGAGGAAGGAGGCAAAAAGTTTGGGGATGTCCCTGTCAAAAAGCCAGGTCCAACATGACCCCCTACCAGCCTAAAGCCAGGGGAGAACAATCACTATCCTGATGTACTTCCCTGTTTGAGGCGACAGAACAAGGACCCAGGCCCACAACAGCAGGGGCATGCTCCAGTTCTTCGCCTTCCTGACTCCAATTGGATCACTCTGTCCATACTCTCAGGGCCCACTAAGCCAACCCATGGGGAACCTTTCTCCTTACCTGCGGATCCCATCTGTGCAGCACCTAACCTTACTTTGCTCACAGATGTATCCCAGGAGCAGGATAGTACCACCATGACCAACACAGTGGTGTTGCCCACTCTACCCCTGGGGTGTGACACTTGTCCCCTCCCCAGGGATAACTCTGTCCACCCGGACAGCAAGCCACAGTGGTTACTGACAGCTGCCAGGGATGAGAGCCAGGCCCCAGGCCTCTCAAAGCTCTCCAACCACTGTGGCTGTGGAGAGTGGGGGGTGGTAGCCCCAGGTGCTGGGCACCCTTTAACCACTCTCCCTTCCACCAGGTCAGGGATGACAGCCTGAACCTGGTCCTCCCCTCTGGGGCTTTGTACCCTCCCTCCTGGAGCGGTACCCCCAGAGTCCAACATGGTCAGGGTGCTTACAGAAGTCACCCTGTACCATTCCTCCACCAGTGCAGGGCGGTTAACCTGCAACTGGCCCTCCAACCTGGGGCCTGTACCTTCAGGTTGGACTAGGGCCCGGGGTGAGGCTTCCCTCCCCCTGCCCTCCCTTCTGGGGTCCAGCACCCTCCAACTAGGAGTGGCCTCCTCAGAAGACAACATGGTAGGGGCACTGTTATCAGTAGCCCCTCCCTCCAGGTCCGGGGGGACACCCTGAACCTGGTCTTCCAGCCCAGGGTCTGTACCCTCAGACTGGATCACTGCCTGGCAAACCAGGACTTCCTGGGAGGCACACCTACCCCCCACCAGGTCAGAGTTTAACCTCTGCACCTGACCATTCAACTCAGAGTCACCACCCTGAAGTTGAACAATTGCCTGGCATGCCAGGACTTCCTGGAGGGCACACTGACCCTCCACCAGGTCAGAGTTTAACCTCTGCACCTGACCATTCAACTCAGAGTCACCACCCTGAAGCTGAACAATTGCCTGGCACGCCAGGACTTCCTGGAGGGCACACTGACCCTCCACCAGGTCAGAGTTTAACCTCTGAACTTGGCCATTCAACTCAGAGTCACCACCCTGAAGTTGAACAATTGCCTGGCACGCCAGGACTTCCTGGAGGGCACACTGACCCTCCACCAGGTCAGAGTTTAACCTCTGAACTGGGCCATTCAACTCAGAGTCACCACCCTGAAGTTGAACAATTGCCTGGCGCACCAGGACTTTCTGGGAGGCACACCTACCTCCCACCAGGTCAGAGTTTAACCTCTGAGTCTGGTTCCCCAACCCAGGGTCACCACCCTGAGGTTGGGCAACTGCCTGGCACGCCAGGACTTTCTGGGGGGCACACCTACCCCCCACCAGGTCAGAGTTTAACCTCTGAACCTGGTCATCCAACCCAGAGTCAACACCCTGAGGTTGGACAATTGCCTGGCACAGCAGGGCTTCTTGGGAGGCACACCTACCTCCCACCAGGTCAGAGTTTAACCTCTGAACCTGGGTATCCAACCCAGAGTCACCACCCTGAGGTTGAACAATTGCCTGGCACGCCAGGACTTTCTGGGGGGCACACCTACCCCCCACCAGGTCAGAGTTTAACCTCTGAACCCGGTTATCCAACCCAGAGTCAGCACTCTGAGGTTGAACAATTGCCTGGCACGCCAGGACTTTCTGGGGGGCACACCTACCCCCCACCAGGTCAGAGTTTAACCTCTGAACCCGGTTATCCAACCCAGAGTCAGCACTCTGAGGTTGGACCACTGCCTGGTACACCAGGACTCTCTGGGGGGCACGCCTACCCCCCAACAGGTCAGAGCTTATCCCCTGAACCTGGTTAGCCACCCCAGAGTCGCCACCCTGAGGTTGAACCATTGCCTGGCAGGCCAGGACTTCCAGGGAGGCACACCTACCTCCCACCAGGTCAGAGTTTAACCTCTGAGCCTGGGTCCCCAACCCAGGGTCACCACCCTGAGGTTGGGCAATTGCCTGGCACGCCAGGACTTTCTGGGGGGCACACCTACCCCCCACCAGGTCAGAGTTTAACCTCTGAACCTGGTCATCCAACCCAGAGTCAACACCCTGAGGTTGGACAATTGCCTGGCACAGCAGGACTTCTTGGGAGGCACATCTACCTCCCACCAGGTCAGAGTTTAACCTCTGTACCTGGGTATCCAACCTAGAGTCACCACCCTGAGGTTGAATCTTTGCCTGGCATACCAGGACTTCCTGGGGGGCACTCTCACCCCCCACAAGGGACACACCATCCCCAAGGGCCACACAAGAGTCTGGTTGGCGCAGGTCTCCCGACCTCTGCCCATCCGGCAGAGTCTGGGTTTCCCCCAAACCAGAAACGGTTTCACCTGGGTCATTCCTGGGGGGCTCTGCTCTCAGAGCTGTCCCCTGACTCTCAAGGTCCTCCACTGGGGTCTGCAACCCCCTCTCAACCCTATGTCTGAACTTCTGCACCCCCTCACTATGAGGGGTACTGCCAGACACCAGAACTGTTGGGATGCTGGCTACAGTCACCCCCCCAAGTTCTTCTGACACTGCGGGGCTTCCCTCAAAGGTGGCCCTACGGTACAGGCTAGGCTTCCCTCCTGGTGTTCCCTCATGGAACCCTCTAGGACCTGGGACCTACCTGGGACACTACAATCCTTTCCCACCACACTTGGTTGGGAACCACCTAGACCACTCCCTTCAGGAGCACCCCCAAATGCCTCTTCAGACTCTCTGGTACTCACCCAGAAGTCTGCCTCCATTGTAAGCTCCCTGGGGTCAGAGAACTCACACTCCACCTGGTGTTGGCGTAGCTCTGGAAAATAAGGACCAGACATATGCTCTCCGGCAATTACATCACTCTGCCCATCACATGTATTAACCACAGTACCCTTCACCCAACCACCCAGTAACTCAACCTTGGAAAAGCACTCTACTTCGCCCTCCTGAGACTGGTGAGACAGTATATGTCTGTCCCTGACACTCAACCCAAACTCTTCTGGGATGTCTCTACACTCTATATCCAGGACGTCCACCAGGGGGGAACCCTTTTCTCTGTCACTCTCTGCTAGAGTCAGTAAAGTGTCCCTCCCCCCAGTAGGAATATGACTCCCTGTGCCAGTTCCCCAATCCTTCTCAGGGACCCTGTGCATAACGGGAACTACCTCATACCCTTGAACCGCCTGGGGTGTGTCAACTCCCTTCCTCAAGTTGGGCACCACATCCCTGGGCTTGTGCCCTTCTTCAGCAGTACTGGATGCAAGATTTTTGCTGCCACCATCTGAACTGGACTCCGCCCTTCCGGCCTCCAGTTTCAGCTCTTTACAGCTCAGCTCTTGAGCTGCAATCTTTTCTTCTTCCAGGGCTAAGAGACTTGCTGCCTCAGCCCTTTCAAGCTGCTCATCTAGCTCTTCTAGACACCGCTCTAGAGCTAGGAGCCATTCATCTCCCACTGGTTCTCTTTCCTCATCTGAGTAGTCTTCCTCCTCATGTGAGCAGTCTTCCTCCTCATATGAGTAGTCCTCCTCCTCATCTGAGGGGTACTTAGTCATTTGGTTTCTTGCTGCCTCTCTCTCTGCCCATCTTTCCTCCCCCCAGACTATGTAGTGATGGAGCATCTCCGCCTTAGTAGATCTCCTTGCTACAGGAAGGCCCCATTTTCTGCAAAGCTTCCTTAGGTCAGCCTTAGTGAGGTGGTCCGTACGAACAAAGAATGAGTAGGTACACAATCCCATTTTGATAAGATCTTATCAGCAAAAACCAAAATCCAAAGTCCAAAATATCAATAGTATATCCAGGAGGACATCAGAGAACCAAGAGCCAAAAAAGATGAAAAATCAAGTTGACCTTCAACTGTGGGTAGGTAGTGAAATACTTAGCTGCTGTATGTCACTGCACAAACACAAGTCCTATCCTCACCGCTGATCACCAATGTTAGAAATGGGGTTTTTGGTTGGCAGTTAGGTTGCCCTCTGTCCAAGCAAGAACCCTCACTCTAGTCAGGGTAAGTCACACACAATCCAAAATCAGCCTGTGCTCACCCTCCGGTAGCTTGGCACGAGCAGTCAGGCTTAACTTAGAAGGCAATGTGTAAAGCATTTGTGCAATAAATCATACAACACCATAGCATAACACCACAAAAATACACCACACAGTATTTAGAAAAATATATAATATTTATCTGGGTATCTTCAGGTCAAAAACGATCAAAGTTGCAATATGGATTTGTAAAGATATCACTGAAAAGTGATATAAAGTGTCTTAAGTCTTTAGAAAGTAAACAGAGTCTCTTTCAAACACAAAGTACCTGGTTTCTGGTGGAAAATCTCCTCAGAGGGCCACAAAGGAAGAGGTGCGTGGAAAAAGGGGTGTGTGCGTCAATTTCTCCCCAGCACACACGGACTTGCGTCGTTATTTTCCACGCGGGGAAGTCGGGCGTCGTTTTCCGGCGCGCGGACAGTCTCTTTCTGTGGGTCGCAGGGATTACCAGATGTCCCGGGTCTGTGCGTGGATTTTCCTGCTTGTTTTCCGGCTGCGCGTCGTTCTGCGGGGCTGCGCGTCGAAGTTTCGATCTCACGGCAGGCGTCGCGTCGATTTCTCCTGCGGAGTCGGGCTGCGTTGTCCTTGCGATGCCGTGCGTCAAAGTTTTGAGCTCACGGCAGGCGTCGCGTCGATTTCCCCTGCGGAGTCGGGCGGCGTTGTCCTTGCGAGGCCGTGCGTCAAAGTTTTGATCTCACGGCAGGCGTCGCGTCGATTTCTCCCGGGAAGTCGGGCGGCGTTGTCCTTGCGAGGCCGTGCGTCAAAGTTTTGGTCGTCCCGAAGGCGTCGCGTTGATCAGCGTCGGTGTGCGGCGTTTTTCTTGCTGCGGAACAAGCTGTGCGTCGAAAAGTTCGGCGCACGGAGCGTCCAAGAGGAAGAGTGAAGTCTTTTTGGTCCTGAGACTTCAGGGAACAGGAGGCAAGCTCTATCCAAGCCCTTGGAGAGCACTTTTACAGCCAGGCAAGAGTTCAGCAAGGCAGCAGGCCAACAGCAAGGCAGCAGTCCTTTGTAGAAAAGCATACAGG
The DNA here is from genome assembly GCF_031143425.1 of Pleurodeles waltl. Lineage (NCBI taxonomy): Eukaryota > Metazoa > Chordata > Amphibia > Caudata > Salamandridae > Pleurodeles > Pleurodeles waltl. The sequence continues at coordinate 1,766,693,844 of NC_090440.1, forward strand.
TGAGTCCTTTGAGCAGCCAGGCAGTTCTTCTTGGCAGGATGTAGTTTCTGGTTCAGGTTTCTTCTCCAGCAAGTGTCTGATGAGGTAGGGTAGAGGCCCTGTTTTATACTAAGTTGTGCCTTTGAAGTGGGGGTGACTTCAAAGAGTCTCTAAGAAATGCACCAAGTTCCCTTTCAGCTCAATCCTGTCTGCCAGAGTCCCAGTAGGGGGTGTGGCAGTCCTTTGTGTGAGGGCAGGCCCTCCACCCTCCCAGCCCAGGAAGACCCATTCAAAATGCAGATGTATGCAAGTGAGGCTGAGTACCCTGTGTTTGGGGTGTGTCTGAGTGAATGCACAAGGAGCTGTCAACTAAACCTAGCCAGACGTGGATTGAAGGGCACAACAAGATTTTAGTGCAAAGAAATGCTCACTTTCTAAAAGTGGCATTTCTAGAATAGTAATATTAAATCCGACTTCACCAGTCAGCAGGATTTTGAATTACCATTCTGGCCATACTAAATATGACCTTCCTGCTCCTTTCAGATCAGCAGCTGCCACTTCAACAGTGTAAGAGGGCAGCCCCAATGTTAGCCTATGAAAGGAGCAGGCCTCACAGTAGTGTAAAAACGAATTTAGGAGTTTCACACTACCAGGACATATAACTACACAGGTACATGTCCTGCCTTTTACCTACACAGCACCCTGCTCTAGGGGTTACCTAGGGCACACATTAGGGATGACTTATATGTAGTAAAAGGGGAGTTCTAGGCTTGGCAAGTACTTTTAAATGCCAAGTCGAAGTGGCAGTGAAACTGCACACACAGGCCTTGCAATGGCAGGCCTGAGACAGGGTTAAGGGGCTACTGAGGTGGGTGGCACAACCAGTGCTGCAGGCCCACTAGTAGCATTTCATCTACCTGCCCTAGGCACATGTAGTGCACTCTACCAGGGACTTACAAGTAAATTAAATAGTCAATCATGGATAAACCAATCAGTAGTACAATTTACCCAGAGAGCATATGCACTTTAGCACTGGTTAGCAGTGGGAAAGTGCCCAGAGGTCAAAAGCCAACAACAACAGGTCAGAAAAAATAGGAGGAAGGAGGCAAAAAGTTTGGGGATGTCCCTGTCAAAAAGCCAGGTCCAACAGTGGGGTATGGCCATACTCCCACCACAAATAAGTTGGGATAACATCTCTCTGCCTACTGGGGGGGTAGATGGAGTAATTACCCCCGATCCACTTCCCAGGGGGCAGAAAGTCCACCAGGTGCCAGGCAATTAAAAAAATAGAGGGGTGCGGGCTGCCAACTACTGTGGTCATGGTTATGCTCCCCCACCCCAACTGAAGGGGTAACAGTCTTTCAGCACCCCATGCAAACTAAAGCATCTCATCTTATTGGCAAACAAGAGGACATTTGATTATTTTGGATTTTGATTTTACATTTGGGCCAAGAGAGCTTGGTTAACTCCCAATATCGTCCATCTCAGAATGGTGAGCGGCTGTACTTTTTGGACTTTGGTACGCTGCCACCTAGAAAATTCTACTAGACCTAGACACATCTGAAAACTAAACATCTCAGTGAGTCCAGGGTGGTGTGCTTCACATGCACCCCACACCATTTTCTTACCCACAATACCCGGCAAACCTTCAACTTTGCTTGAAGTCATGCATTCTCCCTACATTTTTGAGATGGAACCTTCTGTAAACTGCAGGAATCTACAATATTCCTACCACCCAGCATTGTCGCATTTATAGCAATAAATGTTTTGGCCAACTTGTAAGCCTAAAAACGTTTATTTTCAAACTGCCCTTTTGGACCTGCTTTGGTTCCCCCTCAATTTGACATGTTTTTGGCCCTTCCCTGTAACAGTCACTTGGCCCACCTACGCAAGTGAGGTATCATCTTTACTGGGAGACCGAGGGGAATGTTGTGTGGGAGGAAATTTGTGCCTGTGTGGTGATCCTACACAGAAATGTGATTTATTTTAGCAAAAAGAGGTTTGCAGGGGATTTTGGGTAAGGAAACCCTGGGGGATCCATGCAAGTCACACCCCCCTGGACCCCCTCAGGTGTCTAGTTTTCAGAAATGTCTGGGTTTTGTAGGTTTCCCTAAATGGCTGCCGAGCCCATGACCCAAAACTCAGGTGCCCCCCTTGCAAAAAGAGGTATTTTTTTATACAGTATATAATTTTGATGTGTCTATGTTGTGTTTTGGGACATTTCCTGTTGCGGGCACTAGGCCTACCCATGCAAGTGAGGTACCATTTTCATTGGAATAGTCAAGGGAATGCTTGGTGGGAGGACCTTTGTGGCTCCCCTCAGATTCCAGGATTTGCAGCACCAAAATGTGAGGAAAAGGTGTTTTTTTATCCAAATTCTGAGGTTTACAAAGTATTCTGGGTGACAGCCCCACGAGTCACCCCAACCTGGATTTAACTAGGTGTCTAGTTTCCACAAATGTATAGGCTTGCTGGGTTTCCTTAGGTGCCTCCTGAGCTAGAGGCCAAAATCCACAGCTAGTCACTTTGCAAAAAAGACGTCTGTTTTCATTAGAAAAATGTGATGTGTCCACATTGTGTTTTGGGGCATTTCCTGTCGTAGGCACTAGGCCTACCCACACAAGTGAGATACCATTTGTATCTGGAGACTTGGGGGAATGCTGGATGGAAGGAAGTTTGTGGCTCATCTCAGATTCCAGAACTTTGCAGCATTGAAATTTGAGGAACAAGTGTTATTTCTTTTAGCCAAATTTCGAGATTTGCAAAAGATCCTGGGTGACAGAACCCAGTGAGAGCCCCACAAGTCGTCCCATCCTGGACTTCCCTAGGTGTCTAGTTTTAAAAAAATGCACAGGTTTGCTTGGTTTCCCTAGGTGCTGGCTGAGCTAGAGGCCAAAATCCACAGCTAGGCACTTTGCATGAAACACGTCTGTTTTTATTAGAAAAATGTGATGTATCCATGTTTTGTTTTGGGACATTTCCTGCTGCTGGCACTAGGCCAACCCACACAAGTGAAGTACCATTTTTATAGGGAGACTTGGGGGAATGCTGGGTGGAAGGAAGTTTGCGGCTTCCCTCAGATATCAGAACTTTCCATCACCGAAATGTGAGGAAAAAGTGTTTATTTGCCAAATTTTTAGGTTTGCAAAGGATTCTGGGTAACAGAACCTGGTGCAAGTCCCCCTAGTAACCCCATCCTGGGTTCCACTGTTTTAAAAAATGTACAGGTTTGGTAAGTTTTCCAGGTGCCAGCTGAGCTATAGCCCAAAATCCACAGCTAGGCACTTTTAAAAAAACACACCAGTTTTCAATGTAAAAATGTGATGTGTCCATGTTGCGTTTTGGGGCTTTTCCTGTCGCGGGCACTAGTCCTACCCACACAAGTGAGGTACCATTTTATTGGGCTACTTAGGGAAACACAGAATAGAAGAACAAGTGTTATTGCCAATTGTCTTTCTCTACATTGTTTCCTTTCAAATGTAAGACAGTGTGTAAGAAAGAAGTCATTTGAGAAATGCTCTTAAATTCACATGCTAGTATGGGGACACCCGAAATCAGAGATATGCAAATAACCGCTGCTTCTAAACCCCTTATCTTGTGCCCATTTTCGAAATACAAAGGTTTCCTTGATACCTATTTTTCACTCTTTATATTTCACCAAATGAATTGCTGCATACCCAGTATACAAAGAAAACCCATTGCATGGTGCAGCTCATTTATTGGCTCTGGGTACCTAAGGTTTTTGATGAACCTAAAAGCCCTATGTATCCCCACAAACCACAAGGGTCCAGCAGACGTAATGGTATATTGCTTTCAAAAATCTGCTAAAGCTGGAAAAAGTTATAGAAGAAAACATACACAGAAATGGTTGTTTTCTCAACTCAATTTCAATATTTTTTTATTTCAACTGTTACATTCTATAGGAAAACCTTGAAGGATCTACATAAATGACCCCTTGCTTAATTTAGAATTTTGTCTACTTTCCAGAAATGTTTAGCTGTCCGGCATACACAATTGTTTTTTTTGCACCCATTTCTGTCACTAACTGGAAGGGGTCTGAAAGCACAAAAAATAGTAAAAATTGGGTATGTCCCAGTTGAATGCCAAAACAGTGTTGAAAAATTTGGTTTCCTGATTCAAGTCTGCCTGTTCCTGAAAGCTGAGAAGATTGTGATTTTAGCACTGCAAACTTCGCAGGGAAAAAACATATTCTTTCTTCTGCAGCACTTTTTCCCATTTTTCCCCAAACCCCCAATTTTTACCTGTATTTTGGACACCTTCTTGGTCTCCTCCAGAGGAGTCCTCAAACTCGGGGTACTTTTAGAATCCCTAGGATGTTGGAAAAAAAGGACGCAAATTTGGTGTGGATAGCTTAAGTGGACAAAAAGTTATGAGGGCCTAAGTGCAAACTACCCCAAATAGCCAAAAAAGGCATGGCACAGAAGGGGGGGGGGCTGGCAGCGAAAGGGTTAAAGGAGAACAGCCCCCGCCTCCCAACACTTTCACATCATCATATGAAAAGCCTCAGGAAACACATACAATACATTTATTTTACAGTTTTTCAATGTTGGCAAACAATCCAAAAACTTTAAATAAGTAAGCACCAATTGATATTATTACTTTGAATTTGCATCTTTCCCTCTCTCTATAATTTCTTATCTCATTCCCTATTTTATTTGTTGTTTTTGTTTTTTCTCTCTTCTCTTTTAATTTCTCCTCCTCCATTTGTTTCCGTTGTAATTCATTCACATGCTTATAGCTCTTATATTCATTATCAAGGGTATAACCATATAATCCATCATGCCTTCTCTCAGTGCCCCAAAGCCCATCTGAGAGTTTATTTCCTTTTCTTTGTGAAATATCACATAAAGTCATCACTGGGCACTGTATGTAACCTCATCTCTTAAACTGGTTTGCCATTCAACATGTATGGACATAACTTCAAAATGCCTAGAATACACAAATTGGAAGGTATTTCCTTTTCCTTGTAAAGTACAGAATAAACTAATTACAAGGCACTATATTGACCTCAACCGATCAGACCTATGCACCATAAAACATGTATGAATGTAAGTTCAGAATAGGGAAATAGGGAAGAACCATAACATCTGACCATTCTTATGAAAAACCTCTCAGACAAGAAGGTATATCCAACCTTATGTAGACCACAAAGAGGCTCCACTCGTTCCTCAAGTGTAGTCATGTGCCCAAGATCATTCTGCACTTCCTGGGTTACTCTCTCACATATGCCTCTCTTAACAGGTCGCAAATAATGAAACTGATTTCTTCATAATTTATACATTGAGCCTCAGCATTAAAGTGTAATGTGTGGTTAAGTGCAGAATAGCGCAATTGCACTCACAAAGTATAGCAAGACATAGATAGATCCTGTCTTCATCACTAAAGTGCAATGTGCAATTATGTGCAGATCGCAAAAAATTTGCAAAATGCAAACAAGCACAATTGCACTCATAAAGTGCAGCAGTGTAAGACAGACATAAATATCCTCATCCCTAAGGTGATATATAGCTGCTAAATTCAACTACCCTAAATTTAAGCAGACACTTCATTGGGATTTTCATTGTAGAAGAATACCAGGAGACCAACTTGAGGGGATCAATTATAGTCTGAAACATAAGTCCAACCTATTTCATGTAATCACACTTACCAATCCACTTCAAATTTGCGCAGGAGGGGGATATCTCACATTTTCCCCACACTCAAGATGTCTTCATTAATAAGGTGCAATGTATGATCATGTGCAAATCGGAAAACATTTGCAAAATATAAACAAGCACAATTGCACTCATAAAGTGCAGCAATGTAATACAAACATAAATATCCTCAGCCCTGAGTTGATATACAGCTGCTAAACTCAACCATCCTAAATTTAAGAAAACACTTCATTAGATTTTCATTGTAGAGGAATACCATGAGACCTCCTTGAAGGGATCAGTTATAGACTGAAACATAAGTCCAAAATTTTTCATATACTCATACTTAAATGCCAATCCACTTCACAGTCGTACAGGAGAGGGATGTCTCAAATTTTTTGTCCATTCTTGAGATTCACTCCTTAGATAGTCCTTTATATAGTTATATGCAGGTTCCAGCAAAATTCAATGTTCAAAAACAACCCAAGGTGCCATAATGCTATATTTATCCAGGTAAGCTACTCAGTGCTGGACTATGAAATCAATTTAACAGTTTGTTCTTGCAATTATTTTCTTCAATCCACGTCAACTGAATAGATTCGGAGTCTCAGTAATTTTCTTCTTATATACTCAAGTTAAATACTGTGAGAAAACAGGGCTGATTGCAGAGGCCCCATAACTTTTTGCCCCCATTTTCCACTTTTTGCTGGTGTTTTCCTGACTTTAAAGGTGCCCTGGGTACTGCTAACCAGTCCCAGGGCCTGTGCTCTGTGTAAAATGGATATGCAAATTAGGCTAATTATAATTGGCTAAGTTAACCTACCTATAAGTCCCTAGTATATGGTAGGGCATGTAGGTTTAGGGACCACAGCATAGGTGGTGCACACCTAGGTGCATTGCTGAGGTGCCCAGTGTCATTTTAAAAGCAAGCCTGCCTTGCTGGCTGCTTTTAAATTAAAGTTAAATGCAAATTCGATTTTGGAATTAAAGGCACTTCCAAAGTCTTAAACTACCTTATTTTACATATAAGTCACCCCTAAGGTGTGCCCTATGTGCCCATAGGGCTGGGTGCCATGTAACTATAAGCAGGGACTTTATAAAAATAGATTTATAAGCCCTGGTGAGGTAAAAACAGCCAAATTCGTTTTTCCCTCATTGAAGTAAATGGCCTTCATAGGCTAGAATGGGCAGACTTTATTTTAAATTTTAAAGTCTCCTTAAATGTTACATACCAAGAATTTGGTATCAAATTGATTGTTGTAATAAATCCCACAACTTCCAGTTGTTGGATTTAATATAACTTGTCCAGGTAAAAAGTTTAGACTTTACCTAAAACGTTGCCAATTTCAGCTCTGCATTGTTTTTGCTGCTGTGCTCTGATTGGCCAGCCTGCAGCAGCTTCTGCCAGGCTGCCTTGATGAGGTGTGAAGTGGCCAGACTTCACACAAAGGAATGTGCTTGGGGGAGAGAATCTCCCCTCACCAGATGGTGAGGCTGGAAGGGGGAGGGCTGCCAAACTGGTCTTCAAAGGCAGAGAAGGACATTTGCAGCACCCAGCAACACCCCCACATCCTGCAACCCCAGACAGCTAGGTGCCCCCTTGATTAGATTAGGAGAGGGCAGGAGAGGGGTGTGTTTATGATTTTTAGCCACACCAGTGGGTGGGCTCAGCCAGATGTAACCTCCAAAAAACCGATTCATCCATGTTGGATTTTTAGAGACTGTTGCCTTCTGGGATGGATTTTTGCCACACTTCCCAGGAAGTGGTCATCACAGGGGGACGACCCTGTCCCTGATTGGAGAACCAGGGCCCCCCTGCTTTTCACCCAGGAGCAAGGATAAAACTGGCAGACCTGCACCCACACCTCAGATCCCCTCCAGAATTCAACAAGAAAGGAACTAAAGAAGAAGAAGGACTGCCCTGCTGGACCCCTGGCCTGCACCTGGACCCTGCACACAGAAGGACTGCACCAGCTGCACACTTGGGCTTCACCACAAGAAGGACTTTGCCTGGCTTCAACTGGTTCAAGGAGGGACTCCCTGTTTGCTACAGGTGAAAAATTGCTAAACCAGAGTCCCCTGCACCAACTCCTGAAGAAAGCAACCAGCTGACCACTGTCCAGTGGCCAAAAAGGAGTTTGCGCCAGGTGCATTCTGGGAGTTGAAGTCCGCACCCCCCAAGGACCATCACAGAACTTCTGGACCCTTGGGGTGAGCTGTGGACCCCAAAAGAACCTTAAAAGAACATCTGGGTGAAGCCCCAGAAGTTTGAAAAAGATTTGAGAATTTTTGGAAAAAAGCTCCAGAGAGGGACCGACCCACCGCGGAAATTCTAGCCGGCTTGCCTCAACCGCGACCCGGCCTGACTTCGTGGTTCGTCCCGGTAAAGAAAAAAATCCAAAAAAGAGACTAAGTCCGAACGTAAAAAGTTGACCGGGACCTCCCAGCCATCGTATCCGAGAAGGGCTCCATGGACGTCGGATCAAGATCCAGGTTTACCCCGGTCGAAGGATTTTCATCTCGAAAAAACGACTAAGTCCGAAGGTAAAAGTCTCCACCGAGGAAACCCACATCGCGTATCCGGACAAGGGCTCCAGGAGGTCGGATTCAACTGGCAGGTTCGTCCCGGTGAAGAAAAACTTCAAAATAAAGACTAAGTCAGAAGGTAACTTTTTAACCGAGGCCTCCCGCGACCTGTAGCCGAGCAGGGCTCCATCGCGGTCGGCCTGAAAGTTTGACTTTGCCCCGGTCGAGGTGCAACCAGATGACCCGATTGGCGCTTTTTGTTTCTAAGCGCTAGAAAAGTAATAATTCTTTAAAAATTCATATCTCCGGTTCCCCTGAACCGATTTTAATCGTTTTTGTGTCATTTTAAAGATAAAAATATAAACTATTTTTATAAATTGGTTTTGGATTTTTAAACTGTTTCCTGTGTTTTATTTAATTACTGTTTTGTGATATTTGAATGCTTTACACTTTGTCTCCTAAGTTAAGCCTTGACGCTCGTTGCCAAGCTACCAAGGGTTGAGCTGGGATTAATTTACTGAGACCTAACTGTACCTACGTGGAGGTTAGTGGCTTGTTGCTAGGTGTAGGTACCTACCTGCCCTACCAAGAACCCATTTCCCAACAAATACACATGGAGTTCAGCATCTGCATTTAGGGCCCAGGGTGCCTTTGTGCCTATCTTAATGATTGTTCTTGCAATGATTTTCTTCAATCCACGTCAACTGAATAGATTCGGAGTCTCAGTTCTCTTCTTCTTATATACTCAAGTTAAATACACATGGAGTTCAGCATCTGCATTTAGGGCTCAGGGTGCCTTTGTGCCTATCTTAATGATCCATCTAGATTCCGCTTTCTGCATTGCTAACTCCTGACTATCTCGTCTGGGTGATTTCCATATTTTCCGTAATCCATAATAGCAAAGCTGGGACATATTTCCTCCATGGCATTCCAAGATGTCTTTAGCCATGACATATCCAAAATCCCTATTGGTAATTGCTCTCGGATGTTGTAAGATACGTAATTTTAGTTTATTCATAGTGCTTCCTATATATTTTTCCCACATGAGCACTCCAAAATGTAAGCCACAAACGTTGTTTCACATGTTAATCTTTCTCTAATTTGATCAGTGTCACCATTTTGTAGCATAAATGATGTCCTGTTTTGTCCATAGCTGCAAGCTTTGCAGCTGGAACAAAGCCAAAAGCCTATATATATATATATATATATTTATATATATATATATTCACTTAAAAAATCAAAAGTTACATGGGCGTGCCCCCGCCGTGTACAGTTTTTCAATCACAGATACCTTAGGACATGAGTTATAGTAAGCATGCCCGTCATTCTTGTTACGCATGGAAAGTTTTGGGGTGATCGATCAAGCGGGCTGAGAAAAAACGGCGGGTCAAAAAAGTTGTGTTTCCCATGTTAATTCCCATAGGACCTTTAGACACATCTACAGCCAGAACCGCAGGATGGAATTATTCCAAATTTGGCAGAAAGCTAGCTTTCGGTATGCAGATCATGCTTTCACTTATTTGGTATAAATCTGTTCAGTAATTCTTGAGATATTAAAGGGAAAATAAATTCGTATATCTCTGGCTGTGATGACTTCGCAAATATTTTGTAAACATTTAGCGAAATTCGTGAGTAACTCACGAAATTCATGAATGTCTCATGAAGACGCATGCAAAAAGAAGCGTTGCAATTGGCTGACTGCAGCCTGACTACAAAGTTGCGGCCACCATTTTATTTCACAGGACACTGTCCCAGGGGTGAAAAGTCAAAATGAAAGTGGCATAAGGGATCAGGGTGAAGGTACCCTGACCACAGGTGTGTGATATAGGTGACCTTTAGGGGCAAATTATGAGTTTAAAATATTTTGCATCACCATGCACGATATTCAAGAAAATTCGCAAATTTTCATGATTTATTCCCGAATCTTGAAACACTTGAAAGAAAAAACACAGACATTCATACATCAAGTCATTCATTCAGACATGCACTCAGAGACTCATGTGCCCACTCACATACCCACTCAGACTTCCACACCCACTTTCAGACCCACGGCCAAAGGTTGTGCGTGGTGTGGGGTTGGGTTTGACTGCAAGGCCTGGCTGCAGGCCAGAGCCTGCGACCAACCCCGGGTGTGCACGTCCAAAGGCGGGTTTTGGATAAAATGTATAGTAATTAAAATTGCTTTACGTTTAAAAAAACATAGAACTTCACAGAAAAAAACAAAGGTTACAGGGACGTTATAGTTAGGTTCTGAATTTACTCATATAAAACCATAGAAATTCAGCAGTTATAGTTAAGCTCTTTTAAGTAACGTAGGGCCAGATGTAGCAAGGGTTTTGCGAGTCGCAAATGGCGAAAAACGCCGTTTGCGACTCGCAAAAGCCACTTTGCTATGTTGAAATGCATTTTGCGAGTCGGATCCGACTCGCAAAATGCATTTCCGAATCGCAAATAGGAAGGGGTGTTCCCTTCCTATTTGCGATTCGCAATGGTATGCAATTCCGGTCGCAAATGGAGTCGCAGTTACCATCCACTTGAAGTGGATGGTAACCCATTCGCAAACGGGAAGGGGTCCCCATGGGACCCCTTCCCCTTTGTGAATGGACCCCAAAACATTTTTTCAGGGCAGGGAGTGGTCCAAGGGATCACTCCCTGCCCTGAAAAAACCGAAACAAAAGGTTTCGGATTTTTTGAAATGCAGCTCGTTTTCCCTTAGGGAAAACGGGCTACATTAAAAAAAAAAAAAAAAAACTGCTTTATTTAAAAGCAGGTCGCTAACATGGAGGCCTGCTGACTACAGCAGGCCTCCATGTTAGCGAGTGCCTATACTCGCAATGGGGTCGCAAACTGCGACCCACCTCATAAATATTTATGAGGTGGGTCTTTGTGACCCCATTGCAAGTTGCAGAAGGTGTCTGAGACACCTTTCTGCATAGCAAATTGCGACTTGCAATTTGCGAGTCGCACGGACTCGCAAATTGCAAGTCGCAATTTGCTTTCTTCCTGCATCTGGCCCTACAACTTGCGCCTGAAGGAAACTGTAACTCGCGGCTTCGCCATGCACAGCTAATTAATCCACATATTATATAATTGATGAGATCTTGTGTGGCATCTTTAATATCACTGCAACATTAGCGATAAAATTATTGATAAGGAAACTGTGCATGGGAAGGGCACAAGTTATAGTTACCTTGGGACGCAGGTCAACATCAACTTCTCATCGGATACACTAAGCCTCCACTCGTCCACATTGAAAACCATACCCTAAATCAGTTATTTGGGTTTTACATCTCTCTTTGAAGACCGACTTAAAACCATAGCTCAAGAGTTTCAAAGTTAAGATGTCTTCTGCTGAAGATAGAAGAGAATGGAAATGCAGGATGAAGAAGACTTACCACTTCCAAAGAATTTCTCTGTTTGAAACATTTTCTCCATCCCTTCAGGAGAAAAGAAAGATGTTCCTGAAAACCATAGATAAAAACACATATCACAGCATAAGAGAGAGGGAAGGTGGTGCACCACTATCAGCAGCTGGATCATCTGTGGGGATGTTACCTTTTGACCAGATGGTTATCATCTCCTTTGTTTCAAACTAGAAGACATGGTCATGCATTGTAGCATATGGCATATGCCAGTTATACTAAAAATGTAATCTCTTGGCCAGTTTATGAATGCTGTCAACAAGCATAAGTATTTTTCACCTCACAGTTCCATCTTCCATTCCTCTTTAAACACAAGTAGACCTCTGAAAAGCAGATATATAATACATTTACCTTTACATTACATGCTATTTCATTGCATACTGTAACCAAGTGAGTAGCTATATAAGTGATTATGTCATTGTATAACAGGCTGTCTAAGTGTCTGAGTATGGGTGTATACATTTGATTGTGAGTGGCTGGATGGGTTGGTGACTGGGTGTGTCAATGATTGAGTGTATATGTGAGTGGATGTATCACTGCCTCTATGGGTGTAACTAGCTGTGTGGGTGACTGGGTGTGTTAGTGACTGTATGGGTGTCTAAATAGGTATGTAAGTGGATGCATGGTTTGTTAACTGGCTGTGTTAGTGGGTGTTTGGGTGTGTAACTATGTGTGGAGGTGGCTCTGTCAGTGTTGGATACGTAGGGGTTGTGGGGGCATGTGAGTGGATGTGTAAGTGCCTCTGTAGCTGTCTGACTGGGTTTGTGAGTGGCTCTATCTGTAACGTTGAGTATAACTGGGTGTATGGGTGTGTACGTTCATGTGTAGCTGACTATCTGAGTGCTGGGCCTATGAACAGCTGTGTAGTTGTGTGGGTGGGTGTGACAGTGCCTCTTTGGGTGTGTGATTGACTATGTAAATGGATGAAGATGTGGGTAAACGGGTGAGTAAATGGATTTAGGGGTATGTGACTGAGGTTATCACTGACTATCTGGGCATATGATTAGTGGGTAAATAAATTATTTTGCAGGAGAGTAACTGGGTGTGTAAGTGGGTGCAAATTGCATACTATTAATTTACATACTATAAGCATGCACCCACATCTAATTATGAACACATTCACTCACTTGTCTCAATAGAACAAATATATTTTCAGTGTAGAAATTCCTTTTCCTACTTTGCTGCTCACATTTGTTTTACTTAATGTTCTCATCTAATCTCCCTTCTATTTTGCCTTTCATTGTAGTGTCTAGAAGCTACACATTTTCTTTCAGCCTATATACACTCATAGGTTGTTTTAAATATAGTTTTTTATAGTACCATGTAATTCACATACCTGTAAGCTCTTTTTGCTGTTGTGCAACGTTTATGTTAATTTCTGTTAACATCTGATTTCCACCGCAAATCTCAGGTCAGAAATATGGCAATCCTCCTCCCCTTTCAGTAGAAAAGTACCAATAATGGCTACCCTTCCAACTGTGCTCTCACTCAATCTGCTGTACTTAACAAATCACAGACTTCCTTTCATCTTTTTATTTTTATACCACGTAATGGTCACTATTTGTTAGCCCTTTCCATGTATCCTGTGAAGAAGCCCAATTTTCTAGTTTTTTTTTGTGAATCCACTGATCCACTGTGGGGCTCAGCACAGCCCCTCCCCATGGTTGATGGTAGATTCACGGATCCACTCCACACCCCGTAAAAGCATTCAACAATCTGCTGTCAATTATTTTCACTTATATGTTACTTTGTAAAATAATGTCAACTACAAGACATACACTCCCTAGTGGTCAATTTCTGTACACATGTCTGCTTTTCAATTTTATACTGAAGTCGCTTTTGTTCCCTTCCCCCACACTCTTTTAGCTCCATTTCCACAGTAACCATGTCTCCAATAGTCTCTGCCTACCAGTAGTCCAAAAGTTCTGTAACACTTGTGGTTGACTATTTGCAATTCCAAGCATATCCTAAACAACATAACATTTTTTATTTTACAAAAGCCAATCACAGAGTTAGTTAGTTTTATTTGAAAAAGTCACTTCCAAATTTTATTTCCCTGCACATCATCTAATCAAATATGCTCATTCATAATTTAGTTGCTGTCCACCATTTTAACTACCTTTCATCTTCAAATCTACATCATTCTGCTGCATCCGTTTCCTGTGTGCTATACATGCTTATCTCCGAAATGATCAGAGTCTGGATTATGGGCCATAGTTTTGTATTTTGGGCCAGAGAGAGTGCTAGGTACTTAGGTTCGCATAGTGTACACATTACTTGGGTTGGCCAGAGAGGGTTAAAGTGGCATCAACTGTTGCATTTGCTTGAAAACATTGCAAATTATCAACATCCAGACCTCATGCCTGTGCAATGTGGGTTCAATGACCTAGGTACAAATACTGGGGTAGGACTGGAAATGAAGGATACCTTTGGTAAATTAATGTCACTTTTCCACACATACTGCCTTGGTGTTCTCTAACATTTGCCAAAGACAGAGGGGGCAGTGGGCAACCAAATTGTGTACACAGATAAAGACAGCCAAGAAACATGTCTATAAAACTGTTTCTGTATTCCTCCAAGACCACAACATGGGCTCTATATACCTTAACAATTTACACTTTGATATGTACAGAATACATAAAACAGAGACTATTTCACAGACGGAGGCAACAGAGTGTTCCTCAACAACTTAATCATCTACACATCATAAACACAAAGACTCTTTTCAGAGCCAACCCTCTTCCTAAAGACTGGTTCTTTCTATTTTCAAATACTTTTTTTTAGTTTCTCACTGGGATCAGGAGATCCACCAGGTATTCCCAGCCAAATAAGGAGTTTAACAGTTATATTGTGGGAGAATCCACAATGGATCTGCAGCTCTGATGTTGCTGTATGGGTGTATGAGTGGTTGAATAAGTACCTGGTGGGTCTTTGAATAGGGGTGTAAGTGGCTGTATCAGTGTGTACAAGGCTGTGAGAGTGTGTGAGTACATGTGTGAGTACCTGTGTGGGTCTGTGAGTAGTGTGTGAGTAATTTCCTGAGTCTCTAAGTGAATTAATCAATGACTGTATGGGTGTGTGAGTCAGTGTGTGATTGACTGTATGAATCTGTGAGGTGGTGTGGTAGTGGCTTTGTGGGTCTGTGAGTGGGTGTGTGAATATGTTAGTAGGTGTATTAGTGTATGTGTGAGTTACTGTATGGGTCTTTGATGGTGTGGTAGAGGTCTGGTGGGTGCGTGAGTGGGTGTGTGAGTGTGTGAATGGGTTTGTGAGTGGCTGTAATGGTGTGTGACTGGGTGTGCAAGTGGTTGTATGAGTGTGTGACTGTGTGAGAGGGTGGGTGTGCTAGTGGTTGTGTGGGACTGTGAGTGAGTGTGTGTACAGGTATGTGAGTGGGTATGTGAGTGTGTGAATGGGGGTGTGAGTGGCGGTGTGGATGTGTGAATGGTGATTTAGTGGGTTTCTGGTTCTGTGAGTGTGTGTGTGTGAATGGGCATGTGAGTGGGTGTGTGAGTAGCTCTCTGGGTCTCTGAGGGGTGTGGAAGTGGTTTTGTGGGTCTGTGAGTGGGTCTGCGAGTTTGTGAATGAGCTTGTCAGTGGGTGTGTGAGTGTATGAATGGGTGTGTGAGTAGGTGTGTCTGAGGCTGTGTGGGATTGTGTGAGTGGGTCTTTGAGTCTGTTAGTGGGTGTAAGAGTGACTGTGTGGCTCTGTGACTGAGTGTGGTAGTAGTTTGGTGGCTGTATGAATGGATGTGTGAGTATGTTAACGGTTGGGTGAGAGGGTGTGTGAGTGGCTGTATGGATGTGTGACTGGTTGTGTGAGTAGTTGTATGGGTGTGTGAGTGTGTCTCTGAGTGGGTGTGGGAGTTGTTTTGTGGATCTGTGAGTGACTGTTAGTGTGAGGATGGGTGATCCAGTGGCTGTGTGGGTCCCTGAGGGACTGGTGTAGTGGTTTGGTTGGTGTGTGAGTGTGTGTTAATGGGTGTGAGTGTGTGGATAAGTGGTTTTGTGGGTCTGTAAAAAGGTGTGATAGTGGTTTTGTGGGTCTGTGAGTGAGTGTGTGAACAAGTTTGTCATTGGGTGTAGTAGTGGTTTTGTGGGTCTGTGAGTGGGTGTAAGAGTGTATGAATGAGTATGTGAGTGGGTGTGTGAGTATGTGAATGGGTGTATGAATGGGTGTGTAAGTGGCTGTGTGGGTCTGTGAGCTGATGTGGTAGTGGTTTGGTGGGTGTGTGAATGGGTGTGTGAGTTGGTGGTGAGTGGTTGTGTTGGTCCGTGAGTGGATGTGGTAGTGGTTTTGTGGGTCTGTGAATGAGTGGGTGAGTATGTGAATGAGTGTGTCAGTGGGTATGTGAGTGTGTGAATGGGTGTGTGAATGGGTGTGTGAGTGGGTGTAGTGGTGGTTTTGTGGGTCTGTGAGTGGGTGTGTGTGTGTTAATCAGTGTGTGATTGAGTGTGTGAGTGAGTGTGACAGTGGTTTTGGGGGTCTGTAAGTGGGTATGTGAGCATGAGAACGAGTGTGTGAGTGGGTGTGGCAGTGTGCGAATGAGTGTATGAGTTGGTGTGGCAGTGGTTTCTTGGTGTGTGAGTGAGTGGGTCTGTGAGTCAAATGTATTTTGTTAAATTGGGGTCTGGATCCACGGATCCATCACATATTTATACAGGGGGCCAGTGCTGAGCACCACAGCGGATCCACAGACCCCAGGCACCCCAAAAAACATTTGTGGACAATTTCTTGCCCATGAGAGAGGTCTCGCTAAGATTCCTTGCACAGTCCTATTGGGTCAGAATACCTCTATACTGACCCCTTCTATCCAATTTTATTTTTATCCCCCTCCCCCCACTTGGGAACTGTGTCCTAATTCATAAAATGGCAGCTGCAACTTTCCGGCCAGGTTGCAGCCACCCAATCACGGCATTGCTCTTGTTGTGTAGATCTGCATCTCTAGATATACATAAATCTTTTTTCTTTAACCCGTTCTGTGCCAGGGATGTAATGGTTACGTTCACTGGCACAGTGCTCCTGTGCCGAGGACGTAACCATTACGTCCTGGCACATGAGCTCGGAGGGAGGGCTTCTCTTCCACCACCTCAGTGGAGGGATGAAAGGGGAAGCCCTTCCACTTCCACCCCGACCCCCAGTGACATTTGATGACGTCAGCGCGCGATCGAGCGCTGACCTCATCAGAGGCCACCTCCCATCACGCTGGAAGCTCAGCTACCAGCGCAATCGGAAGAGAAATGCAAAGTATTTCTCTTCCGATCATGTGATGGGGACCTGAGATGCTTCAAAGGGAAGGAAAGGAATTTCCTTCCCTTTGAAGTCTCTCAGAGCATTTCAGCAGCCAGATCGTGAAGCGATCTGGTTGCTGAAATGCCCACTAGACACCAGGGATTATTTCAAATAAGGAAATTGCCATAAGGGGAGCGACCCCTCGGGAAAGGGTCGCTCCCGGGGGGGGGGGGATTTTTTTAAAGGCCTTTTCTGCCCCCTCAGGGGGCAGATTGGCCTATTGTTATTAGGCAGAAACCTCTAGGCGCCAGGGATACATTTTCTTTTGTAGTTTTTTAGAGGTGGGGAGCAACCCCTTAGGCAAAGGTCGCTCCCCTAGGGGGGAAATATATTTAGGCCTTTTCTGCCTCCCTTGGGAGCAGAGAGGCCAATGTTTATGGAGCCAATCTGCCCCCAAGGGGGGCAGAAACCACTAGACACCAGGGAGTTTTTTTTTTTTTAAGGTGAAGTTCACACAAGGGGAGTGACCCCTTATGCAAGGGTCGCTCCCCGGGGAGGACAAATTTATTTTAGGCCATTTTTGCCCCCCAGGGGCGACCAACCTATTGTTATGAGGCCGATCTGCCCCCTGGGGGGCAGAAACAACTAGACACCAGGGATTTTTTTTTTATATAGACCCTTAGGCAAGGGCTGCTCCCCAGGCGGGCAAAATATTTTTAGGCCTTTTCTGCCCCTCGGGGGCAGATCGGCCTATTATAATTAGACCGATCTGCCCCTGGGGGGGGGCAAAAAACCCTAAACACCAGGTGATATATTTTTGTTTCTGTTTACTTTTGCTTTTTACATATATGGGGAGCGACCCGTTAGGCAAGGGTCGCTCACCATGGGGGCACATTACTGTTGGCCAATTTTTTAAATGCCCATCTGCCCCAAGGGGGGCAGAAAGCCCACCAGAGACCAGGGAAGATTTTTTTTTCAAAAAAAGAGGGTGGGGGTATGGCCATACCCCCACCTCAAATAAATGGGGCCAAAGTTGTTCTGCCCACCAGTGGGCAGATGGGGAAATGACTCCTGATCCATACCCCAGGGGGGCAGAAAGTCTACTAGATGCCAGGAAATAAAAAATAAAAATAGTGGGGTGGTGGCTACCAACCAGTAAGGGCCTGGTTATGTCCCCACCCCAACTGAAGGGGATAACAGTCTTTCAGCTCTCCCCCGCACACTAAAACATCTTATCCCATGACAAGCAAGAGGACATTTCATTATTGTGGGTTTTGGTTTTACATTTGGGCCATGAGAGCTTGGCTAACTCTCAAAATCGTCCCACTTGGAATGGTTAGGGCTGCATTTTATGGACTTTGGGACGCTGCCATGTAGAAAAATCCACAAGACCTAGACACATCTGAAAACTAAACATCTGGGTGATTCCAGGGTGTGGTGCTTCACATGCACCCGCACCATTTTCTTACCCACAATGCCCTGCAAACCTCCAACTTTGCTGCAAACCTCCAACTTTGCTGGAAATCACATATTTTTCCCACAATTTTGTGATGGAACCTTCTGGAATTTGCAGGAATCCACAAAATTCCTACCACCCAGCATTGTCTCATCTATACTGATAAAACATCTGCTGCACTTGTCAGCCAAAAAATGTTTTTTTTCCAAACTGCCCTTTTGGACCCGCTTTGGTTCGCCCTCAATTTCGACATGTTTTTGGCTCTTCTCTGTCACAAGCCCTTGGCCCACCTACACAAGTGAGATGTCATTTTTACCAGGAGACTGAGGGGAACGTTGGGTGGTAAGAAATTTGTCCCGGTGTGGTGATCCTACACAGGAATGTGGGAAAATTGTGATTTTTTTGCTAAATTTGAGGATTCCTGAGGATTCATTGGGGGATCCATGCAAGTCACACCTCCCTGGACTCCCTCTGGTGTCTAGTTTTCAGAAATGTCTGGGTTTAGTAGATTTCCCTAGCTGGCTGCTGAGCCCAGAACCAAAAACGCAGGTGCCCCCCACAAAAACAGGTAGTTTTGTATTTGATAATTTTGATATGCCCAGATAGTGTTTTGGGGCATTTCCTTTTGCGGGCAGTAGGCCTACCCACAAAAGTGAGGTACCATTTTTATCAGGAGACTTTGGGGAACGATGGATGGATAGAAATTTGCCCCTCTCAGATTCCAGAATTTTTTGTCACCGAAATGTGAGGAAAACGTGTTTTTTTAGCCACATTTTGACGTTTGCAAAGGATTTTGGGTAACAGAACCTGGTGAGAGCCCAGAAAGTCACCCCATCTTTGATTCCCCTAGGTGTCTAGTTTTCAAAAATGTGCAGGTTTGGTGGGTTTCCCTACGTGCCATCTGAGCTAGAGGCCAAAATCTACAGCTAGGCACTTTTGCAAAAAACATGTCATATTTTAATGTAAACATGTGATGTGTCCATGTTGTGTTTCCTGTCGCGAGCATTAGGCCTACCCACGCAAATGAAGTGCCATTTTTATTGGGACACTTGGGGGAACACAGAATAGCAAAACAATTGTTATTGCCCCTTTGTCTTTCTCTACATTTTTGTCCTTCCAAATGTAAGGCAGCGTGAAAAAAATACGTCTATTTGAGAAATGCCCTGTAATTCACATGCTAGTATGGGCACCCTGGAATTCAGAGATGTGCAAATAACCACTGCTTCTCAACACCTTATATTGTGCCTATTCTGGCAATACAAAGGTTTTCTTGATATCTATTTGTCACTTTTTATATTACAGAAAATGAATTGCTGTATACCCAGTATAGAATGAAAACCCATTGCAAGGTGCAGCTCATTTATTGGCTCTGGGTACCTAGGGTTCTTGATGAACCTACAAGCCCTATATATCCCCGTGACCAAAAGAGTCGAGCAGACGTAACGATATATTGCTTTTAAAAATGTGACATCGCAGGAAAAAGTTACAGAGTAAAATGTGGAGAAACATGGCTGTTTTTTTCACCTCAATTTCAATATCCTTTTATTTCAGTTGTTTTTTTCTGTACGAAACACATGTAGAATCTACACAAATTACCCCTTGCTGAATTTAGAATTTTGTCTACTTTTCAGAAATGATTATCTTTATGGGATCCAGCATTGGTTTCACACCTATTTCTGTCACTAACTGGAAGGAGACTAAAAGCACAAAAAATAGTAAAAATGGGGTATGTCCCAGTAAAATGCAAAAATTGAGTCCCTTTCACCAGTGCCTGGCTGCATTGTTAAGGGGAGGGGGAACAGATTTCCTTTGGGAAACATTTTTGGGCGGGGGGACACCATTCCATGGGTCTCGGCTATGTTGTCAAGGAGGTGGGGGCATGTGACCCCTGTCCCTTGGCCGTTTTCAGCTTAGGGGACCCCATAACATGGAGCCCTGCTGCATTGGAAAGGAGATGGGGGAACAGGGCTTATCTGCCCGGTCTAATTTCGGTCCCAGCGACCACATCCATGTAGCCTGGCTGTATTTGGAAAGACGGAGGGCAGCCCTCGTACTAGGAACCTCATCTCCTGGGGTCTGGTCGTATGTGCAGAGGAGAGGAGGGCCATGCGGTTCCCTTCCCTGAGCCATTGATCACCCAGGGGACTCCATCTCCCAGGGCCGGTGCATAGACTATGTCCCAGGATGCCCACCCCGGGGACACAGCAGTTTCCCTGCCAGCACCAGTGCGGGCAGGGAAAGCTTTGTTTGCTCTCGCTTGATGGGAGCAATTTCAAATCTCTGCTAAGCGAGTCCAAACACCATGTCTGCTCCCATCTACCGGGAACTTGAAAAATGCTCCTGCCCACTGAGAGTGGACTTTAGATCTAAATATTGATCCCATTCTCAGGGAGCAGCATTATTAGATGCTTCCTGCAGGCGGGAATAATGCTGGCTCCTGCTGGATGCAGGGAGCAGGTTTGGGCAGCGGGGCCTTGGGGCTCCCCCCACAATTTCCAATGATAGTATGGTGGATGCCCTGGGTGTGCACCAGTGCACCCACTATTTGTTGGCTGGGCCCCCAGGGATGGGTTTCCCGGGGTTGAAATTGAAATGTATAGGACTGGGCCCCTAAGGCCAACCCTCACATGAAGCCAATCTCACTCTGCGCAGGGCCTTCAGCCATGTGACTTACAATTTCCTTATAATGTACGGCAGGGGTACTTTATTCTTACTACTGTCAGGTTTTATTTTCTTCATTACATCTAACTCTTCAAGTTGTCAAGCTGTCATCTTCAAAAATCATCAAGTTAAACTAAGGATCTTGTGAACCTGAGAGTATAGCTAAGTTATTGTCTGTGGAGATAGAAGATTAGAGTTTTAGACTAGGCTACTCACTTTACCAAATTCTGTGATACTAGACAAATGAGGGCTGCTGTGTCCCAGCTGGAGGTGAGGGCTGCTGTGTTCCAACTGAAGGTGAGGGCTGCTGTGTCCCATCTGGAGATGAGGGCTGCTGTGTCCCAACTGGAGGTGAGGGCTACTGTGTCCCAGCTGGAGGTGAGGGATGCTGTGTCCCAGCTGGAGGTGAGGGCTGCTGTGCACCAGCTGGAGGTGAGGGCTGCTGTGTCCCAACTGGAGGTGAGGGCTGCTGTGTCCCAGCTGGCGGTGAGGGCTGCTGTGTCCCAGTAGGAGGTGAGGGCTGCTGTGTCCGAGCTGGATGTGAGGGCTCCTTGCCCACTGCTGTTGGAGGAGGCCTCTTGCCTCTTTTAGTTTGTGGAGTGGGAACCTTCCCTTTCCTGGGTGCTGTAGTGGGATCCTTCCCTCTCTTGGGTGGTGGAGTGAAATCCTTCCCTCTCTTGGATGGTGGAGTGTTATCCTTCCCTCTCTTAGGTGGTGGAGTGGGATCCCTCTGTCTCTTGGGTGTTGGAGTGGGATCCTTCCCCCTCTTGGGTGGTGGAGTGGGATCTATTCCTTTCCTGCCTCCACATCGTGGCCAGTTCCTTTCAGCCAGCAGGATATCACAACTAAGTTCATCCCAAATTTGGATATTTAAATCATAAACCCTGTAGGGTGGTCTCAACTGCAATGAAATTGCTAGTTGCTGTCGCTTCCAGATGATCTTTCAGACTCTAGTGACATATTGTGACCTCTGCTGTACTGTCTAACAGTGTCACTGTCCACGTCTTGTTCGTCAGCAATGTTCTCAAATATACTGGCATTTTTAATTGACAGTGCTGCCACTTTTTTCTTTTTAAACTGTGTTTTTTGTTGTGGGGACTTTCCTTCTTTTTTGTCTGAAGACTGTGGTGAGTCTTTCTTCTGTTTCACGTATTCAGGACGTTAATCAGGGCGGCCTCTTCTCTCGCTACATCTGTCCGGTGCATCCTGAAAGGAACGATAGGGACGGGAATCAGTATATCTGTCACAAGCTTTTATATTTTCTCTATTTCTGAGAGTGTATCTCCTATTGGAGTTCTCCGGGTGTGAAGAATCTGCTCTCTGATTTTGTCTATCTTTAAATTGTTTTTGCTTATCCCAGCGCTTTTTAGAACCCTCCTGTGCTTGTTTAGTACCTTTCTTAGGGGTGGTACTCTGTAATTTGATCTTCTATTTCTTGGCTCCCAAACTATCCCGTCCTATATTGGTATAGGTGTCGGAAATCATTTTCGGTGGCTCTTTCTCCCGGTCCAAATGTGGAATCACTCAGAGACGCTGGCATATAGCCAGTGCTACCGCTTCCCCTTTGATATTACTTAGTATTATTGAGGAGACAGCGTCGAAGTTACGCATTAATTTCATCCCGCAATCTAGGGCTGGTGCAGCCTGTGCTCATTCTGTATTTGTTTTAACACTTCCGGCAAATTGGCAAGTGTCGGGGTACCATGTGTGGTAGTATAAATTGCAGAAAATACTTTACCCTAGGTGGCACAGTTATCCACAGAGGGAACCATCCCAAAGGGCAAGCACATTGTGAGAATTCTATGTTTCTCCTGTGGTCCCGTATGGGGAAACACAGCTTTCAGCTGATTTGTTGTCTGGGCTATCCAGAACGGTATTTTCTCTCGTTCTGTGGGTACCTTACCCATGATAGTATGTACTGTTTGTGGATTAATCCCAGTAGTCAGTTGATATCCAGCAGGTACTGGCAGTGCTGGACACACTGGTGTAGTGTTCAAAGTTCACATTACGAACTGAACAAGTCATCTGTAAAGTGTTACTAATTCAAGGTATAAGTTTCACAGGTCTGATGGCTGTATATTTTGTATACCTGGGTGAGGTGTGTATGTGGAAAACATAGACCACGTTGGTCCATCATTACCTAAGGGATCTAATCTCACTGGTTGTATTACATGTGATAGTGCGCCATTAAACCATTTCTGTTGTTCTTGATAAGTAATTGGAATCTCAAGAAACTGGTATGCTTGTTACCGTATGTGTAGAATGTAAATGATCTTTGGTCTTCCTCAGGAAAGGTGACCCAAGAGTAGGATGTTTCAGTTTGTTAAGCTTCATTAGCTTCTACTATGAATGTGATATCCCCACCCTCATCTGTTAAGCCATGCGCTACTAGGTGTGGTGTTAACGCTTGTCTAGCATTCTCAGGAATACCTGTAGCGTTAGCCATCTTGTATAATGGGTATAAGAGAAGGAACACCAAATGAGGAGAAAAGCCCTTTTATGAGTTCGAGCTCAAAGAACCTACATCCTAATTATGTGCTCCCTGTTCAGCTGAGGAGGATCTTCTGCAAGACCACAGATGTTTCCGTATAATGGTACCTAGGGTTCCTGCTGTATGTGAGACAGTGATAGTCAGGGTATCCGTAAATCAGTGCCTAAACACCATCGTTGGTGGCACCATGTCGTAGTTTGACACTTGCTCTAGGCAAGGCTGCTAGTTTAAGGATGCCATTACTTATGTTTGTAGGCGACTATGCCAGTCCTACAATAAGTCGCAAATGTCGTCCCAACCCTCCCGGCTCACAAGCAGCACCTCACCAAAAACCCAAACAGTAAAAGGTGATTTGTGCCAGCATTTACGCGTGGACTCAAGAGTGTGACATCTCAGGGAGTGTCATGGTTAAACGGAGATTACCCCTTTCTCACGTAAAGACCATGTATCAATCAAACACAGGCAATGAAGAAGATGCAGTAAGTTTCAATAGGTTTTATTTAGCAAAACTGCAATCTGCAATAAGTTGCATGGGCTGCAATGATAAGGATAATGAACAGTGCAAGAAACAGAATGGTAAAGATAAGAGTCATTAATACAAAGACCCCCATCATCTTACAATAACATGAAATGACATGAGATGTGAAATATGTCCTCATACCATATCATATTGAGCCTTACCTCTAATCTAAAAGAGAGCTAGGTATGGTAAACCTAATCTGCTAATGCCACATCCATGAGAAGAGCCCCCCACCCTTGTTACTTTGAAATGAGGTCTCTAGCTCAGACTTAGGGACACAAAGACTGGGTCAGCGTCAAGGCGACGTGCAGCATCAATAGCAGCGATGGCATCTGGTTGGAATCGGTTTGACTGTCTGTTTAAGCGAGGAGTATTTATGCAGATCTGCTTGGACCCCTGACGTAGGGCTGTTCCTAAACAATAGTTAACAAGACATGCTTGGGATGGTAATTTATGTAAACAATTCCCTCAAAAGCGTGAAGAGGGAAAGTACCTAATGTGAACACGTACAGTTTGTTTACCTTTGTAGCCTGATATTGACGCCTTAGCGAGGTGGAACTGATAACGCAAAACTTAAACATGGGCCTAACTAAAAACAAGGCAGCCATCTCAAAAGAGTTAATTAAATGAATGTGCTAAAACAGAGCAAGCTAAGTAGGATAAAAGTCACTAGGTGATGGAGCACAAGTCTGCAAGCCAAAGGCTAAGCTAACTCCTGTATCCCATTCAAACAAACTAGGATTCACTACAGATGAATGATGTGCGTAATGAGCTGAGCTGCCGATTTCAGAGCTGGGAGAACTAGGTTTACATCTCGTCCTTGGTGTCTTGCTCAACATCCTATGATTCTGGGTAAATCACTTAGGGGGTCATTCTGACCCCGGCCGGCGGCAGAAGCCGCCGGCCTGGCGGGGACCGCCAGAATACCGCTGCGCGGTCAAAAGACCGCCGCGGCTATTCTGGGTTTCCCGCTGGGCTGGCGGGCGACCGGCAGAAGGCCGCCCGCCAGCCCAGCGGGAAACACCCTTCCATGAGGATGCCGGCTCCGAATGGAGCCGGCGGAGTGGAAGGGGTGCGACGGGTGCAGTTGCACCCGTCGCGATTTTCAGTGTCTGCATGGCAGACACTGAAAATCTTTGTGGGGCCCTGTTACGGGGGCCCCTGCAGTGCCCATGCCATTGGCATGGGCACTGCAGGGGCCCCCAGGGGCCCCACGACACCCCATACCGCCATTCTGTTCCCGGCGGCCAAAACCGCCAGGAACAGGACGGCGGTATGGGGGTCGGAATCCCCATGGCGGGGAGGATTCCCCAGGGCAGCGGGAAACCCGCGGTACACCGCCGGTTTTCCGTTTCTGACCGCGGCTGTACCGCCGCGGTCAGAATGCCCATGGGAGCACCGCCAGCCTGTTGGCGG
The DNA here is from genome assembly GCF_031143425.1 of Pleurodeles waltl. NCBI lineage: Eukaryota > Metazoa > Chordata > Amphibia > Caudata > Salamandridae > Pleurodeles > Pleurodeles waltl. The sequence continues at coordinate 1,766,719,202 of NC_090440.1, forward strand.
TGCTCCCGCGGTCGTTGGCCCTGGCGGATTTTACCGCCAGGGTCAGAATGACCCCCTTAATCTCCCTGTGCCTACAATTCAGTGCCTTGAGACCCTTCCAGGTGATTTGCTGCACTTTACAAATGCTGGATTTATAAGGAAAGGATTATTATTTATAAAGGATGAAAGTTCAACCTTGGAAGCAAGCTCAAGGCAGAGGTAGAGCAAGGATATTGCACTGAATCTGATTAAAAAGGCCTTGTGTTAGTATCAGCTTGGATGATATCAGTCAGAGGGTTGGTTGGGATTGCAATCAGACCCTAAGCATGTTTTCTATGTGGAATAAGGGAATGAGAGAATGAGGCAAGTGAAGCATGGAGGGAATATGAGCAGATTAGAGAGCTGTCTAAGGCAAAGGTGTTTGAATTTAATGGCTTATTAACAGTTTGGCAGGCGGATTACTGTCTGCTGGATTGATGGAAATCATTGGCTCGCCATCTTGCGGACTACTGCCTTCCATATCTAGAGATCTCAGCCAGCTTAGCAAAGGTGTCTTGCCTTTAACCCCTTGCACACGTTGGACTGTTAAGAGCCATCCGATGCTGCAGTGGGGGTGTTCGTCAGACAGTTCCCAACCGTCCTAGAACCCACCCACAGTCCGGTGCACTGCACTGTTTAGGTGGCATGCCGGGTGCCAGTCCCTTCAATAGTGGAGGGCGTAGCCTTTAAGGCTATGCACTGCACCATGACAACTGCTCATTGTCAGTGTTCCCTCCCCTTCCTATACTCACCTGTTATTCTGGTGCCTCCGTCGTCCTCTTCCTTTCTTTTTTACTCTCTGCCCAAGCACTTGCCATTTTTTCTTTTTGGAACTGCGGCGGTTTCACCTTGGCCATGGGGGCGGGCTTCTCACTATTGTCTATAGATTTACCAATCACCTGCAAAAGAAAAAAACAAGAAATAAAATTTAAGCAGCAATCTTTTCTGATAATATTGAAGATGAATACAAAAGACGCTAAGAGAATTACTTATCTTATGGATTCTTCCGGAATGGATTGGTGAAGTTAACCATTTTTTGGTTTGTTTCTACGAGAGAAAAAGAAGTATATTATTTGTTGTTCATGTGGAACTAATCTAAAAAACAGTGACTCAAAAGAATTGCATTATATATATATATATATATATATATATATATATATATATATATATATATATATATATATTATAATGTACAAGTGGAGTTGATTTGAACTCGGAGACTATTAAGGTATTCCTCATATAAGGTCATTATATGAGTATGATTTCACTAGATATTGATTATTGAAAAGCAAGTACATGAATGTCATTTATAACCTAATGAATATTGTAATTCCAAGAGATAAACGCTGTTTAAGCTTATGAACTATTATTAGCATATATTTTATTGCCATTGATAACTAGAACTTTAGAATCTAGACACCTTAGGTAGGTGTTAGAAAGTACTGGTTATCTCCTTATCTACATATATATGTATTTGTGTGCATATCTCTCTTGTTAATAGTCTTGAGTTCTGTCTTCTAGAGTTAGGCCCTCATTATGACATTGGCAGTGAGTGATAAATTGGCGGTAGTACCGCCGACAGGCTGACAGTAATTACTGTCAAATTATGACCATGGCGGTGATAACTCCCATAGACAGCCAATCTACCACACCAACCGCCAGGGCGTTATTGACCACGGCGTTAGCCGTCAACAGCCAGATGGAAGACAAAGTACCGCCCACCATATTATGATCTTCCAATCCACCAGGATTTTTGGGGCAGTACCAATGCCATCAAAAGCCTGACGGAAACAGAACACAGAAGACCAAAGACTCACCATCGGAGACACAGGGAAGAACAACACCGCCACGGAACTGGAACTGCAAGGCTTCCCGATGCTCATCTACGTCATGCTCCACTGGGAACACCAATGCCGACGAAGACGACGACAGTGAGTACAGCCACCTAGCACACAAGGGAGGGAGGGAGGAAAACAAGAGTGACACACACACACGTCACACACCTGACACACACACACCATACACACAACCAGCTGCAGACGAAAAACCAATGGCACACAATTCACAGCAGAGTAATGCAAAGACAACAAGAATGCATTAATGAGAATGTATTGATTGTAAACAGCTACCAAAAGAACCAATTCTACGAAAAACAGATATGTACAAATGTACACAAAGGGCCAATGCCAGGTCCAAAGTACTAATGGCCCATATGGCCAAAGGGCACAGTCCAGGACCCAACTCAAATCCTGACTTCATCTGGATAGAACTCTGCAGGGGCATCAGTTTGCAAGTGGACAGGCACCTCAGGGGGATGAGGGGTGGGGGGACCTCAGCTGAACACGGGACCAAGCCCACTGGTTCTGCAGGGGGCTCCATGCCCATATCTCTGTGGTGGGGAGTGCAAGGCTGCAGGCTCTGGAGTGTGTGCCTTTCCCACCGGTTCTGGAGGGGACTCCATGCCCATTTACCTATGCTGGGGAGTGCAAGGCCACAGTCTCTCAGGTGGGTGACTTTCCCACTGGTTCTGGAGGGGGCTCCATGCCCATATCTCTCTGCTGGGGAGTGCAAGGCCACAGTCTCTGGAGTGGGTGACTTTTCCACTGGTTCTGGAATGGGCTCAATGGATGTAGGCCCAATAACCTATGCTGGGGAGTGCAAGGTCACAGTCTCTCAGGTGGGGAACTTGCCTAATGCTTCTGGAGGGGGCCCCTGGTACAGCAGTCCCTGGAGGGTGGCCTACATTGCTTCCGCTGGTGGTAATGGCTGCACTGTGTCATCTGAAGGTGAGGGCTGCACTGTGTCAGCCGATGAAGGTGCCTCCTGGGCAGCCTCTGCTGGAGGTGAGGGCTGCGCTGTCTCAGCAGGTGAAGGTGCCTCCTGGGCAGCCTCTGCAGGAGCAGTAGGCTGCACTTCCTCAGCTGGCGGTGAGGACCCTGTGACCACTGGTGATGGCGGTGGTGGTGTCACCCTGACAGCCTCTGCTGGAGGTGAGGGCTGCACTGTGTTAGCAGGTGAAGGTGCCTACTGGGCAGCCTCTGCTGGAGGTGAGGGCTGCACTGTCTCAGCAAGTGAAGGTGCCTCCTGGGCAGCCTCTGCAGGAGGAGTGGGCTACAATTCCGCAGCTGGCAGTGAGGACCCCATGACCACTTGTGGTGGTGGTGATGGTGTCACCCTGACAGCCTCTACTCGAGTCGAGGGCTTCTTCTCCTTCATGGCAGAAGGCGTTGGATCCTTACCCTTCCTGGCAGGGGTTGAGGGCTTGTATAGCATTCTCAGGAATGCCTGTAGCGTTAGCCATCTTGTATAATGGGTATAAGAGAAGGAACACCAAATGAGGAGCAAAGCCCTTTTATGAGTTCGAGCTCACACAACTTACATCCTAATTAGGTGCTCCCTGTTCAACTGAGGAGGATCTTCCGCAAGACCACAGACGTCTCCGTATGATGGTACTTAGGGTACCTGTTGTATGTGAGACAGTGATAGTTAGGGTATCCGTAAATTAGTGCCTAAACACCATTGTTAGTGGCACCATGTCGTAGTTTGAATCTTGCTCTAGGCAAGACTGCTGATTGTTTAAGGATGCCATTACTTATGTTTGTAGGCGACTACTGTATGCTAGTCCTACAATAAGTTGCAAATGTCGTCCCAACTCTCCCGGCTCACAAGCAGCACCTCACCAAAAACCCAAACAGTAAAAGGTGATTTGTGCCAGCCTTTACACATGGACTCAAGAGTGTGACATCTCAGGGAGTGTCATGGTTAAATGGAGATTACCTCTTTCTTACATAAAGACCATGTATCAATCAAACACAGGCAATGAAGAAGATGCAGTAAAGTTTCAATGGGTTTTATTTAGCAAAACTGCAATCTGCAATAAGTTGCATGGGATGCAATGATAAGGATAATGAACAGTGCAAGAAACAGAATGGTAAAGACAAGAGTCATTAATACAAAGACCCCCACCATCTTACAATAACATGAAATGACATGAGATGTGAAATATGTCCTCATACCATATCATATTCAGCCTTACCTCTAATCTAAAAGAGAGCTAGGTATGGTAAACCTAATCTGCTAATGCCATATCCATGAGAAGAGCCCCCTCACCCTCGTTACCTTGGAATGAGGTCTCTAGCTCAGACTCCGTAGGGACACGAAGACTGGGTCAGCGTCAAGGCGACGTGCAGCATCGATAGCAGCGATGGCTTCTGGTTGGAATCCCTCTGACTATCTGTTTAAGCGAGGAGTATTTATGCATATCTGCTTGGACCCCTGGCGTAGGGCTGTTCCTAAACAATAGTTAACAAGACATGCTTGGGATGGCAATTTATGTAAACAATTCCCTCAAAAGCGTGAAGAGGGAAAGTACCTAATGTGAACACGTACAGTTTGTTTATCTTTGTCGCTTGATAGTGACGCCTTAGCGCGGTGGAACTGATAACGCAGAACTATAATATGGGCCTAACTAAAAACAAGGCAGCCATCTTAAAAGATTTAATTAAATAAATGCGCTAAAACAGAGCAAGCTAAGTAGGATAAAAGTCACTAGGTGACGGAGCACGAGTCTGCAAGCCAAAGGCTAAGTTAACTCCTGAATCCCATTCAAACAAACTGGGATTCACTACAGAGGAATGATGTGCGTAATGAGCTGAGCTGCCGATTTCAGAGCTGGGAGAACTAGGTTTACATCTCGTCCTTGGCATCTTGCTCAACATCCTGTGATTCTGGGTAAATCACTTAATCTCCCTTTGTCTACAATTCAGTGCCTTGAGACCCTTCCAGGTGATTTGCTGCACTTTACAAATGCTGGATTTATAAGGAAAGGATTATTATTTATAAAGGAAGAAAGTTCAACTTTGGAAGCAAGCTCAAGGCAGAGGTAGAGCAAGGATATTGAACTGAATCTGATTAAAAAGGCCTTGTGTTAGTATCAGCTTGGATGATATCAGTCAGAGGGTCCGTTGGGACTGCAATCAGACCCTAAGCATGTTCTCTATGTGGAATAAAGGAATGAGAGAATGAGGCAAGCGAAGCATGGAGCGAATATGAGCAGATTAGAGAGCTGTCTAAGGTAAAGGTGTTTGAATTTAATGACTTATTAATAGTTTGGCAGGCGGATTACTGTCTGCTGGATTGATGGAAATCATTGGCTCGCCATTTGTGGGCTACTGCATTCCATATTTAGAGATCTCAGCCAGCTTAGCAAAGATGTCTGGCCTTTAACCCCTTGTACACGTTGGACTGTTGATAGCCATCCGATGCTGCAGTGGGGGTGTTCGTCAGATAGTTCCCAACCGTCCTAGAACCCACCCACAGTCCGGTGAGCTGCACTGTTTAGGTGGCATGCCGGGTGCCAGTCCCTTCAAGGGTGGAGGGCATAGCCTTTAAGGCTACGCATTGCACCATGACAACTGCTCATCGTCAGTGTTCCCTCCCCTTCCTATACTCACCTGTTATTCTGGCACCTCCGTCATACTCTGCCTATCTTTTTGACTCTCTGCCCAAGCACTTGCCATTTTTTCTTTTTGGAACTGGGGCGGCTTCACCTTGGCCATTGGGTCTGGCTTCTCACCATTGTCTATGGATTTACCAATCACCTGCAAAAGAAAAAAACAAGAAATAAAATTTAAGCAGTAATCTTTTCTGATAATATTTAAGACAAATTCAAAAGACGCTAAGAGAATTACTTATCTGATGGATTCTTGTGGAATGGATTGGTGAAGTTAACCATTTTTTGGTTTGTTTCTACGAGAGAAAAATAAGTATAATATTTGTTGTTCATGTGGAACTAATCTAAAAAACAGCGACTCAAAAGAATAGCATTATAAATATATATATATATATATATATACCTATTATAATGTACAAGTGGAACTGATTTGAACTCGGAGACTATTAAGGAATTCCTCAAATAAGGTAATCATATGAGTATGGTTTCACTAGATATTGATTATTGAAAAGCAAATATATGAATGTCATTTATAATCTAATGAATATTGTAATTCCAAGAGATAAACGCTGAACTATGAACTATTATTAGCATATATTTTATTGCCATTGATAACTAGAACTTTAGAATCTAGACACTTTAGGTAGGTGTTAGAAAATACTGGTTATCTCCTTATTTATATATACGTAATTGTGCGCATATCTCTCTTGTTAATAATCTTGAGTTCTGTCTTCGAGAGTTAGGCCCTCATTATGACATTGGCGGTGAGTGATAAATTGACGGTAGTACCGCCAACAGGCTGTTGGTAATTACCGTCAAATTATGACTATGGCGGTTATAACTCCCATAGACAGCCAATGTACCACACCAACCGCCAGGGCGTTAACACTATTGACCACAACGTTAGCCGTCAACAGCCAGGTGGAAGACAAAGTACCGCCCTCCATATTATGATCTTGCAACCTGCCAGGATTTTTGGGGAGGTACCTATGCCATCAAAAGCCTGGCGGAAACAGAACACAGAAGACCAAAGTCTCACCATCGGAAACACAGGGAAGAACAGCGCCGCTACAGAACCGGAACTGCAAGGCTTCCCGATGCTCATCTACGTCATGCTCCACCTGGAACACCAATGCCGACGAAGACGATGACAGTGAGTACAGCCGCCTAGCACACAAGGGAGGGAGGGAGGAAAACGAGAGTCATACACACCTGACACACACACACCATACACACAACCAGCTGCAGACAAAAAACCAATGGCACACAATACACAGCAAAATAAAGCAAGGACAACAAGAATGCAGTAATGAGAATGTATTGATTGTAAACAGCTACCAAAAGAACCAATTGTACGAAAAACAGATATGTACAAATGTGCACAAAGGGCAAATGCCCAGTCCAAAGTTCCAAGGGCCCATATGGCCACAGGGCTCAGTCCAAGACCCAACTCGAATCCTGACTTCATCTGGATAGAACTCTGCAGGGGCATCAGTTTGCAAGTCAGCAGGCACCTAAGGGGGATAGGGGTGGGGGGCACCTCAGCCGAACACGGGTCCAAGCCCACTGGTTCTGGAGGGGGCTCCATGGCCACATCTTTGTGGTGGGGAGTGCAAGGCTGCAGGCTCGGGAGTGTGTGCCTTTCCCCCCGGTTCTGGAGGGGACTCCATGCCCATTTACCTATGCTGGGGAGTACAAGGCCACAGTCTCTCAGGTGGGTGACTTTCCCACTGGTTCTGGAGGGGGCTCCATGCCCATATCTCTCTGCTGGGGAGTGCAAGACCACAGTCTCTGGAGTGGGTGACTTTCCCACTGGTTCTGGAGGGGGCTCCATGCCCATTTCTCTATGCTGGGAATGCAAGGCCACAGTCTCTCAGGTGGGTGACTTTTCCACTTGTTCTGGAAGGGGCTCCATGCCCAATTACCTATGCTGGGGAGTGCAAGGTCACAGTCTCTCAGGTGGGGAACATGCCCACTGCTTCTGGAGGGGACCCTTTGTACAGCAGTCCCTGGAGGGTGGCCTACATTGGTTCCACTGGTGGTGATGGCTGCACTGTGTCATCTGAAGGTGAGGGTTGCACTGTGTCAGCCGGTGAAGGTGCCTCCTGGGCAGCCTCTGCTGGAGGTGAGGGCTGCTCTGTCTCAGCAGGTGAAGGTGCCTCCTGGGCAGCCTCTGTAGGAGCAGTAGGCTGCACTTCCTCAGCTGGCGGTGAGGACCCCGTGACCACTGGTGGTGGCGGTGGTGGTGTCACCCCGACAGCCTCTGCTGGAGGTGAGGGCTGCACTGTGTTAGCAGGTGAAGGTGCCTACTGGGCAGCCTCTTCTGGAGGTGAGGGCTGCACTGTCTCAGCAGGTGACGGTGCCTCCTGGGCAGCCTCTGCAGGAGGAGTAGGCTACAATTCCGCAGCTGGCGGTGAGGACCCGTGACCACTCATGGTGGTGGTGATGGTGTCACCCTGACAGCCTCCACTGGAGTCGAGGGCTTCTTCCCCTTAATGGCAGGAGGCGTTGGATCCTAACCCTTCCAGGCAGGGGTTGAGGGCTTCTTCCCCTTCATGGCAGGATGTGCGGGCTCCTTAGACTTCCTGGCATGAGTCGAGGGCTTCTTCCCCTTCATGGCAGGAGATGCAGGCTCCTTCCCCTTCATGGCAGGAGGTGTGGGATCCTTAACCTTCCTGGCTGGTGGAGTGGGATCCTTCACTGATTTGCCACCACGATTAGGTGGTGCCACCACTGTCCACGTGGACTGTTTGGCTGAGGTGCTGGGCAGAGTCGTTGAGACCCCGCTCTTATGGGCAGGACAGGGGGAGGGAAGAGGTCAAGTTGGGCAAGGAAAAGCTTCTTAAGGGAACTGGGCCGGGATGAGGGATGAGAGTGGAGGTTGAGGGAGTGGTTGTTGGAGGTGTATGTCTGCTGGACTTGGGTGCAGGTGCATGGGCAGTGTGCTGATGTGAGGTGGATGGCTGTTGGGTGTGTGAGTACTTGCGTTTGTGCCCTTTAAGAGGGCGGGGGACAGACAGGGTGGGAGAGGACACAGGGGACAGGTGCATGGATGTTGTGGAGGTGTCTGCTAGTGACGTGTGTGTGCTGCTTGGTGTGGTGATGCTGGTGGTGGATGTGGATGCAGTGCATGCAGGTGTGAGTGTGGACGTAACTGTGAGGGAGGCGGAGGAAGAGGAGGAGGGGGAGACATTAGACGCAGTGGATGTGGTTGTGTCTGCAACTGTCTGGTGTTTGCGTGAGTGATTGTGGGATGAAGTGTGGTGCCTGTGTTTGACTGTGCCACTCTTGTGTGTTGTCTTTTGTGCATGCTCATCTGTATGTGTGCATGGGATGGGTTGGGGTTGAGAAGACTGGGAAGTGGTAGTTGGAGGGGGGACAGTAGATACAGGGACAATGGCTGCCATCAGAGAGGAGGCCAGATCCTGAATCGATGTCTGTTGGTCCGCCAATCCACCGTGGATGCCTTCCAGGAATGCATTGCATTGTTGCATCTGGGATGTCAGCCCCTGGATGGCATTCACAATGGTTGACTGCCCCACAGAGATGGGTCTTAGGAGCCTCCTCACTCAGGGCAGCATTGCTCACTGGGGCAGGGCCTGAGGTGCCTGGGGCGAAGGAGATGCCCACCCTCCTGAGTGAGCGGGCATGGGCAACTCGCTGAGGGGCTACTGGGAGGGCGGTGCTGGTACGGAGATGGCGGCTGTACCCGCAGCTCAGGTGGTCACAGAGGTGTCTGGCGCCACCAAGGAGCTTCCATCGGAGGAGGTATCTGAGTCTGTGTTGTCGCCTCCTCTCTCCGCTGTGGCTCTCCCCTCGCTCTCCATCCCACTGGTTCCCCCGGCATACTGACCAGCTGCTCACCATTTTGCCCCATAGATTGCAACCGCTGCGGATGAATAGGTGATGGAGACATCCCCCGTGTACAGACCCCTTGTGGACTTAGCTACACTGGAGGACAGGCACATTATACTCACCTATAGATTGGACAGGGTCACAATAACAGTGCTGTGTGCCCAATTGGAGCCTGACTTGATATCTGCTACCCGTCATCCCACTGGGATCCCCCCTCTTGTGCAACTGCTAACAGTGCTCAATTTCCTGGCAACTGGTTCTTTCCAAGTGACAGTGGGCTTGGCAGCAGGAATGTCACAGCCAATGTTCTCAATTGTGCTGGCAAGAGTTTTGTCTGCCCTGGTGAAACACATGTGCAGCTACGTTGCTTTACCCCAGGTGGAAGATCTGGTCACTCTTAAGGCCTGATTCTATGCAATGGGACATATACCCAATATTGCTGGGGCGGTTGACAGGACACATATTGAGTTAGTCCCCCGCCAGAATGAACAGGTGTTCAGGAATCTGAAGAGTTTCCACTCACTGAATGTGCAAATGGTGTGCCTGGCGAACCAGAACATCTCCCAAGTCAATGGTAAATATCCTGGGTCAGAGCATGATGCCTTTGTTCATGGAATAGCAGCATCCCAAATGTGATGGCCCAACTACAGAGGCACAGGGTGTGGCTAATAGGTGAGCCATGGTCCCCATCCACTATATGTTAGTGTATGCCCTCAGGTGTCATCCCCATAGCATTGCGTGTGGCAAAATGTTGTCCCCCAATACTTGCAGGTGACTCTGGCTACCCAAAACTATCATAGCTGCCGACCCCTGTGAGGAATGCCAGGACAGGGGCTGAGGAACATTATAATGAGGCACATGGGCGAACCAGAATGATCATCGAGAGGACCTTCGGGCTCCTGAAGGCCAGGTTCAGGTGCCTCCATCTGACAGGTGGATCCCTGTGCTACTCACGGGAAGGTCACCAGATAGTAGTGGCATGCTGCATGTTGTACAGCCTGGTCCTTACATGGCATGTACCTTTTCTGCAGGAGGAGGAGACTGGAGATGTCCCTGTGGCAGCAGTGGACCCTGAGGACAGTGAGGATGAGGAGACAGAGGATGAGGACAGCCAAACATCAGTTATACGTCAATACTTCCAATGAAACACAGGCGAGATAGTGCAACTGACCATTCCTCTGACTATTGATGTTTTCTGTGTGGCTGTAGCATGATGGCATTAACTTCCATTGCATCTCAACTTACTGTCACCTATGTCTTGTCATTTCACAGATGTTGGTGAGATAACAACTGTATACTGATGTGATGAGTACAAACAGCTACAGGTCATTATTTCTTTGCTCTCACAGTGTTCAGATTATTTGCACTAGATCTGACTGTTTCCATAAATGCACATTTTCAACACATAAAATACTAGTAGTCAAGTTGTGTTCAAGGTTGTTTATTATAGTGCTATGAAATTGAGGTAAAAGTGCAATTTAATGGGGTGATGATGGAGGAAAGTCCAATGTATTGTTCCAGTCTGTTTGTAGCACAGGCCAAGTGTCCAAGGGGCCACAGGAAGGGGAGCAAAGGCAGTTCAAAGTTGACAGTGTTGGACACAAGGGGGGGTCATATCCTGGTGGTGATCCTGGCAAGTGTCTCTGGCTTCGGTCTGGGTCGCAGGGAATGTTTGCGGGGTGGTTCACCTTCTGCGGGGGTGCTGGTGGCCTGTGGGTCCTAGGGCAGGGACTCCTGCACACTAGCTGCAGCGGAAGTGGAGGGCTGGTCAATGCACTGGCTACTGGTAGGAGCCGGCTGCTGTGCTGTTGCTTCCCTCATGTCCCTCATGAACTTGGCCATTTCTGCCAGCACCCCTTCTATGGAGATCAAGGTGGTGTTGATGGCCTGCAAGTCCTCCTTGATCCCCTGATACTGTTCCTCCTGCAGCCGCCTGTTCATCTGCACGTTGCCAAGGATCTGGCCCATCGTGTCCTGGGAATGTTGGTAGGCTCCCAGGATCGCCCACTGCCACTGACCCCAGGTACCTGATTGTCTTGGGTATGAGGTGTGGACTGGAGTCCCTGTACAGTTAGCCACACTGCTGATTGACGTGTCCTGAGGACAGAGGTAAGGGTATGCTAGGTAGGTGCTGTGGTGTTGGATACTGATGGGGGAAGCTCTGTAGTGGACTGTGATTGGGCTGGGGTGACTGACTGTCTGTGGTCCCTGATGGGCCAGGTTGTTGGTTCAGATACTGACGTCCAGAGTTACTGTCATCACTGGGCGCATCTTCTCTTGGGGGCTAGATAGTCATGACACCTCCTCTCTGCTGGGATTGGCTGGGGTACTTGTGGGGATGTAAGTGATCTATTATAATTCATGTCTATGACATATTGTACTTCTTTAGCTTCCCCTTTATCGTTGCTGTTGCCCTGCCACCTTTGTTTGTGTATGGTGATGTATTGTGTGATTGTTAGTTTCCCTATGCTGTGTATGCTTTAGTGATTGGTGTCCATGCAGCACTGGGAGGGCTGTCCCTGCATTGGTATGGCATGCAGGATTTGACACTGGGGTTAGTCATATGTGTGGGTACAGTGTGTGGGATGGAGTGAAGTGATGGGAGTGAGGGTGAGGGGGAATGATGGCATGCAGGTATGGGGGTGATAAGTATTAAATGTTGACTCACCAGTGTCCAGTCCTCCGGCTACTCCAGCGAGTCCCTCAGGATACAGTAATGCCAAGACTTGCTCCTCCCATGCTGTGAGCTGTGGGGAAGGAGGTGGGGATCCACTGCCAGTCCTCTGTATGGCAAGCAGGTACCTTGCTGCAATATAACGTACCTTCCCCCCTAGGTCGTTCCACCTCTTCCTGATGTCGTCCCTTGTTCTTGGGTGCTGTCCCACGGCATTCACCCTGTCCACGATTCTCCGCCATAGCTCCATCTTCCTGGCAATGGATATTTGCTGTACCTGTGTTCCAAACAGCTGTCGCTCCACCCTGACAATTTCCTTTACCATGACCTTTAACTCCTCATCAGTGAAACGGGGTGCCTTTGTTGGGACATTGGTGTTGTGTGTTGGTGAGAGTGTGTTGAGTAATGTGGTAGGGCGTGTGATGTGGGGTGCGTGAGGGATGTATGGGTGTATGTGGTGTGTGTGTCTAGTTGTCTCTGTGCAGTTCGTGTCAATCTCCTGGCAGTAATTGTTGTTCGTAAGGGTTGTGGGTAATGTGGGTGTGTGTTTTATAGTGCTGTGGGTGGGTGGGTGTGGTATGTGTATGAGTGTAAGGTGTGTGATTTTGGTTTTGGCCAATGTAGTGTTGTTTCCTATGTGGGTGTCTATTCTGAGTGCGGCGGTATGTACTGCCAATGGTTTACCGCCATTGCATGTCCGCTGTGGTGATTGGTGGGTCACAATGTGGTGGGCGTTGATTTGTTGGTGTAACAGTATGGGTGTTGGTACCGCCACTTTAGCACTGATCTTTGGGCTGGCGGATTTGTGTATGTGGCTGTATTGTGTCTGATTGGTGTGTGTATGTGTCATAAATGGGGAACGGATATTCGCCACCGCTGCGGTATGTTGGCGGCCGTCACTCTGGCGGTAAGCCGGATTTACCGCCAATGTCATAATGAGGGCCTTCCAATCTACCAACAGCAGACTACAGTTATTGGGAGAAGGGACATTAGGAATAGTTAAAGTTGGGCACCTATGACAGAAACATTACCCTGTGTATGTTCTCAGTTCTAAAATCTTGTATTTCTGTTTTAGAAGTCAACAAAATACAACTGCCATCGAAAGGTGGAATCTGGTTTTGGCCATGCTTGTTCTTTGTCCCAATGAATCAGACATAACCAATCATTGGTTCATTTGATTCGCAGGGAGGTGTAGGAATTACGTTGTGTCCATTTCACTCCTGCGAAAGGTAACAGGTTTGACATCCACAGAGGAAGCGCTGGCACTCCCTTCCTGGGCCTCCACTCTACACCACCCCACCAGGGATGACAGTGGAAGTGCTTCTGCCGCCATCCCTGCCCCCTCTCCCAGTGATCTAATGACATCAGCATGCACGCCGTGCACTGGCATTATCACAGCAGGCCGTAAGGAGAAGGAGGTGATTGTTTCTCCCGGGAGGGGTGGGTGGTTTCAAAGAGGCATCGACAGGGAAGAAAATAATTTTTCCTTTCCCCTGGTGTCTCTTTGAAATGTACCCATGCTGCACAATCTTGCATGGGGTCACGATCGTGCAGGAGGAATACCCACTGGGCCACCAGGGATTTCTATCTGCATGTTTATCTTTGTGTTTTGGTGCATGGGGAGCAGACCCTTGGGCATGTGTCTCTCCCCTTTGGGAGGGGGGCAAGCATTTTAGCCATTTCTGCTCCCCTTGGTGTTCCCCTTTAGAGGCAATTATTTTGGCCGTCTCTGACCTCCTTGGGGGATGATCAGCCATTTTATTGGCCCATCTGCCCCCCGGGGAACAGAAAGCCACTAGACACCAGTGAAAGTTTCTGAATGTTTGGATGGTAGTGTGTGTGGATTTGCACTTGGCTGGTGGTGTGCCTGTACTGGTGCTTTACTGGCAGTGTGCCTGGACTGGTGCATTGCTGGCACTATGCCTGGACTGGTGCCTGGCTAATGGTGTGAGTGGACTGTTGCTTGGCTGGAAGTGTGCGTGGAATAACACTTGCCTGGTGGTGTGCGTAGAGTGGCTCTTGCCTGGCAGGGTGTGTTTTTTCTGGAGCATAATTTGCATTTGTGATCATAATATTTTATTCTATTGCAAAGCTTTTGATTCCTTTGCTGTGACTCTTGCTTAGGGTTTTGGCAGTGGTAGATCTGCAGTTTGAGTACTTGCATGTGCTGGGCAAGAATAATCTTTTTGTACTGTTTACTCCAAATAAATATCATTGTTATGCATGAATGAGTATTTTGTAAATGGTGTCATAATAGCAGCATATTTAGCTTATGTTTTATTGCGTGAGAAATTCTACTTAGATTTGTGCACAATGTGCATTGTGTTGTCTTATGTGTAATTTTATTTTGTTTTTCATTTTTAGTGGTATATCGTTGGTGCTTGCTGTGTCTGTGCGGAGTAGGTGCTGATGAGTCTGGATGTCTTTGGCAAGTGAGTGATATAGATTTTGAGTACATAGGTATTTGTGATAAAGTCATACTTTGTTTTTATGTATTTATATAGTGTTGGTTGTAGTTTACTTATTTGTCAAGTTACATTTATTAGTAAGGATTATGGCTAGCCACAGAATTACTGCTCAGCAGGCTGTTGGTATGCTTTTCAAATCTGACCATGATTATGAGATTGACTCTGTATGTGAGGCAGAGGAGGAAGTGCAAGATTCTGATAGTGAATTTTCCATCCAAGAGGAATCATCTGATGATTAAGCCACTCTCAGTGCAGAGGAAGTGCCTGTTTTAGAGGAGGACACTGATGTGCCATAGTGCAGCAAGAGGCATCTAGATTGCAGCCTGAGGCAGAAAAGCTTCTCATTGGAAGAGATGAACTCTGGGTTGCCCCAAATATGGTGCAATCAGTGTCTGGATTGCAGCTTAGGGCTGAAGAGCTTCCCATTGGAAGAACTGAACTTTGTGTTGCCCCAAACATGGTGCAGCTGGTGTTACCTGCCTTTGCTGGTGTCCCAGGGTGTAGAGTGAATACTGAAAACTTTTTGCCCATACATTTTTTCCAGTTGTTTATTGATAATGTATTGTTGGGTGAGATTGTTGAGCAGGCTAATTTGTATGCTGAACAGTATATGAGGAAAAACAGTGCCCAGCTTAAGCCCCGCTGGTGGAGTCCCACAAATCTGAATGAGTTGAGGACGTTCTTGGGTTTCACTTTTTTGTTGGGCTTGATAAGCAAGCTGTTGCTGTCTTCATATTGGTCCACCAGTCCCTTGATGGAAACGGCCATAGGTCCTGCAATCACGAGTCTTGATTGGCATTTGTTTCTGCTTCAGATGTTGCATTTTGTTGCTAATGCTTCAGCATTGCCATGAGATCACCCTGATTGTGGTTGTATTTTTAAGATTTGGCCCGTCCTTGATCACTTTGTAGATCAATTTTCAGAGATCAATGTTCCTGAAAAAGAAAAAGCTGGGAATAAGTGTTGGGCACCATGCGCGAGCAGCTCTCTGTTGGCCCAGTCCCTTTAAATGGGTAGAGGAATAGTCCATTTAGGCTGCGTGCTGCACCCTGAACGACTGCTCATCGTTCAAGAAATTACACTCACCTTTATCCTTGGGTCCAGTGTACTTAGTTCTTTGTAGTGCCGCAGGTTCTCTTCAGCAGTTCCGTCCTACTGTGCTTTTCGTCCTCGTGCAGCTCTCCCTTTCCTTGCAGTCTTATCATCAGACGGCAGGTCAGCTGTTTCTTCATTTGCATCAGATGCATCCTGCTGAAACAAGAGAAACCAAAACTGAAAAAAACTGACTGATTCTCATTGAGGCAGTAACGTGCTTATCGCGCTATATTATTATTATTGTTATACTTATCTGATGTGACTCCTGTAAAGTTAAACCCCAGCTCCTGGAATTTCCTAAACGCAAAAGAGAGACTCATTATAAACAAGACAATCATGATTGAGCGTTATTTGACTTATTTCTTTGCTTAGTGAACCTGGTGATTAAGGTTCCGTTATTATTGTTAGTAAACTTACTTGACACAATTTCCTGAGCACTGTTCCAGATGTAGGATCTTGTTCCCTAGAAGCAGTGCTTCTCTCTATTTGCATCAAGGTATTTGGGGTAGGTTTAAAGGTTTTAGGCCTACATTTGCCAGTATGTAAACCCAGACATTGCCTTAGCAGTATTCACATTGAGCCTTTGTATTTGTAGATGCAGTCATCACTGCAACCTAGCAGAAGGGAGAAAGGAATATTAGGTAATCCACAGAAATATGGCATATAAATAGCTGCTCACATAATAGTTAATAGGACACTAATCCTATTGCTTCCCTTTTAGAAGCTGAGAAGAAGACAAGACATCCAGACATTCTTCAGTGGCAGTCTGGTGTCCATCAGCTTGTCCCTAAATACCGGTGGGTCAGGTGGATCATTCTTCTTGATCTGCTTGGCCTAAAGGGAAGTTGGGAACTTTCTGCGTGTCCATTTCACTCCTGCAAAAGGTAGGACCTGACAATGAGTCTTTGGTCCTGTTAAAGGACCAATTTGTTTTTAAGTAAGTAAATTCCTAGCACAAAGGTATGTTATGGAATTAAGATGTATATGTTGTCTGAGAGTAGTGCAGGATATGCTCATACCTTTTGGGTGTACACTGGTAGGTATTCCACTATTGACTCCCCTGGTTGTCTGTCCACTTTCGGAAACAGAAAATTGTGTGGTAACTTGATAGATGAATATTTTAACGAAGGTTACCATTTAAAGGTAGATAACTTCTACACTGATGTGTAATTGCTCAGTGAATTGTTGAAAATGGACACTGTTGCTTGTGGCACAGTCTTATTTAATTGTAAAGGTTATCCAAAAGAGATTGTTTGAAAAAAAATTGAAAGGGGACAGCACAGTGCCTTGCGTAGTGATGAACTGCTAGCAGTGGAATTGGCAGACAGGAGGGACGTCTACATGCTGACTAACTTCCATGATGAAAGTAGTTCACCTGTGAATGTTTAGGGTCAGGTTGCTGAAGTGCAGAAACCTGTGTGCATTTTAGACTATAATAAGAACATGGGTGGTGTAGATAGAGTAGACCACAGGTAGGAACCTTACACTGGTGTTCGTCAGGTTTACATTTGGTATAAGAAGTTGGCTATCTATTTGTTTCATTTAGCAACCTTTGATGCTTTTGTTGTGTTCAAGGATTAATTCTCCAGAGTCTAATATGACATTTCCTGTTTTTGGAGTCTGGAATAGGCAGCCTTGTTACAGTGGAATAGGCAAGTATTCTTCAAGTTGGAGAGGTGAAGACTATGGCTAGATTGAAAGATCGCCACTTTGCTGATTATATTACTTGCACACCCAAAATGTTACCAAATGAATTGCTGATTACCCTGTACACAATGAAAAACCATTGCAATGTGCAGCTCGGTTATTGGCTCTGGGTACCTCCTGTTCTTGGTGAACCTACAGGCCCTATATATCCTCATAATGAGGAGGGTTCAGCGGATGTAACAGTATATTGCTTTTGAAAATCTGCCTTTGAAAAAGTTACAGTTGAAAACAGACACAGATGGCTGTTTTCTTCAACTCAATTTCAATCTTTTTTTTATTTCAAGTGTTACGTTCTATAAGAAAACCTTGAGAGATCTACACAAATCACCCCTTCCTGAATTCAGAATGTTGTCTTCTTTTCAGAAATGTATAGCAGGATGAACCATTGGTTTCACACCCATTTCTACCACTAACCGGAAGTGGTTAACCGGTCGAAAGCACAAAAAATAGGAAAAATGTGTAATGTCCCAGTAAAATGTCAAAACTAGGTTGAAAATTTTGATTTTCTGATCCACGTCTACCTGTTCCTGAAAGCTGAGAAGATGGTGATTTTAGCACCACAAACCCTTTGTTGGTGTTATTTTCAGGGAAAATCCAGACACTTTCTTCTGCAGCACTTTTTCCTCTTTTTCCCCCAAAAAATCCAAAATGTAGCTGTATTTTGGCTAAATTTCTCAGGTCCCCTCCAAGGGAATCCACAAACCCTGGACATCTTTAGTATTCCTAGGATGTTGGAACAAAAGGATGCAAATTTGGCGTGATTCACTTATGTAGTCAAAACGTTATGGGGGCCTAAGCGCAGACTACCCCAAGTAGCCAAAAAAGGCTTAGCACTGGGGTGGGGAGACCTAGCAGCGAAGGGGTTAAAGGTGTAGCTGTCACAGCTGCTTCACTGAAGGCACTAAATGTTTTTTGAGTGACCACTATAAAGCCACTTATTAGTTTTCTTTTGTGTAATAAATTCTAAAGACTCCGAGAGCCTGTGAGATTTCTCTCAAGCTGTCTGTGCCTGTGTGTGGGGGTATTTTTTCTGTTCATCTGCCCTGGGCGTCCTGGCAGGAAAAAAGTACACCAGACAGTCCGCTTTAAATAGGGCAGACAGTCTGGTGTACATACGTTGATGCCTCTAGATCAGTCGAGCTATAGTAGTATTGTAGTTTCTACAAGTGGAGTCAAGAGGGGCACCACCAGTGACGGTGTGCTTGACATTAAATAGAACAGATGAACCATCAGTTTGGCAGACAGGGTATTCCGCCACATTTGTGGAGGGGTACTCTGTCCACCAAGTTTTGTGTGAGGCCCATAGTTCATCTTCAACTTTACCTACAAATGTCTTTGCATTGTTCCTTTTTGATCAGTTTATTGTGTGGCCATAAATGCAAGTACTCAGAAGCCCACGTAGGAATATTTATGTACAGGGAGTGCAGAATTATTAGGCAAGTTGTATTTTTGAGGATTAATTTTATTATTGAACAACAACCATGTTCTCAATGAACCCAAAAAACTCATTAATATCAAAGCTGAATATTTTTGGAAGTAGTTTTTAGTTTGTTTTTAGTTTTAGCTATGTTAGGGGGATATCTGTGTGTGCAGGTGACTATTACTGTGCATAATTATTAGGCAACTTAACAAAAAAAAAATATATACCCATTTCAATTATTTATTATTACCAGTGAAACCAATATAACATCTCAACATTCACAAATATACATTTCTGACATTCAAAAACAAAACAAAAACAAATCAGTGACCAATATAGCCACCTTTCTTTGCAAGGACACTCAAAAGCCTGCCATCCATGGATTCTGTCAGTGTTTTGATCTGTTCACCATCAACAGTGCGTGCAGCAGCAACCACAGCCTCCCAGACACTGTTCAGAGATGTGTACTGTTTTCCCTCCTTGTAAATCTCACATTTGATGATGGACCACAGGTTCTCAATGGGGTTCAGATCAGGTGAACAAGGAGGCCATGTCATTAGATTTCCTTCTTTTATACCCTTTCTTGCCAGCCACGCTGTGGAGTACTTGGACGCGTGTGATGGAGCATTGTCCTGCATGAAAATCATGTTTTTCTTGAAGGATGCAGACTTCTTCCTGTACCACTGCTTGAAGAAGGTGTCTTCCAGGAACTGGCAGTAGGACTGGGAGTTGAGCTTGACTCCATCCTCAACCCGAAAAGGCCCCACAAGCTCATCTTTGATGATACCAGCCCAAACCAGTACTCCACCTCCACCTTGCTGGCGTCTGAGTCGGACTGGAGCTCTCTGCCCTTTACCAATCCAGCCACGGGCCCATCCATCTGGCCCATCAAGACTCACTCTCATTTCATCAGTCCATAAAACCTTAGAAAAATCAGTCTTGAGATATTTATTGGCCCAGTCTTGACGTTTCAGCTTGTGTGTCTTGTTCAGTGGTGGTCGTCTTTCAGCCTTTCTTACCTTGGCCATGTCTCTGAGTATTGCACACCTTGTGCTTTTGGGCACTCCAGTGATGTTGCAGCTCTGAAATATGGCCAAACTGGTGGCAAGTGGCATCGTGGCAGCTGCACGCTTGACTTTTCTCAGTTCATGGGCAGTTATTTTGCGCCTTGGTTTTTCCACACGCTTCTTGCGACCCTGTTGACTATTTTGAATGAAACGCTTGATTGTTCGATGATCACGCTTCAGAAGCTTTGCAATTTTAAGAGTGCTGCATCCCTCTGCAAGATATCTCACTATTTTTGACTTTTCTGAGCCTGTCAAGTCCTTCTTTTGACCCATTTTGCCAAAGGAAAGGAAGTTGCCTAATAATTATGCACACCTGATATAGGGTGTTGATGTCATTAGACCACACCCCTTCTCATTACAGAGATGCACATCACCTAATATGCTTAATTGGTAGTAGGCTTTCGAGCCTATACAGCTTGGAGTAAGACAACATGCATAAAGAGGATGATGTGGTCAAAATACTCATTTGCCTAATAATTCTGCACTCCCTGTATATATGTATAAGTCAATAAGTTAGAAATACTTTGGGGGCTACATTAAAAAAGGAGTAGGGAATAGCAACAAGTGGTAGTTTAAAAAGAGAACTACTGGGGTCACCTCTATGAATGACACTACAAGAATCAGCACTGTGAGTGGGGATGACACTTTTAACAGGGATTGCACTTTCTGAGTCTATTTTAGACACACTAAATGTTCTGTCAATTCAAGGCTAATTGAAAATTGTGATCCCAGCCTGTGTGTCCATCTGTCATGACACAGGGCCTTTGACTTGACACATCTGTGCATGAGCTCCCACCATACAACAATGTCTTTTCAGATGAAAGTGAAACTTGTGAGGCTTCAGCAGGTCTTCACTCTGCCAGGCTTAATCAACAAGCTGTTCGCTGCGTGTCTCTAGGTGTTCCACTGCCACATCCATCTCATGAAAAATGAACTTTATGCAATAATTCAACTGCAATAATTACTCCAATTTAAAATTAGGAATATGCCATTGATATTCTTTCTTCAGAAGGCACAACTGTCTTCAGGCAACTGATCTCTTCAGCTGGGCTCCATAGGAAATTAGTGTATCCCTTCACAGCCAATTTCACTCAAATTACTGCGATTTATTTTGTTATGGTATACAACTGATAACGCCTTATTTCATTGCATTAATACCCTTGTTGGGGAGAGAGTGGGCGTAAAGAGGATATTGCTAATGCTGTCTTAAGGCCGGTCATGCATGATGAGAAAACGGTGGCTAACGAGAAACATATCCAAGAGGGCTGCCATGTTGTCAGAACATCAACACAGCAGTTTCATAAGGGGCAGCTATGATGAAATGAAAGCTGCGAACTGTAGAAAAGCAAAAATAAAGAGGAGTTATCTACTGCTGCTTTTTTTCCTTTCAATCACACAAAACAAATTGTTCTTCGGCAAGAGGCAGCACAAATAATTTCTGCAGTTATTTATTTATTGACTGATGTACTTTTACAATACTACGGCACGTATGTCAGGCATTTTCTCTAGATTCTGGAGGTTGTACAGATGGCAAAGAGATGCGAAGGGGACACTTTGAATACACCCTACTAGTCGAGAATTCTGGAAACCAGGACAGCAGTGGCGAGCCACAGCTCTGCTGCTTGACTGACTCTAAAAGAACCTCTGGGTCAAAATGTCAAGGCCTATTTCATGTCTGGTTGTGTGAAAGTTGGTCTCATGTACAATATAACACAAATGTCACCATAGTTTACAAATGTACATTGAATTATTAACGCAGCTTAAATAAATACTACAAACACAACCTTAACATTTTGGACCTAACTGTACTAAACTTCTGACTCCAAAAATCGTTGGCCTGGAGTTTAACACTGCCATTTCTGTAGAAAAGTGTTGGCCAAAATGATGCAATCGGGTAATGTCATGGTTGTATTTATGATAACTTCAGTCAGGCACTTAGATATTAAGGAATTGTAGCTTTTTATCATGCTCAGGGGCAGATTTAAGGAAAGTGGTGCTGTCCCCACTGCAGCGCCACTTTTCTTGCGCCTCTTAGCGTCCCCTATCGCTGCCATGTGTGCACTGTATTTAAATGTATTTAAAATACGGAGCACCATGGCGCAGGGTAGGGGGCAATAGCGTGAACATTTTGATGCTATTTATGTACTGTTCAGGGTTAGCGCAAAAAGTTTGGTGCCAACCCTGAACAGTACACAGGTGCCCATTGCAACCAAGTGTGTGACCACTTTTTACGCCTGCTCTGAGCAGGCGTTAAAAATGCTGAAAGGAGGCGCTAGGCCCTCTTAAATCTGGGCCTCAGTTTTCTCTTAATGCGGAGCACCTGCAGTTACAAAAAATAAGCAAATGGTCTTTGAAATGAGTGTTATTGATCTTAATGTGCTTTTTGGATCATCGTCAAGTTTTTCTGTTCCATGATCATCTTGTGATTAGCCGTGCGAGTCCCCAGAGAGCATTGAGGTCCCTTATCACAGTACCTACTAGTTATAGTTGAGATTTTTTCAGTGCCTCAGGGTGCATGGGTTCTGGAATCTCACACTTGTGGTTGGTGGTCATGGATAGCAAAATGGGCCTGTATCTTGGTTCCAAATGATCACAGTCGGGATATTTTGGGATTTAAGCAGTTAAGCATGAAATGTGTCATCCTGCATCTAGCAAGAAACTTCAAGGCCCTGTGGGATACTTAAAACATCAAGCCATTAACCACTGCTATTAGCATTGTGAAAAAGGAAGTAGTGTGCAATATTGCAAGACTTTTCTTATGCCAACTTTGTGTCTTATTTATTTAACCGGCAAAGTTCACGAACTTGTAAAGTTCACTGATATAAAAAAAAAGAGGATTACTGCCATTAAAAGTACTTTTTACGGTAGAAAAATAAAACAAATGATCCAGACTTTTACAACAAAACCAAGTAGTCAGCATTTCACAACAACGCTGGTGGAATTTTATTTCTGTTTACATCTGTCGTTGTGTGAGGTGATGTTTTACAACCCCCCCCCCCTTTAGCTCCCGGTTTAGCCATCTAATTTTAGGTAAGCGTCCATTGTTTGAATCTATGTGTCAAAACCTGTTTAGATAGGATCATTTTAATTTCTTCCCTGAGCGGGTGGTATTTTCCCTAAACGCCAGGTTTCTCAAAGGTGTTTCAAAGAAATGCTTATTTTACCCACGGCGAACAGCCTCCATATTTGGTATGTTTGTACAGGCAATGTCCATTGTTAGAAATTGGCTTGATCTGTCATTTTCCACAGAAGCCCAGGGCCAGATTTACTAAGCCGTTGTGTTGCCATTGCCCCACACAAGGACACACAAGGTAACACAAACTCTTAGGGCCTGATTATGACCCTGGCGGAGGGGATTACGTGACTGATATCCCGTCCGCTGTATTATAAGTTCCATTATATCCTATGGAACTTGTAACACGCTGGGTGGGATATACATCACGTTTGTGACAGAGTAATCTCCTCTGCCTAGATCATAATCAGGCCCTTAACTAGGATTTACTAAGCCACATAAAGGTAATTTGCAAATTTCACTGCCTTGTGTTACCTTGTGGCAGGGAGGCATCCCATGAGTGGAGTATGGGGGTTCTCACACAGCCACCCATGGATTTTGGCATATTTACAATACTACATCTCCCAGACCAAGCCGTGATGAGGAGAAATATATTTATTTCTCCTTGTTACTTCCTTTTTTTATGTGTGATGCATTCCTCATCGTACATAGAAAAAAGGAAATGCCTAAGGATTGTTTTTGTGTAGTAAGATGTTCCTTCCTGCACAAAAACAATCCTGCTAGTAACACAGGCCCCCTTGCACTGTGGTTCAAGGGTACCTGCACTGGCATTAGGAGGCATACTGTGCCGCAGCATGGAGTCAGGAGACATGCACCCTATCTTTGGTGCATTTCTGATGTCTCCCTTTCATACAAGTTGCTTGCTGTGCTGCATTGCTTGCTGTGCTGCCATGCATGAAATGTTAGTAAATCTGCTCCCCAGTGTGTATTCAGTGCTGGCACTAGGATGGCCCAAAAATTAGAGGATAGCGCTTTACACAGATGACATCCTTCTCTTCCTAACTCAGTCTCTGGAGATACTGGCTCTATAAAAAGACACATCCAGACTCTGGACGACCCGTGTCCAATCCCTACTGGTCCCTATCCGTGGTGATGAGGTGACTTCAAACTGTGAATCAAGCTTTCCTACCAGGAAGCTGAGCTTTCAAAACCTGGGCATTTACATCTCAAGAGATTTGGATCTGGCATGGAGCCTTAATCTTATGTCACTTACCATTAAGATGAAACAGGATCTCTAGAAATGGTAACTGCACCCATTCAACCTATTGGGGAGAGTGGCCTTATTAAAAATGATGATCCTTCCTAGATTCCCATACACTCTTCAGCACTTTCCAGTCATAATCCCAAACCACTGATTTCAACAATACTATGATCCGTGAATTCCTGTGGGTGAAAAGATCAACCCACATAGCCCTGGATAAATGTCAACAATCGTAGTATGATTTAGGTGGGGATGGCTGATATAAGGCTGTATTACTGGGTATCCCACCTGACAGTAATCAGTGAGTGGCTGCCTGGGGAGTGGGAAGACCCAACACACCCAATGGAGTTATACCACCTAAGGTCTTGATAAAGTGATGGGTCTGCTCTATGGCAGCCCCATTCCTCATAGCCTTCCCGGCGTGACAGCAATGGTCATCATGATCTGGTGATCAACAATGACATTTATGGCTGGTACAAGAAACCAACACAACTCACTTTACTATAGGAAGGCAGGTGGTTACACCAAACTGCTCACCTCAAACAGTTACATGAGAAATTTGTCAGAGAGGGCACATGTGCTCCTTCTAAGACCTTCAACATAATTCTCTGTTTCGCATACGCTGTTCCAAAAATACTTACGGCTTCGCCATTCCTTGTCTATCACCACAGTGACACCGCTGACTTACCTGAATACAGCTCCTTTAATTTAAACTCCTCACCAGCCAACTGGGAAAGAGAGCAACATCCCACACCTACTGCACACTGGCAGTTAACTCCCCAGAAGTATTCCAAAACCTCAATCAACAGTGGGAATAAGGGGGGACCTCGGCAATATGGACTATTGCGATGCTTGGATGGCTACATGAGAAATTGTAATCTCCACAAAACTGCGACTGATACAGGTACACTGTTTGCATATTACTTATTTCACTCTCTGGTGTATGTAGCATGCTGGTAAACTCCCTCAGTCTATTTGCCCTAGATGCCCACATGCAAACGTCAATGTTTTTCATACGGTTTAGTCATGCCTGCAGACAACCAGCTTTTGGTGAGGGGTTGGTAAGATGTTGTCACAGTCCTGCAACAGCCATTTGACTTGACACCGAGAGGGGACTACTTGGTTTGTTGGAGGACACTGGGGGCTTCCAATATGAACAACTAATGGCGGGAGTGGCCCTGGTGGTGGCAAAACAAAACATAGCCTACAAATGGAAATTCCAACATCCGCCTATCTGAGTGGGATGACAGGCAAGGGTGGACTGGCATGTCAAAACAGAAAAAACTGATCTACAAGTCTCAGGATGCCCTTAGAACATCTAAGATTTGAGTGGTGGACATACAGTGGGTTGGCGGATGAATGATGATTACATTGTGGGTGCTAATGCATATGTTTAGCTACATATGGTTAAACGCTGTGTGCTAAACTTGGAACTAGATGTACTGTGTGTCGTAACTGTTGAAAGGTGGGTCAGTAGTTGTGTGGCCTGCACAAAGTAATGGGTCCGCACTCAACCACCACTGGAAGCCAAACATCCCATTGTAGCACTTGACTCTCATAGGGTAACATTGCAGGTGATGAAGCAGAAAAAGAAAGACTAACAAACATTCATATATCATGTAACAAAATCGTATAAGACAATGTGATTTAGCAAAGAAAAATACTGTATGTAGAAAATGTGCCGACGAAGTAGATCACCATTATTATAAACGAGCTTAATTAATCATGAAAAATCGACAATGTAGTAATCCGTCATAATTGCAGATGTATTTTATGATTTACTCGTTAAAACTGTTATACGCTTAGCTTAAATTTAGCAGAGGCTTTGGCCTAGTTGCCTGGTCTCAATTTTAACTGCGCAGTTTTCACTTGTATTTAAGAAAGACATGTTTAAACTTTAAAAGCTGTATTTTTCCAGTAGAATAACTAATGCACTTATCTCAAAGTTGCGTGCTAGGCAAGTTTCATCCCCTTTGCAGCAAGGTCAGTTTCTGCAGGTGCAGACAATAAAGACACTGATGTCGAATTAATTGGCAACTTTGTTGCTACTTGTGTTCCAAAACTCCAAGGACACCTTATGCGTAGGTGAACGTTAAGAGAAGGACACTATTCATTGGTTAAAGAGAAACCACCCAATGGACCCTCCAATGGAACCTGAAGAATTTGGAACGTTTTCTTACTTAAACCCAACAGAAAAAATAAAAGCCAGCCATTTTCTTTGATGCCATTTTGAAGCCAGATTCAAGGAGCCATTTTGATGACACCTTGATGCTTTTTCTCTAACCCAGATAGAGAGACTTTAAAGAATTCTCACCCTAGAGATTTTAACTTTAATTTTATCTTGCCCTGCCCAGTCCACAACTTTTGTTCCCCCATTTCCTTGCTGCTGCAAGGAAAACTTGCCTTAAACTTTGCCCCTTTGAAGTCTGCCCCATGCTGATCGAACCAGTACCTGAAGGATGAAGACTTACCTTGAATGCTGATTGTAATTGGTAATTATAAAAGGATAAAATGTGTCATGCGTTGTGTTTTCCTTCTTAGGTACCAACTGCTTATTTTTGACAGAGCCTAAGCTAGAAGTTTTCAAAATTTATGTTGACCAAATTCATTTTGCATGAAGCCCCACATGCCAACGCTAATCAGAGGTTAGTTAAGTTATTCACTTGATGCACCGTGCTGAATTTAAATCTTGTTATGCTGACCGATGTATGCAATTAGTCAAATTCAGTTACTCTTATTAGTGATTTGCATTGCTATAACTGAGTGCATTATAATCCAAATCTTGCGTAGATTGCGTTTCTTCCGTCGCTATGGACAGCTAGTAATGTTCGTATATGTGTATCATTTGATTTTGAGACTTACTTATATTGTGTTAGCTTTGTTAATATAGGGAAATAAACTCATTAACTGTTAATAAACAGGTGTAGTTATTCATGTCTGAAAGGTCATGGTGTGTCTAATTACTGATTTTCTGTTTGACTAATTTGTTGATTGATTAACTAATTGAGTATTGGTTATTGATTATAAATGATTATTGATTATTGGTTTGAGGAATCCGACAATTCTTTGGATGAGGAGAACTCAACCCAGTCAAAGGTTTCACCGACCTCCGGCGTTTCCAACTAAAAGTAATTTATAAGGACTGGACGCGCTATCAGTAGATGGTAGCAGAGATTGATGGTTTGGCCCTTTGGGACCCCATCTGAACAATAGACGGATTCAAGTTAGAATTTTCTTTAATAAAACAAGTTGGAGAGATGATGATGCCCTAAATCCCCAATGACTTTCCCGGAATCTCGGAGCTTGCGAATGGAGGAAATGGAGGTGTGAGGATGTTTTCGGCTTTTCTAGTGACGGTATGAGTGAAGTTAGGGTTTTGCGCTTGCATAGCTTATGCCGCAGATGAATTGTGAAGCTTGAGAGGATTTTAGGGGGTTACGAACTCCAATAAAAATTTTAGAGGAGTGGTACTCCAAAGTGCGAGAGTAGGGAAGTCGTCGAACTTCATAAGTGTGTAGCGCTTTATGCAGGAAAAATTGTCCACATGGTTGTTGATGTTGAGATGGGCCCTGCGAGGTCAAGAGACTCCGGAGTATGTTGAAAAGTGTATGAGACACTTGATTAATGTTGCAATCTGTTCGGTTTAATAGGTGGATCGGGCGTGGTCAACGAGTCAGTATGAATATTGAGGAATGAAAGAAAATTTTCGACTTTGAGATTTGACGAATTCTAAGGTGCACTAGAATAGTTCATTTATCAGTTGAGAGCAAAGTTTGCAGGTCAAATTTTGCTTGTGAAAGTGGGAAACCGAGAAAGATGGAATAACTGCTGAGGCTAGTGAAAAATCCCTAAGGTTTCTGAAGCGATTGTATTACCCTTCCTGTAGTAAACCAATAGATTTGTTTTCTTCTTTTGATTAGTGCTCGCGATAAATTGCAGAAATTAGTTTTGAGTGAAGCTGAATGAAGGAGGACAAGCCGCAAGACTTTGTCAGCTGCAGTGTGTGAGTGTGACGTCACTAGGAGCCGCGCTGGGATAGGTTGGTTGGTGAGAAGGGTCGCGCATAGATTGGAAGCAGTCCGTGAAGCGCAATTGGTGGGGAAAGGCAAGCGAAGAGTATTCTGGGAATTAAAGTCACTTATTGATTTCATTTTGAGAAAATAAAAGACGGAAAGATTACATTTTTCAAAGCACTTAAGAGTGCTTTGAGGGGAGATGTATATATTAAAGCAAATGTGGGAGAAGAAACACCGCCTGAGGGTACACCAGCTTCCATCATAATTGAAGAAAAGGGTGTCGCACCATGTCTTTGGTTAAAACAATGGTGTAAATTAACAGAAAAACATGGAAGTGTAGTTTTTCCCATCCATGGGACGTTTAATTTAAGAATCTTGGAGAATTTAAGATTTGCGCTATACGACATGAAAATACCTCCAAGACCAGCACAGTTTAAAGCATTAGCAATTTGGGAACAAATGGCTAGAAGGCAACTACAAAAGAAATTTGAGACAACAGTGATAAAAGTGGAAAAGACACCAGCGGATGCTAGATGGGATAGTACTCAAAAGGTTTGGAGATCAGATATATTGCAGGGAATTAAATTGTTTCCAGCAATTTCTGACGAAGCAGAGATGGAAGGGAAAAAAGCTACCCATAAAACAAACAGGAGCCAGTCCAGAGATAGAGAAAACAAGAGAAACTCGAAAAGGTCAGACGAATCAGACGATGAGGAGTTCATTCTGGAATTGCTAAATGACCGTCACCACCATATGTGGAAAACGACAATGGCCCAAGCACTAGTACTGCCCCTCCAGAACCAATACAGGGTACTGTAGCCCCGAATTTGAGAATATTGCAGAGGCAAAGTAGTCCCGATATGCCTTCTACACCAGAAATACCACAAGTTCAGAGAATATATCCTGACATAACTAAACTGAAACCTGTTAATGATTATCAGCCACAGGTCCAAAGACGCTATTATGATGAGCATAATTTGGAAATGACTTCTAATTTAATGGTGCAGGGAGGACAGAATTACCAAAGACCGACATTGATTTAAACCGAATCGACACAAATTTTTATGCCTCAAAAGCAGATGCAAGAAGTGCCAAAATACATTCAAACAGCAGAAAAACATTTAGACATGCCAGCAATGATGAACCATAATGTGGGAATTAACGTGCCACAGAATTTGGGGAACAGGCAGAATCCGGACGCAATATCTTTGCCTATCACTGTAGGTCCGCCAGTACCATTATATATACAGGCAAAGCCAAGTGTATGCGATCAAGGTGTATTGACGCAGAACGAGACAGGAAGGAGATACATAGAAAATACACAAGAAACGACTCCTGTGGGAACACTGTCAGACAGATCTGGGTCTTTGTTGGAATTTAGTCCAATTCCAAATTGTGTTCCGTCAACTTTGGTAAGGTCAAGTCCACCACTAATAGCACCGCTAACTTCAAAAACAGAAATATTACAGAAACCATCAGTAGCAGTAGACGTAGATGCTACATTAATGGGACTAAACGCACAACAGTTAACACAATGGTTGAACAGTCTGAATTCCGGACAGAGTACACCCAAGGGGAAAGGAGAAGAATATTTGAATCAAATAAGATTGGGCATGGAAGCAGGTGAACTCGTAGAGGGAACGATGGGTTTGAACAGGTTTGAATCATACACGGAAGAAGAGCTGAGATACATTTGCCCGAGAATTACAAGAGAAGTAAGCAGCATACATAGGAGGTTACAAGAAATTGCAGACAGACACAAAATAGACATAAATAAAACCAAGCATTTGAGCAGAAGTTACAGGTTAGACTTTGAGACAAAAGATTTTGAACACATGAGGTCTGCAGGAATGAAAACACACCTTAAAGAAATATTGCAAAGCACGCAGGTTTGGAGATGTTTAGACAAGTGGGAGAGTAGGTGGGTTAAGAAAAAGGATAAGAAGAAAGAAAGCACCCCAGATCCGAATGACAAAGTACAACAGAATGATGATCTTATAACCATGTTACCAATGAGAGAAACAGCAGGAGGAAAACTTATCCATGTACCATGGCACAGGTGTGACATTCAATCCTTTACGGATGATTACCCTAAGTTAAGAGAGAAACCGATCGAATGGTATCAACAAACAGATAGATTTGTGAAACTCGCAAACTGCCTTTGGGAAGACCTGAATACTTTATTCAAAATTGTAGTTCTGGCAGATTTGTGGGAAGTTTGTAAAAGGGCTGTAGATTGGCCAGCAAGTGAACCAGAAAGAGATAGGGACACAGGTGCACCGTTGCGTAGGGTAATGAGCTTATACCATAAGGTGATTGAGTATTTGAAAACAAAAGTTGCGTCGACAAATGTAAATTGGCAGAAGATTGACAGAACAGCACAGGAGGTTAAGGAGTTGATACATGCATACTTTGAGAGATTGTTGAAAGCATTTAAAAATTACAGTGGCACGGAAACGATTGAGGCAAACGACATGCTCCATTTTGTGTTCAGATTTGTGGAAGGATTGAGACCCGAAATTAGCCAGATGATTAAAATGCATTTGATTTGTTGGCAGTCAAAATCGATCGATGAAGTGTTGAACTATGCAAAATACTGCAGTGATGAGATTGAGACAAAGCAGAAAAGGTTGAAAGAGAAAGTGATGGTGATGCAGATTAGAGCAGCTCAGACAGGTTTGCAAGGTTTCCAACAACAGTTGCCGCAGCAGCAACAGAATGCAATGTTTCAGCCACAGATGAGAGGCAGAGGCCGAGGAGGCTTTGTGAATAATGGTCCTGATTTAAATACTGTCGTGATTCCTCATGGTATACAGGCAATGAAGAAAGTCATGCCATGTCACACGTGCGGAATCGTTGGACATTGGAAACAGGAGTGCCCGATGTTGGTGCAGGAAGGTGTAGGTCAGCAAAACAATGATGTCAATACATTTCAGAATATGAGAGGACCAAAAATGAGAGGTCCGAACCCAAATTTCCAAAATAATGTAAATCAGATGCAAGGTCTACAACCCATACAACCACAGCAGGTGCAAATGCCCTGTGTACAAATGGTACAATCGCAGCCAATGCAACAGCAGTTTCTTATGGTACCTAATCAGCAAATGCAAGTACCCTTAGCACCAATGAATCAGCAACAAGTAATGCTTCCTCAACAGGTTACAGGTCAAGGAATGAATCCAAGTAACACAGTGCACCAATTCCTGTTACACAGTGAGAATGGAATAAACAATGAATGGGAGAGTGAAAGTTCAGATGAGGAGTGAAATTGCATGCTTGCAGCATCTCTGGAAGTTGATCAAAAGGGACCGTATGTGGAAGGAAGAGTTATGGGTCACAATGTTTCATTTTTGGTTGACACAGGAGCTACACGCTCTACAGTTAGAAGCATCGAAGTCTAAATTTGCCACTCTCAGGGAGAACAGTTCAAGTAGTGGGAGTAGCAAACAAATATCTGACAAACCCAATTACAGATCCCGTGCAAGTCAAGATTGGTAACTTCCAAGGGTTACATACATTTTTGGTGTGTGACTCAAGTCCAATATCCCTATTAGGAAGAGATCTATTATGCAAATTAGGATGCTCGATTATGTGCTCACATAATGGAATTAAAATTCAGACAAACAGTGATGAGGAAGAAGAGGACAGTTTAGAAGAAGACGAAATGGAAAATGTCGGTGAAGAGTATCCTCTGATTACTCTTTATCCTATGCTCACTGAAGCAGATATTCCAGCTGATTTACAAGAAACTGTTGAAAAGGAAGTGTGGGATATGACAGGGAAAGAAGTAGGATTGGTCAAAGGAGCAGAACCAGTTAAAGTGACTGTAAAACCTAATGCAGATTTTCCACAGACTCCACAATATCATATGCCACAAGATACGCTCATGAAAGTCGCCCAACTCATTGACGAATTTGTGAAACAGGGAGTACTGAAAGAAGTACTAAGTAGTCCATGTAATTCACCAATCATGGGACTAATAAAACCGAGTGGAAAGGTCCGAATTGTTCAAGATTTGAGAAAAGTGAATGACATAATAGTCAAATGTTGTCCCGTAGTACCAAATCCAGCTGTAATAATGTTTCAAATTCCCTGTGATGCAGAGTGGTTCTCAGTCATCGATTTATCACAAGCATTCTTTTCAGTGCCTCTTCATGAGGACAGCCAGTTTCTCTTTTGTTTCAAATTCCTGGACAGAGTCTACAGTTGGTGTCGAATTCCTCAAGGGTTTTCGGAGTCACCATCAATTTTCAATCAGATTCTAAAGAAAAATCTGGAATCATTGGAATTACCATTTGAATCAACCTTAGTACAGTATATTGACGATTTACTGATTGCATCCAAAACAGAAAATGACTGTACCGTTGACACTATTGCCCTACTGAATCATTTGGGAAGGAATGCACACAAAGGGGGTCATTACAACATTGGCGGTAAAAGGCGCTTACCACTGTGCAGAAGACCGCCAATACACCGCCGCGACCGCGAAATCCCGCCACAGCTATTATGACCCACATCTCGGAATCCGCCGAAATTCAGACACCCACACAAGTCCACCACAACAAAGGTCAGTGTTAAACTGGCGAAAACAAAACCTCCACGCCAACAGAAACACGCCCATGCTATTACGACCCACGAATCCACACGGCGGTCTTTCAGCCGCGGTATTCCATTGGCGGTACACACCGCCGCACTCAAAATACACACACATCTCCAAAACACCGCCACATTGGACAATTCCAAATACACACACCTGATACATATACAAACAACACTCCCACACACCCAACACAATATAAAACACACACCCACATCACCCACAAACCCCTACGACCAAAAAATAGAGATGAAGGCCAGAGAGAGAGCACAGAATAGACAACCCCACCACACAGAGGCACACAACACCATCACCCACACAACATCCACGCACAAAACACCACACACCACTACACATCAACACATACATCACCCCACACATCACCTACACCACCCCATTTCACGCCAAAGACACCCCTGGTTTTCCGAGGAGGAGCTCAGGGTCATGGTGGAGGAAATCCTACGGGTAGAGCCACAGATATTTGGCTCACAGGTGCAGCACACATCCATAGCCAGGAAGATGGAGCTATGGCGCAGAATCGTCGACAGGGTCAACGCTGTGGGACAGCATCCAAGAAATCGGGACGACATCAGGAAGAGGTGGAACGACCTACAGGGGAAGGTGCGTTCAGCGGTCTCCAGGCACAACATCGTGGTTCAGCGGACTGGCGGCGGACCCCCACCTCCTCCCCCACAACTAACAACATGGGAGGAGCAAGTCTTGACCATCATGCATCCAGAGGGCCTCGGAGGAGTCGGTGGAGGAATGGACACTGGTAAGTCAAATCTTAACTATCATATCCCCCACCCTACCTGCATGCTATCACACACCCCCACCCTCACACCCTCCCCTATCACTCCAACTCCTCACTAATGTACTAATAACACAAACCACACATCCCAACACCAAGCCCTGCATGACATAACAAAGCATGGACACCCATCACCAAAGCATGCTCACTGCACATACCCAGAACACCCCCCAACCATCATCACACAAGCCCCCCCACAAGAATGCTTGCACTGGTGTACACGGTGAGCCACCCATTGCACACCATGACACACACACATGCAATAATCATGCACTTATGCCCCTGCAGGATCACGAAGGACCGTCACCACACCGGAGGGTCCAGACAACTCCTCTCCACCCACAGAAGAGGCCCACAATGACGATAGCAGCTCTGCCCTACTGGATCCTGATGACCAGCCCGGACCATCGTGGGCCTCGGGACAGTCGGTTCCCCTTGCACAGGCACAGCCCAGCACTGACCTTCCACCCTCTGGTAACACCAGCACAGCACCCACCCAGCGGGCCCATACCTCCCTACCCAGGACACGTCAATCAGCTGTGTGTCCACCACTACAGGGAACCCAGGATAACCCACCACCCCAACAACAACAGGGACCTGGGGGAAGTGGTAGTGGGCACACAGTCCAGGGGACGGAGGCACAGGAACACAGCGGAACTGGGAGGGCTGCTGTGCGACAGAGGGCGGACAGGCCAAGGGAACCCACTCTCCATGAGGCCCTATCCTCCATCATGGGAGCATACCACCACTCCCAGGAGACAATGGCGACGGTCCTGGCCAAGTTTCAGGACACCTAGCGCCTTCAGGAGGAACAGTATTTGGGGATCAGGGAGGAGCTCAGGACCATCAGCTCCGCCCTGGGCACCATCGTAGGGGTGCTGAAGGACATACAGCAGACCTTGAGGGACACCGTGGCACTCCAAGGGGCCCCTGACACTAGCATGGACAATGGACGATGAACTGCCCACCACCTGCGCCGCTAGTGGACAGGACGCCCTGCCACAGGACCACCACACCAGCACCCCACCCCCTGCAGACAGACAACCACCACGCAAGCGGTCCCTGAGATCCAGGAACAGGACAGAGCAAGATGGCAAGACCCCCGCCAGGAAATGAGACCACCCTGATTGTCCTCCCTTTGTCCCACTTTGTTACCCTGTCCATACTTTGACTGCCCCAGCTCCACTTCCTTTGTCCATATAGCCAGTGCACCTGTGTGACCAATGGACTGGACTCTGCCATGGACATTCCTCCACCATCCCCCATCACCATAGTACAGCCCCCCTCCATTTTTGAGCACTTCAATAAACACCCTTGAACCACAAAAAAATCTGGAGTCAGTCTGTGATTTGGTAAAATGTATTATCAATGACAGTGTCAAAATGCGTTTCTAGTTGTAAAGCCAACATACCTATGTCACACATCACAAGTCCTTGAAGGATGCAAGTAGATAACACACGTTGGTAACCACACCTGTGAAACCGTAATGGAAAGATACAACTCAGTTACCAAATAATGCTATGAAATTACACACAGGATAGAGGAAGACGTGTGACAGTGAATGTAATGGTAAAAATGAAAATGTTCTCACCTGTGTGTCACTGGAAATATTGCTGTATGACTGACTCCCTGTTGTCGTTGTCTTCTTCCTCAGCTTCCTCCTCATCACTGTCCACAGGCTCCACAGGCTCCACAGCTGCCACAACACCGTCATCTGGACCATCCTCCTGCAGAAAAGGCACCTGGCGTCGCAAAGCAAGATTGTGAAGCATCGAGCAGGCGATGATGATCTGGCACACCTTCTTCGGTGAGTAGAATAGGGAACCACCTGTCATATGGAGGCACCTGAACCTGGCCTTCAGGAGGCCGAAGATGTGTTCGATCACCCTCCTAGTCCACCCATGGGCCTCATTGTAGTGTTCCTCTGCCCTGGTCCTGGGATTCCTCACTGGGGTCAGTAGCCAGGACAGGTTGGGGTAACCAGAGTCCCCTAATAGCCACACACGGTGCCTCTGGAGTTGACCCATCACATAAGGGACGCTGCTATTCCGCAGGATGTAGGCGTCATGCACTGAGCCAGGGAACATAGCATTTACCTGGGAGATGTACTGGTCTGCCAAACATACCATCTGTACATTCATGGAATGATAACTCTTACGGTTCCTGTACACCTGTTGACTCCTGTGGGAGGGGGGACCAGAGCTACATGGGTCCCATCAATAGCACCTATGATGTTGGGGATATGTCCAAGGGCATAGAAGTCACCTTTCACTGTAGCCAAATCCTCCACCTCAGGGAAAATTATGTATCTCCTTACGTGTTTCAGCAGAGCAGCCAACACTCTGGACAACACGTTGGAAAACATAGGCTGGGACATCCCTGATGCCATGGCCACTGTTGTCTGAAAAGACCCACTTGCAAGGAAATGGAGCACTGACAGCACCTGAACGTCAGGGGGGATTCCAGTGGGATGGCGGATTGGTGACATCAGGTCTGGCTCCAACTGGGTACATAGTTCCTGGATAGAGGCACGGTCAAACCTGTAGGTGATGATTAAATGTCGCTCCTCCATTGTCAACAGGTCCACCAGCGGTCGGTACACCGGAGGATTCCGCCATCTTCTCAATTGTCCCAGCTGACGGTGCCTAGGAAGGACAACAGCGACCACAGAGTCAACAAATTTCCAGGTATGTACCCACAGATACACAGAACACGACACCAAACAC
This sequence comes from Pleurodeles waltl, assembly GCF_031143425.1. Classification (NCBI taxonomy): domain Eukaryota; kingdom Metazoa; phylum Chordata; class Amphibia; order Caudata; family Salamandridae; genus Pleurodeles; species Pleurodeles waltl. The sequence goes on from NC_090440.1 coordinate 1,766,755,382, forward strand.
AAAACCATTCCTGTATGTGTGTTGAGTGTAGGCCTAGCTATGTGTGACGCAGAAGTAAATTAAGCCATTTGGGCCCCTGAAATGGCGGCTGCCTGACCTTTAAACTGGGATAATGTTATTGTGAGGTAACTGCGCTGGCGTTGCACACCGTCGCGGTAGGCGGTGGTAGACAGCGGTGCAATGCAGCATTGGTTAACATTGGACCCTATGGGTCCCAGGAGCCAATGAACAAGTGCGCCGGCGATGATGATACGCACCGCCGCGGATGTCACCGCCGCGGACGTCACCGCCATTTTCTATCTATTCAATCACTCGATACCTGACCTTCGACAGGAGAGGACCTACACTGCAAGTGCTGCTGTGACCTCGGTCTGGAAGCGACGATGGCTGCTGCGTCTGGGGAAAGGGCCCCTGCCTTCACTGCTCAGGAGTTGGAGAAACTAGTAGACGGGGTCCTCCCCCCCGTACACGCTACTCTATGGTCCTCCAGACCAACAGGTAAGTACACAGGGAGCACAGTGTATGGGCTAGGCCTTGGTGGAGAGGGCTGGTTGTAAGAGGGAAGGGGGCAGAGTTCAGGGAACATGAATGCATGTGAATGCATGTGCCACATGGCAAGGGTAGGGAGGGAGGACACTTACATCGACGGTGCAGTTGGTAATGACTTCTATTCTTCCCTTGTGCATGTCATGTAGGTCAGCGCCCACCAGAAGAAGGACATTTGGCGTGCCATCGCCAAGGAAGTCCGGACCCTGGGGGGCCACCAGAGACGGGGCACCCACTGCCGGAAAAGATGGGAGGACATTCGCCGCTGTAGCAAGAAGACGGCGGAGGCTCAGCTGGGGATGGCCTCCCAATGTGGGAGGGGTGCCCATCGCACCATGACCCCCCTGATGTTCCGGATCCTGGCGGTGGCCTACCCGGAGTTGGATGGGCGCTTGATGGCATCACAGCAGACACAAGGGGGTGAGTACACTATCATTCTGGGGACTTTGCGCGCAGTTGAGGGGTCTAGGTGTGGGAGGAGGGCTGTGGGTTTCCCTAGGCCATGGCGACTTCCATAGGCTAGGCCCCTCCGTAATGCAGGCCATGTGGCACTCCACCCCACCGCAGTAGAGTGCCAAGTACAGGTATACATGCCCCTGTGGCATCTATGTGTGCAGATGTCCACCATAGACATGTAGTCCAGATCCCAGGAATTGCATCTGTAGAGGCCAGGAGCACGGCGTAGTGCAGGGGGCTGCTGTGTCTGTATTGTCCGCCAACGGTAGCGGTATGCCATGCACTCAACCTGTCTTTCTTCTTTCGCCCCCCCTTTTTGTGCTCTCCCTGTTCTTTTGTGCCTCAGCATCATCAGGCGGAGGTACAGTGGCACCGGAGCACGCGGGAGCTGCATCCCACATGGCCATGGAGGGCCACACCACGGACTCAGAATGCACCAGTGGGACGGAGGGCGAGGGGAGCTTCACGTCGGCCACCGGATCACCAACCAGCAACACCGACTCGTCCGCCGATGGAAGCTCCATTGTGGTGGCGGCACCATCTGTGCCCCCCACTTCTACAGGTACAGCTTCCACCTCCCCTACCAGCACCGCCCTCCCAGCAACCCCTCAGCGTTCGCCCCGTGCCCTCTCACCCAGGAGGGTGGGCATCACCTTCGCCCCAGGCACCTCAGGCCCTGCCCCAGTCACCCCTGCTGCCCTCAGTGAGGAGGCCATTGACCTCCTCATGTCACTCACTGTTGGGCAGTCTACCATTGTGAATGCCATCCAGGGTGTAGAAAGGGAGTTGCAACACGGTAATGCATTCCTGGAGGGCATTCATTTTGTTCAGGCTGCCCTTCAGCGAACCCTGCAATCTCTGGCCTCAGCACTGATGGCAGCCATTGCCCCTGTGTCTAGCCTCCCCTCTCCAACTTCCTCCACCCAGACCCAATCCCCTGTACCCCAGCCCATCCCAAGCACACCATCAGACCAGCATGCACACACCTCAACACACAAAAGTAGCTCAGGCAAACATAGGCACCACACATCCCACAGGCACTCACACAAGCATCACACACATACAGACACAGCAACATCCACTGCCTCCACTGTGTCTCCCTCCTCATCGTCTCCCTCCTCCCTCCCAGTGTCGTCTACACTCTCACCTGCATGCACTACATCTACAGGCACTAGGACTCGCACCAGAACACCCAGCACCACACCCCGCTCACCTGCACTCACCACCCCCACTCCCATTTACACGTCCCCTGTGTCCTCTCCCAGTGTGTCTGTGACGCCCCCTCCAAAAGTACACAAACGCGGGCACCCACACACCCAACATCCATCCACCTCACGACAGCCTCCAGTACCTGCACCCAAAACACCTAAAGTGATACCTCCTACAACCACCTCCTCTTCCTCCACTCCCAGACCCCCTCCAGCTACCCATCCCAGTGTTCGTCAGAAACTGTCCCTCTGCAAAGTTGACCTTTTTGCCCCCACCCCTCCAATTCATCAGTCCCGTTGTAGCGCCTCAGCCAAAAAGCCTCCAGTACCAGTGGTGCGTGTTCAAGGTGTGTGGAGTGCACCGGCCACCAGGGCAGGCAGTGTGACACGGAGCCAAGGTACTGCCAGTCCACCCCCTGTAAAGGCTCTGAAGTTGGAAAGTGGCCGACGGGACCAGCTGAGGACTCCTGGAGGCAAAACAACTCACAGGGCTCCCAGGGGGATTGCAGAGTCAGCTGTGACTCCTCCAAAGGTGGGGAAGGGCCAGAAGAAGTCTGCACAGCCTGGTGTGAGCATCACGGCAGAGAAGGGCGGCATCCTTCCCGGCTGCCGGGACCCCACCGCCAGCACCGTCGTCACTGGTCAGGAGACCACCACCATAGGCATTGCCCAGGAGGGCCCAAGTATCGTCACTGGTCATGAGACCACCGCCAGAGTCATTGCCCAGGAGGGCCCAAGTATCGTCACTGGTCATGAGACCACCGCCAGAGTCATTGCCCAGGAGGGCCCAAGTATCGTCACTGGTCATGAGACCACCGCCATAGGCATTGCCCAGGAGGGCATAAGTATCGTCACTGGTCATGAGACCACCGCCAGAGTCATTGCCCAGGAGGGCATAAGTATCGTCACTGGTCATGAGACACACAGCCAGAGTCGTTGCCCAGGAGGGCCCAAGTATCGTCACTGGTCATGAGACCACCGCCATAGGCATTGCCCAGGAGGGCATAAGTATCGTCACTGGTCATGAGACCACCGCCATAGGCATTGCCCAGGAGGGCATAAGTATTGTCACTGGTCATGAGACCACCGCCAGAGTCATTGCCCAGGAGGGCCCAAGTATCGTCACTGGTCATGAGACCACCGCCATAGGCATTGCCCAGGAGGGCCCCGGCAGCCACAGCCCCGCTGGGCAATGAGGGACCGTCATGCCACACACCAATGCCCAGTCCAGAGCCCGCCATGGCGAAGCACCGCTGAACAGTCCAGAGACCGCTGAACAGGGCAAGCACCGCTGAACAGTCCAGAGCCCTCCATGGCAGAGCACCGCTGAACAGTCCAGAGACCGCCATGGCAAAGCACTGCTGAACCGTCCAGAGACCGCCATCTCAAAGCACCGCTGAACAGTCCAGAGACCGCCATGGCAAAGCACCGCTGAACAGTCCAGAGTCCGCCATGGCAAAGCACTGCTGAACAGTCCAGAGACCGCCATGGCGAATCACCGCTGAACAGGGCAAGCACCGCTGAACAGTCCAGAGACCGCCATGGCAAAGCACCGCTGAACAGTCCAGAGACCGCCATGGCAAAGCACCGCTGAACAGTCCAGAGTCCGCCATGGCAAAGCACCGCTGAACAGGGCATGCACCGCTGAACAGGGCAAGCACCGCTGAACAGTCCAGAGACCGCCATGGCAAAGCACCGCTGAACAGTCCAGAGACCGCCATGGCAAAGCACCGCTGAACAGTCCAGAGTCCGCCATGGCAAAGCACCGTTGAACAGGGCATGCACCGCTGAACAGGGCAAGCACTGCTGAACAGTCCAGAGACCGCCATGGCGAATCACTGCTGAACAGGGCATGCACAGCTGAACAGTCCAGAGACCGCCATGGCAAAGCACCGCTGAACAGTCCAGAGACCGCCATGGCAAAGCACCGCTGAACAGTCCAGAGTCCGCCATGGCAAAGCACCGCTGAACAGGGCAAGCACCGCTGAACAGGGCATGCACTGCAGAAGAAGGAAAAGACCGCCACATCAAGCATCGTTATCCCATGTGCAGATGGGACTGTGACGGGACAGGAACTGTCACGGGGAGACTAATCAAGTCTGGGCACCATTCCCCCTCCAGAACCAGTGGAGAGATCCATCCACTACCTCTGTCCTTCACAGGATGAAACACTCTGGGCACCAGTCCCCCTCCAGAAGCAGTGGAGACATGCATTCACTACCTCTGTCCTTCACAGGATGAAGCACTCTGGGCACCAGTCCCCCTCCAGAACCAGTGGAGACATGCATCTACTACCTCAGTCCTTCACAGGATGAAGCACTCTGGGCACCAGTCCCCCTCCAGAACCAGTGGAGAGATCCATCCACTACCTCTGTCCTTCACAGGATGAAACACTCTGGGCACCAGTCCCCCTCCAGAACCAGAGGAGACATGCATCCACTACCTCAGTCCTTCACAGGATGAAGCACTCTGGGCACCAGTCCCCCTCCAGAACCAGTGGAGGCTGTTATGTACTTGTGAGACTGTGGCTTTGCACTCCCCAGGATGGAACAGTGGGCAAACCACCCACTGTAGAGACTTGTGAGACTGTGGCTTTGCACTCCCCAGGATGGAACAGTGGGCAAACCACCCACTGTAGAGACTTGTGAGACTGTGGCTTTGCACTCCCCAGGATGGAACAGTGGGCAAACCACCCACTGTAGAGACTTGTGAGACTGTGGCTTTGCACTCCCAAGGTTGGAACAGTGGGCATGGAGCCCCGTTGTGGATGTGGCGTGGTGCTGTAATCCGGCTGAGTTGCCCCCCTTCCCTTCCCCCTGAGGTGCCTGTTCTTTTTCTCTCTGATGCCCCGGCAGTGTTCTCTCCGTTTGTGGACAGGTATCTTGTGTGGGCCTCGCCCATGCATTTTTGGCCTAGAGGTGCACGGACATTGAGATGTGCATATCTGCACTACTTCTCGTACTGTATATACCTTTGTATGAGTTTATATATATCTGTATATAATTGACATATGTATATTGATACATTACAATGTTTGAACTGATTTCGTTTTGTCTTTGCATTATTCCGGGGGGGTTGGAGGTTGTTACTGTGATGTTTGTAAATGCATTGGTGTGTGTGTTGTAATATGCGAGGGTGGGGGTGGGGGTGTTGCGTGTGTGTCCCCCTGACTTTTGCCTCCCCCTCCCCTATGTCGTAGGTGCAGTACTCACTGTTGTCGTCGCCGCCGCCGCCGCCGCTGGTCTTCGTAAATGAGTAGGAAGAGAAGGGCAGGTAGGATTTGTAATTCCGTGGTGTCCTCCTTCCTCGTGGGATGTGTTAAGGTGAGCGTTTTCCCATTGCAGAAACTGTTTCCGCCGTGTTTTTATCCACGGTGAATCCACCCCGGAAAAGGTGGCGGATTGGCGGGTTGTGATACTATGGGCGGTACATTGTCTTCCGCCTGTCTGTTGGCGGTGACCGCCACGCTGCTTGTCTGTACCGCCGTGGCGGTCGGAGTGTTAAAGTGGCTGTCTTTGTAGGCGGTTTCCGCCACGGTCATAATTCCCTTTTTTTGTCCGCCGGCCTGTTTGCGGTATTACCGCACCTTTGACAACGTCCGCCAGGGTTGTAATGACCCCCAAAGTGCCTCCTTCGAAATTGCAATTCTGCCAAAAGAAAGTGACATTTTTGGTTCACCAAATAGAAAAAGGGTCGATAAAAATAATGAAAGAAAGAATAACGAGTGTACTTCAAATGAGTCCACCCAAAACAAGAAAATAGGTGAGAAAGTGTTTGGGAATGGTGGGCTACTGTCGCCAATGGATTCCCAATTTCTCGACTCTAGCCAAACCTTTACTGAAACTGACCCAGAAAGATGCGCAGGATTAAATAATTTTGAAAAGATATGAAATGGATGCCTTTATTGAATTAAAGGAATGCATGTGCAGAGCCCCAGCTTTAGGTATGCCTGATTACACAAAGCCTTTCACATTGTTTTGTCATAAACGTGATGCATGTTCCTTGTCTGTCTTGACTCAAGCCCATGGTGGCATAAACAGACCAGTAGCATATTTTTCAGCTACTTTGGATCCAGTCACAGCAGCCTTACCAGGATGCTTGCGTGCTGTAGCAGCAGTTGGTACGAGCCTGAATCAATGTAAAGGAATAGTGATGGGACATCCCTTAACAGTTATGGTCCCTCACTCATTCAAAATACTTTTGACACGTTCCCGAACACAGCACAGGACTGGTGCTAGACTTACAAGGTACGAGACAATCATTTTGGGATCACCTAATGTGCAATTAAAAAGATGCACTACATTGAATCCAGCAACTTTGTTTCCCAGTGAAAATGTTGAAATTGAAAACGTTGATGATATAGAGCACGATTGTCTTCAAGTGACTGAATTTTGTACTAAACCAAGACCTGATATCAAAGATACTCATTTGGAAGAAAATTATCAGATTACTTTTGTTGATGGTTCATGTTTAAGAGATGCACTAGGAATATTGAAAGCAGGATATGCTGTATGTACAAAAACTGGTGTTCTAAAAGCATCTTGGCTTCAAGGAGTTTACTCTGCACAAGTAGCGGAACTAGTAGCCCTTACTAGAGCTTGCCAAAGTCACCATTTACACTGACAGTCAGTACAGATTTGGAATAGTGCATGATTTTGGACAATTGTGGTCACAAAGAGGCTTTATGACCTCTTCAGGATCACCAGTGAAAAATGGTGAAAGAATAAGAGAATTGTTACATGCTATCCAGTTACCAGAAGAAGTAGCAGTGGTAAAATGCAGTGCACACTCAAAATCACAAGACTTCGTTTCTTTGGGAAATGGATATGCAGATCAAGTCGCAAGGTTTTGCGCATTGAACTGTATGTTGCTCAGAGACGAATGGAATTTGATAAATGAGCCAGAACTTGAACCAAGTGAAGCCTTCGCTCTAAAAGTTGTAGACACAATAGAAGAATTGAAATTCCTACAAAATAATGTTAGTAAGGATGAAATACTCTCATGGAGCAAATTACAATGCGTAAAAAAAACAGATGATTTGAGGGTTTCAAATGAAGGGAAATTAGTTTTGCCAGACAGTCTCTTGTCACAAATAGCTAGGCTATACCATGGACAAGCACACATTGGAAGAGATGCCATGATTATTTTATTCAAAATTGATTGGTTTAATCCCAAATTCCGCCAAGTTGCTGAAGCAGTTTGCCATCGTTGCGACACTTGCCAACAAATGAACGCAGGAAAGGGAACAGTGGTAAATTTGAGCCACATTGGAAGAGCAGGTGGGCCATTCAGCAGGATGCAAATGGATTTCATTGAGATGCCTATGCATGCAGGCTTGAAATATGTGTTGGTGATTGTGTGTATTTTTAGTCACTGGATTGAAGCATACCCTACACGCAGAAATGACTGTCTCACAGTTGCAAAACTACTCTTGAGAGAACTAATACCCCGTTTTGGATTCCCGATATCTTTAGAATCAGATAGGGGAAGTCACTTCAATAACGAAGTAATCAAATTACTGTGTGCAGCACTGAACATTGAACAAAAATTGCATTGTAGCTACCGCCCTGAAGCATCAGGACTAGTGGAGCAAATGAATGGCACGCTGAAATGAAGGATGGCGAAAATATGCACATCCACAAACTTGAAATGGCCTGACGCGTTGCCCTTGGTGTTAATGTCAATGAGAAACACACCTGATAGAAAAACTGGACTATCACCACACAAAATTCTCATGGGCAGAGTCATGAGACTTCCAGCAGTTCCTGCTCTTGTAAATATTACAGATGATATGGTATTGGACCACTGCAAAGGTCTGGCTGATGTGGTCCGCTCTTTTTCTCACCAGGTGGAGGTGACCACTGTGCCACCGATCCAAGGTCCAGGACACACCCTGAAAGCAGGTGACTGGGTTGTGATAAAGAAGCACGTGAGGAAGTCGTGTTTGGAACCCCGTTGGAAAGGACCTTTCCAAGTGATTCTGACAACTACCACCGCTGTGAAGTGTGCGGGAGTTCCTAACTGGATTCACGCCAGTCACACGAAAAGGGTGACGTGTCCCACAGAAGAGGAAATTAAAGCACTGAAATTACCAACAGCTAACAGGAAAGTACCAGACACTGAGACAGAACGAAGAGAGCTTGAAAGTGAACAAGAAGAAATCGAGACAGAAGAAATATTCTCTGAGGAAGACAAAGTCGATCCTTTTGAGGACAACAGAGAAGAAGCCTCAGGAAGTGACAAAGATCCTGGAGGTGACAAAGATCCTATCACAGGTGAAAAAGCAGGAGAGCCTGATAAGAGGAGGGCTTTCCCAGAAGCAGACGATACAGGAAAAGAAGGAGAAAACCTGATTGACCTCCTAGGGTAAGGAGACAAGACAGAGCAGAGTGAAATTGTTCCAATTCTTTCAGAACCGGTTGCAGGTCCATCAGGTGAAAGCAACGCGAAACGAAGACAAAGCATATCAAAGACTAAAGAGACATTGAACGAAAACAAATGGGCAAAATTGAAGGAGAAAAGAAAAGAAGTGTCTATCGTAATAACCACATCAAATGAAGAAAAAGACAAAGCCAAAGACCAAGACATAAGCGAAGGAGAATCGAAAGGAGATGCAAAATTGAAAAGGAAAAGAATACCGAGCAGAAGATATTCTGGTCCAGAGTGGGCGTACACAGCCACTAACGATTGGTCAGATGAATTTCTATCTCTTAGTCTTGAAAACGAAGAAGCATAATGACACTTTGGTTCTTGAAAAGTGAAATTTCATGAACATTACCGAATAAGACATTGATAACCTGATTGACTTTTGAAACAGATTTTGAGACAAGGCTGCTAAACCAATAAGAGACTAAGCTGCTAAAGAAAACCGTGTGAACTTTGACCTCGTACAACCTTTATATATCTATCTGCAAATTTGATTTGATAAACTATCTTCAGCTTTCTGATTCTATATAGATCATGACAGATAATACTACACAAGGACATAAAATGAAATATTGTAAATACATGTGTATAGGTCTAATAATTGCATGTGTACTAATAATTTTGGCAATAATTCTTGGAATACATGGAGAGAATGAAAGAGACGTGAATGATGCTTCAACTTTTAAAACTACTACTGAATTAACTCCTTTGAAGAAACTCGAACAAGACGAAAAATATTTGCATGACAAGAAAGAACTCTCCTCTAATGTCTTCTATTGCTTGCTGAATGAGTATGTTTAGACAATGGATGCAAAAGATTGTTATGTATGTACACAAATACCTACCTCAGTAATAGAAGGGGTGACAATCATAGCATGCCTCTTACGTATGGAATAACATGTAGTTTGTTACTGACCAGATTTTCCTTGATGCCATCTTTGAAGCCAAATGCCAGACGTCATCTTGGACGACATCTTGATGCCCTTTTCTCTATTCCAGAGAAAGAGACTTTAAAATTCTCACCCTGGAGACTTTAACTTTATTTTGCCCCGTCTTGCCCATGCAGTAACTTTGCCCCATTCTCCTTGTTGCTGCAAGGAAACCTGCCCTTAACTCTGCCCCTTTGAAATTTGCCACATGCTGATTGAACCGGTACCTGAAGGACGACGACTTTCTTGAATGCTGATTGTATTTGGTAATTATAAAAGGATAAAATGTATTATGCATTGTGTTTTCCTTATTAGGTACCAACTGCTTATTTTTGACAGAGCCTAAGCTAGAAGTTTTCTAAATTTATGTTGACTAAATTCATTTTACATGAAGCCCCACATGCCAATGCTAATCAGAGGTTGGTTGAGGTATCCACTTGATGCACCGTGCTGAATTGAAATCTTGTTATGCTGACCGATGTATGCAATTAGTCAAATTCAGTTACTCTTATTAGTGATTTGCATTGCTATAACTGAGTGAATATGTGACAGAACAACTAGGTCCTAAACAACTGTAGCCTAAACCACTACTGCTAAACAACTAAAAAGTCTCTACAACTAAGTACTGAACAACTACTGTCTGAACAACTATTGTGTCTGAATAACAATTCCCTGAACAACTAATATATATATATATTCTAAACAACTAATAAACCATAAAAACCAAAAGGAAAACCTTACCTTAAAATTAGTTGTTCAGGCAATTGTTATTCAGGCACAATTGTTGTTTAGACAGCAGTTGTTCAGTACTTAGTTGTAGAGACTTTTTAGTTGTTTAGCAGTAGTGGTTCAGGCAAGTAGTGGTTTAGACCTAGTTGTTCAGGATGTTTCCCTAACTGAGTGCATTATAATCCAAATCTTGCGTAGATTGCGTTTCTTCCGTCGCTATGGACAGCTAGTAATGTTTGTATATGTGTATCATTTGATTTTGAGACTTACTTATATTGTGTTAGCTTTGTTAATATAGGGTAATAAACTCATTACCTTTTAATAAACATGTGTGGTTCTTCATGTCTGAAAGGTCATGGTGTGTCTAATTACTGATTTTCTGTTTGACTAATTTGTTGATTGATTAACTAATTGAGTATTGGTTATTGATTATAAATGATTATTGATTATTGATTTGAGGAATCCGACAATTCTTTGGATGAGGAGAACTCAACCCGGTCAAAAGGTTCACCGACCTCCGGCGTGTCCAAGTATAAGTAATTTATAAGGAATGGACGCGCTATCACAGGTCAGTGCAAAGCATACTCAAGGGAGGAGGTGTAGTAATCACCATTCACAAGGACACAAGAAGAACCCTCAAGAAACGACTATCCAGTCTGTGCTTTTTCTTTTGAAAAAGGAAAAGTACATTTATTACACACACTACTCAATACTATGCAACAATTTACAAATATACACAAGCTGATGGAATTACTCTTGGGTGACTTTCCATAATCATTCATGTCTCTTCCAAAGGGAGAAGTAGGCCAACAATCCACATGGCAAAACATTCACTTGTATTCCAATGCAGTATCTGACTGTAACTTGGAGTGAAAGCACCTAATACTGGCACTAAAGTACAACTTCTTTGATCACTAGTGGCTGTCAGTCTCATTACTCAAATAAAGCATTAACAAGAAACATGTATAGGCATGTGGGATTGAGTTGTGTTGTAACAATTTCTTTCGGCATGATCTACTCAGGCTAACCACACCCCTTAAGGGAGTTGGCAAAGTTTCATCAAATTCCACATTGAAACATTCAACACAAAAATAATGCATAGTTGACTTAGACCCTAAAGAATATTTAGAATATACTCTATACATAACACATGCTACATTTATCCAACTATATTAATGCAGTCAATGAAAAAAGGTAATTTACACTTTTCAGTTTTTATATCTTCAGATAGTTTATATGTGATATAGTAGCTCCTTTGCTTTTGAGTGGCCGTCATATGATCTTCTTGTTCCTGGGAACTTGTTAAACATCCTTTTTATTTCTCTTGTCTTATTATGGTATGTTGTGATAAATCTAATTTCTTTATCGTCCTTTTTACCAACTTTAAGTTTAGTTAGTAATAAATCCATACCATAATAAGACAAGAGAAATAAAAAGGATGCTTAACACGTTCTAGACAGTACTGAAAACGGATGAGAATATAGCAATGATGATTAATGACTATTCCACATTTACTTTCGTCATGAATTTGCAGCAACTTTTTTTTATAAAAGTGCTTTTTTGGCCCGGGTGGTCCCTCTGGAACCCCAGCACTAGATTTAAGGGGTCAGGGTGTCTGTCTCCTGGCCCCTTTTCTCTTTGTAAGCTTTTTTCCTGGGATTTGGCTGAAGCTGAGTCCCAAGATGGCTGCCAACACTTCCTGGTTGAAGTGCTGTCAGCAAACCAGAGCTCTGCAGATCTCTGCACAAACTTTTATTATTCGCAAAGTAGACCGGGAGGATCCACGGCCTTAGATAAACAAATTTAGATTTCCATTACTTTCTCTTAACCTTCCGAACGGATTCGCACCAAATAACAAAAAGCGTAATCTACGTACCGAAAGCTACCTTTCTCGTAAATTTGGTATAATTCCATCCAGCAGTTCAGGTTGTAGTCAAGCTCAAAAATCATATGGGAATTTTAATGGGGAACACACTTGTTTTACCCCCACCTTTTTCTCGACCCCTGCTTGATGGATCACCCCTGAAACTTCCCATCCGCAACAAGAATCTCCAGCACACTTGTTTTGGAAAAATTTTTGAAAATTTGTCAAACGGTGCCAAAGATATAGGCAAGTCAAAAACGGAAACATGGCCCTAAAAAATCTCTCTTTCTCTCTACTTATATATATATATATATATATAAAGATGCCTTGCAATGCAAGCAAGCTGCTCACCGCCTAACAACTATGGGGGTGCCAGTGACGGCTTGCACGCCATCCAAACTTTCTGCCTCAAACAATGTTCGTACTCAGGAAACAATGAAGTGGCATGCTCTGAATCCCCCACACCAAGATTTATTGGTTCAAAAAGAACAACAAGTTTTGGCTATCTTATACCCGTATGTCAAAGATAATGTTTAAGAAATATTGTTTGTATTAGGAGTTTTCTGTTTTTTCTAAATTAATACGGTTATGTGTTTGAAATGAAGTAGTGTACCAACTGTTGCTTAGATTGGAGTGGGAATAGTACATTGTAGCCCTCTGAAGTCCAATGCTTTCCCTCCTGTTGCACAGACTGGATGGAGAATAGTAATTTTAACCCCTCTGAAGTCAAACGCTTTCCCTTATGTGGGACAGACTAGAGGGGAAGAGTAAATTTTACCCCTCCGAAGTCTAACGCTTTCCCTATTGTTGCACAGAATGAGGTGGAAATAGTAATTTTAATCCTTCCGAAGTCAAATGCTTTCCCTACTGTTGCAGACACTGGAGAGGGATTAGTACATTTTATCCCTCTGAAGTCCAACGGTTTCCCTATTGTTGCACGGACTGGAGTGGGAATAGTACATTTTCCTCCACCAAAGTCCAGCACTTTTCCTACTGTTGCATAAACTTTTGTGTGAATAGTGTATGTGTTATTTCTTAAATACATTTCCTAATATTGATTAAATGTAGATATTATTAATATTTGTTTATAATAATAATTTTCTAGTATTTGTTATATTTTAGTTTCTAAACTTTTAAACGTTTAGTAATCTTTAAAATCATTTAGTTTTTTTTAAAATTGTATTTGTTCAGTAAATTATATAGGGGGTCATTCTGACCCAGGCCGGCGGTGGAAGCCGCCGGCCTGGCTGGGACCACCAGAATACCGCTGCGCGGTCAGAAGACCGCCGCGGGTATTCTGGGTTTCCCGCTGGGCTGGCGGGCGACCGCCAGAAGGCCGCCTGCCAGCCCAGCGGGAAACACCCTTCCATGAGGATGCCGGCTCCGAATGGAGCCGGCGGAGTGGAAGGGATGCGACGGGTGCAGTTGCACCCGTCGCGATTTTCAGTGTCTGCATGGCAGACACTGAAAATCTTTGTGGGGCCCTGTTACGGGGGCCCCTGCAGTGCCCATGCCATTGGCATGGGCACTGCAGGGGCCCCCAGGGCCCCCACAACACCCCATACCGCCATCCTGTTCCTGGCGGCCAAAACCGCCAGGAACAGGATGGCGGTATGGGGGTCAGAATCCCCATGGCGGCGCAGCAAGCTGCGCCGCCATGGAGGATTCCCCAGGGCAGCGGGAAACTGGCGGTACACCGCCGGTTTTCCGTTTCTGACTGCGGCTGTACCGCCGCAGTCAGAATGCCCATGGGAGCACCGCCAGCCTGTTGGCGGTGCTCCCGCGGTCGTTGGCCCTGGCGGATTTTACCGCCAGGGTCAGAATGACCCCCATAATGTTTTGTAATTTAACTGTTAACATGTTTTAATAAATAAGTATATATGTTTATATGTAGGTATATATTTGTGTGTGTGTTTGAGCTTTTGTTAGTAGTAAATTTAAATAAATAAAAAAGTGATATAATGTAAAATATATATTTTGAATACTTGTGTTATATTATATACATTATGTATAAATATACACATATATGCCTGTTTAAATAAGTATGCATTTTTATATAATATTACATATTAGTGAGATTTATTTAATTATCATTATGTTAATGGTAGATTTAAAATAATTAAGATTTACCACTTTAAACTATATATGTATGTATATTACATAGCTATATTTGTGGATGTTTTAACAATATTACCGTGAACCAATTTTTTTTCTATATTTATTTTCTTACCATTTTAAGTGTTGGCCAATAATATTGTTGTCATCCATTTTTCTGACACTATATTTTTGTTGCACAACATTGTTGGTTCCGACATTATGTCAGTGATCCTGTAAATCTTCTTTAGGGAAACTTGTCATCCCTTTATTTGGAATGTCAAAGAATGTCTGGCTTGCCCATATAAACGGTTGGACCCCTGGTGGGCTAGATTACTTCCTGATCAACTCCAGCCAGCCAGTTAAAAACTGAAGCCTCAAAGTGCCACAGTCCATCACCAGGAAACAAATACCTACTAACCTCTTAAAAAATGGCAGGGACCTTCACATTTAGACATGCCAAACAGGCTGTTTACTTCTCTGGGCATTTTCCCAGTTGGCGGGAGCCCAGGGTGACCAGGTCTGAAAGCCCAGAGCTGCCATTCCTGATGCCTCTGTCACTTTTCCTAGCTCTCCAAGGTTAATTGCTACTGACACAGACAAAGAGAGGGGGGGAGTAGTGAGACAACGATTATGGAGTGAGAAAAGGGAGAGAAGGAAGAGAGAATTGTCTGAGGAGATGAAGGGAGCAGGGAATTTTTGTCAAGGCTGCTTTTCATTCCCCAGTCTTGTCTTCCATTCAGCCGAGAACAGAATTCAGAAAAGAATCACCTCAACAAAATTGCACCTATTTGCTTTTAACATGGCAGTTCCCTTTAAAGTTAATTATGTTACTGGGCTCCCAAAGCAGACAGTGAAAAGCGCAACAGGGCTGGCAATGGGGGCCCATGCCAAGTGCATGGGCAGTGCAGGGGCCCCATGGGGGTCCCTGAACCATTTTTCCGCCAGCCTTTACATGGCTGGGCTACCGCCATGTAATCGCCGGCGGAGAAGGGACTCCTCATTCCCAGGGCAGCACTGCTTGCAGCACTGCCCTGGTGGATTAGGACCACCAGCACCGCCAGCCCCTCCAGTGGAGGAAGATTGGCCGTGCTGGCGGTCTGACCATGGCGCAACCGCCACAGTCGTAATGTGTCTTTTGGACCGCCACATTGGCAGCGGTACGACTGCCATTGCGGCCCTGGCGGTCTTAAGTCTGCCAGAGTCGTAATGAGGCCTTATATGTAGATCTTCTTCCCAGCAGTGCCATAGGGTCTGTAAAAATACCCCAGTATGGGTTCTAAGGCCCTTGTACAGCCAAGATACCAGTCACCTCCCATTGTCGATAGTGTGGAGAGTCTATAGTGCAGTGTGCACAGGGGGCTCTTGGCTGGGATTTTTCATGCCTGTAGCTTTACGGATCCTGCCACCTTGAGAGCTTATGGACGGTAAGTCCATTAAGAACTTATCCTCATAAAGATCGTTCACTATAGACAATTTGGCTTCTTCCCAGAGTAGCATGTCTCGACAGGGGAGTGCTGCGGGTTGAGCTGAGAATCCCAGCAATGGTAGCACTTGGGCGTAAGCAGGCACTCTTTTCATATATTTTTATGTCTTTGCATAAACAAGTAGGTGCCACCTCCAGCAGTTGGGCCATAGTCGTAGGGCGGGTCTTCTTTAATCTAGTCCACCATGAGAACTGTCTCAGTCTAGTGGTGTCCTGCCAGCCTGTAGGTGGGCAAATGTAGTTGCACTGGATAGTAAAACACTCAGAAGTCTGGTGCTCAAGACACCCGAAGTCTGGGGACATGAGGATTTTGGATAACACTATATAGTGCCATCCTATGTTTCAGGTTAGTTTGAGCAGAATTGTGTTGAGGGCCCTAAACATTTTCACAGGGATCAAAACTGACAAATTAGCAAAGTGATATAACGAGCGCTGGAGTCTCACCATCTTTCAAATAGCTAAACACCCCATAATTGTAAGTGTTAGAGTGTTCCAGAAGGTTACTTGGGATCTAACCGCATGTATCATGGCTCCAAGGTTGCCCTCAAGGAAGTCCTCAAGATGTGGTATATTTTGATACCCAGGAATTTGAAAGAATGTTGGGCCCATTGTAAACCGTCCCCACCCAATATGATGTTCCAAGGACGTGTCGTGACAAAGAGGGAAAATAAATGTTTTGGTGTGGTTTCTTGGAGGCCCAAAAGGGCATGTAATGAGTTTAATATTGTTACTAAGCGGTCCAGATCCACCTGGAATGAGCGTAAGATTAGTAACATGTCATCCGCATAGAGGAAGACAATATGTTTTTCCCCCCAGCGGTATTCCCCAGTCTCTTCCTGCTGCCCGGAGCTTAATGACGAAGGGTTTAACTAATAGTACATAAAACAGTGGGAGAACGGGCATCCCTGTCTGGTACTTCAGGCAATGCTGTACGCCTCAAAGATATGCCAGCCAGTTTTGACCCGGGCTGTATGATAGGAGTGTTATAACATTTTCCAGTGTATCAGAGACGTCGACTATTGAGTGATGTATTCTGGCACAGTACAAAACAGCTTTGACAAGGGTGGATGTGGGTTGGTAGATATGATAGAAGGCAATCTGCAACTATTTTATTAAAGATTTTATCATCTGTATTGTCGATTGATAATGGGCAAAAGGAAGCATCAGTAGGATCACGGCTAGATTTGGGGATAGAAGTACGGTTAAAGGAAGGGTGCCTAATTATGTAGCCTCTGCAAACAGAGTTTCAAGTCATAGCACTAGGGAGTCCATTGCTGCCAGGGCATTTACCACAGGCTAGATCCTGGATTGCTTGCAGTGTCTCCTGGACCATGATTGGAGAGTCAAGTGCTTGTCCCTTACTCAGGGCACTACAGGGCATTACTAGGCCTTCAATAAATTGGTGAAATATGGGAAGGTCCAACGAGGGGCCGGCCTTGTATAAGTCCCTGTAATGTTGGACAAATGTTGTACTGATGCCGTGTTGCATGAATACTTGAATGCCCGTACTATCCGAATGGCGGGGGTGGGGGACGTCTTGTCGAGTGCATGGATGAGTCAAGGCAAAAGCTTACCAGGTCTGTCTGCCTCCACATGACTGCAGGCCACATAGGAACTTACATTGAGGTACCGCAGGAATTGCATGAGTTTGCCATGTTGGCCTCTCAAGGCGTTGAGGTAGCCATGGACTGCCGGAATCCAGTTCTCGAGATCTTGCAGTTCAGTTTTGAAGTGTTGGAGATCTAATTCCAGTGATGTCTGTGCACCAATAGTGGCGGGCAGTGTGAAGCCCCTTATCACCACCTTTAATGCCTCCCATTCATGCATTTTAGCAAAGGTTATCAAGCAATAGTGGCTGCATCTACCAGAAGGGGGTTGGGGTAGGGCCCGTCCCCCAGTCTAGATAGGCTTTTAAAGTGTTATGGTTGGAAAGAGATTTACTTAGGTAATCCACCGTCATAAACTGAGACTGTAGAAATGGGGACAGACCAGGCCATCAAGTCATATGTGGACATTGTATGCTGAGGAATAGAAGTAGTACCCCTTTGCGTGGGGATGAGGTGAGTGCCAGCCCAGTGATGAAGCCATTTAGTTAGAGCTGCTGAGTTGCAAGCAGTCTGGGGACCCTGTCTAGGATGATGGGAGTGGTTGAATATCATGTCAACGCAGGAATAAAATCTCCCTCAAGTATTCAGGGGACATCTGCCCATGGTAAGAGTGCACTAGACAGACAGTCCAGTATTTAGACTAATTGGTGTCGGGGAAATAAAACAATTCCAACACCGGGGCAACCCGTTCAGGCGTTCCCTTTGCAGCGCATATCTGCCTTCTGGGTTGACATGGGAATCCCTTAGGAGGAAAGGACCTCCTGCATAAAATCCAAATTGTGCCCCTTTGGAGTAAGAGGAGTAGTGTGAGCTAATGATATGCCTCCTCCACCTGCGACACAACACCATGACCACTGCGTCATTAAGGTGTGTTTCCTGTAGAAAGGTTATATATACTCCCTGTCGTCCGACATGGGCTAGTATTTGATTACACTTTTTAGCCCCCCCATTCAACGGACATTCCAGGTAAGGAGTGCATATTTACACTGTAGGTTTGTAGTAGTTACGGGGCGTATAGGGAATGTGTGAAAAGAAACATCCACAGGAGGGCTGTAGCCCTGCCTGAGGGATGAAGAAGGAGGAATTGGGGCCAGAATATATTTAATTGCGAATCGCGTGCAGTCGGGAAAACCTCATTGAAAATAAACAACAGGACCAGTAGCAAAACCGGTGTCCGGACAGAAATCAACCAACTGTTCCCAACAGGTGGTAACATAATGGAACATTGTCATTTGTAAAAAAGAAAAGAAAAGGAAAAGAAGGGGGAAATTCAGGATTTGAATCGCCAGACCGTTGGGAGTGAGAAAGTTATTATATGTGGGGGGTCAGCAGTAAGAAGACAGCTTCATCTCTCAATTACAGGAAAGGGACATTGCAGCACAGTTGTATGAGGTTGCATCACGGGGAGTCTTGCTGAAGTTGGGTATAAGGTGTGGCCAGGGAGGCTGGGCAGCAGCCACATGAAACTATAATATTATCGAAACCAAGCATGAGTGGATATACGCCAGCAAGGAGAATAGAAAAAAAAGGGCAGGAAGGAAGAGTAGGGCAATCTGTATTTAAAAGTATTACGTTAGAATGCACAGTCAAACTAAGCCATTTCCGACTGAGGCATGACCCTGAGGCCTGTATTTGAATTTATTGTGGATAATGAGCATCCTGATCCTTCACTGGAAGTGCTTGCACTCCACACAGCTGTGATCGTTTTGTTTATTTATTCAGCTGCCTGAGCTTAAACTTTCAGGGGCACACACATGACTTTGTAATGCTATTAAAGTGTCATAGATAAGTATATAAATCATGCTGTCTCTCTCTGGCAGCTGCAGAGGTTCCATGGAGTTTTAGGTCTGGCTGGACAGTGCAACTGTTACCTCACATATTCATTCCAATCCTATTTACTTGTAATGCTTCATATTAGCATATATCATTCCTTTAAAGCCATACCTATTGGCATTGCCAGTGCTTGTATTAAACTGAATGACCATAAGGAAGATCATATATGTGGAGATAGGGAACTCTGGGTGTCTGACAATGGAACTGATATTTAAGGGGTAACCCACATGTCTGCTTCTACAGTTAGAAACTGAAGAGTTTGATGTAATGAAGATCAAATTGAAAGCAAAGTTCTTTACAGACAGCAAGCAGGCTCCAGATTGCTGTAAGGACTTGTATGTTATAGGAGGGTTTTTGGGAGTTCCAGAGTGTGGCTCCTTCTCAATGGCCAATCTGCAAAATGCCTGCATCTGAGCCTCGGAAGGCAAGTTATCTGTGTGGCATCGTGGTTGGGGTCACTGTGCCTGGTGCCACCTTAGCTGCATCTGTTTGCTGGTCCAAGTGTCCTGGTTTGATGTGGGATCATCTGTACCAAATTGCTCATTGACCCAGGATTGAGCTTCAGTTGGATCTGTAAAAAAAATGAGTGTTGCCTTCATGAATCAATTTCAGGCATAAAGGGAACATGAAGGCATAGGTCAGCAACAAGCTCTGGAGTCCCCTTTTCACAACTATAATGGAGACTCAGTGCTGTTGTACCACTAGAATGAAGTCGGGGAAGATTGAGACTTTTGATGCTCCTTCTAGTCTGGTATAGCACTTCTGTGCTTGCTGTAGTATTTCATCACTGTCCCATCAGTTTTAGAGTTTAGCCACAATAGGGCTGGGTGTGCCCCAGCAACTGGTGACCAAGCTGATACTCTGTGTGCTTGTTGCACAACATATGTGGAAGATAGTCCTTCAGGGGGCAATCACGGTGTGTAGCCAATGTTCAATACAGTGCATAGAATTTGGGCCCCTAAACCCTTCTGGTAGGCCAATGATCCAGAGGTTATTTCCATAAGTTATTTCTGCACGATCTGCCCTCAGCGTCCTCAGCATGGTTCTTCAAGACCGGTATTTGGTTGCTAAGCTTGAGCAGGAGGGTTATAATGTCTGAATATTGTTGGCAAGTATCCTGCAGAGTATGTTTTGTGGTCACAACTCTGTTTGTGTTTTTTTGTGGCCCTCTGAAGTGAGTTGATGTTGATGAACAGTGCATCAGTTTTTGTCTGTATGACCATGGTATGGATGAGGTCTAACTTGCCCATGGAGTGGGAGGTCAAGGATACCTGGCATTGGTCTTGGTAGGATGTAAGCCATAAAGTAGAGCCTTTCATAGCTGCATTGCCCTGAATGGTGTGGGTAGTGGTTGCCGTGGTCCTGGTGAAGTGAAGGTATCCCATCAATGTTGTACGAGCATGAGGTTGTCAGAGCCACCTACTCCCATGGTGGAGGTTGCGGTTAAATCCAACCATGAATGTAACGGGTGGTAGTTCATCTTTAGAGATCTGACAGGCTGTGTACCTCTGTCTACATAGCCTACCAGGCACCCCTGTTGTCTGTAAAGCCTTCAGTCATAGGTCCTTCCCCTGTGTCATCAGTATCCTCTCCTGTATGAAGACAGTAACCACTTACATCATATAACCAAGAGGGGGCCACAAGGTGCAGCTTTACTCCTTCAGGCCACCACATCCATGATCTCCAAAGTCTCAGGAGCCCATGGTGCCAGCAGTCTAGTCTGTGGCCTCTATATGGTCCCTGCAGGTCCTTGTCACAAGTGCTGCCAGCTCTCACCTCACCAGCCCAGGGGTGAAGGGCATATGGCCTGTTCACAGTCCACAGTGTCCCCGCAGTTAAGCCATCCAGAGCCCCCGGGACGATCAGGGCCACAGCTCCAGGTCAGGCTCTATGGGTGTCACCACAGTCCCTCATTGCTCTGGCCTTGGGAGCAGAATTTGGTTCTTGTGGTCCCTGGGGTGTGCACCGGTGTGTGCTGAGTGAGCACCACTGCTGCTGTGGTCCCATATTAAGCTGCATGATCTGGCTGTACATGGAACATCTCTAGCTACCATCCACCATGTTCTCCAGCTGGCCACATCCCAAACATTACATTTCTAATATATTTATTAGAAATCCAAATTCACTGTTAGATTGGATTTTTATTTAATAGAAAAATACGTGTTTGAATTTGTTGTGTGGTATTTTGTTGTGTTGGTGGTGTTTTATGTTTTTTGTGCTGCCATGTTTTTGTGCTGGTTTATTTCAAAGTGATTATATTGTTCTGTGCTATATTTTAAACTGTTTTGTTGTGATGTGTGTTATTATGTTTTAATTCTGTTGATATACTGCATTGTGCATAGTATTTTTTGTATTCTATTGTTTACATATGTTAACAAAGCAATCTACATTTCCAGTCCAAAACCACATGCCTTGAAAGTTCCATCACAATTTACTATTTACATCTGTGTAAGGTGTTAAAAAAGCACTGATCTAACTCTCCCAGTCGTTAAAACACTGGTTAACACAACTTCTATTTAAACTAATCTGACTAAATGCTGCTTTAAATATAAATGTAACCCTGTAGCCATAATAGCTAAGTTATCAATAATTGTATAATAACAAAGCATGCTCCAGCTTGTTACTATCATTAAAGATTATTAAAAACAAAAGGTACAGGCCCCACTTCAGGGTCTTGTGTCTTGGGTAAAACAGCAGGTCATTTCTATTTCACTACCAAAGTTGGTGACATAACTCCCCTGAAGCTGTCACTTAAAATAACTGAGCCAAATGAACGGTCCCGTGACAGTAAGATGTGATATAAAACAAACACGCCATGATAAAATAAATTGAAACAATTAGAATAACTTTCCCTCCCCCTTATGTTGCCACTTTATTGCAGATTACCTTTACCAGAGTACTTATGTTCATCCCTCACCTCAGGGTATATCTCACACCATGGAGTCATTCATATGATTGGATTTAGGCACATCTTAAGGAGTACTGTGGTTTGAAATACATTTGCAAAGGTTAACATCAACGTTACATGAGTGAGACACTGGTAAAGCTAATAAATCTGGCATGTAACTGAAAGTACCTTTAATGCAAATACTTATCCATTCATTTGGGTATTTATTACCTCAACATTCACACGCTCAGTCACTCAGTCTTACATTCATGCACCAATTTATTTATTTACTCGATTCATTCTTAAACTAATCTGCCTGACCATTGACAATATCACACACAAATTCACCAATCAATGAAGAGGCACTTTCAGTTGAAAGGCAGACCTATTGACTTCACCAATTCTTGCTTACATTGTGATAGATGTTAACATTTTTAAATATCTTTAAAACTATAATAGTATGACACATTTCTTAAAGGTGCACCCCCCCACGAGTCTGCATATGACAAGCCTGAGTTAAAGCAATGTATCTGTACACTCTCATGGTACCCATGTGCTAAAGGTGTTCATTCACATATAATATGAAGGGATATTCTGCTTTATGCTTGCATTTCGGTTGATCGCTCTACACCACTGGATGTAGCAAAATCTTTTTTATGGTCTGGCTAGATAAAGCAGGTGTTGCCAGACAATTATGTGAGAATCACCAGGAGCGGATCTTTGGCTCCACCCTCATGTTGGAAGCAAGGAATACAAGTTCTGACTCGACAGACATTTTGTGCTTTCACAAAAAAATGCTTTCTCTCCACACAGCTGTGATCATTCTGTTTATTTATTCAGCTGCCTGAGCTTGAACTTTCAGGGGCACACGCATGACTTTGTAATGCTCTTAAAGTGTCAGAGATAACTATATAAGTCATGCTGTCTCTCTCTGGCAGCTGCAGAGGTGCCATGTAGTTTGAGGTCTGGCTGGATAGTGCAACAGTTACCTCACATTTCAACCTACACCAATATTATTCTACAGTTCTTTGCTTCGGCACAAACACATATTCATTCCGATCCTATTTACTTGTAATGCTTCACATTAGCATATATCATTCCTTTAAAGCCATACCTATTGGCATTGCCAATGCTTGTATTAAACTGAATGACCATAAGGCAGATCATATATGAGGAGATAAGGAACTTTGGGTGTCTGACTATGGGACTGATATTTAAGGGGTAACCCTCATGTCTGCTTCTACAGTTAGAAACTGAAGAGTTTAACGTAATGAAGATCAAATTTAAAGCAAAGTTCTTTACAGACAACAAGCAGGCTCCAGATTGCTGTAAGGACTTGTATGTAAGCCTGTTCCAGAATCTTTACTTGGCTACAAAGGAAGACAAGCACTGTCAAAACTTATTGGTCTGGCTTTAATGTGCTAATACGTGTTAAAATAGGCCTTAAGGAATGCTGTTTGGGTGCATACTTTACATTAAAGGCTGTCCTATTGTCTTTGTCAATGCAAGAAAACAGCAAAAAAAAGGATTGCTTTCTGTGTAGACTGCATGTAGACGATAATGAAATTAATGTGACAAACAGCATAATGATTGAGTGTACTTTTCAGATGTAAAATAGTCCCTCATGGATACCCATTGGAGGGTTTCTTGGGGCTGCATTACACTGTGTGCCCTGTGGGCACAACAGGAGTTTGAGTCTGCTTTCTGTGCCGCTGGGACATTTTGGTATTACATAAGGGGCTGAGGATACTAACTGTTTCTGTAATAATGATTACATGAGCACTACATGTGCATTGGCATGGTCTCAAGGGGCCATTCTCTCACTTGAAGGGGTTGTGGCCCTATTCAAATGAGGGACATATTTGCCCCTGTGCTCGTTCTATATTATAAATGGAGGCACAAATGCAAAGGAGTTGTCAGGAGGTGCACTGACTGTGTGCCACAAAGAAGTGATACACAGTTATTGTACTCTCGAGGGCATCCCTTACAAAATAAGACTTATCAAATAGTTTTTTTTCCCACTTTGCCACAGAAAGGATACCAGAAAATCAAATCATCAGGTTACCTCTTCTGGTGTATAAATTGCATCTGCACCGAAACGGATCGGTGTTGAGACATGGGGTAGATTTTCTAAGGCTTTGTCCTAGTGCAAAGACATACAAAGCCATGCGAAGTCTTGCAGGGGGAATTTCTTTTCTGGTATGAAAGGTATTATGACTGCAAAGGTGCCCTTTTTAGAGCACAAAGAGAACCTTGCACTGCTTTGCTTGGCTTTGTGTTAAGGGGGCATTACTGGACTTTTACTTGGGTGGATTGGTGTGAACACCCAAGGATTTTTTACATGAATCCTTACCAACTAATTTAGACAGACCGGGTCTTATGTCAAAAACTAACACCTCTTTGAAGCAAGCAGAAACAAGAAGAAATGCTTTCATCTCGAAACGTCAATACATTGCATGTGTGCTGCAGGGCACAGCACAATTCAATGTATGGAATGCTTGAAAGTTTGTTTAGGCATAGATGTGTAATAGAGGAGAATGCTTCAGTACAAAAGCAATGCTAGTCAGTGCACACACCTCTACTAGGCTGTGCATCTCACAAGTAAACCCATTTGTGTTTGAAAGAGATGATAACAATGGTGGGTCAATCTTAGTAGATGTGGCTCTGCCCTGTTTTTCCTCCTCTTGCAACGTAGTAGAGCAAACTTGGTTGCTGTGCTGGGTTGCATGCGAAATTAATAAATGTGGTCCTAGGCACTTGAAGTAAAACATTCCAGGTGAAAAGACACCACATTTATATTCTCTGCATTCAATATGTATCCGCCATACCAAATAAGAGTGTGGTTTGTGGTTCCCATAGTTAAAAACGGCTAACTTAAGATCTAGTGAACACTGTTGACGTACCTCTTAGTAAAACGAATCATTGTATCTCGGGTTATTGCTACGTCTAAGCACAATCCAACAAGTGGTAGCCCATCAACTCGGGTTACTGGCACTAAAAACAGAAGACTTACCCTGTGACTATTTCCTGAAAAAACCTTGAAGAACACCAGTCACATTGCAATACGTTTGAGGCTTCAGTATGGGCTCTTGAAATTTACATGTAAACGGCGCCTTTTCAAGCATATGCCCGTTGTCTCAAAAAGGCCATTTTGTCCCCTGACTCATCATTTTTTTCAATTTTGAACGCCCTTCATAAAATATATTATTGCTTTTAAATGTCTTCTATGGCCCAACATAAAATGTCAATAAACTGTCCTCCAAAGGAAAATAAAACAGAACCTTTGTACCGACAGCGCCTCAAGGTGCCTATGTTGACAGAAAAGGGAAACTGACCTGTAAAGCAGTTAATGATTCTGATCAAATAAATTCCAGCACTCGTGTAGGTGTCTGATATCCACAGATTCCCAGCACCTCTCACGAGTCTGAACACAGCAGCATCCATTTTACAAGTTAACACTTAATACCGAGAGATTAATAAATAACAGCCAAGGTGTTCCTCTGCCATCCTCGTTGCTTTCTTTACTAGTTCCTATTAACTTCTGCCTTACGTTAATAGCGTCTAGAAGGTCACAAGATCATTTCGTGGCCGCGACTGTCTAAAGTACACACGACTTGGAGCACGCATTCAGTATAATGTGTAAAATATTTATTTTAATCAGACCATTTTCAAAACATTGCACAACGAATGCCATTCGAGTTCAATACTCGCTGTTGTGTCTGTTCTATCTTTTCCGCCTCCTTTAGCAGCCACACATAAATGCACACATTGGGACTGGTGTCAATGAAAAATGTGGCCACCCTAGGAGAAGGGGAATTTTGATAACTCTGGCAACCCCCTCCACTGTCCGCGTGCTAGGAAGGCATGGTGCAGCATGTGTTGCTTTGGGGAGCAATCTGCTACCCCCAGCTGATATCGGGCAAAACAGCATCCCTTTTTGCTTAACCTTGATAGTGGCTTAAGCCTTTGTGTTCAGAAATCATTTGCCAGAAACCAACTAAAAAGATACATGTCCTGATGTAAACCGTAAATGCATTAATTGTTTTCTACTGCCCGATGAACAACTTGTAGTTGAAGTTATATGCAGGTTGCAAGGATTTGCATTACTAGCGGCACCAATCGTGGATATTAGTGTACATTACTTGGAGGCATTGAGATGCTTCTAATATAGAATTCGTGAATGCTCTTGTGAGAAATATGATGGGATGATTGCGTGGCACCTGAATAAGGGGTCACAAGGCAATGGGGCGTGCGCTTTTATTCCTTTTAAAATCCTGAGACTAATGATCCCATGCTGGATTGGAGACGGAAATGTGAAGTGTGAAGATTTTTCTCAAAAGACTCAAAATACTTTAGACAATCGAAACAGGTTTCCTAAATGTACCTACCCAATATCTAACATAGCATTAGCTTTTCTTAACCTATGTATTTTATCACGAGAAGACACTCTGACAACTAAGGTCTATTATACACTAACAGTTTATTTTATTTTGAAATTTCCCCTTTACTCACACTTCCCTGAAGCCAGTTCCTTCATCTTCACATGTGTTAAAGATTATGACACTAAAGCAAAGATGTTTTCACATGGGGCTATTCTGCATAGACTACAACGAGGGCAGCTAAGCAAGACAGAAATAACCATTGAGATTCGCTGTTGGACACATAAAAACACAAAAAGATTAACTTTCCTGTGTTATGATTTATAGCGCGTGGGGGAAAACATTGAAAAAGAGACCATTAATAAACATTGGAGGGTACTGTGCTCCAGACAGCTGACCTTACAGAAACCAATGCTCTCTTTTAAGAAGCCTGCTAATTTATGAAACATAAGGGTTTAGGCTGGGGCAAGACCTACAAAACCTTTATACAATCCCACTTTAGGAAGCCTTCCACCTACAACAGGTCATTATCCTTGTAGAAACTGCACCTTATGCAGGTTTATTTCAGTCACCTAAACCATTTATCTAGGTCTTCGATCCCATCGGGTCCTTAACCAACACATCAATTGTAACTCAGACAATGCCACCTATTTTTTCACCTGCCTCTGTGCCCTGAAGTGTGTTGCAGTGACCTAAAAAACTATTGATTCACATAACCCAACATAAAAGCAACATACAACGCAAGACAACCTCCAGTAGACTTGTGACCATTCACACATATTTTGAAAATGAACTCCACTGGGTTATCGCCACTAAGCCTTGCTATATCCCACCAAAATGCAAATGCTTAGTATACCCTACTGAATAGGGAGCAACACTGGTTTTACAGGCTTTGTACACTGGTTGTCGGTCTGATGGTATCCCTTGGCACCTACTCAGTGCCCAGAAATAAGACCAATGGGTTCCTCATTTACCACTATATTATGCATTCTAATCTGTACTAAATATATCTATGGTACATTCTGCATATTTAACACAATTTCCCACCTGTTTGGGTTTTATGAACTTCAAAGGTGCATGATTACAGCTTATCTCGCCCCTTCAATTCCCGGATGTGGAGGAGGACCAATACAGTTTTGTCTTGGGAGCTCAGAAGATAACAATACATTAAACATTAAGGGCCATATTTATACTTTTTTAGCGTCGCATTTGCGCCGCTTTTGCGTAAAAAAATTACGCAAATGCGGCGCTAAAAAAGTATAAATATTGGCCTAAGCTTTTTTTTTTAAGACTGCGGCCTTGGTCTAGTTAGTCCTCGATGCACCCAAGCGTCTCTTCATTTGCAATATCACATACCACATTACACCTCCAACCGCTGATGTGGCACCCAAGAAATGGGCTATGGGATGTAACGCTCAAGTTTTAAAAGGACATCTGTCCCGCTAAGATGTGTCAGCAGCAGCGTTGTCGGTAACAGCAGACCGGTGGTGTTCATCCTTTGACAAAGTACTACTGTCTCGTTGAGAAACCTTTTAATCGACCTCAGCCCATTTTACAGGACACCAATTCGAATAACTTTACAAACACTTCAATCAACTCTTTTTAATTTATTTGTGATCAACTACAATTGATCCATATTGTTTGGAGATAGAAGATGCAAACTGAACAGGATGTTGTGGTCAGCACATTTGATGCGCCCTGATTAACCTTACTTACTGGTTATGATCCCCGGTTTTGGCACCGTCTGATACAGTCATATCACTTCCAAAATGGGCCTAACCACATGAGCTATTGTTTTCTTCTGTGTGTGACTACACGGAAACACTTCCTTGCTATTCCCCGCGTTTAGAAAATAGCCCGTATCTACAGTGTAAATTTCAAGAGAAATATTAATTAAATCGATTTGCAGACGTCATTACAGCACGAACACGACTCACTTTCAACACCGATGCTTGCCCCTTGGTGATTACCACTTTATTTTTTGGTTTTACGGGGCTGTCCTTGTCCCTTTTCCACCCTGCCAATGGACATTTCCATAACTACAACTGCAGCACTGTTCAATTAGTTTCTGCCACTTAGTTAGGTGGCAAAATGACACCCACATGAAATGGCAGTTTAGTCTACCCATCTTTTATTCATAGGTATCACCTCTACGCTCTTTGGAAGCCTACCACAACCATGTATTATAAAGAATTATAGAACATAACATTTCTATTGCTTGGTATCAGACTACCCTTGCCCGCTTTCCTGGCCTGGACAATGTGTTGAACAAGATGTTTGTCATATTTTCAGCATTTTTCCCTAAACATGGAGGTTTCCTCCATTCTTTCCCATACAGGGCCCAGGCTGGGCCAGCACCATAAGAAACCTACCAACACGTGACACGTCTGAAGACTAGAGACACAAGGAAATCCACAGTGATGTGGCTTACATAAATCCAAATTAATTACTCAAATTCCCCTGCTGATATCAAAGCATGTGTAGAGGAAAATAACACTGATTCAGTGGCAGAAAAACAGAACTTCAAGCCAATGACAAAAGGTGCATTTAAAAATGATACCTTGCATATGTGGGTGTGATCCTTGCACTTGAGAGGAATACACCAAAATTAATACCATGCAAAGACCACATTGCAGCTTTATTGACCACGCGGTCACAGATATGGCCAGATCATGTCAGTTATTATAGGCCCATTCATATGTGAAGTGCTGTTTTTGGTAGCTGAACTATCAGGACACTAGGTGGAGAGGGTTTTGCTGCTCGTATAAATTCCAGAACTTACTGTCACGAAAATATGAGGGAATTCTGTTTTTTGTTTATCAACTTTTGACCCTTTGCAGGGTGTTCTAGGTAAGGCAATATGGTAGCATCAATGCAGGCCACACATTACCCAGGACACCTCTAGGTGTTTAGTGTGTAGAAATGCCTAGGGTTGTGAGAGAGATCAAATGTTATTAATAAATTAATGGCATGGAAGATGGCATATGGTGATGAATTAACCTGCATTTAAAAGCCTAAGAGAGAAAATAATGAGGTGTGAAATGTGCACTTTTGAATTTTGTGAGCCATGTACCCATCATTCGTATTGTGCCCCACTTTCTAACATGTGAGTTTTTGTATTTCATTAAATGTAAGAATGAAATGAGCTAATATTAACAATGTTTTATTAAAATATAGATTAATAATTGAAGTGTTAAAATGAATATTAACTAATCATACTTATAAATGAATACATGGATTTTATTATTATAAATTACGCATATGCAGAACAATAAATGCACGTTTAAATTAGTTCTAACATGTTATGAATAATGTTTGCAATTAAATAATTTGGTTCGCATATATGAATTTTGAGACGTGCAATAGGTTTATCAATATATGAAATGTATTAATGTGTATTAAGGCTTCCTTAACTTGACTAGGCCTGAAGAAGAAAATTCATTTTGCTGCAGTAATTGAAAAACACTTATTTATTCTGTTCCCTCTGACCTGAATTCTTTCTGTAGGTTGCTAGTGTGAATGTTGAATGTCATATTGTATTGTAGGCAAGAGATATGTGTTAGATGTAATAATGTCACACTATTTTTTCTAGTTGTCAAACCAAACAGGACATTCGCAGACCTCATGTGAAAAAATATTAGTTTATTTTATTGTAGGTCGTGAGAAAGGAACTGCAAGTAACAAATTATTAGAAAATGTAATATTTTGGCAGAATTACTTGAAGTCATAGTAGAAACAATGGGCTATTGCTGAGAAGAGTTCTGAAAGTTGCAAACTTGGTGGTGTCATCGCTTACCATTGGCTGCCGAAATCAGCACCCAGAGTGTGCCCACCTGAAGGACCAATCAAATGAATTTGGTTATTCTAATTACTGAAAGACTTTAAAATTTGGAGTTAGTTCTCATCCTGCCTGGAAGCTGTCTATTTCTGTTTTAAGTCTGCTCTCACATCTCTTCTCTGAGTTTCCTGATGAGATTTCTCATTATAGTTTTAACTGCCCTATTCTGTAATGCGGTTTCAGTACTAATGTGGCCAACTAATTCTGAACTGCTGATCTGTCCTATGTGCAGCTTGTGTTTTGCACCTTCCTGATGCTGCTGTCAACTAGCATTGGAAGAAGGTGGCTGTTCCTGTGGAATCATCCTGTTGCTGTCCCACGAGAAGAGGTATAACCAAATGTAGGTTCTTGTTTCTTTTTTTAGCTTAGTCACTTACACCAGCATATTTTTAGAGTTAGTTGCCCTAGTTAGATGTTTTTTTCAAATTGTTTTTGTCTTTCTTTTAATTTGCTTTAGCCCGTGTGTGTCAGCCCATTCCTACACATGCTAGTCTCAATTCTGGATAGTGATAAGGATGGCCCAGCTCTGAAATTGATTGTTAAATTGTATTTTGATGATTTACTAATGTAACCATCTTCTGCTTTGAATGTTAATATTCATGTAGACATTGTATTGTTGCTAATCTACATCATTATTTTTGCTGTTTAGTAGGTTGAATCTTTTCAGACGTTTTGATCAGGCTATGGTTTTCATGTATGTGTATAACTTAGTTTTGCACACCATTTACGCGACATTGATTTTGAGATTGTAATAAAGCTTTGAAAATTGTATTCAGTTTGTGGTTTGATTTAGTGTTAAATTGTCATGGTGTCTAGAATTGTTTATGGTATGATGTCACAGATTTGTGATTAAATGATTCTGACTACAACACTCTTTGCCAAGTCCAAAGATTCAGTCGACCTCAGTAGGTGAGATTGGTTATAGTGTCTCACCCGAATGCTGGTGGCTGTTGAGCCCGGAACTGGAGAATATACATTTTCCGGGGGCCCTGCACTCCAGCAGTTTTTGGTAGCAGAGCAATGGTTTTGTCTTGTGAGGAGGAGAGTCAGAGTTTGCTCATATTGTGAGTTGTTTTTGGAGTAGTGTAAAGGTTGATGGAATCTCAGCATGTGTTACAAGTGCACTATATGTGTTTTGAGTAGGGTTTGAGCTTGCAATGCCTTGGCAAATTGCGGTGAAGTATGATGTATGAGTGAAGTAGGGACTTTGAGTACTCCAAGGTAATTGAGTAGGGAGTTTGCGTACTCCAAGTAAGAATGGGCAGTTGGCGTACTCCAAGTGAATGCTGTGCTTTGTGCTCAACAATTGCCTATGTGGTTGTTGTTGTAACAGGTCCTGCTGTAGTGTATCCTATATAGTTTTATTGGGAAACAGGAGTTAGCTTAGACTTTTGTCTTGCAGGCCTGTGCCCCCGTCGCCTAGTGACTTGTAACCTACTTAGCCTGCTCTGTTTTAGCGCATTTATTTAATTATTTCTTTCAAGATGACTGCTATGTTTATAGTTAGGCAGATGTTTTGATTTCACTTTATCAGTGCCATTCTGTGAAGGCGTCACTATCGGCATCAAAGACCAGTGATATACGTAGGGATCCATATCATATATTTTCCTACTTACGTGTGACAGTAACATAATGTACTTTTTCAGGGAATTGTTTATATTATTGCCACCCTAAGCATGCCTTCTTATCTATTGTTTGTGAACATACTGGCATCAGGGGTCCCACAAGATCTGTATAAATACATTTCATACAGACAAGATTATCAGAGGAATTTCTACAAGATGCCATCAACTTTGTCTATGCTACACGTCGCCTATGTGGTTGTTGTTGTAACAGGTCCTGCTGTAGTGTATCCTATATAGTTTTATTGGGAAACAGGAGTTAGCTTAGACTTTTGTCTTGCAGGCCTGTGCCCCCGTCGCCTAGTGACTTGTAACCTACTTAGCCTGCTCTGTTTTAGCGCATTTATTTAATTATTTCTTTCAAGATGACTGCTATGTTTATAGTTAGGGAGATGTTTTGATTTCACTTTATCAGTGCCATTCTGGGAAGGCGTCACTATCGGCATCAAAGACCAGTGATATACGTAGGGATCCATATCATATATTTTCCTACTTACGTGTGACAGTAACATAATGTACTTTTTCAGGGAATTGTTTATATAATTGCCACCCTAAGCATGCCTTCTTATCTATTGTTTGTGAACATACTGGCATCAGGGGTCCCACAAGATCTGTATAAATACATTTCATACAGAGAAGATTATCAGAGGAATTTCTACAAGATGCCATCAACTTTGTCTATGCTACACGTCGCCTTGATGCAGACCCAGGCTTCGTGTCACCATGGAGTCTGATCTAGAGACTTCCTTCCAAGGTAAAAAGGGTGGGGGGGGGCGCTTCTCATAGACATGGTACTGGCAGATTAGGTTTAACACACCTAGCTCTCTTCAGGTTAGAGATTAGGTTCATCATGCTAGGGTATTAGGGCCTATTTCACATCTATTTCACACCATAGGTTATTGTAAGATGGTGAGGGTCTTTACATTCATGACTCTTATTTTCTCAATTCTGTTTCTTGCATTATTCATTATCCTAATCTTTGCAGCCCATGCAATTTACAGTAAATTGCAGTCTTGTTAATAAAACCTATTAAAAACTTTACTGCATCTCTTTTATTGCCTGTGTGTGATAGAGACTTGTTGCTCATGTGAGAAAAGGGTAATCTCCATTTAACCACGAGTCGCCGGAGATGTCACAGTCTTGAGTCCATGCGTGAAGGCTGCCACAAATCACGTTTTACTATTTGGGGAATTGGTGAGGTACTGCTTGTGAGCCGGAAGGATTGGGCCAACAGTTGCAACGTGTTCTAAGATTGGCCTAGTCGCATACACACAAAAGTGCTGTCACCCTAAACCAGCAGTCTTGCCTAGAGCAAGAGTCCAACTATGACACTGCAAGGCCTAAGACTCTGGAATATTGTACAAGTGTATAGAGGCACTTGATTCATTTATTTTCTGCAGGTAAGGTGTTGGTCGATAGAGTGCTGTTGACAATATCAGTAGTATTTCCCTTGAGTGTGTGTGTTGTTGGTTGGTATAAGGTGAATCTTGAGTGCACATGGAGGATCTATATCAATCAGGGTGAGGTTTGCGGGTCAAATCTTACTTGCGTTCCTGAGAAAGCCACAGCCAGAAGAGTAGCTGTTTGTGCAAAAGTCCTACCCATAGTGAGCAGACAGGTTTTGGGTTTGTGCTTGCAATATTTGCATTTAGTTTTTACGTGAAAGGTGTGTCAGATAGCTCTAAAGTGAGTCACAGCTGCTGAATGGAGTGAGTGTGACACCATTTGGTCCACGCTGGGAACAGGCTGGTTGGTGAGAAAAGGCGCACACAGATTTTTGGACAAGAGTGAGCTGCTATAGGTTGAGAATAGCTCATGAATAGGATTGTGGGATTGAAAATTACTTCCTGGTTTTGTAGATTTTGTGTTTGTCAAACAGATTGGTATAAAAATGAATTTTTTCAAGGCTTTGAAGAGTACGTTGAGAGGACATGCTTTTATTCCAGTTAGGGAGTGTGAGCCTATACCACCTGAAGGTACACCAGCATTCAAATTATTGGAAGAGAGAGGGGTTTCAGCATGTTTTTGGGTAAATCAATAGTGCGAAATAACTCAGAAAGTAGGCACCTAAGCTTTTCCCTATTATGGAATCCTTGATTTGAGAAATTTGGAAAATCTGAGGGGGGTGATGTATGAATCAAAGCCCCTTCCTAGACCTGCACAATTTGAAGCACTTTCTATTTGGAAATTAGTTGTGAAGAAAAAAGAGGCTCAAAAATTTGAAAGGAGAATGTGTAAAGCAGAGAAGGTGCTAGCAGAAGCTAGGTTTGATGCAGAGCAGAGAACGTGGAGAGCTGATACATTACACGTAGTGAAGATATTCTCAGCAATTACACAGGGAGAACAGGAATTGGATGAAAGTAAAAGAATAGCAGATGTCGAGAGTGATTTGGATGATGAATTTATAACTCAGTTGTTGCAGAATCGCCCCCCACCGTATAATGCAGTTGAATCAGTAAACCAGAATGTAGTCCTGAATGTTGCCACAGCTCGGGTTGCACAAAGCCAGTTTCACATAATTCCAGATGTGCCAACTGCAAATGTTGCACAGGTACCAGTGATTTATCCAACAATTCCAAATGTCAATACAGTTCCAATTATACCACCGTCAATTCAGAATGCAGGAATGAGGCAGCTTGAGTCCATACCTAATGCACAGACACCTGCACAATTTGGGAATCAGAGACAGACCATGCCAATGTACTCCCCAGTAATGTCACTACAGAGTGTTGCCCCGAGTCAGTCAACTCAGACCTTTGGTACAGTATTAACTGGCCAAAGTAAAGGATTGATGTTCCCACAAAATCAGTTGAATTTGTTAGGTCCAGAAGCATTTACAGTCCCCGTAACCATAGGTCCAGTAGTCCAGTTGCATGCCCAGGTTACAATGAGAGTGGTCTCCAGATTTCCAAACCAGCATCAGCAATGAATTCACCTTTTGGAACTAATGCAGAAATGGAGAGACTGAGCACTACAGTGCCAGGCTTGACCCCTAGGAATTCTTTTGGTTCAAATCAGACATATAATGGAGTGGGTCCACTAATTGAATTGACATGTTCCCCATGCTCCATGGGAGCATCTCTTATGACTCAAGAACAGGCTAAGAGAGCCCCATGTAATGTACCACAGTTTGTGTCCCAAAACAATGGTAATAACATTACCTTACAAGGATTGACAGCCCAACAATTGACTTTGTGGTTAGATAATTTGACCGGAACTTCAGCTGCAGGAAATACGCCTGAGGCAGAAAGGGCATTAAATACGGCCATATTAAAATGGAATTAAATGGAATGATTGAGGGAACTCTTGAGTTGGACAGATTAGATTCTTAGAGTGCGCCCTATGTGCAAAGATGTTACTCTTAGAGTAGGACATGCTTATGAGAAATTGGCTAATTTGGCTGAGAAATATGAAATCGAAATGAATAAATCCAAACAGTTGAAGAAGAGTTACAGATGAGAATTTGATGTGAGAGACATTGCAAACATGAGATCACCTGGAATGAAAATTCACAGTAAGGAGTTGATCCAGAGCATTTAAACATGGGGAGCATTAGATAAATGGGAAGGCAGATGGGCAGAGAAAAGAGATCAGAAAAAGAAGCCGACTGCATATTCAAATGATGTCCAGCTGGCTGAAGGAGCAGTAAGAATGATGCTAATGAGAGAAATTCTAGGAGGGAAGTTCGCTCATGTCCCTTTGAATAGAAGTGACATACCATAATTTACAAATGATCACCCAAAGTTGAGGGAGAAACCAGTAGAAGGGTACCAGCAAACAGAGAGGTTTGTCAAGCTTGCAAAGTGTTTGTGGGAAGATCTGAACACTTTGTTTGAGATTGTGGTTCCAGCAGATTTGTGGGTTGAGTGTAAGAGGAGTGTTGATTGGCCAATGAGTGAGCCGCCGAGAGATTCAGTAACAGGTGCACCACCAGAGGAGATGATGAAAAGCTGTTACAAGGTGATTATGTTTTTGAAAATCAAAGTTTCCCCTAAAGATATTGATTGACAAAGAATTGACAGGACATCTTAGGTAGCGAAAGAGTCTGTTAATGCTTATTATGAGAGACTTCTGAAAGCATTTAGACAATATAATGACACAGAAATCATTGAGCTGAGAGACATGATTCATTTTGTGTTTAGATTCATTCAGGATTGAAGCCTGAAATTGGCAATATGATTAAGAATCATTTGATTTATTGGCAAGGAGAGACAATTGATGAGGTGCTACAATACGCAAAATACTGCAGTGATGAAATTGATTTGAAGCAGAAAAAGTTGAAGAAAAGGCAATGGTGATGCAGATTAAATCCGCCCAAGAAGCAGGTGTACAGGGATCACAGGGTATGGTGAATGCAGGAGGAATGCAAGGGATTGTACTGCAGGGCAGTAGGGTACTTCAGTTTAGAGGTAGAGATCATGGGATTCAAGTAGATCTGAATGCGAATGTGGCTGATGTTCAGAATATGAAGAAAATGCTTCCTTGTCATTCATGCAAGAACGTCAAACATTGGAAACAGGAGTGTCCCTTTAACAGTTTAAATAAGGTCCCAAAATCAAAGTAAGAATGTCCCTAATGGAGCAGTCCAAATGCAGGTTTCCCAGCATCAAGTACAATTTCCCCAACAGCAAATCCATGTCCCATGGCAAATGCAGATACCACAAGCAACAGGTAATAAGTCCTCAGCAGAACACGAACCAAAGAGTAAATGCAAATCAGTTAATCACACAATACCAATTGACTGATTTCAGTAAGGAGATGAGTGAAGAATGCACGAGTAAGAGTTTGGATGTGGAAGAATGTGTATTGGCTGCCTCATTTGAGGTCAATCCGCATGGTCCTTATGTAAATGTGAGTGTTATGGGTCATGATGTTTCACTCCTGGTTGACACGGGAGCAACTCGTTCCACGGTCAGATCTGCAGAAGTCCCAAATGTGCCCCTATCAGGAAGGACAGTTGAGGTTGTCAGAGAAGCAAATCGGCATTTGGTAAATCTCATTACAGAGCCCATTACAGTTAAAATAGGAACCTTTGAGAGTCTGCACCGATTTGTGGTTTGTAATTCAAGTCCAAGTCTCACTTCTTGCATTGATAGAAATTATACATGTGATCAACTAGATTAGATAAATAAAGGCATTGTCTCTATATAAAAGATGTGGCTAAATGAGGAAACTGCACCCATGATCTTGGTTACTATCCATGCTGGCATGTATCTCACTCGGAAAACCATAAATTTGGTTGTTACAATAGCCTTGCAGTCGCCCTCAAGTCAGAGGCTCTGAAACCCTGGTTACGAGTCAGCCTGAGCAGTATCTCCGATGGAGATGTTCAGATCCACCTGATCATGACTGGCTTTGTTTTCACACAATTGTATTTTCCAGGTTCTGGAAAATTATGGAGGTTCTTACCAGCTGGAAAATCCAGGTTGGAAAATTGCAGGATGGCTGGTCAGGCAGTCAGGAGCTGCGTGCACAAGCCTCCACTCAACCCCTTTCTACAGTAGGGATGGAGCATGCAATGCTTCACATGCCTTGCAGCTTCACATGCCAGCTCAACCCTCCACTCGACCCACCTCACAGCGATCCTTCTGCTTCTGCTGCTCAAAGCATTTGGTGAATAATGGAGAGATGTAAGGGAGAAGAAATACTAAAGTGTAGATAAAGGTAGTGATACTAGAATTTAGGTGGAGGAAGATACTAGAGTATAGGTAAGCATAAAGATGGTCCTATAAATGTAGGAGTAGAGCTAGGGCACAGCAAGGGGTAGATAATATGGGTAAATAAAAAAGCAGTTCAGGGAGAGGGGTATGGAGGTAACACATATATTAAAAGATATTCAGAGAGGTGGGTGAAAAGAGGGATAAGTGTGCCTTCTGCTAAAAAAATATAAGAGATATAAAGGGTGGATGAGAAAGGGTGTACATGTTTCTGTCATGAAAAAAGAGAAATAACAGCTGTAAGTGTCCGTGCAAAATACAAAATCCAGGGAACGTTTTGACATGAAGGGCAATAACAGGGATGGATTGAGCATGCTGGTAAAACTATTAATTTGAAATAAAAGGAATACTAAGATGATGGACAGAGTTTATCGTGAGCACTTTCCTTGAAAACATTTTAATAATATCCTTTTATCCTATATCCATTAAATCAGCACACTCCCGTCCTGAACAAACTGTAAAGAACTATAAAAAATACAATTGTTTAAAGATTTTCCTCAGTCCTGCAATGCAAAGCTAGAAAAGTAGCAACTCGAATGGGACTGAAGGCTAAATTATAACTCTTCAGACACACTAGTATGTCTGCAACATGAGGTACTGCATTACTTCTCTAAGCTGCCAAACGGAAATAAGATATAGAAATAACTTAGTCTGAACACAGCTCTGAAATAGAGCTATTCAGTATCCTGGCGATGTTCAGAAACGGGGATCATAGAGGACCAGATCACATGTATGAACGTGTAATAGAAATCTGGAGGCAGCGCTCTGATGGACTCTGCTTAGACCAAAGTCTGGGCACTGATAACGCGTCCAGCCCTTATAAATTACCTGTACCTGGACACGTTGGAGGTCGGTGAATCTTTTAACCGAGTCGGGCTCTCCTCATCCTAAAATAGTCGAGTCACTCAGATCAATAATCAATAACTACTGTAATCGGTAATCAATACCCAATTAACAGGTCAATATAGCACATCAGAAATCAATAACAGTTCGTATTTCGGCGCACCATGACCTTTCAGTCACGAATAACCACACCAGTTTATTAAAAGTTAGTGAATTTATTTCCCTATATTAACAAAGCTAGCACGATATATATATGTCTCAAAACCAATTGATATATGTATATGAACATTACTAGCTGTCCATAACGGCGGAAGAAACGCAATCTACGCAAAATCTGGATGATGATACACTCTGTTATAGCAATGCAAATCACCAATGTGACTAACTGTATTTGACTAATTGCATACATTTGGTCAGCATAACAAGATTTCAATTCTTCATGATACATTGAATGAATACCTTGACTAACCTCTAATTAGCATTGGCATGTGGGACTTCATGCAAAACGAATTTAGTCAACACAAATTTGAAAAAGTTCTAGCTAGGACCCTATCAAAATAGCAGTTGGTACCTAAAAGGAAAAACACAATGCATAATACATTTATCCTTTCATATTTACCAAATACAATCAGCATTCAAGAAAAGTCTTCGTCCTTCAGGTACCGGTTCGATCAGCATGGGGCAAGTTCAAAGGGGCAAAGTTAAGGGCAAGCTTCCTTGCAACGGCAAGGAGAATAGGGCAAAGTTACTGCATGGGCAAGACGGGGGCAAATCAAAGTTAAAGTCTCTAGGGTGAGAATTCTTAAAGTCTCTTTCTCTCGGATAGAGAAAAGGGCATCAGGGTGTCGTCCAAAATGGAGTCTGGCATCAGGCTTCAAACTGGCATCGAGGAAAATGGCTGACTTCTCTTTGTCCGGTGGGTTTAAGTAAGAAACATTCCGAATTCTGCAGGGTCCTCCATTGGAGGGTTCATAGGTTGGCTTCAAATTGTCCAATGAAAAATTGTCTTTTACTAGAACTTATTTGTGCATACATTAGCCTTGGAACCTTGGAACACAAGTTGTATCATGGTTTGCCAATTATTTTTGGTATCTGTACCTTCATTGTCCGCACCTGCAGAGACTGACCTTGTATCAAAGGGGATGTAACCGGCCTAGCACGAAACCTTGGAGATAAGTGTACCAGCCAGTTTCTACTGGAAAAATACAACTTCAAGCAAGAATATATGTTTCATTAGTTCAAGGAAAAAAAGAATCACGCAGTTAGAATTTGAAGCCAGGCAACTAGGCCAAAGCCTGTACTGAATTTAAGCTAAGCAAAACAGTTTTCAAACAAGAAATCATGGCATACATTTGCGATTATGACGGATTACTACAATTTTAATACTTCGTGATTAATAAAGCTCGTTTATAATGATGGCGAACTAACATGAGCGCAAAATTTCCCTCGTACATTATTTCTTTTACTAAAATCACACTACATTACACGTATTGATTACACAATTTATATGAATATATGTCGGACCTTCTTTTTCTGCGTCATCAGCACCCAGTTGTATTTCAGTAAGATTATCCAGGTGTGAGAGAACTGTGGTCATGGTAAGCTGCATCATGGAGGGACAATGTGTTTGTTGTAAGGTCTTTTGGGTGAAGGATAGTTTGGTAATCTGCATGAATTCTTCGATAAGGACAATAGAGTTCTCCCCAATTCCAAACTCATTTGGTTTAATATTCTACTGAAAAAGTTAGCAGTTAGCGGCAAGCATTTGCAAAGCAATCGGTCTCGCATTTGCTTGAGTTAGAGCTACTGTCTTTGTAAATGCATAACTAGACTTTTCTTGCCACATAAATTGGTCAACCCTGCTGCATAATTTGGTCCTTTCTGCCACATAATTACAGTGGCCCTGCATATAACTAACACACTTCCACTGACCGCAGAAGGTCTCACCATGATGATGTTGAACATTTTTTAGATTGTTTTCGTACTATAGTCTAGCGAGTATTAGCTCCTAAACACTGTAAATTGGCTCAAATCAATGTATGTGGAAGTGGCAACCAGACTCAAATGGTTGTTTGGAGCGGTGAATTCTCCTCAGTCTGCGCCACAGCCTGCAGCATTTTGAACACATGGATTTTAAGGGTGACTCCCACATTGTGTGATTCTGCGGCTGCCTTATTGTACGCACAGTTGCGGAGTTGGCATGCTTCCCACATAATTCATGATGTACAGCATGATCGACTCATTTAAGCAGCACAATTTTATCTCTTGTACACCTGGGTCAAACATCACCTCACATGCGGCATGGGATTTGGAAATGCGGTTGCCAATTCTACACACGCACCTTAGTTTCCACCTTTTCACCTTTTACACTCTAATTTACACCTTTACTGAAAGGAAAACATCATTAGGAAACAAAAGTAAAATACGTTTACAACTTTTGAAGAGAAATATTCTTTCTATATAATAGAACAGCCCTTAGTGAAACATTCCGCAGGGATTCCGAGCCTTCTTTTCTGTTTTCCCCACAGAGACCGAAGGGATTTATAAATGATAATATTAAGTAAAACGCATGTAAATAATTCAGCCTGCCGCTATTAAATAAAGAAAACAATGTCCATGAAAAGCGCTTCTAAGGTCTTGGTACGGGTTCCCAATTGCAAAATATTAATTTCTTAACGGTCATATTCAGTAAGACGAGATGTGCTTTGCAAAAAGGGAAACAGACATTTTCCATGCATCATCACTGAGTGAAATAGCTGTGTAGGTACAGCGCCTGCAGC
Organism: Pleurodeles waltl; assembly: GCF_031143425.1. Lineage (NCBI taxonomy): Eukaryota > Metazoa > Chordata > Amphibia > Caudata > Salamandridae > Pleurodeles > Pleurodeles waltl. The sequence continues at coordinate 1,766,796,626 of NC_090440.1, forward strand.
TGTACCTAGGCTCAAATAAAATAATGAGCCCAAGTGGAAACCTGTATCTAACAATAAAAGTCACTATCTAGCTATAGTTTAGAGTATAAATAAAGAAGATTGCGTTTTATTAAATGAAATAGACCTTACAGTGGCACTTTTACATCACACGGCACCACATTGCAATCCATTTTAAGCTCCTGATTCAAAGGAAAACACTTTTCCTATGCAACGAAATAAAGTATTAGGCTAAGTGTAAACAGGGACCCAACCATGGAGCACTTGGATAAACAATGGAAGTAAACTGGTAGGCATGCAAATTGCTCAAACAGTGCAGAGCACACTCACGCCGTATAAAACATTCAAAACACCATACTGCTCTTGGATAAACAATGGAAGTAAACTGGTAGGCATGCAAATCGCTCCAAAACTGCCAAGCACAATCACACTGTGTAAAACCTTGAATTCACCAAGGAGCACTTGAATAAACATAGGAGTAAACTGGTAGTCATTTGAAGCGCTCGATTAAGGCCAAGAGAGATAATGCTGTGTAGGAAATAAAAATAAAAAGTAGTCCAGAAATCATGTGGGAAATCATGGAGCTGTGTATGTTTTCAGTAATTAGCCGGTGCTGTCGAGGAGGGCTAAGCACTGGAAAAGGCATGACATAATGATGCCTTTCACAAATGAAATCAATGAAATTTTAAAAGGCAAGCCCACGAACGAATGAAAGTGATGGGCATGACATAGGTGTGGTTAAAAGCCCAAGAGAAAGACAATAGGTCGGAAGCGCTGGCCATGTACCTCAATGCCATACATTTGTTCAATAAGTACTGCATGTGATACTGCGTCAGATGCAGCGGACAGGGCAAGAAGTATCGGTACCTCTGTGTTGCCCTTATCTCGGAAATACCTACTTGAATCCATGACCGCTACAAGGGTTGTCTCCACACAGTGTGCGGCCCAAAAGCCTCACTGCAAGGGATCCAATACATGATTATCCTCAAGAAATTTGCAGAGTTGTCAGTTTATCACCTTTTCTGAAATTTTATTATGAAACAGCAAAAGGGAGATAGGCTGAAAATCAGAAAAAAAGGCAGGATCTGATAAAGACTTTTTAAGAATTGGTGAAACATAGGCATGTGCCCAGGGTTTTGGAACTTTAGCTTTTTTTAGAGAAAAATTAAGTGTGTAAAGTGGGGTACCAGAAAAGGGGCCAAAGGGAGAAAGACATAAGCTGGAAATTACTTTACCTTAAAAAAAAGCTCTATATTTTCTGGAGGATTAATAGGGTCAGCACTAGCTGGTAGGCATTTATAGCTGACATGATTACCCCTAATCTCAGATATTTGACCAAATCCCTTCATTACCTTGTCCAGAAAGTTGATGGGCAAGGCATTGCAAGGGCCAGGCAAAGCTGTAAATAGGGTCCGGCAAACATTAGGATTAGTAAATGTTTTATTACATTCTTTTGTAGAGTTATCAGAGCTCTGAATCTTGGTGACTAGAAAAAAATCTACTGGCTGCCCTTAGCTGTGATAGAGGTGCAAAACCTCCTTATATGCTTTTTTCTGAAGGAAGATTTTATACCTGTGCCAAGCTCTGAATTCTCACATCCCTGCTTCATGACTCTAGATTCCTCATTGTACTAGGAGGCCTATTGTTTATGCCGTCTGCTCTTGTGCAGGGTACTTGGTGCTATTACATCACAATCCTTGATCAGTGCACACACATATATATATATATTTATATATATATATGTATATATATATATATATATATATCTCCCACATAGCCAGCAAAGATTGCCTTATCCCACACCAACAAAAACTTGCAGGATTGCAGGGAAAAGATGGCACAAGATACACCTCAAATGTGACTGGGCACATCCATGGGCCTTTAGCACACAACCAGTAAAGGAGAAACAGAAAGAAAATCCAACTAATTTAATACAAATATATTAGGAGCACATCAACATTGAAATAATGAGAAAAGATTAACCTAATCTTTAGAAATGCTCTAAACACAAACAGAACTAGATAGCCTGAATTCCTGCAAAATAGTTTTTACAGTCGAAGAAAAACAATTAATCCACCATCTCACACAAATATACACAAAATATGGTGTTCAATCAGAAGCATTTAGGGAACAACAAAGACAAATGTCTGGCTACCTGGGCCTGCACTCCTGCAGCCACCCTGAGTCTAGTCACCTTCAATCACATGCAGTCAAAAATAATCCAAATTTGACATGAAAACAAGGCCCCCCACAAGCCCTCAAATATTAGAAACTATCACCAGCACAGCTACAATGTGAATGTGAATAATACATTAAAAATACGCCAAGACCTACTGGAGGACACTAGGACCCAAAGAGTAAATTGACATAATAAAAATGGGGACACAATTCACAAAAGCACAAGGGGAAAGATAAAACATATATAACCAAAGGCATCCACCATCCACAAATGCCCACTATCCCTTAATCCCAGTGGGTTTTCCGAATGCTGCACTCCAAACTCCAGGCCAGCCAGCATCAAACAAACAAATTGGAGAAAAGGATGTACAGATATGGTGGTGCCTGTCTATACAAACATTTTACAAGGAACTGCACTAAACGTATTTGATTTTCCAACACACGTAAAGATTCCAATAGTGGGTGATGCAGCAGAAATTGCAGACAGAGGACAAGGGATGCTTTTACTCCAAGATCTAAATCCAATATGACCGAGGGCTTGACAAAGCATAAGGAGGGATATCCAGATCAGGAAGAAGAAGTTGATATTGGCACATACTCTCTGGCACATACTCTGTAAACCGAAAATACATAAATAAAATCAAAATAAAGATGTTTTTTGCAATCAAAATTACCTGAATGCTCTGCTTGGGTGAAAAAGTTCATGCAGATTGACTTATTTTATTGGGTCCAAATTAAAGAAATGCCATTCTTGTTTGGGTCAAGCGCATTGTTCCCATGCTCCTGCATTAGTCCTTTTCCTCGAAGGGACAACTTGTTCATCTGAGGCGGCATAACGGTCTAATCTTGGGTGTTACGCATAATTCCACATTTACATTTGATAATGCAGGTGTTACAAAAATGACACCCTTCTCTGTCCAAATGATAAATTTTTGGTTAAACTTTTCTGATACTTCTAGTCGGTTATTGTGTTCTTTCTGTCCAATGCTATTCTTTATTGTGATGTTAATTGATGGCAATCATCAAGTTTGTTATTCCTTTTACTGTTCCAAAATGCTTGTCTTCAGATTTTGTGTTTTGGGTTTGTTTTTACAAGAAAAAATTGGCAAATTTACAACCTATGTATTGATGTAGTTAATATATGATTATGAAGCCCAGCATATGTATTTCGGTGCTCCTATTTAGTTCTAATTCACAAATAAAACAATGCATACAAGTGATGAATCAAACTGTTTTTTATCTATTGAATATTCCCTTATCTATGGTCTGTCTGATTTTGATTACAGAAGTGCTAAATGCACTCTTTAGATTCTTGGATTGTTTTTACAATAGTGGTTATTCCAGGATAAATAAGTTTCCTGAAGGCTGTGACTGTGAAGAGGAGACTCCCTTTTTAGGTTGAGCCTAGACAGCGCGCATTTGTTGTCTGCAAGACCTGTTGGATGGAGTATAGGACTTTGCTGCCGCTTATCATAGGTTGAAGTCAGTGTTGCTCTTATTTTGTTGCCTCCTAACTGGTTTGGCAGCCAAGATGACACTTCCTGTACTTGGCTGGGGAGCACAGGCGAAGTACAGTTTAATTACACCTGGAATGTTTTTCTATTGCTTTGACTGACTATTTTTCTTTGTTTCCTGCATCTTGTGTTTGCCAGTAAGCACATGTGTTCACGCGCATTTTTTGTTTTCCAAGTTAGCCCTTCACTTGTTCCGTCCTTATTTTACATAATCAGTAATTACAAGTAGTTGTCTCATGCATATGCTTTTTGTACATTTTGTTGTGGCTTTATATAGCACAAAATCAACCCAGGAATTAATCCTCAACAGCGGCTCTGCGGGCACAGCGGGAGAGAAGATACTACAATATTCACTGCTCTCGGGAAAACTCACCCCATAATGCTTTGCAGGCATTTCTTTTACAACACATTTTTGCCCATAAATCAGCCTGTGGTGATCCTAGGGCAATGAGACCACCACCAAGACATTCAGAATGATGTGTTCTTTCTGTCTGGGCCATCTTGTGGCTAAATATTTATAAGGTTCCAAACGCGGGGTTGTCATTATCATTTACAACTCCAACAGCTCTAATTCTCACTAATGCAAGACCTATTGCATTGCAAATGCTTGTTTAGGATTCTACTCACAAGTGCAGGTGCTTCTGAGAAAGTTGTCGCAAATCTTACAGTTTCTTATTAGGAATTCCATTTCACTGTTTTTTCTTGTAGTTTTTGTTTTGTTATTCCGTGACAACTAGCAAGTTGTTTTTTACTTTTCTTCTTTCAGATCCTTTGACAAATCCTTCCATGATTCATGTGTTTTCTTTACAAAGGAAGTGCGCTATGACCAATTTCACCCTATTCTTAGAAGTTCTTTCTTCTGGGTGTCCGATTTTGGCATTTAAAACTAAGCAAACTGTAATTGGTTTTCTGTATAGTTGGAAATGTAATTAACCCGCTTTGGTGTGAAATGTTAAAGTCAGGACTCTGAACCTGTATTCCTTCAGTACATATGTTAGTTTGACGTTCTGGTTATTGTAGTTCAGAAAGGGAATATTTCCAGCATTGTCTTTTGATCATTTAGCCACATAATTAGAATGCCATCAATATAGATGCCCTAAAGTTTGATGTGGGGCAGATATATTTTAAACTGTCATTGCATTTCCACCTTCTTCCCAGGAAACCCTCCTGCAATTTACATATAAACAAGCACATGTAGGTCCCATCACAGTTCCCTGGTTTGTTTGTGGAGGGCATCACTTAAACTAAAGATGCTATTTTCCAGACACATTTTTGGTCATTTCAAAATTATATTTTTGTAGGCAAAAAAACTATCGATCTGGTGTTAAGATAGCATTCTATTGCCAGTAAGCCTGTAAACTATGATTTTAGCATAGTTCTACAAGGTGTGCTGTCCCACCCACAGGTGACAGGGGTGAACTTGGTTCAATGCATCAATGAGGAATGTGGAAGACAGGTTACCTTAGGGCAAATCACTACCCAATGTGTAATTTAAAGAGAGGCATTGTTCTTGGGCTGCTAACAATCCTGACGCAGGCATCAAGGGTACTGTGGTAATAGTAACAGACCTTTTTCATTCTTCAAAGTATCACATACACACACACACACACTCACTGCACTAAAAAGAATTAACACTTAAGTAAAATGATTTATTACTACAGAAACAATCTGTTTCTCAGTACAGTTAAAATGACTACACTGACTATTATAAAAACATCAAAGAGACACATTATGAATATCAAGAATTAAATGAACATTTCAAACATGATTAAAATGTCATGTAGAACCTAACATCTACTTTTATGTGCTACACTAAGAGCATGGAAATCAGAACAACTTGCAATTTGGAGTTTCATAGGTTGAGAGGAATCACTGCATACCTTGTTGACAGATAAAGCTGTCTTTCTCAGCAGACACATGAAGGCAGTGTTACCTGGGAAGAGCAAACACATGCTGCAGTTTTCATCCAAGCCTTAGTGTTATTAGCATCAGGCTCCAGGCAAGTTGTAGCATCTGTGAAGTGCAAAGTGTGCTGGCAATAGGTCAGACCATCTGGCAGAATCCTGATAATCTGGGCAAAGAATTTCTTCTGACAAGTGGTCAAGTGGTAGTCTTTATATATTAAGGGGGAACGTTTAAGAGCCGCTAGTGCCTACTTGCACCACATTAGCATCATTTATTTTTTTAAACTAATGTGGCCCAACTAGGCCAAAATCACTTTACCAAATTTACAAAGTGCCGCAATGCATGAATTGCGCCACTTTTGAAGAACTTTGCGCTACATTATGCATGCGTCAAGCATAATGTATGCAAAGGGGGCGTTGCCCTGTTGGGGGGGTGAAGAAATAGTGCAAAGAAATCTAAGCGATTTCTTTGTGTCATTTTTGGCACTTTTAATGCCTGCTCAGAGCAGGCATTAAAAGGATGCACACCATTGTTTACAATTAACCTAATTGGGCTTTGCAGGAGTAGCATCAACATTTTTTATGCTAATCCTGCATAGCTCCAAACTAGCGTCAAATAGTTTGATGCTTGTTCCCTAACTACCTCCATGGTGCACCATATCTTACATACATCTTACACACATGGTGGCATTAGCAGCACTAAAGGGCACAAGAAAAGTGGCAGTGCACTGGGTGCAACTCCACTGTTCTTAAATCTGGCCCTAAATCTTATCTGAAATTGGAATTTCTGACATAAGTTTAGGAATGTCTGACATGTGCATCAAGGTGTGTGCCCCTGATATTTCCTTAAAAACATATAAGGATATAAATTCAGACCACAATATTTCAACAATATGTCTGTATTTGTTCTTACTTAACCTTAACATGGTGAAGAGTAGACCTCTGACTCAGACGAACGTCACCTCCGATTATACATCTATGTCATTAGCTGAATGACTTGACCTTTTCATAGTTCTCAGCAAGAGAACGACAGACAACCGCTACGTCAAATTGAACACATGATAATGATTGTGCATAAATCGACAAATATGATGACTCCCATTGTCTAATACAGAGAAGATGGCGACCTCCATTATCGGAGATAGAGTCAAGCCTAGATAAAATGGAGTAGGACCTTAAGGGCTCTACATCAAACCATCATCATGTCTGAGTGAGATGTACAAACTTGGTACATCCAGGCAGAGCAGAATATAATTTTCTTGACATATTATATGTTGTAGTTTTAACAAGGCATCTTTACTGTATTTGGTGTATGATGGTAAGGTTCTCACTAATTGTTTTAGTTGAATATTGATGTATTGGTGTACCTAGGGGCTGATGTCCTCTATTGTCTACTATTGTAAGTATGTGGAATATTGCTGTGGTTGGGTGGTTTACGAGTATATAGTATTTTTCCACCTCCATTAGAATACCATTTTCTTTCCAATTTTTAAGCCAGTTTAGCATTGTGATCAACCATTCCTTAGTAGGCTCATTATCTACTTTTGTGTAACATGTTGTTACGCTGTCTATATACTTCTTGTATTTAGTCTGTGGTGTTCATCACAACAAAAATGATCTGTATAACAAATACAAAATGGATGAAACACATGCTGGCTGGATTGTTGAAAGCAGTTCAGGATGGGAGGTCCAGACTTCTCCACTATTTGAAGTTCCTTAGAATACATTCAGGTTAACACAAGTTTATACTTCAGATACTTTAAATAGTTTGTAAATAATTAGGCTTAGAAAGTAAAGTAAACCATTGGTTTTATCATTCATAAAAGAGGTGCTGATAGATTTCAGATTTTTAAGATGTACTGAGGGTGCACTTGTAATTGTAGAGGTTTTTTCCTCTACTGTGTTCAGTGAGTAGTCAGTGGATTCAATTGATTAGCATTGGAGTGACCAAACTTTCAATACTATTTTCTGAGCGATATCCTATTTAAGCGCTCTTAACATATATTGGCTATTATAAAGATGCCGCCATGAAGCTTTAAAAGCAAAATGATTGATGAACACATGTCAGCATTTGTCACAGTAATATCAACAAATTGTGCATCAATGGTGAGATGAGTGGCAAATGATGAATGTCGGTCACTTGACTCATTCAATGCTAAAAGTAGTAATAGAAGATCATTAAAACCACCTTGACGTAAAACAATAAAAACAACATCTTTACCCAATTACTGCCTTTTAACAAACTTTCCAAGACACAGGTTATGGCTGAAACATACTGTGGCGGGGTGTGCGGTGGTACGAAGGACTCTGAGACTTGTTTTAAGTGATAGTGCTTATTTATTAAAGAGTTTGTGAAAATTAAGAAAAAAAAAAGTAATGTTGTTTCACTCCTCTCTTTTCTCTTTAACGTCTCTCTCTTCGTGTCTTTTATAGGTTCCCCTCTTGACTGGCGCTGTTTAGATGTGGACTCCCAGGTGTACCGGAAAACCAAAAGGAACGGAAGAAAGGGTAAGTTGGACGTAGGGACATCTCTAACAGACAACTAAGAGTTTAAGACAAAGGGAGAGAGAGAGAGAGAGAGAGAGATAGAGAGAGAGAGAGAGAGAGAGAGAGAGAAAAAACCCAGTTGTGTATGAGCGGGAGGGTAGGAACATGTGCGTTGTCCAAAAACACCCTTAGTGCTCCCCTGTAGGTCCTGCTGGCCTTTAGTATGATCTCCCCTGTGTTTCCCTTCAAACCCCCTCCTCAGACTCCCTCCCCTCCTGTCTCGCTCCCCTCTCCCCTGTGCCCTTGTATTTTCACTTGGTTATGGAGTCCTTGAAACAAGGACCGTACCTTGTTGAGCCACGCCCCTCCGGGGGCGTGGCGGAAAGTGCTCATTTCCTGTGGTCCGGCCGGAGTTTCAGGCGCTGTCCAGGTTCCGGAAAGCTTTGGGTTCCTGGTCTCGTCATCTCCGGTGGTCGTCTTCTTCGGGCTGTCCCGGCCCCGGTCTCCTTTCCTTGCGTCCGATCCCGAGGAAAGCTCCTTTTCCTCTGTTCCGCGTCCGTCCTCCATTTCTATGCCCGGGACCCGGAAATCCGAGTCCCAGGCGTCTGTGGCCGCTCCCACGTCGTCGTGGGAACGCGAGACTCCTCCGACTAATGCGTGCGAACGGCGCCAGTCGGAGGAGCTGGTAGGCGTGGTGGAAGACACCCGCCTACACATACATATTGTACATCACATGTATTGCCTCAAATCCTAATCTTGTGCCATAGTTTAAAAAGATAGGTTTTAAAATGAAATGCCTCTGTGCCATAAAATATCTACAGTCAGACAGAATATGCACATTGAAATTCCTTCTTCCTAAACTAGGTGTCTACTAGATCCTGTACCTTCCTTAAGCTTATAAATAAAATATTAAAGCCTGTTTGTAATGTCAACAAGTTCAGTCACATTAGAGGATTGGCTAGTTCTGTTAAATAAGGGTGAGTTAATTTATCCTGCTAAGACTCATACAAATGTGGAGAAGAATTCTTCTTTAACAGATGACGAAGATCACTCTTCCTAGACCCATAACAAGTTTCATTTCATTCCCTTTTCAATAAAATAGGAGGGTTGCCTACATTAAAATCCCTAAAATGAAGATTACTTGTGATTCATGTTAAGTTTGCTCTAACTTTTGTTTGCTCAATATATTTCACTATCACAAATTTCCTAAACGCAATAAGGGCCTCATTTATGAGGTCTGAGCGGCAGACTGCACCACTGGAGTGTCATTTTTTTAATGCTTCAGTGGTGCAGTTTGCCAGCCCTTGGGTGGCTTTGCATGGCCTTGTATATGGACCCCTTTCACGCATAACACTGCATGAAAGGAGAATTCCATGGGTGTTGCTTGGAGCGTTCCCACACAACACCCATGGAACCCGAACGAATCTGACGTATTCCCAGATTTACAAGTCTAGGAATGCATCAGATTCCTACACCACCTCAGGGGTAGCATCAGAGTAATGCAAATGGGAGAAATATCTTTCTTTCTCCCAGTTTTTTCCTCTTTCTATGTGTGCTGCATTCTGCAGTACGCATATAAAGAAGACAACACCATTTGTGATTGTTTTTGTACAGGAGGGTGTCCAGTGATTAATTTGTAAATAAAAACATGTCAGTGCCCATAGCCCTCCTCTTAAACACGGGGCTGCTGCAATTAAATGTGTGAACATGGAATACTGAGGCAGCGTAATCCTGAAGCCATCTTGGGCCTCTTCAATCCATTTAAAGCCACTCCCTGCCACTTCAGCGCACTCTTGTAGCTTTCTGCTTTCTCCAATTGTGACGCTTTTAGTTTTTTCTCTTCCTCCGTCTTTCCCATATGTGTCTTTTGCTCACAGCAAATGCTTGAGGCAGAAAACTAAGTGGCAGCCTTCCAAAACAAGTGCTGGTGCTCCAGCAACAACAAGCACAAATTAAGCACTGAAGGTGTCCTTTGGTCAAGGTTGCCTGCGTTGGTGCATGGCAGCAATTTGCGTGGCAGCTCAGGAGGGTAGGACAGAAATGTGTCATATCTTGTTGATACAGTACATTTCTGCCCTTTCCTGGTGGCACAGGGTGGTGCAGCAAGGCACTTGCTGCACCGCCCTGCACCACAGGTCTTGTATATGAGGCCCTAAATTTATATCTTTTGCCTAGAGGCACTAGCTGCTAATACTAAAAGTGCAGGCTTAGCTTCATAGCTACATTGTAACTCTTACCACTTGAGCCATTTCAATATTTGCCATCCGCAGTACTTTTTTAAAAACATTTTCCTATAATCTTTTCCCAGTCTTGGCTGTAGCCATAGAAACATTGTGGTGTTACCATTGCACTACAGGCTGTACATACTGGTTCCAGGGCGTGTCCTCCATAATCCCATTTACATTTCCATAGACCCTCTCCTGATGTCATTCCGAATATGTTTAGTGCCTCCAAATATGGTTTCCAGTTTAGATTATTATGGAAGCTAATGCCTAACTATTTGTAGGAGTGGGCTTCTACTACAACCACTTCCCCTTTCGTCCATTGAAACAGCTTATTCTTTTTCCCAAAAGCCATAATTTTAGTTTTTTCCATTAGTATATTCAATGGGTTCATCGTACAGTAATTGTTGAAGGCTTCTAGCTTCCTTTGTAGCCTGAGCTGAGTCATATCTAAAACTGCCACATCACTTGCATAGAGAAAACATGATATATGATTCCTACCATTTTCGGGAAAAAGGTTTGCACCTCCTGCAGTTTTGTCGAATGATTGGCAAGATAAAGTGCAACTCCAGTTGGGGCTAACACACTTCCCTGCCAAAGACAATTCCTCATTTGGATCTTACTCAATAGGGAGACATTCAGATTCAATTCCACCACTGCCAAATTATCTCTGTGTAGCTCTTCCAGTATAGCTGATAGACCGTTAGTTACAGTCATACTTCGTAATTTATCTCAGAATATATTATAATTTTCTAGGTCAATCCAATCATACAACGAAAATCAATAAAGCAGCAAAAAAGATTCCCTGTTATTTCTAAAGCTTTCTGTTCCATCAACTGAAGACTAAAACAATAATAAATTAAGGAATGCACCTCATTGATAACGCGTCAGAACCTTGATAAGTAAACTTACAAGGAGACACGTCCAGGCCAATGAACCTTTTGACCACGTTTGGAGACTTCCCAGAACGAGATATCTTTTGGCAATCGCAATCAATATGTCAATAAGTCCATCAATATTCACAACAACTACTCATTTAAGCTAATCTATAACACTCAATATAGATCAATACAGCGAATGCACCATGACCTTTCAGCCATGAATAACCACACAAATCTAGTTACGTGTTGGGATATTTATTCCCTATTAGTTACAATCTAATGTCATATTTATTAGCTTTAATAGCAACAAGCATGTCAAAACCACTATCACTTGACAATCAGAGTAGAACTTAATCAAAGCATAGATTATGAACATCTAGAATGAAGCACATTGTTAATATGAATCAACTTTAGCAGAATAACATCAGTACATTATTCAACAAAGCAAGAATTCAGTCATTTGTCTATTGCATCCGATATTAGTGAAACTCCTTAACTAACCTAAAATTAGCATCAGCATGTTGGGCTTCATGCAAAAAGATTTAGCAAACACAAATTTGGAAAACGTCTAACTATGGCCTCTATCAAAAGAGGAGTTGGTACCTAGAAAGAAAAGGCAAACAGACAATTACAAATATCATCAGAAAGTTACCCCTCCAACGAATCAGCAATCAGCGTCAGTCTTCATCCTCAGGACATCAGTTGATTCAGCATCAGCGAGGATAGGACCGGGCAAAGTCTCAATGTGGCATAGCTAAAGAATAAGGCTTTTCCCTCATAAGGAGGAGAAGTGTATCAGGCAAAGAATAAGCTGAGGATGGTTTAAAGTATCAAAATCTCAAATAATGGCTCCTAATGGCAAGGACTGGTGAAGAAGAATGGCGAGGAATGTCTAATTTCTCCTCTGGTCAAGCGATTATATCAAAACAGTCGAACAAGTCTCTAATTTCCCATTGGGCAATATTTGGTGCATCATTATCTCTGTCCAATAATTCTCCACACACCTTACTAGAGTTTTCCACCTAACACAGTTCTCATGCAGTCGATTGGCTCCTGTGATTGACGTCTTCATCGGGTGGAATGTCAGGTAAGAAAAGTTACACTTTACGCTCCTGTCAGTAGTCCCATTGTCTTCTCCTAGTCTAGGCAGCCTTGCACCTGTTGCGAATTACACTGTTGCATTCAGCAAGAATGTTTCCTTGAGCAAATCGGGTCCCATGAGAAATAATTTACTACGGCTACAGACACATATCTCTAGCTTCTGGAAAAGTACAGCTTTGTGTCCTTCAGGAAAACAGCACATTGCACGTTAGAAAAACACAGTTAATATGAGACCAGGCAGCTAAGCCCAGACCCTCGCTAACTAAGGCCTAGTGATTAATTTAGCAAAACCAAAATACATAACTCTTAATTATAATATGCTAATACAAATTCAAACATTAGTACATTATTAATTCATCATTAATCAGTTTAATTAATCATCGTATATATTGGTGGCCCCTCCCCGTGGGCACATTTCAAACACATGTATTATTTTCTATGTTAACATATTTCTATGCAGTTTCACTACACATTATATTGCAAGCTTTTCATGTTAATATTGATTTTAACAACAACAATCCCTCCTCTGATGACTCGTCATCACACAAACCTTTTCCCTTACAGTTTTCATCCTAGAATTCCCTCATTTCAATTTCCTCTCTCAATCGTTCCCCCTGTGATTTTGCGCTGAACAATTTTTCCCTTTTCTTTTCCTCCCTCCTCTTATTATTTTTCGCCATTTTCAATTTAATTCTTTTACTAATTTTACATGCCAGCCATAATCCAAACAAGCAAGCTATAACAATCAATATTCCCTGAATTATTTTTGCCAATATCCCATGCCAAATACTGCAAAACCAATTTCCCACCTTCGAAAGTCCTTTTCCAACCTTTTCCCAAACATCTGGCTCTTTCAGTTCCTTCAAATGTGTACTATCCCTAGTTAAGTTAGTAAGCATACTTCTAATCTCATTACTATTGTCAGGTATATAAGCACAACAATGACGCTCATTAAGCATTTTACAGACTCCGCCATTTTTCGCTAAAAGAATGTCTAAAGCAAGCCTGTTTTGAAGAGTCATAGCCCTCTCCGCAGCAAGTTCAGTATCCATCAGGAGTAGAGGCCCTGTAAAATTTGTCAGCATGTTATCCACAATAGTAGACAACTTTCGAATCTTTATGAAGTTTAAGATAACTCCTACTGAAGGAATTATCGCCCCAAATATATCTCCTACTACACCAGCAGCAGTCTCTCTCTTCTGTCTATTTCGATGTAATTCAGACAATTTCAGAAACCTCTTTAAGTCATCAAGTTGATATATCTTTGGAAAAACTATCCCCAAATAACATGCCCCATACTATCCCTTTGGAAGACGGTAATAAGCATTTAGCCCACATATATAATAGATCCCAGGGATTTCTGGATCCTGTCCATTTAACATGAACGTCCATTTACTCTGAAACAAAAACACATACTTACATTCACTCATTCCCACAAACACATTGTCATAATATGACTTTGGTCTAGATATGCAAAGCTTCCCTACGTGTAGTGCGTCTAAAGCTAACTTCCCTTGTTCCCTAATTGTATTGTAACTCTCACTACTAGCAAAAGCTCGCTGCTGCAATCCTTTCTCCAATTTTCTTTTCAATTCCCTTCTTCTATCTTCCGTGTGATCTAGAAAGTTTTTCTCTACAGGTATAAGCAAACATGTCAAATTATTGCGGTGTGCATAAGATTTACTAATTGTTAATGTTGCCTCCAAGAATCCCTTAACTAACCTTATGCTATAGTATTTAGCCACACTACTCAAATCCTCTATGATAGGCATATAAGAAAACACAAGGTCGTGATTAGAATAAAAATATTGAATCTCTTCCTGGTTGTAGAATCTTGTTAGTAACAGACTATAGTTTATCCCATATGTTAAAGGCAAACTATGATAGGTAACCCCCTCTTGTACCGAAACAGGAATCTGTGTACACACATAACAATCATTCACATCCATTGTGTCAACATACTCACTCAGCAAGCGATCAAAAACATTAGTTGATAATTACCCTTTTGCGTTAGTTCCCTCATGCAAATACTTCGTATCCTGCTCAAACCTCTCTCAAGCTGTTAGTGTAGTGGCGGTCTCAGAAATTGTAGCATTGTTAGCTCCACTCTTATCCACTAATGGCATTCCCACAATCACAACTATGATGAATATCATACATACAACACCCAACCCAACACCCCAACATTTACAACGCCTACTTCCCCTATTATCCTCTCTAGTGTTAGCCATGATCTGTAAAGAATCAGAAAGTGAAGAATGTATTTGTTCAAACAACAACCGACAGAGGATGGTTAAAGCCTCTTTTTTTCTTTTTTCCTGTTTCTTCAGCAAAGTTGAAAAAAGCGAACGTCTTTCTTCAGCAATTATTTACAGCTTTCACATTCACTCCCAGGATCCTTGTCAATTCAGGTCAGCAGCTTGTCAGAATCAGTTTTCAAAAGTCAATTCAGGTAAGTTATCAGTCTCTTTTCTTAATTTTCTTTTATTCAATTTCCATGCCAACACAGTCTCTCTGGCCAGACTCAGGTACCAAAGTACTGACCTGGGACTTCTCGATCAAAACAGAATGCCAAGAACTCTTGCTACCATTCAGCTGACGTTGCATACGCCCATTCAGGGCCTGCGTATCTTCTGTTTGCTACCCTCTTTCTTTTCAACTTGCGATCACCTTGTAACTCTCCTTCACTCAGATCTTCTCTCCTTGTTGTATCGACCTTCTCCTCTATTGCATCTTCTACCAACACTTTTCCCTTTATCACTTGCAGTTCTGGCCACTTATCTCCTTTCAATATCTCTTTGGCCTTTAACCTTTCCTGGGGCAGCCCTTCGCCCTCCTCTGACTCTATGGTGTTTTCTCTTGATGGACCTGCAATTTGCTCAGGAGGAGTCTGGACACTCTGACTCTCTTCCGCCTCAGCTCCTTCGCCTTCTGGGTCTGTCAGGGGCTCTAGCTCATGTCCATTTCGCCTGATTCTGGGAGAACCTCTTTTTGACTTGGTTCTCCTGGTGCCTCAGTTGAGATCGGCCCACCGTCACCCCTCTGAGTCTCCTCTCCTTCGTCTCTTACTGGAGTGACCAAGCCGTCCTCAATGGGCTCTCCTTCGGCCCTGAGACTTCCTTCTCTGTTGTTGGTACTTTCAACAACTCGACTTCCTCATCAGTTGGACACGTCACCTTTTTCGTGTGACTGCCATGGATCCAGTTCGGAATTCCTGCACACTTCACAGCAGTAGTAGTCGTTAGTATTACTTGATATGGCCCCTTCCAACGTGGCTCCAAACATGACTTCCTTACATGTTTCTTGATGACAACCCAGTCACCAGCTTTCAAGTTGTGTCTTGGATCATTTATCAGTGTCAGGGTGGTAGCTTCCACCTGGTGAGAGAAAGAGCGGACCAGGTCAGCCAGACCCTTGCAGTAGTCCAACACCATATCATCTGTGATATTTACAAGAGCATTTGCAGGCACTGCGGGCAGTCTCATAGCTCGGCCCATGAGAATTTCATGAGGAGACAGTCCTGTTTTCTTGTTAGGTGTATTTTTCATTGACGTTAGCACCAAAGGCAATGCATCGGGCCATTTCAAATTTGTGGCTGCACACATTGTTGCCATTCTCGACTTCAGGGTACCATTCATCTGCTCCACTAGTCCTGATGCTTCAGGGCGGTAACTACAATGCAACTTCTGTTCAATGTTCAATGCTGCACACAAGAGCTTAACCACCTCGTTGTTGAAGTGACTTCCCCTATCTGACTCTAAAGAGATTGGAAACCCGAAACATGGTATCAATTCCCTAAGCAGCAGCTTTTCTACTGTGAGACTGTCGTTCCTACGTGTAGGGTAGGCTTCAATCCAGTGACTAAAGATACACACAATCACCAACATGTATCTCAAACCCCCACACACCTGCATCTCAATAAAATCCAATTGCATTCTGCTAAATGGACCTCCTGCTCTCTCAATGTTGCTCAAATTAACCACTGTCCCTTTCCCCGCATTCATCTGTTGACAGATGATACACCTGTGGAAGATCACTTCTGCACCTTGGCTGAATTTCGGGTTAAACCAGTCAATTGTGAACAACCTGATCATGGCATCTCTCCAATATGTGCTTGACCATGGTAAAACGTTGCAAACTGTGACAGGAGACTGTTCGGCAAAACCATTTTCCCTTCATACGAAACCCACAAATCATCTGGTCTTTGTACGCATTGCATCCTAACACAAGAACATTTCTCATCTTTGCTGGTACGTCCTTGCAACAATCTCAATTCCTCCAACGTGTCAACCACCCTTAAAGCGTAGCATGTGTATGTCTCGTTTTCTGTTTCAGGTAGCAATTCCCACTGATCTTTAAACGATATACAGTTCAATGCGCAAAACCTTGCGACTTGATCCGCATATCCATTTCCCATTGAAACAAAGTCTTGTGATTTCAAATGAGCACTTCATTTCACCACGGCAATTTCATGAGGTAACTGAATCGCGTGCAACAACTCCTTAATTCTTTCACCATTTTTCACTGGAGAACCAGAAGAGGTCAGGAAACCCCTCTGTGACCATAGTTGGCCCAAATCATGGACAATTCCAAATCCGTACCTGCTGTCAGTATAGATAGTCACTCTCCACTGGGTCAGGAGCATGGCAAGCTCTAGTAAGAGCAACCAATTCAGCCACTTGGGCAGAATATACTCTTTCAATCCAAGACGCTTCCAGGATACCAGAGATCGTACATACAGCGTATCCAGCTCTCAGCACTCCTACGAGACTCTTAAACATGAGCCATCAACAAAGATAACTTTGTCATTTTCTTCCAATTGGGTATCTTTAATGTCAGGCCTCGGTTTGGTGCACATTTCTGTTACCTCAAGACAATCATGTTCTACATCTTCAGCATCTTCAACTTCTGTGTTTTCATTTGGAAGCAAAGTTGCTGGGTTCAGCACTGTACGTCTTTTCAACGTTACATTGGGTGACCCCAATATAATCGTTTCATATTTTGTCAGTCTTGCATTTATCATGTGTTGCATTTTTGTACGGGTTAGCAAGATCTCAACTGAGTGTGGGACCATGACTGTTAAAGGATGTCCCATCACTATGCCTTCACATTGTGTGAGGCTTTGATCAACTGCTGCTACTGCACGCAGACAACCCAGCAAGGCTGCTGCAACTGGGTCCAAGGTAGCTGAAACATATGCTACTGGTCGGTTTACACCTCCATGGACCTGTGTCAGGACAGACAAAGAACATGCATCATGTTCATGACAAAACAGAACAAAAGGCTTTGTGTAGTCAGGCATACCTAAAGCTGGAGCCCTGCACATGCTCTCCCTTAGCTCAGTAAACGCCTTCATCTCTTTCTCTGACAGTACTATGACATCTGGCCCATCCTTTACCGTCAGTCTCACTAATGGCTTGGAGATGACTGAGAAATTTCGGATCCACTGACGACAGTAGCCCACCATTCCCAGGAGCATCCTAACATCTCTCTGTGTCATTGGGGGATTCATCTGTAACAGGGCAGTCACCCTCTCCCTGGATAACTTCCTCGACCCTTTCTCAATTTGATGACCCAAATACTTCACCTCCTTTTGACAGTATTGCAGCTTCTTTGGGGCACCTTGTGCCCGTTCTTTCCCAAGTGGTTCAGTAAGGCAATCGGATCATACTTGCACTCATCCCTCGTTTTGGATGCAATCAACAGATCATCAATGTACTGCACTAGAGTCAATTTGAAAAGGCAATTCCAATGACTCCAAATCCTTCTTCAGTATCTGATTGAAGATGGAAGGTGATTCCGAAAACCCTTGAGGAATTCGACACCAATTGTAAACCTTATCCAGGAATTTGAAACTGAAAAGAAATTGGCTGTCCTCATGAAGAGGCACAGAAAAGAACGCTTGGGACAAATCAACTACTGTGAACCACTCTGCATCACATGGGACCTGGAACATAATCACAGCTGGATTTGGCACTACTGGGCAACATTTCACCACTATGTCATTGATCTTTCTCAAATCTTGGACAATGTGAACCTTCCCACAAGGCTTTCTCAGTCCCATTATTGGTGAATTACATGGGATGCTCATCACCTCTTTCAAAACTCCCTCTTTCACAAAGTCTGCAATTAATTGCGCCACCTTTATAAGGACATCTTGTGCCATATGGTACTGTGGTACCTAGGGGAACACAGCATTTGGATTCACACTGACTTTGACTGGTTCTACTTCTTTTATCAGTCCTACTTCCTTCCCTGTCATGTCCCACACTTTCTCTTTGACTGTCTCCTGCAAGTCCGCTGGCAGATCAGCCACTGTGAACATTGGGAAGAAGTTAATCGGAGGATACTCCTTATCTGTGGTCTCTGTTTCAGGCTCTGAAACCTGCTCCTCGTCTCCTTCATCATCACTGTTTGTCTGAACCTCTATCCCCTCATTTGAACAGTTGATCAAACACCTTGTTTTGCACAGCAAGTCTCCTCCCAGTAGGGACACGGGACATAAATCGCAAACTACAAACCTATGCAACCCCTGGAAAGTGCCAAGCTCAACCTGAACCGGATCTGTGATTGGGTTAGTTAGGAGCTGATTCGCCACTCCTACTACCTTGACTGTACGTCCCAAAAGGGGCAATTTCAGAACTTCTGCACTTCTGACCGTAGAGTGTGTAGCTCCTGTGTCAACCAAAAATGAAACTTTGTGACCCATTACCTTCCCCTGAACATGGGGCCCTTTCTGATATACCTCTAGGGACGCTGCAAGCCTGCACTCCTCACTATCTGAAGTCTCATCCAACCATTCATCTTTATTCCATTCTCACCACATAATGGGAACTGTTGTACTGCGTTACTTTGACTCATTCTTTGACCTGTGACCTGTTGAGGAAGCATCACCTGTTGCTGTTCCATTGGTGCTAAAGGCAACTGCATTTGCTGTCTAGGTACCATAGGAACCTGCTGTTGCATTTGCTACATCTGCATTGGTTGTACACGTGGCATCTGCACTTGTTGCATGGGTTGAAGACCCTGCATTTGAACCATGTTATTCTGAAAGTTCGGATTAGGACCTCTCAACCTTGGTCCTTTAACGTTTTGAAATGCATTGACATCATTGCTTTGTTGAACAACACCCTCCTGCACCATCGTCGGGCACTCCCGCTTCCAGTGTCCAATGCCCCCGCAAGCATGACAAGGTAACATCTTCTTCATCCCCTGCACATCGTTTTGAACCACTACGGTATTCAAATCTGGACCACGATTCACAAAACCTCCTCGACCTCTGCCTCTTACTTGCATCTGAAACATCCCGTTTCCTTGCGGCTGTTGCACCATCTACTGTAAGCAACCTCCCTGCATCCCTGACTGTGCTGAATCAATTTGCATCACCATCACTTTCTCCTTCAACTTTCTCTGCTTCAACTCAATTTCGTCACTACAGTACTTTGCATACTGCAACACCTCGTCAATCGGCTTCGCTTGCCAACAGATCAAGTGATTCTTAATCATCTGACTAATCTCAGCTCTCAATCCCTCAACAAATCTGAACACAAGATGATTCATGTCCTTCGCCTCAACAACCTCTGTACTGCTGTAGTGCTTGAACACCTTCAACAACCTCTCATAGTAGGCATGTATCGACTCCTTGGCCTTCTCCGCCATTCGATCAATCTTTTGCCAATCAATATTCTGCGGCGAAACCCTCTATTTCAGGAACTCAATCACCTTATAGTAGTACTTCATCACCTCGGGAGACGGTGCTCCTGTGACTCTGTCCCTTGCCGGTTCCACAGCCAGCCAATCCACACTTCTCTTGCACTATCTGAAAGAGAGTATTCAGGTCTTCCCAAAGACATTTCGCAAGCTTCACAAACCTGTCCGTCTGCTGATACCATTCTATTGGCTTCTCCCTCAGCCTGGGGAAGTCATTTGTAAATGACAGAATATCACCTCTGGTCCACGGTACATGGACAAGAACCCCTCCAGCCGTTTCTCTCATTGGTAACATCTTTATTGTACCTACATCCTGTGAGGCGTTTGCTTGCTGCTCCAGGCAGTCACTCGTCCTATTGTCTCTTTTCTTTGCCCATCTACCTTCCCACTTCTCTAAGGCTCCCCAAACTTGTGCACTTTGCAGTATCTCTTTAAGGTGTGCCTTCATCCCATGTGTTCAAAATCCTTAGGCTCAAAGTCTAACCTGTAACTCCTCTTCAGATGTTTAGTGTTGTCTAAGTCTATTCCATATTTATCTGCCAAATTGGCAAACCTCTGGTGCACCCTGCTCACTTCCTTGGTTATTTTTGGGCACAAATACCTCAATTCTGCTTCCGTGTATGATTCTAGCCTGTTCACACCCATGCTTCCGTCAACTAGTTTGTTTGCCTCCATGCCCAACCTCACAAAATGCAGGTACTCTTCTCCCTCTGACCTCCCTGTTGCTGCAGGAGTAGTCTGTGGCGAGTTCAACTTGTCTAACCAATCGTTCAATTGTTGCGCAGTTAAACCTTGCAAGGAGATATTCCCAGCCTGCACTATCGGTGTTTGCCATATGTTTGTAGTCGAGATCTGCGGAGTCAGCAATCCCAAACCTGACTGTCTCACGGCATCTGGAGGAGCCCCAATCAGACTGAAGTCTAACAAAGACCTAGACCTTTCGAATGTCGGTTCCACTGGAGTCACCCCTTGAGAGCTCCCTACAAACCCTCCTCTTGTCATTTCTTGGGTCATTATTCCCTGATCACATACACTAGGCTTCGCCTGCGCATACAATGGTACTGGTGGACCAACCGTAATAGGCAAGGATATGGCAGTTGGCGCCTGCCTGTTCCCCACACCCTGCGGAACATTAACTCCCATATTCTGATTCGTTCCTGGTGCTATGACTGACTGCCGTCCTGTGACCAAAGTGTAATTCAGAACCATCTCTTGCTGCGCCTGAGGCAGTAAAAGTGGAGTTGGTTCAGTCTGTGGCACCATCAAATTCGTGGTAGTCTCTAGTATTGGGAGCTCAGGGTAAAGTCTCTGGACCTGTGGTGGCTGTAGATGAGGTTGCATCTCTGGAGCAGTGGACACGCTAACACTATTCTGCACTGGAACTGGTGTCAAGACAGTATTAACCTGTACCGGATTTGCTGCCCCCTTGTTTTGAGTCGAATTTATAGGACCTGCACTAGTACTTGGTCCATTGTCATCTATGGCATATGGCGGTGGTCGGTCATTTAGTAACTGATTAAGGAACTCATCGTCATCTGAGTCATCTGCCTCTGGCCAGGACTTCTTAGTCTACTTTTCTTTGCTAGAACCCTTGTCAGTCTTATAAGTAGCTTTCCCTCATTGGTTTTCACCTTCTTGAGTTATTGCTGGAAACATCCTAACTCCGTCTATTGTTTCTCTCCTCCAAACCCTCTGTGTGCTATCCCACCTAGCCTCTGCTAGTGTTGTTTCTGCTTTCCTCATTCTCCTCTCAAATTTCTGTTGCTGATGTCGTATTGCCATCAGTTCCCAAATCGCTAGTGCCTCAAACTGTGCTGGCCTCGGAGGTGGCTTCAGCTCATTTAACACCCTCCGCAAATTTTCCACAATTCTTATATTGAACGTCCCGTGCTCTGGAAACGCCAAACACTCTTCTTTCTCTGTCGCTTTGCACCATTACTTTAGCCAAAGACATGGCGTGACACCCCTTTCCTCCATTATGGCATAAGCAGGTGTATCCTCTGGCGGCGTAGGTTCCCCTTCACTCGCGGTAATGTAGACATCTCCCCTCAAAGCGCTCTTTGAAGCCTTGAAAAACTTAATTTTTGCGTCTTTTATTTTTGCTAACAATCGAATCAGGAAGTGACTTTAATTCCCAGAACTCTCTTCGCTTGCTTTCTCAACCAATTGCCTCTCACGGACGGCTGCCAATCAGTGCGTGACCCTTCTCACTAACTGACCTATCCCAGCGCGGATCCAATGACGTCACACTCACACACACTGCGGCTGACAAAGTCTTGCGGCTTGTCTTCCCCACTCTCCGCTCACACAAAGACTAATGCAATATATTGCGAGCACTAAGAAAAACTCAAATTTGCAGGTTTACTACAGGAAACGGTAACACAATCGCTTCAGAACTTTACCGAAATTTTGCTTAGCCTCGGCCGCTACTCTCTCCTTCTCAGATCCCGCAAATTCTACTCTCGCCTTGTCAATGGGTTGTCCTATTGCACTTTAGAACTCACCAAATCTCCATCGCAGTTTCCATTCACTCACATTGACTCAAACTCGACTTGTCAACCACGCCCGATTGACCTATTAAACCGCGCAAATTACAACATAAACCAAGTGTCTCATACACTTATCAATATACTCCGGAGTCTTAGACAAAGCAGGATCCGTACATCACCAGCAACCATGTGGACAATTTTTGAGCAAAAAGTGCCACACTCTCATGAAGTTCGCCGACTTCCCTACTCTCATACTGCAGAGTACGCACAGTCCTACTAAACAATACCTGGCCTAAAATTCTCACAAACCTCACAATTCACCTGCGGTATGCATAAGCTGTGCAAGCGCAAAACCTATTTCATTCACACTATCACTAGAACGTCAAAAACATACCCAACTCACTTCAGCAGGCTCTGAGATTCCGGGAAAGTCATTCGGGACTTAGGGGAACATCATCTCTCCAATTTGCATTATTTTGAAACAATTTTTCAAACAGTGGTCCCTCGTCCTGGGGCCCCAAAGGGCCAAACCATCTACCTCTGCTACCAAAACTGATAACGCGTCAGAACTTTGATAAGTAAACTTACAAGGAGACATGTCTAGGCCAATGAACCTTTTGACCACGTTTGAAGACTTCCCAGAACGAGATATCTTTTGGCAATTGCAATCAATATGTCAATAAGTCCATCAATATTCACAACAACTACTCATTTAAGCTAATCTATAACACTCAATATAGATCAACACAGCGAACGCACCATGACCTTTCAGCCATGAATAACCACACAAATCTAGTTAAGTGTTGGGATATTTATTCCCTATTAGTTACATTCTAATGTCATATTTATTAGCTTTAATAGCAACAAGCATGTCAAAACCACTATCACTTGACAATCAGAGTAGAATTTAATCAAAGCATAGATTATGAACATCTAGAATGAAGCATGTTGTTGATATGAATCAACTTTAGCAGAGTAACATCAGTACATTATTCAACAAAGCAAGAATTCAGTCATTTGTCTATTGCATCCGATATTACTGAAACTCCTTAACTAACCTCAAATTAGCATCAGCATGTTGGGCTTCATGCAAAACTATTTAGCAAACACAAATTTGGAAAACGTCTAACTATGGCCTCTATCAAAAGAGCAGTTGGTACCTAGAAAGAAAAGGCAAACAGACAATTACGACTATCATCAGATAGTTACCCCTCCAATGAATCAGCAATCAGCGTCAGTCTTCGCCCTCAGGACATCAGTCGATTCAGCAGCAGCGAGGATAGGACCGGGCAAAGTCTCAATGTGGCATAGCTAAACAATAAGGCTCTTCCCTCATATGGAGGAGAAGTGTATCAGGCAAAGAATAAGCTGAGGATGGTTTAAAGTATCAAAATCTCAAATAATGGCTCATTATGGCAAGGATTGGTGAAGAAGAATGGCGAGGAGTGTCTAATTTCTCCTCCGGTCAAGCGATTATATTAAAACAGTCCAACAAATCTCTAATTTCCCATTGGGCAATATTTGGTGCATCATTATCTCTGTCCAATAATTCTCCACACACCTTACTAGAGTTTTCCACCTAACACAGTTCTCATACAGTCGATTGGCTCTTGTGATTGACGTCTTCATCGGGTGGAATGTCAGGTAAGAAAAGTTACACTTTACGCTCAAGTCAGTAGTCCCATTGTCTTCTCCTAGTCTGGGCGGCCTTGCACCTGTTGCGAATTACACTGTTGCATTCAGCAAGAATGTCTCCTTGAGCAAATCGGGTCCCATGAGAAAGAATTTACTAAGGCTACACACACATATCTCTAGCTTCTGGAAAAGTACAGCTTCGTGTCCTTCAGGAAAACATCACATTGCATGTTAGAAAAACACAGTTAATATGAGACCAGGCAGCTAAGCCCAGACCCTCGCTAACTAAGGCCTAGTGATTAATTTAGCAAAACCAAAATACATAACTCTTAATTAGAATCTGCTAATACAAATTCTAATGTTAGTACATTATAATCATTAATCAGTTTCATTAATCATTGTATACATTGATGGCCACTCTCCGTGGACACATTTCAAACGTGTGTATTATTTTCATGTTAACATATTTCTATGCAGTTTCACTACACATTATATTGCAAGCTTTTCATGTTAATATTGATTTTAAAAGTCACACTCCAACATCATTAAAGTCTCCTTGTTCATCAGGGACCATATCATTGGTCTCTATCCAATCTTTCATGTATAATAATATAGTTTTGGGGTACAATTTAGTCCCTACATTTGACAAGCTAATCAGTCGATAATTTATGAGTCTGTCGCATCATTTGTCTTGTTGATTTGTTTTATAATTGCCCCTTTCCTGCTATCCTGGTTGTAACTGGTTTCAGTCATCCTTCGGAAAACTTCACCCACCAGTTTTGGTATTCTTTTCTATAATGAAAGCAGGTAAATTATTGTGACATGCTGCTCTTGTTAAATTCAAGGAGGATATTATCTTCTTAAGTGAGGATACTACCATATATGAAAGCACATCCTCATCTAATCTTACCCAATCCTAACATTGATGTATTTATTTATAAATTCCACTCAAGTGAGCCACCCAAACATTCTCTGGAGCCATGCAACTGGATGTACCCATGTCTTCCTTGTTACCATTCTGCACCAGTATATTAGGTTCCAAAATGTTTTCTTATATTTTGAAGTAATAACCTCCATCATGTCATCAGAATTAGCCCTTTAATAATTAATTTTTTTAATCAGAGCTATGTGCTCATCAGACTTCACTTGTTATCTCCACACATTATGATAAACTCCTTTTTTGCCTAGTTTTCCTTGGGTTTTTTTAAGCTCTAGACTGTGAATCGAACCATGGTTGTTTTTTTTTTTTTTGCTTTAGTTCTCAAAGAATTCACACTGAACCTTAAGAGAACGCAGTTTGCAAATGAGACAATAAAACAAGATGTGGATCATCAATACATCGTCTTACGCTTTGGAAAGTAGATTTTTTAAAGAATACCACAATCCCCTCCCAGATGGGAGAGTCCCCATGCATTCCCAGGTCACTTGCATGCACCCATCCTTCCCTTATGACCACACATGAGTCATTGATGGTGCAAAAACGGCTTCAGTTGTATTTGCACAAGAGGTCAAAACATCACTGATCAAAATCATAGCCCCCAAGTATAGTCCATCATTATTACCCTCATTGTTTGTGGATCCAGTTCCATCCGTTCATTTCAACCAGAACATCCTGACAGCAACCAGAACTTCCTGACGGCACCCAGAATAATAGCCCCATTTCAGAAAGGATCAGGACTCCAGCGACTTCTAGGTTACACCTCGCTGCCAAGTGTTGTGGGCAGCCCCTGTGCCTACCCGGGGATGCAAGTACTGTGTTCCCCCACTGCTGGCCCTGTGCTGACCATTGGCCTGCTCCCTGGGCCGCTGCAGTGAGGCATCCCAAGGGCACTCACTTGAACGGCTCCTCCTTTGGCTATTGCACTCCCCCTGGCGTCCCTCTTTGCTGTCTCCACCAGGCTGCTTGTGGTTCCAAGATCTCAGGCAGCTCCCCCACTTGATATTCACCTGTTTTCCTACTTGAGACCCAGCTGCTCCAAAGCCCCCCAAGTTAAGTGTTGGAAATCCCCCTTTTTGTAGGCTTATCCCCAAACGTTTTGCCTTCTTGCTCACATTTTTTCTGATCTGTTTTTGTTGGCTTTCAGACTCTGGTCACTTTATCGCTGCTAACCAGTGCTAAGGTGCAAGTGCTCTCTATCAAAATTGTGATTATTATTGGTTATCTCTGATTGGCATATTTGATTGGATAGTAAGTCCTTAGCATAGTGCACTAGAGGTGCTTAGGGCCTGTAACTCAAATGCTTCTAGTGGGCATGCAGCACTAATTGTGCCACCCATGTAGGTAGCCCTATAGCCATGACTCAGACCTGCCATGGCAGTGTCTGTGTGTGCAGTTTTAAACTGCCATGTTGACCTGGTAAGTGCATCCACTTGCAGGCCCAAACCTTCCTTGTACTAAATGTATGTCACCCCTAAGGTAGGTCCAAGGCAGCTCCCTGTGCTGGGTGCAGTGTATCTAAATGGACATATACTAGTGTGTTTTACATGTCCTGATAATGAAATACTGTCAAATTCCGTTGTCACTATTGCAAGGCCTATCCCTCTCATAGGTGAACATGGGTATTGGCTTGAAATATCTTTTAAATGCAGTTTTCCCATTGGGAGCATATAGATATATGGATTTTGGGATGTCTGAACTAACAGTTTAAAAATACCTCTTTTGGTAAAGTTGTTTTTTAGGATTGTAAGTTTGAAAATGCCACTTTTAGAAAGTGGGCATTTTCTTGCTTAACCATTCTGCACCTCTTCCTGGCTGCTGAATACATGTCTGGGTCAGACTGACAGTTGTGCTGTTGTGAATTCACTCTAGACAGTGACATATAGGGAGCTGAGGTGTGTCCTGCATTTTCAGATGGGTCTTCCTGGGCTAGAGTGGGAGGGAGGAGCAGGCACCTCCACTTGAAAGTGCTGTGCCTGATCTCACGCTATACAGTCTCCAACCCTTGCAGGGCAAGGAAGAGGCAGGGTCTCGTGCCCTATAAAGGCTTTCCTTTGAAGTTTGCCTATTTCAAAGGCAGAAATTAGTATAAGTATTGGACTGCTGAACCCACAACTTTAGAACACTTCCACATCAAGAGAAACCTCTGCCAAGGAGAAGAGCTGTGATGAAGAGTACTTCCCCTTTGCTGTGTGTGCATTGCTGGGTTGGCCTGCAGTTGCTGCTTCAACCGTAGAGAGGACAAAGACTCGACTTTGCTCTGTATGCTGCTTGGGAAGTTTATTCAAGGGCATGGACTGAGCTTGCCTCCTGTTAAGATGTCTCAGGGACATCAAAGACTTCATCTGCCAGCACCTGGGCTCTCTTGCTGAGACCCCTGGCTTGCCAAGTGGTGTCACATCCAGTCCCTGGACCCATGGAAGGAGAAACTGGCATAACCTAAGTGAAGATCAATGCACTGGAGCTGAGCGGCAGAGAAATCGATGCAGCACCTTGACCATGGCTGAAAAATAGATGCAGCGGTGGTGAAATCAATGCATTGCCAGCTTGGCGTAGATTCATCATTGCAGTGTGTCTGAATTTTCCACACATCGTCACCGGGCGTCAAATCTTCAACATCACCGCACGGACCCGAGGCTGTTTGTCCAGAAAACCATTCATCCCTTCCCTGCAAGTAAAGAATCAACATATTGTTTACAAGACGGAGAAAGAATCAACACACTGCTTCAATTGTGAGTAAGGAATAGACACATTGCTTGCTTTTCCGATGCATGCTTGCCCCTGTGCTTTATTTTTGATGCATACCAGCTACTTTGTGCTGAAACAATGCATCTATTGATACTTATGGATTGACTCTTTTACTTTAACATTTGATATATTTACTTGAGTATGTTGGATTTGTGCTGATTTGGTCCTGTTTGATTTAGATAAATATTGCCTATTTTCCTAAACTGGTGTGCAGTCCCTTAGTGGTGTTTTCACTGAGTTACTGTATGAGTTTGTGCACATACTTTACACATTGCCTCTGAGATAAGCCTGACTGCTTGTGCCAAGCTACCAAGTGGGTAAGCAGGTGTTATCTGAGCTGTATATCTCTCATTCCCTGACTAGAATGAGTGCCTCTACTTGGACAGGGTGAAAACTGACTGTCAAATAGAGACCCCATTTCTAACATTCAGTAAGTACAAAACCATGCCCACTCCCATCAAGTGAACCCCATCTGGCTCATAATAGCCCTGTGTTTTGATGTTAATGGCCTATGCCTCACAAATCACCACCCACTTGCTTCACACACTGAGGACATGGTAATGTTTAACTTTCTCCTGGACCTCTCAACTGCTGTGTTGTCCGCTGCTCCCCTCCATTTGAAGCAGGGTATGATCTCTGACCACACCAGCTCTGATGGTCAAATGAGCCTGGCTACCTTTGTCAGTCTGGTTATCACTGCCCTGAATAAATACCTACACCCTATTTCAGCTAGGTCATGCCCCCCTAGATGCACTATTATAGCTTCAGGCATCCCTTCCCTCTGCAGTGCATGTTACTCTGTGGCAGCATATGTTCCCAATGCATACCGACTTGCACTTCCAGGATACCACTGTGTTGCCTAGCCACAATCCCTCATAATCCTTTCACGCCGACACCCACAGCTGCACCCGTACGGAGAAAGAATGGCCCAGGCTATACACACTGTGTGCTTGTCCATTAGTGCCTGTCATGAGAAAGACCACTTCAGCTTAAATCAAGCCCGAATGTAACCCCGGTAACCCCCCAGGCCTCAGCTGTTGTTAGGGAACCTATGTGGAAGGAGTGCGGCGCAAATATTTTTGGAGAGAGGCCTGTTGCCCTAATGGCCATTCTAAGGACTGCGTTAAACTGGAAGCGGCTGTAGTATGAACCATCCTCATGTTGAAAAAGATACTGTTCAGCCGGTGCACCACCCTGCAGGTAGGTATACATGCAGCAAGCCAGGCATCGTTTGCTGTCTTCAAAACAGCACAGGCGTGTGTGCTTGCTTAAGCATAACTGTTCTGATTTTAAACAGTGTAGGAAAATTCTCATGGAGTTGTATGCCATGTGCAGATCAACCCCCCTCAGGCACGATATCCCCAGAGTGAATCTGGTGGGAGCTACTAATTCACTAACACTATAGGCCCTGAAAAGCACCAGAGAGAAAGCTGCCTTAAAAAGTAATAATTCATGAGCCTGACTGCAAATGTTCTTATGTTCCTTAAGCAGTCTCCTTAAGGTGCTGAAACCTATGGAGCACCTCCTATCTCTCTGCCTTGGTTGCAGGTACCCCCAGTCATCATGGCTGCCCAACAGTAAAAGAATTCCCGCTGCCTGCAAGTTTCACATAATAGGAAATATCACTGTTGTGAACCTACGCCCACCACCTTGCTCTTCCCCTTGCAAAGGCCCAATGTATAACACCTCACCATGCCCGTGCCCCGGTTGTTTCCTGAAACATCTGCACTTACAGTATTTTGCAACTGTCTTGGGGGCTAGGGCATTCTCCACAAGCATGGTCAGGTCGGTCTACCAGATTTCAGATATCTTGTGGGACTGCTGTCATGGCGGGGTCCTCGTGGGGTGCCAGCTCTCTGAATTTCTGCCATTGAAAGTGAGACACCGCATCAGCTACAGCATTTTCACTGCCGGGGATGTGCCTAGCTCTGATCGCAATGTTCACCCAGATCTGGCAACCTACCAAATGTCTTAGCATGCGCACCACTAGAGGGAAATGTGCTGTCCCTGAATTCAAGGCTTACACCACTGTGTAGTTGTCGACCTGCAGAAATATTTGCTTGTTGGTGAGTCGCTCCTCCCACACGGTGAACATGCCTCTGATGGGAAAAGGCTGACCACCAACCATGCTGATACCAAAATGAACCCAAAGCCCACACCCACAACTGCATTGGTGAAGAGCTCTAGTTGCCTAGCTCACACCCAGGGTTTCCACAAGATCAATGTCACATTAAACTCAGCCAGAAATGCTGCCCATTGACAAAGATCCTCATTAACCCCACATGAGTCCTACCCTGTGCTGCCTCCTTGTCAACCCTTTGGTTAACCATGCCAGATGCCTAACAAATGGTCTCCCTGCTGGTATCACATGGTTTGGCGAAGTTGAGCTTGCCTAGTAGCTACTGCATCTCCCTCAGTGTGACTTTCTTCTTCCTAAGTAGTGTCATAATCAGCTGTTTCATGTCATCATTTTCTAGCAGCCTGCATAAACCCTCCATAGTACCTAATTTGATGCCCAGGAAAACAGTAGTGTGTTGGGGCCTTCTGATTTCTTTTGCACTAGGGGCACCTCCAGTTCCTCTGCCAGTGCCACAAACTGCCTCACCAAGCCTGCACATTCAGAGGAGCCTGGTGTACGAATAAATAAGAAGTCGTCTAGATAGTAAAAATGTCCCCTGATGGGTATCTGTTCCCTAGCACCAATTCTGAGAAGCTGCTAAAAGCCTCAAAATATGCACAGTGAATCGCACAGCCCATGGCAGGCACCTGTCATAATAAAAAACATCATCCAGCCTGAACCCTAGCAAGTGATAGCTGTCCAGGTGCACAGGTAGGAGGAGGAAAGTGGATTCAATGTCAGCCTTTTTGTCTTGATCATTTCTATTGCATTGTCTATTGTGGTGTAGGTTACAGAGCAACTGCCCTGATCTAACCAGTCATTTACAGAATCGCCAGATGGATGTGATAAGTGGTGAATGAGTCTAAACTGGACCTCCTCCTTGTAGGCCACAATTCCTAGGGACGATACCACAAAGTCATTGAAAGGCGGTTCAGTGAAGGGATGGCAACTCTCCCCAGGTGGACCTCTTTACCAACTATCAGCCTAGCCAGGATAGAGTTTACCCGGACTGACTACAGGATTTTACTAATGTGCTGAGTTAAAGGACCTTGATGTGGTATGGGGTACTTCTCCATGAACCCTTTTGCCAATAGGTGCCTCTCATTGCTCTTGGGACAGTCACTCAGTAACCGTACCTAGGCTGTGGTTTTTATGGGTGTGGGTAAGTGTGTTGTGGGCAAGTGCTCGGTGTCCTTAACCGCTACTATCAGGCCTCTACTTCTTGTCAAAGTTACTTTTATTGTCCCTTGCTCCTTTAGTCCTCTTGCAATTGATTACGGGGTGTGATTCCCTACGGCTCTTGCAGGCATGCCTAAACTTACAGGACTGTCCCCATTTACATTCGTCCCTGTCATAACTCCAGCAGGCCATGCTACGGCCCTGCCTTCCCAACTGTGAACAATTTTGCTCTGGTGCTGAGAGGAATCCCAGCATGCCTCCCTCTCTGACCTGTTCCCCGTAAAGGTGTCTGTTTCACACTGACCCCTTCTCTGGTTGCCACCATGTGGGTTGTAAAGCCCTCAACATCCTAATGGTCCCACTCTATGATTTGCCATGTTTGCATTTTTTCCCCTGAAACCTTCATCATAGCAGAGCAACACATCCCCCTGATATTTTGGCTGCACCTCGTGCACCTTTTGCTCATGTAGAAACAAGGCCACAGCACTCTGAGGGAATGTTTTCACAAAAATGCAGGACAATGTCCAAAAATGCCCATTACCAATTCTCAATGTTTCACTCCACCCTGGGCAAGCTCCTTTCCCTCTTGTCCTCATGCTTTTTGTCATGCACTTTAAGTCTAACATGACCTGGTGAACTTCTAACAGAGTGATTATATCTATATATTCTTCATGCCAGATCCTTTCCTTTACTGACAATGGGATTAGGCTGGCTAAACTCGCCTGTCTGGCTACAATAGGGGGGTTGCCCAATGAAGGTCTTATATATTCACTGGCGGGTTTTCCTTCCCCTCCCCAAGCCTTCGTAGGGTCAGTGGTCACTAGTGACATCTGCCTCCTAGCTGTTGTGTTGTTGCCCTCCTTGCTAGGCACCCTGCCGTTTTTGTCCCACTCTGTTGTTCCTCTGATCTGCAGCTGACCCCTTTGGGGTTTCACTGGTTGCTTGCTGCCTGCTGAAGTTTGACTGGCAACCCCGCTGCTCCGCCCCTTCCCTTGCCATGGGGCCATGCCCTGCAGGAAATATGGGGGGCTGCCCAGGGATAAGAGACTCCCTGTGCCTGGCCATTGCCAACACAGTGGGCAGGGAAAAGAAGGAAGGCTGTGCACTCACTACCCGGGTCCACCCTGCTATTGCCCAGCATTGTGTGGACCTGTCTGCCCAATCGATCCCTTCCAACGGTTGGCCTGCTGCCCTATTGCCCTCTGCACTGCTGCTTTCAGCACCCCAAATTGCATGCTATAATTAGCAATTCCACCAAGGTCACCCCAGAAGTACCCAGCACTGTGTGATCACTAACATGCCCTCCAGTTCCTGTGCAGATGCGCGATTGTGGCTCATCATTGTCTTCTATCAAATCCATGGTTTTCTGCACTGCAGATATTCTGGGTGCAGCCCTTCTGGCTACAGGTATCATCTGCCATTTTTGTTTGCTGTCCTCCTCACTTCACTATCGGAAACCTTCTTGAATGCGAACTGGAGTGGTGAAGGGCTCCTCCTGCCCTAGGCACCTCCCTGCAGCTTCCCTTTGAGCCGCTCCACCGGGGCTGCCTTTCTAGCTACAGGCCTCCTGTCTCTACTACCCTGCCATTGGTGCTTCCTTGCCCTTCTGTGTCATGCTCCAGCAACTCCCCTCTGCTTTCTGACATTGTCTGGTTGTAGAACACTTTGCATCTGCTGGTTCACACAATTCCTCCGATGGCTTGCCTCCAGGTCTCGTGCTCTGCTTAATGGCTCCTCTAGGTCATAGTCCAGTTCTGGGCCTTCAAAATTGTCCTGGACATCTACAGCACTCTTTGTTGGTTTCATCTTCCCAACCTCCTCTTTATTGTTGCGCTGGTACCAGGTGGGCTTGTGCCGCTGCCTCCCAGTGCCAGCCGTATGGGTGCAGGTGCCTTGGTCCTGGGCATGGTGTCCTGATACTCTCCCTTTTAACTTAGGGCCAGTGATGGTTGTTCGGCTGCAAGGTTTGTGCTCACCTGTATGAAGTGTTGAATGCAAATGTGTCCGCGAATGGTGATGGCACTTGCCTCGAGGGCCTGTGGACCACTTGCACCTTCTTGTGTTTGTATGACCTTGTTAACCCCAACTCTCAGGCTCCCTTACCAGACTGTCTCTTACTTCCTCTGGGAAGTCATCTTGTCAATCAAGCAAAGTGGGGCCAAAGCTCCAGCAGGGCAGTGGCCTTGTCCTAAGATCTGAGTGCAAGAAATCGAAGCTGCTCCAGCGGCCCTCTCACTTTGTATAGTGTAAGATCTGGCTGCAAGCCACCCCTTGTGTCAGCTCAACTGCACGCAGCCCAGCGCTCACCCTTGGGGATCTGTTCAGGCAAAAGTGGTACAGGCTCAAAGTGGAAACGGGCCACTGTTTGAGGTGACCACTGCTTCTCGTGCGATCGGGTGAGCAGTGCTACTCCTGCTGCATGCTCAGTCATGTGGATCCATTCAGGCAAAATGGTGCAGGAGAAAAGTGGATGGAAGGCGGCTGTTTGAAGCGATTGCTGCTTCTCAGGTGAGGGGAGCTGCTCCTGTAGCACACTCAGTCCTTTCCGGCTGCTCCGCCAGCAACAGTCTCTTCCTCCATTTACGAGCATCGTTGATCAGCCGCAGTGGGGCCCCACGGTGAGGTCGGGTCCAAAGGCGAAGGCTTGTGACCCCCTTGGATCCTCTAGCTTTTTAACCGTGGAGGTGCTCCCCATGGGCCCCGCACATTGTTCCATTCAATGGATGCTTGCCAATCCAGCCCACCCATTTTCCAGGCCTACGTGCGTCCCGGGTCCCGCCCTTCATTAGGGGTTTGTTGCAGGCCTCTCAGTGGTCCAGTCGTGCCTCCCGAGCCCACTGGATTTCTCCTTGCCCAAGATTGATATGAGTTAGAGCACGAGGTTCACTACTGCCTATTTTTAGACTTTTAAGCTATTAAAACGCTGAAAGGATCGCTGTAGATATACAATGATTGCAAAGCTGAAACCCTACACATAGAAGAGGTGCCTTAAATACATAATTGAGACTGAAAAATAACTCTGTGTCTGCTGATTGGTAAAGTGATTATATTTTAATGCTAGTGAATTTCAAAGTCAGTGATAATCCCTTCCTGATTGCAAAATTCTATCAAATGTTGACCACTTCACGCTGTGTTTAAAAATGCTGCTTACATTTTACTGTGCACAGATCCATATTATTTTTCGCAAGCAAAGCAGTCAAAAATAAATAAACACGTACTAATCAATTTTATGTCAAGACCGGATGCTCCTATTATGCATTCTTTTCATGCTTTATTAAAATAGTAGTCAAGAACTACAGTTCCCAAAAGGCTTAGCAACAGGCTAGCCAACGGGAACAAAAACGTAGGCATATACTGCACCAATAGTAAGACACCAGGAACCATAGTGTACCCACTAGACTGCAAGCTGTCCTCTTTTCTTGCTGTTAGCAGTCAAGATAAGTACTCTTCTTTTTATCTTTCCAGTGTTACATTGCATTATTATATGGTATTACTCTGTATATATTGCGGTTCTGTTTACCTGCCACCGTTTTTTACTGCATTCAATTCCTTGCCGTTCTCCCCCGCCCTTTTGTTAATTTAATTCCAAGCATCTTCTCCGACACTCGCGCTCTCTCTAATGGTTTTTATCAACCGCCGTGCGTCCCTTCACCTCACTGCTGTCTTTCTCCGTTGAGGGAGCGTCTTTCGTGCTCGCTCGGGCGCCCAGCGGCTTTAATTGCCTGCAGGCCTTGGTTTTATCGGCCACGTCTCCTGAACGCTCTCCGGCAGTCTATTCTGACTTCGGCTTCGCACGTCTCCTTTAGAAGCTACCTAAAGGGGGCGCTGCCTTCTTCTCTGCCTCCTGTTCCTGACTGGATATTTCTCCAGTGTCTCCACCCCTGAGGGGAGTGTTTTCCTTTGCTTGTTTTCCTGTTTCAAGTACCTTGCTCCATTAACTGTTTCTTGTCTGTTTTACCTCACAAGCTCCCTTGTTCAACATGGAGTCAGATAGCTCTCCTTTGATGTCTGACATGAATGACGATAAGGAAGTCTTTAAACAAGACTTGAATATTTGTATTCAGTCTTCTGTTAAGCAAGCTTTACAAGCTTCTATGGATAAAATTAAAAAACATATTGAAAACACTGTCAAAAACATGGTGTCCAATTCTCTGGCCCATTCTGCGGGGGAAAGCAGAAAACGCAAATTATCTCTAAAGAAAATTTCATCTAAAGGCGCTGAAATGACTAGTGAGATTCCCTTACAACAGATTGAGGCCTTGGTTTCTCCCAGGCCTCCCTGTAAGGAGGGGAATACCTCCTCATCTCTTCATTCCAAATGTAAATTTAAATAAAAAAAATACTGATGAAGCGCCAAAAAAGATTGTTATTTCAAACATATTGGACACGGATGAGGATGATATGGATGATTCATATCATTCCGATGTTCCTGGTGACAGTTTTTCTACCTCTTCCCCTCCTGCTAAAAGGCTCAAAGTCGCCATTTCTGATGTTTCCTCTTCCATTGTGGATTCAATGGTGTCCCTATGTTGGACCCCACTTTAATCCATCGCCCCAATTCCACCGAATGGCTACCTTCTTATCATGTGGGGAAATATATTTTGTCTCAGCTACACCACCCTTTTGACAAACAAACCCACGCAAAATTGAAATTTGAGTGCCCCAGACCTTCCTTACCATCCAACATAACATCTACCCCCTCCACTGACCAATCTCTAATAACCTTCTTTACAAATTTTGGTAAGGATCCCCGTAAAGGGGTTGATAAAGCCTGGACAACCTCTCAGGACAAACTTCTTGATGTGGTAGGCCCTCTAGCCTGAATATTTGACCTAGCTGAAGTGGCCAGACTGGATGATTCAACAATTAATCCTATGGATCTTTCTCCTTGGTTCCAAAGAGCTTTTTGCCTTTTGGGAAATGCTAATTCAGCTATTATTCATTATAGAATGAAAGGCTTAATCCTAAAACTGGACTCAAAACTGGCTAATCTTGCTTCCCTTGACTCCGCCATTCAAGCGGACGGCAAGCTTTTTGGAGATTCCTTCATTAAGGATCTTAGTCGTTATGTTATGACTTTTTCCTCTATTGACAAGGCACAACAATCTTTGAAAAAGGTGTTAAACCAGCGTGTTTTTGCACGGGCCGGTAGAGGCAGGAGCCGCTTTACCGGCCGCACCTACTGAAACCAAGGCATAAGAGGCTCCTTCAACTCTTCCTACAACGCCCAAGACTACAAACCTCAATTCTATCCCCAGAGTTCCAGAGGTTTCCGCTGCCGCAGACAACGTTACTCCAGGTCCAATAATTCCCAAGGTAAGCCTGTGTTCTGGCCTTCCCGTGGGAGGGCAACTAAAATACTTCATTCCAAAATGGTGTTTGATTACTTCAGACCCTTGGGTTCTAGACACAGTTCAGGGTTATTGCATCGAGCAATACTCCCCTCCTTTTCAATCCGTTTTCCCTCCTCCAAAATTTTCCCTTCAAATGGCTTCCCTCATTACTATGGAAGTACAGTCTCTCCTAGAGAAAAACTCTATTCAACCTTCCATTCCCAATCCGTCGGGATTCATGAGCTCTCTGTTCCTCGTCCTCAAGAAAAACAAAAAGCTCATACCAGTAATCAATCTCAAATCATTCAACCAATTCATAATCTATCGACATTTCAAAATGGAAACTATAGTTCACCTCAGAGACATTTTACTTCAAAACGACTGGGTAGGAAGACTAGACCTACCGGATGCCTACTTGACTATTCCTATTTATCCATCTCACAGAAATTTTTTACAATTTTAATGGCTTTCAAAAACCTATCAGTTTTCCTCCCTTCCATTCGGCCTTTCGTCAGCCCCCTGGTGTTTTACAAAGGTGATGAAAGCAATTGTAGCCCAACTCAGACCTCTGGGTATCAGGCTCATAATCCATCTAGACGATATTCTCTTTATGCACCAGGATGTTCAATCTCTTACAAGATCACTCCTTACGGACCTCAGTTTTCTCATAAACCCAGAAAAGTCCTCTGTGGTACCTACCCAATAAATATAATTTTTGGCCTTTCTAATAGATTCCACCACAGCTACTCTCCATCTGCCATCTTCCTTCTTCAAAGGTTTCTTTGATCAAAAAAGAGCTCTCTCACACGCTTCAGAAAAATCTAATCTCGCTCAGATCTCTAGCAAGAGTGGTAGGTCTTCTCTCTTTCTCGATTCAGGCCATTTTTCCAGGTCCTTTTCACTACCGTGCCCAACAGCGCCTAAAAATTCTCCACCTTCGCAAAGGTCTCACCTTTTCCGACCTTATAACTCTAGACTCAGAGTCTCGACTGGAAATTCAATGATGGATATACCATTTGGATGCCTGGAACAGCAGAACTATCTTCCCCTCTGCGCCCGATCTTGTGTTAGAATCAGATGCAAGCCTCACGGGCTGGGGCGCCTGCTGTGGACCAATATCGATAAGTGGGACATGGTCCGCAGAGGTGTCAAAATTACACATAAACTGTTTAGGGATGTTTGCAGGCTCCTTTGGGATCAAAAGCTTCACAAAAAAACAAAGCACAGTGTTCTATTCTTCTTCGTATGGACAACGTATCGGCAGTCCGGTACATAAATCACCTTGGAGGAACCAGATCAAAACCTTTGTCTCTCTTAGCAAAAAAGCCTTTGGGAGTTCTGCCTATCCCACACATTTTTTCTTCTTGCAGAGTATCTTCCAGGTTCCCAAAATTCCATTGGCACTCACGTCACCTCAAAGATACCAGCGACTGGAAACTCGATCTGTCCGTTTTTCAAATGCTTCTGAACAAATGGGGTCCTCTCCATACAGATCTCTTTGCCTCTGGGCTCAATTCCCAACTTCCACTATTTTACAGTTGGCACCCGGATCCTCTGGCGATGGCACCAGATGTATACCTACAGGATTTGTCCCAATCGTTCCACTATACTTTCCCTCCATTCATTTTAATCAACAGGGTTATAGCTCAAGTCAGACACCCAAAAGCCTCTCTTGTCATGTTAACTCCCTTCTGGCAGTCCCAGGTTGGATTCCTTCCCTTCTCGAATTATCAACAGACTTTCCTCTCCTTCTCCTGGTTTTCTCGTCTCTTCTATTAGATCCGTCTGGATCTCCCCACAAGCTAATTCTCAACAATTCCTTAACTCTTTCAGCTTGGAGGGTCTCAGGATGTCCCAACAAACCACTCTTATTTCGGCAAAAGCTTCAGAACTCATTAATAATGCATGGGCCCCGGCACAAAGAAAGCCTATCAATCAGCTTGGTCTCTTTGGACAGGCTGGTGTGTGGGAAAATGTATCAATCCCTTTTCAATAGATATAAATGTAATCATTACCTTCTTAGCTGCCGAAGCCAGTTCAGGTAAGTCTTATGGAACCATAAATCTCTATAGATCAGCTATCTCCATGCATCACCAACATATCAATGGCAAACCTGTCACAGAACACCCTCTAGTCTGTCGCCAATTGAAGGGATTAAAACTTTCTAATCCTCCTTCTTCCAAATACACTTATCTGTAGGACGTATCTCTAGTTCTAAATATGTTCCTTTCAGGGCCTGACAATCCGGATCTTTCTCTAAAAATGCTTTCAGCTAAGTTAACCATGCTGTTGTGCCTGATTTCCATTAAATGTGTGTCTGATGTTAAATCTTTAGAGGTTTCCTGTCACCAATTTATGCCTACAGGTGCTTTATTTCACATTTCTAAACACACAAAAAACAACCTACATACAGTTTTCTATCCTTTCTTTCCTGACAAACCAAACCTCTGTGTGGGTCTCTGTCTAAAAGAATATGAAAAGAGAACTCTTAACCTCAGAATGTCCTCCCTTCATCAACTTCTAATATCCTTTTGCAATCCTAACAAACCAGTCTCTTCGGCTACGTTCGCTCATTGGGTGAAATGGGTTATGTCCTTAGCGGGCATAGATGTTTCCATCTTTGAGGCCCATCCTTGCAGGGGTGCCATGCCGTCTAAAACTTTTTCAATAGGCTCCTGCTTAGAGAACATTCTGAGGTTGGCCAATTGGTCTAATGATAATGTTTTAGGACTTTCTATTGTAAACCTGTTAAAACTGCAACATCTTTAGTAATTTATATGCTTTAAACTTGCATAATAGGAGTCTCCGATCTTGACATAAAATGTAGATTTTCCTCGTAATCTATGACGGAAAGTCTTAATTTTTAGTAAAGACAGGGAGGCAAGTATTATCCCACCACTGTATCTATTAACATGTATCTTTCTTTCCCTCCCAGCGACTCCAGCATTGCCGCCTACATCCGAATGATGCCATATTTTCTTCGTCCACTACTTCCACTTCTGGACCACAGAGATCTCGGATTCTGTTCCCTCACAACTTTTGGTCTCCTCCAAGTTATGCCTGGATTGTTTCCTGTTGACAAGACTTTCTATCTTTCATCCTTGCTATGGCTATTATTGGATCAATTTTCCCTTTGTTTCATGACTCTATTTCAACTGCTCACTCAAGAAAAGAGGGCTGCTTGCAGTCAACTGGGTACTCTATGGTCTTTGGTGTCATACTATTGGTGCAGTATATGCTTACGTTTTTGTACCCATAGCCTGTTGCTAAGCCTTTTGGGAACTGTAGTTCTTGACTGCTATTTTAATAAAGCATGAAAAGAATGCTTAATACTCACCTCTGTGTCTTTAATAAAATTAAGACTTTCCTTCATAGATTACTAGGAAAATCTACATTACAGCACAAAAATGATCACTCAATAGGGCTCACTATTAATTGTATTGATTCAGTATTGTGTTTGTTAAACCCACCTAAATTACAGCCCCTCGATCTTAAAGGGCATCGGGAAAGTACGGATACTACCACAGCTCCCCTGCAATACCCATTTCAGGCCCTTTTTTTCCCGAGTTCAGAGAGTCTCCCACCAAAGCGTTCTGTGCGCTGCTAGTTTACCCAGTGACTGGGCATTTAGCCCAATTGCCCCACCTAAAATGAAAAAGGAGTGCAGTTTAAAAGCTTTACTGCAGCAAATTCTTCAGGAGGCTGGAGAGAGTTTTGGAACTTGATTATGCAGATTCCACCTTTTCCAGAATGTTTCTTCAACCCATAGCAAAAATATCATGTGTTTCCCCACCAGATCAATATTCCACTGCAGTTTTCAGTTGTTACATTTCCAAATACCCCTTCATTTTTAACTGCCTTTTTGTCCGCTGTTTTACTGTGATAATGTATTGAATAGAGCTTAATGGTTTTCAAGTTCTTGTACGAATTAACATTGAAACCAGCAGTTTTGATAGGGCACGACGCAAATCAAGTATTTTAAAGAAAAAGGTGTTGACACATACTAATGTTTCACAATTACTAAGTGAGCAATGGGTAACGTTTTAACAAACAAAAAAACATTATAAGTGCAATTTGTAACCCAAATCAGAAGGTTACAAAAAAGTAAATTACCCATTAAACTACGGTTCTTCTCTGGGCCAGGTTTAGCATTTTAGTTTGTAAACGGGTGAAGAATCAGTGATTGTTGTCACTCTTTCAGGTTGGACCATCAAGCCAATGAATTGTGTACGTCATTTTCATTATTTTTGTTGAGAGGGATGCACTTATAGGAGGTGCCTATTCACTAATAAAAACTCAAGTATTGACGGATGTTTAGATCTCCACTGCAGGAACATACCCTTACTTTTTCTTGATGTTTACCAATATTCCCAATAGTACAACTGGAAAGCTGCACCAGGTGCTGGTTTAACTATGTTCTGCTGAGAAGGTCATGTCACTATTTCCGCAGGCTCCTCTCATCTCTGTGCAGACTTCTACTTATCACCAGTGACATAGCCTTGGGGGTGGGCGGATGATTTTATGGGGTGAAACGCCACCCTAATAATTACTTAGTAGGTCTTGGCGTGGCAGTGGCAGTTGAATTGGTTGTCTGCATCAACAGAGATATCAAGTCCCTGATTTTACAGGCTGAGTGGGGGTGGGCAAGCCAACTTATTAAAAGGGAAAGTTTAAACAGAACCGAGCCAAGGCTCGAGCTTGGCTCTAAGAACCTGTACACAAGCCAAGACATGAAAGCATTTGGCATGTAAATCTTGCAAGAAATATTATGTAAAAAAAATATGATAAAGTCATTTTTTTTTTTAAAGTGTATGTTTTCATATGTAGATACGTTTCACCTTAGTACTTCAAGTTATATCATTGTATTGAAATACATTTATTAAAACTAAGTTTTAAAACCTAGACATATTCTTTCCTTCCCCCGCCCTAACAACAAGGCCACAAGCGAATTCAGATGCAAGTCAATCGTTGTACTCCACATGTGGCCTAGATTTTTAATATGGATGGAGTAACATTAAAGTGTGTATAGCAAGTGATTTTTGTACAGGTCACTTTCTGAACATACCCATTTGAAGGTAGTCATATTTGTGATAATGAAGAAAAAGGAGACTCGTTGAAATACAATGTTTGCCTAGCATTACTCAGTTTTTTATGTGGGAAAGCTGGGTTTCACCTCAGATTTTCTGGTCCCACATTGTGCATTTCAACTACTAGATAGCTATCATTTTACTTGCCAATTGTATGTCAAAGGTCACAGCTTTGTCATTAGTTCTTGATGCATGAGGTTAGAAAGTGGGGGCAGGTAGATGCCACCTGAAAACTCCGCTCATTTTAGGCTTGAGGGCCCAAGGGGGCCTCAAGATGTGCCACAACCAGGCATCTAGCTTAAGGTAACAGTAGCACACCCACCTCTAAGGCCTGGGATTGCAGAGTGACAGACCGAGTTGTATGTGTTGCATGGGCAGGGTAAAGAGTATGGATCTGCTTGGGCCCCTGCCCATGACTCACGCAACATCAGTTTGCCACCTTTAGGGTTTTAAGTGGATCATATCCTGCTAGGTCTCAAATGTGGCAACAAGTAAAGAACTTCAAAATGAATCCCTATTGAGTCCTAAATTCATGTCCTTTATAGTCAAAATCAATGCTCAAATTCCAAAATACTGTAGAGAGCCTTGAGGTGATTCATCAAAGCAGCACAGTCCCTCAATATATTCCATTTTACTTCATTTTACCTTCCCAAAGAATATTCGTTTTTTTCATATGATGTTTTTCTGTGCTTTTTACATACATCATACAAATTCTTTATGTGAACTAAGTGCCTTCTAGGTTTCTGGGTGATCACCAGTTGTGGTTGATAGTTCACGATGGGACAAGAGTTAAGCCTGAAGGCAGTATGAATTTCTCACGGTGCCTCTCATAGTGTCATAAAGATGTTCGTAATTTATGAACTTGCAATCTGCTCTACTAAATGGCCTGCCCATGCTCCCTGCCCATCCTAAGCATGGTCTACTCTCCTGGCAGGACTTATTTTTCCAAATAAATTAACATCCCTAGTCCTGTCCATTACCACTGTCCAATGGCATCAGCCCACCTCCATTTTTTATTTGGGTCTACCTTGTTGCTTTTTGGATAATCTCAGACTCACACCCCCTAACTAAGCTACACTCTTGCATATCGTAACATCTGCATTGGGTAAATGAGACTTCCGTGCAAATGCAAGCTGTTTTTCTTTTTTTCCTCCATGGAAAAATATTTTTCCTCTTGGAGAAAGTTCTTGCCCTACACCCCTAGACAACTTAGACAGGGTTTCTTTCTGTTCCCATCCAAGAAAATTAGTTGTTTAATTTTAATTTTTGACCATTTCCATGCTGAAAAGGGGTTGGAGAGAAGCTTGGCAATGCCCGCAAATGTCCCTGTTTGTGGGTGTTCCTACACTTACAAGGCAAAACACTCCTTTAGTGAGCTTTACTACTTTGTATTTCTCTGCATTCATGAAAGAGAAACTTGTAGTGGTAAGTACGTTTGTACTCAACAGGAATCCCTTTGTAAATTCCTGGCAGGCATTACATAAGTATTCTTAGCCATAGACTAAAGTTTATGGCCAAAAATGAATTTGTGATTAGGACCCACAGAACAGATACACAAAGTGTTGCCTTCAAAAGAGTTGGTTCCTTAATGCCCTAGGATTCACAGATAGATGTATAATAGCAACTGTATAATAGCTACGTATTTTCAGGAGTAGCTATAATAGCCATGCTTTTTTCCACTAAGAGGGAAAACACATGAATGAGAC
Source organism: Pleurodeles waltl (assembly GCF_031143425.1). NCBI lineage: Eukaryota > Metazoa > Chordata > Amphibia > Caudata > Salamandridae > Pleurodeles > Pleurodeles waltl. Next base: position 1,766,839,853 of record NC_090440.1, read on the forward strand.
AAGGATAAATCTGTATTTGCACATTTAACTTTGATAGTTTTTTTCTTGATAGCGGAAATATGATTCACCAACCACAACACATAATAGGGGGTATTTTCTAGCTATTGCTTCGCTGAGTAGCCAGAGGGTATAGTTGTGACTTATTCTTGGGTGTGACTAACTCATGATGTTCCAGCAGTAAGACAACAGCTTTGTGACTCAGACCCTGCCTTTTCACATTTTCAGGACTCTTTTGTCAGTGTTAAAAGGTGGCACTGCCAATTCAAAATGTTTGCAACCAGCCAGAAGCACCAGGCTGTGAGTTATGACCACCCCTTTGATAACATTATTTTCGCAATCCTCAGCCCAAATTTATGATGATCATGTTTTTATACAACCATTGGTTGCAACCACCTAAGTATGAAATACCCGGTATCTGTCACACATAAAAACACATTTCTACGTTCATTTAAAGAATTTGGAGAAGGACCTTGAGGTCATCTCTTGCATGGCTGGTGCAACCCCGTGGGTATAACGGAAACCAGCACTGTTCTAATATGTTCATGACTTAGTCAAGGTAAAACCTTGTGGTAAAGACCTTCCAAACATCACCTTGTAGAGAGCTTCAAGTTCACCACACTGATCTAGTGGTTAGAATTATGGGCCACCTGTACGAAATTCAGGTTTTGCGACTCGCAAATTTGCAAGTCATAATGACTCGCAATTTGCGAGTCGCAAAACCTGAAGTACAACAGTGTCAATGACACTGTTTGTGATTCCCAGTGGGGTCGCAAATGACCTACCTCATGAACATTCATGAGGTAGGTCGTAATTTGCGACCCTATTGGGAATGCCCGCCCTCAAAGGGATGGTGGCCTGCTGGAGACGGCAGACCACCATGTCTGTGACTGCTTTTAAATAAAGCAGGGTTTTTTTTTTTTTTTAATGCAGCCCGTTTTCCTTTTCCACTGCCTGCTCTTAAAAAATATTTTCCCTGCCAATCACAAAGGGGAAGGGGTCCCATGTGGACCCCTTCCAGTTTGTGAAAGGGTTAGCACCAGTTTGAAACTGGTGCTAACTGCAAATGTTTTACGACCGCATTCGCGGTCCCAAAACAATCATACATACCATCTGGATTCGGTATTAGGAAGGGACGCCCTTGTCATGCCCCTTCCTAACACCGAATCGCAAAACCCAAACTGCGATTCAGTAACAAGTTGCCAAATCGCAGTTTGGGCTTTGTACATCCCAAATAGCATTTTTCAAGTCGCATATGGTCAGATTCACCGTTTGCGACTTGAAAAATGCTTTGTACATCTGGCCCTATGTTCTAGGTATCTAAGCTGGTTTCTTTTTACTGGTTTATACCACTGATGGATATATTTGTTCCCTTAAATAAAACATTCTATTTCGCCTAGTACTTCAGACACGCTATTTTAAATCTGCCCAACATAGAAAGCATTAATGTATTATTGATTAGTTTGTTTATTTATTTATACTCGACCCAAGGGCATGAGACAATACAATTACAATGAAAGAGAAAAACAAGGAAAATATTAGTCCGTGACATATACCAAACTACTCCTAGTCACAGCAAGATACTACTATTTGTCTGCACCTCTTCTCACCACAATACCTTTACTAAAACAGATTATTGCAGTCATTGTTTTTCCTGTGAATACTGACTGCTCACAGAGCCCGGTGTAAAAGTTTGACATACATACCCTTACAGTGCTTAGACTCCAACCATATTATCCAATGTTTTGGAAGTTTTGGAAAATGTTGCCCTGGATAAAGAAATTACTTCACATTCAATGCAATTAGGTTGCATACACTTAACACTAACACTCTGGGCATTCTACCCACTCTCTTTGTTGTTCTTTTCTGTTTTCAGAGACATTCGTGCCATTCCAAAATGATGAAAATAAAAAAAATGGGTGAAATGTTTTACTTAATTAATCTCAGACACTGGTAAATGTAGCCTGCACATCACTATTTTGTGTTTTTTGTGATGTAGCACTGGGCCCTATTTATAAATCTGAAGTCAGATGAATAGTTTCTTCTCAGTTCCGAGGGAAGAGGAGAACCTACATCAAATTTGTTCAGAGCAAATTAACTCAGGGAGCCAAACATTAAGTCTCAGAGAACATCTTAAAGTTTCATTGGGCTTTATTACAGACTCAAAGCCAAATTTACATAAATGAGTCTCAAGACCTTAGTATAGATTTACACAATCACCAAGGGAGAGTTAAAGCGTCATACTATATTAAATTTCACAAGCATATGAAAGACAAGTATCTCAATAGTGATAATGCAGAAAATCAAAAATAAAGACTGATGTTTAAATTCTGAAATCAAGTTCTCCTGCCGGACCATTTAACCTAAATGTAACTATTCTAACACTAAAGATATCTAAGTAAAGAGTCAGCAAATAGAATCTTCAGTAGAACTTTCTGTTAAGAGATGTGCAGCATCCAGGCATAAACCAGAGAGAATATAAGTATAAGTATAAGTAAAACCTCAGTAAGGTCCTCTCTCTGCCAAGCACAAGGGGAATCTGCCTCTTTCACTGAAGAGACCACACTTTTAAGTCCCTGTCCTCCAAAGCTTACATAATTTCAAAAGCATCTTCACTGAAAAACAGATCAAAAAATTATTTTAAACTGGCAGGTTAACTTCAGAAACTCTCCACTCCGACCTTACCCCCTCACATTCCCAGGAACTTCAGAAGGGTTAAGGCCACTGTACCAAGCACAATGGACTCTTCATAAGCTCAACCTGATTATATAAAATATCACTTTTAAACATTATAGCATAACCTAATTTCAAATGATGAGTAAATGCAACTTATTTAAAACATTAAATTAAACTGTGCAGATTATTGATGTATATTGCAGTGCATCATTTAAATGAAAACATCTGTTTGCATTATCCAGAAATGTGCCCACCAAATTGTGAGAAATGTGACCACCCTTTCGCACCATTATTTAAGAGGCATAGATGCACAGTCGACTATGCTCTCTCATTTGTCCACTATGTCATGGACAGAGATCAGTCACATCCAAATCAAACTGAGGTCTTCATTGCAAGTTCCCAAGTAACTCTGCGGAGGGACACCAGGTTCAGAATTAACGATACGGGCATAGGTCCCTGTGAGTTAATAGAGCCATAAGTTAAACTTCCCAGAATAGTGAAAAACAGTTTTTCCTGGAACTAAATGGAGTTTTACCGCATATTTTTTTTGTCGTCAAAATAACATATTTCCCATCCTGGCAGCACTTGCACTATCAAACTCTAACCTGATGACTTAACACTCAACTGTTTAAACTATAAATCCTACACTTAACCATTACTGACCATACTCCATCATACATCTCAACCTAACCTCAACTGCCTTGTTCCCTAATAGCTCTATTCTACTCTTCAACTAACAAATGACCTTTACTGCACCTTTTCTTTAACTACCCCATAGCTAGGCTCCGTTAACTAAGTGATGGCTTGGATAGCACCGGACCAGAAGCCATGACGTCGCCAGGCTGGACACAAAAAAATCAACATAAAAAGTAAAAAAATAGAAGACAAGCTGCCTCATCTATGCTCCAAGTATCTGGAACAACATTCCTGACCACATCGTAACTGCTCCAACACTACTACAGTTCAAAAAGTTGATGATGACTGATCTTCCTAAGAACCCTGTTTCTCTTCAGGATAAGTTCACGTCCTACAAACATACTGCCTCATTGTAAATGGTCCTGAATCATAACTCAGGGTTCCTGACAGTCCTTTGTGGCTCTCTAGTTGGTTTTACATTCTACAAATACCTTTAGGTGCATATTATACTTCCCACGCTAACCTTTGTCAGTTGTATCTTTCCCACACTTGATCTCCAACCAAGGGCCCAAATTCAAGTTTGGAGGTCGGACCACCAGACCGCCAATGCAGCAGTCGGGAGGACACCACCAAGCCGGCATCCTCCCGACCACAGCATTATGACACTATCGCCGGGCTAGCGGTAGTGTCTGTGGTGGTGGAACTGTGGTGGCATGCTTCAGCTCATATCATTGATTGCAGATTTTTTTACAGTTAAACAAAATATGAAAAAATACACAGATTTTCAAATGATCAAGAATGCAAGTGAAGAACAAGGTGCAAATGATAGGGACAAAACTAGTGACATCTAGATATAACTAATAGATATTAAAAAGTACATGGACCAATTGTGAGCCTTCACATTTGGAATGAATGTGCCACATAATGTGAGGCATCCATTTCTGGGGGGTATGAGTTGTGATGATTAGGCCTGGATATAATTTCAGTTAGGCCAAAGTAAGTGCATACTCTTGCATAATGTTTGCTTAATTCCTGGTGACTTTGCTACATGGAATTGCTAAAGTTACTTCCATCCGAGTGAAGATATGAGGTAGTACCACACCATCTTAAGCAATGATGGTTAAAGCAAGGCAATGCTTGAAACGTATCCTTTCGAGAAAATGGTACTGCAACTGTAAAGTCATTTTTCTTATAGTGTACAATTCATACATATGCCCCGTATAATATACGGACTACAACATGTTACACATTATGATATTCGGTCTCTAGGACAATAGTGTAGTAATCCACCTTACATTAAATGGTTAGCCAGTAAGTACGCAAGCAGGCATAATCACTTTCCAGGACCTAGACCCACACCAAGGGTCCAGGACCTAGAAGGCACCACTTGGGGGATCAGGAACCCACTCCAGCAGAGACCAGCAGTGCTCAGGCAGGTCCAGTTGCAGGAACAGTGCAGCAGGTCAGCTGGTCAGTTATAGGAGGGACCCCTGGAGCGAGCTGTGTCCCTGTAGCTCAGAATAGGAGGTCTGTCAGTTGACCCTTGGAGTCACATCAGTCTATAATGAAGGGTGCAGGTCCAGTCTTCCTTCTAAGACAGCAGGGCAGGCTTCAAGAGGCAGGGTAGTCCTCTGCCAGTGCAGCAGTCCATCTTCTGTAGTATCCACAGGTCCAGGAGTGTACTGAAAACTAGGTCTGAGGGTCCAATTTGCCAGCTTTGAAGTAGGAGAAGCTCCTGGAGTTTCTGACTCTGCCTGTCTTATAATAAATTTCAGGTTTCAGACATTAAAGGTCTCAATGCTCTTTTGGGTTACTTCCTATAAAGAATAGAGGCATGTAAGGAGTTTCCTCCCATAGAAATGTCTGAAATTCCCTGTCTTCCTGCTCTGGTCCCAGTCTGTCTGCAGTCACAACAGGCCAGTGTGAAGTCCTTTGTGTGTAAGCTGAGGCAGTGTCTTTGAAGTATAAATGTGACAGGTGGCAGATTAGCCCTTCTCATCAAGTCAGGCTGGCCCAGCCTGAAAAAAACTCAGGACCTCAATTGTGTGGCTTTCTGGGAGGAATATACAAAGGCCAGCTGTCAACTACACCTAGTCATGTGACCCAGGAACAGGCTACATGCACCAAATGGCTAGGACAAGAAAAAACAACTTTCTAACAGTGCCATTTTCAGAATTGTGACTTAAATCTGACATTTAAAAGGGTTTTAAATATTGCAAGTTCTCAGACACCAAACATGAAATTCCTAAGTGGTCCCAAACAAAAGTTATTGCTTATCAAATGTAATAAGGTAACCCACTGTTATACTGTGGGGGAAGTAGAACTTGCAAGAGTGAAAACGAATTTGAAAGGTTTTCATTACTAGGGCATATAAAACTTAAAAGTACATATCCAACTTTTTAAATATAAGGTACCCTGCCCAATGGACGTTTAGGGTCTACACTAGGGGTGACTTATATGTATTGAAAAAGAATGTTTAGGCTTACTAAAAGGTTTATTTTCTCTGGCCGAAATGGCAGTTTCATACTGCACACACAGGCTGCACTGGCAGGCCTGAAACATGTTTTAAAAGGTTACTTGAGTGGGTGGCATACTAAGTGCTGTAGGTTCTCTTGTAGCATTTTATTTACATCCTTTGGGTACCTATAGTGTCACATTACAAAGGACTTATAGGTAAATTAAATGTGCAAATTGGGCTTACGCTAATTTTACCATGTTTAAGGGAGTGAGGGCACAAGCATTTTAGCACTGGTTAGCAGTGGTAAAGTGCACTGAGTCTTAAACCAACAATCATGGGTTCAGAGGAAAGGAGGGGTGAAGGACAAAGTTTGGGGGGTGACCCTGCAGAGACGACAAGGTCCAACAGACAGTATCACTAAATCACCTCATGAACAACCGGATGGGCCAGTAGCAATAATCCCCAGAGCAAAACCTTCATCTACAACAGGTACTGTATGGAAGAGTCTCCAGATTGCCATCTGTCAGGTGTTTACAGAAAAACAAGAACATCTGATTTTGACAGCACAATCATACAGTTTCAGACTCATCGGACCACTGTTATTGACGAGTACCTTGCATGCCTTCATGCTGATTAGGAAGTGGCCCAAAAGAGAATAGACCCCTTCAATGTCTGAAATCCTACAATATTCCCAGGGCTCTAGTAGTTCCTCTGTTCTGTAATACTTAAAAGAAAGCATGTCAGTGATAAGAATTCAATGATGTGTCAACAGCAGTAAGTTTCACATCCACAGGATGAAGTGCTTTACACATGACCTACTTGTGTTACAAAGATGGGCATACATTTCATGAAATTGGCATTTAGCTTTAGGTTTGCTAGGTTTAGCACTTCAATAAGAGCTTACCTGCATGTTCCAACTGGGAACTAATTAAATAGTGGGCTGAGCAACAGCCACTGTTCTTTTAAAAGCACCAGGGAAAGGCATAAGACATAAGGTAGTTATTCTTCTGAGCCCTGCAGAGTCAGCAATTGAGGTCTGTGTTCATCTTCTGCCAGGGTGTCTGCTTACTTTTTAAGCACTTTGGGATGCTGATATCAAAATAAGAATGTGGTTTTGAGGTGGTGTATATGTAAATAATTCGCTAAGTATGGTTTCATTTTGCAACTAAATCCTTGTTCTCCAAATGTGACTTTCTGCATGTCAGTTTGTTTAAAGTTTTTTTGAAACTTCTAGTTGCTATTGACTGGGCTCTCAGATGGTCAATGTGTAGCTGACTTATGCATTCCTCCAGATATCGACTATGAGATGAAACTGTGCATGATGTAGTTATCTAATGCCATATTGAATGAGCCAAGGTGTCCTGTTGTGCTGCATGCAGCCTGAGCACATTTTTAGGAACACACTCCTGCTCTCCAAGTCCTGTTTGACCAGGCCAGTGTACAGTTAGAGCTAGGGCAGAGCTATATACTTGGGCAGTCCGAAGAAACATCTATAAATCTGGGCAATCAAGCAATTCAACAATGAGATGTATCTGCCACTAATTTTTTCTTTTCCATATGTCATAGCAGGGGCAAGTTTAGCTCTCATGATCTTCAGTAATGGACTAAATATGGGGTCCCATGATCATTTTAGTAGAGTGTTAAATGCCATCCTTAGTGCCAGTGTTTTTGGTTTCATTAAATTGCCATGTGGTATATAGAAGCCCAAATTGTCGATAATGATCTCCAGTTATTTGTACTGAACTACTGGTTCCAGTTTCTCACCATTTATGTGCCAGGATCCTTGGTTGTTACTTTTCATTCTTATTTTTAGGGCCTTTTTTAGAGTGACTACTAGTTTATGGTTGGATTCAAAAGTGTACAGAGTGTCCCGTAACCTTTGAAGGCCTATCCTCATCTTACTTAACTTAATAGTAATAGATCATCTGCGTAAAGTAAATTTGATAGCTGCTGGCTACCCAGTTTCAGGGCATGCACTTTGAGTATATTAAGAGCATTCGACAAATCAGAAATGTATAGTTTAAACAAAAGATGGAAGAGCACACACATATGGAAGACATCACATGTCCTTTGACCTTCACTTTCACACACATGCTTACACTTACACACTCTCACCTGTAAGCATGCATACAACATACATTTAAGTAGCATTTTTTAATACTTACTCTCATTACCAGGGAAGGTCATATTCCAGCTAAATGAACTCTGTTTTTATTATACTAATAGTGAAAAATATAATAATGTTATATAAATACATCTATATACATATATGTTTTTTTTTTCTGCTAAAGATGTAAAAATATTACTTCAAATGTTCCATTGATATTATCAATGATGATATCAAAGATATCATGAGTGCTGTAATTTGTGAGGTAATTAGCAGTGCATGGAGAGAGTGTAAGCTATAGTTACCTTAAGGCACGAGGTATAAGAAATTGAGAAAACTCTAACAGATGAATTTCTATGGTTTTGTATGTTTAAAATGTGAGCCTATCACTCTGTAACCTTTGGTTTTTCAAGTGAATTTCAATGTTTTTCTTAATTCTGTTTCCTAACTATAAGGTCCTTGTAACCTTTGGTATTTCAGTGAATTTCTCAGTTTTTTTGCAATGCAAAGTAATTTTAATTACTATACATTCATTCAGACACTGCCACGCATGCCTTCGGTCAGGCCCTGCAACCAACAGCCTATAACCACCCAATCCCCACCTCGCATGGCCTTGCGGCCAAGCTCCTATAAGCTCCCACCCATGTGTGTGGCAGGTGTGGGACACAGGGCCTGGCGTGCTGTCAGACCTTGCAGCCTCCCCCCCTATAACTGTCCAACCCAGGGCCACACACGCCCTTTGGCTGTGTGTGGCGAGGGTTGGCCGCAGGGCCTGGCCTGCGGCCAGGCCTTGCAACCAACCTCCTATAACCACCCACAGAGTATTTCTAGACTTTGATGAATGATATACGTAGAATTAGACATTTTAAGACAAATTGAAAAGAAAAAGAGTGCTATTACATTGAGGCATGTAGCTTACGTAATTGAATTTGAAAAGTAATTAAAGCAGGAATGTGATTACTGACACACCTAGACTGGAATCCTCAACCTTCAGGGTGAAGGCTTGAGATCTTAACCACTAGGATACAGGTGACTCTTTTCTATCCAATTTCCAGACATACATATGACATTCAAGTCAAATATTTTGAAGGAAAAAAGATGTAAATGTTCCTTCACTATGAATGTTTAACAGTCAAAGCACTAGTAAATAAACAGACACACTGCCTTGAGATACCAGGATTTGAACCTTCAACCTACTGAGTGACAGTTCAAGAGCTTTACCAGTAGGCCACAAGTGACACTGCTATACATCCTTATACCATTCAAACCAAACATCTTGCTAGTGTGCCTCTTTCTTTGAAGTCATTCTTTGGAGAGGCTATTATTATTTCAATGGTCTCTCCATAGAATGACTTCAAAGCATCATACAACCAAGATGCTTGCTGTCAGGAGAGGACTGTGGGGGAGCCTGAAGGGCCCTGCGGGCCTAGCTGGCTACCAACTACAGCGGGAGCTGGCATTGCTCCCTCAAGCAAGGAGCTGTTTTAACTACATCTGTTTCCCTGTAGGCATATGCAACAGATAAAAACTCTTCTTTCTGCAAGTGGCAGCTGTCTGGCAGTTCCCGCTTGCAGAGCAAGCGGAGTTATATTTGATTTTACTTGGTGGGAGCTGTCATCTCCCACGAAGCAAAAAGCAAACAGTTACCTCCTGAGGGTGGGCACCTCGGAAGGGACCAGGAGCCAGCCGTGGGGGGGTGGTTGTCCTTAGTGGCGTTTATGGCTCCACAAGGGGGGGGGGCACATAGTCCCCCTCCATCATTTAATATAGCCCCGGGGAGGTGGTGGTCCCGGAGCTGGAGGTCAGCAATGGACTTCCTGCATTATTTTTTTGTCCACACCGGAGAGGTGACAGGTCACAAGGTTGCGGGGGGTAGTCACATGGGCCCCGCATTCATGTTAGACATTTTGCCTCAGAGAGGTGCCCCTGGGGCATGGGCGGGCCCAGCGGGCCCACACACATGCATCATTTTCTGTGCCCGAGGGAGATGGCAGTCCCTGGGGAGGTGGGGTGGCTCACAGGCCCCCACATTATTTTATAATTTTTGCCCTGGGGAGGTGGCAGTCCTGGGGGCTTTCGTGAGCCCTAGGAGGGGGGCCTTGTGTGCCCCAGTCCTATTGTTTTGCTCTGCCCCTGGGATCTGGCCCTCATGAGGGTAAAATGAAAAGCAAGTGAAGGAGACTAGGTTTGCTTTAAAAAAATAAATAAAAAAAAATCACCACAAAATTTGCAGATTCGCAGTAAATTTAAAAAATATATACTTTTAAGCCTTGGTGTGGACGGCCCCAAGGGGACCCTTGCACCAAGGCTAGAGGGGCAGAATAACAGTACTCTGACCCCTTTTCATTTTTTCTTTGCCTTTTTTTTTATACTCAGCTGAAGCAAAGTCTCAAAATGGCTGCAAACACTTCCTGGTTGAAGTGTTGGCAGGTCATCAGATCTCTGCAAGAGATCTGGAGTGTTTGCAAACCCTTTCCAGCACCAGATATACATATTTGGTTTTCTTATAATATTTCAAAAACTACTAATTGGACTTACACCAAAAACAAAAAGGCTTCTTTCTATACCAAAAGTTACCTCTCTGCCAAATTTGATGTAATTCCGTCCAACAGTTTGGGCTGTAATCGTGTTCAAAATCCCTAAGGAAATTAAAATGGGAATTGCACTTTTTTTTACCCCCTTTTTCTAGGCACCCGCTTAACGGATCACCCCGAAACTTGCCAAGCACAACAAGACTCTCGGACACACTTTCTTTTGGAAAATTCATGAAGATTCTTCAAATGGTGCCAAAGATACAGGCAAGTCAAAAAAGCTTTTTCAATTAAAACTAGGTCCTAACTAAAACGACTTACTGGCAATCACCAGTAAGTAAAATATTTATATATATTCACTTAAAAAAACAAAAGTTACAAGGACATTATGGTTAGGCTCACATTTTAAACATACAAAACCATTGAAATTCACCTCTTATAGTTAGAGCTATCTCAAGTAACTATAGCTTGCGCCCCCCCCAAGGTAATAATAATTCGCACCCTCGCCATGCACAGTTTTTTCTTCATTAAGTTGACTGCTAATGCTTCATTTATGTTTTTAGCAATGCTATTGAAGTTGCAATGAGTGCTATAATATCTGGGGTAATTAGCAGTGCATGGCGAGGATGTGATTTATAGTTACCTTAGGATGCAAGTTATAGTTACTTGAGATAACTCTAACTATAGCAGGTGAATTTCTAAGGTTTTGTACATTTAAAATGTGAACATATAGCCTCCCTGTAACCTTTTGTTTTTTTTTTACAGTGAATTTCCATGTTTTTTTAATTCTATTTCCTACCATTAATGTCCCTGTAACCTGTTTTTTTTATTTTTTTTAACGTAAAGTAATTTTCATTACTATATGTTAATCCAATCACCGCCGTGCACGGTCTTTGGCGATGCATGGCAGCAGTTGGCCGCAGGGCCTGGCCTGTTACCAGGCCCTATGGCCAACTCCCTATAATCACCCAACCTTGCTAAACCACCAAACCTTGCCACAGGCCATGCCTGATGTGGTTGGCTGCAGCGCCTGGCCTGCCATTGCCCCCCCGCAGCCCCAGGGACCACCACCTTCCCAGGGCAAAACATTATTTTAATATGGCCTCAACCAATCAGGTGTTATTTGTTTAGTGTGGCTTGTCAACCGAGTGGGTTTCCAGGTGCTTGCTGCAGGTGTTTATTCTAAAAGTCAGGTTTTTAGTCCTAGAAATTGTTGTTCAATCTGTCCTATTGGTAGCATTTATAGGTCTTGACAAACCAAGATTGGCTTAATTGCATCCTGTGACACGCCTTCTCGTTAACCGTCAGACACACTTGGCTGAGCAGCATTCCTTTTGTATAGTCATGGAATATACTGTATATACAGTAGTGGGGACAAGTCTTTATTCTGTAAAGCCCTTATATTTTATTAGGCTACGAAGCTCATGGGGTTTTAGGCCCTTAGATCGGAGTTCTAAAGGCTTCTTCTGTAAACCCTGATGAAGTGAGAAATGAGACGTATGTAGATCAAAACAGTAACGTCACCAGACTGGATAATGTTTCTTTTACATCGAATGCAGTGCTTAATTTGTAAATAAAAAGGTGCCGGTGCTCAAAGCCCCCTCTTAAACACGCGTCTGCTGCAATTAAATCTGCGAACACGAAATACTGAGCCAGCGTAATTCCGATGCCATCTCTGACCTCTTCAATCTATTTAAAGCCAATCCTTGCCCTTTCAGCTCACACCTGCAGCTTTCTGCTTTCTCTCATCGTAACGCTTTTCATTTTTCTCTTCCTCCGTCTTTCCCAAACGTGTCTTTTGCTCGAAGCAAATGCTTAAGGCAGAAGACTAAGCGCAGGCCCTCAAAAAGAAGTGCCGGTGCTCAGCACCGGAAACAACAAGCACAAATTAAGCACTGAACGTAATACTTGTGTTCAGTCTGGTTTTAAGCGCTCAGATAAGAAAACCAAAGAAGATAAGGAGAAAAAAAAAACACTGTTTCCGAGGATCACACGATTTTAGTCAGGCGGTGAATCCAGGACCAGAAGCAAACAAATGGTACCGATATGAAAATGACAATTTAGTCACAGATCTGTCTGAACCAGTTGAAATGGTTGCTTTTGTTGTAACTGTGGGGTAATTTTCAGTTATTTTGCATGATATCCAATAAACTTGTAACAATTTTCAAACACATTTGGAATTTTTACCAATTTCAAGGAGATTCACAGGAAAGAACGAGGAGGCTGAGAATGGTGAAACTGTGCCAGCCCACAAGCTCATGCATATGTGGATAGTTATAATGTGAAAACACCATACAATTTGAACCAGAGGCTGCTGGTATTGAACAGGGGTTAAATTTGTCCTGACCTTAGACAAGGAGGAAACAAATTTAACAAAAGGTACTTTAAGTTCTTGTGAAAATAATGGCAAATGATGTGTGACGAATGGAAGAAAGCTATGTGTAAATTAATGCCACAAGCATGCACTTGCATGAATTTCATGATGGCCCGGTGGAGGTCTTATTTCCACTTCATTACTTCCTACACATCGCCTACATGCGTTACATGTAATTCAAAAGGCGCACTGGTTTTACTCCAAGCATGTGCTTATATTCATCCTTCACATTTATACATCCATTCATCCACATGGACTCACTGCTGAAATATACATGGGTTTGTTTCAGTTTATTACAAAGAGTACTCTTGTAGCCAAGGGGAGGTGGTGGTCCCCAGGGCTGCAGGGGTGGGGAGGAGGCCGTTAGATCCCCCGGTACCTGGCACCCACCCAGGGGCTGCAGGTACACAAGTGCAGGAGCCTGCGCTTTAAAAAAACAAAAAAAAAACATTTTGGTGGACTCTTGGATCGGCTAGAGCTCCTGCTGAAACGTTTTTAATGGTTAGAATGGCTTTTCTTTTAGCTCTGGAAGAGTCCCTCTGGTACCCCAGCACCAGAGCTAAGGGGTCAGGGAAATTTTGTGAAGATTCGTCAAGCGGCACCAAAGATATAGGGAACTAAAAAAAACACTTTTTTCTATAGAAACTAGGTCCTATCTATTCCTACTGGCAACTGGCAGTAGGTAATATATATAGTTGGTAATATGTAAATATATATATTCATGCATTACAGGGGTGCAAGTAAAAGTTATCCCTGGTAACTATAACTCCTGAATTTCTCTGGTTTTGTGGAAGTAAATTCAGGACCCAACTAAAACGTAACAGTAACCTTTGATTTCTTTCAGTGAATTCCTAAGGTTTTTTTTAATTCTATTTCCTAACTTTAATTTCCATTTAACCTTTGTTTTTTCAGTGAATTTCTGTGTAGTTTTGAACATTTATCAGTTTTAATTACTATAAGTTAGTCCAACAATTGCCGTGCATGGCCAAAGGGAGTTGGCCAAAGTCTATCTCTCTGGGTGTGAGAGTAGGTGTCAGAGGCTGTATCAGGAGTAGGAGTGGCTGTCAGAATCTCTGTCTGGGTTTGAGAGTGCATGCATTAGTGTATTAGTGGGTGCATCAATATTTGAGTGTGTCTGTGAGTGGGTGCATGAGGGTCTCAGTGGATTTGTGAGTGGGTGCGTGAGAGGCTGAATGGGTCTGTGAGTGGGTGCATCAGTGTCTGTGTGGGTCTGTGAGGGTCTGAGTGGGTCTGTGAGTGGGTGCATGAGGGTGTGAGTGGATTTGTGAGTAAGTGCATGAGGGTCTGAGGGAGTCCGAGTGGATGTGTCAGTGTATGTGTGAGTGGGCCATGAGGTTCTAAGTGGATTTGTGAGTGGGTGTGTGAGGGTCTCAATAGGTCTGTGTGTGGGTGCAAGAGGCACTGTGTGGGTCTGTGCCCATTGGTGTATCAATGGCTGAGTGGGTTTGTGAGTGGTTGTGTCAGTGTCTGTGTGGGTCTGTGAGTTGGTGCATGAGGGTCTGAGTGGGTCACTGAGTAGGTGTGACTGTGTCTGAGTGGGTCTGTGAGTGGATGCGTCACTGTCTGAATGGGTCGGTGAGTGGGTGCATCAGTGTCTGTGTGAGTCTGTGAGTGGGTGTGTGAGTGTCTGCGTGGGTCTGTGACTAGGTGTGTGAGGGTCAAAGTGGGACTGTGAGCGGGTGTGTGAGGAGCTGAGTGGGTCAATAAGTGTGTGCATCAGTGCCTGAGTAGGTCTGTAAGTGGATGCATGAGGCTCTGAGTGGTCTGTGAGTGGGTGTATGAGTGTCTCAGTGGGTCTGGGTGTGGGTACATCAGTGTCTCACTGGATCTGTGAGTGGGTGCATCAGTGTCTCAGTGGGGCCATGAGGGTCTAAATAGTGCTATGAGTGGGTGCATGAGGGACTGAATAGGGCTATGAGTGGGTGCATGAGGGTCTAAGTGGATTTGGAAGTGTGTGCATGTGTCTGAGTGGGTCTGTGAGTGGATGTTCCAGTGTCTGTGTGAGTCTGTGAATGGGTGTGAATGGGTGTGTGAGGGTCTGAGTGGGTCTGTGAGTGGGTGCGACAGTGTCTGAGTGGGTCTGTGAGTGGGTGCATGAGGGTCTGAGCGGATTTGTGAGTGGGTGCATGATGGTCTGAATGGGTCTGTGAGTGGGTACATCAGTGTCTGAGTGGGTCTGTGAGTGGGTGCAACAGTGTCTGGGTGGGTCTGTGAGTGGGTGCATGAGGGTCTGAGTGGACTTTTGAGTGGGTGCATAAGGGTCTGAATGGGTCTGTGAGTGCAACAGTGTCTGAGTGGGTCTGTGAGTAGGTGCATGAGGGTCTGAGTGGATTTGTGAGTGGGTGTGTGAGGGTCTGAATGGGACTGAGTGGGAATGTGAGCGGGTGTGTGAGGAGCTGAGTGGGTCAATAAGTGTGTGCATCAGTGCCTGAGTGGGTCTGTAAGTGGATGCATGAGGCTCTGGGTGGTCTGTGAGTGGGTGTATGAGTGTCTCAGTGGGTCTGTGTGTGGGTACATCAGTGTCTCACTGGATCTGTGAGTGGGTGCATCAGTGTCTCAGTGGGGCCATGAGGGTCTAAATAGTGCTATGAGTGGGTGCATGAGGGACTGAATATGGCTATGAGTGGGTGCATGAGGGTCTAAGTGGATTTGAAAGTGTGTGCATGTGTCTGAGTGGGTCTGTGAGTGGATGTTCCAGTGTCTGTGTGAGTCTGTGAATGGGTGTGTGAGGGTCTGAGTGGGTCTGTGAGTGGGTGCGACAGTGTCTGAGTGGGTCTGTGAGTGGGTGCATGAGGGTCTGAGCGGATTTGTGAGTGGGTGCATGAGGGTCTGAATGGGTCTGTGAGTGGGTACATCAGTGTCTGAGTGGGTGCAACAGTGTCTGGGTGGGTCTGTGAGTGGGTGCATGAGGGTCTGAGTGGACTTTTGAGTGGGTGCATAAGGGTCTGAATGGGTCTGTGAGTGAGTGCAACAGTGTCTGAGTGGGTCTGTGAGTAGGTGCATGAGGGTCTGAGTGGATTTGTGAGTGGGTGTGTGAGGGTCTGAATGGGACTGTGTGGGTCTGTGAGTGGATGTGTGAGAGTGAGTGGGTTGGTGAGTGGGTGTGTCAGTGTCTGAGCAGGTCTGTGAGTGGGTGCATGAGGCTCTGAGTGGTCTGTGAGTCAGTATATGAGTGTCTGTCGGTCTGTGTGTGCCTGCTTCAGTGTTTGAGTTGGTGCATGAGGGTCTGATTGGGTCAGTGAGAGGGTGTGTCAGTGTTGATTATGTGTTTGAATGGGCACATGAGTCTCTGAGTGCATGTATAAGTGAATGGATTAGTGTATGAGTGAGTCTATGGGTTTTCTTCCAATTTTTTCATATTTGAAAATACTTTATGAATAATTCAATAAAATTCCTGAATAGTCGTGAATATCATGCATGGCGACACAAAATTATTTTAAACCCATAATTCCCTCCTAAAATACCCCCATAACACACCCCTGGATGTACCTCTGCCCTGGTCCCTTATGGCACTTTCAATTAGGTCTTTCAACCCTGGGGACCGAGTCCTGTGAAATAAAATGCTGGCCGCAACTTTCTAGTCAAGTTGCAGTCAGCCAAGTACAGTGCTTCTTTTCGCACTTGTGAAAATTTGCAAATATATACAAGTTAGTCATGAGCCCAGTTATACAAATTTGGATTTCCTTTAATATCTCAAAAACTACTGAACAGATTTCCACCAAATCCGCTAAAGTGTAATCTGCGTACCAAAAGCTAGCTTTCTGCCAAATTTGGTGTAATTACGTCCAGTGATTTGGGCTGTAATCATGTCTAAAG
Organism: Pleurodeles waltl; assembly: GCF_031143425.1. Taxonomy (NCBI): domain Eukaryota; kingdom Metazoa; phylum Chordata; class Amphibia; order Caudata; family Salamandridae; genus Pleurodeles; species Pleurodeles waltl. The sequence goes on from NC_090440.1 coordinate 1,766,856,469, forward strand.
GTCCTATAGTAATTAACCTGGGAAACACAACTTTTGGACCCCCCCTTTTTCTCTGCCACCGTTTGACGGATCACCCCAAAACTTTCTATGTGCAACAAGTATCACCAGGGCACTTTTTATGGAAAGTTTTGTGAAGATTCGTCAAACTATGTCAAAGAGAAAGGTGAGTTAAAAAACACTTTGAAAACTAGTCAGTAGGTAATATATATAAACTTCCAGTAGGTAATATATTTAAATATATATAAGCCACTCTTAGACTATTAGTGTGATAAAAAACTGACAATAAAAAGAAAGAGGAGTGCAGCCCGAACTTACGTCCATAAGGACGAGCTGCCTATATGCTAGTGGCACTGATTTTACCATCTCTGAGGTCAGGGGTCTCAAAGGCAGTGCCAGGGTTCACGAAGGCAGTGCCAAGGTTCACAAGGGGCAAGAGAGAAGTTGCAGCTGCGACCCCTGGTGACTCCTATATGACGTCCATGATCACTGATCCTTGTTTAAGGCCAGAATCAAAGTAGACTATCCAGGAAAGCCTAGTATCATCACCACGTTTTACCCACAGATATGTGTATATATAAATATAGGAGTTGAATAGTAATAAGTAGAGTAAGGGGGCTACGCAGGTTATGTAGTTTTATCTATAACAGGTTTCTTGGCACACTGTCAAATGTGACCTTACAGTCGACAAAGCAGGCAAACGTGGTTGATTTAATTAAAAAGGTTTTTCCATGCAGATAGCAAGGGCCACGACAACTGACAAAGTTCTGCTTCCAGCCCGGAACCCTGTCTGACTTATGGACACTATTTTCATGTTGGTTGCCCAATTGGTCAGGCTTTGGAAGAGCACACTTGCGAAGTACTTGGCCTCTACGTCACGAACAGCTATAAGTGCATAATTGCTGACTGCTTTTTATACCTCCTTTGAAAATTGGGTGTATAATCAATCCTCTCAATGAATTCGACACCTTTCCTGCTGACAAGACCATATTGTATATAATAGTGAGTTCTTTGGCCCAAAGGTTTTGATTGGCTTCATAAATAGCCTATGAAAGGGCCATTTGGGCCAGGTGCATCTCCTGCCCTTGCACTCTTGATTACCTTTATCACTTTCTTCTTCACAAATTAACTCTGATGATGCTGTTGTAAAATCATCCAATATTTTGTCATCAGGGTTAGGGTGGGGATCCATGTCCTGTACCTGGGTACTCCACATGGTCAACGAGTAGTGATCCTGCAAATAGGCTGCTTCAGTTATATTTGTGGTGAATCTGTTGGCTGGGCATTTTTCGATGTCATGTAGCATCTTCAAGAAATACCATGGATTTTCCTTTTTACAGCATTCCATAATTTACACCAGTACTTGACTGGATGCAACTTTTTGGGCGGCCATATTTCCTGTTTATATTTGTTCCTAATACAGCGGACCTTGTACTGCTGTGACAGATTGGTGTGACTTTTCTTCAGTGTTAGAAATGGGGTCTTTGGTTGGCAGTCAGGTTACCCCTGACCAAGCAAGGACCCTCACTCTAGTCACGGTAAAAGAGAATCCCCCTCAGCTAACCCCTGCTCACCCCCTTGGTAGCTTGGAACGAGCAGTAGGCTTAACTTCAGAATGCTAGGTGTAAAGTATTTGTACCAACACACACAGTAACTCAATGAAAACACTACAAAATGACAACACAGGTTAAGAAAAATAGGAAATATTTATCTAGACAAAACAAGACCAAAACGACAAAAATCCACACTACACAAGTCAGCTTATCACTAAAAATGCAAAAAGAGTCTTCATGTAATTTTAAACACACACTAACACGGTTAGCGTGAAAATTTACCTTAGGCGCGTCAAAAATAACCCCGCACTGGCGAGTATACGTTAAAAAGGGCTTGCAATGCGTTGATTTCACTCACAAGCGAGATCTTGCTTTGTTTCTCCTTTCGTCGGGTTGGGGCGTGTCGTTTCTTCTCTCCGCAGGAGAGCGATGCGTCAATCCGGTCAACACTCTCGGGTCCGGGCAGGCCTTGAGTCGTTTTTACACACCCAGCGGTAAAATCCAGCCGCACAAGGATCTGAAAACCATGCAGCGAGGGTTGCGATCTCACCAACCTTCATCAGCGATGCTGTGTGTCGTTTCTCCAGCCCCGGGTGTCGATCTTCGGGTTGAGTTGCAGGCAAGTGTTGATTTTCAGCCGTGAAGCCGGCGGTGCATTGATTTTTCAGCCACAGATCGGACTTGTGTCGATCTTTTCCCTGCACTACGTTCTGTGCCTGGATTTCTTCCTCCTAGGTTGGCAGCTTCTCCTTTCAGGGTCCCAGGATTTGGATGGGCACCACTTGGCAGGGTAGGAGTCTCAACAGAGACTCCAGGTTCTGGCAGAGAGAAGTCCTTGCTGTCCCCGAGACATCAAACAACAGGAGGCAAGCTCTAAATTAAACCCTTGGAGAGTTCCTTACAAGATGGAAGGCGCACAAAGTCCAATCTTTGCCCTCTTACTCTGGCAGAAGCAGCAACTGTCGGATAGCTCCACAAAGCACAGTCACAGGCGGGGAGCTCTTCTTCCTCAGCTCTTCAGCTCTTCTCCAGGTAGAGGTTCCTCTTGGTTTCCAGAAGTGTTCTAAAGTCTGTGGTTTTGGGTGACCTTCTTATACCCATTTCCTCCTTTGAAGTAGGCCTACTTCAAAGCAAAGTCTCTCTTGATTGTGAAATCCTGCCTTGCCCAGGCCAGGCCCCAGACACTCACCAGGGGGTTGGAGACTGCATTGTGTGAGGCCAGGCACAGCCCTTTCAGGTGTGAGTGACCACTCCTCCCCTCCCTCCTAGCACAGGCGGCTCATCAGGAAATGCAGACTACAACCCAGCTCTTTTGTGTCACTGCCTAGAGTGAGGTGCAACCAGCCCAACTGGCAAACTGACCCAGACAGGGTATAAGCAAGAAAATGCTCACTTTCTAAAAGTGGCATTTTCAAAACACACAATCTTAAAATCCACTTTACTGAAATATGTATTTTTAAATTATGAGCTCAGAGACCCCAAACTCCACATGTCCATCTGCTCCCAAAGGGAATCTACACTTTATTCAGATTTAAAGGTAGCCCCCATGTTAACCTATGAGAGGGACAGGCCTTGCAACAGTGAAAAACGAATTTAGCAATATTTCACTGTCAGGTCATATAAAACACATTACTATATGTCCTACCTTAACCATACACTGCACCCTGCCCTTGGGGCTACCTAGGGCCTACATTAGGGGGGCCTTACATGTAAGAAAAGGGAAGGTTTAGGCCTGACAAGTGGGTACACTTGCCAAGTCGAATTTACAGTTAAAACTGCACACACAGACACTGAAGTGGCAGGTCTGAGACATGATTATAGAGCTACTTATGTGGGTGGCACAACCAGTGCTGCAGGCGCACTAGTAGCCTTTGATCTATAGGCCCTGGGCACCTCTAGTGCTCTGTACTAGGGACTTACTAATAAATCAAATATGCCAATCATGGGTAAACTAATTGCATACACATTTTGTATAGGAGCGTTTGCACTTTAGCACTGGTTAGCAGTGGTAAAGTGCCCAGAGTAACAAAAACAGCAAAAACAGAGACCAGCACACATCAACAACCTGGAAAACAGAGGCAAAAAGTTAAGGGAAACCACGCCAAGGATGAAAAATCTAACATTCAGCAAATACAATACCCTGTTCCTTGTATTTCTCAGTCTAATTAGACATTTATTCATACATGGATATTCTTGACCGATTCGCTTTGCTTGGAATGTTGCTAGCAATGTGGCAGCAAATTGCTGCCATAAAGAAATTTAGTTTATTTTTTTGTTCTTGATGTCTTCTAATAATTTGTAACAGTTTTTCAGTACCCCATGAGATACAGGTGTATTCCAAGCTATCTTCTTTAGGCCATCTGCTTGGGCATCGTCCAACAAAAGACTGAACAAATACAAAGTTCTTTCAAAACAGGCAAACAGTGAGTTTGTGAGGAAGATGGTCAAAGCTTTGTGTGATGTTCAATGCTGTAACTAGCAATGTATTTAAATAAGGAAAAGCTTGCTAATGTAGAGTAATGTAGTCCAAGATGGAGGCTGGTCTTAGACCGACCACATAGTACTCTTAGTCCAAATGCCGTGCAGGTGTCCATCAATTTATCTCCCATCAAATCCTTCTGCTGTCTCCCCAGCGTAACATGTTGTGAAATTTCCCAAACTTCATCTTGGGCCAAGATCTTTCCATCAGGTGGGGCCTGATGAAAAAATGTTTGAGATAAAATCACCAGTAAGTGGCAGATAAACACTACTTTTCTCCGCCAGCAGACTGACTTTCGGATTTCCCAGTTCAGCATTATATTATCTTTTTGCCTTATTGCTCAGGTGTATGTAAACGTGTATTATTATTTGGGGTCCTTGATAGTTGAACCTTATAATTTCACTGGCTGTATCCACTTTTCATTGATAACCACTGGTTTAATTTTTACATCAAGTTTGCTGTTTATATACATTTTAAGACCTCCTCTAAGCCTTCCCCTTGCACTCACTCTGTCCTCTGGGTCGTTGAAGTCTAGGGAACCTAGGACTGGCAGTAAGTTTGTGGAGCAACGTTCCTCAAGGTCATCAACTCAAAATGTTCAAAATAGGTCAGTTGGTTTGTACCCTTGATCTGGGCCCTTAGGCCACCCGCATTCCATATGCAGGTCTTCATGGTGATCAAAATGGCAGTTGCACATCAACTTCAATGTCTTAATGCAGTAGTATCACTGCACCTTCATAATATGGATGAAGGACAACTTGGTGAATGGCAAAGTAGCAGACACTGCAGTGATAAATCCAATGAAGAGTTTTAAGGAGACATGTCCTCTGGCCTAGCAAATGGTGCGGCCTATATGTCCAGTGACATAACGACTGCAGCTAACAACATATTTGCAGATATCAAAGAACCAATTGAGATTCGATGTTTTGCCCAAGCGTAACCTGGACATCAATGCACAGATATCAAGAATACAATGGGATACTGTCATGACAGAGGATCAGGGAAGTACTGGAGCTTTTGTGTTCACCCACTGTCTTTCTTTCTCAGTGAACGAGTCATGCAACAGGCTCCACACAAATCATTATCAACCCCTTGAGCCAAGATAGTAAACTAGCAGCAAGGCCTAACATGTGGAGAAAATAATGTTGCAGACTATACTACCTTTAAAAAGAAAAAAAAACATGGATTACACTTTGCAGCTCTGTTGGTCCCTTCATCTTGTTTCTTTAATATCACGGCCTATGTTAAGTGATTTATCTTTGGGATGTGTCCCAGGATAGGTCTCTGTGAGAATAGGAGAGACATGAATCTTAGTATGTTCAGAACTCTTCTACATTTTCTTAGAGGTGATACAAAGCCGTTATTAGAGGCACAATTCTATTTTCATCAACATGTTTCAGACTGTTAAGGATTATCGTAATCTGTTCATAGAGTCATAGGTAAAGTAGATCGGCATCAAGCTGTGTCTACTCATTTTATGTCCTGTGAATTTCTGTCAGTGTTGTAGTCTATGCTCATATTGCGATAGAGATGCTATGTGTAGTTTTTTGGGTAGTCATTAAGGGACAGACTACCTCGTAGTGCTGCAATTTGTAAAGTCTATTAGACCACAATCTCATTGTATACTATTTTGTTCTGTGAAAACAGCCTACCACCAGATAGATTTAGTCATCAGAATCTAATGCTTGATTTCTCAATGACAAAACAACTTTCTATACAATTGTTTGTCTTCCTGTGTCCAGTGGTGTATGCTTCTTCAAATTCGGGGACAGGATGGTATCATGATTTTAAGGCATATTCTTATAAACTTAACTTGTGGAATATCTAAAACATTTCACATTGTCACCTGGCATTGTTTAAGTTTCGTTTGTGTGTCTATGGCACCTCTGACACTGAGAAAATTGTCAATTTCATGGAAGCTAAATTTTGCTACTTGAATTTTGTGCCTTTATGCAAATTCGGGTACTATCAGGTGATGGTCAAGTTTGCTTCAAAAACCTGTGACAGAAATACAGATAACTGTGAGCTCCTGCTTTACGGGCCTAATGGAAGGAGCTAGAGGCAAGAGATGCAGCTGTAGCTGTGTTTTATGACGCCCTCTGGTATCACAACCCTCACTCTGTATTTTGTTTCTCTGTGTAGTCATCATACTTAGGCTCGTCCTGGGTTCCACTGCTGCCAATTACAGTTATGTCTATGTTGGCCTTTTATAGCCCCTATTGTGGTTCTATTGGATGAAGGAGGATTCTACCCGCCTTTACATAGGCCTCAATATTGCCCAGTGTTTAAATTGTATGATGCTTAAAAGTGACGTTGCTTGAAACTGATGCAGAGTTGGCAAAGGCAGTTGCCGGTTTCTTCAAGAGCTGGGCCCACCTCATCACTGAACCTGTATTCCTGCAGTTCCCTTGCAAGCCAATCGCCGTAAATTTAAATTGATAAAGAAAATTATAATTGTAGGAAACTAGAGCAAAGCTTTAAGCTATAACCCAAGGAATTCCGGTTGCTGCATACTCTGCAGTGAAAATGCTGAAGCAAGCAGAACAAACCCAATTATACTCCATGGTTATCTCTCCATATTTAATTCATTCAGATACGCCAGGCATAGTGGATGGAAGCTAGTCAAGACCTTGCCATCATTTATAAGACGTAAGGAAAAAGCATTGAAAAGTAACTCGGGTGCACGCTCAAAGTTATAACTACCCTGCTAGCTGTAGTGTGCGAACAGGCAACCTTTCAGTGAAGACACGGAGACTTTGCTTGGTTGCCAAACACGCATGGAACTGCGTCACCGCAGTTCCTTCTTTATTTTATAACCTCGTGCTCCATGCCCCTCCGGGACACGCAGAGCACGCTATGCAAACAGGGAGAGCCTGCATGGCTCTCCGCACACTCTTTACATCCCCCCCATGTTTTACTCCACATGGAAAAGGATTAACAGAAAAAACTTAAGCAAAGAATTAAAACATGACCATGGGAAGTCCTTCAGAAATAATTCTTGAGAGAAACAATATAAATAACTAATAACGAAGAAACACTGCAACTCCTTAACACCCCGAGCCCCATTATCACAAACACTGTCCACTTTAAACGGCTGTAAATCTTTTCACGCTGTCAACATCCGTCTCCAACAGTGTTCTGCCATTACCAGACGGCAACGAAACCCAAGTTATAAGCAATCTATTTGACAGACAAAGTCTTTCAACTGACTGCTCGGTACAGGATTGGGGCGTAAGTCATATCTCGCGCTTCTGGTGCGCAAACCTCCATGCTCAGGAGCGCAACCAGGCCGGGTTTGTTCAGTCAGCGTTGGCCCAGTAACACTCTCCGTCTCTTTGGCCATCGTTGATGGACCACCTGTTATGTCATCTAATTCTCCTTCTTCACCAGCCGACTCCCTCAAGCCAGCTCTCTTAAAATGTGACACGTTTCGTGTCACTCTTTGTCTTCCTCTGGTCGCAGTTATCATTGATCCCTTTACACCAATAACCTGCCATACCTCGGGCTCAAACGGTGTTCTAAACTTTCCTCCTCCTCTCTGACATCTCACTACCACTTGATCTCCTTCTTGAAACCCTCGATACTTTGCTCGTCGTTGGACACTCGCCCTCTGATTAGTAGCTCTTCGTCGTTTTTGAGTGGCCTTAACATCCAACACAGGAGGTTTCCATTTAGGACCTGATGGAATACAGTCACGTGGAGATACTTTGAACATCAAAGAGGAGGGAGCACAACCAGTGGTGCTGTGGGGCGTTTGACGATAAGCCCTCAGGAATTGGTACAAACACTGTTCACTGTCTTCCTTCTGCTCCACTTCAATCCTAAGAGCCCTGTTCAAAGTCCGCATGAACCTTTCCACGTCCCCATTCGCCTGAGGCCAGTAAGGCATTATTTTACGATGACGAATTGCCAACCATCAAGATACGACCAAAATTCTTGCCCCTGGAACGGGGGACCATTGTCAGTTCGAATTTCGTCAGGCAGACCAAACAAGGCAAACGTCTTTTGCAGAACTGGCCGCACATTTTTAAACGCCATTGACGATACCACCTCATCCACCGGGAACTTAGTATAGGAATCAATTAAAACAGCAGTCAACGTCCCATCCGGAAAACTCCCAAAGTCCATGCTTACTTTAGCTCAAGGTTTCAGAGTGGCCGGTTCGGTCACCACTGGGCAACTCGGAGGTTCCATCGATGTGATGATACAGGAGTGACACCTCCCTACCATTTCATCAACCTGGCTATCCATACCTGGGAACCACACTTTGGCACGTAATCTCGCTTTGTTTTTAGCAGCCCCTTGATGTCCTTGATGAGCCAACTCAATCACTCTAGACCAGAGACATTGTGGAAGCACGATTCTTCTTCCCCTCAGAATCAATCCATCGTTATCGGTAGACAGCTCATCACGCACCTTGCATATGCTTTGCATAGCCACCTTCTGATCAGGGCAAGACACATGTGTCTTCTCTAGAAAGTATTTCCATTTTTTATGGCTCAAAACTTCTTTGACATGACTCAACATCACATCCTCCTGGGTAGCACTTACAATGTCAGTTACGAGAAGAGCATTAGGACACGCCGACTGCACGACCATGCTGACAAAAACCTCAGTACTTTCCTCATCTTGTTCTTGCTGCGCATCGAACACCTGCGGAGAAGGGTGGCGAGACAGATAGTCTGCCGGATTGTTCGCACCAGGCCGATAAACAACTGTGAACCTATAAGGCTGAAGGAGAACTGTCCATCGTTCAATCCTCGGAGGTGCAAGACGTGGGCTACCCGCAAACAATGAAACCAAAGGTTTGTGGTCAGTCACTACTTGAAACTCATGCCCGTACAAGTACAAATGGAAATGGCGGAATGTCCATCGAATGGCTAGAGCCTCACGCTCAATCTGCGCATACCTGGCTTCAACTGCCGACAACGCCCGACTGGCATATGCAACTGGGATCCACTCTTGATACCTCTGTTCTTGCAAGAGAACGGCTCCAAGCCCAACGGGGCTCGCATCTACCACCACTTCTGTCCTCCTGTTGGGGTTGAAGTAAGCCATAGTCGCCTTATCCAGCAACGCATCCTTAATATCCATAAATGCCTGCTGGGCCTCTGGAGTCCAGTCCCAACGGTGTTGCCCTTTCGTGAGTCGTCAGAGAGGTTCAGACATGGTGGCAAGATGTGGTATGAGCCTTCCACAATACGTGGCCATCCCTAGAAAACTGCGAACTTCTGTGGGACTTTGCGGAACAGGAGCCTGACGGATGGCTTCAGCCTTCCGTGGGTCTACTTGCAGACCATCTTTCGAAAATACATAGCCGAAGAATTCTACGGAGGTTTGATAAAAGGCACACTTCTTCTTGTGAAGTGTTAGCCCTGCTTCAGTCAGCCGTTTCAACGTTGCTCTTAGATGACGTTGATGCTCCTCTCTCGTCTTGGAGTGTATCAAGATATCATCACTTAAATTGATTACTCCAGGTAATCCTGACAACGTTTCTCTAATCGCATTCTGAAATACTTCAGCAGCGGAGGACACTCCAAAGCTTAGTCTCTTGTATCTTCTCAGCCCCACATGTGTCGAGAAGGTAGTGATGTTCCTGCTTTCGGGGTCTAGTTCCAGCTGATGATACCCCGCATTGAGATCCAACTTTGAGAACCACTGCGCCCCATTCAGATCTGCAATGATGTCATCCATTGTGGGCGTTTTGTGCCACTCCCTTCGAATAGCCTTATTTGGCAGGTGCATATCAACACAGAGGCGAATTGCTCCTGGCTGCTTGGGTTTCGGCGCAATCACCAACGTTGACACCCATGGCGTAGGCCCATCCACCTTCTCAATGACTCCTTGGTCTTCCAACAGCTGCTCTTTCTCAACGACAGGTCGCAGATGAAATGGCACCCGACGATGTCTTAGTGCCACCGGAACCACACTGTGGTCTATGTACAATTTGATGCGTTTTCCTTTTAGCCGTCCCAACCCCTCAAAGAGCTGCGGGAACTCATTGATAAGGCGTTCCACTTGAGTATCGTATACTTGTCGTGCAAAGAACACCAGTTCTAACTCTTCTGCCGTGTGACACCCTAGCAAAGTGCCGCGATCCCCGGCCACCACATAGAACTTTGCCTCCGTTGATATGTCCCCACTGCTTACAGCCACCTCCACTATTCCCTTGAGGGGAAGGGGGTCTCGCCCTCCATAGTTATATATCTTAGTAGCTGTCGGGGTAAGTGGCGGGCAGGTACTAGCTTTTGGAAGAGAGTTTCATCCATGACATTGACAGATGCCCCTGTTTCAATGAGTACGGAGACAAGCATGCCATTGACGTGAACGTCACTCATGGGTGGCGGTCTCATTTTCCATGGCTTCCCTCCCGTGAAGGATATTACAAAAATATCCTCTTCTTCGTCTTCCTCAAAAACCGGGCCACTCGCCGTCGCCTGGTCCCTTACCTCCTCCGTACTTTTGGATACAGCTCTGACACTCGTATCCCGTCCTTTCTGCTCTCCTGGCTTATTCCTCCTGGACCTGCACACTTTCGCAAAATGATTCGGCTTGCCACAGCGGTTGCAGGACTGTCCTTTTGCCGGGCACCCCATGTTCGGTCGGTGTTCATAGCCACAGCTTCCGCAGGCCCTATCACTGGGTTTGGCAGGGTTTATCTTACGCTGTGCTGCCTGACGTGTCTGGATAGCATCCACTTGTTCCTCTTTTACTTGGACTACACGAAACGATGACGCTGCAGCTAACGACTGACCTCTCACGGCCGCCATCGCATCCGCTCGTACCGCAGACAGCTCATGTGACCGTGCAAGAATCAGAATGTCATCAAGGGACATACCCTGTTGTCGAAGAATAAGCTTTCTCAAGGCATTGGACCGGCAGCCTTGGATGATCTGCGCTCGGATCTCCTCTTGCTGGTCGAGTCCTGTGCACGAGCTCACCAGTTTTCTCAGCCTAGCGTAAAACATGTCCATCGACTCGACTTCGGTCTGTTGCGCCTGTCTCAGTTTGAAACGTTCGTAATCCGAGTTAAGTTGAGGATCAAAATGCCTGTTCAAAGCAGTTACTGCTGCGTCAAAGTCAGACTTGTCCCCTGTATCAGGGAGAGCATCAAAGAGCTCCTGTAGTTCATCTCCACCCATCAGCAGCATTACAGACCTCCGCACTGCCCCATCTGTTTCCCGGGTGGCCCGGAAATAATTTTCTAAGCGATTTATCCATAAGCGCCACCTGGGTGCAGCAGTAGCCGGGTCAATCAGTTGGCTAAACGGTGGTAATGAAGTGAGTGAGGAGTGAATACTATTGTTTCGCTGTGCTGGGAGTTGGGGGTTCCCTGGTGGCGGTGGAGGATTGGCATTATCTTGTGGTGGGGCACTCATATTTGTACCCTCTCACTCCAGTGATATACAAGAGTTACTGTTTTCTTTTTTTTTTTATGCCTATTTTCTTTTGAGCTCCACCCTCCTTTCGTTTTCCTTTTTTTTTTTTCTTTCTTTTTTTTTTTTTTGACCTTCAAATTCCTTTCTTTTATTGAACGATCACCCTCTGCTACTAGTTCTTTTTTTTGTTTGTTTCCTTCTGCTTTTACTTTAAGGTTGGTCTCCGTGCTCTGAGGTGGAGACACGCCTTCCCGGCATCATGATTGGGAAATCCCCGGCCTCGGGGAAGACGCGCGTCAGTATCTGCTGCTCTCTCGCAGCACAGAGACGCTCGGAAGCGGAGCACTCGGCTGGGAGAGCACGCGTCAATTTCAGCTGCTCTCCGGCAGCGAGGAGACGCCCGGAGGTGGAGCGCTGGACGGAGCGTTCTGCTCCGCGTGGTGTTTTCCGTCTGGGGGCGGGGCGCAGCTCACCGTTTCTGGCTTCCCCGATCGGGAAGCCAACCCGCACTTTCTCTTCACACGCCGCGAGGCGGTCCGGCTCCACCGGTCGCCTTCGTCATTGCTCGCACAGCGGCCGACACCGCACCACGTTTTCCCCGGTGTGTTGTTCCTCCCAGCAGGGGCCTGTCAGCTTTATGTCGACGTTTTGTTTACTGTATTTACTGCGTGACGCCTCGACATCCCGCTCGTCGCCAATGTAGTTTGCGAACAGGCAACCTTTCAGTGAAGACACGGAGACCTTGCTTGGTTGCCAAACACGCATGGAACTGCGTCACCGCAGTTCCTTCTTTATTTTATAACCTCGTGCTCCGTGCCCCTCCCGGACACGCAGAGCACGCTATGCAAACAGGGAGAGCCCGCATGGCTCTCCGCACACTCTTTACACTAGCCAGATGTCCACTCCTTTCGAGACGGAGAGGAGGACCACAGTGGAAACCTGACAGTTCTCTGAAACTAGACTGTTAATGCCAAAAAACAACTTGATGAAATTATCTAAGAATAATGTAAAACTATTGAAAGACGCATTGGAAATAAAGTAAATCCGCCATTTTAATTATTAGAACCTTGGTTTTAAATGATTTGCCAATGTTATACTTTATCAATGGTTTGACAGGCAATAAGTGGACTAGCTGACCTAGACTTTTATTACTGCTAACATTACGGACAGTAAATTCCATTTTAGCAAACCAAAAAGGCAGAGTTCTCCTGTTGATGATATCAAAGTCGGTAAGCCAGATGCACACAACTGAAAAAACAGGATCGTTTAACGTTAGTGCCATGAAAGCAAGCAAAGTGAACATTTTTCGTCGATTGAATCGAATAGAAAGTTGAATTACCGGCCATTTCATAGGCAGTTAGTTGGATTATTGTAAAGTAGTAATTTATTAGGTGTTCTCTTCTACCAATGCATTCGGTGTTACGTTAGATTAGTTATCCTTACGTGTTACTGTATGGTGCACAATGCAGCATGGCGTGCAATTGAAATGTAAACATTAAAAATGTCAAGTCCAAAGCAAATAAATATTTGGTAATTTTCTCTGTACCTGGACCCTTGCTCCAATTTTGCTCATTTTGGGAGTAATCACTTATTGGGGCGAGCAGGGAATGAAGCCGCAATAGAGGTGGATTGATGGAACCCAGCAATAGTCAGTGTTCCTTCATTTTGACCCGCCTCTGGGTAATATTTCCTGAGATGAAGATCCAGGATCTCTCTGTGGCATGTGGGGAAGTAGAGCAAAGATAATGTGGGTCAGCAGCAGCTTGGAAGTAGTACAATAGGCCATGCTATCAGTGCATCTTCTAAACACAGCTGATAGGCGCTCTCAATTTCACACTTCATACAGAAAATAGAATGTGCTGATCTCTCACTGACCCTCCGACACTGAGACTGGAGCAGAATCAAGGGCTCTGTTTATCATTCCAAGGACTTAGCTGGCTCTGCACGAGCTATTGGGTGACTCAGTAGCCCTAGAGCCAGAAGCCTGGAATAAAAACCCCTTAAAGCATATCTAGTTTTTACCTGTCAGCCAGCAATATGTTATCAATTATATTGATTTACTTGGTTTATTTACGTTTTTTAATGTACTGAATGCGAAATCCGTACTCCCAGTTGAGGCAGCTAGATAGTCCGCTACAGTGCCTCTTTTAAAAATAGTCCATCAGGATTGGGTGTTCTTTCGCTGTTAAATTTATGCCACATAAAAATGACTTAGAAATCATGACAGTACTTGCACCAAAGCCCTAAAATGTAGGGGAATAATGAGTTAGGTCTGGTCGAATTTTCTTTCCACACATAATTTTTGCCCACCTAAGACTGGTAAAATCAGGAAATGTCTCGTGGAGACATGTTCTCTTCAAATCAGTCTCATGCTGGTATTCCGCATGAGTTTTCAATTGGCGTTATTCCCCTGCTTACAGTTTTCACGTGAAATGCCAGCAGATTAATTTAATACAGTTTCACTCAATTTGTTGTAAAACTACATTTAATTTTTTTTGCAATTTTACCCTGGCTGGGACCAAATATGGTTGTTTCAGCAGAAGCATTTGTAAGGATTTCTTAAAGGTCATGGGGCAGTTGGGACATGCCAGGAGCCACGTCTTGCTCTCTGGGGTGAGAGCGATACATCATGAGTGAGTGTTTGGGATGCCTACATTTTATACATGCTACAGGAGGAGGGCCTATTTTGCGGAAGACACGATTTTCCTTTTTTTTTATCTGTAGCCAGAGTTTTTTTTTTCAATTTGTAACTTGTAAAACACAGAGCTTCTGCATAGACACTTGTGCACTGCATCGTAGATGCTGCATGCTTAGGGGCTCTGTTCAAAGGAAATTGGAAATGATGGAAAAGATAATGGCTTCTGTTACGTTCTGTTGGCTGCGGCCTAGTGTGATGCGTGCACCATGTTAACAATAATTGTACGAGCGCTAGTGGTACGTTGCAGCCAAATGACCACGAGGTAAATAACCCTACCGGGCGCTTTAATTTAATATTCCAAAATGTCCCTGCAGCAGCCATTGTTGCAGAATGTGGTGGGGTCCATATGCTAAACAACCCTGGGCAGTTTCGTGTATTGGGATGTCCCATCCCCAACATAACATTCCTTATTTACACACAGACGTCAAAATAACGAGAAACAACAAAACTAGAAACTTGGCTTATATAACCAAATACAGCAGATGGTATTGCAAACTTAGACATTCAGTAATATTCGAGCGGTATAAAAAAAAACAAAAAAAAAAAAAACACGAGAGCTAGAGAGAGAGAGAGAGATGGCAACTTATAGCAATCAGGGAAAATACAACTGATTCACAGGTCGAACAAACCAGCTCAGTTCAATACAACATTCTTCAAGCAGGAGGACTTCATTGCATGCGGTCTGTGGTGGTATCTCTGGGTCCCTTGACGACTGGGAGTTCCACCTCCACCTTTTAGTGCTGCAAACAATCATCAGGACTGATGAACGGCCCAAACTGTCTTTTCTTGCACTTTCACGGGAGACAGGAGAGTCCACTGGTGACTGGAGTCCATTTAACTCCTGAGAGTATGTCATATTTGGGGCTGAACTCGGAATCCTCGGATGCCTGGATGGCAAGCACCTATCACCACTTCCTGTATCATCTCCTGAGGGAACTGGGGACTGATTATTAGACCTGCTGACTGGTTGCATGTAGAGTTTGCAAAAGGATACTTTTATTGTGACAGTTTTGCCATGCTTCTGGGCAGTTATCATGGTTCCCTTCAAAGAGGTCACACTTCAAAGGTCAACCTCAAAAGGTAGTGAGAATTTACTTCTTGGATTTCGATTCCAGACTATCACCAGATCATCAACTCTGAGACGTATCCGCTGGGCATGTCTGGTTCAGGATATTTGTATGTTTTGTCCTTGATGCCAACATAGGGCTTCAGCCTCTTGGTTTCTTAATGTCGATGGTTTTTCCACATGGAGAATTCTGTCACCCATAGCGCGGTTCCTGCAGAGAGTACTGGGGCTCACCTTGGTCGTAGCATGTGGCGTTATACGGTATCCCCTTGGAGAAACATAACACACGCCATGTTCTGTCCATTATCTAGGGTCAGTCTGAGAACATTGTTCAGTGTTTGCATGAATCGCTCTGCTTCTAGGCTTGCTTGGGGCCAACAGGGTGTGATTTTCCTTTGATGAATGCTGCAGGACTGCAAATACTCAGCAAATTCCTGACTGGAGAAAGTGGGAGCATTGCCAGTTCGGAGGTCGCTCAAAAAACCATGAGTGGCCATGACCTTCTCCAGTCATGGTATCATCTAGCTGGCTGTTGTTGACTCAATGATCTCGACTTCCGAATACTTTGAGAAATCATCTTTGATGACTAGCATGTGTCTACCATCAGGTAGGCTTCCAAAGTCAGCACCGGCCCTGTGCCACAGGAATGGAAGAATAGTCTCTTTAACAATGGGTGTCGACAGCTCAGCAGGACCAGTAGCTTGACAGAGTGCATTGCCTTACTGTCAGTTCCACTAGGTCGGCCAGAATGGGGACCCACTCCTTGTATCCAAGTCAAGGCTTGGTTTGTTTTGACAATCCCTTGATGGACATTGTGAGTGAGGTCATTCCCCTGTTGTTGCAGGATTCTCAGAATCACCAAACTGGGACCTCTCATCAAGCATGTTTCTGGAGATACAGTTAGCTTCAGCAAAACATTGTGTTGTGAAGCCAGCATTAGCCTTGCTCCCTTAGTATGATATGAGTCCTTTAGCGTGAGAGTGTGCCAATTTCCAGATGTTCCTGCATAGATGGTCAACTGATGACATTCATCAGTAGCCATGGCCTGAATGATTTTGGTAAGGGATATTGGCAGTGATGTGGACCCTTCTACCAACACTCAAACATGTTCCTCCACTTCCTCAGTATCTGACTCCTCCTCAACTGTGGCTGGCCATGCATGTCTTAATAAATAGCCAGCAGGATTTAGTGTTTCAGGATGATACACTACTGAGAAATGGTACGCCTGTGCCTGAAGAATCCATTTCTCAATTTTGTGGGAGGATGAACCGGTGAACAGAGGGACTAATGGTTTGTGGTCCATATGAACTGTGAAAGGTTGACCGTAAAGGGAAATGGCGACAGTCCCAGTGCACTGCAATGGCTTCCTTCTAAATAATGAAATAGTGCTGTTCAGTCTCTGTTGGAAATGGCCCTTTTTGCAGGGTTTTTGCAGGGTTATCCCCAAACTTTTTGCCTTCTTCCTCCTATTTTCTCAGGTCTGTTTATGCTGGTTTATTGTATCTGCGCACTTTACCACTGCTAATCAGTGCTAAAGTGCAAGTGCTCCCTATAGAAATTGTACTGTTGATTGGTTTATCCATGATTGGCATATTTGATGTACTGGTAAGTCCTTGGTAAAGTGCACTAGAGGTGCCCAGGGCCAGTAAATCAAATGCTACTAGTGGACCTGCAGCACTGGTTGTGCCACCCACATTAGTAGCCTTGTAACCATGGCTCAGACCTGCCACTGCAGTGTCAGTGTGTGCACCTTAAAACTGCCAATTCGACTTGGCAAGTGTACCCACTTGCCAGGCCTAACCCTCCCCTTTTACTACATGTCAGGCACCCCTTAGGTAGGCCGTAGGTAGCCCTAGGGGCAGGGTATGTTTAAGGTAGGACATATTCTAGTGTGTTTTATATGTCATAACAGTGAAATACTGCTAAATTCGTTTTTCACTGTGCAAGGCCTATTTCTCTCATAGGTTAACACGGGGGCTGCCTTTAAATATCCTTAAAGCGCAGATTCCTTTTGAGAGCAGATACAAAGGGTCTCTGAACTCACAATTTAAAAAAACATCTTTTGGTGAAGTTGGTTTTTCAATTGACTGTTTAAGAATGCCACTTTTAGAAAGTAGGCATTTTCTTGCTTAAACGAATCTGTGACTCTGCCTGTTTGTGGATTGTCTGTCTGGGTCAGTTTGACAGTTAGGCTATGTTGCACCTCTCCAGACAGTGACACAAAAGGGGGTAGGGGTGGTGGTTTAGCCTGCATATCCTGATGAGCCATCTGAGCTAGAGGGGAGGGATGAGTGGTCGTTCACACCTGAAAGGACTGTGCCTGCCCTCACACTATGCAGTCTCCGACCCCTAGTGTGTGACTGGGGCCTGTCCCGGACAAGGAAGGATCTTGCAAACACGTGAGACTTTGCTTTGAAGTTTGCCAACTTCAAAGGCAGAACAGGTTATCTGAAGAAGACCCAAAACTCCAGACTTTCAGAATATTTCTGGAATCTAGAGGAACTTCTGCCAAGGAGAAGAGCTGAAGGGCTGGAGGAGGAGTACTGTCCCTTTGTTGTGTTGCTTTGCTGGACTGGCCTGCACTTGCTGCTTCTGCCTTAAAAAGAGTGCAAAGGGTGAACTTTTGCTGTGTGTCCCGCTTGAGAAAGTTCTCCAAGGGCTTGGAGTAGAGCTTGCCTCCTGTTGGAAGTCTCAGGGATACCAAAGACTTCAGTTTCCTCAACCTGCAGCACTGGGAACAAGAAGAAAAACCACCACGACACCGCTAATCAAACCACTGGCTTGCACTGTGACCTACCGACGCCACACAGTCGCATTGCCCCGCTTCGCAACGTTACCCTGGTCTCACCGACACCGTCATCAGACAACTTCACCGAGCCGCTGCTCGCACCGCGACCTGTGGGCCCTGCACTCCAGCATTGCCTGCTCACAACGCAGCCAGGGCCTCCCCGACGACGATGCTCCGGCTGACACCGGAGCCGCTGTCTGCACCGTGGCCTGTGGACACCTCTTGTGAGGAGCACAAAGCACCGTCCCGTCCCACACTGTAGCCCTGGTCCACCGACGCCAGTACCATCGACTCCAGTGTCGTCAGCAGGCATCCCTGCTTGCACCATGGGCTGTGGACACCGCTCGTGAGGGTCCCGAAGCACCGTTCTGCACTGCTGGATTGGCACTACCAATGACGATGATGCTGCCTGCACCATGACCTGTGGACACCGCACGTTGCACTGCCCCGCTTCACACCGCAGCCCTGGTCTCACAGATGCCGCTGGACACCCTCACTGAGCCGCTGCCTGCACCGTGACCTGTGGGCACCACACGTTGCATCCCCCGCTTCGCACCACAGCCCAGACGTAATCCACGCCAGCGCTCCTGACTTCATCAGCCCGGAGTTCGATCTGCAACTCGTGACTTTAAGGGCCCGGCGACTCCTGCACCGACTCTGGAACCGACACTGCGCTTCAGCGACGACACTCTCCGGAGCTCACTGCGAAGATCACAGCACCCTACAAATCCAAGGTACTGATTGAGGGTCTTCCCATCACTGTGGCTGGCCCGCGAGGCCGCAGCCAGCCTGAACTGTTGGTTTTGTTGACCACGACGACGTGATAGCCCCAGGTGGAGCTATTGACTTCAAGGAACTGTATTTTTGAGTAAATCTTGCAGAATTCATATTTTTGTTACTGTATGTTGGATTTTTTTTTAACAAATATGGTCTTGTTTTAAATAGATTAGTATTGGCTATTTTTCTAAAACTGGTGTGGTGTCCTTTTGTAGTGTTTTCACTGTGTTACTATGTGTTATGTGCAAAAGCTTTACACATTGCTTCTGAGATAAGCCTGACTGCTCATGCCAAGCTACAAAGGGGGTGGGCAGAGGTTATCTGAGCAGGTATCTCCCTTATCTTGACTGGAGTGAGGGTCCCTACTTGGACGGGGTGCAAACCGACTGCCAGCTAGAGACCCCATTCCTAACAGTCTCCATCAAGGCACGATTGGCATATGCTACTGGAGCCCAGTCACCATTTGCTTGCTTTTGTGATAACACAGCTCCTTAGCCAGCAGGGGTAGCATCTACGGATAGTTCATACTGTCAGTTTGGGTCCAAATAAGCCAATGTAGTGTCTGATGACAAACTTTTCTTGGTCCCTTGAAGTGCTTCTTCTTGGGTAGGTCGCCAGCTCCATGTGGCATCAGCGTTTGTCAATTCTCAAAGTGGGGCAGAAGACTTCAAGGAGCATCTCAGTAAAAGTGGGCCACAGATGGGGTAGCAGAGTAGCAGACAGGATCCCAAGAACTGTGATTGTGAAGTTCAGCATGAGGGGTGACTGAATGAGTACCTTTTCATCACCAGTTGTTGCATTGTGTTTGATGCAGCCTAGCAGGATCCGTGCAACGCAGTAATAATAATGGGATGGGCTGCAGTGGTATGTTGCAACCAAATGACCACAAGGTGAACCCCTCGGGCCCTTTTATTTAATATCCAAATACGTCACCGCAGCACTCATTGTTGCAGACAGCGGCGGGATTCATAGGCTAAAAACACCCCTTGGCAACTTCTCATATTGGGATGTCCAATCCCCAACATAACAGCTTCCAGGTCCATGGAGATAATCTGTGTAACTGCAAATGTATAAAATAGGGGTTTCACAAGTCCATCTGTGGCTGTTTCATGGGGGCGGGCTGGTCTGAAGGTTGCAACATACCTTCTACTGTCCTTAGCTGAATAATGTAAATGAAGCCACTTGGTTCTGAGATGTCACTGAACACAACAATAGTATCCACACCTTTGGATTTCTTGGACCTGCATGCTTCCCTACTCAACCCCTGTACTAAACTGGACTGCATCTTAATGTCAGAATTCAGCCTCATTTGGGATGACCAGCAGGACATTTAGGCAGCTCAGATAAACACCTTCCTAAAGAGAAACTTCCTAAGGTAACCTTCATAAATCCAATGGACAGGGGTCTATCCTTAGACTAGTGCAGAAATCAGTATTAAAGCAATCTCCTTAGTAGGCTGGTCTCTCCACTCCCTTACTCTCTTCTACCTCACTCTCGAAGGATTTGTCAAGTTGTGAGAATGAAATTAGGAAGCAGGCGCATGAGTCTATTTAAATCAGAACATGACCAATTTCTACCAGAAAGTTATGAACCTTTAGCCAGCTGGCAGGTCATTACAACACAACCATGCCAATTTAAGAGATTAAATGGTTCCTCTGAAACTGAAGAGACAATAAATGAGAACATCCACACAGTTGTACAATGAAAACAGAAATTAAGCAAAAAGGAAACTCAGATTGATAATCTTTTCTGGTTTTAACATTCTGTGCAAACTACCACTGCTAACCTGGACTAAAGTGCAGGTGTTCTATACTCTAAACATGGTGGCATTGGCTTCTCCACAAATGGCATCCTACCATACGATATAACAAGTAAGCTTTTGTCAATGAACTTTAAGGAACTGCATCTTCTCATGACTTTTGACTGTTCTCATCGCATTGCGTCAGAGTTTGTAGGAGACAGCAATGATGAGGAACCGCAGCATCATTCCACTAGGAAAGCCATCAGGAAAGCCAAGCAACCACAACTTCCCTACATAAGTGCATGCTCAATGTCACAGTTGCTGGGCAACTGCAACGCTGAGCAAGGAAACAACCACAACGCCGCTCCGTAAACACACGTCCAACGTCACAGTTGCTTTGCAACTGCAACGCCAAGCAATCTCAACGTCGCTTTGCTCCATTTGAGATTTGAAGTTTCCGGGAAACTGTCTTTCTTCGGTGATAAGCACACCTGTGTTTATCTATTTAAAAAGGTGATAAACACACCCATATCTATTTATTTAATATAACTATAAATACAACTATGCTTATGTGTTTACTGCTGTTGCAATCACACCTAGTCTAATACGGTTTGCTGTTCAAGAACTCCTATGTGATTCTCGTAAGTCTGATTTAACACTCATAATTCAGCGATCATCATGTCTGTGATTGCAACCAACGCAATGTATGATGTTGCGTAGTTTATTTCCAAAAGTGAAGGAGTGTTACCAGTATTGAATATGCAGAATGTTACACCATCTCCTTTTTCCCTCACCACTCTGGTGATCCTCCAATTAGGTGGGGAAAATGGGGAAAAAAACATTTTTAAGTTATACAAGAGTTTGTGGCACAAATGTGTCTAGTGAAAGAAAAACTTTCTTATTGTTGCATTGTCTTGGTAGTGAAGGTCAGGAAGTTTTTGAGAAACATCCGGATGTTGGAGATGATGCTCCTGATCTTAATAAATTCAACATTTGTTTAAAAAAAAAAGTTGGATTTGCACTATCTTCCAAAAGTCAGCACTATACTTGAGCGATATCACTTTGGGTTGAGGGAACAAAAACCAGAGAAGAGTGTAGAAGAATATGTCACATCATTGAGGAAGTTAGCTTCTACCTGTAATTTTGGTTCCTCTCTAGAAGAGCGGATTAGGGATCAGTTTATGCTAAGGTGTTGTAGTGACAAAATTAGGCATGAGACCAAAGATGATCCACCGTTACATGAGGTAATCTCCATTGCAAAAAGTGTAGAGCACAGTCTAGCATGTGTGGAAGAATTAGAAAGAAATAAAAGTGCAACTGTGATTAAGGTAGGTGTAAAAGTGGAAGAAAATAAAAGTAAAGAAAGTGATAATAAAAACACACAGAATCAACCTGTTAAAGAAAGGAGTGGTGTGTGTTATAGATGTGGAAATACAGGACATTTTGCATCATTCAAGTATTTCCTGCATTGAATGTGGCATGTAAAGGCTGCAACAAGAAGGGACACTTTGCATTGTGTTGAAAATCATCAGTGAATTCCAAGCAAGATCTTGTTAAATCAGTAGATGATTGTGTTTTTTCAGTTGTTTCCAAATGTGAATTTAAGAGTCATCCTAGAGAACAAGTTCCAGTGGATGACGTGGAAGTTGAGATGATGTTTGATTCTGGAGCTTGGATCACCTTGATATCTAATGAAGTGTATAACAAAGAACTTAGCCACAGGATAGAGTTGAGATATCCTGATGTAATTCCTGGAGCCTATGGTGGACAAACAATAGATCTGAAAGGTTACTTTGAGTCAGAATTGTTGTTCAAGAATAAGTCTATCCGTGGTAAAGTTTATGTCCCTGTGAAATGAGATAGTGTGATAAGTTGGCCTCATCAAAAGGATCTAGGAATTATTCTTGATCCCAACTCACCTACACCTGTAATGTTCAAGGAGGAGTATGTAAGAGAATTAACTGGTGCACATGAATACAAAAATTCTAAAATTTACAACATGACTATTCTGAGTTATGCAAAGAGTTTCCTGAAGTGTTTAATGGTAATATGGGTTGCCTAAAGGGTTATATACATTAAATTAATTTGAAGCATGGAGCCAGTGGTAGCAAAAGTTTGTCCTGTTCCCTTATCTGTGAGAGATGACCCAAAGTCTGAGATTAAGAAGTTATGTGACCTGGGGGTTATTGAACCTGTGGAATCTTCAGAGTGGGTGGCGCCGATTGTCACACAGAAACAATCAGGCAAAATCTGTTTGTGTGTTGATCTGAGGGCTTGCAACAGATGTGTGATAAGTGACCATTTTCCTTTGCCTAATATTTCGGAAATAAATAATTTAAGGACTCCACCTCTGGCCTATAGAGGTTTGGTTGCTATTGACGTAGTAGGACCAGTGCATTCAAGGGGAAGTACTAATTATTTTTCAACATTAAATCGATCAGTGTTCCAGATGGGCAGATATTTGTATTGTTACCAGTATTGAAATAAAGGAAATAAAGGAAAATAACGGAGTTTCTAAATGAAATGTTTAATTGGGAGGGTCTACCCAAAACAATTCTGACAGATATTGGTCCCCAATTTGTCTCATCAGAGATGGGAAATTTCCTGCGTACGCATGGAATCATTCACAAGACATGTTCACTGTACCACCCTGAGGGAAATGGTACTATTGAAAAGTTTAACCCCTTCGCTGCCAGGCCTTTTCCCCCTCCTGTGCCGAGCCTTTTTTTGGCTATTTGGTGCAGTTCGCGCTTAGGCCCTCATAACTTTTTGTTCACATAAGGTACCCACGCCAAATTTGCGTCCTTTTTTACCAACACCCAAGGGATTCTAGAGGTACCCAGACTTTGTGGGTTCCCCAGAAGGAGGCCAAGAATTAGCCAAAATACAGTGAAAATTCCGTTTTTTTCAAAAAAATGGGAAATAGGGGCTGCAGAAGAAGGCTTGAGGTTTTTTCCCTGAAAATGGCATCAACAAAGGGTTTGTGGTGACACCATCACCAGCTTCCCAGCTTTTAGGAACAGGCAGACTTGAATTAGAAAACCCAATTTTTCAACACAATTTTGGCATTTTACTGGGACATACCCCATTTTTACGATTTTTTGTGCTTTCAGTCTCCTTCTAGTCAGTGACAGAAATGGGCATGAAACCAATGCTGGATCCCAGAAACCGCAACATTTCAGAAAAGTAGACAAAATTCTGAATTCAGCAAGGGGTAATTTGTGTAGATCCTACAAGGGTTTCCTACAGAAAATAACAACTGAGAAAGAAAAATATTGAAATTGAGGTGAAAAAAACATCAATTTTTCTCTACGTTTTACTCTGTAACTCTTTCCTGCAATGTCAGATTTTCGAAAGCAATATACCGTTACATCTGCTGGACGCCTCTGGTTGCGGGGATATATAGGGCTTGTAGGTTCATCAAGAACCCTAGGTACCCAGAGCCAATAAATGAGCTGCAACCTGCAGTGCGTTTTCATTCTACGTATACCGGGTATACAGCAATTCATTTGCTGAAATATAAAGAGTGAAAAATAGCTATCAAGAAAACCTTTGTATTTCCAAAAAGGGCACAAGATAAGGTGCTGAGGAGCAGTGGTTATTTGCACATCTCTGAATTCCGGGGTGACCATACTAGCATGTGAATTACAGGGCATTTCTCAAATAGATGTCTTTTTTTACAAACTCTCTTCTATTTGGAAGGAAAAAATGTAGAGAAAGACAAGGGGCAATAACACTTGTTTTGCTAATCTATGTTCCCCCAAGTCTCCCGATAAAAATTATACCTCACTTGTGTGGGTAGGACTAGCGCCCGCCACAGGAGACGCCCCAAAACGCAACGTGGACACATCACATTTTTTGAATGAAAACAGAGGTGTTTTTTGCAAAGTGCCTACCTGTAGATTTTGGCCTCTAGCTCAGCCGGCACCTAGGGAAACCTACCAAAGCTGTGCATTTTTGAAAACTAGAGACCTAGGGGAATTCAAGATGGGGTGACTTGTGGGGCTCTGACCAGGTTCTGTTACCCAGAATCCTTTGCAAACCTCAAAATATGGCTAAAAAAACATGTTTTCCTCACATTTTGGTGACAGATAGTTCTGGAATCAGAGAAGAGCCAAAAGTTTCCTTCCACCCAGCGTTCCCCCAAGTGTCCTGATAAAAATGATACCTCACTTGTGTGGGTAGGCCTAGCGCCCGCAACAGGAAATGCCCCAAAATGCAACATGGATACATCACAATTTTTTAAAGAAAACAGAGGTGTTTTTTGCAAAGTGCCTACCTGTAGATTTTGACCTCTAGCTCAGCCGGCACCTAGGGAAACCTACCAAACCTGTGCATTTTTGAAAACTAGAGACCTAGGGGAATCCAAGATGGGGTGACTTGTGGGGCTCTGACCAGGTTCTGTTACCCAGAATCCTTTGCAAACCTCAAAAGTTGGCTTAAAAAACACATTTTCCTCACATTTTGGTGACAGAAAGTTCTGGAATCTGAGAGGAGACACAAATTTCCTTCCACCCAGCATTCACCCAAGTCTCCCGATAGAAATGATACCTCACTTGTGTGGGTAGGCCTAGTGCCAGTGATAGGAAACGCCCCAAAACACAAAGTGGACACATCACATTTTTTAAAAGAAAACAGAGGTGTTTTTTGCAAAGTGCCTACCTCTAGATTTTGGCCTCTAGGTCAGCCGGCAACTAGGGAAACCTACCAAACCTGTGCATTTCTGAAAACTAGAGACCTAGGGGAATCCAAGATGGGGTTACTTGTGGGGCGCTGATCAGGTTCTGTTACCCAGAATCCTTTGCAAACCTCAACATTTGGCTAAAAAAAACACATTTTCCTCACATTTCGGTGACAGAAAGTTCTGGAATCTGAGAGGAGCCACAAATTTCCTTCCACCCAGCGTTCCCCCAAGTCTCCCGATAAAAATGATACCTCACTTGTGTGGGTAAGCCGAGTGCCCGCAACAGTAAATGGCCCAAAACACAACGTGGACACATCAAATTTTTTCATAGAAAACAGTGCCTACCTGTGGATTTTGGCCTCTAGCTCAGCCTGCCCCAGGGGGGGCAGAAATGACCTAAAATAAATGTGTCCCCCCCAACCCCCCCCTGGGAGCGACCCTTGCCTATGGGGTCGCTCCCCCTGCGTGACATTGGTGCCAAAAAAAAAAAACCCTGGTGCCTAGTGGTTTCTGCCCCCTTGGGGGCAGATTGACCTAAAATCGGCCAATCAGCCCCCAAGGGGGGCAGAAATGGTCTAAATACAATTTGCCCCCCAGGGGAGAAACCCTTGCCTAATGGGTCGCTCCCCATCTCTAAAAAAACAAACAAACAAAAACACAAAAAAACAATTTGCCCTGGCGCCTAGAGGTTTCTGCCCCCCCTGGGGGCAGATCGGCCTAATACCAATAGGCCAATCTGCCCCCGTGGGGGCAGAAATGGCCTAAAATAAATTTGCCCCCCACCCGCCCCGGGGAGCGACTCTTGCCTACAAGGTCGCTCCCCTTGCGTGACGGTGCAAAAAAAAGACCCCTGGTGCCTAGTGGTTTCTGCCCCCCTTGGGGGCAGATTGACCTAAAATAGGCCGTTCTGCCCCCAAAGCGGGCAGAAATGGCCTAAATACAATTTGCCCCTCCAGGGGAGCGACCCTTGCCTAAGGAGTCGCTCCCCATCTCTAAAAAAAAACAATCAAACAAAAAAAGAAAATTGCCCTGGTGCCTAGAGGTTTCTGCCACCCCTGGGGGCAGATCGGCCTAATAACAATAGGCCGATCTGCCTCCGGGTGGCAGAAATGGCCTAAAATAAATTTGCCCCCCACCGTCCCCGGGGAGCGACCCTTGCCTACAAGGTCACTCCCCTTGCGTGACGGTGCAAAAAAAAGATCCCTGGTACCTAGTGGTTTCTGCCCCCCTTGGGGGCAGATTGACCTAAAATCAGCCGATCTGCCCCCAAAGCGGGCAGAAATGGCCTAAATACAATTTGCCCCTCCAGGGGAGCGACCCTTGCCTAAGGGGTCGCTCCCCATTTCTAAAAAAAAAAAAAAAAAAAAAAAAAAAAAAATTGCCCTGGCGTCTAGAGGTTTCTGCCCCCCCCGGGGGCAGAGCGGCCTAATAACAATAGGCCAATCTGCCTAAAATAAATTTGCCCCCCACCCTCCCCCGGGAGCGACCCTTGCCTACAAGGTCGCTCTCCTTGCGTGACGGCGCAAAAAAAAGCTCTGTGGTGCCTAGTGGTTTCTGCCCCCCTTGGGGGCAGATTGACCTAAAATT
Source organism: Pleurodeles waltl (assembly GCF_031143425.1). Lineage (NCBI taxonomy): Eukaryota > Metazoa > Chordata > Amphibia > Caudata > Salamandridae > Pleurodeles > Pleurodeles waltl. The sequence continues at coordinate 1,766,883,218 of NC_090440.1, forward strand.
GTCCAATCTGCCCCCAAAGCGGGCAGAAATTGCCTAAATACAATTTGCCCCTCCAGGGGAGCGACCCTTGCCTAAGGGGACACTCCCCATCTGTAAAACACAACAACAACAAAAAATCCCTGGTGCCTAGTGGTTTTGGCAGATCGGCCTGATAAAAATAGGCTGATCTACCCCCATGGGGGGCACAAATGGCCTAAAATAAATGTGCCCCCCCCCAGGGGAACGACCCTTGACTAAGGGGTCGCTCCCCTTACGTGAAAAACAAACAAACAAAAAAAACTCCCTGGTGTCTAGTGGTTTCTGCCCCCCTTGGGGGCAGATTGGCCTCATAAAAATAGGCCACAGAAATGGCCTAAATATAATTTGCTCCCTAGGGGAGCGACCCTTGCCGAAGGGGTCACTCCCCATCTCAAAAAACAAAAACTAAACAAAAAAAAAGAAATTATCCCTGGTGCCTAGAGGTTTCTGCCCCCCCCTGGGGGCAGAAAAGGCCTTAAAAAAAATGCCTGGTGTCTAGTGGGCGTTTTGACAGCCGGATTGCTTTACAATCCGGCTGCCAAAACGCAGAGAGAGACTTCAAAGGGAAGGAAATACATTTCCTTCCCTTTGAATCCTCTCTGCCTCCTCCCCGTGATCGGAAGAGAAATGCTTTGCATTTCTCTTCTGATCATCGCGCTGGAAGCTGAGCTTCCAGCGCAAAAGAGGAGGCATTGTGATTGTCAGCGCGCGCTCGCATGCTGATGTCACAGGGGGGTGGGGCGGGGTCAGGGGTGGAAGGGGAAGGGCGTCCCCTCACATCCCTGACTTGGGGGGGTGGGGAGGAACCCACAGAGGGAGCGCTAGCACTCCCTCTGGTCTGGGTGCCCAGGACGTAATGGTTACGTCCTGGGCACAGCAGCACTGTGCCGCAGGACGTATCCATTACGTCCTCGGCACAGAAGGGGTTAACAAGAGTGTCAAGTAATGTATCCAGTTGGAGTTAAGTGTAGGAAGGAGTTGGAAGTTCCTAAGGGCATAAAGGTTTTCTTCACATGTAACTACAGGGGAAGTTCCATTTGAAATATTCAGATAGAAAATACCTAACACAACTCTGTCTCCAGGTTGGTTACACTGAGGCAAGAATGAAGGAGTGTCATGGGAAACAATGAGTGGGGGCAAGGAGAGGGAAAAGAGAAGTGTTGAGAAAATAAAACAATATTATGATTCTCGTAAGGGTGCAAAGAGTGTGGATGTTAATGTTGGTGATTTCGTAATGATAAGAAAACCTGTGTGTCCAAGAATTAATCTAAGTTGATGGGTGTACTGAAAATTACTAAACTTTTTGGCAATGCCATAAAAGTAAAGATGGGAGGATTTGGAATCTTAATAGAGTTGTGAGTTTCAAAAAAGAAAACGTAGGAATGTGAATTGTTCTATATCCATTTATTTATTTTTTAGTTTTAGTTTTAATGTGTTATTGATGTATCCAATGTATTTAATTTTGATATTTGTATTTTTTTTAAAATAGGAAGATGTGTGGTATCTTGTAAATATCTTTAATCTAGTTCATAGTGGTATAGTACTCCAATGACATGAAATGGAGAATGTAGAATAATAGGTGTGTTCCAGACTCTAGAATGCTTCTTGGGTCTGGAGGCAGTTGGGAGATGCAGAGAAGTTGTAATGGTGGATAAGATGTTTTGCCACTGAAGAACCTACAAAGCTACAAGAATATTGTATGTTTGTTGCACTGGGCATGTACTTTTAGGATGATCATGTCCTGGTAGTGAAAAACTATTACATTTGTTTTTCACAACTTCAAGGCCTAGCTCTCCCATAGGCGAACATGGCAACTACATTGAAACAGTCTTTAAGTATAGTTTTAAATTTGAAAAAGATAGAAATTTGGAGTTCAGTGTCTCTGTGTTTACAATTTAACATCACAAATTATGGTGAAGTCGGATTTTAAAATGTAAGTTGAAAATGCCACTTTTAGAAAATTGACATGTTATTAATTTAACCATTCTGTGCCTCTGCCTGTGGTGAGTGACAACTGGGATTTGTGCATTCCCTCTAGACAGTCACACACAAAGGGAACTAGGGTGTGACATTTACATCTTTGACCCATCACCAGGTTGATGGTCCTTCCTGGGCTAGATGGGAGGAAGGAGCTGACACACCTGAATAGGGCTGTGCCTGTCTCCACACAAAGAGCTGCATAACCCCCTGTAGAGCGTCTGGAGCCAGGAAAGGAAGGTCAGGGACTTTTTGCACTTCAGAGGCCTCTCTTTGAAGCCTCCCCCATTTCAAAAGATCAACTGGGTGTAATCACTAGACCTAAAATCTCACCACAATCATTACACTTCTGGATCTGAGGACATTCTCCCGGTAAGGACTGCTGTGCTGCCAGGAGAGACAACACATCACATCCATCGCAAGAGGTTCGACACCGCACATCGAGGACATCACTTCAACTGCGTACCTCGATGACGACACATCCCCAGCACTGCGGGGATCAGAACGACCCATCGCATTTGCATTGCCTCCTCGACGCAACCATCCATTCAAGGTACTTTTCAGCAGTCAATGCATGGGTTCTGTAGCCAGCCTTCCCTCCATTGCGGTCATCCTGAACTTTGGATTTACCACAGTCTAGAGTGACCTCAAGTAACCTTTTAAAGTTATTGACTTCTAAGCACTATATCACAGTTTCATCTTTAACAAATAATATCTCAAGTTTTACTTATTGGATGTCTTGTGCTTTGGTCTTATTTTACTCATAAAAATATTCTCTATTTTTGTAAATTGGAGTCTTTTTGTAGTGTTTTCACTGTGTTACTGTAATTTAAGTGTTACACAAATACTTTACATATTGCCTCTTAAGTTAAGCTTGACTGCTCTATGCCAAGCCCCCAGAGGGTGAGCACAGATTAATTTAGAGTGTGTATCGGACTTACTCTGACCAGGATTTTGGTACTGTTTGGATAGGATACATGCTTCTGTCAACTAGAGACCCACTTTCAAACTCCTACCATCCCAACTACTCCATCAACCATCCCACTAGCCCCAAAAAGCAGTGATACATGGAATGAGTTTAGGTTAGTCAGTGAAAGTGAGATTGTGGCATATCGAACGGTATAAATACAACGGAGAGAGATTGTGGTGATCAGGTAAGTGGTTTATTTTTAAGAGGGGCGGGTTTGTTTGATTATTTTCCTTAGGTTTACAGGGTGTTTAAAGTCTCTGGTGGTCATCTTCTACTCTTCTTATTGGTTTTTTTTTCTCTCCTTTCTTCTCTGTTTCTCAGTTTGGCGTTCCCTCTGTCTCTCGGTGGGATCCCGCGAGGATGGACCGGAAAAGAAGGAAAACGCTATGGTAAGTGGGGCGTTTAAATCTGGACGTAGGGTCTTTATACTAAAGGGGAAGGGGGAAAAGGTTGGGGTTGTGCTGGTAGTGAGGTAGGGCAAGGTGAAATACCAGCTTTAAAAGTGCACGGTTTGTGACTTAATTGTGCCGTAATATGTGCTCACTACGATCCCTCCCAGCCCTCCCTTCACTCCTTCCCAGGTCCCTTCCCCAGTGCCCTCTTAATCTCTATATTTCTTTTGGTGTCCCAAAAGGACCGTACTTTAGAAAGCCACAACCCTCCTGGGTCGTGGCTGGCTCCTGGGTGTCCCGTCAGCTGAGGTTCCCTGGCGGTAGCCTCCTTCTCCAGCGCCTCGTCGTTGGTCGGTGTCGCGATGTTTCTCCCCTCTTCCTCCGGTTCGGCTCGGTTTTCTCTCGTCTCTCTCCTCACGGCTTCTTCCGCTCTCTCTCCGCTCGTCAGGACACACGCCTTTTCCACTTCCGCGGCCCGGAAGTCCTCCGGGGTTTCCCCGGCGACCGGGTGACGTGCTCTGTCATCAGAACGCGTTCCCTCGGCAACGCGGGGACGTGGAAATGACGTGTCGGAACCATCCGACACGTCAGTGACCCCCGGCGCCGAGGACGTGATCGGGACTGCCCGATCACACACCCCATCCCAAGAACGGTCCTGCTCTAGGACCGAAGAAGAGCAAGGAAAACGGGACAAATAATCCTCAGGACCCTGTTGAGCACCCGGGACGTGGCGAACCTAAAAGGAAAAAGGCTGCAATTCAAGGAACCACCGCAAAATCCGGGAGTTAGAATCCTTATGGGCGGCCATCCAGGTAAGGGGAGCGTGATCCGTATATAGAACAAAAGGGCGGCCCAAGAGATAATACTGCAAATTGTCCACCGCCCATTTAATAGCCAAGCACTCTCTCTCGATGATGGGATAATGGCGTTCTCGGGGAGGAAGTTTCCTACTGATAAAAACTATAGGGTGATCCCTGCCTTCCTCATCAGGTTGCGACAGAACCGCCCCTAGTCCTACATCAGAGGCATCTGTGTACAAATGATAAGGTTTGGAGAAGTCCGGACAGTTTAATACCGGTTCCTTCATCAGATAGGATTTTAGTCTCTCAAAACTATCCATCTGGAGGTCTGAAAATGGTAACAATCGATTAGGGTGGGATTTGGACAGGAGGTCTGTGAGGGGAGCTGCAAGGGTGGAATATCACGGTATGAACCGTCGATAATAGCCGACTAATCCAAGGAAAGAGCGCAAGTCCTTCTTTGTTTTAGGGGTAGGGGCAGTCTTGATGGCTTCCACTTTTGTGGTTTGGGGTTGTAGTGTACCTTGGCTAATATTGTATCCGAGATAAGATATGTCAGTTTTCCCTAAGATGCATTTCTTGGGGTTGGCTGTTAACCCTGCCTTTGCCAGTGTATTGAATATTAGCTGCAGATGATATAGATGATCCCCCCAGGTCTCACTAAAAATGACGACATCATCTAAATATGCTGCCGAGAAGGTGTGAAAGGGTTTTAATATCCTATCCATTAGTCTCTGGAAGGTAGCTGGAGCTCCATGTAGACCAAAGGGTAACACTGTGAAGTGGTACAGACCTGATTGGGTAGAGAAGGCCGTTTTTTCTTTATCCTCTGGTGCCAGAGGAATCTGCCAATACCCCTTAGTTAGGTCCAATGTAGTCATATATTTAGCTTTTCCCAATTTTTCAAGGACATCGTCTACTCGGGGAATTGGATAGGTGTCAAACATAGATACTTCATTAAGTTTTCGGAAATCGATACAAAATCTGACGGACCCATCAGGTTTCGGTACGAGGACTACTGGGGAGCACCAGGGGCTATTGGAGGGTTCTACCACCCCGAGGGCTAACATTTTCTGTATCTCGTCTTCTATGATCTGTTTCCTTGCCTCAGGAATACGGTAGGGTCGCAATCTGACTATTTTACCTGGGGTTGTTCGTATTTTATGACAGACTAATGAGGTTTTTCCTGGTGTTTCTGAAAACACCTGTGGAAATTGACTCAATAAGGAATATAACTGTTCTTTCTCGGAACCTGTCAACGAACTATTGATAGCGGGCATTTTTGTAATATCGTGTTGGTCCTTAGGAAAGAACTCTATGTTTAGTTCTTTACTGGGATATAAAAACCGGCCCATTTCTATTGAATTGTCACCGTTCTCTGCAACTTCCCATTTCTTTAAGAGGTTTATATGATAAATTTGGGTCTTTTTAGGATTGGTATTTAGTTCAATGAGATAAGTGACAGGGGATACTGCTCGAACAACCCGATAAGGACCCTGCCATCTCGCGAGAAGTTTTTGCTCTGAGGTGGGGCGCATTATTAATACCTGTCGTCTGGCTGAAAGGTCCGCAACTTACTCCCTCTGTCATAATAACGTTTTTGTATCGTTTTGGCTTGTTCCATATTCTGTCGTACCTCTTCCCACAGCCCTTGTAAATGGGATTTCAAGTTGTGGACATATTCCAACAATGGTCTTCCCTCTCCCTCGGCTTCCTCCTCCCAGGTTTCTACCGCCATATCTAAAAGGGAACGGGGTTGTCGCCCGAACACGAGTTCGAATGGGCTATGTCCCGTTGAGGCCTGTTCATGGGTTCTGATAGCGTACAGAACTAAGGGTAATTTTTGGTCCCAATCTCTGCCTGAATCCTTGACTATTTTCTTTAATAGAGATTTGATGGTCCAATTGCAACGTTCCACCAATCCGTCTGTCTGGGGATGATAAACCGAAGTTTTTATTTGGGAAATGCCCAATGTATTACATACTTGTTTCATGAGATTCGACATGAATGGGGTCCCTTGGTCAGTGAGTATCTCTCGGGGAAACCCTATTCGAGCAAACACCGTTATCATTGCTTGTGCAACTGTTTTTGTTGTCATACTTGTCAGGGGAACGGCTTCGGGGTACCGGGTAGCATAGTCTACGATCACCAATATATATGTATGACCCTTAGCGGAATGCACTAAGGGTCCAATTAGATCCATCCCCACCCTGCTGAATGGAATGTCTATGATGGGAAGGGGAAAAAGGGGCGCTTTCCTGGGCCTGCCTGGTTCGGTGAGCTGACACCTGGGACATTGGGAGCAATATCTCCTAATCTGTGCAAAAACCCCGGGCCAATAAAACCGTCGGAGGAGATACTCCTCAGTTTTTTCTCTCCCAAAATGCCCCCCCCAGGTTGGTTGTGGGCTAGTGTCAGAACTTGATTTCTATAGGATTCAGGTACTATTAACTGATGTTTGTGTTCCCCTGCTCGGGTAGTGGTAACCCTATAGAGGAGAATTATTTAACCAGGAAGTAGGGACCCACCTCATCAGTTTCTTCTGTTTTTGCGGAGCTCCAGGCCTGAGTGAGGGAAGGATCTTCTCTCTGTTGATGATGGAAACTTAATGGTGCTGTATGTGTCTCTGCTATAAGTCTTTGGGTTTGTTCCTGGTTTTTATGAGCCCGGAACTGTACTCGCTCATCCCGCTTTTCGCGACGTGAAAGTTTACGGCGGGTTAAAGGACATTCAATGGGGCTTCCCGAAAAAGGAGCCTCAATCCACCACTCCTGGGAGGATTTGGGACTTCGAACATGATCCAGGAGATCTGGGAAATGGTCATAGTCGGTGCCAATGATACATTCCTCAATAAGCTGAGACATAACTCCCATTGGAAGTAAATCCCTGTGTTCTCCCTACTCTACTTCGACTACTTTCAGGGGGTACTGCTCCTTGTCGCCGTGAATACAGCAAATATTGACCCATCGGCTGGTTACCCTATCTATAGGGCCTATTAAGTCTTCGCGAACAACAGATTGGCTGCAACCCGAATCGACGAGAGCACATAAGGATCGCCCATTTATTTTGAGGGTTTGCTTAAATTTAATGTCTCCCCCTCCTGTACATAGGACACATCGTCTGGTCACTCCTATTTCCATAGGTTCACTCCCTTCTAATTTCCCCGGGCACGTACGAGCTATATGACTCCACTCTCCGCAGTTAAAACATTGTGGTCCCTGTAAGGGAGGGCCTTCTCCAAGTCTGCGGGGAACCGGGTTTTCTAACGGAAATTTCAGTGGGATTTTGGGATTGGGTAAAACGGATTTTATGTTGGGTCTGGATGATATACCCCTCACATCGGTGGATCGATGGTATGCACAGGCTAAGTCAATGGCCATGTCCGTATCTACCTTTGGATGTTGTCTTATCCAGTTTTTTGTAGGAGTAGGTAAAGAATCCAAATATTGTTCGAGGACAATTGTTTGTATGACCTCCTCCCGGCTGTTCCCGATAGGCCCCAACCATTTCAGGGCCAGATCTTTAACACGGAAATAAAAGGTTCCGGGTCCTCGTTCGGGCCCCACTTCACTTTCCGGAATTTAACTCGATAGTACTCTGTATCGTGTCCCACCCGTTCTAAGATGCTGGTTTTTATGTCTTTGAAGGGTGTTGTTCCCCCTGGATTCGCTGCTTGATACGCGGCTTGCAAGAGTCCGGTAAGCAAAGGCGCGACGTATTGTCCCCATCTTTCTTCTGGCCATTTAGCAGAAGAAGCGACTCTTTCAAAGTTAGTAAAGAATGATTCTGGGTCTTCTCCCTCCTGATATTTTTGTAACACCGGACTGGGGACATTGGGGTGGACTTTGCTGGCGGCTATTGTCTCTGTTAGTTTTTTCATTGCCGTTTCGTGTACGAGTTGGTTGTTCGCTAGTATCGTAGCTTGACTTTTCAAGGCCGACTGAAGGCCTCCCTGTCCTCTTTTGCTTCTCGTTGGTGGGCTTCCCATACCAACTGCAAGTGGCATTGGCCTTCCGCTAGTTGTTTAATCATATCCTCTAGGGACGGACCTTCACTCATTGTTTATACCGTTCAGTTGCCCTGTGTTGTACCCAACAATCCCACTTCTGACACCACTGTGGCAGATCGAACGGTATAAATACAACGGAGAGAGATTGTGGTGATCAGGTAAGTGGTTTATTTTTAAGAGGGGCAGGTTTGATTGATTATTTTCCTTAGGTTTACAGGGTGTTTAAAGTCTCTGGTGGTCGTCTTCTACTCTTCTTATTGTTTTTTTTTTCTCTCCTTTCTTCTCTGTTTCTCAGTTTGGCGTTCCCTCTGTCTCTCGGTGGGCTCCCGCGAGGATGGACCGGAAAAGAAGGAAAACGCTATGGTAAGTGGGGCATTTAAATCTGGACGTAGGGTCTTTATACTAAAGGGGAAGGGGGAAAAGGTTGGGGTTGTGCTGGTAGTGAGGTAGGGCAAGGTGAAATACCAGCTTTAAAAGTGCACGGTTTGTGACTTAATTGTGCCGTAATATGTGCTCACTATGATCCCTCCCAGCTCTCCCTTCACTCCTTCCCAGGTCCCTTCCCCAGTGCCCTCTTAATCTCTATATTTCTTTTGGTGTCCCAAAAGGACTGTACCTTAGAAAGCCACGACCCTCCTGGGTCGTGGCTGGCTCCTGGGTGTCCCGTCAGCTGAGGTTCCCTGGCGGTAGCCTCCTTCTCCAGCGCCTCGTCGTTGGTCGGTGTCGCGATGTTTCTCCCCTCTTCCTCCGGTTCGGCTCGGTTTTCTCTTGTCTCTCTCCTCATGGCTTCTTCCTCTCTCTCTCTCCGCTCGTCAGGACACACGCCTTTTCCACTTCCGCGGCCCGGAAGTCCTCCGGGGTTTCCCCGGTGACCGGGTGACGTGCTCCGTCGTCAGAGCGCGTTCCCTCGGCAACGCGGGGACGCGGAAATGACGTGTCGGAACCATCCGACACGTCAGTGACCCCCGGCGCCGAGGACGTGATCGGGACTGCCCGATCACAGAGATCATCAGGACTATTGTTAACACTAAATTGCAGATCCCATTCCCATTTGAATAATAAATAATTCAGCTGTGAGATTGAACCATACTTGACTCTGCTGATCAATGCTCAATGGCCAGAGTAGAAATTCCAGACTGTTTGAAAAGTGACAGGTCATTCCCTTCCTGAAATATCCTAAAGCTGACCCAAATGACCTGAAAGACTTCCATCCAGTAACTAGCCTTCTACTGCTAGCCAAAATTAATGAAAACTGTGCCTCATCTCAACGTATACAGCACATCATAGAACAAAGCATGCTAGATAACTTCGTATCAGGGTCTATACCTCCACATAGCACAGCCAGAGCTATACATCATATCATGGGTGATGTGTGGTACCTAGTGATTAAAAGAGTTTATTTCCTGCACATTCTTCTAGACCTATCTAGGGCTTTCCCACAGCCAATCACAGAATCCTTTTAAAATGTCTTTAAGGACATTCCCTGCGTAAACAACAAACTACAGATATTCAAGATGCATGGGTATTTAGATGATCTAACCACTGTTACCAATGCAGTGCTTGAAAGTTCTTCCCCACCACCAATTTGCATCCATTTTACATAGAACTGCTAGCCTCCATTCTATTACAGAAAACATAGCTACTACATCTACAGGGATGCCACTCAGCTGTACCTCAAAGTTTTGTCTCAAACATATATTCTACAATGTGATCAAACCCCCACAAACATTCAAGAATGGCTAGCTTCTAACCACCTGAAATGGAATCCTCTTAAAATGGATGCGATAGCTTGATATCTCAAAATATACTTAATGTTCCAAATCCCAGTTCCAAACCGCCCAGGACTTTCAGGGCGGTCTAACCACTGAGAAAACAATGGCGGGAACCAACAACATAAAGTGAGGAAGCACTCACCTTCTGGAACACACGCACATCTGTAGGCGCCATGGCACGCAAATAGCAAGTCTTTCCAATGACCCTGCCAGCCATTGACATCCAGGACCAGCAACGCTGACAGACACCAGCCGTAAGAACCCCAGCTTAGCACACACTGGCGGAAAGGACATTAGAACACACACACACGCACAGTCACTACACAATCATGTGCAAGGAAAGCCAGGACTAGCTATGTAGCACCGACACCAACGGTGCCATTGTAGATAAATACAATTCGATATTTTTAAATCTTAATAAAAACGACTATTCACAAAATGCCATAAGGGCCAGTGCATGTGTCCAAATGTCCTAGGCACACTGAGCATATGAGGAGTGCCCAACTTGACTCCTGACGGCAATGTGCACACCTCCACTGGGCATGGGTATCAATGGGGCATGCAGGCACCTCAGGGATAGGGGTGGTGGGGGTGTGTGATCAGGGTTTGGATGGGGGGCCCTCCTCTTGTCTGGGAAGGGTAGCAGGGCTTTTGGGGGGGACAGAGAATGGACCAGGGGACGGCAAAAGGGAAAACTCATGTAATAATTTTTTGGGGGGGCAGCGGGTAGGTCTTGGGTAAGGCTTTTGGGAGTGGAGGGAGAGGGGATGGTTGTTAGGTGTGTACGTGGATGTGGTCTGGGTGCTGATGCATGGGTGGATGATGTGTGTGCTGGATGTGTGTTGGGTGGGTGAGTGTGGGCATATAGGTGTACTGGGAGGAGGGGAGGAGACACCGGGAGATGGCAGGGGTGATGTGTGAGTGAATGTTGGGGGTGTGTGTGCAGGTAGAGTGGATGTGCTGCATGTGGTTGTGTTGACTGACGTGGTGCGTGCGGATGTGGTGTATGGGGTGCATGTATGGGGGTCTGCTGTTGTGGTGATGGTGGCAGTGATGGCACATGTGGCTGGACCTGGGACTGATAATGTGGTGTCTGCAGGTGTGAGTGGCGATGTGACTGTGAGGGGGAGGAGATGGGGGAGTCAGTGTAGGGAATGGATGTTGTTGTGTGTGCATCTGAATGTTGGGTGTGTGCATGGCGGTAGTGGCATTTGTGGTGCATGTGATTGCCCTTGCGCTCTGGGTCTGTTGGAGGGGATGCATGCTGGTAGGAAAGTGTGCTTTGGATGGGAAATGGGACAGCGGTGTGGGAGTGGGAACAGGTAGTTGGAGGGGGGACGGAAGAAGAAGGAACACTGGCTGCCGTCAATGAGGAGGCCACCGCCTGAAACAATCTCTGAAGGGCACACAGGGCACCGTAAATGCCTTCCAGGAATGCGTTTGACTGTTGCATCTGGGATGCCAGTCCCTGGATGGCACTCAAGATGGTTGTCTGCTCAACAGAGATGGATCAAGGGTAGCAGGGCTGACTGAGGCAGAGGTGCCTGCAGCAAAGGAGATGTCCACCCTCCCGGGTTAGTGGGCACGGGCAACTGGGTGGGGAGCTACAGGGAGGGCGGTGCTGGTAAGGGAGGTGGTGGACAAGGATGGTGCAGGCATAGGGCCTGAAGGTTCTGCCACCACCAGGGAGTCACCACTGGAGGAAGAATCTGATGATGGTGTAGTTGATCCTGTCTCCCCCGTGGTGCTCTCCTCGCCCTCCATCCCACTGGTCCCCTCGGCTCCCCTGGTATCAGCCTCCTGGGTTCCATGGGATGCAGCTTCCCCACTCGTGGGTGCCCTTTCTCCTTCGCCAGGTGATGCTGATGCACACAAAGAGGCGGAGAGGGAGGGAGGCTGGGACAGTGAGAGACAGGATGGGGGAGAGAGAGAGAGAGAGACAGGGAGCAACTGGTTAGTGCCAGCACAACAGCCACACACGTCACTACAACATACTCAAATGCATTTTCATTACATGCTATGCCCTCACTCACACGTCACTCCAATAACAGACTATGCGTGCCACCACAGTCATGCACGTGTTCCATTTATGCTGACACATTCAATCCTGTACAGGATGAAAGCCATACACTCAACACATGGGTCATGGCTCTTTATAATCACAAGACCTGAACTAAATACCCTGTGGGCGTTTTGAGGCATGCTAGCACAGCCACATAACCCATGTACATATAGCTGTGTGATGTGAAACCTCAGACTTTGAAGACTACACATACACCACATGCCAGCAAACAGCAGATAAGGATATGACCCCAGCCACATTGCTTGGATGGTTGGGAGTACAATGTGTGTGAACTCCAGAAGCAGGGACCCTGTCCACATCAAATACCCTGCTCATCTACTACACAGTTGCCATGTCATCGATACTACTTAGCAGTTAAGTTTACCTCAACTCACATCCTGCACGGCATTTGAACACATGTATGTAGCACATCTGGCCTCTATGTATCCCAGGACTAGTCCGACAGTAGCTACCTAGCACACATTCCAAATCCTTCACACACTTCCCAGGCTGCACCTATCACTCACCACATAAACGAAGTATGAATGTGAACTCACCCCCTTGTGGCTGCTGTGCTTCCCTCAAGTGCCCATCCACCTCAAGGTACACCACTTCCAAAATGCAGGACATAAGGGGGTTCAGGGTCCGATGGGCACCCCTCCCTCATTGGGAGGACGTCCCCAGCTGGGCCTCACTGGGCTTCCTGGCCCACTGTCTCAGGTCCTCCCACCGTTTCCTGCAGTGGTTGCTCTGCCGGGCATGGACCCCCAGGGTCTGCACTTGCTTGGCGATGGCACACCAAATCCTCTTCTTCTGATGGGCACTCACCTGCATGGATGACACGGAGAAAAGGAGACAGTCATGCAGCCTGGCATCTTAGGGACTGCATTAGCCACAACATATCTCATGAACATACGCACATTTCAACAATCCATTTGTCCTCACAGCCCTCGGCCAGGTCCTTCCACAAGTCACTCATCCTCATCCCAAGGCCCCGTCCACATTCGTACCACTCACAGACAGTACAATCACAGTGGCCTCACCTGCTGCCCTGGTGCGCCATACAACTGTATTACAGGGGTAGGACCCCCTCCACAAGCTTCTCTAGTTCTTCTTGTGAGAAGGGTGGGGCCCTATCCCCTGCAGCACGTGGCATCTTGGCTACTAGAATTAGAACACAACAGCACATGCATTGAAGGACTTCTCAGTACGAGTGCCAGGAGTCAAGTGAACATGAGCACATAAAATGGAAGTCACGGCCATCGCAGACGTCACCGCCAGCGGTGATCACCATTGGCTCATGTCTCCCATTGGCAACCATGTTAACCAATGAGGAATTGCACAGCAGTTGTGAAAGCCTACCGCCATGACGTCTTACGCCGGCGGGATTCACTCACTTCATCGGTCTTGTGCATGCAGGACAGGCGGCTGCCATTTAACATAGAGGGGGTTTATGAGGTGAATCATGGATGTTTTACAGTGACCTGTGCACAGCTCCACTGCGTCCACAAAGTCCTTTATGCACATAATGATTACTACTCCCTCCTATTCCCAGGTACGGTGGGAGAATGATGGTGAGGAATTCTCCTGTCTACTGGCTCCTGGTCGATCTTGCCACACTTGAAGAGCGGCACATCATCCAGTGCTATCGGCTGAACCGTCAGACCATCATGGAGCTTGTGAGGCTGTTGGAGTTGGATCTGCAGCCTGCTATTCATCATCCCAATGCCATCACACCCACAGTACAGGTGTTGGCAGCCCTCCACTTCCTTGCCTCAGGGTCCTTCCAAATTACAGTGGGCTGGGCTGCCGCAATGTCTGAGCCCATGTTCAACCATGTCTTGGAGAACATCCTATATGCCCTACTCAAAAATATAGGCAGCTATCTCAGGTTCCCCCAATGTGACCATCTGCCCACTGTGAAAGCAGTCTTCTACACTGTAGAACATGTGCCACATGTGATCGGGGCTATGGAAGGGTCCCACATTGCTCTGGTGCCACCCAGGAGGAGTGAACAGGTGTTCAGGAACCTTAAAAACTTCTACTCACATACAGTGCATGATGCCTACATTCTGTGGAACAGCAGCATCCCACACAGATGTCACATCCCATTACTGGATGCTGAGGATGGTGCAGCTGTGCCAGTGGCTGATGACGGGGACATGGGGAGTGATGAGGAGGAGGATGATGATGAGGATGCAGCTGATTCCAGAGCAGAGCCGATACAACAATACTTCCACTAACATACAGGTATGTGTAAAAGCTATGCAATGTAACCAGTAGCAATGTCTGCCTTGTGCAAGACTGCCACCAGGGTTGTGTGTTCAATGTCGGTTTTGGGTGAGCCCATAACTTTAGATGTCATGCTGTTATTTGTATTTCAGAACTTTTAAATGATTGCTCCCCCTTCTGACACTGTCACATACATTTGTATGACAATGGTCTGCCTGTTACACATGTCATGGCTGTCTATATTGTAATCATGGTAGATAAATACCAGGAAGTAACTGTGCTCAAAGTTGTTTATTTTTATAAGACAAGTGCAAGGGCTGATAAGTGGGGTCATGGTGATGGAGATCATCAGAGTACTTAGCCCACCTGTGGGGAGTCAAAGTCCAGTATGATAGCCATCTGAAAAGGGAGTTATGACAGTGGACAGTCAACAGGGTGTTGCTGTGACACACAAGGGCGTATGTTCTGAAGTGCCTCACTTCCTGGTGGTGGTCTTGGCATCAGTGGAGGCTGGATGTCTGGTTGGACGTCCTCGCTTGCATGGGTGCTCCTCAGCTACAGGGGGAGGGGTGCTGGTGTCCTGTGGCAAGGCCTCTATTCCACTGGCTGCGGCTGATGTGGAGGGGTCAGATGTGATCTGGCTAATGAAAGGGGCCTGCTGGTGGGAGGTGGACTGACGCAGGATGGTTAAGTTCAGTCAGAACCCCTGCTGTGGAGGCCATGGTGGCACTGTGGGTCTGCCACTGCTGCATGGCCTCCTTATGGTTCTCCCTCTGAAGCCTCTGGGTCTCCTGTATGGTAGTAAGGATCTGGGCTATGATGTCCTGGGTTTGGTGGTATGCACCCAGAACTTGGGTGAGGGGCTCCTGGCCAGTCTGATGATGTTGCTGACCCCTCCCTTGGACCACAGATCCCCTCCCACTACCCTTGGCACCCCTGCGCCTCTGGCACAGTGTGCCCACTCCCAGTAGCACCAGGGCCTTCATTGTCTGGGGCGGATGCCCTTGACTCAGGCCCCTGTACTGTGGGGCACACCTTTAAATGAGTGGTCCCTGAGGCACAGGTTTGGGGAGGAGGAGCTAGCTGAGGTGTTGTAGCCACACTGGAGGGTGAGTTTGAAGTGTCCAGGATGGGGCTGCTGGGGGTGAATTGGCTAGTCGCCCCAGATGGCCCAGGCAATTCGTCGTCCTCCAGACATCCACTGGGGCCTTCATCCTGGGGATGGCTGTCTGACCCTGCCATCCTCTGCTGGGTGGCAGTGGCAGGATTAGCTGTGGATGGAAAGGGTGAGAGTTAGGATGTTGATATGTCTTTGTAGTGTCATAGTGTTCTGCTTGCAGTGGGTGGATTTGTTACCCAGGGATGGCAATGATATTTGCAGTAATGCAGAGACTGCATGGTGAATGGGCCTTGGGCCATGCTTTTCATATCATATGTAGTCTTGGGTTTGCTGTTTTACATTGCTGTAATTGCCATAGGTAGTGAAGTGGCGTTGGCTAGCAGTCGGGTGGGCTGTGGGATGATTGTCTATGCAGGTGCTCTACTGTCAGGTGTGAGAGTGACTCGGATCTGGCGTGCGTAGTGATGGATTGTGGGAGTGGTAGTTCAGGAGATTGTGAAGGTTTAGCGTGCATTATGCGGGTGGGTAGGAGGATGATGGGAAAGGGGTGGGGTGGCATGCAGAGTAGGATGGTGGGGTAATAGTGGGGGGTGCAATCTTGTGGATTGAGACAGAATGTGGAGCGGTGGGTAATGGGGAGGCATGCAGGACTGAAGTGGTTAGTGCTCAGGGGGGATGTTGCTTCCTTACCAGAGTCAATCCCTCCAATGATTCCAGTCAGGCCCTCAGAATGCATGATGTCCAAGACCTTCTTCTCCCAGGATGTCAAGTCAAGGGGAGGAGGTGGGGGTCCACCTCCAGTTTTGTTAAGGGCGATATTGTGCCTGGAAGTCATGGAACGGACCTTCCCCCTGAGGTCGTTCCAACTCTTTCTGATGTCCTCCCTTCTGCGTGGGTAGCTTTGACTGCATTCACCCTGTCAACGATCCTCTGCCAAAGCACAGTTTTCCTGGCCATAGATGTTTGCTAGACTTGACCTCTCATCAGTTGTGGCTCGACTGATGATCTCGTCCACTATGACCATCAACTCATTGTTGGTGCTGTGGTGTGACATATTGTGGGGGTGCATGCTATGCGCGTGAGGTGTAGTGCGGGCAGCTGATTGTTGTGTGGGGCCGCCCAAAATGTAAATTAAATGCTCAATGTGCAGTGGTTCGTGGGTCGTGTATCTCTGGGTCGTGGGAGTATTCGCAAGGGTTTGAGGGTGTGTGTATTATAGTGCAGTGAACAGGTGTGTGTGGTGTGTGTATGTGTTTCAGGTGTGGGGTATTTGACCTGTCCAATCTGGTGTTGCCTTCTATTGGTGGTGATTTTCTAGCCCACCGCAGTGCACACCGCCAATGGTTTTCCGCGGTGCATGTTCCGATGTGCTGAAATGTGACTCATAATATGGCGGCCGGAATGGTGTCAGCATGGCATGGGGACAGCCGCTCTTTCGCCATCAGTGGTACTGGCGGTGTTGGATTTCTGGCTGTGTTTCTTCGGCTTGGTGATTGTGACTCATAATACGGCGGCCACTGTAAAGCCAACACTGGCAGGATGTTGATGGGATTTTCCATGGCGGTCTTGCCCGAAGACCACCAAACTCGTAATGAGGGCCTCAGTTTCTAAACTCTGTTGGTGTGCTAAAGAAGCGAGAGATGTCTTTTCTTGGACTGCTGACCGTTGACATAGGGGGAATTCAGACGTTAGGGAACTAGAATGATTGGAATCCCAAAGAGTAGGCATAGCTTATGTTTTTGTCAAGAAAAGGTATGTAATCCTAGAAATAAGTCTCTTCTCTCTTCACACAAATTGTTATAATCCTTTCCTATAAGCTGGTATCCACTAGATTAGCTGGCTTATTTGGCTCCCCAAATACCTGCACAGCACAGAGCTTCATTTAGTCACAGGATAACGTGAACTAGGAGATGGCAGGACTAAAGCTTAGCAGATGGGCCGGTCGCTTGGTTTCTTTTTTATGGGCCTAGTCCGCTAACACCTCTGCCAGTTACAGAAGTGTTGTTTTTATATTGAAATGCTGGTAGATCAATGTGACTGTGTTTGTCCTAAATTCTGAATATTATGTTTTTGTCGATTTTCTTTGTCTAATGAAGAGAATTGGTAATTTACATAAAAAGTGGTTTGACACCACAGTAATGCTCACTATTTTGTCAACAAATTTGTAATATTGTAGTGAATTAATGATTACACTTCATCTAGGTGTGTGAATTTTTCTGTGTTGTTTGTTAAATGTTTATTTTGATGTATCTGTGATCAACATTGATAGTAATGAGCTCGGTTAATGCCCATATGTACCTATCCTCCCCCACCAGATTAGAGTCAGTAAAACCCCTTTTAAATATTTCCCACTACTGGAGTAGATCTAGTAACAACTGTACATATTCCCCACCACAGGAGAAACATTTCTATTTTTAATGAAAAAAAAGCCTAGGAATAGAAAAACCAACCGTTTAGAGAAAGAAATCCATGTGGAACAAGATCCCCTAAAGACGTAAACGTGAAAGAGTATAAGGACACCTAAAGAAAAAGAGACTACCCAACTCCCACCATGAAGAGCCCTCTAAAACACAAGATGAGTAAGTTCCCCAATCAGACAAAGAAACTTGGCCAGTTCTGCCATGAATTGTGCACACATATCAAGGCACACAAGTACCCTTACATGTCCCATACTGTTAGTAACTCAACAATCAAAGGAGCCCACCGTGACAGTATTGGTAAACAACATATTCTATCACTTCCTGATGGATATAAGCGCAACAAAAGTGCGTCTAAAAGAAGGGATCGTGACATTTTCAGTGACTCCATGGACAAGCAGGGGTTTTCAGGCACAGTCATGAGAGTACCCTTCACAAAGCCCATGGAACTAGATGTTGGAGGCAGCCACGTGAAGGGAAAGCTGCTGTACCACCCATCTTCCCCAACTAATCTACTAGGGAGAGATTTCAGGCCAAACTAAATATGACTGTTCAGAACTCTGACAATGGGATGATGATCTGCTCAACCCTGGGGTTACCACCTCAAGGCCCATGTCTCTAACTCACCCACCTTGCACCAGCCAGTCGGTATGAGTGGCACCCATTGACTTGACAGCCTTTACCAATGCAGTCTTCACAATAGTTGCTAACACACTAGGTCTGCTAGGCCGTAAGGTGCAGCTACACAGCAAATTCATGTTCCGCCGGGAGGGTCACCTTAACACAGCACCCCAAGGGTAAGTGTTGCTTTATTTAGAGGCCGAAGTGCAGCCCGAGTACAGGGTCCTGCTGGCCGTGAACAAAACAGAGGCCATGTGGGTATGCATCATCTTCCTCACACTCGAACTCAGTGTATGGGCAGCGAACCGATAAGCGACTGTTCAGCAAATGTCCAGGAAACTTAGAGATTATCTTCACCAACTCAGTTAGGGTCAGGGTTGAGCTGTGGAGTGGAGCCCCATCACCTAGGCCCATATTGGCAGTTGGACAAGAGCAAGACTTGTCGATGGTGCCTCCGCAGCTGTGGGCGGAGTATCCCTATGAAGTAGGGCTCATCAATATTGCAGAGCCAGTAAAGGTCATCGTTTGTGAAGGAACCATCCTCAGTGCCCTCTCTCCAAAGAGGCAAATGACGGTATAGCACCCACAGTACAAGCACTAATTGACCAGGGGGTCTCCCACTCTGATCTTCCCAGTCAAAAAGAGCAAGGGTGGAACATGGCACCTTGTGCAAGACTTGTGCCCCCTCAATGACATCATGGTCCAGGAATTCCCCGTGGTGCCAGACCCCTCCATCATTTTGACCAATATACCTACAGAGGCTTACTACTTCTCTGTGGGTGACATCAAAAAAAGCATTCTTCAGCACTCTGCTGCACCAAGGGAGTCAATATCTGACTGCGTTCCCCTTCCAAGGAGTTCTGCTGCTATACCAAAGGCTACTGCAAGGTTACTGCAAATCTCCCAGATTCTTCAATAGGGTAATGAGGAGGGACGCTGCCAATTTCCAGTCTGAAACAGTATGACGTTGACATCTTGATATGCAGTCCCCCCAAGGACTTGTCATCAGAACGCAATAGCTCTCCTGACTTCACTTGCCAAAAGAGGATAGAAGGTGAAGAAAGGGAAGATGCAGTACTCACAACTGGAGGCTATCTATCTGGGTCAGTAAATATCAGCCACTGGTTGATGGATCACACCGGAATTCAAAGACTCTATCAAAGATATACCACCACCAAAGGCAAATAAAGGTATGCAGAAATTTTTAGGGTTGTATGGCAATGGGTCTTTGATTACACCATGCTCATTGCCTCCTTTTTTGGGCCATGTAAAAAGCAAAAAGTGGCCACAAGAAATTTGTCTGGACACCTGAAATGCACGATGCCTTCGGTAAGCTTAAAATGAAGATCACACGTGCTCCTGTGTTAGGGACGCCAGATTACAGTAAGGAATTCTTTTTGTTCAGCCACAATGATGGGTGAATCATGCTGGCAGTCCCGACACAAAAATCTCTCCCAGGGTGACAAGCCCCTTGTGTCTTACAGTGGGGTTTTAGACTGGGACACTTCTCATGTGAGCAGGTGCTGGTGGCCAAGGCCTTTGCCGAGGACAAAAGCACCCCCATCAAAATGGGGGCTTGGCTGACGATATATGCAGAAAACAGAACACTCTGGCCCTCATTACAACCCTGGTGGTAAATTCCGCTTACCGCCGTGCAGAAGACCGCAAACATACCGCTGCGGCCACGGAATTCCGCTACAGGTATTACGACCCACAGCTCGGAATCCGCCACAATACAGACACCCACACAAGTCCGCCACACCAAAGGTCAGTGATAAACTGGCAATACCAAAACTGACACCGTCACGCCAACAAGAATACGTCCACACTTTCACGACCAACGAATCAACGAGGCAGACTTTCAACCATGGTAAACCATTGGCGGTACACACCGCCACGCTCAAAATACACACACATACACAAAACACCACCACATTAGCCAATTCGAAATACACACACCTGATATACACACCACACCCACACACCCAATCCAATATAAAACACCCACCCACATTACCCACAAACCCTTACTACCAGAAATGTGAAATCAGGCCAGAGAGAGACACTACCTTAAACAACACCAGCATCCACAGACACACAACCCCATCACTTACACAACATCCACACACCTCAAACAACACACAGCAACACATCCCCTCACATATCACAACAGACAGCACTTCACACATCACCCACACCACATCATGGCACCTCAACGACACCCCAGGTTCTCTGATGGTTGAGCTCAGGGTCATGGTGGAGGAAATCATCCGGGTAGAGCCACAACTACTCGGTTCACTGGTGCAGCAGACATCCATTGTCAACGCAGTGAGACAGCATCCAAGAACTAGGGATGACATCAGGAAGAGGTGGAACGACCTACCGGGGATGGTGCGTTCTGTGGTCTCCAGACACCAGATTGCGGTACAGAGGACTGGCGGTGGACCCCCACCTCGTCCCCCACAACTAACAACATGGGAGGAACAAGTCTTGGCAATACTGCATCCTGAGGGCCTCGCAGGAGTAGCAGGAGGACTGGACTCTGGTAAGGCCACTTTTGCTTGCTTTATCCCCCACCCTACCTGCATGCCATCACATACCCCACCCTTACCCCCACACCCATCACCCCAACAACCCACAGATACCCCTCCAACACAACCCACACATCCCAAAAACAAGCCCTGCATGTAACACCAATGCATGGACACCCATCACCAAAGCATGTCCAGTACAGATACCCACACAAACCCCATACCAACTATCACACAAGGACCAAGGAAAGAATGCAAGCACTGGAGTAGAGGGTCACTCACCCATTGCACACGATGGCACACACAGATGCAATAATCATGCTTTTACACCCCTACAGGACCCCTACCCAACGTCACCGGACATGAGGTGCCAGACATATCCAGTCCCCCCACAGAAGAGACCTACAGTGATGACAGCAGCTCTGCACAACTGGATCAAGATGACCAGCCCGGCTCATCTGGGACCTCTGGACAGCCGGTTCCCCTGACACAGTCACAAGCCACCACAGAGCCTGCCCCCTCAGGAAACACCAGCACAGCACCCACCCAGGGGGCCCATCCCTCTGTCCCCAGGACACGTCAATCAGCAGTGTGTCCACCACTACGGGGAACCCAGGCAACCACACTAACACAGGACAATCAGGAACCTGGGGGCAGTGGCAGTGGGCACACAGTTCAGGGGACAGAGGCACAGGACAACAGGGAAGCTGGGATGACTGCTGTGCGACAGGGGAGGACAGGCCCAGGGAACCCACTCTCCACGAGGCCCTCTCCAACATCATTGGAGCTTACCATCATTCCCAGGAGACAATGGCAACTGTACTGGCCAAGTTTCTGGAGACCCAGCGGCTGCAGGAGGAACACTACCTTGGGATCAGGGAGGACTTGAAGTCCATTAACAAACACCCTGGTCACCATTTCAGGGGTGCTGGCAGACCTTGTCATTACCAGGAGGGACACAGTTGCACAACAAGGTGCCCCTGACACTAGTCTGGACGAGGAACAGTCCTCCACCTCCGCATGTGCTAGTGGACAGGAGGCACAGCCACAGGAACACAACACCAGCACCCCACCCCCTGCAGATGGAGAACTACCACGCAAACGGTCCCTGAGATCCGGGAACAAGAAGGAGAACATTGCCAAGACCCCCACCAGGAAATGAGACCCCCCTGAATGTCACCCTTCTGTCCCACTTTGTCACCCTGTCCATCCTTAAACTGCCATTGCTCCACTTCCAATGCCCCTTTGGACAATGCACCTGTGAAACAAATGGACTGGACTCTGCCATGGACATTCCTCCACCATCCCCCCAGCCCATTTTTACAACCCCCTCCACTTATTAGCAAATAAATAAACACACTTCAATCACAAAACAATCTGGAGTCAGTCTGTGCTTTCACAAATGTGTACTTGCAATAACCATGGAATATAGCAATGTCAATTTACTTGTGCACATACCGATGTAACACAGCTGTAGGCCAGGAGGAAATATAGCAGAGGGCACAAAGTGGGACCCACATCTGTGAAATGGAAAGGCAAATTGACAAGTCAGGGTCCATACACTGAGTGAAAATGATAGACTTATGCTAGCTCCAACAATAGTATGAGATGTGTGAGGCAGTGACATCTTCTTACCTGTGTCTCACTGGAAGTATTGCATGATTATGTTGTTTCGGTTGTCGATATCCTCTTCTTCTGCCTCCTCTTCTTCACTATCCACAGGCTCCACAGCTGCCACAAGACCACCAGCTGGCCCATCCTCCTGCAGAAAAGTCACCGGCCGTCACAAAGCCAGGTTGTGCAGCATACAGCAGGCCACAATTATCTGGCACACCTTCTTTGGTGAGTAGTATAGGGAACCACGAGTCATATGGAGGCACTGGAATCTGGCCTTCAGTAGGCCGAAGGTGCGTTCGATCACCCTCCTAGTTCGCCCATGTGCCTCATTGTAGCATTCCTCTGCCCTTGTCCTGGGATTCCTCATTGGGGTCAGTAGCCATGACAGGTTGGGGTAACCAGAGTCACCTGCAAATATCGAGGGACAACTGTTAGACACACACTAATCCTTAAGGACAACCCCATACCCAGACACCTATTCACACTGTATTGGGTCCTTGGCCTCACCTATAAGCCACACACGGTGCCTCTGGAGTTGCCCCATCACATAAGGGATGGTGCTATTCCTCAAAATGTAAGCGTCATGCACTGAGCCAGGAAACTAGGCATTCACATGGGAGATGTACTGGTCTGCCAAACACACCATCTGCACATTCATCGAATGGTAGCTCTTCCGGTTTCTGTACACCTGTTCACTCCTGCGTGGGGGTACGAATGCCACATGTGTCCCATCAATGGCACCTATGATGTTGGGGATATGTCCCAGGGCATAGAAGTCACCTTTCACTGTGGGCAAATCCTCCACCTGAGGGAACACGATGTAGCTGTGCTTGTGTTTCAGCAGGGCAGAAAACACTCTGGACAACACAGTAGAGAACATTGGCTGGGACATCCCTGATGCAATGGCCACTGTTGTTTGAAAGGAACCACTTGCCAGGAAATAGAGTACTGACAGGACCTGCACTAGAGGGGATATCCCTGTGGGATGGCGGATAGCTGACATCAGGTCTGGCTCAACTGGGCACACAGTTCCTGGATTGTTGCACGATGAAGTTTGTATGTGACTATGATGTGTTTCTCTTCCATTGTCAACAGGTCCACCAGGGGTCTGTACACCGGAGGATGCCGCCATCTCATCACCTGCCACAGCAGACATGCCCTATGGAGGAGAACAGCGAGCAGAGAGTCAGCCAACACTGAGGTGTCACAAAATGTCGTTTGCAGAAATGTATTAATCCGAAATGTGCCTGTAACTGTGTGTATTCCAGGCCTAGATAGGTGTGACGCAGTTATTATTAAGGCCTTGTGGCCCCCTGAAATGGCGGCTGCCTGACCTGTAAGGTGGGACAGGGGATATGAGGTAACTACGCTGGCGTTGTACACTGTCGCGGTGGGCGGTCAAAGACCGCAGAGCAATTCAGTATTGGTTAACATTGGACCCTATGGGTCCGAGGAGCCAATGACGATGTACGCCGGCGGTGACGGTACACACTGCCGCGGACGTGACCGCCAATTTCTGTCTGTTCACTCACTTGATACCTGACCTTCAACAGGAGAGGACCTACACTGCAAGTGCTGCTGTGACCTGTGTCTGGAAGCAACAATGGCTCATGTGTCTGGGGAAAGGGCCCCTGCCTTCACTTCGGGGGAGTTGGAGAAACTAGTGGCTGGGGTCCTCCCCCAGTACATGCAACTGTACGGTCCTCCAGACAAACAGGTGAGTACACTGTGAGCATGCTGAATGGGCAATGCCTGCTTTGAGTGGTGTGGCCTGAAGATACATGGGGGGGGCTGAGGCCTACATGTGCGGATGGTGAGTGTATGCGCGTCATGGCATGGGTGGGAACTGGTGGGCAATGAGTATGACGGTCCGGCCGGGTGAGTAATGTCCTTTCCCCCTGTACCATTCCTCTAGGTCAGCGCCCACCAGAAGAAGGCTATTTGGCGTGCCATCGCCAAGGAAGTCCGGACCCTGGGGGTCTACCACAGACGGAGCAAGGAGATGGCAGAGACCCAGCTGGGGATGGCCTCCCAACATGGGAGGGGTGCCCGTCGCACCATGACCCCCCTGATGTCCTGGATCCTGGTGGTGGCCTATCCGGAGTTGGATGGGCGCTTGAGGGCATCACAGCAGCCACAAGGGGGTGAGTACACTCATTCAGCTGAATCTGCATGCATTATGAGGTGTCTGGGCGGGGGAGGTGGGCAGTGGGTTCCGCTAGGCCAGGGCGATCTTGGTAGGCAAGGTCCCTTGTGAGGCAGGCTATGTGGCACCCCAACCCTACTAGTGGTAAGAGCCATCTACACCTAGTCAGGCTCCTGTGACTTCCAGGTGTGCAGCAATTGGGCTTAGGCCTCGTACCCCATGGGCATGTGAGAAATCTGGGAACTATAAGTGCATGTGTAGTGCAGAGGGCTGCTCAATGTCTGTTGTGTCTTCCAACGGTAGTTGTGTTGCATGCACCTAACATGTCTTTCTTCTGTCTTTACCTCCCCTTTTTTGTGGTCTCCCAGTTCTGGTGTGCAATAGCATCATCAGGCGGAGGAGCATTGGCACCGGAGCAGCAGGGAGCTGCATCCCACTTGACCCTGGAGGGTGAAGCTACGGAGTCTGAAGCCACCAGTGGGAAGAAGGGCGAGGGGAGCTGCACGGCGGGGACAGGAGAAGAGACGGGCGACAGCGACTCCTCCTCTGATGGGAGGTCCCTTGCGGTGGCGGGCCCCTCTGTGCCAACTGCATCAACAGGTACAGCCACCACCCCCCCCACCAGCACCGCCCTTCCAGCAGCCCCTCTGCGTCTGTCCCGTGCCTGCTCACCCAGGAGGGTGGGCATCTCCTTCGCCCCAGGCACCTCAGGCCCTGCCCCAGTCAGCCCTGCTGCCCTCAGTGAAGAGGCTATTGACCTCCTGAGATCCCTCACTTTTGGGCAGTCTACCATTCTGAATGCCATCCAGGGTGTTGAGAGGCATTTGCAACAAACAAATGCATACCTGGAGGGCATTCATTCTGGCCAGGCAGCCCAACAGAGAGCATTTCAGGCTCTGGCCTCAGCACTGATGGCAGCCATTGTCCCTGGGTCCAGCCTCCCCCTCCAACCTCCTCCACCCAGACCCAATCCCCTGTACCTCTGCCTATCCCAAGCACACCATCAGACCAGCATGCCCACACATCAACACACAAGAGTGGCTCAGGCAAACATAAGCACCACACATCCCACAGGCACTCACAAAAGCAACATACCCATGCACACATACCAACATCCACTTCCTCCACTGTGTCCGCCTCCTCCATATCTCCCTCCTCCCTCCCAGTCTTGTCTCCATTCACACCTGCATGCACTACATCCTCAGCCACTACCCCCATCACCAGCACGCCCATCACCACACACTGCTCACGTGCAATCACTACCCCCACTACCATTCACACGTCCCCTGTATCCTCTACCAGTGTGTCTGTGAGCCCTCCTCCCAAAGTACACAAACGCAGGCACACACCCACCCAACAGCCATCCACCTCACAACAGCCTCCAGCCCATGCACCTTCACCCAAATTCAGCAGACGTACACCTCCTACAACCACTACCTCTTCCTCCACTCCCAAACCCCATCCATCTACCTGTCCCAGTGTGTCTAAAAAACCTTTCCTGGCTAACATTGACCTCTTCCCTACACCTCCTCCCTGTCCTTCCCCTAGGGCCAGGCTTTCCAGGTCCCAGCCCAGCACCTCAGCCACCACATCCCCAGGCACAGTGGTGCCAGCAACTGCGGGGTCATGGAGTGCACCAACCATCAGGGCTGCCAGTGTGCCACGTAGCGAGGGCAAGGACAATCTGCCACCTGCCAAGGTGAAAAAGGTGCCCACATCCCAGAGGTAGAAACCGAAACCATCAGCCACCAAGGGGTCAGCGAAAACAAAAAGGGATAGTGGCAAGACAACTGCGGCACCATCAACGGTGGGGAAGGGCCAAAAACAGAAGGGCAGGTCAGGAGAGGGCATGGTGGCACAGACTGAGAGACCAGTGTCACACCTTCTGTTCACGTCCACAGCAACCTGTGCGGCGGTGAACACCGCCACCTGCACCTCCTCCAGCATGTCTACAGCTGCTGCGACAGTCCCCAGCCTCTTCCCCTGTGGGCAGCCTTCCGAGGCTGCAGGAGACATCCTGCTTTCTCCCTCAGCAGGTGCTGACACATGCCCCGCCGCCAGCCCCGCCGCCACAGACCCCGCCGCCGCACGACCACCACAGACCCCGCAGCCAGCACTGCCATGACAGACATCGCCGCCAGCACCGCCACGACAGACACCGCCACCAGCGGCCCCACGACGTCCTCGGACAGTGGCACCACCATTGACATGCCTACCATCCCCAGTGGTCAGTCGTCCGAGGCTGGTGGTGAGTTCCAGGACCCTGGGCAGCTTTCATGAAGCATTACTGTCATCACTGTTGGTACCTGCAGTTGGAATGCGATGCTGCAGCAGTGTGGGGTATGTCGCTGCCTCCATGGCGTATCATGCTACCTGTACCTCGCCAATGTCGTGCCACGCACTCCCAGGTGAGTGAATTGTACAGGCCACACTGCACGTGGAGCACTCTGGGCACCAGGCCCCCTCCAGAACCAGTGGAGAATCACATCCACTACTTCAGTCCTTGGCAGGATGAAGCACTCTGGGCACCAGGCCCCTCCAGAACCAGTGGAGAGATACATTCACTACCTCAGTCGTTGGCAGGATGAAGCACTCTGGGCACCAGCCCACATCCAGAACCAGTGGAGAATCACATCCACTACCTCAGTCCTTGGCAGGATGAAGCACTCTGTGCACCAGGCCCCCTCCAGAACCAGTGGAGAGATACATCCACTATCTCAGTCCTTGGAAGGATGAAGCACTCTGGGCACCAGGCCCCCTCCAGAACCAGTGGAGAATGACATCCACTTGAGAGACTGTGGCTTTGCACTCCCCAGGATAAAGCAGTGGGCAAACCACCCACTAGAGAGACTTGAGAGACTGCGGCTTTGCACTCCCCAGGATAAAGCAGTGGGCAAACCACCCACTGGAGAGACTTGTGAGACTGTAGCTTTGCACTCCCCAGGATAAAGCAGTGGGCATGGAGCCCCCTCGTGCAGCAGTGGCATTGTGCGTTCATCTGGCTGAGGTGCCCCCCTCCCCTTCCCCCTGAGGTGCCTGTTTCATTTCGATCTGGTGCCCCTCCAGTGCTCTCTCTGTTTCCAGTCAGGTATCTAGTGTGGGCTTCGCCCATGCATTTTAGGCCCAGTGGCCCACGGGCAATGATTGGTACACTATCCGGACTTGTGTAGTTGGTGTACATAATTGTATTTACTGGATTTTGAACTTTGATAATGAGATTTCGCATGATTACATTAGTTCAAATCATTTCCTTTTGTCCTTGCGTTCGTCCAGGGGGTGTGTGGGGGGGTGTATGTGTACTGTTGCTGCATGTATGTGTGTGTATGGTGTTGTGGGTGAGGGTGGGGGTGGGGGTGTTGAGTGTTGCGTGTGTGTGTCACTCTCTTTTCCCTCCCCCCTCCCCTATGTGGTAGGTGCAGTACTCACCGTGGTCATCGCCGCCGTCTTTGGTGCTCCTGATAGAAAAAAAGGAAGACCAGCATCGGCAGTATCTGCAATTCGGGCTCCATGGCATCCTGGTTCCTCATGGGGTGTGGAGAGGTGAGTGTTTTCCCTTCTAGGTACTGTTTCCGTCGTGTTTTTGTTCCCATTGGTTCCGCCCCGGAAAAGGTGGCGGATAGGCCTTATGTGATATGGTTGATGGTACATTGTCTTCCGCCTGTCTGTTGGCTGTTACCGCCGTGGTGTTTGTTTCTACCGCCGTGGCGGTCGGAGTGTTAAAGTGGCTGTCTATGTTTGCGGTTTCCGCCATGGTCATGATTCCATTTTTTTTCCCGCCGGCCTGTTTGCGGTATTACTGCCACTTTAACACCGACCGCCAGGGTTGTAATGAGGGCCTCTGTGTTTGAGGTGATTCAAATGAACAAGAGCACGCCGACTACGAAATGAGTTCCGAGCTATGAGTTGATTCTTTCCAGTGTGTCGCTGAAGGTATACAGTGCCATCTAGTGAACCCAGCTACCTTCCTAGCCCACGAGGTTCAGGAGGGGGAGGAGATCCATGATTGTGCGACATACACCCTCAAGGGGATCAGCCAGGCAGGGAAGAACCCAATCCCAGACAATCAGGCAGTATTCATCGACGGCTCCTCCACGATTGATCAAAAGACAGTGGTGAGGCACACGTGGGCAGCAGTAGTCATAGCCCATAGGCACCTTCTGAAAAGCTGCAGGTCATCAAGCAGCTAACTTTCCTCCCCCACCTCTCAGCGCAGGTGGAAGAACTGACAACACTAATTTAGGCCCTCAGCCAAAGCACAGGTAAGACGGTAACAATATATTTCTACTCGGCCTATTCCACCACCAGGGTGCACACAAGCATAGGAAGGTGAAGGAGAGGGTTCATGAAGTCAAACACACACCCGTCACACACTGAGACCTCCTATAGTTACTGATCAATGCACTAACCATGCCCAAAAGCGGGACCATGGTGAAATGCACTGCTCATACTGTGGCCGAGGATTTTGTATCCCGGGGAAATGTGCTGGCTGACCAAACTCAAAGACAGCATATTGTGCCATTGAGGAGGCTCGGTATTCCGTGTACAACAGATTTTGGAGTTAGAATCCTCCTCTGATAAGCCTTACATGGAAACTGCAAGCTTGTACATGAGAGAGATGGAGGAGACTGTGTTGCATAAAAAAAGAGAACGATGAGCAGCCAGGGTGTGCACCAAAACAGCACACAACCTCATATACAGACACACACCAACTGGGAAGCCTGTTAAGCCACAGAACCTGGTCAACATAGCTCTGCACTAATTATACTTACCTACACACAGCCAAAAACAACATGATGGCAGAACTTCAAAGCAAATGGTTCATTCCTCACCTCTCCAAAACAATAACAATGTATTTGAGCAAATGCACCCTCTGCCAACTGTATTCCCCTAAAACTACTCTCAAGATCATATTGCAGTCATCCCACGGCCCCTTGGGCCTTTCAGGGCATTCTAAATCAACGTTATTGATATGATTGATTGATGTGCTACCAGTACCTGATCGTAGTGGTCTGCCCCTATTCCAGGTGGATCGAAGCCGGTCCCTGCATACGCTGCTATGCCTAGGCAACAGAAATGTTCCTGGTCAGAGAGGTAATACCAAGGTGGGGGTGCCAGATGTCATCCGGTTGAACAATGGAAGGCACTTTGTTAACTCCATGTTTGACCATGTCTGTACCCTATCAGGGATCACACATAAACTAGCCTCCATTTACCACCCCCAGAGCAACAGTATCGTTGAAAGGCTCAATGGTCTGTCGAAAAGCAAAATGAGTAAAATTAGCACCAGCCTCAACAAGAAATTGCTCCACTGCTTGCCCCTAGTCCCTAGTCTTAGTCACACTAAGAAACACACCCAACAATGATTATCACCTCTCACCAAACAGCAACTTGTAGACTGTTGAGGACACCTATCCAAAAAACGCAGTCCAAATTAAGTTCTGAGGATAGCTTTTAAGCCCTAGAGGACAAGATGCATCTGTAGCTCTCAGAACTAAAAAAACACAGCCATGTTCTTGTCCAAACAGGTCACTCATTGGAACGCCAGGTACACCACCATCAAGCTGCCGTACCAAATACCTCAACCTGGTCATGAAGTTTACATTCCAAACTTTGTCAGAAAGTGGAAGCAAGCCCAATTCAAAGGGCCCTACCTGGTAATATCTGGCATGCCTGCCACCCTCAAGGAGGAAGGGAGAGATGCATGGGTCCACCTTTCCAATTTGCAGCTGAAGTCTGCCATTACACAACCACCATAAGCTACACCACCCAAGTACAGACAGTAGTCAAGAGGTCTGGAAACACGCCCAAGAGCCTTACGAAGAAGTCCAAAACTAGCCTGAAGGAAACATTAAGAAAAGGGCGTACTCAAGAAACCTGGCACCACTTGGGAGGGTCATGTAGAGTGCTGCATGTGGGGACCAGAGAAGTGTGCACATGACCTCAGGGCCCATTGCAACTGCTGGTCTAAGCTCTGTACGTCACACCTCCCCTTTCACTTTCCTCTCACATGTGCAGGCCAGAGAGCCCTGCCCCAGTCTGATAACACCCCCATGCATCCACTAAGGTACAGAAGGGCTGGCAGCACCAGCAGAACCCCAATTAAGGTTAGAAACTACCCGATCACACATACCCCATTAAACCTGCACTTGGTTAGGCATGGAGAAAAGGGAAAGGAAACCTGACGATGTGAAGAGAAACAAAAAAAAAGAAAGATGTATAAAATAAAATGTACATAAAACACTATTTTCCTCCATAACAAAGTATCTCAAATGTGGCCATCCCCTCGAGCCTCACCAGGAACATGGGAAACATAGACATGCTCACAAATTAATTTGGCAATGCACAAAATGCAATGTTCTTTTCTCTAGTGACATCTTGCCAAACAGGTTTGCAGTTGAGCAGCTAAAAGTGCACTACTGCTACAGTGGACCAACATCTTCTAAGCAGTCGCACCACCAACAGGATAGAGCACAAAAGACTGGACACAAAACAAAATACTTTTTTGCAAGAAAACTCTCACATTAAGAGCTACAATACACTACAAGGACTTTCTGCATCCACATTACCAACGGGATCGCATACAACACCTTGCCCCAAAGACTTATTCAAACATTCCCCAAACTCTTTCACAAAGAAGACCAGCTGTCTCATCGCGAAGAAGAGGTTGCCTCTTCATTTGAAGCACTTGGAAAACCAAAGATGTTTCCTAAGTTATGTTCAATTCTGCATTTTTACCTTCTCACCATCTTTGAGGTGGTCCCGACCTGTAACCACCCAGAACCCGCAAGCAAGGCTTTTGTACCTCTGCCACCATACATAGGTGTTGTCTCTGATGCCTGCTATCCCAGCTGTTTTTGCCCTAGGTTACAGCAACTAACTGCTGGTTGTGGGACCCAGAGGGCTCCTTCCTGGGCAGCAAGCCGCAAGATCCAGGGCTGGGGAGTCACCAGACTGGCAGGCCCAGATGATTCCAGCCCCATCTCAGGTCGGTGCTAGGGTTCCCCAAGTTCGGCCACCCATCTGTCCCATTCAGATATTCAAACCCAGCAGCGCAGCGATCATATACTCCAACTTGTCCAATAGAGCGATAGCGTGCTCTTTGGTGACTGGGAGGTTCATAGTGGTCCTGGACAGGGACACCACCAGTAGGGGGAAGGAAAGAGTTTCTAGCCTTCCAGGTCCAATGTACAGGGCGGAGTCATGGTGTACACTCCCCCAAGGTATGCCCAGGCAACAGAAGAGATGAAAGAAAGCTCCCCAAGGAGAGTCACATACAGCACTGAGTGAAGGAGGCAGCCCAGGTGGGAGGTAAAAGAAAGGCGTAGGTTGAGGAGAGAGAGAGACAGAGAGAGAGAAAGAGAGAGAGAGAGAGAGTGAGAGAGTGAGAGATAGAGACAGACAGAGATAGAGAGAGCACTCGCCTGGGAAGCACAAAAGGAGAATAGACTAGCACACCCTCCCCCAAAGGAGAGAAAAGCTAGGCCCCGGGTTCCACGTGAAGAGGAATCAGAAGTAGATCCCAAAGGGAGGCCCCAAATCCCACCAGATAGTCAGCATAGGCAAGGGGAGAAACAAGAAATAAGAGATCAAAGTAGCCTAGTCAAAACCCAATTAAGACATAGAAAGATGCATAATGGCACTTTTAAGCATGCCCGAGGAGAGCTGAGGTGAAGACATCTGCAGATCACCCCAAACATACCGGTCAGACAAACTGACCTCTTGAAAGTGTCTAGAGAAGAAGGTGAGGCCCTTGTGTGACAATTTGCCACCTGCTGGCCCACTGGACCAAAAGGAAGGGTCAGGATGATAGACCCTGGCTGGAGGAAGTATCTTTCGAACCAGAGAACATGGCCATTGCAGAAGACTGCATCTGGCATGGAGGGGGAGATCCCAAATGGAACTTCCACTACATGCAGAAATGCCTGAGAAGAATGGGAGTGCTATGTTGAGGAAAAATCAGCAGAGCTGCTCCAAGCCAAAATATGCCAGTTATTACAGAAGGGCAATTTAGAGACCATTTATGTGCCATGGGCGCATATGGACAAAGAAGGGTTCAGGACCAAACTGCCTGCATTGATGGACGGGCAGAAAAATGGATCTCATGTTTTGGGAAAAACACTGTAGGAATAAATCTAGCAATAGGTGATGTCAAGAGTCTGCTCAGCAGCCTCGTTGGAGAGCAGACTAACACAGTGTTTTCCCAAGCCTGCATCCCAGCAGTCACGCTGACTAACATCAAGCATGAAGGGGCCACATTCAGTTCATTCAGACACCAGATGTGGACAGCCCTGAAGGAATGTTCCCTGACTGTCCAGATGTATGAGGATTGAAGGTGGAGAGAATGAAGCTTGGGGAAACCATGACTGACTTTCTAGACAGAATGAGGGAACAATGGGGACAAGAGACAGGGCAGCCATCAGCCGACACAGGCCTTTATAACATCCTCAAAAAAGGGGTGTCCACCGAACTACAGAGTGGACTGGACAGCATAGTAGGATTAGACTCCAAACTTTGGCAGGAAATACGGGCCTACATACTACACAACTACAGAAAGAAGCAGGAAAAGGACAGCAAAAAGCAGGAGAAAGCCCAGAGAGAAACCGCTACGATGGTCCAACATAAATCAAAAAAGACCACTCTCAAAGGAGCTGCATTGGCTACAAGCGTTCAAATGGGACCAGTCTTGAAGGGAGCTCCGCCTCAGAACCCCAGAGGGTTTCCACCCAGTCCTAACGGCAGAGGTCAAGAAGGCTGGCAGCAGCCAGACCTCAGAGAGTGCTACTATTGCCGCAGAATGGGCCATATGGACGACCGATGCTGCCTAGCGGCATATCATTAGCAAAGAGCGATAAGCCTATGCCATTCCCTGAAAAATCCCTGATCCACAAAACCAAGCCCAGTTAAACTGAAATGCATCCTATATTTAGCCACAGAGAAATAAGGCAGACAACCTACCACTACAGCATGGACCAGGTGGTTGGCCAAACACATGGCAAAAGCAGACTGGGAACCCAGTTCGGCAAGGACTGGGCCACAAACACGGCAGGGAGGGCAATGCCTTTACAGAATCACAAAATCCAAACATGCAGGTAGCCCGAAAAGAGTAGTGACAACATTAAGAGAAAACACATGCCTTTACTTGCATTCAAGAAGAACTCGGGCTGCTCTATGTTTTTTTCTGATCTGGAATCTGCACTAGAGTCCGCTACTTGGCTGTCTACAGGGGCCTAGGGCCACTCTGCTCTGGTCCCCCAGGGTGGGGTAGGCTGCCCATGTCCCGGTGGAAAAGGCAGTCTGATGTGGGGGCTGGGTGCCCCCCCTAACCAGCACATAAAAGCAAACATCCAAGTCCCTTTGTCCAAGTCCAATTGGGATGGTTCCAATAAACAGATCAAACCGTCCCCATTCAAGGACATGTAGCCAGGGACCAAAGTTCCCACATGGTGCGTGGTCCCAATTGCAGTACCTCCAAAACCAGTAGCCTGCAGCTAATGGAGATCCCCTTTTCAATTCCAAAATGAAGCAACGTTCATGTGTCAGGAGCCAGGTTTCCCACGCACTTGGGATAATGGTGTCCCCATAAAGCTCGGACGTCCACCCACAAATCCCATAGATCACAAAACAACAACATGGCACCAAATCAGCAGGAAAATTTACCAGTGCAATCAGCCGTCCCAGTTCATTACCCGTATCAGGCAAATTTAGAAGAGACCTGGCCACACACCTGACTCCCATCGTAAGAAATTGATCTGCCTCCACCTTTCCCCAAAAGTCTTCCAAATGTCCAAAGACTGCTTGTCAAATCATGTCCCTCCAAAACAACAAAAGTAGGGTATCACTGGGTAGATGTCCCTGGTCCCCGTTGGGTGGCAGACTCAAAAAATCCTGGATCCGAGAGAGAGGGGGGTAGCAGGAGGGGAAAGGATTCTGTAAATGACCATCACAGCACCATGCAAGGTGCATGAGTACGCTCACCGCCAAATCCGGCCTGTCAATCAGATCACACAAGTCCTCGCACATATCGTCCAAGGATGCAATAGGCCCAATTCCAGACATTGCTGCATAAAAATCACACAGGGGTCACAGAGCACCTTTCCGACCCCCTCCAGCACACTGCAATAAAAACAACATCACATGAAGATCCATGGAGGCGCTCAACAACACGCAAACTGTAGCCCAAGATGAAGTTTCCAGAAAAAGGGCATAGTCAAGATGCCGGATTCTACTAGGGGGACCCTCATTGCACGTCACGTGAAGGGACTAACGGAGCATACATCGGAGCACTTTCTGATCACCAGCAACCCCCGAATCGAGACAAGCCCCATTCTTTTCACATTGTTCCACGCACATGTAGGTCAAAAGGTTCCATCTGGTTGGGGAAAATAGTTGGGAAAAGGAATAATCTAAGGAAGATCACCCATAGAAACACTCTCCTCTGTCATGGTGAGAGGAGAGGACCAAAAGGCCCACAAAATAGAACTCATGTGATCCATAGCTAAAACACACACCGCTACCTAAAACAGTTGCCCCAACTGGAGTCACCTTCAAATTAAATGTACAGAACATACACAAAGAAGAAAGGCATAGGAATCTCCTGAGACTGAATACTAATGTATGTTTTTCTAAATCTAACCTACAACTCACAGCTGTTATCCAACAGGTCTGCAATCGAACCACAAGTGCACCACCTTTACAGCATCCTGCCATCTCTTTGGCAGCAACTTCCAGAGCCCCAAAAAACGCAAGTGTACAAGACAAAGACCACAGACTTTTTTGGACTATTTTTCATGGACATTCTTCTACAAACTTTTTTTCCAGAAGCAAAAGACACCTCCGATACTGCAGCACTTTACCATAGCCGAAAAATCCCAATCACCAGAAGGCTTCAGACGTTTCCCCAGGAAGCCATCCTGAGACCTGCAAAATTGCAAACGTTATGTATTTTTGCACCATTGTATGCCCCCTGTTTGCTGTGGGTGTGGCTGTATCTACCCATAGCCAGAAATCGACCTACTCACATGGAGCCTACCTTGACATTTCAACAGTGCTCGCATGGGGTCCTTTCCCACACCACTTGCAGTTACACTGAACCTAACGTTAGTATTCCACATGAACTACGCAGCACACTCTTACACAGCACATATTGTCAGCATTTAGCCGCCATGAGCACCCACATATCAGCCAGACTGTGCTACACCTGTTCACTGATATCACACGCCATATGCACAGGTAGGCTTTATTTATCCCAAGAGATAGCCCCCAAGAAAGCAAAATGTCTCATCCATGGAGCTATGGTGGAGAATTGTGGACAGGGTTAACGCCGTGGGACAGCACCCAAGAACAAGGGACAAAATCAGGAAGAGGTGGAACGACTTTGTGGGAAGGTACGTTCCACAGCAGCAAGACACCAATTAGCTGTACCGAGGGCTGGCGGTGGACCCCCCACCTCCTCCCCCCCAACTAACAACATGGGAGGAGCAAGTCTTGTCAATCATGCATCCTGAGGGCCTGGCAGGAGTAGGAGGAGGACTGGACTCTGGCAAGTCAAATCTCTATTACTATCACCGCCCCCCCACCTGCATGCCATCACAAATCCCCACCCTTTTCCTCACTCCATCACTTCACCACCTCCCACATACCCCACCATCACAACCCACTCATCCCAATACCAAGCCCTGCATGTAAACCAATGCATGGACACCCCTCACAGACCTGCTTGGACACCTATCACTACTGCATGCACACTGGAGAGAATCACCTAGATTTATCAGGGCAGACAACACTCTGGTCAGCACTATTGAGAACATTGGCTGAGACATTCCTGCTGCCAAGCCCACTGTCACTTGGAAGGAACCAGTTGCCAGGAAATGGAGCACTGATAGCACTTGCACATGCGGGGGGATCTCGGTGGGGTGACGGATTAGGTCAGGCTCCAAATTGGGCACACAGCTCTGTGATTGTGGCCCTGTCCAGTCTATATGTGAGGATAATGTGCCTGTCCTCCGATGTTGCCAAGTCCACCAGGGGTCTGTACATGGGGGATGTCTCCATCACCTATTCATCCGCAGCGGTTGCAATCTATGGGGCAAAATGGTGAGCAGCTGGTCAGTATCTCTTATTTCCAACCACTGCACTTCAATGTATGTTGTGATTGTAACAGTATTTTGTTGGAAAGGTCCAAATGGTGCATATGTGTACTGTGACGCAGTTAGAAGCCACGGCCTACACCCCCCCCGAAATGGCGTCCGTTTGTCCTGTTTGGAGGGACAGGTGGAAATGAGGAAATGGCGCTGACGTTGTGTGCTGTTGCGGGAGGCGGTCGAAAACCGCCGTGCAATTCTTAATTGGTTAACATTGGGCACTATGGGGTACAGTGGCCAATGGTGATGGCTAAGGACTTGCGGACCCTGAGGGTCTACGGCAGGCAGAGCACCCACTGTCGGAAACGGTGGGAGGACCTGAGACGCTGAGCATGGAAGGTGGCGGAGGCCCAGCTGGGGATGGCCTCCCAACGAAGAAGGGGTGCCTGTCGAACCCTGACCCCGCTGATGGCCCGCATACTTGTGGTGGCCTATCCAGTGCTGGATGGGCACTTGGGGGCATCACAGGAGCCACAAGGGGGTGAGTACTGTGCCCCAATATAGAACTTGCACCTGGTGGGGTGGTATCTGGGTGGGGGACGTGGGCCTGTGGGTGCCCCTAGGCCAGGCCTGACATTGCAGAGTAGGTCCCATGTTCAGCAGGGTTCTGATGTAAAATACCTCCAACCAAGCTAGTAGGCATCCACTACTGGGCAGGGGCCTGTGGGTCTCAAGTATGCTGCAAATGGCATTAGGTGTCCCTATCCATGGCCTGGTGACTAGCATTGTGAATGGTAATGCATTGCCTAGTGCGTAGGGCTGTTCCCTGTGTGTGCGTGTTGTGTACGCCAACGGTGGTGTTGTTGCCGCCATTGACCAAGTGTATCCTTTGTCTCTCCCCCCTTTTTGTTTTGTCACCCTGTCCTTATGTCCATTAGCATCATCTGGTGGAGGAGCAGAGGCACTGGCGACGGAGGGAGCTGCATTCTACAGGACCCAGGAAGCCGAATCCACTTCCTGAGGGTATCAGTGGGACAGAGGGCGTGGGGAGCACCATGGCGGACACTGGAGGTGACAGTTCAGACACGTATTCCTCCTCCGATGGAAGCTCTCTGGTGGTGGTGGACACCTCTGTGCCCAACCCAGCTACAGGTACAGTCGCTACCCCCGTTCCAGCACCGCCCTCCCAGCAGCCCCTCAGTGAGTTTCCTGACCTCCTCTCTGATGGCAGCCATTGTCCCTGTTTCTAGCCTCCCCATCCAACTTCCTCTACCCAATCCCATTCCCCTCAACCCCAACCTATCCCAAGTACACAGTCAGACAAGCATGCACCCAGGACAACACACAAGAGTGGACATGGCAAACACAAGCACCACACTTCATCACACAGGCACTCACACAAACACCATCCAGATGCAGACATACCAACATCCACTGCCTCCACTGTGGCCCCCTCCTCCTCATCCTCCGCCTCCCTCCGCCTCCCTCCCCATTGCATCTCCACTCACACCTGCATGCACTACATCCTCATCCACTACCCCCATCACCAACACACCTAACAGCACACGCCCCTCACTGGCAGTCACCACCCCCACTTCCATGCACTTGTCTCCTGTGTCCTCTCCCACTGTGTCTGTGTCCCCTCCTCCCAAAGTACACAAACACAAGCACTCACACACCAAACAGCCATCCACCTCAGAACAGCATCAAGCCCATGCACCTGCACCCAAACACAGCAGACTGACACCTCCTACAACCACTCCCTCTTCCTCCACTCCCAAACCATCTCCCTCTTCACGCCCCAATGCCCCTAAGAAGCTTTTCTTTGCCAACATTGACCTCTTCCCTAGCCCCGCCACCCCTCACATCAGGCCCGGGTGGTCAAAACTCATGCAAGCATCCTCAGCCACCCAGTCTAGGGGCACAGTAGTGTCCACAGCTACACCAGGTGGGAGAGGATCCCGAGCACTAGGCAACCACACTGATAGGGTGCCTCCACCAAGTGCTGCAAGGAAGGGCAAGAGAGCAAGGAGGCATCCCCAGCTGCAAAAAGGAAGGGCAAGGAGGCACACCCAGCTGGTAAAAGGAAGGGCAAGGAGTAATCCCAGGCTGCTGAGAGGGAGGGCAAGGAGCCAGCTGCATGCAGGAAGGGCAAGGGGCCTGCACCAGCAGGAAAAAAGGACAAGAGTTCTGGTGCTGGAACTCAGTTGGAGCCGCCATCACCAACCATGGTGGTGCAGCCGTCGGAGGCTGCAAGGGAAGGGCTGGAGCCTCCCCCCACCACTCAGCACTGCCACCAGCACCACTGCCAGCAGCAGCAGCCCCAGTGGGCAGCCGTCAGAGGCTGAAGGGAAAAGGCTGGAGCCTCCCCCCACCCCTGCCAGCACCGCCACCAGCACCACCACTGCCACCACTGAGCAGCCACCACCAACGGCGGACAGTGTGTAGTCCTGCGTCCATGGACTGTAGTGCAGCCTGACCCCAGCAAATCCTGTGGGTCTGACACCCAGGTAAGAGACTGTGACTATGCACTCCCCAAGATCTGCATCACAGGGCATGTTGCCCCCTCCAGAACCAGTGGAGATGCCATCCACCCACCCCATCCTTCTCAGGATGAAGCTCACTGGGCACAATGCCCCCTCCAGAACCAGTGGAGAAGCCATCCACTCATCCCATCCTTACCAGGATGAAGCTCACTGGGCTCAATGCCCCCTCCAGAACCAGTGGGCAAATCACCAACTTAAGAGGCTGTGGCCTTGCACTCCCCACGACCAAGCACAGGGCATGTTGGCCCCTCCAGGACCACTGGTGTTGTACCATCTTCTGGCTGAGGTGCCCCCCCCATTCCCCATTCCCTGAGGTGCCTGTCTATTTTTGACCTGATGCCCCTGCAGTGTTCTCTCCGTGTTGTTGAAGGAGTGAGGTTGGGCCTTGGATTTTGTAATGTGGCCCTGTGGGCCACAGACATTGAGGACTGGGCAGTGTCCCTTGCATTGTAAATATGCATATACTTTTTGATATGGATGCACGTATTTCACCTATTTTTATCTTATTACGCCCTTTTTACACTATAGTAGTTGACCTTGCATTATTCCTGAGGGGTACAGGATGTATATGTTATGTTACTGCATCTGGTTGTGTGTGGTGTTGGGGGTGTGGGTGTTGCATGTTGCGCGTGTGTGTCACTTTTTCCTCCCCCTCTGCCCTGTGTGCTAGGTGGCAGAACTCACTGTGGTTGTCTTCGCTGGCATTGGTGCTCGTAATGGAGCAGAAGGTAGAAGAGCATGGGAAGATGTGCAGCTCGGGCTCCATGGCGGCGTGGTTGTTCCCCGAGTCTCCAGAGGTGAGTTGTTTCCCTTCTGTGCAGTGTTTCCGCCAGGCTTTTGATGTTGTTGGTACCGCCCCGGAAAAGGTGGCAGATAGGTGTGCCATATTACTGTGGGTGGTACATTTTTTTCCTCCTGGCAGTTACTGCCGTGGTGCCTGTTGATTTCGCCCTGGCGGTCAGTGTGTTAACGTGTCTGTCTGTCTGAGCGGTTTCCGCCGTGGTCATAATTTAATATTGATTAGTGCCGGCTGCCAGGGTTGTAATGAGGGCCTTAAAGTTATAAGTATTTGTTTTAACACTTTTACAAGCTAGACTCATAATTAGCTCTGTATTGTGTGCATCCTACACTAGATGTGACTGTGAAGATTATTATAGTCCAGTGGGTATCTCTGGGCTTAGATATCATGTTGTTTATTGAGAAGTGGAACAACACAAAAGGATGATGGATGGAGTGCTTAACAATGCAAACACTCACCCCCAGTCACAGATCTGGGTTTAATCCATCGTTCTTTTGCTCACCATGCCACCCCAGTTTGAACCCAGCCATGTGAAAATCAGTCTTGACTCTGTTCCTCATGAGAACAGTCCACCCCGAACTGCCAAGCCAGGTCCTCTCTGGGCATGAAAGAAGCATCCTCGGACCAGTTTTAGGGTATCGCCCTTCATCAGCAAGGCTAGCTCGAATCCAGTGGCACAGTGAGCATGGGACCCACGTCTGTGCATACCCTTCCCACTTAGGGCAGCTTTAGCAACACAAAAGAATGATGGATGGAGTGCTGAACAATGCAAACACTCACCCCCAGTCACTGATCTGGGTTTAATCCATAATTCTTTTGCTCATCATGCCACTCCAGAACAATGGATTAAACCCAGATCTGTGACCGGGGGTGAGTGTTTGAAAAGTTTCAACACTCCATCCATCATTTTATTTTGTGATATTGCCTTTTGCGCCCTCTGTGGCTAGGGTATGCCCAGACGTGGGTCCCTTGCTTGCTGCGCCACTGGATTCAAGTTAACCTGGCTGATGAAGAGTGATACCCTGAAACCGGCCCTTGAATCCAGGAGGTCCTGGCTTGGCGGTTTGGGCTGGACTGCTCCCATAGGGAGCAGGGTCAAGACTGATTTGCATATAGCTGGGTCAAACTGGGGTAACATAGCAAGCAAAATAACAATGGATTAAACTCAGATCTGTGACTGAGGTGAGTGTTTGAAAAGTTTTAACACTCTGTCCATCATTTTAATTTGTGAAATTGCCTAGGTCATTGAGAAGTGATCAGGAAACATCACTCGTTGGTATTGAAATACAGTTAAAATATCATTTATATACAGTCTATTTCTTGCATGTGTATTTTATCTGAATCATGGATAAGGACATCTCTCTAGGGAATAGTGTCTAGACTTGCTTTTGGGTCCCTATTTCAATAATTGTCATAAGGTGCAGGGGCTTAGTTCCTGAACTTCTCACTTTCTATACATCTCTTAGTTTGATAGTTGAAAATGAACAGAATGCTTAATTTAGTCCACAACACTGTGCACAACTATTACGTATTGGATGGGCCAATTTTGATCAGTTAATATTAGATCAGTCAATTTTGTATTATTATATATATTATCATTTTTAAAAATGTGATAGAAAATTCCATCTATTTTAATTTCAGGTTTTTAGTTTGGGGGCATTTATGTATTTATCAGGAGTCTCAGGCAGAAAATACTCAATCGTCAGATTCATTTTCTTTAGGGTCTGAAGACTCTTGTGGGTCACAGTAGTGTTTTTTTATGCTATCAAGCAGTGTCATTCATTTAATTTATGTTAGTAGACCTCCCTAATTCTGACACATTGTCTTTTTAACTACCACTCCGGTTACTTTTTTTCTTTTTTAAAGTGTTTTGTTTTGTTTGAACCCTTCTCTCCCCATTTACCAGAACATTCCAGGTCCCCCTGTTGAGTTTGTCCTTTGTCCTACGTTTTTTCTCAGTAAAAAAGATCATCCCTGTGGAAGCCTGCTTAACTCCAAATTTTTCTAAGCATTTGTTATGTGCTTCTTCCTGTGAATAAGGGGAATAGTGACTTTCGTTATGGTTATAGCTTTCTAGTGGTTTTACTGTTTTGTCAACACCTAATCTATAACCCCTGCAGCGCTCTTACTCACATTGGCATTAGTATCTCCTACTGTAAGGAGCACCACTGTAACCTCCTGATTCTTTTAAGATTGTGTCTGCTTCAATGGAAGTAGGCACTTATCATAGAATTGTAAGCAACTTAATCCCCCTTTGTGCTTAAGGCACATCTGAGTCTCTTTACCTAGTGGCTCAGTTAATCTATTCTTTTTACAGATTACCCAATATTATTTCAGAAACTTGCTGCGGTTCATGATGAATTGACTCCCTAGATGACGGTTGACTGCTCTTGCTTGTCTTGAATTTTAGGCTTTTGTATTAGAGCATACCAACGAGCACATGTGGCAGTGTAATTTTTAACCAACAGACTAACACAGGTACAGCCAGTCAAAACTATTCCTATGGTAAGGAAAATGGTCAGAATTCTGTTTTCACAGGAGCTACTGTAGGATATACAGCATGTAACTGGTGAGCTCTCTGGGGGCCCAGAAGGGACTCCTACAATATACTTTGGCATTTTCCTATAATAGCTTTTATTGGTTTTAGGTTAATGGCCTATGTGAGTGCTCCCTGAGGAGCAAGCCTAAGATATTGTCTAGACTTTCTCTTGACAAAAGTTAATTTCTTTGAAATAACTTGAGTCACCTGGACGTATTATGTGTAAGAACTTAAACCTACTAAGACAACCCAAGATTTTCGTGGGAACATGAGCAAACCCATTATAAATGGGTCATTAGCATGTGGTAACTCTTTTCAAAACCACTGTAAATGTTCCTGATATGTTTTTGCTTAATTGAGGTGCTCCTTAAGAAGATAGATAGCACTTTGACGGATTTGCTGTATCAGGTATCCGACCCTCTAATAGTGCCAGCTGCAGCAAATTTTACCCATACATAAAAGGTTTCCGTCATATGTTGGGAAAGGAGTCTCACCTCAATCAAGACATACCTTTAGTGGGTTGCACATCTCAACCATTGGGTGGGCAATGAGTTCTTGACACATATATATGGATATGTGTGGAGGTGCAGCCCTGGTTTAGACTCAAGTGCTAGCTTATTAATACAACTTATTTTCTGTCTGTTAATATTAAGAAACATTTGGAACAAGTGTGGCAGATTTGCTATTCACAGAAGTGATTGTTTTAGTACCAAATTAACATTCCCACTTTTAATATGGGTTTGGACTGTTCTTAGACTTTGCCCCTTGGGACCACAAGCAGGGGCCTTACTTAGGACATTGTCTTTTTAGTGGTCACTGACCCAGACACAACTTGTGTGCCAGTGGAGCTTGGGAAACAGACAGGGGACATCCTATGGGCTATTTTACTGAAAAGGACTAGTCTGGAAATCTTCATCAGACCTTCCAAAGAGCCTCGATGTGTCCCTGTAAGTAGTTTTGAGCCTCACAAATGTGTATTTACAAATCTTTACTTTATGCTAAGCCTCTGAATAAAAAAGAGCAAGCTATTATTGTAGCCATTATTAGAGCATTTGCCAAGGCAAATAAAAGAAAACTGAATATAAAACAGATGATAAATATTATAGAAGCAA
Source organism: Pleurodeles waltl (assembly GCF_031143425.1). NCBI lineage: Eukaryota > Metazoa > Chordata > Amphibia > Caudata > Salamandridae > Pleurodeles > Pleurodeles waltl. The sequence continues at coordinate 1,766,926,978 of NC_090440.1, forward strand.
CCCTCACAAACGGTCTGTCATCCAGAATTCCCATATACCTTAACTATGTGGCTGTGATACCTCAAAATCTCTAGCTATGGTCCACTACAAAAACATTAACTTGCTCCTGATAATGCATTGCTCAAGACCTAAAAACATGACATTGTTGCTGACACCTCAAGATGTAAGTTAAGAGAAGGTGAACAATCTAACGGCTGAAATTTCCCCCACTATACTATCCTTATGCTGAATAAAAGAAGTGAGTTGGTGTCCATTGCTTTGTATTGTAAGTTTCACCCACACACTGGAGAATTTTCAGATGTCTCCAAAGCCGAAAACAGGTGACTGACAAATACAGACTATGGACTATACTGAGGAGTATATTATTTCTTCCTTGACCCATATCATTAGTTCTAACTACATGATTAGCTTAAGCAATACCTTTAAGAGATTCAAAGATTCTTCGCAGCAAGTTGTCATAACCTTAAGCCACACAGGGTACTCAAGGTTATGAGTTTAGTGTGCTGGGGCGAACAGTTATGGTTTTTGTAGTGGACTGTTGAACTTGAGAGGTTTGTAGGTTTTGCTTTGGAACCATAGTATCATGCTACCAGTATTTTTCCATTAAATTTAGTTTACTACAGGAATGTGAATGTCATTGTTCTATATGAGCCAGAACTGGTATTTTTTAGTGCATTTCCGATATATATTTAAGAGAGTCAACACCTGTGTGTCCACCTCCCACTGTAGTAGAACTCTGCCATGCTGTGCACAGGGGATTGGAAATAGGGACTAACCTGCAGTGTATCCATTCATCCATAGTACAGCTCCAGCTGTCGAAAGCTTGGAAATTGGCATTGCTATTTTTGGACACAATTTTTTACTTGTGGCCCAACCCTGTGCCTAATAACAAGTGTCTCCTACTAAAAGATACGCCCAGCAAAGGCCCGATTACTTGACCTTTTTTTCTCATTTTGTTTGCATGAATTTCATAGCCTCACTCGAACTTGTGATCTCAGAAAAAATGGTGCTCTTTCTGAATACAAAGTGGTGGTCATGTGCTCTCAATTTGTATGGAATCCACAATTGTACAAACCTCTAAATTTGTTTTTCCACGTTTTTCATTGGTCTATTTATTTGCTATGGTATGAAACTCATAGGTTTGGTTGAATTTACATAGTATAAAACGGTTGGGTAAAAATATTTACGCCCTTCATTAGACAACACATTTTTACACTCTTATTAACCAATTACATTTCATGAACAAGTCAAACGTGACAAAACTCATAAATGTCACCCTTGTGAATTTACTATAAAGCACATAATTCAAGCATAAATATCTCAAAAATTGTTGCAAGGATTTAAAACAAGCCATAAAAAGAACCCTTTCTCAGTGAAGCTTACTTTCATGCCAAGTTTGGTGTTAATCAGTTCAGCTGTTTTTGCTGTAGTAGAGAGCAAAAATTCATATGGGACCTAAAATGAGAAATGCATTAGTTTTTGATTGCCATCCCTAACGTTAGTTCCCTTAGCAGATCCGCATGAAACTTGGCAAGCTAAAACTTTACTGGTTATGAGAGGCATGAGCCAAATTATGTGCGTGAAAGTAAAAAGCAAATAAAGTGCATTTCCAATCAAAAGACATAATGACTGGTGACGTTACATATCACATGAACATGGATATTATTTATGACATCACTGTGGATACAGTAACATTTTTTTATTTGCTGTTTTTTAATGATGCATTTTTAAATCCTGTTACTTGTTTGTATATATATATATATATATATATATATATATATATATGGAGAGGTCATGGGCATTGCATTTGGGATGTAGGTAACTGTTAGGATAGCAGGACATGCGTTATCATTTCTTCAGTTATCCATAACTGTCTAATTTCCTTTTCTTTCATTTTTGTTTAGTAATCATTACTTTGACTGCTTTTAGGGACATATCTACATTTTTAAAAGCATTCTTTATTCTCATTGGTGAAATTGAATATGTCATGAGAGATGTCATAAGTAAGGTCCCAAGCAGCGCATGATCGGGGCACGAGGAATGACTAGTTTACCCAGAGGCCCCCCCGCCCTCTGCTTTCCCGCCACCACCACCCGTTCGGCCTCAGCCCCCCCTGCTCCCATTCGTCGCCCCCCTCCCGCCCCCAGCTGACCCCTCCTTCCCACCTCCTCCCTCTTATGGCGGCCGCTGCGCGGCAGAGTCAGCGAACCTTGACCCTAAGGTAGGTCGCTTCCCCCGCCCCTGCAGCTCCACCAGCCCAGGCTCCTGCCACCTCCCAGCAAAACTGTAAGTACTCCCTGCACTCCCCCCGTCCAGCCCCTCGTTACTCACCTCTGTCTCTCTGTCTCCTGAACTCTCTCTCCTCCTACTTTCCTTCGTACCTCTGCTGTCCTCTCTCTGTCCATTTCCCTTTGCTTTCTGCTCTTCCCTCTGGAAGCCATTTTCCTCCGTTTTCTGCTCCTCATCTGTAGCCCACTTGCTGCATGTTCTGCTCTTCTCCTGTGTCCTTCTCTTCTTCCTCACCGCATTTTCTTCGTGCTCTGCTTCCTCTGTGTTCTTCTCTTCTTTCCTCCTCTTCCTCACCACATTTTCTTCGTGCTCTGCTCTTCCTCTGTGGTCTTCTCTTCTTTTCTCTTCTTCCTCACCGCATTTTCTTCGTGCTCAGCTCTTCCTCGGTGTTCTTCTCCTCCTCTGCACCCCATCCTTCGTGTTCTTTTCTTCTTCTGTGTTCTTCTCTTCTTCAATACTCTTCTCTTCTTCTGTAGTCCATTTCTTCCGTGTTCCTCTCCTCTTCTGTGTTCTTCTCTTCTTCTGTACTCTTCTCTTCCCTTCTTCTGTGTTCTTCTCTTCTTCTGTGTTCTTCTCTTCTTCTGTACTCTTCTCTTCCCTTCTTCTGTGGTCTTCTCTTCTTCTGTACTCGTCTCTTCCCTTCTTCTGTGGTCTTCTCTTCTTCTGTACTCTTCTCTTCTTCTGTGTTCTTCTCTTTTCTTCTATTCCTCTCTTCTTTTCTTCCGACTCCTCTCTTCTCTTCTTCCGACTCCTCTCTTCTTCTGTAATCCATCTCTTCCCTATCTTCTATCCCTTACCCTCTATCTGACCCCCCCGCCCTCTGCTTTCCCGCCACCACCACCAGTTCAGCCCCGCCCCCCCTGCTCCCATTCGTCGCCCCCCTCCTGCCTCCCGCCCCCAGCTGACCCCTCCTCCCCTCCTCCTCCCTCTTATGGCGGCCGCTGCACGGCAGAGTCAGCAACCCTTGACCCTAGGGTAGGTCGCTTCGCCCGCCACTGCAGCTCCACCAGCCCAGGCTCCTGCCACCTCCCAGCAAAACCGTAAGTACTCCCTGCGCTCCCTCCGTCCAGCCCCTCGTTACTCACCTCTGTCTCTCTGTCTCCTGAACTCTCTCTCCTCCAACTTTCCTTCGTACCTCTGCTGTCCTCTCTCTGTCCATTTCCCTTCGCTTTCTGCTCTTCCCTCTGGTAGCCATTTTCCTCCGTTTTCTGCTCCTCTTCTGTAGCCCACTTGCTGAGTGTTCTGCTCTTCTCCTGTGTCCTTCTCTTCTTCCTCACCGCATTTTCTTCGTGCTCTGCTTTCTCTGTGTTCTTCTCTTCTTTTCTCTTCTTCCTCACCACAGTTTCTTCGTGCTCGGCTCTTCCTCTGTGTTCTTCTCCTCCTCTGCACCCCATCCTTCGTGTTCTTTTCTTCTTCCGTGTTCTTCTGTGTTCTTCTCCTCCTCTGCACCCCATCCTTTGTGTTCTTTTCTTCTTCGGTGTTCTTCTGTGTTCTTCTCCTCCTCTGCACCCCATCCTTCATGTTCTTTTCTTCTTTTGTGTTCTTCTCTTCTTCTGCACTCTTCTCTTCCCTTCTTTTGTGGTCTTTTCTTCTGTAGTCTTCTCTTTTCTTCTGTGTTCTTCTCTTCTCTTCTTCTATTCCTCTCTTCTTTTCTTCCGACTCCTCTCTTCTGTTCTTCTGACTCCTCTCTTCTTCGGACTCCTCTCTTCTCTTCTTCTGACTCCTCTCTTCTCTTCTTCTGACATCCATCTCTTCCCCATCTTCTTTCCCTTCCCCTCTATCTGACCCCCCCACCCCGCCCTCTGCTTTCCCGCCACCACCACCCTTTCGGCCCTGCCCCCACACTCCCATTCGTCGCCCCCCTCCCGCCTCCCACCCCCAGCTGACCCCTCCTCACCCCCTCCCCCCTCTTATGGCGGCCGCGGCGTGGTGCGCAGCGGATGCGCCGATGGCGCGCCAAAGGCAAGCCCGTCTGCGCCTGGACCGCGCCCAGTGCCACGACCCCTGGCCCCCAGCACTCCCAAACCCCACAGCACCGCTACGACCCCCCCCTCCCTCCACGCACTCAACCCCGGATGCTCTAGAACCTGCTTCCAAGCCAACCCGAAACGCACTCATGGACCCTTCGCATGCCTTACCTGCAAGCACACCTTCCACCGCGCCTGCACCCCTCCCGCCAGCCCACGCGCCAATAACCATCTCAAATGCATCCTCATCAACGCACGCTCCGTCCACAAGCAGGCCATTGAACTATGGGACCTCCTGGACTCCGCCGCACCGGACGTCGCCTTCATCACTGAGACCTGGATGAACGCCTCCTCGGCCCCCGACATCGCCATCGCCATCGCCATAGCCATCCCCGACGGCTACAAGATATCCAGGAGAGACCGCACCAACCAAGTCAGAGGAGGAATCGCCATCATATTCAAGGACTCCATCAACGTCACCACTTCCACCGTAGACACCCCCCTCGCCGCCGAACACATGCACTTCCAAATCCACACCGACCCCAGGACCACCCTCAGAGGAACTCTCATCTACAGACCCCCTGGACCACGCGCCCTCTTCAGCGAATCCATTGCTGACTTCATCTCCCTGCATGCCCTAGCCTCGCCGGACTACATCCTCCTCGGAGACCTCAACTTCCACCTGGAGCAGAACAACGACCCCAACACCACCACCCTGCTCAACAACCTCGCCATCCTCGGTCTCAAGCAACTGGTGAACACCCCCACCCACATCGCCGGTCATACGCTCGACCCTATCTTCTCCGCCAGCAACCACGTATCCTTCAGCCACTCCTCCGTAGTACACTGGACCGACCACAGATGTGTCCACTTCACCTTCAGACGCAAGACTCTCCATCTCTGCACACAACCCATCCCACGCAGACATTGGAACAAAATCCCCACGGAACAGCTACTCTCCACTCTCAACCACAACCAACCCACCATCTCCACCGACCCCAACAACGCAGCCCTCAGCCTCACACATTGGATCACCAACTGAGCGGACAACCTCGCACCCCTCAGACGCCTCCCAAGACAGACCAACACCAGGAAACCTCAATGGTTCACAGACACCCTCAAGGAATCAAAAAAAACCTGCTGCACCCTCGAGAAAGCCTGGCGCAAAGACCACACCGTAGAAAACATGTCTGCCCTCAAAAATGCCACCCGCGAACACCATCAGCTGATCCGCACCACCAAAAGAACTTCCTTCAAAGACAGACTGGACAAGAAAACCCACAACAGCAAAGAACTCTTCAACATCGTCAGAGAGCTCTCCAATCCGAACGCCAACTCCAACTCCATCACGCCCTCACAAGATCTCTGCAACTCCCTCGCTACCTTCTTCCAGCGAAAGATCACCGACCTACACGACAGCTTCGGTCATCAGACCCAGCCTACCAACACAGAACCCACAACCCCAGCCATCACCCTCAACGCCTGGACTCACATCAGCGCGGAAGAGACCAAAGCTACCATGAACACCATCCACTCCGGTGCCCCCTCGGACCCCTGCCCCCACTTCATCTTCAACAAAGCCGACGACATCATCGCCCCCCATCTCCAGACCATCATCAACAGCTCATTTGCTTCTGCCATCTTCCCCGAGAGCTGGAAACATGCAGAAGTCAATGCTCTCCTGAAGAAACCTACGGCGGACCCCAGCGACCTGAAGAACTTCCGCCCCATCTCGCTCCTCCCCTTCCCTGCCAAAGTCATTGAGAAGACCGTCAACAAGCAACTGACCAAATTCCTTGAAGACAACAACCTACTCGACCCCTCCCAGTCCGGATTCCGAGCCAACCACAGCACAGAAACCGCCCTCATAGCAGTCACAGATGACATCAGAACTCTGATGGACAACGGAGAAACAGCCGCCCTCATCCTCCTCGACCTCTCGGCCGCCTTCGACACCGTCTGCCACCGAACCCTAATATCCCGCCTCCACTCCACTGGTATCCAAGGACAGGCCCTGGACTGGATCACCTCTTTCCTCTCTAACCGCTCCCAAAGAGTCTACCTCCTGCCGTTCCGCTCGGACCCCACCGAGATCATCTGCGGCACCCCACAGGGCTCCTCACTCAGCCCGACTCTCTTCAATGTCTACATGACCCCCCTCACCGACATCGTACGCAAACACAACATCAACATCAACATCATCTCCTACGCCGACGACACCCAGCTGATACTTTCCCTCACCAAGGACCCCACCAGCGCCAAGACCATCCTGCAGAATGGAATGAAAGACATCGCAGAATGGATGAAACTCAGCCGTCTGAAACTGAACTCAGACAAAACGGAAGTCCTCATCCTCGGAAACACCCCGTCCGCCTGGGACAACTCTTGGTGGCCCACGGCCCTAGGCACCGCACAAACCCCATCAAACCACGCACGCAACCTCGGATTCATCCTGGACCCGCTTCTCACCATGACCAAACAAGTCAACGCAGTATCGTCTTCCTGCTTCCTCACTCTCCGCATGCTCTGAAAGATCTTCCACTGGATCCCCGCCAACACCAGAAAAACGGTGACCCACGCCCTCGTCACAAGCCTCCTGTACTATGGAAACACCCTTTATGCAGGAACCACCACAAAACTCCAAAAACGTCTTCAGCGAATACAAAACGCCTCCACCCGCCTCATCCTCGACATTCCCCGCAACAGCCACATCTCTGCCCACCTGAGACACCGGCACTGGCTACCCATCAACAAAAGGATCACCTTCAGGCTCCTCACCCACGCACACAAAGCCCTCCACAATAAGGGACCTGAATACCTCAACCGTCGCCTCATTTTCTACACGCCCACTCGTCAACTTCGCTCCGCCATCCTCGCACTCGCCACCGTCCCTCGCATCCGCCGCACTACGGCAGGTGGGAAATCCTCCTACCTGGCGGCCAAGACATCAAACTCCCTCCCCGCCAACCTCAGGACCACCCAGGACCACCTCGCATTCCGGAAGCAGCTCAAAACCTGGCTCTTCGAGCAGCAGTAACCCCCCCCCCGCCTTGAGACCCTAACGGGTGAGTAGCGCGCTTTATAAATGTTATTGATTGAAATTCATTAGTCAATGCTCAATCAATCAATCATTTTTAGGTTTAGATTTGTTACAACAGCGGTGTTTTTAGTGTGCCTTTGTCAGTGAAGTTATGAGGGGTTTTAATTCCAAACTTAGGTTAAGTTCTTATAACTAAAGCTAACCATAACATCTCTTTAAACTTTGTTTTTTCAATACATTTCTGAGTCTTTTCTATCATATGTCACTTGCAACTGCATATTTCGCCTAACCTCACATTCACAGCCAACAACCATGTAGCATCAGATTCAATAGTTTAAGTGAAGTCCCTATGCTCACCTCTGCATCTAACCTGCCCCAGGACATCAACCCCTGCTCCTCCTGGGGCATTCAGTAGTGTGCAGAGAGGGTTGGGTGCAGAGCTTAGCCTGCAGTCAGATCCCCGAGTCCAACACTCCACAGCTGGCTAAGTCTCACCTTGCTTGACCATTGTCCAGTGACATGACCCTCGATTGCGTGCAGAGAGAGATGGCCTGGACTATGGTACAACCCTGTGGCCAAAACGCCATAGGCGGCAAGCTCCCACTGCACACAGGCTTTCTGTTGCAGGTTGGCCATACAACATGGCCTTCAGCCCGACCCTGTGCCCGACCTGCACCAGAAAGCCAATCTCTGAATGGGAGGTCAACTCCCCCTCCGCATGACCTTAAGCCAGGAGTTGACCTTTGGCCAGGTCATGTGTCGAATCCACTGCAGTCTTTGGGTTTGCCTCAGGTTCTGGTCTACAGCCAGGCCAGGCTCCTGAGCTGCCGCATGTGGCAGACAGTGCATGTGGCATTTCGCCAAGTGTGGTTGTAGTGCTGTGAATTCTTGTTTTTTTCTTTTATTTTTTATTTCAGGACTTGCAAAACCTTGGGTCAGATTTGTAACTTCGAAGGTCAAGGACGGTATGTAAGACTGAGGGTAGGCCAAGGACTCGCAAACTCAGTACAGGAATCATGAATACTGCAACACAACATATTTTTAGATATTTACTTTAGTGCTGGGGGGTGGTTACCTTGCGGCCTTCCGACATGGGATGGGGTCAGGGTACGTGGCTTCTTATGCCCTTTTTGTTTTTGTTTTTCCCAGCATGGTGCTTGGTGAACCATGTTGGGTAATGGCAGCCACAAACGAATTTGTTCTGTGATGGCCAGCCAATTAGTGTGGTGGATAATTTCCTGGATTTGAGAATCCACAGTATATAGCAGGATAAAATGCTCAATTATCCAATGTATCAGAGTGTTTCCAATGGGAATTATTATGGAAAAATCATATTTTTTCTTGGCTCCTGTTTGATGGTTCAGGTCAAAACATTCCAGGAAGGAACTAAGGATGATATAAAATTATCTTAACAAAGACTCAAATCACATTCTGCTATAACCCCAATAGGCAAGAGGCAAGGGAGAGGACCACTCTGGTGATGGATTAATGGAATGCAGAAATAGGCAATTTTCATTCACTTGGACTCCAGGTAATGCTGCTCTAATAGGAGATCTACACGCTCCCTGAGGCACATAGGGAAGTAAAGCATGGGTCAGCACAGCTAAGAAGTAGTACAAAAGGACACCTTATTAGTACATCTTCTAAATACAACTGATAGTCCCTCACAATTTCACACTTCATACAGAAAATAGAATTGCATTGCTCTCTCATTAAACTTCCGACACTGAGACAAGAGCAGCACATTGGGTTCTGTTTATCATTCTAGAGACTGAGCTAAGTTCGTCGATGCTATTGGGTGACTCTGTATCTACATAGTTTGAAACCTAGAATAAAATGCCCATGAAGCATATCCAGTTTTTACCTGTCCGCCAGTAATTTGTTATCAATAAATTGATCCATTTAGTCTGTTTACATTTATTTTTTAAATTAGTGAAGAGGGAAGCGTTCTCCTAATTGAAACTGCACGATATGACACTACAGGTTCGATTCACAACAATATACTTACACATGAGTAAATCTACTTATTTAAGTTTACTCTCACAGTGTAAAGATACTCAAAAGTGTAAAGTTACATGCCCCCATCTCTGAAATTCCGGGGGTGGAGCCTATTTGACAAGTTACTACTTGTAGTTTTTCACATGTAGGTAGAGCTATTCACCAGAGAGGCGGAGAAGTCCCATTGAAAAAGTATAGAGAAAAGATTGACAATTTATTAAACTGAAAAATAAATTAATTAAATTATTTTAATTTTAAATATTGTTGTAAATGAACTTCGAATATGTATTTTTAATGTGGAACAAAGCAACTGCTACAACATTATTAACTTCATTTGTAATTAAATATTCAATTATTTTAGTATGTTCAATTAAGTTAAAATTATTCTCCTTAAGATTTAAATTAAACAAATCCCACCTAAAGTATAAAACATATATTTATTTTGTGATGTAGTAAAAAAAAGTTTTAAATGTGCCTATAATTTAATTATTTAAAAAAGTTCCATTAATGGTTACGTTTAGAATATTTTATTCACCTATTTTATAACTAATAAATGAATATTTTAGATGCATTTATATTTTTTATGAATACATTAACTTCATTTATATATTTTTTTAGAAGCTAACACAAGTTAAATTAATTTAACAATATTTTCTATGGGCTTTTTTCATTAATTCCCTGCCTCCATTAGGTTCTTTGGAAGGGTGTTGCAGTACCAGTGGTTGGCTACATATGCTCCTGGACTTACTCTAGGTCTGGGCTTGAGTACATTTAGGACTGTTTTGATTCATTTTTTCGATGGACTAACTATAAAAGTGCAGCTTGTGTTGAGGAATAGCCTTACTGTTTTGTGAATAGGTTTATGTTCATCCCTTAAGGCCCGCTACACTCCATTAACCCCTCCCTAACCCTGACCAAACTCCTTCTATGTATTCATAAAATTCTGCATTTTTTCAGCCACTCCCCCGTCCCTCCCACATTTAATACTCAAACTTCTACCAGGAAATGTGAAGGCATAGATCTATATATGTATGTTCGTGGAACTACTTTAGTACAACTAAATGTACTTCAAAATGGAGTTTGTGAGAACACCCATACCTCTCCAAACCTCTTATAAAAACAGTCCTTCGGAACTGGCGTTCTGTTGCTGTCTAATGTATAGAGTAAATCTCTACCTTAGGAATAATCATGCTTCAATGGACCCTATTCCAAGTGTCCATTTGATTTAGATAGATGTTTGCAGCAATTATCTTGTTCTCGCAGAACAACGTTTACAGGATGGCTGGGACATGCCAGGAGATGAGTCATATTCCCAGGTGTGTGAGCGACATCTCTTGAATGAGATTTAGGGTATCTTTTCATATGTGTGTATGCATGTATGGGTGTGTGCATGTAGGTATGTGTTTGATAGAATCATGAGCTGTGAAAATAGGTGCCAAGAGACCATACTAATAGTCAGCACTGCAACACATTTTTTGAGTCTTTATGAATTAATTGCAAGAAAAAAAAACACTGTTTTTTTTACCAAGTGCTGCTACAACATCAAGGAAGGGAATTATTTGCTTAAACATATGTATGTTTATGTTTTTATACTAGCAACCTCTGGCAACCAAGTTGGCGCATCTTGTTAAGGAAAGACAGAAGTTAAAATAAAAAGCGTGGACACTAATTTTATTCGTAGGGAGAAATTATAAGTTAAGTATTCATGTTCAGATTTATTGTAGCTAATGTAGACCTAATTTTTTAAATGGCTAATGTTGGTTGCCATCTTTGCGACACACTACCATTTTAATGCTGCCAAGCACTGTGTTTTCCCTTTTTCCCCATGTGGAAACATGTTTTTTTTGTAATAATCACGGGATGCTTTAATGACTAACATATTTAAGAGAAACCTGTAGTGTGCAGACTATTTCAAGTACATTATCATGTTAAAAATGGTGTAAGCTTGAAGGACACGGAGAAAAGCGTGTATTGTGAGAAACATTGATAACCTGAATAGTATGGAGTTGCCTCAATTTGCTTTAACTTGTTTGGACAGTTTTTTTAAGAACTTCATATAATTGTGTAACATTGCAGAGTCCTGTGTGTCTCTTGGGCAGATTGAACAGACATTATAGCATTCTCTCTCATGGAGAGGAATGACTTTCCTTTATTATTTACGTTTGAGGCTGCCCCATAGTGGATCATCCTCTGATTTATAGGACTTTGACCTAATTTGAATTGCATATTATTTGAACTTACACATTCTGGTTATTATTTACAACTAATATGATTTCTGCCTTCTCTAAATGATTAATTTAATGATTTGATAATAAAATGTTTTCTGCCCTTTTTGTGGATCTTACTGCACTACACATAATATTGAATGCATTGATTTGTTGATGAGACTCAGTTGTAGAGCCTGGTCCGTCCAATAGTGCTTTAGGTTCCCAAAATTAGTACAGAGAAAAAAGTGCTAACAAACATGTAGCAGAGAACGGACCCCAATTGGGCCTTGATGATTTCAAATTTACTCTTAAACTTAAAATCCTGGCCGGATTTAATATATGTTCCCTGTCTCACATGGTCCCATTTCAATTTTTGACAGTTTTGTGAGGTTCTTGAAGCAGTTGCAGTGTCCTATGTCTGTGAATATAAGTAGGGCAGTGTGCCTTTGGTTATGAGGTTTTGATTGTGGGCTATTGAGAGCTGTGGAGTTTGTGATTTTGATCAATTGTGTCCTTTGAGAGTTGCACTGTCAAACTGTGACCAAGAGGACATCATGTCGAGTTTGAAAAATCTGTGTTCTTTTCATGTCTAGAGCGTGTATCTTTTGGGGCTAATGCACTTCTTGTTCAGAACTGAGGTTTAGATTATCTGATTTGTTGAAACAAAGATCCTGAGCTAGACATATCTAACTAGTATTTGCTTTCACTGTTAAGTTTAAGGTGTTGTACTGTGAGGGGTCATAGTTGCTCATGATAGGGACGTATTCAACTTATTTTCTGAGATTGTACTTAAATGTGATTGGTGTTTGGCTGATTCATTATGCACAGGAGTAGAACACACTATTCTGGTCGGGTTCCTGCTGATCCAAAATTTGCTTTGTATGTTTGGCAGTAGCACAGATCTAGAACTTGCTTTGTGTTTGGTAGCACCATGATTGCACCAGTCTCTATTTCCCTTAGATCAATTGCTGATTCTATTTTCCTTTACGTTAGCAGACAAGGACTGTTGTGATCTTTGGCACTGTCTATGCTAAGCAGATTGGAGTGAAGTGAAAACTACTGTGTGTTTTGAGCTACGTCATTAGGTACAGCGTGGATATTGGATGTTCAGCTTTGTGTGGCATACTAGGATTGGTTGTTTCATCATTTGGTTGTTACATTATTTGGTGTTGCACTGCAATTGGTTGGATTGACAGAGTTGTGCTGGGATTGGGTGTTTGTATCATTCAGTGCTGCATTATTATTTGCCCAGGAGTGCTGTTTATTTCATTGGGATTGACAAATTCTGTTTTTACATTTTGTGAGTTACGAAGCTGAAGTTCTGTAAACAAATAAGAGTTATGTTAACCAATCATCATTTACCTATTTGTTAAAGTAATAAGGTACCTCAAAAAGGCACCCCTCACACAACATTGCCATAAATGTGTTTGGGTTAAACTGTGGAATGAGATCACACCAAAGATGAGTGATTGCAATTTCCTCCACATGGTATGGTCAATTTGAGAACAATTGACAATTTGAAAAACAGCAGAGTGTTGAATGCATGGGAGCATGCCACAGACAAAAAAAGCAGAAATATGAAACTCAAACAAGAAATAAATGTTGAGTCAAAATGGAAAAATAGACTACAGGGGTGGCAAGAGAGTATATACTTGAATATGTGGTTCTTTTTCCTGCAATTTTAAAAGGTGACAGAAGTGGAAAAAGTCATAAGCAAGAGGTGGGGATAACAAGAGAGAGTTTGAGATGGACAGTGATACGGATGACAAGTTTGTTGATGGTTTGCTGGAATCCAGACCATCTCCATGCAATGTTGTCTCTCAGTCTGTAGTGCACAATCCACCACCAATGGGAACTGAGGAACAGGGGCAGACTTCATTTAAAGTGTATGTGTGCTTCCTTCTCAAAGCCCCCCAGAGAGAAGTTTACAACTTGTAACTTCTGGTCAAACTTTAGATGTCCCAAGTTCATCTGTCTTCACCACAATCTCAATCGGAAGAGGCTCCCTCCAAAGAGATTAATTTAGTAAAATTAAGAGCAGAATTCAAGGAGCTTGTAAAGGGGAACTCTTCATCTGGACTTCATAAACACGTTCAATGAGGCTGAGCATGTGTTTATTTTAGTAGAGAGGATGCAAGATAAGTCTGTGTGGTGTGTGCTAGATTAGAAGAGTTGGCTAAGGATTTTGGGTTGATCATAAAGAAAATAGAAACTTGCTAAAAAAAAATCAGGATGGTGATGAAGGATGATGAGTTGAATAAAATGAGGTTATCAAGTACGAAAGTGCATGTGAAAGGGTTGGTGGGCTGCAACATAGAGCAATAGAAGGTACAAAAGTATAAAGACTGAAGGCGAAATGTGAAGGAAATATGGGGAAAAAGAAAATGGGTGCAAAGGAATGAAAGGGAGAGCTAGTGTGAGGGACTCAGTGGCTGTAGAGTACCTGATGACAGAAGTGCATGAAGGTGGGCACTCTCATGTGCCTTGGGGTCACTCAGATCTATTTTCATTTACCAATCAGCTTCTGAGGCTAAGAGAGAATCCTGACAGATGGAATACTGAGGTGGAAAGGGTTGTGAACATTTTGAAAGTACTTTGAGTAAACTTGAATGCTATTTTGGAAGTTGTGGTACCCATGGATGTGTGGGCAGAATGCAAAGAGGTCATTGGTCAGCCCCTTGATGAACCACAGAGAGGCTAAGATGAATCTGCCCTCTCCTATTGTCATAGGTAAATATACCCAGGTGATTGCCCATTTTGAAACGAAGATCTAACAGAAGAAGGTGGATTGGCTTAAAATTACAAGGACAACACAGGAGTCCAAAGGTTCAGTGTATGCTTATTATGAGAGGTTGATGCAGATTTTCAGACAGCATATTATGAAGGAAACTCCCACCAAGGAGAATCTTAGTGGGTTCCTTTCTCAGTTCAAACCCATAAATTAGTTCTCAGATAGAGCACAGTGTGATTTGTTGGCAGTCAAAGTTATTAGACATGATTCGGAGGTATGCAGAATAGGCAGTGATCATTTGGAAGAAAAGCAGAAGATGTTCAAGAGAAATTTATATTTGTGTCTACTAGGTTGGCATGGAGAGGATATAAGAATGGTCATATTGAGGCAGATTCAGGGTTTAATTCTGTTCTCAGTGCTGATAAAGGAATTCAGTGAGTGGGTTTCAAAGGTGGTGCTCAACAAACGCAAGCAGGGAATTTTGGTCTGACAAGCAGAGGTCAAAGGAGGGCTGCTGACTCTAATGTAGGAATGGACATACGTGTGTTGAAGAAGACCACTGTTTGTTATAGGTGCACAATGTGGGAAACAAAAATGCAGATAGAATCCCAATAGAGTGCAAACGATGTTCAGATGTAAAATGTAAATGAGATGCCAAAGCAGAAAATGCAAAGATCAAATATTGCTTATGTGCTCCAAGACCCAATAATTCAACAAAACATTGTAAACAGTACAGTTGTTGACAGTTCCATTGGACTGGACCCTCATCAATCATAATGTCTGAGGGCGGAGGAGTACTGCATTACCTGCTTGGCATACTTCTAGAGGTAGACCGGCGTGGGCCATGTATGGAGGGAGAAGTGAATGGCTACTCAGTATCATTTCTAATCAATTCTGGAGATATCTACTCTATTATGAGAACAGCAGAGATCTCTATCCTACCCCTCTTGGGAAAACAAGTCCAAGTTGTAGGCATTTCCAACAAACAGAGTACAAGCCCAGTTTTGGCTGATGTCCCGCAAAAAACAGAGCCCACTGAAAATGACCATCAGTCTGTAAATATGTGACTCAAGTCCTGTCAATCTTTCGGGCAGGCATTTATTCCACAACATGAAGCCTGTGGTGCATTGTACATTGGATGGTGTGGAATGTCTGACATGATGAGGAGGTAGAATTTAAGTTGAAGTTACAAGAAGCAGCAGTTGAGCAGTTCTCAGTTCTAACGCAGGAATACTTATCTCCAGTCTTAAGATGTACAGTAAATGAGAAAGTCTAAGACTTTACTGGCAATTTATTGATAAAAAGTATTGAGCCAGTGAGAGTCATAGTGGACCTAATGCAGAGTATCCTGAAATTTGTATTGAGGGTATTGATCCCTTGATCTCTCAATTCAGCCTACCAGTTTCTCTAGAGTCAGATTGAGGCACTCGTTTTAATAATGAGATCATAGACTTGCTGTGTGTAGCTTTGGAAATCGACCAGAGATTCATTGAAGTCCCAGGCCACAAGCTTCAGGCACAATGCAACACATTTATGGCATTCTGAAATCCAAGATGGCAAAGGCATGTGCCTCCTCCTTCTCTTTGAAGTGGCCACATGCTCTTCTCTTGTTTTGATGATCCTTCAAAGTACTCCCAGTCGAAGGACTGGACTCATCTCCCATGAAGTGCTAATGGGGAGAGCCATGGAAATCCCATCTGTATCTGGGGTTGTGCTCATGAATATAACAGTTGAAATGGTACTTGCCTACTTTAAAGGACTGGCTGATGGGGTGTATTCTGTTTCACATCAGGTTAACTTGGCGACTACCTTAAATCAAATCAAATCAAATCATTAACATTTATAAAGCGCGCTACTCACCCGTGTGGGTCTCAAGGCGCTAGGGGAAAAGGGGGGGGTTATCGCTGCTCGAACAGCCAGGTCTTTAGGAGTCTCCGGAAAGCAGAGTGGTCCTGGGTGTTCCTGAGGCTGGTGGGGAGGGAGTTCCAGGTCTTGGCCGCCAGGAAGGAGAAAGATCTCCCACCCGCCGTGGAGCGGCGGATGCGAGGGACGGCAGCGAGTGCGAGGCCAGAGGAGCAGAGGAGGCGGGTGGGGACGTAGAAGCTGAGGCGTCTGTTGAGGTATTCCGGTCCCTTGTTGTGGAGGGCTTTGTGTGCGTGGGTGAGAAGTCGGAAGGTGATCCTTTTGCTGACTTGGAGCCAATGCAGGTGTCTCAGGTGTGCGGAGATATGGCTGTTGCGGGGTACGTCGAGGATGAGGGGGGCCGAGGCGTTTTGAATGCGTTGCAGGTGATTTTGGAGTTTGGCTGTGGTCCCGGCGTAGAGGGTTTTGCCGTAGTCCAGGCGGCTCGTGACGAGGGCGTGGGTCACGTTTTTTCTGGTGTCGGCGGGGATCCAGCGGAAGATCTTGCGGAGCATGCGGAGGGTGAGGAAGCAGGCGGAGGACACGGCGTTGACTTGCTTGGTCATGGTGAGAAGAGGGTCCAAGATGAAGCCGAGGTTGCGGGCGTGGTCTGTGGGGGTCGGTGCGGTGCAGAGGGCCGTGGGCCACCAGGAGTCGTCCCAGGCGGACGGGGTGTTGCCGAGGATGAGGACTTCCGTTTTTTCAGAGTTCAGCTTTAGGCGGCTGAGCCTCATCCAATCTGCGACGTCCTTCATACCCTCTTGTAGGTTGGTCTTGGCGCTGGCGGGGTCCTTGGTGAGGGAGAGTATAAGTTGGGTGTCGTCGGCGTAGGAGGTGATGATGATGTCGTGCTTGCGTACGATGTTGGCGAGGGGGCTCATGTAGACATTGAAGAGTGTCGGGCTGAGTGATGAGCCTTGAGGTACGCCGCAGATGATCTCGGTGGGTTCCGAGTGAAACGGAGGGAGGTAAACTCTTTGGGAACGGTTTGCAAGGAAGGAGGCGATCCAGTCCAGGGCCTAGCCTTGGATCCCGGTGGAGCGGAGGCGGGTGATTAGGGTGCGGTGACAGACGGTGTCAAAGGCAGCCGAGAGGTCGAGGAGAATGAGGGCGACTGTTTCACCGTTGTCCATCAGGGTTCTGATGTCGTCTGTGACTGAGATGAGGGCGGTTTCTGTGCTGTGGTTGGTTCGGAATCTGGTTTGTGAAGGGTCGAGCAGGTTGTTGTCTTCCAGGAAGGTGGTCAGCTGTTTGTTGACGGTCTTTTCTATTACCTTGGCTGGGAAAGGCAGAAGAGAGATGGGGCGGAAGTTTTTCAGGTCGCTCGGGTCAGCCGTAGGTTTCTTTAGTAGGGCCTTGACTTCAGCGTGTTTCCAGCATTCGGGGAAGGTAGCAGAAGAAAAAGAAGAGTTGATGACGGTCTGGAGGTGTGGGGCGATGATGTTGTCGGCTTTGTTAAAGATGAAGTGCGGGCAGGGGTCCAAAGGGGCGCCGGAGTGGATAGAGTTCATGATGGATTTGGTTTCTTCCGTGTTGATGTGGGTCCAGTTGTTGAGGGTGATGGCCGGGGATGCGGGTTCGGTGGTGTTTGGTTGGGTCTGGTGTCCGAAGCGGTCGTGGAGGTTGCTGATCTTGCGATGGAAGAAAGTGGCGAGGGATTCGCACAAATCCTGTGAGGGGTGACGGCGTTGGCGTTGGCGCTGGGGTTGGAGAACTCCTTGACGATGCTGAAGACAAAAGCTGTTCCATAATATTAATCTAGGCAACTGGTTTTTGGTGAAGAAACATGTCTGGAACACATGTCTTGAACTATGCTGGAAGGGACCTTTTTAAATAATCCTTGTGATAAAGGTTGCTTTTAAGTTTGGAGGATTGCCCCACTTGATAAATGCCAAACATATCAAGACGGTGGATCAGCCGGTGAAAAAGAACCACCACTGATTCACAGAATTAAATTCAAGATCATTGTGAACATTCAGAGGAAGAAGATGACAATATACAAAGGTCTCAAAGTAGAAATGTGACAATAACACAGAGTCTGCAGGGAATGAGCAGAGAATAACAATCAGTCAAGCAGCTGAGAATGAAAATGTGCACAATGAACTGAAGGGGAGTGCAAGTATTTAGGATGGAAAAGTGCAGCGGGGATTGCAGAGGGGAGAGATTTGTGCGACAGACTGAAAACCACTGTGACAGAAGAACAAATCATAGAACCTATTAGGGAAGAACAACAGCAACAGAACAGACTGCTAATGACAGTGAACAACCAGAGGTCAGAAGAACTAAGAGACAAAGAGTGCCAACGCACAGATCTTCAGCTCTGGAGTGGATCCAGATCTGAGAACCTATGAAACTGAAACGTTTTTGAGAAACCACCATGAACGATGTTACTACAGTTAAAATTAATAAAATTTCAAGTGACATACGTCCATACATTAGACAATTCACATTGTGGACCTCACTGACAAGGTAAAGTAAACTGACAAGGATATTAGGTTCCCATAGGTATCCAGCTGAAGAGTTAGTTTCCCTTAAGGTATCTAGTACAAATTGTAGGTTCCTCAATTGTAGAGTCTAATATTGACTAAACTAGTGAAAAGAACGGAAAGTTTTGCTGATTTGCACAGTAGCGTCAAACAGTAGATGTGTTTTTTTTTCCTTTTTTTTTATCTGGCTTGAGATAAATCATAGTGTCAACCACAGAAAAAGGCCTCAATTTTATATTTGTAGCTTGACATTAGCTGTAGCTATATTATTAGCGAATCTATTAGTGTTATGCTATGTTATGATGATTTTTATTGTGCACTTATCACCCAAGAGGGTATCCTGGAACTTGGGCAGGTGTGTGGTCCCAAAGATGCTTATATGAAGAACCATGTCTTCAGCTTCTTGTGAAACTCAAGAAGTGAGGAGACACGGATGTGTTGAGGAAGGACGTTTATGTCTTCGGTGCAATGTAAGATTGACTGACCTCCAGCATTGCTTTTGCAGGTACAGTGAATGTTCACAAGTGAGAGTGCAGCAGAGCATAGGTGTCTGGTAGGTTGGGGAAAGTGTATGCAGCTGTTCAGGTTTTTAGGTTCTTTGTTGTGTAGGGCTTTGTATGTGTGCATGAGGTGTATGAATTGCCTGTGCTTGTGAATGAGGACACAGTGAAGGTTACTGAAGTAGCGTGTGATGTGGTTGTGGCATGAGAGGTTGAGTATAAGTCTTGTGGTGGTGTTCTGGATAGCCTAAAGTCTATGTAGGAGTTGTTTGGAGATTCTGGAATGCAGAGTGTTGCCACAGACCTGCTTAGTGCGTCTTAACTCTCCTATCAAGCACTTTTCACCCTATGTTAGAGTTAAATATAGTTTATTGGATGAGAACTGCGCCTTTAGTATGACAATATTACACAAAGACGGGTCTGAAAGGAAGTTTTCAAACAACATTTATTTTAAATAGTTAAATGAGTTTTCCAAGTTAATGGAGATCACAATTGTTAATTGCTATCTTCCTGTTTCAACTGCAGCAGGTGTTACCATCATTTGACACTTTCTTATTCTCTTTCTTGTAGTGTGATAGTGAAAATCTTTTCGCATCAAGATAATTTTGAGTGATCCTTTGGATGATGTGCTTATGTTTAAAGTCTTTAAATCTGCAAGCATGGGGATAGCTCTAGATCACGTGTATTATTATATGAAGCATATCAAACAAATTAATTTGACTGATCATGCTATTGTTAAGGCTTCATGTGGGTTGAATTAGGCTGAGAATGATTTTATAGAGGAATCGAATGAACACAAAATCATAGGCTGACGAATGAGTAAAGAAAGGAAACTGAATAGTTGGGAAATGGAAGAAGATGAAGTGAGGGAGTTAGGAATAAATCTGAAAGAGCCTGGATTCACAAACAAGGAGAAATGAATTTGTGGTAAGAGAAAAAAAGAACAGGCTCAAAGGACCAAGGTGGAGTTTAGGGCTATTTGTGCTGTTTTATCAAGGGAAGAAGCTATTGGTAGAGGAGTTTTTATGTGTGTGTGAATAATGCCTTGTTTCAGCTTCTACCAAATTGGGTAGGAAGTTGCTATTTTGCTTTAGTAGTTTCTAAGGTATATAATTTTGAAGACATAGATGATAGGAGTGTAAACTCTCCTATGCGTAGTGCTCCATAAATGGTAGAGCTATGATACCTTCTCTAGGTGTAGATTTAAATGATTTGAAGATCAGAACGCAGTCCACTTTGATAGATTGTTTGGCTATTACTACGGCTGGGATTTTTACCACAGTGAATACAGAGTTTATTGTAATAATGGTTATGATACTGCAAACAGGATTTCCTTGGATACCAGATATCTCTTTTGAGGTTAAATATTTAGAGGAAACGTGCTTGTGAATCATAGGGAAAGGATTTAAAAAATTGGCGAGCTTGGTAATATTCAAAACTATAATAACCCCAATAACAGATCTTTAGATTTTTTTTTGTTGTAATAAGAATGATCAAAATTATTTTGAATAATGGTAGGTCATGTTGTAGAAGAGAAAAGACGCTGGCAGATATGAGAGGAAAAAAAGAGAAAGATATGAAACTGATATGGACGACATCCAAGACAAGATGTACTGTGAACCCTGGGGAAGTCGAGGCGCAGGCTGCAAGAATGTACGACTTCTGTGTAATGGGAGAAATAAATTGGAGAAAATGTGATTTTTGGTGATTCCAAGAATCATGGGAGGAAGTAATTTGAAACCTTTTTATATGAAATGTTTTGTATTATCACTACATTAATGCATAGCTGATGTTATTTATAGAGAGAAATTATGTTAATTCACATTTCAATTCATTATAGCTAATGTAGGTCTGATTTTTAAAATAACTAACATTGGTTGCCAACCTTGCTTTGTGGCATCTGAACATTTTATTCCTAGCAATTCTTTTGCTGCCGAAAGCAATGTTCTTTTCCTTCCTTCCCATGTGAGGAGATGTTTTCTTTTCTTTGTAATCTTGTTTTAATGACTAGTGATTTCAAGAGTCGCATGCAATGTGCAGAATATTCTATGTATCTTATCTCGTTACAAATAGTGTGCTTTTAAAGGACGCAGAGAGAAGCATGCATAGTGAGAAACCTTGAGAATCTAACTAGTATATAAATGCATCAACTTGCTTTAACCTAATTGGACAGTCTTTCTGAGAACTTCACATAGTTAAACATTAAGAGCTCTGTATGTCCTGAGAGAAGATTGACAAGACTTTAGAATGTGCTTTCTCAGAGACAGGACTGACCTTCTTTTGTTCTTTCCTTTTGAGGTGACCTCAACCTGGATTGTTCTCTGATTTATATGACTTAGATTACATTTGAATTCTAAATCCATTCTGATTATTAATTGCAACTAATCTGATCTTTGCCTTCTGAAACCATTAACTTTTGACAAACCTTCATGGTTTGATATTAAAATATTTTCTGTCCTTTTTGTGGAGCCTAATGTGCTGTACATAATAATGAATGTATTGATTTGTTGATCAGTCTCAGGTGTAGAGCTCAACCCATCTGATAGCACTCCAAAGTCACTAATATGAGCACATAGAAAGTTCTCACACCACATAGTGATCTGCTCTTAAGTGGGAAGTAAAATGACTAACAGATGTAGAGCTCAACCCATCTGATAGCACTCCAAAGTCACCAATATGAGCACATAGAAAGTTCTGACACCACATAGTGATCTATTCTTAAGTGGGAAGTAAAATGACTAACCCTGCACACACTGAAAATCAGTTTGCTTGGAGGAAGTGAGATCCAGTGATCAATTGTGCAGTGGCAGCAGGTGGTGACCACTGATGCGAGCAAGAGTGGTGAGATATGTTAGACAGGTCCTTGGGATAAGAGATGGGCATCTTTTAGAGTTGGATGCAAAGAGATATCTTAAATATAATCCAAATCTGCAAGGTATTCAAATTCCTACAGAGAAGACTAATACTAAAGACTTTTTTGTTCAGAATATATTCAAGCATAGCAGAGCACATTCACAGGTTCCTTCATACAGCTGAAACTGTCCCCAAACTGAACACTCCATTACACATAAATGAGATTCAGGTAAAACTCAATTTTTTCAGGAATGCATACCCAGAAAACAATGCCCAGCACTCTCCCCCACCCTACATGTTACAAAACACAAGTTAAATTTAACTTTTACCCTTTCAAATACATTGGTTTAGTTATTACTCTCTCAGAATGTTGCTGACAATTATTCCTCAATCGCACCAGCTCTTCAACATAAAACAAAGAGCATGTTTAAAAAACTGCACTTTGTAGTGCGTTTGGAACACTATTCACAAACTATGTGCAGAGTTTACACCTCTGCAATTAACTATACTTATGTGTATGGTGTCTGTACCCTGACTAAGAAGGCTCTGGAAACGTAAGTATACATTTTAGTAGCAAATACGGGTGGGACAAGGTGAAGTGGTTTTTCAAAAGGACAGACTTACTACAAAATGGGTGTGGAATCGGGGAGAAGTAAGAGGGGTTGGGGGAATCAAGGAGGGATATCACCCACCCACATAAAAGTAAGCCTATTACTATACTTCTGGGGTGAAGATAAAAGAGTAAGTTACCTTCGTGAATAAGGCCCTATGTCTCATCAGCCCAATTATTCATGCAACTCGCTTATTCTCCACAAAGAATAAAAACAATCAATCATTGCTCCACAATTTCACATCTTCCAACATTACTACTGCCTTTCTGACCATACCACTCTCTTGGGCTTGCAAACCTTAGACATACATTTGGGAATACACCCTCCCAGTTTCACTCTCACCAGGGCACCAACATTTACCTATAATATCCAGACATGCTGCATGGGTGGGAAGGATTTAAAACTATCTCCAAGTTATTCTACAAACCCCATCCTATCAGGTCAGAACTATACCTGTCAACATAAACTACACTCAGATGGAAATTCATTTGAAATGAAGATTAAGCACTATCACTACGCCATTGTATGGAGCACCAACTTGCATATCTAGAAAGTGATGGCTACTTTTGTTGCAGCGACTCAATGACTGCTAATTCAGTACTTATGTTTGTCCTTGTTTTAGATTTTGAACTAAAGTATTGAAGTACCTCCTCCGAAGGAACCACTGTTTTCTTGACTCTAATTGTTTACCCAGGTTCTCAGGTACAATGGGTTGTCCCTTATTATTTTCCCTTCGTAAGGAAAACTCTTGTATAAAAAGGTAAAATGCTCTTGCTTAGGACGATTAACATTCTAGTCCCAAAATGGACATCCTGATCCAAAAATGTGAATGACAATGCTGATAAAGCAATGGCTGAAGGGGAATGACCCATTGCCCAACAGCATGTTTGCTATCCTGTGGATCGATTACAATTTGGAATGCCCCTCCAACAAAGCAATAGCTGATAGTGTTGACCCAAAGACCCTCTATGTATCAATGTATCATTATGTTATCACCTTCCAGAAAACAAATACTGTCTGTGGGCAAGACACAAAAAAACACTATCAGTGGGTAAGCAGTGCACACCTAGTAAAGAGCAAGTCTATCTCTCTGCATCATAATATACGTTTATTCTAAGTAGTAGTCTAACTGTCCCATTTTTGTGTTTACAACCTACTCACAGTGTAGGGTGGAAACAGGTTGGAAACCATGGGTGAACTTAGAAAGCCAGAAATTTCCGAAAACTAGACAAAATATTAAATTGAGAAAAGGGTCATTTATGTAAATCATGCAAGGTTTATCTAAAGAAATAAAGAAAATCGTTAAATTCAAAATGAATGTAAACAAAATGGTTAAAAAAAACTGAAATAGCTAACAAAGATTTCCCTTGTAATTGTTTTGCCGCAATGGCCTATCTAGAAAAGTAATATACTGTTGTTTCCATCAGGCTCTTATGGTGCAAGTATATAGGACCTCATTATGACGTTGGCGGTAATAACCAGTTTTACAGTCTTGTTTTAATTTCTTCTACCGCACTGTTTAGCTTAGTTCAGCACTGTGTTCTCAAATAATGCATTCTTGATCGCCCTGTGCTTCAGTCAAAGTTACAGTCTGGTACATTGCTGGTAAACGTGGTAGAAGTTTAGTCTCCAGTATTCATAGAAAATGCACATCCTTATATAGGGACATTTTCTTAGAACATCTGCGTGTTAGTATAAAAACACTTCCTAGTCCTAGTACTCGTCAAGAGGGAGATTCTGGCCAGGAACCTACGACTAGATGCTGAATGCCCAGTTTCAGATGCTGATGCAGATTACAGGCCTTTGTTCAGGTATGAGGGTTGATGTCCTCCCGGGGGAACCTGAAAGGCAGGCTTAGAGCTTCACATGCTGTGCTCGAAATATAAGTTAGAGAGAAAATAATCGAGCGGCACTAGGATAGCCTTATTCTTGTGCTTCACTTTCATCGTTACTATTTACTGTGTTGTGTAGTTCTGGTTATTGCAGCTCATGCTTTGCTATCTAAAATGCAGTCGTTTTATTAAACCAATCTTTAAAACATAAACTGCCTTTGTCTTTTATATATGCGACCGTACTGTGTATGAGAGAACTGCGACTTCCGTGGGTAGTGCTAAGATGTCATGCGCTCGGCTGCCCAATTGTCTCTCCCATTTGGGAGAGATGAGATACTGCTAGTTGGCCGGAGCAAAACCCGGATTTAGAGTGACAAGGGTCCTTAACCGTGGGTCAGACTTAGTCCCCCACACTGTGAACGATCTTGCCGCTCAAAATCCAGTAGTCTCATTAGGATAATGAGAGCTTACGCGACACATGTGGGTGTCTGTGTTCGTGTATGTGGGGAGGGGAGTGTGGGGTGCTGTGACTAGTGGGGGAGGGGGGTGATGTGTGTTGCTGTGGAGTGTGGGGTCAGTTGTGTGGTGTGTGCATGTCTGCGGCTGTGTGTGTATGGGGGTTAGGGGTGTGTGTTTATGTATCTGGGTGGGGGTGAGTTTGTGTATCGGAGGGAGTGGGGGTTAAGGGAGTGGATCAGAGGGGGGGTTAGTTTGTGTATCGGTGGTTAGTGTGTGTAGGGGTGGGGGTTAGAGTTTGGATGGTGGAGGTGTGGGTGTGTTAGATGAGTGTTGGGGAGTCACCTACCAGCGACAGGGAAGGAATTCCCTGTCACCGGTAGGGCCTACCACCAGGGGTTTCCTGGCATTGCAAATTCCACAGAAACCATGGTGGTAGGCCAGCTCATAATGCCATGGGCGATACTATGTCAGCTGCCGTGCTGGAGATAGACATCTTCGGCCCAGCGGCTCATACCACCATAGCGGTATGAGTGGAGAAGTGGCGGGTTGGCTGCAGCCAACCCGCCAATCTCATAATATGGCGGAATGTACCACCAGCCTGTTGGCGGTATTACCTCCATATTAACTCAGACTACCAGGGTCATAATGATGGCCACAGTGTTTGTTGGCTGTCCAAAAATGTTTAGTACCACTAGACAAACGATTTGCAACTTATAATTACTTTTTATTGTATACCAAGTATGCTTCTAATAATGTAGTAACATCAAATGACAATAAAATGGACATTAAGGAAACCTATGCATTTATTTTAAATGTGCCAAAGATACTCGTTTAGGAACAGTGGTGATCTTAACAACTCTGAACTTGGGGTTACCCAATTTGTTATTCATAGGCAAAATGTGTTCTTTTTTGTATCTGCCTTGTAGATTGAATCCAAAATGGAGAGAGATTTGATTGCTAATAAAAAATCCTCTACTATTCTGTGTTTCCAGTATTTTTCAAAGAAAAACTGTATCCCACTTTTTTGGGTGGGCTTGGCACTCAAAACAGGAGAGGTCCCAAAATGTAACAAGGAAACCTCAAATATTCAACATTAAAATTCACCCATTTCAGGATTGGCTCAGTTGCTACCTAGGAAAACCCACTAAAATAAGACAATTCTAAAAATTAGACACAGAGGAGAGCCCAGGGTAATGTGATTTGTGAAGATCCCACTATAATTTCTTAGCAGGAATGCCTTGCAATTCCCACACTGTGGCTAAAATCACAAATGCACTTTCATTTGTGTGTTAATGGTCCCAAATTCAATAAGAATGGTGCCACACTTGTGCGGGTATGTCTAGCATCCATGACAGGAATAGATTAAACCACGGACAATGAGAACACCACATTGACTTCTATGGTCACAGTTTGCATCCGTGACATTGCCAGCTATGGAGAGAATAAGTAAAATCTGAAGTGTGGACTACCTGTAATAGGGATAGTACCAATGTATTCCATCACTAGTTCATCTTCAGATCCAGCAACATGATAGATTCCAATTTGCTGTGACCTGTGGATTCAGCAATATGTTATCATATGCACGGGCCTGCAGTGGTTAAGAAACAAAAAAAAAAATCTCTGCACTAAATAACTCTAGTGGCTTGGCCACAGCTTCCTATTTCCTTGCAGGGTGAATTATATTTTGTTCCAAAGCTAATTAACTGGGCTTTTGTAGAGTAAAAGGGGTATATTGCTGAAAAAGTGATTGACATAATTTTTATGAGGAGAAATGTTAAAATGCTATACCTCTAGAAGCCTAAGACGGAAACCCAGGGTGCAATAAATAAGCATGGGAAGAGTGGACTGTAGCATTTGGTACATGTCTGTCTCTGAATGTGATTGTGCATGTTTACACACGTTAGTGTGCATGAGTAAGAAAGTGTGTATACGTTATTTCTCTCCCCTGACCACTATAACTATGGATGGTCACTGAGGTGTACAATGCTTTTGTTTGTATGTCCTGCAAATCACCGTTGTGAGAAAAATATTTTGAATGCAGAGTGCCATGGTAAGATATTTGGTGTTTGCATCTGGTGCTCCTGCTGGGGTGTCTGCTTTTCATGATTTTGAAATATACTAGGTTAGTGAAGTTTGTAGTCTTGGTGTGGTGCTGTCAGTATCAGGAAGGATGGAATAGCAATATATCCATTAAATACACAGTAGATTAGTGGTCATTTCACCACTGTCAACATGATGCAACAAGTGGCAAGTTACACATCATAGACATTCCAATGCACATGTCAGGTAGACAGAACTACTGCACACACTTCCATTTTGATTAAGCAATAGATATTACTGAAAGGATAAAGCAGACAAACAAGTACATATGGAAATTGACATGAAAAGAGTAATGAAGAAAGGCCCTAAGTCCAAGCGTCATAGAGAAGGCTGACGTAACTTAGGAGAAATACAAAGGGTGCAAAGTTGAAATTCTCATCCCCTAATCCTCAATAAACTTTGACGGAGCTCTTTTCCTCTTCTGAGCCAGGAACAGGATTTTTCACAGGTAAATGGAAGCTACACATGTTAAGACCTGCACCCAGTTGCACCTAGCCCCTTCAGTCCTTGAAGCCCATACCAATGATGACCATCAAGTGAAGTGAAGCTAGCTAAAGAACAGCACACAGACCAGTCCCTGAAGCCCACCATGGTAGTGTCCCACCAAGTAGAGTAAACCTACACGCAGCTCCACGTGGAGCCCAATGTATCTGGGCCTTTTGTAAGTGCAACACACCCTTGTGGTAGCCCCCTAGGTGGAGGGAAGAATGATGTGCTACCACCCCCAGCCTGGCACAGCAGTGGCCCTCAGCTGACAAGGTTTTCCCTAGTAGTGGCCTCTAGATGAAGGGAAGCTATATGTGGTACTGCTCATGACCAGCTGCAGGAGGCCATTCAGTCTTTGACGCCTGTCCTGGTGGTGGCCCACCAGGTGGAGGGAAGCTGGACCCAGTTCCATCCGCGGCCTGAGACAAAGGGCCTTTCAGTCCATGAGGCTGGTTCTGATGGTGGTGCACCAATTGGAGGGAAGTTTGGCATAGTAGTGTCCATGGGTTGCCACAGCAGGGCCCTTCAGTTTGTGAGGCCCGCCCTGGGGATGGGCCACTGTGAGGCTGGAAGCTTGATGGGTATTACCTGTAGCCCGGTGCAGCTGGCCCTTCAGTTCATGAAGCTTGCCCTGGTACTGGACGTCTGAATTTTACAGCAGCCAAAATTCAGGATGCCCAGTACCATGGACCTTGCTGGGAGTTCTGTAAATCCCACACAAAAAAATGAGGGGATTCCCTTAAAACCCTCTTTCCAATTGGGCCTGGGGGTAAGGGTGTGCTCAATCGGCCTTCTTATGATATCTATTTATTTGATTTGTTAGGACATAGGGACTGAGTCCCGTGCCCTTTTCCCTAATGTTGCCACCAGCCAGTTGGATCATTCCAGTACTATTGTTGAATCATTGGGTTAGTGGTACAAAGTTGGTCTGCAGGATATTTTTTTTTTTTTAATTGCTGTATTTGAGGGCATCCAAGGAAGTCCTCCTGGTGGCCGACTAATCTGGGACCCATGCCTACTCCCGCTAACCATTCTAAAAACCTCTGCATCATCTTGGGAAACAGGATCACGCTGGTCAAACAAGTGAATGCAGTCACCTAATCTTGTTTCTTCAGCCTATGTATGCGCCCCAAGATAATCAAATGGCTCCTCACTGACACCAGATGCAAGGTCAGACCAAACTACAGCAAACATGCTCTACACTGGTATCATGAATCAACTCATACATAGATGCAACATCACCCAGAAGACTGTTGCCAGACACATCCTCCACAACCTCCACAGCTCATACATCATGCCTCACCTCAGAGAGCTACTCTGGCTACCTATTTAGAAGTACTGCCATTTCAAATTGCTCACCCACGCATACAAATCCCTCCACAGTGCAGGACCTGCCTACCTTAACAACTGGCTTAACTTTGACCACCCCACTAGGCAGCTGAGCTCAGCCACACTATCTCGCAGAGACAACCTGCATCCACAGAAGCAATTCAGGAGGATGCACTTTCTCCTAAATTGCCACCAAATCCTGGAATGACCTTTCATGTCACCTCAGGATCTCCCCATGTCTACTCGAGTTTTGCAAGAAATTAAAGATCTGACTGTTCAACTAGGAGCCCAATCGGCATACTCATCTACTCCTGGTAAGTGCTATTTACAAATCTGCCTAACATAACATTTATGGATCATTAATGGCCTCAATATACATATGTATAACTTTCTAAAATGTAAGCTCTTTATTCCCAACCTGAGAACTTTTTTAATACTGATTTCTCGAAAACTACTCAAAGGGTATAGACCAAACACACTAAGGCACTTCCCTGAATAAAGTTCTTCCTTCATGTCAAATTTATTTTAATTCTATCATGGCAGTTTTTTTGTGAAGAACTTTGATTGGTATTGCTAGTTATCTTGAACTTAGATCTAACTTCAATGGAAAGCCACAAGAATGGTAGAGGAACAGAAGCTATGTAGTTAGATTTCTCCAGTCAGAGACAAAATGGACTAGCATTTCTCTGAGAGAGGAAAGATGAGTTTAAAGTCATCATATGTGGAGTGAGTTATAATAATCAAGCCTAGAAAGAATGAGGATCTGAACTCGGAACCTCTGCTTGTGCTCAGGGATAAACTGGCTCATGTGCCAAAGTACTCTGATTTTAAATCAAACAGTCCTGGTCACAGCATTGATCTGATACTGCAGGTACATTGTGTGGTCGAGAATAACCCCTAAAGATTTGGATTTGTCATCAATAATGGGGAAGTGGGCAATCCAGAATATGCAGACATTTAATTGAATACAGAACACACAGCTTGTACTTCTTAAGTGAAATTAGCAGGGATTTGTGTTTCTAGGGGATGATTACCAGATGGAAGTGGACACCCATCATTGAATGGCCTTCAGTGCTTTGAAGATGAGAGAGAAATATCCCTCGGAGAGGAAACCATACTCACAGACAGTTCTCAAAGTTCTTTCCTCACCCATGTGACATATTTGTAAAATTAGCAGCATTAATGAAAGCAATTTGAATTTTAATGTACACAAAGAACAAACTTTCATGTACATATGTAATTTTCTTCAAGGAGCTAGCAGCAATATTCTAAGGCGATTACAGCTACAAAGTTTGCTCAGCAGCTAAAAACTCTCAAATTTGTTGGTATACACAAAATACGTGGAAATGATTAACCACCATAGATAGTCCTTCTCTATAGATTCGTTCCTTTTTGAGGCAGGAATAAATTTATTTTGAGAGAAGGAAAGAAATTACAGTAGAATAGGCAGCGGCGCATGACAGAACTAAGGGGGTTATTACAACTTTGGAGGAGGTGTTAATCCGTCCCAAATGTGACGGATATACCACCAGCCGTATTACGAGTTCCATAGGATATAATGGACTTGTAATACGGCTGGTGGTATATCCGTCACTTTACCTTCACTTTTGGGACGGATTAACACCTCCTCCAAAGTTGTAAAAAAACCCTAAATCTCCAAGTGAAAACATGGTTTACCCTTCGAGGAGAAAAAGGGAAAGTCTGTGAGTGAAAATTAACTTATGAATTGCATTTTCTTATTCAGAAATGTACATTTATTGTGTTTTATAAGTGAATTTCTATGCATGCGATTAAAGAGGGTAGCGGTGAGTACCCTTGGAATGCCTTTTTGGCTATTCTTTTTTTGTTTTGTAATTTTCTTTTTCCAAAAACTTTGTTTGGGAAGCTGGCAGGCCCCTATTAAATCTAAAAAACAACTTAGGCTAAACACAAAAGTGTTTTTCTACTATTCAAAAAGTACACATTACCATGGTACATTGATGGGAACTACCTTGTGCATGGATATACTCCTTGTGAAAGGGCTGCAAATTCAAAAACAACCAGGTGATGGATAGAACACTTGAATTAATCTCAGCCACTGGCAATTGCTCAGGCCGCATCCCAATCCATCATTTTTTGCCACTTTGCCACCTCAGTTTGGATCCTGCCATATGCAAATCAGCCTCGATCCTGCTCCTCGTGAGAATAGTCAAGCCTGAACTGCCAGGCCTGGTCCTCCGGTAACACAAGCAACCTAGGGAAAAAAAAGGCAAGAAGGAAGAAAGTAAAGAAGGCAAACAAGAAAGAAGAAAAGAAAAAAGAAAGAGGGCAAACAAGAGAGGAAGAAGGAAATTTAAAATTAAAGAAGACAAGGAAGAAAGAAGGCAAGGAGTAAGAAAGAAGGCAAAAAAGAAGGAAGGAAAAAAGCCACAGCAAAAAATAAAAAATAAAAAATGTAAAAGAAAGGAAAGAAAAGAAGGCAATTAGAAAAAAGAAAGAACAAAGGAGAGAAGGCTAAAAGAAAGAATGAAGAAAATAAGGCAAATAGGGAAAGCAAGAAGGAAACAGATTTAAAAAGCTAGAATTAAATACAAGAACGTAAAAAGAACGAAAGGCAAAAAAGAAAGAAGGATAGAAAATGTATTGTAGAAAAAAAAGCAAGAAATAAAGATGCAAAAAAGGAAAGAAAATAAAATGAATGAAGGGGAAAAGAAAAAGGAAAGAAGGCAAGAAAAGAAAAAGCAAGAAAGAAAGAAAGGAGAATGAAAGCAAAAACAAGCTGGAAAATTCACGGTTTGAATTAAAGAAGGCAAAAGGGAAAGAAAGAAGGAAGGGAGGAAGGAAGGAAAGAAAGAGAAAGAAAGAAAAAAGGAGAGCAGGAGAGAAATAGGAAAAAGACAACATGAAAGAAGAGGAAAGTAAGAGACAGAAGGTAACAATGAAAGAAAAGAAGAAAGAAAGAAGGAAAAAGGCAAGAAGGCAAAAAAGAAGAAAGGAAGAAGGGAAAAGTAGGCAAAAATGAAAGTAGGAAAGTAATAAGGAAAAATAAAAACAGAAAAGAAAAAAGAAAAAACAGAAGGAAAGTAAAGGAAAGAAGGATGGAAAAGAAAGAAGGAAAGAAAAAGGAAGAAAATAAAGGAGATGGAATAAAGCAAAGAAATAGTGTTCACAATATAAAATACTGGGTAGTCAAACCCAAATTACACCCCATGATATATATATATATATTTTTTTCCCTTTGGCAACGTTTCTGAAAGATTCACTGGTGAAACTGAGTTCAGGAACACAATATGGTATGCAGTGAAATAGCAGCTGTCTACTTCCAACGGAATTTCCAACAGTATTGGAAGGGGAAAGGAAATGACAAAGATGGAATGTGCCCTGTGCTAATTTCAAAAGCATCCCACCATCTCATCAGGCAACGCTGGCACTAAAGAGAACTCCTTGTGTGGAGACGTCCACCTTCTATAAAAGCAAAATTCCGTTGCTCATAGTGGAATTAACTATAAGCTGTAGTGGAAGAAAGTAAAATGGGAATGGCACAACAGACCATTAGATGAAGAGAGGTGGCTGAAAGCCCCTACGAGTATATTAGTAATGCCAGACCTAAAAAGACAGAGGTTGCAACAGGAGCCCCCAGGAGCAAATTTCTGATGTTCTCAGTGAATCAGACCAGTAGTCTGTAAATAATATCAGCTATTTTAAAAGCTATAAAGTTACTGGATTTACCAGACAGAGCACACACCACCTCTCAATGTTCATTCAATAACACAGCTTTGCATGAAAATGACATACCATAAAATTTTACATAACACTCTAACTGGCTTGTCATGCAACCCATGCACCTATATTGTATTTCTAGTCACTTATTTCAGCTTACACATGTACTCTTTTACATCCTATTATACATTTGACCCTCAATTCTCCATACACAAGTAGTAAACTCTCCAACAGATGTTTATTTATATACATGGTCCAGCAATATCTAAAAAGGTCTGCAATATGTTCCACTCACCACAGAGCTATGTAAGGAAGTTGTCATGAAAAATATGCAGAAAAATGTTCTTCAATGGGAGAAATCATTCGTATCCATTTTAACACTACGGACATAACCAAAACAGTCAATTACTTTCCACTAATATTTAATAATGGGTGAAAAAGATAAAGGAGAAAAGCCAATAATGAATAGCTAACACATAACAACCGGAATCATCTTAAGCAGCAAACATATCAGTCCAAATTCAATATAGTGTACCAAGATATGGCACAAACTTCATGGTTTCTGAAAAAGCCAATACATATATGATATAATCAAATTTCAATGAAAGGTGCATATGTTAGCCACTGGATTAGCCAATATGTACGAATTACCTCCTTACCCCTATTAAATCCTTTGGGATGTTTCGAGTCCAGCTGTAGAAGCCAACAGGATTCGAACCTCCGTAAGCCTCTTTCCTGGGCTCATCCTCATTTCTTTGGAAAAACCCAGTCAATGCCAAAACATTTAAGACATTTAATCCCACTTTTGTGTTATTCTGTAAAATGTCTTGCCACTGGATAGGAGAAATCATGGTTCTTAATGGTAGATATGTGCTACAGTATTCTCTTCCTTATAACACCTTTGGTACCCACTACATGATTCAATTGGCTGGGTCAGGGCAAGGCATAAACACAAAAATCTGGCCTGCATGTAAAAACTTGTTAATGCATTAAGCAGACCTGCGTGAATTGTAACAGAAGTGAAATTTTTGCTGATTTTCCAGAATATGCAATTATTCCACAAATCCTTTGGCTTCTCCTTAAAAGGGTGACTAATGTTAGAATGACTGGTCTTGCGGCCCCCTCCTCAAGTCATTAACAGGCCTCATGGGCCTCATCCCAAGGTGCTATGATACATTTTTAGGGGGGGGGGGGGGCCTGGGACGCCATTACGGTGTCCCAGGGATACCACTCACAGGACCACAAAACATTTACAAATTTCATTTATATATTATAAGAGTTTTGTGGGGTCTACCCAGGGTACCCACACCAGTTGCTAGCCATGGGATTGTGGTTGGAGCCCAAGGGCCCCTGTGGCCCCTGCCTACACCCATCATTTGGTAGGAGCCAGCAACATTGGTTAGCTTTTGCCAGTGGAAGCAGCTTTTTTCTGGTCCCATCAGCTGGACCAAACCTATATTTCCTGCCTACAAGAGCATGGTCAAGGAGTTGAAGTTTTCTATACCAGCACTCTTGAAGGCAGGTGTAGCAAGATGGTAGCATCATGTGGTATAACTGGGGAGTCTTACCATGTAATAATAGCACATTATCCAGTAGTGGAACTCGTGTTCACCCTTATAAACCTTAGCTCAGTCCTGGTAGTGTGGCAAACAGCAGTCAGCCTACTTAGAGGAACATGTGTAAAGCATTTCACAATACCAACATGGACAATAAGTATATGACACAACTCAAATTAAATTTGACACCAATTAAAAAAAATAAAGCTTATTTTTATATAAATGTAGACAACAAAATTAACTTTTTATCTTACTTGTAACCGGAGTTATGAAATTTGGCAGCTTTGGAAAATCACTATAAATGTTGCCATCAAATAATTACCATTGAAGTTAATGGGGAAAATCAAAGTGTGCACTTGGGCACTTGCAGGGTGAGTTTCTTGGAACCCATCTGGACTTAAGGATCTGCGGGGACCTAGACCAAGAGTCAACAGTCAGTTTCTTATTACTTTGCCCAGGGAGTCCAGGTGCAGAGGTCCTTTGGCTGTCCTTGGTGCAGATGTGATCCTTAGCTGTTGGCAAGATGCACCACTTGACCAATGGGTACTTGAAAGTGGAGACACACTCTACCCTTTGAATGTAGAGGTCTTTAGGGGACCAGAACCAGGAATCAACAGTTGGAACTTCACCACCACATCTGGTGCCTCCAGGTGCAGAGGTGGCTTCTAGCTGTCAATCGTTGGAGTTGGTCACACCAAAGGTGCTTTGCTGCTGCTCTCAAGGTCACTCTCATCCAGGATGCTGAACCACAGGAGAGGGGGCATTACTGACATTGGTATCTATGCTGGGGATCTGATCTGGAGTTGTGGATTTCCAAGTGGCCATTGATTTCCGGATTGGCGACAGACAAGCCTAACAGCTGCAAAGGTGGTCTGCTGGTACACCGATGACTGGAGGTCATCCGGAAGGGAGTAGAGGCTTGAAACTTTGCAGAGCCCTCTGTCCCACTCTTTGGATGCCAGATACTGAGTTTCTTTAGGCTCATACACATGGACACTGTTGGGTCACATTTCTTGGACTTGAGCCCAGGTCCTATTGTCGGTGACAATGTCTTCTTTGTGCCTCTTCTTCTTTTTAAGTAAGAACTGAGGGTCTAGTGTCAGGGGAGCCCCTTAAACCCTAGTTTAGGGGGTGCTAAGGGTGTGGGGGATCATGACCTATGGGCTACTGGTCCTCTCGGCTAGTCTACCCCTGCAGTGACAACTTCCTGTGGGGTGATGTCACTTTCTAACCAGAACCCACTATTCCTAAGGGCTGTCAAAATGGCAGAACCCTTCCTCAGCTGTACAGACCTCCTAGCCCACCCTAAATGTGGCTAGCCTTTTGAAGGTGTATATCTCTTGCATTGCTAATATTCCCACCTGTCGAGCTGGAAAGGGTGGGAAGGGCTTTGTCCTCCACTGGGGGACAAGACATTACTTATCAAGAGTGGTGGAAGCCTTAAAGGCTCACGCCTTGATTACCTAGACACACTAGACAGACTTGGAGGGAACATGTGTGACGTCCCGCCTGCCCAAGCTCTTTGTCTCTGTCCTGTGTAAGTGATAGTACAACCAGTAGGAGAGCAGTTTCTTGCCTGTGGTGGCAGAGTCTTGCAAGAGCCTGCCAAAACAGCAGAGAGCTTGGTAACTTGGTGGGCACACTATAAGTGTGCCACAAGGGAACATGCTAGTTAATCCTGGCCATGGGCATCATGCTCAGGGTCAAAAAGCAAGGTGTTTGATACCAAACAAGGGTGAGGGTAATCAGTCAGAAAATCACAGGCTGGACACCTGGGAACTGCCCAAGTGCCAGTCCACGTTATCATTTGGACCTCTGGTTACTCGTGGTAGCATTACATTTTAAATGCTATCACGGGGTCATATATCCTCATGCATATATGTCCACACTCATAGAACAGTGCATTCTGTCTTGTGGGCTATAGGAGGCCTGCCTTAGGGGTGACTGTCCTGTCTATGGACAGTAAAGGGACTCTGCCTACACTTGGTGTGGGCAGAATCGCACTCATACAGCAGGCTGCTCATGCAGGCTGACATGGAAGCTCTGCAGTCTTACTTTTACTTGGGTCACCCAGGGTGGCACAATCAGGGCTGCATTCCTGGTGATCCTTTTACCACCCTTGCCCTGGGTACCACTAGTACCAATTACTAGGGACTTACAGGGGTGGTAAAGTTCTTGCCATTTGGCCTATGCAATACGACATACAGTTTAAGAGAAGGAACATTGGTGCGGAGGTCTGGTTAGCAGGACTCAGCACATTGACAGGTCAAGAACAACAGCATCAAGCAGCACAAAGTGGGGTGGCTATCCAAAAAGGGCACTTTACAACAGCAAGGAACTGCTGTGTCCTGGGGGATGGGGTCCCTGGTAGAGTACTGCCATGGTCCTTTGGTGGATGGGGTCCCCATGACCAAAGGATGGCTGAGGCTCCCACCCCAAAAAACACAAATATAGCCTAAGGATGGGAGTCGACAGGGCCCTTAACCAATCGGGATGGGGCTCAATGCCCCCTTCCTTCCCAAAAACCTAAACCAGCCTTTGTGAAAAGGGTACCCTGGAGCCCTAAGTGGCTCTGGGAGTGGGGGGGTTAAACACTCCTCCCCTTTAAAAAAAAAAGCGTTCTGGGGATGGGGTCACCAAGGCCATTAAGTGGTTCAGTGAGACAGGCCTCAGGGCCCTTCCCCTTAAAAAAGTAATTGGCCTTAGGGGATGGGGTCTCCAAAGCCTATAGAAAGATCGGGAAGTGTGGCAGTATGCAACTCTCCCATAAAAATAAGGGATTGTCCCCAGAGGATGGGTCTCAGGGGGCCCTGGCTTTGCTTGTGGAGGGGGGACTACACACCCACCTCCCCATACTAAAAAATAAAATAAAAAGAAATGAATGTGAAATGAGAGGTGTAGTCACTCATTTCACATTCATTGCTCCAGCTGGTGGACACCCTATAATGACTTGCAAGGGATTTAAAAAATTAAAAAAAAAAAAAAAAAATCTGCTTCTTGGTGGGGCCCCTTGAAGATGCAGGAGCACCAACAAGCATTTTTTTAAAGTTGTGGTGGGTTGCAAGCAGTTCAGCAGCCACCAAGCAACATAGAAAAAAACAATACATCTCCTGGGTCATTGAATCCATGACTTCAGTAGACCTTACTATATTTGTTTAAAGCACTGCAACTTGAAACTATGTGCTTTTTAGCTGAAGTTTAGCTGCTTATTGTGTTTGCGTCTCGAGCTGCATTCCATGGCCCTAAATATTTTGAAAAGACTTCTGTACATGTTAATATTTTTTAAGAAAGGCATTATTATTTTTTATGACAAACAGTTTTAATAAACATTGCTATGTGTGAATTTATAAAATATACATTTAACTATGGTTGTTGGTGACTTTTTGAGAAAGACAGGATGCCTGCTTTATATGTTCTTGTGCTGACCCTTTGATAAAGCCAATGCGCCTGCTTGTTATATTCTGGTGTTCTAACCATTTGAAAAGGTCAAAGGGTCAGAACACCAGACCTAAATGACACCATTTATATTGTTACATCTGTGTGCACCTGCTGATGTTTGGTGAGACCCAGCTCTATCCTGCTTACCGCCAAAATCCACATGCAACAGGGGATTGGCCGCCTGTGGGAGGTTTGGGCAAAGTTGTGCACAAGGCCTGGTTGCACAGCAGGGTAGGGTGCCCATAGGGCATGGGCACAAGGACAGCCCTTAGGACATACATAAATGCCAACCAACTACTGGTCATGGGCTCTCATCCTCGTCCCATTAAACCAGGATGAGTTCGACCATATTTCAGGGAACACTTCAAATATTATCGGACAGGGATCATGAAAATAAAAATACCCTACTGTCCTTCTAATATTAGGTGTCCTAGTTGCAGTTAAAGGTTTTAGTGTGTGTTAATGGGAACTATCACCCTTACACCCTGATTAGTGTTGACATGTCTCAGCCTCTTAAAATGGCCTCTCTCAGGTTCAATGTATAACGTGGTTGTTGAATAATATACTCTTGACTACCAATGTGCTAATTTCTGCCAGATACCAATATGTGAATTGTATCCAAGGCAAATTAAGTCTGCATGTTTATTTGTTATGGCTTGTCTTTTTATATTTTGTGACTGATAGGGACAGGACACAGCAATATCTCACACTGGGGTGATTTAACAGTCTTGATGAAAGCCTGAGATCTAGTCCCACTTTGTGAGGATTTTGGCAGATATACTGTTCAGCACAGGCCAGCTGGAGGATATATACTTCCATAAAAATAGACTAAATCCTAAGGTAAAGCTTTTAACCAGGTCAGCGCTCTAAGCTTAGCCAGCCTCGAGCACTTTGTGGTCAGTCTGAACTTGGCCTAGGACCTGGTCTACCCCAGCAACAGATGCTATGCTGTTTCTTTGTGCTTTCTAACCTCAAAACCTAAAAAGTTCATATTACTGGTCTCCACATTGAATTTTAATAATGCTGTGACATTTTCCTTATTACTTTCTTCTTGATTTTAAAAAAATGGTTGTTGGGTTTTTATTCTGTTGATGGATTTTTTTTTTTTTACCTACAAATTGTTTTGCCACTGCTTTTCTGACAGCACTATTTTCTGCTATGTTTAAAATCATAAAAGATTCCTGATGATCAGTGGCTGCCGGCAGCTTTAGGAGGGAGGGTGCGGGTGACACACACACACATTCTTTCACACACAGACACACACGCACGCACATCCATTAACAATACTCATAACATTCAAACATGCACGCACCCACCAAACATTCAATTTAAAACATCACACACATACACACACACACACACTTACTTTCTGCCTCCAGGTCCCAGGAGGGTTGGGACTGCTGCGCCAATGAGGGAGGTCAGCAGTCCCAGCCTCGTCACAGAGTGGGATGGGGTGAGTAAGACTGCTGACCCCACCCCACTCTGTGACGAAGTGTCACTGATTGATACTCGCCCTGGGCACTTCAGGGCTTAAACTGAAGCGCCAAGGGAGAGTGTCAATTGGTGACGCTTTCCTCGTCACTCAGGGGAGGGCCTTGAGGCACCTTTCCTGAGCTGAGGAGGTCACGCCCATAGGAGATGTGACCTCCTCAGCCCAACAAAGTTCAGCTCAGGCAGCCAGGAGTCTGCACAAATCGCACGTTTGCTCCTGGCTGTCTGAGCTGAACATAGAGAGTGTCTGTCAGGCTGACCTTTGTTCAGCCTGACAGACAATCTTCATGAGGGGCAAAAGGTGGGGGGGCGTGGCCCCTCCGCCCTAAAGGAGGGGCCACCACTGCTGATGATCCTGATAACACATAGGAACTGTTGTACGAATTGGCATTGCCACAGCACTATACTCAATTTGTTTAGCATACATTTGAGAAAAGGGCTGTCCCTTGTAATGCTCCTTGTGTACTAACCTGCTGCCAAGCAATGGGGGTGTGTAGAATGAAGAGCATATGGTACATATCATCGAAAATCATGAGGAATGAATCATCTATGTGCCACACTGGTCGCAGTGACAAATACAGGAATGGAGGCCTGAAAGATAAAGCAGATGTTCTGCCGAGCATTCACATTTTCAATATTCTGCCACTGCAACTCTGTCCCTTAAAAGGCAATTAACATGTTAACTGCAGTGACGGTTTCCACGTTTTGCAAAGACAATCTCAAATTATATAAATGTTTCTTAGGTAAAAATGAAGGTTAAAGAACACAAACCAAATACACAATGTATATGGTAATACGGAGAAAGAGTACGGTAGTAAACCAAGGCATAGAAATAAATTCACCATATAACTTTCACATTCACTGAACGATTGCAAGCATTGCATTACAATTGAAAAAAAGGCAAATAAAACACATCATAGTCTCTGCTGAAAAGGTTATATGATTGAACACAATTGAGTTATATTGGCAAACAGATAGAGTTTGTGACACTGTTCAGCATCAAACAATATGCTGTAAAATGGTTGATCACAATTCTTCCGCTAAAACTTGTTACCTATAATCAAGTTTCATAAGCCTTTTACCTTTTGCAGTCCTCCAGATTGCAAACATCTGAAACTCACAAACGTAAAGAATACCGAGTTCGCTTCATAAAGGTAAATTTACCCTTTTGTGTAAGGTTACCCTTTTTAGGTGTTCGCAAACAAATGATTTCATAGTAAGTTTACAAATGCAGAGAGTCCACAGTTGGGGCAAAGAACTGTGCACGTAAAAAGAAAGGACTGGCCTAACTTTCTGGCCTAACTTTCCATGTGGGGACTTCTCCGCCCTGAAAGCGCAGCCTCTCCACAGTGATAAACTTACTATTAAATCATTTGTTTGTGAAGAGCAAAGAAGAGTAAACTTACATAACGGTGTAAGTTTATCTTTTTAAATCAGGATCACAGCCTCAAACTGCAGCTCCACAATAATGGAGAATTGACATCAAGGGGGAAAGGGATTTATGTCAAACCAAGGAGACAAACTGAGTGTCTGCTCAAGCAAGAGTGTAAACAATAGAGTCACTTACATTCTTATGATGGTCTTCTTAATCCAGTTAACCCACAGCCCAACCTGATACTGAAACAACGACATGAAAGTACAGGGTTAGGATAGACCATCACAATAAATGGATTTGCATGGAGGAAGTTTGCTCCTCTTGCAGAGACATCCCTCTGCTCATTTGCACTTGTAGATGGTGGTTTTTAATGCAGGACTCCTTTGGAGTCTGGCAAGGAAAAGAGAGGGGTTCTGGGTATTGTGTCTATGTCCCTGGCCTTCCTGGACTGACTGAGAGCTTTCATGAAGGAAGGTCAGCAGCAGTATAGGCAGCATAGATATAGCACAGGGATTAGGAAAAGTGGAGCTTTCAGTGCTATTTTATGGAAACTCCACATCATGGTCCACAAAGGTTTTGTTTTCAATGTTCTCTCTCAGGCTAGATTGGGGCTCCTGCTTAATTGTGCGTTCTTTAGCAGTTAGGTAACAGCTCGCAGGCTATCAGAGTCAGTACATCTCTTCAGACTGTAAATACAACCAATCAGATTGGGGCAAAGTCAATTTCCTCGGGAAAGAAGGGAAGCCTTGTGTCCCTTCTCTCAGGATGCACAGTGGGAGATAGTGCCAGTAGTTAAGTACCACAGGCCATATATAA
This sequence comes from Pleurodeles waltl, assembly GCF_031143425.1. NCBI lineage: Eukaryota > Metazoa > Chordata > Amphibia > Caudata > Salamandridae > Pleurodeles > Pleurodeles waltl. Next base: position 1,766,968,143 of record NC_090440.1, read on the forward strand.
TATCTTATCTGACAGGAGGCTCTGTGAATTAGTCTGAAATAGTACAAGGAATTCAAGAAAGCAGAAGAGGGTGAAGAAGTGGGATTTTGGCAATCTGTGATATTTTTTTCTTTGGAAAGCAGCCATCTTCCTTCTTGCACCCACAGTTTCATACCAAATCATGTTCGTTCTCAATCCCAACAACTGGTGCACAGAAAATGATTGTCCTTGAACTCATGTTCTGATATTCACAATCATTTTGCTAGATCCACACACATAATACTTGCTAGCATTTCCATTCACTAAACAAATATGGGCCTTATTTGCTACACAAAACACAATATAGACATTCTTCTTAATCTTGGTAATACAGGAAAGTGCATTGTTTTGCATTGTTTCCTGTCTTTTGACAGTATGTAGTGCCAAACCTTTATTGTGGGAACTTTGACTGTGCTATACATTTTCCAGTGGTTGTGCTCCAACCCCCTTTCTTGATAAGTAATTGGTTAAACCTTTACGTGAAATGTGGCTGTCCGGTAAAGTCATAGTACAGCTTTTCAGAAACTTCACCAGTGGAGTAAAAGTTATGTCACATGTGGGCTGTAGTGTGCATCATCCGCCATGTGAGTGACTTTTGCAGCATGACCTTGATACTGGTAATTCAGCCCTGAACTGCTGTATCCAAAAGCAGCAGACAGATCATGTGACCTGCAGCCAGGAAATCTCTCTCGAGGCCTCAGAACAGGGACATCAACCAATATCTTCCATAAACAACTGTCAGGTGCCGATATAAAAGTATTGCTGAGATGCTTTAATGCTATTTGTGTTCAACCACCAGCGCCATCTTGACCACTGACTCCATTTTGTGTTTATCTTAGATTCATACACGGTCACTGTCAGGTATTTTTCCATGCACAACTTGTATAACATGTTTTCCCTTTCTTTCTCACCATGGCAGGGACATAACATGGAGTGAGGGAATGATAAGGATGTACCAGAAGAATGGTCATGGTATGGCAAGGAACAGTTTGGTCTTGGGAGTGCACCTTGGGATGTGGCCAATCTCTAACATGCTCTTTCAACACAGATTGGTACAGCCAGCTTTTGAACAACAACTCACAATATGGAAGGGGGAGTTTCTAGAATTCCCCTCTCTTGCTTGTTTAAGGTATTTAAGAGGGAAACTTGATGACTGGGGTTAGACAGAACTTATTCCAGGAAAGGGATGCCTTTGCCCAGTTCCCATTGAGGGTCGTTTTCTCTCTTTTGGCAGTCGTCTGGGTTCCTGACTTGATGCTGGCAAAGAGAAGAATTTTTGGCATTCCTTTTGTTTGGTTTTGTCTCAGTCTGAAGTAAAGCAAAGACAACACTTTGGCATAGTGGGAAAGAGTGGGAAAGGTTAAAAAGTGTAAAATGTAACCGTGAAATATGTTTGGCAAGAAGTCAAAGGCAGCATCGCAAACCATTTCTAAGAATACATGCGAGATTCCAGGGTCGACTAAAGAACCTTATAATGTCTTTGTGACTGAATTCTGAAGTCTTGTTGGGACTTTCTGAATCCTGGGACTAATGTCTTGGGGACACAGGGTCCCAAGATGCACTGCTGTGTTTTAAAAAAGTACTTTTTGAACATAGTAATGATTTATCTATTTTAGGGCGGTGAGGGTAGATACTGCTCTCTGCCTATAGAAAAATGCATTACAAATGCAAGCAGTTAGAACAGGAGAATCAGCAATTAGAAAGGCAGCTTATTGATACTAAAAATACTGTAACTATGTTGTCTTGTCAAAATAAGATGTTGCAAGATAAGGTCAATATTTATCAGTCCATGGCAGAGAAAGCCGCAGTTAAAGTTGCCCAGAACAAATTTTGGAAACGCAGAGGCAGAATAAGTCAAAAGAAAGTTCATTTAGCAATTGCCAATGCAGGATTAAACTGGGATCCATATTAATGGGACACAAATGTATGGGAGAGCACTCATTTTTCAAATTCCAGTGATGAAGAGGTTAGAAAAGGTGGGAGCTGGTGTGAGCCAAATGAGCAGAACGTGGTGGTTCGTGCACAGCCCACATTTAGAGGGGAAACACAGGGCACTCTACAGAATCCAGAAGTAATTGAAATGTATTCCTTAAGATTCTACTCAGCAATGATATTATGGACCAATATGCACTGCTTGCACAGATGGTGAAGTTATTTGACACCGGTGCTTCAGGGGTAACATTAGATTCGGGAGATTCAAGGAAGTTTTGTACTCTTAGCACGGACCCCTTGGTACAAGAGCAATTCAGGAGTTATCGGATTCAAGGAGCAACCAATTTATTAGAATTGGCAGTCATGGGATATAATAAAAAATACCATACTGAATCAGACTGGCCGCCAAATGATAAGCTCTGGTACACATTAAGAGATGCCATGCAAAGAATTAAAGAAGAAAGTATGAAAATGTATATTCTATTAGATGAAGCTCACAATTTGTTAGAGGCTCCACTGACCATTTCAGTACGAAACAGAATTATTCATCTCGCCCCTCCAGCTTACAAGCTGGTGATAATGACTCTCCTAATTAATCAGACAGGGCAGAGAATAAAAGAGGCGCTGGAGGCAGTTTGTGAGCTAGGAGATCTTGGTGATTGGAATAAACTAGAGAGAGCCTCCAGATCAGAGGGTAGCACAGTGAACAACAGAGTATCTAGGAGAGACAGGTTTATGGCATTACTGAAGAACGGTGTTAGCAAGAAGCAGATTGACGGGATAGATACTAAAAGCTTGTGGAAGATTTACCGTAAAAGAAGCATGGTCTGCAAAGAAGGCAGCAGGCGCGTTCACAAGCAAGATAATAAACGTACAACTCAGATTCAGTCACTGAAGCAGGAGGATGAAAATGAAAGGGAAAGAAATGTCTCTTCACAAAGGAAAGAGGAGGAAAATTGGGACAGCGAGGGTTAACTGTTGAAAGCAGAGAAGGAGTAGAGCTTGCTCGCAGATACGAAAGCATATATCCCAATCTGACTTGGGCAAAAGTTGACAGGTTTAAATCTGACTAGGAAATTGGCCAGCTCCAGTGCAGGGATGGGCTCGCAAAGATAACAGACCACATGTTGATTTAGAAATATACTGGAAACACAAAAATGTGCAAAGAGTCCGAGCACTAGTTGACACCGGAGCAGAGGCCTCTTTAATTTATGCCAATCCTAAGAAATTTACCGGTCAGCACCATACCATCACAGGGTTAGGTGGAAAACAAACTGCTGCCATGCAGACTACAGTTCAAATGAAAAGAGGAAGAACATCAAAAAGAGAATAAACTTTTTTGATAATTCCCAGTATATATTCTAGAAGGGAAACAGACATTTTAAAGGAGATGAACTTGTATTTGGATGATGGTTGTTATCAGGTTGGATAAAAGAGATACATTTCAGTGGCAGCCATGGGGGTGGGCCATTTGTAGATACCCCCAGTAAAGGGGCCCCCAGCAACCGGGACAATCTGCTTGAAGCAGTATTGCATCTCAGGAGGGCATGAGGAAATAAGTGAAACCATCCAAGAAATGATTGAGGCTGGTGTAATAGTTCCAACTGCGACTGAATGGAACAATCCCACGTGGCCTGTTCCTTGACATGATGGGCTCTAAAGAAAGACGATCCACTTTGACAGCCACGGTCCCAGACACCATCACTTTGATTGAAAGAATACAAAAGCAAGCAGGGACCTGGTTTCAACCACTGATATTGCCAATGCTTTCTTTTCTATACCATTGGCCCCTAGAATTCAGGAATAATTAAGCTCCTCATGGAATGGCAGACAATTCTGAATGCTACAGCTCACGCAAGGGTTTTTACATAGCCCCACCATCCGTTACAGGTTGGTGGCAGAGCACCTGGATGAAGTATCTACCATTCCAGGAGTTCAATTGACCCACTACATTGATGACGTGATGATTCAAGGAGAGACACAAGAACAGGTGCAGATTCAGTTGAAGTGGATTGTGGAACTCTTGCAGAGCAAAAGGTGGATGATTAATCATGATAAGACGCAGGGACCCTCTCAAAAAGTGAAGTTTCTACTGATTCAGTGGAATCAGGGACATACAGAGGTGTTGCCGCAGGCAAAACAAAAGATTTTAGAGTTTGCCACTCCTTGCACCAAGCAAAAGACACAGCGATTCATCTGAATGTTTGGTTTTTGGAGATAGCATATTCCTCATTTGAGGCAGATCCTAGCCCCTTTGTACAATGTTACATGAAAGAAGCATGAGCTTGAATGGGTTGAACAGCAACAGTGTGCATTTGATTTGGCAAAGGAGGCAATTCAACAGTCTTTAGATTTATGGGCAGTACAAGATGGAGACATTGAGTTGCATGTAACCGCTCAGGGGCAATATGCAAATTGGGGCATATGGCAAAAACAGGGAAGAACGAGAGTGCCTTGGATTTCTGGACTAAAAAGTTACCTGGGGCTGGGGAACCATACACGCCCTTTGTGAATCAATTACTTGCATGCTATTGGGCTCCAGTGTATACTGAGCAAATGACCCTAGGTCATAATGTGATTTTGAGACCTGAGATTCCAATAATGCAGTGGGTGATGGGTTCACCTAAAACGCACCGCATAGAACACGCACAAGAAGCTAGTATCATGTGTTGGAAATGGTACATACAGGACAGGGTTCGAGCAGGACCAGCAGGCTCAGCAGCTCTACATGAACAGGTGTCACAAGCCCCTGTGCAGGATGAGGAGAGGGTGCAGGAGGTACTACAGATAAAGGAGCCACCAGTGAGATGGGGTGAGCCATTTGAATCCTTGTCCCCTGAGTATAGGAAGCATGTAGGTTTTACTGATGAGTCAGCCAAATATGCGGGGTCTAAAAGACATTGAAAGGCAGTTTCATATAACCCAGTCACCAAAAGGCTGTTGACCACTACAGGAGAAGGGAAGAGTAGTCAATATGCAGAATTTTATTCTGTGTATCAAGCTTTGGAGCAGGAATTGGCCGGAATTTGTCACTGTTATATTGATTCTTGGTCTACCGCCAGTGAGTTAGCTACCTGGCTTCCCACATTGCATGCACATAACTGGAAAGTACATTCAAAGGAGGTGTGGGGCAAAGAATTGTGGCAGGAAATTTGGGAAATATTCAAGCAAAGTACCTTTACCATGTTTCATGTAGATGCCCACTGTCCTACCGGTTCACTAGAATGATGGTTCAATTCCCTTGCAGATGACAAAGCCAAGATTTCAGAGGCGGAGGTGGCGACACCAAATTCCGACTTGTTAGGAATGGCTAAATGGGTGCACCAAAAATGTAGACACCTTTGAGAGAAAGCCACTTACCTATGTGGGCATAGATTAGAGAGATGCACATTCCCCTAGATTTGATAAAAACTGTAATCATGCAATATTTGTCAGCACACCCAATAGAGATCTGTCCCGCAAAATGTCAAAGGTAAGTTGGGGAGAGGGAACTTACCAGGGAAGATATGGCAAATTTACTACATTGGGTCACTACCGACTAGTCACTGGTGTCAATACGCTTGCAAGGTAGTGGACACCTATTCTGGTTACCTGATTGCTGTCCCTTGTAAACATGCTGTGGAGCATAATACCATCAAGAATCTGTCCCTTCTAATGTTATATTATAGAGTACCACTCCAGGTCCAGAGTGACAATGGGTCACACTTCAAAGAAAAATTGGTACAAGATTACTGTTTACAACACAACTTTGAGTGGAGATATCACATTCATTACGATCCACAAGCTGAAGGACTGATTGAGAGAATGAACTGCTTGCTGAAAGCCCAATTACACAAATTGTCAGATGGAACTTTGAAAAACTGGAGAGAGCATTTAAATGAAGCCCTCCAAATTCTGAAAAACAGACCACTAACAAATGTTGAGACTCCCCTGATGAGAATGTTAACCTCCACATTGCATATACAACCCCACTTGGCCACCAACACCATCGTACTGGGAAATAAAACCCAGAGCCTTAGCTCTTTGCCAAGCCACACCAGAATCTGCAGGTCTTGACCTACATGCTTCAAAAGCTTACACATTGAAACAGAGAGACATGGCACTCTGTGAAACAGATGTTGGAATACAAATTCCCCTGGAACATGTCAAATTAATTTCTCCTAGATCTGGGTTGGTACTCAAAGGTATTCAGGCCTTAAGGGGTGTGATTGATCAGACTACCAAGGAGAAATAAAAAATAAAAAAAAGAATAGTGGAGACTGATTTGATGCTACATAACAGGAGACAGAATTGCACAAATGATAATTATCCCTGTGCAGGATGGTGAGAAAGGGAACTGTCCCAACCCTTCTTACAGTACATGGGAGAGATGTTTTAGTTCAACTGACAAAAACCCTTGTGCTAAGGTGTGGGTGGAATTCCCAAATCACCCTCCAAAACCAGCAGAAATCATAGCTAAGGGCCCAGATAATGTTCTCCTAATCATGAAACCAGGAAAAGGAATGTAATGTGGGAACATATCCCAGCTGACAAATGTTAATTATGAGAGTGATCATACTTCTCTCTTTTACAGATCATACTACAAGATGTCTATGCGCTGACTGTGCTGTGTGGTCTCTGATTGATTGACCATGTCGAGCAACATCTTTACTACACGTGACTGAGAATATTTGGACTCCCCTGGCACAAGTCATACTCAACAGGTCAGATTTCTGCATGGGATCGATGCAAAGTACAGTGGATGTTCTATAAACATGTTTGATTGCAATACCCACTCCTGCAAGTGTCCTACTGGATATTTTTAAGGCCACCAACCAAAATGGAGAAATTCAGGAACACAATGTGATATCCCATTTTAGCCCCTATGAATACTGTAGGGAAGGTCAAATGAGAAGTGGGAAAATCTCACTCAGATAACTGTCTACAATATCTCCACTGGTTACCGCATGTCCTGTAATCCTTATGATGAGGGAAAATTCACCCACCTGCGCCTAAAGGCAAAAACACGGTCTTCTCAAGAGATACTGTGGGAACACCAAACTTTATGTTCATATCGAACAGATAAACACTGCAAAAAGATGACCAACAACATGGCTTTCCTTCACATTGTGACCGCCTCTAGTCACATTAAGCATGTTAAATTACTGGTGGGCTGGCTCTTTTTCTGTGGAAATATCATTTTCATCTACATTCCTGCTAATATAACTCGTGGACCTTTACACCATCAGGACTGATGTAGTCTCCATTACATTCTGTTCATACTTGTTACTCAAGAGAAGCTATTCAATTAGATGAAGATTGTGATGCTGAAATTCAATAATTATCCCAATCAGAATATATAAGCTTGAGTCTTTCTATTGTAGGCGTGCCCGGCTTAGCCATTTATAATACTCAAATGAGTAATAAGTTAGCATGCTTAATAGTTAAGAAGATTAATTACACGTCTATTGCTTTATCTGAATTTTCACTAGATATACGTAGTACTAGAAAAGCTGCATTGCAAAACAGAGCTGCTATTGATAACTTATTGTTAAAGCATGGTTAAGGGTGCTCTGAATTTGAAGGCATGTGTTTCTTCAATCTGCCAGACCACTCTAAATCCATCCAGACCCATATTGATACTTTACATGAGTTGGTGAAAGGAGTAAAACAAGATGTGGATAAGGGGTGGCAGCATTGGTTATTCCAGTGGTTGCCCGATTTTGGACAATTACTTAATGTCTTAGGTGGGTACTTGTGGTGATTTCTATAGTAATAACGTTTTGTTGCTGTGTACAATGCATACCTAATTTGCTTGCAATGTTTAGACCAAAATAAGTTAATTTCACCCCTGTATGTTATGCAAGTCATCGGTCAAAGGGTGGAGTGATTTAATTACCAGCTCCATCTTGACCACTGACTCCATTTTGTGTTTAACTTAGCTTTATACACTGTCACCGTAAGGTATTTTTCCATGCACAGCTTGTGCAACATGTTTTCGCTCTCTTTCTCACCAAGGCAGGGACACAACATAGAGGTGTGAGGGAAAGAGAAGTATGTATCAGAAGAATTTTTATGGTATGTCAGGGAACAGTTCGGCCTTGGGAACGCACCTTGGGATGTGACCAATCTCTGATGTGCTCTTTCAAAATAGACTGGTACAGCAGTGTTTGAACACCAACTCACAGTATGGGAGGGGGGAGTTTCTGGAATCTCTTCTCTAGCTTGTTTAAGGTATTTAAGAGGAAAACTTGACGACTGAGGTTAGATAGAACTCATTCCGGGAAAGGGACGCCTTTGCCCGGTTCCAATTGAGGGTTGTTTTCTCTCTATCAGCAGTCGTCTGGGTTCCCGACTTGAAGTTGGCAAAGAGATGATGTCCCTACCTCGCCCCATGGTGATGCATTTTTAATTCTTATTTTTAGCTTTGCTTTGTGAATGAATATATAATCAATGTATATGTAGATGTATTATCCATGATTTAAGTAGTGTATTTTCATTGTTTGTTTCTATGATCATTATTATTCTACTGCTGTGATTATTTTCAGAGGTGTAGTCCTGGTGGTGCATTTGATCTGCACGCTTTCCCTATACAAACCTTGAAAAGTGCTTTAATGAATGTATTACTCAGACTAAGAGTGCTGAATTGCTGGCATTCCTTTCATTTGGTCTTGTCTCAGTCTGAAGTAAAGCAAAACAGACGCAGGCAAGCGTCTACTATTCTGAGTATTTCCAGAATTGTTTGTGGCCAGCAGCATTATTAGTCACATGCTGAAGACCCGATGTTTCATGTGGCTGGGGGCTGCTCACTGTGTTTGTTTTCTAGGCTGGGGTCCCATTCCAAAGGAGTAATGCTTTGGAGTTTGGGCGTGTACGGGGAGTGCTTGTTGGGTATATGCGTTCCTTTGGACAGTTTTAATATTTGCTTGGAGCGCAAGTAGGGTGTAGCATGCGTGCTATAAAGTTACCCAGTACTGGTGGTGAACTCTGCACATATCGGACTCTCCATGTAGACTGCCTTGTTTTTGCATTGGACACTTGAAAGTAAGAACTTACTTCGGAGCATTGTGAAACAAACTTCTGTTGTGAGCTTGTTATCTTTGAATGCAGCTCAGGTAGGAGGGCCAAAATTGAAGTCCGCTATGTATATTGTCTGGGATTTGAGCACCCACTTTAAAATTAATCTGTATATGTACAAAGCTGCATAAACAATTGTATACCGAAAGAAGTATGAGGGTGTAACTGCCATAAGGTTTAAGCATATGGTTTTTCCTTTAGAGCGTGGCTCCATAAAACGGTACAGAGTACAAAACTATTTCATGTGGATGGGCAAACATATGTTGGTTCTCAGGCACACTAATAATGTTATAATGTGGCAATGTATAAGGATGAGTACATGTCTATTCAATGATGTTCATAGAATGGGTATAGTCACATGCTGCTTCACAGGCATTTACAGTTCAAATATGTTTTAATAGTGCTGTCTTGTGTATTCCAAGCTTGCTCCCACACAAGCTCTGTGTACCTTCCCTAATACCCTTCTCCCCCCTACCCACTCTGATTCTTTGCTCTCGTTTGTCAGAGAGTCAGGGCTGCTGGAAGGTGGGCCACTGGTAGGGTACTGTTCCAGAGGATCGCAGAGCGCGCAACACTTTCAAATGTCCAATAGATATGTTAATGATGGTTTTCTTCCCCCTCATCTCGATATAGCTTGTTATTTTAGAATTTTCAACTGTAAGAAGACTTAATACCATTGAGTTACAAGTGCACTAAATAAATGTCTTAAGTAAAAAAAAAATAGGTAAATCAACTGGGGGTAATACCTTGGGACAAATTAGTCTTGGTGTATTGTGTGTAATAAGGAGGCATACAAATTATGAAATTATCACTCGTCTACAGTGACACGAATCAAAAGTGCTATTGTTTGGATACTCTTAAGATGTAAAGCTCATACTGGAATATTATTGTTTTGAGGAAGGTGCTAGAAGATCAGTTTTCACAGTGATGTCCTAATAAATAAAAAGCTATCACATTAGTAAGCATAGATTTTTGGGTAAATATGTCCCCTAGGTGATTTTTATTTTTTTTTTAAAGATGCTTATCTCTGCCTGAAGTTTTAACTATTCCCATGGTATTGCCATACTCCAACCTCTTCTAATATCTGTAATTAGATTTACCCATCCCTGATGGAAGGTATGAATGGCTCTGAGCAATTGAACTTAAGGGACAGTTGACATGAAGGCAGATATCTGTCTGGAAGAAAGGTGACTTATTTGAGGAAAATCCACTGATTAGGATCTTGCAATGTGAAGCCTAGGAGAAAGCACAGATGACTACAAAAAGCAAGCCAGAAATCAGATAGTCACATATTGTTTCTAAGCTAGGCTCTGAAGTGATCTTGCATTTGAAACTGGTCTTCTCAATAGCCAGACTCCAGTCAACCTTGGATGTGGTCTGTGATGAGAACCAGTCTGAGCGGGTTTGTTGCTGGTAGAGAAGGACAGGTTTTCATTTACATAAATCAGCTCTTGGGAGGTCTGATAGAGCTCCACATGTTGACCCTGTTATCCTAATATTCTGAAAACCCCCAGAGAAATGCATTATTGTATTGTTTTACAGTAAAAGTGCTCTAAAAAGAGGGATGAACTGAACTATGGAAAATGGTGCTTAGACCCCAACACCAATCACTAGCCTGTGACTACTATAAGAAAGGCTCTGACTCTAGAACCCTCAGTGCACAATTCAACAAGAGCAGGCGATAAATAACGTGCTGTCTCTGTCTGCTTGGAGAAAAGACTGAGGCTCAAAGCTTTTGATGCCAAAACCTAATTTTAGTAGGATCCCAAAAAAGTTGTATCTCTCCTTGTGGAGACCTTACTTTCAAAAAATCCAGCCCGGACCTATGCAAGGATTTTGAGCTCCAGTGAAAAACTAAGGGCATCCTTCGAGATTATCTTAAGGCCAGACAGCTTGCCAGGTTGATAGATGAACTGCTCTCTATTCCCGTGCAGATGACTGCCTGTCATACTTCGAGATGTTCAGCTGCCAGTCAGTAATCTTTATACCAACATTGCATCCACTGGTGCAGCAGATGCACTGAAGGCAGAGTAGAATGCCAAATGGGAGCCACATATTTTTGATAAACAACTTTATTAGTTTGGCATAACAACTTAAAAACCAAAAGGTCAGATCTGCTCCTCATAGGCACAACATTATACAAATCCCACATAGGTAACATGAGCACATAATCGATCCTAATCGTACTAACCAAAGTCACTGAGTCTACAGGCGTAGTAGCTGAGCGGATATCCCATGTCCCTGTCCACTCCCCCCACACTCTGTCATACTTAGCCAGGCACCCTCTTGCTTCATATACTGATTTTTCTTGTTGGGCACCAGTCCACCCCACACCGCCATTTTGCCAGAGCTGGTGCCGTCGCCACCTTCCAGCCAGCAGCAATATCTCTTTTGGCCACCAGACATGCCAATCCCAAAAAGGCCCGATCCACTCTGCTGGACATCACTCCCTCCAGGACACCCAACAAAAGAGGCAGCGGGCCGCCTCAACCTCCACCTGCAGGATTCTAGAGATTTTGGCAGTAACCGCTCGCCAGTAAGTTGCTATGTTTGGGCAGCCCCATGCCATATGAAAGAAGTCAGCATTGAGGCCCGCACAACGGGGGAAGTCTGCGTGGGGCAGGAGACCAGCTTTATGCATTTTGTCAGGTGTGAGATAGGTTGTGTACAGATAGTAAGTTTGCACCACAGGAAAGCGGGTAGTCATAGTTCTTGGGGCCATCAGAGCATCTCACCAGTCCTCATTCTCTATATGGCCCAGCCAGTTCTCCCACCGCTCCCACAGTCTACTGAACGTCTGTGCTGTATTGGTGACCAAGGTGCAGTATATTTGAGACACTCCCCCTTTGCCCAAGCCACCCATCAAGGATTTGGCCTCCGGCAGACTGAATTCGGGGAGGGTCGAGCCAGCTTGAACATGTACACTCAGCGCGTGTCTGAGTTGCAAGTATCTATGGAATTGGGTCCCGGAGAGCGAGTATTTCTGCTGAAGCTCTTGGAAGGACTGCATATGGGAGCCCGCCCAGACATCTCCCAAGAGCGAAATACCTATAAGGTCTCATTTCTGGAACCCCTCCAGTGCCTAGAGCTCCTCCACCCCTGGTGGGTTCCCTGTTGAATAGGGAAGGGGTCTGAAACAACTCTGCTCAGCTGCACCCGAGCCGTTGGGCTAGAGTAAAGGAGATTCACTAGTCCTCGGAAATTAGGACCAAACCTGGCGCACAAAAGGACCTGGTGAAGATAGGACCAGTCCACTGTATCAAACGCCTTCTCGAAGTCCAGGAGGAGGAGTGCCAGGGGAGGGGTCAGGGAGCCACAGTGGGCCAGTGCTGCATGCAACCGTTTAATGCAGTGCCTTGTGCTCCTGGTTGGCATAAAGCCACACTGATCCAGGTGTATCGGTGACTGTATCGCCCTCTTCACTCTAATGGCCAATAATGTGGACAGTATCTTAACTTCTGTGTTAAGAAGTGAAATGGGGCGGTAGGCAGAGCATTGTCGCGGGGGATGGATTTGGGGATCACTTCAGTGGTAGCTTGGTCGAGTCCCGAGGGAAACCCGCCCACCTGTTCAGCTTCCTCAAACATGCTCATCAAGTAGGGGGGGTGAGGATGTCACTGCATTTGTTATATAACTCAGCTGGAAACCCATCTGGGCCTGGGGTCTTGCCCACGGCCAAAGCAGAGATAGCGGTCTTGACCTCCCCTAGCGCTATGGGTTCATCAAGGTCTCGTCTCTCGACTACAGAGATTTTAGGAAAGGTCACGTCTCCCAGCAAGGGGGCTTCCTTCTCCGCTTGGGATCTGGGCCGTTTCTCATAAAGTGGGTGACACATATTTTTGACTCCACTAAGTATTCTTTTTACTTTTTCTGAAACAAAGTCGCAAAATAGAAGTTTGATACAGAAACAAACACACATTTAAACCAATGTCCCTAAAACAGTAGGGAGTTTCTCCCTGTGCATTGACAACATTATCTCTAAGCTTTGCCTGGGACAGACATGTGTCACAAGGCAAACCAAAGCAGACAAATCTGACGATGATAAAACTACCAAAAATAAAGTGGGAAAACCTCCACTGTGACCAGCGGTCCAATAGCAGACAGACCTCTAGGTCAGGAATTTCTGCCAGCTGAGCTAGCTGAGGCTGTACTGGAGCTCAAAGCAGTTTCCCCCCTTTTGATGGGGCAAAGCAACTACAGGTTTGGTTGATAGGGCAACTGTTTTCTCATGGATGCTCCACCTCCACGAACCTCTAAATAACTCCTTTTGTTAAAATATGCACAAAGCAAGGTAATTCTAGCTAAAAGAAATTTAACACCTAGTGCTCTCAGATAATACATTCTTTCACTGTATTCAGACCACCAGCAATAAAAATCCATAATAACTATGCTAATCAAATGTATCTTTACTTTTGTCATGTATTTTTCCATCTAATGTCAAAAAATGAAGTACTGGGGGGATAGGGAGATGGGTCTCCACAGTCTTAGTCTGCACACTAGAACAGACACCCCCCCCCAACTAATTGACCTGGGCATCTGGGATGAACAGTCCCTGGACCGATACGTCCTCCTCTTCTGTAACACCGCATTGATGGTGGGGAAATGTGACATGATTAGAATGTGGGAACATGGAAAGATTTTAAATCAAGGGGCCTGGTAGTTTAATATAGAGCGGAGGATGAAATATGAAAAAATAGTCCCTCGGGCAGTCGAATGCCCTTAGGAATTTAACAAAATATGGGGACCCTAGCAACACACAGAGGGAGGGGCTCGGATGAGAGACCCTGCTGGGTACAGGAACCGAGGGATCTTATTTAGGAGGTAGAATGTTATGGTGGGGGATCTATACATTATCCGCTCTTACATGTTGGCCCTGTAGGGAATTTGCCGGTGCATCAGTCAACATTCTCCAGCGCGCTGTATTCTATTTGCCTCTAGATTAATTATTTGCAGACAGTGGCTGCTTTCCACCCGGTTGTCCGAAAATCAATTAAGAGTTTAGAAAAACATCAAGAGTTAATTACCAGTGATCATTCAAACGAGATTCCTAAAGTTCATATACTTTCCATTCCAGTATTTTATAAAAGACAAACCTATCTCCATTATAGTGTTAAGTAAATACAGTCAATCCAAATTGCTTATAAGCAATGCTGAAGATTTAGGTCAAGGTCATGCAAAAGCTCAAAGTCCACCCTTAACTCTTTTTGAAGTTCCATTAGTGATCCAAAGTGCTCAGAAACAATATTCAGATTTTGGGGCAATTTTGAATTTGGCGGATGGAAAACTCCATCCGCCAAACTCCCGGCAGGATGGCCGCCGCCTACGAGGCAACCTAGTTGCTGGAGTTATTATTGTTTTCCTGCTAGGTCATTGGGCAGAAACCTGAGTTTCCACCTGCTGGCCTAGCCAAAAACATGCTACAGCATTGTCTGGTGGTCCCATGGTCGCCCAACCACCAGGGTTGTAATATGGCACTTGGACTGCCGCATTGGTGGTGGTCCAACTGCCATTCGCGAGTCTGGTGTTCTAGTCATCACCAGGTTCGTAATGAGGCCCTTTGTGTCAAAGTGCAACAACCTCAATGACAACATGTTTCTGCTGCCCCTGCTTGTAGCTTTTAGTGGGAAGTGGAGTCATTGTTTCTAGTCTGGACTACCTCTCAAGTACCACATTGTCCGGCCTTGCCCCCTTAGAGGGTTCTGACTTCTACTTGAAAACTAGGTGAAAGGTAAACTTTTGGCTGGGAAAATCTCATGGGTATTGCAGTTGATAGTTAAATGCACATATATGACCCGATCTCCAATCCCATTAACTAACATTTACACATTTGTGCTTCTTGGTGCGTTTAGGCTCTTCAGTGTTAGCAGTTACTACTGATCCCCATATCCATAGACAATTTTCACCAGTTTGATGTTCTAGCATGCATTATATTGTCCTAGTTTTAGTAAATTGGCTTCGGAATTGTATTGTTTGTGCCTTGCTTTTAACGTTGTTTTGTGCTGTTCTCAATACTTGAAATGCACTTTTCTCTCGGAAAGGCCTGTCCCCTGGTGCTAAAGCTACTAGGGGTAAGTAAGCTCAGTATTCCTAAGTAAAACTCGCTTTACTTAATAAGACCTTGTATTATTACTTTCATTGAAGTTCATTCTCTGCCCTCCCTTCTTATGGCAGTTCTGGAACTCACAGGGAACACCAGGGTGCAAAAGATGTCTCTACTGAGCACCATTCCTATAATTTGAGATGTCTATTGATATCAAGGGGCTCGCAAGTTGTGCCACAAAGGGAAGATGCGCAAGGGAGACTAAAGACAAAGGAAAATATTGGGAATAGAAACACAACACAGATGATCAGACATAAACTGATTACCACTGCCCAACTATTATTTATATACAAATTTGTACCTATGATCTAATATGAATTAGCGTGGAATGTCATTTATTTCAATGGTTGGAGAGAGCATAAGGAGAAGGATGCCTTTAAACATGATTTGAGAATGCACACTTATAAATGCATACCAGACAAAAGTGATATCCCTAACAATTAAGATATGTTTAACACACTCTGTATTCAGATAACAGTGTTCCACTGCACTCATACCATCAACGATAAATATCCATAAGGTCTGCATTATTCAAATGTATCTTTACTATTGCCATTTATTTCTCCATCAAATATCGAAAGTTCTTTACTGGTGAACAGTTTTAAACCACGACAATTGATGGCGACTGCTCATTCGTGACAGTTCCAGCAGAATTTTTAATGTTCCCAAATGCTTCCTGCCGGTGTTGGACCTGTTGAACTATTTATGTATAGGTAATTTGTGGTTTCCCCATTACCTCGGTTTTCGCCGGCACCGCATTCTAATCACTAAAAATATTTGAAAGTAGTGCACTTTTAAGGCTGCGCTGACGAATGCCAAATATGACAAATATGAGACTTTCCTCTCATGTGGAGAAGAGAATGTTGAATCTTTGGCAAAACCACTGAGCCAAACGTATGGGAAGCATACTCTCCTAAACCAGCAAAAGAAATGGTGGAACATATTCTGTCCTTGGCATGAAGAAAGATCCCACGGACAAGACACGTGTGGCCTGAGCAATAACTTTGCCGTTGTTACACCTGCAAGATTGAGGTGACTTGAATGATATCTCTGCTGTCTTTTAACGGTACCTGCAAGATTGGCGTGACCTGAATGCTTATTCGGCTTTCTTTACACCCTACCTTGAAGACCTGGGTGAACTTAGAGACAGCTCTGGTGTCTTTACTGTCTATCTGCAGGACTGGGGTGAGCTAAGTAATAGAGCTGCAGTCTCTGCAAGACCTATCTATACTGAGTGCTAACTCTGCTGTATTTACGCCCTACATAGGAATGCAACAAATAAACATCCTGACAACCACACACTTCTCCATGGCAATGAATGCTGTCCTCTTGAGTATGTGCTTCGACAACGGGGTTTGAAGTGCTTTGTAAATACTACAATTCAATGCGCCACTGCAAGTAATGAAAGTGCTCCTCCCCCATAGGGCAGGCGTGAGCTGCTGAGTCAGGCAAACTCAGTCAATGCATTGTTGGCTGGATCCAGCATTCAAAGGACTTTAATTATGAGTTTTCCAGATTAAGAACTGACACATGCTGGCAAATATTGTTTTTGATTAAGCACTTCTTGCTAAGGATCAAAGAAGATTTAATGGAGATGGGGAGAATAGGAAGGGATGTAGCAAATGATGTCAGAATGAAAGTTATTTTATAGAGACATAAAATATGCTCTTCACAGGGAACACGGTTCAGAATGGAGCTGGGCTAAGATTGAACAAAATGAGGACTATCAAACATGTGCCATGCTGCTATCATGACTGAAACAATGGAGGCAGGCTAAGTCTTCCTTCATCACAATCTATTTTTCACCCTGAAATGTGATTCACTAGTAACAATGAAAGTATAATTTTTCTGGAAGGAATTTGTAGGCCAGGAAGATGCATCCTCACATAAACAAGTAAGAGCAAGAGTCTGTGTAGTGGGATGGGGCAGAAAAGAGAATTAGGGGCAGGCCGATTTGCTCTTGTGCTGTCAGGGACACAACCACCCAAGCGTTTTATCTCCCACTCATTTCTATGCAAGTTGCCAGCGTAGCTAGGGTCTGTGCCACAACCCATCCATCAAGGACTCACCCAACTGGTGCTGCTCCACCTTTGGGAGCCTTTGAGCATAAGGATGGCATGGGGCATAAACCTCAGCTCAAAATTCAGGCTTCCTGTGCCCTAGATGGAGTAAGTGGAAACTAGATTGTGTAGTTTTTCACCGGTTGGCAATCATGATCGCTCTTGATTGCTCTTCCACTACATTCCTCTTTCAAGCAATATGCAGTATCCCTATCTTTACAAAAGTTGAATGCCTACTGCCCATCTGACCAACTCCAGTTATTGCTCATTTTATTCAAATGACAGTATCTCTGCCTCGTGCATGTTACCATACAGATTGCTGGGCCATCTCCGAGTACACCTCCTTTTCCCTCTCTACATGTTTTAGTTCGAACTATAATTATAATTTGTGCGTCTTTCTCGCAAACCGCTCCAAGCTAAGAGCACCTCTCTGGCGACTCATGGATGACACCAACCTGAATTGCAATTGAGGGGCAGTGGCAAGCTACATTGCAGAACCCTACCTGCTGCAGTCTGGGAAAGTAGGAACAAGCATTCTCATCACACTTGCCCTCACCTTCAACACCCCCACCAGCAGTCCTGCTGACATTTTTCACCTTTTCGGAGTGGGTGGAAAATTGTTTGTTTTTTTCCGCATCGAAGTGATGTAAAATTGCAAAGAAATGCACCTGGTAACTGGGTGGGAGCAGTTACTCCCCATTTTTGATATAACATTTACAAAGGTCAGACTTTGCAGCAGAGGTACTAACAGATAAACTTAATTTCTGCCTTTCGTTATTTTGGCCGCAAAGTTTGGCCACCTCATAATGACGCCCAAAACGTCTTCCCCACATGGTTCACAAAAAATACAAATTTGCCAGCCACTCACTCCCCCAAGTGAAGCTTAAAAAATGTCCTTTGACGCCCCACGTAGGGGTATGAAGCGCCATATAAATACCAGTGTTTCACAGGAGGAGAGCCATAAATATTTCATAGAAAGCATGGGCATACCCCTGCAGCAAACAAAACTCTTTTGAAAAGACTCTGTTGCCAGACAAGAGGCAAGAGTTTTCAGGCCCTTGCTTCTTGCAACCTGAAACTGTCAGGAGAAGCACCCTGACTGTGACAAGCAAGTAGAGGGAGGTGGGGTGATGTTATGGGGTAATTCTGGTGTTTAATCGGTAAAATAATGAGTGTCGGTGCCCACAGCTCTGCTATTATATGTCAGTGTACTGAATACCACGGCTGCTTCGTATTCATCGCACTGATATGCTCTTGCTTAGCTGAAATGTCTGATGAGGAAAAATAATTTCCAGTCCCCAAAAATGAATGCAGGTGGACACCACTGGCAACCAGAAGCTCAAATTAAGCACTGTGTAAACCACACCATGAAGGAGTGTCATGAATCGTGACTAGTCTTTTCGAATACCACTTTCTCACCTAAATCAAATGTCCGATTCTTAAGTCTTCCACGAAGTACCATGAACAATTTACAGTGCAAAATATAGAACTTCTTTTTCTTCATATAACTCCCCAGTAGGCCCCAGAATCCTGGGTCTGGCGCCTTACACATGCAGCAAATACACTCCATTCCCACCCGCCCCCCAGCTCTTGTCCCTTCCTTTTCTCACTGTCCCTACATACGTCTCAAACTTTTTTCCACCAATTCATACTCATACCTTCATTTAATTTCCACATCTCTGACCCCCAACCCTCTTCTCACACTTCCTCGCATTCATGGCAAGCTATTTGTGTAAACAATACAATAAATTATTTCTATCATGTCGACTCTTCTTTATTTAGTATTTACCCCGCCTGTGAGGACTTTTGTTCCCAAACAGTGTTAGTATATGTGTGTGTGTGTGTTATTGCTGTGGTCAGGGTGGTTCTGCAATATAAACTGGGTCCAAAATGTGCACGGAGCTGTCCGGATTCTGAAAGGCCTTCAGTGAACTTGTATCAAGACTGCAATGCGCAATAAGGAGGTACACACAGCAAAACTTCGACCCAGAAACGAACCTGTCGACGCCTTTTAAAGTGACAAAAAGTATTATGCAGACTATGTATAGAAACTGGCTAAAAGGGAGCTAAAGTTGGTGATTAGAATGCCCACAATCACGTGTGGCTCGCAGTAAAAATAAAAAATAATAAAAAAAGAAGTGACTAAATATGTTCATTACCCTAAATTAATTCAGACGATATTCCGCTCTTTGGGCCATATGTATTATGCATTTTTGCATTTGCAAACGGCCCAATTGGGTGCAAAAATGTATTTTGGTATGCATGAATTCCAATTTGCGAATCGGTAATGTCACTGAATCGCAATTTGGAATTGTGAATACAGCTGCATTCCGTAGTATGAATTACTTAACCGCTATGGTATGTAGGAATGTTTTGTGACCAAAATGTGGTTGCAAAACATTCACATTTTACCACCTACATCAAGTAGGTGGTAAGCCATTTGCAAACAGGAAAAGGGTCCCTGAGGGACCTCTTCCCCTCTGCAAATGGTAGTGAAACATTTGCATTCCCTATTCTTTAAAAAAAAAAAAACACGAAAGGAAAACTTCTCATTTTTCTTTTCTAAATGCATCCTTTAATGAAAACGGATTGCATTTTTTTAAAAAATGCTCTACTTAAAAGCAATCACGGACGTGCTGCTCTGCTTACATTCGACTGATTATTTCACTGCGAATAGGAGATAATCACAATTAGGTAATCGGTATTTGAAGTGATGATACATCAGCAGCATATTTGGCATTTTTTTGTGCAGCATTTGAAATGCGCCAGCGCGAGCCTCTCAGGGCACAAGAAAGTGTAAAGCTCCTCGGTGAGGAGAGCCCACGATCCAAGAAAAAAAAAAAAAAAAAAAAATCAGTAAGAACAGCAGAAGTAAAAATGTGAATGTCAAATACTCTGGGGACAATCAATAAATGTACAGGGTTACCTGCAGGCCAAGGGCCTGAGTCGACAGTGAGCCTGTGCATCGATTGAGTGTTTCCTACACGTGGTTAATCCAAAGGATGAAAGGTAAAAGCAGCACGGGGACTGGGAGTAAAGTGTGCGGGGAGTGGGTTGACAGCGGCATGTTTGAGATACACCTGTAAGTCTGAGCAAGAACGTAGACAACGCCAGAAGGACGAAACTTGGAGCGATGATCTTGTTACAGTGTTTTTTCTTTTACACTGTAGACTGAAACAGAGGCATGTCGTGCACAC
Source organism: Pleurodeles waltl (assembly GCF_031143425.1). Classification (NCBI taxonomy): domain Eukaryota; kingdom Metazoa; phylum Chordata; class Amphibia; order Caudata; family Salamandridae; genus Pleurodeles; species Pleurodeles waltl. The sequence continues at coordinate 1,766,988,506 of NC_090440.1, forward strand.
TTCACTGGATATATCGTGCTTAGTGCAGGGAAACACATTGGCAGTACTTTGGTTACTGTTGTTTGTTTTATGCACTGCAAACAATGCAACAACTGTCGGTCGTGTTCTGCATGTCCAGACTGACTGTGGGGCCTACGCTATTTATATTATGTGCACAGTGCTGTCCGACTAATGGTCGATTAGCTACAATTTCTGTATCAGGTGCATTCAGGTAGACTGTATGCATTTCACAGATTATTTACATCATGTGATTGCTACACCTAGACATACAAACATTTAACATTAGACTATTTGACATTTGTCAATAAACTGTTTGTCATGAGCTAAATAGTCAAGGGGTGAGATGTCCTTCCATGCTCTACTCCATTGGGGCTTTGAGTCAACAGGTCTGCTCTTTTCTAAATAAACAAACACAAATGATGGATGGAATGCGGAACCAATCAAACATTCACCCCCAGTCACAGATCTGGGTTTAATCCATTAATTCATTTGCGCACCATGCCACCCCAGTTTGGACCCAGCCTTATGCAAATCAGTCTTGACCCTGTTCTCCATGGGAACAGTCCAGCCCGAACTGCCAGGCCAGGTCCGATGGATTAAACCCAGATCTGTGACTGGGGGTGAGTGTTTGAAAAGTTTCAACACTCCGTCCATCATTTTATTTTATTTTGTGATGTTGCTTTGTGCGCCCTAAGTGGCAGGGGTATGCCCAGACGTGGGTCCCTTGCTCACTGCGCCACTGGATTCAAGCTTGCCTGGCTGATGAAAGGTGATACCCTGAAACCGGTCCCAGGATGCTTGTTTCCTGTCCAGGGAGGACCTGGCCTAGCAGTTCGGACTGGACATGGGGAACAGGGTCAAGACTGATTTGCATATGGCTGGGTCCAAACTGGGGTGACGTTGCATGCCAAATAATCATGGATTAAACCCAGATCTGTGACAGGGGGCGAGTGTTTGAAAAGTTTCAAACACTCCGTCCATCATTTTATTTTGTTTTGTGATGTTGCTTCTCTAAATGAGGCAGTGGACCAAGAGTTTTGCGGACTGGACAATCCATGACATTTGTGAATGAATAACCTGTACACTAAACTCTAGTGTCTAAATCAGGCCATAAGTACTATGAGTTTTTGATATATTCAGTCAATTAATTATACTATCCTGTAGTCTATTGTATGTAAATTGTTGCACATCTTATTCCCCAAGGGTGGTGGCTCTTTTTCACTAACTCCAGTTATTGCCCTGTTATAAATAAGGAGTCTTGAATGCTGTACACTTCTCTTTATTAAGCAACCTCTCTGGAAACACCTCAACAGGAACAGTGCTCAATCACCTTCTGCCTCTCAACATTCTATGTGTCTTATAAATACTAAGAACACACTATCCTTCCAATTCTACATTCACAGGGACATAAACATATTCTACACACCCATCACTAAAGATGTATAAGCAAACTACCTGGAACGTAAAACAGTTATATGTTCTTTGCCAAAAGAATTCCTATTGACTAAACTTGTACTAGTGGGTATACATTTTGATGGGTTACACTGCCTGATTGATCAGGCTACCTAAAAATATTTTGGGGCTTTTTCATAAAAAACAATTCTATAGCCCCAAATGCCCTTTAGAGAATTAAATAAATGTAATCATGATAAAGGTGATGATGAATATGAATGACTCTACCGACCACCCCTGCTGCTGCCTACTTCAAAATTGTGAATCCTCCAGCAAGGCCAAGGAGTTTATAGAAATAGATTCTGAGCATTAAAAAGACCCCCCCAGCTACCCTTACCACCGACCAGAGGAGGACTGCCCAAGACCAATTTACAAATGCATATGAACTGATTAATGACTCTTCTTGGAGATCACACTATCTCCCTTTGTCAAGGTTTGCTTTATTTGGATACCTTTGTGGAACTCTACGTGTCCATTTCCAGTTAGCACTAAACTCCATCTGACAGCGTGCATGCAGGCCAAACACCATTCTAAGTGACCTGGATGTTCAAACAAGTGCCTGAGCCACCCTGACCTATGCATTCTGGCCTTGCCCTGGCCTGCAGAGGTCCAACACCGAGCTGGCTTGCATACCAGATGAAACCATATGCTAAGAGAGGTACTGCATGGGTACTATGTGTATTCATCTGTGGGCCCACACCCCAAATATTTCAACTATTCCTCTGTCTTGCTTGGATGTGAAACAGTTGACTGGGAGTCACTAGCAGTTTGAGACTGCAAGATCCTCAACTTTCAAAGTATTTACAACTGAGATAAATGTGCACAGGTGAAAAGGTGGATCCTAGATATACTTCTCCAGTCAAAGGATCTAGTTCAAGAATCTTAATTAAGAGGATCACCGTCATACAGTGGAGAATCTACAGGAGTTGACATGATATTCAGCATGTTTTGATGGTAAATTGCTTTGAAGGCTGGTAATAGATCAAACAGGAAGATGAAATCCATCATCAATGTTTGTAATGAGAAGGGCATTATCCACTTCTTTAGCTCCTTTCTTGGGGTGGCAGTGTAATCTGAAGACTGACCTACACTCATGGAGCATGGAGTTACTCTTCATGCAGAATAGTAATGGGATAGCAACTGCTTTCATGATATTTCAGAGGAAGGGAAGATGACATGACTGGTCAGTAGATATACAGCTATGGTAAGATTGTATTTTTTAGTGGATGGAGGCCTTTTCCTGACTGAAGTTTTTTGTGGATGCTATTTTACACATGGAGAAAATGATGTAAGATTGCTTTAAAGGTGACAATAATGTTTGCGAGATTCATATAAGAAAATTGAAGGCAGTTTATTTGGAATGTTGTGAGGTGAGACCACTAAAATATCTGTTGTTTAAATTGTATTGTGGGGGTGATAAAGTAATTTTCAATAGCCATGTATTCGGATATATTATTGGGTATTTAGATGGTCCAAGGTTGAGTTGGAAAAATTCCTGACAGGCTTGAAGCAGACTTTGCTTTCATTTTATACCTCTGTGAAGCTGGCCTGATGAGATCTAATGAGGTTTCTAGTGGTGTGTAGAAATGTCATGTTTGCAGTGTCATTTTTTGGTTTAGATCTTGCACATTTTATTCCCTGTTATTAAATGGCTAGTTTTCTTTAGATGAGTTATTTAAGTGTACCAAGGACAGGAGATTTCAGTGTTTAATGAAAATAGCTTCAGGGAGCCTGAGTACCCACAACAGTACGTAGAGTAGCCATCAATGTAGTGCTTTTAAGTCATCTGTCTATCCAACTGGTAATGCTAGAAAACAGAGTTAGTCAGGTTGGTTTAGCTGATTTGAGCTGTCCACGATGGATGGCAGTTGGGCTGTGGACGATGGTGGAAACTGCAGCATAGCTGGACCGGTCCAATTGTAGTAGATTCTGGAATTCAATTGTTATCAAGCTTGTGGAGGTGATTTAAGGATGCAGCCTTTCGAATCGGTGGACTTGATGAAAGATTGTGTGATACTTTCACTTTCTAGGAAGTCAGTGATCTATTTTATCATGTACCTGGTAGAAGCAATTCCTGGTAGTCTGAGGCCCCTGATGAATATATTGTTAGAGGTGTTAATTGATGACATTTTGATATGTTGTAGACTTATGCAATGAGGTGTGTCCTATTTCCTGGGGTTCTTTAGATGGAGTAGAATGTTATTGTCCCTGTTAGTGAATGGGGAAAATGGCAGGGAGTAAGGGTGGTAAGTTCTAGGAGCTTGGAGGGCGAAGAGAAGCTGTGGATTCAGTGAAGCCACCATCTATCCTGCATGCCATCGATGCAGTGTATGATGTAGAAAATGGGGACAAGAACATCTAGACTGTGTTAACATGGTCACATTTTGCTGATAAGGAAGGACTGTGCCCATTTGATGTTTGGTAAAAGTATCTGTGACATGACATATGCAGAGTGAACCACAATGAGGGTGAGAACACACTTAGTCCCCAGTTATAAGTGAGGGGAATAGATTTACAGTAAAGTATTCGACTCTGCTTGGCTTGAAGAGGGATGTTGTTCCCACACCCAATTTTCCCAGGTGTTCTTTTTTTTGCAGGAAGTTAGGCCCTCATTACAACTTTGGCGGTCTTACAAAAAGACCGCCGAAGCTGCGGTTGCCACTATACCGCCAGTGCTGGTGGTATTTGTGGCTCCCTATTATAACTTTTCAGCTGGGCCAGTGGATGGAAACAGCGTTTCTGTCCACTGGCCCAACGGAAAAGTCACATCAACATTGCAGCCAGCTCATAATAGAGCCGGTGGCAATGTTGATGTGCAGGGGGTGCAGCAGCACCCATCGCGCATTTCACTGCCCAAAATTCAGGCAGGGAAATGCACAATGGGGCTATGCCTGGGGGCCCCTGCACTGCCCATGCCAAGCACTTGGCATGGGCAGTGCAGGGGCCCCCAGGGCCACCCGAGTCCCCCTTACTGCCATCCTTTCCATGGCGTTGTTTACCGCCATGGACAGGCTCGTGGTTGGGGATCATGACTGCCTGGCGGAAGCCTGGCTGTCAGATGCAGGGGCCAGCGGTATGGCCGTGACTAATGTGCCACGGACATAATACACTGGCGGTACACCGCCAGCCTGTTGGCGGATTTACCACCAGTGTACCGCCGGCCGCCAGGCTCGTAACAAGGCCCTTAGTCTTATCTTTTCAACCCCATCGCACATAGAAGCTGGACCATAGATTTGTCTCCTGCTATGAGCAGGTGTTAAATGTATTCATTAAACTCAATAGAACTGGACATTCTCTGTGCTTTAAAAGCAGGTAAATCTGGGCCCACACAGTAATTCACTACACCTTGGGGTTTGCTCATAATTTGCACAGACCTAGTGTGGTGTTACCGCATGGTAACATCTTTACATGTGGATTTACCACCCTATTAGGTCATGCAACTCGTAATGAGCCCCTTAGTGACTGCTGTGTGACAGTGGCGGGAAGTGATATGTGCTTGAGTTTGTCACTGTTTTCTGTGCCTGCTTTATACTGCTATGTGGTTATTCTTGACTGTTCTAAACGATGGGGTAAATGGTAAAGGCAAGAAGATGGATGTAACCCACTTTGTAAGGCTTTAATGGAACCGTTAAGCAAACACTCATGTTTTGATGTTCTTCATGACACAAATTGGTAAGAGGACTCTTACTAGCTGGAGGAGGAGCACTGTGGATAGGACAGGCACAGGACCTGCCCTTGTTCTCTTCTCGAGAGCTTCTCAGATGGGTCCAGAGTTTTTTTTTTTTTTCACTTCATCTTCGTGACAAGGTAGTGGGGTTCCAACTGGCCAGCTGAGAGGCAGTGGTTCAAGCAGCCACGTGGCCAGGTCTCACTCTCTGCTCGAGTGCCACTGGTTTGGTAATCCTTACTGCTCTGTCTGCAATATTGTTAACTTTCAAATAATGGCTGCTAGAGTTGTCGAATCGTTCACTCAGAGTGGTCTGCTTTACCTAATATGCGGATTTCTCCACAACTACATGACTTGTGGCCAAGATCTGAGAAGTATTCCCTATTGAATTGATGCGGATGGACAAAAAGTACACTAAAATACGGATTAAGCTATCAATTTACTGAAAAAGGAAGGGATTTGACTATTCTGTAAGTGCCCATTTCGCATCACCGGAGCTTAGAGACTGCCTAGCAGCAGACCAGTTCGCAACATGATTAGAGTTCCCTGGGTCTTTTTTTTTTTTTTTTTTTTAAGAGTTTTGTCCCTTACAAAGAGGGTCTTTGTCCCACTTTAAATCAATGATAGGTTAAGACCTCTTGGCTCGGTTTTGCTCCTTTTATCACAAAGCCAAATATAGTTGCAGTCACCTTCTGTCTTTTGTGCTCCATGTACTGAACCTGTCTTCGCACTGCCACGCGCACCGCATCACTAGTTTCACCGAATAATAAAATACGCATTTGAATCTAGGAGGGTAGATTAATAACTTTTCTGTGTGGCTTGTTTCCAACAAAGATGCCAGTCTTTCTGTCCAATGTTAAAGTCAAAGGGCAGTGTCATTATTAGTGACCGTTCTCCTATTAATAATTGATGCTCAGATTACAAGGGTGAGAGATTCCATAGTTAATGCACCGTGCACTGTGGGAAAGGTAAATTTATGCCCCTTTCCTTCTGTTATTCTTTCTACCTCAGTAACTCACTGCAGACAAATTATTGCCACCTTGTCTTAATGCATAAACAATATAGGTAGCCGGGCTGCAGAGTGCGGAGAAGGAGGGGTCAGTGATGAACTTTGATAAATAGTGCCAAGCCTCCGCCACTAGAATCACAGGAAGGAATAAGAACCGATGCACTAAAGAGCCAGGGCCACAGTATATTCTTACAGTGTGCTGGCACTCCCTATCTCTTTGTATCTCGAGGGATGCTCAAAGCGCTTTCACCACAAAGAGGTTTACCCTACAATCTCAATCCGGCTGCCTCATAATTCTGAGTGAAGGAGGAATCAACCTGACTCTTTGCGAGAACTGGCAACTGCTGAGACAGAGGCATGCTTCTGGAACAGTAGACCTCCATCCTAATTTTCACATTCACAATATGGCTATTTTGCGAACAACGAACAAGGGTCGCAATGCCACAAACAGAGGCACACAGTGAAAACGGCAATTGGGAGTGCATGCACTGGTGGTACCACCATTATCCGTACCTGCTTACTTGCCCATTCATAATGTAAGTTCTCAGATATTTTAAGTCTGACATTTTGTGAACTGTTACCACCTGCCCTGCACTTGTAATACACTTTTTTTGCGGTCACAAAAATGGTCAACACATCCCCTTGTAAATTCTAAGGAAGTTTTACAATGCTTGCATTGTGATTCTTAATGCCCATTACAACTTGAATTCAGACGTTTGTGCTTAAAGGGGCCAGACTGGCTACTTGGGATGAATTTGAAAATTGTGTCTTATTAGCTACGTGGGATGAATGCATACAGGTGTTCCGAGAGGAATGGGGGCCCAAAGCTGAGTCAACTGTGCGCATATTGAGTTTAATAAAGTAAACCTGTAATCCTTGATACATTATAAACTCCTTGTTACACCATCGCCCTTCTTTCTTCTTTTCTCCGAGTCTCCTCTTCTCTTCACCTGTGCCTCTATTCCTCTTGGATTGCTTCTTATTCTCACCTTGCTGTGTCCCTCCTCTCTTCGCAATTTATTCATTTATCCTAATGGACTTTTCCTCCTCATCCAGTCCCATCTGCTCCCAATAGACAGTCTCTTGTGCTATTCCGGATACTCCATTCTTCATAGACTTGCTGGTGCTCCTCTTCAGTTGAACAACCCCTTGTTGATCGTTTGATAGCAGATAAAACGGATTAGCATGCAACTAGTCAGCAAAACTGATGAAATGCCTCATTGGGGTAGGAGTACTAAATAATTATATAATACATTCGATTCTGCAATCTCTGTGAAAAAACAGTCTCTAATTTCTTGTTGATTTGGTCTCAGATGCACTTATTGAATTTCATTTTTCTACTCTTGTCCCTTTTTTGTTCTTAGCACATTATCCTTACTTATGTTTTGCACTTAATTTTTTATGATGCTTAGAGTGCTCTCATGAAATGTTAAAGTGCTTTGGACTCCTGACCAAAGGCAGAGAGGTATAATCACAAATTGTATTTTGTTCTATGTTTAGTAGTAGAACTACAATATGCCACAAAGCATTACAAAATGCTATTCACAAACCTATGAATATAAAATATCCACATCCACCTCTCCAATCTTTTCCATGAAGAGATCTACACAAATTTGAGTTTACTACTCAGTTTTTAATCTGAGAAGGAATGGGGAAGTAGCTAAAAAATGGGGCATATTTACTAATAAATGGGAGGGTTTTAGGGAGCAGTAAGCAGGGGTTTGTGGAATGACCTGCACCCACCCACAAAAAGTAAATCCATTGCTACTTACAAACTGCACTTCTAAAGTTACTACAGTGAAAATGCAACCCAAAATAGTAGTAAATTACTTCAGCTTGGGGGCATGGCCTCGAGCGACAAGATGGTGGTCACACTCGGAGTACTCCAGAATCCTCATTCATCTGTTACCATCGGCCGTGCTGCTCGGCCACATCTGCACGGGCAGAAGATCGTAATGATGTTCGCACTGCCAATGTGCTGTTAAATGAGGCTGATCATGGCCTCGGCTGGATCCCAGATGAGGCCCAAGATGGTGGACCCAGCCCGTGATTAGCCCTCCAACTGGCATGGTCAATCACAACACCACGGAGAGGTGATAGCACAAAACTGCTGCCGGAAAACTGACAGAGTCTGCGGTGGTGGAGATGGGCAAGAGCCCCAACTGTCTAACCATGGCCTGGTCAAACCCCTAGGTAGAAGCTCTGGCCCCCTCCCAGCTTGGCGCAGTGTGGAGATGGATGCTGTGGAGATGGGTGTGGGATGCCACTCCCATAGTACCTCCACTGGGTGTGCAGTACACCTGCTGAGTGACTCTGGTGCCCCCTCTCCATTTTCTCCCCCACAACCCAGGGGCAGCTTATAGACACTTGGGGACCCAAGATCATGGCCTCATGCCAGCTTGGAGGGCCTTGCTGGCACAGCCATCGCAATTACTGGAGGTGAGGGCCTACATCTGACTTATGGTGGAACATGTTGCAGCCTGGCTGTGGTGCAGGTGATGCCCTGCAGGGGTATCCACCGCTCGACCCAGCCCCTCGGCAGGACTAAGTTCACCGGGGGCAGCCCCACTGGTCCTAGGTGAAAGGGGCTTATTATTGCACCTGGTGTGCCCTTGTAACAGGCTGTAAGCTGAGGGCGGGCAAATCTGGTGGAGGCATTCTGCCTCTTTCCTCGACCTCCTGTGGGGCACCCCTTCCTCTGGGACTTTGGGCTGGTGGTGGCTTAGGAGGATTTACTGGACACTGAACATCAACACTCACTGCACCCCTTGTCACTCAATGCCAGGAGCATGTCCCGGTACTTAGAACTGTTGGAATGAAGCATTTCCCTCTGAATGTACACGCTGTCTACCGGTACACCCTGTGCAGTAATTCTCACTGCCATCGCATTCATTGTGCCTCATGGGTGGGCGCCTGCACTAGCTTCTAAGTGCTTCAGGGCTAAGTGCTGCCTGCAGAGAGAATCCAACTGAGTGAAATAATTGGTAAATAAACATTTCCCTAGACTGGGGACATGGGGCAACCTTCTCCTCTCTGCAAAATATTAGAGCAAATCCTGAGCCAACTGGCCACCTCCTACCCATGCTGCTGAGGTTGGTAGCACTTTGTTGGTCACTGTTGACCCACTAATGGTCTCTGAACACCATCAGGGACCAGATTTCTAGCACTAAGGGCCCTAGCTGCCACTTCAGTGGACTGCTGCCCGTCTCAGGATGACTTGCAAGGTCATGGGCTACCTGGAATATTACTCACTATGCCTATTTGGGCCTTGTGTTCTCACCTAATTCTGCACTACTCCTATTTAGTGTTGGTGGTAAGACCTGTGCTCAGCTGATCGTGCTACTGCAATGCCGTGGTAAGAAGGCTGAGCTTCTATGTGCACAGACCATCTGATTGAGCAGAAACATGGGAAAGGATAGGGCCACAAATCCATTCCGTCCCTAACCAAGCATCAGCTAATTCACCACTCCAATGGGAGCCACGGGAGGGGAGACACTCAAAGGCACAACATCTGAAGGTGACATTGACAAAATCCTCCGTGCTATACGTTCCTCACAATCTGTAGTTGAGGAGAAAATAGCAGAGGTGCGTTAAGATGTGGCACTCTTCCTCCAGGACCTGTGCAATGCAGTTGGTCTTATTACAGAAGCAGGGTGCTATCTCTCTACAGTGGAAGATTAAGTTTTGGACCTCAAAACCAAAGTGGCTCACCTCCTCACCCTTACAAATGAACTCCACCACAGCACTGAGGATCTTGAATATCATTGCTCCCACTGCAACAATTTGCACTTTGTAGGCTTCCCGGAGGATGTGGAGTGACCCAAACCTGCTGAACTCCTTGAAGAATGGCTGAAATCCTAGATGCCTGCAGACAAACTCTCTCCCTGGTTTGCAGTACAAATGTAACACAGAGCGCTCACCTCTACACCTTCTCCAAGTGCCCAAAGAAGGCCCATGATAGCAAGGTTCCTCAAATTCAAGGATAGAGACTGCATATTGAGAGAAGCCAGATCACACTCAAATCACCGGTACCAAAGCTTAAAAATATTTATCTTCCCAGATAATATGTGCAAGGTTCAAGCTCAACGTAGGTCATATGAAGCTGCTAAACAGAAACACAGATATAGCAAACTCTCATACATGCTCCCATTTCCGCATGACTCAAAGTTATATTCAAAGACAAATTTTACTTTTTCAAAACCCCAGAGTCAGCCTGGGATTGGCTTACAGGGGAAAAATAGCTGGTGGGGGGGTGGGAAGATGGGCAGAGCAGTTAAGTAAACTTCAGCCAGGCGAATCACAGTCAATATGGCACAGGAAAACAACATGCACTCGCTCTCAACCTAAGCGGCGTATCACCAGAAATTTGTCCCCATCTTCCACCTCAAGATCCTAAACGACACCGCCACTCCACAGATTGGAGAAACCCTTGGATGCTGGAGGAGGCACTCTGGCTGCAAGCTACACAGATGATAAATTAAGTCACTCCTTCTCCTATCTGACTACGTTAACACTGGCCTGGGCTGGGGCCCAGAAGAAAAACTGATTCCGTAGGCCATGACTGAACACTTCAAACCTGCCCCTGCAGTTGCCGGCACTGCATTGTATCAGTCTTACTGTCTGGAGGAGTCCACAACTCCACACAGTGCCAAGACATGTTGGTTTTGAGTTGGGGTGCACGTTCAAGGGTGACAGATGCTTCTTTGGGATGAAGTATGGGTTAGGGGGGAGATGGCGGTATTGGGGTTTGTATGCAAACACTTTTTGTAGCCTTGTGTTAGACATGGGGTCTTTTGTTGGGAGTCAGGTTACCCCCTGTCCAAGAAAGGACCCTCCTTCTAGTTAGGATAAGTCACACACAATCCAAATTATCCTGTGCCCACCCTCTGGTAGCTTGGCACTGACCAGTCATGCTTAACTTAGAAGGCAATGTGTAAAGTATTTGTGCAATAAATCATGCAATAACATAGTAGAACACCACAAAAATACACTTCACAGTGTTTAGAAAAATATATAATATTTATCTGATTAAATGTAGGTCAAAATGATCCAGATTTAAATAGTACACATTGAAATATCACTTCAGAGAATGATAACAAGTCTTTAGTCTTTAAAAAGCAACAAGTGTCTCTTGCAAGCACAAAGTACCTCGTTTGCGTTCAAATTCTCTGCAAGGGACCGCAGAGGAGAAGATGCATGGAAAATGGGTAGGTGCGCGTCAGTTTCTCAGGGTGCACACATACGATGAGTCGATAATTTTCCATCCAGGGTAGGCTTTACGTGAATTTTTGGCACGCTGACTTGGACTCTCTTTGGGGTGAGGGGTATTCCGACGCCCGGGGACAATGGGGAGAAATCCTGGGTGTGCAGAACGAAGTCACAGGAGCTGTGTCGATCCGGTGGGCGATGCAGGGAAATTTCAGTTGCACGGCAGATTCTTCTTGCAGGAAGTTGGTCTCATTTTGGCTTGGCTATGCGTAGATCTAATGGGCCGTGCGTCGAAGTTCCAGTCGCAACACTGGTGCTGCGTCGATTCGGCATGCAGTGATTTTCTCACTGCGATGCAGGCTGTTTCTTGCAGGCGGTGCGTCTAATTTTCGCCACACAAGGAGTTCTTTGCAGGAGGAAGTCTTTTTGGCCCAGAGACTTCAAGTAACAGAAGGCAAGCTATATCCAAGCCCTTGGAGAGCACTTCTCAGCAGAGTCAGGGGGCAGCATGACAGCAAGGCAACAGCAGGGCAGTAGTCCTTTGCAGAAAAGCAGTCAGGCGGGTCCTTTAGGCAGCCAGGCAGTTCATCTTGGCAGGTTGCAGAGTCTGGTTCAAAGTTTCTTCACCAGTGGTATCTTGTCCAGAAGTTTCAGAGTTGGTAGGGTCAGAGGCCCTGTTTAAATACCCAAAGGTACCTTTTAAGTGGGGGAGACTTCAAAGAGTTGCTTAGAAGTGCACAAGGTTCCCTTTCAGTTCCATCCTGTCTGCCAGGGTCCCAGTAGGGGGTTTGGCAGTCCATTGTCTGAGGGCAGGCCACTGTCCTTCCAGATGTCAGTGTCAGGCCCTCCACCCTACCAGGAAGACCCATTCAGTATGCAGATGTGTGCAGGTGTGACTGAGTATCCTGTGTTTTGGGTTGTCTGAGTGGAATGCACAAGGGAGCTGTCAACTAACCCAGTCAGACGTGGATTGTAAGGCACAGAAGGATTTAAGTGCAGAGAAATGCTCACTTTCTAAAAGTGGCATTTCTTAAACAGTAATATTAAATCCAACTTCACCAGTCAGCAGGATTTTGTATTACCATTGTGGACATACTAAATATGACCTTGTTACTCCTTTCAGATTAGAATCTACCACTCAAACAGTATGAGAGGGTAGCCCTAATGTTAGCCTATGAAAGGAGCATGCCTCACAGCAGTGTAAAACGAATTTAGGAGTTTTACACTACCAGGACATATAAACTACACAGGTACATGTCGTGCCTTTCACCTACATAGCACCGTGCTCTATAGGTTACTTAGGGCCTACCTTAGGGGTGACATATGTAGAACAAAAACTTTCAATGCAACGGAACTCGCATTTGCTTGAGTTAGAGGTATTAGCGTTGTAAAGAAAAAAATACGCAACCTGATTGCACTATGTAAAATGCAGCGCGATTGCGCTGAGTGGAAAATAAACAGATAAAGTAGTCAGGACACCATGCTGAAAACATCGAGCCTCAGATGTTTTTAGTAGTTTACCGGCACTGTGTAGGTGGGCTAAACACCGGAAAAGGCATGACATATGCATGCCTTTCACAAATTAAAACAAAGGGATTTTAAAAGTCAAGCCCACGAACCAATGTAATGACTGACGTGACATGGGTGCGGTTGGAAGCCCAAAGAGAGATTACAGAACAGGACAGAGCACTTTGCACTCGCCCATAAAAATGGGAGTTTAAGGCTTGGTAAGTACTTTTAAATGCCAAGTTGAAGTGGCAGTGAAATTGCACACACAGGCCTTGCAATGGCAGGCCTGAGGCAAGGTTAAGGGGCTACTTATGTGGGTGGCACAATCAGTGCTGCAGGCCCACAAGTAGCATTTAATCTATAGGCCCTGGGCACACGTAGTGCACTTTACTGGGGACTTAGAAGTAGATTAAATAAGCCAATTGGGTATGCACCAATGTCACCATGTTTTAAGGAAGAGAGCATAGGCACTTTAGCACTGGTTAGCAGTGGTAAAGTGCAGAGTCGTAAAACCAGCAAAAACAGCTTCCAAGAAGTAGAGGGAGACAGGCAAAAAGTTAAGGGTGACCACCCTAAGGCTCTCAGGTCTAACACGTTGGTTTACTGTTGGTTCAGTTTCCCTTTTTCCTTAGGTTGTCATACTAACTGGACGTCGTCCCACTGGCTGTGGGTCCCATATATTCATCTGTCTCCACAGGGGGCTGGTATTTGTTTTTCCTTTTAAATCTAATTGAACCTTTACCCCCACCCATTTTGGCATTTCACACCCTGGCATGACTCCCTATGGTGCACTTTGTGGAATGTTAATGGTCTCTTAGAGAAGATCAAGCATTCCACGGTGATGTACCACACTCACAATCTCCTACCCTCCATCTTAATGTTACAAGAAAAACCATTTAATGGGTACTATATGTGCATTTCTACCTCATCACAGGTGTGATAGTGTTTATCATGCCAGGTTTGCCAGAGGGTCTCTGGGTGTGGTGATATGTTTACATAGGGAAGACCCAATGGTTGTGACTCTGTCCTGGTCTTATCCTCAGGTACATCGCCCTGATAGGCACAGTGGGTGGCCGTCCATTGAACCTCCTGTGCATTTACGTGCCTCCTGTTGCACCAGATTCCTTTCTGACCACACTCCTTGGAGTTGTAGCACAGCTGCCACCTGGCTCTACCCTTCTAGGGGGGTGACTTTAATGCAGTCATTAAGCCTGCCATAGACTTCACCGGCCCCCCATCAGACACTTGTCATAACAGAGCCTGGTCTCTCTACTAATGAGAAACCACTCTAGGCCTCTGAGATATATGGAGAATTTGGCACCCCAGACAGCAACAATGCAATCACACCTCAGCAGCACACCATATGCATGCACTGATATGTTCTTTCCAGCCCTAGATGTCCCCTCTGTGTCACATATGCAGATCCTCCAACACAGGATCTATGACCCTGCCCCGATACTATTCCGTTTTGGAGACTCTGGTACAGCTGGCCGCCCAATGTGGTGACTTAATGCCTGGAATCTTCAAGATGAGATTTATGTCCATGAAGTAAGGCAAGAAATCACGCAATACTTTCAGCTCCAAGCCACATCTGTGCAGTTGGCAGGGGTTCTTTGGGCAGCATGCAAGGCTACTGTCAGGGGGCACACTAGGAATCTTCTTAGGCACACAGAGGAAGCACAGCACTAATGTGTCACACAGCTTGGAGCTAGGGCTCTCTACCTTGAAACTCACCTTCCGAATGCTGGTCACAGCAACACAACCACACAGTTAGCACTGATTCAGGAAGAGATCTGGCACCTTTCTCGGAGACTGCAAAACAAATGTGGGGCATTTCCCCTACAAGGGTCTATAAATGAGGAGCTAAAAATGGGAAGCTGTTGCATTGGCTAGTGACCCGGCCTTTGGCTAGTAGGGTTATCCCTGAAATAATAGATGGTGGTGACCTTGCCCATCGTACATCACCAGCCATTACCCAGAATTTGTTGATTAATACTTGACGCTTTACACAGCTTCCCCACGACCCGCAGCGGAGTTAATTGCACTTCTTTTAGATGAACTACCACTGGTCCACCTATCTGACACTGAGCGCCAGGAGTTAGAGGAATCCCTCACCGTGGAGGAGATTGGTGAGGCAATCACAGTGATGGCACCTGGTAAAACACCCAGCCCAGATGGGTAACCAATGGAATTTTATGCCAAATATTGACAAATTCTTACTCCCCATTTGCTCTACAGATAAGCGGTAGAAGTTGGTTCCTTCCCAAGCGGCCTAGATCAAGCCATAATAGTAATTATACCCAAGACACTATGGCCCTCATTTCAACTTCAACCAATGCGGCCGCACTCCCGCGGGGTCTATTTGGAGATCCCCGCTGGGCCGGCGGGCGGAAACCTGGTTCCCGCCCACCGGCCCAGCGTGGATCTCGGCCGCAACGTGTTGCGGCGGTGCGACAGGTGCAGTTGCACCCGTCGCACTTTTCACTGTCGGCCAGTGTCAAAGGGGACCCTTTCTATGTTGCTAATATGTTATCATTCCATCTTGGGAGTTAGTAACTTTCAATGGTTTGCAACTCAATTGCGGTTGTAAACAATTGAGCCATCTCATACTGAATCGCTACTTGGAAGGGACGAGCAGAACATACCCCTTATAAGAAACGATTAGGGATCCAGTTGCAAATCCATTGTAGGAGTCAGTAAAACTTTCCTGACTCCTAAAATGGGTTGATACATGGGCACAAAAAATATTTGTGGTTGCTGTTGGACTTTTTTGCTTATGCAGAGTCATCCCCAATCTTTCTGCCTCCTGCCTCCTATTTTTCAGACCTGTTGCTGCTGTCTTTTGAACTCTGAGCACTTTACCACTGCTAACCAGTGCTAAAGTGCATATGCTCTCTGTGTAAATTGTATGTAATTGGTTTATCCATGATTGGCATATTTGATTTACTAGTAAAGTGCACTAGAGGAGCCAGGGCCTGTAAAACAAATGCTACTAGTGGGCCTTCATCACTGGTTGTGCCACCCACATGAGTAGCTCTGTAATCATGTCTCAGACCTGCCACTGTAGTGTCTGTGTGTGCAGTTTGAACTGTAGATTCAACTTGGCAAGTGTACCCACTTGCCAGACCTGAACTTTCCCTTTTCTTACATGTAAGGCACCCCTAAGGTAGGCCCTAGGTAGCCCCAAGGGCAGGGTGCAGTGTATGGTTAAGGTAGGACATATAGTAATGTGTTTTATATGTCCTGACATTGAAATATTGCTAAATTCGTTTTTCCACTGTTGCAAGGCCTGTCCTTCTCATAGGTTAACATGGGGGCGACCTTTAAATCTGATTAAAGTGTAGATTCCCTTTGGAAGCGAATGGACACGTGGAGTGTGGGGTCTCCGAGCTCACAATTTGAAAATACATCTTTTAGTAAAGTTGATTTTAAGATTGTGTGTTTGAAAATGCCACTTTTAGAAAGTTAGCATTTTCTTGCTTATACCATTTCTGTGACTCTGCCTGTTTGTGTATTTACTGTCTGGGTCAGTTTGACAGTTGGGCTGGTTGCACCTCCTACTAGACAGTGACACAAAGGGAGCCGGGGTGTAGCCTGCATATCCTAATGAGCCATCTGTGCTAGGAGGGAGGGGAGGAGTGGTGACTTACACCTAAAAGGGCTGTGCCTGTTCCCACACAATGCAGTCTCTGACCCCCTGGTGAGTGTCTGGGGCCTGGCCTGGGAAAGGCAGGATTTCACTTTCAAAAGAGACTTTACTTTGAAGTAGGCCTACTTCAAAGGAGAAATTGGGTATTAGAAGGGCTCCCAAAACCACAGACTTTAGATCATTTCTGGACATCAAGAGGAACCTCTGCCTGGAGAAGGGCTGAGGAGAAGAGCTGCCCTGCCTGTGACTGTGCTTTGTGGAGCTATCCTGCATTTGCTGCTTCTGCCAGAGTAAGAGGGCAAAGACTGTACTTTGTGTACCTTTCATCTTTTGAAGAAATCTCCAAGGGCTTGATTTAGAGCTTGCCTCCTGTTGCTTGAAGTCTCAGGGACAGCAAAGACTTCTCTCTGCCAGCCCCTGGATTCTCTGGAGAGACTCCTGCTCTGACAAGTGGTACCCTATCCACTTCCTTGAAAAGAAAACCGGTGAAAATCCAATGAAATCGACTTTGGACCGACGCTGCTGCTGAATTCGGTGACACCGCCTGCACCCTACTCTGTGATCTTCGCTGAAACGCGATAACCTTCACAGGCCTGACATCGCTGCAGCCCCCGCCGAAGTCCACGACTCCAACTTCGCGCAGATTCAATGTTTCGCACAAACGCATTGGCTCGTTTTCATTTCTTCACTAAGATACTGTACCTGGGGGTCTACGCGACTCCGTGTCCGGTGCCGCTGGTGTCAGATTCTTGGGAACGACTCCGTTACGACACCGTGTTAACACCTCATCGAAGCATTTTGTGTTTCCAAGTGCTATTTTTGAGTTTAATCTTTAAAAATTCATAACTTGACTTGTGTATGTCGGATTTTTGTCATTTTGTCTTGTTTTGTTTAGATAAATATTTCCTATTATTCTAAACTGGTGTTGTGCCATTTTGTAGTTTTTTCATTAAGTTACTGTGTGTGTTGGCACAAATACTTTACACCTAGCACTCTGAGGTTAAGCCTACTGCTCTGCCAAGCTACCAAGTGGGTAAGCGGGGGTTAGCCGAGGGTGATTCTCTTTTATCCTGACTAGAGTGAGGGCCCTTGCTTGAACAGGGGGTAACTTGACTGTCAACCAAAGACCCCATTTCTAACAGTTGCAAACAGCGAAATCTGACTCTTTGGAACATCAAAATGTTTAGTACATCTGGGCCAAGTTATTTCAAGAATTCCTGCATAAGTTTAAAACAAATCTCAATTCTTTTTTCCACTGTGCAGACTTTAGTAGATCTTTCATGCCCCTTGGAGAAGCAGTAATTAGATTTCTTTTATTCATAATCTTACATGGTTTGAAATTTGTATGGCTCGAAGTTATGAGCTGTGCCCCCTCCTAAACTTCTCCTAGTTTGTAGTTGGAGGATCACAATAGTCACAACATTTCAACAATCATTTCTTATGTTCATTGTTGCTTCATTGCCGAGCACGAAAATACCTTTTCTGTGGTCTGAGAAAACAGAAACTTATCTTTTCCAATTAAATGGGAAAGAGTTCTCGTCATCCTGGCTTTAATCTGCTCCAGTTTGTGTCATCTTTCCCATCGTCAGTTGCTGTAGTTTCTTTTAGTCTGCATTGACTGACATCTTATGATAACATGCACATCTTTGTGTTCAGCATGATTTATAGAATCTAAGGGCCAGATGTAGCAAGCATTTTGCATGGTGCAAACTGCAAAAATCTCAGTTTGCGACATGCAAAACGCTGATTGCGATGCTCATTCACCATTTGCGAGTCGGTACCGACTCGAAGATTGTGAATGCGACTCGCAAATAGGAAGGGGTGTCCCCTTCCTATTTGCGACTCGCATCGCTATGCTAAATTGCTTTGTGACCGCAAATGCGGTCGCAAAGCAATTCGCAGTTCCCACCAGTGTCACACTGGTGGTAACCCAGTTGCAAAAGGGAAGGGGTCCCAACGGGACCCCTTCTCCTTTGTGAATGTTGCCAAAAAGGGTTTTTCAGAGCAGGCAGTGGTCCAATGGACCACTGCCTACTCTGAAAAACCGAAAACAAATGTTTTTGTTATTTTTTTTATTTTGCAACTCATTTTCCTTTAAGAAAAACGGGCTGCAAAATTTAAAAAAAACTGCTTTATTTAAAAAGCAGTCACAGACATGGAGGTCTGCTGACTTCAGCAGGCCACCATCCCTGTGAGTGCAGGGACTTGCTATGGGGGTCGCAAAATGGGACCCACCTCATTAATATTAATGAAGTGGGTCTTTGCGACCCCATAGCGAGTCGCAGACGGTGTCTGAGACACCGTTCTGCATCCGATATTGCGACTCGGAAATTGCGAGAAGCACCGACTCGCAATTTCCGATTCGCAATATCAGAACTTCGTACATCTGGCCCTAAATCATATTTTAAATGTTTAAATTATATTTTTCAACATTTTCAATTACTGTTCAACCTCAGTCACAAACAGTAGAGTTCTGAAATATCATGCCCGTTGTAAATTATTGCTTTCTCTTGAAATAAATGCAGAGTTTCATTTATGCTACATCTACATTCCAGAAGCCATTCATTTTGCATTCTTATCCAGATTCCAACGCACCATATAAAAATCATCATGGAAAGATACACAGTTTAACAACAAAGATTTTCTTTAGTGCATAGAGCAATGATCTCCGAATTAGGGCTTGTCCTACGAACTGTATTTTTTATATCTGTTGTAAAGCACTAACATTTTTGTGATATAATAACTTTTCTGGTTGAGCACTACTCATAGGAATATGCACTAGCGCAAATACTGACATTGTTGGTTTGTTATATGCTTCTTGCATTGTTGGAGTGTGTCTTAAAATTAATATTAATATGAAAAGCTTGCAATATATTGTGTAATGAAACTGCATAGAAAATATGTTAACATAGAAAATAATGCGTGCGTTTGAAATGTGCCCACGGGGAGTGGCTACCAATGTATACGAAAACTAATGAAACTTATTGATGATGAATTAATTATGTACTAATGTTATGAATCTGTATTACCATATTATAATTAGAGTCATATATTAGGGGTTTGTTAACTAAATTACTAGACCTTAGTTAGCGAGGGTCTGGGCCTAGCTGCCTGGTCTCTTATTAAACTGTGTTTAGTTTAGCTGTAGTAAATTCTCTCTCATGGGACCCGACTTTCTCAAGGAGACATTCTTGCTGAATGCAATAGTGTAATTTGTAACAGGTGCAAGGCTGCCTGGAGTAGGAGAAAATGGGACTACTGACTGGAGCGTGAAGTGTAACTTTTCTTACCTGACATTCCAACCGATGAAGACGTCAATAACATGGGCCAATCGATGGCATGAGAACTGTGTTCTGTGGAAAACTCTAGTGAGGTGTGTGAAGAATTATTGGACAGAGATAATGATGCACCAAATATTATCCAATGGGGAATTAAGGGCTAGTTCAACAGTTTTGATATAACCGCACGACCCGAGGAGAAATCAGCCATTATTCAGACATTCTACCTTAAGCCATACTTTGCCATTTTGAGACTTTGCCGTTTATTCATCCTGATACTTTAGACATCCTCTACCTAAGCCCTTACTGATACTTACTTCTCCTCCATATGAGGGAAGAGCCCTATTCCTTAGCCATGCCATACTGAGACTTTGTCTTGTCCTATCTTTGCTGATGGTGAATCGACTGATGTCCTGAGGACGAAGTCTGACGCTGTTTGCTGATTCGTTGGAGGGGTAACTATCTGATGAAACTTGTAATTGTCTGTTTGCCTTTTCTTTCTAGGTACCAACTGCTCTTTTGATAGAGGCCATAGTTAGATGTTTTCCAAATTGTTGTTTGTTAAATTGTCTTTCATGAAGCCCAACATGCTAATGCTAATTCGAGGTTAGTTAAGGTGTTCACAAATACCAGACGCAAATAGACAAATGACTGAGTTCTTGCTTTGTTGAATCTTGCACTCTGAGACTTAGCTAAGCTGTTCTTATTAATGATGTGTTAATGCCTAATGAATATTCTCTATGCATTGATTAATTGTGTTTTAATGATAAATCTGAAGTGCTACTAATGAGATTGATTGCCAATGAGAATAACGGAGATGATATTAGATTGTAACCAATAGGGAATAAATATCCTAGCACTTAACTAGATTTGTGTGGTTATTCATGACCAAAGGTCATGGTGTGTTCATTTATTGATACTTATTAAATGTTATTGATTAACTTGTTGATTAAGGTACTAAGAATATTGATTGGGTTATTGATATTGTGATGCCAGAAGAATATCTTGTGCTGGGAAGTCCCCGAACGTGGTCAAAAGGTTCATCGGCCTAGGCGTGTCTCCTTGTAAATTTACTTATCAAAGTTCTGACACGCTATCAGTTTTTGGTAGCAGAGGATGGTTTGGCCTTTTGGGGCCCTAGGACAAGGGACTACTGTTTGATAAGATTGTTGACTCGAAAGGTCTGAAGGTCTGGTAGAAATTGATGAGCATAGTTTGGAAGCAAGCAAGGTGTATCGGAAAATTGGGTTTTGGGAAAAGTTGTTATTTTTCAATGATGCTAATTGGAGAGGTGATGTGCCCCTAAGTCCCAAATGACTTTCCCGGAATCTCGGAGCTTGCTGAAGGGAGTTTGAGTATGTTCTCGGCATTCTAGTGATAGTGTTAATGAAGTAGGGTTTGCACTTGCACAGCTTATGCATACCGCAGGTGAAGTGTGAAGTCTGTGAGGATTTTAGGCTAAATGATGATGTTTTAGTCGGAGTGTGCGTACTCCGCAGTATGAGAGTAGGGAAGTCGGTGAACTTCATGTGAGTGCGGCACTTTGTGCTCAAAAATTGTCCATGTGGTTGTTGGGGATGTAAGGACCCTGCGTGCTCTAAGACTCCGGAGTATATTGATAAGTGTATGAGACACTTGGTTTATGTTGTGATTTGCGCGGTTTAATAGGTCGATGGTGAATCGACGAGTCGAGTTTGAGTCAAAATGAGTGAATGAAACACATTGATGGAGATTTGGTGAGTTCTAAAGTGCACCAGAACAACCCACTGACAAGTCGAGAGTAAAATTTGCGGGTCAAATTATGCTTGCAAGTGCGGGATCTGAGAAGGAGAGCGTAGTGGCGAGGCTAAGCAAAATCTCTGTAAAGTTCTGAATTGATTGTGTTACCCTTTCCTGTAGTAAACCGGCAAATTTGAGTTTTTGTTGGTGCTCGCAATATATTACATTAGTTTTGTGTAAATCGAGAGTGAGGAAGACAAGCAGCAAGACTTAATCAGCCGCAGTGTGTGTGTGAGTGTGACGTCATTGGAGCCGCGCTGGGATAGGTCGGTTAGTGAGAAGAGTTGCGCACAGATTGGCAGCCGTCCGTGACAGGTAATTGGTTCAGAAGGTAGACGAAGAGAGTTCTGGGAATTAAAGTCACTTGCTGATTTGATTGTGAACAAAATAAAGACACAAAAATGAAATTTTTCAAGGCTTTAAAGAGTGCCTTGAGGGGAGATGTATATATCACTGCGAGTGTAGGGGAGCTTACACCGCCAGAAGATACACCGGCTTATGCCGTAATGGAGGAAAGGGGTGTTGCGCCATGTCTTTGGCTAAAGCAATGGTGCAAAGCGACAGAGAAAGAAGGGTGTTTGGTGTTTCCAGAACATTCAACATAAGGGTTTTGGAAAATGTTGGGAGGGTGCTAAATGAGCTAAAGCCACCTCCGAGGCCAGCACAGTTTGAGGCGTTAGCAATTTGGGAATTGATGGCAATACGACAACAGCAACAGAAATTTGAGAGGAGGATGAGGAAAGCAGAAAAGACACTAGTGGAGGCTAGGTGGGATAGTGCACAGAGAGTTTGGAGGAGAGAGACAATAGATGTAATTAGGATGTTTCCAGTAATAGCTCAAGAAGGTGAAGACAAAGGAGGGAAAGCAACTTGTAAGACTGATAAGTTTTTCTAAAGACAAAGAGGCTAAGAAGCCCTGGTCAGAGATGGATGACTCAGATGATGATGAGTTCCTTAATCAGTTACTGAACGACCGACCACCGCCATATGCAACAGATGAAAATAGACAGAGTACTAGTACATGTCCTGTAAGTTCGACTCAAAATAAGGGGACAATGAATACGGTACAGGTTAGTCCTGTCTCCACACCAGTTCCGGTACAGAGTAGCATTAGTGTGTCCACTGCTCCAGAAATGCAACCTCAGCTGCAGCCATCGCAGGTTCAGAGACTTTACCCTGAAGTCCCAATCTTAGAGACTACAATGAATTTGATGGTGCTGTCAGAGCCGGCATATATGAGACCAAAGCTGATTCAGACTGATCCAACTCCACCTTTACTGCCCCAGGTGCAGCAACAAATGATTCCGAATTTCACTTCAGTCACAGGCCCGCAATAAACTATGGCACCAGTAATGAACAAGAATATGGGAGTTAATGCTCCACAGGTTTTGGGAAAAAGGCAGACGCCAGACGCCATATCCTTGCCCATTACAGTTGGTCCACCAGTACCATTGTATGCGCAGGCGAAGCCTACTGTATGCAATCAAGGGATAATGACCCAAGAGATGACAAGAGGAGGGTTCGTAGGGAGTTCAAGGGATGACTCCAGTGGAGCCGACATTCGAAAGATCTAGGTCTTTGTTAGACTTCAGTCCGATTGGGACTCCTCCAGATGCCATGAGACAATCGGGTTTGGGATTACTGACACCGCAGATCTCGGGTACAAACATACCACAAACACCGATAGTGCAGGCTGGGAATATCTCATTACAAGGTTTAACAGTGCAACAGCTGAATGACTGGTTAGATAAGTTGAATTCGCCAGACTACTCCCGCAGCAGCAGGGAGGTCAGAAGGAGAAGAGTACCTGAATTTTGTGAGGTTCGGCATGGAGGCAAATAAACTTGTTGAAGGGAGCATGGGAGTGAACAGGTTAGCGTCATACACGGAAGCAGACTTGAGATACTTGTGTCCATAGATAACTAAAGAAGTGAGCAGAGTGCACCAGAGGTTGGCGAACTTGGCAGATAAATAGACTTAGAAGATACCATACATCTGAAGAGGAGTTACAGGTTAGACTTTGAGCCAAAGGATTTAGAACGCATGAGGTCTACTGGAATGAAGGCATACCTCATGGAAATATTACAGAGTGCACAAGTTTGGGGAGCCTTAGAGAAATGGGAAGGTAGATGGGCGAAGAAGAGAGACAAGAGGAAGAGCGACTGCTTAGAGCAGCCAGCAAAAACCATACAGGATGCTTGTGTGGTAAAGATGTTACCAATGCGAGAGACTGCTGGAGGGGTTCTTGTCCATGTGCCATGGACTAGAGGTGATATTCTGTCATTTACAAATGACTTTCCCAGGCTGAGGGAGAAGCCGATAGAGTGGTATCAGCAGATGGACAGGTTTGTGAAGCTTGCGAAATGTCTCTGGGAAGACCTGAATACTCTCTTTGAGATCATAGTTCCGGCTGATTTGTGGCTTGAGTGCAAGAGAAGTGTGGATTGGCCAACAGCGGAACCGGCAAGGGATGGAGTCACAGGAGCACCATCTCCTGAGGGGATGAAGTACTACTATAAGGTGATTGAATTCCTGAAACAGAGAGTTTCGCCGAAAAATATTGATTGGCAAAAGATTGATCAGATGGCTCAGGAAGCCAAAGAGTCGATACATGCCTATTATGAGAGGTTGTTGAAAGCGTTCAATCACTACAGTGGTAAAGAGGTTGTTGAAGCGAAGGACATGAATCACCTTGTGTTTAGGTTTGTTGAAGGGTTGAGACCCGAGATTAGTCAGATGATTAAGAATCACTTGATTTGCTGGCAAGCAAAGTTGATTGACGAGGTGTTGCAGTATGCGAAGTACTGTAGTGACAAGACTGAATTAAAGCAGAGAAAGCTGAAAGAGAAAGCAATGGTGATGCAAATTAAGGCAGCACAATCAGGAATGCAGGGAGGTTGTCTACAACAGATGGTGCAACAGCTGCAAGGAAACAGTATGTTTCAGGTGCAAGTGAGAGGCAGAGGCCGAGGAGGTTTTGTGAACAGAAGTCCAGACTTGAACACTATAGTAGTTCAAAACGATGTACAGGGGATGAAGAAGATGTTACCTTGTCATGCATGCGGGGGCGTTGGACATTGGAAGCAGGCGTGCCCGATGATGGTGCTGGAGGGTGTTGTTCAACAAAGCAATGATGTCAGTGCATTTCAGAATGTGAAAGGACCTAAGCTAAGAGGTCCTAATCCGAACTTTCAGAATAACATGAATCAGATGCAGAGTTTCCAACCCATGCAGCAGGTGCAAATGCCACGTATACAACTGATGCAGATGCAGCAAATGCAACAGCAGGTTCCTATGGTACCTAGACAGCAAATGCAAGTGCCTTTAGTGGCAATGGAACAGCAACAGGTGATGCTTCCTCAACAGGTCACAGGTCAAAGAATGAGTCAAAATAACACAGTGCAACAGTTCCCATTGTGTGGTGAGAATAGAATAAACGATGAATGGTCGACTGAGAGTTCAGATAGTGAGGAGTGTAGGCTTGCAGCGTCCCTAGAAGTAGATCAGAAAGGGCCCTATGTTCAGGGGAAAGTAATGGGTCACAAGGTTTCATTCTTGGTTGACACAGGAGCTACACGCTCTACAGTCAGAAGTGCAGAGGTTCCGAAACTGCCCCTTTCGGGACATACAGTCAAGGTAGTAGGAGTGGCAAATCAACTCCTGACTAACCCGATCACAGATCCGGTTCAGGTTGAGCTTTTCAGGGATTGCACAGGTTTGTGGTTTGTGATTCGAGTCCCGTGTCCTTACTGGGAAGAGACTTACTGTGCAAGACAAGGTGTTCTATCACATGTTCCAATGAGCGGATTCAGACAAACAGTGATGACGAAGATGAGGAGCAGATTTCAGAGCCTGAAACGGAGACGACAGATGAGGAGTATCTTCTGATTAACTTCTTCCCAATGTTCACAGTGGCTGATCTCCCGGCAGAATTGCAGGGAACAGTCCAAGAGAAAGTGTGGGATTTGACAGGAAAGGAAGTAGGACTGATTAAAGGAGTATAGCCAGTTAAATTCAGTGTGAAGCCAAATGCTGTGTTTCCCCAGGTACCGCAGTACCATATGGCGAAGGTGTCCTTATTAAGGTTGCACAATTGATTGCAGACTTTGTGAAACAGGGAGTCTTGAAGGAAGTGATGAGCAGTCCATGTAATTCACCAATAATGGGACTGAGAAAGCTTTGTGGGAAAGTTCGAATTGTCCAAGACTTGAGAAAGATCAATGACATAGTGGTGAAATGCTGCCCAGTGGTGCCAAATCCAGCTGTGATTATGTTCCAGGTTCCATGTGATGCAGAGTGGTTCACAGTAATTGATTTGGCCCAAGCATTCTTTTCTGTGCCTCTTCATGAGGACAGCCAATTTCTCTTCAGTTTCAAATTCGTGGATAAGGTTTACAATTGGTGTCGAATTCCTCAAGTGTTTTTGGAATCACCTTCCATCTTCAATCAGATACTGAAGAAGGATTTGGAGCCTTTGGAATTGCCTTGCCAATCGACTCTAGTGCAGTACATTGATGATCTGTTGATCGCTTCCAAAACGAGGGATGAGTGCAAGTATGATTTGATTGCCTTACTGAATCACTTGGGAAAGAATGGGCACAAGGTGTCCCCAAAGAAGCTGCAATATTGCCAGAAAGAGGTGAAGTATTTGGGTCATCAAATTGAGAATGGGTTGAGGAAGTTATCCAGGGAAAGAATAACTGCATTGTTACAGATGAATCCCCCCAACCACACGGAGAGATGTTAGGATGTTTCTGGGAATGGTAAGTTACTGTCGTCAGTGGATCCCAAATTTTTCAGTCATCTCCAAGCCATTGGTGAGACTGACAGTCAAGGAAGGGCCAGATGTCATAGTGCTGACAGAGAAAGCAATGAAGGCATTTACTGAGCTAAGGGAGAGCATGTGCAGGGCTCCAGCTTTAGGTATGCCTGATTACGCAAAGCCTTTTGTTCTGTTTTGTCACAAACGTGATGCACGTTCGTTGTCTGTCCCGACACAGGTCCACGGAGGTATAAACCGACCAGTAGCATATTTTTAAGCTACTTTGGACCCAGTTGCAGCAGCCTTACCAGGTTGTCTGCATGCAGTAGCAGCAGTTGGTCAAAGCCTCACACAGTATGAAGGCATAGTGATGTGACATCCTTTAACAGTCATGGTCCCTCACTCGGTTGAGATCCTGTTGACCCGTACCAAAACGCAACACATGACAAATGCAAGACTGACAAAATCAGAAACAATTATATTGGGTTCACCAAATGTAACGTTGAAAAGATGTACAGTGTTAAACCCGGCAACTTTGCTTCCAAACGAAAACACAGAAGTTGAAGATGTTTAAGATGTAAAACATGATTGTCTTGAGGTAACAGAAATGTACACCAAACCGAGGCCGGATATTAAAGATACCCAATTGGAAGAAAATTATCAAATCATCTTTGTAGATGGCTCCTGTTTAAGAGACTCAGTAGGAGTGTTGAGAGCCGGATACGCTGTATGTACGATCTCTGGTATCCTTGAAGCATCTTGGCTTGAAAGAGTATATTCTACTTAAGTGGCTGAATTAGTTGCTCTTACTAGAGCTTGCCATGCCGCTGCCCAGCTGAGAGTGACTATCTGTACTGAGCAGATATGGATTTGGAATTGTCCATGATTTTGGCCAACTATGGTCACAGAGGGGTTTCCTGACCTCTTCTGGTTCTCCAGTGAAAAACGGTGAAAGAATAAAGGAGTTGTTTTACGCGATTAAGTTACCTCATGAAATTGCCGTGGTGAAATGCAGTGCTCACCTGAAGTCACAAGACTTTGTTTCAATGGGAAATGGATATGCGGATCAAGTCGCAAGGTTTTGCGCATTGAACTGTATATCATTTAAGGATCAGTGGGAATGGTTACCTGAAACAGAAAATGAGACATGCACAGGTTACGCATTAAGGGTGATTGACACGTTAGAAGAACTGAGATTGTTGCAGGGACGAACCAGCAAAGATGAGAAACGTTCCTGGGTTAGGATGCAATGTGTACAAAGACCAGATGACTTGTGGGTCTCAGATGAAGGGAAAATGGTCTTGCCGAACAGTCTCCTGTCACAATTTGCGAGGTTTTACCATGGTCAAGCACATATTGGGAGACATGCCATGATCAGGTTGTTCACAATTGACTGGTTTAATCCGAAATCCAGACAAGCTGCAGAAGTGATCTGTCACAGGTGTATCATCTGTCAACAGATGAATGCAGGGAAAGGAACAGTGGTGAATTTGAGCCACATTGGGAGAGCAGGAGGTCCATTTAGCAGAATGCAATTGGATTTTATTGAGATGCCCCTGTGTGGAGGATTGAGATATGTGTTGGTGATTGTGCGTATCTTTAGTCACTGGATTGAAGCATACCCTACACGTAGGAATGACAGTCTCACAGTAGCGAAGCTGCTGCTTAGGGAATTGATACCACGTTTCGGGTTTCCGATCTCTTTAGAATCAGATCGGGGAAGTCACTTCAACAACGAGGTGGTTAAGCTATTGTGTGCAGCATTGAACATTGAGCAGAAGTTGCATTGTAGTTACCGCCCTGAAGCATCAGGACTAGTGGAACAGATGAATGGTACCCTGAAGTCGAGAATGGCAAAAATGTGTGCAGCCACAAATTTGAAATGGCCCGATGCGTTGTCTTTGGTGTTAATGTCAATGAGGAATACACCTAACAAGAAAACAGGACTGTCCCCTCATGAAATTCTCATGGGTCGAGCTATGAGACTGCCCGCAGTGCCTGCAAATGCTCTAGTGAATATCACAGATGACATGGTGTTGGAGTACTGCAAGGGTCTGGCTGACGTGGACCGCTCTTTTTCTCACCAGGTGGAAGCTACCACCCTGCCACCGATAAATGATTCAGGACACAATCTGAAAGCTAGTGACTGGGTTATCATCAAGAAACACGTAAGGAAGTCATGTTTGGAGCCACGTTGGAAGGGGCCATATCAAGTGATATTAACAACTACTACTGCTGTGAAGTGTGTGGGAGTTCCGAATTGGATCCATGCCAGTCACACAAAAAAGGTGACGTGTCCAACTGATGAGGAATTGAAAAGGTTAAAAGTACCAACAGAGAAGGAAGTCTCAGGGCCGGAGCGTGATCGAAGGGGAACTGAGACAGAAGGAGAGCCAGTTGAGGACGGCTTGGTCACTCCAGTAAGAGACGAAGGAGAAGAGACCCAGAGGGGTGACAGTGAGCCTATCTCAACTGATGAGCCAAATCAGAGGGAGGTTCTCCCAGAAGCAGACGAATACGGGAATGAGCTAGAGCCTCTGACAGACCCAGAAGGCGAAGGAGTTGAGGCGGAAGAGAGTCAGAGTGTCCAGACTCCTCCTGAGCGAATTGCAGGTCCATCAAGAGAAAACACGATAGAGTCAGAGGGGGACGAAGGGCTGCCACAGGAAAGATCAGAGGCCAGAGAGACCCTGAAAGGAGATAAGTGGCCAGAATTGCAAGTGAAAAAGGGAAAGGTGGTTGTCGAACATGCAATAGAAGAAGAAGAGGTCGATACAACAAGGAGAGAAGATCTAAGTGAAGGAGAGTTGCAGGGTGATCGCAAGTTGAAAAGAGAGTAGCAAACAGAAGGTATGCGGGTCCTGAATGGGCGTATGCAACGTCAGCTGATTAGCAACAAGAATTTTTGACATTTTGCATTGATAGAGAGATTCCAGGTCAGTACTTTGGTACCGGAGTCTGGCCAAAGAGACTGAATGGGCATAAGAACTGAATTAAAGGGAAGAGAAAGTTCAGAAAAGACACTGAGAATTTACCAGAGGAGACACTGATAACCTGAATTGACACTTGAAACTGGATTTGACAAGCTGCTAACCTAATTTGACAAGGATCCTGGGAGAGAAACTGAGAGCTGTAAATACTTGCTTGTTTTGACTTTGCTGTGAGAAAAAAAAAAAGAGAAAGAAGAAATATTCTAACTGTCCTCTGTTGTTGTTTGAATTAACCTTCCTTCACTTTCTGATTCTTTACAGATCATGGCTAACTCTAGAGAGGATAATAGAGGGAGTAGGCGTTGTAAATATTTGAGTGTTGGTTTGGGTGTCGTGTGTGTGATATTCATCATAGTTGTGATTCTGGGTATGCCACTAATGGATAAGAGAGGGACTAACAATGCTACAATTTCTGGGCCTACCACTGCACTAACAGCTTGGGAGAGGTTTAAGCAGGATACAAAATATTTGCATGAGGGAACTAATGCAAAAGGGGAACTATCCACTAATGTTTTCTATTGCTTGCTGAGTGAGTATGTTGACACAATGGATGCGAAGGATTGCTTTGTGTGCACACAGATTCCGGTTTCGGGACAAGAGGGGGTTACCTATCATAGTCTACCTTTAACATGTGGGATAAACTGTAGTCTGTTACTAACAAGATTCTATAACCAGGAAAAGATTCAATATTTGTATTCGAACCATGGCCTTATGCTTTCTTATGTACCTATTATAGAGGATTTGAGTAGTGTAGGTAAGTACTATAGTATAAAGTTACTAAAAGGGTTCTTTGAGGGGACATTAGCAATTAGTACATCTTATACACACTGCAATAATTTGACACCTTTGCTTACACCTGTAGAGAAAAGCTTTTTAGATCACACGGAAAATAGAAGAAGGGCATTGAAGGGTAAATTGGAGAAAGAATTGCAGCAGCAAGCTTTTGCTAGTAGTGAGGGTTATAGTGCAATTAAGGAACAGGGGAAGTTAGCTGTAGATGCACTACATGTAGGTAAGCTTTGCATATCTAGGACAAAATCATATTATGACAATGTGTTTGTGGGAATGAGTGAATGTAAGCATGTGTTTTTGTTTCAGAGTAAGTGGACGTTCATGTTAAATGGACAGGATCCAGCGATCCCAGGGATCTATTATATACGTGGACTAAATGCTTATTACAGTCTTCCAAAGGGATGGTATGGGACATGCTATTTGGGGATAGTTTTCCCAAAGATACATCAACTTGACGATTTGAAAAGGTTTCCGAAATTGCCTGAATTACATCGTACTAGACAGAAGAGAGAGACTGCTGCTGGTGTAGTAGGAGACATATTTGGGGCGATAATTCCTTCAGTGGGAGTTATCTTAAACTCCATAAAGATTTGAAAGTGGTCTACTATTGTGGATAACATGCTGACAAATTTTACAGGGGCTATACTCCTGATGGATACTGAACTTGCTGCAGAGAGGGCTATGACTCTTCAAAACAGGCTTGCTTTAGACATTCTCTTAGCGAAAAATGGGGGAGTCTGTAATATGCTTAATGAGCGTCACTGTTTTGGTTACATACCAGACAACAGTAATGAGATTAGAAGTATGCTTACTAACTTAACTAGGGATAGTACAGATTTGAAGGAACTGAAAGAAACAGGTGTTTGGGAAAAAGTTGGGAAAGGATTTGCTTCAGTGGGAAATCGGTTTAGTAATATTTGGCATGGGATATTGGCAAAAATAATACAGGGAATATTGATTGTTATAGCTTGCTTATTTGGATTATGGGTGGCATGTAAATTAAGTAAAAGAATAAAGTTGAAAATGGCGAAAAATAATAAGAGGAGGGAAGAGAAACAAAGGGAAAAATTGTTCAGGGCAAAATCATAGGGGGAAAGATTAAGAGCAGAGATTGAAATGAAGGAATTTTAGAATGTAAAATTTGAGGGGAAAGGTTTGTGTGATGACAAGAGTCATCAGAGGAGGGATTGTTGGAGTGGGTCTTTTAAAATTTCTATTAACATGAAAAGCTTGCAATATATTGTGTAATGAAGCTGCATAGAAAATGTGTTAACATAGAAAATAATGCATGCGTTTGAAATGTGCCTACGGGGAGTGGCTACCAATATATACGAAGACTAATGAAACTTATTGATTATGAATTAATTATGTACTAATGTTATGATTCTGTATTACCATATTATAATTAGAGTCACATATTAGGGGTTTGTTAACTAAATTACTAGGCCTTAGTTTGCGAGGGTCTGGGCCTAGCTGCCTGGTCTCTTACTAAACTGTGTTTTTCTAATGTGCAATGTGCTGTTTTCCTGAAGGACACGAAACTGTACTTTTCCAGAAGCTAGAGATGTGTATGTAGGCGTAGTAAATTATTTTTCATGGGACCCGACTTGCTCAAGGAGACATTCTTGCTGAATGGAACAGTGTAATTCGTAACAGGTGCAAGGCTGCCTGGAGTAGGAGAAAACAATGGGACTACTGACTGGAGCGTGAAGTGTAACTTTTCTTACCTGACATTCCAACCGATGAAGACGTCAATAAAATGGGCCAATCAACGGCATGAGAACTGTGTTCTGTGGAAAGTTCTAGTGAGGTGTGTGAAGAATTATTGGCCAGAGATAATGATGCACCAAATATTATCCAATGGGGAATTAAGGGCTAGTTCGACAGTTTTGATATAACCGCACGACCCGAGGAGAAATCAGCCATTATTCGGACATTCTACCTTAAGCCATACTTTGCCATTTTGAGACTGCCGTTTATTTTTCCTGATACTTTAGCCATCCTCTATCTAAGCCCTTACCGATACTTACTTCTCCTCCATATGAGGGAAGAGCCCTATTCCTTAGCCATGCCATACTGAGACTTTGTCCTGTCCTATCTTTGCTGATGGTGAATCGACTGATGTCCTGAGGACGAAGACTGATGCTGTTTGCTGATTCGTTGGAGGGGTAACTATCTGATGAAACTTGTAATTGTCCGTTTGCCTTTTCTTTCTAGGTACCGACTGCTCTTTTGATAGAGGCCATAGTTAGATGTTTTCCAAATTTTTGTTTGTTAAATTGTTTTGCATGAAGCCCAACATGCTGATGCTAATTCGAGGTTAGTTAAGGTGTTCACAAATACCGGACAAAAATGGACAAAAGACTGAGTTCTTGCTTTGTTGAATCTTGCACTCTGAGACTTTGCTAAGCTGTTCTTATGAATGATGTGTTAATGCTTAATGAATATTCTCTGTGCATTGATTAAATGTGTCTTAATGATAAATCTGAAGTGCTACTAATGAGATTGATTGCTAATGAGAATAAGGAAGATTATATTAGATTGCAACCGATAGGGAATAAATATCCCAGCACTTAACTAGATTTGTGTGGCTATTCATGACTGAAGGGTCATGGTGTGTTCATTGATTCTTATTAAAATGTTATTGATTAACTTGTTGATTAGGTACTAGGAATATTGATTGGGTTATTGATATATTGATTTTGTGATGCCAGAAGAATATCTTGTGCTGGGAAGTCCCCGAACGTGGTCAAAAGGTTAATCGGCCTAGGCGTGTCTCCTTGTAAGTTTACTTATCAAGGTTCTGACGCGCTATCAACATTTTGGGGTAGTGGCGCATCGTAACCACAGGAAAGTATAGCGAAAGAATGCTTTCACTAAAGTAGCTGGTAAAGCTTTCACTCATTCCTTCAGTTTCACTGCATACATAATTTCCTTGCCAAAAAAGGTGCTTTCATTGCCATGCATTTTCAGAGAAGCATCCATGTTCTGCAAAGAAAATGCATAATTACCATGTCTACATTGTGCATTAGTACCAAGAACATTTTCTAACAGCAATAGTATTTTCGGAAGTGCTGATGCGAATGGCCCACCTTAAAATTAGCATGGGTTTACCAGGTCAGGAATCCCATTTAGAAGACATTTGGTTCACAAACCTTTACACCAGGTCAGTTTCCTGGTGTCCATGGAGTCTTTCCATTCCCACTCCTATTGTAACATAAATGACCCCATGTATGACCCATTATGGGTTGGCCAGGCAACAGCTCAACATTCCCACCAAACCTACTGATGCCAAAAGCATCTATATGTCAGAAATATGAAAAACAGTTGGTCAGCAATATCAGACCCAAACTTCTTCCATACTGTTGTGTGCAGCAGGGCTTTCTTGTGATCACAGTGCATGAAAGACTGGCCTGGTAGTTTATAAGCAGGACTTAATCTAATATTAAGGAATGTATGTAACAGGTATGGGTCTACAAATGGGAGCTAATTGTCTGAAAGGTAATGCTAATAATAATACGTGCTCGACCATTGTATTTTCTGTTCAGTAACTCCATGTATCTGACACCGTTCAAACTAACAGGACAGGAAAGGTAACATTTCCACTTCTCTGGTGGGTATGTTGTAGCTGTGGCTAGGAGCAAGATGGCCTTGTGGAGATATGTCTTTAAAGGAAGTAGAAAGAAGGTGCATTTTCCATGGCTTCCGTATGACTGTAAAGGACACTGTTTGCACTTTTGTGTTGAAAATAGGAGCGAGCATGAGTGACTCCTCATTTCATAAGATTCCATTAGTAATAAAGTTATATGAAGTACTGTTAAAGGGACAGGGCTTGACAAGTTGACTGTTTGCTCAAGAGAGATGCTAAAGGGCTGAATTCAGACTGCTGACCTCATGTCGGCGTAAGGTATGAGGGGAAAATGGACATGGCTTGCCATTAATAAAGCTCTGTAAACTAATAAAGACATACATGTTAGATGGCTAACAACATTTAGAAAGGATAGGGATTTGTGATGAAAAACGATAGGTAAACCCCTACCATTCACCCGGATATATTTATTTACTATTAAGGTGTAACAAGTGCAATTATAATGATAAATATTATAATTGTAAAATAAAAAATTTTGAGTATGCATACTGCTTTGTGGTACAAAGGCAGGGCTCCCCTTTAGCCCCTTTATTCTCTCCTGCAGATGAGAAATCCCCTGACAGATATGTCCGATTCTTAGCACTCACTGACTAACAAAGCATCACTAGAGAGGAAGTGCGAGACACCCACCAGCTCCTCTTTTATCTTAATGGGGCACATTTCCTTCGGAGGCATAAAGAGATCTACAGGGTGTAACCCTTTTAGTACTGCGGAAACACGACACTTCCATAACTTAGACATGTGAATACAAACCCAATCCCAAGTACGGGAAGAGAGAAGGCAAGGATAAAAACAGTGAAATCTGGACTAGATTCCACAGGTGACAGAATCTACCATTCACAGCTGAACATGTATTGTGGGTATTCGGCAGGTGTAAACTAAGGAAGAACTGTATGACAATTTCAGGTCTTGAAACTGCGCAACATATCAGACCATAGGACTGTACATAGTTAACAGTGTTTCTGACTCAAAAGGCACAGCAAAATTTCGCTAACAAGCTCAAGCGAGACCAGGCTAAAGGCCTCATCCAAGGGAGAAGCAGAACTTGACCCTGCTATACAAAATGGACAAGGGCGGTAACAAAGCACGTTTCACACTACACGAAGTCCAGACTGTGTGGAAACCAAGGGGCATATTTATACTCTCTTTGCATCAAATTTGTGTCAACATTTTTGACACAAATTCGGGGCAAACCTAACACTATATTTATACTTTGATGCCCCTCCCGCGAACATCAAAATTCAGCAGTGTGCGTCATTTTCTGGATGCGGGAAACCGCCTTGCGTTAATGACATCCAAGGTAGGTGTCCCCGTCCAAAAAAAAGACTTCAAGGCATGTGCGCCTTATTTATACTCCCACGTCATTTTGACGCGCAGGAGGGAGTGGGCCTTAAGAATGGCGCACAGCCTGATTTGTGCCGTTTAACGCCTGGGTGAGGGCAGGCGTTAAGGGACCTTTGGGCTCATTTCCATGGTCTCTGACACCTAGGGACACCCCCTGCTACCCTCGCCCACCCTTGGAGGACACCCATGGATGGGGGGACCCATCCCAGGTAAGTACAGTTAAATTGAGGTAAGTCATTTTATTAAAACTTTTAAGTGGCATAGGGGGGCCTAACTTGGGCTCCCCTGTCCCCTGGGCATGGCCAATAGGCAGGGGGGCATGACTTCTGTCTTTCCTAAGACAGGAGTCATTTCAATGGGGGTTGTGTGTCAAAAAATGGCGCAAGTCCAGTTAGAGCCATGATTTTGGACTCTAACCTGATTTGCACCATTTTTTGAGGCACAACCCCATTCTTCCCTACGCCTGCGCTGCCCGGTTAAAGTCATTTTTTTTTTACTCTAACCAGCCCGCAGCGCCGGCTAATGTCAATCCATAAATAAGGCACCCGCCTGGCACGTTGGAATGGCATTAGCCGGCGGTAAAAAAAATTACGCAAACCAGCGCCGGTTTGCGTCAAAAAGTATAAATATGGGCCCAAGTGGCTTAACAAAACCAATGTGCATTGCAGAGAAAGCCAGATGTGAACTGTTATGAACGATAAGGAGCCATACAAAACATGAGAAGTTTCTAGGCAAGCTGTCTATGCTGATTCTACTTAGATAGTAACGGAAATGTTCCCGCTCTAACTCACTGGTGACCTTTGTGTTTCCTGTCTTCAACCCCCTATTCTATGTACCTGTCTCCCCAGGCCGGCCTTCCACCAATTCCATAGACCTATTAATGTTCTGTTCTACTTGATATGTTTTATTCATAAATTGTCTATCTGCATTTCATATGAAGCCTGCTGATGGTAACATGGTGGAGGGTGAATCTTTACAGTGTAGCTCCAGGTATTTCACTTGAACATTTCCCCTGCTTTTAGAAGCGAATGTGTCCAAAGAAACACTAAATCCTTGGCATTCCTTTAAGACCAGCAATCCCGATTGAGCTAGAAACACCTCTTACCAGTCCCATCTGTATTACTGGGCCAGTCGGAGTGGGGACCTGAGCCTACAGCTCACTATTCTCCCGTTTGAATGAACTCCTTCCTTGTCACATTGTTAGGCCCATCAGAACACAGACGGAATACTTTTAGCTCTGAGGAAAAAAAAAAGAAAAATCACCTTTCCATTATTAATTATAATTCCTCAGTAGGAACAGTCTGCCTGTGGTTGTAAATCTCACAACTGAATCTTTGTTCTTG
Source organism: Pleurodeles waltl (assembly GCF_031143425.1). Classification (NCBI taxonomy): domain Eukaryota; kingdom Metazoa; phylum Chordata; class Amphibia; order Caudata; family Salamandridae; genus Pleurodeles; species Pleurodeles waltl. Next base: position 1,767,024,937 of record NC_090440.1, read on the forward strand.
AATGATCTTGTCATTGTCCGGGCATGCAGGTACAACAACCCAGAGCAGGTGGAGAAGTGAGATCAGAGGTAATGAATGTTCAAGTGGAATTTTACTATGGAATTTCACTGTGCCCAAAACAAGTGGGCTGGTGTTCTGCATCCTTTTTCCCGGGTTTGGACACTAGATCTGATTTTCTCAGACAGTAACTTCACCTGGAAAAATCAGGTTAAGTTTTGGCGGTAGGAGAAGCCAAGCCTCATTGTGTTTTTTTTTGGCAAGGGAAGCAGACAATGCTTCTCCTGCCAGTACTTACCTTTCCTTCCCCCCTCATTTCCCTCACCCTCTCACCTTAGCCTGTGTCCCACCCAGAGGTGTCCGTATACATTAGGACTGGAAAAACCAGTACCACACAGCAAGTTTAAATTGTAATTGGATGATGCAGGGTAGATTTACTGCACAGCAAAAGTAAATTTGCTTGCAAAGTTACCATTACCCCAGAACTGTCCAACTTGGAATGAGTGTATGAGTCTACATTATGTTTTTAGAATCACCACCATTTACAGTAACAAAATTAACGTCACGTACAGAAAACTCAGCCCACAGTCGGATCTAACAGACCTTGCTAAACGCCTCCCGACAGGTATGTGCAAGGTATTTACTACCACCAAAATAGTAAATAAAAGGCACAACACAATAAAAATCCAAAACCAATTTAAAAAAATAATGAATATTTTAGCTTTAAAAACGTACCAAACAAAAATCAAAAGTAGGTAACCAGAGATATTAATTTTTAAAGATTAAAATAAATAATCTAGAACCCAAAAAAATAAAGTACCATTGTTAGACCTGACAGCATAAGGGTGGTCTTCCCCCCTACTTTTTGCCCACCTCCCCTACTTGTCTGACCTTGATTTTGCTGGCACGTATATTAAATCCATCTTGGCAAGTTGTTGGATTTATTGTAACCACTAATTTGATACTTTGACATTGCTAGCTAGCTCCAATCAAAAGTTAGACTTTATTAAGTTTAATAAAGACTTTCCCTGTTAGCCTATGGGGCTATAAGTGCTATAATAGGGAAAAATGACTGACTGTTTCTCCTTACCACACATATTTTATATTGTCCTTGTTTTCATAGCAAGGCACCCTACCCTTGGGGCACCTAGGGAGGAATTTAGGGGTGACTTATTAGTTATAAAAAGATATTTTTGGACTTTAAAAGAACTTTTATTTCCAAAGTCGAATTCGGACATAGTTATATTTTAAGACCAGCCTGCAAGGCAGGCCCGGCTTTAAAATGACATCAGATACCACAGCAGTGCACACTTAAGTGCATAAAGTCCACTTGGGTCTCTAAACCAACATGTCCTACCATATCCTATGGACTTACAGGTAGGTTATTGTGGCCAATTAGAATCATACCAATTACCAAATACCTTTAGAGGACAGAGCACTGGCCCCAGCCCTGGTCAACAGATCCCAGGGCACTTTCAGAGTCAGTAACCACCTGCATTAGTCAATAAAACGGGGGTGATCAGGGCAAACATGAGGGCTTTTCTACACCAATGCTAACCATATGGCTGTAGTCAACCCAGAAGAAACTGCCCTCATCAGTAAGTCTCCACTCATGGAGCCAATTGGACCACTGCCCCACTAGGTCTACTGCAGAGGATAGCAAACCATCAGTGCCATGCTCACACCCATTCTAAATTCTTGCACCTCTTCTATGACCTTTCTAGATACTTGGAAATACGCAATTGTCACCCCATTGCTAAAGAAGCCCTCTGCGGATCCTTGAACACTCAACACCTACAGACTGATCTACCTGCCAGCATTCCCTGTCAAGATCCTAGAGAAAGTCATCAACAGACACAGAAAACATTAATGATCAGTAACTCCTCAACACCAGCCAGTCTGGTTTCAGACCAAACAATACGATGGAAATTGCCCTCATCGCTGTCACGGATGACATCTGCATGACTCTGAACACAGAAGACACAGTGGCCTGGACCTCTCCACAGCATTCAACACAGTCTTCCACCCTATCCTCATCCATACCCTACATGACCTCAGAATCCTGAGACACGCACTTTGATGGATCTGCTCCTTCTTGACTGGGAGGACCAAGTCAGTCAGCCTGACACCATACACCTGGGATGCCTGCCACCCTTCCCTGCGGAGTTCTGCGAGTATCCTCCCAGAGCCGACCCTCTTCAATGCATGCATGATCCCCCTAGCCAACATTCTTCCCTACGTTGACGACATGCAACTCAATCTCTTCTTCATTGGACAAGGCACCCTGCACCCTGATAAAGTTCAATGCCTGTATGACTGAAATCGCCCACTGTATGAAGACCAGCTATCTAAAGCTGAACACCGACAAGACTGAAATTGTGATCTTCAGGAAAAGCACATCATGGTGGGGCTCCACCTGAGGGCCAACAGAATTAAGACGACACCCACCCCCCATCCACGCCAAGAACCTTGGGATCATCATTGATCAGCAAACTCGACCTGACCACCCAAGTCAATGCCTTCACGTATGTCCTAGTCACAAGCAGTCTGGACTACAGGAACACCCTTCATGCTGGCATCAACAACAAATTAACCAGAAGGCTGCAGAACATTCAAAAGTCAGCAGCCAGAATCACTCTCAACCTTCCATGGCACACTCACATTACACCACACCTGAAGGAGCTCCACTGGCTTCCCATTCATAAGAGCAGAATTCAAACTCCTCAACCACACTTTCGAGGCACTACATTATACTGGCCCAGCATACTTCAACAACTGCATCTGCTTTCACAGACCTCCCAGAAATGTCTGCTTGTTCGGACTCCTACCTACACAAATCCCACACAGACAGAAAACCAGATCTGGTGCTCGAGCCTTCTCCTACATCGCTCGCTCCGAAGGCACGGAACAATCTGCTGCTACAGAAAAGATCCTCCTAATAGTCTTCTTGAATTCCACAAGAAACTGAAATCCTAGATTTCAAGTAGTCCCACTCGGCCCAAAGGGTGCCTAAACTCACACCTGCTCTTTGCCAGGATTCCCTCCCGGGTGGTAATGTGCTATACAGATCTGCATAATAGAACATAACATAACATAAAACGCTGTTGCTTTAGTAGGAAAAATGCTTTGAGAATACATTTTGAGATGGAGACATTCAGTCTCACTTCTTGGCGGATTCAAATAACTACATTTTATGCCATTTTGAAATGACAGCCAAGCAAAATGTTGAAAGGAAAAGATGGTTATATACTGGGTTTAAAGTGTGCGAGTTCTTAATAGGCTTTTTAGTTGGTCAGAGTTTATAACAACATTCTTCCTCAGACTCTTTCTATGTAAATCTTTGCAAATTTTTTGAGGAATTATATTTTTTATGTAAAATGCATTTTGTTAGTATTTTAAGTATCACAAATAACTATTCTCCATGATAATTCACCTCCCACAAAACTGAAACAAGACAACTGAAGGAAATTGATTTAAGGAGAAAATGTCTTGTTCAACCAGAAAATATTTCTTGATGAGACCTTTTGTACTCAAATTAGTCCCCTGCATGCAAAAGTCAACAAAGATCTTTTGTCATGCAAAATATTGTGAACATACTGCAAGACTGAATATCAGGAATTACTGAAAATTACACCTGTGTAACAAAAACTTCTCCTAACTGTATTAGTTAAATCACATTGCGAGCTAAGCCTCCTGGTTTTATTATTCTGGAATTTAGGGAAACAAGCAGAATGACCTATGACAATTTCATTATGAGTATGATGCTGTGGTATGCCCCCCCTTTGCACTTTTTCTTGATTATTCCAGATTATTGTAAATGGTGTTCTTAGGAGCAACTGACAATGAACATCATAGTTAAAACTGAAGGATTCATGATCGTCATTTCTAATTAATTCATCAGTGCTGGGTGTTGAGTCTCTTTATGGAGTAGTTTACACCTCTGAATAATATTAGCCCTTGAGGTCTCTTTGAGGGCATGGATATTGAACGATTCAGCAACAGGTTGTGGTGTTCATGTCCCAGAGCATTAAACATTGAAAGTAAAATACTACGCAACAATGTAGTGAATCCATCAAAGATGAACAAGGTTTGTCCTCCTATCGAGGCAAAGTAACATACTTGTAGTACCTCCAGAGAAGATTTTACTATGCTAAATTGATCGTGAGGTGCAAACGAGGGAGTACATCTTTTGTTTCAAATAGAGACCTATACAAGACAGAGAAGGCATGATGTTGAGCAGTGTTGGGATGCAGAGAGTGGAATGGACTATGGAATGACAATTTTAGCTATCTGAGCATCAGGTACCATTTGTCAACTACATGAAGAATGGACATTTACTATCTGTGACTTTCATGGCATAACTATTTTGGCTTCTTCAGCAGTTAACATATTCTTGTAATTAGAACAGGGATAAGAATTACATAGCACATCTTATTGGTTTTTTGGTGATGCCATTATTTAACCCTCTTCAAAATGTAGTAAACCTTGAAACGCTATGCTAAATATTGGCTTAAACGTAAAAATACCCAGGTAAGTAGAAAGGTGAACTGGTGCAAAAATTTAAATTCCTTTTATGTGAAAATCCATGTGCATAGTCCTAGATCAAAAGTGCACTTTTAGGTCTGGATCTACACAGCAACTGTTTGCACAACTTACTGTTAGCAAGTCTTTAAAATATACATAGATTAAGCTTTGGCTGTACCCAGGGGAGTATCTCTCACATTGCACTATTGGGTCTTTGATATATCATTCTACTTCCATTGGAGCACAAGGGACTTTTTTAATCTCAAAAGTACACTCTGCTCCACCATGTCTCCCACATCTTTCTGCCCCTTGCATGAGGAGAGGAAACGTGACACTCTTGATACGCAGACAGAACGCAAAGTGTACAGAGACAGAGAGCTTGGAGCAAGGAGCGGGCTACCCGCCAAGCAAAAGTGGAAAGGAGCGGCAGAGGACAGAGACAGAGGCCAAGGAGCAGCAGGCAGGAGGCAGGCAAGAGACTGAGAGAACTGAAGAACTGAGCTGTGCCACCTGAGGCTGCTGTGGTGCTACCCACCACCTCCTGAGGTTGAGAAAGCTGCCATCGCGCCGCCCTCCACATGGCCACTCGCCACTTATTCCATTAAGCAGAGCAGGCACTGGAGTGGGTCTGAGTGGGAGAAGAACCCAGGTGCCTAGGAATCTGGAAGCCCAGGAGACCAAAAGGTCTGCCCAAGGGGTATGCAATCCCCCCCTTGACCTGTGGCGCCTGTGGCTCCTCATGGAACCACTGCTTGGGGGTCTGGAGAGCACAGCCCAGTGTTGTGGGCCGGCCAGTGGAAGTGTCAGTGATGTGGAGCCACGGCCCATACCAGCTAAGCAACAAACCCAACTAACCCAGCTAAGCTAACCCGAGAACCAAACCCAAACCAGCCCAACCCAGCCCAGCCCATCTTGACCAGTGCCCCCAGCATCAGCTTCATAACAGACAGTTTTTCATCAGATTATCAACTGGAGGCGGAAGCAGTGAGACTACAGGTTATACATAGGGGGAGCAGGGGTGGTTGGGGAGTGCCGTGTGAGGAGAACGTGGAGAAGTGGAGAGTGACTGCAAAGTTAAAGCAAAAGATCAAACGTTTTTCTTTCATCATCCTGTTAGAAGGCTTATAAGCTAAACATGACTCCTAAGTTTCTGAAGGTGTGTTGGAAAGGTTTTAAACAATGCGTGCAATGACAGCAAATTGATTTTAACGAGTATTTCAAGCATATGAAGTACACAGTTTGGCTTGCCACCGCAGAGAGTGAGCCCTGCAACACAGCGGTACCAGCCCGGCTAATGCCGGGTGCGGCTTGCAGGAGTTCTAGCAGTGTGCACTGCTTGGGTCTTATACAGTGATAGTGTGGCCATGACCATGACTAGAATAAAATAGCCTACATCGCTTTAACTGCTGGTTGTGAAAATATCGCCAAAACGGCAGAACTGTTTGATAATATATGTGCATTTTGTAATTGCTCAACATCTACGTTGATAAATATCTCAATACAAGTTGATTGAAAGAGCAGCACAGCCCTAAAATAAGGTTGGGAACGTGAAAGACAAATACATACAAGAACAAATAAGAGGAGAGCACTGCAGATGGGGCAAACAGTAAAAAAAAGCGACGGTAAACTCTGCAAGGGAAAATGTATCTCTAATATCACCTGTGACACAAATGTTTGAGAAACTATTGAAAGTGCCAGAATAATATGACTTTTTAAAAGATCCAGGGGAAGTAATCTTCTCTACTCCTGAGGAGATAAACTTACTCGCAGCACCAATTACACCAGTAAAATCTAGTCCAGCACATAATAATGAACAAAGGGGTAGTGTGAGAGAGAACTTGCCGGGAAGCAGTTTAAAAAACTGTTTTAAAAACCAAGAAGATAATATTAAGGAGAAAAATGAAGATAGTGGGAAGTTGGGGTGGGGCTCTGTTAGCAACATAGATCTTTTATCAGTAAAATAATAGGAGTGAGGATATAATTCCCCTATGGAAGAATGGATAACCAATGCCAGTTGAAGTTATTGTGGAGACCGATGGGAATAAGGCAGGGGAAGCAAAGATACCTTTGTTCAAACTGAATAAAATTGATACATTTGATATAGTTGAAAGAGAAATGGAGGGCAACAATCTAGTAAGATAAATTATTGAAGCACCCCAAAATATCTCACTAGTAAAACAAACTTGACAGGATAAGCAGGCCACACACGCAATATCCAGAAAAAGTCTATAGACCAACAAAATGAGAGTGGGCCTTCAGCTGACCTAGTAAACATGTGGGACGTTATGTTTAAAACATCGCAACTGACTCCTGAGGCATTGACATATCAATCAAACAAAATGGATGTCCACATAGATTTATCGCATATAATGGCAACTTTGATATCAGGTATTGATCAGAGACTTGCGGACCTAAATAATCAGATTACACGTTCACAAACACTTGCAGCAACAGCAAATATTGAATGTGCATGTTCCCCAGTACTTGACAAATTGAAGAAAATTCCCGAGGTGCTAAGTACCATAATAGAGAATCTAAAAATGAACAATCCTGTGGTAAATTAAAAAAAACAGGAGGAAGGGAATAAGTGCTGTGGTCCCAAGAGGGAGGACAAAAAAGTCTTTGAAGGTAATGAATTAACAAACGAAGACAAAGAAGAGGATTCCAAAAGCCTTGATAAAGAAACTAAGTGTAGCAATATGAAAAGTAGGGAGAACAATATGAGTGATGGTAAAGTGGATGTTCTGGAAAAACCCAATGTACCTGGTGTGCAAGTAATAAATTGTTAATTAGAACAGAGAATGAAAAAAAAAAAAAAAGTTGTGTAAAGCCAGAAACAAGCAATGAATAAGCTCAGAGCTCAGCAAGGTTGGTGGTCCTAAATGTGTGGCAAAATAAGGAAAAAAATTGGTGAGATGACACCGGAAAAGGTGTCACTGTAGATAGAACATCTAAAACTCTTTCCAATTTTTCAAAAGCAGGAGGAGGATGATGATGTTGGAAAGACTGCAAATGTAAATTTAACTAAGGGTTTGAATCTAGCAAGTACAATGAAAGCAGATACTTCTCCAACAGCATTGTCTCCAAATGATGGGAGAAAAATAGGCCCTCATTACAACCCTGGTGGTCGGTGATAAAGCAACGGTAATACCACCAACAGGCTGGCGGTAACTACTGCCAAATTATAACCATGGCAGGAACAGCTCAGACAGACAGCCACTTTAACACACCGACTGCCAGGGCAGAATCGATAGGCACCACAGCGGTATCCACCTACAGCCAAGCAAAAGTCAATGTTCCACCCACTGTATCATGAGACAGGAAACCGCCACCTTTTCCAAGGCGGTACTAACGACATCAAAAGCCTGGTGGAAACACTGCACAGAAGGGAAACAACTCACCTGTGGAGACTCTGGGAAGAACCACGCCGCCATGGAGCCCGAACTGCATATCTTCCGCATGCTCTTCTACATCTTGCTCCATCACGAAAATCAACGCAGGCAAAGACGATAACGGTGAGTACTGCCGCCTAGCACACAGGGGAGGGAGGGAGGAAAAAGAGAGTGACACACACACTCAACACACACCCCCATCTCCAAAACCATATATACAAGCAGATGCAGTAACATAACATATTTACCCCATACTCCTCAGGAATAATGCAAGGACAACCGCAATAGATCAAAGTGGGTGTAATAAGATAAAATATAGTAGAAATAAGTGCATCCAAATCCAAAACTATATACATATTTACAAATGAAGGGACACTGCCCAGTCCTCAATGTTCATGGGCCACAGAGCCACATTACAAAGTCCAAGGCCCCACTTGTCTACTGCAACAACACAGAGAACACTGCAGGGGCATCAGTTAAAAAATAGGCAGGCACCTCAAGGGGACAGGGAACGAGGGGGCACCTCAGCCGGAAGATGGAACAAATCCACTGGTCCTGGAGGGGGCAACGTGCCCTGTGCTTGGTCCTGGGGAGTGCAAGGCCACAGTCTCTCAAGTGGGTGACTTGCCAACATGCTCTGGAGGAGGCATCATTCCCTGTGATCTTCATCCTTCGGAGGATGGGGTGAGTGGATGGCTTTTCCACTGGTTCTGGAGGAGGTTTAGTGCCCTGTGATCTTCATCCTGGGGAGGATGGGGTGAATGGATGGCATCTCCACTGGTTCTGGAGGGGGCATCATGCCCTGTGATGCAGGTCTTGGGGAGTGCAAGGTCACAGCATCTCAGCTGGGTGTCATACCCACAGGATTTGCAGGGGCAGCCCGCACAACAGCCCATGGATACAGGACTACACACTTCCGCCAGCGGTGACAGCTACTCAGTGATGGCAGTGGTGGTGCTGCTGCTGCTGGTAGTGGTGGGGGGCTCCAGCCCATCCCCTGCCACCTTGGACAGCTGCCCACTGGTGCTGCTGGTGGTGGTGGTGCTGGGAAGGACACATACCGCCAACGGCAGCACACCTGGGACCCACATAGCCCTGCTCAGTAGTGGATGCCTAGCTAGGATGGAGGAAATTCACATCAGAACCCTGCCCAACATGGAACCTACTCTGCAATGTCAGGCCTGGCCTAGGGGCACCCATCCCCCACCCGGATACCACCCCACCAGGCGTAAGCAGTGATGATTTGGCACTGTACTCACCCCCTTGTGGCTGTTGTGATGCCCCAAGTGCCCATCCAGCTCCAGATAGGCCACCTCCAGTATGCGGGCCATCAGGGGGGTCAGGGTTTGATGGACACCCCTTCCTTGTTCGGAGGGCATCCCCAGCTGGGCCTCCACCATCTTCCGTGCCCAGCATCTCAGGTCCTCCCACTGTTTCCGACAGTGGGGGCTCCACCTGCCGTAGACCCCTGGGGTCCGCACGCCTTTGGCGACGGCCCTCCATATACCATTCTTTTGATGGGTGTTGACCTGCAGAGGAAATATACACAGGGAACGGTATTAGTTAGACCGTCCTGCCCGTTACTCTCATGGCCCACCACATCCCTTTCCATTCCCTTACACACAGACATGGCCCAGCATAAATGCTGCACGCTGCCCAGGGCCTATCCACCAACCCCTCCAACACGAGGTCTTCACACACAGCACTCCAGCCATTCATGCCCCATGCATCATGCTCACAGTGTACTCACTTGTTGGTCTGGAGGACCATACAGCAGTCGGTATTGGGGTAGGACCCCATCCAGACCCTCCAACTCCTCCGAGGTGAAGGCAGGGGCCCTTTCCCCTGTTACATGAGCCATGGTAGGTTCCAGATACAGTTCACAGCAGCACATGCAGTGTAGGTCCTCTCCTGTTGATGGTCAGGTAGCAAGTGAGTGTACAGATAGAAAATGGCGGTGACGTCAGCGGCGGTGCATGCAGTCACCGCCGGCGTACATCACCATTGGCCACTCTACCTCATAGGGCCCAATGATAACCAATGAGGAGTTGCACTGAGGTTCCCAACCGCCTCCCGCAACGGCACACAAAGTCAGCAAAATTACCTCTCTTCCAGCTGCCCCTCCATACAGGACAGGCGGACGCCATTTCAGGGGGGGAGGGCAGGCCATGGATCCTAAATGCGGCACAGTTCACAATTGTACATTCAGGACATATGCCACTAATAAATTATAAAAATCACATCATGCATTGAACTGTAGTGGTTACAATGTACAGATAATTACCAGCTCCTCACTCTTTTGCCCCATAGATTGCAACCGCTGTGGATGAATGGGAGATGGAGACCCCCCCCTGTGTACAGATCCCTGGTGGACTTGGCAACAATGAAGGACAGCCACATCATCCTCACCTACAGGCTTGACAGGGCAACAATCACAGAGCTGTGTGCCCAATTGGAGCTTGACCTGATATCTGCTATCCGTCACCCCACTGGGATCCCCCTTCTTGTGCAAGTGCTATCTGTCCTCCATTTCTTGGCAACTGGTTCTTTCCACGTGACAGTGGGCTTGGCAGCAGGAATGTTACAGCCAACGTTTTCAATCGTGCTGACAAGAGTGTTGTCTGCCCTGATTAAACACATGTGCAGCTACATTGTTTTCCCCCAGGAGGGGGATTTTGCCACAGTGAAGGCTGACTTCTACGCAATGGGACATATCCCCAACATTATTGGGGCTATTGATGGTACACAGATAGCATTTGTTTCCCCCCCCCCGGCAAAATGAACAGGTCTTCAGAAATCGAAAAGGTCTTCACTCAATGAATGTGCAGATGGTGTATTTGGCGGACCAGTATATCTCCATGTAAATGCTAAGTATCCAGGATCGGTGCATGATGCTTTTATCCTGAGGAAAAGCAGTATCCCAAATGTGATGGCCCAACTCCAGAGGCACAGGGTGTGACTAATAGGTGAGCCCTGGTTCCCACCCAGTGGATGTTGGTGTATGGGTATGGTGTGGGCCATAAGGGTTAGTGTGTGGCTAACAGATGTCCCTCGATATTTTCAGGTGACTCTGGGTACCCCAAACTCTCATGGCTACTGACCCCTGTGAGGAATGCCAGTACAAGGGCAGAGGAACGTTACAATGAGGCACATGGTCCAACAAGAAGGATAATTGAACGTACATTTGGCCTCCTGAAGGTGAGGATTCGGTGCCTCCATCTAAACAGGTGGATCCCTGTGCTACTCACCCAAGAAGGTCTGCCAGATCATCGTGGCATGCTGTATGTTGCAAACCTTGCCTTGAGATGCCATGTGCCTTTTCTGGAGGAAGATGAGGAGCCTGGAGATGGCCGTGTGGCAGCAATGGACCCTGTGGACACTGAAGATGAGGAGACAGAGGATGAGGATTAGGACAACAGAACTGCAGTGATATGTCAATACTTCCAATGACACACAGGTAAGACAGTGTATCTTCACATTTCATTGACAGTTTAATGTGACATTGTCACTGTCAGGCTGTGACTTCCTACTTCTATTGCCACTCACTGTTCCCTTTGGCATCTCTATTTGCAGATATTGGTGCACCACTATCGCTCCTGGTGTGTTCATTGCAGCCAACTACAGGTCTTTACTATGTATACATTACTGTACAGTTGAATTGCAATATTTAAACCTTGTTAAACGAATGCATGCTTAAATCATTTGACATATTCCATCCTTGTATTTTTTCAAAGTGTGTTTATTGCAGTGCTCTGAAGAAAAGTGGGAAGTGCAATGGGCTGGGTTGATGTTGGAGGAAAGTCCAGGGTAGAGTCCAGTCTATTTGTAGCACAGGTGCATTGTCCAAGGGAGCATAGGAAGGGGAGCAATGGCAGTTCAAGGTGGACAGAGTGGGACACAAGGGTGATAATTAGTAGAGTCTTATTTCCTGGCAGGGGTCTTGGCAATAGTCTCTGACTTCTGCCTGGATCACAGGGAACATTTGCGGGGTGGTTCTCCTTCTGCAGGGGGAGGGGTGCTGGTGGCCTGTTGCTCCTGCAGGCCTCCTGTCCACTAGCAGCAGCGGAGGTCGAGGGATATTCAGTGGTCTGGCTAGTGGCAGGGGCCCGCTGGTGTGACACTCTCTCATAATTTTGGCCATGTCTGCCAGCACCCCTGTAATGGAGACCAGGGTTGTGTTAATGGACTTCAAGCCCTCCATGATCCCCAGGTACTGTCCCTCCTGCAGCTGCATGTTCTCCTGCAACGTGTCCATGATCTGGCCCAGCGTATCCTGGGAATGTTGGTATGCCCCAGGATCATGGTGAGTGCCTCCCAGAGAGTCGGCTCCCTAGTCCTGTCCTTCCCTTGGCGCACAGCACTCCTCCCAGTTTCCCGGTTGTCCTTTGCCTCTGTCCCCTGAACCGTGTGATCACTGCCACTGACCCCAGGTCCCCAATTGTCCTAGGTTTGTGGGGTGCCATGGGGTCCCTGTAGAGGTGGACAGACTGCTGATTGATGTCTCCTGTGGACAGAGGTATGGGCCCGCTTGGTGGGTGCTGTGGTGGTGTTTCCTGAGGGGGGAGGCTCTGTGGTGGTGTGTGACTGTGCCTGGGAAACCAACTGTCCGGAAGTACCTGATGGGCCAGGTTGGTCATCCAGATCCAAGAGAGCAGAGCTGGTGTCATCACTGTGGGCCTCTTCTGTGGTGGCTGAATGTTGCTGGCACCTCTTCTCTGGTGACATTGGCTGGTATACCTGTGGGGATGTAAATGCAATGTTATTATTTCTGTGTGTGACATATTGTGCATGGGTAGGTTGCTCTCTATGGTTGTTATTGCCCTGGCAGCATTGCCTTGTGTGAGTTGTTATTTGGTGGGCTAGCTGTTTCCCTATGGTGTGCATGCTTTAGTAATAGGCATCCAGGCAGGTTTGTGGTGTCCATGCATTGGTGGTGCATGCAGGGCTTAGGATTGGGATAGGTGAGATGTGATGGTGCGGTGTGTGGGAGGTGGTGGAGTGATGGGAGTGAGGGTGGGGCATGTGATGGCATGCAGGTGGGGGGTGATAGTAATAGAGAGTTGACTTACCAGAGTCCAGTCCTCCAGCTACTCCTGCCAGGCCCTCAGGATGCATGATCTCCAAGACTTGCTCCTCCCATGTTGTTAGTTGTGGGGGAGAAAGTGGGGGGGTCCACCGCCAGTGCTCTGTACAGCTAGTTGGTGTCTTGCTGCCACAGAACGCACCTTCCCCTGTAGGTTGTTCCACCTCTTCCTGATGTCATCCCTTGTTCTGAGGTACTGTCCCACGGCATTGACCCTGTCCACGATTCTCCGCCATAGCTCCATCTTCCTAGCAATGGATATCTGCTGCACCTGGGATCCAAATAGCTGTGGTTCGACCCGGATGATTTCCTCCACCATGACCCTGGGCTTCTCCTCAAAGAATCTGGGGTGTCCTTGTGGTGCCATGGGTGTAGTTTTAGTGGTGTGTGTGAGGGTGTGTAGGGTGATGTGTTGGGGTGTGTGTTGTGAGGTGCATGGGTGGTGTATAGGTGATGGTGGTATGTGGCTCTGGGTGTGTGGGTGCTCTTGCTGTCTCTCTCTGTTGGCAATGGCTTGTATTTGTAAAGGGTAGTGGGTAATGTGGGTGTGTTTTTTATTGTTGTGTGAGTGTGGTGTGTGTATGGATGTCAGGTGTGTGTAATTTGAATTGTCAAATGTGGTGTTGTTTTGTTTGAGTGTGTGTATTTTGACCGTGGCGGTATATACCTCCAATGGTTTACCGCGGTTGAATGCCCGCCATGGTGATTCATGGGTCATAATGTGATGGGGGTTCTTCTGTTGGCGTAACAGTGTGGGTTTGGATACCACCAGTTTATCACTGACCTTTGGTGTGGCGGAGTTGTGTCTGTATAGTGACGGATTGGTATGCATGTGTCATTATATGGTAAGCGGATATCCACCACCGCGGCGGTATGTTGGTGACAGTCAGCATGGCGGTAAGTGGGATGTACCACCAATGTTATAATGAGGGCCAATCAATCAATCAGTGATTTGTTAAGTGCGCTACTCACCTGGCATGGTCTCAAGGCACTGGGGGTGCGGGGGCTACTGTTCGAAGAGCCAGGTCTTGAGGTACTTCCTGAAGGTCAGGAGGTCCTGGGTCAGACTTAGGTTGACTGGGACGGAGATCCAGGTTTTGGCAGCAAGGTGGGAGATGGATCTAGCAAGGTGGGAGAAGGATCTAGCAAGGCGGGAGAAGGATCTCAGCCATAGTGTCTAAACAGGGGACCTGGGACTAGCAAAGGCAGCAAGTAGAAGTACTTAATAGTGTGGGAGCCTCGGGAACTGTAGGTAACAATTATCAATACCAGCAGATAGTGAAATTGCAACTTGCAGATATAAATGACTATCTCAGGAGCACAGAGTGTAATGAAAAATGATATGATCTGTCAAGTATTGGACTATGATGATGAAGGAGATCGAAGGAAGATTAAAGGAACTGTGAGTAATGGACAAGTTAGAAAATCAGCAGAAAAGGAGGGCTGGAAGTTTGCTACCGAATGTTTGAACTTATCAAGTAAAATAATCTTCACCCACATAGTCTAGAGGCTCACATGACATCTTGAACCGGGGAAACATATCGAACTTACTGCATGCAATTCCATCACTGGTAAAATGAACCTTGAGTGATATAGTGCCAACTGAGTTTTTGAGGGGAGGGTGCAGGAACCATTTGTTCCTGTACCCACATTCTGGCGGTATGTACCTTTAGAAAATAACATTCTGGTGCTGAACCTGAATAACTGGATAAAAGATACAAACACTTTGTTATATATAATAAATGTGCATATTCCTCCAAATGCAAAAATAAAGTGTTTAATTGTATCTGAACTATGTGATGTGATAATGGCCTTGTTACAGGAGCCACATCTACCAGATATAGTAACAACGGAGGACTAATATGGAGTTGATGCACCTTTTTGAGTGTGAAGATCAGGTAATCCAGCAAGATTACATATGGTCAGATCCCCCACCCCAAATAAACAGGGACCCTATGAGAAGAACATGTGATAAAAGGGCAGGCAGCTTGGTAAAAGACTTGGAGTCTTAAGGTATGCAAGGGGTAAATGGGAGGTTGCAATCAGATAGCCCACCGGAGTAGACTACGGCATGCTCCATGATAGATTACACAATGGTCATGCTAACTCTCTGAAAGTAAGGTAAAAACTGTTAGCATTAAAAAACCTCTGAGTAGTGACCACGGACAGCAAAGAATCATGCTTTCAGCACAAGTACAGCATCACCAACAGGCACCCTTGTTGTTTGGGAAAGATACTATGATAAATTATCAAAGGCTGATATGGTCTAGTAATTTGGACGTCCAACGCAAGGAGCTAGCTGAAAGTTTAGGAAATGAAAGTTTAGTTGACAGATACGGTAATAAAGTTAAGCAGTCGGCGAATTATCTGAATAGAATAATGGAAAAAGAAGTAGCAAAGAGGTCCTGAAAGCTTCCTCGAGGAAGGTCATTGCAGAAAAACAGGGGTAGAATAAAAATGATCCATTTTGGATCATAGGCCAAGGAAAAAGTGGAAATTTCTGCTAAAGAATACTAGGAAAGATCCACAAAATAAAGATCTACATTGAGCCTTCATTGAATTGAATAGGAGCTTGAAATGTTTGGTCTGGGAAGAGAAAAGGAAAGTAAATGATAATGTTTGGGCCAAGATGCCATATTTATCAAAACAAAAGAACTCAAAGCAGTTTTCGAAAGTTGTGAATGGAATAAACCGCCTACAAAGCCCAGTAGTTAACTCCAATATAACAGAACTGACATGGGTAAAATTTATAAAAGAACTATTTAAATTATCATCAATTGGGATGCGAGAAGAAGAACTTGTATATGAAAATACCAGGAAGAGGGGATTAGAAACCGATGTTTCTGTTATAGATAGCTTTACGGAGAATCAGATAAAGAAAATATTGTTAAGTTCCAAGCAAGATGGCGCACCGGGACCAAATGGGTCACCCCAAGCCTTGTTCTCATCTAATATGGAACTATGGGTACCAGTACTAACTACAGTCTATAACTGTGTGTTACAGCAGCAGATAGTGCCAGATTCGTGTCGGGGTCCATAATAAACCCTATATACAAGAAAGGTAGCAGGGAGTTACTGGAAAATTATCAGCTGATTATGCTCCAAGATATAGAAGCAAAGTATTTGCTAGCTTACTACTTGGTGAATTGCATGTCTGGGCAATGGATAGAAAGATTGTTCCACTAAATCAAACAGAGTTTAAACAAGGAGCTGGAATAGGGATTAATATTTGAACCTTGTCCCTGCTAATGGATGAGCAAATTCTAAAGAAGCAACCAATGTATCTTTGTTTTGTTGATTTTAAATCGGCTTTTGATTCTGTAAATCAGAATTTATTGTGGAAAAAACTTACAGCATTGGGTATTCCTTCTAGTCTTCTTAAAGCTATTCAGCTCCTTTACACTGATACTTAGGTGAGGATACTAATTGAGGATGGATCTGTCTTGTTAAGGAAAATATATACCTTTCGGGGACTAAAACAAGGCTGTATCCTGGCACCCAATCTATTTAACTTGTTTTAGCAGATCTGTCAGGCAAACTCAAAGTAATAAACTCACACACACCTAGACTAGACCCAATGTCTATCTCTAATCTGCTTTATGCAGATGATGTTATTCTTATAAGCCAAACATGGATTGGGCTACAAAGATTATTGGGAAGGTTATCAGATTATTCACAGAAAACCTGGCCTATAATAAATTTAAAAAAGACGAAGGTAATGGAATGTAGCTAGAGGATAAATAAAAATAATAGATGGCTTCTGAATGGAGAACAGGTGGAGCATGTACAATCATATCGATATTTGGGTATTGTTTGATGAAAGTGGATGTTTTATCCAACATAAGAAAGAACTAAGAAGAAAAGTCTTAACACTGCGTTTAGCATTTTCAACCTTAAAAAGATACTTGAATGGCCCTTGCATTTTACCATTATTAAAAGTGATATCAGCCAAATTGGCACCTAGGTTAACTTAGGGTAGTGTAGCACTGTGTGGGTGTGATGCAGTATGTTTAAATACAATTATAATAAAATTATATAGGCAGCTTTTTTTCCTATCGCATCTCCGGCACAAATATGCTTGGAGTTCTGGTTACTAAACCAGATAATAGCCAGAAAAGGGGACTACATGAAAATCTGGTACAGAGTAAAAACGAATAAGAGGAGTGATCTGTGCCAGGTCTTATGGCAAGAACCTCAAAGAAATAGCGGGACTCATGCCTCTCTTTACTCGGATCTGGCAATAAATGATTTAGGGTTGCATGAAATTTGGGAAGGTGATTCATCGGTAACATGTTTTAAGAGAGTAGTAAATAGAAATGTAAAGAGACTATCCTTACTGAAAGATAAAGAAGCATTATCAAAAAGATCATATGCATGTGGGTGTTAAATGATTATAAGCTCCTTCGAAATAGCTGTCTTTTGAAGTAGGCTGGTCCCTTGTTTTAAAAATGGGATTCTTGCATTTTCGATTAGGGAAGCTGCCAGGTGATAACAGTGACTGCTTAAGAAGAAGGGTGAGCTTGAAAGAGAGTTGTAGGTTATGTGAATTATGGAAAGAGGAATTTGATCCATTTTTCTGTCTTTGCCAGCCTTAGTGTAAGAAAGAAGATGCTTGTTAAAATCTCTTTTTAATCAACGTGGTATACGAACAAGTAGGCCAGCAGAAATTGCATGTCTAAAACCAGAAGATCCAATTTTGAATCCCCGTATGGTGACATTTTTAAAGGAGGCAGAGACGAAAAAGTTAGTAAATGAGAGGATACAATCTCTGCTGTAGCAGGATGGTGGATAATAAGATTTTGTGAATTTGAAGTAATCACCGTATGAGTCTTGTTAAAGACTGAGTCCATGTTTTAGAAATTTGCCATTTTAAATTATACTTTCTTTTAAGACGTAATATTTATGTATCTCATATCATGGTATTGTGATTTTATTATGGTAACAAATAGTATATTTTTTTGAAAGGTTTATATTAACTGTATAATAAAGATTCATTCATAACATGTTATTTATTTATCTCATAAATATATTCTATGCAGAAAGCAATTTTATTACGGTGCAGCAGGCTTTTTAATGTTTGATCAGAGCCCAAAATGTGAGCCTACTGGGTTTTTCAATGTTTCTTTGTACTGCTACAATAACTTTACGAATACAAAATACTATGTTAGGGGCCAAACAAGATGTTTTACCATCGCTTAATGTTACAACGAAAGTACAAAAAGGCAGTCCCAGTAGTATTAATGATTTTAAGGTTGTATGCTGTCTCCATGGAATAAATTACAAAATATCTACAAATGCCTTGACTCCATGGTCATGGGGTTAGACCTTGCCTCCTAAGACATTGTTTGATAACAAACATATATCTCTTTTCCTGATTTTAATTATTCTTAACCTGTTTCACTTCTGAATTGTCCCCTGCTGATATACATTTAGGTTGCATTTTCACTTTTACAACTAATGCAAATAAAGTTACAAAAAACAAGGGCCTATTTCTCAGTTGAAGGTGAAAGAGTTGAGAGATATATACAATAGAATTTGCTAGCAATGTTCTTCACATTAAGATATGTAGACAGACTAATTGCTGTGCTCCAGTTTCCTTGATTTTCTCTGTAGAGTTCACTATGCATTTTTCGTTTACAGTTCTAAAGTGGTTGGTTTCTTAACCTTTGTTATCACAAAGCTCATCATGTATGTTGAATTAAATTTACAAAAGCTGTTCAGCAAATCGTAATTCAAGCAAGATAAAAACATTATATAAATGGCATTTACGGAGGGCTCAAGCTAATATAGCAAAAGTATATACTTTTCCACCCAATGTTACCTTTTATCAACTAAAGCAGTGTGCTTATAACTTGGAAGTTCAATGGTATAAAGCAGTGTTGTCCAACCTTTTTATCGCCGCGGACCGGTAAATGTTTGATAATTTTTCCGGGGCCCGCTTGTCCCATTGTGTGACAAGCGGGCCACGGAAAAATGATCAAACATTTACCGCCCGCCACAGTGGGGCGGCCCGGTGCCGATTGATCCACCGACCGGCACCGGTCCGCGGCCCGGGGGTTGGGGAACACTGGTATAAAGGAATACACCGGTCCTTACTCTTCATACATATGTCCTCTTAGTTCCTTATTTAAAACTATAGACTCTCTGTGGAGAAAATAGACCCTTTATTTAAATCTGCTGGTGATCCACTTTTGGTCCTTCCAATACCCTCCATCAAGGGGATGATAGAGAACACTACTTTCGCACCATTAAGAGGGTCGGCTTCTTTCATATAAAAAATACATAGGACATGTGGATTTTGTGCGAGGTCCAAGATGTCAAGCTTCCCCTATGGTTAGAGTACACTATTCAGGAATCTCGTGATATTTTGGTTCTTGTGATGGAAAACTAATGAAGAAATTAAATAATGGAGATCTGAATGATATTGGAGATAGCCATCTATTTGGAGAAAATGGGAATAATGACCCTCAGTGATCTGTAGTGCTGTAAACATCATTGAATAGTCCAAAAACACCAGGGGATGCTCCTCCATAAGCAGTAGCTGCAAAACTATAGTTTTAGGGGAAAAGGGACGGGTCACAGGGGTGACGAGCAATGAGGGGAAATGCTCAGCACTTCCCCTCACTGTGCACTATCCCCTCTGGCCGGCCAAACACACATGCGCAGAAGGGTCTCTCCAGATGGAGCCTGCACAGGCTCCCAGTCTGCCTGGGAGTGCCCAGGCTGGGCGCTCCCAGACAATCCTGATGCTGCTCTGAGCAGTGTCAGGATTGGCTGCAGTGCAGGCTGGAAGCCTGTGCCAAAGGAGATGGAAGAGCAGAGGAACGGAGCGTTGTGTCACGGGAGCAGGGTTAAGTGTTTTTAAAATATATTTTTTAAAATGTTATGTTTCGTAGTAGAGTCCTCTGCACCCCCGCGCCGCCCCGCCCCCTCAGCGACCTGCAACTGAGGAACACCCTACAGAATATAGAGCGGAGAATCCTGTCATCACTTTTTTGAGTAGCAATGAAGACGCAGAAGCCTTGTTACTAGAACTGGTAGAAAGTGCTAAGCTGCACGGAAATGAGAGTGTGAGGTGATAAAAGGAAAAGATCCAGACAGAATATTGGCAGTAGGGTGCTCCCATGTGCCATCTGTGCATAGGCCTTTGCTCAGAGAAGGATGGCCACAGGAATGTGCCCTGTTGCTGATGGAGGAAAACCCATGCACTCAAGTACCCAGCTTGCATGGTTTTCAATGTAGTGGGCTACAGAATCTAATTAGGTGTCTTGGGCTTTCAGATAATAGAAAAAAGTGATAGAAACTGAAGACAGACTAAGGCCACTGCAGAGGCAGGATAGATAAAATATTATATGATGTTGTAACAATGAAAGTGCTCGATCAGGTCCTCCTGAATGGCAAAAGAAATTCTACAATCCTGCCACTAAACTCATTCATGATGTATTGAAGACAGTTTATTTCTGTGCAATGACTGCCAAATCTTCCATCACCTCTAAGAACCATTCTCCTGGGTTAGACAGTATATCACACAATCACCCATTCAGAAGCACTGTGTATTGCACTCAAGTACCCAGCTTGCATGGTTTTCAATGTAGTGGGCTACAGAATCTAATTAGGTGTCTTGGGCTTTCAGATAATAGAAAAAAGTGATAGAAACTGAAGACAGACTAAGGCCACTGCAGAGGCAGGATAGATAAAATATTATATGATGTTGTAACAATGAAAGTGCTGGGTTAGACAGTATATCACACAATCACCCATTCAGAAGCACTGTGTATTGCACTCAAGTACCCAGCTTGCATGGTTTTCAATGAAGTGGGCTACAGAATCTAATTAGGTGTCTTGGGCTTTAAGAACCATTTAAGGTTTTAAGAACCATTCTCCTGGGTTAGACAGTATATCACACAATCACCCATTCAGAAGCACTGTGTATTGAACTCTCTGCCTTTGTTCACACAAACATAGAGATGATTCTGAGGAAATTAGACATGAGCCCACTGTTTATGCTGTAGAAGACAACCATCACCGTGATCATTCCCTACAGCTCTATTTTGAAGAGTTTTCACTATTCACTGAGATTGATGTGTCAAAGTAGGCAGCAAAGTCACCCATCTGGGTCTACACTAAACCCATGCCCAGGTATTAGTCTGAAGCAGTTATGTCCCCTATTAATTAAGGAACATCACAGCTTTGCTCAAACATTAACTGTCCACGGACATAATATCTTATTCTTCAAAACAGGGCTTAGGTCGATCCGTTCTGAAGAAACCCTCCCAAAAAGAATCGAGTAACTAAAGGCCAATCTCACTATTACCCTCCCTGGTCAAGCTTTGTGATGGAGCACACTGAGGATTTTGTTGAAAATAACCACCGCTTGGAGCACAATGCATGAGAAAAACCAGCTCTCTCTTGCCATGCAGAACACCCTTCCCTCCCTTCAGATTGATATTGCAAGATCGTACTGCCCATGATACATGGGAAATGGTATACCTGAATATGAAACATTTAATATTGTTTGACCAAAATATTGTTGTCAAAATAGTGTGGCTTTGAGAATATGGTGGGACATATAATAAATAGTAGGTATATATTTGTTCACTTTCCCCAGTGCTTGTTGGCAGAGAGAGAATTTACAGGCAGAGGATCAACATCTTTGGCATGTTTAAGGATTTGCTCATTGCTAAATTTCAGTGCCACATGAAGTGAGTCTTGACATGGTTGCAGACTGAGAGCAACAGCTCACTTCACCTACAGCCTATTCCAAGGCCACACTTGAACATGTCACAATAAAGGCTGCACTCTATTTCCTGGCCACTTGATCTTCCCAGGAGGTCACTGGATACAGGCAAGCCAGTCGTGCTGTTTCTGATAGGTTTACAGATATATCACAAGTAAAACACCAGGCCACAGTCACTGATGGGAAGGAAGTGGGTGGCTAGGGAATTCTATGCCATTGCCCTCATCATCTGGGGAGTAGGTGCCATCAATGGTATACATGTGGCACTGCAGACACCCTGACATGGGGACCACCATTTCCTCAACAGACATGGCTGGCAGTCCACAAACTTGCAAGCGGTCTACAAAGCCAATGGCTGCTTCACTGATGTGTATGCTGCCTTTCTAATTGCACACATGAACCTATATTTTATATTTTTCAAGCCACTTCCTGCATGTAGGTTGGATGCTGGGGATTCCAGTAACATGTGGCTAATAGGTTATTGTACTAATTCACATTGGGATGGTTTCACCAGTCTCTGCCCTTTAGATGATCCAACTCTTGGGGGTGACATCCTACCTCTGTTCCTCCTTCATAATCTCCAAGTTAAGAGATACAAGAAGAGGACTTTTATCTAGAAACAAATTTCTTTGGCCACTACCAAGTTTCATCTTCACCCAAGGATGCTGTGCCTTTTGCTTCTCTCTCTTCCATCATCTTCAAGCTGTAAAGATATAAAAAGAGGACTTTTCCTTTTCAATCCAATATATTAATGGAATTCTGCTATAAAGGTAGTAGCCCGCATTAACCAACAACCACCTTTTCTGAATGACTTTGGAGAACCATTCAATCCCTGGAAAAGGTAGGTGAAACTATTTGAATTTTACCTCTTTGCCATTTGCGGTGGGGGGTCTTCACTTAGGAAACAACATACCCTATTGCACAATTTAAAGGTAGAAGGAAGGAAAGGTTATGAGTACCTGCAAGTGACTGCTACAGAGGAATTTGGTGGTGGTGACTAACAACTTATTTCAATCCGTGTTTAACAAATTGGAAAAACATTTTGGTGATAAAAATTAAAGTAGCCCTAGAAAGGCACAAATGTTTGGTCATGCTCAAGGAAAGGGTGAAAAGGTTATGAGTTACGTAGCAGCCTTGATAGGATTATCTAACACCTGTAACGTTGGAGCTTCCTATGATTCACTGTTCAGAGACCAGTTTGGGAGATACTCCAAGAACCTGAAAATTCAGGAAAAGTTCCTGTAATGCAATCCTGACTTGCAATACAAATTGCCAAGATTATTGAACACACTGCAGAGTGTGTGAAAGAAAATAAAGGATCCACTGAATTTACTGTTTGTGAATTAAAAGAAAAGACCTGGACAAATGAGATTGATACGATATACAACACATGTATGGCTGAACCAAAGCCATGAAACTAATCTAACCGGCAGAAATATTATAGATGTGGCAACCCGAATCTTCTGTCCAACTCACCCACATGTCCTGCACGTAGAGGAATATGCCATAAATATGGGAAGAGGTGGCTCATCACTTCTGTAAAGATTGAGTTCCTTAGAGAGACATTCATAGAAGAAGGTGTTCCAGAAATTTTGATCACGAATATTGGAGTACAATTCACGCTGGAACAGATGAAGACCTTTTTGAAGAAGATTGCTATCCATCATTAAAAAAACTACTCTTTATTGCCCTGAGGCCAATAGGCTAGTTGGGAGAATTAACTTCATGATAAAACAATGTTAACAATTGCCATCTGTGAATTGACATACTTAACTCTTCACAATATGCTCTGGGTATATCGCACACTCCACACTCTGTGACCCAAATTTCTCCTTTCACATCCAGCCAGGGAGCAAATTAGTTCCACCATGGTTAAAATGAAAGAGTCAAGTAGAGATAGGTAGGAGGAATGTCAAAGGCAAAGTCCTCTCGCATCAAAAGAAATATGAAGAGCGCTATGATGCCATAAAGTGAAAGTAAGAAAAGGGAGATTAGGTCATGAGGTAGTGCAGGTAAAGAGAAACAAAGTTAACAGTATGATCTTTGAAAGTATTCTGTGCCTTCCCAATTTATATGGATTGAAAAGAATTTTGTAAAACTTGACAATGGATAATTTTGAAGTATGGATCACATACGTTTATCTCGTTCTCCAGTAACTTGTGATAACAAGAGAGTTAAGGAGCTCTATAAAGAGCCTGCTTTTGCAAAGCCACAAGAATAACATTTTTTCTGAAAAGACTCAATGACTCTATACACAACTATCCAAAGGCAGTGCCTTCCTATATGTGTCGTTTCCTTTGGTTTTATTTTCTCTGCATGAGTTTTATATGATTTAATTGCACAGATAAGTGTTTCATTTGTGTTACCCTATTCAGATCCACACTATGCCATTTGATATATTTTATACAAATGTATTTTAGTGATTTCTTGTTCTGCATCTTATCACATCATTATTGTGGTGTTCATCTCCTGTATCTCCCTTCCTCCCTTCTTTAGTTTTTTCCTTCTCTTTAACATACTGTTAATCTGTTCATTTTATGGGACGGGAGATGTGTTATATTCTCCTCTTAATCACCCTCTTTTCCACTTCCCCACACCTTGCAGTTTCCCTAATGACCATGTTCTCCTTGGTTTTGTCCACTGTTTAGAATGTTGATGCTCAGGCTATTTTTGATGCTTACTTGTGAATGTGAAGTGCTACGCTGTGCAAAGGGACTAATTTTGATGTTGAAAATAAATCCAGTTAAACTGGGAAGAAGTTTCCTGCTTTTATTTTGAAAAAATAATAAAAAGGAAGGTCAATTACCAGGCTGTATGGTGGGATTTCCTAACAGCCAGGCTACATAGCAGATTCGGGTGCATTATGGAAAGGATAAGCTCATCAAGGGAGATGAGACAGAGACAGGAGACTATGTTCAGGTAAATGCTTTATTCCTATACTTTCTATGCAGAGTTTCTATAATGGTCTTCTGCCTATAACTGTAGAACATAAATTCATTTCTAAAATTACTACTAGTACCTACCTGGTTACAACTTATAAGTTTAGTGGTAAGAGTTTCCTCCCACTCTCGTAAGTGGATGGACTCTAGGCCCTGGCATGACTATAATTCTGCTGGTGGCATTGGTGTAATGTGGGTAACTGCGTTATGTTTGTAAGGTGGAGTTCCTGCCTACTTCTGCCAAGTAGTACATGGCAGAACTAATCTGCTGTTTGTGCCTTGTGATCTTCATAGGAACAACACGATTCTCCACAGTGTGTGCTTGCAAGTGGGAATAAGATTTGGTGTCCCCTGACGTGATTTCCGGTTGCCACAGAGACTTCTGGCACCATTTTATTATGCTGGTTGATTAGAGTGGTCTCAGTCGAGAGGGCTGCAGTCGAGTAGATTTGATGTCGCTAGACTAGATTTTCTGCTGAAGTGGCAGCAAAATCAACTGGAATGGCTGCGCGCTCTTATGCAACGCATGATACTTTTTGTGCTGATTTTCAGCACTGCTTGCATCACCAGCACTAAATTGCAGCGGGACTGCATGTTTTCCAACCGATGGTGGAATACTGTAGAATCTTGCAGAGTTTTTCTGTGAAATTCCCCAGAGTGAACATCCACAAGTTCTGCCCACCCCTAGTGAAGTCTAGTAGGGCCTGAGAAAAAGCACTGACCGTCAATCACTTGCCTGCCAGTCAGAAATTGGAACTTCGCTCAATCAAGGTACCACTCGTTCACAGCCACTCACATTTGCTAAGGTGCACGAAATGCTCATAAACTTTTACACAGTCATGCACCACACCATAATCTCAGAACTTCACTGTATTTATTCCTTTATGTGACACTGTGTATTGTCTATGTTTGTCAGTATGTGTGTTATCTGTTTCAGCATATAAACATATCACACAGCATTCAGCTATTTCAAAAAGAATGAACACACCTAAAAGAATCCAGACCTATTGGATTTACTAATGTTTGCTACCAAACGGGGGGCTAACTGGATACTTTTGTGCCCACTAAACAGGGGTGGGATTTAAAAATACCTGCCAAATCAAGACTTTAAAAACGGGGTTCTCATGCAAGTACAGTAAAAATAAGTACAGTGGAACACTTGAAGGTGGGACAGAATTGGTGTGGTTAATCTATACGCCGATAGTTTTATTTCAGGTAAAGCATGGCACATTTTGCTGTTTTAATTATTTCTACAGAAACAAAAAAGTTAGTATGACATAGCACAGTAAGGCAGACAAAAGGCTTACACGAATTAGAGTTGCAGCCATAGACTTTGCCATCATGGTACCATATCTTTTGACAGGGCGATCATTTTCTAAAAACCGAGGGCCTGATTTACAAACTGCATTTTGTAGAATGTAAAGTAGTACCACAATAGTACTATTAACTTACTACAAAATGAAGTCCACATGTGGAAATCTTCACATCTCCTATATTTTATACAGAAAGTTGTAAGTTTACTAACTTGCCTAGGGCACATTTGTAAAACAAAAAACAAAAAAAATCACACTAGTCCAACAGTGAACCAACTTTAGACTGGAAGAATTGCCACATTGCACGCTTCAGTAAGTTGCAGAAAGGAGATGAACTTACTTACTAAAACCAAGGTAGAAGCTTGAATTCGAAGTGAGTTATATTTAGTGCACGGCCATCTAGCGGGTACAAGTTAATTCTATAAGGTAATGCAACCATGTTGCAGCTTTCGTATTGTGATTAACTCCGTCAGTCCTGGTTTTCCTCTTTTGATTCCGGTACTTGTATTTTGTAATATTCTAAATGCAAGCGTACCGGTACCAGAAACGAAAATCAAAATTTCAAAATACAGAACTCAGTGAGCTACTCACGCCTAACTTGAGGCACCTTGAGACCTCCGCTATATAGCATTCCTCTTGAAACAAACACGTGCAGGCAAATTCTACTTCTGTTTTCTCCTCTCCGTATTACCGCTACAGCCTTGGTTGCCGAGCCTCCCTTAGGCAGGTGTCAGGAATGAGCCACTAAAAATAGCCAGGGTTTAATTAGTAATTGAGAGACGCGGCCACAGTTTGTGGTCTTCACTCCAATGTTTGGAAAAGATGGCGACCAGTGTGAGCAGGTGCAGCTCTGCTGTGATAGCGGAAGAACTCCTGGAATGAATGAACTGCTTTCACGTGAGGTGAACAAAGCAACGGTCAGAGGGAAAGGTTTCTTCGTGATGACAGCTTCGTGCACATTTACTAGTAAGATTCTAAATGATCCTGTTTCCTCTTCGATACAATTTCCAGTTAGGGGCCTTCATGTAATAACCTATTGCATTCTGGGACTCGTATTCCTGGCGTATCAAACAAATTGGATTGAAACATCTGAAAGTATTGACCTGAAAAAGGAGCAACTTTATGCCAATCTTATTATCCGTTTTGGAGAGATGCGCAGTTAAGTTATCCCTCGGCATGTTTCAGACCTTTCAACAGCTGGTTATGCACAAATATTTTCAGCAAATACATGAGCCCAATGAGCTATATTACCGGTTTGTCGGTTTACTATTGCCTCATAAGTAGCCCAGACAGTTATTACTTCCTTTGTTGATTTGGTTTGGCTGCAGGAAGTTAGATAGGACTGATTAACGACTGATCGTTGGGACTGATTCACAAGAAGATTTTCAAAATGTTTGCACGCCTGGCTTTCTTTATCAGGGTTTCTATTTACTGTTAGTTAAGGAAAGTTTACTTTGATGTGTTTCTTTTTAAGGGAGATCTTATTTTGTTGTAGTCTATGTTGTTAAGGAAAGGTAGTGTTATGGATTTTCATTTTCAAATGAGTTATACATTACTTTGTTGAATTGTGTGTGTTTTTTCGTCATAGAAAACTTTGTGATTTTTGTATTCGTTTTTTAAAATTAAATTCCAGTTAATGCTGGACCTTTCCCTTTCAAGATTCTTTTTTGAGAGCGGGAGGACGATTTTAAAGCCTGATTACAATCTTGGCGGATGGAATTCTCCCTCACAAACGTGACAGATATTCCGTCTCCGATACTACGATCTCCATAGGACGAAATGGACGCGTAATACGGCGAACGGGATATCCACACGTTTATGATGGAGTAACCCCGTCCACCAAGATCATAATCAGGCCCTATGTATTTATCCAATGAGGTAAATACTGACATTGAGGGGTGAAGTGTATGCCAAGTGCAGTACATGCATCCTTTTCTGAGTATAGTCTGAGAAAATGGGCTATTACTGATGAGAATTGAAAATATCGGGAAAAACATGGCAGAACTAAACTAGGCATATATATAAAAGATTTCATGTCACATATATATATATATATATATACAAAGCATTTTTTCGTGTGCTAATAACTTTGCTGCCGTTTCATGTATCTACACTGAATTTTCAAAATTAGTTTGCCACTCACTTCAGCTGCTGTTTTTCAAAGTTTCTGGGTGATCCATCAAGTGGGGGCTGAGAAAAATTGAGGGGCCCAAAATGCATTTACTCTATGCAATTTCCCATAGGGATTCTGAACACACCTGCAGCCTGAATCGCTGAATAGAACACCAAATTTGGCAGAAAGCTGGATCTTGGTCCAGAAAGTTCTCCTTTTGTTATTTGGTGCAAATCTGTTCAGTAGTTTTTGAGTTATGAAAGAAAAAAGATTTAAAGATATCTAGGGACACAGATCCATGGTGAATCCACTGCTGTGTATCCACTGACCCACGCGTCAACAGCTATTTTGTAATTGACTGGCCACAACCTGAGGGAGAAACCAAGAGGAAAGTTACAGCCGCCATTTTATATAATGGAGCACATTCCAGGGGTGTAGAAAAACAAGTGAAAAATAATGAAAGGTTTCTGGGTAGAGGTATCTTAACATCATAGGTGTGATGGAGGGATCGCTAAGGGACCCCTGATGGGCAAGAATTTGCCCTAAAATATTTTTTTTTCATGTGCGAGGATCCGTAGATCCATCATGGTGCTCCGCTCGGCCCCAAGTGTTAATCTGTGATGGGTTCGCGGATCCAGGCCCAATGGAAAAAAATACACACTCACAGACCCACTTACACACTATCTTATACCCCCACACAACCATTGATACATCCCCTCACACACCCATACAGCCACTCACAAACTCACTTACATGCCCACACCAGCACTCCCACACCAATGGACATACCCACACAGCCACTCACACACCTGTTCACAAACTCAAACACCCACTCACACATGTGCAGAAGCACTCACACACCCACTCACAAACCCACCCTGCCTCTGACACATACACTCACACTCCCAGCCAGCCACTGACACACCAGCTCACAGACCCATACAGCCACTCATGCACCCACTAACACACCCTAAAAATCACTCATAGACCCATTAAGTCACTCCCACTCACAGACCCACTCACACACCCACTCACAGTCCCATACGGCCACTCCAACTCACACACCACTCACACTCTCACTCATAGACCCATACAGCCACTCAGACACCCACTCACTGACCCATAAAGCCACTCTCATGCCCACTCACTGACTGATACAGCCACTCACATACTCACTCACCATCTCATACAGTCATTCACGCACCTACTCGCAGACTCATACAGCCACTCCCTCACACACACCCTCAAAACCACTAAGGCACCCACTCATTGAAACATACAGCCACTCACACACCCACTCACAGACCCATACAGCCACTCACACACCCACTCACTGACCCATACAGCCACTCACACACTCATTCGCACACACATAAAACCACTCATACACCCACTTACCATCCCATACAGACAGTCACACAGCCACTCCCCTTCCCATACAGTCACACACACCCACAAACCACTCACAGACACAAACAACCACTCCTACACCCTCAAAACCATTCACACACCCTGTCATAGAATCATATAGCTACTCACACACCCACACACAGTCCCAGAGAGCCACTCAGATACCTACTCACCAACCCACACAGCCACTCACATACCCACTCACAAACCCATACACCACTCACAAAACCAGAGAGTTATGAAAGAAAAAAGATTTAAAGATATCTAGGGACACAGATCCATGGTGAATCCACTGCTGTGAATCCACTGACCCACGCGTCAACAGCTATTTTGTAATTGACTGGCCACAACCTGAGGGAGAAACCAAGAGGAAAGTTACAGCCGCCATTTTATATAATGGAGCACATTCCAGGGGTGTAGAAAAACAAGTGAAAAACAATGAAAGGTTTCTGGGTAGAGGTATCTTAACATCATAGGTGTGATGGAGGGATCGCTGAGGGACCCCTGATGGGCAAGAATTTGCCCTAAAATATATTTTTTTCATGTGCGAGGATCCGTAGATCCATCATGGTGCTCCGCTCGGCCCCAAGTGTTAATCTGTGATGGGTTCGCGGATCCAGGCCCAATGGAAAAAAATACACACTCACAGACCCACTTACACACTATCTTATACCCCCACACAACCATTGATACATCCCCTCACACACCCATACAGCCACTCACAAACTCACTTACATGCCCACACCAGCACTCCCACACCAATGGACATACCCACACAGCCACTCACACACCTGTTCACAAACTCAAACACCCACTCACACATGTGCAGAAGCACTCACACACCCACTCACAAACCCACCCTGCCTCTGACACATACACTCACACTCCCAGACAGCCACTGACACACCAGCTCACAGACCCATACAGCCACTCATGCACCCACTAACACACCCTCAAAATCACTCATAGACCCATTAAGTCACTCCCACTCACAGACCCACTCACACACCCACTCACAGTCCCATACGGCCACTCCAACTCACACACCACTCACACTCTCACTCATAGACCCATACAGCCACTCAGACACCCACTCACTGACCCATAAAGCCACTCTAATGCCCACTCACTGACTGATACAGCCACTCCCACACACACTCACAGACTTATACAGCCACTCACATGCCCACTCACCATCTTATACACCCACTCACAGACTTATACAGCCACTCACATACTCACTCACCATCTCATACAGCCACTCACACACCCACTCACAGACCCATACAGCCACTCACACACCCACTCACTGACCCATACAGCCACTCACACACTCATTCGCACACACATAAAACCACTCATACACCCACTTACCATCCCATACAGACAGTCACACAGCCACTCCCCTTCCCATACAGTCACTCACACCCATAAACCACTCACAGACACAAACAACCACTCCCACACCCTCAAAACCATTCACACACCCTGTCATAGAATCATATAGCTACTCACACACCCACACACAGTCCCAGAGAGCCACTCAGATACCTACTCACCAACCCACACAGCCACTCACATACCCACTCACAAACCCATACACCACTCACAAAACCAGAGAGCCACTCACACACCCACAAAACCACTCAGACACCCATACTGCACTCACATACCAACTCATCAACCTACACAGCCACTCACACACCTTCCCACTGACCCATACAGTCACTCACACACCCACTCACAGACCCATACATCTACACACAAACACACTAACATACCCTCAAGACCACTCACACACCCACTCATACACCCATACAGTCATTCCCATTCACAGACCCATGCAGCCACTCACACACACACTCACCATCTCATACAGCCACTCACACAGCCACTCATAGACCCATGCAGCCACTCACAAACCCACTCACCATCTCATGCAGCCACTCACACACCCACTCACAGACCCATACAGCAACTCACACACCCACTAAACCACTCAGACACACACTCACAGACCCATACAGCCATGAACATTCCCACTCACATATTCTCAAACCTACTCACACAACCACTCAAAGAACCATACAGCCACTCTCACACCCAGGCACAAACCCATACAACCACTCACAGACCCACACACACACCCACAAAACCACTCATACACCCACTCATACACCCATGAAGTCATTCCCATTTGCAGACACATATAGCCACTGATCCACTCATACACCCAGAAAACCAGTCACACACACTCACAGACTAATACAGCCACTCACACACCCACTCAGAACCATACAGCCACTCACACTCACAAACCTTCAAAACTACTAACTCACCCACTCATTGAAACATAGTCACTCACACATGCACTCACCGACCCATGCAGCCACTCACACACCCACTCACAGACCCATATAGCCACTCATACACCCACTAACAGACCCATAAAGCCACTCACAGACCATACAACCACTCCCAAACCCACACACCCTGTCACCCTGTCATAGACCCATATAGCAACTCTCACACCAACACACAGTCCCATAAAGCCACTCCGATACCAACTCACCAACCCATACAGCCACTCACATACCCACTGCCAGACCCATGCAGCCACTCACACACCCACTCACAGACCCATACAGCCACTCCCACTCACATACCCACAGAACCACTCACACGTACACACAGACCTAAACAGCAACTCACATTCCCACTCATATATTATCAAAACTACTCATACATCCACTCGTAGAACCATACAGCCACTCGCACACCCACTCACAAACCCATACACCCACTCGCACACCCACTCACAAACCCATGCAGCCACTCAGACACCCACAAAACCACTCACAGACCCATACAGCCACTCACATACCAACTCACCAACCTACGCAGCCACTCACACACCTTCTTACTGACCCATACAGCCACTCACACATCCACTCACTGACCCATACAGCCACTCCCACTCACACACCCACAAAACCACTCACACACACACTCACAGACCCATAAAGCCACTCACATTCCCACTCACATATTCTCAAAACTACTCACACAACCACTCATAGAACCACACAGCCACTCTCACACCCACTCACAAACCCATACACCACTCACAAAACCAGAGAGCCACTCAGACACCCACAAAACCCCTCAGAGACCCATACTGCACTCACATACCAACTCATCAACCTACACAGCCACTCACCCACCTTCTCACTGACCCATACAGTCATTCAAAGATCCACTCACAGACCCATACATCTACACACACACACACTAACATACCCTCAAGACCACTCACACACCCACTCACACACTCATACAGTCATTCCCATTCACAGACCCATACAGCCACTCAAACACCCACTCACAGTTCCATATATCTATTCCCTCTCACACACTCTTAAAACCACTCATACCCTTACTCATCGACCCATGCAGCCACTCATAGACCCATACAGCCACTTTCATGCCCACTCACTGACACATACAGCCACTCCCACACCCACTCATACTTATACAGTCACTCATACCCACTCATCTTCTCATACAGCCACTCACACACCCACTCACAGACCCATACAGCAACTACACACCGACAAAACCCTCACACACCCACTCACAGACCCATACAGCCACTCTCACTCCCACTTCACACACCCTCAAAACCACTAACACACCCACTCATAGAAACATACAGCCACTCACACACCCACTCACAGACCCATACAGTGTCTCAGATACCCACTCAAAACCAATACATCCACTCACACATCCACCCCAGACCCATACCGCCACTCACACACCCACTCGCACACTCATAAAAACACTCCCATAGCCACTTCCCATCTCATAGTCACTCACACACCCACTCACAGACCAATACAGTGAGTCTCACACCCACTTACACACCCACAAAACCACTCACAGACCCATACATCCACTCCCACACCCTCAAAACCACTCCCACACCCTGTCATAGAACCGTATAGCTACTCACACACCCATGCATAGTCCCATACCGTCACCCAGATGCCCACATTGACAATCACACACCCACTATGTAAATGTGTTGTTGTTTTAAATAAGTGTTTTTGGTTGGGAACAGATCTGCGGATCTGCTGCAGAGCCAAAATTTGTTGCTGTTTTGTATTGAAACTGTGTTTTTGTTTTGAGAATTCATGACAGAACCGCAGATCCAAGTGAGAAATTAAAAAACAACGTTTTTGAAAACAAAACAAGCCAGTGTTTAGGAAAAGGATTGGCTCTGAAATGAGCCTTTGTGTTTATGAAGCTTAAATGATTATTACACATAGAAGAGGATGCATCCTTTTAAGTTGTTGAGGAACACCGTCTTGCCTATGTCTATGAAACAGACTCCATCTTTTCAATATATTCCATCCATTTTGAAGCACAATTTGTTGCAGAATAAAGAGCCGATGTGTGGTCTCTGAGGAATGCAGGAACAGTTTTATTGACATGTTTCCTGAATTTCTCCATCTGTGGACAAAATGAAGTTAACCTCTGCCATTTCTGACTTTGGTAAATGTTAGATAACACCAATGATAGATAACACCGAGGGAAAAGTGACATTAATTTACCAAAGGTGTCCTTCATTATGATTTCCAGTCCTGACCCAGTAATTGTGTCTACGGCACTGCCACCACAGTGCACAATCATGAGATCTGGATGTTGCCACTCCACAATGCTTTCAATCAAAGGCAGCAATTGATGCCAGTTTAACCCTCTCTGGCCAACCCAAGTAATGTCTACATTATGTAAACCCATGACCCTATTAATGGCACTCTTTCTAGCCTAAACATTGGCCTAAACTCTTTGGCCTAAACATAAAACTATGGCCCATAATGCATACTTTGACCACTTTGGAGGCAAACAGGAGTAGCACACAGGAGAAGGCTGCAGCTGAATAAGCACATTTTGAAAATGATGATGAAAGGCAGTTAAAATGGTGGACAGCACCTAAAATATAAGAGAGCATATTTGATTGGATAGTGGAGAAGTGCTGGGAAGTACATTTAGGTAGTGACTTAAGAAAAAAAAGTAAGTAAGTCTCTTTTTATGGTTGGAAAAATAAAAAAGATATTGGCCCCTTGGTAAAGACCCCAAATTATGACCATGGCGGTGATCCCTCTCATAGACAGCCAAAGTACCACCTGAACCACCAGTGCAGTCCAATCGCCGACCATGGCGTTTGACATCTGCAGGCTGGCGGAACACCATTTCCAGCCCACCATAATATGACATAGCAAACCACCAGGATTTCCAGGGCGGGACCACCGCCATGAAAAGCCTGGTGGAAATGAATCATATAAAATGAGACACTGAACTCCAGGGACACAGAGGAGTCCGCGGCCACCATGGAACCCGAACTGGAAGTCCTACTAATGCTGTACCATGCATTGGCAGTCCAGGAGCAGCAAAGCCGCTGCAGACGGTGAGTACAGCCACCTAGCACACAAGGGAGGGAGGGGAGAGTGACACACCATATACACATACCACACACCGAGAACAATCTGCAGAGAAATCCTACAACAACATAAGGCAGAAGTAAAGGAAGCCAGGACACATACCTTTGGACCAACCTCTGTATTTCAGTGGACCTGCGCCCACAACAAATGAGGCAACTATATACAAAGTGCCATTGGTCAGTCCAATGTTCACAAGAACCCACAGGGCATCGTACAAGGCCCAGCTTGACTCCTGACAGCCCAAGTCACTCCACTAAGCAGAGCCATCATGATGTAAGGCAGGCACTTCAGGAGGCAGGAGTGGGTGGGGCTTTTTTCTTGGGAGGGGGTCCTTGGGTTTGGGTCTGGGAGGGGGCGGATCTTTGCTCTTTTGTTTAGAGGCAGAGGAATGGGCTTGCAGTGGGGGTTGGAGTACCAGGCTTGTGCCTCTTAGTGGGAGGTTGTCCTGCCTGGGGAGGGACATGAGAGGATTGGGAGCTGGAGGCACTAGGCTGGGGGAGCGGTACCTTCCTTTTCGGGAGATGACGGAGTGGGGGTGGGGGAGGCAAGCGGTCAAGGCAAGCAAGGAACAGTTTTTTCGGTACTGTGGGACAGAGTGTGGGAGGAGGTTTGGGAGTGGAGGGAGTGGTTGTATGAGGTGTAGGTATGCTGGACTGGGTTGCAGGTGCATGTACAGTGTGCGTGTGAGGTGGATGGCTGTTGAGTGTCTGAGTGGGAGCATTTATGTGTTTTGGGAGGGGGTTGGGCAGACAGGATAGGGGAGGACAAACGTGTCATCTGCAGTTATGTTGTGGTGGTGTCTGCAAGTGAGGTGTGTGTGTTGCATGTGGTAGTGGTGTAGTGGTGACTGCGCATGTGGTGAATGGGTTGCTAGTCTGCGTTTCTACTGTTGTGGTGACTGTGGGCAAGGTGGTACAGGTGGCAGGATCTGGGAGTGATGATGCAATGCTTGCAGATGTGAGTGCTGATGTGACTGTGAGGGAGGAGGAGAAGGAGGGGAGACAGTGGAGGTAGTGGCTGTCGTTGTGTGTGCTTCTGTGTGTTGGCTGTGTGTATGCCTGTAGTGTGATCTGTGGTGCCTGTGCTTGTCTGTGCAAGTCCTGTCTGTTGACTTGGGTGCATACTGGTCTGATTGTGTGTTTGGGATGGGTGGGGGGAAAGGGCTTTGGGACTGGGAACGGGTAGTTGGAGGGGGACAGAAGAACCAGGGACACTGGCTGCCATCAAAGAGGAGGCCAGAACCTGAAACAATCTCTCTAGGGCAGCCAAGCCACCGTGAATGCCCTCCACGTAGGCATTGCATTGCTGCACCTGGGATGCCAGCACCTGGATGGCATTCAATATGGTTGACTGCCCTACAGAGATGGATCTCAGGAGGTCAAAGCCTTCTCAGTGAGGGCAGCGGGGCTGTCTGGGGCAGGGCCTGAGGTGCCTAGGGTGAAGGAGACACCCACCCTCCTGGGTGAGTGGGCACAGGCAACTGGGTGGGGGGCTATTGGGAGAGTGGTGCTGGTACGGGGGTGGTGAAAGATGAAGTAGCTGGGGTGGTTCCAGAGGTGTCTGACACCATCAGGGAGCTTCCATCAAAGGAAGAATCAGAGTCAGTAGTATCAGCTCCTGTCTGCCCCGTGGTGCTCCCCTCACCCTCAACCTACTGGTCTCCTCAGCGTATGGGCTCTCTGACTCCTGGGTCCGTGGGCTGCAGCTCCCCCACTCGCTGGTGCCCCTGCTCCTTTGTCAGATGATGCTGATGCACACAAGGACAAGATGACTAAACGAGAGAGGGTGGAGAAGAAAGAAAGGGAGCACAGGGTAAATTTCAGAAACAACAGCACATATGGCATACACATCACAAGGACTAACAGGGACTAACAGTGTGTAGTATGAACCACAATACCAAACCATTGCCTGGGAACTACAGCAGAAATTAACACAGACACTACCATCTGCACACCTTGTGGGACTCACTAAGCCATGTCTGCCATGGTATTCCAGCTACTTGTCAATACCAAATGTACATACCACTCTTCATTGCTATGCAGAACTCTATAAGAGTAGCTAAATGGGCATATTGGACCATACACTAACAGAATGTTGCACCCATACAACATAGCAGGCATCAAGAAATAATTCCACACAATGTGTACTCACCCACTTGTGGCTGCTGCTGCCCTAAAGCACCCATCCAACTCCGGATTGGCCACTGCCAGTATGCGGGCCATT
Organism: Pleurodeles waltl; assembly: GCF_031143425.1. Taxonomy (NCBI): domain Eukaryota; kingdom Metazoa; phylum Chordata; class Amphibia; order Caudata; family Salamandridae; genus Pleurodeles; species Pleurodeles waltl. Next base: position 1,767,062,172 of record NC_090440.1, read on the forward strand.
AGGGGGTCAGGGTCCGATAGGCACCCCTCCCTTGTCGGGAGGATGGCCCTAGCCGGGCCTCTGCGGTCTTCCGGGCCCAGCATCACAGGCCCTCCCACCTCTTTCTGCAATGGGTGCTGCGCTGGAAATGGACCCCCAGGGTCCATACGTCCTTCGCAATGGCACGCCATAACCCTTTTTTCTGATGGGCTTTGACCAGCATAGGGAACACAGATGAAAGGACACCATGAACTCAACATTACACTCTGTTACAGCAATGGCTTGCATACTACATAGATCCCATATCGACCTCATGCCTTACTCATACCTCTACGTACACATTGTATACAGCAAAAACACATTTCCCAAATGACACACTGCCAGCACCCACATACTTCTACATACATCCATGTCGTATATAAAGTCTCCAAAAGGGCCTCACCTGTTGGTCTGGAGGCCCATACAACTGTCCATACATGGGTAGGACCCCATCCACCAGCTTCTCCAGTTCCACCAATTTGAAGGCTGGGGCCCTATTCTCTGTAGCATGGGCCATCGTGACTTCCAGACACAGGACACAGCAGTACACACAGTGGAGATGTTGATGTGGTAAGAGTCAGGAATCAAGTGAATTGGGATAGAGAAAATGGCGGTCATGTCTGCGCCGGTAAACACTGTCACCGCTGGCGGTGATCATCATTGGTTCCTGTGCTCCATAGATTTCCATGTGAACCAATGAGGAGTTGCACGGCGGTGCAGACTGGCTTCCCCCATGACGCCAAACACCAGCGGAGTGAGGTCACTTCCACCTCTCCCTGCATACAGGACAGGCGGTTGCCAAGTCCTAATGCTGGTACTCATGGCGGCCAATTTAATGTGCGTCATAGGTACCAATGGTAGACACCAATGCAATTCCATTCCGCTACATACTTTGGTTGGCTTTTGGACTCTGGCACTCAAATTAGATCTCATACAAGTGCACTGCATGAAGATGAGTAGTTGACAGTCAATTTCAAATGGGATGCTACTAATCACGACACACTACTCCGACCACATCTGTGTGACACAATGGCTAATGAACAGTATTGCTAGTTTTTGAGGAAGTCCGTTTGCATGTATAAGACACCGGTGCAAATTACAATCATTGTGTACATTGGATGTGACTGCTCTGTGTACTGTGCTATTGTGTGTCCAACCTCCCTGTAGTCACACACTTCTGATTTTTGGTTTGCCTAGATACCAACCACTGCGGAGGAGGAGGCAAGCACCCATGTAAAAACCTCTAGTCGACTTGGCTACACTAGAGGAATGGCACATTATTATGGCCTATCGCCTGGACAGGGCCACAATCACTGAACTGTGTCAACAATTGGAGCCAGATCCGATTTCTGCTATTCTTAGCACCACAGCTATACCCCCTGCAGTACAGGTCCTGACAGTGCTCCACTTCCGGGCAAATGGTTCTTTCCAGGTGACTGTGGGTTTGGCTGTAGGAATCTCACAGCCAATGTTTTCAATTTTGCTTGAAAGAGTTTTTGGCTGCCTTGATGAAACACATGACCAGCTATATCGCATTCCTCCAGAGTGAATATTTGCCCACTGTGAAGGCCGCATTCTACACCATGGGACACATACCACATGTGATTGGGGCCATGGACGTGACACATATTGCCTTGGTCCCTCCCAGGACAAAAGAGCAGGTGTACAGCAATAGGACGAATTACCACCTAATAAATGTCCAGAAGGTGTGCCTTGCAGATCAATACATCTCTCACGTTACATCCAAGTTCCCCGGATCTGTGCATGATGCCTATGTATTGAGGAATAGCAGTGTCCCACAGGTGATGGCACGACTACAGAGGGAGAGAGTGTGGCTCATAGGTGAGCTTGAGTTTTCACACAATAAAAGTCAGTGTATGTCACCTGAAGTTGTCCTCTATGCCATTGTGCATGAGTAATGTGTGTCTCTCACTACTTCCAGGTGATTCTGGCTACCCAAACATATCCTGGCAGTTGACACCAGTGAGGAATCCAAGGACAAGGGCAGAGAATAAGTACAATGAAGCACATGGTCAGACCAGAATGGTTATTGAGCAGACTTTTGGGCAACTCAAAGCCAGGTTCTAGTGCCTCCCTGTATCTTGTGAATCCCTACTCTACGCCTCTGTGAAGGTCGGCCACATAGCGGTGGCTTGCTGCATGATGCACAATTTGGCCATCTGACACCATTCCTGCAGAAGGAGGGGGAAGACAATGCACCTGTGGCAGCAGAGGACACTGAAGACAGTGATGCGGAGGAAGAGGGGGAGGATGTGGTCAACAGGACACATCTGATGCAGCAATACTTCCAATGACATTCAGGTAAGACTTGACTTCTGTTCATACCTTCATTACAGTTAAATATGTGCATTATGTGAGCTGACATTGTTCCACCTGTGGCCAGTCGTGACAGTGTTATGCTGATGTTGTACAAGTTTATTCTGCTCATGCAATGTGTCAGTGGTTCAGCTTTTTCAAATACATGGCCACTTCAAACTGTGTCCTCATCTCATACAGTACTTAGCATATGTTGCTAGGAATGTCATGTGACTTACAATATCCATACACAACCAATCTGTGACTTACATTTCCCTGACAGCGTTGGCCAGAGTGTCAACACCAGGGCAGTGCGCGCTCTATTTCCGACTAGAATGCAAAAACCCAGCACTCTCAAAACAACGTAATTTATGCATTGTGCTGATATGCTGTTGTTTAACCTTTTGCATTGCAGAGTTCAATCCTGAAGACTTATTTTTAATGTGCTTACAAATGCTGTTCATTTGCAATGTATTGCTGCAGGCTTTCAGAGTGTGTTAGGGTGTGGTCCCTTTCCAGGGCCTTCTAGAGGCTTTCCCTGCAACATGCCTATGTGTGGTTGTAGGCTGGGCCAAGACTCTATAAAAAGGAGCCAGCCCAGCTCCAAGTGCTCACTATTCAGAGGTCCCAGTGCAGAGTAGCAGCTACTTCCTGAGCTCCTGTCCCGGTGGCCTATTTGATCTTCCAGACATCTGACTTTCATTCTTCATTTGGAGATCCTTGTTCTGGGCGGTAAGATGGTGGTTGGTCTGGCCTCCCGACGCCGTTATCGAGAACTCTCATGTTCTTGGGTCTATTTCTTTTATGATTTGACAGAGTGCTTTGCACGTGTGAAATATGCGCTTGAGTGTTTGTGACATTTGCAGGGTGACTTGCGAATCGGCAAGACGCGCGATTCGTTTCATGATAATTTATTCTTGTTAATTATTGCGCGCTACCATTTCTTGACATTTACATGGTGGCTTAAGAATCGGCAAGACGCGCGATTTGTTTTATGGTGTTTTAACTTTGTTGTTCATTGCGTGCTACCATTTCTTGACATTTACATGGTGGCTTAAGAATCGTTAAAAGACGCGCAATTCGTTTCATTGTACTTTGATCTTGTTATTCGTTGTGAGCTGTTATTTCTTGGCATTTACATCGTGGTTTACGAATCAGCAAGACGCACGATTCTCTCCTCGAGTTTAATTCATGTTGTTTATTGTATGCCACTATTCTAAGATATTTATCATGTAATACTCGAGTTGACAAGTTATGTGATTTGTTTTTCCTGAATCCATATTGTGTTTTTCATGGTGCACAATCCTTTTATGGTGTTTACTATATATTTATATATATATATATCTACAATATGTGCAATTTGTGTGGAAACATTTTAAGAGTACACAGAAGATCAGAGTGTCTAGATGCAATATTTTATGGTCCTAGTATGCATTCTCAAAAAAGGATTTAAATGACTGGTTTAAAATTTAGTGAGAATGTTTTTCTGATTCTCACGTAAAGGAAAGTACTTGAATAAGAAAGTTTCATTTAATCCATCTTGATTACCTTACAGGTATCCGGCCATCTTGAAACTTAGTCATTTTAAACTTAATTCTTAGATTGTTCATGTTTTCAGAATGACTATGCTTAGAATCATAGTCTAGTATTGATTTCAGGAGATATAATTTTCATATTGTGTGTTCTAACCTTTTTCTTACTACAGGTCTCCTTCCCAGCTGTTTCCCTTTCTAATCCCCTCTTCCCCTCTTGAACTCTCTTAGCCTCTGTGATTTATCTATCAGAGTCTTGGAGCTGTTTAATGGTGGACGTGTTGGGAACGTGCGCAGACCCCGAGGATATGGAGACTCTGACAGAATAGTGAGCCCACAAATTATCCTCCTGGTTTGTGTATGTTCTCAGCATGGCCACGCTGGACGAGTTAGTCAAGGCTATCACCCAGCTCCAGGCAGAGGTGGTATCATCCAAAGAAGAACTTTGACCAAAGGTGAAAAGGACCTATGCAGAAAAAATGGACAATGTCTTTATTGTGGGCGGAAGGGTCATTTTGCCAAAGATTGTCCAATCAAACCAAAGAACAAGCAAGGTCCAGTTCAGACGGTAGCAGCCAATGCACCAGTCGAGTTGGAAAACTAAAACACCCAAGATGCAGAGAAGGGTTGCTCTTGGGTGTCACCGTGGACCCTTCACAATCTAGACATCTTAAACTGGAAATAAGAGTTTAGGTCAAGAAAAAGATCTATTTCAAAAAGGCTCTAGTCGATTCTGGGGCTACTGGGAACTTTGTTGATGTCCAATTGGTTTGTGCATAAGGGATCCCATGTATTGAAAAGAAGACCCTAGAAAACATCCAGGCAGTCGATGGAAAACTCTTGACTGGAGGTCCAGTAACTATTCAGACTATCCCCTTGTCGATGATTTGTGAAGATAAGAATCAAAGAAAGAAACATAAAGAGAAAATCATTCTTGACGTGATCCATGCTCCCCAATATGGGATTATCCTCGGCTTGCCATGGTTAACTCATCACAATCCAGAGATCAATTGGGCAGTACATAGCTACTGCCGCGGAGAAAGAAATTCAGCTGCCCAAACAATATTCATCTTACAAAGATGTATTTGATGAAAAAGGAGCAGAGACTTTACCTCCTCATAGATCTTATGACTGTCAAATTGATCTAACCCCAGGTGCGATACTTCCCAACTGTTGTGTATATGCCCTGTCAGAACATAAAAATCAACATTTACGAAAATACCTAGATCAATTTTTGGAGAATGGCTTCATTCGCCCCTCTAAGTCTCCTGCAGCTTCGCCTTTGTTTTTTGTTTCAAAAGCTAATGGAGAACTTTGAACTTGCATCAACTATAGGGGTTTGAACAAAGTCACCATCAAGAATAAATATCCTTTACCCCTAATTCCGGTATTATTGGAACAAGTAAAGAGAGCAAAAATCTACACGAAGCTTGACCTTCGAGGTGTTTATCATTTGGTCCGAATGAGAGAGGGTGACGAATGGAAAACAGCATTCAAGACAAGATATGGCCTTTTTTAATACACCGTCATGCCTTTTGGTCTGTGTAATGCTCCAGCAGCATTTCAATTTTTCTTGAATGATGTTCTTAGAGACTACCTCGACATATTTGCCATAGTCTACATCAATGACATTTTGATCTACTCTGACAATGAAAATGAACATGTCCAACATGTCAAGAAAATTCTTGCAGCCCTTCGAAAGCACCATTTATATTGCAAACTAACCAAGTGTGAGTTTCATGTTACCACAGTTAAGTTTTTAGGGGGTATTCTTACCCCTCAAGGTATGGTGGTGGCAGAAAAGAAAGTAAAAGCCGTATCTGATTGGCCCATCCCAAAGACTGTTCGTGATGTACAATGTTTCCTGGGGTTTGCAAATTTTTACCCGAGATTCATAAATCATTTCTCCCAGACAGTCGCTCCAATCACTAAGCTACTAAGAAAGAAAGAAAAGTTTGGATGGTCCCCAGAAGCTGATCAAGCCTTCTCGACTTTGAAGAAAGCTTTCTCCACTGCTCCAGTCTTGACTCATCCTGATGCGATTCGACCTTTCATAGTGGAAGCTGATGCTTCAGATGTAGCAATAGGAGCCATCTTATCACAACGAAATAAAGACACGGGTCAACTTCATCCTGTAGCTTACATGTCTCGGATGTTGAACGAAGCCGAACAGAACTATGTCATTGCTGAAAAAGAGCTTCTGGGGATTCGTGACGCCTTTAAAGAAAGGGGACATCATTTGTTGGGTGCGAAATACACTGTCACAGTATATACTGATCATCGTAATCTTCAATTCATGAGTTCCGCCAGACTTTTGACCCCCTCGGCAATTACGCTGGATGCTGTTTTTCGCCGAATTTGATTTTGTAGTAACCTTCCGGCCTGATAAAGATAATCGCAAAGCTGACGCCTTGTCCCGTCAAGAGTCTACCATGTTGCCTGCATTTCAAGCCTCCAGAGCTATCATTGCTCCTGACAGGGTTCTATGTATCATAAAAACTGAAGATTTCTTTGAAGAAATTCGCAACTCTTTCATTGTTGAAAAATGGCAAACATGGGCCCAAGCAGATCCCAAAAGGTCAATCAAGCAAGGACTACCCTTTCATGACGCTTGTTTGTTCGTACCCACTACCAAACTTCGCAAGATAGTTTTTCATTGGTTGCATGTTATACCGACGGCAGGTCACCCAGGTACTCCTAAAGCTCTTGAACCGATCCAACGCTATTTTTGGTGGCCTACCCTAACAAAAGATGTAAAAGCAATGGTAAACAACTGCGAAGTTTGTGCTCGCATTAAAACAAGTCATTCAAAACCAAAAGGGTTGTTACATCCACTTCCAACCCCAAGTCTTCCATGGGAGCACATTTCTTTAGACTTTATTACCGGTCTGCCAGTGGTTCAACAGCATTCAGTAATTCTGGTGGTAGTAGATAGTCTCACGAAATATGGACATTTCATTGCCTGTAAATAATTGCCCACTTCTAGTGAACTGGCAACTATTTTACTGAACAGAGTGGTTCGTTATCATGGACTGCCAAAAGTTATCCTCTCCGATCGGGCTCGCAATTTGCCTCCAATTTCTGGAAGACATGGTGTAAAGCACTCCAAGTGACATCTACGCTATCTACTAGTCACCATCCTCAAACAGATGGTCAAACGGAGAGACTAAATTCAGACTTTGAAACAATACCTACGTGCCTATGCTGAAAAGGCACTTCATTCTTGGACACTTATGCTCTGGTTAGCTGAGTTAGCTTACAATAACTCATTCCATACTTCTATTGGTGTTACACCCTTTTTTGGTGTATGTAGTTATCATCCTGACACCCTGCCCATCACAATTCCTCAAGAAAGTTCTCTTACTCCAGCTGTGTCAGAAACCATTCAGCATTTGCATCAAACCCAGAAACAGATTCAACAGCATTTAGAAAAAGCCAAACAAAAATAAAAAAGGCATTATGACAAGAAACATTGTGAGGGACCGCAATATCAACCAGGTGTTAAAGTGTGCCTTTCCACAAAACATATAGACTTCAAGAAGAAGCACATGTTTAATCCCAAATTTATAGGTCCGTACACAGACCTTCAGCAAATCAATCCGGTAACCTATAAACTACAATTGCCCAGATCCTTACGGATTCATCCAGTGTTCCACACTTCCCTATTGAAAAGGGCAGTCCAAAAGGTCCACCCTCATCCAGCTCCTGTTCTAGTAGAGGGAGAAGAAGAATGTGAAGTTAAGAAAGTGTTGGATTCTAAACTACGAGGGCGTAATCTATGGTACTTAATCTCATGGAAAGGTTATGGTCCTGAAAGTAACTCATGGGTTTCCGCATCTGATGTTCATGCTCCAGTACTTGTGAGACGCTTTCATCGTCTTAATCCAGGCAAACCAGGCCCTAGAGCGCGTCTGGGAGAGGGGAGTACTGTCAACACCAGGGCAGTGCAGGCTCTATTGGCGACTAGAATGCAAAAACCCAGCACTCTCAAAACTACATAATTTATGCATTGTGAGGATATGTTGTTGTTTAACCTTTTGCATTTCTGAGTTCAATCCTGAAGACTTATTTTTAATGTGCTTACAAATGCTGTTCATTTGCAATGTATTGCTGCAGGCTTTCAGAGTGTGTTAGGGTGTGGTCCCTTTCCAGGGCCTTCTAGAGGCTTTCCCTGCAACATGCCTAGGTGTGGTTGTAGGCTGGGCCAAGACTCTATAAAAAGGAGCCAGCCCAGCTCCAAGTGCTCACTATTCAGAGGTCCCAGTGCAGAGTAGCTGCTACTTCCTGAGCTCCTGTCCCGGTGGCCTATTTGATCTTCCAGACATCTGACTTTCATTCTTCATTTGGAGATCCTTGTTCTGGGCGGTAAGACGGTGGTTGGGCTGGCCTCCCGACGCCGTTATCGAGAACTCTCATGTTCTTGGGTCTATTTCTTTTATGATTTGACAGAGTGCTTTGCACGTGTGAAATATGCGCTTGAGTGTTTGTGACATTTGCAGGGTGACTTGCGAATCGGCAAGACGCGCGATTCGTTTCATGATAATTTATTCTTGTTAATTATTGCGCGCTACCATTTCTTGACATTTACATGGTGGCTTAAGAATCGGCAAGACGCGCGATTTGTTTTATGGTGTTTTAACTTTGTTGTTCATTGCGTGCTACCATTTCTTGACATTTACATGGTGGCTTAATAATCGTCAAGACGCGCGATTCGTTTCATTGTACTTTGATCTTGTTATTCGTTGTGAGCTGTTATTTCTTGGCATTTACATCGTGGTTTACGAATCAGCAAGACGCACGATTCTCTCCTCGAGTTTAATTCATGTTGTTTATTGTATGCCACTATTCTAAGATATTTATCATGTAATACTCGAGTTGACAAGTTATGTGATTTGTTTTTCCTGAATCCATATTGTGTTTTTCATGGTGCACAATCCTTTTATGGTGTTTACTATATATTTATATATATATATATATATATATATATATATATATCTACAATATGTGCAATTTGTGTTGAAACATTTTAAGAGTACACAGAAGATCAGAGTGTCTAGATGCAATATTGTATGGTCCTAGTATGCATTCTAAAAAAAGGATTTATATGACTGGTTTAAAATTTAGTGAGAATGTTTTTCTGATTCTCATGTAAAGGAAAGTACTTGAATAAGAAAGTTTCATTTAATCCATCTTAATTACCTTACAGGTATCCGGCCATCTTGAAACTTAGTCATTTTAAACTTAATTCTTAGATTGTTCATGTTTTCAGAATGACTATGCTTAGAATCATAGTCTAGTATTGATTTCAGGAGATATAATTTTCATATTGTGTGTTCTAACCTTTTTCTTACTACAGGTCTCCTTCCCAGCTGTTTCCCTTTCTAATCCCCTCTTCCCCTCTTGAACTCTCTTAGCCTCTGTGATTTATCTATCAGAGTCTTGGAGCTGTTCAATGGTGGACGTGTTGGGAACGTGCGCAGACCCCGAGGATATGGAGACTCTGACAGAATAGTGAGCCCACAAATTATCCTCCTGGTTTTTGTGTGTTCTCAGCATGGCCACACTGGACGAGTTAGTCAAGGCTATCACCCAGCTCCAGGCAGAGGTGGTATCATCCAAAGAATTGACAACTAGCTTAGCTGAGAGAGTGAGTAAACTGCAAGATAAGGTAGAGAAGAAGGAACAAAGTCCCACAGGTGTGCCCTGTCCAGGTACTTCTTCTCAGGCTTCTGGAAGTAATCCGACAAACATTTCCCTAAATGTTCCTTCTGTAATTCCTTTAGCTCCCCCAGAACGTTTCTCAGGTGACCCTTTGAAAGCGCAATCTTTCCTGGTTCAAGTGGGACTACAATTAACCGGCAGACCACATACTTTCCCCGATGCCCAGTCCAAAGTAGCTTTCTTGTTATCCTATTTGGCTGGGGATGCAGCTACTTGGGCAACTCCTCTTGTGCGTAAAAATAGTCCCTTGTTGTACAACCGGAGAAATTTTGTTCGTGAGTTTGAGAGAGTTTTTGATCGTAGAACTGTAACACAATCAGCAGATCGTGAATTATTAGATTCACGCCAAGGGAATCAAGACCTAGTGTCGTATTTAGCCAACTTTAACCGGCTGGTTGCCGAGACATCCTGGCCTGAAGAAAAGCAAGCGGTCTTGTTTTACAAAGGATTCAAAGAGGAACTAAAAGATATCTTAACGCAAATCAACCCACAACCTACAGACTGACATGAATTAATAAACCTTGTCTTGAGGCTTGATCATTGTTAAGCAGAACGTAAAGGGGCAGGCAATAAGATTGAAAAATATTCATGGCGTGTTCATGATAACAGAGACTCAAGAACTCCGAAAGAGAGAATGCCGGGAACCGATGGAAATTGGAACCATCAGAAGACCTTTGACCAAAGATGAAGAGGACCTATGTAGAAAAAATGGACAATGTCTTTATTGTGGGCGGAAGGGTCATTTTGCCAAAGATTGTCCAATCAAACCAAAGAACAAGCAAGGTCCAGTTCAGACGGTAGCAGCCAATGCACCAGTCGAGTTGGAAAACTAAAACACCCAAGATGCAGAGAAGGGTTGCTCTTGGGTGTCACCGTGGACCCTTCACAATCTAGACATCTTAAACTGGGAATAAGAGTTCAGGTCAAGAAAACGATCTATTTCAAAAAGGCTCTAGTCGATTCTGGGGCTACTGGGATCTTTGATGATGTCCAATTGGTTTGTGCATGAGGGATCCCATGTATTGAAAAGAAGACCCCAGAAATCATCCAGGCAGTCGATGGAAAACTCTTGACTAGAGGTCCAGGAACTCTTCAGACTATCCCCTTGTTGATGATTTGTGAAGATAAGAATCAAAGAAAGAAACATAAAGAGAAAATCATTCTTGACGTGATCCATGCTCCCCAATATGGGATTATCCTCGGCTTGCCATGGTTAACTCATCACAATCCAGAGATCAATTGGGCAGTACATAGCTACTGCCGCGGAGAAAGAAATTCAGCTGCCCAAACAATATTCATCTTACAAAGATGTATTTGATGAGAAAGGAACAGAGACTTTACTTCCTCATAGATCTTATGACTGTCAAATTGATCTAACCCCAGGTGCAATACTTCCCAACTGTCGTGTATATGCCCTGTCAGAACATAAAAATCAACATTTACGAAAATACCGAGATCAATTTTTGGAGAATGGCTTCATTCGCCCCTCTAAGTCCCCTGCAGCTTCGCCTTTGTTTTTTGTTCCAAAAGCTAATGGAGAACTTCGAACTTGCATTGACTATAGGGGTTTGAACAAAGTCACCATCAAGAATAAATATCCTTTACCCCTAATTCCAGTATTATTGGAACAAGTAAAGAGAGCAAACATCTACACAAAGCTTGACCTTCGAGGTGCTTATCATTTGGTCAGAATGAGAGAGGGTGACGAATGGAAAACAGCATTCAAGACAAGATATGGCCTTTTTGAATACACCGTTATGCCTTTTGGTCTGTGTAATGCTCCAGCAGCATTTCAATTTTTCTTGAATGATGTTCTTAGAGACTACCTCAACATATTTGCCATAGTCTACATCAATGACATTTTGATCTACTCTGACAATGAAAATGAACATGTCCAACATGTCAAGAAAATTCTTGCAGCCCTTCGAAAGCACCATTTATATTGCAAACTAACCAAGTGTGAGTTTCATGTTACCACAGTTGAGTTTTTAGGGGTTATTCTTACCCCTCAAGGTATGGTGATGGCAGAAAAGAATGTAAAAGCCGTATCTGATTGGCCCATCCCAAAGACTGTTCGTGATGTACAATGTTTCCTGGGGTTTGCAAATTTTTACCGGAGCTTCATAAATCATTTCTCCCAGACAATGGCTCCAATCACTAAGCTACTAAGAAAGAAAGAAAAGTCCTCCGCCATAGCTCCATTTTCCTGCCAATGGATATTTGATGGACCTGTGCACCGAGCAGCTGTGGCTCTACCCTGATGATTTCTTCCACATTCACCTGCAACTCCTCATCTGTGAAACGGGAGTTCTTTTGTGGGGACATGCCTATTGTGTAGTGTGTGTGTTGTGCAGATGGTGTCAGGTGTTGAGGTATGATGTGTAAAGTTGTAATGTGTAGTGGGTGTATAGGTGGTTATGGTCTGTGTGTGCAGTTCTATAAATAGTTTGGCTGGCAACGTGTAGGTAGGTTTTCACATTTGCAAAGTCTTGTGGTTTGTATGGGGGTATATTTTATAGTGCTGTTGGTGGGTGTGTGCAGAGTGTGTATATGTATCAGGTGTGGGCTTTTCAATCTGGCCAATGTTGGCTTCTGTTGGTGTGGAATGGCCAATTCAACCACGGCATTCTGCACCGCCAATAGGTAACGGCCGTTGAGTGACCGCTGTGGTGATTCAATGTTCATTATTTGGAGGGTGGTGTGTTGTAGGCATAGCGGGAAGGGTGGTGGGTATTACAGTTTTTCACCTCTGTTCGGTCTAGTGGATTTGTGGTTGTGGCTGGTTTCTGTCAGTTTTGTGCTTGTGTGTCATAATGTGGCAGGCAGATTACCGTCTCCGCGGCGGTCTGTTGCTGGCCGTCACCATGGCTGTCTTCACAAAATGTCATAATGAAGGCCATTTTGTTACTTTGGGATATGCTTGGAACTGCAAACAGTCAACCATACCTGCTGCAGTTTAATTTGAAGCCATTATGCTGCTCAGAGAATATCTTGTGAACTTTTGACCTAGTGTTAGCAGAGAGTGTTCCAAAGATGGTTACTATGGAAATAGAACTAAACGAGTGTGGGGCTTATGGAACCGAAGAGACTGCAATGTGAAAGTCAAAAGCAAAGTGCTGTACAAACATTGCTTTTTAGAGAGTGTTTGGCCTGTAATTGAGTAGTTTTTAAATAGTTAAATATAAACACACAGCATTAAGTGCAGTTTGTTAAATGTTTGTATGTGATTCCATGTGTATCCGCAGATATGACACAAATTTACACGGGGGAAGCACTCCGCGCCACAGCCAACCCCCAAGATGGGCATCATTACAGAAGACTTAGGAAGGTTTAAAATACAGACCATTTAGAAGTGGTATAACAAAATGAACACATGAAAAGAAGCATGTAATTTCTGAAGAATAGCAGTGTCATTGAAAGGAGAGTGGGAAGGGTAGCCATTATTGGTACTTTTGTACTGAGAGTGGAACAGCATTGCTATGTTTCTGATTTGAGATTTGCACTTAAAAGAAATATCAACTGATATTATGAGAAGCGCTGGAGAACAGCAGTTAGAGAACAGCAAAGAGAATTTATTGGCATGTGAATAAGGGTGTCCTTAAAAAACTATGAATACAAAAATAGAACTTTATATAAGTTGAGAGAAAATGTGTATTTTACAATAAAAGGGAAAATAGAAGGGATGATAAATGATGACACTAAATAAAAAATAAACTTCCTAGAAAAGGAGTAACAAATTGGTATACTTAAAGTACATTTATTTTATAAAGCGTCTATGAATGAATGTGTTTCAAATTAGAAATGGGTACTTGGTATAGTATGCAATTTAATAGTATTTAATTTGTACGTATTGATACAGTGAGGTAGCCACTCATACACCCAGTTACACTCACAGGAAAGCATTTATATACACACCACCCATGTAGCTAGACAGTGACTAACACACTCAAAACACAGCAATAAAACCATTCACACATGGATTTACTAAGCTCTAAATTCACGTACACAGTCATTTACAGATCTATTCAAGCATTCACACCGACTCAGACACCTATATGGTCATTCATCTATCTAGAAGTCAGACAGTTAGGTAAACAGACACTTGCACATGCATTTACCCAGTTATATACTCTGTCACCTATACATAGAGGTACTTATATACCTAATTACAAAACTACAGTCACTTACACCCCCAGTCACACAGCGGTAGATGAAATTACACATCCACTCACACGCCCACATAGCAGTTATGTATGCACTGCAAGAGAGACAATAGTACACACAGTGAAACGCTGACTAACACATCCAGTTATGAATCTTTAGATGCACTTACATAACTGTTTACATACCCATACAGTCAGTAACACAGCTACTGGGATACCCAAACAGGTACTTATTCTTCCAGTGACACACACACTGAGGCACTGATACACTTACTCAAGTATCCACTGAACCAGGGACACACCTAGACACCCACCCGCAGAACAACGTATATTCATATTTATAGACTTATAGTTAGACACTTACAGAAACTTTTAGATAAACATTTATAGAGCTACTGGTTTGCTTACAGTATGTAATGAAGAAGAACATAATATAAATTTACATGTATTCTATATTTGCTTTTCAGATTTTTACTTGTGTTTAGAAAGGAGAATTTATAATGCTGAGAAAGGTAGAGTGGAAAAAAAACAGAGTAAACCGTACTGTTGGCTTAAAACTGGGAGTAAAAAAGCACATGACATAGAGAATGTACTGGAAAAAAGGGCTGATGGTAAGAGAGCTTAGGAGTTTCTTAAAACAGTATGTGGACAAATACAAAATGTGGATCAAATTGCAAACAAAAAGCGAGGTTTAAAATCAACTCACAAAGGAGAAGAAGTAAGTGACATTCAAAATGAGAAATGTTATAAGAAAACACCTAGTTTGACAAGGAGACAGAAACAATTAAAAGAAATAGGAATAAGAATGTTTAAAAGTAGGGTAATACAGAATTTAGTAAAAAAAAGAAGCAGTGTAAACGGAGAAGGACAGCGTTAAAGCAAAAACAACATTTTGAGAGTGTGATTGACAAAGCATTTGTCCCAAAGTGCAAACTATTTATCTTGATACTAAACAGAATAGGCACACTGGATAAATCAATAAAAACTAAGAAGGAAAGAAGCCAGAAAAAAGCTTATTAATAAAAGTATTTTTTGCATTTTTTTAAAGAGGAATAGAAGCATATGTCTAGCACTGAGGCATTCTTTAATGACGAAACCTGCTTGCAAGATGATATATTAGTGCATACGTTTGAAACAACTGGCTGATGCTATGTGGTAAAAGATGGTTCTACCATTGCAAAAGAGGAGATGGTTTTAGAAATGCAGAGGAAGCGATAGTTGAAGAAGTACAAGGAAGGTGTAGGCATGCCCCAGTGTATAAATGGGACTGCAGTATCATTTCTAATGTTCAACAGGAATCAACTGATATATGAAGACATTTTCTACATCAATATCCAGATAGACAGGAGTGTGAAGCAGAAAATTACAATATTGCAAGCATTAGATCCATGCAAAGTCAGGAAATATACTAATTTGCAAGGAGAGTCACTGACATGTCTATCCAGAATACTGTGCACAAATACTTTTCATAATTTTGAAATGTTGGCTGTTCATCATTCAAAACTCTGAAATTTAGCTAGAAGACTTTACTTTGCAAAAAGTCCTGCATTATGTTTAGGAGAAATGAACAAAGCACTTTTGTATGGTGCACTATCGGAGGTTGAAAATCTTGGTGAAGATTCAGGGCAAAATGAGGAGGTGGTATGTTCAGGCATAGAGGAACAAAATACAGACATTAGTACTAATAGCTTTGTGCAAAAAATAGCAAAGTTTAGTACAGTTTCCACAGAGAAACAAAACTATGGGGATCATTATGAACACGGCAGGAATCCCCGCCGTGTTCATGCTGGTGGTCTAAACACAGACCACTAACCCGTTGGAGACCCCGCTGGCCGTATAAACAACATTCCACTGGGCCTGGACATTGCCGATGGCTCCATGTGGAGTCAATGCAGCAATGCGGTGGGTGCAGCAGCACCCGTTGGGCATATCACTGCCCATAAATCGGACAGTGACCTGCACGACGGGGATGTGCACGGAGGCCCCTGCACTTCCCATGCCATGTGCATGGGCAGTGCAGGGGCCCCCAGGGGGGCCCTAGAGCAGCCCTTCTGCCAGCCTTTCCCTGGCAGGGGAAACCGTTGGGGAACAGCTGGAGGAACACAGGTTCTTTATCCGGAGGCCAGCGCTGCTTGCAGCGCTGCCCTGTCGGATAGAGTACTCTGCCATTGTCAGGCTGCCTGGCGGCGGTAGCCTGGCGGTGGCGGAGGGCCGCCTGTGGCGGTCCCCCTGTGTTTGTAATATGGCGGTTCAGACCACCATGCCGGTGGCGGTAATTTCCGCCTCCGCCTGCATGGCAGTCTGGACCGCCATGTTCATAATGACCCCCTTTGTTTCCATTTGTTGTTGGAGCCCTGTTTACGAAGGCTGAATACGAACTGTTGATATGTTCTTGAAAACTGAACAAGAAAACATAGAAAAGTGGCTAGAATTTGCAGTGTGTTTATTTGAAGAGGAACATTTTAATTTGTTAACACTCCAGATCATGTGTAAGTATAGCTGTGACAAATAAGAAGACAGCAAAATACCTGCCAGAGCAATATACAATAAGTTAGAGGTGGTTGAAATTCCAGAGGAACTTCTATATATGAATGTTTATGAAGAGATTCTCATACAATCTATACATCCTCATAGTATTAAACCAAAAACTGGGAAACTGCTACCCACCGAGCTTTAGAAATGCCTTAAGGATAGAGCTTTGTATTTACCTTTAGATTTTAAGTACAATATTGAAACAGTCGGTGTAGAAAGAGATCTGGATGAACCACTTGTTATTCTAGTGAATAGTGATCCCCCCCAAAAAAAATCTGTAGGAACTAGTGGATGTGAATAAGGTAAAGAAAGCTACTTTGTGTCCTAAAGAGAATAATGTGTACTACAAAGATGTAAATGTTGTCACACATGGAAGTTGCATGGGGGTTAAATCTTGTCTTCAATGGACAGTTTGAAAAAGTGAATAGAAGTTGACCTGAGCAAAAATATGATCACTACAATATCCACCCACTGCATTCAAAAGAGGTTATGGAGAATGCCATTGAACTGCACCAAATGAAACAAGCTAAAGGGGCTTCAATGAGTGTGTAGGAAAAAGGTTTAGAAGTTTGATATTTTCCGCAAATACTTCCAACTAGAGTAGGTGGTCGGTATGATGAGAGCCCTATGAAAATACCAGCAGCTGCGTTTAGGTCAACAAGGTTATATTCAGAGGACCCTAGATTTCAACAAAATATTCCATATGTATTCAATCTGTTATTTGAAAGTGAGTTGTCTGAACTGTCATTCATTATTAACCATATTCTGGAGACAGGAGTGACTGTGCAAAGTATGTCTGCAAAAGACTCTGAGGAAAATAATTCACAACAAAAATTAGAAGCTCAAGTACAAGTTGATAAATTTGATGGCATGCCAAGTATTTGTATTGTCGCCGTGGTGAGCCAAAGTATATGTCAAGAAATGTAGGTGCCTCAGCTTGGTTTGTAGCACTTAGTTGTGCAGAGTATTCATAGGATGATTTACATGAACTTTTAGAAGTCAGCAAATTCTTCATTAGAGGATCAAATTGAAGACACCAGGAGAACTTTGCTCTGTAGATCCTGCAAATGTTTGCCGGTACTTCAGCCACAGTATTCAAATTCTGTTATCCTTCATCTTAAACAAAGAAATCAACCTCTTGGAGAAGTTACTGATTTCTTCTGATTAAAAGAGTACCAAACAAGAGGTGCTCCTCATATTCATATGCTGTCCTAAATTTGTACCAGGCACAGATGTGTCTGTACTTTCTTTCCTAGCACAATATATTATATGTAGCATCCCAAAAGACACTGAGGAGAAAGGGCTAAAGCAGCAAGTCCTGTATTTCCAATCACATAGATGTGGGAAATACTGTTGGTGGAAGTACAGAGCAAAAGGAAAATGTTACACTAAATGTTGTTTTAGATTTCCAAGACCTGCTATTTCAAAAGGAAGGGTGAACAGTTGTATGTCTGCAGTAAGACATATACTTACTCATAAATCACCCCAAAACACCTACAACCTCATAAGAACAGAGGCTTCAAAATATGCTAATGACTTCAATCTTCTCAGTTTGCAAATGTGGAATGCCCAGATGGATATTCAGCTTGTGGCAGACAATTCTATAGCTGATGCTTATTATGTAACTTCATACTAAACAAAATCTGAGAAAACAGAGATACAAAAAATGTGTGATTAAATATTTCTGCTGAAAAGTCTTACACAAAAGACTGTACAGCTTCAGTTTAAAGATGCTTTCACACAGGGAAAGTGGATACTATGGATACTGTGATCGGTTGAGTTCAGCTAGTTTATGTTCTAAGTCAAGAGGAATTGTTTAGGTAAGTCTGTGCCCGGCATTACCTCAAAACAGAGTTTTGAAGTATTTTCAAGAACTTCAGAATCTTGCCGAATTTGAGCCAGACAGTAAAGATATTGTAAAAACAAACATTTTAGACACTCACTATCCAAAATGAGGTGCACACCTTGAAAATGTTTTTCTCTATGAAGTATTCAAGTACTACACATATAGAAAATGTAGATGAAGGAAAATTTGTACTAGTTGTTTGCAATGTGTGTTTTGTGTGACATGGGAAAGGAGGTCCAAATAACCATAGAAAACCTAAGGCCTGATTTACAGCTTGGCGGAGGGGGTTACTCCGTCATAATCGGGACCGATATCCCATTTGCCATATTGCAATCTCATTATAGTCTATAGAGATCATAATACAGATAGATGGGATATCTATCCTGTTTGAGACAGAGTAACCCCTCCACCAAACTCTAAATCAGGCCCTTTGGTGCCAGACTGCTGAAAAAAGAGAGTTTTTCTATTTGGCACTTTTGCTGCTGATTAAACCTTGGCGTTCTGAATCAGAATTATTAAGAGAGTTTGACAGCTATCATGACTCATTCAATGCTGAAAAGAATGGTATTTAGTGCTCAGTATTCCCTACCTACTTGAGAATGTTGAATGGTGAAATTGTACATGAAGATACAATTGCTGTCAAGGGAGCTAAGGAAAGTTCACAAAGCAGCCAAAGTTCATGTGCTATTGCAATGAATGGAATGGAGACTGCAATGGAGCAAGCTAGACGGGAAATAATTGATTTGGCAGATTAAGTTAGACACCTAAATGAAGAGCAAATGGAAATATATATGGAAGTGGAAGCCATTGTTGAGCATGGATTGCTTCATGACATCAAACAGTGTGCATGTTCAACATTTCAGACTATACTGTTGTATGTCAGCAGCCAAACAAGTATTGGTAAAAGTTTCTTAATAGAAATTATTTCCACGATCCTACAGAAGACTACACACTGTAATTTATCATGTGTGGTTACAGTACCTACTGGATTAACTGCACTCAATTTCAAAGGTATAACTTCACTTTGATATTTGATGCTGCCTGTGGAACATGGCATCAAACTAGAATACCAAACGTTATCCAGTTAAGCTTTCCATGAAGTGCCAAGAGTGTAAAAAGTAACAACTTTTGATCATCGAGGAGGTGAGCATGGTCTCAAACCTAATGCTTGCCTTTGTACATTTGAGAATGTAACAGATTTTGAGAGTGGATTATGGGGTCCTATTTGAAGGAAAACATTTGATTGTTTTTGGAAGTCTACCGTAACTTACATCTGTGAAGGATTGACTTGTGTTCAAAATACTGGTGCATGATGAAAGTAGGAAATCTTTGAGAGGCATTGGAAATGTGAATATTTGGTAAAATTTTGAGTATAAAGAATTAATTTGGAATTTGCGACAAACATCAGATATTGAATATGGAAATATTTTTAAAGAGATGAGAGTAGGTAATCTTTCAAAATAGAGAAGGCATGTTCTAGAAATTTGTCATCTTAAAATCTATTTCCAACGACAAAGACAGCAGCAGAACTAATGTTCAGTTTCATTGAAGAAAGTAAACATGTTGGACCTCATTACGATCTTAGCGGTCTTTTGGCAAAAATGCCATGTTGGCAGTCATCTGAACACCGTATTAAGAGCCACACCTTGCCGACTGCCAAAAAACAGCCAATATTCTGAAACCGCCAGGACAGAGGCGGGCAGGAAAGAGGCTGTTCCACTGACAGCACCGCCAGCCTGAAACAAATCCGCCCACCAGATTATAAACCACAAATCAGCACAGCAGTACTTCCATGGTGTTAAAACACTGGCAGTGTGAGCCGCCGCAGTCAGAAACCACCACTGACAGAACACACCACCACATTGGACTGTTTGAATACCGCACACCTGACACACCTCCACACACCAATACACGCCACTATACAACACACCCCGCAATACTTAGCAAAGAAAATGCTATACAAAGACATTGAAAGCAAGCATCTACACAGTTAGAGCACCCTAACACTATAAGCATACACATATCATATGCATCAGATATCAACTAAACAAACCCAATGCACACATAATGAGCACACACTTTCCCCTACAACCATCCATCCCTCACAACACACCACCTACATCCCATCATTTACTCAACATGGCACCCTTTCATACATAACAACTCCCCACACCGTCAACTCAATCTGAAGCATGTACCCACAAAGCACCCACGATTCACCGACAGTGAGTTGAGGGTCATGGTGGATGAAATTGTCAGGGTAGAGCCACAGCTGTTTGGCGCACAGGTCCAGCAAACATCAATTGCCAGGGAAATTGAGTTATGTCAAAGAATAGTCGACAGAGTCAACTCAGTGGGCAGCCATCCATGCACAAGGGACGACATCAGGAAGAGGTGGAATGACCTACAGGGGAAGGTGCATTCATTGACATCAAGACACCAAATAGCCCTGCATAAGACTGGTGGTGGGCCCCCACCTCCTCCACCAAAGTTCACATCTTGTGAGGAGAAGGTCTTGGATATACTGCATCCTGAGTGCCTGACTGGAATACCTGGAGGACTGGAGTCTGGTAAATATCCACTACTTCCATGTCACAAAATTGTCATGTCCTGCATGCTTCCTCACCACCCAAATACCACGTAATTCACAGATTCTCCACTACAACTCCCTGCCAATCATCCAACGGCCTGCTAACACTGGGAGTGGGCACACCGTGCCAGAGGCACAGGCACCTGGAGGAAGGGGCGTGGGAGGGATGCTGTGGGCCAGAGGATGGGGCCTCAAAGGGACTCCACTGACCAGGAAACCATCAGCCAAGTCTTGGGAGCATACCAAACATTCCAGGACAGGATGGACCAGTTCATCACCATGTTGGGGGAAAATCAAAGGCTGTAGAGGGAATACCACCAGGAGGCCATGCAGCAGTGGCAGGCACACATTGCCACCATGGCCTCCATAGCAGGGGTGCTGAGGGACATCAACACCACCCTGCTTAATATAGCTACCCACCATCAGGTCCCTTCCACTAGCAATGTTACATCTGTCCCTAAACATCAGCAGCAGTTAGTGAAATGGAGGCCCTGCCAGCGGTACCCCAAGCCTCAGACACCCCTCCCTCTGTAGCTGAAGAACCCCCCCCCCCACAAACATGGATGCCCATCCAGACATTCGAATGGAGCAGATGTCAAAACCACACCCACTGCCAGGAAGTGAACCTCTCCTGCTTTGGCACCTTTGTGTACCACTGAGACACCCTGCTGACTATTCTGAAACCTAACTCCATCTTCCCATTGTTCAAGGACACTGGACCTGTGTGACCAAATGTTGTAGCAGCTACTCTGATCAATCAATCTACCATGACTAAACTCATGACTAGTTTGTTATGTTGTTCACTTTTATTTCACATCTCACAAAACTGATATGCACAATAAATCACTTATTGACACATCTACTGTATATGTGTGCTGAATGGTAGAACACAAATTGTCCTTCTACCCAAATGTGGTCTGGTTATGTCCCTCTGATGCGAACTGGCAGTGTAGTGGCCATCAGATGGAGGCATCCTCAGCAGGACACACATGATAACAGTAGTGTCACTGGACAGATGTCACAGAATGATTTTGAAATCCACAGTAACACCAGGGTATAGTCCGTTGAGCCATCTGCAATTAGAGCAAGACAGAGAGTGCCATCAGGATAAAAGGTATGATGACACAGTAAACACATATACAGTTAATTGACTGTATGCCTATTGTAGTATGACTCCAAATCCTGGGCACCCAGATTGGACCTATACAGCACCAGGCTTAGGCCCTTCTTAATATCCAGTTAACAAGCTAGCTGTCATGTACAGCTCTCAGAACTGTACTCTTTCACCATTGAATACTGACAATGTATACCACAAGCCTTAGGTAGCAGGCACACAGATGATATCCACATACTGTGGGTGGGAGGAGGTGGCAATATGAGAATGCAGGAAATCCAGCTCCAAACTGGCCAGTCCATGAGAGACGAGAATGTTGGATTCAGTTGCTACAACACAAGTACGGGGTGAACCACTAATACTGTACACCTTACATTCCATATGTCTGCTACCACAACTCACACAGGCATTGGACATCATTACACCATCACATATGCTAATGCTCAGGATGAGTAATGTCAACTCTCTACTTATGATTTTGAACTGACAAGACATAAAAAGGTCCACCTCACATACCTGAATGTCACTGGAAGTACTGATTGATGAGCTCAATCCTACAGTTAGATGCGCCTTCTTCCTCAGACTCTTTGTCACTTCCAATATGACCATTTGCAGGCACAGGTACCACAGCCTCACCCTCATCAGCTAGCAATGGTATCTGATGTCTCAGGGCTAGATTGTGGAGCATGCAGCAGGCAACGATGATTTGGCAAACCTTGTGGGGCGAGTAGAGGAGGGCACCTCCAGATTGGTCCAGGAACCTGAATCTTGCCTTCAGGAGGCCGAAAGTACACTCAATTACAAGCCTTGTCCTCCCAGAGTTCCACTGGTGTGACTGGGTACGTCACAGGTGCCAACAGCCAAGGAAAGTTTGGATAGTCAGAGTCACCTGTGAACAAATTCAATTGTATAGTAGGTACTGCGAGTGTGCAGATTGTGATGACAGGTCACATTACATACAAACACATAAGAATGCATATTCACCAACCAGCCACGCCCTCTCTGTGTGTAGTCATGCCATCATGGTTGGGACATTGCTGTTCTGCGTAATGTAGGACTCATGCACTGATCCAGGAAACTTGGCTGTCACTTGGGAGATATACTGGTCTGCCAGACACACCAGTTGGACGCTGATAGAGTGATAGTTCTTCCTGTTCCTGTACAAATCCATTCATTGACACTGGGAGGGACCAGGGATACATGGGTGCCATCAGTGGCCCCTACCACATGAAGAATCTGTCCCATCTGATAAAAGGCACCCTTCACATTGGCCTTATCCACTCTTTGTGGAAACTTGGTGTAGCTGTCCAGGTGTTGCAGGAAAGCACACACCCCACAACACCTGACTGAACATGGGCTGAGACATCCCTGCTGTTAAGGCCACAGTATTCTGGAATGACCCTGTGGCCAGGAAGTATAGCATTAACAATACTTGAATGATGGGAGTTATACAATATGGATTGCGATTGCCTGGCATCAGATCTGGCTCCAATTGTCTACATAGATCCATGTTGGCCTGGCAATTCAGATGTTAGGTCTGGATAACATGCCTGTCCTCCATGGTGCTTGTCTCATTTCTCTCATGGCAGGATATCTATGTCGAGAGGAGAGAATGTACAATAAGTCATGCAGTTGGCACACATCAGCAGCACATGGTAAATCCTTCAGACACCTAACATTTAGGGATGCATAGCTGTGTTGACATAAACATTACAGACCATATAAATGCACATCATTCACTGTCATTGGAGGACATTGACTGGAATGTCAGTTGGATAGGACATATGACACAAATGTATGTGAGAAAGTGTGGGTGACTGTGCAGTCCTGCACTGATGACACATATGTAACTAAATCCACCTATAGGTATCTGACACCTATGTAACTCAGATTAGCTACACTGAACTATCCACATATATACAGACTCAACACGTGATATTCTTATGATTGTCCTATACTGCAGCACAACCATGAAGTCACAACATTGGGTGACATAGATTTCTGGACGATCAGGTGTGAGACACACTTATTTAAGGACATGCAGCAAGTACATGTACCCAAAATGACCTACTGTTCTGGACAGTTGGAAGTGACCTAAGTCCGCTGGCGGAAGTCATCATGGCCGTAGGCGGTTGCAACCGCCATGCAACTTATCATAGGTTAACATTGCTGCCTATGGCGGACTAGGGCCAATGGTGATGACCGCTGACAGTGACGGTCCTGTACGTGGTGGCCACAACCATCATTTTCAGTAGTCTTGCTCACTTGACTCCTGACACTGCTGCTAGCAAGACCCGCACTACGCAAGCTGCTGTGTACTGCCTCTGAGAGCCATCATGCCATGTCCTGCAGGTGATAGGGCTCCTGCCTTCATACAGGAAGAACTGGAGAAGCTGGTGGAGGAGGTCCTACCACTGTATGGACAGCTATATGGGGCACCAGAGGAAGAGGTGAGTCCAATGCCGCAGCCATGTGTGATTGGTGTTGTGTGATGTTGAGTTGGCCACATGAACTGTAGTTGGCGTAGATGCATGCATGTGGCATACTATGTAGGCGTGTGTGCTGAGAGGATGGGTATGTGTGCTCACTTACAGTTGTGTTGTATCAACTCCTGTTGGTATGGGGCATGCGTACATGTCTTTCTCCTTGTGTCTGTGTCATCGATGCAGGTGAATGCCCATCAGAAGAATGTGATCTGGCGTGCCATTGCCAAGCAGGTGTGGATCCTGGGGGTCCACAGCTGATGGAGCACCCATTATTGGAAGCGGTAGGAGGACCTGAGACGCTGGGCCCGGAAGACCACAGAGGCCCAGCTGGGGATGTCCTCCCAATGAGAGAGGGGTGCCCGTCAGAGCCTGACCCACCTAATTGCCTGCATTTTGGAAGGGGCCTACACCGAGTTGGATGGGTGTTTGAAGGCAGCACAGCAGCCACAAGGATGTAGGTACTGACTGTTTCCTGGTAGTTGGCACTGGTTATATGCTGTTTGCTGTCTCAATGTACCTTCTGTAATGATTTAGTTTCTGACAAATCTATCTAGACTAGTGGTAATCAGTTGGTACCACCACCTTGCCAGTGTATGAGATGTGGAACTGGCGTCATGTTTTGCTATGTGTGAGTTTTGGACTCCTATATCAATACATCATTCTGGCTGCATGTGGAGATGCCCTAATGTCATGGCACATGTGTTGCTCATCCTGTCATTCCTATGCATATGAGCTGCTGTTTCACCCTACCCATTTACTCTATCCTGGTCCATCCCTCAACAAATGTGCATCACTGGCTCTAAAGTGGCTGACCACTCCCATCTGTGCTGATCACCTATTGTAGCAACAGGTTGAGTCACTTATTTGGTACAGGCTTCAAACATTACTTGTATTGGTACTGGTGTAGACTCCATGTGAGGGTGCACGTGTATGTGTCGCCTTCGCCACCCGTTCTGGATGTGTATGTTGTGTGTGCGTGGCGACCTTGGGATTATGCTACAGTGACAGGTGAATATGTGTACTCATGGTTGTTGCCGTCATTGTCATCACTGGTTCCAGAGTCGTTGGGTGACCAGGAGCAGTGGGAAGACGTGTAGTTCAGGTTCTATGGCGGCTCCAGACGGGTATGGCTTCTTGAACGTGGGTGTCTCCTTTTATACTATTGGTTTCTGCCAGGGTTTCTGTGGTGGTGCGACAGCGGTTGAAACCTTGGCGGTGTGCAACTTTGTAATTTGTCTGGTTGCAACATGGTCTCCGCCAGCCTGAAGGTGCCTCCCGCTGTGCATGGTGGTCTGACTGTACTGGCAGTGCCAGTGGTGGATTGGCTGTGTTCTTTTGTGAATACCACCATGGTCATAATTTGGGGGTCCTCTCCACCAGTCTGCTGGCAGTACGAACACCACCGCCAACATGTCGGTCATGAGACTACCAACATCATAATGGCCCCCATTGTATGCATAATGCCTACATTGGAGGAGTGTGCCTCTTTCAACAAATAATTGCTAGAATTGAGGAAAGAAGACATTTTGCAACTGAAGGCAATAGATAAATTGGAACACCAGGATATACCTGCATTGCTAAATGGAAAGTTTTTTAAAAAACTCGACTCATTAGGGAAATCTGTTTTATGAACTGCAGGATTTGAGAAATCTTTAACTGTATGCAAAATCTGTAGGGTGATTTTGTATCACAATTTAAATGCTGAAGAAGATTTTATTAATGGTGCTATGGGTAAAGTTGTCGATTTTATTAATTTTCCTAATAGAAACAAAGTGGAATACCTTGTGATTGAATTCAATCAGATTCAAAAAGCAAAGCAAATAGAAAGGTCTATTGCACATTTTTTGTTCGTGAAAGATTTATATGTTCGACAGAAACAGTTCCAAGTTTCCCCGCACCTGCTGTTACTATTCATAAATCACAGCAATTATGTTTAGATGCAGCATTTATTAATATTGGTAGTACTGTGTTTAAGGAAGGTATCCCATATGAGTTAGGACATTGTCTGATTTGTATCTAGTTGCATCTGATGAGATCAGAGTGAACGCAGACTCAAATTACATTGCAGAATACAACTGATTAAGAAGTCTTCATTCTCCTCATTTAGGACAGTATCCTGTTTATGAGAAACACTCTTCCTGTCCGAAGCAAAAAGTTTCAAAGCAGTGTAGTAATGGTGTTGCAAAGAAGGAAATGAAACAGAAGATGGAACTTGTAAGAAATAACAAAATAGAAAATGATGGAGATTTTGTAAGTTATCAATTGTCAAACCCCTCGATGTGAACTACTATGCTAATGTTGTGGTAAATCTTTTGTTTGCATGACTTTGTGTGGTAGAAGCCAGTGAAAGGAAACGACAAAAGATATTGAGCCCGATGTATGAAGGTTTTCAGTTGCGAATATCAAATAGCGATTTTTACCGAATTGCTAACTGGGATTCACAAAATGCGATGTAACAAGACCATTGCAACATTTTTTGCAATTTCTTAAACTTTGCAATCACAAATAGCAAGTACCACATTGCAATTTAGTAAAATAACAAATTAGTATTTGGAAATCGCAAATTGCGGTTTTTGTATTCTGGAGCAGCATGATGACATCTCAAACAGGAAGGGAGTCAGTGCATTGCATGCTGTTTCCAGAAGCCTGAGCCAAGGACCTGGCAGAGAGACCCAGCCCGCACCAGGGAGGCACTCAGGAGAGTCAGGCAGGACCAGTTGAAGACAATGGCCACTGATGGAAATGGCAAGGACACAGGAGGGAAAAAAAGAAAACTGAAATTCAGTGAGCAGGAATTGGAGGTGCTCACAGAAGAGGTGCTCAGGAACCATGACCAGTTATTTGGCAAACACTCACTACATGTCCCAGAAAGTGAGAAAAGGAAAATGTGGACTGACATCCAGACCAAAATTTGCTTGATGGGTGTTGTGCAGCATTCAATTGAGGGAATGAGCAAGCGCTGGTACGACTTGTGATCAGGTGCCAAGGAGAGGGTAGCAAGCAGGCTGAAGGAAGCAAGGACCACTGGTGGTGGACCACCCATCCTGACACCATCCATCCCCTTGGAAGACAGGGTGGAGTCAACATTGCTGCCTGAAACAATAGGTGGTGTCACTGACATTGACACCTCAGGCACACCCGGCACCAGCAAAGGTAAGGGTAGTAATTATTTGAATCACAATAGTTGAATGTACAAATGCCCCTTAGAAAATTGTGATGGCACCATGGACTGTGATAAATAGTCCATGCCACATTTTCCATTCAACACAGCAATACCTTATGGGAGTGGAAGTCCATACCCCAAAAGTGCATCTACTACATAAAGAGCAGTATAGTGTAAAACCAAACAGAGAAACAACACAACAGACAACTAGAAACACTATGCCAGGCAAAATGTTTATCATGAAAGTAACTGTGTAATTACACATGCATGGAGAACACCATGAATAACAGGCTGTGCATTGTTGTTGCAGATGTTCCGGGCCGTGACGCAGCAGGAACTGAAACAGGGAGGAATGACAAAAGTCACCCACAGTCTGATTCAAACACCATTGAGTCCATCATACCAGCACCAACCAGGCGCAGAGCAAGAGTGGAGACCCTCCCTGATTTTACTCTGGACTCTCATGAATTACAGGAATATGTATCCACACCACCTTTAGAGGGAAGATGCACCCACAGATAGCAGTCCCTGTTCCGGCGTCAGTCTACTCACCTCAGGCGGCATTGTGAAGAAAGCAGACATAGCACAGAGGACGGTGAGGGCCCAGCAATGTTTGGTGGTCTTGAGGCATCTATGTTGAAAGTGCAGCACCTGCAATGTAAACACATGAGATCAATGCAGTCAGTTGGTGTCCTTCAATCACAACATGTGCAAGCTGCTTGAGGGACAGCAAGCTACAGCAGAACACGTAAGGGCGATGACAAATGCCATTAAGGAACTCTGCACTGTAATGCAGCAGGAGCATGTCACCCACTGTAGGTGCCATCACTAATTTATGGGTAGGTTGGATGGGTTCAGCAGATCTGTCAATCGTCTCACTAACACAGCTACTTTGCTGTCACGATGTGCTGTGGGCATGCAAGTGGAAATGGCACATTGCAGTCAGGACATTGCACGAAGACTGGTGAAAGTCACCAGTGTATTGGAGAAAATGGAGACAGCCCAGAGTGCTGCAAATAGCGATCTGGGTGGTGGGGATAGTGAGGCCTCAGCAATGTCACATCCTCTGTGATGGATCCTAGGCGTCGCAGTTCCAGACACAGTTCTATATCTGAACCCGCAACAAGAGGTGCCACGGAGCCCATTGAGTGCTCAAGCGAAGTGCATGGACATAAAAAGTAATGTTGAGAAGTTCAGGGCCTTGCATATTTTGTAGCAATGCATTGATATTATGATGTCAATAGTATCACACTGTAATTAGGATCTAAGGGCCAGATGTAGCAAGCCGTTTGCATGTTGCAAACTGCGAAAAACGCAGTTTGCACCATGCAAACGGCCTCCCGCGATGCTCATTCCCAAATTGCGAGTCGGTACCG
The DNA here is from genome assembly GCF_031143425.1 of Pleurodeles waltl. NCBI lineage: Eukaryota > Metazoa > Chordata > Amphibia > Caudata > Salamandridae > Pleurodeles > Pleurodeles waltl. The sequence continues at coordinate 1,767,091,029 of NC_090440.1, forward strand.
ACTCACAATTTGGGAATGCGACTCGCAAATAGGAAGGGGTGTTCCCTTCCTATTTGCGACTCGCATCGCAATTCAGACTTGCTTTGTGACCGCAAATTCGGTCGCAAAGCAACTCGCAGTTACCACCAGTGTCACACTGGTGGTAACTCATTCGCAAAAGGGAAGGGGTCCCCATGGGACCCCTTCCCCTTTGTGAATGTCGACAAAAATATTTTGCAGAGCAGGCAGTGGTCCTATGGACCACTGCCTACTCTGAAAAAACGAAACCAAATGGTTTCGGTATTTTTTTCATTTTGCAACTCGTTTTCCTTCAAGGAAAACGGGCTGCAAAATGGAAAAAAAAACTGCTTTATTTACAAAGCAGTCACAGACATGGAGGTCTGCTGACTTCAGCAGGCTACCATCCCTGTGAGTGCAGAGACTCGCTATTTGGTCGCAAAAAGCGACCCACCTCATTAATATTAATGAGGTGGGCCTTTGCGACCCCATAGCGAGTCGCAGAAGGTGTCTGAGACACCATTCTGCATATGCTTTTGCGAGTCTGAAATTGCGAGTCGCACCGACTTGCAATTTCAGACTCGCAAAAGCATATCTTGCGACATCTGGCCCTAATTGTATCTACCTATTTCCTATATATACACATATTTGTATCTGGTACATAGGGGGTCATTATGAACATGGCTGTAAACACCGTTCCCCGCCGTGGCGACGCTGAACAGAATCCCGCCATTGGCTGTGAACAGAAACCCACCATATAAAGATGCAAAAATCAGAATCTGACAAAAATGTCCCTGCCGCCAGTCCCCACCAGGACCTTGTCGGCGAAAATGCTGGACATCCCACCCCGCCACCGTCGAGCACACAAACTGCCATCCCTCCAAATAAAGATGCACAAATCACTGCAGCGGTCAGTGCAAGTCGAACGGCCATTGGCGGTACAGACCGCCACGACCAGCAGTGGGACCCAACAGTAAAATTGTACACATTGGAAAGTTTGAAACTCATACACCTGACACACATCCACAACACTATAAAACACTCACAGACACACCCCACAATCTTTTGCGCTGCCAATAGGAAAACTGAGATTGAGAACTCCACAAGCAGACACTGAACGCCACAACACACAAATCACACACCCAACCACACAACAGCCCCTTCACCTAGATCCACACAACACACACCATGGCACTCCCAAGCACCCATGCTTCACAGAAAGGGAGCTAAGGACCCTGGTGGACGAGATACTGAAGGTTGAGCCACAATTATTTGGGGCACAGGTCCAGCACACACCCATCGCCAGGAAGATGGAGTTATGGCAGACCATTGTCATCAAGGTCACCGCAGTGGGACACCATCCCAGACAAGGGACGACATCCACAAGAGATGGAATGACCTACGGGGAAGGTGAGGTCCATGGCATCCTTTCACAACATTGCGGTCCAGGAGACTGGGGAAGGACCTCCACCAACACCACCTGACTACACTGACTGGGAGGAAAAGGTACTGGCCATCCTGCACCCTGAGGGCCTCACTGGACTCACTGGAGGAATGGACTCAGGTAAGTTGTCTACAATTACCCCATATCCATTACACCTGTAATGCATGCACCACCCCACCCCTCCAACAGCCACCAGGACTACTACCCCACCCAGGCCACAATCACAAAATCCAGTCATCCTGCATCCCCACAATTCCACCAACAGGCCCACATGCCTCCCCCTGTGCACAGCCACCTACCCCTGCAAGTAATCACAAAGGCACTACACCACCCACAATGCACCTCCACATCCTAAGCAAAATGCAATGGCAACCTGACAAAGGCACCCTGCATGGCCCAAAAGTGGAAAACCTGCACAAAACAGCCCAGCCCTGTGCACCCCATCTGATTATGCAATTGTAACAGACATGTCCATTCCCCCCAACAGGCACCGCCATCCATGCCACCCTGATGGACAGGACAAGGAGTGGCAGTGCCCCACATGGAGACAGAGGCACCACCCAGGACACTGGAGAGGGAACCCTGGACAGTGGGGAATACCCTGGCCCCTCACACAGTCCTGGACTGTCACCATCCAGCAGCCCCACCCAGGACACCACTGATACCTCTTCCACCCACCCACCAACATCAGGCCAGGGCAACCGGCCCCACACCTGTGTATCCAGGCCACAGACTGGTGGAACACAAGGACAGAGGTCACAGTCATCACCTACCAAGAGGCAGGAAGACGATGGCCCAAGTACAAGTGGTACTGCCAGATCTGTGCAGGGGACAGAGGCACAGGGGGCTAGGCCCAGTGGGAGGGCATCAGTGGCCACGGTGAGAGGCCACAGGATGGATGCTGCAGCCCAGGACTTGATCTCTGAGGTCCTGGGAGCATACCACCATACCCAGGACAGGATGGGCCAGATTGTGGCCACCATGGAGCAGAGTCAAATGCTGCAGATAGCCCAACAACAAGAGACCATGGAGCAGTGGAAACTGCACAATACCACCATGGCCACTATTGCAGGTGCGCTGCTGCAACTTGTCACAACCCAGCCTGAGACCCTCACAGACCAGGAAACCCCTACTACAGGCCATGATACAGACCAGCCAACAACAGCAGCAGCAGCAACTGTACTTGTGCCACCATCTCAGGACACACAGGAGACCAACACCTCAACCCATATAGGCCAACACCAGGCACCCAAACGGTCCCTCAGGCCCAGATATGGCACTGGAACACCTGCCAAGACCAAGGCCCCCCTCTAAGAAGTGACTCTGACAAGAACTGTCCCCCAAGTTTGCCACTGAACCACCATCCACACCGTGCAATATCAACCCCAAAACATGTAAATAACAGATGCACATAATACCACTGCCAACAATCGCTGAGACATTGTAGCCAATATGGACATCCACCAGTAGCCCACTCCCATCACTGTAAAGCGCACCATGGCATCCCTGACACCAAATAAAACACCTGTTCACCAATGTAAATGCCCCCTGTCATTTTGTTGATTCAAATCGAAGTGTGCATGCAATTGTCATTGAAATAATGTATTCATATCTTTATTGCAGGAATAGCACCTCACGCATAACATGGGGTGGTGTCAACAGAAATGTCTAACAAGTTGTCCATAATGTCACATGTCCCATGCAAACCTGGTCACAGTGACAATGTTGATAGACCCAACACCCCCACAGAGGATAAGGCATACTGACGGTATGCAGCACAGACAACCACAGCATCAAATAGTACCACTTAGTTACTGGGAGTACAGTTGGATCAGCTGGTTCCTGGAGTGTACATCTTCCCCCTCCTCATCATCACCATCACTCTCATCCCCTCTCTGAGGAAGCTGGTCTGGATATACAGCCCCCTCCTCCTCCAAGAGGGGAATAGATTTCCTCACAGCCACGTTGTGTAGCATGCAGCAGTCCACCACTGTTCTACACACCTTCTCAGGCTCATAGGCCAGAGATCCCCCAGAGATATGGAGGCAACGGAATCTAGCCTTCTGGAGACCTATTGTGCGCTCTATGACCCTCCTAGTACATCCATGGGCCTCATTGTAATTCCTCTCTGCATCTGTCCTAGGATTCCACACTGGTGTCAGGAGCCAACGCATGTTGGGGTAGCCAGAATCACCTGCAAAAGGGGGAAAAACAGGACTGTCGCTGACAACCCTCAGTTGCAGACAGCATGGCTGTCTGCTATGTGCCAACAAGTGTCAGACACACTTACCTATAATCCATCCTCTGTCCCCTTGTAGTTGTTCCATCATGCGTGGCACACTGCTGTTCCTCAGCACCAAGGAATCATGGACTGATCCAGGGAACATGGCATTGACATGTGAGATGTACTGCTCTGCAGTACACACCAATTGAATGTTCATGGAGTGAAAGTTCTTCCCATTTCTGTACACCTGTTCACTTACTCTTGGGGGTATGAGAGCTATGTGGGTTCCATCGATAGCATCTATCACATGGGGAATGGTGGCAAAGGCATAGAAGTCTGACTTTATGGCAGGGAGGTCAGCACTTTGGGGAAACCTCACAAAGGACTGCAGGTGTCATACACATGCATTCAGGAATCTGGACAGTATAATGCAAAACATTGGCTGTGAAAAACCTGCACCCATGCCCACAGTCACCTGAAATGAGCCAGTGGCCAGGAAATGGAGTGCAGAGAGCACTTGCACTTCAGTAGGGATGGCATGCTGATTCCGATTAGCCTGTCTCAGTGCTGGATCCAGTAATGCACAAAGTTCATGAATAGTAGCGCATTGAGTCTGTAATTGATAATGATGTGATGCTCCACCATGGTCCCCAAATCAACAAGTGGCCTGTACATTGATGGGGCCCTCCCTCACCCCATGGGTCTGTACCTAGGAGGAGTTGAGAACACATATGTGGAACACACTTACACCTGTCCAACATGTTAAATATTCAGCACTGCTGGCATACAAGACGATGACACAAATGCATAGTAGGACGTTAAACTGGAGTGACGTGTCCTCAATGATACATCAGGACTGTTGTGGTGAGTAAATGTCTACTTGTTCATGCCTATGGAGGTTGGGGACAATAGGGCCTGCATGGAGCAAATGAGAAATTAATAACTGTGTAGTAATGGTCAAAATGTCTGCCCCCTGTAATCCAGAAATGTTGCAGTAGAAGTGGCCTCATACTGCTAGCAGTTGTCATAATAGCATAAGGCGTGTGACCATTCATTGGTTAACATGGTTGTCAATGGGGAATATGAGCGTATCATGATCATTGGCCGCCGTGACGGTGCACACCGCTGCGGAGAGTACGCCATCTCCTCACCCCAACTTCACTTGACTCCCGGATTACATACATACAGGTACTCCACTGAGTGTGCTGCTGGTCCTGGAAATGGCACGAGTGGCAGGGGAAAGGGCCCCAGCCTTCACCACCGAGGAACTGGATAAGCCCATGGATAGGGTCCTACCCCTGTACGCCAAGCTCTATGGTCGACCACAGGTACAGGTAAGTAGGTGGATTGGGGGCTTGGATGTGTTTAATGGTGGTAGATGGCTGTAAACGTGTGCACATTTGACACTGTACAGTCATGGGATTCATGACATGCTCAGTGTGTGAGGTCCTGTCATGCAGTTGTGAGTGTCCATCCCATAGGGGACGTATAGCCAGCTGTATCTAATGAGCATTGTCTGACCTCTGTCTTACTTTTTCTGTGTGTGTACCATATAGGTCAGCGCCCATCAGGAGAGGGGACTCTGGCATGCCATCGCCAGGGAGGTATGGACCCTGGGGGTCTACTACCAGCTGAGCACCCACTGCAGGAAGTGGTGGGAGGACCTGCAGCGCTGGGTGAGGAAGACCTGCGAGGCCCAGCTGGGGAAGTCCTCCCAAGGAGGAAGGGTAGCCCATCGGGCCCTGACCCCCCCTAATGCACCGCATTCTGGCAGTGGCGTATCCGGACCTGGATGGGCGCTTGAAGGCTGCACAGCAAACACAAGGGGGTGAGTACAGAAACCATTGTATGCCTCCTTGATGGATGTGTGAGTGTGCCGTAGAATGTATGCTCTCTATTGGCAGGGACTCTGACTGGTGTCATTTTTCATAATGGCCCCCATGGGAAGTTAGGCTGTAAGGGACAGGACTGCAGTACTTCAGATCCTTCTGTGATGTTGGAAATGGCTGTAGAGCAGGGTTGTGGCCACTAGTCAGGGGTATAGCCATTTGTATAGCGGTAGGTGCTGCATGGTGAAATATTTGCACGGTGGAAGTATGAGTGAACCAGTGATGTAACTCCATTCAGCTATTTACAGTGTCTCTCCTGTTTTGTCTCCCCATCCCTGTTCTCTTGTGTTGTCTGTGTACATCAGCATCATCTGGCGAGGGAGCTGTGGCACCGGCGAGTGGGGATGCATTGGCCCAGGGTTCCACGGAGGCAAAGTCGAGAGACGCCAAGGGGACCAGTGGGTTGGAGGGGAGTGCCACAGGGGAGGCAACTACCATTGGAGGTAGTGACTCTGATACCTCCTCCGATGGGAGCCCCCTGCTGGTGGCAGACCTTAGTGGGCCTAACCATACTGTGTCATCTTCTGCCACCCCCATATGATCACCGCCCTCCCATTTGCTCACCACCGAGTTGCCCCTGCCTGCTCACCCAGAAGGGTGGGCGTCTCCTTCACCCCAGGCACTCTTCCCCTGCCACTCTCACAAAAGAGGCTATTGACCTCCTCAGGACCATCTCTGTAGGGCAGACAACCATCATCAATGCCATCCAGGGGCTAGCATCAGAGGTGCAGCAGACCAATGCCTACCTGGATGGCATTCACTGTGCCGTGTCTGGCCTGAAGAGATCTTTTCAGGCTCTGGCCTCCTCTTTGACTCTTGTGTGTTGATGAGTGTGCATGCTAGTCTGAGGTACAGGGAATTGGGTCTGGGTAGAGGAAGTTGGAGGGGGGAGGCTGGACACAGGGGCAATGGCTGCCATCAATGCTGAGGCCAGAGCCTGAAATGCTCTCTGTTGGATGGCATTCAAAATGGTAGATTGCCGAACAGTGAGGGATCTCAGGAGGTCAATACCCTCCTAACTGAGGGCAGCAGGGCTGACTGGGGCAGGGCCTGAGGTGCCTGGGGCAAAGGAGATGCCCACCCTCCTGGGTGAGCGGGCACAGGAAACACGCTGAGGGGCTGCTGGGAGGGCGGTGCTAGTAGGGGGCGTGGCGGCTGTACCTGTTGATGCGGTGGGCACAGAGGTGCCTGCCACCACAAGGGAACTCCCATCAGAGGAGGAGTCGCTGCCGGTGGAGTATGCTCCTGGTCCCGTCGTGGAGCTCCCCTCGCCCTCTGTCCCATGGTTGCCTTCAGACTCCGTTACTTCACCCTCCAGGGACATGTGGGATGCAGCTCCCTCCTGCTCCGGTGCCACTGCTCCTCTGCCAGATGATGCTAATGCCCACAAGAACAGGGTGACAAAACAAAAAGGGGGGGGAATACAGAAGAGACACATGGTCAGTGCATGCAACACCACTACCGTTGGCAGACACAACACACAGGGAGCAGCCCTATGCACTAAGCCATGCACTAACAGTGCAGTGGAAAAGCACATGCCCAAGGGGGACTCTGTCTAGACCCATTTCATGCATGAAATGCTGGAACCCATGGGAGCCTGACTAGGTGTAAAGGACAAATACCCCCTTTGGGGTTGGAGTGGGAATGAGGCTGCAAAACAATGGATCTACCTTTGCGTGTCTGCCCTGGCCTAGGGAAACCCACAGAAGGACACCTCGTCAAGCACACATAGTCAGCTGAATGAGAGTGTACTCACCCCCTTGTGGCTGCTGTGATGCCCTCAAGCGCCCATTCAACTCCGGATATGCCAACGCCAGGATCCGGTACATCAGGGGGAGTCATGGTGCGACGGGCACCCCTTCCATGTTGAGAGACCATCCCCAGCTGGGCCTCCGCCATCTTCTTGCTCCAGCGGTGCAGGTCCTCCCATCTTTTATGGCAGTGGGTGCTCCGTCTATGGTAGACCCCCAGGCTCCGCACTTCCTTTGCGATGGCACGCCAAACACCCTTCTTTTGGTGGCTGCTGACCTTTAGGAAAAGTGAAGTTATAATGGATGTTACTATCCCGTACAGTTCTTCTCACACATTGCCTAAAAACCTCCCACTCTGGCCCAGACATACATACACACACACTATCCTCACATGCTGGCCTGTCCCCCCCTCCCTCTTCCATCCATGACACTCCATACAATCATGTGTCATTCACCATGCTCACAGTGTACTCACCTGTTTGTCTGGAGGACCGTACAGTTGCGTGTACTGGGGGAGGACCCCATCCACTAGTTTCTCCAACTAGGCAGGGGCAGGGGCCCTTTCCCCAGACACATGAGCCATGGTCGGTTCCAGACACAGTTCACAGCAGCACTTGCAGTGTAGGTCCTCTCTTGTTGAAGGTCAGGTATCAAGTAAATGAACAGTTAGAAAATGGCGGCCACGTCTGTGGCAGTGCGTACCGTCATTGCCGGCGTACATCGTCAATGGCTCCTGGAACCCAGAGGTCCCAATGACAACCAAAGCTGAATTGTGCCGCAGTCTTCGACTCCCTACCGCGACGGTGTACAAAACCAGTGCAGTTACCTCATTTCCCCTTGTCTCACCTTACAGGTCAGGCAGCCGCCATTTCAGGGGGCCACATGGCAGGCCCAGTAATTTTGTCACACCAATTTAGGCCAGGAATACGGACATACAAAGGCACATAGAGAAAATGTGATGTTTTTGCAAAACAGCATTATGATACCTAAGTGTTGTATGACCCTCTGCTCACTGTTCTCCTCCATAGGGCACGTCCGCTGGGGCAGGTGATGAGATGGTGGTATCCTCCGGTGTACAGACCCTTGGTGGACCTGTCGACAGTGGAAGAGAAACACATCATTATCACTTACAGACTTGATCGTGCAAGAATCCAGGAACTGTGTGCCCAGTTGGAGCCAGACCTGATTTCAGCTATCTGCCATCGCACAGGAATCCCCCTCTAGTGCAGGTCCTGTCTGTACTCCATTTCCTGGGCAGTGGGTCTTTTCAAACAACAGTGGCCATGGCATCAAGGATGTCCCAGCCAATGTTCTCTAACGTGTTGTCCAGAGTGTTGTCTGCCCTGCTGAAACACATAAGCAGCTACATCGTTTTCCCTCAAGTGGAGGATTTGCCCACAGTGAAAGGTGACTTCTATGCCCCGGGACATATCCCCAACATCATTGGTGCCATCGATGATACACATGTGGCATTTGTTCACCCCCACAGGAATGAACAGGCGTACAGAAACCGCAAAAGGTACCATTCAATGAATGTGTGTTTGGCCGACCAGTACATCTCCCATGTGAATGCCAAGTATCCTGGCTCTGTGCATGACGCTTACATTTTGAGGAATATCATCATCCCTTATGTGATGGGGCAACTCCAGAGGCACCGGGTGTGGCTAATAGGTGAGCCTAAAGTCCCCACACAGTTTCATTTGCTGTCTGGGTATGGGAGATTCCCTAATGTTTGGAGGATGTCTAACAGTTGTCCCTCGATATTTTCAGGTGACTCTGGTTACCCCAACCTGTCATGGCTACTGACCCCTGTGAGGGATCCCAGAACAAGGGCAGAAGGACGCTACAATGAGACACATGGGCGAACTAGGAGGGTAATCGAGCGCACCTTCGGCCTCCTGAAGGCCAGATTCCGGTGCCTCCATCTGACAGGTGGCTCCCTATACTACTCACCGAAGAAGGTGTGCCAGATCATTGTGGCCTGCTGTATGTTGCACAACCTGGCTTTGCGACGCCAGTTGCCTTTTCTGCAGGAGGATGGGCCTGATGCTGGTCTTGTGGCAGCTGTGGAGCCTGTGGACAGTGAAGAAGAGGAGGCAGAAGAATAAGATGTCGACAACCGAAACAACATCATCATGCAATACTTCCAGTGAGACACAGGTAAGAAGATGGAACTGCTTCCGACATCTCATACTATTGTAGGACCTAGCATAAGTCTGCCTTTTTACCTCTGTGTATTGACCCTGGCTTGTCACTTTGGCTTTCAATTTGACAGATCTGGGTCCTCATTTGTGCCCTCTGCTATGTTTACTCCTGGCCTACAGCTGTGTAAAATTGGTATGTGAACAGGTACATCGGCATTGCTATATTCCAGAGATTTTGCAATCACACATTTGTGAAAGCACAGACTGAGTCCAGATTGTTTTGTGATTCAAGGGTGTTTATTTCTGTGCAAATAAGTGCAAGGGGGTGGTGCAATGGGCTGGGGTGATGGTGGAGGAATGTCCATGGCAGAGTCCAGTCTCTTGGTCTCACAGGTGCATTGTCCAATGGGGCATAAGAAGTGGAGCAGTGGAAGTTTAAGGTGGACAGGGTGACAAAGTGGGACAGAAGGGTGACATTCAGGAGGGTCTTATTTCCTGGTGGGGGTCTTGGCAATGTTCTCTGTCTTGTTCCTAGATCTCAGGGACCGTTTGCGGAGTGGTTCTCCTTCTGCAGGGGGTGGGGTGCTGGTGGCCTGTTGGTCCTGTGGCGGTGCCTCCTGTCCACTAGCGCCAGTGGAGGTGGAGGGCTGTTCATCTTCCAGGCTAGTGTCAGGGGCCCGTTTGTGTGCCACTGTGTCCCTCATGGTGTTGACAAGGTCTGCCAGCACCCCTGCAATGGTGACCAGGGTGGTGTTAATGGACTTCAAGTCCTCCCTGATCCCCAGGTAGTGTTCCTCCTGCAGACGCTGGGTCTCATGAACCTTGGCCAGTACCATGCCCAGGGTCTCCTGGGAATGGTGGTAAGCTCCCATGATATTGGAGAGTGCCTCGTGGGGTGTCGGATTCCTGGGCCTGTCCTCCCCCTGTCGCACAGCAGTCCTCCCAGCTTCCCTATTATCCTGTGCCTCTGTCCCCTGAACCGTGTGCCCACTGCCACTGACCCCAGGTCCCTGAGTTTCTTGGGTTGGTGGGTTTGCCTGGGGTCCCTGTAGTGGTGGACACACTGCTGATTGACGTGTCCTGGGGACAGAGGGATGGGCCCGCTAGGTGGGTGCTGTGGTGGTTTTTCTTGAGGGGGAGGTTCATTGGTTGTTTATGACAGTTGCAGGGGAACCGACTGTCCCGAGGTCCCTGATGGGCCAGGCTGGTCATCTTGATCCAGGCGTGCAGAGCTGCTATTGTCACTGTGGGCCTCTTCTGTGGGGGGACTGGATATGTCTGGCACCTCCTGTCCGGTGACATTGGGTAGGGGTCCTGTTGGGATGTAAATGCATAGTTTTAGTATCTGCGTGTGCCATCTTGTGCATTGGGTGAGGTACCCTCTACTCCTGTGCTTGCATAATTGTGTTTGACCTTTTGTGATAGTTGTTTTGGGGTCTGTGTAGGTTTCTGCACTGGACATGCTTTGGTGACGGTGGTCCATGCATTGGTGTGACAAGCAGGCCTTGGGATTGGGATGTGTGGGTTGTGATAGTGGGGTATCTGTGGGGTGTTGGGGTGATGGGTGTGAGGGCAGGGGTTGGAGTTTGTGATGGCAGGGAGGGTGGGGGGGATAAAGTAGTTAAGATATGACTTACCTGAGTCCAGTCCTCCTGCTACTCCTGCAAGGCCCTAAGGATGCATTATTGCCAAGACTTGCTCCTCCCATGTTGTTAGTTGTGGAGAAGGAGGTGGGGGTCCACCGCCAGTCCTCTGTACAGCAATCTGGTGTCTGGATACCATAGAACGTACCTTCCCCCGTAGGTCGTTCCATGTCTTCCTGATGTCATCCCTTGTTCTTGGATGCTGTCCCACTGTGTTGACCCTGTCGACAATTCTCCGCCATAGCTCCATCTTCTTGGCAATGGAGGTCTGCTGCACCTGTGATCTGAATAGCTGTGGCTCTACCCAGATAATGTCCTCCACCATGACCCTGAGCTCCTCCTCAGAAAACCTGGGGTGTCTTTGAGGTGCCATGATGTGGTGTGGGTGATGTCTGAGGTGCTGTCTGTTGTGATGTGTGGGGTTTGTGTTGGTGTGTGTTGTTTGAGGTGCGTGGATGTTGTATAAGTGATGGTGTTGTGTGTCTGTGGATGCTGGTGTTGTGTTTGCCAATCTCTCTCTCTCTGCTTCTTCCAGAAAAATCGTTGTAAGGGTTTGTGGGTAATGTGGGTGGGTGTTTTATGGTGGTGTGGGTGTGGTGTGTGTATGTGTGTCAGGTGTGTGTATTTGGAATTGTTCAATTTGGTTGTGTTTTGTAAATGTGTGTGTATTTTGAGCGCAGCAGTGTGTACTGCCAATGGATTACTGCGGTTGAAAGACCGCCGCGTTGATTAGTGGGTCGTGATACTGTGGGCGTATTCTTGTTGGCGTGATGGTGTGGGTTTTGGTATCGCCAGTTTATCACTGACCTTTGGTGTGGCGGACTTCCGTGAGTGTCTGGATTGTGGCAGATTCCGAGATCTGGGTCGTAATACCTGTAGCGATATTCCGCCGCCGCAATGGTATGTTGGCGGTCTTCAGCACGGCGGAAAGCGGGATATACCGGCAGGGTTGTAATGAGGACCATAGTGCCCTGTTTGCTAAGACCTCTGTACTGGGTTCTTGTTGTAGTGGAATGTCTAAAATTGGTATAGCCACTAAAACTTCTTTCCATGTTGACGAATGGTGTTGTTGTGGTTTGTGATTGAGTAACTTGTATGGTTCGATTTGGTTATTTGGTGATTAGTTATTAAAGCAGTAAATTTCAACAGGCAGGACTAGCCACAAAGATCTCTCTCCAGGGTAATGACTGACTGTAGTAGTTATAGCAAGCCCTGTGCTGAATATTTGTCATCCTTCGTCTTTCATTATTTAAAAACAAAATGGTGGCTTTTATAAACACAGTGGAACTGAAATGTAACACACCCCCTTCCTCCCTTCCTCAGAAGTGAAAAAACAAGGACATGAAGAACAAGAGAAACAGTGATTTTAAAACATAACCAAGAAAACAAATGGAATGTCATAATAGAAAGCAGAACCTCCACTGCACCAACATCATGCAGTCATCAAACCTTTTTAGGCAACAACACATCTCTTCTGCTTTTCAGCATTTGTGACACTTAAATGTCATAACCAGCTTTCCCTCCAAGTAAACTCTTTAAACAACCTCACTGCAGATTTTTCTCCACTATCTAGCTCCAAATCATCACACTTTGTAACTTTCCTCAAATTATACCTTTTTCTATCTTCCAGAACAACATAATGATTCTTCATATGTATTCCTCACTTAGGAGTGGACTAAAAGGACAAACTCTTCTTGGCACCTGTTGCCACTTTTACCTTGATAAAAGCAACTGAGAAAACACTGTCCCTAATCCATGCATTCTCATATCAATAATAATAGTAATACGGGTGCGCCCACTCAAATGGTTTTGCCTTCCACAGCACCAATAATACATTTTGTTTATGTCATCAAAAGCCAGTCGATAGCCTTCTGTTGGAAAATGGATTATTGATAAGGGCAGGTAGGTACCTACACTTAGCAATAGGCCACAAACCTCCACTAGGTCCATTCTAGATCTCAATAAATTAATTCTGGCTCAACCCTTGGTAGCTTGGCCACAAGGACCACTGCCTGCTCTGAAAAAATGTTTTCGGGGCCATTCACAAAGGTGAAGGGGTCCCATCCCTTTTGCAAATGGGTTACCACCAGTGTGACACTGGTGGTAACTGCGAATTGCTTTGCGACTGCGTTCGCGGTCACAAAGCAATTCTGCATTACGCTGCGAATCGCAAATAGGAAGGGGAACACCCCTTCCTATTTGCGACTCGCATTCCCATTTTGCGAGTCGGTAACCAGGTTACCGACTCGCAAAATGGGAATGGGCATCGTGATGTGCTTTTTGCATGTCACAAACAGCGCAATTTGCTGTTTGCGCCATGCAAAAAGTTTGCTACATCTGGCCATTAATATCAACAAAACAGTAAATAGGTAAAACATAAAACACAATGAACATCCCACACCAATTTATTAAACTAGATTATACTTTTAGCTTTAAAATGACACCAAAATGACAAACAAACAAGGGGAAACGGAGACATTAATTTTTAACGATTAAGGGGCTCATTACTACTTTGGCAGTCATTTGGCAAAACTGCTGGGGTGGTGGCCGCCAAACGACTGCCATGTTGGTGGTAATCTGACTGGAATATTAATAGTTACAATGTGACAGCCAACAAAAAACAGCCAGATTCCCAAAACCACCAGGACACTGGAGGATGGAAAAGAGAGTGTTCCAGCACAGCCAGCCCAACAAAACTCCATCAGATTACAGTCCACAAATAACAACATCAGTTGTCCCATGGCTGAAAAACATTGTTGGTGCGAACCACAGCGGTCTCACCTCACTATTGTCAGAACTCTACACCACATTGGATAGGTTGAATACCCCACACCTGATACACATCCACACACTCGACACACCTACTCACTGCACTATATAACATACCTACACAACCCACAATCCTTACATACAACCACAAACAATCAACATCCCAGATAGATCAAAATAGCAAGAATAGGCACTCATTGACACTTCACTATGCACATATCACAAACCTGCATAATATACCTAACACAAACATCAGTACCACACACAATCCACAACACCCGACACACACACACATCATAGCAGCTACACCTCACAATTTTCCAAACTCTGCACCCATTCACTTAGCACACAACCACACCTTCTGCACAACCACTACAATGGCCCCACAAAAACACCCATGTTTCACTGATGAGGAGTTGAGGGTCATGGTGGATGATATTGTAAGGGTAGAGTCACACACCTGTTCAGAGCACAGGTACAATAAACATCTATTGCCAGGAAAATGGAGTTGTGGCAAAGGATAGTCAACAGGGTCAATTCTGTAGGCAGTTATCCATGTACAAGGGAGAACATCAAGAAGAGGTGGAACGACATCAGGGAGAAGGTCCATTCCATGGCTTCCAGGCACAAGCTCACAGTACTGAAGACTGGGGGTGGGCCCCTATCCCTTCCCCCACGGTTCCCATCTTGGGAGGAGAAGGTCTTAAACATCCTGTATCCTGAGGGCCTGACAGGAATACCTGGGGAGTGGAGTCCGGCAGGTACCAACATCATTCACGTCACACAACTGTCTTGTCCTTCATGCTCCTTCACCACCTATGCCCACCCCAATTAACACTCCATCCACTTCAACTCTCTCCTAATCACCTACTACCCCTCCCAGCCATGCCACATGTCCACTAAACACATGTAGCCCCACAGCCCTTGGAAATGGCACATGAAGCACTGGCAGAATGAAAAATCCCAACATATTCAACACCAGTACACTGCACCAAATGTTACTTCTCATGAATGTCTTACCAATATCCAATCTAATCCATCTCGATTGTGCTAGTGTGGAACAGTACATGGCGAAGACAGCAATGCACAATGGCTCACACACACTAACATCCCAAGCAAAACACAGCTATAGCTGAGTGCCCATATATAATGGTCACAGATCAAAGATCCTAAGCTACAAATATACTCACCTGGTTTGGAAAGTCAGTTGGCTGAGTGGATGCACATGCAGTACAAGATACTGGTCAATGTCCATTGTAAACTCATACTGTCTTCCTACAAGGACACCAATGTGCACTCTACAGCTCTTATGTTTGCCAGCAATCATGCCAGACAATTCACTGGGCAACAGAGGTGAACAGCCATGTCAATTATCAGACAATATCAGATGCCAACAGCTGTACTATCACTACCAACATATTTTTCCAGCATAAAACATGGTGTATGGAATTGGAGTTACAGAGTTTTATATAGTACCAAGTTACATAGTGCATCAGCTGTCAATGTCATTGTTGGGGATCATGTCAAGGCACTGCCTGCATCTCACACAACGGCTGCAATACCCCCATTGTAACCTGAACTCTGTGTTCCACTCCCTCAACAGGTAACCTTGCCATTGTCAGCATTGAGAGGATACCAGAGACTGACACTATCCCTCTAGATGAAGGCCCAGTGAAGACAACACCCCTGGATATCTGGACACTGACAAAGAACCTGGCCCATCTGGGACACCTGGTCAGTCAACAACTGTCAGCCTCACCCTGCCCACATAAACTCCTCCCAGCCCTGTTGCTTGTACATCACAGGCAACCATTCTCCCCCAACCTGTGTTCCAAGGCCTTTTTCATCCATTGTGTGCCCAACAGTATAGGTACCTGAGTCTCACCTTGCCACCCCTGACAATGATGGACCTGCAACCACTGGACCTGGGCACACTGTGCCAGGGGCACAGTCACGTCGGTGCAGGGTGTCTGAGAGGGATACTGTGGGCCAAAGAATAGGGTCTCAAAGGGACACAACTGTCCAGGAAACCATCTCCCAAGTCTTGGGAACCTACCAAAGTTCCCAATGCATGATGGGCCAAGTTATCACCATGTTGGGGGAAATCTAAAAGATGCAGAGTGACTACCACCAGGAATTCATGTACCAGTGGCAGACACAAAATGCCCACTTGGCTTTCATTGCAGGGGTGCTGAGAGACTTGAATACCACACTGAGTAGGTCCTGTACCCAACATCTGGCCTCTAACAATGATACATCAGGCCCTCCTGTATCTGCGGCTGCTAGTGCAATGGAGGTTCTGCAGGGCATGCCTCAGTCACACCACCCTCAGTAGCCGAAGAAACCCCCCACCGCAAATGTGGACGTCCACCCAGAGATCCAGCAGGAGCAGATGCCAAGACCAAACCCACTGCTGGGAAATAAACCTCTACTGAACTGTTCCTCTTGTGTGCCACAGATATGCCCTGTTGACTGTTCTGTAACCAATCTTCATTTTCCTATGGTACAAGGACACTGGACCTGTGTTCCCAAATGATGTAGCAGCTACCCTGATGATGTCATCCACCATGACTAAACCTATCATCATTTTTTTTGTGTGTTTAACGTTTATGGTCACATATGTTTTTGTATTTCCACAATAAATCACATTTTAACACAGGTCCTGTCCATGTCTCATTTATCAAACATGTACAATAGTTAGGCATGCCAACTCTAGACTGATCATGTCCCTTTGTATTGTACACCCATTGTTATGGACCCCACACATCAACTTCATCAGCAGGAGTCTCATAACAGTGGGATTTAGCAAGACAAATACCAAATAGATTGTAAACTACAACTACACATAATCAATGAAATATATGTGAACAGCACAAACAGCATGACTGAGAGTATCATCAGGATGGCTGCTAAGGTTGAACTAAACTCCATGATACAGAAGTTAGGGTCCTGCCACTCTGCCAACAAGGTAGCAGGCACACAGATTGTTTCTTTGTATCACCTGGCAAAGCCTTATTACATACCCATACTATAGCTTCCAAATATGTATATCCCATGGTATAGACAGAGATCAATACGGATCTACCCATATCTGTAAACTTTCACTTGCATTGGTCACATACCTGTAGGCTTATCACTCACCTACGTCAGTCCACAGTGACATGCACATTGGCCTGCAAAGTAGGAACACACTGACAGCTAGATTCAAGGTAGGATATATAAAATTGTTACCATTGTGCAGGGAGAGGCTGTGGTACTGCATTTACACATGACTCAGACACATATTCAGACACAAATGACAGCTTTTAACAAACTCATGTCCCCTTCAGGTGACCTTAATGGGAAAACACTTTTCCACCCCAGTGTCCTGACAGTTTACCAATGTCAGTGACACTCCACAGAATCAAGACTCAAAGTAGCTGGTATCAGCCATGTTCACTTCTCATGTCTGTCTGCAATCCCCATCTGTTCCTGACACTGTCTGTTCTTTGCCAAGGTTGATCAGCCAAACAGGATCTAGACAAATCTCTGTTTGTAAGAGAAGATGAATGGGACAAAGCAGAATACACTCCTCAAATCAGAGAAGTCATGTCCAGAAGTGTAATTTTGCATCTGCTATATCAACACATGAGACTGTAGACCACTGTGTTCTGTACACAATACAAAGTACAGTTAGCATGCACAACTCACCCATAGGCATTGGAGCTATCTACAACCCCACAGATGATGCAATATAGGAGGTGACATGCTACCCATGTACTTCAGATTGCAAATGTGAACCACATTATGTCTACTTCACATACCTTTTAGTTAGTTGAAGTACTGATTAACAAAATCTGCCCTAGAGTCTCCTGCTTCATCTTCCTCTAGCTCTACATCACTTGGCGAATCTGGATTTGGCAAAATTGTGGAGCATGCAGCAGGCAACTATTATCTGGCATAGCTTGTTGGGTGAGTAGAGGAGGGCTCCTCCTGATCTGTCCAACCACCTAAATCTTGCCTTCAGGAGCCCAAAAGTCCACTCAATGACACGCCTTGTCCTTCTGTGAACCTCATTGTAGCGGACTTCCCCTGGCATGGTTTGATACCTCACTGATGTCAAGAACCGAGGACGGTTTGGATTGCCAGAGTCACCTGTGAACAAATTGGTAGAACAACACACATAGATATGTGGGACATCAAACATTGTGATGGCAGGAGACATACATTGCAAACACATAATTGAGTTGTAACTTACAAACCAGCCAGGCCCTCTTTGTGTGGAGTCGTGTCACCAGCAATGGGACTTTGCTGTTCCCCATGATGAAGGAATCATGGAGTGATCCTGGATACTTATTGGCACTAACTTGTGAAATGTACTGGTCTGCCACACACACCACCTGAACGTTTTTGGAGTGGTTGTTTTTCCTGTTCCTATACACCTGTTCATTGGCACTGAGGGGAACCAAGGCTACATGGGTGCCATCTATGGCTCCAACCATATGTGGAATATGTCCCATGGCATAAAACTCTGCCTTCACACATACCAAATCCGCACATTTAGGAAACCTGATGTAGCTGTCCAGGTTTTTCAACAATGCACAGTACATCCCTCAAAACCAGACTGAACATGGGATGAGACATTCCTACAGTTAGGGCCACTGTATTCTGAAAGGACCAAGTGGCCAGTAATGGTGGAGCCGACGAGACTTGAATGATGGTAGGTATGCTATAGGGATTGTGAAGGGCAGGCATCAGATCGGGCTCCAATTGACCACAAAGATCCATGATAATGATGATTCAGCGGATATGTCTGGATACAATGTCACTCCTCCATAGTGTGCAGGTGTACTAGTGGACGGTACACTGGTGGTTGTCGTCCTCTCTTCATGGCATAAACACTTTGTGAACAAATTACAAAATAGTATGTGACATGCAGCATGCAGACATCTTGTAAAGTCAGATACACAACTCACACATATCTGCTGTCGAACTCAATTACAAACTCAGATTTCTACAGTGCAGCACATAGGCATGAACCAGAGGACACCCCCTGTTTAGTGCACATTTCCCCAGTTAACTATTGAACTACACATACAGATTCATCTGTTACTGTACATGATTGTAAGTCCAACCAATTTGACATGTCTTGTGCATATTGTTACACATTATCAATCTTTTCAAAGCATATGGAACATCCAAGTAGGTGTACATTGCTATCACCACATGTCCTCCAGTAACACAGCATTTACTGTACTGACACACAATTGACAACTAAGCATGAAGGCAGTACTTACAGAATTATCTGTGGTATAGTTAATGGGACAGATGATAAAACTCTTCCATACAAGTAATGCACTTAAAATGGCAGCCACCTGACTTAGTGTACTGGACACATGGAAGTGACCTAAGGCTGCTGGCGGAAGTTGTCATGGCGGTAGGCAGTCACAACAGCAGTGTAAATTGCCACTGGAAGACATTGCTGCCTTTGGCGGACTTGGGCCAATGGCAATGCCTGCCGGCAGTGACAGTCATGTATATGGCGGATGTGACCACCATCTTCTGCAGCATTGCTCACTTGACTCCTGACACTGCTGCCAACAAGAACTCCACTACCTCCACTACCTGTGTACTGTTTCTTGGACCTATCATGCCACATCCTGCAGGTGATCGGGCCCCAATCCTTACCCCTGAGGAGCTGGAATAGCTAGTGGAGTAGGTCCTACCCCTGTATGAACAGCTAAATGGTGCACCAGAGGAACAGCTGAGTCCAATGCAATACCAATGTGTGTTAGGTATGGTGAATGATGGTGTATCTGAAATGTGAATTAGTGAAGGTGTTGATGCAGGCAGATGATAAATGTGTGTGAGTAGAGGATGGGAATGATTGCCTACTTACTGTCACTGTAGTGTACTGTCCACCACTATTGTTATGTTGCATGTGGACATGACTTTCTTCTTTTGTCTGTGTCATCCATGTAGGTCAACACCCATCAGAAGGGAATTTGGCATGCCATCGCCAAGCAAGTGTGGACCCTAGTGGTCCACAGCCGGCAGAGCACCCACTGTAGGAAGCGGTGGGAGGACCTGAGACGTTGGGCCCGGAAGACCACAGAGTTCCAGCTGGGGATGTCCTCCCAACAAGGGAAGGGTGCCTTTTGGATCTTGACCCCCCTAATGGCCCGCATTTTGGCGGTGACCTACACTGAGGTGGATGGGCATTTGAGGGCAGCACAGCAGCCACAAGGGGGTAAGTACTGACAGAACTCATGAACTTGCCGCTGATAGTTTAGTGTATGATGTCTAAGTATTGCAGCTGTGACGATGTGGTAAGTGCTACAGGTATGGTGACTAATAGGAAAACAAGGTACTATAGTTGCCAACATACATACACAGATGTGGCCATTGTATTGTGAATGGGAACATGTTGTTCCTCTTTGTATACCAAATAGTATGACTGCATGTGGAGATGCACGTGTGAATGTGTCATATGTATGACTCTACTCAGCCATGCATATTGGTAACCTTCTGTGTCATCCTTCCCACCTAGTGTTCCTGGACCCTTCATGTGAGGCTGTCATCCCAACCAGTTTTTTTGTATGGCTACATTCCCTATGAGGTTTGAGGAGGTGTCCCCATTGTCATGTCAGATTCATACTTTGGGAAATGTGAAATTTGATAAGGATGGATATCCTATAAAGTGAATATCATGGTGACAATAAGACATTGACATTTCATGGTATTACAATGACATGTGGACATATACCTTTCACCCAAATGTATTTGGTGTAGAGAAGGTAAATGACTAGGCTGCTGATTACTTAGCCCATGTTTTCATGCTACATAGGGCAATACCATACCTAGTGCAACATATGCTATTTGCTGCTTACATCATGTGTCAATTGATACTTCGTGCCTGATTGAATGTTGAAGCTTCTATTTTCCCAGACTTACCTTAGCAAATCTGAGGCTGTTTGGACAGCGGTGGGTATGGCTCTGCACATTTCTGCCTGACAAAGTGGTGTAGTAGTTGTCACATTTGACATACACCTATTGGTGTTGTGGGATATGTTGTCATTCACTTTGTTTGACTCTAGGTGTTTGTGTCAGTCATGGGTATATAACAAATCAGTTGTGTAAGTGTTAGTACTGGGCTAAAGTAGTAGGAATCAAATGTCTGGACAGTTAGTGATGTAGGTGTTCAGATGTTGTCATGTTGAGGTTTCTAATTAGCATGTATGGTGGGATTCTATGAGCCCTTCATGCACATTGTTTGGTGTCCATTGTATTGTTGGTGTTACTATGCTCCTTGTGGTTGTCTGTGGATGTATCCTGTGTGCTAGGTAGGCCCCTATTGTAGTGCATAGAATTGTTGTCTATGTGACAATGTATCAGAGTAGTGCAGAAACTCCTAAAGTATATTTTCCTAGTATTTAGATAGATGTTTCAATGACATGCTATGTCATTTTGTGACGCGCATTGTATGGGAATGCCACATGCAGTGTCTTTATCTGAGGTGTCTGCCATTGTATAAGTCTGTACAGAATGATCAGATAGGCATGTGATTAGAGATCAACATGCTGTGTCGTATTTGAAGTGAGATAAGTTTACTTTCATGGAACATGACTACTGGTGATGGACTGGGCAGGTGTGAGTAGGGGTAGGCATGATATTGTGTTATCAGTCAACTGCATTGCCTTAGACTGATTTAATGATGAACAGTAATGATCTGTATGGGGATAGATTTGTAGCCAATCCATCTAGTGGATGCTGCATTTGAGTTACATCTGAATTGATGGGATGGTGATGTAGTGGTCAAATGGTTGGCTAATGTTGTGGGTGAGACTATGTTCATATGGGAAAGTTGGAAGTATTGTGTTGTCACATGATGTGGGCAGTGAATGGTTTCTATCTGGGGCTTTATATGACAAAGATGAATTGCTACTGTTGTGAATGTTGTAATGTATGTGTGTGTGAAGAATGTGATGACCCTCTCTCTCTATCTCTTTCTGTGCATCAGCATTGGCAGGCAAAGGAGACAGAGAACAGCTGAGTGGGGAAGCTGCCGGCCATGGGACCCATAGTGCTTAGACCACCAAAGGACCCCGTGGCCCAGAGGGTGAGGGGAGTGCCACGGGGAGACAGGATCCACATCTTCATCATCAGAATCCTCCTCCAGTGGACACTCCCTGGCAGTGGCAGACCCACATGGGACCGCACCACCCCAGCACCATCTCTGTCCACCACCTCCCTTACTACCTACACCCTCCCTGTAGCTCCCCACCCAGTAAGCCATGCCTGCTTTCCAAGAGGGTGGGCGGCTCCTTTGCCACAGGCACCTCTGCCCCTGCCCCTGTCAGCCCTGCTGCCCTCTGTAAGGATGCTATGTACCTCCTGAGGTCAATCTCTGTGGGTCAGTCGACCATCGTGAATGCCACCCAGGGACTGGCAACTCAGACACAATAGAGCAATGCATTCCTGGAGGGCATTCACGGTGCACTGCCTAGCCTACAGAAATCCTTTCAGGCTCTGGCCTCCTCACTGATGGCAGCCAGTCATCCTTTGTCTTCCGTTCCCTCTCCATCGTCCTGTTCCCAATCCCAAACCCCTCTTCCACAACCCATCCAAAGCAACAGACAGACAAGCATGCATCCACCTCAACATCCAAGGATAGCTCAGTCAAGCAAGCACCACAAGACACACCACCAGCATACACACAAGTAACTTGCGCACACATCAACAGTCACAATCTGCCCTGACACCTCCAAAGCCCCCAGCATCACAGACACACCTACAGACACCACACCAACATTCACAGATCCAGCCACTAGACCTATCTTGCCCACAGATATCACTACAGCACACCCTCAGACCTCCTCCCCAGTCACCACACCCGCAGACATTACAACCACTGACAATCCTACATCCAGCACATTGACCACACCTGCAGTCACCAACCCAACAGTCGCCCACCCACGCACCACGGCATCCCCCAGCACCTCCACCCCCCTCACTCCTGCACACATAAACACCCTCACTAACGCACCCAACAGACAGCCACTACCTACAAGCATACCTCTTACACACACACAACCAAAATGACACATCAGACAACCTCACCCTCCACTCCCAACCTTCCTTCTGATGACCGTCCCAGTGTGTCAAAAAGTATTCCTTTCATGTTTTGACCTTTTCCCTTCTCCTCTTCCCCACGTGAGAACCCTAAAGGCTCTGTTTCACTCCCCAGGCCCGTCCCACCTCCAAGGCCTCCCTAGTCCCTGGCAAGTACCCATGCCCCTCACCCTGCCAAGACATCTGCCCCTTCCAAGAGATCCTAACCGTCGCCTAAGCATAGTCCTAAGCTCCCCTCCCAAGAGAAATCGCAAAGGACCCCCTTCCCAAGCCGAAACCCAGCCCCCTGCTCTGCCCCCCCAATCTCAGAGTGCCTGCCTGCCCCATTGATGCCCCTTCCTGTGGAGGTTACATGGCAGTTATGAGTCTAGTTTGGTGCACCAAGATGTGAATCAAGTGTATGATGCACTATTTAAAATTGGAATGGCCTGTGGCCTTGGACATTTTTATATTTTCTTCCAAATTTTAATACATATGTGGACCAACCAGTTGTTGGTTTCGATGTTACATATTTGTCCTGGATTTCCTTACTTAGGGCATATTTGAAAATGGCTGACATTGTTTATGTGTGACTATTTATGTGTAAGTGGCGCTTGTGTTACCTGTTTTGTCTGGGCAGCATTTGAGATTGTGTGCAGTGCATTTGTCCCCCAATACTCCGTGTGTGTTGATGGCCATGTGTATGTTGGGGGCATGTTGTTGTCATGATATTGAGTACTTTTTGTGTTGACATGTGTTTGTTGCAGTATTGTGTGGCTTTGTGTGCTTTTACTGTGTGCCTCTGTATGTTTGGCTAATGGTATGTCAGACATGTTGTGGACACCTCGCTCCCTGAGGCTGCAGGAAATAGAGGAGGTACAGTTGCTGTCCAAAATGTCCTTCCCTCCTTTGAAGTTCAGTTTGGCTGGTCTCTCCCATCCTGTTCTACCATCTGCTGAGGCAGATCTCCTCCCACCAGATACTTCCTTTGTTTCAGCTCAGGTCACTTCACACCTCATCAAGGCTACCTGGCTCAGGCTGCCAGAGGCTGACCAATCAGAGGAGGGCACTACAAGGCTGAAGTTGATCACTTTTAGCAAGGGTTTTAAACAACCTCCTTCCCTGTTCAAGTTATATTAACTTCAAGAGTGGCAAGTTGTTAGAATTATCATAACTTTTTATTTGATACTAAATCTGCTATACTTAGCTCCTTCCTATGGAGCAAAAGACTTTATTATTTTAAAATAAAGCCTTTACATATAAGTCTATGGAGCCCATTCACTACAGTGGGGAAATACAAATTTGGCTATTTTGCCCTCATCAGGGCTTATAAACCATCTTTTATAAAGTCCTTGCTTATTGTTACACTGCACCCAGCCATGGGGGCATTTAGGGCACACCTTAGATGTGACTTATATGTAGAAAAAAGGTAGCTTAAGACTTTGGAAGTACTTCTAATTCTAAAGTTGAATTTGGGGTTAACGTTAACTTAAGAGCAGCCATCAAGGCAGGCCTGCTTTTAAAATGACACTGGGAACCACAGCAGTGCACCTTTGGTAGTACTATCAATGCTGGGGTCCCTAAAACTACATGCCCTACAATATACTAGGGACTTATAGGTAGGTTGGTACAGCCAATTATAATAAGCCGATTTTGCATACACTATTGTACTTAGATCAAAAGCCCTGGGACTGGTTAGCAGTGCCCAGTGCACCAGCAGAGTCAGAAAATCACCGGTATGAGTGAAAAATTGAGGCATAAAGTGAGGGGGCTTCTGCAGTCAGCTTTGTTTTCCCACAGCTTCTAACTGTTCAAACTCTGCCACCTTTTCCTCAGTGGCAATATGTGATCAGGAAAATGATCAATGCATTTTTCATTGTATTCTGCTAATCTGAGCAATGAACATAGTTTGTCCTTTTTCCTAGGACTCAATACGTTCTCCTTTGCCTCCAAGAACCTTGTTTTAGGTCTAATCCCTTCATTAGTCAGAGTGTGCCCTAAGTGAACCAACTCACCCATGTCAAAATTGCTGTTTAGAGTGCTAATCATCAAGCCTGCCTTTTCCAAAATGGTAAGTAATTTCTTAAAACTATATTATGTTCATCACTGTTGGCACACCAAATTCAACAGGTCATTTTGGAGAAATATCATGCTCTGAATCCTTCAAAGCAACTTCTGCTTCAGCCATTCAGAAATTGCTGATTCAGAATATAACGCAAGAGCATAAGAATTAACTGAAAAGCTCTCTCCAGGGAGACAAGTGAGGTCAAAAGTTTGGACTCTGAACGCAACTTGACCTGGCAATATTGTGGAAAAGTAATAGGCACCTTTGACACTACCTATAATTTCATTTATGTTCAGAAAAAGATGCTGGTCGGCCCAGGTACCTCCAATGTTGTCCCCCAAATCCACATATTTTCTTATTGTATTGTTGCTCTTACAAGAAATTTTACCCGGCATCACTCTGAAGTCTCAAATTACTCAATTACCTTCTCCTTGCCCAATACGACCAATTCGTTTTGTAGGAGTTTTGTCAATGTTTATGGCATACTTCACATCTTACGTCCCTTAGATACGGGTCAGCACTACCTGATGACTGAAATCCTTCAAACTACCCAGCTGCTCACCAAACAATTTGTGAAATGATTGTTCTAATCTGGTCACCTCCCATTGTAGCGTTACTAGAACCTGTTCTGGATTGATAGGATCTGAGGTGCTCCATATGGCTCGTTGTTACCTTCAGCCTTAGAAGATTTTTCCACTCTCAGCCACATACACATTTGCCTCAGAAGGTCTGTCCTTAGCTTCCTGTGCACTCTGGACATAACAACGTGGGCAATTTCACTCCACAATACACCTTGGGTTTCAGTGTCTGATGCACAAAATTCATTCCTATCTGCTTTCACCCATGTGTCCTTATCAAATAAAATATAAGGTGAAAA
This sequence comes from Pleurodeles waltl, assembly GCF_031143425.1. NCBI lineage: Eukaryota > Metazoa > Chordata > Amphibia > Caudata > Salamandridae > Pleurodeles > Pleurodeles waltl. Next base: position 1,767,116,922 of record NC_090440.1, read on the forward strand.
GGAATCTGCCACATGGAAATACGTATCACACACATTTTCATAAAACATTTAAGAGGGTGATAGAGTTTGTTAACCACACCAATCAGTTTTAAAAGGATGTCGTTTGTGTTCTTTTAAACAAAGGTAGGCCTACCACCATGGCTCATGAATAACAACAAGAAAAACAATATGAAGTGGAAGTGGAAACTGATATCTCAGGGTGTAAAGGTGAGGACGAGACATGCACGGCCACAAGACAAGGCACTGCAAGAATGAAAGAGGTGCTGGACCAACAATCTAGTAGGAGGTTGAAGAAAGGACAGAAACTGGCCCCAGATTCTCTCCTTCTTTTGGGGATCAGAGAATGTGAAGGTTCCTGGAAGGGTTCTAGTTACTGACCTATAATACTCGCCTGTAGTGTGTCTAGGATCAGTTAAAGAGGAACAAATATTCTCCAGCCAATTCACTGAATGCCTCTGCTGTCCGAAACGTCTTGCAGTCCTGGCATTGGGAAGTGTGTGGCAGTTAGTACTCTCAGCCCTAAACATAAAGTCCAAAGGGATACAGCATTGAGAAGTAGGAGGAAGGCAGATTTCACCGCCAAATGCTGTCCCTGTCAGCTACACGTTTTCTAAATGGCATTATGTGCATGCCCTTCTGCTTATGCAATGATTGAGCTGTACCTGTGACTGAAGACGTATGGGAACCAAGATACATAGCTATGTAGATGCAATTGCAAGTGTCCTGGAAAGTTCAGTGACAAACTTATCCAGGAGCTAGGGACAATCTGGCTTGTGGGTGGCTACGTCACGTTTCAGGAGGAGTTTCAAGTGGAGGCAAGATAAGTTGGTGCTTTGAAGCATTTCCTTAAATGCCACCCCAATGTCTCCTGAAACAATCAATGTTTTGCATGAGTGGTTTATAGCTTCCATTCATTGTTGTTAAGGAGGAATTGGCTATTGATGTAAGGTGTTGCCAATTGTAGTTGTTTATAATTACTTTTAGGGACTATCATTGAGGTGGATGGAGGAGCAAGCTTTGACTCTATACCACACAGACACCACCATGGTTGTTATTCCTACAAGAGAGTACCACAGAGCAAGACCAATCCTGAAGCTACAGTTTTATAACGCTTGATTTGCTGCATCTGGGAAACCCTACCACTTTTATTTCTACATAGCAGTACAACACAGCAGGTGTTGCCCTGAATCTGCGGTTCCCCTCAAGCTATAACGCGCTCTGTTCAAACTCCCCAATCACTATTATTTCTACAAAGAACATTTCAGCATGTGACTGGAAATTAGTAGACATTAATAACTTCCCAAAAAATTCATCTGAAGCATATAGCGTTGAGGATAAATATATAGTTTACTTCCTACGTATGGTACAAGCTGTGGATGAGGTTGCACTGATTAAGCTCGAATCAATCACTAAACGTCACAGAACTTCCCCTTGGTTCACCTAAGAGCAGGGACGGCTCCTCCGTTACAGTGGCAGAACGTCGCCTCAGTTTTCAAAGTGCCCCCAGACACTGGCCAGAGATGAAAAACAAAATGGTGATAAATACAAAAATGGTGATAAATTTACTTTTTCAGCCTCCATCCTGAACAGCGTGTAAGGATGGGGTGGGGCTACCTAAGTGCCAGCAGCAGGGAGGAGTGGTGGACTGCCTGTGCACTTTTTAAAGTGCACATGTCCCTTTGGCTGGCTGTCTTGCAACGGGCAGCCAGACGGGCACTTTAAACCTCTCAACCCTGCTGTCTATGACAGCTGGGTTGAGAGCGGACACATGACTCCAGAGCCCTTGGGAGCACCAAGAGAGGCCACTCCCTCCAATTCTGGTTCTTCTCTCATGCTGGTTAACAGCATGAGGGCAGCACCAGGATTGGTTAAGGGAGCTGAAGCCTGCACAGAAGATGAAACCCTAAGTGAGGAGGACATCCCCTTGCAACAAGTAAGGTAAGTTATTTGTATTTTATTTATTTTATTTGTTTTATGTACCCCTCTCCTTGCACTCACACCCACTCATTTGCATGCCCCACCAATCTCAGAAGTTGTCGGGCACTTCTCCCTCAGAGGTCAACAGGAAACATCTGAACTATGGGAGGCAGAGTACTAGTGAAGGCGCGCATTTGATGTTACTTTGAAATCTTCCTGAATGAATTTAGAGCTCCATGAAACAATCCAGTAAATCTGTTAAACATTTTTTTTTCATTACCTCTCCACTTCGGCAAATCCTCAGAAAACTGCATTGTAAATAATTATTACTCTAACAGATAGTCCCATAATTACTAAGGAAAAAAGTACTTCTCAAGTTGTATGTGACAGCCTAGACATATATTTTAGAAATAAAATCCAGGTGTTAAGACTAGCTATTCAACGTGGCAATTAACTTGCAGCAGCAATGGAATTTGACTTTCCATTGTCCATTATTCTACATCCAGCGCTTGAACTGTCAAATTGTGCTCCAGATTACCTGCCAACTCTCTAGAATCACATCACTAATCGTTTTACTGCATCACCAGAGCGAGGAATAGTTGCTAAGCCTCTTAGATCTGCAAGCGTGACGCATCTAAAACAAAACAAAAAACTGGGTTGAACCCTACAATAATGAAAAACAACGGTTTTCGATGAAATGACAATTGAAGCTGATGAAGGTTCAGCTAACGCATTGATATTGCTTGACCTATCAGCTGTGTTTGATATGGCAGATCGTCGCACCTCATAGGCTTGCTTGAAAGCAGCAGGAATAAGGAAACTGGAAGTGTTTTTCATCCTTTCTTACAAGCCACTCCCAGGAAGTTAAGCTTTCTATATTCCCAGACTCAACAGTCCTTCTAAAATTTGGGGTCCTACCGGGCCAGTACTTTATCTCCACACCTATTAATGTTTAAGTCAGCCCTAGTAATTTCTCCTTTGGCTAGGAGTACACTGATGACAATCAGCTAATTGTTTACCTGCAGAGTGACTCAACCTTATGCTTCTTCTTCTGAGAGACTGTGATTCACCTAGGGATAGATGGAGAGCACTTCCTCAAACCAAACTAAATGCTGGAACAACAAAAGTCTTGATAGTGAATGTGAAATCTTGTCTCTAGATGGATGGTTATTGGCCCCTTGAAACAGGGCATCTACCAACTCCAGTTAAAGCAGTCAAGAGCCTGGGAGGTAGTCAAAATTGATTGCAAATTGTCCCTCATCCAGCAGGTGTCTACCCATAACTCTTCCTGGGCCTATCATCTTAAACTGCTCAAGAAAATTATGCACTTCGATGATGATGTAAAAAGATGGGCTCACGCTGCTATAAATGGTTCAATAGTTGATTGTGCAAAGTCACTGTATCAAGGACTACATGTATTTTTTGTACAACATGTGCATGGCATGCAGAAAACTTCTACACATCTGACAAGTGGAGCTCCCAGGATTAGCCACACCTGACCAATGTCACGCTTCCTACACTGGCTCCCTGTTAGAGAGAGTATGCATTTTAGAGCACATTGAGCCACATTTATGAATTTTTGGTGCGGGACAGCACTGCAAGTCACCTTGCGGCACTGCCCTGCGTCAAGGGAAAAGGGCAGGAGTGCACCTCATTCAAGCTATACAGTGCATTCCTGTCCTTTCCCACTGTGCTGGTGCAATTTGGGCTGTCTACCCAAATGCAGGCACCTTTGCATTATGGTGCAAAGGTGTCTGTGTTGCATGTAGGATTGTTTTTGTGCAAGGATACCTTCCTGCACAAAAACAATCCTGGGAGGCTTTTTCCTTTTTGTATGTGTGCTGCGGAATGCCCACTGCAACCCCCATGAAATGCCTTCCTTACACAGAGTAAGGCAACATCGGAATGTGCACTGCCTTGCCATGCTCTTTATCTATGAGGCCATTCAAATCCACACAAAGTAGCTATATGTGGCCTCATAGATATGGTTGCAAGGTTTGCACCTCTGTTGCATCACAGAAAGTGATGAAACAGTGGCGCAAGGGGGTCATAAATATGCCCCATTATGCAGTACAGATCATCCACTAGCTTGTTATGAAACTAGAAAGTAAGGCAGGACATTTGTGTTTTTCAGTGGTACCATAAACTGCTAATAGATTGAAAGCTGTAATTGTGTTTAATTCCTCCTTAATAACATCTAACCACTAAATGTAGTGCTCTTTACTTAATAACGTTTAATCACTAAATGTATTGCTCTATTAGAAAGTTACATAATCTAAAATAAGCTATCTTTGTATAAGCAGCCTAGCAGAAGTCCCACTGCGGTTGTCTGCCAAAATGGGAAATGCACAGACAATCGCAATATAATTCCTAGACTGTATGCAGTCTTTAGGTTTGCATGCAGCACAAGTGTATAGGCTGCAGCCTAATATCTAGTGAATGTCCTGTAGCATGGCTTCCTACATGAAGATGTTCTTCTCTGTCCAATTAACTAATGCACTGGGTTGTATACTAGTTTACACAGAAAGAAATATGTGAGAATATGAAGATCGGTATCCACGCTCCCATGATAAATGTGAGAATATGATGAGAAAATGGTACACTCATAAATCACAATATCAGCACTGAAGATTTTGTTTCCCTTACGGGCTCTACATGTAATTGTTTAACAGATACATTACTAAAATGGAAATCTATGCATGTATGATAAATAAAATATGTGGCAAACATCTTTAATTAGCAAACCAATGTAACGGAAAAACAATAATCGCGAAATCACAATATATTGCCATACCACAGGCTAACTGTCACAACATACATGTCTTAGATCATAGGTTTTAGCTGTAAATCCACAAAAGGATACTTATAAAACAGGTGTAAGACTCAAGAGAAGAGTTATTGAACCTAACATGTCCCATCCTCATCATGGTGCGGAGAGAAACACCTGGGTGGCCATTATGAGTTTGGTGGACACATGCCCGCTACGCCAGCGGTGGCGATCCAACCATGGCGGTGAACAGGCCAGCACACACCCAGTACACCGCCTGTACCACCAGTGCGGGCCGACCGCCGACGATAGCAGATGCCATTTACAGGGCAGTAGAAAGGACCTTACCACCCACCGTATTAGGGATCAGCACACTACCATGATTTCTGGGGCGGCCAACCTCCACTCAAAGTATGGAGGAAAGGAACAGTGTAAAAGGAAACATTCACCATAGGGACACAGAGGAGACTGCCAACGACATGGAGCGTGAATTGGAGATATTCTCGATGATGGTACTGGCTATCCACCTCCAGGACATACAGCGCTGACAAAGATGACAACGGTGAGTACGCCGCCTACCACGCAAGGGAGGGAAGGGGACAATTATACATGCACATGCCATACACACCCCTGACACCGACTGACACGTCCACACACAAATACACCCACAGCAACGCCCCTACCCAGAGACATGCACACGCACACTCACAATACACTCACCCACAACCAGAACACACACAACTCCCCACACACACGACACACAAAAACACCAAACAACACCAACCATAAACACATCACGCGACACATACCCAGCCACTCACAAACTGACCACAAAACCACGGCTAACACAGACACCAGGCAGAAGACGGCATACTAGACACATATACGGCACACAACCACAAGTGCCAACCACAAATACACTGGCACCATACCACTCACTCCACCCACACCATGCACAACAACTGAACACCCATCACAAACAAATACCCACACACATACCATCCACACCAACTTCCAAAACTATCACCACACACACAGCATTACACACAAAAATACAGACAGGGGCAAAATTGAAAAATAGAAGTGATGCACTCACACAAGTACAGTACACATGTGCAGATGGGAACAATGATGCACATACCTGTTCTCACGAGGCAGCCATAGTGAAACGCAGGACAACTTGATCAAAGTGCACCAACTGTGCATGTTGGCCAGATATATTAAAATTAAGTTGGCAATCATGAACTATTTACAAATGGGACCATTGGGCAGTTCAGAGGTCCATGACCATGCGGCCAAACAGGAATAACAAGGCCCCAACTTGAATGCTGACACGACCATGGTCTCCAAAGGGCAGGGGCATCAATGGGGCAGGCACCTCAGGGAGCAGGGGGAAGGGTTGGGAGTGAGGATGCAGTGCTTGTGGGGGTGTGTGTTGAGGTCCCTGTAAGGGAGGAGGGGGTGCAGGAGACAGTGAAGGACCTGGTTGTTGTTGTGTTTGCATCTCTATGTTGAGTGTGTGCATGGCTGTGGTGTGACTTGTGGTGCCTGTGTGTGGGCTTGTGTGGCATGTGTGTTGTTCTATGAGTATGCTGTTTGGCTTGTGTGCTTGGGACGGGTGAGGGGTGCTGGATGGGGGACAGGTAGTTAGAGGGGGGATGAAGGAACCAGAGACACTGGCTTCCATCAGTGAGGAGGCCAGAGCCTGGAACGATCTCTGGAGGCCAGATAAAGCACCATGAATGCCTTCAAGGTAGTCATTGCTCTGCTGCATCTGGGATGCCAGGCCCTGGATGGCGTTCTCAATGGTTGTCGGTCCCACAGAAATGGTCCTCAGGAGGTCAATAGCCTCCTCATTGAGGGCAGCAGGGTGCACTGGGAAGGGGCTGAGGTGCCTGTGGCGAAGGAGATGCCCACCCTCCTGGGTGAGTAGGCACAGGCAACTCAGTGGGGAGCTACTAGGAGGGCGGTGCTGGTACAGGTGGTGGCGGATGAAGATGCTGTTGGGGTGGTCCCAGAGGGGTTCACCATCCCACAAGGGAGCTGCCATCAGCATGTAGGACAGGCAACCACCATTTAAAGTGTAAAATGTCATTGAGTGGAATCTCTACGAGCCCTACATATCTTCCTGAACATGTCATGCACACCAGTCATACACAGCAATACATGTCATATGTGATGTGTGGCATCAGTTATCTGCATTTGTGTGTGCGTTGACATCATCTGTAATGTGTTAGTGTTGTGAAATATGTATGTTGTTCCTCCCTAGGTACTGACCCCTGCAGAAACTGAGGAATGTCTGGGTGTATCGGCCCCTAGTTGATCTGGCAACCACCAAGGTACGATACGTCATACTGACATACAGTCTGAACCGGATGACGATACATGAAATGTGTGCCCAATTGGAGCCAGATCTACTGCCAGGTCTACGTAATCCCTATGCTATTCTACCTACTGTGCCGGTACTATCTGTGCTACATTTCTTGGCCAGTGGGTCATTTCAGGCAACAGTCGTCTTGGCAGTAGGTATGTCACAGCCAATGTTCAGTAACATCTTAAGGGATGTCCTGACTGCCTTGCAAACACCTACATCAAATTTCCCCAAGCTGCAGACTTGCCCACTGTGAAATCAGTTTCCATGCCATTGCACAGATTCCACATGTGATTGGCGCCATAGATGGCACCCATATTCCCTTGATTCTTCTGAGGGTCAGTGAACAAGCGTACAGGAATAGGAAAAGTTATCACTCCATTAATGTACAGGTGGTATGTTTTGCACACGAGTACATCTCCCAAGTAATTGCCAAGTTCCCTGGATCTGTGCATGACTCTTACATTTTAAGGAAAAGCAGTGTCCCACACCTGATGGCACAACTACAAGAAGAGAGAGCCGGCTTGTGCGTGATTGAGATGTGAGTGCAGTAGCTAACAACCTGCCATTCTAACTCTTTTCCATCTACACAATGCTGACATGTGCTATGTATTCCCACTCTTCCCAGGTGATTCTGGCTATCCTAACCTGTCTTGGCTGTTGACACCAGTGAGGTATCCCAGGTTAGGGGGTGACATTCGCTACAATGAGGCACATGGCTGGACAAGAATAGTTATGGAAAGGGCTCCTGAAGGCAAGATTCTGGTGCCTGCATTTGTCAGGCGAATCCCTGTTCTAGTCCCCAAACAAGGTTTGCCAGATCCTCGTGGCCTGCTGTATGGTGCACAACTTGGCACTAAGGAGATGTGTACCCCTACTGGGAGATGAGGAACAACAGGATCCACCGGTGTCAGCTGAGGGGACAGAGGACAGTGATGAAGAAGGGGAGGATGATGTAGACTCCAGAAATCAGCTCATTCAGCTATACTTCCAATGAGTTGCTGGAACATTTAGCCTAATGTTTCCTACCACATTTCCTACATAGAGATGTGCACAATTCTAAGATTGTACAGCCAGTGCTGGAGACACAGCAGTGTGTGTGTGTGTGTGTGTGTGTGGTGCAATGTGTTTACTGTCACATACCCCTAAGTGCTTCATGTGTTTTATAACTCCCAAAGGTAGTTCACACACAGAAGTTTTGTTTTCCTGGGTGTGTTTCCTGCCTTCACATGGATGGACTGTTTGGACTACAATTGTACTAATTTTGAAAGCTGCATATGTATGTGCAAAACTGGTGTGTAGTACAAGTGACAAATGGTAATACTGGTCAGTGAATAAGTGACAGTACTCTGGCAAAGATGTTCGACTTCGGACACAATGCAGGTACATGTGTCATTGAACAAACTGTACCTAAATGTACGCAACATATCTGTTCCTCACAGGTCTTACTATGCTGGGATACCCTTTACCATGCCGTTTACAAGTAGGATTAGGACATTCCTGTTGCAAGTGTGAGGAAGCCAATTCTCAGATTTGGAATGTCACATGCCTGCAGACATTCGCCCTAGCCAATTTCTGGTACTGTTTAACATTTGACATAGAGAAAGTAATACATCACATGCATGGATTAGGAATAGAGCACAGATACTTTGGGTGTGAATGTACAACTTTAAATTAAGTGCAGCAACATAAGAGATGGTGAAATACAGGGAGTGGGCAGATGGTGGACGAAATAGTCTATTTGGTGTTCACAGATGTTGGTAGCACAGGTACAGAATCCATGGGGCCATTGGGAAATGGAGGACGGGCAGTAGGTGGTCAACAAGGTGTGTCAGTGGCACACAAGGGAGACAGGACAAGAAGGCATCACTTCCTGTTTGTGAGTTTGGTCATGGCCACAGTTTCTGAGGTATGTCTGGTTGGACGGCCATGTTTGCGAGGGGGTTCTTGGGCAGCAGAGGAAGGGGTGCTGGTGTCCTGTGAATTCCCTAGCAGGGCCACCAGTCCTCTAGTAGCAGCAGATGTGAAGGGCTGGGGTGTCTTGTGTATGGGACCTGCATGTGGGTAGAGATCTCACATAGTGATCCAGTCATATCCTGCAGCACCCCTTTGATGGAGGCCCTGGTGGCATTATGGGCCTGGCATTGCTCCATGGCCGCCTGATGCTGTTCACTTTGCAGCCACTGAATCTCCTGCAAAGTGGGCAGAACCTTGCCTAACCTGTCTTGGTTGTGCTGGTATGCTGACAGGATTTGGGAAATGGCCTCCTGGCCCGTCGATACCCTTGTTTGGCTTCCCCCTTGTCCCACAGATGGCCTCCCACTGGGCCCGGCCCCCTGTGCCTGTGACCTCGTTACAGTCACCCCAGTCCCACTTGCACCAGGACTTTCATCATCTTGCCTGGTGACAGGTGGTGACTCTGGTCTCTGAGCAGGTGGGCACACAGTGTCTAAGCCAAGGACACTGGTTTGGAGGCATTGGGCCACTGCTGTTGGTGGTGGCTGTGTAGTGGGGATCTGTCTGGTGGGCTGGGTGGGGCTTCTGGAGGGTGACTGACCAGAGGTTCCCGATTGGCCAGGCTGCTCATCCAGATCCAGACATCCTGCTGTGGTGTCATCACTGGGGCCTTCTTCTGCTGTGGGACTGGAACTTCTTGGCACCTCCTGGCAGCTGCCATGGGCAGTGTTACCTGAGGAGTAAAACAAATCAAGTTGATTGTGTCTCCTGCAGAGTGTTCAAATGTATGTTAGCTGGGTGGCAGTAGTGTTCAACAGCTTCAGGGGATATGGCATTGACAGTCAGTTAGTTGTCTATGATGGACATTGCACATATGCATTGCTTGCACACATTCGCCGAGGCATGTGTTTCCTTCTGTTTCTGTCCTCTGTCCTGTCATTGCCATTTTCCTGTCAGCATCTTCCACCAGTTAATTGTGCTTACATCCCCATACATCTACAAGCAGGACTCCCATTGGGATGGGTGCAGTGCATGGAAATAGTGGGATGGTGATAAATTATGGGACTTATTGTGTTTCAAGCATTATAGGCAGGGACTGGTGGTTGTGTGCACATTGATTGGGTAGGTGTTAGTGGGGTGCGTGGGCATTCAGGGGGTGGGTGTGGGTGGTTAATGGGGTGGGATGGATATGGGATAGGGTGTCTTGGGTTCAGTACAGGGTAAGGGGGTGACATGCCTTTCAGGTGCAGGTGGTGGGAGGGGTGTGTCATTGACTTACCAGAGTCCAGCCCTCCAGTAAGTCCAGTGAGGCAGTCAGGGTGAAGGATTGCCATGACCTTCTCCTCCTACTCGACCACTCGGGGGAGGTGTTGGGGGACCACCGCCAGTCCTCTAGATGGCAATCTAGTGTTGTGATTCCATTGCCCTGACCTTCCCCCGCATGTTGTTCCACCTCTTTCTGAAGTCTGCCCTCGTGCGTGGTTGGTTTCCTACTGCATTCACCCTGTTGACGATCCTCTACCATTGCTCCATCTTCCTGGATATGGATGTCTGCTGGATGTGTGCACCGAAGAGCTGTGACTCCACCATGATTTTTTCGGCCACCATGGGCTGCAACTTCCTGTCAGTGAAATGAGGGTGGGGGCCATAGTGCGTTGTGCGGGGAGATGTGTGCTGTGATGTGGTGTTGTTTGGCGTTGTGCAGTATGTGAGTGAGTTGGTGGCAGGTGTGGTGAAAATTGAAGGTGCAGTTGTGGGATGCGTGGTTGTGTGTTTGTGAGTTATATGTGGAGTGGGGTGTGCAAAGACGTGACTTGGGTTTAGTGGTGTCCCTTTCCAGTTGGCCGGTAGTTGTGTGGCAGCAGGTAGGAATAGCTCAGGATTGTGAGTATTGTGGGTGTGTGTTTAATAGAGGGGGGTGTGTGTGTGTGAAGTGTATGTATGTGTTTCAGGTATGGGGTTTTCAAATAGTCCAATGTGGGGCGTTGTTGTTGGTGAGGCCATTTCGTGACCGCGGCGGTCCATACCACCAATGGGCTACCAGCGTTGCAGACCGCTGTGCTGATTTGTGAATCGTATTTGGGAGGGCAGTTTAGTTTTTGCCATGGTGGTGGCGGATTCTGTTTCCCGCCATCGTTTGGCCTGGTGGGGTCAGATGCCTCGCTCTTTTCAGGCAAATTTTGCCTTTGGGGTTGTCTTGCAGCGTTAAGTTTTCTGTGTCCACAACGTTTTTTTCACAGCAGACTGCACTGCGGTTGTCGGTAATTACAACCAAAGTCGTAATGACCACCATAATGTATTGTGAGTTTAGAAGTTCACTTTGATAGTGCCTCAATGATGATAAATGTTAAATAAGGCAAACTTTATTTCAGGCCAAATAAAAGAGTTGATGAGTAAGCTTTCTAAAAGGTCGAAAAGCAAGTGAAAAAGGTGCAAAGTATATAATTGCAATGGTGAGACGGCAATAGTTTCCCATTGGACAGGATGAGCTTCTGACCAAAGCCTGAGCACCAATAATACCATTACTACAGTGAGCAAAACTGGTGCGATCCTAGAGTAAAAACTGGAAGTAAATAGAGATGAATTGCTATTAAACAAATTTAAAGGGCGTATTTTATCAAAATCGATAGTGTCTGAAGCTGCAAAAATCTACTTTTAACAAGTACACAAAGTGTGCTGAGTATGCAAGGGGGAGTAGGTGCGCAATTCCAGTAGCTGTTCTGCAATTAGCTGATAATCTCAAAACGGAATCATTGTTAGTTAACAATGAAAGAAGCTTTGCAAATTTATCAGGACAGGAGTTGACGTAACTAAGCCCATTTAAAGAGAGAAACCACATTCTTCAGTACAGTAGCAGTTGGGGCTGAAACATTTTAGAGTTACTGAAACTACGGTGAGACCAAGAACGCCATTCTAAAACACTGAAGTGGGCAATGTAGGTACCATTTCTTAACAACGAATGGCACTGAAGGACAACGGAGTGTGGAATAGCCTTGAGTTGACAAAAAATGCCAGGCTCGAAAAATAGGACTTTGAATGAAGTGTTTTCATCACAAATGTGTAGCCTAGTGGGTTAATACAAGATTATTAATGAGAGTAAGTATGTCATCTGATAAACAAGGAAATGTTTACAGCGATTTCTAAAAATGAATCAAATGAAAGTCCTGTATTTCCAAACCATTCTAAGAATTCCAGGTATCTCTATGTAGAGAATTAGAACATTTAAATGATGCAATAAATAAGTAGAGTGATGTGTGACTATTGTGTTGATGTGTGCTCAATATGCATAAGTAATACTGTATAGGTTTTAGCCCTATGAACCAGAACTCTTTGTAGGAATGTAAGGACATAAAGTGCAAAGAAAGGGACATCATTACAAATTGCTCATGGATTGCTTGTGTCCTACAAGTATGTAACAACTGTTGTAATTCAGTGATATCACTATTTTTCAACAGTTCCTGAGGGGCTGTACATTTTCTTTTACTATGATTCCTGCTGAAGAAATTATTTCTCAACAACAGATATTTTCCTTTTAAATCCCTAATAAATTGAGCAGCTTTGATTTATGAGTAAGTAAATCATGCTTGGTATGAGATTGCGCAATGTTGCAGTAACAAGTTCACATTTGGAGTTTTCCGTAGCCATGGGACTCTAAAAAAACAGCAGGTATAGTATCATCATCTGTGAGCTTCTACATACAAGAATAGCTTTTTAAGAAATGTTTTAAAAGAAGAGAGTGCAAGATTCTAAATATACCGTGCAATTCATTGATCGTCCTCCCACAATTACAAATTGCTGTCATATTTTCATCAATGTTTGAAGTTGTATTAATTGGTTTTAGATTGCATTTTGTATTTATTCAGAGTTTTTTTTTTCAGAGTCTATTTTTCGTACTGTTTTGGTAATCGTCGCATGTTTTGTAGATATCCTTGGAAAGTCAGTATCAAAACTAATAAAACTTTATGTTATCTGAATAAACTTGTAGAGCCCACATGAGGTATTGGACTGGTACATATGCTAGTCACTGAAACATATGTTTGTAGTTGCAAAAGCCCAAATATGGTTTATCGTCCTTGAGTAATACATATGCTTTCAAACCATAAAGCATTTGTTGAATAGCGTCAATGTCAGGGGGACTTGGATAACATGCTAATTAAGCAATGCAATTGAATTTCAAATGAAAGACATGTGGTACTTGTTCAGTTCCTATAGGTTCTAGAATATGGTCATTGACTTTGAGCCAGTACACCCTACCCTTATGGAAGTCTGCCCTGAGATACACAGGAGACACACCTTTTGAATCATGTTGAGATGAAAAATGTGAGTAGAGGTCCAAGTTAAAGCAAGTCCAATTCTACTAACAGTCACAAGCATTATAATCAGTACAATGAAAGTCGTCCATGGTGAAGGCACTTACATATATGACGAAGACGGATGAAAGCATTTGATAGGATGTTTCTGAGGAAGGAAAACTGTTATTAAATTAGAGTCAGCTACATGTGGAATGGGGGCTGCCAAAGCTTCAGAGACAGAATTGCAGTGTAATCAAACTCCCCACAGGCATCTACCATGAGAGAATTTAGGGGGCAGAGTAGGGTAGCACCCTCTCCATACACTGCTAATTCCCTCACAAATTACATCACTTATGACATGTTCTATGACATCATTGATAACATCGCTGCAACATCTGAAATGACATCATTGATGACAACAATGTGCATGGTGGTGGTGCGAGTGATAGTTATTTTAGGACACACATTATAGTTATTTGAGATAGCTATAATTGGGGAATTCCAGTGGTTTTGTTTGTTTAAAATAGTATGTTATAACTGACTTATTCGCCTAACTATAACGTCCCTTTAACCTTTGTATTTTCAGTGAATTTCTAAGGTGGTTTAAGGTAAAGTAAGATTTTATTACAATTCCTAACTATAATGTTCCTTTCACCTTTTTTCTTCAGTGAATGCACACACACACACACACACCTAAGTATGATTTGCAGCTATACACACATATTTATGTATGTGTATATACATATATTGTGTGTGTATATACATATATTTCTACATATATATATATATATATATATATGTATATATATATATGTATATTTTTGTGTATATATATATATATATATATATATATATATGTAGAGAGAGAGAGAGAATACACCGAATTAAATTAACCTCAAATACAGACATACATTCTCTAAAACAACAATGGCTTAAGTGACGTTATAGTTAGGTGAAAATGTCAGTTAAAACATTTTTCTTAACTCTGAAAAACACTGAAATTCACCAGTTATAGTTAACTCAAGAAACAATAACTCACGCCCCCACCTGTGGCCAGTTGATGGCAAGGAAAGAGGGGGCAGGACCCTCCTAAAAAAAATGATTGGGCACAGATGGGGGAGGGTGGGTGGGGGGGGCTTGTCCCCTCCTCATAATATCAGCCCTGAGGGGATGGGGTTACTGAGGACCTTAATTGACTCAGGGAGAGGGGCCCTTCACCCCCTGCCCTTTAGAAAAAGAAGAATTCGACCCCAGGGGATGCGATCCCCAAAACCTACAGAGGACTTAAAAAGGGTACCACATGCACCCTCCCCCACAAATAAACATCAGCCCTGGGAAATGAGGTCCCTAGGGCCTATAGAAAGCTCAGGGAGGGGGTTGCATGCCCTCCCCCAAAAAGTGAATGCTAAATTAACAGAGTAGCCTAATATTTCACACTGACTGCTCCAAATAGAGAGTGGCCCATCATGCCCTGCAGGGCTTTTTTAAAAATATCTTTGGATCATATTGGTGCCCATATAAAGGGTAGGGGCACCGCCAAGTATTTATTTTAATGTTCTGGAGACCTGCATGGAGTGCAGCAGCCCCCCACCAATTTTAAAAAACACAGTAAATATTCCAGGTCATTTAATACATGACCAGTGGAAAGCTTACCATATTTATTAAAATCCCTCTGAGCTGAAGCTGCATGGTTTTTAGCTGCAATGCAGAGCCCCCTTGTGGTTGGTTGTATGGTTGTACTTTGTGCCCTAAAAAATGTTAAAAAAAGACTTTACTGACATATTAATGTTTTGCTTATTGAAAATATTTTAAGACAATGACTTTTATTAAAAATTGTCATGTTTGCATTTATGAAATATACATTTGATTATGATTATTGGTGACTATTTGACAAAGGCAAGAGGTCAGCTTTATATATGTCCCAACCCCACCCCGCAAACAGGAGAGTTGATCACCCATGGGGTGATGGGTACCCTGAAGAGGTTTGGCTCCCATTGGGGGGTCCAAACCTCATGCCATGTATGGCTATAGAAATCTTACTTAAAAGAAACATAAAACATCAGTGAAAAACAGAAAGGTTAAGGGGGTGTCGCTATAGTTCGGAATTGAAATAATTTTCATTAAAAAAGAATTCACTGAAAAAAACAAAGGTTACAAGGCCGTTATAGTTAGGTGAACATGTCAGTTCAAACATACCATTTTAAATGGAAAAAAACCTCTGAGAGTAATACTACATTGTTTAACTCCAAGTTCAAATGCTTGGGAACATTATGTGGCCTTTCCAACTGGTGTAAAAATCTCATTGTTAAATATTGTGGAATGTTGGTGTATATACATGTGTAGATAGATAGATAGATAGATAGATAGATAGATAGATGTACGCATTACCTACAGGACGTCATCAATGTGTAGTTATAGTTAGGACCTAGTTTCCATAGGAAAAGCATTTTTTGTTTTGCCGATAACGTTGGCGCTGAATCACGGATCTTCACGAAATGTTCAAAACTAGTTTACCACTCACATCAGCAGCTGCCTTGAAAGTTTTGGGGTGATTCCTCAAGTGGGGGCTGAGAAAAAAGGGGGGATCGAAAAACATGTTTTTCCCATCCATTTTCCCGTAGGGATTTTAGACACGACTACATCCGGAACCGCTGGACAAAATTACACAAAATTTATCAAGAAAAGTAGCTCTTGGTCTAGAATAAGCCCTTTTTGTGATTTGGTGTGAATCAGTTTAGTAGTTTTGTAGTTATTAAAGGAAAAAAAAATACATATCTAGGGACGCTGATATCTTAATGAATGCCAACACTTTTACCAGGAAGTGTTGGCAGCCACTTGAGACTTGGACTCAACCGGGTCCCAAAAATAAATATAAAAAAAAAAAAAAGAAAAGTGGGCAGGGTGAAAATACCCTGACCCCCTATACCTGGTGCTGGGGGTAATTTTCTCAGCAAAAGCCACGGAGGATCTGCAAATCCTAAACGAAATAATTTAAAAAGCAAGCACATTCTCTGGAGTTTGTTTCTATTACAACCTCTGTATGGGCCAGGTTCCAGTGCCATATTTCAATATAAATAATAGGGAAGGGGTGCAGGTTGTCCCCCTCACTAAGGGCAGTTTGGGTCTCGGGACCGCCACCTCCCTGGGGCTAGGCCTGGTAATAAGATGGTTGGCACGATGACACCAAGCCTGAATTAGAAGTTGCCCAGAGGCCCACCACCTCCCTGGGGCACAGTTATTGTTAAAGGAGGAGAAAGGCCACACGGCCCCTTCCTTGGCCAAATATGGCCCTGGGAACCACCACGTCCACGAGGCATGGGCAATTTTTGAGTGGGAGGAGGGCAGCATATTCTCCCTCCTTGGCTGTTTTCAGCCCCAGGGACCACCACCTCCCCGGGGCTGGCCCTATCTCTCTTCTTGGGTCCATTAATGGCCCTGGATATCACCTCCTCCCAGGGCCTGCTCCCTATGCCCGAGGTCCCCACCCTCAAGACATTGTAGTTTGCTGTTGCTTGGCAGGAGTAATCACATCTCCCACCAATTGAGAACAAACTGTAAGTCTGCTCCCAGTGGACGGGAGCAGGAATAGTGCTCCTGCTTAGTGGGAGCAGGCTTTTTTTATTTTTTCTTTACTGCTGTCTTATGGGCAGAAAAACAGATGAAACAATTGCTCTTGTATGCGGAGAGCAGCATTTCAAACTGCTCCCTGTGTGCAGGAGTAATTAAACCACAAAAGAATTGAGGCTCCCCCTGCGGCCTACCTAAATTTCATCTGTGATGACTGTGACAAGCAGGATCTTTCCTGTCCTCTGATGGTGAGAGCAGAGTCTGTCCTTAATTCCTTTCTTTACTACCAGTTTTTAAATGCACAAAATAACCTCAAAGCCTCATCCGTTTGGCCTTGTCCCTATATATTACTGGCATACATCTTTCTTCATGCCTTTTTCCAACTTGATGGACAGCTTACCAAAAAGCCCCTAAAAGTTTCTGATGCAGAGAAATATGAGCAAATCTCCACCAAACAAAGAAACACTTTCTGCATATAATAAAGAGAAAGTATCCCTGTTTGGTGGAGATTCAACTCGTTGTAGTCTCGCCATCTTTTCTATACGAGGATTCATTTTAGTAGATATTCTAGTCAGAAGATGCTCGAGGAATAGTCACATTACCCTAATTACATCAGACATGGTCCCTGGAGGCATTACCTTGTGGTCATTTATGCAGTGGTAGAGTAGAATGTGCACTATACATTTATCCAGTGAGATAGCACTTACTAATTAGCCAATAGAAAGTACTCCTGTTGGGTGGACATTTTGCGTAAAATTGTGGACTCTTCTTTCTAAGTAAGCAAGAGAGGATCCATTTTGGCACTGATGCTCATTTCACAGAAATGAAACCTTAATGGAAAGCACTTACACATATAAACATAGCAGGTGTCCCAGTAGAACCTCCACTTTTGTAAAGGACAAATGCTGCCAACTCATTGAACTCACACAAGGGAAAGGAAGGGTGTATTTTCTGCAATTCCAAATTGAAAAGACTCCTGCAGCCAACCCCTGTCAAGCACGCGGAAAGGTCACACATGGCCCAGGGTTGGGTAACTCGGGGGGAGGGATGGCTGCAGGACATGGCCATGTGTGGCAGGGCTGGGCTAACTAAGATAATTTAATATTACTTAACATTAAAAAGCTTTAGAAATTCACTGGAAAAAAACAAAGGTTACAAGGACTTATTACTTAGGAAATAGTATTAAAAAAACCTTAGAAATTCACTAAAAAAACAAAGGTTAGAGGGAGGTTATAGTTAGGTTCAGGTTGTACACACACAAAACCCTAGAAATTCAACAGTTATAGTTATGTTTATTTTAAGACACTATCACTCGTGCTGTAAGGTAGCTATAACCTGCACTGTCACCATGCACTGCTATTTACCCAACATATTATTACATCAATAATGACATCTTCTATGACATCATTGATAATATCACTGCAACATTTGCAGTGAAATTATTGACGTGAAAACTGTGCATGGTGGAGGCACGAATTATAGATTCCTTACAGCACGAGTTGTAGTGTCTTGAGATAAGTATAATTATAACTGTTGAATTTCTGTGGTTTGGTGCATCTAAAATCTGAACCTAACTATAACGTCCCTCTAACCTTTGGTTGTTTAATGTGTGTATGTATATATATATATATATATATATATATATATTCACACTTGATTTCCTTTGTTAAGGAAGAGACAGCACTCGTGGACATCTTGGTTAGTTCAGATTTATTTGCACAAAAAAACGCGTTTCGGCGTTGCCGCCTTCGTCAGCTTCTTGTTCGCCATTTTACTTTCCCTTTTATATATCATGTGATCGCTATGTTAAACCCCTACCATCATTTTCAACAATCTATTTTACGATTGAACTCACTGCCATATTACTCTCTACAATTGATACAGGTCACCTCATTTGCGAAAATAATTACGCAGATCTTACTTTTATACAGATTTCCCATGTATGTTGGCACAAACGTCCCAGCTTGTATATAACGATGTTAATAAGCATATAAAAGCATTGCACAAGTGTATATTTTACCTTCCAGAAGTTACATAAAAATCTTCCTACTCACTCGTAGTACATTGGGTGATTACAATCATGTTGGGCTCGCATTGCAATTGTGAACACAGTTTCAAATGTCCCAGACCAATTTTATTGAAATTATCCTATGCCTTTCCAAATACCCAAATAAATAGAATTGACTTTCCCCTTTCGGCTAGTTGTCCTCCTTCGTCACAAATCGTTATTAATCATTAATGCTCATATTAGTATAACCATAGTACCTAAATTGAGTCTGACGAATGCGGCAACGCCGAAACGCGTTCTTTTGTGCAAATAAATCCGAACTAACCAAGATGCCCATGGAGTGCTGTCTCTTCCTTTACAAAGGAAATCAAGTGTGAAGATTTAGGCGAGGTAGCGCACGCCACCAGACGAACACCGCCGACGATCTGAAGCAGGATCGGCACGCTAACTGGAAGTGTTTGATATATATGCAAAAAAGAAAAGCGAAATCTGGGAAGTTCCCAAGTTTAGGCATATGCCAAACCGCCAATGTACCACACCATCTGCCATGGCGGTAACGGCTGCCAGGCTGGAGACAATGGTCTTCAACCCGGTGGCTGTCACTAGTCCGCCGGCGGTATCATGACCCGCATACCGCCATGGATTTCGTGGAGTTTTGAACCACCACGAAGTCTATGGCGGTAGGCACTATCAGTGCCAGTGAATTCGTTCCCTGGCACTGATTGGGGTCTCCCCCTCACCACTCCCCCTCCCCTGAGTCCAACCCCAACACCCACGACCCCCCTACCACTCTCCAAAAGTAGTAGGATCCCCTCCCCATCCCCACCTCCGACCCCCATAGACCCCCCAAACATACCCCCCACCTCCCCAAGCACGCTTACACCACTCACACACATACACGCGCACATACATACACGGAACATTTCCCCCACACACATTACACCTCCTGCATACATACACGCACTCACACACACCCTCTAAACACTCACACGCACACGGCCATGCATGCACACACCACACAACACCCCTCCACCCCACTCCACTGACGGACGATCACCTTACCTGTTTCGATGGTCCTTGGGGAGGGAACGGTATCCAAGGGGGCTGCTCTGCTGCCAGCAATCCGTCACCAGAACATTGCCACGGCGAATACTGGGAGGTAATTCAGTGGGCGGTGTTCTGATGACGTGGCGGTGACGGTGGAGCAGCCTCCACTACACCGCCGACCGCCAGTATGGCTGCTGACTGCTCTCCATCCAAAAAAGGGCAGAGGGTCGCCAGCAGTCATAGTATGGTTGGCGGAAGACCGCCAACACTGGCGGTCTTCGTCTCGGTGGAACCTCGGCGGTCTTAGGAAAAGACCGCTGAGGTTGAAATGAGGGCTAAAGTCTTTTACCATTTGTACAGCAAAGTCTTTAAGCATCGGTTTGACCCAGTGTCAACCTTGCCGGGCTGTCAAATGACAAAAGCCATTTATCACTACAGGCACAGTATTACAGCTTTGGACTGGTAAAATACCATCCAAGCCAACCTGGAATGAGTAAAAGCAACCCCTGACACGTGTTTCACTCTCATAAGAGCTCTTCAGAGAGGTTTAGCTTTGTCCAGACACAAGGGAGCACTTAGTATAAGTCAAAACAAAACTCCTTTCAGGGTTAGAGTAATGCATAAATTATGCAAAAAAGAAAAGACAACGCTGGGTAGTTCCCAAGTTTAGGTTGAGAGCATCTGTGTGTACGTGTGTGTGTGTGTGTGTGTTTGTGTGTGTGAGTGAGTGTATATACATCCATTATTGCCAAAGTCTGTTAGTAAAAACATCTGTTCTGTCTATAATACATAGTGGCATTTCAGGAAGATATCCACATACTTTCCAGTGCTACTGTTTTCAGACTTATGTATATTTGCAATGTGTCATTCATTGTTGCTCTTTCAAATGTCAAAATATCAACTAATAGTAAATGCTATGGAGGCCAAAACGAGGATAGGTTTGTTGAGGTTTGTGTTACTACTGGGCTTTAGTTTTCTTTGTCTCCAAAATAGTTCTTCAGTCTTTATACTCAAAATAATTTGATGAATGTTAGCAAAGTCACTTGATTTCCTTGGTAAAAAGATTAGATAATAACTCAATTTTGTTGAGAAGAATTCATGGTTTGCCACTTATGAATCGGTAATTCCATTGTCTGTAACAATACATTTGTCTCCATATCTGCGGTTCTCCTACACATTGATTCCACTGTTGTTTCCTTCATCCACTTTTTGATCCTCTCTCTGGAAAAAGCTGTACTGAGCTACTCTTTGTGAGAGTTGATTTTGTTTCCTTCTGGAGTCAGAACAAAAGCTGAAAAATGTATATATTTGTTTACCTTCCTGCTTGATATTATTCTAAAACCCTGGAACTTTCAAATGTATTATACATTTCAGCTTATAGACAACAATATAATTCCATCTTGCAGTTAACTAGGTCTTTTAAAGATTTTATTAATCTTCTGTTTTAAATTATCCTGTTTGTCGATTTTGCTCTATTAATTCTTTCAGTCACGGAAGTCAACCCCAGATTCTATTTTGATACAGGCCGTGAAAAGGATCAACTTTGTACAAATCTTTGATACAAAAACATAGATAAGATTAAAATAATTGCGATATAAGTATATGTGAAACTTGTCATTGAACATTCAACAAATTTAACTTTTATGTTTGAAAATGTGATATATTTATAGCAGAATTGAACAACATCATTACATAAGGCGTGCACATTTTACAAAATAATCTCATTATATTTTACTTACTAAAATCTTTATCATAAAATGCCTGTCAAACAGCACTCATACTGACACTCAACAATGGTAAAAACAGCTCTTAGCTCATTTGAGATCCTATCAAATAATCTATACATTTCAAACATGAATCTTGAGTAATTGTGGTTGTGGCTAATGACCATAATAAGGACTCTGTGGCAAAGGATCGTTGACAGAATTAATGCTGTAGGCACCACCCTGCACACAAAGGAGGGCGCCAGGAAGAGGGAAATGACCTGAGGGGCTAGGTGTGTTCCCTGGTCTCCAGGCAACAGATGGAAGCAAACAAGACTGGCGGTGACCCTCCGAATGCCCTGTTACGACTCTGTCCTTGGGAGGAGAAGGTCTTGGCCATCCTGTATTCTCAGGGCTTGACAGGAATACCCTGGGGAATGGAGTCTGGTAAGTTACAACACAAAAACTGTCACAAAGCTGCAATGTCCTACATGCTCATAGCTCAGCTTTTGACATCTTTTCATTCTTTGACTTTACTAAAATTCAATACCCAGAGTATCTGAGATGTAAGACTATCAATGTATATTGTTGGACCTAACATCACAGTTACCAAGGCTCATCAAATGCCATAAACTGGAATTGTGCCTGTAAGTGTTTCAAGATCAACAAATCATCCTACGACTCATGGTATATCTCAACATGTAAATGTATGCTCCAACCTAAATGAAGTCTGGCTACAGATATATAATACCCAACATTTGTCTAGTGTGAGAAGTAGAGGGAGTGGCCTGACTGCAACTCCCAGGCGGCCCGGTCTCTGTGACTCCAAACACTAGCCCAGTGTTCATTGGCCAAATGAGCCTGCTTGTAATCTCTCTAATGCTCTTCACTCACCTGGGAGTATCTATTTATCAGGTGTTGAACTAAAGGGAGTGACCTGATTGCAACTTCCAGGATGCCCTGTTACTGTGACTCCAAACATCAACCCAGTGTTCACTTGCCCAAATACATCTGTTTGTTATCTCTCAACTGAAGTTTACTTGCCTATGAGTGAGCAATATCATGTTCAAATCAGAGATGTGTCTGTCTACCTACCTCCATCTTGACCTGGTATTACAAGATAAAACTACTGAGGACAGGAATAACACCTTACCAAGAGTATTCCTAAGGCCTTAAGCTGCACCTGCAGTTTGGTAGCGGCAGCAAACACATTGACACAACACTGCACACATGATGAGTGGAGATACATATGCAACAAAGTTGTGTCTGTGCCTGTATCTCACTCAACTAGGCCTCCGAATGGTCAAGTGCATGTTGTCACTCCACTGTGTTGGATTCACTGTTGGGAAAAAAAATCATTTTCATTCCCTCATCCAAAGTGCAACTGATCAGCATATTTAATGAGCTGCTTGAGTCTAATAGTTTAGGCAAGCTTCACACATGACATATGAAATACCCCCAAACCATGGTATCATCGCACAATAGGCTAACCTACCACTTAAGAATATCCAGTGTCTCTAATTATTGTAACACAATACCTTTGGCAGTAGATGTCACACTTCAACCAATAACAATGTATTCTCTTTCTCAACAGGTCGAGTTGCCACAGCACCTGGGCAGTCCTCATCCTCTGACCAGACTTCCACTCCCCTCTGGATGAAACCCTCGGTGATTATGACACTCTTGGACTTCTGGACGTGGAGGATGGTCCTGACACATCTGGGCAACCTGATCAGACAGTATCAGTGAGTCTCACCATGCCCACAATGACTCCTCCCAGCCCTGTTGTGTCAACATCACAAGGAACAACCCCTCCCCTAGCCTGTGTAGCTAGCACAGTTTCAACCATCTTGTGCCCCCCAGTCCTGGACCCTGAGGTGCAACCCAACACTCCTGACACTAAGGGTCCTGTCCCAAGTTGGAGAAGGCACCCTGTGCCAAGGGCACAGGTTCGTGGGGGTAGGGTGCGTGGTCGGAATGCTGTGGGTCACTGGAGTGAGGCCATTTGGGCTGCTATCGACCAGGATACCATCAGCAACATTTAGGGGGTCTATCAGGAGTCCCAAGGTGTGATGGGACAGCTGTTAATGGAACTCCGGGAAATGAAGCAGCTGCCTGAGGGACATGATCTAAAACATTAATGAACACAATTCCAAAATGGCTGCCCTAACAGGGGTGCTGAGGGACATCGACACAGCCTGAGAAGGGCTTTTCTACTAACATCAACCCCTTCCTGCAGGCCAACTACCTCAAGGCCAAGTACATCCGTGGCACCCAAAGGAAGGAAGGCCCTGCCA
Source organism: Pleurodeles waltl (assembly GCF_031143425.1). Classification (NCBI taxonomy): domain Eukaryota; kingdom Metazoa; phylum Chordata; class Amphibia; order Caudata; family Salamandridae; genus Pleurodeles; species Pleurodeles waltl. Next base: position 1,767,140,847 of record NC_090440.1, read on the forward strand.
GAAGCACAGCCACCCTCAGATACCCCTGCTTCTGCAGCAGCTAATCCTCCCTGTCAAGCAAAGATGCCCATGTAAGAATCCAGGATGTGCAGATAGCAAGACACCCACAACTGCCCACAAGAAACCTCTTCCTTAATGTCCTCCTTTGTGTGCCACACATACACTCTGTGGACTAATCCTGAACCACATTCCAGTTGCAATGGTAGGAGTAATCTGGACTTCCAATGGTGTGGCATCTTTTCCAATGATTTAATTCACCATGACTGATGCCTTCACTTTACATTTTAGTATCTTTATGTCCCAAATTTATTTTCTGTTCTATCACCCATCACTAAGTCATTGTCTGCTCTCTTAAATTTCACAGTTAGCTATGTAGATTTATAAGATCATGTAAAGCATACAATGAAGATACAAGCTACTTGGCAAGCAATGATGTGTTGCATGTACACAGTGTCCAGCGCAGGATTACAACCATTACACGCCAACAGATACATAGAAGTGTCTTGTTTCAGAAGAGATTGTATTACATTGTTCAGCACATAGGCTGTAAAGATGTTTGAAACTTAGAAATTCAGACATGAACATATGAGACTGTTTAGGCGACAACATATACTGTTAGAGACCCCAGAACATTGTAGTAGTGGACATGTCAGACATTGTCCTGTTAAATAGACAAAAATCAATATGGTTAATGTCATCAGCTGGAGACATATCTCCTTGCTCTCAAAAGGAAGTCCGCCTTATAGTATAAAACACCCAGACAAACGGCAATACAACAGTTCCTGATCGCAGGGCTATTACAATCCAGTGTTACTGCATCTGGTGGTGTGACACAAACAAATGTCAGTGATGTGCAACAGGTACTTTGGCCTACAATGAAGAAACACATTGACAGCTACAAATAGTTCAGACAAAAAGAGTGTTAAGCTAATGTGGAGAGGAATTGACAAGAATTTGGCCTACAACATTTTTACTGACTACATGATGACACACATAATGCATCATGGCTACCACACAGCAACAAACGAGTCCAACTGAGTCCTCTGCACCTCCAGCCTTTCATTGTGCAAGCTTCTACACCCGAAGTCTGTGAAATACATTCTCAGTAACAATCCATGTCCACTTTGTATGTCCCAACAGCACGATATACCTACCACTGTCACAACTGTGAAATGCCCAAATGAAGATCTCATGGTGAAGGTACCTGAACAAAGATCAAAATAAGGAGTATAGTTATGAAACCATACGATACTAGACACATAGCAAAAGTCTGGAAAACAAAGCCCCTTAGAAGAATCTGACACGAACAAAGCAACATCATCAAAATGTGAATGCGTAAAAAGCTAGCTCATTAAACACCCTTTTGCAGATTTTGCCTTTCATAGATTTTTCACCTTTTGTGAAGAAAAATTGTTGCACAGCTCTGAACCTTTTCTACATGTTTATAACATTTGCAGTATTATTTTAATATTTAGCCTAGATTTCCAAAGGGCCATTTAGGCAGTCGACCCAGTAGTAGTAGTCATCACTACCTGAAATAAATGTTTCAGTGGTGTATGTTTTTAAAACTTAATTTAGGGCAGGAATGAATTAAAATTAAAATGTTGGCTATTGTTTGCATTTCATTTAAAAAAAAAAAGAATATGCCTCCTTGCTGTTGCTTTTGTTTGATGTTGCTGGCAGCCATTTTGTGCATGCAGCCAGTGTCCCTCCCTTTGCCATAGGCTTGCATGTGTTCTTTGTTTGCCATGCCTCCTTGCTCCTTGTTGTTTGACCATGTGGCTGACTGCCAGCCATTTTGCCCATCAAGACTGTGTCCCTTGCCATAGGCTTGCATGTGTTCTTTGTTTACCATACCTCCTTGCTCCTTGTTGTTGTTATTTTACCATGTGGCTGACTAGCAGCCATTCTGTTCATCTAGCCAGTGTCCCTTGCCATAGGTTTGCATGTGTTCTTTGTTTGCCATGCCTCCTTACTCTTTTGTTGTTGTTTGACCATGTGGCTTGCTGGCAGCCATTTTGTCCATCCTTTCAGTGTATCTTGCCATAGGCTTGCATGTGTGCTCTGTTCTCCATGCCTCCTCATTGTTCCTTGTTGCTTGTTGTTGTAACTTGTTGTTTGACCATGTAGCTGGCCGGCAGCTGTTTTGTGCATGCAGCCAGTGTGCCTTTGACATTGGCTTACATACAAACATTGTAACTGCTGATAATTTAAAAAAATATATATATATTTTAATTTTCACATTTTACTTTGAAATTTTAATTTTCATGTCAGTTTTTATTTCATTTTTTTATATTTCAGTTTTATTTTTTATATGTTTGTAACTTTTTTTTATTTTTATTTTTAATTTTTCAATTTGCAATTTTTTATGTCTTCATTTAAATTTTTATATGTTATTTTTTAAATGTTTTTAATGTTTTATTTTTATTGTAATTTGTATTTAACTCTGCATTTTGCCTAGCACCATCGAAATCCATCCTATCCATTCCATTCCTCCATCCCTCCACCAGAGGTGCACACTGCACTACAGCATTCAGGGGGTCATTGTGACCCTGGCGGGCGGCGTTTGCCGCCCGCCTGGCGGGAACCGCCATTTGGCCGCACCACGGTCAAAAGACCGCTGGTGCCATTCCGACCTTCCCGCTGGGCCAGCGGGTGCTAACAATGTTAGCGCCCGCCGGCCCAGCGGGAAGGGGGCCTGCAACATTGAAGCCGGCTCCGAATGGAGCCGGCGGTGTTGCAGGTGTGCGATGGGTGCAGTTGCACCCGTCGCGCTTTTCACTGTCTGCTAGGCAGACAGTGAAAAGCAGGCTGGGGCCCTGTTAGGGGGCCTCTGCACTGCCCATGCCAGGCTGGTGGGAAGGGGGTCAGAATCCCCTGGGCAGCGCTGCTTGCAACGCTGCCCTGGCGGATTTGCCCAGCCGGGGGAAATCCGTCAGGAAACCGCCGGACCCGGTTTTCTGACCGCGGCTTTACCGCCGCGGTCAGAATGGGCAGGAAAGCACCGCCAGCCTGTTGGCGGTGCTTCCTCCATTCGCGGCCCTGGTGGTCTTTGACCGCCAGGGTCGGAATGACCCCCTCAGTTTCTTAGGTGTAATTTCATTTCCTCCAGGACACCCTGGCTGTGGAACATGGCAGACAAATCAACAGTATAATTCCTTTTGTAAATGATTACTCCATTTTCCCTGGACCACCTTGCCACCATAGTTTTTTTAAAGGATTATTCCAATTACCCATGCACTGATCTCTGACTACCGCAGGTGCCTCCTTCAAAACAGTTGGAGATAAAGCAAAGAGCTAGATCTGCCTGTTGTGCTGTCTGAAATGTAATATTTTTATGGTGTGGTTTGCCCTTACAAGTTTTGATTACATAAGTAACCAACCGCACTAAGATTGCATTTCTCTGTACTATTTTCAACCTGCAACAATGCCATTTTTCACTAACTACATGTTTTTCTTGGGTGGTTGTTTTTAGGTGCACAAGAGAAGAGACCCCACATCACCCACAGTACTGCCAAACAGAAGGCCTTACAGTTACTTTTGTCCACAGGCACTAAACTCTTTCGCTTGTGTATCTTAGTGCCCTCTGACAAGCAACCCCACAAGAAAGGCAGCTGGTTCTCCCCGGCCCTCCAAGAGTCCAAGAGCACCTTAAATGGCTCGAGAAATGATGGAGGAGCAGCAAGACCCCAGCCGACCATGCAGCATTCAAAACCACCATCACCGCACACCACCACCTCATCAGACTCACCAAGAAAACTGCCATTCAGGAACGCATCAACACCAACAAGCACAACAGCAAAGAACTCTTCACGGTGATCAAAGAAGTCACCAAACCCGGCACAGACTCCCCCCAACCCAAACCTCTGTGACAACCTAACCACTTTCTTCCACCACAAGATATTAGACATCTCTGACAGCTTCGCCACCCAGGACCCTCCAACCCCACCTGCAAAAACCACACCCAAATGACCCAGTTCCCAGCAAACCCTGCACAACTAGACCACCCTCTTCACTGACGACATCCAGAAGATCATGAAAACCATCCACTCCAGAGCCCTCTTGGAACCATGGCCCCACCACATCTTCAACATAGCCAGCGTTACCACGCCCCTAAACTATGCTGTGCCATCAACTGCTCCACCGGAAACCTGGAAGTACGCAGAAATCAACCCACTGCTGAAGTAACCCTCTGCCGACCCGACAGACCTCAAGAACTTCAGACCCATCTTGATGTTCCCCTTCCCGTCTTGGAGAAGGCCATCAACGTGCAACTCACTGAATTCATCAAAACCAACCACACCAAATCAGGCTTTGGAAGCAACCACAGCACTGAGAATGCACTCCTCTCAGCAACAGGGGACATCTGCATTCTCCTTGACCAAGGTAAAACCGCAGCCCTCATCCCCCTGGACCTCTCCACTGTCTTCAACACTGTCTCCCACCACAGCCTGTGCACTAGACTCCACAACGCTGGTATCTGCAGCAAAGCCTTGGAGTGGATCTGCTCCTTCTTCATTGACCAAATCCAAAGATTCAGACTCCCACCATTCTCCTCACAACCAACAGAGATCAGCTGTGGAGTTCCTCAGGGCTCCTTTCTGAGCCCCACCCTCTTCAACATCTATATGGCCCCACTTGCTAACATAGTCAGAAACCACGGACTCGACATCGTCTCCTACACCGATGATAGCAAACTGATCCTCTCCCTCACCAACAAACTTACAACAGCAAAATGCAACTTCCACAATGGAACAAAAGTCTTTGCCCCTTGGATGAAGGGCAGCTGCCTGAAACTCAACTCTGACAAGACCGAGATCCTCAACCTGGATTCCACCTCCTCTGCCTGGAATGACTCATGGTGTCCCTCAATGCTCAGAACCCCCTACACCCACGTCTATGCATGCAACCTCTGCATCATCCTCAGCTCCTCACTCTGAATGAACTGCCAAGTCAACTCCATCTCATTCTTGTGTTTCCACACACTCCGCCTGCTCTGAAAGATTTTCAAATGGATCCCGACCGTATCCAGGAGAACAGTCACACAGGCGCTCGTCACCAGCAAATTGGAGTATGGCAACACACTCTATGCCAGCACCACCCAAACACTCCAAAAGAAACTGCAGAGAATCCAGAATGCCACAGCCAGGCTCATCTTGGACATCCCCAATACAACCAAATCTCTGATCACCTGAGAGACCTTCATTGGCTCCTGACCAACAAAAGAATCACCTTCAAGCTCCTCATGTACGCATACAAGGCCCTCCACAACATTGGACCCACATACCTCAACCACCGCCTGACCTTTCACATGCCCACCAGACACCTCCCCTCTGCCCCACCGGCCCTCGTCACAACCCCAAAGATATACAAGAACTCAGCTGGAGGAAGATCCTTCACTTACCTCACCACAAAGACCTGGAACGCTCTTCCGCTACACCTCAGGCAATCCCCCTCACTACCTCAACTCAAGAAGGACCTAAAGACCTGGCTCTTTGATTGAACACCTACTGCCTTGAGACTCTCACAAGAGATTAGCCACACTTTACAAGATCATTGATTGATTGATTGATTGAGTGCCACTGCCAACCTAGAACTTCAGATACCCTCAAAGAAAATTCTCCCAAGAAAGTGGCCAGTGAGAAGAAGCAGCTTTATGCCAGTCGCGTGCGAACTGCAACCTTTTTCAGGAGACATGTGCCTGCCACACCAGCCTCCGGGGAGGAACCTGGGAGCAGCACTCCCACGTAAACAGCACCACCCTAACCCAAGCCCATATCTGTCAGTGAGGCAGCCACTGCAATCATGCTGACGGCGACGAGCAGTGATGTTGAATTGGATTTGTCCCTTCCGTAAAGTAGTACTCTGTCCTTTCAGGAAACAGAGCAAAGAGGACAGCAGCCACAGCCAGATCTTCCAGAAGATGGAGCAGAGCAGGAGATCAAGCTTCCTGCTGAGCAAGAACCTTTTCTTTTATAATCAGTGACTCCCAGATCTCCAGCAAGAAAAAGGAAGGATACTACTCCAACATCTTCTCCGAGCACCACTTCTGATGACGATGATAAGGATATAGAGTGGAGCCTGGCAGAGTCCGGGATACGCCAGGAGAGGCAAAGGAAAAGAAAAGTTCCAGAAAGCCTTAGAATCCTGGAAGGGGATGATGATGATGAGGAGGATGATGATGATGAGCCAGTCATTGTGGAAGCTGGCACAGAGTCTGACATTACTATCCAACCTGCTCTAAGGGACGTGGCACAAGCAGTACCGCCAGCTCCTATCTTTATAAGGCCCCAGCAGAGACCTGCACCAACCCATACCTCAGTAGAAGTACACACTGGAGAGAGACAATTGGCACACCCACTTACATCCAGTTCTTCTTCAGGCATTGGCTGTGGCCCAATATGAAAGTACTCCTCCCCAGTTTGGGACTTTTCTTTAAATTAGCAAATAAGAGGAGAACATTGCTATATGCTCCCTTTGCCACATGAATTTTCGTTGAGGCAAACCTGGCTCACAATATGGGACTGGAGGCCAGACGAACCATATGAAACAAATCACACAATCCTGTGAGAAGGAGCACCTTCAGGCAGGAGGGGCCCTGTGACCGCAACCACCCAATGGCACGTTTGTACAATAGACAGCTTGCAAAAATGTTAGCACCGGACTTTCTCCCTTTTTCTTTTACGGAAGAAGTGGGATTCTTAGAGGTTGTGGCAGCCCTCTGCCTGAAATAAAAGGTTCCAAGCGGACCTATTTTGCCAGAGTGACTGTTGCAAGGCTGCATCACGATATGCTGCAATTGGTTAGACAAGCTTTGCAGCAAAGTGTTGTCCACTCTATCCACCTGACAACAGGCATGTGGACCAATTGTCAGGCAACTGATTACATGTGCATCACTGCACACTGTCTCTCTTTTCTGTGGGAAAAGCAAAAGCTATCGATAGGTCTTGGCCTTGAAGAAATATTGAAGAGCATTTGGCGGCATGCAAAAGTAGCCATATTTGCCATGGAGAAATCACACACAGCTGCAAACATCTTGGAGGAATTTAATAGGAAGGTGTCTGAATGGCTGTGACCCAAAGGTCTTCGAGTTGGATTTGTTGCCCAAACAATGACAGTAATATAGTCAAGAGGATGGCACACAGTGTCTATTTCAGGGTCCTGTATTTGGCGCACTGTATCAACCTGGTTGTGCAAGACATAGTCAGCAACATACGGACCACCTGCAGATGCATGTGCACTCAGTTCAGCCATTCTTTTAAAGTCCGGAAACAGTTGCAGATTATTCAACTTGATAATAGAGTGAAAGTTAAAGCCCTGATACAGGAGGTGCCAACACATTGGAACTCAACCTGTTACATGTTGCAAAGTCTGTTTGAGCAGTTCAAACAGATCAATGAGTATGTCATTCAAAGAGGAGCTGATACAATTGGGAAAGCTATGACCATGGATGCGGACAAATGGGGCCTAGTCAAATGCCTCACACAGATGCTGCTCACTTTTGAGATTTTCATGTCAGAAGTTAGCATGGAGGACAGTACAATCCATCAAGCTATCCTGTTATTACATGTGTTACAGAAGGAGTCTGAAAAGTTTGCATGGGGGGGTGACGAAAACCCAGAAGTGCATGCCTTGGTTGATTGCCTAAGATATTGCTTGGCTTGTAGTGCAAGACTGACCTCATCTCATACAAGAAGTACATCTGTGCCAGCCTACTTGATCCACGCTCCAAAAAAAGGATTTCTGCTATCATTCTTTTTTCTAAAGGAGATGTTTCATAATACAAGAGGTGGATTGTTGAGCAAGCAAGAGAACTGGAAGAAGAACGGCTAGAACGTAAAGTCACACTCGACAGTTCTGGGGTGCCACCTTCAACTTCCAGAGAGGGCAGTCTTGTCTCACATTCGCCAACCCCACCAACTAGAAAACCGGTGACAACAGCAACAAAAGAATCAGACCCAACCTCTGCATTGGCTTGGTGACAGGTCTTAAGTCCAGTGAAGAGGTGAAGGAAAAAGCAGTTGAGCAGGTGGCAGCACCAATGACTGTTCAGAGGATGTTCCAGGAATATCTGGATGACCTGAAAAAGGTGTATGTGGATCAAACCCATTGGTGTATTGGTGTGGGAAGATGTGTCAATGGCCAGAGCTCGGCCAGCTAGCAATGTTTCTGGCTTGTCCTGTAGCCATTGTGTCTGCTTAACATGTGTTCAGTGTAGCTGGTGCAGTTGTTACAGTGAGAACGACCAGTCTCTTGCCTCAAACGTGGAGAGATTGACCATGATCAAAATGAGCCAGCATTTTATACCACCTGATTACACCATTCCCAAAACACCACAGGAGGAGGAAGAGGATGATTGGTCAGAATCAAGTGTGTTATCTGACCAACTTCTGGGAGAACCACCAGAGTTTGAGGATGAACTTTACTTACGGGATTAAGTATGCCAGTGCCACCATAGAACTTTTTAATTATTTCTTGTTCAGCTTCTTTTTCTCTTTCTTTTTTTCTTAAAAAAAAAAATGCAAGTGCAACATTATGTTAGTGTCAATTTATGCTGCCCCACCTTGATTCTATAGTCAAATATAAGTCTGGATTGAAGTGCGACCCATGTGCAGTGAAAAAGCCCCCACATACCCATCAGAACATTTGAGATGATGCCTGTCTCCCTCACATGCCATTGCCTATGCTATTTTTACATCACCTAGCAGAGCTGCCCTAGAAGATTATTTATACATAGACTCCCTGGCCCAATGCCTAATTCCAGTGTGTGGACACCATCAAAGAAGAGGTATTTTGTTCAACCACCATACCTGCTTGGAAGAGGTAACTAAGTGACTATTGCACCAGTGAGTGGTGATATATTGATTGATTGTGATTGTGAATTTTTGAGTGATCAATGATGTATATAGTGGCTGACAGTGAGGGAGGGAGTTCAAGAAATTTGTCAACTTGTTTCTGATGATTTGCAATGTTTGGGGATAATGGGTGATTTTGTCCTGAAAGTGATTGGCCTTTCAAAAGTAGCGAAATTTACCTGCAGGGTCTACTCCTTTTTTCTGGTCCCTCATAACAAACCATCCACTTTAGTTACCAAACACAAATCTACCCAACAATATACTCCAGTCCTGTTTCTCTATTTGTTCTTTAGCAGCAGTGCACTTCACAGGTCTTCCTTGCTCTGTTTGGGACTGGGAAGGAGTTACTCTGAAACAGGAGGAGTAAGATGGAAGGGTAGACTACCTTAGCAGCTAGAAAGGAAAAAGTCCTTGACTTCAAAGAGAACCCATGATGATGGTGAAGACTCTGAGGCCTAGTACTCACTCAGCTTTGTTAACAAGAGAGAGAGGTGCGTTGATTTGGAAATGCTGCTGAGTATGTGTTTGCTGCAATATTAGCTCAAACATGAAACTCTTCTTTTGATCTTGCTCTGCTTCTGAGTCTTCTAAGTACATTCCTGACTCCTCATGAAGCTTATCTTGCTTTCTTTTGTCCTTTTCTTTTACTCTATAATACAACTACTGTTTTTGTCAATACACAGGCCTTCTCCTGGTCCTCTCCTGCTTGAATAAAACTTGGAAAACTCAAGACTCCAGCTTACCCACCGGACAGGTTCAGACAGACTCCAGAGTGATGGACATTCCAAGAAGAATGGCGATGCATCACCCAATTTGGAAATGCAGTATAATTTTCTTTTCAGCAATCATAATTTTTATAAGTGGGTGGGTTACATTCAATCTTCCATATTTCAAAACTAGAAGACATAACACTTAAACAATAAATGATCTGGGGTCTCTCTGGGACAGAAGGACGGTTTCCAATGAGTTTACTAAACTGTGTCATACTTATCTCTTTGTTTCATTTCATAACAGATTGATAATGATGTGCTGCTCAGCGCCCCAACAAATATTGTCATGATTTCTTTTGTGCAGTATTTGTCTTTGTCACACCTTTCCCCAAATCATTATTCCTATCCATTTACTGAACATCTAACCCTCTTCCCCCGGGCTGTTTGATTTATTGAGGTGTGACCCAATGTTACACCATAAATGAATCACACACTTGCTGGGGCGGATGTGGTGAAAGTAACACCAACTCATTGCATGACCTTCTACCTTCTACTACCTGAGCAAGATTCCACACCGACCCCATCTACATCTTCATTCATGCCTTGTGTGTGTGTTCCATAAACACTTAACCTGGTCCAAACACTCTTGAGTCTGAGTCTACTTCTCCTTCCTCCATGATTTCATTTCCAAATTTAGTTTTATACTGAAGCTCCCCACCATTGCTCAGAAGAAATTGATATTGCTAGATTTTATTATCACAGTAAGCCTTCTTTGCTGTGTGTCAAATACTGTCATTGTGGTAGTCTGGTCTCAGTCTTCCTACAATTATATTAATATGATGATGGCCCACTAACTGTCTGTTTTCAATCGAGTTGATTGTGATAGATAGCCCTTTGATTAATCCTGTAGTTGGAGTTCACATGGGTGGGAGTGGCACCTTCTATAAAATTCTTCCCTGTTAGTGTGCTACCCTGATACTACTACTACCTAACACTCCCTTAAGATGTCAACTTGGGAAAAACCCTGTAGTAAGAAGACATCCTTGCTTCATCTATCCAGTCAAGAGAAGAACTATGGATTGAGGTGAACTTGATTAGTTGGCATTTGAATCTTTCAGAAGAAGATGTTGTCTGGGCAATCATCCACTAGTTGTCAATAATAGTTGCAGAAGGCAATAGAGCCAGGGTATAAGTAAATGACACACACTTTTTTAGCATATTAAAAACACAGACTACACTAAAAGATAGCAGTGCAAACTAAAATTCTAAAACACAAAAATAAAGATTTTAGACCAGATGAAAGTTAAAAAAAAACTCTATTATTTACAAATAGAAAACCCTACCGCACCACCCACATCAGTACCACCCCTTTCCCAGAGCAAATAACCCCATCCCCAAAAAGTCCAACGAGAATTCCAAAGTCCATCCCAAATCCATCCCCACCCTCTCCACCCACAGCAAGTCCCTCCCACGAAAAAAAAAAAAAGGGCTTAAAAAAAGAGCTTAAAAAAAGACTACTGTCAATATGGGTTCAAAGCTGGCTGAGGCTCTGCTCAATGCTGGCGAGCCGGCACTTCATCCACTGCAGGGTGCATCAGAGCAATGTCCTGGTGGAGTGGGAGGGTGCTGCAGCAGGTGCAGTCAAGGATCCTGTCTGCTGGTGCCCTCGATGTACTGGCCAGGTGGCCGTGGGCTGGCAGGCTACTCTGCTGGGTTCTTAGTCCAAGGCAACTGTTTCTGCCTCTTCCTCCTCCAGGATCACCAGGTGCTGGTATTCTACATAAATGTTCCCCAGCGTCTGCTGCAACAGACAGGCCACTATCTCCTGCCTTGTTGGTGGTGGTCATTGGGCAGGTGTAGCTATATCGAGAAAAATAAGAATAACAAAAGAAAAATTGTAAACAATGCTCTGAACAACACTTCTTCAAATGATAGATAGTGGGTGACACAGTAGCACTACATTGGTGGTCCCCTAGGGACATTGGAATTTGATGTGATTATTTATGATTCAGAGAGTCACAATATTTTATTTGTTTATCTACACATGACTCATATAAAAACCACTAACTTTCTGATAGGAAAGAATTAAGGCAGAATAAGACCCGATTAAAAATACAGTGATTTAATTTTTTCTTTTAAAGGCTTTTCCAATACCTAAATAGACACATTTAGACAAAAATATAAAATGAATTAACTCATTATGTTGAGCAAGTCATTATACACTATGGAGCACAAGTTGTTGTGCCAAATAATTGGAGGCACGCTAGCCAGTGCTTCAAGGACTTTGCTACTGTTTGCAGCTCGGGCAGCTGTAGCTGTCAATTATCAATCTTTATTCCAATGGCCATAAGCTTCCCTGCATTCCTTTCACTTAGTTTATTTTCTGCCCTGACTCCAAAGAGGCAACTGAATAAATAAGCTACGTCACACATGTCATGTATAAATTGTGGATATATTTGAGCCTGTCTGCCGTAAGTAGACAGGAGGAAAATGATACACTGCACTACAAGGAAATGTTTGGGCTACGTAGATTGTATTTGGCACGTTCGTCACAGAGTATCCCTTACGTCAAACTTGAAATCAAATTGGGCACTTACGAGTCCCACTTTACTCACTGGTCTCTCCCACCATCACAAATTCTTTCCAAATCACAAATTCTTTCCAACAAATTGATTCGCTGAGCAGTAAAGAAAGTAAAGAAACTTGACTTACTCTACTGCAGAGTAAGGCAGATGGATTAGGCAGGTAGGTAGAGCTTTTGTTATAGAAGAATAGAGGGGCATCACTGATCTTTCCACAGAAGAAGCGCTCCCTTCTTTATTCATCCAAGCAATTATTCAATCATCCTTTCATTCTTCCCCTGTATACACCCATAGCCAACATGATTTAAGCTTTACTTTCTCTCATCCAGTTTGTCACCCAAATTCACAATCCTTTTTCAATCCATTCAGTACCAACACTATCCACCCTTTCTCTAAATCATCCTTTCACCTATCCATTCATTTACCCAATAAAAAAATCATCCATGCATCCTTTTTCATCTACCCAAGCATCTTTTCCTTTCATTATTTTCACCCATCCTTTCTTTTAACCGTCTGTTTTTTCACGTTTCCATCAAGCTATCACTTTTATTGTAAATTATGTGTGCTTTTGCTGAGTTACAGATAGAAGAGGACATAAGTAACCCAATCACTGCTGTAGCTGTAATGCGGGGGGTTCATGAATCCGATCACGACAACGCCCTTATAACTAGTGAGTAAGGGTAATTGTCAATAAGCAAGCAAAGTGACTTGCTAACCCCGTCCCTGCCACTGCATCTTGACCTCCTCCATCTGCTACTGCTTTGGTCGAACTTGAGCCAGCTCCACTGGTTGGTGTGGCTATAAAAACAGTATTCACTTTTTTAGATGCCAGATCCCATTCTTAATTATTTAAATACAAAAATGCCACTGCAATTGTTAAAGTTCAGTTAGCACTGCAATATCTTCTGTCAAAAATACCACTCTGGGCATTTTGTCAGAATGTTATAAAAGCCATGTAGTCAAGCCATCTAAAAGCTTTGTGTAATAGACAGGCAGAGCTATAGCCTATTATTAACGATGACTCGGAATCATTGAAGAGCAATGAAGGAATAGAATACAAAATGATCAATGAAAGGTAAGAAAAAAGTTAATGCAGGGATAACAGGAATTAAACAAAACTTGGATAGGGGAGTTGGAAAAAAGGGAGATAGTATAAAAAAGTAAACAAGGCAAAATTAAAAGTAGTATAAAAATAATAATAATATTAAATAATAGGACTTACTGGGATGAGCAGAGCCATCAGCATCGGCGCTGGTGGTCAGAGCCTCCCCAGCTCCTGCCGGACCCACCGGTTCAGTGCCCCTCTTCTTGCCCTTGGGTGCTGATGTAAAATTAGAAAAAAGATAACAAAATGCATTAGTGGTACCATAAATCTCCACATAATTATTATATATTAGGCAAATGCAATAACATTGTACTTAAATCAGATTGCCTATCATGCTATACTAGTATGATTAACTATCGTTGAGCTGGCTATACTCCTAAAATCCCTATTCCAAATTTCCTTAACAAAAACTACACTTCTAACTAATGCATTGCATTTGCAATTAATTGATCTTTCATTCTATTCTCATTTCTCAAGGCCCTTGATGGACCAGCTCAGTCTCCCTTCTTTGCAATGCATGCCTCCTTGGATCACTGTGAAATTGCTTGGGACTGTACTAGCTACATAAAGTCACAGAGAAAGAAGAAAGGAAGACAGAGGAGCCCTCATTGCAATGGCTTCTTAAATAATCAGCCAAAGGGAATTCCTACCTACAAGTATGATGATGTAGCGCCGAGCACCTGCTGAGCTCTAACTGAATCACATAATAAATAACGTTCTTAAGTAAAGTAAATGTAACTTACTTCTGAGTGGAAGGTCCTGCTGGCAGTCGATGATATCTGCCTAGTGATGTGTCAGCTTCTGGGTGGTGCGCTGGACCTGGGTGGCGGCCCTGATGAAGCACCACCACCTAGCCCAACACTGCTGATGCTCCTGCGGGGGTAACCACTTCCAAGCCTGCCACCTGCTGTCAGCATGGAGGGGAGGTGGGGCTGCGCATAAAAAAGCAGTGCTGCAACCTCCTCCTCACTGAAGATCGGCTGAGGCTGCACCCCTTGATGGTGGCGCCACCCACAAGGAAGGCTGCCACTGTTGGCCCACTGCTCTGCCATGATGCTGGGTGGGGTACTGCAATAGGAAAAAAGAAGCAGGAGGAAAAGGAAGGCAGAAATAAGGGAAAAATAAACAAAAATACAAAAAGTCACAAATAAATAATAATGACACAAAAAGTCACACTAATAAAATAAATAAACAATAGGTGTAGATCAAGTGTGTGGTGGAGGATTACAAAGACTGGGGACAGATTGAAGTTGAAGGCGCAGTACCAAAAGCAGAGTGAAAAACAAGATCGCCGCTCTCATGCAAATCACCTGGTGCCATTTGCGTGCAATTTTGAATGTGAGTATGTACTTCAGGTTATGTTTGACACCAAATTCAAAACCAACTGGCACAATGGAGACCTCCACCCGCTAGCGCAGCTCCGTGTAGCGTGGCAGAGTTTTTATAGCCACTTCGTGGAGTTCCGCGTAGCGCAACTCTGTGCACTCCACCCAGGCCTAATCTTGTCACTAGTCAGCACCTTCCTGTTCACCACTATCATCTTCATTTGGTGTTTCAGGATTCTCACCCAGTGGCACCTCAGGCTCCCCCCTCCTCTGAAGGGCAATGTTATGGAGCATGCAGCATGCTATGGTGATTTAAGTCTTGTCCAGACAGCAAAATCTGGCCTTCAGGAGCCCAAAAGCCTTTTCCACTGCCCACTGTGATCTTCCATGGACCTCATGGACGTGGACTTCCCCTGGCCTAGTTGGATTCCTCAGCGGTGTCAACAACCAAGGACAGTTTGGATATGCTGAGTCTCATGTTTTAGAATGAGACATAAGTGCCAAAATGAGTCACTCACTTCATGATTGTAACACCTGACATTGCACACACAAAATCAGGACAGATGTGACTTACCCATCAACCAGGCCCTTTTTGGTTGCAGTTGTGACATCAGCTGTGGTATGGTGCTGTTCCTCATTGCAAAGGAATCATGGACTCAACCTGGGAACCGGGCACAGATGCTTGAGATGTGGAGTTCTTACAAACAGACAACATGTACTTTGATAGAATGGAGGTGCTTCCTGTTGCAACAGACTTGTTCACTGGCCTGCTATAGCACCAAGTCAATACGTGTGCAATCAGTGGTTATCACCACATATGGGAGGCAACCAAATCCATAGAAGTCAGCCTTCACATTGGCTAAATCCTCAAGTCTGGGGAACATGATATTGCTGTCAATGTACCTTCATCATGCCAATAGCACGTCTCTTAACACACCACTGAACACAGGTTGGGACATAGTACCAGATATGGCCACTGTATATTGAAAAGACACTGTGGCCAGGAAGTATAATTCTGCCATGAGACCCACAATTGGTGGTATGCATTTTGGATTTGTGTTTTCAGGCATCAGATCTGGCTCTAACTGACAACATAAATCCCCAATCGTTTGCCCATTGAGATGGAACTGTTTGATGATGTGATGCTCTTCCATGGTTTGAAGGTCTGGCAATGGACAGTACACTGGAGCTTGTCGCCTCCTCCTTCTCCACCCTATTTGTGAAATTAAATGAATTGGAGCATTAGTCACTGTGTCCACGCCATCATACAGGATGAATAGGACCAAAATCATGTGACAAAGCATTACTGACTGGAAAAACATTACATATATTATACATCAAGGCTGTCTACCACTCAAGGGCCGAATGTGACTCCCATGGTTGTCTACACATGTGTCTACAACATGGATTTGGACATTGCCCTACTATCTGCATCTGTTCCGACCTCCAAAAATACCATCTTCAGCAGTGGATAGTGCACCACCGTGATACACCATCTGTGACCAGCAACACACTACACTGGTAATTGGGTAGGAGAACCTACACAACAAGGCTGCATTACATTGTTTGAGATGATCAGACACATATATTGATGCTGTAATGCATTTCACACAGTCCAATACTTTAGTTACAATCGCCACAATTACGGATGCCTGACCTAGTTCACTGGATATTAGGATCTGCTCATGGCCACTGGTGGATGTTTACCACGCGGTCGGTGGTTTCAACCTCGGCAGACACAGCCATAGGCTAACGTTAGTGACTGTGACAGTCATGACCCAATTGCTATGGCCGTCGGTGGTGATGTCCACGTACATGTACACCGCATTTTGCTAAATCACACACTTGACACCTGACACTGCTGCCATCCACACCTCCACCACTTCACCTACTGTGTGCCACTTCAGGGAGCAATCATGCCAGGCCAAACAGGTGAAAGGGCCCCTACCTTCTCACCTGAGGAGCTGGATAAGTTTGTTGATGAGGTCCTTTCCCTGTAAGATCAGCTCTATGGCTCACCAGAGGAGCAGGTAAGAACCTCATGGGCATATTTGACTCTGTTCAACACAATCCTTTCCTTCCTCATAGGCCACAATGTGCATCTGAGTGACTGTGAGACTTTTTGGGTGCCTCTTGTCACATTTTGTATTCTATACATGGTATGCTCATGGTGCTGGTAGAGACAATTACTCTATATATTTAACATTATAATTGTGTTGTGTGATGTGTGATGACCTTCTGTTGCATTAAAATATCTAGGTAAGAAGACTTTTCAGCCATACAATGACATATCTATGGATATGCTTTTTGTTCATGTAAAACAACATGTATGTGCACTACAGCATGAGCTATGTATATTTACTGTTGGAGTCATTTGAGGATCTTGTTAGCAATGTGTACAGCATCACAGATCACTCAGCCCACATCTGGCCCTGACAAACTGTTGTTTACGAACCAAGTAAAATGCACTGTGCCCTTCAGAGTGCCACACAATACTGAACCCACAAAGAGGATGGGCACAAGATGTACTGTCATGCATGGAAGTGATGGAAATGTGGGTGTCTTTTAGGATCTGTATGTTCTGCCTGCACAGACGAAGGCCTGCCAAATGTTTTTACCAGTATGCCTATGCAACTGTGGCACCGGGCCCACCCCCTGTATGCACAGGGAAGGGACTTTCCGTGCCACCCATGGCAGCCCTTTCATTGTCACTTAAGTCGTAGTATACAGTCTGTACTATGGTAGTTGCCTGTAGGGACTGTATGCATTGCATCAATGTGGCCGGATATAAATATGTCTGTCCAGTCAGGCCTAAGGAGTTTGACCTTTGATAATGGTATGTTGTGATTCATTGTGGCTCATATCACAATACATGTTGCTTGAGCCTGGGCTACCCGATGTCAGTTGGCTTGCTTAGTCAGTGTAGTCCATGAGCAGGGATGTTGGTTAGTCTGCTGATGACTCAAAAAGTGTGTATCTCTCTCCCCGTATGTATCAGCATGTGTGCTTTACACTTGAGGTGTGTTGACAATTATAAACTTTTTTACTTGGTATTTCTGAAATGTGTGTGACACTGCCAGTTGGACAAAGAATTGGAACTGTAACTTTTCCATTTGCCTATTGCATCCATTTAAGTCAACACCCTTAAGAAGAAAGGGATTTGGAAAGCAATTGCCCGTAAGTTGCGGACCCTGAGAGTCCATAGCTAGCGGAGCACCCACTGTCACAAAAAGTGGGAGGACCTGAGATGCTGGGACTGGAAGTTTGCGGAGGTCCAGCTGGGGCTGTCCTCCCAATGTGGGTGGGGTGCATGCTGGAGCCTGAACCCCCTGTCGGCCCACATTCTGGTGGTGGTCTGCCCAAGCTTGATGGACATTTGAGGGGGGCACAGCAGCAACAAGATGGTGAGCCCTGAGCATATTTCTGCCTGTTGCATTGCCAAGTTGATGTGTTAGAGTCTGCCATCTTCCCCTGAAGATTGGACATGGGCCATGTGTGACACACAAGATGAGTAATTGTTTAGGTATGGAGGTTGGTGCATGCTGATGTGCCTTGCATGTTGTCCCAGTGACCTAGGATACAACAGAGTACAGTCCACTACCAATATACTCTCCAGGGCAAACACATGGCTGAGTACAGTGATCAATCAGGTCATGTTGTTTATTGTTGTGGGGGTCATTTGTACCCAACAATCCACTTGTCTTCAGTGTGTCAGCTCCAACTGTCATTTGTACCCAACAATCCACTTGTCTTCAGTGTGTCAGCTCCAACAACAAACAACATGATGCAAAAGATCACTGTACTCAGCCATGTGTCGCTCAAGTGAGTGTATTGGCATCTGTCCCTCACAGGCTACTTGTCTTCAGTGTGTCACAAGTGCTGTTGCCTTACTACTATCTCTCGCATGAAGGTGTCCATCATACATGTGACAGAGAATACATCACCCTTTGGGCTCAGTCACAGAGCACTACTTTCTCTTGGTAAGTAGTGAATGTCCAATTGACATGATTTTGGTAACATCACTGTTGTCATCATTCCTTGTCCCTACATGTTAGCATGTGTACCTTTCACTTTTTCCATATCATTTACTCTATTGTTCATGCATGATCTACCTGTCTTCATGGGATGAAGTCTGATTCCCTCACATATGTGTGCATGCCAAACTGTGTCTGGAATTGGACATGTGTGATGGGGCTACAGTTTATGTATCATCACAGACAGGAGTGTGTCACCATTGTTTGGTGGCTCACACATACCGTCACACATCATCCATGTAATTTGACATGTACTATTGCAGAAGCAATAAAGGACATGACAGGAAGAACTACAGTTTTTACTCACAATGTGCATTTCAATTTCCATGTAGAATCATTTGCAAAAGTGATTATCACATGTTAAATGGTGAAGGTTAATCACATAACTGTTGACATGCATTAGGGGTGACTTGCAGGAATGTGGGAATCATATGTGGTTGTGTACACACATTCATCCAAGTGAACCTGTGTTTGCATGACAAAAAGGAACAGTGATTTGCCTTCCCATTGAGAAGCATGTTAAGGACCTTCTACATGTACTAGAGATTCCCTGAGCCTCTACAACATTCAATGGACTATTGCCTTTAACGTATGCAAATTGAGAAGGGTATTCCCAGTAGTACCAATCAAGACAGGTGATTTCCCTGGGGCTAGCTGATTGGTTGTGGTGTGGACATTGGTAGACATATCTCTCAGATATTTTGGCCAATTTGTCTCCAGTGTACTTTTCTGTGGAGGGTGTGTTATCTATCAAAGCAACGCTACTACAACTTCCATAAGTCTATAAAGTCAATGGACCTATTGTGAAGTTACAATTGGGAATTTTTTACAGTGTGACATGTGTGTTTCCATGTCACCTTCTTCCAGCTACTATACCTCTTGTTCAACATGGCTATATTATTTGGCCATAATTTCGTCATGATGTGGTATTGGGTATATGAAGATTAGCTGGATGCATGACCTTGTGTGGGATCTGTGCAAATGAACCTGGCATTGCCATTTTATTTTGTGACAACAGGATACTGAGAGATTCTACTTAAGCCAAACCATGCAAGGTGATAAGGTCTCCCACTTGCTCCATGGGTATTGTGATTGCACTGCTTTACCCATGCAATTAAGGGCTGTCTGTGATTCTGATTTTCCTGTGGGCAACTGTTCACAGCTCATGTAGCATGCATGCATGTAGTGTGGCAAATGTTGGAGCCACTCTGTTGAAGCTTGTGGCTAGGTACTACTATACATTATGTTAATGTTTAGTGATCAAAACTGTTGTGATCAGGCACATATAGCGACCCTATTTGTATTTGTAATTTCAGCATCAGCACAGGCAAGTGGAAGAGACAGGGCCAACATCAGTGGGGAAGCAGCTGGCCATGATACCTCCAGTCAAAAGATATCAGCCACGTAGATACCCAGTGGCCTGGAGGGTGAAGAGAGTGCCAAGGAAGACACAGGATCAACATCTTTTCCTCCAGTGGCCACTCCCTAGTTGTGGTGGACCCATTAGGACCTGTACCTGTTTCATCCTTGTCCGCCACCCCCAGTTTCATTGCCATGCTCCCTGTTGCCCCCCAACCAGTTGGTCATCCTCACTCACCCAGGAGAGTGGGCATCTTCTTCGTGCCAGGCACCTCACCCCAGCCCTTGGTACCCCTGTTGCTCGGAGTGAGGAGGTTATTGACCTTCTGAGTAGTATCTCTGTGTGCCAGACTGCCATTCTGAATGCGTTCCAGGTTCAGGGCAGCCACCTTCAGCATGTGGTTGCATACATGTAAGGCATTCATAGTGCCATGTCCAGCCTAAAGAGAACTTTTCAGGCTCTTGCCTCCTCACTGACAGCAGCCTTCCACCCACACAATCCAACCCACCATCACCTACTTCTTCTCCATCAAATTTCCCTCTTCCCATACACATCCTAAGCATACACACACACATCTGCACGCACTCATCTCAACAAACACAAGCAGCATACATGAGCATCAACACCATGAGACACAGCAGCACACAAGCATTCAACAGTCACTCACAAACACCACCAAACACACCATTCTCCCAGAACACCCCTCACCCCTACAGACCCACACACCACACCCACCATACCCCCAGATAGTACCCCAAAACCCATGGATCCACACACCACACACACTATACCCCCAGACACCACCCCAACACCCACACACACAGCCACCACACACAGAATACCCCTGACACCACTTCCATCCCTACAGACCCACACACCATACCCCCAGGTACCACCCCAACACCCACAGACACAGCTACCACACACACATTCCCCCACACACCACCCCAACACCCACAGACCCACACACCATACGCCTTGTGCAAATAGTGTTTTAGGGGCATGTGCACAGTGAAATGTGTCCCAGGGCAACATCCTTCCTGGGGTCCCCCTGATTCCTCCATCCCTATTCTACAGGCATTGTGTACATTGTGAGCTTTTGATATTTGTCTCACAAAATATTGTGCATTCCAATTACTTTCCATTCTCTTGCACTATGGTGATATGTGTGGGTCCATTAAGGGGATGTTGCATGGAAGGGGTATTTAGGTTAAACGACACATCCAAATGTATCTTCAATATCACAACAGGCCATCGCATGTGAGCAATGTGGGGGTGTCAGTTCAATTAGTTTGTGTGATATTGATGTGGTTTTGCTGTTGTGTGACACAATGATATGTACACTTCTCTGACCCTGAAACTGGGATGTGCATACATGTGTGGTTTTGTGGAGTGTGGTGGTGCAGTGTCAGTGACCTGCCCACAGAGGGTGTCATGGGGCTGTGATTAGGTCATATCTTGTGTACAACTCTGACCTGGGATGCACAAAATTATACTTGGTCCATGGAGCACAGCCCCTATACCAGGCTGATAGTGGCACGTCGATTTGCTGTTGAGTTTGGAACATGTGTAGGTGGGTGGTCTTACTCTTGGTTGCATCCACAGTGGCATTCATTTTGGTCTCCATCTATCAGCAGCAGCATAAGCAGGAAATGTAGGATCGGCTCCATTGCAGCACAGGATGTGTGAAGCTGCCTACAGTTGAGTTCCTGCATTATATGCCTCCATTTCCACCAGGTGGGATGTTGTTGTTAAACCGCTACAGTCATGTCGGCGGAAAGCAACATCATCATATGTCCAGCAGAAACACTGGCAGTCCATACTCCTACACCCTCATTGGCCTATCTCACCCCCATGGGGGTCTGGGCTGCCTGGTGGCTGTCTTTCGTCTGTGGAATCTGTGGAACCACATGCATCATAATACAGTGGTCGGACCAATAACCTGATGACGGTCGGACCGCCACCGCCGCTGCCATGGTGGTCCACAGACTGTCAAACTTGTGAAGTGAACCTACAGTGTCTTACCTGTGTGTCACTGAAAGTACTGCTGAATGATATTGATTCTGTTGTCAACATCTTCTTCCTCTGCCTCCTCTTCCTCACTGTCCACAAGACCATCTCCAGGCACATCCTCCCACAGAAAAGGCACCTGGCGGCTCAAGGCCAGGTTGTGCAACATGCAACAAGCAATGATGATCTGGCACACCTTCTTGGGTGAGTAGTACAGGGAGCCACCTGTCAGATGGAGGCACTGGAACCTGGCCTTCAGGAGGCCGAAGGTCCTTTCAATAATCCTCCTTGTACGCCCATGTGCCTCATTGTAACGTTCCTCTGCCCTTGTCCTGGCATTCCTCACTGAGGTCAGTAGCCATGAGAGGTTGGGGTCACCAGAGTAACCTGCAAATATTGAGGGACAACTGTTAGACACATACTAACCTACTCATACTGTGTGGGGACCATGAGCTCACCTATTAGCCACACCCGGTGCCTCTGGAGTTGGCCCATCACATATGGAATGCTGCTATTCCTCAAGATAAAGGTGTCATGCACAGAGCCAGGATATTTGGCATTCACAAGGGAGATGTACTGGTCGGCTAAATACACCATTTGCAAATTCATAGAGTGATAGCTTTTTCTAATCCTGAAACTTGTTCAGTTCTCCGGGGGGTGGGGGCTGGGACGAATACCACATGTGTACCGTCAATGGCACCAATGATGTCGGGGATATGACCCAGGGCACAAAATTCAGCTTTCACTGTTGCCAAATCCTCCACCTGGGGGAACGCGATGTAGCTGCGCATGTGTTTCAGCAAGGCAGACAACACTCTGGTCAACACGTTTGAGAACATTGGCTGAGACATCCCTGATGCCAAGGCCACTGTTGTTTGGAAGGAACCACTTGCCAGGAAATGGAGCACTGACAGGACCTGCACTAGAGAGGGGATACCTGTGGGCTGGCGGATAGCTGACATCAGGTGTGGCTACAATTGGGCATACTGTTCTTGGATCGTGGCCCGATCAAGTCTGTATGTAATGATAATGTGTTGTCCTCCATTTTTGCAAGGTCCACCAGGGGTCTGCATACTGGGGGATGCAGCCATCTCATATTCAGCCTCAGCGGTTGAAGCCTATGGAAGAGAACGGTGAGTAGAGGGTCATATTCCCACATCTATTGCACTAATGATGATTCGTTTACTTTACAGAACCAAAATGTGAACCTGACTGTCAGTTGCTGTGCCAATGTCTGCTGTGATGCAGTTAGGTGCCATGTCCTGTGGCCCCCTGAAATGGCAGATACCTGACCTGTGAGGAGAGACGAATGGAAATTAGGTAATTGTTCTGGTGTTGTGCGTCGTCACGGTAGGCAGTTGAAGACCGCGGCGCAACTTCACATTGGTTATCATGGGGCCCTATGGGTTCCAGGAGTCATTGGCGATGTACGCCCGTCTGTGACGGTACGCACCGCCGTGGAAGTCACCGCCATTTTCTATCTATCAACTTACTTGCTACCTGACCTTCAACAGGAGAGGACCTACACTGCAAGTGCTGCTGTGACCTGTGTCTGGAAGCGACAATGGCTCATGTGTCTGGGGAAAGGGCCCCTGCCTTTATGGCGGAGGAGTTGGAGAAACTGGTGGATGGGGTCCTACACCACTACACGTTACTCTATGGTCCTCCAGGAGAGTACAACGTGAGCATGATGCGTGGGCCATGAATGTATGCAGTGCTGTGTATGTAGGCCACATGTGGGGGGGGCAGAGGCGTCCTGGCCAGAGTGAAGTATGTAAGGTGGACAATGTATGTGCGTCAGGGGATGGGAGGGATCTGGTGGGCCATGAGTCTGACGGTCCGGACGGTTGACTAATTCACTTATCTGCTGTATTTTCCCTGCAAGTCAGCGCTCACCAGAAGAAGGGTATTTGGCGTGCCATCGCCAAGGAGGTGCGGACCCTCCGGGTCTTTGACAGGCAAAGCACCCACTGCCGCAAGAGGTGGGAGGACCTGTGCCGCTGGGCAAAGAAGACGGCGGAGGCCCAACTGGGGATGGCCTCCCAATGAGGAAGGGGTGCCTGTCACACCATGACCCTCCTGATGTTCCGCATCCTGGCAGTGGCCTATCTGGAGTAGGTTGGGCGCTTGAAGGCATCACAGCAGCCACAAGGGGGTGAGTACAGATAATGACTCCTGACTTTGCGCGCATTAAGAGGTACCTGGGTGGGGGATGTGGAATATGGGTGCCCCTAGGCCAGGGCGAAAATGGCCGAGTAGGTCCCTGGTTGGGCAGGCTCTGAAGCACTCCTACCCCCAATAGTGTTAATGGGCATCTACTACTGGGCAGGGTCCTTTGGATTTCTGGTGTGCAGCTGATAGTGTTAGGCATTGTACTCCATGGGCTGGTGACTATCTTAGTAACTGGTTGGGCATGGCCTAGTGCATAGGGCTGCTCCCTGTGTGTCGTGTCCGCCAACGGTATTGGTGTTGTTGGCATTGACCAAGTGTATCCTCTGTCTCTCTCCCCCTTTTTGTTTTGCAACCCTGTCCTTGTGTGCATTAGCATCATCTGGCGGAGGAGGAGAGGCACAGGCAACGGAGGGAGCTGCATCCCACATGGGCCTGGAGGCCGAATCCACCGAGGGTGAGGGCACCAGTGTGACTGAGGGCGAGGGGAGCACCACGACAGGGACAGGAGGGGAGACCACAGACAGTGACTCCTCCTCCGATGGAAGCTCCCTGGTGGTGGTGGACACCTCTGTGCCCACCCCAACAACAGGTACAGCCACCACCCCCCTACCAGCACCACCCTCCCAGCAGCCCCTCAGCGTGTTTTCCGGGCCCGCTCACCCAGGAGGGTGGGCTTCTCCTTTGCCCCAGGCACCTCAGACCCTGCCCCAGTCAGCCCTGCTGGCCTCAGTGAGGAGGCTATTGACCTCCTGAGATCCCTCTCTGTTGGGCAGTCAACCATACTGAATGCCATCCAGGGTGTAGCAGGGCATTTGAAACAAACGAATGCATATCTGGAGGGCATTCACCCTGGTGTGGCGGCCCAACAGAGAGCATTTCAGGCTCTTGCCTCCGCACTGATGGTGTCGCGTGGGCTCTCATTATCCTAAATGAGACTACTGGATTTCTGGGTAGCAGGGTCGTTCCTGGTGTGGGGGACTGAGTCTGACCCACTTAGAAGGACCTCTGTCACCTTCAATCCGGTTTTGCTCCGGCTAACTAGCAGTGCCTCATCTCTCCCATGGGGGAGGAATGATTGGGCAGCCGAGCACATGACATCTTTAGAACTTCTCAGGGAAGTCGTGGTCACTCAGGTCCCAACCAGCTCTCTCATTTATAGTATAATCTCATATACAAATGACATAGGCAGTTTAAGTTTTATATATAGTTTTTAATAAAACGAATGCATTTTAGATAATAAGGCGTGAGCCGCAATAACCAGAACCATACAACACAGTACGATTGAAATAGTCACGGTGAGAGTGAAACATAAGAACAATGCTATCATGGTGTTAATAGATTCTATTCTCTCTCAGTATATTATATTTCGAGCACAGCATGTTAAGCTACTAACTTGCCTTTCAGATTCCCCAGGAAGACATCAACCCTCATACCTGAGCAAAGGCCTGTGATCTGGTTCAGCATCTGCAACAAGGCAGTCAGCGTCTAGTTGTGGTTCCCTGGTCGGAATCTCCCTCTTGCGTGTATTAGGACAAGGAAGTGTTTTTATAACTACATGTCAGTATGATCACAAAATGTCCCTACGCAAGAATGTATTCAAATACTAAACTCCTACCACATCTATCAGCAATGTACCAGACTGTATCCTTGACTGGAGCCCAGAGTGAGCAAAAATGTGTTATTGAGAACTCCAGCGCTGAAGTAGGCTAAACAGTGTGATATCAAAAATAAAACAAAACCGTAGAACTGGCTATTTGAAAAATAACAGTACGAAGCTGAAATAAAATGCATTTAGAGCAAAGTGCACCGAGGCTCAATGCTGCAGGCAAAGGAATAAAATACATCCAGGGCAAAGTGCACAAAGGCCTAACGCCTGAAGCAAACGCGCAAAGGATACATAAACCCGACCACACTACGATGGCAGCCCTTGTCCCTGTGTCTAGCCTCCCCCCTCCAACTTTCTCTACCCAGTCCCAGTCCCCTCAAACACAGCCTATCCCAAGCACACCTTCAGACCAGCATTCACCCAAATCAACACACAGAAGTGGTTCAGGCAAACACAAGCACCAACCATCATCCCACAGGCACTCACACAAGCACCATACCCATACAGACACACCAACATCCACTGCCTCCACTGTGTCCCCCTCCTCCTCCCTCCCAGTATCGTCTCCACTCACACCTGCATTCACTACTTCCTCATCCACTACCTCCATTAACAGCACGCCCATCACTACTCACCCCTCACTGGCAGTCACCACCCCCACATCCATGCACACGTCCCCTGTGTCCTCTCCCAGTGTGTCTGTGACCCCTCCTCCCAAAGTACACAAACACAAGCACCCACCCATCCAACAGCTATCCACCTCACAACAGCATCCAGCACATGCACCTTCACCAAAACTCAGCAGAAAGATACCTTCTACCACCACTCCCTCTTCCCGCCCCAGTGTGTCTAAAAAGCTTTTCCTGGCATACATTGACCTGTGCCCTACCCCTCCACCCCCCGTCCTTCCCCTCGGGCCAGGGTGTCCCGAACCCAGGCCAGCACCTCAGCCACCAATTCGGCGCCCGCTGTGGTACCTCCAACTCCAAGAGGCTCAAAGGGGACACCCATCAGGCCAGCTAGTTTGCCACCAACCCCTGCAAAAGACAAAACCATTCCCCCACCTGCCAAGGTGAAGAAGGGAACGACATGCAGCAAGGTCAAGGAGCACAACCCACCCAGCAAGGCCTCCTCCAAAACTCCAGCTGCCAGAGCCAAGGTTGCAACAGCATCTGCCAAGGTGCGGAAGGGGCAGAAAACCCCAGGCAAGGCACTTCAGCCGTCGAAGGCTGCAGGTGAAGGCCTGGTGGCCCCACGACCTGCAGCGCTGGCAGCACCGCCAGCAGCCCCGCCGCAGACACTGCTAGAAGCACTGCCGATGCCGCCACTACTGTCAGCAGCAGCATCCCCAGTGGGAAGCCGTCCGAGGCTGCAGGAGAAGGGCTGGGGTCTACCTCCACCACTGGCAGCACCAGCACCTGCACCACGGGCAGCACCCACAGCATCTCCGCCACAAGCACTGCCACAAGCACCGCCACCTGCACCACTGACAGTAGAACCACTACCAGCAGCAGCATCCCCAGTGGGCAGCCGTCCGAGGCTGCAGGAGATGGGCTGGAGCCTCCCACCACCACTGGCAGCAACCCCACCAGCACTGGCAACACCACCAGTTTGCAGCCTTAGGCACCGCAGCATGGAGTCTAACCCTGCCTCCATGGACTATCATGCAACCTGGTCCCTGGAAATCCCATGCCTCAGACACCCAAGTGAGGGAATGTGAACTGCCACAACCCAAGTGATGCATCACTTGGCACAAGGCCCCCTCCAGAACCAGTGGAGAAAGGCATCCACTCACCCAATCCTTGGCAGGATGAAGCAGACTGGGCACAAGGCCCTCTCCAGAACCAGTGGAGAAAGGCATCCACTTACCCAATCCTTTGCAGGATGAAGCAGGCTGGGCACAAGGCCCCCTCCAGAACCAGTGGAGAAAGGCATCCACTCACCCTATCCTTGGAAGGATGAAGCAGACTGGGCACGAGGCCCCCTCCAGAGCCAGTGGAGATATGCACCCACTTGAGAGTCTGTGACTTTGCACTCTCCAGGACCAAGCAGTGGGCAAAGCACCCACTTGAGAAACTGTGACTTTGCACTCCTCAGCTCAGGACCAATCTGTGGGCAAAGCACCCACTTGAGAGACTGTGGCTTTGCACTCCCCAGGACTAAGCAGTGGGCAAACCACCCACTTGAGAGACTGGGGCCTTGCACTCCCCAGGACCAAGCAGTGGGCATGGAGCTCCCTCGAGGAGCAGTGGCATTATTCCATCTTCTAGCTGAGGTGCTCCCCCCTTCCCCGTCCCCCTGAGGTGCCTTTGTGTTTCCAACCTGACGCCCCTGCAGTGTTCTCTCCGTATTGAGCAGGAGACAAGTATGGGCTTGGCCCATGATTTTTGGCCCTGTGGCCCACGGACATTTGAAAGGGACAATGTACGGCCTTCTGTACATAGTGTATATGTTTGTAGATACTGTTTTAATTATTGTTCCGTAGATCTTCCTATTTCTAAACTTACACTGATTTAACTCTCTTCCTTTTGTCCTTGAGTTCTTCCAGGGGGCAATGGGGTGTAAATGTACTGTTGCTACATATGTTTGTGTGTATGGTGTTGTGGGTGAGGGTGGGGGTGTTGCATGTTGCATGTGTGTATCACTCCCGTTTTCCTCCTCCCCTCCCCTGTGTATTAGGTGCAGTTCTCACTGTGCTCGTCGCCGCCTTCTTTCGTATTCTTGGTAGATGAGGAGGTAGACCATCATGGGCAGGACCTGGTCTCCATGGCGTCTTGGTTCTTTGTTGAGTGTCGAGTGGTGAGTGGTTTCCCTTCCAAACACTGTTTCCGCCGTGCTTGGGTGGTGTTGGTACCACCCTGGAAAAGCTGGCGGATTGTCAGGTTGTGATGGGGTGGGCGGTACATTGTCTTCCGCCTGTCTGCTGGCGGTGACCGCCGCGGTGTTTGTTGCTACCGCCGTGGTGGTCGGAGTGTTGGCGGTTTATGCTGTGGTCATGATCCCATTTTTTTACCGCTGGTCTGTTGACGGTATTACCACCGCTTTAACACCGACCGCCAGGGTTGTAATGAGGGCCATAGACCTTTCCAATTGTTTCTCTTGATCCAAATGTTATGGTACACTGCATATACCCCGCCAGATCAATGCTTTCTCCTTGATACCCTCCAGGGTTCATGTTTTTGGGCAATAACTCTGTATGTGGCTAATGCTCACAGAATGACACCTTAGGAATATTGGTATACAATGAGCCAGAATTGACCATAAGTTCTACCTCCTTTCTATAAATACTATATTTTGCTTTAGATCTGCATTTCTTTCCATTTTCACTTTTCGTGTTATATTCTTTATACTGAAAATTCTGTCACCACAAGTTTGTTCTATATGTTCTTCACCCACTGTAGCCACTCTTGTCATATTCCCTTGTTTGCATACAACTGCAAAGTGGCGTCTACGACCACACTTTTGACAATCCTTTTTAAGTGCAAAATTTTTTTTTTAGTCCACAGTGTGAAAGTTGCTCTCACACCTATGACGAGATTTAATCAGTTGTCTATTTGTGCTCCCACTGCTACTTGGTTTTTGACCAGCTGCAACATCGGAGTCTTTCTTCACATGAAGGTTATCCGTTCTTCCATCTATTTTCTCCATTTCTCTCAAGCAACATTCAAATAGCTCGACAACTTTGGCAATGTCAATAGCATCCTTTAACATAGGGTTTTTTATTGCACACAAACATTCTTGCATTTTCTTACTTCTGCTTTGAATGATCAACTCGTCTCTAATTAGTTCATTGTTCATATTTCAAAATCTACACGTTACTGACAACTCTCTAAGTCTTGATAAAAACGTATCTACGGATTTATTTTCTACTTTAAGGTGGGTATAACATTTGTATCTAGCCATCACTAAATGTACTTCTTCCGCAAATCTGATTTCCAAAAGTTTCTTTGCTTCACAATAAACATCTTCTATCGGATCTACCGTAGCTACTGGTAAGTATTTAAACTTATTATAACTTATTTAGTAATAATGCTTTTTTTCGTGCTGCTGAGAACTTTTACCCATTAACATATGTGTCAAACCTTGCAATCCAGTCTTCTCAGTCAATTGGCAGAGACCCTGTTTGCACTCGGAAGAAAGAGGGAGATGCAACGGATCCATGTGTCTCCAGTCTGTAAGCTGTTATGAAATATATATATATATATATATTAGAAAGTGGATCAACTCAACACTCACAAGTAATTTTATGACAGTGTACACAGAGGTTTGTATAAAGTGTGTGGAGTCACTGATTTCTTGTGAACATCAAATGCTAAGATATATATATATGTTAATATTCAATAACTTTTGTTCCATATGGTGTGCACATCACCGTGAATTCTCTAAACATATATATTCACAATATTATCCATTTACTTATATTTATAATGGTGTGCACATCACCATAATATTGAAAGGAGCGTCCACTATTAAATTTACTAGGTTTGCACAGTACTGTATATTACATACGCTCAATTGGGATCTGTTGAGAACTTGCGAAACGTGTGTCGGATAAACGATGTCCCTTGTTTAAGATGCCTGTCATGCAAAGGTTGGATCGGTCCAATCCAAAATAGCTGTCATGTCGGAAGAGTATGTGTTACGTCAGGCTTACTTACTCTTCAATGTGCATAGCACAAGCTTGAGCACAAGGCAAGAGGTTCTGAGTAAGTTTAAATGTCGTGCTTTCTTTTTAAACTAATTAGTGCCATATTCATGCTCACATCAAGCAGCTTACTTGTCTGTACAGTCCAATACTTGTACCTCAGACCAATGCAAATATGAAGCCATGCATTTATTTGTTGGGTCCTACAGTTGCGTCTCGGGAATGTTCACTCAGACTGCTCTCACCTGTTGTTCTGTGGCTGGCTCTGCCACAAAATTCTTGAAATCAATGACACGTACTAGCACATCATAAGGTTACAAAGAGATTACTATGCCACATAACTGAAGAGCAGTAATCCCTTGGCCAGGCAGCAATACACTGCCATCCTTGGAACATTACTGCCTAAGCTACTTACAATGATATAGAGCCAACCAAACATTCTATGCATTCCTCACATCATAACAGTGACTTAATAATACAGCCCATATGTAGGTTCACCGTCTCCTAACAGTTAGCTTTCTTACTTGAGGTATTGGGAAAATGTCCTTAACACATATTCAGTGCATAGCTAGGGCAGGAGATATGACACCTACTCAAAAACAGAAGTCTACATTTGAAAGAATTCAAATACATGATTTAATCTAGATATTTCAAGACATGTCCTAGAAGGAGATGAATACTGAGTCTGTCCATTTACTAGATGTATTAAAGAGTCTGTTTGATATTAGCAGGGTTATGAGAAATGTTGGAGTGCAGCCAAACTCAAATAATCATATATTCATTGTCTCGTAATTTATGTAAGCAGACGTGAATCTTAGATATTGTCTTCCATATATACCTATAAAGACCAATATATCTCGTCTTAATTTATCAAGTAGGCCACGAATATTAATGTCAGAAATCTGAAATTGTGAGAACACTAGGCACACCTGTTTCCATGGCCATTATCCAACCATGATACAGGTTAGAATAGTTTTCAAGTGTGCAAGAAAATTCTGGAATGTAGGCAAGCTGTAACAAGCTCAGTATGATACCATGTCCTTAAAATAAAAAACATATTTGGGCTATCAACTATGTGGCCAAGAGTCTGTAAGTGTGAGCATCAAAGTGCATGAAAATACAACAATAGTTAATGTCTATTGTCACACAAGGCTCCATGTAGGGGTTAGCTAGAGTACTCTAAATGAATGAGATTATCTAACTATAAGACAATCAAAACAGTATGGTAAAATGAAAACAGCACTTATAACACTTACATTTAAAGGAACTGCCAGTCCAAAGAATTGGGGATTTAAAGAAGACCCTGTCACATGATACGATAGGCACTATAGTTAAACTATATAGGTTGCTTGCAATTCTTTGGCATGTACCTTTGGCATGTTGACCTTTCATGTATTTTATTCCAGTTCTTTAAAAGGCCTACAATTACTTTGCACTCAGTCTTTCAGCATGAATGCTTAGCGTTGTACCATCCGGGTGTTCACAAGAGAAGAAAGCCTAAATGAGCAGTGTTCCATTGTTTATATTTATTCTTGTGCCCGGTTCTTTATCCAAAATGCTATCATCTGATATGTGCCTGTATTTCAGGCACAAGTTACATTTCTCCTTAAATGTATGAGTGTAAAGTCTTCTTTTATTAACAAGTGGCATTCATTCTTTTTCTTGTAGAAAACGTTCTTTGTTCTCTAAATCGACCAAATGCCGTTATGTGATTGAACACTTGGTACCCTTATAACTGTTCTCTGTGATTTTAGCTTCCTAAAGTTATTCTCTTTTCTTAGTGCCATATAATCTGTGGGCTCATCCCATACTCAATTCAGTAAGTCAGTCATGTGCTCTACATGGTATTTTCTGCCCCAAATGCTCAAGTATCTATCCTTCAGATCAATAAGTCTGCTTTCATACATGCCAATATTTTAGAAGAGGAAGGTGGGAGATTTTTTAAAACAAAAAGATAATCAGGAGAATGTTTCTGTCCCCCCATTGAGTTCCATTGAAACAGAGGCAATTACAGGTGGTAGATAGCCAAAGTTAAGCTATTTTTGGCTCCCCAAATTTGGAATCTCACACCTAAATCTTGTCTATTGGAATTGATGTATTTGTTTAACCTCTTTTTTAATCACATTTTGAAATCTTATATCTTCTCACAATGGTTCAAATTTACAGCTGTTTATCCATTTGTAAAAAGCCTGCAACTGCCTTCTAGTCCCTCTAGCTCACACCCAGTATCCCAACTTCCATTCTTCTTCAAGATATTGGAACACTTATCCTTTACCAACATTCCCACGTATCTGGGCTCTTTTTTATAAACCCTATCCAAATGAGCATTCCTTATTTTCTACAGAAACTGTGCCCCCTCTAGTAGTCAACCTCCTCATTTCAGATAACTAAAACACCTCGCATCCAGCCTTTGACTCTTTCATATAATTGTGGTGTGCAAGACTATTGAGTACCCACTTTAGTATCCTCCATCAATCCCCTAGATTGCAAAGTTTCAGCCCTCACCTGCATTTCTCCATACTTCTGTGGCTGATATTTATCAGTTGCTTTTAGTTCCAAATTATCCTTAACCACTTCCCTACCAATTGTTCTACAAGTCTCATACATTGGGTCATGTCATTCATTGCTCTCCATACAACCCACTCTTGGTGGTGTAATTTTTTATTTATTTTCTCCTACCATCTTTACCCAACAGGCGATACTCAAATCTACCTCTAACTTCCAAACTTCACTACCCTCTTCTTATTATTTAGTTGTGACTGTTTCACTGCTTTATTTATCGATAGATTAATTAAAAGTCTTCCACAATGGACTCTTCCAAAACAGAGCTACTTCACATTTATTCTTCTTCTGTATCTACTTTCCACTTAATTCAATCTACATCTTTACTTTCACCTCTTCCGCTCTAAATCTTAGTAATTCTACCCAGTACCTTCATGAACAAGGCATCTTCTATTCGTACTAATGCCTGTGCAGCACAATATCACATTTTAAACATGTGAAACATTCAACCATGTATTCCTTTACACGTTCCCAAAGCACTGATCAATTTACTATTAGTTAGTATATTGGAATGTTGCAGAAGCCTGCTAATGTTCCACCCTCATTGTATATCCTTGTTGGGCAAGTTTATTTGCCACTAGAACCTTACACAATCTCCCTGAGCAAAATCCCACCTTGCCCTACCATCTGTTAACAGACTGGCTCTCAAATACAAGTAGTGTCCTTCAGAAGTTACTGACAATAGTACTGCAAGTTGTCCATGACATAACTCATGAACAAAGTTCCAATAGATTTTCCTGTATTTTCCTCCATCCAGATCCTTAAATCAATTGACCAGAACCTTCTAGTGACACTAAAACAACTGTGTGCCGCACCCATGCACTGGAACTCTTACTTTCTATGATCCTTCACTGTATCTCTCTACCACCTGGTATCCTGGTAAGTTATTCGCTCCAGTAGATTACATATGCAATAAAAGGCAATCTCTTTCTCTAAAAACCAAAGGGAGACACTCTGTTTCTGACCTAACCATTGCAAATATTAACCATGTTCCTTGTGTTTCCTGGTAGTTATAGTCTAAATTACTGAAATTATGCAGGAGAGGAGAAGCCCATTTTGCAGCAAGCTTAACTAATTATGTAGCAAGGAGAAGCAAATGTTGTGTCAAATATGCAACACCTTTTTTCATAAAAAGTAACTTTGTCAGAGAGTATTATAAGTAAGTATTATGATTGTGTGCTACTCCAAGGTTCCGTATGAGATATGGGACCTGCAAATAGATGCAACATGTATGTAATTATTATACAGCACTCTCTTTAAATACATGGGCTGTGCTGTTCTGTGCTTTGCACACAGTGCCTATGATGTGAACATGAATTTGTGTTAATACAGCACAAGAAAAATCAAGACAAAGGTTGTCCTCAACCACGAAGCAACAAAAGACACCAATCTATTCTTTCTCTATAATATAGTGTTCTGATTCAAATCACAGGGTGGGATCTGAGGGTTTTCTGTTGGCTAGGCAATGCAGCCTTTTGGTCAGGACATTAGTTCATTGCCAGCCTACACCCGGATGTTTGGCGGCAAGGCCCCCAGAGTAACAAGGCAGACTGTAATCTACAAAACCACATGAATATCATGGAGAGTTATTATTGTCAAGATAGCTGGAAGTGGTGCACCACAAGTAGTAGCACTACCACAGATAGTATTGAGGACTTGAGATTTTCTGGGCAGGTATTATAATTAGAAAATCTGCAAGTATTTTGATTTTGAATATTAAACATTTCCTCAATGGCATTCAATTGCATATAAAAAATGTCCATAAGGGCATTTGATTGATATTGACAGTGACTTGAGTATGAAAGAATCTAAGTGCTCTGCAAAACACAGACGTGATCTCATACAATGGTATGATGTGTTACATTATTTATTCTTATGTTCTTGGCATTTATGTACAATGCATTCTGCAGTTGATAAGACATTGCAGTACTTTCTGCAGGCTGGTAATTTGTTTCATCACGCTGATATTACAAACTCCAAACCTGAGACTGTTAAGTTTGTGTTTTTTTGTCTGGGTACTGTGTTCTTTTTGTATTCGTGGTTAGGTGACTTTCTCATTAATTGAGCTTTGGGGTTAAGATTTTGATGTTGTGGACAGCAGCAGCTTGTTGTAAAGGGCAGAGTGGCCCGCCTCTCCACCTTTTCCCAAAGTATGAAGAGTGTCTGTCACAATGAGCAAAGGTCAGCCTGACAAACATCTTCATGTGTGGTTCAGGCAGCCAGGTGCTGTACATTCACTAAATGCGCAGGCATCTGGTTGCCTGAGACAAATTTGCTGAGCTGAAGATTTCACAGCCTAGTGGGCATGACCTCATTAAAGTCTTTTGTGAGCCTCTCCCTCTTGATGACGGGGAGCATCACTTATATTACTGGAACCTGGGAGCTTCAGTTTTAAGCCCTGAACAGCCATACCAGTGAGGCCCGTCACATAGTGGGATTGTGTCAGCAACTCTCTCTGACCCCATCCCACTCTGTGATGAGGTAAGGTAATCCTCCTTTCACTGGCTGATTTTTTATCAGGTCAGCCCAAGAGTGGAAGTGGCAGGGTCTTCCTTCCATTGATTCCTGCAGGAAACAATAGAGGCTTCAGTTCCACCACCAGAGATCACTGTTGTGATCCAGTAAGTTTTTTTGTTGGATGTGTGCATGTGTGTAAGTATAAATATTTGTGTGTTTGAGCATGTGTGCTTGCTGTGAATGGGTGTTTGCATGTGTATGTTCTGGGTTTATGTGTGTTCACATGTGTGAAAGAGAGTGTGTGCGTGTGGCCTCCCCCCCCTCTGCTGCATATACAGACCACCACTGGTTTGGGGAGGACAAACCAAATGGTCTTGCCTGTACATTAGGCATATTCTAGGTCTTAGTATGTGGAGTTGAGATGTGGCAGGGGGTCATGGGAGTGTGTTTGATGTTTACTGGCAGCCATTGCTATTAGGTTCTGTGAGGATTTCCAGGTCATGCTGCATATATGTTATGAGCTCAGCCTGATGTGTCCTGTAGATAATGTTGTGTGGCTTATCATGGATGGAAGTGCCTCTGTGAGCACAGTATTAGTCATTTGTATGTTATCTGGCTGAAGTGTTTGATGCATGCAACATGGGCTGTTTATTTCATTACAGGAAACTTGTATGTTTTTTCCACTTGTGAAGTAGCATTTATTACTGTTTAGTGTCAGCCTTTAGGCTTATCACTTGTTTCTGAATACCAAGCCAAAAGGGCACCAGAGAGCAGTGTGTGTTTACCTAAACAGTATTCACAGTAGTCCCAGTGATCCTGACGATCACGTGGACATGCATGACGAAAACATGATATGATTATGTATTTTTGTGTGGGTGGGAATTGAATATTTGGAAAAGGCCCTTAATCCACAAATAGAATCAGATTACCAAGCACCATGTTTACCTTGAATTTGTAGGATGATCACTGAGGATTGTGACACTTAACTAATTAAGGAACATGAACAATGAAACAATACAGAGAACCCAGGAAGTTAAATTTAGCTTTGCTTGCTCAGTTTAACTCTTACTATGCAATTTTGTACCTACATTTCCACATCAGCAAGGCCAATCACCCTAGCATTTGTGAGCACCGGAGAATTCAGCGCACTCAAATAGGCAAGGTTGTTTTAAATGGGGATGGGGAAAAGTGGCAAGCGGGAAAGGGTTAGGAAAATTCAGAATAGCTGCTACACAATGAGAGGTGTAAAGAAAAGAATTAAGAGGGGTACAGGGAGGCACATACAAAAACAAAGCTATAAAGAATTGGACAATTACTTTTCACAAACTTACATCAACATCTACTCCAGTAGCACTGCAGCCCAAATAGGCTAAAAGCTATTCCTGACAATCCTTGGAATACCTCACACAAATGTGAATGGCCAATTACTGGTACTTTAAGGTTTTGAAGAAATTAATATAGGCAAGAATTAACACTAAGAACAAAAAATGATATACAGGACGAAATGGAAAGAAAATTACGTATTTTAGTTATATTTATTTCAAGTTTATTTGATTTTCATTTTAATGCCAACACAGGAACATAATAGCAAGCATAGCTAGATTTAATAGAGAATTCATTTATCATCACAACATCGTTCACATTCAGCAAATCTGCTAATGCATATCGTAGTATTCAACACTCAGGAGACAACCACACCCACCACTAGGTGAAACTTAAGAAAACATAAACCATTCAAGCACACCTGCCTCCATAAGAAAGCACACTATATTAAAACCAATTTCTTCACCACATGGTTTGTTATCTTGGCCCTCGTTTTGAGAAACAGCTGCTTGCCGAAGAGAAAGAGCATATACAGGCTGCAAATCAACATCTTTGAGGTGTCCGTGAAACCAGTAATTGCTAGATACTTCTTCCCTGGTATAATCCTTGACATGGATGCAGACAATGAGCAGGAGCTCAGTTTACCACTACCAGCTCCAATGCTATCCCTGCAAATATTAAAATACTAGCTGGAATCCACTTCTTGCCCACTAGATGTATCCAGAGTGTCAGTGGGGACATAATGGACATTATATAGGTGAGCCAATTATGATGCACCCATGAGATACTGACGGTATAGATGTAATTAATTATCTGCAGCATTCTCAAGGTAATCACATTGTAGCAAATGTCACTCACATTTTGTTGCAGGTGATGTCTGTCATGCCCTCTTTCCCCAAGACCTCACCCCCTTCCTACACCTAACACACAACCTCAACTTAGGTACAACAGGGCACACATAGATGAGCCATCTTCAGGTCATGCTTCAAATGAATTGATTGACTACAGGCCTCGCATTTCACTTGAGTTTCTAGTTTGGTTGCTGCATCCCATTGGTTACAAAGTGTCTAGTCAATGATGAATGGTGGACCATTGAATCATGGACATATCATCCGGAGACACCTTTCTTGTACCATCATCAAATTCTGCAATTATAAATGTAATATTCAACCACAAAGACATCTGTCACTATTCAATCACGCTGTTATTCATACATTTACATACATTATTCACTCATATTTTTAATTTCCACTTTCATTAGTATACCTGCATGTAGTGCGCAGAAAACGAAACAAAGCACACGTGGGAGTGCAGTCACACATCTTTCACTTCTATTATTTTAAAAGTAATGAGATTTCAGTAAGTGGCCAGGTTTCGCTATGGTGCTGTTAAAAACTCCAGAAAAGTGATTCCCATCACTTTCTTTATTTTCCTCTGTGTATCTCCTATGTGTTTTTTCTCTGCCCCAACATGTAGCTGGAGACCCCATAGTACAGGAGGTGAACTACATAGTGAATTTTTCTGTCAACTGCAACAACAATAACTTACATACGGGAACAGAAAATACACCATTCCTAAGTCATCCAAGCATTACGTCACAGTCCTCCTCCATCCTTCTGCCCCTTTTGTTATGGAGCCCCCTCCCCCGTGCAAATAGTAGATGATTGATAAGTGAGGGCTTACAGTTTCTTTGAGGAGAAACTGTAGGTGATTGGGGCAGGTAGTAGCCATGAATGCTGCACCAATAAGTTGTGTGTTGTTGTTTCCTGTGACCTTTGAATCATGCTTTCATTCCTGTTTATCATCATAAGGGAATGTAAGAGTGACATTGCTTGAGTAAGTCAAGATATACCATGTTCTATGGTGACATTTCTGTGTGTATATCATAACTGTAGGATAATGTTTGAGGGGAAGAAGCATATGCTTCAGCTGCACCTTTGTGAGCCTTAGTCACCCATGGTCAAAAGTGGCATGTGGAAATTGTAATTTTGCATGCATGGCAAGCAGAGTGATGTAAATAAAAATGTCACTCTTAGTCACATTAAAATTTGTAATGATAAAAGATTTATTTTTATTGACGAAGTAGTGGACTTTTTCTTTTCCTTTCTCACTATTCCTCTTCAGTGGGTAACCAACGCTAAAGGGGTGGGGGGAAGACTAGACTAGAGGTGAAGGAGGGAAGGACTTCAGTCTCTATGCAGGCAGAAAATGACACTACTACTACTTGTGCCCACCTTGAGGGACAACTGCTCTCAATCTAAGAATCACCAAGCAGAGGGTTTGAGGTTACTGAGTTGAGAACATGCTGCATACCACATGCCAGGAGGAGATGGAAAATGGGGATGCTCTACCTCCTCTATCATTCAAGAGGTCCCCAAAACAGTGGGGCATCCTGCTGCACCCTCTCTCTTCTACATCAAATGCCCAATCACAAGATCAGTGGCCGAGAGTAACATTCACCCTGAGACCACAGAGCCCTTAGGTTGATCCCACCCCCTGCCCCTGTTGGAAATGGCTCATTTTGCAGGGTCACCCCTCCCCAAACATTTTGCCTTTTCACTCTCTGTTTTGCTGATTCTTTTTATTAGCCTTAGGACTCTGAGCACTATACCACTTCTGACCAGAGCTAAAGTGCATGTGCTTCTACCCTAAAGTATGGTAACACTGGTTCATCCAAAATAGGGATATCTAATTTATGAATAAGTCCCTAGTAGAGAGCACTACCTGTGCAAGGGTGTGTCAAATAAATGCTACTAGTGGACCAGCAGCAGTGCTTAATTTGTGCTTGTTCCTTCTGGTGCTGCGCACCAGCACTTATTTTTTAGGGCCGGCACTTATTTATCTGCTTCAAGTGCTTACTACGAGCAAAAGACACATATGGAAAAGACGGAGGAAGAGAAAAATGAAAATGCGTCACAAATGGAGAAAGCAGAAAGCTGCAAGACTGAGCTGAAGGGGCAGGGACTGGCTTTAAATGGATTGAAGAGGCCCGAGATGGCTTCAGGATTAAGCTGCCTCAGTATTCTGT
Source organism: Pleurodeles waltl (assembly GCF_031143425.1). Lineage (NCBI taxonomy): Eukaryota > Metazoa > Chordata > Amphibia > Caudata > Salamandridae > Pleurodeles > Pleurodeles waltl. Next base: position 1,767,180,621 of record NC_090440.1, read on the forward strand.
GTTCCCACATTTAATTGCAGCAGCCACATGTTTAAGAGGAGGGCTTTGGGCACAGGTACATTTTCATTTACAAATTAAGTACTGGCCAGCAGCACTGATTGTACCGTCCACACAAGTAGCCCTTTAAACATGTCTCAGGCCTGCCACTGCAAAGAATGTTTGGCCAGTTTTTCTGCCATGTCGACTTGGCATTTAAAACCTCTTGCCAAGCCTTAAACTCCCCTTTTATTACACATAAGTCACCACTAGGATAGGCCCTAGGTAGCCATAGGGCAGGGTGGAGTGGAAATTAAAGGGAGGAGATGTTCTTTTAAGTTTTGTGCATCCTGGTAGTGAAAAATGCATAAATCAATTGTTTACTACTGTGAGGCCTATCCCTCTCATAGGTTAACATTGGGAATTCCTTATTACACCGCAAGCTGTAATTCCTGATTGAGAAGGAATAGCTCTGTCAGGTTCCATATAACTGGAATGGTAATGATAAATCCTCTTTGCTGACAAAGTTGGAGTTAACATCACTATTTTAGAAATGCTACTTTTAGAAAGTTGGTATTTCTCTGCTCTTAAAGCTATGTGTCCCTGTGGCCTGTCTCCATTACATGTCTGTGGTAGGTTTGTTCATTCCTTCTAGTCAGCCACACACAAAGGAAGGGTAAGTGTGTCTGAGTGCCCATCTGCATCCTGATGGCTGTTCGTGGGCAGGATGGAATAGAGTACCTAATACTTAAATCTGAAAGGGCAGTATCCTGCCCCCACACAAGGGCTGATTAACCCTAATTGTGAGTCTGGAGCCAGGGCTAGGAAGAAAGAACCTCTCTGCACTTCAAAGACCCTTCTTTGAAGTCACCCCTACTTCAACGGCACAACTGAGATCTCATCAAATCAGACACTTCTGGACCTGTAAAGAACCTGTGAAGAACCTCCGTCAGGAGGACTGTCATGCTGCTGGACTGGTGATCTGGAAGAACTGCCTTTCTGCTGCACTGCCCTGCTGTCTGCTGCCCTCTGACCCTCCGTAGGTAGAGCTGGACTCTGCCTGGAACCCAGAGTGATCTCCAAGGGCTTGTCGGCTCACCTGCTTGAGACACAGGAATATCAACGTCTCACCACCTATGCCTGCTCATGTGCCTGACCCATTGGCAGTGGACCCAGGAACTTGCTCCAGTCGAACCAACGCACCTCCTGTCTGCTGGAAGCAGAACCCCTGCATCATCACTATTATGGGAGCAGGATCGGCACATTGCACTTGGAACCAGTGCTTTGCCTAAAGAACAGATGAGCCGGAACTGCCTCATTCCTGCTGTTCAGTGTGGGAAAATCAACACACGCACTCCACAGCATGGAAAAACCCAGTGCATTGTCTACGGGATCAATACTTTTTAGTTTGGCACATCATCATCAGAACCGACGTATCGCCACCACTGCGTGAAAAAAATTATCATACCACCTTGACTGCAGAATCAACACCGACGCATCGCTCGGCTGCATGCTGCATCTCACTGTTGCGACCTGGATCAAGATACTGTGTTCAGCAGGCCTGCATGACTCCTGTATCCAGCCTGTGCTCCATTGAGCTGAACTCCTGTCTTTGCCCCGGTCCAGAGTGACCATTTAACCCCTGTTGGTGCCTTTTACTCCTAAGCGCTACAGACACTTCTTTGAAAATTCATATCTGGACTTCTACTTATTGGATTTTTGTCATTTTGGTCCTGATTCATTTATAAAATCATTTTCTGTTCTTCTAAGCTGGTGCAGAGTCTTCTTGTGATAGTTTCACTGTGTTACTGTGTGTTGTGTGCAACAACTACTTTAACAATTGCATCTTGAGTTACGCCTCACTGCTCTGTGCCATTCTACCAGAGGGTGAGCACAGATTAACTTTTAGTATGTACCTGACTTACCCCGACTAGGTTTGTGGCTCCTGCTTGGACAGGGTTCATGCCTCTAACAAAAAGAAATCCAGTTTCTAACAGTCCTTGAGAATGTCACCATGACTACTTTCCAGGAGGCTGTGAGGCAGCTGATTACTGGGCAGCAGATGATACTGGAGTGTTGGAAAGAGGTTGTGATAGAGCTGAAGGCAGACCAAGATATGCAGGCTGTACAACACAGAGAGCTCTGCCTCCTGATACCCTCCTGGCCTGCAGTCATTTCATCTCACCCAGAGACCCACCTCCTATTACATCTCCCTGTATGTCTTCCTCCTTAGCAACCTACAACTATTTCACTGTGTTTAGATACTCATGAGGTGTCCAGTCTTGCCCATCAACTGCTAATGGTTGCACCTGAGGAAATGATCCAGGAAGTTCTCATCTAAGACCCAGAAAATATCTATAGAAATTAAATTGCATTCAACCCATCTAGGGTAGGAGAAAGACTTTACATTTCATCTTAAGTTTTCTATTCCTTTACTTTGGGAATCTGGAACTTTGATTTGGACTATTTTGACATTGTGCTTATTTGTTAATATTATTTCCACTGGATAATGTAAATGGATTGGATACCTGAAGTTCCCTCTGTTTTCTTTCCATTGCCCACCTCCTTAAAATTGATTATTCTTCTGTGGACTGAGACACATCTTTTGTTGCTATCCCCTTCCTAAGACAGTTTACTTCTATTTTAAAAAAATCATGTTCTAATATATTTTTAAATGTAAATACAAATATTTTATTTTGACAACTAACTTAGATGTGTTGTTATTTTATTCTAGTGTGTGGGCATACCTATACATACATATGAGTGTGTTGCATTATTCTTATATTCCCATTTTCATTGCCAAGCACACATGTGATGACACACAGATTAAAGATGGGTATAACTATTGTTTATTCAAAACATTTTATAAAGTCATTTTTAGTAGACAAATGAGTTTTTACTGGTGGGTTGCCAGCTGTGCATGGCCATTCCCATTTTGCAAATATCCTTTACATGGAGGAATGCTATTGAAAAAGGATCCTCCCGGAGGACAAGATTTCCATGCATGGGCATCTGACATTGTCAACACAAGATACCCATCATGCAGATGGTTATGGGAGAGAGATTGCTGAATTGGAGACAAGTATCCTCATAAGTGATTTTCTATCCCACAGAAGATAGAGAGAAGACTAGAGTTTCACCTTGATTGGCAAATGGAGCAGGGGAGTCAAATAAGGTGCCCGTAGCGTGACAGGTGGTTGAAGGAGAATCCCGAGGAGCCAGAAAAAGCCTTTGATGCTTTTTAGCTGGTGCATAAGGATTTGCAATCCATGAGAGGTCCCTGTAAGGGAGACTGCTGGCTGGCCCTAGGTGGTTTATGAGTTGTTCTTCTAGGAACTGCCAGTAATCTTCTCTTCATCTTCAGTGGCGGAGGCAGCAGAGATGGTGAGATGGCAGCTTACAAGCAGATAAGATATTCTAGTGGGACTGCATTATTTCCTCTGATTGTTGATGGTTTGGCATCACTGGCAAGATCTTGGTCCTTTGGAGCTACATGAGAATGATAATATAAATTGTACATTAGATATTAAAGATTAGGCAAATTGCAAAACTAGACTTGTTGTACATTAGCTTAAAGAAAAGATGATGCTTTAGCATACTATGATAATTGTTGGTTAACAAATTAGCATAAAATAACAATAGTTTCTTACATGCTACTGCCATGGATCCTTACTTTGTAGATGGCCTCTAAATGTTAGCTGCTGAAGAAAATGTTTTCAAAGACGGATGTGGACATGTATTGCTTTATCCATCATCTTGAGAAAAGAATAATAAAACATGTTAGATTTGTGATAGAGGAACAGAGGAAAATTCTGAAAGGTCACACAGAAGGTATCAATGCTGTAGCTATCATAAGAGATATATACAGAGTAAGGATATATCATAAACAAATATCATGGGGTATGGTCATGTATTATTGTTAAACTGTATATGAACACCCACAGAGTCCTCTCATGGAGTACAGCTACTCGGCTGACAGTTTCATTTTTTTGTCTAACAGACATGATGTGAGAGAGTGTTACTGTGGCAATGAAAATATCATTCATTAAGTGCCTTCATTAGAGTGGATGGCACAAAAACTATACATATATACTCTCCAATGAAGTTGCACAATGCAAGGAAGTTTTTGGTGACAAAACAACACACATCAAGCCTGATTCTGAGAAATGCTGAACATTATGTTCTTATTCTGTTATAAAATAATATTTTAAATACCCTGTCAATTATGCCAAGAGAGAGATGGTTAGGCACATCATAATTGAATTGACTGTAGACTTACCAGGCTCTGCAAGCCGTCTGGTGTTGCGGGCAGTCTACACTTCGGCATAGTATTTAGAGTAGAAGAGAAAATGGTGGTAGTGGTGACAAGTGGCAGAAAGTCTGACAACACAACCTTAAAAGGAGACATGACGTGATATAGATGAGAAGTTATAAGACCTTCTCACTTTTAAATGTAAGTTCATATTGAGTACAATATCTCTGCATTTCTAAGCAAGTACACTAATGGAAGTATTAAGACAAAGAAAGACATCATCTGGTTATATAATGGTGTGATAGTGAGATTTTTAGTGGTGTGGCATACCTCTGTGGATGGGAAGAATGTATTTAGATCTGGAACTTGATTGTTGTCCTGTTACTGGAAGGGCTACTCCTGCACCAGCTGTTGCTACCAACGCACATGAAATAGGAACTGCATCCAAAAAAGATAACATGTGTGTAGGTTAATCTAATTATAATACACTTCGAAGAGGAGAGGAAAGAGGGAGAAAGCTGTTTGTGAGCAACAAGAGTGGAGAGATGTAAGTTAGTTGAAATATAGATGTGTTAGTTCTCACCTGGCATTATTTTTTAATCTCTTGGAAAAGGCAGGCTATGCATCAGCTTATGGTGCATGGTGGAGAAAGAGGTTTGTTGAGGGCAAGGAGACAGAGAGAAAGACAGAAAGTGAGACGGGATCCAGGTCCACCTCTAGGAAGAGCCTCTGCCATCTGTATATGGGAAAACGTCTTTTTCATTTGCCTCCTCTTATCTACCAATTCTTTTTCAGCGCCCCCCAGTGCAACTCTTCACCTACAATGCACTGTCATAGTGTGCCAACTCCTGGCACATGGTTGACTTCTCAAATCCACTGACAGTGTATGGAAGCACATCATTTAGGGCCAGATTACTAAAAAGAGGTGCAGCGCAGTGCTGCGCCAAAATTTGTAGCGCCGCACTGCGTCACTTTAGAAATGCAGGGATGCGTTGTATTTACTATGATATGTCAAACCCTTGTGTTTCTCCCTGTGCCTGCGCTAAATTAACTGCCAGCGCCAATGCAGGCACACTTGCACCATAGTGCAAGGGTGTGTGCATTGAGGGGATTGATTGTTTATGTGCTGGAAGATGTACCTTCCTGCACATAAACAATCTACAATGGCGATTTGGCGATTTGGCACATCCATGTATGCTGAACGGTGCAGCAGGGTGCAGCACACATGGAAGTAGCGAAGCATCATCATTTAATAATTGTTTATGTGCAGGAAGGGACACCTTCATGCACATAAACAATCATTCATGGCCTTTTGCTCTTTCTCACATGGAAAAAGAAAAAGCGAAGAGGAATAAAAGTATTCCTCCCTGTTGTGCCATGCTAACCCCACCCCTGGGGTGGCATTAGTTTTTGATGCTGCCACAGAATTACACCTTCCCATGTTTACGAGGTGGCATCAAGCCACAAAAAGTGACTTAGCGCCTCCTTGTAAATATGGCGCGGTGCACAGCACCACTGTTAAAATGATGCGCAGGTAGCGCTAGGTCATTGTAAATCTGGCCCTTAGTTCTTTGTAGTGATCCATGGCAAAAGGAACAATGAGGTTTGTCTCCTCCTCAGTGAAATTCCCCTTCTTTTCGACTGTGGTGGACTGTGTACTGGAAGCTGGAGATATAGAGTGGCATCTGGAAAGTCACACAGTCCAAGAGGAAGAAGGCAGATCATCAGGTGTGGCGTGCATTTATATGCTTGCAAGGATACCGTTTTTCAGGTAAGTGGGATTTAAGTCAGGTGAAAACTGATTCACTTTTCTGTTCAGAGCCTTCCACATGTCAGCGAACCTCTCCACCTCCGCTGCAGAGAACTCCACTCAAGTGTATGCCGAGAATGTGGTCATAATGCTACTAGTAGAAACTTTATAGTCATAATTCATAACTCTTAAGAGTCTCTAACCCATATTTGGAGACATGCAATCCTTTTCCTGTAAATATATTTCTGCTTCTAGCAGCAATTTTGAACTTATATTTGCACTACTTAGAAAGTGAGAAAACATTTGTACCAACTGACCTGTACAAGAACGACATTTGTCAGCATTCGGGTATTCAAACTGTCACTGCACATATCAGTGTGAAAGCAAACTATGTAATATAGCACTGGGACAATCTATGCAATCCAGCCACTTTGAGCAATAGCAGCCCTAAAAAGAAATATTTTATCTTTAAAGTTACCCATCAAGGCTGGCTTCTTAGTGTCAGATAAGTAGGGGACGCAAATGCAGGGCTCTATGTAGATTATATATGTATATTTACCAGCTAGCATGGTAGAACATGATCGGTAAAACATGATTTTTACTTATGCAATATTGTTGCAATTTTTTATTTTATTTTTGTAATGAATGCATTGTATGTGGCAGCTTGCTTGTGAAGCATGCCACTATAGAGTGAAGGAATATTGGTTTTAATTACTGGCTGTGTATTGTGTACATTTGGATAAAGGGCCTACATTTAACGGAGGATGAATTCATTAGCCTATTCAGCGGCTGTGTTACTATTTGTATATTGAGTTTGATTAACAGAAACTGTAAAGTATTTATCTTTTGTGAATGTTGTTAATGTGTTAGCGCATGGAATCTTCCTAAGTAGGTGCTATAGTTGGGGGAATAGCAATCTCTTGTAACATTTCGTGTGCTGGTGTGGCCATTTGTTCTTTGTTCTGATGTTCGTTCTTTTTAGGATGTGCGCAGGTGGCATTTGGTCGCCTCGCTGTGCAGGGATTTGAGATGCATGACCTTTAGTTGTAGTGGCTGTAAAAGCTGTAGAGGCGGTAGGCATATATACAGCAATCCTTCGCCCCACCCTACCGCCGATTCCTTTGTTACTTTTTCCAATCACATTCTTTTATTACCATAACTAACCTTTGCACTGGATTCCTGCACTTTTTTGTTTCTTATGCATTCACACCACTTTCCTTCCTTTGTTAATTATTACATTACTACTTTGTAAATGTTATTTTCAATTCAAGAAGTTGACAACATATTCATCTTTAGTACCCTACACACAGATTTCTTGCATGTGTGTTACATTATTATCCTGACTATTCTCAAACTGAAAAGTGGCATATTTGACTGGTAGTGAGTGTTACTCAAAAATGTATGCTTTAATTAGAGGACACTCTCTCTTGCTGCATCCTTTCCTGCAGATTCATGCCTTGTGGAAAGCACATTAAGACAGTGCATATTTAAAAAAGTTCACAATGTATTAACATGGATTTAAATACCAACAGAAAGGTTCAGTCTTCGTACAGAGAATAATGACATGATTATTGGCATTACACTTTACTGGTGTAAGTCAATGCAGTTAGTTACACACATGCAAATTTATTTTGCAGGTGCACATAAGGAAAAATGATCCCTGTTCTGGATGCTGAAAACCTGCTCCCCAACCCATGAGTCTCAGTTCACTAATCCCATTGGCATTTCCTCAGTCTATACTGGTGCCGGGAGCAACCATGACTTTAATTATATTTTTCTAATACAAATGTTAATTTTTACCTCTGTAAAAAAAAAAACATCTACCTTGATCAGCAGGATCCCAAAAATACCCAGATATTTTGTGTTTTAGAGCTTTACGTTTTGCCATCTGCTCTGATGCAAAGCATGTTAAGCAGGCTTCGATCTTTCTATAGTGTGTTTAAAATAAATACTAGTGCAATTTCCATTCTGCTGAGAAATATTTACCATCAATAGCTACCAGATAATTTTCAAAAATTATAAACTATTTTTTCTATATCAAAGGTTACTTATCAGCTTGCAGCAATATATTTGCCTGATTGAGCATTTGATTAGGAGCCATACCCTTCTGTTCTTGACACTAAAGTAAATAAAAAATAAACATATTTAATTTAAATTATTTGAAATAAGCCACATGTGTCAAAGTGTGCCAGTCACCAAAATTCCAGGTCATCGGTGTGTCTGTCACCAAAAATAAAACACATGCATCAAGGTGTGCGGTCATTGAAATTGGAACTCGACGGTGTGTCTTCACTGATAGTGCAGGCACAATTCACTTATTACCAGCTAATGTGAATGGTAAGCATTGGGTGTGCCTATCACCAAAACTTCAGGCTTTTATATACACGGGTACCAAACGGATAAGTGACAAACTTTGTTTAATACCTATTCCACTTGTAACTTATCTCAACGTCTTAAAATATGTGACGTAAGTGTAATATTGTTAGAAGAAATAGGGTGACCAGACATCCCCGATTTCCCCGGTCAGTTCCGGTTTTTAGAACACTGTCCCGGTGTCCCGACACTTTTCTTAATTTTAAATAAATGTCCCGTTTATTGAGACAAAGGTCAGATCATTAAATAAATGTCCCGTTTATTGAGACAAAGGTCAGATCATTAAATAAATGTCCCGGTTTTGGGGACAACTGTCAGATCAGGCAGGGAAGCATAAGTTAAAGGTATACTCTCATTTAACAGAGGCCTACAAAGTATGAAATAATTAAAGTCATTTATCTGTTACTGTCAGGCAACACAGTCCCCTGTCTGCTCCCAGCACAGGGACTGAGTGGGGAGCAGAGAGAGGTGGGTGGGGCGGGTTGGGGGTGCAGGGTGGGAGGTCGGGTCGGGCCATAGCTAAATATATATATATGTATATATATATGTATATATATGCATACATATATATATATATATATATATATATATACACACACACACACGTGCATAGCCACACATTCACAAAGTTATGCAAAAAAAAGGGGACAGGCAAGATATAAAAGTGAGAGTAAAGTATTTTGTTCTTTTATGCCTGACATGTCTCTGGTTTTTGCTCCTCAAAATCTGGTCACCCTCGAAATAGAGCCCAATCTGATGCTGAGTTTACACATTGCTTATAGTCCTCTGTGGGCTTGTTCCAAGTAATCCGTTAGTAGACTTCCTCTCGCGCCTCCAATTGTGGAGTCTGTGATGCAAAGAAAAGAGGTAACTTCCTTATGTAAATAGAAGGTTTCTTCACGTTCAAATGAAGATAGAAAAAACCCACAAGGAGCACCAGCAGTAACAAGACACTCATTAACAGTTGTCTCTGCAACAACTGACCATGCAAAGATTCTGCAATAGCATACGAAATAAAGATTTGAAAAGTTCCAATTCCACATTACTTGTCAATCTGCTTATAATATGACTACTATATACATAACAAACATATACATAAAAGTCGCAAGCAATATTAATATACTTATACAACATAGTTGAAATACTAAAACCGGTAATATGGGCAGATTGGGCAATTACACAAATGGGTAATGCCGACCAACCGCAATATTATGGAAACTGGTATTGTAGAGTAGCTTAGAAATTGGTGATTTAGTAATGCGTGCTTTCTGTGATGAAAAAATGTAAATTTTCTATGTGTGCATCATGGGGCATTATGGAACTGATAATGTTTGTACAGAATGTCATTATGGCAGGAATTTGATGTCTTAGCAGTGGCAATGTATGTATGTGTGTATATGGTATTTTTACAGCATGAAACTAGCCAAATGCAGTGGAGTGCTGTACAGGGTCAAAGACAAACATAAATCAATGGACGACTAATGCACTTTAATGTACTGTTCTTTAAAGAGGGGCATCTTCAACTCTTTTTGAAATTGGATCAACTTTGGGGCCCTCTGATGGATACAGGAATGTTGTTCCAGATCCTGAGTGCTCAGATTTAAACTCCTAGTGCCTTCTTTTTCCTTTTTTATACTTCCTAATCTGTAGTCTGATGATGTCTTGGCTTCAGGTGTGGCGATAACCATCAGAGATGGTGCACTTGTCTTCAAAATAAGCAGAGGCGCTGCTTGTGATGACTTTGTAAATGATGATGCTAGTTTTGGAGATGGCATGGTCTAGTAAAGGAAGCCAATGCATTTCCATCAAGATAGGAGTGATGTGATCACATTATTCCAGGCCCCAGATGAGACATGGTATGGCATGAAGGGGTTCCACTGTGGACTGTGGGAGGCCATATAGCAGGTGTTACCTCCATCCAGATGCAAGAGTATGAGGGCTTGGACAGGAGTTTTAAAGTCACTTTAAGGAGCTGGTACCAGGCTATCTTTTTTTTTTTTTTTTTTTTTGACAATGTGATCCTTGAGGTTGGTATCCAGGATGAATCCAATGACTTGGCATTCAGTGAAAGTTGGGGTCAAAGCTCATGTCATTGCAGGTTCCACTATGTTTTGTTTGTTTAGTATTCTTGGGGTAAGACACAGGAATTTTGTCTGGAATGGGCTGAGCCTCACATAGTTACTGGACATCCAGGTTTGGATAATGTGCAGGCAGTGTTTGATCCATTGGATGTCCTAAGCAAAGGAGACTATCAAGTAGAGTTCATTATAATTGGCACATTGGTGAATTGTGATGTTGCTATCTGTGAAGAGGAAAAGAACAAGGTGATGGATGGAATGCTTGAATTAATTTCAGCCACTAGCAATTGCTAGGGTAGCATCCAAATTCATTGTTTTTCACCCACCATGCCAACTCAGTTTGGACCCATCCATATGCAAATCAGTTGTGACCCTGAAACTCATGGGAACTGTCCAGCCCAAACTGCCAGGCAAGGTCCTCCTTTAACCAGAACACAAGCAATCCTGGACTGGATTTGCCCTTGTTATTGGCTCTTCAGCTGAGTATAGCTTGATTCCAGTTGCACAGTGAGCCACGTCTGGGCATAACAGCAGGTGCAGTTCCTCCACTAGGGTGGAGGAGCGTCACTCCCTCCACCAGCAGCTGCAAACCTTTTACCAAACAACGATAATAAACTATGCTTATTATCATTTTTTGGTGAAAGGGACAGGGCCACAGGCTGTGACAAGCACTGAGCACTCCCCCTCACTGCACATGCACATATTTGGCTGGCCGTCTCGGGCGGGCCAAACACACATGATCAGTAAGCTCTCTCCAGCCCGGGACTGTGTTGTGGGGCTGGAGAGAGCAGGTACAGGCTCCCAGTCTGTCTGGGAGTGTCCTAGCTGGGCACTCCCAGCCAATCCTAATGCTGCTCTGAGCAGCAACAGGATTGGCCCGAGGGTAGGTTGGGAGCCTGTGCCTGAAGCCTGCAGGAGAGGAGGGGTGTGGTGGGGACGGCAGGTGGTGGTGGTGGCAGAGGTGCTTTTTTTAAAAATAATTGCCCCCCCACCCATCTGCATGCGCCGCCCCTAGTTGGCACCATGAGCCGCTCCTGCATAACAGACACACTTAGGGCGTCAAGGGAAAAAACAGCATGGTGATGGATGGACTGCTTAAATTGATCTCATCCACTGGTGATTGTTAAGCCACATCCTAATTAGGCCTGGGCAGAGTTCGCGGAGTTCTGCTATGCAGAACTTCGCAAAGTGCTGAAAGTTCCGCAAGCTACAGAGTTTGGGTAAGTTGCGCTGTTTGTGCTGATTTTCAGCATCAGGACTTTCTCCCATGCTATAAAATCAGTGCGAACGGCATCAAGCACAGCGCCAGAAGGTGCTAACTTCTTTCTGCCGCTTCAGTAGATTTTGTACTCAAATGGCAGTTTCCTCAACATGAGCAGCAGCTTTCTCAATACCATCGGTTGCGACGTACCGCGACCACTTGTGTTCAGAAATCTTGCTCCCATTCACCAAATTGAGTAATTTCTCTGCTCACACTCACGCAACTTAACGGTGGCGAGCTGTGCGGAGCTTTGCAGAGTTTTTTGGAACTCCATGAGGAGTGCAGAGTGGGGAAATCTCTTCGAACATCGCCAGTGGAGTGGAATTCTTTACCCACCCTTAATCCATAATTTTTCACCCACCATGTCACCGCAGTTTGGACCAAACCATGTACAAAACAGTCTTAACCCTGTTCCTTATAGTGGAAACAGTCCATCCTGAACTGCCAGGCCAAGTCCTCCCTGAACCAGAACACAAGCAACCCAGGACCGGTTTTGCCCTTTTTATGGGTTCTTCATCCAGGTTTAGCTTACTAGGAGGGAAGAGCGCAATAGATGTTTTAGAGGATATAGTCTATACCCTACGAAGAGCTATGGGTAAAAGGGTAAGAAGAGCACGAAGAGAAAACACGTGGTGGTTAAAAACTGGGTACAGAGATCGCTAACAACTATTTATTAGTGTGTGCCTTGGCCAGGATTAAAAACAGGGCACTGCAGGACAAATTCCACCTGCTGAAGTGTGTCAAAAGATGTAGGTCAACATGTTTCATCCTATAACTCTCAGAAGTGCTGCAGCTTTCATCAGGACCTATATTAATAGTGCTTCTGCCTAGTAAATGTGCTCAATACGGAAATGGGTGAGCAAGTTGTACAAAACAGTCCACTAGCAATCGTTCGGACTGCGTCTCAATCCATCATTTTACAGCCACCTCAGTTTGGATCTAGCCATAGGCAAATCAATCTTGACCCTCTTCCTCATGAGAAGAGTCCAGCCCAAACTGCCAGGCCCAGGTCACCCTGAAGCGAAATACAAGCAACCCAGGACTGGTTTTGCCCTTGCTATGGGCTCTTCAGCTGGTTTTAGCTTGGTTCCAGGGGCACAGTGGGCCTGGGACTCACATCTGGGCATACCTAGCGCATTTAGGACATCAGATGCAAAAACAACAAGGTGAAGGATGGAATACTTGAATTATTCTCAGCCACTGGCAATCAGTTGGACTGCAGTAAGAGAAAGAGGCTTGGGTTACATGAACAAAAATCTGATGTATAATTGTCCTTTGTTTCAAAATAAGTATCTTATTGTGCCTTTTGTGAGATTAAGGGGGACGGAGTCTGGCGGTGCTTCTGGGGCTATTCTGACTGCGGCGGTAAAGCCGCGGTCAGAAAAGGGAAGCCGGCGGTTTCCCGCCGGCTTCCCACTGCCCCTGTGAATCCTCCACGGCGGCGCTGCAAGCAGCGCCGCCATGGGGATTCCGACCCTCTTCCCGCCAGCCTGATTCTGGCGGTTTTCACCGTCAGAACCTGGCTGGCGGGAACGGGTGTCGTGGGGCCCCTGGGGGCCCCTGCAGTGCCCATGCTACTGGCATGGGCACTGCAGGGGCCCCCTAACAGGGCCCCACATTGATTTTCAGTGTCTGCTTGGCAGATACTGAAAATCGCGACGGGTGCAACTGCACCCGTCGCACACCAGCAACTCCGCCGCCTCCATTCGGAGCCGGCTTCCTCGTTGCTGGTGCTTTCCCGCTGGCGGGCGGGCGGCCTTTTGGCGGTCGCCCGCCAGCCCAGCGGAAAAGACAGAATGACCGCCGCGGTCTTTTGACCGCGGTACGGTCTTCTGGCGGTTCCCGCCAGGCGGGCGGCGACCGCCGCCCGCCAAAGTAGGAATGACCGCCTAAGTGTTGAAAATGTTACCAACTGTGGTATATTGGCAAAATGGCACATGTGATTCCTGTTTTGTGAACAGTGCTTATTGTAGACTATTGAAAATCTATCAGTGTGGTATGTAGGGACAGGATGGTTGGAAATGTGACTATGTGCTTACTAGAACACAATAGTAATTGGGTAATTAGCTTAATTGAGAATTATGAAAACTGAAATGGTTTCAGCGTGGGTGTAAAAGAAACAGGTCACTGGGCTGATCAATGCAAAATTGAAAACGAGCAGGATGGTTAGAGTGGAAACTGGGCAAAAGTGTTGTCCTCCTATTTGTGCCAGGTATAACTGGTTTGAGACTAGGTGTCTGAGACGTTGTTATAATCTGCAGGAAGCAGATGGGAATCCTGAGGGAATTTCATGCAGTTTGTTTTCTCGCACACTTGGTACAGATTGAAAAAAAAGAGAATTGCAGGTGAAATGCCCTAAAGCACTTATAGTTGTAGGTTAGTTCAGTGAGAACTGCAAAACGTGAGAGCTTTTCTAGATATGAAGATTGAGAAATACAGATGGGACAAGTGTTAGTGCGTGGCAATGACTTGCATTAAATGTAATTACCTGGTTCATGACCGTGCCCAAGAAAGCAACTTCCCACGCTGGAGAGCCTGTGTGCAATTACAGCCTGCTAGAAAGGGGGGTAATCCTGTGTTGAGTTTATTTATTTATTTAATCATTGATTTGCATATTGCAGTAATCCCTGATTTTGCGCAGAAGGCTAAAACAATACACTTTGCCCTTGTATTATGTTGCCTGTAATGTATGCACCTTTAATAGTTTTTAAGACTAAAATACAACAGGTCTAGAGAGGTACATAGTGAACTCCATCAAACATTCCTGTGTTACTTCCTTGGGCTTCTTGTAATAATTAGTTATTGTATGTGACCAGCGGCGGCTTGTACCCTTTGAAAGTGGTGGGCAAGTACAGTGTCTCACCACTTTCTGAAAAAAAAAAATCCCCTCCCTCCAAAACCCGAATTTAAACCAGCCTTCCCTCCAAAAGAACAAACCATAACACCAATTCAACATAATCATAACTGCTACACTTACATGCATTACACACATACGTTCATTACACACACATGCATTACACACATGCATTAAACATTTAACCTTTTTTTTTAACTGCACTTAACTATGGGATGGGAGTCCTCCTCGCTGATCTTCTCCGCTGCCAGAAGAGCTCCCTTAACCAATCCAGCGGCTCTCATGCTGTTAACGAGCATGAGAACAGCACCTCTATTGGATGGAGGGGCCTGGCTGCACGCTCATTCAGGCCCTAAAGGCCTGTGCTTGGTCTCCACCAAGTTATCTTAGGACAGCTGGGTGGAGAGCTTCAAAGTACGCACATCACTTTGGCCAGTGCAAAGCATCCGGCCAAAGTGACATGCACACTTTGGCGCATCCACTTTGGAGCATCCAGTCAAGGCACTGCTCCAGTTCTCTGCTGCCGGCAGCAGAGGACATGCCCAGCATGTCTTTGGGCTGGGGCGCGCTGAGCAGGTAAAAATAAAATGACAATGAAATAGTTAAATTGTCATTTTATATTTGCCTGCGTAGCTTGCGATGTGCGCGAGGGTGGCATTCCCCCACCCTCGAGAAGAAAATGCCACTGTATGTGACTGTATAGCCTAATTTCATGAGGAGCCCAGGAGTTGTATGAGGCCATTTTTGGACCCAGGAGACCTCTGCAAAGATCTTCTCATTCCATGGCAGGTTTATGTCAGGTTATTCTTCAGCTACATTAGGAGTTCAGAGATGAAGTCAACTCTTTGTAATCCAGTTACTGTTTTGTATTGAAGATATATACATTGTTTTCCTTTCATTGGAGTTTTCTTCTCTCTAGTTTGCCATCAGATTGCATATTAAGAACTGGGTCAACATGTGCATTTTGTTTACACAAATGAATTTTGTCAGATTTGACCTCTTTTTCTGGAAGAACACAATGACATTTGATGTCCACCTCCAGACACCTCCAACTCAGAATGCTATTATAGCACGGAGGATTAGAGTGGCCAAGTAGGGAAAGGGTTTGGGAAGTAGTCTGGAGGGGCGGCAGACTTGCAAAGGAAAGGTTAAACACAATAAATACCATGCGAGTTAAACAGCACCACACTCTCAAATAATCACAGAATTACTTGTAAACTCTTTTATATTGTCTCCTTGCAGGCTATATGACTCGTGGTTACCAGAGTTCTGTTATCGGTAGAAATGATCAGCACCCACTTCATACACTCATCTGACACACTCAACACTAATGCGACACACTCCATATTAATGCACAACTTTCTTTCAATAATATATTGCTGCTGAGATACTCTACTAACTCCTGAGTGCAGCGCGCCAATCTGAGGCAGAGGCGCTATGATCCAAGTTGTGCCACAATCAAATAATAAACCATCCAAGTCACGACATTCGACTCATTGAAAATATTGTAATTATAAACTCTATTAATGCCATAGAGCACTTGTCACAGAGCGAGATTTACTCACGGGGAAATGAGGGATAATGAGCTAGGACAAACAAGGCAATGCCCAAGAACAATCGGGTAATCTCAGCAAAATGCTTCACCTTACCCTAAAGGCCCAGCCAGCCTTACTTGCATGAGTGAACGCCAAGCGGGAGACACCATGGGACTATTGGTCACTAGAATATGAAATTTCCGCCCCAGAATAACTCAAATGCACTGAAAACCGGAAAACACAGAAGCTCCTTCTCTGCTGCCCTCTGAAGAACAGTAAGTTCGTCCCCCAGGTTGGGGCCACTCTTATACATCCAGCCACACGAAAGATGGCCACCCTCCAGGGCTGCTGGGAGATGTACTCCAATGCAACTAAAGTTGTCTGCAAAAAAACAAAGGAGCATCAAATTGGCACAGTAGGTCATTATTAAAGAGTGACACCATAAGCACGCCACAGATATATACTCAGGGGCCTCATGGAGACCCATAATGACAGCGCAGCCACCAATGCACTAAGGTTGCCGTCTCATGAGCTTTCTCACACAAACAGCAAAGCCCTAGCTGAGCATGCGTTAAGGCAAGGGGGCAGGAACTTGCAGACTACCATTCTGCCTTACCCTTAGACAGGTGTGGTTGCGGTGGGCCCTAAACCGTACACTGCTGCAACTCAGACATACTCTGTGTTATCGCAGGCTTTGTTTATGTGAGGTTCCCACTGCACTAAATAATATTTTGGGTATCAATATGCTGAAAAACAGGTTGTTGACCTACCTGGATCAAGGAACTGTATCCTAATTCCAAGAAGTTGCAGTACGATATAGTTTTCCAATTAGGGTCGCGTGTATCCTGTTTTCTTTGTGAGCCCTTACCTCTCTTGACACATGGTTAGGTACACATTGGCCCAACGCCATACGTCATAGAGTGTCAGGAGTCAAAAATTTGCCCATCGCATTTAGATTTCTAGAAAAGAGCACCTTCACCATTTCCTCTTCGAGATGGGCATGTTTGGCCAGGAGGACAGTGGCCAATGGCAAATAGCAGGAGTGGTCCAGCCTTGCCCATTTCTTATTGTTGACGTGTTTGGTTACATCTGTCCTATGCTGTCCTAAATGAAGGCAAACATGTTAACTATCTTTTCTCAAGATTCATACCCTTACAGAAGGAATAGGGCTGGACATTGACGGGATCCAAAGGGACAAATTACTACATGGTGCATGGTAATAGGAAAGGAATGTAATCAGGAAGATGTATGTGTTACTAATGAGATAATTACGTACTAATAGTGTTCATTACCATGAGTCCAAAATGTTTTCTTTGCAGACCTCTGATCTTCTTCTATTAACCATTTTCTGCCCTGCCTGTGAGTGATACTGATTGGAGATATACAAAATTTGGATGAGTTCTCTGAGTTCTTAAATGAATCACAAAGGGGGGCAGCTTATCTTTTATGATTTTATTAAAGATGTGCTTTTTTCTTTTTAAAAAGGGAGTCTTGCTTCAGTTCCCCATCACCACTTACACTTAAACCACGTTTGTTTAACATCTTAATTGCTCCACACTGTTAAGGCCTGAGGTCAGATTGAGTTGTCCATACTCTCTACTATTAAAATACATTTGTCCCTTTGGCACACAACAAAGTGCACTGAGGACTTCGAGTGAGGTCCATGCAAATAAATGAATTCCATAAAAAAATATTAGTGGAATGAGCTAAAAATATAAGCAACCATAACTTCATCATTTATTGCTAAAGAGCTGACACATCACAAATGACGTAACTTATGACATTGTTTTAACATTAACAAATGCATCCTTCGTGACATAATTAATGGCATTACGCCAACTTATTTAAAATTGGTCTTATATAAGTTGGAAAGCAACATGGTCTCTACAGTTTACAAGAACTTACATTCAGTATTCCAGTGGCAAGCAAATACTTTTGGTCTACCTAATGCATATACTTAACAGTGTTCCTGCTATGCACTCTGATATTCACAGTTTTCCTAGCTTTATCACTCTGTAGAATGACAACAAAGCATCAGTCATGCGCAAAGGAACCAGGGGAACCATGCTAAGACCTTGCGGCATTACTATACACCCTCCCCAACTCAGACACCATAGCCACTCACTACCTACTAGGGTTTCCAGTCCATAAAGACTAGAGACCTCATTATGAGACTAGGGGGCCAACCATCGGCCCTCCGGCCTCGTGGAGAGGAGATCGGTGCAGAGCTGGTAGTCTTCTCCCCAGGATGATTACAAGGTTTCCAATGGGCTGACCAGCAGAAATCAGCCATGGCCAATGTTGTCACACAGAGGCCAATGTTGTCACACAGAGGGTGCACCCAGCATCGGTGTTACAATTTACCCATGCCTCGCCTTGGATCCTGTTCTGGCTGCCTTCTCGAGCAATCAGGTCCCATCTCGACTTTGGTCTATACAAAGGCAATGGTCGCAGCTCTCTGAAAAATATGAACATTTTGATAGCAACAGTTGGGTGCCCACTCCCCGGGGCCAGTCTTGTCCACCCACCCCCCCTGTCGCCCAGGCTTAGTATCCCCAAGCCCCTCTCCCTTGTTCCATTGTCACATTGACATATTCCAGTTGTTAAGTTCTGAGCAAGGCTGCAGCCAGGATCCTGCAAGTCAAGAGCAGCATCCTTTCCTCAACATGTCAAACTCCAACAACTAAATGCAAGTAACAGTGAACTTTTAAAACTGTGAGCGGAATGAGAGACTAAGTAGCAGACAGACGTCTGTGGAATGAACTCAAGACATTTCCTGAGTAATTAGAAAGAGGTAAAAAAATTGGTCACATCTACTCTTTAGGGAGATTTGAGTGAACTGCACCTATTCCCTAATCAGTGCCTTGTCCTTTAATAAGTTCTAGGGATTATAGTCACTGGGGAACTCCATTCGCAGAGGGAGGCTGCTAAAGGGTGTTACACCCCAAGGACTATCACAAACAGCACCAGAACTCTGTGCCTGATTCTTCCAATTGTGCTATTGTTAGAAATTGGGTTCCTGGTTGGCAGAGGTATGCATCCTGTCCATGCAGGAACCAAAATGTGAGTCAGGGTAAGTCAGAAACACACCCTAAATTAACCTGCGCTCACTCTCTGGTAGCTTGGCACAGAGCAGTCAGGCTTAACTTAAGAGGAAATGTGTAAAGTAAATGTGTAAATTTGTGCAACATGTAAAACAGTGAAAACACCACACAAGATACAACATCTCATTAGGAAAATAGAACTTTACTGAATAAATAAAACAAGACCAAATCAACAAAAATCCAATAAGTAGAATGAATTTTCAAAGGTTAAACTGTAGAAAAGTGCTTAGAAGCTTAAAGCGCCAACCAGAGCTATCTGGTCACACTAGACCTGGACAAATTCAAGAGTTCAGGCTGACTTGGATGGAGCAGAGGCCAGCAACAGGGCTCAGGCTTGTCCTGCTGAAAAGTACCTACGTTGTGTCATCATCAAAGGCGAGATGTGGGTGCAAAAGAGGCGCTATGATGTTAGTGTTCCACACAGCTGGGGAGTGGGTTTAGGAAGCACAACGGCAGCAATGCATTAGTGGTGATCCTTGCAAAGTTGATGATGTGTACTCAGTAGAAGCATCTGTAGTGGAAGCGATGAGCTGGTTCTGGACTCTGCATCAGCAGTGATAGTGGATCCTGCTGGCAATGCATGTTAGGCCCATTTCCAAGGGTCCAGGTCTGTATGGCCATGACTTTGCAGGGCAGGCGCACAACTGGCAGAGTCCGGGGGCAAGAGCAGATGAGTTGGAAGTCTTTTATGTCACTGACACTTCAGAAAACAGTAGACCAGTCAGCTGGCCCTTGGAGTCACTCTGGGTTCTGGTGTTAAGTGATGTGGGTCCAGTACTTCTCACTTAGTCAAGGAAGGCAACAGGTCAGCACAGCATGACAGCAATTCTTCCAGGGCAGCAGTCCAGCTGAGTTGCAGTCCTTCAGCAGCACTGCAGTCCTTCTTCTTGGTAGAGTATCCACACGTTCAGAGGTGTACTGAAGTAGTAGGGTCTGAAGTCCAGTACTTATATTCAGTGGTGCCTTTGAAGTGGGGGAGAATTCAAAGAAGTCTTTGAAGTGCACAGAGGTCCTCCATTTCTGCCCTGGCTCCATACTCACTACAAGGGGTATGCAGCCCTTTGTGTGGGAGCAGGACACAGCTATTTCAGGAGTAAGGGTGAGGTTGTGGCCAGCTCCTCCCTCTCATCCTTTTAGGATGGCCCATCGGGACCCATCAAGTTACACTTAAGCTCCCATTGTGTGTGGCTGCCTAGAGGGAAAACACAAACCCCAGCTGTCATGCACCTCAAACAAGTGATCAGAGACAGGCTGCCCGCCTACAGGGCTCAGAGCAGGAAAATGTCAATTTTCTAAAAGTATATATAATATAAAAGGGCAACCCTATATTCCCTTGTGGGCTGGGTTAACTATAATAAAGTAGGTAAAGGTGCCAACAAAGGATTCACTGGGAAACAATGTTATTAAAAAAAGGTTAATTCCTTGATGATGCTTGTGAGTGACATCTGAACTAAAATGATTATTACTTGATTTACAGAACATAATTTTGAGACAAAGAAATCAGTCATGTGAGCAAGTGTATATGTTTTCCACATTTTCATTAGAATCAAACAAATTTCAAAGACAATACAAGGGTGCTGAAAAATGATAGCTCATGGCACATTGACAGTGTCTCATAATATCATTGGAGTTTGAACATTTTCTGACATATGACAAAGTACCCTGTACCCACTTTCTACATGCAACTGGAGAGTGCTTTGTCTTTTGAAAAAAAAACAAGACTCCTAGGGGTGCTAAGAATTGTCCAGAGGAAAGATTGGTTGTGCTTCGACTTTTCAGTCTCATTTAGTAAACATCCACAGAATATCTTAAGGACTGTGATGTTTGTATGAAGAGGAAGGACCTCCTATGTGGCCATCAAGATGATACTTGGCTGAGATATATGGAACCTGGAGTTTGTGATAGAACCGGTCCAGGAAAAATAAAGTGTTGGACCCACAGTGATTGATTAATTTGTATGTAGTAATCTGGTAAAGGGGGGAACAGGAATTTTGTTCAGTGTTGTTCAGCATAGCTCAGGAAACAGAGAACCGAGGGCTGACAACATGTCAGTGTGCAAATTAAGAATTGGGTATGGTGGTCCTGTGTGAAACAAAGGGGTATTATGATTTTTTTACTTGCAGCGAGCCTGCTCAGAACATCAGATGTGGCTTGCACTGTAAATCAGAGTGATGTTTACACTGACAAAACCCTTGCAGCGAGATCTTCACAACGCTGAGACACCAAACTCTGCAGAACTACCTCTGTGCCTCTGAACAAAGGGCTTCCTTTACAAGCCCCCAACGTGCGCTGCAACAACAGATTTATTTTATGTTCTGGTGGCGCAGTGTGCCGGCCCATATTTACAAGGCAATGCAAAGCCACCTTGCGTGGCTTTTCATGGCCTGATAAGTATGGCCCCCATTCACACATAACATAACTCCGCATAAAAGGGGGATACCATGGATGTTGCTGCTGGTGTTGCCATGCAACACCCATGGAATCTGACGCATTCCCAGATTTACAAGGCTAGGAATGCGTCAGATACCTACGCCACCTCACGTGTGGCATTAAAGTGGTGCAACGTGGAGAAGTAACATTATTTCTCCCCATTTTTTCCTCTTTCTGTGCGTGCTGCATTATGAAAAAGGAAAACTCCATTAATGATTGTTAATGTGCACGATTATGAAAGAGGAAAACACCATTAATTATTGTTTATGTGCAGGAAGGTGTCCCTTCACATAATCAATCGCAAGGGTGCCTGCATTGGCAGTAGGCAGCAGTTCGTGCACCACGTACAGGGATTTGTTGTATTTCTGTAAATACGACACATCCCTGCACTTTCAAAATGATGCAGCGCGGAGCAGCAAGCTGGCTTGTAAATGAGCCCAAAAGTGTTTTGTCACTTAGGCACTCATTACAACCTTCGCGGTCGGACAAGGCCAACCGTCAAGGTTGTGCCGCCAGACAGCCGCCCATGCGGCCGGAAACCCACAGGCCGCATTTAGACATCCCCGCTGGGCCGGCGGGTGGAAACAGAGTTTCCAACAGGGGATGTCGGCCGTAACCTTGCAGCTGGCTAAAAATGGAGCCGGCGGCAATGTGGCAGTTCGGTGGGTGCAGCAGCTAAGTGCATAAGTGCATGGGCAGTGCAGGGGCACCCAGGGGCCCGCGACTCCATGGCCAGCCTTTCCATGGTGGGAAGGGGAGTCAAAATCCCCAGTGCAGCGCTGCAAGCAGCGCTGCCCTGGCAGATTAAAACCGCCAGAACAACCATGGCGGAAAACAGCCGGTCCCGGCGGTGTGACCGCAGCACTACCGCCACGGTCAAAATGTGGCGAATTTTACCGCCAGCCTGTTGGCGGTACAATCGCCACTTCAACCCCGGCGGTCTTTGATTACACAACTGTGTAGATTACATCTGTGTGTAAGGGCAAATCATATAGCTCATTTTTATGTGTGTGTATATTTTTTGTGTAGTGCTAGAGTAAAGGAACGCTGTATAGAAATGAGGCGCACTGCAAGAAGGGTGTGAGGGGTGGTGGGGTAATAAGGATGTAGAACAAGGGAGAGTGGAGAAAAGGTGAATAGGAGAATGGGGGAGGATGAACAAGACAGGGGATGCATGCAGCCCACCCGTGAATACCCACAGTGAAGTCTCACAGTGTTGTGGGGCTTCCACCTCATCCTCATCCCTTGAATTCCTTTTGTATGGTAAGCACTCTTTCCTCTAGTGTTTTAATTCAGTGTTATGGTAGGCAAAGGTACCATGACTGCAGAAGCCCGTGTAGGACACAGCAGGGTGAGATTACAGTAGTGTGAGATCTATGTACAAGTGACTAGGTAGCGCAAACCATTATGCATGGAATGCTTGAATTAATCTCAGCCACAGGTAACTACTCTGGGACACACTTCAGTCCATTGCTTTTAGCCTGTCTGTGCCATTTCAGACAGAACTCAACCATATGCAAATAGGTCTGGCCTCTTTTCAACAAGGGACTGTCCAGGCTGAAGAGCTATGGTCAGTGTCCTCTCAATGGGAAGACAAGCAATCCATCACTGGTCTCCACCTTCTTCGGTTTCACTAGTGAGGTGCAGCTTGTGACCTAGCAAAGTCAGGATACACTTCATAAGGATACTCTATTATTTAGCAGAAAAAGTGTTGACTGTAATGCTTTACAGGTAAATATCTGGGCCACATTCCAGTCCATTGTTTTGCAGCTTTAGGATTCAAGCTGCACTTCACGAGCCTGCTTCGCGAGACTGAAAAAAATGCTCATCTTGTTTTCTACAGTGGACCTAAACTGGCAATTCATCCTACTCTGTTCCAATTGGAGAAGGAGGACCACATTTGTTTTCCATGTGACTGATCTGGAATAGCATGGTAGGGAAAAAAGATAGATTGCAACGTAGCCTGAGCAAAAGCCCATCCCTGGGATTTTGGAAGCATTTCTCCTTTGTGTTTCTGTCTTTAAATGACCAGCAAATTGTACTGATGTTATGGAAATATAGCGTTTGGTGGTAATGCTGTAACCTTATTAACTACTGGTTCGAAGAGGTGCAATCACATTGTTGCTGATCTGACCACTATGAAACACCTCCCAAGTGAGGAGAAAAGTACATTCGCCTAGCATGCATTACTCATAAAACACTCCATTCTAGCACTGCGAAACCCTCAGACACTTCTAAAAAATGCTGACTTGGAACAGAGTAAATCTATATACCGAACAAATAACCAAGGCATCAAGGGGGTCATTCTGACCCCCGCGGGCGGCGGGAGCCGCCCACCTGGAGGGAGCCGCCATATGGCCGCTCCGCGGTCGAAAGACTGCGGAGGCCATTCTGGCTTTCCCGCTGGGCTGGCGGGCGACCGCCAAAAGGCCGCCCGCCAGCCCAGCGGGAAACCCCTCCCCACGAGGAAGCCGGCTCCGAATGGAGCTGGCGGAGTGGGTATGTGCGACGGGTGCAGTGGCACCCGTCGCGTATTTCAGTGTCTGCAAAGCAGACACTGAAATACAAAGTGGGGCCCTCTTACGGGGGCCCCTGCAGTGCCCATGCCATTGGCATGGGCACTGCAGGGGCACCCAGGGGCCCCATGACACCCCTCACCGCCATCCTGTTCCTGGCGGTCGGAGCCGCCAGGAACAGGATGGCGGTGAGAGGGTCGGAAACACCCATGGCGGCGCAGCTTGCTGCGCCGCCATGGGGGATTCCCAGGGCAGTGGAAAACCGGCGGGAGACCGCCGGTTTTCCTGGTCTGACCGCGGCCAAACCGCCGCAGTCAGAATGCCCTGCGGGGCACCGCCAGCCTGTTGGCAGTGCTCCCGCATCCCCGGCCCCGGCGGTCCTTGACCGCCGGGGTCGGAATGACCCCCCAAGTCTGTAAATATGTGTATCATCTTTTATCAATGTTTGATTATTACCTCCATATAACATATGAAGATTTTGTCTTATAAGCCACCTTTTTAGCTTTGGCTTGAGCCTAGACTTTTTGATTTTGTTAAAATAAAATGGATAACATACTTAGTTAAAAGGGTTTTCAGCTGCCTTTCTTTACCAATTGGTCTGTTGTATCTTTCTCATTTTGCTTCTGGCCACTACAGGATATAGCATGGGGCAATGATTAAGCCACTGACTGCATTTTGCTCTTTGACTGACTACATTTTGCTCTTTGACAAGGTGCACATACGCACACAAAGTAGTTTCTTTTTAGTGCCAGAGTTGCCTGATGTGATAGTAGGACTCATTTGAAGTGAGAGCAGGCTACATTCCAGCTTTATCAGTTCCTGTCTCCTCCCAGCGCTGTTGTAAATTCCTTTTGAAAGTAGACTGCTGCTATTTCACAGTATACCATAATGTGTTTCTAGACTTGGTTTCACCAATGGTTCTCTATCAATGTTGCCAGGAAGAAAACCAAACTTTATTGTGTTTAATTTGCAGCACACGTGTCACAGTTTTATTGAAACATAGGTGGGGTGTATTTTGGGTTTTAGTATCCAATATTTTATTTTCTGAATCTTCATTCCTTATCTTTCCATCTTATTTCTTTCCTTTCTTTTATTTTTCTTTTCTTTTATCCTTGCCATTTTATATCCTTCATTTTTGCTTTTCCTTCTGTTGTTTTGCTTTCTTTCCCTTTGTCCTTCTTTCTTTCCTTTACTTTACTTTTTTCAATTCTTTTTTTTGTTTCCTTCTTTAATTTCGTCCTTTCTTTCTTTGTGCCTTCTTTCATTCTTTCTAGCCTTGTTACTTTTTCTGTCCTTTTCTCTTTCCTTTTCTCTTTTCTTTCCTTCTTTCTTTAGTCCTTCTTGTTTCATTTTTTTTCTCTTTTGCATTCTTTCAATCTTTCTTTCATGCTTTCTCTCTCTTTGCCACTTTTAATTCCTCTCTCCTCTTTTCCCTTTTCTTTCCTTTTTGCATCTTTATTTCTTACCTTCTTTATCTTACTGACTTTCTTTCCTTGCTTTCTTTTTTGCGTTCTTTCCTTCTTACTTTCTTCCTGTCTTTCTTCTTTCCGCCTTCTTTCTTTCTTTCCTTCATTTTTACATTATTTCTTTCTTTCCTTTTTTCTTTCTTCCTTCTTTTTGTCTTCTTTCCCTTTTTCTTACCTTCTTTCTGGCTTCTTTGCCTACTTTCCTTTGTTCTTTCCCTTTTTCCCTTCTTGACCTATTCTTCGCTTCTTTCTTTGTTTTGCCTTCTTTCTTTTTGGCAATATTTCATTTTATTTTTCATGCTTTCCTTTTTGCATTCCTTCTTTATTTATTTATTTGTTCCTTCTTTGTTCTTTCCTTTTTTCAATCCTTCTCTTTTTTCACTCTCTTTCCTTCATTCCTTTCTTCTTTCTTTATTGGTTGCCTTCTTTCTTTCTCGTTGCTTTCTTTCTTCCTTTATTTCATCCCTTCATCCTTTCTTGCCTTCTATCCTCTTTTCTTTATTTTCTTTCTTTCTTTCTTCCTTCTTTTGCCTTCCTTCTTTCTTTCTTCAATCCTGTCTTCCTTTTGCCTTTCTTCCATTAATTTTCCCTCCCTGCCTTCTTGCTTTCCTTACTTCCTTTCTTGCACTTATTCCTTCCCTTTTTCCCCTGTCTTCTGTCCTTTTTTGTCTGCCTTCCTTTTTTCCTTCATTCCTTCCTTTTGTCCCTTCTTTCTTTCTTAAAGACAAGGCTAGCTGCCAATGCCATACCAATGACTTTTTTGGCCTGTGTTAGCCCAGACCATTTAATTTTATAAAAAACATGTGTGACATAGTGACTTATCGCCAGACTTCACTGATTAGTCTGTGAGGATGTCTTTTATGTGTTTCTTCCACCTACTTCAGCATGCATCAAGGGGTAATGTTAACCCACTTAAGCTAATGGCCAATGATGCTGCACTTTCACAAGGAACACATCCACAGACATGCTAGTTCCTTTCAGTGCTGGATGTACCATGGTAATGTGTAATGTTTGAGACCATAAAACACTTTTGCCTTTAGCATTTTGTTTTTTAGATTTAATGAGGGCCTTGCAGCCTCCTGAACAATAAAGCTTTTAAAAAACTATGACAAATTGCCAAAATGCTGGTGGCCAATGTAAGACCTATTGGCCTTGCCAAAGCTTGTTTATAGATTATTTTTGTTTCTTTATTAAATGTATTGTTGATTTTGTAACTGCATCTTATGTAAAGCCTTCTTTCACCCACTGATCATGTTAGGTGCTATACCACGTTGCTAACAAATAAAAATAAAAATAGCACTTACAGCTTAGGAAATGTACAATTTATTGAGACATATCTCTTGAGAGAGTTCACTCGGCAATGCTTAAAAGAGCTACAAGAGACACAGCACTTAACAGATTTCAGTGGGATAAAGTGGTTAGTAGAATTCATCAGTGTAATTACCAGTAGCGTCAATGTGGTATAGAGCTTAATAGAATTCAACAGATTGTAGGGCTTGTTACCGTGGACAAGCGTGACTCTTCAGATGATAATAGCAGAAAAAGTCTCCTCTTCAACTCTTGGGGCCTCATTCATCGACTTCTACAAATCCTTATTCACTCACAAATGCCCATTTGTGCACAAAATGATGGTAAAGTATGGTGCAAGTTGTCAGGGGAAGAAATGTGACCTCCGAGTTTCTACTCCCTGGATAGGTGAAAAACATGCACAATTAGTGCATTTTCCTCATTGAGGAGTCTGAAATTTGAGTATATGTCTCCCAGATTGAGTACCTGGTATATACCATAGCCTGCGCTGTCAATATTTTCCAGGTAGGCAATTTGCACCCAGAACTGTGCAAGGGTCAAAGTGCCAGATGTACGTAGGGATAAGTTTACGATTACCAAATAGCGATTTTTAGTGATTTGCTGCTTGGTAATCACAAACACCCATGTACGAAAGTGCGCTTTACACTTTCTGCAATTCCCAGTGGTTCGCAAATAGACCTACCTCATTAAAATTCATGAGGTAGGTCTTGCTTTGCAACCCATTGGAAATCGCAAAAAATCATAGGGATGGTGGCCTGCTGGGATCAGCAGACCACCATGTCTGTGATTGCTTTTCAATATAGCAATGTTTTATTTTATTATTTTTTTGAAATGCAGCATGTTTTATCGTAACAAAAGTTGGCTGCATTTCAAAAAGAAAAAGAAAAGTTTTCTTTTAATTTTTTAAGAGTAGGCTGCGGTCTGTGGGGCCACTGCCTGTTCTTCAAAACAGTTTTTACAAACATTCTCAAAGGTGAAGGGATCTCTCGGGAACCCTTTCCCATTTGTGAATAGGTTACCACCTACTTATAGTAGATGGTAAAATGTGAATTTTTTGCAACCACATTTCAGTCACAAAACATTCACACATACTTCTATGATTTGGTATTAGGAAGGGATGCCCTAAATATGCCTCTTCCTAATTATGACTCGCAAACCAATTTGCAATTTGGTAATAGGTTACCAAATTGCAAATAGGGCTTTGCACATTAAAAACACTTTTTGCGGTCTCAAACGCCTCTATTCTGCGTATTCAGCCGTTTGAGAGCTCAAAGAAGCTGTGTACAGCTGGCCCAGATTTCTAAATGAAACGGTTAGGATGATCAGATGAATGTGGGCTTTCAGAAATAAACTTTTTCGTCCCTTCCGATTTATTTCCCCACTCTTACATACCATGATCGACCACTTGCTGCCTCGCTGGATTGTGGTGCTACCTCAATGTTTTTGAATGTAGCAACGCAAAGGTAGATTTAGGTTCCTTTGGCAATATTTGGGTTATGATTTTTCCTCATATGTTATCTATTAGCAGTTGTATATAGTGTGAAATTGACCATAGGTGATAGAGCTTTTTCAATTAGAGTTACAGGTTAGAAGATGGATTGCCAACTATATCAAGAATAGAAAAGGAGACAGCAATATATGAAGTATATGGTGATTTAATAGATTATCTCATAATACATACACAGGGAAAAACTCCAGTTTAACCTGGCAAAAGGCCCCTCTCTGCTGCAGACCATGCTTGTGCCCTAAATCCCATACTGGGCACTGAGGTCAACCAATGCTCAACTTATGAAAGGGCCCCAAATACCTAGGACACAATGAGGTGGGCACTCTTTCTTGCATCTATTTCCAAAACTGTGGAACTCAGTGCCTAGCAACCTAAAGCTGACATCTGTATAGAATAGAATAGAATGTACAAACAGCCCAGAGCTATATACATTTATATCATATATTATTTTGTGTTTGCATGACATTAGAAGTAAGTTAATATAGTTTCCTGAAATAGAGGTACAAGGCATATGCCTGTTTCTTTAAAGGAGGAGATGCTGTTGGAACAACAGACTTTCAAGCTCTAGTTTCACATGTCATTGAAAGCGGCATTGCTGATGGCTGGTGGAACAGTCCTCAAGATCCTGGAGGCACTTACAGTGAAGGTTTGTTTTCAGACACGACAGAGGCATCTGCGGGACCTGGGTCAAAAAATTAATGTGTGACCCCTTATAGCACAAACACTAAGGCCCATATTTATAGGAAAATGATGGAGTGCAACACTGCGCCAAAATTGGCAGTGCCGAGCTCTGTCATTTTCACAATGCAGGGATGCACCATATTTAATTGAATACGGCGCATACCTGTGTTGACCCCTGCACTGGTGCTAAATTCAGCTGGCAGCGCCAACGCAGGCATCCTGCACCATCGTGCAAGGATGTCTGCTTTGAGGGGTGTGATTGTTTATGTGCATGAAGATGTCTCTTTCTGCACATAAAGAGTCACCAATGGCGATTTGGCACTTCTGTGTGTGCTGAAGAAAGCAACACACACAGAAGTGCCAAAGCGTCATTTTGAAATGATTGTTTATGTTCAGGAAGGGACAACTTCCCGCACATAAACAATCATGTCTGGCATTAGTCTCTTTCTGTGCATGCTGTGAGTGCCTTGCTAATGCCACCTATTGGGTGGCGTTAGAATTTGGTGCAGCCTCAGGTTTACGAAAACTCGTAAATGTGAGGCAGCATCAAAATGCAATGGGTGATGATGTGGCACGCCCACAGCAACACCCATTGCACGCACCTTTCATGCAAAGGGATGCGTGTGAAGGGGTCATATTTCCAAGGAGCCGTTAAGCCACAAAAAGAGGCTTAATGCTACCTTGTAACTATGGCACAGGGCCTTGCGCCACCGGAGCATCACGAAAAGTGAGGCTCTGGTTGCGCTAGGGGCTCATAAATATGCCCCCAAGTTCTATATTGAAAAAAATCTCTAAGGAATTAGAAAACATGGCAGGTCTGATCTGTCACCATCTATAACCATGTTAGCTTCATCATCATTAATGAACTGAGCAGGCTTGCTTCAAAACACCACTAGTAAATTTTTCGGAAAAGGTACGAGCCCTGCAGAATAATAGCCCTGCCCCACTATTCTGGCAGCCCTGATTGCTTTAGTATTTTTATTTCAAGATAGAGATCACTAGAAGTCTGGAGTTGAAAGTTGCCACCCAAGATGGTGCGTTTCTTTCCTCTGTTAGTTTAGAGAGTCAGACCTGAGGGTGTTATACATTGTTCACGCTAGTTTGCAGATACATATGCCTCAAAACCAGTTCAGTGGTATCTCAACTGAGGAGATATGGTCAAACCTGTTGCTAGCCTTACCGCATGCATAAATCACAGTGAAAGGGGCTCAATGTAATTTGTCAAATTCTGCCAGTAGGGCTTTTCAATTGTCCAGCCTTGACGATACTAGGGATTAAACAACAGTTTTTAAGTCATTTTCCAGAATGTGAGACTTAGGGGCATATTTACAAGCCCGTAGTGCCACCTTGCGCAACCATAGCGTCATTTTTTTACCGCTGAGGTGGCATTTCCCCCCTCACTGTATTTACAAAGTGGTGCAATGCCTGCATTGTGCCACTTTGTAATCCCTTTCACCACATTATGCCTGTGTCAGGCATAATGTATGCAAGGGGGTGTTCAGACGCAGGGAGGCTTGAAAGAATGGCGCAGTAAAATGTACAACATTTCACTGTGCCAATTTTTCTGTCATTTTTATCGCCTGCTCAGAGCAGGCGTTAAAATGACACACCCATTTTAATCAATGGGCCTCCATGTGCTTTGCTACACTAGCGTCAACATTTTTTACGCTAGTCCTGTCGTAGTTGGACTCTTGCTGTTGGCAAGACTGCTGGTTTCAGGATGACAGCACTTTTGTTTGTAGGTGACTAGGCCAATCCTACAACAAGTCACAAACCCCCCAACCCTCCCGGCTCACAAGCAGTACGTCACAAAAAATCTAAATAGTAAAGGGTGATTTGTGGCAGTCTTTACGCATATACTCACGAGTGTGACATCTCAGGGGAGTCGTGGTTAAACGGAGATTACCCTTTCTCACACGAGCAACATATCTCAGTTACACACAGGCAATGAAGTAGACGCAGTAAAGTTTTCAATAGATTTTTTTTAACAAGACTGAAATCTATTCTAAATTGCATGGGCTGCAATGATTACGATAATAAACAATGCAATAAACAGAAATGTAAAAAAGGAAAGTCATGAATACAAAGATCCTCACTATCATACTATAACATAGGATGTTAAATAAGTGTGAAATAAACCCTAATAACCTAGCAGGATGAACATAATCTCTAATCTAAAGAGAGCTAGGTGTGTTAAACCTAATCTGCCAGAACTATATCCATGAGAAGAGCCCCCCACATCCCTTGGTACCTTGGAATGAGGTCTTTGGATCAGACTCCTTGGGGACATGAAGGCTCAGTCAGCATCAAGGTGACAAGCAGCATAGATAGTGTTAATGGCATCTGGTAGGAATCCCTCTGGTAATCTTGTCTGTGTGAGATGTATTTATACATATTTTTTAGGACCCCTACGCTGGTATGTTACCAAACAATAGATAAGAAGGCATGCTTGGGGTGGCAGTTATATAAACAATTCCCTGAAAAGGTACATTGTGTTACTGTCACACAAAAGTGGGAAAGTACATGATGTCAATACCTATATATCTCATTTATCTTTGACGCTGATAGTGATGCCTTTACAGATTGGCGCTGATAACGTGAAACAAAAACATCTTCCTAACTATAATCATAGCAGCCACCTTGGAAGAAATAATTAAAACAGAGCAAGCTAAGTAGGTTAAAAGTCACTAGGTGATGGGGCACAGGCCTGCAAGCCAAAAGGCTAAGCTAAACTTCTGATTCTCATTAAAACTGAATAGGATCTACTACAGTGCAGCAAAGCGCCACAGTAGCGTCAACATTTTTTACACTATTGTACTAACGACTGTCATGGTGTGCCGTATTGTCAATACGGCGCAAATATGGTGTCATTAGGTGGGGCACGGGTGATGCAAGAAAGGTGGCACATTGGGACCGATGCGTGACTTTCTTGTAAGTATTCCCCTTAATATATAGAAGCTTAGACTCATGATGTACCTGTTTGACCAATGTGTTGATAAGCATTTTTTGGGCTCAAATTCTTGTTGACAAGAAGCAGAAAGATATAGTTTAACCCTCAATGGGGGGTTTAATGTTTTGCACAGTAAGTGGGTTAAGTTTTGCTTGGACCTAGATCAGTGGCATAATGAAGCTTGAGAAGGTCCCCAATCTGGAATCACTCAGGGTCTCTCAGGCTAGGTACCATGCTGATGGGGCCCCATGGATTTTGGCCCCTTTCTCACTGCGAGTGCTGCAGGGGCGCTGCTGGGGCCTTCGTTACGCCACTAACCCAGATGGTAAGTTTACTCGACGATCAAGAGGAACTAGTTTTAAACAGGATGTGTTTGAGATGATGTAGTGTCATCCTAGATTGGATTTGAGCCAACACCTCATCAACGTGTCATTTAGGGAGGATATTTTCAAATAGACCTGAGAGTCATTAGCATAAACAAGGTATAAGTTGTTGACATTTTTAAGAGCAGAAGCATGATGTTGCATATAAAGATTATAAAAAATGGGAGTGGGAGTAAGGCTTAGTTGATCTTGGCGGGGTTAGATAGAGAGTACACCAAATATATGCACTAACATCAGTTTTCAAGGTAAAATGAGATCAGTGTACTCTTGTTGCGTTATTTTATATCCTCATACACCTTCCGATTTAGTCTATGTACTAACAGTGCAGAACCCTATTGCACATCTAGTTGTGAACATGGGGTATTTGGGATGTGCGTTCTGAGCAATAAGAACTTGCCAGGAATTAAGTGTACAGCTCTCTGGTGTAAAAAATTTATATATTTTGTTTTGTTTAACTCAGTAAGTTTAAATCATAAAATGGGTGCCTTAGCAGCATTACCCAAATTCCATTTGATTCCTGAAGGTGTGATAAGTCTTTGACTCGCAGGTTTTTACTTCTACATGTGCTGCACCTTCATTCAATATCCACACATATCACACCAATTGCAGGGCAGCTCCTAACACCCACCTTTTGAAGTGTGGGTGTCTCAACCGCGGGTATTCCATTCCACTACTGAGCGTTCAGAGGCCATTCAATTTTCAGTTCGCGCCACTTAATACAATCATTGATTTACAAATACAAAAGGATTCTCAAGATCCCCAGACCAACAAGGCATGCAGGGATACGTTTGGAATTAGATATAATAAGTATGTATTTAATGTGCAAAATGGATATGATAAAGCTTTATCAAAGTGTCAGCAGGGCAGAGGCATGCAGCCTCAGGAGGGCCTTGAAAGTAATTTTCAAAAAATAAAACAAGTAGTTGGGCCATCTATCTGACACAGGCTGAGGAACAGTTCAACCTGGCCCCTTCCTATTCTACAGACCCTGCCATCACGAAAGTGGTATTGAAGAAAAAACTGAAAGAGCTTGGCATGCAAGCTTCTAGAACCAAAGATACTTCAACAGTCAGGGATATCCGTGGAGCTGATGGCTTGTATGAATCGTATGCAACCACCAAAGGCCAGCCTTATCTAAAAGCACCTTTAGGAGAGCGAGTGTTCCAGAACATTCTGCAGATGCGCCTTTTAACTTTACCTGCTTGGGAATATCAATGGAAATAGAATATTGCACAAGGGCACATGCACGAATGCACGCTATGTAAATACCATACTGAATCGATAATACATCTTGTATGCTATTGCCCATGCTTGGCGTCTGAATGGCACCTCCTGTTAAAACCTCTGTTCCTGAAACATGGGGTGAGAACATGTAACGAAGCTTTAAGACTTATTTTCACTGCAGTGGTCCTCATTGAACTAGCCTGTTTTGGAAAATTCTTTTATAAGCTGTGTTTAGCCTTACACCAGGCAAGGAGTCAAACTAGCAAGCATATTTGTGGAGGGAGGAGGGCCCTTAAAGAAACGCTCTAACGAAATGGCTCCTGTCACCCAAGCTATCCCTCTATGTCACTCAACGGCCCTGGATGATGAGCTGGGAGAGGTACTTTATGCACAGCAGCTCCCTGGCTAGTGCATATCTTGTTACGCTGGATCCGGGGAAAGTCGGTTACGGGTCTGGGTCAACAGGCGAACAATTAGTTGGTGCCCGCAGAAGGTGGTATTATGGATACTTGTGTAGCAGCTTGTGTGTAACAGTAGGGCACCCCAGGATGGGCGATCTTCTGGGTTTTGCTGCATTCAGATAGAAGGTGCTATGATCACGCATCAGCTTTGGCATCTGAAGGCTAATTTTTGCTGTTTACTTTTATTTTTTTCTATTTTATTATTTTAATATGTTGTAACGATTTTAATTAATCATGCAATAAAGATTTATTCATCATTGATTTTTTACAAGAATCCAACATAGGCCCAGAAGGGTTGGATCCACCTCAGAAGTTCAAGAGAAATACCAATCGAGTTATTCTTGTTACTTCTTAATTCATTTTCTATCAGTATACTAAAAATCTTTCTTAGATTTGGCCCTGCGGTGGATTTCCCAAATTTAAAACAAGAGTACATTGGGTTACCTAACTTACTGTCATTCCTGGGTCGTGGTGCAATCTACTTTTGACTCCTTATTCTTACTGCAAACGAACACAAATAATGTTCGGAATGCGGAACAGATCAAACATTCATCCCCAGTCAGAGATCTGGGTTTAATCCATCAATTCTTTTGCTCACCCTGAAAGCGGTCCCAGGATGCTTGTTTCTGGTTCAGGGAGAACCCAGCCTGGCCGTTCGGGATGGACTGTTCCCATGGGGAACAGGGTCAAGACTGATTTGCATATGGCTGGGCCCAAACTGGAAATAGCATGGCAAGCAACAGAACTGATGGAATAAACCCAGATCTGTGACTGGGGGTGAATGTTTGATTTGCTCTGCATTCCGTCCATCATCTGTTGTGTTTGCACTTATTCTTACTGCGGCAAAAATTCTCGATGTGGTGCTAAATTTAAATCCTTTTTACTTTAACACCAAAACTGTTCAGAAAAGCACTCCAACAACCAGTGCGAAAACCACCAGAGGCAGTTAATATGTTTGTCCTTGAACTGGATCTATGCCTGGCCGTATCAGCTCACCTTCTCACATATACAGAATGAAGTTCAAAAGTTTAGGAAACGGGGTGGGTTTCTGGTTTCCCATCACAGGTTGGACTTGTTTCTCTTGGAGAGGGCACAGCTTTGGTTGGAGTGCACGCAGCCTCGCGTTTGAGGTGTTTTCTCAGCTGCGGTCTGTCGTATTGTCTTCAGATGTTCCCTTGTAATTAAAAGGATGTGACAAGTGTGTACATTCCTGCACTCTGAACCAATTATGAGGATGCTCGTGCTGGGCTCGCCGGCTCTGCGCTGCACTTTTTCCCCTCTCTTACACTGCCTGCTAAGAGGGCTATCTTCCTAACACAGGCTCGAATGAGGGCACTTGGAAAGGTTTCATGGGGTGACTGAGGTGCAGGGCGCATTTGCCCTCCGTTGCTACAGGAACCCAAGAATAGACGGGCAGAAACTACCTACTGCAATAGAGCAATTGGGAGGCCTTTAGTGTACTGACCAGAATAGCTCAATAAAACGGTCTTTCGTGAACCTCTTCATGCCTCCTGCTCTCTCTTTCCAGAACAGTAGAGAGATTCTCCCCAGCAAATCTATCTCTGAGAGCCATGGACAAGTCCCTGTGGCCCGTGCAAGCTCTGAGGCCCATTCATTGTAGCACAGAGGGATTTATGCACGGGCACCCATCGCGAGACATTAGGTGGGCTGCAGCCTAGAGACAAGCTTCCTGGTCTCAATAACATAGGCCAACTGTGGTTTCAGACTGCCCTTGTCAAAGACTGCACCCTGCAAACTATGTCCATGGTTATTCGCATCAACTGATTAGTCTTTATTGAAAAGCTGCCCAGATTGCTGATGAATGATTACGCATTCTGTTCCAGGTGTGCACAAAGAATACTGCAAGAAAAGATGAAGTTTGATGTAACATGAGTTCAGTTAACCTAACATAAGCTGAATTAAGTGGTACTGTCCCCTGTATGAAGAGAGCCTAAAAAAGACATACAGAACAGGGAGAACCATGCAGTCGGAATATTTAAAGCATCTGATGGAGAGGTGGGGCAAGCAAAAATGTGGGTGTAGGAAGACAGGAAGGTGGAGTCAGTAAAAGGAAAAAAAGTACCTCTGAAAACAACAATTAGTGGAAGTGAGAGTGACTCTGAAGACAACCAAGGGTAAGCAACGAGCGAACTCTTAGCCCCCTGTAAGTAAACAAAATGTTTTGCAAGTGATGCACATGCGCTATTTTGCCAAATGTACCAAAGGGTATAGCACAACTGCTAGTACCCACAAAATATTCATGTACACCAGGTCGAAGGCAGGAGAGTGTTTAAGGAGGGTGTAGAGATGTGTCTTGCTTGTGGGAAACAGCCTATACCACCAAGTCTGTACCACTAAAGACAGTATTTACCATGCACACACATACTACACTGGTATTTGTACATTTGCCACGCAGTACTTTACCACACAGGCACATTTTTTAAAATAACATACTTTTTATGTTATTTAAAAAAAGTGATTTTAGCATTGAGGGGTGGGTAAAGGTAGATATGGGTAATTTTATGGTCTAGGGTAGAATTGGGTCTAATTTGCATAATTTGCTCTAGTGTAATTACACACAATTGCAGTGCAATTACATGAGATTATACAAAATTATGCAAGGAGCATCAACTAGCATTTTGCGCTATTTTCATATCTCTAAATGCACCCTCAAGTCCAAAGTAGTGCTAAACACAGCAGAACATGAACAGCAGCAGCCAGAAGCTCACTAAGGGCCAGATGTACGAAAATGCGTGTTTGCGATTTCATAATGGCGAACTTTAGTGATTCGCTATTAGGAAATCGCAAACTGCGATGTACAACAATGTGTTTGACGCTTAGCGATTCGCAGTGGGTCGCAAATGGACCTGCCTCATCAATGTTCATGAGGCAAGTCGCAATTTGCGACTCATTGTGAATGGCTACAATCACAGGGATGGTGGCCTGCCGGGGTCAGCAGATCACCATGTCTGTGACTTCTTTTTCAATTAAGAATTTTCTTTTTGTATTGCAGCCCATTTCCCTTAAAGGAAAACAGGATGCATTACAAAAGAAAAATGAAAAGTTATCTTTTCATTTTTTAAGAGTAGGCAGTGGTCCGTGGGTCCACTGTCTGATCGTAAAATATGTTTGCACCCCCATTTGCAAAGGGGAAGGGGGTCCCTTGGGGATCCCTTCCCATTTGCAAACGGCTTACCACCAACTTGAAGTTGGTGGTAACTGTGAATATTTTGCAACCGCATTCCCCATCGCAAAACATTCCTACATACCAGTGCGACTCTCTATTAGGAAGGGATGCCCTTGGCACACTTCTTCCTTACTGAATCACAAAATAGGTTTTTGTACATTCAGAAATGCTTTTTTCTGGTCACAAACGGCCCAATTCTGCGAATTGGGCTGTTTGTGAACAGAAAAACAAACAAAAAAAGGTTTTGTACACCTGTGTCTAGAGATAGTAAGAGGTAAATGGAGTTAAGAAAGAATTTAGGGTTTAGGGGTGGGTAAAGTAGGTAAGGGTGATTTTAGAGATCAGAAGTGGGTAGAAGTAAAGGGAGGTAAGTGTGAATATAGGGTTCAGGGGTAGGTATGGGTAATGGAAGGTAAAATAAATATATATATATATATACCTACATATATATACACACATGTGTGTGTGTTTGTATATATATATATATAGATATATATATATATATATATATATCCTACCGGTGGTCGCCCCTAGGTATAGTTAGGAACTTTTTTTCCATAGGCGGAGCATTTTTTGTTGTGCCAATAACTTTGGCCCTGTTTGATGAATCTTCACAAAATGTTCTAAGCTTATACTTCGGTCAGTTCAGCTGCTGTCTTAAAAGTGTCTAGGTGATCCATGAAACAGGGGCTGAAATAAAGGGGGTGAGGTCCCAAAACACTTTTTCCCCATTCTGTGTTCATGGGGATTTTGCATTCTGTAGACACAGCTCTAGCCCAAAACGCTGAACGAAATTACACCAAATTTTGCAGGAAGCTTGATATTAGTCCGCAGAGTGTGCTTTTTGTAATTTGGTGTGAATCTGTTCAGTAGTCTCTGAGATATTAGAGTTTAAACATATAGATCTCTAGCGCCGTGAATTCGGATTTGCAGATTCGGATTTGCAGATTCAGGGGAAAAGCAAGGCCCTGATTGGCTGCCCGCAACCTGACAGAAAAGTTGCGGTTGCCATTTTGTTTGTCAAATTGGCTCTGGGGTGGGAAAAGAAGAGTGAAAGAACACATAAGGGGTCAAGATACAGTTATCCTGACCCCACAGGACACATAGAGGGGTCCCTTAGGTACTCCTCATGGGCATGGACAAAAATTGGCCAATTAATTTTTTTTCGTCCGATACACGGATCCTGGATTTGGCTGCCGGGCCTGGCCATAGGCCAAAGGCCACGCATGGTGCTACTTATGTTTACGTCTGTGCGTGCTAAAAAAAACCATACAAATTTATTGAAAAAAACAAAAGGTTACAGAGACGTTATAGTTAGGTTCTGAATTTACTCACACAAAACCTTAGAAATTACGCAGTTATAGGTATGATTAACTCAAGTAAATATAACTTGCACCATTAGCTAAGTATAACTTCTGCCTTCGCCATGCACAGCTAAGTGCTGCACATATTACATCATTGATGACACCTTCTATGGCATCACTGATATTCTTCCTGCAACATTTGCAATAAAATTATTGATGAGAAACCTGTGCATTGCTGGGGCACAAGTTCTAGTTACCTTAGGGCGCAAAGAACACATATTGCTCCCTCCCAGAGGGAGCATAAGAAATGCAGCTGAACCCTTCATGTGGGAGCAGTATAGGCTCCTGCACCAAACTGGGATCCAGTCGGGCCATGGGTTCCCAGGGGCTTCCCCCACAGCCCCTAATAAGTTGATTGGTGGGTGACCCAGGTTGCCACTGGGGCACCCACCCATTATAAAAATAGGCACCATGGGGTGGGGCCCCCTGGGCCTAATAAACCTTGGGGGAAGATGCTGTGCACTACTCCCTTCCCTTTTTGTTATATTTGGTCCTAGGGCATGGGGTGCCCAGGGCCCAAGAAGACTTGGGGCACGCCCCCTCCCCTATTTAATTAACTGCGATCCCCGGGGATCGGATCCTTGAAACCTGAGAAGCCTCTGGGAGGAGGACCGCATGGCCCCTTCCCTTATATACAGGGCCTATTATGTCTTGAGGATGAGGGCTATATGTCCCCCTCCACCTAATATATATGTTTTGGCCTCAGGGATGGAGTTCCCAGGACTCAAAGGCCAACCCTATGCCTCATCATCAAAGGATGTCAGTGGCATGGGGTTGACTATCTGCGAGAGTTTGGCTGCAGGCCAGACCATATGGTCAACCTCCTCCGCAAACTCCTAAAGACCCTGCAGTGTGGGGTTGGCTGCATGTGGGGTATTGGCAGCAGGGTTGGCTTGTGCGAAGATGCTGCTCATTAAAGAAACCTGTGGAAATCATTTAATTGAAATAAATAAGAGAAACATACCTGAGTGAAGGATGTATTTGGTACTTTACCACTACACAAGAGTGGAGTGCTTGAAATTATTTGTTTATGTGGACTTTCCGGCTTCAGGGGAACAGGTGGCTCCCTTGTTGTTCGATCACCCATCAATATACTTGGAAACATATGAACAGATATGGACTCATGATTGGATACTGGTAGTGTGTGCACCATTTTCCCAGCAACCTATCTCTCTTCTTCATTGGCTTGAGGATGGGGTCCCCGGGGACTCAAAGTCCAACCCTACACACCATTGGCAAATGATGTCTGTAGCATAGGATTGGCTACCTGTGATGGGTTGGCCGTAGGCCAGGCCATTGGTCAACCCCTATCACAAATGCCCAAAGACCCTGCAGTGTGGGGCATTTGGCTTTACATATGGTAATAAAATATTGCTTCACATTAAAAAGCCTAGAAATTCACTGAAAAAAACAAAGGTTAAAGTAACATTATAGTTAGGTGAAATGTTCAGTAACAGCGTATTGTTTAAAAATTTTAAAAACCAGAAATTCACCAATTATTGTTACAGTTATCTCAAGTAACTTTAACTTGTGACCTAAGGTAACTATTATCCGTGCCCTCCAAATTCTTCGCTAATCATCCCACACATTACATCACTCATGGCATCTTCAATGACATCATTGATATTATCACTGCAACATTTGCAATTAAATCATTGATGAGAGAACTGTGCATGGAGGGGGAGTAAGTAAAAGTTACTTTAGGACACAAGGTATTGATATTTGGGATAACCATAACTGGTGAATGTTACTTTTAGAGTTTTAAATATACTACGCTGTTACTGAACATATTACCGAACTAGAACTTTACTTTAACTTTTGTTTTTTTCAGTGAATATATATTTATGTGTGTGTTATGGTTATCTTAGGGCGCGAGTTATAGTTACTTGAAATAACTATGACTGCTGAATTTCTATGGTTTTATATGAGTAAATTCAGAACCTAACTATAACGTCCCTGTAACCTTTGTTTTTTCCGTGAATTTCTATGGTTTTTTAACATAAAGTCATTTTAATTACATTAACCCCTTCGCTGCCAGGCCTTTTCCCCCTCCTGTGCCAGGCCTTTTTTTGCCTATTTGGGGCAGTTCACGCTTAGGCCCTCATAACTGTTTGTCCACATAAGCTAACCAAGCCAAATTTGCGTCCTTTTTTTCCAACATCCTAGAGATTCTAGAGGTACCCAGACTTTGTGGGTTCCCTTGGAGGAGGCCAAGAAATTGGCCAAAATACAGTGAAAATGTCATTTTTTTCAAAAAAATTGGAAAAAGTGGCTGCAGAAGAAGGCTTGTGGATTTTCCCCTGAAAATGGCATCCACAAAGGGTTTGCAGTGCTAAACTCAGCAGCTTCCTAGCTTTCAAGAACAGGCAGACTTGAATCAGAAAACCCAATTTTTCAACACAATTTTGGCATTTTACTGGAGCATACCCCATTTTTGCAATTTTTTGTGCTTTCAGCCTCCTTCCAGTCAGTGACAGGAATGGGCATGAAACCAATGCTGGATCCCAGAAACCTAACCATTTCTGAACAGTAGACAAAATACTGAATTCAGCAAGGGGTCATTTGTGTAGATCCTACAAGGGTTTCCTACAGAAAATAACAGCTGAAAAAGAAAAATATTGAAATTGAGGTGAAAAAAACATCAATTTTTCTCTACGTTTTACTCTGTAACTTTTACCTGCAATGTCAGATTATGGAAAGCAATATACCGTTACGTCTGCTGGACTCCTCTGGTTGCGGGGATATATAGGGCTTGTAGGTTCATCAAGAACCCGAGGAACCCAGAGCCAATAAATGAGCTGCACCCTGCAGTGCGTTTTCATTCTATACAGGGTATACAGCAATTCATTTGCTGAAATATAAAGAGTAAAAAATTGCTATCAAGAAAACCTTTGCATTTCCAAAAAGGGCACAAGATAAGGTGTTGAGGAGCAGTGGTTATTTGCACATCTCTGAATTCCGGGGTGACCATACTAGCATGTGAATTATAGGGAATTTCTCAAATAGATGTCTTTTTTACACACTCTCCTATATTTGGAAGGAAAAAATGTAGAGAAAGACAAGGGGCAATAGCACTTGTTTTGCTAATCTATGTTCCCCCAAGTCTCCCGATAAAAATGATACCTCACTTGTGTGGGTAGGCCTAGCGCCCGCGACAGGAAATGCCCCAAAACGCAACGTGGACACATCCCATTTTTTTGATAGAAAACAGAGGTGTTTTTTGCGAAGTGCCTACCTGCAGATTTTGGCCTCTAGCTCAGCCGGCACCTAGGGAAACCTACCAAACCTGTGCATTTCTGAAAACTAGAGACCTAGGGGAATCCAAAGAGGGGTGACTTGCGGGGCTCGGACCAGGTTCTGTTACCCAGAATCCTTTGCAAACCTCAAAATTTGGCTAAAAAAACACATGTTCCTCACATTTCTGTGGCAGAAAGTTCTGGAATCTGAGAGGAGCCCCAAATTTCCTTCCACCCAGCGTTCCCCCAAGTCTCCCGATATAAATGATACCTCACTTGCGTGGGTAGGCCTAGCGCCCGCGACAGGGAACGCCCCAAAGCGCAACGTGGACACATCCAAAATTTTGGAAGAAAACAGAGGTGTTTTTTGCGAAGTGCCTACCTGTAGATTTTGGCCTCTAGCTCAGCCGGCACCTAGGGAAACCTACCAAACCTGTACATTTCTGAAAACTAGAGACCTAGGGGAATCCAAGATGGGGTGACTTGCGGGGCTCGGACCAGGTTCTGTTACCCAGAATCCTTTGCAAACCTCAAAATTTGGCTAAAAAAACACATGTTCCTCACATTTCTGTGGCAGAAAGTTCTGGAATCTGAGAGGAGCCCCAAATTTCCTTCTACCCAGCGTTTCCCCAAGTCTCCCGATAAAAATGATACCTCACTTGCGTGGGTAGGCCTAGCGCCCGCGACAGGAAACACCCCAAAGCGCAACGTGGACACATCCAAAATTTTGGAAGAAAACAGAGGTGTTTTTTGCGAAGTGCCTACCTGTAGATTTTGGCCTCTAGCTCAGCCGGCACCTAGGGAAACCTACCAAACCTGTGCATTTCTGAAAACTAGAGACCTAGGGGAATCCAAGGAGGGGTGACTTGCGGGGTTTGGACCAGGTTCTGTTACCCAGAGTCCTTTGCAAACCTCAAAATTTGGCTAAAAAAACACATGTTCCTCACATTTCTGTGGCAGAAAGTTCTGGAATCTGAGAGGAGCCACAAATTTCCTTCCACCCAGCGTTCCCCCAAGTCTCCCGATAAAAATGATACCTCACTTGCGTGGGTAGGCCTAGCGCCCGCGACAGGAAACGCCCCAAAGCGCAACGTGAACACGTCCAAAATTTTGGATGAAAACAGAGGTGTTTTTTACGAAGTGCCTACCTGTAGATTTTGGCCTCTAGCTCAGCCGGCACCTAGGGAAACCTACCAAACCTGTGCATTTCTGAAAACTAGAGACCTAGGGGAATCCAAGGAGGGGTGACTTGCGGGGCTCGGACCAGGTTCTGTTACCCAGAGTCCTTTGCAAACCTCAAAATTTGGCTAAAAAACACATGTTCCTCACATTTCTGTGGCAGAAAGTA
The DNA here is from genome assembly GCF_031143425.1 of Pleurodeles waltl. Lineage (NCBI taxonomy): Eukaryota > Metazoa > Chordata > Amphibia > Caudata > Salamandridae > Pleurodeles > Pleurodeles waltl. The sequence goes on from NC_090440.1 coordinate 1,767,223,865, forward strand.
CTGGAATCTGAGAGGAGCCACAAATTTCCTTCCACCCAGCGTTCCCCCAAGTCTCCCGATAAAAATGATACCTCACTTGCGTGGGTAGGCCTAACGCCCGCTACAGGAAACGCCCCAAAGGGCAACGTGGACACATCCAAAATTTTGGAAGAAAACAGAGGTGTTTTTTGCGAAGTGCCTACCTGTAGATTTTGGCCTCTAGCTCAGCCGGCACCTAGGGAAACCTACCAAACCTGTGCATTTCTGAAAACTAGAGACCTAGGGGAATCCAAGGAGGGGTGACTTGCGGGGCTCGGACCAGGTTCTGTTACCCAGAGTCCTTTGCAAACCTCAAAATTTGGCTAAAAAAACACATGTTCCTCACATTTCTGTGGCAGAAAGTACTGGAATCTGAGAGGAGCCACAAATTTCCTTCCACCCAGCGTTCCCCCAAGTCTCCCGATAAAAATGATACCTCACTTGCGTGGGTAGGCCTAGCGCCCGCGACAGGAAACGCCCCAAAGGGCAACGTGGACACATCCAAAATTTTGGAAGAAAACAGAGGTGTTTTTTGCGAAGTGCCTACCTGTAGATTTTGGCCTCTAGCTCAGCCGGCACCTAGGGAAACCTACCAAACCTGTGCATTTCTGAAAACTAGAGACCTATGGGAATCCAAGGAGGGGTGACTTGCGGGGCTCGGACCATGTTCTGTTACCCAGAATCCTTTGCAAACCTCAAAATGTGGCTAAAAAAACACATGTTCCTCACATTTCTGTGGCAGAAAGTTCTGGAATCTGAGAGGAGCCACAAATTTCCTTCCACCCAGCATTCCCCCAAGTCTCGCGATCAAAATGATACCTCACTTGTGTGGGTGGGCCAGGTGCCTGCAACAGAATAAGGCCCAAAACCTGAAGGGATAGAAGGGATAGCACAGCAAGTTTATAAGGGCATATTCTTTTATACATCTTTAGACGGACTCTGCTTTGGGGACCCACATAAGTGAGGTGTCATTTTACTTGGGAGACTGAGGGGAAAACTGGGGAGTAGGAATTTTGTGCTGGAGCAGTGATCCTACTAAGAAAAATCAGGAAAATATGCTTTTTTATGCAAATTTTGAGGTTTACAGAGGAGTCTGGGTAAGAAAATGTTGGGGGAGCCACGCAAGCCACACCTCCCTGGACTCCTTGGGGTGTCTAGTTTTAAAAAGTTTCTGGGTTTTGTGGGTTTCCCTACATGAAGGCCGCACCCAGGACCAAAAACATAGGTGGGCCCTCCCCCCCAAACACAGGTATTTTTGGAATATATGACTTTGATGAGTGCACATACATCCGTGATGTGCCAAACACTAAAATTGTGAAAAGAAACACACTTTGGTTATGTGAAGAAGACCCCTCACCCACCAACCAAGTTGGTGGCATGCTTCATCATCGGGGTCCCACCCGAGGCACCTAGCGTGTCACAGGTGTGCTGCGACGCCTGATTACAGCGGAGCAGGTTTTGTCATTTTTTACAACACATACTGGTTGGATTTGGCACGAGGGTGAGTGATGGTTCAGTGGATCAAATTTTATTAACAAGAGATTTCACAAAAATGAAATGCACTGCTAATAACTGAAAGGCAAAAAAGTGAACCAATGACTCACAGCTCGTGAGCTGTAAAGCCGCGACAAGGCACCAACCGCTTTACAGTCCATTCACACACCTTTCATACATGACACGCACAAGACCATTCACACCGCCAGCCACGGGCCCAGCACATTACAACACTCACATCGACAGACCGCGCCACTCAAGGGCCCATCACTTACATACGCCCACATGCCTGATACAAGAATCACACCAGTTGATGGGAGTGTGGACTGCCGTTTGGCTGGCACCGCCAGCCAAGCGCCACTCCACGCACACCGCCAGCCAAACGCCACCCCAAGCACACCGCCAGCCAAGCGCCACCCCAAGCACACCGCCAGACAAGCGCCACCCCACGCACACCGCCAGTCAAGCGCCACCCCAAGCACATCGCCAGCCAAGCGCCACCCCACGCGCACCACCAGCCAAGCGCCACCCCACGCACACCGCCAGCCAAGCGCCACCCCAAGCACACCGCCAGCCAAGCGCCACCCCAAGCACACCGCCAGCCAAGCGCCACCCCACGCACACCGCCAGCCAAGCGCCACCCCACGCACACCGCAATCACTTTTTTTTATATTTATAAACAACAAAGAAACTACTAATTATAAAATAGGCACAAAACTACAAACACAAAAGCTCTAACTAAATACACGACAGATGCCAACCGTGAAACATATGAAAATATAAAACAGACAGCTTACGCTCACGGTATTTCCCAAAAGTTTTTCCTTGTGTGGTAACTTCTAAAACAGCTGGGCAGACACAGCCCAGGCTTTGAAGGGCATTCGGGGCAGTACATCCGGCTCTCCCTCCGGATTGATCTCCGGGCACATACTCTACATTTCTTGGTGGGCATGTCTTTTTTGGGAGTGGGAGGAATGTGATCTGGAAAGTGCCGATCTTTCAATCTAGCCACATCCTCCACCTCTTCTACTCTAGGAACTCTTGCCGGTTCCACCACAATAAGGCTTTCTATCACCGACTCCTGAAATTTAACAAATGTCATCCTTGACTCTGGTGAACAATCCTTGTATACAATAAAGGCATTAAAAGTTGCCAAATGAAATAAATGTAGCGCCAACTTTTTATACCACACATAAGACTTACAAAGAGCAGTGTAAGGTTCTAACCTCTGATCTACTCTATCAACACCACCCATGTGCCTATTGTAGTCCAAAATGCACGCAGGTTTGCGCACTTCCGCAACCTGACCCCAAACAGCCACAGGGGAAGTACTCTCATCATGGATGGTCGATAGCATGTACACATCCCTCCTGTCTGAAAATTTCAGAGCTAGCAGCTCATTATTCCGCAAGGCACTGCACTGTCCCCTCTCAAGTTTTTTACAGACAAGCTCCCTTGGATAGCCTTTCCGGTTAGAACGGATTGTGCCACAAGCAACAGTGTCCACCCCAAACAACTCCTTGAACAACTGCACTCCAGTGTAGAAATTATCTACGTACAAATGGTGACCTTTGTTAAATAGCCGTCTAGCAAGTTCCCACACAATTTTTTCGCTAACTCCAAAAGTGGCCGGACAACCAGGAGGGTCAATACTGGAATCCCTACCAGTGTAGACCCGGAAATTATACACATATCCTGTACTGCTTTCTGACAGCAGATACAATTTAATCCCATACCGTGCCCTCTTACTAGAAATGTACTGCTTAAAAAGGACCAAAGACTCGTCCACACTTATCTCTTTGCCTGGAACATAGACCTCTGAAAACCGATCCACAAAATGATCAAGGACAGGCCTAATCTTAAAAAGGCGGTCACAATCAGGGTGATCTCGTGGCAAGGCTAAAGCATTGTCTATAAAATGCAGCATACTAAGAAGAAGCAAATACCGATTACGTGTCATAGTTGCAGGAAATATAGCAGTTGCCATCAAGGGACTAGTAGACCAATAAGAAGCCAGTGCTTCCTGATCAACCCCATCAAAAAAGACAAACCTAAAAACCTTTTCATCTCTTCCAGATATGTGGGAACCCAATGAGTAGCTCTAGACTGAGGCTTAAGTCTGGCAGCGTTGTCCCGCAAATATTGCTCTGCATACACATTTTTCTGCCAAAAATACATCGTCCATAAACAAGTGAAAGAAATGGACAGGCAGAAAGTTTTCCGTATTAACTCTACACCCTGGGAGACCAGTAAATGCAGGTAACTGTGACTGCTCCATGTTTGGGGCAATCCAGGTGTCAGGTCTTCCAATGGGAAACCCTGCAGCCCCAGGCTGCTGCACTCTTGGCACATCAATGTCCTCCTCTAACACAGGCCCTTCATCTGCACTGAGAGTAGCTTCCTCATCAGAAGAATACTCTCGGACAGAAAACTCACTTCCAGAATCTCCTGCTTCCTCCTCTGCCTCAGATGCAGAGTCAGTGTCGTAATCATGGTCTGAAGACGACTCAAAGAGCATGCGAACAACCTGCTGAGCGGTCACTTTGCGGCTAGCCATTATCCTAACAACAAATGGATTGCCAACAACAACTAGCACTAAAATAAGTAATAAACAAAGTGTAGCTTTATCACAAAGAGTTATGTACTACATAAAACTATACCACTCAGTTGCCTGAAATAGCTACTCACCAAGCAACCACTCTGCACAGACAGCAATCACCAATGATATCCCACTAAAAAGAAAAAAGAAAAAAGCAAATTAGACATATGACAACACAAACATCACTGTGCTCAAATCTAAGGACAATGTCAAACAAACATTACTGCATTTAGTACACCACCTACAAACATGTCAACAATACTCCTTTGGAGTAAATTGCTTTCACTTACCTAAAACATGCAACTATGCAAACCACAGGACAACTACTGCCAAAACCGCAAAGATCCACAGCAAAGGAAGCAAAAGCGTTGAACTAGAAGAAAAAGAAGAAATAAATTGTTATAACCACAAATACAAATACTTTGCCAGTTGACAAACACCCCACCACCAAGAACTTAGAAGTTGTCCCTGGTACCTAAGTGGATCCTGCCCCCCTCGGGGGTAGATGGGTGTAAAAAAATTGGCCAATCTGCCCCCAAGGGGGGCAGAAATGGGCAACACCTCTGTGCCCCCTTTCAGGGGGCGACCCTTCCGAAAGGGGGCACCCCCAGCACAACACAAAACAAAAAAAAAAATCCCTGCTGTATTGGTGGTTTCTGCCCTCCTTGGGGGCAGATGGGCCTACAAAATTACGGGCAGAGATGGCCAATACAAATTTTCCCCACCTTAGGGGGGCGACCGTTGCCCAAGGGGTGCCCCCAAACACACACCACACACACAACACAATCCCTGGCGCCTAGTGTGCTTCCACCCCCCCCCGGGCCAGATCGTCCAAAAAATGGCTGGTCTGCCATCGGGGGGGCCGAAACAGAAAAAAAAAAAAAGCTCCCCAGGGGAGCGACCCTTGCCCAAGGAGTTGCCCCCAAAATAAACAATAAAAACAAAATCCCTGGTGTCTAGTGGATTTCGCCTCCCCCCCCCCCCCTGGCGGCAAATAAGCCCAAAAATTGGCAATCTGCCCCGGGGGGGGCGAAATACTAAAAAAATAGCCCCCCAGTGGGGCGACCCTTGCTCAAGGGGTCGCCCCCAAAAACAAATTTACAATACAAATTAATCCCTGGTGTCTAGTGGTTTTCGCCCCCCCTGGGGGCAGATCCGCCGAAAAATCGGCAGATCTGCCCCCGGGTGGGGGGGGCGAAATACAAAAATAAATTGCCCCCCGGGGGGGCGACCCTTGCCCATGGGGTCACCCCCAAAATACACACAAATAATAAAATCCCTGGTGTCTAGTGGTTTTCGCCCCCCCCCGGGGCCAAATCCGCCGAAAAATCGGCAGATCTGCCCCCGGGGGGGGGGGGCGAAATACAAAAAAAAATTGCCCCCGGGGGGGGCGACCCTTGCCCAAGGGGTCACCCCCAAAATACACATAAAACATAACATCCCTGGTGTCTAGTGGTTTTCGCCCCCCCCCCGGGGGCAGATCCGCCGAAAAATCAGCGGATCTGCCCCCGGGGGGGGCGAAATACAAAAAAAAATGGCCCCGGGGGGGGGCGACCCTTGCCCAAGGGGTCGCCCCCAAAATACACATAAATAACAATATCCCTGGTGTCTAGTGGTTTTCGCCCCCCCCTGGGAGCAGATCCGCCGAAAAATCGGCGGATCTGCTCCCAGGGGGGGGCGAAATACAAAAAAAATTGCCCCCGGAGGGGGGCGACCCTTGCCCAAGGGGTCGCCCCCAAAATACACATTAATAAACATATCCCTGGTGTCTAGTGGTTTTCGCCCCCCCCCGGGGGCAGATCCGCCAAAAATCGGCGGATCTGCCCCCGGGGGGGGGGCGAAATACAAATAAAAATTGCCCAAGGGGTCGCCCCCAAAATAACCAAGAAAGAAAATCCCTGGTGGCTAGTGGAGATTCCTGCTCCACGATCGCAGGCCCTGCCCGCGATCGTGGAGCAGGAATCTTGTGAAAACAGGCACAGGGGGAAAGGAAAAACCCTTTCCTTTCCCCCCGTGTCTGTTTTCACCAACCCCGCCCCCCAAAAACGGAGAGGACTCACCTGTGATGTCCTCCTCCGAAGACGCGCTGGAAGCAAATGGCTTCCAGCGCGCCCGGCAACACTAGATGACGTCAGCGCGCTGTGCGTGCGCTGACGTCATCGGATTGCCGTGGGGGGGGGGGGGCAGGGGTGGAAGGGGAAGGTGTTCCCCTTCCATCCCCGCCTGGGGGGGGAGGGGGGTGCACAGTGGATCTGTGATTATCGGGGTGAGTGTCTGAGTGAGTCTGAAAGTGGGTGTTTGAGCCTATGAGTGAGTGGGTGCATGAGTGTCTGAGTGGGTGTGTGACTGGGTGCATGAGTCTCTGAGTGCATTTATGAGTGAATGAATTAATGTATGAATGAGTCTGTGAAAGTGTAAATTTTTTTTGCATATTCTTGAATATTTTCTTGAATATTCGGGAATATCACGCATGGTGAAGAAAAATCATTTAAAACTCGTAATTTGACCCTCAAACGCACCTATATCTTATCCCTGGGCCAGGGTACCGCCACCGTGACCCCTTATGTCACATTTTAATTTTATATTTCAGCCCCGGAGACTGTGTCCCTCTGCCCCAAAATGGCACCAGCAACTTTCTGGTCAGATTGCAAGCAGCCAATCACAGCATTCCTGCTGCTGCGTGCATTCGGAAATCTGCAGCGATAATCGCAAAAACGTTGTGACGGATCCACGACCCTAGATACACAAATTTATTTTCCCTTTTAATATCTCAAAAACTACTGAACGTATTTACACCAAATAACCAAAAGCACAATTTAAAGAGATGTCATTTTAAGTAGGGCAGACCCACTGGCTTTGTCAAAGAGTCAAATCACCAAAATATAAAAGGCTAGCCTATTGGCTTTAGCAAGGGGTCAGCACATCCAAATACATAAAGCAGACCTAATGGCTTCCTCAAAAAGTCGCTCCATTAATTATCAATAACCATATTCCAAACTAATCCTTATAACTACTCACACCCATAATATACACATCGTTAGGGGCCACAGGGCCTTTGTCCCCCTTGGCCACATCAACCTCATGCCATCACCCATCATGAGTGCCAGCGTGAGCCGGTTGTCTTGCTTTCCTCCCACTGAGTGGGAGAAAGTTTTGTTTCTGCTCCCACTGGGCAGGACCAAAGCTATATTCCCTGCCCGGGACAACATGCTTTCCCTAGGCAGGACAAAACATGGTGGGACATGGTATGGGTCTCCGGGACACTGTATGCAATGGGCCCCGGGGATGGAGTCTCGAGGGTGATTCAATAGCTAAGGGAAGGGGGGCCCCAGAGATTCCTCCCCAAATAATATATATTTTTGTGGGCCCCAAGAGTCATAGCATGGGTCAGGCAGGGGGGTCCATGTCACCCGTACTCTAACACTTATGCTTTTAGGCATGCCCCAGAGAATGGGGTCCCTGTGGCAATTGGATATCTATGGGAGGGCGCACACACACATGTCTCCTCCCCTATTTTAATTAAGAATGGCTCCAGGTGTGGCTCAATCGTGGACCCTCACTAGGCCTAGTGGGTCAGGGTATCCCTGGCCTGCCCCCTATATTTTTATTCTTTTTAGGACAATGGAAATGAGTCTCCAAGTCCCAAAATGGCTGCCAAACATCTTTGTTGATGTGAGCAAATCCCATCTGCCCTTTTAATCCATTGGTACTGTGGTACTTCTGTGTTTATATGTAAACATACATTTTGAACCTTAATTTCTAAAACAATACTCACTGGATTTACACCAAGTTAATAAAAGCTTGTTTTCCTGTTAATGATCTTGCTTTCTGGTAAATTAGGTGTAATTCCATTCAGCCACCATTTTAGCTTTATAGCTCTTCAATTTATGGGAAAAGGTATTTTGCTACCCCTGCTTTTTCTCATTCACATCTTGACAGATCATCCCAAACTTTCGAGGAAGGAGCTGAGTTGGCTTAACCTTTTTTTTACGAAGTTTAGCAAATCTTCAAATAGTGTGAAAGGTACTAGCAAACCAATTTCCTATGGAAAGTGACAACAGTCAATGTGTAATCTAGATAGATGGATAGATTGATAGATAGATAGATAGATAGATAGATAGATAGATAGATAGATAGATAGATAGATAGATAGATAGATAGATAGATAGATCGATCGATCGATAGATAACTTAAAAAGGGTTTGGAAAATATAAATGCTCATACATGTGTTAATACAAAAACACAAACACATACAGGGAGTGCAGAATTATTAGGCAAATTAGTATTTTGACCACATCATCCTCTTTATGCATGTTGTCTTACTCCAAGCTGTATAGGCTCGAAAGCCTACTACCAATTAAGCATATTAGGTGATGTGCATCTCTGTAATGAGAAGGGGTGTGGTCTAATGACATCAACACCCTATATCAGGTGTGCATAATTATTAGGCAACTTCCTTTCCTTTGGCAAAATGGGTCAAAAGAAGGACTTGACAGGCTCAGAAAAGTAAAAAATAGTGAGATATCTTGCAGAGGGATGCAGCACTCTTAAAATTGCAAAGCTTCTGAAGCGTGATCATCGAACAATCAAGCGTTTCATTCAAAATAGTCAACAGGGTCGCAAGAAGCGTGTGGAAAAACCAAGGCGCAAAATAACTGCCCATGAACTGAGAAAAGTCAAGCGTGCAGCTGCCACGATGCCACTTGCCACCAGTTTGGCCATATTTCAGAGCTGCAACATCACTGGAGTGCCCAAAAGCACAAGGTGTGCAATACTCAGAGACATGGCCAAGGTAAGAAAGGCTGAAAGACGACCACCACTGAACAAGACACACAAGCAGAAACGTCAAGACTGGGCCAAGAAATATCTCAAGACTGATTTTTCTAAGGTTTTATGGACTGATGAAATGAGAGTGAGTCTTGATGGGCCAGATGGATGGGCCCGTGGCTGGATTGGTAAAGGGCAGAGAGCTCCAGTCCGACTCAGACGCCAGCAAGGTGGAGGTGGAGTACTGGTTTGGGCTGGTATCATCAAAGATGAGCTTGTGGGGCCTTTTCGGGTTGAGGATGGAGTCAAGCTCAACTCCCAGTCCTACTGCCAGTTCCTGGAAGACACCTTCTTCAAGCAGTGGTACAGGAAGAAGTCTGCATCCTTCAAGAAAAACATGATTTTCATGCAGGACAATGCTCCATCACACGCGTCCAAGTACTCCACAGCGTGGCTGGCAAGAAAGGGTATAAAAGAAGGAAATCTAATGACATGGCCTCCTTGTTCACCTGATCTGAACCCCATTGAGAACCTGTGGTCCATCATCAAATGTGAGATTTACAAGGAGGGAAAACAGTACACCTCTCTGAACAGTGTCTAGGAGGCTGTGGTTGCTGCTGCACGCAATGTTGATGGTGAACAGATCAAAACACTGACAGAATCCATGGATGGCAGGCTTTTGAGTGTCCTTGCAAAGAAAGGTGGCTATATTGGTCACTGATTTGTTTTTGTTTTGTTTTTGAATGTCAGAAATGTATATTTGTGAATGTTGAGATGTTATATTGGTTTCACTGGTAATAATAAATAATTGAAATGGGTATATATTTTTTTTTTGTTAAGTTGCCTAATAATTATGCACAGTAATAGTCACCTGCACACACAGATATCCCCCTAACATAGCTAAAACTAAAAACAAACTAAAAACTACTTCCAAAAATATTCAGCTTTGATATTAATGAGTTTTTTGGGTTCATTGAGAACATGGTTGTTGTTCAATAATAAAATTAATCCTCAAAAATACAACTTGCCTAATAATTCTGCACTCCCTGTATGTGTATGTTTATGTGCCTGCAGACATTCACGTGTGTGTGTGTATCTATACATATATATATATATATATATATATATATATATATATATATATATATAAATATATATGCATATATATATTTATGTATTGACTGAAAAACAAAGATTAAAGTGATGTTATAGATAGCTGAAAATTTCAGTGCCAACATAAAGGTTTAAACTAAAAAAAAACACTGGAATTTGCCAGTTATACTTATGTCTAGTCACTATTACTTGCACCCCTGCCATGCACAGTCTTGACATCAATGATTTAATTGCAAATCTTCCAGTGATATTATCAATGATGTTATAGAACGTCATGAGTGATGCAGTATGTGAATTAATTAGTAGAACATGGAGAGTGTGAGAGTAATAGTTATAGTTGAAAAACATGAGCAGTGGGAGTTGGCCTGTGGCAAGGGTCTGCATCCATTCCCTGCTGGTAGCCAACATCTACCCTAGCATTTAGGGCCCATGAACACAATTCCTCATGGCCATTTATTTAATTAAGGAGACAGGGGTGTGAAGCCCCCCTGAGCCTCTACAAGCCTCTGGGACCCATGCGCAAGGCCAAAATTCTTAATGTTAGTGGAGGAGGGCGCACCACCCCTCTCCTGAGGCCTCTATAGGCTCCACAGACCCCATCCCGCATGGCTTACTTTATTAATAAAAAAGAGTGGTCGCACAACCCCCCCCAGGCCCCAAGGCCACTATTGGTCCTATGGACCCCATCCCCTGGGCCTTTTCCTTTTAAAAAAAGCAACAGGGTGAATGCCCCCCCCCCTCCTCAAGTCACTATTGGCCCAGTGGACCCCATGCCCATGTGCCTTTTGTTTTTAAAAAGAGGGCGAGGCACAAGTCTCCCCTTCCAGAGCCTTCATAGGCCCCTGGGACCCTATCCCCAGGACCTTCCTCTTAAATAAAAGTGTGGGTGGTGTGGGCCCCTCTCCCGTCCCCTCCCCAAGCTAGTAATGGTCCAGGGGACCCCATCCCTTGGGGCCTTCTTTTTTAATAAAGGGGAGAGGGGTGGAACCCCCTCCCAAAGCCACTATTCACCCCAGGGACCCCATCCCCTGGGGCCAAAAAATTAAATAATGCTGGGAGGGGGCACCCCCAAGCCTGTAGAAGCCCTGAGCTCCTATCCCCAGGGCCAAAAACATTTATAATAAGGGAGATGGCATGTGTCCCCATTCCCAGAAACCAAATGGCCACAATTACCCTCAGGGCCACACAGGAATAATGGGGGAGAGGGGTGTGGCTCCCTCCCCGAGCCTTAAAAAGGCATCAGGGCTACCATGTCCCGGAACTGAAAATATTTATTTTAGAGAAGGGGGCACATGGCACCACTCCCTAAGCCCAAATGTGCCACAGGTGCCCCTTCCCCTTGGGCCAAAGACTAATTATTAATTAATTATTAGGGGGCCCTTGGCACCCCTCCCTGAGCCTCAGAGGCTCTAACTGCCCAGGAACCCCATCCTTTCAGGCCTTATGCATCATAAGTGCCCACCGCGGTACCTACAAAACATAATGTTGGGGACTGTGGGGGAAGCCCAGAGCCTCCATATCCCCAGCTGGCTCCTGCCTGGCGGAAGCTACTGTTTGTGCTTGCTCCTGTCGGGTCCGAACAAGAAGAGTTTACCTGCCCACAAGAGCACAGGCAGGGAAGCAGAAGTGTGCTCCCACCCAGTAAGAGCATTTTCAAAGCTCCTGTCAGGTAGGAGCACTCTTCTTACTCTGCTCGTGATCCTGCTGGCAGGGAAAAATACTGTGCCCAATGGGTGGGTTCCCCCAGACACAGTTAAAGGGCTGGACATGAGGGATAGGGTCCCCAGTGCTCTCTGCTGTAGTTGAGGGGAATCCTGGGGAGCCCTCCCCTGGCTGTTCCTGTTGCACTCCATGTGGGCAGCATTCCTTTGTTTTGCAGATGGAGCTGGCAGGTTTCTTCTGCCATTTCTGCTCCTGCAGGCAGGGCATGATTGAGAGTGGCAGCCATCCACTCTTCCAAATCATGGGCACCGGGTGTAGGGTGAAACAACAACGTCTGAGGGAGCCTGGCAATGCCCCAGCTATTTCCTTCCACCTCAGGGGCCCAGGGATTGGGTCCTGGGCCCCATCCTTGCTCTGCTGATGTGGGAAAGTGCAATGAAATGGCATCCTCAGGCCCACTGGCTTATTGGATGGGAGCATGCTGAGGGGGCACCATGCACGCCCCCTCCCAACGTAAAATCAGGAGGACTTCCACTGGCAATCCCCTGACCATGGCCCACCCCGGGGTGGGGTGGTTAGAAAGCTCTGACAGGGGAGCTCCATGGGCTCAGATCCCTGCTGGTGGGTCTAAGGTCAAATTCTATGCAGGCTAATATCTCATGCCCTGTTGGGCCGATTTGCTTGATCTTGGTCTTGTTTTGCTCCTAGCCACTTGGGGCATTAGGCCACCAGGCCTCAAAGATGACAAACTTTATAGGGAGCTGGTTTCACTGACCAGCCTTTCCCCTTGTTTTTCCTGTGAGACTCTCTCTTCCTTGCTGCAGAAGCCCAGTGCTTCCTCTTTGGTTTCCCCTTGGCCTCTCCTCCTTATGTAGAAGCACAGTGTTTCCTCCAACTAGTCCTCTGGAGGTGTAAGGGGACCACCTTCCCAGGTGCTGGGGAGAGCCCCACTGGTCCTGTGGTCAATTGAAGACCGAGTCCTCAGTCCAGAGAGCCATCAGAGGGTTCTTCCTTCCAATTGTCCACAGCGGCTGCCTCTAGTCACATTATCTAGCATAAAAGCACATCCAAGAGAGTGCTCTCTCCCTTGCACAAGTCCTTTTAAATGGGAGCAGGAGGCTCCAGCAGGAATTTGCCTCTGGCCTACCCTTGGGTGCCACATCACCTCTCCTTCTGTGTTCTACTCTTCCTGCACAGCCTGCTGGGGTATTTCAAAATGGCATCACCCAGGAGTCACTTGCCATATCTGCTCTGAGGCCTCAGCTCCTCCCCTCACTGACATCATTGGAGGGCCCTTCCCAGCAAACCTTCAAAGGGAGTCCCTTCCGATTTTGGCTCCAGAGGTCCAAGCTTCCTCATTTGTTTAGTGGGCTGGGGCAGGCTCATCCCTGGCACAGTGTGACAGCTGGCTGATTGATGCAGAGCATTTCGCCCTACCTGTTTCCTCCTCAGGAGCTGAGTTAAGCACTGTTAATTGCTTCCTTTGTGTGGGTGGCCTCTGTCCCTGCTGCTGGAGAGAAATGTAAGTAACTTGGCACAGCAGGGTGACAAAAGGCCTTGGCTCTGATCCTGAGCATTATAAGGCCTACCCCAGGTCAATACTAAATCCTGCCAAGTCCCTTCTGTGTCAGGCTACCTTTGAGTGTTTATCGAGCTGTGCACAACAGACTTTTCCCATGCGCAGCCCTCACATGTGTGCATACGTGTGTGCTCACTGGTTCATGTAGAACCAGCCAGGTGCTTCTTATCCTTGATGCATTGCAGCAGCCTTGTCCTAAAAGGAGGACACTGACAGCAAACATGCGCAGTCCATTTATCATGAGCTTACCATGGGTGAGTCACAGGTTGTGAGGCTCAACCATAGTAAAAAGGTCACATACCAGGTGGTCAAAATGGAAAAAAAAATCTGGGCGGATTTGATGGCAGGAACCCATTTCCTTACAATAACATAATGTAGCATGACATAACATAACATGACATAACAAAACATAAACTCGCTCTTTGACATCCTCCATCTCCATTTCTTCTCTTTTCCTTATTGTTGCACCCACAGGTTAGACCCATTTTAGCATTGATTGATTCAGAGAGCCTAAACCAAAGAGACAGTATTATTTACAAAGTAGCAAAATAAAGGCAAGGGTTAGTATATAACACACAGCATGCCTCCCACCAAACCATCAATCCATTCACAAACCTTTCGAAAAACCCTTTCATAATGTCACCAAACCAGGAGCCTACTGATTCCCTCAAACTTTGACTTAGCAAGAAATTTTATGTGTGTGTGTAATTCTGTTTATTTCGGATTCATGATGCATACAACATACAATAGAAACATTAAAATCTTAAATATGCTAAACTTTCACACATAAAATCCAGTAAAATTCAGATATAAAAACAATAGTTATCTCTCTGTGGTACTGTGATTCAGTCTAATAATATTAAAGCACAATTCCAAAGGTAAGTAAGGTTAATTTTACATCAGGTGACGCTCAAGGTAGGGTTAAAAATCTGTGAAAAGATAGAATCCATCAAATACAGTGAGTTAGACGGGTCGACATATGGCAAAGTATGACTTTAGCAAGTAGGACTAGATTAGGGCCCTCATTCTGACCTTGGCGGTCGGCGGAGAGGCGGCGGTCGGACCGCGAACAGACCGGCGGTATTAAAAATGGCATTCTGACCGCGGCGGTCACCGCCGCGACCGACCGCCACTTCCCCACTCCGACAGCCACGGCGGTCATGACCGACGGGCTGGAGTCTGCGCACTCCGGTCCGGCGGTCGACCCAAGACCGCCAACGGTATCATGACCCTGCTTACCGCCGCGGTTTCTGGCGTTCGGGAACCGCCATGCGAACCATGGCGGTAGGCACTATCGGGGCCAGGGAATTCCTTCCCTGGCACTGATAGGGGTCTCCCCCACCCCCCACTGCCCCCCCCGAGTCCTCCCCCCACACCCTCCACCCCCCTGCCACCCCCCAGAGGTGGTACGAACCCCCTCCCCACCCCCACCCCGACATGCACATACACGCACCCCGACATGCACACACCCCCAACATGCACATATACACACCCCCTACACACACACATACACAACGGGGACACATACCCGCACACATACATGCCGACATGCGCACCCGCCGAACTACACACATTGCCCATAGGCACAGCAGCACTCCCCGCCCGCATTCACGCACTCACACACCCCCTCTACACACTCACACGCACACCCCCATGCACGCACACATCACACAACACCCCCCCACCCCCTCCCCTCACGGACGATCAACTTACCTTGTGCGTTGGTCCTCCGGGAGGTGTCAGGAGCCATGGGGAGGTGACCGCCAACAGAAGACCGCCAACAGAAGACCGCCACACAGAAATGTGGGTCGTAATTCTGTGGGCGGTGTTCTGCTGGCATGGCGGTGGAGGTTGACCAGTCTCCACTTTCCCGCCGACCGCCAGTGTGGCTGCTGGCGGTTTTCCGGCGGAACGCTCCCAGCGGTCAGAATGCGCACAGCGGCATACCGCCGCGGTCGGCGGTCTTCACCGCGGCGGTAACTCGGCGGTCTTGCGAAAAGACCGCCAAGGTCAGAATGACCCCCTAGGTCTCTACAGATCTGCCTATGAGAAATGTGCAAATTAGGGATCTGCAAATAAAGTGAGCTCATGATAAAAATGTTGGCACGAGCAATAGTTGCTCTCATTCTATAGAATACTGCTGGCAGAGCTACATGAAGTGCCCACAAGATGTCTTTCCCGCGTAAGCCAATTTAGCAACACTAATGACTACCACTGCTCTAGTGTCGGAACTTAAAATTCTCAGTGCAGTCTCATATTGTCTAAAGCCTACCAGTTGGCACACTGTTGACTACTTGCTGGTAAATGTATATGCGTTACAAAAGAGAAAGCAGTGGGACATGGTTTCATACTCCACTTGCATGGTGGACATAAAATGCTTGAGCCGGAGTTGTTTCCACAAGTAGCAGTGAAGCTATGGATGGGGCGGGACCCATATCTAAATTTTAAATACAGCTATGTGAGTAAAGGATCTAAAACATTGTTGAAGGAAACTTCATATACTGGAATTTTTTATGGTCTAGAAATCTATCAGTCAGAGTGCCTGTCTAGCATATTTTAAGCTCCTCCCTCCTAAGATGTCCCCTTAGACTATCTTTAATCATTTGTTTGGCTATTGCAGAGGCTTCGTCCGGAGAATCCTAGAGTTGATGGAGATTTATGCTATAGATCATGTTCATAATATATGCCAGGCAGGGGATTCTTAGATGACCGTGTGTGCTTAGTAATTCTCTGAGGGGTACCCAGGGTTCCCGTTCTTCAGTGGACCAAAGCCTATGCCAAAACAGCAGGGGTCTCAATTTCACAGTAAAAGAGATCAGTTACAATCTTATATCTAGGAGAAGAGGAAGCCGGAGGTGTTTTGCAGAAGATTAACTAGGGACCTAAATAACTTATTTTCCACCATGGTTAACTCTTTGCCACTTACATGGTCCCAGAGTTCTGCAAGGTATAGGGCTGAACATTTTGCTTTAACATTATAAATTTCAATGGCTGGTGAGAGGATTCTAGAATTCATTCTCTTTGCAATTGTGAGAAACACCCCAGATTCCTGTTGCAGTTATAATGCACTCTCACTTATGTGTTCCCTCCAGCTGAAGTTGTCAGTCAGATTCACTCCCAGATAAACAATGTCTTGGACTTGTTCGAGTGGTATGCTTTGCACTAGGATGCTATTTCTGACAACCTTATGCAGACTGAGCGCTATGAACGTTGTTTTATCTACATTTAGCTTAAGACCTCTGTCAGCAGAAAACACTAGAAAATGATTGAGTGGGGCCTGGAGGCATAGAGCTGTTTTGAATATAAGGAGGGTGCTGTCTGCAAATGGGAGTGCAGTGATTTTAATTGCAACTATTTTCAGGGTATCATTACCAGGAAAATTGAGGAACTTAACTAGGTCATTGAGAAATGAAGAAAAAAGAAGTAGAGCCAAAATGCAACCCTACCAAACTCCCTCCTAAATTTTGAAAGAGTCAGTCAGCTCTCCATTCCTCCCATACCTGTCAAATGCATGGTTATCTGCATGAAGTCTAATATGTACTTCTAAGATGTGTTCTGGAACCCCCATACTGGTCAGCACCTCCCTGAGTTTGCAGTGGGGATCAGGTCAAATGCAGATTTCAGGTCAACAAAGGCTACATACAGATGACCCTTCCCTAGTATACATTTTTTCCATCAGATGATACAAAAACAGAACAGCTGATCTAATGTACTGGGTTTTGGTCTGAAACCTGCCTAGAAATCTGAAAGAATAAAATTCTCTGTGGCCCAATCAGTGATTTTTCCCAGAAATTGATGACAGAATAGCTTCTGTGTACCATCAATTAAGCTAATAGGTCTATAATTATGTGGGTCGTCCCACTTGCCCTTCTTGTATATGGGGACAATCTCAGCGCTCTGCCATGATTAAGGTATAGGACCACCATCCAAGATTGCCCCTGCAAGGATGTTGAGCTAGGGCGCATGTATGCCTGGTTCCGCTGCTTATAGGTAGACTGGAATGCAGTCTGGGCCAGGATCCTTCTTGGTGACAGTAGACTTTAGGGCGTCAAATGTTTCATTTATGGATATCATAAGTGGTTCTAATTGCCTGGGTGGATCTTTTAGCCCCTTACTTTCTGTCTTACAACACATGGATTCATTTTCAGAGTACAACCTCTGAAAGTGAGCGAACCAGGTATGAGGTTGGATGGGGAAGGCCACTGGAGAGGCTGCATGGCAGCTGCCATGTGCAATTATACCCCAAAAGGTCTTGGAATCAACCAATTTGGCTTTATGCACCAGGTCACTCCAGACCTCATTCTCCCAACGTAATTTGGCATGCACCACTACTCCCTATACTTTTTCTGTGCCATGAGAATACCATTCTGATCTTTGCTTTTAATAGACTTCAACACACAGGTTTCGCTGATCTGCACAGTTCATTATACCATGGGTGTGTGGTAGTTTTATTATTTGTTTTTTTGGGCTCTCTTGAGAGCAGATCACTCATGGCTGTAAATAGTTCCTCATGGCATGCTAGTATGACATTAGTGCCTAGGCCTTGAGAAATTTAGCTACTGATGGATTCTAGTTGTCGACTACCCTGAAGTACGCCTGTTTCATTAGGGTGGGTTGCTACATACTCCCATTTTAATGCTTCTTTATTATTTGAGAGTGCAATGTCACCCAAAAACCTAGGTTTCATTAACACACACCTAGGGATCATAAAGCCTTTCAGGTTAAATTTCAGGGTGTTATGGTCGCTATTCCCCCTCTCTATGACTAATATGTCCCCCCATATACAATCAAAGCAGTAATGTATATATATAATTCTGTATTCTATTCTGCTGGATTGGGTTTGTCTCTTAAAAGTATGGACGCCACCTTGACTGGACTGAGATCTACCATTGCAGGCTCTGAGGCCTAGCCTCAGAGTCAGGGCCAGTACCTTATTTGCTAAGACTTAGGGGGTCATTATGAGTTTAGCGGATGGAAAAGGACGGTCAGGTTGCCACCAGTGCAGCCACTTTCCCATGGGCCCCATTTGGAGTTTCCTGCTGGCCCAGAGGGAAACAGCCTACAACACTGACACCAGCTCATAATTGAGCCGGCGGCATTGCTGCAGTGGGTAGGGTGCACTAGCACCCATTGCGCTAACAGCATGATGGAGCTGGCCATGGGGAACCATGCACTGCCCATGCAAAGTGCATGGGCAGTGCAGGGGTCCACCTGTCACCCCCTGCACCCTGTCTCCGCCAGCCTTTACGTGGCGGTGCCACATCCATGTAAAAGCTGTCAGAGAGAGGGCTCATAATCCCCAGGGCAGTGCTGCTTGCAGTGCTGCCCTGGCAAATTAGGACCGCCAGCAGCACTAGTCCCTCCCGTGGAGGAAAGCTGACGGTGCTGGTGGACGACCATGGTGAGGTCAGACCGCCACCGTGACCCTGGCGGTCTGAAGACCACCAGCGTTGTAATGACCTCCTGAGTGTCTTTTGACTTAGAGAATGTCTAGCTTTGGTATGTGCCAAGTAGCATTTTCTTCCTCAGGTAAATCTGTTGCTGAGTTATCAAGGGGTTTGAATGTTTCATTAAAATCTCCAGCTTCTATTAGTGGTTCACCTACTGGTAGGGCTTCTATAGAATGCTCGAGAGCGGTGAGAGTATCTGATTCCTTGTTTGTACCGAGAGGCCTATTGTACACATTAAATATGTGAACATATTAGCTGTCTCTAAAGAGTGAAAGGCCAAATAAGTAATGTGATATCACTCAAAACCTCTTGAGTCAGCAAATTAAAATGTTCTTCACCCACACAATCAAGCCACCCGCAGGGCGACCCCTCCCTTGTGTGATGACTGGGCAGTAAAAGTTTGAATAGCCAGACCTAAAAGAAGGCTCTGTACACCAAGATTCCTGGAACAAGCAAATGTCAAACGTGTCTATGAAAGGTCCCCACAATGGTTCATAGAGTTTTGATTTCAGACAGACGATGTTCCACGAAAGTACACTCCAGGTGTCCTTAGCTGGGGGAACAGGGTTTAAGTAAGGAGAATGTGAGGGGGGAGTCAATCCCTGTGAGGAGTTGTTTGCTGGGAGCACTCAGGATGGACAGAAGAAAGCTCCAGGGCAGGTGTCTGAGTATCATCTCTCATAGTAGGGATGCAATATTTAAGCTGATTCATGTTGTGGATGGACAGAAAAATGAAAACTCTAATGCAGCTAAGTCATCTTCCATAAGCTGAGTAAGTAGAAAAATTTTGATATAGTCAGACCGCTCTTTGGCCATTCTATAGTGTTTGGCCCTGGCGATGCCCTGACGTATGTAGATTTTCTAACATAGCAGAGCCTGTGGATCACTTTGTTTATTAGCGATTCTTGGTCTTCAGAAGCACACAAAGTAATCTTAGTACATTGTGCATTGCTATAAACCTACCCTGGGTAGCACTAGGCCTCATTTGGAAGCATTGTTGTAGATTCATGGGAGGTGCATAAGAAAGGTTGCAAACCTGAACCAATTGCACATTAGAAGCTGTGGGCTGGGGTGTACAATGGCCTGGCCTCTTTCTGGAGGCTTCAGTCCTGTTCTCTCGTAAGACAAACTCACTGATGTAATAGGGTGATGGGGGGTCTGCTAGACATCATTGAAGATCCCCGGCAGCGGCCCAGCTTCATTTGGTGAACTGACAGAACTAGTGGGTGCAGTCGCCTCTCTCCTTCACCATACCTTCCAGAAGGCCGATGTCAGAGGGGTGGCCAAGCCTCTTCTGTTGCTGTGGGATGAGAGATGGCACTTTAAGTGTCAGGCAACCCCTCCTCTACAAGGCCAGCAGCAGAAGGGCAGCATAGGAGATTTAGTCTCTCTCTACAGTGAAGTTCTTTCCCAGTGATAGTAGCATCCCATGCTGCGAGATCAGAGATGGTGCTTTATATATCAGGCAGCCCCCCCTTCAAAAGGCCAGAAGAAGCAGGACAGCATGGGGGAATGTATTCTCCCCCAACAGTGAAGTCCTCTCTCCGTGATAGTAGAATCCCTTGTTATTAGTTAGTATTGTTATTGATATATGCCTAAGTAAGGTTACTGCTATCCAGGTTGAAAGTACAGCACTCCTTTACCCTCAAACTCTGACAGACTCTGCCCTCCTTTGCAAGAAAGATGTCTAGTGTAAGGGGGTCCTGCATAATCATGACTGTCATGCAATTAACTAATCATTTGTCTATGCTAATGCTCCAGCAGTATTACAAGGAAGTTGATCTACAAGTGTAGATAATCATCTAAACTTCATATCATTCACAGCCACTTCAACAGATGGAAATATACCACCCAGCATATCTAACACAGTTTGCCCAAATCTATGCTTTACTCTCCTCGAACCCTCAGCATCATTTCTGTCATTTACAAGTAAATCCTTGGGAATGCCAATGCAAGGTTACAAAGTCCCACCAAATTATGAGGCAGGTTAAAATAAGCAGTCTTACCACACACATAATAAGCTTCTCTAAATATTGGCTCTTTACCAACCAAAAACTCACCATTGAGTTTCACACTCATGTTCCTTCCACACTCATTTTCTCCAACAAACTCCATTGATCTGGTTCCCTTAACCCATATCATACAATACACAACTCTCCTTTTCTTTCATACTCCAGCCTCTATCTTGTATACACATTCAAATTTCTAAATTTCTCCTCAGCTTCAATTTGGTCTCTAATCTTACTCGCATCTTTCCAACCCTTCTAAATTTTCACTCTCCTCTCATGTTCCCAAACAAAATCTCGCTCTTCTTCACTCAAACTACTTACGTTCCAATCTTTAGACTTGTTAGCTTTCGAATGAATTTGTGCAATCTTCTTCAAATATTAAGAATAATTCATTGACTCCCAGAATTTTCAGAAACAGGGCAGTCTTACAACAAAGCATTGAAACTAGGGCTGGACAACAAGTTCATATGCTGGAGTAATCGGAGTAATATCAGTAATTACGCATTACTCTTGTGATGCAAAATTACTGAAATTACATAATTACACTAGTTTGAGTAATTTAGAGTAATTTAGGGCACAAATCCTACCACAGGAGTGCAGTTACGACAAACTAAGAGAGAGGGAGTGGCTGCTGGTTACTACTGTTTGTGTCCTGTAGCATTTACTGCTATTTTCTCTGTCCCATTGTGGAAATTGCACTAAATGCTGGATTCATATTCTCACATATTTACGCATGATTACAAGTGAGTTAGTGGTAATTATTGGTAATTATTAATAATTATGTTAGAGAGAATTACACCAGTTACAGTTACCCCTAGTTGAAATCTGAAAGCTATGGCAACAATGCTTATGAAAAAACACTAACAGAAACATTGCATGATAGACAATGGGAAAATGATAATTGGAAACAGGTAGAGCCTTCTTCAGCAGGGAAGGGAAAAATTTACACACAAAGCAAATTGTATTACTCATTATTCTGATGTATTCCTCTAATAAATTTTTATATACATTTTCCCTAAATCTATCTTCTAATCTATTTGAATGTATACATTTCATGTGCTTTATACCACTATGTACAGTAGTTCACTCTGTGAAGATGAGACATATCTAACAGGCTCAGGTGAAATCAGGCATAACGTTAAGCTAATTAAAACTATTCATACTATTATCAATAAAACTATACCAGACTTTTAACAGCATCTGCTGTATTCCATCTTCTACTGATGAAAAAGGAAAAATAGATAGGTATAAAAATCGGGAATCACAGTTCAAAAAACATACCTCGAGTTTCTTATTTTCATTTATTGTACTCAGGATCAGTTAATAGAATTCAGGAACACTATTCTCTTTTGTATATCTGAGGCACAAAATAAAAAATCAGTAATTTCTGCAAAGTTCAAAAGCTTTAGTTTAAAAAAATCATTAGGGTTAAGCAACAGTTCAAGGTGGCTTTTCTTCTTGTTGTTTGTCTTCAAAAATAAATTGGCAACTATGTGTTAGGCCATATGTTCCCACATCTGATTCTTCTGATACACATGCTAGATAGGTCCTTTCAGGTGATGTGTACTTTCTGTTCGTTTTAGAAACACAAGGGAAACCCATGGGTAACAAGTGACTAGTGGTAGCTATTGTTTTAAGAAACGAAAGTCCCTGTACAAAACATATAGCAGAAAATGTTCTGGAAAAAACAAAAATATATAATACCCAGATAGTTTGTTCAGTCACTTGTGTAAAACACATCATTTTATTATTACAAATCATCATTGTGGAGGTAAAGACCCCCATGGGGCACACAATTTTTTTTTTTCACCAAGCGAGTCAAGTATTAATATGTGCTGAGAATTACACAACTACAAGGTCACAATTACATAGCATTGGACACATCTGTACCTATAGTCCGTTGTACAAAATAAATTAAGGCCAGTGTGTCGCAGTCAACTACGTTTCAATCCTTCTTTGATTATAGGATCATCATCAGGACATTGAAATTCATGCCCGAACTCTTGTACCTAATAGTAACAAATACTATAGGCTGGAACAGGGAAGAGGGAAAGGAAACAAGGAAAAGAGAAGAAAGAGCATCAATGGCCAATTGATAAAAATAGTATGACATGACAGCCATGCACGAAGAGCCTACACGTGAGGTATCTACTGGGTTGTCCTTGCACCAGTGTGAGCATCAGCATGCATATATTGGGCAGATGCAAACTTATAGTGGCTAGGGCTTATCCTACAGTCATCCATAAGAGAATACAGCAAAGCGTCACTCACAAAATTATTTTTGCCAAAATACACCTACCCGGGGGATCAGTTCTGCGTCAACAACAGTACTGCACCATTATCACAGCGGAAAGTAGTAATTCTAATCTGGGGCCACTAAAATGATGAAGATTCTGAAGTAAAAACCAATAAAGAAGGATCTTGGACAAAGATAATTAAAAAGCCTGTCGTTATAATTAGTGTAAAGGTAAGGGCCAAGCAAGTTACCTGGGGGTACAAGGCCACCACTCTTGTCCTAATGGAAAGCGCTATTGTGAATAAATGCTGCTTTATAAATCAAAATGAAAAATGAATGAAATTAAATCAGAAAGAAGGTTAATCACTGTACGTAAAAGTATAAATTCAATTGAGGGAAGGGAGTCAGGAAGGCTTTGTTCCCTACTTGCAAGGTAATACTCCCAATCAGCAGCGTTGTTATAGTCTGCCCAAGGCAGGGCGAATGAAGGAGTCATGGGGGCAGGCTACAAGAAGCGTGCACAAGTACGCCAAATCCGAAGTGAATCCTGTGGCAGTCTGAAGGGGAAAATAGAAATATGTAACCACGGACTACGGGTGCCCGTGCATGAGTCATCTGAATATTGGACAAAGTCTTACCTCAGTACTCAGGAAACAATGTGAGATATTGGCGAATGTAGGCGGGGGGCAGTCAATTAAGCGCACTAGCCAGAGTCATAGAAGTAAAGAATGGCATGCATGCAGAGAGGTAACAGTATAAAAAAATATAGTGGTCATTTTAGGATAGTGAAGAACCAGAATGGAGCAATGGAATTAGAAGAAAATGGAAACGGTAAACAAGATAAAGAGTGGCCGCCAATTGCAATTGATTAGTTAGCAGTGGTGACTGCCACTGAATGGGGTGGCAAGCGGGGGGGATAAAATAAAATTAAAAAAATGAAAAAAACACTTAACTGCTCCATGGGGAGACGGGCTCCTCTCCTCCGTCCTCGTCCTCTTCCGGGAAGCACACAGGCTCCCACACCTCCCCTCAGCCAATTATAACGCTGCTGTCACCAGCATGACAGAAGCGTCATGATAGGTGTGAGCAGCCTGGTTTGGTGCTCAAACAGGGAGTGGGACCCTGTGCACTTTCTCCTCCTGGCTGTGCAATACAGCGAAGTGAAGAAATGCTATGTGCGCATGTCTGTTTGGCCGGCCCAACACGGCGGGCCAAACAGACATGAGCACTTATGGTGCACATACCACTTCTCCTCCAGCCCTCCTCCAGCCCAGCCCCGCCCTGCCCTAACCTGGCTCCAGATAAAAATAAAATTATAATAACATTCTGTTGTTATCATTTTATTTTTCCTGCTCCTGAAAGCAGTGGGACAACGCTCCTCTGCCTTAGCGGAAGAGCCTGAATTTAGAAGTTGCGAGGCAGAATGTAAAAATATAGAGGAGCAATGGAAATCGATTCAATCATAATCATGAAAATCCATAGTAAGAGAGAATCTCAGTGTATTACAAAGTGCTTGAATACACACATCTTCCAAACAGACCTGTTCAAATTGTAATGCGTACATACTTTCACCAGTATAAGATGATAACAGATTCAGTATCTGGTCACGAAAACATTGAGGCAGCAGGGTGTCCAGTTGGAAAGTCATAACCAGACCTGAGTAGTCGGAACAGTAATTCAAACATAAAAAACATCAGTTACTACTTATGTAGCTCAGTTTGTGACATAGCAGTAAAATGAAAGAACTGAATCCAAAAGCGTAGCATACCAATAAATCACTTACATAGGTCAGTATGTGACAGAGAATTTGATGAAAATACTGAGGGGTTGCCATGCTCTTAATAACATTTAGGCAACAGAGATCAGAAAAATACAGAAATTGATTTAATGTCAAATCAGAAGACAATTTGAAGGCACCGAGCTGCGGCAACATACACTTAATGCGAACAAAGCTAGTTGTACTCAACCTATAAGAAAAGGAAACATATTAGAGAACTCAATAGGAAAACAATGGAGGGGTTAATATTAATGCCCAGTGCTCCATCCTATTCAATCCACTATGAAAGCTGTCCATTCTTAAAATCCATTTAAGTTCTTTGTTGAGTAGTGCTGCAACATCTCAACTACGTTCAGATATTTCACGAAGGTGATCACTTGCCATCATAGGTCACTCTTGCTGTGGTTTTGTGTCTTCAGATTTGATTACAACTCTGACAATTAATGCATCTTTGACATAAATCTTCTGCACATTTCTGAACTTTGTATGGTACTAACTCTTTTTGAACAACCTAACACTACCATCTCTCACTATGTGGGTCTGGCCATGTAGGTATCTTGCTACATTCTGAAGCATAGAGTCAGGAAGAACATACTGATAAACTGAAGGTGCCAAAAGATCATAACAATTCCTTTTAAAACTGACTAATTCTCAACTTTTCTTTTCATCCTCTGGTAGTTCTTTCTGCAATTCTCTGAGTTCATTCAGTGTGGTCTGTGTTGGATTCAACAAAAAAGACTCACCTTGCTTACAACATCAGTTTGCACATCAATTGCACATTATTAGGACTCCGTTCTGTTTGTTTCTGCTCATTTGATTTCACAGTTTCATTTTCAGGAGCACAGTATTTTGCAACCTGGTTAGTGTAGTTATTGCCCATTGTGATCAAGTCATTACCAGACTTATGAGTGACGTTTTTCACAACTGATATTCCACTAGGTTGCTAAATATCCTCTGATAGTTCTACAATATATGACCCATTTTCAATAGGAGTACCAGAGAGTGTAACAAAGCCCTTTTGTGACCATAACTGCCTAAAATGGTGCACCACTCCAAACCCATATTGGCTGTCTATATAAATTGTCACACTGAGTCCTTCTGCCAAACATCAGATTCTTGTCAGTGGGAAAAGCCCTGCTAGATGTGCTGAAATTACATCAAACAAGTATGATGCTCCAATGACTTCAGAAATAGAACAGGCTGCATAAGTTATTCTCACTTTTAATTGAAGGTGTCTCAAGCAAGAAAAAATCAGATCAGTCATTTCAAGGAGACCATCCTTAAAATCTGGCCTTAGTTGGTACATTAACGCAATCATGGTAGAGTCTTAAAATCATCTTCATCGCTGTTTGGAATCGTGAGCAACGCTGCAGGATTTAAAGTATTATGGGGGTAATTTTGACCCTGGCGGTATGGGACCGCCAGGGCTAAAACGACAGAAGCACCGCCAACAGGCTGGCAGTGCTTCCAGGCGTATTACGACCACGGCTGCTTGCAGCGCTGCCCAGGGGATTACGAGTCGCCGACCGCCAGCCTTTTTCTGGCGGTTTGCACTGCCAGGAAAAGGCTGGCGGAACGGGGAGTTGTGGGGCCCCTGGGGGCCCCTGCACTGCCCATGCCAGTGGCATGGGCAGTGCAGGGGCCACCTGACAGGGCCCCATGCAGCTTTTCACTGTCTGCTAAGCAGACAGTGAAAAGCGCGACGGGTGCAACTGCACCCATCGCACCGCCGCAACACCGCCGGCTCCATTTGGAGCCGGCTCCTATGTTGCGGCCGTGATCCTCGCTGGGCTGGTGAGCGGAAACCAGGTTTCCACCCGCCGGCCCAGCGGGGATCTCGAAATGGCCGCAGCGGGGGTGCGGCCACATTGCCCCCTATATGTCTTGATGGAAATATACTCAGCTGCTAGTATTGTTAGCTCATACTTTGTAAGGTGGCTGTTTGTCAAATGCTAAATTTGAGTATGGATCTGCAGAATCGCACCTCAATGGAGAAACAGAATGAGGTTATGACCCATAACAATTCCCTCAATCTGTTCATTTGCAATGCAAACAACTGCAAACAATTTCAAACAACCAGGAAGAGCTGAGGCTGTGGGATATAATGTAGCAAAGAAGACAGTGACAGGCTGCTTTACCTCCCTATGCTATTCTACTGGAACATGGCAAAACAGGTACAACTGTTTATTATAATTATGCATTCTGAGAGTGGGAGCACCACAAAGATTTCATTTAATTTCTCAGAAGGTTTTTCCAGGCATGGACTGTTCCATGCCATAGGATCTTTTATGTCACTGTGAGTGAGCCTCAGTAAATGCTTTGCAAGCAGGGAAAAGTTGGGAATTCACTGACGACAGTAGCCAACAATTCCCAAAAGCATCCTCACTTCCCTCTGGGTCAGTAGAGGATTCATCTTCAGAACTGCGGAAATGCATTTTTGGACACTCTTCTTGCCCCTTCTTAATATGATGACCAAGATAAATCACTTCCTTTTTACAGTACTGTATTTGTGTTGGTGAAACCTTGTGAGCATTGCCAGCAAGATGGTTAAAGAGTGCAATTGTATCCAACTTGTAATTTTCCTTTGTCACTAGTAGATTGCCTATATATTGCATTGCCACTGAATTACAGGGCAGCTGAGAACTCTTGAAATCTGGCTTTAGAATTTGACTAAAGTTTGAGGGACTTTATGTATACCCTTGTGGGATTTGCCAACAATGAGAAGTTTATGCAGGAACTGAGATGCAAAAGGATATTGGCTACCCTCATGAAAATAAATGGAAAAGAATACTTGGCATAGGCCAGTGACTGCATACTGTTATGCATCCACAAGAATTTGAAACAACTGGACAGCATTGGACAACACTTTTATTAATTTTCCTCAGGTCTAGGACCACCCTTCATTTTCCACTTGTTTTTTAAAAACCCATCACAGGACAGTTGCACGGACTACCAAAGAACTCCTGTTGAATACTTTGTTCCAACATATTCTCAATGACATTGCCTCTTCTGCTTCTAGTAAAACTTTTTGTTGTTGAGTTCTGGAGTAAACAGCATTTCTTTTAACCTGTATCTTAACTGATTCTATACTCATTATTAATCCTAATTGTTTCTCTGTGAAGTCCCATACCTTTCCATTCACTGTGTGTCAGGTCATCTTTTGTAAGAAATGGAAACAGCTGAACTCTCAGTTCTTTTGATTTAATTTTAAACACTGAGGTGGTCATTCCGACTTCGGCGGTCTTTTCCTTACACCACCGAAGTCACAGGCGCAAGAAGACCGCCAGTGCTGGCGGTCTTCCAACCGCCATACTATGAGCACTGAAGGATTTCCACCACAATTTGGGTGAAAATCCTCCATTAGTCATGTTGGCGGTTGGAGACGCAGAGGCGGTTCTACTGCCGGCCTGGCCCCGCATGTTGGACACCGTCTGCCATATTACAAACTGTACTATGGCCTAGCGGTGTCCTGATGTCGGGGCGCTGCCAGCGGTGGGAGAGCCAGGTCCCGTCCCCTCAGGGAGGAGCACCTCATCAGATGAGGTGAGTGTCCTCCACAAGGGGAGAGGGGTAGGGTGTGTGAATGGATGTGTGTGAGTGTGTGTATGCATGTAATGAATGGGGGGTGGGATGGGAGTGTTTGTACTTGCATGTGTGTCTGTGTGTAAATGTGGTGATGGTGATGCATGTGTGAGTAAATGTGAATGCTGGGTCAGTGTGCGTGTGTGCATGCATGTAGACAGGGGTGGGGGTTGTGTGTGTATGTATGTTGTGGAAAGGAGGGGTGGGGGATGGAGTGTGTATGTGTGTCAATGGGGTGTTGTGCATGTGTGCATGTATGTGTTTATGGATCTGGGGGGTGTTGCATGTGTGTGCGTGTGAGTGTAACGGTGTTGTGAGTGCGAGTGAGTGTGTGTCAGGACATGCGTGTCTGTAGGTGGGTGTGCGTAAGTGGGGTGGCAGGTAAGTACGGGGGTCATGGGTTCACTAGTGGGAGCAGGGGTACATATGGGGATCAGGGGGTGGGGGATTCTCTACTGGGATCGGGGAATTCACTACTGGGAGCAGGGGGTGGGGTGCTGTTAGGTAGATGGGAGGGTCATCTTTTGGTGACAGGAAAGCAAACCACCACACTAGCTATCTGGCGGTCTTCACCGCTGGCCCGTCGACCTTGTTTCTCCATGCATCCCATTTAACTGAGACACTAGCTGCAACCTGGCTAGTAATCCACCCTACAACACTACTCTTCCTGAGAGGATTAGGCTTGGAACCTCCATTAAATGAACCCTCGAGGGGGTAGCTCAAGTATCAGTAAAAATGACCCAGGATGACCATTCTTCTTGCCACCTACTTATCGGCCATTTTGGTTTGCTTCTAGTACTGCACCAAGTATACCCCCTAAAGCACTGTCATTGCTCATTTGTTGCATCTAATGGAAAATATGGGAAAATCATTACTCAGAATCAATTGATTCTGCTGGCATCCTACATTTCTGTGGCATTTTATGTCATATGTTGCTGCAGCACTGGAGCTACACATTTGTATGGAATGTTCCTGATCCTCAACATTCTGCATGGGAATCTGTTGACTGGGGAAGCAAACTGTGTCTGCATCTGATGTGCATTCTGTTGTACTTGAAGAACAAAATCATTTTGGATTCGATCTGGGTTCTGTTTATACTCGCACTTCCCGTGCCCAGTTTCCTTGTAGAAGTGAAAAGTAAGGCAGGGCGGAACTCATAAAGGCGGTCATTCCTAGATTGGCGGGCGGCAGTCGCCGCCCGCCAAGCGGGAACTGCCAGAAGACCGTACCGCGGTCAAAAGACCGCAGCGGTCATTCTGAGTTTCCCGCTGGGCTGGCGGGCGACCGCCAGAAGGCCGCCCGCCCGCCCAGCGGGAAACCCCCTTCCACGAGGATGCCGGCTCAGAATGGAGCCGGCGGAGTCGAAGGGGTGCGACGGGTGCAGTTGCACCCGTCCCGATTTTCAGTGTCTGCCACGCAGACACTGAAAATCTATGTGGGGCCCTGTTAGGGGGCCCCACGACACCCGTTCCCGCCAGCCAGGTTCTGGCGGTGAAAACCGCCAGAACCAGGCTGGCGGGAAGGGGGTCGGAATCCCCATGGCGGCGCTGCTTGCAGCGCCGCCGTGGAGGATTCCCTGGGGCAGCGGGAAGCTGGCGGGAAACCGCCGGCTTCCCTTTTCTGACTGCGGCTTTACCGCCGCGGTCAGAATGCCCCCGGAAGCCAGCCTGTTGGCGGTGCTTCCTCCGTCACCTACCCTGGCGGTCATAGACCGCCAGGGTAGGAATGACCCCCAAAGTTGTACTCCATGGAATTCCATGGAGTTACATAAAAATGTTGTGGAATTCTACACAGTTCTGCCCTACACCTAATTAGTACGATCAGTTGCATGAAAAAGGCCCTTCGCCTCGGGTGCTTGTTTGCTTGATTCAGAGACCAGCACATGAGCTTGCTATGCCAAAACTCATCCCTCACACCAATGTCACATGCACATCAGGAAACAATGCACATTTCAAATAAGAAGCATCTTGAGAATACCTTAGGCAGTAGCAGAAATATCTGAGGTGCACTGCAATACTATTCTGGGGTCTTCACACCAGCCCTTCCAAATTTAGACACTGTATTAAATTAGTTTAAGCAAACAGGTTAGTCAAAATGCAGTAGCTGTTTCATACATTTTACTTGATTAATAGAATTTAAAGCTTGTTAACATATGAACCTAGTTTCCATATATAATTTTTGATAAATAGCAATATTATTTACCAGCAAATGGAGTGCCTGCGAAAGAAGCCTTCAGATTGCATGAGTAACTCCACCTCAGTTAGCACTAACCAAATGCGCTTCCAGAGTAGCTGCAGTTCACAGCCTTTGTGTCCACTCACAGTTGCCACTTCAATCCACTTATTAAAATTAAGTCACTCAGGCTTTCACACCACCTTCCTTGGTTATCTGCGATAAACATCTCGTGCTGTCTTGTGCAAGCAGCTGTGACACAAAAATGACACAGCAAAACATAGCAAACTTAGAATAAACTACAAAGACACTTCACACATGCTTTCCCAATGCCTACGTGCACAAGCTGCTGAGTCCTGGCATTGGGCATCTTTATTTAACAGTAACCACTTTGCAGTGCTCACCTCCAGGGCTGGGAGTTGTAGCAGGAGTGGTCGCACCGGCTGGTTCCTCGTGCTGCACAAGCTGGGAGCCCTCTGGTGTGGTCTCTCGAGACCAGCACCACTCTTCCTGGTTTCACTTTGACTTTTCCGTTTTCCTTCCCTAAGGTCAAGCAAATCTCCTGCACCAGGAGCTCCCTGTCCCAACTCCAAAGTAGTCATGGGACCCTATGGGTGTTTAGCCGTGCTCTACAAATCCATGATTGATTGACATCACAAACATGCTTGAGTCATGTGACAATCAGGTACCACCCAACAAGTCCAGCGAGGCAGCATCCCCTTGTGAGCTCGCTGTAAGTTCTATTCCTGGGGCCCCTTATCGATCATGAGGGGAACAAAGCATCCACTAAGGTAAAACAGTGATAGGCCCCTTAAAGGGGGTAATCAGCTAGATATCCTGTCAGCATGAGATGGAGAAACCATCAAAAGTTCACAAGGAAGGGTCTCTTTCTGAGTGATTAATTCTGCCAGCAGAACGGCATAATTTATTTAGCAATTTCACATTACAAGAGAAATGCAGAATTTCCAAATTCCTCCAATTTTGCCGGCAGATTTAAACATTCCACCCACCCTTACTGAAAAGCAGTGCTCCTCTTCAGCAAATTGACATTTGCATGTGTTCCATAATTATTCATAAACCCTCTATCCCAGCTTTGTTTGCATCTGCACCATATCACTCCTCATTCCAACCCGTTGCATCACTTTTCCCCAAAATTTGGATTCATATTCATACCAGAACAACACAAAATCTGTATCTGAATTTTTATTACTTCTTTGAATTTACTTTGTCTTCTCAACCTTTTTTTGCTTCATGTCAAACAAATTGCTTCAGTACTACTTACTGTACCTGAGTAGTTCATCAAAACTCTTAGCTTACTAGCACATTACACTCTGCTGAATATAAGAAATAAGCTCAGGGTACAACCCTAACACAAAAGTCAATATGAATCCACAAATGCCTTGTCTTTCTGGCTCTTCGACTCCACTGAAGTTACTAAAGATGGTCATAAGTCTCTTATAATAAGCTTGCAGCGATTCCTTCTACCCTTGTGTGTCTCTCATTATCTTTGCCCAATTTTCCTCTTTCTCCAGTACCTTATCTTTTCTAATGCTCAATCACTGCTCTATATTTTTTGATCACCAAATTAGCTGGAGCATTATTAAGATGGAACTGTAGCTGGTTCTTGTGTCTGCCAAACAACAGAAGCCTTGCATTCTGCCCACAAATCCTTGGGAACATGGAAATAACAGCTTCATACAGCGTATCCAAATCAACCCAAAGCATCCTTGAAATTGTCATTAGTCTGTGAACTTCCTTATAATATTCATCAGGTACTTCTCTCAATTCTAGAAAAGTTGTCATAAAAGCATAGAAGTCACCCCCGGTCCAAGTAACATGCATTTAACTCCTCCATTAACTTCTCATGAGATTCTGCCTAGGGTTCACTCATGACCATATTTGCTTTTCTTCTTGTGTCAATACTCCGCATTTTGAAATTATCTTTCTTCTTCCACTTGTCCCTGTATTTCCTCAAGTCACTTCAGTCCTATCAACTAAGAGTCTGATTTAGAGTTTGGCAGAGTGGGTTACTCCATCACAAATGTGACAGATAGCCTGTTCGCCACATTATGATCTTTTTACACCCTATGGAGTTTGTAATACAGTGGACGGGATATCTGTCACATTTGTGACAGAGTAACGCATCTGCCAGACTCTAAATCAGGCCCTAAGTCTTTGATGTAAACTTGCAGAGTCATTAAACCCATGTTCACAATTTCTGCTTCACTCAAATAAATGTTGTAGTTTTTATGCAAACTACTATTATTGTGTAAATCCACTTCAAATTGTTCTGCTAAATTAACAACATTATTATTAGCCACATTACAGTTACTTTGAACAAATATTTTAATTAATCTGAACAGGTATCCTATGAATATCAATTATTCCCTACAAAATCTCCCCAAATTCAATTTTCAAGTTAGCAATATTAAATGTTCTCTTTCCAGAAAATACAGTAACCATTGCTTCAACAGCAGTAACCACTGTGTCCACTGCATCTTTAACCCCACTAAGACCATGTAAAGCTGTCAATGCACTCTCAGACAGAGCACTTGCATCAGCAAGCAATGCTACTTCTTGTGTTCGTATGCCCGGTTTGTCTACATCTTTATCCTGTACTGTCAGTCTCTCTGCCTGTTCTGCCTCTGGGTAAGGAGGAGAGCTAGAATTCAGTAGATCATTTAAAAAAAATCCTCATCTAAATCTAATTCCTGATTTCTTTTTTTTATTTTCAGCTTTAGATTCACCAGTTTTCGTTTTGGCTGATTGCTCAACTATTGGAGGAAACATCTTCACATCCTGCATTGTTTCATCTCTCCAAGCTTTTTTTGTATATGCCCCATTTAGAGTCTAAACAATGGCTCATTGAATTGTTGAACTTCCTATCTGTCTCAACAGCCATCTGCTCCTATTCATTTAATGCTTCAAATAATATAGGGCTAGGTTGTGGCTTTCTTCCAAACATTGCATTCCTTAGGAAATGAAGCCTTCTAGTGTTAATGTTTAAGGTACTCTCTACAGAGTACAGAAATTGCATGTCCTTCTCACTAGCTGTATACTCTTCATTCTTTTAACCACAGACACATATCATATGTGACATTTGTCATAATTTCAAATAGGGAAAACCCTCTCACCCTTTATAAAGGATACACTAGGAGCTGTAGGCTTTTTTCAATATAGCACCCATTGTTCTCACTAGAAATAAACACAAAACTCACAAAATAAACAAGCAACCAATCAATCCCGGCATGGCTATGTCAAAGTTCAGACAATCACAGCACAGTTACAGTGGCAACCAATTAATTAAAGCATGACTCATGATGACAACTAATGAGTCCTAGTGCAGCTCCCAGCATCATTTAGCCAACTACAGCACAACTTCATTGTGTATTGGAAATCAACACAAATGCCTTTCTCCACCATAACTTCCAAAAAAATAAACAAATAAAATATTCTCTGCCCAATCTAAACAAAAAGAGAAAACCGAAAGGTTGATGAAGACAACCACACATCGATAAAATAGGGAAAAGGACTAGTTGTACAGAGGTAATGGCTCACAAATCACTCAAAGGCTAGCAGTTGTCCACCCCTGATTAGCACATTTAATCCTTGTGTTCAGGAGTAAATGATTCCAATCAGGATTAAACACATAAACTCCTAAGGAAATCTTCTGCTAATTCAGGAAAAACTCTGATCAATATGAATGTGGCGCCTAGCAAATCACCACTTTTGTTTAGAAGTTCAATCATATTTAGAGTTCTTTGATTATGGCAAATCCAATTCTTTGGATCAATAAATAAAAAAACGAATACTTTTTTCAATGCACTTCATAACATGACAAATATATCAAACTCACAGTAATCAAACCACCAACTGAACCATGAATCAACAACACAAAACCAAAGATTAGGGATGGGCGTATTTGGCCTAATACTCTCTAGCGTAATTACCACAAATTTATTTACTCTTAATTAGTCAAGCTGGTGTAATTGTGTAACTTTTGTTGTTTTGCATCACAAGAGCAATGAGTAATTACTGAAATTACTCCAAATACTTTGGCGGAATTACAATTTCTCCTAGGCCTATCAAAGATCTCCCACACACAGTAGCAATTCAAGACTCAAACATAAACCTGAAGTGTAAGCCACAAATCCCACATTGTATCATTAATTTACCAATACATTCTCAAGCTCAACGATTATTTGCCCTATTGATACTCAGAATCTTTTTGCTCAGGAACAGCATTGGAACACTGGGACAGACCATAATAATCTAAATATGGACTTTTGGGAATATAGACAAAAATCAAGATCAATAACAATAATTGTATCAACAGAAATGTCTTAAGTTATCTTTTTCACTATCCTCTGCTACCAAAAATGGTGAACTCACAGGGCTCTAAGAACTCTAATAGTGGTTGATGTTAACCTTAAGGTCTATGAGACATTGTGTGCCTAGAAACAAGATTCAAAACGGTGTTTCAAAATACCGTCAGAAAGAAAGGACTTATTCAAAAAGGGAGTTTGAGAAGTGAAATTAGAATATCATGAAAGTTTAATATAAAAATTCAAAGGTATATTACAGAAAATGAAACATTTCAGTTGCTACAGTAGCTCATTAAATTTCATAAAAATAATTTGCAATGAAGGCTATCAAATGCGGAATAATATAATAATGGTCAGAAATCAGATAATGCTAATTGTAAAGCGTGCAGCAAAAACATCAGAAATTGGACGGCAACTCTAGTGGACACCAAAAGATTATGGCACACCGCCAAATTCAAGGGTTTATATGTAGTTTTCGTGCATAGAAATTAAAAAGACTGCAAAATCAGCATTGTATGAGCGTTGCTCCAACAAATTACATTTTCACTTTTTCAAACGACACATAACTCTCTCACCTTAGCGCTAACCTACAACATGAATATCGATTCACTCCTCCTGAGCCAATATCATCTGCAGGTGGTAGAACAAAATAGTTACATAAACAACAAAGGACTACTGTCAATAAATGCAATAGATTGTGCAACTGGGAAAACCTTGGATCTTGTAACAAAAGGATTTCTCTAGCAGCCCTTACAGAACGGTTTCATAAACAAATAAACAATCAACATCTTGCTATGCGTAGGTTCACGCGAGAAATTTGAACAAAGACTGAACATTATGATACAGCATTGATTCTGAACATGGTGGTGTTGAGATGGCATTGAAGCGTAAGTGAGTTCTAGTTAACCTAAGTCAGGAAAAACATACTTTAACATATCGTAATAATGTAATGAAGAAATTTCAATAGCTGTATTTCAGTATACATGTGTGAAGTGAGGCCCAGAGCAACTGATATTAATGCACATTTTAGCTCAAATGCAAAAAACTCCTTCACTTGCATATTTCACAGTGACCGACTCTCTCCTTGTTCCCTGTCACTTTTCCATTATTATGGCAGTTAATATTACGTGATAAAACTTTGAATCTACTTTCTTAAAAGAGGTTGACACTATAATGACTGCATATCTATGCAATATATATTCATTTTGATTTCTTAGAGGAATTTAGAAATCTCACAATATTTGATGGGGTTTTCGTATATCCAGCCATTTCTTCACCAGTTTTCAAACAAATAAACTTGTGAATGCAAAGTAGAAACTAATACTTTTTAAAATATTTATCTTTTATTGTGAGTAATAGTAGTGTAATTGCAAACACATATGCATTGGTTGCATGCAGCTTATAAAAATAGAAAGTATACTGATTCATATATAAGTGCGAATCTTTATTTTAATTTAATAAATGTACATCAGTCCTCCTTTACCTAACATTTTTGGCTTGGTACTCCCCTAGACTTTTTTCCTTTACTGACTATTTTCGCTGAACTCCATTTTGTTGGCATTAGAACCTGAGCACTTTCCCCCTGCAAACCAGCGGCAACAAGCTTGTGCTCCCTCCTTTAAACGTAAGAGCTGTGTAACACCCACTGGCACATTTAATTAATTTATAGGGCCCTAGTGAATTGTGCTACAAGTAACCAGGTTCTGTAAATTAAATGCTGCCAGTGGGCTGCAGCATTCATTGCGCCACCCACTGAAGTAGCACTGCAAAACATGTCCCATGCCTGCCACTACAGCCTGTAGTGTAGTTTAAAATTGCCATTTTGATCTGGCAAAAGAAACCTCTTGGCAGGTCTCAACTTTCCTTTTTAAAACCCAGAAGACACGCCTAAGGGAGGCCCTAATGGCTCATAGGACAGGGTGAATGGTATTTGAAAAGTAAAACACGTGGTTAGGTTTTATATGTGTGCTTAGGTTTTTATATGTGCTTGGGATTTACATGTCCTAGCAGTGAGAAATTCCTGAAGACTATCTCTCTAAGGGCTGTCTGCCTTGCCACTGACAAATGCATTTCACACTTAGGTCTGCCTTTCTTTTGTTACCCTAAAGAATTTGGAACCAAACCCAAGAAAGGGGAATGTTAGTCAAGGGTGGCATCCACCACCCACTCCTCAACAGGTCCTGACTTGGTCCCTTTTGCTGGCCTCTGTGGGAGCAATTCCTGAACCCACTCCAACTCCAGTACTCAAGGATCCTTAACCCCTAACCGGAGTTAGTATGTACTTTTCCCTCACAACTAAATGTTCCATTTGATCTGATGGAGCCCAGTGCCGACTGGCACAGAATCTCACATTGCAACACCTTGCCGCTCCTGATCAGCGGCTTCACTGGAACTGACTCAGTGTGGCACAAACTTCACATCGCAGCCCCTCACACCTTCTGATTGACAGGTTAACTGGAATTGATGCAGTGTGGCACAGACAGACGCAAGATCTCACATCTCAACACCACAAAGCCCCTGATCAGCCGCTTCACCAGAATTGACGTAGTGAGGTGCCGTCGGACAGAGGACCTCGCATGACAGCATAAAGGACACAAAAGTACAGCACCCAGTGGGCTGAACTCAGTCCTGTAACCGGCCCGCAAAGGTGTGCCTGAACTTGTGACTTTGCCCTGATCCAGTGGAGTTAGATAACCACAATCAGTGAATTGTTCTTTTTGGTGCTGTTTTCTTTAGAAACTTTCAAAATTCATACCTCTGGTTCTACTGATTGCATTGTTGTCATTTTGGTATACTTTTATTTATTAAAGTTAACTCCATTTTTTTAATTTGTTTAGGGATTTTTCTTGCATTGTGTTTTCACTTTATTACTGTTTTAGTGTGGCATAATTACATTACACATTGTCTCTAAGTCAAGCCTTGTTGCGTTTGTGTGAAGCTACCAGAAGGTTAAGTGCAGATTTTCTTGCTGTTTGTGGTTTACCCTCACAAGGCTTTTGGTTATTAATAGAGTGGGACTTCCAGCCCTCCCAACTAATAACCCAATTTCTTACAGATCCTATCTGTGGCAATAGGAATAGCTCTCTAATGAGCTTTGCGCTCGCAGACCTCGAGAGGTCAGAGCTCAACAATCAAGCAACAAACACAGCCCTGTGCTTGTCTTATAGATCATAAGTATTTTCATTTTACAGCAAAACTAAATACTACATACTTCCAAAAGTTATACAGTAACCAGGTTGTAATCTCATCCTTAAATCTTATCAAATAACTGTTACTTATATGACGTTTGTCTATATTCATTGATTAACTGGCTAATGCATAGATCAGGTCAACAGTTTGTTTCACTACGCACTCACAAATGCAAAGTCTATAGGTTTTAAAACAGATTTACCTCTGAAATCAGCCTGTCAGTCTTCTCACTAAATCCTATTTTACCAGCTTGGTGAAGATGTGGCACTTGTGGCACTGATGGGTGTATTCTGCTACCTTGCTCCTCCAGTAGGGACTTAGGTGATGCAAGACCATGAAAACAATTTCCATCAGCACAATGGCTTCTGGGAGGGGATTAGTGCTGCAGGCCTGTATAAAGGATGCTCATTTTTTAGGAGGTGCAGCTTTTTAGACTGGATGCAGATGGGTCCTGGTAGTGGAAAACTCCCAAATTTGTTTTTCACTACTGAGAGGCCTACCTCTCCCACAACTTAACACGTTAGCTGTAAATCCTAATGGAGAGAAGTTTGAGAAGTCATGTTTAGTACCTCTGGAATTGTAATAACAAATCCTCTTAAATAGTAAAGTTGGATTAGTATGAAAATGCAAGTTTTAGAAAGTTAGACACTTTCCTGTTCTAAGCCATCTGGTGTCTGCTGCCTGTCTCTGATCACTGGCTGGTTCCCTGTAGACAGTCCCACACAAATGAAGACTGGCTATAACTTCATGCATCTTCCTGGGAAGGGAGGGAGGAGCTGGGAACTGCATCACCCATATACCTGAATAAGCTGTGCAGCTACCACATACAAAGGACTCCAATCCTGCTTGTAGTGAGTTTGAAGCCAGGGCAAGATAAAAGATTCTCTGTGCACTCCAAAGACCCTTCTTTGAAGTCATCACCACTACAAATACACAACTTGGTATAAGTACTGTACCTCTGACCCTACCACCTCAGTACACTGCTGGACTTGGGAAGAACTCTGCCAGGGAGGACTGCTGTGCTGCTACAAAGATGCCAGTCTGGACTACTGCTCTGGAAGAACTGCGTTTCTGCTGTGCTGTCCTGCTGCCTGCTGCCTCCTGCCCTGCTGAGGAAGGACTGGACCTCTCTGACTTGAACCCAGATTGACTTTAAGGGTTTGCTGGCTTACCTCTTATTGTTCTGAAGTCTCAAGAAAACAAAAGACATCTAACTCATCTGCTACAGCTTCTGGACCCATCTTCAACCAGCTCCTGACCTCCAAAAGTACCTCTCTAGTCCTGGGCCCTT
The DNA here is from genome assembly GCF_031143425.1 of Pleurodeles waltl. Taxonomy (NCBI): domain Eukaryota; kingdom Metazoa; phylum Chordata; class Amphibia; order Caudata; family Salamandridae; genus Pleurodeles; species Pleurodeles waltl. Next base: position 1,767,263,128 of record NC_090440.1, read on the forward strand.
GGAAGTGGATTTGTGGCTCCTGAAATCAAGCTTTTGGGCTCTTCATGACCGCAAATGGGCCAGCTTGCACCAGAACCACAACACTCACCTGAAGAATCAGTGCGAGCCGCTGCAGATTCATCTCTTCACAGAGCAAGCATATCTGCTCGCAACCACAAGGCTCCAGTTCGCCTGTCTGTGATGCCCCACGGACTCTTCGCTCTCACGGACCACTGTCAGGGACACACTCCATGTTTCCGAAGAACTTCTTTCCCATGAATGGAACTCCTGGCCCCACATTTGAGAAGGTAAAACTTCAGTGGGACTTGTCTGGGGATGTATCTGACCCATGCTCCCCCCGACTGGCCTGAACTTTTGAATTTAACCCACTCTAGCGCAACCAGATAGCCCCGGTTGGCACTTTATCCTTTAAGCACTACATTTCAGTTTATTCTTTAAAAATGTATATCTCAACATCTGCTTATTGGAATTTTGCTGTTTTGGTATTGTTTTGTTCATAAAATTAAGTTCCATTTTCATAACCTTGTGTGGAGTCTTTTGTGGTGTTTTCACTGTGTTACTGTTTGACATGTTGCACAAATACTTTACACATTGCCCTCTAAGTTAAACCTGCCTGCTCTTTGCCAAGCTACCAGAGGGCGAACAAAGGTTAACTAATGGTGTGTATCTGACTTATCCTGACTAGGATTGGGGTTTCATCTTGGGAAGGGTGCATACGTCTGCCAATCAGAGCCTAATTTGTAACACATAGGGAGTGGTGGACCAGTCTTAAAGAACATGGCATGGGCATAGCATAAAACTATGTTGTCCTTTTGTTGAGTGCCTTGATCAGTTCACAAGGGAACCACTCAGGTGAAGCAGGAGACCCTTTACAACACTTCTGGTTGTTTCTCTTGTCAGGAGAAAGCTGGGCTTCTCCTCCCTTACTGCCTCTCCTAGAGTAGGGCAGGCACTCTCTTTCCTTTGCTGAAAAAACAGACAGGCAGGCTTCAAGGTATTAGGCAATCAATCAGCTCCTCCAGCAAGAAGTGCAAACATCAGGTGATGTCCCTCACCTTGGGGAGACTGACTGTCATGCAGATACAGTGCTGTTACTACCTCATTCCTACTATTTACCCTATGATATTGCTCAAAAAGACCTAATCAACAGCACTTTGCTAACAAGAACATCGCTGAATTTGTGTAGGTAGCCTTTTCTCTATCCTCCCTCACTTTAGTGTCAGGGTCTCCACCTTCCAGTCACAGAGGTGAGGTCAATACACTTCCATTGTCTGGGGAAGCAGTGGCTACACTCCATCATGTGCCATGTTAAACCACGGGCCATCCAAAATATAAGCCACTTGTCCTAGCACTTAGACTTTTAGAACACAGGGAGTCTCTCTACTACATACTTGCTACACATCCACTGCATTTACTTGCACATGTCATGTTAGCACAAAAGTCTGGGAGTCACACAGATTATTCTACCTGTCTTGATACTCAGTGCCTCTTTGCTGGCCTTTGAAACACTTCTGCTGCATATGTATCTCCACCACCCTTCTCATTGCTGATGGAATTCATAAAAGTAACTGGACGCTTTTTAATGGTCCTACCACTTCACAGCTCCTCTCCACACTACAAGGGGTTTGGCCTGGGAGCCCCTCACTTCAAAGCTTACTATGTGGTGGCCTAACTGTATTTGACCTTCAGGTAGTTTGCGGAACAGGGGTTGGAGGAGACCAGGACCCAACTACTGGCACTGTCCCAGGCTGAGAAAACAAATCTGACCCTCTCTGGAATGTATATCCTTAGAAGTCCTCCGTGACTGGTCGACGTGGCTCTTCTCCCTTGGCACAACTCTATCCATATGAAATCCAAAACCACATATGACCAGAATAGCCCACTTTTGGGCCTTCTACACCAAAAGACACACCTAGACTCCGGACATCTAGTACCTTGGAAAGAAGTGGGGATAACCACCATTGGAGATCTATCATTCACTTCACAAGGGTCAATTCTTAATTTATGCCAGCCTCCGACAAACACTCCAGACCATATGAGCGATGGATGATCAGGAACCAACTACACATCAACCCACCTACTCTCTACACATGGGTAATACTAGGCACTGTGTGATCTGGCTGAACAGAGCACAAATCTACAACCTACAGCCCCCTCTACAGCACCTTCGTGAAACATGGGAGACTGAATTTCAATGTGCATTGAACAACAAGTAAGGGGCGGCAGCCTAGCACTGGTCTTCATATTACTGGTCCTTGCAGTCTATTTTATCTTCCTAGTTTTGTCAACACAAGACAGGATCCTCTTGTTTCTAGCCCTCCTTGTTTGGGGCTTTGTATGCCCAGTCCTCCTGGTCCCCTTGAATATCCTGGTCCTTCCAGGCCCATTCTTCTAGCTACTCCTTGTCTTCTTAACCCTCATCCCCTTGACCTGGTCCTTCTTATCCTCCTCATCCTCTTCATCCATTTCCTGGTATACCATATCCTGCTGGTCCCTTCAGTTTACTGGCCTCTGGTGTCCTGATCCCCCTAGTCTTTGCCCTGTTAGCTCTTGTCCTATTGGTTTGTCCTATTGGTTTGGCCCCAAGTCTTGTCCTCATGGTCCGTCTGCCACTGCACTCAGTGGTTGGAGCCCCCTTCATTTTAGTTCTCTCTGTTTTGGTCCTTCTGAACCTGGCCACTTTGGTTCCAGTAACCCTGGCCATCCAAATCCAGTCACCTTGTTCCTCCTTGCTGTAGTTATTGTGGTCTCATGATTTTGCTAACCCTGATTCTGATAGTCACAGGTCCTGGTTTTTCAGCTCCAGTTGGTCCCCTAGTCCCCATGGCACTCATAGGCCTGCTTATAGTACTCTTGGTCATGGTTCCTTAAATCCTCTGTGCTCTGGTTCACATGGTACCCTTGATACTGGCCCTTTATCTTCCTAGCTTAGTCTGGTCCCCTGATCCTAATCTTCCTAGTCTTCCTGGATTTGGTCCACATTCTCCAGGCCTTAGTCCAGCTGCTCCCTATCCTTTGGTTTTATACCAACTGCCATGGTCCTTCTCATTCTAATACTCTTGGGTATAGCCATCCTGTTCCTCATCCTCTTAGCCTTCTTGCTTCTAGCCCTGCACCCGGGTTCTCCTGAATTTGGTCATCCTGTTCCTGATGTCTCTGATCCTGGTCCTCTTTGTTCTCCTCACTGTGGACCTCCTGGTTCGGATACTCAAGGTCCTGATCCTCTTTGCCCTAATCAATCCTCCTTGTTTCACTGGAGGTGTATTTCCTGGTCCTTTTAGATTTTATATTTCTGGTTCTGTTTGCCTGGGTCCTTGGTCTCACTTCCCTGATTCTCCTGATTGTTGTCCTCCTAGTCTGGTTTTTCATAATCCTTCTCCTTCATGTGATCCTGTGCACTCTGACACTGATCCTCTTGGTCCTATCTTTATAGTTTGGGTTCTCATGGGCCCAGTTCTCCTGGATCTGGTGTACTACAAGACTTGGTCTCCTTAGTCGTGGTCTTCATTGTCCTTCTTCTCCTATTGGCCATCCCGACTTTTTTTTGTTCATCCAGTCTTGGTTAATTCTGCTGTTGTTTTTTCTCTCCCTCTTGACCCTGGCCATCTTGTCCTGGGTCTCCTTACCCTCAGCCTCCTAGCCCTGCTAGCACAGGTCCCAGTCCTGCTGATCCTCTTGGTCCATCTAGCATTGTGTGCCCTCGCCATTTAAGTTTTTGTCCTCTTCATTTGGGTTGTCCTGGTCCTTCTGGATCTGTTTTTTTTCTCTTGGTTGTACTGGTAGTGCATCCACTGGTTCTGGCCCTCTTGATCCATATTCTTCTTGATCAGGTCCTCCTGATCATGATCATCTTGGTCCCCCTGGTCATACTTATCTACGCCCCTTTGTCTCCCTGGCTCTGGATGGCCTTCTTATATTTGATCCTCCTCACCATGGTCCTGCTATCTATTTTTTTTTTTTATCTTTTATTGGGAATTGAAGGATAGTACAGAATACATTGTGGGGCATCGCCCATATGCTTCATAACAAAGATTAGTTTCACGGTTAACATATGAGTAAGTTTAACTGAAAGATAATATGAATAATAGGTTATAAGGTCAGGAGTGATGTAGGGATGGGTAGAAGGGGAGAGGTGGGAAGAACTATTAGGGACGGAGATAGGTAAGGAGGAAAGAAAGAAAGGAAATAAAGAAAAAGGGGGTGGGGATGGTGGAGGGGGTGAGTTGGGTCAGAGCGCCAGGGTAGCTGGAAAAGTATGTTGATGATTTCCTTCATAGGGTGAAATATCATGTGAGCCTATGTATAAGTATGCATAAATATAATGTGGGGCACGAGATCCAGGGTGTTAAGTGGAGTATCCAAAGTATGGTCGCGATGGGAGGGATTGAGCGGCGGTTCGGGACATAATTTTCGCTTTTGTGACCGGGGGGGAGGGGTTCGGGCGGAAGCTCCTAGGGATGTCTTGCCACGGGATGTTGGAGGTATGAGGCTCTAATTTATAGATGTGCGCTATTGTTGGGTTATGGGACCATCCGGCAGGAGAGTGGTGTCCCTGCGCATTCTGTTAATATCTTTCCTGCTAGTTAAGAGATAGCCAAAAGGGATGAGTGTTCTATGGGTCGGCCGATTGTGTGTAGAGTACAGTATGGGTAATTTCTCTGCTACTGCCACTCTCGTATCTCGGGGGTCGCCTCTTCATTGATTGAGAGGAAGAGGGTTCAAGGGATATCTGAGTGGATGTCTTTGACAGCTTTAATCTCTTGGGAGCGGGTCTAATAGTTCTGCACTGGTCGGACTAATGTGAGTTGGATAGAAAGAGAGGGATAGAAGGAGAAGAAGGGGAGCTCATTCCGACCTGAGTAAGGGAGTTGAGAAGAACAGGGCTGTTGATAAATGTTTAAACATAGTGGGGCCGAGGGGTTCTGTCCGAGATAGGTGATCTAGGAGTCAGAGAAAAAGGAGGTATGCGTTGACGCGAGAAGTAAGAATGGAGATGAGTAAAAACAAAACAAGTTGACATCTGTCAACTGTCCACCAGCTGGAATGATACGGGGGGAGGGATGGATGGCAGAGGTGATACTTGTAAGGGAGAGGAAAGGTTTTTGTCCATTATGGTCCTATTAGGAAAGGTCTCCAAACTTCTGTAAACAGGGTCGCCTGATCCTGTAGATTGTAGATTACCCATTCATGAGTAGCAGTTTGGATCATAGCAGTCATCCATTCTGCCGGGGTTGGGACAGTGCTGGATCTCCAGTGCCAAAGTATGCAAATTTTGGCTGTGGCAAGTGCCGTATGTAGTGATCGCTGCTGTGATCGTGGCGGGGGGTATGGGCGCATGTCGTGGAGAAGGATAAGTGGCGGTGGGATCGGATGCGGTATCTGAAGGGAGTCCGCCAAGGTGTGGTACACAGCGTCCCATAAAGGTTGTATCGATGGACAGTGGCAGAGGATGTGTAATAAGTCGCAGTGAGAATCTGCCAATCGCTAGCAGTTCGCATGTGGTATAAGACCCGTCCTAAAGAGTTTCATGGGGGTCCAGTACCAGTCCTGGAGGACTTTAAATAGGCAGAACTTCAGTCGGGCCTCGCGGGTGCCTCTGTCGAAAGCCTCCAGGATATTCAACCAGTCCTCCTCGGTATAGGTGGTCCCAAGCCGGTCTTGCAACTTGAGCCGTAACCTTTCAAGAAGGGGTTGCGAGTAAAGGTGATTTACTAGCACTCCGTATAAGCCGGCCATTACCCCTCTATGGCGACCCGATGTCTGTAGGTAGGCGACAATTGGTGAGGCCTTGACCTCCCATGAGAGGGTTCCCAGTACTTTATGCAGGCAGTGCTTAAGCTGTAGGTATCGCCATTTCTTGACTATTATGAATGTCGAACTCCTGTCTTAAGTTATCAAAGGGTCGGAGCCGATCGCCATCTATTATTTGGGCTATACAGCGGATACCGGCATTGTTCCATTGGGGCCATCTTAGGGTGCTTCCCCCTATTTTAATGCTTTTGTTACCCTCTATAGGGGCTTGGGTGTGTAAGAAGGGATGTACTCCTAGGAGACGATGAGCCTACGCCACACCGTGTTTGTTGCCGTAAGGACAGGATTGGGCAATTAGGGGCGATCAGTATATATCCCTCCTAGCCCTTCGTGCTGATCCCGTAAAAGTTTCTCTGTGGCTACCCACTGCGGGGGGTCCGGAATTCCGGGAAGTGTATATGCCAATTGCGATAGCTGTAAGGCTAGTGAGTATTGTTCCACTGAGGGGAGTACTAAACCTCCGCAGGATCGTCGTGCCAGTATTTTTGCCGGCGTCAGCCTCGGGCGTGTAGAGCCTCAAACAAAGGTGCTTATTGAGGCATCTATCATCCGGAGCGAGGGAAGGGGCACATGTAGGGGAAGCATGCCCAATATGTACGTAAAGCGCGGGAGGGTGCCCATCCTGACCGCCTGGGTCCTGCCCCACATGGAAAGGCCCAATAGCGACCATTTTGCGAAGTCCTGTTTCATCCGGGATACGAGAGGGTCTAGGTTATCCCTAACCATGTGCTCCAGGCCCCGGATGACAAGCGTTCCCAAATATTTGAGCGTGTCGGAGTCCATTTGAATGGAAGACCGTGGATTGCGGCCTCGTCGTTACTCGTGAGAGGGGTAGTGATTCGCTCTTGTTCCAGTTTACCTGGTATCCGGATAGGGACGCAAAGCCCTCTATGATTGAGAGAAGGGATGGTAGGGATCTTTCTAAATCAGACAGGGTTAGCAAAATATCATCAGCGTAAAGATAGATTCTGGACGTGCCGTCTGTTAAAGGGATACCTTGTATCGGCTGGGAGTTTCGTATGGTAGCTGCCAGAGGTGGTTGTACGACGGAACACCGACTTTGAAAACAACTAGTGCCTTAACAACGAGGTCGGAACACCGGCCTCGTTCTTACTACTAATGATTTTACCACGAATGCCTTAACAACGATATTTTGTTGTAAAGGCATTCCTGATAAAAGCATTACTAATAGGCACCATTCACCCTACATCCCTCACCCCACCCCCAAACCCTACCCCAAAACCTAAAACCCCCTAACCCCCCACCCCCTCCCCAAAACCAAAAATGCCCCACCCCCCCAACCCCACCCCAAAACCTAAAACCCCCTGACCCCCCACCCCCACCCCCTCCCCAAAACCAAAAACGCCCCACCCCCCCAACCCCACCCCAAAACCTAAAACCCCCTGACCCCCCACCCCCTCCCCAAAACCAAAAACGCCCCACCCCCCCAACCCCACCCCAAAACCTAAAACCCCCTGGCCCCCCACCCCCTCCCCAAAACCAAAAACCTAAAACCCCCAACCTCGCCCCAAAACCTAAAACCCCCTGACCCCCCACCCCCTCCCCAAAACCAAAAACACCCCACCCCAAAACCTAAAACCCCCTGACCCCCCACCCCCTCCCCAAAACCAAAAACGCCCCACCCCCCAACCCCACCCCAAAACCTAAAACCCCCTGACCCCCCACCTCCTCCCCAAAACCAAAAACGCCCCACCCCCCCAACCCCACCCCAAAACCTAAAATCCCCTGACCCCCCACCCCCTCCCCAAAACCAAAAACGCCCCACCCCCCAACCCCACCCCAAAACCTAAAACCCCCTGACCCCCCACCCCCTCCCCAAAACCAAAAACACCCCACCCCCCCAACCCCACCCGAAAACCTAAAACCTCCTAACCCCCACCCCCTCCCCAAAACCAAAAACGCCCCACCCCCCCAACCCCACCCCAAAACCTAAAACCCCCTAACCCCCACCCCCTCCCCAAAACCAAAAACGCCCCACCCCCCAACCCCACCCCAACACCTAAATCCCCTAACCCCCACCCCCTCCCCAAAACCAAAAACGCCCCACCCCCCAACCCCACCCCAAAACCTAAATCGCCCTGACCCCCCACCCCCTCCCCAAAACCTAAACCCACCACTTACCTTAGCCGACCCTTTGTCACCTGCGTCGTCCTCCTTCGCCAACTCCCTTCTTTGTACCTTCACCACGCATGTTCGTTGTTCAGAACATACGTAGTTAAGGCACAAAATAACGGAGTCGTGGTTAAAAAAAGCGTTGTTGCGCTTTCGTTAACCACGACTTTCATAAAAAAAAGTCGTAATAAAGGATGTTTGCCGCCAAAGGTTCCATTGCTAGCAGGAACAAGAGTGGTGACAAGGGGCAACCCTGTCTCGTACCCCTTCCAATGGGGAACGGGTCCGATAGGAAACCCCCGCAGTTAACTTGTGCCGTAGGATGGTCATACAGTAAGCAGACTTTGGAGATAAATTGTTCTCCGGGGCCAAAGTATTTCATAGTAGCGAACAGATAGGGCCATTCAATGCGGTCGAACGCCTTCTCCACTTCAAGGGACAGTGCCAGGGCTTCCTCTGCCATGTTTAGTGATTTGTATAGAGTATGACAGAGAGTGCACATATGGTTTCTGGAGGTGCAGCCCGGTACGAACCCTACCTGGGTATTATGGATCAAGGACGGTATCAATTCACGTAAGCGTGCCGCCAGGACACTAGCCCAGAGTTTGACGTCTCAGTTCAGGAGAGAGATAGGACGCTAGCTACCGCAGAATAGGGGGTCTCTCCTCGTTTTGGGTAGGACAACAATCGTGGCCTTGTTGGACAGTTCACCTAAGGAGCCCTCTTGGCATGCCTCCGCAAGTGCCTCATGCACAGCAGTGACTACCTCTTCTCCTGCCCATCTATAGAACTCAGCAGGAAAGCCATCCTCGCCCAGGGATTTGTGGTAGGGGAGATTCGTAATAGCTTGCACTATTTCTTCGCTGCTTATGTCACCCTCTAGGAGAGCCTGGCCTGCCTCCGAGAGGCGGGGTAGGTTGGCCGTGATGAGAAAGGCCTCAATTTGCGCATTATTAGCCGTTGTTTTAGGGGTATAAAGATGGTGGTAGAAGGCCGCAAATTCATTTACGATATCTTGTGGGCGGGTTAGTACTGCTCCTGAGGGGGACGTTATGGCCGGGATGGCGGAGGCAGCTTCTCTCTGCCGGAGATGTGCCGCCAAGAGTCGTCCCGCCTTCTCACCTTGACTATAGTGGCGGCCACGGAGTCCTTGCAGTGCGTATTCCACCTGCGAGGTGTAAAGCTCATTTTGTGCCATTCAGGCTTGTTCGAGGGAGCGACGTAGTGCGAAAGACGGCTGGACGGTGTACTGTCTGGTGAGACTCTGAATGTCGTCTTTGAGGGTTCGTTGGCGAGTCGCCCTGTCCCTATTAGAAAGTGCTGCATCGCGCATCATATTATGTCTCAGAGTTGCCTTCGCCGCTGCCCAAAGAACCCGTTTGGAGGCCACAGTGCCAGCGTTGTCGGCCATGTTTGTGGACACATGGGTCCTCAGTTGTTCTTTCCCTTGGGGGGAGCGGTATCTATGCACCGTGAAGCGCCATGGTTTGTGCCCAGGGGAAGTGAGGCCTGTTTGGATCAGGAGCAGAATAGGGGCGTGATCTGAAAGACCGCTATCTAGTATACTGGTGTCTTGGAGTTGGAGGATTACGGTATGCGACACGAAAAAATAGTCCAAGCGAGATTGGGTGCCGTGGACAGGTGACGGGAAGGTATATTCCTTGTCCTTTGGGTGTATCAGTCTCCAATAATCGACTAAGCATGCATCGATGGTTAAGTCTGTCAGCAGTGCTCTGTCGTGATTGTTACCCGTATCGATGGGACCCGTCCTGTCTAATAAGGTTCCAGTCTCCCCCTATGATGTAGCGAGTGGTTATGATTTCGGTCAGGAGGTGATTTAATTGCAGGAAGAAGGGTCGCTTAGTGCTGGTCGGTGCATAGACTGAGCCCATGCAAAGAAAAGTGTCTCCTACCTTCAGTTTTGCAAATATATCTCCCCTCCGGATCGTTCATGTTTTGATGATTGTAACCAGAAGGGATTTACGTAATAGTATTGCTACTCCGCATTTGCGAGGAGTGCCTCCTCCGGTCTCTTGGGTTGTTGGGCAGCAGCTCAAGGAAACCCTTCCTACCCAGTCCCGACGAAGCTTGCTAGTCTCCGTACTGTCGGGGTGTGTCTCCTGAATCAGAGCTATGTCCGCTCTTTTCAATTGGAGATAGGACAGTACCTTTTTTCGTTTGATGTAATTCGTCATGCCATGCACATTCCAGGAGAGGATTCGTAATGGAGTGTCGCGCGAGGGTCAACTCCCGCCATGCTGGATATCAGGATAAGGTCTCAGCAATTCAGAGGGTGGTGGAGAGGACTACCTCTATCGTTGGGGCAGGGACAGTATCTTTTGACAACGTAATGGTTTGGGAGGGGGATCGCTGGTGGACGTCGAGTGGTCCTTCAGAAGGGAAAGAGAAGGAAGGTAGATAAGATTGAGAGAGGGGGTAAGGGGGAATAGAAGAGAAGGTGGGGAGAGGAAGAAGGAAGTGGTTAGCGTAGAGATGTAGGATAGAGAGGAGGGGGAGATGTAATCAGGAAGAGAGAGGGAGAAGGGAGAGGAGGGGAGGGAAGGAGTAAGGAGAAAGAAGCTAGTCTGGGGAAGCTAGGGGAACAATGTCCCCTGGGGGTAGATTTGTAGACTGCGGGTCCGATTCCTATAGGAGCTCTCAGCGCCGCCGACCAGGTCCCGGCCGGGGAGGCGGATGGGGAGGGGCGGCGTCCGCCGCCACCTGTTAAGGATCTCTCTGTCTCCGGAGGAAGGAGGGATGTTATGGGTTTGTTGCGGAGGATCTTAGGAGAGGGTGGTGGTAAAGAGATTTATTATCCTGTGTGGGGGGAGGGGAAGGGGGGAGAGTTGGAGCGGAGGGGAGGGTATAGAATATCTATGGCTATTGGCAGAGTAGCATCCTATTGTTATGGTGATAGGGGGAGGCATGCGGTCATGAATAAAGGGGGGTCGTTCTGCTGATGAGTGAGGGTTGATATTGTTTATGTACCCCTAATGGCGGAGCAGGGAACCGCTATGTCTGGTTGTTGCTGTCATGCCATAGAGATGGTTTGATGGGAGGAGGGTGAGTGGGGGTGGATGGGTAGGGGGGAGGGGGTGGGGGAGTGGTAGGGAAGAAGGGAAAGGGCAGGGGAGGGGGGAGAGGGGCGGGGGTTGCAGGTCAGCATTGGGGCAGGAGGAGGCTTTAAAGTGTACAAATATACATATGCATATATACTACCAGTCATAGATAACATCTCTGTGACATAATATCATAATATTGCATGTAGGACATTGATTTATAAGGCATATCATTTGCCTATGCGTAAACAGTGGGAGTCAACAAAGTCTAGTCTAAATACAGGCAATGTAAACTCGGTAATAGGCTAGAGATAACTTCTGTTACGTCGTTGCATCATATTACTTTGCATTATAGGGGTAGGAACATGTTAACTACACATTAGCAACATCATCATAGGGCATATCCCTCTCCCATGCATAAACAGTGGGTGTCAACAAGGTCTAGCCTGAATACAGATAATGTGTGCTCGGTATTGAGCTAGAGATAACTTGCATTACATTATTACATTATATAACATTGCATTGTAGGGATAGGAACATATTATCTACTTATTAGTAACATCATCAACAATAGTAAAGGCAAGTACTCATCTGTCTGTCGGGTTGGTGACAATCGTGCTCCGAGGCTCTCGCTGTTGTCTCATATAATCGCTGTGTCAGATCACCATCTCAGGGGGGTGTAGATGCGGTTTTAGGGGTGAGCGGGATTTGTCCCTCTCTGAGAGCTGGGTGTGGAGTTCCACGGCGTGTAAGACCTAGCCCCTATCGTCGTGTGACCTGGTTAGCCTCTCCAGGTCCCTGCCTCTAGGGAAGTTGTCAGGGTCGTACCGTTCCATACCTCCCCTCTCCGGTCCTGGGGGAGGGGTATAGCTGTTGTCTCCCGAGATGTCTTGTGGTCGGGTCGAAGTGGTGGAATCCATGGGTTGATGCTGGAAGGAATCCAAAAAGAGTCTCAAGTCCTCGGGGTTGTAGAAGTCTTTAGATACCCCATTTTTGGTGGCCCACATTCTCGCTGGATCGAAGAGGCTGTATTTCATCTCCAGCTGACGGAGTTGGGCTCTTAGAGCCAGAAAGGCCTTTCTGCGTTCCTTGGTGTCTTTGGAGTAGTCAGCCGTTATGACGATTTCATATTTGTCTATCCGGAAGGGTCCGTGGTTTCGTGCTGCTTGGAGGAGTTGGCGAGTCTGGGTGTGACGTAGCAGGCATGTGATGATTGGGTGGGGTCTTGAGGCCCCATCGGGGCGTTTCGGGCCCACTCTATGTGCTCGCTGGAATTCCAGTGGCGGGTTGAAGGTCAGCGAGGTCATCTTGGGAGCATAGAGCCAAGGAAGACCTGTACATCTGGTCCCTCTTTATTTTCTGGGATTCCGAAAAGGCGGATATTATCTCTTCGGCTTCTGTCTTCCAGGTCCGTTATTTTGCTCCGAAGATAGAGAAGGTCCTGATCCCTGTCCGGGTCTGTGGCCACGTGGGCTTCTAGGGTCCCCATGCGATGCTCCAATCCCGTCACTCTAGATTGGAAGCCTGCAATGTCTGATCACATGGATATGGTCTCCATGGTCAGGGAGGATATGGAAGCGTTCATCCCCTCTATCCGGTGGCTGACGTCGGTGATCTCTTGTAGTATCCGTTCCATGGTTGTAGGCTGTTCCTTATCAGACATCGTAGGAGGCTGGGCTGGGATTGAGGATGTGTGAGGTCCCACCATTGGGGAGGTAGAACGCTTATGTTGGAGCGCCTCAGAAAATAGCAGTTGTCAAGCCGGTTTGCCTGTGGATTTGTGTCCTGTCTTGCCACCGGGCATCTCAGTACCAGCCTGTAGGAGAAGCCCTATTAAGCTCGAGCCCCTTTTTCCTTCTCGGGGACTGGTGAGGTTGATGGTGCGCGGGCCAGTCGGCACTCAGCCTCCCCCCTTTTTTTTTTCTGTGCGGAGCTGGTGTCCACTATAGAATACAGTGGTCTTCTAATATTGCAGGTTAGGAGAGTTGCGATGAGGGGCTTGAGTAGAAATGGCTATAAGGGCATAGTTCCGGCAAGGTTATGGGGACTAGGTGGTGGGGTGGTATTGTCGGACAGTTATAATGTTCCTTTGAAGACCATAAGGTGGCAATAGGGCAGGACCCGCTCGTTAATGTTGAGTGGCTGTAGTGGGGAGGCCCGGGATGGGGATATCTCGAAGGGTAAAGATGGAAAATCAAAGGCCTCTGCTTACTGGTGCCGTTGAACTGAACTCGCCGCTGTGGAGCTGCCCGTCTTTTGGGGTGCTGAAGGTTGTTAGAGAGAGGGCGGGTGATCTCGTCCCAGCGTCGCCCTCATCTACATTACATCCAGGTTGCCATGTCCAGGGGTATATTCTCCTGGGGCTCCCCTTTCCTAGGTAGGGGCCCTGTTGATGCCAGGGCCCTTGCGGCTACTCTAATAGTTGAGCAGCCGGAAGGGGCAGGCGATGCTGGCCTGTGCCAGCATCCCGTCGCCCCGTGTTTTCTGGAGAGGGCGGGCACCTTCCCCTCTCCAATCACTGGCTTCTGCTTTCTGGGGAGGGCGATGGGGGTCAGGGGGACATGGTGTCCAGGTGGGTGGCACAAAGCTACAATCCGATAGTGAGGCGCGTGGGCCGTCGTCTCCGGCCTCGAGAGACGCGAGTCCGCCCCCCAATAAGGCCTTCGCTGCCGAGTTGCGCGGCAGTGTTCCCGGCTGTTTTCTATGAGCCTTCTCTTTAGGGATCGGGGCTCGCCATGTTCGGGAAGCCTCCGGAATTGGTGGTGTAATGTTTACGGGGGCCGCGGGCCCCCTCCGCCTCCCCGAGTCCATTGCGGCGCAGAGCTCTCGGATTAGGCGGCCGTCTTTCGTCGTGGCCCAACCACGCCCCGGAGGAGGACGGTCCTGCTATCTTAAGATGATTGCCCTGCTCCTACATTGATAATCTGAGCCCTGGCCCCTTCTGTCCTGACCTTCATGGCCCTCATAGCCCTGTGTACAGTACTCCTGGGCATTCTCCCTTCAGTTCAACTTGTCATCATTGCCATGGTCCTCTGGGTGTTCTCATCCTCTGGGTGCCCTGGGTCTTGGTCTCCCTGATCTTTGTAGTCCATGGCCTGCTTATTTTGTCTGCTGGTACTACTGTCAAGGCCTAGCTGGTTCCTTAGGAGAAGTACCTCCAAGAAGCCTACCTTCCGACAGATGTGACTCTGAGTTTAACACACCAGAAGGTCAGAGTGGCCAGACGAGGAGAAGGGAATTGAGGAGGCGCTGTAGGGAGGGAGATCTGGAACAGAAAAATCAGGCAGCTACTAATAGTGTTGCCTCTACACATATAACTATACTGTGACAAATGTAGTAAACAATTTACAGCTGTTACCTGTGAAAGGAAGACACTTTCTCTGTGGAAAGAAGATGCTTTTCCCATGAAAGGAAGATCTTCTGCAGCTCTGCATCACAAATGGTTGTAGGGACTATCACTTAGTTACATAAGTAGGATTTCTAAAATGGTTACATATGGTAACCTACAGTCTTATTATTGCTTAGATTTGTCCTGCACTTTATGCTCTATACACTCAAGGAGTTCCAAAAGTTCACTCACAAGTTCACTCATGGGTTTCAATACTATTCACTGTATTTGCCTTTATCCTCATCATTGCAAGTGCATAGGTGTGCTGAGATAACGTTTTGCCAGGCTTAAGTGTTGTTGTTTCTTTTCAGGAATCACAGCAACAATGCTTTGCCAAAGCAAAGTCAATGCAGCACTCAAACAAGTGAATATGTTTCACCCAAAAGTTCTTAAACAAACATTACCATCATGTGTAATGAATTATAATTGTCCAACAGTCCTCCTACCTGGTCTCGGAAGAGGTTGAGTCAGACACCACCAAAACTGCACACTGGGGATGGCAATCTCTGGTCTCCGACTCTCTGAATAATCAGTGCTTGATGGCTTGTCGTGGGTGCTTATATAGCAGCAGAAGACAATATGGCAGCCACGACAAGAGGGTTGGGCGCAATTGCTGAAAACTATTAAAGGACAAATTTAAAACGAAAATGAAAGTATCGTGCACATTGTGCTTTTTATGGGCTTGCAACGTCACAAGGTTTCCTATAAATCCTGGCATAGCATAATACTGCCTGTATCAGATTCCAGCCTGATTTTGATCTTGACGGTATTACCACCAATATACCATTACGGCATCCCAAGTACTCCATCAAGCTGATGGCAGGCCGCCCATTGTATTTAGATCCAGGGTGGTTCAGACACAGTCAGCATGGATGGAGTGTACTCCATCCCACCAGCTGTATCCCACAGCCAACGCAGCGGAGTCCAATGCTGGCAATGAGCACTCCATCACCACCCAGACGGCAGGATCCCACGGTCACTATTTAGATAACAGAGTCATGCTGGTGGTGTATCAGCGGCAGGTACATGATGACGGGAATCCATCGCAGAACCCGTTCAGTATTGCACCATGGCAGTGGCTTTTGGTTGGATGTTAGCAGCCTACAAGTGGTGTATATTGGACAATTGTGAATACGTGCAAAACACACTATAAAACACACTTCATTTCAGACCATGATGCTTTGCCATTCCTCTGCTGACCACCAATCTGAGGATGACCTTGCCACTGAACAGCCAGGTTATTTTCTTTTTTGTAATTCTCCCTCTTTTTTCACTTTTTCTTTTTTTCAATAGTTTTCAATCTACTTTAGGGCACCAGTATATTTATTTTACCACTCTAGCAGGGAGGAGAAACCCAGGTTTTACAGAGAGAGAATTGTCTGTCAAAGTGGATGAAAATATTACAGTAGAGCCACAATTGTTTAGAACACAAGTACAAAATACAACCATATCTCAAAAAAGGGAAATGTGGACCTGAATTGTCAACAGAGTGAATGCTGTAGCTAACAATCTGAGCACACATGAAGAAGTTAGGAAGACGTGGAACAACCTTTAGAGAAGAGTACGTTCTCTGGCCTCCAAGAGTCACCTGGAGTCTCAGAGGACTGGTATTGGTTCTTCCAGCCCCCATTACAACTCTTTCTCTGGGAGGAGAAGGTCGTGCAGATCATACATCAAGAAAGCTTGACTGGAATCCCTGGTGGAGTGAAGACTGGTAAGGTGCATTTAGCAAGGTCTCAACAATCACAAATGGAGTTCTTGCCCCTAAGTTAGCTGTTTAGAATGTTTCAAACCCCCTATCAAAATATATCTAAACTTGAGTCGACAAAATATCATGTGCCATACCAATTCCTAGCATCATGGTTGTATCTCTCTTTTTAACAATGAACAATATGTTTCATCAGATTATGGGGGTCATTCTGACCCTGGCGGTAAATACCGCCAGGGCCGGGGTCGGCGGTAGCACCGCCAACAGGCTGGCGGTGCTCCGCCGGGCATTCTGACTGCAGCGGTACAGCCGCGGCCAGAAGCGGAAAGCCGGCGGAGTAACGCCGATTTTCCGCTGCCCATGGGAATCCGCCATGGCGGCACAGCTTGCTGCGCCGCCATGGGGATTCTGACAGCCCATACCGCCATCCTGTTCCTGGTGGTTCACCCGCCAGGAACAGGATGGCGGTATGGGGTGTCGTGGGGCCCCTGTAAGAGGGCCCCACAAAGAATTTCAGTGTCTGCTTTGCAGACACTGAAATTCGCGACGGGTGCTACTGCACCCGTCGCACCTTCCCACTCCGCCGTCTCCATTCTGAGCCGGCTTCCTCGTGGGAAGGGTGTTTCCCGCTGGGCTGGCGGGCGGCCTTTTGGCGGTCGCCCGCCAGCCCAGTGGGAAACCCAGAATGACCGCCGCGGTCTTTTGACCGCGGTACGGTCTTCTGGCGGTTCCAAGCTTAGAATCAGGACCTATGTGTTGTTCCCCATGGATCAACCCTTGCATTTGCCTAATGCCTTGCTGTCTCTCAATGTATGCTGTTGTTCTCTAAAAGAATAGGTCTTTTCTATTTGCACATGAAGTATGGTGCTTGCGAGTGGTATCTTCACCTATTAACATTATACACATGTACATGTTCTAACTATAGTAATTGAGATAGGTATGTGTAACTCGCTTTTTAACAAGCATTGTCAATGGTGTTGACTACAACTATAGTACTGTAGTATATCCACTATAGTAATTGAGATAGGTATGTGTAACTCACTTTTTAACAAGTATTGTCAATGGCGTTGACTACAACTAACATGATGCCCTGTTTTTGCATCTTCACAATATGGTAATGTTATGTTGCTCTACCTCCCTTAACTTCCATATATGTACACATGTCCAAAAGGTATGTATTTCTAAGTTACCATGTCACGCCATATATGACAATGTCGGTTATTGTGCTGATCAAACATATTGACACCTTTTCAAAACTACATCGAATTGATGTAATTGCACATATAATTCATAGTCTGTTCCATCCAAGATTTGCTACTGTGTTATGTGGCATGCTCAATAGAAGTAGTATTGAGGCACATTTATTTTGCAGTGTCCATATGATGACTAGTGCCATTTCCCCCATTGAGTTGTCATATAGTTTGTCTAATTGTTTTACATTTCTAGGCCTTGGAATGGTTTATTACTCAACTCTCCTCACTACTGTGTTGGGGTGAATGCCTGGTACTTCATAAATACATTTTTGCATTCCAGGACATCTCTTCAACATCATTAATGGAGTTTGCATCTGTATAAATAAATCAGCCTTCATGTGTAAAATACTGAAAACAACAAAGGCCTCACCATTCTATTGATCTAAATTTTTATTTTTAGCTTGCCTTGTCTGCAGTTGGAGACATATTTGAGGTACAATCCAGAATTTAATTTTATATTGTCTGTGTCCTTTAGAGGTTCAACACCCAGGACCTGTGGACCACTGTCTGCTACTGAAGACACCACCACTACAGACCAGGATCAAGCTTTCAGTGAAGACTCTACTCCTGCAAGTCCTAATGATTGGGAGCTGACTGGTTCATCTGGTCTGTCTGGACAGACAGATCCAGTGAGTCTCACTCAGCCCACACATACATATCCCACCCCTCCTGCAAACCACATATCAGCATCAGGATTCCTCCACTTCCTGTGTCCAGATGAACTTTGCACCAATCTTGTGCCACCTAGCCCTGACTGCTGTTGAGACAATACCACCTCCAGTTGTGCCCGGACCCAGTGAGATGGGGCACACTGCCTACAGGCACTGGGTTGTGGGCATAGAGGTCATTGGATGGAATCTGTGGGCCAGCAAAGTGAGGCCACTGGCATAATTGTCACCCACACCACCACTGACCGAGTCTTGGGAGCAGTACAACAGTCCCAAGACGTGATAGGCCAGGTTGTAACCGAGCTCCAGAACATGAAGCAGGTGAGGAGGGAGCTCATAATGGAAATTGGGAATCACAATGACAAAATGAGCTCCCTGACTTGGGTGCTTTTCGATATATACCATCATATGTGCAGAGCTTTTCTGGTACCGTCAACCCCTGTCTGTGGTCCTTCTACACATGGACAAAATACACCTCCATCTGCCACAGACAGGGAGACCATGCCACAACAGGAGACTGCTTCACCCACCCTGGTCTTTGCACCTGTGTCCCCCCAAACTCCCAAGAGGGGACAGACATCCACGCCAAAAGGAGAGGATGGCAATACCTCCACCACCACAAGAGAGGCAGATCCTAATTTCCTCCAGTGTGTCTACCATTTACTCTGTGGACTATTTCAGGTACATATTTACCTTTTTGTGGACAGTTGTATTTTGTCCCTTGGACTCTATTACTATACTTTCAGCCATCATGATAGACTTTTTGAGTTCATTGTTTTTTTAAAAAATGTTTTATTTCATTGGTGTCATGGAAATAAAAGCTAATGACATACTCCAAGACTGCTATTGTATTTATTGTGGTATTTCCTTCCATCATAAGTTTGTTAAATCTATTGAACAATTAGTTGCAAAGAAAAATTAGAAATGACAAATAGGTAATGTGTTACCCATTCCATTCAAGCATAACAAATCAAAATCACAATGCATTGGTGTCATACATTTGTAGGTAACAAGTCTTTGACGAAATCAGAACTGATTTTTTCAAACCATTCATAACCCCAATAGTCTGTGCCATTTACCCTCAGAGGATCCCTCATCTACCGTCCCCCCGGACCGCGCGCCCTCATCAGCAACTCCATCAGCGACTTCATCTCCCCGCACGCCCTCGCCTCGCCAGACTACATCCTCCTCGGCGACCTCAACTTCCATCTAGAACAGAACAACGACCCCAACACCACCGCCCTACTCGACAACCTCGCCAACCTCGGCCTCAAGCAACTGGTGAACACCCCCACCCACATCGCCGGACACATGCTCGACCCCATTTTCTCCGCCAGCAAACACGTTTCCTTCAGCCACGCCTCCGCTCTACACTGGACCGACCACAGTTGTGTCCACTTCACCTTCCGACGTGAGACTCGCCACCTCCGCACTCAACCCATCCCTCGTCGACAGTGGAACAAAATCCCCGAACAACAGCTTTTCTCCACGCTCATCGACAACCAACCCACCTTCTCCGCCGACCCCAACGACGCAGCCCTCAGCCTCACGAACTGGATCACCAACTGCGCAGACAACCTCGCTCCCCTCAGACGCCTTCCAAGACAGTCCAACACCAAAAAACCTCTCTGGTTCTCTGACACCCTTAAGGAATTAAAGAAAACTTGTCGTACCCTCTAGAAAGCCTGGCGTAAGGACCACACCGCAGACAACATGACTGCCCTCAAGAACGCTACCCGCGAACACCACCACCTGATCCGCGCAGCCAAAGGGAATTTCTTCACAGACAGACTGGACAAAAACTGCCACAACAGCAGAGAACTCTTCAACATCGTAAAAGAGCTCTCCAACCCCAACGCCAACGCCATCACGCCCTCACAAGACCTGTGCAACTCCCTCGCCACCTTCTTCCATCGTAAGGTCACCGACCTACACAACAGCTTCGGACACCAGACCCAGCCGACCACCACTGAACCCACACCCCCAGCCATCACCCTCAACGCCTGGACCCACATCAACACAGAAGAGACCAAAACCACCATGAACTCAATCCACTCCGGTGCCCCCTCGGACCCCTGCCCACACTTCATCTTCAATAAAGCCGACAACATCATCGCCCCGCACCTCCTGACCATCATCAACTCCTCGTTTTCTTTTGCCACCTTCCCCGAGAGCTGGAAACACGCTGAAGTCAACGCCCTACTGAAGAAACCTACGGCTGACCCAAGCGACCTGAAGATCTTCCGCCCCATCTCGCTCCTCCCCTTCCCTGCCAAAGTCATAGAGAAGACCGTCAACAAGCAGCTTACCAACTTCCTTGAAGATAACAACCTTCTCGACCCCTCTCAATCCGGATTCCGAGCCAACCACAGCACTGAAACCGCCCTCATCTCAGTCACAGACGACATCAGAACCCTGATGGACAACGGTGAAACAGTCGCCCTCATCCTCCTCGACCTCTCGGCTGCCTTCGACACCGTCTGTCACCGCCCCCTAATAACCCTCCTCCGCTCCACCAGGATCCAAGGCCAGGCCCTGGACTGGATCGCCTCCTTCCTCTCCAACCGCTCTCAAAGAGTCTACCTCCCTCCTTTTCGCTCAGACCCCACCAACATCATTTGCAGCATCCCACAAGGCTCCTCGCTCAGCCCAACACTCTTCAATGTCTACATGAGCCCCCTCGCCGACATCGTACGCAAACACAGCATCATCATCACCTCCTATGCCGACGACACTCAACTGATACTCTCCCTCACCAAGGACCCCACCAGCGCAAAGACCAACCTGCAAGATGGAATGAAGGACGTCGCAGATTGGATGAAACTCAGCCGTCTGAAACTGAACTCAGACAAAACGGAAGTCCTCATCCTCGGTAACACCCCGACCGCCTGGGACGACTCCTGGTGGCCCACGGCCCTTGGCACCGCACCGACCCCTTCAGACCACGCACGCAACCTCTGCTTCATCTTGGACCCACTTCTCACCTTGACCAAACAAGTCAACGCCGTATCCTCCTCCTGCTTCCTCACCCTCCGCATGCTCCGGAAGATCTTCCACTGGATCCCTGCCGACACCAGAAAGACCGTGACCCACGCCCTCGTCACGAGCCGCCTTGACTACGGCAACACCCTTTACGTTGGGACCACCGCAAAACTCCAGAAACGTCTGCAACGAATTCAAAACGCCTCCGCCCGCCTCATCCTCGACATACCCCGCAACAGCCACATCTCCGCCCACCTGAGACACCTGCACTGGCTTCCCGTCAGCAAAAGGATCACCTTCCGTCTCCTCACCCACGCACACAAAGCCCTCCACAACAAGGGACCAGAATTCCTCAACCGTCGCATCAGCTTCTACGCTCCCACCCGTCTTCTCCGCTCCACCAGCCTCGCTCTCGCCGCCGTCCCTCGCATCCGCCGCTCTACGGTGGGTGGGAGGTCCTTCTCCTACCTGGTGGCCAAGACATGGAACACCCTCCCCACCATCCTCAGGACCACCCAGGACCACTCCCCATTCCAGAGACTCCTCAAGACCTGGCTCTTCGAGCAGCATTAACCCCTTCCCCCTAGCGCCTTGAGACCCGCACGGGTGAGTAGCACGCTTTATAAATGTTAATGATTTGATTTGAATAGTCTGTGCCATTTAGAGGTTGACACCACATGACCTTGACACCACAGAGGAAATGGCATTATTCAAAAATCCAAATTAAACAATTGATTTATGGCATCTGCTGAGCCACCCAGCCTGCCCTCACAAAGAGAATCCTACTTCAATAACACCAATAGTCCACATCATGGCAGTTACACAATCTTAGGCCACAGAATCATTTAGGTACACTGTGGTGGTATCTGGAAGCAAGTCGCAACCAGCTTTAAGTGGTGTGCAGCAAAACAGTTATTGCACTATGATGAAACACATCAACAGCTTCATATACTGAACACAAATTGAAACTTTAGCCAATGTGAAGCAAAATCACTATACCATGGCTTGACATACACATGTTTTTAGAGCACATTAAGCAGCACATATTGCCTTGGTGGCCACATCCAACAGGAAACAGGTCTGATGCAATCTAAAGAACTTCCATTCAACCACTGTGCAAGTTGTCTCTGTACAAAATCTGTACATCCAAAGTAGATGTCTATCCCTGGATCAACCCATGTTCTCTTTGTACTTTCCAACAGCAACATATCACTGCAAATGTCACAACTTTGAAATGCTTAAATGAAGATGGCATGGTAAAGGATCCTAAAATAAAATAACAAGGAAATGTTAATGGTTTCACAATCAAAATTAGATTCAAATGATCAGTTAGGAGAACACATATACTTTGCACAAGCAAAGAAAATCTATGTTAATAAATACTGTAGACAGTGTATGGACATTTTCATCAATAAACATCTTTGTCTTGGACTTTCCTGAACAGACCATTCCCACTAAATTTCCATCACTTACAGATATGTTCAGTATGTCAGAAGTTGGTCTGACATTTGATGTTATAATATCTAGGGCTTAGACTCTGGTAAAGAAGTTGTCAATGACATCTTGACGTAGGTCAATTCCTTCCTCATCACCACTGTTATCCTCATTGGGCATTTCAACATCCTCACCGGGTGGATCTTCCTGGTCTCCATCATCTGTGATGATTGCGATGTTCTGTCACAGGGCGATGTTGTGCAGAAAGCAGCTGTCAACTGTGATTTGGTCGGGAGAGCAGAAGAGGGCTCCACGGTCCTGTCCAGAAACCAAAATCTGGCCCTCAAGAACCCAAGAGCCCATTCCACCAGCCTCTGTGTTGTTCCATGGACCTCATTGAAGTGAACTCGCCTGGTGTTGTTGGATTCCTCAGCGGTGCCAACAACCATGGTCAGTTAGGATACTCTGAGTCTCCTACATGGAAACAATACATTGATAGAATAAAATCATATCAAGGCATTGTACATTCTTAAATTAGGATTAATGCAAATGCTCCACAAGCCACATTGCACTTACCAAGAATCGAGGCCCTCTCGGGTCCAAGTTGTGACATTTGCAAGGATATGTTGCTGTTCCGTAGTACAAAGGAATCATGTGTTGACCCAGGAAAGCGGGCACACACACTTGAGATCTATACATCTGGTAAGCAGACAACTTGCACATTGATGGAATGGATGTTATTCTGATTGCAATAGACTTGTTCCTTCGTGTGTGGTGGCACCAAGGCAATATGTGTGCCATCAATTACTCCAACCACATGTGGTAGGTCACCCAAATAATACAATTCTCCCTACACATTGGCCAAATCATGAGCTTTTGGAAACTTGATGAAGCTCTTGATAGGTCTCTTCATTGAAAGACTTATTGTAGCACACTACTGAAAGTTGGCTGTGACATGCCTCCAGATACTGCCACAGTGTATGGAAAAGCTCCAGTGGCCACAAAATGTAGTACTGCCATGAGTTTCACTATTTGTGTTATTGCTGTTCTAATCATAATGTGAGGCAGGAGATCAGACTCCAGCTGCTGACACAAATCCAGTATAGTTTACCTGTTTAATCTAAAATGTTGTATAATCTCCCTTTCCTCCATGGTGAAAAGGTCTGGAAATGGTCTGAAGACTTAAGGATGCCTTCTTCTATCCATCCTTGGGTTCATATGTCTGCAAGTAAGGAAAACAAACCATCAATTAAAATTGGCACACAAAACTTTCACAATCAACACACATCCTATGTATTGGTTAGTTTAGTGATCTTATTGTGTCATATATGTTCCCATAATTTGTAAACATTTTAGCTACCTCAAATCCAATTGTTTTTACGTCTGCCATTTTTAAAAAGTTTTTTTTTCAATTAACGTTAACAGCAGTATAACACACACCACAACACTATCAATGTAAAACACAATAACGGTTCACTTTTTTATGTGCCATATTTTGGCAAAAACAGTGTCGTTCATATCTGACATTTGTATATATACTAGTCTCCATTTTGAGTGTTGGTGACGCACAAACAAATAAAAAACTTTCAGCTCCACATCCTAAAATGACAGCTGCCTGACCTTGCCATCAGGACATTGGCTAGCGGAGGAGCACCAGTGGAATTTGACTGTATAGTAGGTGTAGCACTCTATGATGAACACTGCCATAGGCTAACGTGTGTAAAGGCTACACACAAAAGCTAATGTTTGTCCACCTCCATCACGAATCACGTACGACATGAACTTTTATAGGCATATTGAAAAAAATCTCACTTGCCTCCAAACACTGCAGTCAACAAGACCTCCTCATTTGTGCTGCTGTAATTGACCTCTGGGAGCCAGGAAGACAGGCAAAGCAGGTAACAGGGCTCCTGTCTTCTCCCCTGAGGAGTTGGAGATCCTCACCAGGAAAGTCCTATCCATGTACAGCCAGCTGTATGTGAACCCAGAGGAACAGGTATATGATTGGGAAATGTTTGGGAAAGTAACTTGGTCTCGCTTTGTCCACAGGATATTTGGTCCATTTTTGTTTATGAGTGACATGTTGTGATTGGATTGAAGTGAACTGAATGATTTATCTGGGTACAGGATGTTGTTTGAGGATGTTAGAAATGTTTGTGCATTGAAATGAAATGTCACCTCAAAGAATTATCTGAGTTTTCATTGCATGTTCCTCACAATTCCAAATTTAATTAGACAAACCTCAAGCACCTTACTCCTAGTGCCTAGTGGGCAGTGTAAGTGGAAACATACAGCCCATGTTGAAATGAGAGAAATGTAAAGTCAAAGTCGAATCTTTAAAATTATGAAGTTGTCTGATGCTGTTCTGTCACGTGAATGTGCAGCCCATATTTTGAAATAGGAGTATGTCTATATTTTAAACATGTCAAAGTGCCACATATGGGGAAAGGTATTTCCTGTGCTGTCAGTCTAAATGACCCAATCTCTCAATCAGCCATACAAGTATGTCCTATTACCTCACACACTTTTCATATATTACCTAAAACCATGCTCTCACTGACACATGGCAGCCCTCCCACACTGCTTTTAGTCACTGTATGTGGTGCAAACTATAGTATCTCACTGTTAAAAGGTTTGGCATAAATACAATGTAGCTGTTCTTGTAGTTGTGTGCAAATAATGTACAGGTCGTTTAGCCTTTAGGAGCTCATGATGAGTTTGACTGATGTGGAGTGGGGCTCACTATATAAAAAGTTTCCTCTCCCTGGCTTAGATGATATCTGTGTCTTGGACTGTTAACATGAGGAGGAGGAAAGTGTTGAGGCTACTCCACAGATCAATGTGAATTAGTGTTCTTAGGAGCTGTGAAATATTTGTAAATAATCTGTACTGACTGTTCTGGGAATGCATGTGAGGGATTCCAACAAATTGTGACACTGCACTACAGACAAACAAAATCACCAAAACATTGTTTGTTGTTATTTGTACTCATCCACACAGGTCAATGCCCACCAAAAGCGGGATTTGTGGAAGGCTATCATGAAGAAGGTGTGGACCCTGGGGGTCTTTAAGTGGCACAGCCTGCATTGCATGAAGAGGTGGAAAGACCTCACATGCTGGACCAAGAAGTCAGTGAAAGTCCAGCTCAGCCAGGCCTCACAATGAGGCGATCGCATGTGCCGCACCCTGACCCTCTAATGGCCCACATGTTGTGGTGGTGTACCCAGAGACTGAAGGGCAGTTGAGGGCCCAACAGAGTCATCAAGGGGGTGAATTATTAAATGTATCTAATCTTGCTCAACATTTTTTATTTACTGCAATGTTGTTTGGCATCAACATGACGGTTAATACACATCCAACACAGGTAAGGATTTCTGGAGATGTATGTTTTTCAGTTGGTCACTGAAGCTGTGTTTGGTGTATTGTTTTGTGTCCTTCCCAAATGTGCATATGAGCCAGTCTGTGTCACCCAACATGAATTTTTATGCCAAACTGTATTGATTGAAACAGACAGGAATACGTTCTCATTGGTGACATGTAACCCAAATGACATTTAGGTGTCCTTAGATCTGTCCAGATGAGAAAGCAATGATAGTGATAAAAGAGATACTTAAAATGGCAATTGCAGATGGAATGCTACATCACATAAATGTTGGAGTATCCCACCTTGATAAGTTAATATCAGACTCAAAACATGTCTCTTTTGGAATTGTGGCAATGGTTTTGCTCTGTACTGAAGTGGTTTAGGAATGTATCCAGACCTTTGTATTTACATATGCTATCAAAGCCATTTGTCATGCAGAGAGATAAAAGTGAATAAGAGACAAAAGGCATACATGATATGGGAGATAGCATAGGGAATTTCTAGACTGTGAGCAAATTGTTTGTGGAATTCTACCCTATATGCATGAGATACTGATGATTAAGAAACCAAGTCTGAGTGCCTTGAAGCTGGTTTAATATGTAGACTTGACAAATGTTTTCTCAGCAAAGTTCATGTTCAAATGTATTTGCACAGATACTCTCAAACTGTTGTACCTGTCTATACAGCATCATATGGGCAAGGTGAAGGTGACAGCGGCCATGTCGGCAGGAAAGAAGCTGGACTCTGTGGTCCTGGTGCGGACACCATCGACATAGAGGTGCCCAGTGCCATGGATGGTGAGGGGACTGACACGGAGTCCGTAAGTGACTCCACAACATCTTTGGAAGCCTCCACAGATGACCAGTCCCGAGTGGTTACGGAGACTAGTGCAACGATTCTACCTGCATCATTGTCCACCACTCCTCTTGGCCCCCCCAGTTGGCCATTGCCGCTCCTCTAAAACAGGAGGCATTACCTCCCTTCCTGCCCCTGTCTTCCAGGCGGCACTCAATGAGGAGGCTATTGCTCTATTGTGGACTATAGCTTTAGGCTAGACTCCAGTACTGAATGCCATCCAGGGGCTTAGGAGTCAGATGACATAAATGCTAATTTACCTGAATTGCACACACAGGCCCTCATCACAACTCTGGCGGTCGATGTTAAAGCAGCGGTAATACCGCCAACAGGCCGGCGGTTAAAAATATTGAATCACGACCATGGCGGAAACCGCCAACATAGACAGCCACTTTAACACTCCGCCCGCCACACCGGTAGAAACAAACACACGGCGGTAACCGCCAACAGACAGGCAGAACACAATGTACCGGCCACTGTATTACAACAGGCCTATCCACCACCTTTCCCGGGGTGGTACCAACGCCATCAAAATCACAGTGGAAATAGGACTTGGAATCGAAACCACTCACCTCTCGACACCCAACGAGGAACCAGGACGCCATGGAGCCCAAACTTCAGGTCCTGCCCATGCTGGTCTTCCTCCTCTTGTATCAGGAGCATCAAAGACACCGTCGATGACCACGGTGGGTACTGCACCTACAACACAGGGGAGGGGGGAAGGAAAGAGAGAGTGACACACACACACACACAACACCCCCACTCCCACCCACAACAACATACACACAAATAAATGCAGCAACATGACATTTACACCCCTTCACCCCCTGGAAGAACGCAAGTACAAAATGAAATGATTGTAACAAGTGTAATCATTGAGAAATCAGATAGGCCAAGATAAATTTACATCATCAGTATATACAAATATGTACAGCAACTACACAAGTCCGGATAGTGTTCCAATCATTGTCCGTGGACCAGTGGTCCCAAAATGCATGGGCGAAGCCCACACATGATACCTGACTCGAAATGGAGAGAACACTGCTGGTGCATCAGATCGAAAAACAACAGGCACCTCAGGGGGAGGGGGAGGGGCAGCACCTCAGCCGGATGAACGGACGACACCACTGCTCCACGAGGGGGCTCCATGCCCACAGTTTGGTCCTGGGGAGTGCAAAGCCACAGTCTCTCAAGTCTCTCAAGTGGGTGGTTTGCCCACTGCTTTATCCTGGGGAGTACAAAGCCATAGTCTCTCAAGTGGGTGGTTTGCCCAATGCTGTATCCTGGGGAGTGCAAAGCCACAGTCTCTCAAGTCTCTCAAGTGGGTGGTTTGCCCACTGTTTGGTCCTGGGGAATGCAAAGCCACAGTTTCTCAAGTTGTTGACATGTTCCACTGGTTCTGGAGGGGACTTTGTGCACAGAGTGCTTCATCCTGCCAAGGACTGGGTGAGTGGATGCTTTTCTCTACTGGTTTTGGAGGGGGCTTGGTGCCCAGCGTGCTTCATCCTGCCAAGGATTGGGGTAGTGGATGCTTTTCTTTACTGGTTCTGGAGGGGGCTTTGTGCCCAGAGTGCTTCATCCTGCCAAGGATTTGGGTAGTGCATGCTTTTCTCCACTGGTTCTGGAGGGGGCTTAGTGCCCCGAGTGCTTCATCCTGCCAAGGACTGGGTGAGTGGATGCTTTTCTCCACTGGTTCTGGAGGGGGGTTTGTGCCCAGAGTGGTTCATCCTGCTGGGTGTCGTGCCTCATCTACGCTGTGCAGGGTCCAGGATGTCTCCTGCAGCCTCGGACAGCTGTCCACTGGGAATGTTTGCCATGTCGGCTGTGGTGGCACTGTCTGAGCACATCGCGGGGCTGGTGCCGATGGTTGCGGAAGTGTCTGTGGCGGAGATGCTGCCGGTGGCGAATGTGTCAGCACCTGTGGAGGAAGACAGCAGGATGTTTCCTGCAGCCTCGGATGGCTGCCCATTGGGGATGATGCTGGGGACTGTTGCTGAGGCAGCAGACGTGCAGGTGGCGGTGCAGTTGGCAGTGCAGGTGGCGGTGTCCACCGCCGTACAGGTTGCTGTTCTGGTTGCCAGAAGGGGTGACTCTAGTCCCCCAGCCGGAGGCTCCGTGCCCTAT
The DNA here is from genome assembly GCF_031143425.1 of Pleurodeles waltl. NCBI lineage: Eukaryota > Metazoa > Chordata > Amphibia > Caudata > Salamandridae > Pleurodeles > Pleurodeles waltl. The sequence goes on from NC_090440.1 coordinate 1,767,291,907, forward strand.
CATGACTTCCCCTTAGCCTTGTGTCCCTTCCCCACCTTGGATGTCGCTGCTGGTCCCTTGGCACTGTCGCCTTTTGGCTTGGAGGAGGCTTTGCTGGGTGGTTGGTGTGGCTTTTCCCTACGGCACGCGGGCACCTTCTTCACCTTGGCAGGTGGCGGAATGGGCTGATCTTTGGCTTCGCTAGGTGGCACACTGGCAGCCCTAATGGGTGCCGCCCGCTATGTGACAGGACTTGCTGAGACCACAGTGCTGGAGGATTTGGTGCCTGAGGTTCTGGGCTGGGACCTGGACATCCTGGCCCTAGGGGAAGGACCAGGGGAGGTGTAGGGAAGAGGTCAATGTTAGCCAGGAAAAGTTTTTTAGACACACTGGGGTGGGAAGATGGAGGGAGTTTAGAAGTGGAGGTAGAGGTAATGGTTGTAGGAGGTGTACCTCTGCTGAATTTAGGTGAAGGTGCATGAGCCGGAGGCTGTTGTGAGGTGGATGGTTTTTGGGTGGGTGTGTGCTTGCATTTGTGTACTTTGGGAGGAGGGCTCACAGACACACTGGGACAGGACACAGGGGACGTGTGCCAGATCATCGTGGCATGCTGGATGTTGCACAACCTGGCTTTGAGACGCCAGGTGCCTTTTCTGCAGGAGGATGGGCCTGATGCTGGTCTTGTGGCAGCTGTGGAGCCTGTGGACAGTGAAGAAGAAGAGGCAGAAGAAGAAGATATAGACAACCGAAACAACATCATCATGCAATACTTCCAGTGAGACACAGGTCAGAGGATGGCATTGCTTCTCACATCTCATACTACTGTAGGACATGGCATAAATCTGCCTTTTTACCTCTGTGGACCCTGACATATCACTTTGGCTTTCCATTTCACAGATCTGGGTCCCACTTTCTGCCCTCTGCTATGTTTACTGCTGCCCAACAACTGTGTAACATTGGTATTTGAACATGAACATTGACATAGCTATATTTCTGAGAGGTTGCAATTACACATTTGTGAAAGTACCAGAGTCCAGTCCTCCTGCTACTCCTGTGAGGCCCTCAGGATGCAGTATTGTCAAGACTTGCTCCTCCCATGTTGTTAGCTGTGGGGGAGGAGGCGGGGGCCCACTGCCAGTCCTCTGTAAGCTGTCTGGTGTCTTGAAACCACGTAATGCACCTTCCCTCGTAGGTCATTCCAGATCTTCCTGATGTCATCCTGTGTTCTTGGATGCTGTCCACTGCGTTGACCCTGTAGATGATTCTCCGCCATAGCTCCATCTTCCTATCAATGGAGGTGTGCTGCACCTGTGATCCGAAAAGCTGTGGCTCTACCCGGATAATTTCCTCCACCATGACCCTGAGCTCCTCCTTAGAAAACCTGGGGTGTCTTTGAGGTGCCATGATGTGGTGTGGGTGATGTGTGAGGTGATGTTTGTTGTGCTGTGTGAAATGTTGTGTTGGTGTGTGTTCTTTGAGGTGCTTGGATGTTGTATGAGTGATGGTGTGGTGTGCTTGTGGATGCTGGTGTAGTGTTTGCTAATCTCTCTCTCTGCTTCTTCACACAAATGTCATTGCAAGGGGTTGTGGGTTAATGTGGGTGTGTGTTTTATAGTGGTGAGGGTGTGGTGAGTGTATGTGTATCAGGTGTGTGTATTTCGGTTTGTCCAATGTGGTTGTGTTTTGGAAATGTCTGTGTATTTTGAGCGCGGCAGTGTGTACCACCAATGGATTACCGTGGTTGAAAGACCGACACGTTGATTTGTGGGTCGTGATAGTGTGGGCGTATTCTTGTTGGTGTGACGGTGTGGGTTTTGCTCTTGCCAGGTTATCACTGACCTTTGGTGTGGCGGACTTGTGTGGGTGTCTGCATTGTGGCGGATTACGAGATATGGGTCGTAATACCTGTAGTGGATTTCCACCACGGTATGTTGCCGGCCTTCAGCACAGCGGTAAGCAGGATTTACCGCCAGAGTTGTAATGAGGGCCACAGTGTCTTTTCTGACCTACAGTGGTCTCCTATGTGACTGCAGCTCCCCACCCATCCCAACCTTGTGTCCCAACACCTACCTCTTTAACATCCAAAGTCCCTTTTCCCAGCCCTATTCAAAGCACATGCCCTACTTTACATGCACCCACTCAAACACACACAAGCAGTGCATCCTCACATAAGCACAAACACAGCAAGAAATACAGACACACATGTAGGAGGCTGGCCCACTATATAGTGTGCAAAGCTAGGCACACTGTGCGGAGGGTCCAGGCAACCACACATTGATTTACATGGGTAAAAACTAGACCATGTAATGCTCTAATTTTTATGGTAGCTTGGTCGAGCAGTTAGGCCAACCTTGGAGAAGTGCAAAGCATTTATTGTACTCAGAGCATCAATCTTGCAACTCACACACTCAAAGGAATAACTCAAGACCAATTTATAAAAATATTTCAGATTTTGTATGAACATTTTAAGACCAAGATCATGAAAATTAGTTAAGTACTTTGCGAGATATGAATTTTAGCAGTTTAATAAAAATAGTCTTTTGTGCGTAATTAAGCACAATAAAAATCAGTGGAGGATATCTTTTAAAAATGCATTTAAAATCATACTATTGCAGGTTGGTCGAGGCCATTGGTGAGCACACTGTTCCAGCTGTAGAAGTTCAGGTGGCTCCTGGATCGGGCGGAGCAACTGGGAAAGGTCTCTGGAGCTGGTGCAGGGCCACTGTGGGGGGAAACCTGGAAAATAACTGCACAAGTAAGTTTAAATTAAAGGTGAATCTTGGGGGTCCTCTTGGAGTGTTGAGGTCGCAAGGGGTAGGGGACCCTTGGAACACAGCTGGATCCTCGGTGCAGGACACAGGGTGGCTGGGTGCATAGCGAGTCGGTGAGCCAGGAGCTGTGAGCAAGGATGCCCTCAGAAGCAGGAGGTAGGTTGGTTCAATGGTCAATTGCAGGACAATGGAGGCACTCTAGCAGGAGGTCCAGGTTGTTTCTGAAGTCCCTTGACTGGGGCCTCCTACTGGTCCTTTTACACTCCCGGGTCAGCTGTTTTTTGGGATGTCCGAAGCTAGGTGACCAAAATACTGTGTATTGGTATGATTCAGCCACTGGAGACTACAGTGCCACCAAGCTTGGTTCACTGGCAGGGTTTGACCATCCAGTTGTCGGTGTAAAGTTTGATTAGGCTGCAGTGTCTGGTTCTGTAGTTAGCATCTGGTCAGTTAAGTGGACCTCAATGGATTGTTGGTTCCTTGTGGATTTAGAGCGGTACCTCCACTATGGAGGGAGTTATCTGGTGATTAGTGAAGCATCTGGGGTTCTTTAGAGTTTTCCAGTTGTTCAGCAGCTCCTCAGCAGTGATTGTCGGGTCCTGGGTGCAACAGGCAGAGTTTGGTGCCTTTTCTTAGTGCAGCTGGCCCACACTTTTTCTGCCTTGGATCTTCTTGGTGCTGGCCTTCTTCTGTCCGTCAAATCTGATTTCTTGGTCTAGAGATGACCACTAAATACTGTATTTAGTGGGTGTTTTAGGGGGAACCTGGTAGTGACCAATGGGTCATCTACGTTAGGGAGCTACACCCACTATGGGACCACTTCCTGTGGGCAGAGGTCTCTTTCATACACCTGACTGGCTATTTCCTTCCATCTAAGATGGAGAAAAATGAAAAGGAGAGTTCACCTTGCATGCAACACCTTAGGGGTGATGAAAGGAAGGTAAGGCCACTCCTCCTGTCCCTTGTTTGAGCTTCCTGCCATTGCTCCTGCCAAAAATGAGAGTTTACTTTGGGGGAAGCCATCTGCTGCTAGCAGCAGGCCTAGAGGTCGAGTTTCAAAGGCAGTAAGCCCTTTGAAGCTCAACAATAGGGCTGTGCACATTCCTGAGAGAAGGGGTGTTAGCAGGAAGGGCTTTGTTCTGCATCCCAGAGAGAAGGATCTCTCACCCCAGGGGTGCAGATTTGTGTCTGGTGTGGTGGTGACAGGCTGGTCAGGACCAGTCAGCAACCATGCCTGGGTAGTTAGCCTTTGCAGCGGGCACCTCTAAGGTGACCCCTGGGTACATTTGGTAATAAATCGAACACTGGTGACAGTTGGGATTCATTATTCTGAGTTGCTTAATACCAAACAACCCAGGGTTCAGAGTGGTCATCATGCAGCTGTGAAAGTCATATTGGCCAGTGCCAGCACATGTATTAAAATGGCTACTCTGCTAACTCACTATGTCCCAGCTTGGGCAAGGACACAAGAGGGCATGTTGCTCATGCAGCTATGCCCTCACATACAGTATAGTGCACCCTGCCTTAGGGCTGCAAGGCATGCCAGAGGGGTGTCTTACCTATAGTGTATGCAATGTATGGTAGACAGGGCACGCAGACAGTGTGTCATGTTGAGTTTGTGTTTTAAGTTTTCATCAGAGCACTCAGTATGTAATGGCAGTGATGGGTGCATCTGGATGCATGACCCTAGAGGGTGGCACAATCAGTGAATCTGCCCTCAGGGACCTACGCTTAGTACCCCATGCCCTGGGTACCTAAATACCATTTACTAGCGACTTACAGTGGCAGCTAAAGGTGTTGCCAGTTGTGCCAATGCATCACAACATTTTAGGGAAAGAGCTCTGACCCAGGGAAACCTGGTTAGCAGGGGCCAAGGGCACTAATAACTTCTAGGCTACATCACATACCATAGCAAAAAGTGGGGGCTAACCATGTCAAAAATAGGCCTTTTCTCACAACACACAAACATGCAGACATCACACACCCTATCACCACCACAACCACAAGCATACCTACAGACACCACAGCCACCAAGACACAAACATCCACACTCACCAGCAGCACATTAGACGTGTGCATAGAACTCCACTCCATCTGTAGAGTTTGTGGAATTTGGGCACTCAGTGCTATGTGAAGTAACGCGGAGTTCACAAATTCTGCAATCAGGTGTGGAGAGGATTTAGTTTGCACTCGCAAGATTGGGTTTTGGCACTCTCTTGCGAGCGTGACAATTCTCCTGGGCCACTAGCGAGCACGTGCAAGACCTCGAGGTCTCCTGGATATACGTTTGGATTTAAGGACTTTGTTTTTATGAAATCATCACACAAGTACATTTTAAAACTATATTGAATAAGAGTGTTGCTGTTTGCTTGTTTGGACATGCACCAGTGTTTCTTTGTACTTTGATTTGATTTATAAATGTATAGTGGTGGAGGGTGGACTGGAGTTTAAGTATGGGCTTAGTTATTATTTATATAGTATTTCATTGATTTTTCACCTTTTGTAAAGGAAAATTGTTGCACAACTGAGTACCTTTTCTACATGTTTCCATTTGCAATATTATTTTACATGTCCCTTGCCATAGGCTGCATGTGTTCTTTGTTCTCCATGCTTCCTCCTTGCTCCTTGTTGTTGTTGTTTGATCATGTGCTGGCAGTCATTTTGTGCATGCAGCCTGTGTCCCTTTCCCATAGGCTTGCATGTGTTCTTTATTTGCCATGCCTCTTTGCTCCTTGTTGTTGTTGTTTGATCATGTGGCTAGCTGGCAGCCATTTTGTCCATGCAGCCAGTGTCCCTTGCCATAAGCTTGCATGTTGTCTTTGTTCTCCATGCTTCCTCCTTGCTCCTTGTCGCTGCTGTTTGACCATGTGGCTGGCTGGCAGCCATTTTGTGCGTACACTGTGCAGCAGGTGTGTCTATGAGTTGACATAGGCTTACATAGAAACATTGTTAGTTATTGATCATTTGTTTTTAAAGTTTCTATTTAAAAAAAAAATCTGTTTTATTTTTTACATTTCCATTTTTAATTGTAATTTAATTTTAACGCCATTTTTATGTCTTTTTTAATTTACTTTTTTATTTTAATGTTTCTATTTTAGTTTTTTAATATTTATTTTTACGTTTTTACTTTTCATGTTTCATATTTTTTAAATTAATTTACATATTATTTTTTTTATTTTTTATTTTTTTTATTTATTTACTTTTTTAATAGTTATTTTTATTTTTAATTTTAAGTTTTTTTTATATTCTAACTTTTTTTGGATCGTTTTGTACTTGTCTTTTTATTTTTATTTCATTCTGCATTTTGCTTTGATCCATCCATCCAATCCATTCCATTCCTCCTTCCATCCATTCACCAAAGCAATTCCCCAGGACCACCTTGCCGCCATAGGATATTTTATTTAAAAGATTAGAACATTTACCCAAGCCTCTCTCTCTGACTACCCTAGGTGTCTCCTAAGACAAATATATATAAAGCAAAGAGCTAGATCTGCCTGTTTTGAAATGTCATTTTTTATGGTGTGGTGGGGTAGTTTGCCTTTACAATAAATACAAGGAATATTACATAAGTAATCAACCAGACTAAGATTGCATTTCGCTGTACTATTTTCAACCTGCTGCAACAATGGCATGCCACATTTCAGTAATTACATGTTTTTCTTGCTTGGTTGTTTTTAGGTGTACAAGAAAAGAGACCCCACAACACCCGCAGTAATGCCAAAGAGAAGGCCCTACAGTTACTTCGGATCACAGGCACTAAACTCTTTTGCTTGTGCATCTCAGTGCCACCGCTAACCTATAGCAAGTTAAGAATGCGCCAAAGAAAGCTGCTCCCAAGAAAGTGGTCAGTGAGAAGAAGCAACTTTACGCCAGTGGCGTGCCAGCCGCAATCTTTTTCGGGAGATGTGAGCCTGCTGCCACTCCGGCCTCCGGAGGGGGAACCTGGGAGCACCCCTGCATCAAGAACAGAACCACCCCAACACCAAGACAATGTCTGTCAGTGAGGCAGCCACTGGAATCATGGTGAACCCAACGAGCAGTGAAGTTGAATTGGATTTGTCATTTCACAAAGTATGAACTCAATTGGTTCCGAAAACAGAGCAAAGTGGACAGCAGCTAAATCTTCCTAAAGTTGGAGCAGAACAGGAGGTCAAGCTTTCTGTCAAGCAAGAACCTCGTCTTTTAGGATCAAGGGCTCCCAGATCTCCAGAAAAAGGAAGGGTACTACTCCACCATCTTCTACAGACACCTCTTCTGATGTCGATGATAGGGAAATTGAGTGGAACCCGACAGAGTCCAGGAGATGCCAGGAGAGGCAAGGGAAAAGAAAAGTTCCAGAAAGTCTAAGAATCATGGAAGGGAGTGATGTTGAGAAGGATGACAATGACACAGTCATTGTAGAAGCTGACACAGAGGAGCTTGACATTACTAACCAACCTGCTCCGAGGGATGTGGCACAGACAGCTCCTAAATGTTAAGGCCCCAGCAGAAACCTGCACCAGCCCCTACCCCAGTACAAGTATGCACTGTAGAGAGGCAATTGACACTCCCATGAACACCTACATCCAGTTCTTCTTCAGGCATTGGCAGAGGCCCAATAAGAAAGTACTCTTCCCCAGTTTGGGACTTTTTTACAATTAGCAAACAGGAGAAGAATTTTGCCAACTTCTCCATTTGCCACACAAGTGTTCGTCGAGGTAAGCCTGGATCACATTATGGTACCGGAGGCCAGATGACCCATATGAAAAAACATCATGCAATGTTGTGATGAGGGTGAGGAGAGCCAGGAAATATCAGCACCAAATTCACCTGCCTCAGCAACCTCACAATGGCCCAGGAAGACTCAGAGTCAGATGGAGACACCACAGCATACGGTGACACAATGCATATTGAGTCTACTACCACCTACATCTGAAAAGTCGTCTGTGTCAGTGGCCCCACAATTGAAGAAAATCCAGACTACAATTACAGGCATGTTTAGGCAGGAGGGGCCATATGATCACAACCACACAATGGCATGTTTGTACAATGGCAAGCTGGAAAAAATTATATAACTGGACTTCCTCCCTTTTTTGTGGAAGTGGGATTCTTAGAGTTTGTGGCAGCCCTCTACCCAAAATGGAAGGTTCCAAGCCAGACCTATTTTGCCAGAGTTGCTGTACCAGCACTGCATCATGATGTGCTGCAATTGGTTGGACAATCTTTGCAGCAAAGTATTGTTGACACTATACACCTGACAACAGACATGTGCACCAGTTGCCAGGTGACTGATTACGTGTTCATCACTGCACAGTGGATCTCTTTTCTGGTGGTAAAACAAAAGCTATTTATAGGTCTTGGCCCTGAAAATGTTTTTAAGAGCATTCAGCGGCATGCAACAGTAGCCATGTTTTCCCTAGAGAAGTCACACACAGCTACAAACATCTTGGAAGAATTTATTAACATGGTGTCTGAATGGCTGTGACCCAGAGGTCTTCGAGTTGGATTTGTTGCCATGGACAATGGCAGTAACATAGTCAAAACCGTGGCAGACGGTGGCTATTTCAGGGTCCTGTGTTTGGCACAGTTTATCAACCTGGGTGTGCAAGACTTTCTGAAAAAAGAAGACATAGGGGGTCATTCTGACCTGGCGGTAGACTACCGCCAGGCCAACGACCGCGGATGCACCGCCAACAGGCTGGCGGTGCATCCATGGGCATTCTGACCGCGGCGGTACCGCGGCGGTCAGAAACGGAAAACCGGCAGTGTCCCGCCGGTTTCCCGCTGCCCTGGGGAATCCTCCATGGTGGCGCTGCAGGCAGCGCCGCCATGGGGATTCCGACCCCCGTACCGCCAGCCTGGCTCTGGCGGTTCTGACCGCCAGAACCTGGATGGCGGTAATGGGTGTCGCGGGGCCACTGGCATGGGCACTGCAGGGGCCTCCTAACAGGGCCCCACCAAGATTTTCAGTGTGTGCCAAGCAGACACTGAAAATCGCGACGGGTGCAACTGCACCCGTCGCACCCCTTACACTCCGCCAGCTCCATTCGGAGCCGGCATCCTCATGGAAGGGGGTTTCCCGCTGGGCTGGCGGGCGGCCTTCTGGCGGTCGCCCGCCAGCCTAGCGGGAAAATCAGAATTACCGCGGCGGTCTTTTGACCGCGCAGCGGTCTTCTGACGGCGGTACTTTAGTCAGAATGAGACCCATAGTCAGCAACATAATGACAACCTACAGACGCATCTGCTCTCATTTCAGCCATTCTTTTAATGCCCAGAAACAGTTCCGGATTATTCAGTGTCATAACAGAGACCAGTTAAAGCCCTGATAAAAGAGGTGCCAACACACTGGAACTCAACCTATCATATATTGCAACGTCTGTTTGAGCAGTACAGACAGATTAATAACTATATAATTGAAAGAGGAGATAATGCAATTGGGAGAGTTGTGACCATGGATGCAAAAAATGGAGCCTAGTCAAATTCCTCACGGAGATGCTGCTCCTTTTTGAGGTTTTGACACGGAAAGTCAGCAAAGAGGACAATACAATGGGCTAAGCTTTCCTGTTATTGCATCTGCTACAGGAAAGATGGTGTCTGAAAGGTTTGCATTCAGGGGTGCAAACGAATACCCAGAAGCGCATGCCTTAGTTACTAGCCTAAGCTATCATTTGACTTTTAATGCAAGGCTGCAAAATTACATAATCTCATCCAAAGAGTACATCTGTGCCAGCCTGCTTGATCCACGCTACAAAAATATTCTTCCTGCTATCATTCCTTTTTCTGAAGGGGATGTTTGACAATACAAGAGGTGGATTGTTGATCCAGTAGGAGAACTGGAAGAAGAACAACTGGAATTTGGCGTCCCACTCCACATTTCTGGGGTGCCACCTTCAACTTCTAGAGAGGGCAGTCTTGTCTCACAGCTGCCAACCCCACCAACAAGAAAGCCAGTGACATCAGCAACAGAAGAATCAGACCCAAGTGTCAGGTCTTAAGTCCAGTGCAGAGGTGAGGAAAACAGTGGCTGAACAGGTGGCAGCACCAATGACCATTCAGAAGATGTTCCAGGAGTATCGGATGACCTGAAAGAGGTGTATGTGGATCAAAACCCATTGGTGCATTGGTGTGGCAAGATGTGCCATTTATCAGAGCTCAGCAGGCTGGCAATGAAGTTTCTTGCTTGTCCTGTAGCCAGTGTGTCTACTGAATGTGTGTTCAGTGCAGCTGGTGCAGTTGTTACACTTAGAAGGACCAGTCTCTCTCCTCAAAACATGTGGAGATTGACCATTATCATAATGAACCAGCATTTCATACCATCTGATTACACCATTTCTGAAACACCACAGGAGAAGGAAGAGGATTATTGGTCCGAATCAAGTGTGTAGGCTGATCAACTTCTGGGTGAACCACCAGAGTCTGAGGATTAACTCTATTTCCCGGATTGAGTATGCCGGTGCCACCACAGAACTTTTTCATTATTTCTCGTTCAGCTCCTTTTTCTCTTTCTTTGTTTTAAAAATCAATGCTAGTGCAACATTATGTTTGTGTCAGATTTATGCTGCCCCACCATTGATTTTATAGCAACACACAAGCCCTGGTTGGAGTTGGATCCATGTGTAGTGAAGAAGCCCCCACATACCCTTCAGGACATTGGAGATGCTGCCATTGCCTATCCCGTACATCACCTTGCAGGGCTGCCCTAGATGATCATTGATTAAAGGACTGCTAGTGCCAATGTCTACTTCCAATGTGTGGATGCCATCAAAGAGGAGATATTTTGTTCAAACACTGTGCTTGGATTGGAAAAGGTAACTAAGTCCCAGATTTATATTTTGTGATGCAAACCTGCGTTATTGCAGGTTTGCGTAAAAAAGCATTCCTGGATGCCAGGCAGGCGTCATATTTAAGAAATTACGCTAGCTGGCGGTACGGCCCAGTTAGCGTAAAAATAAATGATGCTAACCGGGTGGGGGAGGCATAGGGGAAACAGGAGGTTGTGCGTCAAAGAATGGCTCTAGTCAGGTTAAAGTCAAAAAAATTCCTCTAATCTGACTAGTGTCATTGTTTTGACGCCCAACCCCCCTGGACTTAAGTCCCCTGGGCATGGCCATTGGGCACAGTGCCATGTAGGGGGGGCCCAGGTTAGGCCCCCCGTAGCACTGTGAATGAAAAACAAAAAATACCTACCTGGACTTTCCTGGGATGGGTCCACCCATCCTTAGGTCTCCTCCAGGTGAGGGTGGGTGTGGGCGTCTCTGGGGGCAGGGAGGGCACCTGTGGGCTGCTTCCATGGTCTCTGACCATGGAAATGAGCCCACAGGTCCCCTAACGCCTGCCCTGACCCAGGCGTAAAATAATGGCGCTAAGAAAGCTTAGTGCCATTTTTTAAGGCCCTCCTCCCGTGCGTGATTTTTGCATGGGATGATAAATAAGGCGCCAAGGCCTTAGAGTCATTTTTTGCCCGGGAGCGCCTACCTTGCATCTCATTGACGCAAGGTAGTTTTCCACAGCCAAAAAATGACGTTAATTCCAATATTTTGACACTAGACAGGTGTAGCGTCAAAATATAAATATGGAGTTAAATTTGCCCCAGATTTGTGTAAAAAAAATGACGCAAATCCGGCACAAACAGAGTATAAATATGCCCCTCAGTGTCTAACTATTGCACCAAAGAGGGGTGAGATATTGATTGTGATTGTGAAATTGTGAGTGATAAATGATTTATGTGGTGGCTGACAGTAAGGGAGCAAGTTCAACAAAACTGCAAGCTGATGGGTGATCATTTTTTCCTGAAAGTGAATGGCCTTTCAAAAGTAGTGAAATTTACTTGCAGGGCCAACTCCTTTTTTCTGGGTCCAGCCACTTCACTTACGAAACACAAATCTGCACAAAAAAGATTCCAGTTCTGTTTCTCTATTTGTTTTTCAACAGCAGTGCATTTTACAAGTCTATTTTGCTCAGTTTGGGGCTGGGATGGAGTTACTCTGAATCTGGAGGAGGAAGATGGAAGGACTTAGGGCAGGACTACCTCAACAGCTAGAAAGAAGAAAGTTTTCAACTTAAAAGAGAACCCATGATGATGACGAAGACTCTGAGGCCTAGTACTCACTCAGCTCTGTGAACTGGAGAGAGGTGCATTGATTTAGAAATGCTGCTGAATATGTGGTTGCTGCATTACTAATTTATACGTGAAACTCCTCTTATGTTCTTGCTCTGCCTCTGAGTCTTCTTGGTACACTCTTGAGTCCTCCTGACTCCTTATGAAGATTACCTTGCTTCCTATTGTCCTTTTCCTTTACTCTATAATACAGTTACTATTTCTTTCCATACACAGGCCTTCTTCTAGTCCTCTACTGCACAAACCAAATTTGCAAAGCTCAAGACTCCAGCTTACCTATCGGACAGATTCAGACTGGCACCAGAGTCACTGACATGCCAAGAAGAATGGAGATACATCACTCAATTTGTCAATACAGCATAATTTTCCTTTTAACAATCATAATTTTTGGAACTGAGTGGGTTACATTCAATCTTCCATATTACAAAATGAGAAGATATACCACTTAGGATATACTATCTGGAGTCTCTCTTGGGCAGAAGGACTGGTTCCAATTAAATTACTGACATATGTCATACTTTCTTACTTTTCCCTTTGTCTTCTTCCACAACAGACTGATGATGGTGTGCTAATCAGCAGCCCAATAAATATTGTTGTGGTTTCTTTTGTGTAGTGTTTGTCTTTGTCACACCTCCCCCCCCCAAACGGTTTTCACAACCATTTATTGAGCCCCTAACCCTCTTCCCCCAGGCTGCTTGATTTATTGAGGTGTGACCTAATTTTACACCATAAATGAGTCACACACTTGCTGGGTCGGATGTGATGAAAGCAAGTAAGTAACACCAACTCAATGCATGACCTTCAGCCTTCTATTCCACACCGGCCCCATGAACATCTTCATTCATGCCTTGTGTGCGTGTTCCGTAAATGCTTAACCTGGTCCAAATACTCTTGAGTCTGAGCCCGCTTCTGACTCCATGATCCAATTTCCTAAGCTTAGTTTTATTATGCTATAGCTCCCCGCCATAGCTCAGAAGAATTTGATATCCCTATATTTTATTATCATATCAGGTCTTCTTATTTGTTGTATGTCAATACTGTCATTGTGGCAGTCTGGTCTCGGTCTTCCTACAGTTATGATATATGATGATGACCCACTAACTCTCTATTTTCTTTCAATCAAGATGACAGTGATGGATAACCCTTTGATTTATCCTGTGGTTGGAATTCACATAGGTGGAAGTGGTACTTTCTGTTAAGTTCTGCCTTCCCTGTTAGCATGCTAGCCTGCTACTACTACCTATCTGCCACCTCCCCTAAGATACCATCTTTGGAAAATTCCTGCAGTACGAAGAAGACTCCTTTACCTCATCTATTCAGGTAGGAGAAGTACTATGGATTGAAGTGAACTTGTTTAGTTATTATTTAACTCCTACAGAAGAAGATGGTGTCTGTGTGTACCGGGTTTTTGTAGGCAAAATAAGCAAGGGCAATCATCACCTAGTGGCCAATAATAGTTGCAGAGGGTACTAGAGAAAGGGTCTACTTAATGACATACACTTTTTTAGCAGAGTAAAAATAACAGGCTACACTAAAAGACAGCAGTGCAAACTATATGCAAAAAACACCAACTTAAAGATTTGAGACTCAAATGAAGTAAAAAAAAAGTAATATCCCCTTTATTCTTTGCAAATATAAAACCCTCCCTCTCCATCCACAACAGTCCCACACCTATCCCTGAACAAATATAGCCCTTTCCCCAAAAAGCCCAATGAAAAGTCCAAACTTAAAGTCCATCCCAACTCCAACCCCACCCTGTCCACCCACAAGCCCCAACCACGAAAACTAAGAGTTTTTAAAAAGGGCTTAAAAAAGGACACTGTCTATATGGGTCCAGAGCTGGTCGATGCCCTGCCTTATCCTGGCAAGCCGCTCTCCATACAATCTATCCCATGCAGGACGTGTCTCTGAAATGCCCTAATGGAGCGGGAGGGTGCAGTAGAAGGTGCAGTCAGAGACCCTGCTGGTGGCGGCGATATAGTGGCTAGAAGGCTTAGGGCTGGCGTGCTCTTCTGCTGGGTCAGAGGCAGCTGTTTCGACCTCTTCCTCCTTCCGGATCACCAGGCGCTGGTACTCAGCCTGAATGTTTCCCAGCCTCTGCTGCCGCAGATGGGCCTCTTTCTCCTGCCTAGTTGGTGACGGTCGTCGGGCAGGACTAGCTATATCAAGAAAAAGGAGAATAACTAAAGGTAAATTGTAAACAATGGTCTGAACAAACACTTGTTCAAATGATAGATAGTGGGTGGCACAGTAGCACTCTATTGCGGGCTCCCTAGCGACAATGGAATTTGATGTGATTATTATTTATGATTAGGAGAGTCACAGGGCCAATATTTTATTTGTTTACCTACAGATGCCTCACATCAGAAGCACTAACTGTCTGGTAGAAAAGAATTAAGGCAAAATAAGACCAGATTAAAAAGCTGGTGATTTAATTTTTTCTTTTAAAGGCTATTCTAGTAGCTAATTAGACACATTTAGTGGAAAAATAAAAAATAATTACCTCTCATTATGATGAGTAAGGCATTATGCACTATGGATTACAAGTTGTTGTGCCAAATTATTGGAGGCATGCTTGCCAGTGCTTCAAGTATGCTCGGGCAGCTGTAGCTGACAATAATCTATCTTTACTTTTAATGGCCCTGCTCTTCCCCATATGCCTTTCACTTAGTTTAGTTTCTACTGTGACTCCAAAGAGGCAAATGAATAAAAAGATACATCACACATGTCATGTATAAAATGTGGATATATTTTCCTGTCTGCTGTAAGTAGATGGGGGGGGGCGATGCACTGACCTACAGGGAAAGGAATGGGATATATAGGTGGTATTTGGCACGTTCATCACAGAGTATCCCCTACGCCAAACTTGAAATCAAATGGGGCCGTACTAGTCCCACTTTACTCACTGGTCTTGCTCATCATCACAAATTCTTTCCAACAAATTGATTCACTGAGCAGTAAGGAAAGTAAAGAAACTTGACTTACTCTACTGCAGAGTAAGGTAGGTGGATTAGGCAGGTAGGTAGAACTTTCGCTATAGAAGAATAGAGTTGCATCACAGAGTTATCTACAAAAGAAGAGCTCCCTTCTTTATTCATCCAAGAAATTATTCAGTTGTCCTTTCATTCTTCTCCATAGTCACCATGATTTAAACTTTACATTCTCTCATCCAGTCTTCTTTCTACCCAAATTCACAATCCTTTATCCATCTACTCAGTATTCACAATATCCACCCTTTCCTTCACTCATCCTTTCACCCATCCATCTATTTACCCAGTACCAATACTCACCCACGCATCCTTTTTCATCCACCCACACATCCTTTCCTTTCACTCTTTTCACCCATCCTTTTCTTTTAACCTTTTGTTATTTCCCGTTCCCATTAAGCCATCATTTTTAGCATACAATATGTGTGCTTTTGTTTAGTTGCAGATAGAAGAGGCCATAAGTAACCCAACCACCGCTGCAGCTGTAATGCCCTTGTAGCTAGTGAGTAACAGCAATTGTCAAGAAAGCAATTTGACTTAACAGCGCCCATCGCTGCCGCTGCGTCTCCCCCTGCTCCACCTCCTCCTGCACCATTGGAATTTGAGCCGGCTCCTCCTACTCCACTGGCAGATGGTGTGGCTATAAAAAAAAGCAGTATACAGTTTTTAGATGACAGATCCCATTCTTAATTTTTACATCAAAAAGACGCAACCACAGTCGTTACGGTTCGGTTACCACTGCAGTATATTCTGTTAAAAATATCACTCTGGGAATTTTGTTGGAATGTAGAAAAGCCAGGTAGACAAGCCACCCAAAAGCTTCACGTAATAGAGGGGCAGGACTACAGCCTATGATTGATGATGACTCAGCATCATTGAATAGCAACAAAGGGGTGGATTACAAAATGATCAATGAAAGGCAGAAAAAATAATGAAAAAAAGATAATGAAGGGATTACAGGAATTATTTACTAAAACTTGGATAGGGGAGTTGGAAATAAATTGAGACAGTATAGAAAAAGTAAACAAGGCAAAATTAAAGGTAGTATAAAAGTGAGGAGAAGTAAAAGTTAGGGAAATAATAATGATAATATTAAATAATAGGACTTACTGGGATGAGCAGAGCCATCAGCATCAACGCTGGTGGTAGGTGCCTACCCAGCTCCTGCCCGACCCCCCAGAGCAGTGCCTTCTTGCTGCCCTTGGGCACTGATATAAGATTAGAAAGAACATTTAAAAAATGTATTAGTGGTACTGTTAATATCCACAAAATTATTATATACCAGACAAATGCAATAACATTTTACTTAAGTCAGATCACCTATGGTACAATACTAATATGATCAACTATCGTTGAGTTGACTATACTTTTAAAATCCCTATTCCAAATTTTGTTAAGAAAATATACATTTAGAACTAATCCATTGCAGTGAATGATCTTTCATTCTATTCTAATTTCTCAAGCCCCTTGATGGACCAACTCAGTCTCCCTTTTTGCAATTCATGCATACTCGCATCAATGTGAAATTGCTTTGGACTATACGCGCTACATGAAGTCACAGAGAACGCTAACTCACTGATGTCACTAATTCACTAGGGAGTTAGGAGGAGGATAGAGGGGTCTGCGTTGCAATGGCTTCTTATATAATCAGCCAAAGTGAGTGCCTTCTCACAAATATAAAAATCAATGATGTAGCACCAAGCACCTGGCCTGCTCTAACTGGAACACATAATAAACAATAATCTAGCGTGAACTAAATGTAACTTACCTGTGAGTTGAAGCTGCATGTTATTTGGAAAAAAGTTAGCATTGTAGAACACAAGCACAATAAAAATATAGGTGGTCATTACAACATTGGCGGTAAAAGCTGCTTACCGCCGTGCAGAAGACCGCCAACATACCGCCTCAGCTGTGGAATTCCGCCACAGCTATTATGACACCACATCGTGAAATCCGACAAAATTCAGACACCCACACAAGTCCGCCACACCAAAGGTCAGTGATAAACTGGCGAAAAAAAAAACTCCACCGTCACGCCAACAGAAATATGAACCCACTATTACGAACCACAAATCCACGCAGCGGTCTTTCAACCGCGGTATTCCATTGGCGGTACACACTGCCACGCTCAAAATACACACACACATACAAAACACCGCCACATTGGACAATTCCAAATACACACACCTGAGACACATACACACACCACTCCCACACACCCATTACAATATAAAACACACACGCACATCACCCACAAACCCCTACGACCACTATTACAGAGAGAAGTCAAGAGAGAGACACCACCATCCACAAACTAGCAGCCACAGGCACTCAACACCATCACCCACACAACTTCCACGCACAAAACACCACACACCACTACATATCACCACAACTATCACCATACACACCACCCCACACATCACCTACACCACCCCATGGCACGGCAAAGACACCTCAGGTTCTCGGAGGAGAAGCTCAGGGTCATGGTGGAGGAAATCGTCCAGGTAGAGCCACAGCTATCTGGAGCACAGGTGCAGCACACCTCAATTGCAAGGAAGATGGAGCTATGGAGAAGAATAGTCAACAGGGTCAATGCTGTGGGACAACACCCAAGAAATCGGGACGACATCAGGAAGAGGTGGAACGACCTACGGGGGAAGGTGTGTTCCGTGGTCTCAAGACACCACTTGGAGGTTCATCGGACTGGCGGTGGACCCCCACCTCCTCCCCCACAACTAACAACATGGGAGGAGCAGGTCTTGGCGATTCTGCATCCTGAGGGCCTTGCAGGAGTTGGTGGAGGAATGGACTCTGGTAAGTCAAACCTTTACTAATATATCCCCCACCCTTCCTGCATGCCATCACACACTCCTACCCGTACCCTCACCCTCAGTACTCCACCAACTCACATATACCCCACTATCACAAACCACCCATCCCAACACCAAGCCCTGCATGCAACCTCAACACATGGACACCCAGCACTAAAGCATGCCCACTTCCCATACCCATACAACCCCCTAAACCATCATCACACAAGTCCCCACACAGGAATGCCAGCACTGGGGTACACCGGTCACCCACCCATTGCCCACCATGACACACACAGATGCAATAATTAAGCTTTTACACCCCTGCAGGACCACTACCCAACATCACCAGACACGAGGGTCCAGACATCTCCACCCCACCCACAGAAGAGGCCCACAGTGATGACAGCAGCTCTGTCCAACTGGATCTAGATGACCAGCCCGGACCATCGTGGGCCTCGGGACAGTCGGTTCCCCTCGCACAGGCACAGGCCACCACAGACCTTCCACCCTCTGGTAACACCAGCACAGCACCCACCCAGCGGGCCCATACCTCCATACTCAGGACACGTCAATCAGCTGTGTGTCTACCACTACAGGGAACCCAGGATAACCCACCACCCCAACAACAACAGGGACCTGGGGGCAGTGGCAGTGGGCACACGGTCCAGGGGACGGAGGCCCAGGAACACTGGGGAACTGGGAGGGCTGCTGTGCGACAGGGGGCGGACAGGGCAAGTGAACCCACTCTCCACGAGGCCCTCTCCTCCATCATGGGAGCATAGCACCACTCCCAGGAAACAATGGCAACGGTCCTGGCCAAGTTTCAGGAGACCCAGCGCATGCAGGAGGAACTCAGAACCATCAGCTCCGCCCTGGGCACCATCGTAGGGGTGCTGAAGGAACTACTTAACACCAGGAGGGACACTGTGGCACTCCAAGGGGTCCCTGACACTAGCATGGACGATGAACTGTCCACCACCTCCTCCGGCGCTAGTGGACAGGAGGCACCGCCACAGGACCACCACACCAGCACCCCACCCCCTGCAGATGGAGAACCACTCTGCAAGCGGTCCCTGAGATCCAGGAACAAGACAGACCACAATGCCAAGACCCCCGCAAAGAAATGAGACCACCCTGATTGTCAACCCACTGTCCCACTTTGTCACCCTGTCCATATTGGAACTGCCCCAGCTCCACTTCCTATGCCCATATGGGCAATGCACCTATGAGACAAATAGACTAGACATGGACACTCCTCCGCCATCACCCCTCACCATTTAACTTCCCCCTCCAATATTTTGCATTTAAATAAACACACCTAAAGCACCAAGATCTGGAGTCTGTCTGTGATTTTGAAATAGTGTATTTGCAATTACAGTGACAAAATGTCCAGGAATTAGTAATGTCAACATACCTATGTCACACAGCTCTAGTCCATGAGGAATCTAAGCAGATGACACAGGTTGGGACCCACACCTGTGAAACCGTAAGGGAAAGTGACAACTCAGTGACCATACACTGGGTGAAATCGACAGACACGAGAGAGGTAGAAGTGTAAAAGTACTTGTAGTAGGCAGGAATGTATTCTCACCTGTGTTTCACTGGAAATATTGCTGGATGACTGAGTCCCTGTTGTCAATGTTGTGTTCCTCTGCTTCCTCCTCATCACTGTCCACAGGCTCCACAGCTGCCACAACACCGCCATCTGGACCATCCTCCTGCAGAAAAGGCACCTGTCATCGCAAAGCCAAATTATGAAGCATACAGCAGGCCACGATGATCTGACACACCTTCTTTGGTGAGTAGAATAGGGATCCACCTGTCATATGGAGGCACCTGAACATGGCCTTCAGGAGGCCGAAGGTGCGTTCGATCACCCTCCTAGTCCGCCCATGGGCCTCATTGTAGCGTTCCTCTCCCCTGGTCCTGGGATTCCTCACTGGGGTCAGTAGCCATGACAGGTTGGGGTAACCAGAGTCCCCTAATAGCCACACCCGGTGCCTCTGGAGTAGACCCATCACATAAGGGATGCTGCTATTCCACAGGATGTAGGCGTCATGCACTGAGCCAGGGAACATGGCATTCACATGGGAGATGCACTGGTCTGCCAAACATACCATCTGTACATTCATAGAATGATAACTCTTCTGGTTTCTGTACACCTGTTCACTCCTGTGGGGGGGTGGACCAAAGCCACATGGGTCCCACCAAGGGCACCTATGATGTTGGGGATATGTCCAAGGGCATAAAAGTCACCTTTCACAGTAGGCAAATCCTCCACCTGAGGGAAAACGATGTAGCTCCGCATGTGTTTCAGAAGGGCAGACAACACTCTGGACAACACGTTGGAAAACATTGACTGGGACATCCCTGATGCTATGGCCACTGTTGTTTGAAATGACCCAATTGCAAGGAAATGGAGCACTAATAGCACCTGCACTTGAGGGGGATTCCTGTGGGATGGCGGATTGCTGACATCAGGTCTGCCTCCAACTGGCTACACAGTTCCTGGATTGTGGCACGGTCAAACCTGTAGGTGATGATCAAATGTCTTTCCTCCATTGTCGACAGGTCCACCAGCGGTCGGTACACCGGAGGATTCCGCCATCTCCTCACATGTCCCAGCGGACGGTGCCTATGAAGGACAACAGCGAGCACAGAGTCAAACAACTCAGAGGTATGTACCCACAGTATGCACAGAACACCAATCATACACAAAATGTGGCCTGTATGTGTGTTGAGACTAGGCCTAGGTATGTGTGACGCAGTTGGTAATTAGGCCATGTGGACCCCTGAAATGGCGGCTGCCTGACCTCTAAAGCGGGACAATGGGATGTGAGGTAACAGCGCTGGCGTTGTACACCGTCGCGGTAGGCAGGCGAGGACCGCAGCGCAATGCTGCATTGGTTAACATTGTACCCTATGGGTACCAGGAGCCAATGACGATGTACGCCGGCGGTGATGGTACGCACCGCCGCAGACATGACCGCCGCGGACGTGACCGCCATTTTCTAACTGTTTAATCACTCGATACCTGATCTTCGACAGGAGAGGACCTACACTGCAAGTGCTGCTGTGACCTCGATCTGGAAGAGACAATGGCTCGGGCGTCTGGGGAAAGGGCCCCTGCCTTCACTGCAGAGGAGTTGGAGAAGCTCGTCGAGGGGGTCCTCCCCCAGTACACGCTACTCTACGGTCCTCAAGACCAACATGTAAGTACACAGGGAGCATGTTGTATGGGCTATGCCTGTGTGGAGAGGGCTGTTTGTAAGAAGGAAGGGGGCAGAGTTCTGAGTGCATGAAAGACGGTGAATGCATGTGCCACCTGGCAAGGGTAGGGATGGGGACCACTCACTTTGATGGTGCAGTTGTTAATGACTTCTCTTCTTCCCCTGTAAATTTCATGTAGGTCAGCGCCCACCAGAAGAAGGATATTTGGGGTGTCATTGCAAAGGACGTCCGGACCCTGGGGTCCACCACAGACGGAGCACCCACAGCCGGAAGAGATGGGAGGACATTCGCCACTGGAGCAAGAAGATGGCGGAGGCTCAGCTGGGGATGGCCTCCCAACGTGGGAGGGGTTCCCGTCGAACCATGACCCCCCTGATGTTCCGGATCCTGGCGGCGGCCTACCCTGAGTTGGATGGGCGCTTGAGGGCAACACAGCAGAAACAAGGGGGTGAGTACACTATCATTCAGCTGACTTTGCGCGCAGTGAAGGTGTCTGGGTGGGGGAGAAGGGATGT
This sequence comes from Pleurodeles waltl, assembly GCF_031143425.1. Lineage (NCBI taxonomy): Eukaryota > Metazoa > Chordata > Amphibia > Caudata > Salamandridae > Pleurodeles > Pleurodeles waltl. The sequence goes on from NC_090440.1 coordinate 1,767,313,303, forward strand.
GGGTTCCCCTACGCCAGGGCGAGTTCTGTAGGCTAGGCCAATTCATAAGGCATGGCCCTGTGTCCTCCCACCCCACCTCTGTAGAGTGCCAAGTACAGCTATTCATGCCCCAGGGTCTTTTATGTGTGCAGATGTCGTTCATAGCCTTGTAGACCATTTCCCAGGAATTGCACTGTAGAGCCCAACATCGCGACGTAGTGCAGGGGGCTGCTGTGTCTGTATTGTCCGCCAACGGTAGCGGTAAGCCATGCACTCAACCTGTCTTTCTACTGTTCCCCCCCTTTTTTTGCGATCCCCCTCTTCTTGTGTGCATTAGCATCATCAGGCAGAGGTAGAGTGGCACCGGAGCACGAGGGAGCTGCATCCCACATGGGCATGGAGGCCCACACTAGGGACTCAGAATACACCAGTTGGACAGATGGCGAGGGGAGCACCACGGCGGTCACAGGACCTGCAACCAGCGACACGGACTCGTCCTCCGATGGGAGCTCCCTTGTGGTGGCGGCAACATCTGTGCCCCCTACTACTACAGGTACAGCCGCCACCCCACCTACCAGCACCGCCCTCCCAGCAGCCCCTCAGCGTGTGCCCCACCTTCGCCCCAGGGCACCTCAGCCCCTGCCCCGTCACCTCTGCTTCCCTCAGTGAGGAGGCCATTGACCTCCTCAGGTCCCTCACTGTTGGGCAGTCTACCATTTTGAATGCCATCCAGGGTGTAGAAAGGGAGTTGCAACACACAAATGCATTCCTGGAGGGCATTCATTCTAGTCAGGCTGCCCTTCATCGAACCCTTCAAACTCTGGCCTCAGCACTGATGGCAGCCATTGTCCCTGTGTCTAGCCTCCCCCCTCCACCTTCCTCCACCCAGACCCAATCCCCTGTACCTCTGCCTATCCCAAGCACACCATCAGACCAGCCTGCACACACCTCACCACACAAGGGAAGCTCAGGCAAACATAAGCACCACACATCCCACAGGCACTCATGCAAGCATCACACACACACAGACACACCAACATCCACTGCCTCCACTGTGTCCCCCTCCTCCTCGTCTCCCTCCTCCCTCCCAGTCTCATCTACACACACACCTGCATGCACTACCACTACAGCCACTACGTCCCACACCAGCACACCCACCACCACACCCCGCTCACGTGCACTCACCACCCCCACTACCATTAACACGTCCCCTGTGTCCTCTCCCAGTGTGTCTGTGACGCCCCCTCCAAAGATACACAAACGCAGGCACACACCCATCCAACAGCCATCCACCTCACGACAGCCTCCAGCGCATGCACCTCCACCCAAAGCCACAAAACGTTCACCTCCTACAACCACAACCTCTTCCTCCACTCCCAAACCCCCCCCAGCTGCCCGTCCCAGTGTGTCCCAAAAACTTTTCCTGTCCCCCCTTAACCTATTTCCCACCACCCCCCCTCCAACTCATAGGTCCCGTACTAGCACCTCAGCCAAAAAATCTCCGGGACCAGTGGTGCCTCTTGTTACAGGTATGTGGAGTGCTCCGGCCACCAGGGCAGCCAGTGTGGCACGGAGCCACAGCACAGCCAATCCCCCCCCCTGTGAAGCACCAGAAGTTGGACAATGCCCGGCGGGAGAGGGGGAAGACTCCAGCCAGCCAAGCCACTCACAGGGGTCCCGGGGGGAGTGTGGACTCAGCTGTGACTCCTCCCAAGGTGGGGAAGAGGCAGAGGAAACCTGCAAAGTCTGGGAGGAGCAGCACGGCCGAGAAGACCGCCATCATCCCCGCTGGCCAGGAGGCCACCGCCAGCACCATCGTCACTGCCCAGGAAGAGGTCACCGCCAGCCCCATCTTCACTGCCCAGGAAGAGGCCACCGCCAGCCCCATCGTCACTGCCAAGGAAGATGCCAACGCCAGCCCCATCGCCACTGCCCAGGAAGAGGCCACCACCAGCCCCATCGTCACTGCCCAGGAGGGCCCCGCAAGCCACAGCCCAGTTGACCCATGAAGGACCACCAGCCACAGCCCAGCTGGGCAATGACGGACCGCCATGGCAAGCACCGCTGAACAGGTCAGAAACTGCCAACTCAAGCACCGCTGAACAGGGCAAGCACCGCTGAACAGGGCAAGCACCGCTGAACAGGTCAGAAACTGCAAACTCAAGCACCGCTGAACAGGGCAAGGACCGCTGAACAGGGCAAAGACCGCCATGGCAAGCACCGCTGAACAGGGCAAGGACCGCTGAACAGGTCAGAAACTGCCCACTCAAGCACCGCTGAACAGGGAAAGGACCGCTGACCAGGGCAAAGACCGCCATGGCAAGCACCGCTGAACAGGGCAAGCACTAGTGAACAGGTCAGAAACTGCCAACTCAAGCACTGCTGAACAGGGCAAGGACCGCTGTACAGGGCAAAGACCGCAATAGCAAGCACCGCTGAACAGGGCAAGGACCGCTGAACAGGTCAGAAACTGCCAACTCAAGCACCGCTGAACAGGGCAAGCACCGCTGAACAGTGCTAGCACCGCTGAACAGGTCAGAAACTGCCAACTCAAGCACTGCTGAACAGGGAAAGGACCGCTGACCAGGGCAAAGACCGCCATGGCAAGCACCGCTGAACAGGGCAAGCACTAGTGAACAGGTCAGAAACTGCCAACTCAAGCACTGCTGAACAGGGCAAGGACCGCTGAACAGGGCAAAGACCGCCATAGCAAGCACCGCTGAACAGGGCAAGGACCGCTGAACAGGTCAGAAACTGCCAACTCAAGCACCGCTGAACAGGGCAAGGAGCACTGAACAGGGCAAAGACCGCCATGGCAAGCACCGCTGAAAAGGGCAAGCACCGCTGAACAGGTCAGAAACTGGCAACTCAAGCACCGCTGAACAGGGCAAGCACCGCTGAACAGGGCAAGCACCGCTGATCAGGTCAGAAACAGCCAACTCAAGCACCGCTGAACAGGGGAAGGACCGCTGAACAGGGCAAAGACCGCCAGGGCAAGTACCGCTGAACAGGGCAAGCACCGCTGAACAGGTCAGAAACTGCCAACTCAAGCACTGCAGAACAGGGCAAGGACCGCTGAACAGGTCAGAAACTGCCAACTCAAGCACCGCTGAACAGGGCAAGCACCGCTGAACCAGGCAAGCACCGCTGAACAGGTCAGAAACTGCCAACTCAAGCACTGCTGAACAGGGCAAGGACCGCTGAGCATGTCAGAACCGGCCAACTCAAGCACTGCTGAACAGGGCAAGCACCGCTGAACAGGGCAAGCACCGTTGAACAGGTCAGAAACTGCCAACTCAAGCACCGCTGAACAGGGCAAGGACCGTTGAACAGGGCAAAGACCGCCATGGCAAGCACCGCTGAACAGGGCAAGCACCGCTGAACAAGTCAGAAACTGCCAACTCAAGCACCGCTGAACAGGGCAAGCACAGCTGAACAGTGCTAGCACCGCTGAACAGGTCAGAAACTGCCAACTCAAGCACCGCTGAACAGGGAAAGGACCGCTGACCAGGGCAAAGACCGCCATGGCAAGCACCGCTGAACAGGGCAAGCACCGCTGAAGAGGTCAGAAACTGCCAACTCAAGCATTGCTGAACAGGGCAAGGACCGCTGAACAGGGCAAAGACCGCCATAGCAAGCACCGCTGAACAGGGCAAGGACCGCTGAACAGATCAGAAACTGCCAACTCAAGCACCGCTGAACAGGGCAAGGAGCACTGAACAGGACAAAGACCGCCATGGCAAGCACCGCTGAACATGGCAAGCACCGCTGAACAGGGCAGAAACTGCCAACTCAAGCACCGCTGAACAGGGCAAGCACCGCTGATCAGGTCAGAAACTGCCAACTCAAGCACCGCTGAACAGGGCAAGGACAGCTGAACAGGGCAAAGACCGCCATGGCAAGTACCGCTGAACAGGGCAAGCACCGCTGAACAGGTCAGAAACTGCCAACTCAAGCACTGCAGAACAGGGCAAGGACCGCTGAACAGGTCAGAAACTGCCAACTCAAGCACCGCTGAACAGGGCAAGCACCGCTGAACCAGGCAAGCACCGCTGAACAGGTCAGAAACTGCCAACTCAAGCACTGCTGAACAGGGCAAGGACCGCTGAACAGGTCAGAAACTGCCAACTCAAGCACGGCTGAACAGGGCAAGCACCGCTGAACAGGGCAAGCAACGTTGAACAGGTCAGAAACTGCCAACTCAAGCACCGCTGAACAGGGCAAGGACCGCTGAACAGGTCAGAAACTGCCAACTCAAGCACCACTGAACAGGGCAAGCACCGCTGAACAGGGCAAGCACCGCTGAACAGGTCAGAAACTGCCAACTCAAGCACCGCTGAACAGGGCAAGCACCGCTGAACAGGTCAGAAACTGCCAACTCAAGCACCGCTGAACAGGGCAAGCACCGCTGAACAGGGCAAGCACCACTGAACAGGTCAGAAACTGCCAACTCAAGCACCGCTGAACAGGGCAAGAACCGCTGAACAGGGCAGAGACTGCCATGGCAAGCACCGCTGAACAGGGCAAGCACCGCTGAACAGGTCAGAAACTGCCAACTCAAGCACTGCTGAACAGGGCAAGGACCGCTGAACAGGGCAAAGACCGCCATGGCAAGCACCGCTGAACAGGGCAAGGACCGCTGAACAGGTCAGAAACTGCCAACTCAAGCACCGCTGAACAGGGCAAGGAGCACTGAACAGGGCAAATACCGCCATGGCAAGCACCACTGAACAGGGCAAGCACAGCTGAACAGGTCAGAAACTGCCAACTCAAGCACCGCTGAACAGGGCAAGGACCGCTGAACAGGTCAGAAACTGCCAACTCAAGCACCGCTGAACAGGGCAAGCACCGCTGAACAGGTCAGAAACTGCCAACCCAAGCACCGCTGAACAGGGCAAGGACCGCTAAACAGGGCAAGGACCGCCATGGCAAGCACCGCTGAACAGGGCAAGCACCGCTGAACAGGTCAGAAACTGCCAACTCAAGCACCGCAGAACAGGGCAAGGACCGCTGAACAGGTCAGAAACTGCCAACTCAAGCACCGCTGAACAGGGCAAGCACCGCTGAACAGGGCAAGCACAGCTGAACAGGTCAGAAACTGCCAACTCAAGCACCGCTGAACAGGGCAAGGACCGCTGAACAGGGCAAAGACCGCCATGGCAAGCACCGCTGAACAGGGCAAGGACCGCTGAACAGGTCAGAAACTGCCAACTCAAGCATCGCTGAACAGGGCAAGGACCGTTGAACAGGGCAAAGACCGCCATGGCAAGCACCGCTGAACAGGGCAAGCACCGCTGAACAGGTCAGAAACTGCCAACTCAAGCACCGCTGAACAGGGCAAGCACCGCTGAACAGTGCTAGCACCGGTGAACAGGTCAGAAACTGCCAACTCAAGCACCGCTGAACAGGGAAAGGACTGCTGACCAGGGCAAAGACCGCCATGGCAAGCACCGCTGAACAGGGCAAGCACCGCTGAACAGGTCAGAAACTGCCAACTCAAGCACTGCTGAACAGGGCAAGGACCGCTGAACAGGGCAAAGACCGCCATAGCAAGCACCGCTGAACAGGGCAAGGACCGCTGAACAGGTCAGAAACTGCCAACCCAAGCACCGCTGAAAAGGGCAAGGAGCACTGAACAGGGCAAAGACCGCCATAGCAAGCACTGCTGAACAGGGCAAGCACCGCTGAACAGGTCAGAAACTGCCAACTCAAGCACCGCTGAACAGGGCAAGCACCGCTGAACCGGGCAAACACCGCTGATCAGGTCAGAAACTGCCAACTCAAGCACCGCTGAACAGGGCAAGGACCGCTGAACAGGGCAAAGACCGCCATGGCAAGTACCGCTGAACAGGGCAAGCACTGCTGAACAGGTCAGAAACTGCCAACTCAAGCACCGCAGAACCAGGCAAGCACCGCTGAACAGGTCAGAAACTGCCAACTCAAGCACTGCTGAACAGGGCAAGCACCGCTGAACAGGTCAGAACCGGCCAACTCAAGCACCACTGAACAGGGCAAGCACCGCTGAACAGGGCAAGCACCGCTGAACAGGTCAGAAACTGCCAACTCAAGCACCGGTGAACATGGCAAGCACCGCTGAACAGGGCAAGCACCACTGAACAGGTCAGAAACTGCCAACTCAAGCACCGCTGAACAGGGCAAGCAACGCTGAACAGGTCAGAAACTGCCAACTCAAGCACCGCTGAACGGGGCAAGCACCACTGAACAGGTCAGAAACTGCCAACTCAAGCACCGCTGAACAGGGCAAGGACCGCTGAGCAGGGCAAAGACCGCCATGGCAAACACCGCTGAACAGGCCAAGCACCGCTGATCAGGGCAAATACCGCCATGGAAAACACCGCTAGCCCATTTGCGGCAGGGGCAGTGAAGCAACTGGGAGCGTCACGGGGTGACTGCTGCATTCTGGGCACCAGTCCCCCTCCAGAACCAGTGGAGATATGCATCGACTTGAGAGACTGTGGATTTGCACTCCCCAGGATGGTACAGTGGGCAAACCAACCACTGTAGAGACTTGAGAGACTGTGGCTTTGCACTCCCCAGGATGGTACAGTGGGCAAACCAACCACTGTAGAGACTTGAGAGACTGTGGCTTTGCACTCCCAGGATTGAACAGTGGGCAAACCACCCACTGTAGAGACTTGAAAGACTGTGGCTTTGCAGTCCCTAGGATTGATCAATGGGCATGGAGGCCCCTCGTGGATCTGGCATCGTGCACTCATCCGGCTGAGGTGCCCCCCTTCCCATCCCCCTGAGGTGCCTGTTCTATTTCTATCTGATGCCCCAGCAGTGTTCTCTCCGTCATGTTAGGGTATCTTGTGTGGGCCTCGCCCATGCATTTTGGGCCCAGTGGTCCACGGACTATGAATGATGCAAAACCTGCACTAATAATCGTGGTGTATATTTTGTTTATAGTGTATATATATATATATATATATATATATATATATATGTATATTTTTGCTTACTGGTAGTGGGTGAGGGTCGGGTGGGGGTTGGGGTGTTGAGTGTGTGTGTCCCTGTTTTTTGCCTCCCCTATGTCGTAGGTGCAGTACTCACCGTGCTCTTCGCCGCCGGCGTTGGTGATCCTCGTAGAAGAGCAGGAAGACTAGCGCTGGAAGAATTTGAAGTTCTGGCTCCATGCTGTCCTCCTTCCTCGTGGAGTGTGTAGAGGTGAGTGTTTTTCATTCGAAATGCCTGTTTCCGTCGTGTTTCTATCCGCGTTGTATCCGCCCCGGAAAAGGTGGCGGATTGGCCTGTCATAATAGTGTGGGCGGTACATTGTCTCCCGCCTGTCTGTTGGCGGTGACTGCCAAGCTGTTGGTCTGTACCACCGTGGCGGTCTGAGTGTTAAAGTGGCTGTTTTTGTTGGCGGTTTCCGCCACGGTCGTAATTGCAAAACTTTTACCGCCGGCCTGTTGGCGGTCTTACCGCCCCTTTAACACCGTCCGCCAGGGTTGTAATGACCCCCATAATGATCACCATGCCCCGGGATCTCCATGCCTAGCAGGTCAAGCAAGTCCTGATTGTGGTCGATGATATCTGCCCAGCGGTACATTAGATGCTGGGTGGTGCATTGGACCTGGGTGGCAGCACTGACGCACCGTCGCACCCTAGCCCAGCACTGCAGACGCTCCAGCAGGGTGTACCCACTTGCAGGCCTGCCACCTGCTCCAACACGGTGGGGAGGTTGCACTGCACATAAAAACAAGTGCTGCCACCTCCTCCTCACTGAAGATCGGGCGAGGCTGCACCCCTTGATGGTGGCACTGCCCACAAGGGAGGCGGAGGCTGTTGCCCCCCTGCTGCTCTGTCATGGTGCTGGGTGGGTAGGGTAAGAGAAAAGAAAAAGAAACAGGGGGAAAAGGAATGTAAAAAGGAAAAATAAACAAAAATACAAAATGTCACAAAAAACACAAAAAAATTAAAATAGCTTAAAAATAATGAGACACAAAAAGAAACATTTATACAATAAATACAAAAATAGGGATAGATGAAGTATGGGGTAGAAGACTGAAAAGGATGAGGGCAGATAGAAGTAGTAGTCTCAGCTCCACAAACAGAGTGAAAAACAAGATTGCCACGCCCTTTCGAACCACAAGGTGCCGCTCACTCGAGATTTTGAACGCAAGTACGCACTTTGCATTGCATGTGATGTCAAATGCAATGCAAACAGGAACAACAGAGAATGCCGCCTGCTAGCAGAACTCTGAGTTTTTTGCCACTTCGTGAAGTTCCACGCAGCACGTTATCACGCTTTCCGCCCAACCATACAGAACACTTACAGACAATACAACACAAACATTCACATTCACCACCAGCACACCTGCAGACACCACACCCACCACAACACAAACATCCACACTCACCATGACAACACCCGCATACACCACCCCCACCATGACACACACATCCACCAGCACATCCACAGATACCATCCCAAATCCAAACACCCAATTAACATTATTGAGGTGCCTGTTCTCTGCCTCATAGATGCTTCTTCCAGAGGAGGTTTATTTTGGCAGTGAAAATAGGAGATAGGTTAAGGGCATGCAACACAAACTTGGGACTTTGTAGCATTGAGTCTTTGTTGTTTCTTGCTTCATTTATGAGAGAGCTATCTCATTTATTTTAGAACAAACCGTTTATTTGAGAATACATTTATCATGGCCTTATTTTTGGATTGTTACTAATAATTTGCTAATGATGTTATTTCTGCTAATGTGTGCACCATGCACTTGCTCTCATGTGTAACAGTGACAAGCACAGGTTTTCTTTTTTTAGCTATTATTATTATAATGTAAACATTAGTGTACATTTGTGGTGGACATGACAATTTTGGTGCAAGCATTCATCATGTTATTGAACACGTATACCTTAATTATGTGTGTGTCTGTTATTGTGACTTAAGAATCCATGTGTGTTTATTTTAACATGAGGTGTCAATAATATACACATATGCATTACACAGGGAATCTGACACTTTACAGTTAAATGACATCTAATATTTGTCATAAATTCTGGCACTTATCTCAGTGCCATGAAGGTAGTTAGTACCAGATTGGTGGGTGTTACTAATATCTCGAGGTGTGTTTTAAATGTACAACATTACACATTTGCACACGCATATGCATTGCACATCATTGTACTATTGCTTGCAAATATAGCTAAACATGCTCGAGTCCAGTGCTAATGTGCGGCGACAGTTCTGAGGATGACAGGTAAAACAGTGACTTACCTTGTGTTCCGGCGATGACGGCGTTGATTTACGTCTTGACCCAGCAGCAGTATCAGCAAAGTTAGTACTTGTACGATCGGATTCATGGAGGCAGGAAATGGGAAAAGTGCAAAAAAGGTAAGTTTTCTGCCTATATCCTTCCCAATCCATCAACTCAGGTGTGGCAGCTTGTCTCCCACAGTTAGGTTGGCGGGAATGCACATCGTGATTGGCTCGGTGGTAAAAGGGCCTGGAGTCCAACCGCGAGTCGCTTTTGCCTATGGAGCTATTGACACGGGTGGCAGTTCCTAACGGTGACAGTAGTTCATCATGGTCTTTCATCTATTGGATCGCCACCATCTAAATAGGAAGGGAGGACTGCCAAGTCATCAGATGGTGAATCCGACAGTAAATAGACAGCAGGGCCATTACCACCAAGATCTAAATCAGGCCCAAAGTGTTTATGCGCACTCATGCAGGAGAGAAATGTAAATAGTAATTAGTGCACATAATTGTTTTAGTGCATTAGCATTGAAACATATTAACTGGAAGTATGTGTCTGCAAGGGCTCACAGCAATGCATAAGGGTTCACAACGGTTCACAACATTGCACAAGGGTTGGGGTTGCAACAGTCATCCCCATCAAAAATAGATACACTCAGGTCAAGAAGGAGCTTGAGGATGAGGATGGGTTGCATGGAATTTGCAAATCAAGCAAAGGTACATAAACAGCTTTACTAGGCTCCCAAGAGTCCTCTTCAGGATTGCATCCTTTCCAAGGGACGAAGAGCCTGAGTGTCGGCAGTGGGCCTGAGAAGACAGTCAAAGTGGCAGTGTTCTGCCTGCCGCATTTAGAAGGTACAGTCCTTCAGGCGATGTACTGGTGGCGGTTTGCTGATGGAGGGAGACAGTGGATGGACTCAATGGACTTCATACAATGGCAGCAGCTATGGACGGGAGGTAAATGACACACGCACACTGTCCCTTAGCTATAGATGCTCCCCCGCACTACACACTACACAACACATACACACAATTACCCATCGCCAGACCGACACAATACAACCCGTACATGCTGAAAACACAGATGCACACACATCCATGACACAACACATAAACTCCATTGACACTGCACCCACACACCACCCAACCACAACAAACAATAAAACTACACCTCCCGTACAGGGCCCACCCAATGTACCCTGCCAATGCACTGTCCCTACCTTGTAGTCTGTCAACATAGGGTGTCATGTTTTATCTGTGGCCGGTGCCAGAAGTGAGGGCAGCTGTTGTCCAGTTGTATTTAGTCGAAGATGGGGGAGAAGTTGTAAAGGTTTTCACCACCTTTCCCCTAATCCTCCAATTCAGGAGTGAAGGTCGGACTGCCACATTTTCCTTGGTGGGAAGGCACATCTAAATCTGCACGGCGGGAAGGCTGAATATGGTCCCACCGGCATCCCTTTTTCCCTTTCCCACCGTCAAGGCGCTTGATGTTTCTTGGCAGAGACAGCAATTCAAATGTGATCTTTCGTCTATGGGACCACCAACATGTAAATATGGAGGGTGGACCGTCGTGGTAGCAGGTGGGTTTACAGTTGAAAATTGATGGCAAGACCTTTACCACCAACATCTAAATCTGGCCGTAAGTACCATACTTTACCTCTGCTCTTCCTACTGTCTCTAATACTTTGAACCTCATACTCCATATGTTCCCCAACCACGACTTCTGAAGGTCATGACCCAAATTCGTTTTTTGCTTGTTTCATGAATGAGGTATGAAATGGATGGATTTTTATGGTTTTTGGAAGATTCAACCTGAAAGCCACAGGGTTGACACACTTAATGACTTCAAAAGGTCCTATGAACTGTGGATGGAATTTGTCTTGTTTTTTGAATTTCAAATGTTTTGTAGATAGCCAAACCTTGATCCCTGGCTGATCTGTGTATTTTTTATGCTATTTTTGCCTTATACACATATTTTCATAGATGCTGTACAAGATATGCCATGTCCTGTAATCTTGAGTTCCATTGTGGTATTTGGGTATTGATTCTTGGTGTGAGCAATGGCAGAAAGCCTGGAGGAAAATCATGATTAGCAAAACATGGTGACATGTTGGTGTAAGCATGGTTCAAGTTTTTATAAGCAAATGCAGCTGCCTACAGTAAATCAACCCATGAACCATGGGTATTGAACAAATAACATCATAGGTACTGCTTCATGGTCTGATTTGCACGTTCCATTTGGCAGTCTGATTCCAGATGGAAACTGGTGGAGAGATTGCTTTTAATTTGCAGAGTTGTACTTCATTCTTTCTACGCCTTTGAAGTAAAGTGGGGATCTCAATCTGATTGATGGATCGAGGTAGCCCATGTAATTGTACCACATGGTGAAACAAAAGTTTAACATATTACGTTGCTGTGGGTAGTCGGCTACAAGCAACAAAATGAGCCATTTTGGACAGTCTATCTGCTATGATCAGGATGGGAGTCTTATCCTGATTCTTTAGTAGATATGCAATGAACTCTATGGAAATGTCTTCCTATTAGATCTGACAGCCTTAGGGTGGTCATCCCCCAACTTTTTGCCTGCCTACCTCCACTTTTCTGTCACAGTTTTTGTTGGTTTTAGGACTCTAACCAGTGCTAACCAGTGCTAAAGTGCATATGCTCTCTCCCTTAAACATGGTCACATTGGTTCATTCCCAATTGGCATATTTGATTTACTTATAAGTCCTAAAGTAAGGTGTACTACATGTGCCCAGGGCCTGTCAATTAAATGCTGCTAATGGGCCTGACACTACATGAGTAGCCCCTTAACTGTGTCCCAGGCTTGCCCTTGCAAGGCCTGTGTGTGAAGTTTCACTTGGCATTTAAACTCACCTTTTTCTAAATTTGTCACCCCTAAAATAGGCCCTAGGTAACCCATGGGGCTATGCAGGTAAATGACAGAAATGTTCAGAAATCAAGTATTTTTTAATCTCCTTTCCTGTCCAACAGGTGGTGATCTAACCATAGGGTCAAGGCAATTAGCACTTTACAAGTTTTGGGGTGTGGATCTATGAGTCCTATGAGATCCTTGATATCATCTCTTAACCCTTCATAGTATAAGGCCACTTTCTTGTCTTCTAGTCACTTTGTTTCTTCGATATGACAGGTGAACTGAGTTTAGTAATGTACTAAGTCAAGGCATGGCCAGGATGGAGCTGGAACTAGATGTCTCTTAAGTAAGTACTGCGCCAGCCCACCAAATCCTGCTCAAATCCTTGCCATCGCGATGCTATACTAACCCCAATTAACCAGGGAACAGACCACCTACTGATCCATTACTTTCCTCCTGCAAACATCCGAGACAACTGCTGTTGGGAGCACTGGATGTGGCCAGAGTCAGAGGAGCTACATGAGGTTTGAATATTCACCTGCAGGGCCATGGGTTAGCATGCAACTGGGTCCCACACATCAAACCGGCCCACCTCCGACCACGGGTCAACAGAGGCTTTACCTGAGAAAAAGGGTGATGACACTCCCAACATGAGCGGGGGCACGAGAGAAGACAGCACTGCTGAGGCTCCCCCCCCCCTACAGTGGCCGAAAGTACACTGCAAGCCAATCAGCTTGGGCCTACCTGCAGAGCCACAAAGTGCATTTGCTTGGCCCTCTCCTCATTACTGTGTACCATGGCCCTCAGAGAACAGGGAGGGAGCAACTGAAGTGAGATGGTAACTGAAAGCAGAAGTGGATAGTGAGCGGGCCCACTATGTGCCCAATGCTGCCCCGGGACTGTGTTGTCCCGCCTCCCCCCGCACCTAATCACGAAGCCTGTGGTGGATGATGAAACAATACTCTGTGGAATCCCTAACCTGTTGGGGGGTTTTGATGGGCCTCTGAGGGGGGAACAGCCTAACACCCTGGGGGCAATGAAGCCAAAAAGGAAATAAAATCTACCCGGTCTCAACCATTATGCCTGCTTGTATGCCCTGGACAGCGTGCCCAGAGACATTTCTCTACTTGCCAAACATGATGCTTTATCTTGCAACTTAAGAGCTTGACTGCACAATGAAGGGAAACTAATGAAGCACAACTGGCAACAGGAGACAAACTGCCCACCAGGAGCATCACGCAGAGGGTAGTGGTGAACTGTAACGGCCATGCACGGCTGTCCTGGAGCTCTGGCAAGGGCCTACTCGGGTCCAAAAACCTTTGAGAAGACAAACTCTGGGAAACAGGGGATACATTGAGCTCCTAAGTCTCGCAAAGGGCCCATCTGCATGTCACTCAAGGGGAAATTTCCCTCTGTGGTTAGCTGCTCCCATCCTTTTGTAGGACTGCAAACTGTGACACCACCCTCCTGACTCCTCCCCACCCATAGTATGGAGCCCGAGGTCAAACTAACTGGACTTGAGCGAGACAGGGTGGGAGAGCCCTGGTTTTTGGGACTTGATTCCTCTACCGGCAGCTGACCACACATTTACTGACCAGAAAAGCACCACACCATCAGAACCTATGGCCAAAGACAAAGAGCACAGATCAACCTGCCAAAGGAAACTAGACAAATTTGCATGGGTGACAACACCCCAGTGGCCAGCAGACTCTGACCGCACACAATGCCAGACAGCGCAGCCCTCCTGGAGGCCATACAATCTTGCTAGATGACACTTAAAGATAAAGTAGGAGAAGTGCGCTCAAGGGTCTCCCTCCTGCGCCAAGACCTCCGCAATGTGGCAGAAAGGGTAACCTCGGTGGAGACACGAATATCGGAACAGGAAGACATGGTCACAACTCTCCATATAAATGTGAAGGAAACCTGTGCCACTACCAGCGAAATGCAATGGGGGCTCGAAGATGCAGAAAACCGGGCCCGTAGGCACAACCTTCCATGTGTGGGCTTTCCAGAGGGGGTAGAAGGCCCAGATGTGGCATACTTTCTAGAAAAATGGCTCTGGTCCTTCCTTCCTGAAGACAAACTGTCTCTCAGCTTTGTTATAGAAAGGGCCTAACGAGCATTGGGGCAGGCCCCTCTTAGAGCACCCCGAGAACCATGATTGCATGTTTCCTAAACTTTTTGGACAGTGATATGATCTTGGCAGAGGGGTGCAAGTTGGGGAGCTCCGACACGAAAATTCCATAATTAGGATATTTCCTGATCATACTAGAGCAGTGCAGCAACAAAGACGAACTTTCGATGAAGTGGAAGCTAAAATGCACAACCTCCATATACAATATAATCTAATTTTCCTGGCAAAGCTCAAGGTCCTCAGGGAAAATAAATTTATTTCATGCACCGGAAGAAGCCTGGGCATGGTTAGAGGAATACCCTGATCATTGAGACACCGAACGGGAGTGCATACCATGCGCCCTTACTCCTCAGAAGGTGCCAGACCCAAAGACAATCAGCGAACTAGAGGGACAAACAGGCGATGGCCCCAGGGGAAAGGAAGTATGCTCTAGCAGAGGTGGCTGTCACCTAAACACCTGATGTCAACATCAGACCAAGAAGGAGCAAACTCAGAGGACACCGATCTCTCAAAAAAAAGCAACAGGGAAGGGGCCCCCCAGCATGATGATGATGGAAGAAATGGAATCTGATACGGAGACCCCACATCACTAGCAGAGGCCATAAACATACTTGAAGAATGCTCAATAGCAATCTCTCCCTCAGCCGATGCAAATGAATACACTAAGTAAAAGACTTAGGCCCTCATTCTGACCCTGGCGGTCCTAGACCGCCAGGCCGCGGGCAACAGAAGCACCGCCAACAGGCTGGCGTTGCTTCATTGCCCATTCTGACCGCGGCGGTAAAGCCGCGGTCAGAAAAGGGGATCTGGCGTTTTCCCGCCAGAATACCCCTGGCAGGGCTGAACCTCCATGGCGGCGCTGCATGCAGCGCCGCCATGGGGATTCCGACCCCCTTCCCGCCAGCCTGTTTCTGGCGGTTTTGACCGACAGGAACAGGATGGCGGGAATGGGTGTCGTGGCGCCCCTGGGGGCCCCTGCACTGCCCATGCCACTGGCATGGGCAGTGCAGGGGCCCCCTAACAGGGCCCCAGCATGATTTTCACTGTCTGCATAGCAGACAGTGAAAATTGCGACGGGTGCAACTGCACCCGTCGCACCCCTGCAACACCGCCGGCTCCATTCGGAGCCGGCTTCTGTGTTGCAGGGCCTTTCCAGCTGGGCCGGCGGGCGCTCCTTTGGCGGGCACCCGCCGGCCCAGCGGGAAAGCCAGAATGGCCTCCGCGGTCAAGCGGCCAAATGGCGGTAACCGCATGGCGGGCGGCTCAGAATGACCGCCTTAGTGCACTCTGGCTTGTCATCTGACTCTCTACTTGCACAGACATATTGTTGGGGTAGTTCATTGGGAGCGGCGGTGGGCTAAAGACCTCTCAGTCTCCCCTGTCAAGTAGTTTATGCTTAGGTCTAGGTGGGTTTCACTCAAGGGGGGCGATGTGGGGTGGGGGATGGAAGTGCAGTTTTATGGGATTTAGTAGATATAAAGGTGGGGTGAGATAGACATGGACTTGAAGACTAGTTGATACACAGAAAATGGGTCTTGCCTCCATTGACGAAGGAACAAAACTGATCGGGGAATTCGATACTGATGCAGCCAAGGAACAGTTACATTGCCTAAACACTGAACCTCCAAATAGACAAGGCCCCTCTCCCGTCACACTATGGCCACTGGACCCTGATGTAAGATGATCACTCTACGAAATTATGACAGGACTATGGGCCTCATTCCAACCCTGGCGGTCTATGACCGCCAGGGTGGAGGATGCCGGAAGCACCGCCAACAGGCTGGCGGTGCTTCAGATGGCATTCAGCCGCGGTCTCCCAGCCGGGTCCGGTGGGTTCCCGCCGGATTTCCCCCGGCTGGGGGAATCCTCCATGGCGGCGCTGCTTGCAGCGCCGCCATGGGGATTCCGACCCCCCTCCCGCCAGCCTGTTTCTGGCGGTTTTCACTGCCAGAAACAGGATGGCGGGAACAGGTGTCGTGGGGCCCCCTAACAGGGCCGCAGCAGGATTTTCACTGTCTGCTTTGCAGACAGTGAAAATCGCGAGGGGTACAACTGCACCCGTCGCACCCCTGCAACTCCGCCGGCTCCATTCGGAGCCGGCTTCCTTGTTGCAGGGTCTTTCCCGCTGGGCCGGCGGGCGCCCTTTTGGCGGTCGCCCGCCTGCCCAGCGGGAAAGTCGGAATGACCCCTGCGGGCTCTTGACCGCGGAGCAGTCTTCCGACGGGGTTACTTTGGCGGGCAGCCTTCGCCACCCGCCAAAGTCGGAATGACCCACTATATCTGTCCTGCCTTGGAACTTGAATGGCATACGCACCAGGGTTAAGAGGGGATTGGTACACAATATATGAGTCGACTCCAACCATCAATGGTATTTCTCTAGGAAACTCACCTCCGAGATACACAATATGGATTCCTGGGGAGGGGTGCATAAATTACACTTGCGCACTCAGGATAAAAGTCTGGATCTAGGGGAGTGGCTATTATGATCTGGAAGAGCTCACTACTGACCACATTGCAAAAATGGGTGGACCCACTGGGGAGGTACATTGGAGCAAGGGGTCTATGGGGTAGTCTAAAGGTCACCCTGAATAGTGTATACGCACTCCCTCAACTTCAGCTTCCTACATTAGAAAAAGTTGCCAGCGTACTATTAGAAGCAGATTCCTCTCTAGTGGGTGGCGATGTTAATGATGTTATGTTACCGAGCCAGGATAGACTGAATCTGACATCTTTACTGGCACACCCAACCCCTCTTGTTTGCTTCACTGACGCTATGGGTCTCTCAGACCTAATACGAAGAGCCCACCCACACAAATGACATGTTCCTATTACTCTGGGGCCTATAAGGTATTTTCCCGCTTAGACTACATTTTCTCCCCGCCGGGCAAGGCCAATACAATACATTGTGCTGCGTACCTGGCCCAAGGATTGTCAGATCATTCACCACTATTGGTAAAATTGGGCAGCAGAGTTAGAGGCAGCTTGGGTGGAAACTCAACACCACAGAATTACAAGACAGGGACATCAAAGCTGGACTGAGAGTGAACACTGAAAATAATATAGTGGCAAGCTTACAAAACAGTCCTCGGAGACAGAGCCCAAAATCTAGTTGCAGAGAACAAAAAGATAAGACTCTAGCTCTCTGGAGGACCTAGAAAGTCAGGTAATGGAGATGGAGAAAACCCTGAGTCCAGAACCAGAACCCCAATCCCTTCTGAAACTAGCACTTCTGAGGTAAGAGTATCGAGCCCTTGCCCAGGTACGAGCCAAAAGTCAAATGTTAGTGGCACTGCATAGACTCTATGATGTGGCTAACAAGGCAGTTAAACTTCTGGTCTAGAAGGGCAGGAAACAAGTAGAAGCCAGATGGGTCCATGAGATAGTTGAACCAGGAAAGAAAGGGCTAGATCAGATGAGGCCATAGTGGGAGCATTTGGTAGACTGCCCGCTATTACGAGGTTCTACAAAGGGCCAGAGGATGAGATGATCACAACCCCCATCTTGGGCAATGAAGCTAAGGAAACAGTTGAAGTGGGATTAACACTAGATGTACTCTGAATGTCCATATTCCAACTTAACTCCAACTCCCCCCTGAACAATATGGACTCCCAGCAGAGATTTTCAAGCACTCTGCAAACTTGCCAGGACAACATATGTTGAATATGTTTCTCGAAGCAAATGAACAAGGGTCACTCCCCCAATCTTAGGCGTGGGTCCTACCAGCTGATTTCACTCCTTAATATAGAGGTGAAAGTACTTGCCACTATATTAGCCACCAGCTTCCTTAAAGCCATAAATCCACTGATGCACTGTGTCCAGTCTGTCTTTATGCCCGGCAGGTCTACACAACACAATTGGCGGTGAACAAATAACTGGTTAAACTACATTGAACTGAGCTGCATGTGTTCTTATCCTTAGATGCAGAAAAGGCATTCAATGTGGTGCACTGGCCCTTCCTTGAGGCAAAATTGGTGATGTTTGGTATTTGTCCACACTTTAGAAATTGGGTTAAGTTGCTATACCTGGACCCAGTGGCAGCAGTGTGAGGGAACAGAGTAACATCCTTGAATTTCCAGATTAACAGAGGTCCCCAATAGGGTTGTCCCCTCGCCCCTCCTTTTTGCCCTTATGATTGAAACATTGGCCTGCAAAATTTGTGACCATCCAGGGATCAGGGGCTTTCAAGTACCTGGGGCAACCGCATCAGAGGAGAAAATATTGCTCTACGAGGATGATTTTCTACTATACGTTACAGAACCTGATCAGTCCCTCCTTATAATTTTACAATTGTTTGAAGACCGTGGAGGGGATTCTAACTACAGTATCAACTCTGACAAGTCAGTCTTATACCTTCCACAAGGAGACCCTGGAATTCCTCCTTTACCGTAAAACCTGCCACAAGCAACTCTAGGGTTCAAATGTCTATACGTGGGCACAAACATGACATTAGTAGAAAAGGAATGTTACAACCACAGGCTAGTGAGAATGATTTGTTCCTGTTGTGAGGATATAGCGCAATGGCAGAAACTACCCCTTACATTACTGGGGAGGGCAGCAATATTTAAGATGGTGTCTTTACCCAAACTACTCTATGTCCTGCTGTACACATAATATCTCCTCCCTCCAGAGACGTTTGCCATAATAGAAGGGGACTTCTGGTGGTAAACACCCAAGGATAGCCCTGAATACTTTGCAATGCAACCCATGCAATAGCTGGACAGCCCTTGCAGACTAAGGGGTCATTACAACCCTGGCGGATGGTGTTAAAGTGGCGGTAAGACCGCCAACAGGCTGGTGGTAAAAAATTTGCAATTACGACCGTGGCGGAAACCGCCAACAAAGACAGCCACTTTAACACTCAAACCGCCATGGCGGTACAGACAAACAACGTGGCGGTCACCGCCAACAGACAGGCGGGAGACAATGTACCGCCCATACTATTATGACAGGCCAATCCGCCACCGTTTCCAGGGCAGATTCACCGTGGATAAAAACACGGCGGAAACAGGCATTTCGAATGAAAAACGCTCACCTCTACACACTCCACAAGGAAGGAGGACAGCATGGAGCCGGAACTTCATATTCTCCCAGCGCTAGTCTTCCTGCTCTTCTACGAGGAGCACCAACGCCGGCGGCGAAGACCACGGTGAGTACTGCACCTACGACATAGGGGAGGGGGGAGGCAAAAAACAGGGACACACACACTCAACACCCCAACCCCCACCCCGACCCTCACCCACTACAACACAAACACCAATGCATATCTATACATTACAGTAACACCCCTTAACCCCCCCCGGAAGAATGCAAAGACAAAAGGAAATGAGTGTAACTATTGTAATATATCAAAAATCAGTAAGCAAAAATATACATATATATATATATATATATATATATATATATATACACTATAAACAAAATATATACAACGATTAGTAGTCCAGGTTTTGCATCATTCATAGTCCGTGGACCACTGGGCCCAAAATGCATGGGCGAGGCCCACACAAGATACCTGAACATGACGGAGAGAACACTGCAGGGGCATCAGATAGAAATACAACAGGCACCTCAGGGGGAGGGGAAGGGGGGGCACCTCAGCCGGATGAGTGCACAACGCCAGATCCACGAGGGGGCTCCATGCCCATTGATCAATCCTGGGGAGTGCAAAGCCACAGTCTCTCAAGTCTCTACAGTGAGTGGTTTGCCCACTGTACCATCCTGGGGAGTGCAAAGCCACAGTCTCTCAAGTCTCTACAGTGGGTGGTTTGCCCACTGTACCATCCTGGGGAGTGCAAAGCCACAGTCGCTCAAGTGGATAACAGTCTCCACTGGTTCTGGAGGGGGACTGCTGCCCAGAGTGCTTCATCCTGTGCAGGACAGACGGAGTGGATGCTGTTCTCCACTGGTTATGGAGGGGGACTGGTGCCCAGAGTGCTTCATCCTGTGCAGGACAGACGGAGTGGATGCTGTTCTCCACTGGTTCTGGAGGGGGACTGATGCCCAGAATGCAGCACTCACCTTCGTGACGGTCACAGTTGCATCACTGCCCCTGCCGCTAATGGGCTAGCGGTGCTTGCCATGGCGGTCTTTGCCCTGTTCAGCGGTGCTTGAGTTGGCAGTCTCAGACCTGTTCAGCGGTGCTTGCCCTGTTCAGCGGTGCTTGCCATGGCAGTCTTTGCCCTGTTCAGCGGTGCTTGCCCTGTTCAGCAGTGCTTGCCATGGCGGTCTTTGTCCTGTTCAGTGGTGCTTGAGTTGGCAGTCTCTGGCCTGTTCAGCGGTGCTTGCCCTGTTCAGCGGTGCTTGCCATGGCGGTCTTTGCCCTGTTCAGCGGTGCTTGCCATGGCAGTCTCTGACCTGTTCAGCAGTGCTTGCCCTGTTCAGCGGTGCTTGCCAAGGCGCTCTTTGCCCTGTTCAGCGGTCCTTGCCCTGGCGGTCCGTCATTGCCCAGCTGGGCTGTGGCTGGCGGCCCTTCATGGGTCAGCTGGGCTGTGTCTTGCGGGGCCCTCCTGGGCAGCTGGGCTGTGGCTTGTGGGGCCCTCCTGGGCAGATGGGATGTGGCTTCTGGGGCCCTCCTGGGCAGCTGGGCTGTGGCTTGTGGGGCCCTCCTGGGCAGCTGGGCTGTGGCTTGCGGGGCCCTCCTTGGCAGCGACGATTGCCTCCTGGGCAGCGACGATGGGGCTGGTGGTGGCCTCCTGGGCAGCGACGATGGGGCTGGCGGTGGCCTCCTGGCCAGCGGGGATGATGGCAGTCTTCTCCGCCGTGCTGCTCCTCACTGACTTTGCAGGTTTCTTCTACCCCTTCCCCACCTTGGGAGGAGTCACAGCTGAGTCCACACTCCCCCCGGGACCCCTGTGAGCGGCTTGGCTGGCTGGAGTCTTCCCCCTCTCCCGTCGGGCATTGTCCAACTTCTGGTGCGTCACATGGGGGGGACTGGCTGTGCTGTGGCTCCACGATAGACTGGCTGGCCTGGTGGCCGGTGCACTCCACATACCTGTAACAACAGGCACCACTGGTCCCGGAGATTTTTTGGCTGAGGTGCTAGTACGGGACCTATGAGTTGGAGGGGGGGGTGTGGGAAATAGGTTAAGGGGGGACAGGAAAAGTTGTTTGGACACACTGGGACAGGTAGCTGGAGGGGGTTTGGGAGTGGAGGAAGAGGTGGTGGTTGTAGGAGGTGTAACGTTTGTGGATTTGGGTGTAGGTGCATGCGCTGGAGGCTGTCGTGAGGTGGATGGCTGTTGGGTGGGTGTGTGCCTGGGTTTGTGTATCTTCGGAAGCGGCGTCACAGACACACTGGGAGAGGACACAGGGGACGTGCAAATGGTAGTGGGGGTGGTGACTGCACGTGAGCGGGGTGTGGTGGTGGGTGTGCTGGTGCGGGACGTAGTGGCTGTAGTGGTAGTGCATGCAGGTGCGAGTGTAGACGAGACTGGAAGGGAGGAGGGAGACGACGAGGAGGGGGACACAGTGGAGGCAGTGGATGTTGGTATGTCTGTATGTGTGTGATGCTTGCATGAGTGCCTGTGGGATGAGTGGTGCCTATGTTTGCCTGAGCTTCCCTTGTGTGGTGAGGTGTGTGCAGGCTGGTCTGTAGGTGTGCTTGGGATAGGCAGAGGTACAGGGGATTGGGTCTGGGTGGAGGAAGTTGGAGGGGGGAGGCTAGACACAGGGACAATGGCTACCATCAGTGCTGAGGCCAGAGTTTGAATGGTTCGATGAAGGGCAGCCTGACCAGAGTGAATGCCCTCCAGGAATGCATTTGTGTGTTGCAACTCCCTTTCTACACCCTGGATGGCATTCAAAATGGTAGACTGCCCAACAGTGAGTGACCTGAGGAGGTCAATGGCCTCCTCACTGAGAGCAGCAGAGGTGACAGGGGCAGGGGCTGAGGTGCCTGGGGCGAAGGTAATGCCCACCCTCCTGGGTGAGCGGGCACGGGGCGAAGGCTGAGGGGCTGCTTGGAGGGCGGTCCTGGTAGTGGGGGTGGCGGCTGTACCTGTTGAAGTGGGGGGCACAGATGTTGCCGCCACCACAAGGGAGCTCCCATCGAGGACGAGTCCGTGTCACTGGTTGCAGATCCTGTGACCGCCGTGGTGCTCCCTTCGCCCTCCGTCCCACTGGTGCATTCTGAGTCCATAGTGTGGGCCTCCATGCCCATGTGGGATGCAGCTCCCTCGTGCTCCGGTGCCACTGTACCTCCGCCTGATGATGGTAATGCACACAAGAACAGGGAGACTGCAAAAAAATGGGGGGGGGACAGAAGAAAGACAGGTTGAGTGCATGGCTTATCGCTACCGTTGGCGGACAATACAGACACAGCAGCCCCCTACACTACGTCGCGCTGGTGGGATCTATAGTGCAATTCCTGGGAAATGGCCTACAAGGCTGTGGACGACATCTGCACACATAGATGACCCTGGGGCATGAATAGCTGTACTTGGCACTCTACAGAGGTGGGGTGGGGGGCCACAGGGCCATGCCTTACGAATGGGCCTAGCCTACAGAACTCGCGGTGGCCTAGGGGACCCCACAGCCCTCCTCCCCCACCCAGACACCTTCACTGCGCGCAAAGTCAGCTGAATGATAGTGTACTCACCCCCTTGTGTCTGCTGTGATGCCCTCAAGCGCCCATCCAACTCAGGGTAGGCCACCGCCAGGATCCGGAACATCAGGGGGGTCATGGTTCGACGGGCACCCCTCCCACGTTGGGAGGACATCACCAGCTGAGCCTCCGCCGTCCTCTTGCTCCAGCGGCGAATGTCCTCCCATCTCTTCCGGCAGTGGGTGCTCCGTCTGTGGTGGACCCTCAGGGTCCGGACGTCCTTGGAGATGGCACGCCAAATATCCTTCTTCTGGTGGGCGCGGACCTACATGAAATGTACAGGAGAAGAAGAGAAGTCATTACCAACTGCACCGTCAAAGTGAGTGGCCCACATCCCTACCCTTGCCATGTGGCACATGCATACACCGTCTTTCATGCACGCAGAACTCTGCCCCCTTCCTTCTTACAACCAGCCCTCTCCACACAGGCATAGCCCATACAACATGCTCCCTGTGTACTTACCTGTTGGCCTGGAGGACCATAGAGTAGTGTGTACTGTGGGAGGACCCCATCGACAAGCTTCTCCAACTCTTCTGCAGTGGAGGCAGGGGCCCTTTCCCCAGACTCACGAGCCATTGTCTCTTCCAGACCGAGGTCACAGCAGCACTTGCAGTGTAGGTTCTCTCCTGTCGACGATCAGGTATCAAGTGATTAAACAGTTAGAAAATGGCGGTTACGTCCGCGGCGGTCTCGTCAGCGGCGGTGCGTACCATCACCGCCGGCGTACATCGTCATTGGCTCCTGGGACCCATAGGGTCCCATGTTAACCATTGCAGCATTGCGCCGCGGTCTTCGACCGCCTACCGCGACGGTGTACAACACCAGCGCAGTTACCTCACATCCCATTGTCTCGCTTTAGAGATCAGGCAGCCGCCATTTCAGGGGCGCACATGGCCTAATTACCAACTGCGTCACACATACCTAGCCTACTCTCAACACACATACAGGCCAGATTTTGTGTATGATTGGTGTTCTGTGTAGACTGTGGGTACATACCTCTGAGTTGTTTGACTCTGTGCTCGCTATTGTCCTTCATAGGCACCGTCCGCTGGGACATGTGAGGAGATGGCGGAATCCTCTGGTGTACCGACCGCTGGTGGACCTGTTGACAATGGAGGAAAGACATTTCATCATCATCTACAGGTTTGACCGTGCCACAATCCAGGAACTGTGTAGCCAGTTGGAGCCAGACCTGATGTCTCCAATCCGCCATTCCACTGGAATCCCCCCTCAAGTGCAGGTGCTATCAGTGCTCCATTTCCTTGCAAGTGGGTCTTTTCAAACAACTGTGGCCATGGCATCAGGGATGTCCCAGCCGATGTTCTCCAACGTGTTGTCCAGAATGTTGTCTGCCCTGCTGAAACACATGCAGAGCTACATCGTTTTCCCTCAGGTGGAAGACTTGCCTACTGTGAAAGGTGACTTCTATGCCCTTGGACATATCCCCAACATCATAGGTGCCATTGATGGGACCCATGTGGCTTTGGTCCCCCCCCCACAGGATTGAACAGGTGTACAGGAACCGGAAGAGTTATCATTCCATGAATGTACAGATGGTATGTTTGGCAGACCAGTACATCTTCCATGTGAATGCCATGTTCCCTGGCTCAGTGCATGACGCCTACATCATGTGGAATAGCAGCATCCCTTATGTGATGGGTCAACTACAGAGGCACCGGGTGTGGCTATTAGGGGACTCTGGTTACCCCAACCTGTCATGGCTACTGACCCCAGTGAGGAATCCCAGGGCAGAGGAACGCTACAATGAGGCCCACGGATGGACTAGGAGGGTGATCGAACACACCTTCGGCCTCCTGAAGGCCAGGTTTAGGTGCTTCCATATGACAGGTGGATCCCTATTCTACTCACCAAAGAAGGTGTGTCAGATCATCGTGGCCTGCTGTATGCTTCATAATTTGGCTTTGCGACAACAGGTGCCTTTACTGCAGGAGGATGGTCCAGATGGCGGTGTTGTGGCAGCTGTGGAGCCTGTGGACAGTGATGAGGAGGAAGCAGAGGAACACGACATTGACAACAGGGACTCAGTCATCCAGCAATATTTCCAGTGAAACACAGGTGAGAATACATTCCTGCCTACTACAAGTACTATTACACTTCTACCTCTATCCTGTCTGTCGATTTCACCCAGTGTATGGTCACTGAGTTATCACTTTCCCTTACGGTTTCACAGGTGTGGGTTCCAACATGTGTCATCTGCTTAGATTCCTCATGGACTAGAGCTGTGTGACATAGGTATGTTGACATTACTAGTTCCTGGAAAGTTTGTCACTGTAATTGTAAATACACTATTTCAAAATCACAGACAGACTCCAGATCTTTTGGTGCTTTAGGTGTGTTTATTTACATACAAATTATTTGAAGGGGAAGTTAAATGGGGAGGGGTGATGACGGAGGAGTGTCCATGGCAGAGTCCATTCTATTTGTCTCATAGGTGCATTGCCCATATGGGCATAGGAAATGGAGCTGGGGCAGTTCCAATATGGACAGGGTGACAAAGTGGGACAGTGGTTTGACAATCAGGGTGGTCTCATTTCTTCGCGGGGGTCTTGGCATCGTGCTCTGTCTTGTTCCTGGATCTCAGGGCCCGCTTGCGGGGTGGTTCTCCATCTGCAGGGGGTGGGGTGCTGGTGTGGTGGTCCTGTGGCGGTGCCTTCTGTCCACTAGCGCCGGCAGAGGTGGTGGGCAGTTCATCGTCCATGCTAGTGTCAGGGGCCATTTGGAGTGCCACAGTGTCCCTC
The DNA here is from genome assembly GCF_031143425.1 of Pleurodeles waltl. Classification (NCBI taxonomy): domain Eukaryota; kingdom Metazoa; phylum Chordata; class Amphibia; order Caudata; family Salamandridae; genus Pleurodeles; species Pleurodeles waltl. The sequence goes on from NC_090440.1 coordinate 1,767,338,887, forward strand.
CTGGTGTTGAGTATTTCCTTCAGCACCCCTACGATGGTGCCCAGGGCGGAGCTGATGGTTCTGAGTTCCTCCCTGAACCCCAAATACTGTTCCTCTTGCATGCGCTGGGTCTCCTGAAACTTGGCCAGGACCGTAGCCATCGTCTCCTGGGAGTGGTGGTATGCTCCCATGAAGGAGGAGAGGGCCTCATGGAGAGTGGGTTCCCTTGGCCTGTCCGCCCCCTGTCACACAGCAGCCCTCCCAGTTCCCCTGTGTTCCTGTGCCTCCGTCCCCTGGACCGTGTGCTCACTGCCACTGCCCCCAGGTCCCTGTTGTTGTTGGGGTGGTGGGTTATCCTGGGTTCCCTGTAGTGGTGGACACACAGCTGATTGACGTGTCCTGGGGATGGAGGTATCGGCCCGCTGGGTGGGTGCTGCGCTGGTGTTACCAGAGGGTGGAACATCTGTGGTGGCCTGTGCCTGTGTGAGGGGAACCGACTGTCCCGAGGCCCACGATGGTCTGGGCTGGTCATCTGGATCCAGTTGGACAGAGCTGCTGTCATCACTGTGGGCCTCTTCTGTGGGTGGGGTGGAGATGTCTGGACCCTCCTGTCTGGTGACGTTGGGTAGTGGTCCTGCAGGGGTGTAAAAGCTTCATTATTGCATCTCTGTGTGTCAGGTGGGCAATGGGTGGGTGACCGTGTACCCCAGTGCTTGCATTCCTATGTGGGGACTTGTGTGATGATGGTTTAAGGGGGTGTATGGGTATGTGCAGTGGGCATGCATTAGTGATGGGTGTCCATGCGTTGGTGTTGCATGCAGGGCTTGGTGTTGGGATGGGTGGTTTGTGATAGTGGGGTATATGTGAGGTGGTGGAATGATGAGGGTGAGGGTGAGGGTACGGGTAGGAGTTTGTGATGGCATGCAGGAAGGGTGGGGGATATAGTAGTAAAGATTTGACTTACCAGAGTCCATTCCTCCACCGACTCCTGCAAGGCCCTCAGGATGCAGAATCGCCAAGACCTGCCCCTCCCATGTTGTTAGTTGTGGGGGAGGAGGTGAGGGTCTGCCGCCAGTCCGCTGAACCGCCAGGTGGTGTCTGGAGACCACGGAACGCACCTTCTCCCGTAGGTCGTTCCACCTGTTCCTGATGTCGTCCCGATTTCTTGGGTGCTGTCCCACTGCGTGACCCTGTCGACTATTCTCCTCCATAGCTCCATCTTCCTCGCAATTGAGGTGTGCTGCACCTGTGATCCAAATAGCTGTGACTCTACCCAGACGATTTCCTCCACCATGACCCTGAGCTTCTCCTCCGAGAACCTGGGGTGTCTTTGCCGTGCCATGGGGTGGTGTAGGTGATGTGTGGGGTGATGTGTGTGGTGATAAGTGTGGTGATATGTAGTGGTGTGTGGTGTTTTGTGCGTGGAAGTTGTGTGGGTGATGGTGGTAAGTGCCTGTGGATGCTAGTTTGTGGATGGTGGTGTCTCTCTCTGGCCTTCTTTCAAGATTTTTTGTCGTAGGGGTTTGTGGGTGATGTGGGTGTGTGTTTTATATTGTAATGGGTGTGTGGGAGTGGTGTGTGTATGTGTATCAGGTGTGTGTATTTTGAATTGTCCAATGTGGCTGTGTTTTGTAAATGTGTGTGTATTTTGAGCGCGGCGGTGTGTACCGCCAATGGAATACCGCGGTTGGAAGATCGCTGCGTGGATTCATGGGTCGTGATAGCGTGGGCGTATTTCTATTGGCGTGACGGTGGAGGTTTTGTTTTCGCCAGTTTATCACTGACCTTTGGTGTGGCGGACTTGTGTGGGTGTCTGAATTTTGTCGGATTTCTAGATGTGGGTCATAATAGCTGTGGCGGAATTCCGCGGCGGTATGTTGGCGGTCTTCTGCACGGCGGTAAGTGGCTTTTACCGCCAATGTTGTAATGACCGCCTAAGTGCCTACTAAGGGGCATCCCATCTCATAAACATCAATGATTGTTTTTTCACCACAATGGACCACCCTACATTTGAACTAGAATGGGACCAATGGGCATCAAAGTCTTGTTTGCACTATTTATATGGCGGTCATAGCTCCTATCTCCTGCCAGCTACCCGAGTAACGATAATAGTGTGGAGCAGAGCGACAAAAGCCATAGGCTGGACCAATATGCCCACTAGTGAAACACCAATATGGGATGGTCACTGGCTGCTCAAACTTAAGAAACAGCAGGGATTCAGAGCCTGGGATTTCATAGGAATATCCAAAGTAGGTGACCTGCTAGAGAATGGAGATATCATGCCATTCTCTGTACTCCAAAGAGAATATGGGATGCACAAAAAACAATTCCTAAAATATGTACAGAGAAAACATTCCTGGGTGGCGGAGGGTCTCCCTGGCGAAGGCATCCCAGATTATGCTTTCCTGGAGGGGAGGCTGCTGTTAGAAGCAATGGAGAGAAATTGCGATCTCACTTACATACAGAACCCTAATGCCTGATATCCTGGTGGGATTACGAGAGAAGTGGGTGAAAGATGTGGGGGAGATGGAGGAGATCGACTGGGATGCAGCCTTTATGTACCTGAGGGAAGTGGCAATAAAAGCTAGACTGTGCCTGATCCAATTAACAGTCCTCCAACAGGTGTACTATGACAGGTGCCGACTACATTTTATGGGGAGGGCTCCCAGCCTGCATTGCCTGAGCTGTCAGGAAGTGGAGGGTTCTTTTTCAACACGATTTGGGAGTGTCCCCAATCCAAACCTATTGGAAAATGATCACAGAAGAGTTGAGTAGTGTGCTTTCTGTGCCAATTCCACTGGACCCCAAGTCCTGCCATTTGTGTATCCCTAATGATGTGGGCCTGGCCCGAATACACCTCCTCATTTGCGGATTAGGACTAATTGTGGCAAAAAGAGACATTGCTCGACACTGGGGGTCAGGAAATTGCCCCGTGCTGAAGGAATGGAAGTGAGTTAATACATGGGGGCTGAAAAGATTACTTATGATAGTAGAGGCAGCCCACAAAAGTCTTGAAAAGTGTGGGGTAAATGGATAAACTACTACTCAATGGATATTCCGGACAGGGGAGGCAGTAGGGAAGGGGCAGAGGATGACCATGATGGCTGTGTATGCACAGAAGCCTGCAATGTTTATCACATCTCTTAAGAAACTCTTTCTATAAATTGAGCTTATATGGATCATGCTGACGGCGGGATAAAGTAATTGTGGATTTCTATATATTAATGCCAAACTCTCTGTGCCTACTATTTCCCTACACCTAGTTGTTAATTGTGAAGACTGACAAAATAAAAATAAATTTAAAGACAAAAAAGAGAATCCCTAAAGAAATACAAATCTTTATATTAAAAGTTCCTACCTAAAACAAAGTGTGGTAAAAAGCAACACTAACACTGATGTTAGCCAAACATCACAGAGATGATTTAGATGAATGGAGTTCAGGGGTTACATTTACATCAAGCTAATCAGAAGAGACAAGAGCTGGAAGTGGTTCTAACTGACCGATTTTTTTCTGGAGTCATTATTATATCCCCATGATGAACACTCCCCATGAGTGTGGCCATCAATTAAACAGACATACATTGGATAGCCAAGAACAGCCACAACAAATAAATGTGGAACTTTACAGGAACTAAACACCACAAAACAACTGCAAACATGTTGTAAATCAACATTCAATGTATAATACCTGGATTGTAGACCTTCTAAATGCACCACTATGTAATTACTCGTGAAATTCAAGAATTTAGGATGATATACATATTTAGATGGTAAACTAATGAAGGTGTTTTTGTTGAATGTTCAGTTGAATAAAGCAACAAAAACAATTAAAAAGGTGCACTTGATTCACAGGGAAAAAAGTAATATACTAAGGTGGTCATTATGACAATGGGGGTGAATGTTAAAGTGGCGGTAACACCGCCAACAGGCTGGTGGTAATTACTGCCAAATTATGACCAGGGCGGTGATAACTCCCATAGACAGCCAATGTACCACACCAACTGCCAGGGTGTTAACACCACTGACCATATTATGACATAGCAAACCGCCACGATTTCCGGGGCAGTTCCAACGCCATCAAAAGCCTGGCAGAACTAGAACACAGAGGACAAAAGACTCACCATCAGAGACACAGAGAAGATCAACGGCACCATGGAATGGGAACTTCAAGTCTTTGCGATGCTCCTCTATGTCATGCTCCACCTGGAAAACCAATGCCGACGAAGACGACAACGGTGAGTACAGCTGCCTAACACACAAGGGAGGGAGGAAAAGGAGAGAGAAACACACACACACGCACACTCACCATCCACACACACACCATACACACAACCAGCTTCAGAGGAAATCCAATCTCAAAGGACACACGTCATAATAATGCAAGGACAACATTTCGCTATAACTGATAGTGTAATTTGATGTCAACAGCCACCATATTGTCTGTGGCCAGGCCAAAGTACAAAGTACAAAAGGCGCACATGGCCACAGGGCACAATCCAAGCCCCAACTTGTTCCCTGACAAAATCCGCACTACACTGTGTAGTGGCATCATGTTGGAAATGGCTAGGCACCTCTGGGGGAAGGAGGCTTGGGGGGCATCTCAGCTGAAGTGGGGATCTTGCCCACTGGTTTTGGAGGGGGCTCCATGCCCATTTCCCTTTGCTGGGGAGTACAAGGTCACAGTCTCTGAGGTGGGGAACCTGCCCACTGGTTCTTGAGGGGGCTTCATGCCCATTTCCCTTTGCTGGGGAGTGCAAGGTCACAGTTTCTGAGGTGGGGAACATGCCCATTGGTTCTGTTGGGGGCTCCATGCCCATTTCCCTTTGCTAGGGAGTGCAAGGTCACAGTCTCTGAGGTGGGGAACTTGCCCACTGGTTCTGGAGGGGGCTCCTTGTTCAACAGTCCCTGGAGGTAGGCCTACATGCCCTCTGCTGGAGGTGAGGGCTGCTGTGTCACAGCTGGAGGTGAGGGCTGCTGTGTCCCAGCTGGAAATGAGGGCTCCTTGCCCACTGCTGTTGGAGGAGAAACCCTTCTACCCTCTGCTGGAGTTGAGGGTTTCTTGCCCACTGCTGTTGGAGGGAGCCTCTTGTGTCTCTTAGTTGGTGGAGTGGGAACCTTCCCTTTCTTCAGTGGTGGAGTGGGATCCTTACCTCTCTTGGGTGGGAGAGTAGGATCCTTCCTTCTCTTGGGTGGTGTAGTGGGATCCTTCCCTCTCTTGGGTGGTGGAGTGATCCTTACTTTTCTTGCCTCCATGACTGGGAGGTGCCTTCACAGTCCCCATGGACTGTTAAGCTGAGGTGCCTGGCTGGGTCGTTGTGACCCTGCTCCTATGGGCAGGACAGGCGTGGAGGGGGTAGGAAGAGGTCAAGTAAAAGCTTCTTAGGGATGGTGGGGCGGGATGAGGAAGGAGGGACGGGAGTGGAGGTTGAGGGAGTGGTTGTTGGAGGTGTATGTCTGCTGGAATTAGGTGCAGGTGCATGGGCAGTGTGCTGACGTGAGGGGAATGGCTGTTGGGAGTCTGAGTGCATGCGTTTGTGTCTCTTAGGAGGGGGGAAGACAGCGTGGGAGAGGACACAGTGGACGAGTAGATGGATGTTGTGGAGGTGTCTGCAAGTGAGGTGTGTGTCCTGCTTGGTGTGGTGATGGTGGTGGTGGCTGTTGACGCAGTGCATGCAGATGTGCGTGAAAATGTGTCTGTGAGGGAGGAGAAGGAGGAGGAGGGGGTGACAGTGGAGGCAGTGGATGTTGCTGTGTGTGTAACTGTCTGTTGTTTGGGTGAGTGCTTGTGGCCTGAAGTGTGCTGCCTGTGTTTGTCTGTGCCACTCTTCTATGAATTTTTGTGTGCATTCTTGACTGTATGTGTGCATGCGATGGATTGGGGTTGAGGAGACTGGGACTGGTAGTTGGAGGGGGGATGGTAGGAGCAGGGATCAGAGAGGAGGCCAGAGCCTGGAACGATCTCTGTTGGGCCACCAATACACTGTGAATGCCCTCCAGGAATGCATTGTATTGCTGTATCTGGGATGTCAGCACCTAGTTGGCATTCACAGTGGTTGACTGCCCCACAGAGATGGATCTCAGGAGGTCAATAGCCTCCTTACTGAGGGCAGCAGGGATCACTGGAGCAGGGCCTGAGGTGCCTGGGGCGAAGGATATGCCCACCTTCCTGGGTGAGCGGACACGGGCAACTCGGTGAGGGGCTTCTGGGAGGGTGGTGCTGGTACAGTGGTGGCGGCTGTACCTGTAGCTGGGGTGGTCCCAGAGGTGTCCGCCACCACCACAGAGCTTCCATTGGTCGAGGAATCAGAGTAAGTGTTGTCACCTTCTGTCTCTGCCGTGGTGCTCCTCTCGCCCTACGTCCCACTGGTTCCCTCGGCGTCGGTAGACTCTGCCTCCTGGGTCCTGTGTGATGCAGCTCCCTCTGTCACCGGCGCCCCTGCTCCTCCGCCAGATGATGCTAATGCACACATGGACAGGATGACAGAAGAAAAAACACCGGGGGGAGAGAGAAAGGGAGCTCTGTGTCAATAACAGCACCAACACCACAGATGGCATACACATTACCGTCACGCACAGGGATCAGGATTGAGCACCATGCATCGCACTGGAATTCCATTGGCTAGGTACCACAGCAAGATGTGAGCCAACCAACGCAAGCTGCACCCATCCTGGGAGTCACTAAGCCCTGTCTGACATGGAATGCAACCTAGCTAGGTTACCAGATTTTGCAGTACACCCATTACCCTTGAGCAGGATCACTCTGCAATGGCTGAGTTGGCAGTAAGGGGCACCCACTAACTGACACCCACCACCAGGATCCCATGCCACCTACCAATTATAGTTGTAATGCCCACTGTACTCACCCCCTGCTGTGATGCCCTAAAGCGCCCATCCAGCTCTGGGTAGGCCACCCCAGTATGCAGGCCATTAGGGGGTCAGGTTCTGAGGGACACCCCACCCTCGTTGGGAGGCCATCCCCAGCTGGGCCTCCGCGGTCTTTCAGGCCCAGCTTCTCAGGTCCTCCCACCTTTTCCTACAGTGGGTGCTCCGCCTGCTGTAGACCCCCAGGGTCCGCACATCCTTGGCGATGGCACGCCACAATGCCTTCTTCTGATGGGTGCTGCCCTGCAGAGGCAATACAGACAAGAGGTCAGCAATATACATACAATCCAGCCTGTGAACCATATGGCCCACAAATCCCATTTCCAGCTCCATTGGCACACACATCACCCAGCACACACCATGAACTCTACCACCAGACATACAACCCTCCCAAATGACATGATGCTTGCACACACATCTCCATGTAACCTTGTTACATGCATCGTGCCCAAGGTGGACTCACCTGTTGGTCTGGAGGCCCATACAGCTTTTCATACTGGGGTAGGACCCCATCCACCAAGAGCTCCAACTCCTCCGAAGTGAAGGCAGTGGCCCTTTCACTGGTCACGTGGGCCATGGCAGGATCCAGACACAGCAGCACACGCAATATAGGTGTTGTCCTGTGGAAAGTCAGGAATGAAGTGAGGCTTTAGCTACAAAATGGCAGTCACGTCCGCCCCATATTAGCCAATGAGGAATTGCACGGCGGTGCAAGACCGCCTTCTCCCATGATGCCCAATGTCAGCGGAGTTACCTCACTTCCTCCTGTCCCTCGATACAGGACGGGCGGGCGTCATTTCATGGTGGTGGACTACATTCAGATAATCTATAACTGCGTCATTGCTACAATTTGCACATACATTGACATTCCCATTGTCCCATCACATCAATGCTCAATGTACACTGAGGAGGTGGTTCCATTGTTCAAATTGTGACAGCCTACTCACTCTTGTGTCCCTTAGATATCTACCACTGCAGATGAATAGGAGGAGGAGACAAGCCCCCATGTACACCCCCCTTGTGGGCTTGGCTACACTGGAGGAGAGGCATATGATACTCACCTATAGACTGGACAGGGCCACAATCACAGAGCTGTGTGCCCAATTGGAGCCTGATCTGATATCAACTATCTGACATCCCACTGGGATCCCCCTCTTGTGCAGGTTCTTTCAGTGCTCCATTTCCTGGCAACTGGTCCTTTCTAAGTGACAGTGGGCTTGGCAGAAGGAATGCCACAGCCAATGTTCTCAATCGTGGTTGCAGGGGTTTTGTCTGCCTTGGTCACACACTTGCTTTCCCCCAGGTGGAAGATTTGTCCACTGTGAAGGATGGATTCTATGCAATGGGACATTTACCCAATATTTTTGGGGCGATTGATGGTACACATATTGGGTTTGTGCACCCCCCCTACCAGGATGAATAGGTGTTCAGGAATCAGAAGAGTTTTCACTCACTCAATGTGCAAATGGTGTGCCTGGCAGACCAGTACATCTCCCACGTCACTGCCAAGTATCCTGGGTCAGTGCATGACACCTTCGTCCTGAGGAATAGCAGCATCCCAAATGTGATGGCACAACTACAGAGGCACAGGGTGTGGCTAATTGGTGAGATTGACTCCACACCCAATGTATGTCAGTGTATGCCTTCTGGTGTTAACCCTATACAATTGTGTAAGGCTAATGTTTGTCCCTCAATACTTGCAGGTGACTCTGGCCACCCAAACCTATTGTAGCTCCTGACCCCTCTGAGGAATGCCAGAACAGGGGCTGAGAATCGTTATAATGATGCACATGGGCGAACCAGGAGAGTTATTGAAAGGACCTTTGGCCTCCTGAAGGGCAGGTTCAGATGCCTCCATCTAACAGGTGGATCCCTGTGCTACTCCCCTGAGAAGGTCTGTCAGATAGTAGTGGCATGTTGCATGTTGCACAACCTGGCCCTCAGATGACATGTGCCTTATCTGCAGGAGGAGGAGACTGGAAATGTCCCTCTGACAGCAGTGCACCCTGAGGACAGTGAGGATGAGGAGGCAGAGGATGAGGATGTGGACAACAGAACATCAGTTATATGTCAATACTTCCAATGACACACAGGTGAGACGGTGGAACTGACCATTCCTCTGAATATTGATGTTTTCTGTGAGGTCGTAGCAGGATGGCATTCACTTCCTTTGCATCTCAACTTACTGTCACCTATGGCTTCTCATTTTGCAGATGCTGGTGAGATACCAACCGTGTACTTATGTGATATTAATTGTATGCTATCACAGTGTTCACATCATTTGCACACGATGTGACTGTTTCCATTAATGCACATTTTCATCACATAAAACACTATCACTCAAGTTCAAGGGTGTTTATTGTAGTGCAAATAATTGACGGAATAATACAATGGAATGGGGTGATGGTAGAGGGAAGTCCAGGGTATTGTTCCAGTCTGTTTGTAGCACAGGTCCAGTGCCCAAGGTACCATAGGAAGGGGTACAAAGGCAGTTCAAAGAGGACAAGGTGACAGGGTGGGACACAAGGGGGACATTCAGGAGGGTCTCATTTCCTGACGGTGGTCTTGATCTTGGCAAGTATCTCTGGCCTCTATCTGGGTCACAGGGAACGTTTGCGGGGTGGTTCACCTTTTGCAGGGGGATGGGTGCTATAGGTCCTGTGGGTCCTGTGGCAGGGCCTCCTGCCCACTAGCTGCAGCAGAAGTGGTGGTCTGGTCAGTAGGCTGGCTATTGGTAGGGGCCTGCTGGTGTGCTGTCCATTCCCTCATGATGTTGGCCATATCTGCCATCACCCCTGCTATGGAGACCATGGTGGTGTTGAGGGCCTGCAAATCCTCCTTGATCTCCTGATGGTGTTCCTCCTGCAGTCGCTTGTTCTCCTACATGTTGGTAAGGATCTGGCTCATCTTGTCCGGGGACTGTTTGTAAGGCCTCAGGACATTAGTGAGTGCCTCCTGGAGAGTAGGTTCCCTGGGCCTGTCCTCACCCTGGCGCACAGCGTTCCTCCTAGTGTACCTGTTCCCCTGTGCCTGTGTCCCCTGAATGGTGTGCCTACTGCCACTGACCCCAGGTCCCTGATTGTCTTGGAGGTGAGGTGTGGACTGGAGTCCCTGTACAGGTGGGCACACTGCTGATTGACATGTCCTGGGGACAGAGGTGTGGGGAGGTGTTGTGGTATTGGATATTGATGGGGGACTCTGTGGTGGACTGTGAGGGGGCTGGGGTGGCCGACTGACCAGTGGTCCCTGATGGGCCAGGTAGTTCATCCAGATCCTGAAGTCCAGAGTTACTGTCATCACTGGGGGCATCTTCTGTTGGGGGACCGGATAGATGTGACACCTCCTTGCCGCTGATATTGGCTGGGCACTTGTGGGGATGTGAGGGATGTATTATGCTTCATGCCTGTAACATATTGTATATCCCTAGCTTCCCCTCTATTGTTGCTGTTGCCCTGCCACCTTTGTTTCTGTATGGTGATGTATTGTGGGATTGTTAGTTATCCATGCTGTGCATGCTTTGGTGATGGGTGTACATGCAGGGCTGGGAGGGCTGTCCATGCATTGGTATAGCATGCAGGGCTTGACATTGGGCTTAGTCAGATGTATAGATGGAGTGTGTGGATGGAGTGGAGTGATGGGAGTGAGGGTGAGGGGTGTGATGGCATGCAGGTACGGGGGTGATGAGTAGTAAATATTGACTCACCTGTGTCCAGTCCTCCGGCTACTCCAGTGAGTCCCTCAGGATGCAGTATTGCCAAGACTTGCTCGCTGTGAGCTGTGGGGGAGGACGTGGGGGTCCACCGCCATTTCTCTGGATGGCAATCTGGTGCCTTGCTTCTATGGAATGTACCTTCCCCCGTAGGTCGTTCCACCTCCTCCTGATGTCGTCCCTTGTTCTTGGATGCTGTCCCACAGCGTTCATCCTGTCCACGATTCTCTGCCATAGCTCCATCTTCCTGGCAATGGATATTTGCTGTACCGGTGCTCCAAACAGCTGTAGCTCTATCCTGACTATTTCCTCCACCATGACCCACAACTCCTGATTAGTGAAACGGAGGTGCCTTAGTGGGTACATGGGTGTTGTGTGGTGTGTGTTGTGCAGAGTGTGTTGAGCGATGTGGTGGGGTGTGGGATGTGGGGTGCGTGACGGATGCACGGGTGTTTGTGGTGTGTGTGTGTGTAGTTGTCCCAGTGGTCTTTGTGTTAGTCTTGGTGCGATTAGTGGTGTTCGTAAAGGTTTGTGTGTAATGTGGGTGTGTATTTTATAGTGCTGTGGGTGGGTGAGGTGTGTGTATCAGTGTCAGGTGTGTGATCTTCGTTTAGGCTAATGTTGTGTTGTTTTGTATTTGGGTGGCCATTCTGACTGCGCCGTGAGTACTGTCAATGGTTTACCACCATTGAATGTCCGTCATGGTGATTTGTGGGTCATAATGTGGTGGGCGTTGTTTTGTTGGCGTAACGGTATGGGTGTTCGTACCGACAATTTACCACTGACCTTTGGGCTGGCAAATTTATGTATGTAGCAGTATTCTGTCAGTTTAGTATGTGTGTGTGTGTGTGTCATAATGTGGCGGTGGATATTAGCCACCGCAGCAGTATAATGGCGGCCATCACGGCAGCAGTAAGCGGCATTTACTGCCAATGTCATAATGAAGGCCTGAGTCTTTGGGCCAGATGTAGCAAGCAGTTTTGCCCATTCTGTGTCTATGGGAAAATGTGTTTGTACATATGGCCCTTTGTTCCTTTGTCGCAGTTCTAAGAGTTTGTGATCTGCTGACCCTGTAAATGTTCTTCGGTCAAAAACTTGTTTGAATTCTGTTTTAAAATTTCTCCAATTATATAACAGGGATCATCAGAATTCCCCAGTGGCACGGCCCACATAGTAGCATCACCACTGAGATATGAATAAGGAACGCTATGCAGGACTGAGTATCTGGAAACAAATTAGGTTTTACCATGAAATGTAGCTGCACTTCAGTCAAAAAGATTTAAAATGTTCCCTGCAAAATGCTCAGGAGAAGCCAAAGGTACCATTGAAGGTACTGTCAAGGATAATGTGTGTCCAGGTTGTATAGTCCCTGATGTAGATGGAGGAGCCTGACTCACCAGAAGGTGAGATTGCATCTGCATCACCCTTCTGGCTAAAGGAACTGTTTCTAGTCTGGCTGCTGATACCTCCGTTTGCATATTCCCCATCATTCGACAGAGGTCTTCCAAGGTGGATATCCTGGTGATACTGCTCGGTAGGGACAGAACTTTGTGGGTAGATAATTCTGTAGAGGCCTAGCTGGTTCCTCAGGAGCAGTACCTCCAAGAAGCCTATCTTCCGGCTGCTCCAACTCTGAGTTTTACACACCAGAGGGCCAGAGTGGGCAGAAGAGGGGAAGGGAATTAGGGGGGCTACTTCAGGGAGGGAGATCGGGAACAGGACAATCAGGCCGCTAGTAATAGTGTTGTCTCTACACATATACTGTAACAAATGCAGTAAACAAAGTACAGCTGTTACCTGTGAAAGGAAGATACTGATCTTCTGCAACTCTGCATCACAAATGGTTGTAGGGACTATCACTCACAAGCATAAGTAGGATTTCTAAAAAGTTACTTATGGTAGCATAGAGTCTATTTCTTGCTTAGATTTGTTCCTGCGCATTATGCACTATACACTCAAGGAGTTCCAAACGTTCACGCACAAGTTCACTCACAAGTTTCAATACTATTCACTGTATTTACCTTAATCCTCATCAGTGCAAGTGTGTGTATGCGTGCTGAGATAACATTTTTCCAGGCTTAATTGTTGTGGCTCTTCAGGAATCACCTCAAAAATGCTTTCCAAAAGAGAAGTCAATGTGGCACTCAAACGTGCCACTCTGTTTCACACAAAAGGTCTTAAGTACACATTACCATCATGCGTGATGAATAAGAATTGGCAAACAGTCCTCCAACTTGGTCTCAGAAGAAGTCAGCTACGGGTGGCCTACTGAGTTTTCAGAGGCCATCTCAGACTCCACCAAAATTGCACACCGGGGATGGCAATCTCCGACTCTCTGAATAGTCAGCACTTGGCTTCTGGGCATGGCTGCTTATATAGCAGGAGCAGACAAGATGGCAGCCGCGACTAGGGCATCAGCCGCAGTTGCTTAAAACTAAAAAGGGACAAATGTTATTTAAAACGAAAGTAGCATGCACATTGCTCTTTTTATGGGCTCGCAACGTCACAAAGATTCATATAAGTTCTGGCATAGCATAACATTGCCTATATCAGTTTCCAGCGAAAAAAGTCTTTATGCACACTCATGCAGAAGAGAAATGTTGCTTGTAATTAAAGGACATAAATTCTGCCTGTAAAAGATTCCAGAGATAAAGTCTTAATGCATACTCATGCAGAAGAGAAACGTAGTTAGTAATTAGTGCACATAATTGTTTTAGTGCATTAGTACTGATACATTGCAACTGGGTGTGGTATTGGAAGTATATGTCCACAAGAGTTCACAGCAATGCACAAGGGTTCACAAAGGTTCACAGTATCGCAGAAGATTTGGGGTCATGATGTTGTGTAGCCATTTTAATTATAGCTCCATGCACCTTGACCTAGATATATTTTATTCAGCTTCACATTGCTATTTTTATAATAACCAGTTTTACGGTCTTGTTTTAATTTCTTCAATCAAACTGTTTTGCTTAGTTCAGCACTGTGTTCTCAAACAACACATTTTTGATCAGCCTGTGCTTCAGTCAAGGCTAAAGTCTGGTACATTGCCGGTAAACGCAGTAGAAGTTTAGTCTCTAACATTTATAGAAAATACACATCCTTATGTAGGGACATTTTCTTAGAACACCTGCTGTGTCAATTATAAAAACACTTTCTAGTCCTATTACACGTCAAGAGGGAGATTCCAGCCAGGGAACCACAACTGTATGCTGAATGCTCCGCTTCAGATGCTGACGCAGATTACAGGCCTTTGCTCAGGTATGAGGGTTGATGTCCTCCTGGGGGAACCTGAAAGGCAGGATTAGAGCTTAACATGCTGTGCTCGAAATATGGTTTGGATAGGGAATAGTCCATCAATTCTAGTGGCACTAAGATAGCATTATTCTTATGCTTCACTCTCATCGTCACTATTTCAATATTATTGTGTTGTGTGGTTCTGGTTATTGCAGCTCACGATTTGCTATCCAAAATGCAGTTGTTTTATTAAACCAATCTTTTAATCTTGTACTGCTTTTATTGTCATTTATATATGAGACCGAACTGTGTATGAGAGAACCGGTTGTGACCTGAGTGACCACGACTTCCCTGAGAATTACCAATAGGTCATGCGCTCGGCTGCCCAATTGTCTCTGCCTCTTGGGAGAGATGAGGCACTGCTAGTTAGCCGGAGCAAAGCCTGGATTTGGAGCGACAAGTGTCATCCACTGTGGGTCAGACTCAGTCCCCCACACTGTGGACGATCTTGCTGCTCAAAATCCAGTAGTCTCATTAGGATAATGAGAGCCTACGCGACAATGACATCCACTGGCCATTTCTCTCCTGGTCCTGATCTTCATAGTGCTCCCTGACTCTGGTTGGCTGTATTAGCCCTTTTTACAGACCTCTTATGCATTATCCTTTTAATTCACCTCATCATCAGTGCCCTGGCCCTCTCATTGCCCTGGTCCTCTTGGTGCCCTTGGTCTTGGTCCCTTTGGTCTTCCTAGTCCATGTCCTGTTTATTTTGGTCCGCTGGTCCTACTGGCCATCTTCCTCTGGTCCTGATCTTCATAGTCCTCCCTGAGTCTTGTTAGCCTCCTTACATCTGATAATCCTCACTTTGGCCCTGCTGTGTGACATGATTGCCATGCCCCACTTGGTAATCTGCCCACTGGTCCCTTAGGTCCTGTTCTTCAAGGTCCTCTTAGCCCTGCTTCCAGTCTTTCTGGGCATGATCCTTTCAGTTCAGCTGGTCATTGTTGCCCTGGTCCTCTGGGTGTCCTTGGCCCCTCTGGTCTTCCTAGTCCCTATTCTGCTTATTCTGGTCTGCTAGTCCTACTGGTTATTTCCCTCCTGCCCATGATCTTCATAGTCCTCCTTAATCCGGTCCTGCTTCTCCTGATGTATGCCTCATGGCTCTGCAATATCTTTTCTGAGCCCACTGCAGATCATCTCAGCCTTTTCTAGTTCAGATGGTTAAGGACATCTGGTTCATGTTAGTCTTAGAACTCCCTGGCCCTGTACTTACTGGGCCTGGTCTGTTTGATCATTCCTGTGTGCTCATGCCCCTTGTCATCTGGATCCTGGGCCTCCTGTTTCACAGGCTCCCAGTCCTGGACTTTTTTTATCCTCCTCACCCTAATTCTAGTCCTTTGGCATTCCTGGTCCTTATCACCTGGTTTACACACTTTTCCTGATTTGTCTGTTCCTAATCCTTCTGCTCCTGGGCTCCCTGATCCATGTAGTCCTAGTCTTAGTTCTGACACTCCTTTGTCTAGTCCTCCTGTTATATTCTTCTTGTGGAGGTCCCACTGGCCTTTGTTTCCCTAGCTGTCCTTATCCTTCGGTCCTCATTCCTTATCCTAGTCTTATTACTCCTCCCGGTCTCCTGGTTTGCCTTTTCCACCTTGTTCTTGTCTATGTGACCTGTGTCACTGATCGACCTAGTTCCCATGTTGGTTCATGTGGTCCTTTTCACAAAGGTATAGAGTCCCCCTGGAGTCTGGCCCTCATGGGCATTTTGATCCTAGTCCCACTGAGACTGGTCTTCCGGGGCCTTTCTATTCCTCCTGGTTCTGTTAATGTAGGGTCTCCTGGTCCTGCTAGCCTTGGTCCCATTTGGTTGTGGTCTTCTCAGCCTCTAGCACTTTGGCCCATCCTTGATATAATCTCTTTGGTCTTCCTGTTTCTGTCCTTCTGTTCATTGTTCTTCTGGTAAGGGTCCTCTTTTTCTGTACACCTATGTCACGGTTCACATTTCCCTTACCGCCTCTGTCGGATGTAGGTGGAGTACGGCTTCGGATCTTGTATGTCCTGGTTTGGCCATTATAAGGACGACCCCTTTCGGTAGCCACGGTGCTGCTGGCAAGATAAAGGCCCAAGAAGTCTGTGCTCTCCAGAAGGAGTTCCAGAGGAAAAAGCACCAGGGATAAACCTCCAGAAAGGAGCTCCAGAAAATCAGAAAAGGCACAGTAGAACTCAGGACTACAAGAACCGGAACATCAGGAAGCTGCAAGGAAAGCCAAGCAGAAAGCAATCCACAGCAGGAACAAACAGGAGCGAGGATCACCAAACCAGAGAGTTGCAACGCAAAAAAGTCAAAAAGGAAGTGAACAAACAGGAAAAGGAAAAACGCCATATTAAGTTGGGAAAGTATCATAGGACAAAATAAGAGAAACACCATCTTTGAAAGGTACTAGTAAAAGAAAAGAGCACTGCATGCTGCAATAGACAAGCATTCTGGGACTGAGAAAGCATGGCCCCCATGACCAAAAGGGCAGACAGCCAAAAGCCAAGAAAACAGATAAGTATTATATATGCATTTGGGGGGTCACCCGCGATGCAAAGGCAAAGCGCGCTGTGACCGCGACAAGATCCGCGGCCTGACCCCGGGCCGTCTCACCCCGCCACACAAGAGTTGGACACTGTGGGCAAACAAATATCCTGCTACAGGCCCAATGCACCAAAAAGTGGACAGTGGGCCTCCCCGCAGGATGAGAATGGGGCGCGGTGGGCAGATTACCGAACCGTGGCGTAACAACCTAGGTCTGCTACTACTGGTCATCCTCATACATCTGGTCCTGGTCAGTTCATTGGGGCCATCATATCCCTCCTCATTGTGCTAGTCCAGGGACTTCTATGCCTCCTTCCCTCAGTCCTTCTGTTCCATCGGGTCCTCATCCACTGTGTTCTGATCCCCCTTTCCACATCCTCCTAGCCCACCTGATCCTTCTCACCCTGGTCTCAGTAACCGAGTTCCTGTTACTCCTTGTCTGCTTCATCTTCATAGCTATGGCCTTAGTAACCTCGTTCCTTGTGGATAAGGTCACCCTGGTCTTGGTTCTTCTTGTCCTGGACCTTGTGGCTCTAATTGTCCTATGGTCCTCCTCCTCCTGGACCTTATCCTCCTTTTGGTCATCATTCTCCTCCTACTCATCCAACTCCTTCCCTCCACAGGTTCCTGGAACAATGACTTAAGTCAGATGTACCCTCGAAACATGTCACACATTTTATTTTTTTTGCTTTCAGATTTCTTTTGCTGAGAAAACACTATCAAGGACAGAAATCAAATCTCAGCAGAGATAAACCTTACCCTTTTAAAACACTGCTTAGCTTGTTAAAAGCAAAATTGCCATTCCCAAGATACTGAAGGGACCACTCGTGATCTGAAATTTATATCATGGCACCAATAAACATCTGTGCCTGAAGCTCACTATGCTGGGATATAGTATGAAACAGTGTGCTTACTCCAATGGCAGCTAAATGAATATATACTCCTCCCTTGAATTACCTGGGTGCCTTTCTTACCTGTGTCCTGCTTTCACTTTCCCATAGAAACCCCATTACTCTTTCTCACTCAATTTTCCTCCAGCAAGTATCCCAGCAGATACAGCAAGCCAGAAAGGCCTGTAACAGGCAAGGTTGAGAAGACAATCATGGGTAATGAAGGCAAACAATGAAGGTGGGCAGAGCGTTTTGAAGAACTGCTAAGTCAGCACGTGCTGCACTCTCCACCAGACATACAGCCAGTTGACAAGGACTTGCCAGTCGTCTGCAGCAGACCAACCAAGGAAGAAATACAGCAAGCCATAAAGCCTCTGAGAAGTGGGAAGGCAACAGGACCCAACAACTTTCCTCCTGAGACACTGAAAACAGGCATTAAAACATGAGTACACATGCTCTTCCCCATGTTTGGAAGGATCTGGGAAGAGGAAAAGCTGCTGTCAGACTTAAATGAGGAATATCTTATTAAGATCCCCAAGAAAGGTGACCTCAGTAACTGAGCAAACTACAGAAAGAAAACTCTTCTGTCAACCCCAGGCAAAGTTTTCAACAGAATCATCCTAAACAGAATGAAGGAACAAGCCAAAGGTCAGGTGCGTGATCAGCAAACTGACTTCTGCAAAGATAGATATGGTGCAGACCCAAATGCAACATTGCACATTCTCATTGAGCAGTCAATGGAATGGAACTCCATCATCTATAAGAAAGTATTCAACAGCGTGAAAAGAAAAACCCTTTGGAAATTCCTCTGCCACTACAGTGAGCCAGATAAACTAGTAAGAATCATCAGGAACTCTAATGAGGGAATGGCCTACAAGATGGTCCATGGAGGACAACTCACAGAAGACTTCCAAGTGAAGGCTAGGTTCCGCCAAGGTTGTTTGCTCTCACTTTTACTTTTCCTGCTGGCCATAGATTGGATCATGAACACATCCACAGCAAGGATTAAAATGGGGTCCAGTGGACACCTTGGGCACAGCTCGATGACCTGAACTTTGCAGAAGACCTGGACCTTCTCTCCCATACCCATCTGCAGATGCAAGAGAAGCCCTGACAAGGTGGCAGCCACATCAACAGAACTTGGCCTCAACATCACAGGGGAAAAAAGCAAGATCCTAAAGGCTAACACGAGCAGCACAACTGAAGTCACCTTGCAAGGAATGCACTTGAAGAGGCTGAGGCCTTCATCTATTTATGCAGTGTCACAGACAAGCATGGCAGCACAGATGCTGACGTCAAGGCAAAACTCGGTAAAGCAAGCACTGCTTCATTCAGCTAAAGAAGATCTGGAGCTCCAAAGAACTTAACACTGCAAACCAAGGTCGGGCTTTTTAACACCAACATAAAATCGGTCCTTCTGTATGGACCAGAAAGTTGAAGGACAACAGTGACCATCACTTACAAAATCTAGACCTTTATCAACACCTCCCTGGTACAAATACTCCATATCCACTGTTCAAACCATCAGCAAAAATGACTAAGTGCAGCAGACTTTCCAACTCCCTGCTCATGAAGAAATCATCAAAAGACTAGAGGACAGGATAGGACACATCCTCCTCAAGCCAGCATCAGACACCACCAGGCAAGCCCTGACCTGGAATCCTTAAGGGAAAAGGCATCAACGAAGGCCAAGAAACACCTGGTGCCGAGGTTTTGATGCTGAGTGCAAGGAGATGGGTTACACCCAGAGTCAGATTGGAATAAAAGCGTAGACAGGGGTGGCCGGAGGGTCATGGTTGATAGCTTATACCCCAGGAAGGTGTATGTAAGTAGGTAAGTATGCCAAAGCACTGTGTCCCAGGCACCAATTGCCTTATGTAAGTACCACTACCTGTAAGCCCAGATACCAACTATCCCTCTGCAAACCCTGTTTGCTGCTCCCTGGTGACTGCTGCTGTCTTGTAATGTTGTATTTACAGAGTCATATGCACCAATATCCCGACCTTGTTCTGAAACATTCCATGTTTTGTCATTTTGTGCATAAATAAATGGGACTGTGGTGTGCAGAATCAGCAGTTCAGGTCAAGTAAAAAATATCCTTATTCAGCCAAACCCATAAAAGCCCCTAAAAATTGAGTAATTACAAAATGTAAATAAACAGATCACAAAAACTTCTCATCATAATAAGGTTTCCCAATTAACAAGAATAATTGTTGAGAAGCACAGTATGGTTAAAACTGATGATTAAAAACACCTCATTACATTAAAATATCACGGGCGGTTACAAAAGATAAAATAAACCAGAAAACAGCATTCTATCAGGATCACAAGTTGGATACAATAAATTCACTGTGTCCACCAATACGGAGCCGCCGAGAACTTACTCACTAAGTTACAGACCTTATTTTTGTCCACATCAGGCATAACAATTTAGCAACCCCACAAACATACACAATGCTGAGATCTGTTTTCAAAAGCTGCAAGGTAATAGAGTGGTTAGTGGCATGAGCAGGGCATACAAATAGCATATGCAGGACCAACTCAACATGGTCACAACAAAAAGGACACTCTGCCGACTCAGAGCATTTTGCAATGAAAGACCTAAGCGGCGGTGAGCCCACTCGGATTTTATAGTAAAGCTTCCTATCAAAAGGGGCTGTAATCACCTCCCAATACTGCTCTAACCTATACACCGATTTAAAGTTTAAAATAAACAAAGTTGGAGATCCCACACACTTATATTCCTCCCTGCTTGTTAAGAGTGCCCAATATTCTTTTTTCAACACAGCCTCACAAGGAGTATGGGCAACAGAAGGAACTAAAGAAAACAACAAATTCATTATAGCCCTCAACAACGAAAATTTGTTAAATTGATCAACCCTGATAATATCAAGAAGAGCAGCAGCATAGTGGGCCAACCTAAGGCTGATCCCTATTCTTCGCCAAAATAGTAGTGGCACAAATAAACATTCTGTCCTATCTTTCTTATAAATATGTTCAAGTGAAGAGGATTCAACAGGGTACTAAAAGGTAGGGAAGCCAAACATCTATTCTCAGATCTTTCCAAAACAAAAACACCACAAAACCCCACAGTTCAGTGCCACAAAGTGTAGCACTCAGTGCCTTAGCCTCTTAGACCTGCAAAGTCTACTGGTTTAGTAAAAGAAGGCTGTATTCCTTAAGAATAGCACCCACAATCTGCCTATGTTTCACCAAGATCATACTAATATGTTAACTCCATGACATAGTGGCCAAACGTTTGACTCCAAGTAGGTAAAGGCATCTACCCTCTCTAGGGCTTTACCCCCAGAGAAAAGCTCCCGTAGGCTTTTTGCAGTGTTTGAATACCATGAACTTTGTTTTGTCTTTATTACTTTCTAAGCCACTGTCCTGGAAAAAAGCACCAAACTTGTGAAGGAGGCATTGCAAGCCACTCTGGGTTTTTGAGATCAAGAGGGTATCATCTGTGAATAAAGAAAATAGGGATTTTAACATCAGCTAAGGTGGGCGCATCCGTGAAAGCCTTGGACAGGTACTCCATCAGACCATTGAGGTACAGAAAAAAAAGGGTGGGAGTCAAAATACACCCCTGGCATACTCTTTTTAATACAGGGATCTTCTTAGACAACTAGCCCTCTGCTCCCTTCTCACCTGGGCATAGTTTTTATCGTGGAGCCTGACTAGTAAGAATAAAAACTTCAGGGGGCATACCCATCTCCATCAGCACCCACCACATCCTTAAGCATGGGACCAGTCCGAAGGCATTTTGAAGTCAACAAAAGCAATGAACAAGTCATCTCTGCTGATTAAAACCGTCTTCCAATAAATCAGAACAAACCAAAAAAGCTGGTCAATTGTTGAGGTTGGAACCCTAATGCCTGCTTGTAACAGGCTAATAATGTTGCCCTCTATTACCCAAGCTTGGATTCTCGCTAAAACCATTTGGCAAAAAAACTTTTTTAATCAGTCAATAAGAGAAATTGGCCTATAATTAGCCGGTACAGACATATCCCTCTTTTTAAAGACAGGGATAACCTCTGCTCCCAGCCATGATACGGGAATAGGAGTACCCATTGCAATTGCATTCGATAGTGCTAGATTGTAATCCACCCAGACATCAATATCATGCACAAAGACATCTACCAGAAGACCAAACAGGCCAGGGGCCCTCTCTTTCACAAAGGTGGATGAGGAATTGATGACATCTGCTTTAGTGGAAGGCGGAGCAACAAAGTTCTGGAGGTAACTAATGACTGGACCCTCAGCTAATGCCACTGGCGCCTCTCAATAGAGACTAAATAAATGAGAGAACCACTCACAGGAAGAGATGTGGTTCTGTGGTACTAATCCCTGAGAGTTAACGCTGAAAGAGATCAGATTTTATTAATATATTGGTGGCATAGAAGTTAGTACATGGTGACGAATTAACCTACATTTAAAGGCATATCAGAGAAAATAACATGAGTTGTAAAATCTGCACGTTTGAATTATAATGAACCATGTGGTCACATTCGTATTAAACACTTAATTTTAACATTAGAGTTTTGCATTTGTATTAAATTAACTACTAATGTGAATGAATATTAAACATGTTTTATGAAGATTAAATGAACATGAATTAATCATACTTATATTGAATTAGATTAATTTTATTAATGCAAGTTACATGTGTGCAGAAAAATAAATGCATGTTTAAATCAGTTCTAACATGTTATAAATAATACTTCCAATTAAATAATTTGCTATGCATATTTGATTTGAACTGTAAGGTGTGTAATATGTTTATTGGTGTATTTATTGTATTAATTAATGTGTATTAAAACTGTCTTAGCTTGTCGAGGCCTGAAAAATTCATTTTGCAGGAGTAATGAAAAATCACTTGTTTAATTTGTCCCCTCTGACCTGAATTCTTGCCCTAGGCTGTTAATGTGAATGTTGAACGTCCTATTGTATTGAAGGCAAGAAACATGTTTTAGAAATAACATTGTTGCATTATTTGTTCTAGCTATCAAACAGGTCAGGAAATTTGTAGTTCTCATGTGAAATGCATTAGTTTGATTTATTGTGTGTCATGAGAAAGGATCTCAATTACAAATAACTAGAGAACATAATAATTTGTTAGAAATGTGTGAAATCATCTGATGACAATGCACTTTTGCTGAGAAGATTCATAATAATTGCAAATCCAATAGTACCATCTGCAGACATTGGATGCTGAATCTGACGCCCGAAGTGTGCCCACCTGAAGAACCAATCAAGAGGATTGTTTTAATTAGTGAGAAACACTGAAATTTGAAGTTAGTCTTCTCCTGTCTTGATACTGTTCAGGACTCTGTCAGAGTCTGTCTGTTCTTGTTTTAAGTCTGTTGTCACACTCTGATTCTTTAAGCCCCCTCATGAGTTTTCTCATCTTAGTCTTAATTGCCCTATTCTGTCATCCGGTTCAGTACTGACATGGCTAACTAATTCTGAACTGCTGAACTGTTCTATGTGCAACTCGTGTCCTGCACTGTCCTGATGCTGCTGTCAACTGACACTGGAAGAAGGTGACTGTCCTGTCTGATGAATCATTGCTGTATGCTGTCCCATGAGGAGAGGCGTAACTAAGGGCCTCATTATGACCCTGGCGGTAGAGAACCGCCAGGGCCAACGGGGGCGGGAGCACCGCCGACAGGCCGGCGGTGCCCCCTTGGGCATTCTGACCGCGGCGCTTTGGCCGCGGTCAGAACGGGAAAACCGGCGGTCTCCCGCCGGTTTTCCACTGCCCGTAAGAATCCTCCAAGGCGGCACAGCTCGCTGCGCCGCCGAGGGGATTCTGACAATCCCTACCGCCATCCTGTTCCTGGCGGCTCGCCCGCCAGGAACAGGATGGCGGTAGGGATTGTCGTGGGGCCCCTGGGGGCCCCTGCAGTGCCCATGCCAATGGCATGGGCACTGCAGGGGCCCCCGTAAGAGGGCCCCGCTAGTATTTCACTGTCTGCGTAGCAGACAGTGAAATACGCGACGGGTGCAGTAGCACCCGTCGCACCTTCCCACTCCGCCGGCTCGATTACGAGCCGGCATCCTCGTGGGAAGGGAGTTTTTCCCTGGGCTGGCGGGCGGTCTTTTGGAGACCGGCCGCCAGCCCAGGGAAAAACTCATAATACCCTCCGCGGTCTTCTGACCGCGGAGCGGTATTATGGAGGGCGGCATCCTGGCGGGCGGCCTCCGCCGCCCGCCAGGGTCATAATGAGGCCCTAAATGTGGTTTCTTGTTTCCTTTTAAGTTAGGTACTAACACCAGCATATTTTTATAGTGAGTTGTCCTAGTTAGATGTTTTATCTAAATTATTTTTGTCTTTCTTTTATATTTGCGTTTGCCAGCATGTGTTAGCCCGTTCTCACACATGCAAGTCCAAATTTGTGTTTGTGATAGGAATGGCCCAACTCTGAAATCTGATATTTGAAGTTGAATGTAAAACTGTATTTTGATGATTTACAAATGTCACCATCATCTGCTTTGAAATCTAATAATAATGTGCATATTGTAATGTTTAGTAGGCTAAATCTTTTCAGACGTTTTGGTCAACCCATGGTTTTTATGTATGTCTATAACCTAGTTTTGCGCACTATTTATGTGACATTGATTTTGTGATTGTAATAAAGCTTTGAAACTTTATTCGGTTTGGAGTTTGATTTAGTGTTAAATTGTTCATGGTTGGTAAAATTGTTTATGGTATAATGTTATTGATTTGTGATTGAATGATTCTGACTTCTACACTCTTTGCCAAGTCCAAAGATTCAGTCAACCTCAATAGGTAAGAATAGTGATGGTGTCTCACCTGTACGTTTCTAGTTTCTGGACCAAGGTGGGAGAAATTCCTCCTGGCCCCCAGCACCCGTCAACAGCATCACTAGCAATCAACTTCCAGAAGCGCCAACGGTCCTCATGGAACAAGCAATCTCCTGAAAGAACTCTTTGTGCATGACACTAAGGGGCATATTTATACTCTGTTTGCGCCGGAATTGCATCGTTTTATTTTACGCAAATCCGAGGCAAAGCTAACTCCATATTTATACTTTGGCGTTAGACCCATCTAGCGCCAAAGATCTTGGAGTTTGCGTCATTTTTTAGCGTGGACACCTACCTTGCGTTAATGATATGCAAGGTAGGCGTTCCCTTCTAAAAAATGACTCCAAGGCATGTGCGCCTTATTTAAACTCCCGTGCAAAAATGACGCACGGGAGTGGGCGGGTCAGAAAAAATGACGTCCAGCCGCTTTTGTGTCATTTTTTAACGCCTGGTCAGGGCAGGCGTTAAGGGACCTGTGGGCTCGGAAGGAGCCCAGAGGTGCCCTCCCATGCCCCCAGGGACACCCCCTGCCACCCTTGCCCACCTCAGGAGGACGCCCAAGGATGGAGGGACCCATCCCAGGGAACTTAAGGTAAGTTCAGGTAAGTAGTTTTTTTTTTCTGGCATAGGGGGGCCTGATTTGTGCCCCCCTACATGCCACTATGCCCAATGACCATGCCCAGGGGACTTAAGTCCCCTGGGCATGGCCATTGGGCAAGGGGGCATGACTCCTGTCTTTGCTAAGACAGGAGTCATTTCAATGGGGGTTGGGAGTAAAAAAAAATGGCGCAAATCAGGTTGAGGCCAATATTTTGCCTCAGACCTGACTTGCCCCATTTTATGACGCCCAAGCTCCATTTTCGCCTACGCCGGCGCTGCCTGGTGTGGGTCATTTTTTTTTACGCACACCAGTCCGCAGCACTGGCTAACGTCATTCAATAAATAAGGTGCCGCATGGCGCTTTGGAATGGCGTTAGCCGGCGTTAATTTTTTGACGCACAACTGCATTGGCGCAGTTGTGCGTCAAAAAGTATAAATATGGCCCGAAACTCTAGAGATTCGCCCACCTGTGCCATTCCCTCCGAGATCATAGTCTCTGTCACCTTTGGGCTATCTCTAATCTGCACTAAAATCTCTGACAAGCAACAGCCTAACCCTATTTAAAATGCCACCTATCAGACCTGAGTGAAACATTATCAGTGCTACTTAGGGCTAAAGGATGAACTTGACATTTTTGAAACAATGTCAACATAGTAAGACACAGGAGATTGTGATTGCTCTCCACTCTCTCCTTGACCGCCATGTCCATGACATGAGACCACAATCTTCGGTCAACCAGAATATAATCGATCTGACTCATGGACCAATTATTTTTAAATGTAAACTCTCCCTTAGAATCAGGTTTAGTGCAGCCATTGGTCGCCCTGACCCCCAGTTCTACTGTGAATGCTTTTAATTTAAGAGCAGCCTGGGTGCATCTTTTAATAGGGGCAAGCTCCAACGATGGGATACCCCATGCTTTGCCCTCCTCAACGGTAAATTCAAAAGCATTCCTGTCAAGGGGCTCGAATGTAGTGTTGAAGTCCCCAGTGAGGATCAAGGTAGAACATGACCGGAGCTTGCTTCAAGAAGTTTGATGGTCCCCGAAGGTCATCCACCAGTAACCCCATGTGCGTAAATATTGAAAAGCACCATACCATGCCCCCTTCTACTTAGTTTGGTGCCCTGAATATCTGGTCAATTGGTAGATAATGGACGAAGTTTATAGTTGAAAGAGGACTTCACCCAAGTTAATAAACCACCCATAAATCTCCCCTGTTTAGTAGGTATTGCAGGAATGTGATAAGACAAGTAACTTACTTTAAACAGGGGTTCTATAGTCCAAGTTTCCTGGAACAGGCATATATCATTAGTATTAATAAATTCACATCAAAGAGGTTTAGGTAATGGGGCCCGAAGGCCAGCTACGTTCCAGGAAACCACCTTAGTTAATGCTATATGATGGGTGTGCGGATGAGTTTCCACTATAACACTCTGGACATTCAAGCCACTGTTTTTTCAACTCACAATTGCTGGAGCTTGTGGGTTACCATGCTGCAAAAAATGCACCAGAGCAACCAAAATGTCTGAGAGTTGAAAACAGTCCTCTTGAAAAGAGCTGGCAACCGTGGCAGATAGACGCTGGGAAGAGGATCAAATCTGCTCCAATCAGGCACAAAGGGTGAAATTAGAGCATTTACATTAAGCCCATGACTGACCACAGAGGGCAAAACAGAAACAACAGGAGCGAGAAGTGTTTAAAAGATTAATAGGCCAGCTCACAAGTTCCCTACTTTAGAGTAACTTAGAGGTATCCCGCTCTCCCATCTTTTGTCAATCACAATCCTCTAACCCAGAGAGCACCCTAAACCTATTCCGGGCCAGAAACTGATCAGCATGCCATGGGTGACAATGTAATTGGGATTTCTCCTGGCCTCTCAACCTTGTAGCTTGATGATTATAGAAGTACCCCAAGGGAAGAGCAAATAACTGCAAGGCTGTGCAACACCATAATTGGCTAAGCAAAAAACTTCCCCTACTACAAAAGGCCTTCAGAAATTAATTACGACACAGTTTACCTGAAATTGGCTAGGGGTATGCCCTATCCTCCGGACTCTACTAACAAAAATGGTTTCCTCATGGAAGCTGAAGCCCTCACCCACATTCCTATATAACCAGTGAGTCCCAGGGGACTGTCGCGGTACATTGGCTAAAATAGCCACATAGGGGCAAGAAGCTGGGGGTAAATGTATTACCATGAGTGGAGCATCAATAGCTGGAGCCCCACCATGGAAGGGGGAAACCTAACCTTCTTTGACTGCTTGTGGTTGGAATGGTTGGAATAAGCAGTTAAAAACAGTGTGTCTGAGTGTTCTTTGATGTGTAGCCAGGCTAGGGATTTGAGCCCGACACATCAACTTGGCCACCAGAAGTTAGACCCGCCAGTTGCTCGTCTCCGATACATGGTGTAGGCAGTCCTTCTCGGTCAGCTATCAACCTCCACTAACCCTATCAATTCTGCCAGCTGCTCGAGTGTGTGCACATGCTTACTATATACAGACGTCCATGCCCTCCTCCCCCTGGAAAATCTGTACTGATGTTCAGCAGAAGTGTACTACCCGCTGACGGTGCTTTCACCATGTACAGAGGGCGTAAGGAGCAAGTTTACTTTCCATCCAGACTTGCAGCCCAGAGCATACTGTGACATGCATCCTCGTGATCTGAAGGCAGTGGCACAGATAAAAGGCATGACATCATCTCTCCTGAAATGGGGAAGGAAATAAAGGTGGGTGCTACCGAGAGAAGGTGTGCAAAAACTGCAGTGATCACCATCAGCAAAAATAGCTAAAGAAAGTGAAAGTAGACTCTCACCCCAGAACATTTTTGAGCAGTACATGGCACATAGTTGGCGTGAACAGACACTATGTGAAAAAGGCCAAGAAAGTTGTGACAATTGTACAGTGATTACAGTGAAGCCAAGTACTGAACTTAGTTTTGTTTCACAATATTGTCAATGCAATTCAACCTTGTGACAGACATGCTGTCTGCACCAGTCTACAAAAGAGATTGACCCCGCTACAGAAAGTCTATCCTGCTCCACCTAGTGGGGGAAGGAGTACACAACATGATCCTCACTCTCCCTGAAACAGGCGAAGAAAATGACTATGACTATGCAGCAGCAGAAACCACTTTGAATCTGCAGTTTAGCAAACAGTGTAATCCAGACTATGGGCATTTCATCCGGAGACTTGCCAAAGAAGGACCTATTGAGTCCATTGATGCAATTTTTACTCATCTTTAAGGGCTGGAGACCACATGCAGGTTTGGGAACTGAACTTTGATGAAGAGCTACATGCCTAAACGAATCAAGGGTGCCGAATATCTGAGGAATGAAAAAAAATCCTAAGGACCATAAAGATGCCATTACTCATCATATTGTCTATAGTGCACTCTTTAAAACTGGCAAACGCATGTAGCGCATATAGAGTTGTTGCTAATAATTGAAGTTATGAAATACAAACCAAGTGAAACAAGTGAAGAAGCTCATTAGATAATAGAGAAACCATCCACCAAAAAGCAAAGCAAGCCATGTGGGTACTGTGGTAACTTGCAACACATGGTGCCACGGTGTCCAGCCAGAGGCAAGACCTGTTTGACATGAGGAAAGACAAATCGTTTCTCTTGAGCTTGCAGATCTGTGGCTTCAAAGAAGCCCACAATGGAAAAACTGACTAATGCACCTAAACATGCAGTAAGACATTTGGTGGCCAAGGATGGTGACATGCAGAAACCAGACAACTCAGACAAAATTGTGTTGTCAGACTTGGAGCCAGTCCATCTCACTTCAGGGATCAGTAACTGTTCATAAAAGGACAACCTCAGTCGAAATGTGAGCTATTCATTCACAGTCACCCAATGACCAGTCTCATTAACACTGCTGACACTATGGGGCTGATTTAAGAGCCACTAGTGCTTCCTTGCACCACATTAGCGTCATTTTTTTTACGCTAATGTTGCCCAATGGGGCCAAAATCGCTGCGCCAGATTCACAAAGTGGCAATGCATGCATTGCGCCACTTCTGTAACCCTATGCACTACATTGTGCCTGCACCAGGCATAATGTATTCAAAGGGGACGTTCCCCATATAGGAGGGGCAGAAAAAATGGCGCAAATAAATCTCTGAGATTTCTTTGCGTAATTTTTTTCTGATCTTTTAACGTCTGCTCAGAGTAGGCATTAACTGCTTGGGTGCCTTGGACGAGATGATCTCGTCCAAGGCTACAGTTCCCCTGTGCCTTGGACGAGATCATCTCGTCCTAGGCACAGGGGAACTTGGGGGCGCGCTAGCGCGCCCCCCGTGCACCCCCCCTCCCCCCCCAGGCGGGGATGGAAGGGGAAGACCTTCCCCTTCCACCCCCGCCCCCCCCCCACGGCAATCCGATGACGTCAGCGCGCGCACAGCGCGCTGACGTCATCTAGTGTTGCCGGTCGCGCTGGAAGCCATTTGCTTCCAGCACGTCTACCGAGGAGGACACAAAAAGTAAGTTTTCTTCGTTTTTGGGGGTCGGGGTGGTGGAAACAGACACGGGGGGAAAGGAAAGGGTTTTTCCTTTCCCCCGGTGCCTGTTTTCATTAAATTCCTGCTCCACGATCGCGGGCAGAGCCCGCGATCGTGGAGCAGGAATCTCCACTAGCCACCAGGGATTTACTGTGTTCAATATTTTGGGGGCGACCCCTTGGGCAAGGGTCGCCCCCCCCGGGGGCAATTATTTTTAGTATTTCGCCCCCCCCCTGGGGGCAGATCCGCCGTTTTTTCGGCGGATCTGCCCCCGGGGGGGGGGGGGGCGAAAACCACTAGACACCAGGGATAGTGTTATTTTGGCATTATTTTGGGGGCGACCCCTTTTGTATTTCGCCCCCCCGATTTTTCGGCGGATCTGCCCCCGGGGGGGGGCGAAAACCACTAGACACCAGGGAAAATTTATTATATTGATTATTTTGGGGGCATTTTTTTATTGTATTTCACCCCCCCTGGGGGCAGATCTGCCGATTTTTCGGCGGATCTGCCCCCAGGGGGGGGCGAAACCACTAGACACCAGGGATAAAGTATTTTATGTTTATTTTGGGGACGACCCCCTTGGGCAAGGGTCGCCCCACCCCGGGGGCAATTTTTTTTTGTATTTCGCCCCCCCCTGGGGCAGATCCGCCGAATTTTCGGCGGATCTGCCCCCGGGGGGGGGGCGAAAACCACTAGACACCAGGGATTTTATATTTTGTGTATATTTTGGGGGCGACCCCTTGGGCCAGGGTGGCCCCCCCGGGGAATTTTTTTTTTTATTTAGCCACCCCCCCCCCCGGGGGGCAGATCCGCTGATTTTTTGGCGGATCTGCCCCCGAGGGGGGTTGAAAACCACTAGACACCAGGGATTTATTTTTATTGTAAAGTTTTTTTGGGGGGGCGACCCTTTGGGCAAGGGGCGTCCCACTGGGGGACACATTTTTTTGTATTTGCCCCCCCCTCCCCCCCGGGGGCAGATTGTCAATTTTTGGGCTGATCTGCCGCCGGGCGGGGCGGGGGGGCAAAATCCACTAGACACCAGGGATTTTGTTTTTGTTGTTTATTTTGGGGGCAACCCCTTGGGCAAGGGTCTCTCCCCTGGGGAGTTTTTTTTTTTCTGTTTCGGCCCCCCGATGGCAGACCAGTCATTTTTTGGACGATCTGGCCCCGGGGGGGTGGAAGCACACTAGGCGCCAGGGATTGTGTGGTGTGTGTGTAATTTTGTAGGCCCATCTGCCCCCAAGGAGGGCAGAAACCACCAATACGGCAGGGATTTTTTTGTTTTGTGCTGGGGGTGTCCCCTTTGGGAAGGGTCGCCCCCTAAAAGGGGGCACAGAGGTGTTGCCCATTTCGGCTAATTTTTTTACGCCCATCTACCCCCGAGGGGGGGCAGGATCCACTTAGGTACCAGGGACAACTTCTAAGTTCTTGGTGGTGGGGTGTTTGTCAACTGGCAAAGTATTTGTATTTGTGATTATAACAATTTATTTCTTCTTTTTCTTCTAGTTCAACGCTTTTGCTTCCTTTGCTGTGGATCTTAGCGGTTTTGGCAGTAGTTGTCCAGTGGTTTGCATAGCTGCATGTTTTAGGTAAGTGAAAGCAATTTACTGCAAAGGAGTATTGTTGACATGCATGAATGACATGTTTGTAGGTGGTGTACTAAATGCAGTATTGTGTGTTTGACATTGTCCTTAGATTTGAGCACAGTAATGTTTGTGTTGTCATATGTCTAATTTGCTTTTTTCTTTTTTCTTTTTAGTGGGATATCATTGGTGATTGCTGTGTCTGTGCAGAGTAGTTGCTTGGTGAGTAGCTATTTCAGGCAACTGAGTGGTATAGTTTTTTGTAGTACATAACTCTTTGTGATAAAGCTACACTTTGTTTATTACTTATTTTAGTGCTAGTTGTTGTTGGCAATCCATTTGTTGTTAGGATCATGGCTAGCCGCAAAGTGACCGCTCAGCAGGTTGTTCGCATGCTCTTTGAGTCGTCTTCAGACCATGATTACGACACTGACTCTGCATCTGAGGCAGAGGAGGAAGCAGGAGATTCTGGAAGTGAGTTTTCTGTCCAAGAGTATTCTTCTGATGAGGAAGCTACTCTCAGTGCAGATGAAGGGCCTGAGTTAGAGGAGGACATTGATGTGCCAAGAGTGCAGCAGCCTGGGGCTGAAGGGTTTCCCATTAGAAGACCTGACACCTGGATTGCCCCAAACATGGAGCAGCCACAGTTACCTGCATTTACTAGTCTCCCAGGGTGTAGAGTTAATACGGAAAACTTTCTGCCTGTCCATTTCTTTCACTTGTTTATGGACGATGTATTTTTGGAAGAGATTGTGGAGCAGACAAATGTGTATGCAGAGCAATATTTGCGGGACAACGCTGCCAGACTTAAGCCTCAGTCTAGAGCTACTCATTGGGTTCCCACATATCTGGAAGAGATGAAAAGGTTTTTAGGTTTGTCTTTTTTGATGGGGTTGATCAGGAAGCCGTCACTGGCTTCTTATTGGTCTACTAGTCCCTTGATGGCAACTGCTATATTTCCTGCAACTATGACACGTAATCGGTATTTGCTTCTTCTTCGTATGCTGCATTTTGTAGACAATGCTTTAGCCTTGCCACGAGATCACCCTGATTGTGACCGCCTTTTTAAGATTAGGCCTGTCCTTGATCATTTTGTGGATCGGTTTTCAGAGGTCTATGTTCCAGGCAAAGAGATAAGTGTGGACGAGTCTTTGGTCCTTTTCAAGGGGCGTTTAGTTTTTAAGCAGTACATTCCTAGTAAGAGGGCACGGTATGGGATTAAATTGTATCTGCTGTCAGAAAGCAGTACAGGATATGTTTATAATTTCCGGGTCTACACTGGTAGGGATTCCAGTATTGACCCTCCTGGTTGTCCGGCCACTTTTGGAGTTAGCGAAAAAATTGTGTGGGAACTTGCTAGACGGCTGTTTAACAAAGGTCACCATTTGTACGTAGATAATTTCTACACTGGAGTGCAGTTGTTCAAGGAGTTGTTTAGGGTGGACACTGTTGCTTGTGGCACAATCCGTTCTAACCGCAAAGGCTATCCAAGGGAGCTTGTCTGTAAAAAACTTGAGAGGGGACAGTGCAGTGCCTTGCGGAATAATGAGCTGTTAGCTATGAAATTTTCAGACAGGAGGGATGTGTACATGCTATCGACCATCCATGATGAGAGTACTTCCCCTGTGGCTGTTTGGGGTCAGGTTGCGGAAGTGCGCAAACCTGCGTGCATTTTGGACTACAATAGGCACATGGGTGGTGTTGATAGAGTAGATCAGAGGTTGGAACCTTACACTGCTCTTCGTAAGTCGTATGTGTGGTATAAAAAGTTGGCCCTACATTTATTTCATTTGGCAACTTTTAATGCCTTTATCGTATACAAGGATTGTTCACCTGAGTCAAGGATGACTTTTGTTAAATTTCAGGAGTCGGTGATAGAAAGCCTTATTGTGGTGGAACCGGCAAGAGTTTCTAGAGTAGAAGTGGTGGAGGATGTGGCTAGATTGAAAGATCGGCACTTTCCAGATCACATTCCTCCCACTCCCAAAAAAGACATGCCCACAAAGAAATGTAGAGTATGTGCCCGGAGATCAATCCGGAGGGAGAGCCGGATGTACTGCCCCGAATGCCCTTCAAAGCCTGGGCTGTGTGTGCCCAGCTGTTTTAGAAGTTACCACACAAGGAAAAACTTTTGGGAAATACCGTGAGCGTAAGCTGTCTGTTTTATATTTTCATATGTTTCACGGTTGGCATCTGTCGTGTATTTAGTTTGAGGTTTTGTGTTTGTAGTTTTGTGCCTATTTTATAATTAGTAGTTTATTTGATTTTTATAAATAAAAAAAAGTGATTGCGGTGTGCGTGGGGTGGCGCTTGGCTGGCGGTGTGCGTGGGGTGGCGCTTGGCTGGCGGTGTGCGTGGGGTGGCGCTTGGCTGGCGGTGTGCATGGGGTGGCGCTTGGCTGGCGGTGTGCGTGGGGTGGCGCTTGGCTGGCGGTGTGCATGGGGTGGCGCTTGGCTGGCGGTGTGCAAAGGGTGGCGCTTGGCTGGCGGTGTGCATGGGGTGGCGCTTGGCTGGCGGTGTGCGTGGGGTGGCGCTTGGCTGGCGGTGTGCGTGGGGTGGCGCTTGGCTGGCGGTGTGCGTGGGGTGGCGCTTGGCTGGCGGTGCCAGCCAAACGGCAGTCCACACTCCCATCAGCTGGTGTGATTCTTGTATCAGGCATGTGGGCGTATGTAAGTGATGGGCCCTTGAGTGGCGCGGTCTGTCGATGTGAGTGTTGTAATGTGCTGGGCCCGTGGCTGGCGGTGTGAATGGTCTTGT
Source organism: Pleurodeles waltl (assembly GCF_031143425.1). NCBI lineage: Eukaryota > Metazoa > Chordata > Amphibia > Caudata > Salamandridae > Pleurodeles > Pleurodeles waltl. The sequence continues at coordinate 1,767,372,429 of NC_090440.1, forward strand.
GCGTGTCATGTATGAAAGGTGTGTGAATGGACTGTAAAGCGGTTGGTGCCTTGTCGCGGCTTTACAGCTCACGAGCTGTGAGTCATTGGTTCACGTTTTTGCCTTTCAGTTATTAGCAGTGCATTTCATTTTTGTGAAATCTCTTGTTAATAAAATTTGATCCACTGAACCATCACTCACCCTCGTGCCAAATCCAACTAGTATGTGTTGTAAAAAATGACAAAACCTGCTCCGCTGTAATCAGGCGTCGCAGCACACCTGTGACACGCTAGGTGCCTCGGGTGGGACCCCGATGATGAAGCATGCCACCAACTTGGTTGGTGGGTGAGGGGTCTTCTTCACATAACCTAAGTGTGTTTCTTTTCACAATTTTAGTGTTTGGCACATCACGGACGTATGTGCACACATCAAAATGATATATTGCAAAAATACCTATCCCTTCTATCTCTTCAGGTTTTGGGCCTTATTCTGTTGCAGGCACCTGGCCCACCCAAACAAGTGAGGTATCATTTTTATCGGGAGACTTGGGGGACTGCTGGGTGGAAGGAAATTTGTGGCTCCTCTCAGATTCCAGAACTTTCTGCCACAGAAATGAGAGGAAAAAGTGTTTTTTTGGCCAAATTTTGAGGTTTGCAAAGGATTCTGGGTAACAGAACCTGGTCCGAGCCCCGCAAGTCACCCCTCCTTGGATTCCCCTAGGTCTCTAGTTTTCAGAAATGCACAGGTTTGGTAGGTTTCCCTAGGTGCCGGCTGAGCTACAGGCCAAAATCCACAGGTAGGCACTGTTTTCTTCCAAAATTTTGGTTGTGTCCACGTTGCGCTTTGGGGCGTTTCCTGTCGCGGGCGCTAGGCCTACCCACGCAAGTGAGGTATCATTTTTATCGGGAGACTTGGGGGAACGCTGGGTGGAAAAAAATTTGTGGCTCCTCTCAGATTCCAGAACTTTCTGCCACAGAAATGTGAGGAACATGTGTTTTTTTAGCCGAATTTTGAGGTTTGCAAAGGATTCTGGGTAACAGAACCTGGTCCGAGCCCCGCAAGTCACCCCTCCTTGGATTCCCCTAGGTCTCTAGTTTTCAGAAATGCACAGGTTTGGTAGGTTTCCCTAGGTGGCGGCTGAGCTAGAGGCCAAAATCTACAGGTAGTCACTTTGCTAAAAACAGCTCTGTTTTCTGTGATGTGTCCACGTTGTGTTTTGGGGCATATCCTGTCGCGGGCGCTAGACCTACCCACACAAGTGAGGTATCATTTTTTATCGGGAGACGTGGGGGAACGCTGGGTGGAAGGAAATTTGTGGCTCCTCTTAGATTCCAGAACTTTCTGCCACAGAAATGTGAGGAACATGTGTTTTTTTAGCCAAATTTTGAGGTTTGCAAAGGATTCTGGGTAACAGAACCTGGTCCGAGCCACACAAGTCACCCCTCCTTGGATTCCCCTACGTCTCTAGTTTTCAGAAATGCACAGGTTTGGTAGGTTTCCCTAGGTGGCGGCTGAGCTAGAGGCCAAAATCTACAGGTAGTCACTTTGCTAAAAACAGCTCTGTTTTCTGAGATATGTCCACGTTGTGTTTTGGGGCATATCCTGTCGCGGGCGCTAGGCCTACCCACACAAGTGAGGTATCATTTTTATCGGGAGACGTGGGGGAACGCTGGGTGGAAGGAAATTTGTGGCTCCTCTCAGATTCCAGAACTTTCTGCCACAGAAATGTGAGGAACATGTGTTTTTTTAGCCAAATTTTGAGGTTTGCAAAGGATTCTGGGTAACAGAACCTGGTCCGAGCACCGCAAGTCACCCCTCCTTGGATTCCCCTAGGTCTCTAGTTTTCAGAAATGCACAGGTTTGGTAGGTTTCCGTAGGTGGCGGCTGAGCTAGAGGCCAAAACCTACAGGTAGTCACTTTGCTAAAAACAGCTCTGTTTTCTGTGATATGTCCACGTTGTGTTTTGGGGCATATCCTGTCGCGGGCGCTAGGCCTACCCACACAAGTGAGGTATCATTTTTATCGGGAGTCGTGGGGGAACGCTGGGTGGAAGGAAATTTGTGGCTCCTCTCAGATTCCAGAACTTTCTGCCACAGAAATGTGAGGAACATGTGTTTTTTTAGCCAAATTTTGAGGTTTGCAAAGGATTCTGGGTAACAGAACCTGGTCCGAGCCACACAAGTCACCCCTCCTTGGATTCCCCTAGGTCTCTAGTTTTCAGAAATGCACAGGTTTGGTAGGTTTCCCTAGGTGGCGGCTGAGCTAGAGGCCAAAATCTACAGGTAGTCACTTTGCTAAAAACAGCTCTGTTTTCAGTGATATGTCCACGTTGTGTTTTGGGGCATATCCTGTCGCGGGCGCTAGGCCTACCCACACAAGTGAGGTATCATTTTTATCGGGAGTCGTGGGGGAACGCTGGGTGGAAGGAAATTTGTGGCTCCTCGCAGATTCCAGAACTTTCTGCCACAGAAATGTGAGGAACATGTGTTTTTTTAGCCAAATTTTGAGGTTTGCAAAGGATTCTGGGTAACAGAACCTGGTACGAGCCACACAAGTCACCCCTCCTTGGTTTCCCCTAGGTCTCTAGTTTTCAGAAATGGACAGGTTTGGTAGGTTTCCCTAGGTGGCGGCTGAGCTAGAGGCCAAAATCTACAGGTAGTGACTTTGCTAAAAACAGCTCTGTTTTCTGTGATATGTCCACGTTGTGTTTTGGGGCATATCCTGTCGCGGGCGCTAGGCCTACCCACACAAGTGAGGTATCATTTTTATCGGAAGACGTGGGGGAACGCTGGGTGGAAGGAAATTTGTGGCTCCTCTCAGATTCCAGAACTTTCTGCCACAGAAATGTGAGGAACATGTGTTTTTTTAGCCAAATTTTGAGGTTTGCAAAGGATTCTGGGTAACAGAACCTGGTCCGAGCCCCGCAAGTCACCCCTCCTTGGATTCCCCTAGGTCTCTAGTTTTCAGAAATGCACAGGTTTGGTAGGTTTCCCTAGGTGGCGGCTGAGCTAGAGGCCAAAATCTACAGGTAGTCACTTTGCTAAAAACAGCTCTGTTTTCAGTGATATGTCCACGTTGTGTTTTGGGGCATATCCTGTCGCGGGCGCTAGGCTTACCCACACAAGTGAGGTATAATTTTTATCGGAAGACGTGGGGGAACGCTGGGTGGAAGGAAATTTGTGGCTCCTCTCAGATTCCAGAACTTTCTGCCACAGAAATGTGAGGAACATGTGTTTTTTTAGCCGAATTTTGAGGTTTGCAAAGGATTCTGGGTAACAGAACCTGGTCCGAGCCCCGCAAGTCACCCCTCCTTGGATTCCCCTAGGTCTCTAGTTTTCAGAAATGCACAGGTTTGGTAGGTTTCCCTAGGTGGCGGCTGAGCTAGAGGCCAAAATCTACAGGTAGTCACTTTGCTAAAAACAGCTCTGTTTTCTGTGATATGTCCACGTTGTGTTTTGGGGCATATCCTGTCGCGGGCGCTAGGCCTACCCACACAAGTGAGGTATCATTTTTATCGGGAGACGTGGGGGAACGCTGGGTGGAAGGAAATTTGTGGCTCCTCTCAGATTCCAGAACTTTCTGCCACAGAAATGTGAGGAACATGTGTTTTTTTAGCCAAATTTTGAAGTTTGCAAAGGATTCTGGGTAACAGAACCTGGTCCGAGCCACACAAGTCACCCCTCCTTGGATTCCCCTAGGTCTCTAGTTTTCAGAAATGCACAGGTTTGGTAGGTTTCCCTAGGTGGCGGCTGAGCTAGAGGCCAAAATCTACAGGTAGTCACTTTGCTAAAAACAGCTCTGTTTTCTGTGATATGTCCACGTTGTGTTTTGGGGCATATTCTGTCGCGGGCGCTAGGCCTACCCACACAAGTGAGGTATCATTTTTATCGGGAGACGTGGGGGAACGCTGGGTGGAAGGAAATTTGTGGCTCCTCTCAGATTCCAGAACTTTCTGCTCCAGAAATGTGAGGAACATGTGTTTTTTTAGCCAAATTTTGAGGTTTGCAAAGGATTCTGGGTAACAGAACCTGGTCCGAGCCCCGCAAGTCACCCCTCCTTGGATTCCCCTAGGTCTCTAGTTTTCAGAAATGCAGAGATTTGGTAGGTTTCCCTAGGTGGCGGCTGAGCTAGAGGCCAAAATCTACAGGTAGTCACTTTGCTAAAAACAGCTCTGTTTTCTGTGATATGTCTACGTTGTGTTTTGGGGCATATCCTGTCGCGGGCGCTAGGCCTACCCACACAAGTGAAGTATCATTTTTATCGGGAGACGTGGGGGAACGCTGGGTGGAAGGAAATTTGTGGCTCCTCTCAGATTCCAGAACTTTCTGCCACAGAAATGTGAGGAACATGTGTTTTTTTAGCCAAATTTTGAGGTTTGCAAAGGATTCTGGGTAACAGAACCTGGTCCGAGCCCCGCAAGTCACCCCTCCTTGGATTCCCCTAGGTCTCTAGTTTTCAGAAATGTACAGGTTTGGTAGGTTTCCCTAGGTGGCGGCTGAGCTAGAGGCCAAAATCTACAGGTAGTCACTTTGCTAAAAACAGCTCTGTTTTCTGTGATATGTCCACGTTGTGTTTTGGGGCATATCCTGTCGCGGGCGCTAGGCCTACCCACACAAGTGAGGTATCATTTTTATCGGGAGACGTGGGGGAACGCTGGGTGGAAGGAAATTTGTGGCTCCTCTCAGATTCCAGAACTTTCTGCCACAGAAATGTGAGGAACATGTGTTTTTTTAGCCAAATTTTGAGGTTTGCAAAGGATTCTGGGTAACAGAACCTGGTCCGAGCCCCGCAAGTCACCCCTCCTTGGATTCCCCTAGGTCTCTAGTTTTTAGTAATGCACAGGTTTGGTAGGTTTCCCTAGGTGGCGGCTGAGCTAGAGGCCAAAATCTACAGGTAGTCACTTTGCTAAAAACAGCTCTGTTTTCTGTGATATGTCCACGTTGTGTTTTGGGGCATATCCTGTCGCGGGCGCTAGGCCTACCCACACAAGTGAGGTATCATTTTTATCGGGAGACGTGGGGGAACGCTGGGTGGAAGGAAATTTGTGGCTCCTCTCAGATTCCAGAACTTTCTGCCACAGAAATGTGAGGAACATGTGTTTTTTTAGTCAAATTTTGAGGTTTGCAAAGGATTCTGGGTAACAGAACCTGGCCCGAGCCACACAAGTCACCCCTCCTTGGATTCCCCTAGGTCTCTAGTTTTCAGAAATGCACAGGTTTGGTAGGTTTTCCTAGGTGGCGGCTGAGCTAGAGGCCAAAATCTACAGGTAGTCACTTTGCTAAAAACAGCTCTGTTTTCTGTGATATGTCCACGTTATGTTTTGGGGCATATCCTGTCGCGGGCGCTAGGCCTACCCACACAAGTGAGGTATCATTTTTATCGGGAGACGTGGGGGAACGCTGGGTGGAAGGAAATTTGTGGCTCCTCTCAGATTCCAGAACTTTCTGCCACAGAAATGTGAGGAACATGTGTTTTTTTAGCCAAATTTTGAGGTTTGCAAAGGATTCTGGGTAACAGAACCTGGTCCGAGCCCCGCAAGTCACCCCTCCTTGGATTCCCCTAGGTCTCTAGTTTTCAGAAATGTACAGGTTTGGTAGGTTTCCCTAGGTGGCGGCTGAGCTAGAGGCCAAAATCTACAGGTAGTCACTTTGCTAAAAACAGCTCTGTTTTCTGTGATATGTCCACGTTGTGTTTTGGGGCATATTCTGTCGCGGGCGCTAGGCCTACCCACACAAGTGAGGTATCATTTTTATCGGGAGACGTGGGGGAACGCTGGGTGGAAGGAAATTTGTGGCTCCTCTCAGATTCCAGAACTTTCTGCCACAGAAATGTGAGGAACATGTGTTTTTTTAGCCAAATTTTGAGGTTTGCAAAGGATTCTGGGTAACAGAACCTGGTCCGAGCCACACAAGTCACCCCTCCTTGGATTCCCCTACGTCTCTAGTTTTCAGAAATGCACAGGTTTGGTAGGTTTCCCTAGGTGGCGGCTGAGCTAGAGGCCAAAATCTACAGGTAGTCACTTTGCTAAAAACAGCTCTGTTTTCTGTGATGTGTCCACGTTGTGTTTTGGGGCATATCCTGTCGCGGGCGCTAGGCCTACCCACACAAGTGAGGTATCATTTTTATCTGGAGACGTGGGGGAACGCTGGGTGGAAGGAAATTTGTGGCTCCTCTCAGATTCCAGAACTTTCTGCCACAGAAATGTGAGGAACATGTGTTTTTTTAGCCAAATTTTGAGGTTTGCAAAGGATTCTGGGTAACAGAACCTGGTCCGAGCCCCGCAAGTCACCCCTCCTTGGATTCCCCTAGGTCTCTAGTTTTCAGAAATGTACAGGTTCGGTAGGTTTCCCTAGGTGGTGGCTGAGCTAGAGGCCAAAATCTACAGGTAGTCACTTTGCTAAAAACAGCTCTGTTTTCTGTGATATGTCCACGTTGTGTTTTGGGGCATATCCTGTCGCGGGCGCTAGGCCTACCCACACAAGTGAGGTATAATTTTTATCGGGAGACGTGGGGGAACGCTGGGTGGAAGGAAATTTGTGGCTCCTCTCAGATTCCAGAACTTTCTGCCACAGAAATGTGAGGAACATGTGTTTTTTTAGCCAAATTTTGAGGTTTGCAAAGGATTCTGGGTAACAGAACCTGGTCCGAGCCACACAAGTCACCCCTCCTTGGATTCCCCTAGGTCTCTAGTTTTCAGAAATGCACAGGTTTGGTAGGTTTTCCTAGGTGGCGGCTGAGCTAGAGGCCAAAATCTACAGGTAGTCACTTTGCTAAAAACAGCTCTGTTTTCTGTGATATGTCCACGTTATGTTTTGGGGCATATCCTGTCGCGGGCGCTAGGCCTACCGACACAAGTGAGGTATCATTTTTATCGGGAGACGTGGGGAAACGCTGGGTGGAAGGAAATTTGTGGCTCCTATCAGATTCCAGAACTTTCTGCCACAGAAATGTGAGGAACATGTGTTTTTTTAGCCAAATTTTGAGGTTTGCAAAGGATTCTGGGTAACAGAACCTGGTCCGAGCCACACAAGTCACCCCTCCTTGGATTCCCCTAGGTCTCTAGTTTTCAGAAATGCACAGGTTTGGTAGGTTTCCCTAGGTGGCGGCTGAGCTAGAGGCCAAAATCTACAGGTAGTCACTTTGCTAAAAACAGCTCTGTTTTCTGTGATATGTCCACGTTGTGTTTTGGGGCATATCCTGTCGCGGGCGCTAGGCCTACCCACACAAGTGAGGTATCATTTTTATCGGGAGACGTGGGGGAACGCTGGGTGGAAGGAAATTTGTGGCTCCTCTCAGATTCCAGAACTTTCTGCCACAGAAATGTGAGGAACATGTGTTTTTTTAGCCAAATTTTGAGGTTTGCAAAGGATTCTGGGTAACAGAACCTGGTCCGAGCCACACAAGTCACCCCTCCTTGGATTCCCCTAGGTCTCTAGTTTTCAGAAATGCACAGGTTTGGTAGGTTTCCCTGGGTGGCGGCTGAGCTAGAGGCCAAAATCTACAGGTAGTCACTTTGCTAAAAACAGCTCTGTTTTCTGTGATGTGTCCACGTTGTGTTTTGGGGCATATCCTGTCGCGGGCGCTAGGCCTACCCACACAAGTGAGGTATCATTTTTATCGGGAGACGTGGGGGAACGCTGGGTGGAAGGAAATTTGTGGCTCCTCTCAGATTCCAGAACTTTCTGCCACAGAAATGTGAGGAACATGTGTTTTTTTAGCCAAATTTTGAGGTTTGCAAAGGATTCTGGGTAACAGAACCTGGTCCGAGCCCCGCAAGTCACCCCTCCTTGGATTCCCCTAGGTCTCTAGTTTTTAGTAATGCACAGGTTTGGTAGGTTTCCCTAGGTGGCGGCTGAGCTAGAGGCCAAAATCTACAGGTAGTCACTTTGCTAAAAACAGCTCTGTTTTCTGTGATATGTCCACATTGTGTTTTGGGGCATATCCTGTCGCGGGCGCTAGGCCTACCCACACAAGTGAGGTATCATTTTTATCGGGAGACGTGGGGGAACGCTGGGTGGAAGGAAATTTGTGGCTCCTCTCAGATTCCAGAACTTTCTGCCACAGAAATGTGAGGAACATGTGTTTTTTTAGTCAAATTTTGAGGTTTGCAAAGGATTCTGGGTAACAGAACCTGGTCCGAGCCACACAAGTCACCCCTCCTTGGATTCCCCTAGGTCTCTAGTTTTCAGAAATGCACAGTTTTGGTAGGTTTTCCTAGGTGGCGGCTGAGCTAGAGGCCAAAATCTACAGGTAGTCACTTTGCTAAAAACAGCTCTGTTTTCTGTGATATGTCCACGTTATGTTTTGGGGCATATCCTGTCGCGGGCGCTAGGCCTACCCACACAAGTGAGGTATCATTTTTATCGGGAGACGTGGGGGAACGCTGGGTGGAAGGAAATTTGTGGCTCCTCTCAGATTCCAGAACTTTCTGCCACAGAAATGTGAGGAACATGTGTTTTTTTAGCCAAATTTTGAGGTTTGCAAAGGATTCTGGGTAACAGAACCTGGTCCGAGCCCCGCAAGTCACCCCTCCTTGGATTCCCCTAGGTCTCTAGTTTTCAGAAATGTACAGGTTTGGTAGGTTTCCCTGGGTGGCGGCTGAGCTAGAGGCCAAAATCTACAGGTAGTCACTTTGCTAAAAACAGCTCTGTTTTCTGTGATATGTCCACGTTGTGTTTTGGGGCATATCCTGTCGCGGGCGCTAGGCCTACCCACACAAGTGAGGTATCATTTTTATCGGGAGACGTGGGGGAACGCTGGGTGGAAGGAAATTTGTGGCTCCTCTCAGATTCCAGAACTTTCTGCCACAGAAATGTGAGGAACATGTGTTTTTTTAGCCAAATTTTGAGGTTTGCAAAGGATTCTGGGTAACAGAACCTGGTCCGAGCCACACAAGTCACCCCTCCTTGGATTCCCCTAGGTCTCTAGTTTTCAGAAATGCACAGGTTTGGTAGGTTTCCCTAGGTGGCGGCTGAGCTAGAGGCCAAAGTCTACAGGTAGTCACTTTGCTAAAAACAGCTCTGTTTTCTGTGATGTGTCCACGTTGTGTTTTGGGGCATATCCTGTCGCGGGCGCTAGGCCTACCCACACAAGTGAGGTATCATTTTTATCGGGAGACTTGGGGGAACATAGAATAGCAAAACAAGTGTTATTGCCCCTTGTCTTTCTCTACATTTATTCCTTCCAAATATAGGAGTGTGTGTAAAAAAGACATCTATTTGAGAAATTCCCTGTAATTCACGTGCTACTATGGTCACCCCGGAATTCAGAGATGTGCAAATAACCACTGCTCCTCAACACCTTATCTTGTGCCCTTTTTGGAAATGCAAAGGTTTTCTTGATAGCTATTTTTTACTCCTTATATTTCAGCAAATGAATTACTGTATACCCGGTATAGAATGAAAACGCACTGCAGGGTGCAGCTCATTTATTGGCTCTGGGTTCCTCGGGTTCTTGATGAACCTACAAACCCTATATATCCCCGCAACCAGAGGAGTCCAGCAGACGGAACGGTATATTGCTTTCGATAATCTGACATTGCAGGGAAAAGTTACAGAGTAAAAAGTAGAGAAAAATTGATGTTTTTTTCACCTCAATTTCAATATTTTTCTTTTTCAGCTGTTATTTTCTGTAGGAAACCCTTGTAGGATCTACACAAATGACCCCTTGCTGAATTCAGAATTTTGTCTACTTTTCAGAAATGTTTAGGTTTCTGGGATCCAGCATTGGTTTCATGACCATTCCTGTCACTGACTGGAAGGAGGCTGAAAGCACAAAAAATTGCACAAATGGGGTATGCCCCAGTAAAATGCCAAAATTGTGTTGAAAAATTGGGTTTTCTGATTCAAGTCTGCCTGTTCCTGAAAGCTGGGAAGCTGCTGAGTTTAGCACCGCAAACCCTTTGTTGATGCCATTTTCAGGGGAAAAACCACAAGCCTCCTTCTGCAGCCACTTTTTCCAATTTTTTTGAAAAAAACGAAATTTTCACTGTATTTTGGCCAATTTCTTGGCCTCCTTCAGGGGAACCCACAAAGTCTGGGTACCTTTAGAATCCCTAGGATGTTGGAAAAAGAGGACGCAAATTTGGCTTGGTTAGCTTATGTGGACAAAAAGTTATGAGGGCCTAAGCGCGAACTGCCCCAAATAGGCAAAAAAAGGCCTGGCACAGGAGGGTGAAAAGGCCTGGCAGCGAAGGGGTTAAAGGAGGCACACCATTATTTTCAATGGGCCTCAATGGGCTTTGCAGGATTAGCATCAGCATTTTTGATGCTACTCCTGCAAAGCTCTGAACTAGCTTTGATGCTAGTTTCCCTGACTACCGCCATGGTGCGCCATATCTTAGATACAGCGCACACATAGAGGCATTAGCGGGGCCCTAAGGGGTGCAAGGAAAGTGGCGCTGCACTGGGTGCAGTGCCACTTTCCTTAAATCAGGCCCTATGTGTGTTGTGTGTAAGACTGACTGTCTTAAACTGTGCTCAGAATCAACACTAAAGAAGACATCACAAGGATACATTCCCACGGAAGTTACACCCCCCAGTCTCTTGAGTTTCCTTTCTTTTTACTAAACATTTTACAGAGATACTGACTTTTGCTCAAAGAAAAAGCGGTGCACTTTGTTTAACGTTAGAGAACTAATGCATGGACTATAATTTGCTTTTAGTTTCCATTGCAATCTGAGTCTGGTAGACCGGGCAAGTAAATGGACGCCTTTTCGCTTTTTTAAGTGTGAACTTTTGTTTTTTAATGTTTTATTTTTAATTGACATTTATAATATCATAAAAAATACCGAAGAAATGCGCGAGTTTTTGACATTAATTAGAAACAATAATTAGAAAAAAAAGATCCAGATACCACAAAAACCCCACATCAGTTTGGCAAATACAACCCCAGCATTTTTTTTTTCTTAAGTCTGTTTATTTTTTAATGTGACCCTTCATCCTAAGTATCAAATTCTTTATTGAGGCCAACTTTTCTAATTCAATAGGGTTATCTTTTTCCTGTTATCAAAGCCTATTATCCAGTGTCCTTCCATTAAGATGAAAGATATAATTGCCACGCAACTCAGGATCACGTTTCAGGGTTGATTATGAGAAAGATATCTTCCCAAACAAACCTTACAACATGGCAAAGAAAACATTTACAAAGCCAATGTTTTTAAGCCAAGTTGTACAGCTGCGTGGCTGCTGTGCAGCATCGTTGAAAGTTTAAAAAAAGATATTAAAGCGGCCAGCATTGACCGTGCATTAGCGCTTTATATTTTTACTTTTAGCCATGCTGCACAGCACCTGCGCTGCTGTACAACATGGTAAAAATAATTGCCAAAGCCAAAAGATCTTGCTTAGGTGAGACCTATTAGCTTTGCCAATGCATGCTGGAGCGAGGAACCTACTTAATATTGTCAGACCTTGACAATAGCAAGAGAGCGCAATATAGAAAAGGGAGGAAGAGGAAGTTAGGAAACCACTGACAAAAGGCTATAGCAGTGTTGAAAAAGAACACATAAGAGCAAAATAAGAGTCATAAACTGTAGAGTGGTGCACCAAACAGGCCCGAGGCAAAAATCAAAACTAGGCAATGTTGATAACTTGCAATAGGGGCATGCATTAATGATGGATTTAGGGTTTATAAGAACAATTTTGGGCCTCTGCAAATATTTTTGCAACACATTAAGCCCTGGCTATTCCATTCAGCCTGACAATCGCCTGGCATAGTCTACACATTGAAAATCGACTTGGTTTCCAGCTAAGTCCCTGCTTGATCAGAAGGTTCTAACACTGGCGAATGATTCATTGTTGTTGAAAAATAACGTTTCCTCATTCATATTCATAGTATAATGTTGGAATTACAGTTTTCTCAGACAACCGAAGACATCCTAAAACAGAGTAACCATTGACACAAAGTCCATAAAGGGTTAAACGTAACCGTCAGTCAAGCTCCGGCGCCAAATCCGTCTAGCATTTTAGCCGGCCATAAACCACACAACAGAACGTCTCTGAACTACCGCCTGAGATGTCATGGCATGATCACGAAGTCCCGCCCACAAACATGCAAGTAGGCGGATAATTTCTTCATAGAGCAGCAGGACAAAAGGCGCATCTTTTCTCCATATCAATAAGGAAAACAAATGCAGCATAAATACAGTGTGTCTGCAGCTCAGTGAAAGATATCTTTCAGCAAACTCATTCCCCTGCTCAGCCCATATCAGCAGATTGAGATAACAAGGCTCATAGATGGTGCCCTAGCATCGGGCACACAGGTTTTCACTGTTGGATTTTGTACTCTTCAGGGTTGTTCTTTTATAATAGATAGGGAAAATTAATCCCTTTACGACCCGCCATTATGTATTCAACCTTATCAGTTTACTGCTTAATAGAGATATGTACCCTGCAATTTAAATTGCCATATATTAAGTTGCCCTTGAAAGATTAATTTATGGCTAGAAGGACCTTTCTTGCCGAGCACTGCAGTAAAATAGTAAATAATGAAGTCAGGGCTGTTGTCATAACATTTTGTAAACCCAGGACGCATCAACTGTTATTTTCATCATATTCTATGGAGAGTCTTTGTTGTAATTTGGAGGCGCGCACGTTTTATGGGTCACTATTATGAACTAAACAATCTCTGCCTGGAGATAGCAAGGCACTAAAAGGCAGAGCGCTATCATCACCGGTTCATATTGGAAAAGTGCCCCGATTATTGACTGTCTCTGCTTCACCGATCCTTTCCTGTACGTAGTGGGGCGTGAGACTGGTCTAGCCAATGAGGCTCAAGGAGCAGTCTGCTTCCCAAACAGTATTCCTCCTGTGCTCTCTCCAGGGACAGCAGGTTCAAAAGAAAAGAGATTGGTTCAATGAGAGGGTGACAGATCCTTTATATAAGTAAGCCTTCGTGACTGGTACTGTGCATCAACTGTGTCTCAACTCCGATGGTGAGAAAAAAAGCAATAGGGTGTTGGGTGGAATGCTTGAACTATTCTCACCCTTAAGGAGGGCAGTCAGAAGAGGGGAGAGGGTGGGTGCAATTTTTTTTCCCGGGCCCAGGGAGTTTTGAAAGCCATATTTATTAATGATGCTGCATCTAACATGGCTAATACCAAGGGATGTCACAACATGCTGGACATTCTTAAGTTCTCTTAAGACCTTAGACCTGCCTGGACTTGACTCTTGTTCGCATTGCAGTCCATCCTTTATTTTGCTCCCTATGCCATTCAAAACAGACCCTAACCTCATGCGTATCAGCCTTGGTGCTGCTCCAATAGTCCATTCCTAACCTCTGGGCCATGTCCTGTCTAAAAGGGAGCACAACCCCACCCCAGAGCAGTTTTAGCTTTATTGAACTTCTTCAGTGAGCATGATAGCACAATGAGCTACAGGACCCTGTTCTTGACTTACCTATAACCATATGAAGGATACCTCATGGAGAAAAAAACTGATGAGTGCAACACATGAATTCAGTATTGATGAAGATGCAGACCTGACTATGGTCTACATTGCTTGAAACAATGGAAAGTAAGGGATTAATTCATGTTTTCTCTTTTCAGTTCTGATAGATATTAGAAATACCAGACTCGGGGTCATTACAACCCTGGCGGATGGTGTTAAAGCTGCGGTAATACCGCAAACAGGCCGGCGGAAAAAAAAGGGAATTATGACCATGGCGGAAACCTCCAACATAGACAGCCACTTTAACACTCCGACCGCCACGGCGGTACAGACAAGCAGCGCGGCGGTCACCGCCAACAGACAGGCGGAAGACAATGTACCACCCACAGTATTACAACAGGCCAATCCACCACCTTTTCCGGGGTGGATTCACTGTGGATAAAAACACGGCGGAAACAGCTTTTGCAATGGGAAAACGCTCACCTTAACACACTCCACGAGGAAGGAGGGCACCATGGAGCCCGAACTCCAAATACTCCCTGAGCTTGTCTTCCTGCTCCTCTACGAACATCAGCAATGGCGGCGCCGAAGACAACGGTGAGTACTGCACCTACGACATAGGGGAGGGGGGAAGCAAAAGTCAGGGACACACACACGCAAAACCCCCACCCCCAACCGGACCCTCGCACACTACAACACACACAGCAATGCATTTCCAAATATCACAGTAACAATCCCCAACCCCCCCCGGAAGAATGCAAAGACAAAAGGAAATCAGAACAACCATTGTAATGTATCAAAATACAGTAAGCTCATATATACAGAAATATATACACATTCCAAATATATGCATCACAATTAGTAGTGCAGGTATGCACAATTCAATGTCCGTGGACCACTGGGCCCACAATGCATGGGCGAGGCCCACACACGATACCTGTCCAGAAACGGAGAGAACACTGCAGGGGCATCAGATAGAAATACAACAGGCACCTCAGGGGGAAGGGAAGGGGGGGCACCTCAGCCGGATGACAGCACCACGCCAGATCCACGACGGGGCTCCATGCCCATTGATGTATCCTGGGGAGTGCAAAGCCACAGTCTCTCAAGTCTCTCCAGTGGGTGGTTTGCCCACTGCTTTATCCTGGGGAGTGCAAAGCCACAGTCTCTCAAGTCTATACAGTGGGTGGTTTGCCCACTGCTTTATCCTGGGGAGTGTAAATCCACAGTCTCTCAAGTCTCTCCAGTGGGTGGTTTGCCCACTGTACGATCCTTGGGAGTGCAAAGCCACAGACTCTCAAGTGGATAACAGTCTCCACTGGTTCTGGAGGGGGACTGGTGCCCAGAGTGCTTCATCCTGTGAAGGATTCAGGTAGTGGATGCAGTTCTCCACTGGTTCTGGAGGGGGACTGGTGCCCAGAGTGCTTCATCCTGTGAAGGATTCAGGTAGTGGATGCAGTTCTCCACTAGTTCTGGAGGGGGACTGGTGCCCAGAGTGCATCACGCTCCCCGTGTCGGTCCCAGTTCCGTCACTGTCCCAGCCGCACATGGGCTAACGATGCTTGAGTTGGCAGTGCTTGCCCTGTTCAGCGGTGCTTGCCCTGTTCAGCGGTGCTTGCCATGGCGGTCATTGCCCTGTTCCGCAGTGCTTGCCCTGTTCAGCGGTGCTTGCCATGGCGGTCTTTTTCCTGTTCAGCGGTGCTTGCCATGGCGGTCTTTGCCCTGTTCAGCGGTGCTTGCCATGGCGGTCTTTGCCCTGTTCAGCAGTGCTTGTCCTGTTCAGCGGTGCTTGCCCTGTTCAGCGGTGTTTGCCACGGCGGTCTTTGCCCTGTTGAGCGGTGCTTGCCCTGTTCAGCGGGGCTTGACTTTGCTGTCTCTGACCTGTGCAGCGGTGTGTGGCATGACGGTCCCTCAGTGCCCAGCGGGGCTGTGGCTGCTGGGGCCCTCCAGGGCACTGACGCTGGCGGTGGTCTCCGAACCAGTGACGATAGTGCTGCCCTCCTGGGCACTGACTCTGGCGGTGGTCTCCGCACCAGTGACGATAGTGCTGCCCTCCAGGGCACTGACTCTGGCGGTGGTCTCCGGACCAGTGACGATAGTGCTGCCCTCCAGGGCACTGACTCTGGCGGTGGTCTCCGGACCAGTGACGATAGTGCTGCCCTCCAGGGCACTGACTCTGGCAGTGGTCTTCGGACCAGTGACGATGGGGCTGGCGGTGGCATCCTGGCCAGCAGGGAGGGTGGCGGCCTTCTCCGCCGTGCTGCTCTTACCAGACTTTGGAGACTTCTTCTGCCCCTTCACCACCTTGGGAGGAGTCACAGCTGACTCGACACTCCCCCCGGGACCCTTGTGAGCGGCTTTGCCGGCAGGAGTCTTCCCCCTCTCCTGTCGTGCACTGTCCAACTTCTGGTGCTTTACAGGGGGTGGACTGGCAGTGCTTTGGCTCCGTGTCACACTGGCTGCCCTTGTGCCCGGTGCACTCCACATACCTCTAACACGCACCACTGGTACCGGACTTTTTTTGGCTGAGGTGCTAGTACGGGACCTATGAATTGGAGGGGGGGGGTGGTGGGACAGAGGTCAAGGTTGCTCAGGAAAAGTTTCTGATGAACACTGGGACTGGTAGCTGGAGGGGGTCTGGGAGTGGAGGAAGAGGAGGTGGTTGTAGGAGGTGTAACTTTAGATGATTTGGGTGCAGGTGCATGTTCAGGAGGCTGTCGTGAGGTGGATGGATGTTGGGTGTGTGGGTGCCCGCATTTGTGTACTTTGCGAGGGGGTGTCACAGACACAGGGGACGTGTAAATGGTAGTAGGGGCAGTGAGTGCAGGTGAGCGGGGTGTGGTGCTGGGTTCTGGTGCGAGTCCTAGTGGCTGTAGTGGTAGTGCATGCAGGTGAGAGTGTAGACGACACTGGGAGGGAGGAGGGAGACGACGAGGAGGGGGACACAGTGGAGGCAGTGGATGTTGCTGTGTCTGTATGTGGGTGATGCTTGTGTGAGTGCCTGTGGGATGTGTGGTGCCTATGTTTGCCTGAGCTGCCCTTGTGTGTTGAGGTGTGTGCATGCTGGTCTGATGGTGTGCTTGGGATAGGCTGGGGTACAGGGGATTGGGTCTGGGTGGAGGAAGTTGGAGGGGGGAGGCTAGAGACAGGGACAATGGCTGTCATCAATGCTGAGGCCAGAGATTGCAGGGTTAGATGATGGGCAGCCTGATCAGAATGAATGCCCTCCAGGAATGCATTAGTGTGTTGCAACTCCCTTTCTACACCCTGGATGGCATTCAAAACGGTAGACTGCCCAACAGTGAGTGACCTGAGGAGGTCAATGGCCTCCTCACTGAGGGCAGCAGGGGTGACAGGGGCAGGGGCTGAGGTGCCTGGGGCGAAGGTGATGCCCACCCTCCTGGATGAGCGGGCAGGGAGCGAAGGCTGAGGGGCTGCTGGGAGGGCGGTGCTGGTAGGCGGGGTGGTGGCTGTAACTGTAGAAGTGGGGGGCAAAGATGGTGCCGCCACCACAAGGGAGCTCCCATCGGAGGATGAGTCCGTGTCACTGGTTGCTGATCCGGTGACCGACGTGAAGCTCCCCTCGCCCTCCGTCCCACTGGTGTATTCTGAGTCCGTGGTGTGGCCCTCCATGGCCATGTGGGATGCAGCCCCCTCGTGCTCTGGTGCCACTGTACCTCCGCCTGATGATGCTGATGCACAAAAGAACAGGGAGAGCACAAAAAGGGGTGGGGAAACAGAAGAAAGACAGGTTGAGTGCATGGCTTACCGCTACCGTTGGCGGACAATACAGACATGGCAGCCCACTGCACTGCGCCATGCTCTTTGCCTCCACAGATGCAGTTCCTGGGATATGGCCTACATGGCTATGAGTGTCATCTGCCCACATAGATGACACAGGGGCATGTATACCTGTACTTGGCACTCTACAGAGGTGGGGTGGAGTGGCACATGGCCTGCATTCCGGAGGGGCTTAGCCTACGGAACTCGCCCTGGCCTAGGGAAACCCACAGCCCTCCTCCCCACCCAGACCCCTCCACTGCACGCAAAGTCATGAGAATGTGAGTGTACTCACCCCCTTGTGTCTGCTGTGATGCCCTCATGCGCCCATCCAACTCAGGGTAGGCCACCGCCAGGATCCGGAACATCAGGGGGGTCATGGTGCGACTGGCACCCCTCCCACGTTGGGAGGCCATCCCCAGCTGAGCCTCCGCCGTCTTCTTGCTCCAGCGGCAAATGTCCTCCCATCTTTTCCAGGAGTGGGTGCTCCGTCTCTGGTGGACCCCCAGGGTCCGGACGTCCTTGGCGATGGCACGCCAAATATCCTTCTTCTGGTGGGCGTTGACCTACATGACATGTACAGGGGAAGAAGAGAAGTCATTAGCAACAACACCGTTGAAGTGAGTGGCCCACATCCCTGCCCTTGCCATGTGGCACATGCAATCACACTTCTTCATGCTCGCAGAACTCTGCCCCCTTCCTACTGACATTCAGCCCTCTCCACCCAGGCATAGCCCATACAACGTGCTCCCTGTGTACTTACCTGTTGGTCTGGAGGACCGTAGAGTAGCGTGTACTGGGGGAGGACCCCGTCCACGAGCTTCTCCAACTCCTGTGCAGTGAAGGCAGGGGCCCTTTCCCCAGACGCACCAGCCAATGTCTCTTCCAGACCGAGGTCACAGCAGCACTTGCAGTGTAGGTCCTCTCCTGTCAAAGATCAGGTATCAAGTGATTGAACAGATAGAAAATGGCGGTCACGTCGGTGGCGTCGGTGGCGGTGACGTCCGCGGCAGTGCGTATCATCATCGCCGGCGCACTTCATCATTGGCTCCTGGGACCCATAGGGTCCAATGTTAACCAATGCAGCATTGCGCCGCGGTCTACGACCGCCTACCGCGATGGTGTACAACACCAGCACAGTTACCTCACATCCCATTGTCCCAGTTTAGAGGTCAGGCAGCCGCCATTTCAGGGGCCCACATGGCTTCATTTACAACTGCGTCACACATACCTAGGCCTAGACTCAACACACATACAGGAAGAATTTTGTATTTAGTGTTGTGTTCTGTGTAGCTGTGGGTACATACCTCAGAATTGGTTGACCCTGTGGTCGCTGTTGTCCTTCTTAGGCACCGTCAGCTGGGACATGTGAGGAGATGGCGGAATCCTCCGGTGTACCGACCGCTGGTGGACCTGTTAACAATGGAGGAGCGACATTTAATCATCACCTACAGGTTTGACCGTGCCACAATCCAGGAACTGTGTAACTAGTTGGAGCCAGACCTGATGTCACCAATCCGCCATCCCACAGGAATCCCCCCTCAAGTGCAGGTGCTGTCAGTGCTCCATTTCATAGCAAGTGGGTCATTTCAAACAACAGTGGCCATGGCATCAGGGATGTCCCAGCCTATGTTTTCCAACGTGTTGTCCAGAGTGTTGTCTGCCCTGCTGAAACATGTGAGGAGCTACATCGTTTTCCCTCAGGTGGAGGATCTGGCTACAGTTAAATGTGACTTCTATGCCCTGGGACATATCCCTAACATCATAGGTGCCATTGATGGGACCCATGTGGCTTTGGTCCCCCCCCACAGGAGTGAACAGGTGTAGAGGAACCGGAAGAGTTATTATTCGATGAATGTACAAATGGTATGTTTGGCAGGCCAGTACATCTCGCAGGTAAATGCTATGTTCCCTGGCTCAGTGCATGACGCCTACATCCTGCAGAATAGCAGCATCCCGTATGTGATGGGTCAACTCTAGAGGCACCGTGTGTGGCTATTAGGGGACTCTGGTTACCCCAACCTGTCATGGCTATTGACCCCAGTGAGGAATCCCAGGACCAGAGCAGAGGAACGCTACAATGAGGCCCATGGGCGGACTAGGAGGGTGATCGAACGCACCTTCGCCCTCCTGAAGGCCAGGTTCAGGTGCCTCCATATGACAGGTGGTTCCCTATTCTACTCACCAACGAAGGTGTGCCAGATCATCATCTCCTGCTCTATGCTCTATGCTTCACAACTTGGCTTTGCGACGACAGGTGCCTTTTCTGCAGGAGGATGGTCCAGATGATGGTGTTGTGGCAGCTGTGGAGCCTGTGGACAGTGATGAGGAGGAAGCAGAGGAAGAAGACATTGACAACAGAGACTCTGTCATACAGCAATATTTCCAGTGACACACAGGTGAGAACAATTGTTTTACTATTGCATTTACTTTCACACTTCTACCTCTATCCTGTCTGTCAATTTGAAGTAGTATTTGCTAACTGAGTGATACATTTCCGTTTCACAGGTGTGGTTACCAACATGTGTCATCTGCTTGCATCCTTCATGGGCTTGTGATGTGTAACATAGGTATGTTGAAATTACATTTTCGAACGGTTTTTGTCATTGTCATAGATAATAAAAAAATTCTAAATCACAGACTGACTCCAGATTGTTTTGTGGTTCAAGGGTGTTTATTGAAGTGCTAATTATTGGAGGGGGTGGCAAAATGGTGATGGGTGATGGTGGAGGAATGTCCATGGCAGAGTCCAGTCTATTAGTCTCACGGGTGCATTGCTCATATGGGCATAGGAAGTGGAGCTGGGGCAGTTCCAATCTGGACAGGGTAACAAAGTGGGACAGTGGGAGAACAATCAGGGTGGTCTCATTTCCTGGCGGGGGTCTTGCCATCTTGCTCTGTCCTGTTCCTGGATCTCAGGGACCGCTTGCGGGGTGGTTCTCCGTCTGCAGGGGGTGGGGTGCTGGTGTGGTGGTCCTGTCCACTAGCGCCGGCGGAGGTGGTGGGCAGTTCATCGTCCAGGCTAGTGTCAGGGGCCCCTTGGAGTGCCACGGTGTCCCTCATGGTCTTTTGTGTGTCCTTCAGCACCCCTACGATGGTGCCCAGGGCGGAGCTGATGGTTCTGAGCTCCTCCCTGAACCCCAAATACTGTTCCTCCTGCATGCGCTGGGTCTCCTGAAACTTGGCCAGGACTGTAGCCATCGTCTCCTGGGAGTGGTGGTATGCTGCCATGATGGAGGAGAGGGCCTCGTGGAGAGTGGGTTCCCTTGGCCTGTCCGCCCCCTGTCGCACAGCAGCCCTCCCAGTTCCCCTGTGTTCCTGTGCCTCCGTCCCCTGGACCGTGTGCCCACTACCACTGCCCCCAGGTCCCTGTTGTTGTTGGGGTGGTGGGTTATCCTGGGTTCCCTGTAGTGGTGGACACACAGCTGATTGACGTGTCCAGGGGATGGAGGTATGGGCCCGCTGGGTGGGTGCTGTGCTGGTGTTGCCAGAGGGTGGAAGGTCAGTGTTGGGCTGTGCCGAGGCCCACGATGGTCCGGGCTGGTCATCTGGATCCAGTTGGCCAGAGCTGCTGTCATCACTGTGGGCCTCTTCTGTGGGTGGGGTAGAGATGTCTGGACCCTCCTGTCTGGTGACGTTACGTAGTGGTCCTGCAGGAGTGTAAAAGCATGATTATTGCATCTGTTTGTGTCATGGTGTGCAATGGGTGGGTGTGCGTGTACCCCAGTGCAAGCATTCCTGTGTGGGGGCTTGTGTGATGATGGTTCGGGGTGTTATGGGTATGTGCAGTGGGCATGCTTTAGTGATGGGTGTCCATGCTTTGTTGTGTCACGCAGGGATTGGTGTTGGGATGGGTGGTTTGTGTTATTAGTACATTAGTGAGGAGTTGGAGTGATAGGGGAGGGGTGAGGGTGAGGGTGTGGGTGTGTGATAGCATGCAGGTAGGGTGGGGGATATGATAGTTAAGATTTGACTTACCAGTGTCCATTCCTCCACCGACTCCTCCGAGGCTCTCTGGATGCATAATGGTCAAGACCTGCTCCTCCCATGTTGTTAGTTGTGGGGGAGGAGGCGGGGGTCTGCCGCCAGTCCGCTGAATCGCGATGTTGTTCCTGGAGACCACTGAACGCACCTTCCCCCGTAGGTCGTTCCACCCCTTCCTGATGTCCTCCCGATTTCTTGGGTGCTGTCCCACTGTGTTGACCCTGTCCACGATTCTTCGCCATAGCTCCATCTTCTTAGCTATAGAGGTGTGCTGCACCTGTTATCCAAATAGCTGTGGCTCTACCCGTATGATTCCCTCCACCATAACCCTGAGCTCCTCCTCCGAAAACCTGGGGTGTCTTTGGCGTGCCATGGGGTAGTGTAGGTGATCTGTGGGGTGGTGTATGTGGTGATGAGTGTGGTGATGTGTAGTGGTGTGGGGTGTTTTGTGCGTGGATGTTGTGTGGGTGATGGTGTTGTGTGCCTCTGTGTGGTGGGGTTGTCTATTGCTGTGCTCTCTCTCTGTCGC
Organism: Pleurodeles waltl; assembly: GCF_031143425.1. Taxonomy (NCBI): domain Eukaryota; kingdom Metazoa; phylum Chordata; class Amphibia; order Caudata; family Salamandridae; genus Pleurodeles; species Pleurodeles waltl. The sequence continues at coordinate 1,767,394,086 of NC_090440.1, forward strand.
CTTCGTCTCTAATTTTCGGTCGTAGGGGTTTGTGGGTGATGTGGGTGTGTGTTTTATATTGAATTGGGTGTGTGGGAGTGGTGTTTGTATGTGTATCAGGTGTGTGTATTTCGAATTGTCCAATGTGGCGGTGTTTTGGAGATGTGTGTGTATTTTGAGCGCGGCGGTGTGTACCGCCAATGGAATACCGCAGTTGAAAGACCGCTGCGTGGATTCGTGGGTTGTAATAGCATGGGCGTGTTTCTGTTGGAGTGACGGTGGAGGATTTGTTATCGCCGGTTTATCATTGACCTTTGGTGTGGCGGACTTGTGTGGGTGTCTGAATTTCGGCAGATTTCGAGCAGTGGTTCAAAATAGCTGTGGCGGAATTCCGCGGCCGCGGCGGTGTATTGGCAGTCTTCTGCACGGCGGTAAGCGGCTTTTACTGCCAATGTTGTAAGGAGGGCCTCAGTTTGTTACACTGAGTCCAATACTTGAGAAAAAGTTTACATTTGATTCAGGTGTGTAAAGATTCTTTGTCACTATCCAAGTAGGCCTCTTAACTATTTGATGGGTGTCATCGAATATAAAGCTGTCACTTGGGAGGGTGAAGAAATTAGCTTTAAAGAAAGTAATGTTGAAGAAAAATGCAAAAATAAAACAAAGCAATCAAGCAAATTCAACAAAGCTTGTGATTGCCCCATTTAAGTGAAGTTGATGTCAAGGAAGATGGTTTAAGCAACAAAAATCTCAATTATGCCGCAAAGCCAGTCTCTAGATCATTATCCAAACCCCTATCCAGGTACTGGGTGAGATGTAGTCCAGGGCAGCTGCAATTAACTCTCACTTCTGACACACCTGTGAATCAGGTAGGCATAATTTGCAGTCAGGTGACACTGTTGTCATGTATCTGTTCTGTGCAGATGTTTCATAGAATGCTGCAAGCTGGTCAGTGCAATTTCCTGTGAATACCTATCCAGATCTTTCTCTGTGTCAAAACAAGAGTTTAGATTTTCCAGCTGACATGACTCAGCCATGTGATAATTCGAAGAATTTTGCTCTTGAATATAGTGGAACACCTAATCCTGTTCTACCTGTTATCTAGGAGTGACAAACTAAGGACCTGTTATGACCTTGGCGGATGTGATACTCCTTCACAAATGTAATGGATATACTGTATGCCGTATTGCAGGTTCCACTATAGCCTTTGAAACTTTTGTGACGGAGTATCCCATCTGCCAAGGTCGTAATCAGGCCCTAAGTGATTTGAATACGAATTCTGCAATAAATAAACAGGTAAATAAATAAATACATAAATACATACATGCATACATACATATATTTATACAAATACATAAATATATCACTGGTTAGTCTCTGCATTGACTAACATTAAATCTACAGTAGGAAGGAGTGCACTATTGCTACATACAAGGCAGATTTCCCAGTATCATGTTCATGGCCTGATTTCTGTACATTTATTTAACAAAATTAGGTGGGTGGCCCTTGAAATTTGAAGCCCTATAATGCATATTACGTTTGTGTTGCAAAGTTTACCCCACAGTACATTTGCTCTGCAGCAGTACTTCAAATGCCTATACCATGCATGCCTTTACCCTAATTCCTTCACCCTGCAAGTTGGTGCATGGAATATATATTTTTTTAATTATTTTTTTATATATGCATGTTCTAACTATGTTTTATTAGTATTTGTAATTATTGTTAAGTATTTCAAATGTGTAGTATTTAACTTAATTATGTATTAAAGATATAAATAGTTTAGTAGTATTTTAATACTCAAAAATGATGAGTTTTAAATTAAAATATTTAAAAATGAAATAGTATTAAATGTATCATTTATTATATGGGGTATTTTAATATCCAGGTATTTTAATTTATTATATTTAAAATGTAGCATTAAAAATATTACAGTATACAAGGCATTTGTGCATAGGCCTCTTTCACAGGGTGTGGAACGAGGACTGAGAAAGAAGGCAATATGGCATCTTCCCATTATAAGAGTGTCTTGGCAAACTGTGGTGGCCAATCCTTTTCTGCCAGAAGAATGCCATAGCTTAATGTTAATCTTTACTTTAATTGTGTGTTTGAAGTTCCTCTCAACTTGTAGTCTTAATTTGCAGACCCTGTTGGAAGGGGCAATACACGCCCACCTGGGATTTCAACTTCAAGGTAGTCATTAGTTGCTGTCACCTCCAGAAGCTCTTGGAGATTCTGGCAAACTTTTGTGACCTATGCCACCCTGTCTAGCAGAGTCACTGCCAACACCCTGTTCTTCTTTAATGTTCTCAATATGTGTGGCATATCTAAAGAAAAGTGCTGCAATCTTCTTCTTTTTGAATTAGGGTTCTTCTTGTGGAAATTTCCCTTCCTTTTTTATTGTGACGTTAGATGAGTGTTGTGAGTCCTTTTTTGGTTTCACATATTCGCTTCTGTGTTTGGACCCCCCCACATCTCTCAGTTTGTTTGTCCAATGAGCCTGAGGTATGATAAGGGCATGTATCAGTATACTGATACCTGTCAGGAGGTTTCAAATTGTCACGATTTCTCTGACTTCTCCAACTGTGAAATTTCACCTTGTTGTTTAATTTGATTGTTATTAGATTTTTGTTTGTCCTGCTTTTTAGAACCTTCTTGAACTTGCTTGGTATTATCCTTTTCAGAATTTCCTTTAATTTGTGGTTTATTATGTCTGGCTCCTGGACTATCTCGACCAATGCTATTATAAGTTTCGACAATTATTTTTGGTGGCTCACACTCCTGCTCCACTGCAGGACTGTCCCTGAGCTGGTGGCATACCGCCATCCTGCTGCTTCCCCTTTTATACTACTTAAAATATTGAGGATACTGTAGCAAAATTGCCCATTAATTTAATCCTCAAATCCAGGGCACGGGCAGCCCCTTGTTCAATTTGCATTTGTTTTCACAGTTCCGGAAGATTTGCAAGTGTTGGTGTACCATGCGTCGTAGTACTTATTGCAGCAAATACTCTGCCCCAAGTGGCACAGTTTAGCATGAGGTCCCATATTGGGAAACACTGCTTCAATTGGTTTGCTTTATGTGCAATCCAAAACAGAATTTCTTCATGTTTGGTGGAAACCTTATCCATGATTACATTAATAGTTACTGGATTTATACCAGGAATTGCTAATTGCTAGTTGTTAGTCTTTTCATCCTTGGCGTGGTCTCCCTTAACTTTTTGCCTCTGTTCCCCAGGTTGTTGATGTGTGCTGGACTCTGATTTTACTGCTTTTGTTACTCTGGGCACTTCACCACTGCTAACCAGTGCTAAAGTGCAAGTGCTCCTTTACAAAATGTGTATGTAATTGGCTTATCCATGATTGGCATATTTGATTCAATAGGAAGTCCCTAGTAAAGTGCACTAGAGGTGCCAGGGCCTGTAAATCAAATGCCACTAGGGGGTCTGCAGCACTGGTTGTGCCACCCAAATAAGTAGCTCTGTAATCATGTCTCAGACCTGCCACTGCAGTGTCTGTGTTTGCAGTTTTAACTGTAAATTAGACTTGGCAAGTGTACCCACTTGCCTGGCTTAAACCTGCCCTTTTCTTACATGTCAGACACCCCTAAGGTAGGCCCTAGGTAGCCCCCAAGGGCAGGGTGCAGTGTATGGTTAAGGTAGGACATATAGTAATGTGTTTTATATGTCCTGACAGTAAACTATTGCTAAATTTGTTTTTCACTGTTGCAATGCCTGTCCCGCTCATAGGTTAACATGGGGGCTACCTTTAAACCTGATTAAAGTCTAGATTCCCTTTGAGAGCAGATGGACATGTGGAGTTTGGGGTCTCTGAGCTCACAATTTAAATCTTTTAGTAAAGTTGATTTTAAGACTGTGTGTTTGAAAATGCCACTTTTAGAAAGTGGGCATTTTCTTGCTTATACAATTTCTGTGACTCTGCCTACTTGTGGATTCCATGTCTGGGTCAGTTTGACAGTTGGGCTGGTTGCACCTCACACTAGACAGTGAAACAAAGGGAGCTGGGGTGTAGCCTGCATATTCTGATGAGCCATCTGTGCTAGGAGGGAGGGGAGGAGTGGTCACTCACACCTGAAAGGGCTGTGCCTGCCCTCACACAATGCAGTTTCCAGCCCCCTGGTGAGTGTCTGGGGCCTGGCCTGGGCAAGGCAGGATTTCACATTCAAAAGAGACTTTACTTTGAAGTAGGCCTACTTCAAAGGAGAAATTGGGTATAAGAAGGGCACCCAAAACCAGAGATTTTAGAAACACTTCTGGAAACAAGAAGAACCTCTGCTGGAGAAGAGCTGAAGAGCTGAGGAAGAAGAGCTGCCCTGCCTGTGAGTGTGCTTTGAGGAGCTATCCTGCAGTTGCTGCTTCTGCCAGAGTAAGAGGCAAAAGACTGGACTTTATGTGCCTTCCATCTTGAGAATAACTCTCCAAGGGCTTGATTTAGAGCTGCCCTGTGGTGCCCATCCAGTTCCTGGGATCCAGAAAGTAGAAGATAGCAGCCTAAAAGGAGGAAATCTATGCACAGAGTGCCATTCGGGGAAAAGATTGATGCGACTTCTATCTACGGCTGAAGAAACAACGCGCCGCCGGCTCCGCAGCTGAAAATCGACGCTCGCAGGAAACGCGACCGAAGAATCGACGCACGGAGCAGGAGAAACAATGCACAGAATCGCTGACGGAGGCTGGAAGATCGCAACCCACGCTGTGTAGTTTTCGGATCATTGTGCGGCTGGATTTCCAATGCAAGTACCGCTGGGAGTGTAAAAACAACGCAAGGCCTGCCCGACCCGAGAGTGCTGACCGGATCGACGCATCGCTCTCCTGCGGAGAGAAGAAATGACAGGCCACTCGTGAGTGGAATCGATGCATCGCAAGCCCTTTTTGACGCACACTCACCCGTGCAGGGTTATTTTTGACGCACCCAAGGTGCTTTTTTACGCTAACAGTGTTAATGTGTGTTTAAAACTACTTAAAGACTCTTTCTGCATTTTTATTGATAACTTGACTTGTGTATTGTGGATGTTTGTCGTTTTGGTCTTGTTTTGTTTAGATAAATATTTCCTTTTTTTTTTCTAAACCTGTGTTGTGCCATTTTGTAGTGTTTTCATTCAGTTACTTTGTGTGTTGGTACAAATACTTTACACCTAGCACTCTGAAGTTAAGCCTACTGCTCTGCCAAGCTACCAAGGGGGTAAGCAGGGATTAACTGAAGGTGATTCTCTTTTACCCTGACTAGAGTGAGGGTTCTTGCTTGAACAGGGGGTAACCTGACTGTCAACCAAAGACCCCATTTCTAACACTAGTTAGTTGGAGCAGCCCTCCCTGGGGCAGTATTCAGAGCTCGCATTACACATTGTATGAAGCATCTGTATATTCTAAATAGATTAGTATACAGTGGGCACAGATCCACTGCCTGTACATTTTGTATTTTTGGAAATGGTGTGTAAGTAGCTAGATCTGGCCATGAGGCCCCATCATGACTGAGGGGTCACAGTCTAATGTGATCTATAAATTGTGGAAGGGCCCCTTGAAACCACTTTTGGTGTTCTTGATATGTGAGTGGTAATTCTAAATATGCATAAGCTGTGTATTGTTCTTTTTCTAATTGGACTTCAAAGTATTCCACGCTTCTAAAGCAGCACTTCAGAAAACCTTCTTAGCTTTATGATCCTGGCCACACCTACAATGAGTATCACACGGAGAACATTGGATCTGAAGTCATTAACTAGCACATTTGTGAGCTCTGCTTCATGAGTAACACAAATATTGACTGTCCAGTTTAATCTGGGGAAAACAACTTTAGCAACAGAGGTCTGTTTCTCTTGGAACATACTTGTTACTGGTCATTTCATTGCTTCTAGTCCTGAGCCGTGGTCGCAAGAGTCAAAATCCCATAATTGCAAATAGGCTTTAGTCTCACATTATTACATCTCTCTCAGGCTTTTCAGAAGAAGGATCGCTTGTAGATGCCTAATCTTTCAATGGACTTCACACACAAAACAACAAGCAACAAACATGCTGAAAGAATAACACAGGGTGAAAATCGTGTCACATTTTGGGCAAGGAAATCATGCCTTCCACTGTCTCAAACTTGTGTGTGCAGCACCACCCAAAACATCACACAGCTAGGCACATTCGTTGTCTGAATGACTGACATGCAGATGGTTGGTGAGAAGTATTTCGCCTGCCAAAATGTCAAGTGATATTTCACAGAGAACAACTCACAGCTTGGAGGCATCTAACTGGAGGAGTGGGGAGCTCCATTGAGGCAGCATTAAGAGCAGCACAGAGACATGCTTCTGACCACAGCCGGCTTTTGCTCAGTTTAGCTGTTGCTTATTCCACTTTCCAGGAGCTTTTGCTGAGAAAAACGCATCTCTGTCACATTTTGTTGCAAACTCTCTAGCCAATGATAGGGGGAGAGTGATTGACACATCTAAGGCAGAGGGAAAATAATAAAACCACACCGCAGGGGGAGGAAAACAGACCACCGCTGCATTGGGAGGACAATCACGCAACAAATAACATTGCAAAACATATAGGTGGGCACTGGCAAACTCTGTTACAATGTGGAGCAGAGATTCTGCCGAACTCCAAGTGGACTTCTGAGAGGGCAAAACTCCAAAACTCTGCTGGCAGAGTGGAGTTTACTAACCATGCCTAGTGATAATGAGGCAGATGAAGCACAACACAGTGATCATCATTACAGTGAGTGTGAAAAAACAAACAATCCCGCCATTTTGTATGGGTCTAGAAAATCAAGACATTCCTGCCTAAACTCCATATATGAAAGGATAGTGGTAGCAACGCATGTGCTGGTCCCAATCCAGGGCAAGAACCTCGACCCCATACCTGAGTTGGACAGCAGGGGGACTGCCTGTTGTCTGAATGGCAATCCTCTCAGGAGCAGTTGAGCATCAAAATACCAAATTTGGCTGCAGTCTGATGCAAGTCCCAGGATGGTCATAACTGGAATGCCCTCTGTCCTCTTTATGCCTGTGTGATGTTTATATAATAAAACCGACACAGATCTTGGAGGTAGGCCTCATGTCATCATATGTCTAGAGGATAGGAACTATCTCCTAAGATGACAATCCAAGCTGGAACATCATGTACCGAATGTGACAGCCTTGATTACAGCACAGAATGTGTTTTGTACTAAAGGCTGATAAAAAGGTGCAATACATACTCTGTCTTCCTAGAAGAAGACAGCTGAGTAAAAATATAAAGCAATGCAGTAAAAGCAGGCTCTGCTAAAAAAATGACAACAAAGCAAATGTACGTGCATGCTTAAAGGCACAGGCTGTGAAACTAACTAAGTCCTAGGTATCCAACGCAGCACTAAAGGGCCACTACAACAGTTGTCAAGCCTTTTGTTCACCTGCAGGAAGATACTACAAAAGGGATGGGCTTGAGCCCCATTGAACTTCTGTAAAGGCAAAATCTATGAGAGCCTTTGAGTCTTGTTGGAGAAGGGTGGGAGAAACCTCTCAAGGGACCCAAGCAGGACAAAGTGGACTATGTGCTGGGTCTGAGATCTAGCCTTGCTGAGAATATGAAGAAAACTAATAAGAATCTGGAAGCCAGCCAAGAGTTGAACAAACAATGATATGATCCAAAGGGGACATTGGTGAAGTACCAACCTGATTAGGAGTGTGGGTGGTGAAGCCAGTAGCTCCCAGGGCCCCCCAAGATAACTGTATTGGGCCATACACTGCACTGGAGAAGGTGGGTGATGGTACCTTTCTTGTGAAACTCAACACCATCAGACACCTCCACCAAGCAATTCATTTCCACTTCCTCCTAGATGCTGGCCTTCACTTTATCTGACAGGCTGTAGATTTTGTTTTTGAGTGGTCATGGATACACTGCTGGGTCAGACAGAGTCTCAGTTAGAACAAACAATCAAACTGGCCTAACAGCTGGTGACAGTGAATTTGCTGCTGTTCCATCATGGTAAAGAGGGTACAACTCTCTCCACTGAGTCATGTTTCTCATTGTGGGTCAGAAGCTAAGGGAAATGCTCATTCTCTTTCAACTGCCTGAATCCCCACATTGAAGGGGCTGGCATGACCATGTTGATGGTGACAGAGGGGAGGGAGAAAGAAGAGAATGAGGTTTTTCCTGAACTCCTGCCCCACAATAAGAAAGATGGCTCGGTGGAGTACTCAGTACCCTCTTTGCTTTGGCAGAAAATCAGCAAATTCTCACCAGCTGTAAGGCCAGTTTGCTGGTTTGTTCTTTGACAAAGACAAGCCCTAACACAACAAAATCGGCCTCAGGTATTCAAAGGTCACAACAAATGTGTGACATGTTAGCTAGCAAAGTATTTTCAAACAATTAAGGTCTACACTACTTGGAAGCAGTTGCTCAAATGCTACTATAATCTATTAGACAACATACAAATAAAAAAACCTAACCTTTATATATACAACATTCATGTGTGTATAAATACATTACATTGCTAAAGTATTACATTTTTATCATGCAGAAAAATATTTAACTCCAAATTTAAAAGAAACAATGATATGCATGTGATTAATATTTGTATCAAATGTAAAAGGAATATTATAACCCAACAGAATACACATAAAACATTATAATTTTTTTAAACAATAAAAGCATAACTAATTCTTAAGAAAACTTCAAATCAAATCATGATAAAAAGTAAATCAGTGTTCCTTTAAAATATATCATAAAATAAATAGCAGCAGTTAAAACTCTTAAACCATAGCAACATAGAACTATTTACATGAACATAGATATCTACATAATTAACTGATTTTTATAATTAAAATGTATCCAACCCCACATTTTATTTTTAAGAAAATAATGAAAAAGTACTCACAGTTAAGTAGGTGAAGACCTCTGAACCAAAAACATTCTCTAGTAAAATCCAAAAGAAAATAGGAATACATAGACTTCATCACAAAAACATCCTTTTGAAAACAAATCCATATAAAATTCTCTCCTTCCCTCCAAACCCCCCAAAATTATAAATAAAAAATAAACGCTACAGGAACACTGAAAACCCCCAAAAGAGAATGAATGTTAAACACTAGATATGAAAATTTATCTGTATCATTTTCTTTGTAAAATTTAAAAAAATGCAAACTAGAGCAAAAAAAGTTCCTTAATGTAGCTAAAGTTATCTGTAAAACAAAACATACACTGAGCTCTATCTCATATAATAAACCATCTGTAACAATTTCCTAACCCAGCTAACCATATCACTTTAACTAAACAAACTGACAATCATTAACCTTGCTTACAAACCACCTGATCTACTACAACCCCAACATTGTATATGAAATGCCCTTACCAAAAAAACACAGCTGCATCCGCGGAAGTGCATTTTGCTCTGACTACTGTTGCATATGTAAGACAGCAAAATAGTAAAATATATGGTTACTCCTAAAAAAAGGCTATAAAATTGAAATAAAAAGACAATTTTTACTTTGAATTGAATGTTAAAAGTGATTAAACAATTTTTTCTTAAAAAAAACACTTTACAAATATAAGTGTTTACTAAAGGTTAAAGTGTAAAAAAAGTAAAAAAATCTGCATGTGTTTTTTAAGGTATACTGATGAAAATTATTTTTAACTAATTTATTAAGAATACTTTCTAATATAAAATTATGTCATTATGTTAAGCCTATTTTTATGTTACCTCTTATTTACAAAAATAGTAATTTAATGTTTTTGAAATTAAGATATATTTCTGCTTCCACAATGAAAATATATGCAAATTATGTGATAAATTGTTTTTTAATGTAATATGTTCACAAAATAATATTTAATGGTTTCAAAATATATATATACACCTACATTGTCTTCACCCTTATAACCTGGGACCAAAAGATGAGACCATCTCAGCTGTGAGCGTGCCATGCCTTCACAGCCACTGGGGCCAGGGAGCTGAGAAGAGACCACCGAGGCTGCTGGAGCCTACAGCGCATCCCATGTCACACTTTGGAGGTGGCCCAACCCAGAAAGTGTTTTGGTGGCAGTATAAAAGAGGGGTACATACAAGGCCCTTGATTTGTGGAGACTTTCCCCAGCCTAGCTTCAAATCTTGGACGGTCTACCTCTCCGATTGACATTAAGGGGTCCTAAAGGTCTGGTGAGGTAGGTGTACCTACTCGTAGATCTCTGAGCCCTCATTCTCTATTTCATTCTTATGTCTGGGCCCACCGTGGTCCCCCTATATTGCCTATATCCCACAACTTGACTGACCAGTGGCCTGTGAGTGCTTGGGTGCCTGACAGTGAAGGATCACTGCCCAAGTATGAGACTGGGAATGCTCGTACTGCCCCCCCTTAGGTGGACGACCCTTTGGAAGGGGAAGCAGGTTCACAGCTAACTTTCTATGCAGCATCTGGGTACGTGGCTCCTGGAGTGATTGGCCCCTGCACCTAACTGGGTACCATGCTTGTTCTGTTCCTTGGGGCTTAGAAGCGACCTCCCCTGCATTGGACTTGGGGCATACATGCCACATGCACACCGGCACAGTGGGACAGCATGATCCCTCAAGCATCGAGTTCCCCAGGTGCCTTGGTGGATACCAACAAACTGGACTTCATTTTATTGGTGACTCAGGGAACAAAATCCTTCTTAGAATCCAAAATTGATAACTCATGATCAAGGTCAACTTACTATGAGAAGACCAGTGAAAAGTAGCTGAAAGAGTTACCCACTTGGAGAAACACTCACTAAACTCCAAATGTAAGCCCTAACCGAGAGAGTTCAAATTCTAGAGAGCAGAGCAGAGGAAGCTGAGGGGTGGTCTAAGTGCAACAACATTGGCTTTATTGGCCCACCGAGGAAGCCAAAGGACTGAATCTGGTAGACTTTATGGAGGCTTGGTTCCTGGAGCTTGCACCGGTGACCAAGCTATCTCCCTTCTTTTCTATTGAAAGGGTGCTCCGGGTACCAGCCTGCTGTCCCTCCAGATCCCCAGGAGCCTCCCCTCAATCCCTGTGTTCCAGACTTTTCACTACCAAGACATAGTCCTATGGGCAGCATGGTGAGAGAGCCCACTTACTAAAGAAAATGCATGAATGATGTTCTTCCCTTACTACTCCATCGATTTGCAGTGGCAGTGCATGCTCTTCTTGGGCATTGAGGAATGCCTCTTCGATCAAGGACTCCAATTGTCATTGCTATTCTAAGCACATTTCAAGATTCTTCTCTATCAGAAATTCTACTTTTTCACAGATCTGATGGTGGCCTGGGATTGGATGGATACACAGGTTATCTCCCTGGAGCTGTTGGGGAGACCTACAGAGACAGGCCTTTAGTTCATGAGGCACCTGCCATTGCCATTTGAGGGGGCAGGAGGCTGATTGCCATTGTTCCCACCCTTAAACCCCGACTGAGGCACTGCATGATCAGAAGGTGGCTCTCTTGATAGCTGCCTCCTTTCGGGACCCAGTTGCACCTACTTCACCATCCGCTGCTTATTCAGACTATGAACATGTTTCCCAGACCTAGGGCCTTCCAGGAGACTCTATGGATTCCCCCTTCAAGTGTCTCACTGCAACGGCTAATGATCTGGTCTAGTCTCTTCACAATTACTCTGTCAGCGCTCTGAATGCAGGTACGAGACCGAGTGGCTGGGACCCACTGGATATTTTACAGCTGGTCCCAGCCCCTGTATTCCTTTCTTTTAGTGCCTTGGATACTTCCATGGATACTTTCTCCTGCCTCATTTTTACCTTATTCACACAATTGCGAGCACTAGTGATATCCTCAGCAACCTTTACCCGCTCCTCCACAGAATGTCCATTAATGACACTGCCATCAGTTGGGCAGTTTGCTGATTGCATGTTGCACTTTTTAGTTTGTTCATTTTATTACGTTTGTTGCCTTTTTTACATTTTCTGTCTCCTTGCTGATTTCTTAGTACCAGAATCTGTTCCCATAGGTGGGGGTGATATGGGGTGGGGACACTTACCTGTGAGGGTCCACCCACACTGTCTAGAATCTGATTCGACCCATAATGTCTAATAAGTACAAGATTCTCACATGGAACATCCATGGTATATCTCATATAAAGAAACTGTATTGCACTCACTCACTGCTGCTTTAAAGTCTTTATTGCACTACTGTAGGAAATGCACAGGAAACAGGAGGAGGGGTAGAACTCCAAAGAGGTGGGCAGCATCAAATCTACATTACGCATTACTCCTTCTATACATGGCGCATCCTGATTTGGACTCGGGCTGGGGTCCCTTTCTCCATCACCAGCGCTATTCTTGATCCTAAAAGTAGATTTAATTGACTGCTGGGTAAAGAGGATGGTCTTCCCTTGGTGACCGTGATATCTATGCTCCCTATGTCCACCACCAGCTATTCTTGAATATGCTCTTCTACCAACTTGTGGATTGGGCAAACACTCAGCGGGTGATTGAGAGGAGGACTTTAATTTAGTAGTGGAAGTGCACATCAACAGGTCCATACTCCAATGCTACAGACCCAGACAGTTACAATCACCAACACCTTTCATGCCTTGATATGCCACTGGTCCTTACACGATGTCCTATTAAATTAGTGAATCACATATGGCCCCCACTAGTGTGACCTAGCTCTATTCTTTGCAAGACTCCTTCCAATGTGTCCATCATGAGCATGATCAGCAATTCTATTCCTCAAAAGTTTAGGTGATACTTGTTTCTCTCCATCAATGACCTACATGTCACACCCTTATCATACCTTTGTGTATACATACTTGCACTTATTTCTAGTGTGTCAGCTACATTCAAGTTGCAAGTGGACAAGAGAATCGTTGTGGATTACTTGAAATAATGATAACTCTCAAAGCGAGGCAGAAACAATTTGTCCTGGATGTATGCCAAATATATATCATAATAATGCACACACAGACTCAAATATTGTTTTTGGATATTTTTCTAAAATATCTTTTTTGCATACATTGTTCCTGGTAAATCTAGGGAGTTTAGGACCTCTGAGAGTAGACCTCTTAGAGCATGAAATCTCACACCAAGTGTCTTTGGGCTGTATTGCATAAAGAGAGCACCTCAAATATTAAATTAAGACATGGACTGTGTAACAAAAATTGAGAATTGCAGGTGCTAATGTAAAAACAGTTTGCGCCACAGTTTTGGACTGACTGGTGGCCTAAATAGTTGATGAGCTGAGCAGCACTATTTTCCAACTTAGACAGTGGTAAATGGTTGCTGGCCACAGGAACTTCAAAAGCATCTGCTGCTTTTGATTGGAAATGAAGCAGCATTTGTTGACATTTCTAAAATAAACAACAGGTCCTATCACATTAAAAACATAATAGGGCACAGAACAACAAAACAGTAAAACAGAATGCAACACAACAACCACCATACAACACAACATCACTTTGCCAAAATGCAGTAAAAAACACAACAAAAAACCAACAGAACACATCACAACCACAACAAATTACCTGCATGAAGCTGTGCAAGTCAAAGACATTTTATAATCTGGCCCTAATTTTATGTATTTATACACGCTTGTTAGACAATATTTCTTACATGTGATACGTCTGTGAGGTGGTCAATGAGCTTTACAATTCAAGCATGGCAGTCTTGCAAATGTGCCAGGCAGGCAGAGTGGGAGTTCTTCTAGAGAAATATCCTGCTGGTGGCAAATTAACACAGGCAAGGCTGCCACTCTTCGAGGTGCTAACGTCACTGGTATCACTATTGTATAGCACTTCCAGTAGAAAGGCATTGCTACACTGTCAGACCCATTTTCAGAGACCACGGGGCAGTCATAGGCTACTGAGCAAAAACCATGTGTGCCGAGGTCATTTCCCTCAACTATCCTGGGGCCTATCTTACTATGATATTGATGATATTCATTTTTATAAAGTGCAATGTTTGCCCAAAGACATCTTAGTGCTAGCTTCTACCACACAAAGTGAGAACCCTCATCTACCCAGAAAGATGAAAATTACCATGCCTTGAAAAGTTTCCTAAAGGTCATTAAATCTTGCTGGACTCTGAAGTGCTTCCAAAGTTTGCAAGTGGTGTAAACTATGCTCTTCCACCCCATGAGGCAGTGTAAACTCTAGGAACTCAAACCATTTTTGAGGTTGCTGACCTAAGACATTTTCCAAGATTGTACCACACAATTTACTCTTTACGTAGATTGAACCAGTATTATGGAGTGCTTTGTGCGCTATGCAGAGTGCCTTAAAAACACTCTCTTTTTACTGTAAGAAAGGGTAACTGAATCAGATTTCCACATATTCTAATAAGCCATGCAGCAACATTCTGCACTCTTTGCAATTTTTTTCAAGGAGCCCTGCTGCATGCCCAAATAGATGGCGTTGCAGTAGTCCAATCTCAGTAACACCAACAATATGATAAAATCTCCCTCAAATAGTTAGTTGGTAAAGGCAAGTTGAAATCACCTTTTTGGTCTGGTCAGTAAATGCAAGTTTGGAATCAAAGATTATTCCCAGGTTTCTCACTTTGGAGAATGGAATAGGTAAAGGACACAGATAAAGGACCCAGGCCACCAAGAATAATTCCAAAATAAGGTGTCCCTGTCAAAATAATAGAACCAACTTTTTTCCGAGTTTAATTTGAGGCAGTGCCTACTCATCCATGTCACCACTGCTTGCCTCCTCCTCAATATTACTGGTGATCAACACTACAATTTGCATGTCATTATTGTAGGAGATGTTTGACAAACCAAAATATCTAGTGAAGTTTGCAAGTGGAGCCACACAAATATTAACTGGGGTTTGACTAAGTGCTGAACCTTGCCGGACACCACACACCAGGGAAAAGGAGGTGGAAATTAAATCTCCCAGTCATACAAATTGCTGTCTTTCTAAAAGGAAAGAGCATAGGAGATTATGGGGGTCATTCCGACCCTGGCGGGCGGCGGTATGTTGGCGGTAACACCGCCAACAGGCTGGCGGTGTTCCGCCAGCAATTCTGACCGTGGCGGAAAAGCCACGGTCATACCGCCGGCCCCTCCCTGGGGGCCCCTGGCATAGGGCAGTGAAATGCGCGATGGGGCTATGCCTGGGGGCCCCTGCACTGCCCATGCCAAGTGCATGGGCAGTGCAGGGGCCCCCAGGGGCACCCCCAGTCCCCTTACCGCCAGCCTTTCAATGGCGGTGTTTACCGCCACGGACAGGCTGGCGGTCGGGGACTCATAATCCCCAGGGCAGCGGTGCTTTCACCGCTGCCTTGGGGATTATGCCCGCCAGGCGGATGCCTGGCGGGAAAGTGGAGGGGCCGGCGGTATGACCGTGGCTTTTCCGCCACGGTCAGAATTGCTGGCGGAACACCGCCAGCCTGTTGGCTGCTACTGAACTCGCTACACATCAACATTGCCGCCTGCTCTATTACGAGCCGGCGGCAATGTTGATGTGCCATTTCCGCTGGGCCAGCGGACGGTAACGCTGTTACCTTCCGCTGGCCCAGCGGAAATGTCGGAATAGGGAGGCATGAATACCGCCGGCAATGGCGGTATTCTGTCTCCCCCGGCCTCGGCGGTCTGGAGAAAAGACCGCTGAGGTCGGAATGACCACCTATATGCTGATCTACCAATACCTATTTCAATTCATCTCTGCTTCAGGATAGCATTGCTCACAGTATAGAAGGAGGTGGACAGGTCCAACAACACCACCTCAGCCTTGCCACCATTGTCCATGATGTCCTCTATCTCCTCTGAGGCTACCAACAATGCTGTCTCAGTACTATCAGCCTTTCTGAAACCAAACTGTGCTCCATCCAGGAGCTCATTATGATCTAAATACTCTAGGACAGTGAGATTTTTGTTTCTCTAAGATTTTTGCAGGTAGGGGAAGGCACGAAAAAGGGCGATAGTTCTTCTAAGCGTTCTGCTCCAGTGTAGAATTCTTTAACAGTGGCAGAATGAATACTCTTTTCCAGTTTAATGGGAACATACCTGTGTTGATAATGTTGCTGAATAGGATGGTAAGAGACAGAGTTACTATACCAGCAATCTTCGGAAAAATTGAGGGCAGACAGGGATCAGATGGAGCACCACTGATTTGGTCTGCATAGTAAGTTCCAACACTCTCTTGTTGGAGAGAGCAGCAAAATGAAGGAGCTTAGGGTCATTCAGTTCTACAAAATTATCCTCAACATTGATAATAATAGGGTCCTAAAATCCTCATAAATGGTTTCGACCTTATTTAAAAACAAATTCCCATAATTTATTACAGAGCTTTTGACTGGGCGTTAAAGTGCTACAGACCATTGGACAGGACAGTTGGACAATGTTCCTGCAACAGTGCAACTGCTTGGCTCATAGTACTGTTCTCCTTGCTGACATAGTGTCAAAATGTCAAATGGCACTAGCATTTGGTTCAGGCACTCCAATTGTCACATTTTGTCCACCTCCATCATCATGACTTTGGCAGTTGCATCCCCTCTACTTTGTAGTATGTATTGTTTGACAACATTTAGATTTTGAATGAAAATCTGAAATGAGAGCAAATACTTCAACAGGTGACAAGTATGTTGTTGACTACTTTTTTTGAGAAAATCCAGCAATGATTGATGCAATGCACTAAACATAGGACTCTGACTATCCTCCATCAGCCATTGTGACGCCGCGAAGACCGGTGGCGCCTCACTTACGGGCTGCAGTCAGATCGGCGGTCCGGGTCTTGGACGGCCATTTCAGCTGCAGTCTGCTTTTTGGCTAAACCTTCCCTTTGGGCACTGTTTACACTGCCCTCGCGCTTTACCCTCTTAAGTTGCTCACCTGATCTTGCTGTTTTCCTCTTTTCTTCTTTTTTCTTCCTTTTTTCTTTTCCTTGCCTTAGCCATGTTTCTTCTTCCCAAGAGTCTGTGTTCCTTTCCCTGCATGCTTTGCTCACTACCTTTCTAGAATATGGCTATTTTTCCATTCACCTGAATGTGGTCTTTTCCAATCCAAGATGGTGTCTTCAATACTTCCTGCATGTCACTTCCTGTTTGTCAGTATATAAGCACAGTTGGTCTTCTGTTCCTTGAGTTGCAAACACTTCCTTCGTGGTTGTGTTCCTCGCTTCCGTATCCTGTGATTTTGGATTTCTCCTGTTCTTTTTCCACCTGCAGCTTGTTCCAGTTATTTTTTGTGCTTTTGTTCTTCTTTTTTCAGGAGTCCTTGATTCTGAGATTTTTCCCACGTTGGTTTTTTTCCTCTGGGACACCTTCTGGAAGTTACGGCCTGCTTGGTGTTTTATTATCAGCAGAACCGTGGCTACTGGAAAGGGTTGTCCCTACCTTGGTCAATCCAGAACAAGCACGAAACTAAGTGGTGTCCAGAGACTGGTTGATTATAGTAGTAAGAAGCACTCAAGTCGTGACAGCCATGGCCTTGACAATATTTCTATCTGTTTCAGTGGCAAAAAACAATGCTTAGACATCTTACTTGAAACCATTTGTAGACTTTTGTATTACATTATTACACAATGGTGGCAGCAGTATGTGGTTCATTCCTGGAGAACACTGCAACAGGTTCATGTTACTGAATGACTCAAAAATATTCACATTGGTGAGACTGGTAATTTGCCTTTGCTTAACACCCTGGAAGGAAACTCAGTGTAGAGTGATGACCATGTAGTCTGCTGCTGGACAACTAGTCCACATAAATATTGTGTGTTGGGGGGACTGAACAGTGCTCTCCTTCATTATTCACCAACTAGTTGTAGCACTTGATGGTGCAGTGGTGGCACAGCAACAGTGATAAAATAGGTCCACCTTGGAACCTTCCAATTTGGATGACGGGTCCCTACACATTCCCTTTCCTTTCACTAGCAAAAAAGACAGGAGGACAACATAACTTTACTGCAGGCTACTACAGTCAACCACAAGCACAAATAAATACTGCAGCACAAATATATTAGGAAAAAACAAAAAAAGAATAAAAATGATATGAGCTTCTTCTACAGTCAAAGCTCCTGGAAAATAGCTTTAACATTGGAATTAAATGATTAATAGAAAGAAGCAGACACTGCCTCCACAAAATGGTGGTTGCTCACCACATGATCAGCAAAGTAGGAGATATGGAGACTAGAGGCAAAATGGCAACTCCCCACTCCCCCACACACACAGGCTTCACCCACATGGGCAGCAAAGAAATAGGCATGGAGAACAAAGACAAAGGGCCTCCTTACGAACCTGGCGGTCAAAAGGCTGCCAGGTTTGCGTTTGGCAGTTGGACCACCGCCAATACGGTGGTCCTAGTGCCATTTCACGACCCTGGCGGTCGGGCCGCCTAGGGATCAGCAACTCCACCAGGATCAGGGATCCCAGTGGTCTGGTGGTAGGTTGCAGTTCTAATCCTCGAGGGCAGTGCTGCAAACAGCACTGGCCTGCAGATTATGACCTCGTTCTCTATCAGCCTTTTCATGGTGGTAGCACTGCCATGAAAAGGCTGGCAGAGAACCGGTACAGGGGCCCCCCTTACCAACACCATTGCAATGTTCATTGTGTGCTTTGCTTTGCAGACAGTGAACATTGCGAGGGTGCTGGTGCACCCTGGTGGCTACAGCTTTGCCACTGGTTCGATAACGAGCCGGAGACAATGCTGTAGCCTCTTTCCTGCTAGGCCAGCAGGCAGAAACTCAGGTTTCCACCTGCAAACCTAGCGGGAAAACCATAATAACTCAGGCAGGGAGGTAACTGCATATGCGTTTGGGGGACAGAGTTTTCCATCCTTCAAATTCAAAATCAGGCCCAAAGTATCCACGTCTGACACAAACATACATGTGCCGCCTATCACACACACACTGGCTCTGCAAAATAGTGGTTGGCACAAGTCCAGACAGAGAAAAAAAGTGAAATTGACTGTCCTACCCTGATTGGAGCCTCTTCCTCTGCCTCCTTTAACAAAAACATGCATGACTGCAGAGAAGGAACTGCAAAAACTTACACCCAAAATGTGACTGGGGTGATCTGTGGGCCTTAGTACCACACGAGTAAACAGCAACAATAATGTGTAAGAACATCCAACCAGGAAAAACAATGAACAGCAGCACAGTAAAATGGAAGCAGGGAGAAAAAACATAAAATAAACTTAATAATGCCCCAAACAAAAACAGCAATTACCCCTGCAGAATAGTCTTAAAAGTTGAAGAAAAACAATCCATCATCCCAACAATCATACATACACAAAAATGGTGAGCAAGCACATGAGAAAGAACAAAGGAACATGTCTGACCTAATGTCCTGGACTCTTAGATCCACCCTGATTCTGGCCACCAGCAGGCACATGCAGACAAAAACTAACCTACATTTGGCAATAATGCAAGGTCCTCCGCAATCCCCTAAAATAATAAAAAATATTTCTAGCACAGAAGCTGTAAGAATGTGTCAAATATATCAAATAATACATCCAAGGCCTAGAGCAGACTAGATCAATTTCCCCACTCTACCCCGTGTTGCTTTGTTGTCATCCTACCCCTCTATGTGTTAAACATTTAACTGTCCTCCCCCATGCTGCTTCTATCCCTCTAGTACTTGCTTTAAAAAAAAGAAAACAATATTTTGTGCATTTAATTTTCCTTCCAGTTACTGATCTAACTCGGATCCGTAACTGAAAAGAAAAAGCACCTGTGTCATTTTGCAGACACATGCATGTGTGGTGCGCATCCCGACAAAATGTTGCTGGTGGTCCTGTCATAGGCTTTTTTTAGGTCGAGCATAGCAGCGCACAAGCACTGATCTTCTCAACATGTTACAATCTATTCTGTGGGCTTTAATTTAACCACACCCATCTCACGACCATCACTTTCATTGGTTCCTGGGACTGCCTTTCAAAAATCCCTTTATGTCGTTTGCAAATGCTTTACACTTGTCCTGCTTTGTGGCTGTTTTGTTGCCTCCTTGGAGACTGACCCTGTTACATGGATTATTGCACAATTGGGAAGGAACCTTAGTGTGGCACACTACTTTTTCTTTTGCCTCGCTGCTTCGCTCATGGCGGTATGGTGTTTCTTTGTCATCCTGGGTTTCGAGCATCTTGCTTTTTTATGATGTCTGCAGGGACTTTTTTATTTATTTATTTATTTTGCAGTTTTATGTAGCTTGAACACGACATGAAGGTACTGGAGTGCCTTTTTATTTTTTTGCAGTTTTATATGGCTCGAACTCAATACAAAGGTATTACCACACTTTACATAAGCACCAGTTACATAACACAAGAACACATTCATTTTTGGTAGTAAGGGGAGATTAGCTGATTTGCCCAAAATCACAGGATTTTGAGGTGGTGCTGAGACTCGAACTGTGTTCCGCAGTGCCAAAGTCTTACGCCACATCTTCTCCCCTAGGTTTCTTTGTCTGGTGAGTGTTGGGGCAGTCTGGCAAGAACTCTTTTTTTAATATAGTACTTAGTAATACAGGTTCTGCCATTTCATAGCACTACAAAGCAGATGCCATTCTTAACAAAATTGCTATTATTCATTTGCATTGACCTTGTAGAGATGAGGAGGTGAAAAAGCTATCTCAGGTTTGCAATCTGTGACTTTCTCATTCTGTCAAGACCTCTGCAGTGGATGCATTAACCAACTGACTTGAGTAGAGCTTAACACTAGGCGATAGCACGTGCTCTTGACAACCTCTGGAGGGTCAGCAACCAAGCACTTAGGTTAGGTCAAGGGAAGAAGATTGCAAAAGGTGTTGTCTCCAAAATGGTGGAAAAGGAGTTGTGACTCAAGACCCAAGCACTTTACGGCTTCATAGCTGCTTGCAGCGCCGCCATGGAGGATTCTCCCAGCCGTGGGAAATCCGGCGGGAAACCGCCGGACCCGGCTGGGCGACCGCGGGGAATGCCAAATGAAGCACCGCCAGCCTGTTGGCGGTGCTTCCGACGACATCCACCCTGGCGGTCATAGACCGCCAGGGTTGGAATGAGGGCCTAAGTGGTTTGCCCAGAATCACACAATGTTTACCTGATGCTGAGACTCAAAACTTAGTCCCTAGCTCCAAAGTCGGCAGCTCCTGCACTTATACCACATCTTCTCCCCTAGGGTTCTCTGTCTGGTGCATGTTGGGGAAGTCTGGGAATAACTTGTTTATTCTTATATAGCGTTTGGCAACACAAGTTCTGCCATTTCACAGCACTGCAAAGAAAGTGCCATTTTTAACAAAATGTATATAATTCATTTGCAGGTAAGCTGCCTCTTCTGTTATTCTCTTTGTATACAGTCAATGTTTTGAAAAGTTAGGATTGTATTGCCAATGTAGAGGAATAAGTCCTTTAAAAGTTTAACACAGAGAAATATATGGCTGTCCTCTTTTCTTTGCTCCTAACTCTTTTGAACCCCTCATTCTCTGGGTTATATGTCACAAAGGTGCCGCTTTGTGACTTGTTTGATGCTATAAAGGTTTAGGTAAACACACTAGAAAGGGTTAAATCTCTAGGGTATCACAGACAGTCTGTAGGAATGAGGCAAAACACTCCAGAGATGGTGGCCTTGTTGTGTCCTCTCTCTTGCAGCAACAGGCCTCGGAGGGTTGATATGGCACCTGCCATACATCCACTACACTCCAAACTAAAACACATAGGTAAAAGACATTGGCCCTCATTTTGAGATTAGCAGTAAATCCTGTCTACCGGTGTGGTGATGGCTGCCAAAAGACCACTGCCGCGGCTAACAGCCATCCGCCAAATTATGAACACAGCTGGATTTCAGCCACAAGAAGGGCAGAAATCTGGCTGTGGCCATATTGGCAGATGGTGTTAAGGTGGCACTGCGACCACCAGCAGTGCCACACTAGTAGACTGCCGCCAGCCGTATTATGACAAATAATACGGCTTGGCGGGGTTCTGCTGGCAGGCGCTGCTGGCGGTAGCAGTGCCCGGTCCTGCCCCCTACCGGAAGACCCCCAGGATGCAGGTAAGTTGGGATTTCCAACACGGGAGGGGGACGTTGTATGCATGTGTGTGGGGTGTGTGCATGAATGTGTGAGTGTGTGAGTGAATGCTAATGTTTGTGTAGTGTTGTTTGTGTGTGTGTATGCATGTTTGAGAATGCGTGTATGAATGGAAATGTGAATGCGTGTCTGCGTGTCAGTTTGAGTGTGTGTACGGATGTGTGTGAGAATGAATGAATGAATGCATGTATGCCTGTGTGAGAGAGTGTGTGTATGTGTGGTGCGTGTCTGCCAGTGTGCGTGAATGAAAGGGGGTGGGTGATCAGAAGGGGGGGTGTGGATGGAGGAGTGGGGTGGGGGCTTCTGGGGAGTGTTTGAGGGGGTGGGTGTGCCTCCTACCAGTGACAGGCAAGGGTTACTGTGTCACTGGTAGGGCCTACCACCATGGTTTTCGTGGCGTTATGAATGCCACGAAAACCATGGCGGTGGGCAGGGTCAAAATGTCCCCGGCAGTACAATAGTGGCCGCCGGTGCGGAGATTGTTATCGCCGCAGCGTGCAGCACAAGCCAAACACTCTGCTTGGGCAGCGGTGTGCGGCGGTGGGATGCGCCACGCCCCCAGCCTCTTCTGTGTAGCTCGAGGACCCAAATTGGGCATGAGGCCTCGATTCTCTTCTGGCGCGGCGCGCCCCCATAGATTATTAGCGTTTCCCCCACTTACCTTCCGTTGTGTTCCTTGTTGCCCTCGTTTTTTCTCCCTTTTTTATGTTTTTACTTTTTTCCCCATCATTCCCCTTTCTCCCCAGCATATCTTGGTTCCCTACTCACTATGGCGCCTTGTCTATTGCCTTCTGTGTATTGTTCCCTATCCAATATGGTGTCCTTTTACTTCCTGCAGGTTGTTTCCTGTTCTGTGGGTAATTAAGGGCTGTGATTATTTTTCTTTTTGTGCTGCAACACTTCCTTTTGGATGGTGGTCTTCGCTCCTTCTCCTTTGCATCAGATACTGATTCCGCTTTTTGTTCCAGTTTTTCTCCTGTTCCTTTTTGGTCTCGTGTTCTGAAATTATTGATCTTTTTGCTCTTATTTCAGGAGGTCCTTTTTGAGATTTTTTCCCCCTTTTTTAGGGTTCTTTTTCCCCTCTGGCACTCCTTCTGAAGGACACGGACTGCCGTTGGCGTTCCCATCGCCAGCAGCACCGTGGCTACCAGAAAGGAGCACCCCTACATGGGCCATGGCAGACCCTACAAGAACAAGAACCTCGTCACATGTTCAGCGGACTCCAGGCACAAGCAATGAGTAAGTCGTGACAACCATGGCAGTCGGCGTGGTATATTGCGGGGTTGGCTGCAGCCAGCCCGCCAATGTCATAATGTGGTGGTACATACTGCCAGCCTGTTGGCGGTACTACCGCCACATTATCACCACCAGCCGGGGTAATAATGACCCCCGTTGTCATTTACAGTGCCAATAGCTCTAACTCTCACAAATGCGAGACCTATTGCATTGGAAATGCTTGTTTATCTTTAACCACATAGCATTGTGAATGCTATATAGCGCTGCTAAAAACCATTGGCAAAGCCAATAGATCACAAACGTTTGACCTATTGACTTTGCCAATCCTTGTTTTAGATTCATCCTTTCAAACTACCTCTTGGTGCACATGCTCTTTTAAATAGACAAATAAATGAAATAAAACAATATAACTTCTTTCTGTTTTGCAAGGCA
The DNA here is from genome assembly GCF_031143425.1 of Pleurodeles waltl. Classification (NCBI taxonomy): domain Eukaryota; kingdom Metazoa; phylum Chordata; class Amphibia; order Caudata; family Salamandridae; genus Pleurodeles; species Pleurodeles waltl. Next base: position 1,767,417,651 of record NC_090440.1, read on the forward strand.
GAATGGACCTTGTCTAATGTAACCGGTTCTCATGTAAAGCCCTTGTGGGAAACTGGCACCTTGTTGGAGTACCACCCACTTTTTCCCTGGTTTCTGAATGCAAACTTGGACTAGAGTGCACTGGGATCCTTCTAACCAGGTTCCCAGTGCCAGTGTTCTTTCCCTAAAATATTGTAAAGGTAATTGAATACACCTTTAGCTACCACTATAAGTCCCCATTAAGAGATACATATGTACCTAGGGCATGGGGTACTAAGGGTAGGCCCCTGAGGGGAGCAGCACTGATTGTGCCACTCTCTACGTCCATGCATCCAGATGCACCCAGCATTGCCATTGCAGGCTGAGTGTCCTGGTGCAAACCTAAAGCACAAACTCGACGTGACGCACTACCTGTGTGTCCTGTTCCCCTATACCCTGTATTTACAATGGGTAAGACACCCCTCTAGCAGGCCTTACAACCCAGGGTGGTCCATATTATATGTAAGGGCATAGCTGCTTGAGCAATATGCCCCCACTGTGTCCCTGCCTGGGACATAGTGAGTGAACAGAACAGCCATTTTAATATATGTGAGGGACACTGGTGAACACAAGTTTGCCACCTACATAATGGCTACTCTGAACCCTGGGTTTAGTATCAAACAACTCAGAGTGATAAATCCAAACTGGTACCAGTACAGGATTTATTATAAAATGTGCCCACGGGTTACCTTAGTGGTGCCCCCTGCAAAAGCTAACTAACCTGGCATGGTTGCTGACTGGTTCCAGTCAGCCTGCCACCTAAAGACAATCAATGTACAAACCTTGGGGGAGAGCCCTGTCTCTCTGGTTTATAAAACAATGCCATTCCTGGGTGGAGGAGCTAACACCTCCTCACTCCGGAATGTGCACTGCCCTGGCAGTGAGCTTCAAAAGGCTACCACCCTTGAAACTTGACCCCCAGGCCTGCTGCTAACAGCAAATGGCCTCCCCTTTGAAGACCCCCACTTTTGGAGGGAGCAAAGGTGGGAAACCACAAAAAGGGTAGGGGCAGTGGCCCCAAATGGCTTGCGCCACCCCCAAGGTGTTGCCTGTGGGGTGGACCCTCTTTTTATTTTCCTCCATCTTGGATGGAAGGAATATAGCCAATCGGTTTAGGGAAGAGACCCTTCCCACAGGAAGTGGTCACTAAAGTCCCATTGGACACTACCAGGTTTCCCCCGAAAACACCCACTAAATTCAGTATTTAGTGGGAATCCCTTGAGCAAGAAATCATATTCAAAAGGACAAAGAAGACCTGCACCAAAGAAGATCCAAAGCAAGAGAACCGTGGGCATGCTACATCAAGAAAAGGCACCAAACCCTGCCTGCTACACCCGGGACCTGAAAATCGCTGCGGAGGAGGAGCTGGACACTGGACTGACCTCAAGAAACCCAGGGGACCTCACAAATCACCCCAGATCTCCCTTCTAAGTGGAGGCACCACTCTGCAAACTAACAAAGACCAATAAGCCACTGATGGTCACTTTACTGACAAGCCGATATCTCCCGAATCAAAGTTGCAGCCAGACCCGATGACACACCAACAACTGCCAGGACAAACCCCGCAAGTGTGCCTAGATTAGTGTCACTGGGTCCTCCATTAGCAGAATCGTGCCAATACCCTGAATATTGGTCAGAGGACGTTGGAAACCAAGTAAAACAGCTCCCCCTGAGCTGCAACTCGACCAGAACAAAGCCTCTGTCAAGGGACTTTTAGACCAACCTGGACCTCCCACCAGAGTGCCCCCGTTGTCCTGCAAGGGACCGGCATCTGGACCAGAGAGGCATCTTTGGGCACAGCCCTTGGATCAACAACTCGCCCTGCACCCGGCCGCCCTGTGTTCTGCAACGAGGAACCAGCTGTGCCCCAAGGGTCCCTCACCCCTTGTGACCTCGACACCCCAAGGGGACTCCAAGGCACCACCTTTAAATCTGCAAGAATTACCCTTTTCCTAGTGGTGCCCCCAAGTGGCCCTGTACCTTCTCCAAGAGACTTTCCAATACTGCTCCTGCTGGAACTGTGAGCTGCCCGAGCCTCTCAACTGGCAGAGTGTGCCCACCAATGGCCTTGACAAACCTGCAAAAGCAGAGTCTGGTAACATAATTGTGTCAATGTATATGCATTTTTTAAAGTGACTACCTGATGATTCCTATGGTGCGTAGTTACGCACAGAAAAACTGCGTTTATTAAAACTTGATAAATTCATAACTTAAAAAGTACTTAACAAATTTTGATAATCTTGGTCTCAAAAATGCTATAAAAATCTAAAGTATTTTAGAAATTTGGTCTTGAGTTTCTCCTTTGAGTGTGTGTCTCGTGATTGATACAGTGAGTACAACCAATGCTTTGCACTTCTCCAAGATTAGACTAACTGCTCGACCAAGCTACCTAAAAAATTAGAGCAGTAGGTGATCTAGTTTTTGCCTCTGGAAACCAACGCGTTGTTGCCTGGACCCCCTACACCGTGTGCCTAGTTTGTATACTATATAAAAGGCCTGCCTCCTACAGTGCTGAAATACCTTCAAGTCAAGTCCGCTCTATATAAAACTGCAAAAAAGAAGACCTATCGATCATTTCCTTCTTCTTCTCGTCCCTAGTTATGGCCTCATGTGCATTGTAGATAAATGTAGAGTGCTCCAGAGCACATGTCTTTGCTTTACAGCTCTTTTGTGTACATTGGAGAATGTTTCTTCTCAGGACCTTAGTCAGTTTTAGTTGCACTTCAGTATTCATTCATAGTTTGAAGTTTTGTCAGTCGTTCAGGATTTCAGAGCTCTCTGCTCATGTTCATTGTCACCATCCCACTTTATTTACAACATATATGTTGGCTTGTTCATAAACAGAAATAGTTGTTCTTGCTCTGCGTACTTAGGAAAAAAATCCAGCTTAGCTTCATCCATAGGGTGTAGGCATTTCTCGCAAGCCATTCTGCAGGTTTTACACAGCATTTTGGGCTTCAATTTATCCAACAGGATCTGCACAGTGTTGATTTGGTCTTGTACTTTTTTTGGTGGGACAGCGTCTCTTGTTATTGGGCTCATCAACAAATTCTGCAAATCTCCATTGTCAAAGAAGGTTTGTAGGATAAATTTTAGAATAAAATGGGCATCTTAAATTTTCTTCAAGAGAACTAATTGTATACTTAGCAAACGTTTTTGAATATCAGTGACAGTACACTTTCTTGGACTTTGGCCAATTCTTGGAATTAATTTAAGTTCATTATCCTTTTAAAGCAATGTTTCTTTTATGATCCTACTAATTATTTCATACTGTGCCACAGGTATGCATTACTCTACTGATAATGTTAGTAAGAATATTTATTTTCTCACTTTAAAAGTCCATGGCATTAACAATCATAGATCCCATTTAATTATTTTGTAGTCTGGACTACTCCTTAAGTGATTTGTAAGTAGCCATTCTGCCTACACTGATGTATGACACCTCTGCAACATTTACACTTTGCAATGGTGTTCTCAAATTAATGGACAATTCTTCGCCCTTTAGGTGTATATATATCCAGCACTTTGTCCCAGCCCAAATGCTGCAGTTTTAAGGACTAACTCTTCAAAATCTGGCTTGTTCCAGGTGTCCCACAACTATGGCCCTCATTACAACCCTGGCGGACGGTGTTAAAGCGGCGGTAAGACTGCCAACAGGCCGGCAGTAAAACATTTGCAATTACGACCGTGGAGGAAACCGCTAACAAAGACAGCCACTTTAACACTCCGACCGCCACGGCGGTACAAACAAACAGCGCGGCTGTCACCGCCAACAAACAGGCGGAAGACAATGTACCGCCCACACTATTGTGACAGGCCAATCCGCCACCTTTTTGTGGCAGATTCACCGCGGATAAAAACACGGCGGAAACAGGAATTTCGAAGGGAAAACGCTCACCTCTACACACCCCACGAGGAACGAGGACACTATGGACCGGAACTCCAAATTCTACCTGCGATAGTCTTCCTGCTCCTGTACCAGGAGCACGAACGCCGGCGGCGAATACCACGGTGAGTACTGCACCTACGACACAGGTGAGGGGGAGGCAAATTACAGGGACACACACACGCAACACCCCCACCCCCACCCTCACCCACTACAACACACACACTAATACATATCTATATACTATAGTTACACCCTCCAAACCCCCCGGAAGAATGCAAAGACCAAAGGAAATGATTGTAACCAGTGTAATCTATTACAATACAGTTCTATAAAATATATATACACTATAAACAAATATATACACCAATAATACAAGTCCAGGTATTGCACCATTTATAGTCCGTGGACCACTGGGCCCAAAATGCATGGGTGAGGCCCACACTCGATACCAGATCAAAACAGAGAGAACACTGCACGGGCATCAGATAGAAATACAGCAGGCACCTCAGGGGGAAGGGAAGGGGGGCACCTCAGCCGGATGAGTGCACAACGCCAGATCCACGAGGGGGCTCAATGCCCACTGTTCAATCCTGGGGAGGGCAAAGCCACAATCTCTCAAGTCTCTACAGTGGGTGGTTTGCCCACTGTTCAATCCTGGGGAGTGCAAAGCCACAGTCTCTCAAGTCTATACAGTGGGTGGTTTGCCCACTGTTCAATCCTGAGGAGTGCAAAGCCACAGTCTCTCAAGTCTCTACAGTGGGTGGGTTGCCCACTGTTCCATCCTGAGGAGTGCAAAGCCACAGTCTCTCAAGTATCTCCAGTGGGTGGTTTGCCCACTGTTCGATCCTGGGGAGTGCAAAGTCACAGTCTCTCAAGTTGATAACAGTCTCCACTGGTTCTGGAGGAGGACTGATGTCCAGAGTGCTTCATCCTGTGAAGGACAGAGGTAGTGGATGGATGTCTCCACTGGTTCTGGAGGGGTACTGGTGCCAAGAGTGCTTCATCCTGTGAAGGACAGAGGTAGTGGATGGATGTCTCCACTGGTTCTGGAGGGGGACTGGTGCCCAGATTGCTTCATCCTGTGAAGGACAGAGGTAGTGTATGGATCTCTCCACTGGTTCTGGAGGGAGACTGGTGCCCAGAGTGCTTCATCCTGTGAAGGACAGAGGTAGTGGATGGATCTCTCCACTGGGTCTGGAGGGGGACTGGTGCCCAGAGTGCTTCATCCTGTGAAGGACAGAGGTAGTGGATGGATGTCTCCACTGGTTCTGGAGGGGGACTGGTGCCCAGAGTGCTTCATCCTGTGAAGGACAGAGGGACAGAGGTAGTGGATGGATCTCTCCACTGGTTCTAGAGGGGGACTGGTGCCCAGAGTGTTTCATCCTGTGAAGGGCAGAGGTAGTGGATGGATCTGTCCGCTGGTTCTGGAGGGGGACTGGTGCCCAGAGTGCATCACTCATCCCGTGACGGTCCCAGTTGCGTAAGTGCCCCTGCCGCTCATGGGCTAGCGGTGCTTGATTTGGCAATGCCCTGTTCAGCGGTGCTTGATTTGGCAGTGCCCTGTATAGCGGTGCTTGATTTGGCGGTGCCCTGTTCAGTGGTGCTTGATTTGGCGGTGCCCTGTCCAGCGATGCTTGAGTTGGTGGTCCTTCATGGCCCAGCGGGGCTTGTGCTGACGGTCCTTCATGGCCCAGCAGGGCTTCTGCTGGCGGGCCTTCATGGCCCAGCGGGGCTTGTGCTGGCGGTCCTTCATGGCCCAGCGGGGCTTGTGCTGGCGATCCTTCATGGCCCAGCGGGGCTTGTGCTGGAGGTGCCCTCCTGGGCAGCAGGGCTGGGGCTGGCGGGGCCCTCCTGGGCAGCTGGGCTGGGGCTGGCGGGGCCCTCCTGGGCAGCTGGGCTGGGGCTGCTGGGGCCCTCCTGGGCAGCTGGGCTGGGGCCGGCGGGGCCCTCCTGGGCAGCTGGGATGGGGCTGGCGGTGGCGTCCTGGGCAGCTGGGCTGGGGCTGGCGGGGCCCTCCTGGGCAGCTGGGATGGGGCTGGCGGTGGCCTCCTGGGCAGCTGGGCTGGGGCTGGTGGGCCCTCCTGGGCAGCTGGGCTGGCGGTGGCCTCCTGGGCAGCGGGGATGATGGCGGTCTTCTCCGCCGTGCTGCTCTTCCTAGACTTGCCGGATTTCTTGTGGCCCTTCCCCACCTTGGGCGGTGTCCACACTCCCACCGGGACCTCTGGGAGCGGCTTTGGTGGCTGGTGTCTTCCCCCTCTCCCGCTGAGCACTGGCCAACTTCTGATGCTTCACAGGGGGGGACTGGCTTTGCCGTGGCTCCGTGCCACACTGGCTGTCCTGGTGGCCGGTGCACTCCACATACCTGTGACTACAGGCACCACTGGTCCCGGAGATGTTGTGGCTGAGGTGCTAGTTCGGGACCTATGAGATGGACGGGGTGGGGGAGGTGTGGGAAAAAGGTCAAGGCTGGACAGGAAAACTTTTTGGGACACACTGGGGCGGGTAGCTGGAGGCGGTTTGGGAGTGGAGGAAGAGGTGGTGGTAGTAGGAGGTGTACGTTTGGTGACTTTGGGTGCAGGTGCATGCGCTGGAGGCTGTCGTGAGGTGGATGGCTGTTGGGTGGGTGTGTGCCTGCGTTTGTGTATCTTGGGAGGGGGTGTCACAGACACACTGGGAGAGGACACAGGGGACGTGTGTATGGTAGCAGGGGTGGTGACTGCACGTGAGCGGGGTGTACTGGTGGGTGTGCTGGTGAGGGATGTAGTGGCTGTAGAGGTAGTGCATGCAGGTGTGTGTGTAAACAAGACTGGGAGGAAGGAGGGAGACGACGAGGAGGGGGACACAGTGGAGGCAGTGGATGTTGTGTGTCTGCATGTGACTGATGCTTGCGTGAGTGCCTGTGGGATGTGTGGTGCTTATGTTTGCCTGAGCTTCCCTTGTGTGGTGAGGTGTGTGCAGGCTGGTCTGATGGTGTGCTTGGAATAGGCAGAGGTACAGGGGATTGGGTCTGGGTGGAGGAAGTTGGAGGGGGAGGCTAGACACAGGGACAATGGCTGCCATCAGTGCTGAGGCCAGAGTTTGAAAGGCTCGGTGAAGGGCCGCCTGACCAGAATGAATGCCCTCCCGGAATGCAGTAGTTTGTTGCAACTGCCTTTCTACACCCTGGATGGCATTCAAAATGGTAGACTGCCCAACAGTGAGGGACCTGAGGAGGTCAATGGCCTCCTCACTGAGGGCAGCAGGGGTGACTGGGGCAGGGCCTGAGGTGCTTGGGGCGAAGGTGATACCCTCCCTCCTGGGTGAGCGGGCACGGGGCGTAGGATGAGGGGCTGCTGGGAGGGCGGTGCTGGTAGGGGGGGTGGCGGCTGTACCTGTAGATGCGGGGGGCACAGATGTTGCCACCACCACAAGGAAACTCCCATCAGAGGACGAGTCCATGTCGCTGGTGTCAGCTCCTGTCCCCGAAGTGGAGCTCCCCTCTCCCTCCGTCCCACTGGTGAATTCAGAGTCTGTAGTGTGGCCCTCCATGGCCATGTGGGATGCAGCTCCCTCGTGCTCCGGTGCCACTGCTCCTCCGCCTGATGATGCTAATGCACACAAGAACAGGGAGACCACAAAAAGGGGGGGGAACAGAATAAAGACATGTTGAGTGCATGGACAAGACAGACACAGAAGCCCCCTGCACTATGCCGCACTCTTGTGCTCTACAGTGCAATTCCTGGGAAATGGCCTACAAGGCTATGGACGACATCTGCACACATAGATGACACAGGGGCATGAATAGCTGTAGTGTGCACTCTACAGAGGTGAGGTGGGGGGCCACAGGGCCATGCCTTACGGAGGGGCCTAGCCTACGGAACTTGCCCTGGCCTAGGGAAACCCACAGCCCTCCTCCCCCACCCAGACTACTCCACTGCGCACAAAGTCAGCTGAATGAGAGTGTACTCACCCCCTTGTGTCTGCTGTGATGCCAGGATCCTGAACATCAGGGGGGGTCATGGTTCGACGGGCACCCCTCCCACGTTGGGAGGCCATCTCCAGCTGAGCCTCCGCCGTCTTCTTGCTCCAGCAGCAAATGTCCTCCCATCTTTTCCGGCCGTGGGTGCTCCGTCTGTGGTAGACCACCAGGGTCCGGACGTCCTTGGCGATGGCACGCCAAATATCTTTCTTCTGGTGGGCGCTGACCTACATGAAATGTACAGGGGAAGAAGAGAAGTCATTACCAACTGCACCGTCAAAGTGAGTGGCCCCCATCCCTACCCTTGCCATGTGGCACATGCACCCACCGTCTTTCATGCACGCAGAATTCTGCCCCCTTCCTTCTTACATCCAGCCCTCTCCACACAGGCATAGCCCATACAACATGCTCCCTGTGTACTTACCTGTTTGTCTGGAGGACCGTAGAGTAGCGTGTACTGGGGGAGGACCCCATCAACGAGCTCCTCCAACTCCTCCAATGTGAAGGCAGGGGCCCTTTCCCCAGACGCACGAGCCATTGTCTCTTCCAGACTGAGGTCACAGCAGCACTTGCAGTGTAGGTCCTCTCCTGTCGAAGATCAGGTATCAAGTGATTCAACAGATAGAAAATGGTGGTCACGTCTGCGGCGGTGCGTACCATCACTGCCTGCGTACATCGTCATTGGCTCCTGGGACCCATAGGGTACAATGTTAACCAATGCAGCATTGCGCCGCGGTCTCCGACCGCCTACTGCGACGGTGTACAATGCCAGCGCAGTTACCTCACATCCCATTGTCCCACTTTAGAGGTCAGACAGCCGCCATTTCAGGGGCCCACATGGCCTAATTTCCAACTGCGTCACACATACCTAGGCCTAGTCTCAACACACATACAGGCTACCTTTTGTGTATGATTGATGTTCTGTGTAAACTGTGGGTACGTACCTCTGAGTTGTTTGACTCTGTGGTCGCTGTTGTCCTTCCTAGACACCGTCCGCTGGGACATGTGAGGAGATGGCGGAATCCTCCGGTTTACCGACTGCTGGTGGACCTGTCGACAATGGAGAAAAGACATTTGATAATCACCTACAGGTTTGACCGTGCCACAATCCAGGAACTGTGTACCCAGTTGGAGCCAGACCTGATGTCAGCAATCCGCCATCCCACAGGAATCCCCCCTCAAATGCAGGTGCTATCAGTGCTCCATTTCCTTGCAAGTGGGTCATTTCAAACAACTGTGGCTATGGTATCAGGGATGTCCCAGCCTATGTTTTCCAACGTATTTTCCAGAGTGTTCTCTGCCCTGCTGAAACACATGCGGAGCTACATCGTTTTCCCTCAGGTGGAGGATTTGCCTAAAGTGGAAGGTGACTTCTATGCCCTTGGACATATCCCCAACATCATAGGTGCCATTGATGGGACCCATGTGGCTTTGGTACCCACCACAGGAGTAAACAGGTGTACAGAAACCGGAAGAGTTATCATTCCATGAATGTACAGATGGTATGTTTGGCCGACCAGTACATCTCCCATGTGAATGACATGTTCCCTGGCTCAGTGCATGAAGCCTACATCCTGCGGAATAGCAGCATCCCTTATGTGATGGGTCAACTCCAGAGGCACCGTGTGTGGCTATTAGGTGAGCCCCTGGAAGCAAGACAGTGGGAATGGTTGTCTGGGGTTATCCCTACAGGTTAGTGTGTGTCTAACAGTTGTCCCTCGCCATTTGCAGGTGACTCTGGGTACCCCAACCTGTCATGGCTACTGACCCCAGTGAGGAATACCAGGGCAGAGGAATGTTACAATGAGGCCCATGGGCCAACTACTGTAGGAGGGTGATCGAGCGGACCTTCGACTCCTGAAGGCCAGGTTCAGGTGCCTCCATATGACAGGTGGATCCCTATTCTACTCACCAAAGAAGGTGTGCCAGATCATCGTGTCCTGCCGTATGCTTCACAACTTGGCTTTGCGACGACAGGTGCCTTTTCTGCAGGAGGATGGTCCAGATGGCAGTGTTGTGGCAGCTGTGGAGCCTGTGGACAGTGATGAGGATGAAGCAGAGGAAGAAGACATGCTGAACAGGGACTCAGTGATCCAGCAATATTTCCAGTGAAACACAGGTGAGAATACATTCCTGCCTACTACATGTACTTTTACACTACTACCTCTCTACTGTCTGTCGTTTTCACCCAGTGTATGGTCACTGAGTTGTCAATTTCCCTTACAGTTTCACAGATGTGGGTCCCAACGTGTGTCATCTGCTTAGATTCCTCATGGACTAGAGCTGTGTGACATAGGTATGTTGACATTACTATTTCAAGAACATTTGGTCACTGTAATTGCAAATACACTATTTCGAAATCACAGACAGACTCCAGATCATTTTGTGCTTTAGGTGTGTTTATTTAAATGCAAAATATTGGAGGGGGGAGTTAAATGGTGAGGGGTGATGGCAGAGGAGTGTCCATGGCAGAGTCCAGTTTATTAGTCTCACAGGTGCATTGCCCATATGGGCATAGGAAGTGGAGCTGGGGCAGTTTAATTATGGACAGGGTGACAAAGTGGGACAGTGGGATGACAATCAGGGTGGTCTCATTTCTTGGCAGGGGTCTTGGCATTGTGCTCTGTCTTGTTCCTGGATCTCAGGTACCGTTTGCGGGGTGGTTCTCCTTCTGCAGGGGGTGGGGTGCTGGTTTGGTGGTCCTGTGGTGGGGCGTCCTGTCCACTAGCGCCGGAGGAGGTGGTGGACAGTTCATCGTCCATGCTAGTGTCAGGGACCCCTTGGAGTGCCACAGTGTCCCTCCTGGTGTTAAGTAGTTCCTTCAGCACCCCTACGATGGTGCCCAGGGCGGAGCTGATGGTTCTGAGTTCCTCCCTGAACCCCAGATACTGTTCAGCCTGCATGCGCTGGGTCTCCTGAAACTTGGCCAGTACTGTTGCCATCGTCTCCTGGGAGTGGTGGTATGCTCCCATGATGGAGGAGAGGGCCTCGTGGAGAGTGGGTTCCCTTGGCCTGTCCGCCCCCTGTCACACGGCAGCCCTCCCAGTTCCTCTGTGTTCCTGGGCCTTCGTCCCCTGGACTGTGTGCCCACTGCCACTGCCCCCAGGTCCCTGTTGTTGTTGGGGTGGTGGGTTATCCTGGGATCCCTGTAGTGGTGGACACACAGCTGATTGACGTGTCCTGGGGACGGAGGTATGGACCTGCTGGGTGGGTGCTGTGCTGGTGTTTCCAGAGGGGGGAAGGTCTGTGGTGGCCTGTGCTTGTGTGAGGGGAACCGACTGTCCCGAGGCCCCCGATGGTCCGAGCTGGTCATCTAGATCCAGTTGGACAGAGGTGCTGTCATCACTGTGGGCCTCTTCTGTGGGTGGAGTGGACATGTCTGGACCCTCCTGTCTGGTGACGTTGGGTAGGGGTCCTGCAGGGGTGGAAAGGCATGATTATTGCATCTGTGTGTGGCATGGTGTTCAATGGGTGGGTGACCGTGTACCCCAGTGCTGGCATTCCCGTGTGGGAGCTTGTGTGATGATGGTTTAGGGGGGTGTATGGCTATGTGCAGTGTGCATGCTTTGGTGATGGGTGTCCATGCTTTGTTCTTGCATGCAGGGCTTGGTGTTGGGATGTGCGGTTTGTGAAATTGGTACATTTGTGAGGAGTTGGAGTGATAGGGGTGGAGGCGAGGGTAGGGGTATGTGATAGCATGCAGGTAGGGTGGGGGATTTAATAGTTAAGATTTGACTTACCAGAGTCCATTCCTCCACCTACTCCTGCGAGGCCCTCAGGATGCAGAATCGCCAAGACCTGCTCCTCCCATGTTGTTAGTTGTGGGTGAGGAGGTGGGGGTCCGCCGCCAGTCCGCTGAACCGCCAGGTGGTGTCTTGAGACCACGAAACGCACCTTCCCCCGTAGGTCGTTCCACCTTTTCCTGATGTCCTCCCGATTTCTTGGGTGTTGTCCACTGTGTTGACCCTGTCCACTATTCTTCGCCATAGCTCCATCTTCCTTGCAATGGAGGTGTGCTGCACCTGTGCTCCAAATAGCTGTGGCTCGACCCGGACCCTGAGCTCCTCCTCTGAGAACCTGGGGTGTCTTTGCCGTGCCATGGGGTGGTGTAGGTGATGTGTGGGGTGGTGTGTGTGGTGATAAATGTGGTGATATGTAGTGGTGTGTTGTGTGAGGTGCGTGGAAGTTGTGTGGGTGATGGTGTTATGTGCCTGTGGATGCTGTTGTACTTGCTGGTGGTGTCTCTCTCTGTGCTTCATTCTCAATTTTTGTCGTAGGGGTTTGTGGGTGATGTGGGTGTGTGTTTTATATTGTATTGGGTGTGTGGGAGTGGTGTGTGTATGTGTATCAGGTGTGTGTATTTTGAATTGTCCAATGTGGCTGTGTTTTGTAAGAGTGTGTGTATTTTGAGCGCGGCGGTGTGTACCGCCAATGGAATACCGTGGTTGAAAGACCGCCGCGTGGATTCGTGTGTCGTGATAGTGTGGGCGTATTTCTGTTGGCGTGACGGTGTCGGTTTTGTTTTCGCCAGTTTATCACTGACCTTTGGTGTGGCGGACTTGTGTGGGTGTCTGAATTTTGGCGGGTTCCGAGATGTGGGTCACAATAGCTGTGGCGGAATTCCGCAGCCGCGGCGGTGTGTTGGCGGTCTTCTGCATGGCGGTAAGCGGCTTTTACCGCCAATGTTGTAATGACCGCCTATATCATTTAACAATACACAGGATCTAATCCTTATGCCCAATAACGGACCCAGGGCAGAGAGGAGAGACATGGAGAGATAGCACGTACATCTACACCAGGAACCATAACAAGAAATTTAGGCTGGGCTGGCTGTACCGGGCATCAGGTGTCTCCTCTGGGAGTTAGAAGGGTGCGGGACGCTTTTGCTACTGAGGGGCTGGTTTTCTAGCAGTGCAGCAGTTTTAAAAGCACTGAAGAGTTCCCTGTATTTCAAACAGCTTTCAGGCAACAATAAAAATGGCAAGATAACTCTGGTGTTTAATATAACCGCTGGAGAGAGATCCATATTTTGTCTGGTGGCAGTTTGACTCATCTAAGATAGCGCATACATTAATACGCCTGCTGCAAAGAACGTGCACTATGCAGATCAAAAACAGTATTTTATGTGCAATGATCAGTGGAATTCTGCTTTTGTCACAGAGATCATTTGTTACTGTGCAGTTCATAGGTTACAATCATAATCTAGCACAGTGAGATATGAACTGCCATCAAAGAGCTGCATAGAAACTGCATGGTACAGGTCAGAAAGTTATGCTTGTTTCAGTAGAACTACATTTTTGTTAGTGAAGTCAACCCTAACCATTATGTTACATTCTGAATCCTCAGTTTATGCTTCCCCAGACTAAGCACTCAAAAAATGCCCACCAGTATTGATGACATGTGAATCCTACACCTTGTAGTCCCTTTTGTCTTATGTATGTATATTTTCTATACACTGATTTATACACATATGATTCATTGTCTCTGTATATGTGTGTGATGTAAGGTGCTCCAACACCCTACACTGGTAGGAGAGGCACTATAAGCAAATGAAATACATGGGAGAGAGGGGCTATGGAGAGATGAGAGGCACTGTTAGAGAGTGATGGTAATGTTAAGGCTGAGTTTGTTAATGAATATTCATGTATTCTGAGTGTTGAATTTTCATAGAAAATGTATTAACTTAGAGAAAAATAATGCACGCATTTGATGTTGCACCCACGTGAGTGGCCGCCAATGTTCACGAAGTATACTTATTAATGGCTTATTAATATGAAATGTTGAGCTTATGTTTGATTAATGTAGTACATTGAGGGTTATGTATTGTGTATTAGATTTTTTTTAATCGTAGGCCTTAACTTAGCGAGGTCTTGGCCCAATTGCACGGCCTCATGGCAAGCTGCATTTCTTAGGGGTTTTATAAAAAGGTTGCATAGAGAATTAAATTATGATTTTCCATTGTACTGACCGTGTGCCCATACCTGAAGTTAGTTCTCATGCTTGAAGATGGTGTACTTGCTAGTGAAACAATGTATATTGTAGTATGTGTAAGACTGACCTTCACAGGAGAAGACAATGGATGCACTGACTGGAGTAAAAGCTGCAACAATATTGATACATAACAAGCCGAATGACGAGAGCGGCAGAAGAGGAGCCAATCATCAACATGTGACCCATGTAGTAGTAAAACTTTAGATAGGGGTTTCTATTCTCATTGGACTAAATGTAAACATATGCGATCCTTTGACCAATGAGGACTAGGGAAGTAGTTTTTGGAAAGCTAACTTAGCCAGACTGCACAGAGAGGAGATAGGCCATTCCCCCTTTCCATCTTGAGAGTTTAGCTCTATTCTTTTCTGAACTGCATGAAGAGACTTTGCTTTTCCGAACTTTGATGCTGAATCCTGATGTCTTGCTGACGGAACTGATGTCCTAATAATGGAGACTGTCACAGCTTGCTGAATCATATTGAGGACTGGTATACTGACAATGTTACTGATTACTATGTCTATTTGCTTTTGTTTCTAGGTACCAACCACTATTTTGATAAATGGTGTTAAACTTGGCATCCTTGGCGTGGTCTCCCCTAACTTTTTGCATCTGTTTCCCAAGTTGTTGGTGTGTGCTGGACTCTGTTTTTGCTGTTTTTGTTACTCTGGGCACTTTACCACTGCTATCCAGTGCTAAAGTGCAAGTGCTCTTATGTAAACTGTATGTGTAATTGGATTTCCATGATTGGCATATCTGATTTACTGGCAAGTCCCTAGTACAGTGCACTAGAGGTGACCAGGGCCTGTATATCAAATGCTACTAGGGCGCCTGCAGCACCGGTTGTGCCACCCACATTAGTAGCCCTGTAAACATGGCTCAGACCTGCCACTGCAGTGTCTATGTGTGCAGTTTTAAACTGCCAATTCAACTTGGCAAGTGTAGCCAACTGCCAAGCCTAAATTATTCATTTTCTTACATGTAAGACACCCCTAAGTTAGGCCCTAGTTTGCCCCATGGGCAGGGTGCAGTGTATGTTTAAGGTAGGACATATACTAATGTGTTTTATATGTCCTGACAGTGAAATACTGCTGAATTTGTTTTTTACTGGTGCAAGGCCTATCTCTCTCATAGGTTAACATGGGGGCTACCTTTCAATATGATTAAAGTGTAGATCCCCTTTGGGAGCAGATGGACATGTGGAGTTTGAGGTCTCTGAACTCACAATTTAAAAATACATCTTTTAGCAAAGGTGGTTTTGAGAGTGTGTGTTTGAAAATGCCACATTTAGAAAGTAGGCATTTTCTTGCTTAAGCCATTCTGTGACTCTGCCTGTTTGTGGTTTCCCAGTCTGCGTTTGTTTGCCAGTTGGGCTGTTTGCACCTCTCTCTAAACAGGGACACAAAAGGAGCTGGGGTGTAGCCTGCATATCCTGCTGGGCCATCTGTGCTAGGAGGGAGGGGAGGAGTGGTCACTTACACCTGAAAAGGCTGTGCCTACCCTCACACAATGCAGTCTCCAACCCCCTGGTGTGTGTCTGGGGCCTGACCTGGGCAAGGAAGGATCTCACAAACAAGAGAGACTTTCCTTTGAAGTAGGCCTACTTCAAATGCCAAAATGGGTGTAAGAAGAGCACCCTAACCCCTGAAAAATTAGATCACTTCTGGAAATCAAGAGGAACCTATGCCAAGGAGAAGAGCTGAAGAGCTGAGGAGAAGTGCTGCACTGCCTGTGACTGTGCTTTGTGGAGCTATCCTACAGTTGCTGCTTCTGTCTGTGAAAGGGGACAAAGACTGGACTTTGTTGTGCATTCCTGCTTGTGAAGAAATCTTCAAGGGCTTGTCCTGAGCTTTCCTCCTGTTGTTGAAGTCTCAGGGCCATCAAAGACTTCCCCTGCCAGAACCTGGACTCTCTGTTGAGACTCCTGCCCTGCCAAGTGGTGCCCTATTCAGTTCCTGGGCCCCTGAAAGGTGAAGCTGGCAGACAAAGACTGAAAATCCATGCACAGACCGCCCATGGGGGAAAATTTTCAACGCACCTTCTGAGACGCGGCTGAGAAATGACACGCCGCTTGCCTCGCGGCTGAAATCACCACTCCACCTGCATCATGGGTGGAAGATCGATGCATGCGACTGGAGAAACGACGTGCAACACCCGCTGACGGAGGCTGTTAACGTCGCACCCCCCATAGTGTGGTTTTCTGATACAGTGCGACCGGATTTTCGACGCAAACCTTGCTGGGCATGGGAAAACAATGCAAAGCCTGCCTGGACCCGAGGTGCGTGTCCGGATCGACGCACTGCTCTCCTGCGGAGAGGAAAAATGACACACGCAAACCTGACCGGAGGAGGAACGATGCACGGTCTCGCTCGCAAGTGAGAAATTGATGTATCGCTGGCCTTTTCCAATGCACACTCACCCGTGAGGTGTTATTTTGATGCAACCCAGGTACTTTTTCACGCTAACAGCGTTAGCACTGTTTTCTAAGGATTTAAGACTCTTTTTGCTTTTTTAATTCATAACTTGACTTGTGTATGGTTGATTTGTGTTGTGTTGGTCTTGTTTTGTTTAGATACATATTGCCTATTCGTCTAAACCTGTGTTGTGTCATTTTGCAGTGTTTTCACTCACTTATTGTGTGTGTTGGTACAAATAGTTTACCCCTAGGCTCTGAAGTTAAGCCTGTCTGCTTGTGCCAAGCTACCAATGGGGTGATTGGGGGTTAACTGAGGGTGATTCTCCTTTACCTTGCTTGCTTGGACAGGGGGTAACCTGACTGCCAACCAAAGACCCCATTTCTCACAGATGGTTTTCCAAATTTGTGTGATTAAATTGTTTTGCATGAAGTCCAAAAATGTGATGCTAATCTGATGTTAATTAGGGTCCTCACAGATGAAGGTTGCTACATGTAATAACATTTGATGTCTTTTCTTTGCTGAATCTAAATGTATGTTATTTCGTTTGCGCAGTTATTCTTCCTATTAATTTGTACTGAAACCTTAGAATGTGTAGTGGCTCAAGCTTTGATTAGATTGTAATTCTTTCACCGCTTTGGACAGCCAGTATTGTTTCTGCATGTTTATCATTTGATTCTGAGACTACGTTACGTGACATTAGCATTGTTAATATAGGGAAGTAAACATTCTAACTTTTACATAAAGGTGTGGTTCTTCATGGTCATGGTGGGTGAAAATTACTGACTCCTATTGATTAATAATGTCATTGATTGTTATTTGCTATTGATTCGTATTGGTACAGGGTTATATAGTGGGAACAACTCAAAGCGCAGTCAAAAGGTCCATCGGCCTATTCTTGTCTCCCTTGTAAGTTTACTTAATAAGGTCTGACGCACTAACAGTAAGGAAGGGAATCATTAAAGAACCCCAATAAAGATTGCTGCATCCTGGTGCACTGTGAAGTCATCATTTACTATACTTCTAAAACGAATACAATTGAAAATATAATGAAAAATGTGTTGTAAAATGCACAGCTTTTGCCATGAATTCTTGGGAGGGAGAACACCCCAGCCCATTGTAGTGGTCAGGCTTGCTCTCTATGCTACCTATGGGGGCTGGCCTGACAACATTTGCCAGGCTGCTTTGGGTTTCCAGTCCTGCCCTGTTTCAGAGGGAACCCTCACCAGGAGAAAAACGGAGGTTGTGACACAACTAGAAAGGACAATGCAATGCCACACTAAAGGAAGCCATGGGGACCTTGCAGACTCAGAACTCCAGATCTCAGAAGAGTAAGATGCTGCTATACATGACTCTGAGGAAACTTGCAGAAGGGAGTGGTGAAGTCTGCCTATGCTCTGGTGAGGCTTGTTATCCCACAACAATTTTGGAGAACTGTGGCTTGACCAGTTGGGATCCAAAGGCCAACTATCTATAACTACCCCAGCACATGAAAGATGTACACTGCTTGAAGGTGTTGTGCCAGACAGCACATTTATGTCCTCAAGTGACCCACATGAATTGTGTGTGAGGCTGAAACATTGACATTTTTAATAGGGATTGTTTAATATTCAATCAGATGAAGCTAATAATCAGTGACTATATATTGAACTTCTGATTTTTATGGAACTCTGAAACAGCCGGTCTGTATATATTTGTCGCTGTAAATGTTGCACACCACTGCACCTTTGAGCACTGCACCGTCTGCACTAATTTTGATTGTATATGACATACCATACCTATTTTGGAGAATAAATGGAATACATTTTTTGTCAAGAGAGAGTTATATTGACTAGATAAGAAGAGACTCACAGAACCGTTTGGTCCTGATGGTGCCTTTTATAGCGTAGAAAATGTTGAAACACCATCAAAATCACAGCAAACACATGTAGCATGTTTTACATAAAATGAAAAAGTCTGTCATAGCACATTTGATGTGATACAGAGCATTTCACCTCCTTAGTTGCTTGTTTTTCATATACAAACATGTTTTAGTCACTTTTGTTATTTGGTTTGTGTGAGCACAGGGGACACCAAACATCTGTGTGCCACTTTCCATGTAGGATGCAAAGACTTTAAAGTATTTACTGAGATTTTAAGAAATAGGGATAACTGAAAGGCTAGCAACGTTTTCTATTGTCGTATTTTTCCTTACTATAGTGCACTATGTGATGTCTTGAAAATTGTAATGAATTTTGAAATAAGTACCCAGTGTTCTTGAGAAATTATTAAAATGAATGAGGCAGAAGACTTTGTGAACTCCTGATAAGTATACATATTCTAAAGTGACTGATTAATATATGGTATCATTGAAAAGTGAAGAGCATTTTGCACTCAGTCAATATGCAAAAACACTAATAGGTTACTGATGTACATCACCGTACACCAATTTCCAAACTTCTTATCCTCTGCTCTAAATAAAACTTTAAGGAAGTGCCTCTTTTTGCATGATCACCCTCAAGTTTTTGGACTGATGCTGTTTTTTTTTCCTCTGAAGGTGATCTGAGATCCGCTATACAGACCTCAGTGCTAGTGCCCTTAAAAGGTATATGTCTGATTGGTTTTCATCCAATTGGCATACGTTAACTTCTACATCGCTAGTATATGGTAGCAAGGGTACACTGTGCCTATTATATAAAGTATCTCTTGTGAACTGCAGCACTTATTGTGCCATAACAAGTGTGGCAAAGTGTGACTCCCATCCTGCCATTGCTGGCTGGCAGAGCAGTTTTCAACTGCTAACGACTTCCATTTTATAATTCACCCCTAAGGCAGGCCTACGAAGCCCTAAAGGCAGGGTGCATTATATTAAATAGTTGGACATGTAATTCTTAACTTTACCTCGCCTAACCGTAAGAACCCTGCATGGTCTATTTTACTGTAGAAAACCTAGTGGTTCTATTGGTGAGTACAGTGTTATAAGCTGACAACTCAGCAATGCTAACCTCTGAATGGGACTACTAAATATGATACTTTAAGGTATCAAAAGAATTGTAGCATTAAACCAAACCTGATGCTCAAGTCGAATTTAACATAACTTTTGCACAAGTGGCAATTTTAATTAGTAACTTTGTTGCTCAACCTTTTCCAAATGACTGTTTATGGTTGCTGGCCACTAGATAGCTTTTTCCCTTCTGGAGGAGGTGCCAGCAACACTTTAGAAGGAACACAAAGGGCCTGCCATTGCAAGAGGTGTGACCACTCCGTGGCAGGAAGGCCAAACAGAGGGTGAGCTCAAAAGGCGAGCTTCACAAGGGAAGCCACTTTTGAAGTCCAAATGGTGAACACACTCCAGAGGGGCTGCACTTTTGTTCTGGCCGACAGGTTGGCATTGGGGCTGGAAAGGCAGGAGCCACTTTTTTCCCTGAGCGTGTTGCCACCAGGTAGCCAGGTAGCCACACCTCTGGGACCTCTGACAAACCAAGAAAAGGGTTCTGCCATGTTGGAAGTGGACAGAATAATGCATTCTCGGATATATAAATGCCACACTTTACAGGGACAAGTCACTAGGCAGGATTGGACATGGTATCCTATTGCTGCCCCTTTAACTAGCAAAGTGAGGGATTTGCCTGTGGTGCCCTGCTGAAGGAAAAGTTCTTCCTGAGTCTCAGTCAAAAGAAATGACTCCAAGAGTAATTTGGCTGACTTTCTGTTACAGGTACAGGGCCACAAAAACGGAAGCTGATGAAGTCTGCCTTGGCAAGGTGATAGGCAAGAACTCCTGATCACCACTGACCACCAACGTGCAACCTGGGAGACCAAGACCCAACCCTGAAAAGTTGCACTGAGTCTTTTGGACCCAGGAGAGTCATCGGAGTGCAGTTTGGTAGCTGAAGATGGAAGCCATCACCAGTTGTAACTGGAGACCAGAAGATCATGGCAACTGATTTTTGACTGGACACAAACTGGAGTTTGAGGGACATCTACTGCTGTTGTTGGACCGAGGAGTAGCCCCAGGAAGACCCCATCACTAGATCAGCATCCTAAGCATCCTCCAGCATCTTCAGAATCCTGTATCCCTTGCATCGGGACCACTCCCTTGAAGTCTACAGCGGTTTGCCCACAAAGCCTGGAACTGGACTGGAGACTGCTTTGACTGTGAGGTAACTACCCAACCAAGCATCATTGGCCTCTGTGACTTGCTCCTCACCAGTGTTGGTCACCCAGGGTGTGCCAGAGGGGTAGTTTATATCTATATAAAAGTTTTCCAAAGTTTGAAATGTTTGCGAGTTCATTCTATTACAATGATTGATGATGTTGAATTAAAAATCAGTGATTTATCGTTCTTTTCAAAAATCCCATTGCTGGAACCCTCTGGTAGATTTATGTTGTTGAGGTGTCTGAAGATGAAAATACGTGAGACGAAAATCCAGCCGCACGATGATCCGAAAATCCTGCAGCGCAGGTTGTGATCTCCCAGCCTCCGTCAGCGATGCTGCGTGTCATTTCTCCTGCTCCGTGCGTCGATTCTTCGGTCGCGTTTCCTCCGAGCGTCGTTTCTCAGCTGCGGAGCCGGCGGTGCGTCGTTTTTTCAGCCGCAGATCGGATTTGCATCAATCGTTTCCCCGCACGGTGCTCTGTGCATGGATTTTCTTGTGGTTAGGCTGCCAGCTTCTCCTTTCAGGGTCCCAGGGACTGGATGGGCACCACAGGGCAAAGTAGGAGTCTCTCCAGAGCCTCCAGCTGCTGGCACAGAGAAGTCTTTGCTGTCCCTGAGACTTCAAACAACAGGAGGCAAGCTCTAGATCAAGCCCTTGGAGATTTCTTCTCAAGATGGAAGGCACACAAAGTCCAGTCTTTGCCCTCTTACTCTGGCAGAAGCAGCAACTGCAGGATAGCTCCACAAAGCACAGTCACAGGCAGGGCAGCTCTTCTTCCTCAGCTATTCAGCTCTTCTACAGGCAGAGGTTCCTCTTGGTTCCAGAAGTGTTTCTAAAGTCTGTGGTTTTGGGTGCCCTTCTTATACCCAATTTCTCCTTTGAAGTAGGCCTACTTCAAAGTAAAGTCTCTTTTTAATGTGAAATCCTGCCTTGCCCAGGCCAGGCCCCAGACACTCACCAGGGGGTTGGAGACGGCATTGTGTGAGGGCAGGCACAGCCCTTTCAGGTGTGCGTGACCACTCCTCCCCTCCCTCCTAGCACAGATGGCTCATCAGGATATGCAGGCTACACCCCAGCTCCTTTTGTGTTACTGTCTAGTGTGAGGTGCAACCAGCCCAACTGTCAAACTGACCCAGACAGGGAATCCACAAACAGGCAGAGTCACAGAAATTGTATAAGCAAGAAAATGCCCACTTTCTAAAAGTGGCATTTTCAAACACACAATCTTAAAATCAACTTTACTAAAAGATGTATTTTTAAATTGTGAGCTCAGAGACCCCAAACTCCACATGTCCATCTGCTCCCAAAGGGAATCTACACTTTAATCAGATTTAAAGGTAGCCCCCATGTTAACCTATGAGAGAGACAGGCCTTGCAACAGTGAAATATCAAATTCAGCAATATTTCACTGTCAGGACATATAAAACTCATTACTATGGGGGTCATTCTGACCCCGGCGGTCCACGCAGGGCATTCTGACAGCGGCGGTTTGGCCGCGGTCAGAAGTGGAAAACCGGCGGTCTCCCGCCGGTTTTCCGCTGCCCAAAAGAATCCTCCATGGCGGCGCAGCTCGCTGCGCCGCCATGGTGATTCTGACACCCCATACCGCCATCCTGTTCCTGGCGGCAGTCGTGGGGCCCCCATAAGAGGGCCCCACTTTGAATTTCACTGTCTGCATTGCAGACAGTGAAATTCGCGACGGGTGCAACTGCACCCGTCGCACCTTACCACTCCGCCGGCTCCATTCAGAGCCGGCGTCCTCGTGGGAAGGTTGTTTTCCACTGGGCTGGCAGGCGGCCTTTTGGCGGTCGCCCGCCAGCCCAGTGGAAAACCCAGAATCACTGCAGCGGTCTGACGACCGCGGTGCGGTGTTCTGGCGGGGGCCGCCCGCCAAGGTAAGGATCACCCCCTATATGTCCTACCTTAACCATACACTGCACCCTGCCCTTGAGGCTACCTAGGGGCTACCTAGGGCCTACCTTAGGGGTTTCTGACATGTAAGAAAAGGGAAGGTTTAGGCCTGGCAAGTGGGTACACTTGCCAAGTCGAATTTACAGTTAAAACTGCACACACAGACACTGCAGTGGCAGCTCTGAGACATGATTACAGAGCTACTTATGTGGGTGGCATAACCAGTGCTGTAGGCCCACCCACTAGTAGCATTTGATTTACAGGCCCTGGCACCTCTAGTGCACTTTACTAGGGACTTACTAGTAAACCAAATATGCCAATCATGGATAAACCAAACAACAATACAATTTACACAGAGGGCATATGCACTTTAGCATTAGTTAGCAGTGGTAAAGTGCTCAGAGTTAAAAAACCAACAGCAACAGGTCAGAAAAAATAGGAGGCAGGAGGCAAAAAGATTGAGGATGACCCTGCATAAGCAAAAAAGTCCAACAGAGTTTATTACACAGTGAGGTCTCACAACCATGCCATGTAATATACTGCTTACTGCTTTCCTCTCAAAAACTGAATTTCCAACCACCTATTTTGAATGGGTATCACCCAGATCATGATAGTAGCAAAATGTCTCAATTACCGAATGAGTGTAATTCAAAACTTGATACATGTTCCGTTCAGATCTCATCTTAGTACAGTTTAGTTCAATCTATGGTCACTTCAGGAGTCAAGTATGTAAATGTACTCTTTACTGGGCTACTGTGAGTAAGCGGGTTGTTGGTTGACTGAGGTGTGAGCCCTGGTCAAGCAGCAACCACAGTCAGGGTGAGGCACAAGTCAAGCCTAAGTTAACCTGTGGTTAACACTTTGGTAGTTTGGCACAGAGCACCCAGGCTAAACTTAGAGGATGTGTAATGTACAGGAATTCTTTTTTTGTAGATTTTAGCAAAATTAGTGCCAAAAAGCACAAAGAGCCAACTCAGGTTACCTGGTTGTGTTGGACCGGGTCAAAGTCACACTTTCAGGTTCACCAGGCTAGGCTTGCTGAAGTTTACCTTCCAAAATCCATTCCAAAAGCTCAGTTCGCAGAGGAGGAGGCCACAAGGAGAAGGGAGAGCATTGCAAGAGCCTACAAGCACAGCTTGAAGATCCTGAAGTCATTGTGGATGGGCATCGCTCAAGCTTTGCTGTGGCAGTCCTTGCTAGCGGTTAATGCTGTAGCATGAAAAGGCGGCTGCAGGAGCTTTGCGTTGATTCTGAGTGCGAGCGGCAAGGTCTTAGTGCCAATGGGCCTGTTTGCAGTTGTCAAGATCCCAAATACTTAAATAAACAGCTCTCTGAGCCACACCAAGGGTCTAGGACCTGAGGGGGCACCACTTGGGGGTCAGGAACTCACTTCAGCTGGGCCAAGGTGCTGGTGCAGAATGTTGTGGAGCCTTTCATGTCCCTGAGGCTCAGATCAGGAGACCAGCAGACTAGCCCTTGCACCCTCTCTGATGTCCTGGTTTCAAGATCACGTTGCAGGTCTAGTTCTTCCTCTCCAGGCAAGAGGGCAGCAGGCAGTGCGTCAGCACAGCAGGACAGCAGTTCCTTTGGAGTAGCAGTCCAGCAGAGTGGAAGTCCTTTCAGCAGCACAGCAGTCCTTCTTCCTGGCAGAGTATCCACAGGTCCAGAAGGGTACTGAAGAGTTGGTTTCTGAAGCCCAGTATTTATACACAGTTGTGACTTTGAACTGGAGAGAAGCTTCTAGAGGCATGCCTTTGAAGTGCTCAGGTGATCTGCCCTCCTAGCCCTGGCTCCAGACCAAATACAGGGGATATATAGCCCTTTGTGTAGAGACAGGACATAGCCTAGTCGGGTGTAAGTGTGGCTGGGCCCAACTCCTCCCTCCCATCCTGCCAGTGATGGTCCATCTAGTCACACCCAAGCTCACTATTGTGTGTGGCTGTCTAGAAGAAATACGCAAAGCCCAACTACCTCCCACACCCAATCATGTGACCCAGAGACAGGCTGCAGGCACCAAATGGCTAAGGCAACAAAATACCAACTTTCTGAAAGAGTCATTTTTCAAATTGTAGTTTAAAATCTGACTTCACTATAAGTTAGGGTTTAAAATTACACTTTCAGAGACACCAAATATTAACTGGGTACTAGGTCCCATTTGGAAATTGAATTTATAAAATGTAATAAGGTAATTCCAATATATTATTCTGTGGGAAAGGGAGGTCTTGCAGCAGTGAAAAAACAAATTAAGACTTTTTTCACTACTAGGATATGTAAAACTTAAAAGTGCATGTCCAACTGTTTAAGTACATTGCAGACTGCCTCTGAACTGTCCCGGGTCTACCCCACAGGTGACTACTATATATTAACACAGAAAGGTTGGGCCTGATAAAAGGTTTATTCTGCCAGGTCGACAAGGCATTTTAAAACTGCACACATAGGCTCTGCGATGGCAGGCCTGAAACATGTTTAAAGTGCTGCTTAAGTGAGTGGCACAATTAGTGCTGCAGACTCAATAGTAGCATTTAATTTACAGGAAAGGAGGATAAGTAGTATCACTTTACTAGGGACTTGCCAGTAAATGAAAACTGTCAATTTGTTAGAAGCCAATTCTAGCATGTTTTAAGGTGGGAGCACAAGCAATGTAGCACTGGTTAGCAGTGGTAAGGTGCACAGAGTCCTACGGTCAACAAAACAAATTAAGCAAAAATAAGTGGAGGAAGGCAAAAAGTATGGGGATGATCCTCTATAAAGGGGTGAGTCCAGCAGCTACCTGCAACATGAACTGCTCCACTGAAAGCAAAAAAATTCTAAGAAGAAAATCATCTTTATGACTTGAAATTCCCAAACACAGGATAAGATCTGCCTAAGGTGCTCCTTTTTCTGCAACAGTCCCTCCCAGCAAGCATATGCATGCCCACCCTAAATTCCAAACTACCATAAAGAACTAATTTCTTCATATGCTACTTTCTGAACTAAGTTAACATATCTTAATGACTGACACATCTGATCTTAATTTATGATTGTAGCAGTCAAAATAATTCGCATTACCTACTCTTGTAAACGCCTAAGTCCAGCAATTTCTGTTTGCTGTCGCCTCCTTGCCCAAAAGAAAGTATTATATCCAGGCAGATAAGGAGAATTGCACATGCGGAGAATTTTCAGGAGGAAACCTCAAAGTTTACCTAAAGATTGCATTTCTACCACACGGGTGGGATGATGAACACGGTCTTTCTCAGAATAGGGACAAGGGAGAGAAGACAATGTGCAAGAGAGTGGGACCTTTGCAGTGTGGCACGATTCACATGGATGTGGTCAACGACGCATGCATCAGACATAAGTGTATTTGCAGTATGGCACGTCGCATGTCCATCCAGAACACAGCATATGAAATTGAGTTAACCTGTTAGGTGCGAGCGTCGGCCACTGGCCGACGCCCACACACCCTTCCTGGTGCGGGTCACGACCAGTGGCCGACACCAGGAAGGGTATCAATAAATCCTCGGGTGCGTCGCACCCGAGGATTTATTTATTTTTTTGAACCCCCCCCGGGAGACACGGAAGCTTCCGTGTCTCCCCCCGCCCCCCCACCCGCCCCTTTGTGACGTCAGCGCGTCTCGCGGCGCGCTGACGTTGCAAAGGTGTTTTCCCCATCAAAGCAGGAAGCAGCCTTGCGGCCGCTTCCTGCTTTGATGGGGGAAAACGGCCTTTCTCACGTTCGGGAAGGCCTCGTAAGAAAGGGGAGTGTCTCCCCTTTCTTACGAGGCCTTCCTGAAAGTGTTTCCTGGCCCCCGATCGCAGCACAGCTGCGATCGGGGGCCAGGAAACACTTTCAGGAAGGCCTCGTAAGAAAGGGGAGACACTCCCCTTTCTTACGAGGCCTTCCTGAAAGTGTTTCCTGGCCCCCCGGTCGCAGCTGTGCTGCGATCGGGGGCCAGAAACAGTTTGAGAAGGCCTCGTAAGAAAGGGGGAGAGTCTCCCCTTTCTTACGAGGCCTTCTCAAAGTGTTTCCTGGCCCCCGATCGCAGCACAGCTGCGATCGGGGGCCAGGAAACACCACTAGACGCCAGGGATTTCACTTTGGGGGGGCGGCCACCTCGGAAAACGGGCCGCCCCCCCCCCCGGGGGCATAATTAATTTTAAAAAAAAAAGGTAGGTGCCCCCTGGGGGGGGGGCGGGCGCGATCGCGCCCCCCCCCCCCCCCCCCCCAGGGGATTTTTTTTTTTTTTTTTTTTTAAATAATTAAAAAAAAAAAAAAATGACAGGGGGTCGCCCGTGGGCAGGGTGACCCCCTGTGGGGTCAATTTTTTTTTTAGATGTTGTAGGGTTTCCCTGGGGGGCATTTTGGCCCCCAAGGAAACCATACAACAACTAAAAAAAATAGATCTATATATAGATCTATATTTATATATCTATGTAGATAGATATATCTATGTACATGGATATATCTATAGATATATCTATGTACATAGATATATATATATATATAGAGGTAGATCTATATATACCAAAGAGATTTATAAAGTGTGCTACTCACCTGTGAGGGTCTCAAGGCGCTTGGGGGGGGGTGGGGGGAGGGAAAGGGGCTGGGAGGTTCACTGTTCGAAAAGCCAGGTTTTGAGGCCCTTCCTGAAAAGAAGTAGGTTTTGGGTCTTGCGAAGGTGGGTTGTGAGGGCGTTCCAGGTTTTGGGTGCAAGGTAGGAGAAGGATCTGCCCCCGGTGGTGGTGTGTTTGATGCGGGGGACAGAGGCGAGAGAGAGGTCAGCTGAGCGGACGTTTCGTGTGGGGGTGTGGAAGGTGACTCTCGTTGAGGTAGGCAGGGCCTGTGTTGTGGAGTGATTTGTGTGCGAGGATGAGGATCTTGAAGGTGATCCTTTTGTCAATGGGGAGCCAGTGGAGGGATTTGAGGTGTGGAGAGATGTGTTCGTGTCGGCGGAGGTCGAGGATGAGTCGTGCTGCTGAGTTCTAGATGCGTGTAGTTTGCGCTTGAGTTTTAGAGTGGTGCCGGCGTAGAGGGCGTTTCCGTAATCAAGCCTGCTGCTGATGTGTGCGTGAGTGACAGTTTTTCTGGTCTCTGTGGGGATCCATTTGAATGTTTTTCAGTATACGGAGTGTGTTGAAGCATGAGGAGGTGAGAGCGTTGATTTGTTGGGTCATCGAGAGGGAGGAGTCTAGGATGATGCTGAGGTTGCGTGCGTGGTTGGCGGGGGTGGGTGCAGGGCCTAGCGTGGTGGGCCACCATGAGGGGTCCCAGGTGTTTTTGTGTGGGCCAAAGAGGATTATTTCGGTTTTGCTTGAGTTGAGTTTCAGGTGATTGGCTGTCATATATATATCACTTTTGTCAATATGTGTGTGGTTTCCCTGGGGGGAAAAGGGTCTGACTTGTCTAGTGGCAGTTTTAGTGCCATAAAGAAGCGCAGAAGGTTTATATGCCTACTGCAAAGAGCAAATCTGTATTTTATGTAAATAGCTGAGTACATTAGCAAAGTCTATGGAGAGATGAAGGGCACTTTTGCTGGGTGGTAATGAGGGAATCCGAGGAGGAGGGAGTGGGAGCACCAATAATGATTGTTGGACTGGGCGCAGGAGGTGCTAAAGACTGTGACGAATGGTATGTGACAAGGTGTTTTTTGAGTGTCTTGAAAGTACGTGCTGATTGAGGGAAGAAGCGCAGGTAAGGTGGCCTCTACTGTTGCACGTATCTCACACACCATCGATTTTGTGACTGTCTACGTAGGCTAGTGTTTTAGAGCAACAGTTTAGCCAATAGCAGAGATGGCATCTTGATGGATGACTGCTGCCTACACTCGGGTTATAGAGGACCGCTCTGACATAGGATCAGAGACTGAGACATCAGATACTGAGACAGCATCTGAGGGATAGGACAATGGCGCAGACTCTGGGAGTGATTTTTCAGTCAGAGGAGTCCCATTCGATAACTCCTCTTCCAGTACATTATGAGGGAGGTGATGAGGACAGTCCTGCTGTCCCTTCGCAAGCTGTTTGTGCAACTGGGTAATAGTGGGTTAGGTCAACCCAGAGAGCAGGTGAATGCGGCGGCAAGCAGAGAGAGAGTGCTCTCTTGGGAGCTCCCCAATTTAGTTCAGCCCCAAATTCCACCACCCAAATCATATTGTGGAGACATCAAAATTATCCATGGCAAAACAAACTGGTTTTGTAAGGCAGGCACCTGTGTTTTTGGTCCTGGATTCGGCGGCCATATAGAGAAACACACTAAACCCAAACATTTCTGGAAACTAGACATTCGGGGGAGTCCACAGAGGTGTGACTTGTGTGGCTTCCCCAAAGTTTTCTTACCCAGAATACCCTGCAAAGCTGAAATGTTGAAAAAAAACTAAATTTTTCTCGCATTTCTGTCACACAAACTACAGGAATATGCTGGGATCCATAATATTCCTACCACCCAGTGACTCCTCACCTGTCCTGATAAAAACACTACCCCACTTGAGTGCCTACACCTAGTGTCTGTGTCAGGAATGGATCACCCCAGGGTCAACAGCTGCCTCACGTAAGGACCAACATTGACCTGTGTGATCTATTCCTGTCGCAGGCACCAGGCCTAACCACACAAGTGAGGTATCATTTTTATCGGGAGGCTTGGGGGAACGCTGGGTGGAAGGAAATTTGTGGCTCCTCTCAGATTCCAGAACTTTCTGTCACCGAAATGTGAGGAAAACTTGTTTTTTTAGCCACTTTTTGAGGTTTGCAAAGGATTCTGGGTAACAGAACCTGGTCAGAGCCCCGCGAGTCACCCCATCTTGGATTCCCCTAGGTCTCTAGGTTTCAAAAATGTACAGGTTTGGTAGGTTTCCCTAGGTGCCGGCTGAGCTAGAGGCCAAAATCTACAGGTAGGCACTTTGCAAAAAACAGCTCTGTTTTCTGTGATGTGTCCACGTTGTGTTTTGGGGCATTTCCTGTCGCGGGCGCTAGGCCTACCCACACAAGTGAGGTATCATTTTTATCGGGAGACTTGGGGGGACGCTGGGTGGAAGGAAATTTGAGGCTCCTCTCCGATTCCAGAACTTTCTGTCACCGAAATGTGAGGAAAACTTGTTTTTTTAGCCACTTTTTGAGGTTTGCAAAGGATTCTGGGTAACAGAACCTGGTCCGAGCCCCGCGAGTCACCCCATCTTGGATTCCCCTAGGTCTCTAGTTTTCAGAAATGTACAGGTTTGGTAGGTTTCCCTAGGTGCCGGCTGAGCTAGAGGCCAAAATCTACAGGTAGGCACTTTGCAAAAAACAGCTCTGTTTTCTGTGATGTGTCCACGTTGTGTTTTGGGGCATTTCCTGTTGCGTGCGCTAGGCCTACCCACACAAGTGAGGTATCATTTTTATCGGGAGACTTGGGGGAACGCTGGGTGGAAGGAAATTTGAGGCTCCTCTCCGATTCTAGAACTTTCTGTCACCGAAATGTGAGGAAAACTTGTTTTTTTAGCCACTTTTTGAGGTTTGCAAAGGATTCTGGGTAACAGAACCTGGTCAGAGCCCCGCGAGTCACCCCATCTTGGATTCCCCTAGGTCTCTAGTTTTCAAAAATGTACAGGTTTGGTAGGTTTCCCTAGGTGCCGGCTGAGCTAGAGGCCAAAATCTACAGGTAGGCACTTTGCAAAAAACAGCTCTGTTTTCTGTGATGTGTCCACGTTGTGTTTTGGGGCATTTCCTGTCGCGGGCGCTAGGCCTACCCACACAAGTGAGGTATCATTTTTATCGGGAGACTTGGGGGGACGCTGGGTGGAAGGAAATTTGAGGCTCCTCTCCGATTCCAGAACTTTCTGTCACCGAAATGTGAGGAAAACTTGTTTTTTTAGCCACTTTTTGAGGTTTGCAAAGGATTCTGGGTAACAGAACCTGGTCAGAGCCCCGCGAGTCACCCCATCTTGGATTCCCCTAGGTCTCTAGTTTTCAAAAATGTACAGGTTTGGTAGGTTTCCCTAGGTGCCGGCTGAGCTAGAGGCCAAAATCTACAGGTAGGCACTTTGCAAAAAACAGCTCTGTTTTCTGTGATGTGTCCACGTTGTGCTTTGGGGCATTTCCTGTCGCGGGCGCTAGGCCTACCCACACAAGTGAGGTATCATTTTTATCGGGAGACTTGGGGGGACGCTGGGTGGAAGGAAATTTGAGGCTCCTCTCCGATTCCAGAACTTTCTGTCACCGAAATGTGAGGAAAACTTGTTTTTTTAGCCACTTTTTGAGGTTTGCAAAGGATTCTGGGTAACAGAACCTGGTCAGAGCCCCGCGAGTCACCCCATCTTGGATTCCCCTAGGTCTCTAGTTTTCAAAAATGTACAGGTTTGGTAGGTTTCCCTATGTGCCGGCTGAGCTAGAGGCCATAATCCACAGGTAGGCACTTTGCAAAAAAACAGCTCTGTATTTTGTGAAAAAATGGGATGTGTCCACGTTGTGTTTTGGGGCATTTCCTGTCGCGGGCGCTAGGCCTACCCACACAAGTGAGGTATCATTTTTTTCGGGAGACTTGGGGGAACATAGAATAGCAAAACAAGTGTTATTGCCCCTTATCTTTCTCTACATTTTTTCCTTCCAAATATAAGAGAGTGTGTAAAAAAGACGTCTATTTGAGAAATGCCCTGCAATTCACATGCTAGTATGGGCACCTCGGAATTCAAAGATGTGCAAATAACCACTGCTCCTCAAAACCTTATCTTGATCCTATTTTGGAAATGCAAAGGTTTTCTTGATACCTCTTTTTCACTCCTCATATTTCAGCAAATGAATTGCTGTATACCCAGTATAGAATGAAAACCAACTGCAGGGTGCACCTCATTTATTGGCTCTGGGTACCTAGGGTTCTTGATGAACCTATAAGCCCTTTATATCCCCGCAACCAGAAGAGTCCAGCAGACAAAACGGTATATTGCTTTCAGAAATCTGACATCGCAGGAAAAAGTTACAGAGTAAAACATAAAGAAAAATGGCTGTTGTTTTCAGCTCAATTTCAATATTTTTTTATTTCAGCTGTTATTTTCTGTAGGAAAACCTTGTAGGATCTACACAAATGACCCCTTGCTGAATTCAGAATTTTGTCTAGTTTTCAGAAATGTTTAGCTTTCCGGGATCCAGCATTGGTTTCACACCCATTCCTGTCACTAACTGGAAGGAGGCTGAAAGCACCAAAAATAGTAAAAATGGGGTATGTCCCAGTAAAATGCCAAATTTGTGTTGGAAAATGTGGTTTTCTGATTCAAGTCTGCCCGTTCCTGAAAGGTGGGGAGATAGTGATTTCAGCACCAGAAACCCTTTGTTGATGGCATTTTCAGGGAAAAAACCACAAGCCTTCTTCGGCGGCCCTTTTTTCCCATTTTTTTGGAAAAAACTAAATTTTCACTGTATTTTGGCTATTTTCTTGGTCTCCTCCAGGGTAAACCACAAACTCTGGGTACCATTAGAATCCCTAGGATGTTGGAAAAAAAGGACGCAAATTTGGCGTGGTTAGCTTATGTGGACAAAAAGTTATGAAGCCCTAAGCGCGAACTACCCCAAATAGCCAAAAAAGGGCTCAGCACTGGGGGGGAAAAGGCCCAGCAGCTAGGGGGTTAACTTAAAAAGGAGTTAACACCCAAATGAAATGCTTCACAACTGTGCCTCAGTCAGCATGTTTTAAGCTCCTCCCCTGCTGTTGTTTCCTGTTCACTTCTTCCCTTTCTCTTTGGTCCTACCCTTACTCTGCTTTGGTGTCTGCCTTCTCGTGCGTTTTGAATTCGATTTCTCCTTTTTCGTCCTAATTTCTGTCCGGTCCAGAGGTCTGGCTGAGATCCACATTGAATCTGCTACTGCCGGGCAGCAATGCTTCTCGAGAGCTTCCTTACTCACAATGTATTCAACCATGAAGTTACCCTGCTGCCTCCATGGTCGAATTCAGACAGCTTCAGTCTTGTCTCTAGTTGTTCCTCTATAATGCCCAGGGCACACTCTCCTGAGAGCGCTGTTTCATCTCTAAGTGCCTCGTTCAGAGAAGACCTTAATTCATTAGTGGAAGCAGCCATTGCATATCTGTCTACCATGATAACTTTGCACTGTGTATTCGATGCTTCTGCCTTCTGCTCTGGATATAGAAATGTTCCTCGGTGTCTACAAAGTGTTCTGTCCTCTTAGCTGAGGGTTATGATAGCGCTTTATAAAATCGAATAAATAAAATAGAATTAATTGTTTACAAACAAGCACTATTGGAACTTAAACCGATATAAAAACGGATGCAAATACTATCAGGGTAGAAGTAGGCTGCCTGAATGTGGAGAAAAAACTGCAATGCACATGTGGCACCGATAATCAGTAGAAAACGGGTACATTCAAAACAATACGAACAGAGCCAAACACAGCGGGAAAGAGCTGAGTAACAAACTAGTATTTTTATACAGCTACCCGAAACATCATCAGCACATGTTCTAAAAACTTTCAAGAACGGTTACAAGATCGGTTAAAATTGAGGTAGACACGGAGACGTTAAAACCGCCTGCATTGAAGCGCCCAGACCACAGACTGAGAGCATAAAGCAACAACCCGGCTTCGGGGAACACTTGAGATCTGTCTTACTCAAACGAGCGTGTGATATGAAATGAAGAGATCACAGGGGGTGCAGCTCAGTACACACGACTGATATATTTCATATACTACGAGTACGCGCACATTTCAGTATTATGTTGACTGCATTTTATGAAAATTTGTTTTATGCAGTACCACACGCTAATCTAATTGGCACTAAGAAGCCAACAAAATAAGTGCTCTTCCTTTGGCACCTTTCAAATGCATCGTGGCTTGAGGGTCAGCTTTAAAAACATTACGGTGACATTCGAAAAAGACAAAGGAGGTACGACGCATAACTTTATTCAAGTAGGGATGCAAAGCAGGAAGTAACATGGAAAGTTTCAGGAAGTCCCTGCCTGTTGAGTAGCACATTTTATTATATCCTTTCTTCCCGCTCGAACACCAACATGACCCTAATTACCCTATTCTTAGGATAGATATATTTGTTTCAGCATCTTTCAAACTTGTGGCTTGGTCTCCCATTAGGATGTGGGCAGAAGCTGGCCCAGGGTGTTCCGGTAACAGCGAAACCGAGGCCAGTGAGTAATCGGAAAGCACATACCCCTTCTTGACCTCAGCACACCGTGAGCGTCTCCCGCCTACGCCTCCGCGTCTGAGCACTATATCCGTCAGGTCTTCGACTTCGTCCACATCCAGGGCAGCACCTGTACGTCTGCATCCCTTCCTCACCCATGCCCATAACGCCCACTCCCAAATATGTCAGCCGTATTAAAATGCACTGAGCTCAAAAGAAGAAATGTTGTTATTCAGAATCATTCCTGTTTCAGACCAAATAAGCACTGCATAAAATAAACCCTACTGGTCAGCAGGAGATGAACCACAACCATGACCAAACAAGTGCCACCCTGAGCTCTAGCTAGTGTGATGTCCCCTCATGCTCCCTAAAGAGACCTGGTTAGTGTTACAATATGAAGGCTCAGTACTACCATATTAAAGCAACGGCCCCTATCATGAGTGCATTTGTCATTCGTCATATGTCTCATTCTCATTTTCCAAGCCATTTGCAATGTGCAAATACAAACATTCATGGATGCTGAGTCACCAAAATGTTAGGTTTGGAGGAAGTGACCTCACACACGTTAGCCCTCCAATGACATCACAGGTGTGATGAGTTTCCCCACCTTTGGCTCCTGAGGGGCTTAATGGGTGAAACTACAGAAAGTATGCTTGGGGGATACACAGCTATTTACTTTCTGTCCCTGCTACAGGAACCCTGCGAATAGGATAGCAGGGACAGTGCCAGAGGTTCCAAAGAGCAATTTAGGGGTAGCAGCTGTTGCTCCAGGCATTGATGTATAAGTAGATACTGATTTTTGTATCATAGGCCTTCACCTTTAAATTTCTCAGTAGTCCTTGGATATTGTCAAACCATATGCCCAACACCTATTTTCAAGCTTGGTAATTGTTTACTGATGCGTCAGATGTTTTGAGTTGATTCATGGTTATCAGAGAAGAGACGTGGTTCAAAGGTTCGTATGTTTTATCTCTAACTTTGAAAGATATTTTGTCCAAATACAACAGATTTGGGGAACCTAAAACACATTTCTTTTAAGTAGAAATGATACAATTTGGAAAATACTTTTACTTCCCGTGTCACTTTACCTCATTAACTACCACTGTAAGTAGTGGAATGCTAACCTTTTTCACTACAGATTATTCCCTATGATAAGAAGACCTGGTACATGCTTGGCCATTTACTCTGTTATAGGATTTGTAAGGAATGACATTAGAACCATATGCTATAATCCATAGGAGCCCCGTTCTTCACCAATCATATTTCGATATTGGATGAGAGAAACTAGAGAGACCGCACAACCTTCTCTAAAATGTACTTACAATGAAATGTGTGGATGTTTCTAGGTGTCTAAATGTGTCGCTAGAGCTGTGATATATCACACCACCTCTCCTCTTCTGACAATTCTTCCCCTCCACTCATCGAACTTCTCCTCTCACCCTTCCAGTTCCGATCTTCACCCATCCCCCTTATTTTCCTCCTCCTCCAACATTTATCTTCCACCCTTCCTCTAAACTTTTCCCCCACCAATGAATCATCCTACTCCTTTTTCCATTCTTTGCCCCTTCAACTGCCCCCTTTTAAAATACTATCACCTTCACACTCCCCGTTCCCAACTCCAACCACTCCCACTAGCTCACCACCACAAATGCTGTTCTTATTGTCAGTGCCTTTCAACTCCATTAGCACAATCCTTCTCTTCCCACTCCAATGCCCCCCAAAGCTCCCTTCTAATCTCCATCTTTCCCTTTTCTAATTTCCTCCACTTAACACCCTTTCGCCTGACTGTCTTCAAACTCCATAGGTATGCACTCCCTTCCCCATAACTCATTCAGAAAATCCACCCTTGTCCCTGTTTTCCTACTCATTTGCTCACCTCTTCTTTTCCCTCGTGGCTCCTCCACACCTTCACCCTCAACACCTCTCATGTATACCCCTGCTTTTACATCACTTCCTCTTCCATACACATTTGTGTTTCCACATCCTTTGCCCATACATAAACTCTATTGAGCCCCTAAACCATTTGCCCATTCATGTGCATATGTCTTCCTCTTCACTGTTCCTTCCATGCCTTATATACTTACCCCCCCTGTTTCTCTGAAACCTTCTTCCTCCAACTCCTCTCAATTTCCTCTCCAGGTTTTTATCACTTTTCCCTCACATCTCCCTCTCCTCCCCATTTCATCAACCTCCATCAACATCCACACCACTGTTCTTTCCGGCATTATCAAACCACCCCATCCTTCCTATCCCCTCTCTTTCTGTACCCTCTTGATCCTCACTTTTTAATTTTGTCCTTTCCCTTCCCATATCTCTTTCTTTTGGCCAGTTATGTGTCTCCTTTCACTACCGTCCATCACAACCTCACCATAGCACTTCCTACCAATCACGTCCATCTTTCCACACATACCCTAGGGACTTCTACTAGCTATCTCACCTCCCTCTCCACCTTTATTATCTGTCTTCACTCCATAACGCTGTCTACGATTCCATGCATGTCCTATCTCCCCCTTCTCGTAATAGATCAACAGATTGCTACACACAAACAACCTCCCTCCCTGATACCACATCAAAGCAAAATAATACACCAGTTGTTATATCTTACCTTACTTACAGACTGAATGAGCATGTGACTGGCACAAGCAGAACACAGACTCCACTGTACAGCCCATAACTGTAAGTACATAGACAAGAGGCACAATGACCAAATCAACCATTAAATGTGATAGTCCCTTTGCAGCCACCCAAAATGAGGAAGGAATGGCCAAACAAATATCGAAGTGAGAAACTTAGGGAATGTACATGCACTGCGAATGAGGTCTCTGGATAACATGATAACAAGACAGAGATACTGGTACTAGAAGATAAGAAAACAGGAGACACATAAAATGACTGCCTTGAGAGAGTGAGAGAGTTACTTAGTTTATCTGTCCTAAGCAACACATTTAGAATATTATGTCACAGACTACTGCCAAATTTAGAGATCATTCGGCCCAGCAGTTATCTGAGTATAATGAGAAGAACCACAGTCATGGTAGTTCCTGTCAAGGTACAAAAAGTTTGATGGAAGCTTCATCAGTTTTGATGCCCTTTCATCAAACTTTAGCAAAGTTTTTCTCTTTCAAAAACAAACTCTCAAAATGGGAGTTTAAAAAAAAAAAAAAAAAAAAAAACTAATGACTCTCCACAACCACAGTGTGTGAGTCATTATTTATTTTTTAATTTCCCTCACTGCCAGGATTTACTACACCTTTTACCTAGTCATGATGGACAAAAAACTGGGCGTCACACCATTCACACTGAATAGGGAATAAGATGTAGAACCCTTTTTCCGACATCCCGTACTCCAATGAACAGTCAAAGGAAGCTTCACATCAATGGCACTAAAAGGCATCTGTCAATGGAAAGCAGGTGGTCCTTCCAACCCTAAACAGGGTGAGCAAACAGGTTGCTCCATCACGTTTATGACAGAGTACCCTGTCTACCAAACTGTTAATCTGCTTTTTATCTCTTATTCTACGATTCACAGATCTCCAAACCAGCAGACACAATTTACACACTCCCTGCAATCAGCCACATGCCTCCCACACACCTACCAAAAAAAACTCCCTAAACATCATGTAAAGTACTCGAATCCACCAAACCCAAGCACATGGAATACATGTCACAAATGAGAGTGCTTAGAAGGAGATTTAAATGTTCAGCACTACCACTGAAATACTCTCTACAAACAACCCTAAAACACATCAACCTCACTCAGGTATGGTTGGCAGTTTGCAATAACTATTATATTACAACATGTTACTTCAACACTGTGGGGCATATTTACAAGAAGGTGGTGCATCAGTTCTGAGGTGCCACTTTTCTTGCGGCGCCCCCCTAATGTCACCATGGTAGCATTGTATTTACTATGCAGCTTGTGGCTCAAGTTAGCATAACAGTGTCATCATTTATGATGCTTTTGTGGCACTTTGATGGATTAGCATTATAAATTATGGAGCTAATCCAACAAACCACAGGGAGGCCCATAGTCTATTATGAGAGTGTCAGTTTACTGCCTGCCCTGAGCAGGCGTTAAAAATGATGGAAAAAATGGCACAGTGAAATCTTGTAAATTTCACTGCACCATTTTCTTGGGCCTCCCTGTGTGGGAACACCCCTTTGCATACATTATACCTGGTGCAGGTATAATGTGGCACAAGGGATTACAAAGAAGTGCAATGCATGCACCACACCACTTTGTAAATATGGTGCTCGGTTGGAGCCCTCTTAATGTCTTCTTAGCATAAAAAAAATGACGTTAGGGCAGTGCACGGAGGCTTGTAAATATGCTCCTCTGTTTCCCATTTTATCCTGCGTCTTGCTTAGTGTTTACTGTAAAGAGAACTGTGTGCTTGTGTGTGGCGCTATGTGTAAACCGGAGAAGTGAGTTAACCTGTGCATCTCTTAATCTGGTAATGAGTGATGCTGAATGTCTGTGCATTGTACTGAGTATGCACGGGTTTGAATCCTTTGTGCATCATTTTAACTTTTCACAGCTGTTTTATGATGATCTTTGCTACAGTTACGCTTTAACACAAGTTCAAGTAAATTATATATATCTCTTAATGAGTAGTGGTCTCCCCTCCTTCTCATAGAAGCACTGAAGCATTGCTTCTCGCTGTCCGCGATGGAACACCGATTCCCAGAAGAATAAATATAAATATACATATATTTATGCCCCAGACAGTCCGACATCACCTTATATGACGCAGTGCACTTCATGTTATGGTTATGTTATGTTTTGGGGTTTTGTAAGGCACAATGTCCTCTTATACATTGGCCTCTTGAGCGTACCGAATGATACATTTCGGGTGGTTGAAATGCTGATTTCAGGGAACAGGGACCTGAAGGGTTCAGGATGAAGACATGCCCACTAATCGGTGCTTTTCCGTGATTTGCAATTAATGAAAATGTGAAAGATGCATAGACTTGTGCACGCACTAGTGCAGACTGTACAAATATAAAGGATACACAGACTCACTAGGCGCACTTCCGCCTGTCCCAAAATCCAATTCTCTAATCACAGCAATTCATTTTAAAAGCAGCCCTGTATGTTCTGCGTTACGTTCTCCGTTGCGAGCGCCCCACAACGATATATGGAAGTGTGAACTGCCCCATTATAGGTAGTAGTGTGTCGCTTACATGGAGGGAAGTGCGAGCTCCTGGGCACGGCAAAAACGAGGATTAGCAGGGCCCGTAAAGTGCGCCCGGCACCGGTACGGATAAGTACTCAGAAGGGCCTTCTAAGGCCGCGCTCCGAGAGGACCTAGTTGGGTTGGGTTTCAGTGCCGCTGCGGAGGTCTGACGAGATTACAGCTGATACACTACTTCGTAGGCCTGGCACCCGCTCTCTAGTGCTACGTGCTCCGTGAGCTTTGCTGAGTGACAGGCCCGTCTCTGCATTTCAAATTGGGAGCGACACAGATATGAGAAGCTCATTTGCACGGCGTCCTTGGCTCGCCCCGAGCTTGAAATGGGGCAAGACAGATGTGACCCGATTTCATATTTGGCCCTGGATCAGCTTTCGCACTGGTTCTAATGTTTGATGCAGAGATACCATTCTCCAGTAATCAGGGACCTAGTGTATAGGATACCCAAACATTCTAGTATTTGTACACAATGTGGGGCAGGAACAGTGTTTTAGTCACTATCTACTCTAAACATGTTGAATGTACTTAGATTGGATTTCTCTCTCACGGAAAAGAAGGTAATTAAATTTTAAATAGAGCAGAGGTCTGTGTGCAAACCATACATCACTAAAACTATATCAAGGACGCTACGCACCTAATGGAGGCAACTAAAATGGGATCTTTGTCTCAGTAAATGGCAACAAAATTTGAAGTGCAGTGCTTCTCTCGAACCCATCATTTCCTGTGCCCCTGCGATTTCACTGCAAATGTGAATTACAGTGGGTTGCTTTCCAAATTTTCCAACTGAAATGCTACTTAGGCTGTGAAAGAAAGAGCGAGGGGGTGGAGTAGCACCCCCAAAATAACCATGCTGGAACACTAAGGAGAGCAGAGCTCTAAAGATTTTTTTAAATCACTTTCTTTGTTTTTTCAATTAAAACTTTCTACTTTGAGGTGTCATAGTAGAACATTTGGATCAGAGACTTACAAGCGCATATCTTTCTATTACCGTGCAAAACTACACGATAATGCGGAGGTGCAGTATCTCGTAAGTAACATTGGGGCATAATTATGTGGATAGTCAAGCAGTGCAGGGCCACAAGTCACCTTGCTCCTCTGCACTGCACTGGATAACAGGAAAAGGGCAGGAATGCACCGCATTTAAAAGAATGCTGGCATATTCTTGCCTTTTCCCCTGCTCTGGCCCCCCTTTGTCTGGCTAGCACCAATGGAGGCACCCTTGCTCCATGGTGCAAGGGTGTCTGTGTCGCATTCAGGATTATTTTTGTGCGGGAAGGACAGTGGCACAATAAAACTTGAGGGGCCCCACCTGCAAAGTACTTTGAGGGGGACCCCCTCTTCCCCGGACCCAGTCAGGGGCCTGCCAACCATGCACAGTGTACTGTGCTGAGAGGGACCCTTGGAGCTTGCCCCCACATCACGTGGACTGCGGAGGGACCTTTGTTACACCACTGGGGAAGAGGCACCTTCCTGCACAAAACCAGTCATCTGAGGCGTTTTTCTTTTTCTCTGTGTGCTGTAGAAAAAGGAAAAGGGAGGAGAAATAAAGATAACTCTCGTCATTATGCCTCACCTGAGGAGGTGTAGGTTTTTAGTGCATTCCCAGGTCTACCAGTGACAGTAAATCTGGGAATGTGCCAAAATCCACAGATGTTGCAAGGGAACACTCACGCAAAACCCATGGAAATGCCTCCCTGGCGCAGAGTAATGCAACACTGAGATTTGAACTGTGTTGCAATACTTAAGATTTGTCAAACCACTCAAGGCCACGCAAGTGCCCTTGCATGGCTTCATAAATCTCACTTAAGGTTTGCGTTGCGCTTGTACCACCTTCAATAGTGCAAACATGATGCAAACTGGGTCAAAAATATGGCCCTCACTGGCAAGCATGAAAGTAATTTAGGGGTTGCCAGAGGTCGGAGCTGTGAAACCCTGGCTTGCCCTTTGCAGCCCCTGGCTGGATACTGCAACTACTTCTCTAGAGGGAGGTCAGAAGTTTTCGACAGGAGGTCTCATCCTCCTCAAGATACATTACATACAGAGGAACCTTTCTGGTAAATGAAAGCAATCAACTTTAACATTCTACAGGATTCAGAGAAAAAGCAATATGCTTTTTTAAGTAAAACCCTCACCCTGTTACTCCTGATATTACTACCTATTGCAAAAAGCATCAGTGAATGACCTCTCACCCCAGATAGGTGATGGGAAGAATCTGGTCCCTTACCTAATTGATAATTGCCTAATTAATTACCCAAATGCCTCAACTATTTGTATAAAGGATCCCCATCAATCAGGTAAGGGACCAGGTTCTTCCTATCACCTATTAGGGGTCAGAGGCCATTCATCAATTATTTTTGCAATAGGTAGTAAGAGCAGGGGTATTACTAAAAAGCAAATAGCTTTCTCTTGGAATCCTGTAGAATGTTTAAGTTTTTTGCTTTCATTACTTGAAATGCTCCTGTGTATGTAGTGTGACACTGCAACCCCTGATTTCAGTTCAGTAGCTAAGATCAGAAAGGAATTGTGGGTAATGTCACTGTTGTGTTTTATTAGATTGAATGTTGCAGTGAGTCTGTGTTGTGCGGACTGGGCTCAAGGAAGCTAGAACACTATAAAATTTTAAAGTACTTGCTGGCATCCTTTCTGTTAGTCAATAAATGGTTGTCAAATTTACCCTGATGGTGGAACTGTTGACCTTGTCTCTGGACCACATTGGTGCTCAAGATTCACTCTAGTAAAGTTAAGTTAAGTTTCAGAAGATTTCTTCTCCAGCAGACATCTGCACGTTGCAATCATCAGATCTTTGTAGTAACTACATTGCTCAGGAAAGACAGTGAAGCACAGACTCCATGCTGCAAGGTCTCTGGGTTGCTGCAGCAAATTTACCACAGGTTCAGTGTGTTATGTCACCACCTGACCATCCCTTCATTTATTGTTAGCAGAAAGCCACTGGGTCCTTCCCTCTGGGTGCAGAATTCATCCCCGGCATTTTGAGACAGGGCTAGGGGCCAGATGTAGGAAGCACTTTGCGAGTCGCAAACGGCAAAATTTGCCGTTTGCGACTCGCAAATGCGTGATTCCTATGCAGAAATGCATTTTGCGAGTCGGGACCGCCTCGCAAAATGCATTTCCGAATCGCAAATAGGAAGGGGTGTTCCCTTCCTATTTGCGATTCGCAATGGTATGCAATTCCATTTGCGACCGCGTATGCGGTCACAAATGGAGTCGCAGTTACCATCTACTTGAAGTGGATGGTAACCCATTCGCAAACGGGAAGGGGTCCCCATGGGACCCCTTCCCCTTTGTGAATGGACCCCATATTATTTTTTCAGGGCAGGGAGTGGTCCAAGGGACCACTCCCTGCCCTGAAAATTCCGAAACTAAAGGTTTCGGAATTTTTTGAAATGCAGCTCGTTTTCCTGTGAGGAAAACGGGCTGCACTTCAAAAAAAAAAAAAAACCTTTATTTAAAAGGCAGGTCGCTAACATGGAGGCCTGCTGACGTCAGCAGGCCTCCATGTTAGCGAGTGCCTATACTCGCAATGGGGTCGCAAACTGCGACCCACCTCATAAATATTTATGAGGTGGGTCTTTGCGACCCCATTGCGAGTTGCAGAAGGTGTCTGAGGCACCTTTCTGCATGTCAAATTG
The DNA here is from genome assembly GCF_031143425.1 of Pleurodeles waltl. Lineage (NCBI taxonomy): Eukaryota > Metazoa > Chordata > Amphibia > Caudata > Salamandridae > Pleurodeles > Pleurodeles waltl. The sequence goes on from NC_090440.1 coordinate 1,767,459,902, forward strand.
CGACTTGCAATTTGCGAGTCGCACAGACTCGCAAATTGCAAGTCGCAATTTGATTTTTTCCTACATCTGGCCCTAGGTGTCCACATCAGAAGGTAATTATATGGTGCTTTAGTAGTGGTAGTTCATGCTCAGTATGGCTCTAAAGCTCTATAAATAATGCTCTGTGCAATCTGGCGTTTTGATATTGCTGAAGGACTCATAGTCTAACAAGGACACACACCTGGGAAGGAAGAGGAGTTGTTGCCTGATTGCCTGCACACGAGCTATACAGTAAAGTGCCTTGCAGTTTCTGGAAGCGCGGGACGCCCTGTGCAATCTGGGGCTTGGTTCTTGCTGAGGGACTCGTAGTCCCACAAGGACACACACCTGGAGAGGAGGAGTTGATGCCTGATTGCCCGCACAAGCAGTATGAAGCACCTCACAGTTTCCCATGGTGCCAGACACACCCGAGCACTTGCCTGGACTAAGACCAAGCCAAGACCAGGCCAGTCTTAGCCCACCATGGCCTCTGCTGGGCCACTCCTCTTGGCGTTAGCCGTTCACAAAGGGCACCAGTGAGTGATTACTATCTAGGAATAAGTGTTTGCATCTTATAGGAATGTAATGAATGTAGAATGGGGAAGTGGAAATTGCACTGGGATATGAATATGAGCTCTGGAAATCCATGTAGTTCCACCCTTGACTTCTTCTTGATGCAAGCCGTGGGAGTGTTGGACAAAGAAATTTCCCTGGCCTCACAGCGTCTATCTTTGGAGCAGAGTAATCATGACCAGAGTTGACAGGATCCCATTGGTGATGCTGGGGTAACAGTTATGGGAATGATTGAGACTGAAATAGCATCATGCAGTCTAATATTTAGGACTGTTACTAGTGAGACGTGCCCATCACTTCCCCCTTGTTAGTCTGTTGACCACTTCTGATCCTCCAGAATCCAGTGTTAGTGGCCCCCCCAAACAAGAAGATCAAAAAAAGGAAGTGACTCTTCTCAATTAAGGTAACTAAAAGGGGTGGGCCATAAAGGGCTGCAAGATGCTGGCTGCAGCAAATACAGGCCCATCTACAATGAGGCTGTTAGAAGTGGGGTCTGTAGTTGGCAGAGGTATACACCTTTGTCCAAATGGAGACCACAATCATTGTCAGGGTAAGTCACACACAATCTGAATTATCCTGGGCCCACCCTCTGGTAGCTTGGCACTGAGCAGTCAGGTTTAACGTAGAATGCAATGTGTAAAGTATTTGTGCAATAAATCATACAGTATCACAGTGAAAACACCACAAAAATTCACCACACAGGTTTAGAAAAATGTATATTTATCAGATTAAATTAAGGTCAAAATGATAAAGATTCAATAAGCACAAGTTGAAATATCACTTTTACAAGTTCAAAAAGAGTCTTAATTCTTAGAAATCAACATTTGTCTCTTGTTTGCACAAAGTACCTGCTTTGCATCAAAATTACCATGCACAGAGACCGCAGAGAAGGAGATGAATGGAAACATAAGGTGTGCGTTGGATCTTCTGATGTGGCACAGACAATGCGTTGTTTCTTGCCATGCTACAAGGGGCTTTGCCCCGATTTCCGGCGGGCAGTCTTGGTTCCTCACCGCAATGCAGGGATCTTTTGGTACCCAGGGACGATGTGGGGAAAATCCTGGGCATGCGGGATGAAGTCACATGCATTGCATAGATCCGGTAGGCGATGCGTAAAATTTTCTGTCGCACAGCAGGTGCTATTTCGATACCTCACTCAGGAAGTCGGGCTGCGTCCTTCTGGCTCAGCTGTGTGTCGAATTTCCGGTTGCAACACAGGCCCTGCATCAATCTTCGCTCAGGCAGTCGTGCTGCATCATTCTGGTTTGGCTGTGCGGCAATTTCCTTGTCGCAGGGCAGGCTATGCATAGTTTCCGGTAGGCTGTGTGTTGATTTTCAGCGCACAAGAAGTTTCCTTGAAGAGATGAAGTCTTTTTGGCCCTGAGACTTCAGAAAACAGGAGGAAAGCTCAATCCAAGCCCCTGAATTGCAAGTCTCAGTAAAGTCAGAGGGCAGCAGGGCTGCAGGGCAACAGCAGGGCAGCAGTCCTTCACAGCAAAGCAGTCCAGATGAGTCCTTTGGGCAGCCATTAAGTTCCTCTTGAAAGGTTGCAGGTTCAGGTCCAGAAGTGTCTGCTTTGGTGGAGTTAGGGACCCCGTTTATATACCCAAAAATGCCTTTGAAGTGGGGGAAACTTCAAAAAGCCGTTTTGAAGTGCACAAGGTCCCCTTTCTGCCAGGGTCCTAGTAGGATGTTAGGCAGTCCATTGTGTGAGGTCAGGCCTCTAGCCTTTGAAATGTAAGTGTCAGGCCCTCCTCCCTCCCAGCCCAGGAAGATACATTCAGTATGCAGATGAGTGCAGGTGTGTTTGTAGTTGTCTGGGCGAAATGCACAAGGGAGTTGTCAACCAGCCCAGCCCAGACGTGGATTATAAGGCACAGAAGGATTTAAGTGCAGAGAAATGTTAACTTTCTAGAAGTGGCATTTCTAAAATAGTAATATAAAATCCAACTCCACAATAAAGCAGGATTTTGTATATACTAAATATGGCTTGGTTACCCCTTTCTGTTCAGAATCTACCACTCAAACAGTATATGAGGGTATCCCTAATGCTAGCCTATGAAAGGAGCAGGTCTCACAGTAGTGGTAAACAAATTTAGGAGCTTTACACTACCAGGACATATAAAACACACATGTACATGTGCTGTCTTTTACCTACATAGCACCCTGCCCTATGGGTTACCTAAGCCTACCTTAGGGATGACTTATATGGAGAAAAAGGGGAGTTTAAGGCTTGACAAGTATGTTTAAATGCCAAGTCAAAGTGACAGTGAAACTGCACACACAGGACTTGCAATGGCAGGCCTGATACATGGTTAAGGGGCTACGTATGTGGGTGGCACAACCAGTGCTGCAGGCCCACTAGTAGCATTCAATCTACAGGCCCTGGGCACAAATAGTGCACTTTACTAGGGACTTACAAGTAAATTAAATATGCCAATTGGGTATGAACCAATGCCACCATGTTTGAGGGAGAAAGCATAAGCATTTAGCAATGGATAGCAGTGGTAAAGTGTGCAGAGTTTTAAAACCAGCAAAAACAGTGTCAGAAAAGTGGAGGGAGGCAGGCAAAAAGTTGGGGGATGACCACCCTAAGGCTGCCAGGTCTGACAGAGGCATAGTGAAGTTGGGCCACGTGGTGTCAGGTCTAACTCTGTTAGTGCCGGTAGCATCTCCAATTTGGGATGGGACTTTGTCTTCACCAAGTTTTAGCAGGCTCTGTCTACGAGCCTATCTCCAATTCTGTATAGGCTTGAGTTAGAAATTGGGTTTTTGGTTGGAAGTCAGGTTACCCTCTGTCCAAGCAAGAACCCTCACTCTAGTCAGGGTAAGTCACACACAATCCAAATTATCCTGTGCCCACCCTCTGGTAGCTTGGCACGAGCAGTCAGGCTTAACCTAGAAGGCAATGTGTAAAACGTTGTTGTGCAATAAATTATACAATAACACAATATAGCACCACAAAAATACACCACACATTGTTTAGAAAAATATATAATATTTATCTGGGTATTTGCAGGTCAAACCGATCAAAAGATGCAATATGAATTTGCAAAGATATCACTGAAAAGTGATATAAAGTGTCTTAAGTCTTTAAAAAAAGCAAACAAAGTCTCTTTCAAGCACAAAGTACCTGGTTTGGAGTGGAAAATCTCTGCAGAGGGCCACAGAAGAGGAGATGCGTGGAAAAATGGTGTGTGCGTCGGTTACGCCCCTTCACACACGGACTTGCGTCGTTATTTTTCACACAGGGAGATGTGCGTCGTTCTACGGGAGGAAAAATGGTGTGTGCTTCGGTTTTGCCCCTTCACACACAGACTTGCATCGTTATTTTTCACTCAGGGAAGACGTGCATCGTTTTCCGGCACGCGGACCGTCTCCTTCTATGGAATGCGGGATTACCAGATGTCCCAGGGTTTGTGCGTGGATTCCTTGGCTTGTTATCCGGCTGCGCGTCGTTCCGGGAGAGTGTGCGTGGAATTTTCTTTCTCACTGCAGGCGTCGCGTCGATTTCCTCTCTGGAAGTCGGGCGGCGTTGTCCATGTGAGGCCGTGCGTCGAAGTTCCGGTAACACCGCAGGCGTCGCGTCGAGTGGCGTCTTTCTGGATCGGCGTGCAGTGAATTTTTCAAGCTGTGCGTCAAAATGTTCGACGCACAAGGAGTCCAGTTGAAAAAGAGAAGTCTTTTTGGTCCTGAGACTTCAGGGAACAGGAGGCAAGCTCTATCCAAGCCCTTGGAGAGCACTTTTGCGGCCAGACAAGAGTTCAGCAAGGCAGCAGGCCAACAGCAAGGCAGCAGTCCCTTGTAGAAAGCAGTCAGGTGAGTCCTTTAGGCAGCCAGACAGTTCTTCTTGGCAGGATGCAGGTTATGGTTCAGGTTTCTTCTCCAGCAAGTGTCTGAGGTGGTAGGGCAGAGGCCCTGTTTTATACTAAATTGTGCCTTTGAAGTGGGGGTGACTTAAAAGAGTGGCTAAGAAGTGCACCAGGTCCCCTTTCAGTTCAATCCTGTCTGCAAGGGTCCCAGTAGGGGGTGTGGCAGTCCTTTGTGTGAGGGCAGGCCCTCCACCCTCCCAGCCCAGGAAGACCCATTCAAAATGCAGATGTATGCAAGTGAGGTTGAGTACCCTGTGTTTGGGGTGTGTCTGAGTGAATGCACAAGGAGCTGTCAACTAAACCTAGCCAGACGTGGATTGTAAGGCACAGAAAGATTTAAGTGCAAAGAAATGCTCAGTTTCTAAAAGTTTGCGCAGCCTTGCATATTTCCCTTCTAGTTGGTTAGTTTAACCGCCAATACTGGCACAGTTTATCTCGATGGCAGAGGTCTTATACCCGGAGAACCGTGTGAGGAGTTTGAGGGAGAGTGATGCTACTTTATTGAATTCTGCTTTTGGGTTACCAGGGGTAGAAATGTCACGAGGGCACAGGTCAATTGCAGATTCCCAGGTACAAAACAAGCAGCACAGCTTGCCTCCTTGTCCATAGGCCTCTTCCGTTAAATTTGTTCTTTAGTAAGGCTTTTCTTTCTGATACAACATGATTGCATGAGTCGAGGACATGTAAAATATCTTCTCTGTCCTCACTGCATTGGCGGCAGGTAGTGTTTGTTGCCTTTCTCAGCCAGGGGGCTGCATTTAGAGCACATGGTTAAAGCCCTAGTCGATGCTAGAAGAATTGCCCCTTTATTTGCCTCGAGAAGCCCTGGCCTAGATGTGGCTGTGGTGCCAGAGAGTGGACAGATAGTGATCATAATGAGCTGAGATTCACTATAAGTGTCATTTCATGGGGAATTTAGAAGCAGGGGGATAAGTCAAAAACCTCTGCGACCCTAGAAAATAATAGGAAGTTGATTAAATGGGCAAAACTGAGTCTGAACAAGGACACCCTAGCTGGTATTTATAATGTTTCAACACCTTTATGACTTAGTTTAATGTTACATCTGATGACTATTCACTATTAATCGACCCCCATGCCACCCTATTTGCATACCTAAAACAGACCTGTACAAAGGACTGTAACGGGAAGAAGACTCTTGAAGAGAGGGGTTCAAGAGATGGTTAGGGCAGCTCAAACCAAATAAAAATGCTTAACTTCTACTTCTAAACAATGATGGGTGAATGATAACTGGTTAGTGCTTATTGAGGCTTCAGTTGCAAAGATCTCAAGACATTTTGGCACATTTTCACCCATGGCTGTCCTAGAGCAAGTATCCTCTCAGAGCTAACAGTTCAACCTTATCAGTGGGTAAAACATTCTTCAATGATTTACCTCTATCCTCATCCAGGTTGGGCAAGGTTGGGGTAGTAGCCCCTGACAAGAATCTGGTACTGTCATTGGGACTAACTCCTCTCCCTTACACACTCTAGGAAACTATGCACGCCATACAGGTCATGCCTCAGGTAAAGCCTCTGGGCCTGATGGGATTCCTGGGTATTTGTACCAATCAGAGCTGTCTGTCTGGGGTCCCTATAAATCAACTTACAAATGAAGAGGTTGCAGGAGGGGTGATACTGGAAACATGAAAAATGCCAAGATCATGCCAGTCCACATAAAGGGAAATAGGAACATCCAAAATAACTATTGTCTGATTAGCTTAATTGATCACCATCATAAGATCTTTGTCATCAGATACTAGAAAGGCTATAGGATTGGACTGATGAAGCCTCAATTCTCTCACCTGTGCAGGTAGGGTTCCGGTCAAGGGTGAGTACTATTGACCAAATCTTTTAGTTTGACCTTATTGTGGCAAAATATCTGAGGCAGGATGGGGACTATTTTTACTTGGCCTTTGTGGACCTAAGAGTGGCATTTGATTTAGTTTTTGAACGGCCTTTGAGGTCCATCTGGGCCAAGAAGGTGATCGATAAAAATCTGTTGGATGTTCTTATACGAATTCATAATAACACTACCGCTCAGGTTAGACAGGGGATGAGTGGAAAAATGATCAGAATGTATCCCAGTGCACCGAGGAGTGCAGCATGAGTGCGTCTCGTGCCAACACTCTTCTCCATATATGTCATCCATATATATCAATGACATTGTTAAAATGCTGAGTGAGTGTGTCCACAATTCCCCCAAGGTAGCTGGCTCTCTCATTCCTGCCTTGCTCTTCGCCGACGACACACTATTGTTGTCACAAACATCAATTGGATTCCAAAATCTTTTAAATACATTTACTGAGTTTGTGACCTTTGTGGTCTAAAGGTCAACACCACTAAAACTAAAATGATGTTTGTTAGGCAGAATAGAGCCTGCAGAGGCAATTTTACTATGAAAGGTGAATCTCTACAGCAGGTAGATCAAGTTGATTATTTGGGATTCAAATTGACAATCATAGAACTTGTAATTCCCACACTGAAGAAAATGAATTGGTGTTGGTACATTCTGCCTCTACAATTTATAATAGAGTTAAGGCAACCACTCTGAAATCCATTTTCGCAGCAGTGGAAATATACAGGGCAAGGGCCAAGGCCGCAGCTCTCTATGGGGCAGACGTATGGGGTCTTTTAATGTTGGAGGCTTGTTTACCAAAGAAAATAATGTTATAAGATCTCTTTTTCCTTGCCCCAGAGTACCCCTATTGCACCCCTATTTTTTGATTTAGGGCTCAAGAGTGAGGGTGATCTGGCTATGCTGAGACATCTCTTAAACTGTGGTCTACAAATGAGTTACACCATTATAGATTGGCCGTGGAAGAAGTTCTGAGTTTGAGTGAAGCCCACATATTTACTTGGTTCAAAATTGTTCAGTACCAGCTCGCTGACGTAGGACTTGGAGATATTTGGACAAATTCCATTTCAATTAGTTCTGATGCCAAGGGTAGAGTTATAACGGTGTTTTGGAAGATGAATGTCCTTGAGTTTCATCGCAAGGCTAAGTCAGGGTGGTGGAGGACTTTCTATCCTGTAAGCCATCCCTGGCAAAAGAACCTTATCTAGATGACATCCAACAACCAATAGCTCATTCACTTTCTGTTAAATGTAGTTTGGGAGCTCTCCTAGTCAACAAGTTTGTATATAAATGGGAATTATATCCACCCACAATGGCAGTATACCAGTTTTGCAACTATGCTAACAAGGACATGGGACATTTCTTATTGTTGTGCCCAAGGTATAAAAAGCTGCGTCAAACTTGGCTTAAATTAAACTCTTTTGTAACAAAGTTGGAGTGAGATTCTTTTGGGAGGCCTACATGATACTGGGCACAGATTAGGTACAGGCTACTGTCTTTGGTGCTGAATGATAAATCAGGAAAAAGGCTGGAATGAGGTTTTAAACTTGATTGTTGTCTGTATCTCCCCAATTGTCCTAACATGATGATTCTTTAAAATTTGTTTCTCCTTTGGATGGTGTCATGAATACTATTTACATTGAAGTTATGTTTTTAATTTTTTATGGCTGTTTTTAATCAATGTCACCTATTTGATGGTATCATATTCTATGCTATTTGTTTTCTTCTATCTTGAGGTTTCTTAACTATGTGATTTATTGTATGTGTTTATGGGCTGTGCCCGAAATAAACCATTTTGAAAGGAATTGGTGGGTAATGTCACTGTTGTGTTTTATTAGAGTAAATTTTGCAATGAGCCTGTGTTGTGCAGACAGGGCCCAAGGAAGCTAGAACATTATCAAATTTTAAAGTATTTCCTAGCGTCCTATATGTTAGTAAATACATGGTTGCCAAATTTATCCTGATGGTGGATCTGTTCACCTGTTTTTCTGGACCACATTGGTGCTCAAGATAAGAATAATTCACTCTAGCAAAGTCAAGTCGAGTTTCTGAATGTTTCCTCTCCATCAGATATCTGTGCATGACATTCATCAGATCTTTGTGGTGAATACATTGCTCGGGACAAACAGTGAGACACAGACTCCATGTTGCTGTGTCTCTGAGTCACTGCATCAGTTTTACCTCAGGTTCTGTGTGTTATGTCACCACCTGACCATCCCTGCACTTATGGTTAGCACAAAGCCACTGGGGCCTTCCCTGTGAGTGCAGAATTCATCCCTGGCATCTTGAGACAGAGTTAGTCGCCCACATCATAAGGTAATGATGTGATGCTTTTGTAGTTGTACGCTCTGCAAATAATGGATGTTTATGATACCAAATAATGAGTAGTTTGGAAGGTCAATGTTCCTAGTCTAGAGTTCTGCTTGTTAGCGACATATTTGCATTGTGTGTCTTTATTTTTATTGTTCTAACAGGCATGACAGTAATGTAAATGCAAAGGCAGAGTTTAAAATTTGGTACCCAACTTTATTCAATGGCACCTCTAACACAAACTGTTTCTGCCCTCTATCTGTAGTACTCTAATGAAACCCCAATGCCAGGTGTAGTCTTTGAATGTGAGTGCTGCAGTAGTACAGACATCTTTTCACTTCAACATACTTGTACACCATGCTGGGTCACTAGAGAGGCCCAGACTTGTAAGGGGCATTCATTAACTAAAATGGAGGTGGGAGGTGAGAAGGAGTAAGAGGTGAAGGGTGGTAAGGAAAGTTTAGCTAAGGAAGGGTGTAGGGGTATGAAGAAAGAGGATGCAGTACTTATACTACCATCCTATTTGTGCGAATAGGAATGGGGAAGGTGGGGTGGCTGGGGGAGTCAGTGGTACCCTTAGAGCCCAATAAATCTTCCCTCCTGTGGACCACTCCTCCGTCCTTAAAATTCAAGGATGTGGGCTAACTCTTTGGTTCTTTTTATCAGTTGGGTGGTGCAGATAATACAGAATTACCTGGGACAAAAATTAGTCCATCTGACATAAAACAGTGCTTTAATTTACCCATGGAACAGGGCAGCTTTGCATGTCATGCTACTGGAAAAATACAGCTTTATTGCTTGAATTCAACAGGCTGTATTTCTGGAAGAAAATGGTTTGTGTTGTCTTCCTAATTCATCTATGGCAAGGATACTGGAATTCCTACACAGATCAGTGACACACTGCTTGATCGCTCTTATCTGTGAAAATGTCAAAAGAATCCATTATACTTTCCACTGTGATCTGGTAGTTATTGCTGAGCATACAGTTGTGAAAGCGTGAGGTTGGAAATACTTTTGCTGATGCAGCTGAACAAGGGAAAGTACAATACGCCACACCTCCGCATGGCTAGTCGTGCATGGCAAGTAGTTATGATGCCTCTAACCAGGAATATAACTCTGTGACCTGGTTTATTTTGTTTTTATCATGACCGTTTGACTCGTTGTCTCACAATATGGTGCTATACCTGAGCATTTACTGCTGTGCCTGGGATTATCTGGCCTTCTGGCTGTTAATTAGCCCACCTGAGTCTGAGCAGTCGAAGCTGTGTCTAGATACTTGAAGCTGTGCATCTGTTGGTGATGTTTGTGCTTTGGTATTGATAACGCGTCCCGACCCAGGTGCTTTACTTACACGGGGGACTCGTTTTAGACACCTTTAGACAAGATAACTATTCCGCATTTCATTCACTAGATTAATAACCTCATCAATATTCACAATAACAAATCAATCAAATTAGTCAATTGTATTAATAAGAATTGAAACACAACATGACCTTTCAGCAATGAATAACCACACAAATTTAGAAAGATTTATGATATTTATTCCCTATTGGTTACACTCTACTAGCAAATTGATTAGCCTCAATACCAGAAAACACATCAACAATGTCACAATATGGCAACTTGAATAAGACTTCATTAAAGCAAAGATCATGAACATTAGAACAAAGCACAACGTCAACATGAATTAACTTTAGCAGAGTGTCATTAGCACTTTATTCAACAAAGCAAAGATTCAGTCATTTGTCTATTTGCATTCGTTTTAGTGAACTCTTTAACTAACTTGAATTAGCATCCGCATGTTGGGCTTCATGCAAAATAATTTAGTAACACAGAGTTAGAAAACATCTAACTATGGTCTCTATCAAAAGAGCAGTTGGTACTTAGAAAGAAAAGGCAAACAGACAATTACAATTTCATCATCATATAGTCACCCTCCGTAATGGGTCAGCATACAGAATCAGTCTTCGTCCTCAGGACAGCAGTCGATCCACCATCAGCCAGGGTAGAACAGCAAAGTCTCGGCAGGATAGGGCAAGTAGGAATACTTCCCTCATAAGGAGGAGAAGTAAATATCGGGCAAGACAAAGTAAGGATGGTTTAAAGTATCAGTAGCAAGGACTAAGTCAGAATATCAGAGCAACACTCAGAGTGTCCCTCTAATGTCTCAGCAAGAGACACGAAATGGTTGAGTAAGAGTGGCAGCAAAAAGGCACTCAATGGCTTATTTCTCCTTGTGACACGTCGTTAAATTGAATTTGCCAGACAAGCCTCTAATTTCCAATTGGTCAGTATTTGGTGCATCATTCTCTCTATCCAATAGTCCGTTGATCACCTCACTAGAATTTTCACCTAAAACAGTTCTCATTAAGTTTATTGGCTCCTGTGATTTACGTCTTCAACAGGTAGAATGTCAGGTAGGAAAAGTTACACTCCTCGCTTCAGTCAGTAGCTCCATTGTCTTTACCAGTTTGGGCGACCTTGCACCTGTTGCGAATTACACTGTTGCATTCAGCAAGAATGTCTCCTTGAGCAAGTCGGGTCTCATGAGAAAGAATTTACTACGGTTACACACACATCTCTAGCTTCTGGAAAAGTACAGTTTTATGTCCTTCAGGAAGACAGCACATTGCACGTTAGAAACACACATTTAATATGGGACCAGGCAGCCAGGCCCAGACCCTTGCTAACTAAGGCCTAATGATTAATTCAACAAAACCTTAACATATAACTCTTAATGCTAAAACAAAATCATACATTAGTACATTAATAATTCATTATTAGTCAATTTCATTACTCATCGTATACATTGGTGGCCACTCCCCGTGGGCACATTTCAAACGGGTGCATTAATATTAGTCTATCACGTTTTCTCTGCAGCTTCATTACACATCATTTTGCAAGCAGTTCATGTAGATTTTGATTTAAAAAAACTACACTCCAACAGTCCCTCCTCTGATGACTCTTCTTAACAAACAAATCCCTTCTTTAACAACCTTGTCATTTCTTAATCTCTTTCATCTCAATTTCTTCCTTTGGTTTTGACTTTTCATATTTTGCTCTGCACAATTTTTCTCTTTTCTTTTCCCCCCTCCTCGCATTACTTTTTGCCAATTTTGCTCTAATCCTTTCGCCAATTTTGCATGATAACCATAGCCCAAATAAACAAGCCAGAATAATCGCTATTCCCTGTATTAATTTTCCCAATATCCCATGCCAAATACTACTAAACCAGCTTCCCACATGAGCAAGTCCCTTTCCAACCTTTTCTCAAACGCCTGGTTCCTTCAATTCCTTCAAATCTGCACTATCTCTTGTTAGGTTAGTAAGCATACTTCTAATCTCATAACTATTGTCAGGTATGTAGGCACAGCAGTGACGCTCATTAAGCATCTTACAGACTCCACCATTTTTCGCTAAAAGAATGTCTAAAGCAAGCCTGTTTTGAAGAGTCATAGCCCTCTCCACAGCAAGTTCAGTAGCCATCAGGAGTATAGCTCCTGTGAAATTTGTCAGCATGTTATCCACAATAGTAGACAACTTCCGAATCTTTATGGAGTTTAAGATAACCACTACTGAAGGAATTATTGCCCCAAATATGTCCCCTACTACACCAGCAGCAGTTTCTCTCTTTTGTCTAGCACAGAGTAATTCAGTCACTTTCGGGAATTTCTTTAAATCTTCTAGCTGGTTTATCTTTGGGAAAACTATTCCCAAATAACATGTCCCATACCATCCCTTTGGAAGACGGTAATAAGCATGAAGTCCACAAATATAATAGACCCCTGGGATCGCTTGATCCATTCCATTTAACATGAATGTCCATTTACTCTGAAACAAAAACACATGCTTACATTCACTCGTTCCCACAAACATATTGTCATAATATGACTTTGGCCGTGTTATGCAAAGCTTACCTACATGGCGCGCATCTAAAGCTAGTTTCCCCTGTTCCCTAATTCCATTGTAACTACCGCTATTGATAAAGGGTCGTTGCTGCAAGCCTTTTTCTAATTTCCCCTTTAAAACCCTTCTTCTATCTTCAGTGTGATCTAAAAAGATTTTCTCTACAGGTGTAAGCAAGCATGTCAAATTATTGCGGTGTGCATAAGATGTACTAATTGTTACTCTAGGTTCAAAGAACACTTTAATCAGCTTTATGGCATAATATTTAGCTACACTATTCAAATCTTCTATGATAGGCACATAAGAGTACACCAAGTCATGGTTGGAGTAAAAATATTGCATTTCTTCTTGGTTATAGAAACGTGTTAGTAGCAAACTACAACTTATCACGTAGGTTAGTGGCAGACTATGATAGGTAACTCCCTCCTGCACAGAAACAGGAATTTGTGTGCACACATAACAAGCTTTCGCATCCGTAGGATCAACATGCTTACTCATCAAGCGATAGAAAACATTAGTAGACAGTTCTCCTTTTGTGTTAGTTTCCACATGCAAATACTTCATATCTTGCTCAAACCTCTCCCAAGGTGTTAGTGTAGCAGTCTCAGGAATAGTAGCATTGTTAGCTTCATTCTCATCCACCAATCGCATTTCCACAAACAAAGCTATAATGAATATCACACATACAACACCCAAGGCAACCCCCAAATATTTAAATCGCTTACTCCCCTCACGATCATCTCCTGTACTAGGCATGATCTGTAAAGAATCAGAAAGTAAAGTGCTATAAGTGTAAACAACAATCAACTAAGGTGGATAAAAAGCTCTTTTTTTTTCTCTCTGCAAAGCTAGGCAAAGTCCTTCTTCAGCAAATATTTACAGCTTTCTCATTCACTCCCAGGATCCTTGTCAACTCAGGTTGGCAGCTTGTCACAATCGGTTTTCAAAAGTCTATTCAGGTTAACAGTGTCACATCCGGTAATCTTATCAGTCTCTTTTCTCAGGTTTCTTTAACTCAGTTTCAGCTTAACACAGTCTCTTTTCCTTGTGGCCGAACTCAGGTACCATAGTGTTGACCTGGGACTTCTCGATCAAAACAGAACGCCAAGAACTCTTGTTGCCAACCAGCTGATGTTGCATAAGCCCAATCAGGACCTACGTATCTTCTGTTTGCTACTCTCTTTCTTTTCACCTTGTAATTCTCCTTCGCTCAGGTCTTCTTTCCTTGTGGTGTCGACCTCTTCCTCTATTGTTTCATCAACAACCACTTTCCTTTTAGCACCTGCGATTCTGGCCACTTGTCTCCTTTCAGTGTCCCTTTATTGTTTGGCTTTCCTGGTTGCTGTTCAACACCCTCCTCTTGTGGTATGGTGTTCTCTCTTGCTGGACCTGCAAGCAGCTCAGGAGGAGTCTGGACACTCTGACTTCCTTCTGCCTCAAATCCCTCGCCTTCTGGGTCTGTCAGGGGTTCAACTTCAAACCCTTATCCGTCCGCTTCTGGGAGAACCTCTCTCTGGGTCGGTCCTCCTGGTGCCTCAGTTGAGATAGGCTCACTGTCACCCCTCTGGGTCTCGGTTGCTGTTTGAGTGACCAAGCCACCCTCAACGGGCTCTCCTATTGCCTCAGTTCCCCTTTGATTACTCTCCGGCCCTGAGACTTCCTTTTCTGTGGCTGTTATTTTCGACAACTCAATTTCCTCATCAGTTGGACACGTCACCTTCTTTGTGTGACTGGCATGGATCCAATTTGGAATTCCCGCACATTTCACAGCAGTAGTAGTTGTCAGTATCACTTGATATGGCCCATTCCAATGTGGCTCCAAACATGACTTCCTCATGTGTTTCTTGACAACAACCAGGTCACCAGCTTTCAGGTTGTGACCTGGATCATTTATCGGTGGCAATGTGGTTGCTTCCACCTGGTGAGAGAAAGAGCGGACCACGTCAGCCAAACCCTTGCAGTAGTACAACACCATATCATCCGTGATATTCACAAGAGCATTTGCAGGCACTGCGGGCAATCTCATAGCCCGGCCCATGAGAATTTCATGAGGAGACAGTCCTGTTTTCTTGTTGGGTGTATTTCTCATTGACATTAGCACTAAGGGCAATGCATCAGACCATTTCAAATTTGTAGCTGCACACATTTTTGCCATTCAAGACTTCAGAGTACCATTGATTTGCTCCACTAGCCCGGATGCTTCTGTGCGGTAGCTACAATGCAACTTCTGCTCAATGTTTAATGCTGCACACAAGAGCTTAACCACCTCATTGTCGAAGTGACTTCCTCTATCTGATTGTAAAGAGATCGGAAACCCGAAACGTGGTATCAATTCCCTAAGCCGCAACTTCGCTACTGTGAGGCTGTCATTCCTACGTGTGGGGTAAGCTTCAATCGAGTGACTAAAGATACACACAATCACCAACATGTGTCTCAGACATCCACACACAGGCATTTCAATAAAATCCAACTGCATTCTGCTAAATGGACCTCCAGCTCTCCCAATGTGGCTCAAATTTACCACTGCCCCTTTCCCCGTATTCATCTGCTGACAGATGATGCACCGGTGACAAATCACTTCTGCGACTTGTCTGAATTTTGAATTGAACCAATCAATTTTGAACAACCTGATCATGGCGTCTCTCCCAATATGTGCTTGCCATGGTAGAACCTTGCAAACGGAGACAAAAGGCTATTTGGCAAAACCATTTTCCCCTTGTCTGAAACCCACAAATCATCTGGCCTTTGTACACATTGCATCTTGAGCCAAGAGCGTTTCTCCTCCCTGCTGGCACGACCTTGCAACAATTTTAATTCCTCCAGAGTGTCAACCACCCTTAATGCGTAACCTTCACATGTCTCGTTTTCTGTTTCAGGTAACAATTCCCCCTGATACTTGAACGATATTCAGTTCAAGGCACAAAACCTTGTGACCTGATCTGCATATCCATTTCCCATTGACACAAAATCTTGTGATTTCACGTGGGCGCTGCATTTTACCACGGCAATTTCAAGAGTTAACTGAATCGCGTGCAACAACTCCTTAATTCTTTTGCCATTTTTCACTGGAGAACCAGACAAGGTAATGAAACCCCTCTGGGACCATAGCTGGCCAAAATCGTGGACAATTCCAAATCCATATCTGCTATCGGTATAGATAGTCACTTTCAACTTGTCAGGGGCATGGCATGCCCTAGTAAGATCAACCAATTCAGCCACTTGAGCAGAGTATATTCTTTCAAGCCAAGATGCTTCTAGGATACCAGTGATTGTACACACAGCGTATCCGGCTCTCAGTATTCCTACTGAGTCTATCAAGCACGAGCCATCAACAAAAATAATGTAATCATTCTCTTCCAATTGGGTATCTTTAATGTCAGGTCTTGGTTTGGTGTACAGTTCTGTTACCTCAAGACAGTCATGTTCTACCTCCTCAGCAGCATCAACCTCTGCATTCTCATTTGGAAGCAAAGTTGCCAGGTTTAATACAGTACATTGTTTTAGTGACACATTTGGTGACCCCAATATAATTGTTTCATACTTTGTTAATCTGGCATTTGTCATGTGCTGAGTTTTGGTTCGGATCAGCAAAATTTTGACTGAATGTGGGACCATAACCGTTAACGGGTGTCCCATCACTATGCGAGGCTTTGACCAACTGCTGTAACTGCACGCAAACAACCTGGTAAGGCGGCTGCGACTGGTTCCAAAGTAGCTGAAAAATATGCTACTGGTCGGTTTGCACTTCCATGGACCTCTGTCAGGACAGACAAAGAACAAGCATCACGTTTATGACAAAACAAGACAAATGACTTGTGTAATCAGGCATACCTAAAGCTGGAGCCCTGTACATGCACTCCCTCAGCTCAATGAACGCCCTCATCTCTTTCTCGGACATAGTTAGAGTATCTGGGCCATCCTTAACCTCCTTAACTGTCAGTCTCACCAAGGGCTTGGAGATAACTGAGAAATTCGGGATACACTGACGACAGTGCCCACCATTCCCAGAAACATCCTAACATCTCTCTGAGATGTCAGGGGATTCATCTGCAATTATGGCAGTCATTCTTTCCTTGGATATTTTCCTCGACCCCTTCTCAATCAAATGGCCTAGATATTTCACCTCTTTCTGACAGTACTGCAGCTTCTTTGGGGACACCTTATGCCCATTCTTTCCCAAGTGGTTCAATAGGGCAATAGTATCGTACTTGCAGTCATCTCTTGTTTTGGAAGCAATCAACAGATCGTCAATGTGCTGCACTAGAGTCGATTGGAAAGGTAGTTCCAATGACTCCAAATCCTTCTTCAAAATTTGATTGAAGATAGATGGTGACTCCGAAAACCCCTGACGGATTCGACACCAACTGTAAACCTTGTCCAGGAATTTAAAACTGAAAATAAATTGGCTGTCCTCATGAAGAGGCACGGAAAAGAACGCTTGGGAAAAATCGACAACTGAGAACCATTCTGCGTTATATGGAACTTGAAACATAATCACATATGGATTTGGCACTATTGGGCAACACTTCACCACTATGTCATTAATCTTTCTTAAGTCTTGAACAATTCGAACTTTCCCACAGTGCTTTCTCAGACCCATTATAGGTGAGTTACATGGGCTGCTCATCACTTCTTTCACCCCCTGCTTCACAAAGTCTGCAATTATCTGCCTCACCTGTATGAGGACATCCTATGCCATGTGGTACTGCAGTACCTGGGGAAACACGGCATTTGGCTTTACATCGATTTTGACAGGTTCTACTCCTTTTATCAATCCCACTTCCTTTCTTGTCAAGTCCAACACTTTCTCTGTGACTGTCCCCAGCAGGTCTGCGGGTAAATCAATCATTGTGAACATCGGGAAGAAGCTTATCAAGGGGTACTCTTCATCTGTGGTCTCTGTTTCTGGCTCTGAGATCTGACCATCATCCCCCTCATCATCACTGTTTGTCTGCACCTCAATTCCCTCATTGGAACAGGTGATAGAACACCTGGTCTTACACAGTAAGTCTCTTCCCAGTAGGGACACAGGACTTGAATCACAGACTACAAACCTGTGCAATCCCTGAAAGGTACCAATCTTGACTTGAACCAGATCTGTGATCGGGTTGGTCAGGAGCTGGTTTGCTACTCCCACTACCTTTATTGAACGTCCTGAAATGGGCAGCTTCGGTACCTCTGCACTTCTGACTGTAGAGCGTGTAGCCCCTGTGTCAACCAAAAATGAGACCTTGTGACCCATCACCTTCCCTTGCACATAGGGTCCCCTCTGATCTACTTCAAGGGACGCTGCAAGCCTGCACTCCTCACTATCCGAACTGTCATCCGACCATTCATCGTTTATTCCATTCTCACCACACAATGGGAACTGTCGTACTGTGTTATTTTGACACATTCCTTGACTTGTGACCTGTTGAGGAAGCATCACCTGTTGCTGTCCCATTGGCGCTAAGGGCAACTGCATTTGCTGTCTAGGTACCACTGGAATCTGCTGTTGCACTTGCTGCATCTGTACCGGTTGCATACGTGGAATCTGCACTTGTTGCATGGGTTGGAGACCATGCATCTGAACCATGTTATTCTGAAAATTTGGATTAGGACGCCTCATTCTTGGTCCTTTAACATTTTGGAATACATTAACATCATTGCTTTGCTGAACAACACCCTCCTGCACCATCATCGGACATTCCCGCTTCCAGTGTCCCACGCCCCCACACGCATGGCATGGCAACACCTTCTTCATCCCTTGTACATCGTTCTGAACCACTACTGAATTCAAATCTGGACCACAGTGCACAAAACCTCCTCGACCTCTGCCTCTCATTTGCGTCTGAAACATTCTATCTGTTGTACTCCATTTCCCTGTATCCTTGCTTGCGCTGCCTTAATTTGCATCACCATCACCTTCTCTTTCAGCTTTCTCTGCTTCATCTCAATCTCGTCACTACAGTATTTTGTATACTGTAACACCTCATCAATTGGCTTCGCTTGCCAGCACATGAAATGATTCTTAATCATCTGGCTAATCTCTGGTCTTAGCCCTTCAACGAACCTGAACACAAGGTGATTCATATCTTTCGGCTCTATGACCTCTGTACCACTGTAGTGTTTGAATGCCTTCAACAACCTCTCATAGTAAGCATGTATCGACTCTTTGCCTTCCTGTGCCGTTCGATCAATCTTTTGCCAATCAATATTTTGTGGCGACACTTTCTGCTTCAAAAACTCAATCACCTTAAAGCAGTACCTCATCACCTCAGGTGACGGAGCTCCTGTTACTCTGTCCCTTGCTGGTTCTTCCGTCGGCCAATCCACACTTCTCTTGCACACAAGCCACAAATCAGCTGGAACTATGATCTCAAACAATGTATTCAAGTCTTCCCAAAGACACTTCGCAAGCTTCACAAATCTGTCTGCCTGCTGGTACCAATCTATTGGCTTTTCCCTCAGCCTGGGGAAGTCATTTGTGAAGGACAAAATGTCACCTCTAGACCACGGTACATGGACAAGAATACCTCCAGCCGTCTCTCTCATGGGTAGCATTTTTATTGTACCGGTGTCCGGCGCCGGTTTTGCCTGCTGCTGCGCCAAGTAGTCACGTTTCCTTTTATCTCTCTTCTTTGCATATCTGCCTTCCCACTTCTCTAAAGCTCCCCTAACCTGCGCATTCTGTAGTATCTCCTTAAGGTGTGCCTTCATTCCAGTAGATCTCATGTGATCAAAATCTTTAGGCTCAAAGTCTAATCTGTAACTCCTTTTCAGGTGCTTGGTATTGTCTAAGTCTATGCCATATTTATCTGCTAGGTTTGCCAACCTTTGGTGCACCTTGCTCACTTCTTTAGTTATTTTCAGGCACAGATTTCTCAATTCTACTTCAGTGTATGACTCTAGCCTGTTCACTCCCCTGCTCCCTTCAAATAACTCAGCTGCTTCCATGCCCAATCGCACAAAATTTAGGTACTCTTCCCTTTCCGACCGCCCTGCTATCGCAGGGGTAGTCTCTGGTGAAATCAGCTTGTCTAACCATTCATTCAATTGTTGCGCAATTAAACCTTGCAACAAGATTTTTCCAGCCTGTATAGTTGGTGTTTGTGACACATTCACACCTGGGATCTGCGGAGTCAGTAATCCCAACCCTGAGTGTCTCACGGCATCTGGAGGAACCCCTATCGGACTGAAGTCTAATTGAGACCTCGATCTTTCTACCATCTGTTCCACTGGGGTCATCCCTTGGGAGCTCCCTATGAACCCTCCTCTTGTCATGTCCTGGGCCATTACCCCCTGATCACACACGCAAGGCTTGTCCTGCACATTTAGTGGTACTGGTGGGCCAACTGCAATAGGTAAGGATATGGCGGCTGGTGTTGGCTTGTTCCCCACAACCTGTGGAACACTGGCCCCCATATTCTGATTCATTATCCGTGCCATAGCTATCTACGGCACTGTGACCGAAGTGTAACTCGAAACCATCTGTGGCTGTGGCTGGGGCAGTAAAAGCGGAGTTGGCTCAATCTGCACCAACTTTGATCTCGCATATGCCTGGTCAGGCGGCACCATCAAGTTCGTAGTGGTTTCTAATGTTGGGACATCAGGGTAGAGCCTCTGAACCGGTGGTGGCTGCAACTGCGTCTGCATCTCTGGAGCAGTGGACACACTGACACTATTCTGTACTGGAGCTGGTGTTGCGACTGCATTTACCTGTGCTACATTCACTGTTCCCTGGTTCTGTGTTGAATTTACAGGACCCGCACTAGTACTTGGTCTATTGTCATCCATGGCATATGGCGGTGGACGATCATGTAACAACTGATTAAGGAACTAATCATCATCTGAGTCATCTGCATCTGCCCAAGACTTGATATTCTCTTTTCCTTTACTAGAGCCCTTGTCTGTTTTGCAAGGGGCCTTTCTTCCCTGCGTGTCGGCTTCTTGAGTTATTGCCAGAAACATCCTAACTCCGTCTATTATTTCCCTTCTCCACATCCTGTGCTCACTATCCCATCTAGCCTCTGCTAGTGTATTTTCTGCTTTCCTCATCCTCCTCTCAAACTTCTGTTGCCTCTGTCGCATGGCCATTAATTCCCAAATCACTAGCGCCTCAAACTGGGCTGGCCTCGGAGGCGGCTTTTGCTCATTTAACACCTTCCGCAAATTCCCTAGGATCCCTATGTTAAACAACCCATTCTCTGGAAAGGCCAAACACCCATCTTTCTCTGTTAATTTGCACCATTGCTTTAGCCAAAGTCATGGCGCGACTCCCTTCTCCTCCATTACGGCATAAGCCGGAGTATCCTCAGGCGGTGTAGGCTCCCCTACACTCGCGGTAATGTACACATCTCCCCACAAAGCGCTCTTTAAAGCCTTGAAGAACTTCATTTTTGCATCTTTTATTTTGTTTATGACTGAATCAAGAAGTGACTTTAATTCCCAGAACACCCTTTGCCTACCTTCTCAACCAATTGCCTCTCACAGACGGCTGCCAGTCCGTGTGCGACCCTTCTCACTAACCGACCTATCCCAGCGCGGCTCCAATGACGTCACACTCACACACACTGCAGCTGACAAAGTCTTGCGCCTTGTCTCCTTCACTCTCGATTCACACAAAACTAATGCAATATATTGCGAGCACTAACAAAACTCAAATTTGCCGGTTTACTACAGGAAGGGTAACACAATCGCTTCAGAACTTTACAGAGATTTCACTTTAAGCCTCAGCCGCTACTCTCTCCTTCTCAGATCCCGCAATCGCAAGCAGAATTCGACCCGCAAATTCTACTCTTGACTTGTCAATGGTTCATCCTAGTGCACTTTAGAACTTACCAAATCTCCATCGAAGTCTTCATTCACACACTTTGACTCAAACCCGACTCGTCAACCACACCCGATTGACATATTAAACTGCACAAATTACACACAAACCAAGTGTCTCATACACTTATCAATACACTCCGGAGTCTTAGACCACGCAGGGTCTGTACATCACCAACAACCACGTTGACAATTTTGAGCACAAAGCACCAAACTCACATGAAGTTCGCCAACGTCCCTACTCTCATACCGCGGAGTACGCACACTCCTACTAAAACATCACCTGGCCTAAAATTCTCACAAACCTCACAATTCATCTGAGGTATGCATAAGCTGTGCAAGCGCAAATCCTACTTCACTCACAGCATCACTAGAATGCTGAGAACATACCCAACTCACTTTGGCAAGCTCCGGGGTCCTGGGAAAGTCATTTGGGACTTAGGGGAACATCATCTCTCCAAATTGCATTATTTCAAAAACAATTCTAAAACAATGGACCCTCGTCTTAGGGCCCCAAGGGCCGAAACCGTCCTCTGCTACCAGAACTGATAACGCGTCTTGACCTAAGTGCTTTACTTACACAGGGACTCATTTCAGGCCAATGAACCTTTTGACCCTGATTGTAGACACCTTTAGACGAGATAACTATTCCGCATTTCAATCACTAGATCAATAACCTCATCAATATTCACAATAACAAATCAATCAAATTAGTTAATTACATTAATAAGAATTGAAACACAACATGACCTTTCAGCCATGAATAACTACACAAATTTAGTAAGATTTATGATATTTATTCCCTATTGGTTACACTCTACTAGCAAATTGATTAGTCTCAATACCAGAAAACACATCAACAATGTCACAATATGGCAACTTGAATAAGACTTCATTAAAGCAAAGATCATGAACATTAGAACAAAGCACGACGTCAACATGAATTAACTTTAGCAGAGTATCATTAGCACTTTATTCAACAAAGCAAAGATTCAGTCGTTTGTCTATTTGCATTCGTTTTAGTGAACTCTTTAACTAACGTCGAATTGGTATCCACATGTTGGGCTTCATGCAAAACAATTTAGTGACACAAATTTAGAAAACATCTAACTATGGTCTCTATCAAAAGAGCAGTTGGTACCTAGAAAAAAAGGCAAACAGGCAATTACAATTTCATCATCATATAGTTACCCTCTGTAATGGGTCAGCATACAGAATCAGTCTTCGTCTTCAGGACAGCAGTCGATCCACCATCAGCCAGGATAGAATAGCAAAGTCTCGGCAGGATAGGGTAAGTAGGAATACTTCCCTCATAAGGAGGAGAAGTAAATATCGGGCAAGACAAAGTGAGGATGGTTTAAAGTATCAGTAGCAAGGACTAAGTCAGAATATCAGAGCAACACTAAGAGTGTCTCTCTAATGTCTCAGTAAGAGACACAAAATGGTTGAGTAGGATAAAGGCACGCAATGGCTTATTTCTCCTTGTGACACGCCGTTAAATTGAATTTGCCTGACAAGTCTCTAATTTCCAATTGGTCAGTATTTGGTGCATCATTCTCTCTATCCAATAGTCCGTTGATCACCTCACTAGAATTTTCACCTAAAACAGTTCTCATGCAGTTTATTGGCTCCTGTGATTTACGTCTTCAATGGGTAAAATGTCAGGTAGGAAAAGTTACACTCCTCGCTTCAGTCAGTAGCTCCATTGTCTTTACCAGTTTGGGTGACCTTGTACCTGTTGTGAATTACACTGTTGCGTTCAGCAAGAATGTCTCCTTGAGAAAGTCAAGTCTCATGAGAAAGAATTTACTACGGTTACACACACATCTCTAGCTTTTGGAAAAGTACAGTTTTATGTCCTTCAGGAAGACAGCACATTGCACATAGAGAAAAACATTAGAAAAACACATTTAATAGGCCCAGACCCTTGCTAACTAAGGCCTAATGATTAATTCAACAAAACCTTAACATATAACTCTTAATGCTAAAACAGAATCATTCATTAGTACATCAATAATTCATTATTAGTCAATTTCATTAATCATCATATACATTGGTGGCCACTCCCCTTGGGCACATTTCAAACATGTGCATTCATATTAGTCTATCATGTTTTCTTTGCAGCTTCATTACACATCATTTTGCAAGCAGTTCACATAGATTTTGATTTTAAAAAACTACAATCCAACAGTATGCTTACTGTATCATGGATAATTGAGCTATTCTTGGAGAATCTGATGGTTGTTTCCTGGAACTTTATTTAGAATTATACCTGTGGATTTAGTTCTGTGCCTTAGTATTTGGTACTGTACATTACATAACATAACATGCATTTGTAAAACACATGTTCACCTTTTGCGCATCTCTCACTGAGAGTCATGGAATATCACTTCCTGTGATATACCCACGGTCAACATTAACGTAACAACTTCCTGTAAGATCATCTGGAGTCAAATCACCTGGACTGTCACTTACGCTATGTCTGGCATTTGCGTAAATTTAAGTCCATTGGGGAATGGGAATGAAAAAAAATAGAATTGTGAAATTTATCAATCTTAATTGTGTCTACTGTGAAAAAATACTCAGTTACATTTATGTGTCTGTCTATGAGCTTGATGGATTGCAGTGTGGAGGCAGAGGCTTGGGGGTATGCACAAGCTACTGGCTGACGCTGGGGAAAGCAGGTTACACCTAAAAAAAACAAGGAAATACTACAAAAGTGGAAAGTGTGGCTGGTCCTTCTAGTCTACTGTGTTTCTGGGTCAGTAAAACCTGCTATGACTTCCATCCAAAGCTCTGCCAGGGTTTTTGTGGGAAGACCTCTGTATTGTTCGAGGCGTAACTTGGCTCCCTTAGCCAGCACCCGCCTCTCAATGTCTGCCTTCCACCTACTATGTTGTGGGCCATCTGGGGATTTTTCAAGGTAGTGTGATGTCCCTGCCGGACACCCCCAGGGCCAGTTCTAGGAACCTGTTGCCAGCTTTCCTCGCAGCCTTTATTCTATAACAGAGCATTAAAGATTACTTTAAATTTTGTTTTTATCTTGCCACATTTGCTCTGTACTCAAAAACAGAGGTCAAATGTCAGTCTAGTCTTCTGACAAATTGCTGCTTATTCTTTTAAAATGGAGATTTTTTCAAAAATAATTATTCATCCTACTGCAAAGTGCAAGGATTTTGTAAACTGAAATATGCAACAATCTTGCTGGTGTGAAGGGAAAGGCTGTAGGATTTTGAAGTTTTTCTAAGAAAACAAAATTTAAATACCTACAAATTGTACAAATATAATACATTAAATAATATTGGGAAAGCACACATGAAACACTTTTTTCTATTTTTTGAAGTGTGATTAACAAATCAAGACACCTTCCCTGGTGATACACAAATGCAAACATTTGCTAAAACTCAATTTCCACACATTATCCTATGTGCGCTATATAGTTTTAGCAGTAAAACTGCATGTCTGTGGAATTGAGGTGGTCATTTCGATTGAAATATACTCTCTGTAAATTATAGTGTACTGCAATACCATGCTATAGTAATATATTTGTGACAGTGTGCTCCTTAATGAAGACCAAGGTACATAGTACACCCTTACCACTCTCCTGCAGAACCGGAGTGGCACATTTGCAGCACTTGTTGTTCGTGTGATGCTTATATTGTTCACAAGTCCTGAGTTCAGTGATGTAGTATTAATGGTAGCTCCCCCACTCTGACAATTGTTCCAGCACCTCTGAAAACGCATCACAGATATGTTTATATAGCGGTTTAATCACATAAACTGGCGTCGACTGCGATGATATTTTACTTCCCAATCCGCAAGAGGCTGTTTACTCAAAAACTTGTTAATCTAGGTTCGTAACACCTAAAAGTCTGCTCTCACACTTAAAGAAACATATCTTCAATTAGAAATAACTGGCAGCTTGATTCATATTGTGACCCCAATTTTGGTATTTCTGCTCCATTACACTTTCCAAAAGGCATCAGTGTACCTTTTTGTTTTTTGTGCTAGGTGTACACAGGAGCGGGGGCAGGGTTAAATCCTATAAGAGAACAGACATCTCAAGCCTCACACCATTGTTGAACTTTAAGGTTAGGTGTAAGGGAGTGATTCTGTGGCTATGTGTACAGTGTATCCTAAAAACTCTCTGTAACAAGTCTGCGTGAGATTGGACTAAGTCAACTGGTATGCTCAATATAAAAGAAATTTAGAGAAAGCTGGGATCCCACATATTAAGCTGTTTATTGGCATTTAAAGAAACAGCCACTACAATGAGGACAACAGTCAATGCTAGCCATTTGTACTTGTGCAGGTCCTGGTTCACCGATATAAACCAAAGGAGAACAGTAACCTTAAAAGATTTGATGAAGACAGCCCTGGATGAAAACACAAGTTCAGCAAGAATAGATGATTCTGCCTTTAAGAAGAACACTAACTTCATAAAATTAGATGAGGACCACCATGAAAGAGAACACCAACCTCATAAGGTTAGATGAGGACTGTGCTGAAAGAACACACCAATCTCACAAGATTAGAAGAGGTGTCAAAATGCACTGTGCACCCAAAGTAAATATACTAGAGAGAAACAGGAGGCATGTTGCTGACTTACATAAACTACAAACAGATATTGTCACATCAGATACTTTGCTTTGAGTTTCAGAAGGGAATCTGCGAGAAGGGGAGAGGGTTAAACACCATACCAACTGTACTACATGTTTCTCACACTCATGGCACTGGTGACACCATCATCCCTCTGTGCCATTCAACCCATCACATTTTTTTGTGTAACACACGGCATTCATAAGGTGGTGCCCAAGTACTCTTTGCTGAAACTGTAGAAACTTACAGCCACGTCTCCAAATTTCCAGAATATCACAATTCACATTCATACTGTTGTGTTGTGTTAGGTTATATTGTGTTGTGTTTGTTATGTTATTTTGTAGAGCATGCTACTGCCCAGAGAAGGGAAATGGGTTCCCTTGCTCTACACTGTTGAGTGAAGGAGGGAAGCAGACACATCACAGAGGAAAACAGCCAAGTGTTCTTATGTCCTGCATAATATGACATGACCACTCCTCCCCTTCTAAGAAGAGAAAGAGAAATCAATCCATCACTGGTGCAGTACGATATACTCAGGCACACTCCTCATCACTCATTTCAGGCCAGCACATCGGGCATGTACTTCATCATGGACTGAGAGGATAGAAAAGCTTTCTCATTCCATGCCAATCAATTTGATAGGCCTATCAGTGAACCAAAGCATTCCTTCAGGCGAACCTTCAAACCTGTGGATCGTTAAATCTAACATATTTGTGGTCTAAAGCTGGAGCTAACACACCTCACCGGTTATACTTCGGAACAACGCATGCTGGAACCACGCATGCCTGAACAACGAGCTCGTTGTTACCACAAATGCCTTTACCACGAATGCCTTAACAACGATTTTTCATTGTAAAGGCATTCCTGGTAAAGACATTAGTGTATGGCATGCATGGTTCCAGCATGCGTCCCACCTGGCCCCCCACCCCTAAGAATTACCATGACCCCCCCAACCCCAAAATTACCACAACCCCTCACCCTGCCTCTAAAACCTAAAACCACCCCAACCCCCTCCCCTAAAACCTAAAGCACCCCACCCCTAAAACCTAAACCCTGACCCCCCCTCCCCGCCTCTAAACCTTAATCACTCCAAACCCCCCGCCCTACCCCAAAAACTAAGAATACCCCGACTCCCCGCCCCTAAAACTAAAAATGCCCCAACTCCCCACCCCTGCCCCTAAACCACCCCGACCCCGACCCCCACCCCCTGAAACTAAAAATACCCCGACCCCCTGCCCTTAAATTCATCCCCAGTCCCAGGCCAACTTACCTCCTCCTTGATTGCGTCGTCCTCCTTAGCCGACTCCCTTCTTCTGTGCCTTAACCACGCACGTACATGGTTCAGCACATGCGTGGTTAAGGCCCTGAAAAAGGAAGTTGTGGAAAATAAAAGCGTGGTTCCGCTTTCATTTTCCACAACTTTGTTGTTCAGGAGTCGTTGTTCGGCGTGCTTCCCCACCTCACCCATTTAATTCACCCACTAGCACAGAACAAAACTATTGGAAAGGATATAAAAACCAAGATCTCAAACAGTCTCTAGATCCTATGAGAAGGATGATGAAAGTGTGTGTGCATTATAATGCAAAATACTGATTTTCAATATCGAACCTTCTTGTCATTGAGAAATTTAAAACCTACACCCACTGCTTGGGTCCTAATTCCATGGAACTTCCGGACTCAAGGCAAAGAGGGTCTTCCATCATTGCATCACCCGTGCCTGATTGGAAAGCTGGTTGCAGGTATTGCGTGAACTACCAACCAGTGCATTAGTAGGGTGCTTCGAATTCCTGCCCAGTTCAGAATCAGACTCTTATGAAAAAAACAATATAAAGGGACAACATGTAGTTAAATAAAATGAGCAAAATAAAACCAGTGTTATGTTGAGATAGGGGCAATCATCCTCTTACACCATAGGGCAAGACGTCTTACTGGTTGATTGCTCCACAATTGCCAGAATAAGTTCCAACCAGATCCTGCCCCTATTAGTTTTATCCATGAATTGTGGTCTATCTGAGGAAATGACACACACTAATGAGTATCCCCACCCAACGGATATTTCTGATAGGATCAGACATTCCAATGTGTCTTCATCTGCATTGGAAACAGATATGTTTATTTTGTTTGACCCTAACCCACTCTAGCAGTGGCATGCTTCATCACCAGGTCTTATCCTGGTCCCTAAAAACCAGGATGGGTCATATTCCAGGGATCACTTTAGATAAATGTAGAAGCCGGGGTCTTGTTTAGAGAGTAAATATATCTTGAAAATCCCAGGTATCCTTTTATTGTTGGTTGCACAGGTATGATTAAAAGCCTAATATGGGAGTAAAAATGGAGGATAATGACACTATTACCCTGTAATTTTGTTGACAAGTTTCAGCCCATAAAAAGATGGTCACCTAGGATCCAGTGCTTTGATGAGGACAAAAAAGCATCCTGTGGTCTTGTTAATTGTCTACCACTTAATTTAAAGAGGCGAGACAAACATCCACTTTCCAACATACGTCGCCGTGGCTACCAGCCACCCACCCGCATTATGACCCTCGACGGAATCCCGCCAGAAGGCTGGCAGAATACCGCAGACGGTCATGGCGGTGCACGGCTGAAACGTGGCACTGCTGTCAGCAGCAGCTCCACGCCAGCAAAACACCGCCACCCGTATCATGAGCGATGGTACGGCCTGGCGGTGTTTTGCTGGTGGATGCTGCTGCTGACAGCAGCGCCGCATCCCGTCTCCTGCCAGGGGACCCCCTGCAAGCAGGTAAGTCGAGTTCTCCGACAGGAGAGGGGGATGGGGGTGTTGTGTGTTTGTGTGGGAGTGTTGTGTGCGTGTGTGGGGGTGTTGTGTGTGGGGGGGTGTCTGTTTGTGACTGCATATAATGCAAGTGTGAGTCGCCTTGAATGAGTGCGTGAATGCCTGCATGTTAGTGTACGTGTATGTTGTGTGTTGTGAATGCATGTGTGCGACAAAGTATGTTGGTGTATGTTGCGGTGTTTGGGTATGTATGTGTGCATGCGTGGGTGGATGTGGGTATGCGTGTGTGTATGTGTGGTGTGGAAATGTGCAGGGGCAGGCGAGAGAGGGAGAGGATGGAGGAGGACTCTGGGGAGGGGGATGGGGAGGGGGCAGGAGAGACCCCTATCAGTGCCAGGGAAAGAATTCCCTGGCACTGATAGTGCCTACCGCCATGGTTTTCGTGGTGGTACTCTAGCCACAAAAAACATGGCAGGCGGGGTCATAATCCAGAGGGTGGGATTGTGACGGCCGCCGGGCAGGAGACTGAAGTCTCCAGCCCAGCGGCCATTACCACCCTGTGGGACGGAGTGGTACATTGATGGTTTGGCTCGGGCCAAACCACCAATGTCATAATTTGGGAAAAGGTACTGCCAGCCTGTTGGCAGTACCTTTCCCCAAATTACCGCCGACCGCCAGGGTCATAATGAGGGCCTAAATCTGATTCCGTACTCGGGATCCATTGTATGCAACATGGAAGGAGGAGGGGACATTCCCCTGTAGTCACACAGTCGTCACTGGGTTTCTGTAATTAGGTATCTGAGGAAATGACCAGGCATGCCAGAAGTTTTTAGTTGGCCCAGACCAAAATTTTATGTTGGGCTTATATAGTATGAGCACCTGTTTCCATGTTAAAAAAATATTCTCCATGAAAAAAAGAAAACAAGACATCTTCATTATCTAGTCGTACAGTATGTGTTAGCTGCCTTATCATTAATAAACAGGGCAGGGTTGCTTCAACTTTTATAAACAAACTTTGTTTAAGGATTGAGGAACCTTTGCTAGAAGACTTTTGCTGCATCGCTCGTGAACCACTGTGGGTCCTAAAGTGCACTTATTTCAAAAACAACATTACAAATGCATAGGCACAATCTTTGAAGAAAAATAATTTATTTCTTCATTAAACATTGTTGTTTCTCAAAATCAGCTGACAAGTGTGTTGTGACAAACTAGCCACTTCCTCAGGACTGCACAAAAAATGATCAAAACATATGAATCCATTGAAAAATAGTGTTTTAACTTCCAAAGTCTATTATACATACTTGACATAATGTGTCCCTCGTGTTATAATGGTGTTTACAGTACTTTACTATGGCAAGTTCAATTTTCTATAAATTTAAATGCGCACACTTGGAATATGGCCAGAATTGGCAGCATTGGGTAAACCACAAGCGTCAGCTGATTTCAAGCAAAGATAATGTTAATGGTGAAATAAAGAACTAATTTTATTTAAAAATGGTGCCCCTGAATTTGTAATGCAGTTCTATGAATACACCCTTCAGCCCAAGCATGGGGCTTATGAAAAAGCAACTTGGGGGGAAATAATGCTCCCTCAACTCCCTGCCTACTCAGACAACGCTGGAAAGGGTTATAATTGAAAGAAATTAGAACAGCACTATGTCCAGGATTAGTCTCAGTATATATATATATATATATATATATATATATTCTTCTTGACTCCGATGATATCTGAAGAAATTACATTCCTAATTAAAAGTTTAAATGCTGGAGATTCCTGCCTCACTTCCATGAATATTGCAAAGAACATCAAAATGCAACAATTGCATATATAGCATTTACCGAGTGTGCTATCCCAGAGAGTTTAGAGCCGGCATAGAAAATCTGATGGCTTGGATTAGCTAGGCAGATTGGGTTTGGGTCAGACAGAAGGATGGGAAAACAACACGCTGGCATTTGAGAGAGCAGTTTTTCGGGGCTCTTGTCTTGACCATGTTTCAGCTACAATGTTTTGTGGATGGCACTGTCTGCTGCATTTGGTGCATAAGATTAGGTCCTGCGATTTTGTAAATTGTTGAAAGTCCCGGTCGAATATCGACTGATTTTGATCTTTTCTAGCGAACAGACCATCTCATGTGCAGCGCAGCATCGTCACAGCCTTACGCGTAGGAGTTATCGGTGGTGTTCTACATTATGCCCCAATGTCCCTACATGAAACATTTACCCAACCCCTAAAGTTCCAGTGGAGGCTAAGGGAGCTGGGTTTCACGCTTGTGCAAATGACTCCCAAATTTGGTTTCCTGTTACTGGAAACATAAACAAAGATAATAGGGTTTTCAATAGGCAGCTTGAAGCTGTCAAATTGGCTAATAATAGCAGGTCTATCAGGTTAATATCAACAAATTACAAGCAACATGTGAATGAATTCTCTTTAACCCCGTTTGCAAAATTAAATACTTTGAGCTTCATGTTTGATCAAAACCTGACCCTGACCAATCAATTGATGGAAAGCTGTGGCATTTCCTTCAGATTCTCACGAAATGTTGGCCATGTTTGCATAAAAAAATCTACCAATCATCGCACTGGTAATAATTACCGCTTCCTTTCTTGATTATTTCAATAACTTGTTAATTGGAGCTCCCTGAATATTAGAGGTCATTTATAGAAATTCAAAATCATACTGTCAGGTGGTGGAAGGTGTATGGGTGCAATGGGGATAACTTCACCAGCCATGGAAATCATACAGGCTGTCTCATATGGCAACTGCCTTGAGAATCATTCAATCATTGAATTGACAGAATCAAAGAGGGAGAGAATCATAGCCTGCACTTCTGTAAGAAAGTCTGCCACTGGAAGAAAGTTGAGGGGTCTTCCTCTTCAGAAACAGCTGGAGCTTATCTGACCTTAACAGGGTCCTTTATAAAGATTGTATGCCATCCCTGAATTTAAAACAAGGCCCATCAATTCTACCTGGTTGGGTAGCATAGGCGATCGACTGATTGATTCTTCATCTATGATTATGCTTGCAGGCAGGGAAACAGAGGAAACCTCAGCTTCCAGCAAGCGACAGCTTTTTGACAGCTCTCACTTGCTGCGAGCGAAGTGTTTACTGTGACTTGGCCAGAACTTTAATAGTCAGAGCAAACAGCAATGTCCCGGGGGTGGGCACCCCAGGACATAGCAGGAGATGGTCCTGGGAGGTGGTGGTCCGCAGGGCCATTAATGATTCCTTAATGGGGCCACATGGCCCCCTCCAACATGTAAATAGCCCGGCCCGGACAGGTGGTGGTCCCCAGGGTATGGGGTCCATGATGGGACCCCTTCATTCTTTAAATTCAGCCCTGGGGAGGGTGGAGGTGCCCGGGGCTGCAGAGGAGGGGCACACACCCCCTATAATTTAAATAAATTGCCCCAGGAAGGTGGCAGTCCCTGGGACTGTGGGGGACCCAGCACTCAATAATACTTAAGACCCAGGGAGATGGCATGCCCCAGGGCTGCAGGGGGGGGGGGCTATGCAGACCCCCGCATTCATCATTACTTAAGGCTTAAGTAAACTTAAGGCAGTCTTTGGGGCTCGTGGAGGTCCACAGAACCCCCGCCCACCCAGTACAATAAATAAATTTTTCCCTGGGAGGTTGTGGTCCCTAGGGCAGTAATAAGCATAGGAGGAGGGTCAGTGCGCCCCCTTCGTAATTTTAAATATGACCCGAGACCTAGCCCACCCAGGGGCTTTAAACAAACAGGCGCTGGAGACTGTGCTTGTTTTAAAAAAAAAAAAATTACCACTAATTTGTGACGTTATTTAAAAAAAAATGCTTTTTTGCCCTACCTAAGGGGTCTGGCTGTCCCTACTCTGGTCCTTTTTCTTTTTCTTTCATTTTTATTCAGGGACTCGGCTGAAGCCAAGTCCCAAGATGGCTGCCAACACTTCCTTGTTGTAGTGTTGGCAGCCAATCAGAGCTTTGTGTTTCCCTGCACAAACTTGTCAATATTCGTGAAGCTCTCACAGCCAGAGATTTACAATTTTGGATTTTCTTAAATTTCTCAATAACTACTGAATTGATTTAAACCAAACAACTGAAAGTGTAATCTGTGTACTGAAAGCTACCTGTCTGCCAAATTTGGTGTAATTCCATTCAGTGGTGAAGACTGTAATCATGTTGAAAACTTCTATGGTAATGAATATGGGAAACACATGTTTTATACCCCCCCTTTTCTCAGCCCCCAATTGACGGATCACCCTGAAACTTTTCAAGTGCAACAAGAATCAGGGCAACACTTTTTTAGGAAATTTTGATGATGATTCATAAATCGATGCCAAAGATAAAGGCAAGTCAAAAATGCTTTTTCTATTGAAACATGGTCCTAACTATAACTACCTACTGGTGCTCGCCAAAGTGGAGGTGCAATAAAGATGCCATTAAATGTTGGTTTTGTCACATTTGCTCTATGTTCATAGATAGAGGTCAAACGTCAATTTATGCTACAATTACTTTCCCTTTTCACTGTAGAGTTCCAAGATTTTGTCAGTTTTTTTCCTAACACACATTTAAATAGTTAAGTCAACTGTGCAAACATTTCCAAAATATATTTCAGTAGTTATGAAAGCCTATTGTTTGTACTTCTTTGTGATGAAAATATATTTTAATAGGATGAAAACAAATTAGAACACTTTACATGGTTATGTGCAATGAATAAATATGTTTTCGGAAACCCGATTTTCACAGATTGTTAATATATAGTTTTAACAGTGAAGCTGCAAGTTAGTGGGAAAGGTTTTGGACTTTTCTTGAAATGTTCTGTCTCTAAATGGCTGTGTGCAACCACATCATGCTTTAGTAATATATTTATTAAAAGTGAGTGTTTAAACAAAAACTGAGAAACACTCCTGTCCTGATGGCAATGCCATTAGTAAACTAAGAGGCAAGCAATGAGTCATGTGTTCCCTATATGTGGGCTAGATTATTTTTATACATGGAGCAAATGTTTAGTGTAATCAAACAAAGATGATTTTTTGCACAGCAAAAATGCTGAGCTCACATATTTGAAGGTGCATTCACATGTGACAATGAAGAAAAGGCGACTGTAAACTAAAATATTTGACTAGGATCACACAATATGAGACCCATTTACAGGTCAAGTACATTACTGTTATGGTCAAGTAGATTATTCAAGTTACTCGACCTGCAGGCCTAGTAACATTTTTATTATTTTTTGAGGCATGATGTATATATATATACATATATATATATTTATATATATATATATTTATGTTTATATATATATATATACACACAAAAAAAACAAAGGTTGCAGGGATGTTATAGTTAGGTTGACATTTTCCTCATACAAAATCATAGAAATTCAGCAGTTATGGTTATACTTATAGTTACACTTATGTTACTGTGACGGGCTGGCCGGAACCCGCCCGCACGCCCTACCGACTTGTGCTGCCGCTGCCTGTGGTGTGCCGGAACACCACGAAATCACCACCAATGGGAGCGGTGCGGCCAGGACGACGCGGGAAGGAGGAGAAATAAGAAGGTCGGCGTCGGGACCACAGGGAAGGAAGGAGTCGGGAGAGAAGGCGATCCAAGGAGAAGAGGAGCGAGACGGAGGAGCGAGAGACTGAGAGGACATCGAGGAGAGAACCCCAGACCGGAGGATCTGGGGACTCGGAGAGAGATTTCTCCTCGACCGGAGAATTAAGGACAACAAGGCCAACGAAGGAGACTGGAACAATGCGGCGACCTGGGAAGCAGATCGCAACAGCCCGCCACGCTTCTGGAGAAGCGTGGCAGACCCAGGTGTGTGAAAGAGCCGTAGTTCGGGAAAGGGAGGACGGGTGAAGCGGACACAGAGAAACAAGGGAGGACGGGTGGAGCGGACACAGAGAAACAAGGGAAGACGGGTGGAGCGGACACAGAGAAACAAGGGAGGGGGTGAAGAAGAAAAGGGAAGTGAGAGCAAACTATGGGGTAAAAAATAAACCACGGGTGAGGTGAGGGGAATCCCAGAACAGCATATAGGAAATAAGACGGGCACCAGGTCACACCAGTACAAAAAGGGAAAAAGCGTTAATCAACAGTCGACAGGACCCCAGAATAAAGAGTACAGAAAGAGAAAAAGGAACAGGAGAAGACTAAGGAAAACCTTGACAGGAAGGGAAAGAAAAGAGGAGGCTAATACAGAGAAGGAAAGCACAGAAAACGGAAAGAGAGAGAAAAGAAAGAAAAGACAGAAGAAGAGGGACAGCAAGGAACAGTTAGGAAAAGAGGAAAAATCAAATCACTTACCGCTATTATCCTTCTTTTCTCCACATGCGCTTCCTGGGAGACCTATGAAACGGAGAGAAGCAAGGAAGAGGTTAAGAACCAGGAACCGAAGTAGGCCCACAGAGAAAGACGGAGGGACAAAGAGAGAAAACCAGAAAGCACAAATCCACATTACTAAACAATAAAACATCACATACCTATTTTACTGCTGACTCCCACGTTGTTATTTGTACTTCGTTTGCCACAGTTACGAAACAATAACTCATTGCCCAAAGTTACTTACAGGCACAAGTTACAGATAAGTAGAACTATAAGTAGAACTATAACTTCTAAATTTCTATGTTTTTGTATGGGTTGAACGTCAACTAAGCTATAACATCCCTGTGACCTATGTTTTTTTTCAGTGAATTTTTATATTTTCTTTAACACACACCTTAATATTTCTGTCAGGTTGCAACCAGCCAATCAGAACTTTGCTTTGCTCCTGGATCCGTGAAGGTTCCAAGGAGGAACAGAGGAGAATCTTCAGATCCGTGGATTGGCCTAAAAAAGGGCAATTATTTGCTCTTGAGGGGTCCCTAAGAAACCCCACCATGTATCCTATGGGGTCAGGATACTTGACCCCTTATATGATTTTATAATGTTTTTCCCACTCCCAGCCCATGTGAAAAACAAAATGGCAGCTGCAACATTTCTGTCAGGTTGCAGCCAGCAAGTCAGGGTCAAAAACTACTGAACAGATTTACCTTCAAGCGGAGGGGGGTCAAAAAACGTGTGTTTCCAATGTTAATTTACATAGGGATTTTGAACAGGTCTACAGCCCGAACCACTGGACCAAATTACACCAAATTTGACAAAAAGGTAGCCCTTGGTCAAGAAAGCACCTTTTTTGTTATTTGGTGTAAATTCATTCAGTAGTTTTCAAAATATTAAGGAAAAAACTAATTTGTATATATAGGGACTCGAAGACTCTGCAAATCCCTCCGATCTTGTGCTGAGACCTGAATGGCTGCTGCCGACACTTCAACATGGAAGTGTTGGTAGCCATGTTAAGACTCAGCTTCAGCTGAGTCGCAGACAAAAACATACCCTGATTACTTAGCTTTGGCGCTCGGATCCCAGAGGGACCCCCTAGAGCAAGAAATAATTATTTAAAATTTTTGGTGGGAGATGCAGCAGATCTGCAGATCCACCAAAATTAAATTAAAAACATAAGCAGGGGCTCCCACGCTTGTTTGAATGCAGCCCCAGAGTGGGCCGGGTGCTGGGGCATTTACATTTTAAATGTGGGTGGAGCCCTGGCCCTCCCAGGGCTCCAGGGACCACCACTTCCCCATAGCTAGCATTTAAATAAATGTGAGGGGCATCGTTAGAAACCCCCCCCAAGAGCCCCAGACACCGCCAACTCCCCGGGCTAGGGTTTAATTAAATGTGGGGGGGTACTTGGCCCCCAGCAGCCCCGAGGATCACCACCTCCCCAGGTCCTTAAATAAAATGGATACGGGGCTGTCCAGCCCTGCCACACCCTCAGGGACTGCCACCTTCCCAGGGCTAGTGTTTAATTAAATGTGGGGGCCACTTCCCCACTCTGCAGCCCCTGGGGCCACCACTTCCCCCAGGTTAAAATACAATAATAAGGGGGGTCTATTTCGGGGCCCCAGGGACAACGAACTCCCAGTTGCCCACCCCCAGGGCATAGCTGTTTTCTCTCATTTGGCAGGAGCTTTGACAGCTCCCGCCAAGTCAGAGCAAACACTTCACTTTCTGCAAGTTAGAGCTGTCAAACCCCCCAGTGTTATAATATGAATGCGTCTTCCTTATTTCAACATCATAATCAATCAATCAACAGGGATTTGTAAAGAGCACTACTCACCTGTGAGGGTCTCAAGGTGCTGAGGAGTGGAGGGGGAGAAGGTGGGGGGAGGTGCTGCTACTGCTCAAACAGCAAGGTCTTGAGAAGTTTCCTGAAGATAAGGAGGTCTTTGGTCTGGTACAGGTGGTTGGGAAGAGTGTTCCACGTTTTTGCGGCGAGGTGTGAAAAGGATCTACCGACGGTTGTAGTTCTGCGGATGCGTGGGACGGTTGCGAGGGCGAGGTCAGCAGAGCGGAGATGCCGGGTCGGGGTGCAGAAGGAGAGTCATTTGTTGAGGTATTCTCTTCCGGTGTTCTGCAGTGCTTGGTGAGCATGGGTGAGGAGTTTGAAGGTGATGCTCTTGTTGACTGGGAGCCAGTGCAGGTTTTTCACGTGGTCTGTGATGTGGCAGTGGCAGGGGATGTCCAGGATGAGGCGTGCAGAGGAGTTCTGGATGCGATGCAGCCTCTTCTGGAGTTTGGCTGTGGTTCCTGCCTAGAGGGCATGGTCCAGTCTGCTGCTTACGAGGGCTTGCATGACTGTTCTTCTGTTTTCGGCAGGTATCCATTTGTAGATCTTTT
This sequence comes from Pleurodeles waltl, assembly GCF_031143425.1. Lineage (NCBI taxonomy): Eukaryota > Metazoa > Chordata > Amphibia > Caudata > Salamandridae > Pleurodeles > Pleurodeles waltl. The sequence goes on from NC_090440.1 coordinate 1,767,497,302, forward strand.
GGAGCATGCGGAGGGTGTTAAAGCAGGAGGAGGAGATGGTGTTGACTTGCTGGTTCAGGGATAGAGAGGGGTCCAAAATGAATCCTAGGTTGCGTGCATGGTCGGTGGGAATCGGAGCAGTTCCGAGAGTGGCAGGCCACCAGGAGTCATCCCATGCAGAGGGGGTGGAGCCGAAGATAAGGACTTCCGTCTTGTCCAAATTGAGTTTGAGGCAGCTGCTCTTCATCCATTCGGTGATGGCCTTCATTCCTTCATGGCGGTAGGTCTTGGAGGAGTCCTTGGTGAGGGAGAGGATCAGCTGGGTGTCGTCGGTGAATGACATGATGTTGAGGTTGTGGGATCGGGCGATGTTAGCAAGCGGGGCCATGTAGAAGTTGAAGAGGGTCGGGCTGAGGGACAAACCCTGGGGAACGCCGCAGATGATTTTGGTGGCCTCCGAGCAGAATGGGGGAGGCAGACTCTCTGGGTTTTGCCGGTGAGAAAGGAGGTGACCCAGTCCAGGGCTCTGTTGCGGATTCCAGCATTGCTGAGGTGTGAGCATAGGGTGTGGTGGCAGACGGTGTTGAACGCGGCCGAGAGGTCCAGGAGGATGAGGGCCGCGGTTTCGCCGCTGTCCAGTATGGTTCTGATGTCATCGGTGACGGCGATGAGGGCGGTTTCGGTGCTGTGGTTGCTGCGGAATCCAGATTGGGAAGGGTCCAAGGTGCGGTTCTCCTCTAGGAAGCGGGTTAGTTGTCTGTTGAGGGCCTTCTCAATGACTTTTGCCGGGAAGGGGAGCAGGGAGATAGGCCGGAAGTTCTTGAGGTCCTTTGGGTCCGCCTTGAGTTTTTTGGAGGGCGTTGATCTCGGCGTGTTTCCAGCTCTCCGGGAAGGTGGCGAACTCGAAGGAGCTGTTGATGATCTTCCGTAGTTGGGGTGCGATGAAGGAGCTTGCTCTGTTGAGGATGTGGTGAGGGCAGGCAGAGTGGGTGGTGTTCATGATTTCGATGGTGTCGCTGTCGTTGACGAGGGTCCAGGAGAGCAGGAGGTTGGTCGGAGGTGAATCTGTGGTGTTGGTGTTTGCCGGGGGGTCTGGATGCTGAAGCCGATGTGGATGTCTACAATCATGCGGTGGAAGTAGGAGGCTAGGGAGTCGCAGCGGTCTTGGGATGGCGGGATGTTGTTGACGTTGGAGCTGGCGTTGGAGAGTTCCTTCACGACGTTGAAGAGCTCCTTGTTGCTGTGTGCGTTGTTGTGGATTCGGTCTTTGAAGGTGGTTCTTTTGGTGGCTCGGATGAGTTGATGGTGTCTGCGGATGGCGTTTTTGAAGGCTGTGTGGTTGTCCAGAGTCTGATCTTGGCACCACTTTCTTTCGAGACTTCAGCAGCTTTGCTTCTTGGAGGTTGGCGGTAAACCAGAAGGCCTTTCTGTCGGTGCATCTAATGGAGGGATTCTTGATTGGGGCGAGAGTATTGGCACAGGTGTTGACCCATTGCCTGAAGTTGCAGGCAGCTGCATCAGTGTCAGTGGTGTCGATGGGCGGGTTCTGGGAGAGGGTCATGATAAGTTGGTCTTCAGTGACTTGTTCCAACTGGGGTGGGGGATCCGTTGTGGGTGGTGGTGTGTTGTGGGTTTCTTGAAGGAGAAGTGGATTCAGCGGTGGTCTGTCCAGTGGAGTTCAGTGGTGTGGCTGAAAGAGACGTGATTTCTGGTGGAGAAAATAGGGTCAAGTGTGTGTCCTGCGGGCTGGGTTGGTGTTGTGATGAGCTATTTGAGGCCAAGGTTGGAGAGGTTGTTGAGCAGGGTGGCGGTGTTGTTGTCATTGGTGTTCTTGAGGTGGAAGTTTAAGTCTCCGAGGATTATGTAGTCAGTGGATGCGAGAGCATGCGTTCTGATGATGTCGGTAATGGAGTCGTTGAACTGCTGTCGTGGGATGGGGGCCTGTAGACAAAGGTCCCTCGAAGGGTGGTGTTTGGGTCAGTGTGGATTTGGAAGTGCAGGAGTTCGGAGGTGCTGAGGGTGTCTTCGGTGTTGGTCGTGATCCTGAGGGTGTTCTTGTGAATGATACCGATGCCTCCTCCTGGTTTGTTGGAGCGGTCTCTGCAGGTGATATTGTAGCCGTCTGGGATGTTCATGCGATGTCAGGTGCTGAGGAGGGGTTCATCCAGGTCTCGGTCAGCAAGGCGACGTCTGAGGAGGCTGAGTCGAGTAGATTCCATAGCTCTACTGCATGCTTGTGGACGGAGCGGGTGTTGAGGAGGATACATCTGAGATGGTTGCGTCCTGCCATGGTGGGTGTGTCGTTAGCGTGGAGGCTGGTGAAGGTGCTGTTCCGGCAGGAGAAGGGTCCGCGGGTGGTCTGCGGGGAGGCTTGAAGGCAGGCCAGAGAGAGGCCGGTGTTGAGGGTGCGGAGGATGGAGGCGTCATAGTGAAGACGTGGGTGGCGGCGGTGGGGGGGCCGGGAGCCAGGGGTTCTGGCGCTGGGCGCGGTCACGGCGCAGACGGGCTTGCCTTTGGCCGCCATTAAGTAGGGAGGTGGTGGGGAGGATAGGACAGCTGGGAGGCGGGAGGGGGACGAAAAACGGTGTGAAAAAGGGGGTGGAGCCAGAAAAGGGCGTGGACCCTGGGGGCGGGGCCGCGGGGGAGAGAGCGAGGGGGAGAGTCAAAGTGAGAGAGAGAGCGGAGTGAGAGAGAAAAAAGGAAAAGGAGCACTAAAGGACAGTAGTGGAGCAGAGAGCAGAGCAAAGCAAAACAAAAGGAGGAGAGAGGCAGAAGGTAGCCTAGTAGGAAAGCAGAGCTCTCCCACTAGACACCAGAGATGCGGTGCAAGCAGAAGCCTGCGGTTGTAGGAGGGCCTCAAACTCCTGACAGGTGTCAGGAGTTCAGAGGAGCCAGGGAAAGGGCTCTAATTAGACGGTGGGGCCATGGGAGGCAGAGCAATGCACTGATCAGGTCGGTGGTATTGCTCAGCCTACCATGCAGCGGCCGCCATTAAGTATGGAGGTGGGGGGAGGAGAGCACAGCTGGGAGGTGGGAGGGGGACCAAAAGGGGGCAGAGCTGAAAAAGGGGGCAGGGCCGTGGGGCAGCAGCAGCAGGGGAGATAGAGAGAGGGGGAGAGTGAAAGTGAGAGAGAGAGAACAGAGTGAGAGAGAAAGAAGGAAAAGGAGCACTAAGGGACAGGATTGGAGCAGAGAGCAGAGCAAAGCAAAGCAAAAGGAGGAGAGAGGCAGAAGGTAGCCTGGTAGGAAGGCAGAGCTCTCCCACTAGACACCAGGGATGAGGCGCAGGCAGAAGCCTGCGGGTGGAGGAGGGCCTCAAACTCCTGACAGGGGTCAGGAGTTCAGAGGAGCCAGGGAAAGGGCTCTACTTAGACGGTGGAGACACGGGAGGCAGAGCAATGCACTGACGAGGTCAATGACCTAGAAAGACACCATGCAGATAACTAAAACATTCAACGCATTTCGGCATTCCTTATACCTTAGTCTCAGGTGAAAAGTGTTTATCCCAAAGCACACATAAATCTACTCAGTGTGACTGACACAAAATAAGGGGTAAAGAACTGATATTCACACCCTGATGTGTTGACCATATTAGAATGTAATGAACTGTAAATTAGCTAATGTAAATAGACTGAGCATTCACAATAATGGTCATCAGCAAGTATAATTTTTGAACTGCGTGAAATGTAAAATATATTGTAAATCAAGAATATACATCAACAAATTACCTGCATTTCAGACTTCAGTGTCCATATGCTAATTTGCCTATGTGGGAAAAGTTATGCATGTAGCACAACCCATCCTGTGAATAAGATCAGTTTGACTCATATGAGGGCCATAAAACATGTTGAAAAACATCACCCAGTCCCTGTAACATCTCAACACAGTATAAAGGAAGCAATACATTTTTATGATTCTTTACCATTTGACTGAGTTCCACAGACCAAGAGAAGGGGTGAAAGAACAGAAGTCCTTAGACAGTTGGAATCCAGATGCATTTTCGAATTGGATACAACAGTTTAAAGTGACATTATAGTTAGGTGAAAATTTCAGTGACAATGTAACATTTTTAGCCAAAAAACACTGAAATTCACCTGTTATAGTAACTATAAATTGCACCCCTCCGCAAACTCATTTATGCAGCACCCCTCCCAAAGTCCCTGCAGGCCCATGGGGACTTCCTCCTCCAGGGGCTTTTTTTTAAGGGGAGAGGGCACATGTCCCTCTTCCTCAAGGCACTTTGGGTCCCTGGGACCTTATCCCTCTCAACCTTTTTAGGTCGAGCCTAGACAGTGCTTGTGCTGTCACCTAGGGGCCTGATGTAGATGGTTTGTGAGGTTCAGCTCCACCCAGTCATTGTGGTTTGTGTATGCCAGTGTCCTTTAAAAATCATTGCTTGCTACCAGGTAATCTTACTCTTTGTTCTACCTTTTTTCTTTTTTGTTTCCTTCAGGAAATCGGACCAACTACTATCTAAATATACTGCTCACCATTTTTAAGATGTGTTCAAGGACTACTTTGATCTTTCATCTGGAGCACTGGAGATGAATGCTCAACTTTCTGAGCTCTGCTGGAAGTGGGGCTGTTAATCTGATCAGGTCACATTTGCTGTGCATTGTTTATTTTTGGTGTGCCAGTCTTGCCGAACAGAGCCCAGCTTCAACTTCTCCATTGTCTCAGCTTGTGGCAGCCCCGGGCTCAGAGGAGGCACTCTCTCCCTGAGCAGTCATCCGTTTCCTGGCGTGCCTCTTCCTGGGACAGCTCCATAGGCCTCAGCCATGCAGGAGACTGCTTGACAGGTTAGCAGAGATGTGCAGCTGCTGTAGGGGAGTGTAAGGGACAGAGTTTTTTTAAAAGTTTGTTGCTGTCTCATTTTTATCAACTCTCCATTGCTGCTCTTTTTTTTTTACCAAGGCTCCGGCTGTGACTACTGCTGCGGCTCGGGTCAAGCTCTCTGCATTGATTTGTAAACAGCTGAGATCCACTTCAGCTGGGATGCTGCAGGCTTCCAACAACTACAAGTGCAGGGGCCTCTTTTTCACAATAGTAGGTATAAAGCTTGCACTGCTACCGCTTGTACTGTATCTGCTGTGTGTGAGGGAAGCTTGTACTGCTGCTGTCCTGTATCTGCGCTGTGTGTGAGGGAAGCTTGCACTGCTGCTGTGCTGTATCCTCTTTGTCTGAGGGAAGCTTGCACTGCTGCTGCCTGTGCTGTATCTGCTCTGTGTGTGAGGGAAGCTTGCATTGCTGCTGTGTTGCATCTGCTTTCTGTAAGGGAAGCTTGCACTGCTGCTGCCTGTGCTGCATCTGCTCTGTGTGTGAGTGAAGCTTGCACTGCTGCCTGTACTGCATATGCTGCATGTGACGGAAGCTTGCATTGTACCTTCTCTGTGAGGGAACATGCACTGCTGCCTGTGACCTATATGCTGTGTATGAGGGAAGCATGCACTGCTGCTGCCTGTACTATATCTGCTGTGTGTGCACATTCTTTGCGAGAGAAGCTTGCCTTGTACCTTTTGTATGAGGGAAGCTTGCATTATACCTTCTGTTTGAGGGAACCTTGCATTGTAACTTCTGTGTGAGGGAGCATGCACTGCTGCCTGTGCTGTATCTGCTATGTGTGATGCAAGCATGCACTGCTGCTGCCTGTACTGTATCTGCAGTGTGTGAGGGGAGCTTGCATGGTACATTCTCTGTGAGGAACTCTTGTATTGTACATTCTCTGTAAGGGAAGCTTGCATTGTACCCTCTCTGTGAGGGAGGCTTGCATTGTACCTTCTCTGTGAGGGAAGCTTGCATTGTACCATCTGTGTGAGGGAAGCTTGCATTGTACCTTCTCTGTGAGGGAAGCTTGCATTGTACCTTCTCTGTGAAGTGTTTTAAATAACAAGACTTTCAGTTGTGCCATATATTTTTCAAAGTATTTTTCGTGATGGAAACAAGAATAAATCACCACCTACCAAACCACTTTTACTATAAGCAGAAGCAATCTAACATTATGGGGGTTATTCCAACTTTGGAGGAGGTGGTAATCTGTCCCAAATGTGACGGATTTACCACCAGCCGTATTACGAGTTCCATAGGATATAATGGACTCGTAATACGGCTGGTGGTATATCCGTCACTTTACCGTCACTTTTGGGACGGATTACCACTTCCTCCAAAGTTGGAATAACCCCCTATGACTTTACAACCATTTGCCAACTGTCCTTAATTATTGGTGAGAAATGGCTATGTAAAAAATTACCTTTTAAAGTTTTGGCACACCCATAACCGATTGTTCGACATTGTACTAGCTTTTCTTCGCTATATGGATTATGTTGAATGGTTCACCATTGTTTTATCGTGAATTTTCTTATTTGGTTGGCTGCTTCAATAAATGTCATAATCATTCTAATATTGTCATCTTTTGCATCTTTCTCTTTCATCTAGGAGATTAAGATATCTTTTCTGTGTTTATTATTTCCTTTCTCCAATCCCTTCTGGATACTTTTATCTGGAAATCCCTTTGCCTGATATCCTTTAGTCTGATACATTCCCCATTAGGGATGCTTCTTTGCAGGCTGTTTTGATGATATTCATTGGAATTGTCCCCCTTTTCCTTTACAATTGCACTTCTGTTTGTTGTCATCACATAAACGTCTATGTGAAAAAAATGACTCTAGTATAACCCATCTCACAGATGAATTGTAAATTGGATGGGCTTCAATTGTGATTCTCAACAAAGTCCTTCAATTCAATTTTGGTTCTGCCCTAAATAACAAAAATATCATCCACATATTAGAGCAACATGATTGTGATGAGTTGATAAATTTGAGACTATAGATGTCTTGTAAATGTACCAACAACCCACCTGTGTCCCCGAGGCATGAGCGTAATGTAGCAATCACTGGAGTAAAAAATGGTCAATAGAGATTGATGTTGTCTCAAATAAAAGTACACATGCTGATTCTATGCATCACCCAGATGGGGTTTCAGCTTTTTTTATGTATGAGTTGAATTGGATACTGTAACATAAGGAAAGGCTAATTTGTCCTGGTCCAGTAGGAAATATTCCTTCAAACTATATAAACTGTCATGATTCCACACTTTTCTCTCCTTGTATAGATTTGTATTTAAGATTACATAGTAGCTGATCTCTGTCAGATGACTCAATGTTTTTCAGTATACATGGTTTTGTACATTAGAATAATGTTGCCACTTTTGTCTGTAGGTTTAATTTCAATCAATGTATCATTGACCAGCTGTCTCTCCTTCACATATAAATTATCTTCATTTGAATTTGTTTCAAATCTTTCATCTTATTTACATCTTTGATCACAATTTTGTAAAAAATGTCAATCCTATTGCCATCCAGTTGTGCTGGACAAAACTTGAATGTTTCTTAACGCTAATGGTTACGTAGGTCTCAGTAATTCCTAATTCAGTCCAAATAGGGTATTCTTCATTGCATATTCTTCCAAGTTGTCCTTCCAAACTTTGTAATTCTCTGAATATTGGTTCACATTGGGGTTGTGGATACAATTGAAGTTTGATTTCCTTTTCATTAACCATGGCATTTCACCAGTGTTATTTATCTCACAAATTTACAGATGTCTATTCTTGTCTCTGCCAGATAACTGTGCATCTGAGAAAAAAGCCAAGTCCTCTTTCAAATGCTGTTATTTAATTCATTCTCAATGTTTTCTTGGATAGGTTGATTGACCTTAGTTATCTTCTTACCCTCCTTCTTGGATTCAGTATATCTTTAGTTCCCTTACTTGTTCTTGGCTGAAAGACTTTCCTTTGTCTCTTTCAGGTTTTGTGTTTTTATTTAATTTTTTTATCTTGCATCAAAAAAGGTATTGTGTGGATTAGTCTTTGCATCCCAGCTGTACCTTCTCCTTCACTTGAATAGATTTCTAAACCACTGTTGTGTAACAGGGTGCATGATCAAAATGGTTAGCCTAAGAAAATACCAACTTTTTTCAATAGGATTTTAAACTGCCATTAATTAGACACCAAACATGGCTTTCATAGTTGCTCCCAAACAAAAGTTACGACTTATTAAATGTAATAAGGGAACCCAGGATTACCCTATGGGAGAGGTAGGTCTTGCGGTAGTGACAAATGTATTTGTGAATTTTTTACAGCCAGGACATGTAAAACTTAAAAGTACATATCCAACTTTTTATTTGCAAATGTACCCTGCCCTATGGGCCTTCTAGGGTGTGCTTTAAGGGTGGCATATATGTAGTAAAAACTGCAATAAAAAGTGAGTTTAAGACTTAGCAAGTGGGTTATTTTGCCAAGTCAAATTGGCAGTTTAAAACTGCCAACAGGCTGCAATGGCAGGCCTGGAACATCGTTTTAAGGGCTACTTCTAATGGGTGGCACAATAAGTGCTAGTGGTATGTAATTTACAAGCCCTGATGCAATGGTATACTTCTTTGCTAGGGAATTATAAGTGAATTAAAAATGCCAATCAGGTATAAGCCAACTTTACCATGTTTTAGGAGTGAGAATAGGCACTATGGCATTGGTTAGAGTCCTGAGACCAACAAAAACGTAGTCATAAAAATAGGAGGGTTGCAGGCAAAGAATTTGGGGGAAGGCCACCCTGGCATGCTGACAGGTCTAACAAAGTTTAGAGCTCCAGAAAGCTAAAATAAGGTCACAGTTTGTATGAGTTCACAGTTAACGTCTTCATCCATTTCAGTAAAATATTCTGTTGCAGTCAAACATGCACTTCCAAAACCAGCAGCAGTTTGTGAGTTAATTCCTTTGTAATCACAATAGAGTTCTTATGAAATGAAATTAAAAAGGGTTTTATGAAGCTCTCATGTGCCCATGGGCGTCTTGGCGCTTGCCAGAAAAAGAGGCAAGCAAAAGAAGAATGGAAAGTCTGAAAAGCCATGTCTTGAGGCTTCTCCTAAAGGATGACAAAGAGGTGCTTTTCTTTAGTTGAAAAGGCAGAGAATTCCCATGCCCAGCAGTGCCATAAATGAAACTTCTACCACCCCAGAAAGCCCTTTTAAATTTTGGGATGGCTAAGTTGAACCCCGCGGAAGACTGCAAAGGTCTGGATGGGACATACCAAATGATCCTTTCTCTAAAATAGTCATGACCTAGTCCACGTAAGGCTCTGAAAGCAATACACAAGGCCTTCAACTCGATGCGTTGAAGCACCAAAATCCAATGAATTTGGGTCATTGCCTGAAAAGCAGAATTATGTTTGGGGATCCCCATCAGCATGTGGGCTGTTGTATTTTATAAGACCTGTAATTTGTTTGCGAGCCTCTTCTGCATATTAATATAGAGAGCATTACAACAGTTCAACTTAAGAGAAAGACAGCAGTTACCACCAGTTTCTTTAGATCCAAAGGTGTGAATGGAATGGCTTTTCTTAGGATTTTAAGAGTAAATCAGAAAGAAAAGGTCACTGTTTTTATCTGTCAAAAGTCAATTTGTCGTCAAACACTATCCCTACATTTGTTACTTTAGAGATAGGAACCAGTAGATCTCCTAGTTCTGGTGGCCACCAATCAGGAGACCTAAAGGACATGCGATTGCCCAGTAAAAGAGCTTCTGTTCTACAGGAATTCACTTTTAGCTCATTCTTAGCCATCCAATGGATGATGTGCTGCACTCAACTGTGGAAGCTGGCAGCTGCAACATCCTGGTTTCCAGACATGGAGACCACAATTGGGGTATCATCTGCATAAATTACCAAGGAAACCCCTATACAGATTGTATAGGGTTGGACTCAGTGACAAGCCTTGAGGCACCACACATGGAAGGAAAAAGGAACTAGAAAGGTAACCCTCCTTGGCAACAAATTGCTATATCTCTCTGATAGAAAAGATTTGAATAAAGCAAAAGCAGAGCCCTAGATGCCCACAGAGTTGAGACGGTCAATCAATACCCCACTATTGACCATATCAAATGTAGCTGAGAGGTCTAAAACAATTAAAACCACACTACAACCCCTATCCACAATTTCTATCAGTTCCTCAGAGGCCACTAGCAGAGCAGTTTCTGTACTGTGCTGGCCTTGAAAGACAAATTGTGTATGGTCTACAAAACTATTAGTTTCAAGAAAAGGCGTAAGTTCTTTATTAATTGCCTTTTCCACTATCTTGGTGGGAAAGGGGATACCGGGAAAAAAAATGTTTTTTTAAAAGGTAAAATAGAGGCTACTTTCCAGACTATTGGTTAATCATTTTATAAAAGATGTTAGTTAAGTGACTGGTATTGTGAGTATCTTTTGCAGGATCGTAAGTGGACAGGGGTCCAAAGGTGAACCTGACTTAATGGATAATAGTAGATCTTAGACTTAATCTGCAGTTAAGGTGGAAAAGGATAAAAGAACTGCTGAGTCAGGAGAAGAGAGTATCTCCACATTACTAAGGGGGCACCATGCTGGTACTATCTACACTTACTTTCAAAGATGTAATGGCACCTTGCTCTTGGTTTGCGGCAAAGGTGTTAAAAATATCAACCGTCTTGGCCTGAAAGGCAGACACAATAATATTGCATAAATATTGACTATTGGAAGTATTATTAGTCTTTTCTATCTTAGCAAGTTTTTTCACTGTTGCAAAAAGTTATTTAGAGAAGTTTTAGATAACAGTATTGTTGTGAAAAATAAGCTGATTTCTCTGAACTAGATCAATGCTTTATATTCAGAGATTTTTTGTTTATAAAGCAATTTTTCACCTGTGTCATAGTTTTCCATCCATCTACATTCTTGTCCCCAACAGAGCAGTTTCATTTTTCTAAGTTTCTCAGAAAACCAAGACTGACAAGGGGATAGTCCCCTTTTACTGGTTCATGTTACTGGAGCTAGCTGACTAACACTAGAGGTTAGCCAAGACGCATAATCCTGGGTATCACAGTCAAGATTTTTTGTGACCATGTGTAGTGAAGATCACAGTTTATTATCAAGCTCACTGGAGTCACTTTTATGCCAGAGGTGAGTAATTCCTTGCAAAGTTGGAGGGAGTTTTGAGCATGTCTTGCTCTTAAACGTTAGGTTCAACATGACCACTGTGTGAGCAGACCGAGTTAGCGGTAGTGCTTTTGTGAATTACAGTGCCATGTTATCAGAGAAAATGCCATAGTCTGTGACCAGCAAAATGAGCTGGAGCATTAACCAGCTGAGTCAAATCAAGACTATTCATTAGGTCTATCAGATGCTCTGTGTCCCTATCTTCTTCTTTATTTTCCAAATGGAAATTAAAATGACACAGAACAGTGAACTCAACGTTCTCAGACTTATTTTCTAGTAACTGACAAAAGCTTTGCAGGAATGTTGACATAGTACCGGGTAGCCGGTGAATTAATAAACCATTAAGAGAAGCATTATTAATAAAAACAAAATAAAAAACAAAATCCTCACAGTCAGCAGAAAGAGGGGATGCCGAGAAGATACTTGTCAAGTGATTTCTATACACAATGACTACCCCACCCACTTATGAGCAACTAGAGTGCTAATGTTTTAACTCACAGAAAAAAAACAAAGGTAAAAGTGAAGTCATAGTTAGATGTGCGCATAAGATTTTAGCTTACATGAAAAAAAAAAACATCACTGAAAACACAAAAACAAGGTTAAACTGATGTTACAGTTAGGTGAATAAGGTAAACACTAATGTTTAAACAAAAAACAATCTCTGAAATCGACAAGTTATAGTTTATTAAGCTGACTATAACGTATCGCCAGCAATGCACTACTTCTGAACTCACATATTAGATCACTGATATCACTCATGACATGTTAAATGGTGATCTTATTTCTACACCTAACTTTACATCAATTTAACTTTTGCCTTTATATATACATATATATATATATGTATATATATATATATATATATATATATATATATGGTACCTAGTGGTGTGGTTGCCACTAGGTAGTTATAGTTAGGAAGTTAGGACATCATTTCTATAGAAAAGTGTTTTTTGACTTGCCTATATCTTTGGCACCGTTTGATGAATCTTCATGAAATGTTCCCAAAAAATTTGACGCTCACTTCAGTTGCTGTCTGGGAAGTTTCGGTGTGATCCGTAACGCTGGGGCCAAGAAAAAGGGGGTCCCAAAACTTGGTTTCCCCATGTATTTGAAAGAGATCACATTTTATTAATAAATTAATGGCATAGAAGTTAGCATAATGGGACAAATTAACCTGCATTCAAAAACCTAACAGAGAAAGTAACATGAGTTGTAAAATGCGCAGGTTGAATTATGGTGAACCATGTGGCCACCATTCATATTGTGCACCACGTTTTAACATGTGAACTAATGTTAAAAATGTGTTATTAAAATGTAGATTGAAATGAAGTGTTAAAATGAATATGAATTAATTGTACTTACATTTGAATAAATGGATTACATTATTGTAAATTACATGTGTGCTGGAAAATAAATGTATGTGTAAAATTAGCTCTAACATTTATGAATAATGTTTTGCAATTAAAATAATTTTCTTTACATATATGAATTGCAAGGTGCGCAATAGGTTTATTAATGTATTAAAAGTGTTAATGTGTATTAAGGCTTCTTAACTTGACTAGGCCTGAGAAGAGATTAATTTTGAAGAAATAATGGAAAATCACTTGTTTATTCTGTGCCCTCTGACCTGAATTCTTTCCTAGGTTGTTAATGTGAATGCTGTATGTGATGACGCGTCTGAACCTTGATAAGTAAACTTACAAGGAGACACGTCTAGGCCAATGAACATTTTGACCACGTTTGGAGACTTCACAGAACGAGATATCCTTTGACATCGCAATCAATAGGTCAATAACCCCATCAATATTCACAACAATTAATTAATCAAGCTAATCAATAACAATTAATATAGATCAATACAACGGACACACCATGACCTTTTTAGCCATGAATAACCACACAAATCTAGTAAGTGTTAGGATATTTATTCCCTATTAGTTACAATCTAGAGTAATATTTATTAGTTTCAACAACAACAAGCACATCAAAACCACTATAACTTGGCAATCAGAGCAAAATTTTATCAAAGCATAGATCATGAACATTAGAATAAAACACAACGTTAATATGAATCAACTTTAGCAGAGTATCATTAGTACATTATTCAACAAAGCAAGAATTCAGTCATTTGTCTATTTGCATCCGATATTAGTGAATTCCTTAACTAACTTGGAATTAGCATTAGCATGTTGGGCTTCTTGCAAAACTATTTGGCAACACAAATTTGAAAAACATCTAACTATGGCCTCTATCAAAAGAGCAGTTGGTACCTAGAAGGTAAAGGCAAACAGACAATTACAATTTTCATCAGATAGTTACCCCTCCAACGTCTCAGCAATCAGCGTCAGTCTTCGTCCTCAGGACATCAGCCGATTCAGCATCAGCAAAGATAGGACAGGGCAAAAAATCTCAGTATGGCATAGCTAGGAATAAGCTCTTCCCTCATAAGGAGGAGAAGTCAGTATCAAGTAAGGATTCAATAGAGGATGGTTAAGATATCAGAACAGCAAAGTTTCAAAGAATAATGGCAAAGTATAGCTTAAGGCAAAATGCCAGAATAACAGCAAGAGTGTCCCAATAATGGCTGATTTCTTCTCAGGTCATGCGGTTATATCAAAGCTGTCAAACTAGTCCTTAATTTCTCATTGGATCAATTTTGGTGCATCATTATCTCTGTCCAGTAATTCTCCACGCACCTTACTAGAATTTTCCACAAAACACAGTTTTCATGCAGTCTATTGGCTCCTGTGATTGACGTCTTCAACGGGTGGAATGTCAGGTAAGAAAAGTTACACTTTATGCTCCAGTCAGTAGTTCCATTGTCTTCTCCTAGTCCCGACGGCATTGCACCTGTTATGAATTACACTGTTGCATTTGGCAAGAATGTCTTCTTGAGCAAGTCAGGTCCAATGAGAAAGAATGTACTACAGCTACACACACATCTCTAGCTTCTGGAAAAGTACAGCTTCATGTCCTTCAGGAAAGCAGCACATTGCACGTTAGAGAACTCAGTTAATATGAGACCAGGCAGCTATCTAAGGACTAATGAGTAATTTAGCAAAACCCTAAAATAACCCTTAATGCTAATACAAAGTCATAAATTAGTACATTATTAATTCATCATTAGTCAGTTTCATTAATCATCGTATACATTGGTGGCCACTCCCCGTGGGCACATTATAAACACACACATTATTTTTCTATGCTAATACATTTTCTATGCAGCTTCATTACACATTATATTGCAAGATTTCATGTTAATATTAATTTTAAAGGTCACACTCCAACAATCCCTCCTCTGATGACTCTTGTCATCACACAAACCTTTTCCCTTACAATTTTCGCCTTGGAATTCCCTCACTTCAATTTCCTCTCTCAATCGTTCTCCTTCTAATTTTGCCCTGAACAATTTTTCCCTTTTCTTTTCTTCTCTCCTCTTATTATTTTTCGCCATTTTCAATTTAGTTCTTTTACTAATTTTGCATGACAGCCATAATCCAAATATGCAAGCTACAACAATCAATATTCCCTGTATTATTTTTGCCAATATCCCATGCCAAATATTACTAAACCAATTTCCCACTTAAGCAAGTCCTTTTCCAACCTTTTCCCAAACTCCTGGCTCTTTCAGTTCCTTCAAATTTGTACTATCTCTTGTTAAGTTAGTAAGCATACTTCTAATCTCATTACTATTGTCAGGTATATATGTGCAACAGTGACGCTCATTAAGCATTTTACAAACTCTGCCCTTTTACGCTAAAAGAATGTCTAAAGCAAGCCTGTTTTGAAGAGTCATAGCCCTGTCCACAGCAAGTTCAGTATCCATCAGGAGTACATCCCCTGTAAAATTTGTCAGCATGTTATCCACAATAGCAGACAACTTTTGAATCTTTATGGAGTTTAAGATAACTCCCACTGAAGGAATTATCGCCCCAAATATGTCTCCTACTACACCAGCAGCAGTCTCTCTCTTTCGTCTAGTACGATGTAATTCAGCCAATTTCGGAATCCTTTTCAAGTCCTCTAGTTGATATATCTCTGGGAAAACTATCCCCAAATAACGTGTCCCATACCATCCCTCTGGAAGACGGTAATAAGCATTAAGTCCACATATATAATAGATCCCAGGGATCGCTGGATCCTGTCCATTTAACATGAATGTCCATTTACTCTGAAACAAAAACACATGCTTCCATTCACTCGTTCCCACAAACACATTGTCATAATATGATTTTGGTCGCGTTATGCAAAGCTTAACTACGTGTAGTGCATCTAAAGCTAATTTCCCTTGTTCCCTAATTGCACTATAGATCTCACTACTAGTAAAAGCTTGCTGCTGCAATGCTTTCTCCAATTTCCCTTTCAAAGCCCTTCTTCTATCTTCCGTGTGATCTAAAAAACTTTTCTCCACGGGTGTAAGCAAACATGTCAAATTATTGCGGTGTGCATAGGATACTAATTGTTAATGTCGCCTCAAAGAACCCCTTAACTAATTTTATGCTATAGTATTTAGCTACACTACTCAAATCCTCCATGATAGGCACATAGGAAAACACAAGTCATGATTTGAATACAAATATTGAATCCCTTCCTGGCTATAGAATCTTGTTAGTAATAGCCTACAGCTTATTCCATATGTAAGAGGTAAACTATGGTAGGTAACTCCCTCTTGCACCGAAACAGGAACTTGTGTACACACATAACAATCTTTTGCATCCATAGTGTCAACATACTCACTCAGCAAGCAATAGAAAACATTAGTCGATAGCTCCCCTTTAGCATTAGTTCCCTCATGAAAATACTTCGTGTCTTGCTCAAACCTCTCCCAAGCTGTTAGTGCGGTGGCGGCCTCAGGAATCGTAGCATTGTTAGTTCCACTCTTATCCACAAATGGCATTCCCACAATCACAACTATAATGAATATCACACACAGGACACCCAAACCAACACCCAAATATTTACAACGCCTACTTCCCCTATTATCATCTCTAATGTTAGCCATGATCTGTAAAGAATCAGAAAGTGAAGAATTATTAGTTCAAACAACAATCAACAGAGGATGGTTGAAACTTATTATTAATTTTTTCTTTCTTTCTTCAGCAACTTTTAAGCACGCAAAGTCTTTCTTCCGCAACTATTTGCAGCTTTCACAGTCACTACCAGGATCCTTGCCAATTCAGGTTAGCAGCTTGTCAACATCAGTTCTCAAAAGTCAACTCAGGTTAGCAGTGTCACGTCCGGCAAGGTATCAGTCTCTTTTCTCAATTTTTCCTTAACTCAATTTTCGTGCCCACTCAGTCTCTCTCTGGCCAGACTCAGGTACCAAAAGTACTGACCTGGGACTTCTCGATCAAAAAAGAATGCCAAGAATTCTTGTTGCCATTCAGCTGACAGTGTGTATGTCCATTCAGGACCTGTGTACCTTCTGTTTGCTACTCTCTTTCTTTTCAACTTGCGGTCACCTTGCAACTCTCCTTCACTCAGGTCTTCTCTCCTTGTTATATCGATGTCTTCCTCTATTGCATCTTCGACAACCACATTTCCCTTAGTCACTTGCAGTTCTGGCCACTTATCTCCTTTTAGTGTCTCTTTGGTCTTTGATCTTCCTTGTGGCAACTCGTCGCTCTCCTCTGACTCTATGGTGTTTTCTCTTGATGGACCTGCAATTTGCTCAGGAGGAGTCTGGACACTCTGACTCCCTTCTGCCTCAACCCCTTCGCCATCTGGGTCTGTCAGGGGCTCTAGTCCTTGTCCATATTCGTCTGCTTCTGGGAGAACCTCCTTCTGACTCGGTCCTCCTGGTGCCTCAGTTGAGATAGGCTCACCGTCACCCCTCCTGGTATCTTCTCCTTCGTCTCTTACTGGAGTGACCAAGCCGTCCTCAACAGGATCTCCTTCTGTCTCAGTTCCCCTTTGATTACTCTCCGGCCCTGAGACTTCCTTTTCTGTCGTTGTTACTTTCGACAACTCAATTTCCTCATCAGTTGGACACGTCACCTTTTTCGTATGACTGGCATGGATCCAGTTTGGAATTCCCACACATTTCACAGCAGTAGTAGTCGTCAGTATTACTTGATATGGCCCCTTCCAACATGGCTCCAAACACGACTTCCTCACGTGTTTCCTGATGACACCCCAGTCACCAGCTTTCAGGTTGTGACCTGGATCATTTATTGGTGGCAGTGTGGTAGCTTCCATCTGGTGAGAGAAAGAGCGGACTATGTCAGCCAGGCCCTTGCAGTAGTCCAACACCATATCATCCGTGATATTCACAAGAGCATTCGCAGGCACAGCGGGCAGTCTCATGGCTCGACCCATGAGAATTTCATGAGGAGACAGTCTGTCTTCTTGTTAGGTGTATTTCTCATTGACATTAACACCAAAGGCAATGCATCAGGCCTTTTCAAATTTGTGGCTGCACACATCTTTGCCATTCTCGACTTCAGGGTACCATTCATCTGCTCCACTAATCCTGATGCTTCAGGGCGGTAGCTGCAATGCAACTTCTGCTCAATGTTCAATGCTGCACACATTAGTTTAACCACCTCGTTGTTGAAGTGACTTCCCCTATCTGATTCTAAAGAGATCGGAAACCCGAAACGTGGTATCAATTTCCTAAGCAGCAGCTTTGCTACTGTGAGACTGTCATTCTTACGTGTAGGGTAAGCTTCAATCCAGTGACTAAAGATACACACAATCACCAACATGTATCTCAAACCTCCACACACAGGCATCTCAATAAAATCCAATTGCATTCTGCTAAATGGTCCTCCTGCTCTCCCAATGTGGCTCAAATTCACCACTGTCCCTTTCCCCGCATTCATCTGTTGACAGATGATACACCTGTGACAGATCACTTCTGCAGCTTGTCTGTAATTTGGGTTAAACCAGTCAAGTTTTAACAACCTAATCATGGCATCTCTCCCAATATGTGCTTGACCATGGTAAAACCTTGCAAACTGTGACAGGAGACTGTTCGGCAAAACCATTTTCCCTTCATCTGAAACCCACAAATCATCTGGTCTTTGTACACATTGCATCTTAACCCAAGAACCTTCTCATCTTTGCTGGCGCGTCATTGCATCAATCATAATTCCTCCAATGTGTCAACCACCCTTAAAGTGTAACCTGTGCATGTCTCATTTTCTGTCTCTGGAAACAATTCCCACTGATCCTTAAACGATATACAGTTCAATGCGCAAAACCTTGCGACTTGATCCGCATACCCATTTCCCATTGAAACGAAGTCTTGTGATTTCAGATGAGCGCTGCATTTCACCACGGCAATTTCATGAGGTAACTGAATTGCGTGCAACAACTCCTTAATTCTTTCACCATTTTTCACTGGGGAACCAGAAGAGGTCAGGAAACCTCTTTGTGACCATAGTTGGCCAAAACCATGAACAATTCCAAACTCATATCTGCTATCAGTATAGATAGTTACTCTCAACTGGACAGCAGCATGGCATGCCCTAGTAAGAGCAACCAATTCAGCCACTTGAGCAGAATATACTCTCTCAAGCCAAGACGCTTCCAGGATACCAGAGATCGTACATACAGCGTATCCGGCTCTCAGCACTCCTACTGAGTCTGTTAAGCATGAGTCATCAACAAAGATAATTTTGTCATTTTCTTCCAATTGGGTATCTTTAATATCAGGCCTCGGTTTGGTGTACATTTCTGTTACCTCAAGACAATCATGTTCTACATCTTCAGCATCTTCAACTTCTGTGTTTTCATTTGGAAGCAGAGTTGCAGGTTCAGCACTGTACATCTTCTCAACATTACATTTGGTGATCCCAATATGATTGTTTCATATTTTGTCAGTCTTGCATTTGTCATCTGTTGCATTCTTGTAAGAGTTAGCAAGATCTCAACTGAATGTGGGACCATGACTGTTAAAGGATGTCCCATCACTATGCCTTCACATTGTGCAAGGCTTTGACAAACTGCTGCTACTGCACGCAGACAACCTGGTAAGGCTGCTGCAACTGGGTCCAAAGTAGCTGAAAAATATGCTGCTGGTCAGTTTACACCTCCATAAACCTGTGTCAGGGCAGACAAAGAACATGCATCACGTTAATGACAAAATAGAACAAAATGCTACGTGTAGTCAGGCATACCTAAAGCTGGAGCCCTGCACATACACTCCCTTAGCTCAATAAACACCTTCATTTCTTTTTCTGACAAAGTTATGACATCTGGCCCATCCTTAACCGTCAGTCTCACCAATGGCTTGGAGATGACTGAGAAATTTGGGGTCCAATGACGACATTAACACACCATTCCCAGGAACATTCTAACATCTCTCCGTGTCGTTGAGGGATTCATCTGTAACAGGGCAATCACTCTTTCCCTGGACAACTTCCTCGACCCTTTCTCAATTTGGTGACCTAGGTATTTCACCTCTTTCTGACAATATTGCAGCTTCTTTGGGGACACCTTATGCCTGTTCTTTCCCAAATGGTTCAGTAAGGCAATCAAATCATACTTGCAGTCATCTCTTGTTTTGGATGCAATCAACAGATCATCAATGTATTGCACTAGACTCCAAATCTTTCTTCAATATCTGATTCAAGATGGAAGGTGATTCCGAAAACCCTTGAGGAATTCGACACCAATTGTAAACCTTATCCAGGAATTTGAAACTGAAAAGAAATTGGCTGTCCTCATGAAGAGGCACAGAAAAGAACGCTTGGGACAAATCCACTATTGTGAACCACTCTGCATCACATGGAACCTGAAACATAATCAGAGCTGGATTTGGCACTACTGGGCAACATTTTACCACTATATCATTAATTTTTCTCAAGTCTTGGACAATTCGAACTTTCCCACAAGGCTTTCTCAGTCCCATTATTGGTGAATTACATGGACTACTCATTACTTCTTTCAAAACTCCCTGCTTTACAAAGTCTGCAATTAGTTGTGCCACCTTTATAAGGACATCTTGCGCCATGTGATACTGTGGTACCTGGGGGAACACAGCATTTGGCTTCACACTGACTTTGATTGGTTCTACTCCTTTTATCAGTCCCACTTCCTTCCCTGTCAAGTCCCACACTTTCTCTTTGACTGTTCCCTGCAAGTCTGCCGGCAGATCAGTCACTGTGAACATTAGGAAGAAGTTAATCAGAGGATACTCCTCATCTGTCATCTCCGTCTCAGGCCCTGAAACCTGCCCTTCATCTCCTTCATCGTCACTGTTTGTCTGAACCTCAATCCCCTCATTGGAACAGGTGATCGAACATCTTGTCTTGCACAGTAAGGGGGTCCACGAACGACTGAAGCACCGCCAACAGGCTGGCGGTGCTTCATTGGCCATTCTGTCGGAAAACCGGGTCCGGCGGTTTCCCGCCGGATTAGCCCCGGCTGGGTGTATCCTCCATGGCGGCGCTGCAAGCAGCGCCGCCATGGGGATTCCGACCCCCTTCCCGCCAGCCTGTTTCTGGCGGTTTTCACCACCAGAAACAGGATGGCAGGAACGGGTGTCCTGGGGCCCCCTAACAGGGCCCCAGTATGCTTTTCACTGTCTGCTTAGCAGACAGTGAAAAGCGCGACGGGTGCAACTGCACCCGTCGCACACCTCCAACACCGCCGGCTCCATTCGGAGCCGGCTTCAGTGTTGCAGGCCCTTTCCCGCTGGGCCGGCGGGTGCTCCCTTGGCGGGCGCCCGCCAGCCCAGCGGGAAAGTCAGAATGGCCCCCGCGGTTCTCTGACCGCGGAGCGGCCAATTGGCGGTTCCCGCTTGGCGGGCGGCGCAAACTCGGAATGACCCCCTAAGTCTCTTCCCAGTAGGGACACAGGACTTGAATCACAAACTACAAACCTGTGCAACCCCTGGAAAGTGCCAAGCTCAACCTGATCCGGATCTGTGATCACGTTTGTCAAGAGTTGATTTGCCACTCCCACTACCTTAACTGTACGTCCCGAAAGGGGCAATTTCTGAACTTCTGCATTTCTAACCGTAGAGCGTGTAGCTCCTGTGTCAATCAACAACGAGACCTTGTGACCCATTACTTTCCCTTGCACATAGGGCCCTCTCTGATCTACTTCTAGGGACGCTGCAAGCCTGCACTCTTCACTATCTGAACTCTCATCCGACCATTCATCGTTTATTCCATTCTCGCCACGTAATGGGAACTGTTGTACTGTGTTACTTTGACTCATTCTTTGACCTGTGATCTGTTGAGGAAGCATCACCTGCTGCTGATCCATTGGGGCTAGGGGCTACTGCATTTGGTGTCTAGGTACCACAGGAACCTGCATTTGCTGCACCTCCACCGGTTATACACGTGGCATCTGCACTTGTTGCATGGGCTGGAGACCCTGCATCTGAACCATGTTATTCTCAAACTTCGGATTAGGACCTCTCATCCTGGATCCTTTAACGTTTTAGAATGCATTGACATCATTGCTTTGTTGAACAACACCCTCCTGCACCATCATCGGGCACTCCCGCTTCCAGTGTCCGACACCCCTGCAAGCATGACAAGGTAACACCTTCTTCATCCCCTGCACACCATTTTGAACTACTACGGTATTCAAATCTGGACCACGGTTCACAAAACCTCCCCAACCTCTGCCTCTCACTTGCGCCTGAAACATCCTGTTTCCTTGCGCTGTTGCACCATCTGCTGTACGCAACCTCCCTGCAACCCTGACTGTGCTGCTTTAATTTGCATCACCATCACTTTCTCCTTCAACTTTCTCTGTTTCAACTCAATTTCGTCATTACAGTATTTTGCATACTGCAACACCTCGTCGATCGGCTTCGCTTGCCAACAGATCAAATGATTCTTAATCATCTGACTAATCTCGGGTCTTAATCCATCAACAAATTTGAACACAAGGTGATTCATGTCCTTCGCCTCTATAACCTCTGTGAACTGTAGTGCTTGAACGCCTTAAACAACCTCTCATAGTAGGCATGTATCGACTCCTTGGCCTCCTGCACCGTTCGATCAATCTTTTGCCAATCAATATTTTGTGGTGATACCCTCTGTTTCAAGAACTCAATCACCTTATAGTAGTATTTCATCACCTCAGGAGACGGTGCTTCTGTGACTCTATCTCTTGCAGGTTCCACAGCCGGACAATCCACACTCCTCTTGCACTCAAGCCACAAATCAGCTGGAACTATGATCTCAAAAAGGGTATTCAGGTCTTCCAAAAGACACTTTGCAAGCTTCACAAACCTGTCTGTCTGCTGATACCACTCTATTGGCTTCTCCCTCAGCCTGGGGAGATCATTTGTGAATGAGAGAATGTCACCTCTGGTCCACGGTACATGGACGAGAACCCCTCTGGCTGTTTCTCTCAAGGGTAACATCTTTATTGTACCGGTATCCGGCACGGCTTTCATCTGCTGCTCTATGCCGTCACTATTCTTTTTGTCTTTTTTCTTCGCCCATCTGCCTTCCCACTTCTCTAATGCTCCCCAAACTTGTGCATTCTGAAGTATCTCTTTGAGGTGTGCCTTCATCCCAGTAGACCTCATGTGTTCAAAATCTTTGGGCTCAAAATCTAACCTATAACTTCTCTTCAGATGTTTGGTATTTTCTAAATCTATTCCATATTTATCTGCCAGGTTCGCCAACCTCTGGTGCACCCTGCCCAATTCTTTGGTTATTTTTGGGCACAAATACCTCAATTCTGCTTCAGTGTATGACTCTAGTCTGTTCACTCCCATGCTCCCTTCGACTAATTCATTTGCCACATGCCTGACCTCACAAAATTCAGGTACTCTTCTTTTTCCGACCGCTCTGCTGTCGCAGGAGTGGTCTGTGGCAAATTTAACTTGTCTAACCATTCATTCAGTTGTTGCGCAGTTAAACCTTGCAATGAGATATTTCCAGCCTGCATCATCAGTGTTTGCAGTACATTCGCATTTGAAATCTGCGGAGTCAGCAGTCCCAAACCTGATTGTCTCATGGTGTCTGAAGGAACCCCAATCGGACTGAAGTCTAACAGAGATCTAGATCTTTCGAATGTCGGTTCCACTGGAGTCATCCCTTGAGAGCTACCTACAAACCCTCCTCTTGTCACCTCTTGGATCATTATTCCTTGACCACATACACTAGGCTTCGCCTGTGCATACAATGGTACTGGTGGACCAACTGTAATAGGTAAGGATATGGCGGCTGGTGTCTGCCTGCTTCCCAAAACCTGTGGAGAATTAACTCCCATATTCTGACTCATTCCTGATGCCATGGCTGACTGCGGTCCTGTGACCGAAGAGTAATTCGGAATCATCTGTTGCTGTGCCTGAGGCAGTAAAAGTGGAGTTGGCTCAGTCTGTATCAGCTTTGGTCTCATATATGCCGGATCTGACGGCACCATCAAATTCGTTGTAGTCTCTAGTATTGTGACTTCAGGGTAAAATCTCTGAACCTGTGGTGGCTGTAGCTGAGGTTGCATCTCTGGAGCAGTAGACACACTAATACTATTCTGCACTGGAACTGGTGTCGCAACAGTATTAATCTGTGGCGTATTTGTTGTTCCCTTATTTTGAGTTGAATCTATAGGACCTGCACTTGTACTTGGTTTATTGTCATCTAGGGCATATGGCGGTGGTCGATCATTTAGCAACTGATTTAAGAACTCATCATCATCTGAGTCATCTGCCCAGGACTTCTTAGTCTCCTTTTCTTTGCTAGAACCCTTGTCAGTCTTACAAGTGGCTTTCCCTCCTTGGGTTTCGCCTTCTTGAGTTATCGCTGGAAACATCGTAACTCCGTCCATTGTTTCTCTCCTCCAAACCCTCTGTACGCTATCCCACCTAGCCTCTGCTAGTGTCTTTTCTGCTTTCCTCATTCTCCTCTCAAATTTCTGTTGCTGTTGTCGTATTGCCATCAGTTCCCAAATTGCTAGCACCTCAAACTGTGCTGGCCTTGGAGGTGGATTTAGCTCATTTAACACCCTCTGCAAATTTCCCAAAATCCTTATATTGAACGTTCGGTGCTCCAGAAATGCCTTCTTTCTCTGTCACTTTGCACCATTGCTTTAGCGAAAGACATGCCGCGACTCTCCTCTCCTCCATTACGACATAAGCCGGTGTATCCTCTGGCAGTGTAGGTTCCCCTACACTCGCAGTAATGTACACATCTCCCCTCAAAGCGCTCTTTAAAACCTTGAAAAACTTCATTTTTTATTTTGTTAATAATCAAATCAGGAAGTGACTTTAATTCCCAGAACTCTCTTCACTCACCTTCTCAACCAATTGTCTCTCACGGATGGCTGCGAATCTGTGCGCGACCCTTCTCACTAACTGACCTATCCCTGCGAAGCTCCAATGACATCACACTCACACACACTGCGGCTGACAAAGTCTTGTGGCTTATCTCTCTCACTTTTGATTCACACAAAAACTAATGCAATGAATTGCGACCAATAATAAAACTGAAATTTGCCGGTGTACCACAGGAAAGGGTAACACAATCGCTTCAGAACTTTACAGAGATTTCGCTTAGCCTCGGCCGCTACTCTCTCCTTTTCAGATCCCGCACTCGCAAGCAAAATTTGACCTGCAAATTTTACTCTCGACTTGTCAATGGGTTGTTCTGGTGCACTTTAGAACTCACCAAGTCTCCATTGAAGTTTTCCTTCACTCACTTTGATTCAAATTCGACTAGTCAACCACGCCCGATTGACCTACTAAACTGCACAAATTACAACATAAACCAAGTGTCTCATACACTTATCAGTATACTGTGGAGTCTTAGACCACGCAGGGTCCGTACATCACCAACAACGACGTGGACAATTTTTGAGCACAAAGTGCCACACTCACGTGAAGTTCGCCGACTTCCCTATTCTCATACTGCGGAGTACGCACACTCCTACTAAAACATTACCTGTCCTAAAATTCTCACAAACCTCACAATTTACCTGTGATATGCATAAGCTGTGCAAGCGCAAAACCCTATTTTACTCACTCTATCACTAGGACGCCGAGAACATACCCAAATCACTTCAGCAAGCTCCGAGATTCCAGGAAAGTCATTTGGGTATTAGGGGCACATCATCTCTCCAACTTGCATCACTTTAAAACAATTTTCAAACAGTGGTCCTTCGTCCTGGGGCCCCAAAGGGCCAAACCATCCTCTGCTACCAAAACTGACAACGCGTCAGAACCTTGATAAGTAAACTTACAAGGAGACACGTCTAGGCCAATGAACATTTTGACCACGTTTAGAGACTTCACAGAACAAGATATCGTTTGACATTGTAATCAATAGGTCAATAACCCCATCAATATTCACAATAATTAATTAATCAAGCTAATCAATAACAATTAATATAGATCAATACAACAGGCACACCATGACCTTTCAGCCATGGATAACCACACAAATCTAGTAAGTGTTAGGATTTTTATTCCCTGTTAGTTACAATCTAGAATCATATTTATTAGTTTCAACAACAAGCACATCAAAACCACTATAACCTGGCAATCAGAGCAAAACTTTATCAAAGCATAGATCCTGAACATTAGAATAAAGCACAACATTAATATGAATCAACTTTAGCAGAGTATCATTAATACATTATTCAACAAAGCAAGAATTCAGTCATTTGTCTATTTGCATCCGATATTAGTGAATTCCTTAACTAACTTTCGAATTAGCATTAGCATGTTGGGCTTCATGCAAAACAATTTGGCAACACAAATTTGGAAAACATCTAACTATGGCCTCTATCAAAAGAGCAGTTGGTACCTAGAAAGTAAAGGCAAACAGACAATGAAAATTTTCATCAGATAGTTACCCCTCCAACGTCTTAGCAATCAGCGTCAGTTTTCGTCCTCAGGACATCAGCTGATTCAGCATCAGCAAAGATAGGACAGGGCAAAAAATCTCAGTATGGCATAGCTAGGAATAAGCTCTTCTCTCATAAGGAGGAGAAGTCAGTATCAGGTAAGGATTCAATAGAGGATGGTTAAGATATCAGAACAGCAAAGGCTCAAAGAATAATGGCAAAGTATAGCTTACGGCAAAATGCCGGAATAACGGCAAGAGTGTCCCAGTAATGGCTGATTTCTTCTCGGGTCATGCTGTTATATCAAAGCTGTCAAACTAGTCCTTAGTTTCTCATTGGATCAATTTTGGTGCATCATTATCTCTGTCCAATAATTCTCCACGCACCTTACTAGAATTTTCCACAAAACACAGTTCTCATGCAGTCTATTGGCTCCTGTGATTGACGTCTTCAACGGGTGGAATGTCAGGTAAGAAAAGTTACACTTTACGCTCCAGTCAGTAGTTCCATTGTTTTCTCCTAGTCCAGGCGGCTTTGCACCTGTTACGAATTACACTGTTGCATTTGGCAAGAATGTCTCCTTGAACAAGTCGGGTCCCATGAGAAAGAATTTACTACAGCTACACACACACATCTCTAGCTTCTGGAAAAGTACAGCTTCATGTCCTTCAGGAAAGCAGCACATTGCACGTTAGAAAACTCAGTTAATATGAGACTAGGCAGCTAGGCCCAGACCTTCGCTAAGTAAGGCCTAATGAGTAATTTAGCAAAACCCTAATACAACCCTTGATGCTAATACAAAGTCATACATTAGTACATTGTTAATTCATCATTAGTCAGTTTAATTAATCATCGTATACATTGGTGGCCACTCCCCGTGGGCACATTTCAAATGCATACATTATTTTTCTATGCTAACACATTTTCTATGCAGCTTCATTACACATTATATTGCAAGCATTCATGTTAATATTAATTTTAAAGGTCACACTCCAACATATGTCCTTTGGTATTTTAGGCAGGAAACATGTCTTAGAATAACATTGTTGATTTATTTGTTCAAGCTGTGGAACAGGATAGGAGAGTTGTAGTTTTCATGTGAAATGAAGTAGCTTAGTTTATTGGGTGCCTTGAGAAAGAATCTCAAGTAACAAATAGTTAAAAAATTTACTATTTTGTTAGAAACGTGTAAAATTATCCAATGACATCACACTTTTGCTGAGAAGATTCAGAAAAGTTGAAAACTTGGTGGCACCACCGCTAGCTCTTAGATGCTCAAACTGATGCCCAAAGTGTGCCCATCTGAAGGACCAATCAAATGGATTATGGTTATTTGAATTAGTGATAAACTTTGAGTTCTCAGTCAGTCTACGCCGGTCTTGAAACTGTCCAGAACTCTGTCACTTCTGTTTTAAGTTTGTTCCCACATTCTGTTCTCTGAGTCTCCTAATGGGTTTTCTCATCTTTGTCTGATTGCCCTATTCCATTATGTGGTTCAGTACTAATAAGGCCAACTAATTCTGAACTGCTGATTCTGTCCTATGTGTATCTCATGTTCTGCACTGCCCTGATGCTGCTGTCAACTGACTCTGGAAGAAGGTGACCTTCCTGTTGGATGAACTTTTTCTGTTTGCTGTCCCATGAGGAGAGGTATAACTAAATGTGCTTTCTTGTTTTCTTTAGTTAGTGACGTTCACCAGCATATTTTTCTAGTAAGTTGCCCAAGTTAGATTTTGTTCCAAATTATTTTTGTCTTTCTTTATTTTGTTTTTGACGCTTGTGGTAGCCTGCTCCCACACATGCAAGTCCAAATTCAGGTTAGTGATAGGAATGACCCAGCTCTGAAACTTTAATCTGAAATTGAATGTTAAATTGTGTTTTGATTATTTACTGATGTCACCATCATCTGCTTGGAATTCTAACAATAATGTGTATAACGTATTGATGCTAATCTACATTATTCATTTGGAGTGTCTAACAGTATTGATGTTTAGCAGGTTAAATGTTTTCGGTCAGCCTATGGTTTTCATGTATGTTTATAACTTTTTTGCACACCGATTTTGGGATTGTAATAAAGCTTTGAAACCTTACTCAGTGTTGCAGTTGATTTAGTGTTAAATTGCTTATGGTGTCTAGAATTGTTTATGATATGAAGTCATTGATTGGTGATTGAATGATTCTGATTAGTACACTCTTTGTGAAGTCCAAAGATTCAGTTGACCTTAGTAGGTGAGGTTGTTGATGATGTCTCACCTGCGCACCGGCGGTTGTTGAACTGTAATCGGGGAGTAAAATCTTACCGGACCGTTGCACGTTAACATATTTTTTCCTAGGGATTTTGGACATGACTATAGCCCGAACCGCTGGACGGCATTGCACCAAATTTAGCAAAAAGGACGCTCTTGACTCAGAAAGCACAATTTTTGTTATTTGTTGTAATTACGTTCAGACGACATTCAAGAAATGTAGGAACGCGAGGGCTCTGTGAACACCCCGATCTTGTGCTGAGATTTGTTTGGCTGCCAACACTTCAACCAGGAAGTGTTGGTAGCCATCTCGGGACTTGGCTTCAGCTGAGTCCCAGAAAAGATGCAAAAAAAAGAAGAGAAGGAGGTAGGGTGGGGACACCCTGATCCCTTAACTCTTTTGTTGGGGTACCGGTTGGACCCCAAAAGGGCAAAAAAGCCTTATTTTACATTTTCACTGAAAGAATCCCACCAGACCTGTGCGTCTAGCAAAAAAAAAAAAAAAAACTAATCACGGGCTCCCATGCTAGTTTTAAACAGAGCCCCCTTAGAGGCATTTTTTTTAAAGAGGGGAGTGCATAGGTCCCCCCTCCTAAGGCTCATTGAGCCCCGGGGACCGCCACAACCACAGGGCTTTGTTTCATTATAATGGAGGTGGGCTGTGCTGACCCCCATCCTGGACTTCTAGAAAGCCCCTGGGACTACCACCTCCCTGAGGCTTTGTTTATAATCATGGCAGGTGGCCGGGCGGCCCCCCTTCCAGGCCGTATGCAGCCTGGGGACCTCAAGCTCCCTGGGCCAGCCCTTGCTCAGAGAAGAAGGAGGAGGACCGTGCAGACCCCCCCCCCTACTGGGCTTCTAAGAAGCCTGGGGCATCACAACCTCCCTGGGGCCAGCCCATGCTCAGAGAAGGAGGGAGGCCTTCCTCTTGAAACCAATTATAGCCCTGGGGCCCTCCACCCCCAGCCCAACCCCTGCCAACTCCAGTACATAGCTGTTTGCTCTGACTTGGCAGGAGCTTTGACAGTGCCTGTCAAGTTAGAGCAACATGAATTCCACTTCAAAGAAGCAAGTGCTGTCAAACTATTTCACTTGCTGGGAGCAGAGTTTTTGTTTGTTTCCCTGCCCGCAGAAATGTGGGCAGTGAAACCGACAACACTATTACTCTCACACAAAGGGAGCTGCATGTGTAGCAGCTCTGTGTGTGTGATAGCAATAGTGACTTAAGCCAACAGTGGGGAGCCTGCAGGGACCAGAGGAGCCTTAATGCTCCCCCATGGTCCCCAACGCTACTGACTGAGTTCCCTCGGGGGCACCCAGGAGACATGGAGACATGGCCAGGCCATTGGGATGGGGTCAAAGTCAGCCTGGGGGAGGGGGGGGCCATGTGGCCCCCCTCCCCTATTGAATGAAGGCCGGGCCCGGGGATGGGGTCTGCAGAGCTGGGATGCACTGCCACTCTCCTCTATAACAATCTATAATCCTTTTTGGTGGAGATTTACATCTTTGTAGTCTTGTTGTCCTCTCTATAGGAGGATTCATGTTATCTCAGAATTCTGGAGAAAGACGCACAAGGAACAGTCACATTGCCAAATGCACACAAAGTCACTGGAGACATTTCCTCGTGGTCCATTAGGTAGCTGTAGTGTAGAATACACACAGGACATTTACCCAACAAGGTAGCACTAACTAATTAATCAGTAGAAAGTACTCCATTTGGGTAGACATTTTGTTCAAAACTGTGGACTCTTTTTGTATAAACGAGCAAGTGAGCTTCTGTTCAGGCAATGATGCTCATTTCACAGAAATTTAACCTCAACAGGAAGCACTTACAAACATAAATGTAGCAGGTGCCCCAGTTGAAGCTCCACTTCTGGAAAGGACAAATGATCCTAACTCCTGGGCTTGACAAAGGCAAGCAAGGTGTTTACTCTTTTTAGTTTATTGAAAGCTCATCTGAAATCTTTTGTGGAGGTGAATGCATCTTTGATCTATTGGAGCGCAATCTGTCTGTTTGCGACTGTGACGAGTGGGCTCTTTATTGTCCTCTCCTGGTGAGATCAGAGTCCATGGTCCTCCCTTTAAGTTGCTATGAGTATGCACATGTGCAAATCACCTAGAAGCTCCTCTGGCTTGACCTTGCACCATCCACCTTAGTAGTATGGAAAGGTCTTCCCGCCATTTACCAGGATGATAGACAGCTTACCAAATGGACCCCCAATGCACTGGCCACCGATTTTGGTGACGCGCTCTTGATGCCAAGCGATATGAGGACATCTCCACAAAACAAAGAAGCACTTACTTCATATAGATAAGAGGAAGGACCATGGTTCAGTGGAGATTTACATATTTGTAGTCTTGTTGGCCTATCTAATGGAGCATTCAGGTTAACAAAGAATTCTGGAGAAACAGACAACAGGAACAATCATGTTACCAAAAGGCACACAAGGTCATTGGTGACATTTCCTTGTGCTCCATTACACTGCTGTAGTGTAGAATACATGCTGGATATTGACCCAAGGAGGCAGAAAAAAACTCCACTTGGGTTGCTATGTCATGCAAAGCTGTGGACTCTTGTTGGATAAAAGGGCAGTTGAGGTTCCTTTGTGGCAGAGTCACTCACACAGTTACTGACACACTCATGCACCCACTCACAGATCTACTTATAGACTCATGCACTCACTCACAGACCCACTCAAACACTCAGGCACCTACTCACAGACCCACTGAGAGACTCATACACACACTCACAAAACCACTCAGGTACTCACTCACCCACTCACAGACCTACTCAGAAACTCACACGCCCACTCACAGACCCACTCAGAAACTCATGCACCCACTCACAGTCACGCTCAGACTCACCCACTCACTCACACACCCACTTAGACACTCATGCACCCACTCACTGATCCACTCAGACATTCACGCACCCACTCACAGACCCACTCAGACTCTCTCACATGCACTCGCAGACCCACACAGACACTTACACAGCCACTCAAAGAGACACTCTCACACCCACTGTCTCACAGAGACACCCTCTTACACCTACTCTCACACCCTGACAGACACTCTCAAATCCTCATAGATCCTCTCACACCCACTCTCATACCTAGACACTCTCACACCCAGATACACCCTTTCACACCTATTTTCACACTCAGAGAAATGTGCGTAGTGCAGGGTTGGTTGGTTAGGAGGGTTGTCTGGAAGGCCTGGCAACCCCAGTGGTGCACGGCCTTTAGTAATGAGAGCCACTTAACATTTTTTTAAAACATAGAAATTCACTGAAAAAACAAAGGTTACATGGATGTTTTAGTTAGGAAACATAATTTTAAAAATTATTGAAATTCACTTAAAAAATAAAGGTTTCAGGGAGGTTATAGTTAGGTTCTGAATTTGCTCACACAAAACCAGAGAAAATCAGCAGTTATAGTTACAATTATTTCAAGTAACTATTACTGAAGACTCCAAGGAAAGGAGGCATAATTAAAAAAAAAGTATGAGACATTCTGTCCTAGCATCAGACTGATTTCCCCATACCTCAAGGCCAAACAGTATTTTTGCTCCCCTCAGGTGTGCAGATTAGAGCTTTACCACCAATCTGCCCCCATCAGGGGAGCAGAATGCCTACTAGACATCAGGGATGTGTTTGGTGTCAATGGGGGTGGAGAACAGTCTCTTTGGCATTGTAGCACATCAACAGAGCATTACACAGTCTTTCTGATCCCCTGGGTATGCAGATTGGGGTATTTACATTAATCTGCCTGAACCAATAACGCTCATAAAAGACAAGACAAGGGATTCATTTAAAAAAAGGAATGGATTGGGCACTGCCAGGCCATGCCATCAGGCACACACGAGGCACCAGGTAGGCTTCATGACCCACAGATTGTGCAGATTATTGTGTTTACCCCAATCTGTTGAATCTCATGGAAGCCACACCCCAAGAACTGATATAACTGCAAATCAGTGTGGTGCTGTTTTAGGTTTTTCCTCTCTTGCAGGCCAGAAACCTCCAGGGAAGTAGATTACCATTTTAAACAATAAGAAATGTAGAAAAGTTGTGTGTCAGTACCTTTGTTGCACAGCACACATTCCAGAACTTTTCATCACAGAAATATCAGAAAATTCTGTGATTTTGCCAAAAGGTTGATGTTTGCAGGGAATACAGGGTAAGAAAATGTAATGGGACCCAGGCAAGTAGGGTGACCACCCGTCCTTAAATTTCACAGACTTCTCCCTGCTGTTCGTTATTAAAACAGTAGGAATAATCAATATCCTTAAACTCATATCCTTGGGTTCATTTATTGATACATGGATGGAAAATGAAAAATCATTATGAACTTCTGCTCGACTGGGCATTTTGGGTTGACCACTGACAAACACTATATACCTCTATTACCAGAGGAGTACAAGAGATAAAACAGAATAATACACTTCACTTTTCTTTTAATTTCAACAATTAGTCTCTTTGGGAAAAACCCTGAGCGATCTACCCAAATGAACCATTAATGAATTCAGAATTTTGTCTTGTCTGAGAAACATACAGGTTAGTGGCTTCACCTATGGGTTTCACATTTCTTTGGGCACAAACTGCAAACAGGAAGGAACCACAAAAAATATGCAATATTGACCACACTTCAAAAATTGCATCTGTGATGAAGAAAATGTATTTTTCAACTCTACCTGTTTCTGAAGATGGGAAGGCATCAATCGTAGCACAGCACACCTTTTGTTGATTGGTTTTTAAATGAAAAACACTTTCTTGAAAAACATGTTTTCCATTTATCATTAAAAACAAAGTTTTGCTAAATTTTTCTATTATTTTTTATTCATCCTTTGTAAATCACAAACCCTCTGTAAGTTTCCAGTCCCCATCATGTGTGATAAAAGGACACAACTTTGGCCTCAATATCTTTTGTAGCAAATAAGCTATTAGGGCATAACTGTAAACTGTCACAAGTGTGAATATGTATTGCCAATGCCAATAGATCTGTCTTATGATTGAATGTGTCTTTTGTGTCACTGATGGGTGTAGATACTCAATAGGCCATCACACACACACACATTATCACTCATCTTAGCACTCATGCACCCATTAATCCACCTGCACATCCTTTCATTCATCATCTGACACAACCACAATAAAACACACACAAACTCAACAGCACAAGCAAATTACATTAAAGGAATACAAGTAGAAAAAGAAAATATGCTGACTTCTAAACACAGCTGGTATATGTTTGCAATACTAAAACTCAACTTAGCAATGAGTGTCTGTCTTGCAAAGATATTGTAAATAGTCTATCGTTTTAAAGTTCAAGCATGGGTGCCACATTTAGAACCAACATGTTTGCCACCCTGGAATAGTAAAATAATGATACACTATCGACAACAGAATTCCATAATGATCTCCTGGTTTAGACGAAGTGACTATGTAGAATGTGGAGCACTGCAGCTGAAGTGAGAGGCAAGCGAGCAACGTATTAGCAATGCATAAAAAAACATTAAAATACAGAGGAACAGATAAATGTAAGGGGAACTATAAAAGAAAACAATTAAAAACTAAAGATCTGGACAACCAGCCAAGGTACTGAAGCACAGTCACTTTCAGATGGTTGTACACACATGATCAGAAAAGACAATCATTCAGAAGGCCAATGACAGTACAGAGCCCCTGTGTGGATATATATTTGCATATGGATGCATGTGTTATTTATTGAGCTTTTTATTACACAATCCTGGCAGACATCTATGAAGAGATTCTTCTAGGAATTACTATGTTGCAAATCTTTTCTCCCTAGGGTTTCTCAAAGGCAGTAACCTGCACCAAAATCATTCCTTGCAAAGGTATTTTAACATTTTGGCCCATATTTATACTTTTTTAGCACCACGTTTGTGTCATTTTTGATGCAAAAGTGGCGCAAACTTCCAAAATACAATTGTATTTTGTAAGTTTGTGCCGTTTTTGCATCTAAAAGCGGCGCAAATGCGGCGCTAAAAAAGTATAAATATGGGCCTTTGTGTTACAAAATACCTATCTGTAGGCCCTAATAAAGGGAAATAATAATCCACCTTAAGATGCCTCTTAATAATAACATACACTTTTCTTAATCAATATGTCAAACAAACCCACACCAAAATCATTCACTACAAAGGTATTTTAACATTTTGTGTTATCAAATAGCTATCCTTAGGCTTTAATACAGTGAAATAACAATCCACTCTTAAATGCCTGTTGATATTAACATATGCTTTTCTTAATCAATATGTCAAGTCTAATGTGTTTATCATAATTTTTCATAACAAACAGATCAGACCAATGAAAATAGAATTACTGGCCCTCATTACAACATTGGTGATAAATCCCACTTTCCGCTGTGCAGAAGACCGCCAACACACCGCTGCGGCGGCGGAATTCCACTAAAGCTATTACAACCCACAGCCCGGAATCCGCCAAAATCCAGACACCCACACAAGTCCGCCACACCAAAGGTCAGTGATAAACTGGCGATAACAAAACCGACACCGTCACGCCAACAGGAATATGCCCACACTATCATGACCCGCGAATCAACCATTGGCGGTACACACCGCCGCGCTCAAAATACACACACATATACAAAAAACAACCACATTGGACAATTAGAAATACACACACCTGGTACACATACACACACCACACCCACACACCCGATACAATATAAAACACCCACCCACATCACCCACAAACCCCTACGTCAAAAATTAGAGAAAGGAGGCCAGAGAGAGACACCACCATCAACAATACTAGCATCCACAGGCACACAACACCATCACTCACACAACATCCACGCACCTCAGACAACACACACAAACACATCCCCTCACACATCACAACACTCACCACCTCACCCACACCACACCATGGCACCGCAAAGACACCCCAGGTTCTCTTAGGAGGAGCTCAGGGTCATGGTGGAGGAAATCATCCGGGTAGAGTCACAGCTATTCGGATCACAGGTGCAGCACACCTCCATTGCTAGGAAGATGGAGCTATGGTGCAGAATCATAGACAGAGTCAATGCAGTGGGACAGCATCCAAGAACACGGGATGACATCAGGAAGAGGTGGAATGACCTACGGTGGAAGGTGCGTACCGTGGTCTCAAGACACCAGATTGCAGTTCAGAGGACTGGCGGCGGACCCCCACCTCCTCCCCCACAACTGACAACATGGGAGGAGCAGGTCTTGGCTATACTGCATCCTGAGGGCCTCGCAGGAGTAGCAGGAGGAATGGACTCTGGTAAGTCAAATCTTATTTACCATATCCCCCCACCCCACCTGCATGCCATCACACACTCCCACCCTCCCCCTCACCCCCATCACTCCAACACTTCACATATGCCCCACTATCACAACCCACCCATCCCAATACCAATCCCTGCATGCAACAACAAAGCATGGACACCCATCACCAAAGCATGTCCACTACAGATACCCACATAGATCCCCAAACCAATTATCACACAAGGTCCTAGACAAGACTGTAAGCACTGGTGTACAGAGTCACCCACCCATTGCACATGATGGCACACACAGATGCAATAATCATGCCTTTACACCCCTGCAGGACCCTTACCCAACGTCACTGGACAGGAGGTTCCAGACATGTCCACTCCACCCACAGAAGAGGCCCACAGTGATGACAGCAGCTCTGTCTAACTGGATCTAGATGACCATCCCGGCCCATCTGGGACCTCGGGACAGTCGGTTCCCCACACACTGGCACATGCCACCACAGAGCCTCCCCCCACAGGAAACACCAGCACAGCACCCACCGAGCAGGCACATACCTCTGTCCCCGGGACCCGTCAAGCAGCAGTCTGTCCACCACTACAGGGAACCCAGGCAAACCCAAAAACCCAAGAACATCAGGGACCTGGGGGCAGTGGTAGTGGGCACATGGTTCAGGGGACAGAGGAACAGGAAAACCGGGGAACTGGGAGGACTGCTGTGGGACAGGGGGAGGACAGGCCCAGGGAACCCACTCTCCACGAGGCCCTCTCCAACATCATGGGAGCGTACCATCATTCCCAGGAGACGATGGCAGCTGTACTGGCCAAGTTTTAGGAGACCCAGTGGCTGCAGGAGGAACAGTATTTGCGTATCAGGGAGGAACTCAAGTCCATCAACACCACCCTGGTCACCATTGTAGGGGTGCTGAAGGACCTTGTGAACACCAGGAGGGACACTGTGGCACAACAAGGGGCCCCTGACACTAGCCTGGATGATGAACTGCCCACCATCTCCGCCGGCGATAGTGGACAGGAGGCACAGCCACAGGACCACGACACCAGCACCCCACCCCCTGCAGATGGAGAACCACCCCACAAACGGTCCCTGAGATCCAGGACAAAGACAGAGAACAATGCCAAGACCCCTGCCAAGTAATTAGACCACCCTGAATGTCATCCTTCTGTCCCAGTTCGTCACCCTGTCTATTCTTAAACTGCCCTAGCTCCACTTCTTATGCCCATTTGGACAATGCACCTGTGAAACAGATAGACTGGACTCTGCCATGGACATTCCTCCACCATCACCCCTGACCATTTTACAACCCCCTCCACTAATATGCACTTAAATAAACACCCTTGAATCACAAAACAATCTGGAGTTTGTGCTTTCACAAATGTGTATTTGCTATAACTAAGGAAAATAGCAATGTCAATTGTGTTGTCAACATACCTATGTCACTCAGCTCTAGTCCATGAGGTAATATAGCAGAGGTCACACAGTGGTACCCACATCTGTGAAATGGAAAGGCAAAGTGACAAGTCAGGGTCCATACACTGGGTGAAAGTGACAGACATATGATAGGTCTAACAATTGTATGAGATGTAGGAAGCTGTGATGTCTTCTTACTTGTGTCTCACTGGAAGTATTGCTTGATAACTGTGTTTCTGTTGTCAATATCCTCTTCTTCTGCCTCCTCTTCTTCACTGCCCACAGGCTCCACAGCTGCCTAAAACCTCCTTCTGGACCATCCTCCTGCAGAAAAGGCACCTGTCGTCGCAAAGCCAGGTTGTGCAGCATACAGCAGGCCACGATGATCTGGCACACCTTCTTTGGTGAGTAGTAGAGAGAACCACCTGTCATATGGAGGCACCGGAGCCTGGCCTTCAGGAGGCCGAAGGTCCTTTTTATCACTCTGCTAGTTTGCCCATGTGCCTCATTGTAGCGTTCCTCTGCCGTTGTCCTGGGATTTCTCATTGGGGCAGTAGCCATGACAGGTTGGGGTACCCAGAGTCACCTGCAAATATCGAGGGACAACTGCTAGACACACACTAACCCTTAGGGACAACCCCAGAGCCAGACAATCCTTCACACGGTATAGGGTCCATTAGCCACACACGGTGCCTCTGGAGTTGCCCCATCACATAAGGGATGCTGCTATTCATCAAAATGTAAGCGTCATGCACTGAGCCTGGAAACTTGACATTCACATGGGAGATGTACTGGTCTGCCAAACACAACATCTGCAAATTCATTGAATGGTAGCTCTTCCGGTTTCTGTACACCTGTTCACTCCTGTGGGGGGGTACCAAGGCCACATGTGTCCCATCAATAGCACCTATGATGTTGGGGATATGTCCCAGGGCATAGAAGTCACCTTTCACTGTAGGCAAATCCTCCACCTGAGGGAAAATGATGTAGCTGCGCATGTGTTTCAGCAGGGCAGCAACACTCTGGACAACACGTTTGAAAACATTGGCTGGGACATTCTTGATGCAATGGCCACTGTTGTTTGAAAAGACCCACTTGCCAGGAAATGGACTACTGACAGGACCTGCACTAGAAGGGGTATTTCTGTGGGATGGCGGATAGCTGACATCAGGTCCGGCTCCAACTGGGCACACAGTTCCTGGATTGTGGCACGATCAAGTTTGTAAGTGATAATGATGTGTCTGTCTTCCATTGTCGACAGGTCCACCAGTGGTCTGTACACCGGAGGATGCCGCATCTCCTCATCTGCCCCAGCGGACGTGCCCTATGCACGAGAACAGCGAGAAGAGAGTCAGCCAACACTGAGGTATGATAAAAAATATTTATAGAACACATTTGTTAATCCGCAATGTGCCTTTCACTGTGTGTATGCAAGGCCTAGATAGATGTGACACATTTAACATTAATGCCATGTTGCCCCCTGAAATGGCGGATGCCTGACCTGTAATGTGGGACAAGGAGATATGAGGTAACTGCGCTGGCGTTTTGCACCGTCGCGGTAGGCGGTAGAAGACCGAGGCGCAATCCTGCATTGGTTAACATTGGACCCTATGGGTCCGAGGACCCAATGACGATGTACGCCGGTGGTGATGGTACGAACCGCCGCGGACGTAACCACCATTTTCTGTCTGTTCACTGACTTGATACCTGACCTTCGACAGGAGAGGATCTACACTGCAAGTGCTGCTGTGACCTCAGTCTGGAAGTGACGATGGCTCATGTGTCTGGGGAAAGGGCTCCTGCTTTCACTTCGGAGGAGTTGGAGAAGTTAGTGGATGGGGTCCTCCCCCAGTACACGCTACTGTACGGTCCTCCAGACAAACAGGTGAGTACACTGAGAGCATGCTGTATGGGCAATGTCTGTTTGGAGTGGTGTGGATGGAAGATAGAGGGGGGGAACTGAGGCCTGCATGAGCGGACGGTGAGTGTATGTGCATCACGGCAAAGGTGGGAACGTGGGTCAATGACTGTGACGGTCCGGGCGGTTTAAGATTAACCTTTTCCCCTGTACTATTCCTCTAGGTCAGCGCCCACCAGAAGAAGGATATATGGCATGCCATCGCCAGACATCCGGACCTTGGGGTCCACCACAGACGGAGCACCCACTGGCGGAAAAGATGGGAGGACATTCGCCACTGGAGCAAGAACACGGCGGAGGCCCAGCTGGGGATGGCCTTCCAACGTGGGAGTGGTGCCCGTCACACCATGACCCCCCTGATGTTCCAGATCCTGGCAGTGGCGTCTCCGGAGTTGGATGGGCGCTTGAGGGCATCACAGCAGCCAGAAGGGGGTGAGTACAGTCTCATTCAGCTGACTCTGCACGCATCACAAGGTGTCTGGACAGGGGAGGTGGGCTGTGGGTTCCCCTAGGCCATGGCGAGTTTTGTAGGCAAGGTCCCTTCGTGAGGCAGGCTATGTGGCACCCCAACGCCACCAGTGGTAAGAGCCAATTACACCTAGTCAGGCTCCTGTGACTTACATGTGTGTAGCAATCATGCATAGGCCTTGTACCCCATGTCCCTGTGATTAATTAGGGAACTCTAAGTGCATGGCGTAGTGCAGAGGGCTGCTGTGTCTGTAGTGTCCGCCAACGGTAGCGGTATTGCATGCACTGAACATGTCTTTCTTCTGTCTTCCCCCCCCAATTTTTGTGGTCTCCCAGTTCTTGTGTGCATTAGCATCATCAGGCGGAGGAGCAGTGCCACCAGAGTAGGAGGGAGCTGCATCCCACATGGCCCTGGAGGGCGATACCACGGAGTCTGAAGCCACCATTGGGACGGAGGGTGAGGGGAGCTCCACGGCGGGGACAGGAGGTGACATCAGCGACAACAACTCCTCCTCTGATGGGAGCTCCCTTGAGGTGGCGGGCCCCTTTGTGCCCACCGCATCAACAGGTACAGCTGCCACCCCCCTACCAGCACTGCCCTCCCAGTAGCCCCTCAGTGTGTGTCCCGTGGCCGCTCACCCAGGAATGTGGGCATCTCCTTCGCCCAGGCACCTCAGGCCCTGCCCCAGTCAGCCCTGCTGCCCTCAGTGAGGAGGCTATTGACCTCCTGAGATCCCTCCCTGTTGGGCAGTCTACCATTCTGAATGCCATCCAGGGTGTAGAGAGGCAGTTGCAGCAAACAAATGCATACCTGGAGGGCATTCATTCTGGCCAGGCAGCCCAACAGAGAGCATTTCAGGCTCTGGCCTCTGCACTGATGGCAGCCATTGTCCCTGTGTCCAGCCTCCCCTCCTCCAACCTCCTCCACCCAGACCTAATCCCCTGTACCTCAGCCTATCCCAAGCACACCATCAGACCAACATGCACACACCTCAACACACAAGGGTGGCTCTGGCAAACATAAGCACCACACATACCAACATCCACTGCCTCCACTGTGTCCCCCTCTTCCACGTCTCCCTCCTCCCTCCCTGTCTCGTCTCCACTCACACCTACATGCACTACATCCTCAGCCACTACCTCCATCACCAGCACGCCCATCACCACACACCGCTCACGTGCACTCACCACCCCCACTACCATTCGCACATCCCCTGTGTCCTCTCCCAGTGTGTCTGTGAGCCCTCCTCCCAAACTACACAAATGCAGCCACCCACCCACCCAACAGCCACCCACCTCACAACAGCCTCCAGCCCATGTACCTTCACCCAAAGTCAGCAAACGAATACCTCCTACATCCAGTACCTCTTCTTCCACTCCCAAACCCCCTCCATCTACCCGTCCCAGTGTGTCTAAAAAGCTTTTCCTATCTAATGTTGACCTCTTCCCTATACCCCCGTCCGTCTCCTAGGGCCCGCCTTTCCAGGTCCCAACCCAGCACCTCAGCCACCACATCACCGGGCACAGTGGTGCCAGCAATTGCGGGCTTTTGGAGTGCGCCAAGCAACAGGGCTGCCAGTGTTCCACGGAGCGAGGGCAAGGACATTCCGCCACCTCCAAAAGTAAAAAATTACCCACGTCCCAGAGGGAGAAGGCGAAAACACCTGCCACCAAGGGCTCAGGCAAAACAAAAATCGATAGTGGCAAGACAGCTGCGCCACCGTCCAAGGTGGGGAAGGGCAGGAAGATCAAGGGCAGGTCCACGTCGACGCCAACCTGCACGGCGGACAAGACCGCCACCAGCACTGCCGAAACAAAGACCGCCACCAGCACCGCAGTCACTGAGCCCCCCACCAGCACCGCAAGACCCGAGCCCGCCACCAGCACCGAAAGACCTGAGCCCACCACCAGCA
This sequence comes from Pleurodeles waltl, assembly GCF_031143425.1. Taxonomy (NCBI): domain Eukaryota; kingdom Metazoa; phylum Chordata; class Amphibia; order Caudata; family Salamandridae; genus Pleurodeles; species Pleurodeles waltl. The sequence goes on from NC_090440.1 coordinate 1,767,538,291, forward strand.
CTGCCGCCACAAGGACCGCCGCCAGCACCGCAGTACCTGAGCCCGCCACCAGCACCGCAGTACCTGAGGCCACCACCAGCACCGCCGCCACAGAGCCCGCCACCAGCACCGATGCCACAGAGCCCACCACCAGAACCGATGCCACAGAGCACACCACAAGCACCGATGTCACAGAGTCTACCGCAAGCCCCGCTGCTAATGACACTGCCACCAGCACCGATGCCACTGAGGCAGCCGCAAGCACCGCCGCTACTGACACCGCCGCCAGCACCGTCAGTGGCCCCACGACATCCTGAGCCAGTGGCACCACCGCAGGCATGGCTGCCATCCCCTGTGGTTAGCCGTCCAAGGCTGGTGGTCAGTTCGACCCACTGGAGGGACTTGAGAGACTGTGGCTTTGCACTCTCCAGGATAAAGCAGTGGGCAAACCACTCACTGGAGAGACTTGAGAGACTGTGGCTTTGCACTCCCCAGGATAAAGCAGTGGGCAAACCACCCACTGGAGAGACTTGAGAGACTTTGGCTTTGCACTCTCCAGGATAAAGCAGTGGGCAAACCACTCACTGGAGAGACTTGAGAGACTGTGGCTTTGCACTCCCCAGGATAAAGCAGTGGGCAAACCACCCACTGGAGAGACTTGAGAGACTTTGGCTTTTCACTCCCCAGGATGCAGCAGTGGGCAAACCACCCACTGGAGAGACTTGAGAGACTGTGGCTTTGCACTCCCCAGGATGCAGCAGTGGGCAGCCCACCCACTGGAGAGACTTGAGAGACTGTGGCTTTGCACTCCCCAGGATAAAACAGTGGGCAACCCACCCACTGGGGAGACTTGAGAGGCTGTGGCTTTGCACTCCCCAGGATAAAACAGTGGGCAACCCACCCACTGGAGAGACTTGAGAGACTGTGGCTTTGCACTCCACAGGATAAAGAAGTGGACAACCCACCCACTGGAGAGACTTGAGAGACTGTGGCTTTGCACTCCCCAGGTTAAAGCAGTGGGCAAACCACCCACTGGAGAGACTTGAGAGACTGCGGCTTTGCACTCCCCAGGATACATCAATGAGCATGGAGCCCCCTCATGGAGCTGGCGTCGGGCACTCATCTGGCTGAGGTGCCCCTCCTACCCTTCCCCCTGAGGTGCCTGTTTCATTTCGATCTGATGCCCAAGCAGTGTTCTCTCCATTTGGAGTCTGGTATTAAGTGTGGGCCTCGCCCATGCATTTTGGGCCCAGTAGTCCACGGACTATGAATGGTGCACTATCCGGACTTGTATAGTTGGTGTACATAATTGTTTCTACTGTATTTCAAGTTTTGACTAATGGATTTTTCATGATTACAATCGTTCAACTGATTTCCTTTTGTCATTGCATTCTTCCAGGGGTGGCTGGGGGGGTAAATGTAATGTTGCTGAATGTATGTGTGTGTATGTTGTTGTGGGTGAGGGTGGGGTGGGGGTATTGCGTGTTGCATGTGTGTGTCACTCTCTTTTCCCTCCCCCCTCCCCTGTGTTGTAGGTGCAGCACTCACTGTGGTCGTCGCCGCCATCGTTCGTGCTCCTGGTAGAGGAGCAGGAATACTATCGCAGGGAGTATTTGGAGTTCAGGCTCCATTGCATTGTGGTTACTTGTGGAATGTGTAGAGGTGAGTGTTTTCCCTTCCAAGTCCTGTTTCCACCGTGCTTTTGTTCACGTTGATTCCACCCCGGAAAAGGTGGTGGATTGGCCTCTCATAATTGTGTGAGCGGTACATGGTCTTCCGCCTGTCTGTTGGTGGTGACCGCCATGCTGTTTGTTTGTACCGCCATGGCTGTCGGAGTGTTAAAGTGTCTGTCTATGTTGGCAGTTTCCGCCATGGTCATAATTCAATTTTTTTTACCGCCGGCCTGTTGGCGGTCTTACCGCCGCTTTAACACCGACCGCCAGGGTTGTAATGAGGGCCATTGTTTCCTAGTCAGCCAATCAGGCTGATATCTATCATCAATGGCTTATGATCATAACCAACTGAGGTCTCCCGTACTGGTCATACACTTTCCCACAAGACAACCATCAGGCATTCAGTATAAAATTACATAGCATACAAAATTACAGTTGACAAAGCAAAATACTGCTGCTCCTAAAAAGACCTAAAAGGATTCTCACAGTACCAATCGAATATACCCATGGTTTGTCGCAGGGGATAACTAGCTCCAACTGGCTTGCCTACAAAGATAATCTGTGAGATTCCATGGAAGAAAATACCTAACTGTAGTCAGAATCACAACAATCTACTCTTAATTGTCTATTTTCTTTAACATAAATATTCCACAACCGATATGAAAGGCTTTCTTTATTGTATCTTTTCGGGTGTGGCGTAACAGCCTCAGCTGCCAACTTTCGAGCTATGGAAACAGGTGTGAGTCTTGGTCTCAGCTCAACATTTTGTGATTCTGGGCAAATCACTTAGGCCCACATTATAACATTGGCGGTAGGTGTCGCCTACCGCCGGGATGACGCCCGCCAAAAGACCTTCGTCGATGGTAACATCTGTCTGCCATAATATGACCACAGTCGGATCTCTGCCACAAGAAGGGCGGAAATCCGTCTGTGACCATGCTGGTGGACGCTGTTAAGGTGGCGCTGCTACCACCAGCATCGCCATGCCAGTAGACCGCCGCCAGCCATATTATGAAAAATAATATGACCTGGCGGTGTTCTGCTGGCGGGTGCTGCTGGCGATAGCAGCGCACCGCCCCCTGCCGGAAGACCCCCTGGATGCAGGTAAGTCGGGTTTCTGAGAGGGGTGGGGGTGTTGTTTGTGTGTGTTGGGATGTGTTTATGAATGTGTGAATGTGTGCGTGAATGCGAATGAGTGTGTAGTGTTGTTTGCGTGTGTGTGCATGTGTGAAAATGCGTGAATGAATGGAAAAGTGAGTTTGTGTCTGTGTGTCAGTTTGAATGTGTGTATGGATGTGTGCGTGAATGAATAGATGCATGGGTGTATGAATGCGTGTATGCCTGTGTGAGTGAGTGTGTGAATGTGGGGAGGATTAGAAGGGTTAGCGTGGATGGAGGGGGAGGTGGTGGTTGTCTGGGGATTGTTGGGGGCTGGGTGGGCCCCCTACCAGTGACAGCCCTACCAATGACAGGTAAGGAATTCCCTGTCACTGGTAGGGCCTACCACCATGTTTTTTTTTGCGTTATGAACGCCATGAAAACCATGGCAGTAGGCAGGGTCATAATGCCGCCGGCGGGACAGTAGCAGCCGCGGGGTTGGAGATTGTTATCTCTGGCCCGGCGGCTGCTACCGCCATGGCAGTCAGTGTGGTACATTGGCGGGTTGTCTTTAACACATACTTTTCACAATTAATAGGCTAGCCCTAATGGCTGTGTCATAAGTCAAATCACACCTATGAAATCTGGCATCCTTTTCCGAATGAACTGATGAAACCTTAGCAGTTTAACATTGACTTCATTCTTAACGCATCACCGACCTATTCAAGTATAAAATATGTAGAAAAATACAGCTTGGAAAGCAATATACACTCTCTCTCAACAGGACCTAACATGAATCATCACAGTGAAATTCTACTCCCAGGGTTTGTCAGAGTGGATGACCAACACTATAACCCTTGCCTACAGTGTTAACCTCTGAGATTATATGTAACCAAATACCTTTCAATGACTAATTCGTAACGTGACAACAATCCACTGTTGGAGTTTATACCATATACTTTTCACAATATATAGGTAAGGCTACTGCCTTTGTAATAACTTTTCTTAACAAAAAAGTCCAGACCTATGCCATGAGGATAACATTTCCCAGCATACCAATCAAGCTGTTATCGCTGGCTTGTCTCCAGAAAACAACTCAGGCCTACTGTACTGAATGTGAGCTTTCCCACAAGCCAAACGCTCGGCATAGAGTCATACAATTGTAAATGTATACAAAATTACAGTGGATAACACAAAAGAGTATCTCTCCTAGCATGTAGGCCTATGAGTATTTTTAATTGTACCAAAGTGAAGGAACATAGGATGTCTTAACAAGATGAAAACTGTAATTTAAGTTTTTAGGAGCTGGCAGTGGCATCACATTCTATTTTAATATGTATATATTGTTAACATTTTCAAAAGGGAAGGAGTCCCATTTATGAATGGCTTACCACCTCCTTTGAGGTAAAATATTACTGTTTTGTGAAAAGAATATGGTGATTCATCATGATTTCCTAAACCCATTAAGGAACATGTTATTGAATCGTAGGCTTTGCGACCGCTAAATAGCTTTGTACATCAGGCCCACGGTTCTTAATACAGTGCAATTGGGACCCATTAATGGCATTCTTGTACAGACACTTTAGAAAGTTTATACTGCATAACGGAAAAAGAATGGTTGATGACTTACTTTTTTTAATGCTTTTAAGAGAGAGACTTTGGCTGTATCACTGAAAAGGCGCTGGGTAATGAACCCTCTTTCCTTTAGTTGGATGAGTATATAAACAATTTATGTTCACTAATAGTGCATTAGAAAGACATAACACAATTTGTCTGGCATTATCATATTTGTCATTATCTAACAACAAGCACTCAATTAGTGTATAGGTATGGTTGAGGAGCTTTTCTTGGTTATCTGTTTTCATCAGGTACAACAGACATGTTTAGTCGAAAGGAGTTTTTCAAGGTTGCAAAAACAAAAGCTGTTGAATAATTGGAATAGGAGATGTGATTAAAGAGTACAGGTGAGACCAGTAGAGTGGAGAGACTGCTCACCTCCAAGTGTCACCCACGAGTTGGAGTCAAGTTGTGGATGCCTATTCGTGAAGTGGAGATTTCATGTTGAAAAGGATCTGGATAAGAAAAAAAAGAGCCAGATCCCATCTCGAGTGCAGTACTGATAGACAAGAAACAGTCACTTTGTGCAAGTGGAAAAGTAGTGTTCTGGACAGTACGATTGATGTTGCAATATTCATGAAAAATTGAGTGGTATGGCAATACACAGGACAAAATATATGTACGTAACAAATGAGGTGACATTGTTAAATAGAATGATGTGGTAGGAACCATCGAAAATGAGGGAGATAACTACATGTGCAGCAGTGATGGCAAACTTAGTGAGCGTGCTCAAATCTCTGCGGCTTCACTTATAAGCAAGATGCAGTTGCTACAATAAAGAGGGAAATCGGGTTTAAGTTATAGAGTAACAACAAACACGCACTTACTGTTAGTGGTCTGCAGGTCTCCCCCAGCGTCAGCGAATGTTGTCAGAGGCAAGCACAACAGTTGTGACTCAAAAAGCATCAAGTGTGAAAATTAAAGTAGGCCAAATGCAGTGGGGGTCATAATGGTAAGAGAAATCGAACTTAAGAAATGAAAGACCAGCTGCCATTTCCACATTGGACTGCTGTCCTATTTAAAATGTTGCTATAATGATTCGTTGGGCAGCGTTATGAAGAGAACAGGATCCTTCAAGTGATTGAGTACAGAAGGGTGGTGAGTAGAGACAGTAATGAAGAGGTTGTCGACATGCGCTGGATACAATGGCGTACTATGAGGCGGAGGCATCTACTGCTCACAGATTATTTCATCGGGTAATTCTTAACCCGCTTGGAAATGAGATACAGTGATGGTCGCATTTTACTGAATTCCTGCACTTAAAGAGATTACTGTTGAATTGTTGTCAGAGGCTCAACCCAGTTTATATGGAGATTGAAGATTCAGATGACTCAGTCCTGATGAGGTCCCTTAACTGGCACAGGGTTGAAATGTTGACAAACTGTCCCCTTGGTTTTGGTTGAGCAAAATCATTGTAATAGGAGGTACTGTGATATATGGTACAGCCTCCCCATCTTTAGAACAAAGAATATTATGTAGAACCAGGTGATTGTACAGTGTCTTTATGTATCTATACTTGTAAATATTGTTTCACATGTGAGCACTGCATCGTCTGCACTTCACCTTTGACTTCATGTGAATTACCACATGTATATTATCTAATAATACATACAATTGACAGAAATAACAGGATTTGTGGATTTATTTAGATTTGGTCTCAAGTGTCTTACAAACATTCGTTGTATGGAAAAATGTGTTGTTTATTAACTATTGGATTCCCCTAAGTCATGAAGAGGTCTCCCACCTTGAATGAGTCCCAGAGGACATTTGTGTGTTTATTAAGTGATGAAGAGGTTGCAACATGCAGATAATTAATTAATACATATGATTGGGTCACACTTGTCGAAGATTGTGTCATAATACATTCAGAATTAATTTGTGACTGTACTCGTGTAAAGCTAACAATTCTAAGCAATTCGATGACAGTGAAATGTAAGATAACCTTTAATTAAACATATAAATCAATTACACTAGGTAAAAAGCAGCAGGGATGGCGGTGGCACAGTATAGCGTAGGATATGAACCTCGATCAAGCTCTGTAGTTCATGTTATACAATTCAGGTACAGTTAGTCCTTTTTAGGTATAGTAAGGGTTCATGTAGTCAAATCAGTCTGAGACTAGAAAGTGGTGCTGTTCCCGGTCCTCATTTATACCATTAGTCACATATCTTAATCTGATTAATCACATAAGTTTTGGATGGCTGTTCTACTGACACCCCTATAATGACGTTTGAGTGATTGTATACTGTCGATTTTGACGGCGATGTTGCCTAGTCACTGTGTGTTAGACCTGACAGCCTTAGGGTAGTCACCCCTAACTTTTTGCCTGCCTCCCTCCACTTTGTGGATACTGTTTTTGCTGGTTTTTAGACTCTGCGCACTTTACCACTGCTAACCAGTGCTAAAGTGCATATGCTCTCTCTCTGTAAACATGGTAACTTTGGATCATACCTGATTGAACTATTTAATCTACTTATAAGTCCCCAGTAATGTGCACTCCAGGTGCCTAGGGCCTATAGATTAAATGCTACTAGTGGACCTGCAGCACGGATTGTGCCACCCACTTCAGTAGCCCCTTTTCCTTGTCTCAGGCCTACCATTGCTAGGCCTGTGTGGGCAGTTTCACTGCCACCTCGACTTGGCATTTAAAAGTACCTGCCAAGCATAGAGCTCCCCTTTTTCTACATATAAGTCACCCTTAATGTGTGCCCTGGGTATCCCCTAGAGCAGGGTGCTGTGTAGGTAAAAGGCAGGACATGTACCTGTGTAGTTATATGTCCTGGTAGTGTAAAAAACCCTCAATTCGTTTTTTGCACTGCTGTGAGACCTGCTCCCTTCATAGGCTAACATTAGGGCTGCCCTCATACACTGTTGAAGTGGCAGCTGCTGATCTGAAAGGAGCAGGGAGGTCATATTTAGTATGGCCAGAATGGTAATACAAAATCCTACTGACTGGTGAAGTCGGATTTAATATTACTATCCTAGAAATGCCACTTTTAGAAAGTGAGCATTTCTTTGCACTTAAATCCTTCTGTGCCTTACAATCCACGTCTGGCTAGGTTTAGTTGACAGCTCCCTGTGCATTCACTCAGACACACCCCAAACACAGGGTACTCAGCCTCACTTGCATACATCTGCATTTTGAATGGGTCTTCCTGGGCTGGGAGGGTGGAGGGCCTACCCTCACACAAAGGACTGCCACACCCCCTACTGGGACCCTGGCAGACAGGATTGAACTGAAAGGGGACCTGGTGCACTTCTTAGCCCCTCTTTGAAGTCTCCCCCACTTCAAAGGCACATTTGGGTATAAAACAGGGCCTCTGCCCTACCTCATCAGACACTTGCTGGAGAAGAAACCTGAACCAGAAACTACATCCTGCCAAGAAGAACTGCCTGGCTGCTCAAAGGACTCACCTGTCTGCTTTCTACAAAGGACTGCTGTCTTGCTGTTGCCCTGCTGCCTTGCTGAACTCTTGTCTGGCTGTGAAAGTGCTCTCCAAGGGCTTGGATAGAGCTTGCCTCCTGTTCCCTGAAGTCTCAGGACCAAAAAGACTTCTTCCTTTCACTTGGACGCTCCGTGCGCCGAAAATTTCGACGCACAGCTTGTTTCGCGGCGAGAAAAACGCCGCACACCGACGCTGATCGACGCGACGCCCTCGGGACGATCGAGACTTTGACGCACAACCTCGCAAGGACAAAGCCGCCCGACTTTCCAGGAGAAATCGACGTGACGCCTACCGTGAGTGCGAAACTTTGACGCACGGCCTCGCAAGGACAACGCCGCCCGACTTCCAAGGAGAAATCGACGCGACGCCTGCCGTGAGACCAAACTTTCGACGCACGGCCTCGCAAGGACAACGCCGCCCGACTTCCAAGGAGAAATCGACGCAACGCCTACCGTGAGATCGAAACTTCGACGCGCAGCCCCGCAGAACGACGCGCAGCCGGAAAACAAGCAGGAGAATCCACGCACAGACCCGGGACATCTGGTAATCCCCGCGATCCACAAAAAGAGACTGTCTGCGCGCCGGAAAACGACGCCCGACTTCCCCGCGTGGAAAAGAACGACGCAAGTCGGTGTGTGCTGAGAGGAAATCGACGCACACCCCCCTTTTTCCACGCATCTCTTCACCTGTGGCCCTCTGAGGAGATTTTCCACCAGAAACCAGGTACTTTGTGCTTGAAAGACACTTTATGTACATTCTAAAGACTTAAGACCCTTTATATCACTTTCCTGTGATAGTTCTACAATTTTCCATTGCATCTTTATTCTTTTTGACCTATAATTATCTTGATAAATATTATATATTTTTCTAAACACTGTGTGGTGTATTTTTGTGGTGCTATATGGTGGTATTGTATGATTTATTGCACAAATACTTTACACATTGCCTTCTAAGTTAAGCCTGACTGCTCGTGCCAAGCTACCAGAGGGTGGGCACAGGATAATCTTGGATAGTGTGTGACTTACCCTGACTAGAGTGAGGGCTTTTGCTTGGACAGAGGGTAACCTGACTGCCAACCAAAAACCCCATTTCTAACATTGGTGATCAGCGGTGAGGATAGGACTTGTATTTGTGCAGTGACATACAGTAGCTAAGTATTTCACTACCTACCCACAGTTGAAGGTCAACTTGGTTTTTATCTCTTTTTGAAAATCCGTTTTTTTTTCCTGACAATTTTCAAAAACTAAATCCTCACTCAACATGTCTCTGACTGGGTCTCAGACAGGGGACTTTGACCTAGTCCAGTTGGATACATACACGGTCAAACAACTAAGAGGATTCTGCAGGGCATTAAGGGTACCCACCCAAGGGGCCTCCAGAAAGGAGGACTTTCAAGTGGCGCTGAGGGCCTGGGCAGAAGCCCATTTAGAGGATGATGAGGAAGAGGAGCCAGAAAATGGCCCCTCAGAAGGATTTTCACTATCTATGGATGGTGTTACCAGTGCAATTGTGCACCCTTCCAGACCAGGGAGCAGTGTCTCCATGCAAAGCCTGACCGCAGAGGAAAGGAGAGAGGAAAGGGAGTTCCAATTGCAAATGGCAAAACTGAAAATTGAGGCACAACAGGAGGAGAGGAGGGCAGAAAGAGAAGCCAAACAAGCTGAGGCTGAAAGAGCAGCCAAACAGATTGAAGCTGAAAGGGCAGCCAAACAAGCTGAGGCTGAAAGAGCAGCCAAACAGATTGAAGCTGAAAGGGCAGCCAAACAAGCTGAGGCTGAAAGAGCAGCCAAACAGATTGAAGCTGAAAGGGCAGCCAAACAAGCAGAAGCTGAAAGAGCAGCCAAACAAGTGGAAGCTGAAAGAGCGTTGGCTGAAAAGAAACTATTGTTGGCTCATGAACTGAGTCTCAAGGAGCTGGAGATCAAGGCAAGACAGTCTGAATCCAGCAATAATGGTGGCAGCATACAGACAGGACCTGCTGGAGAAAAGAAGGTTCGTATACCCAAAAATGTGGTGCCCAGTTTTGTGGTGGGAGATGACATAGATAAATGGTTAGCTGCTTATGAAGTTGCACTAAGGGCTCATGAGGTTCCTGAAGGGCAATGGGGGGTAGCTATGTGGGGTTATGTGCCGCCATTGGGGAGGGACACACTTCTCACATTGGATCCACCGGATCAAAACACATACCCACTCCAGAAAGCCACTTTACTTGCCAAGTTTGGGCTGACCCCTGAGGGATACCGTCAGAGGTTCAGGGACAGCACCAAACAAACATGGGTAGATTTCTTTGATTTCTCTAGTAAGGCACTGAATGGATGGGTGCGGGGCAACAAAGTAGCAGATTATAAAGGTTTATATGACTTGATCCTGAGAGAGCATATGCTTAATGTTACTTATACCGATTTGCGCCAGCACCTAGTGGATAGTAAGCTGACTGATCCCAGGAAGCTTGCTGAGGAGGCGGACCTCTGGGTTAGCACCAGAGTGTCCAAGAAGGTACCTGGGGGGGACTCCCACAAAGGTGGTCAGGGTTCCCAACAGAAGAAAGAGGGGGGAGATAAACTTACAGATAAGGAACTCTCTAAAGGCCCCCAAAAGAATTCCCAGGGAGGGGGTGGCAACCCTTCCTTTTCCAAATTTGGGAAAAAGCCAGGGACATTTGACAGGTCAGGAAAATCTAGCCCCAAATGCATGGAGTGTTACCAATATGGTCACTACAAAGGCGATCCCCAGTGCCCCAAGAGGGCACCGTCCACTACTGGACAGGTCCCTGGGTTGACTAGTGTAGCGCTCGGGGGGGAGATGGACCCAGATAGCTGTGGGGGACAGGTAGAGATTTCCCTAGTGTCCCTGGGAGAAGGAGAAATGATGTCCAAGGTCCACATGCCTAAAAATACTTCCAAGTACCGGCAGTGGGTCCTCATTGATGGGCAGAAGGTGGAGGCTCTGCGTGACACAGGAGCCAGTATGACTACTATCAAGAGTCAGCTGGTGTCCACAGAGCAGATAATCCCTAATACATTCCACCAGGTCATAGTCGCTGACAATCGCGAGAGTCACCTACCGGTGGCTCGGGTTCCCTTTGAGTGGGGGGGGGTCTCTGGTACTCTGAAAGTAGATGTGAGTCCTGCCATGCCTGTAGATTGTCTGTTAGGCAATGATCTAGAGCATACTGCTTGGAAAGAAGTAGAGCTCAGATCTCACCTGGAGATGTTAGGTTTACCTGAGTGGGTCTGCATGACCACCCGGTCCATGGCTGACCGAGAGGGAAGTCAAGGGCATCTGGAGCCTGGAACGATGGCCCAGAGAGCTGCCAAGAGGAGGGACGAGGGGCGCGGGAAACCGGCCCCAGAAGTTCCCACAGTGGCTGACGGGGCTCCTGAGGAGGAGACTCCCGAGCCAACTGGGGAAGACATTGCCACCCTAGGTGACTTACCTGAGCTTGCTGGCTGGCAAGTTGAGGGTGGACCCACCAGGGAGGAATTCTGCAAGGCGCAGAAAGAGTGTCCCACTCTAGAAGGGTTGAGGAAACAAGCCTTAAACCAGGCAGCGGGTGACGCCTCTGGCAATCACCACCTATATTGGGAGAATGATCTCCTCTACAGTGAGCCTAGGGTTCAGGTCTTTGGGGCAGCACGTGTGCTGGTGGTCCCCCAATGTTACCGAGCCTTCCTACTGGGTCTGGCTCACGACATTCCCCTGGCAGGACATTTGGGACAAGACAAGACCTTCAACAGGCTTGTCACCCACTTTCACTGGCCCAAAATGAGGACACACTCAGACAAATTCTGCAGGGCTTGTCCTACCTGCCAGGCTAGTGGTAAAGCAGGAAAGAGGGTTAAAACCCCCCTGATTCCACTTCCTGTCGTTGGCACCCCCTTTGAAAGGGTGGGCGTCGACATTGTTGGCCCCTTGGACCCCAAAACTGCCTTAGGCAACAGGTTTATCCTGGTTTTGGTGGACCATGCCACCCGGTACCCAGAGGCAATCCCTCTGAGGACCGTAACTGCATCGGTGGTAGCCAGAACCCTGATGGGGATATTTACCCGTGTGGGATTCCCCAAGGAGATAGTGTCTGACAGAGGCACTAACTTCATGTCCGCGTACATGAAGCATCTGTGGGATGCGTGTGGTGTAACCTACAAGTTCACCACACCCTATCACCCCCAGTCTAATGGGCTTGTGGAGAGATTCAACAAGACCCTGAAAGGCATGATTGGTGGCCTCCCGGAGGCCATGAGGCGTAAATGGGACGTCCTCTTACCATGCCTTCTCTTTGCTTACAGAGAGGTCCCCCAGAGGGGGGTAGGGTTCAGTCCCTTTGAGCTTCTCTATGGGTACCCCGTCAGGGGACCCTTAAGCATTGTCAAGGAGGGATTGGAGAACGCTCCAAAGACACCCCCTCAGGACGTGGTCAGCTACATGTTGGCCCTCCGCAATCAGATGACCCGCTTCTGGAAAGAGGCCCAAAGTAACCTGGAGGCCAGTCAAGAGGTGATGAAACAATGGTATGACCAGAAGGCCACTCTGGTAGAGTTTCAACCTGGAGACAAAGTGTGGGTAATGGAGCCAGTAGAGCCCAGAGCTCTCCAGGACCGCTGGTCTGGCCCATTTGAAATAAAGGAGCGGAAAGGGGAGGCCACTTACCTAGTGGACCTCCAAACCCCTAGGAACCCCCTAAGGGTGCTCCACGTGAACCGACTAAAAGCTCATTTTGAGAGGTCGGAGATCAACATGCTTCTGGTCACAGATGAAGGAATGGAAGAGGAGAGTGAACCTCTCCCTGACCTCCTCTCTGCCCAAGAAGGTGATGGGTCCGTAAGCGGGGTCATTCTGTCTGACTCCCTGACTCTAAACCAGAAAGGAGACTGCTATGAGCTGTTGGAGCAGTTCTCCCCCCTCTTCTCCCTTACTCCTGGACTGACCCACCTCTGTGTTCATGATATTGACACCGGTGACAGTCTCCCTGTGAAGAACAAAATTTACAGGTTGTCAGGTAAGGTGAAGGCCAGCATCAAGGAGGAGGTCTCCAAGATGTTGACGCTAGGGGTTATTGAGAAGTCCAGTAGTCCCTGGGCCAGCCCAGTGGTGTTGGTCCCTAAGGCTACTGCCCCAGGCGCGAAGCCAGAACTCCGGTTCTGCGTGGACTACCGGGGTCTCAACTCAGTCACACGGACTGATGCTCACCCCATCCCCCGAGCTGATGAGCTCGTGGACAGGCTAGGCGCTGCCAAGTTCCTGAGTACGTTTGATCTTACTTCAGGGTACTGGCAGATCGCCCTGACTGAGGGGGCTAAGGAAAGGTCCGCCTTTTCCACCCCTGACGGCCATTACCAGTTCCGGGTGATGCCGTTTGGATTGAAAAATGCCCCCGCTACCTTCCAACGGTTGGTTAACGGGGTCCTGGCTGGCAAGGATGCCTTCTGTGCAGCCTACCTGGATGACATAGCTGTCTACAGTTCCAGCTGGGAGGAACACCTGCTCCACCTCAAGGAGGTGCTTCAGGCCCTGCAACAGGCAGGCCTGACCATCAAGGCTAGTAAGTGCCAGATTGGGCAGGGTTCCGTGGTGTACTTGGGACACCTAGTAGGTGGTGGCAACGTGCAGCCACTCCAGGCCAAGATCGAAACTATCAAGGCCTGGCAACCACCTCGAACCCAGACTGAGGTGAGAGCCTTTTTAGGCCTCACCGGATACTACCGCAGGTTTGTCAAGGGCTATGGTACCATTGTGTCCCCCTTGACAGAACTCACGTCCAAGAAGCAACCTAGGTTGGTGAATTGGACAGAGGCTTGTCAGAAAGCCTTTGACGCCCTGAAGGAAGCCATGTGCACGGCCCCCGTGCTCAAGGCCCCTGACTACTCCCAGGAATTTATCGTGCAGACAGACGCTTCAGAGCATGGCATAGGGGCAGTTCTAGCACAGCTGAATGAGGAGGGCAGAGATCAACCGGTAGTCTTTATTAGCAGAAGACTATTACCACGGGAACAGAGGTGGAGTGCTATTGAAAGAGAAGCTTTTGCTGTGGTCTGGGCACTGAAGAAGCTGAGACCCTACCTGTTTGGGACTCACTTCCTAGTTCAGACAGACCACAGGCCCCTCAGATGGCTCATGCAGATGAGGGGTGAGAATCCAAAACTCTTGAGGTGGTCCATTTCCCTACAGGGGATGGACTTTACGGTGGAACATCGCCCAGGGGTTGACCACGCCAATGCTGATGGTCTCTCCAGGTACTTCCGCCTTAGCGATGAGAGCTCCCAAGAGGTCGGGTAGCTCTCCCCACTTTCAGCTGGGGGGGACACATGTTAGACCTGACAGCCTTAGGGTAGTCACCCCTAACTTTTTGCCTGCCTCCCTCCACTTTGTGGATACTGTTTTTGCTGGTTTTTAGACTCTGCGCACTTTACCACTGCTAACCAGTGCTAAAGTGCATATGCTCTCTCTCTGTAAACATGGTAACTTTGGATCATACCTGATTGAACTATTTAATCTACTTATAAGTCCCCAGTAATGTGCACTCCAGGTGTGCCTAGGGCCTATAGATTAAATGCTACTAGTGGACCTGCAGCACGGATTGTGCCACCCACTTCAGTAGCCCCTTTTCCTTGTCTCAGGCCTACCATTGCTAGGCCTGTGTGGGCAGTTTCACTGCCACCTCGACTTGGCATTTAAAAGTACCTGCCAAGCATAGAGCTCCCCTTTTTCTACATATAAGTCACCCTTAATGTGTGCCCTGGGTATCCCCTAGAGCAGGGTGCTGTGTAGGTAAAAGGCAGGACATGTACCTGTGTAGTTATATGTCCTGGTAGTGTAAAAAACCCTCAATTCGTTTTTTGCACTGCTGTGAGACCTGCTCCCTTCATAGGCTAACATTAGGGCTGCCCTCATACACTGTTGAAGTGGCAGCTGCTGATCTGAAAGGAGCAGGGAGGTCATATTTAGTATGGCCAGAATGGTAATACAAAATCCTACTGACTGGTGAAGTCGGATTTAATATTACTATCCTAGAAATGCCACTTTTAGAAAGTGAGCATTTCTTTGCACTTAAATCCTTCTGTGCCTTACAATCCACGTCTGGCTAGGTTTAGTTGACAGCTCCCTGTGCATTCACTCAGACACACCCCAAACACAGGGTACTCAGCCTCACTTGCATACATCTGCATTTTGAATGGGTCTTCCTGGGCTGGGAGGGTGGAGGGCCTACCCTCACACAAAGGACTGCCACACCCCCTACTGGGACCCTGGCAGACAGGATTGAACTGAAAGGGGACCTGGTGCACTTCTTAGCCCCTCTTTGAAGTCTCCCCCACTTCAAAGGCACATTTGGGTATAAAACAGGGCCTCTGCCCTACCTCATCAGACACTTGCTGGAGAAGAAACCTGAACCAGAAACTACATCCTGCCAAGAAGAACTGCCTGGCTGCTCAAAGGACTCACCTGTCTGCTTTCTACAAAGGACTTGCTGTCTTGCTGTTGCCCTGCTGCCTTGCTGAACTCTTGTCTGGCTGTGAAAGTGCTCTCCAAGGGCTTGGATAGAGCTTGCCTCCTGTTCCCTGAAGTCTCAGGACCAAAAAGACTTCTTCCTTTCACTTGGACGCTCCGTGCGCCGAAAATTTCGACGCACAGCTTGTTTCGCGGCGAGAAAAACGCTGCACACCGACGCTGATCGACGCGACGCCCTCGGGACGATCGAGACTTCGACGCACAACCTCGCAAGGACAAAGCCGCCCGACTTTCCAGGAGAAATCGACGCAACGCCTACCGTGAGTGCGAAACTTTGACGCACGGCCTCGCAAGGACAACGCCGCCCAACTTCCAAGGAGAAATCGACGCGACGCCTGCCGTGAGACCAAACTTTCGACGCACGGCCTCGCAAGGACAACGCCGCCCGACTTCCAAGGAGAAATCGACGCGACGCCTACCGTGAGATCGAAACTTCGACGCGCAGCCCCGCAGAACGACGCGCAGCCGGAAAACAAGCAGGAGAATCCACGCACAGACCCGGGACATCTGGTAATCCCCGCAATCCACAAAAAGAGACTGTCTGCGCGCCGGAAAACGACGCCCGACTTCCCCGTGTGGAAAAGAACGACGCAAGTCGGTGTGTGCTGAGAGGAAATCGACGCACACCCCCCTTTTTCCACGCATCTCTTCACCTGTGGCCCTCTGAGGAGATTTTCCACCAGAAACCAGGTACTTTGTGCTTGAAAGACACTTTATGCACATTCTAAAGACTTAAGACCCTTTATATCACTTTCCTGTGATAGTTCTACAATTTTCCATTGCATCTTTATTCTTTTTGACCTACAATTATCTTGATAAATATTATATATTTTTCTAAACACTGTGTGGTGTATTTTTGTGGTGCTATATGGTGGTATTGTATGATTTATTGCACAAATACTTTACACATTGCCTTCTAAGTTAAGCCTGACTGCTCGTGCCAAGCTACCAGAGGGTGGGCACAGGATAATCTTGGATAGTGTGTGACTTACCCTGACTAGAGTGAGGGCTTTTGCTTGGACAGAGGGTAACCTGACTGCCAACCAAAAACCCCATTTCTAACATTGGTGATCAGCGGTGAGGATAGGACTTGTATTTGTGCAGTGACATACAGTAGCTAAGTATTTCACTACCTACCCACAGTTGAAGGTCAACTTGGTTTTTATCTCTTTTTGAAAATCCGTTTTTTTTTCCTGACAATTTTCAAAAACTAAATCCTCACTCAACATGTCTCTGACTGGGTCTCAGACAGGGGACTTTGACCTAGTCCAGTTGGATACATACACGGTAAAACAACTAAGAGGATTCTGCAGGGCATTAAGGGTACCCACCCAAGGGGCCTCCAGAAAGGAGGACTTTCAAGTGGCGCTGAGGGCCTGGGCAGAAGCCCATTTAGAGGATGATGAGGAAGAGGAGCCAGAAAATGGCCCCTCAGAAGGATTTTCACTATCTATGGATGGTGTTACCAGTGCAATTGTGCACCCTTCCAGACCAGGGAGCAGTGTCTCCATGCAAAGCCTGACCGCAGAGGAAAGGAGAGAGGAAAGGGAGTTCCAATTGCAAATGGCAAAACTGAAAATTGAGGCACAACAGGAGGAGAGGAGGGCAGAAAGAGAAGCCAAACAAGCTGAGGCTGAAAGAGCAGCCAAACAGATTGAAGCTGAAAGGGCAGCCAAACAAGCTGAGGCTGAAAGAGCAGCCAAACAGATTGAAGCTGAAAGGGCAGCCAAACAAGCAGAAGCTGAAAGAGCAGCCAAACAAGTGGAAGCTGAAAGAGCGTTGGCTGAAAAGAAACTATTGTTGGCTCATGAACTGAGTCTCAAGGAGCTGGAGATCAAGGCAAGACAGTCTGAATCCAGCAATAATGGTGGCAGCATACAGACAGGACCTGCTGGAGAAAAGAAGGTTCGTATACCCAAAAATGTGGTGCCCAGTTTTGTGGTGGGAGATGACATAGATAAATGGTTAGCTGCTTATGAAGTTGCACTAAGGGCTCATGAGGTTCCTGAAGGGCAATGGGGGGTAGCTATGTGGGGTTATGTGCCGCCATTGGGGAGGGACACACTTCTCACATTGGATCCACCGGATCAAAACACATACCCACTCCAGAGAGCCACTTTACTTGCCAAGTTTGGGCTGACCCCTGAGGGATACCGTCAGAGGTTCAGGGACAGCACCAAACAAACCACACAAACATGGGTAGATTTCTTTGATTTCTCTAGTAAGGCACTGAATGGATGGGTGCGGGGCAACAAAGTAGCAGATTATAAAGGTTTATATGACTTGATCCTGAGAGAGCATATGCTTAATGTTACTTATACCGATTTGCGCCAGCACCTAGTGGATAGTAAGCTGACTGATCCCAGGAAGCTTGCTGAGGAGGCGGACCTCTGGGTTAGCACCAGAGTGTCCAAGAAGGTACCTGGGGGGGACTCCCACAAAGGTGGTCAGGGTTCCCAACAGAAGAAAGAGGGGGGAGATAAACTTACAGATAAGGAACTCTCTAAAGGCCCCCAAAAGAATTCCCAGGGAGGGGGTGGCAACCCTTCCTTTTCCAAATTTGGGAAAAAGCCAGGGACATTTGACAGGTCAGGAAAATCTAGCCCCAAATGCATGGAGTGTTACCAATATGGTCACTACAAAGGCGATCCCCAGTGCCCCAAGAGGGCACCGTCCACTACTGGACAGGTCCCTGGGTTGACTAGTGTAGCGCTCGGGGGGGAGATGGACCCAGATAGCTGTGGGGGACAGGTAGAGATTTCCCTAGTGTCCCTGGGAGAAGGAGAAATGATGTCCAAGGTCCACATGCCTAAAAATACTTCCAAGTACCGGCAGTGGGTCCTCATTGATGGGCAGAAGGTGGAGGCTCTGCGTGACACAGGAGCCAGTATGACTACTATCAAGAGTCAGCTGGTGTCCACAGAGCAGATAATCCCTAATACATTCCACCAGGTCATAGTCGCTGACAATCGCGAGAGTCACCTACCGGTGGCTCGGGTTCCCTTTGAGTGGGGGGGGGTCTCTGGTACTCTGAAAGTAGCTGTGAGTCCTGCCATGCCTGTAGATTGTCTGTTAGGCAATGATCTAGAGCATACTGCTTGGAAAGAAGTAGAGCTCAGATCTCACCTGGAGATGTTAGGTTTACCTGAGTGGGTCTGTATGACCACCCGGTCCATGGCTGACCGAGAGGGAAGTCAAGGGCATCTGGAGCCTGGAACGATGGCCCAGAGAGCTGCCAAGAGGAGGGACGAGGGGCGCGGGAAACCGGCCCCAGAAGTTCCCACAGTGGCTGACGGGGCTCCTGAGGAGGAGACTCCCGAGCCAACTGGGGAAGACATTGCCACCCTAGGTGACTTACCTGAGCTTGCTGGCTGGCAAGTTGAGGGTGGACCCACCAGGGAGGAATTCTGCAAGGCGCAGAAAGAGTGTCCCACTCTAGAAGGGTTGAGGAAACAAGCCTTAAACCAGGCAGCGGGTGACGCCTCTGGCAATCACCACCTATATTGGGAGAATGATCTCCTCTACAGTGAGCCTAGGGTTCCGGTCTTTGGGGCAGCACGTGTGCTGGTGGTCCCCCAATGTTACCGAGCCTTCCTACTGGGTCTGGCTCACGACATTCCCCTGGCAGGACATTTGGGACAAGACAAGACCTTCAACAGGCTTGTCACCCACTTTCACTGGCCGAAAATGAGGACACACTCAGACAAATTCTGCAGGGCTTGTCCTACCTGCCAGGCTAGTGGTAAAGCAGGAAAGAGGGTTAAAACCCCCCTGATTCCACTTCCTGTCGTTGGCACCCCCTTTGAAAGGGTGGGCGTCGACATTGTTGGCCCCTTGGACCCCAAAACTGCCTTAGGCAACAGGTTTATCCTGGTTTTGGTGGACCATGCCACCCGGTACCCAGAGGCAATCCCTCTGAGGACCGTAACTGCATCGGTGGTAGCCAGAACCCTGATGGGGATATTTACCCGTGTGGGATTCCCCAAGGAGATAGTGTCTGACAGAGGCACTAACTTCATGTCTGCGTACATGAAGCATCTGTGGGATGCGTGTGGTGTAACCTACAAGTTCACCACACCCTATCACCCCCAGTCTAATGGGCTTGTGGAGAGATTCAACAAGACCCTGAAAGGCATGATTGGTGGCCTCCCGGAGGCCATGAGGCGTAAATGGGACGTCCTCTTACCATGCCTTCTCTTTGCTTACAGAGAGGTCCCCCAGAGGGGGGTAGGGTTCAGTCCCTTTGAGCTTCTCTATGGGTACCCCGTCAGGGGACCCTTAAGCATTGTCAAGGAGGGATTGGAGAACGCTCCAAAGACACCCCCTCAGGACGTGGTCAGCTACATGTTGGCCCTCCGCAATCAGATGACCCGCTTCTGGAAAGAGGCCCAAAGTAACCTGGAGGCCAGTCAAGAGGTGATGAAACAATGGTATGACCAGAAGGCCACTCTGGTAGAGTTTCAACCTGGAGACAAAGTGTGGGTAATGGAGCCAGTAGAGCCCAGAGCTCTCCAGGACCGCTGGTCTGGCCCATTTGAAATAAAGGAGCGGAAAGGGGAGGCCACTTACCTAGTGGACCTCCAAACCCCTAGGAACCCCCTAAGGGTGCTCTACGTGAACCGACTAAAAGCTCATTTTGAGAGGTCGGAGATCAACATGCTTCTGGTCACAGATGAAGGAATGGAAGAGGAGAGTGAACCTCTCCCTGACCTCCTCTCTTCCCAAGAAGGTGATGGGTCCGTAAGCGGGGTCATTCTGTCTGACTCCCTGACTCTAAACCAGAAAGGAGACTGCTATGAGCTGTTGGAGCAGTTCTCCCCCCTCTTCTCCCTTACTCCTGGACTGACCCACCTCTGTGTTCATGATATTGACACCGGTGACAGTCTCCCTGTGAAGAACAAAATTTACAGGTTGTCAGGTAAGGTGAAGGCCAGCATCAAGGAGGAGGTCTCCAAGATGTTGACGCTAGGGGTTATTGAGAAGTCCAGTAGTCCCTGGGCCAGCCCAGTGGTGTTGGTCCCTAAGGCTACTGCCCCAGGCGCGAAGCCAGAACTCCGGTTCTGCGTGGACTACCGGGGTCTCAACTCAGTCACACGGACTGATGCTCACCCCATCCCCCGAGCTGATGAGCTCGTGGACAGGCTAGGCGCTGCCAAGTTCCTGAGTACGTTTGATCTTACTTCAGGGTACTGGCAGATCGCCCTGACTGAGGGGGCTAAGGAAAGGTCCGCCTTTTCCACCCCTGACGGCCATTACCAGTTCCGGGTGATGCCGTTTGGATTGAAAAATGCCCCCGCTACCTTCCAACGGTTGGTTAACGGGGTCCTGGCTGGCAAGGATGCCTTCTGTGCAGCCTACCTGGATGACATAGCTGTCTACAGTTCCAGCTGGGAGGAACACCTGCTCCACCTCAAGGAGGTGCTTCAGGCCCTGCAACAGGCAGGCCTGACCATCAAGGCTAGTAAGTGCCAGATTGGGCAGGGTTCCGTGGTGTACTTGGGACACCTAGTAGGTGGTGGCAACGTGCAGCCACTCCAGGCCAAGATCGAAACTATCAAGGCCTGGCAACCACCTCGAACCCAGACTGAGGTGAGAGCCTTTTTAGGCCTCACCGGATACTACCGCAGGTTTGTCAAGGGCTATGGTACCATTGTGTCCCCCTTGACAGAACTCACGTCCAAGAAGCAACCTAGGTTGGTGAATTGGACAGAGGCTTGTCAGAAAGCCTTTGACGCCCTGAAGGAAGCCATGTGCACGGCCCCCGTGCTCAAGGCCCCTGACTACTCCCAGGAATTTATCGTGCAGACAGACGCTTCAGAGCATGGCATAGGGGCAGTTCTAGCACAGCTGAATGAGGAGGGCAGAGATCAACCGGTAGTCTTTATTAGCAGAAGACTATTACCACGGGAACAGAGGTGGAGTGCTATTGAAAGAGAAGCTTTTGCTGTGGTCTGGGCACTGAAGAAGCTGAGACCCTACCTGTTTGGGACTCACTTCCTAGTTCAGACAGACCACAGGCCCCTCAGATGGCTCATGCAGATGAGGGGTGAGAATCCAAAACTCTTGAGGTGGTCCATTTCCCTACAGGGGATGGACTTTACGGTGGAACATCGCCCAGGGGTTGACCACGCCAATGCTGATGGTCTCTCCAGGTACTTCCGCCTTAGCGATGAGAGCTCCCAAGAGGTCGGGTAGCTCTCCCCACTTTCAGCTGGGGGGGACACATGTTAGACCTGACAGCCTTAGGGTAGTCACCCCTAACTTTTTGCCTGCCTCCCTCCACTTTGTGGATACTGTTTTTGCTGGTTTTTAGACTCTGCGCACTTTACCACTGCTAACCAGTGCTAAAGTGCATATGCTCTCTCTCTGTAAACATGGTAACTTTGGATCATACCTGATTGAACTATTTAATCTACTTATAAGTCCCCAGTAATGTGCACTCCAGGTGCCTAGGGCCTATAGATTAAATGCTACTAGTGGACCTGCAGCACGGATTGTGCCACCCACTTTAGTAGCCCCTTTTCCTTTTCTCAGGCCTACCATTGCTAGGCCTGTGTGGGCAGTTTCACTGCCACCTCGACTTGGCATTTAAAAGTACCTGCCAAGCATAGAGCTCCCCTTTTTCTACATATAAGTCACCCTTAATGTGTGCCCTGGGTATCCCCTAGAGCAGGGTGCTGTGTAGGTAAAAGGCAGGACATGTACCTGTGTAGTTATATGTCCTGGTAGTGTAAAAAACCCTCAATTCGTTTTTTGCACTGCTGTGAGACCTGCTCCCTTCATAGGCTAACATTAGGGCTGCCCTCATACACTGTTGAAGTGGCAGCTGCTGATCTGAAAGGAGCAGGGAGGTCATATTTAGTATGGCCAGAATGGTAATACAAAATCCTACTGACTGGTGAAGTCGGATTTAATATTACTATCCTAGAAATGCCACTTTTAGAAAGTGAGCATTTCTTTGCACTTAAATCCTTCTGTGCCTTACAATCCACGTCTGGCTAGGTTTAGTTGACAGCTCCCTGTGCATTCACTCAGACACACCCCAAACACAGGGTACTCAGCCTCACTTGCATACATCTGCATTTTGAATGGGTCTTCCTGGGCTGGGAGGGTGGAGGGCCTACCCTCACACAAAGGACTGCCACACCCCCTACTGGGACCCTGGCAGACAGGATTGAACTGAAAGGGGACCTGGTGCACTTCTTAGCCCCTCTTTGAAGTCTCCCCCACTTCAAAGGCACATTTGGGTATAAAACAGGGCCTCTGCCCTACCTCATCAGACACTTGCTGGAGAAGAAACCTGAACCAGAAACTACATCCTGCCAAGAAGAACTGCCTGGCTGCTCAAAGGACTCACCTGTCTGCTTTCTACAAAGGACTGCTGTCTTGCTGTTGCCCTGCTGCCTTGCTGAACTCTTGTCTGGCTGTGAAAGTGCTCTCCAAGGGCTTGGATAGAGCTTGCCTCCTGTTCCCTGAAGTCTCAGGACCAAAAAGACTTCTTCCTTTCACTTGGACGCTCCGTGCGCCGAAAATTTCGACGCACAGCTTGTTTCGCGGTGAGAAAAACGCCGCACACCGACGCTGATCGACGCGACGCCCTCGGGACGATCGAGACTTCGACGCACAACCTCGCAAGGACAAAGCCGCCCGACTTTCCAGGAGAAATCGACGCGACGCCTACCGTGAGTGCGAAACTTTGACGCACGGCCTCGCAAGGACAACGCCGCCCGACATCCAAGGAGAAATCGACGCGACGCCTGCCGTGAGACCAAACTTTCGACGCACGGCCTCGCAAGGACAACGCCGCCCGACTTCCAAGGAGAAATCGACGCGACGCCTACCGTGAGATCGAAACTTCGACGCGCAGCCCCGCAGAACGACGCGCAGCCGGAAAACAAGCAGGAGAATCCACGCACAGACCCGGGACATCTGGTAATCCCCGCGATCCACAAAAAGAGACTGTCTGCGCGCCGGAAAACGACGCCCGACTTCCCCGCGTGGAAAAGAACGACGCAAGTCGGTGTGTGCTGAGAGGAAATCGACGCACACCCCCCTTTTTCCACGCATCTCTTCACCTGTGGCCCTCTGAGGAGATTTTCCACCAGAAACCAGGTACTTTGTGCTTGAAAGACACTTTATGTACATTCTAAAGACTTAAGACCCTTTATATCACTTTCCTGTGATAGTTCTACAATTTTCCATTGCATCTTTATTCTTTTTGACCTACAATTATCTTGATAAATATTATATATTTTTCTAAACACTGTGTGGTGTATTTTTGTGGTGCTATATGGTGGTATTGTATGATTTATTGCACAAATACTTTACACATTGCCTTCTAAGTTAAGCCTGACTGCTCGTGCCAAGCTACCAGAGGGTGGGCACAGGATAATCTTGGATAGTGTGTGACTTACCCTGACTAGAGTGAGGGCTTTTGCTTGGACAGAGGGTAACCTGACTGCCAACCAAAAACCCCATTTCTAACACTGTGTGTTTGTTTGAAGTGGGCTGCCAGTAAGTAAGAGTTGTCTTGGTTACGTATGGCCCCGACATGCCTCTGGATACATTCCTGGAGGCACCTGAAGGTGCTTCCTACATATGTCTTTGAGCAATGGCATAAAATCTTGTAAGTAACATATGTAGGGGCAGATTTACGAAAGGTGGTGCTGCAAACAATGCAGCGCCACCTTTCTTGCGTCCCTTAGCGCCCCTACAGCTACCATGTGCGCCCCATATTTAAAATACGGTGCACCATGGCGCAAGGTAGGGGGCAATATCGTCAACATTTTTCACGCTATTGATGTACTCTTCAGGGTACCCTGAACAGTACATAGGGGCCCATTGTAACCAATGGTGTGCCCCCTTTTAACGTCTGCTCTGAGCAGACACTAAAAGTAGCTGCAAAAAAGTATGCAGTGGAATCTCTTATATTCCACTGCGCCATCTTTGCGGTCCCCCTAATGGGGAACGCCCCCTTTGCATACATTATGCATGAAGCATGCATAATGTGGCGCAAAGGGTTACAAAGTGGCATAATGCATGCATTGCATCACTTTGTAAATATGGCATGGTGATTTTTAAAGCCTAACGCCACATTAGCATAAAACAATGACACTAATGTGGGACTAGTGCTTCTTAAATCTGGGCTACAGTATTGCAATTAATTAATTGATTATTTTTTTAATGTTAGTTGCTTCTGTATTTAAACTCTGTGATGTTGTCCATTGCCAGGGGCACATAATGCATTTCCCCCATTTGAAGAAGCCGGGTGGTTTGGGTAATAACAACGAATGTGATGTGGCAGGTGCGGGTGGCAGAAAGCTGTGTTATAGTAAGCCTCTTACGCTCCTGCCTGAACTATCCAAGATGTTTGTTTTTTTAGGAATCTTTTACTGTTATGTGGTGTCAGTTGTGAGGATATGCCAATGTTTTGCATGATTTTGTATGTCACTGATCAGGTTGTTGTATCGCGTGATGAGTGTATGGCAGTTGGATTAGCTATCTTTAGATTTTCCTTTTTAGTAGTTTGGATCTCTGTCGTCCGTGTAGTCTTCTCTGCACTCACCTGCTTCAACTGCTATCAACTAATCACGTTTCAGCTTAATTAGGAATTCAACCCACGTACTGAATGAAAATGTGATACATTTAGAGACTAGTTGAGGGAGGAGGATTCATATGGGGAAAGACCTTTAGTTAACCCAAGGAAAAATCAGAAGATAAATGATTATGATCTGTCTGGTTGCACACTAACTACATTTTAAGCTATCACCAAAAAGATATGAAATTCCTGAATCCTAAACAAAATCCCATAACCTCTACAGGTAAGGAAGTGACCTAGCATGGTCTTGATCTGGATAGTAGGTAAAAAGATAAGTAAAGTTTAGTACCATACTCTATTGTGACAATGGAGGGTCCTCTCTTTCAAATAAGCCTCTCACTCTTTTAACATATTTTGTGTATTCATCATACATACAGTGTACGGGTTGTTAAGCCAGAGAACAGCATTGCAGAGTTTATGCTCAGATAGAAACCTTTTAACTAGAAAGGTGAATTGTTGAGTTTCTTAGAACCAAAATAACATTGAGGCTATTAATAAAATGGTCCGTGGAAAGTAGTCCATGCCAGACAGGTGGATGGCAAAATTCTACAATCCCTATGAGTCAAAGATAGTTTCAAAACTACTGACTATCAATGACAAAACCTTGTATTATAGGTCTCTTAAGAGTTTATTACTGAAGACAGAGGTGACTCTTTTTTTATAAATCAAGCAAAGATACAACCAAATACAACACAATATTCAGTCTGTCTGACTACATGCCTGACTACATGCGTATAATCAGTTTCTAATTAAACTATATTCAGTTTGGCATATACCCACAATCCCTGCACAGAATCCCCGATTTTTTTTCCCATGGAAGGCTTAATCATCTGTGATGCCTTTTTGCCTAGTCCGAGGAGCAGTCTGAAGTAAGCGAGGGAAAACAAAAACGTCATAGACTTATTAAAATTTATTAGGTGAAAAAATGTGACCCTGGTCTCCAAACACGTCCGAGGCGGCACTCTCACAGCAACCGTTATCATTTCAGCCGCGCTCGCTCTGCGCGCCGCGCTAGGCAACACCAGAACGCTGCTCGCGACTAGCGAGTACAACATTGAGTTTTTTTTTTTTTTTTTTTTACATAACCATCAAGACCCCATCCCAACAGAAAAAAATACCCCAATATCTACAAATACTACAAACCACCAAAAAAATAAACAAATAAGAATTAACGTTGCCAGCGAATACATCGAAATTACACATTGTCTCATAGATACAGTTTTCAAGACAAATCTCATACATTAACTCATTGATGCAGTTTCCAAGGCAATTTTCTTACTCTGTTACTCCTGCGCACGACCAAACCTTCACCACCACTGTCACACAAATCAGACTGTTTCACTAAACCAGCCTCACTTACATTCAAGTCAGACTGCCTTACTAAATCACCGTTGCTCACGACCTGAGGATCCGATCTCCCTTTCAGTTTGACAACCTTGGATTTGTTCCACCACTTATTGCCCTGAACCCTTACAACATTACCCAAAACCAGTTCAACCCTAACCGGTTCAGAAAATGTGGGATTGCCTTTCTTAATGAAAGTAGGCAATTTTACTGCAACCCAATCGCCTACTGCAATAAGCGACTCTTTAGCCCCTTTCTTGCTGTCAAAGTATCTCTTTTGTGCACACTGCTTGTTTTCCACATTAGTCTTGATGAGGTCAGTACGGTCTCCAACCTGCATATTTTTGAAAAACTTGGACATCCACCCAGGTTTGATTTGCGTATTGGGCTTTCTACCTTTCAAAGCTTCAAAAGGAGATACCCCCGTGGTGGAATGAGGAGTTGTTCTGTAAAACCACAGCATTGCTTGGACCGACGCCTGCACATCACACCCATTCTTCAACGCCCACCTGACACAGTCCCCCAACACACAGTTGAATCTCTCAATCAAACCATTCGTTTGGGGTTGATAAAGAGAACATCTCAGATGTTTAACCTCACCTTGCTCCAAAAATGTTTTAAACTCTTCAGACATAAATTGAACTCCATTGTCCGAAATGACTTCCTCTGGAAACCCTTCACTCATAAACACTTCCCTCAAGAATATCACAAGAGTCTTCGCAGTCGGGTCCTGAACAAATTTGACATAAGGCCACTTTGAAAAATAGTCAACAACAGCATACGCATACCGCAACTTACAATTTAGCGAGTGAAACGGTCCTACCATATCAACCCCCAATTTACGCCAAGGACCACCAGGACACGATGTAGGCATAAGGGGTGGTGTCACAGGTTTCAAACTCTTGTCAGAGTTGGAACACACAACACAATTCCTTAATAATTGTTCTATTTCATTGTCCATGCGAGGCCACCAAAAGCTGTCTCTCACTCGTCTTTTGGTCATTGTGGCCCCCAAATGACCTTCATGCGCTTTCTTCAATAGAGAACACCTCAACCCCTCCGGGGGAATTAATTTGTCGTTCCTCAAGAGAATACCATCCTCAATTGTCTACTCATCAGAAACTTTCCAAAATGGCTGAATGGCCGTCGTCAAGTCCCTCTCATCTGCCAGCCCTCAACTATACACCTCATAACTGTGCACAAGTCAATATCAGCTGCCAACTTCTCCTTCCACTCTGACTCAGAACATACACACACTTGTTCAACCTCAACTGCTGCTATCATACAACATTCGTCGTCCACAAAACCATCAAACGTCGGACTACACTGACTGGGAAATCTTGACAGAAAATCTGCCCTTACATTACGCCCCACAGGTATATGCATGACTTTGAAATCATACTGCATCAATCTCGCTACAAATCTAGCAATTCTGGGTGTACCCGTTTTGTCGTTAGTCCCTTTCAAAATTGAGACTAACGGTTTATGATCTGTTTTCAACTGAAAGTGTCTCCCCCACACATAACACCTGAATTTTTCAATGGCCCAGACACAAGCCAACAGCTCCTTTTCGATGACAGAATAATGCACTTCTGGTGATCTTAATACTCTAGATTCAAAACCAATGGTGTTTTCAACATCATCAATCATTTGGGTCAACACTGCACCCAGGCCAATATTGCTGGCATCAACAGTAAGACAACATTGGAAACGTTGATCATACGGTTTCAACACCTTGGCCTGTGTCAACTGGATTTTGATGTCCTCAAACGCTTTTTCACATTCTGAACCCCACACAAAACTGGTCTTGTCTTTCAATAAATTGGATAAAACTCTCACTCGACTCGCATACTCCGGTATAAATCGAGAGTAAAACTCACACATACCCAAAAACGCTTTAACCCCAGCCTTGTCTGTAGGCTGAGGAGCAGCTGTGATCGCATCAATCAAACCGGGTTTGGGACTAACACCCTCCTGACTTATTACATGACCCAAATATTCAACCGACGACTTCATGAAATGACATTTCTCTCTCCTAAGAACAATGCCATGAGTCATACATTTCTGTAACACCTCTCTTAGAATATTGTCATGCACTTGCCGGTCAGGTGCATGAATTAATACGTCATCCTTGAAAACCACCACGTTGGAAATCCCCTTTAACAATGTACACATGATTCTTTCAAACACCGAAGCCGCCGATGCCAGCCCAAACGGCATACGGCAAAACTGGAAAACACCAAAAGGCGACACAAAAGCTGTTAAATACCTGGACTCCGGATCAAGTTCTACCTGATGATACGCACTAGCCAAGTCTAACTTCGTAAAGATCTTCGCACCTTTGACAGTGGACAACATTTCGTGGATATTGGGGAGGGGATGTGAATCCACCCATATTTCCCTGTTGAGTGCTCTCAAGTCCACTCAAATTCTTAATTCCCCATTCTTTTTCCTAGCCACAACTAATGGAGAGAGCCACAAAGAGGATTCAATTGGTTCTATAATCCCCTTGTTCTGTACATTTTCCAGTTCCCTTTCTAAATCTTCTCTAACACTAAAAGGAACAGATCTTAGTTTGTGCTTGACCGGAATGGCATTGGCTTTCACTTTTATTTTATGTTTAAACCCATTCAACTTTCCCAATTCACCTGAAAAGACCTTAGGGAAATCATTGAGAAGGCCTTCAATCTCCCCCGAATCTCTTAGTACTGCAACCTGCTCAGACGTACCAGGCCGCAACACCATTCCAAACAAGCCCTGATGGAACCAGCCTAAAATGTTCAACCCTCTAGCCGCTACATAGACCTTACCAAAAATGCGTCTCCCCATAAAGTCGAGAATATCCTCAAAGAAACCTTGAAGTTCAGTCTTCCTCCCTTCGTAGGACACTGGAGCCCTGTCCGGCAGTTCAAGGACACACTCTCCCCAATTCAGCTTGAACAAGTCCAGAGTAATCATGGTGATCCTAGCCCCTGAGTCTGCTAGCAAACGCAACGACTTGCCTCCCACTCTTATGCAAACATAGGGATCCACACAATTATCCGGATCACCAGTCTTAACCGCTCCCTCAACAACACTCAAAACCATACCCTGAACCTCTCCCATAAGGTGCTCCACCGCTTCATCATTCTCTTCCATCACCGTCATGACAGATTTTCGTTTACCACCTTGACAAACATTTGCAAAATGCTCCAACCTGCCACAACTCCTACATTGGACACCCAACGCTGGGCAACTCCTAAATCCTTTTTGATGCATAGAATTACCACATCTAAAACAAACATTTTTTTGTTTAAAAAACACATTGGAATTGGCAAACTTATTGTTTTTCTGTCCACTAGATTTGATCCCAGTCTTTTTGTCATCCTTGTTGACAACAGCATTGACTCTGCTAGACGTTGCCAATTCTATTTCCTTAGAAGACTTGATAGAAGATTCTATGCTCTTAGCAATTCTTATCGTCTCCACCAATGTTGGATTGTCCAGGGATAACAACTTCTGTCTGATAGACTTGTCTGTCCCTTGACAAATAAACTGGTCTCTAATAAGTTGATCACCCAGCACTCCGATCTGGCATTCTGCAGTTAGAAGGCGCAAAGCCGAAATATATGTGTCCACATCTTCACTTGAGCGTTGTTCTCTTTAAAAAAAATGGTGTCTAGCCACCACCAAGCTGGGAGGAGCATCAAATCTGTTGCTCATTTTCTTCACAGCAGACTCATACTCATCCATTTCATCATCCTCCATTTGTACTTCAGGTAGGTGCTTGAAAATCGCTACACCCTCAAAGCCAATAGAATGGAGCAGCAGACATTTTTTCCGTTCCGGCCTGTATCGGGATGCTCCAATCGCCCCTAAATATGTTTCGAAGGCATCAAACCATTGTTTCCAACATATAGCTGGTTCACCTGGGCTGTCTAAAAATGGCAGTGGGGGCAGAACCGATTGCATGGTGAGGCTACTCAAAAATAATTAAAAAAACATACAACGAAAAAAAAAAAATGTTGATGAATTATCCACTGCACACCAGAATAAAAAATTGAGTTTTTTCCTTTTACAACAATTGTTTGATTTCCAACAGCATCTGTTCACAACACAGTCTAAAAAGCTTCTGAGAACATTGTCTTAAGTCTGTTACACGTTGTCTGTACACATATACTGTGACAACGTAAAGTGGCAAAGCTCTTAACATCTGTTGACCAGATCCATACCTCTGTTTAAATTTTATAGTAAACAAACTCCTTAGTTTGCATTGGGCTGATTTTTGCATGCAGTTGGAGTATCTCAGGAAACAAAGGCACTCCCTCGAGGTGCTGAAATCACTTTTTTTAACTACTTCCTGGTGTTTCTAACGTCGCCACTGCCTCCAGCGGTGAAGAATCACAGAGGAGAAACCAGCCACGCCTGAATTTGCTGTGCAGGTCTGCTGCGTTTGGAGATGACCCTCGTCGCCAAATGAAGTAAGCGAGGGAAAACAAAAACGTCGTAGACTTAGTAAAATTTATTAGGTGGAAAAATGTGCCCCCGGTCTCCAAACGCGTCCGAGGCGGCACTCTCACAGCAACCGTTATCATTTCAGCCGCGCTCGCTCTGCGCGTCGCGCTAGGCAACACCAGAACGCTGCTCGCGACTAGCGAGTACAACACAGTCAGTGTCTATTTGGCCATATCGATGGTGGGTAGACCCATTTAAAACAGTGCCTTTGGACCTCAGGTAGTTTTGTACTTGTGGCTCTCCAAGGAGAGCTAGAAAGAACAGAGTTGATGGTAGCAGATTTTGAAACAAGACAGAGTATGAAACATTGATCAAATGCACAACAAACTCACTGTAAAGTCATAATTATTTATTTAGAAACTGAAATGTAGGGCAATCAAAGTTGGGTAACACATAAAATTCCAAAGCTATGATTTTCTAATAGCAGGAAGTTAAACTAAGATTCACAGTAATTCTAACCCTGGGCCTGAGCAATACAGACGTAAAACAATGTTTTGCTCTCAGCTAAACCAGATGACCACCCCAGCTACATCAATGCTACTGTAGTCAGCTAACAGCTACAATGCATCCAGGAGTGCTCTAATCAATTTGCTACTTACCGTATTATGTCGAGTGGCTCAGGGTTCAAGCTTGCTAGCAAATTAGGTCTTTGCAAGCGCTGGTGTGATTTCAGCAAAACTAAATAAATCACCACCTTAAGGAGCAGTAAGAATCCAAACCCATAAACAAGGGTAGTACTGGTTGGCACATGGAACTTTGATAGCAAGTGATCTAGCTGTAGTTGAAGGAAGGAACATGATAGAGTGCACTAAGACCATGCTTAGTCTAAAGTGTGCAGCAATCAGTATTTAAAGAGTCACTGGAAGACAGTCTGGCACAAATAATTTTCTAACAAGAGGAGCTGAAACTTAGGTACCAATGTCATATTAACAGGTCCATACAAATAATTTCCCTCACAACCACATGACTAGGAATCTATTGAGCATTTTGTCCAAACTTGATCAGGGAATAAGCACTAATTTATGGATGGGATTTACCAGATGTTTAAAGCTAAATATCTCCTGAACTACATGTTAGAGAATGAAATGCTTATTCCAATTCTGAATGCAACATGATGACCATTGCTCAATGGACACAGCCTCTTGGGTGAAAGGGAGTGTACCCTCTCATTTAGGCTTTAGGTATGTGTGAAATGGGCTCCAACAAAGATATTTCCATCAAGGGGGAAGTTAGGCTTGTTAGTAGGTGTAGGAGGCTGGCCTGGCTTATAGTGGGTACCTGATGGTACTTACACCTTGTGCCAGGTCCAGTTATCCCTTATTAGTAGATTAGTAGTGTTCTAGCAGCTTAGGCTGATAGAGGTAGCTATAGCAGAGCAGCTTAGGCTGAACTAGGAGACATGCAAAGCTCCTACTATACCACTTATATCATATAGGTACTATATCATAAGAAACACAATACTCAGAGTTACACAAAATAAAAGTACTTTATTTTAGTGCCAAAGTTCCAAAAATATCTCAGAGGATATACTCCCTTAGGAGGTAAGTAAAATACACAAAATATACAACCAAACCAAAATCAGGTAAGTAAACAGTTAGAAAAGTAGTGCAAACACTGTAGAATACATTAGGATGCAATACGCCTAGGGGCAACACAAACCATATACTAAGAAAGTGGAATGCGAACCACTTAGGGACCCCTGGCCTAGTGTAGTGTGTAGAGGGTTGCTGGGAGTGTACGAAAACACTAAGGGTGTCCAAGATACCCCACCCCAAGACCCTGAAAAGTAGGAGTAAAGTGATACTACTTCCCCAGAAACACACTAAAGTCATGATAGGAGATTCTGCAAAGACCACAACAGACTGCAAAACACTGAAGACAGATTCCTGGACCTGAAGACCTGTAAAGGAAGGGGACCAAGTCCAAGAGTCGTGAAAGTGTCCGGGGGGGGGCAGGAGCCCACTAAACCCCGGATGAAGGTGCAAAATGGTCCCTCTGGATGGAACACGCTGAAGATTCTGCAACAACGAAAGGTGCCAGGAACTTCTCCTTTGTGCAGAAGATGTCCCACGGAATGCTGGATGATGCAGAGTTGTTTCTTTGGTGAAAGACTGCAAACAAGCCTTGCTAGCTGCAAAGGTTACGGTTGAAGAAAAAGGGTGCTGCTTGGGCCCAGGAAGGACCAGGAGGTCGCCACTTAGAAGAGGACACCGAGGGGGCCATCAGCAACACAGAGAGCCCATGCACAAGAAGGCACCACCCACAGAAGTACTCAAACATAGGTTCAAGAAAACTGAGCATGGCGGGCATCTCAACATTACAAAAGAGGGTCCCAGGAAGCCGGTGGTCAACTCAGCGTTTTGAGTAATACAGGACGGAGTGCTGGGAACCTGGGCTAAGCTGTGCACAAAGGATTCCTTACAAAAGTACACAGAAGCCCTAGCAGCTGCAGTTCACACAGTACACAGGATTACTGTTGGGAGAAGAGAGGCAAGGACTTACCTCCTCCAAATTTAGACAGTTGGACCACTGGACAGTCTGGGTCACTTGGGTCCACCACTTGTGTTCCAGGGGCCACGCTCATCAGAATGAGAGGGGTACCAGAGTACCAGTGATTCTGAAGTTTGGTGCCTGCTGGAGCAGGGGAAAGATTCAGTCGACCCACAAGAGATTTCTTCTGAGCTTCCAATGCAGGGTGAAGGCAGACAGCCCCCAGAGCATTCACCACCTGGAAACAGTTGAGAAAGCCGGCAGGATTAGGTGCTACAATGTTGCTGGTAGTCTTCTTGCTACTTTGTTGCAGTTTTGCAGGCGTCCTGGAGCAGTCAGCGGTCGATCCTTGGCAGAGGTCGAAGAGGGAGATGCAGAGGAACTCTGGTGAATTCTTGCACGTCATTATCTGAGGAAAAGCCCACTGGAGAGACCCTAAATAGCCCTCAGAAGAGGAATAGCCTCCTAGTCAGGTAAGCACCTATCAGGAGGGGTCTCTGATGTCACCTACTGCTACTGGCCACTCAGAGGCCTCCATTGTGCCCTCACACCTCTGGATTCAAGATGGCAGAGGTCTGGGACACACTGGAGGATCTCTGGGCACCACCCCTGGGGTGGTGATGGACAGGGGAGTGGTCACTCCCCTTTCTTTTGTCCAGTTTGGCGCCAGAGCAGGGACTGGGGGCTCCCTGAACTGGTGTAGACTGGCTTATGCAAGGAGGACACCATCTGTGCCCTTCAAAGCATTTCCAGAGGCTGGGGGAGGCTACTCCTCCCCAGCCCTTAACACTTATTTCCACAGGGAGAGGGTGTAACACCTTGTCTCAGAGGAAATTCTTTGTTCTGCCTTCCTGGGGCTG
This sequence comes from Pleurodeles waltl, assembly GCF_031143425.1. Taxonomy (NCBI): domain Eukaryota; kingdom Metazoa; phylum Chordata; class Amphibia; order Caudata; family Salamandridae; genus Pleurodeles; species Pleurodeles waltl. Next base: position 1,767,572,393 of record NC_090440.1, read on the forward strand.
GGCTGCCCAGACCCCAGGAGGGCAGAAGCATGTCTGTGGGTTGGCAGCAGCGGTAGCTGCAGAGAAAACCCGAGAGAGGTGGTTTGGCAGTACCCGGGGTCCATGGTGGAGCCCCGGGGATGCATGGGATTGGCACCCCAATACCAGATTTAGCATGGGGCGACAATTCCATGATCTTAGACATGCTACATGGCCATATTCTGAGTTACCATTGTGAAGCTACATATAGGTATTGACCTATATGTAGTGCCCTCACACTTAGTAACTTTGAACCTAACCTTCACTAGGTGAAGGCTAGACATATAGGTGACTTGTAAGTTACTTAAATACAGTGAAAAATGGCTGTGAAATAACGTATGCATTATTTCACTCAGGCTGCAGTGGCAGTCCTGTGTAAGATTTGTCTGAGCTCCCTATGGGTGGCAAAAGAAATGCTGCAGCCCATAGAGATCTCCTGGAACCCCAATACCCTGGGTACCTAGGTACCATATACTAGGGAATTGTAAGGGTGTTCCAGTGTGCCAATTAGAATTGATGAAAATGGTCACTAGCCTATAGTGACAATTCTAAAGGCAGAGAGAGCATAAGCACTGAGTGACACAGTTAGTCACTACACAGATACACACATTCAGGCTACAAACTATGAGCACTGGGGTCCTGGCTAGCAGGATCCCAGTGAGACAGGCAAAAACAAACTTACATACATGTGAAAAATGGGGGTAGCATGCCAGGCAAGATGGTACTTTCCTTCAGTAGGTCCCTTCCTTCAATTGTCCCAACTTTCTTGAGACCCCCAAATGATATAATTATCACTCATTTCAGGCATGCCTACCTATTGGCTACTGGACTGGCTGTCTTCCTTAAGGTCTTAGAATGTCTGCAGAATCAAGGTAGATCCTGTCCTTTATGTTGTCCAACAAAAGTGTTTCTCCTTTGTCAACATCATGATTAATTGTCTCCCCCAGCAGGTGCAGAAGAGAACTGGCAAAGATCGAATCAAATTAATCAAATCATATCATTTACACCTCCCTATTTCCTAAACACACTGTCAGACAATAGCCACTAAATTGCTCTATCCTACATATCCAGCATGGACCACAGACAATTTGTATTCTGGGTTAAGGTCAATACATTCTTCTTCATAGTCTACAAGGAGGCCAAGATAAGACATCTGCTGAATACTCCTTCCTGGAGCATTCAATATGATATTGAATTTCGAAATGCTTTTATTTTAGCAGCCTAATTAGACAGCTATATAGTTAAATTCAGTCAAACTCAACTGACATAACTGCAATCAATATTTTTGGTCAGTTTTCAAAATAAGTTTGGTTCCTCTTATAAATGCATAGACAATTTCCACTGTACAAGTGCATACCTGATGTTCTTCAATAAAATTATTGAATTGTACCATTCTGAAATGTATGATGCAAAAACAAATGCATATTCCTTGCTATTAATTTTCTGTAATAGCACTGTCCCACCATCTTACCTGCTTGCATCTAAGGTGGGAGGCTCCAACTTTTCCATTTAAAAAGAATGTTGAGATAAAAACTGGTTTGTTTCAGGTACTGCATGTTATCTGAGCGAGATGTGCAGAAGAGTTTGTTTCTCTTTTCAGCTATACTGTCCTGATCCAGCGATTGAGAGTGTAGACGAGCTCTCAATATGTATGGAGGTCGCTGAGCAATATGAGTGTGGCAGTAAGTGATGAGGGGAGCATGGCCAAGATGGTGGATGTTCTTTAATAGAGCTCCACATCGCACTTATTCTGCACACCGACTGTCATTGTCTTCACCAGTGGTGACAATGTTCTCTGCAAAGTGTGCTGATGCGGCACAAATCTTTTTTACGGCTCCAGCGCTGACTAGGATCCATGTGACAGATCAAGATGCGGCTGCTCTATGGCGACTGATGTGGAGACCTGAGGCAGACACTGGACCCTTCTACTGATGGGGACCTTGATGCAGCCTGGAATCCTGATGCTCTGAATGCACTGTTCCCCTCCCCCCCTCAGATGCCGCTGGTGAAGGAGATGCCAGGGTCACCTTCTGACCTCTATTGGCACTGACTGGGTGGCGGCTTGTTCCCTTTTAGCTGGACGGTCTATCAACATTGCGGGTAGAGATCGAGTGCTTTCACCTTGTACTTGATAACTGCTGTGTTACGCGCATTGAGTGGGGGGCCCCCACTCTCAATTCTTCTCACTGTTACCTGAATCGGGGGCCACTCAGAGGGCATCAGAGTGCCTCCTATGGACACTTGTGGCAGCTGCAGTGGATACAAGTCTGGCCCTAAAGCCTTGTGACGATGCCGGCGTCCACCACGTTTAGAGGCCATGACATTGGGGGTGAATTAAGCACTGGTGCACTCGCATTTCTACCTTCTCTCCCCTGCACTATCTGCTGCTAACTGAGGGGGCGCTGCAGCTGACCTGATCACCACAACAAGAGGAGGCTTTTGTATGACTTTGCCCCTGCTTGTGGCAACTGACTAGAGTGGCGGGGGAGTCCCTAAATGTGGAGTTCACCGATTGAGGAATTAAAACTACAAATAATGGATGCTGTACGGGAGGCGGCATTGGACCTTTGATCTGCCTTGGGTCTCCACCTTTGTTCCCATCGCTCCCCAGCCATAGAACAAACACTTGCTGTGCTGCAGCCTCAAACTTGTGTGAGGGAGGCATACTTACATCAACTTGAAGACTGGATTCTTGTACTGGAGGAGTGGGCCGATGACGCTGATAGCCGCTCCAGGTAGAATAACATTTGTGTTGTGGGACTCTCTGAGAACGTGGAGGTCAAGAAGTAGTTGTCGATACTGAGCGTGGGTACATGATATTGTCCCTCAAACTGCCCTCACACCATTCTTCTATGTTCAATCAACATACGTGTGCCAGCTACGAGGCTCCCTCCGGGAGCCATTCTCAGACTGCTGGTGTTTTCCTTACTACATTACCGCAATCAAGATCTTATTTTAAGAGCTGCCTGCAAGACTACTGACCTAGTTGTGGATAATGCATGGGTAATGTTTTTCCAACCTACACACTAGCTGTGCAGGGCTAGAGGAGTTAATTCCAGACAGTCAAATGCATGCTCTGAGAACTAGGAGCCTCATTTACAAGAAAAGACAATAGTCTGCCACAGCGCAGCTTAGTGTCAAAAATGTAAACTCTGGCTAACAACTGATCCTAACGCCATGCTTGCACTATATATAAAACAAAACTGGTGCTACATGGCATTAGGATCTTGGCAGCAGCAAAAGAAATGATGCTAGCCTTTGCACCGCGTCATAAAGCAAACTTGCACTAGTGCTGCAAAAGTGATGCTAGCCTGATTATCGGCACGTAAATTAACGCTATCTAGCCCAGCATCACTTTTGTGCCTAAAAGCATTGGATAAAACCCCGTAAAATAACGCTTTACAAAACAAATTCCCAGAGGAGACACTGCAGAAAGCTGAAATGGAGACCCCTAAAGACCACAGACCTCAGGAAAAGCCCAACAACCAAAGTACCAGCCAGGATGTGCATTTAGACTCCAAGGAGAAGGGAAAGAGGAAGAGGAAGTGCAGGTTCAGTGAGAAAGAAAACAAAATATTTATCGGTGAGGTAATGAAACATCAACAGAAGCTGTTTGTCACCTCCAAATTGCCATTAGGGAGAAAAGGGACCATATGGCAGTTCACAGTGGAGAAAGTCAACAGTTTGGGTGAGGAAGAGGAGAGTCATCAACTGTAAGAGGTGCTGGCACGATTCCAAGCGTAGAACAATGGAGAAACTGGCCAGCGACCTCAAGGCAGCAATGCAGACTGGAGGTAGAAGTCCAGCACCCCAGGAGGAGCTAAATGTACTGGAGGAGGTGGTGGCAGCTGTCATCCTTGAGTATCAGTGACCAGAGTCCAAGTCTTGACAGTGCAGCATATGATGAACTACAACAACCACAGGGTAAGTCGCAGTGGGGGGCAATGTGGTCACAGTGTAACATCAAAAGGGGGTGGCAGTAATATCCCTGTGTCAGAATGCACTGTCTGCTGGTTATAATGTAGTATGCTGGTGCACTTATGGTTAAACAGCAAACATATGTAATGTGTACTGACCTCACACAATTAGCCCATCTCAGCCAACACAAAACCATCACATCACTTTCAACATTGTTTGAAGGGCAACATCAGTCTACATGAACCTCACTTTGGGCCTCATTTACAAGGCACTAGCAGCACACTGTGCCACCAGAGTGTCAATTTTAATAGACGCTCTGGAGATGAAGTGTGCCATTCCATATGTACAAGACAACCCAAAGCCACCTTGCACTGCTTTTCATGGCCATCTAAATATGGAAAATTTTCACACTGAGGTGGTGTGGTGGGCAAAAAAACAATGGATTCAACCCGGATATTTGTGACTGGGGGGCAAATGTTGGCATTGTTCAGCATTCCATCTATCATCAGTTCTTTTTGCTTTTGTCGCCCTAAGTGAGAAGAGTATGCCCTTAAATGGGTCCCATGCTCCCTGCGCTACAGGATTCAAGCTAACCTGGCTGATGAGGGGTGATACGCCAAAACCGGTCCCACGATGCTCGATTCTGGTCCCGGGAGGACCTGGTCTGGCCATTTAGGCTGGACTGTTCCCAAGAGGAACAGGGTCAAAAATGATTTGCACATGGCTGGGTCCAAACTGGGGTGGCATGGTGGGCAAAGAAACAATGGATTAAACCCAGATCTTTATGACTGGGGTTGAATGTTTGCATTGTTCAGCTTTCTGTCCACCATCTGTTCTTTTTGCTTTTGTTGCCCTAAGTGGGAAGGGTATGCCCAGATGTGGGTCCTGTGCGCCCTGCACCACTGGATTCAAGCTAATCTGGCTGATAAGAGTGATTCCCCGAAACCGGTCCAGGATGCTTGATTCTGGTCCAGGGAGGGCCTAGCCTGGCAGTTCAGGCTTGACTGATCCATGGGAACAGGTTCAAGACTGATTTGCATATGGCTTGATTCCAACTGGGGTGGCGTGTTGGGCAAAAAACCGATGGATTAAACCCAGATCTTTGTGACTTGGGGAGAATGTTTGCATTGTTCAACATTTCATCCATCCTATGTTATGTTTGCTTTTGGACAATGCTTATGGCACACATGGAAAAGGATGGCACAGAAAACCTATTAGGGGACCACAACCTACATGTCATGTGGACCGGGGGCAGCATGAGGCACATGCTAGGAAGGGGAATGACACAACTATGTCTCATGGTTTCACATGTACAATTTGGAGGAAGTCAAACAGGAATTTGACTTAGGGATACCAAGAAACACCCAACCACCACAATTCATGGCACACATGAAGGATCTCGGGCTGGAGTGGGCGGGCCCACCGATGTGGGCTTCAGATGTAGGGCCAGCAATCACTACAGCACTACAATGTGGGGTGAGGCCCAAAAAAATTACTGTCTGTAACAAAACAACAAGTAGTCCCACTGGATATGGACATTCATTATTGACCTGTTGTTGTCTGATTTGGGTAGGATCACTGTGTGCCTCTTACTTGTGTACCTGGACTAAAAAGTGGGTACTCTGAGGAGGTCTGAACAAATATAAATGGAGTGGCCCTGACTCATATGATGTGGGACATTCTGAAGATGAAAAATATACATCAGCGTGTAATGGAGAGGAATGTAGGTGAGCCAAATTACACAGTAGTACAGAAGCCCATCTTCTCAGAGCTGGCACACAGTACCTGTGACAGCAATCCATTAGCAATGCAAATCTAGAAATACTGTGCAACAGTACCCATGGCCAACATGTCTACAACACATCACTGTCTAACTCTGAGCCCCATGTATGAGGAAATTATGCAACATGGTGCATTGAACAAGATTGCTGTGCTGCGTTTGCATCATTTAAAAAGTGAAGGGATATGTGGTAGTTACCAAAATTCTACACATACGTGTACATACCTCCATGATGGTGTACTTCCTGCTTCCTAGTGCCAACACAGACACCCATGCAACATGGTGTAGGGGTGCCTGCGTTGCAGGTAAGAGTGCATATGTGCTAAAAGGGACATGTTCCTGAACTAGTACAATCATCAATGTCGACTTCCACTTACTATGGTTGCTTAATGCTGCATACGTTGAAATATGAAAAATTGTTGATCAAAATGTCTAATCTCTCTGTTGCACCACTGCAATGCCATCCCTGAGATTAGATAGGAATCTGACGCATCTGGAAGGTGTCACATTCCTATGGATTCAACTGGTGTTGCGGGGGCACAACCACAGCAACACCCAAAGAACTCACCATGTATGCAGCGTAATGAGTGAAAGGAGTACCCAATTTCAGGGCCATATCAAGCAACACGAGTAGCTGTGGTGTGGTTTGGTAAAATATGGGACAACACACTGTGCCGCTGGAGAATCAACATCCATGACACCCGTGTTGCACAGTGTGCTGGAAGGGCCTCTGAAAATAGGCCTTTGGAAACCTTGATTTTAAACATGAACAAACAGCTCAACATTTGGCAGAGAGCAACATCAACGTACCTCCATTTCATTGCAGAGGATGACATCATACTACCTTCCCAGCTGCCTGTCCTGGACTTCTCCGATGATGTGGATGCCCAGCTGCAAACCATACATTTGAATAGTCTCCAGGAAATCCTTGGTGCCATTCAGACATCATCTCCGGTTGCAGGGAGGCTAGACAGCATTACAGGGTCTTTAAATGATCCACCCAACAGCCAACATGCACAATTTGCCAGCTCAAACACAGCCCTGGACTCCCAGGACCCAGCACTTACATTTCATAAAACAGCGGTAGGAGTCCAGCGTAAGCTCACTAATATGGTGCGAGTGGGGATGGAGAATGTGGTGGCATATTATAGAGGCAATTCTGAGGTGCCTCACTAATAATGAGGACAACTTGTTTTCCCATACAAGGCACTGACTCTACGCTCCCTGGACTCCAACAGTCCCTGGCTGACATCGCTGGTGTCATGCGGCTGAGGCATGAGCAAATTCTGAGCCCAGGTGCCACCAGCAACTTTTCCAACAGGCTGGGGACAATACAAAATGTCTTGGAGTCCATTGAATGGAAGCAGGACTCCCTCATTGCCACCTTGGGTGGCCTTCACGTGCCAGTGTCAATACACCTGGTACCGTACTTTATAGGAATCTCCCACTGTTGACCTCTCACATGTGTGGACTGCCATTGTGGCCAATCTTCCCTAATGGCATCGTGGTCCCCCTCCTCACTAAAGCACTCCTCTTCAATTAATTTCCCATGACATGTTCAACCCCCATGGACTCTGTCTGGACATCCAATGGCCAAATACATCTGTTGGGTTTGTTGTCTCGTGCAATGTACATCAGAACTGCACATACATTGACACATGTAAATAAATTCACTAACAAAAATCTTGGTTTTGTATGTGTGCCTGAGGCATGACCACCATGGACATGTTGCATTGTGTGAAAAGAATACATTGACTGCTCATCAAAGAGATATCTGTGAATTGCAATCCGAGACAAAGCCACACAGACTGAGTGAACATTCTTGATGTATGTGATATGTATGTTGTGTAACAGGTTTCATGGAGTCACTGAGAGAGGTGTTATAAATCACACGACAAGTGGCTGGTCTAAGCATGGACATTGGCAAAAATCTCACATTGATGTGACAGCCAAATATTGCAAGTCTAAGTCATTGAGCGGCAGGCATACATGTGTGAGTTCCAAAGTCATGATGTAGGGTGAGTGCAATGACAAAACATTGCACAAATGCATGTCCCATGATTTACCAACACAGAGCAAATGCATATGAACCCCTGTGATGGGATGTGTATTCCTTAACATCCAGATAGTCACTCACATTGATAAATGATGTTTGTAACTAGCTGATTGGATCCCATTGCCAACCTCAGATGTACTTGGCCATTAAGAATACACCTTGTCACATGTTAAAAATAAACTACTTTCAAAGCCATGAAAGGTGATACCCTGAAACCAATCCTTGTTTTCGGTCCGGGGAGGACCTGGTTTGGCAGTTCGGGCTGGACTGTTCCCATGGGGAACAGGGTCAAGACTGATTGGCATATGGCTGGGTCCAACGTGGGGTGGCGGGTGAGCAAAAAATGATGGATTAAACCCAGATCTTTGTGACTGGGGGTGAATGCTTGCATTGTTCAGCATTCTATTCATCATCTGTTCTTTTCTACTTGTAATAATGGAGCAGGGCACAGTGCCACCAGAGCGTTGAAAAAGAGTGACACTCCAGTGGCACAAGGGGCTTGTAAATGAGCCCCTTAGTACACACATGTGTATGGATATGTGAATGGTGCAATTTGCTCATGTTACCCCCAGCCAGGGGAGTCCCATCAGGAACACACAGCCAGTTTGCCGCAGGATATGGTATCTGCACCTGCCACCACATTTGATACACAGCAGACAGTCAATACCTCCCTGCTCTATTATCTACTAGGGTCTTATATGTAGTGTGATTCCACCATGCCCTATTATCATAATAGGGACTTATAGTAATTCAACCTTGCTCTATTATGTACTAAGGACTTACAGGAGTCGTTGGCAATTCAGCTTGTGCCAATATAGCTTATGTTTATTATTCAGAGTAGTGGCCCAAGGCTTGGTTAACAGACCCAGGGTGGAACAAAGGTCAGTAAACACCATTTTCAGTGACTGAAAACATGTAGTATATAGATACTGGATGGCTTTCACACACTATGACTGGGCAGGTAATTTGGCCACACACTGGTTGTGATGCTATCTGTAATATTACATTGGTTCACTCTTTCTTGTTATCACGCTCTTCTGACATTGTGTGAGTCACTCACACATGTCTGTCAGGAAAACTATTGCCAGTGTTGTTATGTTGTTAAGTTCTTCCCTCAGCAAAAATGATTCCCCTTTTCCTTGTACCCACGTTGATTGCAGCGGCGTCCTCACTCCCGGTGGCTCTTGCGGAGGCTGTTCTTAGAACTAGCTTCTTCAGGTTTAACTGCGACTCAAGATGGTGGCCGCAAGTCTTTGTGAGGTCAGCGCTCTAGTGTTTCTACCTTTGTCTCGTGCTGAAGCTTCCCTCCAGCTGTTTCTCTCTGGGTGCTGTGCACTTCAACTGTCATCCTGCGGAGAATGAGCAGTGTTCCTGAGGTGCTTCGTTTCATAAAGAATTCTTCCAGTTTTGAGTAATTAATTCATTTTCTTGTTACGATGTGCACACCAGCTACTTTTTCCCTTCTGGAGAAGCTGAATTTCTTTTTTCTTCCAACAACTGGCAATCGGCTATATGAGGAGAATTCGTTTTGGCTTAACAGACCTTCAAGCAACTGCTTCAAAGAATCCTTTTGTATGATTTCCAGACTTCCCAATATATATATGTACATTTATATGCAAAAACTCTTCGCCTTGCAGACTTGCCAGTCTTAGAGACATACCTCAATGCTCAGACTAATTCCTAGAGACTGTGATTAAGAAAACTGAACCTTGAGAAGGAGTTTTCATTTACATTAGTAGATTGTATATTTGTGAACCTTTTAACTGTTCTCCAGAGACCCTTGGATACCTCTGACTCCTGGAGAAAAGAAGATATTAAGTTAACATTGTTCTCTTAGAGAAAGCTAGTCTCTCAAAAGATCCAGGTTAGAAGAACAATAGAATTGGGTGAATGTGACTGGCTGAACAGTTGAATGCGCAGTAGGAATGTACTTATCTATGTTTTATCACTCGACTGCGGGTCCTCACTTTAAAGAAATCCCAATACGAAGAAAGGTGCAGGTTACAGAAGCACACACTGAATATCCTATCTTCAAGTGGGAAACAGAGGCTGTAACTAGATCTGGAGGCGGTCTCTCTTTTTTTTTTCCGTTCCCCTTGCCCCCTAGTGGATGGAGGGTTCAGATAATCAGTAAAGTCTGAGCATGCATCTGTTGAAGGGTGTGGGTAAAGGGCATCTGCTCCTGTGGAAGTTTGATTTAATGGGTAATCTCCTGTCAATGTCTCGTACACATGACTAGGTTTGATGACTCAGCAAGGTACCTGCTATTGATGTTAAATTTGGTGCTTGTTCCCGATCTCAGACAACATCCAATCCTGCTGCACAAATATGCCTGTCAGAAAGTTGATTCGTATGATGTAGCTGCCCATGCACTGCATTGGACCTCACATACAGTCAGTGAACAGGTCCCTGGAAATTGTACTGTACTGCCATGATTTACATATCATGTGGTCATAACTGAGAGAAGAGCATGACAATTCAAATACACATGATACACATGTGCAGGATGTATGCAAATGCAGGAAACCATAGCAATGACATATTTTCCTCTAAAATGTCAGCTGACCAGGCATCCAGCCATGGGTAATGACACCTTTTCCCAAGCCACAAACAGACACGGAGAGGGCCTATAACCAGGCACATGTTCGGACCAGTAACGTTGTGGAGAGGACATTTGGCTTGCTAAAAGCCTGCCTTCGCTGCCTGGATGTTTCAGGTGGGTGACTCCTATATTCCCCACCGATGATCATGTCGTTTTGCACAATATTTGTGTTAAAACCAATGTCCTCTGAGATGAGGAGCAGGAGCCTCCCCGGGATGAGGAGGAGGATGAAATGTCAAATCATCCAGACATACGGAACACTTATGCTGGTGCATGGCAAAGTGCCCACATTGTTAAGCATTTCTTCAACTGAATACATGTGGAGTAGGGCATGACTGCCAAACATGTCAATACATAATCATATACAACATATGTCTCAGAGTGTTTGGCACAGTCCAACTTCCAAAAAAATCAACATCCAGGAAACCATGAGTAGGCCCCAAGAGTTGTCAATCCAGTGTGAGCACTGTCGTCATCCTCTAAATACCAGACACAATGCACTGAGCTCAGAAAAGTGTGGTGTGTAATGTTTGCATTGCCTACCAAACAAGTTTTTTTATGAAAACAGTCATATCTACCATTGAACTGTTGTCCCAAATGGAAAACAGATAGCTAAGCATCAGGGCAATACTGTATGCCAAAGTCTGTAAATAGTAGTCAGGAACTGCAACAGTTGATCAGTGTGAGATATGTGTCAAATCCATACCAGTGCTGACAACTCACAACATCAACATCTTTTGCACTCACATGTATAATCAATCAATCAATCAGACAATTTGTAAAGCGCGCTACATACCCGTGAGGGTTTCAAGGCGCTGTGGGGGGGAGGTGCTGCTACTGCTCGAAGAGCCAAGTCTTGAGGAGTTTTCTGAAGGAAAGAAGGTCCTGGGTCTGTCAAAAGATCCAGGTTAGAAGAACAATAGAATTGGGTGAATGTGAATGGCTGAACAGTTGAATGCGCAGTAGGAATGTACTTATCTATGTTTTATCACTCGACTGCGGGTCCTCACTTTAAAGAAATCCCAATACGAAGAAAGGTGCAGGTTACAGAAGCACACACTGAATATCCTATCTTCAAGTGGGAAACAGAGGCTGTAACTAGATCTGGAGGCGGTCTCTCTTTTTTTTTTCCGTTCCCCTTGCCCCCTAGTGGATGGAGGGTTCAGATAATCAGTAAAGTCTGAGCATGCATCTGTTGAAGGGTGTGGGTAAAGGGCATCTGCTCCTGTGGAAGTTTGATTTAATGGGTAATCTCCTGTCAATGTCTCGTACACATGACTAGGTTTGATGACTCAGCAAGGTACCTGCTATTGATGTTAAATTTGGTGCTTGTTCCCGATCTCCCAGGTATTCATCATCCAGTGAGTTCCTACTCCCCATTTTCATTGGACCATGAGAGATTATGGCCTGCACATATGTTTGCCAATTTGCAGCACTGTAGTATTGATTTGTTGCTTATTGTTGGGGGGTAGAGTAAATGGTCTCAAAACCTATCCTGACTCCAGGAGTGATACTGGGGTACTCTAGGAGTCCTCTCCGCAATGTAACTTTTCCTATTTAGGCCATAATTTGAACTGTGCTGGGCTTCCATGTGGGTGTGTTTGTGTGGAGTAGTAACCCACAGCTACAGACTCCCTACTTTGCAATTTGCACAGTGAGTAGGGGTGGTTTGGTGTAATGGTTTTTCCAGTTAATGGTCCAACATACATGTAAAAGTCATTCTATGTCCTGACGTACTCAGACGTTTTGCCAGCAGTATGAGACATGCTATGGCATTGATTGACAAACATGCAAGATGATCACAGATTTTTTGGGAGACTGTGCTATACATACATATGTTCTGTCCTCTGTGATGCACTTAATATTTGCTAGTCGGTCCCCCTCTGGCACCCACCAACAGCGCATGAAACCTCGGCTTCACCCTCGACTCCTCACTCTCCATGTCAAAGCAGGTCAGTGCCATCTCCTCCTTCAGCTACAACACCCTCCGCATGCTTCGCAGAGTTTACAAATGGATCCCATCAGAAACAAGAAAACCGTGACCCAGGCCCTCGTCAGCAGCAGACTCGACTACGGCAACGCCCTCTACACCGGTATCTCATCCAAACTCCTCCAACGCATCCAAAACGCCTCCGCCGACTCATCCTCAACTTCCTTCGCCACTGCCACATCACCCCTCACCTAAGAGACCTTCACTGGCTCCCCATCAACAAGAGGATCACCTTCAAGCTACTCACCCACGCACACAAGGCACTCCACAACACCGGACCATCATACCTGAACAACAGACTCAGCTTCTACACCCCCATCCGACATATCCGCTTTGCCAACCTCGCCCTCGCCTCCATCCCCCGCATCCGACGCAAATCTTCAGGCGGAAGATCATTCTCGTACCACGCCGCCAAGACCTGGAACACCCTCCCGCCGGATCTACGACAGACCCAGGACCTTCTTTCCTTCAGAAAACTCCTCAAGACTTGGCTCTTCGAGCAGTAGCAGCACCTCCCCCCCACAGCGCCTTGAAACCCTCACGGGTATGTAGCGCGCTTTACAAATTGTCTGATTGATTGATTGATTATACATGTGAGTGCAAAAGATGTTGATGTTGTGAGTTGTCAGCACTGGTATGGATTTGACACATATCTCACACTGATCAACTGTTGCAGTTCCTGACTACTATTTACAGACTTTGGCATACAGTATTGCCCTGATGCTTAGCTATCTGTTTTCCATTTGGGACAACAGTTCAATGGTAGATATGACTGTTTTCATTAAAAAACTTGTTTGGTAGGCAATGCAAACATTACACACCACACTTTTCTGAGCTCAGTGCATTGTGTCTGCTATTTAGAGGATGACGACAGTGCTCACACTGGATTGACAACTCTTGGGGCCTACTCATGGTTTCCTGGATGTTGATTTTTTTGGAAGTTGGACTGTGCCAAACACTCTGAGACATATGTTGTATATGATTATGTATTGACATGTTTGGCAGTCATGCCCTACTCCACATGTATTCAGTTGAAGAAATGCTTAACAATGTGGGCACTTTGCCATGCACCAGCATAAGTGTTCCGTATGTCTGGATGATTTGACATTTCATCCTCCTCCTCATCCCGGGGAGGCTCCTGCTCCTCATCTCAGAGGACATTGGTTTTAACACAAATATTGTGCAAAACGACATGATCATCGGTGGGGAATATAGGAGTCACCCATCTGAAACATCCAGGCAGCGAAGGCAGGCTTTTAGCAAGCCAAATGTCCTCTCCACAACGTTACTGGTCCGAACATGTGCCTGGTTATAGGCCCTCTCCGTGTCTGTTTGTGGCTTGGGAAAAGGTGTCATTACCCATGGCTGGATGCCTGGTCAGCTGACATTTTAGAGGAAAATATGTCATTGCTATGGTTTCCTGCATTTGCATACATCCTGCACATGTGTATCATGTGTATTTGAATTGTCATGCTCTTCTCTCAGTTATGACCACATGATATGTAAATCATGGCAGTACAGTACAATTTCCAGGGACCTGTTCACTGACTGTATGTGAGGTCCAATGCAGTGCATGGGCAGCTACATCATACGAATCAACTTTCTGACAGGCATATTTGTGCAGCAGGATTGGATGTTGTCTGATTCCCATCACTTGGGTCCACTCAGTGTTTTGTGTTGCCACTATGTGTGTGGTGGGACAGAATGTGGCTGTGAATTATGTTTTTTATGTCCAGCCTACGTTGTTGGTGACATGCCAGAGATGGCTGACACAGACACATGTATAGGTCAAGGCTCCTTCCCAGATGTTGGTATTGTCCTACATTACATTTGTCCATGCCGTTGATTGTCCTACATTGTCCATGACAGTTGGCATGATGGCATCCACACAGTATGCCCTCAAACATCCAAACTCAGTGGCATGATTTGACAACTGCCATTTCCCAATTCATGTTTGCACGTCACGGTGTTGTAACATTGTGGACATGTGTAATAGATTTGTAGCCAATGTGTGCACATGTGACATTTATCCTGCAGATTTGTGTATGGTCATATGTTGGACAGCTACACGACTTCATGAACTGTACTACATCCCTAAGAAGGGGAACTGGTACACATTACTTGGGTCCTCATGCCAATTTGTGGTCCATAGAACTGGACGTCCACACAAGTTGCCTCGCAAGTACACATACACACTTGCATCACAGGTTGTAGGTGTACTTCTTGGCTTTCAGGGTGGAATTTGTGTGTGCAGGTGCACCTTCCAGCCAGGCTGCTGCCTCAGTAGCATGGTGAGTGAGGTTTGGGTGTAGCACTACACTGCACATATGTGAGATGTGAGTTATTTAACATTGCATTAGACATTTGTACAGCTACATGTTAACTGGCCATGGATGTTGGGTTTTCATCTATCACCTAGGGCCTCATCTATTAATCACATGGCACAGGGTGGTGCAGCAAGTGCCTTGCTGTGCTGCTATGCATCACCAGGAAAGGACAGGTATGCACCATATCTATACAACATAACAACTTTCCTACCTCTCCCCATGCACTGATGTACAAATTGATGCCTGGCACCAAGGCAAGCATCCTTACACCATTGTTTTTGTGCAGGAAGGGACACCTTCCTGCACATAAACCATCACAGGAGGTGTTTCCCTCTTTCTATGTGTGCTGTAGAATGTGGCACACATAGGAAGAGGTAGATATGGGGAGTGATGTTGATTTCTCCCCATTGTCTCACTGTTATGCCACCCCTGAGATGGAATTGAATTGTGATACATTTCCAGCCTTGTAAATCTGTGATTACAAGAGTTAGGTTTGTCTTCTATGTATGTTGCGTGGGTATACCCCAAGCGACACCCATGGAACAGCCCTGTCACACAGTGTTGTGCATGTAAGATGTTAATATTCACAAGGCCATGATAAGTCACACAAGGTAGCTTTGGATGGCCTTGTAAATATGACCTGGCACACTGTGGCAGCAGAGCATCATACAGGTGTTGCTCTGGTGGCACAAAGTGGTGCAAGAGCCTGGTAACTGAGGACCCTAACCCCTGGTGTATGAGGTATCACACATTGTGACCATGTGTGTTGTATGTGACCACCCCTAGTGTAGATGGTATACCTTCCTTGCACACAGAGATGCAGAGCAGGTTTTCTGTCTGCTATGCCTGGCTATGTGCCTTTACATCATGCAACATATGCAAAAGTGGCTTGAGATGTCTTCACCTTTATGTCAGAGTGATTTGCATTTGATATGCGTTCAGAGGAAGAGTGCATGTTTGTGTGACAGGCCTCATCGTGCAGTCCCTATCTATCCAGGCAGAGAGTGATCTGTGTATTGTGTCTCATAAATCTAACTATTCTTGTGTCTGTTAGATGCTTGCTGTTTCCTTACCTACAATCAGGCCATTCCCATATTGACCATCCTAAAACCTCTGATTGATAATGGAGTTGCAGAAGATGTACTCATCATGGACACTGCCTGGGTATTGGGACAGCACATTGAGGATTAAGCTGCGATGATCCACGATGACCTGCACATTCATTGAGTGTGGGTGCTTCCGGTTGTGGTACACATGTTCTGTTGCAGCACATGGTACAAGCTGCATGTGGTGCAGTCCATGGCTCCAGGGACATGTGGAAACCAATCAATTGTGTAGAAGCCCTGTTTAACTTCCTGCTGCAATTGCTAGGTGTTGGGGAAGAGGATGTGTTGGGGTGTGATGTGGATGATTGCATCCAAAACAGAGGGCACGAATGCAGACAGAGAGGGTTGCAATACTCCACTCACTCCTGCTGCTTTGGCCTGAAAGGATCCAGATGCAAGGAAGTGAAGCACAGCCAGGAGCTTAGTCAGTGGTGGGATGTTGGTGGATTGCTCAACAGTTTCTTGCAGTTGTGTCATAATGAGGTGGAGCAGCTGACTCCCTGTGCAGCCGGTAGAAAGTGATGACCTCCTCTTCCCTGAGGGCAATCAGGGATGCCCGCTGGTGGTAGATGCGCTCCCTCCCTTCTCCTGGGCTGCCTCTGTGGTCTGGGTGGTGGTGACTGTAGTGGTGGTGATGTTTGGGCTTGTGCTAGTTTCCTTGGTGCCCCAACTTGGCGTTTCCTTGGTGCCCCAAGTAGGTCCATGTTGTCCTCCAGGTTGCCAGTGTGTTTTGTTTCTGTTGTCCTTATGTCCCTGTACCAAAGACTCATTTTAACAGCATGTCTGACCAGACGTTAAAATGTTGACGCTAGTCAGAGTTAGTGTAAATGTTCCTAGGCGCGTCATTTAAAAAAAAAATGTAAATACATCGCTAGTTGGCTAGTGTCATTTATTAGGAGGGAACGTCTACATGGCACACCATTGTCGCTATCTGATGCAGCCAGATGTGACACTAATAAAAAATGACACTAGCCCAGTAACAGTGACGCTAGAGGCCTCTAGTGTCACATTGTAGATCTGGAGTTGATTTAGTGCTGCCACAGTGTCAGAAAAAATGATGCTATGGCAGTGCTAAGTCCTTGTAAACGAGGCCCTACATGTGAAGGATTCTCTCCTGTTCCCTGTGGGATTTTGAATACTTCTTGTTGAGAAAACTCAGTTTTTCACAGATCCCAAAGTGGCTTGGAACTGGATTGAGACATCTGGGCCAGCGTCCTGTCAACCACCCCAATCTGGAGCAATGTTGATGGTGCGCCCGCAGAGAGGCAGACATGATGTGACCCGGATGTCAGATATTTCTTTATAAAAGGCAGGTTAAATGACTGCCATATAGTATTGGGAAGTATATCTGCCCCCATTACCGACCAAGCAGCCTTTTCGACTAAGTTGTGTGGGGTGCTCTCAGTTTGGAACGGTTTACCCTAGCAATTCGGTTGGAGCCTTTAATAATGTATTACAGCTTGATATGGACCACTATTTTCGTCTTCTTCCTCGCATGGTTGCCACCTCCAAAGCCCAGTCTCTGAGTGGCTAGGGCACTGGAACCTGTCTGACAGATGGCCTGTATGAAAAACTGGAGTCAGGGTCTACTCCGTTTATTTTTATCCACTTGATTTACATGTCTGCATAGATCGCTTTGTTGGTACTCCAGACACCCTCCCACATATTACTCACATTGATTATTTGGGAAGAACATACTTCAATCATAATCCGCCAGTTGTCACAGTTTAATTTGGAATTGAGTGATCCTCCCAACCACACATGGCGATTGCAGCCAAAGACGCTGGATGACCCCCCTTTTGTTCTTTTTTAGATACAGCCATCTCTGAGTATTTTGATATCAGTAACAACAAAGCGTCATCCAGGCTTATAGAATGGGATGCTTTAAGGTGTCCGTTAGGGACCAATGAATGGGTACCACTTGGAACATATGCCGCCAGTTAGATAAAGACATCACTGAGGGAGAACGCGACTAGTTGGGTAATGAAACCTGAGTTTTACAAAATCCCTATTTTCTAATACACCGCATTGCTGGAGAGACTACGATGCCCAAATTACACAGCTCACTCAGCTAGGATGCATGCTGGGGCAGATAGATTGGGGGCACTGCTGGCATGGCTTATATATCAGGAACAGCCACATCACTTTATTATGAAACTAAGAGCTGTCACTGGGGTCCTACTTTACACACAAACTGACATACATGTAGAATTAATACACTAGCATAGTGTCAAAGCCCAGCTCACCTGAGTCCTTGTTCAGTTCTGATGGAGGTTGAAGACAATCCGACCCCACCCTGAAACTACTTGTTCCAGCACACTAGTTTTTAAAACAGTGCACTAAGAACAGAAGCTCAAGGGAAGGGGGGAAGTGGATAAAATAAAATAAAGAGACAACACCGTTCTTGCGTTTCCACTGTTGAAGTGCTGCACAAATCTGCGGCCCTCTCTGACTTCTGTAGAAACTGGTGCCTAATGAAACATAAACAAAGAACATATAAGTACAACATATTCCTAACTGGGTTCCTGACTATCCCTTTATTTATTAGAAATTTTCTTCTAAAAGTACCTCTTGGATCCTGGTCTCTAGTTTCCAGGTTTGGAATGTGTTACTGCTCTGGGATGTGCTTTCTATTACTCTAAAGCTTCTAAAACATTAAACAAATACCGTTATCAGAATTACCAATATCAAACATTCATCTTAATATAACTAAAGCCTAAATTCCCAATAGCAGACTCACTTTTCCCATATTTCCAGAATCTTTTATAAAACAAATACTGTACTTTTACGTCAAAATACAGCATGTAATTTGTGCAAGTCCTTGATTTACTGTTTGCCTTGCTGTTAATGGTTTCCACGGTTCGATTCTTAAAAGTTCCATAAAAAATGTTTGCTTCACAAAGTTCCGCAAAGTATTCTTGTAACAAAGAGTTTGAATCACAATGTTCGTGGAAGGTATCTTGTTTCCAGAAATTGTTGTCAAAGTTCTTTCAGGTAATAAAAGTTTTGCACTTACTTGTTGCTGGCAAGAGATACTGATCAGTCTAACCTTGTCTTCTTTCTCTTTTGCAGGTTGCTTGTAGGAGAGAGGCTGAGGCAAGGAGGAACAGGAAACCGGAAGAAGGAAGAGCCAGCAGCTGCGCCCACTGAAGCCAATGAAAGTCTGTAGAGAGCAGGAATGCCAGCGCCGAGGGATCTGTCCTCAGGTAAGCGGGAGGTAGACGAGCACAAGCACTGGGTGAGGCTCGGGGCTGCCTTTTATAGACAGGGCTGGGTGTGGTCCTCACATGCTGCACATGTTCTTGAAAGGTGTGCAGAGCTGGGTGTGGTTTGAAGAGCTGGGTGTGGTCCTCACATGCTGCACATGTTCTTGAAAGGTGTGCAGAGTTTCAGTTATTATGCAAATGAGTTAAATTAACACATGGCCTAGAGAGGAGTGTTTTAAAGAAGCCTTGGTAAAAGCAAGGCCCAATGTGTAAACAAAACAGCACATTAAACAACATACACAGAAGCCTAGGGGGGGGGGAGGTGAGATAACAAGAAAGGCTTTCAATAGTAAGTTTAAAAGGGAGCTATTACAGAACCCACTAGTGCAGTGAGAGGGGACATGCTCTTTGCTGTGCACAAACCCTAACAGTTGCCCCCCTCAAAGGCTCTCCTACAGGACGGGGTTTTCCTGGATTTTTTAAATAAAACCGTCTAATCAGCTGTGGGGCATGTACATATGATGCTGGTTCCCATGAATTCTCAGATTCATCATATCCTTTCCATTCTACTAAATAAAACAGACGTCCACTAATTCTGTTTGAGTCTTTTATGCTTTTCACTTCATATTCTAGATTTCCCTTAATTGGTATGGGTGGAGGTGGTGGTTCAGGTCGGGTTTTTGGATTGTACGGCTTAAGCAAGGACACATGGAATGTAGTATGTACTGGATATTCTTTTGGTAAATCTAATTTTACTGTTACCGGGTTTACTATGGCAGTTATACTAAAGGGTCCAATGAAACGTGGTTGCAGCTTTCGGGATCCCTCTATGTTTAGGTTCTTTGTGGAGAGCCATACCTTGTCACCGATTTTATACATTGGGGCCTCAGATCTGTGTTTGTCTGCTTGTCTTTTCATGCTTTCCTTGTACTTTAATAAATGTTTCCTGGCTTTGTCTTGTATGTCACCTAACCTCGTTAGTCTATCCGTTACTGTAGGTAACAGAGAATCTTCTAACAAAATGGGTATAGCTCTTGGATGATACCCCTGCAAGAAATAGAATGGTGAGCAAAGTAGAGCTGAATGCTCAGTATTATTATAAACAAACTCCGCTACAGGGAGAGCTTCCAACCATTCACTAGAATAATCAGCCAATAAACAACGTAGCGTTTGAAGTAAGGTTTGGTTCAGTCGTTCAGTCTGTCCATCTGTCTCTGGGTGGAAAGCAGTGGATAATGCCACATCTATTTTCAGTTTTTTACATCATTTTTTCCAAAATTTAGAGTTGAACTGGCTCCCTCGGTCTGACACCACTTTGCTTGGCAAACCATGTACACGCACAATTTCCCTTATAAAAATATCGGCAAATTCTGCCGCCGTGGGTAATTTCCGTAATGGTACAAAATGTGCCATTTTAGATAAAAAATCCACTGTTGTGAAAGATTTTACAGGTGGTAAACCTACAATAAAGTCTACGCTCACAGTGTGCCAAGGTTGCTTGGGTGTTGGCATTGGTATTAACAAGCCGTCAGGGGCCTTATGAGAAGATTTATATCTTGCACAATTGGACAGGTAGTGACAAATTGCTTAATGTCCTTTCTTATAGTGTCCCACCAAAAGTGTTTTTGCACATTTTCCAGGGTTTTTACCCAACCAGGATGACCTGCTAACGGTGAGGCGTGATGCCAAATTATCACCTGTGTTTGCAATTCAGAGGTGGGCACTAACAGCATGTTGTTGTGATACAATAAACCTCGTTGTATTGTGTTATGGGAATCCTTTAACCAATCCTGAGGTGCTATTTGCATGTGTGCATTATATAGATCTGTGATGAAATCCTTCTGTTGTACTGGTGCCAAAAACTTTTGGGGAGGAATAATGGGTTCTCCTATTTTATCTTGTTTCATGTCTGAAGTATGTCCGTATCTAGATAACACATCAGATTGAATTTGTTGTGCACCTGGTCTATAGGTTATTACAAAGTCAAATGTGCTAAAAAAAATTAACCAGCGCATCTGACGTGGTGTTAGTGCTTTAATTGATCCAAAAAACTGTAGGTTCCTATGGTCAGAAAAGATTGTAACGGGGTACTTGGCTCCCATTAAATGGTGCCTCCATTCTGAAAAGGCTACTTTGATAGCTAGTAGTTCCCTTTCAGCCACAGTGTAATTTTGTTCAGCTGGTAATAACTTTTTGGAATAGAAGGCTATAGGATGTAACTGACCATCTACTGCATCTCGTTGAGAGAGAACTCCTCCTAAAGCTACTTGTGAAGCATCCGCTTCAACAAAAAAAGGCAAGTCAGGATCAGGATGTTTCAGAATTGGGGCTGAAGTGAACTTTTGTTTTAGAAGTTGAAAGGCGTGTGCCGCCTCATCAGTCCAAAGAAATCGTTGCCCTTTCCGCAACAAGGTAGTTATTGGGGCCGCAATGTCTGCAAAATGTGCAATAAACCTCCTATAAAAATTGGCAAAACCCAGAAATTTCTGAATATCTTTTACAGAGGATGGTTCTGGCCAATCAGCAATAGCACTGATTTTCTTTACATCCATAGTTATTCCTTGAGGTGACAGGCAGTATCCTAAAAAGTCCACCTTGCTGACATTAAAAGTACACTTTTCTAACTTAGCAAAAAGATGATTTTCTTTTAACTTTGATAATACTGCACGAACATGTTGGGTATGTTCTTCTGAGTTCTTAGAGTAAATGAGGATGTCGTCTATGTATACTATGACACAAACGTCCAGGAATTTGTGTAGGACCTCATTTATAAAGAACTGAAAGGCCGCAGGGGCATTACATAACCCAAAGGGCATTACTGTGTACTCAAATAAACCAAACTTTGTCTTGAAAGCTGTCTTCCACTCATCCCCCTCTTTTACTCGGACCAGGTGGTAAGCTCCCCGCAGATCTAGTTTAGTGTATACAGTAGAATGTCTTAATTGATCCAACAACACAGGTATTAGAGGAAGAGGATATTTATTCTTTATTGTAGCCTTATTTAGTCCTCTATAATCGATACACGCGCGCAGGGATTTATCCGGCTTCGGGATAAAAAAGAGTGGAGATGACACCGGAGATGTGGAATGACGGATGAACCCAGACTGTAGTAGGTCATCTAGGTAGGTTCTTAAGTATTTGGTTTCTTCGTCAGTCAAAGCATATACTCTGTTATTAGGTAAAGGGGCCCCTGGGATAAGATCGATACGACAGTCATAAGACCTATGTGGGGGCAGCACACTAGCCTTTACTGGATCAAAGACATCTTTAAAGTCAGAATATTCAGGAGGGAGACTTGGTTCATCTTGTATAACACTAGCACAGTGTAATACTGTGCTCTGTTCTGTACCTGCTTCTTGATAGCAATTGGTTCTACAGAAAGAGGAATCCAAAGTAACATTTCTATTCACCCAATCAATTTTTGGGTTATGAGTTGTTAACCAGGGTACCCCGAGAATCAAACCAAAATTAGGAGTATCTATCAGATCAAAGCTAATCACCTCTGTGTGCCCGTTCTGACAGACCATAACAAGTGGACTTGTTTGTTTTGTGATTAATCCAGAGGTCAATTCTGACCCATCCACTGCACATACTGCTTCTGGACAAGGCTTTAGGCACATAGGAAGTCCTAAGTTTTCAGCTAACTTATTATCCACAAAATTTCCTGTCGCGCCTGAGTCCAGTAGGACAGGGAGAGAATGCCTCACTTGGGTAGTAACAATTAAAACGACCTGAATTATGAAATGTCTAGGTATGTGCGGTACCATGAAGGCTGCAGCATTAGAGGTTTGATTAAGATGTTTTCTCGAACAAGTAACCTCTCCTCTTGTCGAGCTTAATCGTTTCCCGATTCAGTTGAGGAGGTGGAGGAAACAGCACCCTTTCGTGGATTTTTAGGCTTTACTGGACATTCTCTGGCAAAGTGACCTGCCCTTCCACAATATAAACATAATTGAAGTTTTCTCCTTCTTTCTTTTTCCTCTGATGTGAGTGGACCTCTGAGTGTCCCTATTTGCATAGGCTCAGGTTCAGGGAGTTTATTATCTGGGTCTTTCTTCTCGTGTCTAATAAAAGTTAACCGTGATTCCAGTTTGTATTTATCTCCCTTTCTTTCTCCTAGTCTATGTTCTAATTTCACAACTAAATCTACAAAGTCCGAATAGTCTTCTGTCAAATCAACGATATGAGCCAGCGCGTCTTTTAACTCGTCTCTCAAACCTTTATAGAAAAGGGAGACACGCTTTTCTTCTGGCCACTGTGTCTCGGTGAGTAAACGATTAAAACTAGTGAGATAGGTCAATAAATCCTTGTTACCTTGTTTAAGATTTAAAAGCTCATTATCACTTGCCTGCATGAAAGTGTGTTTTGCAAAAAGGCTGGTCATGGTACGTTTAAATTGATTCCAATTATGGAGGATGGGATCATCTCTCTCCACGAAAGGAATTGACCAATTGGCTGCTGTGCTACCCAAATAAGACAAGACGAATGCCACTTTCGTAGCATCAGTAGGGAACTGTTGTGGCTTACAAACGAAGTGTAATTGACATTGATTGATAAAAACATGGAATTTGTTACTATCTCCATGAAAACGTTCAGGTGCTGCTAAGGGCACAGCATTAGGAACATTAACAGTGACCTCAACTGGGGGAGGCAAAGTTGTATGTTTTGATGGCGCCCCTGTCTCTGAGGAGGTTTTAAACAAAGGCATAAAAGCTGTGTTCCACTGAGATACCCTAAATTTATACCTGCTTAAATCCTGTTTTAAAGAGGTATTCTCCATCTTTAATCTCTCTATTTCCTCTTGCATATGTTGCAAGATGCCAGACATTGATTCATTATGAGCCAAGTCCTCATTTAGGGCCTGCGCCATATCCGTGACGTCAATGCCCTCTATTTCTTCCCCGATATTCATCGTCCACCAGAACTGATTTTTTTTTTTTTAAGGCTTGTGCTTCTGTCGAAGCCCAGCTCACCTGAGTCCTTGTTCAGTTCTGATGGAGGTTGAAGACAATCCGACCCCACCCTGAAACTACTTGTTCCAGCACACTAGTTTTTTAAACAGTGCACTAAGAACAGAAGCTCAAGGGAAGGGGGGAAGTGGATAAAATAAAATAAAGAGACAACACCGTTCTTGCGTTTCCACTGTTGAAGTGCTGCACAAATCTGCGGCCCTCTCTGACTTCTGTAGAAACTGGTGCCTAATGAAACATAAACAAAGAACAGATAAGTACAACCTATTCCTAACTGGGTTCCTGACTATCCCTTTATTTAATAGAAATTTTCTTCTAAAAGTACCTCTTGGATCCTGGTCTCTAGTTTCCAGGTTTGGAATGTGTTACTGCTCTGGGATGTGCTTTCTATTACTCTAAAGCTTCTAAAACATTAAACAAATACCGTTATCAGAATTACCATCATCTTAATATAACTAAAGCCTAAATTCCCAATAGCAGACTCACTTTTCCCATATTTCCAGCATCTTTTATAAAACAAATACTGTACTTTTACGTCAAAATACAGCATGTAATTTGTGCAAGTCCTTGATTTACTGTTTGCCTTGCTGTTAATGGTTTCCACGGTTCGATTCTTAAAAGTTCCATAAAAAATGTTTGCTTCACAAAGTTCCGCAAAGTATTCTTGTAACAAAGAGTTTGAATCACAATGTTCGTGGAAGGTATCTTGTTTCCAGAAATTGTTGTCAAAGTTCTTTAAGGTAATAAAAGTTTTGCACTTACTTGTTGCTGGCAAGAGATACTGATCAGTCTAACCTTGTCTTCTTTCTCTTTTGCAGGTTGCTTGTAGGAGAGAGGCTGAGGCAAGGAGGAACAGGAAACCAGAAGAAGGAAGAGCCAGCAGCTGCGCCCACTGAAGCCAATGAAAGTCTGTAGAAAGCAGGAGTGCCAGCGCCGAGGGATCTGTCCTCAGGTAAGCGGGAGGTAGACGAGCACAAGCACTGGGTGAGGCTCGGGGGCTGCCTTTTATAGACAGGGCTGGGTGTGGTCCTCACATGCTGCACATGTTCTTGAAAGGTGTGCAGAGCTGGGTGTGGTTTGAAGAGCTGGGTGTGGTCCTCACATGCTGCACATGTTCTTGAAAGGTGTGCAGAGTTTCAGTTATTATGCAAATGAGTTAAATTAACACATGGCCTAGAGAGGAGTGTTTTAAAGAAGCCTTGGTAAAAGCAAGGCCCAATGTGTAAACAAAACAGCACATTAAACAACATACACAGAAGCCTAGGGGGGGGGAAGGTGAGATAACAAGAAAGGCTTTCAATAGTAAGTTTAAAAGGGAGCTATTACAGAACCCACTAGTGCAGTGAGAGGGGACATGCTCTTTGCTGTGCACAAACCCTAACACATAGCCTCTTAGATCAATCTATGATAACTGCAATACCGGAGGAGGTTGACTCCTTCCTATCAGGTGTGTACCTTCCTCAGGTAACACATGAACAGAAGACAGAACTGGATAGCCTAATCACCCTATTTTAAATAGGTTAAACCATCCGAGCACCTGCTACTGGCAAGACTCCTGGGCCTGATGGTATTCCTACTATATTTTACAAAGCTTAGGCCTGCTTCTGGCTCCTCGCCTGCGGATGCCTTATGATGGAGCTTTACTGGCTTTCTTCTTAGTGGCTATGCTATGTGAGGCATTACTTGTATCTCTCCCCAAACCTGACAGGGATCCAACTGTGTTGGGCTCCTATAGACTATTGGCCCTTTTAAATACAGACTACAAGATATTAGCCAAGGTGCTTCCTGATCACCTTGCACCCTTTCTACCAGCATTCATATGCCCAGATCAGAACTGGCTTCTTCCGGCACGTAACATGTCACTCAACTTGCGGAGATTGTTCCACATTCAGGAATACGCTCCACACTCCTGGCCCCGGTCAGACCGCAGGGTGTTTGGAGAAGGAATTTTACTGTGTGGTCTATATTTGATATCTCCGTATGTTGATTACCTGCTCTTATATTTTCGGGATCCCCATGTTATCCCAGACACAGTGACTCTGATCTTTACCCCGTTTGCTGTATTGTCATTACTCAGGGTAACCTGAGATTTTATCTTGTCTCTTCCTATTTCATGCTACGATATCAAACTCTGCCCTCTGTCTTAATGGTGGTTGGCTGACATGGCAACCAGCTGTATACCACTGTCTGGGCATCCTCCTTTACCATACACATACTGATCTACTTGAAGGCAATCTCACATGGGGAGTGACCTTGTTGTATTCACTGATGGGATTCTGGAAGTCACTTCCCATCTCTTTAGCGGCCCGCATCACTCTTAACAAAATTATTATGCTACCCCGGTTATTATATTATTTTGCCAACCTCCCCCTTTATGTGATGAAAGACTGTGTTTGCTCACTTGAGAAACGGACGAGGAACTTGATTTGGGATAATACATGTTGTAGGGTGGCACTGCAGAAGCTTTACTTGCCCACGGATAAGGGAGGTCTGGCAGTCCCAAACTTTGAACAGTGCTATTTGGCTTCACAGCTTTAATGGGTGGCCTGTTGGATAGCAGGCCTTTATGCAAATGACAGTGCTCCCACCTTCCCGGACTGAGACTTGTCTGCCATACTGTACCTGTTCCAACATTGCACAGTAGTAGTTCCCCCTAGCCCCTCTCTGCTGCAGGTAGCTTATCACTGCTATCAGTGTAGCCTCTTTATTACAAAAGCTATTACACCATATGCACCAGCGCTAGTGCTGCTGGGCATTCCACACAAAGATGACTGGACGGTGTCCTCATCCCTCTTGTGTCCATAATTGATGATGAAGGTTGCCCTGGGTCAGTTCCCTTTATATCATTCTTTGATCGGAGTGCTGGGACATAGGTGGAGAGATACACAACAAGAATACCACATGCACCTCACTATCGAATATCTGCATATGATGGTCTCAGGAAACCACCTGATACACTGGATAGATGATTCTCTGCAAACTCAAACAGCAGTACCTCTCACCTCTTTGCGCTGATGGTGGGAGGCAGACTTAGGTCATCCTGCATGGATAAGGAATGGAGTTAAATATTAGAATGCCCTAGTCGAGTTCCAGTCAATGCCCCTTATTGCCTTATTCAATATAACATCCTTACCTAATACACTATCAATCGTTATTTTATTTGCACATACACCATTTGTCCTAGATGTTGTCTCCCAGATGCTGATATTTTACATATGTTGTGGTCCTGTCCATCACTTCACCAATATTGGCATGGCATTACTACTCACTTGGCCACTTGCACAGGGCAACCTTCTTTACACACCTGGAAAATATGTATATTGGGTCTATGCTTCCACAAAAAAAAGCACAGAGCTACTAACAGATTAATTGATCTAGGTCATTTACTTGCCGAGTGCCTCATTACATGCAAATGGAAGCCTCCCTACCCCTCCTCTATTTACTGCTTGTGAAGACTCCATGATTGCTTCGGTACATGTGGAAAGTGTTGACCTTCATAGGGAGGATAACCTGGGACTACGCAAGTATCCTCTGACAACCTGTTGTGACACGGTCTTAGCGGACTTCCAGAATGCTGTGCATTCAGTAGAAGATCCCCATGGCTGATTCTACATAGCTGTTGTGGTTATGGGCCCCCTCGCTACCTGCCATTTATAAGACCTCCTGTTAGGCCCTCACTACCCACACCCCACTCATCATTGGGTTAAGACTCATTATAGAAGGCAAAGATAGTCAGATTCAAATCAGCACCAATTGAGAGATATCATAACATAGGAAAATTAACCAGAACCAAAATACAGTTAACCAAAGAGATAGCATAAATTTACATGGCAGACATTCTAACATGGAGACTGTTGGAAAGACAAAGGAATGTCTAATTATAAATTCAGACAATAGTCCAACATAGAGACTGCTGAGTGTGAAAGGCAGGGAAGGTATGGTACACATCCCAGAAGGGGCACAATTTATAGTATCAGACAAATGAAAAGCCGCACACTCAACATGACTTGAAGTGAGCTCAGATTGCTCTTCTAACAATGAGACATGATATGAATCAACCAACATTGTAGAAGTTGTGCTACATAAAATAGGATACTTTAGAAAATACCTTTATTTTGAATAAGCAATGGACAACCTTTACCCTAAGCAACCAAACAATAAGCCGTCAATGAAGTACAGCGGCGTCCTTGTAAGTGGCAGACCTTGAAAACCTTTATTTGTGCAGTTGTGTGCCTCTGAATATCAAAGCCATAATACCAATAGGACACAATGTCAAGGACAGAATATTGAAAAACAAATATCGATAGATAAGTAAGTCTATATTGTTGCATACCTAACTCTCCATGCATGTACCTCTATGGTAAATATATTTTAAAGGGACATAGATGTGGAGTTAGGAATAATACATCTACACTTCCCTAAATGCGCATACCATTTGATATTTTGTCCCTTAACATTCTGTCCTTGATATTCTTGTACCATGATATAATTGGTGTCAATATTCGGTTGTACAGTGTTACATGGCACATCTCTCAGTATATGGCTTCTCTCTCTAGGCACACAAATTAATAAAAATTTTTTAGTAAAAGAAAACAACATTGTAATATGAATCTCATTTCATCTAGTTTATGAAAAGGAAAAACAGAAGAGATACACACACATAGGAAACTTGTTCATGCGATTTTAAAAGCCACATTTTCTTCACCAACATAAAAATTGATGTCACACATGAATACATGTTATTTTCTAAATAGTAAAAACACTTTCACATATTCCTCTCTCTGATCATTATTGAAATCATCACAAACTACCCTTCTTTACAGCAGTTTAGCCATCATTTTAGTTTTCTTCAACATTATCTTCTACAAGCCCTTCATTTCATCGTAAACTCTGGTTTATGACGACAACCATAATTTCTTCCATTTATTTTTGGCCCTCTTCTTCTTCCTACAATCACATCTCAATCTTCACTTAAAAAAAAGAATATTATCATGTTGTGATAAGTTTTTATTACTTGATGCATACCCAACCAGATAAAACAAACTAATACATCAATCAATAATATTAATATGAAAATTGTACCAATCTTTGAAGCTAAGAAACATTTTTCTCTGCAAGTAGCCATCTTCATTCTATAAAAACCTAAAATAAAAAAATAAATACATTCTTTGAAATGTTTCTAATTTGATGTAAATAATTTCAGTTTTCAAACATAGCTCGATGCAGGCAGATATAGACATCAAATACAGCAGTTTAGTGCATAAAGCTTAATACAGTCACAAAACTATCTTCAGCTGGATACCTAAGGTAAAAAATGATTCTTCTATAAATGCAAGCATTACTCCTAAAAATATAAGCATAAACAAAACAATCTCCAAGACTCTAGTTTAAGAGAATTATGGAGGTGCATTAGGAAGAAAATAAAAACAAAACACAATGTTTTTCTTCTCAAAAATTTAAAAAATCAGTTCTGTTCCTCTATTAGGAAATTGTTCAATGTTGAGCGCTTTCATTCTCAGGTCATATCTATACATGGAGGTCCCTCTAACAGAAATTGGTAGTCTCTCAGATTAATGTATTTTTCTTTTAGTTTAATCTTTGCCAAATATTCCAACTCAGGAGCTACATGCTTCATGTTTGGCACTCTTTCTTGTTGATCTCCTGACTTCAGACTTTTCATAATCATTGTCATTCAGATCTGTCATTGTTTTAACTGATATTTCTAAATTTTTTCTTCAAACGGTCGACTCTTTGCAACACTATTTTCTTTCTATCACATCTTAAGACCAATCTGCTTGTGTCAACTTTCCATTTTTTGTCAGATGTGTTCCACTTGCTTTGTTTTCATCTTCACTTATATTATGATTTGCACAACTGGAAAACCTGGAGTTGCTCTTGTTTTTTTTGCTTTTCTTTTCAACGTTTTGAGGTTTTATTTTCTAGTTCTTTTTGTCTTGTTCTTCTTCCAGAACACATAGTTCACTCCCTCTGGATCAAAGCAGGGAACTCAAGCTTGACCCTGTGAATTAGTGGGTTGAGTCACCACTTCTCCATCCACAGTCTTTACTTTCTTTGTGTTAGATGGGTAGAATCAATGTAGCAAACCTCAACACTTCACAGCAGTACTTGTCACTAAAAATCACAGAGTAAGGGCCTTTCCAATTATGCTCCAAATAGCTTGGAATTTTTTCAACGAAGCCAAATCAGTAAGCTGTAGTTCATGGCAGGGTTCTTCACTTGCCAAAGGTGTAGCCAAATTCATCTGGTGAGAAACAGACCATACCAAATAACCAAACCTTAACAGTAATCCAGAACCAAATTGCCAGTAATATTCACTGAAGGAATAGCAGGAATCCTCACAGCCCAACCCATGAAAACATCATGGGGAGGCAAGCCTGTAGTCTTGTCTTACATGCTTCTCATAAGCAGCAAAACTAAGGGAAATGTTTCCGGCTATCTAAATGCTGTCAACACACCCACTTTTGCCAACTTTGTGTTCAGGGTACCATTGGTCCTCACTACAATTCTTGATGCCGCTGGATGACATCCACAATGGAATTTCTGCTCCACTTTCAGTGCCATGCAAAGCACACTCATGACTTTGTTTTTTTTTTTTAAAGTTGCTTGTCCAACTCTAATGTAGTTGGCAAACCAAATATAGGTATCAACTCGCTTGCTAAAAGCCTGTCGACAGTGACTGCATTGCATCTTCTGGTTGGGTAGGCCTCCTTCCATCTACTAAACAAATACACAATTACTAGGATATACTTTAGACCGTTGCACAGGGGTATTTCAACAACATTTATTTGTAATCTTGTAACAACACCTTCTGAATTTACTATACTATTTATGGTCACACTAGTTCTCCTGTCGACGTTTGCCTGTTGACAGGTGACACATCTCTTACACACATTTTCTGTTATAGTTCTGAAATGGGTATTGAACCAAAACGTTTTCAATGTCCTGACCATAGAATCACATCCAACATGTGTAGGCCCATGTATGCTTCTTACCATCTGCAGCAAAATGGAATCTGGCACTACTAATCTCATACCATTTGACATCCAAATCTCAATACTGTCTTTTAAACATTCTGTTTTCTCCCATCTTTTCTTTTCATCCTCTGGCACTTCATTATGCAGTTCTCTAATTTCATCATGAGACTGAACAGACATTGATAAGAACCTATTGCATTTTCATTTCACATTTTGATTTCTCATTTGCCCCTAATGTATCAGCACCACCTATATATTACTATAACATTATTCATTCTTTTCATACAAATCAAACTACACAAACATTACAAATTTGACAGCTATAGTTATACCTTTAATGTATAGTTTATGAACCACCTTCAACATATAACTCGAGTGAGGAAGCGTAGAGTAGAGTGGCGTAGAGTGGAGTGATGTAAAATGGAGTGGCATACAGTGGAGTAGCATACAGTGGAGTGGCATACAGTGTAGTGGTAGAGTGGAGTGGCATAGAGTGGAATAGCATAGAATGGATTGGTGTTGCATACAGTAGAATGGAGTATGGACTGGTGCAGACTGGAGTGGTGGGGCATAGAGTGGAATAGTGTATGGTGGAGGGCATAGAGAGGTGGGTGTAGAGTGGAGTGACATAGAGTGGAGTGGCATACAGTGGAATCCCAGAATGTTTGTTTCTGGTGCAGGGAGAACCTAGCCTGGCAGTTCGGGCTGGACTGTTCCCATAGGGAACAGGGTCAAGACTGATTTGCATATGGCTGGGTCCAAACTGGGGTGGTATAGTGAACAAAAGAACAATGCATTTAACCCAGATCTGTTTCAACACTCTGTCCATCATCCTTTTGTGTTGCTACTAGAGTGGCATGTTTCACACTGGAGTGGCATAGTGTGGACTGGTGTGTGATATAGTAGAATGGAGTGACGTCATAGAATGGCATGTGTTACAGTGTCTTAGAGTGGAGGGTCTTGGTGTGGGGTGGGGTGGAGTGGCATAGAGTAAACTGAGATATTGTAGAGTGCCTTGGCATACAGTGGAGTGGGGTTTCATCGAGTGGAGTGGCCTGTGTTACAGTGGAGTAGTGTGTCGTAGATTGGAGCGGTGTGTCATTGAGTGGAGTGGCATGGAGTGGCATAAAGTGGAGTGGAATGTCATAGTATGGAGTGGAGTGTTGTAGAGTAGAGTGATGTGTCATTGATTTGAGTGTCTTGTCATACAGTGACGTGAAGCTGCGTGTCATAGAGTTTAGTTCAAAAAAATGTACAGTTAAAATGGCTGAACGGATGTAGAATAAGTTAGGCAGGAATGATGAAATGGGAGGGCCCTCAGGAGCAGAAAGTGCATTTTTATATGTGAGTGATAGTACCATAGGACAAATGTACAAAGCCCTTTTTTTGCCTTTGCGTCACACAAGGTTACACAAGCCAATGCAATGGCTTACATGATATTTACTAAGCCATTCAAAGGCCCCTTGCTTGGCTGTGAGCGGCTTAGTAAATCCAGAGTAATGCAAGGCAGCACAAATCGCTGCTTTGTGTTACTCTACATTGCAAAGACATTCCATGAGTGGAGTGTGGCATTCCCATGCATCCACCGATCAATTCTGGTGCATTCACAGATTTTCAGACTTGTGATCCTGGGAATGAATCAAAAAGCTACACCTTCACCAGTGAGGTGTAACAGAGAGAAATATGTTTATTTCTCCTCGTTTTTCTTTCCATACCTACAGCATTCTGCAGCACATATAGAAACAAATCAATCCTGCCTGTGACGCAGGGCACCCTTGCACCATAGCACAAGGGTGCTTGCATTGGTGCTAGACAGCTCTTGGTGCACCAGTGCAGGGAGACTGCAGTAACAATGCATTATATCTTAGTAGATATGACACACTCCTGCACTCTCCCTGTCATGCAGTGAAGAATGTGCCTATGCTGCGCTGCGTGACTTTTTAATAAATTTGTTCCCATGTTAGCAGCGGATGATGCTCATTTCAGGGGTTTTGAATGTTGATGTGTGCCATTCATATAAATAAATGTACTTTTTGCCCCAGAGTGTGCCTGCTTCCGCAGTCTTTATTTCAAAGGAGTGGGCATGGTTTCTCTGTGTACATTTGAGTGTGAACAGTGAACTGTACATGTGATCCGTAGAGTAGTGGGGCATGCTGCCACTGTGCCAGCCTGTCAGGAAGGGTGTAGGACTGAAGGATTGAGAGGGATGTGGAGTGGACATCAAGTAGATCACACAATACAACCTGCATTGTGTGACAGGGAGAAACAAGTGCGTGATTAGGCTTTTGACGATTTTAGCTACCAGGATAGCCTGATATCAGGGGTGTTTCCGTCCTCTGTGACTTTATATTGCTAATAATGATTCAATCTCCGTGAGGTGAAGTACATGAAGGGGGACTGACTATGCTCATCAATGGAAAAACTGTGTGAATTGAGTGGAGTAGCAATAGTATTGTAGGTAGCAAACACTGTGTAGGAATGAGAACTGATTTAGGGAGGAGTTTGAAGGGAGGACTAGGTTTGGTTAGTCAGACAGTAGAACGCTTCAATGCCACGTTGTAGAGGCTACTAAATGTTTCTCTTTATCTTTCCTACTTTCCAAAGAACCAAAGGGAGGGACAAGAGGGGGAAGGCTACCAGCAGCACAGCTGGGGCCCAAGAAGCATGTGATGGAGCTGGTGATGCCCCGTTCACAGAAGGTATTATTGCTGCTGCTGGTAATGAATGGTTTTAGTACATTTCTTACTTCATTTATTTCCACCTAGTTTGTAATATCATCATGCTGTATTTTTCATTTTCTCAGCTTCATTTGAACCCCTTTAATGCTCATTATCCCCACACATTTCTTTGTGTTTTCTACATTTCTTGTTTCTGCAGCTGGCGTTCTCCTGTCTGCAACTTTTTTCCCCAACTCCTTTGTTTTGGTGACAGGAACATTTACCCCACTCCTCTTGTACATGTCTATGCCCCATCTTTGTGTGGTGCAGTACACGAGGGGAGACTGACTTTGCCCATAGCTTTCAGATTGTCAAAGTGTTGAAAATGTCTGAAGAAAGGTGAAGGCAAAATCTACTAATTTATGTTTAGGGTTGAACAGAAGTGAAGTGAAGGATTTCTTTGTCAGGCACAACATTTGTTTGCCTATTAAAAGCCTTTTATTAATAAGTACCTACTACTTTATTTCCTCATTTCAAGACAATCCATCTGACCCCAACATGCCCCATAGGCCCAAAGCACCCTATACTCCAGCCATTCCTTCAGGTGCTACTGGTAAGTCATGTTGAATATTTTTTCTTCTAAACTAGTATGTGTTAGGGTCTTCAGTATTTTCTCTAACTACCCCCTATCTTTTTTAGTGTCTGCTTTAAACACAAAAACCTGCCTCCTTGTGTTTTCTTTTACATTCCCCCAGTTTCAGCCACTGACGTCCTCCTGTTTGTCACTTACTTTCTCTATCTTTTTAGTAACCTTTCTCTCTCCCCTGTTTTACATGTCTTAGAGTGAACAGAAGGATTTTGGCAACATATGGAGGAACACAGACCTAAGTACACTATTCACTCACCATTTAGGTTGACAGAAGGCTTTATTAGGCAAACAGTTCATAATGTAGGTGCAGACAAAAGATGGTTATCATGGACCCCAACAAGATATCATGTCCATACATGGTTCCATAATGTCATGACTCCTGACAGCACAACATGGCGGGACACATATTAACATACAACCTTTCCATTCCCTTGCACACTGTTTGTTTTTATGATCCTTTCCAGTTCCAATCTGTCTTCCTTATTGTCATGCAGCTAAGCCTACCAGCATATGACACCCAACCAGTCCACAGCCAATCATAACTAAACTGAGCCCAAGGCCTGCCATTTAGCTCACCTAACCTTGCCCTACACTGTCACTTACTTGCCTCATATCCAATGGAAAAAGTATTTGCAGAGCATTATTTTGGGTGAAGGGTGGAGCTCAGTTTGGAGTCGTACTCAGGGTGGAACTTAGGACAGAGAAGGAAAAATAAGAACAGAGCTATTGGCATTTAGAATTACACACCACTAGAAGTACCAAAACATACTGTCCTTCCAGGATGTCTCCAATAATGTTGCATGTTACAGTCAAGTACATTTTACAGCATCAATTAAATGTGTCCTATTAATCAATAGAAATATCTATTTATATTTTGAAGCTCATTCAATAACACGCATTAAGCGTGTGTTTCAGTTTTCACCACATGAAACCATTTTAACTTTTAACCTGTTTAGAATTCATATCTATTCTTGAATATCGGAAGATGAATGATCATGGATTCATACCACGCACTGCAACTGCACTGTGGAAAGTACGTATGGAAAAAATGTTGACCTCTGCTCTGCCAAAGATGCACATCCAAAACATTCCAATGATCCTAGGGGAACAACGATGTTGTGGTTACTGTGCAATTTATTTGTTTATTTATTTGTTTATTTTGCTGTTTATTATGTATGTGATTACCCAGTGTGTGTCCTGCCACTAAGGCAAAGAAGCTTATTGCATGACAATCAAAGACACCTAAATAGATGTAAACAGAAAAGTCTTCAAACCTTTCAATAAAATTGTAAAAGATCAGGTTCAAGGTGAAGATGAATAGGCAATTTGTTCCAGAACTGGGCCATGACCACCGAGAAAGTCTTGCCTCCTAGATGAGCTCTGCAAACGTTAGGTACAGTAAGAATACCAGCCGATGTTGAACAAAGATCCTAGAGGGCCGACATCTTTGAAAGTGAATTGCAGGATTAAAGGCTTTTTGAGTCATTCAGAGGGCTTTAAACTGACATCTCGTCTTAATTGGCAGCAATGAGGCTTTCTCATAAGGGGAGTTAAGTAGATTTTTTCCCAAAAAATCAACCTGGCTGCCGCATTTTATAAGAGATATAGGCCCTCATTACAACATTGGTGGTAAATGCCACCTACCGCCGTGCTGAAGGCCACCAACATACTGTGACCACGGCGGTATACCACTACAGGTATTATGACCCACACAAAGAAATCCGTCACTATACAGACACCCACACAAGTGCGCCAGTCCAAAGGTCAGTGATGAACTGGCGGTAGCAAAACCCACACCGTTACACCAACCGAAATACGCCCACAGCATCATGACCCATGAATCACTGTGGCAGTCATTCAACCGCGGTAAACCATTGGCGGTACACACCGCCGTGCTCAAAATACACACATACTAACAAAACTGCACCACATTGGACAATTCAAACTACACACATATGACACACATACACATACCATACCCACACACCCAATCCAATATAAAACACCCACCCACAATACCCACAACCCCTTACAACAAAATAAAATATTGCCAACTGAGAGAGAGACAAGCCAGGAGCACCCACTGAATCTGAGCCACATAACACCATCACCCATACACCATCCATGCACCTCACAGCACACACCCCAACACATTACCTCACACACCCTCACACATACCACTCACACTACACCCATGGCACCACAAAGACCAATATCAGCTTCTCTGAGGAGGACCTAAGGGTCATGGTGGAGAAGATCATCCGGGTAGAGCCACAGCTATTCGGATCACAGGTGCAGCAGACGTCCATTGCTAGGAAGATGGAGCTATGGCGGACAGTCGTGGACAGAGTGAATGCCGTGGGACAGCACCCCAGAACAAGGGATGACATCAGGAAGAGGTGGAATGACCGGGGGAAGGTGAGTTCTGTGGTAGCAAGACACCAGGTAGCCATAAAGAGGACTGGCGGTGGACCCCCACCTCCTCCTCCACAACTAACAACATGGGAGGAGCAAGTCTTGGCGATCATGCATCCTAGGGCCTCGCAGGAGTAGCAGGAGGACTGGACTCTGGTAAGTCAAATCTTTACTACTATATCCCCCACCCTGCCTGCATGCCACCACAAACTCCTACCCCTACCCTCACCCCATCACTCCACCACCTCACATATACCCCACTATCACAACCCACCCATCCCAACACCAAGCCCTGCATGGAACACCAATGCATGGACACCCATCACAGACCTGAATGACCCCCGTATCACCACAGCATGCACACTAGTAACAATCACTTAGCAGACCAATATCATCTCACACAACCCAAAGGTGCCTTGCTAATATCAACCATAGAGGAAAACATATCCATGCACAAGATGGAACACGCAGATACAATAACACTGCATTTACATCCCCACAGGACCCCCACTCAACGTCACCGGAGAGGAGGTGACACCAACATCCAGCATCCAGCCCGCCCCCCCCAGAAGAGCCCCACAGTGATGACAGCAGCTCTGCACGCCTGGATCAGGATGACCAACCTGGCCCATCAGGGACAGTAGGTTACCCTGCCACAGACCCAACCCACCACAGAGCGTCCCCCCTCAGGAAACACCACCACAGCACCCACCCAGTGGGCTCATACCTCTGTCCCCAGGACACATCAATCAGCAGTGTGTCCTCCACTACAGGAACACCAGGCAATCCCACAAACCCAAGACAATCAGAGACCTGGGTTCAATGGCAGTGGGCACAAGGTTCAGGAGACAGAGGCACAGGACAACAGGGAAGCTGGGAGGACTGCTGTGTGACAGGGGGAGGACAGGCCCAGGGAACCCACTCTCCACGAGGCACTTGCAGGGATCCTGGGAGCATACCACCATTCCTAGGAGACCATGGGCCAGATACTGTACAAGTTGCAGGAGACCCATTAGCTGCAGGAGGGACAGTACCTGGGGATCAGGGAGGACCTGAACGACATCCACACCACCCTGGTCACCATTGCAGGAGTGCTGGCTGACATGGCCAACACCATGAGGAAGGCAGTGGCACACCAACGGGCCCCTGACACTAGCCACACCGATGAACAGCCCTCCACCTCCGCTGACCCTAGTGGACAGAAGGCCCGCCACAGGACCAACAGGCCACCAGCACTCCACCCACTGCAGAAGGAGAACCACCCCCCCAGCAATGCCTGCAATCCAAGCAGAAGCCAGAGAGCATTGCCAAGACCCCCGCCAGGAAATAAGACTCTCCTGATTGTCACCCTCTGTCCCCCTCTGTCACCCTGCCCACCTTGAACTGCCATTGCTCCCCTTCCTATGCCCCCTTGGACAATGTACCTGTGATACAAATAGTCTGGACTCTACCCTGGACTTTCCTCCATCAGCAACCCAGCCCATTGTAATAACCCCTCCACTTATTAGCTCATAAATAAACACCCTTTGAATAAATTCAAGTATGAAGTCTGTAGATTATATGGCACATGTATTAGTTACACAAACTGTAAACATTGCATTTATAATCTACTGTAATATTAACATAGGTATAACCTATAGTGGGCACAAGTTATCACACCAGGAGCCAGAGTGGGGCACAGAGATCTGAAAAAAGAGATGCCAAAGGGTACAGTAAGTGGCCATAGACATAGGGAACTCAGCCTGCCATGTTCAATGTCAAAAACAAAACTGCAATGGAAAGTGAAGTTAGAGTGTCTTACCTGTGTGCCACTGGAAGTACTGTTGAATGAGTGAACTTCTGTATTCCACATCTTCTTCCTCTGCCTCCTCTTTGTCACTGTCCACAGGCTCTACCGCTGCCACAAGACCATCTCCAGGCTCATCCTCCTGCAGAAAAGGCACCTGGCGTCTCAAGGCCAGGTTGTGCAACATGCAACATGCAACGATGATCTGGCACACCTTCTTGGGTGAGTAGTACAGGGGTCCACCTGTCAGATGGAGGCATCGGAATCTGGCCTTCAGGAGGCCAAAGGTTCTCTCAATTATCCTCCATGTGCCTCTTTGTAACGTTCCTCTGCCCTTGTCCTGGCATTCCGCACTGTGGTCAGTAGCCATGAGAGGTTGGGGAAACCAGAGTCACCTGCAAATATCGAGGGATACCTGTTAGACACACACTCACCCTTAGGGCCAAACCCACACCCATATACCTACATCAACTGGGTGGGGACCATGGGCTCACCTATTAGCCACACTCAGTGCCTCTGGAGTTGAGACATCACATATGGAATGCTGCTATTCTTCAAGATAAATACATCATGCACAGAGCCAGGATACTTGGCATTCACATGGGAGATGTACTAGTCTGCCAAACACACCATCTGCACATTCAGAGAGTGAAAGCTTTTTCTATTCCTGAACACTTGTTAATTTCTCTGGGGGGTGGGGGTGACAAATGCTATATTTGTACCATCAATGGCACCAATGATGTTGGGGATATGTTTCAGGGCATAAAAGTCAGCCTTCACTATGGCCAAATCCTCCACCTGGGGGAATACGATGTAGCTGTGCATGTGTTTCAGCAGGGCAGAAAACACTCTGGTCAACACGTTGGAGAACATTGGCTGAGACATCCTTGATGCCACGGCCACTGTTGTTTGGAAGGAACCACTTGCTAGGAAATGGAGCACTGACAGGACCTGGCCTGCGATAGTTTATGAGCGAGCAATTACTCTTCATCTCTCCTACACCAACCAGCACGGGGACTGACGAGCGAGAAACGGGAATGGTGCTGGCTAAGTGAGAGGAGGGCGAACAGGTTGAAGTCCCCTGGTGTGTTGCTACAGAGCCTATTTTTGCAACCTGTTGACGGACTGCGGGCTGAGTGGAGAGAGGACGGACTGCGGGCTGAGAGGAGAGAGGACGAACTGCGGGCTGAGACGGAGGACGGACTGATGGATTCGAAAGATGGCAGGTGGTAGCAGAATGCATGAATGACCACGGCGTTGCCTTCCTAATTTGTAAAAATGAACAGCCATAGACCCTGCCTTCCGCGATAAACCTCGTGCCAAGCTCTGACAGCCCACCTGGCCCCTGATGCCGGCGGGGCACCCGAGCGCTGCGAAGCACAACTAAGCGGAGGAGACACAGCGGTACCACCTTACACCTTACACCAGCAGCCAGAGTCGCGGAGAAAGCTGCGGGGGAGAGCTCTTCGCTCTCTCGAACAACAACACAAGTGGTCTGATTGGCCCCTGCAGCTGCGCTCAGAGTAATCTGTCAGCAGGTAACGAGCTTCACTGTTCAGCAGAGTGGTTTACAGCAGTGACGAGGCAGGGCTGTGTCGATGTAGTAGGTTCAGCGTGTAGAGACAGCACTTGGTTGAACGCCAGCCTCTCTCAATGAAAAGACAACGGAAGTCTACGGTACCCCTCCCTTTGAGGCCCTACAGATCCATCGTTGGCGACACAGACAGCCAGATTAAAAGATAAGTGAATACGCTCACCAAAGGAGGGGTCGCGCTCACCAAAGGACTATTTGTGGAACAAGGGGGCGGGGCCAAGTTCCCCTTTGCGGGTCACGCTCATCAAAGGACTATTTGGGCGGGCCCGTCCTTTGACCGTCAGTGCCCGGAAGAGGCTGGGCTGGGATATTTCTCTTAAATTTTGTTTTTTGTGCTGTTTTTTTGTGCTGTTAGTGGTGTTGAGTGAGCCTCTTTCTTTTTCCTCAGTATGGGGAAGCGCAAGGTACGCTCTAGCCCCGACCCAGCCTCAATTAAGTCTAAATCTTCCAAATCCAACAGAGCAACGCAAATCCACTCTAATTGCGTCTCTAGAGAAATTGATAACCTAATTGAGTAAGTGGAATCTATTCTTAAGGAAAAAGAGGGCAATGTCCGTAAGAGACTGAAATCAGGATCTTTACTCCTGTTTTTAACAAGAGGCCCTAACAACTCCATCGATGTACAGCCTTTGAAAACCTCAGCCCTTGTCCCTGCTTCCTCCGGCCTGACTTGCTTGGCTAACCCTTCGTCTTCGCCTGGTTCCTGTTCCAATCTGGATGTAACTCCTTCCGACCCCATCCTCAATGGAATTCCTTGTGTAAATCGGTTTTCTGTTCTGGATCAACCAGAACCGGTGGGTGTCGAGCAGTCTTTGCCTCTAGTGGTTTCTAACTCCAACTGTGATCCTCCCGGCGAAGACGTTTTAACAATGATCTCTAGTTTGAAACGCGAAGTCGGGGAACTGAAGAGTTTACTGTTTGAAGTCTTAAAACTTCTGAAAAAACCTGATTTAACCTCTCAGTGCACTTTGCCCCCAGCACCAGTACAAGCTCCTTGTCCTTCGGCTCCTGTTGCCCGGCCAGTAGTTTTTCCACTGCTACGGGAGGCTGACAAGGGTCCTAGTTACAGACCTCATTACAGAAACCATTCGACCTTAGTTCCAGCTCCTCTTAATCTTGATTACCCTAGGGCCCACTCTATTCATGTGTCCAAACCAAATTGTATTGACATGTGCAACGTACCCCAACTTACACCTCATATGAGGGAAGATACTTCCTCTCTTATTAACAAGGTGTCGTATTGGATTCGCCACACCAGGGGTTGCGGCTCTATCATCCATGCTGACATTGTTTTAGCTTCACGCATCCGAGGTTGCCCTGGGGGGCGGGACCCCATTAAACTCAATCTTGCCAGCCCCGCTTTAGTCGAGGGGCTCTTGCAGATGGAAGCTCGCAATCCACTAAGATCGGTCTCTGACATATTTTTTAGAGAAAGCTTGCCTGTTATGGGTCATAAGAACTTGTCCTCTTGTCCACCTAGGGCTATGCCAATTCCTCGTAATGTTCCTGTTTCTGTTGCCCCCCCCAGGTTCGTTGCCTTTCCCCGGTGATGGGGCTGCTATGGTCTGCAACATCAAAGGTGTTAACATTCGAGACCCCGTTTGCCCAGGGGACACATCAGATGTGGATTGACTACGCCACTCTATCTCTGGCAAACACAGTGTTCCATGCCAAAAGGAAGTGCCACTTCCAAGATCTCCTCTTGGCATGGGTGTTAACACTACAGGGGCCCCACCTTGTATCACTAATGTGACCTCCAATTCAGTTCTTGATGCTGTCTCTCCCAAGCCAGATTGTAGCACCATACCAGGGAAATTATTGTCTTGGAACATGGCTGGCATTAAGAGCAAATTATCTGATCCAGAGTGGGGGTCTTATGTTGATTCTTTTTCCATATGCATGTTCCAGGAAACCTGGTCTAAGGATTGTGTGTATAGGCAAGGTTATTGCTGTTTTACTAAAAAGGCAATTCAGTACACTAGGGGAAGGGCGATTGGGGGTCTATGCACTTGGGTCAAGTTGATTGAGGTGGGCAGGGTAAAGGAAATTGCTGTTGACTCTTGTGATATTCTAGCAATAGCAATATGGCCAAGTTCAGGTGTTCCCGTGTTATGCATTAACATTTATAACAGACCAGGTCCCTCTAATCTCCAGTCTGACACTATCCATCTGCTGCACAACCTCCTATCTGAACTTCACTTTAAATATCATGTTATTATCGAAGGTGATTTTAATGCCCAAATTGAATTTGACTCAGCTTTCGCTGAATCTATCCAGGCCGAAGATGAAGTGTGGAATATTCCCCCGCTTTTAATTCAACCAGCATCGCGTATTTCTCCCCCCAGGGCACTGCAGATAATAGATCTTGCAGTAACATACGGCCTCTGTTTTGGAAATGGTCGATTTCCAAACGACAATCCTGCCAAACCTACCTTTTTTAGAGGCTCTTATAGTAGTATCCTGGATTATGCCATTTTTGATCTATGAGTCTGGCACTCCATAATTAATGTAGAGGTGGGATCTCGGTGTAGTAGTGACCATGCCCCTCTTCAAATTGTATACAATGCAACTCTTTTTAAAGGGTATGCTCTACCTTATGCCTTGTATGCTTCCAAAGAT
The DNA here is from genome assembly GCF_031143425.1 of Pleurodeles waltl. Lineage (NCBI taxonomy): Eukaryota > Metazoa > Chordata > Amphibia > Caudata > Salamandridae > Pleurodeles > Pleurodeles waltl. The sequence goes on from NC_090440.1 coordinate 1,767,615,081, forward strand.
ATGCTGGAACTATTCAGCAATAGGCGCGTGGTGAGATGGTCTTCGTTTTTTAAATCCAATCTGCTTAATGATAAGCTTTGCGCCCTAGTTTCCTGCCACCAGCGCTTTGATGAATCTACTGTATTTTCTCCCTCAGAAGTCATGTCTTCTCATGTGGCTCTTTTTGTGGATCTCAAGGAGATTTTTTCTAAATCTCTTATAATTCACAAGAAATATCCTGCATTTAATTGCAAATGGTTTGACAAGGAGTGTCGGGAGGCAAAGAGCCTTTTGTCCAAACTTTTAAAGCTAAAGATCCGGGATGCCATTGTACAGGCGAGACGGAACTATGTTTCCACATGCAAGTAATCTAAACTTAAATATGAGGAAAATTTATGGATGTGTTTGGCGGAGGCGGCCAGTGCTCGCGATGTCAAATTATTTTGGTCTCTGGTTTCACGTAAAGATCCTGCCCTTTCTTCTATTCCTGAGTGTCACATTGATGCAGAAACCTGGCTCTCCCACTTTGGGGATCTGTATGGGTCTTGCCCGGATCTGGACAACACTCCTACTGATTCTGTATCGTGTTTTCCTGCTGTCCCGCCTTTTACATTAAAAGAAACAGAGCTGGCAATTTGTGCCCAAAAAATAGGGAAGGCGTCTGGTTTAGTAGGCATCCCTTCGGATTTGTACAAATCGGACTTATCCGTATGGACCCGGTACATCAATAGGGTATCGAATAGTGTTTTGTCAACTTGATCTTACCCGGACTCGTGGAAGGTGGCAATCATTGTCCCCATCCACAAAAAAGGAGAGAAGAGCTCCCCAGGGAACTATAGAAGATATCAGTCTATTAGACAACTTGCAAAAAATATTTTCCTTCCAGCTCCTATCCAGATTAAAAAACTGGATAACGAAAAATCAGGTCTTAAGTCATCTCCAGGCTGGATTTAGGGACAAGGTCAGTACCATCAACCAGGTCTTCCGATTTACTACCATCAAGTGGAAGATCGTAGACGCAGATCGAGGCCACTAATTTGTGGCCTTTGTTGATCTGAAATCTGCGTTAGACCTTGTCCCTCGTGCCAAGCTCTGGGAGGTGCTGATTATCACTGGAGTTCCGGGTTCTATGATTAACATTATTAAAGATCCCTATTCTGATAATTATGCTAGAGTTCATTGGGGTTCGGCTGGCAGCTTGTCTTCAGCTTTTCCTACAGTCCGTGGTGTGAGGCAGAGGTGTGTTCTTGCGCCTACCTTATTTTTGTTGTTTATTAATGCATGTATTCCATACCTTTTAGATTCCTACGGTGATGCTCCAAGTTTGGGTGGGCAAAAGTTCCCTTGACTTTTGTTTGCGGATGACACCCTGCTACTCTCACGAACTGCTATGGGCCTTTCAAGATTGCTCTTTCGATTTACGGAGTTCTGCAAGGACCATGGGTTGGAAATCAACTCAGCAAAAACAAAATATATGGTCTTTGGGGACAATAGGCACAAATTGAAGAGTCCGTTATACCTAGAAGGTGTTCCCCTGGAAAGAGTGGGCACCTTCGATTACTTGGGTATCAAATTGGAAGACGCGCATCTTTGGCATGCCCACCGCCAGAAATCTTTACTGTGCCTGAAGCAAAGGGCGGGTGGCATCGTAAGATTTGCCTCTAGATCACCCAAATTTGCAATGTCTCCCGCCCCTCCAGTACTCCATCTCTGCCCATCCGAATGGATCTAAACCTTTTTTCTATTTCGCAGATTGCCGCTTTTAGGCCCTTGTTATTCTGAATCCGGCTTTGGTTAACAGACGCCCTCTCTCCATTTCGTTGCGGGCTTCCTAATTCGGTGGGCCGTAACATTATCACTAAAACCAAATGGTGTGTTTATGTCGAACAGTCTTTAACTCACCTTGATCTAGGGTCCTATTGGCTGGACCCATCTTCTATTCCTAAAAATGCTGTACAGGTACTGAAGGATGCTTTTTGGCTCAATGTCCAGACTATGCAATTTGCTAAGATTGTCCCACTGTCTATGTCTGACAGTTATTTATCAGTCAAATGTCATTATGAATTTGAGCCCCTCATGGACATCGCATTATCTCCATTTGCACAAGCTCTTTTTGTCAGACTTAGAGTAGGGTCTCTCCCTTTATGCACTTTAACGCACAAATGGCCTAGTTCCACCAATAGATCCATGTTTTGCCCGATGGGTTGTAAAAGTGAAGAGTCCGTCTCACATGTTTTTTTCTATTGCCATGCATATCACAAACAAAGAGCCCTTTGGATCACTCCGCTTTGTAAATTTATAGGTGTCAGGTCTTATCTTCATGCTGAGAGAATTTTAAAATCCAATTCATCTGTCCAGGTAGTTTTACCAGTGGAAACATTTCTCGAAGCAATTTGGCGTTTTAGACTAGTTATTTTAAGGAATAAGATTGGGTAGTTAATTTTTAGATTTATTTATGTATATTTATAGACTCTTGATGTTTGATTCTAACACTCTTGCTGTTAGCACAAAGATATTGTCTCATCATACTATTGAGTATTTATGGACCCTGGAAATTGGTCCCTTGTTGAGGGGCCCCTTTTATTGTCAAGAGACTCAGCCTTTGATATTTTGTTTGGTTCTTAATCTTTTTTTACTTTTTAATCTTTTACTGTGTACGCATTTTTAGTGCTTCTTAATTTTAAATGTTATTGTCTGTACTGTACTTTTGTGGTTTCTACTTACCGAAATAAAGTTAAATGATGATGATGATGACAGGACCTGCACTAGAGGGGGGATTCCTGAGGGCTGGCAGATAGCTGACATCAGGTCTGGCTCCAACTGGGCACACAGTTTTTGGATTGTGGCCCTATCAAGTCTGTAGGTCAGGATAATGTGTCTGTCCTCCATTGTCGCCAGGTCCACCAGGGGTCTGTACACGGGGATGTCTCCATCTCCTATTCATCCTCAGAGGTTGAACTCTAGGGTAGAAAACGGTGAGCAGAGGGTCATATTCACACATATGTGAAAATAAAAATGCATTTCTTCCTTCACAGAAACAGTATGTGAATTCGAGAGTCTGTTGATGTGCCAATGTCTGCTGTGATGCAGTTAGGAGCCATGGCCTGTGCCCTCCTGAAATGGCGGCTGTCTGACCTGTGAGGAGAGACAAGTTGAAATTAGGTAATTCCACTGGCGTTGTGCACCGTTGCAGTCAGCGCACAAGTTCGCATTCGTTATCATTGGGCCCTATGGGATCCAGGAGCCAATGTCGATGTACGCTGGTGGTGACGGTACGCACCGCCATGGACGTGACTGCCATTTTCTATCTGTTCACTCACTTGCTACCTGACCTTCAACAGGAGAGGACCTACACTGCAAATGCTGCTGTAACCTGTGTCTGGAAGCGACAATGGCTCGAGTGTCTTGGGAAAGGGCCCCCGCCTTCACTTCGGAGGTGTTGGCGAGACTGGTGGTTGGAGTCCTACCCCAGTACACTTTACTCTATGGTCCTCCAGACAAACAGGTGAGCACACTGTGAGCATGATGCGTAGGCCATGAATGTATGGATTGCTGTGTGTGTAAGCCTCGTGTGGGGGGGGCTGAGGGGTCCTGGGCAGAGGGTTGCATGTCTGGTGGTCAATGTCTGTGAATAAGGGGATGGGAGGGATATTGTGGGCCATGAGTGGAACAGTGCGGACGGTATGACTAGTCCCTTTTTTCTATGCATATTTTCCTGCAGTTCAGCGCCCATCAGAAAAAGGGTATTTGGCATGCCATCGGCAAGGAGGTGCAGACCCTGGGGGTCTTTGACAGGCGGAGCACCTACTGCGCCGATGGGCAAAGAAGACGGCGGAGGAACAGCCAACCAATTGCAGCACTTCATGGTGCAGCACTGGCGTAGTCACTCCAGCAAATCGCTCTGGCTGGGAACTTTCCCCAAATTCTAGGACGCCCACTCCTTCACAAAAGAAAATAGGAGGAGTTCAAGCACAAATATTTTAGCCAGCTTCCTATTGTGGAAATGGGCTATTTCCTGGTTCTGGTGGTTCAATGCCTCCTTGGTGAATATGGCCTTAATAGCAGGCTGTTATTTTTGGTACTACTGTCACAAGTAACCTACGGGTATCAACAGCAGGTAGGCTGCCTGGGCTCTTTGGGATAGGAGTTGCTCTCTCTCTCTCTCTCTCTTGCTCCCTCTCTCTCTCTCTCTCTGTGCATTGTGCCATGCAAAGGTGCTGCCGGTGAGGATTGTATGGGCTGCTTTGCATGATGCTGCCATCCTCTTCCTCCTCATCTTGACTGCCTTATTACATTGTTTCAGCTGCTGGATCTCGCTCACCATAAGCAGCTATGCTTTTAAGGTGTCCTTCCCACATGATTGTGTGTTGCTTTTTAGAAAGGGACAGTTGGCCTCCTGTACCATAGTGCTCACCTGGCTGACTACAAGAAACTTTCTTGTGGCAAATGGAGCATATTGCAATGTTATCCCCATGTGGGCTATGCATAAAGAAGACATAATCTAAGAAGAGCTTTCTTTTTGTGGAAAAGCCTGAGGGACTGGAGGTAATGCTAGGTGGTTGTGCTTGTGCTGTTGTTGCTTGGCATTCTGTGGTTGTATGAAGGGGTATTGTTGGTTACAGGTTTCTGGGGTTTTGCAAACAAGGGAACTAGCGATGTTGCTGGAACCACATGAATCTGAACAGTTTGAAAAGAGTTGATCTGTACTTCCTCTGTGCCACCCTACACACTGATGAACACTGGCTCGTTGTTATAATCAACATCTTCTTCACTTGGAAGTCTTTGAGGAAGGTTCCTTTTCCCTTGTCGCCCAGACTCAGCTAGGGTCCAATCCATGTCCAAATCAGATGGGAGAGTACTCTTTCTTCTCCTTGCTGGAGATCGCAAAGCTGATGGGTGAAGAGTGGCCTTCTCAACAATATCTGGCTCAGCAAGAACCTTACCACCTGTTCTGCTCCTACATCCAGAAGATCTGTTGCTGACTGTGGCTCCTATGATGATGCAGTTTGTGGATGAGACAATTCCAATTCAGATTGACTGCATCCATAACTACTGTCACTGCAGCACTGAGAGACATGACCTTAGGTTTTGATGGTGATGGGGCAATTGACTTTGTGCTTAGAAGGGGCTGCAAAGGCATGTCACATTTCCTGAAAAAAGATGAGGGCTTGGTGGTTGTGGTGGCAGGCAATGTGCTTCTCATCCTATTCACTGGCCACTTTCTTGGAAGGAATTGCATTCTTTGGGGCCACTTTCTTAGCACTAGCTATTAGCAGAAGCACTTCGCAGTAGAAGAGTCTGGTGTCACTGCAAGCTAATTGCTTCAGGAACTTTAGTATTGCGTGAGATGTATTTAGCATCATCTGCAAGCAAAGCAACAACAAAAATCTGTGAAATGTGAGCAATTTAAAGAATCTAGCCAATGTAACACAAGTGAAATCGTCGTCATCATCATCATCATCCCAAATACTAAAAAGTTGTGTACCCAAAAACATGCATAAACAATTTTTTCACATGATAACAGCATTCCACAGTAAAGGTTTGCTTGTGTTCCTCCTGTGCCATGGTGGTAAGTGGAACACTATAGGAGGTGGGAGATGCAGGGAGAAAAATACATTAAATAATTGCTGGTGAGAGACCCACCGAGCCCTCGGTCCTATGGTGATTATATGGGAGGCAGGTGGAAGTAGGCAAAAAAATAATAATACTGGTGAGTGAACCACCAGGCTTAGGGACTATGGGGACTCTATTGGGGGCAGAGGGAGACAGAACAAAAATAAAAAAAGTGATTAAAAAACAGACAAGTACCAATAATATATTTGGAAAAAACAAAAATAAAAGTGACATAGGCCTCGTCTATCAATGGCCCCAGGAAATTACTTTTAAAAGTGGACTAAAGGGAATGAAGCACACACTGGCTGCACAATACGGTGAAAAGTAGATCATACACCACACACCACTGAAGAAGAAGGCATTGAGGACAAAGACAGGATGGCCATCAAAACACACACACACTTACTATCTCCACAAGTGGTTACTGCATGGTAACCAAATATGGAGGCAAGGAGGCATAGAAAACAAAGACAAAATGCCCCCCCACACACACACAAATACACACACTGGCATACAAAATGGCCACCTCCGCACAGCCAGCAAAGAAAAGGCATGGAGATCAAAGCTCACATGGTAGCCTATGGCAATCACATACACTGGCTACACAAAATGGTTACCACTGCATGGCTAGCAAAGAACGGGCATGGACAAAAAAGAACACATGGCAGCTTATGGCAAACACACACACACTGTATACACAAAATTGCCACCTCTGCATAACCAGCAAAGAAAAGGCATGGAGAACAAAGAAGAGAGTTGCCCTGTCCTGCCAGTTGCACCTTTCCCCCTCAGAAAAAAACAAACTTGTAGCATTATAAGGTAAGGATTGCAAAGATAATATCAGCAATGGGCACATGCAGACAAATACTAAAATATCCCACATTTTTCATTAGGCCCCAAACAGTCAAACAATGTCACAGTAAATTGCTAAACAAATCAGTATACAATTTAAATAAAAAAACACATACAAAATAGAGACAATGTATATTTAATTTAACCCTAGGCCTCCACCATAAAACAGTGCAAATATTTAGATTTTCCCTTAAAAAACATTATTCCGACATGGGCCCTCTTACTCCAGCCCAAACCCTACCCTACCCACCAACAGAGATACAAATAAAATAAAAATGAAAAAGAACAAAAAATAATGCAATACAAAAAAATAATTAAACCATTTGGTTTCATTTTTTCAGAGTAGGCAGTGGTCCATTGGACCACTGCCTGCTCTGAAAAAATATTTTTAGCGACATTCACAAAGGGGAAGGGGTCCCCTGGGGACCCCTTCCCTTTTGCGAATGAGTTAGCACCCACTTCAATTAGGTGTTAACTATGAATTGCTTTGCGACCGCTTTCGCGGTCACAAAGCAATTCTGAATCCCGGTGCAAGTCGCAAATAGGAAGGGAACACCCCTTCCTATTTGCGAGTTGCATTCACATTTTGCGAGTCGGTACAGACTCGCAAAATGTGAATGAGCATCGCGATGGCCGTTTTGCATGGCGCAAACTGCGATTTTCGCAGTTTGCGCCGTGCAAAACGGTTACTATATCTGGCCCTAAGATTCCAATGGTTTAGATACAGCAGGAATTTTAGACAAAAAGAAAGAGTGATACTTTCCCTCCAAAATGGGCTGCAGAAAGCAAAACAAAGCAGAGGGGTGAGTTTTCAAGACAGGAAGAGGAAGTTGCTAATGTACATACAGTAGCCTCTCGGGCTGTATAGCACTTCCTTCTTCTTTAAAACAAAAAAACAATCTATTTCATGCTGAAAAAAATACCTCAATAGTTTGTTTCGGTAAAATGTTAACTTGCAAATGCCTTTTGAGTTGATTTTCTGGCCGATCAAGTAGAAAATCTACTCAAAATGCTGCCCCATGACCACCTATGTTAAAGACTTCCACTTGGTTTCTCAAAATGACCACTGAAAGTTTGTCAACCAATAATGTGTTCAAAATCATGCACTGGGGCCCATGTGAATAAGATGTGCAAAAGTGCATCAAAATGAGGGAACACGTATGACATTTCAATCCTCAATGGATTTGTAAAAATGTGGTAAAAGTAGAAGTCAATATGTCATCCCTGGTCGATGGCTTTTTAACCTCAGGTCAGTAAGAGGTCATTATCTGGACAGGGGGGTAGGTGGAGCACTTGGGTCTAAATAAAATAAAATATGTATGATTTATAATTTAATTAAGGGTTGGTCTAGGTCAGGCCATATTAGATACAATAATGTGTATATTAACTTACATGAGTCAATTCTCCTGCTGAGTGGGAGAGAAGAGTTATTTGGAACCAGCTGTGGGTGAAGAGGCAATCAGGACTGTGGGGAAAATATAACCATGGTCAGGAGGTTAACACTATAAGGAAGGGCAGGTGGGGGGAGAAGAGGAATTAAAGCTCTTACCTTCAAGAATAGGTAAGTGTTCCCAGTGAATTGGAGTTTCGCTGGAAGAGAGCAGAAGCACGAGCCTCTGTAGAGCAATAATACATTATGAACTCAGTTAGTTGGGGGACGAGGCAAGAAAACGATGGGTTAGTTTGGTAATAGGGACTTACTTCTTAACAAGGGTAAATCTCAGGCAGCAGATTAGAGCAGCTCCCCGATATCAGGATTTTTTTGTGAAATGCCATCTTCTAAATAATAGAGCAATGGTTGGCAAGTGCTGCTAGGGCGCCAGGAATGAATCAGTATCAATTAGCCTGAGTAATTCACAAGGGACACCACGTCCATCAATCATGGGTTCTGAGCTCAGGATTCCAGGAAGTAAGTGCGTGTTGCAGGAGCAAAAAAAAAACAAAAAAGCAAAACAACTTCCGGGTATGCTTCCGAACTTGAGGCCAGATTTATTGAAAAGCGCCGCAATAAGGTGCTGCACTAAAATTGACAATGCCGTGCTGCGTCACTTTAGAAACGCAGGGATGTACAGTATTTAACTGAATATCGCACACCCCTGCGCTGGCGCTAAATTTACCTGCCAGCACCAAAGCAGGCATCATTACACGATGGCAAGGATGTCTGCATTGAGGGGTGTGATTGTTTTGTGCAGGAAGGTGTCCCTTCCTGCACATAAACAATCAGTAATGGCGCTTTGGCACTTCTGTGTGTGCTGCACAATGCAGCACACACTGAAGTACCAAAGGCTCATGTTCAAATGATTGTTTATGTGCAGGAATGGACACTTTCCTGCACATAAACAATCATTTCGGGCATTTTGCTCTTTCTATGCATGCGGCAGAATGCAGCACGCATAGAAAAAGCAAATGAGGAGGAATAAAAGTATTCCTCATTGCACCCTGCTAACGCCACCCTTAGGGGTGGCGTTAGATTTTGGCGCTGCCTCAGGTTTAAGACATTTCAAAAATCTGAGGCAGCGTCAAAATGCAATGGGTGTTGCTGTGGCACGCCCACAGCAATACCCATTGCATGCCCCTTCCATGCACAGTGCTGCTTGGGAAGGGACCGTATTTACAAGCTGGCATTAAGGTTAACGCCACCTTGTAAATACGGCGCAGTGCTTAGCGCCACAAAAGTGACGCTCCTGTGGCACCAGGGGCCTATTAATATAGCCCAAAATGTGCACGACTCCTACCATGCGAGCAAGTGGTAAGTCAGCACAGGGCATCGGAAGTACCTCATTGAATAGAAATACATAAAATACATTTGAAAAGAAAATGGCATGTGCATCTTGTGGCAAAAAAAGCTGCCAGGAAAGTAGATGCATATAAATTTACGTAAATCATTAGTATACAGACAAAGACAAAAAAAAAAAAAAGAAACATAGACAGGATACAGACGTGCATAAATTATGATAAAATCAGTATCTAACAGGTATGTGAAGTCAAGTTGGAAGTGTCTCTCTGGGAGAAGTTAAAGTATTCCATTCCATTCTTCAATTGTATTTAAGCCAATAGTTATGGATTGCCATTGGAAAATCCATTTACATTCAAGCCTGTTCAGCATTAAATTTATATCCCACCTATGCTTTATTTTCATTGTGTCAATGATCTGCCAAAAGCTGTTGTTTTCACAGTTTTTGACACTAGTGAAATGGTCAACCAGAGGAGCATTCAACAATTTACCATGAATTCTGCTTCTTTGCTGACTAAGGTGGGCTTTTACCTTCTGGGAGGTCTGGTATAGATAAACTAAATTACATGGGCCCCAGATGCAGTAGACCACATTATGTGAATTACAGTTTGAGAAAAATTCCAAATCAGCCTTTGTTCTATGATGATAAAAAATGGTGTTGCTAGTATAATTGCAAGCCAGGCAATTACGGCATTTGTAGTGCCCTTTTGCAGGTGGTAAATTACAAAATGATTGAATTGTATTAATGATGGCATTTGGTTTATATGCTCTCATGAGGTGATCCTTCAAATTACAGCTTTCTTTGAAGGACAACATGATCAAGCACCCAGACATCATTTAGGGGTCAGCAGGGATCACAGCTGCGACCCCAGGCTTGCCCGTTGTGACCCCTGTCTTCAGAGGTGGCAAATTCAGTTTCAGCAACACAGTGGCAGCTCGTCCTTATGGAAGTCAGTTAGGGCTCCACTATCTTTGTTTTCTGTCAATGTTTTATTACACAAATAGTGAATAATAGAATATTATTCACTATTAGTATAATAAAAATGTGAATTTACGCACCCATCAAAGATGAGGTAAGTAAAAATGCTTTTAAATATATGTTGTGTACATGATTGTGGGTGAGGGTGTGTTTATGTGTCTGTGTGTGTGTGACTGAATTTGTGTGTATGTGTCTGTGAGTGAAAGTAGAGGTCAAAGTGCATGTGAAGTCACTTTCGCTACCCATGGAATTTTGGTGAATTGACACCCATAGTTAAGCACCATCTACAACCAGCTTGTCACAGAAAGATGTACCACTGACAGCTCTGTGGAGAGCAGACAATGTTGCACTTAGAGCCACCTGTCACCACCCTGCCTGATAACATTTAGTGACCCTTCAGAGGGGTTGTTCATCTGGGCTGGTTGAGGAAAACACCAAAGAGTCTAATACCAAGAGACGTAAAGTGATGCCCTAGTGTGAGTTTTGGAAATTAGCTCTCTCTCAAATAATTATTGAAAATGTACATTGTTTTGTTACCAAACCATATTACTTCACTTTTAATTTAACATATTTGCTACTCATTTAATCTACACTAAGGGATGGAGGAACTTGTGGAGTTTCACTCCGCGGAATTCCGTAGAGTTACATAAAAACTCTGCAACATTCTATGGAATACCACAAACAGGCAGAAAATATGCAACTTGCACTGAAATTTAGTGCTGTAGCGCAAGCAGTGCTGAAAAATCAGCACAAGCTTCACCATATGTTCCCCAGGAGCGCTCAGCATTTCAAGTTGATTTTGCTGTCACTCTTGTAGAAAATCCACTTGAGCAGCAGCCAATCTCCTCTGTCATCAGCCCTCTGACCGCAACTGCTCATGTTAGAAAATAGTGCTAGGGGATGCCAAATCTCGCTCACACTTGCCAGCTTGCAGTTAATGCAGCCTCATGGGAGAAAAGTTCCACCATGTGGTGTTTGGTGGAATGTGGCTGGAACTTCGTGTTAAAGAGGAACATAGAGTGACCACATTTCTGCCAATTTCTCTGGTGGAGGGAAATATTCACCCACCCTTAGTCTACATTACAAATTTCATTAAAAGAACTAAATAAAAATGAGAATTAATGTAACTAAACAAAAACTGAATAAATTAAATCTCAGTATGTACAACAACTTCAACATGGTTTATCAAAGTTGCATTTTAATATAAAAGTGTTAAACATCTAAAACCCTAGCAAGGGACAAGGACATATCAACAATGAGTACAAACACATGCCCACCTACAACTCATGCAAAAAAGACACACCACATAGAAGTACATACTGAAATATAAAATGTTCTATAAGGAATAATGACAAATAAAATATTACTTTTTATGTGCAAGGTACATAATGATTCCACCCACAGTGAAGACTTAAAGTCACTCTTATATTTCAATATTAACTGGTTCTCCAACTACATTAGCAATACAAATAGTAGTCCTCAGCTACACATTGGACTATCATGGTTCACACAGATGTTATGCTCAGATTCAGTAACAAACAATACAAAATGTTTACAGGAATGATACAGCTGACAACATTGATCCTCAGTTCTAGACTTTGGCATACCACATGACAAACCGCATTTACACTGGCACTACCAAAGATCAGCCAACTTGCACTGCAGATCTCTCTTTAACCAGCATCTTTGCAACACTCCAAAGTGTCTACCTAAGACTTACTAGTGCCCCAGCAGATGACAGGATGGTAGGACCTACGTAGAATTAGGCAGAAACACAGATACATTTGTGACTAACATTCTATTGTCATTTGTTATTTTAATAAAATTCTGTTAAGGGAGCATGAACAGCTGTAATATTTAAATTATCCTAAGCATGGTATTCATTATATGTTAGATATTGCAAATATGCTAGTCGATGTTCAAAACAAATATAAAACTCAAAAACACTTTAAAAATAATATAAAAAGCAAGAATGAGAAATAAAATATGAGGATTGGTAGCATAAATTTCAATAGAGGATATCTCCATCAGGGATACAAATAAATGACCATTTGTTTACAGTCACTAACCATCCTGCTAAGATGTTTTCAATGAATTCACACCTGAGGTCAGTGTCATGTGCGGGACCTTTTTATGGTTGTTTCAGACTGATTTGAAAGAAGACATATTTTTCAATAACCAAAATGGTCTTGGGACTTCATTTTCCACTAATCAGCAATCATGTTAAAAGGAAACCACGCCACCGGTTGCTTGCTATTTTGAATTCCCTGTGGGAGGAGAAGTACAATAGCTCTCCATCACGCCTCTTTTGGAACTTTTGTGTTTGAGAGGAGAGGTCTTCCATTTGCTGTGGTATGCAGCTTTAGTGTAGAACTAGCGAGTCATGAGATCTACTCTACAAATCACATGCATATTATTGAGTGAAAATGCTTCCTGTTATAGTGTACTTGCTCCCAGTCATGAGGCTACACCAATTCAATGTGGGCTCCATTTATGTCACTCACCACATATGGTATGACTCTGAATCAGAAGAACCAGTTATTTGTTCAATGCAGCCTTATCCATTGGAAAGTCATTCATATGCATGAACATAACATCCAAGACCTCGTTCAGAATGGCTGAAAAAGTTGACTACGACATGCAACTGGAATCGCTAACTACATAGTGAAAGGAGCCTGTGGCAGAGAAAGGTAACACTACCATTATCTTTAAAATAGTGGGATGTAATATATGCCACAACCATTAATGACTGAAAAGCAATCACAAATTATAAATTATGAGCAACAATATTTAACCAACCAGATATATTGTGAGACAACTCATATCAGGCAATCATTGGTTAGGGCATGCAGGCCTTCTCTTTGGCATGGGGAAGCTGGGTGGTCGACCTAGGCAACAATGATCCAAGGGACGAATTGAATAACATCCATGGTGTTTTAAATCATGCCATGTTTTGTTTCAGAATGTTCTTTTAAAGTAATTATTGAGAAAAATGCCACAGGTGATTCTGGCTGTGGAAGTTACCTTTCCAATGGAGAACCCAATGGGGACTGTGCCTTTTAACATTCCACGGTGCACTTGACAGTAAAGACGACATTGATAATGTTGTTTTGTGGACATGTCATGCCCTGTGTGCCCATAACATAAAAAACAAAGACCCTTAGTTTTTATGTGACAGAAGGGCTGCTCCATGACAGTGTGACAAATAGCACATAGACATAATTATGAGTCAAATAAGAAGAATTGCACTTGTAATAAGGTGGATGTCCTATCTGTCATACTGTCATGTACTAACATGTCTAAAATGAAATAAATCAGCCCCAGAGTATGGTCCTTTATGGCATCACACAACATTTAGGGGGTCATTATGACATCAGCGGGTGGAGTTAATATGGAGGAAAGTACTGCCAACAGGCTGGTGGTGCTTTTCTCCATATTAAGATATTGCCACCAGTCTCCAGCCCGGCGGCCGTCACTTGCCCGCCTGCGGGATTATGACCCCGCCTACCACCATGGTTTTCGTGGCAACCTTACCGCCACGAAAACCATGGCAGTAGGCACTATCAGTAACAGGGAATCCCTTCCCTGTCACTGATAGGGGTCTTCTCTACCCCCACCCCCCCTTCCCATCTTCTTCAGACCCCACTACATACACGCACCTTCATTCAAACTAGAACACATGCATACACACACTCATTCCCACATTCTTCCACGCATGCATACATCCATTCACACACACTGACATATATACAAGCACACACACATTCACACAACATACACGCACTCACATATCCATACAAGCACGCACAGACATACACACACACCCCAACACACACACACAACACCCCCCCTCCCCTGTCGGAGCACCTGACTTACCTGTTTTCAGGGGGTCCTCCAGCAGGAGACGGGACGGGCGTGCTGCCAGCAATAGCGTCCTTCAGGAGAACACCACCAGGCCGTATCATGGGTCATGATACTGTCTGTGGCAGTCTACTGGCGTGGTGGTGCTGCTGGCAACAGCGCCACCTTACCGCCATCCGCCGGAATGGCCACAGCTGGATTTCCGCCATCCTTCTGGTGGAAATCCAGTTGCGGTCATAATAGGGCAGACGACTGGTATCCGTGGCAACAGTCTTTTGGCGGCCGTCGCTGCAGCAGTAGGCCGTTTTTACTACCGGGTTCGTAATGTGCCCCTTAGTGATGCCCAAAGTAAAACAACCATACACTTTTAACAATATTAAAACATAACTATGGTCATGATTTTGAAGTTGTTTAAAAAGTTACTCTGTAGCAATGTAACAGACATCCTTCCTATCTTAGTATAAATTATATAGAATATCATGCACTTATAATAAGGTGTGCAGTATATCTGTGACGTATGTGATGGATTAAAGCATCCAACAAACTCACATTTAGGAGTCAGACCAATGTATGTTAAGGAAAGTTCTGATTGCATATATATAGTAATGTTTTACAACTTGTGGTATTTACCATAACATAATTATTAATGTATTTTGTTTTAATTTTCTTATCTTCCTCTGTGCATGTCAGCCCCCACCATAAGAAAGAAATCTGGTGGGCCATGGCTATGCAAGTTCACTAACAGGGTGTCTCCAGGAACCACAGCATCCACTGCCTAAAAAGTTGGGTGCACCTTCTGAGGTGGGCCCGCCACATCTCTAACAATAAACTTGAAAGTTCTTCCCAGCTGACCCACATGATATGATGCATTCTGGCAGTGACTTACCATGACTTGGCTGGGGAGCTGAAGGCCATGGAGCAGTAGCAAAGTATTAATTTATTCACATGAAAAAATATGCATGTTGCTCTTAACCCTACTTTACAGTTTTCAAGTTGCATTATTACAACTCATGCTTTAATGATAAGTTGATTTTTTTTTTACAAGCCACGCACGATATAATAGACTTTGAAACTGATTTAGTGTTTGGCAGATAACAATTGCAGAAATATGGCAGATATCCCAACAATCTCATTACAAATGATATTAGACATAATGCTCTTATAGTAAGGCAGACAAAATATCCATCATGTGTGTTACTGAGTAACACAACTGTCAATCTATAAATCAGGCAGGTAGGCAATAATGTCTTTGTAACACTGAAAATGGGATGTCTAGCCCTCAAAACTATTTGAGAGTGACAACTCATTAAGTGGTCCATGAGACTCACACTCCTCTGGTGTACGTTAAAAGTACTGTATATGCTCATAGTGCTGTTAAACATAATGTGTTGCCACTAAACTGCTAAATGAAGAATATTCCTTCACCGTTACTCATGCAGAAATTTGGATTGGATATGAGGGGCCTGGGCAAACATATCAAAACAATGTTGCTACAAAGGCTTTCACACACACAGGTTTATTTAGGTCCATGTAAACCTGAAAATTTGATAAAAGAGATGTACAAATGTGAATGCTGTGCATGGACTATGAGTATACACCATACATGCAGCACTGCTGTCAACAGTATTTAAAAGTAACAAGATAACAATATAAGCCTGATTTTAATTTTTCAGATGGAATTGTCCTTCATAAATGTGACAGAACACTCATACTCCATTTTCCAAGAACATTAAAGCATTTGTAACTTGTAATGTGTTGGTCAAAAATGTATGGTATGTCACATTGTGATGGAGTATTTCCCCACATCAAAATCAATAAACATGACATAGTATTTGAACAAATATAGCAATAATGAATACATAGGGAATGTTAGTTTTCATTGAAAATCAGTTCAATAACTGATATTGTACATGATTTTGAGATTTGTCTGCCACAAAAGTGATAGATAGCCCATCAGCCTTATTACAATTGCTACATGATACAATGCATTTGTAATGTGGTAGACAGGGAAATCTATGATGTTTATGACACAGCAACCAGTCCGCCAAAGTCAAAATCAGACTCCTTATGATGTCAAATTGTGCACTATTTACTGAGATTAGTAAACTAATATACATACATTTTGGACCTCTTTTTGTGTATTCCTTTTGTTATTTACCTTTGCAAAATGTAACTGAAGTGTGCTTTCAGCTCAGTTTCCTCTGCAGCAAGTGAAAAATATGCTGGCCACAGTTTGGGGGCGCTAGCAGAAGGACCACTGGGAGTCCAAGAGGACACAGTGGCAATGAGAGCAGTAGGGTAGGCGAGGAGGCCAATACTATATCAGACTCCGAAGACTCTAACCCTGGCAAGCCCTCATGTGATAGGCATACATTGCAGAGCACAACATATGCTCTTGTGGCCACCTCCACCAATTACATCAGCACCACCATAGTCATGTCTCCCTGGTACAAATCCAGCACCCAGTCTGTAAAAGATATAGGCTCTCCATCACGCAGGGCACATTTCACCCTGCTTCCAACCCACCAGTACTGCTGTCAGAGGAAGCACCGGAGGTTCTTAAGAACCTTTCCGTGGGGAAGGCAGCAAATGTCTAAAATTATTGACATGCTGGGTGACATGCACTCTGCCCCCTCTTCCTCATAGTAAGATTCTGTCTCTGCTAGTGCCTCTAATAAAACCAGCATTTCTGGAACAATTGTCCTTAATCTTCCTTCTTGCTTTTCATCCCCTGCCCCTATTCTACCACATGACCACACTCAAACCCAGACCCTGTTGCAAATCCTACCCCATTTCTCTTGCTGACCCAGTCCCTTCACCTCCCTCCACTATTCCACCTGTCCCTAAATTATGCCATACCCCAAAACGTTCCCATAAGCCAAACTCTCTCCATTAATGTACAGATTCCTCGACAAAAACCCTTGGCACCGCCACCCTAACAAATACTCAAAACCTGTGTAGGATAGAGAGTCTGATGGAGAGAAAATGACTGCTAAGTTGCTGAAGCAAACTGAAGATCTGGAGCCAATAACTCGTACTGTGCTTTAAAACACCTTTTCCTCCCTCAAACCCAGAATATGATATCAATTAATTTATTGCTGAAAAACTTTAATCAGCCCAGAGGAAGAAGTTTCTGATTTTTCCTAATTATTTTATTTTATTGAAAATTTGATGTCTCTTGCTTACTTGTAGACATAGTTTTTGAAAATATTATGTTTGTCATATGATATTCCTACATGTTGCTAATGTTAACAATTAACTTTCATTTCCAGGTCATTTGATTTCCTGTGTACTGCATTGTGGAAGATGTAGTACATTTCCTTTCCCATGTGTGTTAAAGGAAGTGGGAGTATTGTTGTAAGGGCTTACCACATGTAGCATTCAGAGTATGAGTGCGTGTGCCTACCTTTAACTTTATTACTTTTGTAATTTAATCTATGAATACCTTTAGATATTGAGGTTCACATATAGTCCATACCATACAGTATGTATGCCTGCACCTAAAGTATATCTGTACAATTTCTGGGTTGTGAGTGTATTTTAGATATGTATGTATGTATGTATGTATATGGTATTTCTATAATACAAACCTAGCTATTGGCAGCCTAGTGCTGCACATGGTCAAAGAAGATAAAGTCACTGAGTAATAGGAGCCGTATCTAAGTGTGTGATCAGCCCTTGATATTATGTGCTATATTTAAAGATGTTACATATCATTAATTGCGCTGTGGAAATATCTACTTGAGGTACATGGTTGAATCACTTGCTTATGGTGGGTGTGGTGACTGGGTACAGTGGAATGAAGGGTAGGTTCAGAATAAAGATATGATTTATTTAAAACATTTCAGTGTAGCAAAGTTATTTGTATACATTTCTTTTGTAAGAACAATGTGAGCTGCTTATTTATAGTGTGTTAACATGCTGACCACCCAGATTTACAAACAAATGTGCATTCAATTGCTGACTTGTGGTGCTGGGGGTGGAGAGGGTAGCAAATATATATTAGGTGAATACTTAATCTGAATATGTGGAGTGAGACACAGGCCAAACAGGGAGACATTGTAAATTGGTGTAGATATGTGTAGGTGTACATCAAGCTGCGTTTAGTGTCATTTGTAGTTAAAATAGCGTAAACAGTTGTACTTACCTTCTATTTTGTTTTGCTTTTTGTTGTTGTTCATCTACCACAGAGGACAGACCTCCAGGACAGAGGATAAATAAATAGGTAGATTTTGACAGCCCATCCACATTGGACAAACTCTTAATCAGGCCCTTAGTCTGTGAACATAGAACAGTTGTGACTCTTAAAGACATATGGGGGTTATTCCAACTTTGGAGGAGGTGGTAATCCGTCCCAAATGTGACGGATTTACCACCAGCCGTATTACGAGTTCCATAGGATATAATGGACTCGTAATACGGCTGGTGGTATATCCGTCACTTTACCGTCACTTTTGGGACGGATTACCACTTCCTCCAAAGTTGGAATAACCCCCATATTGTTTATAAATACATTGTTGATGGTTTTATTTGCCTAGATGCTAATCCCTTGTCATTCTTTGTATGTTTTCATTTTCTTTCTACCTATTCCACCCCCCAAACATCTGTGGCTTTGAAAATGCACAGAAAAAGTATTTGACAGGCTCAATCTTTCCTGAGGTTGATCCATGCCAATTTTGAAACATTAATTGAAAAAAGAACAAATTAACTCATTTTCACAAAAACTATTAAGGCAGCAGCGCACACAACAAGAGTGTTCATTATCATCCATTGCCAGCTAAGCCCATGGCCACTGGAAAAAAAACAAGCCAACAGACAGTATTTATAACTGTTCCCTGGTGTTACTAAAACCAGCCACTTTTGAGATAATGTGATTCTTTATGTGAGTCTCTCCTCTACTAGCTTAAGTGACCTAATACAAGAAATTATGGAATTGTGACCTATTACGAGTACCTACTACTCATAGGACATAGCTGCAGATCTAACATCCCTGATATTGAAGAGTGAAATACATCTTTACTCATTGTATTCATAGGTTTAGCAGGAAAGTGCTCTGTCTATTTAGGCGACCACACATATAGTATCAACTTCCTTTTCCTGTCCTGAAGACTGCTCTCTGAACTTTGGTGAGTGCTTTTTCATTTTGGATTTGGATTCTAGGGGGAAGGCATCAGTGAGACTTTGGGGGTCATTCCAACCCTGGCGGTCGGTGTTAAAGCGGCGGCCAATCCGCCAACAGGCAGGCGGAGAATTCTGACCCTGGCGGGAACCGCCAACAGAGACCGCCACTTTAACACTCCGACCAACACGGCGGGACAAACAAACAGCGCGGCGGTCACCGCCAACAGACAGGCGGGAGCCAATATACCGCCCACCCTATCACAACCCACCAATCCGCCACCTTTTCCGGGGCGGTAGCCCCGCCGATAAAAACACGGCGGAAATAGACAGTACGAACGGAAAACGCTCACCTCTACACACTCCACAAGGAATCTGGACAGCATGGAACCCGAATTACACATCCTACCAGCTATTGTCTACCTGCTCCTCTACCAGGAGCACGAACGCCGCCGCAGGAGACAACGGTGAGTACTGCACCTACGACACAGGGGAGGGGGGAGGAGAAAAGATTACGGGCACACACATACGCGACACACCCACCCTCACCCACAACTACATACACATCAATGCAGAGCAACAACTCAGAGTGACACCCCCCAAACCACCCGGAAGAATGCAAAGACAAAATAAAATGATCATGAAAATTGAAGTATATTGTACGGATAAGTAAATAAATATAACAAACAACTATAACTATATATACATATGTAAATTGTCTTGTCCAAATTGGGTATCAGCCATTGTACGTGGGCCAATGGGCCGAAACACATGGGCAAAGCCCACACAGGACACCCGAATCCATTGGAGAGAACACTGCAGGGGCATCAGATATCAAAACTACAGGCAC
Organism: Pleurodeles waltl; assembly: GCF_031143425.1. Taxonomy (NCBI): domain Eukaryota; kingdom Metazoa; phylum Chordata; class Amphibia; order Caudata; family Salamandridae; genus Pleurodeles; species Pleurodeles waltl. Next base: position 1,767,635,067 of record NC_090440.1, read on the forward strand.
CTCAGGGGGAGGGGAAGGGGGGCACCTCAGCCAGATGAGTCCACGACGCCAGATCCACGAGGGGCCTCCATGGCTACTGTTCCATCCTGGGGAGTTCAAAGCCACAGTCTCACAAGTCTCTACAGTGGGTGGTTTGCCCACTGTTCAATCCTGGGGAGTGCAAAGCCACAGTCTCACAAGTCTCTACAGTGGGTGGTTTGCCCACTGTTCAATCCTGGGGACTGCAAAGCCACAGTCTCACAAGTCTCTACAGTGGGTGGGTTGCCCACTGTACCATCCTGGGGAGTGCAAAGCCACAGTCTATCAAGTGGATTACAGACTCCACTGGTTCTGGAGGAGGCATGGTGCCCAGAGTGCTTCGTGCAGCCCTGCCCGACACAGATCTGGCCCTGCCCCTTGTGCCAATGGGCCAGCGGTGCTTGAGATGAAGGGCCCAGCGGAGCGGTGCTTGAGATGAAGGGCCCAGCGGAGCGGTGCTTGAGACGGCGGTGCCCAGCGGAGCGGTGCTTGAGATGAAGGGCCCAGCGGAGCGGTGCTTGAGACGGCGGGGCCCAGCGAAGCGGTGCTTGAGATGAAGGGCCCAGCGGAGCGGTGCTTGAGATGAAGGGCCCAGCGGAGCGGTGCTTGAGACGGCGGTGCCCAGCGGTGCGGTGCTTGAGATGAAGGGCCCAGCGGAGCGGTGCTTGAGACGGCGGTGCCCAGCGGAGCGGTGCTTGAGATGAAGGGCCCAGCGGAGCGGTGCTTGAGATGAAGGGCCCAGCGGAGCGGTGCTTGAGATGAAGGGCCCAGCGGAGCGGTGCTTGAGACGGTGGTGCCCAGCGGAGCGGTGCTTGAGATGAAGGGCCCTGTTCAGCGGTGCTTGTCTTGATGGGCCCTGTTCAGCGGTTCTTGCCACGGCGGTGCCCTGTTCAGCGGTGCTTGACTTGAAGGGCCCTGTTCAGCGGTTCTTGACACGGCGGTGCCCTGTTCAGCGGTGCTTGACTTGAAGGGCCCTGTTCAGCGGTGCTTGACTTGAAGGGCCCTGTTCAGCGGTTCTTGACACGGCGGTGCCCTGTTCAGCGGTGCTTGACTTGAAGGGCCCTGTTCAGCGGTGCTTGACTTGAAGGGCCCTGTTCAGCAGTGCTTGTCTTGAAGGGCCCTGTTCAGCGGTTCTTGACACGGCGGTGCCCTGTTCAGCGGTGCTTGACTTGAAGGGCCCTGTTCAGCGGTGCTTGACTTGAAGGGCCCTGTTCAGCGGTGCTTGTCTTGAAGGGACCTGTTCAGCGGTGCTTGACTTGAAGGGCCCTGTTCAGCGGTGCTTGTCTTGAAGGGCCCTGTTCAGCGGTTCTTGACACAGCGGTGCCCTGTTCAGCGGTGCTTGACTTGAAGGGCCCTGTTCAGCGGTGCTTGTCTTGAAGGGCCCTGTTCAGCGGTTCTTGACACGGCGGTGCCCTGTTCAGCGGTGCTTGTCTTGAAGGGCCCTGTTCAGCGGTGCTTGACTTGAAGGGCCCTGTTCAGCGGTTCTTGACATGTGTCTCCAGGGCACCAGATCCGGCCATGAGATGGAGTTCACTCGCCACCCGACATGTGGCTGCCGGGCCCTTCGTGCACATCTGTCTTCTCGCTTGCGGGGCCCTCCTGTGCTGCCGTCCCGGGCCCGTGGGTGTCCTCCTTCACACCTGGAATGGGGCTGGTGGGGCTCTCCTGGGCAGCTTGCCTGCTGCCGGACTTGTCGGGCGTGCTGCCCTTGCCACCCTTCCCTGCTCCTCTGTGGCCCTTTCCTCCCTTTGTCGGTGTGACAGGTGGCACCCCACTTCCTGACGGTGCCAGGGTAGTGCCATTGGAACCTGCTGTCTCTGGCCTCTCGCGCCGGGCCTTGCCTTTCTTAGATTTTTTACCAGGGGGTGGGCTGGCTGTCCCTTTACTGCTAGCCGAAGTAGCTGCCCTTGAAGGTGGTGGACTCCAAAATCCCTGGACTATTGTTCTTGTAGGTCCAGGGGATGTGGTGGCTGAGGTGCTGATTCGACTCTTAAGAGATGGAGGGGGTGGGTCAGGTGATGGAAAGAGGTTAATTTTGGACAGGAATTTTTTTTAGGAGCAGTGGGAAGGGTAGGTGCAGTGGGTATGGGAGTGGAGGAAGAGGATGTGGTTGTAGGTGAGTCAGGTCTGGTGTCTTTGGGTGCAGGTGCTTGTGCTGGAGGCTGTTGTGAGGTGGATGGGTGTTGGGTGGGTGGCTGCCTGCGTTTGTGTGGTTTGGAAGAGGGGGTGACAGACACACTGGGAGAGGACACAGGGGACGTGTAAATGGCAGTGGGGGTGGTGACTGCACATGTGCGGAGTGTCCTGGTGGGTGTGCTGGTGATGGACGTAGTGGCTGATGATGTTGTGCATGCAAGTGTGAGTGGAGATGTCACAGGGAGGGAGGAGGGAGACGAGGAGGAGGGGGACACAGAGGAGGCAGTGGCTGTTGGCATGTCTGCATGTGGATGTTGCTTGGGTGAATGCTTGTGTGATGTGTGGTGCTTATGTCTGGATGAGCTTGCCTTGGGTGTTGAGGTGTGTGCAGGCTGGTCTGTAGGTGTGTCTGGGATAGGCAGAGGAACAGGGGAGTGGGACTGGGTTGAGGAAGTTGGAGGAGGGAGGCAGGAGACAGGGACAATGGCTACCGTCAGTGCTGAGGCCAGAGCGTTGAACGATCGCTGATGGGCAGCCTGACCCGAATGAATGCCCTCCAGGTATGCATTACTCCGGTGCACCTCCCTTTCTACACCCTGGATGGCATTCAAAAGAGTAGACTGCCCAACAATGAGCGTCCTGAGGAGGTCAATGACCTCCTCACTGAGGGCAGCAGGGGTAACTGGGGCAGGGCCTGAGGTGCCTGGGGCGAAGGAGATGCCCACCTTCCTGGGTGAGTGGGCACGGGGCGAACGCTGAGGGGCTGCTGGGAGGGCGGAGCTGGTGCGCTGGGTGGCGGCTGTACCTGTTGTTGCGGTGGGCACGGATGTTGCCGCCACCACAAGGGAGCTCCCTTCCGAGGACGTGTCTGTGTCGCTGGTGTCACCACGTGTCCCCGCTGTGGAGCTCCCCTTGCCCTCCGTCTCACTGGTGAACTCCGAGTCGGTTGCATGGCCCTCCAGGGCCATGTGAGATGCAGCTCCCTCGTGCTCCGATGCCACTTCTCCTCCGCCTGATGATGCTAATGCACACATGAACAGGAAGACCAACAAAAAAGGGGGGGGGGAGAACTAAAGACATGTTGAGTGCATGCATTGGCGACACCGTTGGCGGAGAGGACAGACACAGAAGCCCCCTGCACTACGCCGCGCACTTGGGGTACACTACTCAATCCGTGGGACATGGCCTACAAGCCTATGGACGACAAATCCACACATAGGTGACACAGGGCCATGATTAGCTGTACTAGGCAACCTACAGAGGGGGGCGGGGGCACAGGGCCATGCCTAACGGAGGGGCCTAACCTACGGAAATCGCCCTGGCCTAGGGATACCCACAGCCCTCCTCCCCCACCCAGACACATCCAATGTGCGCTAAATCAGCAGAATGTGCTTGTACTCACCCCCTTGTGTCTGCTGTGATGTCCTCACGCGCCCATCCAAATCGGGGTAGGCCACCGCCAGGATCCAGGACATCAGGGGGGTCAATTGACGGGAGCCACCCCTCCTACGTTGGGAGGCCATCCCCAGCAGAGCCTCCGCGGTCTTCCTGCTCCCGCGGCGGATGTCCTCTCACCTCTTGCGGCAGTGGGTGCCCCGTCTGTTGTGAACCCCCAGGGTCCGGACGTCCTTGGCGATGGCACGCCAAATGTCGATTTTCTGATGGGCGCTGACCTATGTCACATGTACAGGGGGAGAAATAACATTGTTATAATTTTCTGCATGCTCGATGTGAGTGGCCCCCCATCCCCACCCTTGCCATGTGGCACATGCTCTCATCCGTCGTTTGATGCATGCCTCAATCGCTCCTCTCCCCACCATCTTTCATCCACCCGACTCAACCCAGGCATTGCCCACAAAGCATGGTCCCAGTGTACTTACCTGTTGGTCTGGAGGACCGTAGAGTAGCGCATACTGGGGGAGGACCCCATCCACGAGTTTCTCCAATACTTCAGAAGTGAAGGCAGGGGCCCTTTCCCCAGTCGCAGCAGCCATTGTATCTTCCAGACCGAGGTCACAGCAGCACTTGCAGTATAGGTCCTCTCCTGTGGATGATCAGGTCTCGAGTGATTAAGCAGATAGAAAATGGCAGTCACGTCCGCGGCGGTGCGTACCGCGGCGGTGCGTACCGCGACCACCGGCGCACTTCGTCATTGGCTCCTGAAACCCATAGGGTTCAATGTTAACCAATGCGGCTTTGCGCCGCGGTCTTCGACCGCCTACCGCCACGGTGTGCCACGCCAGCGCATTGACCTCACATCCCATTGTCGCACTTCACAGGTCAGGCAGCCGCCATTTCAAGGGCCCCATATCTTAATTTCTACTGCGTCACACATGCCTAGGCCTTGCATCGACACTCATACAAGCCATTCAATGCATAGAGAATCGTGTACTGTGCAAGCTGTGGGAACGTACCTGTGGGTTGATTGACTCTGTGCTCGCTGTTGTCCTTCCTAGGCACTGTCCGCTGGGACTTGCGAGGAGATGGAGGAATGTTCCCGTGTACAGACCGCTGGTGGACCTGTCGACAATGGAGGAAAGACATGTCATACTGACATACAGGCTTGACGAAGCCACTATACAGGAACTGTGTGCCCAGCTGGAGCCACACCTGATGTCACCCATCCGCCAATCCACAGGGATCCCCCCTCTAGTGCAGGTGCTGTCAGTACTCCATTTTTTGGCAAGTGGCTCATTTCAAACAACAGTGGCCATTTCATCAGGGATGTCTCAGCCTATGTTTTCCAAGGAGTTGTCCAGAGTGTTGTCTGCCCTGCTCAAACACATGCGGAGATACATCATTTTCCCTGAGGTAGGGGATTTGCCTACAGTGAAGGGTGATTTCTATGCCCTTGGACATATTCCCAACATCATTGGTGCCATTGATGGGACACATGTGGCTTTGGTCCCCCCCAGCAGGAGTGAACAGGTGTACAGGAACAAAAAAAGTTATCATTCCATGAATGTCCAGGTGGTCTGTTTGGCTGACCAGTACATCTCCCATGTAAATGCCAAGTTCCCTGGGTCAGTGCATGACGCGTACATCATGCGAAATAGCAGCATCCCTTATGTGATGGGTCAACTCCAGAGGCACCGTGTGTGGCTAATTGGTGACTCAGGTTACCCCAACCTGTCGTGGTTACTGACCCCAGTGAAAAATCCCAGGACAAGGGCAGAGGAACGGTACAATGAGGCACATGGGCGTACTAGGAGGGTGATCGAGCGGACCTTCGGCCTCCTGAAGGCCAGGTTTAGGTGCCTGCATATGACAGGTGGATCCCTAATGTACTCACCAAAGAAGGTGTGCCAGATCATCGTGGCCTGCTGTATGCTTCACAACCTGGCTTTGCGACGCCAGGTGCCTTTTCTGCAGGAGGATGGTCCAGATGGTGGTGTTGTAGCAGCTGTGGAGCCTGCGGAGAGTGAAGAGGAGGAAGACGAAGAGGACGACACAGACAACAGGGACACAGTGATACAGCAGTATTTTCAATAACACACAGGTAAGAATCAACACCGGCATTTTACATTTACTTACAGTCTCCTGCCTCTCTACTGTCTGTCCTTTTCACCCAGTGTATGCTAACAGAGTTGTGACTTTCCCTTCCAATTTCAGAGATGTGGGCCCCACTGCGTGACCTCTGCTTTGTTTGCCCATGGACTACAGCTGTGTGACAGTGGTATGTTGTCATCACAATGTAACTGGTCATTTTGGCACGTTTATGTCTAATACATATTTTCAAAAATACAGGCAGACTCCAGATTATTTGTGTGCAATAAGTGTGTTTATTAAAGTGCTCAATTTTGGGACATGGTTGAAAATCGGTGATAGGTGATGGTGGAGGAATGTCCATGGCAGAGTCCAGATTCTCAGTCTCACAGGTGCATTGTCCTTATGCCTGTGGAAGGTGGAGCAGGGGCAGTTTAAGGTTGGACGGGGTGACAATGTGGGACAGTGGGATGACATCAGGGGGTATCCTTTCCTGGCGGGGGTCTTGGCATCCTACTCTGTCTTCTTCCTAGATCTCAGGCCCGCTTGCGGGGTGGTTCTTCTTCTGCAGGGGGTGGGGTTCTGGTGGCCGGTTGTTCTTGTGTCGGGGCCTCCTGTCCACTAGCGCCGGCGGAGGTGGTAGCCTGTTCCTGGTCCATGCTAGTGACAGGGGCCCTTTGTGGTGCCACATGGTCCCGCAATGTGGTGACAATCTGGTTGAGAGCCACAACGATGGTGCCCATTGCGGAACTAATGTTTCTCAGTTCTTCCCTGAACCCCATAAACTGTTCCTCCTGCAGTACCTGGATCTCCTGGAACCTGGCCAGGACCGTCGCCATCGTCTCCTGGGAGTGGTGGTATGCTCCCATGATGGTGGTGAAGGCCTTGTGGAGAGTGGGTTCCCTGGGCCTGTCCCCCCCCGTCGCACAGCAGCCCTCCCAGTTCCCCTGTTTCCCTGGGCCTCTGTCCCCTGGACCGTGTGCCCTCTACCACTGCCACCAGGTCTGTGTTGTTGTTGGGGTGGTGGGTTAACCTGGGTTCCCTGTAGTGGTCGACACACCGCTGATTGACGTGTCCTGGAGACAGAGGCATGGGCCCGCTGGGTGGGTGCTATGCTGGTGTTCCCGGAGGGGGGTAGGTCTGCTGTGGCCTGTGGCTGTGTGAGGGGAACCGACTGTCCCGAGGTCCCCGATGGGCCGGGCTGGTCATCTGGGTCCAGGGAGACAGAGATGCTGTCATCACTGGGGGCCTCTTCTGAGGGTGGGATGGACATTTCTGGACCCTCCTGGGCGGTGTGGTGGCGTTCGGGTCCTGCAGGGGTATAAGAGTATGGTTATTCCTTCTGTGTCTGCCATAGCGTGCAATGGGTGGGTGCCCGTGTACGCCAGTGCTGGCATTCCTTTGTGGGGGCTGTTGTGACGGCGGTTTGTGGGGGAGATGGGTATGTGCAGTGGGCATGCTTAGGTGATGGGTGTCGATGGTTTGTGGTGGCATGCAGGATTTGGTGTTGGGATGGGTGGGTTGTGATGGTGAGACATTAGCAAGGAGGATGTGTGATGGGGGCGGAGGGGAGGGTGGGGGTATGAGTTGGCATGTTGGTGGGTGGGGGGGATGAAGTAGTTGAGATTAGACTTACCAGAGTCCATTCCTCCAGATACTCCTGCGAGGCCCTCAGGATGCAGGATGTTCAAGACCTGTTCCTCCCATGTTGTAAATTCTGGGGGTTGAGGTGGGGGTCCGCCGCCAGTCTTCTGCACCGCGATGTTGTGCCTGGATACCATGGAACGCACCTTCCCCCGTAGGTCGTTCCACCGCTTCCTGATGTCGTCCCGATTTCGTGGATGCTGTCCCACAGCGTTGACCCTGTCCACTATTCTTTGCCATAGCTCCATCTTCCTGGCAATGGTGGTGTGCTGCACCTGTGTCCCGAAGAGCTGGGGCTCTACCCGAACTATTTCCTCCACCATGACCCTGAGTTCTGCGTCTGAAAACCTGGGGTGTCTTGGGGGTGCCATGGGGTGGTGTGGATGAGGTGTGGGGTGGTGTTTGCGGTGGTGAGTGTGGTGAGTGTGGTGGTTTGGTGGTTTGTGGTGTTTTGTGCGTGGTTGTTGTGTGGGTGATGGTGTAGTGTGCCTCTGTGTGATGGTGTTCTCTATTCTGTGCTGTCTCTCTCTGGGCTTCGTCTCAGATTTGTGGTCATAGGGGTTTGTGGGTGATGTGGGTGTGTGTTTTATAGTTAATTGGGTGTGTGGGAGTGTTGTGTGTATGTGTCTCAGGTGTGTGTATTTCAAATTGTCCAATGTGGCTGTGTTTTGGAGCTGTATGTGTATTTTGAGCGCGGCGGTGTGTACCGCCAATGGAATACCGCGGTTGAAAGACCGCCGCGTGGATTCGTGGGTCGTAATGGCATGGGCGTATTTCTGTTGCCGTGATGGTGGAGGTTTGGTCTTCGCCAGTTTATCGCTGGCCGTTGGTGTGGCTGACTTTTGTGGATGTCGGGTTTTTGGCGGTTTGCCTCTTGAGGGTCAGAATGACCGTGGCGGTTTACCGCGACTGCGGCGGTGTTGTGGCGGTCTTCTGACCGGCGGTAAGCACCTTTTACCGCCGAGGTCAGAATGACCCCCTTTTTTTTGTCTGCAATCTCTGCCCTATAATCTACCCTTGGAATTTTTTAAGTTTTTTGGTTAGTTCAAGTTTAGTGCTGTAAGGAAATGACATTTTTGGATTGTCACCCCCAAAGCCTCAGACTAATGCTGCTAGTTTTCGACTCTGAAAGTGCACTTAGGCTTGATAAGCAGACCTCAGCGTCTGTGGCCTGACCTAAAACTGTGTATGCTTGATTGACTCATTCCTAATTGGCTAGTTTAATTGTAACTCACTAGTATGTATTACCCAGGTACCCAGGGCCTGTAAGTTAGAGGGTCACCCTAGGGCCTGCAGCTGCACTGCAGTCCTGAGGGTGACACTGTTTAAACATGGCTCCCAGTCTGCCACTGCAGACTGGAAGGGCAGTTTTAACCTGCTAACTCAACTTTGCCATTTAAAGCAATGGCAAAGCCCGATCACACCTTTAAAATGTATGTGAGTCATCCTTAAGACAGGCCTGGTGAGCCCTAAAGCAGGGTGCAGCGTATTGAGAAGTGGAACATGTATTTTACATGTTCCAACAGAAGAAAAAAACATAATTGTTGCTTTGGTTTGGGAAAGGCTAGTAGCTCTATTGGTGAGTGCAAAGTGGCAGGCTGCCACCCCAGCCCTGCTAACTTCTGACTGGGAATACGAACTTTGATACTGTAAGGTATCAAACACAGGGGTGGCTTCTCTGCTACGGCGCTAAGGATTGTGGGGAAAGGAAAAATAAAATGATAATAATGAGGTGATATTATTATTTTATGTTTTTCTGGGAGTAAGGGACGGGGCATGACTGGGCTGGAGGGAGGGGCCCGGAGGAGGGCTTTTGCTGCACAAAGTGTAGATGTCTGTTTGGCTGGCCGTGTTGGGCCACCCAAACAGACATGCACACTTTGCATGTTCTCTACCCAGCTGTAATGCACAGTTGAGTGGAGAACATGCACAGGCTCCCACTCCTAGTCTGAGCAGCAAAGCAGGCCATGCTGATTACAGCAGTGTTGTGATTGGCTGGGAGCCTGTGTGAGGCAGGAAAAGGAAGAGGAAGAGGACAGAGGGGAGACAAACACATCTCACCCAAATGTAAGCTTTTTTTCAATTTTTTAATTCCCCCAAATCTGCCCCGCAACCCCCGTTGAGTGGCAGCCGCCACTGATCAAACAACTAGTTAAATTAATCTCAACTTGATTCACAAGCCAAAAATAATGTATGTTTTGCAGTGTGCAACATTTACAAAGTTGCCACTTTGTACCCCTAAATATCCTGTGCCCATCCACAGCTGCACACAGAGTCTGCCCCTGAGACAGCCATCTGCCCTCCTGGGAGATGTGCAAATGACTCTCTTTGAAGAAGACAATAGGCTCCTTTGCAGGAGAGAGATGGTATCTCTCCCTAGCAGGAAAGCACACAGTTGTTGGCCCAAAATGTCAGTACCAAAAGCTTTGAAAGGCTAAAGGTGATTTTTTTTATTGTTTATGTAGAAAATCTGCCCATCAGGAAGGAGAAGACAAACCAGGTGCCAAACTGTTTTTTCAAGGGCATGTAGCCCTCTTGATAGCCACTGCTCTGGGTTAGGCTAGGGAGCTCTACAAGACAAGAATGGGGTTCTTCCTTCTTGAGAGTGGACAGAATGGAGAATTCTGGGATATCCAGATGCCACACTTTGCAGGAAGAGGTCATCATGAGGGAGGAAACGTAGGCGCACATTGGCTACCAACTGTGTCCACCCTGAGGGCATTTTCTGGGCCTTAAAATGGTACCCCTGACACCCAGAAATCAGTTATCAATGGATTAGAGTGTAGCGGATTGAAAAAGGACTAGCCTACTACACCAAGGACCCTGACAAGCGAGGCTGTAACAATGTGGACAACACCTGCTGAACATGATGGCTGGCAAACAAGAAGAGACTGTGCGTGCTGTGTCCTGCTCATGAAGAAGTCGAGCCATGAGCTTAGCTAAAGCAAGACACTACAGTACAGGGCTGAAGAATCCTGCTGGGGAAAGTTGGAAGCCAAGATCTTCTAACCTTTGCTCCTCGCTTCCATGCAGCACCAGGGATCACAACCCAATGCTCAAAGTTGCCCCTGAGTATGCTGAACCAGGGAGAGTCACCGGAGTACAGCTTTGTCACCCAGACAGAAAGTTATCATTGAAGGAAAGATTCCATTGTGACAACACTACCAGGTGACTCATAGTCCAGTGGTAACTGGACTTCTGTCAGGCATGAGTGGACTTGAGGGACATTGACCACTGTGGCCATGACTCTGCAGTAGTCACAGGAAGACCCTCATTGACCGCATCACATCGACATCCTTGAGCATCTTCAGCGTCCTGAATTTCTTTCACCAGGACCACCTCCAAAGGGGTCTATGGAAAAGAGATAAAAGTGCCTGAAGACTTCTTCTTCCTCAGAGATTACTGTTTCAGAGGACCTTGCTTGTCTCCCTGACTTGCTCCCTGCTAGAGTTGGTGGCAGCATTGATACTTACCCACGTTTCCTTGAAAAGGTTTCTAAGTCTAAGATTTGTTGAATTTGCCAATGTTTGCCCACAGTTAAGTAACAAAGTGTGTATTTACTGTACCTATATAAATGCTGTGTCTCTGGAATCCTCAGGTGGATCTTTTTCATTTTGGTATCTTAAAATATATATTAATTAAATCTATTTTTGTAAATTAGTGTTGGATTTCATTAGTGTCTCATGTATTTCTTCTTCAATTGTTTTGGTGCTGGTTAAATGCTTTACACTTGTTTCTTTTTGTACACCTGACTGCTCAGAGCCACAGCTACCCAGGTTTGAGCTGAGGGTTTAGCAAACTAAACCTATTGGGCCTAAAGGCATTGTTAAGTGTATTACATGGTGAGGTTGCACAACCACACCTTATAATATAGCCCATTTCCTCACAAGTACATTACTTTACATAATCTTTTAAGTTTATTTGTAGCTCAATTGCCTAGGGTTTAGATAAGGAGGTGCAAGGCATACCCATGTGAGAATTAAGGGATAAGAGTGTAATGACAAAGAACAAGAATGGTTGAGACCTGGGGTTGTAGTTCCCCCTTTTTTTGCGTTTTGTACAAATTTGTGATTATGCACTGGTGTTTTAGTGTTTGGGTCCAATTCTTCTCTTGATGTTTGGTTCACATTTTACCTCCTTCTGTGCTTGATATGTTTATATGCCTGAGGATAGCCTTCAATTCATGTCCAATTTGTTTTGTTTTTTTGCCTGCCTGTGACTATTGGTAACTGGTTTGGGGCTAGCTCCAGGTGTTCAAGCCCAATTAGCCATACATTTTCCTGTGTTTGAACCACATCCCTCCCCACATCCTTGCCCACCATCTTGTGTATGTGTATGTGTGAGTGTGTTTTTAATGTGCATTTTCTGCAATTTTTAACAGCTTTAGCTGTGATAAGTTGTGCATACAGTTGTTTGTGGTTGGGGCATTTTTAATGTTTATTTTTTAAAAAAATTGTCAGTTTCCATGTTGCTGTGCTACTCTGCTTTTCATCTTGGTTCTTATTTTTAAATTTGCATAACTACTTTACTAGTAGCGTATAGGCCAATGAATGAGCAAAGGCATATTTTGGGTATATATTCATTCCATACTTTCCTTACAATTCTGCATTTGTTTTTCGGTGCAGCTGAGCCACTAGGGCCTGCAACAATTTTCTCTTTGTTCTGCATACCACCTCCTTGTGTACCATATGCTTGTCCATCATTTTGAAGAGACAGTATATGCCTTATAGGTGGTCATCTAGTCTGTGTGCATTCTCTGTTTTGTAAAATCAGTGTGGGTCTCATAGGTATCCATTTTGTCTCAGTTTTCCATGGCTCCACCTTCCTTACCATGTGCTCACCCCTTATTTTGTGATAATATTGTGTGCTTTATAGGTCATCAATTTGTCTTTGCTCTCCTTGCCTCTTTTTCACTTGCCATGTGTTCATCACCATTTTGTGAAACCAGTGTGTCCTTGTCAGTGGTCATTGTGTTCTATATGTCTTCTGTCTTTCCAAGTAATGTGCTCTACTACTATTTTGTGAAACCACTCTGTGTGTGTGTATGTCATTTATGTCATCTCTAAAAGAGCTCTGCTGGAGTATTTTAGGTTTTGTAGCCCTTTTGGAGCCCATATATATATTTTTCCTAGTTTTACCCTTTTTTATTAGGGTCGAGCCTGTGAGTGCATGCGCTAGTGCATGTGTCTTGCTTGCGAGAGACTGTTGTGTCCAGTAAAGGGCTTGGAGCCTGCCTGTCACTCACAATTTGTTGGTTTGCATGGTGCTCTTCTTTACACCCTCGTAATTCATCAAGGCATGCCGCGCATCACTTTCATTTCTCTTTGTGGAGCAGGGATCAAGCACTAATTAATTCAACTTAATTAGTGCCTGTCCACTGCTCCCTACGTGATCGAGGTACTATTTGTTGTTTTTAACTCCGAGTACCCCACAAACAGAAGGCTTGTTTGTGACTGGCAAAACTGTGCCCAGCAAGCACAAAATTGTAAAGATTTATTTTTTTAAAGCTAACTTTATTTTATTTTGCCAGCTGTATTTCAATTGTGAGCTATTTATCGTCATCTGTCATTCATGGTTATGAATATAATAGCTTTTTCCAGTCTGCTACTGGCTCCCAGTTTGCTCCTGGCTCCCATAGTTTTCCCAAGGGCCGAAAAGATATTCAGCAGTTTATAGTTTTTTTTAGAGTTTTTTCACCTATGTTCTGCCACATTGATTGAATCCTCTGGAACATAGTAATTAATGTTTTATTAAATTTAGTTGGTTTTTACCTGCTCCAATAGGGGCCTCAAGGGCCTGGGACAGATACCAGGTATTTTTTATTTGTGTTCCTTTTTACTGATTTTGTCTAAAACATGCCTGATCAAACAAAACAATTAGATTATACATAGGTATATTATTCTTATGATGACTTTAATTTCACTGACTAAAATGGTAAACATGACCGTCTTACTTCTCATTTTTTATTGCCTTCAGGTGGACAAGGCTGACACTTAAACAAAGGAAAGCCTGTTAATTAAATGACACTGGATCCCAGGACCCCCATGTGTGGTATGTGGAAACAGATGGAATTTGTTAAATCAAATAATTTATTGAGATTATCAGGGTCACCCATGACGAGCAGCAACCGGCCGGCTTGGATTCTTGTTTCCACAGAATCAGTCAGCTAGAATCCTTGCCTGCTGTTCTGACTGCAAACTCAGGGCACACTGAATTGTAAACAAACACATCACAGCTTACATCCAACAAGGTGCCTCACACTTTACATTGCACAATACTACAACACCTTCCCCCTAACAAACAGAACAATAAAAAATAAAATAAACATATTTCATGACAACAAATTTATGGAAATGTACCGCTGTAAGCCACTAGTATAACAATAATACTGAAGAGCATTTGTGAAAACAATATGGAGGGAAGAGTCCCACCTAGGGTTGTATACACCAGAAAGAAAGATCAGCATTAATACATCACAAAATCTTTACATTTCTGATGTTTTTTCACTTGCTATGGATGCCCACACCTCCCTGAGTAACCAAATGATTACACCACCCCCTGCTAAAGTGTCTCTTGTAAGTTGTATCCATCCATTGTGCCCAATCTTAGTCATGACCGGCATCTTTCTTCTTGTTTATGATACTGGCTTGCTGCTGTGACAGCTTTACCAAATTCCTTTTGTTCCACCAGCCTTTGTCTTCTAGCAAGACTGACTCTTTTCCAATTCTGCAAACCTTAGTTGGAGATATAAACACTGAATCCTCCTTTCTGACTTCAATAGGTCCTTTGGTCAGAACAAAATGTCCAACCATTAAACAAGCATGCATGTGGTGACCTTTACAAAACTCCTGTTTCATTTTAGACTGTTTGTCAGATACCCTTGCAGCAACATGTTCTTTTAAGTTTGTACCTTCACTTGCTTCATTTCTGATGGCAAGTGGATCCATTAACCATGTGGGAAACAAGGCTAAATGGTCTCTTCTCCCTCTAAGCAACCAGAAGGGAGTGACCCAAGTGATACAATGTGGTGTGGTATTGTGTTCCCAAACTTTCTGTTTGAGGAATTGTTTGACATCCATACCTGCTGCAAGGGCAATTTATACACCCACCTTTATTACTTTGTTACCTCTCTCCACTAATCCATTCCAAGATGGCGAGTACAGAGAAACACATAAATGTTTGACATCATGTCTAGTTAAAAATTCATGTATTTGCTCACACACAAAATGTGAGCCATTGTCTGTGACTAAGCACCTGGATGACTCTTCTAAGGAGAATACCTGCTCCAGGAATCTTATTGCTGCCCCTGTAGAGGGAGAGTCAACAAAGGAAAAGTACAGCCATTTTGAAAAATAGTCGACCATGAGTTTACCATATCTCATGTCACCTGGTAATGAGGCATATGCTCCTGAAAAATTAAGGCCTAACTTCTCCCAAGCTGCATCGGGGTATGGAACAGGGTGTAATGATGTTTTGCTAAGCTTCTAATGCTTATCAGAGAGCAAGCACTTAGGGCATTTGCCAATTATGTGTTTCACATGTGCATTTAATGGGGACCACCAATAGTGCTGTTCAATATGCATGCATGTTTTGGTTGTACCCAAATGCGTCTGATGTGCTTTGGAAATGCTGACACTGTGCATTGTAGCTGGGAATACATACAAATCACCTCTTAAAACCAGCCCATTGACTAGCGAATGCTCACCTGAAATTTCAAATTGCCTTGCAAACACCTGACCTCAGGCCAACCTTGTACTATACATTTGCTGACTTCCCTAACATCTCGTCTTGCTGACATGCATTTAACTACTCATCTGCAGTAAGTGTAGAATCACAGTCTTGTACAGCATCAAACAAAGCAATACACTCAACTTTGTCAATGGCAAGTTCTTCATCCACTTCTGGCAGTAAGTAGCATGTGAGACGAGGCAATCTGCATGGAAAAGTTTTCCACCTGGTGCAGGACTTATGGTAAAGGTGTATTCGTGTAGTTTCAAAACCGATCTCGTCAATCTTGCAGGCACATTGCTGTGAATGTCCCCTGTAAAGATGTAAACCACAGGCCTATGTTCAGTGTGTAGTTTGAACCTTCCACCCCAGGCATACATTTTGAATTTATAGACTGCTGAAATGCACAGCAGGGCCTTGCATTCAATTGTGCTACACTGCTTTTCAAATTGTCTAAGCGACCTGAAGGCAAACGCAAGCATTTGTTCTTTGCCTCCCACTATTTGGCTCAGGACCACGCCTGTCCCTGAAGATTGACATCCACAATGATTGTAGAAGTGCAATCTTCTCAACATGCACTAAGAGCTAGTGCCTCTACAACTAAGTCTTTTATCTCAACAAAAGTGGCCTGCATTTCCTTGGGCCAAATAAATTTCTGCCTCTTCCTCAGAAGGGACCTGAGAGGCTCTACTGCTAATGTGTACTCTGACCCAAAATGCACAAAATATTCTCCAAGGTCTGAAGAGGAGCGCTAAGCTTCTCGGTCGGTGGGTGCACTCACCTCCTTGATGGCCTTTCCTGAAGAAAACTTGGGTTTTGTACCTGAATCTGAAATCATGTGTTCTAAGTACTCCAGTTCCTTTGTGGCAAATTTGCATTTATCTTTCCTGACTGTCAAACGTCTGTGCATCAATATGGATAAGACTTTCTCTAGCATGGGATTGTGTTCTTCTAGGGAATCTGTGAATAGCAGAATGTTGTTCTGGTAGGCCTCTGACCCTTTGAGGACGGTGAACAGGATATCCATGAGCTTCTGGAACATGCTGGTGGCTGATGCCAGCCCGAATGGGAGCCTCAAGTATTTGGAGACACTGAAGGGCGTGACAAACGTCGTCAGCTTCTGTGACTTCTTGTCCAGTGCTACCTGGTGGTAGACTGACCTCAATTTGATGATAGAAAACAACTTTGCCTTGCGCAAACTAGCTAAGATCTCCTGTATCTTGGGTAGGAGTTGGTATTCTATCAAGATGTTAGCATTTAAAGTTCACAAATCGGCACACAACCTGATCTCACCCGATTTTTTGTGTGCAACCACAATTAGCGCCATCCACTGGTTCTATAATATCTTGGGTGCATAAATCCTTAAGCATTTGTTTTAGTACTCTGACACTAAATGGGACTTGTCACACTTTGTGGACAAATGATTGTGCATGGGGTTTGACTCCAATATGATGAACAAAACCTTTAACAGTAACCCCTGTTCACACAATAGCCCCTTATACCTGACAAGGCTGCTTCAACCGGTTCTTCCAGACTACAAACTAGCCTCACGGCATGTTTCTTAAGACCACAGGAGTGCTTGAACCGGCCTGCGGTACAACTCCCTGCCCAAACCATCAACCTTTCCCATAAAGTAACCTAGCAAATCAATATCTTTTTCATCTAATTCTTTAGGACGTATATATGGTGGAGTGAGTGGTTTCTGTCTGCCCCACTTGTCATAACCCACTTGTCATAAAAGGTGGTGTCTCTGAGAATGGTGTTAAGTGATCCAGAGTGCACCATGACCTACAACACATTATCAGGGTGAGCCTCACAAGTGGGTCCTCTCAACGTTGTGCTAACAGCATTACATTCAATGGTGAGTACCATGTTATTTATGGAATCTGTACATGAGTTGACTTCAACATCAACATTTCTGATCCAAATAGGATTTTTGTTATTCCTACACACCACCTGAACATGTCCTAGCTTCTTGCAAGATAAACAATATTTGCCCACAGCTGGGCATCCAACTAATTCACTAAGGTGGTTCTTAGAGCTGCATCTGACACAAATTGCCAAATCTTTTTTTGTTTTTCCTTTCTATACTTGTACTTTTCCTTTGGTGTGCATTGTTCAAGCTAAATTGGCCTCTTGATTTCAAGCTGTCCCTGAAATCATATTAACTGTTGCTTTGGTATTTAAGACCTTTGATGATATTAAAGATCTCTCAATGCTTTTAGCTATGTCTAGAACCCCAGTGAGAGTGGGATTTCAGCAACTTAGTGATCATTCCTAAATCTTCTTGGAAGCCCAATTGAACACAAACTGGTCATGTATGTGGGTATCTGAAATCAGGACAAATTCACATGTACCAGCTAATATCCTGAGAGCTGACACATACTCCTCCACCCAGTCCTCAGAAAGCTTCTTGCATTTAAAAAAGTTGTGCCTTTGAAGCATCATGCTGGGCTCCTCCAAAAGTTGTTGACATAACCTTTTGATTACCTCCGCATATATATTCCAACAGTCATCACCAGACTGACCATGAGGAGTTGAAATTGGTGATAAGTTGTCAAATATTTGTTGAACAATTTGGCCAAAACTGCTGAATAACACTGCAAATTTGCATTCCGGCTGTAATTGCCTGCATTGATAGCCACCAGATGATTCTCAAACAAGAGTAACCAGTGAGTCCATTTGACGGCTGGTTTACCAGAGAATGCTAAGAAAGGAAGTGGCTGTGTAATTTGTTGCACTGTGGCCATGGTAAACAATCAAAACCAACAAGGTAATGTAGAAATGAGGATCAAAAGGTGAGTAAAATTAGCCTTCAGTGAAAGGATCAAAGCACCACACAACTTATATCAACAGGAGAAACCACTGGTAAACTGATCTGTAGCTGCTTGAAAGCAACAAGATTGCAGCATATAATTGCCTAATAATGCAGGAATAATGATGCTTGTGGATGAAGACACTGAATTGCAGCAACAGCACTGACAATATGAAAAGGAACTGGCTGCTAGGAAACTTGGATTTGCCAGCGTGGACTGCATTGATTACTTCTGAACAGCCCCAATTCAATATGGACGCTGTGTGTGATGTCACATGCAATGGCATCAGGCTGCGGGTGCAATCAGATAGAGACATGCAAGCTTGAATAATGTCTCTGACAACAGGTTACTTGAGGCTGAAAGAAAATTGGGAGCTGTTGCTAGGCAATGTCAGGTATAGAGCGGTGTGCAGGATTTACCTATGTAGGGAGAAGAAACCCCTTGGGAGCCGGACAAAGTGTGCCACTGGATCAAGCTGGTGGGTAGTAGTTGTAGAATCTGCTGTAAATGCCAGTGCCACAGCTTTTGCGACGGCCACAGCATAACACCAAAAGTGCCCAAAATCGTGGTGAGTGCTGAGGAAGCATCGGTGGGTGAAAGCCTGCTCATTGGCAATATGTGGTAGATGAGAAGCAGATGGATTTTGTTCAGTCAAATGGTTTATTGAGATTCTCAAGATCGGACATGATGAACAGCGACTAATCGGCTTGGAATCTCGCTTCAACTGACTCGGTCAGCTGGGATCCTTGCCTGCTATTCTGACTGCAAGCGTGGGGTACATTCAATAGTAAAGAAACACATGTCACAAGTTACATGGCATGGGGTGCCTCACACATAACATTGCACAATACTATATACTACGCTAAGTGTTACTGTTTGTGTTTACCAATAGAAAGTGAGAATGAGGGCACCTAAGAAACAACCTCCTGCCAAGAAAGCTTCCAAAGAGGAAAAGGAATATGTTGTGTCCACTGGCATCAAGCACTCTTCCTTTTTCCACCAAGATACACAATGCTGCGTACCTGCTGCACCCTCTCCTGGGCAGGAAGAGGTTTCAAAGATCACTCCTGGATCAGCAGTGGTACCAACCACTATCACCAAATCCAAGGCAGATGTCTTTCACTGCTGGTACTGCAGTGACATCAGACCTGACTGAGACCAGTGAGTCTGAAATCAAAATGTCCTAGCAAACCAAATCTTCGCAGGAACAAGAGTTTGCTACACTTCATCTTTCTGAAGTTGAAGCAGAGTGCTTGCTCAAGGGAAGGATGTTGTGAGTGTTCTTACATAAGATATATCATTTTTACTATTTATTCCAAGGAAAACAAAGGCTACTCACACTCCTTCTTCAAGCTTCCCTTCGGATGAAGGTGATGTGGAGCAGATCCTTGAGGCCATCATTGTTGTCAAGCATGGCACTGGGTAAGTGCTGATCACTTCTATTCAGTTTGCTCCTATACCAACATTTCTTGGTTTGGCCAGCTCTTGGTTCTGGCGTTGGGACTTCTGTGCAATTCAGCCAAAAAAGAACCACATTGCAGGCAGTGCAGATTGCCGTAAACCTTACGTTATTGCATTGATGGCCAGTTGACCCAAATGAAAACCAACATCCAAGACTTTGTTAGCAGCATCTAAAAAACATGGTTGTTACTGAGAACATGACAGGAGGTACTTATGATGAAGAAGACCTTCTCATCATAAGAAGCAGCCCTGTTTCCATGTATACTCATTACCTACAGCAAACTATGATTGGCATAGGGAAAAAGGGAATTCCACATTTACCACAACCAAGTATGCACTGTACCACTAAAACTCTGAGCTGGTAAATTTGTAAAATGGGAAACTGACTTTTTTCTCTCAATGAAGAAGAGGTGTGTCTAGAATTTGTGAAAGCTATTTGTCCAAACTATTTCAACTGTCCCTGTGCCACAGCTGTGCCATCAAATGCTAGAATTGGCTGCTGATCAAAAAGAGAGTGCTGTGCAGTCCATCCATCTCAATACAGAATTGACATCAAAATCAGCACTTGCTCTGCTAACTCTTTGCTCAATCAGTGATGCAACCTCTCGACAGTCACAGATAGCAGACCTGGTCTTTACTTGTCTCAGTCAACCCAGCTATCCCTCACTTTCCATACAGAGCAACACTATCCCTAACCTTTGGCAGACCATTTGCTTGCTTTACTCTGTTGACTGATGTAACACAACAATAAAAGCAGAGGTAATCCTCATTTGTCCCAGGTAATGGAGTTTGATCTCAACAATTACAGACAGAAGAGTGTTGCTTCACTCACCTATCCCTGAATAGGTGCATATTTGTATGTTTGATTTTCTGTATCCCTGTCTTTATACGCCTTCATTCAGGGACTCTGTAAATAACCAAAATCATAACATGTCACAGCGAGGCCTGTGACACAGAGTCTCAAGAACAAAAATACTCAAGGGAAAGTGAACAGGGACCTTTGGAGAAAGAGAGCTTGAAAGATAGCTCTGGAGGGACAGCGAAAAGAAAGAGTCTGGAAAAATTACACTATAGGATATATGGAGAAAGAATAACCATCACACTGAGGGAGTTAACAACTACAGACACAAAAACATTTATCCAAGAACACAAACAGTGCTAGACAAGAACAGATGTATTCCTAGTACAATGAGACTGGGAAACAAGAACCAGGGTGGAACATATCCATTAATATCCACATTAATGAACCCCAGATGAGAAATTGAAATCCACAAGCACAACATTAGAAAGACTCTGAACCATCTAAATGGATGCAGGCCTCACTGTGCCTACACAACACTACGATACCTGGCACCAATGAGGTTGAGGGCAATAAGCCCCAAAACCTCCCCTCCAAAGGGCAGATAAACCATGACATAATGCTAAATCACTCTTTTTGGGCTCAAGGGTAACAAGGTATGCCCTACTATGTCACACTATTGTAGGAAAAATACTCATCTTACCACTCACACCGACTCAGGTG
The DNA here is from genome assembly GCF_031143425.1 of Pleurodeles waltl. Taxonomy (NCBI): domain Eukaryota; kingdom Metazoa; phylum Chordata; class Amphibia; order Caudata; family Salamandridae; genus Pleurodeles; species Pleurodeles waltl. The sequence goes on from NC_090440.1 coordinate 1,767,655,878, forward strand.
AGGGTTATCATAAATTGAGCCCCCAGTGCAAACCTTCATCACCCCTTCCACAGAAACCCCACCATTTAAAAAAATGTGCCTGCCATGAGAACTGCAGTATTACCAGTATTAACCGGGCCCATAGTTTCTTATGGTTGAGTGCATTTTTCACAGTTCTGCTTGTAATGTGGTCTAATGTAGTAGATAATGCCCTTATAGTGATTTTCCTGACATTGTCACACTTCATCTGTGTCAGTCTGGGTGCATTCATTGCTAATTCTATCCAGTTCCTTAGTCACTTATGACATTTGTTTGGGTACTTTTAACTACAGCATATAAACAGCATTGTGGAGGATAGGGGGCTGCCTCCTACTGTTTATTTATTAATTTTAGGGATTTTATATAGCGCAGACAGGTTGTAGCCATCAGAGCAATTTACAACAAGCAGAATGTATCAATAGCAAATAGGAAACAAGTAACATTAAAAGGAGGAGAGAAGACCAGGTTAGCCTCCCAGTGAATGAGAGAGCACTTCACACATATGTTTGTAAAGGATATTAGTGACAAGCAATGTGGTACAAAATGGAAGCTTTACAAAAAGCAGAACATATCAGTAACAAATAGAAAATATGCATGCAACCTTCAAGTTGGAAAGAACAGCAGCTTGGCCTTCCAATGAGGTAAAGCGCTTCACATGTATTCACTTTAAGACATAGAAGTGATAAGCAGTTGAAACAGTACTATGAGCTATACAACAATTGTTCATGCTGGTTAAGATTGTTCTGCACTTGGCAAGAGTTTGAGAGGTAGATGTAGGTTGAGACAGGTGTCATTCAAAGAGAAGAGCTTTAAGGTCCTTTTAAAAGGTGACTTGACATATGAGCAGGTGGAGTCTCAGCGGGAGAGAATTTCACATTCTTGTGGCACTTCCAAAGAAGGATTGGCTAGTGTATCACACATGGTTGAAGGTGAGGGGTTCCATGAGGAGCACTTTAGCATTTTGTGAGTCTCAACTGGCATTTGAGATTTTCAGTTTCTCTGAGAGGTACAAGGGTAAAGAGGTGTGTGGAACTTTATGAGTGATGCAGGCAGTTTTAAATTTAGCTCTTTTTTCTGTGGGAAACCACTGAAGGGAGTGTGGGATTGGGAAAATGCAATCGCATTTCTTGTGTCCTGTCACAAAGTGGGCAGCCGCATGCAGGACTGCTCTGAGAGGACCTAGGTGAAATCTGGCAATTCTAAAAATGAGTGCAATTCCATAGTCAAGTCTGAAGAGCACAAGTGCCTGGGCAACAGATTTAAGGTTGTGTGCTGAGATTAAGTTCCAGATTCCCCAAAGAAGTCTTAGCTGGAAACTGGCACGCTTAGCCATGGGGGTGATATGTTTCTGGAGGAGCAGACATCTGTTATGGATGAATCACAGAGATTTAGCATTCTGAATGATGGAGGGGTAGCTGTTCTTATCCGGGAGGAGATCCATCCAGTCTTGGATCAGCAAGTTAGTTTTCTTTGGAAAGATAAGAAGAAATTATGGGGGTCATTCCTACCCTGGCGGTCCGAGACCGCCAGGGTAGGGGACGGAGGAAGCACTTCTTGGGCTATTCTGACCGCGGCGGTAAAGCCGCGGTCAGAAAAGGGAAGCCGCTGCCCCTGTGAATCCTCCACGGCGGCTCTGCAAGCATCGCCGCCATGGGGATTCTGACCCCCTTCCCGCCAGCCTGGTTCTGGCGGTTTTTACCGCCAGAACCTGCCTGGCGGGAACGGGTGTCGTGGGGCCCTTGGGGGCCCCTGCAGTGCCCATACCACTGGCATGGGCACTGCAGGGGCCCCCTAACAGGGCCCCACATTGATTTTCAGTGTCTGCCTGGCAGACACTGAAAATCGCGACGGGTGCAACTGCACCCGTCGCACACCAGCAACTCTGCCGGCTCCATTCGGAGCCGGCTTCCTCGTTGCTGGTGCTTTCCCGCTGGGCGGGCGGGCGGCCTTTTGGCGGTCGCCCGCCAGCCCAGCGGGAAAGACAGAATGACCGCCGCGGTCTTTTGACCGCGGTACGGTCACCTGCCGGTTGCCGCCAGGCGGGCGGCGTCCGCCGCCCGCCGCAGTAGGAATGACCGCCTATATTTTCACTGTGTTTAGTTTGAGGTGGTTGCTACCCATCCAGGTTTGAATTCTGTTCAGGAATTTGGATATAAGTGCAGTCTTCCAGGCATGAGACCCTCAAGTAGATGTGGGTGTCATTGGCGTTCAGGTGACAAGCACTCCTGAGTACCTGAGGATTGTGCAGAGCGGTTTGAGGTGAAGATTGAAAAGGGTTGGGGAGAGCATTAAACCTCGTGGTACCCCATGTTGCAGGCTAACTGGATCTGAACTGGCAGTCCCAATTTTTACAATTTGGGAGCAACTAGTTTGATAAGGTTAAGTAGGAGGTGAACTATTTTAGGACAAGACCATGAATACCCATTTGATGCTTCAGGGTGTTTAGCAGCACCTGGTGGCTGATTATCAAACATTGCAGAGGGGCCGAGAAGCGCCTTTCTAGGATGCAGAGGGCATTGTCCACAATCTGCAGCACTGCAGTCTAAGAGCTGTGGCCCTGATAGATTTGAGTTTGAAGGGAGTCAATGGTGTTATTGTCCAGGATGTGAGATGACAATTGGGAGGCTACACAGCTTTCAATTAACTTGCCTAGGATACGAAGGGTGGCAATAGGGTAAAAGTTGTTAAGGTCGTTGAGATTCTGAAATCATTTTTTTAGGAGATCATAAATTTGACCCACTTTTAGATGTTCTGGGAACAAACTCTGATTCAATAATGAGACAAGCAGGGTCATCCAAATGAGGAGAAGCAGTTTGGCTAGGACTTTACTGATGAAGTCCGGCATGGTGTCGCAAAGATGGTTGTAGGGCTTCCCCTTTGATAGAGGTCATAATAATTCTGCTTCAGAGATTGGAAATGAAGAGGATCATAGCTGTGGTGCCTTACAAGGCAGTACCTCTTCGGGCATGTCGTTGAATTTAGAAGAAAGGAAGATGTTAATGTCTTTGATTTTTTTGTCAAAGAACTCTGCAAAATGATCTCTGATGCCTCAAATGAAAGCATAGAGGAAAGGTTGTTGGCTTGATTGATTACCTCAACTAGGAACAGATTTAAGAATAGTGGCAAAGCACACAGTGCAGTGCCACTTTCCTTGTGCTCCTTATCACCCCACTACCCCCACCATGTGTGCACCATATTTAAAAACCGGCAGACCATGGTGCAGGGTAGGGGGCAATAGCATCAGAAATGTTGACGCTATTGATCTACTGTTCAGGGTTAGCACCAAAATATAACCAATGGTGTGCCTCCTTTTAACGCCTGCTCTGAACAGGTGTTAAAAATCCCCCCAAAAAATGACACAAAGAAATCTTTTATATTTCTTTGGGCCATTTTTTCACCCCCCTTGCATACACTATGCCTGGAGCAGGCATGCTGTGCCGCAAGGGATTACAAAGTGGCGCAATGCATGCATTGCGCCATTGTGTAAATAGGGGGAGGTGTTTTTTTCATAATATTGCCACATTAGCATTAAAAAATGACCCTAATGTGGCGATAATATGTTGTAAGGGGCTCTTAAATCTGCCCCCTAATTCGGTCTAATCTTGGCTGTATTCAGGAAGGATTTGTGATGCCTTAGCTTTAGAGATGTGGCATTTGTATTTATGTCTCACAGTACAAACCTTTGTTAAATTTAATGGTGAGGTGGCTTGTGACCAGTGTTTCTCCAATTTTCTGATGTTTTTCCTTTCTTCGTAGAGGGCTGTAGAGTACCAGGGGCAAGAGGGTTTGGGCCTACAATATCTGCTCTTGATGGGTTCAAATTCCTCAATCAAGGAGTCCATGCAGGACTTGAAATTGTAATGGCCTTGCTGATGTCGAGTTGAGGTACTACTGAAGTGGAGTTTGATAGGGCTAGGTTGGCCATGGCTTTCTTATTGATGTTACTGGTATCTCTGAACCAGATTGTTGTAGTTCTTCTGCTGACCAAGCATTTTCTTGCTTGAGAAAGTTACTGTGAAGGGAATCTGCGGGTGATCACCCAGGATGGGGTCATTAGTCAAAAGGAGAGGTGATCTGGAGATAATCAGAGCGAAAATGGCATCTTTGCAGTGTGTTGGTTTCTGGCCGACTGGTAGAGGTCATTGTCTTTAAGAAACGTTGCAAAGTGGTCCAGTGGTTTATTTCCTTTAGAACCCCATTGGAGGTTTAGGTCACGAAAGATAATGTTGTCAAATTGGATTAATTGTGCTGTAAAGAATTCCAGAGACTCTTTGATGAAGGTGTTGGTTTGACCAGGAGGGTGGTAGAAGACATTCAATCCGAGATTAGAGGACGCTTGTGAAATTAATTCCAGTGTTAAAACTTGAAGGATTAAAAGGTAGTGTTGATAAGTAGCTGCAGCTAAGAGAGTTTCTATATATGACAGCTAGACCTCCTCCTTCTTTACCTTCCCAGTCGCTTCTCAGAGTGGAGTGGGGGGCAGTAAGAGCAGAAGAACTCTTCTTGTGGTATCATTCAACCAGGGTTCGGTGAGGATCAGGATTTTCGAATGCAGAGTGACAGTTTTGCAGCATGCAAGTAAGGGAGAAATTGGCGGGCTTGAGTGTGGTTAGCCCGAAGGGAAGGGTGGTGATATGGATCAGCCTAGAACATAAGGTGAGATTTTGGGTGAGGATGGGGAATGGGTTGTGCTTCAGGTTTATGATAACATTGGAGATAGGGAGGCCATTTTGTGGTTGGCTGGGGAAATTTATGTTGGCGAAAGCGGTATGATCATAGCTTTTTACAAGGTTTTGTGTTTTGTACTCTTTCAGCGAGGAGTATGCCCATTTAAGAACAATTATCCATAGGGATCATGATAGGCAAGGAGCCGGGTGAGGTGGATTGCACATATGAAATGTAATTGAGTTGCTCAAGCAAGAAAAGGCCTGGGTAGGGATGTCTATTTTCTTTGTGGGATAAAATATAGAGTACAGGGGTGCAGAGAGAGAGGGGCCAGTGGTGTACAGGGTAGAGTTGAAGATTATGATAGTTGGATCCGTGTCGGATGAAGTGGACAGAAATGGAAAGTTAAGGAAAAAAGGTTTCAAAAGGTGATTGTTCCTGTTGGATGAGATTGTGAGGGGAATGGGTTAATGGTCTAGGGAGTTATTAGCAAGAGAACTATAGGAGGTGTGGAGAGAAAGTTGAAGGAGGGAGGGTGGTTTTTATGTGATGAGTGGGAGGGTGTGTGGACTGTAGTCAAAAGTACAGGGTTTGGGGATAGGTATCTGGAACCTGCTGGAGTGTTCGGTAGATGGATTATTTAAGTTGGAGAATAGGAGGGTGAATGTGGATAAGAGGATTCGTGGAGGTGTTAGAGTTGGATGAAGATGTGAGAAGTGGAGAAGAGGTGTGAAATGTAGAATGTTGGGGCAAGATGAGCACGGAGGAGTAGGGTGAGAAGGTGAGTGACCAGAAGGGCTGGCAATGGATAAAGGTGTGTTGAGTGAAGGAGAAATCAGAGGTTTGAAGTGTTGAATGTTTGGAGAAGATGAGGGAGGGGCAGTAGAATGAGAGGATAAGCATCCAAAGGGTTGGGGTGGAAATTAGTTGTGAAGAGTTTGAGAGCAGGAAAGATATTGTCAATGAAAGTTAATCTCTCATCGTTCACTTTGGACATAATTGTCCTATTGTCAAAGATGGAAATTGTGAGGTTACCGGGTTGGCTTAAAGGGGAGGGAATTTGAATTTTTTGTTCAAATGGGATTTGTGACAGTGAGATGGTACAAAACATATTTTGTAGTGAAATGTACAATGAGTTGATGTGTGTGAATAGGAGAAGGTCAGTTTAAGGGCCCCTTTCCACATGCAGTTGTATTGGTCTGCAAAAAGGCATTCTGTGAAATCTCTCAATATTTTGTGTTTCAAACTTTTCTTTGAATGTTTAGAGAAGTTAAGAGGATATGTAACTTTAAAAGCATAGACACCTGATTCAGAAAACTGGCTCAAGAGAGATGTTGTGTGGGTAAGTGACATTGCCATGTTAATGTAGATGTGGATCGTACTGCAGAGCCACGATCCTGTGTGTCATGAGGGCCAGAGTAGCTGAGAAGTTTTGGCTCTCCATCAGTGTCTTGCGAGAAGAATTCAGGAAACCTGAGACCCAATAAGAGGATTCGGATATCTGTAGGTCGGGCTCGCTCCAGTGTAATAATTCCCTCACTCTATCACAGTCACCAAAAAGGGCCGGGACCCCTTTAATGCATTTCCTTTTGCCTGCCCTCACGAGTGTTACTAACTCCATGTTCTTTACAGATTGGTGCCTCTTGGAGACCAGCTGCCCCAATACATGTGTGATGAAGATTAGTAGAAGGCCGGCTGAGATCATATGTGTGTGTAGGATGTCATATTAGGATGTGGTATTGTGAGACTGTATACTGCCAGAGCATGGTCTTGGTCATACAATTGTTAGTGTCTCAAAATATTCTCACTCAGCAATTTTTCCTAGACCACTTAGAGGTGATGTTATATCTCATGAATCATTGGAGAACAGGAGACCCAACATGGTGGTGCCTTGTGGAGACAATGACATCAACCTTGGGTGTCAATCCCAAGTCAAATTGGGTGCTATAGTGGATATGGTACAGGAGAGGGTCAGGGAGACCAAGCGGCAAGACTAGAAAAGTTACTATATTAATTTAGCGGGCGCTTCCACCCATCAAAGTCACCATCACCATTATCAGGACGCTCACTTGGGATGCTGCAAGTGTGCTCCTGTGTCAAGGTAAACAAGATATAAACACATTTGAGTAGAAGACCGGGAATGTCAGTGCCTTCTAAAATGCAGGATTCAAAATCTAGGCGTATAAAACATCATAAATGATGCTCGGCTGAGAACAGATTTTTTTTATACACTTTAGGTATGTCCCTCTCATGTATAACTAATCTGGATTGTTCCCTTTTCTCATTGCCTCTACGCTGTAGATGGCTCTTTTGCTAAGGCATATCAATGACATTATATTGTGTGACGCCTTTGGGAAAGAAAGAACTGTAGTTTTTACATATTGTTTTACTTGCACAACTGGTTCACTTAGATTGTCATTAGGAAAATCACCTCCAGCACATGTATGTCTTTTAAAACACAATGCAGATAAGTTCTCATCTCATAGTGTTAGTTACATCTGAATTTTCCTAGATAAGCACCATTTGAATGAGGAGCAAATGCACTGTGGACATCAGTCTTCTTAGGAGTAGTACGTTTTTCAAACTCACTAGTTTCCTTTGTGCTGGCGAGGGCCTTCAAATCTAAAAAATAATCTTCTTAGTGAGGCACTCTCACTACACACAGGTGGTTCTTTCAAAGTCTCTTCTCTTTTTACATTGTTTCTTTAGGGTCGAGTGCGCGCAAGTGCTCTGGACCATGTTGCAATCTCTATGAGGGCTTTTAACCAGGCCCATGTCACGTGCATCACTTTCATTAGTTTGTGGGCTTACCTTCTGAAAATCAATTGATTCCATTTGTGAAAGTCCTGCATACGTCAGGCCTTTTCCTGTGTTTAGCCCTCCTTGAGTTCACCAGTAAACTACTGAAAACATACGAGGCTCTGTGTTTTCAGCTGGTTTCTGGACTACTGTATCTTTTCATTTCCTGTGCAGCGCAATCTCACTAGGCAGAAGTCGTGCTCTTTGTATGACATCAACCCTGTTACATGGATAATTGAATGTTTGCCAGTAACATGGACAATTGCACTTTTGCCGATAAGTTTCACTCCGAGCGAACTTCTGTTTCCTTTTCTGTGTCTCCTTCACATTCATGGTGACCATTGGCTCGCATAAGTGAAACTGTTTTACTTTTCATTATTAGTTTACGTGGCAAGAAAAGTCTGGTTACGAGTTTACAACGCTAAAAGCTGTAATACGATCAAACGCAAGACCTGTTGCATTGCAAATGCTTGTTAGATCTCCTAGCGACAATATGCCTTTGGCAGGAGTTGCACTTTTTAAAGTATTGTTTACCTCAGTATGCAGCTGAACCAGTTTTACACAGAATGGTCATTCCTCGTGAAGATAGAAGTGGCATATCCGATATGTGATTTTCTTTGACATGTCTGGCTGTGTCCATATATGAATTTCTTTGTTTTGATTTTCTGCATCACGTGTATGTGACTCCGAGGCAGCTGAACATGATGGACCCCTCAAGGGGAGCTTGCTGTGTGCATTGAGGGGAATGGGGGGCCTCGTTTGTTCCTCTGGTGTGGACCTGTACAGGGGTTCACAGCATCTGGACGGAAGTATTACCTATTATAGTTCGGGTAATGGAGATGGAGGTCCCTGTCACTCCACTGGAGTGGTGACAAAGCCCAGAGGGCATAAGATCCACTACAGGGTCACTCATCTTGCTCTTCTGTTTGTGAAACGGAGAGTAACAATCGCACCGATGAGCGATAGACTACCACAGTTGAATCTATGGCTGAGGGATATGGCTGAGTGGGGGGCGGTTGAGGAGACCCATATGCGTCTCACCTGCTCTGATGAGAAGGAGGAGGAAGATATCAGGGGTGGGGCCTAGAAGTCAACAACTTCAACTGATGTTGATGCTGGCATTACTGATGGGTTGTATACCGAGTAACAATGGTCTTGTGTGAGCCCTATAGGGATTATAACTTTTGAGATAGCCAAGTGGGGTATTAACGGCATTCTAAAATGTTTAACCATTGTGGATGTGTCTTGGACTCACCATTTCGCCAGGCTATGTAAATGTTAATTTTTGTGCCTCATAAGACCTCCCGACTATTGGCTTCACTCCTTAAATGTGACAGGGTCCATTTATTTCAGGGCAATATCACCACATTGAAATGTAACCTGCCCTTTGGGATAGCACTGCTGGGTTTTATTCTTTGGTCTGTTTTGTGAAAAAACGTAATAAAGAAAGTTTTAAAACAAAAATAACAGCTGCTATAAACCGGCCTTAGAAAATCCCAAGTAATCTATAAGGCTCAAGTTTGCATGATTTTATTAACTCTTTTACTATTGCAAAGCTGATAACATGGATTGCAAAGCGTATTAATTTACATTTAATGAGTACCAAATAATTCAGTTTATATTATGTGCTATACAAGTAATAATTTAAGCTGCATTGCATTTGACCTGCAACTGTTCCCCACCTCAGAAAACACTTGAGCACAAAAGGAATTAGATTTCCCCACCAAATAAGCTGTTTTACAGCTGACCACAGAAGAAAGGAAAATGGACTCTGTGTAGTTGTCCTTGGAGGGCACAATATTATGTCAAGGTATCACTGCCTGTGTCAGCGTGGGGTGATATAGAGAGAACAGCAGGGATCTTGTCCAGCTCCAGAACTGCTGTCAGAACATCAATCCAGAACTGTTGAACATAGTGCGATGCTAGGCTCTATGAGCAATGGTATTTTAGACTGAAATATATTTGCTGAAGGAAGTTGGCTCTGTATATACTATCTCAAAGTAAGAGATAGCGTGCACAGAGTCCAAGGGTTCCCCTTAGAGGTACGATAGTGGCAAAATTAGATAATTGTAATGCTCTATTTTGTGGTAGTGTGGTCAAGCAGTAGGCTTATCAGAGGGTAGTGTTAAGCATTTGTTGTACCCACACATGCAATAAATGAGGAACACACACATTTTATATAGAAAAATATATTTTCTTAATTTATTTTAGAACCACAAGATTCAAGATTTGAAGTAAATACATAAAATGCAAGGTACTCCACACAGGTAAGTAAAGAACTTTGAATTAGAGCAGTAACATACACAGTTTTAGGTAAAATGACAATAAGCTATTTTAAAAGTGGACACAGTGCAAAAATCAACAGTTCCTGGGGGAGGTAAGTATTGGTTCGTTTTTCAGGTAAGTAAGACACTTACAAGTTCAAGTTCCTGGGCATAGGCAGCACACCGTTGGGAGTTCAAGGCAACCCCAAAGTCACTGCACCAGCACAGGGCCGGTCAGGTGCAGAGGTCAAAGGAGGGCCCAAAACACATTGGCACCTATGAAGAACAGTGGTGCGCCGGTTCCTGTCTGCCAACAGGTAAGCACCTGCGTCTTCAGAGGGCAGACCAGGGGGTTTTGTAAGCACTGGGGGAGCCCCAAGTAGGCACACAAAACACACCCTCAGCGGCACAGGGGCGGCCAGATGCAGTGTGCTTAGAAGGCGTCGGGTTTTCAATAGGAGTCAATAGAGGGACCCGGAAGTCACTCTAGCGGTGCAGGCAGGGCACAGGGGGGCTTCACGGGCCAGCCACCGACTGGGCTAGGTAGAGGATCGCCTGGTGGTCACTCCTGCACTGGAGTTCGGTTCCTTATGGTCCTGGGGGCTGCGGGTGCAATGCTTGGTCCAGGCGTCGGGTTCTCTGTTCCAGGCAGTCACGGTCAGGGGGAGCTTCTGGATCCTCTCTGCATGCATCGCTGTGGGGCTCCACGGTGGTTGTCTCAGGTTACTCATAAGGTCGCAGTCGCCTGGGAGTCATACCTGCAGTGTTGGTTCTCTGGAGCTCGAGCCGGGGGCGTCGGGTGCAGAGTGTGAAGTCTTTGAAAGTAGCAAGAAAGTTGCAAAGTTGTTTCTGTTTATGAACAGTGCCTCTGTTCTCTGGAGTTTCTTGGTCCTTCGGATTCAGGGCAGTCCTCTGAGGCTTCAGAGGTCACTGGTCCCTGTCGGATGCGTCGCTGTGCAGGTTCTTTGAGTCTGGAGACAGGCCGGTAGTGCTGGGGCCAAGACAATTGTCGTCTCCGTCGTCTCTGCATGGCTTTCAGGTCAGCAGTCCTTCTTCTTTGTGTAAGTTGCAGGAATCTGATTTCCTGGGTTCTGAGTCACCCATAAATACTAGATTTAGGGGTGTGTTTAGGTCAGGAGGGCAGTAGCCAACGGCTACTGCCCCGGAGGGTGGCTACACCCTCTTTGTGCCTCATCCCTGAGGGGAGGGTGGCACATCCCTAATCCTATTGGGGGAATCCTCCAATCTCAAGATGGAGGATTTTCTAAAGGCAGGGGTCACCTCAGCTCAGGGCACCTTAGGGGCAGTACTGACTGGTGGGTGACTCCTCCTTGTTTTTATAAATATCTCCTCCAGCCTTGCCTCCAAAAGTGGGGGCAATGGCCAGAGGGGCGGGCATCTCCGCTAGCTGGGATGCCCAGGGGTGCTGTAACAAAAGGCATGAGCCTTTGAGGCTCACCGCCAGGTGTTACAGTTCCTGCAGGGAGAGGTGAAAAGCACCTCCACCCAGTGCAGGCTGGCACAGACCAGTCAGTCCTGCATTGAAGGATTGGGTAAAATACAGGGGGCATCTTCTAAGATGCCCTCTGTGTGCATTTCGTAATACATCCAACACTGGCAACAGTGTGGGTTTATTATTCTGAGAAGTTTAATACCAAACTTCCCAGTATTCAGTGTAGCCATTATGGAGCTGTGGAGTTCGTTTTTGACAAACTCCCAGACCATATACTTAATATGGCCACTCTGTACTTACAATGTCTAAGAATGGACTTAGACACTGTAGGGGCATATTGCTCATGCAGTTATGCCCTCACCTGTGGTATAGTGCACCCTACCTTAGGGCTGTAAGGACTGCTAGAGGGGTGACTTACCTATGCCACAGGCAGTATTTTGTGTGCATGGCACCCTGAGGGGGATGCCATGTCGACTTTGCTTTTTTCTCCCCACCAACACACACAATTTGCAATGGCAGTGTGCCTGTGTTAGGTGAGGGGTCCCTTAGGGTGGCACAGCACATGCTGCAGCCTTGGGGACCTTCCCTGGTCACAGGGCCCTTGGTATCACAGGTACCTTCTACAAGGAACTTGTCTGTGAGCCAGGGGTGTGCCAATTGTAGAAACAATGGTACATTTTTAGTGAAAGAACACTGGTGCTGGGGCCTGGTTAGCAGGGTACCAGCACACTTCGCAGTCAAGTCAGCATGAATACCAGGCAAAAAGTGGGGGGGTAACTGCAACAGTGAGCCATTTTGCTAAATTTGCTTACTGCTCATGCCTCAAACTCTGCGCATCCTCGCCCCAAATAAAAAAGTGCAACAGTGTTTCAACCTAAGCTCATGGAGTAGAGTCTTGAATGCAGAAGATATACATTAATGTATGGTTTTAGGTATCCTAGGGTCAACATTCATCATTAAAAGCCTGAAACATCCTGCAATGCATTCTTTAAGTAATGCTGAAGTTTAACAACAGTTACTGGCCTAATATGTTGACAGATGCACACTTTGCATAGTAGTCTTTTGGGGCGAACCTTGAAAGCCTTCTATCAAGCATATTTTATATCCCAATAAGATTCCAACAATGCTCTAGCATAATGTGCTTACAAATGTACCATTTTCAACTATATTTCCCCTAGTTTCAGGTCAGTTCTACCAGCTGCCAGGGCCAACCCCTCCGGAAGGGAACCAGCAATTGCTAAACAGTTTTACCCTCCTCACAAGGTTACCAACGTCTCCATGTCGGCAAACACATAGGCCCTCATTACAACCTTGGCGGGCGGCAAGGTTGGACCGCCGGGCGGCCGCCAATGCAGCTGCACTCCCGCCGCAGCCATTATGAGATCCCCGCTGGGCCGGCGGGTGGAAAACTGGTTTCCGCCCGCAGTCCCAGCGGGAATCTCGGCTGCAACACAGGAACCGGCTCCAAATGGAGCCGGCGGTGTTGCGACTGTGCGACGGGTGCAGTTGCTCCTGTCGCGCTAGCCCCGTGACTCCCCTTTCCACCAGCCTTTTCATGGCGGTTCTTACTGCCATGAAAAGGCTGGCAGAAGGGGGACTCGTAATCCCCTGGGCAGCGCTGCAAGCAGCGCTGCCCTGGAGGATTACTTCCGGCGGGACAAAAGTGGCGGAAAACCGCCGGTCCCGGCGGTGCGACTGCGCGCTTCCGCCGCGGTCGTTATCCCCCATGGAAGCACCACCACTCTGTTGGCGGTGCTTCCTCCAAAACAGCCCTGGCGGACAAAGACTGCCAGGGTTGTAATGACCCCAATAGTGTTCTAGTGCCGGTTTTTCTGTTTATGAGCCCCTTACATTTTGGGAGTTGTGATGCTGATCCATCTCAGTTGATCCATTTGCATTAAGACAAGCCCAGGATTGGAACAATGTAGCCTTGGTGACATGGGGTCACCTAGTAATATTGCACTGATCAGAAATTCCATGCTGTACTAGATTCCTCTTACCACTTACTCACCTTTCCTTTCCTCCTCAGTAAACGTAACTCACTTGTTGGTTAAATAATACCTAATCTGATGTTTACATACTTTTCTTAAACCTTCGTTTTCGTCTGTGTGCTTTTTTGTATATGCTGAATTAAATAAATATCTATCGACTTTCAAATAATAAACATACAGTTGCATTTAATGAAATCGCACACAATGGTCAAGGTTATTAAAAACTTAGAAAAATAGGGAAGCAACTGTGAGCCTATTGGCTGTGGGATCCACTATTTCCAATGGTATCAAACTGCACTCAGTCAACTTAAAGGAAATCATGTTTTTAATGTCTACTCTTTGACTGACTGCATCTCTTGTTGACCTTGTTCAGCCCAGGATCATTAAACAGTTTTCATTCTTATATGCAACATTCATTCACTGTCTACGGTACCTGTGCTCCCTAAGGGAAGAATTGGTGAACTTTTGTCAAAGAAACCCAACCTGCCTCCCACAGGAAAGCGTTTGCCCCATCATCAGATTGCCAGTGTGGGAAAAGATCTTGGAGAATAATGTGGTACAACAAGTTCAATCCTTCATTGATTACAATTAGATTTTGTGTCCAATTCCATTGGAATTCAGGCCATTGCATTTTATGGAATCTGCTGTGCTCGGTTATAACAATGACAACTTCACTTTCAGGGATCAGGGTAAGGGTGCTTCATCTCCCTGAGGCATTTGATACGTTGGGCCATACCATTATTATAGAACTGCTATGTGCGGCAAAGGCGCTGCTTGCCACAGTGTTATGGTTCAACTCCTTTCTGTCACAGAGAACCCAACAGGGTATGCCCACTTTTGTCTAAATGTAGCCTTACGAAATATGGAGTATTGTTAGGTCTCCTCTCTTGACAGCATTGTTTAACCTCTATTTAGCTCCCCTATTATAGAAGGCACCTGAACTTCCAGTTTGTTTAACATTTTATGCTGTGGTCACTCTGGTGTATATCAGACTCTGCCTCGTGATCTATCTGGGGCAGGACCTTTGCTTTGACTCGATCAGTGCTAATTTTCTTCATCTAAAACAATCAAAACCAAAGTCATTATATTTGGGAATAAGGTGAGATTGCTTACACTTACATATGGTATTCCTATGGTTTTTGGTCTCTCAATTAAACTCTTTACTACAGTAAAAAAAAAATGTTTATACCAGTGACTTCTCAGGTCGCGAGTTTAACTCAGTAGTGGATAGTTTTTTTCTGAATAAAAACGTATTTTTGTATCTTTTTTCTGCAATGAACCATGTTTGGATAATGGGTTTGGCTGTTAATGCCTGTCTTAGTTACTTTAATGGTGTATACGTGACGTCCCCGAAAAATTGTCTGGACAGATAGAGTTCAGTACGATGTCATGGTGACTCTTGTTGATTTTTTATCAAAGGGACCGGGTGCCACATCAGCCCGCAGACCACTTCACTGGTTGTTAGAGGGTGAAATGATCAAGTTTAAGATCATTTGGCCACAGACAGGGAGAGAGCGAGCGCACCAGACTCAGACGCGCTGTGAGGCTCCGAAACGGCTTGCTGAGCGGAATGCGGAAATGATTCTCCAGGGCTCCGATATCTGAAGCAGTATCCAGGTGGTTGCTAAGACGCCGGCTCAGATGCACTGTGAGCGGCCTCCAAGATGCGGTATGCGGAAGCTCAAACTGAAGCTGAGGAGGTCTCCAGGCTGTATCTAGGACGCCGTATCTATGGATCTATGAGGATGTGCCAAACAGCGGTCAAAACAGCGGTCTTCAGGGACGCGTAACCAGGCAGGTATTTCACAGATTGACTGCAGATTGACAGAGCAGGATATCGGCAAGTGAGACACCAGGATTTTCACATCGTAGGGGAAGGGGGGGAGGGGGGTGGCTGTGAACACTACATTTTTCAATTATCGACCTCTGCTGGTCAGGAAGCTGTCGGCCTCGCCCGGCCCAGTACACAGAGGTAGGGGCTTTTTCGGGGAGCAGCTCCAGGAGAGAGAATAGGGGAAAGATTGAACTGAAACTGAACTGAATTGGAAAAAGACTGCTACACACCCTTTTTTTTTCTCTCTCTCTTCTTTCAAATTCTTTTTTTTTTTGAGGGAGCCTGTACATTGCCGCCCCAGTCGGATAGGGGCTAGGGGGATTGTATTTGAAGTATTGGAAGAGTTAAAAAAAATTGGTCAATTAATTTTTGCCCCTGTGCATCCTGTGAGCTCTGCTATATCCTGATATAATTCAATTTAATCACACCTGAGGGGGGCAGTACAGGAAGCCCCCTTTTCTTCTTCTCTCTCTCATCGTTACACGGCTGCTCAGTGATTTCAGGGAAGATGCGGCGCTCTCCACATTATGCATTGGGTGCAGGTCGCCCTGCCGCCAGAGTTCCTAGAGCAACAAGCACTGCCAAACAGAAAAGCCCTGTACCTTCAGATAATCATTTGCACAAGGCTCCAGCTTCCGTACCTCTCCTTCCTTCTGCCATATATTCAGTCTCTAACCCTACTTCGCCCCTACCTCTTAATCTACCACCCTCCGGGACTAACTTGTCAAGCCCCCCCTCAGCTCGGACTGCCTATCTGACGAGTCTAGGGCTCTGCCAGCCAACCTGGACCCTAGCCCGCGGTCATTCAAAGGCTCTCCATTGCCTACTCAGTCGACCCCCAGCTGGAACTCTGAGACCTCTTGCGAGCAGGTGACAGATTTGGACTCTGTGCCCAGACCCCTCTATCTCTTGTTTGGGGGAGGGAAAAGCCACAAGGAGGGTACCTCTGCACCATCTAGTAGTTGCACTCCTGCCCCTCAGGTAGACAGCTCTACCTCTCTATCAGTGCACGAGTTAATCAGCAAGAGTGGGATAGACACAGCAGTGGGATCTTCTCTTCATGCTGCTTTTCCTGCTGTGCCTTCCGGATTTAATGGCCAAAATGGGGGTCCTTCTCAGGAGCCGAAAGATACGGCAACCACTAACGCTTCCCCGGAAAACTTACTTCTGCAGATACTAAGCGAGTTAAAAATGCTGAAAGTTTCCCAGGACGATGCAAATCAGAGAACAGAATCACAAATGAACTTGATCTGTAGTAATGTCCAGCAACTTAACTCACGAATTACGGATATTGAGCAACGAGTTTCTGACCTTGAATACATCCGGGTGACTGTAGAACCATCTCTGGCAAAATGTCAAGCTGATTTGTTAGATCTACAGATTCGACTCGACGATGCTGAAAATCGATCACTTAGATCCAATCTGCGATTCACGGGAGTCCCTGAAGGACGTGAAAATGGCCAGACAGTCATAGATTTGGTAACTGATCTTATTAAAAGTCATGTTTTGGTAGGACTAATGGACAAGCATCCAGATCTCACCATTATGTGGGCCCATCGGGTAACCGCAGTCCAGCCGTCAAACCCTAAATATCCTCGCACTATTTTAGTGAACTTTGGTGACTTCCGTATTAAGGATCAGATTTTACAGAAAGCAATTAAGACTAAAACCTTCCAGATTTCCGGCGACTATGTGTTCAAGATTTTTTCAGACATGTCGGTGGTGGCTGCGCATCGGAGAAGAGAACTGAAAGGGGTGATTCTGGCGTTTCAAAAAGCAGGAGCTCAGGCTGGACTTGTGCAACAATCTAAACTTAAAGTTTTTTTTCAGGGTCGCTCGAATTTTATTCATACAGTTGATGCTGCTAAGTCCTTGCTTCATGTAATCCAGAACTCTGAGCACCTAGGACGAGTAAGGAGTGGTGAGGCCAGGACCGGGGCGGAAAAAACATAATAAGATAATAAGAAACTATCAGGGTGACATATTGGACTAATGATATTCTAAGAAAATACAGACCCTTTTTTTTTGTCCACAGAGCATGCTCAGGCTATTCTATGTGCTGCCTCTCTAGTCTATGGCTTAAGGTGCTATGACAAGGCACCATGCTAGGGAAAGATGCGGGCAAGGGGTGGGGAGGGGTGTGGCTGTGGGTTGTCTGGGCGGGAGGGCTCCAGGTGTGGGCCACTGAGGGTGAGGGATGGGGGGGCAAGGAAGGGGGGAGGTTGTGGGGGGAGAGGTATGGACACCAGGATCCGGCTTTGTCACTTTGGAGTACTATTATGTCTTGGATAGTGTATTTTGCTCCAGATTGGGGGAGACCATAGGCAGAGTAACTCTAGGTATAAATCAATGATAAAATCTTTTCTTCCATTAAGAATACTTCCTGGAATGTTAATGGACTAAATAACCGTAGGAAAAGATCCGCTATCGAGGAAAGGGTATCTGCTTTTAGTCCCTCAGTTATGCTTCTTCAGGAGACTCATATTCCGGTTAATAAAGTCCCGGATTTTTGCATGTTAAAAAAAATGGCTGATTTTAAAGTAGTTGCTGCGGCTTCAGCAGCTCATAGAGGTGTGGCAGTCTTTTTAGCCAGAGCCCTCAATGCACAACCATTGGATCTTTTTTCTGACCCTGATGGGCTTTGGTGCTGGGTTCAGTGTTTTATCGCCAAGGAGAGATTCATTTTTGTTAGTTTTTATGGTCCTCTGATAGATGACCCAACCCCTTATATAAGCCTGTTTCACTCCCTCTTGCAATTGACAGGTAAAATTATTATTGGAGGGGATTTCCATTTCCTTCAGGACCCAGTTTTAGATACTACAGTAAGAGGTAAGAGACAGCACAAATCTAAAGTTGCAAAAATCTTCAGAGATTTCGCTAAGGTTTTGGCGCTGTCCGATCCTTGGAGAACGAACACCCCGATGCGAGGGAATATAATTGTTTTTCCACTCGGTTTAAAAGCTCCTCATGCATAGATTTTTTCCTGATATCAGACACATTGTGCTATAGATCTCAGTCGGTTCAGCACTCTGGTCTTTCAGACCATGCCTCTTTGCTGCTGGAAGTGTCTCTCTCCTGCACAGCTTACACAACTCAGACCAAAAGGTGGGTTTTCAACCTTCGGCTCCTTCTAGACGAAGGGTGGATACAGGCTTCTCAGGACAAAATAAAGGATTTTTTCAAACGCAATCAGGGATCCTCAACTCCAGCGGTAGTCTGGGATTCATTAAAGGCTTTTTTTAGGGGCTGGGTAATCACCAAAGAGGCAGCGGATAAACGGCTCTTGAGACAACAAATTGCTGTATTGGAAGATGTAGTTCCAAAGTGTTTAATTGCCTATATACATGCCCCTTCGAACATTAATAGGCAGGCCTTCGAAGCTGCCAAGAAAGCGTTGGCTGATTTTTTTTTTAAGAAGGTGGATATAGAATATCAGATCTATAAACAAAAGGCGCACGAAGAGAGCAACTTTACAGGAAACTTTTTGGCATGGCAAGCTCGAGATCATATTGCTGATAATGTCATACACGCTCTAAGATGTCCGGTCACTGGGGCTAGATGTACTGACCCCGGAGATCTTGACAAAATTATGCTGGAACATTATAGACAAATTTATAGTTATGTCCTAGTTATAGATCCTGGGACTATTGAAAAGTTCTTGAGGGACCTGGATATTCCCTGCCTCTCAGAGGAAGACTCCGTGGCACTATCACAGCTATTCACGAAGCCAGAACTTCTAGACGTTATTAAGAACCTTCCCAAGGGGAAAGCCTGTGGACCGGATGGCTTCCCTGCTGAGTTCTATAAGACTTTCATAAATGCATTCGCAGAGGATTTTTTGGCTTTAATCAATGGTCTGCTGCGGGGCGAGTTCATTCCTAAGACCTGGCATTCAGGAAATGTGGTCAGCTTTCCTAAGAAAAATAAGGACAGGGAGGATCCAAATGCATATCGTCCAATTTCGCTGTTAAACTCAGATTATAAAATAATCACAAAACTATTGGCCAATAGGCTTAATAGGGTAGTTAATAAACTGGTACATCCCGATCAAAACGGGTTTATAGCTGCCCGACAACTGGCTACGAACACACATTATTTAGCTGAGGCTTTTGATTATTTTGTTACTAATAAAGTCCCTGCCATTATTATTTTGCTGGATGCGGAAAAAGTATTTGACTTGGTTGTTTGGGACACGCTTTTCTCAGTCTTGTCTAGCTACAAGGTACCTTCTCAGGTTTCTGCACTAATTCAAAGGTTGTACTCAAACTCAGAGGCCAATATCATTATAAATTTGAGGTCTGTCGGACAACTTCAAATACAACGAGGGACTAGACAGGGATGTCCTTTATCCCCCATTTTATTTGCCCTTTTTATTGAGCCTCACGCTATTAAAATCAGACATCATATTCAGATCCAACCTCCGTTAAAGTCAATGAGTAAGATTAAACTTTACGCAGATGATATCATTTTGTTTTTAGATACAGAACGTTCTTCTCAGGAAGCGGTCTTTAATCTGTTTAATGAATTTGAGCAAATTGGTGGTTACAAGATCAACATGAGTAAGACTGATATTATTCTCTGTGGCACTTTTCCTATCTATCTTCTTCCTGAATTACAAAGCTGTGTAAATGCCAATCCAAAGAGATACTTAGGGATTTATTTTTCGGCCAATATAGGAGATCTTTACGATTTAAATTTTGCTTCCTTACTTCAGAAAACTCAGGCTCTGCTGGCTCGTTGGGGGTCTCTACCCCACTCTATATTAGGCGGAATTGTGTTAATTAAAATGTCAATTTTACCACTTTTCAATTTTTTGTTTGCAGCTATTCCGTGCGTTCTAACACAAACTTTTTTTAGAAAACTGGAGTCCCTATTTTGCCCAGTTATTTGGCAAAACTGAAAGGCCCGCGCTGCTTTAAGTATACTGTATGCCGATAAAGAAAAAGGGGGATTGGCTTGCCAAATTTCAAAGATTATTATTATGCATGTTTTGCGCATTATCATGCCAGCTTTAATATAGATCATTTGGCTGGTTTCAGGTTTTTCATTGATTTTCGGGTATTAATATGTAGGGAGCATAATATCCGGAACCCTGCACTCTTGGCGAAATCAACTAAAAAAGTTTGTTATAAGGCTTTTAAATGTTTTTTTAAGAGAAGATCAGACTTCTTTCAAAAATACTCAATTCCTTTTTTACATTTTAACACTCCACTTTCACAGATTTTTTTGCACTCTGGTGCTCAACTTAATGAAGATTTAGTAAAGAGGTGGGAGCTCGCTGGATTCAGTGAGATCGGAGATTTTCGGGCTAAGGATAATTGGGAAACTCCATTAAATATTCTGATTACTGTTAAAAATGATTTTTTGTTGGCTGGATCTTATAACATTTTGTTACATGCTCTTAGGGATTTAGATGTCAATTCTTTCGTCAACGTCCAGTCATTGGTAACAGAATTGGTGACCCTCCTGGGATAAGGACTGCAGGGTCGTGGAGAAGTCTCCTGGCAAAAGGCCCAAAGTAGATCTTGGGGCAAAAGCCCAGACGAAATGGGCCCACCAGGAGTGCCTGGAAGTTTAAAGTGATTACTGGGAGACTATTAATCGTCTGAATTTCTCCGTGCTCTGAGGGGCTAACTGGCACAGAATGATATTTTTCAGTAAATGGTTATTGTATCGAACCCCGCAGGCCCTATCTCGCATGGGGACTGGCTACCCTGATATGTGTTTTTGCTGCAAGGAAGTAGGAGTGGCAGGTTGGATCCATATGATTGCGACATGCTGATGTATACAGGGATATTGGGAGGGAGTTTTCGCAGTCTTAACGATTATGGCATCGGTATCCATATCTCCCAGCATTCGCTTAATGAGCTTGGGCTACGATCCCGAGGCAAGGCTCTCCTCTAGATGGCAGACGCTCATATTCATAGCCACTGTGGTCGCTAGGTCGCTTCTGCTGAGAAATTGGAATTCCGAGCTGTCTCCTACTAGTCAAGAATGGTATGGTAAGATGGCGCAAGTCAGACTTCAGGAGATGCGATACGCTAGCAGAGTAGGCAGTGCTAAAAAGTTCTCACTGATCTGGGGGGATTATTTCTTGGATAAATTCGGTTGATTTTGTTTTGTTTCATTTTCTGAAAGTGACAATGTATCTTGTTTTGTTTCGATGTTTCTTCATCCTGGTAAAAAATACTAATAAAAAAAAATAGAAGAAAAAAAGGTTTAAGATCATTTGGCTATATTACAGTTGCCTTTATCAACAGGTTCTTCTGTACTTCTATTCTAAGATATCTCTTTAGTCCCTTACATGGGATTTTCAGAGCTGCAAACAAAATCTACTGAATATGCTGGTGTTTAATCTTAAATATTTTGTTGACTGCTCTCTTACTGTGAGGTTAGTTGAGGAGGAAGTGGGGAGTAGTGGAAGGTTCGGGCAGACTGATTGTGAGGAACAAAAGGGAAAAAGGAGAGTGTGGAGGAAGCAATCACACACAAGTACAAGAGTGAAGGAGGAGCAACAAAGGGTGAAAGGGAGGGGTGTCATTGTCTTTTTTTCCATATCCACATCATGATAGCCTAAGCCAAGAAGGCAAAGAAGTCTTTAAAGATCTGGATGACCATTTTGGCATCAGGCATCTCTATATGTAAAAAGAAAGTCAATAAAGTGAGCACCACAATGTCAGGCCTTAACATGAGCGCTGGCAAAAATTACAATTAAAAATCTACTGAACAAAAATATAACACAAATTGATTGATGTAGGTATAGAATCTCAGTATGGCAGGAAGAGTTCAATGTAACAATGTGATATACGAAATGTACTTTTGAAGTGTAAAACAATCTCTCTTGGTTTGCAATGCAAGCACTCAGTTGAAGGTGGTATGATACTCCCAAAAAGTCAATAAAGTTAAGTTAAAAAGAAATACTCTACTGGATTGAGCGAAGATGCAACAATGTCTCAAGGCAGTGGCAGAAAAAAACCTGATTGAAAAAGCCAATGGTTGATGTAGGCAGACCCTAAAAACCCACTGTATGTATACTAGAAATAATAGGTCTGATTCATAGCCTTGGCCGTCAAAAATAGACCTAGAAATACAACTCTAAGTGCATGTGACTAAGGCATACACACAGTATTGAAAGACATAACAGTAAGACGCTGTTTTTAGCATAATGTATTTGTTTTTTTTTATATTGTTTTTCCACACCGGTTAAGTGTAACTGCTTTGTGCATGGTTAGAACACTTTCATTTTCTTGCTTTTACACTTATTGGCCATAGCTGCTTTCCCTTGTCCCCTCTCTCAGATGTGTGACCCCTGTGAGCAACGACTACAAGATTTCCATATACCTTTTACTTATGACACTGCTGCGGTTGTCAATGGGTTAAGGCGGTGCTCAAGGATGCTTCTCCTGCCGGTCTACAGGTGGCATGATAAAAGCCCAGCCATGTGGCTCGGTCCTGTACGGAGACCTAGCCCCTGATAATAAAGATAACTAGATGAGCTGATAAGCAAAGGGCACCCACGGTTAGTTCTTTATTTATGGCCTTCGTTTATTGCACAAAGAAGTCAAGGTGATCTGACTTATAAAGCAGCTAATTATTGGTTAATTATGAACCTGAGAGCGAGGGGAGTGCAACAAATTGGAAATCTCTGTATTTATAAAAAGGCACATTTAGACTTTGGACAACACATGCCCAATTTTTCTTTGCAGGCCTGTGCTGCAAAAATCAGTAATCAAATAAATCGATGTCTTAACCCAGGCAGCGGTTAATTAACCGATGAACATTACTGTCGGTAGAGCCTCGTCTGGGGTCTGGGTGTCCCTGGGCATGGCCGCATGACACGCCATGTTTATAGGACGCAAGTGTGCCCCCGGGGACCAGTCTGTAGGGGTCTACAGAGATGTTGTTCGACGCTTCTGTCGCTTTTTTTCTTCTCCTTCCAGTGAAATTCAAATCTATAATTTAAATAATCTGAATGTTTGAACCCTATCTGCTGAATAAACACACAAAGGAAGTCTTCAGACCTGTAATCACTGACTCCTTTCACAGGGGCAGCCTTCTCCGGGCCAGACAACTGCAAGCAATTAGGGAAATTAGTGGCTCCAAGCTCACCATCAGGCCCCGTGCTTGTTTATAATTTAATCGCAGAAAATGTCAAAACAGTCAAGGGCTGAAAGAAACAAGATGCATTTTTTGAGATGAAATTAAAACTGCCAGGGCTGCAATATTGGGGGATGTTTGTTTAATAGTGTGTGATTCAAAGCATGGCTCTGATTTTCGGGAATTTATATTAATCTGCGTTCTATTATGTGCGCAGCTAAAAGAGAAAGAAAAAAAACCTGCTGCATGGCAGGTCTCAAAGGCATCTTCCCGATAATGCAATAAGAGTGGGCGATTGCTAATAACCTCCAAGCCGCACTGTGGACCGGGAGGGGCCGTGGGGAGATGTGCCCTCCGATTACTTGCTGTGCCTCCCTAATAACTTATAAGTTTGTCCCGGCCGACATGGACCTTAATCAGACGGCAATCGTGCAGTAAAGGATCTCCGAAATGCCCTTTACAATTAATGGCAAGGGTGTAGTGAGGATGAAGAGATAAGTAGCAGTCCCGAGTCACAGCTCAGGCTGGCAAAGAATCCACGCCCCCCTCCAGAGGGTCAACGACCGGCGCATTTGTACAGAAGATATGAATGTTTTTGGACAAAGCGTGCTTGTGTTGTGGTTTTGAAAGTGTGAGTCTGCTGTGCGGCGGAAGGTTGCGCACTAAACTAGACTGACACAACAGCCAAAACAGACAGGGCAGCCAACAAAATGCGTAGGGATCCAAAACTATTTTAACATTGGCATTTTTTTCAGTAGCTGCACCACACAGTTACACCACACTCCTGCGGTTTCTTTTGTTATTTTTTTTATTGTACTCGCAGCCAAATTGGGTTAGTGGGAAATGCTAGGAGGCTGGTGGTGCCTCTGGGGGCTGGGTTAGAAACCAGTCACTGGTGAGGTACGATCTAGGCTCCTCGGCTACTGTTCTACAGACCATGTAAAGGACCAGTTCTTAACCACTAACCCCACTCCCATTCGAGTGAAATAAGGGTCATCCCAGCTAACCTCTGTTGATGGTGTGAGGGGGTGCCCTGTAGACCTGCCTTGTAACAGAGTCCTTCCTTCAATAACTTTGCCTGACATGTGACTAAAGTCCAGGGTTAAGAAAAGTGGTGCTCCATGTCATGAAGCGCCACTTTTCATGCGCCCCATTGCACCGCCCCTAACACTACTATGTGTGCACCATATTTAACATATGGCACTTCATGGCGTAGGTTAGGGACAATAGCGTAATCATTTTTTACGCTATTGTTGTACTTTGCAGGATTAACACCAACAATTTTGGCTCTAATACTGCAAAGTACATAGAGGCCCATTAAAAATAATGGTGTGCCTCCATTTTTACACTTCCTTTGTGCAGGCATTAAAAATGGCACAGTGGAAGGGGGCGCACCCCCTTGCATACAAAATGCCTGGTGAAGACATAATTTGGTGCTAGGGTTTACAAAGTAGTGTAATGCAATCATTGCACCACTTTCTAAATATGGCGTGGCGTTTTTTTCCACACTATGGCCACATTAGCATAAAAAAATGACGCTAGTTTGGCGATAGTTGGCGCTAGGCCCTTCCTAAATTTGGGCCTTATTGTCACCAAGGATGCAAAGCTCTAACCGTGGACTAATTTTACAAATTATTTTTTTCGGGTGTGTTTGCTCAATTGAATCAACTGAAGCACATCAAGGCTCCAAACCTCAGATATAAGTTGGTTGCTAAACCACACTCTAGAAGAAGACCACTATGTCAATAGAGGCATCTGGCAACCTAAGTTGTGACCCTCAGTTAAGGATGAACTAGGACTGGTGTCCATGAATCAATAAGCCTCTGCTGCATGTGGTGGGAAGTGTGGGAAGGAGACACTAGGACAAGGTTTAGATCAGACAGCTACCGGGTGTTAACATCTGGAGGGAAAGGCACACCTTAAAAGTGAGGTTACACTGACACTAACAAATTCCATTCCATGACATTTGGAGTCTGTATTGGTCCTGCCACCAGTTAATAGATTTGAGGTGTTTACTTTCAAGGGCATTCTTAAAAAACATCTATCCCAGTTTTGGTGCCCTTTGCCCATTTATCGGTGATTTCAAATTTAGGATCAAATAGCTTGGAAAATATTGCTTCCAATTATGTTTCTGAAAACTTGAATTAACCTCCTTCTGGATATCAAATCTGAGATCAAACCGCACATTTTCCAAAAATACTTTAAAATGTATTAATTTTGAGAATGTATTTTATTTGAAAGAATTCTGTAGCACACATAGGTCTCAGAGTGCTGTGAAAGCACACGGTAACAGTCGCAATTTCAAAACACTAATAGAAAACATAGTAAATTGTAAAGAAACTAATAACAAAAAAGTCCAATAAGTGTGACTAAGAGTTATAGATCAAGTAAAAAATATAATGCAATTACAAAATTGCAAATATCTCATGAATACATCAATTTAGTTTTATTTCTGAAAGAAACAACATTTAACCCTTTTCAACTAGAAAAAATGAGCAGAGTGGTTGTTTTACAGATAAACATAGTAGAGCTGGGATAAAGTAGCTTATGGGTTCAACACTAGGAGTTATGTGTTACTAAAGACCCAATGAGACTACAAGAAGCCTTTTATAAATTGGAGGTCCGATATTGGTCAAGGAGGGACGGGTATTTCACAGATTTACAGAATATCGACGTAAAATAAATGTCAATACAATGGACTTAATAAGCAATGTTAGTTTTATCAGAGCATTGTTTCATACGCAGCACATAACAAATCTTCATAGTGTAAATCCCCACATTGTTTCAAGTCACAAAAGGCATACATCATTCTAACACATTTGAATATATTGACATATTGATTGTGTGAGCAGAATGATCCAACTCATAAGGGTGGACATGTAAATCCTATGAACGCGCACAATATTTTTATATAACCAGAATGTTGCACTATACAGCTATAAGCTGCACAATACAATGAATAGAGATGATAGGAAAATAGTTACTCCTGACAACAGTCACACACGAGGTATATCAAAAACACAAGGACAGCAAGTCCTCTCAAAGCCTTGCACTCTTTCACTTCAACTGCATATCAACACAAACCTGCACTCATGAGATGAAGCCAGTATAATGAGAAGGAAGAGGAACTTCTTGAAGGAGATAGCAAACATCATGGTGACTGTGGGGCTGACTACCATGGCCAGGTCCTTAAACTGCCTCCAGAGACCCTCAGTGGTAAATACAAGCAGGCAATGTGACACTGACATGGTGAATGCCATGGGGATTGAGAAATGCACCATATTAAACATTAAGCAGAATTGGCAGGATTTGAAGAGGAAAGTAAAGGACAAATGCACCTTTGAACAGGTGCCAGATGTAATGCCTGGAGGAGGACCTGGGACACATCTTCAATTTATCCTGACAGAGCAACACTTTCTTGACGTCATGCAACAACACCACCTATGTAACCAATTTTTCCAGATTCAAAAATGGTTGTCTAATATAAAATATTGGAATGGACATCATGAAGGGGCAATAACATTATTGGAGAAAAAACTCAATTTTTGGATGTTGAAGTACAATGCATAGATGGTAATTGGGTGAAAACTTTGTTCATGAAAATGCAGATAGAGATAATCTGCGGGATGCTACCATTTTTCAATCATGTTGCATTGACAAGCCATCTACCATTTTCTTAATATATCAGGAGATATATCAAATAATATTGGAAATTAAAGTTTACAAAAATTAGTGAAAAATGATATGTGAAATTGGAATAAATATGAACAGCAAAGGATGATTGAAAAGCAAGGAATACCATAAAATTACAAAACAAAACCTTATTGCAAATCACCACACAGAGTTAGGGCCCAATTACGAGTGTGGCAGTCTATAGACTGCCACACCCGCAGTGGCGGTCTGGACCACCGACAATGCAGCAGTCCAAGAGTCATATTCCAACCCTGGTGGTCGGACCTAATCCACCTGGGCAGTGCTGCTTGCTAGCGATTTTACGATGGAACCACCACCATGAAAAGGCTGGCCCCCTAGTGGGGCCACTGCACTGCCCATGCACTTGGCTTGGACAGTGCAGGGGCTCCCCTGGCCAGTGCCATCGAAATGTTGACTGTCTGCTTTTCAGACAGTCAACATTACAAGGGAGCTGGTACATCCTGCGGACTACAGCATTGCCTTCGGCTCGAT
The DNA here is from genome assembly GCF_031143425.1 of Pleurodeles waltl. NCBI lineage: Eukaryota > Metazoa > Chordata > Amphibia > Caudata > Salamandridae > Pleurodeles > Pleurodeles waltl. The sequence goes on from NC_090440.1 coordinate 1,767,683,184, forward strand.
TACGAGCTGGAGACAATGCTGTAGCCTGTTTCTGCCTGCCGACCTTGGAGGAGACTCTTAAAAACTCTGGTGTGGAGGTCGCCATGTAGGCGGCGGCCAGCCTGTTGGGAGCTTGAAGGATGGGCTTTCCCGTCCGTCAAACCCAAAATTGCGCCCTAAATCTTTAAAGAATGATAAGAAATCTTTATCATTTTAAAATGTTACATGATAAATTAAAAAATATTTAAAAAACAGCCAATATTTGAATACCAATGACGCTAAAACTTAAAAGATAAAATATGAAACCCTTCTTCATAGACAAATGGCATATTTATACTTAAGTACCTCACAGTGCAACAATATAAATAAAGGCAACTCAGTAAGATTTCCTTCTACAATGTGTCCTTCTGCTGTTTCATTTTATCTGCTAAATAATTCATATAAAATAACAGAAACTGGGAAAACAGAACAGGAGATAAAATACTGTCTTAACAAGAATACATTTCCACTTGAGGAATTTTAGATCTGGTGTTGCTAAGAACTTTAAAAAAATCGAACACACTTTTTCCCAACTGACAAACTAATTTTTAGAAATAACTCCTCTATTAAGGACAGGAAACGAACCAACCTAAATTGTTGCTAAAGTATCAAGATAAAATAGTATCCCAGTATTCCTCGGAATCTGGGTAACAAAGCAGTTATAATTCAAAAATGATTCTGTTGGATGGCAGTTTAGAGAACCTATTTAAAATTGGGGAAAAAATCAAAGACCAAGAAACCAAGACCTTGATCTTTAACTGAACCAGCCTTTCAGCGCCTCGACTGAGCTACAGTGTCCCTCCCTCATCCACCAGCACCTTGAGACCTGAAAGGCTGATATAAGACTCCTGGTTGATTGATTGATTGAGAGGGGACTTCTTCATAAACAGTTAATGTAAATTCAACCCACACACATTTTGAAATGGTCCACAAAGTGGCTTGTCTAGTAGGTATAAATAACAGGGTTGGTGTGCGACAAAAGAGTAAGGGCTGATTTAGAGTTTGGCGTAGGGGTTACTCCATCACAAACGTGACAGATATCCTGTCCCCAGTATTACGATCTCCATAGGCTATAATTGGATTGTAATACAGTAGACAGGATATCCATCACATTTGTGATCGATTAACACCCTCCACCAAACTCTAAATCAGGCCCTAAGTACCTTATCAGTGGTTGCAAGGGGCGCAGAATACATAAACATTGAATACAATTATATTGTTGTAAACACAATGCCTGGTGGAAGTATGATTGTATTTCAGGCAAATTATAACATTTCAATAATGTAGCCCAGTTACAATGAAAACATGCAAACAATAAGTTCAAATTTGTGTCCACTTTTCGAACCATATTGTGTTCCATTACTCACTGCCCTGATGAAGACAGTCTATGCCACAGCTCAACACAATTCAGATCAAAACGCGGGTGCAAACTTGAATGTAATATCTAGATGCTATAATTGTGATTACACAACATTATTGAAATGTTATAATTGCATGAAATACAGTCATACTATACCATTCAATGTTCCATCAATACTGTTGATTCAATAGTCAAGGTGCACACATGTTCTATTGTGATAAGACCTATGACTTTCAATAGCATTGTGTACATGTGCGCACTCTGGATCGCTGTTGTTGTGACGTTTCTATAGAGAATGTGAGATGGTGTTAGATCTGCATTTTTCTATCTCTTTCCCTGCCTCTTTTAATAATTGTCTATCTTTTTCAGTTGGATTCTTTTTAGGTCTTGCATTAGCCGAGACCTTTTTATATTTACTATACACTTATTTATAAGGGTTTGCAGCCATCCCCCTTCATCCATTGGTCGGTTGTTGTGTCACTCTCATTTTTCTTCTGTGCACTAGACTATACAATACAGGGCAATGAGTCAGCCTACTTCAGCCATTGGCGAGCTTCGCTATGAGGGAAGGCATTCTGCTGCATCACTATGAACACAACCATAAATAAATTGTTGCTTTCAGTGCCGGGGGCTGAAACATATATGTGTTTTTAACATTTTATTTAATATTGGCAAGTGCTGAGAGTTCCTTCAACAATATTTTTTTCTTACAAAACCTATAAAAAACAAAACAAGCATTAGCAAAGCCAAAATACTGGAATCCTACGTGAGACCAATTGGCTTTGCAAACGCTTGTTTAGGTCAATCGACCTCTTCTTGTCCGACTGTGCACAAATGTCTGCCTTTATATGTCAATCCCGTGATTTTTTTCCATTGCCACCATCATTTTGTCACAGACTCAATTTCTGTGTCAAATGCTTTGCATTAAATTCATTTTTCATCGTTTCCTTACTTGTGTGTTTCTGTCCCATTCTTCGTAACCTCCGCCTTCTTACTTAGTAAAACAATTTGTGGTGCCACAATCCATCACTTAATATTCAATTGACTACAGCTGTTCCGCTTGCTGAAAGGCATGTGTGAGTGTGTGTGATTGTGTTCATTCATGCATCTTCATGTGCAACTTTGTTTGTATGTGTGCACGCATGTGTGGTTATAAACGTGTGTGTATCGATCTGTTTTTGCGTTTGTGCTTGCGTTGGTATGTGCTGGAGCGGTCTGCTTCGGAATGTTTTCCTCTGCACCTCTCTGCATATGTGTATGTGTGTTTGTGAATGTGTACTATTCGATTTACGCAAGTCTACTGCACCACTATGCTGCAAGGTTGTTTACCATCCCTCCCTTCACAGAAGATAATCCAACAAATTACATTAATTATACACCAATATGTTCTGTTCAATTCCCAACTGTGCTCAACCTGGGGTACGAGCATCTGCTCTCCTCTCCAGTGCAGGAGTTCTTACTACAGTATTCACAACAAAGCTGAGTGCATAATTAAAGGAAAAATTACAAATCCGCATCTCTTGTAGAATGTAGAATAGGCGAAATGAGAATAATTGTATTTATTGTTCTTAAAGGGATATGCCCGTATATCTTCATTTGATCACAACAGCATGTGTTTGAATTGCTTAAGGTTGTGCAATTTGATTTTAGATACATGCAAATACTGAATAGTGACAGAGACAGGGATCTAAACTCATCCTCGACTACCCTGAGGGATTGGTGACTTTATAAAAGCAAACAGTCGCTTGTGAAGACAGAAGCAAGCCCACATCGTTAACATTAAACTAAAGGAACAAGAAGAGGTGCATTAGCAACCGAGGCCCCAGAATTATTCACACATCATCATCAGTTTCATGAGGTGCCAGTGTGACTGCGGGCAGCGTCCCCGGTAATACAATGAGCCCAAAGAGGGCTAGGTAATTCGAAGTACAACTGTAGAGACTTGGCGCATGGCGAGACTTCAAGGAACACTAAGATGGCATGTAACAGAACATGGAGTAAACAGACGTTGTTACACTCTTCCGGTGACATGGAAGATGCGGACATTGCTGCATCCTCGCGATACTGCAGGGCGTAGTAATTCATGGGTGAGCATTACGGCTTCCTCCAAAATATGCCCCACGGATTGGAGAATTACTATGTTAATTAGAGTTTCGGTACCAATTTCTGCATTTGATTCCCACATTCTGGGCAATTTCTAACAGGTATTTTGTCAGATTTTACTTTGCAGAGTTAGTTTACCAGCACTCTTGTATTGTTACTGATGACGCAGAAAAAGAAGGTCCGACATATATTCATACATATAGAGTAATTAAAACATATAATGAAGTGTGATTTTAGTAAAGAAAATATTGTACAGGGAAATTGTGCCTTCGGGGTAGTTCGCCATCATTGTAAACGAGCTTTATTAATCATGAAGTATTGAAAATGTAGTAATCCGTCATAATTGCAAATGTATGCCATGATTTCTTGTTTGAAAACTGTTTTGCTTAGCTTAAATTTAGTACAGGCTTTGGCCTAGTTGCCTGGTCTCAAATTCTAACTGGCTTTTTCCTTGAACTAATGAAACATATATTCTTGCTTGAAGTTGTATTTTTCCAGTAGAGCTGACTGATACACTTATCTCCAAGGTTTCGTACTAGGCCAGTTTCATCCCCTTTGATACAAGGTCAGTCTGCAGGTGCGGACAATGAAGGTACAGATAGTAAAATAATTGGCAACCCATGTTACAACTTGTATTTCCAAGGCTCCAAGGACAGTGTATGCATAAATGAGCGCTAGTAAAAGACAATTTTCATTGGACAATTTGAAGCCAACCTATGAACCCTCCAATGGAAGACCCTGAAGAATTTGGAATGTTTCTTACTTAAACCCACTGGACAAAGAGAGGTCAGCCATTTTTCCTCGATGCCAGTTTGAAGCCAGATGCCAGACTCCATTTTGGACGACACCCTGTTGCCCTTTTCTCTATCTGAGAGAAAGAGACTTTAAGAATTCTCACCCTAGAGACTTTAACTTTGATTTACCCCGTCTTGCCTATGCAGTAACTTTGCCCCATTCTCCTTGCCGCTGCAAGGAAGCTTGCCCTTAACTTTGCCCCTTTGAAACTTGCCCCATGCTGATCGAACCGGTACCTGAAGGACGAAGACTTTTCTTGAATGCTGATTGTATTTGGTAAATATGAAAGGATAAATGTATTATGCATTGTGTTTTTCCTTTTAGGTACCAACTGCTATTTTGATAGGGTCCTAGTTAGAAGTTTTCCAAATTTGTGTTGACTAAATTCGTTTTGCATGAAGCCCCACATGCCAATGCTAATTAGAGGTTAATCAAGGTATTCATTCAATGTATCATGCTAAATTGAAATCTTGTTATGCTGACCAATGTATGAAATTAGTCAAATACAGTTAGTCATATTAGTGATTTGCATTGCCATAACTGAGTGTATCATTATCCAGATTTTGCGTAGATTGCGTTTCTTCCGCCGTTATGGACAGCCAGTAATGTTCATATACATATATCATTTGGTTTTGAGACTTCAACATACATCGTGTTAGCTTTGTTAATATAGGGAAATAAATTCACTAACTTTTAATAAACTGGTGTGGTTATTCATGACTGAAAAGTCATGGTGCGCCGAAATTCCAACTGTTATTGATTTCTGATGTGTTATATTGATCTATTAATTGAGTATTGATTACCGATTACAATAGTTATTGATTATTGATCTGAGTGACCCGACTATTCTAGGATGAGGAGAGCCCGACTCGGTTAAAAGATCCACTGACCTCCAACGTGTCCAGGTACAGGTAATTTATAAGGGCTGGACGCGTTATCATTACTGAAATATTATATAATCTAATTTTCATGGTCTATTATCCCGTTTTAAGGCTACTGCACAAATGCAAAGTTCTTGCGACTGCAATCAGTCTTTATGCATACATCACTGAGTACTCAATTAAATGAAACTAGACCAAATATTTACACTTTAATACCTCAAGTGTGCTTAAGATCGTTCCTACAAAAAATTCCACCAGATCACACAATACAATCTTGTAGAATAACAACAAACTAAAAGATGCATTTTCTGTCACATCACCTTACAATTCTTCAACAGTCTAGAAAAAACTCCAAGGCCTATAAAGGCAGAGTAAGCCAGATGTCATATGAGAAATCAAAAAACAGGAATCCACCAAGAATAGGATTCTACTACATCTTATTGAAAACCGACATACTTAGAATTGAAATTGACGAAAAGAGCACTAATTTACCCAGAAATGATTTTTGTGAAAATTTATGTCAGAAACCTACATAGTAACACCACTACTCTTGTGACAATGATTCATGTGCAAACTTCTGCTTCCACCTAAATAAGTTTAAGATACATGGAATGACTACCTCAGTTGCAAGTGACAAGTAATCAAATACCCCATTGACTGTCAAGAAATAAGGCCTATCCGGAAAGAGGCAAGAAGCAATCATAGAGATGGGGAACTTGAGACGATGTACTAATATTCAATTTACAAAGTGTTCACAAATTGTGCATTCGCTTTTTGAGAAAGCAATAGTATTTAGCAAAAATAAATGACCTATGTACTGCTAAGTAGGTCCACAAAATACCAAATCACAGGGGGACAAAGAACTACCTGCCTAATTCTTATTAATTTGGAAGATCACAATGTGTTACTCCTGTGACTGGCTGCAATCACAGGGATGGTGGTTTGCAAAACACCGTAGACGTCCAACTATATGATTCGATCCAGAATGGAAACCTCTTTTTTAATCAATCTCTGATCCTTAAAAGAACCAGTGCTTCTTTTAAAACAAAACATTTTTCAGTTTTTAGAAATTATCAGGGGGAGCAGCCTGAGGCAGTCTACTCAAAAGCAACCACAATGATTTTTAAAAGGGAAGGGATCTGAAAGAGAATCCCTCCCCATTGAAAATGAGTTACCACTCCAACTGAGGGGTTTGCATCTCATACATGGTTTTTGAGGGCAAGTGCTGTTGTAAATCATTGACACATCCCTTTCATTTTCCGAATTAGGAGGGGGTAACCGTTTTACTCTCCTTCCTATTTCCGATTTGGAGAGGATCATAGAAGTCCTTTTACAAGCCAGAAATAATTCTCCAACTCATAAAACAGCTTTTATGCATGAATAAAAGCCTTTTGTGCTACCAAACCTTGTTATTGTCTAACTCACAAAATATTGCAAACAGGCTTTATACAAGAGGCCCTGTGTTCCTTAGTCCCTTATCGAAGAAATGCATTGGATTTCAAAATAAGCAACCCTACATTTGAAAGCCCATACATGTGGAATCTTACCTGAATCACAGTGCACTAATCCACACACAAATCGTAATCTGACTTCAAGTTGAATACATTCACCCCATCATTACAGCTACCTGAGTCCAGCAGAATGGGAAAATCAGGTTGTTAGGTGACAGCCATTGCAGATTTCTATTTTTCAAAGGCTCTACTGAGAAGTAGGTTGCCACAGAATAGGGGCAGCTTGAAATTAACACAAAGAGATCATTCAAAAACTAAAGGTCCCCATTTGATATACTATGTACATGTTGTATGTTATACGTCACATCTGTTTTCATTCTTCATGTGTCTTCCTCTATACATTGTTAATGATAATTCTGGATGGTAATGAATATACTTCAAATAGTCATTAGGCCTCTAAAGCGTCAGTGATGTTCAATGTTTTTCAGTAGAAAATCTGGCTCAACAAATTGTAGCAACAGTTTTACATAAAAAGCAGCACAAATAATTCATGAAGTTAAATAATCAAGTATGACAAATATGAACACTTGCAATAAATAAAACATTCATGCACCAGCAATAATAACCATGTAATAGAGTCAGTAAAAAATCTAGAACTGGGCCCAAGTTTTTCTGTAACACACAACAGCTTTGGTTAGTTTGCAGAATAGACATTTGTATACCTCAAGTAATGATAGATTCCCTCCAGCATTCCATTACATCTGAGGGTTGAAGCCAGTCTCTAGAAATACACAGTCTAGCAGTTACTTGCAAATTAAACAATTCAAGAGTGTTTGGACATAATGTTATGATCATGACCTAGCAGAACTACTTTAGATTTTGAGGAAAAACTGGCTTCTTATAAATTATTGATCTCTCTAAACATCTGGCTCCAGAAAAATATAGGAAGGATATCTCCTTCTTTATTTGTACACCAGAAACACAGAGAAGACTCTCTAAGTCACCATACATAACATTTGTTAGATGTGTTAAAGAGATCATTAAGCATTTTATACTGGTGTATTCTAACATGGGAAATATTCAGAACTGCATGGCTGATAATTATGCTCCAAGAAATATCATCCAGGGACAACAGTTTTCTAACCTTCATGGACTATTTTATAACACATCTGGTTGTTGTTTCCATTTATACTTGGTACAAAGTTTGAAAAAACCATTATTTGGGAGTGTTTGTCAAAATATCCAGAACGTAATGCCCTATTAAGGCCAGATTAAGCCGATACCATTTAAAAAAAATAGAATACATATCGACCAGTAAAGCATCATAATTCAAACTAATAACATCCACAACTTTAGAGGAGATTTTGATGTCTAAATAGGCGTCTGCAAACATATATCATTTACTCTTCTTGCTACATTGCATATGACTAAGAATTCGAGTTTTATTAGACTTTAAACGTTAGCTCGATACCCGTCCAAAGCTCTTAGCAAGTCTTTCATACCAATAGCATAGAGGCATGAGTGTCAATTCAACAAAATGTCAGGAGTAGAGGAAGTGGCATCGCACATCATTTGACCTTTATTTTGACTGACACACAAATGCTTGCAAATGCACACTCATTCACACACTCTCACATAAACACACTCACCCACAAGCATGCATACAACATACATCTCAAAGCATTTTTAACTAACCTTAGCTGCTGGATAGGGTCATATGTCTTCTAATTATAATTCTTTTTATTCACTCGTAGTAAATTATATCAATCACTATTGGTGTAATAAATATTTGACAGAAATCCAGAAAAAAGAAGCTTCCACCAGCATCCATTAGAATGAGCTGCCCCTCTGTTCTAGGCACTTATTTTGCCATCTCTGAAGCCAGGGGTCGCAAAAGCAGAGCGAAGGGTCACAAAAGGCAAGCCAGGGGTTGCAGCTCCGACCCCTGGACGCCCCTAAATGATCCAACAAAAAAATGCTATATCTCTGCAAAAGTCAATGTTTTAACCTCAGCCTTAAGAATATTTTGTGAGGGTATTTAGAGGCGAGCTTTTAAAAAGTTGCAAGAGGGGCTTCAAATACATGATAAGAAGTTGTGATGAAAGGAAACAGCCTTGTCTACGTCCTCAAGTGATTTGTACCTTTGATGAGAATTCTCCAATACAAGGAGTTTTAGCAGCATGTTATAACTTACTGTAGGAAACAGTATCTAACTGACATAGTTATCCCCACCTTTTGCCTGGTTTCAGTAGGTTTAGACTGTAGTACACTGGGATCTTGACACTGAGGACACCAGTGTCAGTGTTCTCTCTCCTAATTTAGTTGTATGGTAACCTTTACACCCCACAGTTGGCATACTGGTGCACCGATGTAAGTCCCCAGTAGATGGTACCTAGGAACCCAGGTAATTGGTACACCAGGGGTCCCCCATGGGCTGTACCACATATTCTGCCACCCATGGGGGCCCATGCAAGCTGTGACTTCAGGCCTGCCATTGCATCCTGTGTGAAGTTGTGCATGCACCTTTCACTCCAGATATAAGGTTTGCCTTTTATCATAGTCACTGCACTCTGACCATGTAAGTCACCCCTAAGATAGGCCCTTCAGTCCAAGGGCAGAATGCATGGTTCTTAGTGTGAGGGCACCCCTGCATGAGCAGAGGTGCCCCTACAAACCCAGACTCCATTTTGTGGCCTTTGTAAGTGCAGGGAAGTGATCTTAAGGTACGTAGTGGACACTGGTCAACAAAAGTTGTCCAACTACATAATGGCTTTACAAAACCTAGGCATGTTTGATATCAAACATGTTGGAGTTATGCAAATACCCTGATTCCAGTGCTAGTTGCATGATGCCATGTACTCTGGGGGGTGCCTAGGGGATCCCACAAAGTCATATGGCTAGGTCCAAACTGGGGTGACGTGGCAATCAAAATAACTATGGATTAAACCCAGTTCTGTGACTGGGGGTGAGCGTTTGAAAAGTTTCAACACTGCATCCATCATTTTATATTGTAATGTTGATCCCCCAAAGTCAGCCTGTACAGTCTTGCAGCCTTGCAGGGACTGCATGACAGCCCATGGCCTGTGCTGCTGCCGACTGCAGACACTTTTGTGCCCTCCTGCTGCTGAGCCTCACTCAGGCAGGAGAAGGCAGAACAAAGGATTTCCTATAAGATAGAGGTTTGACCACATCTTCTTTAGTAATAAGTGTCTCTGGGCTGGAGTGGGGGTGCCTCTGAGCACCACCAAGCTGCTTTGAAGGGCACATTTGGGTCCCTCCTTGCATAAACTAGTTTGTACCAGTGCAAGAACCCCCGGTTCCTGCTCTGGTGCGAAACCACACAAAGGACAGGGGAGTGACCACCCCGCTGTCCAGCGCCTCCCCCAGCTCTGCCAGGTGCCACTTGATTCTGCTATCTTGAAAATAAGATGGGCAGAGGCCCCGGGGAGCATCAAACTGGTTAGTCCAGCTGGGTGATGCCCCTGACTGCCTCTGATGGGTGGGTAACTGCAGTAAGTGTAAATCCCCTTCCTTGGTTACTTAAGGGCTCCACGGGAAGTGGGACCCTAGATTTGTCTGCAAGACTTCAGGAACATTCTGCAAGTCTCCTCTGTAAGACATTTCCGCAACATGGACACCAGAACCGCCGCTGCTCTTCGCTGGAACCAGAAGCAAGATTGTAATCACTAGGAGGGCTCCAACTGTAACTTTGTTTCCAAGTTTTGCAAAGACTTCTGCAACCCCATGGCTGTGTGTCCTCCAGAGTCACTGGGACTCTTCCTGCACTTAGGAAAGCAAGAAGGAATCTCCCTTGGAGTGAAGGAGTCACACCCCTGCATCTGCAGGCACCTCAACAACAATGACTGGCTTGTGGATCTTGCTGTCACATGGCCTCTCCAAGGCTCTACAACAGAGTTTATGGTTATTTGGGTCTCCAGAGGTCTGACCTGTCTTCCTTGCAACTGGGAAGTCAGTGGCCCCTTGCTGGAGCTGCTTGGCTTAAACCCCTGCGTCTGTTTGTCATTGCCAAGGCTTCTGGGCTCTTCAGTCTGAAGGCCTCCTAACTCCAAGAAGCCCCAGCCTCCAGCACTCTCCAGCTACAGGGACGATGTCATCTTGCAACTCCTGTGATGTGGGCATCCCTACTTGCTGTGCTGTTGAGGCCTCCCTGTGACTCCCTGTGCCTGCTGCCCGAGTGTCCTGCTGGGGGCTCTACTGATTCCTGCTGGCTCTACTTTGTGCTGATGGCTGACCCTGACCTACAGCCAAGGTTGGGTTGCCTGGACCTTGCTGGTCACCCCAAATCCTGCAAACTCCATGCAATGCTTCCCTTCATTTGCTAAGGCTTGTTGGTGATCCCACTGACTCCTCTGCAATTCAACGACCAGTGCGGGATAGCTCGTGGACTACTCCCGGGATCTTTCTGCATTGTCTGTACTCCACAGCTGCACTTCTTCATCCACCATCCTACAGGAAAGCATCTCTGAGAAGGGTGAGCATTGCCCTCCTGCATCACCTAGACACCTCCAGGTGGTCTGGACTCTGCCCCCTCTTTCCTTAGGTCCTCTTCTTCCAGAATCCATGCCTGGGTTCCACCGACCTGCTTCATGGGTCACGCAGGAGCTGGACAACCGAGGTCTCCACTGACTTCAGCAGGAGGGTCGGACACAAATTCACCCCTATGCACCTGGGCTCCCTGGTGTAGGTAGCCCACTGTTCTAGGTATCCAAGGGTAGGGGCACTATCCAAACCCCCTTATCCCGATGGATTTCCTTGGAATTCTTTGGCAAGGGTCCTAAAAAAGGAAAACTCCAACTGCTACTTCCCCATGTTAGCCGACATATGTGGTTCTTTCCTGTTGGCACATTACTGATTGCAAGCCCCAGACAGGTTTAAGCAGGTCCTCCACCGTCCTTCCCAGTTTTCCTTTTTTCTCATACAGAAATCATATGTAGCTCCCACACCAGTACCAGTACAAGAGAAATGACCAACGTCATTGCACAGCCAATTGAGACACAAAAGAAGGAAATCAGAAAAGATTAGTCATGCAAAATCCCCTCCCCTTCAAGAAATGAACATACAATAAGCACTAAACAACAACCGACTTTGGTGCCTGCCTCTTCTCCGACGGCCGGACGGGCCGCACCTGCAACTGGACGCCGGGTGGGGGGAAGAAAACCTCATCGGAGGTTCCCTCTGGCCCCAACGAGGCCGTCCTGCCATTTCTTGGGCCACTGGTGAGGCGGGAGCGTTACCAGAGGCCCCCTGTGCCGCCGGTCCTTAGCGTGGCCCTTGTGTGGGCCAGCTTGAATCTTTTTGGCTCCCCCCTTCGTGGAGGGCCAGTCAAGGAGCAGGGGGGGGGGCCTACAAGGTTTGTGGGTCTCAGGAGGGGCCCGCACTCGAATCGGAGGGGTTGCATGGCGCCCCTCTCTTTCCTAAAAGTATTGGGTGACCTTGGCTCCCCCTCGTGAGGGCCGGTGGAGGCCTAGGGGGGACCCCAGTGATCGCAGGCCCCAGGAGGGGCCCGTTAGGAGTACAGGGGGTGTGTGTGCCACCCCCCTCTCTCCCAGAATTGTCAGGAGGCCCCCGTTTTGCACAGAGGAGCACCGGGGGCCCAATTTCTTTTCATTCAAAAGGCACTGGAGGTGCCTTCATTAAGTCAGGTACTTTTAAAAGGACCAATACAATCATATTCGAAGTTCTTTCTAAAGACTTTGCTGATTGTTATAGGTTGCCTACCTGTTTTTGATGTGTGATGGTGTTTTTGCATGTATGGCAAATGTTCCTTTTATGGGCATGCCTTGCTAATATGTTTCCCTAACTTGCCATATGTTTTCTAATGTTCCTACTATGTGTGTTTTATGATATTCTTATGACAAGTGTTCTAATGTGATAACGTGTTTCCTGACTACTGCTTATGTTGCAGAATACTGAGTAACCTGTGTGTTATGTGTGACTACTGCTAATTTGCAGAGTAACTAATGTGTAACATTCTGACAACTGCTAAGGTAGGAGGATAGTACTGATATGTGATGTTTGGTCTGATAATTGCGTTGTGTACAATACAGTATATTTTCATATAATCTGGTGTTGTGTTTCCTTTGTGGTGGGGATATTGCGTCACATGTGTTGTGTGTGTTGTTCAAACGCTTTACACATTGCCTCAGGGTTAAGCCTGACTGCTCATGCCAAGCTACCAAGGGGGTGAGCAGGGGTTATCTTGGACGTGTAACTCCCTTGCCCTGACTAGATGGGTAAGTTCTGCCTGGCTGAGGTGCATACCCTAGCCAACCAGAAACCCCATTTCTAACATTGGTTGCAGCGGTGAGGATAGGACTTGCGCTTGCACAAATCCATTGTGACTCATTATTTCACTACAAGGATTGCGTTTAGACCATCACATGTTTGGCTTCTCTTAACTTTCTCTCTTTGGTCATTTTTCCTGTTTTCAGTTCTCACGCTTGGGTATTGTGGTTGTCACATTTGAGTTATTTGTACATTTTCAAGATGGGGTTACCTTTGATTTAGAGGACCTGCCGTTTTACACGCAGGAGGAATTAGAGGGGTTCTGTAGAGAGAGAGGGCTGCCTATAGAAGGGGACCTCAGGAGATCTCTGACTTTCTTTGAAAGGTTTGTGACATATACCCAGGGAGGGAGTGTGATTAGGGGGTACCCAGAGGATCCTGAGTGTAGCGAGGGTTCCCAATGGGAGGGCTCCCAGACCTCATCCCTAGAGAGTGGTAGAGAGACTGATCAGGAGGGTGAGAATGACCGGGTGGGGACGCCAGTTGACAGGGAAGGCCCCAGTGATAGGGAGTCCCTTGCTGGGTCCAGTGTAAGAAGCAGGGCTACCTCTCATTCCTTGACGCCTGATGAGCTAAGAGATAGGCGGGAAGAGAGGGACCTGAAGTTGCAGTTAGCGTGCCTAGCTGTTGAGGAGAGAAGGGCTGAGGTAGAGAAGGCCTTAGTACAGGAGAGAATGGCAGAGGCAGAGAGGGCCTTTGCCAGGGAAAGATTCGCTCCAGAGCGCAGTCTGAAGGTTCTGGACTCACCAGCGCTGCAGGTGGAGTCCAGTGGTGGCAGCAATGTACAGTGCTGTAGCAAAGATGTTCCTCACATACCCATAGATCTGGTACCTTGGTTCCAAGAGGGGGGTGACATACGTCAGTGGTTAAAGGAATATGAGAGAGCTCTGGTAGAGCGCAGGATCCCTGAGAAGGATTGGGGAACTGGCCTAGGGAGCTTTATTCCTGAGGAGGGGAGGGATGCCCTACTGACTCTAGAAGAGAGTGACAGGGAGGGGTACTCCGCTGTAAAGAATGCACTGATTGTGAAGTATGTTTTTTCCCCTGAGGAATACAGAAAAAGGTTTAGGGGTGGTAAGAAACTGTCCCACCAGTCTTGGGAGGAGTTTGTGGAGGATTGCTGCATTGCACTAGATGGATGGGGGAAGGGTAGCACAGTAAACAATTTTGAAGGGCTGTTTAATCTGATTGTCAGAGAGCACCTGCTTCGTTGTTGTTTTGCAGAGTTACGCCAACACTTGTCAGTGTGTGAGCTCTCTGACCCCAGGCAGCTTGCAAAGGAGGCAGACTTCTGGTTGCATACCAGAGGGTCTGGTGTGGCATTAGGGGGTGTTCCTAATGAGAGTGGTCTAGGTGTTTCCCAACCAGGTGTGGTGGGAAAGGCTTGTGTCCCAGGTAGGTCCCAGTGTATTGGGGCCGGTAAGGCCCCCCATGTCCAGTCTCAGATGAGAGGGAATGGGGTTGGGCTGAGGCCCAGGGTACCCGAGCTCCAGTCCCAGGTCCTGGAGGGTTCCATGAGTGAACGCCAGGAGGTGAGCCTAGCCTGTGCCGTAGGGCCAGCTGTTCAGAAGGATCACATTTTGTCATTAGGACTTGGGCGGGTGGCTGGTGATAGCGTTCCGCCAGTCCTGGTGTCTGGTAGTCTCGCTCTACAGCGGAGGAGGTGGAAATCCAGGCATAGGGTTGAGAGGGGGCTGCGGGCCCCAGTGGAGAACCTGGAGGGTCGGGGTCAGCTCTGAGAGCAGAGCCCCCCAGGAATGACCTTGGTGAGACCATTTCTGGGCTTGGAGGAATCCAGACTCTGTCAGATGGGCAGAGGTCAGGAGACCTGCGCCAGCCAGACTCTTATGTGGCCCTTGGGGAAGGTGTTTCCCTGGTGGGGGGTAGGTGTGCCCCCCAGGAAGTCCTGGTGCGCCAGGCAATGATTCAACCGCAGGGTAGTGACTCTGGGTTGGATTGCCAGATTCAGGGGGTAAGCTCTGATCTGGTAGGGGGTAGGTGTGCTCCCAAGGAAGTCCTGGTTTGCTGGGCAATGGTCCAGTGTAAGGGTGTTGTTCCTGGACTAGATAGACAGGTTCAGGGGGTAAGCTCTGACCTGGTTGGGGGGCGGCTAGTGTGCTCACCCCGTGTGAAACTTCTGGTGGCTTCTGCCGAGGTGGGAGACGCAGGACTCCGGAAGTGGGGTTCAGGGAGGGGGAAGCCTGCCCCGGACCCCGGTGCAACCCAAGGATGTCGTCCCTAGGTTGGGTGGTCAGTCGCCAGGCAGTGATCCTGGGCTGGCGAGAGAGTTGTGCAGGGCTACTGTACCCAGCACCCTGGCAAGTGTGGATTCTGGTGATACCCCTCCTAGGAGAGGAGGGCGGGATCCTAGACGGAGGGGTAGAGGGAGGAGAGCCTTGCCTCTAGCCCCTATAGAACCTATGGATGCGGACCCTAGGTTGGTGGATCAGTGGCAGGGTAGAGCCCCTGAACTGATTGGAAATGGAGAGGAGACAGGTTGCTTTGCACCTAGGGCTACCGCCCCCCACTTGTTATGGTTTCAGAGACCAGAGGCCCCTAGATGGCCTGGGGCCTGGTTCTGGCCATTGGCAGCTAGAGAACCCCCGTGGGTTGGTCTAGGTTGCCTGGGAAGCATTGACAGAGAGATCCAAGGGGAGTCAGGAAGGCGTAGAACTGGAACATGCCCCTGCTGTTGTGGGCCTGGGTCCTTGTTCTATCTCCCCAATCAGGGAAGTACATCAAGGTATTGATTGTTCTCCCCTGGCTTTTGGCTGGTAGGGGGTTGTGTTGGACTTTTTGCCTTACGCAGGGTCATCCCCAGTCTTTTTGCCTCCTTCCTCCTGGTTTTTCTGACCTCTCGCTGTTGGCTCTAGGACTCTGAGCACTTCATCACTGCTGACGAAGTGCTAAAGTACAGGTGCTCTCCCATCTAAAGTTGGTATGATTGGCTTATACCTAATTGGCATATTTAATTTACCTATAAGTCCCTTGTACAGTGCTATCTCTGTACCCAGGGCCTGTAAATTAAATACTACTAGTGGGCCTGCAGCGCTGCTTGCGCCACCCACTGAAGTAGACTTTTAAACCTGTCTCAGGCCTGCTAGAGCAGGGCCTGTGTGCGCAGTTTTCTGCCACAGGGACCTGGCATCTAAACTTACTTGCCAGGCCCAGAACTCCCCTTTTACTACATGTAAGTCACCCCTAAGGTACGCCCTAACTAGCCTTATGGGCAGGGTGCCATGTATGTAGAAAGGCAGGACATGTGCCATATTGCATAGCCTGTCCTAGTAGTGACAAACAGCCTAACTTGGTGTCTCACTGCTGTGAGTGCTGCCTTCTCATAGGATTGCATTAGAAATGCCCTGCCTTATGTGTAAGGGGTATTGTCTGATTTATGAGGGGTACCGTAGGCATGTTTGGTATGGTTGTGATGATGATAATAAATACTGCTTACTGGTGTGGGTGTATTTTTTATTACTATCACAGAAATGCCACTTCTAGAAAGTGTGCATTTATCTGTGCTTATGACTCTGGTGTTTTGCAGCTTGACTCCAATCCACGTCTGGGCAGAGTGACAGTTGGGGCTTTGTGCATACTTTTCAGACAGCCTGTACACAGGGAGGGTGGAGGTGTCACAGAGGTACATCTGCATACTGAATAGTCTTCCTGGGCTGAGAGAAGGGAGAGGCGGGGCACACCTACATTTTTAAAGGCTGTGCCCTGGCCTCACACAATAGGGTCGTTAACCCCCCACTGATGTTTGGAGCCTGTGCTGAAAGGAGAGAGGGGGCACTCCCAGAACCAGTTGTAACTGGCTGGAACCTCCTCTCCCTACCATGGTAAAACACTATAAGAACTGACTATAAGTACAGGAGAATTTTCCCCACAATTTGGAGACTCTTGAAACATCCTGGAACTGGACACAGAGACGCTGGAAGGACTCACCAGGGACCGCCATGGACTGCTGCTGCTGTGTTGACCTGTGACCGGCTTGGTCATTGTAGAGGACTTTCCACTTGCTGCACATTCCTTGAGCTGACCTGTTGTTGGGCCCTCCGCCTGTGGGCCTTTTCTAGTAAACTTGGCACCCCAGGGGCAGGGTGCTGTGGCCCCTGACCCCTGCATTTTTCACCCTGAAGCACGGGGAGTGCTTCGCCTAGTTAGAAAACTAAGCGCTTTGGAAAGCGCTCCTCAGGGGATTCTCTTAGCGCTGGAACGCGCTTTCCCCTTGCTGGGGCTTCGTGCTGCTGACCAGGTATTTAATTTTGTGCCAAAAGGAAATCACCGCCGCAGCCAGGCCCCATGAATCACTTAAGCGCATTGGAGCACGCTGCCCTTTTAGCCTCAGGGCTTGCCGTAAGATAGAGGAGCTGGTGCACTCCCCCTCGTGCCCTCGGGGCACCCGAAGTATCTTTGTTTCCTTCAACTCGGAGCACAAGTGCTGCTGTCGTGCCCCCGGGGAGAAGCGCGCTCCGTGGAGCGCCCCCGGGGCACTGGCAGGCACCGACTTTGGTGCCTGCCTCTTCTCTGACGGCCGGACGGGCCGCACCTGCAACTGGACGCCGGGTGGGGGAAGGAAACCTCATTGGAGGTTCCCTCTGGCCCCAACTAGGCCGTCCTGCCGTTTCTTGGGCCACTGGTGAGGCAGGAGCCTTACCAGAGGCCCCCTGTGCCGCCGGTCCTTAGCGTGGCCCTTGTATGGGCCAGCTTGAATCTTTTTGGCTCCCCCCTTCGTGGAGGGCCAGTCAAGGACCAGGGGGTGGCCCTACAAGGTTTCCGGGTCCCAGGAGGGGCCCGCACTCGAATCGGAGGGGTTGCATGGCGCTCCTCTCCTTCCTAAAAGTATTGGGCGACCTTGGCTCCCCCTCGTGAGGGCCGGTGGAGGCCCAGGGGGGACCCCAGTGATCGCAGGCCCCAGGAGGGGCCCGTTAGGAGTACGGGGGGGTGGCACCCCCCTCTCACCCAGAATTGTCAGGAGGCCCCCGTTTTGCGCAGAGGAGCACCGGGGGCCCCATTTCTTTTCATTCAAAAGGCACTGGAGGTGCCTTCATCAAGTCAGGTACTTTTAAAAGGACCAATATAATTATAATCGAAGTTCTTTCTAAAGACTTTGCTGATTGTTATAGGTTGCCTACCTGTTTTTGATGTGTGATGATGTTTTTACATCTATGGCAAATGTTCCTTTTATGGGCATGCCTTGCTAATATGTTTCCCTAACTTGCCATATGTTTTCTAAGGTTCCTAATGTTTATGATATTCTTATGACAAGTGTTCTAATGTGATAACGTGTTTCCTGACTACTGCTTATTTTGCAGAATACTGAGTAACCTGTGTGTTATGTGTGACTACTGCTAATTTGCAGAGTAACTAATGTGTAACATTCTGACAACTGCTAAGGTAGCAGGATAGTACTGATATGTGATGTTTGGTCTGCTAATTGTGTTGTGTACAATACAGTATATTTTCATATAATTTGGTGTTGTGTTTCCTTTTTGGTGGGGATATTGCGTCACATGTGTTGTGCGTGTTGTGCAAACGCTTTACACATTGCCTCCGGGTTAAGCCTGACTGCTCGTGCCAAGCTACCAAGGGGGAGAGCAGGGGTTATCTTGGACGTGTAACTCCCTTGCCCTGACTAGAGTGGGTAAGTTCTGCCTGGCTGAGGTGCATACCCTAGCCAACCAGAAACCCCATTTCTAACAACATCCAAAGTCCAAAACTCGATTTTGATTAAATATATATCACCCCCTAGGGTCTGCCCTATGTCCCCCAAAGGTATGATGACTTGTTATAAAAAGGAGGGACAATATAAAATATGGTCTAGATGCACTGGTGGGGAAAACAGTCAAAGTTGTTTTCCCCATTGTAGTGCTACTAGCCCCATAGGGTCACATGGGGATGCTTTATCAAACTTTTATAAAGTTTAACGTTCGATTGGAGTTAACTAGCACTATCATTCAAAGTGTCAAATTGATTGTTACAATAAATCCAACAACTTGCCAAGGTTAGGTAAATATAACTATTACAGGAAAATTGTTTCAGAACTCACTATCCTTAAGTTACCACAAGCAGCCCTGTAGCAGCCACTCCTGATTGGTCAGCCTTTTACACCCTGACAAAGGCATGCTCTCTGAGTAGAAAGAGACCTGGGGCTGGAATAATACAGTCATTTGGTGGGACGTTATCTGTTCCTGGAGAAGCCAGGACAAGAAGAAGGCTAGGGAGATCAGTTGAACTACAAAGGTAGAAGCACAGATGCCAGAGAGGACCCCCGCAAGCCCCCATTCCTTTGATGCCCAGCCAGATGGGAGCCCCTCTAATTAGATTAGCAGAGCGGCTGAAGGGGAGTGTAGAGAAAAGGTAGCCACACCTGTGGTATGGGTTAGCTAGACCTGAGCCCCAAGGAGCAAATTTTTCCATTTTGATTTTTGAAGGAACTGTGTATTCTGGGTCAAAAATATACCACACTTCCCAGGAAGTGGTCATACCAGAGGATGGCATCTTGAACCCCATTGATTGGGGTGTCCCGTCTCTTGCTAGCCCAGAATGTTGAATACATATGGGGAGATCCGCAGGAGCTCCTAAGATCCCTGCCTGAAACACCTGAAGAAGAAGGGCTGCCGCTGAGCTGTACAATGGAGGACTGCACTCAGAAGGACTTCACCTGCTGCATCTTAAAGGCTCCACTCAAGACAGGGTTTGCCTGTCTTCAAGGATACGAAGTTGACTCCCTGAGCAGCAACAGGTAGAAAAGTGCTGGAGGATGCCACCATCAACATCCACTATGAAGATAACTCCAGCTGACCAGCTACACTTGATTTATCTGTCTTGACCAGGTAAATTGTGGGAGTTGGAATCCCAGACATCCAAGAGGCAAACCAGAGCTTCTGAACCCTTGACTGGTGCTGTGGCCCTTTTCTGACTCTCACAGAACTTTTCAGAAGAACATCTGAAAGTTTGGGAGCTTTTTTGCCAACTTCTCTAAAAAAACCTCAGAAGAAGACCAGCTCGATGTTATGAGTCAAGCCACCATTGTCGAACTGCGAGTTGGCTAGCCCATGCTGGTTTGCCCCGCTGAAGGCTCCAGAGCTCCTCATCGTCGACTCTGAGGACAAAGACCTCTAGAGGCCCACTGAGGCACTGCGCTGAAGCAGGCCACCATAGTCGAAGAGAACTCTGAATTCAAAGACCAAATTGCTCAATATCGAGAAGAAAAGCTCCCAAAAAAGTGACTAAGTGCGAAAGTGAAATTTTGATTGGGACCTACTGTCAGGAATCCCCAAGGTGCCTCCTGCGTTATCTGTCAGCATCCCCAGTGATTAGGGTTAAATCATATCTCTGTTCTTGGTTAAACCTCCATGTTTCTAAGTAAACATAATGTGCTGTGTTACACAATTGGTTTTACCAATGCTTGTTTGCTAATGTGAGCAGGTGCAGACATGTCCTTCTAATTGGGTGTGGTGACTCATCCACATAAGGAAACTCAACTGCTTTCCTGATTGGCTATAAATAGCAGAGTGAAGCATGCCTCCCTGCTTGGCTTTGTTCTGCTTCCTGATCTCAGCATCTGATTTGGCAGTCCAACCCCTGCTGTCATCCTCGTATTCAGGACTTTTGAGGCAATTCTTTTCTTCGTTCCTGTACCAGCTGACACCAGGCATTCCTCCAGCACTCTGGAAAAGACTGCAGCTAAGTGACTAGTATTCTCCAGGGAGTTTATTTTCTGAGCGCCGCGCTTTCCTAGAACAGCTGGTGTTTTTCAGACCTCGTATTTTGGCCGGGTGCTTATCTTGAAGAAACAAATGCATTTCTGAACATTCTACATTATTATTGTAGTTACTTGCCTAAATGTGCTTCAGGAAATCTGCTTGAGCTCAAGTACTACAAAATGTGACAGTGCAATTTTAAAAGAGGATTTATGTGACTTTTGTTTCCCTAATAGCATAACTCTTGGATTTAAATTGTGTCATTCACTCCTGTGTTTCAGGTTTGAGGAATTTGCTTTTGAAGGGGTTTTCACACACACAGTGAAACCAAACCAAACTGTGCCACCCTAACTGTTTAAACCCAGAGTGGACATTTGTATTTCTTGGATTGTTTTTGTTCCTTTTAGTTTAACCCTATGCATGAAGGAAAGTTATACATGATATAATTAATGTCGTTGTTTGTCTTTCTTGTGCATGATAAGTGCAACCACAGTTCTAATTGTAGTGTGCAACAGTGAAACTTCGTGAAGCCAGCCCTAGTGTCACAGTACGTATTGTTACGGTACGCAGTTTGGGTTTTTGGTAATGCAATGTTAGTAATTGTGCCAACAGTTATTATTATCCAAGAAAAGTGCTGGAGCACCCCGGTGTTCTTCTACCGCTCCTGTGCCCATATCAGAAAGAGAGATTTAGTTTCAAGGAAGTTGAGTGCACTAACTCCACTATCACTCTGTCAACAACGACCTGCCCTCCGCTGGCTGGACCGGCAAGTCTATTTCTCTTCTAATCCCCCTTTCCTTTTGGGAAACCTGCCGGGGTTTCTGTGTCCACCAGGAAGTGCCGAGATGTGTTCCAGGAGCCCGGGGTCATACCATCGCCTCTGCAGACATCCTGCTTTTCAGGTGAGTGGCGCCTTCTTGACACCTACCACTTAACCTATCTGACCCGCACTCCATCATGGTCAGCCTAAAAGGTTGACTTTGTCCCGTCCAGCTTGACCAGATAGCCGTAGTTGCTCCTTTATGCTTTTTGGCACCAGAATGTGCATCTTTTAATTGAATCTTTGAAAAATTGTATCTCCGGTTCCTTACATTGAATCTTTCTCATTTTGGTGATCCCCAAACATCCTTTAATCCTAACAAGGAACAAAATACATATTCAAGTGTTTGTTGTCTTAGTAAACATACTTTCATGACCCACGAGTGAGACCACACATTGCAAACAAAAAGTGTAATGTCATTCATCACATCTGTACAGGTTTATGGGTAGGAAGTCAGTACCATTTTCCCCTTTTCACACCATTTGTTGTGTTAGGGACAGAGGTGTACCTTCACAGGAGTGGCAGCCCCCCTCCTCAAAGAAATACATTCTAGGCTTGCAAGTTGGGTCATGGGGCCCTGAGTCAGGTCTGCTATGTTTGTTGTTTTTTCTTGTCATCTTGATTTCACCATGAGTTTTTACCTTGTTCACTCTTTGGATCAGGAACGTAAATATATTTAGGCCCAGTTTTACAAAGATTTTGCATCAGGTTGTGTCACTTTTGTGAAGCAACACTGATGCAAAATCCTTTTTGATATTTACAAAGCCAAGGAAATTTCAATTTGTGTGGCTTTATACGAAAAAGTATCTAAATGCATTGCATTGCACTAACTTGTGTTACTTTGCATTAGGTAGGTATTTCATGGGTGGAGCCTGGGCGTTCAGTAACTCCCACTCATGGATTTTGACACAAACCCATTTTTGTAGATATGGGTTTGCACCAAAAGGGTGAACTGCTCTGAGGCTGAAGTAACAAGGAGAAATATTGTTATTCCTCCGTTATTTCCTCATTGCATGTGTGCCTCATTGTGCAGCACGCATGCAACAAGGAACAAGCCTCCAAGGATAGTTTATTTGCAAGAAGGTATGCCTTCCTTCACAAAAACTATCCTGATCATAATGCAGACACCCTTGCACTCTGCCGCAAAGGTGCCTTGATTGGTGCTACGCAGCCCAAAGGCTGGCAGTTTGTGGAGAGAGCAAAATTGCTTTGATTTCTGTAAAGATATTTGCAGTTTTGCTCTCTTCAGGTGGCGCACTACAGCACAGCAACTTTGCTTGCTGAGCTGTGTTGCACCAGTTCTTTCTAAATATGGCCATTAGTGACTGGCTTACCAAAGCAGTAGCAAACCTGCACCCATAGAAGTACTCCTTCAATAGATGCAAATTTGGTACTTTTTAAAATATAGTCACGGCCCCAGATCACGTCAGTTCTAGGGTCTCCGTTCCCATAAAACACAGGAACCGCTTGCCTACAGAACACATTGTCACCACACAAAAGATATATGAGACAATAATTAATGTAAAAACACACGTGCATTAGATCAGAGTACGTCTTAAAACAAATTCATTAAACAGGCATTCTTTCAGGTGTGAAAAGATGGCATAATAATGGCTATTTGAGCTAAAGTAGAGCAGATTCTGCTTGGCACTGTTGAATGTTAAGGAGGAACAAGCAGTGTATAGCTACTTCCCTTTAGAAAAAAAATACCTACTGAGTACTTTTGAACAATGAAAGACCGCAAATGCATACTTGTTTTATGTCTTCATTTGTATGGCCTCCCATTGTCCTTAGGAATTCCACATACCACAGTGTGAGAGGTCATCACTTAAGTTGTCTATTCATGCAAATCATGCGTAACAGAAACACAAACAAGCCACTAAACCATACTCTATAATGTTCCTCAATTGTGCCAGATGAAAAATGTTTCTATTCAGTACCAACAGGTGAACACACTCTGCGTCAAATTATTAAGTGATCCCACTGAAGGGAACAATGCTGGTTTCTGCACTCTGATTGCATATTTAAATTGCTACACTTACTGCTCGCATGTTTTTCAATTTTCTTCCACTTGACTATTTCATATTTTGAGTAACCTTCACCTTTTCCCCTACTGCTGTTCACCATATATCTGTGAATGACATCTTTAATGCGTTGCTAGGGAAACAAAGTTGACATTAAACATCGTGTGAGACATCGCAGGAGTCACAAGTTTTCTTGTCTATGTCTATTTGGGACAGGGTTTAATGCACCTGTGTCGGAAGACTGTACCACTTCCGGTCTGCTGTCAGACATCTCGTACTTACCAAAAAACAACAGGACATCCATTTACTATCTTAAAAGCGTCCGGCTTTGTCTGCAGTTCAATCAATTTAAAAGACTTCGGTGCAGAGGTTCGGTAGGACACTAGCTTTTGATGGAAAAGCCCATTGCACTGAAATGGCAGACAATAACGTGTCTAATTTTTTTCTGCCAGTTTCTCTTTGTCAACCCGCAACATGGGGACGTCCATTCCGGAGCATGAGTGAGGTGTTTTGGGGAAAATATCCCACGAATTTGGAACATGTAAGTACTCATTGCCAGCTATTCGCCGAATAGCTTTCCACATTACCATATTTTCTGTTAGTAATGAGTGGTATACCGCACCGCACCCTTTGTAATATACTGTACGTGTAATATATATGATACCTATGTTGAGAACCTGAGGAAGGTTGTTCAAGATCCGAGGGGACTGGGCAGACACTTTACTGTCTCATATCTATTTCCATTCAGAAGTATGGTTTATTAATAGCTTAACAAATGAAACAACAACATTTCACATCAACACGATAAAGGGAAAATAAACACATTCATGAATATCACTAGCAATAAATGAGCATTAAAACGCATTCAGATTTCAAGGCAACTTTAAGTGTGACTTTCTGCTGACAATTCATTAATAGGTACGGAGAGCCTGATTTCAAGTTTTGGTCGGTGGGTTACGCATCGCAAACGTGACAGATATCAGCCCACCTTATTGCTAGGAAATCTAATGCGCTTGATATAAGGCAGGCGGAGCATCAGTCATGTTTGTGAAACAGAAACTCTGCCAAACTCTAAATCAGGCCCATAGTATCCTCAATGATTGAAAAGAAGCATATGAAAAGCGAAAAGTATTCTGGTAACTCCTCAAATGTTTAAGTGTAATGCAGCGACAAAAGCTCAAGACTAAAACCCTCTTTGCTATCATTACACACCCACATGCTCTGTCTTGCTTAGTTATAACTATCCATGCTTCTATCGCATCTAAATCATGTAATTAATTAAAAAAAAACAAGAAACACAAAAACTGTCCCTGTCACTGGAGAAAATGTGATGTGTGAACCTTCCAACAGACCAACAAGCCTCACGTAGGCCTGCAGGCGTTCCACCTTCCCACCACTGATAGTCGAAAGTCATGCCTCTGCCTCTCCGGCCTATGACCGTGTCCATATTTCGAGATCTTCTGTGAAGGGAACCACCATCATAGGGGTCCATTCACAGCAGTCAACTGTGCAGAGTGGGTGTTATGTATAAAGTGCCCATTCAGCAAAGTTTTTGTATTCAGAGAAAACAAACTCACAAGCCTGGAGTTTGCTTTTTCTGAACAAAAAGCAAAAGGCACAGGCGGACATGGATTCTTTTCCCTGCATGTTGGAGCCATTTAACATTTTCCTGCCTGTTTCTGCAAGGCATCACATGGCAGCCTTTGGCTGTTGCCCTGCCCTCAATCGGTGGGGCCAGGGTCACTCACCCAGTATTCCTGAGGTAGATGCATGACTGGGTCGGGCTACCACTGGAAGTGGAGGCTCTGCCGACAGTTAGCCCGTAGATCCCCAAATCTAGGGTCGGGGAATTGAAGGCTTGGCAGGCTAGACGACTGCCAGATTACATTGTGCCTTTTACTCTGCAAAACTTTACAAGGCTCCAAGTTTTTAATGTTTATCGTACAAGAGGTTTTCACTTTAATGATCTTGCTTGTGAAATCAGTTCATAACCTGTGACCTATCCAACCATTTCAACATGCATTTTACTGTTTCCATCCACCTTTTCAGTCCTGTGTGTCCTAAAGTATAAGTAAGCCCTTCCCATAGCTTTCCTGCTGTGACCTATGCACCCATATACCTCTGCAGTCGCATGTGCTCTAAAATCTAAGCCGTTCTCACAGTTCTTCGACTATGACTTGTCTATTAAAACTGTTATCTGCTGTGGATTATTGCATGTAAAAATTGAGTTTTAAGTATAGTGCCAAAATCCTTTAAAATCCTGTAACCTCCTGGTGTTCTATAAAAGTGTGTGACAAAACATAATATATAATTATTCTTACTGATCAACAAAAAGTTTTGTTTCAAAGTTCAATAACCCCAATGCAGTATCATGTATAGCTAAAGGCAACTCAGAGAGTAAGAATAGTGATGCTTTTGCAAGTCCAGCTCTAGGTAATTAGGGGCATATTTATACTCCGTCTGCGCTGATTGTGCGTCAAAAAAGTTTGGCCATTCAGAATCTGCTGCGCAACATTGAACAGAAGTTGGCCCCCACTTTGGTGACACCCCGCACCATCCCAACAAAAACAAAGCTGCTTGCCGTACCTCATATGCTGGCAAGTGGCTCTTTCCAAACACCTGGTGCCCTGGTTGGCAGAATATCACAACCATCATTCTCTGCCTTTTTGCCCAAAGTACTGGATGTCAACATTCGACTGACACCCCGCCACATCTGCTTCCTTAACACACTGCAGAAGCAGCAGGAAACAAAACAGGGGTTCTACCTCATCAGTGGCTTCCCACACGTCCTTGGTGCAATCGACTGCACATGTGTACGCCTTGTGCCACCTGCTGCAACTGAACACCTCTACCGCAACAGGAAGCACACACATTCCATCAACGTGCAGGCCATAGTCGATCACCAGGGATTGATCACCAACATCGTGGCTAAATATCCTGGGAGTGTACATGACTCCTTCATCTTCCGTCACTGCACCATCAATGAACACTTCCAGGATGGACGGTATGGCAATGGACTACTTGTTGGTAAGTACAAAAACCTACTTATATACACACTGCACAGCAACCCTCTAGGACACACAACACATACACCACAACAGCAACATGTCAACAGGAACACACTGAGGTCGTGACATCATTAGCCATGTTTCTTAAGTCACCATTGAACCTGTCACACATCGGAAATTACTGTACAGCCTAATGTTAAGACGTTAATGAGTGTGGTTGCCTAAATGTCACCTTGCAAATTGTAAGTGTCCCAATGACCTTTACATTAATACATTGCATAAGTTTCAAGGTATGGGATGTCCAGGGTACTTTGATATGAACGTGTTAACAACACTTTCAATTTTAACTGTGCATGGAACTATCATCTCACCCCCAGTGAAGACACACGGACACCTGTATCACAAGTCACAATGCTAGGGAGGACACACTGTACTGCAAATCCCCAAACATACTGCTGACAAACGGTTAGCATACAAACACTCGTTCAGCCAAGGAAACAACACAATGCAGATGGTACAGCCTACGAGCATAGGATGCCACATTAGTACACAAAAGAGTCACAGACAACACAAGACAACTACTGCCATGAAAGGTCTTTTCAATAGTGCCAGCTACATCAACATGATCCCATTCATATTCTCTTGCAGCTGATCAGGGGTATGACATCCAGCCATGGATTATGACACCATTTGGCAACCCAAGTACTTCTGCAGAGCGTGCATACAACGACGCCCATAGGAGGACACGCAGCATTGTCGAACGGACCTTCGGCATCCTCAAGTCAAGTTTCCGCTGCCTTGACATCACTGTTGGTAGCCTCCTATATTCCCCCGAGATGGTCTGTAGGATCATCCTCACACGTGCAATATTGCACAACATTTGTATCAAAAGAAACATTCCCCTCCTGGAACCAGAGCCACACATGCCTGAAGAGGAGGAAGAGGAGGATGCTGGCCTGCAACAGGAGGGGGAACTACAGAACACAGCCGCTGGTATACGCAGGCGGCAACAGATTGTAAATAATTTCTTCTGAATATGATCACCTTCACCACTTTAGTTAACAAATTTAAATAAACACCTATTCTAATCACCATATCATGGTCTGGCTATTCCTTTTTGCACACCTTCATCTCTACTTATCAGAATAAGAGTGTTGCCTCATGGAGCATTGCTGAGATACTGAGTAGGACACAGAACATCCCAGAGCTAATGTGATGCCTAACATACAATGGTCACATACACACACACTCTTAATGACATATATTACGTACATATCTCCTTTGAAGGCCAATAGCAGAGGACCACAACTATTTCACACATACATGTTGAAAGCAAGGTCCAACGCAGCATATGGCACACAACTATGACACCATCACTCAATAAGGGGAAAACAAGCCTCATACATGAGGCAGTCAATGTGCTTTGGCATCAGCAACAGGAATGCCTGACCAGACCCTTGACAGCAGTTAGTCCAACTGCATCCAATATTTGCAAGGACCATCTGTGACTAGAGTTCCATAGAAGCAGAACATAGACAGCACAAGTGCCACACATATGACATGCATTGCGCACATGACATTCCATGTACATGTCAGGCCATTTCCTAACTCATTACACACCCATGCACCTGGTCGCAACCCACCTGTCGGAAGAGGTCCCTGGAATACTAAGATGTGTACCCTGATAATACCTCCTCTACACACAGACCAACATTAGCAAACCAGTGTGCTACACCCTTTCCTTTGGTATGCCATTGTCATAGAACATCTGACTGCAAGGACGTCAGGTCAATTTATACACTGTCTTCTTGTTTCAAAGCCCTGTTAGCACATGTAGATTGCTTCCCCTTGTGAACATGTCTGTTGGCCCTTAGAATGCAAGTCTCACCTACAGGACTGGTGAGAAACAGATGCAGCCCACACCTATGATCACCTCCATGCACAACACACATTTCAAAAAGCACTGCCCCTGATGATGCCTGGAACAGCATAGGAGTTGCCATTATGTCAAATAAACCGTCAACCATTGATACTAATTAAGCCGTGTAACACAGCCACTGGGTTCATTCGTCACCTTCAAAAACACAGGACTTACACAGTTTGACATGTCAACTGTCTACTTTGTCCTCAAAACAGTCTCAGTCAGACCACTGATTACGTAACTTGTCAAGTAACTTGATCCTGAATCACCTTGCATTCTGTCAGCTTGACTGGCAACTGTCTGTGCGTCACACTAAAGTATCCCTGTGTCTACATATATACCACACTTGCGTTAGCAAACCTGTCATTCATCAGGGGGCATTGGGCATGGGCTTCTTCCATGCATACCCAAATACATTGTATAGCATCATCTGCCTTTTAACTGTACCATTTGAGTTACATACTCTTGGAAAAGCAAAAATAATGGCCCATCCCTTGTCTGGGTTGCATTTATGCATGAATGACAAAGTGTGACAGTGTCCCAGGGCCGTAGGCAGGGATTGGGTACGGGGCTTTCAGCACAACCAGCAACCTCTGATAATGTCCATGAATAATACACAAATGTCAGGACCATGACAGTTCACACACAGCATCACAGTGCTCACAACATAGTGATGGGCCGTGTGTGGTGAATAGCTGCGAGAATAATCAGCACAGAGGATATGATGTTCCCAGATGCAGTGGGAAGTGCAGAGGCCAACCTGTGTACATATGTTGTAATGACACCTGCCGGAACATGACACCTGAGACATTATCTCACTCAGCACACCAAGGTTGCCCTGTTGACTGTCTCATTACACGTCTTTAGTGACAGGGTGGGACCATCCACATTTTGGTTCACATGTTCACATCTACTTTACTCACATTGATCAACCAAGGATACTCAGTAGTTACAGGAATAGCTGCCACTGACTCATGATGAGTCCTGGACCGAACTGTGACAAATTACACCCCAAACAATCTACAGGATCATCATTGGACCACACACATGAACAAGACACCTATGTGAAATTGATCACTGGAAATATGTGGACACATGCTGTCTTGTATGCTGGTCCACCACAGCCACTTGATAGTTGGGGCTCACTTCTATGGCCTCAACTGTGGTGTCATCATACATATGAGATTCACCCTTGTCTGTCTGTGCAAACAACATGCATGTGTATGACTCACTGTGGGATTCACCAACTAGTGCCTAGGAAGCTCTTACCAATACTCTAGGACATAGGATGTAGAAAATGTGGACCATTGACATGAACAAGCATCTTCCATCCATCTGGTGCATGCTATGTCACATGTGGTGTCTACGTGACCCTAAAACTTGAAAGTACACTTTACGGGTGTTGTTACATGTATGACTAACACATGCCCTTGCTCATTTTCAATTTGACTTGCATCTAAGGATTGGACACATGGACGTCACATTCATACAACCATATGTACAATTATGCTTCATTTGATACACACACACTTGGTCAACCAACACATTAGTTGTCAAAGCACACACTTTGAGCCAAAGGCATTTAGGTATTGTACATATGTGCGTCACATTGCTAGCCTCTCGTTATGCCAAACATGCACAATTTGTGCAACACATATATGTAGGCCACACTTATGACCATCTTTTGCGTCAGCCAACTGTAAAAATACTGTGAAGGGTGTAGTGGATGATGTTCCGCTGCAGTATGATGTCACACATGTGAACATACACCATCAACACCATACTGTCTTCAATTAGCCAATCTCTGATGTGTTCCAAATGTAAAATAACCAAAAAACAAGTAAAAATGCCCCAAACCAGTAAATGCACTGTAATTTTGACGTCCCTAGCGGTGTGCGTCATTTTTTGTTTACCAAAACTGTATTTGCGTCATTTGTTTTGATGCACAGGAGTGAAATTTAGTCCGCATCCAGATATTTGTACAGTCCATGTATCATTATGTGGATGCAGGTTAATATTCCCGTCTGTGCGTCAAAAAAAATTACGCAAATACAGGTTTGTTAAATGAAAAATGTTGCATAACGCGAAAAAGGTGGGACTTTTCATACAGGAAGTGATGTAATAGGATATCCTGTTTACAGATCATGTACAGTGGGTGTACTTTCACTTTGCAGTCTATGATCCTTCTAGACTGTGTGGCTGTATAGAGAGTGTTGTCCTGAGACTTTGTGCTGTTTTTGTCTTGTGTGCTATCTGTAAAGTCCTTTTGTGAAATAAATATTGTTTGTGTATACTGTAGTACTGTGTTGTGTCTACATTTGTCCATTTATCTTGTGTTTTTCTTGTTTGTGGGAGTCTGTTGTGGGTAGTGTTAGTTTGGGGATAGTTGGGCTCTTCTAGTGTTTAGGTTAACTTTTTTTCTGTCTTTGTACCCCTACTTTCACCCTTTTCCCCTTTCTATTTCTTTTACGCCTATTCCTTATCGTCACCTATAAGTATGTCTGGTAGGACACGTCTTGGCAGGATGAGGGAAGAGGAGTTGGGGGGCTTCATCTGGCTGGTGACGCATTTCTTGCCGCTCATGATCCAGGCAGGGGGCAGGGTCATACGGGGTATCCAACAGAGGCGCACAGAATCCAGTGGGGAAAGGTGCTGCATCACCTGCAGCGTGTGTATGCCAGCCAGAGGAGTGACCACCAGCTGAAGCACTGGTGGGCTGACCTCATCACCAGGGAGCAGGATCTCTTGGACCACCTGGGAATCATGATTGGTGGTACTGTTGGTGAGTACGACTTATGTTAATGTGCACGATTAAATGCTCTGTAGTGACATCAGGGGATTAGTGCAATATCTGCCAGCTAACTTGCTGACTGTGTGTAATGCTAGGGAAATATAAGGGGATCATTGATGCACTATGGCAAGGATCACAATTGCTAGCTGTCAGGCAGCACGTGCTCAGCAAACCTACAGGTTACTTTTCCATGAAGGAAATTGGTGCGGCCTTTTTGTCAGAACAGCTAACAAAATAGGAGCCAATCATGTCTATATAGGGTACCATTGACAGATAAGTACAGATGTATCAACATTTAGGCCAACTATGTTGACGCAATTGCTAGACTGACTTTAGAATCACTACATGATGCAGAAAATGAGTACTGCCTTCACGTCAATTGATAATAGCAAAGTGGATCAGACATATGTCTCATGTGAGTCTGGTGAGTGTGGAAGGAAAGCGTTCACAGAAGTACTATGAATGTGTGGGATTATTGTGTTCCTTAATCTTTTTGGATACATGTCAGTTCTTGATTTGAAAACATTGTGAAAAGGTGTAAGGTGCCCTCAGCTAACATCTTAAGATGTTTGTTGGAATTAGTTGAGCCACAATCCAAATATGGATGGCAGTCCAAGTGTATGCACATGGCTTCACATCTCCATGGTTGGTGCAAATCACCATAGCTGGGCCACATCAATTGACTATACTGTAACAACAGGAGGGCTTACAAAAGTCCCTGCCCCTCCCTCTGTACATTGGGCCTATGTGTAATAAATGTGTCATGGCCACAAGGCATGTTTGACTGGTAATGCAGTACTCAAGTAACCAGGCTTTGGATGACTCTCTTGGATGCACATGATGAGACGATTACACTCCATATTTCTTAGTGCTCACCAATTATGGGGCATGTTTGCAACCACATGAAAGTTAGGGCCAATGTATGTGTGCAGATATGTGTGTAACTGTCACAGGAGACCCATGCTATGTACAAGTTGGCCGTGATATATCAGGTCCACTACCATATATCAGGTCCTTCTACGCCCCCACCCGTCTTCTCCGTTCCACCGGCCTCGCGCTCGCTGCCGTCCCTCGCATCTGCCGCTCCACGGCGGGTGGGAGGTCTTTCTCCTACCTGGCAGCCAAGACCTGGAACACCCTCCCCACCAGCCTCAGGACCACACAAGACCACTCCGCATTCCGGAGACTCCTCAAGACCTGGCTTTTCGAGCAGCAGTAACCCCCCCCCTAGCGCCTTGAGACCCGCACGGGTGAGTAGTGCGCTTTATAAATGTTAATGATTTGATTTGATCATGTCTGAATGGCTGCCATTTCATTATTAAGCCTACACATTGTAAATGTTTATGAAATTGTTGCATTGTGCACAGATTTTGAGCACATTTCTTCCTTCCATACCTTACAGGTGGATGGGCACTCTACACTGTGGGAGAGGTGGCGACATTTGAGGACCCCGACCACTCAAGTAAGTGTTGATATGTCTGTTATGTGTTGTGTTTGCTGGTTATGGGCTCGTGTGAGTTGGACACATAGCAAGGTATGATGCGTTGGGCAAGCTTTTCACTTGTTCCATGAGTAGGAATGCAGTTCTCACATGTTTTGAGTTTGCCAATGCGTATCCAATGGTATCATGTACGGATTGTAGGACATCCCTGTAGGCCCCACTGTGAGTACAGGGGATAGTCATGTGTATGACACTTGTATCACCAAGAGTCGCAATGGAAGTCAGCGCTAATTTAGTTAGCCTGTCAGACCCACATTCTCTAAGATTGGTAGAGCTAATAGCTTTCCAATTGACATCTGCTTCACTATTTACCTACGTAAGTTTGAAACAGTAGGTAGAACCTCTTAGCAGCATGTAATTCCACATGTAGTGCATCAAGTCTGTGGAACCTGAGTGCAATGGCCTAGGTGTGCATGCAATTCATGATCATGGGTGTTCTAGCAACTCTGTGTCTGATGTAAGTCAGGCCTCACTGGAAGTATATGTTGTGTACTAAGTTCTGCATTTCCTGACATGTCTGACCCTATGAGTGCTCTAGGGTTTGCTGACTCCTGATTGTAGATAGACCTTACCTGTGGTGTGTCTGTAGAGGCAAACATGTGTGGAGTTTCCTATACACTCCTCGGTGTACATGTTGTTGGCAAATTATAGTTGTGTATCCACCGCCCCCCCTCAAACATGACCATGGGTTTGTGAATGGGGTACCTAGTACTGATGCTACCAGTATGTTACACATACATGTGAATAAGTGACGGTTTGGTTGCATACTAGTACACACACTCAGGTTTGGCACTTGGTACTATACTGGCAAGTCCAGTTACAACTTGCAGACCATGTGGCTTTAGCTTTGCTTTCCGTACACTGACATTTGTAGCCCAGCTCTTTGCGGAGGATATGCAGCATGATTCTTAGATGATAACTGTCAGAACTCAGATTGCAAGTCAAAGCCAGTTATTACCCATCTTGTAGGTTATGGATGTGCTTTGTGTGATGTGACCTTTATAGTCTGGCCTGCCATATACTTCCTCAGGGACATTCAATGCTCTATATTGTGATATGAGCTGTTACAAGTACAGTAGATGTAATGTCTGATTAACTTGCTGTGCCGTTTCACACAATGCAGTTACTAATGTAGCATATCTGCATTTGTCTTCACAGCTGCTAACATGACTCCAGACCAGGTCCATGGATTTCAGCACCGGGCCAGGCGCTACCAGCACATAATGCTGGTGGAGTCGGGGTTCCGGAGGATGGCCCGGCGATATCGCCATGAACAGGCCTCCGGGGCATGGCGAGCCTTCCCACAGGGTGGGCCTACTTTGCCCACCACAGCCACCACCAGCGCAACCACCAATCAGAGCCACCCACAGCTGCCACTATTGGTCCAACATCTGTTGGACTTCCTGGCCCCAGCATTGCCACTGGTGCAGGACAGCCCACACAGACCTCCTCCACCGGTACCCAGACTGCCACTGCTCCATCTGTTGACCATGCAGCCTTCAACAGAATGGAACAGAAGATGGACAAAGTGCTGCGCAAGTTGAGCCACCTGAGCCGGGATGTGCGGCACATTAAACGGCGGGTCAAGGACATTAAGAGGACCCTCCGGAGGGCCAACCTCTAGACACTTTTTTTGATGGACATGATTCCCTCCCCTCCCTCCTCTTTCCTTGTTCTTATAGTTAGTGGGTTTAGGGGGCTTAGTGTTAGGTTAGTATAGGCTGTTAGTTCAGTTAGTGTCAGTGGGTGTGGGGTGGGGAGGCCTGCTTGTTTCTTTTTTTACTTATTACATGTGTGGGTGGGTGGGTTGGGGCCTATGTTGTGGTTCTTGTGGGTAAAAAAAAAAATAATAATAATAATAATAATAATAATAATATATATATATTTGTTTAGGATAGTATAGTATGTGTTTAGGTTAGTATGTGCTGTCCTCCATGTGTCCCGTCTCATAAGGGGGGTGGGGGGGTAGATGTTTAGAACGTTTCGTTACATGTGATAAGTAAGTGTAGCTTAGGTTAGTTAGGGACAGTTGTGGGTAATGAGTAGTCAGGGTAGATTAGGGTAGGTAAGATTTTTCCTTCAGTTTCCTCATCTATGGTTAGCATTTAATAAATATTTGGTTCCCCCTTAATAGTATGTGTTGAATGGTACTTGATCGTGGGTTTGGATTCAGTGTACATCAATTTGGTACTATAACATCTGTGTCCTATGCCACAAACAAATCCCAACTGAGCTGTACGATTGGCAGCTAGCCCAGACCTACCTTTCAAAGTGTCGACCCTTCGTTGCAACCACCAATCACAGTTAATATGGATCCCAATGTGTTTCTGTTGATAAGTGTGTTTTCAAAGTCACTAACAGTGCTTCCAGACTTGATATTGGGGAAACAGTTTTAGGTCTGACTGCAGTGTGATGATCATGCACACCCTTATAAGATGAGTTCTCATTGGCAATATTGTATTCTTGTCTTCATGACCCTCATACATCATTTGTGACACAGTTCGGCATGATTACCTATTTGTATGTTAACTCAGACACCTTCATTTATACAGTTTTTTTTGTGTTTACTTAGATTAGTGTGGCATGTTTATTGTGTTATTTATGCATGTTGAGAACATTTTGCTAACACTATTTGACGACTTAGTTATCCCCTGAGGAAGCATTCTTCTGTCCAACACAGCATGATGGTGTATGGTTTCTCACTTCATGAGATTTGCCCCTCAGGATGGGCAGAGTATGATGCAATCATGGGCACTGTGCAGATTTCTCTGACTACATATTATCAGGACAGTTGTATTGACAAGCTACGTAATTTGACAGTAGGCACATTTCAGTTATCTACTGCACAGTTGATATGTCACATTACCCAGAGACAGATTTGTTGTGTAAGTGCTATTTATTGAAAAGTGCTGTAGTGCTATCTGTACATTGTCCATGATTGTGAGTCCATTATAGTGACATCTTACATTGTGATCCAACACAAGGGTTTACCAAAATGCTTTTGACATGCTGGGGTTGCTGTTTCAGACAGTGCAGAGGGACAGACTTAGCCAATGAGTAGGAGAGAGACAATCACTGGGCTGGGTTGCAAGATATACAGTGGTTTGCAGAACAGTGCTTAAGTGCAGTTGTTTCAAGACTGGCAGGTTACAAAGCGCAGGACCTTGGTAAATGTTGGCCATGTGGCAGGGACTAGTGCTTCCGGGTCATTTTCCTTGTGAATGTGATCTGTTCCATGTCTTCTTCTTCTGATGTGTGTGTTGCCTGCTTTGTCCTTGTTGTTGTTGGCTGTGAAGGGGCAACACACACCTCAGTGTTAGA
The DNA here is from genome assembly GCF_031143425.1 of Pleurodeles waltl. Taxonomy (NCBI): domain Eukaryota; kingdom Metazoa; phylum Chordata; class Amphibia; order Caudata; family Salamandridae; genus Pleurodeles; species Pleurodeles waltl. The sequence goes on from NC_090440.1 coordinate 1,767,719,190, forward strand.
AGACATGGAGTCAGACATCCCGGTCGCTACTACCTGTGAAGGTCTTAAGGGCAGTACTGCAGCAAGGAGGATCTGCTGGTTCTTTAGAATAGCAGCCACATCACGATGGTAGGCAGCCAGGTCGGCTCTGATGGGTTCAATGTTGCATTTGTGCACGCGTTGACAGGATTGCTGTTGTAGGTGTTGGGTCAACTGTATTACAGCTGTGCTGATTTCCTTCTGGGTTTTCTGCAGTTCCTGCAAGATAGATGTTAGGGCTTGCATAGCCGCTGCCTGATCTGCAGATGACATCATGCACAAACGCATCCCCTCAAGGCTGGCTGCCAAATTTTGCATCCCCACCCGCACCCCTTGGCCAGCTCCCGCTGTACTCCAACTACATTTCTCTCAATGTTGGTGCCAGTGTCGTCTGAGTCCTCAGCTGTATTGGAGCTGGCAGGTCTTACAATTGCGATGGCTGCTTGTTCTGTGCTCCTCCTTGTGACAGAAGGTGGGGTCTGGAGTGTTTCAAGGACCTTTTGGATGGTCTCCTGGGGAATGTTTATCGGCTCGTCATTCATGTTATCAGAGAAATCTGGGACAGGCATATCGGCAGGAGATCCATCTTCCTCTGCAATGAAACAGGGTACAATTAGTGTGTCTGTGTTGTGGCAATTTTGAGGTAATGTGCCTGCCTTTTGATGAATTCACTTTGTGATCTTGTTTTGTGTTAATTTCTCCAGTCCTTCAGATGGGCATTCTTCCAGGCCTATGGCCCACCTGTGTGTCACATGAATGTTATTGAGTTATCAGACTTGTCAGCCTCATCGCCTTTAGGTGTTGATTTATGCCAAATAGAGAATTGCCACCTTCTTTTCCTACTCGACCCTCCGTGTACATCCATTCTCATGGTGAGACCTTTCACTGGCTGTGGGTGTACTGATGGCCCTGGCAGCACACTTAACAATCTGGACCTCCCCAATCTCTGATCTTTCACATCCACTTAAATGTCATTGACATGTGGCATATCCTATGCATGGAAATGTTATGATCCGATATGGATGTTGACATTGTGAATGTGTCCTGCTGATGTTGATGTTGGGGAATGTGTGTTACATTGGATTGCCCTGATAGTCGTATCAGTGTCCTATTTCCTCCTCTGACTGTGCAGGTGTATTTCAGTGACCAGTTACATGTGTCCCCTCCTCAATGCTGTTGTCTGAGCAGTATGACATTTGGGATCTTGCCTTGTTACCCAGGCACAGGAAGGACCCTGACATATGCAGCATGGGTGTGTCCTTAGTGCTGTGTAGCTCCTATTGTTGTTTACATTGGCTGATGTTTGCGACAACTTTGGGCATTGACATTTGAGAGTACTGGGGCCTTTGTCTTGTTTCTGGGGATTGTTGCAGTTGTCATCCTCACCCCCTAATTTAGGTGTGTATGATCCATGGGGAGGTTACTGCCATTGGCTACTTGAGCTGCACACAGAGCAGAGGTGGTAATGGCAACTGTTGTCGCAGTTACATTCCAGTTGTCGGTATGGCTAGAGGATTGCTAATAGGGCCCTAGTTAATGTAGGGGGTATGTTGGCTGACGTGTGCCAGGATGTCAGTTTGACGCAGTGGCCTTCCCTCCTTGCGTGGCTTTCCCTTTGCTCCATCGTTGGCATGACAGCATGCTCCCATGGGACTGTTGTTGGTGTTGTGTAATGGTGTGCCCCAGGTCTTCTCAGAACGGGCCATGCCCCCCTGCCGTGCCCCTTTACCCATGTCTCTCCATGTATTAGATGACTTCCATGCATTTAGTGGTCGGTATCCTCCCCCCGGTTGTAGATGACATTATTGCATTTTAATTCCCCATGCGACTTACCCTGCATGTGCGTTGTCTCCTGGTAGTCTGCGCTGTCCTGTCCTTGAATCCCTGTGACGATCTCCTCAGGGATGACGGCTGCGACCATCTCCTCCATGTGGTCCAGGGCCTCCTGGTGTGCTGGACTCCCACCTCCAGTCTGCAGTGCTGCCTTCCTGTTCCTGGCCATCTTTTCCTTGGTTCTGCGCTTGCAGTCATGCCAGCGTTTCTTGCACTCAATGGCTGTTCTGCGTACTTCAGCCACACTGTTAATCTTGTCGACAATTTGTTGCCATATTGCCACTCTCCTACTGATTGGCAACTTTGATGTGACAAATAGTTGGTGCTGGTGTTCCGTCACCTCTTTAACCAGATTTCCTGCTCCTCTGCACTAAAGCGACACTTTCTTTTCTTCTTAAATGTGTCCTGGTTCCTTTGTGGGTTCTCCTGGCTAGTTCCTGGTCTGCTGTCATCTTCCTGGGGTCTGTAGTGGCATCTGGGATCCATTTTGGCTCTCCTCTGGTGAAATGGCTGTGTTCGCAGGTTTTTTTTACGCTATTGCGTAAAAAAACCCAGCACATATCCGGTTTGCGGTGTCGTAAATCGACCCACAGTCATTTCCACCGCGTTAACGTCATTTTCCTTTACGACTTGACGCTGTGGTGTGCGTCAAAAATCATGACTCCCACCTGTTGTTTGCGCCGCCGTGCGTCAAAGTATAAATATGACGCCTGCACGCCGCACCAAAATGGCGTTAGCCGGCGGTAATATTTTTTGCGCAAAACTGCGCCGGCGCAGTTTTGCGTCAAAAAGTATAAATATGGGCCTGCGTGAGACCAGTTTTAACCTGCCTAGACCCAACCATCTTGTGCCCAGTGCTGGTGCTACTAATCTGAACATGGGCCATAACTCTCTCTAACAGCCATGTCTCTTGATAGCTCTTTTCTTTGTTCCTATAACATTTGTAAATTGGTCTTTTCAGTATGACGGATGCTTTTTGCAGAAAATGATGTGGTATAAAACCCATATTTCACAGGGAACATTAAAATATGTGAAATATTGCACGTTTGTCTGTGAAATACATGTTTCTTCATCAAAATGACAGTCCCTAAACCAATTTGCAGAGTTTTGCTATTGGCAAAAGCACTGGGCCCATGTGGCAAGGGTATCCTAACTATGCTACTTATGTGGCAAATGTACACCAATAAGTATGAGGTGAAAGCTGCAACTGCAAAATTGCATAATACACTGGCCATCACCACTGAAAATTGTTTTCTTAACAATGTGATCTTCAAATATAAACCTAAACCACTTTGAAGTAAACGACTTTTCAAGCCAACTAATACAAATAAAACATCTAATACATATAATACATAATGTGCAATGTGTAATGTAGTTCTGTATTTGCCATTTCAGTGTCCTGCTGACATTTACACACTACTGGGCCTTCTGGCTCCTCATTTATGATGTCACCAGACATCGTCAATATGGATATTGGACTACATTACACACTGGCCGATATGTATTCAATAACATATGCATGGAGTTGCTAAAGTTATAGGTATACCTTAACAGACCCGCCAACCTTAAGAAAAAAACCATTGTCTGAAGAGGGGATCATGGCCTTGGTGTGAGCAGGACCTTGTATCCAGAATTACCTAGGAGGCACTTCTGTGCCTTCTCCCACTAGACCCCCTCCTCCTCAAAACAAGCCTCCTGAGGCTGATGCAGATGTCCTAGGGTGTTTTCACACCACATAATGACATCGGCTTTAAAAAGCCTCCACAAGAAAATAAAATGAGCTAGAACTCTGCTTTTTGCAGCGTTTTTCAGCTTGTTTTTCCTGGCACTGTGAGTTATCAGTTCCTCAACAGGTGAATGTGTGCATGGAGCTGATTTTGTGTGACACACAGTGGCACCATGTGAGTTGGCAGGTCTGTCTTAAATGTATCATTTACACATCACCTTCAAATTACTGTAACTCTCACACTTCTATCCAGAGTGTTGACAACTTGGTAGCCACACTACAATACCTATAACTCATCTTTCTACCAGGCAGTGTTCTCACAAATTATGACATTTATACTGTCATAAGTGTTGTTATGAATGCTATAATTTCACGTGGTATAACTGCTGTAATATGAAAATGTATAAGCAGTGCATCGTAAAGGTAACAACTTATAGTTAGTGTAGTGTGGTTAGTGAGTTGACAACACTGTGTATGGAGGTGCACAAGTTACAGTGATTTGAAGGTGGTGCATAAATTATAAATGTAAGGTATACCAGAATTTCTAATGTTTGAGTAGTTTAAGTTTCATTTCTCTAGAAAAAATAAACAACGTTCTTTATTTAGAAACTTAAACATTATATGGACACATAAATGAGTAGATATATTTTGCATCTAAAAACATGGCAACATTCTTTATGGAATGGTGGCAGAAGGAGTTTACTTGGACAGATGCACATCAAGAAATGCTATCTCACATGGTCATTTATTGATGATTGGTTTCTGATGTGGGGCAGAGATCAATAGGTCTTTGGAACGTTAATCAATTAATTAAACAAAACATGTATAAAATCAACTCAGGCTGACCGGCACTATCAGTAATAGCAAAATGTATTATTTATATGTTACAGTTCATTTGAAAGAGGGATTATTATGAAGCGAGATTCATAGGAAACCTACTGCAATAGTAAGTAAGTAATAGCATTCTGCATGTAAACAGTAGCCTCCCTGGAAGCCTCAAAAAGAACATCCTCTATACAAAGATACTCACACATTTTGTTCCACAGATGAGGATATTCACCAGGAGGCTACATGCATGATAAAAATATTTTGGCAAAGAGGATGTCCAAGAACTGTACATGTGGATGCAATTGTGAGAGCTTAAAGACAAAGGAATTCTCTCACAGTCATTAAATGTGAAGAAGTAAGTCAAGCAAATGAATGTGGAATGTATTACTAAACACAGTCGTGAGATGAGCTTGGGACCTACTGCAATCTGTTGAATATTTAAGACGGATTGTGGTGATGAATCCAAGAGTTACTTACCAAAATGTGGGACATATTAACAACAAGGTACCTGGAGCTGAAAGGGAAACCACAATGCAGGACTTGCTTAATGAAAAGAGAGGTGAAAAAGGGTGTATATCAGTAAAAATAAGGTAAAATTCACCAAATTGGGTGACTTCACAGATGCTATGTGTCCAGCATGTTGTCAAATGCCATGTCCATTATCAGGTGATTGGTGATAGAAAATTGGCCAATAGAGTACTGGGTTGAATCACTCTGATCACTGACATGATATCAAAATAAACAATATTGTGGAACAGAAATATTTTGTCAAATATATTGTTTCCTAAAATATTGATTTCCTGGCCTTATACTGGCAAGAACAAAAATATGAGAAAGATTTTGTTTCACACTAATATTGTTAAAAAACATAAACAATATTGGGCCAGATGTATCAAATGTTTTTACCCATTCTGTGTCTATGGGAAAAAGTGTTCGTACATATGGCCCATTGTCTCTAAATACCAGAAATACAATTCAATTTCAAACATTAAGTGAATTAGTAAACACAATTTATATACTTTTAAAACACACATTCACAAAAAATATTATAAAATGGCAAATCAAATAAAAATTGAAGTAGAAAATTGAAATTTTAAACAAATATAACAAAAATATATTTAACATTTTAGCTGCTAGCCCTTTGGCCCCTAAGCTCTTTTTTGTCTGTCTGGGGTCTTTCGCGCTTAGGGCTCAATAACTTTTTTCCAGTTAAGGTATCCATGTCGAGTTTGTGTCCTTTGTTCCAACATCCTGGGGATTTTAAAAATACCTAGGGTTTATGGATTCCTTTTGAGGGGAGCAAGAAACTAGGAAAAAAATATATATTTTTTACAATAGGGAAAAAGTAATCCAGATAAAAGTATCTGTTTTCTAACCTAAAAATGTCAACCACAAACAGTTTACTGTACTAAAATCACCATCTTTCCAGTTTTCAGGAACATGCAGAACTGAATTAAAACAACTAATTTTATACCACAGTTGTGGCATTTTTCTAAGAGGTAGCCAATTTTCCCTATTTTTTGCACTCTCAACCTACTTCCAGTTTGTGGTAGAAACCAGTGTGAAACACATGGGTGATCCAGAAAGCTATATATTTCTGAAAAGTAGACACAACTACTCTGAATTCCACAAGAGGTCATGTGTGTAGATCCCTCAAAGTTTTCCGAAGGAAAATAACTTTTGAAATAAATAAATATTGGAAATGAGTAGAAAAAAATGGGCATTTGTGCTAACATTTTCATCTGTAACTTTTTGTCACAATAGAAAAATTTACAAAAAGCAATATATCATTACATCCACAAGACCCTTCTGGTTGTGGAGATATATAGTGTTTGTAGGCTTTCCAAGACCCCAAGGTACTCAGAGCCAACAACTGAGCTGCACTATAAAATGCTTTTTTATTTACTACAGAGTAAAGATCAATTCATATAGCAAAATAGGCAGAGTGAAAAATGGGTATCTAGGAAACCTATGTATTTCTGAAACGGGCACAAGATATAGATTTTACATCTCTGAAGTTGTGGGTAGAGGGTATTTTTAACAAGTGTTCTATGATTCTATGCTCCACAAGTATTCAATAAAAATAGTATCTCACTTGTTCAGGTAAGCATCGTGGACGCATCACATTTTTTCACCAAAAACAGATCCTTTTTTTCCAATGTGGGTAGGTCTACATTTTGGAGCCTAGCTCAGCCAGAACCTAGGGAAACCTAGTGAGCCTGTACATTTTTTAAAACAGCCAAGGGTATCCGAGATGAGTTGACTTGTGTTGCTCTCACCATGTTTTTTTTTTACCAAGAAAACCTAGTCATACCTCAAACTTTGACTAAATGAACACATTTGCCTCACAATTCTGAGATGGAAAGTTATGGAATCTCCAGGGGAGCCACAAACTTTTTCCAGTCGGAATTCCCACTAGTTTCCCAATAAAAATGGTACCTCAATTGTGCAAGTAGACCTAGCGCCACCAAAAGGAAATGGCCCAAAACACAAAATGGAAGCAGCACATTTTTCCACTGAAAACTGACTCTTTTGTCCCAATGTGGGTAGCTCTTGATTTTGGACCCGGGATCAGCCGGCCCCTAGGAAAACCGAGCCAACCTGTACATTTTTGAAAACTAGATACCTTGGACTATCCAGGGTGGGCTGACTTGTGTGGCCCTCACCACGTTTATTTACCCAGAATCCCTGGCAAACCTCAAACTTTGACTAATAAAAATACTTTTTCCTCACATATCTGTGATGAAAAGTTCTGGAATCTGTGGGGAGCCACAAACTTTCTTCCATTCGGCATTCCCACTAGTTTCCTGATAAAAATGGTACCTCAATTGTGCGACATGGAGGTAGCACATTTTTCCACTGAAAACAGACCCTTTTGACCCAATGTGGGTAGCTCTAAATTTTGGACCATCACTCATCTGGAACGTATGCAAACCTAGTCAACTTGTACATTTTTGAAAAATAGACATCTAGAGGTATCCTGGGTGGGTGAACGTGTTCTTACCAGACTTTCTAACCAGAGTCCCATGCAAACCTGAAACTTTGACAAAAAACACATTCTTCTCAGATTTCTGTGATGGAAAGTTCTGGAATCTGCGGGGAACCACAAACTTCCTTCCTCCTAGGAATCCCCTAAGGCTGCTGATAAAATTGGCACCTCACTTGTGTGGCTGGACCCAGTGCATGCGGCAGAACACATCAAACCAAGGTCAATTATGGTCCCCTTCCAAGGACTCCCATTGATGTTAGTTTGATCTGTTGCTGTTGCGGGCACAAGGCCCAACCACACAAGTGGGTCATCATTTTTTTGAGACAAGTGGGGAAATACTGGGTGGTAGAGATTTTGTGGTTTCCTTCTAGCTCTGGAAGAATATGCCACAGAAATGTAAAGAAAATGAATGATTCTAGTCACATTTTGAGGTTTGCAGGGCACTGTGGGTAAGAAAACTTAATGGGATCGATGAGAGGCACACTACCCTGTACTTGCCTGGGTGTCTAGTTTAAGAAAATATCTAGAGTTGGTAGATTTTCCCTTGAGACAATGTACACCCTGGCAGAAAAAAAAAGAAAAGACAAATATTACTGCACAATCATCTATTCCTCATGTACCCACACTGACTGGGTGATTCTGGCACAAAGGTGAGTGAAAGGTTCAAAATTTAAATTTAATTAAAAAGACATTTCATAAAATGAAATTCACTGTTAATAATTGAAAGGCTAATAAACTCACAGCTTGTGAGCGTAAAGCTGTGATAAAGCTCTAACCGCTTTACAGGCCATTTACACACCTTTTATGCATGACACACACAGGGGCCATTTATTCCACCAGCCACGGGCCCAACACATTACAACACTCACTTCAACAAAGAGCGCTATTCAAGGGCCCATCACTTTCATGTGCACACTTGACTGGCACAGCAATCACACCGGCTGGTGGCTAACTGAGTATGTAAACTGACGTTTGGCTAAAAGTGTGTGTAGTGACCAGCAGCTAGTCACTGCTCACACACCACCAGCCAAAAACTCACTCACACACATCGCCAGCCAAATGCCAGTCCACTCACGCATTTGAGGACTTCTGTCGGGAAACAGCAGAGTGAAATGCTGAGTGGAACGAAGTGACTTAGAGGCGCAGGTCGAGTGCAGGTCACGGAGGCGTGGCCAGAGTCCAAGCCCGAGCCGTGAGACACGGATGCTGACGTGGTGCAGGAGGATACCACCCCACCGTGACTTCTGTAACCTCTGTGACCCCCCGGAGGATGAGAGGGGGCACTGCTTTGGAGTGCTTTGGGAGCTGCAGTGCTGCTGGGACACAGAGTCACGGAGCCAAGGAGCAGGCTACAGTTCGTGGTGGACAGGAGGAAAACTGCCTGATCTGCCATCTGTTTGCTTGCTCTTCTAAGACCACTCCAAACCCCCAGAGGAGTGGGGCTGTTTGCTGAGCAGGACCCGTTCTTGAGCAGCCTTTGAGCGGGAGCCGCAGGAGCTGCGGGAGCCGCGGGAGCCGGTTGCAGATGCGTCTATCTTGCCTGCTTCCCCTTCTCTCTCCTTCCTTCCTTCCTGCTTGTGGTTGTGGGGAGTGGAAGGCCCCGTCGACCCCGGCTGCACTCAAGGACATATAAGGTGGCACAGGAGACCATCAGACACTAGGGTATAAGGACACAAGGACAAAAAGAAGACATGAGGAAATCACGAGCTTGTGGTGAGGTAAGGGTCTGCAAGTTTGTGAGCTTCTGAGTGCAGTGGGCCTAGGCGCCCTCCGCAGAGTGTGTGTCCCAACTCCCTTGCAGAAGCGGGTCAGCTAGGTCTGGGTGTGGCTTGCGAGGGGTCTGGTGAACCCCACTTGCACCAGCCCACAGTCCTTCTCAAAGCTCAAGTCAGCTCAGGCTCAGCCATACTACCTCATACCAAGCCGCGCTTAATAAAAGTTCAGCATCAAGCACCAAGCTAACCCAAGTGAGCAAGTAGGCAGCTATAACACCTCGACCATTCGACCACATTTGCAACCGTCAGTTCCATCTCCTTCCATCAAATATATTGGGAGTGGCCTAGTAGAACTACTGTGTCACGGATCAAGGATTGAGGCAGCTGCCTAGCCCTACCTCTGATCACGGTGGCTACCCGGACACCTGGGCCCCTATAGGAGTTACTGAAGCATCTTAGACTGCAGATTATTGAGAAATTAGATCTGGTAAAGTAAGAGGCAAGACCTCAACTTCAAACAAGAGAAAGAGGAAAGAGGAGTCAGTACTAACTGGAATCCAGGTGAAAAGGAGAGCTAGCAGCATAGCCCAACCTATAGATGGTGACATAAGTAACTTACCCATTGTGGTCCCAATAAAGAAAAACTCTGAGAAAAACCCTGAAAAGGAATTGGAAAATACTAAAGTAATGAATATGCTCACCACTGAGGGTAATCAACGCAAGAGGGAAGTCCCTTCGTTTAGGAAGGTCAGCTATACTGGTGAAGCTTTGGCCTCCCCATCTTCAACTAATTCTCGCAAAATAACAGACTACTTTGGGGTGATGAAGAGGACAGCCAAGCCCCAACCCCCCACTTCCACCCCTCCACCAATCTTGACCCAGGTTTCGGATCTAAGAGGATCAACCGTGGATGGAAGAGCCCACCCCCACCAGTACCACTCTCCCCCATCATCAACATCATTAACATCTTGGGGAGTAAAGTCACAAGCTCATTAGTGAGGGAGACCAAAGAGGTAGTTAGTATGGGGGCAATAGAGAGATCTGTGCCCCTGTCCCTGCAAAGCTGTCAGGGACTACACTCACCCCAGTCAGCTCAATCATAGATGATGAGCAGCCAGAATAATTAGCAACTCATGCAACATTGAGGTAGCTTAAACAACTCAAACAGTAAAGAAGTCAAGGTCTTGACCTTTACAGAAATAGAGGACCCATAAGTACTCTCAGGTAACAAGGAGGAGGCAGTCGCGCCATTGCTTTCGGGCCCCCTGTCCCCCTGTTCCCCCTCAGTTCAAGAGTTCAATTCCAGCTAGAAGAACTTGTAAAAAAGAGGGATGCACCACCACTCCAACAGCCTCAGTTAACCAAAAAGGCACTCTGGAACATTCTACCCAACCAACACACCCTTAGGAACTAGAAGGGCATACCTGCCAACACTTGACAAAGAGTGAGCGGAAACGTGCAAGTAAGGGTAGGAAGAACATGCAGGTGACCCCCAGAGACACCACAGAAGTGTCAATTCACAAATTGTAGGATGAAGATATGGGGGCAATTCCCTCAAGTCCACCACAAAATGCAATTTCCCCCCTGGGGACCGTCGACTGCTGTCCCGGCATTGGTAGGGCCGAACTCCAAAGGTGCGGCCAGGCCTTCCCCGGATAGGCAAGTTATCATTCTAACACAGACCCGACAGGGCAACCAGGATGAGACTTGACCCCCTCAGGCAGAAAAGTAGAGATGGCATCTAGGTAAGATCGATCAGGAACCAATACAAAGCAATTGAGCCCTGCAAATAACACAAACCAGTCGATGACAACCCATGGTCCTCAGTTGTTATGGCTCCCGGGATTTAAGTCTAGGGGTCCCCAAGATACGCTCAATCGATCTACCATCCTCAAATTAACAAATGCTCTTCCAGGCCTGGACTGGGTGTCTTCTGAAGATATTGCAGCTGTAAAATTCATACAAGCCCAGGGCTGCCAACAATCGAACCCTACAGTAGTAGTATTTGCATCACCAGACCTCCCATTGCAAATTTTGGAAAAGAAAAAATCCTAAAAGACTGGGGAATTTAGGATGTTACCTATTTAAGGGAAAGATACCCATTTCTGCATTGTAGGACTGCCTCTTAAAAAAAGAAGGAAGTAACACCCTTGTCAGTTCTGCGAGGAGCAAAGGGGAAGTCTAACACTGGTGAGTGTGTCAAAGAAGTAAATGGAGAAGGGATGACAGTACAACTGGATCTGGAAATAGAGTCATTGGAAGATGAGCATATCCAGACAAACATGGATAAAAGGCTAGTCCCAAGACAAATGGTCTTGGCTTCCTACAGCGTTAGCTCCCAGGCCATCAGTAAGAAGCTGAACGATAGATCAACGACTGCCCGCACTTCAAGGCCCATTGAGTATTTTCTCTTGGAACATAGGGTGCCTCGAGTCCAAGCTGCAAGACCTAGAGGTTATTCAATTTTTGGGTTCCTTTGATATTATAATGCTGCGGGAAACATTGGCACAAATGAGTCTCCCTTTAATCGGGTATGTGGAATTTAGTAAGCCTGCAATAAAGCCTAATACTTTTGGGAGGGCTAAAGGAGGATTAGCAACTTACATTAGCACAAGAGTTCAGGCCAAGATGCAAGACCTGCAGGAAGGAGATCACCCATTCTTGATGGTTTGCTTGGATGACTGGGCGGAAGACATATATGAACCTCTGATCTTAATTAACGTTTATGTTAATCCTAAAGAGAAAAAGGTGGAAGCCAATAAACTTCTAGATCATCTGCTTCATATCAAAAACTCATTCAATGTTATCCACTTGCTTGTCTCAGGTGACTTTAATCTTAATCTATTTCATTCTCCAACACACTGCCTACTCAAACTCTGCCTCCTCAGAGGAAGAAAGATAAAATTGGTGAAAAGTTTAATAAGACTGTGAGCTAGCAGGTCTATTTTTGTTAAATGGGCGGCTACCGTCGGACATTACGCCTGCCTGGACAAGAACCTCAGAAAAGGTGGTTTCACACCTAGACTATACCCTGGTAAGAGCTTCCTTATCTCAGTGATTTCAGAATACAAGATCATCCAGGTAGCGACCATAACCCACAAATAACCACAGTTCAGAGGAAAGTATGTATCCAGGAAGAGTCAAATCTCCTTAAGTTTGAGTTCTGTTCTTCAAACTTAAAGAGACTAAAATGGAGTTTCCCGTTCTGTTAAAACACAAGCGGAGGAAGCACTTGTGACCCTGGAAAGCTTGGTGAACAAACCTCGGAATATAGTTGCCATATGGGAAACTCTCTCAAAAAACCTTGTTAATCAATCTCTGGCAAAGGGCAGGTCTAGGGGTGCAAATGTGAGACATAGCAACAACACACATATGGCTTCTGCAATATGGTTGAGGAAATCAGTGGTGAATAGGCTTTTGAGGCAACTGTGGAAATACACGGGAAAACGGATCCATCTTAAAATCTCCACCGGAGGAAAGGAAGCTCCTAAAACGTGACATTTGGCTCCTCAAAAAATCAAAACAATCAAAACAAGAAACCCTACATTATGCATCAGCATTGGCAAATTCCAGACCTTTCTGGAGATTGGTTAATAGTATTGAAAAGGGCCCAGGGCAGCCAACAACGCAAATATCAAGAAGGAGTTATGGGTAGGATACCTGAAATCCCACCTGAAGGAAGCATCCTTGGCATATGCTGGCCCAGCCTAATGGAAGAATGACTCTGCTGGGTCAGAGGCCCAGGAATCCATCACGTTCACCCCATTTGAACTAACAAAAATAATAGAAAAATCATGTACAGACTGTGTACCTGGCCCTAACAGTCTACCCCAGACCCTGTTTAAACAGTTGACAGCAAGATGGGTGGTCTTCTTTACTATTATGTTTAATCACATTTTGGCAACAGGTATAATCCCGGACAGCTGGAGGGGCTTGATAATCCATTTTGTCTGTAATTTGGACCTTTAATATATTTCTACAGGTCTCCTGCAGCACTTAGAACGGTGGGCCTTGGACAATGGTATGCTCCCCATTAACCAAACAGGGTTTTCTAAAAAGCAGGGCACCCTAACTAATCTTATGGCTCTTAGTTTAATAGTTAACAGAGCAAAGGCTAGAGGCACACCCCTTTATATGTGCTTTGTGGATTTTAAAGCAGCGTTTGATTGTGTTCCTCAAAACAAACTGTGGGCAAAATTACAGCAATGGGGGCTTCCGGCAAATTTATTGAATGCCATCGTTATGCTCTATTCAAATACCTGGGGTAAAAATTCAACTTGGGGACAGCTCCCAACTCTCTAGGTCTATTAGGACCTCATCCGGATTGAAGCAGGGTTGTGTTTTAGCTCCACTCCTTTTTAATCTATATATATCAGATTTATAGCCAGTTTTAGACAACCAGCCAGCCCACTCCCCCTCTGTTGGTGACCTTCAAATATCTAACCTGCTTTACGCTGACGACCTAGTTCTGTTTAGCAACTTCAGAGTAGGTCTACAGAAGCTTCTGGTCAGTTTAGGAGGATATGGGCAGGTGAACGATCTGGAAATAAATCAAGGTAAAACTAAAATAATCCCCCTTAAACGTAAACCCTCTATATCTCGTAAGTGGTATATGAATAGGTGCCATATAAAGGAAGTGGCAGCATATACATATCTGGGGGTCAGGTTTGACTCAAAAAGTACATTCGCGGGCCACAGAGAACTAATTAGGGAGAAGGCCCAAGCGCTAAATCGTGCTTTTGGGAACTTAGCCAAATCAATCCTCGGGCGCCCTCTCAAGCTGATTACCATAGTTATGAGAGCCAAATTACTACCTACTCTCTCCTATGATACAGAAATACTGAGGGGAGAGGAGGTGGCCCTGTTTGATAGGCTATTAATTAAATCGTATAAGCAAATCTTTCGGCTATCCAGATCGGCTTCGCCCGCTAAAATTAGATTGGAATTTTCCCTAGTAAAGCAGTCCATGGATAGGTTGTCTGCTTTTACTAAGACTTGCTATAAACTAAGTCATGCTACTAAGGGAACGCTAGCTAACCTAGTCTGGGAGGAAATTAATTTGGAAAGGGGTAATATTAATTTCAAGGAGCATTTGGAAAAAAGTATTGCACAGTTGGAGCTGGGTGAATTATGCGGTACATCACTGCCGTCCTTTGCCTTTAAGAAAGCAGTAAATAAATCAGATAAAATCTTAAGCTGGCTGGGAGTTATGCAAGAGCTGTCCAAAAGATCTCATGGATGGTTGGTTTTAAACTCGTATAGACTAGGTACGGAACCACCCATTCTGTCTGCCCCTTTACCCCTGAAATATAAACATAGCCTATAAGGCATAGATTGGGAGTTATTCCAACCCTTGATTTTTTACCTAAATGGAAAAAGGAGGCTGAGATACAAACCCAGGATTGCAGATTATGTCACCAGACGAGGGAGACATTGATCCGGTGTGGTCTGTGTATGTCCAGTTCTCCAAAGACAGAGAAGGGACCTGCTGAGAAGGGAATTTAATGCCCTAGGAGTTTGGTCCTGTAGGCCAGTGGTCATGTCAGCATTGGACCCAAGTACTGGAATGTTAAACATCAGGCTAGTCCAATTTCTGAGAATCTTTATTTCCCTTGTCTCTACCCCTTCGCTCCCACTAACAAAGGAGCAGCGGCTGTCTTCCTATGCCATGGAGTGTGAGGGATAGAGATGTTTCTACAATCACGTTGTTTTATTTTGATGAATTATTGTTTTAACGTCAGGAGAAGTTCCACCTGTAAAGCCTAAACGTGATATGTAAGGTCGTAGTGGACACTAGGATCACAGTCTAGGAATCGCCCCCGGGTTTTAGGTGTTTCTAATATGGGGTACTGCACTCTGGGATTGTGAGTACAATAGCTCGGCTTGCAAAGACTAAGGGGGTCATTTTGACCTTGGCGGACGGCGGAGGCCGTCCGCCAAGGTACCGCCGCTGAATGACCGCACCGCGGTCTTTTGACCGCGGCGGCCATTCAGACATTTCCTCTGGGCCGGCGGGCGCTCTCCAAAAGAGCGCCCGCCGGCCCAGAGGAAATGCCCCTGCAACGAGGACGCCGGCTCAGAATTGAGCCGGCGTAGTTGCAGGGGTGCGACGGGTGCAGTTGCACCGGTCGCGTATTTCAGTGTCTGCTTAGCAGACACTGAAATACTTTGCGGGGCCCTCTTACGGGGGCCCCTGCAGTGCCCATGCCATGGGCATGGGCACTGCAGGGGCCCCCAGGGGCCCCGCGGCACCCCCTACCGCCATCCTGTCCCGCCAGGAACAGGATGGCGGTAGGGGGTGTCAGAATCCCCATGGCTGCGGAGCGCGCTCCGCAGCCATGGAGGATTCACAAGGGCAGTGGTAAACCGGCGGGAGACCGCCGGTTTACCCTTTCTGGCCACGGCTGAACCGCCGCGGTCAGAATGCCCTCGGGAGCACCGCCAGCCTGTTGGCGGTGCTCCCGTGGTCGGTGACCCTGGCGGTCACCGGCCGCCAGGGTCAGAATGACCCCCTAAATGTGATGGCGCCATGTCCGCCAAGGTACCGCCGCTGAATGACCGCACCGCGGTCTTTTGACCGCGGCGGCCATTCAGACATTTCCTCTGGGCCGGCGGGCGCTCTCCAAAAGAGCGCCCGCCGGCCCAGAGGAAATGCCCCTGCAACGAGGACGCCGGCTCAGAATTGAGCCGGCGTAGTTGCAGGGGTGCGACGGGTGCAGTTGCACCGGTCGCGTATTTCAGTGTCTGCTTAGCAGACACTGAAATACTTTGCGGGGCCCTCTTACGGGGGCCCCTGCAGTGCCCATGCCATGGGCATGGGCACTGCAGGGGCCCCCAGGGGCCCCGCGGCACCCCCTACCGCCATCCTGTCCCGCCAGGAACAGGATGGCGGTAGGGGGTGTCAGAATCCCCATGGCTGCGGAGCGCGCTCCGCAGCCATGGAGGATTCACAAGGGCAGTGGTAAACCGGCGGGAGACCGCCGGTTTACCCTTTCTGGCCACGGCTGAACCGCCGCGGTCAGAATGCCCTCGGGAGCACCGCCAGCCTGTTGGCGGTGCTCCCGTGGTCGGTGACCCTGGCGGTCACCGGCCGCCAGGGTCAGAATGACCCCCTAAATGTGATACGCCATGTCAAAAGGTATAGTAGGATATTCTGCCTACGAATTGTTTCTGGGTGTTTCTTTCAGTATGTGTATGTTTACTCATCACCTTTGCACCTGCATTTTACTGAATATAAGAGCTTTTGTATGTTAACAGAAGAGGGTTTTGGGGGAATGGGCAAAATCACCCCTGGTATTGCTAAACCTGGCTTATTATTTCAATGCATTTTATGGTTTTTATTAACTAATAAAGTATTTTTTTGTCATTATCATTATCACTCACACACCAGCCAAGCGCCAGTTCATGCATAACGTTGCCAAGCACCAGTCCACACACACTGCCAGCCAAGCACCGGTCCATGCATACACCAGCCAAGCGCCAGTCCACACTAACCACCAACCAAGGTCCAGTTCACACATACCACCAGCCAAGCGATAGCCCACACAAATCACCATCACATTTTTTTTTAGCAAAAAAGAAAACACAAACCAATTGGAATTAGATAAAAAAAAACTATAACTACAAACACAGCAGCTCTAAGTAAATACATCACATTAATGCCAACCATGAAATCTGAACAAAAAATATAAAATGATACAGATCAGTCAGTTCACCTTTACGCTCATGGTTGCTGTTGCATGTGGTACAATTTAAAACATGTGGGCACACATAGCCCAGGATTAGGAGGACACTCGGGCATTACATATGACTCTCCTTTCGCACGGCACTTCAGGCACAGACCACATTTCATACAAGGAAATATTTTTTGGGCGTGGGAGAAATGTAATCAGGAAAATGGGGATATTTCAACCTAGCCAAGTCCTTCACCACTTCAACTCTAGGAACACTTGCCTTCTCCACTAAAACAAGGCTGCCTATCACAGACTGCTCAAATGCCCTCTTTAAATCTGGAGAACAATCCTTGAATTGAAGGTTGCTAAGTGGAAAAAGTGGATTGCCAACTTCTTACACCAAATGTGAGCTTTACAAACAGCAGTGTAAGGTTACAATCTCTGATCTCATCTACATCACCAATGTGCTTATTGTAGACTAAAATGCACACAGGTTCTGCACTTCAGCAACCTGACCTCAAACAGTCACAGGTGAAGTACTCTCATCATGAATGGTTATCAGCATGAGGACATCTCTCCTGTCTTCAAATTTCACAGCTAGAAGTTTATCACTCTGCAAGGCACTGCACTGTCTCCGAAGCTTTTTACATACAAGCTCTTTAGTGTAACCTTTACAGTTCGGGCTGATTGTGGGATAAGCAACAGTGTCTACTTTGAACAATTCCCTGAACAATTGCACACCACTGTAGAAGTTGTCTATGTAAAATGGTGAGTTTTGTTAAAAAGCTGTCTACCAAGTTCCCACACAAATTTCTCACAGTTTCCAAACGTAGACAGACAACCATGGAGGTCAATAGAACAATCCCTACCAGTGTCCACCTCAAAATTATAGTCATATCCAGTAATACACTCAGATAGCATATACATCTTAATTCCATGATGTACCCTCTTGCTAGGCATGCACTGCCTATAATCCAAAAAGGCCCTTGAACTGGACCAAAGACTCATCCACAGCTCTTTCTTTCCCTGGAACATAGATCTCTGAAAAGTGATCTACAAAGTGATCAAGTACAGATCAAATGTTAAAAAGACAGTCATAATCAGGATGATCTTGTGGCAATGCTAAAGCATTATCAACAAAATGCAGCATCCAAAGCAGAAGTAACCACCAATCATGGTTCAAGGTTGCAGGAAATATAGTTCTTGCCATCAAGGGACTAGTAGACCAATATGAAGACCGCAGCAGCTTCAAGCCCATAAAAAAGTTAAACCCAAGAACTTCTTCAATTCATACTGTTTTGTGGGAGTCCACCCGCTAGCTCTAGAGTAGGGCTTAAGTCTGGCATTATTGTCCCTCAATACTGTTCAGCATAAAAATTAGTCTGGTCAACAATCTCATAGAAAAATACATTGCCCATAAACAACTGAAACAGGCAACACAGGCTGCACCATGTTTGGGTCAACGCAGACTTCTGCATTTCCAGTGGGAAGTCTTTCAGCCCCATGCTTCAATCCAGATGTCTCTTGCTGCACTATCGGCTTACCAGTGTCCTCCTCTAAAAGAGGCACGTCCTGCACACAGAGAGTGGCTTCATCATTGTATGATTCCTCTCGGACAGAAAATTCACTGCCAGAATCTTGGACTTCCACCTCTGCCTCAGATGCAGAGTCAGTCTCAGAACCATGGTCAAAGGAAGATTTGAAAAGCATACCAACAACTTGGTGAGCGGTAATCCTTTGGCTAGCCAAATTCCTTACTAATACAACTGACTCACAAATAAGTCAACAATAACTACCACTGTGTAAAATAAGTAATAAACAAAAGTTTGGCTTTATCAAACCAAAAGTAAAACTACTCTCATATAGCAATCTGGAAGGAAAAGTAAATCAATACAAAGCACACAAAGACCTATATACTCACAAATTATACCACTCTGTTGTCAGATACAGATAGACACAGACCCTCATTATGACTTTGGTGGTCTTTTCTCAAGACTGACAAAGCCGTGGCCGCCAGAAGACCATCAGTGCTGGCGGTCTTCAGACCGCCATATTGTGAGTGCTGAGGGATTTCTGCCAGAAATCAGGTGGAAATCCATCAGCAGTTGGAGCTGAAGAGACGGCCCCACCGCCATCACTGCCATGTCAACAGGACATCACATGCCGTATTACGACTAGTAATACAGTGTGGCAGTGTCCTGATGGCGGGGCTCTGTCAGCAGTGGATACGCAGGGACCCGTCCCCTCCAAGACGACCTCCTCGATAGATCAGGTAAGTTGATCGTCGACAGGGGAAGGGGGTGGGGGGCGTTGAGTGGGTGTGTGTGGTGTCTGCATATGTGTTTGAATGCGGGGGTGTGAAATGCGTGCATGTGTGAGTGCGTGTTTGAATGTGTGAATGCGGGGCTGAGTGGGAGTACATGTTTGAATGTATGAATGTGGGGCTGATTGGGGGGGGTGTATATTTATGTGAATGCGTGGGTGAGTGGGGGTGCATGTATGTTTGTGTGAATGCGTGTGGGAGTGGGGGGGTGTGAATGCGTTGCGGAGGGTGGAGTGTATGCGTGCGTGCAGCGGTGTATGTGTGAGTGTGAATGGGTGTGTATGTCGAGTTTGCATGGGGGTGTGCGTCTAAGAGTGTTTGGGTGCATGTGTGGAGGAATGTTGATGTGTGTGCGAGTGTGTCCTGGTGACAGGAATGCTTATTCCTGTTGCCAGGATGCAAGACTGCCAGCATTTCTATGGTGGCGCTACCGCCAGGAAAATTTTGGCGGTCTCCCACCTCATAATACCGCTTGTGGTATTGCGTGGTCTGCCGTGCTGGAGCTGCTGACCTCTAACACGGCAGACCACGGAAAAGTGGTGGGACAGGCAGGGATTGAGCGGTATGGCTTCTACCAAACCACTGACCTTGTAATATGGCGGTCTTCACCGGGCTTCAGTGTCACCTGCACCTACTCTGCACAGACACAGCAAGCACCAACAATATCCCACTAGAAAGGAAAAACAAAAGAAAATTACACACAAGACAACAGTATACACATTGCGCACAAATTGAAGGAGAATTTCACACACAATGAAACAGAAGCTAAATATGCTGCTATTATTACACCATTTACAAAAAAACTTTCATGCAGGGCAATGGTACTCATTTGGACTAAACAGTACAAAATATTGTTCTTACCAAACACATCGAACTACACAATCTGTAGATCTTCCAGAGCCAAAATCACAAGCAGGAGTCACAACAAAGGAAATCAGAAGCGTTGCACTAGAATAAAAAGGAGAAATAAAACACAACAATTATATGATGACGAGAAATAAATCAATTAACATTATAAAACACTATGCATGCCCATGGCAACCCAAATGTCAGCCACACACATTACCAGCCAGAAGCCAGTCAACACACAATGTCAGCCAGAAGCCAGTCGACACACACCAACAGCAAAATCCCCAGTTCAAACACACTCCCAGCCAAGAACCAGTCCACACATACCACCAGCCAAGAACCAGTCCACACACACACCCCCTGGCAAGCACCAGTCAACACACACTGCCAGTGAAGTGCCAGGCAACATACACTACCAGGCAAGTGCCAGTCTACACACACCACCAGGCAAGCGTCAGTCTACATACACCACCAGCCAAGTGCTAGTCCACACACACACCACCAACTAAGCCCAAGTGCCCACACATCATCAGCCAAATGCCAGTAAAGACACAGCCAGCCAAATGCTAGCCACCCAGACTGTCAGCCGAGCTCCAGTTCACACACACACACAAACTTTCCCTGGTGTCTAATGGGCCTAAAAATATTGCCGATGTGGCCCTAAGGGGGGGCAGAAATGGCCAAAATATGTGACCAAAATAAAAGGGAGCTCCGCGAATTGTGTTAACTATTATCCCTGGTATCTAGTGGGATTCTGCCCCCTTTGAAGGCAGATTGGCCCAATGGTGGCCGAAACAACCAAAATATGTGCCCAAAATAAAGGGGAGTGACCCTTGCATAAGGAGCTTCTCCCCAGATTGTGCTAATTGTGCTAAGTAAATGGTGTCTAGTCGCTTTCAGTCCCCTCTGCCGAGGGCAGATGGGGCTAAAAACAGCTGATCTGTCCTCTTGGGTTAGGCAGGTTTAAAAAAAATGCACCCCAGTGGGAGCAACCCTTGCCCAAAGGGATGCTCCCCAACAACAAAACAATCCTCGGTTGTCCAGTGGGCTCCCCCCACCACCGTGGGCAGATCAGTCTTAAAATGGCCAATCTGCCCTCTCGGGTGGATAAAGAAAGCCCCCCAAGGGGAGCTACCCTTGTCCAAGGGATTGCTCCCCAACAACAAAACAACCTCTGGTGGTCTAGTGGGCTTCCACCCCTCCAGAGGGCAGATTGGCCAGAAAACAGCCCATCTGCACTCTTGGTGGGGTGGAATACAAAAACAAATGCTTCCCAAGTGGAGCAACCCTTGTCCAGGGGGTTGCTTCCCCAACAACAAAACAATCCCTGATGGTCTAATGGGCTTCACCACCCCCCAAACCCAGAGGGAAGATCAGAGTAAAAATGGCCAATCTGCCCTCTGTAGGGGTGGAATTCCAAAACCCAAGGAGCACCAGTGCTTCCCCCATGTGTGGGTGCAAGAACGGTGTGGTGCCGTCCTCAGCACATGACAATCATGGCTGAGGGTGGCTCATGCTATTGGATTGGAGTCCAACACAGTCAACAAATTGTAGGACTTGGGAGAGTTTAAATATATTATAAGCACTACAGTCTAAGCAACAGTAGAGAAAGAGTTGGACTTCAGACAAGTGAAATTTACCATTCCCACTCCAGTCTGTACAACAGTAGGGAAAGTGTAGG
Organism: Pleurodeles waltl; assembly: GCF_031143425.1. Taxonomy (NCBI): domain Eukaryota; kingdom Metazoa; phylum Chordata; class Amphibia; order Caudata; family Salamandridae; genus Pleurodeles; species Pleurodeles waltl. Next base: position 1,767,740,825 of record NC_090440.1, read on the forward strand.
ACTTTGAAGGGGGAAGATTTACTCTTCCCACTCAAATCTGTGCAACAGTAGGGAAAGCTTTGTACTTTGGAGGTGTTACATTTACTATACCCTCTCGATTCTGTGTCCGGTATAGATGGACAGCTCCATGATTACAATATCACTTTCCTAAATAGCATTTGTATGTCTGGAGGGAGTGGACCCTACACACAGACTGTGAACTGAGCACAGACTGTGTGTAATGGGCTTGTCCACATATTGGCGTTAGATAGTGTATTGGAAGTGCATGCTCTATAAAGAGCCAAGTGCTGGGCTTTCATTTTTTAGGGAGTCTCTCTCAGTCTAGTGGCACTCCTGTGGGACCATGTTCACATTTAAAAAATTTTTATTTCTGCCCCACCCTCTGGGACCCCTCAACAAGGCGTACGGGGTCAGGGTATTCTCTTCCTGACCCTTACCCATTTCTTAATGTTTCTGGATGCAGGGATGGAGTCCTAAATCCTGTAATGGCAGTAATAAAATGTATCTTTATGTTGCACCTGCCAATCATGTCCATCGGTCCTGCAACACTTCCATGGAACCAGCCAATCAGGTTTCTTTTTTTGTCATTTTTACCATGGGACTCCTATCGGGCCCCTACAGGAGTCCTACGGAAGAGTAATCTATAAGTTTTGAACCATAATTTCTCAAAAAGAGATGAAAAGATTTACAAAAAATCATAAAATGCATGCTTTCTGAGTAAAGATCTAGCTTCTTGACCAATTTGGTGAAATTCTGTTAAACCATTTTTTTCTGTAGCTGTCTAATTTTCCCATTCAAAAATTGCAGAGGGAAAATACTTTTTGGGTCCCTGCCCCTTTTTTTCACTCCTCGCCTCACAACCCAGCCCTAAAATTTACGTAGCACCCTAAAACTTTCCAGGAAGTAGATGAGGTAGATTAACTTTTTTGCAAAGTTTTGTGGTGAATTGTCAAACAGTGTTCAATGATGCCAAAGTTATCATTGAAAGAAAAAAGCTCTTCCTTTTGAAAATCTGACCTAACTTTAAAGGAGTACACATGTTTCCTAGAGAAGCAAAAAAAGATCAGGATTCATGGTAATCAAGACTTAACAGAATTTCCCACAAGAAGTGCTGCAGGAAGTGGAAGAAAGCAATCCCAACCTGAGCATCTTTGCAATCCACTTCTTGAATTGAAGAGCAAAATCAATATCTAGTGCAATGAAATTACAATAAATGGGATACACATTATAGAAGAACACTATAGGAAATTCCATCCATAAGGAATAAGTAAAAATCTTTAAGATGTTAAAATGTTTATAAGTAATATTTTGCCCTCAAAACACAAAAAACAACAAAAACACAAGATAAAAAAAATCAATTCTCCAAAAAAATCCCAAGTTATTTTGAGACCCAATGTGAGGGTTTGGGTGTACTATGTGATATGGTTGTGAGGCCTTAGCATGCAGTACACTCTCAAATACTGTCTTGGGACCAGTCAGGCTCATTTACTTAACCTTAAGCTCAACCCTAGATGGCTGTAAGGCTTGGCAAAGGAATTTAGGGGGTCATTACGACCAAACGCCGTGCTGAAGACCGCCAGTGCAGGCGGTTTTCCGCTCAGCGAATTATGACTGCTGGCAACCCTCCGTCCTTTTTCGGACGGAGAGCCACCAGCAGCCATACTGGCGGTCGGCGGGGAAGTGGAGGTTGCTCCACCTCCACCGCCCGTCATCAGAACACCGCCCACCAAATTACGTTCCATGATTCGGCGTGGCGGTGTTCTGGTGATGGGGTGCTGACGGCAGAGCAGCCCCCATGGATCCCGTCCCCTCCTGGAGGATCAACGGACAAAGTAAGTTGATCATCCGTTAGGGGGGTGTAGGGGGTGTTGTGTGTAGTGTGCGTGCATGGGGTTGTGCGTGTGAGCATGTAGAGGGGGTGTGTGAGTGCGTGTATGCATGCGGGGTGTTTTGTGTTTGAAAATGTGTGCATGTCTGTATGTATGTGTGCGTGTATGACTGTGTGTGTGTCTGTTGGTATGTTTGTTGGTATGTGTGCGGGTATGTGTATTGGTGTATTGGTGGTGTCTGTTTGCATGTAGGGTGGATGTGTGTTCCAATGTTGGGGGTAGGGTTGGGGAAGGGGGTCCTGCCACCTTTGGGGGGTGGCAGGGGGGTGTGGGGGGAGGACTCGGGGGAGGGGCTGGGGGGGTGGAGGACACCCCTATCAGTGCCAGGGAAGGAATTCCCTGGCACTGATAGTGCCTACCGCCATGGATTTCATGGCGGTTCCAAACCCATGGCGGTATCCATGACGGACCGAAGTCTCCAGCCCAGCGGTCGGAATGGAGAAGTGGTGGATGACCATGGTGGTAACTGCCATGGTCATAAGTCAATTTTTTTTCCGCCGGCCTGTTGGTGGTATTACCGCCACTTCTCCCCCGTCCGCCAGGGTCATAATGAGGGCCTTAGTGTAAAGCAGTTAACAGCACCCAACAACAAAAGGAGAAAGTCACACAACATCAAAAAACTCGAACTCCAATTTATAAAAAAATAATATATTTATATATATTTTTAAATGCCTTAATGAACCTCCACCATAGGGTTCCAGAGACACAGATTTTAGAAAAAATTTAGCCACAAACAAATATTAGTCAACAAAAATGTTGTAACTTTTTGAAAAGTTTGGAAAAGTTAGTTTGACTACTCTATCCTGGGTTGAGCGACAACTTCCAACTGGACAGATGTCTAGAGGGTCAGAGTGAACACTTTGAACGCTTATCTGGCTACCAGAGCATTTTTAAAGCAAGTTCCAACTTTACAGGATGACCAGCATAGATATCAGTGTAGTGGTCCTGATGCTGAAAATACAGGCAAAAAATGCTCAAAGGATCCTCTAGTTGTGGTGTAATCATTAGGGGTGTCTTTGTGGTTGCTCCTCGGTCCACAGGTAAGATGGGGTGACTTTGGCCACAGAGATTGGGGTCCCTCGAAGTCCTCTACATTGAAGCAGCAGGCAAACTGATACTGGGGTAATGGTCTCTTTGCACTGCTGTTGGGGGGAAATTTGTAGTTGGGGGCTAGTGACCCTTGGGTGTGATAAATCTGGGTTTTGATAGCATCCTGAGTCAGACAGACTCAGGTGCAACTTTTGGCTTTCACAGATTTATCCTTTTGGGTACCCAGCGACTGGTAGCGGCATAATAGGGACCAATTTGCTGGTTTGGGCTTCTTCAGCTCTTGTGTCCACGGAGCTGGTTCCAGGAGATCAGTCAACTGATCCTTGGAGTCACTGCTTTGATCTGGGGACGGAACTCAACTTTTCACAGAGCCAGGAGCTGCAGGCACAGTCCAATCTTCACCAGCCCAAAGCGCAGCAGGTCAAGTCCTCCTAGTGGCGCATCCTCTTTTGTGCGATTCCAAGGGCAGATTGCCAGTCCTTCTTTGGTCCTCTCAACAAGTACAACATGACCTGTGGGGCAGAGTCCTATGGGTGCTATATTTATCCTAAGAAAGTGTCCTGAGGAGAACATGTGTTCACTTTCCAATAGGCTACTGGGTCCCTCCTACCTAGTGATGACGTTTCTGTGATGTGTAACTTGGCTATCCCAGAATGCAACATGCTTGCCCCCTTCAAAATGGCACGACCTTCTTTGGTCATCAAAAGCTTGGTAGTCCACCCTTTAGGTGTGGCCAGCAGAGGGCTTCACTTTGTCTGCAGGAACAAAAGGCATCCTGCTCAGGGGTTTTATTGCTACTTCCCTCACAAAGGTGGCTTCCGCTTTGAAGCGCGTCATTCTGGGAGAGGAGGTAACATCTCACTCTGCAGCAAGTACTTTTATTCCTAAACCTTGAATATGTATCTATAGGTTGAAAGAATGCTGTCTGTGTGCCAGAGCCTTCGTTAGCCACAGTGCTAGCTGGACTACAGAGTGGCAACTTTCTAACAGGTATTAAATGCGACCTGGGCATCAGAATGGGTTTATTGCCACGATTAATTTGATACTTTACATGAACCAGTTAGATAGTCCCAGTCAGAAGTTAGCTGGATAGGGGTGCCAATTGTTAACCCTGAGTTAGCCAAAGGGGCTACTAACTAAATCCACAGCAAAATGACAGTTTAGAAGTTTTGCTGTTGGGGAGTGGCCACACAGAATGGCTGCCGGACTTCTGAGCACCTGAATGTGAGGAGGTAACGTTCGTATTGCTGGTGGAACAGATCGGCTCTTCTGAGGCCTGTAGTCTACCATGTCCCCCTGCCTCTCTTAAGCACTTTTGAGCCATTCGTAAGTAATGAGCCACTTTGTTGACGAACATGCCAGATTTCCTCAGTCCGGTTTTGCTACGGTGGGCAAAGTGCATCTGCACTCATTCCCATTGCTCTCTATCATTTTGAGGGACCCACTTAATTGAACTTCTGATTACAGCCCTTTATACTAAATGGATATTCGTTGCAGTTCTCCATCCAATTTATGGATGCTCGCTGGATTTTCATTTGGTTTTCTCAGTGAGTGCTTAGGACTCTGTAAGTCTGAACCAACTCTATACGCTTTGTGAAGCAGGATATTGGATTTCTCCTCATCGTACTTAAGGAACTCTTTCATTGATGAACCTTAAGGGAGCCGAGGTTAATGCTGTCCCACAACTGCACCATCGGAATGTGCACTGTCTGCGGCCATGCAGGGCATGGGAAGTGCAGGGGCCCCCCAGATGGCCCCTGCAACTGGCTTTCTTCCAGTCTTTCCATGGCAGTGAAACTACCATGGAAAGGCTGGTCAAAAGTGGATATGTGATCAGCACGGCGGTAATGCCATGGCCACCACCGAGGCCGACCACAGCTTCGACCATTGCCACCATGATGGGATCTAACTGCCACCGCACGTTTGGTGGTTTTAAGACTGCTTCATTCATAATGAGATTCTTAATCTCATTCTTTTCCTCATTCCTTCCTAACTTGCTTGACTTTACCTCTTCTACCAAACTTAGGGGGTCATTCTGACCTCGGCGGTAAAAGGCTCCTACCGCCGGTCAGAAGACCGCCATTATACCGCCGCGGCCGCGGTAAACCGCCACGGTCATTCTGACCCACAACTGCCAAACCGCCAAAAACCCGACATCCATGGAAGGCCGCCTCATCATCGGTCAGCGATAAACTGGAGATGACCAAACCTCCACCGTCACGCCAACACAAACACGCCCATGCCATTACGACCCACGAATCCACGCGGCGGTCTTTCAACCGCGGTATTCCATTGGCGGTACACACCGCCGCGGTCAAAATACACACACCCTTACAAAACACAGCCACATTGGACAATTCAAAATACACACACCTGATACACATACACACAACACTCCCACACACCCATCACCATATAAAACACACACCCACATCACCCACAAACCCCCCCAAATCGAAATTCAGAGACAAGGCGCAATACACAGAGAGAGAGCACAGGGAACGCAAACCACAACACACACAGGAACCCAACATCATCATCCACACCACATCTACGCACACATCACCACACACCACCACTCACATCACCACAAACACCACCCCACACCTCATCCACACCACCCCATGGCACCCCAAAGACACCCCAGGTTCTCGGACCAAGAACTCAGGGTCAAGGTGGAGGAAATAATTAGGGTAGAGCCCCAGCTCTTCGGCACACAAGTGCAGCACACCACAATAGCCAGGAAGGCGGAGCTATGGCAAAGGATCGTCGACAGGGTCAACGCTGTGGGACAGCATCCCAGAAATCGGGAAGACATCCGAAAGCGCTGGAACGACCTACGGGGGAAGGTGCGGTCAATGGTGTCAAGACACAACATCGCTGTGCAGAAGACTGGCGGCGGACCCCCACCCACTCCACCCGAATTCACAGCATGGGAGCAAGAGGTCTTGAACATCCTGCATCCTGAGGGCCTCGCTGGAGTAGGCGGAGGAATGGACTCTGGTAAGTCTAATCTCAACTACTTCACCCCCCCCCAACCACCAGCATGCCAACCCACACCCCCACCCTCACCCCCAACCCCCCAGCACACATCCTCCCTGCCAATGTCTCACCAGCACAACCCACCCAACCCAACACCAATCCCTGAATGCCAACACAAACCATGGACACCCATCACCTAAGCATGACCACTGCACATACCCATCCCCCCCCCACAAACCACCCTCACAACTCCTCCCACAAGGGAATGCCAGCACTGGGGGACAAGGGCACCCACAAATCGCACGCCATGGCACACACAGAAGCAATAACCATACTCTTTTACCCCTGCAGGGCCCGAACGCCAACCCACCGGCCAGGAGGGTCCAGATTTGTCCATCCCACCCCCAGAACAGGCCCCCAGTGATGACAGCAGCTCTGTCGACCTAGAACCTGATGACCAGCCCGGAACATCGGGGACCTCTGGACAGTCGGTTCCCCACACACAGCCACAGGCCACAGCAGACCTAACCCCCTCTGGGAATACCAGCACAGCTGCCACCCAGCGGGCCCATGCCTCTGTCTCCAGGACGCGTCAATCAGCGGTGTGTCTGCCACTACAGGGCACCCAGGCTGACCCACCACCCCAACAACAACAGGGACCTGGGGGCAGTGGTAGTGGGCACACCGTCCAGGGGACAGAGGCCCGGGGAAACAGGGGAACTGGGAGGGCTGCAGTGCGACAGGGGGGGGGACAGGCCCAGGGAACCCACTCTCCAAGAGGCCCTCACCACCATCATGGGAGCATACCACCACTCCCAGGAGACGATGGCGACGGTACTGGCCAGGTTCCAGGAGATCCAGGCACAGCAGGAGGAACGGTACATGGGGTTCAGAGACGAACTCAGGAACATCGGTTCCGCAATGGGGACCATCGTCCTGGCCCTCAACCAGATAGTCACCACATTGCGGGACCATGTGGCACCACAAAGGGCCCCTGTCACTAGCCAGGACCACGAACAGCCTACCACCTCCGCCAGCGCTAGTGGACAGGAGGCCCCCACACAACGACAGGCCACCAGAACCCCACCTCCTGCTGAAGAACAACCACCCCGCAAGCGGAACCTGAGATCCCACAAGAAGACAGAGTAGGATTTCAAGACCCCCACCAGCATAAGATACCCCCTGATGTCATCCCACTGTCCCACATTGTCACCCTGTCCAACCTTAAACAGCCCCTGCTCCATCCTTCCACAGGCATATGGACAATGCACCTGTGAGACTGAGAACTGGACTCTGCCATGGACATTACTCCACCCCCACCCATCACCGTTTTACTATCATGGACCTATATGTAGCACTTAAAATAAATCACTAATTGCACTTCAAAAATCAGGAGTCTGCTTGTATTCTTAACAAATGTATTACACATAACGGTGCAATAATTTTCAGTTACATTGTGATGACAACATACCAATGTCAATAAGCTTTAGTCCATGGGAAAACAAAGCAGAAGTCACGCAGTGGGTCATACAGCTCTGAAAAGGGAAGGGAAAGTCACAAATCAGTTAAAAGGAACTGGGGGAAAACACAGAAAGTAGAGATGCAGGAGGCCAGAAGTAAATGTAAAATGGCATGGGTGATTCTTACCTGTGTGCTACGGAAAATACTGTTGTATAACTGTGTCCCTGTTGTCCGTGTCGTCCCCACAGGATCCACAGCTGCTACGACACCACCATCTGGACCATCCTCCTGCACGAAAGGCACCTGGCGTCGCAATGCAAGATTGTGAAGCATACAGCAGGCCACGATGATCTGGCACACCTTCTTTGATGAGTACATTAGGGATCCACCTGTCATATGCAGGCACCTAAACCTGGCCTTCAGGACCCCGAAGGTCCTTTCTATAATCCTCCTAGTTCGCCCATGGGCCTCATTGTACCGTTCCTCTGCCCTGGTCCGGGGATTCCTCACTGGGGTCAATAGCCAAGGCAGGTTGGGGTAACCAGAGTCACCTATTAGCCACACACGGTGTCTCTGTAGCTGTTCCATCACATAAGGGATGCTGCTATTTCGCATGATGTACGTGTCATGCACTGACCCAGGGAACTTGGCATTTACATGGGAGATGTACTAGTCAACCAAACAGACCACCTGGACATTAATAGAATAGTACTTTTTTTCCATTTCTGTACACCTGCTCATTGTCTTTTGGGGGTACTAAAGCCACATGGGTCCCATCAATGGCACCAATGATGTTGGGGATATGTCCAAGGGCATAGAAATCACCCTTCACTGTGGCCAAATCATCCTCCTCAGTGAAAACAATGTAGCTCCGCATGTATTTCATCAGGGCAGACAACCCCCTGATGACATGGCCACTGTTGTCTGAAAAGACCCACTTGCCAAAAAATGGAGTACTGACAGAACCTGCACCAGAGGGGGAATTCCTGTGGGTTGGCGGATGGGGGACATCAGGTCTGGCTCCAGCTGGGCACACAGTTCCTGTATAGTGGCTCGGTCAAGTCGGTATCGAAGTATAATATATCGTTCTTCCATTGTCGACAGGTCCACCAGCGGTCGGTACACAGGAGGATTCATCCTTCTCCTCGCAAGTCCCAGCGGACGGTGCCGAGGAAGGACAACATGGAGTACAGAGTCAAGCAACCCACAGGTTCGTTCACACAGCTTGCACAGTACACAAATCGCTATACATTGAAAGGCTTGTATGAGTGCCAATGCAAGGCCTAGGCCTGTGTGACGCAGTAGAAATTAAGCCATGTGGGCCCTTGAAATGGCGGCTGCCTGACCTGAGAAGTGTGACAGTGGGATGTGAGGTCAACGCGCTGGCGTGGCACACCGTGGCGGTAGGCGGTCGAAGACCGCAGTGCGAAGGAGCATTGGTTAACATTGAACCCTATGGGTTTCAGTAGCCAATGACGATGTGCGCCGGCGGTCACGGTACGCACCGCTGGGGCACGCACCGCCACGGGCGTGACCGCCATTTTCTATCTGCTTAATCACTCGAGACCTGATCATCCACAGGAGAGGACCTATACTGCAAGTGCTGCTGTGACCTCGGTCTGGAAGAGACAGTGGCTGCTGCGACTGGGGAAAGGGCCCCTGCCTTCACTTCAGAAGAGTTGGAGAAACTTGTGGATGGGGTCCTGCCCCAGTATGCGCTACTCTACGGTCCTCCAGACCAACAGGTAAGTACACTGGGTGCACGTTGAATGGGCTATGCCTGGGTTGTGTATGGTGGATGTAAGATGGTGGGGAGGGGAGCGAATGAGGAGTGCAAGGCACGACAGATGAGAGCATGTGCCACATGGCAAGGTTGGGGAGGGGGGGCCAATCACATCTAACATGCAGAAAAATGATGATATTTCCTTTCCCACCCTGTACATGTCAAATAGGTCAGCGCCCATCAGAAAGTCGACATTTGGCGTGCCATCGCCAAGGAAGTCCGGGCCCTGGGGGTCCACAACAGACGGGGCACCCACTGCCGAAAGAGGTGGGAGGACATCCGCCGCGGGACCAGTAGGACCGCCGAGTCACTGCTGGGGATGGCCTCCCAACGTAGGAGGGGTGCCAGTCGTACCTTGACCCCCGTGATGTCCCGGATCCTGGCGGTGGCCTACCCCGATTTGGATGGGCGCGTGAGGACATCACAGCAGACACAAGGGGGTGAGTATCAGCACATTCTGCTATATTTGCGTGCAGTGGAGGTGTCTGGGTGGGGGAGGAGGGCTGTGGGTGACATTAGGCCAGGGCGCTTTCTGTAGTGTAGTCCCCTCCTTTAGGCATGGCCCTGTGCCCCCGCCCCCCACCTCAGTAGGGTGCCACGTACAGCAATCCATGGTCCAGCATCACCCATGTGTGGATTGGTTGTCCATAGACCTGTAGGCCTAGTCACAAGTACTGAGTAGTGTACCCCGATTGCGCGGCGTAGTGCAGGAGGCTCCTGTGTCTGTCCTCTCCGACAACGGTGTTGACAATGCATGCACTCAACCTGTCTTTATTTCTCCCCCCACCCTTTTTCTTTATCTTCTTGTGCATGTGTGCATTAGCATCATCAGGCGGAGGAGAATTGGCATCGGAGCACGAGGGAGCTGCAACTCACATGGCCCCGGTGGGCCATGCTACAGACACCGAGGTCACCAGTGATACGGAGGGCGAGGGGAGCTCCACAACGGGGACCCGTGGTGACACCAGCGACACCGACACGTCCTCGGAAGGGAGCTCCCTAGCGGTGGCGGCAACATCCGTGCCCCCCGCCTCAACAGGTACAGCCGCCACCCAGCGCACCAGCTCCACCCTCCCAGCAGCCCCTCAGCCTTCGCTCCGTGCCCGCTCGCCCAAGAAGGCGGGCATCTCCTTCGCCCCAGGCACCTCAGGCCCTGCCCCAGTTACCCCTGCTGCCCTCAGTGAGGAGGTCATTGACCTCCTACAGACCATCATTGTTGGGCAGTCTACCCTTTTGAATGCCATCCAGGGTGTAGAAAGGGAGGTGCATCGGAGCAATGCATACATGGAGGGCATTCATTCGGGTCAGGCTGCCCATCAACGATCGTTCAATGCTCTGGCGTCAGCACTGACGGCAGCCATTGTCCCTGTTTCCAGCCTCCCTCTTCTAACTGCCTCCACCCTCTCCCAGTCTCCTGTTCCTCAGCCTATGCCATCCACACCATCTGACCAGCCTGCACACACCTCAACACCCAAGGCCAGCTCATCCAGACATAAGCACCACAGATCCCACAAGCATTCACCCTAGCAACATCCAGATGCAGACATGGCAACAGTCACTACCACCTCTGTGTCCCCCTCCTCCTCGTCTCCCTCCTCCCTCCCTGTGACGTCTCCACTCACACCTGCATGCACACCACCATCAGCCAGTACTTCCATCACCAGCACACCCTCCAGTACAGTCCGCACACGTGCAGTCACCACCCCCACTGCCATTTACACGTCCCCTGTGTCCTCTCCCACTGTGTCTGTCACCCCCTCTTCCAAAACACACAAACGCAGGCAGCCACCCACCCAACAGCCAACCACCTCACGACAGCCTACGTCACAAGCACCTGCACCCAAAGACAGCACACCTGACTCTCCTACAACCACATCCTCTTCCTCCACTCCCATACCCACTGAACCTACCCTTCCCATTGCTCCTAAAAAACTTTTCCTCTCCAAAGTTAACCTCTTTGCACCACCTGACCCACCCCCTCCATCTGGTAAGAGTCCGAAGAGCACCTCAGCCACCACCAGCCCTGCATCAAGTCTGACCATTGTGCACGGGTTTTGGAGTCCACCCTTTCCCAGCACAGATACATCGGCCAGCAGCAAGGGGACAGCCAGCCCACCCTCTGAAAGAGAACCCGTAAAACCAAGGGCCGCCGCGAGAAGGCTGACACGGCTGCCACCAAGGAGCTAAGTCGTGGCCCGTCACCTGCCACAACAACAAGGGGAGGCAAGGGCCAGAGAGCCTCATCGAAGGAGGGCAAGGGCAGCAGGGCAGAGAAGTCAGCCAGCAGGGGCGCGGACCAGGAGGGCCCCACAAGCCCCATCCCGGGTGTGACGGAGGACATCCACGGGCCCAGGACTCCGTCACAGGAGGGTCCAGCAACTGCACGGTCGGAGGGCGACTAAGCAGGGAGTCCTGGCCAGGTCTGGCTCCCTTGAATGACAAGACAGGCACCGCTGAACAGGGCCCCGCCGTGAAGAAAGACACCGCTGAACAGGGCCCCGCCGTGAAGAAAGGCACCGCTGAACATGGCCCCGCCGTGAAGAAAGGCACCGCTAAACAGGGCCCCGCCGTGAAGAAAGGCACCGCTGAACAGGGCCCTGCCGTGAAGAAGGGCACCGCTCCGCTGGGCCCTTCCTGTCAAGCACTGCTCCGCTGGGCCACGCCGTCTCAAGCACCGCTCCGCTGGGCCCTTCCTGTCAAGCACCGCTCCGCTGGGCCACGCCGTCTCAAGCACCGCTCCGCTGGGCCACGCCGTCTCAAGCACCGCTCCGCTGGGCCCTTCCTGTCAAGCACCGCTCCGCTGGGCCACGCCATCTCAAGCACCGCTCCGCTGTGCCACGCCGTCTCAAGCACCGCTCCGCTGGGCCCTTCCTGTCAAGCACCGCTCCGCTGGGCCACGCCGTCTCAAGAACCGCTCCGCTGGGCCACGCCGTCTCAAGCACCGCTCCGCTGGGCCACGCCGTCTCAAGCACCGCTCCGCTGGGCCCTTCTTGTCAAGCACGCTCTGCTGGGCCCTTCCTGTCAAGCACCGCTCCGCTGGGCCCTTCCTGTCAAGCACCGCTCCGCTGGGCCATGCCGTCTCAAGCACTGCTCCGCTGGGCCCTTCCTGTCAAGCAACGCTCCGCTGGGCCCTTCCTGTCAAGCACCGCTGGCCCATTGACAGTGCCGGTTCTGTGTCGAGCTAGTGTTCACGCTGCACTCTGGGCACCCTGCCTCCTCCATAACCAGTGGAGTCTGTAATCCACCTGATGTACTGTGGTTTTGCACTCCCCAGGATGGTAAAGTGGGCAACCCACCCATTGTAGAGACTTGCGAGACTGTGGCTTTGCACTCCCCAGGATGGTACAGTGGGCAAACCACCCACTGTAGAGACTTGAGAGACTGTGGCTTTGCACTCCCCAGGATGTAACAGTGGGCAAACCACCCACTGTAGACACTTGCGAGACTGTGGCTTTGCACTCCCGAGGGTGTAACAGTGGGCAACCCACCCACTGTAGAGACTTGAGAGACTGTGGCTTTGCACTCCCCAGGATGGCACAGTGGGCATGGTGGCCCCTTCGTGGTTCTGGCGTCGTGGACTCATGTGGTTGAGGTGCCCCCCCTTCCCTTCCCCCTGAGGTGCCTGTAGTTTTGTCATCTGATGCCCCAGCAGTGTTCTCTCCAACGGACTCAGGTCTCCTGTGTGGGCTTTGCCCATGTGTTTGCTAGACATTGGCCCACGGACTGTGGATATTTGGCAACTGAGCAGGACTTATTGACTATGTACATAGCTTTCGCACTGTTCATTATTTTTGCTATTATATTTCATATCGATAATTTTCCATGACTTCAATGAACCTAATTTATACATAAATTTAAATTTCATTTTTATTTTGTCTTTGCATTTTTCAGGGGGGTTTGGGGGGTGTCACTCAGTTGTTGCTCTGCATTGGTGTGTTGATAGTTGGGGGGGTTGGGGGGGGTGTATGTGTGTGCCCGTAACCTTTCGTCCTCCCCCCTCCCCTGTGTCGTAGGTGCAGTACTCACCGTTGTCTTCTGCGCCGGAGTTCGTACTCGTGGTAGATGAGCAGGTAGACAATAGCTGGTAGGATGTTTAATTCGGGTTCCATGCTGTCCTCCGTCCTCGTTGAGTGTATAGAGGTGAGCGTTTTCCCGTTCGTAGTCTGTTTCCGCCGTGTTTTTATCGGCGGGGCTCCCGCCCCGGAAAAGGTGGCGGATTGGTGAGTTGTGATAGGGTGGACGGTACATTGTCTGCCGCCTGCCTGTTGGCGGTGACCGCCGCGCTGTTTGTCTGTTCTGCCGTGGCGGTCGGAGTGTTAAAGTGGCGGGCTGTGTTGGCGGTTCCCGTCAGGGTCAGAATTGCATTTTTTGGACCGCCTGCCTGTTGGCGGGTTGGCCGCCGCTTTAACACCGACCGCCAGCGTTGGAATGACCCCCTTAATATTCAAAGAGCTCATAGACTAGGCCCTGGGAAAGGATACCCTTTTTCTAAACCAAGAGGATTTATTCACTATTTCTTGAATATCTTGATCTCCTTAAGGTCATTACTGCTGCAAGAGCCAAAGACACTTACTGTGGATGGGTCAGAATATCTTTATTACCCAGGATATAACAAATGAGACTGCATCCAGGCGTAAGGCCTTTCTGGCTCTCCGGCCCTCTCTCCATTTGATGAATGCCGGCTATGATTTGATCCACCCATGTTTCCGTGAAGTAACTTTTAATGATAAGACTGCCACATATGAAGACTAGGAGCAACTCGAAACATTTATTGATGACCATATAGGGAAAAACATAGATGCCTCCAAACCATCTCCTTCTCGATAAGGCTCTTCTAATGATTGTTTTTGACCAAATTTGCTGTTGTTACTAGACTCATATCGTGGTTCAGACTAGTCCCTTATATTGTTTTTATCTCTGCAGATTTTCAAATGTTATCCTTCCAATTCCTTGTTATACTGTTTCATTGTGTCATTCTGCCACCACTCTACCTAATGCTCTACCTCTGTGTCTTCTTTGCTCTGTGCTGTTTCCATCCCCACCACCAGGCTATACTTCAGGCTATACTTGACATGCTCTGTATGTTTACTTTCTTCTACCTATTACTTGCTTCTCCTCCCCTCATTTCCTATTCCTTATGCCTCTCTTCTTCTGTTTATTTTCCAAGTTTCTTTATTCACCATTGTGATGGTATTCAATTACTTGTCCTTTTACAAACATATCTCTTTATTCAGTTTATTCACAAATATAACACTCAGAGTTATCTCATGGAATGTTAAAAGTTCTTAGCAACACTATTAAAAGACAAAGCATTCCGTCTCATCAGCCAGATTTAAACCAGGCATTGCTCTTCTTCAAGAACCCCATTTATGAGTCTTGGAAGCTCGCAAATTACAGACACAAAGGGTAGAAAAAGTTATTGTTTCTCATGGCAACCTCTAAGAGAAATTGTTTAATGATACTGTGTAATAAATATTTAAATGTTTCTATTACTTCACAACAATAGACACTGATGAATGCTGGATAGCCATAATTACGAAAGAAATGGGAGAAAAATATATATAGGGATGGCGCTCACAGAAACTACACCATTAATGAGTCATTAAGCCAATATTGCCACGGTGCTCCTGGAAGGAGGGTCCTCCCAACTCCTCCAAAATTCTCAGAGGAGAATGTCAAAGAACAATCAAGAAATCCAAGGCACTACGTGTAAGTAAAGAAAATATTAATGTCCATATCGCGAGTATCCACAAATCTTCTTCTTGTTGCAAAGATCCAAATAAACAATAACCAGCAGCTTGAGTCCAATTTCTTATTTATTGACTCTGAAAAGATCCCCTTGACCGAATTCCAAAGCAACAGCCTCCAAAACACAGCCAACAAGTGTTTCGTCAATCGAAGAATATTCGCATCGACTTCCTCAGGGCTTATAACTTAATTCTTTGAAAGTCTCTATTAATAACAAATAAAGAATTGGAACAATAAGTAACAGACATATTAGAAAATCTTATTTAAACTATCACCCAAAGTGCCATATTATATTGAAGGTGAGCATCAAGTCAAGATAATTGCCAATTTTCATGCTCAAAATTAAAAAATGTAACTACATTTTTTAAAAACTACCCGGAAACCCTACATAAATTGGTGAAAGAATTTGCGGGATTGTATAGCATATTGGGGTGAAGAGGAAAGATCCTACAGCGACACCCACGAAAACTTAACCAATAAAACTAAGGAAATTGTACCTGCCAGGAACGTAAAACGAAACAGGATTTATAATTCGGGAGATAAACTCCCACTCCGTACTGCGGCATGTATGCATCAATTAGTGAGCCCAAACGCTGTCAAAACCCTCATTTCAACACCAAAAGTAAAAATGGAAAAGGGACTAAAAACACTAGGAGTGACCGCCATATTAGGAGTAACATAATGTCTATTATTAAAAACGGTAATCCCATAGTACATGTGTACAAATTAAATATCGATAATCCTTGTACCGAAGTGGTAATCAATGCCAAATGAACTCATATAACCAAGGAAATTGTAACTACCCTGGGTCGTAAAACGAAACAGGATTTATAGTTCGAAAGTTAATCACCCGCTACGTACTAGGGCGTGTATGCATCAATTAATGAGCCCAAACACCTGTCAAAACCCTGTTTTCAACACCATCAGTACAAATGGAAAGAGGACTGAAATCACTAGCAGTGAGCGCCATAATGGGAATAACTTAATGTATATTATCAGAAACGAAAGTTTCATAGTACAAATATACGAAAATAAAATCTCGATAATCCTAGTACCAATATGGATTAGCAATTTATCATCTAATTAATGTCTTAAACCAAATATATACACCTACAAACTTCATCTTCCAAATCTATATGAAGACCAACCCTTAACCATAGAAACTTAAAAAGAAAAAAAGGAAAAAGCTGTTATAAGTACAATTTTGAAAAACATGGATGCACCGTATTTACAGGAATACAGCGCACCCCTGCATTTCCCCCGTTCCAGTGCTGAATTAAGCTGCTGGCACCAAAGCAGGCATCCTGCACCATACTGCAAGGGTGTCTATGTTGAGGGTATAGTTTGTTTCTGTGCGGGAAGGTGTTCCATGCTACACATAAACAATCTATAATGGCGATGTGGCACCTCTGTGTGCTGCAAAATGCATCATTCTGTAATGATTGTTTATGTGCAGGAAGGGACACCTTCCTGCACAGAAGTGATCATTGATGGCATTTTGCCTCTTCTATGTATGCTGCAGAATGCAGCACACATATAAAAATCAAAAAACAAGGAGGAATAAAAGTATTCCTCCTCGTTTTGCCATGCTAATGCCACCCCTGGGGAGGCATTAGTTTTTGAAGCTGCCACAGAATAATGATTTTTCGCAAAACTGGGGCAGCGTCAAGAGCAATGGGTGTTGTGATGGAACACCAACAGCAACACCCATTGCAGTCCACTCTGACGCAGAAAACTGCATCAGAGGGGCCCACATTTACAAGGAGGCGTAAAGACACAAAGAGCCAGATGTAGCAAGCAAATTTGCATTCTCAAACAATGCGAATCGCTGAATTCGGCCATTTGCGAATGCAAAAATGCCTTTCACGATGTATGAAAAGCATTCGCTGTGCAATTTTAAGGAATCGCTACAATAGCGATTCTTTAAAATTGTGACCCCGGTTGGAGAATCGCAAATTGCAATTCTCTAAATAAGAAATCGCAAATAAGGAATCCTTATTTGCAAATTCTTAAGAATATGTATTAAGCTTTTCCTTAATGCAAATTCAGCATTAAGGAATTGCAATTACCACCGAATTCAATTTGGTGGTAACCATGAGCAAATTTTTAAAATGCATTTTTAAAGTTGACATGTAACGCACACATGCCCCTTTGGCATATGTGCGGCTTACATGACCTAAAATATTTTTGGTGCGTGTAGCAGAGGGGGCCTTAGGCACCCAGCACCCTGGGGTTTGCATTTCCTAATTTGCAAATTCATAAGTGGAATTCGCAATTTGGGGAATGCCAAAAATTTGCAAATATGGTCCTACAGGCCCATAGGTGCGAATGGGGTCAGAATCGCTATTTGCGATTCGGTAATAGCATTTGCGATTTTTAAGAAATCCCTATTACCGAATCGCAAATATGATACATACCATTTTGCATTTCTTAAATAGGGATTTCTTAAAAATCGCTATTTGAGAATCGCAAAACAGATCCTTCATACATCTGGCCCAAAAAGTGGTGATACACCTTATTGTAAATATGTAGCAGTGGTTATAGCCACTGGAGCGTCACTAAAAGTGAAGCTCCAGTGGCACCAGGGCCTCTTAAATATGCCCCTATATGTCTTATTCACAAGGAAGGTAAATATGTGACATTATGCAAAAATTAAAGACATACTTCACTAGTTAACATTGACTATACAATATTTGGAAAAATGTTAACCATGCAATTGTATCCCCATTTATCTCATCTTATTAGGAAAGAACAATTGGGCTTTATTAAGGATAGGTTGCTGTCTGGCAATACACATTTGTTCCCTAATGTTCTAACTAAAGCAAATGTGGGTTCTAGCAAACTTATAGTGGGCATTGCCATTGATGCTGAAAAAGCGTTTGACATACTTGATTGTAATTTGATTATTGATTGTTTAAAATGGTATGGCTTCTGCCCTAAGTTCATTTCTATGATTTATTTCTTATACAGGTCCCCAAGAGCATGTGTTTGTGTAAATAGACAGATCTCCCTTTACTTTTTCTTACATAGAAGAGTTTTGTCAAGGCTACCCTTTGTCCTCTTTATTATGTATCCTAGCATTAGAACCGTTTCTCTCAAGTCTCAGACATAATCCTCAAATTTTTGGTTTTAGTTATAGAACTACCCTATTAAAATTAGCGGCATACATGATGGCATTCTTTATTTCTCGCAGACCCATAGTCCTCCTTACCTATTCCTTTGAGTGAAATACATTGCTAGTGTCTTGTTATAAAACTAATTTGAATAAAACAGAAGTGTTATTGCTAAATAAGCATTGTATCAGGGATACGTTTACCTCTTCTCATTTCTGTTGGTCTACTTCTAAGATTAAATATTTAGGTATATAGGTCCTCATTATGACTTCGGCGGTCGATTTCGTAGACCGCCGAAGTCACGCCCGCCACTTGACCGTCAGTGTTTGCTGTCTTCAGACCGCCATAATCTGGCTGCTGGCTGCTCTCTGCCTCTTTTTTTTGGGGAAGCCGCCAGCAACCATACTGGTGGTCGGCGGTCTAGTGAAGCTTGCTCCGTTGCCAATGCTACGCCAACAAAACATCGCCCATCGTATTACAACATTATAGACTGCGTGGCAGTGTTGAGTTGGCCGAGCAAGCCCCATGGACCCCGTTCCCTCCCCGACGACCACCGTGTCCACCAGGTAAGGTGATCGACTGAGAGGGGAGTAGGGGTGTCGGGTGTTGTGTGTGTGAATGGGTGTGTGTGTTCGAATGGAGGGGGTGTAGGGGTGTTATGTATGTTTGTGTGTGTGTGTATGCAAGTGCCTGTGTACTTGTGTGAATGTGTGTCTGTAGGGGGTGTGTCGTGGCCGTGTGTGCATGTGTGTGTGAATGAGTGAGCGTGGGTGTGTGCGTGTATTTATGCAAGTGTGTGTGTGTGTGTGGAGGACCTGGGAGCCTGGGGGGTTCAGAACAGGGGTCGGGGGAGGGGAGGCATTGCTGCTTGGGAGGTGGGGGGCTCCTGATGAGGTCGGGGGGCTCCTACATGAGTGGGTGTTGGGGAGTCCTATTGTGGTGACAGGAATAAGTATTCTTGTCACCAGTATCCTTACTGCCAGGGATTTTGTGACGGGGCTGCTGCCACGGAATCCCTGGTGGTGAGGATATTCAAAATACTGCGTGTGGTGTTTGGTGGATCGCCAGGTCGAAGGTGGTCAACCTTCAGCCAGGCGGTCCTACCCCTCTGGCACTACAGGTGGGGAACTGGCTGCGATGCAGCCTGTTCACTAGCAATGTCATTATTTGGTGGTCCTGCACGCCACGATGTTGGCGGTCTGACTGCAGGCGTGGCAGTGCAGGACCACCAAGGTCATAATGGCTACCATAGTTTGCTAAATCAATTTAAAAAACTTTACTATCAATTTTAAGGAACTTCTTACAAAATTGAAAACTGTCATTAATGTCTGGACTCCCTTTTTTCTCTCCTGGGATGGTAGGCTCAACTCTATTTAAAAGGTGTTTTAATTTTGTACCTTACCTGTATGTTGTCAGATAATATCCCTTCCTCTTTTTTGTAAAAGATTCTATTATCTCTAAATGTTTACGTAATAATAAGAAACTGACACTAATTTTGGCAAACGTTAAATGAGACCGTTCTCTGGGTGGATTCAAACTTTCAGATGTCGCCTATATAATAAAGCCTTCAGTTTAAAACAAGCTTCCATGTGGCTTATATCTGCTAACCCGTCTTTTTACCCTTCATGGGTTAATGTTAAAAAAAACTTTAATTTTACTTTTACTTTGAAGGAATTATTAACACTTTTCAACCAGACATCCTCACTCTTCTACTTTTATTTTTAAATTAATCTGCAATCTACTTGAGCTATTTTTGAAAACTGGCAAATGACCAAAATAGTTTGTCCTTCCTCCATTTCCTTGGTAAAAAAACTTTTTAAGATTCATCATAAATCAATACTCTGGCATTTCTGAAGAAATAAAGACATGTTGTGGGTTCATCATTTTTTTTTTAGAATTCCAGTATTGTGTCTTTTCTCACTCTTCACCAAAAATTTACCTGTCTTAATAGTTTCCAATCACATAACAACTCAATCGCAAATGAAATTCTGATGTGTTCCCTATTGTTAGATAACAGAACCACATGCAACCCTCAGGTAAAAATATTTTACCAATATTAATAACTAATCATAAAGTCTCACTTCTTTATAAATGTCTCGAACATGTGTACCACTAAACAAAAAAAATCTGCTGTAGAACTAGCCTGGGAAAGTGATCTTAATATTTCCTGGTCTGTTTCCCTATGGGATAAACTTTAGTTCAAGTTGCAAAAAATGTCCAGAGCCTCAAATATGACCCAAACACTATATCATTTATTCATCCATTTACTTATTACCTAACATCCATTGCCAGAATATATAAATCAGGTACCTCCCATTACTGGTCATGGTATGCTCTTAATTCCAAACTCATGTTCACGTCATTATTCTGCCCAAATATTTCATTATTTTAGAAGCAAATTTGGACCTGAATTACTCCATTTTGTTTATCTCAATCTCCCCTTTGATATTGTTCATTGATATTTAGGTAGTATATCTGATATATGGTTACATTCCCCCTTTAATATTAAAATAAGTAATTTGCTATTAGCAACTGCATTTCATGATATAGCTACTAACTAGAAACATGTCTAATGTTTCTTTTAATGGTATTTGGTGTGTTATAATCACAGATTTTACTCTTCTTGTTTCACTTAATCATAGAAAATTGCTTTTTACCTATTACAGATTTTTGGGATATTTCTAGTATCTCGTATCTCTTCAAGCAAATGGTTAAAAATTAATGTAGGCCTACGTGAATGTATACATTCTCTCTTTCTTCTTTTTACCAATTTCCATATCTCTTGCAACCTTTTCACAAATTTTCACTTACCTTTTAATACTTAGGGTCTATTATTTCTCTCTACTTTTTGACTTTTCTACTTCAACATATTTCCAGCTTCACTTTCCTTCTTCTCTTTTTCTTCTCTTTTCATTCTAGTTCGTTCTATTACATTGTTACATTAGATTGCACTTGCATTTCTTTCAGTGGTTGTATTTAACACTGCTTAACATGCTTTCATGTTCTCATGGTATCAATGCTAATGTTTCCTTAGGTTGATACTCTTACACCTTGCATGTTGCTTCATACATGCAAGAATAAAGTCTTTAAAAACTGAAAAAGAGGTGTTGGTGTTAAGACATATTAAGGTTATGTCCTACTTAACAATAAATAGGGATCGATAGGCCTTCATTAGGTGATACTTATATATTACTATTGAAAAGGTGGCTTTATCACTGGTGTGAATGGCACAGTTGAGCTAGCAGTGTAAACACTGTCATTCCAGTCTGCAGTGGTAGGCTTAGAGCCCTTTTGTACTTTGTCACACACAGAGTGGCTGAAACAGTGCTGCAGTCCTGAGTGGGCACTCTGGGCCTCACAATGAATGTCGCGTTCTACAGACCACCACACTTGTGGTGGCAGTCTGGACAGCCGCCAATGCGGTGGTCTAACCACCACATTACAACGCTGGGTGGCCGACCCCCAGGGAACCGCCAGCTCTGCCAGCATCTTGGATCCTGGCAGTGGCAGAGATCCTAATCCGCCAGGGCAGCGCTGCAAGCAACGCTGCCCTAGGGATTACGACCTTGTTCTCCCCGAGTGGTTTCATGGGAGTAACACTGCCATGAAAAGGCTGGTGGAAAACAGGTGCAAGGGGCCACAGGTGAGCCCCTGCACTGTCCATGCACTGTCTAACAGTGAACATTGAGAGGGTGCTGGTGCGTCTTGCAGGCTACAGCAGTGCTGCAGGCTCGATTGTGAGCTGGAGACAATGCTATAGCCTTTTTTCCTGCTAGGCCAGAAGGCACAAACTTAGGTTTACGCACGCCGACCTAGCAGGAAACCCATAATAGCTCCGGTGGGTAGGTTGCTGCATCGGCAGTGGCCGCTCTGTCGGTGTTTGCAGGACAGCGTTTTCCGTCCGCCAAATTCATAATGGGGCCATCTGTCTTACATGCCCTGGGTACCATTTAATAAGCAGTCCTTGACAATTGAGTATAGTCAATTCGACATGCAATTTGTATAGGGTCAGAACACTGGCACTGAGGTCGAAAACCCAAAAACATTTGTCCAATAGTGGCAGGATAAGCATGCAAAAAGAGGTATTTCCTTACAACCACCAAAAAAAAAATGAAAAAGAACTTGTCTTAGATATGAGTAGGCCCTGAGGCCAACCACTATGGCCAGCCCTGGCTGTGCATTGCAGACAGATGTGTGTATAAGGGCTTAGACATATAGTGGGTTTTGCACAGGACCTTACCTTGCTATGTGCAGTGGAGGGAGGAATGAATTCAATGACAGTAGATGTAGTATAGAAGCTGTGGATAGAATTGGTTGAAACTTTGTTTTAAGAAAACGTTTGAAATTCACTTAAATTACTACAGTTAAGTGAAGTTATGGCTACAAAACAAAACCCCAAAACATTGAAAACTGCCAGCTGTGGCGAGATCTATAGTCCATAACATGCATAACAGCCATGCAAATAACACCCTGCATAGCAAATGCAATGTTTATGGCCTCACATATTTATACCGACAAGTGCAACTCCTAAATACACAATGTGATTAAATTACAACACATCTTCAAACCAATAAATAATCATTCATTCATAGTCATCTCTTTCAAAATATCAATACTAATGTGATATATAACCTCATCTCTAATAATAAATACAACCTTTAAATTTCATTTGTGATATTGGGTTTGTATGGCAGCTGTGCAATCTAAGGTCTGTGAAACTAACCAAAAATGGAAAATGTCAGATGGTTTTCACCTTTGTACTCAAAGCTGAAGTCTGTAATCAAAGCTGCACTTTAACTGTGGTTATTTGTGAAAATCAGAAGGTTTTCAAAAATATATTTAAGTTTTATTTGCTACGCCAACCACAACTAGGGGTAAGCATAATTTGCGTAATTTGTTTTAGTTTAATTATCTGAAATTTCAGGAAAAGTACATGAAATTACGCATAATTAAGTGAAATGCAAATCCACTATTTAGCGCTATTTTTAGGATGAATTGCACCCTTACATCCATTTTTCATGTGACGATGCATTTCATACTAATAAACAGTGCAAAAATACAATTGCCATGGACAACTGGTATTCTGATTGCTCATGTTGTCCTTGGGCCCCAATGCTATAGCAAGGGCATATTTAACTAACATGTGTAATGGTGTAATTTTAGGATTTTTTTCATAACAAGTATAAAATGTATTTTTAAAAAATCGCACAAATTATGATGGCATAATTTAAATGTTGCATAGACCTACCCAGAACTTCAAATAAACTTTTTTGATGCATGTAGTAGAGGCAGTGATAAATGATGGTCATGTTGCAGCCTTTTCCTTTTTTTGAATGGCTTTCTGCTGTGTGCAGTGGGTGTTCACTGTATGGTAAGTTATGGTCTGCTATGGTATGGTATGGCATTCTATGGTATGGTATGGTATGGTATCATTATTTATAAAGCACATATTACTTCTGTGAATGTTTTGAAGTGTTTTGCTGACAGGTAGAAAGATACTCATAGGATACTTGTCTTGCTGCAGTTTTGTAGTCTTATGCAATTTTGCTTATCTGTGTCAGTTGAAAATTATTATGCAATTTAAGCTACATGGATGCTTCACAGCATTAGAAACTTTTGCATGCATAAACAAACCAGAGCTGTGAAGCTGTTTGTCACAATAGCTATCATGCTACTTTGCAAAACAAAATTATCACACAAATAACCCTACATTTTGCTGTATGTTGACATTACATTACAAATAGTTATTTAGTTCAATATATATGAATATTACAATCTATAACAGAGTTCTTGAGCTCATTCAGTTGAGCCTACTGAAGAGGTTGGGAGCACAATCAGGTTGGTTCAAAATTTTGAATTATTAGCACTGCTCTTGCTTTTCTTTTTATTTGATCACTGACAAACATGATTCCTCATACACTTTTCCCTCCTTTGTGTTTGATAAAATTTGAAGAGCTATAGTGACAGTGGTCTTTGCTATTGCTTAAGAAGGACCACATGGTTCTTCTCTTATGGAGTGGTAGCAGAGTAAGTTTAAATCTGGTTGGTTCTGATTGGTAAATATCCGAACGTACCATCACTGATTTCAGGATAGTTGTTAGTGTTTTGGATCTTTGGTAGAAGTGAGAGCCACAATTTTACAGCATGTTGGAGAGTGAAGCACCCCCAACAGACTTGTTCTTGCAAATTGGTATGATTAGTAGTGGTGCTAACCTGGATCATATTGTTCTTTTCTGAATGTATCATCTGAGCTTTACAGGTAGGAAAGTTAGGGCCAGATTTAGAGTTTGGCAGAGAGGTTTCTCCATCACAACGGTAACAGATATCCCGTCCGCCGAAATATAAATCCCATAGTATATAATGAGATTTATATTTTGGTGGATGAGATATCCGTCATCGTTGTGACAGAGTAATTTGTCCGTGAAACTCTAAATTAGGTCTTTAGTTCAATGGCATGTATGGCCTTATATGTAAAGCAGACAATCTTGAAGGTTAATTTTCTGGCCATTGCGAATAAGTAAAGGGCATTTAAAGCAGGGGAGGTGTGGTAATTTTGTTTTAGGTATGGTAGGTCAGTTTTATCGTCACTGTATTCTGAATTCTTTGTAGGCATCCAATAATTAAAATGAAGACTCCAAAATATAGCCTGTTTACCTAATCCAATTGTGTTGTAACAAGGGAGATATTTCCCCTAATCTTCTGAGTAATTACCTGATGTGGGAAGGTAATCCATATGGTCCACATGATGTGAAATACACATTTGACTACATGGTTAATTTGAGGGTTCATGGAGAGGACACAGTTTGTGATGACTCCTACAGTTCTTACTTCTGATGAAGCTGATAGTGGAGCTCTGCATTCCTGGGGTAATAATATCGATTGACCATAGTTTGTCAACTCTCCTCATGTATTGATCTGTTTCTGAAACATTAAGTTTAGGATGATGTGTTACTGTCCAGTGGCTGGGCTCGGCAGAAACCCAATTGGCCGCTAAGCTGCAGTTATCATTCGATCATGTGCAACAGTACATTTGCTGCGGATAACTAGTCTCCTGTGTGGGCAGCCACCAGCATCAACTGCAGTTTTTTTTTTAACTCTTTACTGTTTTTTTCAGGAGTATAACACTGTATCATAACTTCGCTGGAGTACAAGGCTTAATAACAATTCCCCAACTCTCCACCATCCCCCAGTGCTGCTCACATTCTTCTGCATGCACGTCACAATTGTGCATGGTTGTCATACATAAAAGCAGTTGGTCTAGACTCTATCCTCATCCCCTAAATTTATAATAGCCCCTTTGGACTGTCTGCCTGTTGCCATGCTCTTAGCCTGTTCCTCCTGTGTAGCCTCCTCTCCTTGTATCTGGTCTGTTCCAGGCCTTTCCAGGATTCCAGAATGGTCACTCTGCCTCTCCATCCTCCATATGATCCTCCACCACTTTCCCTGATGTACCAACCGCCCTTAATCCCCCAGCTTCCACACTTTTGTCTGTGGTTCACGCAACTTAGTTAGCATTAGCACCCATGTTGCCAAATTATACCCTAATTTCTCATCCTGTCTCATATGTTTTATTCTGACTTCCTCCGCCACTGCCCATTCTGACATATCTTGGAGCCATTCTGTATATCTGGGGGGCACCACACCCATCCTCCTTATAATTATGCGCCGCTTCGCCATCAGTAGGCCCAGTAAAATTAATTTTAAGCTAAGTTTCTTCTTTGCTGGTGCTGGGACCAGGCCCAACAATACCACCTGTAGCGTGAGTGGTATCTCACATCCAGCTGCTCTATTTAGGTTCTCCACAATGTCTCTCCAGAAGGGCGTTATCAATGGGCAGTGCCACACCACATGCACAATGTCTGCTGCGAAGGTCCCACAGCAGGCACCTTGGTCCAACTGGGTGGTGTAGATGTTATTTAGGGGGTCATTCCAACCCTGGTGGTCGGTGTTAAAACGGCGGCCAAACCGCCAACAGGCTGGCGGTAAAAAAAAAATTGCAATTCCGACCCTGGCGGAAACCGCCAACAGAGACCGCCACTTTAAGACACCGCCCGCCACGGCGGGACAAACAAACAGTGCGGCGGTCACCGCCAACAGGCAGGCAGGAGCCCACCCTATCACAACCCACCAATCCGCCACCTTTTCCGGGGCGGTAGCCCCGCTGATAAAAACACGGCGGAAACAGACATTTCAAACGGAAAACGCTCACCTCCATACACCCCACGAGGAATCTGGACAGCATGGAACCCGAACTCCACATCCTACCAGCCATTGTCTTCCTGCTCCTCTACCAGGAGCACGAACGCCGACGCAGAAGACAACGGTGAGTACAGCACCTACGACACAGGGGAGGGGGGAGGAGAAAATATTACGGGTACACACATACGCAACACACCCACCCCTACCCTCACCCACTACAACACACACATCAATGCATAGCAACACATCACAGTTACCACCCCAATCCCCCCGGAAGAATGCAAAGGCAAAAGGAAATGATTATAAATATAGAATTATATTGTAAGACTGAGTATAAAATATATCACACATCTATAACTTTATATACATAAATTGTCCAGTCCGATATGTCTATCAGCCATTGTTCGTGGGCCACTGGGCCAAAACACATGGGCAAAGCCCACACAGGATACCTGCCTCCAACGGAGAGAACACTGCAGGGGCATCAGATAGGAAAACTACAGGCACCTCAGGGGGAAGGGAAGGAGGGGCACCTCAGCCAGGTGAGTCCATGACGCCACATCCACGAGGGGCCTCCATGGCCACTGTGCCATCCTTCGGGAGTGCAAAGCCACAGTCTCTCAAGTCTCTACAGTGGGTGGCTTGCCCACTGTTCAGTCCTGGGGAGTGCAAAGCCACAGTCTCTCAAGTCTCTACAGTGGGTGGGTTGCCCACTGTTCCATCCTGGGGAGTGCAAAGCCACAGTCTCTCAAGTCTCTATAGTGGGTGGCTTGCCCATTGTTCAATCCTGGGGAGTGCAAAGCTACAGTCTCTCAAGTGGATAACAGTCTCCACTGGTACTGGAGGGGGACTAGTGCCCAGAGTGCTTCGTGCAGCCCTGCCTGACACAGATCCGGGCCTGCCCCTTCCGCCCATGGGCCAGCGGTTCTTGAGATGAAGGGCCCTGTTCAGCGGTGCTTGAGACGGTGGTGCCCTGTTCAGCGGTGCTTGAGATGAAGGGCCCAGTTCAGCGGTGCTTGAGACGGCGGTGCCCAGTGGAGCAGTGCTTGAGATGAAGGGCCCAGTTCAGCGGTGCTTGAGATGAAGGGCCCAGTTCAGCGGTGCTTGAGACTGCGGTACCCAGCGGAGCAGTGCTTGAGATGAAGGGCCCAGTTCAGCGGTGCTTGAGACGGCGGTGCCTAGCGGAGTTGTGCTTGAGATGGCGGTGCCCTGTTCAGCGGTGTTTGAGATGAAGGGCCCTGTTCAGCGGTGCTTGAGATGAAGGGCCCTGTTCAGCGGTGCCTGAGACGGCGGTGCCCTGTTCAGCGGTGCTTGAGATGAAGGGCCCAGTTCAGCGGTGCTTGAGACGGCGGTGCCCAGCGGAGCAGTGCTTGAGATGAAGGGCCCTGTTCAGCGGTGCTTGAGACGGCGGTGCCCAGCGGAGCAGTGCTTGAGACGGCGTTGCCCTGTTCAGCGGTGCTTGAGATGAAGGGCCCAGTTCAGCGGTGCTTGAGACGGCGGTGCCCTGTTCAGCGGTGCTTGAGACGGCAGTGCACTGTTCAGCGGTGCTTGAGACGGTCGGTGCCCTGTTCAGCGGTGTTTGAGACGGCGGTGCCCAGCGGAGCAGTGCTTGAGATGAAGGGCCCAGTTCAGCGGTGCTTGAGACGGCGGTGCCCAGCGGAGCAGTGCTTGAGATGAAGGGCCCAGTTCAGCGGTGCTTGAGATGAAGGGCCCAGTTCAGTGGTCCTTGAGACGGCGGTGCCCTGTTCAGCGGTGCTTGAGATGAAGGGCCCAGTTTAGCAGTGCTTGAGACGGCGGTGCCCTGTTCAGCGGTGCATGAGACGGCGGTGCCCTGTTCAGCGGTGCTTGAGATGAAGGGCCCAGTTCAGCGGTGCTTGAGACGGCGGTGCCCAGCGGAGCAGTGCTTGAGATGAAGGGCCCTGTTCAGCGGTGCTTGAGACGGCGGTGCCCAGCGGAGCAGTGCTTGAGATGAAGGGCCCAGTTCAGCGGTGCTTGAGACGGGGGTGCCCCGCGGAGCAGTGCTTGAGATGAAGGGCCCAGTTTAGCGGTGCTTGAGACGGCAGTGCCCTGTTCAGCGGTGCTTGAGACGGCGGTGCCCTGTTCAGCGGTGCTTGAGATGAAGGGCCCAGGTCAGCGGTGCTTGAGATGGCGGTGCACAGCGGAGCAGTGCTTGAGATGAAGGGCCCAGTTCAGCGGTGCTTGAGACAGCGGTGCCCAACGGAGCAGTGCTTGAGATGAAGGGCCCAGTTCAGCGGTGCTTGAGATGAAGGGCCCAGTTCAGCGGTACTTGAGACGGCGGTGCCCTGTTCAGTGGTGCTTGAGACGGCGGTGCCCTGTTCAGCGGTGCTTGAGACGGCGGTGCCCTGTTCAGTGGTGCTTGAGACGGCGGTGCCCTGTTCAGAGGTGCTTGAGATAAAGGGCCCAGTTCAGCGGTGCTTGAGACGGCGGTGCCCAGCGGAGCGGTGCTTGAGATGAAGGGCCCAGTTCAGCGGTGCATGAGACGGCGGTGCCCTATTCAGTGGTGCTTGAGATGAGTGTCCTGGTCAGCGGATCCGGCCCAGGCATGGATGTCACTCGCCACCTGACATGTGGCTGGCGGGGCCTTCCTGCCCATCTGTCTGGTGGCTTGCGGGCCCTCCTGGGCTGCAGTACCCGGCCTGTGGGTGTCCTCCTGCCCACCTGGGACGTGGCTTGCGGGGCCCTCCTGGGCTGCAGTACCGGGCCTGTGGGTGTCCTCCTGCACACCTGGGATCGGGCTGGTGGGGCCCTCCTGGACAGCTGGCCTGCTGCCGGACTTGTCGGGTGTGCTGCCCTTCCCACCCTTCCCTGTACGCTTGTGGCCCTTTCCCACCTTTGGCGCTGTGCCAGGTGGCACCCGACTTCCTGCAGGAGCCAATGAAGGGATTTTGGTCCCTGGGGTCTTTTTTCGCTCGCGCCGGGCAGTGGCAATCTTCGCATGCTTTTCCGGGGGTGGGCTGGCCGTGCCTTGGCTCCTAGCTGAACTGGATGCCCTTGAGGGTGGGGGACTCCACAGTCCATGGACAACAGTCTTCACAGGTCCCGGTTTTGTGGTGGCTGAGGTGCTGATTGGAGTCTTATGAGATGGACGGGGTGGGGGAGTTGTAGGAAAGAGGTCAAGTTTGGAAAAGAAAAGCAATTTGGAAAGAGAGGGACGGTAGGTGTAGTGGGTATGGGAGTGGAGGAAGAGGATGTGGTTGTAGGAGTGTGAAGTCTGGTGTCTTTGGGTGCAGGTGCTTGGGCTGGAGGCTGCTGTGAGGTGGATGGCTGTTGGGTGGGTGGCTGCCTGCGTTTGTGTAGTTTGGAAGAGGGGGTGACAGACACACTGGGAGAGGACACAGGGGATGTGTAAATGGTAGTGGGGGTGGTGACTGCACGTGTGCAGAGTGTTCTGGTGGGTGTGCTGGTGATGGACGTAGTGGCTGAAGATGTTGTGCATGCAAGTGTGAGTGGTGACGTGACAGGGAGGGAGGAGGGAGGAGGGAGACGAGGAGGAGGGGGACACATTGGAGGCAGTGGGTGTTGGTATGTCTGCATGTGGATGTTGCTTGTGTGAATGCTTGTGTGATGTGTGGTGCTTATGTCTGGATGAGCTTCCCTTGGGTGTTGAGGTGTGTGCAGGCTGGTCTGATGGTGTGTCTGGGATAGGCAGAGGTACAGGGGATTGGGTCTGGGTGGAGGAAGTTGGAGGGGGGAGGCTGGAGACAGGGACAATTGCTGCCGTCAGTGCTGAGGCCAGAGCGTTGAACGATCGCTGATGGGCAGCCTGACCCGAATGAATGCCCTCCAGGTATGCATTACTCCGGTGCACCTCCCTTTCTACACCCTGGATAGCATTCAAAAGGGTAGACTGCCCAACAATGATGGTCCTCAGGAGGGCAATGACCTCCTCACTGAGGGCAGCAGGGGCGACAGGGGCAGGGCCTGAGGTGCCTGGGGCGAAGGAGATGCCCACCTTCCTGGGCGAGCGGGCACGGGGCAAACGCTGAGGGGCTGCTGGGAGGGCGGTGCTGGTGCGCTGGGTGGCGGCTGTACCTGTTGTTGCGGGGGGCACGGATGTTGCCGCCACCACAAGGGAGCTCCCTTCAGAGGACAAGTCACTGTCACTGACATCTGCACGAGTCCCCGCTGTGGAGCTCCCCTCGCCCTCCGTCCCACTGGTGTATTCGGACTCCGTTGCATGGCCCTCCAGGGCCATGTGGGATGCAGCTCCCTCGTGCTCCGATGCCACTTCTCCTCCGCCTGATGATGCTAATGCACACATGAACAGGAAGACCACAAAAAAGGGGGGGGGAGAAATAAAGACATGTTGAGTGCATGGATTACCGCTACCGTTGGCGGACAAGACAGACACAGAAGCCCCCTGCACTACGCTGCACACTTGGGGTCCACTAAGCAATCCGTGGGACATGGCCTACAAGCCTATGGACGACAACTGCACACATAGATGACACAGGGCCATGGATACCTGTACTTGGCACCCTACAGAGGTGGAGGGCGGGGGCACAGGGCCATGCCTTATGGAGGGGCCTAGCGTACAGAAATTGCCCTGGCCTAGGGATACCCACAGCCCTGCTCACCCACCCAGACACCTCCACTGCGCGCAAAGTCAGCAGATTGTATATGTACTCACCCCCTTGTGTCTGCTGTGATGTCCTCACGCGCCCATCCAAATCGGGGTAGGCCACCGCCAGGATCCGGGACATCAGGGGGGTCAAATGACGACTGGCACCCCTCCTACGTTGGGAGGCCATCTTCCTGCTCCAGCGTCGGATGTCCTCCCACCTCTTCCGGCAGTGGGTGCCCCGTCTGTTGTGGATCCCCAGGGTCCGGACGTCCTTGGCGATGGCACGCCAAATCGCGACTTTCTGGTGGGCGCTGACCTATGTGACATGTACAGGGAGAGAAAAAATGTCATCACCTTCTGCATGCTCGATGTGAGTGGCCCCCCATCCCCACCCTTGCCATGTGGCACATGCTCTCATCTGTCGTTTGATGCATGCCTCAATCGCTCCCCTCCCCACCATCTTTCATCCACCCCACTCAACCCAGGCATTGCCCACTAAGCATGGTCCCAGTGTACTTACCTGTTGGTCTGGAGGACCGTAGAGTAGCGCATACTGGGGGAGGACCCCATCCACAAGTTTCTCCAACTCCTCCGCAGTGAAGGCAGGGGCCCTTTCCCCAGTCGCATGAGCCATTGTCTCTTCCAGACCGAGGTCACAGCAGCACTTGCAGTGTAGGTCCTCTCCTGTGGAAGATCAGGTATCGAGTGATTAAGCAGATAGAAAATGGCGGTCACGCCCGCGGCGGTGCGTACCGCGACCGCCGGCGCACATCGTCATTGGCTCCTGAAACCCATAGGGTTCAATGTTAACCAATACAGCTTTGCGCCGCGGTCTTCGACTGCCTACCGCCGCGGTGTGCCACGCCAGCGCATTGACCTCACATCCCACTGTCGCACTTAACAGGTCAGGTAGCCGCCATTTCAAGGGCCCACATGGCCTAATTACCAACTGCGTCACACAAACCTAGGCCTTGCACCAACACTCATACAAGCCATTCAATGCATTGGGAATCGTGTTATGTGCAAGCTGTGGTTACGTACCTGTGGGTTGCTTGACTCTGTGCTCGCTGTTGTCCTTCATAGGCACCGTCCGCTGGGACATGCGAGGAGATGGAGGAATCTTCCTGTGTACAGACCGCTGGTGGACCTGTCAAGAATGGAGGAACGACATGTCATACTGACATACAGGCTTGACCGAGCCACTATACAGGAACTGTGTGCCCAGCTGGAGGCAGACCTGATGTCACCCATCCGCCAACCCACAGGGATCCCCCCTCTAGTGCAGGTGCTGTCAGTACTCCATTTCTTAGCAAGTGGGTCATTTCAAACAACAGTGGCCATATCATCAGGGATGTCCCAGCCTATGTTTTCCAAGGTGTTGTCCAGAGTGTTGTCTGCCCTGCTCAAACACATGCGGATCTACATCGTTTTCCCTGAGGTGGGGGATTTGCCTAAAGTGAAGGGTGATTTCTATGCCCTTGGACATATCCCCAACATCATAGGTGCCATTGATGGGACACATGTTGCTTTGGTACGCCCCAGCAGGAGTGAACATGTGTACAGGAACCGGAAGAGTTATCATTCCATGAATGTACAGATGGTGTGTTTGGCTGACCAGTACATCTCCCATGTTAATGCCAAGTTCCCTGGGTCAGTGCATGACGCGTACATCAAGCAAAATAGCAGCATCCCGTATGTGATGGGTCAACTCCAGAGGCACCGTGTGTGGCTTTTAGGGGACTCTGGTTACCCCAACCTGTCATGGCTACTGACCCCAGTGAGGAATCCCAGGACAAGGGCAGAGGAACGGTACAATGAGGCCCATGGGCGGACTAGGAGGGTGATTAAGCGAACCTTTGGCCTCCGGAAGGCCAGGTTCAGGTGCCTCCATGTGACAGGTGGATCCCTAATGTACTCACCAAAGAAGGTGTGCCAGATCATCGTGGCCTGCTGTATGCTTCACAACCTGGCTTTGCGCCGCCAGGTGCCTTTTCTGCAGGAGGATGGTCCAGATGGTGGTGTTGTAGCAGCTGTGGAGCCTGTGGAGAGTGAAGAGGAGGAAGCCGAAGAGGACGACATAGAGAACAGGAACACAGTAATACAGCAGTATTTTCAGTGACACACAGGTAAGAGTACACACCAGCATATTACATTTACTTAAAGACTCCTACCTCTCTACTGTCTGACTTTTTCCTCCAGTGTATGGTAACTGTGTTGTGACTTTCCCTTCTATTTTCAGAGATGTGGGCCCCACTGCGTGACATCTGCTTGGTTTCCCCATGGACTACAGCTGTGTGACAGCTTTTTGTTGGCATCACAATGTGAATGAACATTTTGGCACGGTCATGTCTAATACATTTGTTCTAAATCACAGCCAGACTCCAGATTGTTTTGTGCAATAAGTGTTTTTATTCAAGTGCTCTAAATTGGATGGGTGGTTGCAAATCGGTGAGGGGTGATGGTGGAGGATTGTCCATGGCAGAGCCCAGACTATCAGGTTCACAGGTGCATTGTCCAAATGCCTGTGGGAAGTGGAGCAGGGGCAGTTTAAGGTTGGACAGGGTGACAATGTGGGACAGTGGGATGACAATCAGGGCGGTATCCTTTGCTGGCGGGGGTCTTGACCTCTTACTCTGTCTTCTTCCTGGATCTCAGGGCCTGCTTGCGGGGTGGTTCTCCTTCTGCAGGGGGTGGGGTTCTGGTGGCCTGTTGGTCTTGTGTTGGGGCCTCCTGTCCACTAGCGCCGGCGGAGGTGGTAGGCAGTTCTTGGTGCATGCTAGTGTCAGGGGCCCTTTGAGGTGTCACAGTGTCCCGCAATGTGGTGACTACCTCATTCAGGGCCACTATGATGGTACCCATGGTGGAACTTATGTTTCTTAGCTCCTCCCTGAACCCCATATACTGTTGCTCCTGCAGAAGCTGGATCTCCTGAAACCTGGCCAGGACCGTCGCCATCGTCTCCTGGGAGCGGTGGTATGCTCCCATGATGGAGGAGAGGGCCTCTTGGAGAGTGGGTTCCCTGGGCCTGTCCCCCCCCCTGTCGCACAGCAGCCCTCCCAGTTGCCCTGTTTCCCTGGGCCTCTGTCCCCTGGACCGTGTGCCCACTACCACTGCCCCCATGTCCCTATTGTTGTTAGGGTGTTGGGTTAGCCTGGGTTCCCTGTAGTGGTGGACACACTGCTGATTGACGTGTCCTGGGGACAGAGGTATGGGCCCGCTGGGTGGGTGCTGTGCTGCTGTTTCCAGAGGGGGGAAGGTCTGCTGTGGCCTGTGGCTGTGTGAGGGGAACCGACTGTCCCGAGGTCCCTGATGGACCGGGCTGGTCATCTAGATCCAGGGAGACAGAGCTGCTGTCCTTACTGTGGGCCTCTTCTGGGGGTGGAGTGGACATTTCTGGACCCTCCTGCGCGGTGAAGTGGCGTTCGGGTCCTGCAGGGGTATAAAAGTATGGTTATTGCTTCTGTGTGTGCCATAGCGTGCAATGGGTGGGTGCCCGTGTACCCCAGTGCTGGCATTCCTTTGTGGGGGCTGTTGTGACGGTGGTTGGGGGGGGTTGTATGTGTATGTGCAGTGGGCATGCTTAGGTGATGGGTGTCCATGCTTTGTGGACGCATGCAGGGCTAGGTGTTGGGATGGGTGGGTTGTGATGGTGAGACATTTGCAAGGAGTAGGTGTGATGGGAGTGGGGGTGAGGGTGGGGGTATGAGTTGGCATGCAGGTGGGGTGGGGGGAAGAAGTCGTGAGGATTTGACTTACCAGAGTCCATTCCTCCGCCTACTCCTGCGAGGCCCTCAGGATGCAGGATGTTCAAGACCTGCTCCTCCCATGTTGTAAATTCTGGGGGAGGAGGTGGGGGTCCGCCGCCAGTCCGCTGCACTGCGATGTTGTGCCTGGATACCATGGAACGCACCTTCCCCCGCAGGTCTTTCCACCTCTTCCTGATGTCGTCCCGATTTCTTGGGTGCTGTCCCACAGCATTGACCCTGTCCACTATCCTTTGCCATAGCTCCATCTTCCTGGCAATGGTGGTGTGCTGCACCTGTGCCCCGAACAGCTGTGGCTCTACTCGTACAATTTCCTCCAGCATGACCCTGAGTTCATCATCAGAGAACATGGGGTGTCTTTGCGGTGCCATGGGGTGGTGTGGGTGATGTGTAGGGTGGATTGTGTGGTGCTAAGTGTGGTGATGTGTATTGTTGTGTTGTGTGAAGTGCGTGCAAATATTGCTGGGTGACAGTGAATTGGGCGTCTGGGTGCTCGAGTGTCTTTTCTCGGTGCGTGTTCATGAATCTCTAGGAGTGGAGGTTTGTGGGTGATGTGGGTGTGTATTTTATATTGTAATGGGTGTGTGGGAGTGGTGTGTGTATGTGTATCAGGTGTGTGTATTTTGAATTGTCCAATGTGGTTGTATTTTGTAAGTGTGTGTGTATTTTGAGCGCGCCGGTGTGTACCGCCAATGGAATACCGCGGTTGAAAGACCGCCGCGTGGATTCGTGTGTCGTGATAGTGTGGGCGTATTTCTGTTGGCGTGACGGTGGAGGTTTGGTCATCGCCAGTTTCTCGCTGCCCTTTGGTGTGGCGGACTTTTGTGGATGTCTGTATTTTGGCGGTTTGACTGTTGTGGGTCAGAATGACCGTGGCGGTTTACCGTGGCCGCGGCGGTGTTATGGCGGTCTTCTGAACGGCGGTAAGCGCCTTTTACCGCCGAAGTTGGAATGACCACCTTAATGTCTTGGGTGAGATATGCCTGATGAGTGTAATTATATTGGATTAGTTTCTATTTATTAGTTTCAGTCTGGGGTGGACAAGGTTTCCTACAAAGGCCCTCTCACAAATTGCATGCGTTCTAGGAATTTTTTTCAGCAAATCTAAATGCACAGTATACATGCAATATCAGTCTACATCCTCCTGCCATCACAGGAAGCATTGTCAGTGTCAGTGACTGTGCTGTTTCCTCCAGAAAGCAGGGTCATATCTCCTGCGTCACTGCAGATATCTTAGCATACTGTAAATACTGCCCTATACCCAACACGAAAAACTCTAATGCATCCTCCTGCCTCATACACTGGCCTCTGAGATATAAATCTCCCAGAAATTCACAGCCTCCATTTTTTCATTTCTGTACTGACATCATCTCAGCCATTTTTTAAACTGCTTCAATGCCCATATTGGCATACCCGCTTGTACCCGGCACACTTGATGTACAATGAATGGGGTATCTGTTACCACACGCGCTCCACATCATCAGTGAAGGGAGTGTTAGGCTACAGTGGGACCCCCCTCAAGAGACTCTTTTCCCAGCGGTCCTCTGTGTCTAGCCAAGTGGGCCGCCATACAGTAGAGTTGTATGCTGGGAACCTCCATCCCTCCTCGTTCCCAGGGTCTGTTTAAGTATGGGTAGTCTTATTTGTTTCCTCTTATTGGCCCATAGTAAGTCTATGATCAAACTACCCAGCTCAGTGAAGGATATCCAGGGAATCTCATATGCAATGCATACAGACACCTGGGGAGCACCACCATCTTTACAGCTGCTGCCCTGTCCATCAGAGATAGAGGGAGGTCCCTCCAGAATCAAACCAATGATCATAGACCCTACAGTACCCTGCCTATATTCAGGTCTAGGAATTCTTGTTCTGTGTGGGCAATCATGACTCCCAGATATCATATCCCTTCAGCTCCCCATGGATGCCCCAGCATTAGGACCACCCCTGTCTGTACCCTGGATAGTGCACCCACCAGAAACAGCCGGGATTTATGTTGACAGAGTCCTGATACATCCCCAAAGGCCTGTAATGCGTTCAGTTTATGGAGCCTGATTCCTCCAGGTTGCACAATTATACCCGGGCATCGTCTTCATACAAGGATGCCACATGTGTGGGATGTCCCACGTGATCCCTCAAGCCCCTAGAGTTCAATGCAGCAGCTCTGTCATGGGCTCTACGGCTAATGCAAACAATATGGGTGATAAAGGGCCCCTTTAAAGGTGCCCCAGTGCAACTGGAACCTGCCGACACTATACCACCTGTCTGTACTCTGGCTCCCAGGTCTGTGTATAATAGATTAGCCCACACTATGTATTGGGGGCCCAGTTCTACTTTCACCAGAACTCGCCGGAGGTATCCCAGTTAATGGAATCAAACTCCTGTTTAGTATCTAGGAATGTTAGGGCATAGGGCCCCTCACTCAGATATGGCACATGGTAAACATGTGACAGTCATCTAAGGTTGTACCTTGTGCTTCTTTGTGTGATAATTCCATGCTGATCAGAATGTATTAATGTTGATAGGTGTAGAAGCAACTGTGCCACCAGTATACTACTAAGTATTTTTATATCTACATTTAAAAGTGAGAGTGGTCCATAGGAAGAGGCTTTTATTGGGTTCTTGCCCGGTTCAGCACCAAGATACTATGAGGGCCTCACAAATGGTATCAGGCAAGTGCCCCCCTGAAGGGCCTCTTGATATAC
The DNA here is from genome assembly GCF_031143425.1 of Pleurodeles waltl. Taxonomy (NCBI): domain Eukaryota; kingdom Metazoa; phylum Chordata; class Amphibia; order Caudata; family Salamandridae; genus Pleurodeles; species Pleurodeles waltl. The sequence continues at coordinate 1,767,778,101 of NC_090440.1, forward strand.
CTCCAGCAATTTCTCAGCAACTATATATGCATAATTTTGAACAAATTCAGCGGGAGACTCCGCGTTTTTGCAGTTTTTAGATGGCACAGTGCAGCCAGGAATTCCTCACGTATAATGGGCTCATCCACAGAGGCACAGCCCTCCTCCAGCCTTGGGAGTTATATCTCTGCTAGGAATGTGCCTTCATGATCACCGGTTCCCTCCTTACGCTCCACATATGTCTTCAGAGATGGTCTCAGAACGTCTCATTAATCATGCTGGGTGCCAACTAGGGCCTCATTCTCATCCTTTGGCACCATCACTGGACCTCAAGTCTCTTGTTGCCTAAAAGAGTGTGCTAGATTTGCTCCTGTTTTTTTCTCCCTCTGTGAGTGACCTCTACCGGTGAGCCATGTAAGTATGTTTCTCCAGTCTGCGCCAGTCATCCAATAATCGTTTACGGGTTTGTTACCATTCCCTGCACTTTTTCAGCTGAGTGAGATGCTTCCTTGCCAACTTCACTCAAATGTGACTCCTGCCAGCCTAAGTATCATTTCAGCTCTCACCTGACACCGCATGAGGTTTTAAGGCAGACCCCTCAAAAGACTATTTTCATCACATTCCAGTCATGGGCCCTATTTCCAGAACTTCCAATTTTCATTCAAATAGTGCAGCACACCACACTGTGGTAGAGGCACCAGTGCCTGGTGGGCGCTTTCAATCATGAAGAATTTGACTGTTTCTTCGGGAGCATGGTAGTTGTACTCCATTCTTCCAGGAAGATTTCTACTGACTGCCCTTCCACCTTCTCTGGAAAGCCCACAAAACGCAGGTTGTTTCTTCTGGATCTCCCTTTGGAATCTTCTCTGAGTTCCTCCAGTCTCACTGCCAACTTCTGCAATGAAGACACAGTTTCCGGCAAGGTGGTGCAGTTCCCCTACAATTTCTTTCTTTGCCGTCACTCGTTCTGACACTTTCCAGAGATCCACCCTCAAGAGATTAACATTGGTGGGAACTGAGTGAATTTTGTTGGCTAACTCTGTTTGGGAGCCATTAATGGCCTCCATTAAGTCAGACAGTGATGGGTTCTGGGCTGACGGTCCCCCAGTATGATCTTTCAAGTCTTTTCCTGGTACCTCTCCAGTTTGTTCAACCACTAAGACAGCATGGATTAATTGACTATTTTGTTGGAATGGACTCGCTTTGTCATCTTGTCCTTTACAATGATTGTTCCTGCTTTTTCACTAGTAGAGTTCTACTACTGTGATCCTGGCCATTTTGTCCAAAGCGCTTCACCCAACTGCTCTGCTCCAGTGGCACACATACATATGGACGGGGCACTCTCCCACTGCACAATCTGCCACCCCTGACTTCTTCTGTTAGTGGCATGGGAGTCAATCACCTGCCAGCTTTACAGTTAGCAAACAAACACAAATGATGTACTGAATGCAGAACCAACCAAACATTCACCCCATTCACAGTCCTGTGCTTGCTATGCCATCAGATTCAAGCTGGCCTGGCTGATAAAGGGTGATACCCTGAAACCTTTCCCAGGATGCATGTTTCTGATCCAGGGAAGACCTGGCCTAGCAGTTCATGCTAGACTGTCCCCATGGTGAACAGGGTCAAGACTGATTTCCATATGGCTGGGTCCGTATTGGAATGGCATGGCAGGCAAAAACATTTATAGATTAAAACCAGACTGGGGGTGAAGGTTTCACTTGTTCTGCATTCCGTCCATCGTCTGTTGTTTTTGCAGCTTTGCAGTCAGGGGCAGCTCTGACAGTATCCATTTAGCCTTGTAGGCACAGGCCCGTGGGCACACCCGGTTTGCTATTCAGGCAATCAGAAGTCTGGCCCTTTATTGGGAATCAGGGTGAATGGCCACGCAAAGGGCAGAGGGCCCACTTCCTCCTGCACCCACCAGTCCTTTCAGTCTTATGATCACAGTTTCAGCCCCAGGTCTCCAGCAGCACCCACCTCACCATCTCAGTTGGCGTGTAGAGCCATCCTACACCAGGTCTCATGCATAATAGGCCTCCATAGACTTGGCTCAGTTTTACTTCTGAAGGCAGACTCTTTCCATCACCGCCAGGGGGCCAGCAGGTGCACTGTCTAAACGGGCCCCCCTCACCACGTCTTCCGGCAGTTCTTCGATTCACTTCATGGGGTGTGCGGCTGTCGGTGCCCTTCATGTGTGATCTGCACCTCTGTACTATGCTCTCCCCTGAGGCCCACCAGTCAGATGGCCCTCACTGCACAGCACACCATACCTTGGTAAGGCTCTGAATTTGAGCATATTTCTCATAGAGACACAAAGGGCTTCCAGCAGGGCCTGCTCCAGTCCCTCTCTCATGCAGCTTGTGGCAACTCCTACAAGCTGCCGTGGTGACCCCAGCGGCCTCTGGGCAGGCTGAAATACCTGCCCCTGCACTCCAGGGCATGTTATATTTTTGTGTGGCCGACTTGCAGCCCCAGCGCTCTTCTTCATGCACACCAGGGCCATAGCGGTGCTCTCCTTACTATCTCTGACGGCCTGTAGCACTGTCAATCACCAGCTCTCATTCCCAAGGGGCCTCCTGTAGGCCCAGCTCGGCTTCACGTCTGATAGTGGACCTCGATCACTGCACACAGAGCTCCTGCAGGTACCTGGGCCAACAGGGCCTCCACCACATATTCAACAGCCAGGCCTTGATTTGTTTCAAGGGGATGTGTGGCTCCTGCACGTAGGGCCAGATTTACAAGGCCATAGCACCACCGGAGTATCACTTCAGTGATGCTCAGGTGGCGCTTTTCACTGCACCATATTTACTTTTCTGTGGCTTAATGCCTCCTTGGAAATATGGGCCCCTCCGACACAGTTTTCCGAGTCAGAGGGGCGTGCAATGGGTGTTGCAATGGGCGTTATACCTCAACACCCATTACTTTTGACGTTCCCCAGATTTACAAGAATTCGTAAATCTGAGGCAGCACCAAAATCTTACGCCACGGATGGTGTTACCATTGCATTCTGCAGCACACATGGAAAGAGCAAAGAACCATGAATGATTGTTTATGTGCACTAAGGTGTCCCATAAACAATCATTCCAAATTGACGCGTTGTTACTTCTATGTGTGCTGCATTTTGCAGCACACATAGAAGTGCCAAATCGCCATTGTGGATTGTTTATAAGCAAGAAGGGACACCTTCCTGCATGTAAACAATTGATCCAACCAACGCAGACACCCTTGCACAATAGTGCAAGGATGCCTGCATTGGCGCTAGGCAGCTAAATTAAGCACCCACGAAGGGGGGAACACAGGGGTGCGCCGTATTCTTGTAAACACAATGCATCCCTGTGTTTCAAAACTGCCCCGGGCCCACCGGTCAGTAGGCTCCTGCCGCACAGCAGATCGTACCTCCTTGGGCTCCAATCGGCAGCCCGCCTCTTATAGCGGCTCCCCCTTGGAGTAGGCAAGTCCCTGGCAGGATCAACAAGGGCGCGTCACTTAACAGACCTCGTGGTGCAGCCCATGATGCACAATAGTTGTACCAGCACCTTCTTGGTTGCCTCTCTCAATCACCAGGGCTGCCCCTCTTTTTGCTACCTGCTCAACAAGTATGGGGAGACATGGCTCCAGATGAGGGCAGATTTCCTAGGATTTCTTTTATGGCTGGCAGGAACCTAGTTTTCCCTGGCCACACTCCTTTAAATCCAGTTAGTAGGTTAAACGCAATTATGGCATCTTAGCTTTTTTGACACCCCACACCCTTTAATTATACTCCTGCTTGTAAGATCTGTGTGAAACCTAGGATCCCCACATTGGATTTAATTTGGTATACCAGTGACAAACTAAACATGCAAATTTTTGCCAACTGTTGTGCAAATTTGTTAAAGGGTGACAAAGCTAAATGACTCTCTTTGGCCCCTCCCAACGATGACATGTTGGGCAGAGCTGCATAAAACGCAGCTTATCAAAATTGCCAAATTGGTCCAAAGTTATAAGCAAATCATATTTGTAAGCTACTTTAACTTTGTCCCACTTCTGCCTTTCTAAATCCGATTGACAATGCACTTAAATTAAAAAGGGGGATGTGCAAAAAAGTGACCATTTGCTATTAACTGTGGCATCATTTGATGAATCCACGTGAAACGTGGCAGACGTTTAACATTTTTACTCTTCTGTGGGTATGGCAATATTTATTCCTTTTTTATTTTTATGTACCCTGTGATGGCAGTCTGTGTGAATGAATGTCTGTCAATAAAAAGATTTTGATGTATGGCTTAAATGTCAATTACAGTGACCCATCAGAAAAGTCTGCAGAGAAGTCACAGATTTTACAGTGCACAACGAAGGGCTCAGCAATACAATATATCAATTTCATAGAGGCCACCCAATAGAAAAATGCTAATTTCAGGAGATAGTTTCTAGCCATGCTATACTGTTTCCTAGATCTCCTGACTCAGGCATACCCATGCATCATTTGCTTTCTTTAGCACCAACAATATCGATCTTTAAAGGAAACATGAGCAAAGAATATCGTCTCAGTGTTATCAAATTTAGTATCAGGTCATGTTTATCAGTGATACCAATTGATAGTTCCACCTTTGCTCGATCTCTTGCTCCCTGTACTGCACCCAGCTTGTATAATTTGAGCTACTCAATTCAATTTCAGTTGCAAGCCCTATCTTTTGCAGCCATATAATTTCAAATGTGTGCAAACTCACTATGGTGTCAAAGCTACTAATATAAGAGTTAAGCTCAGCGAATTTCCAAGATATGATCTAAATGGTGATCAAAGGAGTAGCCAGAAAAATAATCTACGTCCCCACTTTCAAATATTTCCGAAATGGCTGTGAGTAAGTGTGAGAGCTGAGATTTGTCATAAATAATTTGTCCTTACGTAATTATACTTATATACTAATGTGTGAATTAATTTGATTATAAAATGTATGTTTACGAAAATTGTGACCTACTTCATGGCCGTCATCAAGTGAAAGGCATGCATTTGTTTCCTAATGCTAAGTTAACACTCTGATTAAAATATTCTGTCTCTTTAAGAGCATGTTCTTTGCTAAAATAAATGTGGAACTAAACTGAGTATTTTGTGGCCTCTGCTAGGCTGAAGCAGATGCAAGATCACTGTACAATGTTATCTGGATTAAATGTTTCTAGTGTATTCTGTTTTTCTGACTGCATTTCCATAGCCTAACAGACTTCATTCATTGTGTTCACATATTTGCTTGTAGTTATGTTTCTAACTTATGTTTTTTCCCTCAAAGAAATGGTGCAACGAGAAAATGTTTCCATGTTTTGTAATCACTATCCTGTGACAGCGTATTCGAAAGGTGACAAACAATGGGTCCACAGATGCAACTGGAGAAGAGGATGTACAAGATACAAGTTGTATTAGTTTGAGTTTCGTAAATGGAACAACAGCAAATGGAAGAGCTTAGAGCTAACATTCTATATAATTTTGATATCTGTTAATGTTCTGATTGGACATAATTTTCTCACCTTATGTTTTAAAGAATCACAAGAGTTTAACAAGTTTAATTTAATGTTCAGTCACCATTAATTTGCGTCATTATTCGTCATTCCTTTAAAAGTGATCTTACTGGTATCCGGGTTCCAGAGACCTTAATTCTTATCATCTGCCACTTTGACATTTCATACTTTACCAGTTAGTCTACTACCATTCTGGTGTTTTATCATTTTTCTGAGTTTACTATGGGGGTCTTTCCAACCCTGGCGGTCGGTGTTAAAGCGGCGGCCAACCCGCCAACAGGCCGGTGGTCAAAAAAATGGAATTCTGACCCTGGCGGAACCGCCAACACAGACCGCCACTTTAACACTCCGACCGCCACGGTGGGACAAACAAACAGCGCGGCGGTCACCGCCAACAGACAGACGGCAGACAATGTACCGCCCACCATATCACAACTCACCAATCCGCCACCTTTTCCGGGGCGGGAGCCCCGCCGATAAAAACACGGTGGAAACAGCCATTACGAACGGAAAACTCTCACCTCTACACACTCCACGAGGAATCTGGACAGCATGGAACCCGAATTACACATCCTACCAGCTATTGTCTACCTGCTCCTCTACCAGGAGCACGAACGCCGGCGCAGAAGACATCGGTGAGTACTGCACCTACGACACAGGGGAGGGGGGAGGAGAAAAGATTACGGGCACACCCATACGCGACACCCCCACACCCCACAACTACCTACACATCAATGCAGAGCAACAACTCAGAGTGACACACCCCAAACCCCCCGGAAGAATGCAAAGACAAAATAATATGATCATGAAATTCAAATATATTGTAAGGCTAAGTAAAAAATTAATTCAAACATCTTATAACTATATACACAAATGTAAATTGTCCTGTCAAAATTGGCTTCCAGTCATTGTACGTGGGCCAAGGGTCCTCAACACATGGGCAAAGCCCACACAGGAGACCCAAATCCATTGGAGAGAACACTGCAGGGGCATCAGATAGGAAAACTACAGGCACCTCAGGGGGAAGGGAAGGGGGGGCACCTCAGCCACATGAGTCCACGACGCCAGATCCACAAGGGGCCTCCATGGCCACTGTACAAACCTGGGGAGTGCAAAGCCACAGTCTCTCAAGTCTCTACAGTGGGTGGCTTGCCCACTGTGCCATCCTGGGGAGTGCAAAGCCACAGTCTCACAAGTCTCTACAGTGGGTGGCTTGCCCACTGTACCATCCTGGGGAGTGCAAAGCCACAGTCTCTCAAGTCTCTACAGTGGGTGGCGTGCCCACTGTGCCATCCTGGGGAGTGCAAAGCCACAGTCTCACAAGTCTCTACAGTGGGTGGTTTGCCCACTGTGCCATCCTGGGGAGTGCAAAGCCACAGTCTCACAAGTCTCTACAGTGGGTGGCTTGCCCACTGTGCCATCCTGGGGAGTGCAAAGCCACAGTCTCTCAAGTCTCTACAGTGGGTGGCTTTCCCACTGTGCCATCCTGGGGAGTGCAAAGCCACAGTCTCACAAGTGGATGACAGACTCCACTGGTTCTGGAGGAGTCTTGGTGCCCAGAGTGTTTCGTGCAGCCCTACCCGACACTGATCCGGGCCTGCCCCTTCTGCCAATGGGCCAGCGGTGCTTGAGAGGAAGGGCCCAGTGGAGCGGTGCTTGAGATGAAGGGCCCAGCGGAGCGGTGCAGAGACGGCGGTGCCCAGCGGAGCGGTGCAGAGACGGCGGTGCCCAGCGAAGCGGTGCTTGAGAGGAAGGGCCCAGCGGAGCGGTGCTTGAGATGAAGGGCCCAGCGGAGCGATGCAGAGACGGCGGTGCCCAGCGGAGCGGTTCTTGAGAGGAAGGGCCCAGCGGAGCGGTGCTTGAGATGAAGGGCCCAGCAGAGCGGTGCAGAGACGGCGGTGCCCAGCGGAGCGGTGCAGAGACGGCGGTGCCCAGTGGAGCAGTGCTTGAGAGGAAGGGCCCAGAGGAGCGGTGCAGAGACGGCGGTGCCCTGTTCAGCGGTTCTTGAGACGGCAGTGCCCTGTTCAGCGGTTCTTGTCTTGAAGGGCCCTGTTCAGCGGTTCTTGTCTTGAAGGGCCCTGTTCAGCGGTCCTTGTCTTGAAGGGCCCTGTTCAGCGGTTCTTGTCTTGCAGGGCCCTGTTCAGCGGTTCTTGTCTTGAAGGGCCCTGGTCAGCGGTTCTTGTCTTGAAGGGCCCTGGTCAGCGGGTCTTGTCTTGAAGGGCCCTGTTCAGCGGTTCTTGAGACGGCGGTGCCCTGTTCAGCGGTTCTTGTCTTGAAGGGCCCTGTTCAGCGGTTCTTGTCTTGAAGGGCCCTGTTCAGCGGTTCTTGAGATGGCGGTGCCCTGTTCAGTGGTTCTTGTCTTGAAGGGCCCTGTTCAGCGGTTCTTGTCTTGAAGGGCCCTGTTCAGTGGTTCTTGTCTTGAAGGGCCCTGTTCAGCGGTTCTTGTCTTGAAGGGCCCTGGTCAGCGGTTCTTGTCTTGAAGGGCCCTGGTCTGCGGTTCTTGTCTTGAAGGGCCCTGTTCAGCGGTTCTTGAGAAGGCGGTGCCCTGTTCAGCGGTTCTTGTCTTGAAGGGCCCTGTTTAGCGGTTCTTGTCTTGAAGGGCCCTGTTCAGCGGTTCTTGAGACGGCGGTGCCCTGTTCAGCGGTTCTTGTCTTGAAGGGCCCTGTTCAGCGGTTCTTGTCTTGAAGGGCCATGTTCAGCGGTTCTTGTCTTGAAGGGCCCTGGTCTGCGGTTCTTGTCTTGAAGGGCCCTGTTCAGCGGTTCTTGAGACGGCGGTGCCCTGTTCAGCGGTTCTTGTCTTGAAGGGCCCTGTTCAGCGGTTCTTGTCTTGAAGGGCCCTGTTCAGCGGTTCTTGAGACGGCGGTGCCCTGTTCAGCGGTTCTTGTCTTGAAGGGCCCTGTTCAGCGGTTCTTGTCTTGAAGGGCCATGTTCAGCGGTGCTTGACATGTGTCTCCAGGGCACCAGATCCGGCCAATATATGGTGGTCACTCGCCATCAGACTTCTCGCTTGCGGGGCCCTCCTGTGCTGGTGTCTCGTGCCCGTGGATGTCCTCCTTCACACCCGGAATGGGGCTGGTTGGGCCCTCCTGGGCAGCTCGCCTGCTGCTGGACTTGTCGGCCGTGCTGCCCTTGCCATCCTTGCGTGAGTCTCTGTGGCCCTTGCCTCCCTTTGTAGATGTGCCAGGTGGCACCCCACTTCCTGACGGTGCCAGGCTAGTGCCTGTGGAGGCTGCTGTCTCTGTCCTCTCGGGCCGGGCCTTGCCTTTTTTGGATTTTTCCCAGGGGGTGGGCTGGCTGTCCCTTTACTGCTGGCCGATGTACCTGCCCTCGAAGGTGGTGGACTCCAATATCCCTGGACTATGGTCCTTGTAGGTCCAGGGGTTGTGGTGGCTGAGGTGCTGATTGGACTTTTACGAGATGAAGGGGGTGGGTCAGGTGATGGAAAGAGGTTAATTTTGGAGAGGAAATACTTTTTAGGAGCAATGGGAAGGGTAGGTGCAGTGGGTATGGGAGTGGAGGAAGAGGATGTGGTTGTAGGAGAGTCAAGTGTGCTGTCTTTGGGTGCAGGTGCTTGTGACGGAGGCTGTCGTGAGGTGGATGGCTGTTGGGTGGGTGGCTGTCTGCGTTTGTGTGGTTTGGATGAGGGAGTGACAAACACAGTAGGAGAGGACACAGGGGACGTGTAAATGGCAGTGGGGGTGGTGACTGCACGTGTGCGGAGTGTTCTGGTGGGTGTGCTGGTCATGGACGTAGTGGCTGATGATGTTGTGCATGCAAGTGTGAGTGGAGACGTCACAGGGAGGGAGGAGGGAGACGAGGAGGAGGGGGACACAGAGGAGGCAGTGGTTGTTGGTATGTCTACATGTGGCTGTTGCTTGTGTGAATGCTTGTGGGATGTGTGGTGCTTATGTCTGGATGAGCTGCCCTTGGGTGTTGAGGTGTGTGCAGGCTGGTCTGTAGGTGTGTCTGGGATAGGCAGAGGAACAGGGGAGTGGGACTGGGTGGAGGGAGTTGGAGGAGGGAGGCTGGAGACAGGGCAATGGCTGCCGTCAGTGCTGAGGCCAGAGCGTTGAACGATCGCTGATGGGCAGCCTGACCCGAATGAATGCCCTCCAGGTATGCATTGCTCCGGTGCACCTCCCTTTCTACCCCCTGGATGGCATTCAAAATGGTAGACTGCCCAACAATGAGCGTCCGGAGGAAGTCAAGGACTTCCTCACTGAGGGCAGCAGGGGTAACTGGGGCAGGGCCTGAGGTGCCTGGGGCGAAGGAGATGCCCACCTTGGTGTGCGAGCGGGCACAGGGCGGACGCTGAGGGGCTGCTTGGAGGGCGGAGCTGGTGCGCTGGGTGGCGGCTGTACCTGTTGTTGCGGTGGGCATGGATGTTGCCACCACCACAAGGGAGCTCCCTTCCGAGGACGTGTCGGTGTCGCTGATGTCTCCACGGGTCCCCGTTGTGGAGCCCCCCTCGCCCTCCGTCTCACTGGTGAAATCAGAGTCCGTTGCATGGCCCTCCGGGGCCATGTGAGATGCAGCTCCCTCGTGCTCCAATGCCACTTCTCCTCCGCCAGATGATGCTAATGCACACATGAACAGGAAGAGCAGACAAAAAAAGGGGGGGGCATAAAGACATGTTGAGTGCATGCATTGGCAACACAGTTGGAGGAGAGGACAGACACAGAAGCCCCCTGCACTACGCCGCGCACTTGGGGTACACTACTCAATCAGTGAAACTTGGCCTACAAGCCAATGGACGACAACTGCACACATAGGTGACACAGGGCCATGGCTAGCTGTACTTGGCACCCTACAGAGGTGGAGGGCGGGGGCAGAGGGCCATGCCTTACGGGTGGGACTAGCCTACAGAAAGCGCCCTGGCCTAGGGATACCCACAGCCCTCCTCCCCCACCCAGACACCTCCACTGCACGCTAAGATAGCAGAATGTGCTTGTACTCACCCCCTTGTGTCTGCTGTGATGTCCTCACGCGCCCATCCAAATCTGGGTAGGCCACCGCCAGAATCCGAGACATCAGGGGGGTCAATTGACGAGTGGCACCCCTCCTACGTTGGGAGGCCATCCCCAGCAGAGCCTCTGCGGTCTTTCTGCTCCCGCGGCGGATGTCCTCCCACCTCTTGCGGCAGTGGGTGCCCCGTCTGTTGTGGACCCCCAGGGTCCGGACGTCCTTGGCGATGGCATGCCAAATGTCGACTTTCTGATGGGCGCTGACCTATGTGACATGTACAGGGAGAGAAAATAAAATATCATCATTTTCTGCATGCTCGATGTGAGTGGCCCCCCATCCCCACCCTTGCCATGTGGCACATGCTCTCATCTGTCGTTTGATGCATGCCTCATTCGCTCCCCTCCCCACCATCGTTCATTCACCCCACTCAACCCAGGCATTGGCCCCAAAGCATGCTCCCAGTGGACATACCTGTTGGTCTGGAGGACCGCAAAGTAGCGCATACGGGGGGAGGACCCCATCAACGAGTTTCTCCAATTCTTCTGAAGTGAAGGCAGGGGCCCTTTCCCCAGTCGCAGCAGCCATTGTCTCTTCCAGACCGAGGTCACAGCAGCACTTGCAGTATAGGTCCTCTCCTGTGGATCATCAGGTCTCGAGTGATTAAGTAGATAGAAAATGGCAGTCACGCCCGCGGTGGTGCGTACCGCGACCGCCGGCGCACATCGTCATTGGCTCCTGAAACCCATAGGGTTCAATGTTAACCAATGCGGCTTTGCACCGCGGTCTTCGACCGCCTACCGCCACGGTGTGCCACGCCAGCGCATTGACCTCACATCCCATTGTCACACTTCACAGGTCAGTCAGCCGCCATTTCAAGGGCCCACATGGCTTAATTTCTACTGCGTCACACAGGCCTAGGCCTTGCATTGCCACTCATACAAGCCATTCAATGCATTGAGAATCGTGTACTGTGCAAGCTGCGGGAACGTACCTGTGGGTTGATTGACTCTGTGCTCCATGTTGTTCTTCCTAGGCACAGTCCGCTGGGACTTGCAAGGAGATGGAGGAATCTTCCTGTGTACAGACCGCTGGTGGACCTGTCGACAATGGAAGAAAGACATGTCATACTGACATACAGACTTGACAGAGCCACTATACAGGAACTGTGTGCCCAGCTGGAGCCAGACCTGATGTCATCCATTCGCCAACCCACAGGGATTCCCCCTCTAGTGCAGGTTCTGTCAGTACTCCATTTTTTGGCAAGTGGGTCATTTCAATCAACAGTGGCCATGTCATCAGGGATGTCTCAGCCTATGTTTTCAAAGGTGTTGTCCAGAGTGTTGTCTGCCCTGATGAAATACATGCAGAGCTACATTGTTTTCCCTGAGGTGGGCGATTTGGCTACAGTGAAGGGTGATTTCTATGCCCTTGGACATATTCCTAACATCATTGGTGCCATTGACGGGACCCATGTGGCTTTGGTACCCCCCAGAGAAAGTGAACAGGTGTACAGGAACAGAAAAAGTTATCATTCGATGAATGTCCAGGTGGTCTGTTTGGCTGACCAGTACATCTCCCATGTAAATGCCAAGTTCCCTGGGTCAGTGCATGAAACCTACATCATGCGAAATAGCAGCATCCCTTATGTGATGGAACAGCTACAGAGACACCGTGTGTGGCTAATTGGTGACTCTGGTTACCCCAACCTGTCCTGGCTACTGACCCCAGTGAGGAATCCCAGGACAAGGGCAGAGGAACGGTACAATGAGGCCCATGGGCATACTAGGAGGGTGATCGAGCGGACCTTCGGCCTCCTGAAGGCCAGGTTTAGGTGACTGCAAATGACAGGTGGGTCCCTAATGTACTCACCAAAGAAGGTGTGCCAGATCATCGTGGCCTGCTGTATGCTTCACAACCTGGCTTTGCGACGCCAGGTGCCTTTCCTGCAGGAGGATGGTCCAGATGGTGGTGTTGTGGCAGCTGTGGAGCCTGTGGAGAGTGAAGAGGAGAAAGACGACGGGGACGACACAGGCAACAGGGACACAGTGATACAACAGTATTTTCAATAACACACAGGTAAGAATCAACACCAGCATTTTACAATTACTTACAGTCTCCTGCCTCTCTACTGTCTGAGTTTCCCCCCAGTGTATGTTAACTGAGTTGTGACTTTCCCTTCCAATTTCAGAGATGTGGGCCCCACTGCGTGACCTCTGCTTTGTTTCCCCATGGTCTACAGCTGTGTGACAGTGGTATGTTGTCATCACAAAGTAACTGAACATTTTGGCACCGTTATGTCTAATACATTTGTTCCAAATACAAGCAGACTCCAGAATATTTTTGAGCAATAGTGAATTTATTTAAGTGCTAAATTTAGGGACATGGTTGAAAATCGGTGATCGGTGATGGTGGAGGAATGTCCATGGCAGAGTCCAGATTTTCAGTCTCACAGGTGCATTGTCCATATGCCTGTGGAAGGATGGAGCAGGGGCAGTTTAAGATTGGACAGGGTGACAATGTGGGACAGTGGGATGACATCAGGGGGTATCCTTTGCTGGCGGGGGTCTTGCCATCCTACTCTGTCTTTTTCCGAGATCTCAGGCCCCGCTTGCGGGGTTGTTCTTCTTCTGCAGGAGGTGGGGTTCTGGTGGCCTGTTGTTGTGTGGGGGCCTCCTGTCCACTAGCGCCGGCGGAGGTGGTAGGCTGTTCTTGGTCCATGCTAGTGACAGGGGCCCTTTGTGGTGCCACATGGTCCCGCAATGTGGTGACAATCTGGTTGAGAGCCACGACGATGGTCCCCATTGCGGAACTAATGGTTCGGAGTTCTTCCCTGAACCCCATGTACTGTTCTTCCTGCAGTACCTGGATCTCCTGGAACCTGGCCAGTACCGTCGCCATCGTCTCCTGGGAGTGGTGGTATGCTCCCATGATGGAGGAGAGGGCCTTGTGGAGAGTGGGTTCCCTGGGCCTGTCCCCCCCCTGTCACACAGCAGCCCTCCCAGTTCCCCTGTTTCCCTGGGCCTCTGTCCCCTGGACCGTGTGCCCACTACCACTGCCCCCAGGTCCCTGTTGTTGTTGGGGTGGTGGGTTAACCTGGGTGCCCTGTAGTGGTGGACACACCGCTGATTGACGTGTCCTGGAGACAGAGGCATGGGCCCACTGGGTGGGAGCTGTGCTGGTGTTCCCAGAGGGGGTTAGGTCTGCTGTGGCCTGTGGCTGTGTGAGGGGAACCGACTGTCCCGAGGTCCCCGATGGGCCGGGCTGGTCATCTGGGTCCAGGGAGACAGAGCTGCTGTCATCACTGGGGGCCTCTTCTGGGGGTGGGATGGACATTTCTGGACCCTCCTGGGCGGTGTGGTGGCGTTCGGGTCCTGCAGGGGTATAAGAGTATGGTTATTGCTTCTGTGTGTGCCATAGTGTGCAATGGGTGGGTGCCTGTGTACCCCAGTGCTGGAATTCCCTTGTGGGGACTTTTGTGATGGTGGCTTGTGGGGGAGATGGGTATGTGCAGTGGGCATGCTTTGGTGATGGGTGTCTATGCTTTGTAGACGCATGCAGGACTAGGTGTTGGGATGGGTGGGTTGTGATGGTGAGCCATTTGCAAGGAGTTGGTGTGATGGGGGTGGGGATGGGGGTGGGGGTGAGGGTGGGGGTATGATTTGGCATGCAGGTGGGGTGGGGGGAAGTGGTGAAGGGTTGACTTACCAGAGTCCATTCCTCCAGCTACTCCTGCGAGGCCCTCAGGATGCAGGATGTGCAAGACTTCCTCCTCCCATGCTGTAAATTCTGGGGGAGTAGGTGGGGGTCCGCCGCCAGTCTTCTGCACCGCGATGTTGTGCCTTGATACCATGGAACGCACCTTCCCCCGTAGGTCGTTCCACTGCTTCCTGATGTCGTCCCGATTTCGTGAATGCTGTCCCACAGCGTTGACCCTGTCCACTATTCTTTGTCATAGCTCCATCTTCTTGGCAATGGTGGTGTGCTGCACCTGTGTCCCGAAGAGCTGGGGCTCTACCCGAACTATTTCCTCCACCATGACCCGGAGTTCAGCGTCTGAAAACCGGGGGTGTCTTTGGGGTGCCATGGGGTGGTGTGGATGAGGTGTGGGGTGGTGTATGTGTTGTAGAGTGTGGTGAGTGTGGTGGTGTGTGGTGTTTTGTGCGTGGATATTGTGTGGGTGATGGTGTGGTTTGCCTCTGTGTGATGGTGTTCTCTATTCTGTGCTGTCTCTCTCTGGCCTTCTGTCGGATTTTTTGGTCGTAGGGGTTTGTGGGTGATGTGGGTGTGTGTTTTATATTGTATTGGGTGTGTGGGAGTGGTGTGTGTATGTGTCTCAGGTGTGTGTCTTTCAAATTGTCCAATGTGGTAGTGTTTTGTAAAGGTGTGTGTATTTTGACCGCGGCGGTGTGTACCGCCAATGGAATACCGCAGTTGAAAGACCGCTGCGGGGATTCGTGGGTCGTGATGGCATGGGCGTATTTCTGTTGGCGTGGCGGTGGAGGTTTGGTCATCACCAGTTTTTCGCTGGCCGTTGGTGTGGCAGACTTTTGTGAATGTCGGGTTTTTGGCGGTTTGCCAGTTGCGGGTCAGAATGACCGTGGCGGTTTACCGCGCCCGCGGCGGTGTTATGGTGGTTTTCTGACCGGCGGAAAGTGCCTTTTCCTGCCGAGGTCAGAATGACCCCCTATGTCTGTTCGTTACTCAACAAATGATTTGATGGTTTAGAGATCTTACAGTCCAAAACTCTAAACCATATCCCCTTACCTTATTTCTTTTCTGATGCTGATGTTGCTGTTCCCCTGATGAAGTAGACGTTGTTGTTGAATATCTTAGTGATTGAGTAAATATATGAACGGTGCATTGTTATTTGTCTTTTGTTTTTCAGGTAACAACTGCTAATATTTTAATACTGCAGCTATTTGTGATAGCGCCTTAGCTAGATATTTTCTAAATTCATGCTACTAAATTCTTTTACATGAAATCCAACATGTTGATGCTAATTAGTGGTTAGAGAGGTGTTACTCTGATACACATGAATGGTCATTGATTCCTTTTGTTTTGTTATTTCAATGTATTCAATTTCTCTTGCTCAGATTCTATTGCTATGGTTCTGTGTATTATCCTTTGAGGTATTGTTTCAAATACCATTGATTGAGCTTAGGTTCATTCATCGACTAAATCAGCCTTTATTTTTCTTTACATGAATCATTTGAGTTTGAGAATTATTTTCGTGACTTCAGCATTGTTAATATGTGGAAATAAACCTTTCCTTTTAACTTCTTAATAAACTGATGTGGTTATTGATGTTAGAATTAATTATGTTATGCTTAATTTAATTATTTATGGCGTATTTCCTATGATGTTTTCTTTAAAGCAGATTCGGTTCGGTTCATCGACCCAGAGTATGAAATCCGCTATCTAGTCTGCTATGACTAAAATATAGGCAAGATTTCTGCTTTAACAGTTTTGGTAAGAGAATTTGATGGTTTTGTATCTCTTTAAATGAAGTAATTGGTTACATCAGAGTTGTATAAATTGATTTGATTGTTTTGATGATCGTTTTTTAAATTGTTGACTAAAATGGATAGAATGAATCCCTAAAGGCCCAAAGCGACAGTCCCCGTTTCTTGGAGTCTGCCCAAGTTGATAGGGAATGTTCTCAGCTTTCTGTTGTTAGATTGAATGAAGTAGATTATGCACTTGAACAGCTTTAGCTAATTTGCAGTTGATTGAGTTGTTTGTGAGATTTTAGGGGTGGTGGCGTGCTCCAGAAGATAATGTTAAAGAAAGAGTTGGCATCCTCTAGGGAAGTTGGTGAACTTCATATGTGTGTGGTGATTGGCGCTCAGAAAAATTGTCCACGTGGTTGTTGGTACACGGACCTCACAGGGTAGGTCTAAGACTCCAGAGTATATTAAAAGTGCAGTGAGACAATTGGTTCTGTTGTAATTTGTCTATTTAGTAGTCTAATCGGGAGTGGTTGGTAAGTCGAGTTTGGGAGTTAAGTTGAGTGTTTGGACTTTTCGACTGAGATTTGGCGAGTTCTATGTGCAACAGGACAGGATCCATTGATCAGCTGAGAGTGAAATTTGGGGGTTGAATTTTGCTTGTGAATCTGGGGAACTGAGAAAGAAAAATAGCTGCAAGAGCTAAAGCAGTCAGTGAAATTCCACAAGGTTCCTGAAGCAATTATATTACCCTACCTATAGAAAATAGACAAATTTGTTTGTTATTAAGTTTTGATAAATTGCTCACAATTAATTTTGCATTAGTTTTGAGTGTTTTTGAGTTTAGGAGGACAAGCCGCAAGACTTTCACAGCCACTGTGTGTAGGTGTGACGTCATCTTTGTGCTGCGGTGTGATCGGTTGGTTAGTGAGAAGGGTTGCGCATGGATTGGTGGACAACCGTGAAGCACAATTGGTTGAGAAGGGAGACAAAGAGGATTGTGGGATTACAGTAACTTCCTGATTATTGATTTTTGACATCAAAATTTGTGAAAATTCAGTTTTTCAAAGCTTTAAAAAGTGCCCTCAGATGAGATGATTATATTCAGGCTAGACAAGGAGAAATTCGTCCCCTGAAGGTACTCCGGCATATAGCGTAATTGAAGAGAAAGGTACCGGAGCATGTCTTTGGTTAAAACATTGGATTCAAATCACACTGAAGGAAGGTTGTTCAGCATTTCCTGAAAATGGTACATTCAATTTGAGAATTTGGGAGAATTTGAGACAGGTGATGTTTGTTCTAAGACCTCCACCAAGACCAGCTCAGTTTGAAGCATTAGTGATCTGGGAGTTAGTAGCCAGAAAGCAACAAGCATTGAAATTTGAAAAAACAATTAGAAGAGCAGAGAAGTCACTAGCAGAAGCTAGGTGGGACAGTGAGCAGACACAGTGGAGACTAGATACTTTACAAGGGGTTAGGCTGTTTGCTGCAAAGACTGAACATAATGAGAAAGAGTAAAAGAAAGTTTCAAAGAAATCTAAAAAAAGTTCTTCTTTAGCAGTTGAAGAGTATTTGATTAATGATGAGGAATCGGACTATGATGAGTTTATTACACAGATTTTCAGAAATCGCCCGCCACCTTATGTGGTTCAAGAAGGTTTGAGTACTACTGGTACATATCCTACTGCACCAATACCAGAGTAACCATGACATGATTGAGAGTTCTGTACAGGTTAATCCTAACATAAATTAGAGCTCAGTTCAGACTAATCCTTCAGTGCAAATACCGATGCAGAGCAGCTTCAATCAGTCAACTGACAATAGACAGCTGCCACAACTTAATGTTCTACATGTACCGATTTTAAACACAACTACTAATCTAGTAGTGTTTTCAAGTCAGAATTCACAGGAGCCAGTATTGGTACAGGCAGAGCCCACTCCGATGTTACTGCCTCAAATGCAGAATGCAGGAAAAGTGCATTCTCAAAATGTAGAAACTGGGAGCCCAGATGCAATATCAGTACTGATTACATTTGCCCACTTGTGCCTTTATATGCTCAGAGCAAAAAGAGTGCAGAAAATCAAGGAGTTCAAAATCAGAATGAAAACACTATGTTAATGTCGCCTATAAGACAGACTTTAAATAGATGAAGGTTGTTATCAGATTTAGCTCCTATTAGGAAATTCTGAAATGGCTGGATCAGATATCAGTCCTGAGTTAAAAATATTGACACCTCAATGTGTGAGCCCAATGCAGCAGCAGTTACCAAGTGTGCAGCCTGGTAATATTTAATTACAGTGTTTGACTGCACTTCAATTAACAAGGTGGTTAGGAGAATTAAGTGTTTCAAACGTTCCAGAAAGTCAGTTCAAAAGTGTTCCAGAGAGTCAGTTCAAGGAAAAAGATTACATAAATAAAACAAGATTGTCAATGGAAGCAGGTGAGCTTCTTGAAGGGACAATGGGAATAAACAGACTTAATTCTTATACTGAAGCCGAGTTGAGATATTTGTGTCCATTAATTACAAAGGGAGCAGCTGAAGTGCACCAGCAATTACAAGAGTTAGCAGACAAATATGAGATAGATCTTACGAAAACAAAAAGCCTGATGAGAAATTATAGATTACATTTAGAAGCTGAAGATTTTGAACACATGAGGACTGCAGGGATGAAAACACATCTTAGAGAATTACTTCAGAGAGTACAAATTTGGAAAGCATTGGAAAAATGGGAAGGCAGATGGGTCAACAAAACAGAAAGACCGAGGAAAGGTTCAGATACTTCTCCTATAGATGTATCACAAGTTAAAGAGCCAGTAAAAGTTTTACCATTGAGAGAGATTTCAGGAGAGAATTCTGTACATGTCCTTGGAGCAGAAGTGATATCTTATCATTTCAAATGACTATCCCAGGTTGAAGGAGAAACCAGTGGAATGGTACAAGCAGACAGATAGTATTGTGAAACATGCAAAATGCCTGTGGGAGGATTTGAACACTCTTTTGGAGATAGTTGTTCCAGCAGACTTGTGGATCGAGTGCAAGAGGAGTGTAGATAGGCCAACAAGTGAGCTGCCAAGAGACCCGTCAACAGGTGCACCAACTCCTGAAGTAATGAAGTATTACTATAAGGTCATTGAATTCCTGAAAATGAGAATTTTGCCGACAAACATTGATTGGCAACACATAGATAGACCCGCTCCAGACGTGAAAGAATCGATTTGTGCACACGATGAGAGGTTGTTAAAGGCATTTAAACATTACAGTGGTACAGAAACAATCCAGCCGAAAGACATGATTAATTTTGTATTCAGGTTTGTTGTAGGATTGAGACCAGAAATTAGCCAGATGATTAAGAGTCATTTGATTTGCTGGCAAGCAAAACCAATTGATGAGGTGCTGCAGTATGCAAAATACTGTAGTGATGAGATTGAATTGAAACAGAAAAAGTTGAAAGAGAAAGCAATGGTAATGCAGATCAAAGCTGCACAGAGAGGGATTCTGGGAAGTTTTCAGCCTCAGCAACAGCAGGGAAATGGCATGTTTCACAATCAAGGTATGTTTCAGAACTGAGGTAAAGATAGAAGTCGTAGTGGAAAGACATTGGGAAGTGTCAATCGAGGTGTAGATTTGAATTCTGTGAAGATGCAAGGAGAGCTACAGGGAAAAATAATGTTACCTTGTCATGTTTGCAGAGGAATCGGGCATTGGAAAAGACAGCGTCCAATGTTAAAATAAGGAGGTTTTGTTCAACAAGTTAATGGTGTCAATGGTTTTTAAAACATGAGAGGACCAAGAATGAGAGGTCAAATTTAAAATGTTCAGAATCATGTAAATCCAGTGCAGGGTTTCCAACCTTTACAACTCATGTAGCATGTGCAAAGAGTACAACCACAGGTACAACAAGTACAATTACCCCAGTTACAACAGATGGAGCCACAACTGCAGATGGTCCTGCACAACAAATTCAAATTCCTAGACAATTGCAAATACCACAGAGTCCTATGGATGGCTTTCTCAGGTGGTCACAGCTCGGAAAAGAAATCACAGTAATAATAATAAAGCAGTTCACCAATTTCCTTCATGTAGTGAGAATGGAATAAACGATATATGGCTGTCAGATGGTTCCGATGAGGAAGAATGTGCGATGGCTGCTTCATTAGAAGTGGATCAGAAATTTCCTCATGTTACGTGAAAGGTGCATAATCAAAAGTATCTTTTCTGGTTGATACTGCAGCTACACGCTCAATAGTGAGATCTGCAGAGGTTCCAGATCTGCTTTTATCAGGAAAAACAATTCAGATTGTGGGAGTTGCAAATCAACATTTGACGAACCCCATTACAGAGCCAGTTTTGGTTAAAATTAGAAATTTTTAAGATTTACACAAGATTGTGGTTTGTGACTCAAGTCCAATGTCACTATTGGGAAAATATTTATTGTGCAAAACAAGATGTTCAATTACCTGTTCAGATGAGGGAATTTAAATTCAGACAAACAGTAATGATGAAGAAGACCCAACACTTACTGTCAGCAATGAGTTGGTGTCTGAAGAATTTCCTTTGATTAGTTTTGATGAGCCAGTAAATAAATAAGCTCCTTTGATTAGTTTCTTCCCAGTTTTTGAGGTGAAAGTTCTTCCTGTTGATTTGCAGAAGACTCTTAAGTCTAAAGTTTGGGATCTTTCAGGAAAGGACATTGGGCTGATTAAAGGAGTAGAACCAGTCAGAGTAGAAGTGAAGCCTAATGTAGTGTTCCCTCAGACTCCACAATATCCAATGACAATCAAAACAATCGAAAGTGTAAAACCTTTGATAGAGCAGTTTGTGGTGAAAGAAGTGCTGAGTAGCCCATGTAATTCACCAATAATGAGTTTATGGAAACCACGTGGAAAAAGTTGTCTTGTACAGTATCTGAGAATTAATAAATGACATAGGCTCTCATTACAACCCTGGCGGTAAATGTCGCTTACCGCCGTGCAGAATACCGCTGCGGCAGCAGAATTCTGCTACAGCTATTACGACCCACAGCTCGGAATCCGCCATAATCCAGACACCCACACAAGTCCGCCACACCAAAGGTCAGTAATAAACTGGCGATAACAAAACCTCCACCATCACGCCCACACGAATACGCCCACACTATCACGACGCACGAATCCACGTGACGGTCTTTTAACCACAGTATTCTATTGGCGGTACACACCATTGCGCTCAAAATACACACACATTTACAAAACACAACCACATTGGACAGTTCAAAATACACACACCTGACACACATACACACTCCACACCCACACACCCAATCCAATATAAAGCACACACCCACATCACCCACAAACCCTTACTACCAGATTTCTGAAACCACACCAGAGAGAGACACCACCATAAACAACACCAGCATCCACAGACACACAACACCATCACTTACACAACATCAACGCACCTCAAACAACACACACCAACACATCTCCTCATACATCACAACACACACCACCTCACACATCACCCACACTACATCATGGCACCTCAACGACACCCCAGGTTCTCTGAGGAGGAGCTCAGGGTCATGGTGGAGGAAATTGTCCAGGTAGAGCCACAGCTATTCAGATCACAGGTGCAGCACACCTCCATTGCATGGAAGATGGAGCTATGGCGCCGAATTGTTGACAGGTTCAACGCAGTGGGACAGCATACAGGAACTAGGGATGACATCAGGAAGAGGTGGAACGACCTACGGGGGAAGGTGCGTTCCGTGGTCTCCAGACACCAGATTGCTGTACAGAGGACTGGCGGCAGACCCCCACCTCCTCCCCCAGAACTAACAACATGGGAGGAGCAGTTCTTGGCTATACTGCATCCTGAGGGCCTCGCAGTAGTAGCTGGAGGAATGGACTCTGGTAAGTCAAACCTTTAACTACCATATCCCCCACCCTTCCTGCATGCTATCACATACCCCCAACCTCGCCCTCACCCCCATCACCCCAACTCCTCACATATGTCCCACTATCACAAACCACACATCCCAACACCAAGCCCTGCATGCAACAACAAAGCATGGATACCCATCACCAATGCATGTCCACTACACATACCCACACAGACCTCCTACAACCACTACTTCTTCCTCCACTTCCAAACCCCCTCCATCTACCCGTCCCAGTGTGTCTAAAAAACTTTTCCTGTCAAACCTTGACCTCTTCCCTACACCTCCCCCACCCCTTCTGTCCCCTAGGGCCCGCCTGTCCAGGTCCCAACCCAGCACCTCAGCCACCACATCACCGGGAACAGTGGTGCCAGCAGTAACCGGCTTCTGGAGTGCGCCAAGCAGCAGGGCAGCCAATGTGCCAAGGAGCCAGCAAAAGGACATTCCCCCACCTCAAAAACTAAAGAAGTTGGCCACAGCCCGGAGGGAGAAGGCCAAAACACCTGCCACCAAGGGCTCTCCCAGGACTACAGTTGTGAGTGGCAAGACAGCTGCGCCACAATCCAAGGTGGGGAAGGGCCAGAGGAAGAAAGGGAAGTCGCCGTCAACCTGCACGGTGGACAAGACTGCCACGGGCACCACCAGATGCACCGCCGCCATGGGCACCGCTGCCCAGGACACCGCCGCCAGCAGCACGCTCACTGAGCCACCCACCAGCACCGCTTTCCAGGACACCGCCGCCAGCAGCACGCTCACTGAGCCACCCACCAGCACTGCTGCCCAGGACACTGCCTCCATCAGCACGCTCACTGAGCCACCCACCAGCACCACTGCCCAGGACCCCGCCACCAGCAGCACGCTCACTGAGTCACCTACCAGCACTGCTGCCCAAGATACCACCGTCAGGAGCACGCTCACTGAGCCACCCACCACCACCACTGCCCAGTGAGCGCTGCAAGCACTGCCGCTACTGAGGCCGCCGCCAGCACCGCCAGTGGCCATGCCACATCCTGTGCCAGTGGCACCACAGCAGGCATGGCTGCCATCCCCAGTGGTCAGTCGTACGTGGCTGGTGGTTAGTTCCAGGGGCCTAGACAGCTTCCATGTTGGCCCACCGTCAGTGGAGAATGACATCCACTACCTCTGTCCTTGGCAGGATGAAGCACTCTGGGCACAAAGCCCCCTCCAGAACCAGTGGAGACTGTTATCCACTTGAGAGACTGTGGCTTTGCACTCCCCAGGATAAAGCAGTGGGCAAACCACCCACTGGAGAGACTTGAGAGACTGTGGCTTTTCACTCCCTAGGATAAAGCAGCGGGCAAACCACCCACTGGAGAGACTTGAGAGACTGTGGCTTTTCACTCCCTAGGATAAAGCAGCGGGCTACCCACCCACTGTAGAGAATTGAGCAACTGTGGCTTTGCACTCCCCAGGATAAAGCAATGGGCAACCCACCCACTAGAGAAACTTGAGAGACTGTGGCTTTGCACTCCCCAGGATAAAGCAGTGGGCATTCCACCCACTGTAGAGACTTGAGAGACTGTGGCTTTGCACTCCCCAGGATACATCAATGGGCATAGATCCCGCTCGTGGAGCTGGCGTCATGCACTCATCCGGCTGAGGTGCCACCCCTTTGCTTCCCCCTGAGGTGCCTGTTTTATTTCGATCTGATGCCCCAGCAGTGTTCTCTCTATTTGGATCGGGTATCTTGTGTGGACCTCGCCCATGCATTTTGGGCCCAGTGGTCCACGGACTATATAGGTGCAGTACATGGACTTGAAATCTTGTTGTACATATTTGTTATTAGTGTATATATATATATTTTTGACTAATGGATTTTTACTCATTACAAACGTTCAAATAATTTCCTTTTGTCCTTGCGTTCTTCCAGGGAGGGTTGGGGGGTGTAAATGTAATGTTTCAACATGTATTTGTGTGTATGTTGTTGTGGGTGAGGGTGGGGGTGTTGCATGTTGCGTGTGTGTGTCACTCTCTTTTCCCTCCCACCTCCCCTGTGTCGTAGGTGCAGTACTCACCGTGGTGGTCGCCGCCGTCGGTCGTGCTCCTGGCAGAGGAGCAGGAAGAGATTGGCAGGTAGAATTTGGAGTTCCGGCTCCATGGCTTCCTGGTTCCTCGTGGGGTGTGTAGAGGTGAGCGTTTTCCCTTCCAAGTCCTGTTTCCGCCGTGTTTTTGTTCGCTTTGAATCTGCCCCAGAAAAGGTGGCGGATTGGCCTCTCATAATGGTGTGGGAGGTACATTGTCTTCCGCCTGGCTGTTGCCGGTGACCGCCATGCTGTTTGTTTGTACCGCCGTGTCGGTTGGAGTGTTAAAGTGGCTGTCTATTTTGGCAGTTTCCGCCACGGTCATTATTCGCGGGAAGCGCTGTGTGATCTCTGGAGGCGGGGCAGGAGCCCTTTAAAACTTGTTCGCGCTCCCGCCGTCGCGGGAAGCGCTGTGTGATCTCTGGAGGCGGGGCAGGAGCCCTTTAAAACTTGTTCGTGCTCCCGCCGTCGCGGGAAGCGCTGTGTGATCTCTGGAGGCGGGGCAGGAGCCCTTTAAAACTTGTTCGCGCTCCCGCCGCGCGGGACGCGCGCGGGCGAAGCCCGGGCCAAGGGCGGGCCCGTCCTGCGCCCGTCAGCGGCTGACAGAGGCTGGGCTGGGCCACCCCCCTAACATCTATCTCCCAAGAAGGCCATATTGTACTCAGTCCCTTTTGCTAGTTCCTACTCTGTCTCCCCAGTCAGCTGCTCCATTTAATCTGACACCTTATCATTTAACCCTGCACCTACACTAACACCAGATGGGCAAAAGGAAAGCAATAGAGGCAGGGGCCGGGGCAGTACTAAAAGCCAAGCGAAAAAGGCATAAGCATGCTGCTAGCAATTGCGTTATGGATAGAATCGACTCTCTCCTGGGCGAATGCAACGGAATACTAACTAGCCCCCAGGGAAACATTTCTATTGCAACTGGGGAGGGGCCCACTTCAACTAGCAGGAAGGAAGGTTCCATGAAAATCGCTGAGATTTTCATGAAACGTGGGCAACAAGTTACTGACACTACAGGGGCGGGTGAAAGTAGGAACGTTATCACCCATGCGGCCCCCTCCCTAGCAGAAGACCTACCACTTGCCATCAACGATTCCATCCAGCTCAGTAACCGCTTCAATCCCCTAACCAACCTCCCTGAATCACGCGACGACATCAACCCAGACACCCTGGCAGATGGGCCAGCAGCAACCAACATGCACTCTCCTCATGTAACCCCACAGCATATCGAATACATACAAGCTCTAAGGAAGGAAGTCACAGAACTCAAGCATATGGTTAACTCATTACTTGCAATAGTAAAACAGCTAACCCACGCAAATAACACGACCACCAGTAACCTTGCCCAAAATCCAATCCTATCAGGCATCACAACAAACTCGCCCAACTCCTCTGCTTCTAGCCACGCTGGCCCTCACCCTACCAAAGAAAAGACCATGAACTCCCACCAGTCTCCCCTCTTCCACAATTTAGGCATAGGAAATTCACTAGACATCTATCATAATACCCTCAAACCCATGAGCAACACCGCCTCAAAATACTCTACGCAACCTGCCACTGACCAGTCCCATTTAGGTAATATAGTTCTAATGGTTAACGTTCCCAAGTTAACCACATTGGCGCGCAAGGAAGGGGTAGACTCTATCAAAAACAAGGCAATCCACTGGATTCGCCATGTTAGAGGCTGCCGATCCATAATACGTGAGGACCTAATTACCGTAGTACGACGGCCAGACCCGGGAACTCACTTTGATATCCTAAAACTGACACTCAAGAACAGGACCATGGCGAACAATCTGGTGGCCCTAGACGCAAGAACAAGCCCACCTGCACACTCACGCATCCAGTTTAAACAGCCCAGGTCACCCACGCTCCACGAGGAACGCCCGAGTTACCACCCGGCAGAAAACCTATCCCCTCTTGGTAAACATGATTGACTCACAGCCCCACCTAAAATCTATGCAGGCAAACCTTGCAACCTTCCAACATCCATCACCCCCAGATCCTCCTTTTACCCCACCACTGTCTGTCCATGTATTCACCCCCCTACCCATGATACCGCGACCATTTCCGGCTCACCGAGCAATCATGACAACGATGCTCCACCCATCTTGCAGGCACATTGCCCACCAAACCTAGAGCTGCTGTCTAGGCCCGCAAGCATCTCCTTGATCAGGACCAGGCCTGTTCCAACAGAGGAACATCACCAACCACCACAAACCTCACGGGCAAACATTGGCATCAACCCATCCCTGCTCCCCCAGCCACATCTGCCAAACCAACCCCTGACAGCCAACCTCAAAAACCCCGGGCATTTAGGTAGGACAACTCAGTCACAATCTGGGGTACGACTTGTCTCATGGAACGTGGCAGATCTGAAATCTATTCTTCCCCTTCCATCCTTCTCCTCATTTATTGACAAACACGACATATGTCTCCTACAGGAAACATGGTCACTCGACCCACTCTTCCGAACAGGCTACTCAAATTTCCACATCCCCGCTGTGGCCAGCACGAGAGGCAGGCCCTCAGGGGGTCTGACCATCTGGATCAAAACATCACTTAGCTGCCATATATCACAGCTACCTACCGCCTCTCCCGACCTGTTAGGCCTTCGTCTATCCTTTGGGCCTGACTCTGTGGTGAACATCTTTAATATCTACGCTCGAGGGGTCAGGGGGGGTCAAGTCTCCAAAACCCTCTGCGCCCTCGTAGCCCTCTTACAAAATTATCCCCGCCATCATAAAACCATTGTGGCTGGGGACTTCAACGTCACATTCGAACCCCTTGACTGGGACGATCTCAGGTCCACCCGCGAGGAAGATCAAGTCTGGTCTATCCCCGCCCTGTCCATTGCACCCATCAAAAGGTGGACGTCGGTTGCGATTCAGGTAAAATCATTGACCATGGAGTTTGGACTCAGGGCGCTAAATGGCAGAACTAATTCAGACACCAACGGTAGTCACACATACAACAAAACGAACCACACCAGCAGAATCGATTATTGCCTATTCGATATAAGATTATGGCCTCTAGTCATCGATATGACAATCATCGAAAGGACCGAAAGTGATCACAACCCTCTTTCTGTCCACACATTAGCCCTAGGTAACCTCCCAGCCACGTCTAACCCCGCAGCAGTAGCACCTGAGGGTATTAACCTGGCCAACAACAAAAGACACCTAAAATGGGTCAATATTGTGGCCCGGCCCGCACTCATCAATGCTGCCAACAACACCCTAAAATCCACACTAAGGGACCTAGAGGCAGGTTCTGCAACACCCCACCAGGAAATTAGCTCAATCCACACCTCCTGCTTTAGGGATATCGCAACCCACTTCTCAGCACCCCCAGCCCACGACGACAAACGACCCAAAGCCAGGCACCGCTGGTTCAACAAAACGTGCCGGTCCCTAAACAAGCGCCTAGTTCAAGCCATTAAATCCAAGGACCCCATCGCCATCCGCGTAGCTAGGAAGTCCTATAAATCTGCAATATGCATAGCCAAGCGTGATCAAGATAGCAAATGGTGGACATCACTCAGCGACGCTGTGCGCGAGAGAAATTATAGTCTGTTCTGGTCCCTGGCAGCGCGAGGCCCAGAAACCAGTGGTTTGGACATCACAACCAATATTGCCCCAAGAGACTGGATAGCCCACTTTAGTAGTCTGTACTCCCCTGATCATGATAGCCCCACCTCTGTTTGTACGGGCCCCCTCCTATTTCACTCGTTAGCACCAACCACCGCAGCACCCCTGTTGTTCTCCCAAAGTGATATAACTTACTCTCTAAGCACTCTAAAACGCGGCAGGGCCCCTGGTTCAGACTGCGTCCCAGCAAACCTATTCTCAACAGACCTAGCATCCTGGTCAAGATATCTCACCATTCTAGCTAACGCAATAGCATCTGGGGCGCCAATTCCCGACTCTTGGAAAGCGGCCATTGTTATTCCAATCTTTAAAAAGGGCGACAGATCTCTTCCCTG
Organism: Pleurodeles waltl; assembly: GCF_031143425.1. Classification (NCBI taxonomy): domain Eukaryota; kingdom Metazoa; phylum Chordata; class Amphibia; order Caudata; family Salamandridae; genus Pleurodeles; species Pleurodeles waltl. The sequence continues at coordinate 1,767,805,934 of NC_090440.1, forward strand.
TAACTATAGACCCATTAGTCTAATTGACTGTGTCCAAAAAGTCTTCTGCCACTGCCTCCTAGGGAAGATAGAAGAATGGATAATTGACCACGATATCCTTAGCCCCCTCCAAGCCGGTTTCCGAAAGAAGATTTCCACCACTGATCAAGCCCTCAGATTCCTATTATTATATTGGAAAACAGTGTTCATCGGTAAAGGCAGCCTTTATGTAGCTTTCGTGGATCTCAAATCTGCTTTTGACCTAGTACCTCGCAACAAACTGTGGGTCACTCTCTCTCGGATGGGAATCCCGGAACACATCCTTGCCATTTTGATACGACTCCACGAGGACAACTACGCACAAGTCAGGTGGGGCAACAAGGGCCAACTTACCGATAGAATCCACGTCTCTAGGGGTGTGCGGCAAGCTTGCGTACTTGCCCCGACCCTCTTTTCCCTGTACATCAACGAAATTGTCCCCTCCCTCCTCAGACTGCAGGCTGACGCACCTTCACTTGGCACACAAAAAATCCCAGTCTTACTCTTTGCCGATGACACTCTCTTGATATCTAAGACCCCTAGTGGTCTAAGGAAACTCCTTGCGTGCTTCGAGCATTTCTGTTCATCCCAGGGACTCGAAATCAACGCAACGAAAACCAAACTAATGACCCTTAATCCCCACAGATCTTTCAAAGGGAAATTTACTCTAGAGGGCTCCTCACTCGAGAAGGTGGGCATTTTCAGCTACCTGGGCATAACACTCACTGACAACATGTCCTGGAAGCCACACATAGGAAAACAAGCCCTTAAATTAAGACAAACAACTGGGGCTCTACTAAAAAACTTCCACCTCTCACACACAAAACCAATTCGCCCAGCATTACAATTATACGAAGCCCAGGCAGTTTCCTCAGCGCTCTACGGGGCTGAACTTTGGGGTTATACCAAAACCCAAGACCTAACCACTGCTGAAAACAACTTCTTAAGAAACCTTGTGTCCCTTCCGCTAAGCACCCCACTGTTCCCTCTTTTCAAGGACCTCGGCATCAAACGCATTGGTCACAAAGCCCGCCTGCGACCTCTGCTGTACTGGCGGCGTCTCTGGACCACTCCGGAACTTGTCATCTTCACCGAAGCTCTACAGGTCATCCTAAAAGCCGACCACCTGCACAGAATCCCCTGGCTACGATCCATCAAGGATTTACTCCACTCTATCGGGCTCGATGATCTCTGGAACTCACCAGCCACGTCAGTCTTTCCCTCGAAAAGCGAACTAAAGAAACTTTACTGGCAAAGGGCCAACAAAGAAGACACTCGGGCTGCACTCCACACTACATTATCTTGTGACTTTGCCAACCTAAAAGAGTCATGCAAGTACGAAACTTTTTGGGACCTAATCACGGCCCCAAGGGAAAGGAAACTGTACTTCCAGCTCCGCATTGGAACACTCCCATTAAGACTTTTCACCAGCAGCTGGTCACACAACGAATCCACCGCATGCCCTGCTTGCAAAGCCCCCGTGGAGAATCTCCCTCACCTCCTTTTTGCATGCCCCGCGTATACTGCCCCCCCGTAGGAAATGGCTGGCCCCGGCATGCAGACTACTGGGAGCACGCTGCTCTGCGCTAGCTCTGCGAATCCTTAGATCAGACACCAGGCCAACGCTAGTGATCGCTATCGCCAAATTCCTCTGAGCTAGTTGGCTTATTAGAGGGAAAACTCTCCTGGACAAAGACTCCAAATAAGACTGTCCTAATATCCTGCAGAGTGCATTTCACTTCATTTCATTTTTTCTAATTTCATTCCATTTTATTCTATCTCATTTTTATTCCATTTTAATTTTTATTTATATTTCATTCCCTTTTATCACCATATTTACCTGCAATTTTATTTTATCATGTGCATTTATTTGTATTTATTACTGCTCGCGCTTTTTTGGCTCTTGTAGCCGCAATAAAGCTTCTTTGAATTGAATTGAGTGTTAAAGTGGCTGTCTATTTTGGCAGTTTCCGCCACGGTCATTATTCCATTTTTTTTACCGCTGGCCTGTTGGCGGTCTTACCGCCGCTTTAACATCGACTGCCAGGGTTGTAATGAGGGCCATTGTTTTAAATTTCTGAGCAAGGTCTACTATTTGTGTATAATTCCACAAGGGTTTTCAGAGTCACCATCCATTTTCAACCAGAACTTTTAAAAGAAATTGGAATCATTAGTGATGCCTTACCAATTGACATGTGTACAATACATTGATGACCTACTGATCACGTCAAAGACAAAAGATGGGTGTAAATATGATACAATTGGTTTGTTGAATTTCCTGGGAGACAATGGACATAGTGTCCCCTGCTAAATTACAGCATTTTCAAAAAGAGGTGAAATATTTGGGTCATCTAATTGAGAAAGGAGCTAGGAACATTTTGAGAAGAGAATAGCTATAATTTAGCAAATGAAAGTACCAAGTACACAAAGAGATGTGAAGATGTTTCTAGGAATGGTTGGTTACTGCCGCCAGTGGATTCATAATTTTTCAGTTCTTTCAAAGCCACTCAAGAGCTGACTCATAAAGATGTTTCCGATCCTATAATATTGGATGCAGCTTGTATGAAAGCATTTACAGATCAGAAAGAAAGCTTGTGTTAAGCTCCAGCTTTAGGTATGCCTTATTACACAAAATATTTCCTGTTGTTTTGTCATGAACGTGATGCATGTTTTTTGTCTGTTTTGGCTCAGACTCATGGTGGTGTAATTTACCCAGTAGCATATTTTTCAGCTACTTTGGATCCGGTCACAGCAGCTTTACCTGGTAGTTTGTGGTCCGTTGCAGCAGTTGAGCAGAGTATTGCTCAAAGCGAGAGTATAGTGATGTGTTATCCCCTTACTATTGTGGTACCATATTCTATTGAGATTTTGCTGACATGGTCCAAAACGCAGTATTTGACCAGGTCTAGACAGACTGGCTATGAAATCGCAATCTTGGGGTCTCCAAATGTGTCAATTAAGAGATGTACAGTGCTTAACACAGCAACCTTACTCCCGATTGAAAACATTAGTTCTGACAAATTGGATGATACAGAACATGATTTTCTGGAAATTACAGAGTTATGCACAAAACTCAGAGAAGATATTAGATACACCTGTCTGGAAGAGAATGATCACATTATCTTTGTTGAGGGTTCCTGCCTGGGAGATAATGTGGGCACATTGAGAGCAGGATATGCACTGTGTACTATCACTGGCATACTGGAAGCTTGATGGCTTCAAGGAGTGTTTTCTGCACAAGTGGCAAAATGAGTAGCTCTTACTAGAGCCTGCCACATTTCAAATCAGATGAAAGTGACAATTTACACGGATAGTCAATGTGGATTCAGCATTGTGCATGACTTTGGCCAAATTTGGTCACACAGAGATTTCCTAACTTCTTCTGGTTCACCAATAAGAAATGGTGAAAGAATTCATGAGTTGTTAGAAACCATTCAAAAGCTCAAGAGAGTTGCTGTGGTGAAATGCAGTGCACATCAGAGATCACAAGATTACGTGTTATTGAGAAATGCATATGCAGATCAAGTCGCAAGTTTTGCGCCTTGAATGGCATTTCCTTCAAAGGAAACTGTGAATTGTTGCCAGAAAATGATGACGTCTATACAAGTTTTACTATGCATATTATTGATACTTTGGAAGAGCTAAAGGCTCTACAAGATAATGGGGGTCATTCTGACCCCGGCGGTCATGGACCGCTGGGGCCAGGGTTGGCGGGAGCACCGCCAACAGGCTGGCGGTGCCCCGCAGGGCATTCTGACCGCGGCGGTTTGGCCGCGGTCAGAAGTGGAAAACCGGCAGTCTCCCGCCGGTTTTCCGCTGCCCAAAAGAATCCTCCATGGCGGAGCAGCTCGCTGCGCCGCCATGGGGATTCTGACACCCCATACCGCCATCCTGTTCCTGGTGGCTCTGCCGCCAGGAACAGGATGGCGGTATGGGGTGTCTTGGGGCCCCTGGGGGCCCCTGCAGTGCCCATGCCAATGGCATGGGCACTGCAGGGGCCCCCATAAGAGGGCCCCACTTTGTATTTCACTGTCTGCATTGCAGACAGTGAAATACGCGACGGGTGCAACTGCACCCGTCGCACCTTCCCACTCCGCCGGCTCAATTCAGAGCCGGCGTCCTCGTGGGAAGGTTGTTTTCCACTGGGCTCGCGGGCGGCCTTTTGGCGGTCGCCCGCCAGCCCAGTGGAAAACCCAGAATCACCGCAGCGGTCTGACGACCGCGGTGCGGTGTTCTGGCGGGGGTACTTTGGCGGGCGGCCTCCGCCGCCCGCCAAGGTAAGAATCACCCCCAATGTTCCTAAAGAGGAACGCATAGAGTGGCAAAAGCTCAAATGTGTTCAGAGGGATGATGATATCTGGATGACAGGAGACGGTAAGGTAGTTCTGGCAAATAGTCTACTGACTCAAATGGTTAGATACTATCATGGACAAGCTCACATAGAGGAAGATGCTATGGTCCGAAGTTACAAACAGCATTCATTCAATCCAAAGTTTAGACAGGTTGGCAAAGCAATTTGCCATAGATGCATTATTTGTCAACAGATGAATGATGGCAAAGGGACAGTGGTCAATATGGGACATATTAACATGGTGGGAGGACCATTTAGCAGAATGCAGATGGATTTCATTGAGATGCCTGTGTATGCTGGTTTGAAGTACGTGTTGGTGATTGTGTGTATTTTCAGTCACTGGATTGAGGCTTATCCTACATGGAGAAATGATAGCCTTACAGTAGCAAAGTTACTACTCAGAGAGTTAATTCCACATTTCAGTTTTCTGGTCTCTTTGGAATCAGATACGGGAAGTCACGGTAGTAATGAAGTGATTAAGTTGCTATGTTCAGCTGTAAACATTGCACAGAAGCTCAATTGTAATTACCGCCCAGAAGCTTCAGGACTCGTAGAGCAGATGAATGCCACTCTGAAATTGAGAGTGGCAAAAATTTGTGCATCCATGAATTTGAAATGGCCAGCTGCTTTGCTGTTGGTTCTAATGTCAATGAGAAGCACTCCTGACAAGAAAACAGGACTGTCGCCCCATGAAATCCTCATGGGAAGAGCTATGAGATTACCAGCTGTACCTACAAATACTCTTGTGAACATTACAGATTATATGGTGTTAGACTACAGCAAGGGTCTAGCTGATGTGGTATGATCTTTCTCTGATCAGGTGGAAGCTACCACACTTCAACCGTCTCAAGGCCAAGAACACAACCTGAAGGCTGGTGATTGGGTTCCGATTCGTAAGCATGTGAGGAAATCATGCTTGAAGCCAAGGTGGAAAGGACCCTACCAGGTGATGTTAATCTAGGGTGATCAGACTTTGAAAAGAAAAAAACGGGATAGGTTTGACATAAAAGTAGGACTTTAGCCTTTAGTCTCACTTTTATATTTGGTGTGTCCTGTATATATATATAGCAGCAGAACTATTTAAGACTGTAGAGGTGAATGTGAAAGGAGAGCATACATTTCACTTCTGATGCACAGGTTGACCTGACCTTTGTCCCAAAAACAGGGACATTTATTCCAATTTAACAAAAGCGTTTGCAGGTTGACCTGACCTTTGCCCCATAAACTAGGACATTTATGTAAAATGAACAAAAGCATCAGAACACCGGGACAGTTTTCTGAAAACCGGGACTGTCCGGGGAAATCCAGGACGTCTGGTCACCCTATATTAATCACAATTACAACTGTAAAGTGTGTAGGAGTTGCAAACTGGATTCATGCAAGTCATACTCAGAAAGTAAATAATCCAACAGAGCAAGAAGAAGAGTTGTTGAGATTACCTGCACCTAGGCATATTCCAGGTCAAGAAAGAGAAAAAGAAGAGCTGGCAGCTGCACCTGGAATAACTGCAGTCAATGTACCCACTCCTGTGTCATAAGAAGTGGAGGGTATCCTAAAAGACACGGGTGAATCATCCTCAACTGAAACAGTAAAAGAACTGGTCCAAAGAGAACAAGTGAAAGTACCAGTCCAGAGAAGACCTGCTCAGAGGAGGATGTCCTCAGAAGCAGATGGTCTGACAAACCAGACTGAACAAGTGACTGACCCCAATGGAAAGAGAGTTGAGACAGATCCAAGCCAAGAGGGTTTGACTCCTCCTGAACCAGTTGTGGGAACGTCAACGGAGAAGAGTTCGAGTTTGATTCTGAAAAGAGCATTAACGGGAAAACCATTAAAAGGTGATAACTGGTCAGAGAAAAGCTCAACCTAGTACCACTAATTCAGGAAGAAAATGAGTTAAACAGAGAAGAAGATCTGAGTGAAGGAGAAGCTAACGGTGGTCGAAGATTGAAAAGGAAAAGAGTTGCCAATAAGAAATATTCTGGTCCTGAATGGGCATCTGCAAATACTAATGAATGGCAAGAAGAGTTTTTGAATGTTTGTTTTAACAAAGACATTCCAGGTCTATATTTTGGCACATGAAGAAAGCTTATAAAGATTTGTTGGGAAAGCTGAATTTTGAAAAATAAAGATGAAAATACTTTGTTAAAATAGTACCTGAAAAGACTTTGATAACCAAACTTGACAAGCTGCTAAACTGATTTTGAAAATGTCTACCGAACTTTGACAAAGGGTCTTGAAAGTGTGAATTAACTTTTGAAAAAAAAAAAAATTTAGGAGGGATTGAATTTAAAGATTGAAGATTATTGAATTTAAAGATCGAAGATTGAAAGTTGAAGATTTTGAAAAAAGTTTTCTTTTGTTTTTGATTCTTGCTTCATAGACATATTTTTTGTTTTCTTTTTCTTTTTTATTCTTTACAGACTATGGGAAACTTTAGTAATCAACACACTAAAAATAGTCATTGTAAATTTATGGGTATTGGTTTGTCAGTCGTTTATGCAATAGTATGTTTGTTCTTGATTGTGAGTGTGATTGTCTTTGATTCGAATGGAGCCAACCATACCATAGCTATACCTCCAACTGTTAATCCTTCAAAATGAATTTGTACTCTTTCAGCAATAGTAAGGTTTAAAATAGATGAGAGATACTTACACGAAGAGAAAGAAAATTCTAATGTCTTCTATTGCTTATTGTGTGAGCATGTTGATGTAATGGATGCGAAAGATTGTTATGTCTGTACGCAGATTCTAGCCTCTGTTGAGGAGGGAATTGCTTATCACAGTCTGCCGCTTACTTATGCCATAAGTTGTAGTGATTTACTAACACGATTCTATGATCAAGAGTATATTCAAGATTTCTACTCAAACTTAGACATTGGGTTTTCTTTTGTGCCTATCATTAAGTATCTCAATGAGATAGCTAGGAATCACAACTTAGAGATGGCAAAGGGTTTCTTTGAACCTACATTAACCTTTGGAACAGCATTTGCCCATAGGAATAACTTGACCCGTAGAGAAGAGTTTTCCAGACAACACAGAGTATAGGAGAAGAGCGATTAAAGCTAAGATAGATAAGGGATTAGTTTTACATGTATGCACTGACATTACTAAACAAGGGAAGCTAACCTTAGATGCATTACATGTAGGCAAGTTTTGTATATACAGGCCGCAGTCTAATGTAGATAGAATATATATGGGAACGAGTGAATGTAGACCTGTGTTTTTGTTTAAGAATAAATGGGCCTGTACGCTGAATGGTCAAGATCTTCCAGTGCGTGGAGTTTAATATATTTGTGGGAAAAATGTTAATTACCATCTTCCTAGAGGATGGTGTGGCACCTATTAATTGGGAATAGTCTTTCAGAAAATGTACCAACTTGATGACTTGAGTAGGTTTCCTAAATTTACTGAAATTCAACGAGACCCAAGTGGGAATCAGTTTCTAGCGTTGTGGGTGACATATTTAGAACAATAATTCCTTCAGTGAGAGTTGATCTGAATTCAATGAAAATACAAAAGTTGTCTACAGTTGTGGATAACATGTTAACGGATTATTCAGAAGCAATTGTACTCTTAGATACTGAAATGGCTGCGACAAGAGCTGTTACTCTTCAGAACCACCTTGCATTAGACATTTTCTTAGCAAAAGAGGGCGGAGTTTGTAAATTACTTGTTCCGCGTCACTGTGGTTCATACATACCGGACAATAGTAAATTAATTAGAGGTTTGATTAACAATATAACAAAAAGATAAAACAGAACTAAAATAATTAACTGAAACTACTATTTGGGAAAAGGCTGGCAAGTGAATTGCTTCAGTGGGAAATTGGATTGGCAACCTAGGAGGAGGTATTATACTAAAATTACTAAAATGGATTTCAATTATTTTGTTTTGCCTAATTGGAATTTGGGTAATATACAAATTGTTTTGAATGATCAAAAGAAGAAGATTTGAAAAGAATCAAAGGACGGTAGATGTTCATATGGAAAAAACTTTATGGGGAACATTTGAGAAGAAAGAACATTTATAAAAATGTGAATGATACTAAATTTTGAAATGTGAAATGAAATAAATACATTTATTTGGGTTTTTTGTGTGATAACATACATAGCCATCAGAGAAGGGATTGTGAGAGCTGAGATTGTGTTGTAAATAATTTGGGGGTGATTCTGACCGCGGCGGACGGCGGTCGCCGCCCGCCAAGCGGTTCTCGCCGAAAGACCGCTCCGCGGTCAAAAGACCGCGGCGGTCATTCTGGCTTTCCCACTGGGCCGGCGGGCGACCGCCGAAAGTCCGCCCGCCAGCCCAGCGGGAAACACCCTTCCCACGAGGAAGCCGGCTCCGAATGGAGCCGGCGGAGTGGAAGGGGTGCGACGGGTGCAGTAGCACCCGTCACGAATTTCAGTGTCTGCTAAGCAGACACTGAAATTCAAAGTGGGGCCCTCTTACGGGGGCCCCACGACACCCCTCACCGCCATCCTGTTCCTGGCGGTCGAAACCGCCAGGAACAGGATGGCGGTGAGGGGGTCAGAATCCCCATGGCGGCGCAGCAAGCTGCGCCGCCATGGAGGATTCCCCTGGGCAGCAGAAAGTCGGCGGTACACCGCCGACTTTCCGTTTCTGGCCGCGGCTGTACCGCCGCGGTCAGAATGCCCAAAGGAGCACCGCCAGCCTGTTGGCGGTGCTCCCGCGGACCCTGGCCCTGGTGGTTTTTACCGCCAGGGTCGGAATCACCCCCAAAATCATGTAAAAGAGTACAACTTTAGTACTCTTGCATGCCTTTAAGGATCAGAAGCAAACACATCTTAAAAAAGCAATAAAATGTGAGTATTCAGCTCATCGTCACACACAATTAGTACAAATAGAACTATGCTGGAGTATTTCAGGTGTGCTCTCAGTGAGGTCGACACATCCTTTCACACTAGCAAGGGGTAAGAGAGGTTAACTTCACCATAAGTCAACTTTAATTTACAGTATGACCAATTTGGCAACACAAGGAAAACCTAAGTCTGAAATAAAGGTAAAGGCTTTTATTACAAGATTATAATCAGCTTAATATACACAATTCTTCCAAATCAAACTATAGAGATACAATATCATCATAGGGTGACCGAAATGGTGAAAAATGTTTAGACTCACTAACATGAAACAGACTAAACATTCAATAACTGCATTCAAAATATCAGTAAAAGGACTTGATGCTCGGAAAGTAAACACTGTACACATGTCTAAGCATTAGTACAAACTCAAATCATCTAAATAGCTAGCTAAACAATGGGAAACCTTTAAAGACAACAAGTCACTAAATGACATGGGCTGGGCTACAGAACATGGGGAGAAAAAGGAAAAAGTAAATAAAGGACAAAAAGAGATTGAAAAAACAACATCTGAGGGAAAATGAAGCCAACTAAGGGCCTGATTATTTCAGCGGTCCGACCATCGGACTGCCAATACATCAGTGGGGAGGACGCCGCCAATCCGACGGCCTCCTCACCGCTGTATTATGATGTTCCTTGTGGACCGTACGGCAGAGACCGTGCAGCAGCATTGGCTTCGTCTCTTAGGGAGAGCCGAGGCCACCAGCACAGTCGGAATGCGCACTGTTGCCATTACAGAGAGTGCGTATTCCAACTATGCTGACAGGGGGTCCACTGCACTGCCCATGACATAGACATGGTTGGTGCTGCACTGCCTATGACATGGGCATGGGTGGTGCAGGGGCACCCCTGAGGCCCTGGCTCTGCCTCTCTGCCAGCCTTTTCACAGCGGTGTCCCTTCCATGAAACGGCTGCAGAACTGGAAAGTCGTGATCAGCACTGTGGTTCTGATATCGGCACCGCCGTGCTTAACTACGGCTTCCCCACTGCCAATGCATCGGGATCCAATATATGGGCAGTGGCGACGGTCTTGTGGTGGTCTGACCGCCAGCATCATAATCTGGCAGTCGGACTGCCAAGGATGTGGCATACTCATAATCGGGCCCTAAGTTTGGCAAAAGTATGTAAAAATGGAAGGTGTCAGCATTTCGGAAGCTTAGTCAAGAGTCTTCTCATGGGTCATGAAAAATCTAAGTTCTCTCAGAAACATTGTGAAAGTGCCAGGCAAAGGCAAAAGGTTCTGTACCTGTGGAAGTCCAAAGGATCTCTCCTACTCCAGCTCAGTAAAAATTGTGAACTTAAAGTCCAAAGTGAATTATGATTTGTTCATTGGTAACACCATATGGATCAAAAGATTTCATTGTCTAATCATAGCATTTCATGTGACAGGCATTTACAACATCCAGGCAAGTTCCCAAGACTGTCAATAAATAAAACAGTAGCACATTTCTTTCCAACTAACATTCTATGAGAACGACATCTGGAAAGAAATGGCAAGTTAGCAAATAGAAAACAGCTTTTCCACATTTCTATGAGACTGAGGCCTAGCAAATCAATATGGCTGAACTAAAGCAAATAACATTAAAATAGTGCACTTTATTCATGTTAAGTAAAACACATAACATTTCAAATATTAAATCAAGAAATGTGCAGTTCAAATTAATTTATAATCACATCCAGGATTTTAATGTCTCAGTCGGTCACATGGCAATGAAATTTCAAAGTACAATTCTTCCACAAGAACAAATTCAGAATGCTCAACTGGATACGCGCTGTGAAAACAAAAGGTTGTAAATTTCTTCTCCCATTAGTTTGCTACACAATATATCTATTCAGGTGTTCTGTACTTTAGACAACATACTCTCCTTCACTTTGATACTAGTCTTTCTGTATCACTGTCACTTTGACCAGATTCTTCAGTTTCTTCTGGAATAATTGGGGGTGCCCGCACATAAGAGACAGTCTGTTTACTTGGCCACTGTTTCCCAGGCACAAACCTTTTTGCTACAGAACATCTCAGCTTTGCAGGGTCAACTGTTTTTGTCACCCTTCTGTACCAACTACTGCTGTTGACTCGCTCAGACCCTCCTGAGACTGCAATTGTGCTGTTTTATTCACTTGCTCATCCCCAACAGCTTGACTAACCCGCTCCCTTCATTTAATTGTCACTGGCCCTTCAGGAACAGGTGGTGTTTTATCAAGGGGACCTGGAATTTTGCGAGTAAGTGCTGCATGGATCCAGTTAGGGAAACCAGTGCACTTCACAGCTGTCATTGTCACTAGTATGATCTGGTAAGGCCCCTTCCACCAAGGTTCCAAGCCGGACTTCCTTATCTGCTTCTTTACCATGGCCCAGTCACCTGGACTCCGGTCATGACACAGCTCCAGCAGAGGCTTGACTGTAGCTTCTCCAACCTGATGAGACACAGAACAAACCACATCAATCAGTCCTTTGAAATAATCGAGTACCATGTTATCTGTAATGCTCACAAGAGCATTTACAGGCATAGCTGGTAATCTCATGGTACGGCCCATGATTATTTAATGTGGCGACAATCCTGTATTCCCATCTGGAATACTGTGCAAACTTATCAACACAAGAGGCAATGCATGAAACCATTTTAATGAGGTGAAAGCACAAACGTTTGCCAGTCTGGACTTAAGAGTTCCATTTACTTGTTCCAGTCCTGTAACTGCAATGTAGTCTTTGCTCTACTTCAAATGCCACACAAAGCCATTTCAAGACCTCGCTATAAAAGTGAGTCCCTCTGTCTGATGCTAGAGAAGTTGCAAAGCCGAACCTAGGCATTAACTCTCTTTTCAACAGTTTCACTACGGTGAGACTGTCATTTCTCCTAGTAAAGTAAGCTTCAACCCAATGAGAGGAAACACATATGATAACTAAGACATATCTCTGTCCATTTCATATGGGTAACTCAATGATATCTAGTTGCATTCTGTTTAAAAGTATGCTCGACCTTCCTGTGTGACTTAGTGTAACTGTATGTTTGCCTACATTCACCTGCTGACTTATGACACACCTGTGGCAAAGGGCTTCTGCCAATAATCTGAATCTGGGATTAAACCTTGTCTGATGAAAAACTCTGACAATAGTGTCACAAACAACGTGAGCTGGACTGTGGTAATGCCTCGCCATTGGTGGTAACAAACTGTTAGGCATCACAACTCTTCTATCATTTGAAACCCAAACATCACCTTTATCTCTTTTGACTCAACCTGCTCTCATCCAAACCTATTGTTCTTCCTCTGACATTTCTTCCTGCAATCTTTTGACTTCCTTCTATGTATCTGTAGCAATCATCAAGCGATTGTAATTTGTGTCATCATTTCCCTCATTCACATATTCACCATTAAAGGCAGTACAATTTAGGGCACAGTCTCTTGCCACCTCATCAGCATAATTATTGCCTAGGCTATCATAATCAGTGGCTTTGTAGTGTGTGAAATACTTCACAACCGCAATTTGGGCAGGCAACTGTCATGCATTTCAACAAACTGTAAACCTTTTCTCCATTTTTTTTCGGGGATCCAGAGGAGATCAAAAAACCTCTCTGGGACCATAGCTGTCCAAAATCATGAACAACACCAAAGCCATACTGACTATAGGTGAAAATAGTCACCTTCGGCTATTCAGAAATACAGCAAGCTCTTGTAAGAGCAACTAATTCAGCTCCTTGGGCAGAAAAGATCCCTTGAAGCCAGGATCCTTCAACCACACTGTAGGAGGCTGCCCGTCTATGTAGTGTTCAAAGCAAAGCACACTGTGCAGGGGGTCCAGGGAACCACACGATGGTTTACAGGGATAAAAACTAGTTCACCTAATGCTCTAATTTTAAGGTAGCTTGGTCGAGGAGTTAGGCCAATCTTGGACAAGTGCAAAGCATTTGTTGTACTCACAGTTTCAATCTTGCAACTCACACACTCAAAGGAAAAACTTTAGATCAATTTATAAAAATACTTCTGATTTTTATGTAATTTGTAAGACCAAGATATCAAATTGGTAAAGTACTTTTTGAGATATGGGTTTTGAAGTTTATTAAAAATAGTATTTTTGTGCTTAATTACGCACTGTAGGAATCAATGGAAAGTCACCTTTAAAAATACATATAAAATCAAACAGTTGGTTTACCAAGCACTTCTTTAGCAGGTTGGTTGAACTCATGGGTGGGCACATTGTGCCAGCTGGAGAAGTTCGGGCAGCTCCCGTTTGGCGGGAGCAGCAGTGAAATGTCTCTGGAACTGGTGCAGGGCCACTGCGAGGGACCACTTGAAAAAAGACAGCACAGGTAAGTTTAGAGGTGGTTCCTTGGAGTCTCCTTGGAGTGTCAAGGTTTCAAGGGGTGAGGGACCCTTAGGGCACAGCAGGTTCTTCATTGCAGGGCACAGGGAGGCCGGGTGCAGAGTGAAAATGACGAGCTGGGAGCTGTTTAAGGGTCTTTTGCAGGACAAAGGGTGCACTCTGGTGGGGGGTCCAGGGTGTTCCTGTAGTCCCTCGACTTGAGCTTCCTCCTGGTCATTTTTCAGCCCCAGGCGAGCTAGTTTTCCTGGTGGCCGATGTCAGCTGACCAATACCCAGGGTATTAGTATGGTTTGACCACTGGAAGGTGCAGTGCCACCAAACTTGGCACACCTGTAGGGTTTGTCCTCACATTTGTTGGTGTGCCATCGAGTCCAGCTGTGATTTCTGTTTCAGGAGTTAGTGGCTGGTCAGTTTGCTGGTTTCTTCTTGTTGCAGAGTGGTACCTCTACTCTAGAGGGAGTTCTTGGGTGATTTTCAAAGCCTGGAGGTCCTCTGGAGTTCTTTAAGAGTTTTTCCTTTTGCCAGCAGCTCCTCAGCGGTGATTGTCACGTCCTGGGTGCATCTGGCTGGGTTTTCGGCATTTTCTTTGTTGCAGCAAGTCTACAGTTCTCGTGCCTTGGATCTTCTTTGTGCTTCTCCTCTTTTGTCCATCAAATCTGATTACCTGGTCTAGGGGTGCCAACTAAGTACTGAATTTAGTGGCTGTTTTAGGGGGAACCTGGTAGTGTCCAATGGGACATTTACCTTTGGGTGGCTATACCCAATACAGTGACCACTTCTTGTGGGAAGGATAACTTCCATATCCCTGATTGGCTATTTTCCTTCCATCTAAGATGGAGGAAACTTAAACGCAGGTAAACGCCTTAGGGGTGGTGCATGCCAGGTGGGGCCACTCCTCCTACCCTTTGTGTAGATTCCTCCCTTTGCTCCCACCAAAAGTGGGTTGACAGTCTGCTGCTAGCAGCAGGCCTGGGGGTCAAGTTTCAAAGGTAGTAAGCCCTTTGAAGCTCACCGCCAGGGCAGTGTACGTTCCTGAGGAAGGGGGTGTTAGCACCTCCACCCAGGAAGGGCATTGTTCTACAAACCAGAGAGACAGACCTCTCCCCCAAGGTTTGTAGATTGGGTGTATGGGGTGGCAGGCTGGATAGAACCATTCAGCAACCATGCCTGAGTAGGTAGCTTTTGTAGGCGGGCACCTCTAAGGTGACCCCTGGGTACATTTAGGGATAAATCCAGTAGTGCTACCAGTTTGGATGTATCATTCTGAGTTGTTTGATATCAAACAACTCAGGGTTCAGGGTGGCCATCATGTAGCTGGGAAACTTGTATTGACCAGTGTCCAGCACATGTATTAAAATGGCTGCTCTGTTCACTCAATATGTCCCAGGTTTGGCAAGAACACAGTCCGGGCATATTTCTCATGCAGCTATGCCATAACATATGATGTGGTGCAACCTGCCTTGGAGATTTAAGGCCTTCCTGAGGGGTGTCTTCCCCATAGTATATGCAGTGTATGGTGGGCAGGGCACACAGACATTGTGCCATGTCGAGTTTGTGTTCCAGGTTTGAACCAGTACACCCAGCCTGCAATGGAAGTGCTGGGGGTATCTGGATGCATGGCCCTAGAGGGTGGCACAATCAGTGCTGCTGCCCTCAGTGGCCTACCCATAGCACCCCATGCCCTGGGTACCTAAGTACCTTTTACTAGGGACCCATAGTGGTAGCTAAATGTGTATCCAATTGTGCCAATGCATCGGGACAGCTTTAGGAAAAGAGCTATGGCCCAGGAACCTGGTTAGCTGGAGACCTGGGCACCACAATTTCTAGGCTACATCTTAAGTCAGGCAAAAGGTGGGGGCTAACCACGTCAAAAAGAGGCCTTTTCTCACACACACCTGAGACAGTGCAACCCGCTTAAGCAGTTTGCAGGGTTCCTCTAATGGAGCACCCTCCCGGTCTGTCTTCTGACCTGTAAAAAGGGTCCAAAGATCTTCCTTTCCTCGCTTGAATCCTTGTTGCCAACGGAATCTGAAAGTAAACCAAAAAACACAATTAGAGGAAAGATGGTGGGCAAGTACCCTACCCCTCCTGAAATTTATGGAGGATTTCACACGACTGGAGGACAAGGGTGTGGCCCTAATTGAGGAACAGGAGGCGGATGGAACGTAAAAAGGAGGATAAGCTTCCTGGAGGAGAGGTGAAGCAGAAGACACCAACACAGAGCCCTTATATGATGGTTCATGTGACGATGAGAGAGGAGAGCAGAAAAATGCCCAGTCTAGTTCTGAGGATGAGAAGGATCCATGAGATGGCGGCATGTCAGAGGAGGCACCTGAGATTTGGTATGAGACGGAGTGGTGGATGCCGCCAGACAAGTCATAGAGACTGCCACAGCTTAGGAGAGATGGGGATAGTGCGATGAGTACCCAGAGCAGGGGAGCATTATAAAGTGGAGCACTATTATGATCGGAGCACTGTTATGAGAGGACAATTGTGTGCAAGGAAGAACCATTATGGAGCAACTGTGAGCAGTGGGAGCACTGTCACTAACAGGATTGGACGTTTTAGCGTGGAACCCCTAAGCCAAACTTTGTTCTTTGTTTATTTTCCTCCAAGTTAAAGCCTGAGACTAGACTAGACTCAGAAATCTCATGCCCCTTTTTGAGCAGCATAGACCTACCTGCTAACCTGTTTGATGGTCCTTTGCATTCCCTGTGGTCCAAGGAGTAGGTGCAAGAATACTACCCTTGAGAAAACAAAAGAAAGACAAAGGGAGAGCTTAATTTAGGAAAACACGGGTGATCTGGTGATGGGAGAACAGTAGTACTAAAATAGAATAGAATACTCACTGCATTCTGCCTATCTTTTGAGTGTGCTGGCAGTGACATCGCACCGCGTAGAGGAAAAGAAAATTATCACTTCGCCAATCAAGAATAGGAAGACAAAGTCCTCCTCCCCTTATATAATATTCTACTATTCTGGTAGGCACTTGTATAGCGCGTAGTTACCAGAAGGCATCCCAGCAGAGATCAACGCATAGTGAGCCGGACCGCGAGTACTAAGGAGGGCAGCAGTCAAAAAGCCAGAATTTTAAAAGGTTACAAAAAGGATGTTCCATTGTAGTTGACCATTGACCGTAGGGGTAGCAGTAGGGAGTTCCAGAGTTTAGCAGCATTAAGTCTGAAAGACTGGCCGCCACTTCTGACCTTTTTGATGGGGGTATCCTAGCCAGGCAGGCATCAGTTGAATGAAGATTTCCTCCAGGAGCATAGGGAACAATCACCGGTCGGGAGATCTCAGGGCCTTTGTTGTGGAAAGTCCTATGGGCTATAGGAAGGGCTTTAAAGGGCTTTAAACGTAATCCTCTGAACCACTGGGAGCCAGTGAAGAGAAGATAAAGTTTACCAGGAGGACTCATGCCTGGGGACGTTTTAGAGAATTCTTACAGAGGAGTTCTGCACAACCTTTAGTTTCCCAATTTCTGCCTTTGGGGCTCCTAGGTAAAGTGAATTACTATAGTCCAGACAAAAAAAGAATAAGGGCCTCATTTGGACCTCTGCACCGCCGTGCTGAAGACCACCAGTGCAGGCAGTTTTCCGCACAGCGTATTATGACTGCTGGCAGCCGCCGCCCTTTTCTGGACAGAGAGCCGCCAGTAGCCATACTGGAGGTGTTCTGATGACGGGGTGCTGGCGGCAGAGCAGCTCCCATGGATCTCGTTCCCTCCCGGAGGATCACCGGGCCAGGTAAGGTGATCGTCCGTTAGGGGAGGGAGGTAGGGGGTGTTGTGTGTTGTGTGCGTGCATGGGGGTGTGCATGTGAGTGTGTAGAGGGGGTGTGTGAGTGCGTGTATACATGCGGGGTGTGGTGTGTGCATGGCAAATGTGTGCGCATATGTCTGTGTGTATGTCAGTGTGTATGTGTGCGTGTATGTGTACATGTATGTCAGCGTGTTTGTGTAGTAGGTGTGTGAGTGTGCATGTAGAGGGTGGGGGGTGTATGTCAATGTTGGGGGGGTTGGGGAGAGAGGTCTTGTCACATGGATTTTGTGGCGGTACAGAACCCCGCGAAATCTTTGGTGGTATGCGGGGTCCTGATACCGCCAGCGGTTTAGTGATGACCGCCGGGCTGAAGACCAAAGTCTCCAGCCCAGCAGTCATTACCACCCTGGCGGTCGGAGTGGAGAAGTGGCGGTTTGGCATAGCGGTCACCGCCATGCTTGTAATTTCATTTTTTTTACCGCCGGCCTGTTGGCGGTATTACTGCCACTTCTCCACAGACTGCCAGGTTTGTAATGAGAGCCTAAGTGCCTGAACTATTATTGTTTTAGGTGAAGGGGCAGAAAGTGCAGAATTTCCTGAGCATTGTGAGAATGCCATGACAGGTTGCTGCTAGCTTTATGGCCTGAGTAACCATAGTTAGAGAATTATCCAACCAGATCCACAGGCTTTTTATAGCTTTTGTGGTGGTGAAGAGTGTCCCAAGCATCTTGGCCAACTGAAACTCATGTAAGGATTCAAGGAGTTGCAGAGAATCATGAGCTCAGTTTATATACCATTTAGTTTCAGGGATAAGTTATTCATCTAGTTAGCTACCTTCTCTATCCCGGAGCCAAGAGAGCTGGTATGATATTATGGCTATCCCAAAAGGGAGGATATCTGCCAAAGGAAGCATGTACAGAGTGAAAAGGGTGTGGCTTAGAGAACACCCCTGTGGTACTCCACAGTCTAATGGTAGAGTTTCTGAGCAGTAGCCTTCCTCAATTACCTGGATGGTCCTGTCTTTGAGGAACGATTGAAGGCAGAAGAGGGTGCTTCCTGAGATTCCTTTGCAGTGAATTCTGTCAACGAGAATATCATGATTGACTATCAAATGCTGCACTGTTCTGGAACTTTGCCATACTGCTTTATTTTTTGTTTAGTTTTGACATTCAAGACATCTGTAACCCATCTGATACTAAACCCATCAATAAAAAGGCAAAATTCACCAAACAAGGAAGCCTCCAAATCCATATTTCTGCCCATCCCTCCCACAGGTGGTGCCAAAAGTGGGATTGGAGGAAATGGAGGCTCCGATGTCCAAACTGGTGAAGGTCCACCAGTGGTTGGAAAAGGTTATGGAACTATCTGCTACAGAGGAGGATTCGAAAATAGCTATGACAAGTCAGGCGGAGAGACAGATAAGATGACTGAGTCGCAAGAGGAAGCGATAAGGAGATTGACTGATGTGTTGGGCCAACATCGAGGCCACAGTGCTCCTCCCTCAGTCATATGACAAAACTATGTAGAGGGGGAAGAACTCAATTTTGTTTTCAATAATTTCAACGGCTTGGTCGAGGAGGCCTCTTGGCCTACAGATAGATGGGGCAAATATGTTGGTCCCCCCCCTCACGGGAGATCTACAAACCACCTGTCAGTCCGCTAATCTTCAAGAAACTACCCCAAACTTGTACATTGAAAAAAGCAACCTGGAGAGACTGTGGGTAGACAGCACAACTTACAGGTTTAGGTTGCAACAGATTAAAGAGGGCATCCATGAACCTCCCCTGCTTAACCAGGTTAGGGATATGACAGACAGATGACTTGAGTCGGAGATGGTCACCAAAGAGGAGATAATGGAGATTTATCTAAACAGTTCTTGAACTCTTTACACCCTCCAATACAAAAGTGGGTTATGACAACATAGTAATGTCACCCTCGAGACAGTGGTGGAAATCACTAGTGCCAATGGCCGAGCTCAGGACACCACCAAAGGGAGGGAATAAAAGTGGCTGGAGGGGCAGAAATCCTGGTCCAATGAGGCCTAGTAGACCCCAAAGCCCCCAAGACCAGAAGCAGTTTCTATGGAGCTAGTGGAGCTAGTTCAAGACCACAACAACCCGGTCCCCAATGCTTTAATTGAGAGGGAATGGGACGTACTGCCCGATTGTGTCCCTAAAAGAAGTATCCCATGGACATTGGGGTCATGCAATCTCCTATTATACTTCTACGGGAGCCAAACCATTGTATTGCTGTACAATTAAAGTGAATGGGGATCCAGTTGCGGCTCTCTCGGCACTCGCTGTCATCAGTGTCATTAGGCCTCAGGTCATCCCACAAGGGGCTCCTGTACCAACTGGTTTAGTGAACTTCCAATGTGTCCATGGAGACAAAATGAAAAATCCCCTCACTATGATTAACCTGAAACATGAGAAAGGCCCAATTGTGCTTTTACAAATAGGGCTGATACCCCCTCTCCCCAAGCCTCTCATCGCGAGGACCCATTTTCCCAACTCAGAATCCCTGGAACAGGAAACTTGGAAGGAGGGTGAATTATGGTGTACCAATGCTCCCTTTTCCCAGGCGGAAGACACTGAATGGCTCATCCCCAAGTAGAGAAAAAGTAGCAAACAGCGGAGGGCAGAAAAAAAGGTATCAACAGTAATGTCCATCTATTGGGTAGATTATGTATTGGTATCTGACATAATTTTTTGAGCTTCCCAGAGAGAGGAAACCCAGTTCAGAGAAGCATGGAATACGGCTAAGGAGGATGTGGATACTCAAGGGGTAGGTCCTCAAATTATCACACACTAGGGGTTGATATATCAGAAAGGGGTGACAACACATCCCAAGCAGTTACTCATACCCACTCCCTTTAGGGACAAAGTCTTATTCTGGGCACAAGCCATCTTTGGGGGGTAACTTTGGGCATAACAAACAGAGAAGGAAATACTGGAAAGGTTTTATTGGCCTGGTATTTATAGTCATAGCAAGAAATACTGTAAGGAATGCCCAGTCTGCCAACTGCATAGTAGTTCTCTACCTCAAAAGGCCCCCTTGAGTTCCATGCCCATAACTGATGAACTGTTTTGTAGTGAATCCTAGTTTGTTTTAATGGGAAACAGGAGTCAGCTTAGCCTTTGGATTACAGACTCGTGCCCCCATCACCTAGTGACTTTTACCCTACTTAGCATGCTCTGTCTTAGCGCATTTATTTAATTACATTTTTTAAGATGTGTGCCTTGTTTTTAGTTAGGCCCATGTTTTAGTTTTGCTTTATCAGTGCCACTGCGCTAAGGCATCAAAATCGAGCGACAAAGATAAACAAACTGTAGGTGTTCACATTAGGTACTTTCCCTCTTCATGCCTTTGAGGGAATTGTTTATATAAATTACCGTCCCAAGCATGTCTTGTTATCTAGTGTTTGGGAACAGACCTACGTGAGGGGTCCATGCAGATCTGTATAAATACTCTTCACCTAAACAGATAGTCAGAGGGATTCTGACCAGATGCCATCGCTGATATTGATGCTGCACGACAACTTGACGCTGACCCAGTGTTCGTGTCCCTACGGAGTCTGAGCTAGAGACCTCATTCCAAGGTAACGAGGGTGGGGGGGCTCATCTCATGGAAATAGCTTTGGCAGATTAGGTTTAACGCACTTAGCTCTCTTTTAGGTTAGAGATTTGATACATCATATTAAGGTATCAGGAAAGGTCTCATACTTTATGTCATTTCATTTCATTGCAGATGGTGGGGGTCTTTATATTAATGAGTCTTGTCTTTACCATTCTGTTGTTTCTTGCATTATTCATTATCCTAATCATTGCAGCCCATGCAACTTATCGCACATTGCAGTTTTGTTAATTAAACTCTATTGAAACCTTACTGCATCTTCTTTATTGTCTGTGTTTGAGATATGTTGTTCACGTGAGAAAGGGGTACTCTTCGCATGTCACACTCTTGAGTCCATGCGTAAAGGCTGCCACAAATCACCTTTTACTGTTTGGCTTTTTGGTGAGGTGCTGCTTGTTAGCCGGGAGGGTTGACACAACAGTTGCGATTTGTTGTAGGATTGGCATAGTCGCCTACAAACATAAGTACTGTCATCCTTAAAACAGCAATCTTGCCTAGAGCAAGAGTCAAACTACGACATGGTTCAACCAACGATGATGTTTAGGCACTAACTTACGGATACCCCGACTATCAATGTCTCACATACAGCAGTTACCCTAAGTACCATTGTACAGAGACGTCCATTGTCTTCTGGAAGATCCTCCTCAGCTGAACAGGGAGCACCTAACTAGGCTGTAGGTTGTTCGAACTCGAACTTATAAAAGGACTTTTCTCCCCATTTAGTGTTTCATCTCTTTTACCCATTTTACAACATGGCTAATGCCATAGACATTCCTGAGAATGCTAGACAAGCACTAACTCTACACCTAGTAGCGCATGGCCTCACAGATGAGGGTGGAGATGTCACATTCATAGTAGAAGCTAGTGAAGCCTAACAAACAGAAGCATTATTCTTGGGTCACCTTTCCTGAGGAAGATCAAAGATCATATACATTCCAGAATTGCAAGCGTACCTCAATGGTACCGAGCATACCAATATCTTGAGATTTCGATTACTTATCAAGAACATCAAAACTGATTTATTGGTGCCCTACCACATGCAATACAACCCGTGAGACTAGGTCCCTTAGGTAATGAAGGACCAACGTGGCCTATTTTTGCCACATACACACCTCACACAGGTATACAAACTATGCAGGCAGCAGACCTGCAAAACTTATACATTGAGCTAGTAACACTTTACAGATGACTTGTTCAGTTCGTAATGTGAACTTTGAACACTACACCAGTGCATCCAGCACCACCAGCACCTGCTGGATATCAATTGGCTACTGGGATTAATCCAGATACAACACATACTATCATGGGTAAAGTACCCACAGAATGAGAGAAAATATCGTTCCGGATAGCCAAGAAAACAAATCAGCTGGAAGCTGTGTTTCCCCATACAGGACCACAGGAGAAACAGAATTCTCACAATGTGCTTGCCCTTCAGGATGGTTCCCTCAGTGGATGACTATGCCACATGGTGCACAGTCTTTGCTGCAATTTATACTACCACACACGGTACCCCGACACTTGCCAATTTACCGGAAGTGTTAAAACAAATACAGAATGAGCACGGGCTGCACCAGCCCTAGATTTGGGGATGAAATTAATGCATAATTTTGACGCATTCTCCTCAATAATACTTAGTAATATCAAAGGAGAAGCGGTAGCACTGGCTATACTCTAGCACCTCAGAGAGATTCCACATTTGGACCAGGAGAAAGAGCTAATGAACATTATTTCCGACACCTATACCAGTATAGGACGGGATAGTTTGTGAGCCAAGAGGAAGAAGCTTGAATTACAGAGTACTAACCCTAAGAAAGGTACTAAACAAGCACAGGCGGGTTCTAAGACGTGCTGGGATAAACAAAAACAATTTAAAGATAGATGAAATCAGAGAGCAGATTCTTCACATCCAGAGAACTCAGATAGGAGATACACTCTCGGAAACAGAGAAAATATAAAAGCTCCTGAAAGATATACTGATTCACGTCCCTCTCGTTCCCTTCAGGATGCACCAGATAGATGTAGCAAGAGAGGGGGCCGTCCTGAATGACATCCTAAATACGGGAAACAGAAGAAAGACTCACCAGTCTTCAGACAAAATAAGATAAGTCCCCACAACAAAAGCCACAGTTAAAAAAGAAAAAGGTGGCAGCACTGTCAAATAAAAAATGCCAGTACACCTGAGAACATTGCTGAAGAACATGACATGGCCAGTGACACTGTTAGACAGTGCAGCAGAGGTCACGATATGTGGCCAGAGTCTGAAAGATCATCTGGATGCAACAGCAACTAGCGATTTCATTGCAGCTGAGACTGCAGACGGACGCATACTCCCACCCAACAGAGTTTATGGTTTAAATATCCAAATTGAGGGAGATGTAGAGTGCCCTATTGGTTTGATATTTTGGGATGGACATAGTTGTGATATCCTGGTGGCCAAAAGTGACTGGCCACCCGAGCACGTCCGCAAGTTCCCACATGAGGTAAATGTCATTTTGCCTTCTTTCTCTAATCTTGTTGCGGAGGCGGTAAAACAAGCCTACGCTGTCAATTGGGCTTTGGCGCAGACACCTGTATTGTACCACAATCATGTAAGTTGAGACAAGTATTCTCCTTGCCATGTAGTACCTATCAAATCTACACCCCAACCTGAGCCACAATATCCTTTTAAACATGAAGCAAAAGCTCCAGTGAGGGAGATCCTCACTCAGCTTGAGTACCAGAGAGTAATTGAGCCCTGTGTCTCTGCAATGAATAACTTGTTATTCTCAGTTGCAAAACCCAACCATTCTTGTAGAATAGTCTTAGATTACAGACACTTAAACAGTCATACACATACATACGCTATAAAAACTTCGCATAGCACAGCACTAATGAACCATATAGTGTGTAAAAACTAAAAAACAAAGTTGGATATTTCCAACGGGATTTTCTGCCAGAATTTAGCACATGAAAGTCGGGATCTGAGTGCATTCTCATTTGGCTCACAGAAACGCTTCTGCTGTTCTCAGCCCGAGTAACATCAATATTGCATGATATTGATCCCGAGGCATTGTCTTATGTGGAAGATATTTATCTCAAGGATGACGACCTCAACACTCATCTTGTCAGGGCCAATCGGATCGTTTTAGGATTTGCAGCCCTCAGCTACAAATGTATTTTAGAAAAACTAAAATAGCCTTTCTCAGCGTATTGTTGCTGGGATACGAGCTATCAAACGAGGGGAAGAGCTTGGCTCCGCACTATCTGGTAAAATGTGCTCAACTCCATCCACCTAACACTCTCAAGAAACTAGTCTTTACTTGGTTTCTTTAATTTTGGGAGAACTTACATTCCTGACTATGCACAACGTATCAAGCCTCTCTATGACTTAATACACCCTGATTTTTCTAGCAGATACTGGACAGTTGAACACACACACATCCTTAGGGAATTGCAGCAGGACATGCTAAAAGCAAAATACTTGCACACATGTGACAACAAAACAAATTTGACCAACAGAATAATTGATGGTGCCATTGGGTTCACTTATGTCACCTTCAACAAAGACGATACAGTGCCCATAGCATATAAATCACATTTATTCTCCAATGCAGAACAACATTTTGCACCTACAGAATTTTTTTTAACTGCAGTTCAGATGGCTGTCACAAAGGAGAGGCCATTTGACCAAGGGAAACGCATCATTGTCGTTACTCCTGTACCTGCCTTGAAGGCTGTCACCAAAGCAAGCATTCCAAATGCTAAAGCATTACATCTACGCTGGATTCAGAGGGCAACCTCCCTGATTGCCACTGATGTTGATTACATCTTTGATCCAAAACTTCTGACACAAGAATTTCTCCAATACGAACAGGAGTACCCCACTCCTCTAGATATTTTGCCACTTGACAGATACCATACTGTCATTTACACTGATGGTTCAGAACAACCAGCTGTAGGTACCAAACATCAATACTCAGCCGCTTGCGCAGCTGTGAGTGGAGTGATGAAGGATGGACTCTTCCACCCTCACAATACCTAAACACAGACCTTAGGGGACTGCACAGCTCAGCTGGCTGAACTCAAAGCCCTTATTTTAGCACTAGAACACCTATAGCCAGGATTGCTGACTTTAATTGTCTGCGACTCATATTACTGTGTCCAGTCTTACAATGATTATCTTAATCATTGGCGATTGAACGGGTTTAGAGATTCCAAAGGGAACACCAGAAAACACAGAATTCCGTGGGGGATGGTGGCTGATCTAAAGGATAAGCTACCTTGTGTCCATGTAGTACATACATTGGGCCAGCAACGTGTAGGAGTGCAGTTTATCGGCAACACTTTAGCTGATGAAGCAGCCAAATATGCAGTAGCTACAGCTTCTGTGGCTGCAGTGACTTGTTCTCAGGTGAGATTGGATAATTACATTTTGACAACCGTGAAAGCTTCGGCTGAAAGCAAGTGCCTTCCAAGAGCAAAATACTCTTACAGCATCAGTGCACAGAATGTTGCCTACGCAACAATTCCTGGGATTGGAAATCGAGCGATCCCCAACCAAGACCAGAGATTAGATCTAATGAAAGCGACGCATGAGGGTGTCGCTTCTGATCATGCTGGTATTTCAGCCACAGTAACATTCTCACAGACGTGCTTCTGCTTGGCAGGTCTATACAAACTGACAAAAAAGTACGTCCTTTGTTGTGACATTTGCCAGCAAATTAAGGGCTCAAACATCAAACGCCCACCACGGACATCCCTCTTAGTGTCCACCAGGCCACTACAATGTGTATACCTGGACCATTGCGGTCCACTCCAACCTGATGGTGCATACAAATACATCTTAGTCGCTGTAGATTCTTGTCCTAGATTCCTGTGGGTGTGGCCTCAGCGGTCCGCTGACGCTCGAACTGTAATAACCGACTTGCTGATCTTCATCACTACATATGCGGTTGCAGCATTCAATTTGGACCAAGGCATTCAGGGACACCATGGGGATGATGGGTGTTGAACTCCATTGCTCCTCACCATACCATCCCGAGGGAAATTCAGTTGTGGCGTGGCAGAACCGTGATCTAAAGCAGTCCTGAACAGCTAGAGTATTAGGTTCTGGCTGTAGTTGCCTCCATCACCTATACAGTCCAGAGAGCACTGAATAATCTGCAAAGACGGTCCTTGGATGGACGCACTCCCTATGAGGTTCTCTTTGGGATACCTGTGTATTTCCCAGATCTTGATGGCCCTGGTTTGGTGGCAGCAGACACACCTTTTGACATAAATGAATGTCTCACTGTTTTACAGGAGCTTCAGCAATTTTGTGATGATAAATCATCCGCCAGTGCTGCCATTTTAGGAATAAGGGATTTACCAACAACTTCTACTGGCTGGATTTCTAATGTCAGGGATATGGTTCGTGAGAAGATCGCTGTGAAGAAGGAATTCGGTCCATCATACAGAGCACTGGTCCCAGTCCTGGGAATATAAGGTACCAGATGTGTTATCCTACCACCGCTGCCTAATTCCAAAGGAAACAGATTAATTTCCATTGACGATGTCAAACTACACCATGTGGCTGATCCTGCACAGTAGACCCAGTGGTTCCCTGGGTAGTTCCCGGTCCCCTCTTACTACCCAACACAACATACCTCTTCAAAGTAGGATTAACAACACTACTTCAGACTAC
Organism: Pleurodeles waltl; assembly: GCF_031143425.1. NCBI lineage: Eukaryota > Metazoa > Chordata > Amphibia > Caudata > Salamandridae > Pleurodeles > Pleurodeles waltl. The sequence goes on from NC_090440.1 coordinate 1,767,832,559, forward strand.
ACAACAATATCCAACGATGCTACAAATACCTCCTCAGTCTTGGGTAGGGCAGAAAATGAGCTCTTCCTGAATCCATTTACCACTTCAATGACCGCACCTGTCCAAGATTTGGCTGTTTTTTACACCAACACTACACAGACTGAAACACTGTCTACTGTGAGCTTCCACGCGAAGTGGATCCATCCACCGGTAATGCACCTGCTCCAGCATTTGCAGAGACTGCTTCTGGTTATTTCATCAACATTGATGACTATTCTTCAGACTCATCCACTCCAGTGATTGAAAATGTTTCAAAGAAACGTAAGCTGTATCCATGGCTAAAAAATAACTATTTAATTCACACATGAAACTATTTATGCTTCTGCTTGACATTTTTTGCATCTTTCCCATGGATTGTTTTTTTTACTGTTATCTTTTTGCTAATAAATGATAATTTATTTCCTCTGTTGCGTCTGTGGATGATGTCTTAACTCCATATCTTTCCTCACATAAGGTCAGAAGAGACCTGTCCCTTGGGAACATTTCGGCTGTACCAAATGCTGATGGGATTGTGTGGGACAATGCTCCATTTGATACATACGGGCCTACTGAGGTCATTCAAATTCCATATGTTTTAAAAATTTCGATGACTGATGTAATTGCACCTGGTGTTGCATCTGATGATTGGAATGTCCAGACAGTTGATTCTATGTTAAAAGAAATGAAGGACTATTCAGTATTTGAAAGTAATGATGTATATAGACATACAATGAATTATGGGAAAATGTTCTGTTATAATAATTGGGGACAATACTACCCACACCGTGCCACTAGACACAGACCAGTACTTAACTACACACAGTGGGAACACTGCTCAACACCACCTGTGGGGAGCCCAAAACGTTATTCAGATAAATTTACTTATTTTTCTGGGCATGACACAAAACAACCAGAGTCATGCTCTTTCAAATTACCGCCTTCAAAAATTAATTTTGCTAACTGATACAAAGCTGATTTATTCAGATTTCTTTGTTCCTGTCTTACACTTGAAGGTTACGAATACTGGAGGAACATTTGATTTAAAGAGTTTTATGGGGAACACACGATTGGCATATATAGGGTAGGGAAACTTTATTTAGAGCATGCCTGGTTCCTGTGCAAATTATCTTTTTTAAATGACACCATTCAACAGACATCCTGTCTGAGGTTAGCAATAATAAAAGAAATGAACACGCCCAGTATCCCCACACCGGCAAAGTTTAATAATTGGCAATCCTTCCGGAATGTCACAGAGGAAGAGCTAGATGTAAAGGTTCTGGCTGGTATCTTTAATTCTTCACTTTCCAGTCCCGGCAGGTGGTTCATTTGGCCAATAGACACCAATGGACGTCAGGCACATTTTTTGAATTCCTCAGGGGGTTTCAAGATTAGCCGGACAGACCCTTGCTTCGTCTCAGGTCAACACACGGGTATAGTTACAACATACAGTGTGGGTAAACTGTGCCAGCTGTGGGTACAGTCTAACACGTTAGCCGCAGTTAAAGAACATCTTAACACTCTTTCTGAGGATATAAACTTGCAGGACTTTTTGCTAGGTCCTAGGAAACCACGCTCTAAAAGATTCATCTATGCTATGTATAATGATATCTGGAAGCTTTTTCAGGTAGAAGCTGCGGCTTCTTTAAGGCAAATAGATAGGGAAAACTTAGAAAAGGCTTTAGCTGTTGTCAATAAATGCATGAACACTCTGCCCAACAGGATTTATTCCCTGACAAATATGGTATTGTCTGCAATAGATATCACTCAGACAGACATGTCCCTTTTATATCATGGGCAAAGTCAGTTGCGTCCCATCATGCAGTTAGGTTGAGCGTTACAGACTTTAAAAAATGGCAGAGTTCCATGGAAGTACATTAACGGTAGTGAATTGCTCACCACCTTTAAACAGAAGTGAGTTTCACCATGCTTCACATAGAGAAGTGAGAAATGTTGCCTTTCACAGTTGCAGATAGTCCTTCAAAACTATGGCTCCTACTTGGCATCATTAACCTGCCCATTTCCACTTTTCACTTTTTGAAATGCCTGAAACATCTTAGCGTGGGCAGGTATGAGCGACTAGGTGATAGCTATATTAAAGAAGAGTGGGTGTTGCCCTTTGAATACAAATGTCTGAACAACGAAACAGAGGTCTTTCTCAGCGGAGGTGAATGCAAGACTACTGTTAGTCATTCAATGATCTGGAAGCAGGTGTCCCTTCACGACCTTTGCAATGGAGTGGTCACAAACTTGGCCTGTTTTCTGAAGGGTACTCCCATCCCTTTGATTCGACCAGCGTTTCATGTACTTTCAAATGGAAGTTCTGTGGTGCTGAGCGAGTACGCTGTTGCTGTATGTGACCAGGAATTGCCTACGCAATTTCTGTCTCTAAGGTCGTTATATGTTGTGGACAAGTTTTATTCCCCCAACACAAGAGATAAAAGTATTAGAAATGTGGCCTCACATTGATACTAATAATGTAATGTATGGCAAGCTGAGAAGACTAAGGGCGCTACTGTTTAAAAACAAGTTGCGCTGACATCAGCTAGAGAGACGTATGCTCTCCAGATTGTGAGATCATCAGTATTTAATGCCTATTAAATACCAACTTCCCCAAGCACTTTGGAGAGCTGGTATCCAGAATTTTCAATGCCTTGAGCAGTACTGGGACTGTCCATTTCTTTAAGGCTGTTGGGTCTGGATTTGTGTCATCTTCCAGACTGTCTTCGGAGTCATTCCTTCGGCCATCCATTCACTCTTTTCAAGTGTGTTTGGCGGCTTTCCTATAATTTTGGCATTGATTGGCGGAATACTGCTGCTATTTATTCTGATTTGCAGTGGTTGTGTCTTTCCAGCCACGCAAAGCAATGGAGCCACTGCCACCAGCTCAACTGTGCTGTGAACGTATGGTTCAGGTCTTTAATGCTTCAATGCTGGAAGAATTGGGGCGTGATTTGTCATTGTCATTCCGACCACTCCTATGGTGTGTGCAACCAGTCTTTCGCCTAGTATGGTGCCTCTTCAAACACTTGCCTATAGTGTGTCTTGCTGTTACGCCAGTGCCTCCTGTGGACCAAGCACTGCTGATGTCCCTGATGAGGGTTCATTCACAGTCGTGCCCCTAGAGACTAGGGCTGATTTGCGAGGCCACTTATGAGCCACCCTTGGTGAACGATCAGCTCTTTTTGGTGCTGTGGAGAGTGCTACTCCTGCAGGTGGACCTGCACAAGAGACTACTATGCTCTATTGCTCTGTGGATTTGTCTGCCTATCCTGTGATTGATCTAACATCTGATGATGTGGCCTCTTTCCTGAGGTCCTTTCCATTCAATGGCTTCGAAGATGTTCTTCAAGATCATGACTATTGTTAGAAAAATTGATAAATGGCTTGTAATACCAAATTCAATATTTGCATTTCTTGCCCTTACTTTGGCCTGCTATGCTTGTCATGGTCGTCATTATGGCCCTCATTATGACCTTGGCGGTGAGTGATAAAGTGGTTGGTAATACTGCCAACAGGCTGGCGGTAACTTCTGCAAAATTATGACCATGGCGATGATAACTCCCATAGACATCCAATGTACCACACCAACCACCAGGGCGGAAACAACACTCACCACGGCGGTAACCAACAACAGCCAGGCAAAAGACAAAGTACCACCCACCATATTATGACACAGGAAACCTCTGCCTTTTCCGGGCTGGTACCAACGCCAACAAAAGTCTGGCGGAAACAGAGCTCAGAAGTGAAAGGACTCACCATTGGAGACACAGGGAAGAAACATGCCGCCATGGAACCCAAACTGCAATTTTTCCTGATGATCTTCTACGTTATTCTCCACCTGGAATACCAACGCCGACGATGACGACGGCGGTGAGTACAGCCTCCTAGCACACAAGGGAGGGTGTAAGGAAAATAAGAGTGACACACAGATGCAGGACACACACCCGACACACACACACACAACCAGCTGCACACGTAAACCAATGACACAGGACATATAACATAATAAAACATGGACCAGATTGCTGGAGCACAGACAATGTATTAGCATAGCAAAACCCACCACATGAACCAACTATATTTACAGATGTACATAAAGGGCCAATGCCCAGTCCAAAGTCATAAGGGCATACAAGGCCACAGGGCACAGTCCAAGGCCCAACCTGTATCCAGAGACATCCGTAGAGAACACTGCAGGGACATCATTTTGCAAGTGGGAAGGAACCTCAGGGGTATGGGGGGCACCTCAGCCGAATACAAGCACTTCACCACTGGTTCTGGAGGGGACAGCAAGTCCATTGCTCTGTCCTGGGGAGTGCAAGGCTTCAGTCTCTCAGGTGGGTGACTTGCCCACTGCTTCTGGAGGGGGCAACATGTCCATTGATTTGTCCTGGAGAGTGCAAAGCCACAGACTCTTGGGTGGGTGACTTGCCCACTTTTTCTGGAGGGGGCAACTCGCACAGCAGCCCCTAGAGTGTTTCCTACATGGCGTCCGTTGGCGGTGACGGCGGCACTGTGGTGGTGGATGGAGGAGCCTCATGGCCAGCCTCTGCACTGGTGGTGGGGGCCCTGTGACAGCTGGTGGTGATGGTGGTGGTGGCGGTGTCAGCCTGACAGCCTCCGCTGGCGTAAAGTGCTTTGTCTCCTCCTGTACATGGGGCGTGGATCCCTTACCCTTCCTGGCAGGGGTGGATGGGCTCTTCCCCTCTCTGCCTGGTGGTGTAGGCTCCTTCCCCTTCTTCACAGGTGGTGCAGGCTCCTTCCCCTTCTTTCCAGGTGGTGCAGGCTCCTTCTCCTTCTTTACAGGTGGTGCTGGCTCCTTCCCCTTCTTTACAGGTGGTGCAGGCCTCTTCCCCTCCTTCCCCTTCTGCGATGGAGGTGTGTTATCCTTACCACCAGGAGTAGGTGGTGCTACCACTGTCCCCATAGACTGTTTGGCTGAAGTGCTGGGCTGTGTTCTTGGTACATTGCCCATATGGGCAGGACAGGGGGAGGAGTAGGGAAGAGATCAAATTGGGAAAGGAAAAGCTTTTTAGGGACGGTGGGGCAGGAGTAGGGAGGAGTAATGGGGGTGGAGGATGAGGGAGCAGTTGTTGGAGGTGTATGTCTGCTGGACTTGGGTGCATGTGTATGGGCAGTATGCTGATGTGAGGTGGATGGCTGTTGGGTGTGTGAATGCTTGCACTTGTGTCCTTTGGGGGGTACAGACAGGGTGGGAGAGGACAGAGGGGATGCGTGCATTGTTGTTGTGGAGGTGTCTGCCAGTGAGGTGTGTGTTCTGCTTGATGTGGTGATGCTAGTAGTGGATGTTGACGTGGTGCATACAGTTTTGAGTGTGGATGTGACTGGGAGGGAGGTGGAGGAGGAGGTGGAGGGGGAGACAGTGGAGGCAGTGGATGTTGTTGTGCCTGCAACTGTATAGTGTTTGTGTGAGTGCCTGTGGGATGAAGTATGATGCTTGAGTTTGCCTGTGCCACTCTTTTGTTTTCTAAACAAATTTTTACTGTTTTCAAAGAATTTTGGCATCCACCATTTAGTACAGACACAACCAGACAGTTCAATGTTATACATTTGTCATATACATGCACATCTTCTGGGGGGGGAGCATGTGTGTTACCCTGTTATCGCTCAGTGGGGAGGAGAACATTCCAGTCTAGTCTATGACAGTGTTCCACGCCACAGGCCCCATATCTTTTCTTATTTCCGGAGACATCCTCTTGATTCATATACTTGTTTCTCTTGGATTGCACACCAGTCTACTCCTTGTCTCCATTTCTGCAGGGATGGGCCAGCGGGTGAGGTCCATGCCACGGCTATGTCTCTTTTGGCCACTGTTAGTCCGCGATCTCACCACCCCCTCCATAATCCAAAGTAATACCATACTGGCAGATAGTTGCAGCTCTGTCCCCAGTGTCTTGTTTAGGTCGCCTAGTACCCTTCCCCAATAAACCTGTAGGTCAGGCATGTTCCCTGTTGCACCGGGGGCAGCGGCTATTTGGCCATAGTCCAGCTCGTGAAAGCCTGACAGATGCCATATACACTTTATGTAGGTAATAAAATTGCACAGTGCATAGTTTTGCCGACATGCCTAAGGCTTTGGGGGCTTCTAGTGCTTCCGCCCATTCCGAGTCTTCCAAAGCCCTGGTCCAAGTCTCCCATCCAGCCCTTATCGAGGTCATGTCTTCTGGTGTATTATTGACCAGCATTTTGTAGAACAGTGAGACCCTTTTCCGTCCCATGTTCCCCATTAGTAGTTTGGCTTAGAGGGGGCTAAATTCCGGCAGCAGACTCTTGGAAAGTTGTGTTCCTATGGCATGTCTAAGTTGGAGATATCTAAAAAACTGTGTTCGGGATAGTTGGAATTCTGTCTGTAGTTCCTGAAAGGATTTTAGTGTTTCTTCCTTCCATACGTCGCCCACTAGTGAGATCCCCAATAGGTCCCATTCTGCAAATCCCTCCAGTGTGGCGATGGCACTTATCCACCTCCCTCTCCATAACGGAGTTTGCAGGGTAATTATAGCATTCCATTGGGTATGTCTCACTGCAGCCAGGAGGACTGCTTTACTTGTCTCGCCCATGCAGTGGAGGAGAGGTGCACTATGTACCGCATCTAGGATGCGCGGGAAGCCCAGAGTGCCCAGTTCCACTTGGTACGCTGGGTCTGACCTCCCTCCATTAAACCAGTCATGTATTATTAGGATCTGTGCCACCAAGTAGTACAGGTATGGGTTGGACACCCCCAAACCTCGCTCGTATGTTCCTCTCTTACAGTATTCGTTGCTACACGATGCATAGCTCCTCCCCAGAGGAATTGTGTTGTGGCTGTTTCTAGGGTCCGGAACCACGAACGAGGGATTGGGAAGGGAATGTTTTGAACAGCATATAGTAATCGGGAGGTGCACCATATAGCGCATCTAGGATGTGCGGGAAGCCCAGAGTGCCCAGTTCCACTTGGTACGCTGGGTCTGACCTCCCTCCATTAAACCAGTCATATATTATTAGGATCTGTGTCACCAAGTAGTACAGGTATAGGTTGGACGCCCCCAAACCTCGCTCGTATGTTCCCCTCTTACAGTATTGGTTGCTACACGATGCATAGCTCCTCCCCAGAGGAATTGTGTTGTGGCTGTTTCTAGGGTCCGGAACCACGAACGAGGGATTGGGGAGGGAATGTTTTGAACGGCATATAGTAATCTGGGTAGGATCATCATTTTATATAAGGTCGCCCGACCCATTACGTTCAGTGGTAGTGTCTGCCATCTTTGTAGGTCTGTTTAACTCATGTCAACAGTGAGTCCACATTCTTTGTCCAAGTCAGTTCCAGTAGGAGGGTCACCCAGACGCCCAGGTATTTAAAGCTCAGTCTGCGAAGGGGTATCGTGTCCTGCCAGTCAAAACAGTCTTGGGTGTTCACCAAGGGGACCAGAACTGACTTGGTGGGACTTATTTTCAGACCTGATGCCATTGCAAAACTCCTAAGGAGTTGGAGGCTGCATGGGCCGAACATGCTTGGGATATCCATATAAAGTAGCACGTCATCCGCATATAGGGCTATTCTATCTTCTGTAGCATGCCTCCATTTCCAGCCACAATATTCTGGGTCTGTCCGGAACATCTGAGCCAGAGGTTCTATGATTAGGGCAAAGAGGAGGGGGGACAGTGGACATCCCTGTCTCGTTCCCCTTCTGACTTCAAAGAGTGATGACAGGGTCCTGTTAACTTGCACTCGGGCCGAGGGATCTGCATATAGCGCTTGGGTCAGCCAGCAGAACCTTGGTCCTAGCCCCACCCTCCGAAGCACCATGAATAGGAAGTTCCAGTCTACTGAGTCAAAAGCCTTCTGGAAGTCAATAAAGTGCAGCGCTAGGTCTCGGGGTAGTTTGTGCCTCTCATCAAGGGCCACGTGAAGGCGACGGATACAATGACGGGTGCTGCGGGTTGTCATAAATCCGCATTGGTCTGCATGAATCAACTGTGGTAAAACTCTTTTGAGGCGCGTTGTGAGAATATTGGCCAGGATTTTGACCTCGCAGTTGATCAGTGAGATCGGCCTATAGTCTGCACAGTGCAGTGATGGAGGATTAGATTTGGGAATCACCACAATGGTGGGCTCGTCTAGCCCCTCCGGGAGGTGCCCCTCTTGTTCCACTTCTCTGAAAAGGGCCATTAGCTGGGGTATTAGCTCCTTCCTGTATTTCTTGTTGTTTTCTGATGGGAAGCCGTCAGGGCCTGGGGTCTTCCCAGCTCTCAGTCCTGTGATGGCATTATTGATCTTTACCTCTTTCAAAGGTTCATATAGAATCTGCATCTCCGAAGGAGGCAGTCGGGGCAGGGGGATGTTGTCTAGTAGTCTACAGCCGTGGGCTGGGTCGACTGATTCCGAGGCGTTATATAATGTTTTGTAATAGCGGGCAAAGGCCTCCGCTATGTCTTGGTGTTTCTCGACCCTGCCCTGTTCTCTGTCCCATATTTCGGAGATGATGGCCGAGGCTCTGTGGTGGGAGATCAGCCAGTGTAGTAATTTCCCTGTTTTGTCTCCCCATCCGTATACTCTTGCTGTGCTCGCTCTCCAGAGAGCTTTTGCTGCTTCTAGGGATAGATCCCTGATTTCCTCCCACACCAGGGATAACTGCCTTGCCCCCCTCTCGTTAGGGTCCCTCTCTTGTGCATGTTCTAGCTCTGCCGCTTGTTTCTCTAGTGATTCAATATTGTGAGTTTTTAAACCCTCTAGCTCTCTTATCAGGCCTCTAGCTGATCCTCTCAGTACAGCCTTGCCCGTGGCCCATAAGGTGCCAGGAGAGGACACTGATCTCTCATTAAGGCTAAAGTAGTCAAGTTGTGCCTTTTGTAGCTGTTCTACAAATTTTTGCCTGTGCCACTCTTGTGTGTTTGTCTTGTGTGCATGCTCGTCTGTATGTGTGCCTGGGATGGGTTGGGATTGAGGGGAATGGGACTGGGAAGTGGGACTTGGAGGGGAGACAGTGGAAACAGGGACAATGGCTGCCATCAGAGAGGAGGCTAGAGCATGAATGGATCTCTGTTGGGCCGCCAATCCACCATGAGTGCCCTCCAGGAAAACATTGTATTGCTGCATCTGGGATGCCAGCCCCTGGATGGCATTCATAATGGTTGACTGAGACAAAGGATACACTTGGTCAATGACTGCACCAACACCACTATTGGAATGCACATCACCATCACAAACAGGGACAGGCCTAAGCAATATGCATTGCACTACCAGTGATATGGCTAGTCACCAAGGCAAGATGAGGAGCACACACCGCCAGCTGCAGCACACCTGGGATCCACAATGCCCTGCCTGAAAGTGACTACTAACACGCTAGCTTTTCTGTATTTGAATGCAACCATTACCCTAGAGATGGCACCCACTAACACACAACCACCACCTGTATACCACCCCACAAGTCAAAATATGTAATGATACGCACGGTACTCACCCCCTTGTGGCTGCTGTGATTCCCTCAAGTGCCCATCCAGCTCAGGGTAGGCCACCACCAATATGCGAGCCATCAGGGGGGTCAGGGTCTGACGGGCACCCCTTCCTCGTTGGGAGGCCATCCCCAGCTGGGCCTCTGCAGTCTTCTGTGCCCAGCATCTCAGGTCCTCCCACCATTTCCGACAGTGGGTGCTCCATCTGCCATAGACCCCCAGGGTCTGCACGTCCTTGGAAATGGCACGCCATAATCCCTTCTTTTGATGGGCCCTGACCTGCAGAGGTAATACATACAGGAGAACTCCATTAAACTAACAGTCCAGCCTGTCACACACATGGCCCACCATACCCGATTCCATTACCATTGGCACACGCATTGGCCAGCTCACAACATGTACACCGCCAACAGAGAATCCCCCCACCCTTACACAATGCCTTCACACACATCTCCATGCATCCATGCCAGATGCATTGTGCCCAAAGTGTACTCACCTGTTGGTATGGAGGCCAATACAGCTGTCTGTACTGGGGTAGGACTCCATCCACCAGTCGCTCCAACTCCTCTGAACTGAAGGCTGGGGCCCTTCCCCCGGTCACACGGGCCATCTTAGGTTCTAGACACAGGTCACAGCAGCACATGCAGTGTAGGTCTTCTCCTGTTGCTGGTCAAGAAACAAGTGAAGATTGAGTTAGAAAATGGGCGTCACGTCCGCAGTGGTTTACACCGTCACCGCCGGCGTACATCCCCATTGGCCACTGTACTCCATAGGGCCCAATATTTTCCAATGAGGAATTGCACGGCCGTGCAAGACCACCTACCGCCACTACACCCAACGTTGGTGGAATTACCTCACTTCCACCTGTCCCTCCATACAGGACAGGTGGTCACCATTTCAGGGGGGGCGAAGGCCTATTGACAGTTACTGCATCACAAGCACGTACTTCGACATTTACACAGTCCAAATACATATGTGCACCATGTGGACTGCTGTTGTGGTTTAGTTGTTCAAATTGTGACAGCCTACTCACTCTTGTGTCCCTAAGATACCTACTGCTGTGGATGAATAGGAGGTAGAGACAAAACCCCGTGTACCGACCCCTGGTGGACTTAGCTACACGGTAGGACAGGCACAATATCCTCACCTGTAGACTGGAAAGGGCCACAATCTCAGAGCTGTGTGCCCAGTTGGAGCCTCACCTGATCTCAACTATCTGTCATCCAACTGGGATCCCCCCTCTTCTGCAAGTGCTATCAGTGCTCAATTTCCTGGTGACAGGTTCTTTCTAAGTGACAGTGGGCTTGGCAGCAGGAATGTCACAGCCAATGTTCTCAATCGTGCTGGCAAGAGTGTTTTCTGCCCTGGTAAAACACATGTGCAGCTACATAGCTTTCCCCCAGGTGGAAGATTTGGCCACTGTGAAGGCCGGATTCTCTGCAATGGGACATATCCCCAATCTTATAGGGGCAATTGATGGGACACATATTGCGATTGTCCCCCTGCCAGAATGAACAGGTTTACAGGAATCGTAAGAGTTTCCACTCCATTAATGTGCAGATGGTGTGCCTGGCAGACCAGTATATTTCCAACGTCAATGCTAAGGATCCTGGGTCGGTGCATGATGCCTTTGTCCTGAGGAATAGCAGAATCCCAAATGTGATGGCCCAACTACAGAGGCACAGAGTGTGGCTTATAGGTGAGCCTTGGTCCCCACCCAGTGTATGTTAGTGTAAGCCTCTGATGTTAACCTCATAGGAGTGTGTGTGTCTAAATGTTGTCCCTCAATACCTGCAGGTGACTCTGGCTACCCAAACCTATCGTGGCTGCTGACCCCTGTGAGGAATGCCAGGACATGGGCTGAAGAATGTTATAATGAGGCACACGGACGAACCAGGAGGATCATAAAGCGAACCTTCAGCCTCCTGAAGGCCAGGTTCAGGTGCCTTCATCTGACATGTGGATTCCTGTGCTACTGACCCGAGAAGGTCGCCAGATAGTTGTGGCATGCTGCATGTTGCATAACCTGGCCCTCAGACGCCATGTACCTTTTCTGCAGGAGGAGGAGACTGGAGATGCCCCTGTGGCTGCAGTAGACCCTGATGACAGTGAGCATGAAGGGGCTGAAGATGAGGATGAGGACATCAGAACCACAGTTATCCGTCAGGACTTCCAATGAAGTCAGTGCAACTTCACATTTCAATGACTACTGTTGTATTCTGGATGGCAGTGGCATGATGGCATTACCCACTTTATACCTCTATTTAATGTCACCTATGGATTCTCATTTTACAGATGTTAGTGCAATGACATCTGTGTAATGATGTGCTGACTACAGCCAGCTACAGGTCATTATTTCTATGCTCTCACACTGTACAGTTCATTTGCAACGGATATAGCTGTTTCCATTAATACACATGACACACAAGTATTTGAGGGTGTTTATTGTAGTGCTAAGAAATTGAGGGGAAAGTGCAATGGAAAGGGGTGATGATGGAGGAAAGTCCAGGGTATTGTTCCAGTCTGTTTGTAGCATAGGTGCAGTGTCCAAGCATCCATAGGAAGGGGAGCAAACGAAGTTCAAGGTGGACAAGGTGACAGTGTGGGACACAAAGAGGACAATCAGGAGAGTCTCATTTCCTGGCGGTGGTCTTGGCAATTGTCTCTGGCTTCTGTCTGAGTCACAGGGAACATTTGCGGGTGGTTCACCTTCTGCAGGGGAAGGGATGCTGGTGGCCTGTGAGTCATGTGGCAGGGTCTCCTGGCCGCTAGCAGCAGTGGAAGCGGAGGGCTGTTCAGTTGACTGGTTAGTGGAATGGGGACCGCTTGTGTGCTGTTGCCTCCCTCATGATGTTGGCCATGTCTTCCAGCACCCCTGCTATGGAGATCAGGGTGGTGTTGATGGCCTGCAAGTCCTCCCTGATCCCCTGATATTGTCCTTCCTACAACCGTCTGTTCTCCTGCACGTTGTCAAGGATCTGGCCCATCGTATCCTGGAAATGTTGGTAGGATCCCAGGATCTCTGAGAGTTCCTCCTGGAAAGTTGGGTCCCTGGTCCTGTCTTTCTCCTGGCGCACAGCAGTCCTCCCAGTTTCCCTGTTGGCTGTGCCCCTGTCCCCTGAATGATGTGCCCACTGCCATTGACCCCAGGTCCCTGATTGTCCTGGGGGTGAGGTGTGGCCTGGGGTCCCTGTACAGGTGGGCACACTGCTGATTGACGTGTCCTGGGGACATTGTTGTGTGTACGTTGGGTGGGTGCTGTAGTGTTGGACCCTGATGGCGGAGGCTCTGTGGTGGACTGTGATTGTGCTTGGGTGACCTGCTGTCCAGTGGCCCCTGAGGGGCCAGGTAAGTCCTCCAGTCTGGAGTTACTGTCATCACTGGGGGCATCTTCTGTTGGGGGACTGAATAGTGGTGGCACTGCCTCTCCACTGATGTTGGCTGGGGTACTTGTGGGGATGTAAATGATGTATAATGCTCATGTGTATGGCATATTGTACATCTGTGGCTTCCCCTCTATCTGTGGTGTTGCCCTGCCACCTTTTGCTTGTGTATGGTGATGTATTGTGGGAATGTTAGTTTCCCTATGCTGTGCATGCTTTAGTGATGGGTGTTCATGCAGGGCTGGGAGGGGTGTCCATGCATTGGTATGGCATGCATGGCTTGGCATTCTGGTTAGTCATTTGTGTAGGTGCAGTGTGTGGGATAGAGTGGCGTGATGGGAGTGAGGGTGAGGGTATACGATGGCATGAAGGTATGGGGGGTGATAAGCGTTAAATGTTGACTTACCAGTGTCCAGTCCAGCTACTCCAGCGAGTCCCTCAGGATGCAGTAGTGCCAAGACTTGCTCCTCCCATGCTGTGGGGAGGAGGTGTGAGTCCACCGCCAGTCCTCTGTATGGCGAGCTGGTGTCTTGCTGCTATAGAACGTACCTTTCCCTTAGGTCATTCCAACTCTTCCTGATGTCATCACTTATTCTTGGGTGCTGTCCCACGGCGTTCACCCTGTCCACGATTCTCAGCCATAGCTCCATCTTCCTTGCAATGGATATCTGCTGTACCTGTGCTCCAAACAGCTATGGCTCTACCCTGACAATTTCCTCCACCATGACCCTAAACTCCTCCTCAGTGAAACAGGGGGGCCCTTGTGGTGCCATGGGTGTTGTGTGGTGTGTATTGGTGAGAGTGTGTTGTGTAGTATGGTGGGGTGTATGATATGGAGTGCATGAGGGATGTATGGGTGTGAGTGGTGTGGGTGTCTAGTTGTCTCTGTGCTCTTCTTCTCAGTCTCCTGGTAGCAATTGGTTTTCGTAAGGGGTTGTGGGTATTGTGGGGGTGTGTCTTATAGTGGTGTGGGTGTGTGGGTGTGGTGTGTGTGTGGGTGTCAGGTGTGTGTTTTTCATATTGGCCAATGTAGTGTTGTTTTGTATGAGTGTGTCCATTCGGAGTGCGGCAGTATGTACTGCCAATGGTTTACCACTGTTGAATGTCCGCAGAGATTTATGGGTCATAATGTGATGGGGTTGTTTCGTTGGCATAATGGAATGGTTGATATGTCCGCCACTTTTGCACTGACCTTTGGTCTGGCGGATTTGTGTATGTGGTTGTATTCTTTCGGATTGGTGTGTGTGTCATAATATGGCGAACGGATATCCGCCACCGCGGCGGTATGTTGGCGGCTGTCAGTGTGGCGGTAAGCAGGATTTACCACCAATGTCATAAAAAGGGCCTATGTCACTTCATACGTATTTTAGCTATTTTAGGTTAACATGTTTTTAAATATGATTTTTACCTAGCTTTTATGCTTTTAGCTTTTAGTCCAGAGCACTTTTTAGCATTTGGGTTTATTCACCTTCAGTGGCTTCACGACTATGGTGCCATACTTGTTACGGCAATGGGGAGGGAGTAGTGAATCCTAGTTTGTTCTAATGGGAAACAGGAGTTAGCTTAGCCTTTGGCTTGTAGACTTGTGCCCCCGTCACCTAGTGACTTTTACCTTACTTAGCTTGCTCTGTTTTAGCGCATTTATTTAATTAAATCTTTTAAGATAGTTGCCTTGTTTTTAGATGGACCCATGTTTTAGTTTTGCTTTATCAGTGCCACCGCGCTAAGGCATCAATATCAAGCGACAAAGATATACTAACTGTAGGTGTTCATATTAGGTACTTTCCCTCATCACGCCTTCGAGGGAATTGTTTCTATAATTTACCGTCCCAAGCATGTCTTGTTATTTATTGTTTAGGAACAGACCTACGTCGGGGGTCCAAGCAGATCTGTATAAATACCCCTCACTTAAACAGATAGTCAGAGGGATTCCAACCAGATGCCATCGCTGCTATTGATGCTGCACGTCTCCTTGATGTCGACCCTGTCTTCGTGTCCCTACGGAGTCTGAACTAGAGACCTCATTCCAAGGTAACAAGGGTTGGGGGGCTCTTCTCATGGACATGGATTATGTATATCATATTAGGGTATTAGGACATATCTCATGTTTTATGTCATTTCATGTCATTGCAAGATGGTGGGGTCTTTGTATTAATGACTCTTGTCTTTACCATTCTGTTTCTTGCATTATTCATTATCGTAATCATTGCAGCCCAAGCAACTTATCACAGATTGCAGTTCTGTTCAATAAAATCTATTGAAACCTTATTGCATCTTCTTCATTGCCTGTGTTTGATTTAGACATGTTGTTCATGTGAGAAAGGAGTACTCTCTGTTTAACCACAATGCTCCTTGAGATGTCACACTCTTGAGTCCATGCATAAAGGTTGCCACAAATCACCTTTTACTGTTTGGGTTTTTGCTAAGGTGCTGCTTGTGAGCAGGGAGGGCTGGGACTGCAGTTGCAGTTTGTTGTAGAATTGGCATAGTTGCCTACATACATAAGTACTGTCATCGTTACACCAGCAGTCTTGCCTAGAGCAAGTGTCAGACTTCGACAGTTTTCACAAGTTTGTGTGGGATATCATTGGCCCATTGATAGCTTCCCGGAGTGGGTGTAGGTATGTGCCTGTAATAGTAGATTATGCCACACGCTAACCGGGGCTGTTCCCATCTGTCATTTGAACACCAACCATATCATTAGGGTAATGACTGAGCTCATAGGTGGTGGTTTTCTCAGGAAATACTTACCAAACAGGGGACCCCCCCTTTTAACTCAAAATAGATTAAACAGATCTGTGAACAACTGGGTGTAAAACAAATCAGTACAGCAGCATACCATCCCCAGACAATGGAATGGTAGAACAACAGAACGCCACCCTAAAATCAACATTAAAAAAATTACTTGACCTAGAAGTTTGAAATTGGGAGCAAATATTACCTCTGGCTTGATTTTCCATCAGATATCAGGAACAAAGCAGCACAGGGTTTTCTCCTTTCTGGCAATTATTTAGCTGAAAGCCTCACACATTATTCAATATGGCTAAAAAATCATGGGAACAGGAAAGAGATCGTTCTAAGCCATTACAGGAGTATGTGGCAGAATTAAAAACTCAACTAAGCCAGATAAGAGGAATAACCAGAATAAATTTAGAACAAAACCAGGAGGCCCAGAAAGTTCAGTATGAAAAAGTACCAAATTCCATGAATTTTCAGAAGGCTACTGAGTACTTTTGATGTTACCCTCCTCTGAATATAAAGTGTTATACCATTGGCAGGGACCCTTCACCATTCTAGAACAGGTTCCCCCATTGCATACATAGTGGAGGTGAATAAGGATAAAAAGGAATACCAAATCTATCATGTAAATATTTTAAGCAAACGGGAAGGTCCCTGTCCCGTTCTATTTGGAGTGGTCCTAGAACAATGCAACCACCCTCTAACCTGCCTTGACGTTAGATACCAAGCAGAAAAATGATTTGATAGAATACTTAAAACCTTATCCAGGGGTGTTCTCTACCTCCCCGGGAGAACACACATAATATCTCACTCAATCAACATCAAACAAGGAGATAAGGTATGAATAAAACCCTATAGAGTGCTAGAAGCCTACAAGAAAGCTACTGAATAAGAGGTACAACCCATGATGCAGGCGGGTGTTATTGAACACTCAGTAAGTGAGTGGAACGCTCCTATAGTCCTAGTTCCAAAACCTGATTCCTGGAGTCAATGAGATGATAGAAAGATTAGGAGACTTCCAGGACATCAGTACACTAGATCACTGTAAGGGTTATTGGCAGGCGCCTCTTAATTCCCAGGACAAAGAAAAAAAGCCTTCTCTACTACTCGTGGGTTGTATTAATTTACTGTCCCTTTTGGATTACATGTGGCCCCTTCCACCTCCCAGTGAAAGATGACTATATTGTTGAAACCACACAACCCCTACGCTGTGGTGTATATCAATGATATTGTCGTATAGAGTCCCTTAGGGAAGGCCCACCTACAACACTTATAAAATATTCTACATACACCGGACTCCACAGGCCAGGCCTCAGAGTAAACCCAGTAAAAAGCCAACTAGCAACAAGAAGGGTAAAATATTTTGGGTATTTGTTAGGAGAAGTTTGAATACAGCCCTAGAGAGAAAGAATTGCAGTCATTCGCAAGATACCTTTCAGGGGAAAAAAAAAGGTCTTCTCAAGATTAGTAGTTACTACAGAAGATGTATACCTTGTTTCTCACAGATCGCTACTTCCCTAACTTGCCAGAAGAATAAGGAAGATGAACTAGGCTTACGCTATCCTTCACAATTAATCTTAGATGCTTTTCTAGAGTTTCAAAATGCCCTCACGCCAGAGCCCATCCTTCCCAGCCCGGATTTCACCCAACCATTTATCCTACAGACAGACACCTCTGGGGTAAAACCCAGCACCAGAGGGGAAAGGAACAGGACAATGCTGACTTTGTGTCCTGATACCCAGTGGAATAATGTCTCCCAAGGAAAAAAGTAGGGGAGGAGATATGTGAGGGATCACCCTCTCCAATTGTCTCCTTAGCTGTAAAATGGGTCCACAGTTGTTCCTTTCCTCGCTCATTACTTTGTGGGCAACAGAATCTGAAAGAAAAACAAAACACACAATTAGAGTAAAGATGGTGGGCAATAACCCTACCTGGCTCGAATTTCATGGAGGATTTCTCTCGACAGCAGGCTCAGGAAGGGCCCTAATTGAGGAACAGGAGGCAGATGGAACAATAAAAGAAGGGCAAACTTCCTTGAGGAGGGGAGGAGCAGAAGACCCCAATGCAGAACCTGGAGAGGACAGTGCATGGGAAGACAGGAGCGGAGAGCAGGAGAATGCCCAGTCCAGTGCTGAAGACAAGGAGAAGAAGGATCCATGAGATAGTAGCGAGTTGGAGGAGATGCCCAAGATTTGGTTTGAGATGGAGTGTTGGATGCAGCTAGAAAAGTCGCAGCAGCCTGCCACAGCTCAGCAGAGCTGTGGCTCATGCAGTGAGTACCCAGGGCAGGGGACCAATATAAGAAAGGCAGCACTATTATGAGGGAAGCCCTGTTATGAGGGGATAATTGTGGGCAGGGCAGCGCCATTAGGGAAGCAAATGTGAGCGGTGGGAGCAATGTCACTGAGAGGATTGGAAGTGTTGGGATCTCTGTTGTTGGGAACGTTGGTAAGCAGTCATAGCGTCAAACCGCTAAAACAAACCCTGTTTTTAATGTTTGTTTTGTTCCCTCCGTGGTAGAACAGGCTTATAAAACCCATGCCCCTTTTTGATCCCTATAGACTTACCTATAGCTTCTAGCCTCTTTAATGGTCCTCGGCATTCCTTGTGGTCTAGGGAGTAGGTGCAAGTAAGCTACCCTTGAGAAAATAAAAGAAAGCCAAAGGGAGAGCCCAATTTAGGCAAACATGGGTGATCTAATGATGGGAGAACAATAATGCTAAAATAGAGTACAATACTCACTGCACTGTTTTTATCTTTGGAGGACGATGGCAGCAACTTCCCACCTCAAGAACCCTGTAGAAGATAAGAAGATTATAAGTTCGCCAGTCAAGACTAGGAAGACAATGCCCTCCTCTCCTTATATTCTGGAATTTTGCCATACTGAGAAAAAAAAGACAAAAAGGCACATTTCACCAGACAAGCAAGACTCCAAAGCCAGATTTTTTCTTGTCCCTCTCACAGTTCCATGATGTTCTCTCAAACAGAAGCCATCAACAAACATCACATAATCAGATTTAGAATGTGGAATATCTAGAATATAGGGTTTTGGCTTGGTGCATAGTTCAGTGACATCTAGACAGTCATGCTCAATTTCATCAACACAGTCAACAATTTTGTCATCAATAGGTAGGGGCAATAAGGTAGCAGAGTTAAGAGTGACACATCTCTTCAATGTTACGTGAGGTGCAGCCAATATCACTTGTTCAAAATTGGTTAGGCTGGCTTACCCTAGTCATGTGCCGTGTTTTGGTATGGGTTAACAACATTTCTAGTTGAGAATAAAAACATTCAAAGGGTAACCCATGACAATGCTTTCGCTCTGCTCAATGCTGTCACTGGCTGCCACAACCAACTTAAGACTGCCGGGCAACACTGATGCCACAGGATCAAGAGTGGCTGAAAAATATGAGACAGGTCTATTTCCATTTCCATGTAACTGAGTCAAACCTGAGAGAGCGCGTTCCTTCCTTTCAGAGCAGTACAAAGAACAACAATTGTAATCAGGCATTCCCAAAGCAGAGGCACAAAAGAGATTTTCTCTAAGCTCTGTGAAGTCATTTATGCAATTGTCATCCAATGGTACTGGATCAGACACATCCTTATGTGTCAGCCTCTGTAAAGGCTTGGCCAAAAGGTAAAGGTTTGGAATCCACTGGCGACAGTAGCCAACCATTCCCAAAAACATCCTGACTCCCATTTGAGTCTTTGTGGGATTTTTTTTCAGAAGTGCTGAGATTCTCTCTTGTGCACTTTCCTTCCACCTCTCTCAATGTGGTGTCCTAAGTACAAGACTTCTTTCTTACAGTATTGCAATTTAGTCGGGGAACTTTATATCCATTCTCAGCTAACTCAACAAAGGACAACCTATGCTCTCCTGCAAGCTTCTAGAGTATTTGATGCTACTAACAGATCATCTATATACCCAACTAGGACTGAGTGGTAGGGCATTTTAATGGACTCCAGATTATTTTTCTAGATCTAGTTAAAAATGGACAGGCTCTCAGTATACCCTTGTGCAACTCGGCACTATCCCAAAACACAACTGCCAAACCAAAATGCGATTAGAAACTGTCTCTCCTCATGGAACGGTATGGAGAAAAAAGCTTGGCACAGAGCAATCATGGGGAACCTCTCAGCTTCACATGGGATTTGAAACAAAATCATTGCTGTATTCAGTACCACAGGACAACAAGGAACAACTACCTCATTTACCTTTCTGAGATCCTGGACTATGCAGTACTGTTGGGCTTCCACAGTCCTATAATGAGAGAGGTACATGGACTTCCCATTATCTCCAACAAAATTCTTGTTCTATCATGGACTTGATCAGTAGGGTGATTCCTGCAATTGTTTCGGGACTCATGTTGTACTGTGGGATCCTTGGATTTACATATTTCGGTTCACAGTTATTTTGATAGGCTCAACACCTTTGATGAGTCCTATCTCCTTTCCTGAAAAGTCCCAGACATCAGGGGACATAGTATAGTTTAAATCTGTGGGAGTATCATTACGGGTCAACATAGGGAACAGTATGACACCTGGGGTTGGATTCACAATTTTAAATGCTACATCCTCATCATTTGTATGGATTTCTATATGTCTTGGGGTACAACAGATGGAGCAATTCAACTTACATGGCAAGTCACGTCCAAGCAAACTCACAGACCTCCAATCACACACCACAAATTGGTGCTCATCTTCAAAGGAACCTATCTCTGCAGGGACAGCTTCTATTGCAGGGTTGATCAACTGCTGATTTGCAACTCCTACAACTTGGATCTTCTTTCCTGATAGGCACAGGTGTGGTACATTTGCTGTTCTCACAGTAGAGCGAGTGGCACCTGTGTCAACTCAAAAGGGAAAAGTGATGACATTCACATCACCATCAACATATGGACCACATTGGTCCACCTCTAATGATGCATCAGGCACACATTCCTCTTCTCTTTTAGGACACAATAACTAGAAAATATCTGAAAACTCCTCATCACTTAAATCGATTTAAGGGAAACTGAGTTGCCATTTGGATGGTATTTATATTGGCGACTTGGTTTAATGTCTGTCAGGAAACATTTGACTGTTGTTGTGTCATCAGGGCTTGTCGAACTTGCATCTGTGGTCTCTCGGGTGAATTTTGAATTCGGGGTCTCTGCTCTCACTGCATTTGAACTTGATTATCTTCCTGCGTTTGCACAAATTCACTAATCTACATCTGATTGGTATTCACATGAAAGGGGCACTTCCCTTTTCAATTATCAAATTTGCCAGAGGT
This sequence comes from Pleurodeles waltl, assembly GCF_031143425.1. Classification (NCBI taxonomy): domain Eukaryota; kingdom Metazoa; phylum Chordata; class Amphibia; order Caudata; family Salamandridae; genus Pleurodeles; species Pleurodeles waltl. The sequence continues at coordinate 1,767,853,424 of NC_090440.1, forward strand.
GACATGACATGAATTAGTTTTCTTCAAAGTTATCACATTCACAACTACATTAGAATCTGAAGGAACACCTCATCCTCTGCCCTGCTGCTGAAAACTAATATTTCCTTGTATCATCTGAACTCCCTGTTGATACACTCCCTGCATTCCACCAGTATTCCCTGCAAACTGTATATTCTGATTTCTTAATGCAGCCTTCAAGTGTATCACCATTAACTTCTCCTTCACCTTTTTCTGCTTCAAATCCAATTTGTTACTGCAATACTTTGTGTATCGCAGGATCTCAGCAATCGGTTTGTTCTGCTAACAAATAAAAAGGCTGCTGAATCATGTTTTTCACCTCTGACTTCAATACTTGAACACATCAAAACACAAAATTACCCATATCTTTCACCTCTATGGTCTTAGTACTACTAAAATGATTGAAAGCCTGCAGAATCTCTCACATTAGGAATGTATTGAATCCTTAGACTCCTAAGTCACTCTGTCACTTCACAGCTAATCAATATTCCTAGGAGACACCTTTTCTTTCAAAGATGCAATCGCCTTCTGATACTTTTTCATTACCTATATAGATGGTGCATTTGTCAATGGATCTCTTGGAGGCTTCCTGTTAGGCCAATCAACAGTAATCTTGCATTCAGTCCACAAGTCACTCTGAACCACAATATCAAAGGATGTATTCAAATCTTCCCACAAACAATTGGAAAGTTTCACAAAACTTTCAGTCTGCTTATGCCATTCTGTAGGTTTCTCTCTCAATTTCAGGAAATCATTTGTGAATGACAAAATATCACTTCTACTCCAAGGTACATGAACATATCCTCCATCAGGAACTTCTCTCATGGGAAGCATCTTTACATCTTACTCACTTTAACCTGCTCCAATCGGAGGCAGATCTGTTCTCACTTTCTTCTGATCCCTCTTCTTTGACCATCGTCCTTCCAACTTGTTTAAAGCATCTCATTTTTTAATGTAACAAATTAATTCTCTAACATTCAATCTCATTCCTGGAGATCTCATCGTCATGATATCCTTGTCTTTGAATCCTAACTGATAACTCTTCTGTAAGGTTTTTTTTTTTTTTTAATTCAACATCATATCTCTGGGCTAACTCAGCTAGGCTTTCAAAAGCTTGTCCTGCACTTCTTGTAATGTCTTTACACTACACCGCAGTTCGTCCTCTCTGAAAGTGTCTAACTGTGTTAAGCCGTGGCCCATGAACTGCCCCGTGGCTTACCCCTCTTGTTTCCGTGTGGTCCTATGGAACGTTTCTGTAGCGCCCCGCTTTAAACCGCGGAACACTTCATGACCTGGGGGGGGGGCCATGTGGTGAGCCTGGAAAGGCTATTCTTGGTTTTGATGGGACATTAGCAAGGAGACATTTTTCTCCTTGGGGGCCACATTCTTCTTCCTTGTAGTTCTTCCTCCCAGAATCCCTCAGGAAGGGGTTTTATTGCACCTATCCATCATGGCAGTGTAACCATGTTTTCTCTATTACTTTTCCCTATCCAAAATGGTTGATTTTACTTCCTCTGCCATCACTTCCTGTTTTTGGGAATATAAGGGTTAGAATTTTCCTTTCTCCTTGCGTTGAAACACTCTCTGCTCCTACTGATTTGTCTATGCTCATTGCTGGTTTCTTCATTGACTCTTCATTCCTTGCTCCTGTCCATTGGTGGTTCTGATTCCTGTGTCCTGTCCTGATTGCTTTTTCGGCTTTCAGTGTTGCTGTTTTTTGAGTTTTGATCTTGCCAAGAATTTTCTTCTGCCCCTGCAATCTACTGCCTTCTGGAGTCAGCAGCAACCTTCAGATGTTTTTTTTCCTTTGGGGTTTTTCCTCTTTGTAACTCCTTCTGGGAGGCACTGTCTGCTTAGGTGTTTCATTGTCAGCAGCTCCATGGCTACCAGAAAGGGTCACCCCTACTAAGGACAGACAAGAACCTTCAGGATCTGGAACTGTGAATCTTCCTTTCACACCAAGACTGCAAGAAAGAGCCAGTTCAAGAAATAACCTGACAAACTGAGCTGTACCTACAGTTCCCAATGTCATCTCATTTTACTCAAATTTTAATCTAGATACATTTAGTGGTCTCTCTCTCTCTCTGGGGTTTGTACTAATCTTTCACTTCAATTTGTGTTTTTTGTTGCGTAGGTGGTGCTCAAGCTATTTAACCAATTATTTAATTCCTGGGCATTGAAACCTCACAAACTTATTGGATAATTTGAGAATGCTTCTTCTCTTGAGGAATTCAAAGTTGCCTGATCTGGGGTATTCGAAGTAGACATTTCTTCTTTTGAAGAGGTAACGGGTAATCTCCTATTTGAGGTACTACAACCAATGTTCATAGTAGGTTCTGATCTGGCCACAAAATATGGTGAGGATCTCTGAGGAAACCTTGCATCAGGAGTATATCCTGCCTGAGCTGTTGTTGGAGTTGGGTCTGAAATGCATATATGGGTCAATGACCTCAGAACTGTAAGAACACTTTCTAACTCTGAATCACTTAGACTAACAAATACCTGTGCATTTGTCGGCAAAGGAACAGTCAAAACAACTGAGGTATTTGGGACATTCAGCACATTTAATGCATGAACATTATTTCCTTTCATACCTGAACAATCTAAAGGAACAACAGGACCTATTGTCACTGGAACTGGTAATGCATCTGAATTGGTATAACATATTGAGTTTGGTGGAACCGTCATTCCTAATCTCTGTCCTGTCTGATTTGAATTACAACTCTGTCCCATTGGATTCAAATTTGGAGCTTGTACTGACTGACTAGGCCTCTTTTCAACCGGCACAGTACGTACATCAAAACTCACATTTCTTGATGTCTCACTTGGCACTCCTGTCTGCTCAGAGTTGTATGGAGGCAGACGATTTAATAAACTGATTTATAAAATCATCCTCCAAATCACTTTCATAGGTTTTAGTTTTTATCTCTGTTACCTGTTATGCCTTTTCTGTCTGTCTTTTTCTTACTTTTTGGTTTAGTGCTTTCTCCTTATCCACTTGTTAAGACAGAATACCATCTAGTTCCCTCTATAATCTATGATCTCCAAGCTGCCTGTTGATTATCCCATCAACAGTTCTTATTTCTTTCTTTACTCTGCCCTCATACTTCTCTTTCTGCCTCTGATGACATATGTGTTCCCAAGTGGTAAGCACTTCACATTGTACGGGTTTTGAGGACGGCTTCATCTCATATAAAATTCACATCAAATTATCATCTTGGCCCAGATTTAAGAGGGCCTACTGTCATTTTTTTTTACACTAATGTGGACCAATGAGGCCAAAACCGTTGCACCATATTTACAAAGTAGCACAATGCATGTATTGTGCCACTTTGTAATCCCTTGCTCCACTTTATGCCTGCGCCAGGTATAATGTATGCAAGGGTGGCGTCCCCCCAGCTGGGCCACAAAAATGGTGCAGTGAAATCTGTGAGATTCCACTGTGTCATTTATTGCATCTGCTTTTAACCCCGCACAGAGCAGGCCTTAGAAGGGGGCACACCATTGCTTTTAATGGACCCCTATGTCCTGTGCAGGATTAGTCTCAAAATGTTGGTGCTAATCCTACACAGTACATCCATAGCTTCAAAAACATTGACGCTATTGCCCCTATCCTGCGTCATTATGCATCATATATTAAATACGGTGCACACATGGTGGCGGGAGAGGGGCACTAAGGGGAGCAAGAAAAGTGTCGCTGCATTTGATGCAGCACCACTTTTCTTAAATCAGGCCCCTTCTTTCTCAGTAATCTTATGCTACTGTTCAAGCACATGCATAAAGACCTACGTTGGAATATACATAATGCCATGGAGTACTTTCGGGTGCAGTCTCTATTCCCTCTCTAACCGAGATGAATCCATCACCTTTTATCAAACTTTTCAATGCTTTAACAAACTTTATTTTCAATCAAATTTCAATATTTTACAGTTTAGTTTTAGTTCGCAATCAGGAAGTAATTCTGTCCCCATAATTCTCTTTTCGATGATCACAACCAATAGCAGTGCAACACTTTGTGACATAGTCCACCTTTACCAGAGCGACTTCACAGCAACTGACCCATACCAGTGCAACAAAGTGTGTCATAAATCTCACGCCTTGCAAAAGCTCACCCTCCTTTACACAGTCATTCTTCACTCAAACCTAATGCAAAATAATGCAAGCAAAAACCAACAACTGTCTGCTTTCTATAGGATCGGGTAATCAAACACTTCAAAAGCAGTACGGAGATACGCTTTCCAATTACGCTTCCACAATTATACAGCAATTGAGACTCAGCAAGGGATCTTACTCGGATTGATAGAGTTCCTCTCTGTGCACTTGAGATTCACTAATACCAATCACTCACACTCACACAAGGAATAGTACTGGGACTGTCAACAACATCACATTCCTTGCACCTCACACTGCAGACAGTAAATTAACCAAGTGTCTTCTATACTTGTGCGTTGTCCCGGGATCTTAGGCTCAACACAACTTCTTAGCATAAAGTGCCACATTCACACAATAACTTTGAAAATGCCATAAAACACTTCACAGCATCACACTTCACCACAACCTTAAACTAAAGCAATGCAAAGTGCAACTTGATTGATACTCACACATCTGCTGGAAAGGAACAACTCTGGACCTCTTGTAACCTTTTAGACAAACCATGGGATCACAATTCGGGCTGGGTTTAAACAATCTCATAATAGGACTCCCTAAGTCCCTAACACTATGCCCAATTATTTTCTCCCCCCTCACAGGAGAATTCGACCTCTGCTACTAGATTTGCTGAAGCATTTCAGGTATACTCTAAATGAGGTTGACAGATCTTTTCACCCATAAATCAACATTTAATTTACAGTATGATCAACATGGTCACACAAGGAAAATCCAAGTCAGAAATAAAGTTAAAGGGCTTTATTACAAGCTTATGCTCATGTTAATATAAATGATCCTCAAAAACCAAACTGTAGAGGTACGGTATCACCAGAGGGTGACCAAAATGGCAAAAAAAGTTTAGATGCACCAACAAGAAACAGACTAAACATTCAATAACTGTGATACAAAATATAAGTAAGAGAACTTGATGCTCAGAAAATAAACTTTGTCCAACATGTCTAAGCATTAGTGCAAACTGAAGTCATCTAAGCAGCTAGCTAAACAATGAGAAAACTTTAAAGACAACAAGTCACTGAATGACGTGCTGGGACAAAAGTAAAAAAAGGAACAAAGTACAAAAAGACATTGGAAAAATTACATCTGAGGCAAAATTAAGCTAACTAAGTTTGGCAAAAAGTAATCAAAAAGGGAAGGTGTCAGCATTTCAAAAACTCAGGCAAGAGTCTACTCATGGGTCAGGAAAAATCTAAGTTCTCTCAGAAAGCATTGGAAAAGTGTGAGGTAAAGTTAAATAGGGCTGTACCTCTCGAAGTCCATGTTATCTCTCCTACCCCAGCTATCCAGAAATGGTAAAATTAAAGTCCGCAGTGAATGATGATTTGTCCATTGGTAACGCCATATGGATGAAAAGATTTCATTGTCCCAGCATAGCACTTCATGCAACAGGCATCTGCAATATCCAGAAATGTTCCCAAGACCGTCATGGGATGGTATCAAATTGCTCTCCCATACAACTTTTGCAAAAAACAATGAATTGGATTTGTCTTCACATTCTCCGTTGCTCAGTGTACCAATCTCACAGCTACTTTCTCAGGCTTTTCATGAATAAAACAATAGCACATCTGCTTCCAAACTAACATTCAATGGGAACGACTTCTGGAAACAAATGGCACGTGTGCAAAGAGAAAACCGCTTTCCCACATTTCTATGGAACTGAAGCCTGGGAAATCAATATGGCTAAAGTAAAGCAAGTAGAATTAAAATGTTACGGTTTAATCATATTAAGTAAAACACATACAACGTTTCAGATATAAAATCATCATTAATAAATCTTGTCAATATTCATATTACAAATAAAGTGCAAACATAAAATAACTTGCTTATACATGTCAGTAAATATGATGGGGAACTACATTTTTTAACATTAGTATCCAACTTCAAAATCATTTTCATCAAGGAACTCATTATTGTTTGAAAACTATTTCTTAACATCATAAGGAAACATGAAATCAAAATTAATTATTATACTTGCATTAGAATGGCTACACAACATTCATGAAATTGCTAGTCTGCAATGAATGCACCTTAATATAGACTTTCAGTGAACCACTTTACAGTTAGCTTGTTAGCAATTTATACAATAAAATGTAAATATGGTCACGTATAGATCATGATTGTGAAGTCAAAGGTGACAGTCAAATTACAGCTGCAACAGTGGGCTATTCTTTTTGGGAGTTGGTTGTTTCGGTGATGATTCAATAAGGTATGCAAAAGTATTCCTGTAGTATTACTTCATGTATTCATAAATACTTTTGTGAATAGGCCTCAAGGGAATTGGAACAGCTGTACTAGCCACCATGGGTTTGAGTAACTGTAAAGCTAAAATGTCACTAGGTAGGCTAAGAATGGAACAGTTTAAACACATATCTGTGCTGTATTTGCTTCACATCATGCTAAATTATCTAGAAGGGATAAGTGCCTATCTGTCCCCATACAGAATTAGTTCAAATGTTGAATGATTTTGATCATTTTCAATGGCTTAATTTATAGTTCTCATAATAAGTCATTGGGCTTAGATAACTCAGTGCAAAAACGTGTCTGCTGAATGGTGAAAATACTTAAGAATTACAATAGTCATCTTGTGCATACCAACTATATGTATCGAGGAGTTCTAGCTCTTCTGTACATTTTGTTTGTTTGTGTGTGTACGTGTGTGGGATGTACCAATGTAAAAAAAGAAAGTTTAAAAAAAAATAGGGATTCTATTGACATGAGTGCTATGAAAAGCAGACATTTTAACTCTGACGCACCTGAGGATTTGCATCTATCTGTATAAGAACTACACAAACTGCAATGTATTCGAAGGGCATCGAACCAATACATCTAAAGCAACCCACATCTCAAGGTAATATTTAAGTGGCAATTTAGCTTATTTATAGCCACTTGGAAAATATGTATGCTAAGAAATTCCACAAGCCAAGGCTATGCGCCAGAGAAAGATGAACCCATGGACCTTCCAGAGGCAGGCTTTGGGAGACATTGAAGGAGGCACTGGCATATGAATGCTAGACCACAGACATATGGGCATCCATATGGACTTCTCACATCAGGAGCTGAAGGGTATAATAATAATAATATTAACTAATCAATAAATTGCTATAAAGAAAGCAAATGGTGTGAACAATAAAATAAATATTCAACATACTCTCTGACTTATACCCACATGTGTGTTGTTAATCCTTTTACCTCCTGTTATTACTGATGTTGTTTTTTTCTGTACCTTTTACAACAGTGATTGCCATTCTGTGGATGCTATAAGTCAGTTGTGATTGTCACATATATGGGAAAGTACTTAGGGAAATACCACTTTAATGGGGGATGCCAACCCTTAAGTCGATTAACTTTGTTCAGCTGCCTGGGTCTGTGCCTTTTCCAAGACCGATGGCCTTTCTGTAGCTTCCATAAGTCAGTTCTCAGGCAAAGACCAAGCACTAGCACTTTATTGTAGGAGGCCAACCCTTAAGTTGGAAAATTTTGTCTGGCTGCCTGCTTGAGTACTGATAACACACACTGAGACAACCTAGTGGCAAAGGCATCCCCAATGGGGATTGGCACCAGCTGCATCCCCACAAGTGACAGAGGGAAAGGGGAACACATGAATAAATCACATTCAATGCTAAGACACCAACAGCAGGTGTGAGTGAATTATGCTGCACACCAAAGTGAAAAAAGTATTCTATAACGAGTGGAGAAAGAAAAAAAAACTTTACACAGCAAACACAAAAAAAAAAAGTTTAAAAGAGCATCCTAGAGACTTTGCCACGGGGAAAAAAATAAATAAAAAGACAAGAGAGACATAAAATGAGCACATCGCAGTAGAGTGGGAAGTAGCAACCCACACACGCCCATGCAGGGGCCCATTCGTCAGTGGCTGCGCTAGCTCCATTTAGTTAACTAGCGGACCCTGCCACAGCAGTGCCACGGTGGTGCCTTTGACTCGGCCGCCTAGAGAATTATTTCTGCGCAACTAGGAAAATGGATGGCGCAGTGCCCAGGTCGCTGATGCTGCACATGGGAGGCAACAAATATCAGGAGCTCTTTGGCTCACTCCCCAACACAGGTGATGCGGGTGATTTCGACGCTGCGGTGGCAGCACTAAATAGATATTTCAACCCCCAACTTAACCCCAGCTATAAATTGTGCCAAGCACAGCAGACGGATATAGAATCCATAGACATGTTCTATGCCAGACTTCAGGAAGCTCGCAAGCATGTGCGTAGGCCTCAACCAACACAAAGAAATCCATGCTCAAATCATCCAGGGATGCCGGTCGAACATGCTATGGAAACTCATCATGCGGCAGCCTGGCATCTCCCTGGACGAAATCTTGATTCTGGCACAATCCCATGAACTCTCAGCTGTCCGTGCCGATGCCATGGCCACCGTCAGGGGCAGTCAATATCAGCAGCCATTGTCCCTCGCCAACCAGTCATGAAAGAGGAACAGGTCGATGCCATCCACGCCTGCCAGATCCCCGTGTGTCAGCTGAACATCTCGGGACAAGGAGACGGGATGTGTGGCAGCTGTGGATACGAACACAAGACAGTGGCGAGGGGAACATTCTGTAACAAATTGTCAAGGAGTCCAGATTCTCAGGGCTTGCGCATGTTCCCAACATGTCCACCTCTTGGCAGCTCCAAACTCCACTAGCACAGATTTAAAGAAAGGCCAAGTGGTGGAATGGGTTTTGGGTTGGGAACAGTGGGGAAGGAGACCTGTGGAAGCAAGAGTTAAACAACAGAATTGCAAGATTAATCACAATGACTTTCAATAAGTTTTGTTTGAAATAAAACACTTATGCTGAAAACATGAAAGGCCTAAGACTTCACTATACATAACTAGGCCTCAAGAATCTAGGTACCTGGAAATCAAGTAAAGGTTATGCAAGGTTTTCACATGAACATTCCAGAATTAGCATATTATATTTTTGAGCAATAAACTCTCTCCAAAATACTGTTTAGGACACTCTCTGCATTGTAGCAAGAATCAAGGAACACATGGTTTCTTCTCTACATGAATGAACTGTACAAATACCATGAAATACACTCCTACGTCACTTTCTGATTAAAAGTTTCAAGACTTAAACATTCAGGGAATATTATGCTTTTTAATCAAACCACTCATCTAAGTTTTAATGTCACAAAATGATCGTGCACTCCGCCGATTTGCATTTCAAAAGTTAAGCATCAGGAAAGAATTGCGCACTGTGTTGCCGATTCGAACATCTAGATTATTATGCATTAAAATGATCGCGCACAACGCCGATCTATGATTCAAGATTTAAATGCAGGGAAAAGAATCGTGCACTCTGATGCCGATTCAGAATTCACAATACAAATGTCATCATATGATCGCACACACTGCCGATATGAATGCCACGAAGTAACTGCCTGGAAAGAATTGCGCACACTGTTGCCAGTTCAGAATTCACAATGGAAATGCCATGAAATGATTGCACGCACTGCTGATCTGAATGTCACAAAGCAAATGCCTGGAAGGAATCGCACACAGTGTTACCGATTCAGAATTCACAAGGTAAATGCCATGAAATGATCGCACACACTGCCGATCTGAATGCCAAGAAGTAAATGCCTGAAAAGCAATTGCGCACACTGCTGCCGATTCGGAATTCATGATTCAAAAACCATGAAATGATTGCGCACACTGCCGATCTGAATGCCACAAAATAAATGTCTGGAAAGAATCACACACACTGTTGCCGATTTGGAATTCACAATGTATATGCCATGAAATGAACGCGCGCTCTGCCGTTTTGAATGCCAAGAAATAAACGCATGGAAAGAATTGCGCACACTGTTGCCGATTCGGAATTCACAATGGAAATGCCATGAAATGATCGTGCACACTGCCGATCTGAATACCATGAAATACATGCCTGGAAGGAATTGTGCACACTGTTGCCGATTCGGAATTCACAAGGTAAATGCCATGAAATGATCGCCAATGCGCGATTTCAAGTTTAGGGCCAAAACTCGAATGTTACTGAAAAACGGAGACGGGGGCCTAACCCGACCTCCGCTTTACTGCCCTTCCTGAAGATCACCAAATCAGCAAGAGCAGGCCTGGAAATGGCTGGTTAGGCCCCCGGGAGAGGAGCTCTGGAAAACGCTGCTGCTCTGCACCGGGACCTCTGAATAGTGAGCATGTGGAGCTGGGCTGGCTCCCTTATATAAAGCCACGCCCCGCCCACGAGCCACACCCAACCATGCTGCAAGAAAGGCTTCTAGTATCGCGTGGGCTCTCATTATCCTAAATGAGACTACTGGATTTCTAGGTAGCAGGATCGTTCACGGTGTGGGGGACTTAGTCTGACCCACTTGGAAGGACCTCTGTGACCCTAAATCCGGTTTTGCTCCGGCTAACTAGCAGTGCCTCATCTCTCCCAAGGGGAAGGGATGATTTGGCAGCCGAGCGCATGACATCTTAGAACTTCTCAGGGAAGTCGTGATCACTCAGATCCAAACCAGCTCTCTCATTTACAGTATGATCTCATATACAAATGACAAAGTTTGAGTTTTATAGATTGTTTTAATAAAATGACTGCATATTAGATATTAAGGCGTGAGCCGCAATAACCAGAACCATACAACACAGTAGGATTGAAATAGTCACGAGGAGAGTGAAACATAAGAATAATGCTATCATGGTGTTAATAATTTCTACTCTCTCTCAGCTAGTTCTATTTCGAGCACAGCATGTTAAGCTTCTAACTTGCCTTTCAGATTCCCTGGGAAGCCATAACCCCTCATACCTGAGCAAAGGCCTGTGATCTGGTTCAGCATCTGCAACGAGGCAGTCAGCGTCTAGTTGTGGTTCCCTGGTCGGAATCTCCCTCTTGCGTGTATTGGGACAAGGAAGTGTTTTTATAACTAACATGTCAGTGTGATCACAAAATGTCCCTACGCAAGAATGTCAAAGACTAAACTCCTACAACGTCTATCGGCAATGTACCAGACTGTATCCTTGACTGAAGCACAGAGTGAACAAGAATGTGTTATTGAGAACTCCAGTGCTGAAGTAGGCTAAACAGTGTGATATAAAAAATAAAACAAGACCGTAAAACTGGTTATTTGAAAAATAACAGTACGAAGCCGACTAAAAAGCATTTAGAGCAAAGTGCACAGAGGCTCTAAGCTGCGAGTAAAGGAATAAAATACATCCAGGGCAAAGTGTACAAAGGCATAAAGCCTGAAGCTAACGTGCAAAAAATACATAAAACTGACCACACTACACCCTCCCCTTGTCGGTAGCAAGTGGTTCTAATAATATAAAAATATGCCCCTGATACAAAAAAAATACATCAAATATATTTCGACAAGTCCAGAGGACAGCAAAGCAGAAAACCAATTTATATTGGAAAGCATGTGACGTTAAAGCCAAATTTGATACAATGTCAATTTTCAATAATAAAAAAAAATCCAATTCTTAGACAGAAGCCACGGAAAACAGGAGATCCTCCACTTCGACAGATGTCAATATTGGAAAATCCGTCCCAAAAACTATCATGGAGCAGGTGTGTTCCAAAGCCCCCAAACCATCCAGGGCGGCACCCCGTGCAGGGCCTATGAATGAGACAATACCCTCTTCCTCCAGGAAGGGAATCTCATAAACTGCCTCACGAAGCAAACGCAAGCGTAGTGCACAAGTCTGGGAATGAGCCCTAATCGGGAACATCAACAGATCAGTATCGACCACTGTGGGGCGCTGCAGTGAGAGACAGAGAGACAGTGCATGTTCAAACGAGCACCAAAGGCACCGAAACACGGGTTGCACACAATCCAAAACCGGTCGGAATGACAGAGACCAGTCACACTCCAATTGTCCCAGGAGTGTTGCTCCAAAATGCTGCATCATGCGTTCACGACACAGCTGCGCTGACGGGAGCGCCAATATGGGATCTCGTCGCGGTGGGAAAGCCATTGCGGAAGAACAGCAGCAGCAGCAAAGCACCAGCCAACAAAGCCAAAGTAATCGGAAATCCCCCAAAAATGCTTCCGAAAATAGAGTGAATAGCCGAAGGTATTAAACCGAATATGGAAGAGAAGGTATGAGCAAAACCAACACCAACGGCTTTGAAAAAATGTGCAATTCCAGCAGTGCTGGACGCATTAAATATACGTCCCACGAGTTCACCAAAGTGACTCGGAAAGTTAGTATTTAAAAGGGACTGTATTTCCGCTGATGACCTTGCCACCTGAAGTGCGTAGGTCTCGCTAGCAGATCTAAGGGCCACATGCTTTTGAAACAATAGAGCTTTCAGTCGACTCAACTTGTCAAAATTTACCTTGGAAGTAGCAATATGAGGCTAGATGTCCGCTACCTCCTTAATTCGAGTGGGGGGAAACAAAACATTCCCGCAGCACTTAACGGCCTTGGTGACAACGACCAAGTAAACTATTCCGGCACGCATACCACAACAGGGTTCACCGTTAAGAAGGACGTAGCTGCTGTTTGAAAGCACCTGGAAAGTGTTTTTAATTACCGGGACTGGAACTCCCTTAAGATAACAAGCTAAGTTAGCAATCAAGGCATTGCACGCCCTGTGCAAAGACAGCTGTTTACAAACCATCGAATGGCTGACAGAAGTTTCGCATTCGCTACCGCTAAGAAAAACCTCCCTCATACCATTAAGACATCTGTATAGAAAGGGAAGCTCCCACACCTCATGTATGTAACTGTCTCCCAACCGTTCATATCTACCCACCGGAATGTGTTTTAAACAAGAAGTAAATTGCAGAGTGGAGATAGGCAAATTAATAACCCCGTGAATCAACCACTCTGCTGATGGAATCTCAGCCACAGTAAAAGGCAATTTCTCCAACTTTTCAATATTTAACATAACATACGTCGCTTCCTTCTTAGCCATTAGTTGTTGTTGACGAGTCAAATTAAAGGAAATTAATATCTCCCTGGCACGAATGTGCTGCCACGGAACGCGACCTGCCTTCAATGTCTGTAGAGTCCAACCCAACTGCATGATGGACCGCGTTTGACTCTGCCCATGATATAAAGAAGACATATCCGATTTAATAATGTCTATAGCAGAGGAAACAAAGTTGTCAATTGTGTATACACGGTCTGATAGGGTATGCATCCCCTTATCCACAACAGAAAAAGCTTGAATCAAATTTTCCTGATCAATTTGCCTCAACCGGGCCGCTGCCTCCTGTTGTGAGAGCTTCCAAATCTCATAATATACTTCATACAAAAAACATTTCTTCCGTGGTATCCTTGGTCCTGACAAAAAATCTTGCAAGTCAGTATCATTAGACAGTAACGTGAGATGTGTCTTAACTGCATCCAGCGTGGATGACCTCAACCATTTTTGACAAAGTTTCCCTACGCTGTATGTAGTAATGATGTCAGCATGTTCTGGTGATATGTAGCGAGGGTCTGCCCTACTAGTCCTGAATCCCCCCGAAGAGGTTGATGACACCTATTAGTGTCTATGGGCCACAATAACCACCCGCCTGGACGTGTCAATGAAGTGTTAAGCATACCATTCTGAACCCAGTCTGTAAGCTCACTAAACATGGCATTAATATTTTGCTGCCAATTTTTCATTTTGGAAGGGACAGGTATGCCAGGCAAATTTAATTCCCTAATTGTTGCTAAGCCCAAACAGCTAGTCTGTTGTACAGTGTCATTTAAGAAAATCATCTGGACAGGAATAATACATGCCCTAAACAATGTATCCCTACCCCGCATTTGCCAATTTTTCGTTCCCCAAACACTTTTCAAATCAACAGTTTTGGACCAGTATTCATACCCCTCAACAGATAGTTTGGACAGAAACAAATTTGAATACAGTAATTTAGTATCAGTCAATAACATTTGCTTATTATCATGTGGAGTAACTCTAAAATAATACGACTTAGCACTTTGTTGATGATGCCCAGAAAAATACGCAAATTTGTCAGAATAAGTTTTAGAGCTCCCCTGTGGAGGAGTCGGTAATGTTCCCATTGCATATACTCAAATATTGATTTAGGGCTACCGGCTTTATGAATAAAGAGATGTCCATAATAATTGTAACAAAACATGTCACCATAATTATCTCTAAACTGGTAAGCATCTTCATTTTCATAGACAGTATAAAACTGCAATTCTGTCAACATAGAATCAACTGTCTTCACATCCCAATCATCAGAAACAATGCCTGGTATAACGATATCATTCATTGACAATTTGAGAACATACGGTATCTGAATCATCACAGTGGGACCATATATATCAAACATCACTCTATCCCACACAATCCCATCCGGAATTGGTACAGCAGAAATGTTCACAAAGGACAAGTCTCTTCGAACCATATGTGACGAAAAATGTGGTTTCAACTCTGTCTCCACATGCTCAATGTCAGATCGTTCAGGAAGAAAATGACCATGTATCACCAGAAAAAAGGTAACCACAAACCCCAGCCATAGGAAAAGAGCCATCACAGTCATAAAAAGCCACAGATAGTTCCAAGGAACAACAAAATATGTATGTTTGAGCCAACACAGCAGCTTACGTGGACCCAGGGCTGGTGTTGAAGAGGACGATGAGTCTGACACAATTTCATCAGTGGTATTGAAGCAGCCAGAGGCAGTTCTCGCAAAAGGTGCAATCGTGAACAAAGAAGCAGATGGTGGCTCTCGCCTTGGCACGCTATAAACCACATGTTCAGCAACATCAGTAGAACGTACAGCAACTTGATCAAAGGATTCCAAATCATTCGCTGTCTGTGGAACAATCGCAAGATCAGCTTCCACCCTCCCCAAGCTCGGAGAGGAAATAGCGTCGGTGCAAATCACCTGCAGCGGAACTTCTTCCCCAGTAGTGAGAGGGATTCCGGAACTACTGGGTGTTCCTCTTGGTCTGCTGTGCAGAATCGGCCACATGTTATAACTTGACATTATCAATGGAAACAAAGCGATCTCCTTTGGCCCCTCGCAACGGAGGCAAAATCACAGTTCTTGTGCCGCTGATCCCTATCACACAGACAGGCACCCGATACGAAGAACCAAATTATTTTTTCACTGCGACCTTTTCACGCACAAGATCCCCAATCTTGGGAATCCAACCAGTAGACGATACCGGTTCATCCTTAATTCCTGTGGAGGCAGCACTTGCAGAAGAGTTATCTTCACTGAATTGTTGTAAATCCTGCAAAACAGTGACACGATCATTTATGTCAAAGGGCGTATCCACCGTCTCCACACCAGGACCATCTAGATCAGGAACATACATTCGTGTTCCAAACAGGCACTCATATGAAGTACGACCCCCCAGGGACCTTCTAGGCAAGTTATTAAGTGCTCTCTGTACTCCATACAGGTGAGCTAGCCAACCACGACCCGTACTTATAACTTTGGCTGTTAAGGATTGCTTTAAATCGCGATTGAAACGCTCCACAACAGAATTTCCCTCGGGATGAAATGGAGATGAGAACTGGAGCTGGACCCCCAACGAAGCCATGGTGTCCCTGAATACCTTAGAGGCAAAGGCAGGGCCCTGGTCCGAATGAAAAGCCGCAACTGCAAATGTATCGACAAAGATGCGCAAATCTTTAATAACAGTTCGAGCGTCAGCCGAGCGCTGTGGCCAGACCCACACAAATCTGGAGCACGAATCTACAGCAACCAATATATATTTGTATGCACTATCTAGCGTCAGCGGACCACAATGGTCCAAGTACACACACTGTAAAGGTTTATTTGATATGAGGAGGGGCGTCTGCTGCTGGCGTTTAGCCGTGGAAACTTTAATTTGTTGACAGATGTCACAACAAAGGACATACTGTTTTGTCTCTTTATAGAGACCAGGCCACCAGTAACGGGCCTGTAAGAGTGAAATTGTGGCTGCCACGCCTGCATGGGCAGAAGCCGCCCCCTCATGTGCTGCAGTAATTCATTGAGGTCGCTCAATTTTATTGGGAATTTCACGTACTCCAAAACCTGGTATTTTAACAACAGCGTTTAGCATACCACCCATACAGTAACTATATTTGGAAGGGAATCCTTTAGGAAATGGAGTGCCATCAGCCGTAGCTTTTATAGCAGCCAATATCTCTGTGTCTGGTTTGGAA
The DNA here is from genome assembly GCF_031143425.1 of Pleurodeles waltl. NCBI lineage: Eukaryota > Metazoa > Chordata > Amphibia > Caudata > Salamandridae > Pleurodeles > Pleurodeles waltl. Next base: position 1,767,869,703 of record NC_090440.1, read on the forward strand.
CTCGAACGAGTTACTGCAGCCACAGTGGCAACTGCCACTGCCGATTTCGCTGCTTCATCAGCCAAAGTATTCCCAGCAACGTGTATTCCAACGCGCTGGTGTCCTAGTGTATGTACAACATGGACTTTAGGAAGCGTTTCCTTCAGATCCGCAACCTTCCCCCACAGCAATTTGTGTTTAATGGTGTTGTATTTTGAATCTCTGAACCCGTTCAACCTCCAGTAGTGTAGATATTCATGGAAAGACTGAACACAGTAATAGGAATCACAAACCAGCAATGTAAACACTGCCGGATCCGCATGTTCCAAGGCTAACAATAGAGCTTTCAGCTCAGCCAACTGTGCCGTACAATCTCCCAAGATCTGTGTATAAGAATGTCAGGGGCAGAACACTTCCCCCTCCATATAGCCGCTTACCACCGCACATGCAGCAGAATACTATTGTTTAGTCCCAACCGCTGGTTGCGCAGAGCCATCGGTATACATGACCACCTGATATTGGTCAATAGGCAATGTACCAGCAGAAACTGGGTACTCCATTTCATATTGAAGAAATTCTTGAGTCTGCAGTTTAGGGTCAAATATGTAATCTACATCAGTGGCTGTCAAAGACGTTGCCCATTGTATCCATCGCGGGTGTAAAGCTTTCGAATTAGGAACACTCGCTTTTGTAACAGCCTCTAAGGCTGGAATTGGGGAAACGACAATGATGCGTTGGTCCTGGGCAAGAGGTCTTTTTTTAATAACAGCCATTTGTACAGCAGTGAGAATTTTCTCAGTTTGTGCAAAACGTTGTTCTGCAGCCGAGTACAAGTGTGACTTGTATGCTAACGGGACTGTCTCACCCTCATTAAAGGTGACATATGTAAATCCCACAGCACCAGGTATAACCCTGATGACCAGATGGTTTTATTGTCCCGAGTGTGTAAATGCTTTACTGCTAAGAGATCAGTTTGCAAATCTCGAAGAATATGTGAATGCTCAATCGTCCAAAATCTACTCGAAAAATTCGGGCGAATCAACTCGTATAATGGTTTTATACGTATAGCGTAATCAGGAATGTAAGTTCTGCCAAAATTCAGAAACCCCAATAACGACTGGAGTTTCCGAATCGTATTAGGAGGTTGCAATTGAGCACATTTGTCCAAAAAGTGTGGCGCTAAGCTCTTGCCCTCATTCGACAACTCATATCCCAGGAAAATGACGCTGAGGAAGGCAATTTTTGATTTCTTAAAATTAAATTTGTAGCCAATATCAGCAAATCCCACAACAATGCGCGCTACGCGCCTTAAATGTTGCAGTAACTCATTGTCTGTCAGATAGATATCATCAACATATGACAAAACTTCAGGGTCCAACTCGTGCAGAATTTCAGTTACACGAGCCGAAAATAGTCCTGGGCTATTCTTATACCCCTGAGGCAGACGACAAAACTTTTTTTGAGAGTCAAACGCACTAAAGCTCATATAGTCCCTACTTTCGGGCGCTAAATTTTGGCAGAAGAATCCATTTGAGATATCTAATGTTGTTTTGTATTTCTTACGCACAATATTATTCATGAGCGCTGCGCTGTGTGAATTTTGTATTGCATATGTGCATGTACTGTATGTCCATTTAAATGTCTGTAATCCACCACTATCCTATAAAAATGGTCCGGTTTAGCTACTGGAAATAAGGGATTATTCATCGGCGAGACACAGGGTTCAATTAGCCCCTGGTACTCCAATTGTGTAAGTATTTTCCTTACCGATGCCCTTGCTTCAAACTTTATAGGATATTGCGGTTGCGGCTGAGGTTCGCCCTTTATCGGAATTACATAATAAGGTGAATCCCTATCCCACCCCACATTATTTCTATATAAGGCAGGAGCCTGTGCTAGAGCCCATGTTCTACTATAGGACTCTGCTAGGTCTCCCAGAACAAGTGGTGAGAATGAAGGTGTAATAACCTCTTCCCAACTGGACAGTCACAAACAAAGTCAGGAGGCCAATCCTGTTCAGCCAGCAGAACATCATACAATTTGACCACACGGTACCAAAAAATGGCATTTATAGTGCACTCAACGTCCCCTTCTAATTGTAAAGTTACTGTATAAACTCTATCGGGATCAGAGACACGCATATCTGCTGTTTCGACTTGTATGAAGTCATCAGTTGCTTTTTCCTCCAGATGCTCTTGAAGACTCCGGCGAACTATTGTGACCTCTTCCGCGCTGTCTAACAGTGCTAACGCCCATGTCTTGTTCTTCAAGAGAACTCTCTTCTTGAGCGGCATGTCTAACTGAGACTGCCGCTACCTTCTTCTTTTTAAATTGCTGTTTTTGTTGGATCGGTTTCTCTTCTTGTTTGACAGAAACCTCCGTTGAGTGTTGTGACTCTTGTCTCTGTTTCACATACTCTGTTCTCCGCTCTGATCGCCCACCTCTCCCATTTCTCTTTTCCGAGGAGTCCTGAAAGGAACGAGATTGGCGTGTATCAGTATATTGATATCTATCAGGCGTCTTCAAATTATCCCTATTCCTGAGATTATACCTATTCTGCGGGGTCTCCGGCTGCAGAGATTGTCCCCTATCTTTTTTAGGTGTCTGTTGTTTTTTCTCCCAGCGCTTTTTAGTACCCTCAGGTTGCTGTTGTTTAGTAGTATCTTTACTATTCTGACCCTGTAACTGGGGTTTCTGCGGTCTAGCCCCAAGGCTATCATGACCGATACTCGAAAATGTTTCTGCTATTATTCTCTGAAGTTCCCGCTCCTGGTTACCTTGCGGGACGTCACGAAGACGCATACGCACCGCTAGTGCTACTGCCTCCCCTTTGAGATTACTCAAAATCATAGAAGAAACTGCGGCAAAATTGCCCATCAGCTGCATCCCTAAATCTAAGGCTGAGGCAGCTCCATATTCATCCTGAATTTGTTTCAGCACTTCCGGTAGATTAGCCAATGTTGGTGTACCGTGTGCTGTAGTGTAAAGCGCGTCAAACACCGTGCCCCAAGTATTACAATGGTCCACAGTAGGAACCATTCCATACGGTAAACACAACGTCAATATTCTATGTTTATCCTGGGGTCCCGTATGGGGAAATACTGCTTCCAGCGTATTAATTTTTTGCACCAGCCAAAATGGAGTTTCCTCCCGTTTTGCTGGGACTTTACCCATAACTGAGTGTACAGTGGTCGGATTGACCCCCGGAACCACTGCATGTGGTTGCGCCGGAGCAGCACATGCTGGGTTTGTTAAGTGTCTGCATCACAAATTGAACCAAACGTCTATATGTAGCCGTTAATTCCGTATATAAGTGGCGAACTTCAGCCACTGCCAATTGAGCAACCGCAGGATGTGGTGTATATGTAGCCAATAAAGGCCAGGTAGGAGCATCATTACTCAGTAGACTTAACCTAACAGGTGCTATTGTGTGGGGTAGGGTGCCATCAAGCCAATTATTATGTTCTTGATATGATAGAGGTATCTCTAAATATGCATATGCCCTGTATTGTCCAGGGACATTAGCAAGAGTATATTCATGAAAAGTGTTTGTACCCCCATCAACTGTTGGAAATACAACCCAAGAATAAAAAAGCTCTGTTCTATAAGCTGCGTGGGCATCCACCACAAATGTGACCGGACCCCCCTGGTTCGTGAGACCATGTGCCATCAGATGTCCCGTGAGCGGATGGCGCATATTAAGCGCTGTGTTTACTACTTGAGGATTTGCCATTATAAAAACAGCACTAGGGCAGAGAAGGCACACCAATATCGGGGTTTTCCTTTCAAAGTTCAAGCTTGAACAACCGACCACTAAGTAAATAGGAGGCACCTATCTCGTGGTGGCGGAAATCCTCAGCCCCACGGACGTCTCCGTTAACGGAACCGAGGAGTCAATATATATATGAGACCGAGAGAGTCAGCCGGACCGGAAAATTAGAGCCAGACCAATCGTTGGCGGCGCCATGTCACGTGGGCTCTCATTATCCTAAATGAGACTACTTGATTTCTAGGTAGCAGGATCGTTCACGGTGTGGGGGACTTAGGCTGACCCACTTGGAAGGACCTCTGTCACCCTAAATCCGGTTTTGCTTCGGCTAACTAGCAGTGCCTCATCTCTCCCAAGGGGAAGGGATGATGTGGCAGCCGAGCGCATGACATCTTAGAACTTCTCAGGGAAGTCGTGGTCACTCAGATCCAAACCAGCTCTCTCATTTACAGTATGATCTCATATACAAATGACAAAGGCAGTTTGAGTTTTATAGATTGTTTTAATAAAACAACTGCATTTTAGATATTAAGGCGTGAGCCGCAATAACCAGAGCCATACAACACAGTAGGATTGAAATAGTCACGAGGAGAGTGAAACATAAGAATAACGCTATCATGGTGTTAATAATTTCTACTCTCTCTCAGCTAGTTCTATTTCGAGCACAGCATGTTAAGCTTCTAACTTGCCTTTCAGATTCCCTGGGAAGCCATAACCCCTCATACCTGAGCAAAGGCCTGTGATCTGGTTCAGCATCTGCAACAAGGCAGTCAGCGTCTAGTTGTGGTTCCCTGGTCGGAATCTCCCTCTTGTGTGTATTGGGACAAGGAAATGTTTTTATAACTAACATGTCAGTGTGATCACAAAATGTCCCTACGCAACAATGCCAAAGACTAAACTCCTACCACGTCTATCGGCAATGTACCAGACTGTATCCTTGACTGAAGCACAGAGTGAACAAGAATGTGTTATTGAGAACTCCAGTGCTGAAGTAGGCTAAACAGTGTGATATAAAAAATAAAACAAGACCGTAGAACTGGTTATTTGAAAAATAACAGTACGAAGCCGAATAAAAAGCATTTAGAGACAAGGGCACAGAGGCTCTAAGCTGCGAGTAAAGGAATAAAATACATCCAGGGCAAAGTGCACAAAGGCCTAAATCCTGAAGCTAACGCGCAAAGGATACATAAAACTGACCACACTACACTAGAAAGTCTTAGAATAAAGGACCACACCCTGTAGTCCTGCAAACAAGCCTTGCAAATGAACAATGAATTACAAACAGCATTAATTACTTTTCAAGGTGAAAGTTCTGCAATGCAAAAGGTTAACATACTGCATATAAACACAATGCATGAAATATGCCTCTGCATAAAGACTGGGTTTTTGCATTTACGTTGCCCGTAGAGCACGCACGGTCCTGATGTTGACACAAATGTGGAAAAGGGAACTACTTCACTAAGATGTGCCGGATGGGAAGAGTCAGGCAAAGAGAGTTCAGAGGAAAGGCGGCCACCATAAAGAACATACATTCTGGGGACAGTATGCCTGGAGGGCGCATGGACACAAAGATGCTGATGTACGAGGAGGACGAGAAGGAGGATATCTTCGTCATTCCGTTCACAGGATAGAGATAGCATAAGCGGCGACCACCCCCCAGGAGCGCAGTCATGCTAAATAGCACCTCTGCAATAGTGTTAATCAACACAGGCGTCTCGGTCAACATCATGGATATTACAATGTACCAACAACTGTCTCCAAAACCAAGCCTGTGGCCCAGTAACATGAAAATCTACACCTACGGAGGGCGTGACATACTCTGCAAGGCACCATAGAAGTGTCCGTTACTAACCAAGAACACACAACCAAAGACAAGTTCTATGTGGTCAAAGGAAACTGAGGCACTCTGTTGAGGTGTCATACTGCGGAAGACCTTGAACTCGTTTTCTTTGCACACCAGGAATTCAAATCACACACAGAGTCCCTCCTCAACAATTTCTCACAACTGTTTATGGGACTAGGAAAGCTCAAAGGCAAGCAAGTAAAGCTGCATATTGACCCAAATGTGACGCCAGTGGCGCTGCGACACCAGGGGGTGCCTTTTCTTCTGCGGCCAGGGTTTCGCCACTGGTAATTGCACCCAAACCAAAAGAGCCAGGGGCAATCTGCCTCTGTGTGGACATGCGCTTACCGAATCATGCTATAAAGAGAGAGAGTCATATAACACCCACAATGGATGACATAATTGCAGACCTGAATAGAGCCCAATGGTTCTCGAAATTGGACTGAAATTCTGTCTACCATCAGCTAGAGTTGGACCCTGACAGACGGAATGTCATAACATTCTCTACCCACGTTGGGTTGCAACCTTACAAAAGACTGAGTTTTGGGGTATCTTCAGCAGCTGAAATATTCCAAAACGCCATCCGAGAGACACTCTCAGGCCTGGCAGGTGTGATCAACCTGAGTGACAACATACAGATTTTTTCAGAGACACGTGAGGAGCATCATCGCCGCTGAAGAGCCACGCTGCAGAGGCTTTCCAACACAGGCCTCACACTTCACAGGAAGAAGTGTGCATTCTATTAGACCTCGATCAACTTCTTTGGATACATCTTTTCGAGGGATGGGCTGCAAGTAGATCTGAGAATGGTAGAGGCCATTTGCCAGGTGCCATGTCCTCAAAATGCGACAGAAGTCCGTAGTTTCCTGGGAATGGTGACATACTGCGGCAGGTTCATTCCCCAACTATCCAGGATGGTGGAACCACTCACGGAGGTGACTCAGAAGTGGGAGTGGAGCCTGGATCTGGACAAAGCCTTCCACGATGTGAAAGAGGCACTATTAGACAAGGTGACCATGGTGTATTTCCACTCCGTGGATGCCAGCCCCATGAGGTTGGGAGCGGTTCTATTGCAGGAGAAGCGTCACCAGAAATGCGCCCCTGTAGCATATGCCAGTAGGGCTCTGTCCGCTGTGGGGGCCCGATATACACAAGTAGAGAGAGAGGCGTTGGCAATTCGGTGCGCATGCAAGCACTTCCATTTATACATATACAGCTATGAATTTCAAGTGCTCACGGACCACAAGCCTCTTGTGTCATTAGTTGTCGGATCTATGCGGTTGGCTCCTCCGAGAATCGAGCGCTGGGCTGTCCTGCTCCAACCATACCAATTTAAGGTCATCTACCGACCTGGTGCGAACAATCCTGGAGATTACCTGTCAAGGCATCCCCCGACTACACCACCGGATGCATCTTAGGAAGATAAAGAAGCAAGAATGGAGAGTTTCATAAATATGGTGGTCCAGGCTGCTTCTCCTATGGCCTTGACAGTGGCTGACATAGCAGATGCTGCAGAAAGTGATTCTGTCCTCAATCGTGTTCAGGAGGCTCTGAGTAGGAAACATTTCCTGGATGGTGTGAGAGCCTATGACCCGGAGGAGAGGGCAGCCATGCAAGGGATGTGGAAAGTGAAGAACGAGTTGTCAGTGGGGTGTGATGGTCTCGTCCTGTGGGGTCATTAAATAATGCTTCCACCATGCCTATAGAACAGGGTGGTGGAGCTAGCACATCAGGGGCATCAGACAGCGGCCAAGACAAAGTCGCACCTCAGAGCCAAGGTCTGGTTTCCAGGCGTGGACTCCAAAGTAGACACCCTTGTAGGAAGCTGTCACTCCTGTGTAATCACTTCCATTGAACAGCTCACCAATCTAGTAGTCACTGAACCTCCCAGTCAGAAGCCGTTGTCGAAACTGAGCTTGGACTTTGGAAGTTTTCCAGATGGTTGGCTAACGGTGGTTATGATCGATTCTTACACGAAATTTCCTGTGGTAAAAGTAGTGACTTCCACCCCCTTTGAGAGCATGAGACCAGTGCTAGAGAGAACATTTGCGGTGTTTGGTCTCCCCGATGAAATCCGAACAGCCAATGGACAATGGTCCACCATTTCAGGAATTTAAGACCTACCTAGAAGGGTTTGCAGTACGTCACCGCAAGATCATGAAATACTGGCTCAGACCAATGGCGATTTAGAAAGATTCATGTGGACACTTAACAAGGCTTTGCGGATCGGTGTGGAAAGAGGCAAAGATGTGGAAAGATGTCTGCATCAGTTCCTAAGAGCATATCGACAGACACCCCACAGCACCAATAGTTGTGCACCAGCTGCTCTGATGTTCAAGATAGCTCCGCGGGATTGCATCCCGGCTGACTCTCAGTGGGAGCTCCCTCAGTTGGATGTAGAAGCTACACAACAATGATGAATGCAGACCAATCAGAAGGTGACTGCCAGAAGGAGAACCAGATACCCTGATCTTCAGGTGGGCGAGCGAGTAGCTGTGAGAAACCGGCATCCTGGAGGAAAGTTTCAGACCCTGTTCGAACCCGAGGGGTGGAAAGCTGTGGTGGTCAGAGGGACAATGGTGACAGCCGACAGAGGAGAAAGACATGTCATGTTTCAAATGAGCGGGTGCATTGGAGGAGACCGTAGAAGAGGATGGAGAAGACAAGGGTGCCATCGGAGGAGGAGAGTATTGGACGGCAGAGAGATCAGGAGTTCAAGAGGCGCTATGTCCAGCACCAGCGCGACAAGCAGACAAAGCTAGTGGCTTGGTGTTGGGTGGTTTTAGTGAGAGGTATCAGCTCCGGCCCGACCCTGTGCCCAGCCAAAGACTCAGAGATTTTGCCTGCTAAGAGAGATCGTATGACATTAGATGTGACAGACTCTGGGTAACTGGAGAGTGGTGTCATATTGTCCCCTTTTTGCGCCTCCGATACCCAGGAGGACCTTTCTGTTAGATCTTAACCTCGGGTGATGTCCCCCCAACCCCCTTTGTTCTTTTCTTTCTTTCTTTTTTTGATTGAAGGCCTGGAGGGATGTAGAGAGCCACTCGGGCTCTCCTATACTTTGTTGCCCAGCAAGAGCGTAAGGGCTGGCCATAGCCTGAGGTGATAAATAAAGTTGGGGGCTGCTGACCGGGCAGTTCCTGAGTAACCCTCTATGAGTGTGTGTCTTCATTCAATGTGGGGAGATTGCTCTGTGCCACCTTACAAAATGTACGTCCCATATGAACCACACTTACAAATGAAGTTCTTTTGTTAGTATCTAGTGGCCTCATGCGAGTCGGTTGCAAGGCCTTCGTTGAGAGATGCATCGGTGCACTTGCACTTTGTCCAGGTTCCTTTCTCTAATTTGACCTCCCTGAAAAAGCACTTTGTCTTGACGCCCCTAGGTACCAAGCTTGGTGGTTCTTCTTTTTGTGTGGCAGACATCTTTAAAAAAACAATGAATTTAGCCATTCATCTGCATTTTTTAATGTGTTTTCATGAGCTCTTTGCAAATTATACGGTAACTATTGTGTTTTATCAAAAAAAAGGTACACTGTTCCAAGAAGAGGCAACAAATAGTACCAAAGAAAACTTTACTTTGGAATATGAGTAAATCAGAAGTAAGAGCCCTTTCAGAAGCAAGGGCCCTCAGGTATCATCATCAGGCTTGCTCCACACCAGACTGGCACTGCAATGTCTGACGGGACCCTCAAAGGGGTCACTAGGCCAACTTCTGAATTGAGTTGAACAGACCAGTGGAGAGACAAGAAAAAAGTGCAAAATAAACGTGAAGTAAAATTTACTCAACTATCCTCAAGAAACTTCTTTTACTTGATGATAGGGGATGTTGGTCAAGATTAAAAACAACACTGAGAGTTTAGGGGGAGTAATGTCCCTTTACTCTTCCAAAAAGGTGATTGGGAGTGCTTCTTTTGTCACTGCCAAGTAAGTCAACATGCTTCGCGACTACTTACGTCTTAACAGATCTCTTGGTGCTTCTTCAGGACTGCACATTATCTTCTCCGTTCAAAAAAAGAGTGGTATCAAAGGTGATATCGTACAGGTATGTTAATAGTGAGATTATACTTGCTTACGTATTCATTGAGTCCTGCACGTCTCTGAAGCCTGGAATCAAAAAACAATACCATTGGAAAATGTTGCTGGTGTCTTTTAAATTTTCTTGCATATTGTGCAGAAATCAAATATTAGTACGCAAAATGAAAAAGACAAGGGAAATAAATATATTTCGGTTGCAAGGGAGAAAGCATCTGAGAGAGAAAGGAAGAAAAAAGCATATTTTTTTTATGCGGGCTTACCACCTGTTGTGGAGGCTAGATTTCTCTTACAAAGGGACATCCAGGAGATTTTACATGCTTCCTAAAGAGAAAAGAAACCGTGTGCCCAAAAAGGACACTAAAAAGGGTTCTGATTATGCCTAGATTACTCAGCAAACATGAACTAGTCCTATCTATTTGCATAAGTATGTTACATTAACACTTCAAGAACACCGACTGACTTTCTATGGCAGAAAGGTGTGATCATCAATATAGGTGCCCCCATAAAGTAGTATTATCAAAGAAAAATCTAGGTCATCATTACAGTTAGAACAAATGGCGCGTTTATGTCTAAAAAAGAAACTTAAGTTGATTCACACAGTTGAGTCAGTTGATTAGAGACAGACACATTTAAGGAATCTACTCTGGTACGTCAACGGAACCATGATGAGTGCCAGCGCAAAAAGAACTACATGTGTCCGTTGCATTAGACCATGTAACTATATAGAGGCACTGAAGATTGGTCTGGGATTTATGCACAAGCCCCTGACCTGATGTGTAGATTCTATATACAAAATATTTGTGACAGAGTCAAGAAAAGGGAGTACAGACGATTCGTCTAATTCACAAAAGCCGTCTCTATTTGGCCACTGTTCGTAGATAAGAGTGGTAACCAAAAGTAATTGAATCTACAAAATAAAAAAAAAGGAAACGCGCGTGCAGCGTCTCACCTCTGAGTGAATTCCTCAGATCTGGTAGATCGGGTGGAAGACGCCGTCGCCGCGGTGATGAAGGAGGAGCCATCACGATCATACGTCGTCCAATCACCGACCGCTAGGGGGAGCAAAAACAAAGAAAGGACTAAAAAAACAGAAAAAGAACTGAAAAAACACCGGTACTTACTCATGGCACCAGGGATATAGATACTGAAGACAGACTACCCACTATAATCAGTGGGAGAATCATCTTAGGTAGAAATTACAGGATACTTCTAGTAAAGTATTCCTGATAGCCTATCGCAAAAAGGGCAAAAAAAGGGGGAACATGCCAACTCTGGTGTTGAGTAGATCTGCATAGTGGATCCCAAATTACAGGAATACTGATCCAAATACTCCAACAATTAGTCTAGCTCAAAACTAGTAATTAGGGCGACCGACAACATCTCAAAAATATTTATTTAGTGCAAGTTCTTCAGTCACAAGTTGAAAAAAATAATAATTTTTTGTTAGAAATGTTGCGCAGTCCTATAGATTGAGAAAGTCTCCTGTAAATAATGAACATGACTCTCAGGCACAATTAGAAATTATTTTTTCAACAAAAACAAAAAAAAATTTGTAAAATATGTTGGTGAGAAAAGTTTTTTTTATGGTATTAAGAGAGTAGGGATCCATCTCACTTTCCATAACACCCTGCAACACTTAACCACGGTATCTCGTCGTTCAGCTCCAAAATGTGTGTGCCCAAACTGAACACCCAATGTTGTTCAACTTGTAAAAGTGTTCTTGTAGGTGGCTGCACAACTTCTAAGACAATCCACCACAGGTCATCAGGAGTGTGTTTAGCATTGAGGTAATGAATACTAAGTTTTGTTGTCAATCGACCACATCGAATATTACTCCTGTGTTTGTTGATCCTGATCTTCACTGGTCTTGACGTCATTCCTATATAGCGTAGTCCACATGGACAGCGGATCATATTGACACAGTTTGTTGTGTTGCAGTTAGTGTGTCTATTAAGATACCACAGGCCAATGGGTTCTAATGTGACCACTTTAATACGTTCTGTCAAGGAACAAACATTGCAGTTCCCACATGGAAAATGTCCTTTAACCGGTGGTAAAGACCACAGTTGATTTGGATTGTTGGTCTTATTAATGGAAATTGGTCTAGTATGTACCACTGAGCCCTTGATGTTAGATGTTCTCTTAAAAGCAAACAGTGGTCTGGGTGTATATGTACCACCGCTGGTAAGAATGGTCCAATGATTTTTAATCACCTTTTTCAAAGAATTGGCAATCGGGGAGAAGGTTGACACACAGGTTAGACGAGACAAAGTGTTTTTTGGGTTTGTCGCAAGTAACGTTTCTCTATTATTATTGCGAGCTCATTTTCTTGCTGCACTGATAATTATAGAGGGATAATGTCTCTGCAGTAGTTTTTGTGATAAATCGTCAGCTTGTTGTTCAAAGATAGACACACTGCTACAATTCCGACGTAGTCTCAGGAATTGGCCAAAATGCAGATTATCTCGTAAAGCCTTCGGGTGGTAGCTATCATAGAAGAATAAACTATTTCGATCTGTTTCTTTATGATAAGTACATGATCGTAATTTGCCGCTGACTATAGAAATTGTTAGATCTAGAAATGAAATACTCTCTGTGGAGACAGTAGATGTAAACCTCAAGAAAGGATCAAGATTATTGATCCAATCAGTCAGAGAGGGGACTACTTGAATGTCTCCCTGCCAGATAATTAGAATATTGTCAATGTATCTCCTCCATACTCTAATGTCCTCATGAAAAGGATTAGTAGTGTTGAGAATGAATTGTTGTTCAAAGTTATAAACATATAAACAGTCCAAACTTGGAGCGAAAGTACTTCCCATTGATGTACCATGCATCTGATGGTATATTTGTTCTTCAAATTGAAAGAAGTTCTCTGTCAATGCAACAGTGGCACATTGCATGATAAAATGGACCGGTATCCTGCTATTCAGAGTGGTATTTAGAAGGGTTGTTTCAACAACTCGTAAAGTATCTTGTTGTGGAATATTTGAATAAAGGGATTTGACATCAAGAGTGATCAAGGCCTGTACCGTTTCTGTTGCATTTATGGACGAGATCAAATCTAGTACCTCTTTGGTGTCTTTCAAAAAGGTGGATGATTTTCTGACAATAGGCTGCAAAAATGCGTCGCAAAAGATGGACAGAGGTTCCAGTAGTGACCCTATACTATTGTGTTTTAACCTGTATTCTTAATTGTTATGCCTCATATGGCTGAGACCAATGAAGATTTGATTTGATTTGATAAAATGAACAGTGAGCTAAAAGAATAACACATAATGCTGCACAATGAGACATGTGAAGATGAGAAGTGAATATCTGTTTAAGAAAAGAGAGAGAAACACAAACACGAACACACATATTTATGCCACAGCAATGAAAATAAATATGGTTCATAAACACATCAATTAGAGAAATTGTACTAATAAATAGGCATTCACTGATTTATCACTACAGTGCAAAGGTTACATTTGAGTTTATTACCACAGTACACCCGTAATACCATGAGGTTGTACCTTACTGCATCCCACTTTTGGTTAAATTAAATTGTTAAATCAAATGCACATGAGAAAATGCCATGGCACAAACTGTGTATGCATAGTACAATATGTTTTTTCTTACCATTATTGAGGGAGGGTCAGGAGAGGGGCATTATGAATCCCTCAAAGCTTTGCCTCTTATATGTCATGACCCCTCTTCACAATCAACAGGGCTAGCTAAACAATTATGAAAATACACGTTACATCTGAGTATATCAACATATTTATATATTTATCTACATATTTACTGAAAAAACAAAGGTTAAAGTAACCCTCTTGTTAGCTATTGCAATAATAAAAAAACATGTTTAAAATGCAAACACAATTCACCACTTATCATTTTTTTATCTAGCTATCACTTGGGCTGCAGACAACCTCACATATTGCATCATGGTAAATGACATCATTGACGAAATCACTGATGAAATCTCAAATGAATTTCTTTGTTTTTAAACATAACCTAAACTCTTAATACCTTACATAAATATAATGCCACTTTAACCTTTGTTTTTTCAGTGAATATTTGAGGTTTTTCACTGTTTGTAAATTTCTATTATCATACCTAACTATGGGCAAAGCATTGGATGTAAAATACTGGTTGCACTTTGCAACCAATATTTTGCGACCAGTTCAGCATTTTGCAAACCAACCTATGGACTAATACGTTGGTTCACAAAATACCAAATCGTAGTAGATTGCAATTCAACCAACCTCATGAATAAATAATGATGTAGGTTGCAAATTTCAACCCATTACAATTCACAACCATCACAGCAATGTTGGTTTGCTGGGTCTCTGGAAATAATTGTGGCATATCTGTGGTGCATTAAATTTACTATACTTACCAACCATAAGCCACTTGTGTTCACTGTCAAGAGTGAGAACATGAAAACCTACATGCTGCACATTGTACAACTGTCTTCCTAACTACCTCAGTGTCAGTTTGATTTTCACATTACTTCTGGGGTTAAGAATTGCTCAGTTAATTATCTGTCAAGGTTTTCTCTTCAAAATTGCGAGAATGAGGATTGTGATGACCAGAGTACAGAGGATTGTGAGGAGGTAGAAGTTGTCTTATGGGGGCTATGGATGTTGAATATGCTACTGTGATTATGGAAGGTGGTTGTATGACAGCATAGAGACTTCAGACACGCATGCCACTGTGCCATTGTGAGAACTAGCGTGACGTCCGCTCGGGTCAAGCAAAAGTGTAACTCTAATGTTAGGGATAGCATCAAAATTGCACTGTTCTTTATGGGAGATATTGTGCACATAAAGAAGGCTGAACCAACCACCAATGATAGGCCAAAGTTTTGAAAGTGGTTGGTGGTACACAAAGAGTGAGGCACTGCTGTCAGAGTTGGGGCACACTGGTGGAATTCTGAGAGAGTGTTGTTGGTGGGGGGGTGCAGGACAATTGAACTTTTGGTGATGTGCCTTTGAGTTATGTGCTACATCTCACAAATCCCTTGCTCACAGAAGAGATTTTCTAACTCCCGTTTCACAAAAGGTTTTGTGTTATTCTCTTATTTACAGTAGATGCAGATAATTCTACAATTTTTTCCCCTTTATGTTTTTTCTTTGCTTGCTGTTTTTTTATGTGTTTTTGTTCCCGTAAAGAAGAATGCCATAGAAGGGTTTGGGGAGACTACTTAGCTTAGTGGTCGAATTTTCCACAAACCCGGGCTCTGAGTTCCTTTCACAATGTCATAACGTGCTTTATGTGTCGCTATTCAAAAGTTTTCAGTTGTGATTCATTCACTGGTTCTGTGCAAGCAGGGTGAACTGCTGTTCTACTCCGATTTTCAATATTTGTCTACAAGAGAAATTCTTCTATTTTGTGTGCTAGAGTGTTCTATCTGGATTACAATGGCTTGTCTAAACAGTCATTGTAGGTATCAGGAGCTGTCATCAATATAATAGAGACAGACAAGCCCTACACTTTAACAGGGGCACATCCAGGCCAGAGCATCATTGTCCCAATGACACCCAAAGTACCTCACATATGTAGCACAACTTAATAAGAATTATATTAATATTACGACTATAGATATCAAAATAAGGAGCTTACCAACTTTCCAGTTATGAAGAAACAGATGAGACAGAGGACTGTCAAGAAGCTGGCCACATTCACAGAAGAGAGCAATAGCCTGTGAAGTGATACAAGTGGAAATGTACCAAATGAGTAAAGGAAACAATAAGGATTGAATACCCTACCAGCCCCTAGTGGTCCTTGACTATCTGGCAGCCCAGAGGAAAAAACAAAATATGCGAAAATGGGATGGGTGCAAGTATATGTGGACAACATATGCGTGCAGCAAACTGATGTTGCTAGCTCTCTGTGCCTTCCTTCTAGTTCTTCCTATTCTGTCCCAGTAGTTGAATACTTGACCCCTGACCTAGACGCTGGCCTGTCCTTGACATTGTTATGCCAGCTACTGTTAGCGCTGAATTTTACTAATGAATATTCATGTTTTCTGGGTGTTGAATTTGCATAGAAAATGAATTAACTTAGATAAAAATAATGCACACATTTGAAGTTGCGCCCTCTTGAGTGGCCGCCATGGTTCACAAAGTATACTTCTTAATAGCTTATTAATGTAAACTATTGAGCTTATATTTTAGTAATATAGTAATTTGTCATATTAAGGGTTATGCATTCTGTATTAGCTTTATTAATCATAGGCCTTAACTTAGCGATGTCCTGGGCCTATTTGCACAGCCTCATGTCAAGCTGCATTTCTTAGGTTACTTATAAGATGGCTGTTTAGAGAATTAAATTGTGATTTTCCACTGTGTTGACCAAGTGCTTGTAGCAGAAATCTGTTCTTGTGAGAACTGCTTGCTTGAAGATATTGTACTTGCTAGGGATACATTGTATGATGAAGACTGTCACCGCTTGCTGAACCACATTGAGGACAGGGATAAGGCAATTTTACTGATTGTCATGTCTATTTGCTTTTGCTTCTAGGTACCAACCACTACTTTTGATAGAGCCATAGCTAGATGTTTTCCAAATTTGTATGACTAAATTGTTTTGCATGAAGTCCAAACATGCTATTCTAATCTGATGTTAGTTAGGGTATTCACTGATAATGTTCGCTACAGGTAACAGTTGGTGTCTTTTCTTTGCTGAATCTAGGTGTATATCATTTCATTTGCACAGGTATTTGTGCTTTTGATTTGTACTGTAACCTTAGAATATGTAGTGGCTCAAGCTTTGGCTAAATTGCAATTCTTTTGGCGCTTTGGTCAGCCAGTGTTGTTTCTGTATACTTATGATTTGATTTTGAGACTAAGGGCCAGATGTAGCAAAGCGTTTGCGAGTCGCAAACGGCGAAAAACGCCATTTGCGAGTCGCAAAAGCCTCACCAGTATGCAGAAATGCATTTTGCGAATCGGATCCGACTCGCAAAATGCATTTCCCACTCGCAAATAGGAAGGGGTGTTCCCTTCCTATTTGCAACGTGCAATGCTATGCAATTCCATTTGCGACAGCGAAAGCGGTCGCAAATGGAATCGCAGTTACCATCCACTTGAAGTGGATGGTAACCCAGTCACAAAGGTGAAGGGGTCCCCATGGGACCCCTTCCCCTTTGTGACTGGACATAAAAATATTTTTTCAGAGCAGGCAGTAGTCCAAGGGACCACTACCTGCCCTGAAAAAATCCGAAACTAAAGGTTTCGTTTTTTTTTTCAAAGTGCAGCTCGTTTTCCTTTAAGGAAAATGGGCTGCACTTAGAAGAAAAAAAACGCTTTATTAAAAAGCAGTCACGGACATGGTGGTCTGCTGTCTCCAGCAGGCCACCATCCATTAATATTAATGAGGTGGGTCTTTGTGACCCCATTGCGAGTTGCAGAAGGTGTCTGAGACACCTTTCTGCATTCCAAATTGCGACTTGCAATTTGCGAGTCGCAGGGACTCGCAAATTGCAAGTCACAATTTGGATTTTTGGTACATCTGGCCCTAAGTTACGTGACATTAGCATTGTTAATATAGGGAAATAAACATTTTAACTTTTACATAAAGATGTGGTTATTCATGGCAGCAAGGTCATGGTGTGTGGAAATTACTGACTCCTATTGATTATTGATGCCACTGATTGTTGTTGATATTGATTTTGATTGCTACGTGGTTACATGGTGGGATCTACACAAAGCACAGTCAAAAGGTCCATCGGTCTCCTTGTTAGTTTACTTAATAAGGTCTGATGCGCTGACACTACTAATCGCCGACATTCTGTTCGTGACAGAGTTCATATGTTGTGGAAAAGCAACTGTTTTCTGAGGCTTCTTCGCTAAGTCTGAACTCTGAACCCAAAGGTAAGCAGCTCCTGACAAAATGTTCTGATATGTATTTTTCAAATTTGCTCATAATGATGAATAAACAGATGTAGGTAACGTGAACATATGTGTAATTTAAATATAGGTAATTAATAGGATGGTTGATTCATAATTATTCTCTATGAGGCTCTTTATAGGTTTGAACAGCACAGGCCCAACTAACTACTGTGTTTTATTTTCAATTTTAAAGTTCAGTTAGACATAAGGAACATTGTTGGGGAGGATATTGCCAAGGAAACATTGAGATGTGGATAAAGTGAGAGCACAATAGGCAGCACTGGTGCCAGAGGCAGAAGAAAATCACTCTGTGCCAGGGATAAACACATTCTCTCAAATGTACAAATTCACAAATCTTGCTTTTGCGTAATTGCACGAAATTTCAGCAGAGCAAATTTATCATTTAGGACTGTATGTTAGCGCAAAATCTGTTTGCGTTCTTTTGTTACTATGCAATCGCTATACATTTTTAACTCGAATCGCATGTTTGCTGTACATTTTTAAAGTAAATAGTGTGTAGTAATGTGAAGTGGTGTAATGCCGTAATTGTGCGAAGTTCACATAATAAGCCTTATGCATGTTTTCCAAAATTACATGAATTACGCTGGCATCATTTAAATTTCACCCAGGGCTAATTATCAGCTACTTAAGTTGGCCGAGCATAGTTCAAATGGTGTCTGCAGTACCAGGCAATACATACAGAAAGTGTTTGTGCTGTTTTTCATAAAAATTTTCAGTGAACCTTGTTGATGTTTATGTGTTGTACACAGCCTCTTGCTTAAAAGAAGGAGGGTTGTTTGTTATTGTAGTTTCTCTCGTACACAAAGCAACAGGAAAGCAATTAGAAGCCGTAGAACTCGAAGCCTGGTTCCTGGGTTTTCATAAGCGAGAAGCTCTAGTACGTACAAGAACTACGGAGATCCAGAAATGTATTTGAAAGGGCTTGGATGCACATAGGACTCTGTCCCTCTAACTCTCACAGCCCAATACTAGGCATGAGAGAAACAAGGAACTATCACCTACCACCAAAGGAACTCAAGGAGGAAATGCACACCTAGCAATGCACCCTAAAATCAACTGCTTGGTGTTCAAATGTGAAAAACAGATGTCCCACCCATTCCATGCGTGCTCCATAAAGCAGAACAGCAATGTACCTTGAGAAGAGTCTAGGAAGGTGCATCAAATAAATACAAGTGCTCTCTCTGAAATCTACCTGGAAAATCCTGACCTCAACAAGCTAAACTGCACACATGGCCAATATCCAATTAATGTAATCAGACATCTTGTAAAATCATCCTCTCCATACCGCTTTGTAAGTGCTGGGCCTAGAGACTCCATGTCACTTACTGTTTCACAGCTGAAGTGGTGAGTTGCAGGTGTGCTGCTGGGGGCATATGAGGCAGGTATCCATCTACCAGAGCACATCTGACGTGGACATCCGTTTCATACATACAAGTCAAGTCAAATTGCTTCAATTGAAGCAAACAAATCAAAAATACAACTTCCTGACACATTAGGTTGTCAAATGACAGGTCAGAAACTGAAATGAGGGATCCTGATAAAGTGGAGTACAGAAGCAATCCTCTTATGTCACGATCCACACCGAGCTCCGGGCATCCCTTTAACCTCCTTCCACTTGCCCAGAAAGGTGAGAGGTCCAGATTGCTTCGAGCCAAAGCACAGAGCCTGTAAATAAAACGTGAAACCACAGAAAGGGCGTAAGTGTAACAAAGAAAAACATTACTCGTCTTTATCTTTTCTCTACATTTGCAAGCAAATGTGATCTCACTTCTCACTAAGACTGACAAAAGTCTGGTTACTGATGGTGACTGACTATCTGGTTTATGTTGACGAAGCTAATGTTTGTTTTAGTTAATTTAAAAAATGCAATTGCCAGTCTCTAGCAGAAGCTCATCCTCATTTAGTATGAGTTGTTGCGAGGCAAAGGAGTGATTTGTAAATGTTGAAGAATGAACCACGGGTGTCCCAGTAACATGGGACGATCTTAGCACCTTTTACATCAATGACAATTTATTTTTTTAACTGTACTTGCACTTTGATAGAAAATGCTGCACTGCAACAGCTCCTAGCACTTCACATTTGTGAATAGAGCTAATCTAACACTACTATGTCAAGAGGATTGCCCACCAATTACAATTCTGTAGGCAGATTAAAGGCCCTACTTAGACAATGAATTTGAAGATACAGAGGGGCAAATTTATGAAAAGTGGAGCATCATGTCAAGAAGCCCCACTTTTCCTGTGCCCCATTGCACACCCCTAATGCTACCATGTGTGCGCTGTATTTTGATACAGTGCACCATGCCGCACATTAGGGAACTAAAATTAAAAATGTTGATGCTAGTTTGGCGCTTTGCAGGATTAGGGCCCAAAATATCAACGCTAATTCTGCAAAGTGAAAGGAGGCCCATTGAAAACAATGGGAGCCTCATTTTAACACCTGCCTTAGGCAGGTGTTAAAACTTTTGCTAGAAATGGCGCAGTAGAATCTTATAGGTTCTACTACGCCATTTTACTGGGCCTCCTAATGCTGCTACGCCCTCCCCCTTTGCACTCATTATGCCTGGTGCAGGCAGAATGTGATGCAAGGGTTTACAAAGTGGCACAATGCATGCATTGCGCCACTTTGTAAATATGGTGCAGTGTTTTTGCCAACCTAATGCCACATTAGCATCAATAAAATTACGTTGATGTGACGCAAGGAGACACTAGGGCCTTCTTAAATCTGGCCCAAAGTGTCTAACTCCACCCTTCAGCTCTGTCAATTACTATTCGGGGAACAAACTGAGTAGTGTGAGTAGTCTGGGCCTGGCAGTACAATCCTGCATATCCTGAACACAGTTAGTTTTACCATTTTAAAGTATAGGTCACTTGTGTCTGCAGCTGAGTGCAAGAACTACTTCAATTGTATTGCAGCCATAAGTGCCTCATCTAGTACTGCGTGTCCCAAATGAGAAGAAACGGATTTAAAACCTTGGGCACCAGCAATCAACCTTCTTTGCTCTATATTCCCTTTCACCTCCAGAAACGTGTGGCATTGTGGGCACTGTTCACAGCAGTTTTAGTTAGTCCACTAACCCACCCTCTTATTCAATTAGAAGGTGATGTACTACAGTTTATCAAATAGTGTTCTGGTACACTGAGTTTATTTATCCTTGAGGGGTGGACATTTGGGTAGCAGGCAGGAACAATCAATCATGCCTTTTTTTGGAGTTTTACAATTACAGAAGACTAGTACTTTCCCTGTGTGCGGTGTTATTTCCTCCTTTATGGGTGCAATTGGGCCCTTGGCAGGGAGTCCCTGAACAGGGGTGGGTCAAGGCCAATGAACCAGTGTTTGAACGGATATACAGAACTGTCAGTCAACTGGTCGCCTAGGGACTTTATGGCCACCTAAACACAAAAAATGTTGGATGCTGTTATTTTTTCTCCAGTAGCGCTAGGTACTTTTGCCTTAAATTTAGACTGGTCATGTGTGGTGAAGTATATGTCACTGCTAAACATGAAATGGATTGACTCAGTTGTTTTTTTTACAATTTTCTATATTTTAACATAGAATGAAAAACAATGCACATTTATCCAAAAATATGAGTCGTCTGAAATTTCTTCTAGCGGCGACGCGTTCTATAATCTAGGCAGGCCCACTGCCACTTCCATTGATCTAACGTAACCCCTTTGTGGAATCAGGATGCCTCCTCCTTTTCACTCTCAGTGGCTTGTTATATGGAAAGTCTTAGCTCCTAAACAAGAGAATGCCAGAGACGTTGCTTTTGTTCTTTAATGTCCAGATGGAGAAAGGAACTTGCAAACCAGCTCCAGCGCTGCGAGTGATTAACATTATTTGACTATCAGTAATTTACTGTAGATTTATAATTAGGTAGATTGGTTAATTAGACTCAATGAACATTGTGTGATTGGAACAATTAACACGCTATCTTATACCTCTACTTGCGAGGCAGCTGTAATTTGAACTAATAAAACACTCAATAAATTAATCACTTCTTAATGCTAGACAACAGATTCTGATCAAGTGCCAGTAAGAACAGGAACATGAAAGTCCCATGTGCCTGTGAGTCTTGTGTCTGTGAATGATGTCAGAATGTTTCTATTAAAAGTATCCTCACGGAGATAAGTACTGCGCCCCACCCCCCACCATCCTCTCCTCCTTTACAATCATTAGTATCTTAAACGTGTAATTTTTCATTTGTTGAAATATTTATGATTACATTTTCCAGATGATTCCATGCCTTCAGGTAGACTGCACTCTACCCTTTTCTCATTTACGACATTTTCATGCAAATGTGTGTGTCTGATTGGCTGCACGATGCATCCGGTAACCTGAATAGGCAGGACTGGAACATTGCCTCCCTGGTGACATTGAGCCGTTTTATAGTTTTAGGCATTATCGTATTACAACGTCAAATCCCAGAGTGCTAGCAGTCTCTTCCCGCCCCCAGTCAATTCCGTCCTCCCTCCTTTGGCTCTCAACCTCCCAAAATCCGTTTGCAACATAGTACACCTTCTGTGTTGCCCTTAGTAGTACTGACGGAGAGCAGTGGGATTTGACAATCAGAGAGATTATTTTTCTATAAATTACAAATTTGCTTTCAAAAGTTTTGAAACATTTAGCATGAATAACCAGAACGAAATCCAGTTATTCACTGGGGTGATTTCACAACAATGGTTAACCAGAACAGTTAACAACAGTGGTTAACCACTGTTGTAACATCACAAGATGAAGCCCTCTCTCCGCCCCCCCGCCTTTAATTCTGCTGCCTCCTCTTAATTTCCAGAGACATAAACACAGCAGCAGAAAGGCTTTGGGAGCCTCACCGGCCTTCACCCACCTCTCCCAGGTCTACACAAATGCGAGGGAGACCGAAGAGTGTAGGAGGTAAATAACATCACAATTATTCAGTTATATATCAAGTTATATTTAATACTTACTCAGCAATATTTTCAGGTAACCCCTTTTTAGCCTTTGCTGAGTCATTCATAAGTTTCTCCCACACACTACAACATACAACATGGGTCAGTCCCTTTCAGCTATTCGCTAACTTTATTGTGAGTGATGGCATTCTGCTCTCTCACAAGTACATACGCACACAAAGTAGTCCCTTCAGAGCCAGGGATTGCTATGGCAATGTGCACTTTTTGAGACCCAAAAATTGTTTTGCTTTTAGACATTTTTTAAATTGGCAAGGATCTGACAGCTTCGCCACCAATACACTTTTACAAAAATCATGACAAAAACAAAACAAAAATTGTGAAAGTCACAAGGTGGGATTTGCCAGTGCTTGCTGTGTTGTGACTACTTCTAATTGTTTTAATAATACTCTAGAAAGTTCATTTGAATTTTTTGTATTAGGTGAGTACAATCAATTTTACCTGTGCACATAACTTACTACTCTTGACACTTGCTTAACACGTTTCTGATACGTATTGTGTGTAGACAAAATGTTTAGTGTCCACATGCAAAAAAAGAATATCGGGATTGAAAACAGTTAAAAATACCTACCAAGTGATTTAAAAAGTCAGGAAAGGTGAAAAACAACAGCTGTTGCAGAGAAGCAAATTAAAGACAAAATTTAAGAAATGAAACAAACATGAATTGGGGAATTATAAAAGTTGCTCTTCACTAAAATGGCCTTGTGACACTCCCTAAAGCAGACTCTCATGTCCTGGCAGGAGTTGCATTCATTAAGCGATAGCTTCCCGCCGTTTACACAAAGCGAAAAATGAACTAGCACGTTTTACTATAAAACAGATTGGTTTGTACCACCTTACCTTTATTTAATTGTGTAACTTTAGGTTTATTATTTTGTGTCAATCACTGTAGTTAAAAAATCGAACCAATTGGCCACACAAAAATATACCTGATCTCCTGAAAAAAACACTTCAAGGAAAGTTCACAGAAACACGTGAATAGTCCAAAAATATTTTTTTTAAAATAAAAATGAAAAATTGACGTCACAGCATACAATTGGTTTAATATTTTACGGAAAATCATGTAGTGAGCATTCCCAATCTGTGATCCATCCCATTTCAGCACACGGCTAGCATAACTCCCTTCTTTCTAGTGTACAAAGGAGATCGGATCCCCCCCCTCCACATTTTGAACAACAGCTTTCTGTAAGGGATATGTATAAATATTTCACTAAAAAACAAGGCCACAGGGACCATCCCATGATGCTCAGATTTTAAACACACGAAACCGCAGAAATTCAGGAGTTATAGTTATCTCAGGAATATAACTCATGCTCTATGGTACACTATAACGCACACCACCACCATGCACAGTTTTCTCATCAATACATTTCTTGCAAATGGTGCAGTGATATTATCAATGATGTCATAGAAGATATCATGACTAGTGTAATATGTGGGGTAATTAGCAGTGCATGGCAAGGGCGTGAGTTATAGTTACCCTGGGGCATGCATCATAGTTTCTTGAGATAACTATAAGTATAACTGCTGAATTTCTCTGGTTATGTGTGTGTAAAATCTGAGCCTAGTTATAAACCCCTGTAACCTTTGTTTTTTTAGTGAATTTCAAAAAACCTATGTTTTTTCAAAGAAATTTGAGTTTTTTTAAAACATAAAGTAATATTTAATTTCTACACATTAATCCATCTGCTGCAGTGCATGGCCTTTGGCTGTGCATGGTGTGGAATTGGCTGCACAGGCTGGCTGCTGTGAGTAAGTGTGTAAGTGGCTGTGTGGTTGTGTGACTGGAAGTGTGTGGTTGTGTCGTGAATAAGTGGGTGGGTGAGTGTATGAGTGGGTGTGTGAGTGCATGTGAGTGGCTGTGTGGGTGTGTGAGTGTTTTTGTGAGTCTGTTAGTAGGTGTGTGAGTGGCTGTATCAGTGTGTGAGTGGGTGTGTGAGTGGTTGTGCGGGTGTATAAGTGGTGTGTGAGTGGGTGGGTGTGTGAGTGAGTGGGTATATGAGTGGCTATTTGGGTCTATTGGTAGGTGTGTGAGTGGTTTTGTGGGTTAGCAAGTGGGTGTGCGAGTGATCTATGGGCATTTGAGTGGGTGCGTGAGTGGCGGTGTGGGTGTGTGTTAGCCTTACTTAGCAGTGGTCACAATTATTCATCATTGTTTTCTTCTATCAAGATTTAGGTTAATTCTTCTGCACTGGGTGCTTGAAGAACAGCAGGGGTGGAACAGACGCAAATTAGGGCCTCTGTAGTTGTAACAGTTTTTCAACGCAACAGTAAACAACAACAGGAGAAAACCCATATACCCAGTTGAGGCCTGGGTGGGTATAATAGCATACAACAATATCTCAACAGACATTAATATAGACATTATTTACACAAGGTGAAGTAATTAAGTAGAAAAGAGAACAGAAACATCAAGAGTTGATTATCACGGTCTGTATTCATAAACAAGCATAAGAATACAATTGGATAGCAATAATATGGTTACTGTATGTATGAGCAATTTTTATAAAGTGGACACATAGTGCTCGTGAAAAATGTGGATGGTTCAAATGAGGCACGTGGCAAAGTGAAGATAACAGTAAGGGGGTATTTCTGTAAATTGGTACAAAACATGAATAATAGAGGAAACAATGTTACAGAAGCATGTTAATTGCCAGAGGCCGTAACTCTGGTGGGTTGTGTCAGCAGCATTTCATCCTGTATTACACCAGAGCATTATCAGGACAGAGATTACACAAATTATTTTTTATGCTGTCAGAAAAAATAGAAGAAAAGAGAGGAAAATAAGAGTAGGGCCCGAAAAGAATTAACACACACAGTGAATGAGGTCCAGCTAGGAGTTGTGAAAAGCTACCTGGGCACAGCATGTCAACCTGTGAAAAGGGAAACAACTAACAAGGCTTGTGTTTCAAACTTCATCTGAAAGGGGGCAAAATTAGGAAATTGGAGAGCAAAATCTCCAAAAAGGGCACCAACATACATGCGTGTAGGTTAGGTGCTGGAAAATAAATTCCGGTGTGGGAAAAATGAGATCATTGTAAGGCAAGAGGTCTGTCTTTAACTTGGAATCCAAGGGTGCAGAGATCCTAAAGGGGTACCCGTTGGTTATAGTATGAACACAACCTGTAAAAGGTAAATGAGAACTTGCGCAATCTGCATAAAGGCGGCACGAGAATTTACTGTGTGTGGAGTGCGGCTAATTACTCACCACTTGAATAAATGAGGCAGCATATATGGGTGGTTGATACAGCACTCAAGAGACGGCGTGGGAAATTGAAATTGAGCATGTGAGACCATAGTGGTTAATGCCTGCCGTGAACAACTGACCCGACAGAGCAAACGACAGGGTCCAGGAGGCTGCTGTAACTAAACAGAATTAATCGCAAGACACGATGCATTTTGTCACTTTCTGTGATCATTACTGTTTGCTAAAACAACTATATATCCTAGGACTGTACCGCCTGCTTTAATTTACCTACAGATGCTGTTGAGTGGTCTAGTATTTTTTAACATGGCTAGCTCCCGAGCACGGGCTATTAAAGCCAGAAAGAGAGGACTTGCATTTGCTTTGCGTCCTGTGGCAATTTGACGCTATGTGGTTGTGGCTATGTTTTGTAACTGTAGAGAATATGTATTTTATAAATTCTTTTAATGTAACTTATTTATGTGATGCACTGGCAGACCTTTGTTGTATTTTTTGGAATTACGTATTTCTAATATTGTTTGCAACTTTTATGATTTTATTTAACTGAATTAAGAATTTTTGACTGGGTGTCCGAGCGGTTGTGTGTGTGTGTGTAAGTGGTTGTGTGTATGTGTTTTTTAATTGGGGTCTGGCTCTGCGGATCCATCGCAAATTCATACAAGGGGTCCTGCTGAATGCTGAAGTGGATCCGCTAATCCTCTCACACTCCCCAAAAACATTTCTGGGCAAATTGTTGCTTGGGTGGGGTGCCCCTCGGACCCCTCCATCAGTCCCATGGGATCAGGGACCCTTTCTGTCACTCTTAATTTTATTCCCCCCCCAACCCCCCCCTCCAGGACCGAGTCCAAATATACAAAATGGCAGCTGCAACTTTTCGTTCAAGTTGCGGCCAGCCAATCATGACATTGTTGGTGAGTTGATCTGCCTCTCTAAATCTTTTTTCTATAACTCCAAAACTGCTGAACAGATTTACACCAAGTTATGAAAAGATATCTTTCTGGATGAGGATATAGCTTTCTGCCAAATTTGGTATAATTCTGTTCAGTGGTTCAGGTTGTAGTTGTATCTAAAATCCCAATGGGAAACTGCATTGGGAAATCGTGTTTTGGGACCCTCTATTTTTCTGAGCCCCCGCCTGATGACTTACACTGAAACTTTCCAGGCAGCAGCTGAAGTTAATGGTAAATCAGTTTTGAAAATTTTGTGAAGATTCGTCAAATGGGGGCAAACTTATTATTAAAATAAAAAATGCTTTTCCTATGGAAACTAGGTCCTAATTATAACTACCTACTGCCGACTATATGCACATGTAAATCTCTTTGGAGATAAAGCTTGTTGATATACATATATATAGATATATATATCAGCTCCCAGGCTACTATTACATGTAAAGCCACAAGCCCACATCTCCCCTGCCTTGAGAGCACTACACTGGTTACCCGTAATCAGAATATGCACTTTCAAACTTCTTTGTATCACCCACAAAGCTATACATGGAACAGGACCGCTTTTTATCAGAAACAAAATAACCAAATACATTCAACAAAGAATCCTCCGCTCAAGATTGGCACCCCGCCTTAGAACACCCCCATACAAGAAAAAGACTATAGGTGGTACATCCTTCTCCGTTCAAGTAGCCAAACTATGGAATTCATTACCTCCAACTATAAGAGCCACAGATAACTATCTTGTTTTCAGAAAACTACTCAAGAGTTGGCTCTTTCTTTCATAACCACCACATTCAAACAACTATGGACTGTATATGCCTATGTTGATAAATTGTTTTTATCTGATTATGTATATAATCTAGTTATATATAGTTCTTTAGAAAATATGTATTGCTACTATGTCATAACAATAAACTACACACACACTCTTTAAACCTGTTTAATGTATATTTACTCATGGTTTAAATATGTATATGTATGTACGTATATGTGTGCACGTGTGTGTATTCATGTATATATATATATATATGTGTGTGTGTGTGTATGTTATTCAATGCTTGAGATGTTCATAGGTCAATGCATAACTCCTAGATAAGTTGTTATACTAGATACTTATGAATCCCTGCTTTCATATCACACTTATCTACCCATCACCATATGTCATGTCTCTATCAATCTATCCTCCATTCCCACTCTGACTCATACCAAATCCCTTCTACTACTTTCATCTCCTAAATAATTCTGCCTAAGCTCTTCCCCAGCTTCCATATCTAACTCACCCAAACCTCACTTCACTACCATGATCTCCCAAACAACTACTATATTCTCCCTCGTGTATCTCACCCTGCTACTATGATCTCCCTAACCCTTTCCACAGACTCTTCCCTCTTCCATTCCCCCTTTTCTCATCCTAAGCCTAAATCCTATTACCATAAACTCCCAATTAACACTTCTGAATTTTTCCCTGCTCCACCCCTCCATTACTCCAGTCAATCTAACTAACAAACTCACAAATCTGCGGCTCAAATTAACTCATAATAATACTAAAACTGTACTCATATTTCCCTATATTAATCCACCACTAATTCCTTTTGGGTTCCCAAGTAGCGTGCTACTCACAGAAAAGCGCTTCGATGCCTCATCAGGGGTAGTAAGCGCTATATAAATACTATTACAATACAATACAAAACAATATACTGTGCACGGCTTGGAGCGGGGTTGGATGTTTAGGAGACATTGGCCACAGGGTGTGGCCTGACGCCCGAAGGCCATGCATCAAGCGCGGTTGGATGCTTAGGGGGGGTTGGCTGCAGGGCCTGCCTTGTGGCCTACCACCCCAACCAACTGCCAAAGCCACGCGTGGTGCAGGATTGGATGCTTATGGGGGCTGCATTAAAAAAAAACATGGAAGTTCATTAAAAAGCAAAGGTTACAGGGACGATATAGATAAGAATTAGCATTTAAAAAACCTTATAAATTCACTGAAAAAAACAAAGGCTACTGGGACATTATAGTTAGGTTCTGAGTTTACACACACAAAACCATAGAAATTCAGTTGTTATTTTTAGTGTTATTTTAAGTAACTATAGCTCGTGCCTTAAGCTAACTATAACTCGCACCCCCACCATGCACAGTTTTCTCATCAATAATTTTTTGCAAATGCTGCAGTCATAATATCAATGATGCAATCGAAGATGCCATCAATGATATAATATGCGTGGTAATAAGCTGTCCATGGCTAGATAGTTACCTTGGGGCACAAGCTATAGCTACTTGAAATAACTCTAACTATAACCGCTTCAGCCGAGTCCCAGAAAACAATGAAAGAAAGAAAAGGGCCAGGGTGAGGTCACCCTGACCCCTTATCTCTGGTGATGGGGTCCCAGAGGGACCTCCCAGAGCAAAAAAACATTTTTTACATTTTTTTCTACAGGAGCCGCAGCAGATTCGCCGATCCACTGAAAATTAAAAAAGCAAACAAGCGCAGACTCCCGCTCTTGTTTAACTGGAGCCACTGGGTGGAGCATGTCCTGGGGGCATTCAAATTCTCAATGTGACAGGCCGCACAGCCCCCCGCAGCCCTAGGGGCCACCACCTCCCCAGAGCTTTAAGAAAACAAAATGTGGGGCTGCCCATCCCTCTGCAACCCTGGGGGCTGCCACCTTCCCCGGGCTTTAGAAAGCACAATGGTGGGCCATGCAGCCCCCCTGAGGCCCCAGAGACCACCACCACCTCCGAACTTTAAGAAAACAAAATGCGGAGGCTGGCCATTCCTCTGCAGCCCTATGGACTACACCTCCCCATGGCATTAATAAAATAGAAAGAGGGGGCGCACAGTGTCCCCCGCAGACCTGGGGTCCGCCACCTCCCCAAGGCAGTATTAAAATAGAATGTGGGGGGGGGCGTGTGCCTGCCCACTTGACTGCCACCTTCCTCAGCCAGCCCAGCGTTGAAGACCGCCATATTAAGACTATGGCGGAGTTCCTGACTGAATACAACCCATACATCGCCACTATTGCCAGTGCGGACGGACCACCGCAGACGGCGGTAGGCATCTCCAGTCCAGTGCGGCCATGTTTCCACTGAGCGTATTACGAGGTTGCACATGGCCAGGAAATCCAGCGTGGTCGCACCTCCACGAAAACTCAGGCTGAACCAAAGCAAATAAAATGGAGCACTCACCTTCAGGAACACAGACACGTTCACAGCCGCCATGGAACATGAACTTAAGGTCTTTCCACTGCTCCTGCTGGCCATACAACACCAGAACCAACGACGGCGATGAAGACAACATCTGTAAGTACACCCCTGTAGGAGGCTGGCCTGGCTTCTATTTGTTACCAATGGTACTTACACCTTATACCAGGTCCAGTTATCCCTTATTAGTATAGTGTAGTAGTGTTCTAGTAGCTTAGGCTGATAGCAGTAGCTATAGCAGAGCAGCCAAGGCTGAACTAGGAGGCATGCAAAGCTCCTGCAATACCACCATATCATATAGGTACCATATCATAAGAAAGACATTACTCAGAGTTACTAAAAATAAAGGCACTTTATTTTAGTGACAATGTGCCAAAAATATCTCAGTGGATATACTCCCTTAGGAGGTAATTAACAAACACAAAATATACACAAATAACCAAATCAGGTAAGTAAAACAGTCAGAAAGTAGTGCAAACACTGTAAAAAACAATAGAATGCAATAGGCCTAGGGGCAACACAAACTATATACTAAGAAAGTGGAATGTGAACCACGAATGCACCCCTAGGCAAGTGTAGTGTGTAGAGGGTCACTGGGAGTGTAAGAAAACACCAAGGGTGTAAAGAAGACTCCACCCCAGGACCCAGAAAAGCAGGAGTAAAGTACTACTATTTCCCCCAAAACACACCAAAGTCATGATAAAGGATTTTGCAAGGCCCACACCAGATTGCAAAGCACTGAAGACGGATTCCTGGACCTGAAGACCTGTAAAGGAAGGGGACCAAGTCCAAGAGTCGCTAGTGTCCGGGGGGGAAGGAACCCACTAAACCCCAGATGAAGGTGCAAAATGACTGCCTCCGGTTGGAAGAAGATGCTGGTTTTGAACCAACGAAATGAGGCAGGAAGCTCTGCTTTGTGCAGATGGTATCCTACTGTGTGCTGGTGGATGTAGGGTGGTTGCCTCAGCAAAATACCATAAAGAAGCTTGCTACATGCAAGAGTAGCGGTTGAAGAAAAAGGTGCTGCCCAAGCCTTGGAAGGACCATGATGTCGCCACTCAGGAGGGGAGATAGAGGGGACCCTCAGCAACGTAGAGAGCCCACTGGAAGGAGGGAAGCACCCACAGGAGTCCTTGAACATGGGTTCAAGAAGACTGAACATGGCGGTCATCTCAACACTGCAAAGAGAGGTCCCACGACACCGGAGGACAACTGAGGGAGCAGAGCATCGCAGGACAGAGTGCTGGGGACCTAGGCTCGGCTGTGCATGCAGGATTTCTTAGAAATGTGAACAGAAGCCTTGTAGCTGCAGATCACACGGTGCACAGGATGGCTGTCTGGGGAGGGGAGCCAAGGACTTACCTCCTCCAAATTGAGACAGTTAGACCTCTGGGTAGTCGGGATGTCTTGGGTCCACCACCTGTGTTCTAGGGGCCACGCTCCTCTGGATGAGAGGGGACCCAGTGTACAGGTGAAGCTGTAGTTTGGTGCCTGCTGAAGCAGGGGGAAGACTTGATCAACCCACAGGAGATTTCTTCATGGCTTCCAGTGCAGGGTGAAGGCAGGCAGCCCCCAGAGCATGCACCACCAGGAACAGTCAAGATTAGGCACTACAATGTCGCTGATAGTCTTCTGGCTACATTGTTGCAGTTTTGCAGGCATCCTGGAGCAGTCAGCAGTCGATCCTTGGCAGAAGTCAAAGATAGAAGTGCAGAGGAGTCCCGGTGGATTCTTGCAAGTCGTATTCTTAAGAGAAGCCCACTGGAGAGATCCTAAATAACTCTGAGATGAGTATTGGCTACCGGCCCAGGCATGCACCTATCAGGAGGGGTCTCTGACGTCACCTGTTGGCACTGGCCACACAGAGGCCTCCAAGAGTGTCCCCACACCTCTGAAAACAAGATGGCAGAGGTCTGGGATAGACTGGAGGAGCTCTGGGCACCACCCCTGGGGTGGTGATGGACAGGGGAGTAGTCACTCCCCTTTCCTTTGTCCTGAGCAGGGACTGGGGCTCCCTAAACCGCTGTAGACTGGCCTATGCAAGGAGGGCACCATTTGTGCCCTTCAAAGCATTTCCAGAGGCTGGGGGAGGCTACCCCTCCCCAGCCTGTAACACCTGTTTCCAGAGGGAGAGGGTGTAACACCCTGCTCTCAGAGGAAATGCTTTGTTCTGCCTTCCTGGGACTGGGCTGCCCAGACCCCAGGAGGGCAGAACCCTGTCTGTGAGGTGGCAGCAGCTGTAGCTGCAGTGCAAGCCTCAGAGAGCTGGTTTGGCAGTACTGGGGGTCCATAGTGGAGCCCCCAGGATGCATGGAATTGGTTCCCCAATACCGAATTTGGAATGCAGGGACAATTCCATGATCTTAGACATGTTACATGGCCATATTCGGAGTTACCATTGTGAACCTAGATATAGGTACTGACCTATATGTAGTGCATGCATGTAATGGTGTCCCCGCACTCACAAAGTCAGGGGAAATGGCCCTGAACTATGTGGGGGCACCTTTGCTAGTGCTAGGGTGCCCTCACACTTAGTAACTTTGCACCTAACCCTCACCAATTGAAGGTTAGACACATAGGTGACTTATAAGTTACTTAAGTGCAGTGAAAATGTCTGTGAAATAACCTGTGCGTTATTTCACACAGGCTGCAATGGCAGTCCTGTGCAAGGGTTTGTCTGAGCTCCCTATGGGTGGTAAAAGAAATGCTGCAGCCATATGGATCTCCTGGAACCCCAATGCCCTGGGTACCTAGGTACCACATACTAGGGACTTATAAGGGGGGTCCAGTATGCCAATTGAAATTGGTCAATGTAGTCACTAGCCTATAGTGACAAATGTAAAGGCAGAGAGAGCATGAGCACGGGGGTTCTGATTAGCAGAGCCTCAGTGACACAGTTAGGCACTACACAGGCATACACATTTAGACCACAAACTATGAGCACTGGGGTCCTGGGTAGCAGGATCTCAGTGAGACAGGCAAAAACATACTGACATATATTTACAATTGGGGGTAACATGCCAAGAAACATGGTACTTTCCTACACAACCCCCACCCCAAATGAGGGACAATAAGGCTAACTTTGCCCAGATGAGTCTTCATTGTCTAAGTGGAAATATCTGGAGAGTCCATCTGCATTGGAGTGGGCACTCCCAGGTCTATGTTCCACTGAATAGTCTATTCCCTGTAGGGAGATGGACCACCTCAACAATTTAGGGTTTTCACCTTTCATTTGTTTAAGCCTTAATAGAGGTTTGTGGTCTGTTTGAACAATAAAGTTGGTCCCAAAGAGGTATGGTCTCAACTTTTTCAAGACCCAGACCACAGCAAAGGCCACTCTCTCTATGGCAGACCAACACTTTTCTCTAGGGGTCGACCTCCTGCTGATGAAAGCAACAGGTTGATCCTGGCCCTCTGTGTTTAGCCGTGATAGAACTGCCCCCTCCCCTAACTCGGCTTAGCATCAGTTTGTACTATGAATCCTTTTGAGTAACAAGGGCTTATGAGGACAGGTGCAGAGCACATGCCCTGTTTGAGCTCACCAAAAGCCTTTTGACAGCTTACTGTCCATAATATCTTTTTAGGCATCTTCTTTGATGTGAGGTCATTAAGAGGAGCAGCTATGGTGCCATAATTCTTGATGAACCTCCTGTAATACCCAGTGAGGCCCAGGAAGGCTCTCACCTGGGTCTGTGTTATATGGGGAGTCCATCCCATAAAGGTTTGGATCTTCCCCTGCAGTGGTGCAATCTGTTCTCCACCTACTAGGTGGCCCAGATAAACCACTTTCCCCTGCCCTATCTGACACTTTGAGGCCTTAATAGTGAGGCCTGCCTTTTGCAGGGCCTCCAAAGCTTTCCATAGGTGGACCAGGTGATCATCCCAGGTGGAGCTAAAGACAGCAATATCATCTAGATATGCTGCACTAAAGGCTTCCAATCCTTGGAGTACTGTATTCACGAACCTCTGAAAAGTGGCAGGTGCATTTTTTCATTCCAAAGGGCATAAATGTGAACTTATATTGCCCTCCAATGGTTGAAAATGCTGCGTTTGGGTTTGCATCTTCTGATAACTTAATCTTCCAATACCCTGCAGTTAAATCAAAAGTGCTTAGATACTTGGCAGAAGCCAGTGTATCTATTAGCTCATCTGCCCTGGGTATAGGGTAAGCATCAGTTTTGGTATTTGATTGAGACCCGTATAGTCCACAAAAAACTGCATTTCTTTCTTTCCTTCTTTACTATGTGGTTTGGGGAAAAGAACCACTGGGCTGGCCCAGGGGCTTTCAGAGGGTTCAATCACTCCAAGGTCTAACATACCTCTTGTTTGATACAGTCTCTGACATGGTCAGGCTGTCTATAAATTTTACTTTTGACAGGTAAACTGTCTCCAGTGTAAATTGTGTGCTCACACTAGATATTTGTTCCTGGAACAAGTGAGAAGAGGTCAGAGCACTGTCCAAGGCAACTCAGCAGTAAGACAATCTGCTAGTACAACTCCCTTCACTAAGCCATCAGCTTCAGTGGTGGAGAAGAGGTCAGGGAGAGGGTCACTCTCTTCTTCCTGCCCCTCATCTTTGGCGATAAGCAGGGTTAAGTCAGCCCTGTCATAGTAAGGTTTAAGACGATTGACATGAAGCACCCTAAGGGGGCTTCTGGCAGTGCCTAGGTCCACCAAATAGGTGACCTCGCCTTTCTTCACCACAATTAGATGGGGTCCACTCCATTTGTCATGGAGTGCTCTTGGTGCCACAGGCTCCAATAACCACACCTTCTGTCCTGGGTGGTACTGTGTCAGGACAGCCTTCTGGTCATGCCATTGCTTTTGGAGCTCTTGGCTGGCCTGAAGGTTCTTAGTGGCCTTTTTCATGTACTCAGCCATCCGTGATCTGAGGCCAAGAACATAGTCCACAATGTCTTGTTTGGGAGCTTTTTAAGGTTGTTCCCAACCCTCCTTCACAAGAGCAAGGGGACCTCTTACAGGGTGTCCAAAGAGAAGTTCAAAGGGGCTATAGCCCACCTCTTTCTTGGGTACCTCCCTATAAGCAAAAAGGAGGCATGGCAACATGACGTCCCATCTCCTCCTGAGTTTTTCAGGAAGTCCCATGATCATGCCTTTGAGAGTTTTGTTAAATCTCTCAACCAATCCATTTGTTTGTGGATGATAAGGAGTGGTGAACTTGTAGTTAACACCGCACTCCTTACACATTGCCTTGAGATATGCAGACATGATGTTACTACCCCTGTCTGATACCACTTCCTTAGGGAAACCCACTTTGGAGAAGATTCCCATGAGGGTTTTTGCCACTGCATGAGCTGTAGTGGTCCTTAAGGGTATAGTTTCAGGATACCTTTTGGCATGGTCCACTACTACTAGGATGAATCTGTTTCCTGAAGCTGTTGGAGGGTCAAGAGGGCCAACAATGTCAACCCCCACCCTCTCAAAGAGTACCCCAACCACTGGAATTAAGGGGGCGGTCAATCCTTGGCAGAAGTTACAGAGAGAAGTGCAGAGGAGTCCCGGTGGATTCCTGCAAGTTGTAATCTGAAGAGAAGCCCACAGGAGAGACCCTAAATAGCCCTGAGAGGAGGATTGGCTACCTACCCTGGTATGCACCTATCAGGAGGAGTCTCTGACGTCACCTGTTGGCACTGGCCACTCAGAGGCCTCCAGAGTGTCCCCACGCCTCTAAAAACAAGACGGCAGAGGTCTCAGACACACTGGAGGAGTTCTGGGCACCACCCCTGGGGTGGTGATGGACAGGGGAGTAGTCACTCCCCTTTGCATTATCCAGTTTCGCGCCAGAGCAGGGACTGGGGTTCCCTAAGCTGGTGTAGACTGGCCTATGCAAGGAGGGCACCATCTGTGCCCTTCAAAGCATTTCCAGAGGATGGGGAGGCAACCCCTCCCCAGCCTGTAACACCTATTCCCAAAGAGGAAATGCTTTGTTCTGCCTTCCTGGGACTGGGCATCCCAGACTCCAGGAGGGCAGAACCCTGTCTGTGAGGTGGCAGTAGCTGTAGTTGCAGTGCAAGCCTCAGGGAGCTGGATTGGCAAAACTGGAGGTCCATAGTGGAGCTCCGGGGATGCATGGAATTGGCTCCCCAACAATGTTCCCTCTAATTATTTTCACCTGTGTGCGGTAATACACTGTTTATGGGCACACTTTTTTTGCTGTGTGTGCCGCAGCACTTTTAGGTAAGACATTATGTGAGTATGCAATACACTACTCTGTGTGATGATTGCGAGGGACAGGCAAGGCCCCCATTTTATATAAAATGACACACCATTATACACTTTAAAGCATATTTTCTAACTATTGCAGCTAAAAAGCAAACTACATTCAAGCCCGTAATCAATGGGAGCTCATAAAATTATTCAAAGTTCAATACTCACAAGGAGCACATTCCACTGCAGCAGAAAAATATTTACTTATAACGAGCAGCATATCTATCAGAAGCTCTGTAGAACATTTGGATGGTGAATTAGAAGTTACGGCTATCTGAAAAAAATCAAGATCCATCACCAAAATGCCGAAGAAATATCACCCATTATACATTTCGTGAAAAAACGTCCAAGCGCTAATACAGTGGGAATTTCTGTGTCTACTGTGCTTATCAGTTAATGTTCCCATGGAGATGCACATAAGTATTTTTCTTGCCCTTCCATTTGTGTGCCACAGAAGGCCTGTCAAACAGTTTATGTACCACAACATGCATGGCCTTAATTTACTACAGACTGAAAAGCTGTAAAAAGGGCTATGAATTGGAGGTGCCGCTTGTGTATGTTCGACTCATTGGTTACTAGTCAAAAGAATATATCTTATTTACTGTGTCATACAATTCTTGTCCTCTTTCTCATTCTCTCTTTTCTCTCTTTCTATCACACCATGGACCGATAATATATGTCGCTCCTCAGACGTACTCTCAGTCTTTCATGCTTGGTCAATATTTGCTCACATTCCGTCACCCACTCGCTCTCTCTCTCACAAACTGACTGGTTGGAAGATAACACAGTCCCTCTAACACCTACTTTCCCACTCACCGTGACACATGCTCAGACATTCTCTTACCTCCCTCAGTATTTATTTCTTGCTCACTAACTTTCCTTGTGTCCGCTATCTTGCTTAATCACTTTCACTTCGTTTTGCTCTGTCTCGTGCATTTATTCCTACTCACATTCACCAAGTCACTCAATCACTCTCATACTTGTCAGTCCCTGTATCCTTCTGTCACCATGCAGATACCAGAAAAGTTCATACACGGGAAGAAGGAAATGGCAAAAAGCATGTTAATGTGATATTACAGTAATTATAACTTTGCATGATATAAAAGGAGTACGCATTTTACTGTTTCCACTGCTTTAATGCCACCTTTCACAACCTGTTTCCCAAACACGTTACTTACGAAATGTGCAATATTGTGTTCATATAGCAGCGTAAACTGGTACTATTAAAAGGCAGTTTAGACATGTTTGCATGTCCAAATGACTCACCAATGCACATATGAAAGTGCTAAAAACCTCTGGCAGAACTCCGTGATTCTCAGACATACTGTATAGAAAGCAAACAAAGCTGGTGTAATTTTCCCCAACAATAATCACATTTGTGTCCACCTCGAAGTGTCCTATGGTGTTCCATGCTGTGAGGGAATAACATGCATTTAAAAGAATGGGGGGTGGAGCAGCTGGTGGATGAAACCAAAAGAGTTTGGGTCTGCAGACGATTCAAAAGAGATGTGAAAAGCACTGGTAGCCAGAGCAACCTGAAAGGGTGAGCAGTGAGAAAAGCAGCACACGGATTGCTTTATTTGCTTCTGCCAAATCAGACTGCCTTTTAATTTTCTGTTTCATTCTATTTTTCAGACAATGTGGAAAGATCTCTTTATCTCTTCACTTGTTCAGTGATTTATGGCCCAGAAAAAGCTTGTGGAATGC
Source organism: Pleurodeles waltl (assembly GCF_031143425.1). NCBI lineage: Eukaryota > Metazoa > Chordata > Amphibia > Caudata > Salamandridae > Pleurodeles > Pleurodeles waltl. The sequence continues at coordinate 1,767,907,467 of NC_090440.1, forward strand.
ACGCTCTTCATGACCTGCTGCACGCTGATAAATCTCCTTCTGTGCAAGCGCACAGGCGCGCAGCTTACAGGGAACATAGCTCCCCAATACCAGATTTTGAATGGGGGGACAATTCCATGATCTTAGAGATGTTACATGGCGATATTCAGAGTTACCATTGTGAAGCTACATATGGGTAATGACCAATATGTAGTGCACGCATGTAATGGTGTCCCCACACTCACAAAGTCCGGGGAAATGGCCCTGAACTATGTGGGGGCACCTTTACTAGTGCAAGGGTGCCCTCACACTTAGTAACTTTGCACCTAACTTTCAGCAAATGAAAGTTAGACACATAGGTGACTTATAAGTTACTTAAGTGCAGTGAAAATGGCTGTGAAATAACCTGTGCATTATTTCACGCAGGCTGCAATGGCAGTCCTGTGTAAGGGTTTGTCTGAGCTCCCTATGGGTGGCAAAAGAAATGCTGCAGCCCATATGGATCTCCTGGAACCCCGATGCCCTGGGTACCTAGGTACCACATACTAAGGACTTATAAGGGGGGTCCAGTATGCCAATTGAAATTGGTAAATGTAGTCACTAGCCTATAGTGACAAATTTAAAGGCAGAGAGAGCATGAGCACTGAGGTTCTGATTAACAGAGCCTCAGTGACACAGTTAGGCACTACACAGGCATACACATTTAGGCCACAAACTATGAGCACTAGGGTCCTGGCTAGCAGGATCCCAGTGAGACAGGCGAAAACGAACTGACATACATGTAAAAATGGGGGTAACATGCCAGGCAAGATTGTACTTTCCTACACATGCTTCCTGCTAAAGTGGTGGCAAGGAGATTGTCTGTGTTCTCTTTTTCAATCCTGTGGCCCTTATTAAGAGTGTTGGCGGTATCCCGACCGCCGTATTACGAGTCACATGCTGAAGGCCGCCAAAACACAGCCACAAATCCGAGACCGCCGGGTGGGAGAGAGACGGTCCCACAACCAGCACCACCGCTCTGACAACTTCCCATCCTCCATATTACGACCCACAAATCAGCACAGCGGTCATTGCACGGCAGAAAGTCATTGGTGGTGCGAACCGTTGTGGTCAAGAAATCACATCCACCAGAACACAACACCACATTGAACATTAGAGATACCCCATACCTGAGACACATACACAAATCACACACACCTGCACCCTGCACTATAGAACACCCCCACACAACGCACAATCCTTGACTATGACTATCACAGACATCGAGGAGCCAACATCACACGAATTTGCACTTGCACACAATAGGCACATTTACACATCTTACTCAGCACACACCACACAACTGCTCCAATAACACAATACACACTTCACAACTGCACACAAACACCACAACACACCAGCGCACTAAACTAGCCACACCACACACCCCATCATGCACCACACACTCCACCATAGAGTACAACACCCCCAAAACCACTTAACTTCCACCATGTCGCCCTCAAAAACACCCACGATTCACTGACAATGAGTTGAGGGTCATGGTCGATGAAATCGTCAGGGCAGAGACACAACTGTTAGGAGCGTAGGTCCAGCAAACATCCAATGCTAGGAAAGTGGAGTTATGGTGGAGGATTGACGACAGGGTCAACTCAGTGAGAAACCATCCACACACAAGAAAGGACATCTGGATGAGGTGGAGCAACCTACTGGAGAAGGTGTGTTTCATGACATCACAACACCAGATTGCCATCAACAAGACTGGCAGTGGCCCTCACCTTCTCACCCAGAGTTCACATGGTGGGCCTGACCATCCTACTTCCTAAGGGCCTGACTGGAATACCTGGAGGACTGGACACTGATAAGTCACTATCACTCCTCCCGACACCAACCACACATGTACAGCATGCGTCCCAACCACTCTTTCACCTCCCAATGCGCCCCATAATGCACACCTTCCCCCACCCAATGGCTCTCCCTTGCATGCTGCACCACCTCATTGCCACTATCCCCACAAAACCCCTTGTGGTGCATGGATAGCACTCACAGTGGCAAGTACTACAACTCCTACAATGCATCACTCCCTATCCTTGAAAATCATCCACTCCTATAGCACAGTGGAACCCCTGCACGTAACACCATGGTACCTCCTACACCACTTGATACTTCGACTGCTTACTACTACATGGCAATGAGAGCAATGCTATCCACTATCCGCAAACCTCAATGCAACATGAAACCATCTTCACAATCCATCATCCCTAAACAATGTCAGCAGTGCAGCATCTGTCATTGCCATCACTGGGAAGCAAGTCAGGGCACTGCATGCACCAGACCATGATACTAACAAGTACACCTCCACAATGTAACAATCACCCCCTCCATCCACAGGTACTGTTTTCTTCCTCTACACACTACACTAGCCTAGGGGTCCACTCGTGGTTCGCATTCCACTTTATTAGTATATGGGTTGCGTTGCCACTAGGCCTATTGCATCCTATTGTATTCTACAGTGTTTGCACTACTTTCTGACTGTTTTACTTATCTGATTTGGCCTGTTGTGCACATTTTGTGTATTTTACTTACCTCCGAAGGGAGTATATCCTCTGCGAAACTTTTGGCACATTGTCACTAAAATAAAGTACCTTTATTTTTAGTAACACTGAGTATTGTCTTTCTTATGATATAGTACCCATATGATATAAGTGGTATTGCATGAACATTGCATGTCTCCTAGTTCAGCCCTGGCTGCTCTGCTATAGCTAACTCTATCAACCTAATCTGGTAGAACACTACTACTCGACTAATAAGGGATAACTAGACCTGGCACAATGTGTAAGTACCATTGGTACCCACTTTAAGCCAGGCCAGACTCCTACAGCGTGTAATATTGGTCCACATCATTACTATCAAATTATAATTGGTAGAATACACTTATGGCAATAGTACCAAGGTTTCAATAGCTTTGGTTGGGCGATATAAAGGCTTAATTAGTCACTGTCTGTGGGCCTTGCAGTGGAGGATAAAAATATGACTCACATATGGAGGGCTCCAGAAGGAGCCAAAGCGCTAGCTATGTTAGGAAGGGCGCAAGCTAGCTGTTTTCATGGGACTGTTGGGGCTACATGCGCTCTCAATATGATTGCAGCTCCTGCATGTACATGTCCCAGCCACTCGCTACTGGGACCTTTTGCAATCCTCTCGCTTCTTCCCACCTGAGTACAACTGTCCCAGCTCTACCCCACTTCAATAGCGCTGCACACCAATGAGAGATCATCGGAAGTGTGGGTGATTTCCAGTTCATGCTGGTGGCTCGTCTGCCAATGACTAGTGCAAAGTCAATAAAGTGGTTAGTTACTATCGTTCATTTGGGGCGCTGAAAGAGGCCCAATGTGGCACTTCAGCAGTATGTATGTCACTCCATTTAGGTAATTCTGTGAGAGTCTCCCTTATTTGGAGCCAAAAGAGGCTTGACTCCGGACAAGACCAAAACACGTTGATCATGTCAGCAGTCGGATTGTGACAGCGGGGGCATTTTGAAGGGGAACTAAACATTTTGTGCAGTGCATCTGACGTAAGGTAGGCCCTGTGTAATATGTTGTATTGTATATATTGAAACCTGGCATTCTCTGATACCTTTTTATGATATATCAGTACCCAGTCCCATTTCTTATCTAAAAACGCCCTGCCCACATCCTGTTCCTAGCTTCTATGAATCATTTGCAGCGGGTCCCTGGTCGTGTGTGTCAAAGCCCTAGTGAATGAGGTGGTCAGGCACCTACCACTGCCCATTATATGAAGTGCGTGCACTAAGGGGTAAGGGTCTGGCTCCACATCCGGTATCTGCCAGAGGTCGGTCAATATACAAGATGTCTGGTGTGTGCTAGGAAATTAACCCCAGGTATGCCCCCATCAGTGTGTAAGTGGTCACAAGGCTCTATCACCTTATCCCAGAATAGAGTTCCCACTGTGGCAATTCCTACCGCTTCCCAGCGTTGTAGACCCTTTTGTCCTAGCAACATCTGGAGCGGCTTGAAGGCCGACAGTCTAATTTCTTGGGAATATGGCAAGAGCAGGGCATAAGCTTAATGACTTGCTTATAGCTGGCATGGGCTACTGTTAAGAGTATACCAAAGTGTGGGGGTGGCATGGCTGATGGGAGACAGGTTTCTTGGATCATACGCTGTGCATCCCTAGCAGTGCTTTGCACATGTTCTTCCAATGAACGACCTGGTAGGCAGGCCATTGAAGCCGTGCTGCCTAGTAGAAATTTTCAAAATTGGGGGCTCCCAGCTACCCTTTCTCTATTGGAAGTTGAAGTTTGTGCAACACCACCCGACATCTGCCTCTGTTCTAGAGGAAGGAGTAATGGGAGGTTATGAAAGTAGTAGACTACGCTTGCCAGTGTATCCATTTTTGATAGTGCAATTCTACCTTGAACTATAAGTGGGAGTGTGCTCCAGAAGGCCACCTGAGTGCGTAAAGAGGTTATAGTCCTCATGAGATTACCATCCAGTAGGTCTTCAGTAATATGGTAGATGTTTACATCTAAATAATGGAAGGTAGATGGTTTTCATCGAATTTCTTGCAAATCCACTAGCAAGTACTGTGGAGGACACTGCGGTGGAGGGGGTACAGGCAGGACTTAGACCAGTTTACCCCCAGTTCCAACGCTGCATGGAATTCAGACAGAATCTCAGTTATAGCAGTTATACAGCTTCTAACATCAGGGGTATAAATCAGCACATTGTCCGCATGCAAGGAGGCGGTGTGCAGGGTTCCTTTCAGGGGAATCCCCCAATCTCTGCCCTGTTCACGCAGCTCCTGAGCCAGTGGCTCCATATCTAGAGCAAAAAGCAGGGGGAATAGGGGACCCCCGAGACGTGTATCCCTCCTAATGGAGAAAGAGGGGGAAATACACTGTCCCACCCTCACTCGGGCAATAGGATCCTCACATGAAAGGCAGATATATTTATGCAGGCGGTCTGTGAGGCCAAAGGCTACCAGAGTTAAGGGCATGTAGATCCAGTCTAGCGTATAAAAGACTTTCTCAAGATCTATAACTAGGCATGCAGCATAGGGCCACTGGACTGGCGCCAGCTCTATAATTCTGTGCATAATGCGGATATGTGTATCAGGTTGGGGCAGCTGGTCTAAAAACCTGGAGGTGATAATTTTGCCTTGCTGCAACAGGGTGTGATAGACCTCTAGTAATTTGGGGGCTAATATCGGCAAGTAGGTTTTATAAAATTCAATAGGGTACCCGTCCAAGCCTGGGTCTTACTTGTAGCCGATGCCTTTACAGCCTCACATATATTGAGGGTTATTAAGGGCAAGTTAAGGTCCTCCACACTGGAAGGGGGCAATGCTGGCAGTCTAACTCCCTGGAGGAAGCCATGTATCCTCCGGGTTTCTGTCCAATGGTGGGGGTCTGTACAGGTCTCAGTAATAAGTAGTGAAGGCCTCATGGATACCTACTTGATTAGTAAGTAGGCACATGGGAGACATCCTGATCACCATAATAGGCAGCATGGGGGCTGAGCTACGCAACAACCATGCCAGCAGATGACCCAATTTGTTGCCTTCAGCATGAATCCTAGCCTGATATGCTTTAAAGTCTAGACAATGGAGTTGCTCTACTAGGCGGGCATGTGTCTCTGTGGCACCAAGTAATTGACGATTTCCATCAGGGGAATATTGTGATCAGAATTCTACATCCCTAACCTTGGTTTCTAACTGTGTTAACTCCCAGTGTATTGTTGTCTGAACTCCCACCGTTGTAGGGATAGAGTCCCCACGTATTACAACTTTTAGTGCCTCCCAGTCGACCAAATGAGTGGCTGTCATGCCCAAATTATCAGTCAGATAGTGCTTGAAGATCTCCTGTGTGGTTTCCCTGAACCCTTGGTCCTCTAGTGCCACAGGCTGCAATCTCTATGTGGGAACTGGCAGTCGTGGTTGTCTCCAGTGGAATCGTACCACTGGGGGGTTGTGGTCAGAGAATCTTTTCCCCAGATATTCTGCAGCGGTGGCAAATAATTGTAAAGGGGACAGACCAGACATAGGCGGTCATTCTGACCTTGGCGGACGGCAGAGGCCGTCCGCCACGGTACCGCCGTCAGAACACCGCACCGCGGTCGAAAGACCGCGGCGGTGATTCTGACATTTGCCCTGGGCTGGCGGGCGGCCGCCAAAAGGCCACCCGCCAGCCCAGGGCAAATCAACCTTCCCACTAGGATGCCGGCTCAGAATTGAGCCGGCGGAGTAGGAAGATGCGACGGGTGCAGTTGCACCCGTCGCGTATTTCAGTGTCTGCTGGGCAGACACTGAAATACTTTTTGGGGCCCTCTTACGGGGGCCCCTGCGGCACCCCCTACCGCCATCCTGTTCATGGCGGGAGAGCCGCCATGAACAGGATGGCGGTAGGGGGTGTCTGAATCCCCATGGCGGCGGAGCACGCTCCGCCGCCATGGAGGATTCAGACGGGCAGCGGAAAGTCGGCGGTAGCCCGCCGGCTTTCCGCTTCTGGCCGCGGCTGTACCGCCGCGGTCAGAATGCCCGGCGGAGCACCGCCAGCCTGTTGGCGGTGCTACCGCCGACCTCCGCCCTGGCGGTAATTACCGCCAGGGTGAGAATGAGGCCCATAGAGTCTAACATGACATGTAGGTCATGCAGTATGAAATAGTAGGAGAACTCTCTGTCTATGGGATGAAGGGTGCGCCAGCAGCCTCGTAACACCCACTGCTGCACCCATTGAGAGAAGTGAGCAGCTCCTGACACCACAGGTGAGGTTGGTATTAGAGGATATGAACAATCATGATCGACACTGAGCACACTGTTGAAATCCCCACCTGTTATCCATGGAAGATGACCCACCGTATCAAAATGATAGATAGTCATGTGAAGAACGTTTTTTGGGAGATGTTGGGGCCAGCAGCACCAGTCTACCATCTAGGAACCCCTCCAAGAAACATATCAGCTGTCTGGGTGTATTTCTGTGTCAAACCCAGAGTATGTGGTGCAGTAGCATTGCCCACGCCACAGATGCTGTAGGGTAGTAGCCTCATCCCAAGCTATGGGTGTGTCCTGCAATAGCGCTATTTGCACTCCTCAGCGTTGGATGAACTGTTGTTTGCAAGTCTCTTAAGAATCGTGCCCATACCGCAGACATTCCTAGTCACTACTTTGACTCCTGCCATTTAATTGCAATAAGGGGGAAGGGTATGGAAGGGTGACCTCTTCTTTTTGAGGGTCTGAGCCTAGACTTGTGCTTATGCATGCTATGTAACTTCCTCGAACTTGCTTATACCTACCACTGTTACCAACAACTCCCATCCCTGGGCGATCCTTAACTTCAGACTATGCCCAAAGCATGAACATATACTCCCAAATGATCGGGTCTCCGTTTTGCGCCATGGCAATGTCCACAAGCACCCAGGTGTAAGGTGTAAGTGGTCTGTAAAGTACTAAGTTTAACTAATGCAGCTTCACAGAAGCGGCATCCGGTGCGTGCGCTGCCTGGCCCGCATCTTATAGTGATGAACAGGATACAATGTCCCATCTTAAGCATGGAGTTTCTTTTCTTTATCAATTCTATTCAGTGGAATTGTATGGCCAGGAGGAGGGGCTGTTCATAAATGAACAGGAGCCTGGTAGATCAGTGAATCTGCTGTCTGTGGGGTGACTTCAGACAGTATTTCAGAGGGAGTCTCACTGGCAGAGGCCTCTCATTCAGATTTGGTGAGCCTTACGCCGCTGTCCTGCGACATGGCCAGTCCCTATCCATCCACAGTGCATTTGCAGCTGAGAAGGCCTGCCTTTGTTCGATACGCGCCTGAGCTGAGGTAGGAGCTCCATTCATTTTTTCCAAGTCAGACTTTGTTCAAATTTTCCTTCCACTTTCCAACTTCTCAGTTGTTTAGTGTGGATACGTGGTGATGATGGCATGGAGGCCTCGTACCTGTGCTGTTCCAACCAGTCTCAGGTGTCCCTGAGCTCAGTAAAAAAGAAACAGGTACCATTTGCCATAACCTTGAGTCTACCTGGGAATAGTAAGGAGTATGTTGAACCGGCCTGGTGCAGGTACTGCTTGACTCCTGAGAAAGAGGCTCTCTGACGTGGACCACAGACATGTAATCTGGAACCTAGATGTGGATATTCTTGTACTGAAGTGGTGTCCCTACACATGTCTTCTGCAGTATTGTTTCTTTGTCCCTGTAGTTTAGAAGGCAGACGAGCAGTGGTCTGGGGGGCACCCCAGCTGGTGGCTTGCGGGCTGGCACTGTATGCTCTAGTGCCACAATGTAGTGCGGGGATAAGATGTCCCCTCCCACAGTTTGGGCCAATCAGGTCTCAAAAAAGTGAATTGGGAACATGTCTTCCGCCTCCTCCGGGAACACCACTATTCGGAAAATGTTCTGCCAGGAACTGCCCTCTGCATCCTCGGCTCGGCACTCCAGCTCCCAGATCTTGGCGGTAAGGGACTTGACCTGTCCCTCCAGATCTTTTAGTGATGGTCCCAAGTTCCTAAGTTCACTCTCCATGCTTGCTGCTCTGGCGGACAAATTCCTCTGATCTTCTTGCAGTACTCCAACTTCCACTGTTGCAGCATCCACTCAATTATGAAGTCTTGTCTAGTTGCTGTGATGATTTTCAGGATCTCGTCAAGCTTGTCATCAGGAAGACTGGGTATTGGAGTCTCCATTATTCGATGCGCTTCTGGGGGGGTACAAATAGCAGTTGCTAGTCTGACTGTTCGCCCCTGCTGCCTCTTAAGTCCACACATACACTGATGAAGGTTTACAACAGTATATTTATTGCAGAATAACTTGAACCCAACAGTGCCAGGTCTGTCCCAACCTTTCTTCACTTCTTCTTACACCCAACTCCCCTCACCACATTCAATATGACACCATTACAATCCATATGACATAATACATGACTCACTGCATTCTGGTTCCCTCAAAACTGTTGCTTAAGGGTACATAAACATAAAGCAATGAAGCAACCCAACACACTTCCCCTCTTTCATTTTTTCCAACATTTAGTTGAGTTAACTAGTAAAGATTAACATCCAAAGAAAGAAAAAACAAACATAAAACACAATACCACTTCTGCCATGTACATGGTACATTACTGTTAAATTGTCTAAATACGTTTTTTAGAGAAAATTATTGTACAATATCCACTACAGCTGCAAGACTTCACTAAGTCTTCCTGATCTAGGGATGACCTGTTTGTTATCAATCCTGGTACAAGTATTTGTTTCATCCTGGTCCTCAGAGGCATCACAGGAGTCTCTGCAAACACATCACTCAAATAGGTTTTCCTCTAGTCTTTCTGCTTCACCTTCCTTTCTCAGTTCATCATTAACCCAATCATAACTCTTAAAACTCATCTTATTCTCCTCACTTACATTTTCCTTCCTGATATGTTCCTTGTATACTGCCAGTCTCTGTACAAGCCATATTTTCCCATCACACAGTAAAGCTGAGTTATACAAGATTTTGATCACACTCTGAGGTTCTAAATACTTACTCTCACCCTTCCTTATGATTCTCCCTTTCTTCACTTCCACAACATCTGCTACTTTAAGACATACATTTTTATTCCATGTGATTTGTCTTACCTTTGTTTATATTTCCTTTGTTCTGACTCCATTTGCTTCCTAAGTTCCATGAAAGACCATTCTAACTTGGTATTGCCATTTAACCACCCAATGTTATCTTTGGTGCGTGGGATTCGCCCTCGCATTAACTCAAAAGGACTATGGCCCTCATTATGACTGTGCGAAGACCGCCGCAGCCATGGCTGCCAGAAGACCGCCAGTGCTGGCGGTCTTCCGACTGCCGTATTATGAATGCCACCGGATATCCGCACCACCGGCGATCATATATCTGGTGGCATTCATCACGGTGGCACTTCGGTGGTTCCACTGCTGGCACCACCATGCCAGAAAAAGGCTTCCCATAGAATTACAACCAGTACTTCTGTGTGGCGGTCTTCTGGTGGCGTGGCAGTGCGGAAGGTGGGAGCGCCGGTCCCGTCCCCTAATGGAGGAGCACTTTGGCAGATGAGGTAAGTGCCGTCCGCCAGGGGAGGAGAGTGAGGGTATGTGAATTAATGTGTGTGAGTGTGCGTATGCATGAAATTAATGGGTGAGGGAGGGGGAGTGTCTGTGTGTGCATGCGTGTGTGCCTGTGTGTAAATGTGGTGATGGTGATGTGTGTGTGTATGCATGTGGACTAGGGGTGGGGGTGTGTGCATGGGTGAATGTGTAAGGGGTGAGGGGGGTGTAAGTGAGTGTGTGCAGGTGTGTGTATGTATGTAGTTGAAAGGAGGGGTGGGGGATGGAGAGTGTATGTGTGCGTGTCGTACACCACTGTCGTAATATGGCGAACTGCACTGCCGGTCCCGCAGCAATGAGACCGCCAAAGCGGCCCTGACAATCCATGGACCGGCAGGGTCTTAATAAGGGCCTATATCCAGTGATATCACAATGTGCCACTCTGTACACATTCACAGTCTTCCACAACTCCTTCTCCAAATACAGACCATTACTATTGGATAATTCAATTATGCTTTTTAACACTCTGTTGAAATGTTCTATGCCTCTATTTCCTTTAGGGGTGGCACATCGTTGTAGTCTTGTGACTTATACCCAAATCCTCCATAAACTATCTGAAAACATTTGAGACAAATTGCCCTCAATTGTCGCAGTTTTAGGTAGTCCCTCTATAGAGAATATTTCACGTAGGAAACTAACCTCAATCACAGCATCGGCTCTATTGACATCCTTAATTTCTGGCCATTTGGAAAAGTGGTCAACTACCACCAAAATTAGTTTTGACATGCGATCAGTATTTTACACTGGACTAAATATATCAACACCTATCTGTTCCCACGGTCCCTTTGGAAAACTGTCATGCCTAGGGGAGGTTTCAAAGTAGTCAGGGTTTTGTCCCTATTTAGACATTTGCTGCGTTCTCTCACAATCTTCTCTACCTCTCTATCAATGCCTGTCCACCAGTATGACATTTTGACTCTGCTTTTCGCTTTCACAATACCTAAATGGCCTTCATGATACAAATTAATGACACATGCCAGTTACACCTCAGGTGGTACCAATCTACCTCCACGTATTAAGAACCCCTCTTCTTCAGACAGTTCATTTTTTACTTCCCACCACACTACCTATTCCTTACTTAGGGGGTCATTCTGACCCTGGCGGTCAACGACCGCGGGAGCACCGCCAACAGGCTGGCGGTGCTCCCAAGGGCATTCTGACCGCAGCGGTATGGCCGCGGTCAGAAACGTAAAACCGGCGGTCTCCCGCCGGTGTTCCGCTGCCCTGAGGAATCCTCCATGGCGGCGCAGCTTGCTGTGCCGCCATGGGGATTCCGACCCCCTCACCGCCATCCTGTTCCTGGCGGTTTTGACTGCCAGGAACAGGATGGCGGTGAGGGGTGTCGTGGGGCCCCCATAAGAGGGCCCCACAAAGATTTTCAGTGTCTGCCATGCAGACACTGAAAATCGCGACGGGTGCTACTGCACCCGTCGCACCCTTCCCACTCCGCCGGCTCCATTCGGAGCCGGCTTCCTCGTGGGAAGGGGTTTCCCGCTGGGCTGGCAGTCGGCCTTCTGGCGGTCACCTGCCAGCCCAGCGGGAAACACAGAATAACCGCGGCGGTTTTCTGACCGCGTAGCGGTATTCTGTTGGGGGAACTTTGGCGGGCATAGTCTAGCAGTTGCATAGAAAGTGTTGTGATTCTCAGTGACACATTGCTTAAACCTTATGATGTAAGGACCTTGGTTGAAAGTTTATGATTATACCCATTATTATATTCCTTGGACATATTTTCCCTTACTATGTACTTACGTTATTACTGTAGTCTTACTGTACTAGAGAAAACATTAAATAAAAATAAGATAAAGGGGGTCATTACAACCCTGGTGGACGGTGGTAAAGCGGCGGTAAGACCGCCAACAGGCTGGCGGTCTTTTTTTCAGTATTATGACCATGGCGGTTACCGCCATGGTCATCCGCCGCTTTATCTCGCCGCTTCACCGTTTCGCCCGCCAGGGCCGAGACTACCGCTGGGCTGGAGACCTGGGTCTCCAGCCCGGCGGCCGTCACAATACCGCCGCCGGTATTTTGACCCAGCTCACCACCGTGGATTTCCAGCGGTAGGAACCGCCATGAAATCCATGGCAGTAAGCCCTATCAGTGCCAGGGAATTCCTTCCCTGGCACTGATAGGGGTCTCCCCCACTCCCACCCCGACTTCCTCCCCTACACCCCCCACCACCTCTGCCACCCCCCAAAGGTGGCAGGGCCCCCCTCCCCACCCCAACCCCCAACATAACATTACTCACACACACCCGACACGCATGCAGGCACCACCAGCACACACCCCCACATACAGCCAACAGCCACACACAGCCAACAGCCACACACACAGTCAGACACGCACACCCACATTCAAACATACACGCACACATCCATACAAACATACCCACAGCCATACACGCACTCATTCCCATACACACAACACCTCCGCAAGCATGCACGCACTCACACACCCCCTCTACATACACACACACACACACCCATGCACGCACACAACACACAACACCCCCGCCCCCTCCCCTAACGGACGATCGACTTACCTGTTCTGTCGATCCTCCGGGAGAGGGCGGGTGCCATTGGGGCAGCTCCGCCGACACCACACCTCCAACAGAACACCGCCACTGCGAATCACAGGAGGTGATTCGCTGGGCGGTGTTCTGTTGGCGTGGCGTTGGAGGTGGAGCAACCTCCACTTCCCCGCCGGCCGCAAGTATGGCTGTTGGCGGCTCTCCGTCAGAATAACGACGGAGAGCAGCCAACAGTCATAATACGCCGAGCGGCAAACCGCCTACACAGGTGGTCTTCCGCACGGCGGTCCCTCGGCGGTCTTGCAAAAAGACCGCTGAGGTCGTAATGACCCCCAAAATCTAATTATCTAATTATAAATCAATCAAAAAATATATATGTATATATATATATATATATATATATATTAATAATAATAATAAAGAATAAATAAATTACATAAAAATAATGCAAAAAAATGTGTGTGTGTATATATATATATATATATATATATGTATAAAATATATATTATAAATAAGAAATATTGGGGGTCATTACAACATTGGCGGTAAAAGGCGCTTACCGCCATGCAGAAGACCGCCAATACACCGCCGCGGAATTCCGCCACAGCTATTATGACACACATCTCGGAAACCGCCGAAATTCAGACACCCACACAAGTCCGCCACACCAAAGGTCAGTGATAAACTGGCGAAAACAAAACCTCCATGCCAACAGAATCATGCCCATGCTATTACGACCCACGAATCAACGCGGCGGTCTTCCAACCACGGTATTCCATTGGCGGTACACACCACCGTGCTCAAAATACACACACATCTCCAAAACACCGCCACATTGGACAATTCCAAATACACACACCTGACACACATACAAACAACACTCCCACACACCTAACACAATATAAAACACCACCCACATCACCCACAAACCCCTATGACAAAAAATCTATCACGAAGGACAGAGACACAGCACAGATAAGACAATCCCACCACGCAGAGGCACACAACACCATCACCAACACAACATCTACGCACAAAACACCACACACCACAACACATCACCACACACATCAACACTCACACCGCCCCACACATCACACACACCACCCCATGGCACGCCAAAGACACCCCCGCTTTTCCGAGGAGGAGCTCCGGGTCATGGTGGAGGAAATTGTCCGGGTAGAGCCACAGCTATTTGGCTTACAGGTACAGCACACATCAATAGCCAGGAAGATGGAGCTATGGAGAAGAATAGTGGACAGGGTCAACGCTGTGGGACAGCACCCAAGAAATTGGAAGGACATCAGGAAGAGGTGGAACGACACGGTTCAGCGGACTGGCGGCGGACCCCCACCTCCTCCCCCACAACTGACAACATGGGAGGAGCAAGTCTTGACCATCAGGTATCCAGAGGGCCTCATAGCAGTCGGTGGAGGATGGGACACTGGTAAGTCAAATCTTAACTAACATATCCCCACCCTACCTGCATGCTATCACACCCCCCCACCCTCACACCCTCCCCTATCACCCAAATCCTCACTAATGTACTAATTACACAAACTACACATCCCAACACCAAGCCCTGCATGACACAACGAAGCATGGACACCTATCACCTAAGCATGCCCACTGCACATACCCAGAACAACCCCCTTACCATCATCACACAAGCCTCCACACAGGAATGCTAGCACTGGGGTACACGGTCACCCACCCATTGCACACCATGACACACACACATGCAATAATCATGCTCTTATGACCCTGCAGGAACACGAAGGACCGTCACCACACCAGAGCATCCAGACAACACCACTCCACCCCCAGAAGAGGCCCACAGTGACGATAGCATCTCTGCCCTACTGGAGCCTGATGACCAGCCCGGACCATCGTGGTCCTCAGGACAGTCGGTTCCCCTCGCACAGGCACAGCCCAACACTGACCTTCCACCCTCTGGTAACACCAGCACAGCACCCACCCAGCGGGCCCAAACCTCCCTACCCAGGACAGGTCAATCAGCGGTGTGTCCACCACTACAGGGAACCCAGGATAACCCACCACCCCAACAACCACAGGGACCTGGGGGCAGTGGTAGTGGGCACACGGTCCAGCGGACGGAGGCACAGGAACACAGGGGAACTGGGAGGGCTGCTGTGCGACAGGGGGCGGACAGGCCAAGGGAACCCACTCTCCACGAGGCCCTCACCTCCATCATGGGAGCATACCACCACTCCCAGGAGACGATGGCCACGGTCCTGGTCAAGTTTCAGGAGACCCAGCGCCTGCAGGAGGACCAGTATTTGGGGTTCAGGGAGGAGCTCAGGACCATCAGCCCCGCCCTGGGCACCATCGTAGGGGTGCTGAAGGACATACAGCAGACCCTGAGGGACACCGTGGCACTCCAAGGGGCCCCTGACACTAGCATGGACGTTGAACTGCCTACCACCTCCGCCGGCGCTAGTGGACAGGACGCCCCGCCACAGGAACACCACACCAGCACCCCACCCCCTGCAGACGGACAACCACCCCGCAAGCGGTCCCTGAGATCCAGGAACAGGACAGAGCAAAATGGCAAGACCCCCGCCAGGAAATGAGACCACCCTGATTGTCCCCCCACTGTCCCACTTTGTTACCCTGTCCATACTTGAACTGCCCCAGCTCCTCTTCCTATGCCCAGATGGGCAGTGCACCTGTGAGACTAATAGACTGGACTCTGCCTTGGACATTCCTCTGCCATCACCCATCACCATTTAACAACCCCCTCCCAATTCTGAGCACTGCAATAAACACCCTTGAAACACAAAACAATCTGGAGTCAGTCTATGATTTGTTAAAATGTAATATCAATGACAGTGTGAAAATGCGTTGTGAGATGTAAAAGCAACATACCAATGTCACACATCAAAAGTCCTTGAAGGATGCAAGTAGATGACACACGTTGGTAACCACACCTGTGAAACCGTAATGGAAAGAAACAACTCAATTACCAAATAATCCCAAGTAATTACACACAGGATAGAGGAAGACATGTGACAGTGAATGTAATGTAAAATCTGAAAATGTTCTCACCTGTGTGTCACTGGAAATATTGCTGTATGACTGACTCCCTGTTGTCGTTGTCTTCTTCCTCAGCTTCCTCCTCATCACTGTCCCCAGGCTCCACAGGCTCCACAGCTGCAGCAACACCGTCATCTGGACCATCCTCCTGCAGAAAAGGCACCTGGCGTCGTAAAGCCAAATTATGAAGCATCGAGCAGGCGATGATGATCTGGCACACCTTCTTCGGTGAGTAGAATAGGGAACCACCTGTCATATGGAGGCACCTGAACCTGGCCTTAAGGAGGCCGAAGGTGTGTTCGATCACCCTCCTAGTCCACCCATGGGCCTCATTGTAGCGTTCCTCTGCCCTGGGATTCCTCACTGGGGTCAGTAGCCAGGAAAGGTTTGGGTAACCAGAGTCCCCTAATAGCCATACACTGTGCCTCTGGAGTTGACCCATCATATCAGGGTTGCTGCTATTCCGCAGGATATAGGCGTCATGCACAGAGCCAGGGAACATAGCATTAACCTGGGAGATGTACTGGTCTGCCAAACAGACCATCTGTACATTCATAGAATGATAACTCTTCCTGTTTCTGTACACCTGTTCACTCCTGTGGGGAGGGACCAGAGCTACATGGGTCCCATCAATGGCACCTATTACTTAGGGGATATGTCCAAGGGCATAGAAGTCACCTTTAACTGTAGGCAAATCCTCCACCTCAGGGAAAATGATGTATCTCCTTACGTGTTTTAGCAGGGCAGACAACACTCTGGACAAGATGTTGGAAAACATAGGCTGGGACATCCCTGATGCCATGGCCACTGTTGTCTGAAAAGAGACACTTGCAAGGAAATGAAGCACTGACAGCACCTGCACGTCACAGGGGATTCCTGTGGGATGGCGGATTGGTGACATCAGGTCTGGCTTCAACTGGGTACATAGTTCCTAGATTGTGGCGCGGTCAAACCTGTAGGTGACGATGACATGTCGCTCTTCCATTGTCAACAGGTCCACCAGCGGTCGGTACAGCGGATCTTCTCACATGTCCCAGCTGACGGCGCCCACGAAGGACAAGAGCGACGATAAAGTCAATTTTCATCCAGGTATGTACCCACAGTTACACAGAACACGACACCACACACAAAACCTTTCCTGTATGTGTGTTGAGTGTAGGCCTAGCTATGTGTGACGCAGAATTAAATGAAGCCATGTGGGCCCCTGAAATGGTGGCTCCCTGACCTCTACACTGGGACAATGGGATTGTGGGGTAACTGCGCTGGCGTTGCACACCGTCGCGGTAGGCGGTCGTAGACCGCGGCGCAATGCTGCATTGTTTCACATAGGACCCTATGGGTCACAGGAGCCAATAAACAGGTGCGCCGGCGGTGATGATACGCACCGCCGCAGACATCACCGCCATTTTCTATCTGTTCACTCACTAGATACCTGACCTTCGACAGGAGAGGACCTACACTGCAAGTGCTGCTGTGACCTCGGTCTGGAAGCGACGATGGCTGCTGCGTCTGGAAAAAGGGCCCCTGCCTTCACTGCTCAGGAGTTGGAGAAACTGGTAGACGGGGTCCTCCCCCAGTACACGCTACTCTACGGTCCTCCAGACCAACAGGTTAGTACACAGGGAGCACGTTGTATGGGCTAGGCCTGGGTGGAGAGGGCTGGGTGGATGAGGGAAGGGGGCAGAGTTCAGGGAACATTAATGCATGTCAATGAATGGGCCACATGGCTAGAGTAGGGAGGGGGGCCACTCACATCGACGGTGCAGTTGGTAATGACTTCTCTTCTTCCCTTGTGCATGTCATGTAGGTCAGCGCCCACCAGAAGAGGGACATTTGGCGTGCCATCGCCAAAGACGTCTGGACCCTGGGGGCCCACCAGAGACAGGGCACAAACTGCCGTAAAAGATGGGAGGCTCAGCTAGGAATGGCCTCCCAACGTGGGAGGGGTGCCTGTCGCACTATGACCCCCCTGAAGTTCCGGATCCTGGTGGTGGCCTACCCGGAGTTGGATGGGTGCTTGAGGGCATCACAGCAGACACAAGGGGGTGAGTACAACCTCATTCTGCGGACTTTGCGCGCAGTAGAGGGGTCTGGGTGGGAGAGGAGGGCTGTGGGTGTACCTAGGCCAGCCAGAAATGCGTAGACTAGGCCCCTCTGTAATGCAGCCCATTTGGCACTCTACCCCACCTCAGTACAGTGCCAAGTAAAGGTATAGTTGCCCCTGTGGCATTCATGTGTGCAGATGTCCACCATTGCGATGTAGGCCATATCCCAGGAATTGCATATGCAGAGGCCAGGAGCACGGCGTAATGCAGGGGGCTGCTGTGTCTGTCTTGTCCGCCAACGGTAGCGGTATGCCATGCACTCAACCTGTTCTTCTTCTGTCTTTCCCCCCCCTTTTTGTGCTCTCCCTGTTCCTTTGTGCATCAGCATCATCAGGCGGAGGTACAGTGGCATCGGAGCAGGAGGGAGCTGCATCCCACATGGCCATGGAGGGCCACACCACGGACTCAGAATGCACCAGTGGGACGGAGGGCGAGGGGAGCTTCACGTCGGCCTCCGGATCACCAAGCAGCGACACGGACTCGTCCGCCGATGGGGGCTCCCTTGTGGTGGCGGCACCATCTGTGCGCCCCACTTCTACAGGTACAGCCGCCACCTCCCCTACCAGCACCGCCCTCCCAGCAGCCCCTCCAGCGTTCGCCCTGTGCCCGATCACCCAGGAGGGTGGGCATCACCTTCGCCCCAGGCACCTCAGGCCCTCCCCCAGTCACCCATGCTGCCCTAAGTGAGGAGGTCATTGACCTCCTCAGGTCACTCACTGTTGGGCAGTCTATCATTGTGAATGCCATCCAGGGTGTAGAACGAGAGTTGCAACACAGTAATGCATTCCTGGAGGGCATTCATTCTGGTCAGGCTGTCCTTCAGCGAACCCTGCAATCTCTGGCCTCAGCACTGATGGCAGCCATTGTCCCTGTGTCTAGCCTCCACCTCCAACCTCCTCCACCCAGAACCAATCCCCTGTACCCCAGCCCATCCCAAGCACACCTACAGACCAGAATGCATACAAGTCAGCACACACAAGTAGCTCAAGCAAACATAGGCACCACACAACCCACAGGCACTCACGCAAGCCTCACCCACATACAGACACAGCAACATCCACTGCCTCCACTGTGTCCTCCTCCTCCTCCTCCTCTTCTCCCTCCTCCCTCCCAGTCTCGTCTACACACTCACCTGCATGCACCACATCTGTAGGCGCCAGGAATCGCACCAGGACACCCAGCACCACAAGCCGCTCACCTGCACTCACCACCTCCACTGCCATTTACACGTCCCCTGTGTCCTCTCCCAGTGTGTCTGTGACACCCCCTCCCAAAGTACACAAACGCCAGCAACCACACACCCAACATCCATCCACCTCACGACAGACTCCAGTACCTGCACCTGTACCCAAAACACCTAAAGTGACACCTCCTACAACCACCTCCTCTTCCTCCACTCACAGACCCCCTCCAACTACTCATCCCAGTGTTCATCAGAAACTGTCCCTGTGTAAAGTTGACCTTTTTGCCCCCAACCCCCCCTCCAATTCATCAGTCCCTTCGTGGCGCCTCAGCCAAAAAGCCTCCAATACCAGTGGTGCCTGTTCAAGGTATGTGGAGTGCACCGGCCACCAGGGCAGGCAGTATGACCCGGAGCCAAGGCACTGGCAGCCCACCCTCTGTAAAGGCTCTGAAATTGGAAAGTGGACGACGGGACCGTGTGAAGACTCCTGGTGGGAAAACAACTCACAGGGGTCCCAAGGGGATTGGAGAGTCAGCTGTGACTCCACCAAAGGTGGGGAAGGGCCAGAGGAAGTCTGCCGAGCCTGTTGTGAGTCTCACGGCGGAGAAGGGCGGCATCATTCCTGGTGGTCGAGACGCCACCGCCAGCACCGTCGTCACTGGTCAGGAGGCCACCGCCGGAGTCATTGGCCAGGAGGGCCCAAGTATCGTCACTGGTCAGGAGACCACCGCCGGAGTCAGTGCCCAGGAGGGCCCAAGTATCGTCACTGGTCAGGAGACCACCGCCGGAGTCATTGCCCAGGAGGGCCCAAGTATCGTCACTGATCAGGAGACCACCGCCGGAGTCAGTGCCCAGGAGGGCCCAAGTATCGTCAATGGTCAGGAGGCCACCGCCGGAGTCAGTGCCCAGGAGGGCCCAAGTATCGTCACTTGTCCGGAGACCACCGCCGGAGTCATTGCCCAGGAGGGCCCAAGTATCGTCACTGGTCAGGAGGCCACCGCCGGAGTCAGTGCCCAGGAGGGCCCAAGTATCGTCACTGGTCAGGACACAACCGCCGGAGTCAGTGCCCAGGAGGGACCCAGCTGCCACAGCCCCAGGCCGCTATGAGGGAACGTCATGCCACACACCAATGCCCAGTCTGGGTATCATCATGCAACACACCAATGCCCAGTCCATGGAACGTCATGCCACACACCAATGCCCAGTCTAGGGATCGTCATGTCACACACCAATGGCCGTTCCAGAGACCGCCATGGCAAAGCACCGCTGAACAGTCCAGAGACCGCCATGGTAAAGCACCGCTGAACAGGGCAAGCACCGCTGAACAGTCCAGACACCGCCATGGCAAAGCACCGCTGAACAGGGCAAGCACCGCCATGGCAAAACACCGCTGAACAGTCCAGACACCGCCATGGCAAAGCACCGCTGAACAGGGCAAGCACCGCCATGGCAAAGCACCGCTGAACAGTCCAGACACCGCCATGGCAAAGCACCGCTGAACAGGGCATGCACTGGGTAAGAACGTAAAGACCGCCACATCAAGCATCCTTATCCCATGTGCATCTGGGACAGTGACGGGACAGGAACTTTCACGGGGAGACTGATCCAGTCTGGCCACCAGTCCCCCTCCAGAGCCACTGGCGGATGTTATCTACTTGAGAGACTGTAGCTTTGCACTCCCCAGGATGGTACAGTGGGCAACCCACCCACTGTCAAGACTTGAGAGACAGTGGCTTTGCACTCCCCAGGATGGTACAGTGGGCAAGCCACCCACTGTAGAGACTTGTGAGACTGTGGCTTTGCACTCCCCAGGATGGTACAGTGGGCAAGCCACCCACTGTAGAGACTTGTGAGACTGTGGCTTTGCACTCCCCAGGATGGTACAGTGGGCAAGCCACCCACTGTAGAGACTTGAGAGACTGTGGCTTTGCACTCCCCCGGATACATCAATGGGCATGGAGCCCCGTCGTGGATCTGGCTTTGAAGTCATCCGGCTGAGGTGCCCCCCCTTCCCTTCCCCCTGAAGTGCCTGTAGTATTTCTATCTGATGCCCCAGCAGTGTTCTCTCCAATTGAGGACAGGTATCTTTTGTGGGCCTCGCCCATGCATTTTTGGACTAGTGGTGCACGGACATTGCTATGTGCATATCTGCACTACTTCTCGTAATGTATATATTTCTGGCTAATTTTCTTATATATCTGTATATTTTTGACAGACATGTATATTGATACATTACAATGTTTGAACAGATTTCGCTTTGTCTTTGCATTCTTCCGGGGGGATTGTGGGTTGTTACTTTGATTTTTTGGGATGCATTGGTGTGTATGTTGTAATATGTGAGGGTGGGGGTGGGGTGGGAGTGTTTTGTGGGTGTCCCCCTAACTTTTGCCTCTCTCCTCCCCCATGTCGTAGGTGCTCTACTCACCGTTGTCTTCGGCCGCGCCGCTGTTGGTCTTCGTAGATGAGTAGGAATACAAGGGCCGGAAGAATGTGTAATTCGGGCTCCATGGAGTCCTCGTTCCTCGTGGGATGTGTTGAGGTGAGCGTTTTCCCATTGCAGTAAGTGTTTCCGCCGTGTTTTTATCCACGGTGAATCCGCCCCGGAAAAGGTGGCGGATTGGTGGGTTGTGATACTATGGGCGGTACATTGTCTTCCGCCTGTCTGTTGGTGGTGACCGCCGCGCTGCTTGTCTGTACCGCCGTGGCGGGCGGTGTGTTAAAGTGGCTGCCTTTGTTGGCGGTTTCCGCCAGGGTCATAATTCCATTTTTTGGTCCGCCGGCCTGTTTGCGGTATTGCTGCACCTTTAACACCGTCTGCCAGGGTTATAATGACTCCCATTATATTTGTACTCTCTTGTAAGCTTTACTTTGTCTACCCATCACCATATTTTATCAATCTATCCTCCATTCCCACTCTGACTCATCCCAAATCCATTCTACTAATTTCATCTCCTAAATAACGCTGCCTAAGCTCTTCCCTCCTCTTTCACATCTAACTCACCCAAACCTCAGTTTACTGCCATGATCTCCCAAACAACCCTACCAAACTCCCCTCATTTATCTCATCTTTAACTCATCAAAAACCCCTCCTGCTACTATGATCTACCTAACCCTTTCCACAGACTCTTTCCTCCTCCATCCCCTCTTTACTCATCCCAAGCCTAAATCCTATTACCATACACTCCCAATTAACACTTCTGGATTCTTCCCTCCTCTACCCCTCCATTACTCCATTCAATCCAACTAACAAACTCACATATCCATGGCTCAAATTAACTCATAATAATACTAAAACTGTACTCATATTTCCCTATACAAATGCACCACTAATTCCTTTTGGGTTCCGGAGTAGCATGCTACTCGCTGAAAAGCGCTTTGATGCCTCGTCAGGGGTATTAAGCGCTGTCTAAATACTACTACAATAAAATACAATACTGGTACTCTGGTGCCCCAAGTGAAGTACCTAAAATGTTTAAGGTCCCACACACATGCCAATGTCTCCCTTTCGATCACAGAATATTTATCTTCCAACGGTGTTAGAGCCCTGAAAGCGAAGGCAACTACTCTCTCCGTGCCTTCATCTTGTAACTGGGACAGTACAGCACCCAAAACGCTACTGCTTGTTTCTGTAGTAACAATGCTCCTGCACTTCGGGTCAAAACCCTGAAACGCTGGAGCTTTACATATTTCTTCTTTTATACCTTCGAAAATTTGGTTACAGTCTTCTGTCCACACAAATCTTTGCTCCTTCTTCAGCAATTGCCTAATGTAATACATTTTGCTTGAGAAATTATTTACAAATTTAGCATAGAACTCGGCCAATCCTAGAAATTACCTTACACCATCTTTATCCTGTGGGGCTGGTGCTTTACCAATTGTGTCCACCAATTCTGTCTTGGGTGTAATACTTTTATTGTTAATTTCTTGCCCTAAGTATGTCACGCTATTTTTAGCAATGCAACATTTGGATTCTTCGGCCATTAACCCATAAAGTTCCAACATTTTTAGTACTCTCTCTAGTTCTATGTCATTTTCCCTTTAGTCTTTTGCCCTAATTAAAATGTCATCTTGAAAAAAGATTACTCTTTACTATTGTTAAACATTTTGAACATTAGGTGTTGGAACATTGCTGCAGACAATGCTAATCCAAAAGGTACCCTTTTAAACTGAAAACACCCTATAGGCGTAATGAAAGCCGTGAGGTGTTTACTGCTATGGTGTAACAGATCTCTGGTAGAGAGCCATGTTATACTTTTTGTTACAGATAATAGTTAATTTCTGCATGGAAGGGTAAATATGTCTACAAAGATATTCCTATTTAATTGTCTCAAATCTACACATAAACAAATTTGACTATTTGCCTTCCATGATGCCACTATGGGGCAATCCAGTCTGAAGACTCTACTTGTTCAATTACTCCTCTTTCTACTAATTTATTGAGGGTTTCTATTACTTCCTATTTCACACTCAAAGGAGTGTTCCTTAGTTTGTGCACTTTAGGACACAGATTCCTTTTCAGAACAATTATATTACAAAGTCTCTCAATTCACCAATTTTTCCTGAGAATACCTTGGGGAACTTTTTAAATCCAAATTACACTTCCTTCTTCATCAGTATCTACACCAAGTAGTGGAACAGGCTTGTTTGGATCCAGTATGATACCTAGTTCCCCTTGATCCGATCATCCTAGAACACAGGAACCCTTCATCGGTACATACAGCTTGCATTCAGACCTCCTCCCCTTGAATTAAAAATGTAACTTGTGGTAACCGAACAAATTTATATTCTACTCTGTAAAACTCTGCAGCTGAATTTCTAACTTTTCGAGTTCCAGCCTAACTTTGTGCAGAAAAAAATTTCCCAAGTATTCTCATTTATAATTATATACAGTGATCCTGAGTCTGCTACTGATATCACCTGTATCCCACCAATAACAATTTTGCAAATAGGTTTTTTCCTTTTTTGACAATTCACATCCATTATGTAATCTTGCATGCATAAAATCTGGTACATCAGTATCTGAACTACTATGGTTACTACCTACATCTTCATCGTCAACAATGCATTTTATAACCTTAGATTTCTGACACACTCTTGTGAAGTGTCCCATAATCCCACATTTTGCATATTTGTGCCCTATCACAGGACATTTCTTATTATATGCTAAATGCATTGAGCTACCACATCGGTAACACTTGCCCTTCAATTCATCCCTTCTCGTGTTACGGTTCTTTTTCTCTGTACTCTCTGTTTCTTTTTTATAGTGTTCCGGAGAATTCTTCCTTTGAGTTTTTTTTTGTTGACTAACTTAACTACATCTTCATCAAAACTATTCTTACTGGTTGTAATAACAGCTTTGGAACATCTGGTGGTGAGTTCTAATTTATCCACAATCGAAGCCACTACTTTTAAGGAGGATTCACCACATATCCATAACCTGTCTTGTAAGTTCAGGTTATTGCAATGCATAATGGCTTGGTCTCATATAAGTCCTCTTTCAAATTCCTAAATCTACATGTTAAGGCTGACTTCCTCAATGCAGCCACGTAATCTTCTATTTGATCCTTGTTTCCTGTGAAATAAATTATATCTATCTATGTCTGTATATACACTGGGAGTAGAATATGCATCTAAGACCCAGATGTATCAAAGATCCTTTTTGCATTTCTTTGATAGCGAATTTTAAGAAATCGCTATTTAAGAAATGCAAAATGGGATTTATGAAACTTGCCATTCGGTACTAGCGATTTCCTCAAATTCGCAATCGCTATTACCCAATCGCAATTAGAGAATGCGACTCCATTCATCCCTATCGGCCAGTAGGCCCATTGGTGCGAGTGGTTTTGCATTTACCAATTTGCGAATTCCAGTTAGGAAATCTCAAATTAGGTAATGCAAACCCCAGGGTGCTGGGAGCCTAAGGCCCCCTCTGATGCACCCCCAAAAAATATTTGGGAACATGTGAAGCACAGACATGCCCTAGGGGCATGTGTGCGCTACACATCATTTAAAAAAAATGCATTTAGAATGCATTTTTTAAAATTGCACATGCTTACCACCAAATTGGATTTGGTGGTAATTGCATTTCCTAAATGCCCAATTCGCATTCAGGAAATGCTTGATACATGTGCTTTGGAAATCGCAAATAGGAATTCCCTATTTGAGACAATGCTGGGTGGTAGGAATTTTGTGTTTGTAGATATCTGCAGATTCCGGAAGGTTCTATCACAAAAATGTGGGAAAAATGTGTGCTTTCCAGTAAAGTTGGATGTTTGCAGGGCATTGTCGGTAAGGAAATGGTGCGGGGTGCATGTGAAACACACCATCCTGGAATCACCCAGATGTTTAGTTTTCAGGTGTGTCTAGGTCTTGTGGATTTTTCTACATGGCAGCGTCCCAAAGTCCATAAAGTGCAGCCCTCACCATTCCAAGTGGGATGATTTTGAGAGTTAGCCAAGCTCTCATGGCCCAAATGTAAAACCAAAACCCAAAATAATCAAATGCCCTCTTGCTTGCCGTGGGATAAGATGTTTTAGTGTGCGAGGGAGAGCTGAAAGACTGTTACCCCCTTCAGATGGAGTGGGGGCATAACCAGGCCCATACTGGTTGATAGCCACCACCCCACTATTTTTTTTTAATTCCCTGGCATCTAGTAGACTTTCTGCCTCCCCTCCAGGTGTGGATCAGGGGTAATTGTCCCATCTGCCCACTGGTGGGCAGAACAACTTTTGCCCCATTTATTTGGGGTGGGGGTATGGCCATACCCCTTCCCTCTTATTTTGGAGAGAAAAAAAAATTCCCTGGTCTCTGGTGGGCTTCTGCCCCCCCTTGGGGGCAGATGGGCCTTCCAAAAATGGACCCAAGGGGGGGCAGATATTGCCAACAGTAATGTGCCCACATTGGGAGTGACCCTTACCCAAGAGGCTGCCCCTCTAAAGAAAACACACACATACACACACACCAGTCCCCGGTGCCTAGAAGTTTCTTCCCCCCTTGGGGGCAGATTGGCCTAACAAAAATTGGCCGATCTGCCCCCAAAGGGGGCAGAAATGGTCTAAATACAATTTGCCCCCCAGGGGAGTGACCCTTGCCTAAGGGGTCGCTCCCCACCTCTAAAAAACAAAACAAAAAGAAAAAACCCCACAAAAATGATCCCTGGAGCCTAGAGGTTTCTACCCCCCTGGGGGCAGATCGGTCTAATAACAATAGGCCAATCTGCCCCCAGTGTGGGGCAGAAAAGGCCTTGAAAAACATTGTCCCCCCCCCCCCCCCCCTGGGGAGAGACCCTTGCCCAAGGGGTCGTTCCCCTTATGCTAATTTCTAAATATAAAATAAATCCCTGGTGTCTAGTGGGCATTTCAGAAGCCGGAACGCTTCACGATCCGGCTTCTGAAATGCTCTGAGAGACTTCAAAGGGAAGGAAACTCCTTTCCTTCCCTTTGAAGCCTCTCAGGCCCCCGTCACATGATCGGAAGAGAAATGCTGAGCATTTCTCTTCCGACTGATGGGTAAGTGGCCTCTGATGATGATGCCACTGGGAGGTTCGGGGTGGAAGGGGAAGGGCTTCCCCTTCCATCCCTTCCTTTTAGCCCACAGAGGGAGCGCTAGCACTCCCTCTGATCTCCATGCTGAGGACGTAATAGTAACGTCCTCGGCACAGGAGCACTGTGCCGGTGGACGTAACCATTACGTCACCAGCACAGAAGGGGTTAATCAATTCTTCTGTTCAGAATCTGGAATAAAATAGGAGAAGACCTAGTAATTTCTAAGACTCTGTTGCATAAGTCATCATAAGTAACATTCACAATTAGGGTGGGAAAATATCAGCCATACGCTTATCATTGTTTTTTCTATATAAATACTACAGTATATGATGACAATGATGAATGACTGGGTGAGATGATCATCGCCTCCATGTCCTTAATAGAATATAAAATTATTGATGTGTTAGCTAGAAATTGTTATATTCTATGTCAGGACCGGAGGCTTTGGATTATGCTTGTTTAAAGCTGTTGCATAACTAACGAAGCAACATCTAAAATGGGTTTAGAATAAAATGTTTTACGTGTACCATCAGTTGACCAGTCTGCTGCTTTCATAATGTCCTGGAGCTGTGAACCCAAGTTGAGTGACTTAGATACAATGGCATCTCTTACTGAGTGTGCACCAAATATGGACATGTCTATGCCTGCTCCTGCAAGAATCCATTTCACCCAGCGAGCCAATGTGCCAGAAGACACTAGATGAAAAGGTTTCTGAAGGGCAATCAGGAGTTGACCGCCATTAGACTATCAAAAGTCTCTTGTGCGGTCTTCACATTCCTTTAGGCAATGAACCAAACAAAGATACAGGGAAAAGACTTGACCTGAAAGGTCAAGGGCCTTGAATTCTAACACTCTCCAACAGGATGCAAGACATAATAGGAGAGTTAGTTTAGCTGAAAGCTGTTTTCTAGACAGATCAGCGTTACGTGACCAATGTTGCACGAATTTTAGAACTGTGTTCACACCCCACAAAGTCGAATACCTTGGAAGAGGAGGATTGAAGAGGTGAATGCCTCCCATGGCTCTTCTTACCAGAGGGTGTTCCCTGATAGCTTTGCCTTCTATAAAAACATGACCTGCGTAAATGGCAGAGTGATATTTGTTGACTGAACAATAGCTAAGGCCAATGGAAGCCATTTCTGCTAAGAAACGGGCACCCCCAGGGGATCCACACCCTCTAGGTCGCACCAACCCAGCCACTTTCGCCATACTGAGTCATACATCTTGTGAGTGGGTTAAGACCAAGATGTGGAGATGAAATTGATAGCTTGTTCTGAAAGGTTTGACACAAACCATCTCATCTGGAAATGTACCAAGCCATGGGTTGAAGGTTACTCTGCTGAAGAAGTGGATGCCTGTGACCCATAAGGTCCGTCAATAGGTCCGGCACAGAGGGTATCAACACTGGACAATCTTGAGACATTTCTAACAGAATATGGAACCAAAGTTGTGCTCTCCAAAGCTGTGAGATCAATATCAGTTCGGCTTGTTGGCAGAGGGCTTGAGCTGCCACCCTTGGAATCATGCGGACTAGGGGAAAGGCATACTGCAGATGACTGTTCCATTGTTGAACAAAGGCATCCGTGGCACTGGCTAGTGGGTCTGGTCTCCACAGGAAGAACGGGGCAGTTGATGTGACAGACATGATGCAAACAGATCTGTCTGGCTCATCCCATCATTCTTGAAGAGCTCAGAACACTGAGTGGAGTATCTTCCATTCGCTGGAATCTCTGAGGTATCTCGAGTTCCAATCTGTCATCACTTTGTAATGGCCTGGGAGGTAATTTGAGGTACCGGAAATGCGATGTTGGAGGCAGTATTGCCAAAAGTTCTTTCCAATCTCTGCCAGGATTTGGGAATGTGTTCCCCCCAGCTTGTTGATATAATGGAACGCTCAGATGTTTTCCATCCTCAGAAGGATGCAGCACTTGGAAAGGTATGCCAATTTCTGAACTTCGAAGGAACCGGCCAACAGCTCTAAGCAGTTAATGTGCAACTGGGATTCCTCTCAGGACCGTCGACCCCCGGAGGAGATGTCGTCATACCTATCGCCCATCGACTGGCCTCTGATTCCAGAACTACATCCGGTTGGGAACCGAAAATAGCTGTGTCGTTCCATGCTGACAAGTGATCTAGCCACCACTGAAGCTTGGCCTTTGTCTCGAGATTGAGAGAAATTAGTTCAGAGTATCCTACACCTTTTTTTAGATGTTGAGCCTCATATTTAAAATGTTTGACAAAAAACTGCGCAAACGCAGTTTTGCATGAAAAACGTTTAGCACTGGCTTGCACCAATTTTTTAGCACCACCAGGGCATCATATTTAAACTGTGATGCAGGATGGCGCTAAAAACAGGTTAGAGTAAAAAATGTTGATGTTAACCCTTGTGCCCTGACGTAAGGCAAACTGACGTTAACGCTGCAAAATTGACTCTAACCTGTTTTACGGCACGTAAATATGTCGCAAACGGATATGCACCATTTTAATCCTGCATTAACGTCAACTTTAGACACTAATGCAGGAAAGTCTGCAAATGAGAGGCAAAATGGAACCAGCAGGCCAGGAGAGACCCCAAGGTGACCCCGTACAAACAGGAACCAGCCAGGAGGACACACACAAGTCCCAGTTGGGGGGAGAAGAAAAAGCGCAAGTGTCATTTTAGTGGGGAGGAGCGTGAAATCCTTGTGAGAGAGGTGACATAGCACCAACAAAACTATTCGTCACCTCCAAATTGCCAATTGGCAGGAGGAAGGCAATATGGCAGCAGATAGTTGACAAGATTAACAGTGTGGCAGAGGTGAGGAGGACCGTAACTGATTACAAGAAATGCTGGCATGATTGTAAGTGAAGGACAAAGGAGAAAAAGGCAAGGAACAGAAAGGCAGCACTGCAAACTCGAGGTGGAAGTCCAGCAACACAAGAGGACCTGGACAAGATGGAGGAGATGGACAGCGCAGACTACCAGGAACCACCACAAATGCAGGGTAAGTTGCATGGGGGAAATGAATGCAAAATTGTCAAATGCAAAAGGGGGAGGCACATAGGACACACTCAGTGCATGTGAAAAGAGCGCAGAGGGACACATTGCACATAAATCAAGTTGCACTATTCATTTGTAAGCAACGCATGTACACATGCCTTGGTTGTGCCATGCACCACAACACGTGGACAACCTGGACATATGTTAATCACCAGGGCTACATACCAACATGTACATATGCAGCACATAGGATGGAAGGCATGTCTAATTACTGTGCCTGTGGTTGTGTCATCACAACATCCCTTGCATATAGTCAAACAAACCCTACCAACACGGCCAAGACATCAGAGACTAGGGAGTCAGTCAATACCATTCCTGGGGTTATGTCATGGTGGTGTCCCTTGCAGAAACACCTTGCAACTGCCTTGTCTTATTGCCAAAAAATGTGTGCCGCATCTTACAGCACACAATAAAATGCAACCATAGCCAACATTACTCAGACATGTGCCTGAAGAAACACCACCCCGCACATAAACAACACATCCTCATAAGGCAGCTACTTCTCCATCATGCAGTAAGGATGCCTATCTGGGTGCAGGGAAAAGTAATCTGGGCAGCCACTGGGGGAATTACAGGATGGTCCTGTATCTCAGGAAACATGGCACTACCCAGCATAACTAAACTGCTGTAGTGTGGAGCCACACATATTGACGCTGATCAGAACTGTGCCACTAGAGAAAATATGCACTACAGATTGCAGTCTGTAGGTCACAACACATACAGGCTGAGCCCACAACTACTCTGACACAACCATGTGAGACACATAAGAATGGAGAAATAACCACACATACACAACATATGGTTTATGTCTGTGAACATCATTGTGTACAATTTCACATTGACAGGTGAGGGTGATACATGGGCAAGTCTGGTGTTGGTAAGACTGCTAGTGCAGTGTACCCTTTGCGGTTGGCAGTATGAGTTAAATGCTGGGATGGCAGGTAGAAATGTGTCTGCTCATGTCAGCTCTGTGGGGCAGTTACCACTACATTGTTGATGGATCAAATAGAGTCAGCGCCGATCTTGGGGTGCATTGGGTGTGACAGGACACGCTGCTCTTGGTACTGCAAATCAGGCAGTGGAAAGTGCAAAGGGCCTGGGCATGGGGCACCCTGTACTGCCCATGCAAGGTGTATGGGCTGTGCAGGGGCACCCAGGGGCACATCACACCGCATTACCACCAACCCATCTGCATGGTGGTTTCACCCCCATGCAAAGGCTGGCGGAAAAGCGGGAACATATCTGGAGGGTAGCGCTGATCCTACTTCTGGTCTGGTGTCACAAGACAGGTGGCATTGCCATTCTGTAAGATGCCGGCAACCTGCCAGTGCCAGGCTATTGGCCCATGGGGCATTCCCCACAGACAACATGTACCACTTCCACCTGCGCTGTTGGCGGTGGTCATATTGGCAATGGCAGTCTGGTGGTCATAGGACTGCCAGACTTGTAATTAGGGTCCACGTATGCACCAGCACAACTACCTGCAAAATCTCCATCGAACTAGCTTGAGGCCCTGATCTAAGTTCAACATTAGTCAACTGGCTATATCCATTATTTTGTGGCATCAGGCACTGTCATGTAGAAAATAATGTACACATTAACAAATGAGACCCATGCTGGCCATCCCTGGGTCGACCCCTGTGCCTGTTTTAAATTAGCTGCACTGCCACAATGCTGCATTTCTTGCACCATAGTGCAAGGATGGCTGCATTGAGGGGGAGATCATAGTTGTGTAGGATGGCGCACCTTCCAGCACAACCAGAAACTGAAATGGCAATCTGCTAGGTCCATGTGTGCTGTGCAGTGTAGCACACATACACATACATCAACATGAGGAGTAATCAAAGTAAACATTACTATAGCGCCTTGGTAATGCCATCCCTGGGGTGGTGTAAGGATTTGGTGCCGCCCTCGTGTATGTAAAACATGTAAAACTGGGACAGGGTCATATTGAAATGTGTGTTGCTGTGGCTTGACCACTTCAATACCTATTGCAAAGCCCTACCATGCAAAAGGATGCATAGGAAGGGTCCACAATAACAAGATGGTGTCAAACCACCAAAAGGAAATATATCACACCTAGTAAATATGACGCAGCCTATTGCGCCACCTGAGCTTCGCTTTACATGACACTCAGGTGGCGCAAAGGGCTGATAAATTGCACCCATGATGTACAGAAACAATGTTTGGGCTGCAAGTTGTCGCTGAGCCTCTAATAGCAAGTCAGTAACGTGACATGTCAACTGCCACAAAATAGAAAGATTGATTTTACACCATCTCATCGCAGAGGATGATGGCTCTCCTGCTGATTTGCCTGTCCTGGAGTTCCCCAATGACCTGGATGACCAGCTGACAACCATCAGCCAAGAGACCCCCCAGGATGTCCTGGTATCCCTCCACACACCACCTCCAGTTGCAAGGAGGACAACCAATGTAGCAGCCATCCCAGAACACCTACCCAAAACCCAAATAGTACAACATGCCAGCACTGACACAGCTGAGGACTCCCAGTACCCTGGGACAAGGTTTCAGAGGTCAGTGATAGGAGTCCAGCGGGAGCTGGCCAACCAGGTGCGGGTTGGGATGAAGACTGTGGCAGCCAGCCTAGAGGGAATACGCATGTGCCTTGTAACAGCTAATGAACACACAGTTGCAAAACAAGGCAGATACTCCCCACTGCATGGAGTCCAGCAGAGTCTGAAGGATATAGCTGCTGCCATGAGGGACAGCCCACAACAACTGCCCTCCCAAACTGGCAGCAGCATGATTGAGAACAAGCTGGACTCCATGCAGCACAAAGTGGCCTCCCTCAGGGCAGACATGGCTGGCTACCACCAAGATGTTATTGCTATCCTGAAAAATCCGCAGCTCCTCCTTCCTGCAGCGATGACATATGTTGTTCCACACATGGCAGCTGCTGAGAAGTGGGATTCCACATCTTCAACCACTGAAGTGTGTGTTGGCCACTCTACCTCCCCACCACCACCTTCAAGGGAGCAGGAGACACCACACACATCAGAGATGAAGATGTGGAACAGATCACCTTTACTCAGAAGAGTACCCGGTAGCACCAGTCTAAGCCACATGGGTAGCGTTCTCCTTTGTTCTGTTCTTAAGATCATGCCAGTGTTAGCACAGTTGGATATGTGCACACTTCACCACGCACTGTTGACCTGTCTGCTATGGACTGTCATTGTCTCTCACTTACCAATTGGCAATTATTGTTCCTCCGCACTGATCAACACTACTCCCAAGCATGTCCCATGACATGTCCCTCAACCCTGGGCTTGTGTTGTGTCACAAATGTATGGATTTCACAAATGGGTTCACTGACATGGATATTGTAAATATCTTACTACAACACTTCCACTTGTAAATAAACACCTTGTACACAATCAGCATGTCTACGTCTATTGTGATCCATCGACTCAGCTAAATTATTGTAAAGTGTGAATCCAAATCATTGGGCACAGAATATCAGTAGTGCAGGACTGTGTGGGTACAAAGCTACACAAAAGGGGCTAGATGTATGAAAATATTTTGCACTTGCAAACGGTGCGAATTGGTAAATTCGGCAGTTTGCGAGTGCAAAATAGTGGTCTGCAAAGCATGAAAGGCATTCGCAGACCACAAAGTAGAAATTGCTAAAATAGTGATTTCTTGTGTTGCGACCTGGATTTTGCAAGTTGCAATTTGCGATTTGCAAAATCCAGGTCCCAAGGCAATGCTGCAAAAAATCACAAATTGCGATTTTTCGCAGAATGGCATTTTGCACATGCAAAATACCATGATATGCAACCAGGTGGTAACCTGGTGCAAAATTAAAAAATGCAGTTAAACTGCATTTCTAAATTGAACATGTAAAGCACACATGCCCTTATGGCATGTATGTACCTTACATGTTGCAAAAAATGATTTTGGGGTGCAGCAGAGGGGGCCTCAGGCCCCCAGCACCCTGGCCTTTGGCAATTTCCAAAATTGCGATTTCTGGTTCAGAAATCGCAATTTTGGAAATGCAAAAAATTTACAGCTATGGGCCAACAGGCCCATGGCTGCGAATGGGGCCGGTATCGCAATTTGCGATTCGATAATAGCATTTGCGATTTTTAAGAAATCGCTATTACCGAATCACAAATGTGATACATGGAACTTTGAGAGTCGGTAATAGCGATTTCTTAAAAATCACTATTACCGAATCGCAAAGGGCCGTGATGATGCATTTGGCCCAAGGTTTCTAATATGACAAATGTGTATGCTGGTCTTATCACCTACAAGCAATTCACTGAGTATGTCACAAATGAAGAACACATATATGGTTCCCTCACTATATATGGCAGGTATGGCTGTAAAGCAAGTCTAGGGCAATATCATCATCTGGGAGTACCAGAAGAACTCATTGGTGTGATACAGAGGTAGCCAACCTCATTAGTGATATCCACTGGTCATTTATGCAGGATAGAGTTCCAACTGAGGCTGTTGTCACATGTGCCACAGTTCTTGACATTCCTACACACGAACCCAACACTGACAGCTGAAGTACCAGACCTACCTGTACAATACAAAGTATGCATAGTCATCAGGAGTGGTGGGTACACTGGATGGCGGATGCATGGACTAGTAGATATGACGTTAAAATCAATGCAACAGCTCTGTTGTCTATAGGGAGAACACATGGTAAATGAGGCTTTCATAGGCAGGATGGATTCCATAGGCCATTTCCCCAATTTGGCCATTGCACACATGGGGAGAACCCCGAGACCCACACTAATTACACAAACTGGTTGCAATGCTAACAGGATATTTATTATAAAATGGATGTACTAAACAAAACACTAAAACCTACCCTAAACTAAACTAAATTATACTAAATATAGTTATCATAAAACTAAACTATCGAACCTATGCTAAACTTAACTTACACATAAAACATCACACTCTAAACATTGCCCCTGCCCCCCTTAAGAAACAAGAAAGAAGTAGGACAACGATGACTATAACTACATATACTAACTAAACCTATCACCTAAACAAATATATATTTTTTGTGGTTTTTTTTAACATTAAAACACATATAAACTCCAACATTACCCCCACCCAACAACCCACCAACTAAAACCTAAGAATAGAAACCCAGGTACCTTTCTGACCGGCGGTTGAACTGTTGCCGTTCCTCATTGGTCATGTTGGCAGCTGCAAAATGAGGACAAGCAACCATCAGAATCAGCATTGAGTGGAGGGTGTACAGATTTGTAACATGCACTGCTACAGATGAGTACACATACAGTCCTACACACATGCCTCATAAAATTTGTATTGCACCTCATGTGCCTCAATGTACAACTATACAGCACCAGTATCTTGTACGTCAGTGGTATAACGTCAATCCATTAAAAATAATGATGGGCCACAGCTGATAGGAACTGACTACTGACTGGCAAACATCACTCACATCTACACTTTGAGTATCAGATGTCTCAACAAGTATGGATTTCCTGTCTCCCTGAGCTGAAGGGGGGTTGGACATGCAATCTATCAGCTTAACACCCCTGGCAATACCCCAAAGCCTGAGCACCCATCATGGAGTGTCGAAGTGGGCCAATTGGAAGGGGGGCTGCCAACTACAAAGCTAGTATTCTATGCTGTGGTACATCTACATTCATGTGTCCAGGTCTAAAACCTGGCTTCAGCCTACATAACTGGGTTCCAGCTGCATTTTCCATGCTGTGGCCACATGTAAAACTGATGCTACCTAGATATGAGTAAGGTTGTACAAATACTGGCAAATATCTTGTTTACAGTACTCAAACCAGCCACCCTTACCTCATGGTGCTTAGCTGGCTCCGTTGAGGGGGAGATAGTCTTTGTACATGGAGGGACACCTTCCAACACATACATATTCTACAAATAAACTCTGCACTTTTGATGTGTGCTGCCAAATACTAAAGCCATACCTTGGTGTGTTTGTAGGATTTGCTACAGCCTCTAGTGTTAGAAAATGTATAGGTATTGGACACCACCTAATTGGTATGGGTGTTGCTATGGCACAGCCACTGCAACACCCATTGCACATTCTTTCCATGCAGAGTACTGCATGTGAAGGGGCTGTATTGACAAGTTGATGTGAAGCCATCAAATGTGTACTAAGGCCACCATGTATACACGATGTAGGGCAGGGCATAGCGTCCCTGGAGCCTCTCAAATTTTAAGGCTGCAGTGGTGCTTGAGGCTCTTACACGTGCCCCATGATGTCACCATCCATTCTCCTACGATTTCTTATCATTGGTCCAGATAACAACATCACTAATTGCGTTCCACTTTTCTGTCTGACTCGTACCAAACCCTGAAGTAGGTAACAGGAGCCACAAAATGGCACTTACTGGATGCATTGGGATCTTCAAATCTCGCCACCTCTCCAATGGTGTAAGGGGCAGGTCCACCTGTAAGACATGTATGTAGAACATTGCTTAGTGTAAATCCTACTTCATGCAAATAGACAACATAGTTCAGTGCATGGTCAGGCTCCGTAACATGGCCTTGCAAATTTACACCAAGAAGCCGATAGCACTACAGTATTGCAGCACGTATTGCATCCATACTGCCCTTGTGGGCCTTAGTGTACCCCTTACTCACATCCATGTGTGTGTGCAGTCATAATTCAGTCACAGCATGCTGGCAGTATGGGCCAACATCATGTCTACATGTGAAGGCCAATGATGCACTCAACAGGAGCTGCTACATATCATGGACTCACCTGTTGAATACACAGGGGCCTTTCTTAAGCATTTCCATGCACAGAAATTACTCTGTCAGCAGCCCTACAGAGTGTTCGGAATTCATACTTTGGAATGTTTGTTGTGACACTGAGGCCTGGATTTTGCTCTCCCTAACTATTGTTACACACCCTTTCTTGCCTTTTTAATGTCACATGCGTCATTCCTAGGTGTATAATTGAAAGGTGCACTGTGCATGCATCACAAAACTTGGGGCCAAAGATGTGAAAGTGGCGCAGCAGCTAGTGCTGGGTCTGTTGAAGTGCGGACATTAGCGCGCTCCTGATACCACCATGTGTGCACCGTCTCCAATAGACTGTGCACCATGGTGCTAGTTAGGGGGAGTAGGGTCAGAAATTGTATGACAGTAGTGTGACACTCTGCAGGATTAGCATCATTATTCACATACTCGAGTCCTGCTAACCACCCCGGGACCCATTGATCATTATGGGAGCTTATGTTTAATGGCAGCTAAGAGCAGGTGTTAGGAAATCCACCACAAATGGGGTACAGCAGTCTCATTGACTTTTCTTTGCCAATATGGAGGCCCCCTTTGTGCCAGAACGACCCCCTTGCATACACTGTGGCTGGCACAGCAATGATGTATGTCAAGCCTTGCAAAAGTGGTGCAATGCATGCATTTTGACACTTTATACTGACTACACGGGCAAAATGGTTGGTCAGCTCTGCATTACCTTCAATCACATGACACTATGGGAGTGCAAAGGTTGCTCTTGGGACACTCACATATGCACTTTTGGGATGGTTATGTAGGGTTCATCATACATGTGTCCCGCATGGTCTAACTTATGTGACATTTGATCTGCAGGCCTCAAGTGCGGAGGGGACT
Source organism: Pleurodeles waltl (assembly GCF_031143425.1). Lineage (NCBI taxonomy): Eukaryota > Metazoa > Chordata > Amphibia > Caudata > Salamandridae > Pleurodeles > Pleurodeles waltl. Next base: position 1,767,944,648 of record NC_090440.1, read on the forward strand.
CCTCATACAGGTTGCATGCGACAGGGACACAACCATTACAAGCAGCACTCCAACTTATCTGCTACTGTCAGTCAAATGCTACATGCAGCCAATTGAATGGCAATGGGTGACTTACCAACAGTTCTGCCGATTTCAACCCCCAAATGGTCCAGCAGATCCTGCTCCCTTGCCACCAGATCTGGTCACCAATGTTTGAGCTGGTGCTCATTGCGTCCAATTTGGTAGATCCTCCCCAGATGGTACTCGACCTTGCCCCACTGTAGACGCCTTGCCTCAGTAGGGTAGTCCAGGATCACCCAGCCACCCTGTTGCGGCATGAGGGGCAGGTAATGGCCCACCAACCAGATGACCCCCTTCCAGTTCATCTGGAGACATTCTCACCTTTCTCGCCTTTCTCCCCATCCTACCCTTCACAGACATAACAAAAGGGTACAGTACATGAAAAAAATGTATATATGAGAAAGGAAACATAAGCCCAAAACCTACCCCAAACTCCCAAAACTACCTAAAAAACTAAGCTACCCCAGACAGACAACCCACAAAACAATGAAAAAAACAGTACACCAACAATACAATTGACAAGTAAATGTACAATTTATACTACAAAAACACAGGACACAGCACAAGGGCAGCACAAGGGACACAACAAGACCTCCAAACACACCACTAATATACCAGCACCTCCAAAACACAACCACACACAGTCACAGGGGAACAGACTGTAAAGGGAAAGTGAAACTACACTTACTATACCATGCTTGCAGGCAGGATATCTTTGTTTGTCACTTTCTAGGGGAGTGTGTCAAGTTTTTTGAGTCATGCGTGTATTTTTTTGATGCATGGGAGTCATGCATTAATTTATATAGATGGTGCACAGAGAGTAGCGGTAACACTGAATTGCCGCTCAGGGCCTAGGCGTCATTTTCGCAACGTTGCAGTGTGGTGTTAATGCATTAACGTAATTCTTTTTACGCATATCGATATAGCGTCATTTTTTACAATGAAGCCCTTGAATGCACCCTGAGTGATTTCACATGTTACATGGCCTGTACTACTATGTGGTATATGTTTTTTGGCTACATGTACAAGTCTATGCATGAATATCATTGTGCTGTCACTGGTATGTGCAACCAATACATGTTATCATGACGCATCTGTAGGCACTGACTCATGATTTGGGCATATGTTCATGTGTCCTGCACTGTGTCCACATGTATGTTGGCACATGTGTGCAATGTGTTCACATCTGTGTATGACTAGTGAGTAGCAGGTGGAGTAAATACTTATGTCTGTGGGCAAAATATGTCTACATACCTACATACATATTGTTATAATGGCCCTGTGTCATTCACATGCCAAGGCATGTGTCAACCATTACATCATATACTCAGAGTATGCAGTGGACTGGGACTGTACTGACATCATGCATCCCCTGTCAAGTTTGCAGGTGTGTCTACTCATTGGTTACGTATCATAATTACCTAGTTATAAGTCAGCTACACATATGCCATGTATTTTCCTATGCTTCTTAGTTGCTGCACATGTTATGGACACATGTGTTGGTGGAGAATGCTATATGCCATGTGTCTTTATGGACATATGCAGTGTTGTTTGTGTCATACGTCACAACATTGCTCTGTCAGGGGATGTGAAGCTCACATTGGCATCTCTCTCCATAGACAGAAGTTGTCCTTTTCACTATTGCCTGTGTTGTCACATCACTGGCACATATGTACGGTACGTCAGTGCACAATGTATGGGTGCATTCATACTCTCACAGTTTTTGTGACACCTATGTCATTATGTTGCTGCTAGGTTACCTCCTTTGGTGAATACATTCACATTACCATGCCTGGCCCATTATGGTGGTACACGTGTGCTGATATCTTTAGGATATGTGTGCTTGCCTCCACTTGTGTTACACATAAATGCTGTACCACTGTGTTGCAGTGTTGCAGTGTAGCATAGATAGCAGGCCTACCCATCTACATCACTATGTGAGTGTATGTGACAACACAAACCAATGGTTGCATGTGGAGGTGCAGGTTGATGTTGGCCCAGTTCACTCTGCTCCCTCTGCATGTGCATCAAACATCTGACATTATCATATGTTGAGTTTGTCAAAGCAGTGGTGCATGGGTTTATTGAGCTGGTATCTCTTCCATTTATGATGTCAAATTTCCAGCCTGTGCACACTCCCTAGTGGATGAAGACTTGCACAATTGTGGACATACTGCCCTGGTTGTGATGAATTCCAATGCAGTACAAGATGTCAGCCTTCCCCTCTCAGGGACAGCGGTCATGTGCTTACACATGTAGGATATATATGGATATTTAGGAGTCCAAAGTTGTGTCCATGTTCACCCTGCCTGGGGTTGCATGACTGCAGTAACATAAAGGTTGTACAAATGATGTAGTTAAGATTGAATTGTATGGGACTGTCTCCTGGTCTGGTACCATGCGAAGGGCAATTACCATAGTATGGTGGCAGCACACATGTCATGGTCATGTACTGACATGCCCACCCTTTCTGTGCATCAGTTAGAGTTTTACATGTAGACATTGGTGTCTAACAGTGTCTGTTTTGGTGTTTGTTTGGTCATTATCACTTTTGTCTGCCATAACTGGTGAGGTATGTTTGTGCCCTCCATTGCTCACAGTATTTTTTCAATTAGCACTATGTACACATCTTCTACAGCAACATTGTCAGGTGATATTGAGACGGGATACTACATGTGACTTGTGTTACATGGGAAATTCTCTCCTCCTGCATCTGTCAACTTATTTCTCGTTGTCCCATTGGCATCATTAGTGAGATGGAATGAGTGCCAGACACACATGACATTGCACATGCCACAGCACTTGAGTAGTCTCCATGTGACATGGCATGCATTATCAGCATGAGTCTCAGAGCTGTACATCCACATCCACTGTTGAACATGGCAATACAATTCTCTGAGCATACCACAACCTAGCTGATTCTTACCATGACTGGCTGATGTTGAGGTGTATAATCTCCTTAGTGCTGTATTCATCCTTTCCCAGATGCTGACAATATAGTTGTGTCTACTCCCACTCAGTGTGATGTGTGTACCTGACTGTATAGGAGAATGCTGCACACGTGCACACATGCCAAACATGATTGTGAAATTTGAGGCCATTACGTGTATGAGCAAGTTAGTTATATTTGGTACCATGCAATGGATCTGTCATGTAAGTGGCAATGAGTGGTTTATATTACTATGTTCTGTGTTATGTTGTTGTACGGGGCATACTGTGTAGACATTCACACACAGGTCATTCATTGTGGACAATGGCATACCCGTTGCTACCTAGGATGGACACGCATACATTTGTCAACATGTATTGATCATTATTAGCTGTGGGAATGTAAGAATCAAGTCTATTTGAGTGACCGTTGTGTTTTCTATGTAGATGGGTGTGTCACACACTCTGCCTACATTCCAGCCAGACTATCATTTGGCAGATGCATTCTCCCATTGTAAATCATGATTCATACAATCTGTAATATGTTTCTATATGGATTCTACACCCCTAGCTTCTTCATGTCACTCCCAAGCCATTGGCCATTCTCCTTCCAATGTGTATGTGCTATACATAAGTTATAGTCCTCCATGTGTCAGGGATCCGGCCTGTTGTAGTTCCAGTACATATTCCCATGGACACACTTTGCAGACTCAGCTTCCAACATTGACTAATTACCATGGCAATTACTGAAGGAGCAATGTTACCTATGATGTCCCCTCCTTGACCCACATGTACGGTGAAGGCCAAGCTGCTCTCACACAGTGTTGAGACAGTGTTCAGTTCTGACATTACTTTACCTCAATTTCCTGACAGTCCCTACCTTATGTGTGGCCACCTTGCATGCTACCTGTCAGGGATAGTATTGTGTTGGTGAATGGCCCATGAAATTGCACATCGCCCACATGATTTAACAATATATGTAGTGGTGCATGGTTCTTGTCCTTCAGAAGTCACATGCTAGGGATTTGTCCATCACTGATATGTGAGTTGGAGTGTGTGGAACTCCCTAAATCACCAAAGATGTGTATACCATACTTGTTGTTTCTGTATTTCTGACACACTCCCTGAGGTTAGATTCGCCTTCCAAAAATATATGTATTGGACAAAGAGGAGACCAAGATTTGTGTTGTTGTACAAAATGTATTTGAGGTGTTTACAGAGCACTTTATTGGTTGACTATGTATAAAAATTATCAACAACTGTCTGTCTCCTGCGGACTCCTGATGCTGTGTTTGGTAGGTCCCCCTAAAGGTACTCATCGCTGTCATCCTCCTCCTCCTCATTGTAGACATCTACTTGTCCATCCCAGAGGATATTGTTTCTGACACACATGCAGGATAGCACATACCAATATGATCTTGCATACCAGCAGGGGTGCACACAGGAGGCTTGCCCCTGTCATGTCCAAGCACCTGAACCGGGATTTAAGTAGGCCAAAGCTCCTCTCCACCACATTGAGTTTCTTCCGGTGTGCTTCATTGTAGCCACTCTGTTCATTGGTATCTGGATTGGCAAACGGGGTAATGACCCATGGCTGTATGCCATAACATTGGTCAGCTGCAAAGATAAGAGGGAGACTTTTAGTGTAGAGTTGAGAGGGACCATGAATATTCCATGGCAGTGGTTGGTTGCTGTTTGCACGGTGACTCAAAGGTGTTTGTGATGTTGTGTATGTTCCAGCTCTTGTGATATAGTACATTTTGAGTGTGTTGTCATTCTTGGGTACTGCCTCAAGGATATGTATATGACAATCTGGATTGTAATATGCGTGCTCATAATGTATATTACATGTTATGTGTAGTCCATTTAAGTAGCAGAGTCCTCATATTTGATGAAGGCTACCACCTCCTTGCAACACAATGGTGTCTGATGCATGGCCAGCATACTTGCCCTACAAAGCCGGCCCATTCCGTTGATGTCAGCATGTGGCATTACGCATGCAGTGCAACACTTAGTGGGCCTTAGTGGCAGATGGTGGTTATGTCAACCATCTTGGCCCTCATTACATATCTGGTGTTCTCAAGTATGCCAGACTCACAGTGGCAGTTGGACAACTGTGGCTGTGGTAGTATGACCCCCACATTCTGACTGTGGTGGACCCACCATGTTTGGACAGCCAACATGGGCAGGTTGCCACCAGCCAGCTGCCTTCATCTGCCAGGGCAATGCTGCAAGCAGTGCAGGTCTCTGAGTTTGGACTCCATATTCTGCCAGCCTTTGCATGGCAGTTCCACTGCCATGCAAGGGCTGGCGGTATAGGGGTGTCAGGTGCCCCCTGGATGCCCCTGCACTGGCCATGAACTTGTCATGCGCAGTGCTGGGTCCCACATGGACAGTCCTGTAGCACTTTCCAATGCACAAATTACATACAGTAATAACCGCTACCAGTGGTGCTGCACCCACCACAACACCACATTGCAGACGGATCACTTAAAAACCAGCTGCAATGTTTTGGGCCTCTTTCCAGCTGGCTCAGCATACAGAAAATTATGCTTCCACTGAAAGGTCCAGCAGTGAACTCCTAATTGGGTCAGCAGGGTTTAGACCACAAAGGCAGTCTTACTGTGGTGGAAGTTTGACAAGCGGCAGTAGCCGGTCAACAAACTCATGATGTATGTCTAGGTGTCCAAGGGTGTGTATCATATTTTGGCATTTAGGTCACATTTGGTACCGGTGTATGTCCTGTCTTCATAGTAATTAGATTTTCTGCCAGACGTACTACACATGCACAGTGCAGACTTTAGGAGGGGTACCTGCTATATTTCTGTTGGGTCATTTAGTGCTGTGCATGGATGGCCAGTCATGTCCTCCATAATCCACAGGGGTCTACTATGGCATTCATATACATTCCAGTTTAGCACTGAACCTGTGCCATGGTGTACTATTGTTAGTGTACAGTACAGGCATGATGGGGTTATGGGCCACTAAGTGGGGCATGTGAAGTGTCAGTTGAGTACTTTTCACCATTTCCCATGATTCTGCCCCATTGTCTATGATGGCAGGTACATTAGTCTTCCAATGTGTGCAGTGTGATGCATTTGACAGATGTATGTGCAGCCTGCAGGTATGTCAGGCATGTGTAGGTGGGATGTAGTTGGGTGTAATTTGTTGTGGATTGTGCATGAGTCTTGCACACCATGAATGAGGTGGGGATGTGCCTAGGTGTGACTTTATATCCATGCTCATGCAATAGGCCATTGACATTGCAGAGATTTTGATTGTTTGGTCTATTGTGTGTGAAGTATACTTAGTAGTCAACTAGTGGACACTCTTAGTGGTTTGTGGTCTTTTTCTGTATGCAAAGCGTACATATCTCTTCCTGTCCTTCATGTAGTGTGGCTGTTAGTTTGTGGATGTGTTAGGTACATGTGGGTGTCTGCGTTTGTGATGTCCAATCATTGTTGTGTACTGCAGCTTGTTGCATGTGTGTTGTTGCCAGTAAGTCTATGGTCCCATGCCCATGCATCTTTGTTGTGGTGTGTATGTTGTGTGTCCTACAGGGTTGGTGTGTTGTGTGTGTGTATTGCTTGGTTAGTTGACTTACCGACAAGTAGGCTATTGCCATATTGTCCATCCTGGAACCGCTGGTTGATGGCGGAGTGCCGGAATATGCAAGCATCATGGACGCTGCCGGGATACTTGGCTGAGATGTTGGTGACGGTGGTCCACAATGGCCTACACATTTATGGAATGTGTGTGCTTGTGGTTCCTGTAGATGTGTTTCAGAACTGCAGGTGGCACCAGTCGCACATGGGTCCAGTCCATAGCACCGTGCACATGTGGAAAGCCCGCAATCAGATAGAATCCTTGCTTGGTCTCCTGCTGCAGTTGCTGGGTGTTTGGAAAGCTGATGTGGTGGAGTGTTAGATGGATGATGGCATCTAGGACCTTAGACAGGTAAACAGATATTGATGGCTGTGAGACACCAACCACTAGTGCCCCTGTTGTCTGAAATGATCCAGACGCTAGCGTATGCAATACAGTGAGGAGCTTTGTGATGGGTGGAATGTTGTAGGTAGTTTGCAGTCTTTCTGTGATGTCTGGTGCAATGTGGTTCAGCAGGCGTAGGATGGACTCCTGGTTGAGATGGTAAGTCCTGATGATATTTTGCTCCCTGAGGCCAAGGAGGGTTTTCCTCTGCTGAAATATCCTTTCCTGTGTTGCATTTGTGGGTGCCGCTGTGGTGTTTGGGGTTGCTGTTGGGGAGGTGGAGGGATCAGCTGCGGTTGCAGACATCTGCGGCGCGTGCCTACCTGCAGCAGTACAACTTACAGGTTGTCCTAGAGGTAGCAGATGTTCTTTACGTGAGTTTTCCCTATGTTGTAGTGCATGTGACTCATTTTAACGCCTGGTGATGCAAACGTCATTTTTTGTGTCAGCCTCCCACCCGTGTGTCTTTTTTGCACAGATGGATAAATATGGTGCTAGGGGCTTAGAGTCATTTTTTGGACGGGAACGCCTAGCTTGCATCTCATTGACACAAGGTGGTTTCACGCATCCCAAAAATTACGTTAACTCCTATATTTTGACGCTAGATGGGTCTAGCGTAAAAATATAAATATGGAGTTAAATTTGCACTGAATTAGCGTCCAAATAAATTAAGCTAATTCAGCGCATACAGAGTATAAATATGCCCCTCTATTTTTAAGCGTTGAAGTGCCCTGTAGTGGAGAGGGGCCGGGAAGATTGCTTGGATCGAAGATGCCAGGAGGCCTATAATCCAAGCTAAAGTCCTAAGGGAAAATTGGTCCCTGTGTAGTACAGACTTGATTTCTTTTTGGACTGTTCTCGGTTTTTGCGGTGGAAGGGATAAAAGGGAGTAAAGAGAATTGATCTTGAAACCTACAAACTCTATGCAGCAGAAGAGAGAAAGGACCGATTTCTTTACATTGATAATGAAGCCTAAATCATGTAACAGTTGAGTTGCTCAATCTAGATGAGTAATGAGAGTATGGAACTCTTGTGCATTATGAGAATGTCATCTAAATAAATTATGAAACGGACACCCTTTGACCGAAGGGTCTCTACTACTGGTCCCATGATTTTGGTGAAACACCATGGGGTGGAAGATAGGCGGAAAGGGAGGACTTTGAAATGGAATCACTGGTCCTTCCTTTGGAACTGGAGAAATTTCAGATGAAGTTGCCAAATTGGAATCGAGAGATATGCATCTTTCAAGTCAAGACAGACCATCCAATCACCCTCTCAACGGATATCCCTCAAAAGACTGGTTCCCTCCATTTTGAAATGGTGGTAGAGAATCCAACTGTTGAAATCCTTCAGATTTATGACAAGGTGAGAGCCTCCTCCTTTTTTTTGTTACTATGAAAATATTGCTGCAAAAACCTGAGTGTTCTAGGAGGCAGGGGCATATCACATCTTTCATAAGAATCTGTTCTATCTCTTGGTGGATAAAGGCTTGATCTGTTTGGGAAAAATGGAGAGGAGGGGGTTGTATTGTTTGTTGGGGAATTCTGAAGAATTCTAGTTTGAAACCCACTTCTGTCAGGAGAGACAAATTGGCCAGGAAGAACAGGGTCCTGCCCCCCAACATCACAGATGTTGGTGAAATTAAACTTACTTTGAGCAGGCATTCCGGAGCTATAGCCAGAGTGGGCTCGGAAGGAGCCTCTGTTATAACAAGGTAATTCACCTCAATGTCTGGCTGGATAGAAGGTGTCTCTGCCCTCGGTGGAGCAATCATGACCTCCAGTCAAGGTGTAAGGGAGGGGACTGCAGGAGACAAAGCGGCCAGGTGTTTGCCTACTGAAATGACCAACCTTGGCAAAAGGCATTGGTTCAGCACTTTTTGTGTGGACGAACTTTCCCAGATCTTTCACAAACCTGTCGCCAAAGAGCATACCATTAGCCAAGGGTCCGGGATCTGCATAGGCCAGTTTGGTAAATTTAGGATCTAGGCGCATGAGCACAGATTGTTTGCGCTCCACAGATAATGCACAGTTTTCATTGCCTAAAAGGCATAAAGCATGTTGGGCCCAGCCTACCAAAATGTCAGGGTCAACAGGAGTGTCAGATTGTTTGGCTGTCACGGCTATGTCAAGAATTTTACATAAGGGCCCTGAAATATTGAGATGTTTGTCCTGGCAGGCTTTCCAGGATCTGTCAATCCATTTCTTGGGATCCTGAGAAGAACGTTTGAGGAAAGTGAAGAGATTCGTGTCCAGCTCTAGGGGTTCAGCGACCTTCTGTGGGATGTCAGGGCGTGAACATTCAGATCGAAGTCTATTTTGACCTCTTTGTCAAAAGCCTTGCGTGATCTATCATGGGCCTAGTCAGAGACACGGGAGAGTGGTGCCCAGTCTGAGGAACGGGGATTGACAATGCTGTCTGGATCAAAGTCAAGAGCGGACTCTTGAGGAAGTGAGGTGTTTGAATGAGGGAGGTTTAGCCCTGAGAACTGTCCTTACGATGTTTGGAAGCTGGGTATGAGTCAACATCATTGGAATCAGAATTGTTGGAGCCAGAAGCCCCTGTGTCACTGTCTTGCTGGGGTACATCAGCGGGAGTGGTGCTGGTGGACGCATTGGGCATAGAATAGGCATGACCTGATGTGAAGGCCTGGGACATATGTGCCATGGTTGCTTTGTGAGGCCAGTTAGAGGATTGAAGGACTTCATCTCCTTGTTGGGGAAGGTGAGGGGAGGCATTGGGCCCAGAGTAAAAGCGTGGTACAAATAAAGTCAATCTTTTTAATTGGTGCACTATAGACTGTAGTGCGATTGCCAATTCATTTTTTACCAATGGTGTAACAGATTTGTTCAAAGAATAGACAATGTCGCCAGCTCGGAGCAGATCTTCATCCTCTAGAGGGAGATTTTCAGGTAGGTCATTTTGCCGATGGTATCTGTACAATAACTGGTTATTGTCAAAAGAAAACAGTCAGTGGGGCAGCCCAGTTAAAACTGGTTGCTGCTGGGAGACTATAATGAGGAATAAATATGTGTACATAAATTGATCCCAGCTGCAAGGTATTGAATGCTAACAAGGATATGGGCCCCTCAGGATAAACCTGTGATTGCCTGAACTTGCCTTGGCTTAGGGCATATGGGAGACATTTCAAACGCTATAAAAGCTGAATATCCAGCAAGGCGCTTTTGAAGAGTGCAGCAGGCTCTCTCTTGCTGAGCCTAAGCGTGGAGCTCATGTCCCGTTATGTGCTGGGGGCACACCTGCTGTGTAAGGGATGAGTGCAGAGCGAGCTAAAAATAGGACTGAACAGCCCTTGTGCTAGTGTCCTTCGTCTCCCGCCCCCAGGCACCCCGTTAGATACCGGTAGAGACTTTAGGAGTCTATCATTATAGCACTGAAAACAATACACACATTAGAAAGGATCAATAATAAGAGGCACTTATCTTTTTGCAGTAGCAGCAAAGAAAGAGGAAGAAAATGGCGCCGGAGGAAGTATAAACATGGCGAAGACCATCAATGGTTCAGAGGACATGATGTTATAATAGTGGGAAATGTAGTTTTATTAAAAGTTTGTTTTGATTGGCTGCTATGTATTTTTTTACAATAAACAACAAAGAAGGAAAAGCATAATCCGAAGCCTCTGTTCCTGACATAGAATTCATTAATTTAAATCACGTGACCGGTGACCCCGTGCAAACATAGAAACAGACAACATACGTAAAATCTGTGTAAAATGAATTGCATGGAGAAAAGTACCAAAAACTAGATACACACTCATAATAAGAATTCTAATTCCATAATGTTGACCAACAAATAATGAATAGTAAGTGAACTGTTAATTAAACACCCATATTACTGACTTGCACGCTCACTCCAAAATTGTGAAACATGCTAAAACTGTTCAATTATGAGCAACTCAAAAATGTGATAAATAATACACAAATTACAAATTGAAAACTTAATATGCTTATAGATAAACTTAAACATTGTGATGTCATAACAAGTTTGCAATTTATAAGTAAATGGTTTATTTATTCTGATGGTATATTATTAATGGCTGAATTTACAAGTTTGCATATTATGAGGGTCATTTCACTTCTGGCAGACAGAAAACTCCAACACCCAAACTCCTGACAGGGTGGCCGCCGCTTACGTGGTGACCTCCCTGCCGGAGCTATTACAGGTTTCCTGCTAAGTCTGCGGGTGGAAACTAAAGTTTCCACCCGCTGGCCCTGTGGTAAACTTGCTACAGCATTGTCTCCAGCTTCTAATTGCAAAGCTGACAGTGAACATTGTGATGGGCTGGCCAGGGGGCCCGCTGCACTTCCCATGCCAAGTGCATGGGTGGTGTAGGGGCCCCCTCAGTTCTCCACTCGTTCTCGGCCAGCATTTTTATGGCGGGAGTACATCCACAAATCTGCTGGTGGAGAAGGGGGTTGTAATCCCCAGGGCAGCGCTGCTTGCAGCGCTGCACTGGCAGATTAGGACCACCACCACCTCAAGACCACCGGGATCTGAGATCCAGGCAGAACTGGCGGTGCGAACACCAGGGTTGTAATGTGGCAGTCAGACTGCCGCATTGTTGGGATGGTAGGATAACTGTGAGGGAGGTGGCAGGGACAGGGTAGCCAAAGACATCCCTAATGTGACTAAGGATCTCCTTACAAAATATCTGTATGAGGGGACATGTCCAACATATGTGGATGAAGTCTCCCACATCCTGTGCACATCTCTAGCCTCGTAGGGAGGTACGCAGGAAAATGGTTGATAAGTGAGAGGGAGTATAGTGCCATTGGTACATGAGTTTATAGGAAGTTTCCCACAAAGAAAGACTATGGCATGTGTCAGAGATTTCACACCATAAGATGTCCCATTGCTTAGGCCTGATATCGACTGCCCTGCCTCTACCTCATTGGGGCTGATAGGAAGATGTAGTTATGTTTGTAGAGTGCTGAAGCATCTGATATGTATTGGAGATGAGACCTTTAGTCCCGCTATAGGTACGAACCAGGCTCTCAAATGGAATGCAGGGGCGTGTGATTGTTGGGTAAGCTTGGGCTGCATCGCCCGATGGCACAGCTGGATGTATTCAAGTCGGGCCGTACTTGGAAGGCCATATTCCTCTCCACATCGCTCAAATGTCTTTAAGGTGGAGCCCTGAAAAAGATCCCTCAGTGTTCGAGAGCCTGAAGGCCGGAGAGAATAACGCAGGAGGGAAGTCCAAGTTTCAGGAGAATGGAGTGTTTGGGAAGGGAAAGGTGGCTAGCCCACGTGTTGTTGCAAGCTTTTCCCAGATTTCAGGTACTGTCTTTGTCGGTGTTGCCGCATACGAGCTATGAGGGCATGCATACATTGGAAGCCAAGCTAAGTCCCACAGAGGGCTGCAAGCTAATGCCCTATACATGTGAAACCAATTCGCACATCACCTAAGTGGAGATGAAAAGCAGGTGTGCAGCCCAATAGTACTCCAAGAGGTTAGGGCATGCCAGTCCTCTTCTATCTCTGGGTTGCATCAGGAGTGTAGTGGAAATTAGAGACTCCCCTACCCCCCCCCCGTATGAACAACCGCAACTCATGCTGGAGTCACTGTATATCATCTTGAGGCAATTGGGTAGGGGGAGGTTTGGAAGAGATACAGGACCAGAGAGAGAATATTCATTTTGACAACATTTATCCTACCTAGCCAAGAAATGTACAAGTGTTTCCACCACCTAAGATCCTCGATAAACACACTACATAGGGGTGACCAATTAGCTGCAGACCAGTTGGTCAATGCGGGTGTTAGGGTGAGGCCTAAGTACGTAATCTCTGAAGACCAAGTAAAGGGTGCTAGCTGTTGTAGTGTGGGCATGTCCCCGGTTTGGACGGTCAAATTTAAGGTGCTGGACTTTGCCATGTTGACTTTGAACATGGATACCACTTTGAATGCACTGGGAGCAAGTTGTCAGGGCGAATCAAGGTAAGTAGCAGGTCATACGCAAAAAAGGTTGAGATAGCTTGTGTGTGGCCTCCTAAAGGTACTTCTGTGATTGCAGGGGTTTGTTGTATGGTTATCGCCAAGAGCTCGACAACCAAAGAAAATAGCAGGAGTGACAGTGGGCAACCATGTCCGGTTCCTCTGCCTATGGCTATGGGGTCCGTGACACGGCCATTAACCTGCATTATTGCTGTTAGCACAGCATAGGAGGCCATGATTCTACTAACCATTGTGGGGCCCTGGCCTTTTTTCCAGAGGACCCTGTGGAATGCCTTTTCTGCATCAAGGAACAGGAGGCATGTCAGTCCACCAAGTACATTACTCTGTATACATTATCAGAACCCTGGTGCTTTCAAATAAATCCGCCCTGGTCGGGATCAATTTGTGATGGTAGGAAGCATTCCAATTTCAAGGAGAGTATTTTATTAAAGACTTTGGCATCTGTATTAAGGAGCGCGATGGGGTGGTAGGATGAGCATATGGTCGGGTCTTTGCCCGGTTTGGGTATTAGGTAGATTTCTGCCTTCGCCATGGTAGGGGTAAGACCAGAGGTAGCTGTAAGAGAATTGAACAGTTGCAGAATATGATCTCCTATTTCAGGAAGGAAGACCCTATGGAAATTAACTGGTAGCCCATCCGGCCCAGGCGATTTGCCCAGAGGGAGAGCCTTAAGAGCTAGTCAGATTTCCTCCAGGGTGATCAGGCCATCAAGCTCCTCCGCATGGTTGGGATGGAGTGGGGCCCATTCACACTCAGCCAAGTAAAAATTAATATGGACTTCAGAGGTTACATCTCAAGTGTATAAGGGTTAATAACAGGTCTGGAATGCAAATAGCTTATTACTTTCAGTTATTGCCCACCCACCATCTAGCTTATGGAGCTTAGCTATGTATAAGAGCGTGTTTGCTCATGATGCAGCCTGCGGGACAGGAATATGCCCACTTCATATTACCGCTGCTTAAGAGCCAATAGTGCCCATTCGACTTGATTGGTTTTAAGGGCCCGTAGCTGCCCCCGCAGGATAGCCAGCTTCCACTTTAGCTTCAGAAGGGGGTGTGCCTTGTCCATTTGTTCCAAGGATGCAATTTCAGCAGCTATTCCATCCTCCACAAGCCTAGTTTCTCTACCTCAGGCAATAGCTATGGAGTATATGATACCGCGTGCTGTGGCTTTAAAACTGGCCCAAAGCAAAGAAAGAGGGATGTCTCACTCAGTGTTAGGAGTAAAGTAGGGGGCGTGGTCTGGCCACGGAAAGAATGGCTGCCTGAAGCTGGTGCTCCGTGTGCCGGACCGGGCCAGAGGAGGATTGAGGAGGTGATGTACCAGTGAGAGGGCTCTCCCTTCTCCTGCATGCCTCACTGAGTGGCCGGACTGTGCCGGTGCCTTCTCCGAAGCCGGCGATGGCCCCGATAACCCAAAGAGCTTTGGGGCCTATCGCCCTGTGGGGATCCGCGGGCTCAATTTAGGCCTCGGCTGCATGCGTTGTCAGGAGGCCTGCGCATACGGCCCGTGTGCAGCCGCCCTTCCACACCAGCACTCCGGGACACCATTTCTTTCCTCTCTCCTCCCCTCCGCTCCTCCTTTGATCGAGGAGTGTCAAACAGACAGGGGCGAGAGTGCAGGGAGAATTCCTGCTGAGCCTCCAGCCTGGTGCTCTTGGATACATCAGAATACAGCACCATCACTCCCCAAGGTGAGGGGGCATAGAGGCAGCATTAACTGGTGATGGTGAAGCACTAATTGGGGTCAGGGGAGCCCAGGAATTGGCAGTGGCCTGCCCGCCACCCGCAGTCCAACTACACATCCTCCCACAAAACAGTACATCTCTACAGTGGGACCCAGGGACCAGAGGAGAGACATATGGGGTCCTAGATAAAGGCAGCATTGTAGCCCTTAACGGAGAGAATGTGACCCATTATTCCAACTCAACAACACCAAACGGACAGGACAGGATAAACACCCGGGTGTGGTCATCGGGCATCCTGGACTGCTCTCTTTTCAACCGCTCTAGGACCGTGGTTCCCCTGTCCCTGCAGGGGATTACTTCACCTTAATGGCCAGAGACAGGATGCCGGGTGACACAAGCCCTTACTTTCCTCTCCACCCCACACCGTATCACAAGATGAATACTATTAGCTGTAGCAAGGCTACAAAACTTGGAGGGGTGAGAGAAACCTCAGAAGGAGACGTGTGCAGTCTGCCACGTACGAGAACCCCCCCTCCCTTGGACATCCGCCCTCTATCCTAGAGTGAGGAAAAGGACCCTACAGATTGGGGAACGACCCGTGGACGCGCACTTCTAAGCAGCCCGTCAGAAGGCCTGACACCACGCCGCTTCACTGCACGTTGTCGAGGTAGAGCGTCAGAGGCAGTCAGGTTCCCTCCCTCTCATCAATGCCCAACGGCAAGGCAGTGGGTAAACATAGCCCCCAACTACTGTTTTCAGAAGCTATCTCCCTACCTCAACCCATGGCGTTACCTGTTGCCCCGCGGCTCCCAGCTCCAGGGCCACTTCAACTGATACACGCTCGGACACTGCCATGGAACGCATTCTCCAGGACATCACAGCAGTGAGCCACCGCCTGAAAGCCATGGACTCAAAGATCATGGATCTCATTCGATCCGGTCGTACATCGCCAGCTTCCACGATAATGTCACAAACCTAGACCAACGCCTCACAGATGTTGAAGGCCAACTTGAAGTCCTGCCAGAGCGAGATTCAGAGTTACAATTCCTTTGTGCTAAACTTACGGTCCTGGAAGACAGGAGCTGGAGGGACAATGTTCATTTTTTCGGAATACCAGAACGGAAGGAGGGCAAAGATGTCAGAGCCTATCTCAGGTAACTCCTACCTTTGCTCACAGGCATTGCCTTCTCCCTGACAACGGAGTTCTAGCGGGCCCACCAAATTGGTCCCCTCCATAAGGCAGATTCAGGAAAGCCTCACCCCATCATTCCATGCGTCCTCCGTCACGAACAAGAACGCCAGATTACTACAGCGGCCAGAGCACATGGTCCGTACAATACGAAGGGGAATGAAATCTGAGTGGCTGCAGACTTCTCACGTGAAATCAATGAAAAGTGGAAAGCGTTTCTGGCCCTCTGGCCACAACTAAGAAATATGAATATCAAATTTGGCCTCTTTGAAGTGGCTCACTTGTGGATCACGCAGGATGGCAGATCCAGAGACTTCTTTGAACTGGCGGATCTAAGTTCCTTTTTGGATGCCCTCGCCACACAACCCATGGACCATACACCCGCACATTCACAGTCAAACCCTCCTTTCTTCGAGGGTTCTTCATCTTACTCCGACTCTAACATTCGTGACGTCAATGCTGCAAAGCTGAAAAGAGACTGGACATATGATCGCCCACAGATTTCCCAGGATGGCAGAGAACATGCCCTTCAAGCTGTGATTGCTCTCACCCAAGACCTCAGCAGAGACAAGTCCCATTCTCCCTTGAAACCGCCACTTCCTGTTGTTTGACTGACGCACACCTTGAGAAACTATTGCAACAGCCGAGGTTCCCTGCATGGACGTTAGGAAGGCGTTCTCGTCAGATGGCTAAGTACCCTGTACCTTTCTATTGGATGATGTTGATTTTGATGCTGACATGGATATTGTTGTTGTTATTGTTCTTATTCCTATTTACATGGTTGACACAAAGAGAGACTTTCACGATTCAGTCTTCTGTTTATCCGATTGCATTACAATTTGAATCTGTTCTCAGGGTAGCTGTGTACGCAGCTAATGTAGTACAAAGGATATATAATACTAGTGATGATGTTGCACTGCTGTTTCGGATTTGCTTGACACTTAAGGTTCTACCACTACAAGTGCTTAGAGGCTACCCATACTGTATTATGGTTCCTTTCCCTGGATTCAGCTCGACCATAGGGCACCAAGAGTAATTTTACTTCATAAGTACAAGATCTTAGGCAAAGACAACCCCCCCCAACTTCTCTACATCCACACGTTAATATACTACCTCAGGGACAAGATGGCAGTCCTAATATGGCAAAGCCCCTTACAGTCCTCTTCCAAGTTAGAGCTATTGTGACTGTTCTGAGTGTTGCTGCTATTGTTACATATCCTCATTCAGTTGGAGCCCAAGCAGGGGAGTAGAGAGAAGGGGCAATGCTGTAGCTGACACTGATGTAGAGATATTGAATCCAATGTCTGTCCCACCCACGCTGCTGGCTGTGCTGGTGCTCACGGTTCTTGGCAAGTGGACACTGTTGTCAGGAGTGCTCTTCTGACATCCCTGCATCACTATCTCCAAAGCTACCTCCTCAGATGGTCTCTATGTGCCTGTGAGGGAGCAGAAGAGAAGAGATACCGGAGGACACCCTTCCCATCTAACTTTTACCATCCTATCCCTCCTGGTCTACTGTCAGAGGATTGCGGGACCCACAGCAACCGTCCCCTCTCCCCTCCCCTCCTCACATCTCCTCATACATCCCTCGATCATTCTGGCTGTAGAGGCTTGCATTGATACACCCTTGCTGCGTTTGCGGGTCTTTTTTCCCCTTCACTATGCGCATGTCTGGCTTGTTGACTACGCAGGTTTTGACCCGCAGTTCAACATGACTTAGAATTTGCAAGGTTCTTACCTCGGTTTCCAAACTACCCCAGGTTCATTTCATCATACAAGAGTTATAAATCTCCTCTTCTTCTTTGTCCCCCTCCTTCTCTTTCTTTAGCGGCCCCTTACTTCTCCCTCTCTATTTTACTTTTCACATTCTTTTGTAATCCTACTCTTTCTTCTCTCCCCCTCTTTTTCCACTCTTTGTCTGGTTTGCCCCTTTCCTCAACCAGCAAGGGGTTCCCACTCCCCACCCCAGTGCTCCCCTGTGCTTTGACTTTCATATTGTGCACTTCTAGCTGCATTGGAATAGTGGGGGATCACCGTTCACAGTGCCCTAACGTGCCTGACCCTAAAAAGGGATCTTCCTTTCCACTATCGGTCCTCTCCTGAAGTGTTCATGGTTTTACGCACTTCATCAAGAGAAAGAAAGTTCTGACCTACCTGCAATCCAAACGAGCAGACATTGCTCTCTTGCAAGAAATGCATCTTTCCACACAGGAAACAGAGAAACTATGCAGGAACTGGGTGGGTCGAATGCTCTATAGTGGGGCACGCCGACACAGACCGGAGAACCCAGCACTGGGAGAAAATTTGGGGTGGCGGTTCATATCTGCCAGTCCTTACAATTCAAGGTACCTAAGACATGGACCAATCCGGAAGGCCGGTATGTCCTCACCATACTTAGAATGGGTGCCCATACAATCTGTATTGGTTCTATATATGCCCCTACGGGCTCCAAATGCCTCTTCTTCCTCTCTCTCACTCGCTTTCAAACAGAAATCGGTGCCTCACAATATCTTCTTTGCGGCGACTGGAATCCGGCAGTCTGGACATCAGGAACAATGCAGACAGAGCGCTCCTTGGGTACGTACATTCGGAATAGGGACTAGCAGATCACTGGCATCTCTCCCACCCACTTGATCGTGAATACACCTATATCTCACCAGTCCATGGTACACAATCTAGACTAGATTACTTTCTCGCTACTCATAGCCTGGTCCCACTGATCAAGGAGTCCCACATATTGGCGGCAGCGCTATTGGACAACTACCCGGTGCTACTGGCACTGGATCTGGGCTTAGCTACCCGTGGACGCAAACCATGGCGACTGAACACTTCGCGACATCACACACCACAAGGGAAAGAATGACTCAGCTCACATGTTGCTAATTATTTGTCCAATAATAAAGGTTTGGTCTCTTCTCCACACACTGTATAGGCAGCAGCGAAAGTAATGATAAGGGGGCAGCTCATGAGAGACGCTGCAATTGCCAACGCTCAGAGACGTTCCCACCTGCAAGCCTTAGAACAAATAGCCACTTGCCCCCGCGATTACACCTCGACTCCCTCCCCCCCATTTGCCACAGTCTCGAACAGGCCAAAATGGAACTGAATGCTCTTTATACCACCCAGGCGGAACATGCATAGCAGCGGATGAAAGGATGACACTGTGAACATGAGGAAAAGGCAGGCCGACTACTGGCTGCCCAACTTTGGCAAGAGAGGCAGCACTGGCCAAACCAGCAATTTGTGACCTTGATAACATGATTCTTACTCACCCCCAGGCCATTGCCAATGCATTTGGATGATTCTATCAGGCCTTATGTACTCCTGAAACAGAAGAAGATCACGATAAACTGACTGCATTCTTTGAGAAAGCACAAATTCCTAGCCTTATCGAGGAAGGCAGGGGACTTTAAGATGGAGAAATAAGTAAAACAGAAATTACATAGGCCAGTGCTAAACTCCCTTATCATAAGGCCCTGGGCAACGATGGGTTCTCAGGCAGAATTCTATAAATGGACAGGAGCAGAGACGGTGGACTCCCTTTATGAAGCCTTTCGCGGAGCGGAACACATGGTTTTGCTGAGTCCTATTTCCAACAGGGAGTCTATTGCAGTCTTACCTAAACATGGGAAAGACCCTGTCTTATGTGCCAGCTACCGCCCCATCTCCCTCCTCAACTGAGATATTAAGATACTGGCACGTATACTGGCAGCCCACCTCAAGAAGGTTATACCGTTCCTTATTCATCACACGCAAGTGGGTTTTGTAACCGGCAACTCCTCCAGGAACCACCTACGCACACTGTTGCATGCCCTATGGGCTGCCGAGACTCATGGGAGGAGGCCCTCGCCCTATCCCTTGATGCCAAAAAGGCATTTGCCAGAATAGAATGATGGTATCTTTTTGAAATCCTGAAGCAATTCGGGTTAGGGACCAGATTCATCAACAAGGTCTGCTTGTTATATGACTCACCAACGGCACAAGTCAATTGCAGTGGATTCCTTTCTGATGTCTTCCCAATTAGGTGAGGAACTCGACAAGCCTGCCCCCTGTTGTCACTACTATTTCTATTAGCTGTTGAACCCTGGGCTGCCCTCATCCGCAGATCAACCCTCATCTCTGGCGTACCCATTCCTGGAGGCTGCTCCACCATGTACTTATATGCCGACGACATACTGTTAACACTCACAGACCTCACCCGCTAGCTCCCAGCACTTCAATCAATTCTAGTTGAATTTGAAGAGACTTTCGGGTGCAAAATAAACTGGGATAAAAGTGAAGCACTCCCTTTGTCCCCTGTGACAGTCTGATCCACTGTAAAGGACTCCCTGGTTCAGTAAAGCAGTCCCGTCTTAAGTACCTAGGTATATTCATCAATAAGGGCCTGGAACGTATGGTTGCAGACAATCAAGACCCACTACTTATCAGTACAAAGAGGGACTTTGACAAATGGTCCCACATGGGCCGCTCCCTGTGGGGGAGAGTGCAGGCGGTCCACATGGTGACCTTACCACAATTTCTGTATGTTCTTGGAATGCTGCCCCAGCAGATCCCCCTGCCTACACTCAAGGAGGTGGATAGATGCATACGTGCCTTCGTATGGGGGTCAATGTGACCAAGGGTATCTAAAGCCACACTCCTAGCCCGTTGTGAGTGCGGCAGGTTGGGACTGCCCTTGGTAGAACATTATACCTTAGCATTACATCTCTCACAGTTTGTCTTCCTGCTCCCGGATGCTCCGGACTCGGGGTTGTGGGTTAAAACCGAACACATAATCTCACACTACCTACCTGGCTTCAATATGCTCGACAGTGCAGGAGTTACCCTGCCCAGAACCATCAACCCCATGATCCGAGCCATGCTGAATTCCTGGAGAAGGGCACACCGCTTGTTAGGAGTGGATCTGCAGATCCATGAACATGCCCCCCTTATGGGATAATGCAGGTTTGCTATTAGGGGAAAAAACAATCAATTGGGAGACTTGGCAGATGATGTCAGGTGTTAGCCACGGCGCCTACATTGCCGATCGGGATAACATAGTCCTTTTGGACTACATATCCCATGACGCCTAGAGGGGAAGAGGTCGCTTAAAAAGCAAGCACATACAGGAAGTAATGTGCGTTATTCGTTTCCTAGAAACCAGTCGGATGGACAACGAGGGCTCTTGCTGACGGCGTTTCCGAGGTTGAGTTGTTTGCTTAGGAGGTTTAATTCCTCCTTCGGTTTTCCGTGGAGCTTGGGACCTTCCCAATATCAGGGGGAGTGTCGAGTTTATTTTCCCAGAGGAACCTGCCACGAAGGAGAGGTGGTAGCGGTGAGACGATTTGGTGCCGGAATCCCTCGCCTTTCTTTTTCAGTTCGACAAGGACACTGGTAACTTCTGAAGCACGGCGGTCTTTTGTTTGAGTT
Organism: Pleurodeles waltl; assembly: GCF_031143425.1. Classification (NCBI taxonomy): domain Eukaryota; kingdom Metazoa; phylum Chordata; class Amphibia; order Caudata; family Salamandridae; genus Pleurodeles; species Pleurodeles waltl. The sequence continues at coordinate 1,767,965,888 of NC_090440.1, forward strand.
ACCAATAAAGCACGATTATCCTTGGGGCCAGAGAACATTATATGTTTGGCTACGACAAGGGGTTAATGTTTATTTTTGCGGGAATTGAACTGCCGGGACGATTTTTTCTTTTCAATACGTGATGAAATAACACCGGGTTATTCCTACAAATTGCGTGACTATGACCTGGGGCTTAGTGGATTAACTGAGTCATAGAAAGGACTCTTATCATCGTTAATTTTATTCCCTTTCTCTTTGTTTCTGTCTCCTCATTATTTCGTGACTATCTTGTATAAATGTGGGTGTTGAGCAACCCATTAGAGATCATCGGTATTAATTGTTAGCTTGGGGCGTCCATCTATGATTCAGATGGAGCACAGATAGGTGTTGGATTAGTTCTGCCCTCATGAGTTATGGGCAGGTACGGTCGTTGGTACTTTAGCGAGACATTGCGAGAGTAGACAGGCAATGTGATATTAACACTGTGTATTTCTCTCTTTACAGATATCCCGTCCCTGCTGTTCCTTCCCCTTCCTTCCCTCACCCGATTACTCCAATGCACCGTGGTTTATATAGGTGACTTGGTGGTGTCAGGAGGCGGACCCTTATTTGCATCGCGCCGAGTCTGAGGAGCATCTACAACGTGACAGAATAACGCAACCACGAATAACGCTCCTCCCGCTCGGTGTGATACAAAGATGGCGTCTATGGATGATGTACTACAGGCGTTAGTAGTAGTGCAACAAGAGTTGGCTAATTCTAGGGTGGAGGCAGCAGCGTTAAAGGAAAAGGTAGAAAGGCTTACTAGGAATCCCTTCGATGCTTCAGCATCCACACCACAGGTAACCGTGAATGTCTCCCCTCCTATCCCTTTGGCCAGCCCGGAACGGTATTCAGGGGACCCCAGGAAAGTTCAGGCCTTTCTAACTCAGTTGTCTCTACAATTCTCTTGTAGACCTGCGTCTTTTCCCTCTAACCTTTCCAGGGTAATGTTCGCTATTTCTTATCTCTCGGGAGACGCAGCCAATTGGGCCGTACCATTAGTCAGGAACGATGACCCCTTGTTATCGGACTGGAATGCCTTTCGGACGGCTTTCGAGAGGGTGTTTGATCATAGAACAACCACTTTTAGTGCTGACAGGGAATTACTGGAGTTGAGACAGGGGAGGTCTGATCTGGTCTCTTATCTCACGACCTTTAATAGATTGGTGGCAGAATCAGGGTGGCCAGAAGAGAAGAGAATGTCTCTCTATTATCAAGGTTTACGAGACGACATGAAGGATATACTCGCTCAAATAGACCCGCAGCCTTCCACTTGTACAGATCTTGTGAATCTTACCCTGAGACTGAATCACAGATTAGCAGAAAGAAGGGGAGAGCGTAGAGCGGGGGATAGGCGACCAGGCATTCCAGAAAGGGAAGTGCGATCTGTTTCTACTCCCAATGATATAGGTGGGGAGCCTATGGACGTGGGAGCCGTTAGGGCACCCTTGTCGAAGTCCGAGAAGGAGAGTAGGAGGGTACAGGGGTTGTGCATGTATTGCGGCAGGAAGGGTCATTATGTAAGAGAGTGTCCCCAGAAACCACGTAAGAGATTCTCCTACTCCCCCACCCAAAAGGCAGCGGTTACGGCAGGAAAAACATCGGAGAAAGAGGAATTGCCCGTTATAGAACCCCAACCGGTGTTACGGTTAACTTCCTTAGCCCTTTTTCCAAAGGAGCAAAAGGCGTCCCACCTTTTGTTAGCAGTGGAGCTGGTGTCCAAAGAACGAAATTTTCCAGTATGGGCGATGATAGACTCCGGAGCCACGGGAAATTTCATAGATGCAGGGGTGGTTAGGAGATTGGGACTTCCTAGCATTCCGAGAAAGGACCCCGAAATAGTGTTGGCGGTTGATGGTACACCGCTGAAATCTGGGCCCCTTACAGAACATACTGAGGACCTTGGGTTGATCTTCAATGGGGTATCTCCGGAACATAAAGAAAGAATTAGACTGGATATAATAGAGGCTCCTCAGTATGAAATTATTTTAGGAATGCCCTGGTTAAGAAAACACAATCATGTTATAGATTGGCAAACCAAGACGGTTAGTTTTCAGTCCTCGAGGTGTGAGGATAACTGCTTCTTGTATGACGAATCCCCCATGTTAGCATTGGCTCAAGGGTTACAGTTGGCCACAGTGATGGAGAAAACAGTGATATTGCCCTCTGTTTATGCCGAGTTCAAGGATGTGTTCGACGAAGGTCAGGCTGAGACATTGCCACCCCATCGTGTATATGATTGCAAGATAGATCTGATTCCTGGAGCTCTCCTTCCTTCCTGTAGGGTATATGCTCTATCAGACCCAGAAACCAAGCATTTGAGAAAATACTTGGATCACTTCCTGGAGATTGGGTTCATTAGACCATCTTGTTCTCCGGCAGCCTCTCCACTCTTTTTCATAGCTAAAGCTAATAAAGAGTTGAGAACCTGCATCGATTATCGAATGCTGAACAAGAATACAGTGAGGAATAGATACGCTCTTCCTCTCATTCCTGTGTTATTGGAACAGGTGAAAGAGGCGGTAATCTATACAAGGTTGGACCTGAAGGGAGCTTACCATCTGGTCAGAATCCGCGAAGGGGACGAGTGGAAAACGGCGTTCAAAACCCGTTATGGTCTGTTTGAGTACTTGGTAATGCCGTTCGGGTTGTGTAACGCCCCGGCGGCATTCCAGTATTTTCTGAACGATGTTCTCAAGGAATACGTAGACCGTTTCGTGATCGTTTATATAGATGACATTCTGGTGTATTCCACATCCCTGGAGCGCCACTCTGACCATGTTTCCTTAGTACTCCTAGCATTGCGACAGCATAGTCTTTTTTGCAAACTGAGCAAATGCGAGTTCCATGTCCGGAAGGTTGAGTTCTTGGGGGTGGATTTAAGCCCTGAAGGGTTTTGCATGTCGACAAGAAAAATACAGGCTGTTCAGGAGTGGCCAGTACCCACTAGTGTGAGAGACGTGCAATGCTTCCTTGGGTTCTCCAATTACTATAGAAGATTCATCTTTCATTTTTCTCACATTGTGTCACCTATAACAAGGTTACTAAGAAAGGGGGTGTCTTTTGTTTGGTCAGAGGAAGCAGAGGAGGCCTTTTGCTTTTTGAAACAGGCCTTCTGCTCCGCACCTATACTTCAACATCCCCAGCCGGATGCCCCTTTTATCGTCGAAGCGGATGCCTCGGATATAGCGATAGGGGCAGTGTTATCACAAAGAAACAAAACCACCGGACAGCTTCATCCTGTTGCGTTTTTATCTAGGAAACTATCGGCTGCGGAACTTAACTATACGGTGGCAGAAAAGGAATTGTTAGCCATCAAAAAGGCATTCCAAGAATGGCGACACTACCTATGGGGAGCTCAACACCCGGTCACGGTATATACTGATCACCGAAATCTGCAGTATATGAAGGAGGCAAGACAACTTACCCAGCGGCAAATGAGGTGGATGCTGTTTTTTTCAGAATACGAGTTTGTGGTGACCTTCCGTCCTGGGGTTGACAATCGCAAGGCAGATTCACTGTCTCGACAAGAGGACGTGAGAACCATCGCTTCAAGACCTGAGGAAGCAATCATCAAACCTGAAAAAGTGCTTTGTGCCCTTCATATCTCCCATTTCTTAGAAAAGGTTTCTAAGCATAAGTCTGCTGCTCAGTGGAAGAAATGGGCGGAGTTAAGTCAGGACCGTACCCTTAAGCATGGAATACCGTTGCAAGGTAATCGTTTGTATTTGCCAACACGTGAACTCCGAGTGCAAGCCTTTAATTGGTGTCATGATGCGGTAACGGCTGGTCATCCTGGTTACACCAAAACGGCGCAAATAGTTCGACGACATTTCAGGTGGGAAGGTTGGGCTAAAGACGTTGCGGCCTGGGTGGCTCGGTGTGAGATATGTGCACGGGCCAAGGGAGAAAACGCGAAGAGCCAGGGCAGACTGATACCTTTGCCCACTCCGGATAAACCATGGCAAACCATTAGCGTGGATTTTGTGGTAGGATTACCAATGGATCAGGGGTACAACGCTATCATGGTGGTAATCGATAGCCTTACCAAGATGGGTCATTTTCTCCCTTGTAGAAATCTGCCTACAGCCAGTCAAACCGCCCATCTAATTTTGTCTCAAGTGGTGCGGTTACATGGTCTACCGAGAACCATTATTTCGGACAGAGGCCCCCAGTTTATTGCTAGGTTTTGGCGTATGTGGTGCAAGGTGCTGCGCATTGAATCCGCACTGTCCACCAGTTTCCACCCACAAACCGATGGCCAGACGGAGCGCCTCAATCAAACCCTGAAAAAATATTTGAGGTGCTATGCAAAGGACGCTCACGAATCCTGGGTTTCGTTGCTATGGCTGGCAGAACTATCATACAACAATGCTTGGCATAGGTCGATACGAGAATCTCCTTTTCGTGCTAACACGGGGTTCCACGCGGAAATGTTGCCCATAAACATACCTAGGGAAGTCACGGATCAACCTACGGTTCATGCCATGATTAAGAATCTCCAATCCGTGCAAAAGAAGATACGACTCAATCTGGAGAAGGCCAAAGAACAGTATAAAAAGTGGGGTGATGAACATCAGCGTGAGGGGCCGGCATATCAGCCAGGCGATAGAGTGTGGCTTTCCACCAAGTATATACGCTTCAAGATGCGTAGCGTCTTTCATCCTCGTTACATTGGTCCCTAGGTGGTGTTACGCCAGATAAACCCTGTGGCTTACCGTCTCAACTTACCTGCTTCCTTAAGGATCCATCCGGTATTTCATTGCAGCCTTTTGAAACCGGCTCTTTCAGCGACCCGGCAGGCGGTGCCTCCGGTGGTCAGAGATGGGCAGCTGGAGTACGAGGTGCGCAGAGTGTTGGATTCCAAACGACGGGGGGGTAAGCTGTGGTACTTGGTTTCATGGAAGGGGTACAATGATGAGGACGATTCATGGGAGCCGGAAAGCAATGTCCATGCCCCTAGGGCAGTACGGCTGTTTCATGCCCGTCATCCCTCTAAACCTGGTCCTAGGAGGCGCTTTGGAGGCGGGCGTACTGTCAGGTGTTAGCCACGGCGCCTACATTGCCGATCGGGATAACATAGTCCTTTTGGACTACATATCCCATGACGCCTAGAGGGGAAGAGGTCGCTTAAAAAGCAAGCACATACAGGAAGTAATGTGCGTTATTCGTTTCCTAGAAACCAGTCGGATGGACAACGAGGGCTCTTGCTGACGGCGTTTCCGAGGTTGAGTTGTTTGCTTAGGAGGTTTAATTCCTCCTTCGGTTTTCCGTGGAGCTTGGGACCTTCCCAATATCAGGGGGAGTGTCGAGTTTATTTTCCCAGAGGAACCTGCCACGAAGGAGAGGTGGTAGCGGTGAGACGATTTGGTGCCGGAATCCCTCGCCTTTCTTTATCAGTTCGACAAGGACACTGGTAACTTCTGAAGCACGGCGGTCTTTTGTTTGAGTTACCAATAAAGCACGATTATCCTTGGGGCCAGAGAACATTATATGTTTGGCTACGACAAGGGGTTAATGTTTATTTTTGCGGGAATTGAACGGCCGGGACGATTTTTTCTTTTCAATACGTGATGAAATAACACCGGGTTATTCCTACAAATTGCGTGACTATGACCTGGGGCTTAGTGGATTAACTGAGTCATAGAAAGGACTCTTATCATCGTTAATTTTATTCCCTTTCTCTTTGTTTCTGTCTCCTCATTATTTCGTGACTATCTTGTATAAATGTGGGTGTTGAGCAACCCATTAGAGATCATCGGTATTAATTGTTGGCTTGGGGCGTCCATCTATGATTCAGATGGAGCACAGATAGGTGTTGGATTAATTCTGCCCTCATGAGTTATGGGCAGGTACGGTCGTTGGTACTTTAGCGAGACATTGCGAGAGTAGACAGGCAATGTGATATTAACACTGTGTATTTCTCTCTTTACAGATATCCCGTCCCTGCTGTTCCTTCCCCTTCCTTCCCTCACCCGATTACTCCAATGCACCGTGGTTTATATAGGTGACTTGGTGGAGTCAGGAGGCGGACCCTTATTTGCATCGCGCCGAGTCTGAGGAGCATCTACAACGTGACAGATGAAGGACCTCTTACATATTGATCAACCTTTAGCCAACGGGAATCTGAAGACATTTGCATTACTTCAGGAAGAATTTGACTTACCCAGCCATCATCGTGGTGATTCCTCCAGCTTCAACACTGTCTCCACTGCCACATGGGAGCATGTCTGTGGGTGTTTAACCGCTTCCCAGTGCTCAGCTATATTGAAACCTGGGGTTCCTTCTGGGGAGTCGTGTCAGGCATGCACAACATGCTAAACCATCATCTATTCTCTGTACCTCTCTTAATCGGGCTCAAAACTACGCGGCAGGCACACCTGCAACTGGAAAAGGAGCTAGAAGACTGGGCTGACCTAATGGAGGCAAGAGACTGAGGGGCCAGTGAGGCTCGCCTGAAATTCTGTCTCTTCAAAACACTGCACAAATGGTACTGGATGCCCCAGAAACTTAGAGCTGCAGGGCTCCTGACCCATGCGACCTGTTGGCATTGTCCCCACCATCGCTGCGACTTGCTACATATACTCAATGATTGTCCGACCATCCAACCCTACTGGAAGGCATTGGGAAACACGCTATGGGAAGTTTTGCCATTACCACCCTCTTCTCTTCCTGTATGACACAGGTGATATCCAAGATCTCTCTTGCCCACAACTGCGCCTTCTGCATACCGCGTTAGCAATGGCCATACTCTTTATCCTTAGACACTGGCGTGCAGCAACACCCCCCACCCATGATGAGTGGCTCTCAGCCATGTACCAAGACGCCTAACACGAGAGGCTTATCTGCAGCCTACAAGACAAGACAGAGGTTTTCCTCCAGACCTGGGCCCCTTTTCTGGCTACCCCGGATGGCTCCATGACAGTGGATATAACCACAACCTTAAAATTCGAACGCGCTTACCCTCCCTTCCTTTACCCTTTGCCTGAACGTGCTTTTCGCCCCTTCCCACTTCCACAACACACCCGCAGCCATACAATACAGTCCCCCCCTTTTTTCTCCTGTTGCCTACCTCCCTCCCCCTCACCTTCCTCCGGCGTGATCCACTGGTATATCACTGTACTGAATTATTATACTACACGTTACTACTTTTGCACATAATCATTATTGCCATACCTCAACTCCCTCTTTCCCCCTCATAGTCCCCCTCCCTCTCCATCCCTCCCCCCCTTCATCCCTCCCTGACCCTCCCCCTTAGTCAGTGTTATTGTTCATGTTGTTCAGATTATCATTACTGTTATTCTTGCTGTCCTGGTTATCATTATTCTCTTTCCTGATAATACGGTCCCTTATCTTGATACTTTCCTTATTGTCATTATTATTTTAGCTTCTCCACCACTGCCTGTTTCTGTTACCACTGATATGACTGGTACCCCTTCTCTATTATTCTTCAATGTTCTCTTCCTCTCCTCTGCCCCAAACCTCTTCTTCTGTCTTTCCCTCATTATTTTCTCACCTAACACCTTTTTCTCCCTTGCCACTCTTGTTACCTAGTCCTTTTATCCCACTTTGTTGCATACCACCCATGCTTGTTCATCTCCCCCTCATGCTCCCACACTTGCACTGCCCCTCTATCTATATCCGTTCCCTGCATGTGGCGTTTCTCACCTCCTACTCTGAGGACTGGAGTCTTATCAATGTCAGACCCTCTACCTAGACATTCCCTGTTGTTGCTTCATTGCCTCCTTTTCTTAACCTTTCCTATTGTCCTGCCGCAGATCCTGGCCCCTTGGATAGTTCGGCGGATGGGGGTTCACCTGCCGTTTCCCTAATAGGCTCCCTCCTCACCTGGACCCTCCTTACAACTGTCCTTCTAGGGCCATGGCTGGGGAAACAGACAGTTGACCTAAGATGGTCCTCCCATTATACATGATACTAAGATCGCAATTATGATCATATCCGGCACTGTATACCCATATTCCTGCATGGATGTTTGATTTTTTTGGGATGCTTTTCACTGTTCATATATCAGTGTGATTGCTTAACTCTGGCTTCGTAATGTGCTTGAATTGCAAAACAAGGAGTAAAGTAGTCAGAGGGGCCCCTGCGTATCTCTGCTACGTCAGCTGTGTCTCGGGGAAGTTGCGGCGGCAAGCACCATCTAGGGATCTCTGTTGTGGTGGGGGACAACCAGGACCAGGAGGAAGTGATATGTGAATGACCTGAGATAGAAATGCCTGAAATGTTGGCATGTTCTCGGGTTCGAAGGAGGGAGTGGGTGAGAAATATGTAATTTATGCAGGAGTATGTGGAGTGGATATAGGAATAGATGGAATATTCTTGATTATTGGGGTGCAAGTGTCTCCAGGTATCAACTAACACCAGGGATGTAAACTCTGCTTTCAGCTGCGTCAACATTGTCCTGTTCCCTGGTAAGTGGTTGTGTGGTGGTCCATTGCTGGGTCGAAGACTAAGTTAAGGTCTCCTCCAACTATCAAGTCTCCCTCATTCCCTGGAAGCTGCTCCCCAGGCACATGTCGAAGGACGCAATGTTGAGAGGAGTTTGGTGCATGTAAGTTCAGCATGATAAGCTTAGTCCTTCCCCTTGAGGATATGCAAAGAGAGATAACGCCCCTCTTAGTCCCTTATTTGTTTTATAACAGCACACCCCAGAATTGATTTGAAAAGAATACCCACTCCTGCCGTTTTAGTGGTTGCAGAAGCCCTGTAACAGAAAGGGTAGCGTGGGTGTGCCACCCCTCTCAGGTGAGTCTCCTGTAGGAAGGCTATATCTGGGTCGCGGTGCAAGCTGTAACCCCAAATCTGTGAGGTTTGCTGAGGGAATTGAGGGCCATACATTTAGGGAGAGAAGCTTAATACAACCAGGTAAAACATCATGGGTTAAGGGAATTGCTGTGCTCTGTGACTGTTGATGAGCGGCCCCTCAACATGAGGGTCCTAGGATCGGTGGGTATCAAGGCACTTAGGGCAGGGTAGGATAGCAGAGAGCACCTAGACCTGAAAAGAAAAAACTTTAAAAAAGCAATAAACAACAATTGAAGACCGAAAAGGTCCAACGCATGCAATCGGTTCCCATGCAGACCAGCACCACAGTGTCTGTGTCTCGTCTGAGGTGTCACCCTCTTGCATACCGTATTGCTGGATGGGGTTATCGCGGCCATAGTATAGCAGTGCTCAAAGAGGAGGGGGTGTGCCTCCCCGGGCCTCCCACAACTGCCTACAGCAACCGTTAGGAGTGGTGCTGATGACCACTGGTGAAGGCTGCCAAGGGAGAACGTGCCCTCATTCCCAGTTCTTGTCAAAGGCTGCAGAGCCTGGGCCAGTGTGGATCTTTAGTGGAGGCCAGTGCGAGTCATAGTAAGCCCCCTTGTTATGGGCTGCCCGGTGGGGACAAAGGTGGGGAGCCTGCGGGAGCGATAGAACGCTGGTGGTGTATGATTTCCTTTTTTGCCTCCTGAGTCACTGTTTTGCTGGGGCTTTTGTTGGAGCACCGATGGTAATCAGTGGCCCAAACTGGCTTAGAGCTGGATTTGGGCACTGCATTGTCAGAGGCAGTCTGTCATTCAGTAGTAGGCGGAGTAAGGCCCAGTAGCTCCTCTGTCTCTCGGAGGGAATGCAGCATGCGCTTCCTTCCCTCCCACAAGAAGAAGAGTGCGAATGGGTGCCCTCATTGATATATGATGTCAATGCTCTGCAGTTTGTCCGGCACTGCCTTAAAGTCTCACCTATGGTGGAGAAGTACGGGAGACAGGTCTTGGTAAAGTTAAATCACGTGCCCTTGATAGACCCAGTCATTTTTTTCTTGGGCAATACGAAGGATGGCCTCTTTCTCCGTGAAGTAATGCAGGTGTGTTAGGATATGAGGAGGCACAGCGGAGCTCAATGGGCCACCAGCTACTCGGTGAACTCAATCTAGGGTGGACAGAGGAGTGTCCAAGTCTCACCTAACAGAGTGAAGAAGAGCCACCATAAACAGCATGATATTGGTGCCCTCCGCTCCCCGGGGCACCCCTTGAATACATTTATTACGCCTTCCCCTATTTTCAAGGTCCCCCTGCTTGGCTTGAAGCTCGATGTGCTGTTCCCCAAGGGTGGCAATGCATCTTCAGATTGATCTTCTGAGCACACATCCACAGTACGCTCTAACTCGTCGACTCGCTCTCCTATCAGTGTAACATTGCTCCTGATGTCCTTGATGCATGTCTTGAGATCAGTTTTAAGAGAACCGATTTCGGAACGTATTTCTTGCAGAAATTGCGTCATGCAGCCCTGTGTGACTGGGATCGTGGTGGGAGGCACATTGGATCTCTCGTGAGTAGGCTGTGGTCTGTCTTTGTCCATGGTTCCAAGCTTATTCCAGAGCAAGGACAATGGTGCTTCTTTAGCAGACTTAGGGCCTCATTCCAACCCTGGCGGTCTATGACCGCCAGGGTGGATGGCCACGGAAACAACGCCAACAGGCTGGCGGTGCTTCATGTGGCATTCCGACAGCCGCGGTCGCCCAGCCGGGTCCGGCGGTTTCCAGCCGGATTACCCCCGGCTGGGAGAATCCTCCATGGCGGCGCTGCTTGCTTCCGACCCCCTTCCCACCAGCCTGTTTCTGGCGGTTTTCACCCCAGAAACAGGATGGCGGGAACGGGTGTCGTGGGGCCCCTGGGGGCCCATGCACTGCCCATGCCACTGGCATGGGCAGTGCAGGGGCCCCCTAACAGGGCCCCAGCAAGATTTTCACTGTCTGAATTGCAGACAGTGAAAATTGCGACGGGTGCAACTGCACCCGTCGCACCCCTGCAACACCGCCGGCTCCATTCGGATCCGGCTTCAATATTGCAGGGCCTTTCCTGCTGGGCCGGCGGGCGCTCCCTTGGCGGGCGCCCGCCAGCCCAGCGGGAAAGTCAGAATGGCCTCCGCAGTCTTCTGACCGCGGAGCAGCCATTTGGCGGTTCCCGCCAGGCGGGCGGCTTCCGCCGCCCAGGTCAGAATGACCCCCTTAATGCGTGGCATAATCAAAGAGGAAGAAGGAGCAGTCCCCAGCACTGAGACAGCACGCCAGGTGGGAATAAGCCTCTGCAGCAGTGAGGCGAAGACGTCGCCAGGCATTTACGAGCCGGGAGCCCGTGCAGCCTCCCCCCAATGTTGGTTGTGCCAAGGGGTGGTGCAAGTGTGAAAAAGCTCTTCGGGCCAGGCTGAGTGGTGTCTAATAACCAGACCGCCGAGGGTACAAGTAAGGCCTCGAAGTAGGCGGGGACAAGCTGTGATGCAGTGATCTGGTGCCAATAAGTGGTGCAAGTAGGCATAGCACAGTGCAGGGAAATGGGGAGGGCAGAGGCCCAGACCTCCCTCAATGTAGGTTTACTTCAGGCTTGGGGGACCCAGGGCTTATAAATGTTCCATCAGGTGTGCCAGTCATCAAGGGGCACCCAATGTCCCCCGGATGTACGGGAACTTTAGTCCAGGTGCTGCCTGGCTGGTGGACCCCACTCCCATGCAGTGCCAGTCACTCCAGAAAGATCTACTAGTGATCCTCTCTCACTCTGCCAGGCCGGTGCAAGCACCTCACCTCTGACCTGCCTGCAGACGTGCATGAAGGGGGCACCCCAGAGGACAGTGCATCCCCTATATCCACGGTATCAAGGTGCACAGCGCTGCTTTAGTTGATCCAGTACGAGTACTGGCTTCAAGGGCTGTTGTGGGCATGGGGTGGAGGGGCGGTACCGCACGTGGTGGCCGATCCTTTAGGCCTCAGAAAAATATTTAGGGCCCCAGCAAAACTTCCCCCCTGAAGCCCCATGCCAAGGCAAGAGTCGGGGTCTCTCCACAAGCTGCTCATGGGCACCCCCCCGGGCACATGACTGCACCAACAGCTCCAACTGGCCTCCCACCCACAGTCGCCCAGCCTCTCTAGTTAGGCCATGCAGAGCATCCCCAGCCACAGGTTCACTGCAAATGGGGTGGCCGCCTGGGCCCCCAGCACCCAGCAAACAAATCCAGTAGGCACAGTGGGGCGATGATCCCGTCAGTGCTCGGCTCCGGGCTAGAGGCAGTCAAGGATCAGCAGCCACAGGTCCTCAAAATGGCGGGATGCAGTTGACTGGGGCAGGCGCCACAGCTTCTAGTGTTTAGCCGAGGCCGACCTTGAGGTTCCAGCAAGTTACAGTAGGGCGGGGGGTCATCCCTTTTAGGATTTTTTATGGTTTTGTTTGCTGGGATCCTGCAGGAGTACCATGAGATTATGGCAAAAAATGTTTATTTTTTATTTTTGGCCCTAGTAGGGTCCAAAAAGGGCTGGGGGAGCAGGTTATCCATACCCTGCCATTTATGTTGTTCTATTTAATCCTTTTCCGCACAGGGGACTAAGTCCCCGGAGTACTGTAATTGCTGCAGCAGCATTTTTGTTCATGTTGCTGCCAGCCAAACAAAGTTCTCACTCCCGCAAAAGCCTTAGGGCCTCATTCTGACCCTGGCGGACGGCGGAGGCCGTCCGCCAGGGTACCGCCGCTGAATGACCGCACCGCGGTCAAAAGACCGCGGCGGCCATTCAGACATTTCCTCTGGGCCGGCGGGCGCTCTCCAAAAGAGCGCCCGCCGGCCCAGAGGAAATGCCCCTGCAACGAGGACGCCGGCTCAGAATTGAGCCGGCGTAGTTGCAGGGGTGCGACAGGTGCAGTTGCACCCGTCGCGTATTTCAGTGTCTGCTTAGCAGACACTGAAATACTTTTCGGGGCCCTCTTACGCAGGCCCCTGCCGTGCCCATGCCATTGGCATGGGGACGGCAGGGGCCCCCAGGGGCCCCGCGGCACCCCCTACCGCCATCCTGTTCCTGGCGGGCGAACCGCCAGGAACAGGATGGCGGTAGGGGGTGTCAGAATCCCCCATGGCGGCGCAGCAAGCTGCGCCGCCATGGGGGATTCTAAGGGCAGCGGTAAACCGGCGGGAGACCGCCGGTTTGCCTCATCTGACCGCGGCCGAACCGCCGCGGTCAGAATGCCCTGCGGGGCACCGCCAGCCTGTCGGCGGTGCTCCCGCCGACCCTGGCCCCGGCGGTCTTAGACTGCCGGGGTCAGAATGACCCCCTTAGTCCTGGGGGAGCGAGGAGGCCCAAAGGAAAAAAAACCTTTGTCCAATCAGAACGCTGAATTTTTCTGAGGTTCAGCTCACTGAACTCTTGTGTGAGTTCCTCAAACCCAACCGTCCAGCTACACAAATATTTTTTAACATAATTTCTCAAAAACTACTGAAAGGATTTGCACCAAATCACAGCATGCTTTCTGGCAAAGTTTTAGCTTCCTGCCAAATTTGATGAAATTTCATTCAGCAGTTTTTGTGATATCACGTTCCAAAGAAGTCTATAGAAAATAGATGGAGTTTTGCAATTTGGGACCCTTCCTTTTCCTCAGCCCCCACTTGGCCCATCCCCACAAAACTTTCCATAAAGAAAGTAAGGCCCTCATTACAACAATGGTGGTAAATGCCGCCTACCGCTGTGCTGACGGGCGCCAACATACCGTGACCGCGGCGGTGTACCGTTACGGGTATTATGACCCACACAAAGAAATCAGCCACAAGTTTGCCAGACCAAAGGTCAGTGATAAACTGGCGGTACCAAAACCCACACCATTACGCCAACAGAAATACACTCACAGTATCAGGACCCACGAATCACCACAGCGGTCTTTCAACTGCAGTAAACCATTGGCGGTACATACCTGTACTGCCATTTGATGGAGTTTGTTTTGACCAATGACTTTGTGTTTCACCACTGCGCATATTAGTTGCTCAATGTTCACCAGTAGCACATGGTATGTTTTGTTCAGTTGACCCGCCTATTGGCTTTGACATGGCATTAGCCATTACTTTCTGTATTCAGTTTAGCCGCCTATGGGCTTTGACATTGCATTAGTCATTACATTCTGTATTCTGCCTATTGGCTTTGACATGGCATTAGCCATTACTTTCTGTATTCAGTTGAGCCGTCTATGGGCTTTGACATTGCATTAGCCATTACATTCTGTATTCTGCCTATTGGCTTTGACATGCTGTATCCAGTCTAGCCGCCTATTGGCTTTGACATTGCATTCCTATTGGCTTTGACATGATGTATTCAGTTTAGCTGCCTATTGACTTTGACATGCTATTAGATATTCTGCCTATTGGCTTTGACATGATATTATACATTACACTTTGTATTCAGCTCCGCTGCCTATTGGCTTTGACATGATCAGCTTAGCTGCCTATGGGCTTTGACATGATATTATACATTGTATTTTGTATTCAGCTTAACTGCCTATTGGCTTTGACATGATATTATACATTACACTTTGTATTCAGCTCCGCTGCCTATTGGCTTTGACATGATATTATACATTGCACTTTGTATTCAGCTCAGCTGCCTATTGGCTTTGACATGACACTAGACATTGCATTTGATATTTAGGTTAGCTGCCTATTGCCTTTAACATGACATTGCATTTGATATCTAGGTTAGCTGCCTATTGCCTTTAACGTGGAGTTAGACATTGCAGTTGAGAATCCAAGCTGTATTTTTCCAAGCTGTGTTTTTGCACCAGAGAACCAAGATATTTTTCTCACAGTAGACTAGACATGATAAGAGAGAGTACATGGGTGTTGTTCTCTCTGCTTGAGCTTGGGAACAGGAGTAGTCTTGGAGACCTGGCCAGTCTCCAAAAGGCTTACTCAGTTTCCCAGGTCTGAGAGGAGGGGGCACACCTTTGTAACGAATGTAACAGGCTGCAGAGAGTCAGATTCGAATCTGCCGGACCTCGTGCTGGAGCTTGGCGCAGGCTGCCAGCAATCCCGTGTGGGTAGATGAATCTCTCTTTCTCGCGGCTGACAGGGGTCATCAGCTTGCAGACCTTAGAAAGATGAAGCTGTAGATAGTTCCCACACGGTGAAGTATTTGTTTTGCTTTGCATTCAATATCTTATAAATATAACCTGCTGTGTATATTGCAAACTGATATATTTTGTTTGATTAACGCGGACTTGAAAGCTACTAATTCGTCATTCATAAATATTGTGGTTGGGGAAGAATTAACAACAATAAAAGTCTTCTTTGACCTCAGAAGTGCATTTCTGTTGTGTTATGTTAGTGCTTTAAAACTAAATAAGAGGAAAGCACTACAATTGGTACCAGGAGTGGGGTCGGTCATTAAGAGGTGATTAAGAGGGTGTTGACGAGTTGGTAGATTTCTAAGTGCACACTTTAAAAGTGTAATTGTTTTTGTTGTTTGGAGAATTACAGAAATTGTTTTTTTTGGAGAATCACAGTAGCACGGCAGACCATGTCTGAGAATTCATGTGTTGATAAACTGCCTGATGGTGCTAAGAAAAACTGTGAATTGTTTTCTGTTTGGGGAATCACAGTAGCACCGCAGACCATGTTGATGGTGCTAAGAAAAACTGTGAATTGTTTTCCTGATAATGTTTTGAGAAATAATTCCTGTTGTACATATGTAGAAAACGTGTCTTTTGGAAGTAATGATGACAGAAAGGTCTGGATACCTTTATCTGCTTACAGAGAAATGCAGGAGAAATGTAGGAAGTTGGAACATGAAAATAGGAATTTACGTGAGCAAATTAGCCCGACTGAAAGTTATAAAAAGGCTGTTTTTGAAGAATCTTTCTTGTCCCATTCCAGTAATGAGGGGGTTAAGACAGCTCCGAGCTGCACTGAGTTTCCGTGTGAGCCAGGGTTTTTGGCAGCCAAAATGCATTCCTTAACTGATAACACGGACGAGAGAGCTCAGAATGTGATTTACGAGTTACCGTTGCAAAATGCACAAGTAAAACGAAGGATTTTAGAGCAAGACACCCCGAGTTTCATTAGCTTGTTTGATTTTTGGAAAAAGAATAGCCCTCATTTGAGAGAAATCCTAACACTTTTGTATATGGTCACTGTGAAAAATTATATGCAGCTGCGCGCTTGTGATTTGGCAAATGAAATAATGCAGACTTTAGGTTTTTGTGCAGTGCAAGAAGGAAATACTTATGTACATTTAAATCAAGAACAAGGAAAGAAAATAGTGCCCCTAGCTAGAATCATACAATGGATCTGGTACTTGCAAGACAGGGCTAGAGTACCACAGGTAAAAGAGTTATCAATGAAGTTGTGTGCACCATTTGAATTCGTGTCTACGGAAGATAAAAAGCATGTTTGTTTTACTAATGATTCATTGACTGAAATGTTGCTTTCTGGCACAGTAGAAGGAACAGCGTTGTATAATGTGTGTCAGATTTCAAAGCAAGAGCTACGTGAGATGTGTCATTTTTACGCTGATTTTTGGTTCATTGCTAATGTTTTAGCTGCTTGTTTTTACATATGGCTTGTACCTAACTGGTTCAATTACCTTGCAGATGTTAATGAGAAAAATTCAGAGAGAGAAGTGTACACCCAGAATTCTGCATTAGTGGGGATGGCTAAGTGGGAGCCCCAGAAATGTGAACAGCTGAGAGAAAAAGCCACTTACAGGTGGGCAGAGATGAGAGAGATGCACATTCCCCTAGTTTTGATAAAAACTGTGCAGCACGCACAAAAGCAATCTGTCATGCAAGCAGTCACAGAGCAGTTGGGGAGAGGAAAGTTACCAGAACAGAAATGGCAAATTGATCAGGTTTTAGGGAGAGTGATTGCTGCAAATTACCAAGGAAAAATCGAAATTATGCTGATACCTAGAAAAGAATCTGATTCATTCATACAAATTGGAGACAGAATGGCCCAAATTGACAAAAATGCAGTGAATGGAGGTTTGTTAAAGAAGGAGTCTGCCCCAGCCCTTCTGACAGTGCAAGAAAAGGGAAGCTGTGGCGCAGCAGATAAAAACCTCAGTGCTGATGTGTGGGCTGAAGCCCCAAGTGATCCTCCAGAACCTGCAGAAAATATAACAAAGGGCCTCAAAAACGTCCTGCTGATTATAAAACAGGGAAAGAAAGAGGAAGGGTGCAGTTTAAATGAAAAATGTTATTTGCAAGAAAAGTCATACTTGTTTCTTTTGCAGATCCTACCACGTTTCGCCACTGTCCCTGAGTGTGCTGTGTGGTCCCCTTTCCAGTGTGTGCGTGTGGGGTCGGGGAAGGGACCGGACCCCCAACCTGAACCTGGCTGAGTAAAGTGCCAGCACCATGGATCCATTTTGCGCAAACTGCGCCTTCAATTCAAGTTCAACTTGTTTGATTGCATTCTTCCACTGGAACTAAGCTGTGTTTTTTTTTTTTTTTTCCCTCTCATATGGAACTCTGACTTTTGCTTATCTTCCAGCAAACCTTTCAGGTGGACCGTGCACCTTTACATGAGCAGAACTCATGCCACATCAAATTGCTAACACTGTTGAATTAGAGACTCATTCAGAGAAAAAAAATTGCTCAGTCTTTTCTATGTAGATGTATCTGATGTGAAAGGTTATGAAATCAATGTGTTAATCCACTTCTATTGCTTTACAGGGATTGCTTTGATCTGATGTTTTTTTTTGTGTTTGTTTGAAACAAGAGATATGTGAAACAAAAATTCATTGGTCAAAGGGCGGAATATACTGCCATTTGATGGAGTTTGTTTTGACCAATGACTTTGTGTTTCACCATTGCGCATATTAGTTGCTCAATGTTCACCAGTAGCACATGGTATGTTTTGTTCAGTTGAGCCGCCTATTGGCTTTGACATGGCATTAGCCATTACTTTCTGTATTCAGTTTAGCCGCCTATGGGCTTTGACATTGCATTAGTCATTACATTCTGTATTCTGCCTATTGGCTTTGACATGGCATTAGCCATTACTTTCTGTATTCAGTTGAGCCGCCTATGGGCTTTGACATTGCATTAGCCATTACATTCTGTATTCTGCCTATTGGCTTTGACATGCTGTATCCAGTCTAGCCGCCTATTGGCTTTGACATTGCATTCCTATTGGCTTTGACATGATGTATTCAGTTTAGCTGCCTATTGACTTTGACATGCTATTAGATATTCTGCCTATTGGCTTTGACATGATATTATACATTACACTTTGTATTCAGCTCCGCTGCCTATTGGCTTTGACATGATCAGCTTAGCTGCCTATGGGCTTTGACATGATATTATACATTGTATTTTGTATTCAGCTTAACTGCCTATTGGCTTTGACATGATATTATACATTACACTTTGTATTCAGCTCCGCTGCCTATTGGCTTTGACATGATATTATACATTGCATTTTGTATTCAGCTCAGCTGCCTATTGGCTTTGACATGACACTAGACATTGCATTTGATATTTAGGTTAGCTGCCTATTGCCTTTAACATGACATTGCATTTGATATCTAGGTTAGCTGCCTATTGCCTTTAACGTGGAGTTAGACATTGCAGTTGAGAATCCAAGCTGTATTTTTCCAAGCTGTGTTTTTGCACCAGAGAACCAAGATGTTTTTCTCACAGTAGACTAGACATGATAAGAGAGAGTACATGGGTGTTGTTCTCTCCGCTTGAGCTTGGGAACAGGAGTAGTCTTGGAGACCTGGCCAGTCTCCAAAAGGCTTACTCAGTTTCCCAGGTCTGAGAGGAGGGGGCACACCTTTGTAACGAATGTAACAGGCTGCAGAGAGTCAGATTCGAATCTGCCGGACCTCGTGCTGGAGCTTGGCGCAGGCTGCCAGCAATCCCGTGTGGGTAGATGTATCTCTCTTTCTCGCGGCTGACAGGGGTCATCAGCTTGCAGACCTTAGAAAGATGAAGCTGTAGATAGTTCCCACACGGTGAAGTATTTGTTTTGCTTTGCATTCAATATCTTATAAATATAACCTGCTGTGTATATTGCAAACTGATATATTTTGTTTGATTAACGCGGACTTGAAAGCTACTAATTCGTCATTCATAAATATTGTGGTTGGGGAAGAATTAACAACAATAAAAGTCTTCTTTGACCTCAGAAGTGCATTTCTGTTGTGTTATGTTAGTGCTTTAAAACTAAATAAGAGGAAAGCACTACAATACCGCTGAGCTCAACATACACACACACTAACAAAACTACAACACATTGGACAATTCAAACTACACACCACTGACACACATACACACACCACACCCACACACTCAGACCACTATAAAACACACGCCCACATTACCCACAACCCTTGAAATGAAAAAAAAGATTGCTAACAGAGAGAGAGACACGCCAGGAGCACCCATTCAATCTGAGCCACAGAACACTATCACCCATACACCATCCACGAACCTCACAGCACACACCCCAACACATCACCCCACACATCCTTACACATACCACTCACACCACATCCATGGCACCCCAAAGACACCCCAGGTTTTCAGAGGAGGAGCTAAGGGTCATGGTGGAGGAACTCATCCAGGTAGAGCCACAACTATTCGGATCAGAGGTGCCGCAGACGTCTATTGCTAGGAAGATGGAGCTATGGCAGAGAGTCGTGGACAGGGTCAACACCGTGGGATAGCAACCCAGAGCAAGGGATGACCTCAGGAAGAGGTGGACCGACCTACGGGGGAAGGTGCGTTCCATAGTTGCAAGACACCAGGTAGCCGTACAGAGGACTGGCGGTGGACCACCACCTCCTCCCCCACAACTAACAACATGGGAGGAGCACGTCTTGGCAATAAATGCATCCTGAGGGCCTCGTAGGAGTAGCAGGAGGACTGGACTCTGGTAAGTGAAATCTGTACTATTATATCCCCCCACCCGACCTGCATGCGATCACAAACTCCTACCCCTACCCACATCCGCATCACTCCACCACCTCACATATACCCCACTATCACAACGCACCCATCCCAAAACCAACCCCTGCATGCCACACCAATGCATGGACATCCATCACAGACCTGCATGGACACCCATCCCTAAAACATGCACATTAGAGAGAATCACCCAGCCCACAAAATCACCACTCACACAAGGCAAAGCTGACAGGGCAATCACAGCCATACAGGGAAACACACCCATGAACAAAATGACACACGCAGATACAATAACACTGCATTTACATCCCAACAGGACCCCCACTCAATGTCACCGGAGAGGAGGTGCCACCAACATCCAGTCCCCCCCCAGAAGAGGCCCTCAGTGATGACAGCAGCTCTGCACGCTGGATCACGATGACCAACCTGGCCCATCAGGGACCTCTGGACAGTGGGTTACCCTGCCACAGTTCCATACCACCACAGAGCCTCCCCCCTCAAGAAACACCAGCACAGCACACACCCAGCAGGCTCATACCCAGGACACATCAATCAGCAGTGTGTCCACCACTACAGGGACCCCAGGCAACCCCACAAACACAGGACGATCAGGCACCTGGGGTCAGTGGCAGTGGGCACACGGTTCAGGGGACAGTGGCACAGGACAATAGGGAAGCAGGGAGGACTGCTTTGCAACAGGGGGAGGACAGGCCCAGGGAACCCACTCTCCACGAGGCACTTGCAGAGATCCTGGGAGCATACCACCATTCCCAGGAGACCTTGGGCATGATACTGGCCAAGTTGCAGGAGACCCAGCTGCTGCAGGAGGGACAGTACCTGTGGATCAGGGAGGACCTCAAACACATCCACACCATCCTGGTCACCATTGCAGGGGTGCTGGCTGACATGGCCAACACCATGAGGGAGGCAGTGGCACACCAACGGGCCCCTGACACTAGCCATACTGAAGATCAGCCCACCACCTCCTCCAGCACTAGTGGACAGGAGGCCCGCCACAGGACCAACAGGCCACAAGCACCGCAACCCTGCCGAAGGAGAACTACCCCACAAATGGTCCCTGCAAACCAGGCAGAAGCCAGAGAACATTGCCAAGACCCCCACCAGGAAATAAGACTCTCCTGAATGTCACCCTTCTGTCCCACTATGTCACCCTGTCCACCTTTAACTGCCATTGCTCACCTTCCTATGCCCCCTTGGACAATGCACCTGTGATACAAAGAGACTGGACTCTATCTGGACATTCCTCCACCATCACCCCAACCCATTGCACATCCCCCTCCACCTCTTAGCACTCAAATAAACACCCTTGGAACAAATACAAGTATGGAGTCTGTCAATTGATTGAAATATGTATTGGTTTCACAAGCTGTAAATATTTCAATTCATATGTACAGTTATATATACATTGGTATGACCTGTAGTGGGCAGCAGTAAACACACCAGGAGCCAGAGTGGGCCACAGAGATCTGAAAATAGAGATGCCAAAGGGTATAGTAAGTGGCCATAGACATAGGGAAATCAGGCTGCCATGTCCAATGTCTAACACAAAACTGCAATGTAAAGTGAAGTTACAGTGACCTACCTGTGTGTCACTGGAAGTACTGTTGAA
The DNA here is from genome assembly GCF_031143425.1 of Pleurodeles waltl. Lineage (NCBI taxonomy): Eukaryota > Metazoa > Chordata > Amphibia > Caudata > Salamandridae > Pleurodeles > Pleurodeles waltl. The sequence continues at coordinate 1,767,987,257 of NC_090440.1, forward strand.
TGAGAGAACTTCTGTTGTCCACATCTTCATCCTCTGCCTCCTCTTCATCACCATCCACAGGCTGCACCGCTGCCACAAGACCATTTCCAGGCTCATCCTCCTGCAGAAAAGGCACCTGGCGTCTCAAGGCCAGGTTGTGCAACATGCAACGATGATCTGGCACACCTTCTAGCGTGAGTAGTACAGGGATGCACCTGTCAGATGGAGGCACCTGAACCTGACCTTCAGGAGGCCAAAGGTTTTTTCAGTGTTCCTCCTTGTACGCCCATGTGCCTCATTGTAATGTTCCTCTGCCCTTGTCCTGGTATTCTGCACTGGGGTCAGAAGCCATGAGAGGTTGGGGTAACCAGAGTCACCTGCAAATATTGAGGGATACCTGTTAGCCACACACTCACCCTTAGTGACAAACCCATACACCAACATACACTGGGTGGGGGCCTTGGGCTTACCTATTAGCCACACCCGGTGCCTCTGGAGTTGACCCATCATATATGGGATGCTGCTATTCTTCAAGATAAAGGCATCATGCACAGAGCCAGGATACTTGTCATTCACATGGGAGATGTACTGGTATGCCAAACACATAATCTGCACATTCAGAGAGTGAAAGTAATTTCTATTCCTGAACACTTGTTCATTTCTCCGGGGGGGATGATAAATGCTACATGTGTACCATCAATGGCACCAATGATGTTAGGGATATGTCCCAGGGCATAAAAGTCAGCCTTCACTGTGGCCAAATCCTCCATCTGGGGGAATACGATGTAGCTGCGCATGTGTTTCAGCAGGGCAGACAACACTCTGTTCAAAACGTTGGAGAACATTGGCTGAGACATCCCTGATGCCATGGCCACTGTTGTTTGGAAGGAACCACTTGCCAGGAAATGGAGCACTGACAGGACCTGCACTAGAGGGGGCATACCTGGGGGCTGGCGGATAGCTGAAATAAGGTCTGGCTCCAATTGGGCACACAATTCTTGGATTGTGGCCCAATCAAGTCTGTAGGTAAGGATAATGTGCCTGTCCTCCATAGTCGCCAGGTCCACCAGGGGTCTGTACATGGGGGTGTCTCCATCTCCTATTCATCCTGAGCGGTTGAACTCTAGGGTGGAAAACGGTGAGCAGAGGTTCATATTCACACATATGTAAAAATAAAAATGCATTTTTTCCTTCACAGAAACAGTATGTGAATTCGAAAGTCAGTTGATGCGCCAATGTCTGCTGTGATGCAGTTAGGTGCCATGGCCTGTGCCCCCCTGAAATGGCAGCTGCCTGACCTGTGAGGAGAGACAAGTGGAAATGAGGTAATTCCGCTGGAGTTGTGCGCTGTTGCGTTCGGAGGTCGATGACCGCCACGTAACTTTGCATTGGTTATCATTAGGCCCTATGGGTTCCATGAGCCAATGGCGATGTACGCTGGCGGTGACGGTACACACCGCGGCGGACGTGACCGCCATTTTTGATCTGTTCAATCACTTGCTACCTGACCTTCAACAGGAGAGGACCTATACTGCAAGTGCTGTTGTGACCTGTGTCTTGAAGCGACAATGGATCGGATGGGGAAAGGCCCCTGCCTTCACTTCAGAGGAGTTGGAGAGACTGGTGGATGGGGTCCTAACCCAGTATACTTTACTCTACAGTCCTCCAGACAAACAGGTATGGATTGCTGTGTATTTAAGCCTCGTGTGGGGGTGGGGGGCGGAGGGGTCCTGGGCAGAGTGTTGCATGTCTGGTGGTCAATGTCTGTGCGTAAGGGGATGGGAGGGATATTGTGGGACATGAGTGTAACAGTCCGACCGGTATGAATAATCCCTTTTTTCTGTGCATATTTTCCCACAGGTCAGCGCCCATCAGAAAAAGGGTATTTGGCGTGCCATTGCCAAGGAGGTGTGGACCCTGGGGGTCTTTGACAGGCAGAGCACCCACTGTCGCAAACGGTGGGAGGACCTCTGCCGCTGGGCTAGGAAGATGGCGGAGGCCCAGCTGGGGCTGGCCTCCCAACAAGAAAGGGGTGCCCGCTGTACCCTGAACCCCTGATGTTCCGCATCCTGTTGGTGGCCTATCCAGAGTTGGATGGGCGCTTGAAGGCATCACAGCAGCCACAAGGGGGTGAGTACAGATTCAGATTCATTACTTTGTGCGCTTTAATGTTGTATCTGGGTGGGGGATGTGAGCTGTGGGTGCCCCTAGGCCAGGGCAACGTGGCAGGGTTAGGTCCCTTGTTGGTCAGGCACTGAAGCACTCCAACCCCAATAGTATTAGTGGGCATCTACTACTGGGAAGGGTCCTGTTGGTTTCAGGTGTGCAGCCAATGGCATTGGGCAATGTACCCCATGGGCTGGTGACTAGCATTGTATCCCTGTTTGTTGTGTACGCCAACGGTAGTGTTGTTGCTGGCATTGACCAAGTGTATCCTCTGTCTCTCCCCCCACTCTGTCACCCTGTCCGTGTGTGCATTAGCATCACCTGGCTGAGGAGCAGAGGCACCGGCGATGGAGGGAGCTGCATCCCACATGGTCCTGGAGGCCGAATCCACCGACGGTAAGGGCACCAGTGGGACGCAGGGCGAGGGGAGCACCACGGCGGAGACAGGAGGGGACACTACAGACAGCGGCTCCTCCTCCGATGGAAGCTCCCTGGCGGTGGCGGACACCTCTGTGCCCACCCCAACAACAGGTACAGCCGCCACCCCCGTAACAGCACCGCCCTCCCAGCAGCCCCTCAGCGTGTCACCCATGCCTGTTCACCCAGGAGGTTGGGCATCTCCTTTGCCCCAGGCACCTCAGGCCCTGCCCCAGTTAGCCCTGCTGCCCTGATCCCTCACTGTTGGGCAGTCACCCATTCTGAATGCCAACCAGGGTGTCGAGAGGCATTTGTAACAAACAAATGCATACCTGGAGGGCATTCACTCTGGCGTGGCGGCCCAACAGAGAGCATTTCAGGCTCTGGCCTCCGCACTGATGGCCCAATACCTCAACCCCAATCTATCCCAAGCAAACCTTCAAACCAGCACTCACCCAAATCAACACACAGAAGTGACTCAGGCAAACAGAAGCACCACACATCATCCCACAGGCACTCACACAAACACCATCCAGAAGCAGACACACCAACATCCACTGCCTCCACTGTGTCCCCCTCCTCCTCCTCATCCACCTCCCTCCCAGTTGCGTCTCCACTTACACCTGCATGCACTACATCCTCATCCACTACCTCCATCACCAGCACACCTATCACTACACGCCCCTTACTGGCAGTCACCACCCCCACATCCATGTACATGTCCCCTGTGTCCTCTCCCACTGTGTATGTGACCCCTCCTCCCATAGTACACAAACGCAAGCACATACTCACCCAACAGCCATCCACCTCACAACAGCATCCAGCGCATGCGCCTGCACCCAAACACAGCAGACTGACCCCTCCTACAACCACTCCCTCTTCCTCCACTTTCAAACCTTCACCCTCTTCCTGCCCAGTTTCCCTAAGAAGCTTTTCCTCGCCACCCTTGACATCCTCCCTACCCCTCCCCCCGTCCTTCACCTCGGGCTAGGGTGGCCAGAACCCAGCCCAGCACCTCAGCCACCAAGTCCACGTCCGCTGTGGTTTCTGCAGCTCTGAGAGGCTCTAGGGAGGCACCCGTCTGCCCAGCCAGTGTGCCACCAACACCTGCCAAGAAGGTTCCGCCACCAGGAAAGGGCAAAAAGGGGAGAGCATCCAGCAAGGAAAAGGAGGCACAACCAGCCAGCAAGGCCAAGGCAAAGACTCCAGCTGGCAGAAGCAAGGAGGCACCACCATCTGTCAAGGGCAGGAAGCAGCACAGAACACCAGCCAGGGCACCTCAGCCGTCCGAGGCTGCAGGGGAAGGGCTGGAGCCTCCCCCCTCCACTGGCAGCACCGCCACCTGCACCACTGCAAGCGTCACCGCCACCAGCAGCAGCAGCCCCAGTGGGCAGCCATCCGAGGCTGCATGGGAGGGGCTGGAGTCTCCCCCCTCCACTGGCAGCACCGACACCTGCACCGGCACTGCAACCACTGTACAGCCATCCCCGCCGGCGGATGGACTGTAGTTCTGCATCCATGATGTGTCATGCATCCTGCCCACAGAAAATCGTGTGGATCTGACACCCAGGTGAGTGACTGTGACCTTGCACACCCCATGTGCTGCATCACTGGGCACAAAGCTCCCTCCAGAACCAGTGGAAGAAGACATCCACTCACCCTATCCTTGGCAGGATGAAGCACACTGGGCACAAAGCCCCCTCCAGAACCAGTGGAAGAAGGCATCCACTCACCCTATCCATGGCAGGATGAAGCACACTGGGCACAAAGCCCCCTCCAGAACCAGCGGAAGAAGGCATCCCCTCACCCTATCTTTGGCAGGGTGAAGCACACTAGGCACAAAGCCCCCTCCAGAACCAGCGGAAGAAGGCATCCCCTCACCCTATCCTAGGCAGGATGAAGCACACTAGGCACAATGCCTCCTCCAGAACCAGCGGAAGAAGGCATCCACTCACCCTATCCTTAGCAGGATGAAGCACACTGGGCACAAAACCCCCTCCAGAACCAGTGGAAGAAGGCATCCACTTGAGAGGCTGTGGCTTTGCACTCCCCAGGACCAGGCAGTGGGCAAACCACCCACTTGAGAGACTGTGGCTTCGCACTCCCCAGGACCAAGCAATGGGCATGGAGAGCCCTCCAGGAGCAGTGGTGTTGTACCATCTTCCGGCTGAGGTGCCCCCAATTCCCCATCCCCCTGAGGTGCCTGTTTGTTTTTGACCTGATGCCCCTGCAGTGTTTTCTCTGTTTTGAGGCAGGGGTCAAGTGTGGGCTTGGCCTATGTGTTTTGGCCCAGTGGGCCACGGACATCTTGAGTGGCCATTGTCCCGCCTTTTGTAAATATTGTATATTTTGTAAATAATGTTTTTGGATTATTAATGTATTTCTAACTATTTCTAATATAACACTAATTTTAATCCATTCCTTTTGTCCTTGCGTTATTCCAGAGGATTACGGGGTGTATATGTAATGTTGCATGTGTTTGTGTGTATGGTGTTGGAGGTGGGGGTGTTACGTGTTGCGTGTGTGTGTCACTCTCTTTTTCCTCCCCACCTCCCCTGTGTGCCAGAAGCAGTACTCACTGTGGCCGTCATCGCCGGCGTTGGTACTCCTGGTATATGAGCAGATACACCAGCATGGGGAAGACCTGCAGCTCGGGCTTCATGGCGTCCTGGTTCTTCCTTGCGTGTTGAGCGGTGAGTCGTTTCCCTTCAGTACACTGTTTCTGCCGTGCTTTTGATGGCATTGGTACCGCCCCGGAAAAGGTGGCAGATAGGCCTCTTGTAATACAGTGGGCGGACCCTTGTCTTCCGCCTGACTGTTGGTGGTTACCGCCGCGGTGTTTGTTGCTACCGCCGTGGCAGTCGGTATGTTAAAGAGGCTGTATGTGTTGGAGGTTTCCGTTGTGGTCATGATTCCATTTTATTTACCGTTGCCCTGTTGGCGGTGTTACCAACGCTTTACCACCGACCACCAGGGTTGTAATGAGGGCCTAAATGCCAAATGGCAAAATGCATTGTTCCTTTCTAGCTTGTGGATGACACTGTGCAAATCTATGCGTAAAACTCTGCTTGAGTTCTGTGCTTGAGTTCTGTGTTTCCTGGTTTGAATATACGTATATGGATAGATAGATAGATAGATAGATAGATAGATAGATAGATAGATAGATAGATAGATAGATAGATAGATAGATAGATAGATAGAGTTCTCCACCAAAGATAACTCCCTACAAAGTGAATGGCAGCAAACATCTTAAATCATGTGAATGATTGATAATGGAATCCACATTAAAACTTGCTCCAGCCACATCTTTCCATGTTGATTCCAGAAGGGATTGGTAAATTCAAAAAAGAAGTATATGCACATGTGCTTCCTTTTATTAATGGGCCCAAAATGTATAGGCGGTGAGACTATATTTAGGTAATTTAGGTCAGAACACAACGCTTTTCGGTCTAGTGACACAACAGAATGTCACTCTAACAAGTCCACTTAGATGTCAACGGCATTTTAAAGCATACTGGTACACTTATCCATAGGTCACCTTTACGACACGTAACAATATAATAATATTGACAGGAACATTATATAGTCCAATATGTCATTGAAGGTAATTTAGGTTTTTCTGGGCCAACTGGAGTTCTATGTGAAATTCAGTTTACATTTTTTGTGAAAAAGGTGAAGAAACTCCAAGCGTAAACTTTTGAAGACCAGAGAAAACAGAGCGGATGAAAAGAAAAGCAACCAACCTGGCAAGGAAGTATCTTTCTACTTCAAAAATTTAAAGACTCTTGAATAGCACAGTGACTGAGTGTTTCGAAGCCTACTAGTCATATGGATAATGTTTTTCAAACCCTGGGAACAAGAGAATAGGAAGAAGTATGGCCCAATATTGGAGTTGAGGTTGCCCCCCGGAAATTTTAAAAAGTCTGGGGATCTTGAAGAGCATATCACAGACTACTTGATGCAGATGTCACCAATCACGGCTGCTGCCAGGAAAGGATGGGGAGGGGGAGTGGGGGGCAGCACGTGGAGCAGGAGCGTGGGGGATAGTTAGAAAAAATAATAATAAACTTACCTGACCCTCCCTGATCCACTGCTCCCGCTCCAGCCACTTCTTGCATTCCTCGCTCCCCAACCAATCCTCATGCTTCACTCATGCTGTTACACAGCATGAAATAAGTGCAGCGGTTGGCATGAGTGGACAAAAATGCTGCTCAGGGAGGGAGTGGGACACTGCGCTTGGTCTCCACCTGGCTGTAAAATACAGCCGGGTAGAGAGTTTCTAGGTGAGCATTTAATTTTGGCCGAAACTGACATGCACATTTAGAAGCACAGCATTACTCCTCCACTTGTTTATGAGGAGGAGTCTGTCCCAGCCCCACCCTACGAAAGCGGAAAAATAAGGGGATAATAAAGTACTTTTACTAGCCCCTTCTTTTTCTGCTTTCAGCAGCAGGGCAATACTCCTCTACCATAGCGGAGGGGCCTCACGTGGATGTCACCATGCCAGATAAGGATCAGGTAATTCTTCCGAGTCGGGGTGCCCGATGAGTGCTTGCGTACATCGCACACTAGGACCAGTATTCCGTGCCTCAACCATTGTGAGGCAGGCACGCCCGGTGGAGACACTCAGGAGGGACTAGAGGGGCTACTAGAGATGGACTGGGTGTGCACTGTTTACTGTGTTTGTTTTTAAGTGCAAAAAACAATGAAAATATATTTATTTAAAAAAACACATTTTGTTGTGGCCTCGCTCACTTTAAGTCCCATGTCCATGGTTGTGGAATGCCCTTTCAGATGCTCAGCAGCACCTGTCAAACACTAAATAGTTGTATAGGAGCTAGGCAACTTTCTTGTTTGGTTAACCCTTCAGCTCGCCTTTTAAATTTATTTTAGGTCTCACAGCGCCCAGATGCCTCTAGGTGAACATGTCCTCTATAAATAAATACATACATACATTGAAAAAGTCTACCATGAATCACTTTCCTTAATTACTACTTTTCCACTGAAGGTCTACGATAACTATAAAAACACTTCTGAATAGTTAATAGAAATTGTAGATTTTTTTGGAGGAGTAAAGAGAACTAAGAACGGAAGCCTCCTTATCACAGGCTTAGCTTGAATGTGCAATTGCAAACTAAACAAAAACTCCTCTATGTGTTTTCTCATGTAAAACATTTCCTTCAAACCTGACACCCAGTCACAGAGGTATTCTATTAAAATATTGTTTAAAAAATACACGCACACTCACACCCATTCATGCACACACACATTCCACACGCCTCACACCCGCATGCATGCTCACAAAAACAGTCACACACACCCCCCCACACAGAAACACCCCCCCACCCCTGTCAGAGCACCTGACTTATCTGCTTGCAGGGGGTCTTCTGGCAGGAGATGGGACGCAGCGCTGCTGCCAGCATGCCGCGTCCACCAGTGGAACACCGCCAGGCCGTATCATGTGTCATGATACGGTCGGTGGCATTCTACTGGCGTGGGCCTGCTGCTGGCAGCAGCACTGCCTTTCCGCCGTCCACAGCCATGACCGTAGACGGAATTCTGCCAGCCTTCTGGTGGAATTCCAGCTACAGTCATAATATGGCAGACGGTAGGTAGCCACGGCGACAGCCTTTTGGAGGCCATCGCCGTGCCGGTAGTCGACATTTACCGCCTCGGTCATAATGAGGGCCATTGTGTGTTTCAGGTATTTAATATTGTTTTTAAATACAGTTTTTTAACTATTTAGATAATTATCACTTATCCTACTATTATGAGTTATTAGTATTATTATATTTGTGTTTAATTTAGTTTAGCATAGTTTGCAGTTTTTTTTCTTTAATTAGAAATTGGATTTGTAGGGGATTAGGATGGAAATTGAAAAAAAATATATATTTTGGAATTTGGGTTGTGGATTGGTTGTGGTAGATTGAGAGATGAGATGCCCAGAATTACAAGAAAGGCGGCAAAAGTGCTGCAGGAGCCAAGGATGCTGAGGAGGTAGAAAACACTAAGAATGTCAAAGACTCTGTGGCATTTGAAACACCAAGCCAGGGCCAGTCTTCAACTGAACCTAGAGGGAGGGGAATCCAATCAGGATATGCTTGGTGCCCTATTCCCTTTTCCCTATAATGGTGGAAGTGACCAGCGTTCCCAGTTAGCAGTCTAAGCTTTGCTCAAGGGTTACGATTCATGCCCCTGCCTCATGCTACCTTGGTCCATGAGCAGCTCGCTGATCCCTGACAGGGGCTTGACCAATAGCATCTCTGTGGTGAATCCTCAGGGACTCTAGCTGCGCAGGTCTGATGGTGGTGATAAGTTCAGGATAGATGGTGCAACAAATGTGTACCACATGGCCAAGTGCGGCTGGCTGGCAGCCTTGGTGTAGCTTGCAGTGGGACCCCTGTAGGGCTCTGTGGACAGTTTTGCGAGGCTACCTGGACTTTTTGCAACCCGTGGCCCCACAAAGCAACCCTCTGATGGGTGTACAGACTTTGGTCTGGCCTCACCAATGGATTTTTATTTATGAGTTCTTGAATCTGTACCTGTAAAGTACCTGGCATCCATGCAAGTTTGAAAATTATTTGAATTGTTTGGAAATAAGATCAAAGCACACATATTATAAAATTGACATTAGTTTAATCACCAGTGGAAGTTTCTGTGTTAGCAACAATGGCATGATGCTCATACTGAAAGAGTGTGGTGCTCACAGCATAAAGTCGCTCATTGCCTTCTTTTGCACAAAAGTGTCCTAAGATAAGGGGGAGAAGGTGAACAGGTGAGGACATGGACTATATACTAATTACATAAGGCATTTCTCTGTTCCATCCTATTGATTTGTATTGCCATCACTGTTATGTAACTTACATTTCTGAAACCTTTAGTGGAAGCCCTTTCAAGTAAGGGTAGCTTGCATCTGCCTCTCTGTGTTATCCTGAGAGCCAATGTTCGGAGACTGTCCTGCATAGTGTATATTTATGTTTCTTGAATGGACCACGAAGACGAGTATACATAATTTCTATACTGGAGGTTTGCATTAAGATCTTGTCCTGTTCCTGGAAATTGAGGCTTCCCGCAGTTGTTTCTGTCTTGACAGAGGTGCCAAAAAACTTAGGGCTTGATTTCGAGTATGGTGGTTCAAAGACCATCCTACTGATTGCGGTGGTGTGGCAGCCACGTCCTGTGGTGGATCAACTACCCGAAGTGGATGGTGGCAGCTGGACCGCCACAGGACCACCGCCATCACCAACTCCTGACCCACCACAGTGGTGGCAGTTGGGAGAGAGAGAGAATATGGAGGCGGTGCCTGCCGTCCATTTTACACTCTGCTTTTCCACCAACCTTTTCTTGGCAGGGACACCACCAAGAAAACGTTGGCAGAAAAGCAGAGAAGGGGCCACACTGGAACACCTGAACAGAAACTGCCCATGTCTTGGCCAGTGCACTGGTCTCACTGAAGGCACAGCCAGGATGCGCATTGTCTGCCATGGCAACAGTGCGCATACCGATTGTGCTGGTGGCGCAGTCAGTGCAGCTGGCATTGGCCTCAGCTCTCCCTTAGAGCCAAAGCTACTGCCACCACACTGACTGCACTGCCAGCCCCATGGGAGCATTGTAATGTGGTGGCCAGGAGGCCACTGGCTTGGTGGAATCCTCCAGACCTCCGCATTGGTGGTATGGTTGTCCGACTACCAGGGTCGAAATAAGGCCTTTAGATCTGGAAGACTGCCCATTTTGAGATCTTGCAAAACAGTAAAATTAAATATTTTGAGAAATAAACCTAGTAACATAGTACCTCTTAATGGAATTTTATCTATTCCAGATCATGTCTCTAAAATAAAGACAAAACTCGAATTCTTAACATCAGAAACACAAACCAAGAGCAATTAATGAATAACAATTAATGAATACATATAATAAAAAAGGATAATAAACTTGTCTCCACTCCACTTCAGAAACTTTATCTGCAAAGGGCCCATCTGATCAGATACATTTCTGTCACTATGGAGAAATTCCAAGATCGTTTACTTGGAGTGTTGTTGTTCCATTACATGAAAAATATGGTTTCTGCAGTCTTTTAACTAGTTATCTCCAAATAGCCTTATTATAATTGATGGGGAAAATCTTCATCAAAAGTATGTTAGATCATGTGCAAGGGTGGGTGAGTGATAATAAATACTTCCAGGATTTAAAGTAAATAACTTTACACTAGATAATATTGCTTGGTTCACCTGATTGAATAAAAGTATGTACTTATAAGAAGGCCTGGGCATAATTTTAATTACTCTGGCATAATTGGCATAATTTAGTAAATCTGCATTAGTCTTGTGGTGGGGAATTACCAAATGTAACGCCATGACGCCATGTCATGAAACCAATTCTTTTGTTGTGTAACCTTTTTAGTTATAGCTCAATGTATGGTATTTTAGCACACTAGGCCTGCTGCTGTGAACTTTAACCTAGATATATTTTATTCAGCTTTGTTTATTATTATGACAATAACCACATTTGCGGTCTTGTTTTATTTCTCTCTATCTAGCTGTTCTTTGCCTAGGCCAGCACTGTGTTCGTAAACAAGACATTTCTTTCACTCTGTGCTTCTCTCAAGGCTGCAGTAAGATAGGTTGCCGGTAAACATGGTAAAGTTTTACATCCACATCCTTACGTAGGGTCATTTTCTCAGAACGTCAGCTGTTTTATTATACAAACATTTCCCTGTCCCATACACATTAGAGGGAGATTCCAGCCAGATGACCACGACTGTATGCTGATTGCTGAGTGCTTCGCTATAGTTGCTTATGCAGACTTCAGGCCTTGCTCAGGTGTTAGGGATGATATCTTCCCAGTGGAACTTGAAGGGCAGAACTAGAGCTTAACAAGCTGTGCTCTAATATAGCCTAGGTAGGAATTAGTTTATTGACTCTAGTGACAATATGGTAGCATTACTTCTATGCTTTACTCTCCTTGTCACAATTTTAATCCTGTCAAGCTTTATCATCCTGGTTATTGCAGTACATGCTTTATTGTCAAAGATGCAGTTGCTTCATTAAAACCTTATTGAAACATATACTGCCTCTGCTTGTCCTTGTATATGTGAGACTAATGTAACTGAGAGAAATGGATGAGATCTGAATGACCACAATTTCCCTGAGGAGTCAATTGTGTCATGCGCTCAGCTGCCCAATCATCCCTGCACTTGGGTGGAGATGAGGCACTGCTAGTTAGCCGGAGCAAAACCCGGATTAGACTGACAGGTGTCACCTGTAGTGGGTTAGACTAAATTTTTCACACCTCAGGTGATTCTGCCGCTCAAATCCAGTAGTCTCATTAGAATAATGAGAGCCTATGCGACACTCCCGTTCTAGGCAAATTGGACTGGCGGGACCACTAGATGGATTGAAACAATGCAAGAGGGAACGCTTGCATTTGTAAGTGAATGCAAAATTTCAGCAGTCATTTTCAGACACCTTAACGCAGATGGTTCGGGCAGCATTTTGAGTAGATTTTGTACTCGAGTGGCCAGAAAATCTCCAAATGCATTTGAAAATGTACATAAACAGACTGTTTGGGTATTGTATCAATGCAAAATGCACGTATTTTATTTTTAAACAGAAAAGAAGTGCTATAGCGATTAAGAATAGAGACTGGGAGGCTACTGTACATAAAATAGCAACTTTTTTTTCCTAAAGACTCCTCCATCTCCTTTGTTCAGCACTTAGTCAATTTGATTTGGATTTTAGAGGGAAAGCATCACTCTCTTTGTCTGCAATCCCTGCTGTAGCAACACAACTGGAATCATAAATTTTCAGGAGAAATTAAGTGAGTTCATTTCAGCACTTTGGAAAAAAGGTTTGTTGTTCGAGGGAGGACATGCACCAGTATTTTTTGTTCCATTTTTTGTTTTGTATCATTGTTGGTGGATGGCCTAGGGTTTGGGCTGGAGTGAAGGGGCCCATGTGGAATTAGCTTTTTTTGGGGGGGAAAATAGACATATTTTGACTTTTTTGATGCTGAAGGATTAAAGTTAAATTAATTATAAACTGACACCATTTTTTGTGAGTCTTTTTCAAAAATGTTATACTCATATGTTTACCATTTTACTGTTATGTTGGTTTACTGTTTGGGGCCTAGCCTGCATTACACTAGGCCTTGGGTGTTCTCACTTCTGTGGTGCTTTATGCTGTGAAAAACAATTGGGGGCTGTGGATGCCTGAAAATTAAATGCAGGTTATTTTGTTTTTTTGTCTGCATTTGCCTGTTGCTAATAATATCTTTGCAATCCACCCCTGCAATGTCATAAGATGTTTTTTTCAGTTTTCTTTGTACTCCATGCTCTTTCTTTGCTGGTTGTGCAGCGCTGGCCATTTTGTGTAGCCAGTGTGGGTGTTTGCCATAGGCTGCCATGTGCTCTTTGTTCTTCATGCCCTTTTTTGCTGGCCCCTGCAGTGGTGGCCGTTTTGTGTAGCCAGTGTGTGTGTGTGTGTGTGTGTGTGTGTGGTTAGTGTGTGTGTGAGTTTGGTGGCCATTTTGTCTTTGTCCTCCCTGCTTTCTTCTTCAGTGTCTATGTGGTGGATTAACTAGCTTCCACCATTTTGTGCAGCCACTTGCCCAGTTTATAAAGTCATTTTCTGGGACCATTGATAGACGTGGCCTATGACATTTTTGTTTGACCTGATCTAATTGTGCTTGTGGGTGGTTGTAGTACAGTGTGTTATTGTACATTGTGAGAAACTAGGGCTGATTGCAGAGGCCCCATAACTTTTTGCCCCCATTTTCCACTTTATGCTGGTGTTTTCCTGACTCTGATGGTGCTCTGGGTACTGCTAACCAGTCCCAGGGCCTGTGCTCTGTGTAAAATGGATATGCAAATTAGGCTAATTATAATTGGCTAAGTTAACCTACCTATAAGTCCCTAGTATATGGTAGGGCATGTAGGTTTAGGGACCACAGCATAGGTGGTGCACACCTAGGTGCATTGCTGAGGTGCCCAGTGTCATTTTAAAAGCAAGCCTGCCTTGCTGGCTGCTTTTAAATTAAAGTTATATGCAAATTCGACTTTGTAATTAAAGGTACTTCCAAAGTCTTAAACTACCTTATTTTTACATATAAGTCACCCCTAAGGTGTGCCCTATGTGCCCCTAGGGCTGGGTGCCATGTAACTATAAGCAGGGACTTTATAAAAATAGATGTATACGCCCTGGTGAGGTAAAAACAGCCAAATTTGTTTTTCCCTCATTGAAGTAAATGGCCTTCATAGGCTAGAATGGGCAGACTTTATTTTAAATTTTAAAGTCTCCTTAAATGTTACATACCAAGAATTTGGTATCAAATTGATTGTTGTAATAAATCCCACAACTTCCAGTTGTGGGATTTAATATAACTTGTCCAGGTAAAAAGTTTAGACTTTACCTAAAAAGTTGCCAATTTCAGCTCTGCATTGTTTTTGCTGCTGTGCTCTGATTGGCCAGCCTGAAGCAGCTTCTGCCAGGCTACTTTAATGAGGTGTGAAGTGGCCTGGCTTCACACAAAGGAATGTGCTTGGGGGAGAGAATCTCCCCTCAGCAGATGGTGAGGCAGGAAGGGGGAGGGCTGCCAAACTGGTCTTCAAAGGCAGAGAAGGACATCTGGAGCACCCAGCAACACCCCCACATCCTGCAACCCCAGACAGCTAGGTGCCCCCTTGATTAGATTAGGAGAGGGCAGGAGAGGGGTGTGTTTATGATTTTTAGCCACACCAGTGGGTGGGCTCAGCCAGATCTCTCCTCCAAAAATCAGATTCATCCATTTTGGATTTTTAGAGACTGTTGCCTTCTGGGATGGATTTTTGCCACACTTCCCAGGAAGTGGTCATCACAGGGGGACGACCCTGTCCCTGATTGGAGAACCAGGGCCCCCCTGCTTTTCACCCAGGAGCAAGGATAAAACTGGCAGACCTGCACCCACGCCTCAGATCCCCACCAAATTTCAAGAAGAAGGAACTACAAGGAGAAGAAGGACTGCCCTGCTGGACCCCTGGCCTGCACCTGGACCCTGCACTCAGAAAGACTGCACCAGCTGCACACTTGGGCTTCACCACAAGAAGGACTTTGCCTGGCTTCAACTGGTTCAAGGAGGGACTCCCTGTTTGCTACAGGTGAAAAATTGCTAAACCAGAGTCCCCTGCACCAACTCCTGAAGAAAGCGACCAGCTGACCACTGTCCAGTGGCCAAAAAGGAGTTTGCGCCAGGTGCATTCTGGGAGTTGAAGTCCGCACCCCCAAGGACCATCACAGAACTTCTGGACCCTTGGGGTGAGCTGTGGACCCCAAAAGAACCTTAAAAGAACATCTGGGTGAAGCCCCAGAAGTTTGTAAAAGATTGGAGAATTTTTGAAATAAATCTCCATAAAGTGACCGACCCAACGCGGAAATTCTAGCCGGCTTGCCTCAACCGCGACCCGGCCTGACTTCGTGGTTCGTCCCGGTAAAGAAAAACATCCAAAAAAGAGACTAAGTCCGAACGTAAAAAGTTGACCGGGACCTCCCAGCCATCGTATCCGAGAAGGGCTCCACGGACGTCGGATCAAGATCCAGGTTTACCCCGGTCGAAGGATTTTCATCTCGAAAAAACGACTAAGTCCGAAGGTAAAAATCACCACCGAGGAAACCGACTTCGCGTATCCGGACAAGGGCTCCAGGAGGTCGGATTCAACTGGCAGGTTCGTCCCGGGGAAGAAAAACATCAAAAAAGAGACTAAGTCAGAAGGTAACTTTTTAACCGAGGCCTCCCGCGACTTGTAGCCGAGCAGGGCTCCATCGCGGTCGGCCTGAAACTTTGACTTTGCCCCGGTCCTGGTGCAACCAGATGACCCGATTGGCGCTTTTTGTTTCTAAGCGCTAGAAAGTAATAATACTTTAAAAATTCATATCTCCGGTTCCCCTGAACCGATTTTAATCGTTTTTGTGTCATTTTAAAGATAAAAATATAAGCTATTTTTATAAATTGGTTTTGGATTTTTAAACTGTTTCCTGTGTTTTATTTAATTACTGTTTTGTGATATTTGAATGCTTTACACTTTGTCTCCTAAGTTAAGCCTTGACGCTCGATGCCAAGCTACCAAGGGTAGAGATGGGATTAATTTACTGACACCTAACTGTACTTATGTGGAGGTTTGTGGCTTGTTGCTAGGTGTAGGTACCTACCTGCCCTACCAATAACCCATTTTCCAACATACATAATTTTTCATTTTTTTTCCTGCCTCCCACTGCATCTCATAGAGTTGCCATAGGCTCTAGGGCCTGTAAGATAACTCACCAGCAATCATTTAATGTATTTTTTAAGTTTTTGCCTACCTCCCTCCGCCTCCAATTGAGTACCCAGGGGCCCTCACGGGCACAGCTATTATGTGATATATGTTTCTCTTCATCTCCTGCCTCCTATATGGTCACAGTTCCCACTATGGCTTTGGGGGAATACAAGCTAACCTTTTTTGTGTAATGATGCTGTCATGTAAAAAAAATAGTTTACGTATGTTTTTGGGTATACTACTGTTAAGCTTTTGGAATGATGATGATGATGACTTCATTTGTGTTACATTGACTGTGTTCCACTTATTTTCCACCTTTCAATGACTTTATTTGTTTCTTTGCTTGCAGGTGCTACAAACTACATCACACACAGTACTGGACCCTGGCCAAGGCTGAGAAACAAGGGAAAAGGAGGCTTCCTCCAAGGTTTGCAAGTGAAGAAGGTGGTGCTGAAGATGATGCACAAGTGATCATCAGTGTGAAGCCTCCCCCATAGTATATAATCCTCAGCTGCAGGAACTTCTCCATGGCACAAGTCACAGCGGGATACAGCAATTCCCACCCAAGTGCCCAGGCAGCCTACCTGCTGTTGGTGCCCATAGGCCACTTCTGGCAATAGCTTGGAAAAGAATAGCCTACTATTAACGCTGTGTTTACCAAGGAGGTGCCGTAGCACCGGAATCATGAAAAAGCCTGTTCATACAAAATGAAGCTCGCTAAAATGTTAGCATGTTATTCCTCCCTTTTTATTTTGTGGAAAGAGTGGACTTCCTAGAATTTGTGGAGGCTCTCTGCCCAATATGGAAGGTTCCCCGTCAGAGCTATTTTGCCAGAGTGACTTTGCCAGTGCTGCATCATGACATGCTGCAATTAGTTGGCAATGCTATGAAGTTGAGCACCATTCAGTCCATCAGCCTCACGATGGACATGTGGACCAGTTGTCAAGCAGCAGATTACATGTGCACCACTGCAAACTGGGTATCTTTCAAGGGAGTTAGGCAAAAGCTAGAAGTTGGTCTGACTACAAATGAAGCATTTCAGTCCATTCAACAGCATGCAACAGTTACGATGATTGTCATGAAGAAATCGCATACAACTGCCAGCATCATGGAAGAGCCTAATACCAAGGTCTATAAATGTTTTAAACCCAGAGGTCTCACAATTGAGTTTGGTGCCACTGGCAATGGCAGTAATATAGTTAAAGCCATGGCTGACAGTGGATTCTTCAGACTCCTGTGTTTTGGTGCATTGCATTAATATAATTGTACAGGACTTTCTCAAAGAAGATGTGATCAACAACATACTGGTTACCTTCCGAAGAATATACACTCATTTCAACCACTCATTGAAAGCCCAGTCACCACATTCAGAAGGACCAGTCTCACGCTTCAAAATGTGAATAGACTGGTGATCATTAAAATGGACACACTTGATTCCAAAGGATTATAGTGCTCCTGAAACAACAGAGGATGACAAGGGCAATTCGTCTGACAGCTCACGTTTGATTAGTGATTATCTTCCTGATGACCCCCCTTGAGTTGGAGAACAAACTTTATTTTTCAGATAATACATCAGAATTCGCATAGGTCTTCTTAAAAATGTTTATAGGTATATCAATTGTTTGTGGCTTACCTACATGGACAGAATATTTTAAATAATACATTAACATAGAGTGGCCCAGTGTGCATAGCACAGATATTCAATCAAGGAGGATACAGCAAATATTTGGTCTGAGCTGGTTGAGTAGTTTTAGCTGAGAAAGACTGATTTAACCTTCAGTTCAACCGCTGTCTTTGAAACTAGTAAATGGTGATAGTCTGCTGACATTGATAGCCTTTGTTCCCTAAAACAGAAATTAAAGAACGAGATACCTCCCATGCCTGTCCTTTCTTTCTTTTCCTTGCTGAACTGCCAGTAAAGATTTGAAAAACGGAGACTACCCTATTTGTGTATCACTTACATAGAGAAGGCAGAGACATACGGACACAACACACTTTGAACAGGTACCTTACTTACACTAATGTGTATTACCAAATAAAAGATTCATCATGTTGTTGTGGATAGTAGACAGTTTAGTAGGCTACATTTGATAATGTTTGTGTGGGGAATCATCCTGCATCATGCTTGCCTGTCACATAATAGGATATATACTTTAATTTTCCTTTGTTAACTTAAGTCCATTGTCTCTGGGTTCTTCTGAGACAAGTCAGTTTATTTACCAAGCAGACTAAACTAAAATTACTAATCCCCGAGTTCTTTTCATTTTTTAATCAATACAACAGACCTATCTCTTTTAGCTGAAATCAATTAAAAACACCATTGACAACGGCCAGAAGAAGACCATTGCCTAAAAGCTGCTTCAAAGGGAAACAAGAGAACTCAAAGGGGCCTACTACTATGGATTTGAGAGGTGTGCTGGTCAGGTAATCCCAGATTAGCGGCTCAAAGTACAAATTCTAATTAAGTGACTGACTTGTGGTCCACTTTACTGCACACAGCAACGTGTTATGATCGTTAGATTCTTTGAGTGATCAGTCAGGAACATGAAACAAGTTGTCTGTGATTGGTGGTATGAGATTGTTTTCACGTCTTAGATAATCGCACACACCACATACGCCCTCTTGCTCCTCAAGCACCATCATGCTTATCTTGATTCTCCAATACTGAAATTTTATTTTTGCACTGTACATGCCATCTCTTCTATAAGATGATTGCTTCATAGTACTCCAGCATTTAGTTCACCCCTGCACCCAAGACAGACAATGGCAGAAGAATGCAGATGCAGTTTCAGTTTCTTTTCATTACTTACTACAATCATTTTTCAACAGTATGGGTCCTACCTATTTTGCATTTTTCAAGTCATGGCTTATCAAATTGATTAGATAACTTTGAACTCTGCGGACTAAAGGACTGCTTTGTTTTAGATAACTGAACTGCCATTTTCCGTCCACAAAAGATGCAATGGGCTCACTGGCTTGATGAATGTCATGTTTGTCGATCTCACCTTTCCAAAATTCTCCCTGCCCGTCCATTCATAAAAACCCTAACCCTCTTTCACCAGATTGCCTGATCAGTTCATTTGTGTGTCAGTCCCTACAATCAACAGATCTCACATGTTGTGGGGTAGATGTGGTTAAAGAGATGCCAACTGTTACAGGAGGTGGTAGTACCAAATTGACATTTGCCCACACTCTGCCTCCCATTCAGACATAAAAGGGATATCACAGTGCAGAGACTTAATTATAACAATGTATGCCCAGGGATATGTAGTGTGCATCTTTCCACAATCTATTTCCCATTTATTTGTATTCTACTGAGGTAACTTTCAACTGAGCCTTATGGCTCCTCCTGAGACTTGAGGGGTTCATCAATAATCCTTTCTTTAGTAAGTAACTCAGCACTTTGTTGCTAACTGTTGTTGTGTCATGATAGTATCAATCTTGGATTTTCCACTCATTCTGTTTACTTTAAGTCTTATTGGTGGCTGTAATGCACTAGTTCTCTTCACTAGGATAATTTATGATGTCCTTTTGCAATCCCTGTGATGTCGTCCCTGTTAGCACCATTGATCCACTGCCTCTAGCATTAAGAAGGCCCACTGAAAAACCCCACATTAAGGTATTGACCGATTATCAGAGAACTAGCAGACATTGCTTTAGCTACTCAGTTAAGAAAAGAAGCTCTCTGGAAAGAAGGGACTGATGGTTTTGTTGACTGACCCCGTTAGCAGCTGCTAGTAGTTACAGAGGGTAAGGCAAAGGCAGTAGTAATTATTATTACCAACAAGGGGAGGGTGGGTGCTGCTCAGCCTTAAAAATCAACATTGAAAACATTGTTTATGGTTAGGTCACTCATATTGTGTTTTACAACACTGTTTGAAGTGGGGATTCTGACTATGATGAGGTACAGTAAGTAGAGTAAGTAGAGCAGTTACACCCACATGGAACGAGAGATCATGTAGAAACATATTACAAACCTGAAAGAGGAAGGTGATGGACACAGTGGGACAGTTGATTTGCAATGAACCGTTGTCACTAGGCTGGTAGCACTTCTTCTTTAACTGTGTGTGTGAGGCTACTCTAACTAATGCAAAGGCACATACTTGTGATGAATAAAAAGTCATTCATTTAATTAAACAAAACTGAAATGTATAAAATTCCCATCTTCTCCTGCCACAATAGCCCCCCAAAACCAACATACCCCAAAAACAACTTGCCCAAACTGTCCTTCCCACTGTCTCCTCCCAAAAAGGCCCATTCACTCACCTGAACCCAACACACCCCAAACGACCCTGATCCCACCTGTCCGAACACACGCTCCCATCTCTCAACATGTCTCACACCTCATAGAAAATTGGCCTCAATAGCCTCTGCCCGTTGCAACAGTTCCTTTTGACCATGCTTTATTTTGTCCAGGTCCTGCACAATCCTATTGAGGAAGGCAGAGTGGATGGTGGTGTTCGTCATGGTGGTTTGGAGGGGTTGCTTGGGTAGCTTAGGACCTTGACTGCCTGCGGTGGTGGGGATGGCTTTGCTGGTATCCCTCCTGAGGCAAAAGTGGCTGCCTCCTCCTTCTCAAGCACCACCAGCATGCCGTACTCCACAGCAATTGGCTCCAATTTCTAGAGGTGCAGACCACCACTAATAGTAGGAACAGAGCATGGCTGTCAGTCAATGTCCATAATGTCTTGAAGAGATACATTACGATTCTGTAATAAAATGCAGTTTGCAAAATCTGGAGTTGTTGGTCGCCTCAGATTTGAAGGCGCTTTGGTGCAAAGAATTGTGGATTTATCATAGTTGCCCAGCGGAAGTACCAAGATGCAGGTAGTTGTACTATAAAGAATGCACACTCGCAAAAGCAAGTGCTTTGCAACATGGGGTCCATTGAAATGAATTACAATAATATGTCCATCCACTGTTTTTTTTTACCTGACACAATCCATGAAACTCATCTTACAAAAATGATTTGATTCCATAAATCAGGATTATAATCAAGGTATTTGCTAAACCAGTGTGTAACTTTATTCTTTAGCTGCATGAGGTTTCCAGTTGCTCCCTCTTTGAGGGGGAGAGGGGGCATTTCCTAAGTAAGTACATATGGGCAGGCATCTGGAGGCAAATTATGTGTTGGCAGCTGATGAGATGCATGCCCCCTGTGGGGTAGAGGACCACTTTTGTATCCTGCCATGGTCATAGAACAGTGCAAGCTCCTAGTTTGAAAGTTCACCAATACAGGCAGGGTGGACTGATCTGCAGCAGCTCCAGCAGAGCCGCTAAATGCCCCCTGTATTGTTCTCACAGACTTCGTGATTTCCAGAGAGATTTAGGCCACTGATACAGATTTCACTGAGGCTTCCAGGTTTTTGAGGACTGACTCTATGAATGGCAGACTTGCTATAAGTTGCTTAATGAATTTGCCTAAAAGACTGGCGAGTCTGTCCCACATTTTATCAATCATTACGTTCTCCCTCAAATTGGGACAAGAATCCCCCTTCCCCATTAATACCCCTGTCACGAAAGGAGGTCATATTTTTCCCACTTCTCTTTCTTTTGACCCCCAGATTGCTCAATTGATGGCTGAGATTATTAGGTGACCTTGAGGGGTAGATGAAACAGACTCTAACTGTGTCCTTCCATGTAGGGTCCACAGTTATATTATTGGCAAGGTCGAAATGCTTCCCTTGAGTAAGGCCCTTGCTTGAAAGTATACTCCCTACTAATACAATTTTGTTGTTCAACACACCCACCACCACACTATAAATATGCCTATTGTGCTGAGAGTAGAACTGCACTTAAGTGGAGACCATATATGACTTTTTGGTTTACACTTACACATCTTATCTAGAACCCCAGCATATCGCCAACACCAATTTATAAATGAAAGAGGGGGGCGGGTCTTGCCTCGATCAGGCACCAGTGGGTGCAGTTGGGCCTGCTCTTGGCCTGATCTTTACCTGGGTATAAGCCTGGGCTCATCCCTCACATGCCCGGTGTCGTGGTCAGTCCCAGTGCTCAAACAAGGCCTGTGATGGAGCCCCTCCTCCTAGGCACAGAAGTGGATTCTGGGAGTCAGAGTCCCCCTCTCATTAGCAGTGTCACCAACGCTGCGGTCAGTCCCAGCACTTAAATAACTTGTGTGCTGGAGCCACTCCACCTGGCCTAAAGGTGGATTCTGGGGGTTACAGTTTCCCTCTCACAACCAGTGTCAGGAACAACTGGGTCTTATTTACTAAGTCTGTGATTCTTCTCTAATGCTTGAGTCACCCCTTGTTCAGTTCAGCCTCTCATTTTCTTCAAAAATCTCATGACCCCTCATTCTGCTTTAATTCTCAAGGTCTGTTTGCTTTGTCTCACATCTTCAGTTTAAGCATCTCTTAAAGTTGTCAACTACTTTTCGAACAGTGCCACGATCCGCATCACCAAAAAAATAACAAAGCAGAGGGCAGCAGCAATTCCAAGAGCAAGGGGGGCCCAGTTCAGCAACAAAGGAGCGACAGTGGAGCCGTGGGAGCGAAAGACAAGAAGCAGAATTCACAGGACTGACTGGGGTCATGATGGC
Organism: Pleurodeles waltl; assembly: GCF_031143425.1. Lineage (NCBI taxonomy): Eukaryota > Metazoa > Chordata > Amphibia > Caudata > Salamandridae > Pleurodeles > Pleurodeles waltl. The sequence goes on from NC_090440.1 coordinate 1,768,009,663, forward strand.
ATTTGCAACAATGGTAAAACAACTGAACACCCGACCTGAAATGAGTCGGCTCTGGTTCCATTTCTCCTCGCTGCCACCACTGCTGTCTGCCTCCTCGCTGTATCCTCGCCATATCGTAAGTCATGTCTGCGTTAGCACGTTTAGACCCTTGCTGTAAGTAACCATCACATTATTTTGCACAAGTTACAAAAGCAATATATATCACTAATGTTGGGTTATCTCTATCTTATATAATAATCAAAATTATCACTTTGAAAGTTTAATGGACCAAGTGAGTAGTCAAGAATTCAATGCCATATACATTTTTTGTTCATAATCTTGGTTGGGAAATGGGCCCTAAATGATCAGACAATGAGGAGTGGAAAGGAATGGAAAGGATGTATGGTGGTACTTATCCTGCCATGACATGCTGTGCTGTCAAGACTCATGACATCGTCGAACCTTGTTTAACATGAAATCCTGTTGGGGTTCATGATAACCATCTATAGACTGTTTGCTCAATAAAACATTCTGTCATTTTACATGGCGTGTGAATAGTGTAGTTATGCCTGTATTCCTGTATACGTTACAAACAATCTTCTTTTACGACATGTAAAAGAGAGGCAAGAGAAAGTTTACAACAAATGCAGGGTGAATAAAGTGACAGATGGGAGAAAGTCAGTAGCGGAGCAAGGAAAATATAACAGAAAGCACAAGGAGGCAGGTTTGTGTGAAAACAGCCACTTAAATAGATGGAGAAAGTTAGAGAAAAAACAGAAGACTCTAACACATACTAGTTTAGAGGCAAATAATATTTAGCATTACCTACAAGTAACATCAGCAGGAATGGCAGGGGTGGAGGCAGCTTCAATCCTATGGGGCAAGTTGGGGTCGGTGTGGTGGACTGTCCTATAACAAGGAAAATGTAGTAGGTACTCTTAAAAAAGGATAATTTTAGAGTCAAACAAATCTAGTGCCTGACTAGGCAATCCTTTACTTCACTTCTGTTCAACCCTAAACACAAAACAGTAAATTGCTCCTCCATTTTGCTACATACAGTTTTGAAATGTTGACACTATGGTCAAAGTCAGTTTCCCCCTCTTGCCCGATTTAGCTCTCTTCGGTTATTACGTAAGGAGAAAAGATAAATAAGACCATGTAGTAGTCTCTGCAAAGGGACATTCGAGTATTTTACTGTGTAACAAATCCTATTCCTCCTTCCAAACTCCTCCCTAAATGTTTTCTTTCCGACACATTCTTTGCTTTCTGCCCCACTCACTTCACACATTCATGGGCAGAGTCAATCTCCCTTCATGTACTGCACCTCGTGGAGATGGAAACTGTATTAGCATCACCTAGTCACAGAGATTGCCAACATTTGTGATATCAGGCTATCCGGGTAACTAAGGTCCCTTAAAGCCCAATCACACACCTGGCTCACCCTGGAACACAATCTAGGTTGCACTGTATGATTCACCTGATGCCCACTCCACATCCCTCCTAATCCTTGTGTCCTATACCTTCCATATCAGGCTGGCAAAATGGCAACACCCTCCACTACTCCATGTAACACATGCATAGCTCACACCCCAAAATGTACAGAGAAACCATCCTCACTCCTTAGAATTAAAGACTGAACACAGGCAAGGTCTGATGCAAAAAGTTAATTCTTTCTGTAAGTGGCACACATCAGCATGGAAAACCCCTGAAATAAGCCTCACTACTGCGCAACTGAGGGCACATTTATGAAAATATGACACAAAGCAGAAAGATAACTTGCTGCTGCATGGCGTGACAAGCAGAAAACAGGAATGCATCATATCTACTAAGATATGACATATTGCTACTGCTCTCTCCCTGCCGAGCACCATTATAGGCGCGCTTTCGCCATGGTGCAAGGGTGCCTTTGTTATAGGCAAGATTGCTTTTGCACAGGAAGGCATATTTTCCTGCACAAAAACATTCCTTTGAGGCATATTCCTTTCTTTGTGTGCTGCACAATGCAGCACACACAGAAAGAGAACATAGTGAGAAGAAATAACCATATTTCTCTTTGTTACATCTCACTGGGTAAGGAGTAGATATCACTAATACCTAGGTTTACAAATCTGAGAACACACCAAAATCCATAGGTGGATGCTTGGGAATGTCCACTCTCTACCCATGGAACGCCTTTCCAATGTATCTATCCATCTATCTATCTATCTATCTATCTATCTATCTATCTATCTATCTATCTATCTATCTATCTATCTATCTATATATTCACTGAAAAAAACAAAGGTTACAGGGAAGTTATAGTTAGGAAATAGAATTTCAAAAACATAGAAATTCATTAAAAAAACAAAGGTTACAGGGATGTTATAGTTAGGGACACTTTTTAAACGTACGAAACCATAGAAATTCTCCAGTTACCTCAAGTAACTATAACTTATGCCCTAAGGTGACTATAACTTGAAATCTTGCCATGCACAATTTTTTCATAAAAATGTGACTGCAAATATTACATTGATATTATGATGTTATCAAGTGCCGTAATTTGTGGGGTAATTAGCAGCACATGGTGGGGACGCAAGATAGTTGCCTTAGGACGTGAGTTGAAATTACTGGTGAAAATTTTGTGAAGATGACTCAAGCAGCGCTGCGTGTTACGTTGTGATGCACCCAGCAATATACACATATATTATAAATGTATATATCAAGAATACCATTTACATTCGTTATACATAAAATAGTTTTCTAAATAATAAACTAAACAATCATATGAAAACTCTCAGGAACTCCTATCTCCAGGAAACCTAACTCTATAACTACAAAGTCTCTTGAGCCTCTTGCGGACCCAACTGTCCAATATATATCTGACTCTTAATTTCTCTAAAACTACTGAACTAATTTACACCAAATCACAGAAAGCACAATCTGTGGACCAAGATCTATCTTTCTGCCAAATTTGGTGTAATTCCGTTCAGCAGTTTTTGCAGTGTCTAAAAAAGTCTATGTAAAATTAATGTGTTTTGGGACCCCTCTTTTATCCCAGCGTCCGTTTCATAGATCACCCTGAAAGTTTCCATGCACACACTAGTCACACAAAATTTATTGCACTACATATTCAGACTTTGTTTGAGGGGTTGTCATTTGGGTCTGACCTGGAGTCCCACTCAGCAGCACAATCATGGAATTAGAACCAGAAGGGCGTTATGTTTCAACTGAGGAGCATCTGGTTGGCAAACCTGTCTTGTTAGGGAGTGTCTATGCCCCACAACTGGACAGGTCACACCCCCTTACCAACCTTCCATGTTGTAACAACCACCACCCACCTCTCCCAATGGCTTGCACATTGATCTCTGCTAGATAGCTGGTGCACACTCCATCCACATACTAGGGAATATTCCTACTACTCATCCCCACAAAATGAACATGAGACTACACCTCATCCTCTGCTACCCAGCCACCTGGTTACAGACTATTGTGGCTGAAAATTTAGAAGAGATATTAGAGGTCGCAGCTCATATTGAACCTGAGAACCAACATTCGCGAGCAACAGCCTTGGAAAAAAATGCCCTGCCTGGATTTTAGGGCAAAGCAGGCCAAAATACATGCAGAAAGAAATATGTCGGTCTGCCTTTTAGCATGGCTCTTGCAAAGTGCCACTCCTGCCTCAACTGTTAGTATGATTAACAGTAGACAATCATAAGACATTCACCACACATCACCAAGTCTTATACAACCCTCTGCTTGCATACCTGATCCAATCTATCTGCAAGTTCCTCAGTAAAATTACATTACCTATCATTGAGCCCCTAGTTAGAGAGAAACTCAATATGCCCATTACAATACAAGAAGTATGGGGAGCCATAAGAGGGGGGTCCACCTGCACGATCCCAGAACTAGACACATTTCCTACAGAATTTTATAAAGCATATGGTCATCTACTAGCTTCTGAACTCCTTGAGCTGTACCGGGCTGCGCTTGTGGAAGGCCAACTTCCACAGTCACTCTGAGAGTTCCTCCTTGCTTCTCTTCCCAAACCTGATAAGGACCCTTTAGAATTAATCTCATACCGTCTGTTATTTATGCTTGGCTCAGACTATAAGATACTGAACAAAATTATAACAGACTGAATTCTTGAGGATATGCCCGTGCTGGTCCAGCCGGGCCAGAACGGCGTCATCCCAGGTAGATCCACCACACTCAATATCCACTGGTTATGTACAGTGATGGAGCTCTCTCCCTCCGATGGCCTTACGCTGCCTGCATGGTGCTAGACATACAGAAAGTGTTTGATACAGTGGAGTGGGGGCATATGTTTTCAACCATAATCTCTTTGGGCAGTACCAGACACCTGCAAAAATGTATGCACCTTATGTACACAGAGCCGATGGCCCTGGAGAAGATTGGGCAATGCTCCTCCCCCTGGTTCCAGCAAGCAGAGGGACGTGGCAGGGTTGTCCTCACTCTCCTTTCTCTTTGCATTGTCTATGGAGCCTCTGGCACATAGACTTCTACAGTTGGCTGGGACAAGGGGCATTCCACTAAATGGAGAAGTGCATACAGTTTTGCTATATGTGGATGGTGTAGTAATCTAAAATTCACAACATTAGGTACAGCATATCAGATATCATGGCTATCTGTGAGGAATTTCGAGCAGCCTCGGGTCTGGGAGTAAACTGTGCCAAATCCTGGCTGTTCCTCCTACACACTGACTGCCCACTTCAGCATTTATTAGTGGACACACACTCTTTGCTTTAAGAGCCCTGCGCATTCTTAGGCATACATATATAAAAGACTCAAGTTCTTATAGACGGAAATCTCACCAAAAGCATTGCTTCCCTCAGCCTCCAAATGGCCTTTTAGAGTATGCTTCCAGTCAAGGTCCAGGAAGAGTCTCTCTATCAAAAATGGTGATGGTCCCCCACTTGCTATATTACTTTCACAATCTAATGGAGCATTTTCCATATGCTTCATATCACACTAGGTAGCTTCATTTGGAAAAAAGTAGACGCTGAGTTGCATTGTGCAAACAACAACTACCAGTAGAAAAATACACCAATTGGAGGAACTGGGACTGCCTTCTCCTGACCGTGCACGCCAGATGGTACAAGAGACATTCCTCTCTCGGGCGAGACCCCCTCATGAATCTAATATTTTATTGCCCATAGCTCATGAAAGCTACCAGCGGAGTGTGCGAATCATGCCATCTATCCCACCGAATTCTCCTGAAATTTGACTCAGCTCCATTGGCCCCTTCTGTAGCATATTAGGAAGGCAGGGCATACTGCTGTGGTAGGCGACCAGAGTGGGCACTCTCAAAGGCTCATTCCACAATGGTGCTCTCATGCCCTTTCAACAGCTGCAAACAGGCTGGAACATACTGACAGGACACTACTTGGCGCATGGAGGGCTATTGGCTGACTTAACACAGTTATGGGCCATCATAGACACAGAACCGGAGCAACACCCACGAGTGCATATGCTACATTCTATAGGCAACAGTCGCTGATTAATCATCTGGTGTACCTGTGACCTAGCACATACCATGCACAAACCCTTATCACTGACCCACAGGTGTTGGGAATGAGACATAGGCAGGGAATTCACCACAAAAGAACACTTATATATCCTAGAAAAGTGTCACGAAGTTCCAGTACCTACAACACAGCATTTTACATAGGGCTTATCTCACACCAGAATACCTTCACAAAATGTTTGGCTCTACTTCTGATTGCCCTAGGTGCCATGGACCAGCTGCCGATATGGCATGCATGCTTTGGACTTCCCAGCGTGGTGACACTCTGGGATGATATCGCCAGTGCAATAACAATAACAAAGAAAACGGGCCATACCAGTGTGTGCACTATGGAGGGTTCACTGCTGGGTCTCTTTAAAAATACAAAAGGTGCAAAAACAATGAACCTCTAGCAATACAGATACTTTGCAGAACCATTGACATGCACTGGAAGGCCCAAATACTACCATGACTAAAATACTGATGTGCAGCGGTGCTAAAATGGGGAAAAGCTGAAGCTGTATCGCTTAGACGTGAGGAGGTTTGCTGTCTGTGCAGGGTCCCCATATCTTTGGATTGCTAGACACTGCTCCATGATTTGCAAACATTTAAGGAAGATTTCCCAGACTAATTGATAACTGTACTAACTGATTCTCTTCTTCTACACAGTCATACAGTCCCTCAACTTCTGTTCTCCTCCTAAGCAAGTTATGTCTCAGGCAGAAGGATTCAGCAATTTAGACTGCATCAATATGTAAGCATTTGGAATTAAAGCACAGCAATACAAGCATTTGAATCACGGCTAGGGGAGATGATAAAATAGTTGATGTATTTCCTATCTTTTTCTTGTGCAAGACAATTAAATTGTTCCGACTTCTTAGTTCTTAACAGTTTGCATGCTCTTAAAATGAACCAATGACTCCTGCAACATATATTATGCTTACTCATTTATATGATCCGTGTGATGGGACTGTAGTTACTATAACATAAGTATGGATCTGAATGTACTTGATGTCTACATTTGAGATAATCAATAAAATTATTTAAAAACAAAACACAGTATCATCTTTTTGAAAAGTTTAGTGGTGATTGATTAAACAAGTTATTAGCGTTACAAAAACGCTTTTCCTATGTAACAGCTTACCTAACTATAACTACCCAGTGATGTCATTACCCATTACAAATTCAATAAAGTGATGATAGGTAGGTAACAACAATAAAACCTACTGCTTACCTATATCTGGGCCCAAACCCAGAAAGAAGCAAAAGTTTGCTGAAAACGACATGTCTGCCCTTTACATTTTGTAAAGCGGGCTATTACTCAATCATCAGTATGGACCATGGTATACTGCAAAGTTGCAGCGTTATACCACAGTATACCATGGCACAATAGATAAATTAGTATTTTCAGGCTTATAACTTTAAAACTACTTAAACTATTTACATCTACTACCAGACAAATACCATTTATAACCTACAATCTATAGTCCTGCCACATTACATCTACATTTGTTCATCCACTTTCACTCTGTTTGTTTAAACTATGACACTCCTCTAGGACAGTCCATTCCATGCAGTGTATTGTGTAAAATCTTATTAAGAGAAGACTGTACAAATTTTAGCCATCTTATGTGCCTAGTGCTTGGTCTATCTAGCATTTTTGTGTGAAAAATGTTTGTTTGCCCTCACTCAGTTTGATATTCTGCTAGAAGATCTGTCGGCTATGACGTTGCAAGCGCTAAAAGCACATAAAGCTTCTTTGCACCTAGTATTAGTATGACCTTAGATAGTGAAGACTGTGTGCAGAAGGGAAAATATAATGTGATTTTCTCTCCTTGTGTTATAAACAATTCTCAACCATATTTAATATGAAATATAGACCATGGGAATGCTGATTTTTTATATGAATTAGAATGAAAATATTGCCATTAAGAGTAGTCAGTGGGGCTTGGCAGAAGGTAAAGATGAATGATGGGCTCTGTGACCTATGTGATAACGGGTTCCAAATTTTTAACCAAGTGGACTTTATTAATTCAGCATTGCATGACCTGCAATGTCCATTTTTGAAACCTCTTTTCATCAGACATCACATTCTTTCTGTGGTGAGGGCTTGTGTGTGCATTTTTTTTTTTAAACAATCTTAAAATTGTATTGAGAAGGATACATTATTGTTTGTTTATGTGTTTTGTATATATGGATGTCATTGCAGTTCCAAATGTATTAAATAAATTGAAATGTAAAAACATGAATTATTATTTATTTATAATTAATTTTTTATATTTCAAAATGTGACTGTTATTTTATCAATTAAATGTTTTAGTTATTTTAACTAATTGTTAATTGGCTGAACAATAGAATTACTTACAAAATTGTATTCATTCTGTACTTATTGTTTTAGTTTATTTAATGATTAATTTACTAGTAATACTTTTTCATTCTAATGTTATATATTTATTTTTCCCAATTTTATATGCTTTTCAGTGATTTCAGTGTTTTTTTTGGAAGGGGTGTATTTGCATTCTAAAGATTTTTTATATATTGTTAACTTTATTTACATGTTATATACATTTTTGATTTTTAAAATGTATTTATATTTGTTTTAAAGTTAATGGATACATTTATTCTTAAATGTGTTTTCACTATTTTGGCTATATATTAAACACTACTGGTACTCAGATTCATTCTAATGACATATATTTATTTTTTCCTAATTTTAAATGTTTTTCAGTGATTTCAGTGTTTGTATTTTTTTGGAAGAGGTGTCTTTGCATTCTAATGATATTTTTATATTTTAACGTTATTTACATGTTATATACATTTTTGATTTTTTAAATGTATTTTTATTTGTTTTAAAGTTAATGGATATATTTATTCTTAAAAGTGTTTTCACTATTTTGGCTCTATATTAAATACTTTCCCTACTGGTTCTCAGATTGGAGTGAGATTCGTAAATCGAACCCCTCCAAACTCCAACACTTCCTGTATTGATGCTTAGGTTGGAATGAAAATAGTAAATCTGACCCCTCCAAAGTACAACACTTTACTTACTTTTGTTTACACTAGCATGAGAACAGTAACTACGACCATTCCAAAGTCCAAAACTTTCCGTATTGATGCATAGTCTGGAGCAAGAATAGTAAATCCAACCCTTCCAAAGTATAACCTTTCCCTGGATTTTGCTAATGCTGAAGTGGGAGCAGTAAATATGATCTCCCCGAAGTTTCACATTTTCCCTGCTTTCATGTATGTTGGAGAATGAATGGTGAGTTTGAACCTCTAAAGTCCTCTAAAGTCAAACACTTTTCATGTTGTTGCTCAGATTAGCGTGGGCACAGTAAATCTGACAACTCCATAGTCTTTACTTTTGTTGTAGTGGGAATAATAAAACTCACCCCTCCAAAATTCAATGCTTCCTTACTGTTTCACAGACTGGAATGGGAATAGTAAATGTTACACCTCCAATGTCCAACACTTTCCCTAATGTTGCTCAGATTTGAGGGGGAATAGCAAATCTAATCCCAGTAAAAGCAATATGACCTTGCATAGTCTAACACTTTCCCTGCTGGTTCTCAGATTGGAGTGAGAATCTGACCCCTTCAAAGTCAAGCACATTCCCTACTGTGACTTAGATGAAAGTGATAATAGTAAATCCAACCTCTTCAAAGGACATTAGTTTTCTGACATTTGCTTACGTTGCAATGGAAATAGTAAAGCCGATCCCCCTCAAAGTACAACACTGACCTTACTTCCACTCACACTGGAGTGAGAAAAGTAACTCTAACCCTGGCAACCCACAACATTTTACCTGCCTTTGTTAAGGTTTGAGTGGGAATAGTAAATCTGGCCTCCTCTAAACTCTAACACTTTTCCTACTTTTGCTTAATTTGGAAAGGGAATAGTAAATCTAACACCTCTAAATTCCAACACATTTCTCCGCATGCTGAGATTGGAATGGGAATAGTAAATCTGATCCCTCCAAAGTAAAACACTTTCACTACTTTTCCATACATGGACATGGGAATAGTAATGTTGACCCTCTTCAAAGTCCAACACTCTCTCTACTGTTGCTCAGATTGGAGTCTGAGTCATAATTCTGACTGCTCAAAAGTCCACTACTTTTCCTACTTTTTCAGACATTGGAATGGGAATGGTAAATTTGATTTCTCCAAAGCTCAATACTTTCCCTATTTTTGCTAATTTTGGAGTACAGAAGTAACTTTAACCCCTTCAAAGTCCAACTATTGCTTTCACTGGAGTGGGAACAGTGCAGCACTTTTTTAATGTTGCTTTTTTAGAGTGGAAATACTAAGGGCCTGATTTATAAAAAGTGGCGCTGCACTTGGTGCAGCACTACTTTTCTTGCACCGCTTAATGCCCCCCCATGGCCACCAGGTGTGTGCTGTATCTAACAAACGCCACAGCATGGCGGTAGTTAGGGCAAGTAGCATCAAAACTGGTGACGCTAGTTAGGAGCTTAGCAGGACTAGCATAAAAAATGATGACGCTGATCCTGCGAAGCTCATTGAGGCCCACTGTAATCAATGGTGTACCTCCTTTTAACGTCTGTTTTAAGCAGCCGTTGAAAGTGCAGAAAACTGCTAACTGGGGAACACCCCCTTAGCATTAGCGTAAAAAAAAAAAGGCTAACGTGGCACAAGGAGGTGCTAGGGGCTCTTAAATCTGCCTCTTCCATAGTGCAACACTTTGGACCTGTCAGCCTTAGTGTGGGTTGCCCCAAAATCTTTTGCCGTCTCCCCTTCTATTTTCTGAAATTTGCTGTTGTTGGCCTCAGGACTCTGTGCACTTTACGACTGTTAACCACTTCTAAAGTGCTAGTTCTTACTCCTTTAAACATGGTAAAATTGGCATACACCCAAGTGACACATTTAACTGACTTATAAGTCCCCAGTAAAGTGGTACTACATGTAGCCAGTACCTGTAAATTAAATGCTATTAGTGGGTCTACAGCACTTATTGTGCCACCCATTCAAAGAGTCCTTTAAAACATGCCACATGCCTGCCATTGCAGCTCATATGCAGTTTTAAACTGCCAGTTTGACCTGGCAAAATAACTATATGCCAAGTCTAAACATTCCTTTTAAAAACATATATGTCAACTCTAAGGTAGCCCTTCAATGTCAATTGGTAAGGGTGCAGTATATTTGAAAAGTTGGACATGTACTTTTATGTTTTACATGTCCTGGTAGTGAAAAACTCTTAAATGTGTACTACAAAGCCTACCTGTCCTACATCATAACTTTGGCTTACCTAATACATTTAATAAGTGCTAACCTTTGATTAGGAACAGGTAGAAACCTCATGCTTGGTCTCAAATGAATTGTAATTGTAAATCCTCTTTAAAGGTAAAGTCAGATTTTAAGTCACAATTCTGAAAATACCACCTTTCTAAAGCTTTTTTTTCTAACCATTTGCTGCCAGCAGCCTGTGTTCTGGACCACATGACCGTGATGAAAGTGGCAGTGGGCCTTTGTGTATTGGTCCCAGAATTTAAAACAAATGAGGACTAGGCGCTGGCAGGGTGTGCCCTGGATGAGAAGGATGTATCTTTTTCCTACCCTGCTTATATTTAAAAAAGCCACCTCCAGCACACTCACAAAGAACTTGACACAAGGCTTTTTTGACCCTAGACCTCTTGGAGACTGGACAGGGAGAGGAAGGACATTTTGGTAACCAGATGTAGGAAGGCCTAGATGTTTCTCCCACTTCAAAGGCTGGCACCAGGTATAAATACTGGACTCTCAGACCAATTATTCCAATCACCCCTGGATTGACAGAGAACTCCCTAGAAAAAGTGCCTTGTACTTCTGAGGAATGCTGTGGTGCTTGAGGCCTGATCTATACTTCAGAGGACTGCCCTACTGCTACCAGAGGACTGTCCTACTGCTTGAAGCCTGCCATGCACCCTCAGAGGACTGCCTTGCTGCTTGAGGCCTGCCTTGCTGCTTAATCCCAGAACTACAAGAGTGACTTAAAGGGCTAGTTGGCGATCTTCCTGTTCTGAGCTAGACGGGCACAACAAGCTCCAACTAGGTCTTGCCTGAAGTGACTACTGCCCTCCAGGTGGTGCCCCAACAGCCCTGGACCCTGGGAAGTGGTGATAAAGGTCCCCAAACAGCTAAAAACTGAAACATGGGATTTAGAAAATATTCCACCAAAAAGTGGGCTGAGAACTGAGAAGAGACTGGAACCTTGCTGCACGGTTATTCGCCCAATGTGCATAGGGCGTTGCTTGACATTACGGTAGCTCCTGCAATGTTCAAATCCTGTTCCTATACTTTCAGAAGGGGTACTAGGTCTCATGGAGCCCTTGTCAGCTACAGACTGCAGCTTCATCCACTGAAGATTATCGACTGCCAATAAAGTGCCAAAATCCAAATGTAGAAATCTTTACTGGGTCTCATTCTAAGCAAACTGTTTACCTGCTGCCCTTTCACACTTAACCCATTCTCATCTAGGAGCACCCGGCTTCCCCCTCACTATTTTACTTTCCCACTCCCAGAGAACATAGGGAGAAAAGAAGGAAGTCAGACTGGGCGCAGAGATTTGCATAATGCTTTTATCTCTTAAAAAGGTGTGGCTTTGAACTGAAAAATGACAAGCTTGGCATCAATAGTATTCCTGCCCATGATTATGAGTGAAAGGGTGGCAGTTAAGCAGTTTGCTTAAAAGAAGAATTGTAACTCTTTGTTTACCTCAGTTAAAATCACAGGAACCTTTGCCAAAGGAGCTCTGCTGCAAGAAGACGGGAGAGCAGCATGCTCAAGACAGCGTTTTCCAAGTAATTCAGTTATTTTATTATCAGTCACGTTTGCACATTCTGTGAATAAATAGGTAGTGCTGATTAATTACACCAGCAGAGAGGAGTGTAGGAATTTATTAGTAATACCGAGTTACAAGAGTAATGCAGAATTAGTAAATTCCTCTAATCCCACTGGTGGAATTAAAAATTCCACCCACCCCAGCAAGTGCTGTACACATGGCTTCCTTGAGGGAGTCAAAGGCTTTCTAACAGGCCTCTGAAAAGCTCAACTACTTTGGCTGCTTCGTGGAAGCAGGGGGCAACAATGGCACATCACCCTTAACAAACCTCCTTTAGCATCCAGTGAGATCCAAGAAAGCCCTGACCTCAATCTGTGTTTTGTGCCTCCCTCTCAATAGCACTCTACCTCGGTTCCCAGAGAAGTAACCTCCTACTAATAAAGGCTAAAGGTTGGTCTAGGCCCTCCTTATTTAACTGTACTGGGACAGCCCCTATGCCATGCTATGAAGCACCTGTCTGCACAATGAACTCCTTGGAGAAGTCAGGAGTCTTGAGTACAGGTGCTGTGCACATGGCAACCTTGATGTAGTCAACATCTTTCTGACAGACCTCTGTTTAGATTACTTTCTTAGGCTGCTTCTTAGAAGTCAGTTCAGTTAAGGGGCAACAATTGTACTATAGCCCTTAAAAATGTCTGCAATATCTGGTGAGACCCAGGGAGTCCTTTTTAAAACATATAAACCACCCTTAAGGTAGACCCTAGACAGCCCCAAGAGCATGTACGTTTAGATTGTACATGTACTGGTAGTGAAAAACTCTTACTTTTGTTTTTCCCTACTGTCAAGCCCATCTCTCCCATTGGATAATATTGCATTTTATAAGTGTAATTTCCAAGTGGAAAGAGGTGACCCCCTTCATGTTTGGTGTCTTTATGTCGTGGGCCGAGCTGTGAACAGGTCTATTCAGGGCCTTAGTCATGCCTTATTACTCCCTTATGAATTATATCGGAGATGTTGTTATTTTCTTTTCATCACAGTACCAGTTTGAATCATGTTACTCCTTTGAAATCTTGTGTAAGTTCGCAACTCAGTTATTACTATAATGGCAATGTTTAAAGCAGACCTAGACCAATGCTTGTTGTTGACATAACTTCTGAACACCTAGGTCTCACCCAGGTAATCCAGGAAGCACGTGTCAACTGTCTACCACCACATGGGCCTCACCCAGGTAATCCAGGAAGCACATGCCAACTTTCGACAACTGCTGGTTCTTTAATTGATTCTCCTAATGGACAGTTGAGTAATACGTGCAATCACAATAATGACTAACGAGTTCCTCTGTTTTCCCCATGTGTTTCCTTGCACCTGGTTTGGGCTGGATATAAAAGCTAGCATTTTGGACTAAATCCTGCTTAGCTAAGTTTAAATTGGAAGTAACACTTACCTGTCTCCAGTCTTAGGCAGCTTTCCCTTCACAGTGGAAGTCCTCTCTTCGCAGGACATCCATACCTTCACAGCAACAGACCTTTCCTCACACTGACGTGCTTCATGAGTTCATACCTAGTGTTTCTGACCTTCTCCGCAATCAACACAGTACCTGTAAAAGGTGGGCAGCTTGCAATTCAACTCTTGCATCGCACTTTCTTGCGGTGGCAAAAAGACACAGTCATGCCAAATAAGTTAACACAAGTTTTTCTGTTTAATTTGGCATTTAGATCAGTGCTGATTAATCAAACTTATCTAAAGCCAGCAATAATATTTGGATCAATTCCGTGTCTGAAACAACATTAGAGAAAAGTTGTATTTCTTGTAATAGCTGCGCCTTCCTGAATCTTGGGCTCATAGTTGTCTTTCAATTTCAATCTGTTTTTTCTTGACCAGAATGTGATGTTGATGTTCTAGACACTTTTGGGACAATTGAGAAGTATAATCTGATTGTCATTGCATATTTGCATATTGACCATGAACTCTTGAGACTCTTGAACGACTGAAGAATTTGAAGTAGCATTGTTGTTATTTACCCAGTTATTTTCTCTTAGTGGAAATCCTTATACATGATAATTACAGTTCATGATAAGTCCTTGATGATTTTTGAATCACACTGGAGAATGTTTCTAGTGTGAATTACTGGTATGTTGATGCCAAAGATCTGTTAGGCTTTACCTGTTTTAAAGTGTGGTCTTAGTACAAGGAAATGCGAGTCCAGATCCTTGTATCTGAATAATCCTGATTGCCGGTATCCTGAATCCAGAACCAGAATCCAGATTGAGTCCAGCAGTGCCAGGAGTAGAGAAATCTTAATAAGCAGAAGTCCTGGTATTTCCCTCTCTCTCATCCCAACCCCCTAGGGTTGCAGTGTGCCATTCATTGCTTCCCTGCGAGTTCTCATCTGGATTCAGGGATTATTGTTGCCCCATCAAAACTATCTGGAGTTCAGGTGAGTGGCTATCAACACTGGATTCACAATTTAAAATCCTAACTTGTGGTGAAGTCAGATTTTATGTTGCAATTCTAAAAATGCCACTTTCAGAAAGTTGCAATTTTCTTACACCACCATTTTAGTGCACATCTGGAACTGTGGATACTCTGCCAGGAAAAAGGACTACAGTGTAACTGAAGGGACTGCCACTCTGCTGGACTGCCACTCTGAAGGAGCTGTTGCCTTGCTGTGCTGACCTGGTGCCTGCCCTCTTGCCTGGAGAGGAAGAACTAGACCTGGAACCCATCTTGAATACAGTAACTCAGAGTGACTCAAAGGGTAGTCTGCTGGCCTCCTGATCTGAGTCACAGGTACATAACAGGTTCCCCTCAGCTCCTGGACCTCTCCTCAATGAGTTCCTGACACCCAAGGTGCACCTGTCAGGTCCTGGGCCCTTAGAAGTGGCTTTAAAGCTTAGGTTTGGGCTCTTCGCAAATGCGAAAGGACCCGTTCACTCCAAGACCTCGTTGCTCAGAAATCCAGCGCAAGCAGCTGTACGGTTGTCTCTTCACATAGCAAGCATCACTGCGCGTGTGGATCACCACAGTGCGGCATCAGTCCATCCATCTGTGATGTCCAGCCTGCTCCTCACATCCCTTCAACCATCACCAGCAATTGTGTGCCCCGTAAAGAGGCTATTGGCACAATTCTTGAGAAGGTAAAACTTCAGTGTGACTCATCTGGGACTGTATCTGGCCTGCGCTCCATTATGGTCGGCTTGAACTTTTGACTTTGGATTCTGGTCATTTCGGTCTTGTTTCATTTAATACATTTCGCTCTATTTTCTAACTTGATGTGGAATCTATTTGTGTGGTGTTTTCACTATTTTTCTATTTGAAGTGTTGCACAAATACTTTACACACTGCCACTAGTTAAGCCTGACTGCTGTGTATCAAGCTACCAGAGGGTAACCACAGTTTAATTTAGGGTTTGCCTGCCACCCTGAATAGAGTTGTGGTTGCTGCTTGACCAGGGCTCATACCTCAGTCAACCAGTAACCTCATTTTCTAGGCCAAAGGGCATCACCCACAACAGGTAGTCAACCTCTAGGGTCAAGAATGAAGACCTCTTTTTTGCCCCTCAATCAGACTAATCTGCCAATACCCTGATGTGAAATCAAAGGTACTAAGGAACTTGGCAGCGTCCAACATGTCTATGACCTTATTAGTTCAGGAAGTGGGATGAGCATCAGTGTTGGTGACCAAATGTAACACTCAGTAGTCCGTGCAGAGCCTAAGTTCTGGGGTGGTGCACAGTGGGGCAGCCTTGGGCTCCAGCACAACTGGCTTGAATCAGGGACCTTTGGAGGGCTCAATCACCTGTAATCCCAACATCTTGGAGACTTCCGCCTTGTTACTGGACCTCACCCTATCTGACAGCCTGTAAAGTCTGGTCTTTACCGGCATACTGTCTCCAGTATCAATGTTGCAGGTACACAGGTTTCTGAGCTCAGGGGTGAGGGAGAACGAGGAAGAAAACTGGCCCAGTAACTGGTGACCATCACTTTGCTGTTCTTGAGTCAGAGAAGGGGAGAGGTTAACATCCTCAGCTGACCCAGTGTGCTCCTTGGTAGTCAGGAAGAGGTTCACTCTCCTCGTCCACTCTCTCTGTCACCAGGAGTATGGTAACTTCAGACCTCTCAACGTGCGGCTTGGAACAGCTAATTTGGAGCACCCTTCAGGGGTTTCTAGGAGCCTTGATGTCCATCAGGAATGTGGCCTCCCTTTTCCACTTGTTCACATCATATGGGCCTGTCCAACAATCTTGGAGAGCTCTGGGCTCCACTGGTTCCATAACCCAAACTGTCAGGCCAGTATGAAACTCCACCAGAGTGGCCTTGTAATCATACTAGATTTGCATTACTTCTTGACTAACCTCAATATTGAAATTGGCCTTTTCCCAGAAGTGTTGTATCTGGTTACAGAAAGCCAACATGTAGCTGACTATATCCTGACGTGTTTTCCTGGGTGTTTGTTCACTTCCCTCGCTCAAAAAGCTAAAAGGTCCCCTGACATGGTGACCATAAAGGAAATCAAATAGGATAAACTCAGGCCCCTGCTGTGGTACCTCCCTGTAGGCAGATAGTATGCATGGTAAGAGGGCGTCCCATTTCTGCCTTATTGGCTAATACAGGCATATTAGCATGCCCTTAAGGATCTTGTTGAATTTCTCAGCAAGCCCATTTGTTTGAGAGTGGTTGTGGAGAATGGGGAACCCTAAGCAGGTAAAAATCCTCATCAGGCCCTAGCCACCACAGGTGCAGTCACCAGCCTCAGAGGATAGTCCCTGGGTACCATGTGGTGTGGTCCACCAAAACCAGGATAAACTGGTTGCCTAAGGCTGTCTTCAGGTCCAAGAGACCAAAAATGTTGATGTCCACCCTTTCAAAGGGAGTGCCAAAGACATGCAAGGGTGGCCGGGGAGCCTTTAGCTTTTTCCCTGCTTTCATACTGACCTTGCAGGTGAGACAAGACCTACAGAATTTATCTGAGGCTTCATTAGGGGCCAAGAGACGTGGGGGACATGCCTAGCAAAGGTCTTATCCTGTTTTGTATGTCCTTCCAGGTGTACATCATAAGTTTACACCAGTAGGGAGGTCCTGTAACACAGCGGACCAAGGAGCACACAGGCTGCCCCTGGTCCAGGAACCTTAGGCTCACTGTAAAGGAAGGAGTTCTCCCAATAGATAAGGTTCCGAAGCATCATCTCTTGCCTGGGCCTCAGCTTGCTGTCTCAAGCTATCTGTAGTTGGGCACTCTTTCAGAGACTTGCAAAATTGCTCTGTGATGAGTCCACCCTCAACTTGCCATCCAACAAGCTAAGGTAGGTTTCCTAGGGCAGCAATGATCTCCTCTTTAGGATCAGGGGCAGCTTCCTCAGATTCTCCATCAACCTCGACCATGGAAACTTCAGAGGCTGGTTTCCTGGAGTAACAAAAAACTCTGTGAAATTCTGCAGAATTCCGATCACCTGCAGAATCACTATAAGAAAGAAAAAGAAGATAATGCATAACGGCCCGGGCAGATAAGATGGAGTGCTAGGCTGCACCAGCATTCCAATAGCAGTTTTTTGAAGTTCCAAGTTAAACTGCTGCAATAAGATTGAATAAAAAAACACACATCTCATAATTGTTTCCCACTATCATTCTGTAGATAACTTTGTGTTGGAAATGGCCATTTCTGCAGGGTTATCTCCAAATGTTTTGCCTTCTTCCACCTATTTTTCTAACCCTCTTTTTAGGACTCTGGGCACTTTACCACTGCTAATCAGTGCTAAAGTGTATGTGCTGTGCTCTCTCCCCTAAAATATTTTATGATTGGCCTACATCTGTTTGGCATACTTGATTTACCAGTGGGTCCCTTGTAAAGTTGTATACCATATACACAGGGCCTGTAAATTAAATGCTACTAGTGGGCCTGCAGCACAGATTGCGTCATCCACAGAAGTAGCCTTTCAAACCTGTCCCAGGCCTGCCACTGCCCTACCTGTGTGCACAGTTTATTGATACCTTGACTTGGTATTTCAAACTACTTGCCAAGGCCTAACCTACCCTTTTAGTACACCTACGCCACCCTTAAACTAGGCCCTAGGGAACCCTATGGTTATAGTGATGCGTATATAAAAGGTAAAACATGTTATCTTGTGTTTTGCATGTCCTAGCAGTAACAAACAGCCTATTTTGTTTTTCACTGATGTAAGGATTGCTCCTCTCATAGGCTAGCACTGGGGATTTCCTTACATATTCTTAAATGGTAATTTCTGATCTGAAAGGTGTAGTGTTGCCATATTTGGTATGTTTGGAATGGTAGTGAGAAATCCTGCTCACTAGTGCAAGTGCATTACTATTTTAGAAATGCCACTTTTAGAGAGTGGGCATTTCTCTGTGCTTACAACTCTATTTTTTTTGCAGACTGAATTCAATCCACTTCTAGGGAAGAGTGACAGTTACAGTTTGTGCATATTTTCCAGACAGC
Organism: Pleurodeles waltl; assembly: GCF_031143425.1. NCBI lineage: Eukaryota > Metazoa > Chordata > Amphibia > Caudata > Salamandridae > Pleurodeles > Pleurodeles waltl. Next base: position 1,768,028,381 of record NC_090440.1, read on the forward strand.
CATGACACAGAAAGGGCTGGGTGTGACAGGAGAGACATCTGCATCCATCTGCATATGATAGTCTTCCTGGGATGGGATGGGAGAGGAACAGGACGTTCACACCTTGCATGTCACTAGGTTGTATCCTGCCCTCACACAAAGTGTGATTTACCCCCTACTGATGTCTGTAGTCAGGGATGTGTTGAAAGAGGTCTGTGTTACACTTGGAAGGGTTCCTTTGAAGTCACCCCTTCATCAAAGACATTTTGAGTATACGTACAGGGTTTCTGACCCCATATTTTTAGAGCACTTTTGGAACTGGGCCTGAACCCCTGTCAGGACTGCTGTGCTGCGCAAAGGACTGATCTGGACTACTCTTCTGCTGTTGCCCTGCTGACTACTATTGGTGGGTGCCCTAAAGAACGCACTGGATTGCTTTTCTGCTTGTTGTCCTGTTGCCAGTTGCTCTATGATTTGGTTCTGCCAAGTCACTGTGGTACTACCTGGAGAAAGCGCCATTAGGACAACTGGTTCTGTGTGCTGATCTGCCTGCCTACTGCTGCTGGGATCCTGCCCAAGTGTTCTCCAAGAAACCCAGCACATCGGAGGCACTTCATTTTCTACTTTCTAGCCCCTGTGCATGAAGAGCACTTTGTTCTTCCCTTCCTGACAAACTGCGCTGGGGGAGCACTTCACTCTCACCATGGCTTGACAAAGCCTAGCAACGTGTGGTGAGTGCTCTGGTTCCTCCTAGTGCATGAGGAGTGCTTCTTGACTTGTTTCCTGGCTTTCATATAGCATGTGGTGTGGATTGCACTCTGTTCCCCTAAGGTTGCCAGGGTGTTTTATAAATGACTGTCCTTATGGTCATGGCCAGCGTGTGGTGAGTGGGTTCTCCTGTTTTTAGCAGAAGCAGCAGTGGACGAGCCCCTGAGTACCCTTGATCATGACATGCAGCACCTGTGACTGGTGTGTTCCCTTTCCTGACTCACACTGCAGTGAGCCCTGAGCCGCCTGTCCAAGGCAGCCTCATTGCCTAGGCAACCGGCAAGTCCTGATGGAGCCAACCATGTCTCTTCCTCGCCTACCCTCATGGAGTAGAGCCTACTACGGTGATTGCTGCATCAATTGTTCACTGGTACAAGGCTTCCTGACCCCCAGTGATGGTGTGAAGCCACCAGGATTGGGTGGAGGTGCTGGGGCAGCACTGCTTGGATGGGTGGTTGACGGCACTCTGTGAGGGTCATAGAGTAGCTGGGAAACACTCTTGTCTTCTGGTGGGGTGGACCAGGAGGGCAGCAACAAATCTGTGATCACGCCAACGGAGGACCCCTTTTACCTTGTACCCACTGTCTGAGTTAGGGTGATCAGGATGATTCCCTTCTGAGCACAAGGATCCTCACAGGTTACCTCCGAGCCTTCCATAGAAGAGAAGGTACATTCGCTGCATGTCACAAAGGATGATTACCATATAACCCATGAGAGGAGGGCCTGTATGCTGTGGCCACATGCTAGGACCCTTACGGGATTACCATAATGTGCCTACTAAGGGGGAATGTGTCTCCTGATTGCTAGTGTTGTGGGGAGCTACTGCATGTAGAGGCTAACTAGGAGAGTATCCCTGCAGGCGTTTGGTAATTCACATGATTTACTGTTACATTTTCATCCTGTGATGTTATAGTCATGTTTTCCTGGTATATGATCAGGATAATGAGTGTTATATTACCTTATGCCATGATGGTATGACAGAGGTCATTGTGCTTTACATTGTCAGGATAATGAGTATTATATGAGGATTGGCATAATATGCATAGTAATCATGATTCATGTCACTTTTGTCTTGTGATGTATTTATAATATAAGAAACAATTTTTCATACACCCTGTGTGGAGTCTCTTTTGTGGTGTATTTATTGTGTCACTGGTGTCGCACAGACGCTTTACACGCTGCCTCGGGAGATAATCCTGACTGCTCTGCGCCAAGCTACCAGGGGGTGAGCACTGCTTATCTTTGGTGTATAACTTACTTGCCCTGACAGGAGTGGTGGGTTCTGCCTGTTTTCCACAATATAAAAACAGTGTGCAATGTTAACTCTACTTATTTTTTTATGGACCGCTGACAAATATTACCAGTCATGTAAGGCAATTCCAGCTAAATGCACCTTGAAACTTCAGCATTGAGCGAGCCAGAGCAGATGCCTAAAAACAAACAGCCATGTTCGAGGATCCAAAAGAAACATGACTAAAGCAACCACTGGGAGTGCTTTCCTTATCTTCCTAATGTATGTTATGAACATAAGAAATTCAAATAAGACTCTTAAATGGAGATAACAAGCCTAAAATAAGATAAGTGCCAGGTAAGCTGGTTTCCATCTCTAGTACATGTAGCACTTCCTAGGAAGGTGGGGGTCAATTACCCCCTCTCCCATCAAGCCCGCTATCAGCACCATTCCCCACCACTTCAATTATCCCTTCCCTTAGACTGCTTCCATATTGCAACTGCTGCGCATCTGTACTTAGGGAACCGCGCCCATCGCATTGTGATGTATTTGTGCAACATATGAATGCGCACTCTAACTGTGTATATTATTGAGCGGTAGCTCTGCTGTCTCCACTGAGTTAGGGATTCATGCTCTAAAAGACTTGGCCATGTGCTGTTTGGGTAACTCTGCCATCTAAGGCCATACTCCCAGTGTTGTGTTCTTCCTGGGCCTCTCTTTACTCTTTTGAGACAACAACGATTGTAACATCGCTGAACTGATTCCCAGCATGAGGCTGCCATTTGAATTGCATTATATTGCTCAGTGTTTGCAGAGTTCACACAGGAACTACTATGCTCCTACACGCCCAAAGTTGCCACGTATCAGCTCCTCACCTCTGGGTCATGGGGGAATCTGAAGAAGCCTGACTGTGCTTTTCTGTGTGCAAAAGTTGGGCATTGTACACTTTTGTGTCCCAGGGGTTAACAGGTCTCTGTTTACAATAACCACGTCTCAATGGCTCCCAGGAGAGAGCGGCTCCACAGTGTTCCAGGCGGCCTGGAGAAATGAGAGTGCCGACTGGAGGTAAGGAGTGTACACATAGAAGAGAGACTGAACTAGACATGGAAGGCTTAAGCCATGATAGACAAAGATAAAAGACATAAAGGATGATGACATTCATGGAAACAAGCTTTCACAAATCAATATTCTAGAAGTGTTCTCAAGTGTTCTCAAGAAAACAAAGGAAAAATTAAAAAGTAAATACAAATGATAAAAATAAGAAATACTCTATATATTTCTAATAGGGGTGTGTGCCGGTGAACTCTGCTATGCAGCGAGTGGCAGAGTTTCTGCTGAACTCTGTACTCCAAGCAGAGCACGGAGTTGCAAAACTCCGCTAACTCCTCCAGCGGGGTGAAGTTTATCACCCACCCCTTGTTTCCTGTACTCATTGCCCTTCCTCTTCTCTTCTTTCTCTTCTTGGCAGCTACCTAGGCCATTTTTCCATGCTCCAGGCTTCTTTGACTTTCCTTTTGTTGGAGGCCACGGACCTTGTGGTCATACAGATCCATTCAGCCATACATCTCCAGGTGTAACTTGAGCTCCTCTTTGTGCCAACTAGTGTGCTCTAGGTCATTGCCTTAACCCCCCCAATCAAAGAAAACTACAACCCACTGATTAGAGACTCTCACAGTTGTCTGCAACTATGACCTGGTGGAAGGTATTAGGGATGATCTGCTCTGAAAAACCCAGATGGCCCCTAATTGTAGTTATGCTGGATCCTGTGTCTCTACAGAACCTCCACAATTTGCCCTTTGGTGGTGACCCACTACCAATACTTGAAAATATTTGACAGTATATGGGTTTGTGGCACCCTCTCTCTATCCCCTAGGGACACTAAGATAAACTCTGTCCTCTCCCTCAAGCTAACTGGAACAACCTCCTCCCCAGGTGCTACACTCACCAACCCAGGTCTCTGCTAACCAGTGGGGTGCTGTGCCCTCTTGGGACATTTGATGCCTGCCTTGGAGTGCCCATACTTGTAGCACTTAGTAAACTGGAGACTAACCTCTCTGTCTGTTTGTCAGAGAAACCCCTTTTCTTTGGTTAGGATCGGGACTGGTTACTGTTGTTCCCATTGGAATTATTTTTGAGGTTTTTAGGGAACTCCTATTTTTAAGTTTTGCTCCCCCCTCTTTCTTCTGGTGGAACCCCTGACCACCCTTCTGGTGATCCCCCTGGATACCTTTTTGGACACTTTGGTGCTGACCCAGAGGTCCTCCTCCATAGCAAGCTCCCTGGGATCAGTGGGATTACTATCAACAATGTGTTGGGGCAGCTCTGTAAAACAGATATTGAACATGTGCTCTCTTAGTATCAGATTAAACAACTCATTAAAATCATCAACTTTGTTGCCCTGCACCTAACCATTCACTGCCCCACTGGCGTAATCCAGAAAATCTACCCAAGGCTGGTTCGGAAACGTTTGGCAAATACTAAACCTATTGTGGTGCTTTTCTGGGATCACTCCAAATTTGGTGACAAAAATGGCTTTTAGTTGGATGTATTTCATCTGGTACACCACCTCCAGTCCAAGCAAGGTATCCCTCCCCACCGTAGGCATGTGTTTTCAGAGTGATTCCCCCTAAAACTCTTTGCCTCTTAAGGGCCAACTTATAGGTAGAAAAACACCTATGTCATCCCTGACCACAAAGCTGGGCACCAGATCCTTAGGTATATGAGCTTTCTTGTCCCCCTCGGATACTCTGGGTATGATGTCACCATAGTTGCTGAACTCTGCGTGCCTAGCTCTTATGTCTAGGCCTTCCAGGCTCTTTTCGTGAGCAATATTTGGCTCCTTGGCCTCCATGGCCATTTTCTCCCTTGCCATGGCTCTCTCAGCCTCAGCCTTCTTTTGCTCAGCCTCCACAGCCAGTTTCTTCTCCTGCATCTTAAGCTTGGTCATCTGCAGCTAAAACTCCCTTTCTGTGTTCTGGTCTGCCAACTCCTCTTGGGATAGGCCGCTCAGGCAAGGAGTTCTAATCCAGAAGACAAGTCATCTCCCTCTCCTGAGTGCTGCATATCAGGGCTTGCATCCAGGCCCTGCTCCTATTTATCCATATCATCCTCCTCATTTACATTCTCTGATGCTGTCATCACCTGGTAAACCTCCACCCAGCCTCCCAGAGTTTCTCAAGATCCACCTTCTTGGTGCTTTTCTTGGTGGCAATCCCATTGGTCACAGACAGTCAGGTAGAAGAGGGTGTATTTGGAAAAAGCTAAAGAGCCAATCAAGCAGAATATAAAAAAAGAACTCAAATTGGTATCAAATTATCTCTCTGGATTTTTTTGTGTACCACAAAATCACTGCAAGACACTTCACAAACACATTTCCAAATCTGAACCGCTGAACACCAGTGCTGAAAACTGGGTTACTAGTTGAGTAGAGGGAACCCAACTCAAGCAGCAATCACAATGTCTGGTAGGGTGAATCTACAAACAAACCCCTGAGTTACCTGTGCTCAAACCTCAGGTAGCTTGGCACAAGGGCAGTTAGGCTTAACTTAGAGGCAATGTGTGAAGTATTTATGTAGAAGTTCAAACAGTAATAAAGTGAAAACACAACACAAGGAAATCCCACAGTAATCTATCAAAACAGAGTCAAATGTAATAAAGTATATGAGACCTAACTGATAAAAATCCAATCAATAGAACTGGACATATATAATTTAAAATAATTAAGTGAAACTAGTGTCTAGAAGCACAAAGCGAATTGGGTGACAACACTTGGACGGCAAGATTCACAGCAAGTAGAGTGCATGAGCTATGTTCAAGATGGTGAGAGCCTTTTGGGTGCCTGAAGCTCTGATCAGGAACCACTCTGTTGTTCCTGTTATCAGGTTGCGGGTCCTTCTCACTCCGGAATCAATGCAGCCGCCCAGCAGGTCAACAGAGTAGAAGTAATTCTGACAGAGCAGCACAGTAGTTCTTCAAAGTCTCCAACAAATCCAGAGGTGTACTAAAAAGTTGACTCTGGTTAATTATTTATATCTGTTGCGTTGCCCATTTTGAAGTAGAAGGTTTGGGAAGTTACCCCCTTAGAGGTGTTTGGAATTTCCAGCATCCCTGCCTTGGCCTAAACTCCTCTAGGGTCACAAAAGACAAGTGTCGAAGCCATTTGTGGGTATGCTGGGCAGAACCTTTGTGATGTGCAAGTGTGCTAGGTGACAGCTCCTCCCACTCCTCAAGTCAGAGATGGACCACCCTGCCAGCTAAAGTTTCCCTTTGTCTCACTGTCTGGGAGCAGGACTCAAAGACTAACTACCAGTTATACCTAGTCATGTGATCTATGATGCAGGTAAAAGACACCAAATGGTTAAGACAAGAAAATGCCAACTTTCTAAAAGTGGCATTTTTCAGGATTGTGACTTAACATCTGACTTTACCATTAAAAAGGGCTTTAAGTTCCCTCCTGTTCCCAATAGAAAGTTACCACTTATTAAATGTAATAAGGAAACCCAATGAAATGCTATGGGAGAGGTAGGCCTTGCAGTACTTAAAGACGAATTTAAGAGTTATTCACTACCAGGATATGTAAAACTTAAAACAGTATGACTAACTTTTAAAATACACTATAACCTGCCCTCTGGACTGTTTGGGGCCTACCCTAGGGGTGACTGATATATTAAAAAAGGTTTGGGCTGGGTAAACGGGTTACTTTGCCACATTGAAATGAAATGACAGTTTAAAACTGCACACACACACACACTGCAATTGCAGCCATGTTCAAAAGGCTACTTATATGTGTGGCACAACAACTGCTGCTGGCCCACTAGAAGCATTTAATTTAAGGGCCTGGAGACATGTAGTACCACTTCACTACAGACGAATAAGCAAATTAAATGTACCAATTGGGTTTATGCCAATTTGTCCAAGTTTAAAGGGGCGAGGCGGCCGGCCAAACACATGCGCTCTCAGGTGAGTGCACAGTACACTCTCCTCAGCTTGTACCCCCAATAAGCCGCCACTTTTACATGGAAAGGATAATAAACACAGTTTATTATCCTTTCCATGTAAAAGGATTTGCAGCGGTTGCTGTTGGGGGGGGGCGATGCTCCTCCGCCCATACGGAGGAGCAGTGCCTGGGCACCACGCTCCCATCTTTACACTACAGTGAAAAGGTGTGTGTGGCACAAGGCAGCCTAATCTGCATCCACGCTTGGGAAGAGAGCAGCAGAGTCATATCTCAGTAGATATGGCGCTGTCCTACTCTTTCACTCTTTCCCAATGCACTAACCTTGGTTGCTGAGCTGCATTAAATATTAATAAATCTGCCCACAAGTCCTAGACGCAAGCCCTGCCAAATAAATGGAATTAAATTCATCCCAAAAAAAGGATTTAACTATTTTCTTTACCTAATAGGCTATATTTGTTTTCAGTTCGCTAATCTCCGAGTCTCCTTACAGGGGCATCAAATCAAGAGAAATAACTGTACTCTTTCCTCAATCATCAATAATAGATTTTCCAGAATGTTCCCTTTTTTGATAACGTCAGCTGGAGCTTCAAGACATACTGTGGCATCATGCACAGATGCGTCCTTTAAGTCGAAGTCCAGGCTTGTTGTAAATGATGTAGCTTTGAAATAAAAAGGACAGCAAATTAAAAGCCACAAGGTTACCCTCTGTCTCACGGGCTACCACTTACTAGAGCAAAAACCTACATTGTGGTAAAATGGCAGAAAATAAACTATGCCCTGATCATGGTATCTTACCACTTAATATTTAGTGCGTAGATTTGAAATTCCTGAGGTCCAGCTGGAAGAAGGCCATTTGTTCAGCCCCTGTAATGTTATTCTAGCTAAAAGGAAAGGAAGACAAAACTGTTTCCCTGTAAATTACCATGCTACTTATAGTAAGATATGAAAGTAAAATGGCATCTATTTTAAATCTGTAATTTCTACTATACTGTGCAATTTATGGTGATATAAGTGATTTCAAATTACAGACATGAGAGCAGTCTTCCCCATTAGCTTCTTTGAAGAGAAAACAAACATTTGCAGTAAAACCGAAACCGCACGAAAATAAAATGTGTCATTGAATGTCTACTAACTGCTCAATCTTTAGCTAAATTACAAATGATTTGACCCCCCTTCAGATAGGATTTAGGCATTAAAATTATCCTGGTCATCCTCCTGTAACAACGCCCTGGCCTGTGAGCAAATCATCATTCAAGGATGGCATTTTGAAGTCAAAAATCGATCCTGGTTAAACTCTCAATACCAGTTAAAGAGATCTTAGCATCATTTGAACCAATTGGCGAGTTCTGCAAACTTCCCCAGGGGGAGATGTTTACACAGCCTTAAAAAGTCCATGAATTCTGCAAACAATTCTAAAAGATGCATAGTTTAGGGGCATTTATTGACATATGGGCAAATGACCAGGTGGCCAAACAGACTTGGAATGAAGGGAAAATGGAGCCAGATATAATTGCTTTATACATACGCTTTTGCCAGTAGTAAATAGAGGACCTCCATAACAACTGTGAATAGTGTGCTACTGAATACTACAATCAAACCGTTTCCACTCTCCTAAAAATGGAAACATAGAGAGAAATATAGAGGACGCTGAATAGGGTCGGACAGTGGCCTACTTGGCCACAGTATCTAGAAAAATTAAAGATTCAAACAGATCCATTTCAGTTACTTATGATAGAGCGTTCCGTCCTAATAAATTACCTCTATTGGGACGCTCTTGGGTCGATGAATCTTTTGACCAAGTGGGGCTCTCTTCAACCGAGATTAGTCAATTTAATCAAATCAATAATCAATAACGAACATAAGCAATGCCCTGATCAACATAACATTTCACAATTAATCCAGAAAACATTTCGGCGAACCATGACCTTTCGGCCACGAATAACCACACCAGTTTATTCAAAGTTAATGAATTTATTTCCCTATATTAACAAAGCTAGCACAATATAAATGTGTCTCAACACCAAATGATATATGTATATGAACATTAATAGCTGTCCATAACGGCGAAAAAGATGCAATCTATGCAGCATTTGAATAATAATGCATTCAATGATAGCAACGCAAACCTCTAAAACTATAATCTGTAATGAGCTAATTGCATACATTAGTCAGCATAACAAGGTCTCAAATTGCATCGTGCAACGAATGAATCCTCATCTAACCTCAAATTAGCATCTGCATGTGGGACTTCATGCAAAAACAATTTAGCAACATTAATTTGGAAAACTCCTACCTAGGGCTCTTATAAAAAATCAGCAGTTGGTTACCTAAAAGAAACACAATGCAATTGTACATTTTCCTTTCATATTTACCAAATTCAATCAGCATTCAAGGAAGTCTTCGTCTCACAGGTACCGGTTCCGATCAGCATGGGACGGGGGCAAGGGGCAGGGTGGACGGGGCAATTGCCTCTCAGCGGCAAAAAGGACAAAACTATTACTTCATGCAAAGGGACGAATCAAAGTTAAAGTCTCTAGGGCGAGAATTACTTAAAGTCTCTTCCTCTCGATTAGAGAAAGCATCAAAGTCTCATCGAACATAAATTGGCATCGTAGAAGATGGCAAAATGACAAAGTCGGCAATAGCGGGTAATGGCTAAAATGGCGCATGTCGTACTTCCTTCTTGTGCACCAGGTTTAAATAGACAACAGTTCAAGTCCAGTAGGGTCTTCCATTGGAGGGTTCATAGGTTGGCTTCAAATTGTCCAATCGAAAACTACAGTTCACAAGCTTCTACCTAGGCATACATTATCCTTGGAGTCGGGAACGTAAGTTGCAACATATTTTACCAATTAACTCACTTTCAGAGCGTCCATTGTCTGCACCTGCAGATTGACCTTGGAGCAAAGAAGAAGATGCCAGGCTGGCACGAAACCTTAAAGATAAGCATGTGAACCGATCTCACTGGAAAAGTACAGCTTCAAGCAAGAATACATGTTTTATTAGCACGTTAGAAAAACACGAGCATCTAAATCGTGAGACAAGGCAACTAGGCCAAAGCCTCCACTAAAGTTATGCTAAGTTAAAACATTTCAAACAAGCAAATCATGGCACACGTTTACGGTTATGTCAGATTAGTACAATTCTAATACATCACGTTATATAAAGCACGCTTATAAATGTTGGCGAACTACTCTGACGGCACATTTGTCCCCATACAATCTTTATTAGTTCGGTTAAAGTCACACTTGATTATTGCGGCACTACGTTTATGCGCTAATAAATGTAAAACCTTCGTTTCTGCGTCATCAATCCCTCCTCTGATGACTATTTGTCATCACACAAAACCATTCCCACAAATTTTATTCCATTAAAATTCTGTCAGTTCTCTTTGCCTTTTAGTTCCCCTTGTTCTTGCCTTGTATTCTTCTGCCATTCTTTTCATCATTTTCTCTTCCTTCCTTCTCTTAATTCTTGCCATGATCATTAGTATTCCCCTTTTTATTCCCCAAATCCCAAATATGCAAATTAATACTATTAGTATTCCCTGTATTATTTTTAGTAATATTCCATTCCAAATGCCACCCAGCCAATTTCCTACTGAAGCAATTCCCTTTCCAACCTTCTCCCACACTCCTGGTTCTTTCAATTCCTTCAAGTCTGCACTCTCTTTTGTTAGATTTGCAAGCATTGTTTTAATTTTCACACTGTTGTCGGGTATATACGTGCAACAGTGACGTGCACCAAGCATTTTGCAAACGCCTCCATCCTTTGCTAAAAGAATGTCTAGGGCAAGCCTGTTTTGAAGAGTCATAGCTCTTTCTGCTGCAAGTTCAGCATCCATCAGGATTATAGCACCTGAAAACTTTGTCAACATGTTATCCACTATAGTAGACAACTTTCTTATTTTGATGGAATTCAACACAACTCCCAATGAAGGAATCATGGCTCCAAATATATCTCCTACCACAGCAGCTGCGGTCTCTCTTTTCTGGATACGATGAGATCCAGACGTCTTTGGAATCACCGATAGGTCATCCAGTTGATAAACCTTTGGGAACACTATACCCAAATAACATCTCCCCCACCATCCCTTTAGAAGACGATAATAGGCATTATGCCCACAAATGTAATATACACCCGGTATGACAGGGTCAAGTCCGTTCAGCATGAATGTCCATTTGGCCTTAAAGATAAACGTATGTTTACATTCACTCGCTCCCACGAAAATGTTATCATAATAAGATTCACCTCGATATATACAAAACTTCCCTACATGCCAAGCGTCTAAAGCTATTCTCCCTTGTGTTTTTATTGCGGCAAAAGCATAATGATCTACTGAAGTCCTCTTACTTAGCTCTTTTTCTAATTTCGCATTCATTTGTGCCCTTCTATCATCTGTGCGATCTAAAAAGCTTATTTCTACTGCAGTGAGCGAGCAGGTAAGATTTGCCTATGAGCGTGAGCTGTTTCAAAAGGTTGCATTGGCTCGAAAAATTCCCTCATTATTTTAGCATCCCAATCTTTAGCAATCTGGCTTAGTTGCGTTATTATAGGAACATATGCAAAGGTAACATCATAATTTGAGTAAAAATACTGTATGTTAGTTTGACCATAAAATCTAGAAGTTACTATACTACATGTAATCCCATATGTAAGAGGCATGTGGTGATAAGTCACCCCTTCCTTTACCGATGTCGGTATCTGTGTACACACATAACAATCTTTCGCATCCATAGTCTCAACATATTCTGTTAGCAAGCGATAGAAAACATTATACGAAAGTTCCTTCTTATCATGCAAGTGTCTCTCATCTAATTCTAGTCTTTTCAATGCGGTTAGTTCAGTGACAGTAACAGGAGCAGAAGTAGAAGCATCAACTTTCTCATTCTCACCCTTACCACGCGTTGCAAGCACTATTGCCATTATTATTAGTACACATGCAGTTATCAAGCCTATACACGCATATTTACAATATTTCACTCTACTGTTTTGTGTCATGATCTGTATAGAATCAGAGAGCTGGAAGCACTTATAAAAAAAAACGATTTAGCAATTAGTTACAAAGCTTGAACGAGCGCAATGTTCACACAGTTTTCTTCAGGAGCCCAGTCACTTATCGGTTAGCAGCATTTGTCTCAATTCGGCAATAACTCAGTCCTTTTTTTTTTTGTTTTTTTTTTTCAATTAGCAACGTTGTCTCAAATCGGGTTTAAGAGTCAATCAGGTTATCAAAGTCTTATCAAGTTAGCAAATGTCTCATCCGGTTTAGCAATGTCTCAGCTGGTTGTATCACGTTAGATTATAGCAAGCAATGTCATTTATCAGCTTTTTTTTTTTTTTTCAGTCAATAGTGTCCATAAAACTTTTCTTTTCTATTGGTATCTCTTCTTCTTCGTTCTCGAGACTAAGAGATACAAATTCGTCAGTCCAATCGTCATTGACTACATATGCCCATTCTGGACCGGAATATCTCCTGTTTGGTATCCTTTTCCTTTTCAATTTTGCATCTCTCTTTGATTCTGCCTCACTGGTACTTTCCTCTTTGGCCAAGTCTTTTTCTTCACTTGATGTTGGTATCACGACAGACACTTCCTTTCTTTTCTCTTTCACTCTTGGCCCTTCACTGTCTTTCAACTTTTCTCTAGTCCTTACTTTTACTGGTGATATACTTGGTTTTCTCTTTGCACTGTGTCCACTTGATGGACCTGCGATCTCCTCTGAGGAAGTTTGAACAGTTTCGTTCTGTTCTGCCTTGTCCCCTCCTTCTGGGGAGTCAATCACGTTTTTCTTTTCTTTTCTGTACCGTCTGCTTCTGGGAAAGCCCTCCTCTGATCAGGCTCTCCTGCTTCTTCACCTCTTTCGAGCCCTTTGTCACCGTTACTTTCTTCAGGCTCTTTGTCACTTTCAGCTGCTTCAGGCTCTTTGTTACCTTCAGCTGCTTCAGGCTCTTTGTTACCTTCAGCTGCTTCGTCACTGTCTGAGGTTTCTCCTTGGTCTTCCCCAAGTGAATCGGTTGCTTCGTCCTCAGAGAATATTTCTCTCTCCTCTATTTCTGCCTGTTCGCTTCTAGTTCTGTTTTGCTCTGTCTCAGCGCTTGGCACTTTGTTATCAGGTACTGGCAGTTTCAGCGCTTCAACTTCCTCATCTGTGGGACACAACACTTTCTTTGTATGACTGGCGTGAATCCAGTTGGGAACTCCCGCACACTTCACAGCGGTAGTGGTCGTCAGGATCACTTGGAAAGGGCCTTTCCAACGGGGTTCCAGACACAACTTCCTCACGTGCTTCTTTATCACGACCCAGTCACCTGCTTTCAGTGTGTGTCCTGGACCTTGGATCAGTGGCAAGGTGGTTGCTTCCACCTGGTGAGAGAAAGAGCGAACCACGTCAGCCAGACCTTTGCAGTAGTCTAACACCATATCATCTGTAATATTCAAAAGCGCGTTTGCGGGAACTGCAGGAAGTCTCATGGCCCTGCCCATGAGAATTTCGTGCGGGGACAATCCAGTCTTTCTATCAGGGGTGTTTCTCATTGACATTAACACCAAGGGCAATGCGTCAGGCCATTTCAAATTTGTCGATGCACATATTTTCGCCATTCTTGATTTCAGTGTACCATTCATTTGTTCCACCAGTCCTGAGGCTTCAGGGCGATAGCTACAATGCAGTTTTTGCTCAATGTTCAGCGCTGCGCAAAGTAACTTTATCACCTCGTTATTGAAGTGACTTCCTCTATCTGATTCTAAAGAGATCGGGAATCCGAAACGTGGTATCAACTCCCTCAACAATAGTTTTGCAACTGTAAGGCTGTCATTTCTACGTGTGGGGTATGCTTCAATCCAGTGACTAAAAATGCACACAATCACCAACACATACTTCAGACCTCCATGCACAGGCATCTCAATAAAGTCCATCTGCATTCTGCTGAACGGGCCACCCGCCCTACCAATGTGGCTCACGTTCACAACCGTTCCCTTTCCTGGGTTCATCTGCTGACAAATGACACAACAATGGCAAACTGCTTCTGCAACTTGACGGAATCTGGGGTTAAACCAATCAGTTTTGAACAATCTTATCATGGCATCTCTCCCTAGGTGAGCCTGCCCATGATAGAACCGCGCTAGCTGCGATAAGAGACTATTTGGTAAGACAAATTTTCCCTCATTTGAAACCCATAACTCATCTGGTCTCTTTGTACATTGTGCCTTAATCCAGGAAACTCTTTCATCCTCCCTGACGCTATTCTGTAATGCTTTTAGTTCATCCATTGTATCCACGACCTTCAAGGCAAATGCTTCAGCTGGTTCGAGCTCGGGCTCATTTATCGAATTCCATTCATCCCTGAGCAATATACAGTTCAAGGCACAAAATCTTGCGACTTGATCCGCATATGCATTTTCCAGGGAAACATAGGGCCTGATTCTAACTTTGGAGGACGGTGTTAAACCGTCCCAAAAGTGGCGGATATACCACCTACCGTATTACGAGTCCATTATATCCTATGGAACTCGTAATACGGTAGGTGGTATATCCGCCACTTTTGGGACGGTTTAACACCGTCCTCCAAAGTTAGAATCAGGCCCATAGTCCTGTCCTTTTGTATGAGCACTACACTTTACCACTGCAATTTCGGCTGGCATCTGAATGGCGTGTAACAATTCCCTTATTCTCTCCCCGTTTTTCACTGGGGACCCTGAAGAGGTCAGGAAACCTCTCTGTGACCATAGTTGCCCAAAGTCGTGCACAATTCCAAACCCGTACTGACTATCAGTGTAAATGGTAACCTTCATCAATGCAGACAGTTGGCATGCTCTTGTAAGGGCTACAAGCTCTGCTACTTGTGCGGAATAGACTCCTTGAAGCCAGGACGCTTCCAAGACACCTGTGACAGTACATACAGCATATCCTGCTTTCAATATTCCCAATGCATCTCTTAAACATGACCCATCAACAAAAACAATTTGGTCATTTTCATCAAGCTTAGTATCCTTAATGTCAGGTCTGGGTTTTGTGCAAAATTCAGTCACCTGAAGGCAGTCGTGCTCGACGTCTTCAGCGTTCTCAATTTCAGCATTTTCACCGGGAAGCAAGGTTGCTGGATTCAACGTAGTGCACCTTTTCAGCTGCACATTCGGTGAGCCCAGAATTATTGTTTCATACCTTGTGAGTCTTGCTCCAGTCATGTGTTGCGTTCGGGAGCGGGTCAAAAGTATCTCAACTGAGAGAGGGACCATGACTGTTAATGGGTGTCCCATCACTATTCCTTCACTCTGAGTGAGGCTGATACCAACTGCTGCTACGGCGCGCAAACACCCTGGAAGTGCTACTGCGACCGGATCCAAAGTAGCTGAAAAATACGCTACTGGTCTGTTTATGCCACCATGGGCTTGGGTCAAGACAGACAAAGAACATGCATCACGTTCATGACAAAACAATGTGAAAGGCTTTGTGTAATCAGGCATACCTAAAGCTGGAGCCCTACACATGCATTCTTTCAATTCAATAAAAGCATCCATCTCATCTCCTTTCAGCTCAATTTCATCCAAGGCATCCTTCTGGGTCAGTTTCAGTAAAGGCTTTGCTAGAGTTGAGAAGTTGGGAATCCACTGGCGACAGTAGCTCACCATCCCCAAAAACCTCCTCACCTCCCTCCTCGTCTTTGGTGGACTCATTTGAAGTACACTTGTTATTCTTTCCTTCATTATTCTCCGTGACCCTTTCTCTATTTGGTGACCCAAGTATTTCACTTTCTTCTGACAGAACTGCAACTTTGAAGGAGACACCTTGTGTCCATTCCTTCCCAAATGGTTCAGCAGAGCAATGGTGTCGGCTGTGTAGCCACTTTCTGTCTTAGATGCAATCAGTAAGTCATCAATGTACTGTACTAGGGTTGACTCGAATGGCAATTCTAACGCTTCCAAGTCTTTCTTTAGAATCTGATTGAAAATTGACGGTGACTCCGAAAACCCCTGAGGAATTCGACACCAACTGTAAACTCTGTCTAAGAATTTGAAACAAAAGAGAAATTGGCTGTCCTCATGAAGAGGCACCGAAAAGAATGCCTGTGACAAGTCAATGACTGAGAACCACTCGGCATCGCAAGGGACTTGAAACATTATCACAGCTGGATTCGGTACTACAGGGCAGCATTTAATTATGATGTCATTTATTTTCCTCAAGTCCTGCACGATTCGGACCTTTCCACTCGGCTTTATTAGTCCCATGATTGGTGAATTACATGGACTGCTTAACACTTCTTTCAGTACTCCCTGTTTTACAAACTCATCAATGAGTTGGGCGACTTTCATGAGGGTGTCTTGTGCCATGTGGTATTGTGGGGTCTGGGGAAAGGTTACATTGGGTTTTACGGTCACTTTCACTGGTTCCACTCCTTTCACCAATCCCACCTCTTTTCCTGTCATATCCCACACTTCCTTTCCGACTGTTTCCCGTAATTCAGCTGGAATATCTTCTTCAGTTATCATCGGAAAAAGGTTAATCAGAGGATATTCTTCATCGACAGTTTCCATCTCATCCCCTTCTACACTGTCCTCTTCTTCCCCATCACTGCTCGTCTGAATTCTAATTCCATCGTGTGAACACATAATCGAACATCCCAATTTGCACAATAGGTCTCTCCCTAACAGTGCTATCGGGCTTGAGTCGCATACCACAAAATTATGTAACCCTTGATAGTTACCAATGCTGACTGGTACTGGATCTGTGATTGGGTTCGTCAGGTGCCTGTTTGCTACTCCCACCACTTGAACTGTTCTCCCTGAGAGTGGCAAATTTGGTACTTCAATGCTCCTAACAGTTGAACGTGTGGCTCCTGTGTCAACCAAAAATGAAACACTATGACCCATGACTCTTCCCTCCACATATGGACCCTTTTGATCAACTTCCAAGGATGCTGCAAGCACACAATTTCCCTCCTCATCTGAACTTTCACTCTCCCATACATTGTTTATTCCATTCTCACTGTGTAATGGGAATTGTTGTACTGTGCCATTTGTATTCATCACCTGACCCGAGACCTGTGGAGGAACAATCACTTGCTCCTGACTCACTGGTGCCAAGGGTATTTGCATTTGCTGATTAGGTACCATGGGTAACTGCTGTTGCATTGGCTGCATTTGCGTCATCTGCATACGGGGCATCTGCATCTGCTGCGGCTGCATAGGCTGTAATCCCTGCAGCTGATTTATGGTCTGAAAATTTGGGTTTGGACCTCTCATTTTCGGTCCCCTCATTGTCTGGAATGCATTGACATCATTGTTTTGCTGACCAACACCTGCACCTTCCTGCACCACCATAGGGCACTCGCGTTTCCAATGTCCGACGATTCCGCACACGTGACACGGCATCACCCTTTTCATTGCCTGCACACCATTCGGAATTGCAACAGTATTCAAATCCGGACCATTACTCCCAAAGCCTCCTCTGCCTCTGCCTCTCGCCTGTGGCTGAAACACCATATTTCCCTGCGGCTGCGGTATCTGCTGTTGGAACCCTTGCAACCCTTGCAAACCTTGCAGACCTGTCTGAGCTGCCTTAAGTTGCATCACCATCACTTTCTCTTTCAACCTTTTCTGTTTCACCTCAATTTCGTCGCTACAGTATTTCGCATAATTCAACACCTCATCAATCGGTTTCGACTGCCAACAAATCAAATGCGTCTTTATCATCTGACTTATCTCTGGTCTCAGCCCTTCCACAAATCTAAACACAAAATGAAGCATGTCCTTCGCCTCTATTGTTTCCGTGCCACTGTAGTTCTTGAACGCCTTCAACAACCTCTCATAGTAACCATGAATCGACTCTTTAGCCTCTTGGGCAGTTTGATCAATCTTCTGCCAATCCACATTTTTCGCGGCAACCTTCGTCTTCAAATGCTCAATCACCTTATAGTACAAGCTCATTACCATAGGTGACGGTGCACCCGTATCCCTGTCTCTCTCTGGTTCACTTGTCGGCCAACCTACAACCCTTTTGCAGTCTTCCCACAAATCTGCCGGAACCACAATCTCAAAGAGGGTGTTCAGGTCTTCCCAAAGACATTTTGCAAGCTTCACAAACCTATCAGTCTGTTGATACCACTCAATCGGTTTCTCTCTCAGTTTGGGAAAATCATCCGTAAAAGACTGAATGTCGCTTCTGTGCCACGGTACATGTATTAATTTTCCCCCTGCTGTCTCCCTCATTGGTAACATGGTTATTGCATCACTACTCTGTGGTCTTTTCTCCTTGTGCTCTGTGACACTGTCTTTCCTCTTTTCCTTTTTCTTTGCCCATCTGCTTTCCCACTTGTCTAAGCACCTCCACACTTGTGCACTCTGCAGCAATTCTCTAAGGTGCGTTTTCTTGCCTGCTGACCTCATGTGTTCAAAGTCTGTGGTCCTGAAATCCAATTTATAGCTCCTGCTCAAGTGTTTTGTCTTGTCTATCTCAACCCCGTTTTTGTCAGCTATTTCTTGCAAGCTTCTATGTACCTTGTTCACTTCTCTCGTAATCCTGGGACATAGATACCTCAGCTCTTCTTCCGAGTAGGACTCTAACCTATTCACACCCATAGTCCCTTCCACCAATTCTTCTGCTTCCATGTTCAACCTTACCCTATTCAGATAGTCTTCTCCCTTCCCACTGGCTGAGCTTTGTGTGGAATTCAGACTGTTGAACCACTGCATCAGCTGTTGCGCATTCAACCCCATCAGTGTAGCATTCACATCGACTGCCATTGATGGTTGCGGCAACTTTTCAGTGTTCGATGATAGCGGTATCATCAGTGGGGGACATGACCTCACCACTGTTGACTGAGCACAAATGGGACTAAACTCTATCAAGGACCCAGATCCAGTTGGCTGAGCCACTATCGGAGTTGTTTCTGGAGTGTTTTCTATGCACCTCCTTTCCGTCCCACTCTGCACCATTGATCCTTGACCGCTCATACCTGAGTTAGGCTGAACGTACAAAGGTACCGGTGGACCTACAGTAATGGGTAGGGATATCGCATCTGGGTTCTGTCCATTCCCCAGGTTCTGAGGCAAAGTTCATTCCCACACTATGGGTCATCATTGCCGGCATGCCCGTCTGACTCCCCGTCATCTGAGCATGTGCGGTTCCCCCCTGCATCTGCTTTTGAGGCATCGAAAACTGGGTTGATTCAGCTTGTGCCAATGTTGGTTTGCGACCATTCTGTACTCCCATTACGTTTGGATCTAGAGTCATTCCCGTACTGTTGTCACTGCTGTAGTACCTTGGGACCTGCGGCTGATAATTTTCTGCTGTTTTCAATATAGGCACATCTGGGTATATTCTCCTAACCTGCGGTATCTGCGGGGTGAACAGTAAACTCGGGTCCTTAGATCCCGATGGCGTTTCTGAACTCTGAGTTTCATTATTCTGTACCGGTGCCAGAGGGGCAGAACTGGTACTTGGACCTTGTTCACTCTCTACATAAGGTGGTGGACGGTCGTTCAGCAATTGCATGATGAACTCATCATCATCTGACTCGTCTTCTCTATCTTTGGAACACCTCCTGTTTGTCTTACAGGTAGCTTTCTTGCCTGTCGCCTCTTCTTCCTTAGCAATTGCGGGAAACAATTTTATCCCCTGCAATATATCTGACCTCCACACCTTCTGTGCATTATCCCACCTAGAGTCCACTAGAGTCTTTTCTGCCTTTCTTATCCTGGTCTCGAACTTCTTTTGCTGTTGCTGTCTAGCCATTAGTTCCCAAATCGCTAGAGCCTCAAACTGTGCTGGCCTTGGAGGTACCTTCATGTCGTACATCGCGAATCTCAAATTCTCTAGGATCCTTATATTGAATGTCCCATGGATCGGGAACGCTACGCTCCCATGTTTCTCTGTCAGCTTGTGCCATTGCTTTAGCCAAAGGCACGGAGCTACCCCCCTTTCCTCCATTACAATGTAAGCTGGTGTACCTTCGGGTGGCGTCTCCTCTCCTACGCTCGCTTTAATGTAAGACTCCCCCTTCATCGCACTCTTTAATGCTTTCAAAAATTTCATTTTCTCGTCTTTTATTTCACCAAATTTGTAATCAATAAGTGACTTTAATTCCCGGAATACTCTTCGCTTGCCTTTCCCCTTCCAATCGAGCCCCACGGACTGCGTCCAATCCGTACGCGACCCTTCTCACCAACCAACCTATCCCAGCGCGGCTCCTAGTGACGTCACACTCACACACACTGCGGCTGACAAAGCCTCGCGGCTAGTCCTCCTTCACTCAGCTCCTCTCGTAACAACTTCTAGCATGTATCGCGAGCAACCAAATAATAATAAAACAGATCTGTCGGTTTACTACAGGAAGGGTAACACAATCGCTTCAGGACCTTAGGGATTTTTCACTAGCCTCGGCAGTTATTCCATCTTTCTCGGTCCCCACTTTCGCAAGCAAATCTGACCCGCAGACTCTGCTCTCAACTTGTCAATGATCTATTCTAGTGCACTTAGAATTTGTCAAAGCCCGAAGTCGAAGTTTCCTTTCACTCCCTTAACACACGTACCGACTCGTTGACCACGCCCGGTCAACCTATTAAACCGACCAGACCACAACATAAAACAAGTGTCTCATACACTTTTCAACATACTCCGGAGTCTCTTGACCTCGCAGGGCCCGTCTCAACAACAACAACCACGTGGACCTTTTTCCTGCACAAAGCGCCACATACACATGAAGTTTGACGACTTCCCTACTCTCACACTCGGAGTCGCACCTCCGCTATTCTCTAAAATCCTCGCAACCTTTTCAAACAATCTGCGGCAATAAGCTGTGCAAGCGCAAAATTCTAACTTCACTCATACCGTCACTAGTACCGCCAACGCCGATTTCACACCTCCATTCTCTCCATTCGCAAGCTCCGAGATCCCGGGAAAGTCGCGGGGGACTTAGGGCATCATCATTCTCTCAATCTGTTTTACCCAAGAAAAATCTAATTCAACACCATATACCTCTCGAGTGGGGTCTCAAAGAGCGCAACCGTTACCTCTCGAGCGGGGTCCCAAAGGGCGAAACCGACACCTCTCGAGTGGGGTCCCAAAGGGCGAAACCGTCCTCTCGAGTGGGGTCCCAAAGGGCGAAACCGTCCTCTGCTACCATCTACTGATAGAGCGCTCCGTCCTAATAAATTACCTCTATTTGGACGCTCTTGGGTCGATGAATCTTTTGACCAAGTGGGGCTCTCTTCACCCGAGATTAGTCAATTTAATCAAATCAATAATCAATAACGAACATAAGCAATGCCCTGATCAACATAACATTTCACAATTAATCCAGAAAACATTTCGGCGAACCATGACCTTTCGGCCACGAATAACCACACCAGTTTATTCAAAGTTAATGAATTTATTTCCCTATATTAACAAAGCTAGCACAATATAAATGTGTCTCAACACCAAATGATATATGTATATGAACATTAATAGCTGTCCATAACAGCGAAAAAGATGCAATCTATGCAGCATTTGAATAATAATGCATTCAATGATAGCAACGCAAACCACTAAAACTATAATCTGTAATGAGCTAATTGCATACATTAGTCAGCATAACAAGGTCTCAAATTGCATCGTGCAACGAATGAATCCTCATCTAACCTCAAATTAGCATCTGCATGTGGGACTTCATGCAAAAACAATTTAGCAACATTAATTTGGAAAACTCCTACCTAGGGCTCTTATCAAAAATCAGCAGTTGGTTACCTAAAAGAAACACAATGCAATTGTACATTTTCCTTTCATATTTACCAAATTCAATCAGCATTCAAGGAAGTCTTCGTCTCACAGGTACCGGTTCCGATCAGCATGGGACGGGGGCAAGGGGGAGGGTGGACGGGGCAATTGCCTCTCAGCGGCAAAAAGGACAAAACTATTACTTCATGCAAAGGGACGAATCAAAGTTAAAGTCTCTAGGGCGAGAATTACTTAAAGTCTCTTTCTCTCGATTAGAGAAAGCATCAAAGTCTCATCGAACATCAATTGGCATCGTAGAAGATGGCAAAATGACGAAGTCGGCAATAGCGGGTAATGGCTAAAATGGCGCATGTCGTACTTCCTTCTTGTGCACCAGGTTTAAATAGACAACAGTTCAAGTCCAGTAGGGTCTTCCATTGGAGGGTTCATAGGTTGGCTTCAAATTGTCCAATCAAAAACTACAGTTCACAAGCTTCTACCTAGGCATACATTATCCTTGGAGTCGGGAACGTAAGTTGCAACATATTTTACCAATTAACTCACTTTCAGAGCGTCCATTGTCTGCACCTGCAGATTGACCTTGGAGCAAAGAAGAAGATGCCAGGTTGGCACGAAACCTTAAAGATAAGCATGTGAACCGATCTCACTGGAAAAGTACAGCTTCAAGCAAGAATACATGTTTTATTAGCACGTTAGAAAAACACGAGCATCTAAATCGTGAGACAAGGCAACTAGGCCAAAGCCTCCACTAAAGTTATGCTAAGTTAAAACATTTCAAACAAGCAAATCATGGCACACGTTTACGGTTATGTCAGATTAGTACAATTCTAATACATCACGTTATATAAAGCACGCTTATAAATGTTGGCGAACTACTCTGAGGGCACATTTGTCCCCGTACAATCTTTATTAGTTCGGTTAAAGTCACACTTGATTATTGCGGCACTACGTTTATGCGCTAATAAATGTAAAACCTTCGTTTCTGCGTCATCACTTACACAAAATATACCTTACACTATTCATTAGAAAAGAAGTTTGGGACGCACGGAGAAGCTTTCTCTGGGATGTGTGACCCCTGTCCTACTCTCTGTTGGCTTCTATCCAATGGTCCAACACATTGACTGTTTGTCTCAGTGAAGTGATTTAGACTCACAATACTTTACCAGATCATAATGCCTCCATAATGTTCACGCTTTGAAGTGCATATAGGGTGACCTCTAACTGAAGGAAGCGACCCAGCCACCAGGAACATTCCTGGGGACCTCTAGTATGCCGAGAGATAACACCGCTGAGAGGCCAAGGAACCAGCAAGTCATCTGCTTCATTGTGCTCACAACTTTCCCTCACTTAGATATGGCCATCCACCCAACCCCAAAGACGCCTGCTGCAGGATGGGATGATTAGTGATACCTTGCTGGTCAGTGCATTTTGCCCATGTCCCGTGACCTTTTAGACCCTTCGTAATATGTTCTGCTTATAAACTGTCACAAAGTTCTTGTTATGTTTAACTACATGTGGATGCTATGTGCGTTCTCCCTGTACTATGCATATTCACCTCAATAAGGAAAGTTACAAAAGAAGAAAACAGTTAAAAACAAAGGTCGTTTGGCTATGGTTCAGGCTACTGCCCAAATGCCACACCTTGTCGGTGTGGCTGATTTTTGTGCATCATTAACATCATACAGAATGCAGTTTTAAACCCAATTACACTTGCACACACTTCTATAGTACTGTTGCTTTTAAAATTGATCCTCCAATATTATGTAGGAGGGTGATTTCCCAACATGATACTTAGGCCTCAGTTTGAGCTTAGCAGAAGGGAGTTAGGGTAGGGAACAGCTGGGAGAGAGATCTGAAAAGGAAGAGATTAGAACAAGCAAGCATATACTCATTAATGACAATCTAATTCACCATTAGAGCCTTTGCGTACCTGCATCTCCATAATACCAGTTTGAAAATCTTTGTGATTGGGCAATAGCCCCTTCTGTAAATCACAACACAAGAATGAACTAAGACCTCAGAGTCCCAAGAAGACCAGAGCTTTAGACCACGGACACTCTCTGAAATATCAATCATAGAACCACTTATGCATTGATAAAACTCATTAAACATTTAAAGAGGTCTTTTCAAATCATGTAAAACACCTTAATATGTATCTCGCATTTCATGCATCTTAAACAATGAAACTGTGATTTCTTTATCTTTGAAACCCTTGTTCAAAAAAGGTTTTCCTGCACATGAAAAGTGCTTTTACTGGAGCGCATTGTTTCCGTGAACTGAATCGCTTAACTGAGCGCGGTTCTGCTGCGGTGAACTGAAGCGCTTTGCTGAGCATGTTTGCTGCGGTGGACTGAAGCGCTTTACTGAGCGCGTTTGCTGCCGTGGACTGAAGCGGTTTATGGAGGGCGTTTGCTGCCGTGGACTGAAGCAATTACTGAGCGCGTTTGCTGCCATGGACTGAAGCGCTTTACGGAGCGCATTTGCTGCCATGAACTGAAGCGCTTAACTGCGAGCGTTTGCTGCCGTGAACTGAAGCGCTTATCTAAGCACATTTTGCTGCGGTGAACTGAAGCGCTTTTAAAACGCCATGCTCGTTAGTCTAGGGGAATGCTGAAAGTTACGGAAAAACAACTCCCTTCTGACTTGGGCTCTTCACGACCTAACCGCCCACGAGTACGACCTACTCATATCTGAATTCCCAAAGAGAATAACTGGAACCTTCGAGTTTCTGCCAAGCTGCCTTTGAAGAAATTTTGCTTTGCTCCAGAGGACGGTCCCTTGAGGTCTGACTGTATCGAAGTCTTCAAAATAGTGAGCAACGTGCTTGGGTGTGGCTTGGCTTTATAGCCCTGCCACACCCCAAGATGGAGGCTGCCTCTAAAAACATGGGAAATGTAGTCCTTTCATAGGATAACACTGATAAGTGCATCTTGACCACCAATAGCCTGAACTTGCAGCTATGTGAGTTTTACCACAGGGCAAGCGACGCTGCTGGCTATTCTTGGAACACGCAAGGATGTCCAGTGGTGCGCATAACGTGCCGCAAATCTTCACAGTGGACCTTCGAGTGGAACCTGGACCGCGTTCAGCCTGGATCCTGACAGGTTGGATGCCCACGGGGTTGAACAGAGTGCCTTGCTGCAGACCATGCACAGAGTAGGGTTGGATGCCCGCGAGGGATTGGCCACATGGCCTGGTCGTGGGGCATTGGTTTTGCGCATGGTAATAAAATATTTCTTTATACAAAAATTATCCTAGAAATTCAGTGAAAAAAACAAAAGGTAAACTAACATTACAGTTAGGGGAACATTTCAGTGACAATATAATGTACAAACCCACTGTAATTCACCAGTTACAGTCATCTCAAGTTACGATCATTGGTACCCTAAAGTCACGATAACTTGTGCCCACGCCCAGTGGCGTAACATAAATGCCCCCAGCCCCTGCAGTGTGAGGGGGCCCCCAAGCTCCAGGGGGCCCCCTCAGCAAAATTGGTAGGTAATAGGCCAGGGAGGGGGGAACCTCTCCATGTTCTTTGCAGTGGGGGGCTCAAATTTTGTTATGCCACTGCTCTCGCCATGCACTGCTAATTCATTCACATATTACATCACTTATGACATCTTTTATGACATCATTGATGATATCTCTGCAGCATTTCGATTAAATTATTAATGATAAACATGTGCATGGCAAGGGTGTGAGTCATAGTTACCTTAGGGCACAAATTTTCTTCAATTAATGTATACAGACTATGAATATGTGAACATATATATATAAATTAAACCATTGATGACAACATTGTGCATGGCAGGGATGTGTGTTAAAGTTATTTTAGGGCATGAGTTATAGGTACTTCATAACTTTAACTGGAGAATTTCAGTGGTTTTGGTAAGCTCCCACTGTCAGAAAGAGCACTTTGTTTGTTTTTGCTTAGTGGAAGCTGTCAGCTCCCACCAAGCAAACGCAAACAGCTGTGTCCTGGGGGTGGGCTCTCTGGGATGTGCAGCCCCCTTGCAACGTTACACAGCCCTGCAAAACGGTGGTCCCTGGGGCTGCGGGGTGTGGCCATGCAGCCCTCCCACATCATAGTTCTTTTAAGCCCCAGGGAGGTGGTGGTCCCTGGGGCTGCGGGGAGAGGGCGTGGCCTCCCAGCACTCAATATGATAAAATCCCTGAGGAGATGGCGGTCTCCAGGGCTGTAGGGGGGTCAGGCAGCCCCCGCATTCAATTATTGTTTTATTTTATGTTTGTTTTAGGGACTCAGCTGAAGCTGAGTCCCAAGATGGCTGCCAACACTTCCTGGTTCAAAGTCTTAGCAACCAATCATAGCTGTGTATTTTCCTGCACGTGCTCGTCATTATTTGCGAAGTCGTTGAGGCCAGCGCTATACAAATTTATGTTCCTTTAATATCTGCAAAACTACTGACGGATTTACACCAAGTAAGCGAAAACAGAATCTGCATACTAAAAGCTAGCTTTCTGGAAACTTTGGTGCAATTCTGTCCTGTGGTTCCGCCTGTAGTCATGTCTAAAGGACTTATGGGAATTAACATGGGAAACGCAACTCTTTTGATCCCCCCCCTCCCTTTTTCTCAGCTACCGCTTGACAGATCAACCCAAAATTTGTCCACAGGCAACAGGAATCACTGGCACACTTATTTTAGAAAGAGTCATCAAATGGTGCCATAAATATAGACAAGTAAAAAAACGCTTTTTCTTTGGAAATTTGGTTCCAACTATACCTGTCTAGTCGCTCCTCCTAAACAGACTCCTTGCTTTGGCTGGAAAATGTGTTTTTGTGAATAATATACAGGATTCAAGCCTACCGGAAAAATCTACATTGTGTTACTTCGTAACTGGATGAAATTCGTGTTTCCCTTACTTTTCGATATTAATAATCGAAAATATTCCGGTAGTCACTTAAAAAGAAACATGGGCAATAGTTATGATGTTCTTCTATGACACGTCCTTTTTCTGATCAACTCTGCTGTGCAAAATGTGTAATACTAAATATGTAGCCCCGCTGACAGCGCAGCCCCTTATTCCCGTACGTAATACAGCTATGCATGCAATGTTTTAAAATTAATGTCCATCAAAGTTCACTCCAATTCATTTAGCCGTGCGTGAGTAAATCAAATAGAAACCCTTTTTAGTGCTCGTGACATAAATCAGCAAGGAAGTCTCGTCCCTTATGCAGTGTGTGCAATCTGTTCCCAGGCCATTGTTGCCAAACGCTCAATGCTCGAATCACAGTAAATAATGCATGTGTGTTGGTACAGTTCAATAGACTCCATTAACTCAATCAAAACAGTGTTTTTGCTGTTTCTTCATTTTTTTGCTCCGAACAATGAGCATTTTATTTATTTATTATTTGTCTGACACTAGAACGGTGCTGTCACTACCGCTGGTAGTCAACTAGTTCCTGTGGTAGCACATTGGCAACACGCAAAGTAATGTTAAGTTTGCTTGGAGCTGGACCACACAGCAAGTACATTTGCATCAGGGTCTGGCTGGAACACCAAACCAGTAAACCAATTCAATCAGATAGAAGATGTTCAAGTCCAGCACAGCAAGGTAACACTCAAGTGTTGTCCATATTTCAAGCTTACGGCTCCCCTGCGGCGAAAGCATGTTGTCCACAGATGGAGAAAGCAAGGGAATGCTCTTTGAGTGAAAGGCAGACGGAGAAAAAAGCATAAGAAAAAGACTCGGGTAAAAAATTCATACATTCTCCGAGGCACCCCTTCTGTGGTGTGTCATTACAAACTGATGTCATTCATGTCTTCGAAAGGTTTAAGGAGCAGGCAGATACCGTCACATGAAAGGCTTTAATCAGCTCCTGACCCTCCAGACTTTCCAAGTTAGGCCTGTCATGGCTTACTCTTTCTCAACCCTCTTAGCCTTGCGAGAAATATGATTTACTCAAAAAATACCAAATTCTGGACCGTTTTTATAGACTATAGTTCAAGACTTTAAATCAGATCGCAACTTGCAAAAAAGACGGAGGGGTAGATTTACAAACAGTTTGCGCTGCCTTTGCATTAAAAAAAAGTGACACAAAACAGCGCAATTTTTTGGGGGGTAATTTCGGCCCATATTTATCTTTGGCTTGCATCGATCTTGTATCACGCAGTGTGACACAAGGGCAGCCAAAGTCAAATTTATCAAGTGACTCAGAGCACAACTGCATCGTTTTTAGGCAATAATATAGTGAAAGTGCTGCGCTGTATCACTCAGCAAATTATTTATGCAATGTAGGCGGTGCAGTGTAAATTCTAACTCGAACGCAATACAGTGGTATTTATCATCATATCACTGCATCACTCATCGTGACGCAGTGTAACACAACTATAGAAATGCAGACGTAGGAAATGATGCAGTAGCTTTAGTATAAAAACCTCGCCATCACAGTACACTTTGGCAAGTTCAAGTAAGACATGGAGGCAGTGATATTGCAATTAAGAGTAGGCAGTAGGCAACCACAGAGGCAGTGAAGGAGGAAGGAGCATGTATTGTGTCAATGTACATTCCTCATTGACCCCAGGGAGGAGGTCATCCAGATATCGAGTCTGAAGTGCAAAAGTCTCATAAAATTGTTGGAGAAGATATTGGCAAATCTTCAGCCAGCAACTGCAAGGACAAATGCCATCCCAGGACACATCAAATTGACATCACATGGTGACCTCAGGATCTTTTCAAAGCACATGTGCAAGACTGGCTGGCATTTCTCAGAGAGCATTGCCAGCATTTCTCCCATCTGCGTTGGATGCCATCATAAAACGTACACCGCAGTATCTTTTCTTCCTGAAAACCAGCCAGCAACAACTATCTACCATGCAAGGGTTCTAATACATTGCTGGAATCCCTCTGTGGTGGGAGCCATTGATTGCACATGTGCAATTTGTTCAGTCTTCAGGCACTGCACACCTTTTTAGAG
Source organism: Pleurodeles waltl (assembly GCF_031143425.1). Taxonomy (NCBI): domain Eukaryota; kingdom Metazoa; phylum Chordata; class Amphibia; order Caudata; family Salamandridae; genus Pleurodeles; species Pleurodeles waltl. The sequence continues at coordinate 1,768,056,968 of NC_090440.1, forward strand.
GCCACAAACACAATTACTCTATCAATGTCCAGGCAATAGTGGATCATAATGAACTGTTTGTAAATGTCATTGTCCAGTATCCAAGAAGTGCCCATGATGCATACATATTTCAGCACAGTACCATCAGTGAGCAGTTTGAGAATGGCAGATCTGAGAATGGCCCCCTCATTGGTAAGGAAAGTAGATTATTCAATATATCATATAAACTAAAGTATGACATAATAAACATCTCAATGTGTTTGGATCTCGTGCCATATACACAGAGTGGCAGCAATTACACAAACATATAGCCACTGATGTACCACTGTGGGATTTCTTCATAGATTACCTAATGCAAGTAGAAAAATGTCCCCAGTGAGAAGTACTTTGTCATGTCACAATGTGTGAGAGGACAGAATCACAATATCTGCAATGTTGTAGACATCAACTGACAAATAATGTAGACAAAGATTAATTGTAATCTATGAGCAACAGATACATCATACACATGTAGATGTGTATACATTCAATGGTGTGGTAAGTCAGTAATAGTAGCAATGTTCAAAAGTAAATCCTAAAGAACAAAAGGAAAGTGCACATCAAAAATAAACACTTTTCATGCACTGAAAGTGTTTGATCAAATCAGGAAATAAATATGGACTCTAGGTAGATATGTGATACAAAAATAGCAAAGGGCAGCTAACATCCAGGTATCACAACATTAAAAGTTAAAATACAGACATGGATCATAAGCCACATTGACAACACTCATTAATGTTATAGATAACTGAAATGCTATCTCATGTTGCCTACATTTTCTGCTTCTCATTTTAGTAAGGTAATATATGCAGAATGAATATATAGGATTATCAAGATGTGAGACACCAGGAAATAATCTATGTTAAGAAAAAACAAGTAAAGGTATCACAGTGCATTTACAATTAAAATAAGAACCTTCTCATGCTAACAAAATGGTGAAATGAGCAAGTCATTTAAGTACATGTTCTCAAACAAGGAAAAAAACACATACATACATGCATATACAAATAGTGTTGTGGACATGTCTGTAGGTTAATGTTACTTAATTCACCATCATCAGGCCACAGATGAAAAAGACTACATTTCAATACCTATATATCATTCATAGTTCATCAATATAGCTACATGCAAAAAATGTTAGCTGATGTAATAAGAATACAAAAAAAATCCAAGTAACATGTTGTTGAATGACTACTAAAGCTACTAAGCAACTACCAATGCACGCCTATATTAACAAATCTAAGGCTGTACAGCAGTTATGTATACAAGCAAGGACATCTTAGGTGAAAAAAGTCTGACTGTATGTATGAATCATAAAGTCGCAGTCATTGACCCTACATAAAGAAGTTTTAATTTAAGCATGATAATATGATCCAAATTTGGCAACATTGAATACATACTTGGTGCAATTACCTTACAGCTGATACAAATATTCTAACTTTCTTACAATACTAAACCGCTGTGATCAATATTATTATTTTGATGTGTTGTATGTCTTACATTTTGTACAATTATGAAATTAACCACACATGTTGAACATTCATGTGTTATGAAATGAGCAACATTACCAAAAAACTCAGCTTTTTAAAATTAAAAATGTGTAGGAATTCGACAACATATATATTAAAAATACCTAATAATGTAGAAGTGACAATAAATTAATAATTGGTATGGACTTTATTTCAGTTCAGGTGCACAAGGACATGGATTGCAGGCATGGTTTACAATCCCTATCAAACTACATAGACAGATGGACAGTAAAATATCATTTTACTCTGACCAAAACAAGAAATGTTGCTAAGTGCCTGTTTGGGATCCTAAAATCCCATTTTAGAGTCCCTGATGTATCTGGTAGTAGACTTCTGCACTCACCACCAATGGTTTGTGCAATAATATTAGTCTGTGCAATATTGCACAACATATGTCTAAAAACAAATGTATCATGGGAGTATGACTGTGTATTCACACCTGAAGATGATGAGGATTACAAAGCAGAAACAGAAATAGACCATACCATGTCAGGTTGTGTCTTACTTCAACAAATTATAGCACATTTTTAAAGTAATAGTTTATAAGTCCACGTCACTTATTTTGGATTAGTGAGCTGCAACAATAAACTTGTTTTCACAGAGCTAAATATCTTAAAGTTTGTAGTTTGTTTTTTAATCAATGTGGACATAATCACTGTGTATTATCAAAAAGATGTAGAGCCATATCACACCGAAATTTTGAACAGGCAATATTTTGAACGTCTGAATTAGGTATGTGTGCAACAGAATGACTATCAACAAAATCCGACTGAAATGGCTATATTTATGATCCTACATGAATACATGACCCTCAAAGTTCATAATTGTTAAAGTAGTTATTGAAAATTAAAAATAATCCCATCACATCTCATGACTGATAAACTGTCAAAGCTTTACCGACCAAGTAGCATTCCAGTCATTTAACTTCACATTGAAAGAGGACTATACAATGGCAAACACTTTACCATGTGGACTATCAAACATATGTCACTCATAGAAATTCATGTCTCATTCAGATTGTGATATGCAACAATTAGCTGCATACTGTACTAGATGAGAAGTCCTTTTGTCCAACAAGTATTGTAGATGTAATTAGAGCCATCCGTATATGTGCACATTGAAGGAGATAATGTTATGGAGGCCCCAGTAACGCATGAGTGCAATGTATAGTACAATGTTAACACTATTGGTGGAGCACACATTACCTTTACAGACAAAACAAAAAGTGCCACTACAGCTGTAACATTCACATAAAACAATAATCAGTGAAGCTGTAAAAAAACAAACATGTATATATCCAATGCTATACATACTTCATTTTGTGCATACAAACAAATTCACAATCAATGGCAATTGTATGCTGAAAATCATACTGAACTAAAAATGTTTTGTCTCAAGCACTGGAATGACATATAATCTGAGTGACAATAAAGTTTGGAAACACACATACCAGTCCAAAATCAACCTCTCATTTGGTCTGCCAACATATGAGTTTTTGTGGAAGCTACATATACCACCATACAAGAACATCATCACCAGTGTGACTGCAAATCATAACAAAAGTTCGTGTTATGTGAGCGAAATGGAGTTAGGTATCTAATGGATGGAGCTATCTAAGTCAATCAAAACAATCTTCACACATTCAAAATATGATATGTCTCATGAAATGTCACATAAATCTCTATTGTGTCATGTTAAATGTTTGGCTTACAAATTCATTGAGAATTGTCAATGTCATACATTTCCTTTGTGCATTTACATGTAACACTAGGACACTGCACAAAAGCCAAGGAATGTATGAGTGAATTCACAAGCTTGGTCTTTGTGAATGTTGTGAAGTCCCCTTGTGCTGCACAAGGTAATGAAGGCTGATGCCAACCGTAAAGTGAGAGAGAAATATACACCAAAGACTGCCATGTGTGAGTGTGCAAGGGTAGTGAAAGATGAAGTCACACATTTGCCAACACCTTTAGCATCTGTGTTACAAAGCTCTTGAAAATGTTATCTATGTGGAGTGTAAAAAATAACACATATCCACAGATGGTTAGAACAGCAATTCGATCATCAGCAACATTTGAAAGCCAGGTAATGGTCAGCAAAATAAAATGCCTGTGCATGATAGATATGCTTGTGCACAACATTTGCCAACACTTTGGGACATATTTATTGAAGGTTGGGGTCACCTTTGCTCCAAACAAGGGGGTACAAGGGTGACACAAAAATTAAATGAGATTTATCAAGCCATGCAAGGCCACCTTGCATGGCACTGAGTGGCTTCATAAATTAAGAGGAAAGGCTGCACAAAACGTTGCCTTGTGATATTCTGTGGAGGGGGGCATGCAATGGGTGGAGTGTGGCTGGTCCCATGTATCTATTCATAGATTCAATCAATCAATCAATCACAGGATTAATAAAGCACACTAATCACCAGTTAGGGTCTCAAGGCACGGGGGGGAAGCTTCTGGTCGTAAAGCCAGGTCTTTAGGCGTTTCCTGAAAGTTAAGAGGTCTTGGGTCTGGCGAAGGTGGAGCGGTAGGGAGTTCCAGGTCTTGGAAGCCAGGTAGGAGAAGGATCTTCCTCCGGCGGTGGTGCGGCGGATGCGGAGAACAGAGGTGAGGGCGAGGCTGGCGGAGTGGAGGTTGCGGGTGGGGGTGTGGAAGGTGAGTCTTTCGTTGAGGTAGTCTGGGCCTGTTTTGTGGAGGGCCTTGTGTGCGTGGATGAGGAGTTTGAAGGTCTTTGGTATTGGTAGCCAGTGTAAGTCTCTGAGGTGGGGGGTGATGTGGTTGCGGCGTGGGACGTCAAAAAATGAGTTGGGCAGATGCGTTCTGGATTCTTTGCAGCTTTGTTTGGAGTTTGGTTGTTGTTCCTGCATATAGGGGGTTTCCGTAGTCCAGTCGGCTTTGTGACACATTCCCAGATTTGCTTAAATTGGTAGACCAGGGAATGCATAAGAGTTGTATGAATCTTCACTAGAGATACAAGGAGGAGAAATATCTTCATTTAGCATTCAGCAGCACAATTACAAAGTGCAAAATGACTCAGCGGATTGTATTTGTGCTAGAAGGTGTCCCTTCCGACAAAAAAACTAGCCTGTCTGCAACACAGGTACCCTTGCAACATGATGGAAGGGTACCTGAATTGGAGCTAGGCAGCCAATGTGTGCCAGCACTAAAAAGTACAGGAATGCAAAATGTAATGATAAATATGGCTCATTCCTGCCCTTTCATTTCACACAGCAGAAGACAGCAAGGTGGTTTGCTGTGTTGTGTTGCCTGATTTTTTTGATAAATATGGATCTTTGGCCCTCATTATGACATCAGCGGTATTTTCAGAATACCGCTGGTGCGAAGGGCACCAGAAGACCTCAGTGGCTGCAGTCTTCCATCTGCCATATTATGGATACTGCGGGTTTTCCGCCAAAATCAGGGTGGAAATCCGGCAGTAGCCATGCTGGCAGACGGTGGTGCCCTGGTGGTGCTACCACCTGCTCCGCCCCACCAGTAGAACGCCGCCAGCCGTATTTTGAGCAGAAATACAGCCTGGCGGTATCCTGCTGGCGGAACGCTGCTGGCGATAGCAGCGTCCCTTCCCATTCCCTGCCGGACAACCTCCTCATCGGATGAGGTAAGTCGGGCATCCGACAGGGGAGGGGGGTAGGGGTTGTTGTGTGTGAGTGTCTGAGTATGTGCATGAATGTGTGAGTGCATCTGTGAATGCGTCCGTGTGTGTTGTGATGTATGCGTGGTTGTATGTGTGTGAGTGAATGCGTATAAGAATGGTGAAGTAAGTGTGTGTCTGTATGTCAGTGTGTTTTTGTGTAAGAATATGTGTGAGTATGTCTGGAAGTATGCGTGTCTGCCAGTGTATGAGTGAATGCATGTCTGCCAATGTACGTGAATGCATGTATGCGTGGGGCAAGTGGGTGTCTGTGTGCATGTATGCGGGAGGGGTGTGGGGTGAGGGGCACTGTGACTGTAGGGGCTGTGGGGGAGGGGGGTGATGTGAGTGTGTGTGGCTGTGGGGGCAGTTGTGTGGTGGGTGCATGTCTGTGTGAGCTTGAATAGCTGTTGTGTGTTGTGAGTGTGTGCTTTTCTGCAGGTGTGTGCATTTATGGAAGGTCGGGGGTGTTTGTGTGCATCAGAGGGGGTGGTTGAATTGGGGGTTGGGGTGTTTGTGTGCATTGGAGGGGTGGGGGGTGCTTGAATCAAGGGGTGAGGGGTGTTTGTGTGTATCAGAGGGGTGGGGCCGTGTGTGAATCGGGGTGGGGGTGATTGTGTGCATCAGAGGGAATGGGGGTTTTGGATGGAGGGGTTTGGGAGGGTCAGGTGATTTTTGGGGGGGTGGTGAAGCCACCTACCCGTGACAGGGAAGGAATTCCCTATCACCGCTTAGGGCCTACCGCCATGGTTTCCGTGGAGGTAGGCCAGCTCAAAATACGGGTGGCGGTAGTCTGGGGCCGCCAGGTCAGACATTCACATCTGTGGCAGTATGAGTGGCGATGTGGAGGTTTGCCAGTGGCAAACCAGGCAGGGTCATAATGTGGCAGTATACACCACCAGCCTATTGGTGGTGATACCCCCACATTAACCGTGGCGGTCAAAAGACTGCCAGAGTCATAATGACCCCCTTTGTGTGCATTACTGTGGTGGGTTTCAGGTACATACTCAACGCTAAGCTCTTCACATATATGTAGTGAGTAGTTACGCTATTGCGTAACTATATTGGTGAAAGCCACCATCACATCTTTTTAATTTTTTCCATGAGAGGGTGGATAGAGCACCTTTAACATATGATGTGTGTGGCCCTTTGTGTTGCTCTATACTGCGTAGGAAACATATGAGTTGCGTGGCCCTTTGTGTTGCTCCACATAGGACAAAGCACGGACCCATTGTAGGAGGCTGGCCTGGCTTTTAGTGGGTACCTGATGGTACTTACACCTTGTGCCTGGTCCAGTTATTCTTTATTAGTAGATTAGTAGTGTTCTAGCAGCTTAGGCTGGTAGAGGTAGCTATAGCAGAGCAGCTTAGGCTGAACTAGGAGACATGCAAAGCTCCTACTATACCACTTATATCATATAGCACTATATCATAAGAAATACAATACTCAGAGTTACTAAAAATAAAGATAAAGGTACTTTATTTTAGTGACAATATGCCAAAAGTATCTCAGAGGATATACTCCCTTTGGAGGTAAGTAAAATACACAAAATATACACATAAACCAAAATAAGGTAGGTAAACAGTTAGAAAAGTAGTGCAAACACTGTAGAACACAATATAATGCAATAGGACACAATAGGCCTAGGGGCAGCACAAACCATATACTCCAAAAGTGGAATGCGAACCACATGTGGACCCCAGGCCTAGTGTAGTGTGTAGAGGGTTGCTGGGAGTGTAAGAAAACAATAGGGGTGTTCAAGATACCCCACCCCAAGACCCTGAAAAGTAGGAGTAAATTTACCCTACTACCCCAGAAAGACAGTAAAGTCGAGATAGGGGATTCTGCAAAGGCAACAACTGACTGCAAAGCATTGAAGATGGATTCCTGGATCTGAGGACCTGCAAAGGAAGGGGACCAAGTCCAAAATTCCTGCAAGTGTCCAGCAGGGGCAGGAGCCCACTAAACCGCGGATGAAGGTGCAAAAGGGCTGCCTCTGGGTGGAAGAAGCCAAAGATTCAGCAACAACGGAAGGTGCCCGGAGCTTCTCCTTTGGTCAGAAGACATAATATGGCGTGATGGAGGATGCAGAGTTGTTTTCACGCAGAAAGATTACAAACAAGCCTTGCTAGCGGCAAGAGTTGCGGTTGAAGATAATGGGTGCTGTCCGGGCCCAGCAAGGATCAGGAGGTCGCCCCTTGGAGGAGGAGACAGAGGGGGTACTCAGCAATAGAGAGAGCCAATGCAGAAGCAGGCAGAACCCGCAGAAGCACTTGAACAGGTGTTCAAGAAATCTGAGCATGGCGATCGTCTCAACACAACAAAAGAGGGTTCCACGAAGTCGGTGGTCAACTCAGCGAGTTGAGCAATGCAGGATGGAGTGCTGGGGACCTGGGCTGTGCTGTGCATGAAGAAATTCTTGCAAAAGTGCACAGAAGCCCCAGCAGCTGCAAATCACGCAGTTCACAGGATTACTGTCTGGCGTGGGGATGCAAGGACTTACCTCCACCAAATTTGGACAGAAGGACCACTGGACTGTCAGGGTCACTTGGATCCAGCTCCTGTGTTCCAGGCACCATGCTCGTCAAGATGGGAGGGGACCCAGAGGGCCAGTGATGCCGAAGTTTGGTGTCTGCGTTAGCAGGGGGAAGACTCCATCGACCCACAGGGGATTTCTTCTTGGCTTACAGTGCAGGGTGAAGGCAAGCAGCCCTCAGAGCATGTACCACCAGAAACAGTTTAGAAAGCCGGCAGGATTAGGTGCTACAATGTTGCTGGTAGTCGTCTTGCTACTTTGTTGCGGTTTTGCAGGCGTCCTGGAGCAGTCAGCAGTCGATCCTTGGCAGAAGTCGAAGAGGGAGATGCAGAGGAACTCTGGTGAGCTCTTGCATTCGTTATCTAAAGAGAAACCCAGAGGAGAGACCTAAATAGCCCTCAGAGGAGGATTGGCTACCTAACCAGGTAAGGGCCCATCAGGAGGGGTCTCTGATGTCACCTGCTGGCACTGGCCACTCAGAGGTCTCCATTGTGCCCTAACACCTCTGCATTCAAGATGGCAGAGGTCTGGGACACACTGGAGGAGCTCTGGGCACCACCCCTGGGGTGGTGATGGACAGGGGAGTGGTCACTCCCCTTTCCTTTGTCTAGTTTCGCACCAGAGCAGGGCTGGGGGATCCCTGAACTGGTGTAGACTGGCTTATGAAAGGAGGGCACCATCTGTGCCCTTCAAAGCATTTCCAGAGGCTGGGGGAGGCTACTCCTCCCCAGCCCTTAACACCTATTTCCAAAGGGAGAGGGTATAACACCCTCTCTCAGAGAAAATCCTTTGTTCTGCCTTCCTGGGACTGGGCTGCCCAGACTCCAGGAGGGCAGAAACCTGTCTGAGGGTTGGCAGCAGCTGTAGCTGCAGAGAAAACTCCAGAGAGCTGGTTTGGCAGTACCCGGGGTCCATGCTGGAGCCCCAGGGATACATGGGATTGGCACCCAAATACCAGATTTGGCTTGGGGGGACAATTCCATGATCTTAGACATGTTTCATGGCCATGGTCGGAGTTACCATTGTGAAGCTACATATAGGCATTGACCTATATGTAGTTCACACGTTTAATGGTGTCCCCATACTCAAAAAGTCCGGGGAACTTGCCCTGAACAATGTGGGGGCACCTTGGCTAGTGCCAGGGTGCCCTCACACTTAGTAACTTTGCACCTAACCTTCACCAAGTGAGGGTTAGACATATAGGTGACTTATAAGTTGCTTAAGTGCAGTGTAAAATGGCTGTGAATTAACATGGACATTATTTCACTCAGGCTGCAGTGGCAGTCCTGTGTAAGAATTGTCTGAGCTCCCTATGGGTGGCAAAAGAAATGCTGCAGCCCATAGAGATCTCCTGGAACCCCAATACCCTGGTTACCTAGGTACCATATACTAGGGAATTATAAGGGTATTCCAGTGTGCCAATTAGAATTGGTGAAAATGGTCACTAGCCTGCAGTGACAATTTTAAAAGCAGAGAGAGCATAAACACTGAGGTTCTCGTTAGCAGAGCCTCAGTGATACAGTTAGGCACCACACAGGGAACACATATTGGCCACAGACTATGAGCACTGGGGTCCTGGCTAGCAAGATCCCAGTGACACAGGCAAAAACAAACTGACACACAAGTAAAAATGGGGGTAACATTCCAGGCAAGATGGTACTTTCCTACACCCATGCATTGTGCTATGTGGGCCACAGCATGGTCGTTTGTATTGCTCTCTATAGCCATGTGTGGTCCTTTGCGTTGCTCTATATAGGCCACTGTGTGGCCCTGTGCGTTGCTCCATATAGGACACTATGTAGGTAACATATGACTTGCATGGTCCTTTGTGTTGCTCTATGTTGGACACTGCGTGGCCCTTTGTATTGTTCTATATAGGCCACTGCATGGCCCTTTACATTGCTCTATATAGGAAAGTGCATAGGAAACAATCAAATTATGTGCCTTTGTGTTGCTCTATGTAGCCCACTCTGTGGTCCTTTGCCTTGCTCCACATAGGATACTGCATAGCCCTTTGCCTTGCTCTATTTAGGACACTGTGTAGGAAACATATGAATTTCATGGGCCTTTGCGTTATGATACATAGGCCACTGTGTAGGTATAGAGTGGGTCTTCACATTGTAAGGGAAAGAGTAGTGAGTCACACAATGCCCACTTGCATTGAAATGCATCAGAAGAATCAGGGCAAAAAAAGACAATCTGCTTGTCACACCCAGGAAATGATGCAATGGGTGTTGCTGCATACCAGGATGTGTAACTATTTCTTTCACTTTCTGTTTGTGGCTGTTGGTTGGTGCATGTGTAGAGAGGAGGATTGAGAGACTGGTGGACTTGTTTTGCTGTGCATCTTGTGGAGCCTGTGTCCTAGTGTGCTTTTAATAGGCTTTGTCTTATTTTTGTGCTTAAATGTTGTCATTTTACATCTTTGTGTCTGAGATTTGTTGCATGTCTGTCTATTTAGGGGTAGATATTTATTACTTATAGTGATGGACCTAAGGGGTCTGATAGTAGGTCGTTTTTTTAGGATAGGGCTTCTGCCATTTAAGGCCATTCCTGACAAGGAGAGAGGCCGCAATTGTAATTGGAAGGAGGGAGGTGCCCATATCTGGCTCATAGTGCACTAACTCCCACTTATGCTTGGTGCTGGGGGAAGGGTGAGTAAAAGGCAAGATACCAAGGAGATGCATATGTCGAAGGTGTCATAGGAGGAGGGCACCGTTCACCAACTGAAGCATGGATGTGCCGTCTTTATTCCCCGTGAGGCTGATGTGCTTGATCTACTGGGGTTGGAGGTTGCAGACCCTGTAGGTATGTATCCATTTACTATCAGCTTATAGTCATGTAAAATAATTTTTCAATATTCATTATGCTATTTATTGTAGTGATGTGTGGAGGCCTTCTGACACACAAGGCATGGCAGATTGACACCAGGGATCGAATGTCTATACACATCATTAGCCACACTGCACAAGGTAGGATTGTGTGGCAAGGCTAATATATCTGTCTAATATATTTCACTGTGTATCCTTGCATGACATTGATGCATGACACAATGTACCTTAATCTGCTACTCAATGTACATCCAAAATGATTATGTGTTCATGTGTATGTAACAGATGTGTGCACAAGGAGCAATTATTGTCCATAATCTTTGAAAGGTTGTGTGGCCCTGAATGGATTAACACTTCAAGATTAACACAAGTGAGCGCAAAATGCTGCCTTGCGTTATTCTACAGCAGGGATGTATGCCATGGATGGAGCGTGACTGTTTCCCAGCCATCTGCTTATGGACTCTGACATACTTCTAGATTTACAAACACTGGTAGATGTGGGAATGCATCCGATTTACATGCCTCCATAACAGTAGAGCAACAAGGAGAAATACCTTTATTGCTACTAATTGTTTCCTCTTACTAAGTATGTGGCATTCTGCAGCACACCTAGAAAAAGCAACATGTCTCAAAGAATAGTTTTTGTGCAGGAAATGTGTCAGGAGTGTTGCAACTTTACATGTATCTTTATTACAACCTAACAAAACAATTAACCATGTGGTGGTGCAGGGGTGTGAGATATTTCTCAATCGTCAAGCCATTCTCCAACTATTACTACCTAGCTGTGGAATAGGGATTGCTATCCTGTCTCAGGGGTGTGTGACCCTCCATCAGAGGTGTCCATGTCAGACTTATGTAGAAAGTAGTGACAGTGGCCCCATAAGTCTTATACTTTCGAGGATGAATGGATGTAGGGCAGTGATGTGTGCTGCCTTGAGTTACTCTAGATTTATCAAGTCATGCAGGGCCTCACAAGGTGGCCTTGTGTGGCTTGATAAATCTCATTTAGGTTTTGTGGTGCTCTTGCATGGTGCAAGGGCTAAACAAACCTTAATAATTCCAGCCCATGGTGTTTTTTAAGTCAGACATCTGTATGACTCAGGAACAATGGTATGAGTTAAATAAGTGATTGTGACAATTTGAATAAAAATATTTAGGTTACCCTACTCTGACCCTCATGTTGTAAGAGTGACATATTGTAATAAGAAGTTACATTATAATTACTGTATTTTGTACATGTATTTATACAAAGAATGGGTGTAAGTATGGACTGCCCTTTTTTCTTCAGTAACAATGTGAGCAAGTTATGTAAATGGGAGCTGTCCATACAAAACTTTGCCTAATATGATGTTTACTTTCCTCTCTAGCTCACTTGTCAGCGGATGTGACCAATAGATTTGCCATGAGAAAGGCAAATGATGGTCACATTAAAAGAATTCCAAATGGATTCCACAAAATGGAGAGGATCTATGATCATGAAAAAGCAGCAAAGACATGGGCTGACTTTATAAGGTTTCAGTCAAAGCATACTACACCAGCAATAACAACCCCTCATTTGAGCGCTCAGGCAGACATCAGCACCCACACCAATGCAAGATCATCAACTCCACAGCAGGATAGGCCACACATCCAGGAAAAAAGGACATGCACTTCACTGCCTCATCCTGAGACAGCTGAAATTTATGGCAAGAATGGACAAGAGACTGGTCAAAATATCCAAGTACAGCAGAAAGATTTTGTTTCAATTCCAGGAGGCCTGGATAATAAGTTCCCAGCACATCTGACCATGAACTCCCCCTCAAACCACCCCCTTCCCCTGTATTATGGCTTATTTATAGTTAGCTATGGTTTAGGTATGTTACTTGTTAGCTAGGGTATAGAATAGGTTTAGGGATAGTGTAGCTGAGAAATAGTCTTTGAAGGTAATTTTAGGTATGCCTTAGTATAATACGTTTAAAAAGGTTAAGGAATTTAGTAGGTGTGTGGAGTGAATGTTTTGTGTGTTCAAAAAATCTTTGAAAAATCCCCAAACTATCTATATTTGTATAGATTTATATGTGTAGGGGGTACATGTTTAGGATATAGTTTATGTTTGTACTGTATTGACTTGTGTGTATTAAGGGAGGTGGTGGGTTAATGTCTATCTTGTTATGTGTTAATATTTGTTAAGCTAGTGCTAAATAAAGTAAGATAGGATAGTTTTAGTAATAGGTAGTGTAGGTTAGCTAGTGTTAGGTAGTGTTTCATAATATATCTATTATAGTGAAATAAATGTTATGTAGTTCACAAAGTGATTGCTGTTTTGGGTTTTGTTTCCTATTATTGAGTTAGGATGTTAAACTAGCCTGGAGGATAATGTACTCAAATGCTCAAGTGTCAGACTCCTCTTGACAACTGTAGGTCATCCTCACATTACATATATGAATACACACATATCCATGCTTCTAACACTGATAATGGGGCATATGTTTCTATTTTACACACAGCATGACATAGCTAGTCACCTGGCTGCAGTGCACTGGGTGAAAGGGAGAGAGGAAGAATGAGCTGTAATTGACATGATACGATGCATTCCTGCTCTCTGCCTGCACTGACTCACAAACTGTTGTCTTGCACTAACACAGGCACCCATGGTGCAAGGGGACTTGCTTTGTAGGCTTGACTTATTTATTGTGCAGGAAGGGACACCTTCCTCCATAAAACCAGACCTGAAAGGCACATTTTCTTCCTATGTGTGCTGCACAATGCAGCACACTATGAAGGAGGACACAACAAGGATATTTAAGCATATATGTCTTCTTTAGCTCTCTCCTGGGGAGGTGCAGCAATTTCTACGGACTGTACTTAAACTAATGTGTGGGTACACCTACGCTCAACACATGTAATGCCTCCCCTGGGGCAGAGTAATGCAAGGCAACTATTTTGCCATGCCTCACATTATTTCACAGTTACCAAGACATGCAGGGCCATCCATGGTGGCCTTCTACGGCTTGGTAAATATCATTCAAGTTACTGCATTTCCTTTGTGCCCACTTGTAACTAGGAGATGTCCATACAAAACTTTGTGTAATATGATGTTTACGTGATGTGCAATGCAAACCCATGATAAATATTGGCCACGGTACCTGGCTAGTATGGGTTCAACTACCCTGAGTCCTGTGTTTATGGTTCATGTGATGAACTAATGGAAGTAGACTTATCACCTGATGAAATGTGTGAATCTGAACCAGGTATATAATTAAAAAAATGAAATCCCATGACCAGATTTGTAACGGTCTAATCTCTAAAGTCTTCATATATACCTTACGAAAAAAGCATTAGGTAATAATAAATCAAAATCTGAAGGTAAAAAAGTAAATATGACATGCAGTCTTTGAATGTACAACTACTTCAATAACATCTATTACAATTGAAGTCTGAGCACCAACGTGACTACACCAATGTGCAGTGTTTCACAATACATGCAGCTAGAAAATGTACTTATGATTTACATTTGTTACATATGAAAAGTGATGAGGAACAAATTGCCATTAGCAAATATGGATGCTATTTGATGAGAACAGTAGGACAACATGAATTACTTCACAAAAATAGAGTCATGGAGTGGGTTGCAAAGAATGTGGCATGATGCCCTATATAAGACAGATATTAAAACTGGCCATGAGGCTTTCACAAATATAGTGAATTATTGGTTCTTGAACTGGGGAACTCTATATCTTCCTCCTTCGATGAGTGCTCTGCTTCCAATGGATGTTGTGGTGTTGGAATAGGAGGCACCAAAGTGATGGTAATTGCCTCTGAAACACAAACATCAGAGGCAGTCGGTGTTATTCCCAATTTCCCAATTAAATTTGTGAATGTCAGTAAGGCAGCATGGAAGTCCCTGGCAAGGGATTGCTGGTTGGACAACATAGCTACGACGTTACTATTTAGGGCACTTGTTGATGGCATGGAGGAATCCATCTTGGCTTCCAAACTATCACCTAAAGCCTCCAGTCATCTTTATGGACTAGATGGAAGAATTGTTGGATCCCAGCTGGCTACCAACATCACTGGGGTTAGATGTTGAAGGCTGGTATTTCAGTCCTTCTGCATTATGACACCACTGATATCAGCTAATGAAACATCAATTCCAAGGAGTCGAGTGTAGGTGTGTAAAGCAGTCTTTGGCAACCCCTTATTGAGGCTGAGATACCTAGGACTTCTTTATTCCCGCTATAGTCTCCATCCCCTACCTGACTTCATCAACCATTCACTGCTGTACCCCTACCACTCACCGTTGAAATGTGGCTTGGAGGTCATCAGAGTACTCACTTGCAATATGACATGTAGATGGTCCATGTAAAGTCTGGATTGGTTCATGTAGAGACCCCACAATGTTGCCTTTCCTTGCCAAAACAGGAGGAGATGTTTCTAAGGTGTCCAGGAATTGTTGGAAGGTCTCTTAATCCATGGGGGAGGTGGATTATCTACAGAAGGTTGATCATCACAGACAGGCTGATCTTCAGGATATGTTGATTGTCCCTTTGGAAAGGGCCATGTTACAAATATTCTGTGATTATGTATGATGTAATTGATCTTTGTTACATTGTGACATAATTTTCCTTCACTTTCAAGTACACAGGATAGGTAGAGCATATGTTTCTACACATGAATATGCCCATGTTGTACTGTTGCTTCTTGTAATATGTCAATCTATGTCCATTGATCACACACTCTCATTATTCATTAGAAATATTTAGAGATGTACCTTGCAGGACATACCTTTTATGCACCCAGAATTTCTTTTCTAAACAGTATTTCTTGAAATATGTCTATATTCTGTTTTTGAAGTTGACCTCCAAAACAATATAGTGAGCTCATTACAGTACATCAATCAATCAATCAATCAAATTATTTGTTGAGCGCGCTACTCACCTGGAAGGGTCTCAGGGAGCAGGGAAAGGAGGGGTAGGAGGGGTGCTACTGTTCGAAGAGCCAGGTCTTCCTGAAGGTCAGGAGGTCTTGCGTCTTACGTAGGTTGGCTGGGAGTGAGTTCCAGATTTTGGCTGCGAGGTGAGAGAAGGATCTGCCGCCGGTTGTGGTACAGTGAATGCGAGGGACAGTTGCGAGGGCGAGGTTGGCGGAGCGGAGCTGGCGTGTCGGGATGTTGAAGTTAAGTCGATCGTTGAGGTAGGCTGGTGTTGTGGAGAGCTTTGTGAGTGTGGATTAGGATTTTGAAGACGATCCTTTTGTCGATGGGTAATCAGAGGAGGTCCTTGAGGTGGGCAGAGATGTGTTTGTGGTGAGGGAGATTGAGGATGAGACGTGCTGAGGCGTTTTGGATGCGCTGGAGTTTTTTCTGGAGCTTGGCCGTTGTTCCCGCGTAGAGGGCGTTGCCGTACATGATGCTGTTGGTGTACATTATTTTTATCACTGCATTCAATTTCTGAACAGAAATTTGAATGTTGCTAGCAGTTTCCAGTCTCGCATATGAGCCCATATGTATCATGGGTTTGCATCAAACTTACACCATGAAAGGGGGGTGCAAGAGCAATGGTACTCCTATATGATAATTACCAAGCCATGCAAGACCACTCTGCCTGCGTGGCTTCATACATCTGAATTAAAAAAAGGCACAACTATTTGCTGCTTTGCATTACTCTGTGGCAGCGATGTGTGCCCTGTATGTTCCCACGCACCCACACGTACATTGTGGCAAATTACGTTCCCAGATTTTCCACCACTGCTAGCCCTGGGAATGCGTCAGATTTGTAAATTCCCCACTAAGAGCAAAACATGGAGAAAATCATTCTTTCTCCTCATTGTCTCATCTTTCGAAGTGTGCTGCATTATGCAGCACACACAGTAAGAGGAAAATGCCTTGAAGGAATGATTTTGTGCATTAAGCCCTTTCCCAACAAAAACATCCCTGTATACAACACTGACAGTCTTGCACCATGGTACCAGTTTGTGCACCAGCGCAACCAGAGAGCAGTAATACACCATATATTGTTAAAGACCCCCACATTCCTACCCTCCACCTTTCATGCAGCGCAACATAACATGCTGTCTTGCATGCCATTTGGAAATATTTGCACCCTAGGGGCCATAATTATCAAACATGCATGCAACACTAAGCAGCAAGCCACCTTGCTGTTCTGCGTGTGAGGGAAAGAACATGGATGTGTCATATTTCCCATTATACAGAATTTCTTGTCCTTTCCTAGCACAATATTGTCTGTCTAGTGACAATGCAGCACCCTTGCCTCATGCTGCAAGTGTACCTGCATTGCAGGCAGGATTGTATCTGTGCACAAAAATAGCAATATTTCTCATTGTATCACCTCTAGTGGGGAGGCATACAATTGTGAAACATTCCCATGTTTAACAATGTTGGAAAATTTGTGACTGTGTTATAATCCATGGGTGGATGCATGTGAACACCCACACTACACCTATTGCATACCTCCCTTAAACACAGTAAACCAAGGCGTTTGTACCACCTTGTGTTACTCCAGCTTTTGTCAAGCCACTCAGGGCCATGCAAGGTGGCCCTGCCTGGCTTGATGAAACAGAGTTATGCTTTGTGTCGCCCACGCAATCCCCTTGAATGGCACAAGAGCAATGCCATAGATTTATAAATGTGCCCTGAGGTAGTTGTTAGAGTAATCAGATGGAAATTCTATTTATCTGTCCCTTATTTGACAATTGAATACACTGTCCTTATACACTTCTCTATGACATTAAAAGCCTTGTTTTCATTCACCTTGTACTCCTTGCTGGTCCTCTGTTTTAGCACTGTCCTGACCTTCTACTTCGGTTACCAACTTGTTGGAATGAGGGATACCACCTGCTCATCCAGTGGGTCCAAATTCTCTTGGACATCAGGTCCTCTTCCAGTCCTAATGGCTGCCTTTAGGTTCCTGGTCAGTTTTGTGTTTGTCCTACGTTTGCAGTCATGCCACCTCTTCTTCCACTCCGGTACAGTCCTTCTTGTTTGCACATTACAGTTGAGTTTGTCCACTATAGATAGCCATATGGCATCCTTCTTTGCCAATGGCAATTTGATGACAAATAAAATATGTTCATTCTTGGTCACCTCAATGATCAGTATTTGATTTTCCTCCTCAGAGAAATATGACTTCTTCTTCTTTTTTCCCCTGGGTTGTTGGTACTTTTTCAGGGTTAGGGTTGCTTCCTTCCTGGGTTTCTGAGGCTCTTTTTATGATTGTAATTATTGAGGGGTTTGGTGGTGAGAACTGCATTGCTCTGTTTCCTGAGTTAAGTCTTCCTGCGATGCAATGCACTCCTATAAGACGCAATGCTGATTTTCCGCACGTAAAATTGTTTTACAACACACAATTCGACTTTGCGTCATGTAGCTAATAGTTGAGTTACAGCACTTTGCTCCATAAACAACTACTTTGTGTTATGATTCATGAAGCATCTCGGGGCCCCGTGCCATGGTGAGCTGTAACATAAATATGACGTATCCATGGTGCAGGAAACTGACACAGCATGGCGCAATTGATTCTGACACAATGCAGTTTTGAGTCAGAAATTATAAATTTGGCCCCTTACCTTGCAGTGCAAAACTGGTTTTGCTCAGAAATTAGTCTGAAACTAATGCAAACCATTGTTAAATGCTGTTTTGTGTTACCCTGCATAAAGGGGGCACTCCATGGGTGGTACATGAGCTTTCCTATGCAACCACCTATGATTTTTGATGCAAAACCCTATATACTGACAATGGTAACCAGCGTTTTGCACCAAAAATTAACACCACTTAAAAGCTGGTGTTAAAAGGATAAATATTTTTATTTCTCCTTTCTTTTTCTACTTTGCATGTGTGTGGAACTGTACAGCACACATACAAAGTGGGAAAAGATTTAAAAGTTATCTAGGCACAGTATTTTGTACTGGAAGGGCACACTTTCAGTACAAAACCAATGCTAGACTCACACACTCGCACTATGGCGCAAAGGTGTGCGCGTGGCCCTTTGCAGCAAAATTCAGTGGTGGTGATAGGGACAGAGGAGGAGAGAGCCATATCTCGGTAGATATGCGCTCTCCTGCTCTCTCCCTGTCACAGAACGCAGTGTTGAGTTGTGGGACACGTTTGTAATTCTGGGCAACAATTGGAGGCGGCTCCTCCGTTATGACAGTGGAGCTTCACCCCCCTACCCGCCAACAGCAGCAGCTGCAAAACTTTTAATATAAAACGATAATAAACTATGTTTATTATCGTTTTATAGTAAAAGGAGTGGGCCTTGAGGCTGTGACGAGACAAAGGGAGAGTGCTGTGCGCATGTATATTTGGCTGGCCGTCACACATGTGCCCTGGGCTCTGTCCAACCCAGCACTGCGTGGTCGGGTTGGAGACTGCAGGCAGAGACTTCCACTCTACCTCTGGGCGCCCAGGCTGAGTGCTCCATCCGATCCTAATGCCGCTTTAATGCTTCCGGCAGCATGAAAGCAGCGTTAGGAGTGGCAGCAGGGCAGGCTGGGAGCCTGTGTCTGCAGGAGAGGAGATGAGCGGAGTGGAGCATATCAGACTGGCACAGCACGTAAGGAACATTTTCTTTTTTTTTTTAAGTTTGATGTTATTTTCAGTCATTTGACCCCACTCCTCACCGTTCTATTTTTTTCACTTTGTCTGCAATCCTTGAGAGACTGGCCACTTTCTACAGTGTCTGCTGTTATGGGGATCAAACTTCTGATGCCTTTCCAGGCATGGGGTGAGAATAACAGGATATGATAATCAATTAGTTATTTTCTTTGTACTCTCTTCTAAAACTAGATTGTTTCTAGAGTGAGAAAGCCACTTTATTTGCTGCTTCTCTGGGAACATGCTCTGACAGGTAGGATAACCTTATTTTAAAAGGCGTACATACACATTTGAGTGATACCTTAATAAATCGGAGCAGCACGATTTTATTTAACTCCATGAAAGTAGTCTTGTCACTCGACCTGCTAATTACTCAAAATCCAGTACACCGAAACAGTAGAGGACATTGGAATGTGACATATAGGTTCAGTGAACATGAGTGCTTGAATTAGGCTGTGAGACATCTCTCAAAAGGCCCATGAAGAGGAGATGCCACTGCCAGAAATACATTTGGCTCTTGCTTTGAATTCTAAGTTTAGGTGGATTGCGTGTCAGAATTTGGTGTAAAGATATTTCATCAGTCGTAAATACCTTCACTTATATGTTGATTACTAAAATACTGTCATGTTGAGTGTAAATCTTTTATCATTAACTCCAGCGGAGTGATATTGTTGTAAACAATGTTTAGGGCCCTCTATTTATGTCAGATGATACATTGATGACATCAGGTTCCCAGGTGTGCGACCAATGAAAGAAGCGATCTTTAATGGCATTTAGACACATGACAGAGAGGAAGGGGCCTCTGCCAGGATCCTCTCTGCTAGCCAAGCTCAGGGGCCTGGTGAGCATAAATATTGGTAGAATGCCTGCACTTGGTACCTGCAGTTCAATTTAAGAAGATGAAACTGGTATCTGGGCCTCAGTGGCAGCCGGCAGCTTTAGGAGGGAGGTGGGTGGGCGGGAAGCACACACACACTCATTCTTTCACACACACATGCACATCCATTAACAACTCTCATCAACATTCAAACTTGCACACATGCATTAAACATTCATTCAAAAAGATCACACACACACACACACACACACACTTACCTTCAGCCTCGGAGGTCCCAGAAGGGTTGGGACTACTGCCTTCCCTCACTGGCTGACCTTAGGTCAGCTAATGAGGGAAGGCAGCAGTCCCAACTTTGTCACAGAGTGGGATGGGGTCAGTGAGACTGCTGACCCCACCCCACTCTGTGACGAGGTGTCACAGATTGACACTCGCCCTGGGCGCTTCAGGTCTTAAACCTGAAACGCCCAGATCCAAGTCAATGGGTGATGCTTCCCTCCTCACCCGGGCAAGGGCCTCAAGGCACTGTTGCTGTGCCGAGGAGGTCATGCCCACAGGAGCTGTGACCTCTTCAGCCCAGCACAGTTCAGTTCGGGCAGCCAAGAGTCTGCCCTTATCGCACAAGTATGCTCCTAGCTGCCTGACCTGAACATAAAGAGTGTCTGTCAGGCTGACCTTTGTTCAGCCTGACCGGCACTCTTTATAAGGGGCAAAAGGTGGGGGGGTGTGGCCCTAATGGACGGGCCGTGCCTGCTGGGCCCACAATGCCAATTGTCGGTCTGAGAGGAAGATGTTCTTTCATGCAGTGATGGCCTCTATAAAAAACATCATGGTCAAAAGCCCATGCTGATGAAAAAAAAATGGGGACAGGATCTTATATTGTTTGCTTAGATGAAAGGTGGGTTGGGACAGTTTTGAACTAGTACAGTACTGCATTGCTAGGTGAGTAAGTGGAGCATTGCCTGAAAGAATCAGACACCTTCAGACTGCAGTGACCACTCTGCTGATGATAGGCCTGATCCATGTATTAAATTGCTTCTTTCATCACAGATCACCTCACTCCGCAGACAGCCATACAAACACCAAATTGACAAAACTCTAAAATGTGTTATTTATGGTGTGTGATGCACAATGCATAGCTTAACTCATACACCGCGTTGTTTGTAGACAGCCATTTTATTATATATATGCATTGAGCTTAGGGGTGTACTCAGCATGGCAAGGTCATGAGATATGGTGTGCATTGTATGTTGCACACCATGACTGGCAATTTCAGCTGTAAGATTCTCTCTTCTGTATTATATTTTCATGTTACCCGAAAAAAGTTTATCTGCAAAGACAATCAATATAACATTAATTGTTCATGTTATAGGAGCATTTTGATTATCATGTCTGAACTGATAAATTGACTTCAATATTGAACTACCAGCTACAAGAGTCTTTCTTCATATCCATGATATTTTTAAAAAAAGTTATATACATAATAGGAATTATTGCGTGATTCAATCAACTGTGGAGTCATCTCTTTTCAATTATTTTTACTTATTCATTGGATAGCGATATAATCTGTTTTCCATATTTGTCAACACTGTTTGCCACTTTAAAACAGACTTGTCAATCCTGATTGGATAGCCACACCTGAGCAACATGTTATGGCAACCATTTCAGCCATGGCAACCATCCCTGCATCTTCAAATCAAATACATTTCTTTTTAGGGGACATGGTGAGTACTCCCCGTCCTCAAGGGGCATGTTGGGCGAGTCCCAAAATTACAGGACTCTGGGTCATGGTCCCCACTAAAATGCAGTTTAGTCAATGTCAGGATTGAGTGTCACAAAAGAAGCATGTGTAATGGATGATAACCAATTTAAACTCCAATATAAATCATTTGTTGGAGGTATCATAATCATTTTAGATACTGTGGTGTGTTCTAAGGTGATTTTACTTATATCTTCTCCTTCCTTTAAAACATGGGTACTCGCAAAAATTTCCCCGGGGCCACAAAACACTGTCTGTGGCATGCCCAAGGGCTGCACTGATGCCAGTAAGCCGAGAGTGTGGGGGGGAGGGGTGATGGAAGGTGGGCATTGGGGGGCACAAAGTAAGGTAAAACGATCATGCATTTAAACACTTTTTTTTTTATTTACTGACAGTTTATCACGTTTTTACATGTCTAGTGTGAGATATCTTTAAAACTAAATGTGTTCCTAAGGATAAGTTTTCTAGGTCACTTAGTTAGTGTAAAAATAAAGTATGCCCTTTTCACAGCTTTTTGAATTTTTCTGCTTTGTCAAGTGAACAGCAGCCCAGTGCTGCTGTTCATGAGGGTGCCGCAATTAAAGGTCAGAAGGGCCACCTGCGGCCCCAGGGCCGTACTTTAAGTATCCCTGCTTTAAAAGAAACAGCAATTCACTGAAAAAACACAAGGGTTAAAGTGATGTTATGTTAGGTATTGAAATGGATTATAAAATAGTGTTTATAAAACTGATGAATGTCACTGTTTTTTTGCTTATAAACCTTAGGGGCAGATTTAAGGAAAGTCGCACTGCACCCAGGCCTCCTACCGCCGCCCAGGGTAGGGGGCAATAGAGTCGACATCTTTCATGGTATTGATGTACTGTTCGAGGTTCGTGCCAAAATGTTGGCACGAACACTGAACAGTACATATGGGCCATTGTAAACAATGGTGTGCCCCTGTTTAACACCTGCTCTGAGCATGGATGCATTGCGCCACTTTGTAAATCTGGCACGGGGAAAAGGCCACCTTGGCGTCCAAAAAATGACACTAAGGTGGCGCAAAACTGGCGCTAGGCCCTCT
This sequence comes from Pleurodeles waltl, assembly GCF_031143425.1. Lineage (NCBI taxonomy): Eukaryota > Metazoa > Chordata > Amphibia > Caudata > Salamandridae > Pleurodeles > Pleurodeles waltl. The sequence goes on from NC_090440.1 coordinate 1,768,079,783, forward strand.
TAAATCAGGGCCTTAGTTTTTAACTCATTTCAATTCTTAACTATAAAACCTTTGTTTTGTAGTTTATATAATCACTTTAAAAAACCAAAGGTTACAGGGACGTTATAGTTAGGTTTTAAATGTACTCGCACAAAGCCAGAGAACTTCAGCAGTTATAATTAGAGGTATTTGAAGTGACTATAACTCGCGGCCTAAGGTAACTATAACTTGCACCCTCACCAAGCACTGTTAATTACCGCAGATATTACAGCACTCATGACAACTTTTATAATGTCAATAAAAATATCAGTGAAACATTAAAATTCTAATTATTGAAGAAAAAAACTGTTCATGGTGGGGGTGCGAATTACAGTTACCTTAGGCTGTGGGTGATATATATATAGCTCTGAATTTCTCTGGTTTTGTGCATATATATATATATATATATATATATATATATATATATATAGTGGTGGTCCCCACTAAGTAGTTATAGTTAGGGTCATGTTTCTATAGAAAAAGCTGTTTTTAACTTGCCTATATCTTTGGCGCCGCTTAACGAATCTTCACAAAATTTTCCAAAGAAATTCAACCGTCATGTCATCTGCTGTCAAGACAGTTTCAGGGTGATCTGTCAAGCAGGTGCAGAGAAAAAGAGGGGGTCCCAACACCTCTACTCCATTCATTTTTCGAAAGGGATTTTGAAAACCGGTAGCGCCCAAACCACTGGATGGAATTTCACCAAATTTGGCAGAAAGCTAGGTCCTGGTCTAGAAAGTGACCTTTGTGTGATTTGGTGTGAATCTGTTCAGTGGTTTTCCTGTAATTAATTGGAAAACAAATTTGTATATATAGGGACGCGGATCCGTCGCAACTCCTGCTCGGAGCATTGCAACTCCGTGTACCAGAACGAGGGTGTGATTGACTGGCTGCAACCTGTGCAGAAAGTTGTGGCTGCCATTTTATGAACCGAGCAACAGTCCCGGGGGATGGCAAATCAGTGAGAAATCAATAGAAGGGGTCAGGGTAAAGGTACTCTGACCTCATGGGGGTTATTAATGGGTGTCTGAGGGACCTAATATTACTTTAAAAAGGTTAAAACCCTTTTTTGTGATGACTCTGTCCCGGCCCTCATTGTGGCTCCCTCGTGTAATGTTGCGACCGAGCCATGAACCCTGCCATTAATGTATATATATATACATATATATATATATATATATATATATATATATATTCACCCACTCACTCATACACTAATATGCACACTATCAGACACACTCACATACTCACACACCCACTCACAGACCCATACACTTGTACACCCACTCAGAGACCCACTCTCAATCACTCATGCACCCACTCACAAACTCACTGACACGCTCATGCAACTACTCACAGACCTAGTGACACTCTTATACCCACTCTAATACCCACTCAGACACTCACTGACAGATCCAGACAGACGCTGCGACACTCATTCACAGACCCTCTCACACCCACTAACAAACCCTCTCAGACACTCACAGACCCACTTACAGACCCGACACACACTTCTACACCCACTCAGAGACCCACTCAGTCAGTCATACACCCACTCACAAACTCAGTGACACATTCATGCACCCACTCAAAGACCTAGTGAGAGTTATACACCCATTCAAATACCCACTCATACACCCAGTCACAGACCCAGACAGACAGTCAGACACCCAGTCACAGACCCACTCACACTCTCTTACATCCAGTGATAGATGCATACACTCATGCACCCACTCACAGACAGAGCAAAACTCATACACCTCCTGAAAGAGCCAGTCAGACGCTCAAAAACCCATTCATAGTCCCACTCATACTCTCTCACACCCATTCACAAACCCACTTAGACAACCACAGACCCACTCACCAACCCTGACAGACACTCCTGCACCACTCAGAGACCCACTCAGTCACTCATACACCCACTCAAAGACCCACTGACACGCTTAAGCACCCACTCACAGACCCACTGACACACTTAAGCACCCACTCACAGACCTAGTGACACTCATACACCCACTCAAATACCCACTCAGACACTGGTACACCCATTCACAGACACTGAGACACTCATTCACAGACCCTCTCACACTCTCTCACACCCACTAACAAACCCTTTCAGACACTCACATACCCAGAAAGACACTTCCACACCCACTCCGAGACTACCTTAGTCATTCATGCACCCACTCAAAAACGTAGTGACACAATCATGCACACACTCAGAGACTTGGTGACAGTCAGACACCCACCCAAAATACCACTCAGACATTCATTCACCCATTCACAAACCCACTCACATTCCCTTACATCAAGTGATAGATGCACACAGACACTCATGCACCCACTCACAGACATAGTGAAACCCATACACCCACTGAAAGACCCAGACAGACGCACACCCATTCACACACCCAGAGACACACTTATGCACCTACTCACATACTTATTCAATCAGACATGCACTCAGTCACTCACACTCATTCATCCATTTATACATGCGCTCACACTCTCACACCCCCACTCAAAGATCCACTTTCACACTCTTGCATCCATTGACATACCCCATAATATGTTCACTGAGCTATTAAGAAATGTATTGCTACATGAGGAGTGTAATACAAAGACAAATGAACAATATGTGGGGTGTAGTGCATTGAATTTGTGCTTTTGGTTTTCAAATCTGTGACGGAGTCATGGCTCTGAAACTTTTGAAAAACAAACTGATTTCCTTTTAAATTTAAATAGTGTTTGTGATAGGGTGGCTCTAGAAAGACCCTTTGTATTTGTTGTGTCTATATGATTAGCACATATACAATCAGAAGTAGAGATTTAAGTTGCTCAGAAACACTCTGTTGCCTTCAAATGTATCCTTCATTAGGATTTCCAGTTCTACCCCAGTTAGTGTGCCCAGGTCATTACCGTCACGGCGCACAATTATGAGGTGAAGTGGTTGGCGATCTCTAATGTTTTCAATCAATGGAAGAAATTGGTGCAGCATTAACCCTCTCTGGCCAACCCAAGCAATATCCACATTAGGCAAACCTAGGTCACTGTCAATGGCACTCTTTCTACCATACTCAGTAGCCCTAAAAACATAGCTGTGACCTACAATCCACACTCTAACCATTTTTAAAAGGAAGGAGCAATGGCACACAGTAGAAGGCAGCAGCTGAATGAGGGAGTTTTCAAAATGTGAGGTGATTAAAACACAATTTTGATTGGATATTGTAGATAGATAGATAAATAAAAATAGATTGTGATTACAAATATGAAGTCAGTCAATCAGTGATTGGTTCTTAATTTTCCAAAATGACGTAAACCCATTTTGGATATGCTAACAGTCTGTAATAGTCAACCACACCTACTACAGCACACATTGAAGCTAGTCTGCTGCTAAAAAAATGCAGTGAACGTTTGAACTACTGGTACGGTACAGTGTTCTAAAGGAGGTGGCTATGGTACGTGAGGTGAAAGACTGTGGGGGAAGGGGAGCTGTTAAAGGACACATACAATTTGTAAATAACAGAGGTTTTGGTATACAAGGACATTTGGAAAATGATTTTCCCATTTCAGTATTATCACTGAATTTAAAATGTAGATGAAATTGTGCAAACAAATAACAGGAAATATATTTTCAAACCCCTGACTGGAGTCACAACTCCGTTGTGAAGTTACACGGGGGCTGCGCTGGGCACAATGACGGAGTCACAACTCCAAAAATAGAAGAAAGGGATAACAGTCACTAACTATTCAGATGTTAAATAAACATAAATAAAACATGAAACGCAGTTTGTAATTTGCTAGCTAGGACAGTATGAGTGAGAGAAAAGGTAAATAGGTTGCCATTACTGATTCCTCGGTCTAATAGTGGTCTACCATTCTTATTCTGAGATTTCATTGTTACACAAACAAAATATTGCAAGTGATATTGTGACAGTATTTTATCGATCAACTAAAGCTATTAACAGGTATGTGAATTAGAATATTAGTTTAAAACCAAGCTGTGTTTCTAAACAAGGGTGATAAAAGTGTATATGATATAAGAAAGACTATAATAACTCAGCTATAGCCGGAGAGGTATTGATAATTTTATTCATATATGTAGCAACATATTTATCATTTTAGAAAAAGATTAAAAGTACAAGATTTACAATCATGCTTTTTGTGTAGCATGCTTTAACTTGCAAGTTGAGTTGGTATTTATAAACAGTTAGAAAGACTTATAGTTCCTTTTTCCCTACAGAGAGATTACGTCTCAACTAGGATGTATATTAGCTCCAGGGATGGAGATACATGCTTATAATATAAGATATATAGGGCCTCATTTACAAGGCCTATGGTGCAAGGCAGTGTAGTAAGAGCTTTGCTGTGCTACCCCACAGCACTGGAAAATGTCAGAAATGTGCTGTATCTACAAGGTAGAGTGCATTTCTGTCCTCTCCCCCTGCGCTGGCACAGAACTTACTGTGTAGCACCAACGCAGATAGACTTTCACCATGTTGCAAGGCTGGCTGCATAGTGAGGATGATTTTTTTGTGCAGGAAGGGACACCTCCCTAGACAAAAATAATCATGAGAGGAGTTTTTCCATTTCTTTGTGCACTGCAGAGTGCACCACAGATAGAAAGAGGAAAAATGGGGTAAATTAAGGTAAATAACAAAATAAATAAAATAAAGGTGCTATGGGAATTTGACTGATTCCTAGACTTGTACATGTGGGAATACATCATATTCCTGTGGCTTCCACATAATACGTCACTGATGGATAAAGTGACACACCATGGACAGATTTATGTAGACAATAGCACATATAATTACACACGTATATATAGACTGATACGCCCAGTTATATTGCAATCCATATAGTAACACAGGGAGGCATATACTTATACATACAATTACACACTCAGTCATAGATGGACACATATGGTGACACACCCAGGGTCACAGTTACGTATGGACTAATGCACCTAGAAAAACAGTAATGTAGCTGATATGATAACCAAGCATACACTGATACATACTATACTGCAGCGAAGCACACATTCATGGATAAAGTGAAACACTGAGGGAGACAGTCATGAGTATGATAACAGAGAGAGGCGTACTCCTATTTAAACATAAAACTAACACATTTAGAGTGTGAAAACATAATAGTGCAATTGTTTCAATTACATTGATATGTGTATGATATATAATTGGACAGTATATGATGAAAAAGTATACATCTCGCTATTTTTTTAATTTCAGAATTCTATTCCTGCAATACAAGAAATATCAAAAATGCCCAAAAAACACAGGCAAAAAAGAAATTGAGGAAAATATACTATCTACTTGCAATATAGAAACAAAAAGAACAACATGTGGACAATGTCAGAAAAGAGAAAGGGGCTGCTAGTAAAAAAACTTATTTTTTTTAAACAGTATGTATGAAACTGTAATGTTTGCAAAAGGAAGAACATAAAAAGAAAACTTTAAAATCTTCCAAACAAAGGGAAAGAAGTTGTCAGATTACAAGCAAGAAATCAAAGAAAAAATCCCAAAGCTTAACTAGAAGACAACAACAGTTCAAAGAAATTAGAGTGAGAATGTTTTGTGCCAGGGTATTTCAGAATCTTATTAAAAATATGAAGCAATAGAAAAGAAAAGAAGTAGTGAAACAAAATAAAGCCAAAGAAAAAAGACTTGTTAGTAAAAAAAATGTTTGTAAAATCTTTAGTGGTGAATGAAGCATACCTCCATGACAGAACCATTCTTTAATGAAGAAGGTTATGTCCAAGAGAACACATTAGTACATGCAGTTGATTCAACTGGGCGATGTTATGAGGTGAAGGATGGGAGTCCGATTGAAAAAGAAGAGATTGATCCTAGAAATGTAGAAGAGCTGATAGCTGAAGAGGTTCAGGGAAGGCGTAGACAGGACCCTGTTTACAAATGGAATTGTAGCAGCATTTGTAGCATTTGGCAGCAATCTATTGATTTAGTATGAACTTTTGTATGCGACTTTCCATGTAGAAGTCTCAAGCAAAAGATTTAAATTTTGCAAGGATTAGATCCATACAAAGTAAGGAAGCATAGTATTTCGTAAAGACATCCAGTAGCATGTTTTTCCTAGAAAGTGTGCCAAAGCACCTTTCATCACTTTAGAATGTTGGCAGTTCACCGTTCAAAAATAGCAAGTTTAATCAGGAGACTTTACTATGTGAAGACTCCAGCATTATGATTAGGAGAGATGAAAATGATTGTGAGGATGTGCAGTTTTGGTTCTTTGGTACTGAAGAGGATTCTAGGGAGAATGAGGAATTCATAGATATAGGTATTGAGAAAGAGAGGACAGGTATTGCTACTGAGCGTTTTTTAAAGAAGGGATTTTAAAGTTTAATATAGCTTGTTCATAAAAAACCAAACTATGATGCATTTGTTGTAGATGCACTCATTACAAACGTCAAACAAGAAATGTTGATGTATTTTCCAAAACTGAAAGGGAAAAACTGAGAAAAGTGCCAAGAATTTGCTGCTTATTTATTTATAGAGGAGCGTTTTGACTTGTCCATTCAGCAAGTTATATGTAAGTACTGCTATGATAAGTTAGAGGATCAGAAAGCACCAGCTACTGCTGTACGTAACAGGTTAGAACTTGTGACCATTCCAGAACAACAATGAGACTTAAATGTATATGAATCTATCCTTACACAATCTGTACATCCATTGCAAGTGATCAGACGATTAGAACCAAAACAAGTAAATTGCAACCAACAGAGTTATTGAACTGTGTTAAACGAAGGGTATTGTATTTGTCATTAGACTTTAAAAAAAAATCGAAACTGTAGGAATAGATAGACATAATGAAGAGCCACTTATCCTGGTGAATGGTGTATCGACTAAGAAAAAAACAATTTGGCAAGAGTTAGTTGATGTTAATAAAGTAAAACAAGCAATGTTATACCTGGTACAAAATAATGTTTATTATAAAAATGTGTTGTCGAACCTGATGTACCAAATGTTGAAGATGATAGTTTGTCAGTGAGTTAACAAATAAAAAAAGTAGATCCATCTCAATCAGAACAAATTTATGAGCACTACAGCATCCATCTGTTACATTCAAAGACGTCATTGGTGATGGTATTGACCTTTTCTAAATGAAGCAAGCTAAAGCAGTTCCCAGGAATGTGTGGTAAAACGTTTCATAGGCTCGCTGTTTTCCCCACTCGTTTTCCACTGGAGAAGGAGGTTGGTATGAAGTCCCGACCCATACAAATACCAGCAGCTGAATACAGATGAACTTGATTATTTTCAGAGGATCCAAGATTGAGACAGTGTATCCCATACATATTTCACCTTCTATTTGAGAATGACTTGTCTGGACTTTCATATGCAGTAAATCACATTCTAAAAACAGGATTAAATCTTCAAAATATGTCTGAAAGAGATTTTGTTAACAGCGTTCAAGAAAAGGATAAGAACTTAGGATACAACTTGCTTAATTTAATGACATGCCAACGTGGTACCAATGAATATTAGTTCAGTTGTCATGGAGAACTGAAGTGTACTGTGAGAAACCCAGGATTACCAATGTAGTTTTTGAGAGTAAGCTGTGCAAGGTATGCTTGGGATGACCTGATTTATTTGTTGAGAGACTCAACTTCTAACATAAAAGATTCAATGTAAATACAGCTGAAGAACTTTGTTCATTAGATCCTGCTAATGTTTGTAGATACTTCAACCACAGGTTCCAAGCTATGCTTGCTGTTATCTGATATAGAAACAATTGTCCTCTTGGAGAAGTCAGTAATTTATTTTGGTAGAAAGAATACCAGGAAAGAGGTGCTCCTAATATTCACATGCTACTATGGATAAAAGACGCACCCAAATTTGGAGCAAGCAGTGCTAAGTCTGTGATGTCTTCTATAGAACAGTACATCTCATGTAGCATACCATAACACTCTGTTGAAAAAGGTCTCAGACAACAAGTTTTGCATTTCCAAACACATAGATGTGGGAAGTACTGTCATCGTAGATACAGGTCCAAAGCAAATGTTTACACAGGATGTCGATTTGGATTTTCAAGACCAATCATTTCAAAAGGAAGAGTAAACAGCTTCTTGTCTTCAGTCAGATATACACTGACAGGAAAATCAACAAGGAACACATATAACTTAAAAAGAACTGACGGATCCAAATATATTAATGACTACCATCCTGTGATTTAAAAAATATGGAATGCTAATATGGACATACGAATTGTTGCAGACAACTCCATTGCTGTAGCTCGGTATGTCACGTCACATATTATAAAATCTGAAAAAACAGAGATGAAAGAGGTGTGGGAGGAGATTTCCGCAGAAAAGACACTTAGCAAAAAAATGCATTCCTTCAGACTGAAAATGCTTTCTCATAGGTAAATGGGGTCATATGAAGCCTGTGACAGGTTGAGTTTAGCAAGTTTGTTCTCAAAGTCAAAAGGAATTGTCTGGGTAAGCCTTGGTAAAAGGAACAGAGTATTGAAGTCTTTCCCTGAAATTCAGTAGCCAGCAGAGTTTGAACCAGAAAGTACAGACATTTTAAAATCAAATATGTTAGATACACACTATCCAAGAAGAAGTCAACATTTAGAAGACAAGTGCCTTCATGAAATTCTTCAAAACTACAGATATAGAAGTAATAAAAGTAAAAACATAGAAGTAGGAAAATATGCAGTATGTGGATTTGAGGATGTTTAGTGGGACATGAAAAACAAAATTTAATTAACCATCGAAAACTTAGCTGCCAAACTCCTGAGAAAAGAGATTTTTTTTCTATTTAGCTCTTCTTCAACTATTCAAACCATGTCGTACTGAGTGGGAATTACATGGGATTATGACTGCTATGAAGATTCTGTTAATGCTGTTAAAGATAGTATTCAGTGTTCCATCTTTAAATATTATTTACAGACGTTAAATGATGAAATCCAACAGGAAGAAATGATAACTGCTGAGGAAGCTAAAGATCATTCTCAAAGTAGCCAAAGTTCAGCAGCTTTAAGTCAGGATTCTCCTGGACAACCTATTAATGAAAATTAAGCTAACCATGATGAAGTTGAATTCTTAGCTCTAAAGTTTGATCAGGATGATCACATTAAGCAAATTGGACGATTTGGTGTACTGTTTGTTCTTCTGAAAGATTTGCATGTCCGACGAAAACAGTTTCCAGTTTGTCTTGCATATGTTGTAACTATCCATAAGTCTCAAATATTAGGTGTTGAAGATGCATTTATTATTATTGGATATACTGTTTTTAAAGAAGGAATGTCGTATGTAGCATTGTCACAAGTTTGAACATTGTCTGGTTTGTTTCTGGTTGATTTTCATGAGAAGCAACTTAGTGCAGATGCAAATTGTGAGAGAGTACAACAGATTAAGAAGTAAATATGCTCTTCATTTAGGACAGTATCGTGTTTATGAAAAATTGGTATTATACACTAAGTGGAAACTAAAAAAACAATCAAAAACAATTATAGAAAAGACAGAAAGCAAATATAACGAAGAAGGTGTCAAGAAAAGAAAACTGGAAAGGATGGAGATATTGTAGGTTACAAGTTAGATAACACTAATGGTGTAACCTGCTATGCTAATGTTGTTCTCAATGTTCTCTCATCCATATACTACATGTTGTAAATGCAATCCAAGAAATAAACATGGACTATATTGTGTACAACACTATTTCATTGCTTTCAATGCTTATCTTGTGACAGAACTGTACTGCATTCTGCCTCAAGCATTTGAGAATTAATAGACAAAAATAGTGGATCTATAGTATTTACTCTAAAAGCTCAACAAGATGCACATTAATTTATTATGGTGATCCTTGAAGTTTTAGAAGAATAAGTTGTGAAATCTAATCTGAGAAATTTCTCTATTTAACACTGCCAGATTGCAAAAGTGTGTCTTTTGACAAACTAATAAAAAAGAGTGATCACATTCAAAACATGACCTGTCCAAGTTGTAAATGAAATGTATTGTTTACATTGCTTGTACAGAGAACTGGTAAATACATTACAGCAATGTTTCAATGATGCAGAACAGATGGATCTAAATTGGACACTGAGATTACAAACTTTAAAGCGGGACACAAAGATATTTCTGAGAGAACATACTGTACTTTGGCTATCATCTTCTATGAGGGCCTTAATATTACATCTCAACATTATACTGTATATATCAAGACTCAAACTGAATAGATGGAGTGCAATGACAGCAATCTGCAATTCAAACAAAAATACGTTTTAAACTACCTAATTCTTACCTATTATTTCTTCAGCCAAAGTTCTAACAAAGATTTGTGGAAAAAATATGAATTACAGTCTTCTATCTATGTTGATGATTACTGACTAATATATAATTCAGCCTATGAGGGGCAATGTCTTGAAAAACATGCCAAAAAATGAAGTGTGGAAGAAATGTGTTCAAATGTTTTCTGGTAAAAAACCCAAATATATGGTTTTCCCTACACATGGATCATCACTGCTTAAGACATAATTCGGCCTATCAGGAGTGATGTCAACAAAAGGATGTCCAAAATGAAGTGTGCATGGAATATCTTCATAGGATTTCTGGAAGGCAATGACCATATGGTCTTCTGTCTATGTGCATCATTACTGTTTAAGATATCATTTGGTGTAAAAGGGATGATGTCAACAAAAGGATATCCAAAAATGAAGTGCGGATAAAATATCTCTATAAGATTTCATGAAGAAAATAAATATGTGTTCTTCTCTCTACGTGGATCATCATTGTTTAAGACATAATTCGGCCTATTAAGGGTGATGTCTACAAAATGATATGTAAAATTCAAGCCTGGATTATATTTGTTCACAGTTTTGTACCAGGCATAATAATAACCAAAATATTTTTAACATATACTCCCACATGAAGACATTGGCGGTATAACCCGCCTACCGCCGTGGTGATGGCTGTCAAAAGACCGACACCGCGGCTACCATCCGTTCACCAGACTATGACCACAGCCGGACGTGTGCCACAAGAAGGGCGGAAATCCGGCCATAGCCATACTGGCGGATGGTGGCAAGGTGGCACTGCTACCACCAGCACCGCCACATCAGTAGACTGCTGTCAGCCGTATCATGACACATGATATGGCCCGGCGGTGTTCTGCTGGCGGGCACTACTGGCAGTTAGCTACCCCCCGTCCCATTCCCTGACGGAAGACCACCTGGATGCAAGTAAATTGGGGTTCCCAAAGGGGAAGGGGAGTGGGGGTTGTTGTGTGTGTGTGTGTGGGGTTGTATGTATGAATGTGTGAGTGTGTGCGTGAATGCATCTGTGTGTGTAGTGTTGTTTGCGTGGGTTTATGCATGTGTGTGAATGCTTGTAAGAATGGAAATGTGAATGCGTGTCTGCATGTCAGTGTGAATGTGTGTAAGGATGTGTGCAAGCATGAATGGATGTATGCGTGAATTAATGTGTATATGCCAGTGTGAGTGAGTGGGTGTATGTGTGGTTTGTGTCTGCGGGTGTGTGTGTATATAGGGGACTTGAAGGGGGAGCGTGGATGGAGGGGGGCATCTGTGGAGTGTTTGGGGGAGTGGGTGTACCCCCTACCAGTGACAGGGAAGGAATTCCCTGTCACTGGTAGGGCTTACCGCCATGGTTTTCGTGGCATTGCTAACAACACAAAAACCATGGCAGTAGGCTGGCTCAAAATGCCGCTGGCCGTATTGTAGCGGCCGCCCAGCTGGAGATTGTTATCTTCAGCCCGACGGCTGCTATCCCCATGGCGGTAGTAATGGTAAATTGGCTGGTTTCCTGCAGCCAACCCGCCAATGTCATAATGTGGCGGTATGTACCGTCACATTACCACCTACCGCCGGGGTCATAATGACCCCCGCAGTCTTTTGGTTTCTCTAGTAAGTGTGGCTTCGTTAAATATATTAATAATTCTAGTGAATGCAATTCACAGTATCACTTACTTGTATTAAAATACTGTGGCAATATGTTTTTTCTACAATATAAATTATTGTTTTTTTCCAACTGTTGAATGATGTTTATATAGTACTCTGTTTATAGGTACTAGCATAAAGACTGAGAGCAGGAAAGAAGGGAAATAAAATGTTTTAGTGAATTGTCATATATTGCTCTAGCATAATTAATGTATAATGCTTTGTTTTACATCTCTTGGTAAGATTGATATTAACATATTTATATTCTTTTTGTCAATATAATTCAGAGACATATGTCATCAAAACTTTGAAGATAGTAGGAGTGGCAGAAAAATATTGGTTTCAGACACTTATGCAACCATCTGTATCCTTAGCCAGTATTCTTTATCTGCTGCCTCCAGTGTGTTACTAACCTATACAGCACCTGACACACACTTATTCAGTGTGTTATATAAGTACTCATACAACTGTCACTTATATATTCACTCACTCATTCAGACAGATATGCTATTACTCACTCACACATACACCACTCCTATAGTGATTAAGTCATCCACACTGCCATACCCACTCACACATATACCACTCATATAATCACTTAATCACACAAAAACCCACTCATGCATACATTTATCTACCCATACATGCACCCAGTCACTCCCCCTTACAGCCCCTCATGCACCCACTCACTCACCCATATAGCCACTCATGCACCCAGTCACTCACCCATATAGCCACTCATGCACCCAGTTATTCGACCATACAGCCACTCACACACCCGGTCACTCCCCCATATAGCCACTCATGCATGCAGACATCTATCTATACAGCCACTCACACACCCAGTCATTCATGCATACAGTCACTCACAGACCTAGAAACTCACCCACAAATCCACTGACACACCCACTTACTCAGCCATACAGCCATTCATGCTACCAGTCACCCATCTATACAGCCACTCACACACCCAGTCACTCACTCATATAGCCACTCACATACCCAGTCACTCGGCCATACAGCCATTCAGGCACCCAGTCACTCACTGTTAGAAAGGGCCTCTTTTGACAATGTACCCCCCCACATTTTGCCTGGAAGATGATGTGGTTTCAAACTGCAAGTGCCCTGGGCCCCTGCTAAACAGGTTCCCAGGGCCAGATCTCTTTCTCCAAAACTGCACTATGTTTGGCCCTTCAGCCACTCTTGTAAGTCTCTAGTAAATGGTACCACTGGTACCTAGTGCATGGGTACTGAAGAGTGCCCCCTAGAGCTTCAGCACCAATTGTGCCACTATGAGAGGCCCACACCAGCCTCATGCTGACTGCCATTGCAAGTGCATGAGAATGTGGATTTAAAAGTTGCAAACTCGACATGACACTCACCAAGAGTGCCATGTCCACTTAGACTGCATGCAATATGGGTACATCACCCCTCTGGCAGGCCTTGCAGCCCTAAAGCGGGGTACACCACAATGCATGTGAGGTATATATATGCATGAGCAAATATGTCCCTACTGTGCCTTGCAAAACCTTAAGACATAGTAAGTGTACAGGGAAGCCATAGCAAATACATGCGCTGGAAACTGGTCATTATGGGTTTCCCAGCTACATGATGGCCTCTCTGAATACTGCTCAGAATGTTAAACCCACACTGATGCAGATTTTGGATTCAATGTAAAAAGTACCCAGAGGGCAAAACAGCCCTGACATGGTTGCTGTCTGCGCTTAGCCAGGCTGCCACCACCATACAGAAGTCTGGACTCCTGGGGTGAGAGCCTCTGCTCCCAAGAGCCAGAACAGAAAGCCTTTCCTTGGTGGAAATGTTAGACCTCCCTCCCAGGCAGGCACCCTGCACCAGTGGTTAACTTCAAAGGCGTTACCACCTTTGAAATCTGTCCCCTGCCTCTGCTACTAGCAGCAGTTGGCCACCTAATGTTTTTCTCACACTTTGAGCATGAAAACTGGTGGGAAAAGTTAGCCAGAGTAGGAGTGCCCCCCTTCAGCCTGCCCATCCCTCAGGAATGGCAGGCAAGGTGACCACTCCATTTCATTTTCCCCCATCTTGGATGGCAGGAAAATAGCCAATCAGGGTTAGGGATGTGACCCCTTCCCACAGGAAGTGGTCACGTAGTGGATGTAGCCACCACCAGAAGGTAGGTGGACCACTGGCCACTACCAGGTACTCCCCTAACACCACTAAATGCTGTATTTAGTGGGCATCCATAGCACTACAGATCAGATTCAACAGACACAAGAAGACCAGGAGACCTGAGGCACGAGAACAGAAGTCCTGCTGAACAAAGAAGAAGTTGCCAAACACTGCCTGCTGCTCCTCAAACTCGACAATCGCAGACGACTTGTCACCTGGAAACCTGAAGGACTCCACAAAACCGCAGAGCACCTCCAGCCTTCTAAAAATCACCTAGAATCTCCCTCAGAGTGAAGGTATCTCTCTCCTGCAACCTGCAAGCAAGGAACAAGTAAAGTCCAGTTCACTGACCAGCTGCTGACCAAAGAACCGGGCCCAGTAGACCAATTAAACTCCATGCAACTGACCCAAAGGAAAAAAACTACCAGTGAGCCAAGTTTAGTGGCACTGAACTTCAGGGAATTAGAAGTACATTTGCCCGGGGTACTGGACCCCCAACATTGCAAACTGAGAAGAAAAGTCCACTCCATATTCTCAAAAGCTCAGAAGTAAGCACCCATCCAGGGATTTCAGGACACCCAAGAACCATTCCCCAGAGAGGCCATGCTAACCTGCAATCTACCCTCCAAGTGACCTGCTCCTGGCTCCAAGGACTCCCTGACACACAACTTATGGCTGACCTATCTGCACTGCACCCGGCCTCTCTGGCCCCTGCAACATCAAACCAGCTGTGCTCCAGGGGTCCCTAACCCCTTGCAACCTCTACCTTCTAAGGAGACCCACCAGACTTACTTATAAGTGGTCGCCTTCTCTGTTGTGCAGCAGCTCCAAGACTTTCAGCCTGTGCTCCTGCTTTAACCGGGAACCACTCAAACGTCCCCAGCTGGCCCACAGGACATCTTGACGATCTCGACCTAAAAATAGAAGGTGTATTTTTAAAGATTTTCCCATTCATTCCTATGGTGTGTAATCATGTACAAAAACATACATTTTCTAAACTTTGAAAAATCATAACAGAAGAAGTACTTACCATGTATTAATGATCTTGTTCTTACATTTTTTTTAAAACACCTGAAGTATTTTTGTAAATTGGTCTCAAGTTATTCTTCCAAGTGTGTGATACTGTGAGTACAACAAATGCTTGGCACAGCTCCAAGATAAGCCTAACTGCTCACCCACACTACCAAAAAACAGAGCATTAGGTGGTCTGCTTTTTATCTCTGGATACCAAAGTGGGGATGCTTGGACTCTGCACAGTCCACATCTTTTTCATACACTATGTAGAGAGCCAGCCTTCTACAATCACCCATACCTCCATTCACACACCCAGTCACTCACCCATACAGCCACACATGCACCCAGTTGCTCACCCATACAGTGAATCATGTACCTAGAAACTCACCCATACAGCCTCTCACGTACCCAGTCACTCACTCATACAGCCACTCATGCATCGAGACACCAGCTATACAGACTCTTATACACCCCGTCACTCATCCATACAGCCACTCACACACAAAGTCACTCACCCATACAGCCACTCATACACCATCACTCACCCATATCGTCACTCATGCACCCTGTCATTTGCCTATACAGCCACAAACAGACCCAGCCACTCACCCATACAGCCACCTACACACCCAGTCAATCACCATACACTCATACACCCACTCACTGATCCATACATGCACTCATGCATGTCACTGACCTATACATGCACTCATGCACCCATTCACTCACCCATACAGCCATTCATGCGTCCACTCACTTACCCATACAGTCACTCACACACCCAGTTACTCAAACATACATCTACTCACACACCTGGTCACTCCTCTGTACAACCACTTATGTACCCAATCACTGACGCCAACATGCACTAAGGCCATCATTACAACCCTGGCAGTCGGTGTTAAAGTGGCAGTAATACTGCCAACATGCCGGCGGTAAAAAAAATGGGATCACGACCACGGCGGAAACCACCAAAACATACAGCCAATTTAAAAGATCGACCGCCACGGCGGTAGCAACAAACACCGCAGCGGTAACCACCAACATCCAGGCAGAAGACAATGTACCGCCCACTCTGTCACAACCCACCCATCCGCCAGGTTTTTCTGGGGAGATACCAATGCCATCAAAGGCATGGTGGAAACAGTACATGGAAGGGAAACCACTTACCTCTCAACACTCAAGGAAGAACCAGGACACCACGGAGCCCGAGCTGCAGGTCCTTCCCATGCTGGTCTACCTCCTCATCCACCAGAAGTACCAACGGCGGCAGCGACGACGGTGAATACTGCACCTAGGAGACAGGGGAGGGGAGGTGGAAAAAGAGAGTGACACACACACGCAACAGCCACACACCCCTCCTCAACCACAACACCATACACACAAACACATGCAGCAACATTACATTTACATTCCGTAACCCCCTGGAAGAATGCAAGGACAAAAGGAATAGAGTCAAATCAGTGATATATTAGAAATAGTCAGATATGTGTAAGAATTGCTAGAACAGTATTTACAAAAATATACAATATGTACATAACGCGGTACATTGTCCACTCAAAATGTCCGTGGGCCACTGGGCCAAAACTCATAGGCCAAATTCACACTTGACTCCTGCCTCAATATGGACAGAACACTACACGGGCATCAGGTCGAAAACACACAGGCACCTCAGGGGGAGGGTGAAGTGGGGTGCACCTCAGCCGGAAGATGGAACAACGCTACTGCTCCTGGAGAGGGCTTCATGCCCACAGCGATGTCCTGGGGAGTGCAAGGCCACAGTCTCCCAAGTGGGTGGTTTGCCCACTGCTTGGTCGTGGGGAGTGCAAAGCCACAGTCTCTCAAGTGGGTGCTTTGCCCACTGCTTGGTCCTGGGGAGTGCAAAGCCACAGTCTTTTAAGTGGGTGGTTTGCCCACTGCTCGGTCCTGGGGAGTGCAAAGCCTCAGTCTCTCAAGTGGATGCCTTCTTCCACTGGTTCTGGAGGGGGCTTTGTGCCCAGTGTGCTTCATCCTGGCAAGGAGGGGCTGAGTGGATGGCTCCTTCCACTAGTTCTGGAGGGGGCTTTGTGCCCAGTGTGCTTCATCCTACCAAGGATAGGGTGAATGGGTGCATTTCTCCACTGGTTCTGGAGGGGGCTTTGTGCCCAGTGTGCTTCATTCTGGCAAGGAGGGGGGTGAGTGGATGCATTTCTCCACTGGTTCTGGAGGGGGCTTTGTGCCTAGTGTGCTTCATCCTGCCAAGGATAGGGGTAAGTGGATGCATGTCTCCACTGGTTCTGGAGGGGGCTTTGTGCAAAGTGTGCTTCATCCTGGCAAGGAGGGGCTGAGTGGATGGCTTCTTCCATTGGTTCTGGAGGGTGCTTTGTGCCCAGTGTGCTTCATCCTGCCAAGGAGGGGCTGAGTGGATGCATTTCTCCACTGGTTCTGGAGGGTGCTTTGTGCCCAGTGTGCTTCATCCTGGCAAGGAGGGGCTGAGTGTATGGCTTCTTCCACTGGTTCTGGAGGGGGCTCTGTGCCCAATTATGCAACACTTGGGGTGTGGCAGTCCACAGTCCCTCACCTGGGTGTCTGAGGCACCCGATTTGCAGGGACCAGGTTGCATGATAGTCCATGGAGACAGGGCTAGACTCCATCCGGCGACGACTACGGCTGCAAACTGGTGGTAGTGCTAGGACTAGTCAGGGTGCTGCCAGTGGTGGAAGGAGGTTCCAGCCCTTCTCCTGCAGCCACAGACGGCTGCCCACTGGGGCTGCTGCCAGTTGTGCTACTGTCAGCGGTGCAGATGGTGGTGCTTGTGGCAGGGCCTGTGACGGTGCAAGCGGCGGTGCAGGTGGCGGTGCTGGCCGTGGTGCAGGTGCCAGTGCTGCCAGTGGTGGAGGGAGGCTCCAGCCCTTCTCCTGGAGCCGCAGACGGCTGTCCACTGGGGCTGCTGCCAGTGGTGCTTCTGTCAGCGGTGCAGGTGGCGGTGCTTGCGGCAGAGCCTACGGCGGTGCTAGCGCCGGTGCAGGTGTCGGTGCTGGCCATGGTGCAGGTGCTAGTGCTGCCAGTGGTGGAGGGAGGCTCCAGCCCTTCTTCTGCACCCTCGGACGAATGCCCACTGGGGCTGCTGCTGCTGACAGTAGTGGTGCTTGCGGTGGTGCAGGTGGCAGTGCAGGTGGCGGGACTTGCGGCGGGGCTTGCGGTGTTGCTAGCGGCGGGGCTGCTAGCGCTGCTGGCCATGGTGCAGGTGGCGGTGCTGGCGGTTGTGATGGTACACACCATGCCTTCACCTGCAGCCTCGGACGGCTGAAGTGCTTTGGCTGGTTTCGTCTGCCCCTTCCTCACCTTGGCACATGGTGGTGTGACCTAGGGTCTGGCAGCTGGAGTCTTTGAAGTGGCCTTGCTGGGTGGTTGTGGCTCCTTCCCCTTGCTGGATCCTGTCTCCTTCTTCACCTTGCCAGGTGGCGGAATGGCTTTGGTCTTGGCAGGCGTTGGTGGCACACTGGCTGGGCTGACGGGTGCCCCTTTGGAGACTTTGATAGCTTCAGGAACCACAGCAGACGACGATTTGGTGGCTGAGGTGCTGGGCTGGGTTCTGTCCACCCTGGCCCGAGGGGAAGGACGGGGGGAGGGATAGGGAAGAGGTCAATGTTTGCCAGGAACAGCTTCTTATGGACACTGGGGTGGGAAGAGAGAGAGGGTTTGGGAGTGGAGGAAGAGGGAGTGGTTGTAGGAGGTGTCTGTCTGCTGCGATTGGGTGCTGGTGCATGGGCTGGATGCTGCTGTGAGGTGGATGGCTGTTGGGTGGGAGGGTGCTTGCATTTGTGTACTTTGGGAGGAGGGTTCACAGACACACTGAGAGGACACAGGGGACGTGTGCATGGATGTGGGGGTGGTGACTGCCAGTGAAGGGTGTGTAGTGATGGGCGTGCTGGTGATGGAGGTAGTAGATGAGGATGTAGTGCATGCAGGTGTGAGTGGAGATGCTACTGGTAAGGAGGTGGACGACGAGGAGGAGGGGGACACAGTGGAGGCTGTGGATGTTGGTGTGTCTGCATGGGGATAGTGCTTGTGTGAGTGTCTGTGAGATGAAGTGTGGTGCTTGTGTTTGCCTGAGCCACTTTTGTGTGGTGATTTGGGTGAATGCTGGTCTGAATGTGTGCTTGAGATAGGTTGAGGTTGAGGGGATTGGGACTGGGTAGGGGAAGTTGGAGGAGGGAGGCTAGAGACAGGGACAATGGCTGCCTTCAGTGCTGAGGCCAGAGCCTGAAATGCTCTCTGTTGGGCCGCCACGCCAGTGCGAATGCCCTCCAGGTATGCATTTCTTTGTTGCAAATGCCTCTCAACACCCTGGATGGCATTCAGAATGGTTGACTGCCGAACAGTGAGGGATCTCAGGAGGTCAATAGCATCCTCATTGAGGGCAGCAGGGCTGACTGGGGCAGGGCCTGAGGTTCCTGGGGCGAAGGAGATGCCCACCGTCCTGGGTGAGCTGGCACAGGAAACACGCTGAGGGGCTGCTGGGAGGGTGGTGCTGGTAGGGGGGTTGGCGCTGTCTGTGGTGTCCCCTCCTGTCCCCGTCGTGGTGCCCCCCTCGCCCTCCGTCCCACTGGTGACCTCGCCATCGGTGGATTCAGCCTCCAGGCCCATGTGGATGCAGCTCCCTCCGTCGCCGGTGCCTCTGCTCCTCCGCCAGTTGATGCTAATGCACACAAGGACAGGGTGACAAAACAAAAAGGGGGGGAGAGACAGAGGATACACTTGGTCAATGTCAGAAACAATACTACCGTTGGCGTACACAACTCGTAGGGAGCAGCCCTATGCACTAGGCCATGCACTACCAGTTACTAAGATAGTCGCCAGCTGGGGTACAATGCCTAATGCCATTAGCATACACCTGAAACCCACAGGACCCTGCCCAGTAGTAGATGAACACTAACACTATTGGGGGTGGAGTGCTTCGGAGCCTGCCCAACAAGGGACCTATCCTGCCATGTTCGCCCTGGTCTAGGGGCACTCACAGCCCACATCCTCCACCCAGGTAAACCTTAACGCATGAAAAGTCACGATTCTAAGTCTGTACTTACCCCCTTGTGGCTGCTGTGATGCCTTCAAGCGCCCATCCGTCCGGATAGGCTACCACCAGGATGCGGAACATCAGGGGGGTCAGCGCACGACAGAAACCCCATCCTCGTTGGGAGGCCAGCCCCAGCTGGGCCTCCACCGTCTTCCTTGCCCAGCAGTGCAGGTCCTCCCACCGTTTGCGGGAGTGGGTGCTCCGCCTGTCAAAGACCCTCAGGGTCCGCACCTCCTTGGCGATGGCACGCCAAATACCCTTTTTCTGATGGGCGCCGACCTGCATGGAAAAGACAGCAGAAAAGGGCATTAGTTAACCTCCAGACCGTCACACTCATGGCCCACCAGATCCCTTCCATCCTCTGACTCACATACATTGACCACCATACATGCATCACCCTGGTCAGGATGCTTCAGCCCCCCCCCCTACATGTGGCTTACACACACACACAGCAATCATGGCCCTTGCATCATGCTCACAGTTTTTCTGGAGGACCATAGAGTAACGCGTACTGGGATAGGTCCCCATCACCAGTTTCTCCAACTCCTCCACAGTGAAGGCATGGGCCCTTCCCCCAGACACATGAGCCATTGTAGCTTCCAGACACAGATCACAGCAGCACTTGCAGTGTAGGTCCTCCCCTGTTGAAGGTAAGGTAGCAAGTGAGTGAACAGATAGAAAATGGTGGTCACGTCCACAGCGGTGCATGCAGTCACCGCCGGCGTACATCGCCATTGGCTCCTGGAACCCATAGGGCCCAATGATAACCAATGCGAAGTTGCGCGGCGGTCATAGACTGCCTACCGCAACGGCGCACAATGCCAGCGGAATTACCTCATTTCCACTTGTCCCTCCTCACAGGTCAGGCAGCCGCCATTTCAGGGGGGCACAGGCCATGGCACCTAACTGCGTCACAGCAGACATTGCCACAGCAATTGACTCTCAGATTCACATACAGGTTCTGTAAAGTAAAAGATGCATCATTATTTCAATTGATGGGTGAATAAGACCATCTGCTCACCGATTTCCTCCATAGGCTTCTGCCGCTGAGGATGAATATGAGATGGCGACATCCTCCGGTGTACAGATCTCTGGTGGACCGTGCGACAATGGAGGACAGGAACATTATCCTAACCTACAGACTTGATCGGGCCACAATCCAAGAACTGTGTGCCCAATTGGAGCCAGACCTGAAGTCAGCTATCCACCAGCCCACAAGTATCCCCCTCTAGTGCAGATCCTGTCAGTGCTCCATTTCCTGGCAAGTGATTCCTTCCAAACAACAGTGGCCTTGGCATCAGGGATGTCTCAGCCAATGTTCTCAAACGTGTTGACCAGAGTGTTGTCAGCCCTGCTGAAACACATGAGCAGCTACATTGTATTCCCCCTGGTGCAGGATTTGGCCACAGTGAAAGCTGACTTTTATGCCCTGGGACATATCCCCAACATCATTGTGCCATAGATGGTACACAAGTAGCATTTGTCCCACCCCGGAGAAATGAACAAGTGTACAGGAATAGAAAAAGCTATCACTCTATGAATGTGCAGATGGTGTGTTTGGCGGACCAGTACATCTCCCATGTGAATGTTAAGTTTCCTGGCTCTGTGCATGACGCCTTTATCTTGAGGAATAGCAGCATCCCATATGTGATGGGCCAACTCCAGAGGCACCGGGTGTGGCTAATAGGTGAGCCCAAGGTCACCACCCAGTATAAGTTACTGTCTGGGTATGTGGTTGTCCCTAAGGGTTAGTGTGTGTCTAACAGATATCACTCGATATTTGCAGGTGACTCTGGTTACCCCAACCTCTCATGGCTATTGACCCCAGTGAGGAATGCCAGGACAAAGGCAGAGGAACATTACAATGAGGCACATGGGCGAACAAGGAGTATCATTGAAAGGACCTTTGGCCTCTTGAATGCCAGGTTCCGGTGCCTCCATCTGACAGGTTGATCCCTGTACTACTCACCCAAGAAGGTGTGCCAGATCATTGTTGCATGTTGCATGTTGCACAACCTGGCCTTGAGACACCAGGTGCCTTTTCTGCAGGAGGATGAGCCTGGAGATGGTCTTGTGGCAGCGGTGGAGCATGTGGACACTGAGGAAGAGGAGGGAAAGGAAGAAGATGTGGGCAACAGAAATAATATAATACAGCAGTATTTCCAGTGACACACAGGTAAGACACTGTAACTTCACTTTACATTTCACTTTTCTGTTGGACATTGTACATGGCAGCCTGATTTCCCTATGTCTATGGCCACTTACTGTACCCTTTGGCATCTCTATTTTCAGATCTCTGTGGCCCACTCTGGCTCCTGGTATGTTTACTGCTGCCCACTAAAGGTCATACCAATGTAGAAATGTCTGTGTATATGACTTACAATGTTTTCAGAATGTTGTACTAATACATGATTCAATCATTTGATAGACTCAAGATTAGTATTTCTTCCAAGGGTGTTTATTTAAGTGCTCATACGTAGAGGGGGATGTGCAATGGGCTGGGGTGATGGTGGAGGAATGTCCAGTTAGAGTCCAGTCTCTTTGTATCACAAGTGCATTGTCCAATGGAGCATAGGAAGGGAAGTAATGGCAGTTCAAGGGGGATAGGGTGACAGAGTGGGACAGAAGGGTGACAATCAGGAGAATATTATTTCCTGGCAGGGGTCTTGGCAATGTTCTCTGGCTTGTTCCTGGATCGCAGGGACCATTTGCGGGGTGGTTCTCCTTATGCAGTGGGTGGGGTGGTGGTGGCGTGTTGGTACTGTGGCCGGGCCTCCTGTCCACTAGCGCCGGCAGAGGTGGAAGGCTGTTCATCGGTTTGGCTATTGTCAGCGGCTTGTTGTTGTGCCACTGCCTCCCTCATGGTATTGCCCATGTCAGCCAGCATCCTTGCAATGGTGACCAGGATGGTGTAGATGTTTTTGAGGTCCTCCCTGATCCCCAAGTTCTGTCCCTTCTGCAGCCGCTGAGTCTCCTGCAACTTGGCCAGTATCTGGCCCATGGTCTCCTGGGAATGGCAGTATGCGTCCAGGATGTTGGAGAGTGGGTTCCCTGGGTTCCCTGGGCCTGTACTCCCCCTGTCGCACAGCAGTCCTCCCAGCTTAACTGTTGTCCTGTGCCTCTGTCCCCTGAACCGTGCGCCTACTGCCACTTACCCCAGGTCGCTGATCGTCCTGTGTTTGTGGGGATGCCTGGGGTCCCTGGGGTCTGCTGATTGGCGTGTCCTGGGTACAGTGGCATGGGCCCGCTGGGTGGGTGCTGTGCTGGTGTTTCCTGAGGGGAGAGGCTCTGTGGTGGGTTGGGACTGTGGCAGGGGACCCGACTGTCCAGAGGTCCTGGATGGGCCGGGTAGGTCATCCTGATCCAGGCGTGCAGAGCTGCTGTCATCACTGTGGGCCCCATCAGGTGGGGGACTGGATGTAGCTGGCACCTCCTCTCCGGTGACGTTGAGTATTGGTCCTGTGGGGATGCAAATGCAGTGTTTTTGTATCTGCGTCTGCCATCTTGTGCATGGGTGTGTTTCCCTGTATGATTGTGATTTCCCTGTCAGCTTGGCCTTGTTTGAGTGGTGATTTTGTGGGCTGGGTGAGTCTCTCTACTGGGCATGCTGTGGTGATAGGTGTCCATGAAGGTCTGTGTTGGGGGTCCATGCATTGTTGTTACATGCAGGGCTTGGTATTGTGATGGGTGGGTTGTGATAATGGGGTATATGTGAGGTGGTGGAGTGATGGGGGTGAGGGTAGGGGTAGGAGTTTGTGATGGCATGCAGGTAGGGTGGGGATATAATAGTAAAGATTTGACTTACCAGAGTCCAGTCCTCCTGCTACTGCCAAGGAAGTGCGGACCCTGGGGGTCTTTCATAGATGGAGCACCCACTGCCGCAAGAGATGGGAGGACCTGCGCCGCTGGAGCAAGAAGACGGCGGAGGCCCAGCTGAGGCTGGCCTCCCAACATGGAAGGGGTGCCCGTCGCACCATGACCCCCCTGATGTTCTGCATCCTGGCGGTGGCCTATCCAGAGTTGGATGGGCGCTTGAAGGCATCACAGCAGCCACAAAGGGGTGAGTACAGTGTCATAAAGCTGATTCTGCGCGGTTTAGGAAGTATCTGGGTGGGGGTTGTGGGCTGTGGGTGCCCCTAGGCCAGGGCGAACATGGTAGCATAGGTCCCTTGTTGGGCAGGTTCTGAAGCACTCCAACCTCAATAGTGTTGGTGGGCATCTACTACTGGGCAGGCTCCTGTGGGTTTCAAGTGTGCAGCTAATGGCGTTAGGCATTGTACCCCATGGATTGGTGACTTTCCTACTATCTGGTAGTGCATGGCCTAGTGCATAGGGCTGCTTCCTGTGTGTTTTGTCCGCCAACGGTAGTGGTGTTGCTGGCATTGAACATGTGTGTTCTCTGTCTTCCCCCCCCTTATTGTTTTGTCACCCGGTCCTTGTGTGCATTAGCATCATCTGGCGGTGGAGCAGAGGCACCGGCGACGGAGGGAGCTGCATCCCACATGGCCCAGGAGGGTGAATCCACGGAGGGTGAAAGCACCAGTGGGACGGAGGGTGAGGGGAGCTCCACGACGGTGACAGGAGGGGATATCAGCAACAGCGACTCCTCCTCTGATGGAAGCTCCCTGGCAGTGGCGGACACCTCTGTGCCCACCCCAACAACAGGTACAGCCGCCACCCCCCTACCAGCACCGCCCTACCAGTAACCCCTGAGCGAGTTTCCCGTGCCCGCTCACCCAGGGGGGTGGGCATTTCCTTCTCCCCAGGCACCTCAGGCCCTGCCCCAGTCAGCCCTGCTGCTCTCAGTGAGGAGGCTATTGACCTCCTGAGATCCCTCACTGTTGGGCAGTCAACCATGCTGAATGCCATCCAGGGTGTCGAGAGGCACTTGCAACAAACAAATGCATACCTGGAGGGCATTCATTCTGGCGTGGCGGACCAACAGAGAGAATTTCAGGCTCTGGCCTCAGCACTGATGGCAGCCATTGTCCCTGTGTCCAGCCTCCCACCTCCAACTTCCACTACCCAGACCCTATCCCCTCTACCTCAGCCTATCCCAAGCACACCATCAGACCAGCATGCACACACATCAACACACAAAAGTGCCTCAGGAAAACATAAGCACCACACATCCCACAGGCACTCACACAAGCACCATACCCATGCACACATACCAACATCCACTTCCTCCACTGTGTCCCCTTCCTCCACGTCCTCCACCTCCCTCCCAGTCTCATCTCCACTCACACCTGCATGCACTACATCATCAGCCACTGCCTCCATCACCAGCACGCCCATCACAACACACCGCTCATGTGCAATCACCACCCCCACTACCATTCACACGTCCCCTGTGTCCTCTCCCAGTGTGTCTGTGAGCCCTCCTCCCAAAGTACACAAATGCAGGCACACACCCATTCAACAGCCATCCACCTCACAACATCCTCCAGCCCATTCACCTTCACCCAAACTCAGCAGACGCACACCTCCTACAACCACTACCTCTTCCTCCACTCCCACACCCCCTCCATCTTCCTGTCTCAGTGTGTCTAAAAAACTTTTCCTAGCTAACATTAAGCTCTTCCCTACACCTCCCCCGTTCTTCCTCCAGGGCCAGGATGCCTAGATCCCAGCCCAGCACCTCAGCCACCAAATCTGCATCCGCTGTGGTCCCTGCAAGTCCGGTACGATCAAAGGGGGCACCCGTCATAGCTGCCGGTGTGCCACCGACAGATATAAAGGACCACCCTATTCCGCCACCTGCAAAGGTCAAAAAGGGGCCGGCTTCCAGCAGGGGAAAGTCACACCACCCACCCAGCAAGGCCTTGTCCAAACACAGAAAGGACAGTGCCATGGTCCCTGCAGCGACTGCCAAGGTGGGGAAGGGCAACAAGCCAAAGGGCAAGTCACCTCAGGGCACAATGCCTCCTGGTGAGGGGCTGGTGACCACCATATCATCAGGGATGGCAGCGACCTGCACCACAGTCACCACCGCCGCTCTGACCGCCACCTGCACCCCCATCTGCTCTGCCGTTGCCACAACGTCAGGCTGCAGCATCCTCCCCAAGGATCAGCCATCCAAGGCTGCCTGAGACGGTATGGTGTCTCCCTCCACCACAACAGACACTTGCACCACGGCCAGCACTGGCAGCATCTCCGCCGCAGGCACCGCCACCTGCACCACCATCAGCACTGCCACATGCACAGCCGATACCTCCCTGTCGGACGTCAGCACCATCCCCAGTGGGTTGACGTCCGAGTCTGCAGGTGACGACCTAGACACGCCACTTGAGGCACCACCTGTAGCACTGACACGAACCAGCAATTGCCAGCCTAAGTCGCCGCAGGATGGAGTATGGCTCTGCCTCCATGGAGTATCATGCTACCTGTTCCAGGTACATCGTGTGGCTAAGACACCCAGGTGAGAGGATGTCAACTGCCACACCCCAGGTGCAGCATCACTGGGCACAAAGCCCCCTCCAGAGCCAGTGGCGAAATGCATCCACTCACCCAATCCTTGGCAGGATGAAGCACACTGGGCACAAAGCCCTCTCCAGAACCAGTGGAGAAATGCATCCACTCCCCCAGTCCTTGACAGGATGAAGCACACTGAGCACCAAGCCTCCTCCAGAACCAGTGGAGAAATGCATCCATTCACCCAATCCTTGGCAGGATGAAGCACACTGGGCACAAAGCCACCTCCAGAGCATGTTGGCAACCCCCACTTGAGAGACTTGAGAGACTGTGGCTTTGCACTCCCCAGGACCAAGCAGTGGGCAACCAACCCACTTGAGAAACTTGAGAGTCTGTGGCTTTGCACTCCCCAGGACCAAGCAGTGGGCAAACTACTCACTTGAGAGACTTAAGAGACTGTTGCTTTGCACTCCCAGGACCAAGCAGTGGCATGGAGCCCCCTCGAGGAGCAGTGGCGTCGTACCATCATCCGGCTGAGGTGCCCCACTCCCTTTCGCCCTGAGGTGCCTGTTTTTTTTTCTACCTGATGCCCCTGCAGTGTTCTCTCCATTTTGAGGCAGGTGTCATGTGTGGGCTTCACCCATGCTTTTTGAGACCATTGGTCCACAGACATTTACAACGGACAGTGTACGGACTTGTGTACTTGATGTAAATATTTGTGTATACTGATTATTCGCTATCTGATTGCTCCATTACAACACTAGTTAAACTCATTTTGTTTTGTCCTTGTGTTCTTCCAGGGGGTGACGGGGTGTATCTGTGATGTTGTTGGATATGTGTGTGCATGTTGTTGTGTGTTGGTGTTGCATGCCGCGTGTGTGTGTCACTCTCTTTTCCCTCCTCCCCTCCCCTGTGTGCTAGGTGCAGTACTCACAGTTGTCAGCGCCGCCTTTTTTCTACTTATTACTGTATTAGTAGATACACCAACATGGGTAGGATCTGCAATTCGGGCTCCATTGTGTCCTGGTTCTTCGTGGAATGTTGAGAGGTGAGTGGTTCCCCTTTGTTGTTCAGTTTCACCGTGCTTTTGATGCCGTTGGTACCGCGCCGTAAAAGCTGGCGGATTGGTTCCTTGTAATAGTGTGGGCAGTACATTGTCTTTCGCCTGTCTGTTGGCAGTGACCACCGCAGTGTTTGTTGCTACCGCCATGGCCGTCGGAGTGTTAAAGTGGCTGTCTGTGTTGGCGGTTTCCGCCATGGTCGTGATCCCATTTTTTTAACCGCCGCCCTGTTGGCGGTGTTACCGCCACTTTAACACCGACCGCCAGGGTTGTAATGTGGGCCTAAATGTATTACTTTCCTGGCTGGGTTTAGCTGTCCCAGTCTGAATTACATACAATGTAAAAGCTGTGTCCCCATGTGTCTGATGCTGTGAGCACAAAATCCCAAGTAGAGCAATAGTGAGAACATTTATGAATCTATTCTGCTGCAAATGTTTCCCTTTGCATGATCTATATTGCTTACAGGCCTAAGAACCAAGTACTAATGCAGCGTATGTATGAACCTTTTGTCTAAAATCCTATAAACCAGTGCGATTTTGCAATGTTAGGGGAGCCCTTTCCCCATTCTTAAAAGGCAAATCTCTGTTGGTTTTGTCTCTGAAGTCTCTCGAGTTCATGATTTTCTGTAGTTTGGGTTTAGCACCTAGACGGAATTACAAATTGATCAACTGCAAATTGTGCCTTTGTAATTTTTCGGTGGAAAGCTTACTTCATCACAATGGTGACGGATATCCTGTTCGCCAATATAAATCCCAAAGGATATAACAGGATGTATATTTTTTGTGGATCGTGATATCCATCTCTTTTGTGACAGAGTAACCCGTCCGCTGAAATACAAATGAGGTCCTTAATGTTTAAACTTATGACTTTTGTGTCTGTCATTCTCAAATACTCCAAATGTGAATTAGAAGCAGACACTACTGCATTTCCATTACAAAAAGAGAAGAGTGCAATGGGGAGCACCAAAGTGCATATCAAGACTGCATAGCTCCCAGTCCAGGAACATCAGTGCGCACAGGGTAAAAATAGTTGTGTGGGTTTGCGCGCTGCCAATAGTTTTGAGTGCTGCATTCTCCTCTTTCCACCCATCACATCCTTTGATCTGTACTCCAATCCTCCTTCCCCTCTCCTATTTCTCTACACATCTGCTCTCCTCTCTAATTTCCATCCATGTCCCTTTTTCATCACCATTCTTCTCATGCTCCCTTTTTCTCACAAATCTTTCTCTTTTAAATACCTTCCCTATGTTTTCCACTTACGTTTTAGCCCTCTTTTTCTTCACTTACTAATGCCTCCTGTCTTCTTTATCTTTTTACACTTGTCATTTCCCATTGAACCACTATCTCCGTATTTCTTTCCCCTCCCCTCTGCAATCACTCTCATTCAAACACCTCCCCTGTCGTTTCTGATAGCCTGTTGTCATGATTAGTGCATTTTCTGTCTATTCATTTACCACAGTGTAGTATAGGGTGTCTGGAACGCTGCAGCCCCCAGCTGTATTCATTCTTTCGAATCCTTGGGTTGGTGGGTAGGAGGAATTGTAACGCCCCTATTTATCTGAAACACAAAATGGATTTATGCCCTCCCCCCCTCTAAGTAGTTTTGCCAGGGAAGTGGGAGGCTGAAGGCATCGGTGGGAATCCCACAGTAGATATGTGATAAGCAACGTGGTCAGAAATCACACGGGATAAATCAAACTTTGAGCACCCAGAAACACGTCAGTCCCTCCTCTCCCAGTCAGCATAGCTCTGCTGCACTTCATCCCGCACAGCCTCACCACTGACCCCCCACCCAGGGTGAGCATCACTTTGGGCTCAGGATCATTGGGAACCAATGTAGAAGACGTCTGAGAGGATCTATAGAGGGGTCATAATCCACTTCGAAGATGTCTTTGGCACCTCCCTAGCTTGAGTGACTGTGATGGTATAGGCTATTCATACTGCAAATGACATAGTTTGTTTCGAACTATAAATAGGGTTATCAGAGTCCCAGGTGCTCCATTTAGTGGCTCAGAAAGCTGAAAGCTTAAGTCGGCATTGCATGGATTGTCTTTCAGATCCCATTGCCCTAGCCTTATTGGGACAGGTACTGCAGTGAACTGCTGCCCCAGTGCCCACCTCCAGTACATTCCAGGCCATGGTAGCCATTCTCAGCCACCGCTGTTCCAAGACAGTGCCAAAGAATCTGTGATGCAGTTACCACCAACTCTAAGTCATTGTTCTGTGAAGCAATGATGCACTTGGTCCGCTTCTCCACTGGGCCCTTCTTCACAACCTTGTGTGCCACCGACTGTAACTGCCTCCTCTTGGTATACTTTGGTAACCATGTATTCAGCAGGTGAGTCCCCCTTTAAGGCACTTTAGGGGATACTATGTCTACTATCTTGGGGATAGAGTAGAAAGCAGGAGACCAAGAGTGAATTTGGAGGCTCTGGGAAGGCGATGGTAGAGAGATGAGATGGTGTGAAGTGAGCACATGAGGCATTTGGTAGAAAATATAGTTCGAGGCTCAAGGATGGTGCTGATAATTGTCACTCTCTGTGGACATATCTTACATCAGGCTATGGGCAACTTCCATACAGGGAGCACGTTCCAAGTGGTGGGATTTGACTGCACTAATGGCAACAGGAGATGGAAGTGGCCTGTGCCAGTAGTGGAAATGGACCTCCACCTCCTAACAAAGCAAAAGAAATGGGCTTGGACACCTATCTTTTTTTTTTAACAAACTAAGCATTGAGCCTAAATAAATCTCTCCTTTATTTATATATATATATATATATATATATATATATATATATATATATATATATATATATATATATATATATATATATATGTAAATATATGCAAAACATTTAAATACAGCTCCTTTAATGAAAAGGAATGACATGTAGATATGCTTCAATAGACTCGTTCTCATGAGGAGCATTTTTCTTGTTATATTCCTAATACTGTAAGACGTTTGCAGCTTTATGTATCAGGCTTTAGGATTTCGTATATTGCAAGAGCAATAATAGTCTTCATATCAATTGTGGACCTGTAAGGCCATGCCTTTTAATCATTCCATCATTGTGCTTCATACATGTGTGCAGCAACGGTATTCCCTCCCAGTCTTTCTAAGTATCTGGAAAACTGCTAAAATGGTCCCAGGTACTCGCACAATTATAACTTTGAGAGACAGCCAGTTAGCCTGCTTCAGAATCATGGAGTACGTACATTCCTCCTTAAACTGGCAGTGGGGTGCATGCCCCAACCCTAGTGGCCAGCACAACGTGGCTCGCTCACCCATGGCTAAGCAGAACCGAAATTCTGCATGTGATGTACAAAGGTCACAAATCTGACATCCCTTGAAGTTCTGAAATTATTGATTTTCCACAATTTGGGACAACGATTCCGGTAGAATAATTAGATTTCCGGGCGGGTAGACTTTACTCCAAACAATCCACTGAGGTGATTGAGAATCTACGGAAACTGCAATTCCACTAGATTAGAGGCTTTACTCACAGGGAAGGTTACATACTGAACCTTGGCCGTGCCAGGATGCTGTTTTCTGTAGTGTGCAAGCACAGAAGGGGTCTCTGCGTGCTTATTTTTGGCGTGTTGAGCGTGTATACTAGCTTTAATATTTCCGAGTAAATGCATGTTTTTCAAGTTATTGCTTCTTTGTATTTCTGATATCTGCAGTCAGAAAGACAAGCTTTTCTTGGAAATATTTAAACATAATATATCTGCTCAAAATGTTGAAATGAAACACCCAGATCCTATTTGCGTTTGCACAGCGTGGGCAACACATCAATATACGCCGCCCGCAGGGGACAGATTTACTATAAAATCATGCAATACAAGAAGCAAAACAACCTGCGTTGCGTGACTGACAGGACGAGAGTGTCCCTGCGCCATATCTGTTAAGAAATTATGCATTCCTGCACTCTCCCTGCTCTGGCACACTAAGGGCCAGATTTACTCAAAAGTGGTGCAGCGCAATGCTGTGCCAAAACTTGCCACGCTGCATCACTTTAGAAATGCAAGGATGCGCTGTATTTACAAAATGCAGCGCACCCCTATGCTTTCCCCTGCGCCGGTGCTAAATTTAGCTGCCAGCCCCAACGCAGGCACCCTTTCATGGCCTTTTGCTCTTTCTATGTGTGCTGCAGAGTGCAGCATGCATGGAAAAAGTAAAAATGAGGAGGAATAAAAGTTCTTGTAAATCTGGGACAGCATCAAAAACAATGGGTGTTGCAGTGGAATGCCCACAGCAACACCCAATGAATGCTTCTCGGATGCAGAAAACTGCGTTGGATGGCCCTTATTTGCAAGGTGGCATGTGGATTAACATCGCTTTGTAAATGTGTCA
The DNA here is from genome assembly GCF_031143425.1 of Pleurodeles waltl. Classification (NCBI taxonomy): domain Eukaryota; kingdom Metazoa; phylum Chordata; class Amphibia; order Caudata; family Salamandridae; genus Pleurodeles; species Pleurodeles waltl. Next base: position 1,768,111,781 of record NC_090440.1, read on the forward strand.
CACAGCACAGTGCCACTGGAGTGTCACATAAAGTGACGTCCGGTGACACTAAGGCTTTGTAAATCTGGCCCTAAGTGCTGCCTAGCACCAACCCAGGTACACTTGCACTGTGGTGCAAAGGTGTCTGCGCTGCAACCAGTATTGGTTTTGTGAAGAAAGCAACACCTTTCAAAGGTAAACAGGGACACAGATCTCTGACAGTAAAAGATTATCCATTAAGCCAGGAGAAACATCCACAGCATCATTTGCTATTCCACCTATGCAGTCATAGATTTCAGATTCAGATCGAACAAGGGGAACTATCCTTAACAAACATCAGTATATGATCTAAACGTGTATTTTGCATATCTTCCTCTTAAAGTAGGAGGGCTATCAGACCTCAATTAATATAAGACTGAGATTATGATTTAACTTGGCACAACAATGAAGACCGTATATGATTTGACTGCACACAAAAGCTTGAGATGCCTCCAAAAAACATCTGAGGTCAAATTTAGCCTATGGCTAGATTCAAACTTGTCCTTCACCCACCAGGTAGGGCCATTTGTGCAACATACCAATTTCCATTTCATGATACTCTGGGGGTTGTATATTTGAAGAAATTAATGTATGGAGCATTTTCTATCAGAGTTGAGTACTGTCCCTATTAAACTGTTTAAATATCCATTGCATGGAAGTAACAACATTTGTCAGAAATGCCAAAGTATCCAGGATTAGGAAGGCAGATTGTGTCCAATTCTGAGGAACTCAGTTATCAATTCTCCAACCCTGAAATAACTATGTTAAATCACAGCAAATATCTCTTGGCGCACCCTATAAGGTTTCCAAGAGCTTACAACAGTTAAAACAGCTTGATACATGCCATATCCCAAAAGAAAATTTCAAAGTGTCCAGCACAAGATTGATACAGCCTTTGGAATGCAAGAAGTTCTCCTCTTGTTCAGTATGTACTACTCTTGAATGGATTGATTCCACTTTCAAAGCCCTATTCACCCTCACTCCCATAAAAAGAGGTACTCTGCTAACAGCTCCTGAAAGCCTTTCCCCACCATGCCATTCTGCACTGGAACATCCTAAGGATGGGCAAAATTGCAAAGCTTTTGGCATGTGTATTGTTTGTGAAATATGTGTGGGCATTTATCTTTGTAAAAATTGAATGTAAGTTATGTCTTTGTAAACAAAGGTCGGCTCAGTATTTTCTCAATACCGTTTCCAAACTCGTGCTCTGAAGGATGCTAGAACAGTGCATGCTGTCACAAAACACAGATCTTTCCAAAATGAATGTGAGAAATTTTACACTTGAACCAATGTCCTGTGGTTGAAAATTACACAAAGTGTAAACAGATGAAAAAAATAAATAATGAGAAATACAAGAAACTCAGTAATCAGCACTTACATGAGATTTCACTTGCTTGACATAAAGGTTGTCGAACCTAGGCCATTTCTCACTCACTCTAATGAAGCCCAGGGCAAATCTTCAGCATGCTGAAGAGAATCCTGTGCTGCCATCCTTGAAATTAGCATGAGAATCAATAAAGCTGGTGGACAATGACTATACTGTAAAGTAACCATGTGTTGAAATGTGCGTTGCTTATAAAACAAGTAAAAAAAGTACATTAAGAGACCCCAGTGATCTCATTCACCAACTCGGGGACAGATTTATGGAAAGTGGCGCTGCACCGAGTGCAGCACCACTTTCCCTGGACCCCTTTGCACCCCCCTACCGTCACAATGTGTGTGCTGTATTTAAAATATTGCGCACTATGGTGCAGGGTATGGGGCAATAGCATAATTTGCATGAGGCTATTGATGTACTCTGCAGGAGTAGTGTCAAAATATTGGATCTAGAGCAGGCGTTAAAAATGCAATAACAAATGGCATAAGGAAATCTTACAGATTTCCTTTCGCCATTTTTCCGGCTCCTCTAACAGGGGAATGCCCCCTTTGCATACATTATGTCTAGTGCAGGCATAATGTAGAGCAAATGGTTACAGAGTGGCGCAATGCATGCATTGTGCCACCCTGTAAATAAGGTGTGGGGATTTCGGCCTTGTTGTGCCACATAACTTCAAAAACAATGATGTTAATGTGGTGCGAGGTGGCGCTAGGGGCCCATAAATATGCCCCTAAATGTGTAAGCTGTCTTGCTTAAATATCAAGATCACTTGAAGCAGGCTTCAAAACTGGTTTATTAAATGTCAGAAATTGTACTTTGTGGCTGTGGAGTGCATAATTCAGAGGAGATTGCTTGGTTTGCTCACTCATGCAAAACCTACAAATTTTTAAGACTGTTTTGTTTGTTCCATTGTGTTTTTAATGGAAAATGAGGATCAAGGTGAAACTTTTTTTTCCACTGGAATTCCTGGGTTGTAAAATCTATATTTTTAGGTCTGACTTTTGAGATTGCTTTAGCTGTTTTCCCAGACTATTGTTTTTCCAAAACAGGTCATACTTAACATCCATACATAGAGTTTGTTTGTTTTTTATTGGCATATCGAAACATAAAATCTCATAGTCAAACAAAATCACAATTAAAGAGACAAAAGTTAAAAATCTCAGAGTAAAATACATCTTATACAATAATATACATAATCGTTTGGGAACTCCCCAAGTTTGTAGGCCAACAGCTTTAAAACTACAGTAATAAAAGCCAAAGAACCACGGTGCACAATACTATACATCTCAAAATGAGGGCTATATAAATGCTCAAATAACTGGCATAGGCTTTGATCGATACAATCTTAAAATCCACTTCAAATAAAACCATACAAAAACCATTCCTGCTTGAGGCTGGGCTAGTGACCATGTGCAAAACTTTGTAGATATAAAGGCTCTTATTATAAACCCTCCCAACCAAGTGCTTTGAAAGCTTCAACAGTAGATAGACCCAGTCTACAACAAGTGATTATCTTAGCGCTTACTGCCCCGTTGGTGTGTCACATTTATTAATTCAATAGGCATTAAACATTGATGATGATACAGAAATAAAAGAAAAAATTTAAATAACATGCTTTTGAGACTGGGCCAATAGCCCTGTGCAAAACCACGCATACATAGAGTGTCGTTTGGCCATCTGGCTTCATCCTTTGTTCTGCTGAACTGTCATTCACATGTTGCTTCAACCCACCTCAGTATCCAACATGAGATAATGGGTCAACTCACTTTGCCCATGTGCTCCCTTTACTTTGAGTATCAGCACACACAAAGCCTTTGATCATTGATCACATACAATGAAAAAGAGTTCCTTTTTCTTCAGTGAGACATCTAGTTCAAAGTTTGTTATAATTTCTTGGTTTCTGATAATAGATTTAAAAGCTGAGGACATGATTCACAAAGGTAACGTACACTTTTGAGTACGTTTACACATTTCAGTAAGCTTGCTACTTTTTTGTATTCACAAACTGCAGTTTTGTTGTAACTTACACTTTTTTTTTGTTAAACTGCTTTTATTGACATTTTTTGTTTAATAAAACAATCATACAAGCAACTCAGATCACAAATAGCATCGAGTAATACGCCAGGTGTGTCGGCTCCCCTCCACTCCATCTCTGATCATATCAATTCTCAACAGTAGAGAGAGCTACATGCAACATACATCTCAAATATCCCCACCTGGAAAAGTTACAGTAGCGCACTGAATTGTGATACCTGGTGGTCGATGTTAAAGCAGCGGTAATACTGCCAACAGGCCGGCAGTAAAAAATATGGGATCACGACCACAGCGGAAACCGCCAACACAGACAGCCACTTTAACACTACGACCACCACGGCGGTAGCAACAAACACTGTGGCGGTCACCGCCAACAGATAGGCGGAAGTCAATGTACCACCCACAGAATTACAACCCGCCCATCCGCTAGCTTTTCTGGGGTGGTACCAACGCCATCAAAAGTACGGCGGAAACAGAACACAGAAGGAAAACCACTCACCTCTCGACACTCAAAGAAGAACCAGGACGCCATGGAGCCCGAACTACAGGTCCTGCCCATGCTTGTATACCTCCTCATCTACCAGGAATACGAAAGGTGTCAGCGACGACCACAGTGAGTATTGCACATAGCACAAAGGGGAGTGGGAAGGAAAAAGAGAGTGACACACACACGCAACAACCCTACCCTCTCTCACAACACCGTACACACAAACAGATGCAGCAACATTACCTTTACACCCCGTAACCCCCTGGAAGAACGCAAGGACAAAAGGATTAGAGTCAAATCAGTGATATATTAGAAATAGGCAGATAAACATAATGAATAGCAAAGCAGTATTTACAAAAATATACAATATGTACAGAAGTCTGTACATTCTCCATGCGAAATGTCAGTGGGCCACTGGGCCAAAAATCATGGGCCAAGCCCACACTTGACTCCTGCCTCAATACGGAGAGAATACTGCAGGGATCATCAGGTTGAAAACACACAGGCACCTCAGGGGGACGGGGAAGGGAGGGTACCTCAGCCGGAAGATGGTACTACGCCACTGCTCCTCGAGGGGGCTCCATGCCCACTGCTTGGTCCTGGGGAGTGCAAAGCCACAGTCTCTCAAGTCTCTCAACTGTGTGGTTTGCCCACTGCTTGCTCCTGGGGAGTGCAAAGCCACAGTCTTTCAAGTGGATGTTTTATTCCACTGGTTCTTCAGAGAGCTTTGTGCCCAGTGTGCTTCATCCTGGCAAGGAGGGGGTGAGTAGATGCATATCTCCACTGGTTCTGGAGGGGGCCTTGTGCCCCGTGTGCTTCATCCTGCCAAGGAGGGGGTGAGTGGATGCATATCTCCACTGGTTCTAGAGGGGGCCTTGTGCCCAGTGTGCTTCATCCTGCCAAGGAGAGGGTGAGTGGATGCATATCTCCACTGGTTCTGGAGGGGGCCTTGGGCCCAGTGATGCAGCACTTGTGGTGTGGCAGTTCACATTCCCTCACATGGGTGTCTGAAGCAGGAGATTTACAGGGACCGGGTTGCATGATAGTCCATGGAGCCAGAGCTAGACTCCATCCAACGGCGGCTCAGGCTGCAAACTGGTGGTAGTGCTGGTGCTGGTAGGGGGGCTGCCAGTGGTGGTGGGAAGCTCCAGCCCGTCTCCTGCAGCCTCGGACGGCTGCCCACTGGGGCTGCTGCTGCTGGTAGTGATCCTACTGTCAGGGGTGCAGGTGGCGGTGCTTGCAGCGGTGCTTGTGGTGGGGCTGCTGGCGTGGTGCAGGTGCCGGTGCTGCCCGTGGTGCAGGTGCCGGTGCTGCCAGTGGTGGAGGGAGGCTCCAGCCCTTCTCCTGAAGCATTGGACGTCTCCCCACTGGGGATGCTGCTGCTGACAGTAGTGGTGCTAGCAACAGTTCAGCTTGTGTTGCAGGTGGCGGTGCTTGCAGTGGTGCTTGCGGCGGGGCTGCTGGCGGCGCTGGCCATGGTGCAGGTGGTGGGACTGGCGGTTTTGCTGGTGGGCACCAGGCCTTCACCTGCAGCCTCCGACGGCTGAAGTGCCTTGCCCAGTGTTATCTGCCCCTTCCTCACCTTGGCAGATGCTGTTGTGACCTTGGCTCTGGCAGCTGGAGTTTTGGAGGAGGCCTTGCTGGGTGGTTCGTGCTCCTTGGCCTTGCTGCATGCTGTCCCCTTCTTCATCTTAGCAGGTGGTCGAATGGTTTTGTCCTTTGTAGGGGTTGGTGGCACACTGGCTGGGCTGATGGTTGCCCCCTTTGAGACCCTGTGAGTTGCAGGTACCACAGAGGACGCCGATTTGGTGGCTGAGGTGCTGGCCTCGGTTCTGGACACCCTGGCCCGAGGTGAAGGACGGGGGGGTAAGGGTAGGGAAGAGGTCAATGTTTGCCATGAAAAGCTTTTTAGACATACTGGGATGGGAAGAGCGAGGTGGTTTGGGAGTGGAGGAGGAAGAGGGAGTGGTTGTAGGAGGTGTCTGTCTGCTGAGTTTGGGTGAAGGTGCATGGGCTGGATACTGTTGTGAGGTGGATGGCTGTTGGGTGGGTGGGTGCTTGTACTTTGGGAGGAGGGGTCATAGACACACTGGGAGAGGACACAGGGGACGTGTGCATGGATTTGGGGTTGATGACTGCCAGTGAGGGGTGAGTAGTGATGGGCGTGCTGGTGATGGAGGTAGTGGATGAGGATGTAGTGCATGCAGGTGTGAGTGGAGACGCTACTGGGAGAGAGGTGGACGGGGAGGAGGAGGGGGACACAGTGGAGGCAGTGGATGTTGGTGTGTCTGCCTGGGGATGGTGCTTGTGTGAGTGCCTGTGAGATGAAGTGTGGTGCTTGTGTTTGCCTGAGCCACTTTTGTGTTGATTTTGGTGAATGCTGGTCTGAAGGTGTGCTTGGGATAGGCTGGGGTTGAGGGGATTGGGACTGGGTAGAGGAAGCTCAGAGGGGGGAGGCTAGAGACAGGTACAAGGGCTGCCATCAGTGTGAGGCCAGAGCCTGAAATGCTCTCTGTTGGGCCACCACGCCAGAATCAATGCCCTCCAGGTATGCGTTTGTTTGATGCAAATGCCTCTCAACACCCTGGATGGCATTCAGAATGGTTAACTGCCCAACAGTGAGGGATCTCAGGAGTTCAATAGCCTCCTCACTGAGGGCAGCAGGGCTGACTGGGGCAAGGCCTGTGGTGCCTGGGGCGAAGGAGATGCCCACCCTCCTGGGTGAGCGGGCACGGGAAACACGCTGAGGGGCTGCTGGGAGGGGGGTGCTGGTAGGGAGAGGTGGCGGCTGTACCTGCTGTTGGGGTGGGCACAGAGGTGTCCGCCACAGCCAGGGAGCTTCCATCGGAGGAGGAGTCGCTGTCTGTGGTCTCCCCTCCTGTCCCTGTCGTGGTACTCCCCTCGCCCTCCATCCCACTGGTGCCCTCACCATCGGTGGATTCGGCCTCCAGGCCCATGTGGGATGCAGCTCCATCCGTCGCCAGTGCCTCTGCTCCTCCGCCAGATAATGCTAATTCACACAAGGACAGGGTGACAAAACAAAAAGGGGAGAGAGAGACAAAGGATACACTTGGTCAATTCCAGCAACACCACTACCATTGGCATACACAGCACACAGGATGCAGCCCTATGCACTAGGACATGCACTACCAGTTACTTAGATAGTCACCAGCCCATGGGGTACAATGCCTAACGCCATTAGCTGCACACCTGAAACCCACAGGACTCTGCCCAGTAGTAGATGCCCACTAACACCATAGGGGGTGGAGTGCTTCGGAGCCTGCCCAACAAGGGGCCTACCCTGCCATCTTCGCCCTGGCATAGGGGCACCAATAGCCCACATCCCCCCACAGATACCTCTTAAAGTGTGCAAAGTAATTATTCTGAATCTGTACTCACCCCCTTGTGGCTGTTGTGATGTCTTCAAGCACCCATCCAACTCCGGATAGGCCACCGCCAGGACGCGGAACATCAGGGGGGTCATGGTGCGACGGGCACCGCTTCCTCGTTGGGAGGCCAGCCCCAGCTGGGCCTCTGTCGGCTTCTTTGCCTAGCGGCACAGGACCTCCCACCAGGGGCTCCACCTGTTAAAGACCCCCAGGGTCTGCACCTACTTGGCGATGGCACACCAAATACCCTTTTTCTGGTGGGCACTGACCTGCATGGAAAAGACAGCAGAAAAGTGAATTAGTCAACTGTCCAGACTGTCACACTCATGGCCCACCAGATCCCTCCCATCCCCTGATGCACATACATTGACCACCTTACATGTAGCACTCTGGTCAGCATGCCTCTGCCCCCCTACATGTGGCTTACACACACAGCACTCCATACATTCATGGCCCATGCATAATGCACACAGTGTACTCACCTGTTTGTCTGGAGGACCATAGAGTAATGCGTTCTGGGGTAGGAAACCATCCACCAGTTTTTCTAACTCCTCAGCAGTGAAGGCACGGTCCCTTTCCCCAGACATATGAGCCATAGTTCCCTTCCAGACACAGGTCACAGCAGCACTTGCAGTGTAGGTGCTCTCCTGTTGAAGGTCAGGTAGCAAGTGAGTGAACAGATAGAAAATGGCAGTGACGTCCGCCGCGGTGCATACCGTCACCGCCGGCGTACATCGCCATTGGAATCGCTCCTGGAACCCATAGGGCCCAATGATAACCAATGCAAAGTTGCGCTGCAGTCTTCGACCGCCTACTGCGACGGCGAACAACGCCAGCGGAATTACCTCATTTCCACTTGTCCCTCCTCACAGATCAGGCAGCCGCCATTTCAGGGGGGCACATGGCATGGCACCTAATTGCATCACAGCAGACATTGGCACAGCAACTGATTGTCAGATTCACATTTTGTCATTAGTGCAATAGATGTGTGAATATGACCCTCTGCTCACTGTTTTCTTCCATAGGCTTCAACCGCTGAGGCTGAATATGAGATGGCGGCATCCTCCGGTGTACAGACCCCTGGTGAACCTTGCGACAATGGAGGACAGACACATTATCATAACCTACAGACTTGATTGTGCCACAATCCTAGAACTGTGTGCCCAATTGGAGCCAGACCTGATGTCAGCTATCCGCCAGCCCAAAGGTATCCCCCCTCTAGTGCAGGTCCTGTCAGTGCTCCATTTCCTGGAAAGTGGTTCCTTCCAAATAACAGTGTCCATGGCATAAGGGATGTCCCAGTCAATGTTTTCCAACGTGTTGACCAGAGTGTTGTCAGCCCTGCTGAGACACATGCGCTGCGACATCGTGTTCCCCCAGGTGGATGATTTGGCCACAGTGAAAGCTGACTTTTATGCCCTGGAACATATCCCCAACATCATTGGTGCCATTGATGGTACACATGTGGCATTTGTCCCCCCCCCCCGGACAAATGAACACGTTTTCAGGAATAGAAAAAGCTATCACTCTATGAATGTGCAGATGGTGTGTTTGGCAGGACCAGTACATCTCCCTTGTGAATGACAAATATCTTGGCTCTGTGCATGATGCCTTTATCTTGAGGAATAGCAGAATCCCATATGTAATGGGCCAACTCCAGAGGCACCGGGTGTGGCTAATAGGTGAACCCAAGGTCCCCACACAGTATGAGTAGGTGTCTGGGTATGGGGTTGTCCCTATGGGTTAGTGTGTGTCTAACAGTTGTCCTTCGATATTTGTAGGTGACTCTGGTTACCCCAACCTCTTATGGCTACTGACCCCAGTGAGGAATGCCAGGACAAGGGCAGAGGAATGTTATAATGAGGCACATGGGCGTACAAGGAGGATTTTTGAAAGGACCTTCAGCCTCCTGAAGGCCAGGATCCGGTGCCTCCATCTGACAGGTTGCTCCCTGTACTACTCACCCAAGAAGGTGTGCCAGATCATCGCTGCCTGTTGCATGTTGCACAACCTGGCCTTGAGACACCAGGTGCCTTTTCTGCAGGAGGATGTGCCTGGAGATGGTCTTGTTGCAGCGCTGGAGCCTGTGGACAGTGAGGAAGAGGAGGCAGAGGAAGAAGATGTTGACAACAGAAGCAATATAATCCAGCAGTACTTCCAGTGACACACAGGTAAGAGACTGTAAGTTCACTTAACTTTTCAGTTTTCTGTTGGACATTGTACATGGCAGCCTGTTTCGCTACGTCTATGGTCACTGAATGTACCCTTTCCATCTCTATTTTCAGATCTCTGTGCCCCCCTCTGGCTCCTGCTATGTGTACTGCTGCCCACCAAAGGTCATTCCAAAGTATATTTCACTGTACATTTGACTTGCAATGCTTTGATAATGTTAAACAAATACATATTTGAAATATTTGACAGAATCCAGATTAGTATTTGTTCCAAGGGTGCTTATTTAAGTGCTCATAAGTAGAGGGGGATGTGCAATGGGCTGGGCTGATGGTGGAGGGAAGTCCATGGCAGAGTGCAGTCTCTTGGTATCACAGGTGCATTGTCCAATGGGGCATAGAAAGGGAAGTAATGGCAGTTCAAGGTGGACAGGGTGACAGAGTGGGACAGTAGGGTGACAATCAGGAGAGTCTTATTTCTTGGTGGGGGTCTTGGCAATGTTCTCTGGCTTCTACCAGGGTCGCAGGGACCATTTGCGGGGTGGTTCTCCTTCTGCAGGGGGTGGGGTGCTGGTGGCCTGTTGGTCCTGTTGCGGGGCCTCCTGTCCACTAGCGCCGGCAGAGGTAGAAGGCTGTTCATCAGATTGGCTAGTGTCAGGGGCCTGTTGTTGTGCCACTGCCTCCCTCATGCTGTTGCCCATGTCTGCCAGCACCCCTGCAATGGTGACCAGTATGGTGTAGATGTTTTTGAGGTTATCCCTGATCCCAAGGTACTGTCCCTCCTGCAGCTGCTGGGTCTCCTGCAACTTGGCCATTATCTGGCCCATGGTCTCCTGGGAATGGTGGTATCCTCCGAGCTTCCCTGTTGTCCTGTCCCTCTGTCCCCTGAACCGTGTGCCCACCGCCACTGACCCCAGGTCCCTGATCGTCCTGTGTTTGTGGGGTTGCCTGGGGTCCCTGTAGAGGTGGACACACTGCTGATATACGTGTCCTGGGGACAGTGGCATGGGCCCGCTGGGTGGGTGCTGTGCTGGTGTTTCCTGAGGAGGGAGGCTCTGTGGTGGGTTGGGACTGTGGCAGGGGAACCGACTGTCCAGAGGTCCCTGATGGGCCAGGTAGGTCATCCTGACCCAGGCGTGCAGAGTTGCTGTCGTCACTGTGGGCCTCTTCAGGGAGGGGACTGGATGTAGCTGGCACCTCCTCTCCAGTGACTTTGAGTATGGGTCCTGTGGGGATGCAAATGAAGTGTTATTGTGTCTGCGTGTGCCATCATGTGCATGGGTGTGTTTCCCTGTATGATTGTGATTTCCCTGTCAGCTGGGCTTTGTGTGAGTGGTGATTTTGTGGGCTGGGTGAGTCTCTCTACTGGGCATGCTGTGGTGATGGGTGTCCATGCAGGTCTGTGTTGGGGCTCCATGCATTGGTGTGACATGCAGGGCTTGGTATTGGGATGGGTGGGTTGTGATAGTGGGGTATATGTGAGGTGGTGGAGTGATGGGGTGAGGGTAGGAGTTTGTGATAGCATACAGGTAGGGTGGGGGATAAAGTTTTGACTTACCAGCATCCAGTCCTCCTTCTACTCCTGCAAGTCCCTCAGGATGCATGATTGCCAAGACTTGCTCCTCCCATGTTGTTAGTTGTGGGGGAGGCGGTGGGGGTCCACTACCAGTCCTCTGTACGGCTACCTGGTGTCTTGCAACCATGGAACGCACCTTCCTGATGTCATCCCTTGTTCTTGGATGCTGTCCCACGGCGTTGACCCTGTCCACGATCCTCCGTCATAGCTCCATCTTCCTTGCAATTGACGTCTGCTGCACCAGTGATCCAAATAGCTGTGGCTCTACATGGATGATTTCCTCCACCATGGTCCTTAGCTCCTCCTCTGAAAACATGGGGTGTCTTTGGGGTGCCATGGATGTGGTGTGAGTGATATGTGTGAGGATGTGTGGGGTGATGTGTTGTGGTGTGTGCTGTGAGGTGCGTGGATGGTGTATGGGTGAGGGTGTTCTGTGGCTCAGATTAAGTGGGTGCTCCTGGCTCTCTGTTGGCAATCTGTGTTTTTCATTGAAAGGATTGTGGGTAATGTGGGTGGGTGTTTTATAGTGGTGTGTGTATGTGTGTCAGGTGTGTGTAGTTTGAATTGTCCAATGTGGTGGTGTTTTGTAAGTGTGTGTGTATTTTGAGTGCAGCCGTGTGTACCGCCAATGGTTTACCGTGGTTGAAAGACCGCTGCAGTGATTCGTTGGTCGTGATTCTGTGGGCGTATTCCTATTGGCGTAACGGTGTGGGTTCTGCTATCGCCAGTTTATCACTGACTTTTGGTGTGGCGGACTTGTGTGGGTGTCTGTATAGTGGTGGTTTTCTCAGTGTGGGTCATAATATCCGTAGCGGAATACCGCCGCGGTCACGGTATGTTGGCAGCCATTAGCACAGCGGTAGGCAGCATTTACCGCCAGGGTTGTAATGAGGGCCTATGTGTCATGTCCCTCTCAGCGCGGTGTACGAAGTCTGAGAATATAGCAGTCAAACAAAAATTTCACACCAATTGTAGAGTATTTCATAATGTGCTTCTCTGGCCCCCATGGAGCGATTATATTTGACTACATCCTGAAACAGGTGGTGCCAGAGACCCTCCCCCACCTGGGAATCCAGAACTTGCTCCCAGAAAGAAAGATGCTGGGGGATAGAAGCATGTTGCACCAACGCCAACAACCTGTATAGTGTGGAAATACTACCCCTCGCTACCCCTCCCTACTGGACAAACCTCTCAATGGGAAGAAGATCCCGGGTGGCCACTGCTCGCATATGAGGCTGAGTAACCCAGTGGATTAATTAATTGTAATGAAAGTGCTCAGTGTGGGGTAGATGAATGTCTTGACAGCAATTTTCCAATGTGCGTATATGTTACCCATCGTATAGGTCAGCGATTGTCAAGCAGCCTCCCTCCCTCCACTTGTCAAAAGGACCTGGGGTAGCTCCCGGAGGAAAGGCTGTGTTATAGTGAATTGGGGTATGTGGTGAGGTAAAAGTTGTGAGCTTGTAGACTTTTGTCACTGTGTCCCACACCTTAAGGGTGGTAGTGGTGGGGGTGCTGAGATAAGCGTTCTTCGGTCGGTCTCCTTTGGGCTTCCAAAGCACATCCCATAGTGTCCGTCCCATCACTGCCCTGTCCATATGTAGCCACAGCTTGACTGACTCTCGGAGTGACCACTCAGTGATGATGCAGAGCTGTGTCGCTTTGTAATATATTAGATGATCTGGGAGGGCCAAACAGCCCTTGTCTCTGGGGCACGTAAACAATTTACTGGAAAGCCGAGCTCTAGTGCCTTGCCAAATGAACCGGGTGAACATCGTACGGAGCTCTGTGTAAAAATAATTGGGAAAGTTGATAGGCAGGCTTTGGAACAGATCTAAAAATAATGGTGTTTATACGACCTAACCATGAAAGCCAGAGCGTCGACCATCTCTTAAAGTCAGTGCATAACATCCTAAGTAGGGGCGGGAAGTTGGCCTTAAACAGGTCGGCAACCCTGGGGGTGAGCCTGACAGGTACAGAATTTATTTCTTGGCCCATACAAATGGAGATGTGGAGGCTAGCACTCCCATCTCAGCGGTAGGAACTGTTAAGTTAAGGATATATGATTTCCCCCTATTCACTTTGAAGCCTGCTACCTGCTCCTGGATGGTCAGAAGGGTCGTACGTGGTTTAGCAACAAAAAGCAAGATGTTGTTGGCAAACAGTGATATCTTGTGCTGGTCGGGACCAAATTGGATGCCTTGAAAATTTGGATCTGCCCTTATCCGTGCTGCCAGAGGTTCCACGCTAAGTGCAAAGAGCAACGGGGAAAGGGGACAGCCCTGTCTTGTTCACCTGGACAAGTCAAAGAAGTCAGAAGACACCCGGTTTACTCGTATTCGTGACCGGGGACACAAGTAATTGCTCATTACCATTGGTATGAACTGTTCCCCGAACCTAAATGCCACCTGGTGACCACCAAGAAGGACCATTCCACCCGGTCGAAAGCTTTTTCGTCGTCCAGTGCCAAAAGCATTGCCGGAACCTGCTTCTTTGTTATCTTTTCCATCAGGTGAACGACCCTTCTCAAATTATCATGTGTTTGCCGACCTTTGATAAAGCCCGATTGGTCAAGATGAATCAGATCTGGTAACACCCCCTCAAGTCTCCGGGCTAAGATTTTGGAATATAATTTTGCATTGAGAATAAGCAGGGCGATGGGCCAATAAGAGGCACAGAGCTGAGGGTCCTTCCCCTCCTTAGGAATAAGTGTGATCAGGGCTTCTCCCATAGTGGGGGATAGTGTGTGCTCGGTTCTTATGAAATTGAAATTGAACAGGTCAGCTAGGTGATGTGTTAGCGCTACCCCAAAGGTTTTGTAGAAATGCGCAGTGTATACATCGGGCCTCGGTGCTTTGTGTAGTGGAAGGGAGTCAATGGTCTCCCGCACTTTGTCTGCGGTGAATGGGGCCACCTGGAAGTCGTTAGAATCCCGAGAAACCTGCAGGAGATGAGTGTGTTGCAGGTAGCTCTCCTGGGCGTCGGCGCTCGGATTTTCTGATTTATATAGTCGGGAATAGAATTTCCTAAAAGCTCACCATTTCTCCTAATCTGAATAATGTTACCCTGACCCACCACGCACTTGTGCTATGTAGTCCTTAGCTTGCTTAGCGCGTAATTGCCTTGCAAGGAGTGTGACTATTTTGTTCCCTCTTTCATAATGCGATTTCTGGAGCCTCAATAATGCGACTCCTGCCCTGTTCGTGTATATAGATTGCAATTTGCCTTTAATGGAAGTTACTTTCTTCTGAGTGTGTCAGGTAGGGGAGAGCTTATGGGCCTGTTCAGCTACCTTCAGTGTCCTCTCCAGACCCTGTCTTTCTTCAGCTTTCAACCGGTAAAGTGAAGAGGCTAATGAAACGCATGTGCCCCTGAGGACCGCATTAAACACGTCCCAGGTAGTGGGGAGGGGAGTCTCCCCTGCTTTATTATTCTGGCAATATTCTCTGATAGCTCTCCGCAACTCGCCTTGAGTCGTTTGGTCACGGGTTAAGATGTTTGGAAAGTACCACTGCCTGCCCCTCGAACATTGGAGGGTCCATTCTAATCCCACCTCTGCCGGGCCATGATCAGATATAATAATCAGGTGGATAGTTGCCGATCGGAGAGTTAACTGAAGGGGCTGACTTAAAAATATGTTGTCAATCCTGGAGTAGGATCTATGAGAGTGGGAGAAGAAGGTATAGTCCTTCACCCTGGGGAGAAACGTATGTCAAGATTTAAAGAGCCCCAGTCTGTTATGGGCCGTCTTAACTGATTTTGCAAAGACACTTGTAAGCGGTCTCTGGGGGTGTGTTGTGTCTTGAGCGGCATCCCAAATCAAGTTAAAGTCTCCCAGCAGCACTATCTCACCCTCTGCAAAAACCCCCGACACGTCAAGGAAGCTCAATAGAAACTGCATTTGGCCACTATTGGGCGCATATAGTGTCGCCACCGTACAAGTCTGCCCCCCAGGGTGCCCTTGACAACAAATGGTAACCAAACATAAAAAAAAGCAACAGAACAAGTAAAAACTTATAACTTACAGATCGCAGGTACTCAAACCTCCTTGTGGTCATCATGATCGGGAAGGGGTATTCATCCGTGTCCACCCCCACCCAGACCACTTTCGAAGGCTCTGACAGTGTCAAATGTGAGGACCTCCTTTATCACTTGCTAGAGGGATGGTAGGGAACACACCGAAAGTGCTCATTCCGCGAGCTCCCCTGCGGCCAATCAGAAGTGTCTGGGCTCTTCCCCAGAGGGGGTTCCCCCCCGGGAGACTTTAAGAGCCCCCATGCGGCCTCCATCCAAGATCCTCTCCTCCGCCCTTAGCCGAACATGCTTCTGACATGTGCTACGCGCATAAGTTTACATCTTGGGGGTCTTCCTCCCCCTCCTCAGCTGCCTCCATTGATCCATAGCAGTGGATGTGGAAGGGTCATCCCGGCGCCACGACTCTCCTGTTGTGGCATGTGTAGGAGGCTGGCCTGGCTTGTAGTGAGTACCAAGGGGTACTTACACTCTGTAGCAGGTCCAGTTATCCCTTATTAGTGTAGAAGAGGTGTTTCTTGCAGCTTAGGAGGTAGCTATAGCAGAGCAGCTTAAGCTGAACTAGGAGACATGCAAAGCTCCTACTATACCACTGGTGTCATATGCACAATATCACAAGAAAACACAATACACAGATATACTAAAAATAAAGGTACTTTATTTCTGTGACAATATGCCAAAAGTATCTCGGTGAGTACCCTCAGTATGAGGATGCCAAATATACACAAGATATATGTACACAATACAAAAAATATGCAGTAATAGCAAAAGGAAGTAATGCAAGCAATGTAATGTTACAGTAGATTGCAATAGGAGCACATAGGTATAGGGGCAACACAAACCATATACTCCAAAAGTGGAATGCGAACCACGAATGGACCCCAAACCTATGTGAGCTTGTAGAGGGTCGCTGGGACTGTAAGAAAACAGTGAGGGTTAGAGAAATAGCCCACCCCAAGATCCTAAAAAGTAGGTGTAAAGTGCACCTATCACCCCCCAGAGAGCACAGAAGTCGTAATAGGGGGTTTCTGCAAGGAAGACCAGCACCAGCAAAGCAACCAAAGTGGATTTCTGGACCTGAGTACCTGTGGAACAAGGGGACCAAGTCCAAGAGTCGCGACAATGAGGGTGGGCAGATGCCCAGGAAATGCCAGATGAGGGTGCAAAGAAGCTGCCACCGGATGGTAGAAGCTGTGGATTCTGCAAGAACGAAGAGGGCTAGAAACTTCCCCTTTGGAGGATGGATGTCCCACGTTGTGAAGAAGCTTGCAGAGGTGTTCCCACGCAGAAAGACTGCAAACAAGCCTTGCTAGCTGCAAGGGTCTTGGTTAGGGTTTTTGGATGCTGCTGTGGCCCAGGAGGGACCAGGATGTCGCCACTTGGATGAGGAGACAGAGGGGGCGCCCAGCAAGTCAGGGAGCCCTCACAGAAGCAGGCAGCACCCGCAGAAGTACCAGAACAGGCACTTGGAAGAGGAGTGAACCGGAGTCCACCCGAAGACACAAAAGGGAGTCCCACGACGCCGGAGGACAACTCAGAAGGTTGTGCACTGCAGGTTAGAGTGTCGGGGACCCAGGCTTGGCTGTGCATGAAGGAAATCATGGAAGAGTGCACAGGAGCCGGAGCAGCTGCAAATCATGCGGTACCCAGCAATGCAGTCTAGCGTGGGGAGGCAAGGACTTACCTCCACCAAACTTGGACTGAAGAGTCACTGGACTGTGGGAGTCACTTGGACAGAGTTGCTGAGTTCCAGGGACCACGCTCGTTGTGCTGAGAGGGGACCCAGAGGACCGGTGATGCAGTCTTTTGTTGCTTGCGGTTGCAGGGGGAAGATTCCGTCGACCCACGGGAGATTTCTTCAGAGCTCCTGGTGCAGAAAGGAGGCAGGCTACCCCCAGAACATGCACCACCAGGAAACAGTTGAGAAGGCGGCAGGATGAGCGATACAAGGTTGCAGTAGTCGTCTTTGCTACTTTGTTGCGGTTTTGCAGGCGTCCTGAGCAGTCAGCGGTCGATCCTTTGGCAGAAGGTGAAGAGAGAGATGCAGAGGAACTCTGGTGAGCTCTTGCATTCGGTATCTGAAGAATTCCCCAAAGCAGAGACCCTAAATAGCCAGAAAAGGAGGTTTGGCTACCTAGGAAGGAGGATAGGCTAGTAACACAGGTAAGAGCCTATCAGAAGGAGTCTCTGACGTCACCTGCTGGCCCTGGCCACTCAGAGCAATCCAGTGTGCCAGCACACCTCTGAACCCAAGATGGCAGAGGTCTGGGGCACGGTGGAGGAGCTGTGGGCACCTCCCCTGGGAGGTGCAGGTCAGGGGAGTGGTCACCCCCCTTTCCTTTGTCCAGTTTCGCGCTAGAGCACGGCTGGCGGATCCCTGAACCGGTGTAGACTAGCTTATGCAGAGATGGGCACCATCTGTGCCCATCAAAGCATTTCCAGAGGCTGGGGGAGGCTACTCCTCCCCAGCCCTGACACCTATTTCCAAAGGGAGAGGGTGTAACACCGTCTCTCTGAGGAAGTCCTTTGTTCTGCCTTCCTGGGCCAGGCCTGACTGGACCCCAGGAGGGCAGAAACCTGTCTGAGGGGTTGGCAGCAGCAGCAGCTGCAGTGAAACCCCGGGAAAGGTAGTTTGGCAGTACCCGGGTCTGTGCTAGAGACTCGGGGATCATGGAATTGTCTCCCCAATGCCAGAATGGCATTGGGGTGACAATTCCATGATCTTAGACATGTTACATGGCTATGTTCGGAGTTACCATTGTGACGCTATACATAGGTAGTGACCCATGTACAGTGCACATGTGTAATGGTGTCCCCGCACTCACAAAGTCCGGGGAATTTGCCCTGAACGATGTGGGGGCACCTTAGCTAGTGCCAGGATGCCCACACACTAAGTAACTTTGCACCCAACCTTCACCAGGTGAAGGTTAGACATGTAGGTGACTTATAAGTTACTTAAGTGCAGTGGTAAATGGCTGTGAAATAACGTGGACGTTATTTCACTCAGTCTGCAGTGGCAAGCCTGTGGAAGAATTGTCAGAGCTCCCTATGGGTGGCAAAAGAAATGCTGCAGCCCATCGGGATCTCCTGGAACCCCAATACCCTGGGTACCTCAGTACCATATACTAGGGAATTATAAGGGTGTTCCAGTATGCCAATGTGAATTGGTGAAATTGGTCACTAGCCTGTTAGTGACAATTTATTGGTGGAGCGGCTCCTCACTCTATGCACCCTTTCCACCTGTACTGCTGGATGTTCCTCGCCCAAGAGGTCGGAGAAGAGACCCACCACAAAAGCCTCCAGATCTGCTCCCTCACTGCCCTCCTCCAGCCCCCTCACTCTAATATTGTCTTTGCGGGAGCGGTTTTCCAAGTCCTCGCATTTGAGTATTGAGAGCTGGAGTTGCGACTTGAGCTGTATGACCTCTTTCTCCATTGGATTTACTTGTTGTGTCATCTCGTGGACCTGTGTTTCTAGATCAAACGCACGGGTCCCCACTGAGTCCACGTCTGCCTGAAGAGAGGCCATGCGACTGTTAATGTCCGATTGGAACGCATTGTGTGCGGTCTTAAAGTCAGCTGTGAGTTCTTCTTGCAATTCTGCCTTGAAGGTGCGAAGGGATGACAGAAGGTCCTCCTTAGTTAATGCCATGTCCCCTGATCGCGGTGATCTTGCAGGTGCAAAGTAACTGGAAACCCTGTTGGTTTGTAGCCTCGTTCGAGGCATAGGCACCCCCAAGGACCTCTCCGGCTCATGCTCCTATTGCCACTTTGTTCACCACTTCCTTTGCTGGCCCCCCATTGCTCCTTACCGGGGTGTGCCTCCCAGAGCACAAACGGCCATATAATTCCCTATCACAGAGAGAGGAGTGTATGTCGAGTTACTCTTCTGCCATGTTCCTCCACGGGGAAGCTCTACATGGTCTGACCTTGGACGCCATGTTGGAGTCAGGCAGAAGCGTCAAGCGAGCCCCATAACCGGGCAACCAAGGGCCCGCCACCGCCCCCCCATTCCTCTATGTGGAGTTGCGTGTCGATTTTCCCCCTCCGGCGGTCCCTGGTTCTCTCTCCCCACCGGGACCGCCTACGTCGCTTTAGTTGCGGCTGCACCTCGTCTGTACTGCGTGGACGGCGGGTGCTCCTGGAGGGGACCTCACTGCCCCCCCGCCAGCCCACAATGAGGGTCGCTGTGTCCACGACCCGGGGTGCCCTTCTTTCTCCACAGGGCGGTCGCTGAAGCGCAGGCCTCAGGACTCCCAGCCCGCCATCCAGCCCTCCACTGCCGAACGTCACCCGCACCGGCAAGCCCGTCCACCGGGCTCCCCCACCGCCGCTCACCTCACCCCCCGGACTCCAAACTCCGTTCCGAGGGCATGGCTGGAGAGAGGCCCCCCTCAAGACACCGTTTTTGTGTGTCTGTGGGAGGTTTTATGCAGAGCCTCTGGGCTTCACAACAGGACGGCCATGTTGGTTGGCCCCGCCCCACCATAACTTACACTTTTGTAGTACATCCAGCACTACATATGGCCAACCACTTGTACTAGAACACCCTCCAAATAGAAAATAATTGGACTTAAATAAAACCTTATAGGAAAGAATGTTAAGTTAAATAAAATTATTTCAAGTAATTAAAAATATAAATAAATAGGACTATAAGTGGGATGAGTGCGAGTAAGCTGGCGTGCTTTGAAAGGTTTGAAAGTTTTGGGGTGTCAGTTATAAACCACAGGGACTCTAAGGAGTGTAGTGGTGGTACGATCCTCAGGACAGCAATGAGGAATGGAGAATTCTGCAAATCCATAGTAAATAGGAACTTGGTTGGAGATTGTTGAAGAAAAAAAAAACATACCAATGGTGAGGGTGTTAAAAAGGTGCGAGGCAGTGAAAAAGTTGTTTATATAGCCTGGGATGAGTGGAGCAGTTAATCTCGAACAAAACGCTGGGGGTACATATGTTCAAAACATGAATAAAAGACAACTGTGGGATGATTTCTGGAGCAAATCCAAAAGAGAGCAATTCAAATGGTGGGAAGCTACAACTATCCAAAATTATGTGGAATGTGCCAGAGACCCATGGGGACTTAGGCTTTTTATAACTCCCATGTCCATTAACTCAGATCCCCAAATAATACATGAATGGACTACTAACAACCATCAGTGCTCTACTAATATGATAGAAATGCTAATGCATGGAAAGGATGTGAGGCCCTATTACTACAGACAGAAAATATCACTTCACTCCTAAAAGAGAAATGTACCAAAGAGGAGTTTGAAAAAGAAATGACCAGAATTGATAATAGACTGGCTAAGGCTGTGGAGGAGTTAACAGCCAAAAGAGCTGCACAAATTCATTACTGGATCAATGAGTTTATGAAAGAGGACCAATTTTAACTTCTGCAAAATGGTATGACCTAATGAGAAATGAAAAGACAGTCCTGGTGGGAAAATCTCCAGAATTTTAAATCCAGAAAACAATTTAGCAGAATCTATGAAGGTAGTAATTGCAGAGGAGGCCAGTCGGGATGATGGGAGTGAACATAGTGAGAGTGCTGTTTCAGTACAATAGGAATCAGTTGAAGTAAAAACTCAAATTTTAAAGAAATTGGACCTAATGGCCCAAGGGAGGCTCACAACACAACAAGAAAAGGAAGGAAGTCACAGAGGTCAAGGAGAAAGAGGCACCTACAAAAGAGGATCAAGAAGAGTTTATGCCAACAGCCCAGTGGGAGTACAAACAAGGAATAAAAGTGCAGAAAAATAATGGACAAGAAAACTGGTAAATCTCTCCAAAATTCATTTGACTGATTCAGAAATGAAAGTACTTTCCTTGGGGTTATCATTTTGTCCCACAGCTAAATTCAGTTATACACAGAGTAGAACTGATCTGTCCCATTTTGTAAAGAAAATTTAAATTGAAAAAATTGTATGCAACAAAACCAGTAGAACATGTCTGTAAGGACATTGGTAACCCTTCAGCATTAAAGATTAGTGACATTGAGATTTTACGTGAATTGGATGAAAAGGTGAATGTGCTTGTAGACCCTTTTTTTAATTTAGGAAATGTGTGTATAGAGATAGATCTGGGTTGTCCTAATAATTTTAAACCAAAATCCGTTTTTTTGCCACCAATTGTTAATAATGCCATCAATGTATTTGAAAAGGGAGTAATTAAGGAATTGAGGAAACTGACGTATAGTAAAAAATTCAGTGGAATAATTTGGAAGTGAGACATAGGGAGGCACTGATTTCCTTAAAAGCTAGGAAATAAATAGTCATAAAAAATTAGACAAACGGGGGAACGTGGTCATCTGTCCAAGAGACATGTATTTACAAGAAGGATGCAGACTACTGTATGATTGTAAGAACTACAGGAAATCTAGTAGATACGTGGTAGTAAGAGCAAACCATGAATATTATGACAGGTTATAGGATTGGAAATACCGGAATCTCCTTGAATGGGAGGAATAACAATTTCTGAAGTGTGATTTTGCTAAATTACCTACACTCTATTTCCTGTCTACATTGCAGCTAGAAATGCAGAGACTCCACCAGGTAGGCCTATTGTGTCATCAAGAGGCAGTCTTTTGGAAAATATGTCAAATTCCTTTGACTTTTTCATACATCCGTTTGTTGAAGCCTTACCATCTTACATCCGAGATACAGTTGGTTTTCTACAGCTCATCAATGATATCTCGTGGTAGCAGGATTATTTACTAATGTGTCTTAATGTAAAAAACTTATATACAAGTATACCTCCTGATTTGGGCTTGAGGGCAGTGAGGCACTTTCTCAGAGTGAGGTCTCTCTCCTATATTTTGCACATGGAAATTATTTTGGACATGATTAGTATTTGTTCGACAAATACCTTTTTTATTTTTAATAAAGAGATTTATCAACAGACCCAGGGGGCTGTAATGGGCACTTGTTTCACCCCCAGCTATGTAGGGTTGTACCCTGGCTGGTGGGAGGAGCATGTTGTCAGGAACATCTGTCTTATGGACAAGCACAAAGTCCTCTGGGTTCGCTATATTGACAATATATTTTGTATCTGGAAAGGTGACAGTGAGTCTGCCCAGAAGTTTGTTAAGATTTTGAATGATATTGATCTGAATCTGAAGTTTTCTTGTCAGTTGGATACCAATAGGATTAAGTTTTTGGATATACAAATTTCTGTCGAAAACTATAGAGAAAGAAAACAGCAGGTAACAGTCTGCCTCACGAAAGCAGCTGTCATCCAAGCAGTTTAAAGAGCAGTAGCCTGTATAGAGAGTTAATAAAGGCAGGAGGGAACTGTTGTTCAGATACTTCTTTTGAAGCAGAAGTTGTGGTTATGACCCAAAGGTTTATGGAAAGAGATTATTCCAAGTTGATATCAAGAAAGCATTGGAAAGAGTTAGATTGGTCAAACAAGATGATCTATTGGTACCCAGAAAAAGTTCACAGGAGGGCACAGATTTGTTGAGGTGTGTAACAACACACAATTGTCAATCAAAGGAAGTAAGAAAGGTTTTTTAAACATTTTTGGCCTGTTATGAAAACGGATGAAACATTCTCCCAGGTTCTTGATGATTATCCCAAAACTAGTTTCAGAAACAGCCCCTCATTAAAAGACTCTTTGAGTCAGAGTCTGGTCCCACAACTGGATAAAGAACAACTATTCAGGGATTTTACATCTGTGGGAAATGTAAGGCATGTAAATATATTAACAATTCTAATAAAGTGGAGTTTCCAACAGCCCATAATGTTTTCCATATAACAAAATATCTGAGATTAAGATTACAGTGTTTATTCACAAAGATGCCCCTGTAACAAGTATTATGTGGGAAGTACAATACATGGGGTGAAGAAATGGGTATTAGAACACATGAGGGCAATCCTGCACGAGGACAAGGCTTACCCAGTGGCATGTCCCTTTAAAGCATTCCATGAGAAAAAAGTTGATAAACTTCAGTTTGTAGTTTTGGATAGCATTCGCCTAAATGAGAGAGGGAGCAATAGGATATTGGAATTGTGAAGATTGAAACCAAAGATAATCATTGGTTAGAATACACTGCGCCCAATTGGGTTGAATCTTGATGAATTAATTGGAAGTCCATTTGGGATAACTGCTTCTGTGATAGTTGGGTTTATATGCTGTATACTTATTTGAATTACTCAAGAAAAAGGGAGAGAGAGGGCCCCGTGTAAGCTATCCACACAAGGGGACAGGGCACCATATCACAATGATTAAGAAAAATACCCCCCTGGGGGAAATATGATACTATCCACCACTCAATTCTCTTTTCATCCACTCACTCATTCCAATGAGCAATCTTAATAAAGGAATGTCAAAAATGAATATTTAATAAATAATCCCATACACAATGAAAGAATAAAAACAATAATTAAAAAATGTAGCAGGCCCCTCAGGGGACCTCTGTACAATATCTAGCCTAAAAAATATATAAATTGGGGGACAAAACACAAGACACCCTCCCTAGTCGATCATCTCTTGCTGTCCCAATTTAGGTATACAATGGCCAATTGATTTGTGCACCCAATTTCTCATCTATCTTTGGCCAGTTCCAATGGGTCCAGCAATCCAGCTTGCATGTATGCATTTCGGTGGTCTTTCACAGTCCTTTCATCACCTTCCTCAGGAGATTTTATATTCTCCCAACACATATTAATTTCTTGTCTGTACAAGAATAAGAAATGACCAAATAAAATACACAAGTTCCACAATTCTATAATCCCCATTACTTGAGAAGCCCTCTTAAAAACTTAAACCTGTCAATCCTATCCTCTGAATTCCACAGAGGAATTATTTAAAACTCACCAAAATTACCCCTTTGGGATATCTCCCTTATCTCTTTATTAAAACATCACATAAAAACACCCAGTGTGTGCGTCAATTAAATCAGTGTCCGCTCAAGTAGGACCAAATAAACATTTCGTCATCATTGTGCCACAACACACACCTGCATCCATAATGAATCATACAAGCATCAGAACTCACTAATAATCACCAAATCGTATCCTATAACCGCAAATCCCAGAACACAAAAGCAACCACAATGGGGAACAATTTCAGCAACGTAATGTTACGTGTCACGCCAGCTGAGGGGCAACTGCACCACCATCCAGGCTGAAGCCTTCCCCCCACTGGCTGCATCTGTGAACTGCTCCAGTTAACTGGCAAGTACCTAGGGTTATCTCCATATAAGACTCCCATGAAACATCTCCAAAAATTCTAACCACTGCGCCAGATCTTCTTTCACCCCCCTGGTCAATCTGGCACTATGATGTTTTTTCATCAGCTCTCTCGTCAGCCAAACTTGGCCGGCCCGCTGGGATAACCCTGTTGGCAAATTTAAGCATCCGAAGCAGTTGTTGCAGCTCACCCAGATTTGCTTTTTTCTTCTTGCAGAGTGTCTCAATCCACTTTCTCACTCCCACCAATTTTGTCTCAGGGAGCTGGCATGCTCCTTCCATTGTGTCCAGCTCTATGCCTAGGAATGCCAATGCTGTCACAGGGCCTTCCGTCTTATCTCTCGACAGTGGCATCCTCAGCTCCTTTGCTAGCGCCCTAAATGTTTGCATTAGGGACTTACAGTCTGTGGTGCCCTTTAACCCTAAGAAGAGGAAATCATCCAGAGAGTGGGCACACCCACTTATGTGATTGCACGACCTCAGAGCCCATTCCAGGAAACTGCTGAATGCCTCAAAATAAGGGCAGGAGATGGCGCACCCCATCGGAAGATATTTGTCATAACGGAAGTGGTCCCCTAGCTTAAGTTCCAGTAAATGATAACTGTCTGGGTGAACTGGAAGGAGGCAGAATGCTGATTCAATATCCGCCTTTGCCGATAAGGCCCCTCTGCCCGCTGCTTTGATCAGCTCAACTGAGTCATCTACTGTTGCGTAGGAAACTGAACATTTGCCTTGCTCCAAGCCATCATTTACTGATTCACCCAGTGAATATGACAGATTGTGTGTCAATCTGAATTTACCTTGCTTTTTGGGGGGGCTAGGCCTAAAGGGGAGACTACAAGATTATCTAAAGGGGATACAGAAATGGGCCTGCCACTCTTGTCAACCTTAAGCTTAGCCAACTCCAAGTTGTCCCTGACAGACTTCAGGTTTCTACACTTGCAGGGTTCAGGGGGTACATGGGATGGTATGATAAAGCCTACACTTAAAACTTCAGCTAGAAGTTGCCTGACATTCTTCTTTCGCTATTCTGAGAGAAATTGTGGCAGCCTATTGACCGAAATGGGGGCTGGAAGGGGGTGGGATCTGCTTGACCTCTCATCCTTTCTTCACTGTTGGTTGGTCTGCTGTTTTCTTGTCTCTTTGTGTCCCCATGCCCCTTTCTGATTCATGCTGTCCAATAGCAGGTGGACCGGGCCCCCTGCTGTTGCTGCAGCAATGCCTAAACTTACAGGCCTGCACTCACATGCACTCATCCCTGTCATACTTTCAGCAATTTCTTGGCCCATTCTTAAGCCCCCTGTTAGTTGCTGCGTGCCTACTTTTTGTGGCATGCTGCGAGTCAAAGCTCCTTTTCCCCCCTTGTGAATGAAAGGTAAATTCCTGCTTAGACACCCCTTTCCTAGCAGCTACCATGGAATTTGTGTACCCCCTCCACATCTTGCTGATCCCATTCAATGACTGGCCATTTCTGCATCTTTTCCCAAAACCATTCATCATTACACAGCCATGCCTCGCCCTGGTATTTTTGCTGTGCTGTGTGCCCTTGCTGCTCATGCAGAACCATTGATGCCACACTCTCTGGGAACTTTTCCACAAAAACACTAGGCAGGGTTTTAAAGGCCCTGAACCAGTTCTCAATTGTTGTTGTCAGATCTAGCCTCGCTTTGAGCACCTCCAGGAGTGAAAAGATATAGATAAACTCCTTCCGCCATATCCTCTCCTTCACTGCTAGCAGGATGAGACTGGCTAGGCCACTTGCCATTATTGGTGGATCCCCAGGGAAAGGATGAATATATGTACTTGCTGGTTTACTTTGCTCCACTGCTTGGTTTGCACTTTTAGCTCATACCTTCGTGGTGTCTTCTTTCTCTTTGGATGCCCCTGTTTCTGCTTACTTGCTACTGTCCAGATTCTTTTTTGGCTCCCTTTCACCCCCTGTCTCCATGCACCGGTGGCCTGTGCTCTCTTCAGGACCACTACATGCTCCTGAGCTGCTTCCCTTTTAAGTCTATGTAGAGGGAGGTGCCATCCCTGTGCCCCGATGGCCCTTGTGTGTAGCCTGACCCTGGTGGCATGACTTGCCAAAATAAAGAAGGGATGCCCATTAAAAAGCTACTCCCTGGCCCTAGCGAAGCCCACCAATTAGGAGCTGCCTGCGCCTGACTCCCCTGTGTCGGACTAACCCAGGGAGCCCGCCCCCCTGTCCAAGGTCCAGCCTGCTGGTTTGGCAGTTGGTTCTATGCCTCACCATCTACTTGTGTCCCCTGCTGTATTGTGTTTACTACCACAAACTGTGTTCCCCGGTTATTATCCCTCCATTAGCCCTCCCCGGGCTTGCTTGGCTGCCCCTTTTGTGGTGCACGAGTGGCTCACCATGTCCAATAGGCCGCAGGCTTCCGCCTTGTTCTGTCACCGTGCAAGCTACAGGCAATGTAGTTCGCTCGTCCTTCTCACCTGAGCTACCCTCCTGAGCTGCTGCTCTCCAGATACGTCACCGTGTGAGGATCCGTCAACTCGCTCCTGTTTGATGCTGTGCTTTGCTTTGCCTTACCATGACCCCATACTCAGTGCAGTGCTTTGCTCTTGTTAGAGGCCACTGTTTTGGCTGCAAGCCCTTTTCACACCAGGCTGAGGGGTGCTCTGTTGCTCAATTGTAGCAGGCTTCTTGCAGGTTGCCTGGATTTCCCCGGCACTGCTCCAGCTCTCCTGGTTTTGAGACTTGTTCATCAACCCATGCTTTTCCTTTCTTAGCCACAAACCACCTAGCTGCCATCAACATTGAGTGCAAGTCGTCGTCTAGCTCAGGCGACGAGGTTACCTGTGCTTTTGTTTGGGGCTTCTGCTTTGGTGCTGGCTCACCGTCATAATCTGCCAGCGCTTCCTTTCTTGCTTTGCCATGATCACTACTCTTACTCACTTCCAGTCACTTGCACCACCTCCAATATTTTGCAGTTTAAATGCACTTGACAAATTTCAGCCTTACTATGGCCAACCCTGTCCATATATCCCAGGTGTCCCTTTACACAGTCCTCAGACTGAGAGAATCAGTCTGTTCCATTTTCACCATTTTCCATTTTTTAGAAGCCATAGTACGTCCCCAAGCTTTTGTGTGTTAAGGGTTTACCTTGACAAACACCGTGACACAGCCACCGCACTGCCAAAATGCCACAATGCTCTACTAAACTGAAGGCCATCTACTGCTATAAAATAAAGTTGGCTTGCTTGCCGTGGGCTCCGACCGTCCCACTGGACAGCCTCCTCGCTAACCAAAGTTGCAAGGAAGCCTGCTGCCATTCAATGGAGCTGCCTGCTCCATACCCTTTGCTTAACCCCGCACTCGATCTCCTGCGGGACGCTCCTGCTTAACCACGGACTCCTTCTGTCCCATTGATGAGCCTCCTCGCTCCCAAGGCTGAATCCAGGCAGCCTGCTGCAACACGATGGGTGCTTGCTCCGTGTCCAGCGCTCTAACCTGTGTTTTAGGTTCCTTCAAGACGGCCTCTGTCTCACCGCACACCAGTCAGATGGCCCGCTCTGAGGCCCTATGCTCCGAGATAAGAAGACCCTTCGGTGCTTCCAAAGCAGCATTGTCTGTAAATCCCCACATCGAACGGTCTTCTATCCTCATGGTGGGCAGTCCTCTTGTAGCCTTAATTTCCTGCAATGCTCCCTCAGGCTGTTTTTATCCTGTGGTTTGGCCAACAACATTTGCACTAATTGGCGGGTTCGAATCCCACCACCAATCTCGATTAAGCCTGTTTGCAGGCTTTTTTGCGGGTTTTTGGGCCTCCCGCCTCCTGGTTCCCCCTGCCGAGAGGTGTTCACTGCAGGTCTCTCTTAGGTCCAGCTTCACCTCCTGGCCCACGCTCTAAGGTGGTCATTATGAACATGGCAGTAAACACCGTCGACCTCCGTGGCGACTGTGAACAGAAGACCGCCATTGGCAGTGAACAGAAACCCGCCATATAAAGATGCCAAAAACAGAAACCTCCCAAAAATCTGCTACCTCCAGCCACTGTCAGGGCCCTTGATGGCAGAAAGGCTGCACACCCCACCCCGCCACCGCCAAGCACACAAATCCCCCACCCTCCAAATAATGATGCACAAATCACTGCAGTGGATAGTGGATGTTGAATGACCACTGGTGGTACGGACTGCCACGGCCAGCAAGAGGACCCAAAAGCAAGAAGTGAACACATTGGCAAGTTTGAAACCCACACACCTGACACACATCCACAACACTATAAAACTAATGTATGTCGGAACAACGCATGCTGGAACAACACATGCCTGAACAACGAGGTCGGAACCACGACCGCGTTGTTACCACTAATGCCTTCACCATGAATGCCTTAACAATGATTTTTCGTTGTAAAGGCATTCCTGGTAAAGGCATTAGTGATAGGCATACATGGTTCCAGCATGCGTCCCCCTGGCCCCCCAACCCTAAAAATTACTGCGCCCACCCCACCCCTACCCTAAAACCACACCAACCCCCCACCCTTGCCCCTAAAACTACCCCAACCCCCACCTCGTCCCTAAAATTACCGCAACCCCCACCCTGCCCCCAAAACCTAAAACAACCCCAACCCCCACCCTATCCCTGAAACCTAAAGTACACCAACCCCCACCCCTAAAACCACCCAGCCCCTAAAACTACCCCAAGCCCCCCACCCTGCCCCTAAAACCTAAAATCACCCCAACTCCCACCCCTAAAACAACCCCAACCCCCACCCCATCCCTAAAACCTAAACTACCCCAACCCCACCCCTAAAACCATCCCAACACCCCGTCCCTAAAACTACCCCGAGCCCCCACCCCACCCCTAAAACCTAAAACCTCCCGAAACCCCCACCCCACCCCTAAAATTACCCGACCCCCAACCCACCCCTAAAACCACCCCAACCCCCACCCCTAAAATTACCGCAACCCCTCACCCCACCCCTAAAACCTAAAACCACCCCAACCCCCACCCCTAAAACCTAAACCACCCAACCCCCCACCCCACCCCTAAAAATCTAAACCATCCCGACCCCCCACCCCCAAATACTAAAAATACCCGACCCCCCATCCCACCCCTAAAACTAAAAATATCCCTCCCCAAACCTAAACCGCCCTACCCCCACCCCTAAAACAAAAAATACCCCACCAACCACCCTCGCCCCTAAAACTAAAAATACCCCTCCCCTCCCTCCATGCCCTAAACCTAAACTGCCCGACGACCCCTCCCCTGAAGCTAAAACCCCAACCCCCCACCCTGCCCCTAAAACTAAAAATACCCCGACCCCTCACCCCGCCCCTAAAACTAAAACCCCCCCGACCCCCACCCCGCCCCTAAAACTGAAAATACTCCGACCACCCCACCCCTGCTTCTAAAACTAAAACCCCCAACCCCCACCCCGCCCCTAAAACTAAAAATATCCCGACCCCCCACCCCGCCCCTAAAACTAAAACCCCTTACCCCCACCCGCCCCTAAAACTAAAAATACCACGACCCCCCACCCCGCCCCTAAAACTAAAACCCCTCGACCCCCCACCCCCTCCCCTAAAACGAAAACTAAAACCCCGCCCCCCACACCCAGCCCTAAAACTAAAACCCCCGACCCTCACCCGTGCCGCTAAAACTAAAAGTACCCCGACCCCCATCCCTGCCCCAAAACTAAAACACCAACCCCCACCCCCGCCCCTAAAACTAAAAATACCCTGACCCCCCACCCCCGGCCCTAGACCGCCCCGATGCCCCCTCCCCTAAAACTAAAACCCAACCCCCCACCCCTCCCCAAAACTAAAAATACCCCGATCCCCCACCCCGCCCCTAAAACTAAAACCCCCACCCCGCCCCTAAAACTAAAAATACCCTGACCCCCACCCCTAAAACTAAAACCCCAACTCCCCACCCCGCCCCTAAAACTAAAAATACCCCAACCCCCCAGCCCCGCCCCTAAAACTAAAACCCCAACCCCCACCCCCGCCCCACTTACCTGACTCGTCACGTCGTCCTCCTCAGCCGACTCCCTTGGCTTGTGCCTTAACCACACATGTGCGCTGTTCAGCACATGCGTGGTTAAAGCACAAAACAACAAAGTCATGGTTAACGAAAGCGTTGTTCTGCTTTCGTTGCCCACGACTTAGTTGTTCCGGAGTCGGCATTCAGGGCGTTTCCCCTATAAAACACTCACATACACCACCCCAATCCTTTGCATCGCCAATAGGACAACTGAGATTGACAACGCAACACGCATACACAAACGCAACATCACACAAGTCACACACCCAACCACACAACAGCCCGCTCACCAATATTCATACAACACACCACCCACAACACACACGATGGCCCCCCCTAAGAAACCCGCTTCACAGATAGGGAGCTAAGAACAATGGTGGACGAAATACTGAAGGTCAGGTCACAAATCTTCGGGGCACAGGTCCAGCACACAGCCATCGCCAGGAAGATGGAGTTATGGCAGACAATAGTAAATAAGATCAACGCAGTGGGAAACCATCCACGGCACGAGGGACGACATCCGCAAGAGATGGAACATCCTGCGCTGGAAGGTGAGGTCGATGGCATCCAGGCACAACATTGCAGTCCTAAAACACCGACTTGGAGGAAAAGGTACTGCCCATCCTGCACCCTGAATGCCTCACTGGACTCACTGGAGGACTGGACTCAGGTAAGTCATCTACAATTACTTCCTATCCACCACACCTGTACTGCATGTACCACCCCTCCAACTACCACCAGGACCACTACCCCACCCAGGCCACAATAACTACATTCAGTCACCCTGCATGCCCACAAACCCACCAACAGGCACACATCCCTCCCCCTGTGCACAGCTACTTACCCCTGCAATGAATCACAATGGTATATATACCACCCACAATGCACCTCCACATCCAATGTAAAATGTAATGGCAACCCCACAATAGGCCCATGCATGGCCCAACAGGGGAATAAACAGCACAAAATAAGGCAGAGCTGTGCATCCTTATTCAAATTAGTCCATGTAACATACATGTCCATTACCCCCACAGGCACCACCACCCATGCCACCATGACGGAAAGGCCAAGGAGTGCCAGCGCCCCACATGGAGACAGAGGCCTCACTCGGGAGACTGGAGAGGGAATTATGGACAGTGAGGATTACCCTGGCATGTCACACAGTCCTGGACTTTCACCCTCAGCAGCCCCACCCAGGACACCACTGACACCCCTACCACCTAGCCACCAACATCAGCTCTGGCCAAATGACCCCACACCAGTGTCGCCAGGCTACAGACTGGCAGACCACAAGTACAGAGGCCAGAGTCCCCACCTACTAGCAGGCAGGATGACAATAGCCCCAGTCCAAGTGCGACTGCCAGACCTGTGAAGGGGACACAGGCACAGGGGGCTAGGCCCAGTCGGAGGGCATCAGTGGCCCAGGGGGATGGATGGATGCTGCAGCCCAGGAGCTGATCTCTGAGGTCCTTGGGAGCATACCACCATACACAAGACAGGATGGGTCAGATCCTAGCCACCCTGGAGTCAAAGGCTGCAGATAGCCCAACATCAAGAGACCATGGACCAGTGGAAACAACTTAATGCCACCGTGGCCACTATTGCAGGGGTGCTGCAGCACCACTACCTAACCCAGCCTGAGACCCACACAAACCTGGAAGCCCCTTTCACTGCCCAGGACACAGACCAGCCCTCTACATCAGCAGCAGCAACTGGACTGGTGGCACTGGCAGAAGACACACAGGAGACCAGCACCCCTACCCATGCAGCCCAGCACCGGACCCTCAAAAAGTCCCTCAGACCCAGATACGGCACAGGAACACCTGCCTAGACCAAGGCCCCCAAAAGAAGTGACTCTGACATGTGCCACTGTGCTACCATCCTCACCCGCCAATAGCAACTTAACAACTTGCAAGGGACATATGGACCTATACCCACTGCCACCAAACGCTGAGCCCATGTACCTAGTATGGACATTCACCATTAGCCCACTCCCTATCACTGTACAGCGCACCAATTCATTTGTGACACCAAATAAAACACATGTACACTAATTCCTATGTCCCCTGTCATTATGTAGAATCAATTGTAAATGTGAATGCATTTGGCAGTCAATTCCATAATCAGACCTTAATTGCAGGAAGGGTACCCCACGCACAACATTGTCTGGAGTAAACCAAAATGTATACCATGTTTGTTTCCATGGCACATGCCACCTAATTCTACAGCTAAAAGTGTCAATGACTACAGACCCCACATCCCCAAACAAATTAGTCTGACAAACATTATGCAGTGCAGACAACATCATCAATGAACAGTACCTCATAGTCATTGGAGGTATAGTTGGATCAGCTGGTTTCTGGAGTGGACATCTTCCCCCTCTTCATCCTCACCATCACTCTCATCCCCTCTCAGAGGAAGCAGGTCTGGATGTACAGCACCCTCCTCCTCTATTAGGGGGAGAGCTCTCCTCACAGCCACGTTGTGCAGCATGCAACAGGCCACATTCTACACACCTTCTCAGGGCCATAGCACAGGGACCCCCCAGAGAGATGGAGGCAACAAAATCTAGCCTTCAGGAGACCTATAGTGCGCTCAATCCCCCTCCTAGTACGTCCATGGGCCTCAGTATAATTCCTCTCTGCATCTGTCCTTGGATTTCTCACAGGTGTCGGGAGCCACTGCATGTTGGGATGGCCAGAATGACCTGCAAAAGTGGTTGAAACAGGACTGTAACAAACTGTCATTACTTGGAGACAGCCTGGCTGTCAGCTATGTACTGATCGAGTGTCATACACACTCACCTCTGGGCCATCCTCTGTCCCCTTGTGGTATCAAGTGTTGGACACTGCTGTTCCTCAGGACAAAGGAATCATGAACTGATCCTGGAAACATGGCATTGACATGTGAAATGTACTGGTCAGCAGTACACACCAATTGTATGTTCATTGAGTGGAAGTTCTTCCTGTACACCTGTTCATTCACTCTTGGGGGGATTTGAGCTATGCGAGTGCCATCAATGGCACCTATCACATGGTGAATGTTAGCAAAGGCATAAAAGTCTGACTTGATGGCAGGAAGTTCAGCCCTTTGGGGAAACTGGACATATGTCTGCAGGTGTACTACAAATGCATCCAGGAATTTGGACACGATGAGGCTAAACATTGGCTGTGAGAACCCTGCATCCATGCTCACTGTCACCTGAAATGAGCCCGTAGCCAAGAAATAGAGTACAGATAGCACTTGCACTTCAGTAGGGATGGCATGCTGATTCCGATTAGCTGGTCTCAGTACAGGATCCAGTAATGCACATAGGTCAAGGATTGTTGTACGATTGAGTCTGTAGGTGACAATGATGTGACGTTCCACCATGGTCTCCAAATCAACAAGAGGTGTGTACACATATGGGCCCCTCCCTCGCCACATGGGTCTGTACCTATGGGGAGGAAAGAACACATATGAGTGACCCACATATACATGCAAAACATGTTGTGTAAGAATAACTGCTGTACAATATGTAGGTTACACACACAAACGATGTATGATGTATAACTTTAGGGACATGTATGCAGTGATACCTCTGGACTGATGTGAGGAACAGACACTCATGTGGGCAGGCGGCTAAGGGCTGGGATTTATAGGGCCTGAATGGGGCCCCTGACCAGGAATTATTCACGTTGTGCTAGCAAAATGGCAGCCTCCTGCCATCTTGATATGTAGGAGTGGAAGTGACCTCATTCCGCTGTCGGTTGTTGTCATGGCGTACGGCGGTGTTCACCGCCGTGCATCCATTCATTGGTTAACATGGTTGGTGTTGGAAATGGCCCTTCTGCAGGGTTATCCCCAGGCTTTTTGCCTTCCTCCTTCTCTTTTTCTGACCTCATTTTTGCTGGTTTTTAGACTCTGTGCACTTTACCACTGCTAACCAGTGCTAAAGTGCATATGCTCTCTCCCTTTAAACATGGTAACCTTGGATCATACCTGATTGGACTATTTAATGTACTTATAAGTACCTAGTAATGTGCACTATATGTGCCTAGGGCCTGTAGATTAAATGCTACTAGTGAGCCTGCAGCACTGGTTGTGCCACCCACTCAAGTAGCCCCTTTACCTTGTCTCAGGCCTGCCATTGCAAGGCCTGTGTGTGCAGTTTCACTGTCACCTCGACTTGGCATTTAAAAGTACTTGCCAAGCCTAAACCTCTCCTTTCTCCGCATATAAGTCACCTCTAATGTGTGCCCTAGGTAACCCCTAGAGCAGGGTGCTGTGTGGGTGAAAGGCAGGACATGTACCTGTGTAGTTATATGTCCTGGTAGTGTAAAACTCCTAAATTCGTTTTTACACTACTGTGAGGCCTGCTTCCTTCATAGGCTAACATTGGGGCTGCCCTCATACATTGTTGAAGTGGCAGCTGCTGATCTGAAAGGAGCAGGCAGGTCATATTTAGTATGGCCCGAATGGTAATACAAAATCCTGCTGACTGGTGAAGTCGGATTTAATATTACTATTTTAGAAATACCACTTTTAGAAAGTGAGCATTTCTTTGCACTTAAATCTTTCTGTGCCTTACAATTCAAGTCTGGCTAGGTTTAGTTGACAGCTCCTTGTGCATTCACTCAGACACACCCCAAACACAGGGTACTCAGCCTCACTTGCATACATCTGCATTTTGAATGGGTCTTCCTGGGCTGGGAGGGTGGAGGGCCTGCTCTCACACAAAGGACTGCCACACCCCCTACTGGGACCCTGGCAGACAGAATTGAACTGAAAGGGGGCCTGGTGCACTTCTAAACAACTTTTTGAAGTCTCCCCCACTTCAAAGGCACATTTGGGTATAAAACAGGGCCTCTGCCCTACCTCATCAGACACTTGCTGGAGAAGAAACCTGAACCAGAACCTGCATCCTGCCAAGAAGAACTGCCTGGCTGCCTAAAGGACTCACCTGACTGCTTTCTACAAGGGACTGCTGCCTTGCTGAACTCTTGTCTGGCTGTAAAAGTGCTCTCCAAGGGCTTAGATAGAGCTTGCCTCCTGTTCCCTGAAGTCTCAGGACCAAAAAGACTTCTCTTTTTCATTTGGACACTTCGTGCGCTGAAAATGTGCGACGCACAGCTTGCTCCGCGGCGAGAAAAACGGTGCACACCGACGCTGATCGACGCGACGCCTTCGGGACCCACAGAAAGAGACTGTCCGCGCGCCGGAAAATGACACATGACTTCCCCCGTGAAAAATAACGACGCAAGTCCATGTGTGCAGGGGAGAAATCGACGCACACACCATTTTTCCACGTATCTCTTATTCTGCGGCCCTTTTACGGAGATTTTTCACTTTAAACCAGGTACTTTGTGCTTGAAAGAGACTTTGGGGGTCATTCTGACCCTGGCGGTAATTACCGCCATGGCGGAGGTTGGCGGTAGCACCGCCAACAGGCTGGCGGTGCTCCGCCGGGCATTCTGACCGTGGCGGTACAGCCGCGGCCAGAAGCGGAAAGCCGGCGGTGTACCGCCGACTTTCCGCTGCCCATGGGAATCCGCCATGGCGGCGCAGCTTGCTGCGCTGCCATGGGGATTCTGACAGCCCATACCGCCATCCTGTTCCTGCCGGTTCACCCGCCAGGAACAGGATGGCGGTATGGGGTGTCGTGGGGCCCCCGTAAGAGGGCCCCACAAAGAATTTCAGTGTCTGCTTTGCCGACACTGAAATTCGCGATGGGTGCAACTGCACCCGTCGCACCTTCCCACTCCGCCGTCTCCATTCTGAGCCGGCTTCCTCGTAGGAAGGGTGTTTCCCGCTGGGCTGGCGGGCGGACTTTCGGCGGTCGCCCGCCAGCCCAGTGGGAAAGCCAGAATGACCGCCGTGGTCTTTTGACCGCGGAGCAGTCTTTCGGCGGGAACCGCTTGGCGGGCGGCGACCGCCGTCCGCCGCGGTCAGAATCACCCCCTTTGTTTGCTTTTTAAAGACTTAAGACACTTTGGGGGTCATTCTGACCCTGGCGGTCAGTGTTAAAGCGGTGGCCAATCCGCCAACAGGCTGGCGGTACAAAAAATGGAATTCTGACCCTGGCGGGAGCCGCCAACACAGCCCGCCACCTTAACACTCCGACCGCCACGGCGGGACACACAAACAGCGCGGCGGTCACTGCCATCAGGCAGGCGGCAGACAATGTACCGCCCACCCTATCACAACTCACCAATCCGCCACCTTTTCCGGGGTGGGAGCCCCGCCGATAAAAACACGGCGGAAACAGACTACGAACGGGAAAACGCTCACCTATACACACTCCACGAGGACGGAGAACAGCATGGAACCCGAATTAAACATCCTACCAGCTATTGTCTACCTGCTCATCTACCACGAGTATGAACGCCGGCGCAGACGACAACGGTAAGTACTGCACCTACGACACAGGGGAGGGGGGAGGAGGAAAGCTTACGGGCACACACATATGCGACCCCCCCCCAACTATCTACACACCAATGCAGAGCACCAAGTCACAGTGACACCACCCAAACCCCCCGGAATAATGCAAAGACATAATTAAAGTTAGAAACAAAATTTATGTGTAAAAGAGGTTCTTTGAAGTCATGGTAAAATAGCAATATGAATTGTAAAAAATCAAGTAAGAACATTGCAAAACCGATAAACATAGGCAATAAGTCCTGCACAGTCACTTAAATTTCCACTGTCCGTCGGCCAAAGTGTATCAACACATGGGCAAAGCCCACACAGGAGACCTGAGTCCGTTGGAGAGAACACTGCTGGGGCATCAGATGACAAAACTACAGGCACCTCAGGGGGAAGGGAAGGGGGGGCACCTCAGCCACATGAGTCCACGACGCCAGATCCACGAAGGGTCCACCATGCCCACTGTGCCATCCTGGGGAGTGCAGAGACACAGGCCATCATGTGGATTACAGACTCCACAGGTAATGGAGGAGGCAGGGTGCCCCGAGTGCAGCGTGAACACTAGCTCGACACAGAACCGGCACTGTCAATGGGCCAGCGGTGCTTGACAGGAAGGGCCCAGCGGAGCGGTGCTTGACAGGAGGGGCCCAGCAGAGCGGTGCTTGAGACGGCGGGGCCCAGCGGAGCGGTGCTTGACAGGAAGGGCCCAGCGGAGCGGTGCTTGACAGGAAGGGCCCAGCGGAGCGGTGCTTGAGACGGCGGGGCCCAGCGGAGAGTTGCTTGACAGGAGGGGCCCAGCGGAGCGGTGCTTGAGACGGCGGGGCCCAGCGGAGCGGTGCTTGACAGGAGGGGCCTAGCGGAGCGGTGCTTGAGACGGCGGGGCCCAGCGGAGCGGTGCTTGACAGGAGGGGCCCAGCGGAGCGGTGCTTGAGACGGCGGGGCCCAGCGGAGCGGTGCTTGAGACGGCGGGGCCCAGCGGAGCGGTGCTTGACAGGAGGGCCCCTGCGGAGCGGTGCTTGAGACGGCGGGGCCCAGCGGAGCGGTGCTTGACAGGAGGGGCCCAGCGGAGCGGTGCTTGAGACGGCGGGGCCCAGCGGAGCGGTGCTTGACAGGAGGGGCCCAGCGGAGCGGTGCTTGAGACGGCGGGGCCCAGCGGAGTGGTGCTTGAGACGGCGGGGCCCAGCGGAGCGGTGCTTGACAGGAGGAGCACAGCGGAGCGGTGCTTGAGACGGCGGGGCCCTGTTCAGCGGTGCCTGTCTTGGCGGGGCCCTCTTCAGCGGTGCCTTTCTGCACGGCAGGGCCCTCTTCAGCGGTGCCTGTCTTGGCGGGGCCCTCTTCAGCGGTACTCTTCACGGCGGGGCCCTCTTCAGCGGTGCCTTTCTGCATGGCAGGGCCCTCTTCAGCGGTGCCTGTCTTGGCGGGCCCTCTTCATCGGTGCCTTTCTGCACGCCGGGGCCCTCTTCATCGGTGCCTGTCTTGGCGGGGCCCTCTTCAGCGATACTCTTCACGGCGGGGCCCTCTTCAGCGGTGCCTTTCTGCACGGCGGGGCCCTCTTCAGCGGTGCCTGTCTTGGCGGGGCCCTCTTCAGCGGTACTCTTCACGGCGGGGCCCTCTTCAGCGGTGTCTTTCTGCACGGCGGGGCCCTCTTCAGCGGTGCCTTTCTGCACGGCGGGGCCCTCTTCAGCGGTGCCTTTCTGCACGGCGGGGCCCTCTTCAGCGGTGCTTGTCCAGTCATTCAAGGGAGCCAGACCTCGCCAGGTCTCCCTGCTTAGTCGCCCTCCGACCGTGCAGTTGCTGGACCCTTCTCTGACGGAGTCCTGGGCCCGTGGGTGTCCTCCCTCACACCCGGGATGGGGCTTGTGGGGCCCTCCTGGTCCACGCCCCTGCTGGCTGACTTCTCCGCCCTATTGCCCTTGACCTCCTTCGATGAGGCTCTCTGGCCCTTGCCTCCCCTGGATGTTGTGGCAGGTGACGGCCCAGGACTTTGCTCCTTGGGAGCTGCCGTGTCAGTCTTCTGGCGGCGGCCCTTTATTTTACGGGTCCTCTTTCCAGGGGGGGGGCTGGCTGTCCCCTTGCTGCTGGCCGATGTATCAGTGCTGGGAAAGGGTGGACTCCAAAACCCGTGCACAATGGTGACACTTGAAGCAGGGCTGGTGGTGGCTGAGGTGCTCTTGGGACTCTTAGCAGATGGAGGGGGTGGGTCAGGTGGGGCAAAGAGGTTAAGTTTGGAGAGGTAAACTTTTTTAGGACCAATGTAAATGGTAGGTGTAGTGGGTATGGGAGTGGAGGGAGAGGATGTGGTTGTAGGAGAGTCAGGTGTGCTGTCTTTGGGTGCAGGTGATTGTGACGTAGGCTGTCGTGAGGTGGTTGGCTGTTGGGTGGGTGGCTGCCTGCGTTTGTGTGTCTTGGAAGAGGGGGTGACAGACACAGTGGGAGAGGACACAGGGGACGTGTAAATGGCAGTGGGGGTGGCGAATGCACGTGTGCGGACTGTACTGGAGGGTGTGCTGGTGATGGAAGTACTGGCTGATGGTGTTGTGCATGCAGGTGTGAGTGGAGACGTCACAGGGAGGGAGGAGGGAGACGAGGAGGAGGGGGACACAGAGGTGGTAGTGACTGTTGGCATGTCTGTATCTGGGTGTTGCTTGGGTGAATGCTTGTGTGATCTGTGGTGCTTATGTCTGGATGAGCTGCCCTTGGGTGTTGAGGTGTGTGCAGGCTGGTCTGATGGTGTGGATGGGATATGCTGAGGAACAGGAGACAGAGACAGGGTGGAGGCAGTTAGAAGAGGGAGGCTGGAAACAGGGACAATGGCTGCCGTCAGTGCTGAGGCCAGAGCATTGAACGATTGTTGATGGGCAGCCTGACCCAAATGAATGCCCTCCAGGTATGCATTGCTCCGATGCACCTCCCTCTCTACCCCCTGGATGGCATTCAAAAGGGTAGACTGCCCAACAATGATGGTCTGTAGGAGGTCAATGACCTCCTCACTGAGGGCAGCAGGGGTAACAGGGGCAGGGCCTGAGGTGCCTGGGGCGAAGGAGATGCCCGCCTTCTTGGGCGAGCGGGCACGGAGCGAAGGCTGAGGGGCTGCTGGGAGGGCGGAGCTGGTGCGCTGGGTGGCGGCTGTACCTGTAGAGGCGGGGGGCCCGGATGTTGCCGTCACCGCTAGGGAGCTCCCTTCCGAGGACATGTCGGTGTCGCTGGTGTCACCACGGGTCCCCGTTGTGGTGCTCCCCTCGCCCTCCGTATCACTGGTGACCTCGGTGTCTGTACCATGGCCCACCGGGGCCTTGTGAGTTGCAGCTCCCTCGTGCTCCGATGCCAATTCTCCTCCGCCTGATGATGCTAATGCACACATGCACAAGAAGATAAAGAAAAAGGGTGGGGGGAGAAATAAAAACAGGTTGAGTGCATGCATTGTCAACACCGTTGACGGAGAGGACAGACACAGGAGCCTCATGCACTACGCCGCGCAATCGGGGTACACTACTCAGTACTTGTGACTAGGCCAACAGGTCTATGGACAACAAATGCGCACATGGGTGATGCTGGACCATCGATTGCTGTACTTGGCACCCTACAGAGGTGGGGGGCGGGGCACAGGGCCATGCCTAAAGGAGGGGACTACACTACAGAAAGCGCCCTGGCCTAATGTCACCCACAGCCCTCCTACCCCACCCAGACGCCTCCACTGCGTGTAAAGATAGCAGAATGTGCTGGTACTCACCCCCTTGTGTCTGCTGTGATGTCCTCACGCGCCCATCCAAATAGGGGTAGGCCACCGCCAGGATCCGGGACATCAGGGGGGTCAAGGTACGACTGGCACCCCTCCTACGTTGGGAGGCCATCCCCAGCAGTGACTCGGCGGTCTTCCTGGTCCCGCGGCGGATGTCCTCCCACCTCTTTCGGCAGTGGGTGCCCCGTCTGTTGTGGACCCCCAGGGCCCGGACGTCCTTGGCGATGGCACGCCAAATGTCGATCTTCTGATGGGTGCTGACCTATTTGACATGTACAGGGTGGGAAAGGAATGTTCATCATTTTTCTGCATGTTAGATGTGATTGCCCCCCCCTCCCCAACCCTGCCATGTGGCACATGCTCTCATCTGTCGTGCCTTGCACTCCTCATTCGCTCCCCACCCCACCATCTTACATCCACCATACACAACCCAGGCATAGCCCATTCAACGTGCACCCAGTGTACTTACCTGTTGGTCTGGAGGACCGTAGAGAAGGGCATACTGGGGCAGGACCCCATCCACAAGTTTCTCCAACTCTTCTGAAGTGAAGGCAGGGGCCCTTTCCCCAGTCGCAGCAGCCATTGTCTCTTCCAGACCGAGGTCACAGCAGCACTTGCAGTATAGGTCCTCTCCTGTGGATGGTCAGGTCTTGAGTGGTTAAGCAGATAGAAAATGGCGGTCACGCCCGCGGCGGTGCGTACCGCCGCGGTGCGTACCGCGACCACCGGCGCACATCGTCATTGGCTCCTGAGACCCATAGGGTTTAATGTTAACCAATGCGCCTTGCACTGCGGTCTTCGACCGCCTACCGCCACGGTGTGCCACGCCAGCGCGTTGACCTCATATCCCACTGTCACACTTCTCAGGTCAGGCAGCCGCCATTACAAGGGCCCACATGGCTTAATTGCTACTGCGTCACACAGGCCTAGGCCTTGCATTGCCACTCATACAAGCCTTTCAATGCATAGCGATTCGTGTACTGTGCAAGCTGGGTGAACGTACCTGTGGGTTGCTTGACTCTGTGCTCCATGTTGTCCTTCCTAGGCACCGTCCGCTGGGACTTGCGAGGAGAAGGATGAATCCTCCTGTGTACCGCCCGCTGGTGGACCTGTCGACAATGGAAGAACGACATATTATACTTCGATACCGACTTGACCGAGCCACTATACATGAACTGTGTGCCCAGCTGGAGCATGACCTGATGTCCCCCCTCCGCCAACCCACAGGGATTCCCCCTCTGGTGCAGATTCTGTCAGTGCTCCATTTTTTGGCAAGTGGGTCTTTTCAGACAACAGTGGCCATGTCATCAGGGATGTCTCAGCCTATGTTTTCTAAGGTTTTGTCCAGAGTGTTGTCTGCCCTGATGAAATACATGCGGAGATACATTGTTTTCCCTGAGGAGGGTGATTTGGCCACTGTGAAGGGTGATTTCTATGCCCTTGGACATATCCCCAACATCATTGGTGCCATTGATGGGACCCATGTGGCTTTAGAACCCCCAAAAGACGATGAGCAGGTGTACAGAAATCGAAAAAATTACCATTCGATGAATGTCCAGGTGGTCTATTTGGCTGACCAGTACATCTTCCATCTAAATGCCAAGTTCCCTGGATCAGTGCATGACGCGTATGTCATGCGAAATAGCAGCATCCCTTATGTGATGGAACAGCTACAGAGACACCGTGTGTGGCTAATAGGGGACTCTGGTTACCCCAACCTGCCTTGGCTATTGACCCCAGTGAGGAATCCCCGGACCAGGGCAGAGGAACGCTACAATGAGGCCCATGGGCGAACTAGGAGGATTATAGAAAGAACCTTCGGCCTCCTGAAGGCCAGGTTTAGGTGCCTGCATATCACAGGTGGATCCCTAATGTACTCACCAAAGAAGGTGTGTCATATCATCGTGGCCTGCTGTATGCTTCACAATCTTGCATTGCGACGCCAGGTGCCTTTCCTGCAGGAGGATGGTCCAGATGGTGGTGTTGTAGCAGCTGTGGAGCCTGTGGAGAGTGAAGAGGAGGAAGACGACGGGGACGACACGGACAACAGGGACACAGTTATACAACAGTATTTTCAGTAGCACACAGGTAAGAATCACCCACGCCTTTTTACATTTACTTCTGCCCTCCTGCATCTCTACTTTCTGTGTTTCCCCCCAGTTCCTTTTAACTGATTTTTGACTTTCCCTTCCCTTTTCAGAGCTGTATGACCCACAGCGTGACTGCTGCTTTGTTTGCCCATGGACTAATGCTTATAGACATTGGTATGTTGTCATCACAATGTAACTGAACATTATTGCACCGTTATGTGTAATACTTTTGTAAAGAATACAAGCAGACTCCTGATTTTTGAAGTGCAATTGGTGATTTATTTTAAGTGCTGCATATGGGTCCATGATAGTAAAACGGTGATGGGTGGGGGTGGAGTAATGTCCATGGCAGAGTCCAGTTCTCAGTCGCACAGGTGCCTTGTCCATATGCCTGTGAAAGTATGGAGCAGGGGCAGTTCAAGGTTGGACAGGGTGACAATGTGGGACAGTGGGATGACATCAGGGGATATCTTATGCTGGCGGGGGTCTTGGCATCCTACTCTGTCTTCTTGTGTGATCTCAGGTTCCGCTTGCGGGGTGGTTGATCTTCAGCAGGAGGTGGGATTCTGGTGGCCTGTCGTTGTGTGGGGGCCTCCTGTCCACTAGCGCCGGCGGAGGTGGTAGGCTGTTCGTGGTCCGGGCTAGTGACAGGGGCCCTTTGGGGTGCCACATGGTCCCGCAATGTGGTGACTATCTGGTTGAGGGCCAGGACGATGGTCCCCATTGCGGAACCTATGTTCCTGAGTTCGTCTCTGAACCCCATGTACCGTTCCTCCTGCTGTGCCTGGATCTCCTGGAACCTGGCCAGTACCGTCGCCATCGTCTCCTGGGAGTGGTGGTATGCTCCCATGATGGTGGTGAGGGCCTCTTGGAGAGTGGGTTCCCTGGGCCGCTCCACCCCCTCTCGCACTGCAGCCCTCCCAGTTGCCCTGTTTCCCCGGGCCTCTGTCCCCTGGACGGTGTGCCCACTACCACTGCCCCCAGGTCCCTGTTGTTGTTGGGGTGGTGGGTCAGCCTGTGTGCCCTGTAGTGGCGGACACACCGCTGATTGATGCGTCCTGGAGACAGAGGCATGGGCCCGCTGGGTGGGAGCTGTGCTGGTATTCCCAGAGGGGGTTGGGTCTGCTGTGGCCTGTGTCTGTGTGTGGGGAACCGACTATACAGAGGTCCCCGATGGTCCGGGCTGGTCATCAGGTTCTAGGTCGACAGAGCTGCTGTCATCACTGGGGGCCTTTTCTGGGGGCGGGATGGACAAATCTGGACCCTCCTGGGCGGTGTGTTGGCGTTCGGGCCCTTCAGGGGTAAAAGAGTATGGTTATTGCTTCTGTGTGTGCCATGGCGTGCGATTTGGGGGT
This sequence comes from Pleurodeles waltl, assembly GCF_031143425.1. Taxonomy (NCBI): domain Eukaryota; kingdom Metazoa; phylum Chordata; class Amphibia; order Caudata; family Salamandridae; genus Pleurodeles; species Pleurodeles waltl. The sequence continues at coordinate 1,768,155,652 of NC_090440.1, forward strand.
GCCCTTGTCCCCCAGTGCTGGCATTCCCTTGTGGGAGGAGTTGTGAGGGTGGTTTGTGGGGGGGGATGGGTATGTGCAGTGGTCATGCTTAGGTGATGGGTGTCCATAGTTTGTGTTGGCATTCAGGGATTGGTGTTGTGTTGGGTGGGTTGTGCTGGTGAGACATTGGCAGGGAGGATGTGTGCTGGGGGGTTGGGGCGAGGGTGGGGGGGTGGGTTGGCATGCTGGTGGTTGGGGGGGTAAGGTAGTTGAGATTAGACTTACCAGAGTCCATTCCTCCGCCTACTCCAGCGAGGCCCTCAGGATGCAGGATGTTCAAGACCTCTTACTCCCATGCTGTGAATTCGGGTGGAGTGGGTAGTGGTCCGCCGCCAGTTTTCTGCACAGAGATGTTGTGTCTTCACACCATCGACCGCACCTTCCCCCGTAGATCGTTCCAGCGCTTTCGGATGTCTTCCCGGTTTCTGGGATGCTGTCCCACAGCGTTGACCCTGTTGACGATCCTTTGCCATAGCTCCGCCTTCCTGGCTATTGTGGTGTGCTGCACCTGTGTGCCGAATAGCTGGGGCTCTACCCTAATTATTTCCTCCCCCATGACCCTGAGTTCTTGGTCCGAGAACCTGGGGTGTCTTTGAGGTGCCATGGGGTGGTGTGGGGTGGTGATTGTGGTGATGAGTGTGGTGTGTGTGGTGGTGTGTTGTGTTTTGTGCGTGGATGTAGTGTGGGTGATGATGTTGTGTTCCTGTGTGTGTTGGGGTTTTCGATAGCTGTGCTCTCTCTCTCTCTCTCTCTCTCGCCTTCTCTCCGAATTTCTAGTAGTGGGGGTTTGTGGGTGATGTGAGTGTGTGTTTTATAGTTGATTGGATGTGTGGGAGTGGAGTTTGTATGTGTATCAGGTGTGTGTATTTCAAATTGTCCAATGTGGCTGTGTTTTGGAGCTGGGTGTGTATTTTGACCGCGGCGGTGTGTACCGCCAATGGAATACCGCGGTTGAAAGACCGCCGCGTGGATTCGTGGGTCGTAATGACATGGGCGTGTTTGTGTTGGCGTGACGGTGGAGGTTTGGTCATCTCCAGTTTATCGCTGACCGCTGATGAGGCGGCCTTCCGTGGATGTCGGGTTTTTGGCGGCTTGGCAGTTGTGGGTCAGAATGACCGTGGCGGTTTACCGCGGCCGCGGCGGTAGAATGGCGGTCTTCTGACCGGCGGTAAGAGCCTTTTACCGCCGAGGTCAGAATGACCCCCTTTATATCACTTTTCAGTGATATCTCTACAATTTCACATTGCATCTTTACTTGTTTTGACCTACAATTATCCTGATAAATATTATATATTTTCTAAACACTGTGTGGTGTATTTTTGTGGTGCTATATTGTGGTATTGTATGATTTATTGCACAAATACTTTATACATTGCCTTCTAAGTTAAGCCTGACTGCTCGTGCCAAGCTACCAGAGAGTGGGCACAGAATAATTTTGGATTGTGTGTGACTTACCCTGACTAGAGTGAGGGTTCTTCCTTGGACAGAGGGTAACCTGACTGCCGACCAAAAACCCCATTTCTAACAGTTGGCAATGGGGAACCTGGGCCTATGATGATCGGCGGTGACGGTGCACACCTCAGCGAAGCGTACGCCATGTCGTCACCCCAATTTCACTTGACTCCTGAATCCTGTGGATGCAAGTACTCCACTGAGTGTGCTGCTGTGTCCTGACTCTGGTTACTCCAGTGGCACGAGTCACAGGGGAAAGGGCCCCGCCTTCACCACGGAGGAGCTGGAAATACTGGTGGATGTGGTCCTTCCCCTGTATGCCAAGTTATATGGGCGACCAGAGGAGCAGGTGAGTAGGCAGTTGTGGTGCATGGATGTGTGTGATGATGGCAGATGCCTGTATGCATGTGTGGTTGGTATGTAACTGCACAGGTGTAGATTGTGTGGCAAGTACTATGAGTGAGGTGGTGAAATTATCTTGTGAATTGTCAGTCCCATAGGGGGCGTATAGTCAGCTGTCTGACATGGCCATATTCTGAACTCTGTTTTTCTCTTCTGTGTGTCCCATACAGATCAGCGCTCATCAGAAAAGGGCACTTTGGCAGGCCATCACCAGGGAGGTGTGGACCCTGGGGGTCTACAACCGGCGGAGCACCCACTGCAGGAAGCGGTGGGAGGACCTGCGGCACTGGACCAGGAAGAGCTGCGAGGCCCAGCTGGGGAAGGCCTCCCAACGAGGAAGGGGTGCCCGTCGGACCCTGACCCCCCCTAATGTGCCGCATTCTGGCGGTGGCATATCCAGATTTGGATAGGCGCTTGAAGGCTGCACAGCCACAAGGGGGTGAGTACCAACGTTTCATGTCTCTTTGATGGATGTTTTAGGGTGCTGTAGTATGTATGCTGTCTAGTGCCAGGAACTCTGACAGGTGTCTACCAGCAGTCCTGCCCCCCATGGGCACGGAGATGATTAGGGGCAGGTCTAACAGTTCATCAAGGGGCATATTTATACTCTGTTTGCGCAGAATTTGCGTCGTTTTTTTCGACGCAAATTCGACGCAAAACTAACTCCATATTTATACTTTGGCATTAGACGCGTCTAGCGCCAAAGCTCATGGAGTTAGCGTCATTTTTTTGCGTGAACATCTTCCTTGCGTTAATTATATGCAAGGTAGGCGTTCCCGTCTTAAAAAATGACTCCGATGCATATGTGTCATATTTATACTCCCGGGCAAAAATGACGCCCGGGAGTGGGCGGGTCTAAAAAACCCGCATTAGCGCCGGATTTTAGCGCCTGGGTCAGGGCAGGCGTTAAGGGACCTGTGGGCTCAGAATGAGCCCAGAGGTGCCCTCCCCTGCCCCCAGGGACACCCCCTGCCACCCTTGCCCACCCCAGGAGGACCCCCAAGGATGGAGGGACCCACCCCAGGGACATTAAGGTAAGTTCAGGTAAGTATTTATTTATTTATTTTTGTGGCATAGGGGGGCCTGATTTGTGCCCCCCTAAATGCCACTATGCCCAATGACCATGCCCAGGGGACAGAAGTCGCCTGGGCATGGCCATTGGGCAAGGGGGCATGACTCCTGTCTTTGCTAAGACAGGAGTCATTTCAATGGGGGATGGGCGTCATAAAAAAATGGCGCAAATCGGGTTAAGGCGATTTTTTTGCCTCAGCCTGACTTGCACCATTTGTGGACGCCAATATGCCATTTTCCCCCTACGCCGGCGCTGCCTGGTGTACGTCGTTTTTTTTAACGCACACCAGACAGCGCCGCCGGCTAACGTCATTCAATAAATACGGCGCCCGCATGGCGCTTCAGAATGGCGTTAGCCGGCGCTAATTTTTTTGGCGCAAAACTGCGTTAGCGCAGTTTTGCGTCAAAAAGTATAAATATGGGCCCAAGTCTTTATGTCATGTGGGAAATGAGTTGTATGCTGGAGTAGTGGCCCCTAGTCAGGGGCATATTCATGACTATAGTTGTAGGCGCTGCGTGTAGGTGTGTAAGCTGGGTGGGAGTGTTTGTGCACCAAGTATGTACATCCACTCAGGTATTTACAGATTTATCTCATGTTTTGTCTCCTCTTGTGTTCTTTGTGTACATCAGCATCATCTTGCGAGGGAGCAGTGGCACCAGCAAGTGGGGATGCAGCGGCCCACGGTTCCAAGGAGGCAGAGTCGACGGGAGCCAAGGGGACCAGTGGGTTGGAGGGCGAGGGGAGTACCACCGGGGAGGCAACTACCACTGGTGGTAGTGACTCTGATACCTCCTCCGATGGCAGCTCCCTGGTGGTGGCGGACCCTAGTGGACCCACCCATTCTGTGTCATCTTCCGCCACCCCCATACCATCGCCCTCCCAGTTGCTCCCCACCCAGATGCCTGTGCCCGCTCACCCAGAAGGTTGGGTGTCTCCTTCACCCCAGGCACCTCATCCCCTGCCCCAGTCAGCCCTGCAGCCCTAACGGAGGAGGCTATTGACCTCCTGAGGACCATCTCTGTAGGGCAGACAACCATTGTGAATACCATCCAGGGACTAGCATCCCAGATGCAGCAATGCAGTGCATACCTGGAAGGCATTCACTGTGCCATGTCTGGCCTACTGAGATCTTTTCAGGCTCGGGCCTCCTCTTTGACGGCAGCCAGTGTCCCTGGACTTTCCACCCCCCTCCAACCACCTCTACTCCTTCCAGCATCCCACTACCTTCACCCATCCCAAACACATGTTCAGACAGCCATGCACACACCTCAACACACAAGAAGCACACAGAGAAACACAAGCACCACACTTCCCACCACAGGCATACACACAGTCAACATACAAAGGCACACACAATAACATCCACTTCCCCTGTGTGTCCACCTCTCCCACCTCCCTGTCTGTCACCTCAACATGCACACCCACAAGCACAGCACCCTCAGTCACTGTTGCTGGCCCCATTCTTGCAGTCACCACAACATCAGACATCCAGTCATCACCCCAGCCACCACACCTGCACATTGCTCTTACAAAGTGTTTAAGTGATATTGTAACTTTCTAGCAACCTGCAATTTGAGCGTATGGTTAGGTGGTGATTTATTCACAAATAATGTTAATAAAATGCATGAGCAAGAAAATTGCTTATTATTCTAAAAGCAGCACTATCAATTCAGTGACACTGTGAATGTTTTTAATTTATTTATTATTCTAATCATATGGCAGCCATGATTTTTCAGTTTATTTTTGTGACCTACTTGCAAAAAAACTAGCCATCTTGCAAAGTCTACACCTATAGATTTTGACAATGTCTTTTTTTTCTTAATTTAAAATAAGCAACAATTATACCCACTTCAATGCTGAGTGGTCTCGCACCTTATTTTTCTAACCTTTTCGGCATCTTCCCGTTGGTCCTCTGGTGGTCTCGGATTCCTTAGATGTCTCACTCTAGAAGGTAAACCGATCTGAGAATCGTGTAAAGTTTGTAGTGTCCTACTGGACACGTTCTAGTGGTTGGCCAGCCTCTCTGCTGAGGGCTGGCCTCCCACATACACCCCACACCCACCCAGCACAGGCGTCACCGGTCAGGTGACCCTGGCAATAAAAGGGGCCGGGCGCACGTGCCCAGGGCCAGTTCAAGATACCACCAATCTGTGTCCGTGTCGTATCTTTTGAGTAGCATGGGGGCCTAGGGCCCCAACACAACATTGGCGAAGAGGGGATCGGACCCCCACGTGTGCGCCACCTTGCGCTTTGCTGTTCCTTGTGGGAGGAAGAATATGCCGCCCAGGGAGGCACCGAAACCGACCGCCTGCTGCCACACAACTTGTTTGGTACCCCCCGCCCCAGATGCGAAGGAGCGCGCCTGCCGCCCTGTATGCTGTCGTCGAGCCGGCAGAAAAATGTAGGAGCGGTGCTTCTCTGCACCCAAAGCCAAATGGAAAAGAAAAGCCCAGGGCCGCTCCCCCAATCTTTTCAAGATTAAATGCTGAAATGCAGCCCGCAGCGTGTGGGAAAGCCACTGGGGTTGTGCTGAAAATGCGTGTCTGGTGCTGTCGCGCACCGTGAAGAAAAGGGCGCAGAACCATGACTGGGGCCGTCGCCCGTTTAATCCGAGATAATGGTGCTCGCGCGCACCGAAGAAAACAAAAAGGAATGCCCAGGGCCACCCCTCCGCACAAGCGCTCGGTGCTGACCTGAGAAGTTGGCAAAAGGTGGCCGGGGCCGCTCGCCCCTTTTCATTTTAATAATGGTGCACTCGCGCACCGAAGAAGATTTGCCCAGGGCCGCCCCCACCCCAAAAATGCCGGCCAAACAGCCGCAGCCCAAAGGACTGCTGTGGCCGCAACGTGAGATCCGCGATGGTGCTGGCATGCACCACCAAAGGGAACGAAAATGCCCAGGAGCTGCCCCCCCTGTTCCGGCATTAATGAAAGCATGAAGTGCAGACACGCACCAAAACCAAGTTTAAAATAAAATGGTGCAGCCACGCCCCAAAGCACCAGGTGCCCAGGGCCGCGCCCCCACCTCCAACGACTGAATAAAGAAGTGAGGTGCTCACACGCACCTACAGAGAAAAAATACAGTGCCCGGAGCCCCCAACCCCCTCACTAAAATTCGTGCCATCTGCATTCCTCTTCAAACGAGGCTGTGCAGTTTTGGAAGAAAAAATAGTGGACAGAAGACAAAAACACGGAGAGAAAAGGGAGAAAATAAATAAAAGTGCAATTACCTGCAACCCCCTCCAGCATGACGAAGTCCTCTCAGCAGCATGCCCTCCTCACCGGCATCTGTTGAAACAAACGAGGCCGGTAACAGGAAAGACTGTCTTCAAGCTAGAAAAAAAAAGTGCACTACTGGCATCCAGTGGCCAGAATCGGTACTGCACCCTATTTCTGTTTTAAAGGTAAAAGAAGCTTGGATGAAAGCAAGTTTACAGCAGCACCTTCAGAAAGTGACTGTTCCAAACCAAGAGTGCGCCCGTGGACAGAAATGGCGCAGAAGACGGAAACGGCGAGGAAGAAGGACGCGACGCTGCAAAAGGGAAGGAGACGACTGCAGCTGTCCCAGCCAAGCTGCAACGACGAGAAATGGACGCAAGTGCCACGCGATGCACGAGGAGAGCGCGCATTGGACTGTGCAGCCCCTGCCAGCCGTCCACCACCACCGCCGAAAGCACGCCACATGACCCAGCAGTGATGGACATCACCGCAGGACGAGAAAGGGACTTGCCAGGCGTTACCACAGGACGCCCAGAAAAGAGACTATGGGGGTGATTCTAACCCTGGCGGTCGGTGATAAAGCGGCGGCCAACCCGCCAACAGGTCGGCGGTCCAAAAAATGGAATTCTGACCCTGGCGGGAACCGCCAACACAGCCCGCCACTTTAACACTCCAACCGCCACGGCGGGACAAACAAACAGCGCGGCGGTCACCGCCAACAGACAGGCGGCAGACAATGTACCGCCCACACTATCACAACTCACCAATCCGCCACCTTTTCCGGGGCGGGAGCACCGCCGATAAAAACACGGCGGAAACAGACTACGAACGGGAAAACGCTCACCTCTACGCACTCCACGAGGAAGGAGGACAGCATGGAACCCGAATTAAACATACTACCTGCTCTCGTCTACCTGCTCATCTACCACGAGTACGAACGGCGGCGCAGACGACAACGGTGAGTACCGCACCTACGACACAGGGGAGGGGGGAGGAGGAAAGGTTACGGCACACACATATGCGACCCCCACCCCCCCCAAACTATGTACACACCAATGCAGAGCAACAAGTCACAGTGACACCACCCAAACCACCGCTGAAAAATGCAAAGACATAATTAAATTGTGAATCAAAATTTATGTACAAATAGCCTTTGATAAGTCATGGTCAAATAGCAATAAAAATTTAAATAATTCAATTCAATATTTAGTGCAATCGATAAACCGAGGCAAATAGTCCTGCACATTTAACGAAATTCCAAGTGTCCGTGGGACAAAGTGTATCAACACAAGGGCAAAGCCCACACAGGAGACCTGAGTCTTTGGAGAGAACACTGCAGGGGCATCTGATGACAAAACTACAGGCACCTCAGGGGGAAGGGAAGGGGGGGGCACCACAGCCACATGAGTCCACGACGCCAGATCCACGAAGGGGCAACCATGCCCACTGTGCCATCCTGGGGAGTGCAAAGCCACAGTCTCTCAAGTCTCTACAGTGGGTGGGTTGCCCACTGTGCCATCCTGGGGAGTGCAAAGCCACAGTCCATCAGGTGGATAACAGTCACCACTGGTCAAGGAGGAGGCATGGTGGGCACAGTGAACCGTGAACAGTAGCTCGACACAGATCCGGCACTGTCATTGGGCCAATGGTGCTTGAGACAGCGGGGCCCAGCGGAGCGGTGCTTGAGACGGCGGGGCCCAGCGGAGCGGTGCTTGACAGGAAGGGCCCAGCGGAGCGGTGCTTGAGACGGCGGGGCCCAGCGGAGCGGTGCTTGACAGGAAGGGCCCAGCGGAGCGGTGTTTGAGACGGCGGGGCCCAGCGGAGCGGTGCTTGACAGGAAGGGCCCAGCGGAGCGGTGCTTGAGACGGCGGGGCCCAGCAGAGCGGTGCTTGAGACGGCGGGGCCCAGCGGAGCGGTGCTTGACAGGAAGGGCCCAGCGGAGCGGTGCTTGAGACGGCGGGGCCCAGCGGAGCGGTGCTTGAGACGGCGGGGCCCAGCGGAGCGGTGCTTGACAGGAAGGGCCCAGCGGTGCTTGAGACGGCGGAGCCCTGTTCAGCGGTGCTCTTCTGCACGGCGGGGCCCTGTTCAGCGGTGCTCTTCTGCACGGCGGGGCCCTGTTCAGCGGTGCTCTTCTGCACGGCGGGGCCCTGTTCAGCGGTGCTTGTCCAGTAATTCACGGGAGCCAGACCTGGCCTGGACTCCCTGCTCAGTCGCCCTCCGACCGTGCAGTTGCTGGACCCTTCGGTGACTGAGTCCTGGGCCCTTTGGTGTCCTCCCTTACAGCCGGGATGGGGCTTGTGGGTCCCTCCTGCTCTGCGCTCCTGCTAGCTGACTTCTCCGCCCTGCTGACCTTTCGCTCCTTAGAAGAGGCTCTCTGGCCCTTGCCTCCCCTGGATGTTGTGGCAGGTGAAGTGGCCGAACTTTGGTCCTTGGGGGCAGCCGTGGCACTCCTCTCACGGCGGCCCTTGAGTTTCCGGGTCCTCTTGCCTGGGGGGGGCTGGCTGTCCCCTTGCTGCTGATGGAAGTGGCACTGCTGCCAAAGGGTGGGCTCCAGAACCCATGCACCACAGTGACACTCGAAGCTGGGCTGGTGGTGGCTGAGGTGCTCTTGGGACTCTTAGCAGATGGAGGGGGTGGGTCAGGGGAGGGAAAGAGGTCAAGATTAGAGAGGTAAAATATTTTAGGACCAAGGTAAAGGGTGGGAGTAGTGGTGATGGGAGTGGAGGAAGAGGATGTGGTTGTAGGAGAGTCAGGTGCTCTGTCTTTGGGTGCAGGTGATTGTGACGTAGGCTGTCGTGAGGTGGATGGCTGTTGGGTGGGTGGCTGCCTGCGTTTGTGTGTCTTGGAAGAGGGGGTGACAGACACAGTGGGAGAGGACACAGGGGACGTGTAAATGGCAGTGGGGGTGGTGACTGCACGTGTGCGTACTGGACTGGAGGGTGTGCTGGTGATGGAAGCACTGGCTGATGGTGGTGTGCATGCAGGTGTGAGTGTAGACGTCACAGGGAGGGAGGAGGGAGACGAGGAGGAGGGGGACACAGAGGTGGTAGTGACTGTTGGCATGTCTGCATCTGGGTGTTGCTTGGGTGAGTGTTTGTGGGATCTGTGGTTCTTGTGTCTGGATGAGCTGCCCTTGGGTGTTGAGGTGTGTGCAGGCTGGTCTGATGGTGTGGATGGGATAGGCAGAGGAACAGGAGACAGAGACAGGCTGGAGGCAGTTAGAAGAGGGAGGCTGGAAACAGGGACAATGGCTGCCGTCAGTGCTGAGGCCAGAGCATTGAACGATCGTTGATGGGCAGCCTGACCCGAATGAATGCCCTCCAGGTAGGCATTGCTCCGATGCACCTCCCTTTCTACCCCCTGGATGGCATTCAAAAGGGTAGTCTGCCCAACAATGATGGTCTGAAGGAGGTCAATGACCTCCTCACTGAGGGCAGCAGGGGTGACAGGGGCAGGGCCTGAGGTGCCTGGGGCGAAGGAGATGCCCACCTTCTTGGGCGAGCGGGCACGGAGCGTAGGCTGAGGGGCTGCTGGGAGGGCTGGGCTGGTGCGCTGGGTGGCGGCTGTACCTGTAGAGGCGGGGGGCCCGGATGTTGCCGCCACCGCTAGGGAGCTCCCATCCGAGGCCGTGTCGGTGTCGCTGGTGTCACCACCGGTCCCCGTTGTGGTGCTCCCCTCGCCCTCCGTATCACTGGTGCCCTCGGTGTCTGTACCACGGCCCACCGGGGCCTTGTGACTTGCAGCTCCCTCGTGCTCCGATGCCAAATCTCCTCCGCCTGATGATGCTAATGCACAAGCAGATTAAGAAAAAGGGGAGGGGAGAAATAATAAAAGAGGTTGAGTGCATGCAATGTCAACACCGTTGGCGGAGAGGACAGACACAGGAGCCTCATGCACTACGCTGCGCAATCGGGGTATACTACTCAGTACTTGTGACCAGGCCTACAGGTCTATGCACAACAAATACACACCTGGATGATGCAGGACCATGGATAGCTGTACTTGGCACCCTACAGAGGTGGGGGGCGGGGCACAGGGCCATGCCTAAAGGAGGGGACTACACTACAGGAAACGCCCTGGCCTAATGTCACCCACAACCCTCCTCCCCCACCCAGACGCCTCCACTGCGCATAAAGATAGCAGAATGTGCTGATACTCACCCCCTTGTGTCTGCTGTGATGTCCTCAAGCGCCCATCCAAATCAGGGTAGGCCACCGCCAGGATCCGGGACATCAGGGGGGTCAGGGTACGACTGGCACCCCTCCTAGGTTGGGAGGACATCCCCAGCAGTGACTCGGCGGTCTTCCTGGTCCCGCGGCGGATGTCCTCCCACCTCTTGCGGCAGTGGGTGCCCCGTCTGATGTGGACCCCCAGGGCCCGGACTTCCTTGGCGATGGCACGCCAAATGTCGACTTTCTGATGGGCGCTGACCTATTTGACATGTACAGGGTGGGAAAGGAAAAATCATCATTTATCTGCATGTTAGATGCGATTGCCCCCCCCCTCCCCAACTTTGCCATGTGGCACATGCTCTCATCTGTCGTGCGTTGCACTCCTCATTCGCTCCCCTCCCCACCATCTTACATCCACCCCACTCAACACAGGCATAGCCCAATCAATGTGCACCCAGTGTACTTACCTGTTGGTCTGGAGGACCGTAGAGTAACGCATACTGGGGGAGGACCCCATCCACAAGTTTCTCCAACTCTTCAGACGTGAAGGCAGGGGCCCTTTCCCCAGTCGCAGCAGCCATTGTCTCTTCCAGACCGAGGTCACAGCAGCACATGCAGTATAGGTCCTCTCCTGTGGATGATCAGGTCTTGAGTGATTAAGCAGATAGAAAATGGCGGTCACGCCCGCGGCGGGGCGTACCGCGGCGGTGCGTACCGCGACCGCCGGCGCACCTCGTCATTGGCTCCTGAAACCCATAGGCTTCAATGTTAACCAATGCGGCTTCGTATAGCGGTCTTCGACCGCCTACCGCCACGGTGTGCCACGCCAGCGCATTGACCTCACATCCCATTGTCCCACTTCACAGGTCAGGCAGCCGCCATTTCAAGGGCCCACATGGCCTAATCTGTACTGCGTCACACAGGCCTAGGCCTTGCATTGACACACATACACGCCTTTCAAAACATAGATAATCGTGTGCTATGCAAGCTGTGGTGAACGTACCTGTGATTTGCTTGACTCTGTGCTCCATGTTGTCCTTCCTAGGCACCGTCCGCTGGGACTTGCGAGGAGAAGGATGAATCCTCGCGTGTACCGACCGCTGGTGGACCTGTCGACAATGGAAGAACGCCATATCATACTACGATACCGACTTGACCGAGCCCCTATACATGAACTGTGTGCCCAGCTGGAGCCAGCCCTGATGTCCCCCATCCGCCAACCCACAGGAATTCCCCCTCTTGTGCAGGTTCTGTCAGTCCTCCATTTTTTGGCAAGTGGCTCATTCCAGACAACAGTGGCCATGTCATCTGGAATGTCTCAGCCTATGTTTTCAAAGGTTTTGTCCAGAGTGTTGTCTGCCCTGATGAAACACATGCGGAGCTACATTGTTTTCCCTGAGGAGGTTGATTTGGCCACTGTGAAGGGTGATTTCTATGCCCTTGGACATATCCCCAACATCATTGGTGCCATTGATGGAACCCATGTGGCTTTAGTACCCCCAAAAGACGATGAGCAGGTGTACAGAAACAGGAAAAGTTACCATTCTATGAATATCCAGGTGGTCTATTTGGCTGACCAGTACATCTCCCATGTAAATGCCAAGTTCCCTGGGTCAGTGCATGACGCGTATGTTATGCGTAATAGCAGCATCCCTTATGTGATGGAACAGCTACAGAGACAACGTGTGTGGCTAATAGGTGACTCTGGTTACCCCAACCTGCCTTGGCTATTGACCCCAGTGAGGAATCCCCGGACCAGGGCAGAGGAACGGTACAATGAGGCCCATGGGCGAACTAGGAGGATCATAGAAAGAACCTTTGGCCTCCTGAAGGCCAGGTTTAGGTGCCTGCATATGACAGGTGGATCCCTGATGTACTCACCAAAGAAGGTGTGCCATATCATCGTGGCCTGCTGCATGCTTCACAACCTGGCTTTGCGACGCCAGGTGCCTTTCCTGCAGGAGGATGGTCCAGATGGTGGTGTTGTGGCAGCTGTGGAGCCTGTGGAGAGTGAAGAGGAGGAAGACGACGGGGACGACACAGACAACAGGGACACAGTTATCCAACAGTATTTTCAGTAGCACACAGGTAAGAATCAACCACGCCATTTAACATTTGCAGAAAGCCTCCTGCATCTTTACTTTGTGTATTTCCCCCCAGTTCTTTTAAAATGATGTTTGATTTTCCCTTCCCTTTTCAGTGCTGTATGACCCACTGCGTGACTTCAGCTTGGTTAGCCCATGGACTAATGCTTATTGACATCGGTATGTTGTCATCACAAAATTACCTGAACATCATTGATCAATAATGTGTTATACATTTGTAAATAATACAGGCTGACTCCTGAATGATTTCAGTGCAATGAGTGATTTATTTTAGTGCTAGATATTGGTACATGATATTAAAACGGTGAGGGTGGAGTTATGTCCATGGCAGAGTCCAGTTCTCAGTCGCACAGGTGCATTGTCCATATGTCTGTGGAAGGATGGAGCAGGGGCAGTTCAAGGTTGGACAGGGTGACAATGTGGGACAGTGGGATGACATCCGGGGGTATCTTATGCTGGCGGGGGTCTTGGCATCCTACTCTGTCTTCCTTTGGGATCTCAGGCTCCTCTTGCGGGGTGGTTGTTCTTCAGCAGGAGGTGGGGTTCTGGTGGCCTGTCGTTGTGGTGGGACCTCCTGTCCACTAGTGCCGGCGGAGGTGGTAGGCTGTTCCTGGTCCTGGCTAGTGACAGGGGCCCTTTGTGGTGCCACATGGTCCCGCAATGTGGTTTCTATACGGTTGAGGGCCTGGACTATGGTCCCCATGGCGGTACCGATGTTCCTGAGTTCATTGCTGAACCCCATGTACCGTTCCTCCTGCTGTGCCTGGATCTCGGTGAACCTGGCCAGTACCGTCGCCATCGTCTCCTGGGAGTGATGGTATGCTCCCATGATGGTGGTGAGGGCCTCTTGGAGAGTCGGTTCCCTGGGCCTGTCCTCCCCCCCCTGTCGCACAGCAGCCCTCCCAGTTGCCCTGTTTCCCCGGGCCTCTGTCCCCTGGACGGTGTGCCCACTACCACTGCCCCCAGGTCCCTGTTGTTGTTGGGGTGTTGGGTCAGCCTGGGTGCCCTGTAGTGGCGGACACACCGCTGATTGACGTGTCCTGGAGACAGAGGCATGGGCCCGCTGGGTGGGAGCTGTGCTGGTGGTCCCAGAGGGGGTTGGGTCTGCTGTGGCCCGTGTCTGTGTGTGGGGAACCGACTGTCCAGAGGTCCCCGATGGTCCGGGCTGGTCATCAGGTTCTAGGTCGACAGAGCTGCTGTCCTCACTGGGGGCCTGTTCTGGGGGTGGGATGGACATATCTGGACCCTCCGTGCGGTGTGTTGGCGTTCGGGCCCTGCAGGGGTGAAAGAGTATGGTTATTGTTTTTGTGTGTGCCATGGCGTGCATTTTGAGTGCCCTTGTCCCCCAGTGCTGGCATTCCCTTGTGGGAGGTGTTGTGAGGGTGGGGGGGGGTGTATGGGTATGTGCAATGGTCATGCTTTGGTGATGGCTGTCTATGGGTTGTGTTGGCATTCAGGGGTTGGTGTTGTTTAGGGTGGGTTGTGCTGGTGAGACATTGGCAGGGAGGATGTGTGCTGGGGGGTTGAGATTGGGGGTGAGGGTGGGGGTGGGGGTTGGCATGCTGGTGGTTGGGGGGGGTGAAGTAGTTGAGATTTGACTTACCAGAGTCCATTCCTCCGTGTACTCCAGCGAGGCCATCAGGATGCAGGATGTTTACTACCTCTTGCTCCCATGCTGTGAATTGGGGTGGTGTGGGTGGGGGTCCGCCGCCAGTCTTCTGCACAGCGATGTTGTGTCGCGACACCATCGAGCGCACCTTCCCCCGTAGGTCGTTCCATCGCTTTCGGATATCTTCCCGATTTCTGGGATGCTGTCCCACAGCTTTGACCCTGTCTACGATCCTTTGCCATAGCTCCGCCTTCCTTGCTATAGTGGTGTGCTGCACCTGTGTGCCGAAGAGCTGGGGCTCTACCCTTATAATTTCCTCCACCATGACCCTCAGTTCTTGGTCCGAGAACCTGGGGTGTCTTTGGGGTGCCATGGGGTGGTGTGGATGAGGTGTGGCGTGGTGTTTGTGGTGATGTGCGTGGTGATGTGTGGTGATGTGTGCGTAGATGTGGTGTGTGTGAGGATGTTGTGTTCCTGTGTGTGTTGTGCTTTGCGTTCCCTGTGCTCTCTCAGTGTATTGCGCCTTCTCTCAGATATTTGTGGTTGTAGGGGTTTGTGGGTGAAGTGGGTGTGTGTTTTATAGTTAATTGGGTGTGTGGGAGTGGTGTGTGTATGTGTCTCAGGTGTGTGGATTTCGAATTGTCCAATGTGGCAGTGTTTTGGAGCTGTGTGTGTATTTTGAGCGCGGCGGTGTGTACCGCCAATGGAATACCGCGGTTGAAAGACCGCCGCGTGGATTCGTGGGTCAGAATGGCATGGGCGTGATTGTGTTGGCGTGGCGGTGGAGGTTTGGTCATCTCCAGTTTATCGCTGCCCGCTGATGAGGCGGAGGTCCGTGGATGTCGGGTTTTTGGCGGTTGCACAGTTGGTGGTCAGAATGACCGTGGCGGTTTACCGCGGCCGCAGCGTTAGAATGGCGGACTTCTGGCCGGCGGTAAGGGCCTTTTACCGCCGAGGTCAGAATGACCCCCTATGTCACATGCGCAGAGCTGTGCCAGAGAACGTGCCTTTCTGCAACACAAGATGGCCACCGTTGGCCCATCTCACAGGAGGTCATCAGAAGCGACCAACCCTGCAAAGCACACCCAGGTTCAAGCAAGACCCAGTGCCAAGAAAGCACTGCCTTGAGGCACAAGCACTGCGCCCTCAAGTGAAGAGGAAGTGGAAAAGAAAGTGACCCTATGTCACTGCCCTGCAACGGGCCGGAGACTCAGCAAGGAGTGTCCTCCCCCACACAGCCTCAAGACGGAGTCGGCAGTGACTCGCAACAGGCAAGAGGAGAGTCGCACACCCTGAGTGGCACGATGCCACCACTGCAACACGTGGAATAGCCCCTAGTCCTTCGGCAGGACAGGACCTTCGGAAGGTCCACACGAAAGGGAAACAAGTGGCCAGACGCCACAACAAAGGAGAAGAAAGCGTGGCGTAGCACCAGGCTATGAAGAAGGAAGAAAGGAGACTGTGTGACATCACCTGTCACATTGCAA
This sequence comes from Pleurodeles waltl, assembly GCF_031143425.1. Taxonomy (NCBI): domain Eukaryota; kingdom Metazoa; phylum Chordata; class Amphibia; order Caudata; family Salamandridae; genus Pleurodeles; species Pleurodeles waltl. The sequence continues at coordinate 1,768,171,208 of NC_090440.1, forward strand.
CAAAGAAAGGAGACTGTGTGACATCACCTGTCACACTGCAGCACCTGACGACCATAGAAGAACAAGAACGGAAGATCAACAGGGTGGAGAGATGGAGGACTCAAACAAAGGAAGAGTGCACCCACAGACAAGACAGCCACCGGGGTGCAGTGACGTCACTGGAGACAGCTCGGCGGGAGTGCCAAAATGTAAGACGCCATGCGCGAACCACGTACTTACCCCACACGTCAAAGGTGACCATCCAAGCCACCTGTCATCGGCTGCTTGAAGCAGATGGCACCACTGCTAGCATCTGCACATGAGCAAGAGAAAGACTGCAGTCGCTATGACGAAGTTACTTCAATCACCTTCACTCCAGCAACATCACTTGTCGTCAAGGTCTCCGAATGGCAAAACATCATCATTGCAGTGTGCATCACGGTATCCATCAAAGGAGCAGTTAAACAACCAGACCGGAGTCCTACACCTCTGCTTTAATGCTCTGAAGGACCAGTCAACCAATGACCAACTGCCCGCCCTGTTTGTATCCTGCTCTCGGTGACAAGAGCAAGTCGTGACCTAGACCCATCTACCCCTGTAATTGCACGAGCGACTAGGTATTGGCTCCTAGGAGGTCTTGCAGTTGCCCTATGTGGCACACAAGCAGCCCCAGCGCAGATCACAAGCAGTCCCGTGATAACCCAGACAAGGGGCCTCTCAAGCTTGAGAGAGGACTGGACATTGCCCCACCGATGAAGTCAAAGAGACAAACAGGGCTGTGCAATGGAGACTCCAACAGGTCACAGCACACCAAGACTATCTTCAGTGAATTAACATGACACCAACTAGACACCCTCCTGGCGACGTGATAGACAATTGCCCTGAGACCGTCTGAAAGCCCGCATGCACCTGATCCATGTCGGCAAGCGCCCTGACCATGGAACATCCACCCTTGTGGTTGCACGAATGATTTGACCATGGCTCCTGTCGGAGAGCCTGCAGCGGCCGGCAGATGGCCCACACACAGCCCAGCACAGTCCATGCCAATCCCGTGGCAAACCCATCGAAAAGGCCTCGAGGAAGTTCCATAGTGAAGAATCCAAAACCGAGAGGTGGCCTGGAAGCAGCTCTGCCATCAGAGGGTCAGAACATACAAAGGCTTCAGAGGAGGAACTCACAACATCCAAGATGTCATCCGTCTTCAAGGGATTGGCCTTCGTGAAGCCAGGATGTCTCGGCAAGCACATTTCACAGTGGACTCCACCAACGCTCGTGATGCACCCAATTCGGGTGATGCACCCAATTCGAATGACACACCCAATTCGAATGATACGCCCTATTTGAACAAATTGAACTGTAAACACCACCAGCCTCGCCACGAGTGCCCACAGGACTGAAGCACGGTGCATCAGTGGACACTTGTTCAACCATCTGACTGTCAGAGTCCGGATTTCTTCCACACTGTGCTCGTGCCCGGCTGTGACTGGTTAAATCATGGACTCATGCAGAAGGATCCGGGTGCTCCCAGCTGCACCTGCCCACGGCAATCCTGCGGCCTGCCTTCTCGAGGCCGAGAGACTGATGGTGGTGTTTTTGTTACTCTGTTTGTCTCTTTCAGGTTGGACTTTGTTTTTTGTTCCTCAAAGTTTTGGAGGAATGTAGTGTCCTACTGGACACGTTCTAGTGGTTGGCCAGCCTCTCTGCTGAGGGCTGGCCTCCCACATACACCCCACACCCACCCAGAACAGGCGTCACCGTGCCCAGGGCCAGTTCAAGATACCACCAAACTGTGTCCTGGCGTATCTTTTGAGTAGCATGGGGGCCTAGGGCCCCAACACAACAAAGTTCTTGAAGTAGGCTGAGATTCATTTAAGATGTTTGTTACATTTCTAAGTATTTCTCTGTATAATCTTCTGCCGAGAGCCCCGTTTTTTGTACATAAATCAGAAGGACAAACTGAACTTCCAACAAAGTCAGATAAACGTCGTTGACAATTGCATTGTTTGTTGCATTATTTTATTCCATGACGTAAGGTCGGGTCATTTCCATTGCATCGTAAATAAGAGGGGCTTTGCGCACAGCCTGGGCTGGTAACGGCGAGAACGTTGAACCGCGTCTAGAGCGGATGTTTCTCGAATGGAAAACGAACGTTAAGGGTTGTTGATTGGTTTCACTACAGCACATGGTAACATCTATCCCTTCTCCTGCACCGTCTTCTTGAGGCTATATACTGTTGTGGGAGCATGTGCTTGTGCTGCACACGTTTGTAAATGCACTAGTCTCCCATTTTTAACAGGCAATGCTCCATTATCTGCGCAAAGTTGTTCAGCAGACTCGCCGAACAATATGGTATCAAATTTTATACAACGAATGGTTGCCATTTGTATGCCCTTGCAAAATACAAAAGATGGCGCAGATCTGTCTTCTGGAAGTGCAATGGTCTTACTCATACCATGTGACGCATGGACAGTGGCCAAATCGAGGCGCAGGATGTGTTCACTGTGGGACAAAAATAAATAATGTGCAGCAATGGTGGAGTGTTGCAGTCCTGGCACGCCACATAGGGTCAGCAGTGACATTCGCTAATAGTACAGCATAGAAAGCTTCCAACTGAAAACTGCATAGGAATGATGCCAAATCTCTTTCCTCCTTTGTATACAAAGGTTGCACAGCAGTCAAAGCAGAACCATCCTTACAAATATGTCCATACTTGAGTAAATAAAGGAATGCCCCTTATGGCCATTTTTGAATGTGAAAAAAGACTCTTATGCCCCAATCTTAAAAAAAAACAGTGCATTCCTAGGCACGTGCATTATCTGCAATATCATGCTTATGTATAAAGAAGGGCACAAGTGACAAACACGTAGTAGTCATTCGGTTTGTCCCTCTTGGCTATTACTCAATGGCACCTAAAGAAGGGCCTCAAAAGACCTTACAAAGGTGGGCACCGTGTTTCTATGCAAAAATGCAAAACAAATGGGAGGTCGGCCTCCGATTTCACGGGTGGAAATAACCAACCCACCATGAATGTATGTATACAGCCGGAGTTTTCACCCTCCCGTGGTCGGTCTCCAGGGCTCCCGAAAGGGGAGCTCTGGTGGTGAGCACCGAATGCACACCCAATTCAAACAAAAGGATGACCTCTTTTCAAAGCACCCAAACGTAAAATGGCAGGAGCATCTGTGTATTTTAGAAGGTACTCTGTTGCCCATCTGTAGTGACGAAGTATCCATGCAGCACCGCAAATGGCCCATATGGCCTTTTATACAGTTGCAAATGACCGCATAGCCTTTATTTACAAACGCCAGGGGTTGTATTACAGTAAGGGGTACAACGGGGTGGTAGCATCCACTTCTTGTGGGCATGGCGCCCCCTTTGGAGGTATAGAAGGGGCTATATGTGCTGTGTAACCCCTTCCGTTAAGGGGATCATGCTGGTGCACATTTTGCACTGGCCCAAACAAGATGGGGATCTACCTCATTTTCATGGGTGCACAGTGCCGTGTAAATGAGAAAACACTTTGACTCGGCAACTGCTCCCTATTCCAGACATGGGCACAGAAGCAAACATAACTCAGGCGGCGCTCTGACTTTGAGACAAATTGAGCTGTTGCATGACCACCTTTTGGAATGGGATAAAGAGGGTATTGTGAACTAACCGGACATCCCCCTGTTGGCACGTACAGTTACAGATTGCACCCGCCTGCTGGAAAACCTCTGCATCCCTTTCAGATACAGGCTCGTTGCCGCCTAATCATGGAAAGGCAGACCTGATGCTTCTAACAGTTGGCCTGCCTTTCACTTTATGTGCTGCACCTAGCGGAGGAGCGAGTGTGCGGCTGTGCTGTAGACAGTGCATTTAGTATAATATGGTGCACTGTCTTGGTCTTTGCAGGCGCACATTTTTAAGAGTGGGCAGTGGTGAAAACGAGGTCAGCGTAACCTATAAATAATAAAAATCTAGGCACAGATTAGAGAAAGCGAATACTTCCTTCTTATCCATGCCTCACTATTTCGGCATTTATGGAAAAAGGCGTGGGCCCTCATCCATCCTTTTCATCGTTAATAAATGTATTAATTACATTTCTTGACAGTTAATCCTCAAAAGTGAATAGCTCATGACAAATTGCAAGGCAGGGTACAACAAAGTACTTTTCATTTGTTACAAAAGCAAGAGGTACTTTAAGACCCAAAGACCCCCCCCAAAAACTGGTTCTTGTATTGTGTCAACGTCATTTGTGTTCTTAATAACGTAGTAGTTTCTAATGCTACCTGGTATCAGAAAGTGGTTAAAGGATAATCTTGGGTCTTTACACAGCCCAGTAGCTGGTCATCAGTCACAGTGACGGAACTTGACCCGAACTTCGGGAGGGGATGGGATAACAGATCAACCAAAGCAGGTGTGGGTAACACTTCAAACAATGGGGCAGAGACTATCCTTAGAGCCAATCCAAGAAAACAGAGTATAAGGAAACAGGCCATTAGCTGTGTGGCCTGCAGAAATAATGGGTTCACAGTCAGCCTCCACTGGGAACCAAACACCCCATTGTAGTGCTTGAATCTTTCACAGTAGCAAAGTGGAGCAGTCTAAGGCCTACTCAAGGGAGCTGGTGAGTGATAGTAATCACCATTCACCGGCATGCTATAATAAAACTCAATAAATAATTGTCCAGGCTGTGCTTTTTTTTATAGAGAATTAAAAGTCTATTTATTACACACACTATTCAATACTAAGCAGTAATCTACAATTATGTATATAAGGCTGGTGGAATTACCTTTGGCTACATCACATTTGGCTCCTAGAGGGTAAGAACCCCAAAATTCACAGTGCCTCCCCCACCCCACCCCTTTTGTGTACAATACAGCACATAGCCATATATGGGAGCGTCAGTTAACATCAGATCAGAGGGCCGGATGGAGAAAGGTTTTGACGCGTTTCGCTGTTTGCGAGACGCAAAACCCACATTGCGATGCCCATTCCCATTTTGCGACTCATAAAACGGGACTGTGAGTCGCAAATTATTGAAAAGCAGTCACAGACATGTTGGTCTTCTGTCTCCAGCAGACCACCATCCCTGTGAGTGCTGCGACTCGCAAGGGGGTCGCAATTGCGACCCACTTCATTAATATTAATGAGGTGGGCCTTTGCGACTCCCTTGCGACTCGCAGATGGTGTCAGGGACACCATCCTGCATCCTGCACTGCGACTTGCAAATTGCGAGTCGCTCAGACTCGCAATTTGCGAGTCGCAATGCAGGATTTTCCTACATCTGGCCCATAGTTACAACATTTCAATTCTAGAATAACAAGTCACAGGAATACTTCATTCCACCGCTGGTCTTGGTAACCATCCCTCTGCATTTATTGTGACTAGTCAGCATTACATTCATGTGGCCACATTATCTGTAATAAAGCCTGACAACCTCCATTATCAACAATTAAGCTTGACATTCCCTTCTGCACTTATTATGAGTAATCAGGAATTGCAATAAGGTCTTTGTATCATCACTACTAAAACATTGCAGCCTCTCAGTTATATGAATTACTGTCAGTCTTGCTTAAACTCATAGTGAATAATACTTTTAAAGAAAGCATACCCAAACTGTCATGAAGATCGCTTTTAAATAATGCCTTGTTCAAACCCTTATGACAGCCATCTTTAAATAATGCATTTCCAGCATTCACCATGCCTCTGTGCCTTCTTTAACAACCTTTAGGCCAAAGAGCTTGCAGTCATACACTCAGCCCATAGAGGCAGCTGCCCTCCCAGCAGTAAAACTCCAGCTCCAACCTAAGGAATGCATAACAAATTCAGGCAAAACGCAGGGTGACCTGGTTCTTTTGGACCCTCTCACCTTAGGGTCACCTTTTCTGGGAACGTACCTTGAGGCTCCTTGGGGAAGCTGTGACACTTCTTCAGCCCTCCCCCCTCTCTATTTCCTTTGTTGATGATGGCCCAACATCCTAGGGCACCACAAACAGTAAAAACTCTTTACCAACATCAACCCCTACAGGGCATTATGGGGTGCTCCCTCAGGAACGTGAATACTTTATTAGTGATCTTGAATGCTTTCTTTTGTGGTGCCATGAGGACTCGTGCCTCACAGCTTGCCTTTGTTCTCTTTTATTTTTTAATTCTGGGGGTGCCTGACCCCACCCAAGCATCCCACGAACATCCCAGGCAGGGACAGCCCAGGAGCCCACACTTGGCTGCCCTATCAGCAACCTGCACCGGCAGCACTAACCGGTGCTGCTGCAGGAGCTGGCAATTCTTCTCCCTTGCCTTCTCCTGCAGGCAGGGATCTCCTTTTTGGTGGTGGCTACCTGCTACCTCAAGACACGGACAAGGGAGCAGGACAGCCCCCACCACTGCTGGGGGAATCACAGCGTCACTCTCTCTACACTATCCATGTGTTGGGGCCCTATGTTGAAAAGTGGACACTGGCAGTAAAAACACAGTCTATTTACTAGTGGTGAGTCACCAGTTATGAGGCTCACCCCGGTAAAAAGGGCGAAAACCAAGTGATCAAAAAGTGAAAAACCAAGGTGGATTAAATGGGCGGAACCCATCACCATACATAGAATTATAAATTGTCCTTTTAAACATTTTGGACAACACCTATATAATTACAACAAACAGATTTTAGTGATCTGTGACAACGTTTAAAGGTTATTGAGATTGATATTTGAAAAGGGGAATATGTATTTTGTCTATTAAAGAGCAGCTTCACTGATTTCAATTCAAAGCACTTTAGATCCAGTTTTTGTAAAGCTAGTTCAAGAGAACGGCCATTTTTTGACAATTCTCCCAAAAATTCCTTCTATGAAATGACAATCATCTCATGAAATATTTTTAAATCCATCTTTAGAAGGACACTTCAGTCTGACTGTTGACTAAGGATACATTGTGCAGTCTGCTCACCTGAGCATTGTTTAATGCAGCACACATGTAAGAAAAATGAGTTTACTGGGTTAACACACCAAATCTCAGGATGTGCAACTGCCAAGTCTCAGGTTGGATTCCTAATGAATCCTCCACCCCTCCTGAGATTGAATACATCAAAATATAATATTTTTTCCAAGCATCCCACATCTCTTAAGAGTTGCCAAACGATATCAACGCAGGAAGGCAGGAAGGCAGGAAGGCACTAGTCCTAATGAATTGCCTTGAAATAACTTTAAATCGAATGGTGTGCTAGCATGCAACAGATACAAGGATTCTTTCAAGGTGAGGAGCACAACAATGAGTGACTGATGGGGAATGTCCTACAATGATGGCACCCCAATACAAATAGAAACAGTGTCTGTCACTAGCATATATTACAATAAGAACCATACTTTCAACTCTGTTCTGAAGTCCCAAGCACATAAAGGCCCTCATTATGACATTGGTGGTAAGTACTGCTTACTGCCATGCTGACTGCCGCCAACATACCACCGCCGCAGCAGATTACCTCCACCCATATTATGGCCCACACATAGCCATCTGTCACTTTACAGCCACACACACAAGTCCGCCAGCCCAAAGGTCAGTGATAAACTGGTGGTAGCAAAACCCACACTGTTACACCAACAGAACTATGCCCACAGCATTATGACCCACGAATCACCGCGGCGGACATTCAATGGCGCTAAACAATTGGCGGTACATACCGCCGCACTCAAAATACACACACACATACAAAACAACACTACATTGGACTATTTGAATAACACACACCTGACACCCATACACACACCAGACCCACACACCCACACCACTATAAAACACACACACACATTACCCACAACCCTTTACGACTAAACACAATTGCCACAAGGGACATAGCAAGACCACAGACAAGACCACAGCCACACCCCACCATCACCTATACACAATACATGCACCTTACATCACACTCCCCAACACATTACCCCACACACCCTCACCCACACCACTCACACTACACACATGGCACCACAACAACACACCAGGTTCTCAAAGGAGGAGCTAAGGGTCATGGTGGAGGAAATCATCCAGGTAGAGCCACAGCTATTCGGATCACAGGTGCAGCAGACATCCATTGCTAGGAAGATGGAGCTATGGTGGAGAATCGTGGACAGGGTCAATGCCATGGGACAACACCTCAGAAAAAGGGATGACATCAGGAAGAGGTGGAACGACCTACGGGGGAAGGTGCGATCCACAGCAGCAAGACATCAAATAGCTGTATAGAGGACTGGGGGTGGATCCTCACCTCCTCCTCCACAACTAACAACATGGGAGGAGTACGTCTTGGCAATCATGCATCCTGAGGGTCTGGCAGGAGGAGGACTGGACTCTGGTATGTCAACTCTCTATTACTATCACCCCCCATACCTGCATGCCGTCACAAACCCCCACCCTTACCCTTACTCCCATCACTCCACCACCTCAAACACATCACAACCAACCCCTCCCAATACCAAGCCCTGCATGTAACACCAATGCACGGACCCCCATCACAGCCCTGCATGGACACCCATTACTAAAGCATGCACACTAGAGAGAATCACCTAGCCCACAAAATAACTACTCACACAAGGCAAAGCTGACAGGGCAATAACAACCATAGAGGGCAACACACCCATGCACAAGATGACACATACAGAAACAATAACACTGCATTTACATCCCCACGGTCCCCCCCCCCCCAACGTCACTGGAGAGGAAGTGCCAGCAACATCCAGTTCCCCCCCAGAAGAGGCCCACAGTGATGACAGCAGCTCTGGACACCTGGATCTGGATGACCAACCTGGCCCATCAGGGATCTCCAGACAGTCGGTAACCCAGGCACAGTCCCATACCCCCATAGAGCCTCCCCCCAGAGGAAACACCGGCACAGTACCCACCCAGCTGGCCCATATCTCTGTCCCCAGGGCACGTCAATCAGCAGTGCGTCCACCACTACAGGGACCCCAGGCCACCCCACAAACACAGGATGATCAGGGACCTGGGGTCAGTCGGCACACGGTTCAGCGGACAGAGGCACAGGACAACAGGGAAGCTGGGAGGACTGCTGTGCGACAGGGGGAGGAAAGGCCCAGGGAACGGACTCTCCAGGAGGCACTCACCAACATCCTGGGAGCATACCACCATTCCCAGAAGACGATGGGCCAGATACTGGACAAGTTGCAGGAGACCCAGCGGCTGCAGGAGGGACAGTACCTAGGGATCAGGGAGGACTTGAAGGACATCAACACCACCCTGGTCACCATTGCAAGGGTGCTGGCAGATATGGCCAACACCATGAGGGAGGCAGTGGCACACCAGCGGGCCCCTGACACTAGCCAAACCGATGAAGAGCCTTTCACCTCTGCTGCCGCTAGTGGACAGGAGGCCATGCCACAGGAACAACAGGCAATCAGAACCCCACCCTCTGCAGAAGGAAACCCACCACACAAGCAGTCCCTGCAATCCAGGCAGAAGCCAGAGACTATTGCCAAGACCCCCACCAGGAAAAAAGAATCTCCTGATTGTCACCCTGGTGCCCCACTCTGTCAACCTGTGCGCCTTGAACTGCCATTGCTCCACTTCCTATGCACCCTTGGACAATGCACCTGTCATACAAATAGACTGGACTCTATACTGGACATTCCTCCACCATCACCCCAGCCCATTGCACATCCCCCTCTAATCATTAGCACTTAAATAAACACCATTTGAAAAAATACATGTATGGAGTCTGTCAAATTATTTAACCATGTATTCGTTTATCAAACTTTAAACACTGCAATACAACTGTGCAGTATTGTATACATAGGAATGACCTGTAGTTGGCTGCAGTCAACACACCAGGAGCGATAGTGGGGCACAAATATCTGAAAATAGAGATGCCAAAGGGTACAGTAAGTGGCCATACTGTAGAAGTGGGAAAGTCAGCCTGCCAGTGACAATGTCAAACACAAAACTGTAAATGTAAAGTTAAATTAGAGTGTCTTACCTGTGTGTCATTGGAAGTATTGTCGTATTATTGCACTTCTGTTGTCCTCATCCTCATTCTCTTCCTCATCTTCACTGTCCACAGGGTCCACTGCTGCCACACACCCATCTCCAGCCTCATCCTCCTGCAGAAAAGGCACCTGGTGACGTAAGGCAAGGTTGTGCAACATACAGCATGCCATGAGGATCTGGCACACCTTCTTGGGTGAGTAATACAGGGATCCACCTGGTGGATGGAGGCAACGAAACCTGGCCTTCAGGAGGCCGAATGTCCTTTCTATTATTCTTCTTGTTCGTCCATATGCCTCATTGTAACGTTCCTCTGCCCTTGTCCTGGGTTTCCTCACAGGGGTCAGTAGCCATGAGAGGTTGGGGTAACCAGATTCACCTGCAAATATCGAGGGACAACTGTTAGACACACACTAACCCTTAGGGCCCACACCATACCCAAACACCAACACCTACTGGGTTGGGAACCAGGGCTCACTTATAAGCCACACTCTGTGCCTCTGGAGTTGAGCCATCACATTTGGGATGCTGCTATTCCTCAGGATAAAGGCATCATGCACAGACCCAGGATACTTTGCATTGACATGGGAGATGTACTGGTCCGCCAGGCACACTATCTGCACATTCATGGAGTGAAAGCTCTTTCGATTTCTGAACACCTGTTCATTTCTCCGGGGGGGGACAAATGCCATATGTGTACCATCTATTGCCCCAATAATGTTGGGGATATGTCCCATTGCATAGAAACCTGCTTTCACTGTGGCCAAATCCTCCACCTGGGGGAAACGATGTAGTTGCGCATGTGTTTAATCAGGGCAGACAACACTCTGGTCAGCACTATTGAGAACATTGGCTGAGACATTCCTGCTGCCAAGCCCACTGTCACTTGGAAGGAGCCAGTTGCCAGGAAATGGAGCACTGATAGGACTTGCACAAGAGGAGGGATCCCGGTGGGCTGACGGATAGCAGATATCAGGTCAGGTTCCAATTGGGAATACAGCTCTGTGATTGTGGCCCTGTCAGAGGTGAGGATAATGTGCCTGTCCTCCATTGTTGCCAAGTCCACCAGGGGCTTGTACACGGAGGGATGCCTCCATCTCCTATTCATCCGCAGCGGTTGCAATCTACGGGGCAAACGTTGAGCAGCTGGTCAGAATTCCATATTTCCAAACACTACACTGCATTGCATATTGTGACTGTAACAGTATATTGTTGGATAGGCCCAAATGGTGCGAATGTGTACTGTGATGCAGTTAGGTGCGATGGCCTGCCCCCCCCTGAAATGGCGTCTGCCTGTCCTGGTTGGAGGGACATGTGGATATGAGATAATTCAGCTGACGTTGTGCGCCGTTGCAGGAGGCGGTCGAGAAGCGCCGAGCAACTCCTCATTAGATACCATTGGGCCCTAGGGGTTACAGTGGCCAATGGTGATGTATGCCGGTGGTGACAGTACACACCACCACAGACATGACTGCCATTTTCTATCTGTTCACTCACTTGCTACCTGACCTTCAACAGGAGAGGACCTACACTGCAAGTGCTGCTGTGACCTGTGTCTGGAACCGACCATGGCTCGTGTCACTGGGGAAAGGTCCCCTGCCTTCATCGCTGCAGAGTTGGAGAGACTGGTGGATGGGGTCCTACCCCAGTACCGAATGCTGTATGGGCCTCCTGACCAACAGGTGAGTACACTGTGAGCACGATGCATGGGGAATGAATGCATGGAGTGCTGTGTGTGAGGGCCTCATGTGGGGGGGGTTGGTGGAAGGGCCCTGGGCAGCGTGCTGCACGTATGGTGGACAATGTCTCTGCGTAAGGGGATGTGAGGGCTATGGTGGGCCATGAGTGTAAAAGGCAGGACGGTCTGACTGATTCCTTTTCCTATGTGTATTTCTCTGCAGGTCAGCGTCCATCAAAAAAAGGGCATATGGCGTGCCATCGCCAAGGACGTGCAGACCCTGGGGTCTACGGCAGGCGGATCACCCACTGTCACAAAAGGTGGGAGGACCTGAGATGCTGGGCATGGAAGACGGCAGAGGCTCAGCTGGGGATGGCCTCCCAACGAGGAAGGGGTGCCCGTCAAACCCTGACCCCCCTGATGGCCCGCATACTGGCGGTGGCCTATCCGGAACAGGAAGGGGGCTTGGGGGCACCACAGCAGCCACAAGGGGGTGAGTACAGTACCCCAATCTACTACTTGCACGTGGCGGGGTGGCATCCGGGTGGGGGATGTGGGCCTGTGGTTGCCCCCAGGCCAGGCCGGACATTGCAGGGTAGGGCCCATGCTGGGCAGGGTCTGATGTACACCTCCTTCAACCGAGCTAGTAGGCATCCACTACTGGGAGGTGGCTGTGGGTCTCAGGTATGCTGCAATTGGCGTTAGGGATCCCTGTCCATGGGCTGGTGACTAGCATTGTGACTGTTAGTGAATTGCCTAGTGCGTAGTGTGTGTGTCGTGTACGCCAACGGTGGTGTTGTTGCCGCCATTGACCAAGGGTATCCTTTGTCTCTCCCCCCCCCTTTTTTGTTTGTTCACCCTGTCCTTATGTGCATTAGCATCATCTGGTGGAAGAACAGAGGCTCCGGCGACGGGGAGAGCTGCATCCCACAGGGCCCAGGAGGCCGAATTCACCAACGGTGAGGGCACCAGTGGGACGGAAGACGAGGGGAGCACCACAGCGGAGACTGGAGGGGACAGTTCGGACAGTGATACCTCCTCCGATGGAAGCTCCCTGGCGGTGGTGGACACCTCTGTGCCCACCCCAACTACAGGTACAGCCACAACCCCCGTACCAACACCGCCCTCCCAGCAACACCTCAGCGTGTTTCCCATGCTCGCTCACCCAGGAGGGTGGGCATCTCCTTCGTCCCAGGCACCTCAGGCCCTGCCCCAGTTATCCCTGTTGCCCTGAGTGAGGAGGCTATTGACCTCCTGTGATCCATCTCTGTTGGGCAGTCAACCATTGTGAATGCTATCCAGGGGCTGGCAGCCCTTTTGCAACAAACAAATGCATTCCTGGAGGGCATTCGCTCTGGCATGGCGGCCCAACAGCGTTCAATCCAGGCTCTGGCCTCTACCCTGATGGCAGCCATTGTCCATGTTTCTAGGCTCCCCCCTCCAACTTCCTCTGCCCAATCCTAAGCACACAGGCAGACCAGTGTGCACCCAGGACAACACACAGGAGTGCTTCAGGCAAACACAAGCACCATACATCATCCCACAGGCACTCACACAAACACCATCCAGATGCAGACATACCAACATCACTGTCTCCACTGTGTCCCCCTCCTCCTCCTCCTCTATCTCCCTCCCAGTAGCATCTACACTCACACCTGCATGCACTATATCCTCATTCAATACCACCATCACGCCTATCACTACACGCCCTTCACGAGCAGTCTCCACCCCCACATCCTTGCACACGTCCCCTGTGTCCTCTCCCACTGTGTTTGTGCCCCCTCCTCCCAAAGTACACCAACGCAAGCACTCAGTCACCCAAAAGCCATCCACCTCACAACAGCATCCAGCCCATACACCTTCACCCAAACACAGCAGACAGACACTTCCTACAACCACTTCCTCTTCCTCCACTCCCCAAAATTCACCCTGTTTCCACCCCAATGTCCCTAAGAAGCTTTTCCTCCCCACCGTTGACCTCTTCCCTACCACTCCCCCCGTCCTTCTCGTCAGGCCAGGGTGGTCAGAACCCAGGCGAGCACCTCAGCCACCCAGTCCACGGCCACAGTAGTGTTGACAGCTACTGCAGGTGGGAGAGGATACCAGGCAGCAACACTAACAGGGTGCCTGCACCAGGTGCATCAAGAAAGGGCAAGGAGGCACCACCAGCAGCGTCTAGGAAGGGAAATGAGGCACCACCAGCTGCAGGAGGGAAGGGCAAGGGGCAATCCCCGGCTGCTGACAGGAAGGGCAAGGGGCCTGCACCAGGAGGCAGGAAGGACAGGAGGCCTGGTGCTAGGACTCATTCGGAGCCGCCACCACCAACCATGGCTGCAGGGGAAGGGCTGGAGTCTCCCTCCACCACTGCTAGCACCGCCACCAGCACCACTGCCAGCAGCAGCAGCCCCAGTGGGCAGCCGTCTGAGGCTGCAGGGGATGGGCTGAGCCCCCCCACCACTGCCAGCACTGCCACCAGCACCACCAACAACACCACTGCCAGCAGCAGCAGCCCCAGTAGGCAGCCATCCGAGGCTGCAGAGGATGGGCTGGAGCCTCACCCCACCACTGCCAGCACCGCCACCACCACCACTGCCAGCAGCAGCAGCCCCAGTGGGCAGCCATCCGATGCTGCAGAGGATGGGCTGGAGCCTCACCCCACCACTGCCAGCACCACCACCACCACCACTGCCAGCAGCAGCAGCCCCAGTGGGCAGCCATCCGATGCTGCAGGGGATGGGCCGGAGCCTCCCCCCACCACTGCCAGCCACGACACCAGCACCACCACTGCCACCACTGAGCAGCTGTCACCGCCGGCAGACAGTGTGTAGTCGTGCCTCCATGGGCTGTTGTGCGTCCTGGCCCTTGCAAAGTAGGTGGGTCTGCACTCCCCAAGATCTGCATCACAGGGCACAATGCCCCCCCAGAACCAGTGGAAGAAGCCATCCACTCACCCCATCCTTCCCAGGATGAAGCACACTGGGCAGAAGGCCCCCTCCAGAACCAGTGGAAGAAGCCATCCACTCAACGCATCCTTCCCAGGATGAAGCACACTGGGCACAAGGCCCACTCCTGAACCAGTGGAGAAGCCACCCACTGGAGAGACTGTGGCCTTGCACTCCCCATTACCAAGCAGTGGGAAAACCACCCACTTGAGAGACTGTGGCCTTGCACTCCACAGGTCCAAGCAGTGGGCAAACCACCCACTAGAGAGACTGTGGCCTTGCACTACCCATGACCAAGCAGTGGGCAAACCACCCACTTGAGAGACTGTGGCCTTGCACTTCACAGGACCAAGCAGTGGGCAAACCACCCACTAGAGAGACTGTGGCCTTGCAGTCCCCAGGACCAAGCAGTGGGCAAACCACCCACTTGAGAGACTGTGGCCTTGCACTCCTCAGAACCAAGCAGTGGGCAAACCACCCACTTGAGAGTCTGTGGCCTTGCACTCCCCAGGACCAAGCAGTGGGCAAACCACCCACTTGAGAGACTGTGGCCTTGCACTTCCAAGGACATCGCACAGGGCATGTAGACCCATCCAGGACCAGTGGCGTTGTACCATCTTCCGGGTGAGGTGCATCCCCATTCCCGTCCCCCTGAGGTTCCTGTGTATTTTTGACCTGATGCCCCTGCAGTGTTCTCTCCGTGTTGTTGCAGGAGTGAGGTGGGGCCATGGTCTATGTGATGTGGCTCTGTGGCCCACAGACATTCAGGACTGGGCAGTGTCCCTCCATTTGTAAATATGTATATACGTTTGTATTTTGATGCACTTATTCATGTTATTTTATCGTATTACACTCACTTTCTTCCAATCATTTTGTCCTTGCATTATTCCTGAGGGGTACGGGGTGGATATGTAATGTTTGTGCATCTGATAGTGAGTATGGTGTTGGGGGTGGGGGTGTTGCGTGTTGCGTGTGTGTCACTCTCTTTTTCCTCCCCCCTCCCTTGTGTGCTAGACGGCAGTACTCACCGTGGTCTTCTTCGACAGTGTTGCTGCTCATAATGCAGGAAAAGGTAGACGAGCATCGGAAATATGTGCAGCTAGGGCTCCATGGCGCCGTGGTTGTTCCCTGAGTCTCCAGAGGTGAGTCCTTTGACTCCTGTGTTCTGTTTCCACTGTGCTTTTGATGTTGTTGGTACAGCCCCAGAAAAGGTGTCGGATAGGCCTGTCGTAATAGTGTGGGTGGTACATTGTATTCCGCCTGGCTGTTGGCGGTTACCGACGTGGTGCTTGTTGATACCGCCATGGCGGTCGGTGTGTTAAAGTGTCTGTCTATCTGAGCAGTTTCTGCCGTAGTCATAATTCCATTTTTGTTACCGCCGGCCTGTTGGCGGTATTACCACCGCTTTATCACCAACCGCCAGGATTGTAATGAGGGCCCAAGTGTCAAATTTACTAAAATATCAATGATGTTTTTAAATTCTGCAAGGCCATTGTGCATAATAAAATGCAACACTTGTTATTATTTCTCCAACATTCCTTTAAGAATAATGACCATATCTCAATAATGGTTGTTCCTAAATGTCTATACTAATAATGGCAATTAACCAGGCCTAAGTAGAGAAAGGGACAAACCTGAAAGGGACACAAGAGAGAAAGAGAGACACCAAGTAGACAACATGATTACCAGTTTGTCATTGTAACACTGGAACAAGTAGAGTACAAAGTACTGTTTTCACTGTGCAATGTTTTTGCATTTTTAACTTATTATAACCAATATCCGACACAACAGCTACCCCTCGTGTGACAGTGTTTCATCACCAAAGGAGAAGAGACAGAGCCCATCAGTTCCATTTGGTTCTTCTAAAATTGCCATCATTCCTGTGTTAAGTGTTTGAAGGAATGTACCAAATATATTGTAAACCTATACATGCAATATATGAATTGAGTTTGGTCAGGTAATCTTCCACCACCCAAAGAAAAGAGTGTGCATTAGAGAGCGGGAGATCCATATTAAAATCCATGCTAATGGTATGCCATGGAGTTGGTGGGACTGGTATAGGTTGCAGAAGACCAGTAGGAAGAGTATGCAGAGTTTTAGCTTGGATAGAGGTAGGACAATTCTGGATGTAATGTTTGACATCTTGTGGCATTATAGGCCACCAGAAATGTTTACACAAGTCTAATGTATTTTTCTCCCCGAGATGACCAGCAAAAACAGAATAATGTCCCCAATGTAATACAGTGTGTCGTAGGACTTCTGTCAGAACAAAAAGTTGGTCTGTGTGATAAGGTAACCCCTAGTACTCAGTGATACAGGGAGGGTAAGAACCAGTTTCTTTTGCTGCACGTAGTTCTGTAAGAAACTTGTGGGAAGAACATTGAGCTACAATTTTGTTAGGTGAGATTATAGGTTTAGCATCTTTAATGTTTTGATCAGGTGAAGAAAACCCCATCTTGAAAGAGTATCTGCCTTTAGTTGGGTACTCCCTGGTCTGTATGCGATGACAAAATCATATTTGTTGAAAAATAGTAGCCAGCTGAGCTGTCGTGGAGTTAAGGATTTGGTTGCTTGAAAAAAAAGGTTATGGACGTCGGTGTAAATGGTAACTGTGTTTCTTGCACCCAAAAGATGAGGCCACCATTCTTGAAATGCAAGCTTAATAGCTCCAGTTCTACCACAGTGTAATTCTGTTCAGCTGATAGCCATTTCTTGGAGAAGTATGCTACTGGGTGAAACTGCCCATACTGAGAATCTCGTTGGGAGAGAACCCCACCCACCGCTGCCTGGGATGCACCGGCTTCTATGAAGAATGGTTGGGATGGATAACGGTGGTGGATTGGGGCTTCTATAAAGGCCTTTTTAAGTGATTGAAGGACTTTTTCTGCTTGAGAGTCCCAAAGAAAAGGACCCCTTTGTTTTAGCAGGTGTGTGATTGGAGACACAACTGTGGAGAACTGAGGGATAAAGCGCCAACAGAAATTAGCAAAGCCAAGGAAGCTCTGGATTTTCTTGATTGATTGTGGGGCTTCCCAGTTTAGAATGACCTGTACTTTGGTGTTGCCCATAGCAATCCCATCAGGAGATATGACATACCCCAAAAATTCAACAGTTCTGGCGTTAAATACACACTTCTCTAATTTCGCAAACATGTGGTGTTCGCGTAATTTAAGGAAAACTGCCCATACAGGAGAATAGATTGAAATGTCATCAATGTATACAATTACAAAGTGATATCAAGTAAATCTTGTAACACCTCAGTAATAGAAAACTGGAAGGCAGCCAGAGCGTTACACAGACGAAAGGGCATAACTGTGTATTAAAAAAGCCCAAATATGGTCTTGAATGCTGTCTTCCATTCATCACACTCTAAAACATGGATCAAGTGGTAGGCCTCCCTCAGGTAAAGCTTGGTGAAAATGGTGGGGTTACGTCCTTGATGTAATAGGACTGGTATTAGTAGGAGAGCGTAGTGGCTTTTGTTTGTTACCTTGCTAATTGCATGGTAATCTATTCAGACGGCAAATTCACCACTCTTCTCATGCACAAAAAAACAAAGGCGACTATACTGGTGACGTAGAGTGGTGGATAAAACATGTGGCCAATAAATCATCAAGATAAGTGCGGAGGTGTTGGTTTTCTGACTCAGACAGATCATAATCTCTGCTACATGGCAACATAGCTCCAGGGAACAATCGTAAGACCTGTGTGGTGGTAACTGGGTGGCTTATTGCTCACAGAAGACATCATGCAAAAGTCCCGGTAGAGTCCAGATAATGCTGGTGAATCAGGGACAGAAGCAACAAGAGTGGACGCTGAATGTAAGGGTGTCACCAGTTGTGGTGGTTCCTGATAGCAGGAATGCCAACAGTGCTTAGAGTCAAAAATTACTGTCCTGGCTACCCAGTCTATCTTTGGATTGTGTACCAGGAGCCTTGGGATACCCAAAATGGCAGTGAAAACTGGAGTGTCAATGAGATAAATTGGATCTCCACAGAATGTTTATTGGCACAAATCATGGGTAACGGACTGGTTTGATGGTCAATAAGTTCAGACGATGATTCTAAACCATTAACAGCTCTCACTGGTTCAGGGGTGATCTTTTCAACCATAGTGGTCCCCAATAGCTTAGTAAGGCTCAAATCCAAGAAATTCCCTGTGGCTCCTGAGTCAAGTAAAATTGGAAGGACCTTCTATACTTGGGCAGATGAAACCAATGTGACCATAAGGGTAGGGTGAAAAGGTATCTGAGTCATGGTGTTTGCTAGTAAATGTGATACCTCACAAAAGGGGCTGCTCGATAAGACATTCCCCTGAAGGCAATATGTAAATATATTTGTGCAAGAACATAGTAGCACAGTGAAAACACCACAAAAATACACCACACCGGTTTAGAAAATGAGTTAATATTTATCTGAATGGAATACGGTTAAAATGATAAAAATCTAATAACCACAAGTCAAAATATAACTTTTAAAATGTTTAAAAGAGCCTCAATCCTTAGGAATCAATGGTTGTATCTTTGCATCACACAGTACCTGGGATGCATCAAAAATAATGATGCACGGGCCGCAGAGGAGGAGATGCATGGAAAAATAAGGTGTAATTTCTGGCGCAGCACAGATGATGCGTCATTTCTTTCCGCGCTGCAAGGTGATGCGTTGAATGTCAGGAGCACAGCCTTGGTCTCTCACTGCAATGCGGTGATATTTTGATGCCCAAGGATGATGAGCTGAAAATTCTTGACTTGTTGATAGAAAGAGCAGGCGCTGTGCCGACCCTTTCGGCAATGCAGTGAAATTTCAGCTGCTAGGTTGGCACGGCATCGATTTCCGGTTGCGAGTCCAGCGCTGTGTCATTCGGTCATTGGTGCAGCGGTTTTCCATCCGCGAGGCAGGAGTTGCGTCGATTTCTGCAGGCGTTGCATCGAGTTTACGACATACAAGAATTTTCTGAAGGGGTGAAGTCTTTGTTGGTCTTGAGACTTCAGAAGCAGGAGGCAAGCTCCATGCAAACCCTTGGAGAGCAATTTAGGACAAAGGAAGAGTCCTCCCAGCAGAGTCAGGAGCCCAAGGCTACAGGGCAACAACCAGGAAAGCAGTCCTTCAGCAAAGCAGTCCAGATGAGTCCTTTGGGCAGCCAGGCAGTGTCTGACAGAGTCCAGGTGTCGGTGAAGAAGTGTCTGATTTGGTGGGGTCAGAGACCCAGTTTATATACCCAAATATGCATTTGAAGAGTGGGACACTTCAAAGAGTGGTTTTGAAGTAACCAAGTTCCCCTTTTAGTCCAGTTTGGTCTGCAAGATCCCATTGGGGGGTTATCAATCCTTTGTGTGAAGGCAGGCCACTAGCCTTTGAAGTGCAAAAGAGAGGCCCTCCACCCTTCCTGACCAGGGAGACCCAGTCAGTATGAAGATGAATGCAGATGTGACTGAGTGTCCTGTGTTTATTGCTGTCTGGATAGAATGCACAGGGGGAGCTGTGGGAGTCGTGGATTGGAGACAGGCTGTAAAGCACAGATGGTGATAAGTGCAGAGAAATGTCCACTTTCTAAAAATGACATTTCTAAAATAGCAATATTAAATCCAACTTCACAAGTAAGCAGGATTTTCTATTACCATTCTGGCAATACTAAACATGACAGGGCTACTCCTTCCAGATCAGAATCTACCACTTAAAAGTGTATGAGGGCAGTTCTAATGCTAGTCTATTAGAGGAGCAGGCCTCACAGTAGTAGAAAAATGAATTTGGGAGTTTTTCACTACCAGGACATGTGAAACACACCAGCACATGTTCTGCCTTTTACCTATATAGTACCCTGCCCTTTGGGTTACCTAGGACCTACCTTCAGGGTGACTTATATGTATAAAAAGGGGAGTTTAATGCTTGGACAGTAGTTTTAAATGCCCAGTCGAAGTGGCAGTGAAACTGAACACACAGGCCTTGCAATGGCAGGCCTGAGACATGGTTAAGGGGCTACTTATGTGGGTGGCACAATCAGTGCTGTAGGCCTACAAGCACCATTTAATTTACAGGCCATGGGTACATGTAGAGCCCTTAATAAGGGACTTACAGGAAAAATAAATAAGCCAATTGGGTAGGAACCAATGTTACCATGTTTAAGGGAGAGAGCATATGCACTGTTGCACTGGTCAGCAGTGGTAAAGTGTGCAGAGTCCTAAAACCTGCAAAAAGAGGGTCAGAAAATGGAGTGAGGCAGGCAAAATGTTGGGGGATGACCACCTTAAGTCTGTCAGGTCAAACATGGGTCCCCTCCAGCTGAAAGTGGGGAGAGCTACCCAACCCCTTGGGGGCTCTCATCAATAAGGTGGAAGAATCTGGAGAGAGTTTAGGATTTTCACCCCTCATCTGCATGATCCATCTGAGGGGTCTGTGGTTTGTCTGACCTGGAAGTGAGTCCCAAACAGGTGTGGTCTCAGCTTATTCAGTGCCCAGACCACAACAAATGCTTCTCTTTCAATGGCACCCCACCTGTTCCCATGGAGTAACCTCCTGATAATGAAGGCTATCGGTTGGTCTAGGCCCTCTTTATTCAGCTGTGCTAAGTCTGCCCCTATGCCATGCTCTGAAGTGACCGTCTGCACTATGAATTCCTTGGAGTAATCAGGGGCCATGAGCACAGCTACTGTGTACATGGCTTCCTTGAGGGAATCAAAGGCTTTCTGGCAAGCCTCTGCCCAGTTCACCAACCTGGGATGCTTCTTAGAAGTCAGAACCATGGTGCCATATCCCTTAACAAATCTCCTATAGTAGCCAGTGAGGCCTAGGAAGGCTCTCAGTTCAGTGTGGATTCTAGGTGGTTGCCAAGCCATGACTGTTTTAACCTTGGCCTGGAGGGGCTGCACCTTGCCACCACCTATCAGGTGTCCGAAACAGACCACGGAACCCTTCCCAATCTGGCACTTACTGGCCTTGATTGACAGTCTTGCCTGTTGCAAGGCCTAGAGCACTTCTTGGAGCTGAAGCAGGTGTTCCTCCCAGCTGACACTGTAGTCAGCACTGTTGTCTAAGTAGGTGGCACAGAACGCATCCTTACCAGCCTTTGCCCAGAAAACCAACCGTTAGAAGGTAGCAGGAGCATTCTTCAAGCCAAAGGGTATCACCCAGAACTGGTAATGCCCCTCAGGGGTTGAGAATGCTGACATCTCTTTTTCCCCCTCAGTCAAAGTTATGTGCCAGTACCCTGATGTCAAATCAAAGGTACAAGGAATTTGGCAGTGCCTTGCCCGTCAATGACCTCATCAGCCCTGGGGATGGGGTGTGCATCAGTCTCCGTGACAGAATTCAGTCCTCGGTAGTCCACACTGAACCGAAGTTTTGGTTTAGCGCCCGGTGGAGCAACCTTTGGTACCAACACCATTGGGCTGGACCAAGGGCTGTTAGAGGTTTCAATCACCCCTAATGCCAGCATTTTGGCAACTTCTTCTTTGATGTTTACCTTCACCCTGTCTGACAACCTGTAAATTATGTTCTTTACAGGGAGACTGTCTTCTGTGTCAATATCATGGACGCACAGATGTGGGGGAAAACAAGGAGGAAAACTGTCCCAATAACTGTTAACAGTTACCTTGCTGGCCTAGGGTCAGGGAGTCAGAGAGGCTGACACTCTCCACTGGCCCATCACTGTCTTGCACAGAGAGGAGGTCAGGGAGTGGTTGCCTCTCCTCCTCCAAGAGAAGCATGCTGATTTCAGACCGCTCAAAGTGAGGCTTTAGTCTGTTCACATGGAGCACCCTAAGAGGGCTCCTAGGGGTCTGGAGGTCCATTAAGTAAGTGGTCTCCCCTTATGCTCCTTTATTTTGTATGGGCCAGTCCAGGGATCCTGGAGAGCTCTGGGCTCTACTGGTTCCAAAACCCATACTTTGTCAACAGGTTGAAACTCCACCAGAGTGGCCTTCTGGCCATACCAGCATTTCATTTCCTCTTGACCTGCTTCAAGGTTGCTTTTGGCCTTTTTCCAGAAGCAGTGTATCTGGTTGCAGAGGGCCAACATGTAGCTGACTACATCCTGGGGGTCTTTCCTGGGAGCTTTCCCCCCACCCCTCTTTGACAATGGTGAGAGGCCCCCTAACAGGGTAGCCATAGAGAAGCTCAAAGGGATTAAACCCTACCCCCTTATGGGGCACTTCTCTGTAAGCAAACAGAAGGCATGGCAAGAGGACGTCCCACTTACACCTCATGGCCTCAGGGTGGCCTGTAATAATGCCATTCAAGGTCTAATTGAATCTTTCAAATAGACCGTTGGATTGAGGGTGATCGGGTGTGGTAAACTTGTATGTTACACCACACTCATACCACATTGACTTCATGTCTGCAGACATGAAGTTAGGGCCTCTGTCAGACACTATCTCTTTGGGGAATCCCACACGGGTAAAGATCCCATCAAGCTCTGATCACCACAGGTGCAGTCCCCATCCTTAGAGGGTTTGCGCTTCAAAGTCTTGTTGAATTTTTCAACTAGACCATTGGACTGGGGGCGATCTGGTGTGGTGA
The DNA here is from genome assembly GCF_031143425.1 of Pleurodeles waltl. Lineage (NCBI taxonomy): Eukaryota > Metazoa > Chordata > Amphibia > Caudata > Salamandridae > Pleurodeles > Pleurodeles waltl. Next base: position 1,768,194,289 of record NC_090440.1, read on the forward strand.
ACTTGTATGTTACACCACACGCATCCCACATAGACTTCATGTATGCAGACACAAAGTTAATTTCTCTGTCAGACACTATCTATTTGGGGAATCCCACATGGGTAAAGATCCCCATCAAGCTCTGGTCACCACAGGTGCAGTCACAGGCCTGAGAGGGATTGCCTCTGGGTAGCATGTTGCATGGTCTGTCAAGACCAGGATGAACCTGTTGCCTAGGGCTGTCTTGGGATCTAATGGACCAATTATGTTGATACCCACCCTTTCAAAGGGGGTCCAATGATGGGAAGTAGGATCAGGGGAGCCTTCAGCTTTTTCCCTGCCTTCCCACTGTCCTGCAGGTGGGACAGGACCTGTCTGAGGCCGTCTCTTTTGGGGCCAATAGAAGTGGATTGCAAGCCTGGCAAAGGTCTTGTCTTGCCCTAAATGTCCTGCCAGGGGTATGCCATGAGCCAAACCCAGTAGGAAGGCCCAGTAACACTGGGGGACCTCCAGCACACATGCTACCCCAGTACTCACAGCCTTAGACTCATTCTATAGGATATCATTCTCCCAGTAAATTAGGTGATCCCCAGATGCTTCCCTGCTGCATGGGCAGAGGCCTGTTGCCTCAAGCTCTCAAGAGTGGCACACTCTTATTGCGCTTTGGAGAATTCCTACCTGGTGGGCCCACCCTCAACTTGCCAGCCAGCAAGATCAGGTAGGTCAGCTAGGGTGGCAATGTCCTCCCTGGTTGGCTCAGGGGCCTCCTCCTCAGGGACCCCATCAACCTCCAGCAAGGGAACTTCAGGGAATGGTTTCCCACAATCCCTGATCCTCTCCTTAGCAGCTGTCTGGGCCATTTTTCCAGGCTCAAGATGCCCTTGACTCCCCTCACAGGCAGCCATGGACCGTGTGGTCATGCACACCCACTCAGGCATTCCCATCATCCCCAAGTGAGACCTGAGCTCTACCTTCTTTTCAGGTAGTGTGCTCTAGGTCATTGCCTAACAGACAATCTACAGGCATTTCAGGACTCACATCTACTTTCAGAGTACCAGAGATCCCCCCCCCCAACTCAACAGGAACAAGAGCCACTGGTAGATGGCTCTCGCCATTGTCAGTGACTATGACTTGGTGGAATGTGTTTGGTAGAACCTGCTACGCTGACACTAGCTGACCCTTAACAGTAGTCAGGCTGGCTCTCATGTCACGCAGAGCCTCCACCAGTTGCCCATTAATGGTGACCCACTGTCTGTCCTTAGAAGTATTGGCAGGCATGTGGGCTTTTGACACCATAACTGCATACCCCAGGGACACTAGGGTTACCTTTGTCTGTTCCCCAAAGCTATCTAGGACTACCTCCTCCCTGAGTGCTACACTAGCCAACCCAGGTGTCTGCATACCAATAGGGGGATGTGCCTTCTTTGGACATTTGGAGTCACCTTCAGAGGGATCATATTTGAAAATACTGAGCATGTGCTCTCTCAGGATTACATTGTACAACCTAACATAATCACTGACTTTGCTGTGCAGCACCCTGCATTCAGTGCCTTACTGGAGTAATCAATGAAGTCTACCCAGGATTGGTTGGGGGACTTGCTACTGTCCTTGAATCTTTGGCAATACGTCTCTGTGGTCAGTCCAAATTTGACAACTAAAATGGCTTTCATGGGAGTGTACTTGTTTTGGCCCTCAACCTCTAATGTCAGAAGTGTGTCTCTCCCAAGTGTAGGCATGTGTTTCCACAGACCCGCCCTCCAGTGCTTTTCGGGAACCCCATGTGCCCTAAGTGCAACTTCATAAGCAGAAAACCACTTGTCAATGTCATCTCCAGCCACGTAACTGGGCACCAAACCCTTAGGTATACAAACCTTCTTGTCTCCAGCAGGTCCTGTATGTATGCTGCCACCATCACTGCTGGATTCAGACTGCCTAGCATTGAGCTCCAGCTCTTTCAGACTCAGTTCAAGAGCCAGGATAAGTTTCTTCTGGGGTAAGGCTCTTTCAGCCTCAGCCTGCCTTTCAGCTCTCCTCTCCTCTGCCTCTATTTTTAATCTTGCCTACTGCAGCTGGAATTCTCTTGCCTCCCTCCCTTCCTCTGCAGTCAGGCCATGACTGGAGACACTGCTTCCTAGTCTCACAGGAGGAACAAATCCAGGGGTTTTATCCCCTACTGTTGCTGGCAGCTCCTCAGAAGAGCCCTTCTCAGGCTCCCCCAACTGATCATTCTCATAGTTGCGGGACTCTGTTAGGCACTCAGCAGCTTTTGAAACCATCCCTTCTTGGAAGCTCCACGGGCAGGTACCCCCATATCTTTGCAAAAGCCTTTCAGCTTGGGGATGGTGTACTCCTCCAGCTTAGCCAGGTTAAACTCCCCAGCTCCACTTGTGGACCCAGCCGGAGACATGATGTATAGGATTTAAAAGATGTAAAGCAGGGAAAACTGCAGAAAATTAAAATAAATCTGATTGACCTTTGACTGTGGGTGGATAGTGTACACATAGCTATTGTATGGCACTGCACAAACACAAGTCCTATCCTAACCGCTTATCACAAATGTTAGAAATTGGGTCGCTAGTTGGCAGAGGTATACATCCTTGTCCAAGTAGGGAGCACAATCCTAGTTAGGATAAGTCACAACACAACCCAAATTATTCAGTGCTCACCCTCTGGTAACTTGGCAAAGAGCACGCAGGCTTAACTTAGAAGGCAATGTGTAAAGTATTTGTGCAATAACTCATACAGTAACACAGTGGAAACACCATAAAAATACACCACACCGGTTTAGACAAATAGACAATATTTATCTAAAGAAAATAAGGTCAAAACGAAAAAAATCCTGTAGGCACAAGTTGAAATATCACTTTTAAAAGGTCTAAGAGTCTCATTGTTAGGAATTAATAGTTGTATCTTTGTATCACACAGAGTCTGGGATGAATCTAAAGTAACGACAAATGGGGGCTGCAGAGGAGGAGATGCGAGGAAAAATAAGGTGTTGCGTCTGATTTTCCGGCGTGGCACAGACTATGCATCGTTTCTTTCCTTGCTTCAAGGTGATGGGTTGAATTTCAGGAGAGCAATTTTGGTTCCTTACAGTGATGTGGTGATATTTTGACTCCCACGGACGATGGGTTGAAAATCCTTGATGCGCTGGTAGAAGGAGCAAGCGCTGCGTTGATCCGGTAGGCGATGCTGCAAAATTTCAGCCGCGGTGATGGGTGCTGAATCGATTTCCGGTTGCGAGTCCGGTGCTGCGTCATTCTGGTCGACGGTGCAGCGCTTTTCCAGCCGCGAGGCAGGCAGTGTGTCAATTTCTGCAGGCTTTGTGTTGAGTTCCTGACACACAAGGATTTCCTGAAGTGGTGAAGTTTTTGTTGGCCCTGAGACTTCAGAAACAGGAGGCACGCTCAATCCAAGCCCTTGGAGAGCACTTTAGGAGGAAGGCAGAGTCCTTCCAGCATAGTCAGGAGCAGCAGACTGCGAGCAATAGGCAGGAAAGCGGTCCGTCAGCAAAGCAGTCCAGATGAGTTCTTTGGGCAGTTAGGCAGTCTCTCTGACATACTCCAGGTGTAGGTCCAGAAATGTCTGATTTAGTGGGGTCAGACACCCAGCTTACATACCCAAAAATGCCTTTGAAATGGGTGAAACTTCAAAGTTTTGGAAGTGCACAAATTCCCCTTTCAGCCCAGTCCTGTCTTCCAGGATCCCTGTGGGGGGCTATCAGTCCTTTGTGTGAGGGCAGGCCCCTGACCTTTGAAATGTAAGGGAGAGCCACTCCACCCTTCTTGCCCTGGGAGACTCATTCAGTATGCAGATGAATGCAGATGTGACTGAGTATCCTGTGTTTATGGCTGTCTGGGTAAAATGCACAAGGGGAGTTCTCAACCAGCACAAACCAGACATGTATTTGAGACAGGTTGTAAGGTACAGATGGCAGCAAGTGCAAAGAAATGCCCTTTTTCTAAAAGTGACATTTCTAAAATAGCAACATTAAATACAACTTCACAAGTAAGCAGGATTTTCTATTACCATTCTGGCAATACTAAACATGACAGGGCTACTCCTTACAGATCAGAATCTACCACTCTACCACTTAAAAGTATATGAGGGCAGTTCTAACGCTAGTCTATGAAAGGAGCAGGCCTCACACTAGTGGAAAATGAATTTGGGACTTTTTCACTGCCAGTACATATAAAACACATAGGTACATGTCCTGCCTTATACCTGCATAGCACCCTGCCCTTTGGGTTACCTAGGGCCTACCTTAGGGATGACTGATATGTAGAAAAGAGGGGGTTAATGCTTGGCAAGTAGTTTTAAATGCCAAGTCGAAGTGGCAGTGAAACTGCAAACACACGCCTTGTAATGGCAGGCCTGAGAGGAGGTTAAGGGGCTACTTATGTAGGTGGCATAATCAGTGCTGCAGGCCCACTAGTACCATTGGGCACAGGTAGTGCACTTTACTAGGGACTTACTGGTAAATTAAATATGCCAATTGAGTATAACCAATGTTACCATATTTAGGGGAGAGATCATATGCACTTTAGCACTGGTCAGCAGTGGTAAAGTGCGCAGAATCCTAAAACCAGCAACAACAGGGTCAGAACAATGGAGGGAGGCTGGCAAAAAGTTGGGGGATGACCATCTTAAGGCTGTCAGGTCTAACACGGCTGGTAAGTGAAGCAGAGTTAAAGTGGGCATCCTAAAACTAGATACTGAACTAAGGGGCCTGGGACTGTAAGACATGCAACTATAATACATCACGGGTCTTTGCAGTATGTAGCACATTGGTGCGTAGAATGCCCCAATATGGAGAAAAAACTTCTGGGGACGTGTGGGGGCTGATGCGGGCCTCCCACATTGCCTCATGCTGTGGGAGGGTATTCCGGGTGATCACCCCTTCATTGTCAGACAGGTAGCAATGGCCTGGGAGCAAAGAGTTGTCTGAGTGATACATTGAGTACCCTATGACAAAGTTTTGCTCCTCCGATGGTTGAAACCCATATGTGCTATACCGTCCGTGACTGAGATAGCACAATGGAATGAAGGCGGCTGCAACACCGCAGGTGAGCTCTACCTTAATAGCACATTCCTCAGACTGGGGGAAGACACAAGATATCTTTTGCTTTCCACAAGACCAATTTTTGCAATATGCCGAAGTATCTTGCATGTTTCGTGTGATTCAGACTACACTGAACTAGGGGTCCTGGGACTGTCAGACATGCAAATATAATACATCACGGGTCTTTGCAGTATGCAGCACATTGGTGCATGGATGGCCCCAATATAGAGAAAAAACTCCAGGGGATGTGGGGGGGCTGATGCGGACCTCCCACATTGCCTCATGCTGGGGGCGGGTATTCCAGGTGACCACCCCTTCATTGTCAGACAGGTAGCAATGGCCTGGGAGCAAAGCGTTGTCCGAGTGATACATCGAGTACCCTACGCCAAAGCTTTGCCCCTCCGATGGTTGAAACTTATACGTGCTATACCGTCCATGATGGAGATATAACAATGGAATGAAGGCAGCCGCAACACCGCAGGTGAGCTCTACCTTAATAGCACATTCCTCACACTGGGGGGGGGGACCCAAGATATATTTTTCCTTCCACAAGGTCCATTTTTTAAATCTGCCAAAGTATCCTGCATGTTTCACGTGATTCAGACTGACTTTCCTGTTGAACCGGAGGAGTCGCAAATATTGCAAATAATATTGGATCCCAGGTCAACTATGAGATTGCTCTCTCACATTTGTAAGGCTCTTAAAGGGGATTGCCACATCAATATGATGGCTATCTGAAACAGATGGACTGAGAGCCTACTGGAGCAACTTCCCTAAGGGGCCTGGAAAAGAGTGTTTTCCTAGGTTTAGGAGGTGGCTATTAATGCAAGATTCAATCTCATGCAGTTTTATTACTTGCACCAATCCTATATGATATGACCCCACAGTCTTTACATGAAATTAATGGAGCTCATTTGCATCGAATGTGGGGCTGCTCTGGCATCATTTCTCCATATGACATAGAACTGTATGAAATTACAGGGGTTTTGGAGCAAGATCATAAGAATACCATGGGAGGTAACACGGGTGCCTATGGATGCCTCTATCAGCCAGTGCTTACTTGGCGCACTCCCGACACCTAAATGTGGAGCCACAATGAACCATCGGTTCATGCTTTTGGGGCTGGTGGGCATCCATTGGCTGCAGACCGCTGATCTGACAGCTGACAAATGGATGATGGACATGCTTGAATGGGACATGGTAGAAGAAGGATGATTATGTGCAGTGCAGACGGATGAGCCTGCGGACCATGACTTAAAAATATGGAGCAAAATGCGGGTCAACCTGTCGGACACAACACTGCCAGTGGATAGATCCACTGGCATCCCCCTGGGATCACAAGAGTGGGATGCTCTGAGGGACAGGCCAGAGTGATGGCACGTAGAGTGAGAGTGACTGAGTGAATTCATGGTCAGGGGTCTTGAGGTGACAGACACAACTTACTGGAGATTGCCTGACCCTGCTTCCTCACCCCCCTTCCATCATCCTGTTTTCTCCAGTGTGTCTTTTTTCAGTGTTCTATACCTCACTCCCCTTATGAGAGGGAACGAAGATGGGGACTCCACCATTGGTGGGGTACCGCGCTGACTGTTTGCTGCTGATGTTATCTATATATGCCTTATTGCTTTATTGAGTTGATGTTTACAGCAATAACAGGTAACTGGACAAACACTGCCATCATCCGCTTATTGGGATTGCAAGCATGGATATAGACATGGATACCTTGCATTATCTGTATTGCCTTATTATTATGCCTTGTTTTTGTACAAATTGCAATAAAAACATGTTTTAAAAAAGGTTTCCCACTTTGGATGTGTACTGCACTGTACAGCACTCATCCAAAATGGGAAAAGTTTTAAAGTTTGTCTAGGCACATTATTTTGTACAGGAAGGGCATCCTTCCAGTACAAAACCTAAGGTAAACTCACACAGATACTTTTGCACTATGGAACAGAGGTGACTGTGTGGCAGCTTTAAGCCTAATTGCATGCCTGTTCTAGGGAGAGGGCATGATAGTACCATATTGTTGTGTTATACATAATTAGTAGCATTATAATATGTTGACTATGCTTTGTATATGAAGTCATCTTATTATCTTTTTTATTACTGGTAGTTGATGTTCTCTTGAGCGTGCTTCTCTGGGAATTCCAATTCCTTTGTGGACTGCAACTTTCAGCAGGGTCGCTAGGTCGATGGGGCAAGGAAAGCTGTGTTTCGTGTCTGCTCTGAACGTTCTTAGAGTTTCATTATGGAATAAAGTATCCTAAGTAAAGTACGTTGTTGAATTGTTACTTTGCAGTTTGGCGATGAGGATGGGATGTTGACACACCAAGGAACACACAGGAATGTGATTGTTTTGGTGGGTTGTGATTATATTGGATTGGACTCCATCCCTCTTGATTGCTGTGGTTGGATTGTTGGATCAATTTAACTATCGTATCGTATGGGAACCTGATGCAAGAACTATGTTAAACAATCGTCTTTACGAATTAAGGCTTACTGCTATCCTTTATGGCAGTTGGTGGCTGTATGTTTTAAAAATGCATCTTCTATGAATTAAAATCTGGAGGTCTGCACGACACAGACAATTAAGGCAGAACTTTCCTGGCGGCGGCCACATGTGGAATGTAATCCTCTGTCTACCACTCATCCAAAGCGACACAATAGAGATTATCCCCGTAAACAGGAATATTTGTTGGGTGCTGCTTAGTACACAGTAGGTAATTATGTACGAGAAATTTTGGATGGTACTTTTTACCATTTATCATGCACTTGTGAACCTCCACTATTTTAGTGCATTTGCGTGGCATTCTTCACCATTGAATTTTAGTGCAGTGAACTAGTCCTCATTTGGGGTCAAGAGTGGACACTGTAACGGCAGTTGTAGGAAACACTAACAGGTTACAGTGAACTAGGGCCAGATGTATCATTACAGCCCTTTGCGATTCGGAAATAGAGATTTTTAAGAAATCGCTATTTCCGATTTGCAAAGTGCCATGTATCACATTTGCGAATCGGTAATAGCGATTTCTTAAAAATCGCAAATGCTGTTACCAAATCGCAAATTGCGATACCGGCCCCATTCGCAGCTATGGGACTCTTGGCCCATATCTGTGAATTTTCTGCATTTCCAAAATTGCGATTTCTGAACCACAAATCGCAATTTTGGAAATGCAAAAACCCAGGGTGCTGAGGGGCTAAGGCCCCCTCTGCTGCACCCCAAAAGTATTTTTGGGAACATGTAAGGTGCACACATGCCAAAAGGGCATGTGTGCTTTACATGTCCAATTTAAAAATGCATTTTAAATGCATTTTTAAATTTTACACATGGTTACCACCAAGTTCAACTTGGTGGTAATTAGCGATTCCTAAATGCCAAAATCGCATTTAGGAATGGCTTCATACATGTGCTAAGAAATCGCAAATAAGGAATCCTTATTTGCGATTTCTAATTTAGAGAGTCGCAATTTGCTATTTTAGCGATTCCTTAAAATTGCGTTCAGAATGTATTCCATACATTCTGAAATGGCATTTTGCATTCGTAAACGGGCATTCGCACTGTTTGCGAATGCAAAATGCTTTCATACATCTGGCCCCTAGTCCCTTCTTTAGTGTGAAGAAGGGACACTGCATTCCTGTAATTGTGATTCAGTTTCACTTTATAACCTCAACTTAAAGAAAAATGGCAGCACTCATTTTTTCACTTCAACCACCCAAGCATTTTGGCTACCAGGAGGGAGCCCATGTATGAAATGGGTCACTTATAACAATTTTGCGACAAAAGTGTGCATTGGGATTGTGCGATTTAAGTTTTTTTTAAAGGAAACAGGAAGTGAATGAGTATGTAGCTGCTCTTTCAATTGCAGCTTATTAGAGATCAGGTAGTTATGCATACTAGGGACCCAGCTATCCGAGAAAGACTGTGGATTAATGGATATGCTAACCTCAAAGATGTATTAGCTATAGTGAGGAAAGCAGAATTGTCTAGTCATAGTGCTGAGATTCCTAAAAAGGAATCTAAAGACACTTGAGGAGAGATAGGTAAAATTAAAGGTAAGGGATTTATTAAACCTAAGAAAGAGAGTTATAAATGACAAGAGTACAGCAAGAAGGGGAACCTTAGTTGTTATTGACGTGATAGTGGTTCACACATAGAATCCAGCAAATTTTGCCCTGCAACCAAACGAAAATGCTCGGCTTGTGTGGTAATTGGCCATTTTGCCAAGGCTTGTAAGAAAAGAAGGGATTCAAAGTGAAGTGTGTGGATGATGAGAGCTCTGGTGATGAAGAGAGCAAAGTAAAGAAATTCACTATTTATGATCAATTGAATGTTACAAAAGACTATAGCCCTGTTTATGAACTTGGTGGTAATCCCCGCCGACTGCCGTGCTGACGGTCAACAAAAGACCACCAGTGGCGGTGAACTGCACACAGCAGAATAATGATGCCAAAAAGATAACCCTGCAAAAATCCTCCAACCTCTACCCACCACCAGGGCAAACGATGGCGGAAAGACAGTACACCCCACCCCGTCACCGCCATGCAGACACATCCTCCGCCCACCAAATAATGATGCACAAGTCAGCTTGGCGGACAGTGAATGCCGAACGACCATTGGCGGTATGGACCGCCACGGCCAGCAATGGGACCCACCAACAACAAATGCACACATTGGCAAGTTTGAAACTCACACACCTGACACACATCCACAACACTATAAAATGCACACATACACACCCCACAATCCTTTGCAACGCCAATAGCATGACAGATATTGACAACACAACACGCATACACTGAATTCATCATCACACTAGTCACACACACAAACACACCACCAAAACCCATACATACCCCAAGCACCATCACAAGCAACATACCCAACCACACAACAGCACCCTTACCAATACACCTACAACACCCCCCACAACATACACCATGGCACCCCCTAAGCACCCCCCCTTCACAGACAGGGAGCTAAGGACCATGGGGGATTAAATACTCAGGGTCGAGCCACAACTATCTGGGACACAGGTGCAGTAGACACACTTGGCCAGGAAGATGGAGCTATGGCAGGTGATAGTCAACAAGGTCAACACAGTGGGAAACCATCCATGCACAAGGGACGACATACGGAAGAGATGGAATGACCTGCACAGGAAGGTTCGGTCCATGGCATCCAGGCACAACATAGCTGTACAGAAGACTGGTGGTGGTCCCCCACCTCCTCCTCCTGAATACACCGACTGGGAGAAGAAGGTCCTGGTCATCCTGCACCCAGAAGGCCTCACCAGACTCTCTGGAGTACTGGACTCGGGTGAGTCAACTACAATATCTTAATAGTCAGTACACCTGTAATGCATGTATCACCCCGTCTCCTCACTACCACCAGGACCCCATCCACTACCCAGTCCACAACACCCACATCCAAGTCCCCTGCATGCCCAGAATCTCATAAACAAATCTCCATCCAGCCCCCTGTGAACAGTCACCTATCCCTGCATGGAATCCCAGTGGCACTACAGCACCTACAATGCACCTCCACCCCCCACAAAAAATGCACCAAACTGTACACGAAGAGACCTTGCATGCCACAACAGGGGAATATAGGCATAAAATAGAACAGATCAGTGCAGCAAGTGCCGAAAAAGTACAGGACACCCACATGTCTATTCTCCCACACACAGGCACCACCACCCATGCCTGAAGACGGAGGCCCCACTCAGGAGAGTGCAGAGGGATGTCTGGACACAGAGGAAATCCCTGGCCCATCCCATAGTCCTGGGCTGTCACCCTCCAGAAGCCCCACCCAGGACACCACTGACACAGCCACCATCATCACCTCTGGCCAAACAACCCCACACCAGTGTTTCTTGGCCACATACTGGTTGCCCACATGTACAAAGGTCAGAATCTCCACCCACCACCAGGCAGGATGATGAAGGGCCCAGTGCAAGTGGGACTGCCAGACTTGTGCAGGGGACACATGCAGAGGGGACTAGGGCCAGTGGCAGGGCATCAGTGGCTCAGGGGGGTGGCCAAAGAATGGATGCTGCAGCCCAAGAGGTGATTTCTGAGGTCCCAGGAGCATACCACCATACTCTGGACAGGATGGGCCAAATCCTGGCCACCCTGGAGCAGAATCAGAGGCTGCAGATAGCACACCACCAGGAGGCCATGGAGCAATGGAAACAGCTCAATGCCACCATGGCCTCCATTGCAGGGGTGCTGCAGCACCAGCACCACAGCTAGCCTGAGTCCTCCACCCACTTGCAAGCCCCTACCACTAGCCAGGACACTGCCTACCATCTAAATCTGCAGCATCCACTGGACTGGTGGCACTGTCTCAGAGGACTCACAGAACATCAGCACCCCTACCCCTGTAGCCCGGCTGCACCTTCGCAAACATGGCCACAGACCCAGATATGCCACTAAAACACCAGCCAAGACCAAACCCTGCACCAGGAAGTGACTCTGACCTGAACTGTCTCCCTTGTGTGCCACTGAGCTACCTTGTTGTCATGCCACTGCCATTACACCATCCTCCAATGGCCACATGGACTATACCCCAGTGCAACCAATAGCTGAGCATATGTACCTGAGCATGTATTTCACCATGTGCCCAGTCCCTTCACTGTCCCAACATTTATGTATATATTGCCATTGAATAAATACACCTATGCACGCAAATTATATGTCCTTCATCAATATGAGAGATCAATTGTGAATGTGAATGCATTAGCCAGCTACTATCACTTTTGTTGCATGAGGTGATTGAACACACTGTAGTGTCTCAACTATTTCACACTGAACCTAAAATTGAATTCCCTGGCATATGCCACTTCAGACATGATTTAGCATTGTTACTGACGAAAGACACCACAGTACTTATTACACAAGTCAGACTGTAACTATGCAGTGAAGACATCAGCATCATTGAACAGTACATTAGAGTCACTGGAAGTATAGCCGGATTAGTTGGGTCCAGGAGTTGAGATCTTCCCCCTCTTCTTCCTCACTATCACTCTCATCCCCTCTCTGAGGTTGCAGGGATGGTTGGACAGCACCCTCCTCTTCCAGAAGGGGGATAACTTTCCTCACAGCCAAGTTGTGCAGCATGCAGCAGGCCATCACTATCCTACACACCTTGTCAAGCACATCGCACAGGGATCCCCCAGAGAGATGGAGGCAACAAAATTGTGCCTTCAGGAGTCCTATAGTGTGCTCTATCACCCTCCTAGTACAACCATGGGCCTCATTATATTTCCTCTCTGCATCTGTCCTGGGTTTTCTCACAGGTGTCAGGAGTCATTGCAAGTTGGGGTAGCCAGAATTACCTGCAAAAGTGGGCAAAAGAGGACTTGAACAAACTGCCATTATTTGCATACAGCCTGGATGTCAGCTATGTAATGGATCCAGTGTCATACACACTCATCTATGAGCCAAGCTCTGTTCCCCTGTAGTTGTCCCATCATGTGTGGCACACTGCTGTTTCGCAGGACAAATGAATTATGGACTGATCCTGGGAACCTGGCATTGACATGTGATATGTACTGCTCTGCAGTACACACCAATTGTACATTCATGGAGTGATAGTTCTTACGATTCCCATACACCTGTTAATTCACTCTTGGGGGGATGAGAGCTATGTGGGTTCCATCAATGGCACCTATCACATGGGGGATATTAGCGAAGACATTGAATCCAGATTTGATGGCAGTGAGTTCAGCCCTTGGGGAAACTGGATATAAGTTTCCAAGTGTTGAACGAATGCATCCAGGAAATTGCTCAGGATGTGGCTGAACATTTGCTGTGAGAGCCCTGCAGCCATGCCCACTGTCACCTGAAATGAGCCCCTGGCCAAAAAATGGAACACAGATAGCACTTGCACAGTTGTAGGGATGGCATGCTGATTCCGATTGCCCGGCTTCAGAACATGATCCATTAATGCACAGAGGTCATGGATTATAGCTCTATTGAGTCAGTAGGTGACAATGATGTGACTTTCCTCCATAGTGGCCAGATCTACCAGGGGTCTGTAAACAGATGGGGCCCTCCTTTGCCACATGGGTCTGTACCTATGGGGGAGGAATGAACACATTTTGAGTGTCAACATACACTTGCATCACATGATGTCACTGTACTTTTCAAAATGTGTCACATGAGTAATGCAAAAAAAACAGAAAGAATGAGGTCAGGCTAATGTGTCCTGAGGTTTCTCTGTCATAATGGCATCACATTGTATACACACTTCCAACCGTGACTACATGTGTGGATCAAGGAATCATGCAAGTAATCGACGAACGGGAGAGAGAATGGGGCCATGGATGAGGCCCCTGGCAAGGCTATTGAGACATGGTGAACGCAAAATGACAGCCATCCAGGTACCTTAGTGACTTGGGGCCAGATGTAGCAAAGTTTTGCGAGTCGCAAATGGCCCGAATCGCTATTTGCGACTGTGCAAAATCGGAAATGGGATGCAAAAACCCCATTTCCGACTTGCAAAAAGCGAAGCGAGCCGTTAGCGACTCGCAAAATTTGCGACCCCATTTTGCAACCCGCAAATAGCAAGTCGCTATTTGCGAGTCGCAAACCTTATGCAATTGCAACTCGCAAATTGCGACTACTCGCAAAAAGCCCAGTTTGCACTTGCAATTTACCACTAACTCAGAGCAGGTGGTAACCATTACCAAAATATAAAAGGAGACCCAGAAGGCATCTGGGTTACTAAAGATGGCGGAGATATACCTGATAGCAGTGAGGAGGAGAGTCCACACCGCCCAGCAGAGGAGGAGGAGGGGCCACAGACAGGAGAAGATACATAGAACAAGGCAGACTCTTTTTCAGCAAACTGAGGAAGAGATCTATGACAAATACCGCCTTAGCAGCGCAGCCATACTAGAATTAATTGATTTACTTAAACCACAGCTAGAACACCAGACTCTGCGCGGCTGCGCCATCCCTACGCATGTGCAAGTGCTATGCTCACTGCACCTCTTGGCCTCAGGGAGCTATCAGGGGGTCATTGCTGTGGCAGGTGGGGTATCTCAAAGTGCAGTGTCAAGGTTCCTCAGGGCCTTCCTAGATGCCTTACTCACACACATGTCTCACTTCATATACCTACCAAGGAATGAGGCAGAAATAAACAGCACCAAGCTGGACTTTTACCGGATTGCCAACTTTCCCCATGTCATAGGATGTGTAGATGGGACACATATTCAAATATGCCCCCCTGCAAACCTGGAACATCTGTTCCGCAACAGAAAGTGTACCCACTCACTGAATATTCAGGTTGTTTGTGACGCCCATTATGTCATCACTGACATTGTAGCTAAGTTTCCAGGCAGTACCCATGACTCCTACATTTTTAGGCACAGTGGGATACACCAACGCCTGGAACGTGGGGAGGTTGGAGACGGATACCTCCTAGGTAGAGCTGCATACACCTTGCAGACATACAGACAGGTCACTGTGCACACCAACCAGGACTTTCTAACAGTGTGATGTTTGTGCCCAACAGGTGACAGTGCATATGCTCTAAGGCCATGGATTATGACTCCGTTTTTGACACCCAGCAATGAATGTGAGAGGCAATACAACAATGCACATAAGAGGACCAGGAACCTTATCGAATGCACCTTTGGACTCCTGAAAGCAAGATTCAGATGCCTCCACCGCAGTGGAGGTGCCCTCCAGTATACCCCCATTACAGCATTCAAAATTGTGGTCGCATGCGCCATCCTTCACAACATAGCCACCCGACGTGGGATACCTCTCACCCCTGCAGACCCAGATCCTGATGATGAAGAGCAAGAGCAACCACATCGCCATCATGGGGATCGGAGTATAGCTAATCAAGGCAGACTGAGAAGGGAACACATCGCAAGCCAATACTTTAGAAGGTACGTGTCAACTCCAACCATACTCACCTATTGACCAAAAACTCCATTTGTTAAGTGGAACAAAAAAACTATTTAATTTGTGCAGAAATAGAACTATTTACAAATAATAACTGTTCATGGTCATCTAAATGCAAACCATGCGTGGGGCACATTGATGTCATGTGCCACATCAACAGGAACAGGGTAATGTCTATGTCCTTCGGTGGCCCCTGCCAGCCTGGCTGGTCCCTGGTGCTTCTGCTGTGCTCTGCCTGGTACTGGTACTCCAGAGCACCCTAGTGTCAGTGGCAGAGACACTGCTCACTGTAGAGCCCTCCTCGCTGTCCTGGGGTGTTTCCCCTGTGCCCCTGGACAGATGCCGTGCCTCCATTAAGTCTATCACGTGTGTGATACGTCCCAGGCCCCTAGCCACATCTCCAGCAAAATGGCCCATTTCGACCTGGAGGCCAACTGTCCTCCTCGACAGGCCAGTGGTGTTCACAGCCAGTCTGCCGATGGATGTGGCCATCCTATCTAGTCTTTTTAGGAGCTGACGGTCCCTGCGCCGCCCACCCTCGGCCTGGGCCAGTAGTCCTGCCGCCAGATCCCTCATGGACAGGGCTAGGTCCCCAGTGTTTGTGGCAATAATGTCAATTCTGGAGTTCAGATGCTGCATGCTGGCCTTGTTATTTCGGACAAAGCGGTGCAGCACACCACTAATCCTCCCTAATATGTTATTTTGCAGGCGCTGACCACGCAGCAGCTGTGCCTCACTGTTGCTGGGAGGTTGACGGCCGGACGCAGCCCTGATCTCTTGTACCTGCGTCGCCTGCGCAGCGGTGGCTGCTCTGTGTGTTCAACTGTATCACTCCTGCCTGTTGCTGGTGCAGCCTCCTGGAACACAGTTGCAGCAGGTGTGGACATTTCAGGGATGATGTTGGCCATGCAGGTGGGAGTGCTGGCGGCTCCTGAGCTGTCCTCATGTGGCTGGCTGCTGTGGGTTGTGGTGGTGTCTTGTGGGAGACCTGTGGGACATGGGGAACAGACTGTCAGTGTCTACTATCTGTTGCACACTTCCTAATAAACAATTGCCTATGAACTGCCTACTTGACTACATTTCCCATAATGCATCATTCTGGTGTTTGCTACCCTGAAATGGAGCTATCTTGGTTGAGCATGCCCCTGTCTACATGGTGGGTGGGGGTATGGCATTCATAGGGGTACAGGCATGTCACATGGTACTCATCGGTTGATGTGGTGGGCTCTGAGGTGTCCAGGTCTCCAAATCCTGACACTGCCTCCTGCTCCAGGGTCTCCTCCACCCTTTCTTCCAGGGGTGTGGGTGGTGGTACTGAAGATGGTCCCCCTCCTGTGCCTCTCATCTCCCGGAGCCTTTCAGCCACCCTCTCCTTGGTCCGGGAGCGGAGGTCATACCACCATTTCTTTATTTCTTCAACACTCCTGTGGCTCACCCCCAGGGAGTTGATTTTTTCCTGGATCTCCTGCCACAGTTGTCTTTTGGTGGCTTCTGGCACATTGAGGGCTGCCTTCCCAAATAATTTGTCATAGTGCTGACAGCATTCATCCGTCAGCACCTCCAGCTCCTTCTCTGAGAATTTAAGTTTTCTCTTCCTAGGAGTTCCTTCCATTGCAGCTGCTGTTTCTCCTGTGTGCAGTTCAGCAGTTAAAAAGGGTGTGGTCCTCCCTCCTCCCAGGTGTATTTGTAAACTTCCTGGCTGTGATGTCATCATCATGTGCCAGGAAGTGTTTCCAGAGTGTTCTGGAGTGGTTTCTGGAGTGTTCTGCTGCACCTGTAAGCAATTTACATGGTACTCGCAATTTGCGACACCCACTCGCAAATTGCGAGTTCGTTTTTTGCACGGTCGCAATAAGCGACCTCGCAATCAGCGGACTCGCTCTCTGCGTTGCGACTCCGGGTGCGAGTCGCTATTTCAACAATGACATTGTACCTGCATTTCAATTTGTGACTCGCAATTTGCGAGTCGCACCTACTCGCAAATTGCGAGTCGTAAAATTTTTGTTTCGTATATCTGGCCCTTAATTCCGCAGGCGTTAGTCGTCATGGCAGAAGGCGGTGTTTACTGCTGTGCACATGATCATTGGATTACATGGTTGTCAATGGGGAACCTGAGCCAATCATGATCGCCGCCGGTGGTGATGGTGCACACTGCCGTGGTATCTACTGCCATTTTGCCAGACCCTTGACCCCTTTATCACATGATGCGTAGTACTCCACTGCGTGTGCTGCTGTGTCCTGACTCTGGTCCCTGAATTGGCGCGTGTCACAGGGGAACGGGCCCAGCCTCCACCGTGGAGGAGAGGGAAAAGCTGGTGGACAGGGTCTTACCCCTGTATATGAAGTTTTATGGGCGACCAGAGGAGCAGGTGAGTTGCCATCTGTCATCCTTAGATGAGTGTGATTGTGGTGGATGCCTGTATGCATGTGTGTTGGATGTGTGACTGCTCAGCCGTAGGTTGTCTGGCACTTTCTGCCTGTGTTTTGTTCATATGCATGTCAACATAGGCCGTTCAGTATGAAAGGACATGGCATTTGTGTACGGGACACCCACACTGACGTCTGTTTCTTTACTCTGTGTGTCCCATGCAGGTCAGTGCCCATCAAAAGAAAGGCCTGTGGCAAGCCATCACCAAGGAAGTGCGGACTCTGGGGGTCTACAACTCGCAGAGCACCCACTGCAAGAAGCGATGGAAGGACCTGAGGCCAGGAAGACCGGAGAGGCCCAGCTGGGGAAGGCCTCCCAACGAGGAAGGGGTGCCCATCGGACCCTGACCCCCCAATGGCCCGCATTCTGGCGGTGGCATATCCAAATTTGGATGGGCGCTTGAAGGCAGCACAGCAGCCACAAGCAGGCGAGTATCAACACTGTTCTGATACCACTTTGATGGGTGAATTTAGGTGCTGTGGGATGCATGCATTGTAGTGCCAGACACTTAGACAGGTGTGTCCCTGCAGTCCTTCCCCCCTCCACGTCCTTGTGATAGTGTCACAGCTAGTTTTGGCAGGGTCTGTCGGCCTCTGAGGGGGTCCCCTTTTTGTCATCTGGTATTAATTGTGGCCTTATGGACTTATGAGTGCATTTTCTTGGCATGGTCTCTCATGGGTGTACTTCACACAGTGTATCAGAGTCTTTTTTTCATGAGGGTTACGTGGTGTATTCTGGGGTCATGCCTACTAGTCAGGGGCACATTCATAACGTATGTTGTGTCTGCTGAGGGTTCGTGCCTGACCTTGGTGGGAGTGTCTGTGCCCCAAAATGTACATATTTTCAGGATTTGACATACTTCTTTCTTGTTTTGTTTCCCCCCGTGCTCGTATCCCTGTTTAGATTAGCATCATCTGGCGAGGGAGTTGAGGCACCGGCGAGTAGGGATGCAGCAGCCCAGGCTTCCATGGAGGCAGGGTCGACCGACGCCAAGAGTACCAGTGGGTTGTAGGGCGAGGGGAGTACCACGGGGAGGCAACTACCACTAGAGGTAGTGACTCTGATACCTCCTCCGATGGCAGCTCCCCCATTCTTTGTCATCTTCCGCCACCCCCATACCATCACCGCCCTCCCAGTTGCTCCCCACCGAGCTGCCCATGCCCCCTCACCCAGGAGGGTTGGCATCTCCTTTGCCCTAGGCACCTCATCTCCTGCCCCAGTCAGCCCTGCTGCCCTCACAGAGGAAGCTATTGGCCTCCTGAGAACCATCTCTGTAGGGCAGACAACCATTGTAATTGCCATTCAGGGGCTAGCATCCCAGATGCAGCAATGAAATGCATACCTGGAAGGCATTCACAGTGCCATGTCTGGCCTAAAGAGATCTTTTCAGGCTCTGGCCTCCTCTTTGATGGCAGCCAGTGTCCCTGGTTTTTCTGTTCCCCCAACCACCACCTCTACCCCTTCCAGCACCCCACTCCCTTCACCCATCCCAAGCACACTTAGAGACAGCCATGCACACAAATCAACATACAAGAAGCAGACAGACAAACACAAGCACCACGCTTCCCGCCACAGGCAGGCACACAACCAACACACCAAAGCACACACAACAACATCCTCTTCCCCCAGTGTGTCAACCTCCTCCGCCACCCTGTCTGTCACCTCACCATGCACACCCACATGCACTGCACCCCCAGTCACTGCTGCTGCCCCCATTCATGCAGTCACCACATCTGACATCCAGACATGCACCCCAGACACCACACACTGCATTCACCACCACTACATTTACAGACACTTGCAGCACACTCATCAGACCTGCAGATACCCAGACAACATCCATCTACACTGGCAGCCTGTCTTCTCCGACTGTGTCCACCCCCTTCCTCCCAAAACACTCAAACGTTCGCACACATCCACACCACACACATCCACCACACATAAGCATACTATACAGGCACACGCATCCACATCCGTCACACCTACACCTGGTACGAGCACTTCCTCAACCTCCACTCTCAGACCTGCCTCACAATCCCCTCCAACTGCACCTAAGAAGCTTTTTCTATCCCACGTTGACCTGTTTGAACCCACTGGCCCACCCAGTCTTGTCTCTAGATGTTCCCATGTCCTTGCCCAGTCGACTCCTTCCTCGTCTAAGTCCGCCCCAGTCCTCACTTCCCATTCCCATGCCCCATGGAGGAAGGAGCCCCGTGTTGCCCCAGGTCCCTCTTCCACCCCCAGTCCAGACCCACTCCCCCTCCTTCCAAGGGCAAGCCCAAACCCCCTCCACCTCCCAAACCTAAGCCCAAGACCCCCCCTTCCAGACCTAAGTCCCCACCCCGCCTCCCCTTTCCCCTGTTCCCTTTGCACACATGGGAGTAAAGTTTAAGCTATATTTGTCCTTCAGGGACTTTACGATGGACTGACCAATGGCCTTATTTGACATTACTTTTGATAATTTAAATACATTTTAAGTGCCCAGCAGTGCTGTTGGCACAATATAGTGACGTTGTTCAGCGTTTTCACTGTGGGGGTGTGGTGTGCACAGGTGAATACATTCTTGTGGGTATTTGTTGGCTTGTGTCTGGTAAGTACATTTTCTTATGGTATGTATGGCTTGCGATGGTGGGAGGGGCTGGGAGTGCATTGCTTATGTAACTGCACCCTTTCTTCCCATGTGTACAAGGCTGCAGTACTTACCGTCATCATCTTCGTCATTGGTCATGGTCCTGGAGGAATATGGGAAGGAGAAGCACTGGCATTATTTCTAACTCTTGCTCCATGTCTGCGACTGCGTGTTCTGTGTACCTCCGGTGAGTGTTTCCTTTTATATTGTTTGTTTCCGCCACGCTTTGCCTGGTGGCGGTCTGGTGTTTTGTTATTTGGTGGGCAGGCAGGGCCTCCTGCCAGCCTGAGGACAGCCTTCTCCGTCGTCGTCAGGACTACAAAAATGACGTTGTGTGGATGGACCGCTACTTTTTTCTCATGGGCTTCATTATTTGGGGGTCCAGACTGCCAGACTGTACTGCCGGCGGTGCAGTGTTTACCGCCATGTTCATAATGACCACCTATGATTCTAAAGAGTTGTTTGTCTTAAAAAATAAGGACAATTTAGGAAGTAACAAAAAGAAACAGTTATGTTTGATTACCATTGGAGGTGTGACAGTACAAATGTACGTGGATTCTGGGTCTCGATACACCATTGTGGAAGAGGAGATATGGAAGGCCAGGTTTGCTAAGCAACCAAGGGACAAACTGTTGGAATTAGATATTCATGCATATTGTTGGTTACAGACCTTTGGTATTGAGATTCAAAAATAGAGAGTCATGTGGAAAGTTGTATGTTGCTAAAAAGGATCCCGCTGGACTGGGGTGGAGAGATCAGGGATATTTAGATATAATTTTGAATCCTAATAACCCTGAACCTGTCATGATTATGGATGAAGGTGAGATAATGAGTGCTAAAATGTTTAGAAGATTTTCTAGGGTGTTCAGTGGTGAAATTGGAAAATGAAATAATTTTGAATATCATATAGTTTTAAAGACTACCGCTTGCCCCAAGATACATAAGGTGAGAAACATCCCAATGACCTCAGGGATGAGGTGGAAAAAGAATTGGAGAAGCTGGTTTATGCAGCTATTGTTGAACCTATTGAATCCTCAGAGTAGATTTCTCTGGTAGTAGTAGCCAGACGGAGTATTGGAAAGATGAGATTATACATTGACCTTTGACATTTGAATAGTAATATAATGGTGGATAAAGTCCCACTTCCAAAAAGTTTGGAGATGTTGGCCTTAGTAAAAAATGCAATGTGGTTTTCCACCATTTATCTCGGCAGCATACCAACAGATGTCACTTAGTGAAGAGAGCAAGTCATATACAGCCTTTATCAATATAAAAAAATGCCTTTCGGTTTAGCATTAGGCTGCTGCCATTTTTCAAAGACTTATGCACCAGTTATTCAGGAAAAACAAGAATGTAAGGTGTTTCCAGAGTGATATTTTAATTTTTGGCAAAGACATGAAGGAGCATGATAAGATTGTGGTTGAGGTTCTGGGCATTATGGAAGAGATGGGTTTGACTGTTGAACATTCTAAATGCACATTTGCTGTGAGATCTGTAACATATTTTGGGCATGTCCTGTGTGGGGATGGAGTTACTGCCAAACCATCATTACTAGAAGCTATCCAAAATGCTCCACACCCTGGAAACAAGGAGGAAGCAAGGTCATTCCTTGATTTAGTCGAATTTTACTCTAAATTTGTGAAGTGTTTTTCCAATAGAGTATTTAATTTAAGACAACTATTGAAGAATAAAGTGGAATTTCTTTTTTTTGTGTTGTAATTTTTTATTTCCATATTCTAGAACGATATACCGAGAGCACATAACAAACCTTGAAGATTCTTGTACAACATACATCTTAAAGTCTGGTACTACCATGCAAACAAAAGTCAAGCAGGTTAGGGAAGAGAGACATTCGGATTTAGGATAACGTCCAGAAGATCCTTGATACTTCATGTCTATACCTGAGACATACAACTATTACTGAAATAGAGTAAATAGAATAACCATAGCGCAAAAGCACAATAATACAGTAGTACCTTACCCTAATAAAATGATGCAGAAATACAATTAACACAATAATGTAATAATAATACAGTACCACTATGCTACAATAGTACTCCTCCTCTGTCCCACTTCAGGCCCCAATATTGAACATGGTTAAAGATATTCCTAACAAAACTAACAAACCTGCCATCCCTAGCCACCCCTTCCCTAAGTATACCAGAGTTCTAGTACCCAACGGCTGAATTGAAAATAGGGGGATGAGGAACATTAGACTGTCACTTGAGAATGGTGAATTATGGATAAAAGACTATGCTGTAGGGTCTCCAGACAAGAAACACAAGCAGTAGAAGGGGGGGGGGGGTGAGGGATGACAGTAAGGGTAGTACTTCTCTAAGGGTGTCCCCCACTGATCGCCAGAAAGGCTGAATAACCAGGCAGTCATGTAAAATATGTGGCAAGTCACAGCAGGTGTGAGGGCATCTCCAACAGGAGTCGTGAGACTATAACCCTGCGGTACGCAGTTTCTGGGGAGACCAGTACCAGTCATGTAACGTTTTAAAAAGGCTGAATTTCAAGCAGGCCTCCCGTGCTCCGCGGTCCATGGCCTCGATTAAGTCTGCCCATTCCTCTATTTCGTATTGACCTGCAGGCGTGCCTGCCATTTATTCTTGAGGGAAATGAGAAGGGGGAGTGAGAAGAGGTGTCGGTTCAGCCATGCCTGCAGTCCCGATACAGCCCCCTTCGGACGACCTCAGATTTCCAGATATTGAAGTATCGGGGAATGCGGAAGTCGCCAGGGGGGGTTCCCCAGGCATCCCACCAAACAATGCCTAAGCTGTATAAAGCGCCAAAAGTGATGTTCGGGGAGATTGAATTCCTCCTTGAGTTCCGAGTACAACTTTAATCTGTCCCCCGTTAGGAGCTGATCCACCCTCGTGAGACCTCTCGAAAACCACTCCTTTAAAAAAATTGTCTTTCCCCCAATCCGAAAACCTTTATTGCCCTATATTGGTGCCCTGTCTTGTATTTGGGGGTCCACTTTAATTAAGCGGTGTGCCTGTTGTCATGCTTTTCGCATGGCACAGATCATGGGATTGGTGGTTCGATGGTGTGTCGGACTTGCAGTATAGAGCACCTGGAGTCCTGATGTGGAATGCGAAAGTGTCCATTCTACTTCCACCCAAAGCAGCGGATCCTGTACTCCCGGGAGTAAGAAGACCATCTGCGAGAGATGTAAAGCTAAGGCGTAGTGTTCCACTCAGGGGAGACTCAAAACCCCAAACTCACATCTGGTGAGCAAAGCGGCTCTAGGTAACCGTGGATGCATGGACCCCCAGACGAAAGCCCGGATACGACGATCTATCTCTTGGAAGAGAGACAAGGGTATTCGTAAAGGTAGCATGCCCAGGACATATAGAAATCGAGGTAAGGTCACCATTCGTACTGCCTGCACTCTGCCCCACATCGAAAGGCCCAGATGGGACCATTTATCAAAATCCGGTTTACATACTGCTAAGCAATGGGTCCAAGTTGTCTGCCACCATTTTATCCAAACCTCTGTTAATGTAAATGCCCAAATAATGAAGACGTGACTGTTTCCATTTGACTGAGAAATCCTTGAACTGAAGCACTTACTGTTACTGGGGATAGTGGTAGCGCCTCACTCTTATCTCAGTTGATTCGATAGCCCGAAAGATGTTCAAATTCTGATAGGATAGCTCTGAGGGCTGGAAGGGAGTTGGACAAGTCAGTGAGAGTGAATAAAATATCATCCGCATATAAGTAAATGGTGAAACTGCCGCCTGGGACCGAAATTCCGGATATAAGATTGGAACTTGCGAATTGTTGCCGCTAAGGGTTCTACGGCTAGGAGGAATAATAACGGGGATGTGGGCAGCCTTGACACGTCCCTGTGTTGACCAAGAAAGCATCCGAGAAAAACCCACCGCTATTTACCTGGGCGGTTGGGGAGTCATACAACAAACGCTTTAGTATACCGAAGAGGTACCACCACTTTATTCAGTCAAACGCCTTCTTGGCATCCAGCGAGAGGGCAAGGGCTTCCTCTTGTGAATCCCGAGCTGACCAGGTGGCATGGAGTAGCATGCGGAGGTGATTTCTCGATGAACGGCCCGGTACAAAGCCAACTTGAGTATGATGAACCAGGGAGGGCATGACCTTCTTGAGACGGGATGCCAAGATCCCTGCCAGGATCTTGATAGCTCCATTGAGGAGAGATATGGTATGATAGCTACCACATAGAAGAGGGTCCTTACCCAGCTTGGATAGAACTACTATGGAGGCTTTGTTGGAGAGAGGGTGTAAAGAACCCGTCTGATCAGCCCCCCGAAATGCCTCGTATAAGGCATCCACGGTATCTGCTCCCGTCCATTTATAGAATTCTGACTTGAACCCATCCTCCCCGGGCACCTTGTGATATGGAAGGTTAGCTATAGCCTACTGTATCTCCTCCTTGCTGATGTCACCCTCCAGGAGCGCTCTACCCTCATCCGAAAGGCATGGTATATTTGCCCTCTCGAGGAAGGCGTCCAAGCGACCAGTGTCTTCAGTTATTTCTGGGGTATATAGTGTTTGGTAAAAACAACCAAACTCCTCCGCAATTGCCTGTGGGTGGGTAATGAACGAGCCATTGGGTCTGCATACGGCTGGTGTGGCCAGTGCCGCCTCCCTTTGACGGAGTTGAGCGGCTAACAGGCGACCCGCCTTCTCCCCGTGCTCATAGTTGCAACCTCTCAGCCACTGTAAGGCATATTCCACCTGTGATGTATAAAGGGAGTTGAGCTCCATTTTGGCTAGTTCCAGGCGGCGGATGGGTGGAGTGGGTGTTTGGGTGTACTCCTGGGTGGTCTGGGTGACATACTCTTCCAATGTGCTCTGTTGATCCCTCCTTTAGGCATTGGAGATGGCCGCATCTCTCATAGCTGTCCTCTAATCGTTGCCTTCGCCGCCGCCCATAAAGTGAAATTTCAGTGGGCTTAGGAATACAGAAAAGAATTTGGAGACATCAAAAAAGCTATTATTGAGGCCCCAGTAATAAAAAGTTTTGACCCAGATTTGGAGAATGTTGTTACTGTGGATGCTTGCAATAAAGGATTAGGGGGTTGTGGGGTGTTCTCTTACAAATAAATTCAGAGGGCATAGAGACCATAATTGTGTATTCTTCTTGTGCATTAGCCCCTGTTAAAGAACAATTGTCTGTAATTGAGAAAGAGACACTTGCATGTGTTTGGGCTTTGGAGCCTTCTAGATCATTTGTGTGGGGGAAACAATGCAAGGTATGCAATGATCACAAACTTTTTAATTACTGACTACTGTAGGTTTATTCAATGTTTCTGTTAGAATAACAAGAATGTCGATGAGGTTATAGGATTTCATATACACCACTAAATATGTGCCAGGCAAAAATAATGTCATTGCAGATCTCTTATCACACACACCTACTGATAAACAGGAGTGTCCAGAGAATGACTGGGGTGGTTTTCAAATTGTGTTGATTTATGATCAAGGCATGACCGAACTGAAGGAAGAGGATTAGAAAATTAAATATACATTGGATGAAAATGTATGTATGCCATGATTGAAAGGTTCAACAGAGTGTTGAAAAATGCTATACGATTGGCAGGGAAGAATGGAGGAAATTGGGAAGTTCAGATTTTTAAGACATTGTGGATGTATAGAACAACACCTCATAAAGCCTTAGAGGTATCATCATTTGAAGTTATGAGAGCAAGGGGAGCAAGGACTAAACACAATCCTGGATGGATGTTACAAGCATCTGATACGATTGTTCCAGTGGAAGAGGTGAGGAAAATAATTCATAACAAACACAAGAAGTCAAAGGAAGTGTTTGATCTCAAGAGGAAATCAGAGAATGTAGAAATGAAGGAAGGAATGTGGGTAAAGGTAAAATAACCTAAGAAGGTAAGAAAAGGAGAAAGTAAATTCACTGAACCATTGAAGGTGGTTAAGGTTTTACAGAATGCTGTTCAATGGAGTGATGGTAAGGTGTGGAATGTCAGAAGGACTGCTGTTTTAAAAGGAGACAACAGTTTATTTCATTGAAAGGACTGGAGAGCCAGTGTGGAGTTCCACTTTGATGATGAGGGTTAAGACCACGTGGAGCATGAAAGTACAGACACGATTCGTGGAGAAATTGACATTCGATGTGGAAAAAAAGAACAAAAATTACAGCTGTGAATGAATGGGTTTTACGAAGGGAAGGAGATGGTGAAGAGGTTGTTGACAATGGAGTTTTGGAGAATGGTCAAATGGAAAAAGAAAGGGATGAAGTTGAAGAAGGAGGTTCTGGATGTGTGATGGAGAATGGCTGTAAAGAAAAAGACGGTTGTAACAGAAGAACTCGCATAAGACCAAAATGGATGTCGGATTTTGTGTGTGAAGACATTCAGGATGGTAGATGAGAGTATACTTTTTCTTTGTATTATTTTACCTTATTGTTTCATTAAGCTAGTGCCATTTTTAAATAGTTTTGTTTTTCATTAATGGGGGAAGATGTGTTGTGTTTTGCCTAATTAGTATCATATTATGTTCACTATGATATGTATATGAAGCCATGTTATTATCTTTTGTATGGCTGGTAGATGATGTTCTCTTGAGTGTGCTTCTCTGGGAATTCTAATTCCTTTGTGGACTGGAACTTTCACGGGGTCACCTGGAAGATGGGGCAAGGAAGGTTGTGCTTTGTGTCTGCTCCCCACTTTCCTGGTGTTTCAATATGGAATAAAGCATCCTAAGTAAAGTACGCTGTGGAATTGTTCCTTACACATATCTTTGTAGATATGTGAGTGTCCTGCTCTCTCACACAATACAGCAAAGCAACTTTGGGTGCTGCTCTTCTTCATGTGAGGGTTTTATTAATCCTGGCACATTTTGCAGCAGCCTTATGCTTTGCATTATACAATTTTTTTAAAAAAGAGTTGCATATTCTCATTGATTTCAGTCGCAGCCTAGGACCTCTTAGCTCTATAATTGCACGTCACTATTCCCCAGTTTACCAACCTGGATTCGGTGCTTTGACTGGTTGCACATACAGACAGAGGAGTGAGCACATTAACCAAATGAGCTTTAAAAGAATACAGTTTGCACTGTCTACTTTACCTTCCTTTCATTTTTCATTTAAGGTGCATGAGGTATAATTTATGTATTTGCCTGAAGGAGAAATGTCAAATAAATAGTTGCAGAATATTGTGTTCTTTTTAGATATGTCTCTGCCCCCGTCCCCATAACACTGAATATCACCGTTCTCATACTTTCTATGAGAATGTGAGTGAGGCCCCTTCTCTGGCGCAGCCCAGCACGTACAAGTTAACGAACAGAGGCCCATGTTTATACTTTTTTACGCAAACCAGCGCCGGCGCTGGTTTGCGTAATTTTTTTTACCGCCGGCTAACGCCATTCCCACCACCATGCGAGCGCCTTATTTAAGAAATGACGTTAGCCAGCGCTGCGGACTGGTCAGAGTAAAAAAAAAAGACTCAAACCAAGCAGCGCCGGCGTAGGGGGAATGGGGGTTGTGCGTCAAAAAATGGTGCAAGTGAGGTTTGAGGCAAAAATCATGCCTCAAACTGGACTTGCGCCATTTTTTGACGCACAACCCCCATTGAAATGACTCCTGTCAGGAGTCATGCCCCCTTGCCCAAGGGCCATGCCCAGGGGACTTCTGTCCCCTGTGCATGGCCATTGGGTACAGTGGCATGTAGGGGGGCCCAAATTAGGCCCCCCTATGCCACTTTAAAAAAAGTAAAAAGAATACTTGCCTTAACTTACCTGTACTCATCCATGGGTGTCCTCCAGGGGTGGATGAGGGTGGCAGGAGGTGTCCCTGGGGGCAGGGAAGGGCACCTCTGGACTCCTTCCATGGTCAGAGGCCATGGAAGTGAGCCCACAGGTCCCTTAACGCCTGCCCTCACCCAGGCGTTAAGAAACGGCACACATCAGGCTGTGCGCCGTTTTTTTAAGGCCCTCCTCCTTTTGTGTGTCAAAATGACGCAGGAGTATAAATAAGGCGCACAGACCTTAAAGTCAATTGTTGGGCGGAAACACCTACCTTGCATGTCATTAACGCAAGGCAGTTTCCCGCATCCAAAAAATGACACACACTGAGGAATTTTGGCGTTCGCGGGCTCGGGCGTCAAAGTTTAAATATGGTGCATGGTTTGCGCCGAATGTTTGTCAAAATGTTTTATGCACATTCAGCGCAAACAGAGTATAAATATGCCCCAGAGTGCATTCTGGACGCTGCAGGAGCCCAGACTAAGGCACACAATGGGGGGCTTAAGACCTTTCAGCCAAGTTGACTACGTGCCCCGGGCAGTCATGACATCAGCCCACCCAATCGTAATGCTAACTAAGCCATCACAGTTTTGCCACCAACTAAGGATTTAAAAATGATGGAATACAACTGCCAACCTGGCCTCTGTTTGGTGACATCAGCACATGAGCAGGACAGGAGGTCACATGTCCAGCTAGCCCATCTTAATTGTTCAATGAAAGGTTGCCATCATGAATGTTTAAAATGTAAACAAAAGCTGACACAGTCTCCATGAATGTTTAAAATGTAAACAAAATCTGACACAGTCTCCTAAGTGTGATACAAGATCAAAAGCAGAATGTAGGTCACATGACTAACCAAAGTCCGGAAGCACAGATATTTATTTCACATGTTTAAGCCATATCCTTTATTTTATGGGCCATACCTCTTGGAAACGATTCCTAGTTATGCATCTTTGACCATGCACCTATCAGAGCCTCCCCCACCTTTTTAATCCCACTTGAAGCACTGATGAAGGCCTAGGTCAGGGTTCTGCAAAGTCGGTCCTGGAAAGCCGGGTCCATGCCAGATTTTTTGCATATCCACATTTAGAAAAATGTAGATTTCTGAAACATCTTTTTTCTTAATGTAGATATGCTAAAAATCTGGCATGGACCCTGCTCTCCTGGACCGACTTTGCAGAACCCTGGCCTAGGTGGAGTCAGCTCTAGTTTTATAACTAGTGGGTACAAAAGGACAGCCACACGAGTGCTGTGGCAGTGACACCCAGATTTGCCATGGTTGTGAAGAGTTTCTTGCGATCAACTGCATATGAAAAGCAACTGGAAGCCTGGAAAAGATGTTGATGAAGAAAGCATGTTTATGGTTTGGCAGGAAATACGATCAATTTCAGAGCAATGGGTTCATCAGCAACCATTTTCTCAATCTTCCTCTTTCACAAACAGGTCTCTCTTTTAAGCTTCTGCACCTCAACCACTTTAGACAGCACTCTAACTCTTTCACACTCTTGCTATATGTTCTCCACTCTCCTTCTCCATACTTACTTTTATCTGTTCCTCCCTCTGATTTCACACTCAGTGTCCCTTGCTTGCTTTTTTATTGCTTCTCATTACTAATGCATCCTTTTGCTTTCTCTTTCACACAATCCCAGGGCTGTTTTCAACACAACCCTTCTTTTCTCTTGCCATTCCTTCGCCTGTTAAAGCTCTTTGCATTTTATTTATTTTTAAGTGTAGACAACCAGTAAAGACACTGCACAAAATTATGACTGCTATATTTTTCAGTTAATGTGAAGGGAATGGTGCTCTATGGATATGTGTCGAAAGTAGGCCTCGGTGAAACTGAAATTATGCAGGACAAATTTGTGTGAATTGCAGGAATTTTGTGTTACACTTGTTACACAAAATTCCCAAAATTACGCCACATTGCATAATAACGCTGCAGTTCAAGGCACAATTATAGTGCTGGAGCAAAGGAGCAATGCCAATAACCAGAATGTGAGCAGCTGTTTGTCGCAATATTTGTGCTATTTATTGTGCAAAATGAATCTTCACATTAAAAATGTACACAAGTATGCATTTTGTGCTAAATGATGGATTCGCATTTGGTGTAGTGCTATGTAATTTTACATATTTTTTTCCAAATTTTACATAATTATGCAAAAGTAAAGTACATCAATTTCACGCATACTTTGTCTGAAGCAGAATCGACTAAGCAACATTCACCCTTCCCAAAATGTGTATGTTCCGTACTTTTTCTGTCTAGTGAGTGAGGAAAGGCCAGAGATAAGAATTCTACCATACTGAAGAGGGCACAAAACCTCGAGAGATGCTTAGAAGCTCTTAGATATTGACATTCAAGTTCAACTTCATCCTTTCACACTTTCTCATCCTTCTACACAATAACTTGCTCACCATTTCTTAGCTGTTTATTCACTAATTCTTGTGTTCACCCAATCTTTCATTCACTTCATATTTCTCACCCCATGTCCCTTTCTCTCCCTCTCCCTAACTCATTGCATCTCTTTCCTCTCTTCTGTGCATCATCCTGCTCTCTATACTCACCCCTTTAAATCTCCCACATTCTCTCAACTGTGTCTAACTTATCCCACTCAGGGGCCTCTCTTTCAATCTCTTCTCTCTCGGTCCCTCTTTTCGTTCCCTTCATACTCCCCCACCTCCTTTAGCTTCCACTGTCTTCCTCCCCTCACCTTTATTTCCCTCCAATGCAATGTGATGAAGCATGCAACAAAACCGTATATGCAATGTGTTTTAGCAAAGAAAAATAAAATGTGTAGAGAAATGTGCCTACGAAGTAGGTCACCATTGGTTTAAACAAGCTTAATTAATCATGAAAAGCCAACAAATGTACTAATATATCATATTTGAAGTTATACTTTATGATTTTGTCATTGAAACTGTTACATGCTTAGCTTACATTTAGCAGAGGCTTTGGCCTAGTTGCCTGGTCTCAATTTTAACTGCGTAGTTCATTTGTATTAATAAAGACGTGTTTGAATCTTTAAAAGCTGTATTTTTCCAGTAGAATGACTAATACACTTATCTCAAAAGTTGCGTGCTAGGCAACTTTCATCCCCTTTGAAGCTCAAGGTCAGTTTCTGCAGGTGCAGACAATGAAGACACTGATGCAGAATTAATTGGCAACTTTGGTGCTAGTTATGTTCCAAAACTCCAAGGACACCTTACACGTAGATGAGTATTAAGAGAAAAGACACTATTCATTGGTCAAAGAGAAATCACCCCATGGACCCTCCAATGGAAGAACCTGAAGAATTTTGAACTTTTCTTACTTAATCCCACTGGATGAAGAGAAGACACGCCATTTTGAAGCCATTTTCGAAGACACACAAATTCTGACACCATTTTGATGCCATTGCCACTTTTACTTTGATGACACTTTGATGCTTTTTCTCTATCCCAGAGAGAGAGACTCTAAAGAATTCTCACCCTAGAGACTTTAACTTTAACTTTACCCTGTCTTGCCCATACGATAACTTTTGCCCCTGTATTCCTTGCTGCTGCAAGGAAAACTTGACTTTAACTTTGCCCCTCCTTTGGAGAAGCCCCATGCTGATCGAACCAGTACCTGAAGGATGAAGACTTATCTTGAATGCTGATTGTATTTGGTAATTATGAAAGGATAAATGTATTATTCATTGTATTTTCCTTCTTAGGCACCAACTGCTTATTTTGACAGAGCCCAAGCTAGAAGTTTTCTAAATTTATGTTGACTAAATTCGTTTTGCATGAAGCCCCACATGCCAATGCTAATCAGAGGTTAGTTGAGGTATTAATTTAATGCACCGTGCTGAATTGAAATCTTGTTATGCTGATCAATGTATGCAATTAGTCAATCTCAGTTGCTTTTATTAGTGATTTGCACTGCTATATCTGAGTGCATTATAATCCAAGTTTTGCGTAGGTTGCGTTTCTTCCGCCGTTATGGACAGCCAGTAATGTTCGTATATGTATATCATTTGATTTTGAGACTTACTTACATCGTATTAGCTTTGTTAATATAGGGAAATAAACTCATTAACTTTTAATAAACAGGTGTGGTTATTCATGACTGAAAGGTCATGGTGTGTCAAATTACTGTTTTCTATTGATCTAATTTGTTGTTTGATTACTATTTGAGTATCGGTTATTGGTTATAAATGATTATTGATTACTGATTTGAGGGATCTGACGATTTCTTTGGATGAGGAGAACTCAACCTGGTCAAAAGGTTCACCGACCTCCGGCGTGTCCAAGTATAAGTAATCTACAAGGACTGGACGCGCTATCAGTAGATGGTAGCAGAGCTTGATGGTTTGGCCCTTTGGGACCCTATCCGAAAAATAGACGGATCCATGTTAGAATTTTTTTAATAAAACAAGTTGGAGAGATGATGATGCCCTAAATCCCCAATGACTTTCCTGGAATCTCGGAGCTTGCAAATGGAGGAAATGGAGGTGTGAGGATGTTTTTGGCGCTTCTAGTGACAGTATGAATGAGGTTAGGGTTTCGCGCTTGCAAAGCTTATGCCGCAGACAAATGTGCAGTTTTGAGGATTTTTAGGGGGTTACGAACTCCAATAAAAATTTTAGAGGAGTGGTACTCCAAAGTGTGAAAGTAGGGAAGTCGTCGAACTTCATATGTATGTAGCGCTTTGTGCAGAAAAATTGTCCACGTGGTTGTTGATGTTGAAACGGGCCCTGCGAGGTCAAGAGACTCCGGAGTATGTTGAAAAGTGTATGAGACACTTGATTGATGTTGTAATTTGTTCGGTTTAATAGGTTGATCTCGCGTGGTCAACGAGTCAGTACGAATATTGAGGAATAAAAGAAAATTTTCGACTTTGAGATTTGACGAATTCTAAGGTGCACTAGAATAGTTCATTGATCAGTTGAGAGTAAAGTTTGCAGGTCAAACCGAGAAAGATGGAATAACTGCCGAGGCTAGTGAAAAATCCCTGAGGTTTCTGAAGCGATTGTATTACCTTTTTCCTGTAGTAAACCGACAGATCTATTTTCTTCTTTTTAATTAGTGCTCGCGATATATTGCAGAAAATAGTTTTGAGTGAAGCTGAATGAAGGAGGACAAGCCGCAAGACTTTGTCAGTCGCAGTGTGTGAGTGTGACGTCACTGGAGCCGTGCTGAGATAGGTTGGTTGGTGAGAACGGTCGCGCACGGATTGGACGCAGTCTGTGAAGCGCAATTGGTGGGGAAAGGCAAGCGAAGATTATTCTGGGAATTAAAGTCACTTATTGATTACATTTTTGAGAAAATAAAAGACGGAAAGATGACATTTTTCAAAGCATTTAAGAGTGCCTTGAGGGGAGATGTATATATTAAAGCAAATGTAGGAGAAGAAACACCGCCTGAGGGTACACCAGCTTACATCGTAATTGAAGAAAAAGGTGTCGCACCATGTCTTTGGTTAAAACAATGGTGTAAATTAACAGAAAAGCATGGAAGTGTAGCGTTTCCTATCCATGGGACGTTTAATTTGAGAGTTTTGGAGAATTTAAGATTTGCGCTATATGACATGAAAATACCTCCAAGACCAGCACAATTTGAAGCATTAGCAATTGGGGAACAAATAGCTAGAAAGCAACTACAAAAGAAATTTGAGACAAGAGTGAGAAGAGTAGAAAAGACACTAGCGGATGCTAGATGGGATAGTGCTCAAAAGGTTTGGAGATCAGATATATTGCAGGGAATTAAATTGTTTCCAGCAATTACTGAAGAAGTAGAGACGGAAGGAAAGAAAGCTACCCATAAAACAAACAGGAGTCAGTTCAAAGATAGAGAGAACAAGAGAACCTCGAAAAGGTCAGATGAATCAGATGATGAGGAATTCATTCTGCAATTATTAAATGACCGTCCACCACCATATGTGGAAAACGAAATTGGCTGAAGCACTAGTACTGCCCCTCCAGAACCAATACAGGGTATTGTAACACCGAAATTGAGAAAAATACAGATGCAGAGTAGTCCTAATATGCCTTTTACACAGGAAATACCACTAGTTCAGAGAATATATCCTGACGTGACTAAACTGTAACCTGTTAATAATTATCAGCCACAGGTTCAAAGACGCTATTATGATGAGCATAATTTGGAAATAAATTCTAATTTAGTGATGCCTCAAAGGCAGACACAAGAAATGCCAAGGTACATTCAAACAGCAGAAACACAATTAGACATGCCAGCAATGATGAACCATAATATGGGAATTAACATGCCACAGAATTTGGGTAACAGACAGAATCCGGATGCAATATCTTTGCCTATCACTGTAGGTCCGCTAGTACCATTATATATACAAGCAAAACCAAGTGTATGCGATCAAGGTGTAATGACACAGAATGAGACAGGAAGAGGATATGTAGAAAATACCAAAGAAATGACTCCCGTAGGAACACTCTCAAACAGATCTGGGTCTTTGTTGGAATTTAGTCCGATTCCAATTTGTGTTCCGTCAACTGTGGTAAGGTCAAATCCACCACGGTTAATACCGCAAATTTCAAAAACAGAAACATTACAGAAACCATCAGTAGCAGTGGATGTAGATGCTACATTAATGGGACTAAATGCACAATAGTTAACACAATGGTTGAACAGTCTGAATACCCCACAGAGTACACCCAAGGGAAAAGGAGAAGAATATTTGAACCAAATAAGATTGGGCATGGAAGAAGGTGAACTCGTAAATGGAACAATGGGTCTGAACAGGTTAGAATCATACACAGAAGAAGAGCTGAGATACATTTGCCCTAGAATTACAAGAGAAGTGAGCAGCGTACATAAGAGGTTACAAGAAATTGCAGACAGATATAAAATAGACATAAATAAAACCAAGCACTTGAGCAGAAGTTACAGGCTAGACTTTTAAACAAAAGACTTTGAACAAATGAGATCTGTAGGAATGAAAATACATCTTAAAGAAATACTGCAAAGCGCGCAGGTTTGGAGATGCTTAGACAAGTGGGAAAGCAGATGGGTTAAAAAGGATAAGAAGAAAGAAAGTACCCCAGATCAAAATGTTAAAACACAACAGAATGATGACCTTATAACCATGTTACCAATGAGAGAAACAGCAGGAGGAAAATGTATTCACGTACCATGGCAGAGGTGTGATATTCAATCTTTTACGGATGATTACCCCAGGTTAAGAGAGAAACCTATTGAATCGTATCAACAAACAGATAGATTCGTGAAACTCGCAAAGTGTCTTTGGGAAGACTTGAATACTTTATTTGACATTGTAGATCCAGCAGATTTGTGGGAGGAATGTAAAAGAGCTATAGATTGGCTGACAAAAGAAACGGAAAGAGATAAGGACACAGGTGCACCATCGCCTAAGGTAATGAAAATATACCATAAGGTGATTGAGTATTTGAAAGCAAAGGTTGCGTCGAAAAATGTAGATTGGCAGAAAATTGACAGAACAGCACAGGAAGTTAAAGAGTCGATACATGCATACTATGAGAGATTGTTGAAAGCATTTAAAAATTATAGTAGCACGGAAACGATTGAAGCAAAAGACATGCTCCATTTTGTATTCAGATTTGTGGAAGGATTGAGACTCGAAATTAGCCAGATGATTAAAATGCATTTGATTTGTTGGCAGTCAAAATTGATTGATGAAGTGTTGAACTATGCAAAATACTGCAGTGATGAGATTGAGACAAAGCAGAAAAAGTTGAAGGAAAAAGTGATAGTGATGCAGATTAGAGCAGCTCAGACAGGTTTGCAAGGTTTTCAACAACAATTGCCACAGCAGCAACAGCAGGGAAATGCTATGCTTCAGCCATAGATGAGAGGCAGAGGCCAAGGAGGTTTTGTAAATAATGGTCCTGATTTAAATACTGTTGTGATTCCAAATGGTATACAGGCAATGAAGAAAGTGATGCCATGTCACACGTGCGGAATCGTCGGACATTGGAAACGGCAGTGCCCAATGTTGGTGCAGGAAGGCGTAGGTCAGCAGAACAATGATGTCAATACATTTCAGAATGTGAGAGGACCAAAATTGAGAGGTCCAAACCCAAATTTCCAAAATAATGTAAATCAGATGCAGGGTCTACAACCCATGCAACAACAGCAGGTGCAAATGCCCTGTGTACAAATGGTACAATCACAGCCGATGCGACAGCAGTTTCCTATGGTACCTAATCAGCAAATGCAAGTACCCTTAGCACCAATGAATCAGCAACAGGTAATGCTTCCTCAACCGGTCACAGGTCAAGGAATGAATCAAAGTAACACAGTACACCAATTCCCGTTACACAGTGAGAATGGAATAAACAATGAATGGGAGAGTGAAAGTTCAGATGAGGAGGGAAATTGTATGCTTGCAGCATCTTTGGAAGTTGATCAAAAGGGAACCTATGTGGAACGAAGAGTTATGGGTCACAGAGTTTCATTTTTGGTTGACACAGGAGCTACACGCTCGACAGTTAGAAGTATCGAAGTACCAAATTTGCCACTTTCAGGGAGAACAGTTCAAGTAGTGGGAGTAGCAAATCAGTACCTGACAAACCCAATTACAGATCCAGTACAAGTCGAAATTGGTAACTTTCAAGGGTTACATACATTTGTGGTATGTGACTCAAGCCCAATATCCTTATTAGGAAGAGATCTATTATGCAAACTAGGATGCTCGATTATGTGCTCACATAATGGAATTAAAATTCAGACAAATAGTAATGAGGAAGAAGAGGACAGTTTAGAAGAAGAAGAAGAAATGGATACTGTTGATGAAGAGTATCCCCTGATTACTCTTTATCCTATGCTCACTGAAGCAGATATTCCAGCTGATTTACAAGAAACTGTTGGAAAAGAAGTGTGGGATATGACAGGGAAAGAAGTAGGATTGATAAAAGGAGCAGAAGCAGTGAAAGTGACTGTAAAACCTAATGTAAACTTTCCTCAGACTCCACAATACCATATGCCACAAGATACCCTTATGAAAGTCGCCCAACTCATTGACGAATTTGTGAAACAGGGAGTACTGAAAGAAGTACTGAGTAGTCCATGTAATTCACCAATCATGGGACTGATAAAGCCAAGTGGAAAGGTCCGAATTGTTCAAGATTTGAGAAAAATAAATGACATAATAGTCAAATGTTGTCCCGTAGTACCAAATCCAGCTGTAATAATGTTTCAAATCCCAAGTGATGCAGAGTGGTTCACAGTCATTGATTTGTCACAAGCATTCTTTTCTGTGCCTCTTCATGAGGACAGCCAATTTCTTTTTTGTTTCAGATTTTTGGACAGAGTCTACAGTTGGTGTCGAATTCCTCAAGGGTTTTCGGAGTCACCATCTATTTTCAATCAGATTCTGAAGAAAAATTTGGAATCATTGGAATTACCTTTCGAATCAACCTTAGTACAGTATATTGACGATTTACTGATTGCATCGAAAACAGAAAATGACTGTACAGTTGACACTATTGCCCTACTGAATCATTTGGGAAGGAATGGACACAAAGGGCCTGATTCTAACTTTGGAGGACGGTGTTAAACCGTCCCAAAAGTGGCGGATATACCACCTACCATATTACGAGTTCCATAGGATATAATGGACTCGTAATACGGTAGGTGGTATATCCGCCACTTTTGGGACGGTTTAACACCGTCCTCCAAAGTTAGAATCAGGCCCAAAGTGTCTCCTTCGAAATTGCAATACTGCCAAAAGAAAGTGAAATATTTGGGTCACCAAATAGAAAAGGGGTCGGGAAAAATAATGAAAGAAATAATAACGTCTACTTCAAATGAGTCCACCCAAAACAAGAAAAGAGGTGAGAAGGTTTTTGGGAATGGTGAGCTACTGTCGCCAATGGGTTCCCAATTTCTCAATTCTAGCTAAACCTTTACTGAAACTGACCCAGAAAGATGTGCAAGATGAAATAATGTTGAAGAGAGATGAAATTGATGCCTTTATTGAATTAAAGGAATGCATGTGCAGAGCTCCAGCTTTAGGTATGCCTGATTACACAAAGCCTTTTACATTGTTTTGTCATGAACGTGATGCATGTTCCTTGTCTGTCTTGATTCAAGCCCATGGTGGCGTAAACAGACCAGTAGCATATTTTTCAGCTACTTTGGATACAGTCGCAGCAGCCTTACCAGGATGCTTGCGTGCTATAGCAGCAGTTGGTATAAGCCTTAATCAAAGTGGAGGAATAGTTATGGGACATCCTGTAACAGTTATGGTCCCTCACTCAGTGGAAATACTTTTGACACGTTCCCGAACACAGCACATGACTGGTGCTAGGCTTACGAGATATGAGAGAGTAATTTTGGGATCACCTAACGTGCAATTAAAAAGATGCACTACATTAAATCTGGCAACTTTGTTTCCCAGTGAAAATGTTGAAATTGAAAATGTAGAGGACATCGAACACGATTGTCTGCAGGTGACTGAATTTTGTACTAAACCAAGACCTGATATCAAAGATACTCGATTGGAAGAAAATGATCAGATTATCTTTGTTGATGGTTCATGATTAAGAGATGCAGCAGGAATATTGAAAGCAGGATATGCTGTACGTACAATAACTGGTGTTCTAGAAGCATCTTGGCTTCAGGGAATCTATTCTGCACAAGTAGCAGAACTAGTAGCTCTTACTAGAGCTTGCCAACTTTCCGCATTAATGAAAGTCACCATTTACACTGACAGTCAGTACGGATTCGGAATAGTACATGACTTTGGACAATTGTGGTCACAAAGAGGCTTTATGACCTCTTCTGGATCACCAGTGAAAAATGGTGAAAAAATCAAAGATTTGTTACATGCTATCCAGTTACCAGGAGAAGTAGCAGTGGTAAAATGCAGTGCACATTTGAAATCACAAGTCTTTGTTTCTTTGGGAAATGGATATGCAGATCAAGTCGCAAGGTTTTGCGCATTAAACTGTATATCGCTCAGAGACTAATGAAATTTGATAAATGAACCTGAACTTGAACAAAATGAAGCCTTTGCTTTAAAGGTTGTAGACACACTGGAATAATTGAAATTTCTACAAAATAATGTTAGTAGAGGCGAAAAACTCTCATGGAATAAATTACAATGCGTAATAAAATCAGATGATTTGTGGGTTTCAAATGAAGGGAGATTAGTTTTGCCAGACAGTCTTTTGACGCAAATAGCTAGGCTATATCACGGACAAGCACACATTGGAAGAGATGCCATGATTAGATTATTCAAAATTGACTGGTTTAATCCTAAATTTCGCCAAGTTGCTGAAGCAGTATGCCATCTTTTCGTCATTTGCCAACAAATGAACGCAGGAAAGGGAACCATGGTAAATTTGAGCCACATTGAAGGGCAGGTGGTCCGTTCAGCAGAATGCAACTGGATTTCATTGAGATGCCTATGCATGCAGGCTTGAAATATGTGTTGGTAATTGTGTGTATTTTTAGCCACTGGATTAAAGCTTACCCTACACGTAGAAATGACAGTCTCACAGTTGCAAAACTACTGTTGAGAGAACTAATTCCACGTTTCGGATTTCCGATCTCTTTAGAATCAGATAGGGGAAGTCACTTCAATAACGAAGTAATCAAATTATTATGTGCAGCATTGAACATTGAACAGAAATTGCATTGTAGCTACCGCCCTGAAGCATCAGGACTAGTGGAGAAAATGAATGGCACGCTGAAATCAAGAATGGCGAAAATATGTGGATCCACAAACTTGAAATGGCCTGACGCGTTGCCTTTGGTGTTAATGTCAATGAGAAACACACCTGATAGAAAGACAGGACTATCACCGCACGAAATTCTCATGGGCAGAGCCATGAGAGTTCCAGCAGTTCCTGTTAATGCCCTTGTAAATATTACAGATGATATGGTATTGGACTACTGCAAAGGTCTGGCTGATGTAGTCCACTCTTTTTCTCACCAGGTGGAGGCAACCACCTTGCCACAGATCCAAGGTCCAGGACACGCCCTGAAAGCAGGTGACTGGGTTGTGATAAAGAAGCACGTGAGGAAGTCGTGCTTGGAACCCCATTGGAAAGAACCTTTTCAAGTGATTCTGACGACTACCACCG
The DNA here is from genome assembly GCF_031143425.1 of Pleurodeles waltl. Classification (NCBI taxonomy): domain Eukaryota; kingdom Metazoa; phylum Chordata; class Amphibia; order Caudata; family Salamandridae; genus Pleurodeles; species Pleurodeles waltl. The sequence goes on from NC_090440.1 coordinate 1,768,234,128, forward strand.
CTGTGAAGTGTGCGGGAGTTACCAACTGGATTCACGCCAGTCACACGAAAAAAGTGACGTGTCCCACAGAAGAGGAAATTAAAGCACTGAAATTACCGACAACTAACAGGAAAGTACCAGGCACTGAGACAGAACAAAAAGTGCCTGAAAGCGAACAAGGAGAAACTGAAGCAGAAGAAATATTCACTGAGGAAGACGCAGTCACTCCTTTCGAGGACAACAGAGAAGAAGCTCCAGGAGGTGACGAAGATCCTATCTCAGGTGAAAAAGCAGGAGAGCCTAGTCAGAGGAGGGCTTTCCCAGAAGCAGACGATACAGGAGAACAAGGAGAAAAATTGACCGATCTCCCAGGTGAAGGAGACGAGACGGAGCAAAGTCAAATTGTTCCAACTCTTCCGGAACCGGTTGCAGGTCCGTCAAGTGAAAACAACGCAAAACGAAGACAAAGCAAATCAAAGACTAAAGAAACATTAAATGAAGACAAAAGACCAGACTTGAAAGAGAAAAGAAAAAAGTATCTATCATAACCACATTGAATGATGAAAAAGACACAGCCAAAGAACAAGACATAAGCGAAGGAGAATCGAAAGGAGATGCAAAATTGAAAAGAAAAAGAGTAGCAAACAGAAGATATTCCGGTCCAGAAGGGGCATACACAGCCACTAACGATTGGTCAGACGAATTTCTATCTCTTAGTCTTGAAAATGAAGAAGCAGAACAACACTTTGGCACTTGAAAATTGAATTTCATGAACATTACCGGATAAGACATTGATAACCTGATTGACTTTGAAACCGATTTTGAGACAAGGCTGCTAAACCAATAAGAGACTAAGGGCCAGATGCAGGAAACAAATAGCGAGTCGCAAACAGCAAAAATTGCTGTTTGCGACTCGCTATTCGCGTTTCCCAATGCAGAAATGCATATTGCGAGTCGGTACCGACTCGCAATATGCATTTCAGAATCGCAAATAGGAAGGGGTGTTCCCTTCCTATTTGCGATTCTGAGTGGTATGCAATACCATTTGCGACCGCATATGCGGTCGCAAATGGTGTCGCAGTTACCATCCACTTCAAGTGGATGGTAACCCACTTGCAAATTGGAAGGGGTCCCTATGGGACCCCTTCCACTTTGTGAATGGACCCACAAATATTTTTTCAGGTTAGGTAGTGGTCCAAGGGACCACTACCTGCCCTGAAACAAAACCGAAACTAAAGGTTTCGTTTTTTTTTTTAAGTGCAGCTCGTTTTCCTTTAAGGAAAACGGGCTACACTTTAAAAAAAAAAAAACTGCTTTATTTAAAGCAGTCACGAACATGGAGGTCTGCTGACGACAGCAGGCCTCCATGTTTGCGAGTGCCTAGACTCGCTATGGGGCCGCAATTAGCGACCCACCTCATGAATATTAATTAATATTAATTTGCAAGTCGCAAATTAGCATTTTGCTACATCTGGCCCTAAGCTGCTAAAGAAAACCGTGTGAACATTGACCTCGTTGATCCCAAAATTATATATATATGTATATATATCTGCAAATTTGATTTGATAAACTATCTACAACTTTCTGATTCTCTATAGATCATGACTGACAATACTATACAAGGACGTAGGATGAAATGTTGTAAATACATGTGTATAGGTTTGATAATTGCATGTGTACTAATAATTATGGCAATAATTCTTGGAATGTATGGAGGGAATGAAAGAGGCGTGAATGATGCTACTATCTTTAAAACTACTACTGAATTAACTACTTTAAAAAGACTCGAACAAGACGAAAAATACTAACACGAAAAAGGAACTCTCATCTAATGTTTTCTATAGTTTGCTAAATGAGTATGTTGAAACAATGGACGCAAAGGATTGTTATGTATGTACACAGATCCCTACATCAGTATTAGAAGGAGTTACATATCATAGTATGCCCCTTACGTATGAAATAACATGTAGTTTATTGTTAACCCGATTTTATAACCAGGAGTATATTCAATACTTCTATTCCAATCAGGACGTCGTATTTTCCTTTGTCCCCATAATTGAGTATTTGCGTAAAATAGCAAGAGACTATTATATAAAATTAGTTAGAGCCAATCTCGCCTTTTGCTACAGTTTACGCTCATAGAAACAACCTTACATGCTTACTTTCAGCAGTAGAGAAAAGATTTTTAGATCACACTGAGGACAGAAGAAAACAGCTGAAAGAAAAATTAGAAAAAGAATTGCAAAAAAGGACATCTGTAGATAACTATGCTTTTGCCGGCAATAAAAACACAAGGGAAATTAGCTTTAGATGCATTACATATAGGAAAACTTTGTATATATAGACCTAAATCATATTACGACAAAATATTTGTGGGAACGAGTGAATGTAAACACGTGTTTTTATTCCAGAGTAAATGGACGTTCATTTTGAATGGACAAGACCCAGCTATTCCAGGGGTCTATTATATTTGTGGGCTTAACGCCTATTATCGTCTTCCTAAAGGATGGTATGGGAGATGTTATTTGGGAATAGTATTTCCAAGGATTTATCAACTAGATGACTTAAAGAAATTTCTGAAGCTGTCTGAATTACATCGTATTCAGAAAAGGGAGACAGCTTCTGGTGTGGTAGGAGACATATTTGGAGTGATAATTCCTTCAGTAGGAGTTATACTAAATTCAATTAAAATACGAAAGTTGTCTACTAATGTGGATAACATGCTGACAAATTTCTCAGGAGCAATGATCCTGATGGATACTGAACTTGCTGCAGAAAGAGCTATGACTCTTCAAAATCGGCTTGCTTTAGACATTCTTTTAGCAAAGAATGGCGGCGTTTGCAAAATGCTTAGTGCACGTCACTGTTGCTCATATATACCTGACAACAGTAAACAAATTAGAAATATGCTTACAAATTTAACTGACTATAGTACAGATCTGAAAGAATTGAAAGAACCAGGAGTATGGGAAAAAGTTGGAAAATGTTTTGCTTCCGTGGGAAATTGGCTCAGCAACATTTGGAACGGAATATTAATGAAAATAGTAAAAGGAATATTAATAATATTAATTTGTCTAATAGGTATTTGGGGAATATGGAAAATTATTAAAATATTGAGATTAAGAAACAAGAGAAGAACTGAAAAGAAAGAACAAAAGTAAATGGTAAAACTATACAGAGAAAATTCAAAGGGAGAAAAACGAAAAAGAGAGTTAATTGAAATGAAAGAATATTGAAACAGAATTTTTAATAAAATAAAATTTGTGAAGGAAGAGCAAACATTTATATATCATGCAACAAAACCGTATATGCAATGTGTTTTAGCAAAGAAAAATAAAATGTGTAGAGAAATGTGCCCACGAAGTAGGTCACCATTAGTTTAAACAAGCTTAATTAATCATGAAAAGCCGACAAATGTACTAATATATCATATTTGAAGTTATACTTTATGATTTTCTCATTGAAACTGTTACATGCTTAGCTTACATTTAGCAGAGGTTTTGGCCTAGTTGCCTGGTCTCAATTTTAACTGCGTAGTTAATTTGTATTAACAAAGACGTGTTTGAATCTTTAAAAGCTGTATTTTTCCAGTAGAATGACTAATACACTTATCTCAAAAGTTGCGTGCTAGGCAACTTTCATCCCCTTTGAAGTTCAAGGTCAGTTTCTGCAGGTGCAGACAATGAAGACACTGTTGCAGAATTAATTGGCAACTTTGTTGCTAGTTATGTTCCAAAACTCCAAGGACACCTTACACGTAGATGAGTATTAAGAGAAAAGACACTATTCATTGGTCAAAGAGAAATCACCCCATGGACCCTGCAATGGAAGAACCTGAAGAATTTGGAACTTTTCTTACTTAATCCAACCGGACGAAGAGAAGACACGCCATTTTGAAGCCATTTTTGAAGATACACCATTTTGATGCCATTTTGATGCCATTGCCACTTTTACTTTGATGACACTTTGATGCTTTTTCTCTATCCCAGAGAGAGAGACTCTAAAGAATTCTCACCCTAGAGACTTTAACTTTAACTTTACCCCGTCTTGCCCATACGATAACTTTTGCCCCTGTATTCCTTGTTGCTGCAAGGAAAACTTGACTTTAACTTTGCCCCTCCTTTGGAGAAGCCCCATGCTGATCGAACCGGTACCTGAAGGATGAAGACTTATCTTGAATGCTGATTGTATTTGGTAATTATGAAAAGATAAATGTATTATTCATTGTATTTTCCTTCTTAGGTACCAACTGCTTATTTTGACAGAGCCCAAGCTAGAAGTTTTCTAAATTGATGTTGACTAAATTCGTTTTGCATGAAGCCCCACATCCCAATGCTAATCAGAGGTTAGTCGAGGTATTCATTTAATGCACCGTGCTGAATTGAAATCTTGTTATGCTGATCAATGTATGCAATTAGTCAATCTCAGTTGATTTTATTAGTGATTTGCACTGCTATATCTGAGTGCATTATAATCCAAGTTTTGCGTATGTTGCGTTTCTTCCGCCGTTATGGACAGCCAGTAATGTTCGTATAAGTATATCATTTGATTTTGAGACTTACTTACATCGTATTAGCTTTGTTAATATAGGGAAATAAACTCATTAACTTTTAATAAACAGGTGTGGTTATTCATGACTGAAAGGTCATGGTGTGTCAAATTACTGTTTTCTATTGATCTAATTTGTTGTTTGATTACTAATTGAGTATTGGTTATTGGTTATAAATGATTATTGATTACTGATTTGAGGGATCTGACGATTTCTTTGGATGAGGAGAACTCAACCCGGTCAAAAGGTTCACCGACCTCCGGCGTGTCCAAGTATAAGTAATCTACAAGGACTGGACGCACTATCAAATGTCCTTCAATCATGGCCCTGCCAGTCAACCGCTTTTTGCTTCTCTATGCCTCGTTCACCATTCCCCTGCTTTGTCTCGTCATCCTCTTTTCCTAGAGGTCCTCTTCACGAGCACTAGCTAAAACCAATGACTCCCTCTTCACCTCACCTCGTAATCTAATTTACTTTCTTCCCTCAGCCATGAACGTCAATTCGCCAAAATGTCAGGGGTAGCTGAAGTGACATCACGTGCTATTAGACCTTTCATTTTACTCACACATATGCTTACACACTGTTTTACACATTCACACATACACATACTGTCACATAAACACTCACCCCAAGCACACACACATTCAAAAATATGTTTACTAACCTCAGATGCCACTCATATTCCACCTACTTGTACTTCATTTTTAGGTTGAGCACAGGTGTTCAGCCTCTTGTATACTTGTACTATGTGCTTATTGTTTGGGGTCAAGAGCAACAAGTTCTTCTGTTTATTCTGTCCTTGGGACAAGTAGGCCCAACCTCCTGCAACACAAACCCTTTGGCTGCCAGTTTGCAGAGAGGAGAACTGTCTGCAGTCAAGGTAATATGTGCATCCATAGGTTAATGCTGTTCAAACTTGTATTTATAGTTCATTATTGAAAAACCTTCATTAGTAGGGTGAGTGATATAAAAAAACGTTGTTTGGTCATACTGCATTACTGACAGTGGTTCCAGTTAAAAAAAAAAGTGCACGTTTGAAAAGTTTAGCAATATGAGGCTAAGTATAATGCTCCCAGAATGCTCTCTCATTGGATGCAAATGTTTGCAGAAGCTTGTAAGTAAGAGTGATGATTCCTTGCTTTCAGAATAAAATGTTCAGAAAAAATGCAAGAAGGAAAAAAACGTTTTGTTACTCTGAAACTCTAGGTGCTATTTCTTTGAAGACTCATTTAGTAAAATGTGTTGATGCAAATGTGTATTTCCCCAAAAAAATTCTAATGGGAAAACAGTGTAACCATTTTCAACAAGATTATGGGAAGCATGAAAAATAAACAAGCACTGGAAAAGTCAACAGATGTAACATTTTTTGTGAGTCTTTTAGCTGCGTGGCTTGTTTTGACATGACTTTTGTTACACTTTATTGTTGTGGAAGCTGCCATGCCTTTACCATTGTAACAAACACTGGCGAAAAGAAAAAAAGGTTTTGGTCTCAAAAAGCACACAATACCACTAGTGGCATAACAAAGGCCCTGGAGCACCCCATCCAGGGGACGCCTTGAGCACAGCACCTGCCCTGAGTGAGTGAGTGAGTTAGGAGGGGGTACCCCTCCGTGTTCTTTGCAGGGGGCCCCCTCAAGTTTCATTATGCCACTGATTGCCACAGTAGTTCCTGAACTGAATAGATAATACCGTAAGGATTCAATAGCCCATTTGATCGCAAGACATTCCTTCTCAAGCGTCGGCTACTGTTTCTCACGGGTATACTCAGGTATACTATGGGATGATAGAATCCATTCTCATCCTTTTGTGACAGAAGTGCTCCTAACCCTTGATCGGAGGCATCTGTTTGGACCTGAAAGGGGTTCTGAAAATGAGGGCAACACAGTACCGGTTCAGTTGTCAGGAGATGTTTCAGCTGTTGAAACCTGTGTTGCTCAACATCGGTGAGATGGGTGATTTGATTGGGCTTATTTTTCCCCAGTAGGTCAGTGAGGGCCGCTATCTCCGAAAAATTAGGAATGAATCGTACGTAATATCCTACCATCCCTAAAAAAGCCCTGACATCTTTCTTCCGACGTGGAAGAGGTATTTGTGTGATGGCTTGTACTTTTTAAATTTGGGGTTTCACCATTCCATGTCCTATGACATACCCTAGGTAATTAATATTATTGTGTCCTTTATTACACTTTTTAGTGTTTGCAGTGAGTCCGGCTTCTCTAAGGGCGTGTAAAACATTAGTTATATGTGCGGTACCATCCTCCCAGGTAGTACTATAGATATTAATGTCATCTAAGTAAGCAGCTGCATAGTACTAAAAGGGACGCAACACCATATCGATTAGTCGTTGAAAGGTAGCTGGTGCCCTATGCAGACCAAAGGGAATGACAGTAAATTGGTAGAGTCGTGAGGGGGTGGCAAACGCTGTTTTTTCTTTGTCTTCCTCTTTCAGGGTAATCTGCCAATAACCGTTCGTTAAGTCGCGGGTGGTCATATTTTTGGCCTTCCCTAACCGTTCCAGTAAATCATCAATTCTAGGCATTGGATAGGTGTCAAAGTGGGAAAGGGCATTCACTTGTCTAAAGTCAATATAAAATCTGATGGACCCGTCTGGTTTCGGGACTAACACTATGGGAGAGCACCAAGGACTAGAAGAGGGTTCAATAACTCCGGCCTGTAACATGTCTTTCACTTCCTGTTCTACCAATTTCCGTTTGGCCTCCAGTATCCTGTACGGCTGTTGTCGGGAAACTCTATCGCCTATTGTACAGATGTGATGTTGCATCATGTGAGTTCTTCCTGGGATTTTTGAAAAGACATCTAGGTGAACCCTCATTATATCGTATAATTGGGAACACTGTTCGGTAGAGAGAAAACCACTAAGTTGGGGCATGATTATCTCTTTCTTTTCTTTCGCCTCTGTGAGGTATACAGGTATATCATCTTCACCCCCGGTGGAAATATACCTATTACTGAGAGGTTCATCAGTATCATGCCATATCTTTAAGAGGTTGATGTGGTATATTTGCTCTCTACCTGACCCGGTGGGCATTTCAATTTTGTACGTTGATGGAGTAACTTGTTCAAGGACAGTATATGGCCCTTGCCAATGGGCGAACAATTTGTTTTCAGTTGTGGGCAACAGCGCTAGCACTTTTTGATCTACTGCTGCTGTTTGGTGTCTGCTGTGAGAATCATAACAGGCTTTTTGTTTATCTTGAGCTTCTTTCAAACACTTGTGGGCTTCTTCCCATACGGTGTGTAAGCTTCCTTATAGGTCTTTAGTGTAAGTTAAAACGTCCTTGATTTCTTCCTCAGTCTCCTCCCATTGTTCTGCTAACATGTCTAATAAGGTACGGGGCTGTCTATCAAAAAGAAGCTCAAAGAAGCTATGTCCTGTGGATGACTGTACATGGTTCGGAGGGTGTAAAGCACTAGAGGTAATTTTTTCGCCCAGTTTTTTCCTGAGTCAATAATGATTTTTTGCAGGAGGTTTTTGATCGTTTTATTGTAGCGCTCCACAAGACCACCTGTTTGGGGATGATAGACTGATGTCCCAGTTTGTTTTACCCCTAGTGCTTGACACACACACTTCGGACATCAGTCAGGACATAAATGGAGTCCCTTGGTCTGTAAGGATCTCTTTTGAAAACCCTACTCGAGAGGAAAACTCTATCATAACCTGTGCTATAGTCTTGGTGTTCATACTGGCTAGTAGAATGGCCTCGGGATACCGGGTAGCATAATCGACTAGGACTAATAGGTATTGGTGCCCCTTTACGGAGGGAATTAAAGGACCCAACAAGTCCATTCCTACTCTTGTGAAAGGGACTTCTATTATAGGAAGAGGATGGAGGGGAACGGTGGGATTGGGGGAGGGGTTTATCATCTGGCATTTGGGACAGACCTGACAATGCTTTCTAATATCGCCGTAGACCCCTGGCCATTAGAACCTTTTGGTTGTAGCCTTCTCGGTTTTCTCCCTACCTAGATGACCCTCACCATTATCACCGTGAGCTAGGTGGAGCACTTGTTCTCGATAATCCTGAGGAATCACCAACTGCGGATCCCGGTTAGTGGAGTTGGGACAGACCCTATACGATAAATCATGAGTAAGCTGGAAAGTAGGACCTACCAAATGGGTATCAGGTGACATTGCTATCTGCCACGCATTCTTCAGGGCTGGATCTTCTCTTTGTGCCTGCCGGAATCGTCCTGCAATGGACATTATGGCATTCAGAAGTTCTTGTGCAGTTGTGATGGGTTTAGTGGACTCCTTTTGATACAGTCGCTTTTGCTCTTGTTTTTGCACTTTAGTGAGTCTCCTTTTTTTGCTACTTTCCTCTATGTTGGAGGATACAAAGGTAGCCTTCCTCCACCAAGACTCAGTAAGATTTGTCTGATTTACTGTGTTTAACAGTTCAGGGAATGCCTCATAGTCTGTTCCTACAATAAGATCCTCCCCTAAATTAGGGATCACACCTACTGAGATACACTCCTCTTGTCCTCTCCAATTTATCTCTATGGTGGCGACAGGGTAGGTTCCCCTGTCTCCATGTACACAAGTGATTAATACTTGGGTATTTGTGTCCAACTGATCTGGTCTTGCAAATGCCTGATTCACTACACTTTGACTACAACCGGAATCAATGAGTATGATCCTCTTCTCTTTATTCACCAACATAGTGGTGGTATATCTTGCCATACTCTGTCCTAACCATAGGACTCTTCCTTTCGTCATTCCTATTTCCATTGGTTCGTCCTGCTCTTTCTTTAGCAGGCAATGTCTTGCTAGATGCCCCATTCGGCACAATGGAAGCATCGGGTCCCATCATGAACTCTATGGAGGAGGGATGATGAGGACTATTGGATTTTTCCATGCTAGAACCCGGTAAAGGTTTGGAAAGGAGGGGTTTAGGAGTGGGGCCCGGGTGGGTACAGGAATAGTTTTTGCGTGAGAACGTCTAAACTCAGGAGCTCGGTGGAAGGCACATGCGAGTTCAATAGCGGTATGGTTATAGAGGCCAGGGTGTTGCCGGATCTAGTTTCTTGTAGTGGGTGGTAGGGCGTCTAGGTATTTCTCTAGTACCACAGTTTCAAACAGGTCGTCTTTGGAGCTTTCTGTGGGATTCAACCATTTTCCTGCTGCATGATGTCCTTTTTAATAAAGGGTGCAGGGATTTTCCTGGGGTGTCCACTTTGTCTGTCAAAACTGGACTCAATAGCTTTCTTGGTCCAGACCTACTCGTTCAAGAATGGCTTTCTTGATTTCGGTGTACGGAGTGACCCCTTCGGGGTTTACTGCCTGATAAGCAGCCTGCAGATTACCAGTTAATAATGTGGCAGTGTACTGGCCCCATCTATCTGTCGGCCAATTGTCAGAACTCACAACCCTCTCAAAATTTGTAAAGAAAGAGTCAGTATCTTCGCTGTCTTGGTATTATTGGAGGACACTGCTAGGGACATTGGGGTGTACCCTAGTACTTGCTATGGTTTCTGTTAACTTCCCAATAGCTGTTTCATGCACCAGCTGGTTATTGGCAATGATCGTCCCCTGACTCTTTAAGGCAGTCTGTAATGCTTCTCGTTCTTCCTTAGCCTCCTTTAGTTCCTCTTCCCAAACCAGCTGTAGATGTCTCTGTCCTTCCGCTAGTTGGGCAATCATATCAGCTTGTGACGGTTTTTCTTCCATTACCTAACCTTGTACGTGATGGGATTGCCAATTAAATCCCACTTCTGACACCGCTGTCACAGGGTCACCGTAATGGAAACTCGCAGGCAATTATTATAGTTTATATGTTTTATTAGGTTTTGGTGATCAATAATGGTTCTATAGTTCTTTTCTTTCTCTTTGGTTTTAATTCTCTTTGTTTTCCATCTTCTCTGAGGTCTTATGTGTTCTTCATCTTCTTCCTTCTTCTTCTTCCAGATGGTGATTAAGGAGGTGCATGGGGAAAAAAGAAGAATACAAGACCGTTGGTGGACAGTTAAGTATTAATACTGCTCTTTCCCTGATCTGTCTGGCTTTCCTCTCTTTCCTGTCCTTTCTTATCTTTTATTCCTCTTACTGTTTTCTCTTCTTTTCTTTTCTTGTACTTCTTTCCCCGTTTGCAAGGTTCCTTCCTTTTCTTTCTCCCTTCCTTTTCTTTGCTGTTTCTTCTCTTGCCTTTTGCTGTCCCTCCTCTCTTTGTTATGTAGATTTGAACAAGGCTGCTCTCTATGTGGTATTTTCCACTACCCTGGTACCCCTGAGATAATCTGCATAGAAGCCAAAACAGAAAACTACAGAAATCCTTAACCCGATTCTTCTACTGATACACGGGCCGTCGTACAGCTGGGGTGTTTCTACTCCGTTTTATCCAGCAAAATAAACGAAACCACTCAAACAAAACAAAACCCATAAAATAAAACAATCGACTTCTCATAATTGGATTTCCCTCCTTCCTCCGTTCCCGATTTTCTTTTCTTTATAATATGATAAGGTGCTTTCAAAATTATAATTTTTGTATTTCTTAACAAGTGGAAATGTTTCACTTTACTACACCAGATTATTTGAGACATTTAAAAAAAGTTTGAGTTTTTAAACGTGTACAGAGAAACATCCCTGCCCTGATGATGATGCTATTATTGAACTATGGGCCAGATGTACAACCTTTTATTTTGTGACTTGCAATTTGCTATCCGTTTAGGAAAACAAATGGTACAACAGTGTTAAGTACACTGCGAATCCCAATGGGGAATCAACTACCTCACCAATATTCATGAGGTAGATCACAATTTGAGACGCCATTGGGAATGACCACACTCAGGGATGGTGACCTGCTGGGGACAGAAGACCATCATGTATGTGACTGCTTTTTTAAATAAAGCAGTAATTGTTTTTTTGAATGCACAGTGGAATGCATTTAAAGAAAAAATGAAAAGTAGGACCACTACCTGCTCTAAAAAAATATTTTTGCTTCCATTCTCAAAGGGGAAAGGGTCACTTGGGGACCAGTTCCCGTCTGCAAATGGGTTAACACCGATTTGAAATTGGTGTTAACTGTGATTTTTTTGCGACTGCATTCACAGTCACAAAGCAATCATACATACCACTGCGACTCAACTAGTAGTTAGGAAGGGATGCTTTTGGAATGCCCCTCTAATTGCACCTTTCAAACCCTTTTTGTGTTTCAGTAAATAGATTACCGAATAGCAAAACTGGATTTGAACATTGGGAAATGCTTTTTTCTTGTTGCAAACAGACCGATTCAGTGAATCAGGCTTTTTGCGACAAGAAACAAGCTTTGCACATCTGGCCCTAAGTGTTAAGACACATGTTTGAAGGAGCTTTTATGTGGCAATGAACAAAAAAAGACTCTTTTCCATAAAGTACTTGGTTAAGGTCACACAATTTGTTCAAACAGAGAACACCAGGATTGAGGCCAGATTTTCCAGTTTCATCCTGGTTAATTCAGTCACTAGATACATATTTCTTTCTGGCATCAAAGGTTAAGGGTCTCTCATTAATTCTTAGAGGATGAAAGGAGATGTGGGTAACAGGCAAAACCCACATTTTATTTTTGGAAGTTTTACTTTGCTTGAACTTTGCCAAGGACATAGGTTCGCAACAAACACATATTGTGCTACACTTTTTTCAGCACAGGGATTTGCTGGTATTCACAGGATGCTGAGCCAATGAAGCGACTCAAACCTGCTTTTCCATGTTACATTGTCAGGAGATGTAGCTACTAGGCCACGTTGTTCAGCTCATTTTGGGCTCAAGGGTTCAAAAGGACCGAGAACCCGGACCAAAAATCAGGCTGGAGCCTGACTCGGACTTTCAGTGGCTCACCCATCCTTAAGTGAAGGGCAGCTACCATTGGGGTTCAGAGTGCCCCATAGGCCTCAATGCCACTTCACCTGATGCACCATTATTAGCTATCCCCTTCATCTGTCTCAAAATCTCGTTTTCTTAATGCCCTAGTTGTCACACTAGTGGCAAGACTAAGGTGCCATAAGGCCTCATGCCAGTGATGAGAAAGCCCCTGCTCCACAACCTCCGCCGGGTTTGTGTAGTAATAGACAAGCAGAGCTGTTCTACCATAGAACCTACGCAAACCCAGGCCCCCGGTTTCACCACACCTCCTGTATTAATGATCACCTTTGGAGGCTCAGGAGAGGAAGAGTGAGGTAATGGAGTAACACAGCAGATGAAGGGCCATATGTACCAACAAATTTTCCCATAGACACAGAATGGGTAAAACCCTTTGCTACATCTGGCCCGAAATGTACTAATAAGAGCCACAATATAAAGCGCAATGTGGGGGACATGATGTAGTGTGGGGGGCAGAGCCTTAAAAGGTACAGTGTGGATGAATTGCAGTGCGAATGATGTTCAGTTTGAGTGACAGAACCTCATAACGTGCAGGGTGAGTTGTGCAGTCAAGAAAACATGTTCCATCAGTGTATATATAATACGTTTGTATGACGGAACAATGAATGCAATTACCACGATTACCTTTACAATGTGGTAATTACAACTCATCCGTAATTTCAACGAATACACTTACAATGAAAGTTTTTTACCACGAAAATGCCTTTACCACGCATGCCTTTAACTCAAACATATTTCATTGTAGAGGCATGGCTGGTAAAGACATATCTGTGGTAGAAAATAAAATGGTATATATATATATATATAGATATATATATATAAATATAGCTATATATATTGATATATATATATATGTCTATATATATATATATTTGTATATATATATATATATTTATACATACATATATCTTTCTCTATATATACATACATATCTCTCTCTCTATATATATATATATATGTATATATATATATATATACACATATATATATGACTACAAAAATACTCGAAGTATGATCTCAATCAGCCCAAAGGGGTGGTGCAAGAACCGGCACGAGCAAGCCGGTAATTAGTTAAGCAAAGAGAAGATAAATAAAATACTCGCACACTCGGATTTCAGGAACAAAAAAAGATCAGTTTAATCTACACACAACGCGTTTCGACTGACACAGCAGCCTTGGTCACGTGATAAACATCACCACTAAAATACCATTTAAATACCCTGTTAACATAGACATAGAAATAGGACATTTGAAATGTGCAACCAATAACAACACACACTACTTTGCAGATGTTATCGTAATAATACTTTTAGTACTTAGATCAGTTCATGCCCCTATATAATACCAGATATAATTCAGATATAATTATTAAATTACAAATCATTTCCCCCAATATTATTAATAAAATTAATAAATTAGTATTATCAGTTTTTGATGAAAATTCATTGTTGAATTTAAAAGGGAAATAACCAAGTTAAATAACAGTGTTCTATCTATTAAAATTCATATTTCTTTGTTCTAGACCATAATGTCTGTAAAAATATTTATCATTTAAAAAAAAAAAATAGAGAGATGGTAAAATATATACACTGCAAATATATCATCATAAGCTTATTAAAGGCTAAAAGTCATCAACAGTACTAATTTTAACAATCAAATCTGAAAATCTGCAAAGTTAACCACCCATTAATAACGTGAAAAACACTGGAGAATGAATATAAGCAAGCGGGTAAAGTTTGATACTTCTTCGTCCGACCATATTATCTAAAAGAGATATCCAAAAATTAGAGTCAAAATTAGAACAGTAACTGAAAATTTAAACATCAAATTAATATTTGAATATAAACTTGACACTCATAATACATATCACATAGTTGACCAAGGTACTTGATCTAGATCCCATAAATTGATTCTATACATAATAAAATTAAATCTCTGTACAGTCAACTCATTATATATATTTTGGTAAAAAGAATTTTCCCAATCGGTAAAAAAGTCTCATCAAGATAAATTAATAGTTATCATATAGTTGAGTATTTAATTCCTCCCCCATATTCAAACCAATCGGAGTCTTAGTCTCTAATTCTAAGATATATACTGACTCTTTTTTCCTCAACACTAATTCTCTGTTCCCTCCCCTATGATGTGGAGGAACATGTTCAATACCAAAATAGGATAATTTGGTACAATCAGAGTTGTGTTTTTCTTTGAAATGCCTTGCTACCGGATAATGTTCGTCATTAGATGTGATTGCACGGATGTGTTCTAAAATCCGTTTCTTAACATCATGTTTGGTGCTGCCAATATACCATTGTAAGCAAGGACATTCCAATACATAGATTACAAAGGGGGTACTGCATGTTATAAATTGATTAATCTGTCTGACTTTTCCAGGTTTGCATGTGGCATATTGCTTCCGCATAGTGCTGTAGCGACATGCTTTACAATGGCCACATGGGAAAAAGCCTTGCAAATTGTGTTGTCTCAGTTGTGGAATAGAAGTGATATCATTGGACCTCAAAATGTCATGTAAACTACGTCCTCTTCTATAGGTAATCTGAGGTCTCTTTTGTATATTACTTCCAATAACGGGATCACTTTTCAGAATATTCCAATTCTTTGAAATGATGTTCTTGATCTGTCTTGTATCCTCATTATATGTCATGATGAGTCTAGTCCCATCATTATCATCTGCCTGTTGTTTGGTTATATTATCAAAAAGGGTATCCGATCTTTTTATCTCCTTAGTCTTATCGATTGCTCTCTTAATTACCCATTCTGGATATCCTCGCTGTTTAAATCTCATAGTCATCTCCCTTTGTTCAACCTGAAAAGCTTCGTCAGTGCTACTTATTCTTTTAGCTCTTAGTAGTTCGCCAAAGGGGATACTCCATTTTAAACTGTCTGGATGACCACTAGAGGCATGTAATAAGCTGTTGCCCACCGTGTGTTTCCGGAACAGTTCAGTAGTAATATTCTGTTCCCTAATCTTTACCATAGTATCTAAAAATTCAATGGAGGAGCTGCTCACATTACAGGTCAAACCAATATTCAGATCATTCCTGTTCAACTTATCTACAAACTGTATAGCCTCTTTTTTGGTTCCTTTCCAAATAATGAAAAGGTCATCGATATATCTTAACCAAAGAATTGCCTGATTCACTTCTGGATATAGTTCATCATCTTTGAAAACAGTCTCTTCCCACCAACCAAGAAAAAGACAGGCAAAACTTGGAGCAAAACATGTGCCCATAGCAGTCCCGAGGGTCTGTTGGTAAAGTACCCCCTTGCTTACAATGGTATATTGGCAGCACCAAACATGGTGTTAAGAAACGGATTTTAGAACACATGCGTGCAATCACATCTAATGACGAACATTATCCGGTAGCAAGGCATTTCAAAGAAAAACACAACTCTGATTGTACCAAATTATCCTATTTTGGTATTGAACATGTTCCTCCACATCATAGGGGAGGGAACGGAGAATTAGTGTTGAGGAAAAAAGAGTCAGTATATATCTTAGAATTAGAGACTAAGGTGGTCATTCCGACCTAGGCGGGCGGCGGTTGCCGCCCGCCCGTCGGAAGCCGCCTGAATACCGCCCCGCTGGTCAATAGACCGCGAGGGGTATTCTGACTTTCCCGCTGGGCCGGCGGGCGATCTGAATCAGATCGCCCGCCGGCCCAGCGGGAAAGCGCCTTCCACAAGGAAGCCGGCTCGGAATCGAGCCGGCGGTGTGGAAGGCGTGCGACGGGTGCAGCAGCACCCGTCGCGCTTTTCAGTGTCTGCATCGCAGACACTGAAAAGCCTAGTTGGGCCCTGTTAGGGGGCCCCTGCAGTGCCCATGCCATGGGCATGGGCACTGCAGGGGCCCCCAGGGGCCCCAAGACGCCCGTTCCCGCCGGCCAGGTTCTGGCGGTAAGAACCGCCAGAGCCAGGCCGGCGGGAAGGGGGTCGGAATCCCCATGGCGGCGCAGCATGCTGCGCCGCCATGGAGGATTCCCCAGGGCAGCGGGAAACTGGCGGGAGACCGCCAGTTTTCCCTGTCTGACCGCGGCGTTAGCGCCGCGGTCAGAATGCCCTTAGGGGCACCGCCGGCCTGTCGGCGGTGCTCCCACGCCCCTTGGCCCTGGCGGATTGTATCCGCCAGGGTCAGAATGAGGGCCTAAGACTCCGATTGGTTTGAATATGGGGGAGGAATTAAATACTCACCTATATGATAACTATTCATTTATCTTGATGAGACTTTTTTACCGATTGGGAAAATTCTTTTTACCAAAATATATATAATGAGTTGACTGTACAGAGATTTAATTTTATTATGTATAGAATCAATTTATGGGATCTAGATCAAGTACCTTGGTCAACTATGTGATATGTATTATGAGTGTCAAGTTTATATTCAAATATTAATTTGATGTTTAAATTTTCAGTTACTGTTCTAATTTTGACTCTAATTTTTGGATATCTCTTTTAGATAATATGGTCGGACGAAGAAGTATCAAACTTTACCCGCTTGCTTATATTCATTCTCCAGTGTTTTTCACGTTATTAATGGGTGGTTAACTTTGCAGATTTTCAGATTTGATTGTTAAAATTAGTACTGTTGATGACTTTTAGCCTTTAATAAGCTTATGATGATATATTTGCAGTGTATATATTTTACCATCTCTCTATTGTTTTTTTTTTTAAATGATAAATATTTTTACAGACATTATGGTCTAGAACAAAGAAATATGAATTTTAATAGATAGAACACTGTTATTTAACTTGGTTATTTCCCTTTTAAATTCAACAATGAATTGTCATCAAAAACTGATAATACTAATTTATTAATTTTATTAATAATATTGGGGGAAATGATTTGTAATTTAATAATTATATCTGAATTATATCTGGTATTATATAGGGGCATGAACTGATCCAAGTACTAAAAGTATTATTACGATAACATCTGCAAAGTAGTGTGTGTTGTTATTGGTTGCACATTTCAAATGTCCTATTTCTATGTCTATGTTAACAGGGTATCTAAATGGTATTTTTGTGGAGATGTTTATCACGTGACCAAGGCTGCTGTGTCAGTCGAAACACGTTGTGTGTAGATTAAACTGATCTTTTTTTGTTCCTGAAATCCGAGTGTGCGAGTATTTTATTTATCTTCTCTTTGCTTAACACATATATATATATATATATATATATAGATATATATATAAATATAGCTATATATATTGATATATATATATATCTATATATATATATTTGTATATATATATATATATATGTGTGTGTGTGGATATGTGTAAATATATATATTATATGCATGAGAAATATTTTGGTATGAATATATCTATATATATATATATCATTATATGCACGTTGCCACCCACAAACCTAACTCACCCTAAAGACCAATAATTCCCTTACACCCCAAAACCCATACCCACCGTAAAACCTAAAAATGCCCTTAGCACCCCAAAAACCATACCCACCCCAAAAACTAAAAATGCCCTTAGCACCCCAAAACCCATACCCACCCTGAAACCAAGAAATGCCCTTCCCACTACAAAACCCATACCCACCCTAAAACCTTAAACCACTTGATACTTATTTGTACTTACCTGCAAAACCTTTACCACACATACACCTTTACCATTAGTGCCTTTTCAAAATAAAAAGAAGAATACTTACCTTTAAAACCTTTATCACACACACACCTTTACCATTCATGCCTTTATAACGAAATTCGTTGTAAAGGCATGCGTGGTAAAGGTATATTCGTAGTGAAGGCATGCGTGGTAAAGGCATGCGTGGTAAAGGCATATTCGTAGTAATGGCATTGTTGTAAATGTATTTCATAGTAAATGCATTGTTGTAAACGATGTTTCCGATATAATACCACATGCAGTGCAGATGAAATGTTACTATAAGTAGCATACACCCTCATTAAGTGCAATGTGGTTGATGTTCAGTTTGGGTAACCTACTGCAGCTGCAGTGATGTCACTTGCAGTGTGGGTGAAAAGCTGCAACAGCCAGGATGGGATGAAAAGCAGGTAAGAGCAGGTCCAGAATTCCTCGCCAGTGGCATGCCATGCTGGTGCACAGATGCTAAAAACCTCTAAAAGAAAGTCAATAGAAGCTGACACTGGGGCAAAAAGACCTGCCTGTAGTATAGAGAGACTACAGAGGGACAGGGAGTCTTCACCAGCACACAAAAACCCCGAATTGAGATAGACACATTCTGCAATTGGATAGAGATGGCCTACATACACTAACATCAAAGGACTTGTCCCAGCAAACAGGCAGGTAGATGAGGCTGTCCAGCACACACTACTTTTGCTAGGACACGAATAATCAGAGCACCTGACTGTCCAAGGAAAGAGGGCATGTACTTGCACAGGTAGGCAAATCCCAAACCAATTAGGGTCTGTCCCAGAGAAAAGAGACTACTCCAGCACACTCAGTTACTGTCCCAGGGCAAAGGACTTGGCTTAACACACAGAGTCACAGTCTCAGCCCACAGAGGGCCTTTCCCAGTATATCAGGGCTCGGAAAATCATAAAAGTTTTACTAGACCTGCAGGTCGAGCAACTTAAATAATCTACTCAGCCTAACTGCAATGTACTTGACCTGTAAACGGGTCTAAAATTGTGTGATCCTAGTCGCCTTTATCTTAATTCTCACATATGATTGCACCTTCAAATATGTGAGCTCAGCATTTCTGCAGTACAAAAAAAAACTCTTTTGCTTGATTAAGTAGACTAAGGTTTGCTGCATGCATCACAAGAATCTAGCACACATACCCATGAGGTCTAGCCCACATAACCTTGGAATTCTTTTAGTTTATTAACAACATTGCCATCATGGCAGGAATATTTCTCAGTTTGTTTAAACACCCAATTTGAATAAATACATTACTAAACCATGATGTGGTAACATATTGTCATCTACACACAGTATCTTTCAAAGAAATGTCCAAAAACCTCTCCACTAACTTGCAGCTTTATTGATAAAACTATATAGTGTATTAACAATCTGTGAAAACTGAGTTCCAGAAAAAATATCAACATGTAAACTATTTTGATTTGTTTTCACCCTATTAAAATATTTTTTCATCACACAGAAATATAAAAAAGGGCTTTCACAACTACTGAAATATATTTTTAAATGTTTGCACCGTTGACTTAGGCCCTCATTATAACTCTGGCGGTCGGTGACTGCCAGGGCTATTGTGGCGGTAGTACCACCAACAGGCTGGCGGTACTGCACACCACGTTTTGACGGTGGCGGTCCCGGCGGTCGTAATCCGCCAGGACAGAGCTGCAAGCAGCGCTACCCTGGGGATTTCGACTCCCCTTACCGCCAGCCTGTCCATGGCGGTAGACACCACCATGGAAAGGCTGACGGTAAGGGGACTCGGGGTGCCTCTGCACTGCCGATTTGCGGGCAGTGAAATGTGTGACAGGTGCTACTGCACCCGCTGCACATCAGCATTGCCGCCGGCTCTATTAGGAGCCGGCAGCAACGTTGATGTGACTTTTCCGCTGGGCCAGCAGACGATAACACTGTTACCGTCCACTGGCCCAGCTTAAAAGTCAAAATAGGGAGCCAGTAATACTGCCTGCACTGGCGGTATTCTGGCACCCGAAGCCTTGGTGGTCTTCACAGAAGACCGCCGAGGTTGTAATGAGGCCTTTAGTCATTTAAATGTTGTTTGTTAGGAAAAACCTGATACCCTATATCCTTTTATTTTACATTTTAAGCAGCAGGCCACACATTTCACCTTACAAAGTCCTGGAACTCTGGAGTCAGAAGGAAAATTAATTGCAAGAAAAACTGAACTTTGACCTCTGTCTGTGAACACAGAGCAAATGTGACATAAGAACAAGATTTAAAGGCATCTTAATTGTCCTACTTTTCAACTGAACAGAACACCTGTTCAGTGTCAACTGGCCAGAAGGGACCAGTAAGTATTAACAAGCATTTGCAAAGCAAACGTTCTCGCGTTTGCCTGAGCTCGAGCAATTAGCATTGTAAACTCCTAACCGGACTTTTCTTGCCACATAAATTGAACATGAAAATAAAACAGTTTCACATAACTAACTGGACTTTTCTTGCCATATAAACTGAAAAGTTAAAGTTTCACATAAGCGATCTGACGGCCGCCATCAGTGCAAAGCAGACACACAAACGGCGATAACAGTTCACTCGCAGTGAAATCTATCGGCAAAAGTGCAATTATCTACGTAACCAGCAAAAGTGCAATTAACTATGTAACAGGGTCGATGTCATGCAAAGCACTCGACTTCTGCCAAGCGAGATTCCGCTGTGAAAAAAGAGAAAAAGTAGTCCACAAACTGGACAGAAAACAGCAAGCCTCGTATGTTTTCAGTACTTGGACGCTGCGCTCGAGGAGGGATAACCACCGGAAAAGGCATGACGTATGCATGCTTTCCACTAATGAAAGCAAGCAGATTTTCAAAGGCAAGCCCCATACCAATGAAAGACACTGACCTGACATGGGTGTGGTTTGAAGCCCAAAGAAAGATAACAACACGGAAAGGAGCACTTTGCGCTCGCCCGTAAAAATAGCTCGACCTGATCAAATAAGACTCGCCAATGCGAGTGGTCGAGTGGATTTTTCGAGCCCTGTATAAACAGCAGAGCCCTTCATGCATACGGCCTGTCCGAATGCAGTAGTCCTGCACCAAGCAGAGGATCTGGCCCAACATGCACAGGGTTTGTCCCAGGGCAGAGAGTTGCACAAGCACTTCAGGACATGAAAGCTGACTTTAATATAGTGCTAACCTTTGCTGAGGATATGAGATTGGTGCAGTCTATGGGGTTGTTCAGGCATCTGGGGCAGTAAGCACAACAACAATAGCTAGAGAAGACCAGGGTAGAGACTTTTCTTTCAAAAGGAAGGGACCCCAAGTTACATGTAGCATAGGATAGAGAGCCATGACCCCAAGAAACTGGCACTTGAGGATACACTGGTGCACCCACAATTTCCCCAACACAGGTGGGCTGGTGGTAGGAGGAGAGAGAAGGGGTTCTGTTTTGCCTTCTTTGAGGAGCACTACGCCCTATGGGAGAATCCCATACAAAGGAGTGCTTCTGAAAGGTAGTAGTCAAGGGGACTGTCAGTCACATGTCAGGCCGGTGCCTCTTAAAACCCAGTAGGGCTGGAACAGAATCAGTCAAATGTTGGCTGTGTTTGCTTTTTAAAATGCTGGTGGGGTTGAGGGCAAAATAGTGTGCACCCCAATCCCAGCGACATCAGGCGAGAGGCAGGTGGGCTGTACTGCATCTGCCAAAGACATCCTGTAGGCCTCTCAGGACAGTGTACTTCAGAGGCAGGGCCCTCCCTCCTCCTCGGATTACTTATCCTTAGACACTAAGCTGTTTCAAACCACAGGTGCCCAATCTTCGTACTTAAATGACTGGCTATGAAAAGTGGGCTTTAATGCAGTTAATGGGACATAAACTTCACTTCTCCTCAAGGTCAGAGCACAAGGGTGGGAATGAAAAAAAGGATTCATGACCAGGCAGTAGATGATTTTAGGAGGGAGCAAAGAGAAAGGAGGGCAGGAAGAAGGAGAAGAGGTCAGAAAGAGGATAATAGATGTGGAAGGAGGGGCGTGCCCTGACAGACGCATAATACACTAGCTCCGCATTGGCCCAACATAAATCCTGCACTCATGACCCCTCCAGGGCCCTGCTCCAGGTCCCCACTCAGTTGCGGAGGAGAACAGACAAGTGGGGGAGACAAACTCGGCCCGGCGACACAGAGGAATAATGCAGTGAATGAAAGCTGCAGCGCCGGCATGGAGGCCTGCACCAGGAAGGCAACCAGCATGCTGGGCAGGAGCAACTGGAGAACGGAGGAGGCCTTGCCAGAGAGGATCTGGCCAAATACCTAACCGAGGACACCGGCTATCCCGGGAGGGCTAAGGCACAGAAGTGGTGCAGCCACACGTGCGGCCCTGCGACCGGGCTAGAGTTCGGAGGGGCTCTGATCCGAGAACTGGCCCGAAGCAACGCATTGGGGGGAGGCAGAAGCTCACCTCACCCACTCATTTCTGCTGATAGCAATGGTGCGAAGAAGCAAGGTACCTGCCCGGTACCCAAGGGGATTGGCGAGACATGCCAAGAGATGTCTGGTGGAGGCCAAGCAGCTGCGCCGCAAGCTTCTCAATCCACGGATCAGAGAGGGCTACAGAATGGGTTACAGTGACCCACGACACCACGGCAGTGGTGAGGACCAGGGATGCGGTCGATTGAGAGGCGCAACACTACCGGCCCCTACCTGGCTGGGAGTGCTTGGACTAGCAGAGTGTGAATAACCAGGTTAGCGTTACCCTACACAGCCGCACCAGATGAGAGACTGGTGGAATATGTCATGGGACCCTGAAATTGAGGGGAACCGTCTGAGATAGTGGTTACCTGCCCCCCTCTCTTGTGAGGTAAATGTGCATCGGCGAATGGCACGACCAAAATTGGTGGCAAGCAGCCGTCCAACTTTCTTGATAGGCGAGGTGGCGAACATCAATTTCTAGACTACCCCCCAATCGAGCCCAGCCAAGCTATGCAAGAAACTTGATGCTACAAGCTGGGACTGTAATTGAAGAGAACAGTGGACCCGCTGGGGCCTTGCCTGCGGACCATGCACACCTGTCCCCGCTGCTTTGATGATCTGTGGCCGGAGGCCCTTGGGGCAGAGTGACTTTAACTGACCCAATAGGAACCGGACTAGGGGGCCCTTCTGGGTGTTCCCAGCTACCCCATGGATGACTACCCAGAACAGACAAAGGGTCAAATCCCCAGGACAGTGACAGGTGAGAAGGACGGACCAGCCAGTTATGATGGAACCAGTCCCTGTCAAGGATCCTCTACAGGCCAGTCTACAAAACACCCTAGATAAGATTTTGGGGCTCATTAAAGACACTTAAATGACACTCCACCACGAAATTGGCTAAGTCTCCATCAAACCAGACCTACTGGGAGATGACCAACAGAAATTATCCAATAGGGTTCTGAACACTGAAACTGTATTAACTGATTTGACGCCATCCCACCAAGACATGAAAACTCAACTATCTCAATTGCTTGATCGCATCCAATGATTAGAGCGCCGGGCGGAGGACACAGAAGGCCGTAGTAATTGAAAAAATGTGCACATTGTTGGCCTTCTGGAAGGCTCTGAAGGGGCTGACATGGTATCCTATCTGGAACAATGGCTGAAGACGTAAGTGGCACCGACACAGCTCACTCCTTTTTTTTGCACTGTAACAAACGCACTGAGTGCCGGATAGACCCCCAGCTCCGGGCCATCCGGCCCATCCAGTGGTGGCAAAACTGCTGCACTAGGGAGACAGAGATCTGTTGCTGCAGCGTGCGAGAGATGTTGGACCTTTCAAGGCGGGCAACGGGCAGGTGACCTTGTTTCTGGGCTTTACCGCCGAGGTTCAAACCCGGCGAGCCTAGTACACAGAGGTGAAGCGAGCACTCCGAGAGGAAGGCATTCAATATTCGCTCCTATTTCCTAAGGACTAAGGGTGATGTTAGAAGGCCACTCACACTTCTATCAAACACCAGAAGAAGCCCGGGCCTGGCTCTAGATGTACAAGTCGGGAATAGATGGTACTCCAAGAATGGAAAAGGAGACCTGGCGAGGGGGTAGAAGGTGCCGCAGGTCACGCGACCAACACCGCCTCCAGCGGGGATCCAGGTGTACCCCAGCACAGAACAAGACGGACTGTCCTGAGAGCGGTGGAA
Organism: Pleurodeles waltl; assembly: GCF_031143425.1. Lineage (NCBI taxonomy): Eukaryota > Metazoa > Chordata > Amphibia > Caudata > Salamandridae > Pleurodeles > Pleurodeles waltl. The sequence goes on from NC_090440.1 coordinate 1,768,258,306, forward strand.
ACGCTGCAGAGCACAAAACTGACAGGAGAAACCAGCGGAGATGATGCTGTCCAGCGTGCACCTTCCACCGACTTGGACTCGCACTACACAGATGAGGACCCAGAGGTGACACCCCAGACTGTGGGCGAACTAGCGTGATTCAGCCTCCACGTTTGTGTGTGGCCCAAGAAGGGGACCCTTCCACACTCACTGGGCTGAGACAGCTGCACTTCACCTCCCCAATTCTTGCCACAACACTTAGTTGATGGCGAGATTGCTACAAGACCTGTTTACCCTTTATGGTTTGGGCATCTGGCACTTGCGGGTTTGCCCTGGGGTGTGGGAGTTGGGACCTGTTTTTTGATTATCAGATTGCACCTGTGTGTTCGAATATCGCTGAATTGGCAAGGATACGGGTGGAGAGTAGGAGACGGATGGTTGAGAAGGGGGAGCTCCTGTTTGGGGGACACATGTCCCACATCGATCACAGTTCAACCCCCTGGCTGACTACAAACTAGTGACATGGAATAGCTGAGGAATGGGGACCATTGCTAGACGCCATAAGATCTTGGCATATTTTAAGAGACCAAGAAACATACATTACTGCACGTGAGGCCAACCATCTGCGGCACAGGTCAAAGGGCCAATTGTACACCACCACGTATTATGCATTCTCCGGGGCACATTGATATATGTGAGGGCAGGAGTCCCTTTTGAAACCATTGCTACAGATGTAGATGAAGATGACCGATATATGCTAGTGGAGGGCAGACTTCATGGGAGGCATGTGACCCTGGGCTGTATTTATGTGCCAAACCAGAACCAGGTCCCTTTTCTGCATGTCCTTTTGTGACGGATGGCTTGATTGTCGGGAGGGCAATTGCTGCTGGGCGGAGACTTTAATTGTACTCTAGACACTGAGATGAATCACTCTTCACCCCCACTACTCAGGGCTGTGGCCCACAAGGTGACAAAGGGACTGACAGCCTGGGTAGACCACTGGGGTATGGAGGACATCTGATGAACCCAGCACCCTCAAGACAGGGATTACTCCTATTATTCCTGCCTCCACCACCTTCACAATAGAATATATAATTTTGTGTGCACTAAATCTCTTAGCTCTGATGTTGTGAATGCAGAGTATCTGGGACGCACGCTGTCGGACCACAGTCCATTATTATTGACTTGGTGCTGCGCAAGCGATAGGCCCCTGATCCCTACATGGCACCTCCAGCTGGCAGCTCTGGAGGATGTGGCTTTCAGAGATTCCCTCAGGACACACTTGACAGAGCACATCACCATTAACAATGGGACCATTGTGTCTCGGGGTATAGAGTTGAAGACTTTAAAAGTAGTAATGCGGGGACACTGTATGGGCCAGACTGTAGGGATTCATTGGTCCCTTGAGCAAGATCTTACCTACATAGAATTGGAGATTCATGAAAGAGACAATGAACAAGGCACAAGCCAAGAAGCGCAGCAATTTTCTGCTAAGTACACGTAAGACATACGAGACCTTGGAAAGACTGCGATGTCATAACTACCAGAAATACCTGACCTCAGTAAATGAGGAAGATGGTACGTCTGGCAGATTGCTGGCCTGGCTGGTTCGCCCAAGGAACAAGAACGCCTGGGTCACTAGTTTACGAGTGGCAGGTGGGACACATGTGTACTCCCTTTCAAGCATTAACACTGCGTTTAAGACCTATTATATGGATCTCTACTGGCAGCCATAGGATGCATTGTCAATGGTGTTAGAGAGGTACTTAAGGGCATTACCGTTGCCATCTCTTGGGGGGGAAGCGGGGACCCCCTGGGTGAGCCAATAGCACTAGAAGCAGTCAAGACAGCCATTAAACAGCTGGCAGCTGGCGATACGCTGGGTACGATGGCTCCCTATGGAGTTGTATAAGTCATTTGCTAGTATCCAAGCACCCAAATTGGTTGACCTGTACATGGAAGCGTATGCAAAAGGCATACTTCCAGAGACAATGGGGGAGGCACTGGTGGTTCTCTTGCCCAAAATTAAATCTCAAAAGGCCTTGGTGACCAGTTTCCGAACATTATGCATGCTGAACCGCGACTTCAAGATACTGAGCAAGATCATGGCTAATCCATTGCTCCCCCACATGCTCCAAATAATACATGAAGCCCAAATACATTATATAATGTATATATATATACATATATGTAAAGCATTAGTTTTTATTTATGCAGGCAAAAATGACACTTACATTAGCTTTTTCTTTAATAAATCTCTTACCAAATTGAAAATCTCTGTAAAAACATAAGAGAGAGGGAGTGTAGTGTGCAGAATCATAGCTTTTATTAAACAAAACCTGAATAAAACTCCACAGTCATTATTAGCCTATAGACTGCATTTAAAAGCATAACCAACAAAAACTGCCACCGTGCCTTTAAGACATCCAGGACCTCCTGTATCCCATCATGCCTCACAGGTGACTGTTAGGTCACTACTTTTTGTACAGTAATATGAAGAACAGAACACAGATATGTATGAACTGCTGCATGTAAGATGCGTTCGGGGAGGAGGGTAGGTTGCTTATGACTTTGATGAGAATTCCCTTGGAGGACAACTAGGATTACAGGTATGTAACTTATCCTTCTCTTCTAGTTTTCTCTTCCAGGGGATCCTCACTAATAGTCATAAGCACTGAATAAAATAGCAAGCCCATCCCACACTCCTGCGGACGAATCGAGGATGAACAGCAATATGTACCTTTTTCAACTAAAAAGATTTATTAATGAGGCCTGCCCTATTTGGGTGTCTGTCTTGGTGTCCGAATCTAGTCAGTAATGCCTTGTGAAAGTATGTACTGATCTCCAAGTTGCAGCTTTGCAAATTTCAGAGATGGGAACATTTTTAGTAGGGCTGCTGTTTTCGCTTTGCCCCTTGTAGAATGAGCTTTGTTTTGGCAGGCTACTGTTTTATTAGCCAACCGATAAGTGAACAGAATACAAAAAACTATCAATCTGGAAATGGTTTGTTTGCAGAAGGCAATGCCCGTCAGGGTCATAGTTCACAAACAGGCGGTCAGACTGTCTAATGTATTTGATCTTGTCCAAATAGAAATTTAGTACCCTCTTTAGATCTAGAGAATGCAATGATCTTTTCGTTGGTGTGGTCAGGGTAGGAAAAAACTTAGGAAGTGAGATTGTGTGGTTAATGTGGAAATCAGATACTACTTTGGGAAGGAAACTGGGGGTCATTCTCATTACTACCCTGTTGGGAATGGAACAGTGTTTATGGCTCTTTGTCACAGCGAGACTGAATCTCACTAACTCTGCCTGCTGCAGTGATAGCAACAAGAAAGGACGTTTTCCAGGTAAAGAGCTGTAGGGAAGCTTTATGTATAGGTTCGAAAGGTGGAACCAGGAGTTTTGATGGTACCACATTCAATTCCCACAGAGGAGAAGGTGAACAAACAAGTGGGAACACCTTTTTTAAACTTTCAAAAAAAATCTTTGCCAACAGACACTTGGAAGAATACATTTTGCGAAGGTGTTTTTTCAATAAGAAGTAATTGCTGCAAGATGTACCTTAATTGAAGACAACTGTAAACCTGATACTGCTAGATGGAGGCGGTAGGGAAAAATGACATCCTCCTGAACCAGAATTGGATGATAATTATTCTGAATAAACCACATGTTAAACCTTTTCCCATTTGAAGGAATAAGATCATCTTGTCACAGGTCTTGTTAACTCCTTGAGAATGTTCATGCATTCCTGAGAGAGAACTAAGCGTTGATATTGCAGGAATTCAGGAGCCATGCTGTCAAGCTCAGCAAGGGAAGGTTGGGATGTTAGATCTTCCTTCCGAGCTTGTGAAGAAGATCCAGTCAGCACAGCAGTTTCTTGTGTGGTCTTTCTGACAGATGTAGTAGATCTGGGTAGTACCACTGTCAGGGCCATTCTGGGGCTATCAGGATCATCCTTGCTCTGGCTCTGTACAGTTTTTTTTATTACTGTTGGCATTGAAGGAATCTGAGGACAAGTGTAGAGAAATGTCCTGGACCAGTCTATCAAAAGATCATTCCCCTTTGTTCCTTGTCGGTAAAACCTGGGTGCATGTTTGTTGTTCTCGTCCGCAGAGAGGTCGATTTGAGGCTCACCCATTTGTGAAAAATGTCTTTTATGTCTTTAAGGTCCTGTCGTGAGCTCCTGCGAAGCTGCAACTTAGGGAATTTGCTAGGGTGTTTGATTCTCCTGGTAGATGAATGGTGGAGAATGTTAGACCTTTGGCCAACAGCCACTTCCAGATGGCTTGTGCTTTTTGAGAAAGAGCATGTGAGTGAGTCCCTCTCTGTTTGCTCAGAGCATTGTGGTTGTGTTGTCTGTCTGTTCAAGGACAGCATCTGTCTTTATGGATGGATACAAAGACTTCAGGGTGAGGTGGACTGCTCTGAGTTCCAGCATTTCCGACCACAAGCATTGAACCTGTAAAGGACTCATGTGAGTTTACCAGCCCTGGAGAGAAGCATCCTTGACAATACTCTGAGGAGGTAGACCCTGGTGAAAAGGTGCGCCTATCAAACATTGCTGTCGTTGCATCCAACACATTAACAATTGTTTGGCTTCTGGTGACAGGACTAGTTTTTGGTCCTAGAGATTGAAATACTGAGACCACTGATCTTACACAGTTTTCTGTAGTGGTCCCATGTCAAACCTGACAATGAAAATTCAGGACGCCATCAACTCCAGAAACAATGCCACTTGTCTGTTGGATGGACGAGGAGGTTGCAAGACTTCAGGTGTCATTATGAGTTTGGTGGATGGAAAACCCCGTCTGCCCAACTCCTGCGGTCAGGTTACCATCAGTGTGGCCTCCTTCCCATGGGCCCCATTAAGAGTTTCCTGTTGGGTCACCAGGCAGAAACAGAGTTCCAGTGAGAAATGGTCTACAACATTGTATCTTCTGAGTCAGTATCTTGAGACAGTTCTTATAGTGTTGATGTGTAAGTGCTGAGGAGCTCTTGATTAACCAGTCGTCCAGATATGGGTAGGCAAATACTTTCTGTCTCCACAGGTATGTAGCTACTACTGTTAAGCACCTGGAGAATGTGTGAGGTGCTGATTTGAGCCGGAAGGGTAGCATTTTGTACTGGTAGTGCTTTGATGCTACTCTGAATCGACGAAACTTCCGAAGTTTCCTTGTCATAGGTATGTGGAAGCATGCATCCTGAAGATCAATGGCACACATCCAGTCCCCCTGATGGAGCTGTGGGTAGATTTGGTGCAAGGCAAGCATCCTGAATTTCTCTCTGCAGATGTATTTGTTTAGAGGCCTTAAGCCTAAAATTGGTCTGTGCTCTAGAGTTATGCCCCTCTTCTGGACCAGAAAGTAGCAAGAGTATATCCCTTTTCCGTGTTGAGAGGGTGGAACCTCCTCTATAGCTTCTGTCTGAAGCAGCATGTGTACTTCATTTTGCAACAGAGTCTAAAGATAAAATGTTGCTTTTGGAGGTCAGCAGGAGGAGGAGACTTGAACTTGAGAGAGTAGCCATTTTGAACAATGTTCAAGACCCATTTGTCATTTGTTATTTTGCGCCACTTGTCTAGATGTTTCATAATACTTCCCCCTACCAGAAAGGTAGACTACCCCAGGGGAAGCAAAAACTTATTGCTTTGTTTATGGTTTAGCAGAGGCAACTTGCTTTTCGTCGAGGATGGTAGTGACACCTGGCTTGGTGTGAGTGTTGGAACCAATGATGGTTGTGAACCCTCTGTTGATAAGACCTTTAATCATAGGGGTTTGAATTTACGTTTAAAATCTTTGTACTTTTCGAGACCCACAGCGTTCAGTGTGTTTGATTCAGTAATCATTTTAGCCATTCCATCATCTGCATGTGTTCCAAATAGAGATGTGACTGTAAATGGAAGATTTAGAATTCTCTGCTGAGCCTCAGGCTTAAGACCTGTGAATAAGAGCCATGATGCGTGGCTTGCGCAAATGCCATGAGCGTATCCATGAGCTGCAAGATCTGATGCATCAGCAGTGATGATTTGATTTGACAGACCGCCCTCCTCAAGAATTTCTTGAAAGTCTTGCTTGTCCTGTTGTGATAGTTTCTCTGTGAATCTAGACAGAGAGTCCCAAGAGAGTCCCAAAGAGTCGAGTGTTGATGCGACAGCGAGTGACTCACTGTCAAGCATCTGTCAAGCATTAGACAACTTGTTGCGATGTCGATCTTCCTTGTGACGTTGTGTGCATCGACGATGAGCGTCGTGACTCTAAGAAGTGGTGTCTCAACATTGACTGTTTGTTTCGCCGTCTTTGACAAGTGTCTCAGCGGCAATCATTGTGTCGTCTGTCTTTGATGTCGATGGAGGTGGTATTAGGCCCCTCGATGACAGAGCTGACACCGAAAGAGATTATACAGATATCTCTCATGTTGCTGACCTTCTACTCATCAACAGCATTGGAGAACAATGTTTATGGTGAGATTTGTCTGTTCTCTTTTGGTGCTGATGGGAGGAAGGCTCTTTTAAGGAGGTTTTTGACCCACCAGGGCCACTTGAAGGTCTTACCTTTTCTTGTATAGCAGGTAGTCTGTTCTTTTCCCTATCCTTTTGGGTTGTCTTGGAAAAGTTCTCACAATGATAGCAAGTGTCAGGACAGCGCGAGGAAGGTGAGCAGACAATACAAAGTGTGGATCAGTTAGTGCCATTTTTCTGCCACAAGAAGGGGACTTGCTGAATAAAGATGGCATTTTGTGACTGAAACAAAAAAATGTTCAGTCAGAAAAAATGTTAAAAGCACACATCCTGAAATTTTTAAGGTATTTTGTGACAGTAGTAAAGAAAAACTGAAGGGCTAATGCTCTAGGATCTTCACTGAAGGAGCTGTAGAAAAGAACTGACTTACCTGTCACCTGACAGTCACCTCTGAGGCATAATGGAATACAGTCCTGGAGATCTTGAAGGCACAGTGCTAGTTTTTCTTGGTAATGCTTAAAAATGCAGCCTATTGGCTAATGTCTGTGGAATTTATTCAGTTTTTGCTTTAATAAAAGCTATGATTTTGCACACTACACTCTCTCTCTATTATTTTACAGAGATTCTGAGTTTAATTAGAGATTTATTAAAGGAAAAGCTAATGTAAGTGGCATTTTAGCCTGTTTTATGGGTTGCATGGATATATATAAAAATTAATGCTTTATATATATGTATGTATGTGTACATTATATTATATATATATTTTATAGAACCATAATTATTAAATTACCAATACAACCCTGATTTTAACTACGCATGTACAACAATTGTTTACAGATCTCAGGTTTAATATGCAGCAATACTTGGAAAGTTTCTTGGGGTCTGCAGTTATTTATTTTTTAACATGAAAAACATCCGTAATGCTGGTCAAATGTGTTCAATAACTCAATATTTGAAACAGGAACTAATAAGAATTCTTTTAGGCATGGCAGTTGCAAGACTAGATGGGAGATGTGATATTGAATGGTCCTGTTTGTTGATCTCATGTGCAATAGTATACTTTTGGAGCCCTTGAAACTCAGTTATGAAGGCCCAAAATCTGTACTATTGACGTTTAATTTCAATCTGGCAATTTTATATTGGTTAACTTGGGTGCTGGTACGTCTAGATTGTGGGCCCAATATTTATCACATTCAATCCCTCACAGGCACCACAAGCCAGACTGTGGTGGTGGCCTGAGGAAGTGGTTTTCCTAATGAGTTAACTAATTCCAAACCTGCATATACCCAGTAGAGTTAATGGAAGTGGTGCCAGCAGAATACAAAGGAAACAACAAGGGACACAGGTGCCTATGTATATGTTACAAGCAAATAAAATGCTCGAAGCCATCACTTAATGGTAGCGGAGTACCCCTCCCAGTGGAAAGGTGAGTGACGTCTTAGGAAAAAACAATCTGAGAGAGCCTTTGCCCCAATGTAGGAGCACGAGTTGGCCAAAGCCACTGTCAAATGATTGCCCTACATCTGTGGTGGTATGCACCCCAAATATTGAGTAGGAAACATTGTGTGACCTTACTATTGTGGACAAAATATTCAGGGAGAAAATATCAAAAGTTATTTATGTGGAGATTTTCTATACCTAACCCCACGTCTATGTATCATTTCAATTAAAATACATGTGATTAATGTGTCTATGCTTTGGTACAGACAAGAAACACAACACATACTGAACATAATGAGCACATTTGAGTCCTACTAGGTGTAGTAAGGCCAGGTTTTGTTATGTACACACGTTACGCCCCTGTATGTAACATACACGTGGAATTGCCATAGGCTAAGCCCTGTGTGTACCGTGTTCCTGCATGTACCTCACAAAATCCGTGTCCTATGCATGTTGCATACAGAGCCTGCCCATAGGTGAGCAGGGGCCTTTGCAGAAAACCTGGCAATCTGACCACGGATGGTTAATGACCTTAGATATCTTACAGTTCCAAGTGAAAATGGCATGTAGGGTATGCCCATCATACAGCTGTGAACTTCTAGTCAACTTGAAGCATAAGGCAGCCAAGACTTGAGTTGCAAGAGGTTCATCCTGCAAATAGAGACACAAGTTTAAGCCAAATGGGATGTTGTGAGATAAGTAATGGATGCAAAAGTGAGGCAAAGTGGGGCCACACAATTCAGACATCACAAGGACATGCCCTGCATTCATATATTTGTTTTAATTCATCCATACATATTTTTGTAACTTTTACTTTCAGGGCTGTGGTTTTCATGCCTGCAGTAGCTGAGGTTTAAGGTTTCCAGCAGTTCCACATCCCAGTTGGTAATTCAACTGCTAAATAATGTGTAGGAGTGATAACGCGTCAGAACCTTGATAAGTAAACTTACAAGGAGACACGTCTAGGCCAATGAACCTTTTGACCACGTTTGGAGACTTCCCAGAATGAGATATCCTTTGGCATAACAATCAATAAGTCAATGGCTCTATCAATATGCACAATAACTAATCAATCAAGTCAATCAATGACATTTAATATAGATCAATACAACAAACGCACCATGACCTTTCAGCACAAATCTAGTAATTGTTAGGATATTTATTCCCTATTAGTTACAATCTAGAATCATATTTATTAGTTTCAATATCAGCAACCATGTCAAAACCACTATAACTTGGCAGGGCCAGCAAAACTTAATCAAAGCATAGGTCATGAACATTTAGGATGAAACCCGACGTTAACATGAATCAACTTTAGCAGGGTATCATTAGTACATTATTCAACAAAGCAAGAATTCAGTCATTTGTCTATTTGCGTCCGATATTAGTGAACTCCTTAACTAACTTCGAATTAGCATTAGCATGTTGGGCTTCATGCAAAACAATTTAGCAAACACAAATTTGGAAAAACACCTAACTATGGCTTCTATCAAAAGAGCAGTTGGTACCTAGAAAGAAAAGGCAAACAGACAATTACAATTATCATCAGATAGTTACCCCTCCAACGTATCAGCAATCAGCGTCAGTCTTTGTCTTCAGGACATCAATCGATTCGCCATCAGCAAAGATAGGACAGGACAATTCACAGTATGGAATAGTTATGAATAGGCTCTTCCCTCAAAAGGAGGAGAAGTCAGTGTCAGGTAAGGATTCAATAGAGGATGGTTAAGATATCAGATTAGCAAAGTCTCAAAGAATAGCGACAAAGTATAGCTTAAGGCAGAATGTCAGAATAATAGCAAAAGTGTCCCAATAATGGCAGATTTCTTCTCGGTTCATCCTGTTATATCAAAAACTATCGAACTAGTCCTAAATTTCTCATTGGATCAATTTTGGTGCATAATTAGCTCTGTCCAATAATTCTCCACGTACCTTACTAGAATTTTCCACAAAACACAGTTCTCATGCAGTCTATTGGCTCCTGTGATTGACGTCTTCATCGGGTGGAATGTCAGGTAAAAAGTTACACTTTACGCTCCAGTCAGTAGTTCCATTGTTTTCTCCTAGTCCAGGCGACCTTGTACCTGTTGCGAATTACACTGTTGCATTCGGCAAGAATGTCTCCTTGAGCAAGTCGGGTCCCATGAGAAAGAATTTACTACAGCTACACACACATCTCTCTAGCTTCTGGAAAAGTACAGCTTTGTGTCCTTCAGGAAAGCAGCACATTGCACGTTAGAAAAACACAGTTTAATATGAGACCAGGCAGCTAGGCCCAGACCTTTGCGAACTAAGGCCTAGTGATTAATTTAGCAAAACTCAATACATATCTCTTAATGTTAATACAAAGTCATACATTAGTACATTATTAATTTGTTTCATTAATCATCGTATACATTGGTGGCCAGTCCCCATGGGCACATTTCAAACGCATACATTATTTTTCTATGCTAACACATTTTCTAAGCAGCTTCATTACACACTACATTGCAAGCCTTTCATGTTAATATTAATTTTAAAGGTCACACTCCAACAATCCCTCCTCTGATGACTCTTGTCATCATACAAACTTTTTTCCTTACAATTTGCATCCTAGAATTCCCTCATTTAAATTTCCTCTCTCACTCGTTCCCCTTCCAATTTTGCCCTGAACAATTTTTCCCTTTTCTTTTCTTCCCTATTCTAATTATTTTTCGTCGTTTTCAATTTCATTCTTTTACTATTTTTACATGACAGCCACAATCCAAATATGCAAGCTACAACAATCAATATTCCCTGTATTATTTTTGCCAATATCCCATGCCAAATATTACTGAACCAATTTCCCACTTTAGCAAGTCCTTTTGCAACCTTTTCCTCCTGGCTCTTTCAGTTCCTTCAAATCTGTACTATCTCTAGTTAAGTTAGTAAGCATACTCCTAATCTCGTTACTATTGTCAGGTATGTAAGCACAACAAGGTAGCTCATTAAGCATTTTACAAACTCTGCCATTTTTTGCTAAAAGAATGTCTAAAGCAAGCCTGTTTTGAAGAGTCATAGCCCTCTATGCAGCAAGTTCAGTATCCATCAGGAGTATAGCCCCTGTAAAATTTGTCAGCATGTTACCCACAATGGTAGACAACTTTCAAATTTTTATGGAGTTTAAGATAACTCCCACTGAAGGAATTATCGCCCCAATTATGTCTCCTACTACACCAGCAGCAGTCTCTCTCCTTTGTCTAGTACGATGTAATTCAGACAATTTCGGAAACCTTTTCAAGTCCTCTGATTGATATATCTTTGGGAAAACTATCCCCAAATAACATGTCCCATACCATCCCTTTGGAAGACGGTAATAAGCATTAAGTCCACATATATAATAGATCCCAGCGATCGCTGGATCCTGTCCATTTAACATGAACGTCCACTTACTCTGAAACAAAAACACATGCGTACATTCACTCGTTCCCACAAACACATTGTCATAGTATGACTTTGGCCGCGTTATGCAAAGCTTCTCTATGTGTAGTGCGTCTAAAGCTAATTTCCCTTATTCCCTAATTGCACTGTAACTCTCACTACTAGCAAAAGCTCGCTGCTGCAATCCTTTCTCTAACTTCCACTTCAATGCCCTCCTTCTATCCTCCGTGTGATCTAAGAAGCTTTTCTCTACAGATGTAAGCAAACAAGTCAAATTATTGCGGTGTGCATAGGATGTACTAATTGTTAATGTTGCCTCAAAGAACCCCTTAACTAATTTGATGCTATAATACTTAGCTACACTACTCAAATCCTCTATGATGGTCACATAAGAAAACACAAGTCAAGATTGGAATAAAAATATTGAATCTCTTCCTGGTTATAGAATCTTGTTAGTAACAGACTACAGCTTATCCCATAAGTTAGAGGTAAACTATGATAGGTAACTCCCTCTTGCACCGAAACAGGAATCTGTGTACACACATAACAATCTTTCGCATCCATAGTGTCAACATACTCACTCAGCAAGCGATAGAAGACATTAGTCGATAGTTCCCCTTTAGCATTAGTTCGCTCATGCAAATACTTTGTGTCTTGCTCAAACCTCTCCCACGCTCTTAGTGTGGTAGCGGTCTCACGAATAGTAGCATTGTGAGTCCCACTCTTATCCAAAAATGGCATTCCCACAATCACTACTATAAAGAATATCACACACACAACACCCAAACCAGCACCCAAATATTTACAACGCCTACTTCCCCTATTATCATATCTAATGTTAACCATGATCTGTAAAGAATCAGAAAGTGAACAACCAACAGGGGATAGTTGAAACTTATTATGATATTTCTCTTCAGCAAATTTTAAGCAAACAAAAGTCTTTCTTCAGAAATTATTTACAGCTTTCACAGTCACTCCCAGGATCCTTGTCAATTCAAGTTAGCAGCTTGTCAAAATCAGTTCTCAAAAGTCAATTCAGATTAACAGTGTCAAATCCGGTAATTTAGCAGTCTCTTTTCTCAGTTTTCTTTAACTCAATCTTCACGTCAACACAGTCTCTCTGGCCAGACTCAGGTACCAAAGTACTGACCTGGGACTTCTCGATCAAAACAGAACCCCAAGAACTCTTGTTGCCATTCAGCTGACGTTGCATACGCCCATTCAGGACCTGCGTACCTTCTGTTTGCTACTCTCTTTCTTTCCAACTTGCGATCACCTTGCAACTCTCCTTCACTCAGATCTTCTCTCCTTGTTGTATCGACCACCTCCTCTATTGCATCTTCAACAAACTCTTTTCCCTTAGTCACTTGCAGTTCTGGTCACTTATCTCCTTTTAGTGTCTCTTTGGTCTTTGATTTTCCTAGTGGCAACTCGTCTCCCTCCTCTGACTCTATGGTGTTTTCTCTTGATGGACCTGCAATTTGCTCAGGAGGAGTCTGGATACTCTGACTCCCTTCCGCCTCAACTCCTTCGCCTTCTGGGTCTGTCAGGGGCTCTAGTCCTTGTCCATATTCGTCTGCTTCTGGGAGAACCTCCTTCTGACTTGGTCCTCCTGGTGCCTCAGTTGAGACAGGCTCACCGTCACCCCCCTAGGTCTCTTCTCCTTTGTCTCTTACTGGAGTGATGAAGCCGTCCTCAACAGGCTCTCCTTCTTTCTCAGTTCCCCTTTGATTACTCTCCGGCCCTGAGACTTCCTTTTCTGTTGTTGTTACTTTCGACAATTCAACTTCCTCATCAGTTGGACACGTCACCTTTTTCGTATGACTGGCATGGGTCCAGTTCAGAATTCCCGCACATTTCACAGCAATAGTAGTTGTTAATATTACTTGGAATGGCCCCTTCCAACGTGACTCCAAACATGACTTCCTCACGTGTTTCTTGATGACAACCCATTCACCAGCTTTCAGGTTGTGACCTGGAGCATTTATCGGTGGCAGTGTGGTAGCTTCCACCTGGTGAGAGAAAGAGCGGACCACGTCAGCCAGACCCTTGCAGTAGTCCAACACCATATCATCTGTGATATTTACAAGAGCATTCGCAGGCACGGCGGGCAGTCTCATAGCTCGGCCCATGAGAATTTCATGAGGAGACAGTCCTGCTTTCTTGTTAGGAGTATTTCTCATTGACATTAACACCAAAGGTAATGCATCAGGCCATTTCAAATTTGTGGCTGCGCACATCTTTGCCATTCTCGACTTCAGAGTACCATTCATCTGCTCCACTGGTCCTGATGCTTCAGGACGGTAGCTGCAATGCAACTTCTGTTCAATGTTGCACACAATAGCTTAACCACCTCGTTGTTGAAGTGACTTCCTCTATCTGATTCTGAAGAGATCGGAAACCCGAAATGTGGTATCAATTCCCTAAGCAGCAGCTTGGCTACTGTGAGACTGTCATTCCTACGTGTAGGGTAGGCTTCAATCCAGTGACTAAAAATACACACAATCACCAACACATATATCAAACCTCCACACACGGGCATCTCAATAAAATCCAGTTGCATTCTGCTAAATGGACTTCCTGCTCTCCCAATGTGGCTCAAATTCACCATGGTCCCTTTCCCCGCATTCATCTGTTGACAGATGATACACCTGTGAGAGATCACTTCTGCAGCTTGTCTGAATTTCGTGTTAAACTAGTCAATTTTAAACAGCCTGATCATGGCATCTCTCCCGATATAGGCTTGCCCAAGGTAAAACCTTGCAAACTGTGACAGGAGACTGTTCGGCAAAACCATTTTCCCTTTGTCTGAAATCCACAAATCATCTGGTCTTTGTACACATTGCATCTTAACCCAAGAACGCTTCTCATCTTTGCTAGCGCGTCCTTGCAACAATCTCAATTCCTCCAACGTGTCAACCACCCTTAAAGCGTAACCTGTGCATGTCTCATTTTCTGTTTCAGGTAACAATTCCCACTGATCTTTAAACGATATACAGTTCAATGCGCAAAACCTTGCGACTTGATCCGCATATCCATTTCACATAGAAACAAAGGCCCTCATTACGACCTTGGTGGGCGGCTGAAGCCGCCTGCCAAGATCGGACCGCCGGGCGGCTGCCAATGCAGCCGCACCCCCACCACGGCCATTTGGAGATCCACGCTGGGCCGACGGGCGGAAACCTAGTTTCTGCCCGCCGGCCCAGCAGGGATCTCGGCCGCAACATGGAAGCCGGCTCCAAATGGAGCCGGCGGTGTTGCGGCCGTGCGACGGGGTGCAGTTGCACCCATCGCGCTTTTCACTGTCTGCATAGCAGACAGTGAAAAGCAGCATGGGGCCCTGTCAGGGGGCCCCGCGACTCCCCAAACCGCCAGGAAAAGGATGGCGGTCGGGGACTCGTAATTCCCTGGGCAGCGCTGCTAGCAGCGCTCCCCTGGCGGATTACTACCGCCGGGGCCATTGTGGCGGAAAACCGCCGGCCCCGAGGGTGCGACCGCGGCGCTTCTGCCGCGGTCATATTGAGCCAGGAAGCAATGCCAGCCTGTTGGCGGTGCTTCCGTCATTTTAGCCCTGGCGGTCATGTACCGCCAGGGTCAAAATGACCCCCAAAGTCTTGTGATTTCAGATGAGCACTGCATTTCACCACGGCAATTTCATGAGGTAACTGAATTGCGTGCAACAACTCCTTAATTCTTTCACCATTTTTCACTGGAGAACCAGAAGAGGTCAGGAAACCCCTCTGTGACCATAGCTGGCCAAAATCATGGACAATTCCAAATCCGTATCTGCTATCAGCATAGATAGTCACTCTCAACTGGGCAGCAGCATGGCAAGCTCTAGTAAGAGCAACAGATTCAGCCACTTGGGCAGAATATACTCTTTCAAGCCAAGACGCTTCCAGGATACCAGAGATCGTGCATACAGCGTATCCAGCTCTCAGCACTCCTACTGAGTCTCTTAAACATGAGCCATCGACAAAGATAATTTTGTCATTTTCTTCCAATTGGGTATCTTTAATATCAGGCCTCGGGTTGGTGTACATTTCTGTTAACTCAAGACAATCATGTACTACATCTTCAGCATCTTCAACTTCTGTGTTTTTGTTTGGAAGCAAAGTTGCCGGGTTCAGCACTGTACATCTCTTCAACGTTACATTTGGTGACCCCAATATGATTGTTTCATATTTCATTAGTCTTGCATTTGTCATGTGCTGCATTTTTGTACAGGTTAGCAAACTCTCAACCGAGTGTGGGACCATGACTGTTAAAGGATGTCCCATCACTATGCCTTCACATTGTGCGAGGCTTTGACCAACTGCTGCTACTGCACGCAGACAACCTGGTAAGGCTGCTGCAACTGGGTCCAAAGTAGCTGAAAAATATCCTACTGGTCGGTTTACACCTCCATGGACCTGTGTCAAGACAGACAAAGAACATGCATCACGTTCATGACAAACCAGAACAAAAGGCTTCGTGTAATCAGGCATACCTAAAGCTGGAGCCCTGCACATACACTCTCTTAGCTCAGTAAACGCCTTCATTTCTTTCTCTGACAATGTTATGGCATCTGGCCCATCCTTAACCGTCAGTCTCACCAATGGCTTGGAGATGACTGAGAAATTCGGGACCCACTGACGACAGTAGTCCACCATTCCCAGAAACATCCTAACATCTCTCTGTGTCGTTGGGGGATTCATCTGTAACAGGGCAGTCACTCTTTCCCTGGACAACTTCCTTGACCCTTTCTCAATTTGGTGACCTAAGTATTTCATCTCTTTCTGACAGTATTGCAAGTTCTTTGGGGACACCTTATGCCTGTTCTTTCCCAAGTGGTTCAGTAAAGCAATCGAATCATACTTGCAGTCATCCTTTGTCTTGGATGCGATCAGCAAATCATCAATGTACTGCACTAGAGTATATTGAAAAGGCAATTCCAATGACTCCAAATCCTTCTTCAGCATTTGATTGAAAATGGAAGGTGGTTCTGAAAACCCTTGAGGAATTCGACACCAATTGTAAAACGTATCCAGGAATTTGAAACTGAAAATAAATTGGCTGCCCTCATGAAGAGGCACAGAAAAGAACGCTTGGGACAAATCAACTACTGTGAACCATTCTGCATCACATGGAATCTGGAACATAATCACAGCTGGATTTGGCACCACTGGGCAACATTTCACCACTATGTCCTTAATTTTTCTCAAGTCTTGGACAATTCGAACTTTCCCACAAGGCTTTCTCTTGCGCCATGTGGTACTGCGGTACCTGGGGGAACACAGCATTTGGCTTCACACTGACTTTGACTGGTTCTACTCCTTTTATCAGTCCCACTTCCTTTCCTGGCAAGTCCCACACTTTCTCTTTGACTGTCCCCTGCAAGTCTGCTGGCAAATTAGTCACTGTGAACATTGGGAAGAAGTTAATCAGAAGATACTCCTCATCTGTCGTCTCCGTTTCAGGTTCTGAAACCTGCCCTTCATCTCCTTCATTGTCATTATTTGTCTGAACCTCAATCCCTTAATTGGAACAGGTGATCGAACATCTTGTCTTGCACAGTAAGTCTCTTCCCAGGTGGGACACGGGACTCAAATCACAAACTACAAACTTGTGCAACCCCTGGAAAGTGCCAAGCTCAACCTGAACCGGATCTGTGATCGGGTTAGTTAAGAGCTGATTCGCCACTCCTACTACTTTGACTGTCCATCCCGAAAGGGGCAACTTCGGAACTTCTGCACTTCTAACTGTAGAACGTGTAGCTCCTGTGCCAACCAAGAATGAAACCTTGTGACCCATTACTTTCTCTTGCACATAGGGCCCTCTCTGATCTACTTCTAGGGACACTGCAAGCCTGCACTCCTCACTATCTGAACTCTCATCTGACCATTCATCTTTTATTCCATTCTCACCATGCAATGGGAACTGTTGTACTGTATTACTTTGACTCATTCTTTGACCTGTGACCTGTTGAGGAAGCATCACCTGTTGCTGTTCCATTGGTGCTAAGGGCAACTGAATTTGCTGTCTAGGTTCCAAAGGAACCTGCTGTCGTATTTGCTGCATCTGTATCAGTTGTACACGTGGCATCTGCACTTGTTGCATGGATTGGAGACCTTGCATCTGAACCAAGTTATTCTGGAAGTTCGGATTAGGACCTCTCATCCTTGGTCCTTTAACATTTTGGAATGCATTAACATAATTGCTTTGTTGAACAATACCTTCCTGCACCATCATCGGGCACTCCCGCGTCCAGTGTCCAATGCCCCCGCAAGCATGACAAGATAACACCTTCTTCATTCCCTGAACATCATTTTGAACTACTACGGTATTCAAATCTGGACCACGATTCACATAACCTCCTCAACCTCTGCCTCTTACTTGCACCTGCAACATCCTGTTTCCTTGTGGCTGTTGCACCATCTGCTGTAGACTTCCTCCCTGCAACCCTGACTGTGCTGCCTTAATTTGCATCACCATCACCTTCTCCTTCAACTTTCTCTGCTTCAACTCAATCTCGTCACTACAGTACTTCGCATACTGCAACACCTCGTCAATCGGCTTTGCTTGCCAACAGATCAAATGATTCTTAATCATCTGACTAATCTTAGGCCTCAATCCTTCAACAAATCTGAACACAAGGTGATTCATGCACTTCGCTTTTATGACTTCTGTACCACTGTAGTGCTTGAATGCCTTCACAAACCTCTCATAGTAGGCATGTATCGACTCCTTGGCCTCCTGCGCTGTTCGATCAATCTTTTGCCAATCAATATTTTGCGGCGATACCCTCTGTTTCAGGAACTCAATCACCTTATAGTAGTACTTCATCACCTCAGGAGATGGTGCTCCTGTGACTCTATCCCTTGCTGGTTCTGCGGTTGGCCAATCCACACTTCTTTTGCACTAAAGCCACAAATCAGCTGGAACTATGATTTCAAAGAGTGTATTCAGGTCTTCCCAAAGACATTTCGCAAGCTTCACAAACCTGTCCGTCTGCTGATACCACTCTATTGGCTTCTCCCTCAGCCTGGGGAAATCATTTGTGAATGACAGAGTGTCACCTTTGATCCACGGTACATAAACGAGAACCCCTCCGGCCGTTTCTCTCATGGGTAACGTCTTTATTGTACCGGTATCCGACACAGCTTTCGCCTGCTGCTCTATGCCGTCACTCTTCCTTTTGTCTCTTTTCTTCGCCCATCTGCCTTCCCACTCCTCTAATGCTCCCCAAACTTGTGCACTCTGCAGTATCTCTTTGAGGTGTGCCTTCATCCCAGTAGATCTTATGTGTTCAAAATCTTTAGGTTCAAAATCTAACCTATAACTTCTCTTCAGATGTTTGGTGTTTTCTACATCTATTCCATATTTATCTGCCAGGTTCGGCAACCTCTGGTGCACCTTGCCCACTTCTTTGGTTATTTTTGGGCACAAATACCTCAACTCTGCTTCAGTGTATGACTCTAGCCTATTCACTCCCATGCTCCCTTCAACTAGTTCATTTGCCTCCATGCCCAATCTCACAAAATTCAGGTACTCTTCTCTTTCCGACCGTTCTGCTGTCGCAGGAGTGGTGAATTTAACTTGTCTAACCATTCGTTCAGGTGTTGCGCAGTTAAACCTTGCAAGGAGATATTTCCAGCCTGCACTACCGGTGGTTACGGTACATTCGCACTTGAGATCTGCGGAGTCAGCAGTCCCATACCTGATTGTCTCATGGTATCTGGAGGAACCCCAATCGGACTGAAATCTAACAGAGATCTAGATCTTTCGAATGTCGGTTCAACTGGGGTCATCCCTTGAGAGCTCCCTATGAACCCTTCTCTTGTCATTTCTTGGGTCATTATTCCTTGATCACATACGCTAGGGTTCGCCTGTGCATATAATGGTACTGGTGGACCAACTGTAATAGGTAAGGTTATGGCGGCTGGCGGCTGCCTGCTCCCCAAAACCTGTGGAGCATTAGCTCCCAATATTCTGACTCATTCCTGATGCCATGGCTGACTGGGGTCCCGTGACCGAAGTGTAATTCGGAATCATCTGTTGCTGTGCCTGAGGCAATAAAAGTGGAGTTGGCTCAGTCTGTATTAGCTTTGGTCTTGTGTATGCCGGATCTGACGGCACCATCAAATTTGTAGTAGTCTCTAGTACTGGGACATCAGGGTAGAGTCTCTGAACCTATGGTGGCTGCAGCTGTGTTTGCATCTCTGGAGCAGTGGACACACTGACACTATTCTGCACCGGAACTGGTGTCGCAACAGTATTAACCTGTACCGTATTTGTTGTTCCTTGGTTCTGCGTCAAATTTATAGGACCTGCACTAGTACATGGTCTATTATCATCTAGGGCGTATGGAGGTGGTCGATCATTTAGCAACTGATTAAGGAACTCATCATCATCTGAATCGTTTGCCTCTGCCTAGGACTTCTTAGTCTCCTTTTCTTTGCTAGAACCCTTGTCAGTCTTACAAGTGGCTTTCCCTCCTTGGGTTCTGCCTTCTTGAGTTATTGCTGGAAACATCCTAACTCCGTCTATTGTTTCTCTCCTCCAAACCCTCTGTGCGCTATCCCACCTAGCCTCCTCTAGTGTCTTTTCTTCTTTCCTCATTCTCCTCTCAAATTTCTGTTGCTGTTGTCGTATTGCCATCAGTTCCCAAATTGCTAACGCCTCGAACTGTGCTGGCCTCGGAGGTGGCTTTAGCTCATTTAACACTCCGTAAATTTTCCGAAATCCTTATATTGAACGTTCCGTGTTCTGGAAACGCCAAACACCCTTCTTTCTCTGTCACTTTGCACCATTGCTTTAGCCAAAGACATGGCGCGACTCCCCTCTCCTCCATTACGGCATAAGCCGGTGTATCCTCTGGTGGTGTATGCTCCCCTACACTTGCGGTAATGTACACATCTCCCCTCAAAGTGCTCTTTAAAGCCTTGAAAAACTTCATTTTTTTGCGTCTTTTGTTTTGTTAACAATCGAATCAGGAAGTGACTTTAATTCCTAGAAATCTCTTTGCTCACCTTCTCAACCAATTGCCTCTCACGGACGGCTGCCAATCCGTGCGTGACCCTTTCACTAACAGACCTATCCCAGCGCGGCTCCAATGACGTCACACTCACACACACTGCAGCTGACAAAGTCTTGCGGCGTGTCTTCCTCACTCTCCGCTCACTCAAAAACTAATGCAATATATTGCGAGCACTATCAAAACTCAAATTTGCCGGTTTACTACAGGAAAGGGTAGCACAATCGCTTCAGACCTTTACAGAGATTTTGCTTAGCCTCGGCCGCTACTTTCTCCTTCTCAGATCCCGCACTCGCAAGCAAAATTTAACCCACAAATTCTACTCTTGAGTTGTCAATGGGTTGTCCTAGTGCACTTTAGAACTCACCAAATCTTCATCGAAGTTTTCATTCACTCATTTTGACTCAAACTCGACTCGTCAACCATGCCCGATTGACCTATTAAGCCGCACAAATTACAACATAAACCAAGTGTCTCATACGCTTATCAGTATACTCCGGAGTCTTAGACCATGCAGGGTCCGTACATCACCAACAATCACGTGGACAATTTTTTTTAGCACAAGCGCCACACTCATGTGAATTTCGCCGTCTTCCCTACTCTCATACTGCGGAGTACACACACTCCTACTAAAACATTACCTGGCCTAAAATTCTCACAAACCTCACAATTCATCTGCGATATGCATAAGTTGTGCAAGCGCAAAACCCTACGTCACTCAGACTATGACTAGAACACCGAGAACATACCCAACTCACTTCAGCAAGCTCCGAGATTCCGGGAAAGTCATTCGGGACTTAGGGGCACATCATCTCTCCAATTTGCATCAATTTAAAACAATTTTCAAACAGCGGTCCCTCGTCCTGGGGCCCCAAAGGGCCGAACCATTACCTCTACTACCAAAACTGATAACACGTCAGAACCTTGATAAGTAAACTTACAAAGAGACACGTCTTGGCCAATGAACCTTTTGACCACGTTTGGAGACTTCCCAGAACGAGATATCCTTTGGCATAACAATCAATAAGTCAATAGCTCTATCAATATGCACAATAACTAATCAATCAAGTCAATCAATGACATTTAATATAGATCAATACAATGAACGCACCATGACCTTTCAGCCATGAATAACCACACAAATCTAGTAAGTGTTAGGATATTTATTCCCTATTAGTTACAATCTAGAATCATATTTATTAGTTTCAATATCAGCAACCATGTCAAAACCACTATAACTTGGCAGTCAGAGCAAAACTTAATCAAAGCATAGGTCATGAACATTTAGGATGAAACCCGTCGTTAATATGAATCAACTTTAGCAGAGTATCATGAGTACGTTATTCAACAAAGCAAGAATTCAGTCATTT
The DNA here is from genome assembly GCF_031143425.1 of Pleurodeles waltl. NCBI lineage: Eukaryota > Metazoa > Chordata > Amphibia > Caudata > Salamandridae > Pleurodeles > Pleurodeles waltl. The sequence continues at coordinate 1,768,279,967 of NC_090440.1, forward strand.
GTCTATTTGCGTCCGATATTAGTGAACCCCTTAACTAACTTTGAATTAGCATTAGCATGTTGGGCTTCATGCAAAACAATTTAGCAAACACAAATTTGGAAAAACACCTAACTATGGCCTCTATCAAAAGAGCAGTTGGTACCTAGAAAGATAAGGCAAACAGAAAATTACAATTATCATCAGATAGTTACCCCCTCCAACGTATCAGCAATCAGCGTCAGTCTTCATCCTCAGGACATCAGTCGATTCGCCATCAGCAAAGATAGGACAGGACAATTCTCAGTTTGGCATAGTTAAGAATAGGCTCTTCCCTCATAAGGAGGAGAAGTCAGTGTCAGGTAAGGATTCAATAGAGGATGGTTAAGATATCAGAACAGCAAAGTCTCAAAGAATAGCGACAAAGTATAGCTTAAGGCAGAATGTCAGAATAATGGCAAAAGTGTCCAATAATGGCTGATTTCTTCTCAGGTCATCCTGTTATATCAAAAACTATCGAACTAGTCCTAAATTTCTCATTGGTTCCATTTTGGTGCATCATTATCTCTGTCCAATAATTCTCCACGCACCTTACTAGAATTTTCCACAAAACACAGTTCTCATGCAGTCTATTGGCTCCTGTGATTGACGTCTTCATCAGGTGGAATGTCAGGTAAAAAGTTACACTTTCCGCTCCAGTCAGTAGTTCCATTGTCTTCTCCTAGTCCAGGCGACCTTGCACCTGTTGCAAATTACACTGTTGCATTCAGCAAGAATGTCTCCTTGAGCAAGTCGGGTCCCATGAGAAAGAATTTACTACAGCTACACATACATCTCTCTAGCTTCTGGAAAAGTACAGCTTTGTGTTCTTCAGGAAAGCAGCACATTGCACGTTATAAAAACACAGTTTAATATGAGACCAGGCAGCTAGGCCCAGACCTTTGCTAACTAAGGCCTAGTGATTAATTTAGCAAAACTCAATACATAACTCTTAATGCTAATACAAAGTCATACATTAGTACATTATTAATTCATCATTAATTAGTTTCATTAATCATCGTATATATTGATGGCCACTCCCTGTGGGCACATTTCAAACATGTACTTTATTTTTCTATGCTAACACATTTTCTATGCAGCTTCATTACACACTATATTGCAAGCCTTTCATGTTAGTATTAATTTTAAAGGTCACACTCCAACAGGAGTTAGACAAGTGCTTGCTTCCTAAATATTAATAAGCAGCCTGCAGAGGACTGGTTAACTCTGTGCAGGAAGCACAATCATATTTTATGAATGCCGTTAGTAATACATTTGGTCCAGTCTGTAGAAAGCAGTACAATGTTATCACAGTTTTACATATAATAATGTAGTGAAACGTGTAATTTCCAATGAATTAAGGATTAGCCAGGATAGGGTGAGACTGGATTGTCAATGGAAATGGTTACACGATCTACAATGGGTAAGTGATGTGAAAGAAGTGATTACCTACCCATTTCTATCTAATGTCTCTGAATCCTTTTCGCACTGTGTTTTGTGTAAAATCAGTCTAGCAAATACCTTTCATCGGCTGCCGCCCTTCCATATTTTACCAGCCGGTCCAGGTACGCAGACTACACGCACGCGGGGGTGAGGCAGCCTGCTAACCAGACAGCGTAGTGCGTACAGTCGGGAGTCCATAGTACATGACTGAGTACTTCCTGTTAGCTGACTTTGCCTTTTCACTGACTTCCTGTTATGTAACAAAGTGCCTTTCATGCAAGCCACCTGGTTATATCCTCACAATTATACAGTCTGAAGGGGCTAACTCTCCTCGTCAGTTCGGCATCTGGGGACATTGTCTCAAACAAAGAACATTTGAATGCCTCTGCTCTCCTGTTCTCCCAGTCTGAGGGAGTGGGTCTCGGTTTCCTTGGCGGTAAATCTTCATAGATCCTGCGCCGATCAACAGCTGATGAGACGTGTCTCTCCAATTGCCTGGATTGTGACATACCTCGGAAAGGTTCAGACTACCAAAACGCAGCTTTGCCATGAAAGCTCCCCTGTTTGCACCGCGAAGAAAGGGTGTAAGCGCTTTCAGCAGCAAGGTGTTTCTCCCACCTGTAAGGGGAATACTCATGCAGAATCCTGGCAAACCTGTTAGCGCCCTCTGCTGTATTTTACTTGTGCTGTGGGCTTCATAATTTCAAGAGGGCGCAGAAAACACTGTTGTTCACTTAAACACATCTACTGAAAAATTCGATGGAAAGAATAAGAATAACAAACTCTTCGCATTGTACCATTAAAATAAATTTCGGGGATGAATTCACTGGCTAGGAAAATGCAGTTTGATTCTATTCCAAATCTCCGTAGCTGTATATTATACATTTAACGTTTGGGTGCTTTCATTGCACAAAACACCGTGGTATAAACAATATAAACCCTGACCGAATGAGACACATAAATTATTTAATGGTTTAAGTATGTGTGGTTATTTAATTATACGTACTGTTGCGTGTTTGCTTAGTACATATATCGTTCATTCATAAGAATTGTATTTGGCCAGCCCAGGTCCTGTGCCAACCCTACAGGCGGACCAAACCTGATGCATTGCGCAGCCAGGGTTGGCTTTAGGCTCTGGATATTCAGAGCATTTTTTGTTTTGCTAATATTTTGGTAGCATTTGAAAAAAATTGCTTGAAACTCTCCAAAAAGAACTTCACCCACCCTAGCACATTTATGGAAAGTTTCACACTAGTCGGTCAATTAGGAGCCATGTTCCAAGATAGCATGGGTTTGTTTTACCAGAACTCAACTGGTGGTTCCTGAAGCTGGAGTTTCTGGAGAGATCTGGCTTGCAGTGTAAGTATGAATGGGGTGAACTGAGTTGTGAGATGTTTGGTTATGCAATGCTGATTGAGGGTGTAATTGGTAGACCGATCATTGTATTGTTGACGTACTATTCACATTTCTGAATCTATTTTGTTTACCGTTGGTTGGTTTGGTTATCAGATCTGTTGAAATCCAAGATCTTGAGATATTGTGATTTTATTTTTCCTATTTAGGGTAAACAGAGAAGGGTTTATTTAGTTTAAAGTTGATTTAGAAAGGTTTTAAATTGTTTTCCTCATTCACAGAGATGTCACTCTGTGATTGGTGGTTAGTGAGCCAGGGAGCCGAGCTGGGATAGGTGAGATGGCATTTCGAATCAATGCTGTCATTGGTTGGTCACTGACAGAGCCGTGCTGTGATTGGAGGCTGTTCACTAGTTCATTTGTTGTCACTTTGAGATTGTTTTGAGTGACAATAATGCGGAATGTACTGAAAACACCAGGGGGCATATTTATACTCTGTTTGCGCCGGATTTGCGTCGTTTTTTTAACGCAAATCCGACGCAAAACTAACTCCATATTTATACTTTGGCGTTAGACACGTCTAGCGCCAAAGATCTTGGAGTTTGCGTCATTTTTTAGCGTGGACACCTTCCTTGCGTTAATGATATGCAAGGTAGGCGTTCCCGTCTAAAAAATGACTCCGAGGCATGTGCGCCGTATTTATACTCCCGGGCAAAAATGACGCCCGGGAGTGGGCGGGTCAAAAAAAATGACGTCCAGCCGCTTTAGCGTCATTTTTTAGCGCCTGGTCAGGGCAGGCGTTAAGGGACCTGTGGGCTCGGAAGGAGCCCAGAGGTGCCCTCCCATGCTCCCAGGGACACCCCCTGCCACCCTTGCCCACCGCAGGAGGACGCCCAAGGATGGAGGGACCCATCCCAGGGAACTTAAGGTAAGTTCAGGTAAGTATTTATTTTTATTTTTTTGTGGCATAGGGGGGCCTGATTTGTGCCCCCCTACATGCCACTATGCCCAATGACCATGCCCAGGGGACAGAAGTCCCCTGGGCATGGCCATTGGACAAGGGGGCATGACTCCTGTCTGTGCTAAGACAGGAGTCATGTCAATGGAGGGTGGGAGTAAAACAAAATGGCGCAAATCGGGTTGAGGCAGATTTTTTGCCTCAGACCGACTTGCCCCATTCTTTGACGCCCAAGCTCCATTTTCCCCTACGCCGGCGCTGCCTGGTGTGGGTCATTTTTTTGACGCACACCAGTCAGCTCCGCCAGCTAACGTCATTCCATAAATAAGGCGCCCGCATGGTGCTTTGGAATAGCGTTAGCCGGCGTTACATTTTTTTGACGCACAACTGCGTTGGCGCAGTTGTGCGCCAAAAAGTATAAATACGGCCCCAAAGATTTCTGTTGCACCTGCTACTGGATGTCAGAAAATAACTGCTGAGTGGATTCCTTCATATGCAATAATGAGAAACATTTGGTTCTATACTTGTACCCGGGTTTCTGAATGGCATGAATACACTGCCTATGATAACCTCCTACAGTTTCCTCTACAGGGTACCTTCAACATCAGAAAGCTGTATTTCTTTACACAAACCATGAATGATATGAAGCCGATGCCCAGACTTTTTTTTTTAATTAACTTTATTCTTTTTTTGGCATAGTAGATAGACATTGCTTCACAAAACTCAGGATATCAGTGGTATTGCATCTTGCAAGAATCATTGTTCTCCATATAACTGCTTCTGGAACCTAGACATAAGTACAGAAACAATAATAAACATATCAACCACTCCTGTGGGCATAGGATGAAAGCAAGTTACACATCACAGAAGTCACATACCACAACCGCTTCTTAAGGGAACATCCTGCATGTTCGCTCCCAGAACCTAATTTGCAAGAACAGAAACAAAAAATAATCCATGGCCACTTTTTATATCCCGAGAAACCAGTATATAACACATAAACTCTCATCAGCCAATGCCCAGACTTACGCAGTTTAAGGCTAAGTTTAAATAAATTGGATTGAATAGCAACAGAGAAGGAGAGAAAGAGAATGTCAAAGCAAGTGAAAGATTCCTTTAAACAGAGGTTGGAGTGTAAGTGGGATCAGGAAGAAAAATGGTGGAGGGGAATATGACTGAAGAGGTCTTGTGATGCCTACTACCAGTAGAGAGACCCAATTAGTTGCACAGGCTCAAGACAGTCCTCCAGATAAAACAGTAGTGGTTGAAGGGCCTCCTAAGATTATTTATACCAGCATTTAAAAAAACAAATTTGGTGAAACATTGCAGGGAAACATTGATTTGAATATACTATTGACATATAATGCTGATGAAATGAAATATCTGATTAAAAAAGCAGCCATTAGCAGCCAGATGTGCAAATGAAGCACACAATAAGCTAGAGGAGTTAACTGATGTGTGTGAGGTGGACATTAGTAAATGAAAAACGTTGAACAAAATTATAAAATGGATCTCACTTCAGATGAAATTAAAGAAATTGGTTTAATCACTGTGAGAGCTCATACTAATGACTTTATTGAGTGATCTGAAGAAGTGCAAAAAAAGATGAATGAAAGGAACAAACGGAGGGAACCAAAGGTAGAGCGGGGAGTAGAGCAAGGGACTCAGAAGTTGGGATAAGAATGGTTTTAGAATTTCCTTTGAGGAAACTGCATGGAGGAAATTGTGCATATGAGTGATGTACAAGGGTTGATCTTTACACTTTTATTACAAATTTCCTTAATTGCGGGAGGAACCAGAAAAGTGGTACAAAGAAGAACACAGGTTGACCAACATATCACAGGTGCTGTGGATTGATTTGAATTCATTATTCAAGATTGTAGTTTCAATAGATACGTGTGCAGGGTGCAGGGTAGTGGTTGCATGGCCTACTTAAGAAAAAGCTAGGATTGCTCCTCATAATGTTAGTTTTGAGGAAGTAGCGAATAAATACAAATAGATAATTGAGTATTTGAAGATATATTGTCTGAAAAGGATATAAAGTGAGAACAATTCTGAGACCCTCACAAGAACTGGAAGGATCAGTACATGCCTGTAGGAGAGGCTCATGCAGATTTTCAAGAAACATAGTGGAGATGATGATCCTGAGAAAGATGGTATCAGTGGTTTTGTTTCTGTTTTCATCATCGGTATGTGATCAGAGCTTAATAATCATATGCAGCATAGTGAAATGTGCTAGCAGTCAAAATGCTTACATGGGATCCTGAAGCTGGTGAAGTATAATAGTGATTTTGTTGATGTCAGAAGAAAATATATCAAAGAGAATTTGATGGTTGCTCAGACTAAGCAATTTGAGAAAGGAGACAGGAACCCATTTTTTTCCTGAGTGCTTTTCATGTTATTCATTGTGCGCTACCATTTCTTGGCATTTGTATGGTGGCATTTGAATCGGCAAGACGCGCAATTCTTTCCTCGTGTATAAATAATGTAAATTACTGTGCGCTACCATTCTAAGACATTTTCTTGGTAGCATTTCAAGTTGACACGTCACATGATTTATTCCTTGAATCTACGTTGTGTGATTTCATGGTGCACAATCCTTTACGGTGTTTAATACTCATATAAAAATCTGCAATGTGCGCAATTCACTTTCCAATGTTTTTTCTGAGATGAACACAACAATACCAGAGTTCTAGATGTAATGTTGTGTGTTCCTGATATGTATTCTTAAAAGGAGATTCATATGGTTGTTTAGAAATTGCTCAGAGTGTTTCCTGATTCTCATGCTAAAGAAAGTACTTGAAGCTGAAAGTCCTATTTAACTTTTCCTGTTTCCTCTTCAGGTATTCGGTCATCTAAAGCCTAGTCAGTTTTAGGACTATTCTAGGGTTGTTCATGTTTTTTCGGAAAAGACAAAGCTTAGAGTTGTAGCATGGTACTGATTTCATGAGATGTCATTTTGATGTTGTGTTTTAACCTTTTGCTTCCTACAGGTCTCCTTCCCAGTTGTTCCCATCCTAATCCCCTTTTCCCCACTTGGACTCTCTTAGACTCTGTGATAAATCTAATCAGAGTATTGGAGCTGTCTTGTGGTGGAAGTGTTGGGAACGTGCACAGACCCCGAGGATCTGGTGACTCTGACAGAATAGTGAGCCCACAAATTATTATCCTCCTGGTTTGTGTATGTTCTCAGCATGGCCACACTGGACGAGCTAGTCAAGGCTATCACCCAGCTCCAGTCAGAAGTGGTATCATCAAAGGATTTGACAAATAGTCTAGCTGAGAGGGTGAGTCAGTTACAGAATAGGGTTGAGAAGAAAGAACAAAGTCCCACAGGTGTGTCTTGGCCAGGTACTTCTTCTCAGACTTCTGGAGGTAATCCGACTAACATTTCCCTCAATGTTCCTTCAGCCATCCCTTTAGCTCCCCCAGAACGTTTCGCAGGTGATCCCTTGAAAGCGCAATCTTTTCTGGTTCAAGTGGAACTTCACTTCACTTGCAGACCACATACTTTCCCGATGCCCAGTCTAAAGTAGCTTTCTTGTTGTCATATCTGTCTGGAGATGCAGCTACATGGGCTATTCCTCTTGTGCGTAAAAATAGTCCCCTTTTGTACAACTGGAAAAATTTTGTTCGTGAATTTGAGAGAGTTTTCGATCGTAGAACTGTAACACAGTCAGCAGATCGTGAATTATTAGACTTACGCCAAGGGAATCAGGACTTAGTGTCATATTTAGCCAACTTTAATCGGCTGGTCGCTGAGACATCCTGGCCTGAAGAAAAACAAGCGGCCTTGTTTTACAGGGGACTCAAAGAGGAGCTAAAAGACATCTTAGCGCAAATCGACCCACAACCTGCAAACTGTCAAGATTTAATAAACCTTGTCTTGAGGCTTGATCATCGTTTAAATGAACGAAAAGGAACGTGTAAAAAGACTGAAAAACATTCTTGGCATGCTCATGATAACACAGACTCAAGAACTCCGAGAGAAAGAACGCCGGAACTGATGGAAATTGGAACCATCAGGAGACCTTTGACCAAAGATGAAAAGGACCTACGCAGAAAAAATGGGCAATGTCTCTATTGTGGGCGGAAAGGTCATTTCGCCAAAGATTGTCCAATCAAAACAAAGAGCAAGCGAGGCCCAGTTCAGAAAGTTGCAACCAATGCATCAGTCGAGTCGGAAAATCTAAAGCACCCAAGTTGTAGGGAAGGGTTGCTCTTGGGTGTCACTGTGGATCCTTCACAATCCAAACAATCTAAAATTGGGAATAAGAGTTCAGGTCAAGAAAAAGACCTATTTCAAGAAGGCTCTAGTCGACTCTGGGGCTACCGGAAACTTTGTTGACGCCCAATTGGTTCGTGCATGGGGGATCCCATGTATTGAAAAGAAGACCACAGAAACCATCCAGGCAGTTGATGGAAAACTCTTGACTGGAGGTCCGATAACTCTTCAGACTGCCCCCTTGACAATAATTTGTGAAGGTAAAAATCAAAGAAAGAAACATAAAGAGGAACTCATCCTTGACGTGATCCATGCTCCCCAGTATGGGATCATCTTTGGCTTGCCATGGTTAACTCATCACAATCCAGAGATTAATTGGGCAGAACGAAAGATCGTGTTCTCATCAGTGCTATTTAAAGAACATTGTCTCCAAAGGACTCAAGAATCGGAAGTTCGCCATTCTTACATAGCTACCGCCGCAGAGAAAGAAGTTCAGTTGCCCAAACAGTATTCGTCTTATGAAGATGTATTTGATGAGAAGGAAGCAGAGAACTTACCTCCTCATAGATCTTATGACTGTCACATTGATCTAGTCCCAGGGGGGATACTTCCCAACTGTCGTGTGTATGCCCTGTCAGAACATGAAAATCAACATTTACGAAAATACTTGGATCAATTCTTAGAGAATGGTTTCATCCGCCCCTCGAAGTCTCCCACAGCTTCTCCTTTGTTTTTTGTTCCAAAAGCGAACGGAGAGCTTCGAACTTGTATCGACTATAGGGGCTTGAATAAAATCACCATCAAGAACAAATATCCTTTGCCTCTAATTCCGGTCTTACTGGAACAAGTAAAGAAAGCAAAAATCTACACAAAGCTTGATCTTCGAGGTGCTTACCATTTGGTCAGAATGAGAGAGGGTGACGAATGGAAAACAGCATTCAAAACAAGATATGGCCTTTTTGAATACACCGTCATGCCTTTTGGTCTGTGCAATGCTCCAGCAGCATTTCAGTTTTTCTTAAATGACGTTCTTAGAGAGTACCTCAATATCTTTGACATAGTTTACATTGATGACATTTTGATCTACTCAGACAATGAGAATGAACATGTTCAACATGTCAAGAACATTTTGGCAGCTCTTCATAAACACCATTTATATTGCAAGCTAACCAAGTGTGAGTTTCATGTTACCACAGTTGAGTTTTTAGGGGTTATCCTTACCCCTCAAGGAATGGTGATGGCAGAAAGGAAAGTAAAAGCCGTATCTGAATGGCCCATCCCAAAAACTGTTCGTGATGTACAATGTTTCCTGGGCTTTGCAAATCTTTATCGTAGGTTCATCAATCATTTCTCCCAGACAGTGGCTCCAATTACTAAGTTATTAAGAAAAGAAAGAAAGAAAAATTTGTATGGTCTCCAGAAGCAGACCAAGCCTTTTCAACTTTGAAAGAAGCTTTCTCCACTGCCCCAGTCTTGATTCATCCAGATGCAGATCGACCTTTCATAGTGGAAGCTGATGCTTCAGATGTGGCGATAGGAGCAGTCTTGTCACAACGAAACAAAGACACTGGTCAGCTTCATCCTGTAGCTTACATGTCTCGGAAGTTGAACGAAGCCGAACAGAACTATGTCATTGCTGAAAAAGAGCTTCTGGCGATTTGTGACGCCTTTAAAGAATGGAGACATAATTTGTTGGGAGCTAAATATACTGTCACAGTATATACTGATCATCGCAATCTTCAATTCATGAGTTCTGCCAGACTTTTGACTCCTCGGCAATTACGCTGGATGCTGTTTTTTGCCGAGTTTGATTTTGTGGTAACCTTCCGGCCTGGTAAAGATAATCGCAAAGCTGACGCCTTGTCCCGCCAAGAGTCTACCACATTGCCTGCAGTTCAAACCTCCAGAGCTATCATTGCTCCTGACAAGGTCCTATGTATCATAAAAACTGAAGATTTCTTTGAAGACATCCGCAATTCATTCTCTGATGAAAAATGGCAGGCGTGGGCCCAAGCAGATCCGAAAAGATCAATCAAGCAAGGATTACCCTTTCACGATGCTCGTTTGTTTGTGCCCACTACCAAACTTCGCAAGATAGTGTTTCATTGGTTGCATGTTATACCTACAGCAGGTCACCCTGGTACTCCTAAAACTCTTGAATTAATCCAACGCTATTTTTGGTGGCCTACCTTAACAAAGGATGTAAAAACAATGGTAAACAACTGCGAAGTCTGTGCTCGCACTAAAACAAGTAATTCAAAACCGAAAGGGTTGTTACACCCACTCCCAACCCCAAGTCGTCCCTGTGAACACATCTCTTTAGACTTTATTACAGGTCTGCCAGTGGTTCAACAGCATTCAGTAATTCTGGTGGTAGTAGATAGTCTCACGAAATATGGACATTTCATTGCCTGTAAGAAATTACCCACCTCTAGTGAACTGGCAACTATCTTACTGAATAGAGTGGTTCGTTATCATGGACTGCCAAAAGTGATCCTCTCCGATCGGGGATCGCAATTTGCCTCCAACTTCTGGAAGACGTGGTGTAAAACACTCCAAGTGACATCTACCCTATCCACTAGCCACCATCCTCAAACAGATGGTCAAACGGAGAGACTAAATCAGACTTTGAAGCAATACCTACGTGCTTACGCTGAAAAAGCACTTAATTCATGGACATCAATGCTCTGGTTAGCTGAATTAGCCTACAACAAGTCCTTCCACACTTCTACTGGCGTTACACCCTTCTTTGGTTTGTTTGGCTATCATCCTGACACCTTGCCCATCACAATTCCTCAAGAAAGTTCTCTCACTCCAGCTGTGTCAGAAATCATTCAACATTTGCATAAAACTCAGAAATCGATTCAAATTTTTTTAGAAAAAGCCAAACAAAAATACAAAAAGCATTATGACAAGAAACATTGTGAGGGACTGCAGTATCAACCTGGTGACAAAGTGTGGCTTTCCACAAAACATATAGGGGGTCATTACAACATTGTCGGTATAAGGTGCTTACCACCGTGCAGAAGACCGCCAATACACTGGCGCGGCCGCGGTAGACCGCCACAGCTATTATGACACACATCACGGAATCCGCCGAAATTCAGATACCCACACTATACCGCCACACCAAAGGTCAGCGATAAACATGCAGAAACAAATCCTCCACCTCCACGCCAACAGAAACACGCCCATGCTATTACGACCCACGAATCCACGCAGCGGTCTTTCAACCGCGGTATTCCATTGGCGGTACACACCGCCGCGCTCAACATACACACACATCTCCAAAACACCGCCACATTGGACAATTCAAAATACACACACCTGATACACATACAAACACCACTCCCACACACCCAACACAATATAAAACACACACCCACATCACCCACAAACCCCTACGACCAAAAATTTGAGACGAAGGCGAGAGAGAGAGCACAGCAATAGACAACCCCACCACACAGAGGCACACAACACCATCACCCACACAACATCCACGCACAAAACACCACATACCACTACACTCACCACACTCATCAACACATACACCACCCCACACATCACACACACCACCCCATGTCACGCCAAAGACACCCCCGCTTCTCCGAGGAGGAGCTCAGGGTCATGGTGGAGGAAATCATCCGGGTAGAGCCACAGCTATTTGGCTCACAGGTACAGCACATATCAATAGCCAGGAAGATGGAGCTATGGCAAAGAATAGTGGACAGGGTCAACGCTGTGGGACAGCACCCAAGAAATAGGGAGGACATCAGGAAGAGCTGGAACGACCTACGGGGGAAGGTGCGTTCAACGGTATCCAGGCACCACATCGCGGTACAGCGGACTGCCGGCGGACCACCACCTCCTCCCCCTCAACTAACAACATGGGAGGAGCAAGTCTTGTCCATCTTGCATCCTGAGGGCCTCGGAGGAGTCGTTGGAGGAACGGACACTGGTAAGTCAAATCTTAACTATCATAACCCCCACCCTACCTGCATGATATCACACCCCCCCACCATCACACCCTCCCCTATCACCCCAAATCCTCACCTATCTACCCATTACACCAACCACCCATCCCAAACCCAAGCCCTGCATGACATAACTAAGCATCGACACCCATCACCAAAGCATGCCCACTGCACAGACCCAGAACACCCCCCAACCATCAGCACACAAGCCCCCCCACAGGAATGCCTGCACTGGGGTTCACGCACACCCAACCATTGCACACCATGAAACACACACACATGCAATAATCATGTACTTATACCCCCGCAGGAACCCGAAGGAACGTCACCACACCAGAGGGTCCAGACAACACCACTCCACCACCAGAAGAGGCCCACAGTGACGATAGCAGCTCTGCCCCACTGGATCTTGATGACCAGCCCGGACCATCGTGGGCCTCGGGACAGTCGGTTCCCCTTGCCCAGCCACAGCCCAACACCGAGCTTCCACCCTCTGGTAACACCAGCACAGCACCCACCCAGCGGGCCCAAACCTCCCTACCCAGGACAGGTCAATCAGCTGTGTGTCCACCACTACAGGGCACCCAGGGTAACCCACCACCCCAACAACAACAGGGACCTGGGGGCAGTGGTAGTGGGCACACGGTCCAGGGGACGGAGGCCCAGGAACATAGGGGAACTGGGAGGGCTGCTGTGCGACAGAGGGAGGACAGGCCAAGGGAACCCACTCTCAACGAGGCCCTCTCCTCCATCATGGGAGCATACCACCACTCCCAGGAGACGATGGCCACGGTCCTGGACAAGTTGCAGGAGACCCTGCATCTGCAGGAGGAACAATATTTGGGGTTCAGGGAGGAGCCCAGGACCATCGGCTCCGTCCTGGGCACCATCGTAAGGGTGCTGACGGACATTCAAAAGACCTTGAGGGACACCGTGGCACTCCAAGGGGCCCCTGACACTAGCCAGGACGATGAACTGCCCACCACCTCCGCCGGCGCTAGTGGACAGGACGTCCCGCCACAGGACCACCACACCAGCACCCCACCCCCTGCAGACGGACAACCACCACGCAAGCGGGCCCTGAGATCCAGGAACAGGACAGAGCAAGATGGCAAGACCCCGCCAGGAAATAAGACCACCTTGATAGTCCTCCCACTGTCCCACTTTGTTACCCTGCCCAAATCGGAACTGCCCCAGCTCCACTTCCAATGCCCAGATGTGCAATGTACCTGTGAGACTAATAGACTGGACTCTGTCATGGACATTCCTCCACCATCACCCATCACCATTTTACAACCCCCCTTCATTTTTGTGCACTTAAATAAACACCCTTGAAACACCCCAAAAAATTGGAGTCAGTCTATGATTTGTAAATCTGTATAATCAATTACAGTTGCATAATGGGTTACCCATTGGAAGGCTAACATACCTATGTCACACATCATAAGCCCTTCAAGGATGCAAACAGTTGACACGTAGGTTACCACATTTGTGGAACTGAAATGAAAGGGGACAACTCAGTTAACAAATAGTGAGTGAAATTGAGGTACAGGATAGAGGTAGATGTGTGAAAGTGAATGTAATGGTAAAAAAGAAAAAGTTCTCACCTGTGTGTCACTGGAAATATTGCTGTATGACTGACTCCCTGTTGTCGTTTTCGTCTTCCTCAGCTTCATCCTCATCACTGTCCACAGGCTCCACAGGCTCCACAGGCTCCACAGCTGCTACAACACCGTCATCTGGATCATCCTCCTGCAGAAAAGGCACCTGGCGTCGCAAAGCCAAGTTATGGAGCATGGAGCAGGCGATGATGATGTCGCACACCTTCTTCGGTGAGTAGAATAGGGATCCACCTGTCATATGGAGGCACCTGAACCTGGCCTTAAGAAGGCCGAAGGTGCGCTCGATAACCCTCCTAGTCCGCCCATGGGCCTCATTGTACCGTTCCTCTGCCCTGGTCCTGGGATTCCTCACTGGGGTCAATAGCCAGGAAAGGTTGGGGTAACCAGAGTCCCTCAATAGCCATACACGGTGCCTCTGGAGTTCACCCATCATATCAGGGATGCTGCTATTGCGCAGGATGTAGGCGTCATGCACTGAGCCAGGGAACATAGCATTTACCTGCGAGATGTACTGGTCTGCCAAACACACCATCTGGACATTCATCGAATGATAACTCTTCCGGTTCCTGTATACCTGTTCACTCCTGCGGGGGGGGGGACCAGAGCTACATGGGTCCCATCAAGGGCACCTATGACGTTGGGGATATGTCCAAGGGCATAGAAGTCACCTTTCACTGTAGGCAAATCCTCCACCTCAGGGAAAATGATGTATCTCCTTACGTGTTTCAGCAGGGCAGACAACACTCTGGACAAGATGTTGGAAAACATAGGCTGGGACATCCCTGATGCCATGGCCACTGTTGTTTGAAATGACCCACTTGCAAGGAAATGGAGCACTGACAGCACCTGCACGTCAGGGGGGATTCCAGTCAGATGGCGGATTGGTGAAATCAGCTCTGGCTCCAACTGGGTACACAGTTCCTGGATTGTGGCACGGTCAAACCTGTAGGTCACGATTAAATGTCGCTCCTCCATTGTCAACAGGTCCACCAGCGGTCGGTACACCAGTGGATTCCGCCATCTTCTCATATGTCCCAGCTGATGGTGCCTACGAAGGACAACAGCGAAGAAACAGTCACTATTCTTCCAGGTATGTACCCACAGTCACACACAAGACTAGCAGTCACACACAAGACTACACCAGACAATAAACTCTTACTGTATGTGTGTTGAGTGTAGGCCTCAGTATGTGTGACGAAGTTGAAAATGAATCCATGTGGGCACCTGAAATGGCGGCTGCCTGACCTCTAAAGTGGGACAATGGGATTGTGGGGTAACAGCGCTGGCGTTGCACACCGTGGCGGTAGGCGGTCGTAGAGCGCGGCGCAATGATGCATTGGTTAACAATGGACCCTATGGGTCCCAGGAGCCAATGAACAGGTGCGCCGGCGGTGATGATGCGCCCCGCCGCGGACGTCACCGCAGCGGACGTCACCGCCATTTTCTATCTCTTCAATCACTAGATACCTGACCTTCGACAGGAGAGGAACTACACTGCTAGTGCTGCTGTGACCTCGGTCAGGAAGCGACAATGGCTGCTGCGTCTGGGGAAAGGGCCCCTGCCTTCACATCAGAGGAGTTGGAGAAACTTGTGGATGGGGTCCTCCCCCAGTACACGCTACTCTACGGTCCTCCAGACCAACAGGTTAGTTCACAGGGAGCACGTTGTAGGGGCTAGGCCTGGGTGGAGAGGGCTGGGTGGAAGAGGGAAGGGGGCAGAAGTCATACTACAGTAAAGCATGGGAATAAATGGGCCACATGGTCAGAGTATGGAGGGGGCCACACACATTGATGGTGCAATTGGTAATGACTGTTCCTCTTCCCTTGTGCATGTCATGTAGGTCAGCACCCACCAGAAGAGGGACATTTGGAGTGCCATCGCCAAGGACGTCCAGACCCTGGGGGCCCACTAGAGACGGGGCACCCACTGCCGGAAGAGATGGGAGGACATTCGCAGCTGCAGCAAGAAGACGGCGGAGGCTCAGCTGGGGATGGCCTCCCAACGTGGGAGGGGTGCCCGTCGTACCATGACCCCGCTGATGTTCCGGATCCTGGCGGTGGCCTACCTGGAGTTGGATGGGCGCTTAAGGACATCACAGCAGACACAAGCGGGTGAGTACAACCTCATTCTGCGGACTTTGCGTGCAGTGGAGGTGTCTGGGTGGGGGAGGTGGGCTGTGGGTGTCCGTAGGCCAGGGCGAGTTAGTTAGGCAAGGCCCCTCCGTAATGTAGGCCATGTGGCACTCTATCCCACCTCAGAAAACTAGCAAGTTGAGGTATAGTTGCCCCTGTGGCATCCATGTGCGCAGATTTCCAGCATTGCCATATAGGCCATATCCATGACATTGCATGTGCAGAGGGCAGGAGCGCGGCGTTGTGCATGGGGCTGCTGCGTCTGTCTTGTCCGCCAATGGTAGCGGTATGCCATGCACTAAAACTCTCTTTCTTCTGTCTCCCCCCCTTTTCCTGCTCTCCCTGTCCTTTTGTACATCAGCATCAACAGGCGGAGGTACAGTGGCACCGGAGCACGAGGGAGCTGCATCCCACATGGCCATGGAGGGCCACACCGCATACTCTGAATACACCAGTGGGACGGAGGGCGAGGGGCGCTTCACGGCGGCCACCGGATCACCAACCAGCGACACAGACTCGTCCGCCGATGTGAGCTCCCCTGTGGTGGCAGCACCATCTGTGCGCCCCACTTCTACAGGTACAGCAGCCACCCCCCCTACCAGCACCGCCCTCCCAGCAGCCCCTCAGCGTTCGCCCCATGCCAGCTCACCCAGGAGGGTGGGCATCACCTTTGCCTCAGGCACCTCAGGCCCTGACCCAGTCACCCCTGCTGCCCTCAGTGAGGAGGCCATTGACCTCCTCAGGTCACTCACTGTTGGGCAGTCTACCATTGTGAATGCCATCCAGGATGTAGAAAGGGAGTTGCAACACGGTAATGCATTCCTGGAGGGCATTCATTCTGGTCAGGCTGCCCTTCAGCGAACCCTGCAATCTCTGGCCTCAGCACTGATGGCAGCAATTGTCCCTGTGTCCAGCCTCCCCCCGCCAACTTCCTCCACCCAGACCCAATCCCCTGTATCCCAGCCCATCCCAAGCACACCTACAGACCAGCATGCAGACAAGTCAACACACACAAGTAGCTCAAGCAAACATAGGCACCACACACACCACAAGCACTCACACAAGCATCACACCCATACAGACACAGCAACATCCACTGTCTCCACTGTGTCCCCCTCCTCCTCTTCTCCCTCCTACCTCCCAGTCTCGTCTACACACACACCTGCATGCACCACATCTACAGGCACTAGGACTCGCACTAGGACACCCAGCACCACACGCCGCTCACCTGCACTGACCACCTCTACTCCCATTTACACATCCCCTGTGTCCTCTCCCAGTGTGTCTGTGACGCCCCCTCCCAAAGTACCCAAACGCCGGCAATCACTCACCCAACATCCATCCACCTCACGACAGCCTCCAGTACCTGCACCTGCACCCAAAACAGCTAAAGTGACACCTCCTACAACCACCTCCTCTTCCTCCACTTCCAGACCCCCTCCAGCTACCCATCCCAGTGTTCGTCAGAAACTGTCCCTCTGTCAAATTGACCTTTTTGCCCCCCCCCCTCCAATTCATCAGTCCCGTCGTAGAGCCTCAGCCAAAAAGACTCCAGGACCAGTGGTGCCTGTTCAAGGTTTTTGGAGTGCACCGTCCACCAGGGCAGGCAGTAGGACCCAGAGCCAAGGCACTGGCAGCCCACCCCCTGTAAAGGCTCCGAAATTGGAGAGTGGACGACGGGACCGTGTTAAGACTCCTGGTGGGACAACAAGTGAAATGGGATCGAAGGCGATTGGTGAGTCAGCTGTAACTCCAAAAAAGGTGGGAAAGGTCCAGAGGAAGTCTGCCCAGCATGTTGTGAGTGTCACCGCGGAGAAGTGCGCCATCATTTCCGGCGGTCCAGACACAACCGCCAGCACCGTCGTCACTGGTCCAGAGACCACCGCCAGAGTCACAGCCCAGGAGGGCACAAGTATCGTCACTGGTCCAGAGACCACCGCCAGAGTCACAGCCCAGGAGGGCACAGGTATCGTAACTGGTCCAGAGACCACCTCCAGAGTCACAGCCCAGGAGGGCTCAAGTATCGTAACTGGTCCAGAAACAACCGCCAGAGTCACAGCCCAGGAGGGCTCAAGTATCGTCACTGGTCCAGAAGGCACCGCCGGAGTCACAGCCCAGGCGGGCCCAGGATGCCACAGCCCCGCTGGGCAATGATGGAACGTCATGCCACACACCAATGTCCAGTGTGGAGATCGTCATGACACACACCAATGTCCAGTATGGAGATCGTCATGCCACACACCAATGTCCAGTGTGGAGATCGTCATGCCACACACCAATGTCCAGTGTGGAGATCGTCATGCCACACACCAATGTCCAGTGTGGAAATCGTCATGCCACACACCAATGTCCGTATCAGAACCGGCATGTCAAAGCACCGCTGAAAAGGGCAAAGACCGCCATGTCATAGCACTGCTGAAGAGGGCAAAGACCGCCATGTCAAAGCACCGCTGAAGAGGGCAAAGACCGCCATGTCAAAGCACCGCTGAAGAAGGCAAAGGCCGCCATGTCAAAGCACCGCTGAACAGTCCTGAAAACGCCATGTCATAGCACCGCTGAAAAGGGCAAAGACCGCCATGTCAAAGCACCGCTGAACAGTCCTGAAACGCCATGTCATAGCACCGCTGAAGAGGGCAAAGACCGCCATGTCAAAGCACCGCTGAAGAGGGCAAAGACCGCCATGTCAAAGCACCGCTGAACAGTCCTGAAACGCCATGTCATAGCACCGCTGAAGAGGGCAAAGACCGCCATGTCAATGCACCGCTGAAGAGGGCAAAGACCGCCATGTCAAAGCACCGCTGAACAGTCCTGAAACGCCATGTCATAGCACCGCTGAAGAGGGCAAAGACCGCCATGTCAAAGCACTGCTGAACAGTCCTGAAACGCTATGTCATACCACTGCTGAAGAGGGCAAAGACCGCCATGTCAAAGCACCGCTGAAGAGGTCAAAGACCGCCATGTCAAAGCACCGCTGAACAGTCCTGAAATGCCATGTCATAGCACCGCTGAAGAGGGCAAAGACCGCCATGTCAAAGCACCGCTGAACAGTCCTGAAACGCCATGTCATAGCACCGCTGAAGAGGGCAAAGACCGCCATTTCAAAGCACCGCTGAAGAGGGCAAAGACCGCCATGTCAAAGCACTGCTGAAGAGGGCAAAGACCGCCATGTCAAAGCACCGCTGCACAGTCCTGAAACGCCATGTCATAGCACCGCTGAAGAGGGCAAAGACCGCCATGTCAAAGCACCGCTGAAGAGGGCAAAGACCGCCATGTCAAAGCACCGCTGAACAGTCCTGAAACGCCATGTCATAGCACCGCTGAAGAGAGCAAAGACCGCCATGTCAAAGCACTGCTGAAGAGGGCAAAGACCGCCATGCCATAGCACCACTGAAGAGGGCAAAGACCGCCATGTCATTGCACCGCTGAAGAGGGCAATGCAACGGGTAGGAATGAATGGCCCACCACATCAGACATCCTTATCCCATGTGCAGCTGGGACAGTGACAGGACACTACCATTCACGGGGAGACTCATCCAGTCTGGGCACCAGTCACCCCCCAGTACCAGTATGGACCTGCATCAACTTGAGAGACTGTGGCTTTGCACTCCCCAGGATTGAACAGTGGGAAACCCACCCACTGTAGAGACTTGAAAGACTGTGGCTTTGCACTCACCAGGATGTGACAGTGGGCAACCCACCCACTGTATAGACTTGAGAGATTGTGGCTTTGCACTCCCCAGGATTGAACAGTGGGAAACCCACCCACTGTATAGACTTGAAAGACTGTGGCATTGCACTCCCCAGGATGTGACAGTGGGCAACCCACCCACTGTAGAGACTTGAGAGACCGTGGCTTTGCACTCCCCAGGATGTGACAGTGGGAAACCCACCCACTGTAGAGACTTGAGAGACTGTGGCTTTGCACTCCCCAGGATGTGACAGTGGGCAACCCACCCACTTGTGAGACTTGAGAGACTGTGGCTTTGCACTCCCCAGGATACATCAATGGGCATGGAGCCCCGTCGTGGATCTGGCTTTGCGTTTATGTGGCTGAGGTGCCCCCCCTTCCCTTCTCCCTGAAGTGCCTGTAGTGTTTCTATCTGATGCCCCGGCAGTGTTCTCTCCGATTTTGGTCAGGTATCTATTGTGGGCCTCGACCATGCATTTCTGGACTGTTTGTGCACGGACATTGTTGGGTACATATCTGCACTACTTCTCGGATTGTATATATGTAAATAAGATTGATTTTATAATACATATATTTGTTTATTTTTGTATGACATGTATATTGGCACATTACAAAGTTTGACCGAAATTCGCATTGTCTTTGCATTCTTCCGTGGGAATTGTGGGTTGTTACTGTGATTTTTGTGACTGCATTGGTGTGTATGTTGTAATATGCGAGGGTGGAGGTGTTTGGTGGGTGTCCCCCTAACTTTTGCCTCCCCCCTTCCCCGTGTCGTAGGTGCTGTACTCACCGGTATCTTCTGCGCCTACGTCGCTGTTGGTCGTGAAGGAGCAGAAAGACAAGGGCAGGTAGTATATGGAGTTCCGGGTCCATGGAGTCGCCGTTCCTCGTGGGATGTGTAGAAGGAGAGCGTTTTCCCATAGCAAAAGCTGTTTCCGCCGTGTTTTTATCCACGGTGAATCCGCCCCGGAAAAGGTGGCGGATTGGCCTGTTGTGATACTGTGGGCGGTACATTGTCTCCCGCCTGTCTGTTGGCGGTGACCGCCGCGCTGCTTGTCTGTACCGCCGTGGCGGATGAAGTGTTAAAGTGGCTGCCTTTGTTGGCGGTTTCCGCCAGGGTCATGATTCCCTTTTTTTGTCCGTCTGACTGTTTGCGGTATTACCGCGTCTTTAACACCGTCCGCCAGGGTTGTAATGACCCCCATAGACTTCAAGAAGAAGCACATGTTCAACCCCAAATTTATAGGTCCTTACACTGTTCTTCAGCAAATCAATACTGTGACCTATAAACTACAATTGCCAAAATCATTACGGATTCATCCAGTGTTCCATACTTCACTCTTAAAAAAGGCAGTCCAAAAGGTCCGCCCTCATCCAGCTCCTGTTCTAGTACAGGGGGAAGAAGAATATGAAGTCAAGAAAGTGTTGGACTCTAAACTGAGAGGGCGTAACCTATGGTACTTAATCTCATGGAAAGGTTATGGCCCTGAAAGTAATTCATGGGTTTCCGCATCAGATGTTCATGCTCCAGTACTTGTGAGACGCTTTCATCGTCTGAATCCAGATAAACCAGGCCCTAGAGCGCGCCTGGGAGAGGGGAGTACTGTCAACACCAGGACAGTGCGCGCTCTACGGGCATCTAGAATACAAAAAAACAACACTCGCAAGATAATGTAATTTATGCATTGTGATGATATGTTATTGTTTAACCTTTTGCATTGCAGAATTCCATCCAAAAGATTCATTTTTAAGGTGCTTATAAATACTGTACATTTGCAATGTATTGCTGCAGACATTCAGAGTGTGTTAGGGTGTGGTCCCTTTCCAGGGCCTTGTAGAGACTTTCCCTGCAACATGCCTGGGCGTGGTTCTAGGCTGGGCCAAGACTCTATAAAAGAGAGTCAGCCCAACTTCCAGTGCTCACTATTCAGAGGTCCCGGTGCAGAGCAGCAGCTTCTTCCTGAGCTCCTGTCCCGGTGGCCTATTTGGATTTTCCAGTCTTCTGCACTCATCTCTCATTGGTGATCACTGTTTCCAGGCGGTAAGACGGTGTTTGGACATTTTCCAACACCGTAATTGAGAATTTTCATATTCTTGATTTTAATTCTTAAATGAATAACAGATTACTTGTGCGCTGCCATTTTTTTGAATTTGTATGGTAGTTTGCAAATAGGGAGGACGCGCAATTTATTCCATAAAGATTTGACTTCGTTATTACATTGTTGTTCATTGCGCACTGATATTTCTTGACATTTACATGATGTTTTACGAGTTGGCAAGACGTGCAACTCGTTTCATGAGCATTTAATTTTGATTGTTCATTGCGCGCTATCTTTTCTTGACATTTACATGGTGGCTCACTTCTCGTGTGTAATTCATGCTGTTCATTGTGCGCTACCATTTTCTGCCATTTACATGGTGGCATTCGACTCAGCAACATGCGCAATTCTTTCCTTGAGTGTTTTTTTATGTTATTCATTCTGCGCTACCATTTCTTGGCATTTGCAGTGTGGCATTTGAATCGACAAGACGCGCGATTTTTTTCCTGAGTGCTTTTCATGTTGTTCATTGTGCGCTACCATTTCTTGGCATTTGTATGGTGGCATTTGAATCGGCAAGACGCGCAATTCTTTCCTCGTGTATAAATAATGTAAATTACTGTGCGCTACCATTCTAAGACATTTTCTTGGTAGCATTTCAAGTTGACACGCCGCGTGATTTATTCCTTGAATCTACGTTGTGTGATTTCATGGTGCACAATCCTTTACGGTGTTTAATACTCATATAAAAATCTGCAATGTGCGCAATTCACTTTCCAATGTTTTTTCTGAGATGAACACAACAATACCAGAGTTCTAGATGTAATGTTGTGTGTTCCTGATATGTATTCTTAAAAGGAGATTCATATGGTTGTTTAGAAATTGCTCAGAGTGTTTCCTGATTCTCATGCTAAAGAAAGTACTTGAAGCTGAAAGTCCTATTTAACTTTTCCTGTTTCCTCTTCAGGTATTCGGTCATCTAAAGCCTAGTCAGTTTTAGGACTATTCTAGGGTTGTTCATGTTTTTTCGGAAAAGACAAAGCTTAGAGTTGTAGCATGGTACTGATTTCATGAGATGTAATTTTGATGTTGTGTTTTAACCTTTTGCTTCCTACAGGTCTCCTTCCCAGCTGTTCCCGTCCTAATCCCCTTTTCCCCACTTGGACTCTCTTAGACTCTGTGATAAATCTAATCAGAGTATTGGAGCTGTCTTGTGGTGGAAGTGTTGGGAACGTGCACAGACCCCGAGGATCTGGTGACTCTGACACGTTGTCAGAATTAAATAAAATTCAGTGTGAAGTTGTTTCCCAAATGCAGAGAAATAAGATGGTCCCAACTGTCCCAAATCCTGAGAAGAGTATACAGAATTAGAAATCATTTTGAAAATGGATGCCTTCAGCATCAGTAATGCAGCAAAATATGAGAAATAAAATGCTGTATAGTAGATGGTATCAACAGAATTCATTGATTTTGAATGATGATTCAGCAGTGTTTAATCTATTGTGATGGTGCCTGAAAGGGCGAGGAGGATTGGTTACTTGGAACAGTCCTAGAGGTAGACAAAAGTGGCCCATACGTTGACAGGGAAGTCAGTGACCATCCCATTTCATTCTTGATTGATATGGGGGGCTATCTGTTTTACCATCCTACAATTCATTCTGTGGAAGTTCTAAACCTGCACTTCTTGTAGCGAGAAGTCCAAATTGTAGGGATTAGTAACAAACAAATTGTTAATCAGGTTACAGCAAACGTCCCTGTTAAAATAGGTCTAATGGAAAATAAGCACCAGTTCATTTTGTGTAATTCAACACCTGTGAATCTCCTGTGCAGAGACTTATTGTGCACAAAGAATTGTGCGATTTATTGTTGTAATTTAATGCACAGCGGATGGTGTTGTAACTGAAATACAAGATGAGGATTCAGTGTTTAAAATAAAATCACAAGAGACTAGTGTTCAGTTATTCTGGGCTCTAACAAAAGATGATCTGCCGCTGGAGTTAAGATGTAGGCTCTAACAAAAGAAGATCTGCCTCTGGATTTAAGATGTACTCTGAAGGTTGAGGTTTGGGATTTCTCTGGAAAAGAGATTGTGTTAGTAAAATGTGTTCAAAATGTGTTCAACTAGTTAAAATAAAAGCAAGACCAGATGCAATTTTCATTAGAACAAAACAGTACACCGTTTCAAAAGAAGCAGAGGAAGGAATGAAGCTGGTGACTGAAATAATTAATGAACTTGGTGGTTCATGTAACTCTCCTGTGATGGGGATAAATACATATAGTAAAATATTGAGAATTGTTAAGGGTCTATGAAAGATAAACAGAAGCATTATCCCAGGATGTCTTTGTTCCAAATTCCTTCAGATGCAGAATGGTCACAGTCATTGACCTATGCCAAAGCATCCTTTTTATGTCCTTTGAATGAAGAGAGACAGTTTCTCTTTGCATTTCAATTTTAGAATAAAGTTTTGTGTAGAATCCCACAAGAATATACAGAAAGGCCTTCAACCTTCCATCAAATTCTGATGAAAGATCTAAAAAATAGACTGTCTTGTAAGGCAGTTCTAGTGAAATCAACCTGAGGTTTCCCCAACAAAAACGCAGCACTGTAAGGGAGAAGTAATTTATCTTGGACACCATATTGAAAAAGGTGTGAGGAAAGTCTCAAAGGAACATATTTCTGCAATTCTGAAATTCGGCCCATCAAACACCCAGAAGGAGGTTCAAATGTTTCTTATAATTGTTGTCTACTGTTGCCAGTGGATTTCAAGCTTTTACTTGATTGTAAAGCCTTTAGTAAGGCAGATCCGCAATGACGTACAAGATGTGGTACCATTTGACAAAATAATGCTCAGAAACATTTAAATATTTGAGAGGAAGTCTGTGTCATGTACCAGCACTGGGAATGCCAGACTATAATCTGACCTTCTTTCTGTTTTGTCATGGGAAACATGTATGAGTGTTATCAATTCCTGCACAGAAGCATGGTCGCCTGATGCAAACAGTAGTATATCTTTCAGCTGTATTGGTTTCAGTAGCTGTAAGTCTTTCAGGATGTTTGAAATCAGTTTCAGCTGTTTGTGATGCCATTTAACAAAATGCAGGAATAGTAATGGGCATGCTTTAATTGCATAAGTCCCTACTCAGTCGAAATTTTGTTGACACAAACAAGAACGCAGCACATAACAAACATTGTACTGACTTGTTATGAGAAAGGTAACCTTGCTGCAGAGAACATTTCTATTAAAAGGTGTAATTTGCTGAACTCAGCTACACTGCTTCCTATTTCAGACAGAGGCTGTCACAAATGGGAAGGTAATGAAATCGGTAATGAGAATGATGATTCTGATGATGAACCAGAACACAAATGCATTGCTGTTACTGAGTTGTGTACCAAACCAAGACCACATATCACAGCAACTCCTTTAGAAATGGTTGATTTGACATTATGGGGGTCATTCTGACCCTGGCGGTGCCAGGGCCAACGACCGCGGAAGCACCGCCAACAGGCTGGCGGTGCTTCTGGGGCCATTCTGACCGCCGCGGTCAGAAAAGGGAAACCGCCGGTTTCCCGCTGCCCCAGGAAATCCTCCACGGCGGCGCTGCAAGCAGCGCCGCCATGGGGATTCCGACCCGCTTCCCGCCATCCTGTTTCTGGCGGTTTTCACCGCCAGAAACAGGATGGCGGGAACGGGTGTCGTGGGGCCCCTGGGGGCCCCTGCAGTGCCCATGCCACTGGCATGGGCACTGCAGGGGCCCCTTAACAGGGCCCCATTAGGATTTTCAGTGTCTGCTTGGCAGACACTGAAAATCGCGACGGGTGCAACTGCACCCGTCGCACACCAGCAACTCCGCCGGCTCCATTCGGAGCCGGCTTCCTCGTTGCGGGGGCTTTCCCGCTGGGCGGGCGGCCTTTTGGCGGTCGCCCGCCAGCCCAGCGGGAAAGTCAGAATGACCGCCGCGGTCTTTTGACCGCGGTACGGTCTTCTGGCGGTTCCCGCCAGGCGGGCGGCTTCCGCTGCCCACGGGGGTTAGAATGACCCCCTCTATGTTGATGGCTCTTCTATAAGAGACTAATATGGAGCATTGATAGCTGACTATGATGTTTGCTCCATTTTTGAGACGATGGAAGCATCATTCTGCTGAATATAACCTCAGAATTAGTAGTGTTAACAAGACCTTGCTGCTTATCAGGCAATATGAATGTGACAATCTATACAGCCAGCCAGTATGATTGTGCATTGGTTCATAACTTCAGTCAACGGTGGTCACAAAGGGACTTTAGGACATCTTCTGGAGTTTCTATAAAGAATAGTGCTTACGTATTGGATTTATTAAAAGCAATACAACTGCCAAAGGAAATTGCAATGGCCAAGTGTGTTGCTTCATGAGTTCAATCCGTATTTCTTTGAGCGAGCTGTGAGACCTGCGAGAAGAAAAATGGGAGAGACTGGGTTTCAATAAAAATTATCAAGATCTGTATGTTAATGCCGAACATGTATACATCCTTTGTGGTACTATGCTGTACCCATTGGGCAAATTCCTGCATAACTAAACTGATGCAAGTAGGGGCAGCATGATACATATATTTAGGAAATATTAGGAAAATACAGGATTCAGAAAAATACCTGAGGTGTCAGGTGTATGGTGTGTCAAAGAAATAATCAGGGGAAAAAGATCGTAACAGTGATGATTCATATTGGCAAATCACAAGGCCAATTTACAAGACTTAAGGAAGACTTTGTAGAGATGCTGCCATACAATAATTTAAAGTACATCTTAGTCAGTGTCTGTTCTTGAAGTTGGTAGAGACCTGCTCCCCACACGGAGATCAAATAGCCCTACAGTTGCTAAGCATTTGTTGAGGGAAATGAAATGCAGATTTGGAAACCCAACTTCTTTTGAGACAATGATGATAAATCAAAATTAACATTATAGTTAGCAGCCTCAATCTTCAGGTGTGGTGGAAATAGCTAAAGTACTCTCAAGAACAAATTTGATAAAGTGTCTGCTTCAGCTGGTTTCGAGTGGCCTGACAAATTTACTCTTGTCCTGATGAATATTAGAAGTACTGCTGAGTAAACACCGGCCTATCACCCCATGAGGAGATAATAAAAAAAGACCAATGAGTCATACATGCACTCCTTCAGCTGCATTAGTTTCAATAACTGATGACGTTGTGCTAGATTACTGCAAAGGTCTGGCTTATATGGTGAAATTTATCTCTCACCAGATGAATGTGACAATAGCAGCAATGAAGGACATCTCCTCTCATTATTCTCAACCCAGGAGATTGGGTAGTAGTCCTGACACACATCAGGAAGAACTGCTTAGAAGGCCAGTGACATGGACCCTATCAGGTTATATTGACGACCAACACCACTGTGAAGTGTGCTGGAGTGCCTCAGTGGATCCATGCTGTGCATATAAAAAGAGTGAGAACAGCGGAAGAAGTGGTAGAAACAACCACTGAATCAGTCACAGATCCCAAAAGTCAAGCAAAAAGTAAAGTTCAAACCCAAACTCACGTTTGCAGTGTGGATCCAGAGGCAGTGTGAATTCTGAAACTGGTTAAGAATGGCATGGAACCATGAGGTTGCAAGTCAGTGAAATCTCTGGTAAAGAACCTGAAAAGCCTAAAGTCCACTTCCAAAGCAGGGATCATGGTGAAGATCTGCTACAAGCCAAAGACATGAGTGGCGATCATGGTGAAGAGCTGCTACAAGCCAAAGACATGAGTGGCAGCAAGAAGAAGTAGTCTCTGATCCAAACAATGAGAATTTGCAAATGGAAATTTGAGTTACTCAAACCCCCAGAGGAAGAAAGCAGTTTGTATTAAAGCATGAAGAAAAGACTGATCAACGCTCAAGTGCAAATTCAAGCTCAAGTTCTTCCAACAGTAAAGAAACTTTGCCAAAGGCTGTGGGTTAACAATGTAAACCTGAAGAAGATTTTCAGTGGAAAAGAACTTGAAAGAGAACGCTTTGTGGACCAACAACGTTTGAGAGACCATTGGATTCTGAAACCAATGGGAGTGAATTCCCTTTTACCACAAAATCAAGGAGAATGGTTCCAAATAAAACATTTGCTTAACCTGAATGGTCATATTTAGCTATAGTATCAGACATAGAAGAAGAGCAATCAAAGTTAGAAAGTTACAATCCAGTGAATGGGTGTCAGTACAAATTAGAGAGATAATCTGAGAGTGTAATAGAGATAGAAGAAGAACCACTTTTAAATAGTGAAAGGAAACTGTCAAGACGGAGGTAGGGTAGATGTAGAAACAGTTGCAGAACAAAACAAAGGTCTTAGAATCACAACACTGAAACAAACTCTTGAGAAAGTAATGAAGAAGATTATTTTGACTTTTTGTTTTGATTTTTATTATAAAGGAATCAGAAGAAAAGAAGGAATCTAATATTGCTTTAAAAACATTTGTGTTACCTTTGGCATTTTTGATGTATCACAATAATTCTTGTCTCAAATAGAAGATGGAGAATAGCAAATGCTATGAACATGTAGGGTTAGTGACAATATTGACACTATTGTTAGTCTTAGTGGGACTGTTGCTGTGCTTAACAGCTATGGTGGGGATATACCTCTGTGGCTAAAGAAAGAACTACTGTTAGGAATGAATTGACACATGATATACTAGAGGATAAAGAGAATTTAGTTAGTGGAATTCAATTAAACATTTATACTAAAATGATTCACAAATATATAAATATTATGAAGATTAACGGATACTTTGTTTTTGTTTTCCCTTACTACTTTTGCTGCTGAGCAGTTAACACATCTTCAACTCCAGATTTCATACTCTGTCCCATGCAATGTGTATGTAGTATATTTAGTAATTATGATTTTTTTTTCTCCTTTTTCAATGGATTGCAATTTGTCTTTAAAGGCTGTGCCTAAAAAAAAGATAAGAAGGCTATTAAATGTGATGCACTCATAAAACATAAAACTAAAATTACTAAACAGAGCTATGTGTGTATTTTGAGTGGTGAAGAACATAATTTCTTTAGAAAGTATAATGAGAGAGGAATAAAGATTGTGAGAACCTAGTAAGAAGAGAAGCTTATTATGGAGCAGATAAAAGAAGAGGAAACATTTTGATTGTCGAAATTGCATCCTAGGTTGATGAAGGACAAAATACGAAAGGGTGAATTATATGTAGTCCTTTGAAAGATGGTAAGGCTGAATAGATAGGAGAAAGTGAACTTAGTTTTTTCATGTTGCAGCAAGGATGCCAATTATAATAAGGGGTCAGGGGTTATTCGTCATCACGAATATCCCAAAATTAAGGGCCGATGTATAATTTTTCCAAATTGCGATTACCTAATTGTGATTCTTTGTGAATCGCAATTAGGTAATCCCTATTTGAATGTATGAAACTCCATTAGTTTCATTTAGCATTTCCTAATGGGTCGCAAATGGACCTACCTCATTAATATTAATAAGGCAGGTCACAATTTGCGATCCTTTAGGAAATGCAAAAATCACAGGGATGGTGACCTGTAGCCGTTTTCCTTAAGGGAAAAAGGGATGCGTTTAAAAAAGAAAAATGAAAAGTTTTCTTTTCATTTTTTAAGAGCTGGCAGCGGTCCCTGGGACCACTGCCTGCTCTTAAAAAATGTTTTCACTATCATTCACAAAGAGGAAAGGGTCCCTTGTGGACCTCTTCCTGTTTTCAAATGGGTTACCACCTACTTAAAGTAGGTTGTAAAATGCAAATGATTTACGACCGCATTTCGATCAGAAAACATTCCTAAATACCACTGCGATTCGGTATTAGGAAGGGACACCCTTGACACTCCCCTTCCTAATACTGAATCGGTATGTATGCCCAATTCCGAATTGCAATTGGTTAACATTTTACCAAATTGCAAATTGGAATTCATACATACCAAAATGCATTATTGCCACCACAAACAGCATAAGCGGGCTGTTTGCTACTGCAAAAATGCATGATACATGTAGTCCTTAATTTTCAAGCATCATGTATGTATCCTATTTTAATGTTATGCACTAATCCACTAAACAACCATCAAGTCACTCTTACCGTGCCTTTCCTACAATAGGAGAAGTATGCCAGATAACAACTAAATTCCAGGTAGATTTTATTCTTGTAAGACAAAATATATAGAGATGTAAGGACAAAAGAAATGGCTTTTTTAAGGGTTGTTAATTTTCTTTGGCTGGTGAATGGCAAGCAATATGAATGTTTGTTTTATTAAAGCTGAAAGCTAACGATATATTTAAAGTTGTTCTGGATAAGGAGGCCCGAAAATTGCTAACATGGCCCTGAAAACCTTAAAGGCAACATGAATGGATTCTGTCCACTGGTCTGAAGATTGCTTAAAGAAGCAGTGTGTCGATGCCAGGCTCGCGCAATGTATCCCAGACTTCATATCTCAAGCCCCATCATCAGGATCCTCGTCGATGACACAACAAGACCTTGCACTGCAGCCTCACCGCATCTTGGAACCAGCGCATTGCACCAGCTGCATGACACACATTTGCCTCGGATCTATGCAATGCTCAGGGTTCAAGGTACTTTGTTCAATGGGCCTAACTAGGTCCCTGCAGCTGGCCGCACACCATAGTGATCAGTCTGAACTGTTGAATTTTTCCCAGTCAGGCACAACCAGATATCCCAGGTTGGGATTAGCTCTATTCTACAATTAATTCCTTCAAAAATTAATAACTCAAGTTCTACTGTTTGGATTTGTATTGTGTTTGTCTTGTTTTATTTATTAAATTAAATTCTATTTTTCTAACTTGATGTGGGAGTCTTTTTGTGTGGTGTTTTCACTGTTTTACTGTCTGAATTGTGTCACAAATACAAATACTTTACATATTTCCTCAAAGTTAAGCCTTGCTGCTCTTTGCCAAGCTCCAGGGGGTTGAGCAAAGGTTAACTTGGTGCTTGCTTGTGCCTTATCCTGACTAGGATTGTGGTTTCTGTTTGACCGGGGCCCACACTCCAGTCACTGGAATCCCAATTTGTTACAGGTAGTGATTTTGTAAATGGTACACAGTGAAGAGATACAATTAGATGGAGGGATAGAGAGGTAGAGACAGAGAAATGAAATAGTGAAAGAGAGGGGAGAGGTAGAGAAAGAGCCAGCATAGATAAGGAGGCAAAAGTAAGTCAGAAGCCGGCATACAGAGAAATAGAGAGAGAAGTAAAAAAGGGTGGGCAATGTAGGGGGAGAAATATGAGAGTGAGAGACAGTTAAAGTAGACAAATAACTGTAGATAGCAAGGTATAGTAGGGAAATAGGGATAGATGGAGAAAGTGAGAAACAGTATTAGGCAGAGATAGTGAGAGATTGCTATATGGAAAGAGACAAAGTAGCAAGAAGCACAGACAGAATGTTTTCTGGCTGTCCTGATTACTTTACCAGGGACCTTTGGAATGTGTGGGGCCCAGAGAATTGTCCACTTTACCCATGCCTTAAGATGTTTTTGTGGTTTTGGACTATGTAATATGGTGGCTGTGGTAAGGCAATAAAAACGGTTTACCTGCTTGTAGCAAGGCACCCTCCCGACCCATCTCCTCACCTGTATCCGATGCGTGGCATTCAGATAGGCCTCCACTCCAGTTCAAAGAACTACAAAATCTAAAAAAAAGAATCATGGTGGGCGGGAATATGAGCAACACCGAAACTGATGATAGACTTTTTCCGACAAGTGTCAGGGCACAGGGCTGACTCACACAAAAGGCCTGTTGATTGGGTAGGAGGGGCAAATACTGGAACTACGTGGGAGTCGGAGGAAGAAGGAGATGGAGACACCAGCATTGGGAGGAGAGAGAGTGAGCGGGACACCCAGGCCGACTGGATGGTGCGGGAAAGAGGAAGACAGAGGAGCAGTGGTGCTCAATCAGCGACAGGAGTAGAGGAAGCCCCACAGCACAAAAGCTCAGGTGAGGAGGAAGCTGCCACTGATACCTGGTACAATACAGACTGGGATACTGTGCAGGAGACGTTGCTGCATACCGCTGCTTGGGTGGTGAATGCTAGGGGAGAAAGAGGGGAAAACATAAAAATAGAGTAAATGATCTTCACTCAAAGCACGCAAGTGTGTGGTGGATCCTGTGTGGTGAACCCCTCGTGATATCTTTGATGCTAAAGATGGTAATGAGGAGCGTGAAAAGTCCTGTGAAATAATTCAACTGGTCCTTTGCTTGGAAAACACTTTTGGATCGAAAGTCAGTTGGCACTTTGTTTTCTTTTCTGACATTTCACCTCTAAACATCATCTACTTTTATCAACCTTTTTCATAAGGATTCTTTGTCATTTCACCTGGAGCCTTGACACTACTCCCCCCGTTAAACACAGAGATTGAGAAAAGGAGAAGAAAATAACAGACCTCTCACACATTGCAGTTGGTGATGGGAAAGATATAAAGAAACAGATTATCATACTCACCATCTTGTTGTTGTCCTTCTTCCCCTTTGAGGGCTCTGACAGCGATCCTACAGTAGAGGTCCTGGGAAAAGAGAGGAAAAGAATCAAAGCAGAAGAAGCTCCCCCTATGCTGGCCAGACGAAGAAGAAGCAGACCATATAACTGTGTTTCTGAACCTTATTAACTCGCCTTGAGAACCTTGTTAATTATATAACTGGAAAGGAGAAGATTAATAAAGACATAATTCATCGACACAACAAGCCTATGAAGCCATATTTCTGTCCTGGTCTCCCACACAGCTAACATAGAGCTTCTTTACGATTACTTCATTATAGTATGGTCCTTGACCATTCTGCTGTGATTCTGTAAAGATCTTCTGCAATAAACCCTACTGTTTGACCTCACCGCGGATGACTATGAACACAAAATTTACCCTC
This sequence comes from Pleurodeles waltl, assembly GCF_031143425.1. NCBI lineage: Eukaryota > Metazoa > Chordata > Amphibia > Caudata > Salamandridae > Pleurodeles > Pleurodeles waltl. The sequence continues at coordinate 1,768,312,265 of NC_090440.1, forward strand.
ATGTCTCCCATTTAGGCTCTGTCATTGTTCACCACTGATGTATCACATACATGATGGAATAGCTAGTTCTATTAAAGTTCATTATAGCAGAGATTGGCCCTCATTCTGACCTTGGCGGTCTTTTCGCAAGACCGCTGAGTTACCGCCGCGGTGAAGACCGCCGACCGCGGCGGTGTGCCGCTGTGCGCATTCTGACCGCTGGGAGCGTTCCGCCGGAAAACCGCCAGCAGCCACACTGGCGGTCGGCGGGAAAGTGGAGACTGGTCAACCTCCACCGCCACGCCAGCAGAACACCGCCCACAGAATTACGACCCACATTTCTGTGTGGCGGTCTTCTGTTGGCGGTCTTCTGTTGGCGGTCACGTCCCTATGGCTCCCGTCGCCTCCCGGAGGACCAACGCACAAGGTAAGTTGATCGTCCGTGAGGGGAGGGGGTGGGGGGGTGTTGTGTGATGTGGGCGTGCATGGGGGTGTGCGTGTGAGTGTGTAGAGGGGGTGTGTGAGTGCGTGTATGCGGGCGGGGGGTGCTGCTGTGTCTATGGGTAATGTGTGCTGTTCGGCAGGTGCGCATGTCGGCATGTATGTGTGCGGGTATGTGTCCCCGTTGTGTATGTGTGTGTAGGGGGTGTGTATATGTGCATGTTGGGGGTGTGTGCATGTCGCGGTACATGTATGTGCATGTCGGGTGGGGGTGGGGAGGGGGTTCGTACCACCTCTGGGGGGTGGCAGGGGGGTGGAGGGTGTGGGGGGAGGACTCGGGTGGGTAGTGGGGGGTGGGGGAGACCCCTATCAGTGCCAGGGAAGGAATTCCCTGGCCCCGATAGTGCTTACCGCCATGGTTCGCACGGCGGTTCCCGCCCGCAAGAAACCGCGGCGGTAGGCAGGGTCATAATACCCTTGGCGGTCTTGGGACGACCGCCGGGCCGGAGTGCGCAAACTCCAGCCCCGCGGTCATGACCGCCGCGGCGGTCGGAGTGGAGAAGTAGCGGTCGGTCGCGGCGGGGACCGCCGCGGTCAGAATGCCATTTTTAATACCGCCGGTCTGTTCGCGGTCCGACCGCCGTCTCTCCGCCGACCGCCAGGGTCAGAATGAGGGCCATAGTTTGATTGCAGTTCAATGGGCACTAAATAATCAAATAAAATAAGATCACTGTTTTTGTTAAATGTAGTATTTCTACCCACAGAGATGAGTTACCAAATGTATTGGTGAGGTTCAACCTTGTGGTGTGTTTCAGATCACTTTCTCAGGGCCTCTGAAATTGGTCATTGATGCCCCAACCAATTCAGCAACTATATGGAAAGTTTATTGTCTCATTACTTACTGATAATCTTCATTACTAAGTTTATTGTCTCATTACTTACTGGTAATCTTCATTACTCCTTGTCCTATTATCCTCGTCCCTATCATCACTAATGAGATGATACCATCTCCCATACAGACAAATGGACAGAGGAATGCCCATAGGTATTGCCCTCCCCCTCCTATTGGGACCCATATTGGCAATATCTACCCAGCATTCAGTCTGAACTACAAAGCCACTCATGTGAAGGACAGCAATCGAGGTGGGAGGGAGGGGCGTGATGAATGGGACAAAGGCAATAGGACCAGAAGTTATGAAAATTGCTGGTAAGTAATGGGACAAGACCCCAGGTCAGGTCCCCCTTGTGCTCGTCCCCCTCATCACTAATGAGAAATACCAAAGCTGTGGTCTCTGGCATTCATATGGCAGCCAAATAGAAAAAAAACAGGCATAGAGACCACTATAAGAACGCAACACATCTTAGTGATTTATTTGGAACAGAAAATAGTCAGAAGTTAAGAAACAACAGACTGCAAAACTCCCAACCCAAGATTATCAGACTCCCACAAAACATTTTACAAGCATTAATGCTTCACAAAAGCATTCAGAGCTGTTCAAGTAGATGTTCACTCTGCCCAAGTAGCAGCAACCCCCCTAGTGGGCCTCTCCTGAATTCCAACCGATGGGGGAGAACAAGACAAAGAACAATCAGAGAAATCAATTATTTTATCCACTTACTGATGGATTAAGAGGAAGCCTTATCACCCTACGTTGAAGGTCCAAAAGACACAAACATTAAAAAGACCTTGTCCTATCCAACCAACCAAATGTGCCCTCTTTACATCCAAGAGGCACCACCAAACATCTTTCCACCCTTCCACATTCAGGGCTGGAAGAATAAACTCCTGGGATTTATAAAAATGGGAAACCTCTTATGGAACAAACTAAGAATCCAGACAAAGAACTACTTCATCATCAAAAAAAGACAAAAAGGCTGTCTCTCCATAAGAGCCCCCAGTCCACCAATTTTCCTAGCCTAACTTGTTGCAACCAGAAACACCACCTTGAAAGTCAAGAACTTGATATCAAGTGTCTTCAAAGGCTCAGTGGGGTGGAAATCAACACTCTTAGGACCAGAGAGAGATCCCATAAGAAAAAAAGGTTTAACCAAAGGCCAGGCCAAAGAAAACGTTAGCAACAATCTTGACACCAAATCCTGTGCATCAGCCAAATTACCCCAAGGCAACCTAAATGCTCAAATTGATGCCCACTGCACTCTCAAGGTAGAGTGATAAACTCTTCTAGGAACCTTCCAACAATAAGTGCAGAACATCATTCAGCTAACAATCCAGAGGAGAAATTTGTAGAGGCAAACACCACTTCTGAAAACTGCCCCAATGTTTTTCATAAGACTTCAAAGCAGAAGGATTACATGGCTATTGAATAGCTATGCCAAATGCAAGGGCAAACTCCTGTGCTGCAGTCCCCTCCTCTCAATTTCAAACCGAGAGCCGAAGCCTCTGAAGAGACAGAAAAAGGAGCAGCCCTGAGAGGAGATGGAAAATACAGGATAAACCAAGTACCCCAGACTTCTAGAGATCAGAGCATGGGAAACCATGAGCATCTAGGCTACAATGAAACCACCACCATCATCACTCTGTGCTAGCCTTGTCAACAGCGGGGCAATGAGAGGAACAGGACGGAATGCATACAACAGCCGCTCCAGCCATGACAGAACAGGGCATCCATTCCTCACACCACTCCTGTGGACTCAGTGAACAAAACCTGGGCACCTGAGCATTTTGTAGGGAAGTGAAGAGGTCTAGGAAAGATACATTAAACTTCTTACACAGCTGCTGAATTACCCTCTTGGTCAAAGGCAGCTCCTGGGAGGAGGGGAACACTCGACTGAAGGAATCAAGGGCCAGATGTAGCAAAAATAAAAATTGCGACTCGCATTTTGCGAGTTGATGCGACTCGCAAAATGCGAGTCGCAAATTGGAAGGCCAGAAAAAAAAGCGATCCGATTTTGCGACTCGCAGCCGGACTCGCAACGCTGTGTGCGAGTCCGCAGTTTGCGAGGTCGCTGTTTGCGAGTGTGCAAAAACGAACTCGCAATTAGCGAGTGGGTGTCGCAAATTGCGAATACCTTCAAAATTGCTTGCAGATGCAGCAGAACACTCCAGAAAGCATACCAGAACACTCTGGAAACACTTCCTGGCACATGATGATGGCATCACAGCCAGGAAGTTAACAAATACACCTGGGAGGAGGGCTCAACAGTGAGCAGTGTCTCTGCCACTCACAGTAGGGTGCTGAGGAGTGGTAGGCACAGCACCATGGACGCAGCAGGGACCAGCCAGGCTGGCAGGAGGGGCAGGAGATCATAGATAACAGCCAGGACAGATTAATGTGGCACATGGCGTTAATGTGCCACATGACTGGTTGGCATTTTCCTGCCCATGGACAATTTCAACTTGTATATAGTTTCTTCATGACATTATTAAAACAGTTATTTTTGTTCCACTTAACAAATGGTTAATAGGTGAGTATGGTGGGAGTTGACACGTACCGTCCAAAATATTGCGTTGCAATGTGGTCCCGTCTCAGTCTGCCTTGATTAGCTAGACTCCTATCCCCATGATGGCGATGTGGTTGTTCTTGCTCTTCATCATCAGGATCTGGGTCTGCAGGGGTGAGAGGTAGCCCACGTCGGGTGGCTATGTTGTGGGGGATGGCGCATGCGACTACAATTTTGAAAGCGGTAATGGGGGTGTATTGGAGGGCGCCTCCACTGCGGTGGAGGCATCTGAATCTTGCCTTCAGCAGTCCGAAGGTGCGCTCGATCAGGTTCCTGGTCCTCTTATGCGCACTGTTGTATTGCCTCTCTGATTCAGTTCTGGGTGTTAAAAACTGAGTCATGATCCAAGGCCTGAGAGCATATGCACTGTCACCTGTTGGGCACAAAAGTACACGGTTAGGAAGTCCAGATTGTCGTGCACAGTGACCTGTGTGTATGTCTGCAAGTGTCTGTGGCTCTACCTAGGAGGTAACCGTCTCCAAATTCCCCACGTTCCAGGCGTTGATGTATCCCACTATGCCTAAAAATGTATGAGTCATGGGTACTGCCAGGAAACTTAGCTACGATGTCCGTGATGACATAATGGGCATCACAAACAACCTGTATATTGAGTGAGTGGGTACACTTCCTGTTGCGGAAAATGTGTTCCAGATTAGCAGGGGGGCATATTTGAATGTGTGTCCCATCTACACACCCTATGACATGAGGAAAGTGGGCAATGCGGTAAAAGTCCAGCTTGGTGCTGTTAATTTCTGCCTCATTCCTTGGTAAGTATATGAAGTGAGACATGTGCGTGACTAAGGCATCGAGGAATGCCCTGAGGAACCTTGACACTGCACTTTGGGATACCCCACCTGCCACGGCAATGACCCCCTGATAGCTCCCTGAGGCCAAGAGGTGCAGTGCGCATAGTACTTGCACATGCGTAGGGATGGCGCAGCCACGCAGAGTCTTGTGTTCTAGCTGTGGTTTCAGTAAATCTATCAATTCTAGAATGGCTGTCATAGATCTCCGCTTCAGTTTGCTGAAAAAGAGTCTGCCTGGTTCTATATATCTTCTCCTGTCTGTGGCCCCTCCTCCTCCTCTGCTGGGCTGCGTAGACTCTCCTCCTCACTGCTATCAGGTATATCTCCGCCATCTTGAGTAACCCAGATGCCTTCTGGGTCCCCTTTTATACTTTGGTAATGGTTACCACCTGCTCTGAGTTAGTGGTAAATGGGACATGCAAACTGGGCTTTTTGCGACTAGTCGCAATTTGCGAGTTGCAATTACATAAGGTTTGCGACTCGCAAATTGCGACTTGCAATTTGCGGGTCGCAAAATGGGGTCGCACTGGATGCGACTCGCAAATGGGTCCCATCGCTTTTTGCGAGTCGGAAATGGGCTTTTTGCATCCCATTTCCGATTTTGCACTGTCGCAAATTGCGAATCGGCCCGTTTGCGAGTCGCAATCGTTTGCTACATCTGGCCCCAAATACTTTGTGTTTGATATGGGGTCTCTATTTGGAAGTCAGTTTACACCCTGTCCAAGTAGGGCCCCTCACTCTAGGCAGGGTAAGGGAGATATGCAGCTCAGATAACCCATGCTCACTCCCTTGGTAGCATCGCATAAGCAGTCAGGCTTATTTCAGAGGCAATGTGTAAAGTATTTGCACAAACACATACAGTAGCACAGTGAAAACACCACAAAAGGACTCCACACCAGTTTAGAAAAATAGCCAATATTTATCTAAATAAAATAAGACCAAAACAACAAAAATCCAACATACACAAGTAAAGATTCTTAATTCATGGAACTCAATGGATGCATTGTTTTGGCACAAAGTACCTGGTGTGCGTCAAAAATAAAGCCGCACAGGCGAGCGTCTATTGAAAAAGCAAGTGATGCATGTATTCATTACTCGCAAATGAGACAGTGCGTTGACTCCTTCTCCGCCAAGTAAGTGATGCGTCGGTTTCCAGACCAGCAACCTTAAGTCCGCGTTGTGATGTTGAAGATTTTGATGCCCAGAAACGATGCATTGAAATTCCGGCCACACAGCAGCGATGAATCTGTGCTGAGCTGGCGATACGTCAATTTCACCCACGTTGCATCGATTTTTCATCTGTGGTGCAGGGCTGTTCCAATTTTTCTGTCCCTTGGCTCTGGTGCATGGATTTTCACTCAGGTTCTGCCAGCTTCTCCCTCCAGGGGCCTAGGAACTGCATGTGGCACCACTTGGCAAATTATGGGGTCTCAGCAAGAGAGCCCAGGTGCTGGCAGATGAGGTCTTTGATGTCCCTGAGACTTCTTAACAGGAAGCAAGCTCAGTCCAAGCCCCTGGAGAATCTTCACAAGAAGGATACACATCAAAGTCCAGTCTTTGTCATCTCTAAGGCAGAAGCTGAAACTGAAGGCCAACCCAGCAAAGCACACACAGCAAAAAGGTAGTACTCCTCTGCTCTTCCCCTAGGCAGAGGTTCTCTTGAGCCATTGGTGTTCTAAAAGTCAGGGGTTTTGTGTCCACTACTTATACTCATTTCTGCCTTTGAAGTAGGCAAACTTTAAAGGAAAGTCTTTGTAGTGTACAAGACCCTGCCTCTTCCTTGCCCTGTCCCAGACACAAACTAGGAGGTTAGAAACTGTATTGTGTGAGAGCAGGCACAGCATTTTCAAGTGCAGGTGTCAGCTCCTCCCTCCCTCTCTAGCCCAGAAAGACACATCAGGATATGCAGGACACACCTCTGCTCCCTTTGTGTTACTGTCTAGAGTGAATTCACAAAGAGCCCAACTGTCAGTATGACCCAGACGTGGGTTCAGCAGCCGAGCAGAGGCAGAGAATAGTTAAGCATGACAATGCCCCTTTTCTAAAAGTGGCATTTTCAAACAGACAATCTAAAAAACAACTTTACCTAAAGATGTATTTTTAAATTGTGATTTTAGAGACCGAAAACTACATATCTCTATCTGCACCCAAAGGCAAACTGATCTTAAAGGATATTTAAAAGCAATACCAATGTTAACCTGTGGAGAGATAAGCCTTGCAATAGTGAAAAACGATTTTGGCAGTATTTCACTATCAGGACATGTAAAACAGAGGAGTCCATGTCCTACCTTTTAATTACACTGCACCCTGCCCACGGGGCTACCTGGGGCCTACCTTAGGGGTGTCTTACATGGAGTAACAGAGAAGGTTTGGGCCTGGCAAGTGGGTACACTTGCCAGGTCAAATTTGCAGTGCAAAACTCCACACACAGACACTACAGTGGCAGGTCTGAGACATGTTTACAGGGCTACTCATGTGGGTGGCACAATCAGTGCTGCATGCCTACTAGTAGCATTTGATTTACAGATCCTGGGCACACATAGTGCACTTTACTAGGGACTTACCAGTAAATCAATTATGCCAATCATGGATAAACCAATCACCAATCCAATTTAGGTAGAGAGCATATGCACTTTGGCACTGGTTAGCAGTAATTGAGTGCTCAGAGTCCTAAAGCCAACAAAAACAGGTCAGAAACAAATAGGAGGAAGGAGGCAAAAGGTTTGGGGATAACCCAGCAAAAAGGGCCAGGTCCAACACTGTGTTGCCCACCCCCTGATGTGGACCGCTACCAGAGACTATAAGTGAAGCTCTCCTCCCTGAAAAAGACTGGCAGCTGTAGCATTCAAGAAACTGGATCAGGTCCCCCCTGAATGTTCAGATATGCCACAACCACCAGGTTGTTTGATCTGACCAGCAGGTTTCACTTTACAAGATGTTGTTGGAACCCCAGTACACAGCCTTGAGTTGCCTCCAATTGGAGGAACGCCTGCTCTCCTGCAAAGACCACTTCTTTTGCAGTGAACAGACTCCCAGAGTGGCTCCCCAACCGAATGAACTGGCATCTGTTGTGAGAACCATTGGTGGATCGTGGTGAAGAGCCCCACTCTTTGAAAGGGATTCCAACACAATCCACCACTGTAACTCCCCGATTGCCTATCCTATCACTGGTACCAGTACATCGAAGTACCCCGACTTTGGGTCCCAAAAACAATGCAGATGATACCTACAACAGGGGGTGAAGATGAAGGTGAACACAGGAAACTGTGAAGACTGCCACTGCTATATTACCCATAAGATTCAACCACTGATTTATGTCCAGGAATCGAGAGCTCATCACCCTCTAGAGCAGGGACCTCAAGACTGCATCTCTTGCTTCCGACAGGAAAACCCTGTTGAGATCCATGCAGAACCTGGACCCTATGAAAATGAGATCCTGGGAAGGGGTCAACTTGCACTTCCCCTGATTGATAAGAAATCCATTATCATGTATATGAGAGCACAAAAAGGCTAGGTACTTCAACAATTGCCCCTTTGTTGGAGCATGCAGACGCCAGTCATCTAAATATGGGTACAGGTGAATCACCTGCAGATGACACAAGGCCACCAGAGGAACCACCACCTTCATGAACAATGAGGGCACTGATTTGAGCCCAAGGGACAACACCTGAACTGGAAATGGCATTTCTTGATGCAAACTCTGAGGAACTTCTGGTGGTCCTGATGGATCAGAACATGATATTAGGCATCCTACAGATTCAGAGCTCACATGGAATGAATGCCCTTTTATCACCAACGGGATAATCCTCTGAAGAATTTCCATCTTCAAAGTCAAAGTTTTCACAAACTTGTTGAGGGTTTTTAGATCTAATACCATTCAAAACCCACGTCACTTTCTTCATTAGATAAACTATGGAGCAGAACCCCATGCTCCTCTCTGCCTGAGGAACTTCTGCGATTGCCCATTTACGGAGAAGAGATTCGATTCCGTGATAAAGAGACAAAGAGTACTTTTCTTTTCTGTATTGGAATGCCAAGGAGTTGGTCTAATCCCAGAATCCCTGGGGAATGAGGCAAATTTGACCTTGTATTCTTCTCTTATTACCTCCGGAACCCAGGTGTCAAAATAAGATGCCTCCCACACATGGAGAATGTCCCAATCCTGCTTCCGACCTCAAACTCCTAACCAGCCATATAGTCAGGACAGAGATTTCAAGGGGAACTTTGTATTTTTATCACCTCCTCTTTTGAACTAAAGTCTCCCATGCAAGGGAGGAGGTGGCTAACGAGAGGGCTGCTGAAAAGGGGACTTCGTCTTGAAAGGCTACTTATCCGAAGAAGGCTGCTTCAGTAAAGAGGAATGCTTCTTCTGTTTGCACAACTGTGGAGCTTATGTTTGAGCTCAGCCTCAAACAACTAGCTACCTTAAGAAGGCATTAGAATAGCTGATATTTTCTGAGCTAAGCCTGTGTGCCAGATTTAACACCAAATTCCTCCTTGTAGCCACACATTCTTCCCCAGAGAAGGTGAAAGCTGCGCCATTAAAAATAAATGTCTGACATATATTCCTCTGTCATTCAGTGTGTTCCAAGAGAACAATCTGAGGCATCATCCTGAGATTTAAAAAAAGCCTTCCGGTCAGCGATCAATGTCTGTGCCACATAAGTGCCATATATGCCTAACCTCAGCATCAAATGAGAACCAGAATACACTTTCTTCAAGGCTGCATCAATCTTTTTATGAGTGGAGTCTTTAATGACTGCATCTTCTGCAAATGAAGTTCTTCCCACAAGGCTAGCAACAAAGAAATCAATAGGAATTGAGCCAGGCATGTTTTGCGGCATATCATGGTGGGGATATAATTTTGCCATGAATTGCGGCAAAATAATTGTATCTGGGTCCTTCCAATCCTTTTTAATATAAGCATGCACAGGAAAGTCCACAGGAACAGAACTCTGAAATTGGCTAAAGATAGAACCTGAAGAAGTTGATGGCACTGCACCATCAGGAAAACCCATATTACTTTTGACATGACCAATTAAGTCAGGCAAACACTCCTTCAACACATATTTCCCTCTGAGTTCCTCTATACTAGCAGCTTGACCTTAGGTTGCTAGTGCAGGTGTATTAATAAAAATTATTGATAAGTGTTGATGTATTCTGAATAATAAGTTTATGTAGAAAATAAAATACCGTAGAAAAAAAATGCACGCATTTGGAAATGTGATTACGATGAGTGGCCGCCAATGTTCACAAAGTGTACTAACTAGAGAATTAATACTATGAAATTTTTTATATATGTTTGACTAAAGTAGAAATATGTCATATTGAGGGTCATGCAATATGCTCTAGCTTTAGCTTTAGTAGTTTTGACTTAACAGGATTTCACAGCGAGAAGACAGCCCCATTGCCCATTTTCTTGCTGGCCGAAAGGTCAATATTCCTTGTGCTTCTTGACAAAAGGCATGTTTAACTTTAATGCTTAGAGACTTTGCGTTTTCTGAACTTTGATGCTGAATCCTGATGCCTTGCTGATCGACTGATGTCCTGAGGACGAAGACTGACTCTGCTTGCTGATCCACACTGAGGATAGGTATAACGAAATAGACTGTAGATTATTATGCATATTTGCTTTTTCTTTCTAGGTACCAACTGCATTGTTTTGATAGAGCCATAATTAGATGTTTTTCAAATTTGTGTTACTAAATTGTTTTGCATGAAGCCCAACATGCTGATGCTAATCTGATGTTAGTTAAGGATCCTCACTAATGAACTCAGGCTAATAGGGACCAATGCTTGATGAATTTCTCTTCTAAACTTGATGTATGTAATTATATTGACGCAGTTGACTTTGTTATTGATTTGCACCATAACTTCAGAATGTGTTGTAGTTCAGGCTTTGATTGATTACGTTTCTTCCGCCGCTTTGGACAGCCAGTATTGTTTCTGCATGTGTTTCATTTGATTTTGAGCTTAATTTACATGACCTTAGCATTGTTAATTTAGGGAAATAAATATTCTAACTTTTACCAAAAGGTGTGGCTATTCATGACTGAAAGGTCATGATGTGTGACAATTACTGACTCCATTGATTATTGATGTTATTGAGTGATGTTGATTATTGATTATTGTGTATTGGTTATTGATTATGTACTGGAGCTATTGTAAGAACTTCTTAATTGCAAATCAAAAGGTTCATCGACCTATTCATGTCCCCTTGTCAGTTTACTTATTAAGGTCAGACGCGCTAACAGACATGGGAGCAGAGGATGGTTAGTCTCCTTAAGAGCTTAACATAGACAACCAGTACTGAGTGACAGTACTGAGTAACAGGTCTTGACAGAGATGGTAAGAGACTGATGGTTTACCTCCTTAAGAGCTTATAACAGAGATAGTAGCAGGATTAAAGGTCCCAAAGATGGTAGCAGCTTGACGAGTTGGTCCTTTGAGAGTTCATTATTATTAAGATTTGGATTTTGTTTTTCAATGATGCTAATCGGAGAGAAAATGTTCCCTTAAGTCTAGAAATGATTTTCCCAGAATCCTGGATCCTGCTAATGGTTGTTTGAGGGTGTTCTCGGCATTCTAGTGACAGAGTGCATGAAGTAGGTTGCGCTTGCACAGCTTATGCAAATCGCAGGTGAATTGTGAGGTCTGTGAGTGTTTTAGGGAGTTTGCATACTCCAAATGAAGTTGCAGTAGGAGTGTGCGTACTCTGCAGTATGAGAGTAGGGAAGTCGTTGAACTTCACATGTGTGTGGCGATTTGTGCAAAAAAATAGTCCACATGTTATTGTTGTACGGACCTTGCATGGTCTCAGAGTATATTGAAAAGTGTATGAGACACTGAGTTTTATGTTGTTATCTGTTTGGCTTAGTAGGTTGATCGGGCGTGGTCAACCAATCAGAGTGTGAGTTGAATTGAGTGAAAGAAAATTTAAACTGAGATTTGGCGAGTCCTATGTGCACCAGGACAGACCCATTGGTCAGTTGAGAGTAAAATTTGCGGGTTGAATTTTGCTGGTGAATCTGGGAGACCAAGAAAGAAGGAGTAGCTGTAAGTGCGGGAAGAGTCATCAGTGAAAATCCGTAAGGTTTCTGAAGCAACTGTGTTACCTTTTCCTGTAGTAAACCAGCAGATTTGTTTTGGTTTTGATTAGTGCTTGCAAATGTTTGCATTAGTTTGTGTGATTCAGAGTTTGGGAGGACATGCTGCAAGACTTTGTCAGCCACAGTACGTGGGAGTGTGATGTCATTGGAGCTGCGCTGGGATAGGTCGGTTAGTGAGAAAGGTCGCGCACAGATTAGCAGCCATCCGTGAGAGGCAATTGGTTGAGAAAGTAGGTGAAAGGAATCTTGGGATTAAAAGTCACTTTTTGATTTGATTTTGAATAACAAAAAGGGTTGAACAGATGAAAGTTTTCAAAGCTTTAAAAAGTGCCCTAGAGGGAGATACGTATATTACAACAATTGTAGGCGAGGCTACAATGCCAGAAGGTTCACCGGCTTACATTGTAATGGAAGAGAAGGGTGTTGCGCCCTGTCTTTGGCTAAGGCAACAGTGCAAATTGACAGAAAAGGACGGGAACTTAGCGATTCCTACAAATGAGACATTCTATTTGAGGGTTTTGGAGCATTTAAGGATGGTGCTATATGAATCAAAGACCCTTCCGAGACCAGCACAGTTTGAGGCATTAGCGATTTGGGAGTTAGTAGCCAGACAGCAACAGTAACAGAAATTCGAGAGGAGGATGAGAAAGGTAGAAAAGACTTTAGCGGAGGCTAGATGGGACTGTGTTCAGAAAGTTTGGAGGATGGGGGCTTTGCACGGAATTAAGTTGTTTCCGGCAATTATGCAGGACAATGAGAAGGAAGGAAAGAAAGCTACTAGGAAGACTGACAAAAATCCATCTGAGAGTAGGGAGGCTAGAAAGTCTTCGACAGTGGAGGAAGAATCAGATGATGATGAGTTTATTACACAGTTATTGAGAGATCGTCCACCACCATATACAGTACATGCAGAGAGGTCTTAATGTGCTTACTACTCCTGTAGTGTAAAATCAGGTGCATCCACCACACGTTCAGAAAATTCACCCTGATGTGCCCATTATGGAAACGACTTTGAACTTAATGGTGCCAACGGAACAGGTTTACCCAAGACCGATATTGGTTCAGACTGAACCAACTCCAATTTTACTACCCCAAATGCAGCCGCAGGTAATGCCAAGATTTACTCCAGTAACAGGGACACAGTCAGATATGACTACGAAGATGAATCAGAATATGGGAGCTGCTCTCCCACAGAGGGTAAGTGCCAGAACAGCCCCAGATGCTATATCGCTACCTATTACTGGTGGTCTAGCTGTACCCTTATTTGCACAGAAGAAACCTACCGTAGGTGAACAGGGAGCAATGTCTCATAGTATAATGAGGGGAGGACATAATGAAAATGCTCAAGTGGTCTCTCCTGTGGGATAAACTTTTGACGGATCAAGATCATTGTTAGACCTTAGTTCATTGGTAACATTTCCAGATGCTAAAGCAGGGTCGCAACGTTAGCCAGAACTTGAAATTATTGACACCGCAGACCCCGAATGTAGTTGCGTAGCAGGTGCCATCGGTCCAAGCAAGTAACATTTCTTTACAAGGTTTGACAGCTCAGCAGTTGACTGACTGGTTAGATAAGCTGAATGTCCCACGGAGTGCTCCTAAGGGAAAGGAGTATTTGAATTATACTAGGCTACGCATGAAAGTGGGTGAACTCATTGAGGGAACTATGGGGGTGAACAGTTTAGAATCCTATACAGAGGCAGAGTTGAGATACTTGTGCCTGAAAATTACGAGAGAGGTGAGCAATGTACATCAGAAATTAGCAGACCTGGCAGAGAAATACGGCATAGAAATGGAGAAAACAAAGCATTTGAAAAGGAGTTACAGATTAGATTTTGAGGCTAAAGATTTTGAACACATGAAATCTGCCGGAATGAAGGCACACCTTACGGAATTGCTTCAAAATGCTCAAACCTGGGGAGCATTAGACAAATGGGAAGGCAGATGGGTAAAGAAAAGAGACAAGAGAAAAAGGGATTCTTTGGAACTGACTGCAAATGTGCACCAGGATAAAGGTCCAGTAAAAGTTTTACCAAAGAGAGAAATTCCAGGGGGAAATTTTGTTCATGCCCCGTGGACCAGAAGTGACATTCTGTCATTCACAAATGATTACCCAAAATTGAGAGTGAAGTCATTAGAGTGGCATCAGCAGACAGACAGGTTTGTGAAACTTGCAAAGTGCCTATGGGAAGACTTGAACACATTACTAGAGATAGTAGATCCAGCTGATCTGTGGATCGAGTGTAAGAGGAGTGTAGATTGGCCTGCAGGCGAACCAGAGAGAGACAAGAATACAGGTGCACTGTCTCCTGAGGTAATGAAATATAATTATAAGGTGACTGCGTTTTTGAAAATGAGAATTTCGCCCAAGAATATTGATTGGCAGAGGATTGACAGGACAGCTCAGGAAGCAAAAGAGTGGATACATGCGTATTGTGAGAGATTGTTGCAGGCATTCAAGAATTACAGTGGTACAGAGACAATTGAGGCAAAAGACATGCTCCATTTTGTGTTCAGATTTGTGGAAGGATTGAGACCTGATAGCCAAATGATTAAGAGTCACTTGATTTGTTGTCAAGCAAAGCCGATCGATGAGCTGTTGAAATATGCAAAATACTGTAGTGATGAGATTGAGTTGAAGCAGAAAAAGCTGAAAGGGAAGGGATGGTGATGCAGATTAAAGCAGCTCAAACAGGAGTGCAAGGGAATTTTCCACAGCAGTTACCACAGCAGCAGCAGGGAAACATGATGTTCCAGCCCCAGCTGAGAGATGGAGGTCGCAGATGAAATATGAATCGTGGTCCAGACTTGAATACTGTAGTGGTTCAGAATGATGTGCAGGGAATGAAGAAGTTATTGCCATGTCACATTTGCAGAGCCTTTGGACATTGGAAACGGGAGTGCCTGATGATGGTGCAGGAAGGTGTTATTCATCAGAGTAATGACATCAACTCATTCCAGAATGTGAGAGAACTGAGAGTGAGAGGTCCAATTCCAAATTTTCAGATAATGTGAATCAAGTGCAAATTTTTCAGCCCATGTAGCAGATGCAAATGCCCCATGCACAAATGTCACAGTTGCAGCCAATGCAACAGCAGGTTCCCATGGTACATAGAAGAGCAAATTCAAATACCTCAAGCCCCGATGGAACAGCAACAGATGATGCTTTCTCAATAGGTCACATGTCAGAGGCATAACTAAAGTAGTAACACAGTGCACCAATTCCCGTTACACACTGAGAATGGAGTAAATGGCGAGTGGACGAGTGACAGTTTGAATGAAGAGCCATGCGTGCTTGCAACTTCTTTAGAAGTAGATCAAAGAGGACCCTATGTGAAGGGAAAGGTTATGGGTCACACAGTTTCATTCTTGGTTGACACAGGAGCTACACGCTCTACAGTGAGAAGTGCAAAAGTTCAAAATTTGCCCCTTTCGGGTAGAACAGTTCAGGTTGTGGGAGTAGAAAACCAGTATTCGACAAAACTGATTACAGATACAATGCCAGTTGAGATTGGCAACTTTCAGGGATTGCACAAATGTGTAGCCTGCGATTCAAGTCTGGTATCCCTACTGGGAAGAGACTTGCTGTGTAAAACAAGGTTTTCAATTACTTGTTCAAATGAGGAAATTGAGATTCAGATGAATAGTGATGATGAAGATGACAAAGCCCCAGAGACAGAGTGTGAAACTACAAATGAGGAGTACCCTCTGATTGGATTTTTCCCGATGTTCACAGTGAAAGAGCTTTATCCTGATGGGAACGGTTAAAGAGAAGGTGTGGGATCTGACAGGAAAAGAAGTAGGTTTGATAAAAGGAGATGAGCCAGTTAAAGTTACTGTGAAGCTGAAGACAGTTTTTCCTCAACTTCCACAGTACCACATGCTGCAAGATGTCCTTAAGAAAGTAGCCCAGATAATTGCAGACTTTGTAAAGCAAGCGGTTCTGAAGGAAGTAATGAGCAGTCCATGTAATTCACCGATAATGGGTTTAAAAAAGCCCCGTGGGAAAGTTCGAATTGTTCAGGATTTGAGAAAAATAAATTAGATTGTGGTCAAATGTTGTCCCGTAGCGCCAAATCCAGCTGTGATGGTGTTTCAAATTCCATGTGATGCAGAATGGTTCACTGTCATTGATTTGTCACAAGTTTTCTTTTCTGTACCTCTTCATGTGGATAGTCAATTTCTCTTTTGTTTCAAATGTCTGGATCAAGCTTATTGCTGGTGCAGAATTCCTCAAGGGTTTTCAGAGTCACCTTCCATATTTAATCAGATCTTGAAAAAGAATTTGGAGTCATTGGAATTGCCTTTCCAATCGACCTTGATGCAGTAAATTGATGACTTGCTGATTGCGTCCAAGACAAGGGACAAGTGCAAATATGATACAATTGCCCTGTTGAGCCATTTGGGAAAGAATGGTCACAAAGTGTCTCTGCTTAAATTGCAGTACTTTCAAAAAGTGGTGAAGTACTTGGGTTACCAGATTGAGAAGGGATCAAGAAAGATATCCAGATAAAGGATTGCAACCATATTGCAGATAAATCCCCCGACCACACAGAGAGATGTCAGGATGTTTTTAGGGATGATAGGCTATTGTCGCCAATGATTTCCAAATTTTTCAGTCATTTCGAGACCATTGCAGAAACTGATTCATAAGGATGTTAATGACCCCATAGTGTTAGACCAGCCTGAAATGAAAGCATTCACTGAATTCAGAGAGAGTCAGTGCAGGACTCCAACGTTAGGTATGCCTGATTGCATGAAACTTTTCATATTGTTTTGTCATGAGCGTGATGCATGTTCTTTGTCTGTTTTGACACAGGTCCATGGAGGTGTAAACTGCCCAGTAGCCTATTTTTCAGCTACTTTGGACCCAGTTGCAGCAGCCTTATCATGTTGTTTGTGCACTGTTGCAGCAGTTGGTCAGAGCCTTACACAGTGTGAAGGCATTGTGGTGGGACATTCCCTGACTGTAATGGTCCCTCATTCTATTGAGATTTTACTTACAAGGATGAAAACCCAATATTTGACTGGTGCGAGGTTGACCAGATAGGAAACAAGTAGTCTAGGATCACCAAATGTGTCATTGAAAAGATGTACAGTGCTGAACCCGGCAACCTTACTTCCAAGTGAAATTGTCGAAAATTGAAAAAGTGGAAGATGTTGAGCATGATTGTCTTGAAGTAACTGACTTGTGCACAGAACTGAGACATGATATTAGAGATACCTGATTGGAAGAAAATGATCAAATTATCTTTGTTGATGGTTCTTGTCTGAGAGAAAATACTGGGACACTGAGAGCAGGATATGCTGTGTGCACAATTACTGGTACTTTGGTAGCTTCTTGGCTTTGAGGAGTGTATTCTGCTCAAGTAGCGGAACTGGTAGCTCTTACTAGAGCGTTCCATGTTTTGGCTCAACTAAAAGTTTTAATCTATACGAATAGCCAGTATCGATTTGGAATAGTCAATGATTTTGGCCAGTTGTGGTCACAGACAGGTTTCATGACCTCTTCTGGTTCACCAGTGAGAAATGGTGAAATAATTATAGAATTGTTACATGCTATTCAAATGCCTGAAAAAATTGCCATGGTGAAATGCGGTGCACATCTGAAGTGGCAGGACTTTGTGTCATTGGGGAATGGATATGCAGATCAAGTTGCAAGGTTTTGCGCATTGAGCTGTATATCGTTCAAAGACAAGTGGGGACTGTTATCGGAAGAAGATGAAAGCTGTACAAGCTATGCATTGAAAATAATTGACACTTTGGAAGAATTGAAAATGTTGCAGAATAATGTTGACAGGGAGGAAAAGCGTTCATGGAGCAAAATGAAATATGTGCAAAGACAAGATGAATTGTGGGTTTCGGAAGAGGGTCAGTTGGTTTTGCCAAATAGCTTGCTGTCTCAAATGGTGAGGTAATATCATGGTTAAGCACATATTGGGAGGGATGCAATGATTCAGTTGTTCAAACATGATTGGTTTAACCCCAAGTTTAGACAAGATGCTGAAGCAGTTTGCCATCAATGTGTCATTTGCCAACAACTAAACGCAGGAAAAGGGACCTGTGGTTAATTTGACCCACACTGGAAGAGCGGGAGGTCCATTCGGCAGAATGCAGATGGATTTTATTTAAATTTCTGTGTGTGGAGGTTTGAGATATGTGTTGGTGATTGTCTGCATCTTTAGTCACTGGATTGAAGCTTACCCTACATGAAGAAATGATAGTCTCACAGTAGCGAAACTACTGCTTAGGGAACTGATTCCGCGTTTTGGATTTCCGATCTCTTTAGAATCAGATTGGGGAAGTCACTTCAACAATGAAGTAATTAAATTACTGTGTGCAGCATTGAACATTTACCAGAAGTTGCATTGTAGTTACCGCCCTGAAGCATCAAGGCTAGTGGAACAGATGAATGTTACCTTCAAGTCAAGAGTTGCAAAGATGTGTGCGTCCACGAATTTGAAATGGCCAGATGCATTGGCTTTAGTGTTGATGTCAATGAGAAACACACCTCACAGGAAGACAGGATTATCGCCGCATGAGATCCTCCTGGGCAGAGCAATGAGGGTGTCAGAGATGCCTGCAAATGCACATGTCAACATTACAGATGATATGGTGTTGGATTACTGCAAAGGTCTGGCTGATGTGATTCGCTCTTTTTCTCAGCAGGTGGAACCCACTACACTGCCACCGATCCATGACCCAGGGCACAATCTGAGAGCTGGAGACTGGGCTGTAAGTTGGAAACACATGAGGAAAAAGTGTTTGGAGCCTCGTTAGAAGGGACCTTATCTGGTAATTTTGTCAACTACCACAGCTGTGAATTGTGCTGGAATTCCGAACTGGATTCATGCAAGTCACATGAAGAAAGTGGCATGTCCACTGGATCATTAAGAAGCGTTGTTGAGAGTACCAACAACACTGAGACAAGTCTCAGAGCCGGAAGGAGAACAAAGAGCAACTGAAAGCGGATCCTAGCCCGTTGAGGACGGTTCAGTCACGCTTCTGAGAGACGAAGGAGAAGACCTCCAGGAGGGTGACAAAGAGCCTATCTCATTTGTGGCAGCAGGAGAGCCTAGTCAGAAGAGGCCTTTCAGAGAAGCAGACGATCTTGAGAGACAAACAGAGCAATTGCCAGACCGAGAGGGGAAAGGAGTTGAGGTGGATCAAAGTCACTGTGGTATGACTCCTCCTGAACCGATTGCAGATCCATCAAGAGAAAACGCCACAGAACAAGGAGAAGGTTCAAGTTTGACCCTAAACAGAACACTGACAAAGGGTTCACTGAAAGGAGATAAGTGTCCGGAGCCGCAAGTAGAACAAGCATTTTCAATGCAACGGGTCTCATATTTGCTCGAGTTAGAGCTATTAGCGTTGTAAACTCCTAACCTGACTTTTCTTGCCACACAAATTAAAAGAAAAAAAAACGCAGCGTGATCACACCATGTAAAATGCAGCACGATCGTGCTGAAATTGGAAACGGAAAAACCAAGCGCGATCGCGCTATGTAAACCCCAGCGCGATCGCACTACGTGGAAAATAAACAGATAAAGTAGTCCGGAAACCATGCTGAAAACATCGAGCCTTCTATGTTTTTAGTAGTTTACCAGTGCTGTGTAGTTGGGCTAAACACCGGAAAAGGCTTGGCGTATGCTTGCTTGTCACAAATAAAAGCAAGCAACCAAATTTTAAAAGGCAAGCCCACAAACCAATGAAAGTAACTGACGTGATATGGGCGGGTTTGGAAGCCCAAAGAGAGACTACTACAGGGGACGGAGTGCTTTGCGCTCGCCCCTAAAAAGGGAAAGAAGTGGTTGTTGAACCAACAATCGCGGAAGAAGTAGTTGCAACAAGGAGAGAAGATCTGAGTGACGGAGAACTGAATCGCGATTGAAAATTTTAAAGAAAGAGAATAATATGGCAGCAAGAGCTTTTGTCCTTTTGTTTTGATAGAGAGATTCCGGGTCAGTATTTTGACATCTGAAGGAACCTGATGAACTGAACTGTTGAAACAATCTGAGAAAACATTTTGAGAAAAGAGACCATTGAAAATAACCAGAAGAGACCTCGATAACCTGATTTGACTTTTGAAACTGATTTTGAATAAGCTGATAACCGATTTTGACAAGGGATCCTGGAAGAGAGACTGAAAGCTGTAAATAATGGCTGAAAGAAGAGTTGTCTATTTTTGATTTTTGATAAAAGTTTTTCTGAATTTCTTCTGCTTTCTGATTCTTTACAGATCCTGAGTAAAATTAGTCAACAGGGTAGAGATGCTAGGCGATGTAAATATATGAGCATTGATTTGGCGATTATGTGTGGGATATTGTTTGTGGTGTTGATTGTGGGCATGTCTGTTCTTGATAAGGGTGAAGCCAACCATACCTCTGCTTTTAAGATGACTACTGCACTAACAGCAATAGAGAAGTTTAGGTTAGATGAGAAATATTTGCATGGGTATACTAATGTGCAAGAAGAACTTTCTTCTAATGTTTTTATCTCTTATTGCGTGAGTATATTGAGACAATGGATGCTAAGAATTGTTATGTGTGTACGCAGATTCCTTCATCAGTCGAGGAAGGAGTCACCTATCATAGTTTGCCACTAACTTATGGAATAATTTGTAGTCTGCTACTAACAAGATTTTATAACCAGGAGTACATACGGTATTTTTACTCAAATTATGATGTTGTGTTTTCGTGTGTTCCTATAATTAGGTATTGGAGTAGAGTAGCTAAGGATAATGACATAGTAATAGTTAGAGGTTTCTTTGTACCTACATTGACGTTTGGCACAGCTTATGCACACCGCAATAATCTGACATGCTTGTTTACACCTTTAAAGAAAAGCTTCTAAGATCACACAGATGACAGGAGAAAGGCGTTAAAGGAGAAATTAGAAAAAGGATTAGAGAAAAGGACTTTCCGGTATGATTATGCTTATAGTGCAAATAACACGCAAGGGAAATTAGCTTTGGAAGCACAACACGTAGGGAAACTTTGTATATATATAGGCCTAAATCGCGCACTGACATTTTATTTGTGGGAACGAGTGAATGTAGACATGTGTTTCTGTTTCAGAGTAAATGGACATTTATATTGAATGGACAGTACCCTGCTATTCCAGAGAGTTATTACATCTGTGGTGTTAATGCTTATTACCGTCTTCCAAGAGGATAGTATGGGACATGTTATTTGGGGATCGTTTTCCCAAAGATTTATCAACTGGAGGATTACAAAAAGTTTCCGAAAGTGACTGAATTACATCATAAGAGACAGAGGAGGAAGTCCTCTTCTGGTATAGTGGGAGATATATTTGGAGCAGTGATTCCTTCAGTGGGAGTCATTCTGAATTCAATAGAGATTCAGAAGTTGTCTACTATTGTGGATAAGATGCTGACAAATTTTTCAGGGGCCATACTCCTGATAGATACTGAGTTAGCTGCTGATAGAGCTATGACTCTTCAAAATCATCTTGCTTTTAGTGAAGGATGGTGGGGTCTGTAGAATGATTAATTCTAGGCATTGCTGTTTATATATTCCTGATAACAGTAGAGGGATAAGAGACTTAGGGCCATATGTACGAACACATTTTCCCATTGACACAGTATGGGAAAAACCCTTTGATACATCTGGCCCTTACTTACTAATCTGACTAATGCAAGTGCTGATTTAAAAGAATTGAAAGAACTAGGGGCCATATTTATACTTTTTGATGCACAACTGCGCCAACGCAGTTGTGCGTCAAAAATTTTAACGCCGGCTAACGCCATTCCAAAGCGCCATGCGGGCGCCTTATTTATGGAATGACGTTAGCCGGCGGAGCTGACTGGTGTGCGTCAAAAAAAATGACCCACACCAGGCAGCGCCGGTGTAGGGGAAAATGGAGCTTGGGCGATTGAAAATTTTAAAGAAAGAGAATAATATTGCAGCAAGAGCTTTTGTCCTTTTGTTTTGATAGAGAGATTCCGGGTCAGTATTTTGACATCTGAAGGAACCTGATGAACTGAACTGTTGAAACAATCTGAGAAAACATTTTGAGAAAAGAGACCATTGAAAATAACCAGAAGAGACCTTGATAACCTGATTTGACTTTTGAAACTGATTTTGAATAAGCTGCTAACCGATTTTGACAAGGGATCCTGGAAGAGAGACTGAAAGCTGTAAATAATGGCTGAAAGAAGAGTTGTCTATTTTTGATTTTTGATAAAAGTTTTTCTGAATTTCTTCTGCTTTCTGATTCTTTACAGATCCTGAGTAAAATTAGTCAACAGGGTAGAGATGCTAGGCGATGTAAATATATGAGCATTGATTTGGCGATTATGTGTGGGATATTGTTTGTGGTGTTGATTGTGGGCATCAAAAAATGGGGCAAGTCGGTCTGAGGCAAAAAATCTGCCTCAACCCGATTTGCGCCATTTTGTTTTACTCTCACCCTCCATTGACATGACTCCTGTCTTAGCAAAGACAGGAGTCATGCCCCCTTGCCCAATGGCCATGCCCAGGGCATGGTCATTGGGCATAGTGGCATGTAGGGGGGCACAAATCAGGCCCCCCTATGCCACAAAAAAAAAAAAATTACTTACCTGAACTTACCTTAAGTTCCCTGGGATGGGTCCCTCCATCCTTGGGCGTCCTCCTGGGGTGGGCAAGGGTTGCAGGGGGTGTCCCTGGGGGCATGGTAGGGCACCTCTGGGCTCCTTCCGAGCCCACAGGTCCCTTAACGCCTGCCCTGACCAGGCATTAAAAAATGACGCAAAAGCGTCTGGACGTAATTTTTTGGGACCCGCCCACTCCCGTGCGTCATTTTTGCACGGGAGTTTAAATATGGCGCACATGCCTTGGAGTCATTTTTTAGACGGGAACGCCTACCTTGCATATCATTAACGCAAGGTAGGTGTCCACGCTAAAAAATGACGCAAACTCCAAGATCTTTGGCGCTAGACGGTTCTAACGCCAAAGTATAAATATGGAGTTAGCTTTGCCTCGGATTTGCGTTAAAAAAAACGACGCAATTCCGGCGCAAACAGAGTAAAAATATGCCCCTAGGTGTTTGGGAAAAGATTGGCAAAGGGTTTGCTTCAATGGGAAAATGGCTCAGCAACATTTGGAATGGGATTCTATTGAAAATATTGCATGGGATAATAATTGTTGTGGTTTGTCTAATTGGAATATGGGGATTGTGTAAATTATGCAAAATGATTACATTGAAGAGGTCAAAGAATAATCAGAGGAGGGAAGAAAAGAAAAGGGAAACATTGTGCAGAGAAAATTCAAAGGGAAAACAAAAGTATGAAGGGATAGAATTGACGGAAATTTAGCTGATGCAAAAAGTTTTTGGGTAGTAGTTAGTGTGATGACACATTTTGTCATCAGAGGAGGGATTGCTAGCGCAGGTGTATTAATAAAAATTATTAATGCGTGTTGATGTATTCTGAATAATAAATTTATGTAGAAAATAAAACAACGCAGAAAAATAATGCACGCATTTGGAAATGTGATTACGATGAGTGGCCGCCAATGTTCACAAAGTGTACTTACTAGAGAATTAATACTATGAAATGTTGAATATATGTTTGACTAAAGTAGTAATATGTCATATTGAGGGTTATGCAGTATGCTCTAGCTTTATTAATTCTAGGCTTTAACTTAGCGAATGTCATGGCCTATTTGCCGGGCCTCATGTAAAAAGCTGTATTTCTTTACGTTTAATAAAGTGGCTATCCTAGAGAGGTAGACCGTGATTTTCCATTTTCCATTATGTGCTCGTAGCTGAGGCTTCTTCTCATGAGAACCGACTGCTGGAAGATGATGTTCCTGTTAATGTAACATTTTGTGTGTAATGTGTATGAGACTGACTTTCTCAGGCGATGAACAATGGAGATACTGACTGGAGTGGAAGCTTCAACAATATTATTATCTGACAAGCCGGATGATGAGGACGTTACCAGACGAACCAATCAACGACATGTGAACGGACAAAGTGTGAACATGCGATTAACTGACCAATAGGGATTTGGGAAGTAGTTTTAGTAGTTTTGACTTAACAAGATTACACAGAGAGAAGACAGCCCCATTGCCCATTTTCTTGCTGGCCGAAAGGACAATATTCCTTGAGCGTCTTGACAAAAGGCGTGTTTAACTTTAATGCTTAGTTTTCTGAACTTGGATGCTGAATCCTGATGCCTTGCTGGTTGACTGATGTCCTGAGGATGAAGGGTGACTCCACACTGAGGATAGGTATAACGAAATAGACTATTGATTATTATGCAGATATGCTTTTTCTTTCTAGGTACCAACTGCATTGTTTTGATAGAGCTATAGTTAACTGCTTTCCAAATTTATGTATGCTGATGCTAATCTGATGTTAGTTAAGGATCCTCACTAATGAAATCATGTGAATAGGGACTAATGCTTTGATTTATACAATAACCTTAGAATGTGTTGTAGTTAATGCTTTGATTAGATTACATTTCTTCTGCTGCTTTGGACAGCCATTATTGTTTCTGTGTGTGTTTCATTTGATTTTGAGATTCATTTACATGACCTTAGCATTGTTAATTTAGGGAAATAAATATTCTAACTTTTACTAAAATGTGTGGTTATTCATGACTGAAAGGTCATGGTGCGTGACAATTACTGACTCCATTGACTATTGATGTTATTGATTGGTGTTGATTATTGATTATTGTGTTGTGGTTATTGATCATGTACTGGAGCTATGGTAATAACATCTTAATTGTGAGTCAAAAGGTTCATCGACCTATTCGCGTCCCCTTGTAAGTTTACTTATTAAGGTCAGACGCGCTAACAAGAGTCAGAAGAAGCAGAGGACAAAAGAGGGACCTTATAATTCATCTTTCCTTTCCCAGGGGCGAACTCCACCAGGACTTCCTTAGTAAGAAATTTGATTGTAGTCTCCCCTCCCTCTTTGAGCCCCTTGGAAGGTAGCAGGAAATAGAAGACTCTGATGAGGAAGTGGGCTCAACGTGATGCTTCCTTAAATGCTTCCCCATGATGCAGCATTCAACAAACAGCACAACTGGAATCCACCAGCTTAAAACAGCAATCAGATGATACCACAGTCTCCAATTAATCCAAAGGCACAAACGCACACAGCCAAAAAAAATCTGCTATCCAGACTTACCATATACACCTAGATACATACTCCGGTTCTCCTTCAAAGCCGCAGTGGGAATAGCTGCATCTGAAGCATGCATGCTCAAAACCCTGGCCGCGCTTGCGCCGCAGCACCCATAGCCAGGAAGGAACAATGACGCCTTTCCACTGCATCCTCTTATCACTGCCATCTGCATCCCCCTTCAAGCCCTGCAGGCAGGGAGATACATTTCTGATCCTGGTTATCCCCACCCTGCTGGAAAAAAATTGCCCCGCACAACACCAGCAACTTGAGTCCCGCAGGAGCCACCCTCAACTTCCTAGTCCTTTGCATCACTGTTGAAGACAGTAAAAAGAATAGACTGAATGCTTGATAAGTATTGCCAATATAGGTCCCAGCAGGAGGGGAGGGGCAATACCTACGGGCATTCCTCTGTTCTTTTTTCTGCTTAGGAGAGAGTAACATCTCATTTGTGATGATGGGGATGAGGACAAGGGGCACCAGGGGGTAATTGTACTTCACAACTCTTTAACTGGATCCCAGTAAAAAAATATGTAATCAGACAACACCAATTCTTAGGCTCTCCTTATGAGCAGGCCAGTTTTTGGCCTAGAGATACAGAGGGATCCGAATGTTTTTAAGTGGCCAGTATCTCCTCATCAAAGTCCTGCCATTACATGTTTTTTTCCCCACCAAATGGGAAATAATTGTTTGGATCCAGAGTTACTGGATCCCTTAATGGGCAGTTTTTCAATATTTTTGCAAAAGTTTACAGCAGGGGAGGGTCTATGGCATGCTTGTGCCTGTTCAAGGGTTGTTTATCATTTTCTGGACCCTGAACTGCAGTAGGTGGAGGTCAGGCAATGCTGCCGCCACAGTCCCGGCCAAGAGGGATGGCTTTAACGCTGGTGGCCCCGGGTGCAACCATCTTTTTAGCACCTCCAGCATGACCTCCTCCTCAGATTCTCTCACTGCCACCTGGCAAAACTGCCACTCATCTCTCCATAGCCCTTTTTATTTGTTTTACAGTGATGTTAACCTGTTGGGTGCCTTGGACGAGGTGATCTCGTCCAAGGCACCGGTTCCCGGGTGCCTTGGACGAGATCACCTCATCCTGCACCCGGGAACCGGGGGGAGCGCTAGCGCTACCCCCATGGGCCCCCCACCCACAACCCCCGGTTGTGGATGGAAGGGGAATCCCTTCCCCTTCCACCCCCGAAGCCCCCCACCCCCCGTGACATCAGCGCGCTGACAATCACAGGGGCCTCCTCCCATCGAGCTGGAAGCTCAGCTTCCAGCGCGATCGGAAGAGAAATGCAAAGCATTTCTCTTCCGATCACATGGAGGAGGCCGGAGAGGCTTCAAAGGGAAGGAAATTCATTTGAAGTCTCTCTGAGCGTTTTAGCAGCCGGATTGCAAGCAATTAAGGCAAGGGTCGCTCCCCTGGGGGGCAAATTGTATTTAGACCACTTCTGCCCCCCTTGGGGGCAGATCGGACAATTTTTGTTAGGCCAATCTGCCCCCATGGGGGCAGAAACCACTTAGGCACCAGGGATTAGTGTGTGTGTATGCGTGTGTTTTCTTTAGGGAGGCAGCCGCTTGGGTAAGGGTCACTCCCCATGGGGGCACATTACTGTTGCCCATATCTGCCCCCAATTGGGGAGTGACCCTTACCCAAGCAGCTGCCTCCCTAAAGAAAACACACGCTGCCCTATTTTTGGAAGGCCCATCTGCCCCAAGGGGGGCAGAAAGCCCACCAGAGGCCAGGGAAGTTTTTTTTCACAAAAGTAAGAGGGTGGGGGTATGGCCATACCCCCACCCCAAATAAATGGGACCAAAGTTGTTCCGCCCACTAGTGGGCAGATGGGCAATTACCCCTGATCCACACCCCGGGGGGGTAGAAAGTCTACTAGATGCCAGGGAATTTAAAAAAAAATCATTGGGGTGGTGGCTACCAACCAGTATGGGTCTGGTTACGCCCCCACCTCAACTGAAGGGGGTAACAGTATTTCAGCTCTCCCCCGCACTCTAAAACATTTTATCCCACAGCAAGGAAGAAGACATTTGATTATTTTGGGTTTTAGTTTTACATTTGGGCTATGAGAACTTGGCTTACTCTCAAAATCGTCCCACTTGGAATGGTGAGGGCTGCACTTTATGGACTTTGGGGCGCTGCCATGTACAAAAATCCACAAGACCTAGACACATCTGAAAACTAAACATCTGGGTGATTCCAGGGTGGTTTGTTTCACATGCACCCCGCACTATTTTTGTACCCACAATCCCCTGCAAACCTCCAACTTTGCTGGAAATCACACATTTTTCCCACGTTTTTGTGATGGAACCTTCCGGAATCTGCAGGAATCCACAAAATTCCTACCACCCAGCATTGTCTCATCTATACCGATAAAAATTCTGCTGCACTTGTCAGCCTAAACATTTTTTTTTGCAAACTGCACTTTTGGACCTCCTTTGTTCCCCCTCAATATCGACATGTTTTTGGCTCTTCCCTTTCACAAGCACTTGGCCCACCTACACAAATGAGGTATCATTTTTACTGGGAGACTGAGGGGAACATTGGGTGGTATGAAATGTGTCCCAGTGTGGTGATCCCACACAGAAATGTGGGAATAATTTGATTTTTTTGTTAAATTTGTGGTTTGCTGAGGATTCTGGGTAAGAAAACATTAGGGGATCCACACAAGTCACACCTCACTGGACTCCCTTGAGTGTCTAGTTTTCAGAAATGTCTGGGTTTGGTAGGTTTCCCTAGAAGGCTGCTGAGCCCAGGACCAAAAACGCAGGTGCCCCCCTGCAAAAACAGGTAGTTTTGTATTTGATCATTTTGATGTGTCCAGAGAGTGTTTTGGGGCATTTCCTTTTGTGGGCGCTAGGCCTACCCACACAAGTGAGGTACCATTTTCATTGGGAGAATTTGGGGAACACAGAATAGCAAAACAAGTGTTATTGCACCTTGTCTTTCTCTACATTTTTTCCTTCCAAATGTAAGGCAGTGTGTAAAAAAGACGTCTATTTGAGAAATGCCCTGTAATTCACATGCTAGTATGGTCACCCCAGAATTCAGAGATGTGCAAATAACCACTGCTTCTCAACACCTTATCTTGTGGCCATTTTGGAAATACAAAGGTTTTCTTGATACCTATTTTTCACTTTTTATATTTCAGCAAATGAATTGCTGTATACCCGGTATAGAATAAAAACCCATTGCAGGGTGCAGGTCATTTATTGGCTCTGGGTACCTAGAGTTCTTGATGAACCTACAAGCCCTATATATCCCCGCAACCAGAAGAGTCCAGCTGACGTAACGGTATATTGCTTTAAAAAATCTGACATCGCAGAAAAAGGTTATAGAGTAAAATATGGAGAAAAATGTCTGTTTTTTTCACCTCAATTTCAATATTTTTTTATTTCAGCTGTTATTTTCTGTAGGAAACACTTGTAGGATCTACACAAATGACCCCTTGCTGAATTCAGAATGTTGTCTTCTTTGCAGAAATGTTTAGCTTTCTGGGATCCAGCATTGGTTTCTCATCCATTTTGGTCACTAACTGGAAGTAGCCTGAAAGCACAAAAAATTGTAAAAATGGGGTATGTCCCAGTAAAATGTCAAAATTGTATTGAAATTTTTTTTTTCCAATTCAAGTCTGCCTGTTCCTGAAAGCTGGGAAGATGGTGATCTTGCCACTGCAAACCCTTTGTTGATGCCATTTTCAGGGAAAGAACCACAAGCTGCCTTCTGCAGTCCTTTTTTCCCATTTTTAAAGAATGGCTAATTTCTTGGTCTTCTTCAGGGGAACCCACAAAGTCTGGGTACCTCTAGAATCTCTAGGATGTTGGAAACAAAAAAAAAGACGCAAATTTGGCGTGGGTAGCTTATGTGAACAAAAAGTTATGAGGGCCTAAGCGCGAACTGCCCCAAATAGCCAAAAAAAGGCTTGGCACAGGAGGGGGAAAAGGCCTGGAGGCGAAGGGGTTAAAGGCTGGCTTTACTAATCCACTCAGCTAACAATATAAAATACAGATCTGTTCTTTGCAGCAGGCATATTAACACTCTCTAACAGGAACATTAATCACAAAAGTTATCTTGACATTATTATTGCTGCCTGAAATCTGAACCAAAAGGAACTCTGCAGCAAGTGCTTTTAAATCTTAAATTATTGCTAACCACAGAGCCCCCCAAAAAGGTTAGTGCACCTCCTCCGGGTCAGTATCCAGTCACACCGCCCTAGAGCCAGCCCTGCTTGTCGGGAAGGTACTAAGGCTGGTGTTTCCGGCCTTGAATTGTAAGGTCTGAAGTTTTTAGGTCCAATAATCCCGGTCCCAGAGACCCATATTTTCATTTTGGGGTATTTCACCTGAGTTTTCGCTGGCAGACGGGAGGAGAAGGAAATTCAAGAAAATGTGAGCCACGAGATATGAAGTAACCATTTTTTATGTTCTTCCTTTTTTTGCATGAAATTAGTTGGTGACGGCACCATTCAAACATAACCTCTAATAAGCTGGTAAATGAATCGTGTTGCTTACGTGATCAAAGCATAAAATAGAGAATTTATAGTGCCGGATTAGCCCTCTGACACATTACAGGTAAAGTCCAAAGAGCAATTATTGTGCCTAGCCTTGTAAAGCTGGGTGTACTTGCATCATTAACCAATTACGGTTTTATTTTATTTTCTCTTTATTTTTTACGAGCCACCCAAGAGATTTTCCATAACAGCACCGGTCCGACAGCTCAGCGGAGAGTAGCTACGTAGGATCATTTGTGAAGTACGTTTTTTTTAGCTTTGACAAGTGGCACAGTTTGTCAAGAATTAATAATACTAGCGTTGGAATCAATTGTCGCGAATCCAAAGCACATAAACCCAATTACTTTTAAAAGGAAATTTCGCTCGGCTGAATAGTCTCAAAATGCAGCACCTCCAGGTAACCTTTTTTTTTTATTTAAACAGTGTATGTTTGCAGAGATGTGTGCGTGATAAGATCTCATACGACACTGATTACAGCTGAGATAAGAGTGATTATTGTGGCCATTAGGGAGGCACTTGACTGGCTGCCAACATTAGCAGCCAAGAAGAAATAGGAAACATTACACGTAAATGCAAAAAAATACTTTAGTTGACTAGGGAAAAGATCAGCCGTTGAGATCTATGTTATAAAGTCAGGCTAAAAAGAGAATACGTCTGCGCATTCTAATGAAACAGCATGGCTGCAAGAAGCCATTTTCAACAACTAAATTTCTCTGTCCAGCCATTCAGGGGCAGCCATCCAGGGCTTTACTTGCTGTCTCTAGACAAACCACAATTTTACACTTTTGAGACTCTCATTGACCCATCACCCAGTATCTATCTGATGCCTCTAAGTCTGGGCAAATCTAATGTTTTTAAAAAATATATTTTTCTTAGATTTTTCCACAATTATACAACAACGTACACCACAACTTTACAGACAGCGATCAATGTTTCCTCAAACTCCTTATTTCAGCTAGGCACATCCCCACTGGTCCATATTAGCGAGTCTCCATTATGTTCCTCTTGGCTATTGCGTCTATTCGTCAATAGGTAGGCCGTGACTGCGCCCCAGATATCGTTGGGCCTGGAGGCCTGCGGAAGTTCTTCAGCATATAGTTCCAATTGTTCTTTTCAATAGCACATATCTTTTAACCAGGTTTCAGTCCTCAGGCTGCCCTGCTACCGCAGTGAATAGCCACCCTCCGTTTTGCCAACAATAACGCAACCGCCATGAGTTTGCAGTGCTAGGCTGCAAGTTTCTCACTAAGCTCCATACTTCCTCCAGTGTAATTTCAGTGAGGGGTTTTGTTACTTGTACCCAAAAGTGATATATTTTTCCACATCCCCAAGACACTTGTAGAAAATCCAACCCCACCACCCCACACCTCAAACATTGATCAACCTTTCGCAACCCACACCTACAGAGCTGCTTAAGTGTATAATACACTTGTAGATTTTTGAAGTGTATGATGTGAAGGTTACAATTGGGTGCAAGTGTATCAGTGAAGGAACAGCAGAAACCCCAGTTCTCCAGGCTTAATGGGTCACTGACTGCTGCTTTCCATTTTTGGAGTGCCGATGATTCCGTCTCCTGAGTATCACAGAGCAATATATTGTACAGCTGTGTCAGGTCAGTATTGGTGAGTATGTCTTGTAGTGTTTGAAGCGTGCGGGTGGCGCTGGGAGGATCAAGTAATAGTCCCCCATAGCGTACCATAGCCTGTAATACATAAAGGTTAATAGCGGTGAAGGTGACTGGCTGTGTGTGAGGGCTGCCAATTCTCTTAAATGTTCCCTGTGGGAAAACATCCCTCGTGTTTATGTCTACTGTTTTTAGGAGGTCAAGTTCCTGTTTTTTGTGTGTTATGGACAGATATGGGTGATATTTCAGTGGGAGTGCTAGTGCGTATAATGGAAGTTTGCATGCGCGGGCTCCCAGGGAGCGCCAGGCTGCTTGTGTACATTGAACAGTACTGATCTCAGTCATGTGATGTATCCGCCTTCCATGCGGGAGAAGCATCTCGAGAGGTACAGTGTCTACAACATCCAGTTCAACCGCTATGTGGGGCATGTATATCTAGAGATACAGCCAGTAGTGTGTATTGCGCTTGTGCGCATAGATAGTACAGTACCCCGAAACCTCCATGTTCATATGGCAAGGTTAGTGTTTCCACCCTATCCTTGGCTGTTTCCCAGCCCAGACCAGTGTCAACATCTTAGAGCATAGAGTCTTGAAAAGGTTTTGTGTCAGTTAAATGGTATATTGGTGAACAAGTATAGCAATCTAGGAAGTACTACTGTTTTAAACAGTGCTACCCTATCGGCCAGCAAGAGCAGTAGCCCTATCCACCTAGAAATCTGATCATCTTACTGGGTCACAACTGTGCCATAGTTATATCAGATCACAAGTTCAGGGTCCCTGTGTATCTAAACATCCAAATATTTGAATGGATCTTCACTCCACTCCAAGGGGGCAATCTAACTGATGCAGTACAGTGCTTTGAGTAAGAGGCAATAAGGCAATATAATAGATTTCCACCAATTAATACTCAAGCCCGAATACCGCTTGTATCAGATATACTCGAAGATAACCTGAGCAAAGTGTCTTTGAGGCTCTCGGGTATATAGTACCATGTTGCCTGCATAGAAGGGGATGGCCAATTGATGACTTGTAAAGTGCAGACCAGCCACTACATGGCGTTACCTAATTATACATGCTAGTGGCTCTAAGGACAATGCAAACAATATGGGGAGGAGGGAGCCACCCTGTCTTGTACCCCTGGATATGGTCAACGGCAGCGATGCATGTCTGTTGATTCTCAAATAGGCCATTGGATTTGTGTATAGCAGTCAAGTCCACTGGTACCCCATGCAACTGAGTACCGAAAACATGTACATCCACTCAAGGGATTCAGAGGCTTTGGCCTTGCCTAGCAGCACCACAGCTGCCTGTAAGTCCTGGTCTAAGTGATGAGGAAGTGCAAAAATGGTATACAAGTTATGAGCCGTGGACCAGTGATTTATGAAGCCGGATTGGTCCGATAAGACCATTGTAGTAAGCAAAGGTTGTAAGCGCGTGGCAAGAATTTTAGCTAGGATCCTAGTGTCAATATCGATTAATGATAGTGGCCTATAAGACTCACATTTCTCAGGTCTTTTCTCTTGCTTGAGGAGGATGTTTATGAGAGCCTCCCCAGGAGAGGTGGGCAGCTGCCCTGTTCTATATGCCTCTTCGCAAACAGCTAGCAGGTGGGGGGTAGAAGATCAGCAAATTTCTTGTAAAATTCGCTTTTTAGACCATCCATCCCTGGAGCCTTGCCATGTTGGAGGGAGCTAATTGCTTCTTTCACTTCCTCCATGGTTATTGGCTGAACCAGATATTCCCACTGGTCATACGACAGCCAGATTAGTGTAATGTGCTCCAGATATCTCTGTGTCTGTAACTGTGCTACGGCTGCTATAGAGACTGGAACTGTAGATCTTGGAGTGGCTAATATGGTGGAGGTGTCATAAACTACAGTATTGTCTGGAGTGAACACTGCTGTAACATATACAGGAATCTTTTGTGGTCTCAGTTTTTGGGCCAAGTTCCTACCCGGGCATCCACCCTCTCCACATCCCCTCGCCTTATGTCACCTGGAAAGAAAACATGCCTCTCTTTCTGCCGCTACTTTACAGCTACCCCAGTTTTGAAGCGAGCATTATGAAGGGCAGTGACAGAGAATCTCCACGTAAAGGGGGTAGGAATGTGTGTGGGCAGAGCCAGTGTCAGTTTTACTGGGGCAGGATCTGACAGGGTTCTTGGCAGATGCTGAGTTTCTGTAGTCCAAGTGCTTACCTCTCTGGACACTAACAAGTAGTCAAGTCGGGACCACCTGCCATGTACTGATGAGATAAATGTACCCTCTCTAACAGTTGGATTAAGCAACCACAATAAGTCTACCAGATTGTGTGTTTCCATACCCTCATGTATCACGCTAGCTGCCTGTTTGCCCTGCCAGTCTCCAAGAGCGGATCTATCCATGCACGGGTCCAAGTAGGTGTTAAGGTCCTCCCCCCAAATAATGGCCATGGGAAGTAGCTCCAGGAGTTGGTGCCATAATGTCATGTAGAAATCTGGGTCATCTTTATTAGGCCTGTATGTTGCAATTATAGTAACCTGTGTTCCATACAGTGTACCCTCCAATATGACATATCTCCCACAGTCATCCACCTCAGAGTGTGCTAAGGTGAACAAGACCCCCTTTTTTATTATATTTAAGACCCCCCTAGAATAGGAAGAGTATGAAGAGCCCACCCTGAAGCCAGCCCACCGAGACCCAGTGCCATAAACCCATAGCACCCGTGAGATGTGTTTCCATCAGCAAAGCACACTTGTACATGGTGCCTATCAAGATATGGAAGCACTTGTTGTGTCTTACGCGGATTATTCAACCCACAGACATCCCACGTTAGCAATGTCATGCATCCTACCTCAGAGGCCATGTCCCTTTAATTGCAGGTGTGCCTGAGTTACCTCGGCACGCTGTTTGAGATAGTGAGGCATATCTATGGTACGCTATCGTAGTGTGGTGTTGTAACCAACACAAATCCCAACTCCTAGTAACCCACCTTCCCTCCCACTTTAGCCTTCCCATCCAGCTAAAGGCTCCCAGCAAGGCAAACAGTACAAAACAACATGAAACATTTCCTCTAATACTGACAACAAGTAACATCCTCTCACTACGAAATCAGTAAACCTGTCAGGGTGTACCCTCTGGGGGGCTGCCAGGGATTCCTGTTCTCAACCCCGATATCCAGGGGGGTGGCTGGGACCAATTTATTCGGAGTCACTATGAGTTATACCCAGTGTAAGAGATGCAGGACATTTTATTCCAAGGTGAAGTTCCACCCTGCAACCTACACAGAGAGGTAGATAAGCGGCTGTGCAGCAGATTTGTTGGCAAGGTGCATCCATGATGTCGTCTTTATCCTGTTGCACCTCTTTATTGTCTGCTGCTCATGTTGCAATACCTGCCATGTGGTGGGCTTCTGATAGCTCCTGAGTTTCAAAGGGGCCAGGGGTCTTGAGTCCCCTATTGCTAACAGGCAGAATGTCTTTACATACACTTGGGCTACTTGAAGTGATGCCAATATCTTGGATTTGCTGCAATATTCTATGCAGAGACTGGCTGGGTAAAGCATAGCATATGACATTCCTAGGTGTTATAGTTTCTTTTTGACCAGTACAAATTGCTTTCTGATCTGTTGTACTGCCACCGTGAAATCTGGGTAAAATGCAATGGAGTTCCCCTGAAACCGCATAGGGCCCTTCTCCCTGGCCATGCGAAGTAAAGCATCACAGTCTCAATGGTTTAGGACCCTAGCAATAAAAGGGTGTGGGGGTCTCCCAGTGGTGGACAGGCTGCCAAGGATCTATGGGCTCTCTCGATTACCAGCATAGTAGATAGATTTTGTGCTCCGAACATGTCCCGGAGCATATCTTCCATGTACCACTTCATCGGGCCTGTGTTGGTAGAGTCCGGCACTGCATGTTGTTGTGGTGTGGCCTCGCTTCCAGGTCCTCATTTTTCCCTTGGATCACCTCCAGGTCCTTTTCCATCTGTAGACATTTAGTGGAGACCGCCTGTAGGCTGTCTTCTGCATCTGAGATCAGTTGCTCTGCATCTGTTATTGGCGCTGGTTGTTTATCCAGCTTAGCTGCCATGTGATCAAAATGGATATTCATACAGTCTATTTTCCCATCTAGCAAACTTAGACTTTGTTGCATGGCTGCTAACACCGTTTCAAGTGTAGACACCATCTGTGTTTGTTGGTTCATGTTGTCAAACAACTGGGCACTACACAGGTTTCTGCAGCCCTATTTGCTTCAAACGTTAGCTGGGATTGCCCTCCCTCCACTTTCCCCATAATGGTATTGAAAAGTAGATGGTGTCCGAAAGAAGTCAGGCAGTGGCAGTTTAATCCTCTCGCCAACTATTTACTGTACTATGGTAGCACTTTGTTACGTATGGTATGGGAGGCTATGGTGACTTTCAGTGAGCAACCTTCAATGCTCATGCAATAGCTGTTGTTAGAAATGGGGTCTTTGGTTGGCAGTCAGGTTACCCCCTGTCCAAGCAAGGACCCTCACTCTAGTCAGGGTAAGTCACACACAATCCAAATTATCCTGTTCCCACCCTCTGGTAGCTTGGCACTGAGCAGTCAGGCTTAACTTAGAAGGCAATGTGTAAAGTATCTGTGCAATAAATCATACAATAACACAATATAGCACCACAAAAATACACCACACAGTGTTTAGAAAAATATATGACATTTATCTGCATATTTGCAGGTCAAAAACGATCAAAGATGCAATAGGAAAATGTAAAGATATTACTGAAAGTGATATAAAGTGTCTTAAGTCTTTTAAAAGCAAACAAAGGGGGTCATTTTGACCCTGGCGGTCCGAGACAGCCAGGGCTAAAAGGACGGAAGCACCGGCAACAGGCTGGCGGTGCTTCCAGCCCTCTTCCGCCGCGGTCGCAAGCAGCGCTGCCCTGGGGATTATGACACCCCTATCGCCAGCCTGTTTCTGGCGGTTTGCACCGCCAGGAAGAGGCTGGCGGTAAGGGGTGTCCTGGGGGCCCCTGCACTGCCCATGCCACTGGCATGGGCAATGCAGGGGCCCCCTAACAGGGCCCCGGCCAGCTTTTCACTGTCTGCATAGCAGACAGTGAAAAGCGCGACGGGTGCAACTGCACCCGTCGCACGGCCGCAACACCGCCGGCTCCATTAGCCGGCTCCTATGTTGCGGCCTCATCCCTGCAACTTGGTTTGCGCCCACCAGCCCAGCGGGAATGTCATAATGGGGGCTGCGTGAGTGCGGCCGCATTGGCGGCCGCACGGCGGTTACTGCCGCCCGCCAAGGTCGTAATGACTCCCAAAGTCTCTTTCGAGCACAAGGTACCTGGTTTGAGTGAAAAATCTCCGCAAAGGGCCGCAGAGGAGGAGATGCGTGGAAAAATGGTGTGTGCGTCGGTTTCGCCCCTTCACACACAGACTTGCGTTGTTATTTTCCACGCAGGGAAGACGTTGTGTCGATTTCCGGCACGAGGACGGCCTCCTCTTCGGGTTGCAGGGTTTTCAGACGGCCCGAGGTCTGTGTGTGGAATTCTGGGCTTGTTCGGTGGGCCGTGGGTCGAAGTTCTGGTCGCACCGCAGGTGCCGCGTCGATCTTTTCCTTGCAAAGTCGAGCGGCGGCGTCCCGGGTCGGCGTGCAGTGAATTTTTCACCGCAGAGCAAGCTGTGCGTCAAATTGTTCACCACACAAGGAGTCCAGTTGCAAGAGAGAAGTCTTTCTGGTCCTGCGACTTCAGGGAATAGGAGGCAAGCTCTATCCAAGCCCTTGGAGAGCACATCTTCACCACAGCCAGGGAACAGCAAGGCAGCAGGGCAACGGCAAGGCAGCAGTCCTTCAGAGAACGCAGTCAGGTGAGTCCTTTGGGCAGCCAGGCAGTTCTTCTGGGCAGGATGCAGGTTCCAGTTACAAGTTTCTTCTCCAGGAAGTGTCTGAGGTGGTAGGGCAGAGGCCCTGTTTTATACCCAAATGTGACTTTGAAGTGGGGGAGACTTCAAACAGTGGCTTAGAAGTGCACCAGGTCCCCTTTCAGTTCAATCCTGTCTGCCAGGGTCCCAGTAGGGGGTGTGGCAGTCCTTTGTGTATGAGCAGGCCCTCCACCCTCCCAGCCCAGGAAGACGCATTCAAAATGCAGATGTATGCAAGTGAGGTTGAGTACCCTGTGTTTGGGGTGTGTCTGAGTGAATGAACAAGGAGCTGTCAACTAAACCCAGCCAGATGTGGATTGTAAGGCACAGAAAGATTTAAGTGCAGAGAAATGCTCACTTTCTAAAAGTGGCATTTCTACAATAGTAATATTAAATCCAACTTCGCCAGTCAGCAGGATTTTGTACTACCATTCTGGCCATACTAAATATGACCTTCCTACTCCTTTCAGATCAGCATCTACCACTTCAATAATGTATGAGGGCAGCCCCAATGTTAGCATATGAAAGGAGCAGGCCTCACAGTAGTGTAAAAACGAATTTAGGAGTTTTACACTACCAGGACATGTAAACTACACAGGTACATGTCCTGCCTTTTACCCCCCACACAGCACCCTGCTCTAGGGGTTACCTAGGGCACACCTTAGGGGTGACTTATATGTAGGAAAAGGGGAGTTTTAGGCTTGGCAAGTACTTTTAAATGCCAAGTCGAAGTGGCAGTGAAACTGCACACACAGGCCTTGCAATGGAAGGCCTGAGACAAGGTTAAGGGGCTACTTAAGTGGGTGGCACAACCAGTGCTGCAGGCCCACTAGTTGCATTTAATCTACAGGCCCTGGGCACATACAGTGCACATTACTAGGGACTTATAAGCAAATTAAATAGTCCAATTGGGTATGATCCAATGTTACCATGTTTAAAGGGAGAGAGCATATGCACTTTAGCACTGGTTAGCAGTGGTAAAGTGCGCAGAGTCTAAAAACCAGCAAAAACTGTGTCCAAAAAGTGGAGGGAGGCAGGCAAAATGTTAGGGGTGACCACCCTAAGGCTGTCAGGTCTAACAGCTGTGATTTCAGCTGCCTACCATATATGCTGTGATTGCACTGTGGATTTCACACCATCTGTCACTCCCTCTTAACAAGTCCCCAGGTCTTCAAACATGTTCCCCCCAACAGCAAGGTGCAGCAAAAGGAGCTATTCCCAAGTCCCAGTGGGGTATTTCACGTAATGATCAACAACAGCATAGATTCAATCCATAGCACTCTTCTCCAGATCCTGGAAGGTTACAAGTCGTCCATCCATTTGAGGAAATTCGATTTTGAATACGATCGTATCGACCCGCCATTTTGTGGCCCGCCGCCATTTTATGTTGCCTTCACTCAGGCAGCACAGCGAACGAAGTCCATTCTGCCTTTTCTGCTTATTCTGCAACATGATGTTCAAAACAGCCTTCTGCCTCTATCTTTACAAGGCTGGTATTAAGGTCTGACCGAGTACACTAATCCCTGTCTGGTTTTCTAATCCTTGTTTCAACTATCTGTAGGCTCACACTATTCTCCGCCGATCTTATCTTATCGTCTGGCCTTCGCTGTCCTTTGCTAGTATTCTCTCATTTCACAACTGTCCTCCAAACGCACACAAACTTATCACACCACATGCAACTTCGTTGTGGATCGGTTAATGAATTAGTTCAAGGGAGGGGTGACAAACACAGCTGGAGGGGAGGCAACCTTAAGTCACTTGATACTTTGTTTTCCAATTCCTTCTATTGGTGCTGTCTTGTTTTCCGACATTTCTATTGGCTCTGTTCTATCTTTACATTATTCTTACTGGCTCCTTTCTATGTGTTCTGGGAGTGTATGTAGTTAATAAATGGTTTTTATACGGTATATAAGATTGTGCGCCACAAAGTAAAGTGGCAGTCTCCTGAGAACATACCTTGTGTACTTCTTGGACAACTGTACTAGCTGCAGCTAATAAAATCTGATCTTTTACGCCTGACAGAGTGTCCCGTGTCTCTGTTAGTTGAGGCAGGTGAATCCAAGGAGATTTCAGGCGTACCCTGCGCCGCCAGGCCCATAAGGTTCTGGTTCTTCAACTGGCGCCCAACGTGGGGCGGCTTCAGCGGTACCGGTTCTGCCTGAAGGTCGTGAGGAACCCCGCAAGAAAATTCTGGAGGAATCGCGAGCCACGTCAAGCGACCCCTGTATGTCGAAGTGGTCCGAAGGTCTTTTTCAGCGCGGTTACTCCTTCCTGACGGCTACTGACGACTGCTGCCCTGACTGCCGCCCTGCCTTGGCCCTTTCTTTGATGATGTATGGTAAAGCGAGACGATAGACGGGCCTCTATTGGTGTAAGAAGACATCCTTAGTTAAGTATTTGGTGGGTCGCGCCCACAAATTTTGGTCTTTGTTTTGTCCTTAGGTCCTTAGATTTGGCCATTGCAGTGGCCAAAGCCGAGGGGTAAGTGCATTTGTGCTGTGTAAACTGAAAGTTTTACCCCCTTGATGTTTGTGAACAGCCAGTAAAAATCGTGAGATGTCTGGTCTGACTAAGTTTGGAAAACTTTGTTGCTTTGGTTGTAATAGGGACTCCCAGCTTGAGGACTCCTGTCCGATTCCTTCGGTTGGAACTCCCACATATGAGCTCTATTCTAAACATGGTGTTGGTCCTATTGCCTTTAATAAGACATGGACCCGATATACAAAGAAAGATGGTGTTTTAAAATGGCCAGAAAATGGTAGTTTCGAAACTGATGTGCTAGATAATTTAGAAGCAACGTTATTTAAAAGAAAAGCCCGGCCGGCAATGTTTGACTCTTTTCGCCTTTGGCGTAAGGAAGCCAAACAGAGAGAAATTAAACAAGCGAAACGAGATAGGAAAACACAGGGAATGACGATTATACAGGCTGCTCAGCAATTCAAAGATGATGAAATAGATAATGCAATGGAAATTTCAGACAGACAGCATCGAATGGCAATAGATAAATGCTATCCGACGTTGCCTATCTCTTCCCTTGATAAGAGAAAAGATTTTGAGGAAGATTCCTTAATGTCCCACTTATTGAAATTGCCTCCGCCCTATGTACAAGGTGCTAATGCACCCCCGATGTTACAGCCTGTTCAGCCGCCAGTTGTGCTTCCGCCTGCTCCAGCTTTTCCACATTTGCCTCCTCAAGTATTGCCTATGCCAGCTTTGCCTTTAACTCCTTTGCCTTCTGCTCCTTTGGCAATTCCTAATGCTCCTTTAGTTAATTCACCTAATACCTTGTCCCCTATCCTTATGTCAAATTCTCCATCTATGCGTAAGCGATTTGCAGATACTGTCTCTGGTCTCTTATCACCTTTCTTTGAAGCTTTAAATGTGTCTCCAGCTTTTTCTCGAAGACAGTCTCGTAGTCAATTCCCAGACTCCGAAGAGCGAGAAAAATTGGACTCACTTGCTTGTAGATGGATCAAGAAGGGTCCCCAATATAGTACGTCTGATATTATGTCCACCTTTCTGCAATGGAATGCACCTACGCAGAGATATGTTTTTAAAGTTATGTGCGATACTCTCGCTAAAGAATGGGAGGATATGAATTTGGGTTCGGTCCCACAGGATCTGTTAGATGTTCAGGCTGACTTTGACAAAGGACTTATTGTGGGTCCTAAGGTTGAAAACGCTGTCAGAACACTTATTTCTTTCAGATCCCTATTGTTCTCACAGACTTTTCCTGATTCTGATCCTTCAGATAGGACAGCACTGAAAAACTATCCCATGAGAGAGGTTTCTCCAATATGGAAGGAAGAAGTTGCAGCAGCAGGTGCTAATCCAGCTATTCCTGCGCATTTTCAGCGCATATGGATACATGTCCCCTGGAAAAGGTCTGAAGTTTTAGCACTTAAACAGTCACTACCAGATCCACGCAAAAATCCTGCTGGTTACTATAAAGAGTTGTCGCAAACAGTTGATGCATGTACTATGAATCTAGCAGATATTGACATGTTGATGGGAAATGTAGTTCCACAGACAATATGGGCTAAAATTCGTAGAGAGGATCACGCTCAAGAATTAGGCGGCGATTGGAACGCTATTATTGCCGCAGATAGAGGTCAAGTAGGTGGTGCAAAGCCCGACGCTTTGATCTCAGAACTCCCTGGTAGGATTATTACATTAATGAAAACAATGATGCCTGCTTTGAGAGTTAATTGGGATAAGCTAGCAGTATGTAAACAAAAGAAAGATGAAAGTGTTTCCGATTTCTTTACCCGATTCGAGGAGACATTCATTGATCACAGTGGTCAAGATATGGCTACAGAAGGGGGACAGCGATTATTTGTGGATAAGTTCGTATATAACTTGCTTCCTGAACTATCACACAAGCTAAAAGACTCCGAGAGTTCATGGGCAGTTTCTTCTTCCGCCCAGATATTGGCTACTGCACAATATTATGAGAATAGAGACAAAGAAGAAAGGGAAAAACAAGAGAAAAAGACGAAAGAATTAAAAACTAAAGTTCTCTTGCAACAGGCTTATCCTCCTCGTTATGTTCAGCCTCAGTTTCAACAGCCTCCGCAGTTTCAGAGGTTGTATCAAAAGCCTGAACCATTCATTCCAAGACCTTTGCTAGGTCCCAATCAATGTGCTTATTGTAGGGAGGAAGGTCATTTTAAGAACAATTGTCCGGCATTGTTGCAGGTCGTGGTGGTCTTCAGTCAGCAAATAGAGGTAGAGGTAGAGGTAATAGAGGTAGAGGTCGAGGTGTGTTAACCCAAGGGCAGCGTTCTTTTGTTCCTCCAAATTCCGGAAATTACTTTGACCAGCAAAATGTTAGGTCTACACAGTATTACAGTGAGGATCAGTATATTGAAGGAGGGAATGAAAGTCTTCATTTTGAATAGGACATCCATGGACAAAGTAAGGGGGTTACGTCAATTCCAGTGGATCAGAATGGACCTTATGTTAATGTCACTACAATGGGTGTTTCAGAGCCATTTCTTTTAGATACTGGTGCCATGAGAAGCTCTATCATTCATTCTAAACTCCCTGGCGCACCTTTGTCTGGCTTAACGAATGTATCTGTAGGATTTTCTGGCGCCCCTGTTCGCAATCCAGTTTCTTGCCCTTTGCCTGTTTCAATAGGCCCTTATGATTTAGAAGCTCCGCTTCTTCTGACGAATGGTTGTGGTGAAAATCTGTTGGGTTTAGATCTATTAAAAAGAATGCATGCTACGATATATTGTTCACCTTCTGGTGTATACCTCACTCTAGGACAGAAAATGACTAGTCCAATGTACTTATCAAAAGATCAATTCCCACCTGAATTGCTTTCTCTTCCCGAAACGCTTTGGGCTACGGGTCCGAATGACGTTGGTTGTCTTGAGATCCCACCTTATGTTGTTACTCTTAAGCCCAATGCTGAAATGCCACGTATTCCGCAATACAGAATCTCTACTGAAGGTGAGAAAGCACTTCTGGAAATTATCCATGATTTGATTCAGAAGGGTGTGGTTGAGGAAACGAGAGGAAATACATGTAACAGTCCTGTTCTTCCTGTTCTTAAACGCACTGATCCTTCTCAGCCTCCTGTTTATCGTTTTGTAATTGATCTTCGGGAGGTAAACAAGATTGTCGTACCGCAGTTTCCTGTAGTCCCAGATATCACTGCTCTGTTGACGATGATACCTTCTACAGCGACTTGGTTTTCAGTTATTGATCTAAAGAATGCTTTCTTTAGTATTCCCATCGCCGAAGAGAGTAGAGATATTTTTGTTTTTTCCCTCGGAGGCCGAAGCTTCCGGTTTAAACGCGCACCTCAAGGTTATTGTGAAAGTCCCTCTATTTACAGTCAAGCTCTAAAATGTCATCTTGATGCCTTTTCCTTACCGTCTGGTGCCGCTCTCATTCAGTACATGGATGACTTATTAGTTGCAGCTGATTCAGAGGAGATTTGCAAAAACGTGACCGTTGCACTGTTGCGTCATTTGTTTGATCTAAATCACAAGGTTTCTCCTTCTAAATTACAATATGTCTGTCGCGAGGTGACTTATTTGGGTCATCTCTTGTCAAAGGAGGGACGACGATTGACCCCCGAACGAATTCAGGCAATTGCACAAATGTCAGTGCCATCCACACAAAGAGAGGTACGTGCCTTTTTGGGCATTACTTCTTATTGTAGACAGTGGATTCCGAGTTTCTCTTTATTGGCTAAACCGCTGTTGGCGCTAACTTTAAAAGATACGCCTCAGCCTCTTCCGTGGACTGACGAGTGTCAGAAGAGTTTTACTGATTTGCGTATTGCTTTGTGTTCTGCTCCTGTATTGGGTACTCCTGATTACAGTAAGCCCTTTACGCTCTATGTCCACGAAAGAGAGGGTTGTGCATTGTCAGTCTTAACGCAGCGTTTTGGAGATCAACAGCGACCATGCGCATATTTCTCAGCTACGTTAGATCCAGTAGCTAAAGCATTGCCTAGTTGTCTTAAGGCGACAGCGGCAGCAGCAATTTCTATTTGACAGTCTGCTGGAGTAGTGCTAGATAATACTCTCATTGTTATGGTGCCACATGCAGTGGATACTTTACTAAATAGGACAAAAACGCAGCATCTTACGAGTGCTCGGTTGTCCAGATATGAGCTGACGCTTTTGGCTAGTCACATACACATCAAACGATGTAATACCCTGAATCCAGCTACTTTGTTGCCTCTTCCAGAAGAGAGAGATGTCTCTGAACAGCATGATTGTTTTCTCCGTACTGAAGAAGAGACTAAGGGTAGAATTGACCTAAAAGACACGCCATTAGTGAATCCAGATGGAACACTATGGGTAGATGGTTCTTGTTTCAAGCTCCCGAATGGAGATACAGTTTCAGCCTACGCTATTACTACTTTGCATACGATTGTGGAGACAGCACGCATTAGACATAATTCAGCTCAGGCAGCTGAATTGATAGCCTTAACTAGAGCGTGTGTGTTATCCAAAGGAAAAAGAGTAAACGTGTACACTGATAGCCAATACGCTTTTGGTGTAGCGTTTAACTTTGGGCGCTTATGGAAGGAAAGAGGATTCTTTACTTCCCATGGTGCTAAGATACAACATGGTCCATTAGTGACTGAACTTCTTGAGTCACTTACAATGCCTACTCAGATAGCGATCGTGAAGTGTAGTGCACACAAAAAGATTGTGGACGATGTTGGTCGAGGAAATGCATTTGCAGATGAGGTAGCGAAAAAGACAGCCAGAGACAACACAAGTCGAATGTATGTTGCAGGTCCCGCAAACTGCGTAAGAGAAAAGGGAATGTGTGAAGATACAGTAGAGAGTGTGAAATCAATTCAAGGAGAGGCTACGGAGAATGAGTTGAGAAAGTGGAAGGAAAGTACAGGAATGTTAGATGAGATGGGATGTTGGGTTGAATTATCAGAACATCAACGTTGGCTGTTACCAGATGCTTATGTACTACCTGTAGTTACTATGGCACATGGTCCAGCTCACCTAAGTGCAAAAGGAATATGTAAACTTCTGGCTCCAGTGTGGCAAAATGAGGGGATCCCAAAGTGTGCAAATAATGTAGTAAAACATTGTATTGTTTGCTTGATGTACAATCCGGGAAAGGGAACCCCAACTCCAGCAGGTCATTTTGCTCCTCCAACATATCCATTTGAGGTGTTGCAGATCGATTATATTCACATGGAACGATGCAACAACCTCAAATATGTTCTGGT
This sequence comes from Pleurodeles waltl, assembly GCF_031143425.1. Taxonomy (NCBI): domain Eukaryota; kingdom Metazoa; phylum Chordata; class Amphibia; order Caudata; family Salamandridae; genus Pleurodeles; species Pleurodeles waltl. The sequence goes on from NC_090440.1 coordinate 1,768,356,957, forward strand.
GGTAGTATGTGCTTTTTCTAGATGGGTAGAAGCCTACCCTCTGAAGGACAATACTGCTTTATCAACTGCCAAAATACTTTTGAAAGAATTCTTCCCTAGGTTTGGTTTGCCGCGCATTGTCTGGAGTGACAATGGGAGCGAATTTGTGGGTCAAGTCATGCAAAAAGTTTGTGCAGGTCTTGGCATAAAACAGAAGTTCCACGCGGCGAATCACCCACAGTCGGCTGGTTTAGTAGAATGCTACAATGGAACCTTGAAGCTTAAAATTGCTAAGGTGCAAGCTAGCACAGGACTTAATTGGCCTGATGCTTTACCATTGGCTCTTCTGTCCACCAGAACAGCAGTACACTCTCGTTTGGGGCTTAGCCCTTACGAAGTGATATTTGGTCGCCCAGCTAATGTATGGGGAGTTCCTCGCCCTAAGAAATACTCAGACTTGCCATACCCGATGTTGATTGACTACTTGCATGACCTTACAACTAAATTGCGTGTTCTTCATCAACAGGTTCAGAGTGCTCTACCAGAGGCTTCCACAGACCCAGGTCATTCCATCCGACCAGGTGACTGGGTCTGCACGAAAAATTTCCAACGACAGAGAAATTTGGAGCCCAGATGGAGAGAGCCACGCCTGGTTCTTTTGACCACAAGAACAGCAGTTAAAGTCGAAGGAAAGAAAAACTGGGTGCATGCCGTGCACTGCAAGAAAGTGCCTTTGCCCTTGCCTTTCGATCAGTGGGTCCGTAGAGGCATCAGTGACTCTGAAAGTGAGAAAGTTCCGCAATTTGTACCATTCAGTGATGCGCGTCTAATTGGAACACTTTCTGAGAAAGAGGACGACGACATCCTTCAAGAAGCAATACCATCGCATCGTCGCTTGAACACGACAAATCCAGGAACATTGTTTCAAAACCAGACTGCCTCTGGACAGGAACGCTATAATTTGAGACCAAGACCAAAGAACTTGTAAATTTCTCTCCTATGTAGTACTCTATCCCGGTTGCAGGGTCACGGTAGGAGTCTTAGTTACGACCTGAGTAAGTGGCAATAGGCCTGCAGGACCTCACAGTGTCATAGGACGGTAGATAATCGTGACTACAGGGATTGAGGAAGATTGCCGTGAGCATCCACTTAGAAAGATGGAGGCTACATTAGATAAAAGAGAAAGTAAAAATGTAAAGAATAATTGTAAAGAAATATGTAGTCGTTGTAGTATTGCTCTATGCGTCATTATATTGTCGTGTATTCTTTTGGCATCTGTAAACTGGATCATTATTACTCTGCAGCAAAAAGTTGTCTCTTCTCCTACCTCTACATCTTCTTCTACTATCTCTCCGCACCTATTTCACACTCTTCCCCAGCATGAACTCATCAGAAGAACTGAATACTTTAACAATTCCTTCGTCCAGTTGTTACATCAACATCAGTTAGTGATCAATACAACTGACTGTTGGGTGTGTGGACTCATACCACATACGGTAGAAAAAGGAATGCCATATTTAGTTCTTCCATTCTCCTATGAAGGTTCCGCTTGGGCTTATTTTGTCATTTTCAATAATGCATATCAAAGTAAAATTAAACAACCTGTCAGTTCACATAGTGTTGGTTCAGATTTCAGTCATAGTTTATTGATAAAGGGAATGGTAGCTATGGCTAAAATCATGGAAAAAAGTGAAGCTTCCATAGATGAAAGAAAAGCATATACCAATTGGAACATAACTAATTACATTTCCAGCCTCAATGATAAGATTGAGCAAGGAAAATCTCCTCCGATACGGGTCATACCCCAACAAGGAAATTTCTGTCTGCAAATAAATGGTAGAACTCCAAACACCGGACAAAGAGAAAGTTTATGTTCCCATACATATGTTTATTCAGCCCTGAATTCACCGCCGTTAGTACCATCTCAAGGTACATACTTCGTTTGCCACGATAGGGCTTATACATGGTTGCCAGCTGATTTCTCTGGTACTTGTTATATAGCCTTTCTTCTTCCCCCTACATACACCGCTCCTGCGAACCATCATAAAAATAGATATGGCAGAGGGATTGTGGATTCGAAAGACACAGCAGGACAAGAGGGAGGAGATTTCCTCAAAGGATTTCTTCCCTTCTGGGGTCCAATGGCCAACAGCAGAAATATAAGGCAATTGGTTCGTGTCGTAGAAACCACCATAGACATCACTGTAGGAGCTTTAAGTAACCTTACAGCTGAACTACAGGCTGATCGTCTTATGACCTTGCAGAACCGTGTTGCCTTAGACTTTGTTCTTGCGGACCGTGGTGGAGTATGCAAATTGATCGGATCAAGTTGCTGTATTTTCATACCTAATGACGCTCCGACAGTATACCAAGCTATCTCTAAGTTACACATAATCTCCGAATCGATTCATCAGGACGAAGGAGATTGGTCCTTTTCAGAGTGGTTTTGGGGATTACTGTCCAAATGGGGTTGGAAGGTATTGACATTCTTTGGAGTAATTTTAGCTTTTATATTCTCTTGTTGTCTTTGTATGCACTGCGGTCCTGCCATCTGCAACCTATGTGCTACTGCATGTATTCCCAAACCCAAGTCACAAAGAGCAGAGAATATCAAAATGATGGTACAGCAACAGCTTGATGACCTCATGGCCATAGACATCGACTCAGATTAACATGAGTTTGTGTATCTTGCCTGAGTTCTGGCAAAAGGAGGGTCTGAGGAAATTCGATTTTTAATACGATCGTATCGACCCGCCATTTTGTGGCCCGCCGCCATTTTATGTTGCCTTCACTCAGGCAGCACAGCGAACGAAGTCCATTCTGCCTTTTCTGCTTATTCTGCAACATGATGTTCAAAACAGCCTTCTGCCTCTATCTTTACAAGGCTGGTATTAAGGTCTGACCGAGTACACTAATCCCTGTCTGGTTTTCTAATCCGTGTTTCAACTATCTGTAGGCTCACACTATTCTCCGCCGATCTTATCTTATCGTCTGGCCTTCGCTGTCCTTTGCTAGTATTCTCTCATTTCACAACTGTCCTCCAAACGCACACAAACTTATCACACCACATGCAACTTCGTTGTGGATCGGTTAATGAATTAGTTCAAGGGAGGGGTGACAAACACAGCTGGAGGGGAGGCAACCTTAAGTCACTTGATACTTTGTTTTCCAATTCCTTCTATTGGTGCTGTCTTGTTTTCCGACATTTCTATTGGCTCTGTTCTATCTTTACATTATTCTTACTGGCTCCTTTCTATGTGTTCTGGGAGTGTATGTAGTTAATAAATGGTTTTTATACGGTATATAAGATTGTGCGCCACAAAGTAAAGTGGCAGTCTCCTGAGAACATACCTTGTGTACTTCTTGGACAACTGTACTAGCTGCAGCTAATAAAATCTGATCTTTTACGCCTGACAGAGTGTCCCGTGTCTCTGTTAGTTGAGGCAGGTGAATCCAAGGAGATTTCAGGCGTACCCTGCGCCGCCAGGCCCATAAGGTTCTGGTTCTTCACATTCTGCTATGGTGGCAGCAGGGTACCGAATGTCACCTCTTGGTTAATGGCGAGGCGGCCAACGTTCCAGCTGATGGTGCGCAGGGCCTCTCACTGTCCCACTACTGCTACGAACTCCTGCCAGGCCCGGCAGTCTCTCCTAGGGCCACCCTTGTCATCTGGCACAGCCCCCGGGGGTCTACGGCCCTATACCTCTGGTACTTCGTGCACTGGCTTCACCGCCACTCTCTCGCTGTCCGCCTTCTACCTCACTCCTCCTTCCTGAGGCCTTCGTCGTCCCCTGCAGCCTGGCCTCTCAGCCATGCCCAACTGCTTCTCCACAGATGTAAGCAGTCCAGTGGGCATCTGTTGTGGCGATCTCTCCCCTGTCCACGTTGCACTAATGAGGGGGGACGTGCAGCATCTGCTCTTTCACATTTTTGTGACCTAGTCACTGTGCGCCGCCATCTTGCAGCCTTTGAGCTGGGTGCTCACAGCCACCGCCTTGCTGCAATTTTTCCCAATAAAATATCATGTTGCTGCAGATCTTAGGGGTGATATGTCACAGCACATTCATCTGCATCTTGCTCGCTCCTTTGCATGGTTGGATGACTACCTGTAGTCAGCATTTTGGTCAGATAGTGGGTCCCAGCTAGCAGAGCAGCACTAAAGTGCGGCCAATTTGCCTCAGGCTCTCTGGTGCCCCCCGGTAAATCCGATGTTAACTAGTTTGGAAACGTCTCAACATACACATGATTTCCATTAAGGGAGTATTCATTCCAAATCATTAACTTGCATCCATTTTGATCATCTTTGTTGTTAAAACATAATGTTAGCCCGTCACGAGACAGGCCCAATAGTTTTTGACTACCCAGCAACAGCGCGACTGTACTGGCTGATAGGCCCACACCCCCCTACTGTTTTCCTGAGGTGAAGAGTATCTGTCAGGCTGAACAAAAGTAATTATTTGGAGTTTTGCAATTTCTGATCAAGGTATCCAAATGGGTCTGAACAAATTAAGCATAACGAAATTGAGAGTTTCTGTTGTCTGGCAAGTTCTATAGACAGATTGTCAACAAATTTTCACACATGAAAAAAAACCTTAACTGCATTAACAAAGAAGGTTTACCAGTTAAGTTGTGGTACTGAATAAGAAGAGGCCTTTTAGATTTTGAAGGAAGCCTATACAATGTTACAAGCTACAGCATCCAGATTGTACCTGAGTATTTTTTGTAGAAACCGGAGCCTTCATGGCAATCAATGCCATTTTACCACTGAAACACCCTGAAACAGAAGCAGAGCTGTTTATTTCTTCTTATCTTCCTCACCCCCATTTTACCCGGAAGAGATAAACTGCTTCAGAGTACATTCAAAGGTCTTGGGTGAATGGCTGTCTTGTATGGGGGACTGGAGATTGGCATTGGTATCCTACTCCTTGTCCCCACAACTACTTTGGAGTCTTAACACTCTCAGGATAAAAAGACACATACCAGAGTTTAATGGGCTGATATCTTGGTACAGCTTGATAGATTTGCATTTGGTTACTTTTTTCTGATTCATTACTGCGTGATCTAGGTGCTCTCTTACTTTCTTATACCGGAGGATGGCAGCAAGGAGGTCTTGAGGTTCCAAGCAGAGGGTAGAAACTCAAACTGTTTTACCTGCGGTGCTGGCATGGTCCAGGTCAAAGTAGGTTCACCAATCATGATGCATGGGGCAGCTCTTCCTCTGGACCCTGGGTTAGGCAGACAGGTATTGTAAGCTTGTCCTCCTGCACAGCAGCTGGTGGAGACAGTTGTTTTTTTTTGTCTTCTTATTACAGACAGGATCTCTTCTGTGGGGCAAATTCCAGGATCTTCTTTCACAGGCAACAGATCAAAATCACTTCCAGCAGGATTATTAGCTGATACTTCACCCTAATATAAAAGGGGGGCTGCAGTCAGACAGACTATGGGGGTCATTCTGACTCCCGCCGGGCGCGGTCACTGCGCGCCCGGCGGGAGCCGCCAAAATACCGTACCGCGGTCGGAAGACCGTGGTGGGTATTTTGAGGTTTCCCCTGGGCTGGCGGGCGGCCTCCAAAAGGCCGCCCGCCAGCCCAGGGGAAACCGTCCTTCCCACGATGAAGCCGGCTCGTAATCGAGCCGGCGGAGTGGGAAGGTGCGACGGGTGCTATTGCACCCGTCGCGTATTTCACTGTCTGCCAAGCAGACAGTGAAATACTCGTAGGGGCCCTCTTACGGGGGCCCCTGCAGTGCCCATGCCAGTGGCATGGGCACTGCAGGGGCCCCCAGGGGCCCCGCGACCCCCCCTACCGCCATCCGGTTCCCGGCGGGCGGACCGCCGGGAACTGGATGGTGGTAGGGGGGGTCGGAATCCCCTCGGCGGCGCAGCTAGCTGCGCCGCCTTGGAGGATTCAAACGGGCGGCGGTACACTGGCGGGAGACCGCCAGTGTTGCCGGTCTGACCGCGGCTTTACCGCCGCGGTCAGAATGCCCTGCGGGGCACCGCCGGCCTGTCGGCGGTGCTCCCGCCGACCCTGGCCCCGGCGGTCTAAGACCGCCGGGGTCAGAATGACCCCCTACATCCCTGGAACTCCGTTTTCCCCAGCTCTATTGAAGCTTAGCTCTGTTCTTGGGTTTGAAGGATTCAAGAGTAATGTGATGGCAAGTATTTATGATCATGGCAAAGGTGTTAGCTGACATAGTTTATATTCCGTGTGGATCCTCCAATCAAACATTACATGCATTGGGGGAAGGGACAGGGGCAAGCAACACCTCTTTTAGGCAGGTTCCAACTGGTTCAGATACAGATATTTATTAGGGTCAGGCAGCAGGTCACATCTCACTAAAAATGGAGACCAGGCAAGAAGAGAGGCAGAAGGTGGGAATTTTATGACAGAGGCGTGGTGGGAAGCATGGCACCCCCACCTACAGGAACAATGTAAACCACTATCACCTAATCCAGGAGTCAAAGAAATGCACAAAGAGCAAACTCCCAAGTTACACAAAGCATCCATCATTTCATTTGACTTCCTTCAGGTGAAATACAAAACTGTGCTTGCCATGCACACTTACCAACTCACACACAGTTCTCATACTCAACTCGGGTCACATATGATGTGTACAGGCTTGCTATCTACACATATACACACATGCAAGTAAAATATCTGGTTATGGGAGACTGGAAGAAAATTCCTACACAGGAAGGCCTTTGGGCAGCTCACCAGGAAAGGCATTGAGATATTGTAAGTATTCCGGTACCTTCACAGGTCTCTTCTACCATTCCTAATAACCCAAGAGGGCAATGGCCTCTCACTAGACCTCAGCAAGCTCAGATGATTGTCCAGCTCAATGGGCGAAATAACAAAAAGCAAAGGACACATGCAGGAACTTTCCATCCCAAAAGCTACCCCTCACATAACAGACTGGTTACACTCTTTGTGGAGAGTCCTGATTTGGTAAACGGATGGGAAGACCACTTAAGTTCCTATGCAGCCATTTTGATTTATGCTTTTCAGCAAAGTCCTATCATTCAAAGGAAATGGACCACCAGGGAAACTTTGGGGTTTTACCTTTCATTGCTGTTAGCCAAGTGAGGGGTTTCTGATCTCTCTTTAACACAAATGCCACCCCAAACAAGTAAAGTCTCAATCTCTGAAAGCCCAAAGAATCATGAAGTATTATTTTTCAATGGCAGACTATTACTGCTCCATAGGTAGTAGTCTGAAGCTAATAAAAGCCACTGGATGCCCCATCCCTTTCTCATTGAGCTGGATGAGAACTGCTCCAACTTTGTGGTCAGACACTCAATGTTGCTTTCCCCACCCTCTCTAATGAAGGGCAGGGGACTCAAAAAGGACTGTAAAGGGGCTAAACTCCCTACCTTCTTTAGATGACCCATATTGGCCAGTGGAAGGTGTTAGAAATGGGGTCTTTGGTTGACAGTCAGGTTACCCCCTATCCAAGCAAGGACCCTCACTCTAGTCAGGGTAAAAGAGAATCACCCTCAGCTAACCCCTGCTTACCCCCTTGGTAGCTTGGCAGAGCAGTGGGCTTAACTTCAGAGTGCTAGGTGTAAAGTATTTGTATCAACACACACAGTAACTTAATGAAAACACTACAAAATGCCACCTATGAAGCCCTGTAAACATGTCTCAGACCTGCCACTGCAGTGTCTGTGTGTGCAGTTTTGAACTGCCAGTTTGATCTGTCAAATGCACCCACTTGTCAGGTCCAAACCTTCCCTTTCACAACATGTAAGTCACCCCTAAGGTAAGCCTAAAGCAGTCCCCTGGGCGGGATGTAGTATATTTAAAAGGAGGACATGTACTGGTGTGGTTTACATGTCCTGGTAGTGAACTATTGCAAAATTGTTTTTCACTATTGCAAGGACTATCAACCCAATAAGGTAACATGTGGAATGCCTTGAAATATCTTTTAAATGTAATTTCCCATTGGGATCACATAGAGGAATGGAGGTTGGGGTTGCTAAACTCACAATTTAAAAATACATGTTTTGGTGAAGTTGTTTTTTAAATTGTAAGTTTCAAAATACCACTTTTAGAAAGTGGGCTTTTTCTTGCTTAACCATTCTGTGCCTCTGCCTGGCTGTGGAATACACGTCTGGGTCAGGATGACAGTTGGGCTGTTTGTGAATTCACTCCAGATAGTCACACAAAGGGAGCTGAGGTATGCCCTCCATATCTTGATGGGTCTTCCTGGGCTAGAGTGTGGGAGGAGCTGACACATGCATCTGAATAGGGCTTTCCCTCTCCTTACACAAAGCAGTCTCCAAACCCCTGGAGTGTGTCTGTGACCAGGGCAGGAAAGGCAGGGTCTTGTGCACTACAAAGACTTTTCTTTGAAGCTTACCTTCTTCAAAGGCAGAAATGTGTATACATACTGGACCTCAGACCCCACAAAGTTAGAACACTTCTGGCCTGAGAACATTCTGCCAGGAAGAAGAGCTGGATGCCATAGTAGGGACTGCCACTCTGCCTGTTACTTCATATTCTGGACTGTTGTTGTTTCTGTCCTGGAAGGGAATGGACTGGACTTTGCTTTTCACATCCTACTTTCCAAGGTTCTCCAAAGGTTTGAACTGAGCTTGCCTCCTGTTAGAAGTCTCAGGGACATCAAAGACTTCATCTACCAGCACCAGGATTCTCTTGCTGAGAGCCCTGACTTGCCAATGGTGCCAAATCCAGTTCCTGGGCCCTTCAGAGTGAGCTCTGGTGTAATTAAGAAGAAACAAGCACATTGACTCGAGAGTTATTTCGGAACCAATGCCACTGTCTGGCTCAGCGCTGGTGTCTGCACCAGGAGCCGTGGTCCCCACTGAGTACAACACCACAGGCCCAATGCTGTCGCAGTGCCCCCAAAGTCCCAACAGAGTGTGGGTCCCGAGTGCCTTGTCACCGACATCGGAGACACCTGACTCTGCCACAGCAGCTGTGGCCAAGTGGTGTGATTGCAACACCCCAAAGTTGATGTCTAGCATCTTGACCTGCTGGATTCACCAATCCCGCCAGATCATGAGGAGCCAACGCCTCGCCACCGACACCGCATTACCCCCTCTGAAACTGGAAGAAACCAACGCCTCACCTCCCATGCCTAGCAGTGAGGAACCGACGCCTCACCTTTCTGGTAGCAGTAAGGAACTTATACTTTGCTGGCTCCAGCGACACCTCCTCTCCCCAACTCTGTGCAACATCTTTGTTTCCTTGATTACCAAGGCACTGTACCTGGGGTCCGTGCGATTCCGTGACCAGCCCGCCCTTCCTTGCGTCAGATGTTGGTAATGACTCCGTCAAGATGTCATAATAGCCCCAGTTGGAGCTATTGTGTTTCTAAGCGCTATACTCAGATCTAGGCCTTCATTTCACGTCTAGCAGTCCTTAGATCGCCAGACTCACGGTGGCAGCCTTACTGCAGCCGGGCTGGCGGTAAAGATTGCCATATTACAACTTTGGCAGTTTGGCTGAAGCCAAACCTCCAAAACGCAGCCCATACCGCCAGGGTGGTCGGACCGCCGGGCCAGAGGTGGGCACATCCGGCCCGGCGGTAGCCGTCATGCCGCCATCTGTATTACAACTCTGCAAACTGCCAGCATTTACGTGGCGGTTGCACCACTACAAAAATTCTGCCGGCCATGCACCCAGCAACAGGAATCTCCATTACTGTCGCTAGCAGACAAACCCCACATGACCAAACACCTACATTCATGCACCCCCACTCACCCACGCATTCGCTAACATACACCCCCACACACTTGCACCCAAACATGCACTCAGATACACCTATTCACTCTCACACACACACAAACAAACCCTTTCACATGCACACACGAACACACCCATTCACTCGCGCGCACACACACGAACACCCCCATTTACGCTCACACACGCAATCAAACTGCCACATACACTCGCATGCACTCATTCAAACAGAGCCATACACTCACATGCATGCACTGAAACAGACACATACATTCGTATGCATGCACACAAACTGGCACCCACTTCCCCCTCTGCATTCACACAAACATACACACACTCACACACACAACACCCCACTCCCCCCTTCGGCATACACGCACTCTCAAACGCACACACACGATCCACACATTCGTATACACACGCAGATACCACACACATTCACAAAACACCCTCCCCCCACTTTTTGGACAATCAACTTACCTGCTTCGGCGAGGTGGCTGTCCAGGAGGGGATGAGTCCAGGCGCATTCCTCCACCGGCATGGCACTGCCGTGCCATATTACGGATCATAATTTGGCGGGTGGTGTCCTGTTGGCGTGGCAGTGCCGGTGGTGGAAATCGCCTCTATTACGACATCAGTCAGGCTGACAGTGTCGGATTGGCATGACGTTGTAATATGGCGGTCTTCATACCGTCAGCACTGGCAGTCTTTTGGCACCCGGGGCTTTGACGGTCTTTCGCAAAGACCACCGAAGTCAAAATGAGCACCTTAATCTTTGAAAATTTGTATCTTTGCTTGTGTATGTTGGGTTTTTGTCATTTTGGTCTTGTTGTACTCAGCTAAATATTGGCTATGTTTCAAAACTGGTACTTTACACATTGCTTCTGAGATAAGTCTGACTTCTCATAGCAAGCTACCAAGGGGGTGAGAAGGAGTTATCTTAGCTGTCTGACTTCCTTACCCTGACTAAAGTAAGGGTCCCTCCTTGGACAGGGTGCAAACCGCTGCCAACTAGAGACCCCATTTCTAACAAGATTTTGTCTTGGACTACCTTTTTGAGGATCCAAAAGTAGAGTTTATTCCCTGTGCCTTGCAAAATTCCAAAGGTAACACTGCCTATGCCATTAGTAGGGACTCCTACTCCAACACACAGTCCACAGTGCTTGTCCTCCTCTCCCTCTGGAGAGTGACTCTTTCTCTGAGTCTCCCCATTGACTTTCACTTTAGCTTCCTCTTCTTCAGTTTCTCCTTCTCTAGAGGAATATGTGCTCAAAAAGAGTAGGTGTGCACCTTGTGCCATAGTAAGGTACAGCTGACATTATGCAGAATATACATGCCTTAAGCCTCCTGGGACTGGATTAGATAAGTTTAAGGCAATAGCAAACACCTTGCTCATCTCACACCCCAACATTGACTTTAACTCTTCTCATTTACCTGAGTTATACTATAGCAAGTAGGAAGTCCATGGTTATGACAGGCCAGTGAAGAACAGTCCTTGGACTCAGTGAAATATAATTACTTTCTTTGAGATGAGCTCAATTGACCATAGTTTTGTGGATAGCAGAACCTCTCAGGTCAGGGATGTACTTCCCATTGAAAGCCAGCTCCTGTACACAACCAAATTCCAGTGAATGTAGTTAAGATCATCTGGATCTTACTCCTCAGTCTATAATGCCAATATTGAGCTCCAAGGAAACCTTAGTGATGCTCATCCCTGTAAAAAGTACATTAGTTGTGAGTGGAGCAAGTGGCATCAGATCCTTGTCCAGGATGTGCCTCTCGAGTGGCACCAGAAGCATTTCACTGCACGTGGAGGGGCAGAAGAACAATTTCCTCTACTCTCTCAGTTGTGCTGACCAGAGGACCCATTACCCTTTGACTGTGACCCCACTGGGAACCATAGGAATCATGTCATAATTTTTTCATCAGTTTTCGGGCCATTTTGATTATAATTCTCCTTTGGCTTAGATCTTAGCTCATCTGGCCCCTCGCTTCTCCTCATAACATAATTCTCAAAATGATCTGTTGCTTGGGATAAGTCTTTGCTCGGACAAAGTTGTTCTTGAGACTCCTTCTCCTCATTCAAGGATTGAGCACTTTTCACAATCATTCCTTTCTCCCATTCATTTCATGTCCTCTGAATTCATGTATCAGATCTCATATGAGACCAGCCGTGGCCACCGCAAATCTCAAGGGGAGGTGCGGGGGGCACAGGAGGGGAAGGGGATGGAAATGGAGAAGGTAAAATAAATGTAAAAAACCCAACTTACCACCGTCTCCGTCTTCTACTGCCTCGCTATCCTTCCATGTGGTGTCTCAGCATTCACTGGGACAACAGCACAGGCTTATCAGCAATCCTGGTGCTGCTTACATGCTTAACATAGCATGTAAGCAGTGGCAGGATTGGTCTGAGTGGCAGTCACTGCCGCTCAGACACAAGCCTGGGATCTGTGCTGTTTCTCCAGCCCGGCTGTGTATACAGCCAGGTTGGAGAAACCTAAATGCGCATGTGTGTTTGGCCAGCCTCAGACAGCCAGCCAAACACACATGTGCACTTAGTGCACTCTCCCCTCATCCCCCCTCCTTTGGCCCAGCCTCACCCTTGCACTGCTGGCTGAGACGGCAGATGAATAAGTAAACAATAGAAAACTATTGTTTCATTTTTCATCTTCTGGCTCTTGGCCAGTGGGGTGATGCTCCTTTGCCATAGGGAAGGAGCCGCCCCTGTACAAGACCCCGTCAATCTTCCTAGCATCATTGAAATTTGCTCAGTATTGTGCAGGAGACAACACAAACTTTCTAATTAAAGCTTGTTTTGTCCCCTCCGAATTCTACTTTTTAACTCTAGAGAGGTAAACCTTGTTTGCGATTTTGGCACTCTGGCCACTTTCTTAGCTTTGTATAATAGCTTAGAAATAACCAACCAAGCTAGGACACATAAATGTACTTGGGGATGAGTTAGTAACTTTTTCAGAACCCTTAGCAGTGGAAGACTCTCTGGGCTTCTGGAAAGCAGAATTTATTTCTTCTGTGTCCAGAGCTGCTTTCTTCAGTTCATTTTCTGCCTTCAATTTATCTACTGCTAAGTTCTTTGCCTGATGGCTCAATTCTTCTCTTTGTCTTGCTGTCAAACGTCTACTACTTGTCCTTGCAGACGCATTCCTGTGCTCTATCCCTTTATTTGTCTGCCTCTTTCTGGTGCTCCCGCTTAAGCTTCACCTATTCAGAAACTCAAAGCTGTAGTCTATGAACATTGTTATTAAAGATACAACTTTCACAGTGATTGTGTCCGCAGTCTATGTATACAGCCTAAAGTCTCAACAGTCTGAAACACAAACATGAGCTTAGCCTTTTGCTTGTTAAAACAAAGATGCCACCAGGGCTGGCTTTAGGACACTGGGTGCTGACCTGGATTGGGGGGCGCTGACCTCAGGGGGGTGCTAGACCTCAGGGGGGCCCTGAGTTTACCAAAGACTTACTAAACTTGCAATTTAAAAGCACCTGCTGAAAAGTTCCTTGTGCGTCCAACATTCAGGAACCAATTAAAATGTCAAGATACCACTTAATTAATGCTCTAGCTAGGGAGAGAGATGGGAGTTTTGTCTAGCGGCAGCTTTGACTTGCCATAAAGGGTTAATATGCCTGCTTCAAATAACAGAGCTATATTTTATGTGGATAGCTGAGTGGACTATTAAAGCCAGCCCTTACATGTGCTTTAAAACATATGAATGTATGTGAAAGGTGGGCTATGGATAGAAGAAGGGCGCATTTGCTGGGTGGTAGTGAGTGAATCCAAGGAGGTAATCATGGGGTGGGGGAGCCAAAAAAGACTGTCGCACAGGGCACCACCAGTGCTAAAGCCAGCCCTGGATGCCACGAGCTCATTTTACTATACTTCCAAGGCACTAGCTATCTTTTTGCCTGTACAGACTGTAGTGAGTGCTACTCTTGGAATCTTTAAGAGTTTTACAAGGTTTCACTAGATTTCCTATGAAACCTCTCCAGACCCACAAAATGTCATTCAGACCTCTGCCTTCCAATCGCTCAGGTTATATTCAATGCTCAAGTAACCTCTTCACTGCTGTATTTCTTTCGCAAACTCTTACTCTAATAGCGTATCTCAGACGTTGCCAGTTTTTGAACCAATTCAATAGCTTTTAACAGGAAACAATTAAAAATGTGTTGGTGTTATAAGTACTCTCTGGTCAGGGCAAAATACAAGCTAAAAAAGATGGTCTTTAATGCTTGTGCCTAACTAATGACTAACCAACCTTTTGTGCTAAGGACTGTGATAAGGAAGAGGAGACTATGCAATGAAAAATATCAGTAATTAATCAAAAAATGCACGGAAATTAGATGATATACTGTTCAATTACCCCAAAAGGACCATGGAAAATGTGTTCAAATATTATAAATTAAGGCTAAGTATTGCTGTAGAAACTGGCTATTGGTCATAACTGACTGACCAGAAGTGACTAGGAGGAAGCAGCACATTGTGAACTGACATAAGCCAACAGGGTCCCCACAGTGGGAAGAATGGTGGCAGCAGTGTGCCTTCCTGTGTAAGCTGCCATTGTGACAATAGCTGGCGCTGCAAGCCTGTGAGCAGGGTTAGGAAGGCTCTTCTCTGACTAGTCTTCCATTTACTCAGCTGGAACAAACCCTGTTTACAGTGAAAGTGCAGAAAATAGGATAATGGAAAAATAAAGTAGGGGCTTAGGTGTGAGCTACAGAAAGGCAGCTTGATATGAGTGAGGATATAAATGGAAGACTGGAATGTTAGCAAGTTGAATGGTGGGTGTTCCATTCCAGGATTTGCCTGCATTACTCTTCTCCTCTTGTATAGCCTCATTATTGCATTATTCCGTATCTGACACACGGTTCATACAACCTCCCATGAGAGAAACTTTGGGCCAGATTTACAAGGCCCTTGTGCCACACTAGCGTTATTTTTTTTTACACTATTGTGGCATTAAGGAGGCCATTTCCCTGCATCATATTTAGAAAGTGGAACAATGCTTGCATTGCGCCACATTGTAACCCCTTCTGCCACATTATGCCTGCGACAGGCATGATGTGTGCAAAGGGACGTTCCCACACAGGTAAGCGGCAAAAAATGGTGCAGTAAAATCTACAAGATTTCACTGTGCCATTTTTCTGTCATTTTTAACACCTACTCGGGGCAGGCCTTAAAGTTGTGGGCCCATAGTAACCTTTGGGCCTCCCTAGTGCTTTTCTGCACTAGCGCCATTATTTATGGTGCTAACCCAGCAAAGCACCACAATAGTATCATGAATTATGATGCTATTGTGGAAACGACCGCCATGGTGACGTTAGGTGGGGCAGGAGCGACGTAAGAAAAGTGGCGCATTGTGACCGATGTGCCACTTTCTTGTAAATCTGGCCCTTTGAGCGCTTGACTGAAATATGCAGAGCAGTGAAGGAGCTCGAAATTCCAAATTTCTACTGAAATTTGCATAGAATCAAAAACAAATTCTCAGCAATTTCTGGCAGTGGCTCGGGGACAGCGTCAGGTGGCGGCGGCAGTGAGACCAGGGTTGCGGTGCGACATGGGGCACAGCACCATGTGGCATCGTCAGGTCACGGTGCAGTCAGCAGCGTCCTTGACAGCATCACAGTGGTTTTTCTTCTATTGCAGCATAAAACACACAGTTCCCGGTGAGGTAGGCAGATGAAGCTGAACTCTTTGATGTCCCTGAGACTTCCAACAGGAGGCAAGCTCTTCGATATCCCTGGGACTTCCAAGCCCTGGGAGAAACTTCACAAGCAGGATACACAGCAAAGTCCAGTCTTTCCCCTCTTTAAGGCAGAAGCAGCAACTGGAGACCAGCCCATCAAAGCGCACACAGCAAAGGGGCACTACTACTCCTCTAGCTCTCCAGCTCTTCTCCTTGGCAGAGGTTCCTCGTGATCCAGAAATGTTCAAAAAGTCTGGGATTTTGGGACCACTACTTATACCCCTTTCTGCCTGTGAAGTAGGAAAAAGTCAAAGGAAAGTCTCTGTTGTTGACAAGATCCAGACTTGCCCAAGTCTGGCCCCAGACACACAAGGGGGTCGGAGACTACATTGTGTGAGGACAGGGTCAGCCCTTTCAGGTGTAAGTGACTACTCCTCCCTCCACTCTTGCCCTGATGGCCCATCCGGATATGCAGGCTACACCCCAGCTCCTTTTGTGTCACTGTCTAGTAGGGATTCACAAACAGCCCAACTGTCAGTCTGACCCAGACGTGGAATACACAGGTAGGCAGAGGCACAGAATGGTTTAACAAGAAAATGCCTACTTTCTAAAAGTGGCATTTTCAAACTGACAATCTAAAAAACAACTTTACCAAAAGATTTATTTTTAAATTGTTAGTTCAGAGACCCCAAACTCCAGACCTCTATTTGCTCCTAATGGGAAACTACACTTACAATATATCTAGAGGCAGTCCCCATTTTAACCTATTAGAGGGATTGGCCTTGCAACAGTGAAAACTGAATTTGGCAGTATTTTACTGTCAGGACATGTAAAGCACATCTGTTCATGTCCCACCTTTAAAATACACTGCGCCGTGCTGATGGGGCTACCTAGGGCCTACCGTAGGGGTGCCTTACATGTACAAAAAGGGAAGGTTTGGGCCTGGCAAGTGGGTACACTTGCCAGGTCAAATTGGCAGTTTAAAACTGCACACACAGACACAGCAGTGGCAGGTTGGACACATCTTCACAGGGCTACTCATGAGGGTGGCACAATCAGCTCTGCAGGCCCGCTAGTAGCATTTGATTTACAGGCCCTGGGCACAGATAGTGCACTTTACTGGGAACTTATGAGTAAATCAAATATGCCAATCATGGATAAGCCAATCACCAATGCAATTTACATAGGCAGCACTTGCACTTTAGCACTGATCTGCAGTGGTAAAGTGCGCAGAGCAATAAACCAGCAAAAACAAATAAGAAAAAATTGGAGGAAGAAAGCTAAATGTTTGGGGATTACCCTGCAAAAAGGGCCATTCCCAACACGTATTAACATTTAAAAGCATGGTTTCATGTCTGTCAAAAATTTTTATTTTGACAGTTGTAAGAGGAGGCTTTTAGGCTGCTGAAGTAAGGCTACATATGGTTAGTCTGAAACCATATTTTCCAGGCCCACTCTGCAAATGCCACAGCTGGTGCTTCCAGGCCCTGGGTGCATTTCCTACACCATATACTAGGGACTAACAGGCAAGGTCAATGCGTCAATCAGGAATGTGCCAATGTATTCATATCTAAAGGGACATATACACACTTTACTCCTGTTTAGCAGGAGTAATATTGCAGAGATTATAAGTTTAGTAAAAATAAGGTCCAGAAAAAGGTGACAATTTGAAGTTACCATGCAGAGGAGGTGGATTTCCTACATACTTCAAATAAAAATGAAGAAAATTATTCTTACTTTCAGTGGGAGATAGGTATATGCACAAGATGGTCCTTGTTGAACATGGACCCAAACCTAGCAATGGAAACCTATAAGATATCCTGAGAGAGAACTCTGATGCTAGCCGTTGACACTGTCATCCATATCTAAGGCTGGATATATAATGGTTTTAGGCCATAAACCCTAGGTCATTTTGAGGGTGAATGGTGAAGGTGGATGTCAAAAACAGCCTTTCTATCCTTCTAAAGAAGGTCCTCAAAGGTTTCATCAATCCTTCTCTTCCTCCACCATGTCTGCCATTTCCCCCACTTTGAGCATTAACCATTTCAAATATTTTTGACTAGTAAAGTTTATGCCTCTGTCTTGAGAGCTTGGAAAAGAAAAGTGTTTACAGCACTTTCAGTTAGCTTTACTAAGATATGGGAAGCAACATATACAGCCAATGTGCCCCTCATCTAAAATGAGATCCACCCACACTGAAATGGAGTGAGGATCAGTGCGCCTTACACACACACTCTTGTACAAAGTGGTGGAGTGGGCATTCTGCTGTAGTGTACATTAGTTTTAGTGCCCGGTAAAGAACAGAGTGACATAGTCCTAGTGCAGCGAGACTGTACTTTATGTTCTGGGAACACTGCTAAAGATGAAATGGATAAATAGGACTCATACTCTTGAATTTTCGTCAAGGGAAATGTTTTCTTAATTTTGTCTTCTCCTTCAAAATACTAAGCTTAGCCTGCATAGGGCTGAATTTGCACATTTGTGCAGTCAGGTAACTGGACAAAGGCTAACATTTCCTACCCAGAGACAAAGTCTGCAATAAGCAGATGATTTAGCTGGAGAAGCAACTGATTGCACCCATCCAAAGTGTTTCAGACCTTGACTGCGATGACCAAGAGAGACAAGTGTTCTAGATGTTTGGCTCTCTTATACATGAAGTCCTCTTGTAACAACTCCATAGAAGGAAGCTTAATTCATCATCGAACCAGCGTGTTGTTTGGAAACTTGCAATTGGTCCTTGCCTCCTAGACTGGCTTTAATAGTTGCCTTTTCTTTTCTCATATAAAACAGGTGGCTCATGCACCTCTGCAGGAACATTATCAAATGAACTCAACTCACAACCGTACATTCCTTATCAGACAGTTTCATAAAGGACTTATAAATGCTTAGAAGTTATACAATAACATATGTCTGACTTATGGAGGTAATTCGTCAGACTTAGCGTCTAGTTTAACCGTTAATATGTCACAGCTCTCTTGCAGGATAGGAGGCCAAATACCTTTCTGTTGCAACATGATCGTTGCACTGTCAGGTCGAGTCATGCATCTATACTTGGAGAACTTCCTGCTTCCAAGTTGTCAACCCATCAATATCTTATGTTTAACCAGAATCAATGCTAAATCTCTACATTTCCAGATCTGTTTATTCTCCCCAGTTCTAAGAAATGTACCCAGTTCAGGAGTCACAGAAAGCCCCTTACCTACCAGTTAATTAAGTAGTGAGGGGACCTGTGACCAAAACTACACTTTTACCTCACAGTCTCAAACCATGTGGTAAAAGCAGCTTGACGGCTCCTCAACATGGACAAAGATCATTAGCCCCTGGGTATATCCTAGCAATTCTGGCCAGAGCTAAATAAGTTTGATGTGAATAATTAACTTGTGTGTATTTGAGTCTGTGGTTCCTACTAACTGTCTTCACATACTGTAACATATGTGCCCTAGCCAAGGTTGCTATTTCTTTAAGGCAATGCTTTACCCAGAAAGAATATTTTTGCAATGCTAATTCGCTCTGTGCACCCAGAAGGAGGGAGAAGGTCCTATCAATGTCATAGCTTACCACCATATTGTAATCCCCCCAATACCTCTGAAGTCACAAAATCAAACCAATAATGGTGTCAGAGGTTCCAAGAACTGGCCCTATGTCACGTTACAGGCATATCCACTGACAATGTTCAATGGTACCACCTCTGGACTTCCATGCAATGTATATTGACCCTCTGGGTCTATTTGTACGTGTATATTGTTGAATGGGACCCTTGGACTCACCCACAAAAAATATTTTGTGGCCAATGGGGAGTAGCTAGTACCAGCTACCTGCAACACCCCCATCTGCAGCGTCGCACCTTTAAATCAACACCCTGAAGGTGGAGATACACTACGTGTTCTCCCCATCTCTTCAAGCAGGAATATATCTTATGTCTTTTCAATGGTGCAGCCATGTTCCTCACATTCCAGATCACACATCTATACGTAGGATATATGTCAATGAGGTGGGGCACGTATATCATTCTGGCTAGATTTCCATCCCCCATCCCCCCATAGGATGATATTCTCCAGCGGGGGCAACACAGCTTCTCTTGTATGCAAGCTTTCCAACAGAGACCAACTCTCTCCCGTACTCAGACACAAACGTACACATAACATAGTACACTATCACCATAAAACACAACATAACAACACATGCTTGCAATTCCCAGATGGACTAAAACCAAATTTACTTGACTAAGAGTGGAGGGCTTCAGGCATCACTGATCCATTTCAGAATCTCAGACACATCCAGGACGCCTCAAAATCCTCCTTCCCAGCCCCTCCAAACCATCCCCCTCCCTTGCATCAATCTTTAACAACAAATCTAAGGCCTCTGGATCCAGAAAGTTTGCACCAGTCATACCATACTGTGGGCAGACATAGGTATGATATCAGGCCCTCACACAAAATGCTTAGAGTTTTGTCGGCTTCGGAGTCTGTTTGCTCCTGCCGGCACAGGACTCGTGAATGATCTAAACCCTTGGGACTGTCTATACTTCCACCACTCTAGCACAGTCCTCTATACCTGGTTGCTTGGTTGGCCTGCCTAAGGCTCTGCTTCTCTTCCGTGTCCCTGATTATTGCCATTCTTCCCTGTCTGTTGGAGATACTCCACTGAGCTCTGACCAGCTTCCCACATCTGTAATAGTCTCATAAAATGAGCCAAGGTTTCTTACATCACTTTGAGTCTCGATGGAAACAGCAAAGATTAGCTGATTTCGGTCTGCCTCAGCTTAGCCTTGACTTTCAGAAAGGAGGTCATCAGCTATATTATCCAGAAACAAATACAGTTTACCTCCTTCTACCGTCCAAGTAACATGCTGACAGGCCACCAGTAAGATAAGATCGATGTCCCTATAATTTATCAGTCTATTCACTAGTAGCCATGGAGGTGCTCCAGGGACAGAGAGAAGCCTTGGAACTCGATTTCTACCACAAAAAGGCAGAGATACCACCTCAATTGCTTCTTCACAGAGCTATATTTTCACAAATTGCTCAACATTTTGCCTCTGAACTGTGGTGCGGACAGTATTCTTGTGGGGCCCACTCTCTGGGTACTCAGCCCTGCTTTGTTGGGGAGAGACCAACGTCATTAGTGACTTCAACTGTGATTGCAGCTCATGGACTGAAGGTCCCAGGGAAGACAGCATTAGCTCATTTTCCGTCATTATAAATGCCAATTTCTTGTGATGTGCACAAAGAGGGCACTTGTGAATCTTTACTTAATCTGTTTTCACTTCTAGTGTTCCCTTCAGGTAAGAAATGACTACAAGATTTTTTCAAATTGTTCTGTACGCCCTTGCAGCAATGACACCTTTTCAGAGAGTAAGGCCCTCATCACCGTGACTCAGTTGCAGAGCCTCCAGAGAGAATGCAGCATACATAGAAGAAGGAAAAACGAGGAGAAATAAAGGTATTTCTTCTCATTGTGCCTTCCTTACACCTCGACTGAGGAGGCGTAGGCTTTTGACGCAGTCCCAGCTTTACGAAATCTCATAAATCTGGGAATGTGTCAAATGCCATGGGTGTTATGTGTGAACATCCACCGTAACGTCCATGGCACACTTCCCTGTTGGAGGGTAAGGCAATGCAGCCACTTGCCCTGCATCACCTCAGTCCATATTTACAAGGCCATGAAAAGCCACACAGGGTGGCTTTATGTGGCCTGTAAATATGGCCCTGCAGTGTGCGCTGCTGGACTGTCACTAAAAGTGCCGTTTCGGCAGCAAAGAGGGTCTTGTAAATAAGCCCCCTAATCTTTATTTGGACTTACAAAATCATCTTTTTTAAATACAAAAGTATATTGTTAAAACATAAACATATATTCACTCATGTGGTGACTAAAGCAATGAGTAAATATACATTATGAAATTTCTGAAATTCCTACACTATGTATATCAACACAAAAAAGCATTGGCAAAGCCAAAAGGTCTCATCAATGTGAGCTATGGTCTTTGTCAACATTTTTAAGCATATTGTACAGCAGCAGCAGTTTAGCTGCTGTGCAGCATGGCTGAAAGTTAATAAAAAATGCTATGACCTATGACGCAGCCATAGAATGGGAGGGGGCAAGCCGCAACACAGAGAGGGAAAGTGGGGAGAAGAGGGCAAGCCACAACCCAGAGTGGGAGAGCAGGAGGACAAGCCACAACACAGAGAGGTAGAGTGGGAGGGGAAGCCACAACACAAAGAGGGAGAGTGGGAGGGGAAGCCACAACACAGAGAGAGAGAACTGTGGGCAGGTCACAACACAGAGAGGGAGAGCTGGGTCAAGCCATAACACAGAAAGGGACAGAGGGGACAAGCAACAACTTGGAGAGGGGTGGGAAGGGGAAAGCAGCAACGCGGGGCAGGCGTAAGCAGTATTACTGAGAGGGAAAGCAACATGGAGAGAGATAGGATAGCAATAACGTGGAGCAGGGTAGAAGGAGGCAAGCAACATCTCAGAGATGAAAACGAAGCATAATGGAGTGGGGTGGGAGGTGGCAAGCAACACAGAGGACAAACAACAGCATGGAAAGAGGTGGAAGGGCAAACAACAACATAGAAAAGGACAGGGTAGACGCACACAAGGGAGACTGCCTGCAAACACATCACTCCTATGGAGTGCTTTAACTAAAAGAAAAAAAAGGTGCCCCGAAAACACGAGCAGTGGAAGGGCACAAGGACTTGGGGCATGCTGCAGGGGAGAAACAAACAGAGGAATACAAACTGAAACCAGCACCCATTAACCAAACAAAAGCAAAGAAAAGAGTGATAATGAAGTTAACCAATGGTAGGGAATGGGTAGGCTCTAAGCCCACTGTAAGCTAACAAAATGTCCTGCAAGCGACAGCACATGCTCTGTCTCAGGCAAGGCCTAAAAATGGAATTTGTTTTTATAATTTTGCAATATCCTTAACAGCAAAAAAGTCAAATATATGGAAGTATTGGATGTATGGAAACATCTGGAGTTAAGACCCTTAATAGACAGTGCAAATGGGCAAGCACTAACAGAAGGAAATGCTTTGGAGAAACAATAATGATACAAGTGGAAAAAAGTTTACAAAAATAAATTACAAATACATACATTTGGAAGAAGAAGGAACGTTTTGATTGCCCACATATACAACCAAATAAATGTCATACTGGCTTCTTAATGCAAGTTTTGAACTGGCAGCCAGCATCTGTTTTTCGAAGGTCATAAACTTACAAAGGAAGCAGCTAACTAATGTTTAACACCACAAACCTACAATAGATGTGGAGCCAATAGGATACTTTTCAAATTCCATGTGCCAGCCCCCCACCCAAACATCTGTGTGAAAATCACAAGTTGCAGCGTCAAATAATAGGTTGTCACTTAAATCAAACCATCAGCCAAAGCACTCCCCTCACACAAGCTTATTCAGAAGGTGAACTAAAACTTGGCTGGTACCTCTGGAAATCACCCAGTGATCTTGGCTTGAGGCAACAAAAATAAGTTACATTTAATAAGCAGCAACGCTGCACAAGCTTTCTGGTTGGTTGGTTATTCCTACTTCCTTTTCTGCCTGACTTCAGTAACAGCTAAGAAGCAAAAAGGGAACATTGTGTATTTTTCGATCAGACTGCTAACTGGGAGTAACTCTAAACACCCCTCTGGCAAGACATGATAAGGCTTCTGATGGGCCACTATTGAAACAAAATGTGAGCAGGCAATCATCATAAAAATCCAATATTAACTGGATGAGAATGGGAGAATGACAATATTATTAGGATAGTTGACTAACCTAATCAAGTAATGCAGATCACCAAATCTGTTTTTCCCATAACAAATACATTTGGGACCCATCAGAGCACGCTACCTGCATCTCCAATTTGCAAAGACTACAAAGAACTACCCAAAGTGGCATTCTTCGAGAGAGCTATGAAGATGCACCAAGTCAAGATGACATTCAACACACAAAGCTGACAATCGAAGGAGCACAACTCTTCTCCCCTAAACTTTGATATGACCTCACCTAACACTAGTTGTTAGAAGATTGAATGCCAAAAGCTTATTTGTTGATCACCTGAATTACGACTTTCCTGACTTAACTTCTGACAAAGAGCCCCTACCAAAAGAGTAAGAAGTGCCTTAAAGTGGTCAAACGGAGAATAAATTGTGAATTAAGCAAAAACTAAGTATATTCTTGACAGTGATTTCATACCCCAAAGGGTTCCACCATTCTAGGTCTCTTGATGACTGGCATTATTTAAGTCACAGCTACTGGCTGGTACATACACAAAAGCAGCTGCATGTGTCCTGTATGTAGAAGAGATTAAGAGGTTGCCCTTCAAGTAGTTTCTTTTTACTATTGCATGCATGTACATAAACTTCTGGGTCATACCACAATGCCCCTCCCTATCTGAAATGAGGCTCAGACAATGGAAACCATTGAAACATTAGTTTGTAGAAGAGGGTGCAGTCTCTTCTTGGACCTTGGGGTGCAGGGCGAGAGCTAAGGGTAAAGAAAGACCTGTACAAGTAATGAATGGGGAGATTATGAGATTCTTGCATCGCCATGGCAGTCGGTACAGCTCTATTCCAAGGTAGAACGCACATTTGTGAACAGGGTCTCAAATCTTCATACAAAAAGTGTAACAAGCATTTAGCAAAGGTTGAGTAAAATCGCACCACAGGATATTAGGGGCCAGATGTATCATTCTTCACAATAGCGATTACCTAATTGCGTTTTTTAGTGAATCGCAATTAAGTAGTCGCTATTGGAATGTATGAAACTCCAGGACAGGGCAACAGGAATGTATTTTTTGTGTACATATTTCTTTTTTCTCCAGGTTCTACTCCCTAACTCTGTTTAAAACAGCAGTTTTTTGACCAATTATTTATGTCTTGGTCCCCAAACCTTACAGAAGCCTTAAAAGCTTACCAAAAAAACTTTCTTTAGCACTACCACTCAATTGTACTGTTCAGGTGCAGTGAACACTGAGAACCTAAATAATTGAATGTCTATGGAACTCAATTCATTGAATATCAGTAATTTTACAACCTATTTGAACCATATTACCAAGACAAAAAGGTCTACCGGAACCTGTCTCTCCCTTTAAGTACTTGTACCGAATAAAGGCGTTGTCATGTAATCCAGAAACCTAAAGAAGCCCCCCAAACACAACAGTCAACAAAACTTCCCATACCATCAAAGCCACAACACAGTTGCAAAACCATACAGTTGGCAAAGTATTGCTCCTCAAGAGTGCATTAGTCAAATCTGAACAATCCTTTACGAAAACAACAGAACAAATTACAATACTTCAGTCACACAGGAAATATAGCACCAAATCCATATGATTGGCAAAAGAAAGCTATGCAGAACAACCTCCTTCATTAGCACACCTACTATGCTCACTGATGATCATGGCACACAATATACTATAAGTTTCACTTTACTTCCACAGCACAGATCTGCACCCATTTGCAAGCTCGCTTCACAAAATACAACACATACCTCAGACAATCCAGTGCTTGCAGTTAGAACAGCACACCGGGCAGCCATCCCACACAACATAGCAGAGAAGTCATTAGAACAGCACACCGGGCAGCCCTCCCACACAACATAGCAGAGAAGTCATTAGAACAGCACACCGGGCAGCCCTCCCACACAACGTAGCAGAGAAGACATTTGGATGAGGCACCTTGTAACACATCCCAGCACAACTCACTGGGCAACAACTGTTCACATTTGTTAAAAAATAGAACTAACAATATCCTACTTTCTAATCACTTACACTCATACAGTAGAGCCGAACAGTAAATCAAATGGAACTACCATCAAACACTACACAGATTATTCAAAGTGCAGACACTAAGATATTCGATTAACTCGATTTTGATCAACTTGAAAGCTGAAAAAACTATGAAAAAGTAACCTCTGGCTGACTCAGAATGTTACAAGACCACATTAGTGTCAGACATTTGTAATAAAAATGCTAACAATAACATCAAAGTCATTGGGGACAATTCACAAAAGAGCAGTAAATCTATACTGAGATTTGATATCTACGCCTCAGTGTAGCTTGACTACTTTTTAGAATGAAAAAGAATCCAGAAATCTGCATGGAAAGCTGCTCTAGGTTTCCGTTTCCATGTGGAGTCCTGGAAAGTTATGTGCGTATTCAATTGGGATCCCATTCCATCTGGTCAGATATCCTTGCAGGGGACAATTCCACACATGGGGGGATTGGATGTCCCCTGCACAAATACACGTGTTTTTTTTTATCACAGGGAAATATTTGTATCTGTGGAGGAACCTCTTCCCGCATACCCCCTTCAAATCTGAGGGTGCCTCATTCCCCTTCCCACCCTGGAAAGAGTAAAAATATGACCTTTTCTAGGGTAGAAGGGGAAATGATAGAAGTTTGTAAATGCCCATAGGCATGAGTCTGGGACTTCACAACCTTCCAAGACTGACCATACCTCGGAATGCCCAGGAATGGACAAATTCCCACCCCTTGAATGGGTGCGAGACTTTCACATTCGTAATTTGACTTACCCGTGGCAGGAACCCCTTTATGAACTCAAGGTAAGCAAAGTAAATTCAATAATATATGTAACTTTACAAAAACATTCACCTTTGTGAATAGGCCCCATTGTTCCTACTCAAAAAGTGAAATGTAGAATTGATCTCTAGCATTGGACATTTGTGAGTGCGCTTTTAAAAGGCATTGCCGCATCATAAGGGATTAATAGAAATAGTACCCAGACTGCATTTTTGAGGGCCACAGAGGGGATTTACCCTTTGCATGAGGAGTGCGAGTCAAGACTGATTTCGAACAAAACGACATTGGCATTCTAGCACAAAGATTTAATCTACCTCATTTCAAAAGAGTCACGGAAATTGATTAGTCAGCGTTCTATTTTTTATTATTAAATGTCCTAATCAAATGTAACTTGAGATCCCACTTACTGAATCAATGGCTACATTTAGAAGACTGTTCTGATTTCCAGCTGCATTGACAGGCCACTCGTGTCTTGTTTATATGAAGTCTGTAGTAGACAGGCAGAGAGGGGGGCGCTAGGATTTAGTAGTCCTGTGCAGTTAGTTTAAAATAAAATCTTGGGGAAGGAGGGCTTGGCCTTGCAAAATTATATCCCAGCTATTATTTTTCAAATGTTTTTTTTCACTGACCCGGGGTGGTCTCTGTTACTTACTATAATAAATGGGTTTTGAAATCTATACGGTAAATGTTTGTCTTTAGTGGGAGCACGCAAGGGAAATGGCTGTGGTATTGAGAATTGTCGTTATGGAGGGCTGGGGTCAGAGGTTAATGTAACAGGAGTTGGTCTAGCCAGCAAGGTCGTGGAAAGGTTGGGCCTCTAAGCAAAGACCCCCTTGATGACTTTACTTTTCTTGCCAAGAAAAACACAGTGCGCCGCTGCATTAAAGAGGAGAGGCGCAAAGGTCATTGTAGCCAGGGAAATGTCCTTTAACATACCTCTGACAAATATGGTTTAAGGCTGTATTTTTGGGTATATCTTAGTTTCATAGTCGGTCATTTCAATTTCGTCTTTTTCTCTAATAGAAAGATGCTTCCATGAAGGGTCATCCTGACATGCTAGAAGAATCACTGTATTGTAAGCCTAAGACTGTTTATGTATTTGAAATGGTCCATTTCACAGTACTTACAAATGTAATCCAAATTCGCCTTCTAGCGTCATCAGTCCCGTTAATAATTAATTTTCTTATGATCCATACTTCACTTTACCGGCATTCTATTTTTGATGACTGTTCCAACTAAGACATCAAATTCAACTTTTGAAACAAATGCATGCTGTAGAAGACACAGTTGTATTATTTTAAACCCAGTGCCTTTCATGCCGCATTGGGTACTTCATCAGGAGAAAACCCCTATCCATTTAATTTAATATTACCCTCCCAACAATTCAAATCTCCCCCACATCAACCATGTGGCCCAAAGTCTGTTTTGAATGTTTATTGAAGTTCATTCAGGTAAAATAGGCTAATTCCAACCTTCCTTTAAGCCCCTTTGGCTGTAGCAAATCCAGATGGGCAATGTACTACATGTCACATTGCAGGAACTTATTTACTCTATTAACTTCTTGCTGTCTCCTTGATAGCCCAGAGTTGCCTCACATTGTGATTTACATCTTGAAATTGGCATGCCACATGTGTTTTCTTTACTGGACACTCATAGTTTACTTTTACATTCATTTTCTTTTTGAGTGAGCTTAAAACCTGCTCACATCATACTTTTAGTTGCTTTTTTTTCACTCTTATTTGCAATGTTTCGATTGGTTAGCTCCTGTAGGCTTCCCTTCCTTTCTTGTGTTAGCTCCTCCCTGGAGCATGGACCAAGCACATGTGTTCTTCCTTGTCTTTTTGCAACACGCTATTTTTGTTCCAGAAGCTTTTCAATATAATTCCTGGAGGTGCAATGTGCCGCCCTACATCTTTTAGTATACAGACAGAGAGCATCATATTTATGTTGCTTTCATCCTATGTGCCATCTCTATTTATGCTTTTTCTACTTACACCCAAAACTGTACTACTGTATGTCGTTCAACACTACTCCACTCTACACTACTCTAATTCACTCCACTCTGCATCCCTGCTCTCTACGCCACACAACTCTATGCCACACCCTCACCACTATACCCCACAACACTCTATGCCACTGTACTTCATGCCACTCTATGCCACTTTACTCCACACCACTCTACTCCACTCCAATCTACTGTACCCCACTCCACTCTACACCACTCTATGCCACTCCACTCTACTTTGCTCTAATGTATGGTACTCCACTCTATTCTATGGTGCTCCACTCTACAACACTCCACTACACACAATGCCACTCTACAGCACTCTACACCCCTCTACTCTAGGCCACTCCACTCTAATCTCCAGTATTCTACTCTATGCCACTCCACTATACTCATAGCCACTCCACGCCACTTCAGTCTACATTCTCCACTCCATCACGCTCCATTCCACTCCACTCTACTCCACGGCACTCTACTCTACTCCACTTTTCTCTATGCCACTCCACTCTACAGCAATCCACTCTGCTCCATGCCACTCCACTGTATACCACTCTACTCTATGTTACTCTATGTTACTCTATGCCACTCTACTCTTAGTCTCTGTACTCTATGCCACTCTACTGTATGGCACTCTATGCCACTCTACACCACTCTACTCCACTCCATGCCACTCTATTGTATGCCACTCTACTCTTCACCACTCTACTCCACTCTCCTCTAGGTGACTCCACTCTACACCACTCCACTCTATGCCACTCTACTCTAACCACTCTACTCTATGCCACTCTAAGCAACTCCCCTCTACACCACTCTTCACCCCACCACTCTACTCTATGCCACTTTACTCTATGTCACTCTACTCTACATCACTCTACTCAACACCACTCCATTCCACTCTCTGCCACCGTACTCTATGTCAGTCTGCTATATGTCACTCCACTCCACACCACTCTACTTCACACAATGCCACTATATGGCACTGTATGCCACTCCACTTTATGCCATGCTACTCTATGCCATTCTACTCTGAGCCATTCTTCTCTATATCACTCTGTGCCATTCTACTCTATGCCACTCCAATCCACTCTATGACAATATACACTACTCCACCCTACACCACTCCATAACTCCCTATGTCACTCTAATCTATGCCACTCTATGACAATCAGCTCAACTCTATGCCACTCTATGCCACTTCACTCTACTCTATGCTACTCTACTGTACACCAATCCACTCTACTCTACACAACTCATCTCTAAGTCACTCCACTGTGTGCCACCTCACTCTACTGTATGCCATGCCACTCTATGCCACTCTATGCCACTCAACTCTCTGTCACTCTAATCTTCGCCACGCTACTCCATGCCAGTTTATTCCACTCCATTCCATGATACTCTCCACCACAACATGCCACTCCACCCCACACATGCCACACTACAACTCTTTCTGCTACTTTACCCTATGCCACTCTACTCCACCCCACTCTACACTAATTCACACCAAATGTAGGTGTGTTTGTTTCTAACTTATTTTGATCTCGGCTGGACAAAATTGCAGCCCCTTAATCAACTTGTGAGACTGTGTGCAAGGAAAGCTGTGGAGCACAGGAAATACCTAACAGTGAGTGGTTAGAACTTAAATGGAGTCCCTATAGGCTGCCTAAACTTTGAGAAGGAGAAGCTACAGCCCACACATCTAAAGGAAGTTAAAATAAATCTACAGTAAATGGTTGTTTTGCAATTTAATGCATGTTTGCTGTCTTGTGGCCTCATAGCTCTCTTGTGGTGTCAGCAGTATTTAAATATCCCATGTAGAAGTAAAAACCCTACTGAAACTACTAAGAATACAGATTCAGGCTGTTTTTGGTGCTCTTGTGCCCCTCTTTCCAATCTTGCTGTACTGAAGTCCTGATGCTCCCGTGGGAACAAAACACCATACCCCAAAATTAAAACACCCCAAAATGTCCCTGAGTCAGATCTCCCAAAATAAATTGGATTGGAGATGGTGTTAAACCACAGTTTCATGAGGCAATGTGTCCTGGCATTAAGGTACCTCCCACGCATCAGAATCAATAAAATACAATATCATTGAATAATTCCAACTGAAGAATAATTTGGGCCCACTCAATAACTGAGTTTCATACCAATGGAAAGTTGAAAGGTTTCATTACAATTCAAAATAAGTTGTTCAGAGTCAATACCAGAAGGCTTTCAAATGCAGAGTTAAAAGAGTATGTAAAAATCAGGAAATATTCTAGGTCCCAATGGCAGCCATGTCAGAAAAGTAATGGGCAGCATCTCCCAAAATCAAAGAGTTTTTATAAACACTCTTTGCATATAAAATGCAAATGTTTGCAGAATCATAGTCATGTGAAGAAATGTATAATTTCTTGAGCATATGGCAAAATAAATGCCATTACCTTAACACTTACGGTCTATCCCATTTGGTAACTAATAATTCAGCACCCTCCATGCTAATGTCACTCGAAGATGTTTGAACAAACAAGTTAGATTTATAGTGTCACACTATTTGAATTAATATATTTCATTGAAGCAGTGGAAGATGTAGTTACAAGTTGCCAGTTCTAACCATGTTAGAGAAATTCACCATGAGCAGAGCAATAACAACAATGAAAAATGTTGTAGTACTTTGCAACTTGACTGTGTTCAGTGGAGCTTGTGGGAAGAAAGTGTGTGCAGGGGAAAGCACTAAATGAGTGACTAAGCCAGCTTCTATCTTAGTTAAAAAGGTGATTGCATAGAAATGTGGCCTAAATAAAATACATCAGAAAGTACAGTTCTAGACATTACGAGAAATGTGTTTCAAATGTAAATCTACTAAATCAATTTATATGGATGTGAAATTGTGTATGTTAATGCATACTATACATTGTTAATGATGCACAGTAATATAAATCCGTTAAAATATTTGGAAATCCACCCCCTAAATGATTATTCTACACTCACAAAAAAATTTATGAAAAATTATAGACCAGGAAACTATAAGACAGTCTGCATCACTTTCTGCTTTTTTCTGGTATTATCCTCCATCATTTTCATGGTTGTAAACATGATCTTTAACATTCTCCATCTTAAATTCTTCCTCATGTGTCCTTTTTCTCTTTGATGATCTTTTTTTCCCTTACCCCCACAATTTTTAAACAGACACCCAGAACACTTTAATACATGTAAGAGGACATCTGCACAAGTCATTATAATAATTACAGGGTTTAAGATTCGTTTTAAAGTCCCCCTTCCTGGACTATCAATCCTTTCACCAACCTTGCTAAAATCCTTCCCTATTTCATTAACTCGGCAACCTACAATCTCCCACAAGCCATGCTCTTCTAAAGGTTGAAGTTCACAAGACGTTAGTTTCATTATTTACATAAGCGTTAATATCCCCACTATTATCAGGTATGAAAGTGCAGTATCTTTCAACCTTCAGTACCTTGAAAACACCGCCTACCCTTGCAAGAAGGATATCTAGCACTAAACGGTTTTCCATCATGTAAGAAATTGGGTTACTGGTCGAGGGGGTGAAACGGACTCAAGCAGGAACAACATCCTTGTCTGGGAGAAGTCACAAGCATTCCCTAAATTAACTTGTACTCAGCCCTCAAGTATCTTGGCATGGAGTAGTCAAGCTTCACTCAGAGGCAATGTGTAGAGTATTTGTGCAACACTTCAAATAGTAACATAGTGAAAACACACCACAAAAGGATTCCACACCAATTAGAAATATAGAGTGTTTTTTTGTAAATAAAACAAGAACAAACCTACAAAAATCCAATCAGCAGAACTGGGGATGTACAAGTTTACTTTGGGGTTCCGTGGTTCAGCAGATCCAGGTGCAATCCTTTCCATCCAAGCAAGAGAGCAGCAGGTCAGCAGAGCAGGGTAGAATTCCTTCAGAGCAGCAGTTCAGCAGAGTGGCAGTCCTTTCAGCAGCACAGCAGTCCTTCTTCCTGGCAGAGTTTCCCCAGGACCGGAAGTGGTGGAGGGGAGGGTCCCAAAGAGACACCCTGTGGCCCAATTTTTTTTTATCAGTGCCATGGATGCTCGGAGGATGCACAGGTCTGCTGTGCTGATAAAAAAAAATAGGCCTCCATTTTAAAAATAAGCCTATATAAGGATATTGCAGTTGCTTTTTTGTTAGGGAAGGTGGAGTGCAGCGGAGAATTTGTAAAGGCCCCAAAGACTCCACCGCCTGAGCCGAATAAATAATTATGGGGAAGGAGCATACACTCTCATCCCTGAGCCTTTTTGGCCCCATTCCCCAGGCGCTAAAGTATTTTTTACAATGGGGAGGGGGAATTCAGGTCCCTCCTACCCATGTCATGAAAAGTTGATGTGTACCCCATCCTCGAGGCCAGTTTTTGAATTTAGGGTAGGGCGCATGTGAGCCCCTTCTAAAAGCCTCACATGGCCCATAAGGGCCTCATCCCCCCGGGCCTTTTTTGTGGGTGTTGCCCACCCCCTCTGAGCAATAGACCGGCTCCGGGGACCTCATGTCCTGGAGTCCAGTCCAAGCAATGTCCCAAGACCCGATCCCCTGGGACATTGCTGTTTCCTGCCTTTGGAGAAGTGAGGCATTACCCAGCCTGCAATTTCAGAGGCATAAAGGCCCCAGGCAGGGAATACAATTTTGTTCTCACTCTGAAAAGAGCACAGAAAGAGCTACTCCTGCTTGGATGGAAGCAAAGAAATGGAGATGACTCCCACCGGCACCCAGGATGGGTGCTGACTGTGGAGCCTGCAGAAGCCACCACGGCCTTTGGGCCTGCCCACAGTCCCCAACAATGGGGGTTTTCTGAGTTCACTGGGTAGGAACTGGGGCACCCACAGTAAAGTAATAGCTGACTCTTGCCAGCACCCATAATGGGTACCGACTGTGAAGCCGACTAGAGCTGCAGCGCCTAAGACTTCCCCCAACTACTCATAATGAACAAAACCACTGAATTCACCAGTTATAATTATCTCAAGTACCTATAACTCATGACCTAAAGCAGCTATGTCTCACACTCTCACCTTATACTGTTAAATGCCTCAGATATTACATCACTCATGACGTGTTTTATGACACAACTGATAACAGCAATGGAATATTTGGAATGCATCATTAATAGTTACTTTAGGGCATGACTTATAGTTATTTGTGATTACTATTACTAGTGAACTTCAGTGGTTTTGTTCATTTAAAACTGTATTTTTAAACTGACATTTTCTAACTAATACCATCCCTTTGACCCTTGTGTTTTTTTATTGGATTTCTAAAGTGTTTTTTAATGTAAATTAAGGTATTATTAGAATTGAATTCCTATATTAATAAGTTTAACATCACTTTAACATTTGCTTTTCAGTGAATGTGTGTGTTTGATGTGTGTGTGTGTTTGATGTGTGTGTGTGTTTGATGTGTGTGTGTGTAGATGTGTGGGTGTGTTTGTGTGTGTGTATATTAATTTAGGGTATGTAGTTGTTAGACTAAAGATACAACTATGCTACATATGCTTAAGTAGCAACATCTGGTTGCTGAGGAAAAAGGACAAGGCAGCAGGCTGCAATGCGCAATTGCGCACCCCAGCACAGGTTTGATTAGAAGTAAATATATCTGTGTAGGCTTCTTTACAATAAATCAGGGACTTCTGTGCTTCAAGCTGACATGAGTATGGGCATCTACCAGTGCAACAGAATTTTTCTCATACAATGGACCAATGAGGCTTCCCTTGTAAAATTTGTGGTGTGAGGAAGATTCATAAGTGTCTGTGCTGTTAACTTACTGGCCCAAACAGACCCTGAAGATGAAGAACATCTGCCAGACCTGCTAGCTTGCAGGTTATTGAGTATATCAGGAGTACAGATAAAACTATCACTTCCATTAGTGTTGGTACTATTTTATAAGGGTAGAAAATAACCTTTCGCGAACTTGCATATACTTGTTTTTGTAGACCATACAAGGAATCCTGAGGCAATGGCTCTTATGACTAGGTGGAACCGATGTAATGATCACTTAAAAGAAAGACAAGGTGGGATGATCTGCTAGTACTTCATCTCTTACCAGGCCCAAATTAAGGGATTTCTTAGCTAATTTAATAAACTAAAACACTGGCGGGGAGGGAGAGACCGCTGTTGAAGGAGTGTGACATTATCATCCCATTATTATTTCTACAGAGAGAATTCCCCGCCCCTTCAAACCCCTTTTGACTTACTGGTTTTAGCCTATTTTGCCTTACTGATGGAGTAGCAGGAAGGAAAAAACTAAATGATGATGACACTTGTGATGCAGTCAACTATAGGCAAGGCCTCAGGAAGGGAAAAGTCCAATTCATGTAACAATCTCCCTGCAAGTAACTGACCAAGAAATGCTGTATTCAGAAGATCACATCTAACAAGTCCCACCATGGCCAGGAGTTGCTGATCATGGACTCAACCAAGCTGCGAGTAATGGAAGGCAAATGGAGGAACTGAAAGACAGTCTGGAAACAAACTAGTACAAGCAATTACTTAAATGACAAAGAGGGTCCCAATCAATCTCATTTTTAGCCTCTTTATGAGTTACTCCAAATTAATCCTGTTAAATGTTCCCATCCAGTTACTGATAGGAAAGGTATGAGTAACTTCTGGAAGGGGACCTAAGGCAGCGGGCACTATAAGCTGAATCAAAGGGTTCAGCTAAGAAAAGAGAAATTACTTTTGGAATGTGCAGTTCTGTGTCTCGCTCACCAAATTATTCCTTATTCTCTCCTTTGATATGTCTTTTCAATCTGAGATTTCAACTGCGTTCAGCAGACCCTTGGGTGAAATCCACCTAGACTATGGATTTACAGCAGACCTTGTAACACTGATGGTGCTGAAGCAGCATCACAGTCAAGGTCTGACAAAAAGAACATACTATCCCCATCCACACCTCAGTGTGGCAATCAAACTATTTAATGTATCTCAGGTGATGGACATGGCCAAGGAGGAGCCTCCCATGGCTTCACCACTAGTAAAGCTAATGTCCTGAGTTAACTCTGTCGTACTAGGCGGCATATGAACCAACCAGTGTAGATTGACTGGTCTACCTCCTCGTCTTGGTGAGTTAGCTATATGAACGACCACAATAAAAAAGCTAGTGAATTTTTATTGAAGCATCAGTATGCCACATGTTGTGGTAACATTATGTGAGGGAGCCCGAAAATATGGGCACCGAGATAACCAATTCTAGTTCCACATTCCAAGTGCCTACAATTGATGGCAGACATTCACCCAGCAATTTTGCCATTGGTAGATTCTCCCCGGGGTTTATTTTTCCCAGGGAGATGTTTCTTGTGGGGTATGGAAACTGTCTGTTGCCCTTGAGAAACCTTAAATATAGCAGATTGCCGACTTCTCTGTTTGCAGGGCAGTAATTAGGTAAGATCGGTGGATAGAAATGCTCTAAATAAACTGTATGCCAGGAAAATAAATAAGACAGAGAAGGATTGTGGGGTTGTCCATTCAGCTAGTTTTCTAACTTTGTTAAAACTGTCTAAAATCAGTGCTTTGATTACTTCAATCATAGTGATTAGAGAGTAGGTAGGGGGTCACAGTAAATTAGATGTATTCTGTAGCTGTGAGGATATAGCAACTTAGAACAAGTCTAGTGCTATGCCTAGGCTTCAAAGAGCTAAGTATCAGGAGATGCCGAATCCTTTAGGACAAACAGAAATAGTTGAATCCTTTCGGACAAACAGAAATAGTTCACTAAGGGCCAGATGTAAGAAGGCATTTTCTGATTGCAAACGCTGTGATTCAGCAAATCATAGGGTTTGCAACAAGAGAATGTGTTTTTCCAATGTACTAAAGTCATTTAGCAAGTTGGTGATGTTACTGTACTGTTGTCCCATTAGGAGACAACACCATGGGATGACCCCAGGCAGGCCAGGCGAAGTCTTTCCCCCTTAGTCACACATCATTTGGTACATCTGGCGTTCACAGAAGATAGGTTAAAAATATCAATCCAGGGAACCAGCAGGGTCCTTGGCCCGTAATAAAAGATCTGCATCACACACACTTTGTGTCTGTCTATTCTCTGGCCTACTGTACACTAGTGATGAGGAAACCATGCACCCTGCCCTGCATGGCTCCGATCACCTCAACTGTGAGTCCCTGCAGCATCCTGCAATCCATGCACAGCTGCTTGCTTCAGGCTGTCACGCCTGACTGCAGCCTTTCCTGTCTGACACAAGGCTGTCTGTCTTGTATGTATGACATGAGGTGGCCCCCAGCCTACCACCAGTGACTCTGCTTAGGCCCTTGAAGTCTGCCCTTCATTAGTGCATGGGTTGCCACCTGCATCTTGCTGCCAGCAGTGCCCACAAGTCCCGACGCAGCCAAACTTGTCAGCAGCATAGCTGCACTGTCCCAATTAGCTTTGGCGGCCTACCACGTCTGCTCCTGTCTACTCCTAAACACGCATGACCTCCCACGTTCTCTTCAGGCTGCCACACGCCGCTCTCACCGGCAATGCCTACCTGCCTCTTGCTGCCTCCTGGTGTTCGGAAGCCTTTGCCATCTTGCCACTCAGTTACAGCCTCAACTCATCCCCAGAGAGGCCTTCTTCTGCTAGCCCTGATGCCCAGTTGATGCCCTGCCCCTGCCAGAAAACCAGCTTTTATCCTGGGGCTCTGGCCTACCGAGTGTTCATCGGAACAGGAGTTGCCCACCTGGCCTAACAACTGTCTACGTGCTCAGCCCACAGCCAACAAGGTAGGCCTTTCCCAAACCTACATTGGATCCCCAGGCCTGCTACTGTCGCTACACCCCGCTAAGACTATACTGATGGACTATTGGCATCACCCTTGAACTCTGCAGATGTCTCATAAAGCCTGCCATCCCTACTCTTGAACCCTTCATAGTCAAAGGGGCCCACCCTCTCAAACTGCCGACAGGATTGCATGGGTCAAGCGCCTAGAGACCTACTTCGAAGCATTGACACCAGATAATGAGAAGAAACACCCTTTACTTTTACATCTGGTAGGAGTCAACATCCACAACATTTCTAAGATAATCATCGAGGTGGGTCCTCCACATAGATATACTAGGCTATAAAATGCCATCACTGCACTCTTTAAGCTGTACACCAACCCAGATTATGAACCCTTTTTGCTGTCACATGTGCGTCAGAAGCCCAATGAATCAGTTGAGGTCTTTTATAGCCACCTGAAGGAACTTCCCAGTACCTCCATGCTCCTGAACGAAGAAGATAAAATACGGGTGCAGTTCATACAGGGGTGCGCATCCTACAAACTCCATAAACGCATCCTTCAGGAACTAAACATGGCCATGAGGGACATTCTTTCCCTCAGGTGATCCAAAGGCCTGTCCAAAGTGTGAAGTGCATGCATTGACCTGGCACAACCTTCCTCTGTCACTGCCATTCGCAGAGAGGCCACCAAATCCAAGACTGAACGCCCACACCGAAAACAGGAAAGAAGCCATGCAGGTGGCACGTGCCACCCTTCCCCATGCAGGTGACTGCCCACCAAAAGACTTCCAGCACGCACAGCAAATTTAACCATTTCTCTAATGTGTGTCAATCCAAACCAAGACCATTGTTGGCGAACTCCAAAAAGTCAGTCAAAGATGTTATCGCCCTCCCAACAATGTCAATGGACAGTGACATGGATGATGATGACCAAGAGGTAGTCCATGTAGTCAGAACAATCAACCCACATGGCAACACTCACTGCAGGCTCCCCACATGACAAGTGACAGTGCAAAGACAAATCTGTCTCATCCCTAATAGACACTAGAGCCTCCATTAACCTCATACCCACTGAGGTCTATCACAACCTGGGAAGCCCACCGACCCTCGGAGAGACCTGAGTCCAAGTCTACACCTTCGACAACCATCTGCCCTTACAGCTGGTAGGTTGTTTACAGCAGACATTACCCTGACTCCTCAAGCCTAACTTCCAAAGTATACATCTTTCAAGAAGGGTCTGGTTTCCTCCTCAGCTGCCAAACCACCCAAAACCTCAACCTGGTACAATTTGCGTTTAGCATTCATGCCTCTGATCTCAATGAGCTAGTACACAAATTTGCACCTCTCTTTGAAGGCATAGTGTGTCTATAAGGCCTACCTATTCGCCTACACATTGATGATTATGTCACCTCTCTGGCACTCTGACACCAACGAATCTCCTTCCACCTAAGCCCCAAAGTTGAATGCTAACTGCAACTCCTTGAACAGTCTAGCATCACTGAGAAGGCAACTGGCCCTACCCCCTCGGGTTCCCCATTGTGCTCGCAAATAAGTAAAAACAACCAGATAGTGTGCGCATCTGTGTGAACATCAGGCTACCAAACATGGCCCTTAAGCGAGAGCAGCATTCAACGCCAACAGCAGATGACATCATAGGCGAACTTTCAGGCTCAAAGTGTTTCTCGAAGATGTGTCTCCCCTATTGTGGTCGCAAAGAAGCCAAAACAACCAGATGATGTGTGCATCTGTGTAAATATCAGGCTACCAATCCTGGCCCTAAAGCGAGATCTGCATTTAACTCCAACAATAGTTGACATCAAAGACGAACTTTCTGGCTCTAAGTGGTTCTCGAAGACAGACCTCTGATCTGGCTATCACCACCCCCCGGCTTCTGGAGGAACGCTCAGCTGAACATTGGCATCTCCAGTGCCACTCCCTTTCCAAGTCTCCCTATCTGGAAATTGGCAACCATTCCAGTGCCCAACACCGCTGAAACCAAGTCAACGTTGCAATCATTCCACTGCATTTGCCATGGGCTGTCACAGAAGAACGCTGTCTCATGCGGGCCCATGCCTACTCCTCCCTGACAGCCTAAGACAAAGAGCAGTCCTCCAAGCACAGAGTGCCCACTAAGTCGAGGTAAATTCTAAGAACCGGCTCAGGAACAAACTGTGGTTCCCAGGTCTCGTTGAAGTAAGTGGAGGGAGTCATCCAGATCTGCTTTGCTTGTATAGTTAGTGAGCAGCCAGATCTGACAGTGCCAGTCATCACTCCATGGGCTCCTGGTAATGGGCCAGTGCTGATTTCCCAAGTCTTCCTGATGGCTCCCATAAGCAGATCTTTGTCAACAATGTCTCCCAATACCCAGAAGTGGAGATTACCCCGACCAACTCAGCTTCAGAAGTCATCCTGAAAGCGGAAAAAATGATGGCAACCCATGGCCTATTTGGGGAAATACACACAGACAATAGAACCCCTTTAACAGCCATGAATGGGCCGAATACCTTAGTTTTCAGAACATAATACATCGCTGCATCTGACGTATACATCAGATAGGATACAAACATCAAGCCAGGGAACCAGGAGGGGTTTCAGCCAATGGAGAGGTTAAGCATTTCGTGATAGCTCTAACAAAGGTAATCTACATCGCAGAAGCACCCAGTGTAGAAAGGAAGTTTCAGCTACCTTTTGAAGCCAACCTATGGACAGCCGTCGCCGTGAAAGACACTATGGTGACCACAGAATGAGGGGCAGAGACTGTCACCAGGAATGTGTCCTAATTCAAAAGAGGGCCCATCCTGCAATCTGTCTACCCGACAACAGAAGATCTGGTAGATGATAACGTTTGTAACCGTCCTCAAGGTGGCAAAACCTCACAAGGTCACACCGCGCCAGACACCCCAGAACCTGCAGCAGAGTATCTCCTCAACTTTAGAGTCTTGCCACTCCACTCTACACCTGTGTCTGAAGAATCAAGTGCAACAACTAAAGAATCATCAGGTATGAACAGATTCACAGCGGAACCCTCAGTGAGAAGCGAACCAGGGCGGTAACACCTCAGATTTAACTCCAGCCCATCCAAGCGTTATGCTAACTTCCTGATTGACTAAACGAGGGCTACCCAAGGAAGGTGCTAGCTACGCAGCCCTCTCAAGACTTGACTCACACAGTTAGCATGGTATTTTCACCAAAGCTGGCTGCTCTTAGGTTGGCTGTCATTGTTCTTGTTATGTTTTGCTTTTTCAACTGTAGGGTAAAGGAGGAATGTAGTATTGTCCCGTAAGGGGAGGATAGCATGGGAGGGGGCAAATTGTTTCCCCTTTAGTCACACACCATTTGGTACATCTGATGTATGCGTCAGATAGGATACAAATATCAAGGCGGGAAACCGGAAGGGGACTTTAGCCAGAAATAAAAGTTCTGCATCACAAAAGTTTTGTGTCTGCCTGCTCTCTGGCCTACCCTCCAGTTCCACCTTTTTGCTAATCCTGCCTCAGTACAGCTTGCCCTAAATAAAATACGTTCTTAAAAGCTTTTCGAGGAATCACTGATCTTGGAAATATTGCACTACTGTGACCCGAATTTCTAAAGCATTGAGTCGCTCTACAGTACAAATACACTCCTCCTTCGCCATTAAGGAAGGGGCTCCATTGAAGCCGCCTTCCATACCGCCTGCCCTCGCGCACTCATATTTCAATGCATCGATTAATGCGTAAACAGCGCTTTTCAGAAACGTTTCTACCTGTGCATAATCAAGCCATTGCGGCGCCAGTAATTGCAAATGTCACGGATTTCAATGGTCTCTTTGGGACTTTTACTCTGTTTGCTTTTTACAAACGAGGTGATTTTATTTTTGCATTAAGGAAGCATTAGCGTCATTAAACGGTCGCCCGCTTTACGATAACGGCAAATGTCACATTGATCTCCGGCAAGATAAGAAGGGGTGCTCATCCTTGGGAACAATGTCCAAGAACGGAGAGGGGTGCTCCCTCCCCTCCCCCCGCACTCTTTCCATTAAAGAAACAAACGATACCATCTGCTCTTGTCCTTCACTCTGCTGTGTTAAGATATTTTTTATGGAATGGTTATGTTTATTATTTTGAATATGGGCCATGGGTTTACAAGAAAAAAATAAGTTTATTAGACTGTAATAAAACTTCTAGGCACATGGTTTATTTTACTCCCAGTATTCAACGACGCAATTAAATGAAAGTGTCCGCTGTCGGCTGAACAGCTCCCCCTTCCTCAGCAGGTTTATGGGTAGGCTCCAAGCTAGGGCCAACAAGGGGTGGCGGAACAGCTATGTAACTGACATACTTTAGAGGGGGAATATTGAGGGGGCGGGTAAGAGGGAGGAGAAACGAATATCCGAGATCACTCAGTCGCAGGTAAGTACCGGGCCCAGCCTCCACTCCTACGGTCATGTAGAGGCCAGGTGACGGCTTCTAATGTTTACCCCAAGATTGTAATTTCCCTCTAATTCTGATTTTTTAGAAACTTCAAAGGAACCAGCTACAACGGATGGATGGATGTGCGTAAACACCGAACTGTGCAGAAGGTCTTTTGGTCAAATCTGCCATATTGTCCTTGTTAGGGCAGTTTGGTGATATTTTTCACCCCTTTCTTCCTGCGTAAAAAAGCAAACACACTGTGTCACGTGATAGTGATTGAATGTGTGGATCTCGAGGAATTTGTACAGTTGGAACCTGTTTTGGGAAAATTAACCCTCCTCAAGGCCAGAGGGCAAGGTTATTACGTTTCACAATAGTTTGCAGAGTGGATGGGAGAGGGTCGCTGAGCTCAGTATAGGGAAGCTGGGCTTTTAAAGCGAATGACATGTCTTCATTATGCAAGTGGGATTGCTGAACTTTTCAAGACAACGAATATTATCAAATGATAGTAATTAGGTTTACCTTCTAGGAATACGTATTCAGTGCAAGTATAGAGAAAATGCATGAGCAATGTTTTTACAGGAATTAAAAGCAGGTCATATTTGCAGTGTATTATGTCAGTATATTGAGGACTACAATGCTCAATTATAAAAATCACACCTTTTGCAATTTCGCCCACCACTATATAGTCAAGTTAAGATCCTATAAATAGGCAGGGACACTGCAATTATGCGATTTTACGACAGCAGCGTTTTCTGCATAATCCTGATTTTTCCACATATGCCACATAATTCATTCATTATCTGCTGCATAATCTGCGGAACTAGATATATATATACATATATATATATATATATTTGTATCTCAAATGGACCAGAGATACTAAATACACAGTGAAACAGTGATACGCAGTGATACGTTTTGCCGTTCAGAGTGGAAGACCCTTCTCAAAGGCTGCCTGGTCATCGTTCTACTGTTTTTTCTGTATTTGTGTGTCATGAGGTGAAACCTTTCCCACTTAGTGCTAAAATCTTTAAAAAATCCAAAATAGTGAGGTAATACTATCACTAAACGTGCCGTATTACACTGCATAATTTGCATTTTCTAGCTTCGTAATTTAGTCAATTCTGCAATATGATTTGGTCTTCCCTGCCGCATAATTCCAGCGGCCCTTAGCTCCATATCTGTTTAACTTGCCATTAAAGAAGTAGTTGATATACTAGATGTGATAGTTTTTCCTGCAATATATCACATGAGATACACATCCAATGGTTGCTGTTGAACAGTCATTCTTGAAAAGTTCCCTGACTCTTGTATTAATTTAACTAAAAATTAAAATAAAAAACTGTAGGACTTGTGTTAAAAATGCACCTTTTCATCTGAATGGGACTCAACTGACTAGTCTCCAGAGAGGGCAAAACTTCCTTGTAAACACGCAATTGGAGCACAAGTAAAAGACTATGCACTGTCTGAGACTGATGCATCCCTCTTCTTGTCCGAATCCTAGATAATTCTCAGACTCCAGATACCACAAAGCCAAAATGATGACCCAAAATGAACATGCAGGCTATAAACCCATCAATATAA
Source organism: Pleurodeles waltl (assembly GCF_031143425.1). Taxonomy (NCBI): domain Eukaryota; kingdom Metazoa; phylum Chordata; class Amphibia; order Caudata; family Salamandridae; genus Pleurodeles; species Pleurodeles waltl. The sequence continues at coordinate 1,768,399,600 of NC_090440.1, forward strand.
TGGCAATTTATGGCACTAACTCTGTCAACTCCTCCTTGACCCCAAAAAGCAGGCAACGCAACTTGAGGGTTAACTCAAGATCAACATGTAGCCTGCTCAAGCGTCAATCTTCTCTTCCTGAAAGCCATGGAAGTTGCACAGTGTTTAGTTTCTAAAAGAACATACTTGTAAACATACAGATTAACTTTAGAGCTAGAAAGCATTTCCTTAAATCAAGAAGATAATGTCCAGTGCAACGCAACTCTGCGCTTTGACTGTTCTTGTTGATTTCACGTTAACAGCTGGTTGTTATTGCAGTCCGCACATTGTCCAGAAGATGCAGCATGTGAGCAATGTACACACATGATGTGATCACGCAAGTAAACACCCTTATGAAAGATCATCTTTATCAACAATAGTCTCCTCAGTCTACACCGCGTGGAAAAGTAAGAGTACAGCCCAACAAAGGCACAACCCACTCTCCATGTGATGTCCAAATCTGTATGCATTGTAGCCCAACCCGTCAGTTTTAGGCAGGTTTAAGCTTACTTGCTCCAACCAGGGTTGGACTAGGACATAAAAGAGACAAGGGCACGAAAATATAAGCGGCCCCCATCTGTGAATGAAATAGCTAAAAACGTGGCTCATGTTTGCGATTAGGGACAGTACGAGTTTTGAACTTGTAAAGCCATGATGTATAACTGATTTGCCAGAAGTCTGCATGGATTTGTGCTTGTTGCAGGTAATGTTTGTTTTAATACCGGCGACATTAACAGTAAACACAGTCCCATCAAACCATAAAAGAGGCCCACAAACAGTCAAAACACTGGCCCATACACAGTGGTGTAACAAAGGCTCCCGCAGCCCCAGTGGTGCGGGGGGCTCCAGCGGTCAGCCTCAGGATAGTGCCCTGACCTGAGAGCTACTGAGTGACTTCAGAGGGGGTGGGGGTGGAGGGGCAGGTGGTTTGCAAGCCCCCCCCTCAAGTTTAATTCCGCCACTGCCCACACACTGACCAGTCAGAGCAGCCCTTCAGTCACTGTCTCATTTCCCTGTAAGCAAGTCTGAACTTGGCTCCAATCCCATTTTCACAGTTACTACAGCGTGAAAAGCTTACCTTGTCTCTGCAAGAGATTGCGACATTCGTAATACGATGTAAATAGTGCTGGATTTTGAGCACTCAAGCGCAGATGTGTTGGGAAAGGCAGACACACAGGTGCTGAAGGTCAGCCAGAAGTACACGTATTGCTCTGGCTTTCCTGTTGACTTTGACAGCAGCCCTTCGCTTTGGACACTCTTACCAGGGCGCAACATAGGCCACCTAAACCCCTGCAGGTCAGGGTGGGGGGGCGAGCTTAAGGGGCCGCCTCAGCACACTGATCTGTCCTGAGAACTCCGGAGTGAGTCGGAAAGGGGGCTCCGCCATGTACTTTGCGGGGGAGGGGGTGTGGGTTGGGGTGAGGGGGGCATCACATTTTGTTACCCCACTGACTCTTTATTACTTATGCAATGCAATTTTTTAAAGAATGATTAATCACACAGTGAAATGATCGCTGCTGTGAAAAATAGAGATTATTGATTCCTCTGTTCGTGGCTCTTCATGTATGCCAGATAATACCTACCTGGTGATTCTGAGACAATACAAAGAGGTCTGTATCATGATGTCCTATTTTTTTAAAATCCATAACTGCACACATATATGAAACTTCCATTTAAAAGCCAAAGGCTATATTTGTTTGTTGTGCAAATGTATTCATTTTAATCGGTGTGTAGTACAGATCAATTATTTTCAAAGTAGTATTTTTTGTCATGTTCAGTTTCTAATATAATTGTTAATCAAACCAGTAGATTTGTATCTTTCTTGTTCATCAGTTGCTTGCTGTAGCTGAAGTCCAATTTCTCCAACCTGTATTGGTGCATAGCCTTCGTCCTGTTTCACATTATGTTGAATTAAGTTCTATTACAAGTCACAATATATATTGCACAATATGTCATTCATTATTTCAAGGTACAGCTACCTAGCACTGGTGAGATTATTCAGACTTGAAATGCCAACTCTTATGCGTGGCATTCCTCAAATTTTTCACCTTCACTACCTTATTTTTCCTGAACCTGTTTTTGTTGTCATTAGTACTCTGCACACTTTACTCCTGCTAGCCAATGGTGAAGCTCTTGTGCTCTCCCTTCCAAACATGGGAAAATTGGTATGCACCTAATTGGCACATTTAATTTACTTTTAAATCCCTAGTGAATGGCACTACATGTATCCAGGCTCTATAACAGTACTCGTGCCATCCACTAAAGAGGCTCTGAAAACATGTCTCAGGCCTACGACTGCAGTCTGTAGAGCTTTTTTAAAACTGCTATTTGAACCTAGCAAAATACACTTTTCGCCAGGCCCACCTCTTCCTTTTTAGTACTTATAAATCACCCCACATACAGGTAGTCTTAAAGGCTTATAGAGCAAGGTGCATAGTATTTATAAAGTAGAGTATTAAGTTTTAAATGTCTTGGCCATGAATACCCCCCACCCGCCAAAATCATTTTTCACCAAAGCAAGGCTAGCTCTCCCATAGACTAACTCTGGGTTGCCTTATTACACTTAATAAGTGATAACTTCAGTTTGGTAACTGCTAGAGCCATACTTCTTCTCCTACTCTGAATTATAATTTAAAATCTCCTTTAATGGTAAAGTTGGATTTTAAATTACTATTCTGAAAATGCCAGTTTTAGAAAGTTAGCATTTGTCTGCCTAAACCAAGTGTTCCTTTCTGCCAATGTTCCAGGTCACATGGTTGTTAATGACTCTGATGTGGTGGGATGTGTATTCCTTCCAGAAAGGGGATAAATGGCCTCTGTGTAAGGAATTATATTCCTCTCATGAGCAGAATGGCTTGGGAGGTTGTTCCTATCCCTTCCTAAGTCTTAAAGGGTAGCCTGAGGGCTGCACCCAACCCATTCCTAAATTCAGAAGATTCCTGCCTTGTTCTGTCACTGGCGAATGCAGCCCACACCTGGCCTTGCCTGTTTGTTGTTTTACTAAACTGACAGGAGTTAAACCCTAAGGAAGGGGAAGAACTGACCACAACCAGTGGTCAAGGCCAAGGGTGCGTCCCCTACACGCAGGCTGGCACTGTTTATAATAGTGGCACTATCAGAACCTCTCATCAGAACACTCCTGGACCTGTGAAAACTCAGAAGAAGGACTGCCTTAAAGAAGCCTGGACCAGCTTGCCTTGAATCCAGGACTCCAGAAATGAGTGCTATGATCAGTTGTCTGGCCTAATGTATGAGCTACAGGGGCACCCAACTTTTCCAGAGGCCTTCCCTATATCTGCTCGGTTGACCAGTACCAACTGGACCTGCCTGAACCTTGTTTCTGGCCTCTGTTGGAGTGAGCCCTAACTCCTAAGAGGTAGACTCAAGGTCCTGGACCCTTGCCTGATGTTAGAGTGTACTCCTCCAACCCTAAGACTGCAAGAACTGGACTCGAAGTGAAAAATCAAAGGTTCTGAACTGTTTGCACTGAATGAACCATCCCTTATCCCCTTGCAAATAGAAGCCGACTTCACAGAGGTCAAAGTGGGACCTGAACCCAACTGCCAACAACACCTTCCCAGATACAGACTCTGGATTCAGGCTGTTCACTTTGCCAACAACTGCCTGCTATTTCTGCCAACACAAAGATCCAATCATGCCAACGACTACTTCACCGCTAACATGATGTTCTGATTGAGGCCTGGGACTTTTAGGAGCCCAGCGTCAATGAGTCCCCCTAGATGGCTTTGTTGACAAGTGGTTCATGCATGAAACTAGATTAAGTTAGAAGGTAAACCTTCTATCGGGACAAACCTGGTCCCTGTATCTGGCTCACTTTCTATTGTGGTCAGCCTTAACTTTTGACTTTGACCTATTCCAGCACTACCAGATAACTATAATTGGAGATTTGTGCTTTCTGGCACTATTTCTACTGAAAACATTAAAAATTCATATCTCCAGTTCTACCTATTGGATTTTTGTCCGTTTGGTATCTGTTTATTCATAAAAATATATTTTTATCAAATTGGCTTGGGGATTTTATTGTGTTGTGATTCCACTTTATCACAGTTTGAGTGCTGCATAAATACTTTACATATTGCCTATAAGTTAAGCCTGACTGTTTGTGCCAAGCTACCATAGGGTTAAGCAAGCATTAATTTAGTAACTTTTGTGGTTCACCCTGACAAGGATGTACCCCTCACAACTCATAACCCAATTTCCAACACTTTGGGCCTCATTACAACCCTGGCGGTCAAAGACCGCCAGGGCTGTTTCGGCGATTGTACCGCCAACAGGCTGGCGATACAATTTTGACGATTACGACAGCGGCTGAAGCGCCGTGGTCGCACTACCGGGACCGGTGGTTTCCCGACACGGTCCTCCCGGTGGTTTTAATCCGCCAGGGCAGCGCTGCCCAGGGGATTATGAGTCCCCTTCCCGCCAGCCTGTTCATTGTGGTAGGAACTGCCATGGAAAGGCTGGCGGGAAGGGGAGTCGCGGGGCCCCTGGGCAGCGCTGCCGTGGCGGATTAAAACCAGGGCATGGGCATTGCAGGGGCCCTCAGGCACAGCCCCACACTAGCGACGGATTCAACTGCACCCGTCGCACGGCCGCAAAACCGCCGGCTCCATTAGGAGCCGGCTCCCATGTTGCGGCCCAGCAGGGATGTCAAAATGGGCACAGAGGGAGTGCGGCCGCATTGGCGGCCGTACGGCGGTTACACCTTGGCGGGCAGCAACTTGTAATGAGGCCCATTGTCTTCAGTGAAGAATGAGGATAACAAATTTGTCCCCATGGAGTCAAAGGGTTCAATGCAGCAAATGTAACACTGAGCAAACAAATACCAACTGACACCGGAAAAGAAGAGAGAGAGAGAGAGAGAGAGAGAGAGTTCACACAGACAATACCTCGTTCCTGACCTATGCTGCCTAAGTCTCTATGAGTTCATGACTGGTGTGTGAGTTGTGGCTTAGAGGTCTAGTAAATAATGGTTTCCATTACAAAATGATATGACCATACGTATAAATTCCTATGGGAATTTCTGTGAAGCTTCCCCACATGAAAACACTGGACATAAACCAACATGGGAAAGACAAACAACAAACAAGCTATTCAGGGCAGTGTTTTACATCCCTGTACTTTAGACTTATTTCCTCTGACCAAATTCAGTTACAGATATCTGTGGGTTTTACGCTTGGCAGCACAAACAAAAACATTCAGTTTTAGAACAGCCTTCCACTGGTCTTGAAGCCACTGTTCAAAAAACATGGAAAGGTCCCAAAAGTACAGTTATTAATGCACATTTACCTTGGTTCATCTATGTCACACAGCAGAAACAGACACAAACAGCAAGCAAGCAGTGAATAACTGGCTATTTAGTCTCTCTTTCTACTCTTGGTGGTAAGGGCTGTTTCAGTGGTTATTCAGTGTCATCATTCTACCAGACAGATGTACTGCGTTGTCTCCATCACCTTGCACTCTATCATCAACATGATCTCATTGTAAAATATATTTTTTTAATTGTGTTTTTTGGCATTTTATAAATAGAACATAAAACACAGACCACCAGGAACATAGCATACTCAACCCAGATCACCATCCAAAAGGATACAGTTTGCATCTGTACAGATCCACTTGACAGAATCCCATCTCTATACACTCAGGCAAGCATGATGCTGAGGGTGGGGGGGTGACTATAGTTTTCACAAGCATCTCTTCCCAAACAGCTAGATCTTCCATAACGCTCTCATCCCTTCGGGTTAATTTCTGTGTAGTTCATCTACAATCACCCCATTCCAGCAAGTCTTCTTTCAATACCATGACCTTTCGGAGCCCAGGATGTCATCTAATGTATGGCTATCTGGTGCTATGCAAGCACCATTTCCAGTGCCACCATACAGGTTTGTATATTTTTGAAGCATTTGCTTTATCAGCATACCAAATAAGCATAGTTTCACAAACCCTTCTAGTTTAAGGCTGAGATGCTCAACAGTGTCTACACTGCCTCCTCCTAGAAACCTGCTGTCTGTGGACAAGCTCAAGTCATGTGTAGGAATTCAGCTGAAGGCAGCCTGCATCTCCCACACACTATTGGCTTAACCAAGTAAATCATTATCAACCTATGAGGTATGTTCCATGTAGAAAATGAACCAACTTGAACTTTGCACTGGGGGACATCTGTTTGACTTGTTTGTATGTCTCACCTATTCCACTGTTGTCAATATATCTGGGCAAGCTGCATTGCAGTGGGCCGTTATTCTGTCTGTCTTGCCTCCCTTATCTATCACTAAGGCCACATGGAAGTGAGTTATTGAACAAATTTAACAATTGCTGCATGACCTCATGTTTTTGCGGTCTCTCAGGGAATGTGTTTGAGAGTGAGCAGGCATTATGCACCAGTCTCACATATTGCAGAAACTGTCCTGTTCTCTCCTCAAATTGATCCTGGACTTCCCAAAATGTTATTGTTAGAAATGGGGTCTTTGGCTGGCAGTCAGGTTACCCCCTGTCCAAGCAAGGACCCTCACTCTAGTCAGGATAAAAGATAATCACCCTCTGCTAACCCCTGCTTACCCCCTTGGTACCTTGGCACAAGCAGTACGCTTAACTTCAGAGTGCTAGGTGTAAAGTATTTGTACCAACAGACACAGTAACTTAATGAAAACACTACAAAATGACACAACACAGGTTTAGAAAAATAGTGAATATTTATCTAAACAAAACAAGACCAAAGCAACAAAAATCTACAATACACAAGTAAAGTTATAAAAAAAAATGCAAAAAGAGTCTTCATGTAATTTTAAATACACACTAACACTGTTAGCATGAAAATGTACCTTGGATGCGTCAAAAATAACCTGCACGGGCGAGTAAGAGTCAAAAAGGGTTGCGATGCGTCAACATCATTCACGAGTGAGGCCTTGCGTCGTTTCTCCTTTAGTCGGGTTGGCGTGCGTTGCTTCTTCTCTACGCAGGAGAGCGATGCGTCAATCCGGTCAGCACTCTCGGGTCCGGGCAGGCGTGGTGTTATTTTTACACACTCAGCGGTGTTTGCATCAGAAATCCAGCCACACGATGATCTGAAAACCACGCAGCGCAGCTTACGATCTCACCAGCCTCCATCAGCGATACTGTGCGTCGTTTCTCCAGCCCTTGGCATTGATCTTCGGGTTGCGTTACAGGCGAGCATTGCTCTTCAGCCGCGAAGCCGGCGGCGTGTCGATTTTTCAGCCACAGATTGGAGTCACGTCGATCTTTTCCCCGCAGCCTTCTGTGCGTGGATTTCTCACTCTTGGGCTGCCAGCTTCTCCTTTCAGGGCCCCAGGAACTGGATGGGACCACTTGGCAGAGTAGGAGTCTCTCCTGAGACTCCAGGTGCTGGCAGAGAGAAGTCTTTGCTGTTCCTGAGACTTCAAATAATAGGAGGCAAGCTCTAAATCAAGCCCTTGGAGATCTTCACAAAAAGGAAGGCAACACAAAGTCCAGTCTTTGTCCTCTTCCCCTGGCAGAAGCAGCAAAACAAAGTGCAGTCACAGGCTGGGCAGCTCTTCTTCCTCAGCTCTTCAGCTCTTCTCCAGGCAGACGTTCCTCTTGGTTTCCAGAAGTGTTCTAAAGTCTGTGGTTTTGGGTGCCCTTCTTATACCCACTTTGCCCTTTGAAGTAGGCCAACTTCAAAGGAAAGTCTCTCTTGATTGTGAAATCCTACCTTGCCCAGGCCAGGCCCCAGACACTCTCCATGGGGTTGGAGACTGCATTGTGTGAGGGAAAGCATAGCCCTTTTAGGTGTGAGTGACCACTCCTTCCCTCCCTCCTAGCACAGATGGTTCATCAGGGAATGCAGACTACACCTCAGCTCCCTTTTAACACTGTCTAGTGTGAGGTGCAACCAGCCCAACTGTCAAATTGACCCAGACAGGGAATCCACAAACAGGCAGAGTCACAGAAATGGTATAAGCAATAAAATGCTCACTTTCTAAAAGTGGCATTTTAAAATGGAGTCTACACTTTAATCATACTTAAAGGTAGACCCCATGTTAACCTATAAGAGAGACAGGCCTTGCAACAGTGAAAAACGAATTTAGCAGTATTTCACTGTCAGGACATATAAAACACATTACTGTATGTCCTACCTTAACCATACACTGCACCCTGCCCTTGGGACTACCTAGGGCCTAACTTAGGGGTGCCTTACTTGTAAGAAAAGGGAAGGTTTAGGCCTGGAAAGAGGGTACACTTGCCAAGTCGAATTTACAGTTTAAAACTCACACACAGACTCTGCAGTGGCAGGTCTGAGACATGATTACAGGGATACTAATGTGGGTGGCACAACCAGTGCTGCAGGCCCACTAGTAGCATTTGATTTACAGGCCCTGGCACCTCTAGTACACCTTACTAGGGACTTACTAGTAAATAAAATATGGTAATCACGGATAAACCACTCAACAGTACAATTAACACAGAATGCATATGCACTTTACTACTGGTTAGCAGTGGTAAAGTGCTCAGAGTTCAAAAGACAACAGCAACAGGTCAGAACAAATAGGAGGCAGGAGGCAAAAAGATTGGGGATGAACCTGCAATAGGTCAAAAGTCCAACAGTTATGAACCTTTTATTGTAGTATAAGTCTCCTATGTGTTTGCTTCAAACCAGATGGTGAAGGACATGTCCTTTTGCACGGCTAAAAACTGCTGCAAAACCCAAAGTGGACTGTCCTCTGTAGAGGGTAATCTCAGTAGTCTGCTAATCACATTGTGCCACACGCAGTCTACTCAAATATGCAGAGACTGGTGGACTCCCTTGCCATAACGAGCTCTTGGAGGAAGAAGGATTCCTTCACTTCCACCAGCAGGAAATCTTCCCAGTTAAGGCCCTCTTCATACCAGCTGACAACATGGTGCAGTTGCATTGCCACACAACAGGGGAAGAAGTCTGGTCATTCCAACCCCCGCTCCAACAAGGGGAGCTTTAGGGTGTCTAGTGTAACTGGCCAACTAGTTTAGTAATCTATCAAGCGGAAGTAATGTTGGTATTGGATACTTCACATTCTGCAAGACATATAGGTACCAGGAGAGAAATATCTTCTTACCTACCAATAAGTTTCTCATTATGGAAAGTGGCAATGTTTTCCAAAAATCAACTGAGCGGTTCAAGCCCTCCCATAGTTCATTCACATTGAGGTCATACTATGCTGACAAACGAGTCACCCAAATCCCTAAATGATAGAATCTGTCCCTTTCTCACCTATCTCATGGGGGACACGACCTCCAGCATGGTCCAACCTGCCCAGAGGGAATTACTGGGTCTTAGTTTTGTTGGTATGAAGCCCTGACATATGGGGTTTTTACGTAAGTCTCATTCACAAGGTAAATAAACATATTGTGGCTAATACCATGTGCTTAATTTGTAGAATAATGAGAACTGATGAACAAACCTTTCTCCAAAGCCCACGGCCAATGCTGATGAATGTTAGAGTTACTGAATACCAGGGCTATCTATTTTCAATTTCCCCTCATGCCTCTTTCAACCACTATAATACACTCCCTACCACACTACCTCACTCTTACAGGTTCTTCTTGATCATGCTTTCTCACTTTGCACTGTTTTCTGTCTTTCTTTTCATCTTTCTTCCCCCTATTCTGGCTTTTTCTCTTTTGCTTTGGGTCAAAAGTCTAATATTAAAAAATAAGTTCCAGTCCCCAAAAAAGAATGCCAGTGGGCCTCACCATCAACTATCATCTCAAAATATGCACTGACAATACTGTAAAGGCAGCAATGTTCAGTTCTGGGAAGGTGGCTTGGCATGGGCAGTGCAGCAAACAGGGTCCATTTATGAACCCATTTTCAGATTTAATGCAACACACCACATTAGCTGATTCTCCATAGTAGACATCATGTATAAGTAATACCCTATGCTCAGTGAACATTCATACCATTGCTATTTGAAATCAAACAAAAGAGAAGAATAATGAAAGATGAACACAAGTTTTAGCTTTTCTCAGAAAACGTAAAGCAGCTTGGTGGGTGTTGACTAGGACAAGTGTAGCTTTACTCACTTATTCATTATTGGCCTAGTTATGGTGTGCTGACTATGGTTCAATGGCACAATATCAATGCACAAAATTTCTTTATACAAAAATATTAGAAATAAAATATCGTTGACAAACATATTGCACTCCTATACTCAACTAATAAAACCACGAATATTGACAACACAAAACTCGTTCTTAAAAATATAATTTTTACTTATATCAAAAACAAAAATGTCGGAACCAAAATTATATTACCACCTTTATTTATTTAAGCATATAGATAGTCAAAAATATTGCCTATCACAATATCAACTACAATAATATCACCAAAACAACAATGTTATCATTAATAAACCTAAAAATAACTATTTTTTACTTTAAACAAAAAATATTAAATTACCAAAATAATTATAAATCACCCTAAATAAAAATATAACTAGATACATAACAACACTCTTTAAAAAATGTTTACATAAATTACAACCATTTATGCAACAATCTATAAATATGTATATGATAAATAAGGGTACAATATGCATATACATATATATATATATTCACATTAAAAAACAAAGGTGACAGGGTTGTTATAGTTAGGCTCACATTTTAAACGTACCAAACCATAGAAATTCACCTGTTATACTTAGAGTTTCTCAAGTAACTATAACTTGTGCCCTACTGTAACTATAACTTGCACCACCGCCATGCACAGTTTTTTCATCAAAAATGTTACTGCAAATATTACATTGATGTTATCAATGATGTTAACAAAGATGCCATGAGTGCCGTTATTTGTGGGAAATTAGCAGTGCATGCAGAGGGCGTGAGTTATAGTTATCAAGGGCATGAGTGATAGTTACTTGAGATAACTGTAACTATAACAGGTGAATTTGTATGGTTTGGTATGTTTAAAATGTGAACCTAACTATAATAACCCTTTAACCTTTGGTTTTTAAGTGAATTTCTATGTTTTAAAAAAATTATTTTCCCTACTATAATGTCGCTGTCACATTTGGCTTTTTCAGTGAATTTCTATTTTTTTTTAATGTAAAGAAATTTGAATTACTATACGCTAATCCAACCACCGCCGTGCACAGCCTTTGGCACATCGGTAGTTGCCCGCAGGGCCCGGCCTGTAGCCAGGCCCTGCAGCTAACCTCTATAACATCACGGTCACATGGGCCATCTTCCAGTGGCGATCTTGGTTCCAGGGACCCCATCCCCTAGGGCCTGGCCTTCTAAAGGTTTTTTTTGCCTTGAGTGCCGTTATTTGTGGGGTAATTAGCAGTGCATGCAGAGGGCTTGAGTTATAGTTATCAAGGGCTTGAGTCATAGTTACTTGAGATAACTGTAACTATAACAGGTTAATTTGTATGGTTTGGTATGTTTAAAATGTGAACCTAACTATAACAACCCTTTAACCTTTGGTTTTTAAGTGAATTTCTATGTTTTTTAAAAATTATTTTCCCTACCATAATGTCGCTGTCACATTTGGCTTTTTCAGTGAATTTCAATTTTTTTTTAATGTAAAGAAATTTGAATTACTATACGCTAATTCAACCACCGGCGTGCACAGCCTTTGGCACATCGGTAGTTGCCTGCAGGGCCCGGCCTGTAGCCAGGCCCTGCAGCTAACCTCTATAACATCACGGTCACATGGGCCATCTACCAGTGGCGATCTCAGCCCCGGGGACCCCATCCCCCACGGCCAGTGTTAATTTTTTTTCTTCTGTGGGGCACGTGGCCACCATCCCTTGGCCTGTCATGGCCCTGGGGACCCCATTCCCTTGAGCCTGGCCTAAACATTTAATTTAATGTTTGGGAAAGGGGGCCGCACAGCCCCCCTTCCCAGGCAAACCTCAGCTTCGGGGACCCCATCCAGTGGGGCCCACCCATCTCACTGGGGTTCCCCAAAGACACCCAGCCACAATGTTTGAGGCCACGGGGGGAGGCTGAAGGCTCTCATGGTCCCAGCTGGCTCCCCACCTCATATGGGAGTCAGCATTGCTGTCACAGACAGGGAGCTGCTAAACATGCAGCTCACTCTCTGTGAGAGCAAGTGTTTCCTCTATTTCTCTGCCTACGTCTTTGCAGGCAGGGAAACAGAGGAAACCTCCACTTGCCGTCAAAGCTCCCGCCAAGTCACAGAAAACAGCTATGTCCCAGGGGCCAGCATCCTGGGATATAGCAGGAGCCGTCCCTGGGGGTGGCGGTCCCCATGGCCATTATTGGCCCCCGCATTTCATTTACATATCAGCTGCAGGGAGATGGCTGTCCCCAGGGCTGTGGGGGTGGAGGCTGGGCACCCCTCAAATTCCTTTAAACATTCAGACTAGGGGAGGTGGCGGTCCCCGGGACTGCGAGGGGGCCCAGTGGACCCCCTGCCTTTCATTCAACTATCTGCTCCAGGGAGGTGGCAGTCCCCAGGGCTGTGGTGGGGCTGGGCAGCCCCCTGCATTTCATAAAACATTAGCCCTAGAGAGGTAGCAGTCTCCCTGGCTGTGGGGGAGCCAGGTCCCCTCCCCCATTTCATGAAACATGACCCCGCGAAGTTGGCAGTCCCCGGGACTGTGGGGGGGCTGGCCAGCACCCCTCAATCAAAATGTAAATGCCCCCGGGACCTGACTCACCCAGGGGCTACATTGAAACAGGCGCAGGAGCCCACACTTGTTTTTTTTTCCCAATTTCTGCAGATCCGCCATCGCTCCTGCCAAAAATTAAAAAAAATATGCTTTTTCACTCTGCAGGGGTCAGCACCAGAGCTAAGGGGTCAGGGTGTCCCTACCCTGGCCCCTTTTTATCTTTACATCTTTTTCTGGAACCCGGCTGAAGCCCAGTCACAAGATGGCTTCTAATACTTCCTTTTTGAAGTGTTGCCAGCCAATCAGATCTCAGAGCGAGATAAGGGGAGTTGGCAAAGCCTTTGCGTCCCTATACATACAAATTATTTTTGTCTTTAATTTCTCAAAAACTACAGAACGGATTTACACCCAATAACAAAAAGGTCACTTTCCGGACCAAGAGCTACCTTTCTGCAAAATTTGGTGTAATTTCGTCCAGTGGTTAGAGCGCTATTCCTGTAAAAAATTCCCATAGAAAAATGCATGGGGAAAAAGTGTTTTGGGACCCCCCTTTTTCTTGGCCCCTGCTTGACGGATCACTCCAAAATGTTCCAGATGGACGCTGAAGTGCGCATCATATTTTCTTGGAAAGTTTTGTGAAGATTCATCAAATGGAGCCAGAGTTATTAGGAAAACACAAAACACTTTTCCTATAGAAACTAGGTCTTAACTGGGTATTGTATATATATATATATATATATATATATATATATATATATATATTAAAAAAATTAAAAAGTATCAAATTATATATTTACATATTACAAATTATAATTAAAACATAAATTAGCATTGACCAAAGACGGACATAATTAAAATTAGAGTCTAACCGAAACAGAACTAACCAATAAAATTAAACCATAACAAAATGTAACCTATAAAATCATGCAAAGAATTAAATCAACAATATAAAAGGCACTCATATTTTATCAGCTTAGTACTCCAAAAATAAGAAAAGCTTCAAGAAGAGGAAACTCTGACAGATTCTCTGACTAGAATATGAAAACATACATTTGTTTATCAACAATGACCTTGCAAAGTGAGCAAAACTTATATTTAAACTAAAATTGACTTTCAATTAAAATTAAAATTGTAAAATAACAGATAATTAAGAAAACCCTGTACAACTTCTATCATTTTACGTGTACTTACTATAAGTAAATACTACAACATCAAGTAAGTGTTAAGGTACCAAAAACAACACGATTACAAACCAGGAAAAAGAAACATTAAAAAGTACATGTAAATTATTATGAAACAGAAACTCACCCTAAAACTGAAAAAATAAAATCTAACAACATTATCCTCTACTAATTACTAACAAATTAATTTAAAAAAAACTGACACTCACTTTTTACTAACAGAGAAAAAGAACCTCTTACACATTACAACATCCCCAATGGAAAAGCTGCAAAAAAGTGTGAGACATCTAAGAACATACACATAAGTATAAGTAAGAAAACTAGTTGCATAATTTTATATGTAAATGGCAAACCCATAAACATTTTAAAATTGTAATTGGTTATACAATCAAACTTTTTTCAGACACAATGACATAAAGTGCAAGATAAATAACATCACAGAAAGTAAAGCAATTATTAAGCCACATGAACTACATGTAAAACCAAGAAAATACATAGATGGAAACTGTGAATTGGAAGTGTACTAAATATTACTTTAATGCATGCTATGGAAGGGCCACTACAAAAGATGAGATTGTAGTTAACGTAGGGAAACACTACCACCTCCAAAAAGTGATTCTGACAAAAATAGAAGTTAGGGAGGTATTGCAGAATATAAGAGAGGCAAGCACTATCCCCTGGAGCCCATACTCCTAAGAGTATACTCCCTAAAGTTCCAGAGCACATCACAGGCCAACTACCACCTTTACTCACTTAAAAATGTTTATTTGCATGTACTTTAAGAAAACAGCCAGTGATACACCTCCAACTAGATATCAAGATATCAAAATGTCTGAACACATAAATATCACACATAATGAGGAACTCTTCCTGTTAAATAACAACCTAAACAGTGATAAACAAATCTTAATACTTTCTACAGCACATAACTCACTAAAACTAAGCCATTGTCAAACCTGGATGATGGATAGGACTTTCAAAATGTGCCCCCAAAATATTCACTCATATATACACCATAAATGTTGAATACCACAACTCAAATATCCTTTTTATATATGCCCTGCTACCAAATAAACAAATTTGCACTAACTACGGACCTTTGAACCACAATACACATAAAACAAATAGCAACTACCCACAAAAAATTATCATAGCCTTTGAACAAGCCATTCTTCAAACAATTCAAAAAGTTTACCCACACACAGCCATACAGGGCTGTTACTACCATTTAATCAAAGCATACTGAGAAATCGCCAACAATCCATACTAAGAGTAGAATATGTTAAACAGGCAATTTGCCATATCTATCAAAAATAAGATAGCACTAGCCTACGCCCATGTCACTGAGGTAGCTAACCACTACAGTTTATTAACAGAAAGCCCTTTCTACCAATAAAACGAACACAAACGAAGGGCCTGATTACGACTTTAGGGGTCGGACCACTGGAATCCAACCTACCCTCTATAAATTAATAATAGCTGTATAAAAAGAACAAAGCTACCAACAACTATGAAAAGAGTAACCCATAACCCAAATTAAACATACATGTTTCAAAAAAAGCCAAAAGAATGAACAGCATGCTACAATTTAAAGTAAAACTCTTCGTAATCAATAACGGAGAGAAGTAATAGCCAAAAGCATATTCTAAAATAAATACTAACCTACAAAAAGCCCCAAAAAGTATACAGTAATCTTAACTAACATTAGAACTTGTTTTATATATTAATAATAAGCATAATATTATATTACATCAGTCAAAACATGAAATAAAACTCCAATTTTAAATAAGATCTAATCAAATAAAACACATATTATTTGTGTAAAAATCTAAACCTCCCAAACCAAAAACCTCAAACAATAAATTCAATTCATTTTGGAAAATAATTACACCACATCAAATACACAATACCAAATAAGAACCACATAACGCTTACATAAATAATAAACATAATATTTTTTATGTTTTTTCTTACCCAAAACAAATAAATGAAACATGCCTTACTGTTCTGTAGCTGCAGATCATCCTCTGTATCCATGTAGCCAAAAAGATTATTCCACTAGACACCAGAAAAATATTTTCCAAAAAAAAACCAAAAATGCAAAAATAAAAGCAATCCAAGGGAGGTCCATCAAAGCAATTCAAAGTATCCAGGAACCATACAAAAACTGAAAAAGTATAACAAAAATGCTAATGTAAAACCCAAAAAAGCAAATCAAAGTAAAAAAATATTGCTTTATTAGAAACCAAAACAGATTTTCTTAAAAAATGCTAGATCCAAATGCCCATAGGACACATCCGGTAAAAAACAGCTACTAAATGAAACAAAAAAAAATTATAACAATGTATAAATTAAATAGCTGTATAAAATATACAAATATTTAAATATACTGAAAAAATATGTGAACTTGATAATAAGAATATGCATATGAAACAACTGAATTAATGTTAAAAATATTAAGCAATAGAAGAAACCGGAAAAATATACAACATACAATACAATTTAAGTATGATTTATATGGTTTATTTAATAATAGCAATGTATAACAATTGTTTTATTCATTAAAATATACACTTGTTTTCCAACTGTCTCTATGTATGTTAAGAAATGTAAAATTATACATTGATTAAACTTTGAAAAATAAAGAAATTGAAAAATGTGTTACATTTATTCTGAAAGTATATAAATAATAATGTTATTTATTGAAAATATACAACCATCTTCTATGTTAATTATCTTTCTAAAAACCAGGAATAGTAATTAGATGACATTAGCTACTTTTACTACATGGAAATACAGCAAAGGCTTTTAACACTACAATTGTTACATTAAAAATGTCTACTCCAACATAAACCATGTTGGACACTAAATGGGTGACATTTACTATTTCCACTCAAATCTAAAACATTTTTGGAAGATTTTGGCCACTGAGGGGGTGACATTTAGTATTCCCACTCCAATCTAAACCAAAGTGGGGAAAGTGTTGGACACTAAAGGGCTGACATTTACTAATCTCACTCCAATCTACACTAATTTGGGGAAGGTGTGGACATTAAAGTGGAGGCATATACTATTCCAACTCAAATTCTAAAACATTTTGGCTAAGGTGTTGTACACTAAAGGAACAACATTTACTATTCCCATTCCAATTAAACCATTGTGGGGATGGTGCTGGTCACCAAAGCAGCAAAACATATAATATCCACTTCAATCTAAATCATTTTTGAGAAGGTGTTAGACAGTAAAGTGGTTACACCTACTACTGCCACTATGGACACTGAAGGGGTGACAGTTACTATTCCCGCTCACATCTATTTGTATTTTGGACAAGATGTTGTACACTAAACAGAGACAACATTTACTATTGCAACTCCAATCAAAATCATTTTGGGGAAGGTGCTGGACATTAAAGGTATAACATTTACTATCCCCACTCAAATCTAAACCATTTTGGACAAGATGTTGGACACTGAATATCAAACAATTACTATTCCAACCCCAATCAAAACTATTTTGGGGAAGGTGTTAGAAAATAGAAGAGTGACATTTACTATTCCTACTCCGATCTAAAACAGTTTGGGGGAAGTGTTGTACAGTGAAGGGATGACATTTACTATTCCTACACCAATTTAAACAATTTTGGGGAAGATGTTGGACACTAAAGGTGTGCTACTTACTATTCCCACTCCAATCTAGACCATTTTAGGGAAGGCGTAGGACACTCAAAAGTTTATATACCCAATCAACACTACATACTCACACATTATTTCTTTTGTATAAGATAAAATAAAACCTATTTAGGAGATGCAGTAATCCAAGCTAAAAAACAATATATTTGAAACTAAACATTGACATATAAAAAAAATATGCTAATCATGATTTAATCAAAATATATTGTAATTGTAATAGCTTTTATATAGTGTATGCTACACCTGACTAGACATCGAAGCACTTTTCTGCGAGTACACACTACTCTGGAACCCAAAAAGGGTTAGTGTTGGACTAGTATAGGGAAATATGAGTTCATTTGAGCTGTGGCATGCAAGTCTGTTATTTCGATTGAATAGGATAACAGAGGAATATAAGAGGGGAGAGTCTAAAAAGTGATGTTTGGGAGAAAATAGAAGTAAGATGAGGTTTGGAATAAATAAAAGGAGAGATAAAGGAGGGAAGAGTCTCTAGAAATGGTTTATGGAGATCTTAGCAGTAAAAGTAGGTTTGAGATGCATCAAAGGAGGGATACATGAAGGGAGAATTTAGAAAGGGTTTTTTGGGAGATCATGGCAGTAAAATGAGGTTTGTGGCGACCCAAGGAGGCATAGAGAAGGAAATAGTCTAGAAAGGTTTTTTGTGGAGACCACAGCAGTAGGATGAGGTTTGGCATGAGTCAGAGAGTGGAGGTATACGGTATATTGAGAGAGATAAAGGGTGAGATAGAGTAGTGCAATGGAGAGAATCAAATGCTTTTTTACTTCTACAGTAGGAATAAAGTAATAAATATACAGATACATAGCTACGAAGAAAGGGTATACATGTAAAAAGAAGATAATATATTGAGATTTAAAGTTTGTATTGTACAAACTCAGACATTCAAGTATTGGTGTACTTGAAGCTAATTTATTTGTGTATTTTTATAACTATTTTTGCATTTTATTTTAGTTTTATATTTTCCTCAATATTTCAGTAGTGGAACACTCGCAAATAAAATAAAATAATAATATTAACATATTGTGATAGATTAATAAAACAGAGACCCCCTAAGCATCAAATCAATTTACTCATATGGAAATTATACAGTGACTCTATACATGTTAAGCATAAAATAATATATATTGATCTATAACCAAAAATAATATATACATTTGTTAAGCAGACCGAAGGGATATCTAAATATTTAAAAAAACATAGTTATTATATATATTTGGACAAAGACATATATATTATCTAGATACATATATATTATTAAATGATAAATGTTTACATACATGGGGTATGCTGTACATTAGTGTTTTAGTATGGTAGTTATGTAGGAAAGAGCCAACTCTGGTGTAGTCATCTGAAGGTAGGATAGTTATTCATGGGTCTTATGTTTGGGGCCAGTGAATTCCACAGTTTGGCTGCATGAACCTATGTTTTTTGTCTTTTATGGTGCGGTTTTCATGGAAGATGCCAATCTGTAGCAGAGAATCCTTTGTAGATTATATGCAGTGATTTTCTTCCTGAAGAAAAGCAGTCCTGTTTTATGCATTGCTTTGTGGGTGATACAAAATCAGCTTGAAGGTGGATCTTCTGGCAATCGGTTACCAATGTATGGCCCCAAGGTAGGGCATATGTGGGCATCTGAATTTACATGTAGAAGTAGTCTGGCAGAAGAGTTCTGAATCCATTGTAGTCTTTTCGTAGTTGATCAAGATGATCCATGGTAGAGCCCATTGGTGTGGTCAAGCTTAGATAGTCGATTAGAGATAATAGCCTGGATCATGTGTAGAAATCCCAGGTCGAGGAAAATGTGTTGGAGAGTTTTCAGAGTAATGAAGGTTGATCTTATTAATTTGTCCACTTGGGTATTCATTGATAACTTGGAGTCCATTCCAATTACAAGGTTTCTAAGTTCCTTGGATAATTAAGGAGGTGGCCCCAGATGGTCAGACCAGACTGAGAGTGGGTCATAATTTTTCCAGCTGCCACATGTGAGTATTTCAATTTTGGAAGCATTCAGTGTGAGATGGCTCAATGTCATCCACTGATCAATGTCTCTGAGCCAACTGAAGATTTCTGAGTTTCCAAAGTGTTTGAGGCATTCCAGGTGAAGGTGTATTTGTGTGTCATCTGCATAGTTATAGCATGTGAATTGAAAATCATTGATCATTGCTGGTAATGACTTCATGTATCTGTTTAAACGCATGGGTGAGATGATAGAGCCTTGAGTGACACCTGCTTTTGTGAAGTAGGGTTTAGACGAGAAAGGGGGATTATGGATGACATGTATTTTACTTTTATTTCTAAGTACTTTATTGAACATTTTTGAGAAAGGGTAAAAAAAACAAAAATATGGGTGGATACAATAGTACAGAATGCACATTTGAGGTAAGGTAAAAGATTCTTGATTTGCTGTACAATCACGTATAATATAATTACTAATAGAAGGAAAGAAATAGAGAAAGGAAGAAAAATAACAAAAGGAGAATTAAAACATTGGTAAATAACAGAAGCATATGGTCTATGCATATTGAGAGTTTCGGTGGATTGCTAGTGTTGTGAGGAAGTCAAAGTGTTATAACTGTGTTAAAGACAGTCTCATATCTGACAGGAGGGTAGCGTTCTACCTGGTGTGGAGGCAAAATACACCTCGAGTCAGGGGGAGAAAAGGGCATGAGTGGAAGTTAGGCCATTTGCTTGCCTGGTACAAGGATTTAAGGTGGTTTGCTAGTGGCAAAATAATTGTCTAAGGTTTTCCAGATCGAACTGGTATGTGGTCTCCACGGGGATTTCTGAAGGTATATGTTGTCAACGCCACATAGGAAGGAAATCCAATTCAGACATGTCTTGAAGGAGGTGACCTTTGTGTTTTTCCCGTTGTTAAGAATACATTTGCAGACTGCTGTTAGTAAGATGTCTAAAAGAAGTCTGTCATTTTGTGCTTTAATCTGTGGATCTAGGAATCTGTATATAAATGTAAAAATACCTATCTTTAAGTGAATTCTAAATAGTGTATGAATAAATTCAAAAATACGATTGCAGAAATGGGATACACATTTACAGTAGAAAAGTAGATGCAGGAGATCACCTGAGTCTATGTTGCTTGTTATTGGATTACATTATGGATGACATTTATTCTGTTTTTAAAGTAGGATGTGATCCAATCAAGAGCAGCCCCTCCTTGCCGACTTCTTAGAGACTTTGGGACATATTTATTTGGGGCTTGGGTGCAAGGGTGCCTGTGTTGTGGGCAGGATTGTTTTTATGAAGGAAGAGACATCTTCCTGCACAAAAACCATCCAGAGAGGCATTTTTCTCTTTCTATACGTGCTACAGAATGACGAGGAGAAATTAAGATATTTCTTCTCGTTGAGCCTTCCCTGGCAAGACCTAAAGTTATATATATAACAATAGATATATATAGAGATACATAGGTATTTTGTTTTGTTTATTTAT
The DNA here is from genome assembly GCF_031143425.1 of Pleurodeles waltl. NCBI lineage: Eukaryota > Metazoa > Chordata > Amphibia > Caudata > Salamandridae > Pleurodeles > Pleurodeles waltl. The sequence continues at coordinate 1,768,420,565 of NC_090440.1, forward strand.
TTTTCTTATGATCGCCGGCATTCACGGATCCACCCACGGATTTACACCGAGGGCCATGCTGAGCCCTGCGGGTGGATCTTGAACAATCCCAAGAAAACTGTTTGTATGCATTTCAACCGCATTATTTACTGCTGTATCACATTTATAGCACCACTATGAGGTCAAGGAAGCTCTACCCGGACCCCATCATGGACATTGCCCCCCACATTTCAGTCCCCCGACTGTTTCCCAATGAACCAAAATGGCGGCCACAACTTTTCTATCAGGTTGCAGCCAGTCAATCAGATTCTTGCTTTGGGGCGTGGAGTGTGGATCGACCCGTGGTGGATCGCAGAAGATCTGCATCCCTATATATCTATATTTTTTGTCCTTTAATATATCTAAAACCACTGAACAGATTTACATCAAATCTGACAAAGCATGCTTTCTGGACCAAGAGCTAGCTTTCTGCCAAATTTGGTGTAATTCTGTCTAGCAGTTTGGGCTGTAATCGTATTCAAAAACCCTATAGGAAAATTAATGGGGAAAATGCATTTTGGGATCCCCATTTTTCTCTGCCCCTCCTTGATGGATCACCCAAAAACGTTCAAGACAGCAGCTGAACAAACCGTTACATTAGTTTTGAAAATTTCAGGAAGATTTTTCAAGCTGTGCCAAAGTTATTGGCATAACAAATGCTCATTTGCAATGCAATGGGTCTCGCATTTGCTCGAGTTAGAGCTACTAGCGCTATAAATTCCTAACTGGACTTTTCTTGCCACTCAAATAAAAAATAAAACAATTGACGCAAGCAAGCTGATTCAAAGATTCCAACCCTAACTAGGAGGCTCCTAAGGAGCCCAATCACCTTAATTTACTTGTCGTGTGAAGCTGCAGTAAAATGACAACAATGGCATAATACAAAACACAGAATAAATAGACAACCAAATCTTCATCAGCGATGGACTGGGTTGCATATCTACATATTGTTTAAGCTGCATAAAGAAAGCATGCTTAACCTAAGTTTTATAAAAAATGTGGCACAGCTGGATCAACATTCTAAAAGGATATAGCTGAACAGCTTTCAACCTTTGTGTGGTGTTGAATCATTTAAGCATTACAACCCCTGCGGCGAAGATCTCAGAAGAGCATACAAAGCATTCACATTAAGTTGTATTGTAGAAACTGCCTATAAGTTCCACCAATACACACCAGAACTACTCAGGGAGACATCCTTAAAATATGGGCAAACCTTTGCACTTGGCATGGTACGTTTTTCATATTCAGGGTCTGTGGTGTACAGAACAAAGAGTGCAGTCTCCTTCAGAATTACACCTCTGCCTAGCAAGCACTTGAGTCAGCACAGGTGGGGAGGTTAAGCTAGCTCTTGCACAGAGCAAGTTGCAGATGCAGGTTGTTAGAAATGGGGTCTTTGGTTGACAGTCAGGTTACCCCCTGTTCAAGCAAGGACCCTCACTCTTCTCAGGGTAAAAGAGATTCACCCTCAGCTAACCCCTGCTTACCCCCTTGGTAGCTTGGCAGAGCAGTATGCTTAACTTCAGAGTGCTAGGTGTAAAGTATTTGTACCAACACACACAGTAACTTAATGAAAACACTACAAAATGACACAACACCAGTTTAGAAAAATAGGAAATATTTATCTAAACAAAACAAGACCAAAGTGAAAAAAATCCGAGATACACAAGTCAAGTTAGGAATTTTTAAAGATTAAACTCAAAAATAGCACTTAAAAACACAAAATGCTTCAATGAGATGTTAACACGGTGTCGTGACGGAGTCGTTCCCAACAAGCCGACACCAGTGGTGCCAGACACGGAGTCTGGTAGACCCCCAAGTACAGTACCTTTGGTGAAGAGTGAAAACGAGTCGATGCGCGAAGCCGGGAATCGCAGCGTCGGTGCGAAACATTGATTCCGCGCACTTTGAGCGGCGTCGGTCACGATGTGGTGCAGCGACTTCCACGGAGTTGCGGACTTCAGCGGGGCTGCAGCGACATTGGGCTTGCGAAGGTCGTCACGTTCCAGCAAAGATCACGGAGTCGGTTGCAGGCAGCGTCACCGGATTCAGTAGCGGCATCGGTCCAAAGTCGTCCGAAGTCAATTTCTACCAGCTTTCCTTTCAAGGGCCCAGGGACTGGACAGGGCACCACTTGTCAGAGTAGGAGTCTCTCCAGAGACTCCAGGTGCTGGCAGAGAGAAGTCTTTGCTGTCCCTGAGACTTCAAACAACAGGAGGCAAGCTCTCAATCAAGCCCTTGGAGATTTCTTCACAAGATGGAAGGCACACAAAGTCCAGTCTTTGCCCTCTTACTCTGGCAGAAGCAGCAACTGCAGGATAGCTCCACAAAGCACAGTCACAGGCAGGGCAGTACTTCTCCTCAGCTCTTCAGCTCTTCTCCAGGCAGAGGTTCCTCTTGTTTCCAGAAGTGTTCTAAAGTCTGTGGTTTTCGGTGCCCTTCTTATACCCAATTTCTCCTTTGAAGTAGGCCTACTTCAAAGTAAAGTCTCTTTTGAACGTGAAATCCTGCCTTGCCCAGGCCAGGCCCCAGACACTCACCAGGGGGTCGGAGACTGCATTGTGTGAAGACAGGCACAGCCCTTTCAGGTGTAAGTGACCACTCCTCCCCTCTCTCCTAGCACAGATGGCTCATCAGGAAATGCAGACTACACCTCAGCTCCTTTTGTGTCACTGTCTAGTGTGAGGCGCAACGAGCCCAACTGTCAAACTGACCCAGATAGGGAATCCACAAATAGGCAGAGTCACAGAAATGGTATAAGCAAGAAAAATGCTCACTTTCTAAAAGTGGCATTTTCAAACCACAATCTTAAAATCCACTTTACTAAAATATGTATTTTTAAATGGTGAGCTCAGAGACCCCAAACTCCACATGTCCATCCGCTCCTAAAGGGAATCTACACTTTAATCAGATTTAAAGGTAGCCCCCATGTTAACCTATGAGAGGGACAGGCCATGCAACAGTGAAAAACGAATTTAGCAATATTTCACTGTCAGGACATATAAAACACATTACTAAGAGGGTTATTCTAACTTTGGAGGAGGTGTTAATCCGTCCCAAAAGTGACGGAAAAGTGACGGATTTACCACCAGCCGTATTACGAGTCCATTATATCCTATGGAACTCGTAATACGGCTGGTGGTATATCCGTCACTTTACCGTCACTTTTGGTACGGATTAACACTCCTCCAAAGTTAGAATAACCCCCTATATGTTCTACCTTAACCATACACTGCACCCTGCCTTTGGGGCTACCTAGGGCCTTAATGGTGCCTTACATGCAAGAAAAGGGAAGGTTTAGCCTTGGCAAGTGGGTACACTTGCCAACTCGAATTTACAGTAAAAACCTGCACACACAGACACTGCAATGGCAGGTCTGAGACATGATTACAGAGCTACTTATGTGGGTGGCACAACCAGTGCTGCAGGCCCACAGTAGCATTTGATTTACAGGCCGTGGCACCTCTAGTGCACTTTACTAGGGACTTACTAGTAAACTAAATATGCCCATCATGGATAAGCCAATTACATACACATTTTGTAAAGGAGCACTTGCACTTTAGAACTGGTTAGCAGCGGTAAAGTGCCCAGAGTAACAAAAACAGAAAAAACAGAGTCCAGCACACATCAACAACCTGGGGAACAGAGGCAAAAAGTTAAGGGAGACCACGCCAAGGATGAAAAGTCTAACAGTCTAACACAGGTCAAGAAGCATAGGCTTCATGCCACATGACAATAAGATGGAAAATTGTCTTTCCAAAAGGGTACTCCACTCCATAAGTCAAATACTTATATAATGAAATTAGAGAAGAGGAGGAGAGGAACAAGTTCCAGTCACACATAGAAGTGATGTCAGATGCAGTTCCAGGAGGGTCAGATCTGTGCCAGATCCTCAGGCTATCTATACTAGATAACTTTAATTACAATGAACCCAATTGGAACTTGTTTGCATAGTTTGTGATTGCTCTGGAAAGCTTGCATGGATTCGGCCCTGTGGGACCTACACTAGTCACCACTACTCCACAGGGTGCGGAGGGGTGGAGAGAGTGAGGACGGAATTCAGGACGCAGTCACCAGAGCAGGATAAATTAAATCTATATTTAAGTGATATGAAGCAGACAGATATAGGTGCATATACAATTATATTGATGTTATTGCACACACTTGCAGACAAAAATGACTACAAGTATAAGGTTTACAACAAAGTGGCAGCTTTGTGGAGGTTACTGTCCCAAGCGGCTGGTACCAAGAAAACAAATATGCGAGTGGTTGTGGACACAATGCATACCTTGTAGAACCGGACCCAGTGGTGGGCTGGCCTAGGAGTTCAAGCACTCGTCGACCCATCATGATCGCAACACACTTCTATAAACAAGACGTGCTATTTAAAACCCAGTACAGCTGGCATCCTCTGCACACTACAGGAAACATTAGAGAAAGGCTGGCGGATAGAGTTACTGGGCAGCCTTGGGATAGAAACATCACAGCTAACCCTGGCAGGTCTCGCTGGCTCTATCCTGTAATACAGACATTTTTATACATTATCTCCTTCGATTCTAGATTTTCCATTCCAATGGGGGAGCTGGAAAATAATTTTACAATTACCAAGCGTAAATGGCAATTTAGCATGAATTTCCAAAGACCCGTAAACAGGAGTGGCTCTCAACTGCAGATGAAAACGAGTTAGAGCTATTAGCGTTGTAAATTCCTAACTGGACTTTTCTTACCACAAACATCGAAAAAGAAAAGTAATACAGATGACATAAGCAAGCCGATTCAAAGTGCCAGGCCCGCCATGAGCGTGCGCACAAAGGAGACACACAAAAGGAAAAATAAGTTAGCTTGCACTCAAACATTTTGGCAAACCTGCAATTATCCGTGTAACAGGGGTAACAAAACTGCCCCCAGGAGGGACAAACACCAGGCATTTGCCAATGATAACAAATAATTTTTGAAAGGCAAGCCCACAAACAACTGAAAGTGATGGGTGTGAGGTGGGCATGGTTAAAAGCCCACATAGATACCAAGATGTCGGAAAAGCAGCGTTTGCGCACTGTTATGCTCAACCTAAAATGCTCTTCCTATGGAAACTAGGTCCTAACTATAACTACCTACTGGTGACCACCAGTAGGTACTACATATGTATACTGGCAGTCTGTGTATTTTCCTGCACTTGAAGCGGATTTGCCAGTCAGTGCCTGTCTTCCTTTGAAGAGTAGAGTGAACGTGTGGATATAATTTTTATAGCAATAAACATTTCAAACATTTCAAAATAATAAATTGTCTTACAAAAACAAGTGAGTGAACACATACAATCAAACACAATACAATAAAATACATGTACAATAACGTGAACTATGTTATATCTAATGAAATTGTGTGATATTATATATTTTACAAAACCAGCACTTAAAATGATATTCTTCCATTTGATACTCCTAACAGTGATATTTTAGACATCCTGATATTCTTGACATAATATTTTTGTTTTACAATATTTTTTATTTCTATATTTTGTCCAAACACCCTGATATTCCTGCCTCTTCTTCACCAACAGACTTGCATACTTTTTTCTCACAAGTGTTAGATGGTACTGGTAACTCCTCAGCATTTATACATCAGTGGATACCTTGATTACCTTTTCTCTCAAGTACTCTGAAACTGTGTTGCAAGGGTAACTGGCAAGCAGTTTGCATGCACGTGTATACCTTGCTTAGCATTTTGTGCAAACAGCTCAACACAAATTTCATTCAGTACAAAATACTTGTGTAAACCTTTTCTATCTTACATGAGCCCAACGTTCATGGAATTTTACAAACTGTGAATATTTTTCATAGTTTTGCAAGAAATACCTAAAGTTTGTAAAATAAAAACTTTGCACCTTTGCTCCATTGGGAGCAGATAGAGATTTGGAGTTTAGGGTCTCTAAACTCGAAATTTAAAAATACACCTTTTGGTAAAGTTGTTTTTTAGATTGTTAGTTTGAAAATGCCACTTTTAGAAAGCGGTCATTTTCTGGTTTAGCCATTCTGTGCCTCTGCCTGCGTGTGTATTCCAGGTCTGTGGAAAAAGAAAAAGAGTCCCCGAAGGAAATAACAACCAATCGATACACCCTTACACACTAATGACTATTCTCAAATGCACCACACACAGTATTACTCGCTCAATCACTCCAATTATGAATCTCAAATAAATTAATCGGTAACCAATTCTAATTTGATTAAATTAAATAATTCCCCTAAAATGTTTGTCATGGTTGAACTTAGGTGACACTCATTTGAGGTGTACAGCCCATGTAAGCAATTCTACAGTGGATTTTTTGGATGTCTCTATAAAGGAATGTGAGTGGGTTTTGGGGGTTGAGTTACTTGTAAGACCAATAGATAAAACCCCTCTCCTTCATTACTCCAGCTTTCATCTTAAAACACAAAGGGAATGTATTCTTTTTGGACAATTTTTGAGACTCAGGAGAAACTGTACTACCCTTGATGATTTTTATAAACATTCCACGATTCTGAAACAGAAATTAAAGAATAGAGGGTGCCCACATAAACTGATTAGTCATTCGTTTAAGAGAGCTCGCTTTTATAATAGGGAGAGCATGTTTGATAATGGACGCAGGAATAAACAATTGGATAGGATTGTATTTGTTAGTCATTTTAATGATATGAGTAATAAGATAAAAAATATCATAAACAGGAGCTGGCATGTATTAAATATAGAGGTAGAAACCCCATTAAACAAACCTCTTTATGCATTTAGGCGCAATGGGAATTTGAGGAGTAGGTTGGTTCACACACATAGAGAGAAACATCATGTCAAACAGCTTAATCTGATGGGTGTTGAAGTAAAAGGGAACTATAGATGCGGCAATTGTAGTTTTTGTGAGGTATGTATTGAAGAAAAATTCATTGAGTACTGGGACTTCAAAGTAACTCTTGGAAACATGAATAACTGCAGCACTAAAACATTGTGGGCCATATTTATACTTTTCGACGCACAACTGCGCCAACGCAGTTGTGCGTCAAAAAATCTAACTCCGGCTAACGCCATTCTGAAGCGCCATGCGGGCGCCGTATTTATTCAACGACGTTAGCCGGCGTTAGCCGGCGGAGCTGCCTGGTGTGCGTCAAAAAAAATGACATACACCAGGGAGCGCCGGCGTAGGGGAATATGGAGCTTGGGCGCCAAAAAATGGGGCAAGTCAGGCTGAGGCAAAAGTTTCGCCTCAACCCGATTTGCGCCATTTTTTTTTACTCCCAACCCCCATTAGCAAAGACAGGAGTCATGTCCCCTTGCCCAATGGCCATGCCCAGGGGACTTCTGTCCCCTGGGCATGGTCATTGGGCATAGTGGCATGTAGGGGGGCACAAATCAGGCCCCCCTATGCCACAAAAAAAAAAAATACTTACCTGAACTTACCTTATGTTCCCTGGGATGGGTCCCTCCATCCTTAGGCGTCCTCCTGGGGTGGGCAAGGGTGACAGGGGGGGTCCCTGGGGGCATGGGAGGGCACCTCAGGGCTCCTTCCGAGCCCACAGGTCCCTTAACGGCTGCCCTGACCAGGCGCTAAAAAACGACGCAAAAGCGGCTGGACGTCATTTTTTTTTGACCCGCCCACTCCCGGGCGTCATTTTTGCCCGGGAGTGTAAATACAGCGCACATGCCTCGGAGTCAATTTTTTAGACGGGAACGCCTACCTTGCATATCATTAACGCAAAGTAGGTGTCCACGCTAAAAAATGACGCAAACTCCATGGACTTTGGCGCTAGACGCGTCTAACGCCAGAGTATAAATATGGAGTTAGTTTTGCGTCGAATTTGCGTAAAAAAAAACGACGCAAATCCGGCGCAAACAGAGTATAAATATGGCCCTGTATATCTAATCCTATGCCCGTGTGGGTTGGGTTATGTGGGTGAAACAGGGAGAGAACTGAGTACCCGTTTATGTGAACATAGATCAGCAATCAGAACAGGCAAAATGAATGCTGCATTAGTGGAACATTTGTTAAAGAAGGGACACACAGAGAAGGATTGACGGTGGTTCATTTTAGAGAGAATTTGCCCTAAGAAAAGAGGTGGTGATTGTGAAATATGGAGAAGAGGCGAGAATTATGGTATATCATTAGGATGGAGACAGTTAGGACAGGGTTGAATAGTAAGGAAGATTGGGATAAGGGAGTCCATTTTTATTCTTAATTATATATTTTTTCATATAGATGAGGGATTATTTTTATAATCTTTATACATATATTTTTTTAACTAGACTGTGATGAGTAATAAACCGTATTTTGCTTTGTTGTTATATTAGGACGGAATTAGACTTCCTTTTAACATATAGGAGCAATTTGGGGTTTGTAGTGCTGATTTTATTGTGTAGTCGTAGGGCTGGTATTGGATATAATAGATGTTATTCTCGAATTTGGAGATCATGAAAAATGGTTATCATGAAAAAATAGTTTCTGGATCTCTACATGTTATTTTCTCATTATGCTACTAAAAGGTTCGGGATCGGGGGAATCCAAAATGGAGGGCAGTGTTACTGTGTAATTGTGGTTAGCGGTATAGCATTAGTGTATACCGGAAGTGAATCAGGGAAGAGAGGAAGTGAGCTTGAGGCATGGAGATGTCCTTGTATTGGTATATATGGGGGTTAGAACACTCCCCTTTCGGCAATAAAGGAAGTGTGAACAGTTAGGCGTTCTCACTGTTGAAAACAGAACGAACGAGCACGCTGCCCTGCGACTCGGGTGAGTCGCAGGGCAGTAAGGTTATAGATAATGAAATATGTGTACAGATGTCCACCATTTTTGAAGTAGATAGTATTGTTTTGCCCCACATATATTATGCTGACATGTGATCGGTCAACGTATATCGCACTTGATATTATGCCATTTCTAAAACACAGAAATCGTGTGGTCATTTTTAGAATGACCCATTTGGTCGTTTTTGGCAATACTTAATGAGACATGGGAAGGTCTGGGTTCCTATTTTAGATAATGAAGACCTAACTGGAAGGGAGTATATAGGTGCTGTATGGGCATAATTACATTAAGTGAGAGGATACCTATAATGATTGATGTTGTCATTTGTAATAAAAAACAATCTTGGCTATATTTTATAGGGCCTATGCCCCAACTAACTTAAGAAAAAGTAGGGACTGGAAAAAAGGGGGCTCATTTGAGCCCGGTTAGTGGATTAAGAAATATAGGAATGGGGCGGTTAGTATTTCTACCCCCCTATAGGTATAATGGGCAATAGTGGATGGATAATTGAAGTTTAATAAGTTGCTAATTTATACCTTCTGTATGTAGATTAAGGACAAATTTCTAATTGGACAATGTTGGATTCTTCATATCATTAAAAAGGTTTAAGAAAACAAGGAGACTCCATGGTAAGTCCTATTGACAATATTGGCACAAACATCGGAGGAGTTCTATTTTTAGTATAAAAAGTTTTTTTATTTTGGATCCCTAGAAAGATTAATTAACAGTGATTTATAATAAGCTATGCATGTGAAGTTTAATCCATATTGTCACATTTTGTATATCTTTATACACATGATTTAAGGGTGTAATACATGGGGTAATGCATGTCGTGGAGATGTGACAGAGGACAGCATGACAGAATGTCTCTGATATGTTGTTTCTGTGCCTGGCATGTTTGTGGATCATTGCATGGCTCCTGATATCTATGAATTTCTGCTCTCTTTTCATCACACTTATCTACCCATCACTCTTATGTCATGTCTCTATCAAACTATCCTCCATTCTCACTCGGACTCATCCCAAATCCCTTCGACCACTTTCATCTCCTAAAATATCTCTGCCTAAGCTCTTCCCCTCCACCTCCACATCTAACTCACCAAACCTCACTCTACCTCTGTGACCTCCCACACAACCCTACTAAATTCTCCTGCATTCTTCTCACCCTACTTCTATGCTCTCCCTAACCCATCCACATCCTCTTTCCCCTCCGCTCCCCTATTATTCATCTCAAGCCTTTGGATTGAGTAAATGAAGGATAAACTCCCAATTAACACTTCTGGATTTCTTTCCTCCTCCACCCCTCCATTACTCCAGTCAATCTAACTAACAAACTCTCATATCTGCAACTCAAATTAACTCATAATAATACTAAAACTGTACTCCTTATTAAATTATACTAATCCATCACTAATTCTTGTTGGGTACCGGAGTAGCGTGCTACTCATCGAAAAGCGCTTCGACGCCTCGTCAGGGGTAGTAAGCGCTATATAAATATGATTACAATTACAATTACAATATTATGAGTGAATTGAAATTATTATGAAACAGAACCTTAATAACCAATTGTCTGACTGTGTTCTTGTTTGTATAGAAAAAAATATTTTACTGTTCTGAATATTAGGGAGCGTAAGGCAAGATTTGAGTAAGAATATGGACTTGTGATGGTTTGTGAGCAGTGATCTGTCTGATTTATGTTGGATGCAGGTTAGTGGGTAGGTATGATTATGAGTATAGTTGCTTTTAAAAGTCTTACCTAGATGGGGGATTATTTGCAGTGATTAATTGTATGAGATTCTCATTATAAAGGAATTGGGTCCTTTTAATAGTCTGAGGTGGAAGGGACTGACATTTTAATGGGGTTATTTGTGATTAGATGGGTCTTAGGAACAAACATGGGGTTGCAAAATATATGGGAAATTTATGTACATGTTTTGTTTACCCCTGTGTAGATTTGAACGGTAGACATTGGGTGTATATTTATTTGTCCTGAAGAAGGTGGTGGAAGAATTGTCACATGACCACTGAAACGCGTCGACGCTAATTGGGCTGCTGGACCCACTGGAATGGGCCTAGATTCAATTAGGGACTGTGTGCAGAAATTGATTGGCCTGCATATACCAAAATTAGGACAGCTTGTAGACAATAGATGAAAACGGATGACTTTTTTTGTCTCCCTTATGTGTATGGTGTCTTTTTAATGTGTGTTTTATTAATAATTTTCATGTTTTTATTGGTTATGGGTAGCATGTTGTAACTTTATGGCAATGTAAAAACATTTTTTGGGGGAATTATTTAATTAAATTAAATTCAAATTTTTTACGGATTCCTTCATTTGAGATTCATCATTGGAGTGATTGAGCGGGTAATACTGTGTGTGGTGCATTTGAGAATAGCCATTGGAGTGTAAGGATGTATCGATTTTTTGTTATTTCCTTCGGGGACTCTTTTTCTTTTTCCTGAGTCACGGTGCCCTGTCCCCTTGGGGTGATATAATTAGAAGGGCCCTCTCTCAATTAATTCTGGTATAATAGTACAACCTGTTGGTTGGAGAGATTGGTTGTCCATCGGACTTCATTATGGATGCTTTTAAAACATTTGGTTTCAGTGAAGATCAATTTAATAAAAACATTGGAACTAATGAAAGAATTGGTGGGAAAGCTATGTTAGTCTCCTCTGACAATTAAAAAAAGGAATACAATCTTAAATTTAAAGAAGAAAATGATTAGAACAGAATTACATGCAGACTTTCTTATTGAATATATAAAGGCTGGGGTTATCCCAGTTGGATTACAGGTTAAGGATGAACCAGGTTTATTTGTTAAAAATAGGACATTTTTGGAGACCTAGACATTGATTGCTAACCGGTGTAGCCGTGACTGGATGCTATTAATTAAAAAGACAGCTCAAGGATTGGTAATTATTGAAAAACAAGAGATTGAAGAATTAGAGAAAGGTTTAAAGGAAGGAATGGCCTTAGAAAATGCAAAAAAATATCTGGAAGAATTAAACCAGGAGGTAAATGGATATAGAGACTACCTTATGAATAAGAAGTCTGTAAAACAAAGGAGGGACATTAGTAGGTTTAATTATGAATTGATGTACCCTTATCTTCAGAAAGATTATTATCGGGGAAGAAATGAAGAAGGTGGAGATATTACCCAAAAAGAGAGATGGATGGCCCCAAAGATTAGTAGCAAGAAATATGTTACATTCTCTAAATCCTCTGGGTCAGGGAGTGAGGATGAGGAATTTGTACATGATAATTTAAAATCTGGGGAACAGAGTAATAATGTTTTTTTAGAATCACGCTCAAGAATCAACCAGAGAGGTGGAGGAACAAGGGGGAGAGGCTCACAACAGAGGAACCAACCACCGCAGGAATATATGAGAACAAGAAATCAAAGATATTGGAGGTAGAAAAAGCCCCAGTGGTAAATCTATCACAAATGATTTTGATGAGTAGTGAAATAGAAGTGTTAGAAAAGGGTTTGAGTTTTGTCCCGACAGCTAAGGTGGATAGATTAGAACCTCAGAAGGATGTGAGGGCTTTTTTTAGAAAAGTGAGGTTGCACAAGTGCTTTGAGGGATGAGAATTTGTGAGAGAGAGGGAAAATATCTTGCGGTTGAAACCTAAATCTAGGTTTACTCATTCCCTTGCGCAGGTAGGAAAAGAAGTAGAGTTATTTGAAACTCTTGTGGAAATGGACATTCAGAGAATTTTACATAATCCTTTTAAATCTAGGGACAACTCGAGTGAACAACGAAATGCTCTGCTCTGCCTACAAGAGGACATTAATATCACTGTAAAACCTGTGGATAAAGGGGGCGGTGTCGTGATTTTTGACACCCAGGACTGTGAAAGAAGAGCAGAGGAGCTTCTGTCAGTGAAAAAAACATTATCAACAAGTTTCCATGAGTCAGGTAGATATATTAAAAAAGGAAATTGGAAAGGTTTATAATGAGGGATTATTGGAGCGTTGGATTTGTGAAGAGGAGGGAAGATTTTTTAGGAATGAAAACCCTATTATTCCAGCCTTTTATGGACTACCTAAAATCCACAAGAATTTGCTGAATCCACCATTGAGACCCATAATATCATGCATTGGGTCCTTATTGGAACCTTTTAGTAAATATGTAGATAGTTTTTTAAAACCTTTGGTCTCACAACAAAGATCATATATTAGAGATTCAGCTCATATGATATCTACTGTGGAAGGTAGGGAATTCAATAAACATAGGCAGTTCCTTGTTACTTTAGATATAGAGGCACTTTATACAAATATCCCACAGGATGATACGATTGAAGTAATTGGGAATTGTCACAAAGCTATAGATTTGAGAGGAGCTAATAAGGAATTTATTATGAAGTATGTGACCTGGTACTTAAAAATAATTTCTTTTTATTTAAGGATGATTTCTACCTACAACTTAAAGGGACTAGCATGGGAGCTACCTGTGCTCCTAGTTTGGCCTGTTTGTATGTTGGTGAATTTGAGAACAAACATATATAATGAGGCAGCTCCCTTTTTTAAAAACATCTTGACATGGCATTGGTTCATAGATAACACCTTTTTTATATGGGAAGGCTCCCGCCTAGAATTAGACGAATCGTTGTCATGGTTAAACTTAGGTGACACTAATTTGAGGTTTAAAGCCCATGTAAGCAATTCTACAGTGGATTTTTTGGGTTTGTCTATAAAAGAAAGTGAAGGGGTTTGGGGGGTTGAGTTATTTGTAAAACCGACAGATAAAAACACTCTCCTTCATTACTCCAGCTTTCATCCTAAAACACAAAGGGAATGTATTCTGTTTGGACAATGTTTGAGACTCAGGAGAAACTGTACTACCCTGGATGATTTTTATAAACATTCCACGATTCAGAAACAGAAATTAAAGAATAGAGGGTACCCACATAAACTGATTAGTCATTCATTTAAGAGAGTTCGTTTTTATAATAGGGAGAGCATGTTTGATAATGAAAGCAGGAATAAACAATTGGATAGGATTGTATTTGTTAGTCATTTTAATGAGATGAGTAATAAGATAAAAAATATCATAAACAGGAGCTGGCATGTATTAAACATAGAGGTAGAAACCCCATTAAACAAACCTATTTATGCTTTTAGACGCAATAGGAATTTGAGGAGTAGGTTGGTTCACATATATAGAGAGAAACATCATGTCAAACAGCTTAATCTGATGGGTGTTGAAGTAAAAGGGAACTATAGATGCAGCAATTGTAGTTGTTGTGAGTTATGTATTGAAGAAAAATTTATTGAGTACCGGGGCTTCAAAGTAACTCCTGGAAACATGAATAACTGCTGCACTAAAAACATTGTATATCTAATCATATGCCCGTGTGGGTTGGGTTATATGGGTGAAACAGGGAGAGAACTGAGTACCCGTTTATGTGAATATAGATCAGCAATCCGAACAGACAAAATTAATGCTCCATTAGTGGAACATTTGTTAAAGAAGGGACACACAGAGAGGGATTTACGGTGGTTCATTCTAGAGAGAATTTGCCCGAAGAAAGGAGGTGGTGATTGTGAAATATGGAGAAAGAGGTGAGAATTATGGTATATCACTAGGTTGGAGACAGTTAGGACAGCGTTGAATAGTGAGGAATATTGGGATAAGGGAGTCAATTTTTATTCTTAATTGTATATTTTTTCATCTAGATGAGGGATTATTTTTTAAATCTTTATACATATATTTTTTTAATTAGACTGTGATGAGTAATAAACCGGATTTTGCTTTGTTGTTATATTAGGACGGAATTAGACTTCCTTTTAACATATAGGAGCAATTTGGGGTTTGTAGTACTGATTTTATTGTGTAGTCGTAGGGCTGGTATTGGATATAATAGATGTTATTCTCGAATTTGGAGATCATGAAAAATGTTTATCATGAAAAAATAGTTTCTGGATCTCTACATGTTATTTGCTCATTATGCTACTGAAAGGTTCGGGATCGGGGGAATCCAAGATGGAGGGTAGTGTTAGGGTGTAATTGTGGTTAGCGGTATAGCGTTAGTGTATACCAGAAGTGAATCACAGAAGAGAGTAAGTGAGCTTGAGGCATGGAGAAGTCCTCGTATTGGTATACATGGGGGTTAGAGCACTCCCCTTTCAGCAATAAAGGAAGTGTGAACAGTTAGGTGTTCTCACGGTCGAAAACAGAATGGACGAGCACGCTGCCCTGCGACTCGGGTGAGTATTTGGGCATTAGTAAGGTTATAGATAATAAAATACGGATACAGATGTCCGCCATTATTGAAGTAGATAGTATTGTTTTCCCCCGCATATATTATGCTGACATGTGATCGGTCAACGTATATTGTACTTGATATTATGCCATTTCTAAAGCGCAGACATCGTGCGGTCATTTTTAGAATGACACATTTGGTTGTTTTTGGCAATACTTAATGAGACATGGGAAGGTCTGGGTTCCGATTTTAGATAGTGAAGACCTAACTGGAAGGGAGTATATAGGTGCCGTATGGGCATAATTATATTAAGTGAGCGGATACATATAATGATTGATGTTGTCATTTGGAATAAAAAACGATCTTGGCTATATTTTATACGGCCTACGCCCTAACTAACTTAAGAATAAGTAGGGACTGGAAAAAAAGGGGGCTCATTTGAGCCCGGTTAGTGGATTAAGATATATAGGAATGGGGCGGTTAGTATTTCTACCCCCCTATTGGAATAATGGGCAATAGTGGATGGATAATTGAAGTTTAATAAGTTGTTAAATTATACCTTCTGTATATAGATTAAGGATGAATTTCTAATTGGAAAATGTTGGATTCTTCATATCATTAAAAAGGTTTAAGAAAACAAGGAGACTCCATGGTAAGTCCTATTGACAATATTGGCACAAACATCGGAGGAGTTCTATTTTTAGTATAACAAGTTTTTTTATTTTGGATCCCTAGAAAGATTAATTAACAGTGATTTATAATAAGCTATGCATGTGGAGTTTAATCCATATTGTCACATTTTGATATCTTTATACACACGATGTAGGTATGATTAGGAGTATATTTGCTTTTAAAAGTCTTACCCAGATGGGGGATTATTTGCAGTGATTAATTTGATGAGATTCTCATTATAAAGGAATTGGGTCCTCTTAATAATCTGAGGTGGAAGGGACAAAAAATTTAATGGTGGTATTTGTGATTAGATGGGTCTTAGGAATAAACATGGGGTTGTAAAATATGTGGGAAATGGATGTACTTGTTTTGTTTACCCCTGTGTAGATTTGAACGGTAGACGTTGGGAGTATATTTATTTGTCCTGAAGAAGGTGGTGGAAGAATTGTCACATGACCACCGAAATGCGTCGATGCTAATTGAACTGCTGGACCCACTGGAATGGGCCTAGATTCAAATAGGGACTGTGTGCAGAAATTGATTGGCCTGCATATACCAAAATTGGGACAGCTTGTAGACAATAGATGAAAACAGATGTCTTTTTTTGCCTCCCCTATGTGTATGGTGTCTTTTTAATGTGGGTTTTATTAATCATGTTCATGTTTTAATTGGTTATGGGTAGCATGTTGTAACTTTATGTGAATGTAAAAATATTTTTTGGGGAAATTATTTAATTTAATTAAATTATAATTTTTTACCAATTCCTTTATTTGAGATTCATCATTGGAGTGATTGAGCGGGTAATACGGGTGTGGTGCATTTGAGAATAGCCACTGGAGTGTAAGGGTGTATCGATTGGTTGTTATTTCCTTCGGGACTCTTTTTCTTTTTCCTGAGTCACGGTGCCCTGTCCCTTTGGGGTGATATAATTAGCAGGGCCCTCTCTCAATTCCTTCTGGTATTCCAGGTCTGTGTCAGACTGACAGTTGGTATGTTGTGAATTCCCTCTAGACAGTGACACAAAGAGAGCTGGGGTGTATCTTGCATATCCTGATGAGTCTCCTAGGTTAGAGTGGGGAGGAAGGAGCTGACACTTACACCTGAAAGGGCTGTTCCTGCCCTCACACAATGCAGTCTCCAACCCCCTGGTGTGTGTCTGGGGCCAGGCCTGGACAAGGCAGGATCTTGTGAACAAATGAGACTTTCCTTTGAAGTTTACCTACTTCAAAGGCAGAAAGGGGTATAATAGTGGAACCAAAACCCCAGATTTTTAGATTGCTTCTGGACTCAAGAGGAACCTCTGCCAAGGAGAAGTGCTAGAGAGCTGGAGGAGGAGTAGTGCCCCTTTGCCTGTTACTGTGCTTTGCTGGGTTGGCCTGCAGTTGCTGCTTCTGCCTAAAAGAGGTCAAACACTGAACTTTGTGGTATAGTCCTACTTGTGAAGTGTCTCCAGGGGCTTGGACTGAGCTTGCCTCCTGTTTTGAAGTGTCAGGGCCATCAAATACTTTGTCTGCCAGCACCTGGACTCTCTTGCTGAGACTCCTATCCTGCCAAGTGTTGCTACTGCAGTCCCTGGGCCCTTGACAGGTAAAGCTGGTGTAACCAGGACCAAAATTCAAGCACAAGAGCCAAGCGGGGATAAATTTAACACACTACCAGCAACACAGCTATAAAAACAATGCACCACCTGCATCATAGCTGAGAAATTGGCGAATCAACTGCATCGTGGCTGGGAAATCAACACATCACCTCCATCGTGGCTGGAGAAATGATGCAACACCCACTTGCGGCTGTTGAAATCGACGCATCCCCCACTCAGTGTGGTTCCTCCTCACCGTGTGGCCAAATTTTGCATGCATAGTCGCTGGGCATCAAATTAACGGGAACCTGTCCAGGTCCAAGGTGCCCATTTGTAAATCGACACATTGTTATCTTGCGGGAGAGAAAAATAATGCATCACCTACCCGACCTGAGAAGAAACAACGCAAGCCCTCACTTGCGAGTAAGGAATCAATGCATCGCTGACTTTTCCGACGCATGCTCACGGGTGCAGCTTTTGTTTTTTAAATCAAACCAGGTACTTTGTGTAACATCAATGCATCCATTGTTTTCTATAGAGTAAGACTATTTTCATCTTAAAAATTCATAACTTTACTTGTGTATGTTGCATTTTTGTTTTGGTCTTGTTTGATTTAGATAATATTGGCGATTTCTCTAAACTAGTGTGGTGTCCATTTTGTAGTGTTTTCATGTTATTACTGTGTGTTTGGTGCAAATACTTTATACAATGCCTCTGAGATAGGCTTGCCTCTCCCTTACCCCGACTAGAGTGAGGGTCCCTGCCTGGACAGAGTGCAAACTGACTGCCAACCAGGTACTTAAATTCTAACTGACATGAATAATCAAGCATTGAATCTCAAGAAATGAGGAGTCACATGCTGCATGTCTCACGGAGCACCAGTAGGTACCAAGAATTCTAGTCAGGTGAGTCTGGAGCAATTAGCAACTCATTTAAGTCTATGGGCTGGTGGGCTGGGTACTATTTTGTGCCGGTTGGGCAAGATTGTCTGGGCTCAGAACAGGAGATGGTGTGGATCACATGGATTGCTGCTGAGGGTTATCAGTTCTCCCATTTGCCTGAGCAGTCCCTCTTTTTATTTCAAAACACCTGGTCAGCCAGTGGAAACCATGCAACGGTACTGGCCTCGGTTCCTCATGGAGGCGAGGCAAATGTCATCGCACAGAGGGTGCTAGGATACATGCTGTCTGCCTTAACAGACAGTGTGCATGGCATGTCTGACCACAACTCCGACTGCCGCCAACCCGCCAGGAACCATGTTCCTGGTGGTGGTGACGGTCCCCTGGCAGTCTGACCGCTAGAGCCATTATTTGCCGGTCGGACCACCTAGAGTGTGTCAGTCCTATTGCCACTGTGAGTCTGCCGGTCTAAAGACCACTAGACTTGTAATGCAGGCCTTAGACCATTGCCTATATAATAAAATAATTGCTACTGGTGGATTTAATTATAAGAATTAGCATGAATAGTTAGTGCAAGGGTATCACATTTAAAAAGATTATATTTTTGCATTAAGGTCCTGCAAATGGGTTACATTAAAGTGAGTCAAGATTTGAATACGGATTATGCATAGTATTAGGCTTACAGCAAAGGTTCTTTGAGTTCAAAACAAGATAAAAGTATTTTAGATTAAAGTAAGTAAATTTAATGTAATGAAAACTGAAAAAAATATACAAAGTTTATCGTTAGTGGCAAGGTTTCAGCATTAGAGTTAGGGTATGGGTGCCCGATCATCTATAATGTATTTGGATTAATTTCATTTCATTTACATATTTAAAGACATACCACTGTTTAGGATTAACATTAAAGGCAGGGTCCCTGATTATTAAAAATAATTTAACATTTTATTGTTAAGTGGTAGTGTCAGAGTTCATGGCGAGAAAATGTATTCAACATATATTTAATTGAGCTAAATCACTATAACTGAGTATTTAATGATGTTTAGGTTTAAATTTACAATTAGGGTTAATACCAGGGTTTTGGTAAGGTACATTGATTTTGTTTTCTGTTAAAAAAATAATCAATGCTAAATCAACACTATGAAAAAATATTATTGAAATGGGATTGGAATAAGGATTATATAAAAAGTCAAGATTATTCCAAGAGAACATGTTAGAGAATGTGTTAAGGCAATGGTCAAAATAATAGCATTGCTAACGAGAGGCGAAGTAACGATAGATAGCCACTGAACAAATACATTGAGAAACATTTTGGAGGATTGTGGTTATAATTGTACCATACTACAGCTAAAATGTGCACTGAAAAGAGGGACTTTGAAGGTCCATTCAGACCATGATGATTTTATTTTGTTTTCTGCACTCTTTTTTAGGGAGGAGCGCACAAAGCGCTCATTCCCTGTTGTTATCTCTCTACAGGCTTGTAACCATGCCCATCAGATTGGTTGGTTTGTGGGCTTGCCTTTTAAAATTCACTTGATTTGATTAGTGAAAGGCATGCATACGCCATGCCTTTTCCGGTGTTCAACCCTCCTCGAGTGCACCGACCAACTACTGAAAACATACGAGGCTTCATGTTTTCCGTATGGTTTCTGGACTACTTTTTCTCTTTACTTCATAGGCAACATGATCCCGCTGGGCACTAGTCACACGCTTTGCATGACATCGACCTTGTAGGATAGATAATTGCACTTTTGCAGGTTACATGGAAAATTGCACTTTTGCCACTACGTTTCACTGCAAGCTAACTTCTGTTTCCTTTTGTGTGTTTGCTTCACGCTTATATTAGCTGTCGGCTCACTTATGTGAAACTGTTTATCTTTTCATTTTCAGTTAATGTGACAAGAAAAGTCCAGTTAGGAGTTTACAATGCTAAGAGCTCTAACTCAAGCAAACACGAGACCCATTGTATTGCAAATGCTTGTTTAATATTGTGCACAGTGATATTATGGTGTCAGCTTTGGAAGAACCTGAATTTTGCTCTACTGTAAAAAAAAAAAGTCAAATTACTAGTGAAATAATGGTGTTGAACCCCGATTTATCCACTCACAAAGAAGGACACCCTCTGACCACAAGGAAGGTAATCCACAACTTTTGTTTCATGCTTCCGGCTCCCATTGATAAGACTATCTTGAGTCTCAACAACCCAGTTGCTCAAATAAAATTTTGCAGAAAGCAGCCAAACTGCACTGGACCACCTTAGAAGCATATACATCACATTGCCTGGAAAGAAAAAATGAGCAACATCTGGCCACCGATATCACCAGGGAGATAAGTCATGAATAGACTCTACCTCCATAAAAGGCAAAAAAATCACAGGAAAATAAGCACTCAACTTATGTCAGCCGATGTGCTTTCCCTGTTCCTCACTCACTCTCTCCCTAGACCATAATAGGAATGGGAAACTTGTAATTTCATCTGAATCTTACTGCATATCAAGTGATTCATAACTCCCTGTAAAATTCAGCTCCTTGATCCTGAACCTGGCATGCACTTAATCCTACCTTCCCCTAGTAGATTGTGAAACCTACTCTTGCCATGTGTATTGGCCTCTATTATGCGGTAATTTATAGTTCCCCTTCAGGCTATACCTATCAAATAATAACATCCTATGTAAAAAACATAAATGCGTTTATATAAACTTCATTGGTAAACTATTTTCTATGTGCCTCATCTTGCTTTCCTTTTTTAATTTACCTTATGTGTTCTATTACCATTCATGATCACCCATCACAAAATCATGGGATTTCGTGATGTCCTATTTCAGTTTCTTGTAAGGTCCCACCGTCACTAGATAACGTAAAGAACAAACATCAGTTTTGCTAGGCATCCAAGACAATGACAAAACATTCAATCAGAGATCGGTGAAAAAAGCGAAAACGGAAAGCAAATGGAAATCATTCAGGTAGTGAGTGTTGTAGTCCTGCATGCTCTTCATTACCAGCGCATTCAAACGTCTGACCTAAATTCCTGGCAAGGTATTTAAGCAATAGCATGTAATTTGAAATGGGACAAAGACAGAAATAAACACAACTCTTCCTATACCCCTTCTTCCTAATTTCTTCTTCCCATGATTGTATGCTCACGAAAAAGGAAATAAAGAAGCTCATAGCACCTTTTTTACTAAAAGTTGTCTAACTTTTCTGAGAAAATACCAAGAAGGACCATTTGGTCACATCTTCCAGTTAGAGATGCATTAGTAAAATAAAAAGATCATCATAAAATGGGTGGTAACTTCAAGATTCTACCTATGTGCGGATCAATATCTTTGGGCAAAATCGCTGAGGCAAGATGGTCACACACACCCTAATTCAACTGCTCTAGAAAGCTCAGCAATTCATTTTATCCTTTTGGTAGAGTCCTTGCCAACCACTCGGAACCACTAGCAGAATCATGGATATTGGAGAAGTCTAACAGGCGAATCGTTAGAAAATCAACTACTACATCTTGTCAAGCCGGAACAGCTAAAGGTATGGTAACTTAGCTTTACACAAATTAACATACAGCTAACAGCCTGGAACGACTGTTTGTGACCGACACAATACATAAAAACAGACATTTTATTATGGAGCTAGTGCATGCAAAAATGAGTGGAGGTGGCATGGAGGCGGAAATATGAATCTAAGTGGACAAGCAACAATTATAGGCCAGAATCTATTTCCAAGAAGTCTGGCAGGCAAAGCAAATTTTTTTAAACGTTTTAGAGACCTCCCTCTCCCGCCTTCCTGTCCTCCACTAAATGAGCTGATTCTGAATGATACAAAGGTCTGGGCAGTCTCGTCCTAGAGGTGGCCTCCTCACACTCACTAGAATCGGGCAAGCCCTGCACTTTAAAGATACGATTAATACAATCTCTACCTACATCTAGATTTCCTTACTGACTCTTGCAGAAAATCTGGCAACAAACTTGGCCAGAAACCCAAACCAGATGTGGGTAGCATTTAACCACCTTCCACTTTCCTTAATATACATAGAAAACATAAGTAGAATTTGTTCTATGTTACCGCTACCACTGAAGCACCTATTCCATAACTGAAACTCAGATCGAGCTTTGAATGGGGAGCTAAATTATTCCAGTCCGACTCAGTTCCGGTATGCATTAAACAAGCTGTTGCGAAAAGAAGCATCAACCCTTCCCCAAAAAATCCAACTCCTTCCTTTACATCGGCTCAGATGGCTTGCGTTACTTTACTAAAGACCTTTAGAAAAGGTTGTGATTCTGGAACTAAAATAATTTTAGGCAAAAATAATATGGAGAGTGGTAAAACAGATTTTCGCCCAAAACAAACCAAGCAGGGCCTGTTTCTGAGTTTGGAGGTAAACAACTAGATGAAAGAAGTGCCGTGGCCGATGTTACACTAAACAGCATATTTTAACACTATTGAATATCGTATTTTCATCAGTGCATTAGTGATGCCAAAATAAAAGAACACGCTTGTACCTACGTACTATCTATCAGTTTTCCCAAATCATGTTAGTTGTAGGGCACCCATAGCAGTTTCAGAAGGGCTCATCCTATGGCTGGTGTCATCAATGGATTATATCTTTTCAACTCTACAGCATCACACATTTGTACACGCCTATATTGAGAAACCAATTACAACTCTCTTCTTTTCATTTGACAGACATACATACAATTGTTGCTGGTTAGTGATAACAGGAAACGGTGTCATTGTTTAACTTTACCCAGGCTAAATTGCCTTGAAGCCTTTTATTAAAATCTGACCGCAGTACGGTGCCCACTGATTACCAAGGATGTTCTGTTATGTGGGTTAATGAAAAAACATAGGGCCTCATTTACGAGGCCCTAGTAGCACACTGCGCCACCGGAGTGCCGTTTTATTTTACGCTCCGGTGGCGCAGTGTGCTGGCCCATATTTAAATGGCTGTGCAAAGCCAACTTGTGTGGCTTTCCATGGCCTTGTTAAGATGGATCCCTTGGGGTCTTCCATGGGTGTTGTTTTGGATGTTCCCAGCAATGGAACCCGAAAGAATCTGAAACATTCCCTGATCTACAAGTCTGGGAATGTATCACATTCCCACGCCACCTCAGAGGTGGCGTAAGAATGACACAACAGGGAGAAATATCTTTATTAAACCCCCATATTTACTCTTTCAATTTGTTCTGTATTCTGCAGCACACATAGCAAGAGGAAAACCCCTCTTGAGATTGTTTTTGTGCAGGAAGGTGTCCCTGTCTGCAGAAAAATAATCATTCCCGGGACGCAGGCATCCTTGCACCATGGTAGCCAGTGCAGGGGGAGAGGACAGAAATGCACCATATCTTGTGGATATGGCACATTTCTGCCCTTTCCCAGTGGCTCAGGGCAGCACAGCAAGGAACTTGCTGCACCACCTGTGCCAAGAACCTCGCAAATGAGTCCCATAGTGCCTCTACTTCTTAGCACTTTACTGTTCTGAACTCGTTAGGCATGAGCATACAAATCGTAATACATTGTATAGTCTCAGTTCATAGACGTTATCAATAATTACCTAGAATTACACTCCACACCATATGGTTTGAGTATAAACCAGTCTGCTTGTCAAGTATGCACATAGAAACCATTATTTGCATTGAGAGTCTCTTAAATATTATACTTACAAATTTTATCCACAGATGGGTTCTGACAAACATTTACAGAGAGTAAATCTGAACCTTTCTGATTGCCAATTGTGTATGAACATCATGAGGGTTGTTTTTTTATTCCTAATACACAAGGAAACCTAATCCCTCTAAGGAAATCACATTACAGTTCAAGAGATGAGAGTCACTATTTGTACTGTTTTCCTAACATTGTTGTTCTCAAAGTTATACCTCTGTTCAGTCCCACAGACCATATCACCATCTAAACCACATTTTTCGTTGATTGTTTTTCTGGACATTTTCCTACATCATGGCATTTGAAAAAACATAACAACTATCTGTTGGAGAGTCATACTAAGCATAAAACAGCCCTGTCTTTATAGCTGGAAAAGGGAAAAAAGTTTTAGTCAAGCTAATATTAAAATCTGGTGAATGGAGGCCTCGTGCCTCGTCGCAGCTCAAATTCACCCTTCAACGTGGTTCTATGTTTAAGTAATATTCCAAAGGAACACATAGAATGCACTTCACCACTACATATTTAGTCATTCCTATCTGCCGCCTTAGTCTGCCACTGGGAGAAATCACCCTTTAATGTTGCTGTACTGCCACCTTGATTGCATGGTCCACCTCTCACCTCATAGCACCACATTAAAGAGGGTGATTTAACAGATTTATGTTTTAATGTTATTGCCATTTTATAGTTATGCGGGTTAAACAAAAGAAAACGAAAAGCAAACAGTTTAACAGTAATGTACAAGGTCATTTATGGTCTACATCTAAGTGGGTTCCCAGTGGTGATCATTCAGTCTTTCTGAAGGTGGGGCCTGTCCATCTGGTACACGAGTTTCCATGACATCCCTGGACATCCCAGGACAAGTCAAAGACTCCTAACAGTTGGTCGCATGCTCTGACAGCTTTAGACCCCAAGAAGGTTCACCCCACATGACTCTTGGATGTATCATGTGTCTGACCCTCAGCCATACCAACCGCCTCGGCTCTTTACTCAATGGCTAAAATATCCTTCTAGCGCTGTGTGGGTGGTATAATGTTATTGCCACTTGTTATAATATGAAAGGTCTCATAGCCAGTCTTGCATCCTAGGTGCTTGGCTGCCCTCTTATGCAGAGAATCCCTGCCTTTTGGTGAATAGGAGTGCCACTGACATGAAGCATCTAACGGTTCAAGTCTCTCATGTAACCAAACAATACTATTTTTGGGGTCAGCTCTATGGGGGCTTGGGGTGGAGCAGAGGGCTTGCCCGGTCTCCCCCCGGGTTTACCGGCATCTGTGGAATCGTCCCCACCCCGAGTGGGGATTGGGTGAGGGCCCGGATGGGGGGGTGATAGGTGCACAGGGATATAAGACAGGGGCAGGGTGTGGGCGGCCTCTTTGGCCGTCTTCACGCCCAGTAGGCGTTGTTGACTTCGTGGTAGGAGTGTTTAAGGCATGTTAAGTGCAGGTTTTGGAGGCGGTTAAAAGTTTGTGGGAGGAGGTTTTGTTAATTGCTTGTACTGCAATTAATTTTATACGTGGATTATGGAGCCCAACAAAGTTGTACAGGCTCTCAAAGTCTTTCAGGATGATGGGAGGGAGGACCTCATCAAGGAGGGGGTTTTAGAAGAGGCCTGGGTTGGTCTGCGAAGGCCTAAAAGGCTTTCATCTGGAGATGTGATCGCTGCGGTGCTTGCTTGCACGTCTGGGGCTGCGGAGGTGGTCAGGCTTCGGGGCAGCGGCCGTTTCTCCTGACGTTCTGGAGTTTCTTTGGCTCGCCGTGTAGCCACAGGAGGGAGAGGGGCGGGCCTCTTGTGTGAGGTGAGTGGTAGCGGCTGCATGGGGGCGCAGGCCGGCAGGGAGCATTCGCGGCCAGGTTTGCGCGTCGTCCGCATGGGAAAACAAGCTCAACGGCCGTTAGAGAAAGGCGTTGAGCTTGATGAGGGCATTTTAGAGGAATGCTCATTAGGAGGCGCGTCCAAGATGGCGCCGTCCTCCGAGTCTATGAATCAGAGAAAGGGCCTTGCCTTTTAGAGGAAAGAAAGTTGAGTGAGGCAGGCAAGATGGGCGAGCCCGGGTATAACATTGAGGATAAGGTGGTAGTGCTATCTGATAAGGAGGTAGAGGAGCAAGGAAGCCAGAATAGTATTGGAGGTAAGGAAAAAGCTTATTTTGGTAGTGATTACAGGCAACAGGCAGGTAAGGTGGTTCAATGGATACCTAGAGCAGGCAGTGCCATGCTGCATGAGGTGCAGGCTTGGGACGTGGGGAACCAGTCAATGTTTAGGTTGGGGGAGCAGGTTGAGTTTGTAGATAAGAGTGGTTTGGTGCTTAAGGGTACAGTGTGTGGGGAAACTAGTGGGGATGGGTCAATAGGTAGAGCTCAGGTTTTGTTGGATTTTTGGCAGTCAGATCAGGGTGAGGGTATTACTGGGTGTGACACTGCCCGTTTTTTGGGCGGACATGTGGAGGCGACGGTGCATCAGCAGTTTGGGCGGCTCGCTGGTGTTCAGAGTTTGCCGGTGAAGGTCAGGGCACCTTCCAGACACCGGGTTGAAGGGAGAGTAAAATCCGGAGCGGTTTCCCCGACATCGCGGGAGCCTTACGGACTTGGATCTCTGGGTCAAGGTGCGGACTCAGTTTGTGACGTGCAGCCTTCCACTAGTGCCAGAGTCGAGTGTTTGGAGGAAGAATTGCTGGATTATGAAGAGGAAGTGGATGAACAAGTAACACCAGTGTCGAGGGGTGTTGTTAAGGAAATGCCACGAACTATCTCGAAGGTGGTCTGGGGCGATCACTTTGGGAGTCGTCGTCGGGACACGGTGACAGGCAGTTTGCCGAGAGGTGAGGGGGCAATTTCGGGTTTGGTGGGATTTGGTGGGGAGAGGGTGGATTTTGGGGATGGCATGCGGAAGGATGGTGAGAATGTATGTGGGGTGACCAAGGTACTCAGGAAGGATGGGTTGGACGTATCTATTCAGGTAGGTCTGGACACTGGTGCTGGGGCAGGTAAGTCAGAGGTGAATTTGGGGTTGGTTTCTGAGGTTGTACATAAAGCGGATGAGGCAGTTGAGGTGCAGGATAATACCAATAGTGTAGGGGTTGCAGGTTTGGGGGGTACGTCCAAGGCCAAGAAGTTACCTTATATGGGAGTGTCGATGCCTTTGGGGGCGCATCTCACTCCGAGTTTGAAGGAGAAGATATGGAAAGGAGAGTTTGTTGATGTTTTTAAGTTGTTGCATAGGGAGGTCCAGGCGAAGGAAGGGTCGAAAGAGGAAGAATGGGAGTTAGCGAGACGGCCTAGCGTTCCAACTACAATTGAGAATTGGACGTCAGCTTTCTTGATTTATGCTAGTGAGTATTGTGAGCGATATTCAGATTCCTGCGTGGCTCTGTTTAAGTATATGGATATTGTGCGTCGGGCGCAGATGGATTATGGTGGTTTTGGTTGGTTTAGGTACGATGAGGAATTTCGTAGACGGAAGGCTATGGATCCAAGTATGGTTTGGGGCGAAATTGATAATGAACTTTGGATGCAATGGCTAAGGACGGCGAGGAATGCACCTATGATGCATACCGCGAGTGGCTTACCAGTACAGTACAAGCCCTTTTAGGGGCATCCCACCCAATTTGGGGTGGGGTTTGGACATCCTGGACAGCTCCAGAGTAATGGAGCATGTTCGTCATTCAACAGTGGACTTTGTAGCAGGCAGCAATGTAAGTTTCAGCACGACTGTTCCAATTGTGGTGGAAGACACCCGGCATATCAATGTTATGGCAGGCTCCAATGGGGCTGGCATGGGCCACAGTCAAGAGGTGTGGAGAGAGGTAGGGGGCAGATGCAGCACTTTACAGGAAAAGGGCCCTACACCTATTAAGTGGGAGGTGGTTTCTCACTAGTTGCAGCTTTATCCATATGTTGAGGAAGCGAAACTTCTGTTTTATGGTTTAGGTTGTGCTATCAGGGCCCCAGGTTGCGTAGATGGGCCAACAATTTGAAGTCAGAGAAGGATTACCCAGAAGTGGTCAGGGCTAAATTGAAGAAGGAGTTGGAGTTGGGCAGAATTGTGGGCCCCTTTTCAGAGTGGCCTTTGCCGAATTTGACTATTTCACCCCTCGGGGTAGTACCCAAGAAGCAGGCTGGCGAGTTCCGTTTGATTCATCACTTGTCATGGCCGGCTGGTGCTTCGGATAACGATTTTATTGTAGCAGAGGATACAATGGTGCACTACGCCTCAGTGGACGAGGCTATTTTGTCGGTGCGGAGGTGTGGTAAGGGTATGGAAATGGTTAAGTCTGATATTCAGTCGGCTTTTAGACTTTTACCGGTTCACCCGGAGGATTTTTCTTTGTTGGGCATACAATTTGAGGATCCAATATACGTGGATTGGATGTTGCCGATTGGTTGTTCGGTCTCTTGTTCCTTGTTTGAGATGTTTAGTACTTTTTTGCAGTGGTGTTTTCAGTTTCAAAGGGGTTCTAAGTGGTGACACATTATTTGGATTATTTTTTCTTCGTTGGAAGGGCGAATTCAGGCGAGTGCCGTAGGTCCCTGTCTGATTTTGAGCAACTGATGTTCCTTTTTGGTGTTCCATTGGCGAAGAAAAAGACAGAAGGGCCATCAACATGTTTCAACTTTTTGGGAATTGAACTTGATTCTGAAAAAATGGAGGTGAGGTTACCTCAGGACAAAGTGCAGCAGTTGATTTCATTGTTGGAGGAGGCAGTAAAGAAACCCAAGTTGGAATTGCGGCGGGCTCAGTCATTACATGGCCATTTGAACTTTGCTTGTAAGGTGGTGAGAGTGGGCAGGGGGTTCTATAGAAGATTGGGTTTTGCTATGCGTGGTGCGATTTTGCAGCATCACCATATTCGGCTTCGGGCCAGTGTCAAAGAAGATTTGAAGATGTGGATTTGTTTTCTTCAAGAATTCAATGGCGTGACAATGTTGCTGGAGGACTCAGATTGGTATTGGCAAATTCAAATTTTTTCAGATGCATCAGGTGCTAATGGTTTTGGTCTGTTTTGAGACGGGCACTGGGCGGTGGAGGCCTGGCCAGCAAGTTGGAAAACAAGCAAGACATAGTATTTTTTCCATTGGTGGTTGCCTTGGTCATTTGGGGTCCCTTCTTGGCTAACAGGAATGTGGTGTTTAATGTGGACAATCAGACAGTGGTGTACTTGGTCAACTCGCAAAAGGCTAAGGATGAAAGGGTGCTTAGGCTGTTGCGAATTTTCATGTTGAATTGTTTGAAGTTCAATATAATGATCAAGGAGAGTTACATACCGGGCATTAATAATGATATTTCTGATGCGCTATCTCGTTTTCAGTGGCAGAGGTTCTGTGGTTTAGCACTGGGAGCAGCTCTCCAGAAGACTGTCATACCGGGGGAGTTGTGGGAGATAGGAGATTGAGGATGGTGGAGCTGGTACAGCAATCCATAGCTCCGTCAACGAGGAAGACTTATTTTCAGGCCTGGTTGGAGTTTCTGAATTCAGGTGCTGTAAAACGGGTGGGGGGGTGCGACGTTCTTTCAAGGAGGAGGGATGATGCTATTAGTTTTATTATGCAACAGATTGAAGCTGGGTTGTCTGCGGTTACAATAGGGGGTAAGTTATCAGGGGTTTCATTTTATGGTAAGTATTTTTGGGGTTATGATCCGGCTGAAGGTGAAATTTGTAGGAGAATTTTGGCGGGTTGGGCTAGATCATGGGGAGCGAGGTGGGATCGCAGGCGCCTGATTACATCACAGCTGTTAAGGGCCATATTGGAAGTCTTAGAGGAGGTTTGTTTTTCAAATTGGGAAATGCAATTGTTTTCACTTTGCATGTCTTGGCTATTCCATGGGGCATTTCGTGTTTCTGAGCTGCTGGGGGTGAGGGGGAAGGAAGACATATCGCGTGTGGATGTGCAGGTAAGAGGTGGGGACATTGTTATATGGTTGAGTACGTCCAAGGCAGATCAGTTGGGAAGGGGCCAGGAGGTCATTTTAAAGGGTAAGGGTTCTTGTGATTGTCCTGTTGGGCTTCGGAGGGCTTTTGTTAGTTTTTTGCTAGAATCTTCCATGTTGGTATTTGTGCACCAGGATGGTTCCTGTTTATCAGCTTCGCAATTGCTTGCTGTCTTGAAGATGGCTATTAAGAGGTTGGGTTTGGATCCGAATTGCTATGGGATGCATTCTTTTAGGATTGGTGCTGCTACAGAAGCAAGAAGTTTGGGAAAACTGATCAAGCAATTCAGGAATTGGGTAGGTGGAGATCGCAGTGTTTCCTGAGCTATGTTAGGTTGTTTAAATAGGAGTGTGGTATTTTCGTTTATTTTAGCTGTGCGTATTTCTTGCCGTTCATCCCCCTCCCATCCTCCCCGACCCCCCATTTTTCCCCTAATTTTCCATGCTTGCTATACAGTTTTATGTTATGCAAATCACTTAACATATGTTCTCTTGTAGGTTGCATTGGGGGCCCGGACAGAGCCTGTGCTGTATGGATTGTCGGGCATTCATTTGTTCGTTGGGCTGAAAAACAAACTTCTTCGCAGCATTTTGGTCGGCTATTGGGTTTGGATAGGGCAAGGATCAAAGTTAGCTGGGTGGGTAAGAGTGGGATGAGGTGGGGCGAATTGTTATATGTACTTTCTAAGAGGCTGGAACAAGGGGTTTGTCCAGATTTATTGGTGATTCATTTGGGGGAGAATGATTTAGTCCTGCTATCTGGTATTGGCTTATTGAAGGCAATGAAATTGGATTTGGGAAGGATCAAAGAACGTTGGGCAGGTACCCATATTGTGTGGACTATTCTAGTGCCGAGGAGGGTCTGGAGGGGTGCTAATTCTTTTGTGGGAATAGAGAAGCAGCGCAGGAAGGTGAATAGGGAGATGAGGAATTTCTGCAGGTTGCAAGGTTTTTCGGTTTTAACACATGATAACATTATTGGTTGAGCTATTTCAGCAGGATGGGGTGCATTTATTTTTTCTGGGCAATGAACATTATTCGTTGGAGCTGCGTTTGGTGATTGCAGATTTGTTGGGTGAGAAGCTTTGGGATGGGTAGGTTGGGCTGGGTGGGGCAGGAAAACACCTATCGGGTTTTCCTCTGTGGTGGGGGTTTTGTTCACTGAAAGCCTTTCGGGGGGAAGGGGATCGATCAGAAAAGATGAGAGGACAGGGAGTTTTTCACAGGCAAGGGTAACTGCAGAAGGTGGACAGCAGGACAGATGGGTAATGGGTTGGTCGGGTCAAGGTGGGGATGGGACAAGGGGTAGTGCTGAGGGGTAAGTTTAGAGGGAGGGGGAGGGGCTAGGAGGGAACATTTTGTATTAGTGAGGAATTTCATAGTTTTGTGAGGCTTTTATGCCAAGGTTATGGTTATTGCCAGACCTGTTCTATTAAAGCAGCCTTTTTCCCCTTGAAAACGAGTGTGTGGTCTTTTCACTGTTCTGCCCGATAGGGGTTTGGGGGGAGCAGAGGGCTTGCCCGGTCTCCCCCCGGGCTTATCGGGCATCTGTGGAATCGTCCACACCCCGAGTGGGGATTGGTTGAGGGCCCGGATGGGGCGGTGATAGGTGCATGGGGATATAAGGCAGGGGCAGGGTGTGGGCGGCCTCTTTGGCCGTCGTCACACCCAGTAGGCGTTGTTGACTTCGTGCCCTCCCGTCCTCCCGAGATTTATTTATTTTCTTCCTTTATATGGATTTGTCTGGGGGGAGGTTTCTATTTAAGTTGTCCTTGGGGTTATCTGGGGCTTTTGTGAGGTTTTATTGTTTTGAATTGGATAGCTTTAACAGGGCAGGTCTGCTGTTTGGTTTGGTGGGGTTATTTCGCATCTGTTTTGTGTATACGGGGTGGGGGGTTAGTTATGCCGCTGGTAGTCAGGTCTGGCTGGGCGGGGTTTTTGTTCACTGAAAGCATTTCAGGGGGGAAGGGGATCGATCAGAAAATATGAGAGGACAGGGAGTTTTTCACAAGCAAGGGTAACTGCAGAAGGTGGACAGCAGGACAGATGGGTAATGGGTTGGTGGGGTCAAGGTGGGAATAGGACAAGGGGTAGTGCTGAGGGGTAAGTTTAGAGGGAGGAGCTAGGAGGGAAAATTTTGTATTAATGAGGAATTTTGTAGTTGTGTGAGGCTTTTATGCCAAGGTTATGGTTATTGCCAGACCTGTTCTATTAAAGCGGCCTTTTACCCCTTGAAAACGAGTGTGTGGTCTTTTCACTGTTCCACCCGATGTCTATTGTGATCATATCTGAGAGTGCTCTGCCCATATTGTTCCAGTATTCAGCGACTTTGCTGCAAAGCCATGAGAGGTGAATACGTTTTTAGGGGGTGTAGTATGTCCTTTGAATATATTTGAAGTGAATATAGTGCAATGCACCATTCGTGGAAAGATTCCAGAGCACTCCACCGCCATATACCCATCTGATTTTGGAGTTTCTAGATCAGCAGTCAATTGCACCCTAGAGTTTAATAACGGCATTGAGGTCTCTATCTGGATAGAATAGTATCATTTAGTCACCATTTCTCTGATAGTGGAGTTAAACAGGAACATCAATAGTGTGGCATATACCGATGGTTCTTGAGAGGTTGGAAAGCCTTCTCTACACACAGTGCATAGGTGGTAATATGTAAAAATATGTAGTGGGAATGGTGCAGCACCATCCACCTCAGTCAGGCAGTTCATAATTTGGCCCTCGGGAAAGAGGCTGCTTTGCATTGTTATCCACCATTTATTGATCCGCCGGAGTAGTGAACGGTTGCAGGTGAGGGTTATCACTGGAAATTGGGTGAGCAATTGTTTAGGTGAGTAGAGGATCGGGAAGTTTAGCCATTTTTGGATCTTTATTCAGGACAGTTGTGTGTTAGCTACTATGCCTCCAGCTGGGTGGGGTGTACGATGCCATGTTATATCGTAATTTGCACTATGTATGGAATAGAATTGTGTCAGAAG
Organism: Pleurodeles waltl; assembly: GCF_031143425.1. Classification (NCBI taxonomy): domain Eukaryota; kingdom Metazoa; phylum Chordata; class Amphibia; order Caudata; family Salamandridae; genus Pleurodeles; species Pleurodeles waltl. The sequence goes on from NC_090440.1 coordinate 1,768,453,275, forward strand.
CGTGTAAATTAAGTCTGCGCACACAGGTAATAGAGTTCAAAATCAAGAGCAGGCAGGTCTCCTCTTTTGTATGGTAGTGCCAGAGTTTCCCAACGTGCTCATGGTGTCAGCCCACCCAGGTTAGTGTTGTCAGATGTGATTAGAGGGTGTTGAAGAAGTGCTTGGTTCAAATATAAGGGAACGCTAATGAACAAAGTAGTTTGGCTAGTATGACATATGATTCGATTGAATGTGGGTCATAATTCAGGAACATGTAATATCTCTCATGATCTCTCATGAGAAAGCATAGTTATTCCAAAGATTTGTTCCAAACAACTTTGAAAGGGGTAGTGTTGTACATATCATTATCATTTAAGTTGACAGGTAATGTGGATAAAATGTAGAATGTTGGGGCAGGATAAATAATGATGTGTTGGAATTTTGGGACAGATAGCTCATGAAGACAGGAGAGCAAGAAGCTGAATGAGCCGTGTTGTTGATGGGCCCCATTACTTTTGATCTTATAATAAATAAGTCCTTTATTAATTATTATCTTGGCGTGATCATTTCCATTCTCAACAGGCAGGGACATCAGCTCTCACAGAAGTAAAAGGGAACAATGTCACGAAATATGGCATTATTCGTCTATGGCTACAATTTGCACTCCCTTTAGACAATCTGGTACATAAACTGAAATGGACAGGGAGGGAGAGGAAAAACCTTAATCTTTGTGAAGCACACGCTCTGTCTCTGTTTCAGATCCTCTGATACTGTTGTTAGCCAAAGGTGCAAAGGGCTTTTCTGATGCTTCTTAGATCTCCCAATTATGGTAGCTAGGAAACCAACTGGATGCTTGTGGCTTATTAACAATATTGTTTACATTTAATATAGTCATGCTGGGATGTTTAAGGTTAAATGTACAGTATTTTCACTTATTTCTTCTCATTGGTTGGTCCTGTTCCATGTTCTGGAACAAAGGTTTGTAATGCAGGCGGTCTTGGGGACCGTTAGGTCAGTTGCCCAGAAGCTTCTTGAATTTCAGGTTGTGGTGCAGTCGTGAGCATTTTCTCTTTCAGTAAATACTTATTCAGCCATCCTTAATTAGTGCTGTACCGTCATTCAACAGTGCTCCACCCCTGCAAAAGCAGCAGGGTTAAACTAAGCCAAAAAATAGCTAAATACAGTCATATGAATGAGTGTGCTCCTAGGCAGAGAAGCTTGCGATAACCAGGAGAGGAAGAAAACATAGGTATGGGGATATCTTTGGTGGGCACATCCATCATCCATCCTGCACTTGACATTCTTGCAAATATAATTGGTGGAGAATCACTACAAGTAACTCTAGGAACACATGTACAGCAGATTTTACAAACCATTCATTGTACATACATGTTTTGGTGATCCTATTAATCTAACTTGACAAAGGGCAATGAATCATACCTAAAGTTATATTTCGGAGCTCATCCAGCACATAGCAGATCACCAGAGAGTAAAACAGCCACGTTATCAACATTTTCTTGAATTTCGGGAAATCTGTGGAACAACAAAAATGGAGAGGCTGTTGATTCCAGGTGGTTGGGGCTGTGAAGGAGTAGGCTTTGCCATTGTATCTAGCAGTGCAAACATGCAGGACAATCAGGAGCTCCTTATCACTAAATCTTAAAGTGAGGTGTTAGAAATGGGGTCTCTAGTTGGTAGAGGTAAACAACCCTTGTCCAAGTAGAGACCACAATCCGAGTCAGGGTAAGTCACAAACAATCCAAATTATCCTGTGCTCACCCTCTGGTAGCTTGGCACTGAGCAGGCAGGCTTAACTTAGAATTACAAAGAAAGGGAGCACACTGCCTACACTCCAGCAACAAAGTCCAACCCCAATGGATCATGGTAAATGCAGTCGAATTCATAGTCTTATTGACAGCTCCCTTGAGCCACGGCTGGCGAGCCTTGGGAGGCACCTGTGTACCATGAGTGGTACTTTAACCCGAGAAGACATTTGGCGACATTTCAAGCAAGCCCCTATACCATGCTGCTTCCTGCTGATGACGGGCTAAACCCAGAAACAAGTGTACAGGGATATACAGCACTTGCTGCACCTATGGAGGTGAAAGACTTTATTACTTTTTGAATGGACTATGAATTAGAGTGCATTTATCATTATCTTTGGGGTCATACTTTCTTGCTGGAGTGTAGGCAGTGTGCTCCCTTTCTTTCAGACTGTCTTATTGACGGCTTCCTTGAGCCACGGCTGATGCCCCTTGGGAGGCACCTGTGCACCATGAGTGGTACTTTAACCCAAGAAGACATTTGGCGGCATTTCAAGCAAGCCCGTATACCATGCTGTCTCTGCTGATGACGGGCTAAACCCAGAAACACGTGTACAGGGATATACAGCACTTGCTGCACCTACGGAGGTGAACGACTTTATTACTTTTTGAATGGACTACGAATTTGACTGCATTTATCATAATCTTTGGGGTCATACTTTGTTGCTGGAGTGTAGGCAGTGTGGTCCCTTTCTTTGAAACTGTCTTATTGATGGCTCCCTTGAGTCACGGCTGACGCGCCTTGGGAGGCACATGTGCACCATGAGTGGTACTTAAACCTGAGAAGACATTTGGAGGCATTTCAAGCAAGCCCCTATACCATGCTGCTCCCTGCTGATGACGGCCTAAACCCAGGAACATGTGTACAGGGATATACAGCACTTTCTGCATCTATCGAGGTGAAAGACTTTGGGCCAGATGTATCATCGCGGCCCTTTGCGATTCGGAAATAGAGATTTTTAACAAATCGTTATTTCCGACTCGCAAAGTGCCATGTATCACATTTGCGATTCGGTAATAGCGATTTCTTAAAAATCGCAAATGCTATTATTGAATCGCAAATTGCGATACCGGCCCCATTCGCAGCGATGGGCCTATTGGCCCATATCTGCAAATTTTTTGCATTTCCAAAATTGCGATTTCTGAACCAGAAATCGCAATTTTGGAAATGCAAAACCCCAGGGTGCTGGGGGGCTAAGGCCCCCTCTGCTGCACGCCAAATTGTTTTGGGGGGACATGTAAGGTGCACACATGCCAAAAGGGCATGTGTGCTTTACATGTATAATTTAAAAATGCATTTTAAATGCATTTTTAAATTTTGCACATGGTCACCACCAAGTTCAACTTGGTCGTAATTAGCGATTCCTAAATGCCAAAATCGCATTTAGGAATTGCTTCATACATGTGCTAAGAAATTGCAAATAAGGAATCCTTATTTGCGATTTCTAATTTAGAGAGTCGCAATTTGCGACACTCTAAATAGGGCTGCAATTTTAAGGAATCGCTATTTTAACGATTCCTTAAATTTGCGTTCAGAATGTATTTCATACATTCTGAACTGGCATGTTGCATTCGCAAACGGGCATTCGCACGGTTTGCGAATGCAAAATGCTTTCATACATCTGGCCCTCTATTACTTTTTAAATGGACTATGAATTCAACTGCATTTATCATGATGCTTTGGGGTCATAATTTGTTGCTGGAGTATAGGCAGTGTGCTCTCTTTCTTTGAAACAGGCTTAATGTCGAAGGGAATGTGTAAAGTATTTGTGCAATAAATCATATCGTAGCACTGTGAAAACACCAGAAAAATACACCACACAGGTTTAGAAAAATATATGATATTTATCTGGTTAAAATAACATCAAATCTACAAAGATTCAATAAGCACAAGTTGGGATATCACTTTTGCAAGTTTAAAAAGAGTCTTAAATCTAAAAAATCAACAGTTGTCTCTTGATTACACAAAGTACCTGGTTTGCGTAAAAAATAACAAGCACAGAGACTGCAGAGGAGGAGATGCGTGGAAAAATAATGTGTGTGTTGGATTTTCTGATGCAGTACAGATGTTGCATTGTTTCTTTCCACGCTGCAAGGGACTTGCGTAATTTTCCACATACAACCTTGATTCCTCACTGTGATGCAGGGATCTTTTTGACACCCAGGGTTGATGCGGGCAGATGCTGGGCATGCTGAAGGAAGTCTGAGGCATTGCGTTGGTCCGGTGGCGATGCGTCAAATTTTCTGTTGCACAGCAGGTGATGCGTCGAGTTTCTACTTGAGGAATCGTCTGCATCATGCCAGTTCAGCTCTATGTCGATCTGGTAGGGCTGTGCGTAAAATGTTCTGTTGCAAGGCAGACACTGTGCCAAATTTCCACTCGGGAAGTCGGGCTGCGTTGTTCCGGTTCTGCTGTGTAGCGATTTTCTCGTCACAGAGCAGGCTGTGCGTCGTTTCTGGCAGACTGTGCATCGGTTTTTGGCACACAATGAGTTTCCTGAAGAGATGAAGTCTTTTTGACCCTGAGACTTCAGAAAACAGGAGGCAATCTCAATCCAAGCCTGTGAAGAGCACTTCTCAGCAAAGTCAGAGGGCAGCAGGGCAGCATTCCTTCTCAGCAAAGCAGTACAGATGACTCCTTTGGACAGCCAGGCAGTTCCTCTTAACAGGTTGCCGGTTCAGGTCCAGAAGTGTCACAGTTGGTGGGGTCATGGACCCAGTTTATATACCCAAACATGCCTTTGAAGTGGGGAGATTTCAAAGAGTGGTTTTGAAGTGCACAAGTTCCCCTTTCAGTACAGGCCTGTCTGCCAGGGTCTCAGTAGAGGGGTTGGCAGTCCATTGTGTAAGGGCAGGTCACTAGCCTTTGAAATGTAAGTGTCAGGCCCTCCACCCTTCAAGCCCGGAAAGACCCATTCAATATGCAGATGAGTGCAGGTGTGACTGAGTGTCCTGTGTTTGTGGTTGTCTGGGTGAAATGAACAAGGAAACAGTCAACCAGCCCAGCCCAGATGTTGACTGGAGACAGGCTGTAAGACACAGATGGATTTTAAGTGCAGAGAAATGCTCACTTTCCAATCTCTAATCTTGTATCATAAAATCCAACCACACAAATAAGAAGTATTTTCTTTTACTATACTGGCCATACTAAATATGCCTGGTTACCCCTTTCAGATCAGAATCTACCACTCAAAAAGTATATGAGGGCAGACCTAATGCTGTCCTATCAAAGGATCAGGCCTCACAGGAAAACAAATTTAGGAGTTTTCCACTACCAGGACATTTAAAACACACATGTGCATGTCCTGCCTTTTACTTACATAGAACCCTGCCCTATGGGTTACCTAGGGCGCACCTTAGGGGTGACTTATATATAGAAAAAGGGGAGTTTAAGGCTTGGCAAGTACTTTTAAATGGCAAGTCAAAGTGACAGTGAAACTGCACACACAGGCCCTGCAATGGCAGACCTGAGTCATGGTTAAGGGGCTACTTATGTGGGTGGCACAGTCAGTGATGATGGCCCACTAGTACCATTTAATTTACAGGCCTTGGGCACATATAATGCAATTTACAAGGGACTTACAAGTAAATTAAATATGCTAATTGGGTATGAGCCAAAGTTACCATGTTTTTAGGGAGAGAGCACATGCACTTTAGCACCCGTTAGCAGTGGTAAAGTGTCCAGAGTCCTAAAGCCAGCAAAGATGAGGTCAGAAAAAGAAGAGGAGGAAGACAAAAAGTTTGGGGGTGACTCTGCAGAGAGACCATTTCCGACATGCGGGAAGGCTAGTAGCGCTGCAATTTATCCTTTATGTTGATACGGCCATTGCCCATCAAGGACCTGTGGGTGAGACAACAAGTCTTAAACAAGACAGTCATCACAATATCAGTTGTCACAAGACATTATACTCCTGATGTTTAAAATATCCCAAGTACACAATAAATAATAAACACAATGCTCGACAGGTCTCCTGGGACAGTTCCTGCTTTTTACAGCTATTATTCTACTGCCTTCAGCCATGGGTTGTACAGAGATGGACAAGGACAACTATTCCTTGAGACTGCTGAGGGAGGAGTCTTGTGGATGATCTTGCCCATGAATGTACACCAAAAGGGTGTCACACAAGACAACAAGTATGCACTTAGAGGGCTCCCCAAAGATCAGATGATCCCTAACTGTGACCAAAAACAAAAAGACTAGCAACTTTCTGAGAATATGGAAAAATTGAAGAGAAGGCATAGGTATACATATTGTCACACACTTTTATTGTTAATCCCAGATCTCCATCAGTTCAATGTATTATCTGGATGTCACCACAACAGGTACAAATCAAATGAAAAAGGTCACACTATATATACCAAAGAAGCAACATTTTGGCTAAAACTACTGGGCTTGGAGACAAGAGCTACAGAATGCCACAAGAAAGAAACAGAAACAAATTATATTAAATGATTGTCACCAAGAATGCCAAAATCCAGCCATAGATCACCAACTGACAGTAATACTGGTACAGTTAAACACTACAGAATATATTTTCCCATCTGAAGCTTAATCACAATGTGTAGACCAGCCAATGCTGAGTAGGTATTGCATATTTGAATCCTAAGAGGGCATATTAAGCATTTTTAACTTGTGACGTTGAGAACATGAAAAGTGGTCAGGATATTAATCGTAGCTCCTATTAACATGCACTCATGGACAATTCAACTAGAAAAAGTGAAATCATAATATCTCTCAAACTTTTACTTCTGTTGAAACAATTACTCAATATCCCAATACCCACACTTATTTATGGACAACACCCACATTTATTTATGTTCACTGGAACTTTTCAGGTTATCCTACAGGCAAGGGTCCCAGAGAGGACGATTCAGAAGTCTGGCCCCATTATGCCTCATATTCCTAGCCAGGCCCAGGCAGAGACACTGGTCAGGTGCTTCAGTATTAAAATGGAGGGCTGAGAATTGCCACACAGATCAGTGAATTGACCCTCATTGTGCCTCGCTGCATTGCATACAGTTCTAGTGCCACACTGCCATGTTCCTGCTTTCAGTACTCAACCAAGGCATAGCTTATCAGGCCACAGAGATGGGAGGGTGCAGCAACATCACTAAGGTGATTATGAAGGGCAAATCTTCTAGGCTACACTTGGAGTGTCTTCCTGGTTGGGAGAAAAGGCCTCTTAACTCCATAGAAAGTGCCAGGCGCCAGATATAAACAAGAAGTCCGGCAATGCTCCAGAAAATAATTCAGCAAGAAGGAGAAAAAAACTGGAGACAGAAAAACCCTTCCAGCAGACGGATCCAAGCATTAAAGCGACATGCTAAGGAATAGCAACAAGAACTCATTAGAATACAGAGGCCACTAAATCCAATGAGCGAACAAAGATTCAGAAACTATTGTGATGCAACTGAGCCAACAATGGAGCTCCTTTTATGGTGAAGAGAAGGACATGACAGTGAGGGGTAGAGGAAGCCACAACAGCAGAGCCCACATGCGGTGCCAATGTAAGGAAAAAATCCTTACAGTGGATGCTGTACTTTGCTGTGCTTGCTGCCCTCTGGCTTAGGCCAGTTATCTCCCTGCACCTGGCACATCACAGAATTAGCTATGACAAGGATTGATTAGAATTTGCAGCAAGCACTCAACTGATCGACTTATTCTGCCAGGTTAATTAGCAGCCTACATGAGGAGAACAATGAAAAAGGAGTCATTGAGGGCTGCGGTTTATGCATTTTGAGAATTAATTTTCAATAAAGTTCATATTGTTTTAGAGAAGGGAGGCAACCAAACTGAGTTCTTCCATGCAGGGAAGCAGTCGCCAAATTATTATTTTTGGTGTCAGTTCACACTTGGCGTGGTTAGACCTTTGCTGCTTGTCTCTGCAGGTTGCTGCTGTGAGAGTAGTAAGAGCCACTGAAACCCGAAGCTTACATCACCCAGTCATGCCAGCTAGTCAGCCCTCAAGTTACACCAAATTAATCTGGTGAGTTAACTGAGATGTGAAGTCAAGTGTGATTATAAAAATGTAAGCTTTAATGAGCAGGCAGATCTAGGGTGGTTAAATTAGCTCTAAGGCCTGCACGAAGGAGCTACAAGAAATACAAATGTTGCAGCAGGTAAAGTGGAGCTGGAAGATAAATATAATTGGTGCAGCAGGTAGAATGGTGCTGCTGTCCCCAGCTGCCCACCCCCTGAATACAAGAATTCTCCCACTCCCACTGGAGTCGAGGCAAAGCATCAGAGTACTCCTTTTGTCTAAATACTCCTTTTCTATTGTTGAACATCAATTCACCAAAATGGCAGGGGTAGCGGAAGTGACATCACATGCCATTTGACCTTTACTTTCAATCACACACACACGCTTACATATACAAACATTCACACATGCACATAATGTCGCTCACATAGACACATTCTTACCCGCAAGCACTCAAACAACAAATATGTGAACACATTTTTTACTCACCTCAGTGTTGTAAAGTCACACTCTGTAGACAAAGGCTTGATGTCTGTGAAATTCATTCATAGCAAAGGTCAAGTGTGACATCCCTCCTTGCCAGTTCCTCACAACAGTCAAAGACTGAATTTGCTTACCTTACAACAATAGAATTATGACAACAGATTGTTTACATACAGCATGCTATAGCACACGGGCTATCATGGAAATAAATGACAGATTACAACATGTCTTCTCTCTTTCATTCCAAAAATAAATAATAAACAATTTAAATAAACATATAAACAAGTTAATAATTAATTCAATATTTTATATAATCGCATAAATATATTGGCATTCTCTTGGATCTTTGAGGTCTCAACTCTCTGGACGAAACCCTCCATCTCCAACCCTTTTGCAGGGCACCTGTTCATCACTGCCAAACTGACTCAGCCGATGTGAACCATCACTCAATTGTGAGATAAGTTCATTGCTTTTCTCATTTTGCTCTGATGAAACCCTGACAGGCACACATTTGTCCTCCATGAACACATATCGACTAACTTCATCACTTCTCACAGTACTTCTGCTTTTATGGTCATGATACCCATACTTCACCACCCTCCTGAAGTTCCATCCTTACCATTATTTAAAAGTACATGCCACCTATGAACTTCTTTGATTTGAAATGGTCCTATGAACTTGCTCAAACCTTTTGCAACTCGACTTGCATTCACCTTTACCCAATCACCCAGCCGAAGTTTGACACTGTTTGTTAATTTCTTTTCAGAATTTGAGATAACTCTCTAACCACGGCTTGTAACACCATTAGCCAAGTTTGTAAAAACAAGAGTGTCTCTTTGAGTTCCCCTTCCATAACATAGAGTATGTCCTTCACTAAAATAATTCAAAGAAGTATCATCAACATTAATAAGTTCCCTCAACCCGGACGAAGTTAACTTAGTATTTGGTTTCCTGCCTCTCATCATGAAAAAAAGTGATGTGCCAATCATAGACTCTTAAAGAAAAAGGGGATGTATGAAGAAAGACGTGGCGCACACAGTATTCTGGGAATATATCGCTTCGGTACAATAATCTACAACGGTGCACTACAGTGAGGATTACACCCACAAATCCCCCACACTGACTTGACAATCAATTTATACACACATCAATACTGAGGCACTCGTTGCTATCACAACATAATAAGGAGTATCTAATGTCAGTTACCAAAACTAGTACTCTACTAACAATCAATATCACATTGTATATAAATCCACCATAATTCAACTGAAGAAAGTCGTTGACATGCACATTATTAACTCCAAAAATATCATTAACAAAACTTCTTATTATTGTATCGTTCAACTGTCACACCATCCCCTCACAATACAACATTGTATAAAAGTTAGCACAATAAATCAATCCATGATTTTTATTCTGGACAGATATCACATCCCACTTAGCTGCACACATGAGTCTTGCATCTTTCTATAATCATGATATTTCATTACAAGTCCATTATTCAGTCTTGTTCCCAAGAACTAATCCGTTTTAGCCATCCAATCCGTGATTTCTAATCCATCATTAGCATAAAGAACGCACAGCTGTATTGATCTCTTGGTCATCAATTGTTGCTACATCATTTGCATAGCGACCTCACAGCCATACTGGGCTCCTAGTCTTCAATAATTAGTCCATCAATTCCATCAAGACGTCACAGCCAACACGTGTTTTGTCTAATGACTTCATCAGGACTGAAACATCATATACAATTAATTAGATAATCATTACACACCATTAATTGATGAATATTTAAAATTAACAAACCCCACTCCATACACCAACATCCAGTTACAATCAAAACCTGCTGTTAGTTGGTTGTTAGTATTTAAATTCACCCATTGTGAGCTCATTCTACATGCTTCCATGTGCCACCGAAAATAAAACAACCCAAGTCAAAAATGTAAAACTTTAACTAATACAACTAATTAAATAATGTGATGAGAAGTTTAAAATATTATTAGATTATGGAGCAGACGGCCTCTTTTAATGGCACACAGTGTAATAATCCACCAAAAATCTGAATCATCATAACACCAAGTACCGGTTAATTTGAACAAAAATATCAACATACCTGAAATTTAATCTCTTCGTAAAATGAAAAACCACCTGAACATCAAGTCCATTGCCAATTGATAGAGTTGTTAAAAGAGCAGCTTGTTGGGCGTGGTACTGACAGCTTACTTACGTCTGTTGAAGGAAATGTGAATCGGGAGCGCAGCTGCCAGCTTTTGGAGTAGCCGGGATATCTTGCTTCACTGCTGGCTTTTGGATACGCCGGGACATCATTCCAGGAGGTAACTAAACAAAAAATAAAACCTAAAGGCATCACTAACGTGTATGCTCCACGGAGTTCGGAAGCCTATGTTTTGGGCTTATGTCCGACTCCATGTGCTTGGTAATTAACACCGCTAAAGATTTTCTGTCTTTTTAATGCAACGGTTAACTTTGTTTGAAAGGATTATTACTCCTTCAATTGGCACTGGACTTGATGTTCAGGTGGTTTTTCGTTTTACGATGAGATTACATTTCAGGTATTTTGATATTTTTGTTCAAATTAACCGGTACTTGGTGTTATGATGATTCAGATTTTTGGTGGATTACTACACTGTGTGGCATTAAAAGAGGCCATCTGCTCCATAATCTAATAATATTTTAAACTTCTCATCACATTATTTAATTAGTTGTATTAGTTAAAGTTTGAAATTTTTGACTTGGGTTGTTTTATTTTCGGTGGCACATGGAAGCATGTAGAATGAGCTCACAATGGGTGAATTTAAATACTAACAACCAACTTACAGTAGGTTTTGATTGTTACTGGATGTTGGTGTATGGAGTGGGGTTTGTTAATTTTAAATATTCATCAATTAATGGTGTGTAATGATTATCTAATTCATTGTATATGATGTTTCAGCCCTGATGAAGTCATTAGACAAAACACGTGTTGGCTGTGAGGTCTTGATGGAATTGATGGACTAATTATTAAAGACTAGGAGCCCAGTATGGCTGTGAGGTCGCTATGCAAACGATGTAGCAACAATTGATGACCAAGAGATCAATACAGCTGTGCATTCTTTATGCTAATAATGGATTAGAAATCACGGATTGGATGGCTAAAATGTATTAGTTCTTGGGAACAATACTGAATAATGGACTTGTAATGAAATATTATGATTATGGAAAGATGCAAGACTCATGTGTGCAGCTAAGTGGGATGTGATATCTGTCCAAAATAAAAATCATGGATTGATTTATTGTGTAAAATTTTATACAATGTTGTATTGTGAGGGGGCGTGTGACAGTTGAACGATACAATAATAAGAAGTTTTGTTAATGATATCTTTGGAGTTAATAATGTGCATGTCAACGCCTTTCTTCAGTTGAATTATGGTGGATTTATGTACAATGTGATATTGATTGTTAGTAGAGTACTAGTTTTGGTAACTGATGTTAGATACTCCTTAATATGTTGTGATAGCAATAAGTGCCTCAGTATTGATGGATGTGCCAATCATACTATTTATAATTGTGCGATATCCCCACACCAGATCTGCAATCACATTCTCCACACTCACTCTATTTGTCAATGCTAGCTGTATGGCCCCTTTAACTATCCTGTTAGCTCCTTCTACCAAACCATTCACCTGGGGATTGGAAAGATATGTGCGAGAATGTTTCACCTCACATGATGTGAAAAATTCTGTCATCTCATGCTAGGTAAGTTGTGTACTGTTTCCTGTAATCAAGCAACCAGGAAACCTTTCTTCCTTGAAAATTTCAGAATGTACTCGTACTGCGGATGATGTAGTTATTTCCAACATAAATTTTATTACCAACAACTTTGAATGGACATCAATCAAAACAAATGCAAATCTTAGTTCATGTTTAACACCATGCATGGGACCAATAACGATCCCACATACCGTGTGCCATACCTGTCCTGGATCCACTATATGACCAAACACTGATTGTTTACCAACCTTCAACCTTTTTTCACTCTGCATGCACATGTCATACCTCTCCACCCAGTGTACCACATCCTCATCCATACCCAGCCACAGAAATCCTCTCTGAGTTTCTTCTTAGCCAAAGATTGCCTCAGGTGCTCTTCATGAGCGATATTAAATCATTTCTTCCTTACCCCTAATGGAGATGCCATCTTCTCACCTCGTACCAATATGCTGTCACCCACTGTAGACAATTCATCCAATACCTTACCCTATGTTCTTGAGGCCTGCGGTAATGTGCTTGCTCTCTGCTCTCTACATATTACCAACCTTACCATGTCACTCACCACATCATCCTGACCTATGGCCTCACTCTATTCATCCTTAGTAATTGCTCCCGATGACCACTGCATGACATCTCCAACACTCGCAACAGCATCCTCTCCATCACTTAAATGATTTCTTCTTTGTCTACTGTTTCCCATTTCTGAGACAAACACAAGAGACAGTCAGCTTGTACGTTCCTCCATCCTGGTATATATTCTATACTGGCAACAAGGCTTTCATTAGGGGCTTATGGTCAGTTCGTAACTTGAATTGACTTTCCCAAATATATGTCCTAAACTGTTCCATGCCCCATGCTGCCGCCAATGCCTCTTTTTCTATCACAGAATAATTACGTTCTGTTGACGTAAGAGAGCGTGATGCAAATGCTACTGTTTTCTCACTAGTTCCATGAAGTTGTGATAAAACTGCACTAATCCCAATGGCGCTGGTTTCCACTATAACTACAGATTTCCTTTTCGCATCCAAAGGAACTAAAATACCAGCCTCACATATTTCTTTCTTTATAGATTTGAAGCCTAATTCTTGTGGTGTATCCCAAACAAAGCTTATTCCTTTTCTCAACACATTTTTCAAAACTTCTGTTTTAGATGCAAAGTTCTTAACAAATTTAGAAAAATATTCTACTAAACCTAAGAAAGACCTTAACTAGTCTTTATTGTTACAGCATCCAATAGATTCCTCCTAGGTTTAACTTCATCCTGTGATAAAGTATGACTTAAATATTCCACTTCCCAATTTTAAGATTTTGTCAAAGACTTGCTTCAATGTGAAATTGTGATTCTCCACAGTGTCCCCAAAAACCAAGATATCATCCTGAAAGTAGATGACATTCTGTATCCCTTTAAATAAGTCAGTCATCACTCTCTGGAAGACACTTCCTGCAGAACGTAGCCCAAACGGAATTCTAGTAAATTGAAATATGCCTTCAATGGTTTTAAAAATCATTAATGACATTAAATCGGAATGTAATTGTATTTGATTATAGGCATGTTTCAAATCCAATTTGGAAAATAACTTTCCCCCTTTTAACATCAACACCAGTTCATTGATATTGGGAAGAGGAAGAGTGTCCATTATCCCATTTTGATTAAGGCTTCTCAGGTCAATACAAAATCTAACTTTGTCATCAGTTTTCCTTGTGATCACCACTGCAGATACCCAATTTGACGCTACCAAAGGTTGTAGAACCCCACTGTTCAACATTTCCTCTATCAATTTTTAACTTAATCCCTGACCAAAATTGATACTCTTCTGACTTGTGTTGAACTGAAATCGCACCTTCTTTCAATTTAATCTTATGACAATAACCCTTCAATTGCCCCATGCCATAACGGAGGACCTCACCCGCATACCTGATTATGGCGGTCATTCTGACCGCGGCGGTCGCCGCCCGCCATGCGGTTGCCGCCGAATGACCGCCCCGCAGTCAAAAGACTGCGGCGGTCATTCCAACTTTCCCGCTGGGCCGGCGGGCGACCGCCAAAAGGCCGTCCGCCGGCCCAGCGGGAAAGCCCCTGCAACGAGGAAGCCGGCTCCGAATGGAGCAGGCGGAGTTGCAGGGGTGCGACGGGTGCAGTGGCACCCGTCGCGATTTTCACTGTCTGCTAAGCAGACAGTGAAAATCTGTATGGTGCCCTGTGAGGGGGCCCCTGCACTGCCCATGCCACTGGCATGGGCAGTGCAGGGGCCCCCAGGGGCCCCACGACACCTGTTCCCGCCATCCTGGTTCTGGCGGTGAAGACCGCCAGAAACAGGCTGGCGGGAAGGGGGTCGGAATCCCCGTGGCGGCGCTGCAAGCAGCGCCGCCATGGAGGATTCCCTGGGCCAGGGGAAAACCGGCGGGAAACCGCCGGTTCCCCTTTTCTGACTGCAGCTTTACCGCCGCGGTCAGAATAGCCCAGGAAGCACCGCCAGCCTGTTGGCGGTGCTTCCGCTGCCCTCCGCCCTGGCGGTCATGGACCGCCAGGGTCGGAATGACCCCCTATGTCTTGTAATGTTACCTCTTCAACTACTAAAATTTGATTACGTGCCCAAGGGTTTATAACAATGTGAAGGTCATATTGATGAACCCATCCCAGGAATGGTGGACCAGATTCTGCTACATAAACTTTTCCTTTCGTTCTTCTTCCCGCAAATTCAATTTCTGCAAACATGTACCTAATGATGTCTATTTTTCCTCCTTGGTAATCTCCCAGGTTTATGTCTTTAGGAAGCAATCTCACTTTTGGCCACTCAGACACGAACACACTTCTCTGAACAATTGTATATAAAGACCCAGAATCCACCATTAAATCTATAGGTCTTCCTCACACCACAGACTCACGTTTTGGCCTTTGCCTCCTTTTCTTGATAATTTCTTCATCCTCAATGTTCAAAATCCTGTCTATTCCCTCCTGCGAGTTGTCTTCTCCATTTTCTTCCGACAACATGGCTATCTTCCTTTTACTTGGATTGTGACACATCCTGGTAAAGTGTCCTTTCAATCCACATATTCTACACTCTTCCCCAATAGCAAAACAGTATTTTTCCTCAGGAGTGTGATTGTAACTACCACATCTCACACATTGTTTATTTGTAAACTTGTTAATAGTTTCCCTTGCCACTTTTTTGTTAACGTTCTTTGTCTTTGGTGTGCTAAATGTGTCATAGCATTTGCCCACTGCTACCACCTCTTCTTTTGTCTCTTTTTTGTCTATCTCCTTCATACAATATTCTGACTCTTCCACAACCTTTGCTATCTCAATATCATCTTTTAATGTGGGGTTCTTTGCTGTGCATAGCCTCTCTTACATTTTCTTACTCCTGCATTGAACAATTAGTTGATCTCTTATCATGTCATCAGCCATTTGTCCAAACTGACACTTCACTGATAATTCTCTCAATCTTATAAAAAAAGTTGTCAACTGATTGTCCCTCTCATTGAGGTTGTGTGTAAAACCTATGTCGCTTCAGGATTACATTTTGAGTTTTAGTAAACTTTAATTCTAATTTGTTACGTCCATCAAGATACACATCAGTGTCTACTTCTTCCGCTTTAACTGGTAAGTCTGGCAAGTATTTGTAAATATGTTGTCCCTCTTTTCCTATAGTGTTTAATAAAATAGCTTTATTCCTACTGTGACAGAATCTTTGACCATCTAAAGCCTCCAGATAATTAAAAAAAATGTCCAGCCACTCCTCCCATTCAGTGGGTGGATCTCCTGGTTGTGATAAAAATGGTGGAGGTACTGTGATTGACAGAACATCCCTATTTGTTGAGAAGCCAAAAGTAAAGCAATTGAATCTCATTTTTTTTTTTTTACAATTATGTAATAACAGATGAATATAATAGAAATTGTTTTGTTGTTGAATAAAATAAAGGTTTACACCTAAAACAGTCCTTCTTTGACTTTGGTTTATAGTCTTTCTTCTAATACCAGAAATTGTAGACTTTTTTCCATTTTCATGCCAGCTGGTGGGTTTGTACGCTGAAGATGTTGTACATTCCTCACACAGCAGCCACAGCAGTCTCCCGTCTATAGGCAGATGACCACACAGCAGCCAAAAATGCCAAAAGTGCCAGTTAGACTGCTGTACAGCAGTATAATGTAAAATGACAGCTGTAAGGCTGCCTAAAACTTTCCTTGACGTCGTACTCAGTTGAGCATTCGATGTAACAGAGTACATGAAATTGCGCTCTGGATATCTCACGCTCACTTGAGTGTTCAATGTAACAGAGTACATGAAGGTGTGCTCTGGGTGTCTTGCGCTCACTGACTACTGCCGAGCACGCGCTAGGTGTCTGACACTCAGTTACATGTGCATTGTAAAGGTCTTTCCTCCTTGCTTTTGCACCTGTGGTAAAATGGCCAGTTTTAAGTATAGCGATGTGCCTATCGCGCTTACCTTCAATATCCAAAATGAGTGCAGTGAATCTCCAAGAGCACTCACCCAAAACAATAGTCTCTGCAAAATGTGCTGTTGTACAGGAGGAACCAGCAGCTCATCTATAAAAATATGCTGTAAAGTCACACTCTGTAGACAAAGGTTCGATGTCTGTGACATTTATTCATAGTGAAGGTCAAGCATGAGTTCCCTCCTTGCTAGTTCCTCACAACTGTCAAAGTCGGAATTCGCTCACCTGCCATTAATAGAATTATTGACAACAGAATGTTTACATAAAGCATGCTATAGTGCACACACTATCATGGAAATAAATGAGAGATCACAACACTCAGCGGCTAGGGAAGGTCATATTCCAGCTAATTGTACTCTACTCTTAGCACGAGCTGCCTATGTGTTTCTGGCACAATTCTGCCACCTCTGAGGCCAGGGCTCACAAAGACAGTGACAGGGTTCTCAAGGGACAAACAAGGGGTTGCAGCTGTGCTACCATTGGAGACCCCTAGATGTCCATGCCTCTATTCCTTTAGTCCCACCACTTGATGTGCCACTTTACTCCTCCATAATATCTGTACAAAGACTTCCTTCTTTCATTCTCCTCCCAACAGCTCCCTAGTCCACTATGCCCCACATTAGTCACTATAACCTCTCTCATTAAAACTCTCCTTCTTCATTCTCCTTGTACTTCAGGTGGCCCACATTGCTATTTTCCATTACCTCTACCCATCTCATCCACCTATTCTTTTGATTTGGACTCCTTACTCAATTTTCCTTCTCTTTTTCTCTTCTTCACTTCCACCTAACTTAAATTTTGATTCATCGAGTCCTCACCACTCGAGGATAGATTATTGGATGAGCAGATGCCCAGAAAAACAATCTCCCTTACCTATTGTAAGTCGATCAACAATTCACCAGATGCCGTCAGCCAGCTGAGGGAACAATGTGATTGAGGCCTTGAAGGCCTTGAGGACGATGAGTGCCTTGAGGCCTCGGCATCCCTGAGAGGTGGCTATCAGGTCCAGATTTCACCTTGTACAGTTAAAAATTTAAATAGGTGCTATTATGCATGCGCTACCTTGGTAAAGATGTGTAGGACAGCAACTCCACTCTGTCTGTGAAACTGCGGCCAAGCGGGAATGTTTTTCCATGTGATATGGAGCTGCCCCCACAATCAGCTCTCCTGGGAATTAGTGGTCACTTGTCTAAACAATGTATGTGGAAGCAACACAGAAGCCACCGCAAAGTGGTGCATCCAAAATATCAGGGAAGCAACTAACATCACAAGAATGGATCAGATCTGGATGTCTTGGGTGTTAATGATTGCCAAGCACACAATTGCGTAAATGTGGAGGGCTGAACTGGTGCCACAATTGAGTGACTGGAAGAGTCATACAGATGGTCCATGCTGGCAGAAAGGGTGTTTTATAAGGAAGGGATTGTGCTAAGAAATAGACCAAAATATGGGGGAAATGGTATGACTACCAGGGTGAACTGTGTGCCTTTCGTGGGTGCCGGATTTAATGCTTTGGGTTTAGAGCAGTGGACCACTGGAACTGCCCTGTGATTGTGTGGTGTGCATGGTGGGGCAGGGAATTTCATGAAACTAATGGGACCTCTCAGCTATTTGTGCTGTGTCATGGTGCTATTGTGCATGATGCTTATTGTCACTGTTTGTTTGTTTCACTTGCAATAAAAACAATACTTTCATGTCCCCTCGTCATCACCATTCTTCTCATACTCTTTCATTCTCCCTCTCACTTTTCATTTCTTCTCCTCTAGTTTCACCACTTTTCTCCTATCCCTCATTTTCTACACCTCTTAATCAATTATTTTTTCTTTCTCTTGTTCTGTTCTCTCCATTCTCATATGAACATTTCTCACCTTGTCCTGTCTCCTCTTCCCAGTCTACACTCTCATTCAGTTGCCTTCCCTTCTGATTTTCATATTGTACATAGGTGATCACTGCATTCCCCCTCTACTCATTCACACTGATTCAGGGTATTATCTGCAATTCCTCTTATCCCACTGTACTGTGGTCATCCTTAAAATTCCTGGGCTAATGGGTAGAAGAAATTTAACTTCACAATTTCTCTGAAATTCAAACCTAGTTTATACCCCTCCTGTAAGTAGTTGTTGTCAAGGAGCTGGGTAACTGAATCTATGAGGGTCGCACAGTAGATCCATGATCAGCACAGTGGTCCGAAATCAAAAAGAATAAATCAAATTTTGAGCACCTAGAAATATGACAATCCCAGCTTTCCCCACCCCTTCTAACAGCACAATGGTCACAGACTCCACAGTTTTCATTCCTCACAGACTCATCATCTCCTCAAGTCATCTTGAGCATAGTATCATTGGGATCCTGTCTGGAAGACTTTGCATGGTCCTGTTTTGACAGCACATGGTCACAGACTTCACAGTTGTCATTCCTCACAGACTCATCATCTCCTCAACTCTCTGGATGAAAAGTCATCTTGAGCGTAGTATCATTGGGATCCTGTCTGGAAGACTTAGCATGGTCCTGTTCGTCAATGAGGAGTAGCATGCTCTTCTAGGAGCTGTACAGGAACCACTCAACTCCACTCCACTGTACTTCACTCTACTTCTATTATGTATTTTGCATTTCTTTATCTTGAGTGACTCAGGTGGAGACGGACCATTAATGTTCTGAATGATTAATTTTCTATAGCTTTGTAAATAACAAGAGTAATTGTTACCAAACTCAATGGCACTCTCATTACAGCTCCCAAGTGATGATAGGCTAAGGCAACATTGCAAGGATTGACTTTTAAATCCTGTTGTTCTAGCCTTGCTTGGGTAACTACAGCAGTGAGCTGCTGCCTGATGGCCACCCAGTCCACCTCAGCCCTTGAAGATCATTCTCTGCCGGTCTAGCCTGCCCCATTGCAGAGCGAGACATCAGTGATGTGGCTCCTCTGCTGCTTCAGGAGTTTGGCATAGAAGCTGGTTTGTGGCGCAGCTAGCAATACATGCATGACTAAATGCTGGGCAGCCATAAACGTCTTGTACCACTTCTCCTTGTATGCCCTTTTTGACAACCTTGTGCACCATCCACTGTGCCCACCTCTTTCTCTGTATACTATGATGTCAATGCCTGCAACATATGAAGCACTTCAATCTAGACTTTGTTCACTGTCTTAGGGAGAAGAAAGCTGAAGACCAAGGACGATATCGTAAGTTATGGGAGAAGATGGTAGAGAGATTTTGTTAATTGAAGGAGTTCATGGCAAGACAAGGGGTACTTAGAGGTACTTTGTTGGTAGTGGTAAGTGTTGTTTGTTGTAGTTAGGGACCTGAATTACTACAATGTCTGAGCGATGTCCATGTAATCAATGGCCTTTGATAGAAGTGAGCGGCGCCAATGTTAAAGGAAGGTGTAACCAGTTTAAGAAGTCATCTGTGCCAATAGTGTAAATGGGCCGCAGACGCTTAAAAAACTGGGCAATGTTACTTATGTATTATCTCACATTAAGCACTATGTCAAATGGCTCAAAGGTACGTGGGAGACCGTCACTGTATATTTTTGGATTAGATTTATCTCATTTCCTAACAGACGTATGTGATAAAACATCCTAGCATGCAATGTATTTTTAGCTTAAAATCGTTTTCTTTCAATGGGGTTACCTACACATTAATGAGAAGCAAGTAAACACAGCCTATCAACTTAAACTGAACTGGATTTTTGCTCTTTTAATGCACGATCAGCTTTGAAATTGAGATTCGGTGTTTTGTAATAGAAAAATGAAAATCCCTTGCCGACACGAACCACAAAAGAAAAACTGTTTCACAAAAGGCGTGGAAAGTTGTTCTTTTTATCAAGGTTTAATTATAAGCACATCGTTTCCAAGAACTGCAAACGTTTATTATATAGCAACCTTGAAGAAAAATAGTGTTTGTGTGAGATGATTGCTGTTTCAATTGCGACCGCCTCTTATTACTTGCACAAAGACATATATTTATCCAGATACCATGAACTCCAAAATTGCTAGAATTTGCAGGCGCTGTGCTGCATTTATTTCTTTATTTTCATTCTATATAAAATACTAAATAAGAGGAAAGTCGCTGGACTCTGAGAAAAGTAAATGCACAGCCTAGGTTTGACTGTAAAGCATAAATTGCAGAGATGATGACTAATTACTTGTAAAAATAAAATAAAAAAATGCAAAACCTTGAAAATGGGTGTGCATGCTGCTGTATGAGAAATTTCCTAGCTATGGAGAAGGAAAGTTTTAATTCTATTAAGGACGGAGGCGAGGATTATGCTAATCTTTCTTCACTCTTTATTATGACAGCAAGTTCAAAGTTCATAAAGCAAGAACAGAGAAACTACATTTCCCATGGGACAACGTTCCCATGGCAACCATAGTGCAATCAACGCTGGTTCCGACTCTAGTATAAGCGTCCCCTGCCGCCTCCTGACTTCCTCGACTTCACTGCTGAGGGAATTTAGCATTCTCAGGTTGTTGTCGCCTCTAATCCTACCAGAGTAACATCACATATTCAACAAAGGAAGAATCGAATCCAGAAAAACTGAACAATTGAAAAAAATCAAAGTTTGAAGATATAACAGAGAACTCCAATTCATGTGAAGATACAAAGCATAGCACAGAAGCAAACCAATTATCAAGAGTTCCAATATCACAATTGTAAACAGATGTATCACCAGAAATCTGAGTCGTCTTCCACAGTTCCCGGGTGGGAGACACATTCCATGTGTTGGGTTGGATAATCCTCACCTCTGTGTCCTTAATAGAATTGAAACTTTCCTTCTCGACAGCTAGGAAATTTCTCATTCTATGACAGAACCGGAGCTGAGGATTATGCATGTTCAAAGCTTGCTTACCACCAATGAGGTTGCTTCATGAATAGGTTTAAAATAATAATTCTTAAAAGTCGATTCAGATGACCAGTCCGCGGCATTCATGATATCCTCTAACCTGCCGCCTACCTGGATAGCCTTTGAGTCCATAGCACCCCTAGTAGAGTGTGCCCCAAATACGTGTACATTGATACCTGCCTCCGCCAATATCCATCTGACCCATCTAGCTATGGAAGGGGAGGATACTGCCTTAAAGGGTTTCTTTATTGAAATCAACAATTGGCGTTCTCCAGGAGGCCGAAATTCGGCCATCACTTCCTCATAAGTGTTGAGGCATCTTGCTACGCAAAGTTTTGGTGCATGAGGAAAAGCTGGATGGATTACTGACCTGATATTACACTTGGTCCTCCTTGAAACTGTGAAGGTGACTCCTTCCGGGGAAAAAACCCTTGCTGAGACATCTAATGCCCTGACATCAGACACCCTCTTGCAGGAAATGAGGCACAGTAAAATAGCTAATTTAGCTGACAGTTCCTTCCTAGAGAGGTACTGGTTATTATGCCACGAAGATAATATGTGCAGGACCTGACTGACATCCCATAATTCCGAGTACCTAGGTTCTGGAGGCCTGGAAATTCTAATACCCTTAAGCAATATGCACACCCAAGGGTGTTCCCCCACTGGACGATTGTGGAGAGGGGGATTACCTGCTGAAATTGCTGATCTAAAGGAGTTTATGGAGTAATAAGACAAACCTGTTTCCGCAAACTCAGCAAGGAAATTTATGATATCTGTAACTTGGGCCCCCATGGGATCGATTTGTTTTCCCAAACACCAACGAGCCCATCAATGCCACTCAGACTTGTATCGTTTGCAAGTTCCCGGAGCCCAGGCCTGTCTGATGAATCTCTCAGCTTCCTGTGAAAGTAGGCCGTCCTCCCAATGAGCCCGGAAATTTTCCAAGCTACTAGTGCGAGGTGACCCTGAAGGGCCAGGGGATGGAAACCTCCCGTACGATCCCTCAGAATCGACAGAGAGCTCGGGAGGGGGATGGGGAAATAGCAAGAGAGCTGAAGCAGGGAAGGAAACCACACCTGGGATCTCCAAAATGGGGTTATCAGAACCACCGTAGCTCCCTGACGACGTACCTGGGCCGACACCCTTGGAATGAGAAGGAACGGGGGAAACACATACCCCAAGTGGGTCCCCAAGTCCTGCAGGAAAGCACCCACTGCCTTTGCCCCCGGATCCGGAGACCAACTGAAGTATATCGGTAACTGGGCGTTCCACCTGGACACGAAGAGGTCCACAGAACATGGACCCCAATGCTCCATGAGCGCCCGAAAAACTACATCTCCACATCTGGCTCCCCAGCCCTGCCGGCTGGCATCCGATTCTATGACAAGGTCTGGGGAGGCACCGCAAATGGCCCTGCCGTTCCACACCTCCATGTGTTCCAGCCACCAATGGAGTTCCGTTCTCATCTCCTGCATAAGGGAGATGAGTTTGGAGTAGGTGAGGCCACGTCGGAGATGATGCGCCTTCATACGTGAAGCGCTCAGTAGTGAAGAGGGCCTGGAAAAATGCCCTGGATCGAGGATGAGAGCAGACCCACTACTTGGGCTAGCTGTCTGAGAGAAATTCTGTCGCTTTTCAAAACCTTTGTCAGTTCCTTCTTGATCTTGGAGATCTTCGAACCCGGGAGACTGAGGGCAGCTGACTGGGAGTCTATGAGAAAACCCAGAAAGATCATCCATTGCGATGGCAGAAGTTCTGATTTCTGCTGGTTTATCACAAACCCCAGATCCTGAAGGAGCACAATAGTCGTGTTCGTGTTGGATAAGAGTTGCGACCGAGATTGATCCATAAGAAGGATATCGTCCAGGTAAATTATTGGAGAAATCTCCTGTAACTGAAGGTATTCCACCACTGGTTTGAGCAGTTTGGTGAAACACCACAGTCCGAAGAGAGAGCGAAAGGGAGGGACGTAGACTCGAGTACCTGACCCAGTACAAGAATTGCAGAAATCTGCGATGAAGGGAAAAAATTGGGACCGTCAGATAAGCATCCTTGAGGTCTAGATGGATCATCCAGTCCCCTTGAAGGAGAAGGTCTCTGAGCATATTGTTGCCCTCCATCTTAAAATGTCTGTAGACCACCCATTCGTTGAAGTCCCTGAGATTGATAACCGGGAGAAACCCTTTGTCCTTCTTCTGGACAAGAAAGAAATTGCTCAGAAAACCCCTGGGGTGAAGGACAGACGGACGGATGGCCCCCTTCCGAAGGAGGTCGTGCACTTCTAAATCTATGAGAGCTGACTCTGCCACCGAGAAAGTCAAGGTTCTCGGTGGCTGTTCCTGAACTGGTGTTCCCCAGAACTCTGTGTGGAACCCTGAAACAGTCTGCAATACCCAAGAATCCGAAGTAATATGTGCCCAAATGTGCCTGAATAGCCGAAGTCTCCCTCCTATACACTGAGGGGAAGAAAGGATAATCCTTAGCAGAAGGGACTCCTGGGGCTTTCGCCCCTCTGCGGGCGTTCCTGCTGGTTCTACCTTTCCCTCTACCCCGAATGGGGAAGAAGGTGCCTTGGCGACCATCCCGCCAGCCGTTGTTTCTGTAGCCATAGGAGATGGGGCCTTGCTGGGAGAGGCCGCCAGAGGAGCGACCCCTACCTACTCCGGCCCCTCCAAAAACCTTGCCCGGGAAAATCTTTTTGATAGATGAGATTGCACCTTATCTAGCGCCGAAAAGGTGGTGATGAATTTACCCAATTCCTTAACAAACGGGTCTCCAAATAAGTTGTCCTTCGCGATCGCCCCTGCCTCTGAATCGGACAACTACCCCAACTTGGGGTCGATTTTTATGAGTAAGGAGCGGCGTCTCTCTGCCGAGATGGCGCAATTCGCGTTGCCTAAAAGACAAACCGCCCTCTGGGCCCACCCAGCCACGACATGTCGATGCCCTTCTTAGGGTCCTTGGTGTATTTGGCAAAAAAGGTAAACATTTTCGGAGCTAAGTTCCCGGCTGGCTGCCACCTTATCCGGTAAGGTAGGACGCAGGCATTCAGCTTTAAGACGGGCCCTAACCTCATTGTCCAGAGGGTGCCTGATCTTACTGACTACATATTCAGCCACCTTCTGCTCCAGTTGCCAGTCCGAGGACCTTGGGTAGTAAATGCCCTTGGGTTCCAACATATCCGAGCCTGAGTATTCGGTCTCCTGTGGATCTGGTGCGTTGGCATCGGTGTGCCAGGTGCGACCGGAGTCCTGGTCCTCCGCAGAGGAAAAATCCCCCTTTGAGTCATCCTCCACCCATTTAGGAGACCCCCTCTCAGGATCCAATAAGTGGTGCCCCATGTCACCTGGCAGTCCGGGTAGCAAACCCTCCCGGTAGGGTAGGCGCTTAGGTGCACCCGCTCTCTTGGAACAAACTTCTGCGAGGTGCTGAAGGCTGTCCAGTTGCCTCGCGTCGCGCTTGCACGATGTCTTGGGAGTTGCAACTGCCTTGGACGAAGGTCGAGCTCCCGTCTCCCCACTCATGCCAGTCCCCTTAGAAACTTTCTCAGCAAGTTGTGCCACACTCTCTTTAATAGGGGCCAGGGCCTGGGCAATAGCTTGAGAGAGCAAAATATCTACCCCAGGGGGTAGAGTGTGCTGTGAAGCGCCCTCCCCAGGGGACATGGTGGGAAAAAAATCATTATCCTGAGTGGACTGCATAGTCTGAACAAGAGGACTCGGGTGCGACAGACAAAATGCCCTGCAGCTATAAAGGGCAGCCCCCCCACGTATCTGTCACAAAACAGGTCCAAGAGGAGACCAAACAGTCTTCTGACGCGCTCCCTAGGTTGCGCGTAATTAACTCTGGCAAAATACCCTTACCGCAAAGCGGTATCTGTCTTGCCACGAAGGCGTATGGTGGGGGTTGGAGGGGTTAAAATAAGCCTAGGCTTATGAAAAACCCCTGTTGCGCACTTTTTCGAAGTTCGAGGGCGCTAGAAACGTTGAAAAATGCGCTGCAAACCAGAGTAGCGAGAAAGAGCGCCCTCTGGAGAGCCGATGCGTCACCACAAGGTGAATCTGCGCTTGGGCTGGAACAGCCTGCTGCGCTTGAAAACGCGTCCTAACAACGGCTCTGGGGAGAAGATAAACAGAAGCGCGGAGCCGACAACTCCAATAAACACAAATACAGTTGAACAATTCTAGAGGTAGAGAAAAAGACAACTTAGCTTTCTACTGGAGCAGTGAAGAAAGACGAACTCAGAAGGCGGCAGGGGACACTTATACTTGAGTCGGAACCAACGTTGATTGGACTATGGTTGTCAAGGGGAACATTGTCCCTTGGGAAATGTAGTTTCTCCGTTCTTGCTTTATGAACTTTGAACTTGCTGTCATAATGACGAGTGAAGAAAGATGAGCATAATCCTCGCCTCCGGTCCTGTCATAGAATTGATTTGGTGGGTGAAAAAGTCAGGAAATTAGGAAAGTACTCGGAAAACTGGTTCAGAAGGTAAATTACACTTGGTTTATTGTTATGATTCAGAATGTGGAATAAATAGGGCCACAGGACATTTCCCAATCATATGCAGAGGTATTTCATTACACACCCTTTCCAACTAGAACTTCATAAACAGGTTTAAGCGCCTTTTACAGAAATATCTTGGTAGAGGTGGGCAAAATTCCTGTGCAGTACACAGGACGTTCACTAGTGTTTATTTCCACCTGCGAAAAGGAATAGGAGTTGATCCACTGATCTGAGTGGAAGAAATAAAAAAGCAGTTAAACACATTTGCTTTTTGAAGTACAGTAGGGGCTGGGCTCTGTATTTACATTAATAGTAACTGCATTAAGGTAAATACATTGCCCTGCCCGTTACAATGCACTTCAAAGCAACTTCCCTAGCAGGGAAGTGTATTTGCATCACCTGCCTGCAGGATCCACCTGGCAGGCAGGTGCAACACTCAGGTTCCCCTACTGGGAAAGTTTCTTTGAAGAGCAAGGTCGGGCCAACCATTGTGATTAACTTACCATTCAGAGAACTACAATGACCCGTCCTTAACAGAGCTGGGACGCCTAGGAATTCCTCGTTCTTCACATTCCTCAGTGGCTGGAACAAGGAATTCTTATTTTGAAGAGTATTTCTTCTGCATTTCTCATTTGTTTATATCAGTACACATAGATGCAAAAATTGTGAAATTGTCTGAAGTTTTGTATCTGTAGATACCTGCGTCGGTTCCTTGGTTTAGTTGGAGGAATGTCATACACACACCCCAATGCCAGCAGAGGTAAAACTTGAAAAATAAAATGATGATAAAACAGGTTAATTATCATTTTATTTTTCTTCGCCGGCTGAGTCTTGGAGGCGGGGTCATCATCCTGATGATAGCCATGGAGGAGGAGTGGTGGCACTGATGCAAGTGACCATGTGGGTTTGGCTGGCCGTCTTAGGACTGCCAAACCAGCATGCGCATTGAGATGTCTCCAGCCCTCTGTGTTGCTGGGTTGGAGTCAGCAGGCACAAGCTCCCAATCCCTGTGGGAGCGCAAATCCATCCTGCTCAGGCTAGTCTCACCGCTTCTCACATGCTGCCAGCAGCATGAGAGCAGCATCTGGATTGGCCGTAGGGGTGTCTGGGAGCCTTTGCTGCTCTGAAGCCAGAGGAACAGAAGGGTGGTGTAGCATCGGGAGACAGTTGAGTCCTTTTTTTTTGGTATTGTTATTGTCACCCCCTCCACTGCCACAACCCCCACCCCACCAATTTTCCCTGACATCAACCCCTACTGGTGGATACAAAAAAGGAAAATTTCCTTAGGCTTACTCCAACGGAACTAACATCCTACCACAACCAACTCCTTGAGCTGGATAGTGAAAATACTTAGAAATAAGGTGCAAGGAGACTATTGTTTGTATAGTGGGTGGCAATTAAGCAGCACAGATCCAGCAACCCTACAGACAAAGCTGCTCTCTGCTGATGAAGGGCTTACCCAGAAACACGTGTCCAGAGATTTACAATACTTGCTGCACCTACTAAGGTGAAAAACTTTAGTTTACTTTATGGATAAAAAACAAACTTGTACTGCATTTACCATGATGCACTGGGGCTGACTGCATGCTGGAGTGTGAGGCAAGGTGCTCCCTTAGTGGTTTTTCTGTTTAAGAAGGCTCCCTTGAGCCAACAAGGTGACGAGCTCTGGTGGAAGCACCTGCGTGCCAGTGAGTGGTACACAAACCTGAGAGGACTTTTGGCAGCATTTCCAGCAACCCCACAGACAAAGCTGCTCTCTGCAGATGAAGGGCTTACCCAGAAACACGTGTCCAGAGTTTTACAGCACCTGCTGCACCTACTAAGGTGAAAAACTTTAGTTTACTTTATGGATAAAAAGCTAACTTGTACTGCATTTACCATGATGCACTGGGGCTGACTGCATGCTGGAGTGTGAGGCAGGGTGCTCTCTTCCTGGTTTTTCCATATCCTAATAAGGCGGATGAAGCTAAATTGATGCATGTTTTGATTCCATTTATTGGCTGCACAACTATAATTTGTATGAGAACAGTGGTTAAGCACTTTAGATGGCATATTAAACAGTGAGTGTGTGGCCCCAGTTTGGTGCTCATATTGTCGGTTATGCCTGGCACCCACTGGAGGGTTTGTTCCATTATAAATAAAAGATGATATTTAACAGATATGCACTAACTCAAAGACTGCATGGACCACCTTACAACCTTACACATGACACAAGTGACAACAGGGATGAGATAAATGGTGAATAATAATTTAATTGTTCTGTGTTTAGAGAATAAAGGCTGTTGTGATTACATATTATCCGTGTTTTTACAGTGACTACTGACACAGCTAGTTGGGTACTTAGTAAGTAAATTACATTACTGTCCTTGACCTTCTAGTTTAACACATCTGTTACTTTAACTGTGATCTCATTTTTTGAGTGACACTTCCATTTCCCTTAGTGTACCTGCTTCTGATCTCTTCAGTTTTAGTGTGGTGCTTGTTTTCCCCTGGCTGATCTCTGTCCTTTCCTATATTTTTATCTTAGGTGGTCTTCCAGCTTATTTACTCCTCACCAGCCCGGGAATGGTGCATAAGCGAAAATCCTTTAGAAATTGTTTTCAACATGGACAACGTTCCAAATTCATGGATGAAACCTGTTTACATTTCTACTGAGTCAATTAGCGACATACTCATTTAGTTTCTCCCACATTTGGTTGAACTTGAGTAGTTTTTCACTCATTGTTTGTGGGCTTAGGCCGCATGACATTGCATCAGCTCATCTTCTATATGAAGAGATTAAAGTCTTCAGAAATTTCAGTCACCAGTAATACATAGTTTTCAAGATATTAATTATATTTTTAAGGCTGAAGTGTCCCAAACAACATGCAGATTTCCCTGCAATGCCCACTCACACCGTTCCACTAGACCCTGCAGGCTATAACCTTTCAGCTGAATGGTTTCAGCAATACCAATATTGTTGCCAAACCTAAGCATATGTACAGCTGAAGGCCTTGACCAATGGGGTCGGATGTATGCTGTGAGCTGGACAGTGGGCCTAGCCACTTGCACATGATTGACTGAAGTCCATGGTATAATAGATTGGATCACTGCGGAGGGTCAAGAGCTGGGTCTGACCAAAGGCCATGCACTGTGGCCAAACCCCGCTATGCACAGCAAGACATGCAAAATGGGTTTTGACTGCCTACAGAGGGTTGTGCTCAGGGCACGGCCACAGGATATTTCCTGTTGCCAACCCCCCACTATGTATGGTTGTAGGCCAGAGTTCATGTCTAACAAGAGCTGGCTGCTCATAGTTGGCTGAGTGCAGGGAAATGTTGCATTTGGTACATGATAAAAAAAAATCTAAACTGTTACAGAAAAAAAACTAATAATAAAGTTAAATTATGGTTAGCTTTAGTTATTACACAGTAACAAATTTATTTAAAAAAAAATAAAAATGGTCTTAAAAAGCCACAATTAAAGTGCAGTTATGGTTACGAACTAAAACCTTTAACTGGGAATTTGTATGTAGTTTCTAAGGTTTTTTAAACATATGTTAGGGTGCTAGTGTGGTACAACCAAACTAACCATAACCTCACATTGACCTTTGTCTCTTTTAATGTATGTGAAGGTGTGTGTGTGTGTGTGTGTGTGTGTATTACCTAGAGGCAGTTGCCACTACATAGGTTACGTTAGGTTTGCTTTTACATACGTTTTTTGGTTTGGCCTCCTTTGATGAATATATGCAAAATTCTCCACAAAAAAAAGGATCATCCACTTCAGCTTCTTCCTTGAATGGTTTGGGGGCTGAAAAAAACAGGAGTCCCAAAATATAAAATCCCCTTGCATTTTCCATAGACTTCTTTAGGAAGGGCTACAGCAAAAACTGCTAAACTGAATTACACCAAATTAAGCAGGATTATAGATTTTAATCTGTAGATTGTGATTTTTGTGACTTGACATATACCTGTTCAGTATTTTTTTTTAAATTAAATTTAAAAAAATGATTGCATATTTTGCTACTTGGGTTTGCAAGAGTCCCACGATCCTCCTGTGAGAGCGTAAAATAAAAAAAGGAGTCCTGTGATTGGCCGAGAGGCCTGTTTTTCCCTTGATCCTTTATGGTCTTGCAAGAGGCTCTCACGAGCCCTGAAAGTGCTGATTGGCTGGCTAAAGAATGTTAGAAATGAAATGCCCGCCATTAGTGTTTACGGTGTAAAATTGGAGGTGTTTGGAATAAAAGTAAAAAGATATATAAGGGGGCAGCAGAAAAGCATGAAGTCCCCCTATATTTAGAGAGGAGGTGTCTAAAGGATAACTATTGTGAAGATAAAAGAAGTACATTGTTTTAACTAATTTTCATGATTTTGTGGGACTCTAGCGGGATCGTGAATAATAAAACGAAGTAGATGAGTTTGCAATACACTCTTGGTGGAGCATACAATTTGGCTCTACCTCTGACATCACAACTTCAATTTATAACATTTCATATAATGTGTGTTCAAATGTTATTAAAGACAGTGTTGCACTTGAATTCAGAAATCAAGTGTTTTCACTGTAGAACTAGGGAATCATAAATAATGTGTGTCTTAACATTATTAAATGTAAATGTATTTATTTGAAATTATTTAGAAACCATTCTGATGTTACTGAAATATATTAACTCCCAAAACAAGAATTAATCATGGAAATATGTAAATATGTGCACTAAAATTTTCACCCTTGGATTTCAATTGTAGTTCCTGGCTGCATTTACATACGTGTGTGCAAAAAAGTTAATTGCTTTTACTAATGGATGTATTTTAAAGGTAATTTGAACATATGCACCGGCAGTTTCATTTACTTGAAGTTCAACAAGTGGACTAAACTAGGCCTGAATTTCTCTCAAAATGGGAAACTGTTTTCCGTTTCTGCTTGCATGTATTTTTCTTTGCAGGTGCATTTACATGAAATGTAAATAGATGTACTATTGTGTTAGCAATAGAGAGCCTGCGGAAAAAGGCCTTGATAGAAGAACATGAAGAGACCAAGTGTGAGCTGACAGTCCCTTATTAAGAAACTCTTGCCAGCGATGTCCAGATGACCAACATTGATATCGTTCTCAGAACTGGCCTGGGAGAATACATGAATATTACAGTTTACAACATGACACTGAAGAAGACAATTGAGTTTCTGATGGTGTGATGAGGGATGGTGCTTGACATAATTATGTGGTATTAACTAGTGTTCTCACAGATTGATTTCAGCTATTACCCTTAGACATCAAGAGGTACAGACTTTTGACTTTTCCCCTTGTCAATCAATCAATTATTCAAACAGTTATAGAGCACGACTTATCACCGGGGTCTCAAGGCACTAGACGGTGGGATGCGGGTCAGTCAAAGAGCCAGGTCTTGAGGTCTTTTTTTACGTGAGCCAGCGAAGGTGACTGTCTGAGGTGGAGCGGCATCATGCTCCAGGTCTGCGCTATGAGGTAGGAGAATGATTTTCCTCCAGCCACATTCTTCTGAATGCTGGGGATGATGGCGCGGGCTAGTTCAGCAGAGCTGAGTTGCCTGGGGTGGTTAAGGTAGGCAGGTCCCATGTTGTGAAGGACCTTATAAGGGTGTGTCAGGAGTTTGAAAGTGATGTGCTTGTTGACGGAGAGCCAGTGTAGGTCTCTCAAGTGGGTGGAGATGTACCTGTGGCGGGTATGTCCCAGATCAGTCTGGCCATTGCGTTCTGTATTCTCTAGAGTTTTGTTTGGGTTTTCTTGTTGATTTCGGCATAGAGTGCATTGCTGTAGTCAAGTTTAAGGCTGACGAGTGCCTTTGCAACTGTTCTTCTCTAGTCAGTGGGGATCCACTTGAAGATCTTCTGCAGCAGGTGGAGAGTGTGGCAGCATGAGGATGAAACGTTGTTGACTTGGGAGGCCATAGACAGTGTGGAGTTGAGAATGATGCAGAGGATGTGTATGTGATCAGTAGGAGATTAGGCGTTCTGAGGGAACTGGGCAACCAGGAGTCATCCCAGGCGGTGGTGATGGGGCCCAGGATGAGGATCTCCATCTTGTCCCAGTTGAGCTTGAGGTAGCTGACTCATGCAGTCAGCAACTCCCTTCATTCTGTTGTGAAAGTTTCTTTTGGCTATTGATGGTTCATCAGTGAGAGAAAGAATGAGCTGTGTGTCACCGGCATATGAGACGATGTTGCGTCCGTGGTGTCTGACGATCTCGGAAAGTGGGGTCATGGAGATGTTGAAGAGGGTGGGGCTCACGGAGAAGCCCTCGGGAACTCTGCAACTGGTTTCCATTGGTTTTGAGGTGAAAGGTGGGAGCCTGACTCTTTGGGTTTGGCCTGTGAGGAAGGAGCGAATACACTCCAAGGTTTTGCCGCAGATTTTGATGTTGTGTAGTCTGGTACACAAGGTGGTGTGGGAAAAGGTGTTGAAGGCTCTGTGTCTGTCATGCTCTTGCAGCTTCTCCACTTTCTCTTGAGCCATCTGCATGCACTTCTGGATTCTTGGAGGTCGGGGAGAACCATCTAGGTTTCCTGTGATGTTGATTGCTGGCAGGTTTCCTTATGGGAGCTAGGGTGTTGGCACAGTTGGTGATCCATTGGTGGAGGTTGTGGGCTGAGACATTGGCGTCCGTGGTGTCTGGTGGTGGATGGTGATGGAGAGCGGCGGTGAGCTGGGCTGCGGTGACCTTGGTCCAGTTCGTCAATGGGGGCAGTGATTATATTGCCATTCTACTGTCTTGATGAAGGAAAAGTGGACACAGAGGGGGTCTGTCCAGTGGAATTCGGAGGTGTGTGAGGAGATGTGGTTTCCAACGGAGAAGATAGGATTGAGGATGTGTCCTGCTGAGTGCATGGGGAGGTTGACCAGTTGTTTGAGCAAGGTTTTCCATGAGGGTAGAGGTGTTCTGGTCGCTGTGGTTGTTGAGCTGAATGTTGAGGTCGTGGAGGAGGATGTAGTTCATTGAGGTGAGGGTGTGGGGAGAGACGGGTCGGCCAGGGCTTTGCTGGAGGGCGGGCAGGGTCTGCAGAGTGTATAGATGAGGGTGCTATGAGGGTGGTGTTTGGATTTGTCTGGATCTAAAAGTGCAGGTGTTCTGTTTGAGAGGAAGAGTGTGTTTTTGTGTACAATGACAACACCTCCTCCTGGTCAGCTGACAAAGTCTTTATGTATGATCTTGTAGCTGTTGGAGAAGGCAGTGGCAAAGTCCAATGCTGAGGAGGTGGTAATCCAGGTCTCTGTGAAGAAAGTGATGTCTGGGGCGATGGAGTTGAGTAGGTCCCAAATTTCTATTGCATGCTTGATGAGGGGGCAACTGTTAAGTATTATACATCGGGGGTGTCTAGGTGTTCTAGCAGAGGAGGGGTTTGGAGTGTGAGGATAGGAGAAGATGCAGTTATGGCAGGAGAACGAGCTGTGAGTGTCCTTGGGTGAGGCGTGGTGGCAGGCAGAGGAGCCACCGGTGTTGAGGGCGTGCAGGCTGCTGCCATCGTATTGATGGATGGTGCAGGAACCAGGGTCCAGGCACTGGCCACGATCCGGGCTGACAGGTGCAGATGGGCTTGCCTGTGGTGTACCTTTGGTGCTCTAGGAGCGAGGTAGCTCTGCTCCACTGTTAAGAAGGGGACGGAGGTAGCAGGGGTTACTCAGCTGGTAGGTGGGAGGGCAGGAAACACGGCGCTGGGAGGGGTGCGATCCACAGGGGGAGCAGGCGAAGTGCAGGGATCACCAAAGGAGGAAAAACAAGGCAAAGAGAGGTAAAAACATGGCAAAAAGAGTAAAAGGAGTGAAATAAAGAGAAAAAAAGGCAAAATAGCAAAAAGGCAAAAGGCAGCATAGAGAGAGACAGAAGGCAACCACTGGCCACCAGGAATGAGGTGCAAGCGAGTGCCTGCGGGTGGAGGAGGGCCTGAAACACTAAGAGTCAGGCAAGCTCAGAGGACAAAGGGAAGCAGCATCAACAGGTGGTGCTGACGGAGGGAGCAATGCAAACACTGACCAGAAGTCAGGGAAGACTCAGCAGAGCTTGTCCTCAAGCTTTACTGAGTGTGGTTTTGGCTAACACTTATTTCTTGATTCTAAGAAGGCTTGTGACCAAGCTCCTGAAATGCTGAAAGCATCGTTATATGTATGGTCATAATTTTCTTTTTTTATAGAATTTCTCAAACTTTTTGTGATATTTTTCCCAATTTTAGAAATCCTGATTAAATTATGTCTCAAGTAGGCCTGGGCATAGTTCTCATAGTCCTACTACGTGGAACTCAGTGAAGTGCCGAAAAAACTCCACCATGCTGCGCGGGGTTCCGCGAGCGGCAGAATTTGGGCAGGGCGTGCAGTTCACGATGACTTTCAGTGCAAGAGTTTCTCTCGCGCTGTAAAATCTGCGTGAACAGCATCACGTGGAGCACCAGAGGATGCTTACTTCTTTTAGCCCCTCAAGCTGATTTTCTACTTGAGCAGCAGCGTCCTCAACTTGAGCGGCAGCATTCTCATCACAAGCGGTTGCCAACTTAACGGTTTCTCTTGCTCATGCTTACCAACTTAATAGTTTTTCAGAACTCCACACTCCGTGCAGAGTGCAGAATGGGGAAAACTCTGCAAACTCTGCCGGCGTAGCGGAATTCTTCACTTATGCTTAGTCTCAAGCTATATGACTTTAGATATTACTCATGCTGAGGAGAGAGAAATCTTATTACTAATTTAGTGTATAGCTGTAACTGAACTTCTTGTATGCCTTACGCTGATGCGCCTAAGCATCTTTAGGAGATTTGGCTATCCTGTTGTGATTTTGTATCTTTACAGCATGTTTGTGAGATTGGTTTATATTAACCTGATTTGTAATAAAATCCTTAACCTTATTCCTGATTCATGGTCCTCATTCTTTAGCCCTATTTGTTACTCTGTTAATTGGAAAATGTTGTGATAAATGCTAACTCTCTTCACTCTTGGTTCGACAAGAAAGGTCCATCAGAAAATTGAATTATTGGAATGGTGAGAGCCCAAAGGGCC
This sequence comes from Pleurodeles waltl, assembly GCF_031143425.1. Classification (NCBI taxonomy): domain Eukaryota; kingdom Metazoa; phylum Chordata; class Amphibia; order Caudata; family Salamandridae; genus Pleurodeles; species Pleurodeles waltl. The sequence continues at coordinate 1,768,488,109 of NC_090440.1, forward strand.
CAGTAATACATATTGTGGTCCTTGTTCTTCAGAAGAAGTGTGTAAGATTTAAGTACTGTAATGAGCAGATGGTTAATTTGTGTTTAAAAAACAATGTTATGATCTTGTGAGACTTTCCTGGGATTGTGAAAAGTAGAAAGGAGTAGGTGATCTTTGAACACACTGTAGTATGCACACTTGCTACTATAGGATGAACTCTTACTGGAGATGGTGTTTATCAGAGTTTACTGGTTATTCCCATCAGTTTGGTAAGGGTTATGTGTAGAGTACAGTCTCTTCTCACACCCTACTGTGCACACCCATTATCAGAGACAGTGGTGTTAGTGGGAAGTACAGTCCCTGGACAGAGCATAAAATGCACACCCATCATCCAATAGAAAGGTCTCAGTGAAAGGCCAGTCCCTTTCCACACACCTTACTATGCACACCCATCATCTGAGAGAGAGGTGTGAAAGGACAGGCTTGTCCTTCTCTACACACTACTATGCACACCTGTCATCTGAGAGAGGAGTCTTACAGGAGACAGCAGTCCCTCCCCACATAATTCTACTCAGACCTGTGATCTGAGAGAGAGGTCTGAAAGGGGAAGTCAGTCCATCCACGCAGCCTACTATGCACATCCATCATCTGAGAGAGAGGTCTGACAGGAGAGGGCAGTCCCTCCCCACACACTACTAACACTCCCACCATCTGAGCGAGAGTTCTGAATACAGAGGCAGTCTATCCGCACACCCTACTATGCACACCTGTCAAATGAGAGAGAGAGTTCTGAAATTAGCCAGTCCCTCCCCACACCATACTATGCACAGCTGTCATCTGAAAGAAAGGTCAACAGGAGAGACCAGTCCCTTCCCACACAGTACTACAGACAGCTCTCATTTGAGACAGAGGTCTGAAAGGAAAAGCTAGTCCATCCACCTACATTATTTAGCACACAACTCATTTGGGAGAAGAGTCTGAAAGGAAAGGCCAGTCCATCCACATGCAGTAGTATGCACTCCTGTTATCTGAAAGAGAGGTCTGGAAGGAGAGGCCTGTCACTCCACATAAACAACCACTCACACCTGTCACACCAGAGAGAGGTTTCAGTGGAAAGACCAGTCTCTCTCCACACACCTTACTATGCACACCTGTCATCTGAGAGTTGTCTGAAAGGAGACCACCAAGCTTACTGCTACCTTCCCGATTTGAGACATATTGGTTAAAGATGTCTACTTTTTCTGTTTTTTACATTTGACTGATTGAGGTCATTTGGATATCATTATTAGCCTTCAAAAAGTCACGGAGGTGACGAAACATGTGTTGGCTGTAGCGCTATATGCCAATAAAAAGGACTTTAGCATCATCTGCTTTTTTACACATCCTTATCTTGAAGGGAATATTGAGTGGAACTGGACTCTATCATATGTGTGCGGAGGGTATTTTGTGTAAAACAATCTACCACACCAAGCAAAGTTCCACCTTCATGCCAAACCTGGCTTCATTCCATTCAGCCTTTGTGTCTTTATTGAAGAGTAGAGAATCCTATGGAGTTAAAATGGGAAATGACACTGTTGAGACTCTCTCACCACGTTTGGCCTCTGTTTGTGGATCTGAACAAATCTTCCCATAGGAAATCCAAAGTGAATTAATTTTTTCATGAAAGCTTCACTAATATTCAGTGACCAGCAGCAAAGTTATTAGCAAAACTAAAAACAACTTTTCATTGGAAACCCTGAGCTAACCATAACTAAACAAGTACTATTGACACACATACATACACACACTTCTTGTTGGATGCTTTTATTGCTGAAAATGCAGTGGTATAAAACCCATGTTTCACGGGGAACTGCTAAATATTTTTAGTATGTCAAGGTTCCCTGTGAAATATTGAATTTATGAACATAATGGCAACCCCAAATCACTCTGCAGAGCTTTACCATTGTTAAAGCTACTCTGGGATTCAGTGGCATATAACCAGGTCTACTGGTATTATGTGGCATGGAGAACAAAATAATACAAATATATACCCTACTCTGCAGTCTATGGGGGTCATTATGACCCCGGCGGTAAGTGCCGCTTACCGCCATGCTGACTGGCGCCAACCTACCGTGACTGTGGCTGTATACCGCTACCCGTATTACGACCCACACATAGAATTCCGTCACTATAGAGAAACACACACAAGTCTGCCAGCCCAAAGGTCGGTGATAAACCGGCGGTACCAAAAGCAACACCATTATGCCAACAGAACTACACCCACAGCATTATGACCCACGATTCACTGCGGCAGACATTCAACCGCTGTAAACCATTGGCGGTACATACCGCTGTGCTCAAAATACACACATTCAAACAAATGTACACCACATTGGACAATTCGAACTACACACATGTGACACACATACACACACCACACCCACACCACTATAAAACACACACACACAATACCCACAACCCTCTACGACTTTCAAATAATTTTAATACTGAGAGAGAAAGACACCAAGAGCACCCACAGAACCAAAGCGACAGAACACCGTCACCCACACACCATCCACACACCTCACAGCACACACCCCAACACATTACCCCACACACCGTCACACACACCACTCACACTACACCCATGGCACCACAACAACACCCAAGTTCTCAGAGGAGGAGATAAGGGTCATGGTGCAGGAAATCATCTGGGTAGAGCCACAGATATTCAGATCACAGGTGCAGCAGACATCCATTGCTAGAAAGATGGAGCTATGGCGGAGAATTGTGGACAGGGTCAATGCCGTGGGACAGCACCCCAGAACAAGGGATGACATCAGGAAGAAGTGGTAACGACCTACGGTGGGAAGGTGCGTTCATTGGCAGCAAGACACCCAGATAGCTGTACAGAGGACTGGCGATGGACCCCCACCTCCTCCCCCACAACTAACAACATGGGAGAAGCAAGTCTTGACAATCATGCATCCTGAGGGCCTGGCAGGAGTAGCATGAGGACTAGACTCTGGCAAGTCAATTCTCTATTACTATCAACCCCCCCTGCATGCCATCACAAACCCCCACCCCTACCCTCACCTCATAACTCCACCACCTCACATGCTCCCCACCATCACACCCAGCTCATCCCAATGCCAAGCCCTGCATGCACCACCAATGCATGTACACCAATCACAGACCTGCATGGACAACCATCACCACTGCATGCACACTAGAGGCAATCACCTAGCCCACCAAACAACAAATCACACTAAGGCTAATCTGTCATGGCAATCTCAACTATAGAGAGCAGCAAACCCATGCAAAAGGTGCCACATGCAGAAACTATAACACTGCATTTACATCCCCACAGGTCCCCCACACAACGTCACCGGAGGAGGTGCCAGCAACATCCAGTCCCCTCCCAGAAGAGGCCCACAGTGATGACAGCAGATATGGATGCCTGGATTAGGATAACCAACCTGACCCATCAGGGACCTCCGGGCAGTCGGTTACCCAGGCACAGTCCCATACCACCACCTACCCTCCCCCCTCAGGAAACACCACCGCAGCACCCACCCAGCTGGCCCATACCACATTCCTCAGGACACCTCAATCATCAGTGTGTCCTCCACTACAGGGACCCCAGGACACCCAACAAACACTGGACAAGCAGGGACCTGGGATCAGTGGCAGTGGGTTCACTGTTCAGGGGACAGAGGCACAGGACAACAGGGAAGCTGGGTGGACTGCTGTGCGACAGGGGGAGGACAGGCCCAGGGAACCGACTCTCCATTAGGCACTTGCAGGGATCCTGGGAGCATACCACCATTTCCAGGAGACGATGGGCCAGATACTGGACAAGTTGCAGGAGACCCAGTGGCTGCAGGAGGGACAGTACCTGGGGATCAGGGAGGACTTGAAGGACATAAACACCACCCTTGTCACCATTGCAGGGGAGCTGGCTGACATGGCCAACAGCATGAGGGAGGCAGTGGCACACCAACGGGCCCCTGACACTAGCCACACTGATGAACAGCCCTCCACCTCTGCCGATGCTAGTGGACAGGAGGCCCCGCCACAGGACCAACAGGCCACCAGCACCCCATCCCCTGCAGAAGGAGAACCACCCCGCAAACGGTCCCTGCAAACCAGGCAGAAGCCAGAGAACATTGCCAAGACCCCCACCAGGAAATCAGACTCTCCTGATTGTCACTCTTGTGTCCCACTCTGTCACCCTGTCCACCTTGAACTGCTGCTGCTCCACTTCCTATGCCCCCTTGGACAATGCACCTGTGATACCAATGGACCGGACTCTATCCTGGACTTTCCCCCACCATCACCCCAGCCCATTGCTCATCCCCATTTACTTCTCATCACCTAAATAAACTCCCTTTGAAAAAATACAACTATGGAGTATTTCAAATTATTTAAGGATGTATTCGTTTAACAATCTGTAGACATTGCAATTAAACTGTACAGCTATGTATACATAGGTATGACCTGTAATGTGCTGTAGTCAATTCACCAGGAGCCAGAGTAGGGCACAAATAACTGTGAATAGACATGTCAAAGGGTACAGTAAGTGGCCATAGTAGTGGGAACAGCAGCCTGCCAGAGAAAAATCACTACACAAAACAGCAATGGAAGGTGAAGTTACAGTGTCTTACCTGTGTGTCACTGGAAGTACTGTTGAATGATAGTTGTTCTGTTGTCCACATCCTCATCCTCTGCCTCCTCTTCGTCACTGTCCACAGGCTCCACCGCTGACACACGCCAATCATCAGCCCCATCCTCCTGCAGAAAAGGCACCTGGCGTCTCAAGGCAAGGTTGTGCAACATTCAACATGCCACGATGACCTGGCACACCTTCTTTGGTGAGTAGCACAGGGATCCACCTGTCAGAAGGAGGCACCTGAACCTGGCCTTCAGGAGGACAAAGGTGCGCTCAATAATTCTTCTTGTTCACCCATGTGCCTCATTGTAACGTTCCCCTTCCCTTGTCCTAGCATTCCTCACTGGGGTCAGTAGCCATGAGAGGTTGGGATAACCAGAGTCACCTGCAAATATCGAGTAAAACCTGTTAGCCACACACTCACCCATATACCAACATACACTGGGTGGGGACCATGGGCTCACCTATTAGCCACACCCGGTTCCTCTGGAGTTGAGCCATCACATATGGGATGCTGCTATTCCTAAGGATAAAGGCATCATGCACCAACTCTGGATATTTTGTATTGACATGGGAGATGTACTGGTCCTCCAGGCACACTATCTGCACATTCCTCGAGTGAAAGCTCTTTCAATTTCTGAACACCTGTTCATTTCTCCTATGGGGGACAAAGGCAATATGTGTACCATCAATTGCTCCAATGATGTTAGGAATATGTCCCATTGCATAGAAGTCAGCTTTCATTGTGGCCAAATCCTCCACCTGGGGGAAAACGATGTAACTGTGCATGTGTTTAATCAGGGCCGACAACACTCTGGTCAACACTATTGAGAACATTGGCTGTGACATCCCTGCCACCAGGGCCACTGTCACTTGGAAGGAGCCAAATACCAAGAAATGTAGCACTGATAGCACTTGCACAAGAGGGGGATCCCAGTGGGCTGACAGATAGCTGAGATCAGGTCTGGCTCCAGTTGGGCACACAGCTCTTGGATTGTGGACCTATCAAGTCTGTAGGTGAGGATAGTGTGCTTGTCCTCCATTGTTGCCAAGTCCAACAAGGGCCTGTACATGTGGGATGTCTCCATCTCCTAATCATCCTCAGCGGTTGTAATCTAGGAGGCAAAACGGTGAGCAGCAGATAATTTTCATAAATATCCTCAGAGTAAAATGCATTGCATGTTGTGACAGAAACAGTATGTTTACGTGTAGTCCCTAAGTGTGCTTATGTCTGCTGTGACGCAGTTATGTGCCATGGCCTGCCCCCCCCTGAAATGGCAGACACCTGTCCTGTGTGGATGGACAGGTGGAAATGAGATAATTCCGCTGACGTTGTGCGCCGCTGCGGGAGGCTGTCGAGGTCCGCCATGCAACTCCTCATTAGTTATTATTGGGCCCTATGGGGTACAGTAGCCAATGGTGATGTACGTCGGCGGTGATGGTACACACCGCCGTGGACGTGACCGCCATTTTCTATCTGTTCACTCACTTGCTACCTGACCTTCAACAGGAGAGGACCTACACTGCAAGTGCTGCTGTGACTGGTGTCTGGAACGACCAAGGCTCGAGTCGCTGGGGAAAGGGCACTTGCCTTCACCACTGCGGAGTTGGAGAGACTGGTGGATGGGGTCCTACCCCAGTACCGATTGCTTTATGGGCCTCGAGACCAACAGGTGTGTACACTGTGTGCATGACACATGGAGCATGAATGCATGGAGTGTTGTGTGTGAAGGCCCTGTGAAAGGGGGGGTGGTTGAGGGGTCCTGGGCAGAGTGCTGCATGTATGGTGGTCAATGTATATGCGTAAGGGGATGGAAGGGATATGCTGGGCCATGGGTGTGACAGGCCGGACGGTAGGACTGATCCCTTCTTATATGTTCTTTTTTCTGCAGGTCAGTGCCCATCAGAAAAGGGGTATATGGCATGCCATCTCCAAGTATGTGCTGACCCTGGGGGTCTATGGCAGGCGGAGCACCGACTGTCGCAAAGGTAGGAGGACCTGAGACGCTTGGCAAGGAAGACAGCAGAGGCCCATCTGGGGATGGCCTCCCAACGAGGAAGGGGTGCCCATCGAACCCTGACCCCCCCTTATGTTTTGCATACTGGTGGTGGTCTATCCGGAGTTGGATGGGCACTTGAGGGCATCACAGCAGCCAAAAGGGGGTGAGTACATTTACCAATTCTGCAAATTGCACGTGGTGGGGTGTTCTCTGGGTGGGGGATGTGGGCCTGTGGGTGCAGCTAGGCCAGTTCGGCCATTGCAGGGTAGTTCCATGTTGGGCAGGGTCTGTTGCACTCCACCCCCAAACATGCTAGTGGGCATCTACTATTGGTCAGGGATCTGTGGGTCTCAGGTATGCTGCTATTGGCGTTAGGCATTAGTCTCCATGGCCTGGTGACTAGCATTGTGACTGGTAGTGCATTGCCTAGTGCATAGGGCTGTTCCCTGTGTGTTGTGTATGCCAACGGTGGTGTTGTTGCTGGCTTTGACCAAGTGTATCCTCTGTCTCTTTCCCCCCTTTTTGTTTTGTCACTAACATTAGCATCATCTCGTGTAGGAGCAGAGGCACCAGCAACGAAGGGAGCTGCATTCGACATGGCCCATGAGGCCGAATCCACTGACAGTGAGGGCACCAGCGGGACGGAGGGCGAGGGAAGCACCACGGGAGAGACTGGAGGGGACAGTTCTGACAGTGATACCTCCTCCAATGGAATCTCCCTGGTGGTGGTGGACACATCTGTGCCCACCCCAACTACAGGTACAGTTGCCACCCCATACTAGCATCGCCGTCTCAGCATCCCCTCAGCGTGTTTCCCGTGCCTGCTCAACCAGGAGAGTGGGCATCTTCTTCACCCCAGGGACCTCAAGCCCTGCCACAGTGAGCCCTGCTGCCCTGAGTGAGGAGTCTATTGACCTCCTGCGATCCATCTCTGTTGGGCAGTGAACCATAGTGAATGGCATCCAGGGGCTGGCATGGCATTTGAAACAAACAAATGCATTCCTGGAGGGTATTCACTCTGGTGTGGCGTCCCAAAAGAGATCATTCCAGGCTCTGGCCTCCTCCCTGATGGCAGCCATTGTTCCTGTCTCTAGCCTCCCCACTCCAACTTCCTCTACCCAGTCCCATTCCCCTCAACCCCAACCTATCCCAAGCGCACCATCAGACCAGCATGCACCCAAGACAACACACAGGAGTGGCTCAGGCAAACACAAGCACCACACATCATCACACAGGCACTCACACAAACACCATCCAGATGCAGACATGCCAACATCCACTGCCGCCACTGTGTTTCCCTCCTCCTCGTCATCCACCTCCCTTCCAGTAGCGTCTCCACTCACACCTGCATGCACTACATCCTCATCCACTACCTCCATCACCATCACGCCTATCAGTACACACCCCTCACTGGTAGTCACCACCCCCACATCCATGAACACGTCCCCTGTGTCCTCTCCCACTGTGTTTGTGCCCCCTCCTCCCAAAGTACCCAAATGCAAGCACTCAGACACCCAACAGCCATCTACCTTACAAAAGCATCCAGCCCATGCACCTGCACCCAAACACAGCAGACCTCTCCAAACCACCACACCCTCTTCTTCCACTTCCAAACCTTCACCCTCTTCCTCTCCAGTGTCCCTAAGAAGCTTTTCCTCTCCACCCCTGACCTCTTCCCTGCCCCTCCCCCCGTCCTTCACTTCAGGCCAGGGTGGGCAGAACCCAAGCCAGCACCTCAGCCACCCAGTCCATTGCCACTGTAGTTTCGGCAGCTACTGCTGGTGTGAGAGGCTCCAAGGAGACACCTGTCAGCACTGCCAGTGTGCCTGCACCAGCTGCCAAGGGCAAGGAGGCACCATCAGCTGCAACGGGCAAGGAGGCACCAGCAGCTGCCAAGGGCAAGAAGGGACCACCAGCTGCCAAGGGCAAGGAGGCACCAGCAGCTGCCAAGGACAAGGAGGCACCAGCAGCTGCCAAGGGCAAGAAGGGACCACCAGCTGCCAAGGCCAAGGACTATGGGCCGGCCACTGCAGGTAGGAAGGATAGTAGGCCTGGTGCTGGAGCAGAATCTTAGCCCACAAAACCAACCATGGCACTTCAGCCATCCGAGGCTGTAGGGGAAGGGCTGGAGCCTCCCCCCACCACTGACAGCACCGCCACCAGCACTGCCATCAGCACCACCACCAGCATCACTGGCTGCAGCAGCAGCCCCAGTGGGCAGCCGTCCGAGGCTGCAGAGGAATGGCTGGAGCCTCCCCACCACTGACAGCACCACCACCAGCAACGCCACCAGCATCACTGGCAGTAGCAGCAGCCCCAGTTGTCAGCTGTCTGAGGCTGCAGGGGAAGGGCTGGAGCCTCCCCCTAACACTGACAGCACTGCCACCAGCACTGTCACTGCTGTCACTGTGCAGCCATCGCTGCCTGCGGATGGAATATAGTCTAGCCTCCATGGAGTGTCATGCATCCTGCCCACTGCATATCTCGTCGGTCTGATGCCCAGGTGAGAGACTGTGACCTTGCACTCCACAAGATCTGCATCACTGGGCACAGATACCCCTCCAGAACCAGTGGAAGAAGGCATCCACTCACCCCCTCCTTTCCAGGATGAAGCACACTGCCACAAGGCCCCCTCCAGAACCAGTGGAAGAAGGCATCCACTCACCCCCTACCTTGCCAGGTTGAAGCACACTGTGCAAAAGGCCCCTCCAGAACCACTGGAAGAAGCCATCCACTCACCCTCTCCTTGCCAGGATGAAACGCACTTGGCACAAGGCCCCCTCCAGAACCAGTGGAAGAAGGCATCCACTCACCCCATCCTTGCCAGGATGAAGCACACAGGGCACAAGGCCCCCTCCAGAACTAGTGGAAGAAGGCATCCACTCACCCCCTCCTGGCCCGGATGAAGCACACTGGGCACAAGGCCCCCTCCAGAACTAGTGGAAGAAGGCTTCCACTCACCCCCTCCTTTTCAGGATGAAGCACACTGGGCACAATGCCCCCTCCAGAACCAGTGGAAGAAGGCATCCACTCACCCCCTCCTTGCCAGGATGAAGCACACTCAGCACAAGGCCCCCTCCAGAACCAGTGGAAGAAGATATCCACTAGAGAGACTGTGGCTTTGCACTCCCCAGGACCAAGCGATGGGCAAACCACCCACTAGAGAGACTGTGGCCTTGCACTCCCCAGGAGCAAGCAGTGGGCAAACCACCCACTAGAAAGACTGTGGTCTTGCACTCCCCAGGAGTAAGCCGTGGGCAAACCACCCACTTGAGAGACTGTGGCCTTGCACTCCCCAGGAGCAAGCAGTGGGCAAACCACCCACTAGAGAGACTGTGGCCTTGCACTTCCCAGGTCCAAGTAGTGGGCAAACCACCCACTAGAGAGACTGTGGCCTTGAACTCCCCAGGACCAAGCAGTGGGCAAACCACCCACTTGAGAGACTGTGGCTTTGCACTCCCCAGCACATCGCACAGGGCATGTAGCCCCCTCCAGGACCAGTGGTGTTATACCATCTTCCCGCTGAGGTGCCCCTCCCATTCCCCGTCCCCCTGAGGTGCCTGTGTATTTTCAACCTGATGCCCCAGCAGTGTTCTCTCGGTATTGAGGCAGAAAACAAGTGGGGCCTTGGCCTAAGTGATATGGCCCTGTGGCCCACGGACATTATTGACTGGGCAGTGTCCCTCCATTTGTATATCTGTAAATACTATATATAATTTAAGAATTCACTTCAATCACTTCCTTTTGTCCTTGCATTATTCCTTAGGGGTACGGGGTGGATATGTAATGTTACTGCATCTGTTTGTGTGTATGGTGTTGGGGGTGGGGGTGGGGGTATTGCGTGTTGCGTGTGTGTGTTACTCTCTTTTTCCTCCTCCCTTCTCTGTGTGCTAGGGGCGGAACTCACCGTGGTCGTCTTCGTCGGCGTTGGTATTCCTGGTGTAGGAGGAGGTAGACCAGCATGGGTAACACCTGTAGTTCGGGCTCCATGGCGTTGTGGTTGTTCCCTGGGTGTCCAGAGGTGAGTCGTTTCCATTCTGTGTACTGTTTCTGCCATGCTTTTGATGGTGTTGGTACTGCCCCAGAAAAGGTGGCAGATTGGTGTCTCGTAATACTGTGGGCGGTACTTTGTCTTCCGCCTGCCTGTTGGCGGTTACCACTGCGGTGCTTGTTGCTACCGGCGTGGCAGTCAGAGTGTTAAAGTGGCTGTCTGTGTCGGCGGTTTCTGCCGTGGTCATAATTATATTTTTTTTAACGATGGCCTGTTGGCGGTATTACCGCCGCTTTATCACCCACTGCCAGGGTTGTACAGATGGCCTATGAGTTCATGATGGACACTTGAGGTTTAATATTATTTTTACCTATTTTCTGATCACTTTTTTTGTTGGAAGAGACTGTCACAAACTATGTTTGCCTACTTGGGCTGTACTTGTTGGAATCTGATATATTTTTACCTTGTAGGGCGCTGTTCATTGAGTGTGTATTTAATTTGCTTCCATAATGAGGGCTTTCACTGCTTTGTTAGCATGACTGCTATGGCACAGGAATATTCTGTAATTAATTTTTCTAACTGCATAGTGTACATAAGTAGTTGCAACATATATGAACATGTCTTCATTCTTTTGAAATCGTTCAGAATTTTTGATACAAATATTACACCTATGTTTTGATGAGATTCATATAGTGGTGAAAACCTTCCAATATGATGACCAAAAGAACGTGTATGTGTGAACAAGGCCAACAGGCTGAATCACATTGCATGAGCTGGTAGAATTCTTTTCAATAAATTAAAATGTTCTTCAAGTCCTGAGTGTGCTTGTCTACATTTTATTGTCAGCGTGAGGAGCTTTAATTGTAGATTTGGCCGGGTACCACTCCCGGCACCATGCAACACCTTCACAGGACAAAGCAGTAAAGCAGACTTTCGACAAATGGGATTTTTTTACTGCTAATGCTTGCCCCATGATATTGGCTACTGATGGCACTGAGGTATTGGCACTCAGAGGCTAACTAATATCCCCGCCATTGATTAAACTAATGACCATAGTGAGATATGTTATTGTGCCTGCAAACAGCAGAGTGTTATGACAGATGAAATATCACCTGTGTCAGAAGGAAAACAACAGTTGCACTGGGCAACACACGTGGCATCTGAGAGCCATGGTGTGGTTCGGCATGCAGAATCAGGTCAGAGGACCTGAGACTTGTGGACAGGCTGCACTGTGGTAAGTCTCCAGCGCATGCTGACTTAAGAACTGTTATCCTATCGTTCCTGCTTTCCAGCGATTTGTCTGCTATTGGGGCAGAGGGAACCTATATCACAATAGGTGGGCTGGTGTATTTCTGTACTTAATGTGAGATTCTCAGAGTGAATTAGAATATTTTTCCAAAACCAGCTCACTAACATGGCATCGGAGTGGGACACCCAGAATGCAATGACCACCAAAGTCTTGTTTCTAGCAGCCATTAATAAGAACTCTACCATAACAGAAGGGATGGAACCAGGTTCTACATTGTATGACCAACTGTGAAAGCTTAAAAAGCTGTCCAAGATGGAACTGAGTAAATGGTGGGAGGCCGCATCGCTACAGAATTATCTGAATGCTGACAAGATACCCCAAGACCTAAGCATTTTCATAATACCTTCTTAGGAGGATCCTGACCCCAGGATGGTAGCAGAGTGGATTCAAAACCTAATGGAATGATCCAAAACTATGTTAATAATTCTGAGCAAATATGCATGGTCAGACCATGATAAGGCGCATAAAGAAATGAAATTGATTAATGCCTGGTTAGCAGTGCAGAAAGAACAAGACCTGATGACCAAATTGAAAAGTGATATGGAGATAAGGGTGTAGCAATTGGAGACTGAGATAAAAATACAGAAACAAAGAAACAGGCAGAGGATTTTCACAATTATGCTACTAGTCACATTCTGACTTTCAATAAAAAGTTTGACAACACCTATGGCAGTCTCAAAGGAAATGTGATCAATCAGGATAAGAGGTCTCTAAGGAAACAATAAATGCTAGCAGAGTCAAAGTGGAGGACACTGATACATCAGAAACAGAGGAAGCAAGTACCTCAGAAGGAGAAAGTAGAAGTGCTACTTTTTAAGAGCCATCTTATCTCCTGGGAAGGGGGGTGAGTAATAAATCAACAGCCCACAAGAGGAAAAGGGGAACAACAGTTCGAAGTGGAGGCATAAGAGGCAAAAGAAGAACCACCAAAGGAAAAGAAGGAAATGCAAGAGTGACTCCCTTGGGAATGCACAAATTGGGTCCACAAGGGAGACAATGAACACGGTAAACAACACTATATTTATTCTACCTGACAGGCAACTAACTTAAACAGAACTTAGGGCCAGATGTATCAAGCTATTTTGCATTCGCAAACGGTGCGAATGCCCGTTTGCAAATGCAAAATGCCATTTCAGAATGTATGAAATACATTCTGAACGCAATTTTAAGGAATCGCTAAAATAGCGATTCCTTAAAATTGAAACCCTGTTTAGAGAGTCGCAGATTGCGACTTTCTAAATTAGAAATCGCAAATAAAGATTCCTTAGTCATCATACCCATAGAAATATACATAGCAGAAGCCCAGAGGCAACTGGATGACAGGAGTTGTTAAGAAGTTATCAACCATGTTGGGCATAAAAGTGGAATTGTAAAATTTTGGGATCTTCTTGCAATGTGGAAGGAGTAGGGCTTGATTGAGCTTGAAGAGTACCAATACTTGAAGAATGACCACCCTGATTGCCAGTTTTGTATCTACCCCCCCAATGTTACCCTCCCACATTGAGAATACCAAGGATTGTTTGAAGAGGATTTAAGGTACTAACTGGGAGAACAATGTTTTAGTGATGTCATTGGATGTGAAGTCACTTTACACCAGTATACAGCACAAAGAAGGGGTTACAGCATGTGAACATTTCCAAGGCTGATTAATTACTATGCCCATATTCAAATGCTATTGAATACAATAATGTTTTGTTTGAATAACAATAGCTTTCTTTCAAATGGAAGTTTGCACAGACACATTTAAGGTACAGCAATGGGCACTTGCTTAGCCCCCAGCTACTTCAACTTATTGAAGAGCTGTTGGGAGGAGCAGGTATCCTCTTCTCCTAACTTTGCAGAAGAAATGGCAAAGGTAGTGTTATGGGTTAGATTTATTGACAACCTATTCATAATCTGGCAGGGCAGTGAAGAGGTTGCTATGCAGTTTGTGAATTGCTTAATGTAGACAACCTCAATTTGAAACTTACATGCAACATGGGAAGAGAAAGTAAAATTGGATATTAAAGTGGAAGTTTCAGGCAACAGATTTGTGTCTAAACTGCACACCTACATCTGGGTACAGTTTACTCAATGCTCTGAGCAACCATCTGAGTCATTTGAAGTGGAACATTTCTTATAGTGAGTTGGCCAAAGATAATTGCAGCAATGAGGAAGATATTTTAACAGAACAGAATATAATGGTAGAGAAGTTTCAACAATGTGGCTACCCCGATTGGGCACTGAAGAAATCTGCACAACATGTAAGTGCTAAGTGCAGAGATAAAATTTTGTTCGCCCCTAACAGTAAGGCTAAATCTGCTAAGGATGGTTCCCTGAGGTTGATCACTACTTTTAACAATCCATCAGCTTCAGTAAGTAGAATCTTCACTAGAAATTGCAATTTGCTGAAGTGTGATGCTATGATATGTAAAATAGTTGGTAGTAAGCCAGCTATCACTTATCATAGAAGCAGAACACTCAGACATATTTTGGTACATAGTGATATTACCACTACAACCAAAGACAATGACAAGCTCAGTTTGAACCTTGTGGGTTTTCATATGTTTGGCAAGTGTACGGCATGTGCCAATGTGATGAGCCACAAACATTTTGAAGAACCTTGCCCTACTAAAGAAAGAGAAATGTCTCAATTCATTCCTTGTGGCGCCAATTTTGTGATTTATATTTTACAATGCCCATGTGGATTAAAGTATGTGGGTAGCACAATCTATCCAGTATGTGAAAGAGTGCTGGAGAATATGTGTGCTATTGCCAACCTGATAAACATTACCAGGTGGTTGATGAAGCTTGTGCCATTCAACTCCTCCAGGTGGACACTGGGGTTGCCGAGTACGATTAATCAGCTGGAGTGGAGTACAAAGGAGGCAATCATGTTTGTGAAGGAGTCTGTGATAGTAGCTATTTGCCCTGGTGGCTGGTAGAGTAGGGTTTCCCCTGTAGGTGGTATTGTTAGAGAAGCTAAGCTTGAATGCAAGTGTTTCAGTTTGTCTCAGGAGTTGACTATAATGAGGGAGCAGTAGATGTATTCCTTGTAGATGATTGTGATTTCTCATTCACGTTTGCTAGTCTGTCCTGTCTTGTCGTCTTGTAACCTTGGGAAATGACTGTCAAGATGTCCCGAGCTGAGGTCAATTTGAGCCAGGCCCATATTTCAACAGAGTGTTTGCTGAGCAAACAGGTATTCAGTAGGATTCAGGTCAGTGCTGGGTGGGTGGGTATAGTTTGTTTCTGTATTGCTGGACATGGGTGTACGAGTATGGAAGTTGGCAATGTGAGGTGGGAGAGTACGGGCTGAGTCGCAGGAGCAGTGGAGATAGGGACGAAAATACATCTTTAGTGTCAGCTGGAACAGTCAGATAGTAACACAAGTAATTCAGGGCTTGGGGGTGTTCTGGCTAGGATTGGGCAGAATTGGCAGAATTTGGTTCAGCAGAATTATGTGGAATTGCATTAAAATTCAGTGAGCTTATGCGGAACTCCACAACGGAGCAGAGTGGGCATTTGGTGTTATTATTTTTAGCATAAAATGCACTCTTAGATGCAAGGATGCATTTTGTACTAAGAAATAGAGCTGCCAAATACCAAAGACACTGCAGTACATATATCTCAGCACCCTTGCATACTATGCAGTAATAACTGCAGAGTATATGAGGGCACAAAGGGGTATACATTGCAGTGCAGTCAGTGTTTTTTAAGCAGGGCCAGAAGATGGAATTGTCCCTCTATGTTTAAAACTCACTGCAGTTTAAACTTTAATCTGCTGTGATTTTTAAATATAGAAGAACTGCTCACTCTTCCAGCCCTGTTTAAAAACCAAGCACTGCAGATTAATTCCACTGGCAGAGTGGCAGAATTTGCTACTAATTCTGCCTTACAAGAGTAAAGGTGAATTACCAAATTCCTACAACTCCACCAGCGGAGTAAAACATTTCGCCCAGACCTAGTTGTGACGATGTAACATCTTGGGCTATGTTGGGATGGAAGTGCACTAGGAGTTCTGGCACAGGTCGGACGCAGATGGGATGCAGCACCCATTAAGAAGCGGCAGGAGGGGATAAGATCCTGGGTTGGTGTGCAGTGCTGGGTGCAGTAAAGAGACACGGAAAGCTGTGGAAGGAAGGAAGGATCAGCTGAGAGCATGTCATGGGGAAGCACAAAGGTGGGAAAAACAGAAGGAGATGGTGAAAAAGAGTCAAAAGCAGCAACCTGGCAAAGAGAGGAAAAAGTGGGAAAAACAGGGGAAAAGAAGCAAAACAAATGTTCAAAGAAAGGAAAAAGTGTCAAAAGAGAGGCTAAAACTGTGAGATAAACAGAATGAAAGAGGTGTGAAAAAAGATGCAAGTGTGGCAAAGTAAAGAAAAGAAACAGTGGCAAAGACAAGGCTCTAAGGCCTATATTTATACTTTTTTGTGCTGCATTTGCATCATTTTTTTTACACAAAAGCGGCGCAAACTTACAAATTACCATTATATTTTGTACGTTTGCACCACTTTTGCATCAAAAAAGTGTGCAAGAAAGTGAGTGAAAGAGTGGACTGAGCCAGTATCGGCCTCAGTTTGAGCAGCAGAAATGCAGGGCCAAAAAGAGCTGAGAGTGACCAGAAGGCCACTGTAGAGGCAAGATGGACAGGCAGGGTTCAGAAACAACTTCTCCATGGCTGGTCAACTCTGCTGCTGTCAATAGGATGGTACAGGGGGGGGTGGAGATCCTCATGGTGGTGTGTGAGGTTGAGCTTGACCCTGGTGTGTTGCGAGAGAAACACAGGAGGCGGTGACCGGATGTAGCAGATGAGAGCACAGCATGGGTTGGCATCAAGCTGGAAAAAAGAGGCAGATGTGAAAAAAGTCAAAAACAGCAAAGTGGCAAAAAAAGATAAAAGTGTCAAAAGCATGACAAAAATAAGTGAGAAAATTAGCTGAAGTGGGCAAAGGAAAAAGAGAGGCCAAAAGTAAGAGACAGACAAAGAGTAAAACAATGAGCACAGTGAGAAGAGCAGGAGAAAAAGGAGAGGAAAAACAGCAAAAATGATCAAGGAAAGGAAAAAAGTAACAAATGAGAGGCCAAAAGCAAAAGGGAGTGAGGGTGAAGGAGCAGCAAAATGATTGGTAAAGAGAGGAAAAGACAAAGTGGTAAAAATGAGGCCATGTAAAGAAAGCAGGTGAAAGAGTTGACAGAGTGAGCCTGTTCTTCAGGATGAGTAGCATTGCTTCAGATAAGTAGCAGAGCAGCCAAGATGAGAGCCCAGAAAGGGCCAGGTCTGGTCAGAGAGTTAAGGAAGACAAGTAGGATGGTGAAGCAGGGTCAGGCAAAGCCTTCTCAACATATATCCACATATAAAACTCAAGTACTAAAGTAACTGTAACGCATGCCCTAGTTGTGCAGAGATTTGTCATTAATGATGTCATTTTAGATGTTGCAGTCATGTTATCAATGATGGTATAAAAATGTCATGAGTGATATAATATGGAAAGTAATTAGCAGGGCCCATTCCCTTTTAACCTTACCTGCGTACACCTTTATTAAAAGTACGCAGCCGGGATTGGTGACACGTATGGTATTTTTATTCCCAACCTCATCTGGATCCCTGTTAATTATCCAGTAAGATTTATTTCAGCACTCGCTCTACTGTTCCTTTAACAACGAGGTTGAGTCCGCCCAGGTAGTATTATCTTACCTGGGTGGGGCTAGGTGGTCAAATGATGAAGCATGACACTATAATGTGTGTGAGACCACCAAGTCTGTAAAGGGAACTCCCTCTTGTAAGACACAACCATCCTCATAGTTACTTTCCACACACACCTCCTTCTAGAACTTATCTATACCTAATAGGCATTATTAGCTGAGAATGCACTAATCCAGTCGCACCCTCTCCCCTGACCCCACACTTCCAGTGGTATATGGATGTGTATTGTTTTTGGAAAAACTAAAGTGTACCTATTTTTCTTATTTTATGTCATTTTTGTAAACATTGTTCCAATCTTTAAGAATAAATGGAAAAAATAAATTTGTATATCGTCATTTTGTTTAGGTATAATGCTGATGTATTTATATTAAAAATCAATATATAAGGTAGTTATAACAAGTACTGTAAAAATATAAATGATGGATTTTAGTGTAATATTTAAATAAACCCGATTTGTACATTAAAAACTCCTCTAACATTTTAAATTGAATTTAGCATTTTGTTCATGTATTTCTGCATGTTTTTATTAATTTGCATGTATTAAAAAAATGTATATATATATTTTTGTGTATATATATATATATATATATATATCAATCCAAACAGAAAATGGTAAAGATCGCACACTCAGGACTTCAGGAAGTAAAGCAAAAAAGCTTTTTTTGCTTTACTTCCTGAAGTCCTGAGTGTGCGATCTTTACCGTTTTCTGTTTGGATTGATTTACTATTACCGGTCTGCTCTTGCTGGTAGGTGTTAAATAGATTTAAAAATGTTTTTACTGTATTTAGGAAATTGCTTTATACTATGTTTTATTTAAACTAATCACAATTAACGTATCGCCTTTAAAGTTCTGCCACTGTAGTTGAGATTGGACTGAGGTTAGTAAATGTAATTCCTTTAATAGAAAAGCCTTTTATAATGTACCTTGCATTTGAGTTGGAATTTTCAATAAATCCCTTCAATGTATAATCCTTTCCCCTTTGTACCTTAGATTGGAGTAGAATACTATATGTACTTCTAATAAAGATCAGCACCTTCTCCAGTGTAGCTTAGATTGATATGAGAATGGTTGAGTTTATCACCTTAATGTCAAATGCTTTGCCCAATGTAGCCTAGTTGAAGTTGAGTAGTATATGTCAAACTTTCAATGTCCAATGATTTCCCCAATTGTATTCAGAATGCAAAGGGAACAGTAAATCCACTGCTTTTAAAGTCCAACGCCTTCCCCAGTGTAGGAATAGTATATCTACCCTTAATAAAACCGAACCACTTCCACGCTATAGATTACATTAGAGTGTGAATTGTAAATTTAACCAATTTAGAGTCCACACTTTCCCCATTGTACTTTAGATTGGCATGGCAATTGTACAATTAACCTCTTTTATGTTTATCATTTCCCCAAAGTACATTAGACTGGATTGGTGACAGGAAATGTACCCCTTATACAATTCACCACCTTCCATAATGTATCTTAGAGTGGAGTGTGAATAATAAATGGAACCCCTTCATGTCCAACACCTTTCCAACTGTAGCTTAGTGAGTAAACCCTGTTTAAAGTCTAATGGTTTCCCCGTAAATGTCATAGTGTGGTGTTATTACAAATATTTTTAAGCATTTTGCTTTGAACATTAGCTTTACTTTAACAAAGTTAGAAACATTCCAGACATATTTTCACTGTTTGCGTAGTTTTAACATATTTTCTAGTTTTGATCATGTTTTATACAATGTTGTAACATACATAGTAATAAATAAACATTGCATTAGTTTTTAAATGCTTGATACAAATAGTTATATTTTTTAACAAAACAATTTACATTCTCACTTTTCTTTTCATTATATCATACTAGTTTCACAGTTTTTAAACAATGTTTATTTAAAAATATTTTTTTTACATAAACATTTTTGCATTTTTTTTTAGAAACATAGCCATACTTTGTGCATATATTAATACGTAGCAGAGAATAAAAAATATAGATTTTTTAGTTATCTTTTCTTACATTTTTTTTTTTAAGTGTACAAAATTTTACACAATTATTAATAAATCTTTCCACATTTTTATAACAATGTGACCAACAGATAATAAATGTTTTTTAAAGTTTACTTTATATTTCTGCTATTTCCTATAGATAGATAATCTTTTTCTTATTTACATTTAGCGGTCACATATTGAACCTCTTTTTTCGGTTGGTTGAGGCTCCTAGAGGTCGCGCTTCTCTGCCGCTGCTCTGCAGATCAGGTAAGAGTACTTTTAGGTTTGGGTTTTTGCCAAGGGTGGGCGGAACTTGCGGAGTTTCAGTCTGTGAAATTCAGTAGACTTACATAAAACATCTGTGAGATTCTGCAAAGTGTCTGCAATGGGTGAATATTATGCAGATCATGCTGCAATTTAGCACCAGTAGCGCAAGCAGCACTGAAAAGTCAATGTGAACGGCACCATGCATTGTGCAAGAGTATGTGGCCGTTCAAGCTGATTTTGCTGCCCTTCAAGTAGAAAATCTAGTTAAGCAGCAGTAAATGTACTCAAACAGCACCAGCGACTGTGACCGCCTACCCTAGGAAATCATGGTAGGGGACCCCATATCTTGCATGCATTTTCTGGAGCCTTGTGGGTGAAAAATTCCGAAACACACCGATTGGCAGAATTTGGCCAGAACTCTGTATTTAAGAGTAACACGGAGTGATCAAAATTCTGCCAAATCCTGGGTGGAATTTAACATTCCACCCATCCCTATTAATTGCTGTTTGGGGAAGATGTGTGTAGAGTTAGTACTGCTTATGTAGGTTAGTGTTTTGTTGTGGTTTAGAGGTTAAGGGTTAGGTGGAGGTCTGAGTTTGAGATGTGTAGTGTGGTACATCTTAGTATGCCACATATGATTTTATGGAATGTTATACTTTTGTATTATTTATAGATGAATTTATAGTAAATAATGTATTATATGCAATGTTTATGGGGTTATTTCTTTTGATTGGTTGAGCATTACATTTTTCCAGGTTTTTCATTGGATTTGAGCATCATTTATATTTTTTTTCTTTTTCTTTTTTTTTTTAAAGAAATCAAATTAGTTATATTTTAACCAACATTCATTTTATTTGCCTTTGGTTTTTTGGTTTTCACGGAGCAGTTTTTTAATTTAAACTTCTTAAGGATTTTGACGGGTTCTGAGGATTGAGACTTTTCCCCGTGGATATGTTTATTTCTATCGCATTTTTGCTTTTTTGGTGATTTCTTTCCTCTATTTTAGTGCTTATTATTTTTGTGAATTGCTTCCAGATCACGGACTTCAACTACAATTGAGTTTGTTATATTTTATTTATTATTAATAGGTGCAAAATCTTTATTTGTTTTATAGCTGTTTTTAGTTGGGTGATGGATTGCTCTATTCTCAGTTTGAATAACTTTGTTCTTTTTTTATGTGTCTAGGAACTAATACAGTGTAGGATGGCTTCAGCCTAGTGTGCTTTGGAAGGCGTTTTGTCACCCTTCAACTGCAATGTTTGTTTTGGTGTCTTGTGCCATGATGCTGATGTTATTGGATACTTGGGTTGACATCTGTGACCAGAACGGTGCAGTCAACCAACCCAAGTATCCTCAAAATAATCCACTAAGAGACCAAGTGCCTCATTACGACTTTGGCAGTCAGACCCCCATATTGGCAGCCGCCAAAAGACTGTATTATGAATTACACATCCAGGACTGCCACAACCCAGCCAATAAACAACACCGCCAGAATGCTGAAGGGCAGGAAATAGGCGACCTGACCACCAGCACTGACAGCCATCAACCAACCACTGAACCTATTACAGGTTCGAAATTGCAGTTGCGGTAATACCGTGGCAATCCTCCAATGTTGGTTCGAACCACGGCAGTTCACAGCCACCATGGTAATACAGAGCACCACATTGGATGATTTTAAAAACAACACAGCTGACACACATTTACCAACCTGACACACCTACAAACCACACTATAAAACACACCCCTTCACACACCAGAATCCTTTGTAACTCCCATGCAAAATATGACATCCACAGCACAAAAAAAAAGAAAATTAGCAATTTAATTGGCAACCCTCCATCTCTCACTGAGCAAATATCCCACACCCTCAACATACCCACATCACACCCATTTGCACTCTTCCACTCCATTTACTGTCCATCACCTTCTCAATTCCCATCACCTATCTTTATCATGGATTTTTTCTTTTCAATACCATGTCACCCCAGAAAAATCATTAGAGTAGAGCCACATCTATTTGGAGCCCAAGCCCAGCATACCACTATACCACTATCACACGGAAAATGGAAATGTGGCAAATGATAGTCAACAGAGCGAATTCTGTAGGCCCCACCCGAGCACAAGGGATGACAAGGGGAAGGCCCGTTCCATGGCTTCCACGCACTAGCTGCAGCTCCAGAAGACTGGGAGTAGGCCCTACCTCCTCCCTTACAACTGACATCATGGAAGGAGAAGGTCTTGGCCATCTGCATTCAGAGGGCATGACAGGAATACCTGGGGGAGTGGAGTCGGGTAAGTCACAACAATAAAAATGTCACCAAAATGTATTGGCATGCATGCTCACCTTTTGCCACCCTCACTGTTACCCCACTCAACAGTCCAGTGTCCAGCCTTGTCCACAGACCCCTGTCTGGCCTCCACCATGTGAACTAGACTCACCTGAGGAAAGTACATCTCTGTATAGTGGCTGTAGTACAGGGATTGCTAGCACTACAAATTCCAGGAGGCACTGTTCCAACATTACTAAAACCAGAGTGTAGCCTACTCAATTTAACATTTAGTACAAACTCCACATTGGAGTGTACTCACCTGAGAGGAATACATCTGTATAATCTATGTTTAGGACAGGAACTAATAGCAGTGCTAAGGCCAGGAAGCCCTGGTGCTCTCACTTTACTAATCCACATCACTGTCCTCTGCCACTATGACCCTTCTCCCTCTTCTCAACGATTAAACTGTACTCACCTGAGAAGATGGCACCTGCATAGCCTGCGTGTAGGGCAGGCACTGACAGCAATGCCTAGGCCAGGAGGCCTTGCTACTCTCACTCTACTCAGCTACAACACTGTCCTCTGCCACTGTGACCCTTCTCCTTCTACTCAACTATTAAACTGTACTCACCTGAGAGGATGACATCTGTATAATCTGTGTGTAGGACAGGCACTGATAGCAATGTTAAGTCCAGGAGGCACTGTATACCCAATGCCAAACATCAGCTCACTATGCATCCGTTCAAGTATCCCTGTACGTGAACTTGCAATGGAAATATGTTAACCTGATAGGATTACCCATATATATTGTGTGTATATCATGAAGTAACATGGCTATGTATTCAAAGGGGGCCTATCCTTGTAACTCCAAGAACCAGGCCAGAGTCCATTTTACAATGTGCACCTGCCTGTGGACTCACAGATGAAGTTTACTTACCTGGGAGGGACCAAGATACAGATCATGGTACACTCTGTGATGTGGCTAACCACCTAGATTCAGCTTGAGCAGCTATGCCAAGATGCCAAAAATGTGGACATGAAGGTCAGCTCAAATTGTGTGCTACAAAATAACAAAGACATATCAAAAGCACCAAAATGCATCATCTGAACGGTATTTGCAGCAGTCATACTCCCGAAGCACTTACCACATGATGACAACTATCACATATACAACAGGGTTCTGGATCTGTCTGCATGTCAGTCAACTAGGTCTTAGGCTTACCTAAGCCACATCATGCCCAGCCACTGTTTTCACTGCACTGCTGGCAAGGTATAAGTCTATGGCAATTCCTCCAAGTGCTAATAAACTCAGACATCCTGAAGCTAGTTGACTGAAATGTAATTGGCATATTACTTGATTGTCAGGTTGACACAATTGATAGCACGTGTGCCTGCCACATAAGGCAAGTCAGCAAATTCAATGTGTACATGGCCTTAGTCAAATGTTGCTATTAACTATTGGAGGTAGATGTCACAGCACAACCTGTAACATTCCATCTCTCACATCCACAGGTCTACCTGCCACTTGGAACACAGAGACCACTCAATACACTGCCACTGCCCCCATGGATGAAGCCGTTAGTAAGGACAGAACACCTGGACGTTAAGGAGGGTTCTGGCCCATCCGGGCAACCTGGTCAGATGACACCTGTCAGGCTCACCGTGACCACATTGACTCCTCCCAGCATGGTTGCGTCAACATCTCAGGCAACCAGTCACCCCCAAACCTGTGCCCCAAGGACAGTGACAACAATCTTGTGCCCCCCAGTCCAGGATCCTGAGTCACAGCAAGACACCTCTGACAATGATCGTCCTGAAACCAGTAGTAGGGGGCAAGCTGCGCCAAGGATGCAGGCCCATGGTGGTAGGATGCATGAGAGGGATGGTGTGGGCCAGTGGCATGTTGCTGCTGGGGATGATTCTGGACAGGACACCATTGGAAGCATACTAACAACCCCAAGGTTCCATGGGTCAGGTACTTGCTGAACTCAGGGAGATCAAGGAACTACAGAGGGACTTCCATCTGGAAATTCTTGAACAGTGGGAGGCCCACAATACCAACATGGCCTCACTAACAGGGGTGCTGAGAAACATCAACACCACCCTGAGCAGGGATCATCAACAACACTAGACCACTTCCATTGGCCAGTCTATTCCAAGCCTTTCTACATCTGTGGCAGCCACTGGAAGGGAGGCCCTGCCAGGGGAAGGACCTGCCTCAGACATCCCTGCCGCTGTTGCTGAAAAATTGCCTCACAAGCGGGGATGTATACCCAAGCATCTAGATGGTGTGGATGACAAGACACAAGTCATTGCCAGGAAGTGACCCCTTCCTGATGAAACTCATATATGTGCCACTGATTCACTCTGTTGACTGATCTCCAGAAACTTTCTTTTTTCCATGCTAGGAGGACATTGGACTACAAATCTTGTGGCGTCTATTATAATGATTACATCCACCATTACTGATTCCTTCACTGTTCATTTTTTTTTTTTAGAGTTCTACCTTTATTTTGTATGCACATGTAAATAAACACACCTAACACTAAAACAATGCCTACTAGTAATTTGTCATCATCGTGAGAATTTGAATGTTAAATCTATATGATGCAAATGATGAATACATCAGATGGTAATCGAAGGAGGGATATATCACAGGCAGTGGCATACAGAGGGTTTCTACTAACACAATGACACAAGTGAATAGTCACACCAAACATTTTATTGAAGTGTACAGCACATAGGCTGTCAAAATGACTAGACTGTCATAGACAAGAATGGCAGAACTATGTTGCGTTAAGCTAGATATCTCAACGCACTGTCCCCCAGACCACAGAAGAAAGGGCTATGTCAGACCTTGTACCGTAGAATAGACTAACAGATTAGTGGTTGTTGACACCAGCTTGAGCCTTATCACATACCAAAACCAGGTCTACCAACTTGACATACACTATGACACAGACAGAGGGCAGTACAATAGTCCCTAATCATAGGTCCATCCTATTACAATGAACAAGCATCTGGTGGTATGATAAAAAACCTATGTCAGTGTTGTGGCACAGGCAGATCAGGAAACACTTCAACAGCTGCATACAGGTCATACAGGATAATTATCAACATAATGCGAAGGGAGAATGCATGGATTGCACTGGATGACAGCATGTATCAAGGCTATATGATCACACATGTGAGGCAATAGGATCAACACACCACACAAAAAAACAAGTGTATTGTACACTTCGGAATTCCACTCACCCACTGTCCTAGCTGCTTTTGACAAAGGACTTATACACCCCAAATCTGTGACCAACATTACCTGGATCAATCGATGTCCACTTCATATGTCAAGACAGCAACAGCTACATGTCTATGTCACAACTCTGAAATGCCTACATGAGAATGGTATGGTGAAGAGACCTGAATGAAACACAATGCAAGACGTTTAGGCAGGAAAAATACATGCGTATGACCATAGCCTCATATTAGACATCAGTAGATCCATCCACATTTCCATGAGACGGACACAAAACAAAGAAGATAATGATAGTCTTAGCTTATTTTCAGTCGGAATTTGCAATCACACCTTGGCTGTACACTGCATGGCGTGAGATCCTCTGTCCTTTATGAAAAACATGCCCTACTCAACCCATCCTGTCAACTACAGTTTGCCATACAGTCCCTGGAATCACATATTACCACACACTTAAACTCAAGTAAAGTATTGAATGGTGAGATCTGCCCGCAATTCTCCACCTTCGTCATCACTGTCATTCTCACCCGGTGGCACTGCTAGCCCCCTTCATCTGGTATATATGGGATGTTCCTCCTCAGGGCAATGTTGTGGAGCATGCAGCAGGCCACAATGATCATACATACTATTTTGGGTGAGTAGAGTAGGGCTTCACCAGTCTTGTCTATGCTCCTAAGTCTGGCTTTCCGAAGGCCAAAAGCCCACTCCATGACACAAGGTGTACTTCCATGGGCATCGTTGAAGCAGAATTCCCCTGGTGTAGTTGGGTTCCTCACCGATGTCAACAACCATTGGACGATTTGGGTATGCAGAGTCCCCTGTAATGGAATGGGACATATGTTCAACAATTAGTCCCTCTCATTGTTTCTTCTGCAGTACACATTTGATACAAACACTTGACATATGTGACTTACGAACCAGCCTGGTCTTCCCTGGGTACAGACATGACATCAGCTGTGGAATTGCGCTGTTTCGCATGATGAAGGCATCATGGACTGAACACAGATAATGGGCACAGACCTGTGAAATGTAGAGGTCCTTCAAACAAACAACTTTGACATTGATGTAATGGAAGTTCTTCCTGTTCTGAGTGGCATGTAGTGGAACCAAGGCAACAGGTGTATCATCAATGGCTACTGAAAAAACAAGGAAAAGAGGGTCCAGAAAACCACAAGACTCCCTGATAAATGCCTTATAGTTGCCTTGGGACTTCACCAGAGGACAATGGACCCTAGTCCCCCAACAACAAAACATAAGTCAAATGGTGGTGAGGTACCCACTAGATAAATAAGATTGTTCTTCTCCGGATCCTTTATAAGGATAGGGTTTGATTATTAAGCAAAGATTTTCATCAGTCATCAGTATTGCTCCAAAGTCAATTTAATTATTTGAAAGGAACAAAGAGACAAAGGGGGTCATTCCGACCCTGGCGGTAAATACCGCCAGGGCCGGGGACCGCGGGAGCACCGCCAACAGGCTGGCGGTGCTCTCTTGGGCATTCTGACCGCGGCGGTTTGGCCGCGGTCAGAACAGGAAAACCGGCGGTCTCCCGCCGGTTTTCCGCTGCCCTGGGAATCCCCCTGAGCGTCACAGACAAAAGGTAATTGTCATATGGTTCACTGCCCTCTGCTGTGTGTCTGGCATTTGTTTTGTAGACATCTGACACCCAAAAGCAAGTTATTCTCTGGATATTGTGAGTGCTGGTGCCTCACTGCAGTCTGTACTGTGTTGGAGCCCATCATATATGTGGCATGGCTTACCTGGGTATTTAGTGCAGATGTAGAAAACCACTTCCCTTTTGTAAGTGGGGATCTTCAATTGACATGATTCATGTCCCATAACTGTTGCCAGAATTCATTGTGCCTAAATGTCATCATGTGTCTTTTTCCCTTTAGGGAACGTTCATTATATGAAACTTCAGGCCTGTCCTACCCATGTTGATGTTATGATGTCTCTATCCCCTCACATACATGTGCTAGGAAAAATGTTAGGCAAATGATACATTTACAATGGTGGTACATCTCATATTGTGTCACAGACAGGCGTGTGTTGTCATTGTGTATTGTCTGACAGATACCTTCATGCATCATAGTATATAATTTGGCATGTAGAACTGCCGTAGCAATGAGGGATATGACAGGTGGCCCAGGACTGTGGGACCAATCTGTGTTTATGCCCTTGATGTGGCATCATGTTGAAGAGATTACCATGTGTAATGATTGATGATTGTTCGCTGACTGTTGTCATGCATCATGGAGTGTCTTCCATTGATGTTGACATCACATGTGTTTGGGTTCATGTATTAAGCCACAGAGAGCTACCATGTTTGGAATGTCCAAGATGTGGGTATTGCTGTTCCTTCTCATTGGACAACAGGTTGGAATCCTTCTATTTGTGACTGTGAGTTCTGTGTCTCTACAACATTCAAGGGACAGCAGTGTACTACTGACACACCTAGATGTTGACATTGTCATGGGTGTCAGACATTAGCGGTAACTATCCCAGTGGCTACTGATTCTTTGTAGAGTGTATCCTTGAGACATTACTCCCTGACATATTGATCCTGACGTCAATCGTGTTCCTTTAATTGACGTATGTAAGGCCTCTCTGTGTGATACTGATAGTACCTCCTTGACTCTATTGTGACAGGTGTCACTTGTAGATCTGTATATTGGTGACATGTGTCCATTAAAAATACTCTAAGGTATTGCACTTTTGTATCAGACTCAGCTGGGTGTCATTGGCTTCATCCCAAATTGTTAGTACATTGTGAAAGTGCAAAATGGATGTGTGCACAGAATTGTGTTAGGAAATTGGGTGTGTACTTTACAATAGGATACTTGTTGGCTACAAGTTAACTGGAATCTGCTTCATGTGTCACAGCATTGCAGATGGAGAGGTCACCTAGTTGTAGTATGGTTGTGGGGTTTGCCAGACTTCATCCATGTAATTGTAGTAGTCTGACACAGTGATTTTCTTGTGGGTAACTTTGAGAAATTCTGATGGCATGCAAGCATATGTTATGCCACATATACGTGCCAATTAGGTGTAATTTTTTGCTGAGGCTTACTTGACCTGATGGTATTCTTTGTCACTCAGAGTTGTGGTTAAAGTGTTATGAGATACATATTGTGACCCTATTGCTCTTTATTTTTGCAGGATCAGCACCGGCAAGCGAAGGAGACGGGGAACAGACAAGTGGGGAAGCATTTGGCCACTGGACCTTGAGTCAAGATACCACTGACACAGAGGTACCCAGTGGCCTTGAGGGCTAGGGGAGTGCCACAGGGGAGCCAAACATTCTTCATCATCATCAGATTACTCCTTCAGTGGCCACTCTCTAGTTGTGGTAGACCCATCCGGGACCACCAGTACCATCCTTGCCCTCCACCCCGCATTCTATCACTGCCCTCCCTGTTTCTCACCACCCAGTTGGTCGTGCCCCCTCACACAAGAAGGTGGGCATTTCCTTTGCCACAAGCACCTCCGCCCCAGCCCCTGTTTGCCCTGCTGCCCTCAGTGAGGAGGCTATTGACCTCCTGAGAAGTAGCTCTGTGGGTCAATCCATCATTGTGAATGTTATCCAGGGATTGGCAAACCACCTCCAACAGATCAATGACTTCCTGGAAGGGATTCATGGTGTGATGGCTGCACTACATAGATCTTTTCAAGCTCTGTCCTCCACACTGACAGCAGCCAGTCACCCCCCACCTTCCGTCCCCCCTCCACCTCACGCTTCCCAATCCAAATCCCCCCTCCCCCTACCTACCCAAAGCACACAAACAGATCCTCAGACATCCACCTCAACAGACAAAGGTAGTGCACACAAACATAAGCACTACAAGACACACCACCAGTACGCACACCAGTATGCACACAAATCACATCTACCTGCAGACACAACAACAGTCACCACACCCAGCATCACACACACGACATCAAGCCTACCTACAGACACCACCACAACAGTCAAAGGCATAGCCACCCCAAACACCACACCCACAGACACCACAACTACAGACAGACCTATGGCCATCATACCTGCAGTTGTCGTAGTTTAGGACCAACAACACTTTTTGTTTGGTTTTGTTTGATCATGTAGGGAGCCTGATGCAGGTATGTTCCTAAACAATTGGCATACTTGAGGCAGCAATTATATAAACAATCTCCAACAAATGTACATTATGTTTCTATCACACCTACATCACTGATGCTGATAATAACGCATTCTCAGAGTGGCACTGATAATGCAAATCAAAAGATCTTCATAAAATATAAACAAAGGCAGCCATCTTAGAAAAAATAATAAAATAAATGAAATAAGCCAGAGCAAGTTAAATAGGTTAAAAGTCACTAATTGACGGAGTCACAGGCCTGCAAGCCAAAAGGCTAAGCTAAGCTCCTGAGTCCCAATAAGAACTAAAATGGATTCACCACACAGTCACCAACCCAACAGCCAATAGGCATCCCCCTGCACCTCAATCCCTCTAAGCCCAAGACACATAAATGCCCTCACTCACCCACCTAACAGACACCCACCACACACAAGCATACCTCCCATAAGCACGCACCCAAGACATCCACAACTACATGTCAGACAACCATTCCCTCAACCTCCCCCCTTCTGATGACCGTCCCTGTGCATCCCAAAAACATTCCCTTTGTGAACTAGACGTTAGCCCTGTTCTCCTCCCACCACACCCAAAAGGTCCTCATCCATCCCTTCCACCTCCAAGGCATCCCCTGCCCCCCCCACAAGAAGAAGCCTACCCCTCCCAAAAAGAAGCCCTCCAAAACACAAACCCCCCTCCCAAATCTGATCCCTCCACCCCCAGATAATCCCTGAGGTGCCTGTCTGCCTCCTTGACGCCCCTCATTGTGGAGGTTACATGGCAGTCAGGAGTCAAGTAAGGTGTCAGGTGGGAGGGATCGCGCAGTTCAGGGCCCCCCCCCACCATTGCTTCCACCAGTACTTCTTCGCGTATTTGCAGTACCGTTTTGGTGCCTCCCTCAATTGTTCCCTCATGTGCTAAGGTAAGTTCTCTGCATCGTCCTTGTGGCAGAGCTCATGTGGCTGCAGGGTCAGGTCGATGGTGGTTACGCTGTCATTATCATTGTCATATACTGAGTTCTAATGCAGTTTCATGAGGAATCTACAAATTCCAGTGTCTCTTGGACGGCGGCCATCTTGGGGTGTGGCAGGCCTATAAAAACCAGCTGCACCCTGTCACACATGCTCACTATTTTGAGGACTTCGACCGAGGAGCAGCTGAAGGATCTTGAACTCTCTGTGATACAAATATTTATGAGTAGGTCGTACGTGCAGCGGTAAGGTTAAAAGACGGAGTCTTTCCTCATGAATTCAGAGACTAGCATTTATACTCGGATACAATTGTATCCACACTTTGTCTGCTATCTGGAACTTCGACGAAGTAATGGATACAGTTGACAGTTTTGATATTGTAACATATTTAAAAGGCAAAGCCTAATTCTACAAAATCATTGAACATTGTATAGGAGATCTTTTCTATTCCCCTTTTGAAACATTGTTGCGCATAACTACAAAAATTCAACATTACAGGAAAGAGACAGCGTGCTGTTTAATGATATAAGTAAACGCGCGTTTAACAAATTGACTTTGAGAACTGTTTAATGATATAAGTAAGCGTGCAAAACACATGAGTGAGACATATGTATAGATTTATGACATCTTGTGTTGGCTCTCTTTATTTAAGAGTCTCAATAGACGTATTTTTGGGTGATACCGAATGAATCTTTGTTGGCGCATTCCAAGTCTTCAGTCATTTGCCTTTTGGGTGGTTTGATATCGAGTTTGATCAAATTGATCTGCACCATTGAAACCTTGGAATCTCATGTCTCTTATAAGGTTTAGTCTCCGCAGATATTAAGACATTTTGGCCCTCATTACAACGCTGGCGGTCGGTGTTAAAGCAGCGGTAATACAGCTAACAGGCCGGCGGAAAAATAAATGGAATCACGACCATGGCGGAAACCGCCAACATAGACAGCCACTTTAACACTCTGACCGCCACAGTGGTAGAAACAAACACCACAGCGGTAACCGCCAACAGACAGGCGGAACACAAGGTTCCGCACACTGTATTACAAGAGGCCTATCCGCCACCTTTTCGGGGAGGTACCAACGCTATCAAAAACACGGCGGAAGCAGGACTTGGAACGGAAACCACTCACCTCTCGACACCCAACGAGGAACCAGGACGCATCTAGCCCGAACTACAGGTCTTGCCCATGCTGGTCTTCCTCCTCTTGTATCAGGAGCAGGAAAGATGCTGTTGACGACCACAGTGAGTACTGCACCTACAACACAGGGTGGGGACACACACATGCAACATGCAACATGCAACACCCCCACCCCCACCCTCACCCACAACACCATACACACAAATACATGCAGCAACATTACATATACACCCCCTCCCCCATGGAAGAACGCAGGGACAAAAGGAAACGATTGTAACAAGTGTAATCAATAAAAATCAGATCTGGCAATTTCAAAAATCCTTATATACAAATATGTACACCATCTACACAAGTCCGGATATTAATCAAATCATTGTTCGTGGATCAGTGTTCCAAAATGCATGGGTGAAGCCCACACAAGTTACCTGACTCGAAACGGAGAGAACACTGCAGGGGCATCAGATGGAAAATAAACAGGCACCTCAGGGGGAGGAGGGGCACCTCAGCCGGATGAACGGACGACGCCACTGCTCCACGAGGGGGCTCCATGCCCACTGATTGGTCCTGGGGAGTGCAAAGCCAGTCTCTCAAGTCTTTCCAGTGGGTGGCTTGCCCACTGCTGTATCCTGGGGAGTGCAAAGCCACAGTCTCTAAAGTGGATGTCAGTCTCCACTGGTTCTGGAGGGGGCTTCGTGCCCAGAGTGCTTCATCTTGCCAAGGACTGAGGTAGTGTATGTGAATCTCCACTGGTTCTGGAGCGGGCTTTGTGCCCAGAGTGCTTCATGCTGCCAAGCACTGAGGTAGTGGATGTACCTCTCCACTTGTTCTGGAGGGGGCTTTGTGCCCAGAGTGCTTCATCCTGCCAAGGACTGAGGTAGTGGATGTGAATCTCCACTGGTTCTGGAGGGGGCTTTGTGCCCAGAGTGCTTCACATGCAGTGTGGCAGGTCCCATTCCCTCACCTGGGTTTGTGTGCCACGGGATTGCCTGTGAACAGGTAGCATGATACGCCATGAAGGCAGAAACACACTCCACCCTGCTGCGACTTCGCCTGCCACCTGCAGGTACAAACAGTGCTGGGAGTCATGCCTCATGGACGCTGGGCAGGGTCCAGGACGTCTCCTGCAGCCTCGGACGGCTGCCCACTGGGGATGATTGCCAAGTCAGCTGTGGTGGCACTGTCTGAGCACGTCGTGGGGCTGGTGGCGGTGGTTGCGGCGGTGTCTGTGGCAGAGGTGCTGGCGGTGGTGCATGTGTCTGCACCTGTTGAGGGACACAGCAGGACGTCTCCTACAGCCTCGGACGGCTGCCCACTGGGGATGATGCTGGAGACTGTTGCTGAGGCAGCAGATGTGCAGGTGGCAGTGCTGTTGGTGGTGCAGGTGGCGGTGTCCACCGTACAGGTTGATGTTCTGGTTGACAGAAGGGGTGGCTCTGGTCCCTCAGCCGGAGCCACTGTGCCCTGTCCTGACCTGATCTTCGGCTTGTGTCCCTTCCCCACCTTTGATGTTGCTGCTGGTGTCTTGCCACTGTCCCCTTTTGGTTTGGAGGAGCCCTTGCTTGGTGGTAGGTGCGGCTTCTCCCTCCGGCATGTGGTTACCTTCTTCACCTTGGCAGCTGGCGGAATGGCCTGCTCCTTGGCCTCGCTAGGTGGCACACTGACAGCCCTGATGGGTGGCGCCTACAATGAGGCCGTAGTTGCTGGGACCACTGTGCTTGAGGATTTGGTGGCTGAGGTGCTGGGCTGGGACCTGGACAGCCTGGCCCTAGGGGAAGGACGGGTGGGGGAGGTGTAGGGAAGAGGTCAATGTTAGGCAGGAAAAGTTTCTTTGACACACTGGGACAGGAAGATGGAGGAGGTTTGGGAGTGGAGGAAGAGGTAGTGGTTGTTGGAGGTGTACGTTTGCTGAATTTGGGTGAAGGTGCATGGGCA
Organism: Pleurodeles waltl; assembly: GCF_031143425.1. Taxonomy (NCBI): domain Eukaryota; kingdom Metazoa; phylum Chordata; class Amphibia; order Caudata; family Salamandridae; genus Pleurodeles; species Pleurodeles waltl. Next base: position 1,768,521,636 of record NC_090440.1, read on the forward strand.
GGAGGCTGTTGCGAGGTGGATGGCTGTTGGGTGGGAGTGTACCTGCGTTTGTGTAGTTTGGGAGGAGGGCTCACAGACACACTGGGAGAGGACATAGGGGATGTGTCAATCGTAGTGGGGGTGGTGAGTGCACATGAGCGGTGTGTGGTGATGGGCGGGCTGGTGATGGAGGTAGTGGCTGAGTATGTAGTGCATGCAGGGGTGAGTGGAGACGAGACAGGGAGGGAGGAGAAGGGCGTGGAGGAGGGGGACACAGTGGAGGCAGTGGATGTTGGTGTGTCTGCATGGGGATGGCGCTTGTGTGAGTGCCTGAGGGATGTGTTGTGCTTATGTTTGCCTGAGCCACTTTTGTGTGTTGATGTGTGTGCATGCTGGTCTGATGGTGTGCTTGGGATAGGCTGAGGTACAGGGGATTGGGTCTGGGTGGAGGAAGTTGGGGGGAGGCTGAACACACAGGCAATGGCTGCCATCAGTGCTGAGGCCAGAGCCTGAAATGCTCTCTGTTGGGCCGCCTGGCCAGAATGAATGCCCTCCAGGTATGCATTTGTTTGCTGCAAATGCCTCTCAACACTCTGGATGGCATTCAAAATGGTAAATTGCCCAACAGTGAGGGATCTCAAGAGGTCAGTAGCCTCCTCACTGAGGGCAGCAGGGCTGACTGGGGCAGGGGCTGAGGTGCCTGGGGCAGAGGAGATGACCACCCTCCTGGGTGGGCGGGCACGGGAAACATGCTGAGGGGACCGCAAGGAAGCTCCCATCAGAGGAGGAGTCGCTGTCGCTGCTGTAGGCTCCTGTCCCCGTCGTGGAGCTCCCCTCTTTCTCTATCCCACTGGTGCCTTCAGACTCCGTTACTTCACCCTCCAGGGCCATGTGGGATGCAGCTCCCTCCTGCTCAGGTGCCACTGCTCCTCCACCAGATGATGCTTTTGCACGCAAGAACAGGGTGACAAAACAAAAAGGGGGGGGGAGACAGAAGAGACACATGGTCAGTGCATGCAACACCACTACCATTGGTGGGCACAACACACAGGGAGCAGCCCTATGAACTAAGCCATGCACTAACAGTGCAGGGGAAAAGCACATGCCCAAGGAGGACTCAGTCTAGACCCATTTCATGCACAGCTGGAACCCATGGGATCCTGATTAGGTGTAGAGGACAAATACCACCTTTGGGGTTGGAGTGGGAATGAGGCTGCAAAACAATGGATCTACCTTTGCGCGTCTGCCCTGGCCTAGGGGAACCCACAGACCACCACCCACACCCAGATACCTCGTCAAGCGCGCAGAGTCAGCTGAATTACAGTGTACTCACCCCCTTGTGGCTGCTGTGATGCCCTCAAGCACCCATCCAACTCCGGATATGCCACCACCAGGATCCAGTACATCAGGGGGGTCATGGTGCGACTGGCACCCCTTCCACGTTGGGAGGCCATCCCCAGCTGGGCCTCCACCGTCTTCTTGCTCCAGCGGTGCAGGTCCTCCCATCTTTTCCGGCAGTGGGTGCTCCGTCTATGGTAGACCCCCAGGGTCCGCACTCCCTTGGCGATGGCACGCCAAACATCCTTCTTCTGGTGGGTGCTGACCTAGAGGAAAAGTGAAGTTATAATGGATGTTACTCTCCCGTACAGTTCTTCTCACACATTGCCTAAAAACCTCCCACCCTGGCCCAGACATACACACACTATCCTCACATGCTGGCCTGTACCCCCCTCACTTTTCCATCCACGACACTCCATACAATCATGTGCCATCCACCATACTCACAGTGTACTCACCTGTTTGTCTGGAGGTCCGTACAGTTGCGTGTACTGGGGGAGGACCCCATCCACTAGTTTCTCCAACTCCTCCGAAGTGAGGGCAGGGGCCCTTTCACCAGACACTGTAGCCATTGTCGCTTCCAGACACAGGTCACAGCAGCACTTGCAGTGTAGGTCCTCTCCTGTTGAAGGTCAGGTATCAAGAGAGGGAACAGTTAGAAAATGGCGGCCACGTCCGTGGAGGTCCGTACCGTCACTGCCGGCGTACATCGTCATTGGCTCCTGGAACCCATAGGGCCCAATGATAACCAATGCTGAATTGCGCCGTGGGCTTCGACCGCCTACCGCGACGGTGTACAATGCCAGCGCAGTTACCTAATTTCCCCTTGTCCCACCTTACAGGTCAGGCAGACGCCATTTCATGGGGCCACATGGCAGGCCAAATAACTGGGTCACACCTATTTAGGCCAGGAATACGACCAGACAAAGGCACATAGAGAAAATGTAACATTTTTGCAAAACAGCATTGTGATACCTAAGTGTTGTATGACCCTCTGCTCACCGTTCTCCTCCATAGGGCACGTCCGCTGGGGCAGGTGATGAGATGGTGGCATCCTCCGGTGTACAGACCCCTGGAGGACCTATCGACAATGGAAGACAGACACATCATTATCACTTACAGACTTGATCGTGCAACAATCCAGGAACTGTGTGCCCAGTTGGAGCCTGACCTGATGTCAGCTATCCGCCATCCCACAGGAACACCCCCTCTAGTGCAGGTCCTGTCTGTACTCCATTTCCTGGCCAGTGGTTTTTTTCAAACAACAGTAGCCATGGCATCAGGGATATCCCACCAATGTTCTCTAACGTGTTGTCCAGAGTGTTGTCTGCCCTGCTGAAAGACATGCGCAGCTACATCGTTTTCCCTCAAGTGGAGGATTTGCCCATAGTGAAAGGTGACTTCCATGCCCTGGGACATATCCCCAACATCATTGGTGCCATTGATGGTACACATGTGGCATTTCCCCCCCCCCGTAAGAAAGAACAGGTGTACAGAAACCGCAAAAGCTACCATTCAATAAATGTGCAGATGGTGTGTTTGGCAGACCAGTACATCTCCATTGTGAATGCCAAGTATCCTGGCTCAGTGCACGATGCTTACATGTTGAGGAATAGCAGCATCCCTTATGTGATGGGGCAACTCCAGAGGCACCGTGTGTGGCTAATAGGTGAGCATAAAGTCCCCACACAGTTTCATTTGTTGTCTGGGTATGGGAGATTCCCTAATGTTTCAAGGATGTCTAACAGTTGTCCCTCGATAATTGCAGGTGACTCTGGTTACCCCAACCTATCATGGCTACAGACCCCAGTGAGGAATCCCAGGACAAGGGCAGAGGAACGCTACAATGAGGCACATGGGCGATCTAGGAGGATAATCGAGAACACCTTCAGCCTCCTGAAGGCCAGATTCCGGTGCATCCATCTGACAGGTGGATCCCTATACTACTCACCGAAGAAGGTGTTCCAGATAATCGTTGTCTGATGTATGTTGCACAACCTGGCTTTGTGACGCCAGGTGCCTTTTCTGCAGGAGGATGGCCTGATGCTGGTCTTTATTTTTGCAGGATCAGCACCGGCAAGCGAAGGAGACGGGGAACAGACAAGTGGGGAAGCATTTGGCCACTGGACCTTGAGTCAAGATACCACTGACACAGAGGTACCCAGTGGCCTTGAGGGCTAGGGGAGTGCCACAGGGAAGCCAAACATTCTTCATCATCATCAGATTACTCCTTCAGTGGCCACTCTCTAGTTGTGGTAGACCCATCCGGGACCACCAGTATCATCCTTGCCCTCCACCCCCCATTCTATCACTGCCCTCCCTGTTTCTCACCACCCAGTTGGTCGTGCCCCCTCACACAAGAAGGTGGGCATTTCCTTTGCCACAAGCACCTCCGCCCCAGCCCCTGTTTGCCCTGCTGCCCTCAGTGAGGAGGCTATTGACCTCCTGAGAAGTAGCTCTGTGGGTCAATCCATCATTGTGAATGTTATCCAGGGATTGGCAAACCACCTCCAACAGATCAATGACTTCCTGGAAGGGATTCATGGTGTGATGGCTGCACTACAGAGATCTTTTCAAGCTCTGTCCTCCACACTGACAGCAGCCAGTCACCCCCCACCTTCCGTCCCCCCTCCACCTCACGCTTCCCAATCCAAATCACCCCTCCCCCTACCTACCCAAAGCACACAAACAGATCCTCAGACATCCACCTCAACAGACAAAGGTAGTGCACACAAACATAAGCACTACAAGACACACCACCAGTACGCACACCAGTACGCACACAAATCACATCTACCTGCAGACACAACAACAGTCACCACACCCAGCATCACACACACGACATCAAGCCTACCTACAGACACCACCACAACAGTCAAAGGCATAGCCACCCCAAACACCACACCCACAGACACCACAACTACAGACAGACCTATGGCCATCATACCTGCAGTTGTCGTAGTTTAGGACCAACAACACTTTTTGTTTGGTTTTGTTTGATCATGTAGGGAGCCTGATGCAGGTATGTTCCTAAACAATTGGCATACTTGAGGCAGCAATTATATAAACAATCTCCAACAAATGTACATTATGTTTCTATCACACCTACATCACTGATGCTGATAATAACGCATTCTCAGAGTGGCATTGATAATGCAAATCAAAAGATCTTCATAAAATATAAACAAAGGCAGCGATCTTAGAAAAAATAATAAAATAAATGAAATAAGCCAGAGCAAGTTAAATAGGTTAAAAGTCACTAATTGACGGAGTCACAGGCCTGCAAGCCAAAAGGCTAAGCTAAGCTCCTGAGTCCCAATAAGAACTAAAATGGATTCACCACACAGTCACCAACCCAACAGCCAATAGGCATCCCCCTGCACCTCAATCCCTCTAAGCCCAAGACACATAAATGCCCTCACTCACCCACCTAACAGACACCCACCACACACAAGCATACCTCCCATAAGCACGCACCCAAGACATCCACAACTACATGTCAGACAACCATTCCCTCAACCTCCCCCCTTCTGATGACCGTCCCTGTGCATCCAAAAAACATTCCCTTTGTGAACTAGACGTTAGCCCTGTTCTCCCCCCACCACACCCAAAAGGTCCTCATCCATCCCTTCCACCTCCAAGGCATCCCCTGCCCCCCCACAAGAAGAAGCCTACCCCTCCCAAAAAGAAGCCCTCCAAAACACAAACCCCCCTCCCAAATCTGATCCCTCCACCCCCAGATAATCCCTGAGGTGCCTGTCTGCCTCCTTGACGCCCCTCATTGTGGAGGTTACATGGCAGTCAGGAGTCAAGTAAGGTGTCAGGTGGGAGGGATCACGCAGTTCAGGGCCCCCCCCACCATTGCTTCCACCAGTACTTCTTCGCGTATTTGCAGTACCGTTTTGGTGCCTCCCTCAATTGTTCCCTCATATGCTAAGGTAAGTTCTCTGCATCGTCCTTGTGGCAGAGCTCATGTGGCTGCAGGGTCAGGTCGATGGTGGTTACGCTGTCATTTTCATTGTCATATACTGAGTTCTAATGCAGTTTCATGAGGAATCTACAAATTCCAGTGTCTCTTGGACGGCGGCCATCTTGGGGTGTGGCAGGCCTATAAATACCAGCTGCACCCTGTCACACATGCTCACTATTTTGAGGACTTCGACCGAGGAGCAGCTGAAGGATCTTGAACTCTCCGTGATACAAATATTTATGGGTAGGTCGTACGTGCAGCGGTAAGGTTAAAAGACGGAGTCTTTCCTCGTGAATTCAGAGACTAGCATTTATACTCGGATACAATTGTATCCACACTTTGTCTGCTATCGGGAACTTCGACGAAGTAATGGATACAGTTGACAGTTTTGATATTGTAACATATTTAAAAGGTAAAGCCTAATTCTACAAAATCATTGAACATTGTATAGGAGATCTTTTCTATTCCCCTTTTGAAACATTGTTGCGCATAACTACAAAAATTCAACATTACAGGAAAGAGACAGCGTGCTGTTTAATGATATAAGTAAACGCGCGTTTAACAAATTGACTTTGAGAAATGTTTAATGATATAAGTAAGCATGCAAAACACATGAGCGAGACATATGTATAGATTTATGACATCTTGTGTTGGCTCTCTTTATTTAAGAGTCTCAATAGACGTATTTTTGGGTGATACCGAATATTTGCCTTTTGGGTGGTTTGATATCGAGTTTGCTCAAATTGATCTGCACCATTGAAACCTTGGAATCTCATGTCTCTTATAAGGTTTAGTCTCCGCAGATATTAAGACATTTTGGCCCTCATTACATCCCTGGCGGTCGGTGTTAAAGCAGCGGTAATACAGCTAACAGGCCGGCGGAAAAATAAATGGAATCACGACCATGGCGGAAACCGCCAACATAGACAGCCACTTTAACACTCTGACCGCCACGGTGGTAGAAACAAACACCACAGCGGTAACCGCCAACAGACAGGCGGAACACAAGGTTCCGCACACTGTATTACAAGAGGCCTATCCGCCACCTTTTCCGGGGCGGTACCAACGCTATCAAAAACACGGCGGAAGAAGGACTTGGAACGGAAACCACTCACCTCTCGACACCCAACGAGGAACCAGGACGCCATCTAGCCCGAACTACAGGTCTTGCCCATGCTGGTCTTCCTCCTCTTGTATCAGGAGCAGGAAAGACGCTGTTGACGACCACAGTGAGTACTGCACCTACAACACAGGGTTGGGACACACACATGCAACATGCAACACGCAACACCCCCACCCCCACCCTCACCCACAACACCATACACACAAATACATGCAGCAACATTACATATACACCCCCTCCCCCATGGAAGAACGCAGGGACAAAAGGAAACTATTGTAACAAGTGTAATCAATAAAAATCAGATCTGGCAATTTCTAAAATCCTTATATACAAATATGTACACCATCTACACAAGTCCGGATATTAATCAAATCATTGTTCGTGGATCAGTGTTCCAAAATGCATGGGTGAAGCCCACACAAGTTACCTGACTCGAAACGGAGAGAACACTGCAGGGGCATCAGATGGAAAATAAACAGGCACCTCAGGGGGAGGAGGGGCACCTCAGCCGGATGAACGGACGACGCCACTGCTCCACGAGGGGGCTCCATGCCCACTGATTGGTCCTGGGGAGTGCAAAGCCAGTCTCTCAAGTCTTTCCAGTGGGTGGCTTGCCCACTGCTGTATCCTGGGGAGTGCAAAGCCACAGTCTCTAAAGTGGATGTCAGTCTCCACTGGTTCTGGAGGGGGCTTCGTGCCCAGAGTGCTTCATCTTGCCAAGGACTGAGGTAGTGTATGTGAATCTCCACTGGTTCTGGAGCGGGCTTTGTGCCCAGAGTGCTTCATGCTGCCAAGCACTGAGGTAGTGGATGTACCTCTCCACTAGTTCTGGAGGGGGCTTTGTGCCCAGAGTGCTTCATCCTGCCAAGGACTGAGGTAGTGGATGTGAATCTCCACTGGTTCTGGAGGGGGCTTTGTGCCCAGAGTGATTCACATGCAGTGTGGCAGGTCCCATTCCCTCACCTGGGTTTGTGTGCCACGGGATTGCCTGTGAACAGGTAGCATGATACGCCATGGAGGCAGAAACACACTCCACCCTGCTGCGACTTCGTCTGCCACCTGCAGGTACAAACAGTGCTGGGAGTCATGCCTCATGGACGCTGGGCAGGGTCCAGGACGTCTCCTGCAGCCTCGGACGGCTGCCCACTGGGGATGATTGCCAAGTCAGCTGTGGTGGCACTGTCTGAGCACGTCGTGGGGCTGGTGGCGGTGGTTGCGGCGGTGTCTGTGGCTGAGGTGCTGGTGGTGGTGCATGTGTCTGCACCTGTTGAGGGACACAGCAGGACGTCTCCTGCAGCCTCGGACGGCTGCCCACTGGGGATGATGCTGGAGACTGTTGCTGAGGCAGCAGATGTGCAGGTGGCAGTGCTGTTGGTGGTGCAGGTGGCGGTGTCCACCGTACAGGTTGATGTTCTGGTTGACAGAAGGGGTGACTCTGGTCCCTCAGCCGGAGCCACTGTGCCCTGTCCTGACCTGATCTTCGGCTTGTGTCCCTTCCCCACCTTTGATGTTGCTGCTGGTGTCTTGCCACTGTCCCCTTTTGGTTTGGAGGAGCCCTTTCTTGGTGGTAGGTGCGGCTTCTCCCTCCGGCATGTGGTTACCTTCTTCACCTTGGCAGGTGGCGGAATGGCCTGCTCCTTGGCCTCGCTAGGTGGCACACTGACAGCCCTGATGGGTGGCGCCTACAATGAGACCGTAGTTGCTGGGACCACTGTGCTTGAGGATTTGGTGGCTGAGGTGCTGGGCTGGGACCTGGACAGCCTGGCCCTAGGGGAAGGACGGGTGGGGGAGGTGTAGGGAAGAGGTCAATGTTAGGCAGGAAAAGTTTCTTTGACACACTGGGACAGGAAGATGGAGGAGGTTTGGGAGTGGAGGAAGAGGTAGTGGTTGTTGGAGGTGTACGTTTGCTGAATTTGGGTGAAGGTGCATGGGCAGGAGGCTGTTGCAAGGTGGATGGCTGTTGGGTGGGAGTGTACCTGCGTTTGTGTAGTTTGGGAGGAGGGCTCACAGACACACTGGTAGAGGACATAGGGGATGTGTCAATCGTAGTGGGGGTGGTGAGTGCACATGAGCGGTGTGTGGTGATGGGCGGGCTGGTGATGGAGGTAGTGGCTGAGTATGTAGTGCATGCAGGGGTGAGTGGAGACGAGACAGGGAGGGAGGAGAAGGGCGTGGAGGAGGGGGACACAGTGGAGGCAGTGGATGTTGGTGTGTCTGCATGGGGATGGCGCTTGTGTGAGTGCCTGAGGGATGTGTTGTGCTTATGTTTGCCTGAGCCACTTTTGTGTGTTGATGTGTGTGCATGCTGGTCTGATGGTGTGCTTGGGATAGGCTGAGGTACAGGGGATTGGGTCTGGGTGGAGGAAGTTGGGGGGGAGGCTGAACACACAGGCAATGGCTGCCATCAGTGCTGGGGCCAGAGCCTGAAATGCTCTCTGTTGGGCCGCCTGGCCAGAATGAATGCCCTCCAGGTATGCATTTGTTTGCTGCAAATGCCTCTCAACACTCTGGATGGCATTCAAAATGGTAAATTGCCCAACAGTGAGGGATCTCAAGAGGTCAGTAGCCTCCTCACTGAGGGCAGCAGGGCTGACTGTGGCAGGGGCTGAGGTGCCTGGGGCAGAGGAGATGACCACCCTCCTGGGTGGGCGGGCACGGGAAACATGCTGAGGGGACCGCAAGGAAGCTCCCATCAGAGGAGGAGTCGCTGTCGCTGGTGTAGGCTCCTGTCCCCGTCGTGGAGCTCCCCTCTTTCTCTGTCCCACTGGTGCCTTCAGACTCTGTTACTTCACCCTCCAGGGCCATGTGGGATGCATCTCCCTCCTGCTCAGGTGCCACTGCTCCTCCACCAGATGATGCTTTTGCACGCAAGAACAGGGTGACAAAACAAAAAGGGGGGGGGAGACAGAAGAGACACATGGTCAGTGCATGCAACACCACTACCATTGGTGGACACAACACACAGGGAGCAGCCCTATGAACTAAGCCATGCACTATCAGTGCAGGGGAAAAGCACATGCCCAAGGAGGACTCTGTCTAGACCCATTTCATGCACAGCTGGAACCCATGGGATCCTGATTAGGTGTAGAGGACAAATACCACCTTTGGGGTTGGAGTGGGAATGAGGCTGCAAAACAATGGATCTACCTTTGCGCGTCTGCCCTGGCCTAGGGGAACCCACAGACCACCACCCCCACCCAGATACCTCGTCAAGCGCGCTGAGTCAGCTGAATGACAGTGTACTCACCCCCTTGTGGCTGCTGTGATGCCCTCAAGCACCCATCCAACTCCGGATATGCCACCACCAGGATCCAGTACATCAGGGGGGTCATGGTGCGACGGGCACCCCTTCCACGTTGGGAGGCCATCCCCAGCTGGGCCTCCACCGTCTTCTTGCTCCAGCGGTGCAGGTCCTCCCATCTTTTCCGGCAGTGGGTGCTCTGTCTATGGTAGACCCCCAGGGTCCACACTCCCTTGGCGATGGCACGCCAAACATCCTTCTTCTGGTGGGCGCTGACCTAGAGGAAAAGTGAAGTTATAATGGATGTTACTCTCCCGTACAGTTCTTCTCACACATTGCCTAAAAACCTCCCACCCTGGCCCAGACATACACACACTATCCTCACATGCTGGCCTGTACCCCCCTCACTTTTCCATCCACGACACTCCATACAATCATGTGCCATCCACCATACTCACAGTGTACTCACCTGTTTGTCTGGAGGTCCGTACAGTTGCGTGTACTGGGGGAGGACCCCATCCACTAGTTTCTCCAACTCCTCCGAAGTGAGGGCAGGGGCCCTTTCACCAGACACTGTAGCCATTGTCGCTTCCAGGCACAGGTCACAGCAGCACTTGCAGTGTAGGTCCTCTCCTGTTGAAGGTCAGGTATCAAGAGAGGGAACAGTTAGAAAATGGCGGCCACGTCCGCGGAGGTCCGTACCGTCACTGCCGGCGTACATCGTCATTGGCTCCTGGAACCCATAGGGCCCAATGATAACCAATGCTGAATTGCGCCGTGGGCTTCGACCGCCTACCGCGACGGTGTACAATGCCAGCGCAGTTACCTAATTTCCCCTTGTCCCACCTTACAGGTCAGGCAGACGCCATTTCATGGGGCCACATGGCAGGCCAAATAACTGGGTCACACCTATTTAGGCCAGGGATACGACCAGACAAAGGCACATAGAGAAAATGTAACATTTTTGCAAAACAGCATTGTGATACCTAAGTGTTGTATGACCCTCTGCTCACCGTTCTCCTCCATAGGGCACGTCCGCTGGGGCAGGTGATGAGATGGTGGCATCCTCCGGTGTACAGACCCCTGGAGGACCTATCGACAATGGAAGACAGACACATCATTATCACTTACAGACTTGATCGTGCAACAATCCAGGAACTGTGTGCCCAGTTGGAGCCTGACCTGATGTCAGCTATCCGCCATCCCACAGGAACACCCCCTCTAGTGCAGGTCCTGTCTGTACTCCATTTCCTGGCCAGTGTTTTTTTTCAAACAACAGTAGCCATGGCATCAGGGATATCCCACCAATGTTCTCTAACGTGTTGTCCAGAGTGTTGTCTGCCCTGCTGAAAGACATGCGCAGCTACATCGTTTTCCCTCAAGTGGAGGATTTGCCCATAGTGAAAGGTGACTTCCATGCCCTGGGACATATCCCCAACATCATTGGTGCCATTGATGGTACACATGTGGCATTTCTCCCCCCCGTAAGAAAGAACAGGTGTACAGAAACTGCAAAAGCTACCATTCAATAAATGTGCAGATGGTGTGTTTGGCAGACCAGTACATCTCCATTGTGAATGCCAAGTATCCTGGCTCAGTGCATGATGCTTACATGTTGAGGAATAGCAGCATCCCTTATGTGATGGGGCAACTCCAGAGGCACTATGTGTGGCTAATAGGTGAGCATAAAGTCCCCACACAGTTTCATTTGTTGTCTGGGTATGGGAGATTCCCTAATGTTTCAAGGATGTCTAACAGTTGTCCCTCGATAATTGCAGGTGACTCTGGTTACCCCAACCTATCATGGCTACAGACCCCAGTGAGGAATCCCAGGGCAAGGGCAGAGGAACGCTACAATGAGGCACATGGGCGATCTAGGAGGATAATCGAGAACACCTTCAGCCTCCTGAAGGCCAGATTCCGGTGCCTCCATCTGACAGGTGGATCCCTATACTACTCACCGAAGAAGGTGTTCCAGATAATCGTTGTCTGCTGTATGTTGCACAACCTGGCTTTGTGACACCAGGTGCCTTTTCTGCAGGAGGATGGGCCTGATGCTGGTCTTGTGGCAGCTGTGGAGCCTTTGGACAGTGAAGAAGAGGAGGCAGAAGAAGAAGATGTAGACAACCAAAACAACATCATCATGAAATACTTCCAGTGAGACACAGGTAAGAAGATGGAACTGCTTCCCACATCTCATACTATTGTAGGACCTAGCATAAGTCTGCCTTTTTACCTCTGTGTATGGACCCTCACTTGGCACTTTGGCTTTCCATTTCACAGATCTGGGTCCCCATTTGCGCCCTCTGGTATGTTTACTCCTGGCCTACAGCTGTGTAACATTGGTATGTGAACAAATGCATTGACATTGTTATATTCCAGAGATTTTCCAAGCACAGAATGACTCCCGATTTTTTGGTGATTCAAGGGTGTTTATTTCTGTGCAAATAAGTGGAGGGGGGTGTGAAATGGGCTGGGGTGATGGTGGAGGAATGTCTATGGCAGAGTCCAGTCTCTTGGTCTCACAGGTGCATTGTCCAATGGGGCATAGGAAGTGGAGCTATGGCAGTTTAAGGTGGACAGGGTGACAAAGTGGGACAGAAGGGTGACATTCAGTAGGGTCTTATTTCCTGGCGGGGGTCTTGGCAATGTTCTCTGTCTTGTTCCTGGATCTCAGGAACCATTTGCAGGGTGGTTCTCTTTCTGCAGGGGGTGGGGTGCTGGTGGCCTGTTGGTCCTGTGGCAGTGCCTCCTGTCCACTAGCGGTGGCAGAGGTGGAGGGCTGTTCATCATCCAGGCTAGTGTCAGGGGCCCGTTGGTGTGCCACTGTGTCCCTCATGGTGTTGATAAGGTCTGTCAGCACCCCTGCAATGGTGACCAGGGTGGTGTTAATGGACTTCAGGTCCTCCCTGATCCCCAGGTAGTGTTCCTCCTGCAGCCTCTGGGTCTCCTGAAACTTGGTCAGTACCGTGCCCATGGTCTCCTGGGAATGGTGGTTAGATCCATTGATGTTGGAGAGTGCCTCGTGGAGTGTCAGTTCCCTGGGCCTGTCCTCCCCCTGTCGCACAGCAGTCCTCCCAGCTTCCCTGTTATCCTGTGCCTCTGAACCGTGTGTCCACTGCCATTAACCCCCAGGTCCCTGATTTTCTTGGGTTGGTGGGTTGGCCTGGGTTCCCTGTAGTGGTGGACACACTGCTGATTGGCGTGTCCTGGGGACAGAGGGATGGGCCCGCTGGGTGGGTGCTGTGGTGGTGTTTCCTGAGGGGGGAGGTTCCGTGGTGGTTTGGGACTGTGTCAGGGGAACCGACTGTCCCGAGGTCCCTGATGGGCCGGGCTGGTCATCTTGATCCAGGCGTGCAGAGCTGCTGTCATCACTGTGGGCCTCTTTTGCAGGGGGCTGGATATGTCTGGCACCTCCTGTCCGGTGACCTTGGGTATGGGTCCTGTTGGGGTGTAAATGCATAGTTTTAGTATCTGTGTGTGCCATCTTGTGCATTGGGTGAGGTACCCTCTACTCCTGTGCTTGCATCATTGCGTTTGTCCTTTTGTGATAGTTGGTTTGGGGTCTGTGTGGGTATCTGTACTGGACATGCTTTGGTGACGGTGGTCCATGCATAGGTGTTGCATGCAGGGCCTTGGTATTGAGATGAGTGGTTTGTGATAGTGGGACATATGTGAGATGATGGTGTGATGGGAGTGAGGGCAAGGGTGGGGGTATGTGATGGCATGCAGGTGGGGTGGTGGGATAAAGTAGTTAAGATATGACTTACCAGAGTCCAGTCCTCCTGCTACTCCTGCGAGGCCTTCAGGATGCAGTATTGCCAAGACTTGCACCTCCCATGTTGTTAGTTGTGGGGGGGAGGTAGGGGTCCACCGCCAGTCCTCTGTACAGCAATCTGGTGTCTGGATACCACGGAAAGCACCTTCCCCCATAGGTCGTTCCACCTCTTCCTGATGTCATCCTGTGTTCTTGGATGCTGTCCCACTGCGTTGACCCTTTCGACGATTCTCTGCCATAGCACCATCTTCCTCGCACTGGAGATGTGCTGCACCTGTGATCCGAATAGCTGTGACTCTACCCGGATGATTTCCTCCACCATGACCCTGAGCTCCTCCTCAGAAAACCTGGGGTGTCTTTGAGGTGCCATGATGTGCTGTGGGTGATGTGTGAGGTGCTGTCTGTTGCGATGTGTGTTGGTGTGTGTTGTTTGAGGTGCGTGGATGTTGTATAAGTGATGGTGTTGTGTGTCTGTGGATGCTGGTGTTGTGTTTGCTAATCTCTCTCTCTGGCCTTCTTCACAATTTTGGTTGTAAGGGTTTGTGGGTAATGTGGTTGTGTGTTTTATAGTGTTGTGAGTGTGTGTGTGTGGTGTGTGTATGTGTATCACGTGTGTGTATTTCGAATTGTCCAATGTGGTTGTGTTTTGTAAATGTGTGTGTATTTTGAGCATGGCGGTGTGTACTGCCAATGGATTACCGCGGTTGAAAGACCACCACGTTGATTCGTGGGTCGTGATAGTATGGGCGCATTCTTGTTGGTGTGACGGTGTGGGTTTTGGTATCGCCAGTTTATCACTGACCTTTGGTGTGGTGGACTTGTGTGGGTGTCTGTATTGTGGCGGATTCCGAGATGTGGGTCGTAGCGGAATTCCACTGCCGCAACGGTATGTTGGCGGTCTTCAGCATGGCGGAAAGCAGGATTTACCACCAGGGCTGTAATGAGGGCCTTTGTCTTGAATTGTGGCAGTTATTATTCTAATGTGGTTAAATGTGAATTGTCTTAACATTCTTGTATTTCAGAACTCCTTCCCAGCTGTTCTCCTTCCTAATTTCCCTTCCCCTTCCCCTTACCTGGCACCTCCAAAACTCAGCGCTATAACAGCATTCTGAGCTGGGGTTGCCGGGAGGTGGGCCCCTTGTTCAGCGATGTGCAGATCCCGAGGAAAGGGTGTTTTGACATAAAGGCACAACACTGGGCCATGATTTGGACATTTATTAGACTGGCCAATGGCCTTTGGAAGTTGTTTTGTCCTATTTGCTGCTGGCATTAAAGTCAGAGAGTTTATTTTGTTGGGAATACCTTTGTCCTGCAAGTCCTTTCCTATGTTGATGTTGTTCCTGAGTGACTTTGGTTGTCCAATGTGGGCATGTATGGTGTTGGACTTGTCCCCCTCATATGGCTATTGTGTATGTGGTTTGTGTACTCTTGAGTTTTGTGATTGCGGACATGGAGTGTGTTAAGTTGTGCTAGGTTGCTTAACATTTGGGTGTGCATGTGTCCATTTAGCTGTGTGACCCTTGTTCATGTAGAGGTCTGTCCCGTGGCGTTGGAGTTGCATGTGCTTTGTTGACTTGGCCTTCCCCATTGTGTAGCTGAGCTTGACAATCGGTTTTGGTATTGTTTGTCCCTGAGATCCATATATGGCCTTTTCCTGTGTGAATGTTTTTTGAGGGGCCTGTTCAACCTGACATGTCGCAATGCACCCTCCTTCCATGCATGCTCCTGATGGTCACATCCTAACTGTGCAGGTATTGTTGGTATGGTGCACTTTGTCATTTTGTCTCTCTGCCTATTGTGCATTCCATTGTGCTTTCATTGTGGTGTGATGTGTGTGATGTTTGTGTCCATTGCAGGGATGTTTCATGGTGGTGTTGTTTGTATTCCATGCAACATCAATAGATATATGTGTTGAATGTGTGGACAGTCCCTGGTCAGTGATGAGTGTGAGTGTATGATTTGTATTTCTATATGTGCTGTAGGTGTCTTTTTGTTGCTGAGTGTGACTATATTGTGTAGCTTTCGATGGCCCTGTGCCTGAGCTGTGTGGCTGTGTGAATTTGTGTAGTGTTGCAGAGTGAGTGTGCTCGCCAAAGTGTGCGTATTGTGAGTGTGTAGGTGTCTGTGTTGCTGTATGTCAGTGAGTGTGTGTGGTTTGAGACGTACCTGCTGCCCATGGCATCCCCCCAATGACGTGTTTGCCGGTGCTGCAAGCTGTTTTAAGGGTAATGAAACAGGTAAGTGTGTGTACTTATGGTCGCTGTCATCCACAGCGGCATTGATTTTGTTGTCTTTCGGCAAGCATGAGCAGCAGCATGACATCTGTAAAGGGCTCCATGGCGGCTCCGAACATGTGAAGCTGTCTGCAGGGGAGTGTCTCCCTTTATACTGTTCATTTCTGACAGCTTCTCCCTAGTAGTTGGACCACCACAGTCACATTGGCGGTGTGCAACCTCATAATGACTTCGGCAGAAACAGAGGCTATGAAAGCCTGTTTGTGCTTCTGGGTGACCGTGACAGACCACTGGGGGTTTTCCTTCCACAACCGCCATACTCATAATACAGCGGTCAACTCCGCAAGACCGTTGGTGGTCAGACTGCACTGCCAACATGGTGGTAATGGGACGGCCAAACTCGTAATCAGGCCCCAAGTTTGTGTTAGTGTGTTTAGTAGTAGGTAGATTATTTGAGGCAATTGTAGTGTGGTGAAGCACGAAGGAGCACGCTTAGTACCTACCTTTTACAATGCACATTTTAACTTGGCATTTCTTTTCTGATGGTGACCTTTGACCTGATGAGATAGTGTACGGAGAAATCACTTTACATGCAGCATGTTTCCTGTAATCATTGCTGCCATCCAGTGTGTACACTCCATCAAAGTCTAGGCACACAGAACGCGATGCACTAATTAGTATGGATGTCCTTGGAGACAGCTCTTCACTTACAGATACATTACATTGGGCAGCATCTCTGAAAGTGTGAAACAAATGGTGCTTGTATTATAAAAACTGCCTTGCCGATATTTCAGCAGAGGAGCACTACTACTAGGATTATCATGTATTGCTGTACACAGTGGCCGACATGCAGCCTTGCTGACTCTGATGCTGACTCTGACCTGTATCCTGCACAAGACAATAGCTTGCATTACATCAGACCGGCTTCCCAGTACATCTTAGCCAAGTATGGGGGGGCTAGGCTGTTCCAGTTGAACTGGCAGAGGGTACTCCCACTATGTTTTTCATAGTGTAGGTAGTAACAGATAGGAGTGTACCAATATAATAACAATTGCAATAAATGTTTGAAACATTTTCGCTTTTTTCTTTTGTCTCATTTTGGGTACGTAGTGGGACAATAAAAGTGTAAATCTATTTCCATGATTTCCTTGGGAATCTTAGTAGTCATGTTTGGGGTTGCAAATACCATCTGGTACTCTAGTGTGCTTAGGGGGTCATATGGGCCGCTGTGAGTTAGCTAGTAAACGTGTCTACATTTCTGATCATATAGGCGGACTGAGTCCCTATACACTGATGTTTATATTGACCAGATACACAGTTCTGCTTGATTCATAGGAACCATATAACATGGTGCCACAAACGTTCTAGGTCAGGTTTTTAATATGGGTCTCCTGGGTAGTTGTTACATGTGCCCAACCTGTACCTTTTCACCTTTATAAGGTGGTCCGTGGTGTTAAGAATTAATTCTTCTCAGATTAATAGGAAATCTCTATCTCGATCTGAAAGTTGTTCAAGCTTGAACCTTTAAAAGTATCACTCCACTGTAATGTTCCCTCCCTGAATTCCATCCTTTAAAATAGTGAACTCAATTAACATTCTGGTCAATTGCAGACATGCTGTCACAACAAGTTAAGCACAACAGGGACTCCCTCTCACAGGTGGAGAAGTTACCTTCCTGGATAGAGCCCCACAAAGTATATAAATGTGAAGTTTTTTACTCGTGGGTCGACTTTCCTACAATAGATGCAAATACACAAACATTTCATCCAGGCACTGAAGTGGCAGCACCTAATCAACCCAGACCTTATCAACAATTAGCAATAGCATTAATATATCAGGAACACTACAATTGACTCCTAGATGCCCTTCCACATGTACTACAAAACACAAAACTGGGTTCCCTCAGCAATGATGGGGGCGACTGGGCCTGTCCTAGCTGGCTAAAGACCATACCCACAATAGGGACCATAAAATGCTGGTGAACTACTAGTTTGACTATATATATACTTATATGTTTTACACAGTTTGTTATGCAGACAATAGCAACTGTCTCAGTGCAGACTTTTCAAGCTGTTCAGCCACAGTTATCCATGCTTGCAATTAGTCCTGTCACTATTAACGCAATTATGGACAAGGTTCCCACCAGATAGGCACAGAGTCTGTTCTGGATTGCCAAAAAATCAAGTCAGCTTGAATCAGTGTTTCCTCATAAGGGCCCCAAGATAAACATAGGATTCTCACTATGTGCCTACTACTTGGTATGGTTCCCCCCATTGAAGATTGTCTCACCTGGGACCCCGTCTTTGCTGCTGTATATATCATAGCACATGGTACACCATCAATAGCTGTTTTGCCTGAGGTGCTAAAACAGATTCAAAATGAATACGGGCCAGCCCCTGACCTGGACTTGTGGATGAAATTAATTGATAAGTTTGCCACAGTGTCATCAAATACATTAAGTAACGTAAAAGGTGAGGCAGTAGTGCTGGCAGTAAGCCAACACCTTGCACAAGTTCCTGTAGCAGACCAGGAGCGTGAATTACCTAATATTACTGCGGACACCTATTCATCTATAAATAGAGATAGTTTGGGAGCCAGGCCTAATTAGACTCATCTTAAAACGCAAATCTGAGCAAAAGAATTCCATACAGGCACCTGATTTCTCTAGGAAACACTGATACAAATAAAAAAAATAAAGGTAAAACAAAAACACGGAGTTGATCTCCGCAACTGGAGTCCACTGAAAAGCGTTTTAATTTACGTAACCATGACACACTTAAGCAGCCTGATAGGTATCAGTATGCTGTTACCCATCCTTGTTGTTTCTTTCAGGGCTCACCAAAAAAAGATTTGACAGAGGAGGACGACCCAAATGCAGACATGAAGAGTATGTGAAACCAAAAATTGACTCACAACGCTCATCTGACCTCATCATAAAAAAAGATAGAGAAACTTCCACAACAAAAACCCAGTTCAAAAAGAAGAAAGTGTCAGGTATTTCTGTTAAATATACTGCAGATACTGAGAACACTTCTTCAGAACAAGGCGTGGGCATTAACACTGCTCACGCCACAGCAGAGGTTACAATAGTTCACCGGAATCTTCAAGAGTTTCTGGTTTTGAGAGCAACTAGTAAATTATTCCAAGTTGAAACACCAGACTGATGAGTGAGCCTTCCCAGCAGACTTTATGAACTGGACATACAAATTGAGGGTGATATATCACACACTATTAAAGTGTTTTTCTGGGGAAAATGAACATATATTTATGACATTTTCCTGGGTGAGGTGGATTGGCTACCTGAGTTTGTTTGGGAAGTTCCCCGAGGAGAAGTTGTAATACTACCCTCATTCTCTGTGTGTGATCCTGGTGCAGTGAAGCAAACGAATGCCGAAGATTGCACTCTTGTACAAGCCCTGCTATTACATCGCAATCATGTAGGTTGGGATAAGGGTTTCCTCTCCCATATGATATCTATGTCCTGTAGTCCACAAGTGCAACAGCAATACCCTATCAACCACGACGCAAAAGCTCCCGTCAGGGAAATCCTCTCAGAACTTGAATACCACAGAGTAATTGAACCCTGTGTGTCTCCTATGAAAAATTATCTTTTTCCTGTAATAAAATCAGATCATTCCTATCGTATAATCTTAGACTACAGAAATTTAAACAGTCATACACACACTTTTGCAATACAAAATTCACATAGTACGGCTTAAATGAACAATATAATCCATAAAAAATACAAAACAGCATTGGATTTTTCCATTGGTTATTTCTGTCAAAACATAATGCCTGAAATAAGAACTTTTATGGTGTTCTCAGCCCTAGGGTCACAGAGTGGGTTTTGTCAACTTCCTCAAGGGTATAAGAACAATCCTGGATTGTTTGGTGTCCGAGTTACATCAGATTTACATGAAATTGACTCAGAAGCATTGTCTTATGTTGATGACATCTATCTGATGGACTTTAATTTGAACACACACTTAGCAAGAGTAGATCGCACAGTATTGGTATTTGCCAAATATGACTACAATTTAAATTTCTAAAAATCAAAAAACGTTTTTCTTAGTGTTCTGTTTTTGGGATACAAGCTGTCTAATGAAGGCAAACGTCTTGCTCCACACTATTTAGAAAAATGTGCTCTTTTACAACCACCAAACACCTTAAAAAATCTAGTCATTTTTAGGATTTTGAACTTTAGTAGAATATGCATACAAGATTATGCACAGCAGATTAAAACGTTGTACGATTTAATATGCCCAGATTTTTCCAGTACACAATGGACAATCGAACATACATAAATACTCAGATCATTGCAATCTGACATACTTGTATCTAGAAACTTATATACTTGTGTCTATTGATATGAGCCATTGCAGGATCCACTGCTTATACATATGTCACCTTCATTGAAGGAGACACAGTGCCTATTTCATATAAATCACACTTATATTCCAATGCTGAATTGTGTTTTGCAACCACTGAAAAAATATTACTATGTCCAGTCTTACAACGAAAACCTACATTATTGGTGCCTGAATGGATTCAGAGACTGCAAATGGAATACTATCATGCATAAACTAGTTAGGGGAAAGGTAACGCAGCTCAAAGATTGCTTTCCACAGGTTCATGTCATTCAAAAACTGAGTGACCAACGTATTTGAATACCTTGCATGGAATTCACTGGCTGATGAAGCCGCAATAGCAGCAATCCAGACTGCTGTAGGAACTGTGATTACTCATTATCAAATGAGAATAGATGATGACATCGTGGCTGCTGTAACTTCTTCATGCAGAGTTGTTCTCTTACCTAAAAAATGTCCAGAAAAATATTCCTACCCGTTGGGTGCCTAAACTATTTTCTTTGCCCTCATTCTTGGAGTGGGTGATCAAGTGGTGCCCAGCCAGGACCACAGGCTAGAATTAATTGTTGCACCACATGAGGGAGTGGTGTCTGCACAGGGTGGTGTGATAGCTACAGTTAAAAAATGCTATTGGTGGCATTGTCTGTACAAGCAGAAAAAACAGCATGTCCTCAGTTGTGACATTTGTCAGCAAATCAAAGTTCCACCACTACACGCCCCCCACAGACACCCTTTTTAGTGTCAAATAAATCCCTCCAATATGTATTTTCAGATCATCGTGGACCTCTATATTCTGATGGTGTGTTTAAATTCATTCTTCTAGCTGTAGATTCATCTTCTAAATTTCTATGTGTGTGGTCAGAGTGATCAGCTGGTGCTCCAACTGTTTTTAAAGATTTGCAAGTGTTTGTAGGGGCATATGCTGTTGCTGCATTCCACTCAGACCAGGGACCTGCATTTTCCATGGGAACCCTTGGTGTTCCTGTACATTATTCCCCTCCCTGTCATCCTGAGGGAAATATGATAGTAGAAAGGAAGAACCATGACTTAAAGCAGTCCTTAACAGCTAGAGTATTAGGTTCAGGTGGCAGCTGGATCCATCACTCGTAAGGAGTCTAGAGAGCTTTAAATAATAGGCATTGAAAATCTTTGGGAGGCCGGACCCCCTACAAGGTCCTCTTTGGCATCCAGGTTTACATTCTAGATCTCAATAATCCTGGCACAGTGGCTTCAAACATGCCTTTTGACATCAATTAATGTTTTGCTATCTTACAGGAATTGCAAGGCTTCTGAGATGAGCACTCAAATGAAACTACCAAACCTTCTACTACTTATGAAATGAAGGAGCAACCACCATACTCTATCTGGATTCTAAAAGTTGAGGATCTGATCTGAGAGAAGATGACTGATAAGGTGAAATTTGTCCCATCATACTGAGCACCGGAGTCAGTCCTACGCTTCCAAGGTACTAGAACTGTGATTTTTGCCTCCCCATACTGGTTGAAAAAACAAATGCTTTGTTTTGATTGACTTAGTCAATTTACACAAAGTGGTTGATCCTACACAGTGGACCATGAGGGCTCCATGATAGTTACCTGCCTCCTATTATTACCCTGCATAAGATCCCGATACAAGAATTAAGTAATACAATATTGCTTCTCCCCTGCTGGGGTCTACAGATGCTGAATTTCCACTAGTTCCTGTTTTTTACACTCTGCTCTTCAAAGAGTGCGTGGTTTTCTTCTTTGGCTAAAAAAGACTTACCTGATTCCTTCATGGTCCTATATTTGAATTGTAATTTACTTTTTTTTCCTCTTCATTTGGATTGGATTTTCTACAGTTTTCTGCTTGATTTTGAATGGACATTACCTTCCAGAACCCAGTGCTCCAGAACTGGTGGCTGAATGTGTTAGAGCCTCATTCTTCCTTGCATAAGGCGCAAAGAGACCTGTCCCTAGTGAAAGTGTCTGTATTTCCCATTTCTGGTGGAATTGTGTGGGAGGTCCTGTCTGATATTTTTGGTCCTATAGAAGCTTTACTGATATCATATGTCTGCAAGATATCTGTAGACAACATCATTGTTCCTGTTGTTATCTCCAATTAAGGGATGTGAACACTGTGAGAAGTATGCTCTCTGAATTGGAAAGCTACAGTGCATTTCTACTATGGTGTAATGTTTTGTTATCATCATTAGGCTCATCACTATTTGCACATAATTAATTCTCCACATACAGTTTTTGGTTAAGAATAATGGCAACATTGCCCAACACCATCGGTGGATAGTTCAAAAGCACATATAAGAAGGTTTACATATTTTTCAGGGAAACAAACCCTTAGACCCAATCTAAAGTGATTTATTCAGCCTCATTTATATACCAACTGACCCTATAGTGTTATAAATATTGGAAAGATAATATTGATTTGAAATTGATTTGGGGAACAAGCTGTTGGCAAGTACAGGGCATTGATGCTTTGTTTTTGGAGCCTATCTTATACCTAGACAAATGGTTTTCCTGAATAAAACAGTGCAGCAAACAACTTGCAAGGTTCTTGCTAAAATTGAAGAAATGCATACATCTAGCATTCCCTCCATCGCCTATTTTGACAATCCGCGACATTTAACAAACTTGACAGAAGAGCAATGCAATTAAATGACATGATACAGAATGGTAGCACAGGTCTTCAATTTCAGGTCCATGTGGGTGGTTAGTGTGTCCAGTTGACACTAATGGTTGTCATGTAAATTTTCTTAACTCCACTTTGGGTTTTAAAGCTAGCAGATCAGACACCCGGTACTTGTAGTTACAACATTCAGGGGTAGTTATAGCTTAGGAAAATTGTGCCAGCATTGGTTGCAGCATTTCATGTTAACTGAGGTTAAGGAATACCCATCTCTCCTTTCTGATGGCATGGATTTACAAGATTTCTTGTTAGCTTCTAATCACCACGTAAAAATGCTTCCTATATGCCATATATAATGAGAATTAAAAATGTTCCCATCAAGATGCTGATGAACAGTTAAGACAGACTGACAGAGAAAATTTAGAAAAAGCATTGGCTGTTGTGGACAATGGTATGATTATGCCGTCAACTTTATTTGTTGATTAATATTATGTCATCTGCATTTGATATCATACAGAATGATATGTCTTTATTACAACAGGGAAAGAGCCAATTGAGACTGATTATGCAATTGAGACAATGCAGGTTTTAAAATCAAAATGTGTACTGTGGAAGTATCTGAACACAACAAAGTTGTTTTTGACATATAATTTAACATGCATACGGAGACTGGTGGTGAAAAATGATGCAACTTATACCACGGTAAACATTGAGCTTTTAAAATAATTACCCTGCAGCTGAAACACTTTCTGCTGTGAGGTTAATCCAAGGCTTTATATCACTGCCAACCTCTACATTTCAGTTTACATCCTGTTTGAAACATTATAAAGTTGGCAGATAGGAAGGTACAGGGGATAGTTTTGTTCACGAGTCCAGTATAATATCTTTGGGTTTCATGTGTGTGAGTGGGGAAACCAAAGTCTTCCTTAGTTGAAACAAATGTGAAACTATGGCCATTCATAACTTTATAAAGAGGTAATGCTGCATAGCCCATGCAATGCATCTATGACCAACCTGTCATGTCATCTGAAAGGCGGACCAGTTTCCTTGATTCACCTAGACAGACAACCAACTTTGTCATGGAATAACATAAACCAGGTGTCTCATATGTGGTGATGGTCTCCAGTGTCATGACCTGCTGTAACAACATGTTATTTCCACCTACACATATGTTTAAGGAAAAGACCGTATGACCTTCCATCCATATTTTTAGTGTGAAACTGAGCAAGGTGAAAGCCTTATTGTTTCAGAAGGGCATTCCTTTAACATTTACCCGAGGGACTTTTGATCTTCTGCTGAAGTCCAATCGATGTAACACACTAACTTGCTGCAGCATTTTGGTGAACTAGTTCACCACATATTTAATGCTTCAAATTCCACAGGAGTTGTGCACTTTTTAAAAGTGATTGGGTCTGGCTGAGGGCATTCCAGACTGTTTTTAGGGTGATACCGTTCTTTCTGCACTCTTTTGTTTCAAGTGTTTTTGGAGTCATACTGGCTGTATTATTCCTAGCCATTTCTATTTTGGTTCTATTTTTGATGCTTCTCAATGTTCCACCTCGAGGCCATATAGTGATGAAGCTGCCCCACGTCCTGCTGTGCTGTGCAACCATCATACAGTACTCTGGAGTGTCTGTGCTCCAGTAATTGAAGCTGAACTGCTTTTGTCATGTAGATACCTGTGTAGTTACAATATGTGCAGTGTGTGTTCTGTTGTCTGCTGCGCCCTCTCAATTGTGCACTGGACTTGTGTCTGGCTACGCAACTGGTTCATTGCATGTGAGATCATTGAGGACCCACCTTCAGTGCTCTCTCATGAGGGTGCCATTGCTGCAGTATGTGTAATATGAGCCATCAATTACAGCTGACATGAATGCTTTGGCTTCTGAATTTCTGGAATCTGGCTCTAACATTGCGGTAACACCATCGGCAGTCTCACCTTCAGCATCTGCTGACTTGCCTGAATTTGACCATGTTTGTTCATTCAAATTTGCTTCTCAGGCCACAGTGGATCTGCCTTCTGTGGTTACTGGTTCCTTCCTGAATCCCATTTAATGAACATGGATATATGCCGGGTGCCTCCTAGACTTTTGATTCGGCACCTTGTTTTTAAGCAAATTGCTTTTGATTTGTTTTTATGGGCTTTTTAATTGGTATATTTGTATATATTGCTTTGTTTTGCTTTTATTATTAAAGTGCATATGTTTATTTTATATACACACTTTCGGCTGGTTTTTATGTTTTACTTTAGTTTGAGCATAGTCTCTCACAGCCAAGAGGGGGGTTGTGGTGACGCACGATAGGGCCCACTCAGTACCTCCATTGTAGAAGGCACATTTTAACTTAGCCTTTCCTTTCTGATGGTGACCTTTTACATGACCTTCTACTCATGTGATAATGTGCTGAAAAATCACTGTACTTTTATCATGTTTCTTATAAGTGTTGCTGCCATCCAGTCTGTACACTACGCTAAGCACACAGAACATGCTGCCCTAAGTATTATGATTGCCCTCTTCATTTGCAAACATATCATCACATCGGTCCGCACCTCTGACACAGTGTGACACGGACAGTGCTTGTATTATAGAAACCTGCATCGGTGCACATTAAGCAGAGGAGCACTTCTTCTAGGATTATTCTGGAACATGGTACACAGTGGCTCAAATGCAGTCTTGCTGACTCTGATGCTGACTCTTACCTTTATACTGCACAGGACAGCAGCCTGTACTACACTAGAGAGGCTTCCTGGCTTCCCAGTACATCTCACCCAGGTTATGGTGGGTTATGCTATCCCAATTAATCTGGCAGAGGGTACTCACACTATGCCTTAAATCGTGTAGGAACACAATAACATTATCTTATATGAGTTGTTTATCTTTTTCATAATTTTCGTAATGCTACTTACAATGCTTTGTCTTGTTTGTCCTGTTTGCCTAGTAATCCCAGCTCATGTCTTTTATGCAAGATTGTTGCAATAAATGTTTAAAAAAACATTTCCTCATCTTTCTTTTGTCTCATCTTGGGTACACAATGTGACAATGAAAGTGTAGATCTTTTTCCATGATCTCTTTGGAAATCTGAGTAGTCATGTTCGTGGTTGCAAATACCCTCTGGTACCCTGTTGTGTTTGTGGGTTCAGATGGGGCAGTGTGAGCTAGCTAGGAACTGTGTCAACATTTCCTGGTGGCATAGGCAGATTGAGTCCCTATACACTGACATTTATGTGGACCAGATATACACTCCTACTTGATTTCTAGTAACTGTATATACTCTGGTTGAAATGATAGTAACCACCCTCTATAACTGTATGGAGGTATGATTTAAAACGAAACAAATTATTGCTTGTTCGAAGTCAATTATAATTTTTGGGGGATAGTAATTGTAAGTTTTGGATTTTTTCAAGTTAGTAATTCATAATATATAGCACTTTATTTGTTAGGCAGACATGCATACAATAAAGATATGTTAGAGTTGTGGTACTCACCATGCATGATGTTAGTTTGTGTGAATGGTGGATGCCATGATTTAAATGTGCCGTCTATTGTCCACGTCCTACTTTGTGTCAATCTTAGCAGGCTATTGTCTTTTGCAAAAATTATTATTCATCTATCGCTATCAGTGTTATCATACATAAGGAAGGATTAATTACTGTATGTTATAGTTACGGTGTTTGGGGTTATTTATGTCCTACCATTTTGCAGAAGCAGCAGGGGTTTTAGTTGTAGATTTTCCAGTTCATACTATAAGTCTTTTTAATATTTGGGATACCTCAAAGTTGCTCTCTAATAGAGTTAGGAATTCTTGGTATGACACTTTTCAAAATAGTCCCTGTACGGTCTTTGGAACTAGTGCTTGCTTCCTAAAGGTCTTGTAAAATATTTTTATATCTTATTTCTGTCACATTTGGTGGGTGATTTTTTTTTCTGTCACATTTGGTGGGTACTTTAGTTTGAGCATAGTCTCTCTCAGCCAAAAGGGGAGCTGCGGTGAAGCACGATAGAGCCCACTTGTCTAATGATCAGAACTACATTGTTTCTCTTCATAGGCCACCTGTAGCATGCATTCAAATTATACTTTGTACATTTCCAGTGTGCATTTTCTATGCTTGTTCTCTGTTGACTGTAAGTATATCTCATGCAAGACAATAACAGTTTTCTGTGTAGTAGAGTGTCACTTTCTTTAAGTCTTGGCTTTTTTGATGCAAATTAATTACCATTTTTATGTGTTTTTCATAGTCGGACTTTATTTGAAATAGCATTTATATTGGCTACTTACTTTTAACTGTCATTTTATTGTTTTTGCGCTCAATGTTTTGTCAGTTTATTTTGGTGTGATCTAATTAGTGTTCATATGGCTGTAGTGCCACAGCTATCCAACCACGTACAACATTGCCAGGAAAGATAGACTTCACAAGCTATGAGGCGGAACTGGCATCATCCACAACACCATCAGCTGCATCACATCCACTGACGTGTCATCCTCTAACATGGATCACATGTTGTTTAAGCTCCAAGTTAAAGCCAACTTCACCCTAAGCTGCACACTCATCTACAGACCACTGGGACCATGCATCCACTCCACTGACACCATTGTGGATTTTGTTGCACCACTCGCCGCAAATGCTAGCAATGACATCCTGCCCAGAGACCCGAACTTCCACTTGGAAGGTCATGCTAACTCCAACTCACAAGCACTCAGTTAAGATCTTGTAAGCCTGGGCCTCACTCAATGAGTAAAGGGACCTACTCACATCACCTGACACATCCTGGACCCTAGTATCACAAACTGCAGCAACACCCTAGTCAACGAGCCCACACTAGTTCTCTGGACAGAACACGGCCTCATCAAGTTCAGCATCCCTGTCCCAGTCCAGTGCATACACACCACTGACAGACCAGCCCACTGAAACTAAAAGAGTATAACTGACAAGGGCTGGAACACCCCTCTCACCACCCCCGCCCCAAACACAGCAACAGCTTCCCCAGAACCATCAAGAATTTCAACAACTTGCTCACCTCCTGCACCGATTCCCTGGCCCCTCTCAAACACAACAATGCACACAATGTAGACCCCAGGCCAGTTTGTACATTGAGAAACTCAGACTGATGAAATGCTAAGCGAACAACTGGAGAGTAAATGGAGACTGAGCCAGGAAAAAGCAGACAGGAGCATGTTCAAATCTATCCTGAGATGCTTCCACAAAATTACATGGAGCATAAAATCGTCTGCTCTGGGGGACTGCATCAAAGCTAACACCAAGAGAAGCAATTACATTTTTCCATTGTGAAGAATTTCACCTTACTATTAGCCACCTCCAACTCGATCACTCCCTCACAGGGCCTGACAAACAATCTTTATCAATTCAAAATCACCACCATAGCAACTTCAGCGCTTAATCAGACCCAACAGACCTTGCGCAAACACCTCACTATCCTATCCAAAGAACCAATGTTAACCACATGACCTGCCATCAACCCAGAAAAAAGTGCCACCACCATGAAATTCATCCAATCTGGGGCTCAATTGGACCCTTGGCCACACCACCCTTATGTCAGAGGGCCACAACCTATTTCACACCTATTCTGAATGCCACCATCTCATCCATGATCTTCCCAGATGCTTAGAAACATGTAATTATCATCCCACTGGTGAAAAAACCATTGGCAGACATGTCATTGCTTACTAACTACAAACCAATCTCCCTGTTACCATTCCCAGAAAAGGTCTTAGAGAAAACAGTCACCAGACACCTCACCAAATACCTCTACAACCACCCTCTCCTCAACACCACTCAGTCTGATTTCATAACCAACCACAGCACTAACAACTGCGCTCATCACTGTCACGGATTACATCTGCATGACTCTGGACAGAAGAAAATTGGTGGCCTTCACACTCCTGACCTCTATGTAGCATTTGACATGGTCTCCCACCCCATCCTCATCCAACACCTACATGACATCGGAATCCAAGGGCACACACTGTGATGGGCCTGCTCCTTCCTGACGGGAACGTACCCACACACAGAACAATTCTTACAATCACACACCAACTCACATACCCACTCAGACCCCCACGCACCCACTCACAGACCCACTCAGTCACTGACTCACCCTCTTACAGACCCACTCAGACACTGATGCACCCATTCACAAACCCAATCAGACTTTCACTCATCCACTCACAGACCCACTCAGACCCTCACACACCCACTCTAACACCCAAACAGACACTCTCACATGCACTCTCACATGTAGAAACACCGTCTCACACCTATTCTCACACCCAGAGAGACAGACCCTGCAGTCTGTGCGCGGTACAGGGTTGGGTGGTTATGGGGGTTGGACACAGGGCCTCCTAGCAGGGCTTCCTTCGGCCAACCCCTACTGTGCACTGCCTTCCACCATGTGTGGCATGGGGTTGGGTGATTATAGGGTGTTGGCTACAGGTGATTGAATTAACATATACTAATTCAAATTTCTTGAAACTAAAAGAAAAATAGAAATTTATTGGAAAAACATAGATTACAGGGACATTATAGTTAGGAAATAGAATTTATTTTTAAAAAACATAGAAATTCACTTAAAAAAACAAAGGTTCAGGCATGTTATAGGTTCTGAATTTACCAGTACAAAACCATAGATATTCAGCAGTTATATCGTTATTTCAAGTAACTATAACTCTTGTCTTAAGGTAATTATAACTCGTGCCCACTCCATGCACTACTAATTACCCCAGATATTATAGCACTCTTGACAACTTTTATAACATCAATAAAAATATCAACAAAACAATAGCAGTAAAAATAATGAAGAACAACTGGGCATGGCAAGTAGAAGTTCCTCTAACCTTTCTTCAAGCACACATGGCTTTACACCTTCTTCAGATAGGGCTCTATTTTTATTTTTCACAGTCTGTCTGGCTGGGATTGGGTGGACACCCAGGGAGAGAGTTACTTGGAAATGGAAGATTAATATCATACAGTGTAAAGATGAGAGGAACCCGGAAAACAACTTGTAGGTTCTTTATTAAAAGTATCCTATCCACAAATGCAGGAAAACACCTTCTGTATATCAGCTCTCCTCCTGTCCAACCGCTCTCCCACAAAGATCCAACACAGAACTCTCACCCCTAACACTCTAATCTGATGTCAAAGTGACATCAGACCCATACAAACATTCTGCAATCTACCACACACCTTCCCCCTTAGAATGACAAAATATTACACCAAAGAAAAACTTAGAACATACAGAACAAACATTACAAAAGAGTGAATGCGAACATTTAGATACATGAATTTTTCTTTGAAACCACCACCCTATTGAGATTCCATACTCTTCCATCTCTGATCTTCACAGCATTTCTAAACAATTTTATGACTTCAAACGGACCCATAAATTTACTTCCACTTTTGCACAATGTTGGTTTCTCAATTAAAACTTTGTCCCCCACCTTCACATTAATTTCACATGTGTTCTTCTTATCATCATAATATTCCTTTCTCCTCTGCACACATTTCCTTTCATGCTCATCCTTCTCTCTCATGTCATCCCACAACACACAGTCATTCTTCTCCCAACTTACCCAACCTGGTGCTAACAAAGTATTGGCTTTCCGTCCTCTAAACAATTCAAAAGGAACTTTACCAGTTTTAGTGTGTGGAGAGAACCTATACGCACGCAGAAAACTTTTAAGACCCTCCTTCCAATTCCTGTTTGCCGCAACCTCCAATTGTATACACTCCTTTACACATTTGTTAAATCTCTCGACTATTCCATTTCCTTCAGGATGATATAGGGAACATTTATCATGTCTAATTCCTCTTTCTTTAAGAAAAAATTAAATTTCTCTTGACACAAACTGTGGACCATTATCCGTCACAATAGCATTAGGATAACCTTCACGATTGAAAATCTCGCTCAGAAAATCAAGTATTTTTTTCGTTTCCATACTACAGCTAATGCATACTTTAGGCCATCTAGAAAATTGATCGACTAACATCAACATATAGTTACATCCTCCCCTCACATGAATGGGTCCCACCACGTCAAGAGCCACGACCTCCCATGGTTTGTGTGACAATTCTCTAACTCCCATAGGTGGTACTCTGGTTCTATAGACTTTGTCACTATTGCAACATTCTGGACAATCTCAAATTTTCCTTTTAATCATGAGATCCATGCCTGGCCACCAGTAATTGAGACGAATTCTGGCTTTGGTTTTGCTCATTCCCTGGTGCCCTTCATGTCCTAAATCCATTATCTTCTCCCTCAATCTAGCAGGAACTACCAATCTGGAACCTCGCAACAGTACACCACCATCTACAGATAGCTCCTCTTTCACATTTCCAAATCCTTCTAGTTCCTTCTCACATTTGGCATTACTCCATCCCTCATTGACTTTTTTGCATACCCGTTGCAAAACATCATCCTCTACAACCGCACTCACCCATTGTTCTAGACTTACAATTCCTTCCGTTATAATACACAAACTTATTTCACTTTCCAGACTATCTTCCATACACACTTCCGTCTCTGTACTAAGTCTAGATTAACAGTCAGCCATCCTGTTATCAGATCCTGGAACATAAAATATTTTAAATGCAAAATCCTGTAGACCAACAACCCACCTACTGATTCTACTGGAAATAGTATCAAGACCTTTACTCATGAACACTTCCACCAAAAGTTTATGATCAGTGAAGACCAAAAATTCCTTTCCCCATAGAAAATGTCTTAACTTGTGAACAGCCCAAAATACACTCAAGGCTTCTTTCTCAATCGTAGAATAGTTGATTTCTGCCCCCGCAAAGTTCTAGAACAATAAACTATAGGTCTGAGAACCCTCTCATCTGTTTCTTGCTACAAGACTGCACCTAAACCTTTCATACTTGCATCCGTCATAATGACACTTTGTTTTACCGGATCAAACGACTTCAAACTTTCAGCACCTGACAATTCCCTTTTTATACACTCAAATTCTTACTTACACTCTTCATTCCAGACAAATTCACAACCCTTCTTAAGTAACTTCCGCATGTGCACCGTCTTTGAAGCCAAATTCGGTAAAAACTTGGCATGGAATTCTACCATTCCAAGAAATGACAACAGTTCCTCTTTCTTCTCCGGACTGCGTAGATTTACAATGTTCGTTACTAGACTTTCCTTTGAACACACTCCCTTGGACGTTATTTTGTGACCCAGATATTCAACTTCAGTTCTGCAGAAAGAACATTTCTTAAGCTTTAGGGTTAAACCATGCTCCCTCAAAATAGTAAGAACCCTTCTGACTCTCATCTCATGTTCTGCCTCCATTCGTCCATGTATTAGAATGTAATCTTGGAAGCACTTTACCCCGGGCTCTGAATCAAATAAATTGTACATGATGCGTTGAAACACTGCCACTGCAGACACCAAACCAAACGGCATCCTCTTATATCTGAAGGTCCCAAACGGCGTGATAAAAGTTGTGTAGTCTCTAGAGTCATGATCTAGCATGACCTGATGGTAGGCCGACGTTAGATCCAACTTGCTGTAAAACTTTGACCCATGTAATAATGTGACCATCTCAGTAATGTTCGGCAGAGGAAATTGATCACTGACAACGCACCTATTTAAATTCCTTAAATCCACACACAACCTGATTTCTCCTGTTTGTTTCCGTGCCACAACAATGGGAGAAACCCACTCAGATGCTTCCACTGGTTCAATTATATCTTCATTACACAATCTCCGTATTTCTCTTTCAACATCATCCTTCATCGAGATGGGAATTTGACGTACTTTTGCCACAACTGGTACAGAACCTTCTTTAATCTTTATATGATGAACTTATTTTTTCAAGCAACCCAAATTGTCACTAAACACTTCACTGAACTCTTTGACAAATCCTGGTGACTCTTGTGTATTCCGGCCTGGGCCCCACCCGAGCACTCACTCGCATTCTTGCCGGCGCCCCGGCTCAGCTGGGGCGCCCGCCATAACGGCGACCATATCGAGGCCAGAAACGCAATAAAAAGGCCCGCGGCGGTGATTTACTTGAATTGAACTCTAATTACCGCGCTAACAGGGCGCACCTGGAACTTCTTACAGCCATAAATAGACCGTTCTCCCTCAGCCACTTGTCGCAAGCGGTCCAAGGAGAGGACGATATAGGCGCACGGCGAGCGCCCCCTTTGATGTAGTGAGTGGCTACACGGGTCACAGGCAGCACAGATAAGCCTTCCCTCCATTAATTTTAATTTTACTTTCTACCCGTTTTTATGACTATTATCTATAGCCACTCCGTGTTACTACTTTTTCTATTAAGCAGTATCTCTTTATTTTAGCAATGATAGTGGGTTCCTAGTGGGAACCACCCCCCTAGTGCTCCCCTGTATCTATCCTGGTTACTCCTGTTCCCTCCCCTTCCTCACTTTGTCTTTGTGTCCGTCTCTTTCTATGTCTCCCCTTAGTGTTTGACTATAAGGGGACACTCCCCCTCCTGGATACCAGAGGCTAGCAGCCTCTATGAAAGGGTAAGAATTGTAATTCCCTGCTGTGGTAGGACTGTCCACTTGTATAGATAGATATACCCACTTGGTCACTCCACGCATGTATTTTGCCTATTATGAACATATGTGTTACGTGCATTAATGCATCCCTTTGACACGTGTGTAGTTGGTTGGTTTTGCAGTGCCGTGTGCCACTAGTGTTCTAATTGTTTGTTTATCCCCCATAGGCCGCCTCAAGGTAATTCCTTGGGTAAGGTAGACCTTTTATTTCACACTCTTTGACTTTCACATAGAGTAATTTCCTCCAACGTGAGACGTAGGGATCCTAGGCCCTGACGAATGCCCCGAGACCTTCATTGGCTCACTTCTGAGGGCAGAAACATGTTGGCTATTAGTTAGGTGACCCTGTGAGTCCTTGTCCTCACAGAGGTGTCCCAACCCCCATTTTAACTACACCAGTCAGACACCACTATTAAATTTGTTACTCCTCACAGGTGTCTGCTTAGGTGTTTTTTATTTTTTCAGTAGATTAGCTGGATCCCGATCTTTCCAGAAACAAGTTTATTTACGCACTCCCTCCTGTTCCTTTAACAGTGAGGTTGAGTCTGCCCAGGTGGCACTGTCCTACCTGGGTGGGTCTAGGTGGTCAAATGATGAAGCATGACACTATATAGTGTGTGAGACCATCTAGTCCGTAAAAGGAATTTTCTCCCCCCGCTGTTCCTCCCCGCGCATGCACTCTGCAGTTACCTACTGACATTTCACTGACATTACCCTTCCAAATAGGAACACATACAACCCAGGGCTACGCTGATATCCGCGACGCCCTCGTTAAGAGAACCCCGTACTTTCTTGTGTATTGTGAGTTATAGGGAGCTAAGTACGGTGTGTTCCTCCACATTTGTCCCTCCTTCTCCCTCCTCCTCTCTCCATGTGTAATGATAGTTGAGCAGCTGCTAGCTGCGAGAGTCCGTTCTAGTGAGCAATTTTTGGCTCCTTTTTCCAGGCCCACACGCCAACACTAAGGTTGTTTGTCTCCTTTTTTCCCCCCCTCTACTTCCTCACACCAGTGTTCTTCCTTCCCCAATATGGCGGAAGGACTCTCCTTCATTGATGAGGATCTGACAGCCATTTTATCGGCCCCCTCACTTCTTGGTGATACAACCCTCTCCAAGAGTTTGTCCCAGTTGGGCGACTGGGACACACTAGTAGAACAAAAATGATCTCATGTCAAAACTATTCTCCACGGAGCCGTTCTAACTGAATACCTCCGAAGCAATAGAGCACCCAATGGGCTGTTGGTCACCAATGCCCCACGCATATTCCTTGAAGATCTAGAATTTAGAAAGATTGGTCTTTGATAGCATGGAAGTGTACCAGAGATTGGCTCATCCTTATCATAAAAACAGCGAGAAGGTTATCCGAGGCACTTCTAATTCAGATCAAAACGAGTGAGAATAACCTAAAATCAGGGTTGAGCATTCTCTCCTTCAAAAAGAAACTAGAGGAGGTAAACAAAAATTTGAACGAGCATAAAGAATATCTCACTCAGCGAAAGATCTCTAAATTCCAAAAAGATCTCGATCGGTTCTCCCACGAGAAAATGTACATTACACCAAATCCGATTATGTAGCAAAAACTAACAACATATCCGACACTTCATCTGGCGGGAATACCAGCTCAGATAATGACAGTACATCATCAGATAATACGCGGCAACGCCATGGACGACGTGGGCAACGCCGGGGAAGGTGGAATCATCCACCAATGCTACCCCCATGCCCCCCATACCATAACCAACAATGGGGTTGGCCTTCCCAATATGGACTCCCACCTCAATACCAGGCGCCCTTTTTCCAGCACCCTAAACAATGGTCATTTCCTGAGCCACCGCAGCCTTTTTTAGACAGAGTCAACGGGAGGGGAAAGGGAAAAAGGAAAGAGGTACACTGGAGGCCAAGAGAGGACGCCCCAGAGAATACTGCACAAAGGGAACCCCTCCCAGGGACAAGCAAAACACTATAACTAGCCTGATGGATAATCAAACAGATAACATTATCAATCTGAGCAACCGTGTTCTTAGTGAACTTGAAACTAAGGCACTGAACAAGGGCTTACATTTTGTGCCCACGCCCAAAATTGACTTATTTAAAACCCGAACAGAACTAGCGGGTTTGTTCCGTAAAATTTGCTTGAAAACTTTCTTCTTGGGTAAACATTTCGAGGCTCCTGAACAAAACACTGGTCTACGCCCCAAGTCCACTTTCTGCCCAACCACTGGACTTATGCCCCCCGAGGTCCTGGCTTTCGAGAAATCAGTATCCTTAAAGGTCAACGCACTTACCGGGACCACCAACAAAACATACCATAACATGAGTATGGCTGAGCTCTCAGCTCTGAAAGGTCTAACATCTGACCCTACGATAATCATTAAACCAGCAGACAAAGGGGGAGCAACGGTAATTTCTCCACTAAAAATGTATAGAGATGAGTGCGAACGTCTACTGGGTAATACCCATCATTACAAACGCTTATCTCGAGACCCCACACCTGATATTCAAGACGAGATTTCTTTTCTCATGATGAAAGGCATGGAGAATGACTGGATTACTCAACATGATGCAGACTTCCTGGTACAGGCTAACCCTAGGATTCCCTATTTTTATGTTCTTCCTAAAATGCATAAAGGGAAAATCCCCCCTCCAGGTAGACCTATAGTATCCGGTATCGGATCGGTTTTAGAACCCCTCTCTCAATTCGTGGATTTCTTCCTTCAGCCACTGGTTAAAAGAATTCCAACTTACCTAAAAGATACCACGGATGTGTTAGTCTTATTAGACTCTGTGTCCTTTGACACAACTAGAGAATTGTTGATCACCCTGGATGTGGAATCCCTGTACACCAACATTCCCCAGGAGGCCACTCTGCAGGTCATCAGCGACCTCTTGGAAGCCAATATAGGAGAGTCACGTACGCCCCCTGACTTCATACTGGACCTGGCACATTTGGCTCTCACAAGGAACTATTTTAAGTTCGAGGATAACTTTTTCTTGCAAATACAAGGAACATCTATGGGCAGCACTTTCGCACCTAGCCTGGCATGCCTTTATGTTGATCACTTTGAGAGACAGGTGGTCAATCATGATGACAACCCGTTCCTCCAGCAGATTAAACTCTGGAAACAATATATAGATGATATTCTACTGGTCTGGACAGGAACTAGAGAAGAGGCTATGATTTTTGCAAATTGGTTGAATGCAGTGAACCCTTTCCTGAACTTCACCATGACCATAGGTGACAACCAACTAGCATTTCTTGATTTATTAATCTATGAAAACAATGGGGCACTGGCCACAGAGGTTTATTATAAACCCACAGACCGGAACAACCTGCTCCAATTTCAGAGCTTCCACCCAAGGTCCCTGAGGGAGAATCTCCCTGTAGGTCAATTTTTACGTCTGTGACGGAATTGCTCCACCCTCACAGACTACCGTAAACACGCTGATAAATTGGCTATTAAGCTACAAACCAAGGACTATCCTACACATCTGGTGAAGAGAGCATACAAAAGAGCGTGCAATAATAACAGGGACCAACTATTGCAACCACGCACTAGGACATCGGACACTGAACAAATAGTGTGTGTAACTACTTTTAACCCACTCTCCAATAAGATTCAGAAAATCATTAAAGAGGAGTGGAAAATCCTTACATCTGGGGGTTTCCCTTTTCAGCAGCCACTACATGCTTTTAAGAGAGCCGCAAACATACGGGACATGGTTGTCCACACAAGACCCAAAGAAAAAATCAATTCCCTCACTACACAAACCACACTATGGGGTCTTCCACCACCAAGAGGACACTACCCATGTGGCAACTGTAGTGTCTGTTGTTTTACTCAAAAATCAACAACAATAGACCTAGACCTTAAGACCCCATGGGCACAAAAATCCCTAACCAACAGTAACAGCAAAAACGTGATCTATTTGATCAGATGCCCCTGTAACCTCAAATACGTGGGAATGACCTCAAAAAGGTCGCCACAAGAATCTGTGAACATAGGAGTACGATCCGTTGTAAACGAGAGGCTACTAAATTGACTAACCACTTCCTTTTGAAAAAACATTCTGCAGATGACATAAACTGGACGGTCATAGAGCAATTACCTCCATCGACCTCTAATATGACACAGAGACTGCTCCAGACCGAACAACGTTGGGTCTGGAGATTACACACGGACACCGATGGTCTTAATGACGAGATCCCCTGGTTCACACTCAATAAATGAGTTCTTCTACTAATCTATGAGTCCTCCAATCCTTCCGCCTCTGCCCCTGCTTCCCTGCCTTTCCCCCATGTGCCCCCCCCTCTTCCTGACCCCGACCTCTTGCTCCTCCACCTGCTGGTTTCACCTTCTTCTCCTTCCCCTTCTCGGTTTCCTTTCCTTTGACCCCTCTGTTCCTCTGCTCTTCTCTTTCACCCTGTTTGTCTAACCAAAACCCCCTCCTTTCCCCCCCCCTTCCGTTCCTGGCTCCTTCTTCTTTCTTCTTTTTATTCTTTATTTTACTTTCCACTGGGCCACGGGACCGCTGGGAACTACGTTTCCCAGCGGCCACCGGGAGCGCGAGGCTTCCGGTTATGGCGCTCAGGCCGGAACCTTCCGGCCTGGGTCCCACCCGAGCACTCACTCGCATTCATGTCGGTGCCCCGGCTCAGCTGGGGCGCCCGCCATAACGGCGACCATATCGAGGCCAGAAACGCAATAAAAAGGCCTGCGGCGGTGATTTACTTGAATTGAACTCTAATTACCGCGCAAACAGGGCGCACCTGGAACTTCTTACAGCCATAAATAGACCGTTCTCCCTCAGCCACTTGTCGCAAGCGGTCCAAGGAGAGGACGATATAGGCGCACGGCGAGCGCCCCCTTTGATGTAGTGAGTGGCTACACGGGTCACAGGCAGCACAGATAAGCCTTCCCTCCATTAATTTTAATTTTACTTTCTACCTGTTTTTATGACTATTATCTATAGCCACTCCGTGTTACTACTTTTTCTATTAAGCAGTATCTCTTTATTTTAGCAATGATAGTGGGTTCCTAGTGGAAACCACCCCCCTAGTGCTCCCCTGTATCTATCCTGGTTACTCCTGTTCCCTCCCCTTCCTCACTTTATCTTTGTGTCCGTCTCTTTCTATGTCTCCCCTTAGTGTTTGACTATAAGGGGACACTCCCCCTCCAGGATACCAGAGGCTAGCAGCCTCTATGAAAGGGTAAGAATTGTAATTCCCTGCTGTGGTAGGACTGTCCACTTGTATAGATAGATATACCCACTTGGTCACTCCACGCATGTATTTTGCCTATTATGAACATATGTGTTACATGCATGAATGCATCCCTTTGACACGTGTGTAGTTGGTTGGTTTTGCAGTGCCGTGTGCCACTAGTGTTCTAATTGTTTGTTTATTCCCCATAGGCCGCCTCAAGGTAATTCCTTGGGTAAGGTAGACCTTTTATTTCACACTCTTTGACTTTCACATAGAGTAATTTCCTCCAAGGTGAGACGTAGGGATCCTAAGCCCTGACGAATGCCCCGAGACCTTCATTGGCTCACTTCTGAGGGCAGAAACATGTTGGCTATTAGTTAGGTGACCCTGTGAGTCCTTGTCCTCACAGAGGTGTCCCAACCCCCGTTTTAACTACACCAGTCAGACACCACTATTAAATTTGTTACTCCTCATAGGTGTCTGCTTAGGTGTTTTTAATTTTTTCAGTAGATTAGCTGGATCCCGATCTTTCCAGAAACAAGTTTATTTTACGCACTCCCTCCTGTTCCTTTAACAGTGAGGTTGAGTCCGCCCAGGTGGCACTGTCCTACCTGGGTGGGTCTAGGTGGTCAAATGATGAAGCATGACACTATATAGTGTGTGAGACCACCTAGTCCGTAAAAGGAATTTTCTCCCCCCGCTGTTCCTCCCCGCGCATGCACTCTGCAGTTACCTACTGACATTTCACTGACATTACCCTTCCAAATAGGAACACATACAACCCAGGGCTACGCTGATATCCGCGACGCCCTCGTTAAGAGAACCCCGTACTTTCTTGTGTATTGTGACTCTTGTGTATTCCCACTCTCAATAGAAAATGCACAAACTTTTTGACATCTTGCAATGAACTCTTCTTTAATCATAACTGGTGTGGAAGAATTGGGATCTAGAATAATATTTAGATCCCTTTGGTGCAGCCAGCTCAATACACTATCTCCTTTTACAGGGACATAGATTTTTCCAAACAGTGTTTGTTTTAAATGTGATTTCCGATTCGAAATATCCTCTCAGATCTATACTCTGACCACCGTAGGCACCCGGAATGACATCCGGCTCCTTTAAAACAACTTTTTCGCTAAAATGTTCGTCAAAGAACTCACTTGATACTAAAGTTAACCACGCTCCTGAGTCAAATAAGACTTCACTGTTCACTCCTAAAATGGTAACTTTATCCTTTGGGTATTTTTTCTTTTGAGCATCAGAAAAGACAGAAAGTACACAATCCTCAACCACCTTCACTGACATTTGACTTTTAGTTGATTTACAACACTTAGATAAATGTCCCTTTTTGTTACACAGTCTACAGGTCACATTTATGGCAGGACATTTTCTATAGGAAGCATAATGCCCATTGTTGCCACAACGAAAACACCTTGCTTCCTTGAATTTGGACCATAGATCTTGAGTGGCTTTATCATCTGCCTTGTCACAATCACTTTCTTTTTTTACATTTTCTTTCCTTGCAGTAATCTTATTTATCGATAAGTTTCTCCCTCTTTCTAATTCTTCAACACATGCTAAAGTGTGTTCCACGCTTTTAGCTAGCATGATAACTTCATGCAAAGGTGGGTCATCCTTACTCCACAATTCCTGTCTCGCTTTATCACTCAAACATCTCAGCATAAACTGGTCTCTGATTCGCTCATCGATTGTGCTTCCAAATTTACACGTAGAAGCTAGTTTTCTTAAAGCTGTGATATACTCTTCAATAGTTTCTCCTGGTTTTTGGTCTCTCATGCCAAAATGGTACCGCTCCAATATGGTGCTAACTTTGGGCAGGAAATGTAGGTCTAACTTCTTTAAAAATATTTCAAATTCATTTAAATCAGTACCTTCATCTCCTGGATCTGGTAAAGTCTCAAATATTTCCTGTCCTTCACAACCTAAACAGTGCATAAGTAAAGCCGTTTTCCTTTCATTGGACAAATTGGTTCCACATACTCTAGAATAATGAAGAAACGTCTTTTTCCATTTGGACCACTTGATAGATGGTTCCCCTGGTACAGTAAGGAAAAACAGTGGAGGTGAAATATTCTGCATACCGTGTGTGTTCTAAAAATCTTCTGTATTTTTGAAAAAAAAATATAATAATATAGCTTCAATGACTGTAAAGAGGGAAACTGCAATATGTTCAGGATGTGTAGTAAAAGAAGAAAAAAAAACACTTTAGTAGTTTCTCCATGTCATTATGCATCCAGAAGACTTTAAGGTCGTTTTCATTACATTACACAGCTTGTTTTACAAATTTTCTTTTTTTTTTTTTTCTTTTTCACAGCATTCGAGACTTGGGCATCGGACGAGGAGAGGTTCAGAAGAAGGCGAAACAGGAGGAAAATCCACAGAAACACGGTAAGAGAACTGCAGAAAGTTACGGTGTAAAGGAAAGGATTCGCACGTAGGGGCGCGCGATCCTTTAGGTAGTATGCGCGCAGGGGCACGCGATCCTGAATACTCCAGAGAGAAGACAACACGCGCACATGAGCACGCCATGTTTAACACAGTTCTACTTGACTCGCGCAGTTACTCGCGCGTTTACTTTTAAACTGCAGGAGCACGCGAGTAACCGTGCGCAGTAAAGAAAATTTAAAAACGAAAAGTTACGGTGTAAAGGAAAGGATTCGCACGTAGGGGCGCGCGATCCTTTAGGTAGTATGCGCGCAGGGGCACGCGATCCTGAATACTCCGGAGAGAAGACAACACGCGCACATGAGCACGCCATGTTTAACACAGTTCTACTTGACTCGCGCAGTTACTCGCGCGTTTACTTTTAAACTGCAGGAGCACGCGAGTAACCGTGCGCAGTAAAGAAAATTTAAAAACGAAAAATTTACGATCCCACCAGTGAACCTGGAGAGTTCCAGTTAAGGCAGTTTTTTAATGTAGCGGAAACAGCAAATTATGAATGTCCATTCCTGGTGATGTCCATACAGTAGACTCTTCAATGTTCTTGTGTTAGGATACTCCAACGTAGTCACCCTCGTCGCCAAATGTAAAGATGAGAGGAACCCGGAAAATAACTTGTAGGTTCTTTATTAAAAGTATCCTATCCACAAATGCAGGAAAACACCTTCTGTATATCAGCTCTCCTCCTGTCCAACCGCTCTCCCACAAAGATCCAACACAGAACTCTCACCCCTAACACTCTAATCTGATGTCAAAGTGACATCAGACCCATACAAACATTCTACAATCTACCACATACAGTATTCCTTTTTGACATCCGGACAGCCCTACCCATTTGGGTGCTATTTCCTATTGGGTTGAGTCAGTGGGCCCTTTCAGGTTCAGGTTCCCAGACGATTCCTGCCCCCTAAAATGTTAGGGCTGGCCCATGACCTGGTTTCCGAGGCTTTGGAATTGGCTTACCAGTCAGTGCTGAGTACTGGGGTTTTTCTGCCCTCCTGGAAAGAAGTGATTGTAGTCCCTCTTAAAAAGAAACCAGGAGGCGACCCTAATGATCTTAAGAAACGTTGCCCTATCTCGTTATTACGCATGCCAGCTAAAATTCTAGAAAAGCACCTTATTATCGAAATTGGCCTGCTTTCTTCAGGAAAATTGCTGTTTGGACCCATCCCAGCTCGGGTTTTGTAAAGCACACAGTACCAAATCTGCCCTCATTGCCACCACGGGTGCTATCCGCCGGATGGTGGATCAAGGTGGGGAAGCCATTCTGGTATTATTAGATCTTTCGGCTGCTTTCAATACCATTTCACCGCAACTGATGATGCTTTGCCTTTATCAGGCTGTGGTAAGAGATGGTGCTCTGGGCATTCTACAGTCATTTTTGTGTGAAAGATCCACCATTGTTAGCTGTGGGGACTTCAGAGCTGCCCCGTTCCAACTTCCTTGTGGGTTACCCCGCGGATCTTCGCTCAGTCTCACCTGATTCAATCTGTATGTGGCCCCGCTGGCAAAGTTGGTCTGTTCGATTGGTTTTCAGGTCTCCTCATACGCTGATGATACCCAGCTTATCATCCTGGTAAACAGGAACTGTGAGGAGGTAGCAGATAGGTTTCATAATTGTATGAATGAGGTCAAAAAGTGGATGAGCCAGAACTGGCTGAAAATGAATTGACAGAAAACTGAAATTTTGTTCTTCGGTGCTAACAGTTCATTATAGAGCTTGTGATGTTGGCCTCAATCTTGCAGTGACCTGCCTGCTCCTTCACCAGTGGTGAGAAATTTAGAAATTGTGTTTGACAGTTCCTTATTCTTTGACGTACAGTTGAACCATACTATAACAAACCTGTTTCTGATTGATTAAAACCCTCCAGAAAATTCTACCCCTCATTCAGAAGGATCTCAGGATTTCTGTGATACTTGCCTTGGTCATATCTAAACTTGATTACTGAAATGCTTTAATGCTGAATATCAATCAAAGCTCTCTTCAGGAGCTGCAACTTATACTGATCATCACAGACCACCTGGTGCTGGAACTCCTGCAAGTGGCCGATGGCAGCAGGAGTCTTAGGCGGCTGCATTGGCTGCTGTTGGAAAGCGTATTTTCTTTAAGGCTCTTTGTATCACTCATAAAGCATTACATTCTCAGGGCTCTAAATACCTTTGCTCCACCTTAAGATGGTATGCGCCTAGCAGCCACTTAAGATCCACCAGTCTCTACCTGGCCGCAGTACTGCAGGAAAACAAATTGGGGTGACAGAGCTTTTTTTGGTGGCAGCAGCTAAGCTGTGGAATACTCTCCTGCTTCGTATCAGGAAAGTGGATACTTTCATGCCTTTCCGGAAACAGCTTAAAACTTGGCTCTTTGCCCTATAACTTGCCCATGTGAAGCTGCTTGTGGCATCCTGCTCCCTCACTGCTTTCAGTTGCATCTCTCTTTACTTAACGCATCAGTGCTACGGCTGGAATGTGCTCTATAAATACATATAAAATACAAATAAATATATACAGGTATGATGTTGTCTGCTGTATACTTTTGAGACTTTGGGCCTCATTTTGACCCTGGCAGTCACCAAAGCGCCAGGGTCATGGTCGCGGTCAGACCGGCGCCAGAGTGGTGGTCTGACCGCGACATTACAAATGTGTCAAAAGCACGACGGTTGGACTGCCGACACCTCAAGTTTGCCACCAGTCAACAGTCAGGCAGTCTCAGCGCTGCCCTGGGGATTATGAGTCCCCTTTCTGCCAACTTTTGCATGGCTGGCGGAAAGGAGGTGCCAGGGCACCATGGGGGCCCCTGCACTGCCCATGCATTTTGCACGGGAAGTGCTGGGGCCCCCATGGACAGCCCGTTGTGCTTTCCCCTGACCGAATTATAGGCAGTGGAAAGTGCAACGGATGCTGCTGCACCGCCCAACCGCCATATTGGTGCTGGCTCAATTACAGGCCGGTGTCAATGTTAAGGCCCTGTTCACCACCCGCTGGCCCTGCGGTGAACTCCTAATAAGGCTGGCGGTGTTCTGGCCGCAAAGACGGCCTGATGGTGGTATGAGTTTGACAGGCGGCGGAGTCGTATTGAGGGCCTTTATGTTGTTTTTTCCTCCCCTGTGTACATGTTTGGCACCCACCACTGAGGGGGATGATTATTTATGGACTTTTGGGGTCTTGCCTAATTGAGCTTCATTGTATGTGATCATACATTTTCACATTCTGCAACATTTAGCAATAGGGTTTCCGCCTGTTAAATACATTGAGCAACCCTGGTAGGGTTGGATCGTTTGTTCTTGTAGTAACACATGAAGGTGGTTGAAAGAACATTACGAGTAATATTGTGCATGTCTCCATTTCAATGTGTATATTTATTATATGTTTTCTGTTTATTTTTCTCCCTGAGCTAGTTCTGGATGGGGTTGCGCAGCTGAGCAACATTATTTCCATCATTATCTGATGTATAGTGGTAGATGTTTATTATGAGGGCCACTGGGGGGCTGAGAACATTGACTCATGGGCAAGGGCTTTTTGTATTTGAGATTGTCTCTTTATATTAATTGTGTTTTTGGTTGATCAGCCAGTGTTATGTGGGCTTTCAGCATTATTCATTGCATTTTATTTAGCGTATGAGTGCCGCCATCCACAGACACTTAAAATCTATTCCTATATACATTATCAGGAATTTGAAGCTTGTTGTCATTACGTGTATTTTGGCCACTCCAACATGGCACCCAGAATAGTGGTGTTCAACTTCACAAGCATTTGTCCTTTCTTTGTCTTTTGTCTTTTCACATCTTTATATACACAGTGTACATAGGTAGCCTTTAACTGATCGAGGCTGTGGTGAAGGCTGAAACACGTCTGTGTTTGGAGTAAATCCTTAAACCACTGCTTTCTGAGTGAGTGTGCATTTTTTCACTTGGATTCGTATTATCTCC
Source organism: Pleurodeles waltl (assembly GCF_031143425.1). Classification (NCBI taxonomy): domain Eukaryota; kingdom Metazoa; phylum Chordata; class Amphibia; order Caudata; family Salamandridae; genus Pleurodeles; species Pleurodeles waltl. Next base: position 1,768,566,431 of record NC_090440.1, read on the forward strand.
TCCGGCGTGCTCCTCCAGCATGTGCTCCAACCCCCTCGGGTATTGGGTCTCTCTCTCTCTCTCTCTCTCTCTATATATATATATATATATATATATATATATATATATATATGAAACATTTCCAAAAAAAGTGTGTTGATTATTCTTGTTGTGGGTGACAAGTTTCAGGGTAATTCATCAAGAGGGGGCTGAGAAAAAGGGGGTGTAAAAAAACATGCGTTTCCCATGTTAATTTCTATAGGACTTTTGAACATGACTACAGCTCGAACCGATGGATGGAATTGTACCACATTTGACAGAAAGCTAGCTTTCAATACGCATATTTCACTTTAGCTTATTTAGTGTAAATCTGTCCAGTTATTATGGAGCTATTAAAGGTAAAATACATTTGTATACCTAGGGCCGGGGATCCTTCCCGATGACTTCGTGAAAAATTACGAATTTGGGCAGGGAAATGCAGAGCTCTGATTGGCTGCCAGTACTTCAAATCAGGAAGTGTTGGCAGCCATCTAAAGTACAACAAAAAAGACGCGGGCCAGGTTAGAGTCGCCCTGCCTCCTCAGCTCTGGTGCTAGGGTCCCAGAGGGATCCACCAGAGCAAAAAAAGAAAAATATTTTTAAATTTACTCCTGCAACTTTGTGGCTACATCACAAATTCGGGAACATTTACAAAAAATAGCTACCACACTTGTTTTTTACAAGCCACCAGGGGGGCCAGGTCGCGGGAGCATTTACATTTTCTATGTAGGGGACTGCTATCTCACTTGAGCTGTATGGTATGTAATGTGGGGGAGACCTCCTGCAGACCCGGGGACCGTCACCTCCCAAGGGCACCTAATTAAAATAATGAAAGGACTGCATCCCTCCCGTAGCCCCAAGAATTGCCACCTCCCTGGGCACCTAATTAAAATAATATGAGGGGCTGTGTGTCCCCCGCAGCCCGAGCACCACCAGCTCACCAGGTCACCTAATCAAAATAATGCAGGGGGGGCACGTACTTCCCCGCAGCCCGGGGAACCACTACTTTCCAGGGGCACTCAATCAAAATAATGCAGGGGTGCAGGGGTGCCTTGAAGCCCCCGGGAGCCCCAGGGACCACTATTTCCCTGGGACAAATAATGTAAAGAATTAGGCAGTCCTGGGGGCCGCCACCTCTCTAGGGTTTCAAAGAACTCAAATTCTGGGGGGCGTGAACCCCCCTTCAGCTCCAGGGAACACCACCTTCCCAGGGCACTTAATGAAAATAATGTGCGTGGGCCATGCAATCCCCCCACAGCCCTGGGGATCACAATCTCCCTGGGGCACTTAATGTAAAGAATGCAGTGGGACACCCAGCTCCCCCACAGCCCTGGGACCACCACCTCCCCGTGGCTCTTAATACAATGAGAGGTGTTGCCTGCCTCCCTGCAGCCCTGGGGACCACCATTTCCCTGGGGCTTCAAAGAAATCAGATGTGAGGCTGTGCTGCACCTCCCTTGCTGCCCTGGGGACCACCATCCCACCCGGAGGCACTTAATGTAAAGAATGTGGAGGGTCGTCCGCCCCCCCCCAGCCCCATGGACCATCACCTCCAAGGGGTACTTAATCAAAATATTGCAGGGGGCACTCAGCCCCCCTGCAGCCCCGGTAACCACCACCTCCCTGTGGCACTTAATCAAAATAATGAAGGGGCTGCCTGCCCTCCCCCTGCTGCCCTAGGGACTACCACATACCCCAGGGGCTTAAAAAAAATCAAATGTTGGGGACATGCTGCCCCCACGCAGCCCCGGGGCCTGCCATCTACCTGGGACTCATTTTAAAAGACATAGGGGTTTCCTTGCGCACCCACGAGCCCCAGGGACCACCACCTTCTTGGGGTCATTTAATATTGGAGGGGGAGTCACTGATGGCCTTGGGGACTACCACCCCCCATGGCTGGCTCTTGATATGCCCCTGGGTACCCACCCTAGTACTTAGCTATTTGCTGTGACTTAGTGCTCACAGAGAGGGAGAGCTGTCAAACAGTCACTGCGAGCCGAGGTTTCCTCTGTTTCCCTACCCACGGAGATGAAGGCAGGGAAACAGAGGAAACATTGCTCTCAGCAATGCTGGCACCCACCCAGAGGTGGGGAGCTTGCTGAACTAGGGGACACATTGCCAGACCACAGGGGATGGGGTAACTGGGGCCAAGATTGGCTCTGGGGAGGGTGGCCATGCATCCCCCATTCTCTAAAAATGAATAATTAGGCCGGGCCCCAAGGGATGGGGTCCGCAGGACCAAGAACGGCCCTGGAAAGGGGGGCTGTGTAACCCCCCCTCCCTAAAAAAATTAATGAATAATTAGGCCAGGCCCCGGGGCAAAGATCAGCACTGGGGAGAGGCGCCATGTGCCCCACCAACAAATGTAATAATTAGGCTGGGCCCCGGGGGTGGGGCCCCAGATCTAAGATTGGCCATGGGAAGGAGGGCCTGAGCACCCCCCAAAAAGTTAATAATTATGCTGGGCCCCAAAGGCTGTGGTCCCCAGGGCCAAAATCAGTCAGGAGAGAGTGGCATGCAGACCTGCTGCCAATTACTGCTGTACCTGGCCAAAGGCCATGTGCAGTGTGGAGTTGGGTTGTTTAAAGGGGTTGGCCGCAGGCCCTGGATCCAAGTCCTGCTGCGCAAAGGCCAAAGGCCATCTGCTGTACGGAGTTGGGTGCATATAGGGATTAGCTGCAGGGCCAGGTCCTGCGGCCAAAGCCCACTATTCATGGCTGAAGGCTGAGTGCTGCGTGGGGTGGGATGGTTATAGAGGTTGGTCTCAGCACCTGGCCGTAGGCCAGGTCCTGCCGCCTACCGTTGCTGCACATGGCCAAAGGCCGTACACAGTGATAGGTTGGGTGGTTATAGGGGTTGGTGACAGGGCTTGGCCAGAGGCCAAGCCCAGCGGCCAACCCCTGCTGCACGCAGTCGAATGGCTTGTGCAATGGTGGTTGGATTGAAGTATAGTAATTAAAATTACTTTATTTAAAAAAAAAAAACATAATACTTCACTAAAAAAACAATGATTACAGGGAGATTATAGTTAGGAAATACTGTAGAATTTTTAAAAACAGACATTCAATTAAAAAAACAAAGGTTACAGGGTCATTATAGTTAGGCTCCCATTTCACACGTACAAAACCATAGAAATTCAGCAGTTATAGTTACCTCAGCTATAACTTGAACCACTATAATGCAATACCTAAGACCTCACATATTACATCACTCATGACATGGTCAGCGAAATCACTGACGACATCTCAAATGACATCACTGATGACATCATCCACAGAACCACTCACAGCCACTTATACCCCCATACAAACTCTTGTACATCCACACACACGCAGCTACCCACATACTCATCCCATACAACTACTAACACAGATACACTCACTCTCACAACTGACAAAGCCACTCACTCACCCATACAGTACTAAATCAGCTGTTTACACACTGATACAGCCACTCACACATCCACTCATACACCCTTGCAATTACTCACCTACCCAGTATCAGACCCACACAGTCACTCACACATCCACTCCCTGAAAAAGTGAGAAATAGGTATCAAGAACGCCTTTGTATTTCCAAAATGGGCACAATGTGTTGAGAAGCAGTGGTTATTTGTACATCTCTGAATTCTGGGGTGCCCATAATAGCATATGAATTACAGGGCATTTCTCAAATAGAAGTCTTTTTTACACACTGTCTTACATTTGGAAGGAAAAAACTGTAGAGAAAGACAAGGGGCAATAACACTTGTTTTGCTATTCTGTGTTCCCCTAGGTCTCATGATAAAATTGGTACCTCACTTGTGTGGGTAGGCCTAATGCTCCCGACAGGAAACACAACATGGACACATCACATTTTTACATTGAAATCTGACATGTTTTTTTAAAAGTGCCAGGCTGTAGATTTTGGCCTCTAGCTCAGCCGGCACCTAGGGAAACCTAGCAAACCTGCACATTTTTTTAAACTAGACACCTAGGGGAATCCAAGATGGGGTGGCTTGTTGGGCTCTCACCACGTCCTGTTACCCAGACTCTTTTGCAAACCTCAAAATTTGGCTAAAAAAACACATTTTTCTCACATTTCGGTGACAGAAAGTTCTGGAATCTGAGAGGAGCCACAAATTTCCACCCAGTGTTCCCCCAAGTCTCCCGATAAAAATGGTACCTCAATTTTGTGGGTAGCCCAACTGCCCGCGAAAGGAAATGCCCCAAAACACTATCTGGACACATCACAATTATCAAATACAAAACTACCTGTTTTTGTGGGCACCTGCGTTTTTGGTCCTGGGCTCAGCAGCCATCTAGGGAAACCTACCAAACCTAGACATTTCTGAAAACTAGACACCCGAGGGAGTCTAGGAAGGTGAGTCTTGCGTGGATCTCCTAATGTTTTTTTACCCAAAATCCTCAGCAAACCTCAAATTTAGCTAAAATAAATCAAATTTTTCCCACATTTCTGTGTGGGATCACTTCACCGGGACAAATTTCATACCACCCAACGTTCCCCTCAGTCTACCAGTAAAAATTATACCTCACTTGTGTAGGTGGCCAAGTGCTTGTGACAGGGAAGAGCCAAAAACATGTCAAAATTGAGGGGGTACAATAGCGGGTCCAAAAGGGCAGTTTGAAAAAAAACATTTTTAGGCTGACAAGTGCAGCAGAATTTTTATCGGTATAGATGAGACAATGCTGGGTGGAAGGAATTTTGTGGATTCCTGCAGATTTTGGAAAGTTCCATCACAAAATGTGGGAAAAATGTGTGATTTTCAGCAAAGTTGGAGGTTTGCAGGGCATTGTGGGTAAGAAAATGGTGCGGGTGCATGTGAAACACGCCACCCTGGAATCACTCAGATGTTTCGTTTTCAGATGTGTTAGGTCTTGTGGATTTTTTTTACATGGCAGCATCCCAAAGTTCATAAAGTGCAGCCCTCACCATTCCAAGTAGGACAATTTTGAGAGTTAGCCAAACTCTCACGGCCCAAATGTAAAACCAAAACCCAAAATAATCAAATGTCCTCTTGCTTGCCGTGGGATAAGATGTTTTAGGGTGCGAGGGAGAATTGAAAGGCTGTTACCCCCTTCAGTTGGGGTGGGGGCATAACCAGTCCCATACTGGTTGGTAGCCACCACCCCACTATATATATATTTTTTTAACTACCTGGCATCTAGTAGACTTTCTGCCCCCCGGGGTGTGGATCAGGGGTAATTGCCCCATCTGCCCACTGGTAGGCAGAACAACTTTGGCCCCATTTCTTTGGGGTGGGGGTATGGCCATACCCCCACCCTCTTATTTTGTATTCCAAAAATAGGCCAATCTGACCCCCAAGGGGGGCAGATATGGCCAACAGTAATGTGCCCCCCTGGGGAGCGACCCTTACCCAAGGGACTCCCCCCCAAAGAAAACACACACACCAATCCCTGGTGCCTTGTGGTATCTGCCCAAAAATGAAAATGGGCCGATCTGCCCCCAAAATGGGCAGAAATGGCCTAAAATAAATCTGCCCCCTCCAGGGGAACGACCCTTGCCTAAGGGGTTGCTCCCCTTGCGTGAAATTGATGCAACAAAATAAAGATCCCTGGTGTCTAGTGGTCTCTGCCCCCATTGGGGGCAGATTGGCCTAACAAAAAGGGGGGCAGAAATGGTCTAAATACAATTTGCCCCCCAGGGGAGTGACCCTTGCCTAAGGCCCCATATAGAAAAAACAAAAGTAAACATAAACAAAAATATATCCCTGGTGTCTAGGGGTTTCTGCCCCCCAGGGGCTATCGGCCTAATTATTATAAGCCGATCTGCCCATGGGGGGCAGAAAAGGCCTACAAATATTTTGCCTCCCTGGTGAGCGGCCCTTGCCCAAGGGGCCGCTCCCCTTATGCGCAAGTTTATATAAAAAAAAAAAATCCCTGGTGTCTAGTGGTTTCTGCCACCCTTGCGGGCAGATTGGTCTAATAAAAATCGATCTGCCTCCAAGGGGGGCAGAAATGGCCTAAATACAATTTGCGACCCTTTTCTAAGGGGTCACTCCCCACCGCTAAAAAATGGAAGAAAAAAAAATTCTCCCTGGCGCCTAGACCTTTGCCTAAGGGGTCGCTCTCCTTGCGTGAATCCATCTTAAAAAAAAACCTCCCTGGTGTCTAGTGGTTTCTGCCCCCTTTGGGGGCTGATAGGCCTCATAATAATAGGCCAATCTGCCCCCAAGGGGGCAGAAATGGCCTAAATATAATTTGCCCCATAGGGGAGCAACCCTTGCATATGGGGTCACTCCCCACCTCTGAAAAACAAAAAACAAAAGAAAAATCCCTGGTGCCTAGAGGTTTCTACCCGCCCAGGGGAAGATCGGTCTGATAAAAATAGGCCGATCAAGGCCTTGAAAAGAATTGCCCCCCTGGGGAGCGACCCTTGCCCAAGGGGTTGCTCCCCTTATGCCAATAACCTTATTTGAAGAAATCCCTAGTGTCTAGTGGGCATTTCAGCAGCCAGATCGCTTCACGATCTGGCTGCTAAAATCCTCTGAGAGACTTCAAAGGGAAGGAAATTCCTTTCCTTCCCTTTGAAGCATCTCAGGCCCCCATCACATGATCGGAAGAGAAAAGCTGAGCTTCCAGCGCCATGGTGAGGTGACCTCTGATGAGGTCAGCGTGCGATCGCGCACTGATGTCATCAAACGTCACGGGTGGTCGGGGTGGAAGGGGAAGGGCTTCCCTTTCCATCCCTTCCTTGGGGTGGTGGGAGGGAAGCCCACGGAGAGAGCACTAGCGCTCCGTCCGAGCACATGTGCGAGGACATAATGGTTACAGAACCAGAAGTGGTTAAAGGAAATTTATAAACAAAAACATAATGAATAGAATATATCCTAATCTACATAAGATTTTTTTGCATGTTCTCAGACTCACAAAATAAAAATGGCCCAAAAAGCCACACAAAAATATTCTTCCTTATGCACCCCGAGCAACAAAATGAAAAATTTCCCTAGCGGTGAGCCACACAAAATACTATTTAGAGGACTAGGAAAAAAATTATATTCCCATTTATATAACAATAGCAATACTTGCCTTTCATCCACTTTGGCAATCATATGTAGCACAATCCTACTAAAAGAAGCAAAGAAGGCCAAAAAATAAACTAGACTGCATATGTAAAGTTTTGGAATTACTACATGGACAACTAAAAGACACATTTATGGTCACATGAATATGAAAACCACTAAGCAATTACATGACAAATACAATAAATAAAAAGAAAGGTATCACATTAAATCTGATTGCCACTTTGTAGTTATAATTAGTATTCCCAAACATAGAAATTCCTCAGATATTAGCTCCCCAATAACTTTCCACCCATTTGATGAATCACTGCAAAACTTTCCAGACCTATAGCATTTTCCACATTTTGAGATTATATAAATATTTATGGTGAATCCCTAAGGAGTGCAGAGATAAAATTGTGTCCTAAAATGTGTTTTTCCACCAATGCATTTTCCATAGACAATTGTATCCGATTTAGCACAAAACAACTGAATGGATTTACACAAAATTTGGTAGGATTATACATTAAGGTGCAGAGATTATGCTTTTTGGGTACTGCAGTTAAGTAGGGTAATTATTGTTAAAGTTATTAGGCATTTAAATAGTGATTTCTGTTATTGTGATACTTTCATGCAATTTCACATTTTGTGGAACTACCATAGTACATAGCCATAAACTTATTTAAAATATATATTTAAAAAAAGAAATGTCCCTACCTATTACTACTTAAATAAACTGATAATATGTAGCGGCCTACTACTTACCTATATCTAAGGCTCTAACATTGAACCCAGCCAAAGTGTAGTAAAAATAATATGTCTGGCTTTTCATTCTTCAAAAACAGCCATTACCCGATAATATACTGGCTTGCCATCATGAGGTACCACAGTATACTGCAAAGTTATCACAGTATACCATGGCTCAAAATATAACTAAGTCTTAGTTTTGTTGTTGGAGCTTGGTAGCCTTGTGGCACTCAAGGTGAAGGATGGGCAATGCAACACTTAAGTCAGATTTACAAAGGAACGCAATGCCACCATGCATGTCCCTGAGTTGATTGGTAAGTCTGGAGAAACGCAAGGCAGCACAATTCACTGTTTCGCTTTACTCTGCACACCATAGTCTACATTACTGCTAAATTTTACATACATCCATATAACACACCACTGTGGCCACTCCCCTAAACGCTGTTCCACTCTACACCACTCCACTCTTTGCCTCTCCGCTGTGTGAGACTTCGCTCTACACCACTCCAATTGATGCTATTACACTGTATGCATCACCACTATATGACACTCCAGCCTATGTCACGCCACTGTACACCAGTCCACTGGATGCTACCCCACTATATGGTATTCCGCTCTGTGCCATTGTACTGTACGCCAGTCAACTCTACTCTATTCCACTATATGTCACTCCAATGTATACTGCTTGATTTTATGCCACTCCAGTGTGTGCCACTCCACTCTATGCCACTTCATTGTACACTATTGGATTGGGCCTCACTCCACTGTAGGCTATTACACTCTACCCCATGTCACTATGTACCAGTCCAGTCTAAAACACTTAATCATACACAACTCCACCATATGTTACTCCATTATACACTATTGAACTCTACGCCACTCCATTGTACAACACTCCGCTCTACGCCCCTCCTCTCTACTCTATTACACTGTACACAACTCCACTTTACGCCAGTCCACTCTATGCTATTACACTGCATGCAACTTCACTATATGCGTCTTTAGTGTATACCACTCTACTGTATGCCACTCCGCTATACCCTACTCCAGTATATGTTTCTTCTTTATGCCATTCCACTACATGACGCTCCACACTATGCTATTCCACGGTATGCCTCTCCACTGTACACTACTCCACTCTACAACACTCTATGGTATGGAACTCAAGACTATGCTATTCGATTGGACCCCACTCCAACATACGCCACTCCATTTTATGCTATTTCATTCTACCCCATGTCACTGCATGTGACTCCAATCTACACCACTGCATTATACGCCACTGTACACTGTACAGCTGTACACTGTTCCACTATACACTGTTACACTCTACACCACTCCACTGTGCAACACTCCACTCTACACTATTACACTGCACACAACTTCACTCCACATTAGTCTACTCTATGCTATTACACTGCATGCATCTCCACTCTATGCTTCTTCAGAGTATGCCACTCCATGTCACTCTATATTCTACTCCATAATGCGCTATTCCACTCTTCCCAATCCCACTATATGCTACTCCACTGTATGCCACTCAAGTGAATGCCACTTTACTCTTCCCCACTCCATTCTATGCTGTTCCATTGGATGCCACTTCACTGTATGCAATTCCAATGTATGCTATTGCATTCTACCCTATTCAAGTGTACACCACTCCAGTCCACAGCATTTCACTGCATGTCACTGCACTGTATTCTACTCCACTATACACTGTTCCAGTCTACAACACTCTACAGTATGTCATTCCACTCTACACTATTCTACTGTATGCCACTCCACTATACACCACTTCACTTAATGCCACTCCAATGCATATCATCTCACTCTATACCAATCCATTCTATGCTAGTCCATTGGATGCCTCATCACTGAACGCCACTTCAGTATATGCTAGTTCACTCCACTGTACACTACTCCAGTCTACACCACTCCACTGTATGACACTCCACTCTATGCTATCCTACTCTATGCTACTCCACTCTTCCACTCTACACTATTCTACTTTATACCAGTCCTCTGTACTCCACTCCATGCTATTCCGCTATTTTCTTCTCCATTCTACACTATTACACTGTACACAACTTCAATCTTTGCCCTGCTACTGTATGGTACTCCATTCTACCCCACTCCACTGTACTCCTCTCCACTGAATGTTTTACACTCTACCCCGCCCCAAAATACACCACTCCAGCCTAAACCACTTCACTGTATACCACTCCACTGTACACTACTACACTATACGCTCTTACACTATATGCCACTCCTCTGTATGCTACTATGCTACATGCTATTACACTCCACTCCACTGTACGTCACTCCTGTCTACACTACTACATTCTACACTATTTCACTTCATGCCACTTCACTATACGTACTCCACTCTACACCTCTCACTCTATAACTCCACTCTACATGACTCTATGGCACTCTACTAGACTCTACTCCACTCTATCCATGTACATTCCACTATACAAATTTTCACTCAACTCTATGGCCTTAGACTCCATTGTAAGACAATCTACTCCACTTTACAACAGTTTCCAATACTGTATGACACATCACTTCACTCTACTGTATGAGATGTCACTCCAGCTCATAAAAGTTTATAAAAGTTTCCTTGACTCTACACTATACCACTTCAATGTATTTCAACCCATTCTATGCAAATCTACTGTATCCTACTCCACTCTACGCCACTCCATGGTACGCCTCTTCACTCTACGCTATTCCACTCTATGCTGCTCCACTGTATACTATTCCACTGTATGCTACTCCACTGTACACTACTACACTCTACTCCACACTACGCTATTTGATTGGACCCCACTCGAACATACGCCACTCCATTTTATGCTGTTACATTCTACCCCATGCCACTGTATGCCACTCCACTCTACTATATCACACTGTGTCAAACTCCACCTTATGCCAGTCCACTCTACGCTTTTACACTGTAGGCAACTTCACTCTACAAGTCTTTTGTGTATGCTACTCCACTGTATTCTTCTTTACACTACTCCAGTATATGCTTTTCTCCTTTACGCCATTCCACTGAATGCCACTCCACTGTACGTTACTCCATTCTACACCACTCTAGTGTGTCTACTCTACAGTCATCCACTCTATGCCACTACTGTGAACGCCACTTCACTTTACACTACTCCATGATATGACACTTTCCTCCAATCTATGTAACTCCACTATGTAAACCTCTAGTACACTTCATGGCACTCTACAACATTACTCCACTCTATCCTAAACACTTCACTGACCAACTCTATACTACACTCTATGCTCATACACTCCAATGTACAACACGCTATTCCACTATACAATACGTCTCTATATGACACAACACTCCACTCTACTGTATGAGACCCCTCTCCAATGTATAACAGTTCACAACCTTCTCTATACTAGTACACTCCATTCCATGCCACTGTACTCTACACACTTTATTGTACTTTACTCCACACTGTTACACCACTCACCCAACTCTACTTCACTGCAAAATACTTTTTCTCATTCTACGCTACAATACAACAATCTACTCTAGCCAGCTCCACTCTTTCATACACTACTGTACTCTATTCAACTCCACTCTACAACACTCTACCACACCGTATGCCACTCTCCGACACTTTACTCCTGTCTTTCCCCCTTCACTCCATTGTACAACACTGCACTATACTGTATACCATAGTACAACGCTCCACTCCACTCATCTCTGATACTCTAGTCCACTATACAACATTGTATGCAACTCTTTGTTTGGCACTGCACCCCAACTTACTCTGTTCTACTCTGACACAGTACTCCACTGTACTCCACTATGCCACTGTAGCCACTCTACTCTATGCTACTCAATACCATTGTACTCCGTATACCGATCTACTGTACCACACTCTACAACTCTGTACTGTACTATACACCACTCCATGCTACAAAACTAATTTAGACTGTATTCCACTCTACTCTACTCTACTGTAGTCTACATCACTTTCCAATACTGTACAACACCCCACTACACTGCACTTTACAACACAGAACTCAAAGTTATGACCCTTTACTCTACTCTGTGCTATGCCCCTCCATTATACTATACTCTGTGCCACCATAGACTACAACATGCCACTCCACTCTATGTCACTTTACTCCACTCTACACTACCCCACTCTAGTGTACTTCATTCCACTATACTCCACTACTACACTTTATACCACTCTATGCCACTGTACTGTACTATGCTCTATGCCACTCCACCGTCCGACACTCTACTCCACTGTATGCACCTTCACTCTACAGCACTGTTCTACACTCTGTGCCACTCTATGACACTCTACTCCACTCTTTGCCTATTTACTCGCTGCCACTGCCCTACACTGTATGACACTCAATGACATGCAACTCAACTTCTCTCTACGGTATGCCACTCTGTTATATGACACGGCACTCTACTCTACGACACTGTCTTCCACTATATTCTACAACACTCCACTCTATGGCATTCTACATCAGCCAACTCCACTATAGAACACTCTACTCTATGACAGTCTATAACACCCTACTCTAATGTTTGACATGCCATTCCACTGTACAACTCGCTGCTTCAGTCTGCGATACTTGACTTCACTATATGAGGCATCATGCCACTAGACTATATAACACTTTACTACACTGAACGATATGCTACTATACTCTGCTCTCCTACACTGGATTCCAAATCTGTAATACTCTCGTTTATCACAATAGACTTTATAGCATTGACCTCCACTGTACTGTACAATACTCCTCTTAACAACTCTCCACTTGCTACACTAGACTGTACAATTTGAAGCACACTTTTATTTGAAATTAAAAAAAAAATGAAATTCAATGAAAACTTCAAAGGTTAAAGCTTAATTATAGTTAGGAAAATGTATTTCCCCACATATTAAACCAAGTTTAAACTGCACAAAGGCTGTGTGCAACATGGGGTTGGGTGCATGGGTTGGGGTTTACCATGGAGCCTGGCCTGTGGCCAAGCCATTGGCCAAACCATGTCCCACACGTGCAGTAGTTGTATTAACGTGCAGTAATTATATACTGTTTACCTTAAAGAGAAACATACAAATTCACTGAAAAAAAGGTACAGGGATGTCACAGATAGGTTGACGCTTTACCCATACAAACCATAAAAATTCAGCAGTTTTAGTTATAGTTATACTTATCTGAAGAAATGATAACTCGTGCCATTGAGTAACTTTAGGCCATGAGTTATAGTTTCCTAACATAAGTATAACTATGAATATAACTGCCCACTTTTTGCCCAAGTAGAGGTCATTCAGTTCCCTCTACACTTTGGCCCAAGAGTTGGAGTGCATAGTGTCTTGCAACTCCAACAAGGCAGGGGTTGAATTTTGTAGCACTCCAGTGTGCTAATGGCCGGGGGTAGTCTGTGTCAAGTGCCACCCAATGGTTTGGAAATTTTGTGCCCCACTCCCTTGCTCACTACCAGAAGATATTTGTTATTTTCCCAAGGGGAGTTGGGTGTATAAACCCAAGTGTGGGGGGTCGCCAGGAACATAGTGAAGAAAGTGAGTAAAAACCTCAGGGTAGCAAAAACCTATCTGGTGCCATGTTCAAAATTGCCCATGGGTCACTGTATATAGACGATTAATGCAGTTTGTAATGCAGATTTTATTTACACTGATGGTTCAGCACAACCAGCATTAGCTACCCATCAACAGCACACTGCCACTTGTGCAGCTGTGAGTAGATTCATGAGGGGTGGCAAATTCCATCCCCAAAACACATAAATGCAGACCTTAGGGGACTGCACTGCACAATTATCAGAGCATAAGGCTCTATTCCTGGCACTGGAACACATGGAACCTGACCTCCTAACACTGATTGTGTGTGATTTGTATTAATGTGTCCAGTTATTCAATGAATATCTGCATTACTGATGCCAGGATGGGTTCAGGTATTCTAAAGGGAACATCATCAAACACAGGCTCCTGAGGGGGAAGGTAACAAATATAAAAGAGACGCTACCAAATACCCATGTATTGCATGCAATGAGCCATCAACGTGTAGATATACATGTTGCAGGAAACACTTTGGCTGATGAAGCAGCCAAGTCAGCAGTAGCCACGGCTTCTGTTTCTGCAATTACTCGTTCCAAGATGAGGTTCCTACCATCTAAGTGCCCAAAATGTTGCATTTGTATCAATACCAGGGGTGGGTGATCATGTGATCCCCAACAGAGACCAAAGATTAGATCTAATAAAAGCAGAGCATGAAGGGGTTGCTTCTGTCGATGGAGGGGTGGTGCCTACAATTACATTATTGCAAAATCGCTATGGGTGGCCAGGTCTATAGAATCAGACCAAACAGTATGTAATTTATTGTGACATCTGCCATCAAATAAGAGGGTTCACTGTTAAATGCCCACTGCAGACACTCCTTGTAATTTCAACAAACCACTACAATGTGTCTACCTGGACCAGTGATGGTGCATACAAATACATCTTATCGCTGTTGATTCTTGCTCCAGATTTCTATGGATTTGGCCACAACAATCAGCTGATGCTCAAACTGTTATTAAAGATTTGCATGTTTTCATTGGGACATATGCAGTTGCAGCTTTAAATTAGACCAGGGCCCTGCTTTGCCTCCAGGGCATTCAGGGACACCATGGCTATAATGGGGGTCTAACTACATTTCTCGCCTCCATATCATCCCAAAGGAAATGCTGTTGTGGAGTGGAAGATCTGAGACTTAAAGCAATCCTTATCAGTAGAGAACTAAGTTCAGGTCATAGTTGGCTTAACCACCTGTATGGAGTCCAGAGAGCACTTAATAATCTGCCCAGAAGGTTCTTAGGAGGGCACATCTCATATGAGGCTCTGTCTGACATACCTATGTAAATTAGCACTTGTATAGCACACTACTCACCCGTTAGGGTCTCAAGGCGCTGTACTCATACCGCTATGGAACCCCTCCTGGCTTTTCCCTGTGAGGCACCCACTCCTGAGCACCCCCAGGGTGAAGCCAGGCATCCAAGCGCTGTTGGGGCCGTTGTGGAGATTAAGCAAGCTATTGCCCAGAGTTGCAGAGTGGGACCCATGAATTAGATTAGGCACCGAGGCGAGAATTATCTGGTCAAGGGGAATTGAGCCCAAGACCTGCCGAAGCGGGACTTGAACCCTGGTCTTGAGCCAGATCTCTGCTTCAGGGTCTGCCGCTCTAACCATTGAGCCACACTTCTCCACCTATACCTATGTATGTCCCAGATCTTGATGTCCCTGGCACAGTGGCGGCAGACACATCTTTTGACATAAATGAATGTGTCACTGTCTTGCACTAATTACAACAGTTCTGTGATGAAAACTCATCTGCATGTGTCACCACCTTTGTAATGAGGGATTCACCAACAACGTATACCGGCTGGAATCTAAAATGTGGGTATCTAGTGCATGAAAAGATTACTGTGAAGAAGGAATTTGGCCCTTCATATTGAGCACTGGTTCCAGTCCTGGGAATACACAGTACCAGACCTGTCATTCTACCACCGCTGCCACACTTTGTTTCAATTGACAATGTCAAGTTACACCATGTGGCCAGTCCTACACAGTAGACCACAAAGACTCCTGAGCAGTTCCTGAACTGTTCTCACTATCAGTCAGAATGTGCCTCTCCAAAATGTAACCACAGTGATGAGAATTCCCCCAGCTTGGGGAGGGTGGAAACTGAACTTCCATTAGTACCTGTCTCTACATCTAAGACAGGAAATGTACAAAGTTCTGAGCAATATTATTCAGATTCAACACAACCGGATGGAATTGTTTACTAGGAACCACCAAGGGATACACCTGCCAGTCCTCCTTCTTCAACACTGGCCCCAGTATTTGAATAAACTGCTTCTGGATATTTTGCCGACATCAATTATTCTTTTTCAAACTCTTCAGCATCTTCAACTGCAGCTGTATCAAGAGCACGTAAGCTGTTCAATTGACTTAAAACTAATTATGAGATACGTCCATGGAATTATCTATGGGTACTGTGAACTGTGCTTGCCTTCCTTCTTTGGATTGGTTTTGTCATTGTTTTCTTTCTGCTGATACATGGTCATTATCTTCCTGAACGCTCTATTGTTGAACTGGTGGATGAGGTATTTAAGCCTCACATAAGGTCTGCATAGACTTGTCCATAGTGAGTATTTCAGCTATACTGATTCCTGATGAGACTGTTTGGGAAAAAGTGTCATTTGATATATTCAGACCAACAGAAATTATTCAAATACAATTTATATTCAAAGTCTTTATGAATTATATAATAACACCTGGGGGGGTTCTAATGATTGGGATGTAAAAACTGTTGATTCTGTGTGTTCTGAGTTTGAATATTATACTGTGTTTCAAAGTGAAGATGTTTACCAAACAACAGCAAATTATGGGGAAATGTTCTGTTACCATCAATACGGGCACCATTTTATACATAAAGCCAGCACCTCAGGAAATGCCTGCAATTACACACTATGGGAACATTGTCCAACTCCACCAGCGGGAAGTTATAAAACATATGTAGTAAGTTTGCATATTTTTCTGGGCATGATGTCACAAATGCTGAGACTTATTATTTTAAGTTGCCTACTATGGAATTTCAGAATGTCTTGATAACAGCTACCTAATTAATCTATTCTGATCCCTTTGTTTCCCAGTCGGCTACTAGAGGCTATGGATATTGGTTGAAGTCGATTGACCTAAGGACTGTGTCGGGAACCAGAAATTGGCAAATACAGGGATGGGAAGCTTTGTATAGACGATGCCTTTTTCTGTTGCAAATTATATTCTTAAATGAAACTGTATAGCAAATAAGTTGTTTACGCTAGGCAAAAATTAAGGAGTTGAATGTGCCCAGTATTCCATCACTAGATAAATTTGACAAGTGCAAAAAGATTTTAAATGTCGCTGAAGAACAGCTTAGCTGGTGGGTCCGCAATGGAACATTTAACTAAGCAGTGGTTATTGTGGCCAGTGGAACAAATGGTTGTCATGCGTGTTTTGTAAACTCCACAGGAGTTTGAGAGCGAGCCAACCTCATCCTCGTTATATATCATCATAACACTCTGATATCATCACCACATATAGCGTGGGCAAATTATGTCAACAATGGTTGAAAAAGAACACCTTAGTCTCTTGTCAGAAAAAAACAGACTTACAAGATTTCTTGTGAGTTCCTAGAAAACCACGCACAAAGCACTTCTTATATGCAATATATAACAAAATATGTAAACTTTCACAAAAAGAAGCCACCACCCAGTTGAGACAAATAGACTAGGAGACCTTACAGAAAGATCTAGCCTTTGTAGATAATAGTTTGAACACTTTCTCCACATGCATTTACACCCAAACCAATATTGTTTCATCTGCAATTAACATCATTCAAAATGACATGTCATTTTTACATCAGCTGAGGTCCATTATGCAGTTGGACCTTACAAGTTCTCAAAAGTGGTTGAGTGACCTGGCAACAGGTCAGCTCCAGGGAATTGTTTGTGACGTTTAATCTGACATGACAGCAATAAACAATGGCTAAGAAAGAAGCAAAATACATTTTGTTAAACACTGAAAAGTTGAAAAAGTTGCCTATCACTGTGGCGGAAATACCATCTCCAGTTTGGTTAATAGACTGAGTTATTATTCTGCTCATTTCAACACTTCAATGTACCTCGTGTTGAAGCACATTCCTGTTGGCAGATTTGAAAAAAAGCTTAGAGATAGTTATATCCATGATGTGTGCTAGCTACCATTTACGTACAAATGTTTCAATGGCATGAAGGAGGTCTTAGCGGAAGTGAATGTGAAACTTCTGTAAGTCATTCAATGATTTGTAAACAGCTGTCATTGCACAAAGTATGCAATGCTTCAGCTGCAAATTTAGCTTGTTGTCTGAAGGGGGTCCTGTCGGTGTTCCAGGTGCCCTCTAATAGGAGTAATGTGATGCTGAACAAAATCAGCTGTAGTAGTATGTGAACTGAAATTGCTTGTGTAGTTTTGGTCTCCTAAATTGTTACATCTTGCAGAAATTTGCTGTTTCCCCACGCAAGAGATCAAATTGCTACCTTAAATGTAAATTTTGACATGCTGAGCAGACAAAAGGCTTTTGTTTCAAAAACATGTGGCTCTTACATCTGCCCACGAGACCTATGCTCTCCAAGTGGAAAGGTCATCCGCAGAGATACAGCCCCTTTTAAATACAAACTTTCTAAGACATTTTGGTGTACTCATAGGTCACATTTTTATGACGTCTAACACCAATGGGATTGTACACTTTTTAAAGGCTGTTGGTTCTGGTTTTGTCAACACCTTCTCCTCTATGTTTTGCATAATACCTTCAGCCAACCTTTGAGAGAGTGCCTGTTACTTTGGCTTTTTTTGGTGGCATTTTGCTGTTGCTACTTTCATTAGCAATGACTGCCCCATCTCAACCAGGAGGACTAATGGCGCTTCCACCAGCCCAACTGTGTCATGACTGTATGATGCAGTATTTTGGAGCACCGCACCTGGAAGATCTGGAGTACAACTGTTCTTTGTCATTCAGGCCAGTTCTGAATTGCGTGCAGCCCTTCTTTTGATGTTTGTGGTGCCCATTTGAACATGCACCAGAAATGTGTCTTACCATGCAACGCATACCTTCTTTGGACGCTGGTCTGTTGTTGTTCTCGATGAGGGTTCATTACTAGACATGCACATTGAGATTTCAGTTGCTACAGAAAGGTTCCTAAGAGCCTCCCTTTGTGGATCAAGTGGCTCTTGGTGCTACAACATTTGGCATTGCACAGGAAAATTGCCGCCTCTGCGGGTGCAATGGCGGAAGTAATGGAACATGAGTGCTCTCTTGCTTACATTGTCAAGGATTTGGTTACTTTACTATCTGCCGAAGAGGAGTCTTTCCTGGAGTCAATACAGTTGATAATATTGGCGATTTAAAAAAATATCAGGATTATTGTTGATTTCCTGAAACTTGGCCTTAACTGATGTTTGAGTTTTGGAAATTCTAAATAGACCATTTTTAATTTGGTTCAGATGCGTTCTGTGGGAAGGGTGTTGTGAGGTTATTTTAGCATTTACACTGGCATAATATTTAGTCCTGGGCCTGAGGCCTGTGCCCTCTCACCTAGTTACATTTCACGTTTACTCCTTTTATTATTTTAGCAAAGCTTCATTTTAGTGGAGATATTTTTCATTCTTTTATCAGTTGCCCTTCCACACAGAATTCGTTATTCATTTCTTTGCATGACATTCTCATCCTGTGCTCAACCCAAGGCTGTACACAATATTTACCGGGTGTTGCTGGTCCAAAGAGTACATTGTCTACCCTACACAGAAAAATACGTGTTGTCACATCAGGGGAGTTCATAGTAAAACAGATATGTTATTATAAAACATCACACTGCCCACACCAGGGTAGAGGGGACATTCCCGCCAGCTTGCCATCTCATGCTGCACGTCGTCGCAGTTTCTGTTGCAACCCTTTGGTTACTCTTCATCTACGTGGGAGGACTCCGAGCAGACTAACAGACCTCTTCTTCACCTTTGAATACAAATATAGGGGTTGGGCTTCCTTCCCTGGATCAGAAGGGAGGATTAGGGCTACCACTGCTACTTGCTCTTACGTAGAATCCTAGTAGTGTAGGTAGGGGTATTAGGGACACTATTGTGACAATATGGTGAGACTCTTATTGTGTTTCACCTTCCTGGTCACTGCTGTAATAACACTGTGTTTCATTATCCTCATAATCACAATTCATGCTTTTTTACATAGATCGCAGTTCCTTCAATAAAATACATATTCAACCAAGATACGGCAACTGTTTGTCTTTGTATGTAAGAGACTTGTATAACTGAGAGAAAGGTGTACAATCTGTTCCTCCCTGCCACAAATCACTCTTACCTTTGGTAGTGGTGAGGTGCTGCTAGCTAGCAAGAAGGGTTAGGCTGACAGCTGTCACACTGTGTGGGATCAGACTCAGTCCCTCATACTGAAGCAGGTGGTGTTGCTGTCCAAAATCCAGCAGTCGTGTTACTACAATGGGAGTCTACAAAAGTCTTGTCCTTGGAACACCCTTTATAACCTCTCATAGGGCACCTCTGATAGTCGTAGGGATACTAACTGTGCTCCACCTCTTTGTGATACACAGCCAGAGTGCCTCCTGATGGTCTCCTCAATTGTGCACCTGCATCTATAATATGGCTGGCACAGAGGCAAAGTAATTCCCTCATTAATGATTGAATGTCCCATTGGGATAACGCAAACAAGCATTGCTGGTCCTTCTGTAATACTCCAGGGCTCCTGGGGTTCGGCTCTGGCGGTCTTTCCAAAGGGCCCATTACAAATTTCCCACTGGACTGATGGGCGACAACCAAGGTTCCCGCCCGTCAGCCCAGTCGGAAAGGTGCAGCAGCAATGTTCCTGGCTCATAATTGATCTGTCAGCAATGCTGCCGCATGCAGGGTGCACCAGCAGCCTTGAAATGTGCACTGTCTGCACTGCCCATGCCCAGCACAGCAAGGGTGCTGGGCAGTGGCAGTTCAGGGCCCCCCCATGTAACCCCCTGTGCTTGGTCCCTGCCAGTCTTCCATGAAAAGGCTGGTGGAAAACAAGGTTGTAATCAGCATGGCAGAGCTCACTACAGCACTGCACTGGCTGATCCCAACCAAGACCGCCGACATCCCATTGGGATCAGAGATCCTGGCAGAGACGGCAGTCCCATGGTGGTCGGACTGCCAGGGTCATAGTGTGGTGGTCGGACAGCCAAAGCTGTGGCGGTCCAACCACCATTGTGAGTCTGGCGGTCTTGAGACCGTAATCAGGCCGTTTATGTAATAAGGCCCTTGCTTGTTGTTTCTCATTCCTCATTCTGGGAAGCAGGGAACAGCAAATGCCCTCCCCCCTCCTGGATAGGATGGAGGATGTACTGGGCCTAAATTATCTCCTTCCCTTGTGTAAGGCTGAGGATCAACAATACTATTACACCCTAATACCCCCCTCTGCTGTGGGTAAGGCTGGGGTGAGGTAGCTATGAAGTCCTCCTGCCATTGGTTCAGGCGTGGTGAGGCCAATATTTCATCTTCATCCTTGGACAAGGGAGTGGTTGGGTTGCATGAATTCCCAGGCTGCTCTTGGGCACGGTAGGAAAGCACAACAAACCTCCCTCATTCTTCGGCCAGGTTGTGCTTAGTGAGCAGTGAGGGTACAGACAATGTTCCAGGAAACCATTTAAATAATTACTACAAAAATAAAAATAAAAAAGTAATAAAAATATTTGTATTAAAGTATATTATGGTTAAGCCCCAGGAATGGCACAATAAATGCAGTTGTAGTGTTCTTATGCTTAAGATCTTAAATCTCAAAGTACTGAAATTCACTACTTATGGAGGATATCACAAGAGGTAACGCTGCTCATGACTTCACACATGGTGTCACATATGACATCATAAATGACAATCATATGGTACAGTAGTTTTCCAACCTCATTTAATATCTTTGACAACAGGTCTTACTAATGATTGCAGCAGACATTATTTAATATGCAGTGCTGACAGCAGATCTGGCATCATCACGTATCAGATTACAATTCACAACATATGTAACATCAGTGAAGCCATGAATTATTGCTATATTCCACTTCAGTTTGCTGCCCCAGAAAATAAAAACCTTTCTGTAGTTCAAAGATTCAAGAACCTCAGAACCAGGAGTCCTGCATCTCTGAAATCTGATTGCCCAAAAGGAGATGATTATTTTTGGTTCATGTCCCATACCAACCTAGCCACCCAAATACAATGGACACCTCCACCAGAGAACACCTCCTTTGTGCACCATAAGTACAAATACTAACTCGGCTGAGTATCTAAAAAATATGAGCTGTCCTCTTCCTGGTGTGCCTGAAACTAGGAAGAAAAGTTAGAAAAAGTCTCCCATGCCTGAGCCAGAAGTTTTGGACTCGAAACCCATTACCTGGAGCCCTCTCGTATCCCATTCTCCAACAGGAAAAGCTGTGAGGCTGTGCGGTGCTACAGGCATTGTTGTTATATGCAGATATGACAACTTACATTACAATATCAGTAGCATTGCCGGTGATATTACTAATCACTTGAACATTGAAATCACCAATAACATCACTGAAATATCATTGATTGCCTTTTTTCTCATTCATTTGAGGAAAATGTAAGTACATGTTTTTAATAAACCCTTTAAAGGAACGACAAGTTGCATAATGTGATAGTGCAGATTTTCAACAAAAGCTATTGTGTGAGAGAAATGCATTGCTAGAGATGGAAGCTGCAGCAGTCGACATTTCTAATTTCACTGATTACATCAGAAAGGAAGTTAGCCAAGACACAACTTCAGACGTTACATATAACTAGATGAATGTGTGCAAAGAATCGTGTATCATAAATGTGCAATTTTTAAGACGTTGTCCAGTTTCATGAAGTGTAAAGATGGTAAAGTTGTTTTAAAATAGCAGATTTCTGTTCCTATGCCATCTTAGTGCAGCAAATAAAGGGATGCCACAAGCAGCCATGCTCTGCAATTTCCAGTTCCGAAACCAGGGACAGGGGAGATGAGTGATAGCCTACTCCCACATTTCCCCAATCCCCCGAGCCCGTCCAACATGATTCCCCTTTGGCAAATCAGTTACCACCCAAACCACAAATCACTGATAGGTTTGTTTGAGGCTCACAATGAAGAGAGAAATGACTATTGCATGCACCCTATTATTTCAGCTCGGAAAGGTTTACAAACCCTTTTTAAAGAGTCGTTAAAACTTTTCTAACTTAAGCAAAATGATTTTATACTTCGTGGAAAGGTGTTTAGCAATTGCAAAGCCTGATTCCTTAGGTACATGAGGCATTGCACATTCTCAGCACCTTGTAATGCTAACATGCTCCACTTATTCAGATGTGGGTGGCATTTTGTGATGAAATGAAGCCAGTTTACTACTGACATCTAGACTGTGGTAAACCACGTAGGTTAAAGAAACGGAAAAGACCACTTGTAACCGTCATAACACTACTTCCCGAGCTCTCTAGTGGTTAATAGTGAATTTATTTGTGGGTCCACACTATTCATGCATTATCACAATCCCCATTCACAAGTGGACAAATCAAGTGACTTCAACTCCAACAAACTGCACAGTGAAGTGTGTGCCTGTTAATTGTAAATTAGCGCCGCTTAGTCCCCAAGACATTTCATCTTTGAGAGTAAGGGCCTGATTTGGACGATGGTGATGACACCTGTCAAAAATGTTAGATGACTATCTGCCTTCCTCTTTGATTCCCTGCCTCACCCAGAAGGCAGAGGAAGGCGTTGTTTCCGATGGTGGAACACTGTTGATGCTGCAGCCATTACACCATTGTCCTATCCAGGGGAGTTAGTATATGCTACATATCTTGAGGACCACACCGAAAGCAAGCACCGTGGAGACAAACGTAATCTGTTTGCAGTGCAAAACAGCTTCTGCTTGTCGGATATTTTTTCCCCCTGTTTGTCAAACCTTGGTTCATGGCTTACTCAGGGACAGAGTTATTAAGGACATAAAAAGCCATCTGGACGGTAATAATAATCATAAAATGTAACCTTCAGACACACTGCTGCAGTGACCAAACTCTGGCAACCGAATTGCCCTCCCTTTTCATTCTCTTCGAGTCGCTTATGGGATGCAGAGGCCACACACAATCTGTATGGAAACCATCGAAATTGTGGACATGTGATCATAACCTTCTGCAATGTCACCCTGATCCATTTTACAACACTCAAATTAGGCAACGTTTGGCCCTCACTTCTTTCTTTTTGAAGCCTTTGTAGACAGAGCACCAAGGGCAGATTTACAGTAGAGATTTGCCTGTGCAGATGAATGTTTCGAATCTACTTTTGTGATGCTGACACGCTTCCTGAAATCTAAACACGGGGAACGTTATAGTACAAATGTAATGCAAATGAAATACAAACCGCTCCAAAAATTGAGCCTTTTTAAGCCCTTACGGAAGTGAAGGTGTTGCTGCGACCTACTTGCTCTCAATGACACCTTCATGCCATTATGACGTCAAAATGTAAAAAATTTTGCAGTGACATAATATTGCCCCTTTACAATGCCCTGACATCACTTTGTCCCTTCTTACGGGCTTTTAGTTGCATCATAATTACCACCCTCATTCCAGTACTATTCCTCTCACCTAACAATGACATAGTAATGTTTCTCTTTTGTAGATGTAATCATAATTAAGGTCACTGGACTTTTGCAATTCAACAACTGTTCAATTTTCTGCATAGTTATGGGGTTACCACACTTGCTACATAATCCACCATCTGCTATGTTATGTATATTGGTATAGCGTGCTAATCACCCGTGAGGGGATCCAGGTGCTTTGAAGAAGGAGGGCAGCTGTCACCTGATGAGGTTAGTCAAAGAGCCAGGACATCAGCTTCCTGCAGAATTCGAGAAGCGATAAGGAGGCACTGATGTTGTGTGGGGATGTCCTATAAAGCTTTGTGGGAGAGGTATGAGGAAGCTCAGGTTGTGGTTTTGAGTTTGTGGGTTTGCATGCCAGTGAGATTCACAATAAGTGCTGCAGGCCCACTAGTAACATTTAATTTACAAGCCCTGGGTAAAGGTAGTACCACTTTAACAGGGACTTAAAGGTAAACTCAATATCATAATTGTGTACAAGCAAACGTTACCATGTTTAAAGGACAAAGCACAAGCACTTTAGCACTCATTAGCAGTGGTAAAGTGTGTAGAGTCCTAAAACCCAACAGAAATGTGTTCAGAAAACAGGAGGGTGAAGACAACAACATTTGGGGATGACCCTGCAGGAAGAGCCAAGTCTAGCACTTGTTTATGGCTTCTTCCCTCTCTGTGGTTGGGTAAAATAAAAGGGAGATTGGGCAGAAGTTTGTTAGGTGTGTGGCATGGGCTAAGGGTTTCTTTAGCAGAGCATTGACCATTGCTTGTTTCCAGGTCCCTGATAACATCTCTGATGTGTGGAAGTGTTCATGATGCTCAGGAGGACTATGCTGATAGGGGTGGTTCCCACGTTGTGGATGTGGTGGGGGTAGGGGTCTGTATGTACCAGAGTGTAGATGGTTCTCATGATACTGGTGTTTCAACTGTGGCGAGAGTTTCCTAGGCCATGAGGGTAGTTCCTTAGATGTTTGTGAGTAGGATGAAGGTGAAGATTTTGGCGTTCAGTTGGGGGTAAGAAATTGCTGAGAGGCTGTCACATAGTTCCTGCAATGGGGTGATGCAGGTGGTGGTGGCCGTTGGTGAAGTCCTTGACGATTTCAAAGATTTATTTTCCACTGTCGGAGCAATTACCTATGGGATCGGTTGGGGCATTCTTTTTTTGTTTCTTTGAGTTGTTGGTGATAGTCTTTCAGGGCTGTTCTATATGTTATTTTGTTGTTTTCTAGGTGGTTTCTCAACCACATTCTTTCATGTTATATACAGTGTTGTTTTAATGAGCAAAGTTCCTTAGTCTACCAGCTGGCCTACTTCCATATTTTACTGTGTGTGTTAAGTATCTGCGGTGCTAGGGGGTTGGTGCACTTTATGTTCCAGTCAGCTAGGAGTTTGATGTCCCTGTTGAGGTCATTGGTGGAGGTTGGCTAATTGAGGCACAGGTTGCCTGCCCAGGTAAAGTCCTGAATGCTGCTCCAGCTTTGTTTGTCCATGTTTGCGGGACTGGATTCGTTGAGTGGAGTATGCTAATGAGGAACTGGAAGATAATGTGGTCAGTCCAAGAGAGCGGCTTGGTTGTTGTGATTTCAATGTTATTGAAGATTGTAAAAGTTGGGTTGAGGGTTTGCCCAGCAAAGTGTGTAAGTTTGAATACGTAGTGTGTCAATCCCAGGTTGTCATCCTGGAACTCGCACAACCTACTCAGTGTGTAGATTGCCACAAAGAATATTTCAACCTTAAATTAATGGTTCACAGTGGCAGACACTTTGTAAAGGCTGGCCAGTCACCTTTTATTTGCTGATGGTTATATTCAGATATGAAACTGGAAATAATAAGGCATAATGTTTGCCAAGACAGTATTAACCTGTGTTTAGATGGCAAAAAATCAGCATAATGCTGCCACAGAAAGTGCTTTTTCTTGCCACACAATTTAGTTACCTCCAGCTGCATAATTTAGTCTTCCCGCGCTGCATAATTCCAGTGGAACTGATCGTACTGTAACCTTCTCGTTGTCACATCAAATTTTACATATTTGCTCACTGTGACACCACAATCACACTTCCTGACACTATGGCCCTCATTACGATCATGGTGGTTCGGCCCGCCATGCCGGCAGTGGCGGCTGAAGCCGTGAGCTGGCATGGCGGGCCGAACCACCATAAAAAAAACAGAGTGACGCCCGCCAGCGGCAGCCGTCACCCACCGCCATGCTCCTGCCACCAGGCTGCCTGGCGGCGGGATGAAACACCATCTGCCAAGGTAGCTGCCCTACCCTGCAGATAATGTTTCAAATGCCGCCAGCCTTTTCCTGGCGGGATATTCCTCCAGCAAAAGGCTGGCAGAGGGGGTGCAGGGGCCCCCGTGCAGGCACCCGTCACGCACGTCACTACCCGATTTACAGGCAGTGACATGCGCGATGGGTGCTGCTGCATCTGCCGCACACCAACATTGGCGGCGGCTCCTCATGGAGCCGCACTCAATGTTGCGGCCGTGTTCCCCGCCAGGCCGGCGGGCAGAGACACTTTCTCCGCCCGCCGGCCTGGCGGGGAAACCATTATACGGCTGGCAGGTTTTCCAGGAGGCTGGCGGTCGATGGAAAGACCGCCAGCCCGAACACGGTGGGAAAACCCGCCATGTTCGAAATTACCACCTATGTCTAAATGCACTGCAGAGGAATTTTGACTCATAATGTAGAATTTCCAAATAAGTTATGATGGAAAGTCTTAATGTTATTAAAGACACAGAGGCGAGTATTATTCTTACTTTTCCTGCTTTAATATCAATAGCAGCAGCAGTCAAGAATATTAACCAATCCCAGATGGTTAGCAGAACAAGCTACTAATGGGAGATAAAGAGTTATAACAAAGCAATCAGAATGCGATGCACATCAAGAAATACCCAACTTGACTGCAAGCAGCCCTCTTTTCTTCTGTGAGAAAGTCATTAGTATGATTGAAATAATGGAAATATACCAGCAATTATACAAACAGCTAAAATTAGAGAGAACACTTCCTGGAACCAGTCCAAAACAAAAGTAGAGTCCGGTTTGAGGAGAGAAAGATGGTAGTGGTCCATAGTTATCGTAGGAGGATTAGACCTCTGACCCATGGTGGAAGATGAGCATGGGATTCTATTCTGATGTAGTCGCTGAAGCGTTTGTAGAGACTAGAGGGAGGGAAAGAAGAAACAAATTATAGTGGATGACTGGTGGGATAATACCCGCCTCCGTGCCTTTAATAAAATTAAGACTTTCCATCATAATTTATTTGGAAAATCTACATTTTATGTCAAGACCGGAGGCTCCTATTATGCTTGTTAAAACATATCAATCACCAGTGAAGAAGCATCATTAACAGGTTTGCAATAGAAAGTATGAAAGGTAGAATCATTTGACCAATCTGCCGATCTCAGAATGTCTTCCAAACGGGAACCAGTCCAAAAGGCTTTAGACGCCATAGCACCTCGGGAAGAATGGGCTCCAAATTTAGAGATACCAATTCCTGCAAGGGTCCTAATCCATTTGACCCAACAAGCTAAGGTAGGTGAGGAAACTGGTTTAAAGGGTTTTCTAAAGGAAATTAAGATTTGGGTGGTGGAAGACGTTCTGAGATCCATAGTCTTTTGCTCATGAACTTTTAGACAGTTACCTACACATAACTTAGGTTGGTTGGGAAAGAAAGGTTAGAACACGGAGGAGATGTTGGTTTTTGTACGTCTGGAAACATTAAATAGTACACCAGTAGGGGTGAAATGTCGAGCAGAAACATCTAGAGCTCTAAGATCAGAAAGTTTAATAGAGACTAAACACAATAACATTGTTAATTTAGCAGAGAGCATTTTGAGAGACAACAGTTCATTATCTTACCAGGATAAAAACATTTGTAAAACAAGATTAACATCCCATAAAACAGTATATTTGGGTAGAGGCGGATTAGAAAATTTTACTCCCTTTAATAACCGGCAAATGAGAGGATGTTCTCCAACTGGTTCACCGTTAATGCAAGGATGATGAAGAGAGATAGCTGAACGATACAAATTGATGGTCCTGTAAGATTTACCAGAACTGGCCTGAGAAGCGAGAAAATTGGCTATTAAGATTAAATCTGCTGAAAAGGGATTACAAGATTTTCCCATACACCAGCTAGACCAGATTGACCAAGCGGACTTGTAAGCTTTAGATGTACTGGGGGCCCAGGAATTGTTGATATAGGCTGAAGCTTCGAGCAAAATTCCTGGATAAGAGGAAGAAGCCATGACACCTTCCAGGCTGATAGAAAGAGGGATTGGTTGAGGATCAGGTCATGGGGAAGACCCTGGGGATTGAGAAGTATTGATGGGAAGGAGCGAAGAAGGACCGGAAAGTCTATAGATAGTTTGAGGAGGGGAAGAAACCAGACTTGAGACTGCCAAAATGGGACTATTAAAATGATTGTGGCTTTTTGTCGACTTACTTGTGCAAGCACTCTGTTGATCATGATGAAAGGAGGGAAGGCATAAATTATTGCATTTGACCAGTTTTGAAGAAAGGCATTGGTTGCAAGAGCTTGGGGATCTGGTGTCCAACTGAAGAATTGGGGAAGTTGAGTATTTAGACGCGACGCAAAGAGATCTATCTGGAAGGGACCCCATTTGCGGTAGATGAGATTGAAGATGGAAGAATGAAGTTTCCAATTGCTGCAATCTAAGAGATGACGAGAGTACCAGTCTGCAACTGAATTGAGAGAACTTGGCAAGTATTCTGCTTGAACTGAGATTTTGCGATGGAGGCAGAATTCCCAGAAGCTTTTGGCCAATTCGGCTAAAGGTTTGGATCTGGTACCCCCGAGATGATTTATGTTTCTGACGGCTGAAAGGTTGTCCATACGGAGAAGGAGCGAACATTGAACTTTGTTTCTGGTAAAACTTCTGATCGCAAAGGAGCCTGCAAGCATCTCTAAACAACTGATGTGCAATGAATACTCCTGAGGAGACCATGTGCCTCCAGTCGATATTTGACCACATCTTGCACCCCAACCTGTTAGCCTTGCATCTGATTCTAAGACAAGAACTGGTGCTGACGCAAAGATAGTCCTTCTGTTCCAGGCTTCCAGGTGGTCTAACCACCACTGAAGTTCTGTACTGGATTCTGGATAGAGGAGGATGGAATATGAATAAGCAAGACTCTTGCATAGGTGTTGAATTTTTAACCTTTGGAGAGCTCGATAATGGCGGGGACCCGGGAAGATCGCTCGAATCGAGGCAGAAAGAAGACCTACAATACTTGCAAGAGACCGAAGGGAGGGAGAAGTCTGCCGTAAAGATTGGGTTATTTTCAATTTGATCGATTTTATTTTTGAATCTGGGAGCTGAAGAGTACCTTGAGGGGAATTCATACGAAATCCTAGAAATTCTATGGTTTTGGACGTTGTTAGGACAGATTTATCTGTGTTGATGATGAAACCTAGTTCAGATAGAAGAGAAGCAGTCTAAGAAAGTTGAGAGCAGAGAGTGATGGAATTTTGATGCATGAGAAGTATATCGTCTAGATAAATAATAAGCCGGAAACCCTCTGCTCTGAGATGGGCTACTACTGGTTTCATTAACTTGGTGAAACACCAAAGAGCTGAGGAAAGACCGGAAGGAAGTCAGAAAATTGATAGGTCTGGTGTTGCCATTGAAATTGGAGAAACTTTCTGTGAGAGTGATGAATGGGTATCGTTAGATAGGCGTCTTGAAGATCTAGCAAACTAAACAAACATTCAAAAGGAGAGAGTCTCTGAGGTGCAGAATCGTCTCCATTTTGAAATGACGATAAACGACGAACTGGTTGAATTGCTTGAGATTTATAACTGGTCTGATCTTTTAGTTTTTCCTGATTACCAGAAAGATGGTACTTAGGAAACCCGCCTGATGAGGCGGAACCGGTTGAATAGCCTGTTTGAGGAGAAGGGGTTGGATTACTGAAGAAATGAGATCTGCCATATCTGTGGAGAATTTTAGAGGAGGAGGGAAAAAAGGTTTATAAGGGGTTTCGTAAAACTCTATTGAATAACCTCTGACTGTGTCGAGTACCCAAGGGTCTGACGTGAGCTCCTTTCACCAGTGGAGAAAGAATTTTAGACGACCCCCTATGGAAAGATGGCCAGAAAAAGGGCTTACCTGCGGGAGAATAGTTCTTGGAATTACGTTGGTTCCTGCCCCAAAAGCCTCTGGCTCACTGACGATAAAATTGTGATCTGAACTCTTGTGGTTGGGAATTGATGGAGCCTCTGTAGCCTTGAAATCTGGCGTAATGGCCGGTAAAGCGATCCCTTCCTCTACTGGCCCTGGCAAAAACACGAGCATTGAAGACTTTTTTGAGCGATTGTTGTGCTTTATCAAGGGACGCAAAGGTAGTAAAGTATTTGCCTAACTCCTTAATGAAGGAATCACCAAACAACAGACTGTCAGCTTTGGGACCTGGGTCCATAACAGCAAGATTAGCTAACTTAGGGTCCAGTTTGAGTAAAAGTCCCTTTGGCTGTTCGTGAGTCATCGCGGAGTTTGCGTTACCCAGTAGACAGAACACTCGTTGAATCCAAAGGGAAAGCTCTTTTGGATCAATTGAATCTTTGTTTATTCGTGCGGATTCTGCCAAGTCAAAGATGCGGGCAAGAGGACCCACGATGTCTAAAACTTTGTCTTGACAGACTGACCAGGCAATATCAACCCCTTTAGTGGGGTCATTTCCAAATTTGGAGAAAAATGTTATCATGGAGGTATCTATGGAAGGGGTAGAAGTAATGTATAAAGGTAGAGAAGGTCTAGAGCATTCAGATTTAAGCTTAGGGCGCACTTGTTTATCAAGAGGTAGGCGTAGTTTTGCAGAGATGTAATTATCAACATGTTCCGATGGAAGCCACTCAGTGGAATTGGGATGATGAATTAAGAGGGGATCGAACATAGGCATCGCATCAGCATCAAGAAGAGCAGAGGAGTCAAGATCTCCTGACGCTGATTTAACCTTTTTGGCAGGATTACCAATACAAAAAACAGAATTACTGATATCATCCATGTCTTTATCTGAGTCTAAATCATCCATGTCGTCATCCGTGTCTTTTATTTTATTAATCACAATTTTATGGGTTGAGAGTATATGTTTTGATTTTGCTTTACTCTTAGTACCCATAGAACCTTTCCCCTCCTTATTAGGAGGCCTGTGAGGAACGTCGTCCTCCAACTTGTGTGAGGTAGACTCACTGTCCAATAGCGCAGAAACGTTATTGTGGTTATCATTAGAAGCCTCCGTGGCTTTGCACTTTCTGCTTTCCCCCACAGATAGGGCCAATTATGATTGAGTTAGACAGGATGAAACAGTATTTTCTAACTGTTTAGAAATTTGGGACATGGAGGCAGAAACAGCCTTTGCTACAGAAGATTGCATAAATGTATTCAAATTTTCAGAGAATATATCATTTTCATCATTATTTTCATCCTTATTTCTCTCAAAAAATGGGGAAAATCCATTTTAAACTAAGCAAATATTTGCCCTGGTGAAAACAGGGTTAATTCTATAGGAGGGAGTAAAGGGTATGCAAAGAAAAACTTCCCTGCCAACCGGCACGAGAGGCAGAAGAAAGCCGCGCCCCCAGGGAGCAGCCAAAGACGAAGAACATCGGGTGCGAAAGGAGAGGCTAAAAATAGCTTCGCACCAGATTAAAATGAAGTATTTGGGAAGCCATGAAGCGTGACAGAAACAATGCGGCCGTTGAGGTGAGGCTCGCCGGAGTGTTCTGAAAAGACTATCAGAATACTCGGAACTGCGCTGTAAACTTGAGGATAACGGTCGCGATGACCGTACAAGAGAAAAGGGGGGTTTTGAGGGAAAAAGGAACAGTCAAAGCAGTATAGAACTTAAAAGTGCCAAGTAACGATGAAACACATTTTAAAAATAGACAATTAAACCATAGAAATTAGATATGTGAAGAAAGCCATAAAGATACACTTATCTTGACTGCGAGCAGCAAGAAAAGAGGGCTGCTTGCAGTCAAGTTGGGTATTTCTTTATGTGCATAGCATTCTGATTGGTTTGTTATAACTCTTTATCTCCCATTGGTAGCTTGTTCTGCTAACCATCTGGGATTGGTTAATATTCTTGACTGCTGCTGCTATTGATATTAAAGCAGGAAAAGTAAGCATAATAGGAGCCTCCGGTCTTGACATAAAATTTCCTTCTGTGTTCTCTGTGATTCTATGATCCTACTACTCTTACAGTTGCATCTCAACCATGCCCTGCTTGCAGGGCCCGCCACACAGCAGCACCCAATCTTCATTTTGACATCAGTGTTTGTGATTAAGCTGGATCAGGGCAATCCTCTTCTCCATCAAGCCCGAGAGCTGGTTTGCCATACTGTGACATGTATCCTGCTATAAAATTTGCAGTAGACACTCTACCTTTTAGGGATTAATTCCTAGATCACAAAGATTCTAGTAAACATCACCCGATATCTAATTATATCTAATCCTCCAGACCCAGGCACGGTTCTGTAGAATTTGCTTACAGAACCAATTCAGGCATATGGCTAGAATATCAGCTTCTACTCTCATTTTAGGTTATCTTCAATCTAGTGAGAAGCTCTGAATCCATTTTGTTCTCCATGAATGCTGACATGTGGCAGTCAGAAAAGGGTGGTGCCCCATTGCACAGACCCTTATAGGCTTATGAATCTATGCATCAACGAATTTCTGGCACCCATCTCTGTGAGTTTGGGATGCATCTCTCTTGTGCATTTGTTTCCTTCAATCAAATCAATTTCAGCAGTTCACCACATTTCTTTTCAAGTGGTGTCTGCCATGTGACCTCCATGTTGCCAGTTGAGTTAAGCCTAAACATCAATAGACTATCATTTAAAAAGAACTTGACCATGCCCCATGCTCAGTCCCCTGACACCTGTCGTAAGCAGGACAGGCCTTCATCTGTGCCCAGTAGCCTATTAATGGAGTGTGTAACCTTCAGTTATGTCCTGTGCTCAGACTCTTACCCCACTAAGGCCACAGTGGATGGCTTTCTGGCTATTTCCACCAAATGATTAGTGTCATTTTGGATAATTAAGATAACTGTCTTTCTTAAAGTGAAAAATCAAAAGCAATTTTGAAGTAAATCATTTTGATGTGCACAGTGGGAGTACCAACCCGTTTAAATGCCAGATTTTTTTTTAGTAATAGTGGTAATTGTATTTGCAAAATTAATAAAAGCCATTGCAAAATAAATAAAATAACAAGACATTTGCAAAGGTGTTAAGCAACACATTGGGTATAGCATTAGTCAATGAAGTTCAGGGAGAAAATGCGAGACCTGGCAAAGCCACGAAAATGTAAAATGTTACAGTGCTAACTGCCCAACTGGGGGGCGAGAGGACATCAACTGCTAGAGCCCAACAAGGTGTGAGATGTACAGTTCCCAAAATCAGACCTTTGAGTTGGCCAATGTATAATTACTTTTGGAAGCCTTGTTGTCCATGGGCAGATGCTAAATGCAGTGCTTTTTAAAATAAACAAGTTCTGAGACCCATAAAAGAGAACAGACGGAAATCAGTGCTAAGCGAGGGGTTGTAATCTTGCGTAATTCTGAATTGGTACATGTTTGATGATTGAGGACTGTTTAAACAAGGAATCTGCTTTTAAGAGGAATTTTGCAAAGCAAGACTTAATTTGGGGTGTCGACCCCTTCGGGCAGAACAAAATTGCTTGGTGACAGGACCTGACATGATGGGCATCAAAGAGGTTTCAGAGGTAAAATGTACACCAATGTAGTAGAGCTGGGAATATACATAATAGGTTTTGGCGCAGCCTGCACCCCTTATACTCTTAAGATTCGTGGCATTTGGCGTAGCATCATATGAAGGGAGAAACCCAAACCCTGCATGGAGCACTTTTATTTTAGGTGGTTTCCTAGAAAGGCACCCATGTATGACTGAGCAGTTGGGCCCATGTACGTATTAATGATCATCAATGCATGGTTGCACCATCTTAACTTGGTTTTGGCTTTGTGCATGAGAGATGTCTCGCTTGATTATTCAGACAATTTCGTGCCATAGTAAGACTCTTAGAGCGTTCAGATGAGCCTGCCTCTGCAACAAGACACATTTGAGGAACAACCCCTCTTGCACCAATTCTTGGTCCTGCAGGCCAAGTCTAATTTGTACTGGAGAAATACTTTGCAGGAGAGAAAAAAAAATATAGCAGAAGATTTTGTCCCGAGCAATATTTAGGAAACTTTCCGGTGAAAGCCAAAGTTGATCACAGAAAAATTGGATTTCAAAATGATTTTTAAAGCATATTACAGTTTGCTGAGCACTATCACTTTGGGGTCTGCAAACCCATTTAGCTGTCCCTGCCTTACAATGAGTTTATGCTTCACTATGCCCTAATAATATCTGATATTGAGATGTATTACCTTTTGCTCCACATTTCTGTACTGTTTGCTTTCTGTGACAATTGGGCCACAAGTAGTTTTCAAACCACCTCTTGCCACATAACGGTTGCAGAGATTATGTTTTCAATTAGCTTCACAGTCAGATTCTTTTGTATTAGCAAACAAACCCATTTGAAACTTTTGAACCTTATCATTGCTGTTCTGCAAAAATTGCTGTCTCGTCTTCACTTTACTTACATTTGCAGCTCGTGAAGATAGAAGACCTATTGGTAAGCTGTACATATGATATTAACTACTACATCAGGTAAACTATCTAAATTCTCACAGAACACGTTTCCATCAAATTTGTAAAAGCGTTCTGAGTAAATTGCTCCCTGTGTGTATTCTAAAATTGATACCATTGCATTCTACAGCTCATCCCAACTCTCCCTATGGAACTTGACATATCACAATCTCATCCGAACCTTCCCTATGGAAATTAAAATTTAGTTATTACGTGTGGCTCTCCTCCCAAAAATATAGACTATTTCACTTCACTCTCTTCCCACTGTGTGTGGAGTGTGCAAGCAGGCCACCCCTTGCCTTCTCTCCAGACTGGTCGATGGACCAGCAAAAATGTGCCTTTGAACCTACTTCCCCACGTTTTCTTCACAACTACGGGACCCCATTTGTTTTAAGTTGCTCTAATTCTCCTACATCTAGTAGTTTATTTACACTTTTTCCAGTGTTTGTGAGGATGGTGGAAAACCAAGGAAGATACAGCTGTATTAACCTTCAGGTGCCACTGGGATGCTCCTGTTCTTCTGACGTGAATTTGAGGTTGTAATTACCCCAATGACATTTGGATGGCACCATCCCACCCTCCTAGATAACAAGTTTCTCATTCTCTCTCCAAGCAGGAGGCCAGTATATCTTGTACAAGAGCCTACAGTAAGTGCGAATAACAAAACATTGCCTCAGATGGGACTTGGAGAAAGATAAATGCCATGCACAGTGTAAAATGAAAAAAAATGCATTCACCAATAGGAGAATTTTCTTCTCCTGAGCAGGTGCAAAGAAAATCTCTAGGACCACACTCTATTGCTAAGACAAAAGTGTGAAAAGCCCCAAATATTTTGCTTTTTACACATCTGCTGAAAGTGGGAGTACATCCCTGTTTCTCAATGTAGCTACCCTTTTAGGGTTATACAGAAGTGAGATATTGAAAATGGTACTATAGCCTTTCAGCAATATTTAATGGCTATAAGAATATTGTTAATGTGTGTCACTACACAAGCTTTTTCTCTA
Organism: Pleurodeles waltl; assembly: GCF_031143425.1. Taxonomy (NCBI): domain Eukaryota; kingdom Metazoa; phylum Chordata; class Amphibia; order Caudata; family Salamandridae; genus Pleurodeles; species Pleurodeles waltl. The sequence goes on from NC_090440.1 coordinate 1,768,602,131, forward strand.
CATGTATCTATCTACCCTTTTAGGGTTATACAAAAGTGAGATATTGAAAATGGTACTAAAGCCTTTCAGCAATATTTAATGGCTATAATGATATTGTTAATGTGTGTCACTACACAAGCTTTTTATCTACATGCATCTACGTACACAGATAACATCAACTTGGACAACATCTGTGCTATCACTGGTAACATTATATATCATATGTGTCCATTTTACGGACATGTTAGATTTAAAGTGGAACTGCAATTAAGGCTATGTCTATGTTGCTGCAAAGTGCAAATGCCTAATCCTCCAATATACACATATCCAATACATAGGGCCTGATTACGAGTTTTAAGGTTGCACCGCCACACCGCCAAACCGCCACAGCTGCAGTTCCAAGAAGATCGCTGAGCCGGCAGTCTTCTGCCTGCCGTATTAGGATATTTCTGTTGTGCTGGCGGTCTCGTGGCAGCGGTCTTCCAGCGCGGGTGGACCGTTGTGTTAGGAACCTACTTTTGGTAGGTATTGTTCCACAGTGCAAGTACATATGTATGTACACGAAGCAAGTCTGAAAATACACACATCTTTATTTCCCCTATGGAAAATATACATTGTCCAACATCACAGGATCACAACCATTATAGCAAAGAAGAAATATAGGAGTGGCTTACCTCAGGAGTTGACTCCAATGGTGTGGATATTCTTTGTGGCAAGTGTCTGCAGCAAAGGGAGGACCTTGATGAGGAGCTCCGTGATGGTAAGAGGAGTGGAAACTGGACATGAGGTGAGCACTTACTTCATGTCTCTTATTTCCACCTGGTCGAGTATGGAGGTCTTACTGCCAGAGTCGGTTTGGCGGTAAGCCACATCATAATGTGAACAGGGGTTGAACTCCAGCCATCCTCCGCTGTAGCCTTTGATCGCCATTGATGCAGGAGGGACAGACTGGTGGTGTTAGCAGGACACTGGCGGGCTTTCATCAATGGGGCCACCAACGTCTTAATTCAGCTGGCAGACCACCTATTTGGTGGTGGGGGATTCGTAAGTCGCAGTAACATCGGTACCAAGACCGTCAAACTCATAATCAGGTCCTTAGTCTAAGTCTGATTTTATATCCTGTGGCTAATTGGTCTCTAAGCATGACAATGCGTTTAGATAATGGGAGCGTCAAACCACTGAGAGTTATTCTTGTCGAATATCCTAAAAAGGAAATGAAAATCAGAATATTAAATTTCCAGTTACTGCCCGTTATTAACTGCACCTTGCGGAGTACAGCTTCAAAAGGCTCTCCTGCTTACTAAACCCCTGCAAGAAGTAATACAAAGTGGCACACGGAGTTACTTTGCTGTGCAAAATGCATTTGTTTGGAAAAGTGCCCTTTTCTCAGAGCAAAAACCACTTTGCGCAGTTTTGTGTCAATTTGCATCAAGAGTGTTACTGAAGTGTTATTTAGGTAGCTCGCTAGACATGCTTTACTTTACAAAAATGATGCCACTGTGAAGAAGACGCTAACATGGAGAAATGTTTTAATTCCTGAAAACAACTCACATTGCACATGTACTGAGTGCACAGCACTCATCCAGTGTGTGGGAATCTTATATATTTGTTTAGACAAAGGAATTTGTATTGGAGGGTTATCAGGGGTGTGTGAAATTTGCTTAATTTGCTTTGACATATTTGCATGAAATTTCTGCAAAATTTAACAAATATATGCATAATTACACAAAATGGAAATCTGTCAGTATTGCATTATGTTTTGGTGCAAAATGCATCCCAGTGTAAATTTTTGGCAAGTGGATGCATTTAAATTAAATAACAGCAAGCATAGCCAATTGTGTTCTGGTGTTCTTGTGCATTCACCTAAATATTTAAAGCAAATTGCACATTTCAGAATAAATCCTTATCCCAAATGGCACATAATTATGCAAAGTGATGGGCCAGTGTAATTTTGGTATTTTACATAGCAAGCATAAGGCAAAACGTCCAAAAATACATGATTTGCACCATTATTATTTACATTTCATCCAGGCCTAACGGGTATGCTTTCAATACAAAACCTATGCTAGACTGCGCACACTCATACCTGTGAGGCTGTGTCATGCAAGGCCTCTTTTTGGTTTGCCAGTGCAGAGGATGATAGCAGTAGCTGGCCACGTTTAGTAGCTATGTCTCTAGGCAACACAACTCAGCAGACCTGGCAACTGTATTGTATGAAAAATTAGTAAATCTGTCCCAAATGTGTTTTTTCACAAAACACACTTTTTTCCTAAAATTCCACATTCGTAAATGTATAATTATTTTTCGTGTTTTTACTTCTGACAGGCACGCACACTTGTCGAGTCTTTCAATTATATTTTTCAGTAAACGCTTGCATACTTGAAAAGAACTGATTAAGATCATGTTAGCTTCCCTAAAATAAAAAATATGCTTAACATGTAATATGTGTGGTATAGTCCTATATTACGACGTATGGTTTGCATATCTCCACCCCCTGAAAATTCAGAAACAGAATTTATGAAACGCCTAGGACAAATAAAATACAATTTTACAGCACATGTACTTAAATATATATTAAAGAATTAATTTATTAACATATATTTCATTACTTTTTTAAACAATAAAAAATTAATTTAAAAAATCATACCTAGAGTAAATAGACTATTTTTATGTAACATGTATTGATATTTAATTATAAAACAGTTTCATTTTATTTAATCAACATCATTTCCTCTATTATTTTATGTAAGATTCTGTTGCAGTACCTGTAAGAGGCTATATGTGGTGCTAGACTTATGCCAAGGCTCAGCTGAAACACATTTACTACTATTTTGGGACTTTTTTGTTGAAGTCATGTTAGAAGTGTAGGTTCTAAACAGCAATGGGCTTCCTGTGTTTTTTGGGTGGGCTCTTGTATCGACATTTTCCTTGCTCAATCCCTTGCTAATGTAAATCAATCTATCTATCTATCTATCTATCTTTTTATCTATCTATCTATCTATCTATCTATCTATCTATCTATCTATCTATCTATCTATCTATCTATCTATCTATCTATCTATCTATCTATCTATCTATCTACCTACCTATCAATCTATCTATCTATCTATCTATCTATCTATCTATCTATCTATCTATCTATCTATCTATCTATCTATTATTTCTATAGCGCAGACCTAGCCTAGAAGCAGCAGACCACTGTCCATGGACATCCATTTAGAAGTAAGTATTCCTCTTTTACCAGCTACTCCTCAAGGCTCTCCCATATTTACTACACAAATGTATCTCTGTATGTTCAAATATCTTCACACACATGGTTTAGATCCCTGCACAAAAAGATAGGAGTTACAAAGCATGTAGGTTAGAGAACAGCATTTTGTAGTATGTAAAGCATCACTATTGTAGTACTTGTTCACAGGCTGAGCTGGGGTACATTTACTACAGTTTTACAACCTTTTTGGCTGTAATAACTTTAGAAGGGTAGTTGTGAACACAGTGGACATACTTTTTGTGTGTTTTTGTTGTCCATCCATAATCTCCTACCTAGCTCTCTCAAAACCCCTTACTTCTGCCTAAACGCATACATTTAAGTCTAAGTATTCCCAATTTTCCAGCCTTTCCAACCTGTCCATCCCACATTTATTACTATAATGTATACTTACATGTGCGAATATCTCTGCCAAATAGAAAAGATAGGAGAGGCCCTCACCATGCACAGTTTTCTTATCAATAATTTTTTTGCAAATGTTGCAGTGATAATATCAAAGGTGCCATAGAAGATGTCATCAATGATATAATATGTGGAGTAATTAGCTGTGCCTGGTGAAGGTGCAAGTTAAAGTTACCTTAGTGTGCAAGTTACAGTTACTTGAAATAACTCTAACTATAACTGCTGAATTTCTGTGGTTTTGTACGAGTAAATTCAGAACCTAACTATAATGACCCTCTAACCTTTGATTTTTGCAGTGAATTTCTATGGGTTGTTCATGTAAAGTAATTGTATTTACTATACGTTATTCCAATCCCCGCTGTGGGTGTTGGCTGCAGGGCCTTGCCTGTGGCCAGGCCTTGCAGTCAAGTACTTATAACCACCCAACCCTGTGCCATGCACGGCCTTTGTCCATGCTCACCAAAGTGGGTGTGTGAGTGTCTGAGTGGGTGTGTGAGTGGGCGCTTGAGTCTCTGAGTCCCTGTACAAGGGAATGAATTAATTTATAAATGAGTCAGTGAATGTTTTTTTTAAATCCTTGAATATCCCTGAACATCCTCGAATATACAAGGAAAGTTCAGTATATTTTCTAATATCACGTATGGTGAAGAAAAAACATTTTAAACCCATAATTTGACCCTAAAACACCCCTATATCACACCCCTGGGATCAGGGTACCTCAACCCTGACTCCTACTATCACTTATCATTTCTATTTTCAGCCCCAGGGACCCACTCCTATAACATAAAATGGCATCCACAACTTTCTAGTCAGGTTGTGGCCAGCCATTTACAATCCTTCTATTTGGGCATGAGTTTGTGAAAATTCACACATTTTCGCGATATGTTCACAAAGGATCCAGAGCCCTAGATTCACAAATTTATTTTCCCTTTAATATCTCCAAAACTAGCTACCGGATTTCCACCAAATAGGCTAAAGTGTGATCTGCGTACCAAAAGCTAGCTTTCTGACAAATTTGATGTAATTCTGTCCAGCTGTTCGGGTTGCAGTCGTATCTGAAAATCTGGAAATTAACATGGGAAACACAATGTTTTTTTACCCCCCTCCCTTTTTCTTGGATCCTGCTTGATGGATCACCCCGAAACTTTACATGCAACAAGAATCACTGGGCCACTTTTTCTGGAAAACGTTGCGAAGATTCGTCAAACGGTACCAAAGATTTATGCAAGTCAAAAAACGCTTTTGTTGTAAACATGGTCCTACATTTAACTACCTAGTAGCAACAGTCACCTATATGTATATATACATATATATTCAATGAAAAAAACAAAAGTTATAGGGATGTTGTAGTTAGGAAATAGAATAAAAAAAACATAGAAATTCACCTAAAAAAACAGAGATTACAGGTATGTTATAGTTAGTCTCACATTTCCAATGTACAAAACCATGGAAATTCAGCTATTTTAGTTAGAGTTACTTCAAGTAACTATAACTCATGCCTAAAGCTAAATATAACTTGCGCCTCCACCATGCACAGTTATCTCATCAATAATTTTACTGCAAATGTTACAGTAATATTATCAATGGTTTTCTTAAAGATGCCATGTGTCCTGTGATATCTGGGATATTAGCAGTGCATGGTCACTGAAAACCCACACCCACCCTAATCTATAAAATTATCCTTGCTACCTTAAAACCCATACCCACACTAAACCATAAAATTACCCTTGCCATACAAAAACCCATACCCACCCTAAAGTGTAAATTTGGCCTTACCCACCAAAACCCATACCAACCCTTCACCCTAAAATATCCCTTGCCTCTCAAAAACCCATACCTACCCTAAACCCCTAAGTTACACTTGCCCCCCAAAAACCCATACCCACTCTAAACCTTACAAAATACTCTTGCCACCCAAAAACCCATACCTACCCTGAACCCCCACGTGACACTTGCCACTCAAAAACCCACACCAAACCCTAAACCCTAAAATTACCCTTGCCACCAATAAACCCATACCCACCCGGAACCGTAAAGTTATCCTTGCTACCCGAAAACGCATACCCACCCTAAACTTACTGATGTCACCTAAAAACCTATTTCTACCCTAAACCATAAATTACTCTTGCCACCCGAAAACCCATACCCACCCAAAACCATAAAATTGCCCTTGCCACCCAAAACCCCCTACCCAAAGCCCCAAAATTACCCTTGCCACCCAAAAACCCATATTCACCCTATCCCCTAAAATTACCCTTGCCACCTAAAAACCCATACCCACCCTAAACTCTAAAGATGACTATATATATATATGTATTTTTTCTTCACCCACTAGGACAAGAAGTCAAGATACAATTCTTTGATATTCTTGCAAACATTTTGTAAAAATATTTGGTTTTAATATTAATTTTTGACACTAAGTTTTTCTTTTCTTGGGGGAGTTCATTGGTTTTATTGCATTCAATTTTGATAGAAGTATTAAATCCAATAGGATTATTAAGTACAGTGCATATGGTTACGTAGTTGACAATTGAGTAATGGAATATATAACTTCAGGCATCTATATATATTGAAAGTTAGCTAAATTGCAATATATACTTGCTGAGATATTATGGCCTATGTAACCGTTACAAGATGGCACTCATTATTGTACTTGGACATATATTTGTAGGGTGGTTTGAGTCCTTCCTTTATGTCCACGTATGTGTATTTATTTATGTTGTATGTAGTATTCCCCCATCCGTGAACAAGGATACGGCTGAAACGCGTTGGGAGGAAGACCTATTTTCTTTCAATATATTTTGAAGCTGTCAGTCTTGTGTCTTGACTTCTTGTCCTAGTGGGTGAAGAAAATTTATTAAATATTAATGGGATTCCCGATCCCATATCAAGACCGCCGTGTGTGAGCCTCGATAAGTCAGGTTTCTTTTGATGTATATATATATATAGATATATATATATATATATATTTATATATATATATATATATAGATAGATAGATGGATAGATAGATAGATAGATAGATAGATAGATAGATAGATAGATAGATAGATAGATAGATAGATAGATAGATAGAAAGATAGATATGCTGAACACTTACCTTTAAAATCTACAATGAATATACCTTTACCATTCATTTCTTTACAATGAAATTTGTTGTAATGTCATGCGTGGTAAAAGCATATTTTTTGTAAAGGCATGTGTGTTAATGGCATGGTGGTAATGTCACATGCGTGGTTAAGCATCCATGCTAATGGCATGGGGGATTCAGCCTTCGTTTTAAAGGCTGTTTCCCCTACAGCACTAATCATAATTTCTATGACAAAATGCACTCTCTCATTTTGTTCCTTTCTAAATTAAATGTTTCAAGTTTTACCAGTTTGACTCATTCAAGATAGCTTCAGGTGTGCCTCACTTTTGTCATAAGTAACACTTTTAGCGCTCTAGTTGTTCTTTAGAACACTCTTGGAGGCTGTAGTAGAAAACAAGGAAATCAACTGACAGCCTGCTCCTGCTGGAAGTACATTTTACTGAAAATGTCAGACTTCATTCTCGTATGGCTGAGAAAGATTGTGTGAATTTTAGGCCTGGGTGGAGTGCGCTGAGTTGCGCTACGTAGACCTCTGTGAAATGGCAAAAAAACTCCACCACATGGCATGGAGTTCCGGGAGCCGGCAGAGTTCTCCATCGTGCCCATTCTCACAACGTGAAGAACATACTCACATTCAAAATCCCACTCGAACAGCACCATGCGGTTCGCATGTGTGCTCTCATGTTGTTTTTCACTCTGTTTGTGGTGCTGGGCCTGTTTTTTCACCACCAATTTATCTTCCTAATTAATCTACCCCTCATTTTTATATATTTTATTAGCGTCTCTTTTTCTGCCCCTGTATTTTTACGTTTTTTTACTTTTTTTATGTTTGTTCTTGGCTTTCTGTATTTTCTTTATTTTTCCATTTTCTTTCTTCCTTCCTTCACCCTAAATTCTTAGTTTTTATTCCAGCACCATTGCTGATCAGGGCAGCGATCAAGGGCGTGGCAGCGCCATGCTCCCAAGACATCCAACAGCTGTCAACCTTGTGTGCGAATGGGTGTAGCCCCAGGCAATCTTTTATGAGGAGGAGTTGGCAGCACTGGTATTTTATGTGCAGTGATACCTCCCCCCTATGCTGGCAGCAGGGGGCAGGCCTGGCAGCAGTTATCCCTCAGCTGTGCTCGACTAGGGTGTGCCAGAGTGTCAGGGCCAACACCCAGATCCAGCACATCACCCAGCAGCTGACACAATGCTGGGTGGATATACTCAACCATGAGCACGACCTGCTTGACCTTCTAGGTATCGAGATTCCGGGACTTGGTGTGTATTATATTGCTGTGTTTGTGTTCTTTAATGCTATCTTTTTTTACAAATAGCATGCGGCTTGCACTCAGAGGTAAATTACAATTAGTTTATGTTAACAATATTATTAAGTATGTGATCCAGTTAAAGCTAGGCAGATGCTCGGAGTTACATCATCGTATTCATAGGCATTTGCGTCAGCTGATTATTTAAGAACCCATTGCAATGTAGACACCTCTGTCCTCCTGTCTTCATAGTGAATTAGTGATATCAGTGAGTTAGCATTCACTGTGACTTTTATCTGTGTTGCTCGTTGTAGGAAGTTGGCTCTGTATGTGCTATTTCAAAGTAAGGAATAGCATGCACAGAGTCCAAGGGTTCCCCTTAGAGGTAAAATAGTGGTAAAAATAGATAATACTAATGCTCTATTTTGTGGTAGTGTGGTCGAGCAGTAGGCTTATCCAAGGAGTAGTGTTAAGCATTTGTTGTACATACACATAGACAATAAATGAGGTACACACACTCAGAGACAAATCCAGCCAATAGGTTTTTATATAGAAAAATATCTTTTCTTAGTTTATTTTAAGAACCACAGGTTCAAATTCTACATGTAATAGCTCATTTGAAAGGTATTGCAGGTAAGTACTTTAGGAACTTTAAATCATAAAAATTGCATGTATACTTTTCAAGTTATTCACAAATAGCTGTTTTAAAAGTGGACACAGTGCAATTTTCACAGTTCTTAGGGGAGGTAAGTATTTGTTAGTTTTACCAGGTAAGTAAGACACTTACAGGGTTCAGTTCTTGGTCCAAGGTAGCCCACCGTTGGGGGTTCAGAGCAACCCCAAAGTCACCACACCAGCAGCTCAGGGCCGGTCAGGTGCAGAGTTCAAAGTGGTGCCCAAAACACATAGGCTAGAATGGAGAGAAGGGGGTGCCCCGGTTCCGGTCTGCTTGCAGGTAAGTACCCGCGTCTTCGGAGGGCAGACCAGGGGGGTTTTGTAGGGCACCGGGGGGGACACAAGCCCACACAGAAATTTCACCCTCAGCAGCGCGGGGGCGGCCGGGTGCAGTGTAGAAACAAGCGTCGGGTTTGTAATGGAAGTCAATGGGAGATCTAGGGATCTCTTCAGCGCTGCAGGCAGGCAAGGGGGGGGTTCCTCGGGGAAACCTCCACTTGGTCAAGGGAGAGGGACTCCTGGGGGTCACTCCTCCAGTGAAAGTCCGGTCCTTCCGGTCCTGGGGGCTGCGGGTGCAGGGTCTCTCCCAGGTGTCGGGACTTAGGATTCAAAGAGTCGCGGTCAGGGGAAGCCTCGGGATTCCCTCTGCAGGCGGCGCTGTGGGGGCTCAGGGGGGACAGGTTTTTGTACTCACAGTCTTAGAGTAGTCCTGGGGTCCCTCCGGAGGTGTTGGATCGCCACCAGCCGAGTCGGGGTCGCCGGGTGCAGTGTTGCAAGTCTCACGCTTCTTGCGGGGAGCTTGCAGGGTTCTTTAAAGCTGCTGGAAACAAAGTTGCAGCTTTTCTTGGAGCAGGTCCGCTGTCCTCGGGAGTTTCTTGTCTTTTCGAAGCAGGGGCAGTCCTCAGAGGATGTCGAGGTCGCTGGTCCCTTTGGAAGGCGTCGCTGGAGCAGGATCTTTGGAAGGCAGGAGACAGGCCGGTGAGTTTCTGGAGCCAAGGCAGTTGTCGTCTTCTGGTCTTCCTCTGCAGGGGTTTTTCAGCTAGGCAGTCCTTCTTCTTGTAGTTGCAGGAATCTAATTTTCTAGGGTTCAGGGTAGCCCTTAAATACTAAATTTAAGGGCGTGTTTAGGTCTGGGGGGTTAGTAGCCAATGGCTACTAGCCCTGAGGGTGGGTACACCCTCTTTGTGCCTCCTCCCAAGGGGAGGGGGTCACAATCCTAACCCTATTGGGGGAATCCTCCATCTGCAAGATGGAGGATTTCTAAAAGTCAGAGTCACCTCAGCTCAGGACACCTTAGGGGCTGTCCTGACTGGCCAGTGACTCCTCCTTGCTGCTTTCTTTGTTCCCTCCAGCCTTGCCGCCAAAAGTGGGGGCCGTGGCCGGAGGGGGCGGGCAACTCCACTAAGCTGGAGTGCCCTGCTGGGCTGTGACAAAGGGATGAGCCTTTGAGGCTCACCGCCAGGTGTCACAGCTCCTGCCTGGGGGAGGTGTTAGCATCTCCACCCAGTGCAGGCTTTGTTACTGGCCTCAGAGTGACAAAGGCACTCTCCCCATGGGGCCAGCAACATGTCTCTGGTGTGGCAGGCTGCTGGAACTAGTCAGCCTACACAGACAGTCGGTTAAGTTTCAGGGGGCACCTCTAAGGTGCCCTCTGTGGTGTATTTTACAATAAAATGTACACTGGCATCAGTGTGCATTTATTGTGCTGAGAAGTTTGATACCAAACTTCCCAGTTTTCAGTGTAGCCATCATGGTGCTGTGAAGTTCGTGTAAAACAGACTCCCAGACCATATACTCTTATGGCTACCCTGCACTTACAATGTCTAAGGTTTTGCTTAGACACTGTAGGGGCACAGTGCTCATGCACTGGTACCCTCACCTATGGTATAGTGCACCCTGCCTTAGGGCTGTAAGGCCTGCTAGAGGGGTGTCTTACCTATACTGCATAGGCAGTGAGAGGCTGGCATGGCACCCTGAGGGGAGTGCCATGTCGACTTACTCATGTTGTTCTCACCAGCACACACAGGCTTGTAAGCAGTGTGTCTGTGCTGAGTGAGGGGTCTCTAGGGTGGCATAATACATGCTACAGCCCTTAGAGACCTTCCCTGGCATCAGGGCCCTTGGTACCAGAGGTACCAGTTACAAGGGACTTATCTGGATGCCAGGGTGTGCCAATTGTGGAAACAATGGTACATTTTAGGTGAAAGAACACTGGTGCTGGGGCCTGGTTAGCAGGGTCCCAGCACACTTCTCAGTCAAGTCAGCATCAGTATCAGGCAAAAAAGTGGGGGGTAACTGCAACAGGGAGCCATTTCTTTACACAAGCCCCCCCCAGCCCACAGGCCAGGAGACTCAGCCAACGCTGGAAGAGTCTTCCTAGTCTGTCAGGCGAGGAAGAGTAGAGGAAATGGCTGGTTTGTTGCAGGGCCTACTCTGCCTTACATCCTCCTGTTCAGGTCATTCCCTCTGGGGAACTGACCCACTTCCACAGTGATAGGACCTAGTCTGAACTGCCTCTTGTCTGTGCTTTTTATGTCTTCACCCATTCTCTCTATTTTGAGGTCAGAGGTATCCACCTCTGCTAATCTTATCTTAGCCAGGGTCACCCCTAGCTTACCCAAAGAGGTTACCCAGAGCTGGAGTAACCCCACCATGACCAACAGGGTCAGGGGGCCTAAATTGTTATTTGGCATGGGGTCAGACCACCATGCCAAGGATAGTGCAGCCATAAAGGCTAACACCCAGCAGAGGCCACTGACAGCTGTCAGTGCCCAGAACCACACCTTTAGCTCTTCACCTACAAGGGAAGGGGCTAAGTTACAGGCTTCTTTGGGTTCAGGGTGCCTGTCTGCTGTATTAGAGTGGGGGGTTACCACATCTTGTAGTAAACACCCTTCTTCCACTCTTTCTTCTGTTAGCTGAGGAGCCACCCACTCAGGCTTAACAGTTGCCTGACTAGCCAGGACTTCTTGTGGGTCAGGTTGGACTTTATCAGAGCCATTTTTGGAGTTCTCCCCTACTGGAGCAGAATCTCCTTGGCTTGCTGGAACCTTGGCTAAAGGTTGTCCACCTTTCCTACTCTGTTTCCTTTTCTTTTTCCTCTGGGGCCTACTTGCATTTACTGCAGAGGCAGGCACTCCAGAATCCTTGGGAGAGGACTGGCCCTGGACCAGTTCTTCTCTTAGGCTCTGACTAACCTCTGGGTAGTCATTTCCAAGGAGACAATCAAGGGGGAGGTCTGTACTGACTACCACCCTTCTCCAGCTGAAAGTTCCACCCACTTCTATGGGCACAAGAGCCACAGGCCTATTAGTGACCCTGTCTGGGCTAACTCTTACTCTGGCCATCTCACCTGGGATGTACTGGTTTGAGAGCACCAGCCTGTCATGCACAATAGTGTGACTGGCACAAGTGTCTCTCAGGGCAGTGGCTGGGATTCCATTCACCTGTAGGTGGTGGAAGTGTCTACTTCCCTCTGGAATCTCCAACTCACCTGTTGGGCCCATTTTCCAGTTGAAGGCTATGAAGACCTCCTCATCTGATGAGTCATCTCCCATGGCTACACTGGTTACCCCTGGAATTTTGTTCTGGGGTTTGTTTTTGGGACAAGAAGTGTCCTTGGTGTGGTGCCCAGACTGTTTACAGTTGTGGCACCATGCCTTAGTGGCATCCCAGTTCTTGCCCTGGTACCCACCTTTGTTTTGGGTTGTGTCTTGGGGCCCACCCACCTGTTCTGGTTTTTGGGGGCCTACAGAGGACTCTTTTTCTTTGTTTCTAGTGTCACCCACTTTCTCCTGGGGAGTTTTTGTAACCCCTTTCTTTTGGTCACCCCCAGTGGAAGTTTTGGTTACCCTAGTCTTGACCCAGTGGTCTGCCTTCTTTCCCAATTCTTGGGGAGAAATTGGACCTAGGTCTACCAGATACTGATGCAACTTTTCATTGAAGCAGTTACTTAAAATGTGTTCTTTCATAAACAAATTATTTTTTTTTTTTAAATATATTTATTGGTTTTATATTTCGAAATATGATACAAATTGTTCAGTTTGCAACCACAGGATAAACCAAAACGATGATTAATTATCTAAGTCTTGAAACAAATACACACAACCCCTCTATGCGCTTCACGGAACGCTTCTGGTCTTGTAATATCATTCCTGGCTGCACCCTCCCTAGATTTATCCTTCACTGTTTATTTTATATAGGCATTCGTTGGAGACCAGTGTGGACCTTGCTTTACGTGCATGGGTTCCCTGAGTGTCTGAGGGAAGGGGCATCAACTAGGTTAGTGTATGCGAGTGGCTCCCCTGGTTTTCTGCTCCCCGCGCCGCGCCACCACTGTTTCATAAACAAATTATAAAGCCCAACATAGTCACACACTTCATTTCCAGTTAACCAACCATCTAGTGTTTTTACTGAGTAGTCTACAAAATCAACCCAGGTCTGGCTCGAGGATTTTTGAGCCCCCCTGAATCTAATTCTATACTCCTCAGTGGAGAATCCAAAGCCCTCAATCAGGGTACCCTTCATGAGGTCATAAGATTCTGCATCTTTTCCAGAGAGTGTGAGGAGTCTATCCCTACACTTTCCAGTGAACATTTCCCAAAGGAGAGCACCCCAGTGAGATCTGTTTACTTTTCTGGTTACACAAGCCCTCTCAAAAGCTGTGAACCATTTGGTGATGTCATCACCATCTTCATATTTTGTTACAATCCCTTTGGGGATTTTTAGGATGTCAGGAGAATCTCTGACCCTATTTAAGTTGCTGCCACCATCGATGGGACCTAGGCCCATCTCTTTTCTTTTCCTTTCTATGGCTAGGAGCTGCTTTTCCAAAGCCAATCTTTTGACCATCCTGGCTAACAGGGGGTCATCTTCACTGGAGTTATCCTCAGTGATTTCAGAGGTGTTGGTCTCTCCTGTGAGGGAACCAGCATCTCTGACTATTATTTTTGGAGTCAGGGTTTGAGGGACCCTGTTCTCCCTAGATAGGACTGGTAGGGGGGAATTGTCCTCCAAGTCACTATCCTCTTCCTCTGAGTTGCCACCCTCAGAGGGGTTGGCCTTTTCAAACTCTGCCAAAAGCTCCTGGAGCTGTATTTTGGTAGGTTTGGGGCCCATTGTTATTTTCTTTATTTTACAGAGTGACCTTAGCTCCCTCATCTTAAGATGGAGGTAAGGTGTGGTGTCGAGTTCCACCACAGTCACATCTGTGCTAGACATTTTGCTTCTAAAAGTTGGAATACTTTTTAAGAATCTACAACTGGTTCTAGAATCTAATTCAAACTTTTACAAACTTTTAAACTCTAAAAGAAATGCTAAACGGGATCTAACACAAGGCCCTAGCAGGTCTTTTAAGAATTTAGAAAACTTTTCAAATTGCAAAAATCAATTTCTAATGACAATTTTGGAATTTGTCGTGTGATCTGGTATTGGCTGAGTAGTCCAGCAAATGCAAAGTCTTGTATCCCACCGCTGATCCACCAATGTAGGAAGTTGGCTCTGTATGTGCTATTTCAAAGTAAGGAATAGCATGCACAGAGTCCAAGGGTTCCCCTTAGAGGTAAAATAGTGGTAAAAATAGATAATACTAATGCTCTATTTTGTGGTAGTGTGGTCGAGCAGTAGGCTTATCCAAGGAGTAGTGTTAAGCATTTGTTGTACATACACATAGACAATAAATGAGGTACACACACTCAGAGACAAATCCAGCCAATAGGTTTTTATATAGAAAAATATCTTTTCTTAGTTTATTTTAAGAACCACAGGTTCAAATTCTACATGTAATAGCTCATTTGAAAGGTATTGCAGGTAAGTACTTTAGGAACTTTAAATCATAAAAATTGCATGTATACTTTTCAAGTTATTCACAAATAGCTGTTTTAAAAGTGGACACAGTGCAATTTTCACAGTTCTTAGGGGAGGTAAGTATTTGTTAGTTTTACCAGGTAAGTAAGACACTTACAGGGTTCAGTTCTTGGTCCAAGGTAGCCCACCGTTGGAGGTTCAGAGCAACCCCAAAGTCACCACACCAGCAGCTCAGGGCCGGTCAGGTGCAGAGTTCAAAGTGGTGCCCAAAACACATAGGCTAGAATGGAGAGAAGGGGGTGCCCCGGTTCCGGTCTGCTTGCAGGTAAGTACCCGCGTCTTCGGAGGGCAGACCAGGGGGGTTTTGTAGGGCACCGGGGGGGACACAAGCCCACACAGAAATTTCACCCTCAGCAGCGCGGGGGCGGCCGGGTGCAGTGTAGAAACAAGCGTCGGGTTTGTAATGGAAGTCAATGGGAGATCTAGGGATCTCTTCAGCGCTGCAGGCAGGCAAGGGGGGGGTTCCTCGGGGAAACCTCCACTTGGTCAAGGGAGAGGGACTCCTGGGGGTCACTCCTCCAGTGAAAGTCCGGTCCTTCCGGTCCTGGGGGCTGCGGGTGCAGGGTCTCTCCCAGGTGTCGGGACTTAGGATTCAAAGAGTCGCGGTCAGGGGAAGCCTCGGGATTCCCTCTGCAGGCGGCGCTGTGGGGGCTCAGGGGGGACAGGTTTTTGTACTCACAGTCTTAGAGTAGTCCTGGGGTCCCTCCGGAGGTGTTGGATCGCCACCAGCCGAGTCGGGGTCGCCGGGTGCAGTGTTGCAAGTCTCACGCTTCTTGCGGGGAGCTTGCAGGGTTCTTTAAAGCTGCTGGAAACAAAGTTGCAGCTTTTCTTGGAGCAGGTCCGCTGTCCTCGGGAGTTTCTTGTCTTTTCGAAGCAGGGGCAGTCCTCAGAGGATGTCGAGGTCGCTGGTCCCTTTGGAAGGCGTCGCTGGAGCAGGATCTTTGGAAGGCAGGAGACAGGCCGGTGAGTTTCTGGAGCCAAGGCAGTTGTCGTCTTCTGGTCTTCCTCTGCAGGGGTTTTTCAGCTAGGCAGTCCTTCTTCTTGTAGTTGCAGGAATCTAATTTTCTAGGGTTCAGGGTAGCCCTTAAATACTAAATTTAAGGGCGTGTTTAGGTCTGGGGGGTTAGTAGCCAATGGCTACTAGCCCTGAGGGTGGGTACACCCTCTTTGTGCCTCCTCCCAAGGGGAGGGGGTCACAATCCTAACCCTATTGGGGGAATCCTCCATCTGCAAGATGGAGGATTTCTAAAAGTCAGAGTCACCTCAGCTCAGGACACCTTAGGGGCTGTCCTGACTGGCCAGTGACTCCTCCTTGCTGCTTTCTTTGTTCCCTCCAGCCTTGCCGCCAAAAGTGGGGGCCGTGGCCGGAGGGGGCGGGCAACTCCACTAAGCTGGAGTGCCCTGCTGGGCTGTGACAAAGGGATGAGCCTTTGAGGCTCACCGCCAGGTGTCACAGCTCCTGCCTGGGGGAGGTGTTAGCATCTCCACCCAGTGCAGGCTTTGTTACTGGCCTCAGAGTGACAAAGGCACTCTCCCCATGGGGCCAGCAACATGTCTCTGGTGTGGCAGGCTGCTGGAACTAGTCAGCCTACACAGACAGTCGGTTAAGTTTCAGGGGGCACCTCTAAGGTGCCCTCTGTGGTGTATTTTACAATAAAATGTACACTGGCATCAGTGTGCATTTATTGTGCTGAGAAGTTTGATACCAAACTTCCCAGTTTTCAGTGTAGCCATTATGGTGCTGTGAAGTTCGTGTAAAACAGACTCCCAGACCATATACTCTTATGGCTACCCTGCACTTACAATGTCTAAGGTTTTGCTTAGACACTGTAGGGGCACAGTGCTCATGCACTGGTACCCTCACCTATGGTATAGTGCACCCTGCCTTAGGGCTGTAAGGCCTGCTAGAGGGGTGTCTTACCTATACTGCATAGGCAGTGAGAGGCTGGCATGGCACCCTGAGGGGAGTGCCATGTCGACTTACTCATTTTGTTCTCACCAGCACACACAGGCTTGTAAGCAGTGTGTCTGTGCTGAGTGAGGGGTCTCTAGGGTGGCATAATACATGCTACAGCCCTTAGAGACCTTCCCTGGCATCAGGGCCCTTGGTACCAGAGGTACCAGTTACAAGGGACTTATCTGGATGCCAGGGTGTGCCAATTGTGGAAACAATGGTACATTTTAGGTGAAAGAACACTGGTGCTGGGGCCTGGTTAGCAGGGTCCCAGCACACTTCTCAGTCAAGTCAGCATCAGTATCAGGCAAAAAAGTGGGGGGTAACTGCAACAGGGAGCCATTTCTTTACACTCGTGTAGTGCCAAGCAATTTCACATTGATGCGAGTATGCATTTATGCATTGCAACAAAGGGAGACTGAGTTGGTCCATTAGGGTAGGGTTGGGAAATGAGAAAAGAATCAAAGATCATTCATCGCAATGCTTACTTTGTATTTTATCATTTATGGTTATCAAAGCAATGGTTGAAAGTGGGGGGTATTTTACTTTGTCTTCTAATCCCTTGACTCACTGTATTTGTTAAATGAGGCAGATATGTATCCCATCATCATTCATCAACACCCTCCCTGCCCATGGCATTTTGCCACTCATGCCTAAAGAAGTGCAGTGCAGTATTCCCATAAAATATTTTTTTACACCTCTTCAGATTTTTCTCTTTAGACTTTCACTATACAGTAACTTAATAAGCCAAAGGTTAGGCACAGGAAGAATCAATGATCAGTGACATCCCTCTATTCTTCTATAGCAAAAGCTCTACATAATGCCCTACTCATACATGAGAGGTAACTCATTTTTATTTTTCCACTAAATGGGCTTGTTTAGTTACTAGAAAAGCCTTTAAAAGAAAAACATGAAATCACTGTTTTTTTCATCTGGTGTGTGTTAATCTGACTTAATTATTTTCTAACCGGCCAGTCAGTGCTTTTTATGGGAGGCATGTGTGGGTAAAGAAATAAAATAATGTCCTTGTGACTCTCATAATCATAATCACAACAAATTTCAATGTCCCTAGGGGACCAGCAATGTAGTGCTACTGGGCCACCCACTACCCACTTTTGAAGAAGTAGTTGTTCTGAGCATTGTTTACAATGTGTCTTTTTTATTCTTCTTTTTCTCGATATAGCTACTCCTGCTGGATGACCACCACCAACTGGGCAGGAGGCAGTGGCTGGTCTGCTGTGGCAGAGGCTGGGGAATATCCAGGCAGAATATTGGTGGTTGGTGGTCCTGGTGGAAGAAGATGCTGAAACAGCTGCCTCAGACCCTGGATCCAGCAATGCAGCACACTACCCCGTAGCCTCCCAGCCAGTACTTCACTGGCACTGCCACCAGAAGTCAAGGTCCTTGTCTGCACCTGCTGCTGCACGCTCCGACTCCAGCGGTGCATTGTTTAATTGTATCTTGCGGAGGATGGACTGTATGGAGTGCTGGCTCACCAGGATTGAGCTGAGCCTGGACCAACTTAGGACCCATATAGACAGTGCCCTCTTCTAGGCCCTTTTTTATTTTTTTTGTTTTTGTGGGAGGACTTGTTATGGGTGGAGAGTTTGGAGGAAGTTAGGATGGACTTTGGACTTTTTGTTGAACTTTTTGGGGGCAGGGTTATTATTTGTTTGGATAAAGGGTGGGCCTGTTGTGGGGGGAGAAGGAGGGTTTTCCATTGGTAAATAACTATGGGGATTTTTTTTCTTCATTTGCACCTCAAATCTTTATTAAGGTGTTTTAGTTTGTGCTGCCGTGTTTTAGTATAGCCTGTTTTTAATCTACTACAAAAGTGTATGTTATTTACTTATACCCTTGCTCTATTGTTCTCTGCAACTATATATTGAATAGGAGGGGATGGCTGCCATTGCCTATTTTGCTTAAAACAAAATAATACACACAGGCATCTTTTTCAGTAGGAGTTAATTTCTAACTAAACAAGTTAACTTCAATCTATAGTTCTTCTCTTACCTGAATAGATGAAGCAAGAGGGTCTTCTTACTGCAGGGTTTTTCCTAAGGTGACATCTTAAGGAAGTAGTAGGTAGTAGGCAGTAGTTGTAGCAGGCAAGGACACTAACAGTGAATACAGGAGGTGCCACTCCTACCTATGTGAATGCCAACTGCAGGATCAATCAAAGGGTTACCCACAACTTTCAACTAGATTGAAAGAAAACGGAGAGTTAGTGGGTCATATATCATAACTTTAGGAAGACTGAGACCAGCCTACCACAATGACAGCATTAGACACACAACAAAGAATACCTAATATGAAAATAAAAGCTAGCACTATACATTTCTTCTGAGCAATGGTAGGGAGCTATAAAACGAAACTTAAAAGACTCAAGAGTGGTTGAACCAGGTTAAGCGTTAACGGACCACACACACAAGGCATGAATAATGATGTTGATAGGCCCAGTGTGGAATATTGCTCAGGTGATAGAAGGTTAGAAGGTCATGCAGTGAGTTGATGTCACTTTCACCACATCCGATAGAGCAAGTGTGTGATTCATTTATGCTGTAAAATTAGGTCACACCTCAATAAAGCACACAGCCAGGGAGTAGAGGGTTAGGGCCTCAATGAGTAGATGGTAAGGAGGATTCGGTGAAAGGTGTGACAAAGACAAACACTGCACAAAAGAAGCCATGACAATATTCATTGGGGCGCTGAGCAGCACACCATCCTCAATCTGTTGTGGAAGGAAACGAAGGGCTTAGTATGCACATTTCAGTTAAATGTAGTGAAAACAGTCCTTCTGCCCCAGAGAGACTACAGATAGTATACCCTAAATGTTATGTCTTCTAGTTTAGAAAAATACAAATTATGGAAGATCTCATGCAGTTCTAAAAATTATGATATGAGGAAAATGATACTGTGTTGCCAAATTGGCGATTCATCTCCTTTCTTCTTGGAATGTCCATCACTCTTGGGTGCCCCTCTAAACCTGTCCAGTAGGTAAGCTGCGGTCTGGAGCTTTCCCCAAGTTGTGCTCATGCAGGAAAGGACTAGGAGAAGGCCTGTGTATTAAAAGAAACAGTTGCTGTATGATAGAGTAAAGGAGAGGGCAACACCAGGAAGCAAGGTAAGCTTCATGAGGTGTCAGGAGTGTACCAAGAAGACTCAGAGGTAGAGCAAGAACATAAGAAGCATTTTCCCTTTGAGCCAGCAATACAGCAAACACATACTCAGCAGCACTTCCAAATGAATGCACCTCTCTTCAGTTCACAGAGTGTCAAACACTCTCCTGTTCATCCCACAGAAACACAAAGATGACCAAGCTGCTTGTTCCCAATTCCACCTAAACGTTGCGTGCCTCCCACTTAAATACACATGATTGGCACTGCAAATTGCTCGGCAGAAAGGGGATGGATGAGACAAAGAGAGGGACACTGGAGTCGCTGAGCTGAATCCGGACGCCTAGTGATGGTTCTTGAAGAGCCTGTCTTTCCTATGATAAATTACATATCAGTCAAATAAGTAATATCTCATAACCCATGTATACTCTACTGTTAAACTATGATCTGCAAGCTAGATATACCTGTTGGGTATCCTTTCCTGCTTTTGGTGGCTCTCCCTCTCTCTGGGAATTTTCAGAAACATAATTAAATAAGAGTCTTGAACCTCCTATACTGTCTTAGCTTCTTCCACTGTGATCCCAGATTAGTCCCTCATCTCCTCAATTAAGCCTGCCTAGACGTTCAGTGGATATCTGGTGTGTTTCACCTTGAAGAGATTTCCCAAGATGCTGACTCATTCGACTCATAGACATTTATATAGGCAATAATAATAACAACAAACTCCATTCACAGGTTAATCACTGTACTGTGCCTATATTGCGAGGAATGCAATTCATTGTTTAAATCAAACTGAAAACATAGGGATAATATCAGGGATTATGGTTCACGTTGTATTACTATGAAAACATAGGGTTAATCAATAGCGTTCAACTTCATGAACACCCAGCTTATCATTGTTATATCACAGCATAATTTTCAGCATGGCAAAGATCCGCTTCAACTTTGTTTAAGTGCGCACAGAATGTTCTGAATCAGCAGCAACAATTTGAAATAATGCAAATGACACTTTGATCTCAGTGATAATAAACGTTTTCACAGTACATCGTATCACTAACAACAATAATAATGCCACATTAAAGACAGCTATAATAAACATATTCACAGTATATTGTTTTCATAATAATTGTTCAATAGAAACTCCTTTCTGTGATATAATGCAAGCAACTACAATAAGCGTTATAGATTGACAAGCCGCAGACATCTCAATGACCTTAAAAACCAAAGATGTGTCCTTTTAAGCGCATCACATTTTGGAACATTTGCTTATCAAGTTTCAGGTCAGCAAGTATCAAGTTTTAGCAAGAAATGTTCTTAAATCGCGTGCAGCATGTTACTGCCTTTTTAAGAGTTAATTCCCTCGTCTCTTCTTCTTCCAGAAGCGGCCTTTAAGATACTGTACAGAACTGAATGTGCAGATCAAAAGCAGAGGAGCAGAGATTCCTTCTCTGCAGCCGGTGACCTTTACAGCAAGAAATTCACTCAGGCCAGGTGTGGTTTAAATACCTGCTGCATCTAGTCACACTCACTCTGAGTCATAGGAAGCCACACCTAGTCTAAGTCATAGGGATGCTGGAGTCTTGTGCAACACATGTTCCCAAACAAACATTGGTCTCTTAACAAGCATTGGTCTCTGCAATCAGGCATTGGTCTCTGTAAAGAAGCATTGGTCCCTGCAAAGGCAAATGATCAACTCAGAAATTTTTTACTGGGGCATATCCGGGTTTGCAGGCCCGACACAGAGCTGAGTGAGTCCTAGATCTCAGAGTCTTTGCCATCATCATGGTTTCTCTTTCAAGTTGATAACTTTCTCTTCTAGCTTTTGAGGTAGTCTGTCCTGAGTCCTTTCATCCTCCTCCTCTAGATTCTGAGTAACTACGACCCATTCCCAAACTGAACAATGTAGACCTCTGAAGTGGATTACTGTTGAAGAACAAATAGAGAACAGAACTGGAGTATTGTGCCAAGATATGCATTTGGTAACTAAAATGGCTGATCTGTTCTGAGGAAACAGAAAAAAGTAGTGCAGCCTGCACGTATATTTCAATAAGTTTGAAAGGCCAATCACTTTCAGGAATAATTGATCACCCAGCAGGCCACAATTATTGCAAATCATTGGAAACAAGTTTACAAATTTGTTGAACTCCCTCCTTCCCTTATGGTCAGCCACCTCATACATCAGTCATCACTCACAAATTCACAATAAAATATTATGACCCATTGGTGCAATACTTACTTAGTAGTTACCTCTTCCAATCCAAGCACTGTGGTTAACCAAAATATCTCCTCTTTGATGGTATCAACAAATTGAAATTTAGCACTGGCAGTCTTCTAATCAATGATCTTCTATGACAACCCTGCTAGGTGATGTAAAGAAATAGGATAGGCAATGGCATCCGACTGAGGCAGACATTGTCTCCAATGTACTGAAGGATATGTGGGGAATTCTTTACTGCACCTGGGTTCAACTCCAATCCTGGTTTATATGTGACTACAAAATGGTTGTGCAGCATGAATCAGACACAAACATAATCTTTCAGTAGCATGTTTTCTTGGGAAAGAAAGAAAGAAAAAAAGATGTTCAATGAGAAATCTATGGTGGCACTGGCATACTCAGTCTGGGAAGTAGAGTTTGTGATCAATCTCTGGTGGTTGAACCAGAAGTTGGTCAGCTAACACACTTGATTCTGACTGTAGGAGGCTGGCCTGGTTTGTTGTGGGTACCAAATGTACTTACACCTTATACCAGGTCCAATTATCCCTTATTAGTTAAATGTAGTCAGTGTCTAGAAGCCAGGCTGTCTAGAGGTAGCTGTAGGCAGAGCAGCCAAGGCTGAACTAGGAGATATGCAAAGCTCTTGCAATACAACTGTAGTCACACAGTACTCACACACATGAAAGACAATACTCAGTGTTACAAAAATAAAGGTACTTTATTTTAGTGACACAATGCCAAAAATATTTTGGCGACTATACTCCCTTAGAAGGTAAGTAAATTACACAATATATACACTAATAGCCAAAAACAGGTAAGTACACAGTAGGAAAACAGTGCAAATAGTGAAAATACCAATAGGTTGCAAAAGGCCTAGGGGAACACAAACCATATACTAAAATAGTGGAATGCGAAAGTCTTTTTCCCACATTGGCAGTGTAGTGTGTGGAGGGGCTCTGGGAGTGTAAGAAAAAACTAAAGGCAAGTAAAATACCCCATCCCAGAGCTCAGGAAAGCAGGAGTAAAACACAGCAAGATTCCTAAAACACACTAGAAGTCGTGATAGAAGGAAATGCAAGAACCAGAAGAGACTGCAAGACACCAACAATGGATTCCTGGACCTGAAGACCTGTGGAAGAAGGGGACCAAGTGCAAGAACCGATGAAGAGCCCAGGGAGAACACGAGCCCTAGCTAACACGGATGAAGGTGCAAATGAAGAACCACTGGAGAGAAAACAAAGTCAGTATTGTACCAAAGAAGACAGATGAGGGTTCCTAGTTGGTGTAGAAGATGTCCCACGCCGGATGGATGAATGCAGTCTGGTTTGTGTCACTGGATTCTGCCAACACACCTTGGCTCATGCAAAAAAAGCAGTTGGCAGAAAATTGTGCTGCCCGGGACCAGGAGGGACCTGGTGGCCTCTACCCAGGAAGGGGAGAAAGAGGGGGCTCCCAGCAACTCAGAGAGCCCTCAGAAAACCAGGCAGCACACACAGGAGTCCCACAGCATTGGGACAAAGAAGGTGCGAATGGAGGCCCATGCAGCACAACACAAAGGATTCCCACACCTCTGGGGAACCACTAAGGAAGCTGTGTATCACAGGATGGAGTGTGGGGAGCCTAAGTAGTGCTGTGCATGAAGAACTTCATGGAAGGACGCACACTAGCCTTGGAAACTGCAAGTCACACGGTGCATTGGGGTACTGTCTTGCGTGGGAAGGCAAGCTCTTACCTCAACCAAAGTTGGACAGCTGGACGTTGGCAGTGTCGGAGTCACTTTAGTCCACCACCTCCGTTGCTGGATCCAGGCCTGTTGTCTGGAGAGGTGACCCAAGCCACTGGTTGTCGCTGCGGAGAGGTGCCTGCTGAAGCAGGAAAGTGACTCTGTCACACCATGGGAGATTCCTTTGGTTCTTCTGGTGCAGGCTGAAGACAGGCAGTCCTCAGAGGAAGCACGGCCTGGAAACTGTTGCAGTTGCTGGCAGGAGCTGAAGATAAAATGGTACAGAAGTAGTCTTAGCTTCTTTGTTGCAGTTTTGTAGAGTTCCTGAAGCAGGCAGCGCCTGATCTGTCGGCGGAAGATGAAGTAAAGGATGCAGAGGATTCCTGCTGGAGTCTTGCAATCCGACTCTGAAGAAACATCTAGATGAGAGACCCTAAATAGCCCTGAGAGGGGGATTAGTCACCAAACCAGGGAAGCATTTATCAGGAGGGGTCCCTGACGTCACCTGCTGGCCCTGGCCAGTCAGATGCTCCCAGAGTGTCCCACCGCCTTCGAATCCAAGATGGCAAAACCCAGTACACTCTGGAGGAGCTCTGGGCACCACCCCGGGTGTGCTGATGGACAGACGAGTGGCCACTCCTCTTTCCTTTTTCCAGTTCCATGCCAGAGCAGGGACTGGGTGTCCCTAAACCTGTGTAGACTGGATTATGCAAGGAGTGCACCATAGTGGCCTTCAAAGACTTTTTAGATGCTCTGGGAGGATGCCCCTGCCATGCCAGTAACGCCTATTTCCAAAGGGAGCGGGTGTAACACCCCTCTCCTGAAGGAACTGCATTGTTCTGACGTCCTGGGATTGAGCTGCTCAAGCCCCAGGAGGTAAGAAGCCTGTCTTTGAGGTGGCAGCCACTGGGGCTGCCTGGAAAACCTCAGAAGGCGTGTATGGCAGTACTGGGGGTCCACTGTGGAGCTCCCAGAGTGCATGGGATTGTGTAACCAATATTGGAATCTGTATTGGGGCACAATTCCCAGATGTTAGACACCTCACTTGGCCATATTCAGAGTTACCATTGTGAAGCTGTGCATAGGTATTGACCTATGTCCAGTGCACACTTAAAATGGTGTCCCCGCACTCACGAAGTCCAGGAAAATGAGCCTGGACAACGTGGGGGCACCTCTGCTAGTGCAGGGGTACCCTCACACACAGGTACTTTGCACCCAGCATTCAGGGTTGGAAGACCTGACATATAGGTGACTTATAAGTCACCTGGTGCAGTGAAAATGGCTGTGAAATAGTACACGCACTATTTCACACAGGCTGCAATGGCAGTCCAGTAGAAGCCTTTGCATGGGCTCCCTATGAGTGACAAAAGAAATGCTGCAGCCCATTGGGATCGCCTGTAACCCCAATGCCCTGGGTACTTGGTACCATATGCAAGGGACTTATAAGGGGGGTCTAGTATGCCGATGTGGAGTGAAATACGGGGTTGCCAGTATGTAGTGACAAATTTAGAAACAGAGAGAGCATGAGCACTGGGGTCCTGATTAGCAGGACTCCAGTGACAATTTAGAAAACAGTGAAACATACTGACAAGCAGGCCATACACCATAAGCACTCAGGTCCTGACTAGCAGGATCCCAGTGACTCAGTCAAAAACATGCTGACATCAGGCAGAAATTGGGGGTAACATGCTAAAAAGAGGGTACTTTCCTACACTGACCATTCCTCCTCTTTCTCCTCCTGTAGTGTTTCGGGAATGGTGTAAACAGGTGGTATAAAATGCTGGTTCATTTCGATCATGGTTAAACTCTCCACACTTTGAGGCATGAGACTGGTCCTTCTCACTGTAACAACTGCACTAGCTGCACTGAACAGACGTTAAGCAGACACACTGGCTACAGGACAATCCAGACATTTTATTGCCAGCCTGCTGAGCTCTGGCCGTTGGCGCATCTTCCCATTGAAATACACCAATGGGGTTTGAGCCACATACACCTCTTTCAAGTCATCCAGATACTCCTGGAATATCCTTTGAATGGTCATTGGTGCTGCCACTTGCTCGACCACTTTTGCCATCGCCTCTGCACTGGACTTAAAACCTGCCACTTGAAACCACTCCAAGGTTGGGTCACATTAGTCTGTTGCTGTTGTCGCAGGTTTTCTTATTGGTGAAGTTGACGGATGTGAGACAACAAGACTGCCCTCTCTGGAAGTTAAAGGCGGCACCCTAGAACTTTGGAGTAGGACTCTAAGTTCCAGCCATTCTTCTTCCAGTTCTCCTGCTTTCTCAACAATCCCTCTCTAGTTTTGTGTAACATCCCCTTCAGAAAAAGGAATGAAAGTGGGAGGACTTTTTTTGTAGTGTGGATCAATTATAGTGGCAAAGATGTACTCTCTTGTAGGTAATAATGTCATTCTGCAGTCTTGCATTAAAAGTCAAGCAACAGTTTTGGCTCCCCACCAAGGCATGTGCTTCTAGGTTTTCATTCACACCCCCAAATGCAAACCTTTGAGACACCTTCTTTTGCCGCTCCTGTAGCAGATACAATAAAGGGCGTAGCATTTGTGTGAGGTATTTGGCTAGGACCCATTTGTCCACATCCTTGGTTATAGCTTTCTCAATTATATGCCCTCCTCTTTGAATTACATAGTCATTGATCTGTTTGTACTGCTCAAACAGATGTTGCAATATATAATAGGTTGAGCTCCTATGTGTTGGAACCTTCTGTATCAGGGTTTTAACCAGTACTCACTTACCATGCTGTATAATCCACAACTGTTTCTGGGCTTTAAAAGAATGGCTGAAATGAGTACAGATGCGCCTGCAAGTGGTCAGTATTTTGCTGACTATGGTGGTCATTACAACCCTGGCGGTCGGTGTTAAAGCGGCGGTAAAACCGCCAACAGGCCGGCGGAATTTTTTTTGGAATCACGACCATGGCGGAAACCGCCAGCATAGACAGCCACTTTAACACTCCGACCGCCAAGGCGGTACAAACACTGCGGCGGTAACCGCCAACAGACAGGCGGAGGACAATGTACCACCCACAGAATTACAACAGTCCAATCCACCACCTTTTCCTGGGCGGATTCACCGCAAACAAAAACACGGCGGAAACAAGTCTTGGAAGGGAAAACGCTCACCTCTACAAACCACACAAGGAACCAGGACGCCATCTAACCCGAGCTCCACATACTGACAGCCTTTATCTTCCTGCTTCTCTACCAGGAACAACAAAGACGACGGCGAAGAACACGGTGAGTACTGCACATACGACACAGGGGAGGGGGGAGGGAAAAGAGAGTGACACACACACGCAACACCCCCACCCCCACCGTCACCCACGACAACACACACACTAATACATCATGATACATTACAGTTACACCCCCCAAACCCCATAGGAAGAATGCAAGGACAAAAGGAAATTCGTCGAATGATTGCAATATATTCAAATACATGAATCAAAAATATATACATATATAAAGATATTCACACTATAAACAAATATATACACCAAGAATACAAGTCCAAGGGATTCCACCATCAGAGTCCGTGGACCACTGGGCCCAAAATGCATGGTCGAGGCCCACACAGGATACCCGAACAAGACGAAGAGAACACTGCTGGGGCATCAGATAGAAATAAAACAGGCACCTCAAGGGGAAGGGAAGGGGGGCACCTCAGCCGGATGAGTTCACGACGCCAGATCCACGAGGGGGCTCCATGCCCATTGATGTATCCTGGGGAGTGCAAAGCCACAGTCTCTCAAGTCTCTCCAGTGGGTGGTTTGCCCACTGCTTTATCTTGGGGAGTGCAAAGCCACAGTCTCTCAAGTCTCTCCAGTGGGTGGGTTGCCCACTACTTTATCCTGGGGAGTGCAAAGCCACAGTCTCTCAAGTCTCTCCAGTGGGTGGGTTGCCCACTGATTTATCCTGGGGAGTGCAAAGCCACAGTCTCTCAAGTGGATAACAGTCTCCACTGGTTTTGGAGGGGGCTTTGTGCCCAGAGTGCTTCATCCTGCCAAGGACTGAGGTAGTGGATGGATCCCTCCACTGGTTCTGGAGGGGGCTTTGTGCCCAGAGTGCTTCATCCTGCCAAGGACTGAGATAGTGGATGTCAATCTCCACTGGTTCTGGAGGGGGCTTGGTGCCCAGAGTGCTTCATCCTGCTCGTGGCAGCCTCAGTAGCTTCGGAATCTTTGGCGCTCACTGGCCTGCGGTGCTTGTTGCGGCGGTGTCCTGTTCAGCGGTGCTGGTGGCGGCGGTGTCCTGTTCAGCGGAGCTTGTGACGGCGGTGTCTTGTTCAGCGGTGCTGGTGGCGGCGGTGTCCTTGGCCGCAGTGCTGGTGGCGGCGGTGTCCTGTTCAGCGGTGCAGGTGGCGGCGGTGTCCTTGGCAGCAGTGCTGATGGCGGCAGTGTCCTTGGCAGCGGTGCTTGTTGCGGTCTTGTCCGCCGTGCAGGTTTTCCCAGACTTGCCGGTTTTACTGTGCCCCTTCCCCACCTTGGATGCTGGCGCAGCTGTCTCCACACTCCCAACTGTACCCCTGGGAGTGGCTTTGGTGGCAGATTTTTTTCCTCTCTCCCACCGGGCACTGGCCAACTTTTTCTGCTTTTGAGGTGGGGGACTGTCCGTGCTCTGGCTCCTTGCCACACTGGCTGCCCTGCTGCCTGGCGCACTCCAGAAGCCGGTTACTACTGGCACCACTATTCCCGCAGATGTTGTGGCTGAGGCACTGGGTTGGGACCTGGAGAGGTGGGCCCTAGGAGAGTGAAGGGGTGGGGGAGGTGAGGGAAAGAGGTCAAGGTTGGACAGGAAACGTTTTTTGGGCACACTGGGGTGGGTAGATGGTGGGGGTTTGGGAGTGGAGAAAGAGGTAGTGGTTGTAGGAGGTGTACGTTTGCTGACTTTGGGTGAAGGTGAATGGGCTGGAGGCTGTTGTGAGGTGGATGGCTGTTGCGTGTGTGTGTGGCTGCGTTTGTGTACCTTGGGAGGTGGGCTCACAGACACACTGGGAGAGGACACAGGGGATGTGTAAATGATAGTGAGGGTGGTGGGTGCACGTGAGTGGGGTGTGGTGGTGGGTGTGCTGGTGATGGAGGTAGTGGCTGACGATGTAGTGCATGCAGGTGTGAGTGGAGACGAGACAGGGAGGGAGTAGGGAGACAAGGAGGAGGGGGACACAGTGGAGGCAGTGGATGTTGGTATGTCTGCATGTGTATGATGCTTGTGTGAGTGCTTGTGGGATGTGTGGTGCTTATGTTTGCCTGAGCTTCCCTTGTGTGTTGACGTGTGTGCATGCTGGTCTGATGGTGTGCTTGGGATAGGCTGAGGTACAGGGGTTTGGGTCTGGGTGGAGGAAGTTGGAGGGGGGAGGCTAGAAACAGGGACAATGGCTGCCATCAGTGCTGAGGCCAGAGTCTGAAAAGCTCGCTGTTGGGCTGCCTGGCCAGAATGTATGCCCTCCAGGTATGCATAGGTTTGTTGCAACTGCCTCTCTACACCCTGGATGGCATTCAAAATGGCAGACTGCCCATCAGTGAGGGACCTGAGGAGGTCAATGGCTTCCTCACTGAGGGCAGCAGGGGTGACAGGGGCAGGGGCTGAAGTGCCTGGGGCAAAGGAGATGCCCACCCTCCTGGGTGAGCGGCCACGGGGGCAAATGCTGAGGGGCTGCTGGGAGGGCGGTGCTGGTAGGGGGGGTGGCAGCTGTACCTGTAGATGCGGGGGCACAGATGGGACCACCACCGCAAGGGAGCTCCCATCAGAGGAGGAGTCCGTATCGCTGGTCTCAGCTCCTGTCCCCGCTGTCGAGCTCCCCTCACCCTCCTTCCCACTGTTGAATTCAGAATCCGTTGTGTCGCCCTACAGGGCCATGTGGGATGCAGCTCCCTCCTGCTCCGGTGCCACTGCTCCTCCGCCTGATGATGCTAATGCACTCAAGAACAGGGACACCACAAAAAGGGGGGGGGAAGACAGAAGAAAGACATGATGAGTGCATTCAATACCACTACCGTTGGCGGACACTACAGACACAGCAGCCCTCTGCACTACGCCATGCACTTTGAGTTCCCTAATTGATCACAGGGACATGGGGTACAAGGCCTCTGCCTGATTGCTGCACACATGTAAGTCACAGGAGCCTGACTAGGTGTAGTTGGCTCTGTACACAGGTGTGGTGGGGTGCCACAGGGCCTGCCTTCAGAAGGGACCTTGCCTACTGGCCTAGGGGAACCCACAGCCCACCTCCCCCACCCACATACCTACAATGTGTGCTGAATCAGCTGAAAGAGAGTGTGCTCACCCCCTTGTGGCTGCTGTGATGCCCTCAAGCGCCCATCCAACTCCGGGGATGCCACTGACAGGATCCAGAACATCAGGGGGGTCATGGTGCGACGGGCATCCCTCCCACGTTGGGAGGCCATCCCCAGCTGGGCCTCTGCCGTCTTCTTGCTCCAGCGGCGAATTTCCTCCCATCTTTTCCGGCAGTGGGTGCTCCATCTGTGGTAGACCCCCAGGGTGCGGACTTCCTTGGTGATGGCACGCCAAATATCCTTCTTCTGGTGGGTGCTGACCTACAGGAATAGTACAGGGGAAAAGGAGAAGATATAACCGTCCGCACTGCCACAGTCATTGGCCCGCATCCCTACCCTTGCCATGATGCACAAGCACTCACCGTCGTTTCATGCACGCCTCATTCTTCCCCCTATCTTTCATCCACACCACTAAAAACAGCCATTGCCCATACAGCATGCTCACAGTGTACTCACCTGTTTGTCTGGAGGACCGTAGAGTAGCGTGTACTGGTGGAGGACCCCATCCACTAGTTTCTCCAACTCCTCCGTGCTGAAGGCAGGGGCCCTTTCCCCAGACACACGAGCCATTGTCTCTTCCAGACTGAGGTCACAGCAGCACTTGCAGTGTAGGTCCTCTCCTGTCGAAGATCAGGTATCAAGTGATTGAACGGAGAGAAACTTTTGGTCACGTCCGAGGCAGTGCGTACCGTCACCGCCGGCATACATCGTCATTGGCTCCTGTGACCCATAGGGTCCAATGTTAACCAATGCAGGATTGCGCCGCGGTCTTCGACCGCCTACCGCGACGGTGTACAACGCCAGCGCAGTTACCTCATATCCCCTTGTCCCACTGTACAGGTCAGGCAGCCGCCATTTCAGTGGCCCACATGGCATTATTTTGGACTGCGTCACACATATCTAGGCCTTGCTTAAACCTAATACAGCCATCTGTCGATTTGCAAACATTTTCTGATTAAGTTGTGTTTACATACCTCAGAGTTGGTTGTCTCTCTGCTCGCTGTTCTCCTCCATAGGCAACGTCCGCTGGGGCAGGTGAGGAGATGGCGGCATCCTCCGGTGTACAGACCGCTGGTCGACCTGTCGACAATGGAGGAGCGACATGTGATCATCACCTACAGACTTGATCGTACCACAATCCTGGAACTGTGTGCCCAGTTGGAGCCAGACCTGATGTCAGCTATCCGCCGTCCCACAGGAATCCCCCCTCTAGTGCAGCTGCTGTCAGTACTCCATTTCCTAGCAAGTGGGTCTTTTCAAACAACAGTGGCCATAGCATCAGGGATGTCCCAGCCTATGTTTTCCAACCTGTTGTCCAGAGTGTTGTCTGCCCTGCTGAAACACATGCGGAGCTACATCGTTTTCCCTCAGGTGGAGGATTTGCCTACAGTGAAAGGTGACTTCTATGCCCTGGGACATATCCCCAACATCATAGGTGCCATTGATGGGACACATGTGGCCTTGATCCCCCCATGCAGGAGTGAACAGGTGTACAGAAACCGGAAGAGTTACCATTCGATGAATGTGCAGATGATGTGTTTGGCCGACCAGTACATCTCCCATGTGAATGCCAAATTTCCTGGCTCAGGGCATGATCCTTACATTCTGAGGAATAGCAGCATCCCTTATGTGATGGGGCAACTCCAGAGACACCGTGTGTGGCTATTAGGTCAGGACATGGACCCTATACAGTGTGAATAGGTGTCTGGGTCTGGGGATGTCCCTATGAGTTAGTGTGTGTCTAACAGTTGTCCCTCGCCATTTGCAGCTGACTCTGGTTACCCCAACCTGTCATGGCTACTGACCCCAGTGAGGAATCCCAGGACAAGGGCAGAGGAATGCTACAATGAGGCCCATGGGCGAACTAGGAGGGTTATAGAGAGGACCTTCGGTCTCCTGAAGGCCAGGTTCCGGTGCCTCCATATGACAGGTGGTTCCCTATTCTACTCACCAAAGAAGGTGTGCCAGATCATCGCGGCCTGCTGTATGCTTCACAACTTGGCTTTGTGACGACAGGTGCCTTTTCTGCAGGAGGAGGGTCCAGATGGAGGTGTTGTGGCAGCTGTGGAGCCTGTGGACAGTGAAGACGAGGAAGCAGAAGAAGAGGACATAGACAACAGGAACACAGTGATCCACCAATACTTCTAGTGAGACACAGGTAAGAAGACAACACAGCCTCCTACATCTGATTTAATTCTACTGCCTCTCATCTGTCTGTCATTTTCACCCAGTGTATGGTCACTGAGTTGTCATTCTTGGCAGGATGAAGCACTCTGGGCACAAAGCCCCCTCCAAAACCAGTGGAGACTGTTATCCACTTGACAGACTGTGGCTTTGCACTCCCCAGTTACGATTTCACAGATGTGGGTCCCACTGTGTGACATCTGCTTTGTTTCCGTATGGACTAGAGCTGTGTGACATAGGTATGTTGAAAATACACTGGACATTGCTATTTCCCTCAGTTATTGCAAATACACAATTGTGAAAGCACAGACTGACTCCAGATTGTTTTGTGATTTAAGGGTGTTTATTTAAGTGCTAAATAGTGGAGGGGGTTGTTAAATGGTGAAATTAGAAGGATGACAAATCAGGGTGGTCTCATTTCTTGGCGGGGGTCTTGGCATTGTTCTTTGTCTTTGTCCTGGATCTCAGGGACCGCTTGCGGGATGGTACTCCATCTGCAGTGGGTGGGGTGCTGGTGTCGTGGTCCTGTGGCGGTGCCTCCTGTCCACTAGCGCCGGTGGAGGTGGTGGGCAGTTCATCGTCCAGGCTAGTGTCAGGGGCCCCTTGTTGTACCACAGTGTCCCTCCTGGTGTTGACAAGTTCCTTCAGCACCCCTACATTGGGGTCCAGGGTGGAATTGATGGATTTTAGTTCCTCCCTGAAGCCCAAATACTGTTCCTCCTGCAGCCGCTGGGTCTCCTGAAACTTGGTCAGTACCGTTGCCATCATCTCCTGGGAATGGTGGTAGGCTCCCATGATGTTGGAGAGGGCCTCGTGGAGAGTGGGTTCCCTGGGCCTGTCCTCCCCTTGTCGCACAGCAGCCCTCCCAGTTCCCCTGTGTTCCTGGGCCCCTGTCCCCTGAACGGTGTACCCACTGCCACTGCCCCCAGATCCCTGGTGTTGTTGGGGTGGTGGGTTAGCCTGGGTTCCCTTAGTGGTGGACACACTGCTGATTGACGTGTCCTGGGGACAGAGGATTGGGCCCACTGGGTGGGTGCTGTGCTGGTGTTTCCAGAGGGGGGAAGCTCTGGAGTGGCCTGTGCCAGTGTGAGGGGAACCGACTATCCCGAAGTCCCAGATGGGCCGGGCTGGTCATCTAGATCCAGTTGGACAGAGATGCTGTCATCACTGTGGGCCTCTTCTGTGGGTAGAGTGGACATGTCTGGACCCTCCTGTCCGGTGACGTTGGGTAGGGGTTCGGCAGGGGTGTAGAGGCATGATTATTGCATCTGTGTGTGCCATGGTGTACAATGGGTGGGTAACCCTGTACCCCAGTGCTTGCATTCCTGTGTAGGACCTTGTGTGATAATGGTTTAGGGGGGTGTATGGGTATGTGCAGTGGACATGCTTTGGTGATGGGTGTCCTTGCTTTGGTGTTACATGCAGAGCTTGGGTTTGGGATGTGTGGTTTGTGATATTGGGACATATGTGAGGAGTTGGAGTGATGGGGGTGAGGGTGAGGTTAGGGGTATGAGATCGCATGCAGGTGGGGTGGGGGGGATAAGGTAGTAAAGATTTGCCTAACCAGAGTCCATTCCTCCAGCTACTCCTGCGAGGCCCCCAGGATGCAGTATAGCCAAGATCTGCTCCTCCCATGTAGTGAATTCTGGGGGAGGAGGTGGGGGTCCGCCGCCAGTCCTCTGAACCGCAAGGTGGTGTCTTGAGACCACGGAACGCACCTTCCCCCGTAGGTCATTCCACCTCTTCCTGATGTCATCCCGTGTTCTTGGGTGCTGTCCCACTGCGTTGACCCTGTCCACGATTCTTCGCCATAGCCCAATCTCTTCCTAGCTATGGTGGTGTGCTGCACCTGTGATCCGAATAGCTGTGGCTCTACCCAGATGATTTCCTCCACCATGACCCTGAGTTCCTCCTCAGAGAACCTGGGGTGTCTTTGCTTTGCCATGGGGTGGTGTGGGTGATGTGTGGGGTGGTGTGTGTTGTGATGTGTGGGGTGATATTTAGAGGTGTGTTGTGTGAGGTGCTTTGATGTTGTGTGAGTGATGGTGTAGGGTGCCTGTGCATGCTATTGTTCTTTCTGGTGGTGTCTCTCTCTGGCTTTCTGTCACAATTCTGGTCGTAAGGGTTTGTGGGTGATGTGGGTGTGTGTTTTATAGTGTATTGGATGTGTGGGAGTGGTGTGTGTATATGTATCAGGTGTGTGTATTTGGAATTGTCCAATGTGGTAGTGTTTTGTAAATGTGTGTGTATTTTGAGTGCGGCGGAGTGTACGGCCAATGGAATACCGTGGTTGAAAGACCGCCGAGTGTATTCGTGGGTCGTGATAGTGTGGGCGTATTCCTGTTGCCGTGACAGTGGAGGTTTTGTTATCGCCAGTTTATCACTGACCTTTGGTGTGGCGGACTTGTGTTGGTGGCTGGATTTTGGCAGATTCCGAGCTGTGGGTCATAATGACCGTGGCGGAATTCCGCAGCAGCGGTGGTGTGTTGGCAGTATTCTGCACGGCGGTAAGCGTCTTTTACCGCCAATGTTGTAATGACCCCCTATGTCTTCTTTTTTAAGAAAGTCTAGCACAACCAGATTCATGCAGTGAGCCAAACAAAGGACCCTGAAAAAGCCACCATCTGCCATGGCCTTGACTATTTTACTGCAATTGTCCATGGCAACAATTCCAATATGTTTGAAGCTGTGTGCAATTTCTCCATAGCACACATGGCTACTGTTGCATGCTGCTGAGCACTCTCAAAAAGTTCTTCAGGACCAAGACCTGTAGATAATTTTTGTTTTACCCCTACAAAGGAGATCCAGTGTGCAGTGATGAATATGTAATCAGTTGCTTGACAACTGGTCCACATGTCTGTCATCAGGTAGATTTGCTGAAAAGCCTGTCCACCCGATTGCAGCACAGCATGTTTCAGCACTGGAACAGCAACTCTGGCAAAATTGATCTGACTTGAAACCTTCTGTTTTGGGCAGATGGCTGCCACACCCTCTGGGAATGCCACTTCTTCCACGAAAGTAAAAGGGATGAGGTCCAGTGCTAACATTTTTGCCAGCTTCTAATTATACAAACATGCTATTGGGTGGTTGTGGTCCTAGGGCCCCTCCTGCCTAAACTTGCCCCTAATAGTAGTCTGGATATTCTTCATTTGTGGGGCCACTGACGCAGGCAACTTTTGAAATGTAGGTGGTGGTAGACACAATGTGCATTGTGGTGCAGTCACCGTATACTGGGGTGTATCCATCTGACTCTGAGTCATCTTGTGCCATTGTAGGGTCTCTGAGGCACGTGATTCTGGTGCACTGCTGGGGACAGAGCTTCTTTCCGTGAGGATGATGTCACCCTCTTCTTCCTCACCTTCCACCGTGATTTGACTAGTTCCAGCTGATGTTTCCTGGCTTTCCTCACCATCATCACTGCGACCACATTCAGCCATTTTTTTAAGGTGCTCCTTCGACTGGATTGCGTGGTGTACTTTCATATGGGTTGTTTGGCCTCCAGTACCATAATATGAACCAGGCTTACCTTGACGAGCACTCACATGGCAAATGGAGCATATTGCAATGTTCTCCTCCTTTTGGCTACTCATTAAAAAAATTCCAAACTGGGGAGGAGTACTTTCTTATTGGGACACTGCCAATGCCTGATGAAGTACTGGAGGTAGGTGGGTGTATCAATTGCCTCTCTGCAGAGCATACTTCTACTGAGGTATGGGTTGGTGTAAGTCTCTGCTGGGGCCTTACAAATATGGAAGTTGGTGGTGCTGCCGGTGCCACATTCCTCAGAGCACGTTGGATAGTAATGCCGGAGTCCTCTGTGCCAGATTCCACAATGACTTGGTCATACTCATCATCATCCCCATCCATGATTCTAAGGCTTTCTGGAGCTTTTCTTTTACCTTTCCTGGCATCTTCCAGACTCTGCTGGGATTCACTCCATGTCCCTATCATTGTCATCAGAAGTGGTGCTTGGAGAAGATGGTGGAGTAGTACCCTTCCTTTTTCTTGCTGGACATCTGGGAGCCCTTGATTCTGAAAGAGGAGATTCTTGCTCAACACAAAGCTCAACCTCCTAATCTGATTCAAATTTGGGAACATCTACTATTGCTGGCTGTGGCTGCTGTCCACTTTGCTCTCTTTCCTGAAATGAGTGGGTGCTACTTTGTGAAAGGGACAAATCCAATCTCCATCACTGCTTGTCAGTGTCGCTATGACTGCAGTTGCTGCCTCACTGACAGACATAGTCTTGGGCTTAGGTTGGGTGGTGCTGTTGATGCAGGCGTGCTGTTCCCAGGTTCCTCCCCAGACGCTGGTGTGGCAGGCAAATGTCTCCTGAAAAAGGATGAAGTTGGCACGCCACTGGCGGAAAGCTGCTTCTTCTCACTGGCCACTTTTTTGGGAGCAACTTTCTTTGGGGCCATCTTAAGCTCTAGTTTGGCATTGGCACTAAGATGCACAAGTAAAAGAGTTAGGAGGACAAAGGCCCTCTCATTGGCAGTACCGCGGGTGATGTGGGGTCTCTTCTCTTGTGCACCTAAGAACAAACAAGCAAGAAAAACATGTAATTAGTGAAATGTGGCATTGTTTCAGGTTAAAATAGTATAGACAAGTGTAATCTTAGTGCGGTTGGTTACTTATTTAATAAACAAAATGCCAATTTAATCAAACATTGTAAAGTCAAACCACACCACCTCATCATAAAAAATTATATTCCTAATCAGACATCGCAACAACATGCAGATCTAGCTCTTTGCTTTATCTCTATTTGTTTTAAAGAAGACAGCTGGGGTAATCAGAGAGACGTGCATCGGTAAATGGAATAATCCTTTAAAAAAACTATGGCATCAAGGTAGTCTAGGGGAAATGGAATATTCATTAACAAAATGAATAATGCCATTGTCTACGGTGCTCTGCAGTCAGGGTACACTGGAGGAAAAAGAATTATACCTAAAAAAAACAAATGCTGTGGTGCAGCTGTGCGTTTTTGGTAGATGGATGGATGGATGGAGGAATTGATGGATGTGGATGGATGGATAAAGTCACAACCCAGAATTAAATAGAGATTAAAATAAAAGTGAGAAATTATAAAACAAAATAAAAAAAATAAAAAAAATTAAATAGAGAAATTAAAAAATGTTTAATTTAAAATAAAAATATAAAAATAAAATAAAAAATAAAAAAATAAAAAATTATAATTTAAAAAAAAAATATATAAAAATTTAATTATAAACATAAAAAATTAAATATAAAAAATGTAATAAGAATTAACAAAAAAATTTAAATAGAGAATTAAAAAAGTAATAAAAAATGTAAATGTAAAAAAAATAAAATTAGAAACTTGAAACAACAAATGATCAATAATTGAAAATGTTTTTATGTAAGAATATGGCAAAGACACACTAGCTGCAAGCACAAAATGGCTGCCAGCTACCCACATGGTCAAGCAACAACAAGATGGAAGGAAGCATGGCAAACAAAGAACACATGCAAGCCTATGGTAAAGGGACACTGCCTGGATGGACAAAATTGCTGCCAGCCACATGGCAAACAACAACAAGGAGCAAGGAGGCATGGCAAACGAAGGACACATCTAAGCTCATGGCAAAGACACACTTGCTGCATGCACAAAATGTCTGCCAGCCAGCAACATGGTTGAACAATAAGGCGGTAGGAGGCATGGCAAACAAAGAACACATGCAATCCTATGGTAAAGGGACTCTGGCTGGATGGCCAAAATGGCTGCCAGCCACATGGTCAAACAACAACATCAAGGAGGAAGGAGGAATGGCAAACAAAGAACACATGCACGCCTATGGTAAAGGGACACTGGCTGGATGGGCAAAATGGCCACCAGCCACATGGTCAAACAACAACTGAGAACAAGGAGGCATGTGAAACAAAGAACACATGCACGTCTATGGCAAAAGGACACTGGTTGGATGGATAAAATGGCCACCAGACACATGGTCAAACAACAAATGCGAACAAGGAGGTATGGAGAACAAAGAACACGTGCAAGTCTATGAAAACAAAATGCCATTGGCCACACTGCATGGAGAACAAAGAGAAATGGTGGACGATGATAAATACACACACTCAAACACTGCCCATAAGGAGGCCTGGTAGTGGCAACACTGAAGAAAAGTGACCAACATTAATTCAGCAATGCAAAACATGAAAATGAACTGAGCTATACAATTTTCACAATAACACACATCCCTCTATGCCATTAAATATTACCCCAGAAAATATACTGCAATGAATAAATAGCAATGAAATGCAAACAATAGCCAACATTTCTAATTTATACAATGCCATCCCTGCCCTAAATAAAGTTTTAAAAACATATACCACTGAAACATGTATTTGATACACTGATGACTCCTAGAGCTGGCTCCTATTGGCTATATGGTCCTTTGGAAATCTAGGCCACATACTAAAATGATATTGCAAGTGTTACAAACATGTAGAAAAGGTAGTGAACTGCACAAAAATGTTCCTTAACAAAAGGTGAAAAATGAATGAAATGCAAAATAAATAAAAACTAGCCCTATAATAAAACTCCAGGCCACCTATGGGAAACAGACATTTTTTTAACCCCCTTTTCCTCAACCCCCACTTGACAGATTAACTTCCATGCACAACAAGAATCACCGGCACACTTTTTGTTATGACATTTTGTGAAGATTTGTCAAAATACACCAAAAATAGAGGCACGTCTATGAAAACATGGTCCTAACTCTAACTACCAAACTACCGACTGGCGACCGCCTTAAATATATATATATATATATATATATATATATATACAGAGAGATAGATATTCACAGACAAACCAAAGGTTACGGGGACGTTATATTTAGGTATTGAATTTCCTCACACAAAAGCATAGAAATTCAGCAGTTATAGTTATGGTTATGTTTAACTCAAGTAACTATAACTCATGCTCTAAGGTAACTGTAACTCGTGCCCTCACCACGCAAAGCTTTCTCATCAATAATTTAATTGAAAATGCTGTAGCAATAATATCAATGATGCCAAAGAAGGTGTCATCAAAGATGTAATATGTAGAGCAATGAACTGTGCATGGTGAAGGTGCAAATTATAGTTATCTTAGGGCAGGAGTTATAGTTACTTAAGTTAACCATGACTCACACCCTCACCATGCACAGTTTTTTATGAATAATTTTCAAACAAATGTTACAGTGATATTATCAATGCTGAGTACCTGCAACTCAGCACTCTTTTTCTTTTTGACCTCCTTGTTACACAATTTTCACTGTCACTTTGATCACACTCTTCCGTCACTTCAGCTATAGTTGAAGGCTCATTTACTTCTGGGTCTGGACTTTTTATTGGCCACTGGTCTCCAATCACAATTCTCATTTCAGGAACAACTGGGTTCTAAACGTTTACTGAGCTAGCAGGAGTTGACTTATTCTGGGTTGACCCTCCTGCACCTTCGATTGCTTTTGACACACTCAGATTTTCACCAATCTGTTCTGTGACAGCCACTTATCCATTCCTCACAGTTTGGTTAACCTGAATCCCTTCACTCACCCAATCAGACCCTAAAGGAACAGGCACTTTATCCTCAAGAGGACTTGGAACTTTGCATGTGTGGTTCGCATAAACCCAATTTGGCAGACCAGCACAGTTCACAGCCATTGTAGTCACCAAGATAAGTTGTTAAGGCCCTTTCCGGCGCTGCTTTAAGCATGACTTTCCAATGTGTTTCTTCACCAGAACCCAATTTCCTGGACTCATGTCATGACACTGTTCTTGTGCTGGCTGAACAGTTGCTTCTTCAACCTGGCGAAACGAAGAGCAAACACATCAGCTAGTCCTTTGCAATAATCCAGCACCAAGTCATCTGTAATTTTCAAAAGTGCATTTGCAGGCACAGCTGGTAACCTGATAGTTCGTCCCAAAATGATTTCATGTGGGAACGATCCTCTCTTTCTTTTTGATGTGCTATGCATGCTTATCAGAACAAATGGCAATGAATCGGGCCATTCCATTGTTGTAGATGCATACACTTTAGCCAGTCAAGACTTTCAACGTCCATTCATTCGCTCAACCGATCCAGAGGCATCTGGTCTGTAATTGCACTGCAATCTTTGCTCAATTTGTAATGCCTTCCACAATAACTTTATGATCTCATTATTAAAATGAGATCCTCTGCCTGATTTCAAAGAAGTCAGGAATTTGTTCTCTTAAAAGCAGCTTTGCAACAGTGAGGCTATTATTCTTGCAGGTTGGGTAAGCTTCCACCCAATGTGAAAACACTCACACCATCTCCCCACACATACCTCAATCCATTGCAAACTGACATCTGAATGAAATCAAGTTGCATTTGGTTAAAAGAACCTCCTGATCTGCCTATATGGCTCAGATGTGTGTTTCCCTACGCTGATCTGTTGACATGTTACACATCAGTGACACACAGCTTCTGCAACCAATCTGAATCTGGGGTTGTACCATGTGTGCCTGAAAGATCTGATCATGGCATCTCTGCCAATGTGGGCCTGACCATGGTAATACCTTGCTATCGAAGGCAACAGACTATTTGGCAACACTGCTTTTCCTTCACTGGAAACACAAACATCATCTTCATCTCTCTGGACACCGCCTGCTCTATTCCAACCTCTATGTTTCTCTTCTGTCACTTCTTCATGTAATCTCTTAACCTCTTCCTAGGTATCAATTGCTGTCATCAAGAAACTTTGGTTTGTTTCATTGGTGTCACTAAAGGATGTGTGTTGGAGTGCTCAATATCTGGCCACTTGGTCAGCATAGTCATTGCCTAACGAGATTTAATTATTTTGAAGTGCTGCATATTTCACAAATCAATGTGCCCAGGTAACTGTAATGCTTTCAACAATTGGTAAACTCTGTCACTGTTTTAGAGAGGTGATCCAGAAGGGGGCATAAAACCTCTCTGGGACCATAACTGTCTGAAGTCATGAACAACACCAAAACCATATTGACTATCAGTGAAAATGGTCACTTTGAGCTATTCAGAAACATAGCATGTCCTGTAAGAGCCACCAATTTGGCTACTTGGGTAGAAATGTCTCCTTGAAACCAGGAAGCTTCTATTACTACTGAGATTATGCAAACTGCAAACCATCTCTCAGAGTTCCATCATTGTCTCTGAAACAGGAGCCATCAACGAACATGACGTAGTCATTTTCGTCTAAGGGAGTATCTTGAATATCAGGTCTTGGTTTGATGCACAGGTCAGTCATATCGAGACAGTCATGCTCCACTTCTTTTTGATC
The DNA here is from genome assembly GCF_031143425.1 of Pleurodeles waltl. Taxonomy (NCBI): domain Eukaryota; kingdom Metazoa; phylum Chordata; class Amphibia; order Caudata; family Salamandridae; genus Pleurodeles; species Pleurodeles waltl. Next base: position 1,768,643,449 of record NC_090440.1, read on the forward strand.
ATTAACATTTTCAACAGTACTGGGCAAAAGCGTTGCAGGATTCAACACTGTACAACACTTGACATTAACGTTAATGAAACTGAGTATGGTCTGCTCATAACGGCTTAAATGGGCATTGGTCATGCACTGAGATCTTGTCCAAGTCAAAATAACTTCAACAGAATGGGGCACAAAAACATTTAGGGGGTGGCCCATGATAATTCCTTTGTACTGCCCTATGCTGACACTGATAGCTCAAACTGACTTTAGCTGGCCAAAGCAGCAGGTACAGGGTCCAGTGTGGCTGAAAAATATACCACTGGTCCATTGATCCCTTTGTGTAATGGTATCAAAACAGAAACTGCACAACCATCTCTTTCGCAAAAAAACAAACAAAAACATTTGTTGTAATCAGGCATTCACAGAGCTGGAGCTTGGCACAGGCCTTCACTCAGCTCGGAGAAGGCTTTTTTATGCATGTGTCATCAAATGGTACCGGATCAGACACCTCCTTGTGTGTCAATTTTAACAAAGGTTTGGACAACAGTTAAATATTTGTCATCCACTGGCGGCAGTAGCCGATCATTCCCAGGAGCATTCTGACATTTCTTTGTGTTACAGGTGGATTTATTTGCATGATTGTTCAGATTCTCTCATGGGACACCTTTCTTGCACCTTTCTCAATGTGGTGACATTTTATGACCATTATCTCCTAGATGTTTAACAGGGCATGATGCAACCATCAAATCAATAATATCCTCAACAATGACTGAATGAAATGGTATGTTCAGGGACTCTAAATTATTTTTCAAGATCTGATTAGAAATGGATTGTGGCTCTCTATACCCTTGAGGCATATGACACCATGAATAAACATGGCTTCCAAATTTAAAAGCGAAAATGTATTGGCTATCCTCATAAAATGGAATGGGAAAGAATGGCTGACACAGGTCAATGACAATTAACCATTCGTTTCGCAACTGATCTGGAACAAAATCACTGCAGGATTCGGTATAACTGGACAACATGGAACAACAACCTCATTCACCTTTCTCAAATCCTGGACTATGCAGTATTTTCCATTGACCTTCCGCAGTCCCAAAATAGGGGAATTACAGGGACTTCCCATGATTCCCTGAAGAGCACCTTGTTCAACAAAATCTTCAATTACAGGGGTAATTCCAGCAATAAATTCTTAAGCCATATTATAAGGCAGTATCTTTGGAAATACTGCATTTGGCTTCACTGTGATTTTAACTGGCTCAACTTCTCTTATAAGTTTAGTATCTTTCCCTGAAAAATCCCAACCTTTCACCACAGCTGTCTCTTGCAAATCCTCAGGCAAATCCTTAACCGTCATCATTGGGAACAATGAAATGAGAGGGTACATTTCATCAATTGTGCTGGATGTTTCATCAGCACTATTTGTCTTAATTGCTATCCCCTTGTTGGTGCAGCTAATGAAACAATTTAGCTTACACAACAGATCATGTCCTAACAAGCTCACAGGACTTGAATCACAAACCACTGATTGGTGCTGGTTCTCAATTGACCCTATTTTGACTGGGATTTGTTCCCGTAATTGGGTTATCTAACTGCTGATTTGCTACTCCTACCACCTAAACTTTTCTTCCTGACAAGGGGACAGTTGTGTTTCTGCGGTTCTGACAAAGGAACATATTGCTCCAGTGTCAATTAGGAATAAAACATTGTATCCCATAATGTTGACATTTGCGTAGGGACCAGATTGATCCATCTCTAAGGATGTGCTAACATGCATTCCTCCTCATCAGAACTGTCACTGTTATATGTTTCTGAAACTTCCTCAACACAAAAATTGATTAAGGGGTATTGTGCTAAGAACTGATTCATATTTGCGTTTCTTCTCTGATTCATGTTTTGCTGAGGAACCATCACTTGCTACTGTTGCATTGGGGCTTGAGGAACCTGCATTTGATGAGGGACTTGAATCTGTTGGGGGACCTGCATCTGTTGTAATACTGTAGGAACTGTCACATTTGGAATTCAGGTTCTTGGATTCCCTGAATGTGTGCTTGACTATTGTCCACAGTCTGTGCAACACCACCATTCAGCACCAAATTATTCCAGGGCTCGACATTGCCGCACGCATGACATGGATGCAGTTTCTTCACTAACTGAGCATCAACCACATTACTGCTCTGATCTATCTGAACCTCACATCCTCTACCTCTAAACTGGGGACCCGCTGTTAATCTGCTGTTGCACACCTTGTATTCCACTAGTGTTCACCATCATTTGCAGACTCTGTGTTCCAGTCTGAGCAGGCTTAAATTTAATCACCATCAATTTCTTCAACTTAATCTGCTTCAATTCAATTTCATCACTACAGTACCTAGCACACAGCAGTAGTTCATCAGTTGGTTTATTCTGCCAACAAAGTGCTGCTGGATCATGTTGCTATTCTCTGGTTTCAATCCTTGCACAAATATGAACACAAAATTACTCATGTCCTTCGGCTCAACAATTTCAGACCCACTATGCTGTCTGAATGCTTGCAACAATCTCTCATACTAGGCATGAATCAACCCCTTTGTTTCCTGTGCCAATCTGTCAATCTTTGGCTAATAAACATATTTTGGGGAATCTTTGTTTTTCAGAAACTCAATCACTTTGTAATACCCATTCCTCAGCTCTTCAGAAGGCGCACCTGTTACTGGATCTCCTGGTGGTTCACGAGTTGGCCAATCAACACTCCGTTTGCACTCAACCCACAAATTGATTGGAACCACAATGTCAAATAAGGTGTTCAAATCTTCCAGCAATAATTTTGAAAGTTTAAGAAATCTCTCTGTTTGCGTGCACCACTCTACTGGTTTCTCTCTCAATCTCAGGTAATCATTGGTGAATGACAAAATGTCACTTCTGCTCCATGGGACATGTACATAACCTTTACCTGGAATTTTCCTAATTGGCAGCATTTCTACACTATCATCAGCTTTAGTTGCCCCAGCCAGAGGCAAATTATTTGCTTTCTTTTGATATCTTGTCTTTGCCCATCTTCCTTCCATTTATCTAATGCTCCCCATGTTTGAATATTCATAATTAATTCTTTAATGGGCATTCTCATGCTGGGTGATCTTATGTTTGCAATATCTTTGGAACTAAATTCTATCATGTAACTCTGTTTTAAATGCTTTGATTTTTCGAAAGCCACATCATATTTTTGAGCAATCTCTCATGAGTCAGTCCTGCGTGGTGTGTAACATTTTTGCACATGAAGTGCAATTCGTCTTCATTGTATGTATCCAATTATTCAAACTCAAGTGTTCCCTAAATTAATTCATTGAATTCTAATATTAATCTGGGCATATTCATTGTCCTGCCTATTTCTGGGGTCTCTTCTGTTCTGATCCTGCTTTTTATTGTACCCAGTCCTCCTCTCTTTCCTCAGACTGCCCAACCACTCATTTAGCTGTTGTGCAGAAAAACCTTGCAAACGAATATTATCCTCTGTGTCATGTTTTCCGGGTTATCCCAATGTATATTGGAAAGCTGGTCTGGTGTGGGCATGTGTGGAATTGGATTTCGCTGCGGACATCTCACATCTGCTATCGGTCCTGTTTGTTTTAACATCTGGTCATAATGTTCAAGTTGTGTGGGAGTTAAAGTTGGGACAAACAAAGCTAATCTCTTCATTTCCAAATCGGTTGAACATACTGATCTCTGCAAATCACATGATGACACCCTGAAGATAAGGAATTAGGAGTCTGGAGTCTACTTCCAGAAGTACCTGAAGCACATAATGGAACAACTAAATCTATGGTTACAGGGACTGTCAGTGCATCAGGTCCTGTCAAATTAGTCTGATGTTGAGGAATTGACATCCCAGCACTTTGACCTTTTAATACTGTACTGAAAGTCTTTCCTGATTGATTAGGGGTAATAGTTGGGGTTGCCTGTACTGGAGTATACATGTGCATAGTTTGATTTGTATTAAAATTCTACACTGGTGCTGTCACACTAGGTGTAGTTTCCATCCAAATCATTTTTGTACTTGCTGGTACCTGATTCCCAACTGGGCTTGTAACATGCTGTGCTGTACTGACAATAGGAACTGGTGGATAAATTGCGGGCACCTATGTCACTGAACTGCCAGATATACCTTGAGATACCTGAATCAGGCTTTGTGAAACTGGAGCTGTTAGCACACTTGGGGATACATTCTTAACTACTCTCTCAACTGAATGATATGGAGGGAGATGATTCAGTAAAAGCTGATTTACAAAATTGTTTTCTGAGTCACTCTCATGTGTGCATGTCTTTTTACCCTCATCTGCTGTCTGCTGTGTCTTTTCTGTCTGCTTCTATTTTTTGTTTTAGATTTGAACTTCCTGTAGGAAAGTGCCCCTTTTGGCATGGTTACTGCACCACTTTTTGCCTGATATTGATGCTGACTTGACTGAGAGTGTGCTGGGATCCTGCTAATCATGCTCCAGCACCAATGTTCTTTCACTAAACTGTACTTTTCTTCCCACAATTGGCACTCCCCTAGCACACAGCTAAGTTCCTTGTAAAAGGTACCAAAGGCCCTGTGACCAGGGACGGTCCCTAAGGGCGGTAGCATGTATTGTTCCACCCTAAAGGACCCCTCACAAAGCAAATGCACGCTGCCATTGCAGATTGTGTGTGCTGGTGGGGAGAAAAAAGTAAAGTCGACATGCATCCATCTCAGGATGCCATGCCCACCAACCACTGGCTTTGGCATAGGTAAGTCACCCCGCCAGCAGGCCTTACAGCCATAAGGCAGAGTGCACTATAACACACTTGAGGGCATAGCTGCAGGAGCAATATGCCCATAGAGTGTCTAAGTCCATTCTTAGACATTGTAAGTTCAGTGTGGCCACATTAAGTACATGGGCTGGGAGTTTGTCACTACAAACTCCACAGCTCCATGACGGCTACACTGAGAACTGGGAAGTTTGTTATCAAACACCTTAGCCGATGCCAGTGTTGGATTTATTCTACAATGCACCCAGAGGGCATCTTGAAGATGCCCCCTCTATTTTAACCAACCCTTCAGTATAAGGATGACCAGTCTGTGCCAGCCTGCCACTAAAAGACAAGTTTCTGACCTCATGAGGTGAGGGCCTTTGTGCCCTCTGGAGTCAGAAACAAATCCTGCTCTGGGAGGAGGTGCTTCACACTGCCCCTCCCCCGCCAGAACCGCAACGGGGGAGGCTCAGGCCTCCTGTTCCAGTGACCCAGGGCACTCCAGCTAGTGGAGATGCCTGCCCCTGGAAAAAGCCCCACTTTTGGCATCAAGTCCGGTGTGAAACTTAGGTAAAACAGGGAGGACTGATCACCCCAGCTAAGGTGTCCAGAGCTGAAGTGACCCCCCTCCCTGCAGAATCCTCCATATTGGTTTGGAGGACAGGGACCAATAGGGTTAGGAATATGCCCCCTCCCAATGGTAGTGGGCACAGAAAGGGTCTAGCCACCCTCCGGAACAGTTGCCATTCGCTATGCACTCAGTAGCACCCCTAATTCTAAGGTTTAAAAGCCCCCCTGAACCTAGCTCAACAGATTCCTGGCAACCTCAGGAAGAAAAGAAGAAAGAAACATGAAGAAGGACTGCTAAGCCGACCCCAGTTGAGGCAGAGGTCTGCCAGCCTGTCTGCAGCTTCTGAAGCCCTGCTACAAAAAGGCTACACATCCTGCAGGACCAGTAACCTCTACAAACCCCCAGAGGACTGCCTACCCACCAGAAGACCAAGAACTCCTGGGACAGTGGCCCTGTCCACAAGAAACTCCAAGAAGGACTCCAGAACCGCCCCAGATCCGTGAGTTTTGACCCCTCTACACCCGATGCCCACGGCCTGAGTCCAGGTGGCCCACCATTCCAAAGCAGGTCCCCAGGTAATTCTGATCTTGTGTCCACCCTGGGTTGACCCCTCCTGGCCCACACAATGACTCCTGCAGCCTAGATCCAGAGGACCCCTATGACCGTGAGAGAATCGGATGAAGATACACAATACCCAAATGTACCTCTGCACCCGCAGCCTCCTGGCCTCGGGGAATCCGACCGATGGTCCAGCAATGGTCAGCAGGCAGCCCTCCTCCTTGTCCAGGCTTTGTTTTATGGAACCAGTCCCGTGGACCCAGCCTGCAGCATCTTTGTGGCCCCCGGAGCCCCCCTATTGAAAAGCACTGGGAGCCCAACGCTGTGTTTGCACCCTACACTCGGCTTGCCCCTGTGCCACTGAGGGTGTGTGTTTGGTGGTAATCTGTCACCCCCTCAGTGCTCACCTAAACTCCCCAGGTCTGCCCTCCAAAGTCATGGGTACTTACCTGACAGCAGATCTGTTTCCGAGTGCACCCATCTCCATAGAATCACATTCTAAATCTAACACCAAATTTGACCTCTGCGCCCGGCCGGCCCTGTGATGCTGGTGGTATATGTTCAGGGTCATCTTGAACCTCGACCACTGGACATCCTGACCCCTGGAGTATGGAACTGTAAGTCTAGTACTTACCTCAAAACTGCACTAACACTTTCCCCCAGGACTGTTCTGAAAATTGCAGTGTGTCAACTTTTGAAAGTGAAAAGTGTTACTTGCCTGCAAACTGTTTTAGTTGCCAAACGTCAACAAAGTACATTTGATACTTACAACTGTACTTATCTGCAACATGAATCTTTTGGTTCTAAAAATAAAGTGACAAATATTTTCCCATATAAATAAATTAGCCTGGAGTTAGTTATTGAGTGTGAGCCTCCTTTCTTGACTGTGTGTGTACAACAAATGCTCTGCACTACCCTCTGAAAGCCTAGCTGCTAAACCACACTACCACAAAAGAGAGCCGTCACTAGGCCACCCATGGCATTTTGACCCCACCCATCGCCATGGTTTCCGTGGTTTCTGCACTGCCACGGAAACCATGGGGGTAGGCACTATCAGTGCCAGGGAATTAATTCCCTGGCACTGATAGGGGTCTCCCCTGCCCCCCTCCCCAGAGTCCTCCCTGTCCCTCCCCCTTCCCTTCCTGACCCCCCACATATACACACATCCAGGCACATACATACACACCCATACACACACGCATACACACATTCACCTATGCATGCATACATACATACACACTCACTGAAAAACTCACAAACATACATCCAGGCACACACGCAAGCACACGATACAATATGCACATACACACGCACACACTCATGCACACGCGCATTACACATGTATGCATGCATTCAAACACAGTCACACACACTCCCACACATGCACACAACACCCCCCATCCCCCTCTCCTTTTGGAGAACCCGACTTACCTGCTTGCAGAGGGTCCTCCAGCAGGAGACGGGAGGCGGTGCTGCTGCTAGCAGCAGCGTCCACCAGCAAAACACTGCCAGGCTGTATCATGGAACATGATACAGTAGGTGGTGTTTTGCTTGTGTGGCGCAGCTGCTGGCAGCAGCACCACCTAACCGCTGTCTGCTGCTATGACCGTCACAGGAATTCTGCTAGCCTTCCGGCGGCATTCCAGCTACGGTCATAATGACATGGACGGTCGGTAGCCATGGCGACGGTATGTCGCCGTGGCGGTAGGCGGCATTTGCCGCCAATCTCATAATGAAGGCCTATATCTCATTTTGATACAGTACATACAGAGCCAGTTTCTTACACTTTTATCTCCTTCTTCTGTGATTACTGGGTACATTCTCACCCCATGTAACGTCTCTTTTCTCCACATTTTCTGTTCCTAATCCCATCTAGCTTCTGCTAATGTCTTCTCTGCTCTCTTCACTCTATCCTCAAATTTAGTCATTTCTTTTTGTCTAGCAGCAAGTCCCCAAATCGCAAGAGCTTCAAACTGTACAAGTCTTGTAGGAGGCTTTAATAGCACAATTTTCTCCTTAAATTTTTTCAAAATCCTTAAATTAAAGGTTCCTTAAGATGGTAAACCTAATGAAACTTCTTTCTTGGTGATCTTACACCACTGTTTACCCCCAAATGCATGCTGACACTCCTCTTGGCTCTGCCACTTCATATGCTGGTGTTCCTTCCGGTGCTGTCTGGTCACTCCCCCTAATTGACTAAACACATCTCCTCTCAACACACTAAAGCTTTGAAAAATGTAATTTTTGCACTAACTTTCAATCAATCAAATGAATTATAAATGAACTAGGAAGTAGATTCAATCCCACAATTCTCTTTACTAGCTGTTCTCAACCAATGGCAGTGTGGTATTGTCAACCAATACGTACACAGCTTTCTCACTAACCGACCTATCACAGCGCAATACTGACATCACACTCACTTCACTCAGCAACTGTAGTCACTTTGCAAATGTTTCTTGCACAATTACTCAGACATACACTAAACGCAAAATATTGTGAGCACTTCAAAAAAACAAAAACCTGTCTGCACACTGAGGGTAGCGCTCAAACGCTTTGAAAGCTGTATGGCTTCTACATCCAACTGTGACGTTTTCAATTATACATGTAAGACTTTGCCAGCAAATCTCATCCTGGTTGATATGAATCCTCCACGTGCACTCAGGATTCACCTAATACCAATTAACAACTCCCATGCACTCAAGGAAAACTACAGGTACTGTCAATGGTGCGTCATGACCAATACCTCACTGCAGACAATAAATTAACCAAGTGTCTCCATACAGTTGTGTGTTACCCCGTGGTCCTAGGCCTCGATGGACCCATCAACAACAACAAATGTGGACACTTTTTGAGCACAAAGCTCCACAATCATTTCAAGGACGATGACTTCACAAACATCTCACAACATGACACTGCAATTTGTAGCAAAAAGCACTGCAAGTGCAAATCCCTACTTATACATGCACCGTTCACTTGTAACATAATACTGGAATTTCATCAACCTCTCAAACTAGCCATAGAACAACTTATAGTGTGACTAGTTTTTTGGATCTTATCACCCTTAATACTAAACAAAATATATGGTCCCCTCCTCATGGGACCGAACTGTTACTCTGTTACCAGATCTGTTACTCTTAACTAGGGTGGGCGGGACTCACAGAGCTCTACTTTGAGGAATTCTGCTGAGTTGGAAAACAACTCTGTGGAATTCTGCGGAATTCCGTGCGCAGAGGAGTGCCACCTGCCCTGGCCTGAATGTCCCAATCTCGAAAGTGCTGTGCAGGGTTGACACTGCTTAGCGCTTCCACATTTGGGCGCATTCAGGCCAGGGCAGGTGGCAGCGAAAAGCTGCCATTTTCAGGCCCCTTGTGCGCCGGCCTGTCCTGTGTGCAGTCAGTGCATAAGGGGCAGGCCAGTACACACGAGGCTTGAAATTTTCAGGCCTGTTGTGCACCAACCTGTCCCATGTGCAGTCAGTGCACACGGGGCAGGCCAGTGCTCAAGAGACCTGGGCAGGCTGTTGCACAAGGGGACTGAAATGGCAGCTTTCACTGCCTATGGGCCTGGCCTGTATTCTGGCCAGGGCCATTTCAGGCCTCTTGTGCACCAGTGTGCACAGCAAAGCAACAAAAACAACAACTTACCTGGGTTCTCACAGGGGGTCCTCGTTGCCAGCGGCCTGGTTCTCTGCCTCTCTCTGTCATCGTTGGAGCCTTGGAGGGAGGCCAGCAAGCAGGTCTGCCAACATCTGCGTACTGCAGCCCAATAATGGGCCACACAGCGCAAGTGCAGGCTGTCTGCACATGTCCTGTGTGGCCCATACCTGGGATGCAATGTGCATGTGGTGAGCTCTGCTCTGCTGGCACAGCTAGCTTAGTTTTTGGTTAGACTCCGTGCTCCAGGCAGCATGCGGAGTGCCAAAAACTCCATTTGATCCATCAGCGGAGCAGAGCTCGCTGCCCATCCCTACTCTTAACACTGCAAATATATGGTTCCCCTTCTCATGAGATGAAACCATCACTCTGCTACCAGAACTGTTAATGCATCTTAAATCATCCTTCGCAGGAAATCAGAAATGTTTACTGAGTTTGAAGGATCTTTGGACCCAGTGAAGATTGTGGTAACCATAAAACCTTTTCAAATCCCAACAACAAATTTAAACACCATGATCTATGTGGCCAAGGAAGAAAACTCCAATCAATAAAAGTTTCAAAGCTTTATTTTACAAAGCCAAAGTCAGGTAAATAGTGTGTAAAATCAAATTGTGAAGGTAAATAAACACCATGGGTTGACAAAATCTACGAGACAAGTTTAATCCCATCAACACAATTGAACATTCAAGAAGAATAATGCATATCATTAATGACACCATTTGAGACACAGAAACACTTTCAATTAGACTGTAAATACATTAGTCAAGTCAAATTACAAAGATTTAGAAATCAAGGAGATTTGGACATAAGTTATCCCTACTGCTAACCAAATAAAGGCAAGCAAGTGTGGGAACGGGCTAACACATGCAGGCAAAAATCAAATAGAGAGACAAAACGAATTTGGAAAATCATCTATCTTGGGCTAAGTAAGACTAACAAGAAAAAAAATACATACAGGTGTCAGCATGCTAACTTCTACTAAAGAAATGCAGGTCCCGGGAAAATAGCATTTGCAATAGAATATACTGCTCCTTCAGTTTCATCAGCAAAGCACGTACATCATCAGCAAAGTCCGTTAGAAGCACCATCAGGAGAAAAGTGCGGAACACAGGCTGCACAAGGAAAATCAGGAAGCATCCAAGGAGCAAGGAACAGAACAAGATTCTAAGGGGAACTGACTGAATCTTACGAAGTCCATCCCTAATCAAAATACTCAAAACAGCTTGATTGGTCAGTTCGATTAGCTCCCATCACGTAAAAGAGGCACCATCAAATTAGAATTTCGGATTTGCAACAAGAAAGAAAATTCTCAGGTTTGGCCCAGTGTCATCTCCTCTTTCTGAGTGAATCCAATAGTTGAATCCAATATTGCACATCAATTGATACAATCCAAATTCTTCTCATGGTATAATACAATTTCAGCATTTCACACAAGAAAGCTCATTTTAACAGTAGTAACTGCTTTAGCTTTCAGTTTGCAGGCTTAAATGTCCAGAATCATGGTCACTGGGAAAAAAAGTCTTATACATTAAACAATGTTACTCTTTACTATTCATGAGAAACAACCTAATGGAAAAATTCATGTTATGACAAGAAGAATGATTCATCACTTTTACAAATAAAAAGTCTTCAGCCCTTGTTATGCTCACATACGAAATATAATGCATCAATGTTGTTATTAATAAAACACACATAATATGCAAACTGAAAAGTTCAACATTAATAATATATCATCAGAATATATAAAACATTTCATTATTAACTGCAATCTATTCTAAAGCATAACATTAGATATGAGTGAAAAGTGCATTTAATTTAATGCACAGGTGACTTTATACTAATAAATCACATTAAACATTATAATCAAATGTGCTTCATTACTAACATTTACTCTTAGATATAAAATAAACTTCAACATTATTTCATGTTGTCAGCACATTGTCAATTGTGGTAGGCACAATGTCCACAACAACATAGTGTCAGTGAAGCTTTTTCTCTAAGTTAAGCTTTTAAATGAGTAAATAAATGTCACCTAATGCTGAAGTCTGGGTCAAATGTTAAGCTCCATCAGCACTGTTAGCCATGCATCCTTGCTGTAAATCCTAGCAGAACAAATGAGGCTTGGTGGCATAATGCTGAGCCAGTTCAAATTCCTTTTTTGTTAATAACTCACAATGAGTTAATTTGTAAAACTTTTTTTCCAGATGACTATCTCTTCAGCATGGCATTCTTTAAGGCTCTTTTTTTAGTAGGAGAATGGCGGCACGCTTTGAAGACGGACACCATCCTGTTCCCTCGTGTTGGATCTATACCCTCCGAAAGCAGCACATTGTTCGTGTGCTCTTACATGTTTGGCCAATAGTGGCCCCACAATTCGACAACTGGAGAGAGTAGTGAATTATAAGCCAGCTGACTAATGTGTTTACAAATGTACGGTTAAGGTCAGTGAAGGAGCGCCTACTATCAAGAAAATAGGGTCGCCACAACAGGAGCACCTTAAAAAGAAGAAATGTGGCCTTTCCTGAAGAAGGCAGTTTTGCCGAAACACACGTTGAAGAAAAAGCCACAAAAGATTTTTAGAGACCTCCAACGAGTGAAAAACAGTATTAGTGTGAATAAAACATTAAAAGTGCATTGTATTTGATATTGTATTGAGGGTAAAATCAAAAGCTGTACATTAGGTCCATATTCAAATTTCATGATGTTATATGAATATCTTTATAAGGGTTTGTGGATGTAGTGGTAACAAAGGTGTTTGAATGTATGCATGCGGAGTTTGGATCGATTTCAGATGGTATTTTTGATAAGAATCTTATATATATTGTGCATAAGCGATCTCTAAAATGTGAAACATTTAAATAAAATAATATTGTGTATAACGGTTATGGACTGACAAGAATAAAACAATTATAATAAGTAACTTTCCTCGTCTGTCACACAGTTAAATTAGCTAAAGATTCAGATGGGTTGTGACTACATACTTTAGGGTTGCATGGGGTTGTTCACTGAATTTTGTTTTTTGTCCCTGGACCCATATCCATAGCAGGGAATACATTTTTCATATCATATTTTTTAAGGCTCTTCCATTTACACAGCACTCTTTTATTTGTAGTTGGATCACTCGGCTGCCTCATAAGTCAACTAAACCTTTTGTTTAATTTTTATGCCTATGGCAGTTATATTTGCATGTCTCACCAGAGAACACAGCATATCTTGCAAAGACACCAGAGGATCACCAGGCTTAGATGATGGCACACCATCAAACTGGACCTACAAAAATGGAGTTACTGTCACTCTTTCTCTTTCATTTTGCCACCCCGTCCTAGCATTGCAGAATTAAAGAAATCTGCTTGTCTTCAAGCTATACATCATTCCCTATGTGTTATAGTGTACAACAAAACTAACATCTACATACCAACATCCATGCTTTAGCAAGAGGGGCCCAATTTCAAATTCCCCTCCTTCAGGACATGCAGGGGCATATTTAAGAAAAGTGGCGCTGCACACAGCGCAGCACCACTTTTCTTGCACCCCTTAGCACCTCCTAATGCCACCATATGTGTGCCGTATCTAAACTGCGGCACACCATGGCGTCTAATCCAGAGCTTTGCAGGATTAGCATCAAAAATGTCTGAAGGCTAATCCTGCAAAGCATTCAGAGGCCCCTTTGTAACCAATGGAAGCCTCCTTTTAACGCCTGCTCTGAGTGACACTTTTTAAATACGGCACTGAGTTTTTGGCCTTCTACCGCCACATTAGCGTCATAAAAATGATGCTAATGTGGCAAAGGAATGGGGCTTGGGGCTCTTAAATATGCCTCACATTCCCTTATTACAGCAGAAAACTTTTAAAAAGTTGTTCAATTCCTGGTCCAAAAGGGGCTAAATGGTGTTAGTGCCTCACTATCAATCGCACCTAAATTCCATCTAGCCCTTCTAAACGCAGGCTTCACTATTGCATTTGAATAGTTTCAAGCCCAAAAAGGACAGAACACATCACACTAATCCTCCACACTCTAAAATGTCTTCCTTTGATACCAGACAATTATGCAAGTTGGCCTGCATTGTGAACACAGATGTTATCGGATTTCAGTAAACTTCCTGACTTTCAAATAAATCATCTCAGGAGGCTGCCACAGTCCCTAGAGTGCAGAATCTCTATCTGAAAACCCATTAATTGAAAGGAAAGCAAAAACAATTGAGCAAGTTTTCTTAAGTTGTGCCCCTAAGGTTTGAAAACTCCATCACTGCAACTACAGCTACAGCAAAACTCTATGCAATGAAAACTTTGAGAATAATCTTAAGGATCAAGTTTTTCAGCAAATCTTTTAGATATGACTCTGCACCTATTGGCCTTAATTAGTCTCTCTAATCCTAGAGGATCTGGGTAGATGTTAATAGTGGTTTTTACAACCGTGTCTGGCTGTTTTACTGATGTTTATTGTTGCATTCATCACTACTGTGTGAGTTATGTCAAGAGGTATTCTGGTTGTTTAGCACTATAGCATACTCTTTTAGGGCCTGATTAGGAATTTGGCAGTCCGTGGACTGCCATGGTGGCAATGGCAGTCTGACTGCTGTCGGCTTGGCGATTGGGCCACTGTATTATGATGCATGTGGTTCAACAGACAAAAGACCCCCGCTCTCCCACCAGTACCGCCAGGCAGTGCAGACTACCGTGGTGGCGAGATAGGCCAATGAGGACTTCAGAGCCAGTGTTTCCGCTGGACAGATTATGATGTTGACTTCCACCAATGTGACTGTGGCGGTCCAACCACCGCATCCCAGCTGGCGGAAACGGAGGCATAAAAGCCAAGAACTCAACTGCAGGCAGCATCACACATACTCTGCTGACATGTAGCCAATCCTTCAGGTCCTGCTGCTGATAGATGGAGTCCAAAATCTCGCTACCAAGGATGCAACTGATGGCAAGACAAAACACCTCACAGTGTACTGAAACGCAACAACCATTGCAGACTAAGTACACTTTTTTGTGTCCTGGGTCAGATTTATTCACAACAAATGACCCATACACAGCTACATGACACCCCCTTTTTGCAGGTCACTGACCGTGTACCGCCACACTCCACAAAAACATACGTCTGCTCATCCCGGTTTCTGGGACAGTGAAGTGGACAGAACATTGTGTCACACAACAGCAACACCACATCAACATCACACAGAATTAAACGGACACCCTCACATTGCTCACATGCCATAGCCTACCAAGAAATAGAAGGCACATATGTATGGATGTGTCTTTTAACCCAAATACACCTTCCATGCAACATCCCTGTAAAAGACCTGCATATATCACCAACATTGCAAGACAATGGACGGTCAATCGGATGCACAATATTTTGTGAGACAAATATTCAAAGCTCACAAGGTAAACAATAACTGCACAATAGGGATGGGGGCACCTGGGGTACTCCAGGAAGAATATTGCCCTTTGCACATGCCCAGAAAACACTATTTGCACAGGAACTTGACTTTCATGTATCTCAAGGAAGGAGAAGCAATAGTAGAGCCAAGTGACATGCAAATCTGCCAAATGTGTAAGTGCAAGTCAAGAAAGCAAATACAACAGCAATAGCTTGGGTCACACATGTAGATGAAGTAGCTGGAAGGTACAAACATCAAAATGGACACATGGTAAGTCAAATGTATAGCGAAGGTACACCTTCCATGTGTGGACAAACAAAACTCTAGCTTGCACACATGATACACATGTCAAATCGACATCAGGGGGACAAATCTCACCCAATGCACGTTGACATTGGCCAAACCAACATAAAATACTTACCATATCAAACAAAACACAATACAATTCCATCCGAATTAGATTACCTTCCACATAACTATTCAGTCAACTTCTGCCCTTGTCATTGGGTGACACCAGCACTGCTCCCAAAGTCAGATCTTGCCATTAACAGCAAACGGAACTGAAACCAGGGTAAATCACACACAAATGGAGGCATACAACACATATTGCTCAGGAACAACACAAAGTTAGAAAAGTAATGGCAGGACAAGTGTGTACCCCAAAACACATTGAGTTTATTAACTCAAAAATAATGCAAATCAAAGGCCATTGGCCAGTCTATTATAAAGTCCCTGCACAGTACTGTGCACCAGCTTGACTCTTATCACTGGGGTGGGTTTGGATTTGTGATGTGTGGGTTTGGGAGGTGTGGTCTTCATCTTTGGAGGGGTGGCCTTCTTATTTGGGGTGGGAGGGTTACGGCTGCTTGCAGGGGGCAGGTGTGACAGGGGAGAACTTGGATGTGAAAGGGATGGGTTGGGGTGTAAGTGATGTTCTCTTGATTTTGGGAGGGGGTGGGGATCACAGGCATAAGGCCAAGGTCAAAAAGGAAAATTTCTTTGGGAAAATGGGTAGGGTCTGCAGAAGGGGTTGGGAGGTTGAGGGAGTGCTTGTCTCGCCTGTGGGAGTTGATGCTGGTGGTGTGTGCCTGTCTGAGGAATGCTTGGGTTTGGGTGGTGTCTGTTACATGTGTGAGAGTGGGTGTTTACTTTTCTGGGGTCTGTGAGGTGAAGGTGCTAGGTAACGTGGAAGCGGTGGTTGTGTGTGTGAGTTTTGGGGTGTTGTCTGGGGGTATGGTGGATCTGGTGGCTGTGTTTTTGAGGGTTGGGGTGGTGTCTCGGTTACAGTGGATATGGTGGCTGTGCCTGTGGGTGTTGGGGTGGTGTCTGGGGGTATGGTGGATGTGGTGGCTGTATTTGTAGGTGTTGTGGTGGTGTCTGGGGGTACTGTGTGAGTGGTGGCTGTGGGTGTTAGGGTGGTTTCTGTGGTATTTGTGGTGTATGGGCCTGTGGGTGTTGAGGTGGTGTCTGGGGGTATGTTGGGTGTGGTTGATGTGTCAGTGAGTGTTGGGGTTTTGTCTGTGGGTATGCCGGTTATGGTGTGTGGGCCAGTGAGTGTAGGGGTGCTGTCTGTGGTAATAATGGTTGTTGTGCATGTGAGTGGCTGTTGTGTGCCTGCATGCCATTGTGTCTTGTGGTGCTTGTGTTTATGTGTGCTGCTTCTGTGTGTTGAGGTGGGTGCATGCGGATGTGTCTGTGTGCTTGGGGCTGGTAGGGGAATGGGGAAATTGGATGTGGAAGAGGTAGATGGTGGGGTAGGCTGCCGTCATTGAGGAGGCGAGACCCATAAAAGATCTCCGTAGGCCAGACATGGCACTATGAATGCCTTCTAGGTACTTAACCATTTGCTGGCACATGGATGGCATTCAGAATGGCCGTCTGGCCCACAGTCATACTCCTCAGGTGGACAATAGCCTTCTCACCCAGGGCAGCAGGGGCAGCAGGGGCAGCAGGGGCACCAGGGGCAGGAGTGAGGAAGTGCCTGGGGTGAAAGAGACGCCCACCCTCATTGGTGAGCAGGCATGGCCAATAGGGTGGGGAGCAAAAGGGAGGGTGGCGATGGGACTGGGAGTGGCAGATGGAACAGAAGCAGGTCCTGATGAGTCCACCACCAATAGACAGTGTCCACTAAAAGAAGAACCTGAAGATGATGACGATGATCCTGTGTCCTTCGTGGCACTCGCCTCACCCATCCTCTGTTCCTAGTTTCATGACTAGAGGAACCATGGCCAGCTGCATCCCCACTTAGTTCCGCCCTGTTCCCTCCACTTGCCTGGGATGATGCTGAAAATACAAAGACAAACAAGGTCACTGCATGTTCCCTATCACACCTGAAAAACAGCTGTGATTCACAAACATTACCAAGATGTACAGTATCAACCAGCCACAAGCTCCGGCAAAGTGGCTCCAACAAGTGCCACACCATATGCATGCATGCTACATGAACTGTCACCAGCTGCCCACAATAAATTCAGAATCACAGACAACTCCAATTCCATGAGTGATGTTGTGTAATCACAGTACCCACTGAACAATTAGGAGAGCTCATCACCGTCACACTGGAAAAAGTAAACAATGGTAACATTGGACACATGGAGTTTGTACTAATGGTGCTCAGATAGATAACATATCTTGCACAGAAATGTTCACAGGAGACACATTGGGAAAAATGTCAGGGAGATTTGTCTACAAAACCTACACCACAATGAATCAAGTGCCCCAGGGAAATCACCTGTCATGGTTGGTACTCCTGACAATACCATACTATGATTGCATCAGTAGAAGCCAATAGTCCATTGAATGTTGTAGAGGCCAAGGGATTCTCAAGTACCTGTAGAAGGTCCTTAACATGTTTCTCAAGATGAAGGCATATCACTGTCTCTTTTTGTCATGCAAACACATATTAACTTGGATGAATGGTTGTACACAACCACATATAATTCCCACATTACTGCAAGTCACTCCCTGATGCATGTCAACACTTAGGTAATGGAATTTCATCATTTAACATGTGCTAAGCATATTGCTAAATGATTCTACATCACTGGCATAGAAATGCACATTGTGGGTAAAAACTGTAGTCCTACCTGTCATGTCCTTCATTGCTACTGCAGTTGTACATGCCTAAATTACATGGAATGATGGGGGAGTGTATGTGTGAGCCACCAATCAATGGTGACACACTTTTGTCTGTGGCACCACATGTACTGTTGCCACATCACATATGTCAGATTCCAAACACATGTTGACATGCACACACATGTGAGGGAATCAGACATCATCCCATAAAGATATGTAGACTATGCATGAAACAACAGTGAAAATGATATGTCAAAAGTGAAAGGTACACATGCTAACATGAAGGCACAAGGAATGATGGCGACAGTGATATCACCAAATCATGTCACTGGACAAACGCTACATTCCAAGAGAATGTATTGATCCGAGACTGTATTCAAAGGGCAATGTATGCTGGCAATATTCACATGACTGACAATATTGAGGCACCAGCACTCATGACACACTGGAGACAAGTGGTCTGCCTGTCTGTGGGAGACAGATACCAATAGATTCACTTAGCAGACACATGGATGAGTTTAGTGATCTATTACTCCATGTTGTTTGGGTTAACACACTGAAGAGAAGTAGACTGTTGGATGCAAATGACATGACCTGATGGATCACTGTACTCAGTCATGTTTTGGCCCTGGAGAGGTAACTGGTTGTGGAATGTAGTCTTTTGTGACCTAGGGTACAGGGCCAACAGGCAAGGCACACCAGCATGCACCAACTGCCAATCCTACACAAACAGTCACTCAGCTTGTGTGTCACACATGGCTCATCACACATCAACTTGCAATGTAACAGACAGGAATATGCCCAGGACTCACCCATTTGTAGCTCCCCTCAAATACGCATCAAGTTTGGGATAGGCCACTGTCAGAATGCGGTCCATTAGGGGGTTCAGGTTCCGACTTGCACCCTGCCCACATTGGGAGGACAGGCTCAGCTGAACCTCTGTGATCTAATGGGTCCAGCATTTCAGCCCCTCCCACCACTTGTGGCAGTGGATGCTCCGCCGGCTATTGACCCCCAGGGTCCACAACTTGTGGGTGATGGGTCTCCAAATACCTTTTTTATAATGGGCATTAACCTGTATGGATGCAAGAGACAAACCAAAAGGTGACAAATACATTTTTCTGCCAAAATGGTTGTGTCACACACATTTCAGAAATACCAGCAACAAAAATGTTGTAAGTGCAAACACAACACAAGTGTAAAACATACATGCTGATAAATACAGGGACATGACTGCACTCTTTTGGAGTCATCTGCAAACTCACCCACTACCCTGCTCATGGCTAACACTGACTAAGCAAGCCTACTGACATCAGTTAGCCCAGACTCAACCAGCATTCACTGTGATGTGAGCCTCAATGACACAACATACCATTGTGGACTTCTGAAGGGTAAAGTCATTGTGCCAGAGTGGACAGACACCTGTACATCAGCAATATTAACTCAATACATACAGTTCCTCCAGGAAACTACCATAGTACAGACCTCACCCCAATATTTAAGTAACAATCAAAGGTTTGCCGTGAATTGCATTGAAAGTCTCTTCCCTGTGCATGTGTGGACATGTGGGATACCCAATGTTAACACATACCACTTCAGGGTGGGATTGTCCGGTATGTACTTGTAGCACAGATAACATGTTTTACCATATGTAACAATCCCACAAAGATGGCATCCAACATACTTAGATCAGTTTGGTCTGATTGGTTGCATGTATCCAAGCTAATGAGTCACATGTCATGCCCTCCTTGGACTCAACCAACTATCTGCACTGTTGGTTTGACACTGGTGCAATATGCATGTACTGGACAAATATGTCATACATATGGACTTATGTAAAGGTGACAACAGAGCTGTGGGAGTAAGGGACCTGTCATAAGCCACAGACACACACTGACAATGAGGCAAAATACACAAATATACTACGTCAAGGAGTAACCTCAGTACCCATCCCTATTGTATTCAATGGACAAAGGCCTTTAGGCCAAATCTTGCCACTGGAGACTCATTGTGGTGATATGACAGGATCTGCAGATCTTCAGGGTGTGGACCTGGTGACACAGTAGCATAGCCACAGTAACTCTACCCCAGCCTGGCCTATGTCCCATACTGGGAGATACATATGACAGGCCCTGGTCTCTGTAGGGTGAGCATACAGACCTAATTGACACCCACATTTCCATCACTTCCATGTAGTACATCATGTGCCTATCCTCTATGTGGGTTGTGGCTTGTGTGGCACTCTGAAGGGCACAGTTTTTTTCATTTGGTTCCCATACAACAGCTTGCCAAGTTCAGATGGGCCGAGTGCTCTGTGGCACTATACACTGCTAACAAGATCCTTAAATGACTGAAACAATATACATACATAGCTCATGCTGTGATGCACATATATGTCATTTGACATTTACATTTGACATTTACAACCATCTGATATGTCATTGTATTGCTGTGAAGTCTCCTGCCTAGATATATGAATGCAACACAAGGAGAATCTAGGCCTCATCACATATCACACAACACAATGTTGATCTTAAATATATAGGTACACTTCTACACTACCTGCACAATGTACATCGCCTGTATGGCACACAAAATGTGACAACAGGCACCCAAAAAGTCTAACTGGAAAAGAGAGGCACATTGTATGCTATTTGGAAGGAAAAATGGTGTTGAACACAGTCAAATTTGCCTATGAGGTTCTTATCTGCTCCTCTGGTAAGCCATAGAGCTGATCATACAGGGGAAGGACCTCATCAACAAGATTCTCCAGCTCCTCAGGAGAGAAGGCTGGGGAATTTCACCTGCTTTGTCTGACATTATTGCTCCCTGAGGTGGCACACAGCAGCTGAAGTGGTGGAGGTGTTCTTGGCAGCAGTGTCAGGAGTCAAGTGAGTGAATTTGCAAATGTGGCACACAAGTACGCCACGTACGCAGCATCACCACCAACGGCCAAAGCCATTGGTCCACGACTATTATAGGCAGCAATGTTACCCTATGGCTGTGTCTGCCGTAATTGGAACTGCCCCCCGCACAAGCAATTTCCAGCTGTGGCAACCGGCGACTCCTATTGTCCAGTGAAGTAGGTCAGACATCTGCCATCTTGGCAGTTGAAATACAGTATTGGGCCCTAATAAATGCACCACGACACCAATATATGTGTTGGATGATCGCAAACATTGTAAAGCAGCCATGTTGTGTGAGTTATACTACACAATCACCAGTGTAGTGGGTTGCTGGGCACAGATGGCATATAATGGCTGTGCACTGTCCACCGCAGCTAATGGTATTTTTGCCATTTGGAACAGACTGTTAAATTTTGAGGGGCATTTGAGGAGCAGATGGTTGGGTGCTGCCAAAATCTGTGTTGTGGAGACATGTTTTGACAACCATGGGGGTAACATTTGACCCTTCTGTAGTTGACAGCTGTGATGTGTACTGGGTGCTATGTATTTACAGTCAAAAATGCTTTGTCACATGATTTTGTTGCTCTACATCATGTATGTTGGTGCGGGCACAGTGACTAATGATCTTACTCATGTATTTTCACACATAGGTACCCTGGGAGAGGGAGCAGTCGACAACCTCCAGTGTACCGCCCATTGCCGATCTTCAAACCATGGAAGAATGTCACATCATCAAACAGTACTGTCTAAGAGGCAAACAATTGTGGATTTGTGCTGTCAGTTGAAGCCAGATCTGCTGCCTGAAAACAGTAATCCAACATGCATACCGCCCATTGTTCATCTCATGTCAGTATTACACTTCCTGGCCATAGAGTCTTTCCATTATACAGTGGCCATATCTGAAGGTATGTCCCAACCTATGTTCAATCTTGTGTTAAGAGATTTCCTATCAGCAATGATGAAACACATGGACAGCTATATCAGGTTCCCACGGCGTGAGGATTTGGCCAATGTGAAGGCTAATTTCTTTGGTTTGCTCGCCTCCCACATGTGGTAGGAACCATTGGTGGAATACTTGTTGCCTTGGTGCCACCGCAGGCCAGTGAACAAGTCTATCACAACAGGAAAAACTTCTATTCTATCAACGTGCAAGTTGTCTCCTTGTCGGATCTCTAAATCTCAAACATCTGTGCCCGGTTCCCGGGTTCAGCCCATGATTCCTTTGTAATGGGGAACATCACCATACCCCATCTGATGTCACAGCTGCAACCAGAGAGAACCTGGTTGGATGGTAAGTCACATCTGTCCTGATTTTTGTGAGCAATGGCAGGTGCTATAATCATGAAGTGAGTGACTCATTGTTGCGCTCATGTCTCACTCCTAAACAGGGGACTCAGCATATCAAAATCTTCCTTGGGTATTGACACAGCTGAGATATCCAACTACTTCAGGTCAGGTCTGCTTCAAAGAGACCCATGGAAGAACCCGGCTGGCAGTGGAGCGGGTATTTGGGCTCCTGAAGTCCAGATTTTGCTATCTGGTCACGACTGGTGGGCCCTCCTCTACACCCCAGGAAAGTGTGTCAGATCACTGTGACATGCTGTATGCTTCATAACATCGCACTGCAGAGGAATATCCCTTCCATCCCAGAGGAGGGGGAGCCTGCAGTGCCACCGGGTGAGAATCCTGAAATGCCAACTGAAGATGATAATGGTGAAGAGGAAGGAGCTGACTTGTGACAAGATCCCATCAATAGCTTTTTCTCATGAGTGTAAGTGTGTCAAGAGATGTTGTGACTTTCACTGTACAATGAACTGTAGTTGTGATAATGTGTGGAGTTAATTCTTGGAAATAGTTAGGGAGCTGATGATCAGGCAAAATCAGCCAAAGTGTGTTTAATGAGGTACTTTTGACACATCCATATCTTGATGATATTGCTTTGTTTGTGTCAGATATATTGTAATGTACTTTGTTCTCCAGATGCTTGCTATGTGGCTTGTGCTTGGTTGCATACCCATACTCCTTGTTTTGTTCTTTGTTCAGGTACCTTCACCAAGACATCTTCATGTGGGCATTTCGGAGTTGTGACATTGGCAGGTATGTGATGCTGTTCAGATATTCGAAGTGGATATGGATTGTTCCAGGGAATGTAGGTCACAGACTTTGAGTGTAGAAGACCTGTGCAAAAATAGTTTGACAGTGATAGGATGGAAGTTTAGAAGACTCTATTGGACTTGTTCCTTGTCGTGTGCTGACCCTAATGCATCATGTAGTTGTAGGCCAAAATCATGTTAGTTTCCCTTCATATTGACTAAACACTCTTTTATATGAACTGTATGTAGCATTGTAGGCCAAAGTGCCTATGGCACGTCACTGACATGTTTGTGTCATACCAACAGATGCAGAAGCACTCGATTGTAATGACCCTGTGATCAGAAACTGTTGTACTGCCATCTGTCTGAGTCTTGCATTATAGGATGTTGGTTTACTTTTGCGTGGTAGGCAATATGGTTCCAGCTGATGACATCAACCACTTTAATGTTTGCCTATTCTACAGGACGATGTCTGATAAATCCCTTCCTTCCATGGTCTGAAGGTCTGTAAATGTAATTTGATCATTTACCCAGTATGATTCAATCATGTATGATTTGCTATATTTCAGACATATTTGCAGCCTATGCGCTAAACAATTAAATAAAATGTCTTCTATGACAAGACACTTGTATGTGTGTGTTTGTATGGAATGGTTGTAATCCTGAGCTGGACGTTGTGTACATGCAACATATCCCTGCTTGCACAAATACCTTTGAACATTATTGCATGGTTCACATCGTCTGACATATCTTCGTGGCTAAAGGTGAAATTTAAGATAGCAGACAATTAATTTGTGACAGGTGAATTTATTGAAATGCTGCTACATGCAGAAAATATTTGTGACTGAAATAAACAAAAATGTAAAGTGAAGGGAGGGGGGGGGTCAGTGATGGTGAATAAAATCATTGGAGCAGATCCCACACCATTGGAAGTCCAAAGTCCAGAGTATTCTTCCCATTGGAAATTGCATGGGGTTCAGGATCAGTCCACAAAGTGTATTTGTGACACACAAAGTAGGACATTGAGGAGAAGGTTTATTTCTGGCATTGGTGGGTGTCTTGTTATCTGCACCTCCTGGATACTTTGCTGGACATTCCCACCTGTGTTGGGGGGTAGATCAGCTGCTGCAGAGGCCGGGGTATCTGTGGGTGTTGTGCCTCTGTAAGGGCCTCCCATCCTGTGGCTGCTGCAGATGTACTTTGGCATGATGTAGTTTACATACAGGAAAGGGTTGATAGTGGGGGGAAAACCTTGCTCAGGGTGGTGATGATTTCCCTCAGCACCCCTGTTAGGGTGCCCATGTGGTTGTTATGGGCATCCATCTGAAGCTGCTTTATTTCCCGGACTTCAATCAACACCTGGCCCGTCACACTTTGGGACTCCTGATAGGCACCCAAGACGTGGCTGATGCTGTCCTAGCCGACAGCAGCCCCAGTGGCCTCACTCTGCTGGCCTACAGCATCCCTCCTTCGCAACCTCCCCACATGAGCCTGTGCTGTTGGTAGACGGTGCCTTCTCCAACTGGGTCCTGGACCCTCAGTGTCAAGAGTGTCAAGTTGCACCTCAGGATCCAGCACTGAGGGGCACAAGATGGTGGAAACTGTGCTATCTACACAGGTTGGGCGGGGCGCATCATTGCCTGGGATGGTTGATGCAACAGGGCTTGAAGGTGACTTAGTGGCCACAGTGAGACCCACTGTTGCGGTCTGACATGATTCCACGTATGGGCCACGACTGTCCTCCACATCCACAAGTGCAGGAGTGTTGCCATCACTGAAAGCTTCATCCAGGGGGGTAGTGGGTGGCTCTTTGGTGGCCTCCGTGTGCCCAGAGGCAGCTCGACCTCTTGGTGAAGGAAGTACATTGTTACTGGAGGAAATGTGAAATCTACCGCCAAAGGTTTTATGTTAGAGCAAGTAGAAGCATTGGGCATTCTTAAGTTGTAGATTAGCCTACTGTGCCATGTTACCATGGTATTGGAGTATTTGACATCACACATGTGAAGCTTGCTTGAACTATTTGACTCAAGCAGCTCATGAGATGTGCAGATCAGTTGCACTTTGGATGATGGAATGAAAATGACATCTTGCGAACAGTCAAATGAACACAGTAGAGAGGCAACATATTCCTTTGATCATTTGGAGGCCTAGTTGAGTGAGATATAGGCAAACACAGACATTTTTTGTATATGTAACTGGAGTCAATATGTGTGCAGTGATGTCTCAATGTGTTTCCTGCCGTTACCAATCTGGTGGTACAGCTTGAGGCATTAGAAATATTTGGTGCACACATTTGGTAAGGTGTAATTTCTGTCCTCGATAGTTTAATCTTCGGATATCAGGTCAAGATGGAAGTAGGTAAACAAACACGTTTCTGAGCTGAACACGATCTGCATATTGCTCACTCACAGGTGAGTAAACTTCAATTGAAAGTTGACAAACAGGTGGATTTAGGCAAGTGACCACTGGGTTGGTGGTTTAAAATGCAGGCACAGGGCCTTCTGGGAGTTTCAGTCAAGTCAATCCCACTAGCACCCACACCTGACAAATGGCATCTTACCAGCTGAGTAATAAATCAGATTCTTGTAGAGCGCACAGCTAATCACCCATGAGGGTCTCAAGGTGTTAGAGGGTAGTAGGAGTTCAGTCGAAGAGCCACATCTTGAGGTCCTTCTTGAATTGAGGTAGTGAGGGTGATTGCCTGAGGTGAAGGGGGAGAGCATTCCAGGTCTTCGCAGCGAGGTAAGAGAAGGATCTTCCTCCAGCTGTGTTCTTGCACATCCTTAGGGGTATGATGAGGGCAAGTTGGGTGGAGCGGAGGTGTTGGGTGGTTGTGTGGAAGGTCAGGCGATGGTTGATGTATGCTTGTCCGATGTTGTAGAGGGCCTTGTATACAAGCACTGAGTACACTTCAATTGGGAGTTAACAAACAGGGGTAAATGGGCAAATGAACACTGGGCTGGTGGTTGGAATTACAGACACAGGGCCTCCTGGAAGTTGTGTTCAGTCACTCCCTCTACTTCACAAACTTGACAAATTGTATCTTCCCAGGCGAGTACACTTCGATTGAGTGTTAGCAACCAGGAGTCTATGGGCAAGTGAACACTGGGTTGGTGGTTAGAATTACAGACGTAGGGCCTCCTGGGAGTTGCAGTCAGGTCACTCTCTCTGCTTCCCACTCTTGACAAATTGTATCCTCCCAGGTGAGTACACTTCAATTGAGAGTTACCGAACAGGGGTATGTGAGCAAGTAAACACTGGGCTGGTGGTTAGAATTATAGACACAGGGACTCCTGGGAGTTGCAGTCAGGTCACTCCCTCCATTTCCCACACTTGACAAATGGTATCGTGCCAGCTGAGTACACTCCAATTGAGAGTTACCAAACAGGGGTATATGGGCGAGTGAACACTGGGCTGATGGTTAGAATTACAGGCACAAGGACTCCTGGAAGTTGCAGTCAGGTCACTCCCTCTATTTCCCAAACTTGACAAATGGTATCATGCCAGCTGAGTACACTTCAATTGAGAGTTACCAAAAAGGGGTATATGGGCAAGTTGCCACTGGGCTGGTGGTTGAAATTACAGGCACAAGTCCTCCTGGGAGTTGCAGTCAGGTCACTTCCTCTACTTCACACACAAGACCAATATTGCGTATTACTTACCTGTAGGCAGATTGCATTTGGGTTTGAGCATACATTTACATGTTGAGACCTACCATGAGTCCTGGGATGATTGTTTGATATTGAAAGACTTACAGGCACCATTTCGGCTTATGGCATGTGATGGTCCTTGGTAGCTGTAACTGTGGGTTCACAATACACATTGACAGTGTTACATCTAAGATACTCTGGGTATTAAATGTTGGTGAAGTACATGAACAACACAGTGGCAAAAGCTGAGCTGTGAGCATGCTGGACATTGCAGTTTTGTGGCAGTTTTTGTGAGGTAACTTACCAGACTCCACTCCCCCAGGTGTTCCTGTCAAGCCCTCAGGACGCAGGACGGCCAAGACCTTCTCCTCCCAGTGAAAGAGTCTTAATGCTGCACTGGGACGCACACCACCAGTCTTGTTGGCCTCCATCTGTTACCTGGAATCCAGGGAATGCACCTTGCTCCTCAGGTCTTTCCACCTGTTCCTAATGTTCTTCTTTGGTGCAGGGTGGTGCCTACAGCAGTCACTCTGTCGACAATCTTTTGCCACATTTTCATTCTCCTACTGAAAAGAGTATGCTGGACTTGGGCTCCAAACAATTGTGACCCTACTCTTATGATTTCATCCACCATGAACCTCAACTCATCATCAGAGAATAGGGGATTTGTGGCATGTGACATGGTGGACAACTAAAGTGGGCGACGGAGACTTACCTAACAGGGTAAGTGAATGACAGGGACCTAGTTAACAGGGAAGTGAATGGACAAAAGTATGTGCATGGTGCTGAGTTGAATTGTGAAAATGGGGTGCCTCATTTATGTAAAAAAGAAAAAAAACAGTGGTCGGTGTACTTTGTCTTCTAGTGGAGATGCAAAGGATTGTGGTATGTGAAGGGGTGTTTTTTATAGTGTGATATGAATCTGTTTCAACTGGACCAATGTGTTTCAGCTGTGTTGTTTTTTAATTCATCCAATGTGCGCTTGTCTGTTACTTTGCTGAATGCGGACTGCAGTGGTCCACCACCATTGGCTAACCGCCACAAGGTGACCGCCACAGCAACTGTGTGTTTGTAATAGGCTCAGTGATTGGCGACGGCGCAGATGGCACTGGCGGTTGGACCACCTAGATACCAGACCGCCGCATCACTGACAGTCTGCCTTTTTGCCTGGCGGCCAGCGGTTCTGCCTGTTTCTATCATTATACAGGAGGCTAGGGACCGCCGGTGCAGCAGTCTTTTTAGGCCCGCCAACATGGCAGCCTGGCAGTCAGACTGCCAAACACATAATCAGGCCCTGGGTCTCCTCCTATAACAGCAAGAGTCTCAGAAACCCATTTGGAGATTGTTTTCTCCATTCACACTTTTGACCTTTTTTTATTAAACTTCATTATGTTTCATATTGTATACCTTAACTGCTTTTCCCTGAGTTTGTCTGCAATATCTTGTTACTTAAAAAGAAAGTTACTACCCTGCTGGCTTTGTTTGGGCTACCTAAAATTGTAAATACATTAAAAAAATCTAAAACACCACTGATGCTTTAGCCCTGTCCACCCCAGGTATCGGCTTTTCAAGCTGAATTTTTATACATACGATTTGCTCAATTACTATCCTTGCAGAGCTGGGAAAGTGGCAAAGCTCTTTATCATTTCCAGCAATGTTTTAAAACACAGGATTAGCAAGTGCTGTCTTCAACTAGGTGAAAAAACGAGGAAGGTATATTACTATTCCAGGCACAGAATTCTAGTTTTGTATTGGTGTAATACCATCCAAATCAAACTGTAATACATGAAATTAGTATCTGATAAATGAGAATTGCTCTTAATGAAGCTCATCAGTTCACTATAGCGTCATCCAGAAACAAGGATGCATTACACATAGGTTGAAATCAAAAGCTTGCCAGGTTATGCACAAATTATGAAAAAACAAGTTAGGGAACAGTGGCAGGTTTCTTGTCTTTAGATGAAGAGCTGTTCCTTTATATAGAGCATGCCTACAACATTACCAGCACTCCATGCCAAGCATCAAAAGTGACAAAAGCCCTCATTACGAGAATTTTTGTGAGCGGACTGCCGCAGTGGAGTTGGCAGATGCACTGCCGCGGGCCCGGTGATGAAGACCGCCATATCACAAGTACTGGGAAGGCACCTGCAGAACACAGCCAAGTTACCGCTCATACCGTCACAGCAGAGCGGCCGGCGTGGCAGGCAGCAGCCATCTTCAGGCCGGCGGTCAGGAAGTATCCCATGACCACATTACAAGGTTGCACACCGCCAGGATTTCCAGGGCCGGTCCACCGCCACCAAAAACCTGGCGGAAACAAACAATATAAATGGGAACACCTACCTTCAGGAACACACGCACGTCCGTAGGCATAATGGCACGCGAAATACAACTCCTCCCAATACTCTACCTGGCCATGCAACTCCCGGACCAGCGACTTACCACCCGTAAGGACACCAGCCTAGCACACACTGGATGGAACGACATTAGTACAAACACACAACACACACACAACATGGGAAGCCACGCTCACACACACACACAAACACCCATGCCAACACACACACTCACACACACACACACACACACACTAATACCCAAAACCACCACACATACATGTGGAAGGAAAGCCAGGACAAGGTAGGTACCATCGACACCAACGGTGTTGTACGCTAATATATTATAAAGCTAACAATCTGGTATAAAATTACAAACGCACAGGCCCCAGGGCCAGTCCAAAAGTCCACAGAGCACACTGGGCACAAGGTGACGCCCCAACTTGACTCCTGACTGCAAAGTGCAGGCCTCACCAGGGCAGGGACATCAATGGGGTATGCAGGCACCTCAGGGGTGATGAGGGGGTGGGAGTGGGGAGACCTTAGGCTTGGAGGGATGGTCCTTTGGTCTGGACTTGGAGGGAGGGTCCTTGGGCTTGCCCTTGGAGAGATAGGGCCCTTGGGCTTGCCCTTGGAGGGAGAGGGTCTAGCTGGGGGGAAGGTTGGGCTTGTCCTTGGAACTGGAAGGAGTGGGCTTGGCTTTGGAAGTGGAGGGAGTGGGCTTGGCATTGGAAGTGGAAGCGGAGGGAGCGGGCATTGGCTTGGGTGAGGCAGGAGGAGCAGTGGACGTGATGGGCCGGAAGTGGCAGGTGGTAGAGGGGCATGGCCAGAGGCAGTGGCGGACTGGGAGGCAGAAGGCAGGGGCCTTGAAAGGGTAGTAGGGCGCTTGGGGGGAACAGGGCCTGGGTCAGTAGTAGGGGGAACAGGGAAAACTCTCTGATGAAACATTATTTGGGGACACAAGGGAGGTTAAGGTAAGGACGTTTGGGAATGGAGGCAGTGAGTATGGTTGTGAGGTGTGTACGTGTAGGTGCCTTGGGTGCAGGTGAATGGGTGGATGAAATGTGTGTGCTGGGGGACTGTTGTGTGGGTGAGTGCAGTTGTTTAGATGTACTGGGAGATGAGGAGATGCAGGGAGATGGCAGGGGGGATGTGTGAGTGTATGTTGGGGTGGTATCTGCAGGTAGGGTGGATGTGCTGCATGTGGGTGTTTTGACAGTCGTGGTGTCTGTGCCAGGGGTGTATGGGGTGCATGAATGGGGGCCTGATAATGTGGTGACGGGGCAGTGAGGGCACATGTGGCAGGATCAGTGACTTATGTGGTGCTGGCTGCAGGTGTGAGTGGTGTACTGAATGTGAAGGGGGAGGTCGGTGCAGGGTGTGGACATTGTCATGTCTGCATGTGTCTGTTGTCTGTGTGCATGGTGGTGGTGGATTATGTGGTGCTTATGTCTGTCCTTGCGTACCATGTCTGTTGATGTGGATGCATGTGGGTCAGTAGGTGTGCCTTGGATGGGTGAGGGGAGAGGGATGTGGGTATGGGTACAGATAGCTGGAGGAGGGGACGGAAGTAGAAGGGACACTGGCTGCCGTCAAGGAGGAAGCCAGAGCCTGACATCATCTCTGTAGGCCAGACACGGCAGAGTGAATGCCTTCCAGGAACTGTTGCATCTGGGATGCCAGTCCCAGGATGGCATTCAGGATAGTTGTCTGCCCCACAGAGATGGACCTCAGGAGGTCAATAGCCTCCTCAATGAGGGCAGCAGGGCTGACTAGAGCAGAGGCAGAGGTGCCTGCGGTGAAGGAGATGCCCACCCTCTTGGGTGAGCAGGCATGGGCAACTGAGTGCGGAGCTACAGGGAAGGCATTGCTAGTGAAGAGTGTAGCAGACAAGGATGGTGCTGGGATGGTCCCAGATGGGTCCACCACCGCCAGAGAGCGTCCATCGGAGGAGGAATCAGAAGATGTAGTGGCTGATCCGGTGTCCCTGTGGCACTCCCCTCACCCTCTGTCCCAATGGTACCCTCTGCTCTGGTGGTGTCAGCCTCCTGTGTCCCATGGGCTGCAGCTTCCCCACTCGCCGGTGCCCCCTCTCCTTCACCAGATGATGCTGATGCACACAAAGACAGAGGACAGGAAGGGAGGAAGAGTGAGAGAGAGACAGGGTGCGATTGGTCAATGCCAGCACAACAGTAACACAGGGTAGAACATCAGCATTTGAAGCCATGCCACGATATGTTATGCCCATCCCTGCACATCCTTCAACTAGGGAACACCATGGGAGAAACCACAACAATTCACATGTCAACTGCTGATGGTCTGACTGCTGCAAATATGTACATGACAAATGGCATACCCAGCACACCTGTCCAGTACACTACCCTTGGCCATTGAGACAGGCAGGTAAAGGGCTGCACACCCAACAGAATCCTGCACGGCTAGTTGGCAGGCCTACTTGGCTATTGTCAAGTACCATTGTGACGTCTTGACGCATCCACCCCACTACACATTTAGGCCCTCATTACAACCCTGGCGGTTGGTGATAAAGCAGCGGTAATACCGCCAACAGGCCGGCGGTAACAAAAATGGAATTATGGCCACAAAAGGAAACCGCTCACACAGACAGCCACTTTAACACACTGACCGCAACAGCGGTAGCAACAAGCACCACGGCGGTAACCGCCAACAGGCAGGCAGAAGACAATGTACCGCCCACATTATTATGACACACCTATCCGCCACATTTTCCGGGGCGGTACCAATGACATCAAAAACACTGTGGAAACAGAACACAGAAATCAAAGGACTCACCTCTGGAGACACAGGGAACAACCACAACGCCATGGAGCCCGAGTTGCACATCTCCCCCATGCTTGTATACCTTTTCCTGCATTACGAGCAGTAACGCCGGCGAAGACAACCACGTGAGTACTGCAGCCTAGCACACAAGGGAGGGGGGAGGAAAAAGAGAGTGACACACACGCAACACTCCCACCCCCAACACCATACACACAACCAGATGCACTAACATTACATATCTACCCCATACCCTTCAGGAATAATGCAAGCACAAAAGGAATTGATTAAAGTGAGTGCAATAAGACAAAATAGTATAAATACATGCTTCAAATTCAAAAGGTATATACATATTTGCAAATGGAGGGATACTCCCTAGTCCTTAATGTCCATGGGCCACAGGGCCACAACACATAGGCCAAGGCCCCACCTCACTACTGCAAAAACACAGAGAGAACACTGCAGGAGCATCAGGTCAAAAATACACAGGTACCTCAGGGGGAGGGGGAATGGAGGGGCACCTCAGCCAGAAGATGGTACAACGCCACTGGTCCTGGAGGGGGCTACATGCCCTGTGCGATGTCCTGGGGAGTGCAAGGCCACAGACTCTCAAGTGGGTGATTTGCCCACTGATTGGTCCTGGGGAGTGCAAGGCCACAGTCTCTCAAGTGGGTGGTTTGCACACTGCTTGGTCCTGGGCAGTGCAAGCCTACAGTCTCTCAAGTGGGTGATTTGCCCACTGCTTGGTCCTGGGGAGTGCAAGGCTACAGTCTCTCAATTGGGTGGTTTGCCCACTGCTTGGTCCTGGGGAGTGCAAGGCTACAATCTCTCAAGTGGGTGGTTTGCCCACTGTGTGGTCCTGGGGAGTGGAAGGCCACAGTCTCTCTAGTGGGTCGTTTGCCCACTGCTTGGTCCTGGGGAGTGCACGGCTACAGTCTCACTAGTCGATGGCTTCTCCACTGGTTCTGGAGGGGGCCTAGTGCCCAGTGTGCTTCATCCTGGCAAGGATGGGGTGAGTGGATGGCTTCTCCACTGGTTCTGGAGGGGGCATTGTGCCCAGTGTGCTTCATCCTGGCAAGGATAGGATGAGTGGATGGCTTCTCCACTGGTTCTGAAGGGGGCATTGTGCCCAGTGTGCTTCATCCTGGCGAGGATGGGGTGCGTGGATGGCGTCTTCCACTGATCTGGAGGGGGCTTTGTGCCCTGTGATGCTACACTTGCAGAGTGTAAGGTCACAGTCTCTCAACTGGGTGTCACACCTAGAGGATTTGCGGGGTGCAGGATGCACTACAGCCCATGGAGGCAGAACTACACACTGCCTGCCGGCGGTGAGGGCTGCTCAGTGGTGGCAGTGGCGGTGCTCGAATCCCCTGCAGCCTCAGACGGATGCCCACTGGGGCTGCTGCTGCTGGCAGTGGTGCTGGTGGCGGTGCTGGTGGCGGTGCTGACAGTGGTGGGGGGGGCTCCAGCCCATCCCCTGCAGCCTCGGACAACTGCCCACTGGAGCTGCTGCTGCTGGCAGTGGTGCTGGTGGAGGTGCTCATGGCGGTGCTGGTGGCAGTGCTGGCAGTGGTGCTGGTGGCAGTGGTGGGGGGAGGCTCCTGCTCATCCCCTGCAGCCTCGGATGGCTGCCCACTGGGGCTGCTGCTGCTGGTGGCAGTGCTGGCAGTGGTGGGGGGAGGCTCCATCCCATCCCCTGCAGCCTGGGACGGCTGAACCGCCATGGTTGGTGGTGGGGGCTCAGAATCAGTCCCAGCACCAGGCCTCCTGTCCTTCCTGCCTGCTGGTGCAAGCCCCATGCCCTTCCTTTTGGCAGCTGGTGGTGCCTCCTTGCCCTTCCCTGTGGCAGCTGGTGGTGCCTCCTTGCCCTTCCCTTTGGCAGCTGGTGGTGCCTCCCTGCTCTTCACTTTGGCAGCTGGTGCTGGCACACTTTCAGTGCTGCTGCCTGGTTCCCTGGAGCCTCTCCCACCTGCAGTAGCTGTCAACACTACTGTGACTGTGGACTGTGTGGCTGAGGTGCTCACCTGGGTTCTGACCACCCTGGCCCGACGTGAAAGACAGGGGAGGGGTAGGGAAGAGGTCAACGGTGGAGAGGAAAAGCTTCTTAGGGACATTTGGGTGGGAAGAGGGTAAAGGTTTGGGAGTTGAGGAAGAGGGAGTGGTTGTAGGAGGTGTCTGCTGAGTTTGGGTGCAGGTGCATGGGCTGGATGTTATTGTGAGGTGGATGGCTGTTGGGTGTCCTAATGCTTGCGTTTGTGTACTTTGGGAGGAGGGGGCACAGACACAGTGGGAGAGGACACAGGGGACGTGTGTATGGATGTGGGGATGGTGACTGCCAGTGAGGGGTGTGGAGTGATATGTGTGATGGTGATGGAGGTAATAAATGAGGATGCTGTGCATGCAGGTGTGAGTGGAGACGCTACTGGGAAGTAGGTGGAGGAGGAAGAGGAGGGGGCCACAGTGGAGGCAGTGGATGTTGGTATGTCTGCATCTGGATGGTGTTTGTGTGTGTGCCTGTGGGATGATGTGTGGTGCTTGTGTTTGTTTGAGCCACTCCTGTGTGTTGTCTTGTGTGCATGCTGGTCTGCCTGTGTGCTTGGGATAGGTTGGGGTTGAGGGGAATGAGACTGGGTAGAGGAAGTTGCAGGGGGGATGCTAGAAACAGGCGCAATGGCTGCCATCAGAGAGGATGCCAGAGCCTGGATTGATCTCTGTTGGGCAGCCATGCCAGAGTGAATGCCCTCCTGGAATGCATTAGTTTGTTGCAAATGGCCTGCCAGCCCCTGGATGGCATTCACAATGTTTGACTGCCCAACAGAGATGGATCGCAGGAGGTCAATTCCTCCTCACTCAGGGCAGCATGGCTAACTGGGGCAGGGCCTGAGGTGCCTGGGGTGAACGAGATGCCCACCCTCCTGGGTGAGCAGGCACGGGAAACATGCTGAGGGGCTACTGGGAGGGCGGTGCTGGTACGGGGTGGCGGCTTTATCTGTAGTTGGGGTGGGCACAGAGGTGTCCGCCACCACCAGGGAGCTTCCATCAGAGGAGGTATCACTGTCAGAACTGTCCCCTCCAGTCTCAGCCGTGGTGCTCCCTTCGCGCTCCGACCCACTGGTGCCCTCACCGTCAGTGGATTCGGCCTTATGGGCCCTGTGGGACGCATCTCCCTCCGTTGCTGGTGCCTCTGCTCCTCCGCCAGAGGATGCTAATGCACATAAGGACAGGGTGACAAAACAAAAATGGGGAGGAGGAGACAAAGGATACACTTGGTCAATGGCTGCTCCAACACCACCGTTGGTGTACATGACACACACACACACACAGGGAACAGCCCTACGTACTAGGCAATGCACAACCAGTCACAATGCTAGTCACCAGGGCATGGACAGGAACACCTAACGCCAATAGCAGCATACCTGAGACCAACAGACCCCTGCCCAGTAGTGGATGCCTACTAGCTTGGTAGGAGGTGGTGTACAGCAGACCCTGCCCAACATGGGTCCTACCCTGCAATGACCGGCCAGGCCTAGGGGCACCCACAGGCCCACATCCCCCTCCCGGAGGCCATCCCCCACCTGCAAGTAGTATATTGGGAAACTGTCCTCACCCCCTTGTGGCTGCTGTGATGCCCTCAAGCACCCATCCAGCTCTGGATAGGCCACCGCCAATATGCGGGCCAACAGGGGGGTCAGGGTTTGACGGGCACCCCTTCCTCGTTGGGAGGCCATCCCCAGCTGGGCCTCCGCTGTCTTCCTTGCCCAGCGTCTCAGGTCCTCCCACCGTTTGCAACAGTGGGTGCTCCGCCTGCCGCAGACCCCAAGGGCCCGAATGTCCTTGGCGATGGCACGTCATATACCCTTTTTCTGATGGGTGCTGACCTGCAGAGAAATACACATAGGAAAAGGTATCAGTCAGACCGTCCGGCCTGTTACACTCATATCCCACAATAACCCTCACATCCCCTTACGCATAGCCATTGCCCACCATACATGCAGCACACTGCCCAGGGCCCATCCACCAACCCCCCCTACACGAGGCCCTCACACACAGCACTCAATACATTCATGCCCCATGCATCGTGCTCACAGTGTACTCACCTGTTGGTCGGGAGGCCCATACAGCATTCGGTACTGGGGTAGGACCCCATCCACCAGTCTCTCCAAGTGCACAGTGGTGAAGGCATGGGCTCTTTCCCCAGTGACGAGCCATGGTCGGTTCCAGACACAGGTCACAGCAGCACTTGCAGTGTAGGTCCTCTCCTGTTGAAGGTCAGGTAGCAAGTGAGTGCACAGATAGAAAAGGGCAGTCACGTCCGCGGCAGTGCGTACCGTCACCGCCATCGTACATCACCATTGGCCACTGTAACCCACAGGGCCCAATGACAACCAATGAGGAGTTGCACGGCGCACAACATCAGCGGCATTACCTCATTTCCACATGTCCATCCACACAGGACAGGCAGTCGCCATTTCGGGGGGGGCAGGCCATGGCACCTAACTGCCATGTCACAGTACACATAGGCACCATTTGGGCCTATACAACAATATACTGTTACAGTCACAACATGCAATGCAGTGTAGTGTTTGGAAATGTGGAATACTGACCAGCTGCTCCCCATTTTGCCCCCTAGCTTACAACCGCTGCGGATGAAAAGGAGATGGAGACACCCCCCGTGTACAGAACCCTAGTGGACTTGGCAACAATGGAGGACAGGCACATTATCCTCACCTATAGAGCGGACAGGGCCACAATCACAGAGCTGTGTGCCCAATTGGAGCCTGACCTGATATCTGCTATCAGGGATCCCCCACCTTGTGCAAGTCATATCTGTGCTCCATTTCTTGGCAAGTGGCTCCTTCCAGGTGACAGTGGGCTTGGCAGCAGGAATGTCTCAGCCAATGTTCTCAATAGTGCTGGCCAGAGTGTTGTCTGCCCTGATTAAACACATGCACAGCTACATTGTTTTCCCCCGGGTGGTGCATTTGGCCACAGTGAAAGCTGACTTCTATGCAATGAGACATATCCCCAACATTATTGAGGCTATTGATGGTACACATATTGCATTTGTGTGTCCCCCTGGAGAAATGAACAGGTGTTCAGAAATCAAAAGAGCTTTCACTCAATGAATGTGCAGATAGTGTGCATGGTAGACCAGTACATCTCCCACGTGAATGCAAAGTATCCAGGGTCTGTGAATGATGCCTTTATCCTGAGGAATAGCAGCATCCCATATGTGATAGCTCAACTCCAGAGGCACCGAGTACGGCTAATTGGTGAGACCTGATTCCCACCCAGTGGATGTTGGTGAATGGGTATGGTGTGGGCCATAAGGGTTAGTGTGTGTCTAACAGGTATCCCTTTATATTTGCAGGTCACTCTCTTTACCCCAACCTCTCATAGCTACTGACCCCAGTGATGAATGGCAGGACAAGGGCAGAGAAACGTTACAATGAGGCACATGGGCGAACAAGAAGGTTTATCGACAGGACCTTTGGCCTCCTGAAGGCCAGGTTTCGTTGCCTCCATCTAACAGGTGGATCCCTGTACTACTCACCCAAGAAGGTCTGCCAGATAATCGTGGCATGATGTATGTTCATAACCTTGCCTTGAGACACCAGGTGCCTTTTCTGCAGGAGGATGAGGCTGGAGATTGGGGTGTGGCAGCAGTGGACCCTGTGGACAGTGAAGATGAGGAGGCAGAGGATGAGGATAACAGAACAGCAATAATAGGACAGTACTTCCAGTTACACACAGGTAAGACACTGTAACTTCAGTTTACATTGACAGTTTTGTGTTGGACATTGTACGTGGCAGGCAGATTCTCCCAATTCTATGGCCACATACCCTTTGGCATCTCTATTTTCAGATATCTGTGCCCCACTCTGGCACCTGATGTGTTGACTGCAGCCTACTACAGGTAATTCCAATGTATACATTCCTGTACAGTTGTATTGCAGTGTATAAAGATTGTTAAACAAATACATAGTTCAATCATTTGACAGACTCCATACTTTTTAATGGTGTTTATTTAAGTGCCAAGAAGTGGAGGGGTATGTGCAATGGGCTGGGGTGATGGTGGAGGAATGTCCAGTATAGAATCCAGTCTATTTGTATCACAGGTGCATTGTCCAAGGGGGCATAGGAGTTGGAGCAATGGCAGTTCAGGGTGGACAGGGTGACAGAGTGGGACGCAAGGGTGACAATCAGGGGAGTCCTATTTCCTGGCAGGGGTCTTGGCAATGTTCTCTGGCTTCTGCCTTTGATCGCAGGGACCGTTTGTGGGGTGGTTCTCCTTCTGCAAGGTGGTGGGTGCTGGTAGCCTGTTGTTCCTGTGGCGAGGCCTCCTGTCCACTAGCGGCAGCGGAGGGCTGTTTATCAGTGTGGCTAGTGTCAGGGGCCCGGTGGTGTGCCACTGCCTCCCTCATGGTGTTGACCATGTCTGCCAGCGCCCCTGCAATGGTGACCAGGGTGGTGTGGATGTCCTTTGGGTCCTCCCTGATCCACAGGTACTGTCCCTCCTGCAGCCGCTGGGTCTCCTGTAACTTGTCCAGTATCGTGACCATCAGGAATGGTGGTATGCTCCCAGGATGTTGGTGAGTGCCTCCTGGAGAGTCGGTTCCCTGGGCCTGTCCTCCCCTTGTCGCACAGCAGTCCTCCCAGCTTCCCTGTTGTCCTGTGCCTCTGGCCTCTGAACCGTGTCCCCACTGCCACTAAGCCCAGGGCCCTGATCGTCCTGTGTTTGTGGGGTGGCCTGGGGTCCCTGTAGTGGTGGACACACTGCTGATTGACATGTCCTGTGGACAGAGGTATGGGCCCACTGGGTGGCTACTGTGGTGGTGTTTCCTGAGGGGGGAGGCTCTGTGGTGGTATGGGACTGTGTCTGGGTAACCGACTGTCTGGAGATCCCTGATTGGCCAGGTTGTTCATCCAGATCCAGGTGTCCAGAGCTGCTGTCATCACTGTGGGCCTCTTCTGCGGGGGGACTGGATGTTGCTGGCACCTCCTCTGCTGTAACGTTGGGTGGGGGACCTCTGGGGATGTAAATGCATTGTTATTGTTTCTGCGTGTGACATCTTGTACATGGGTGTGTGGCCCTCTATGGTTGTGATTGCCCTGCCAGCTTTGCCTTGTGTGAGTAGTGATTTTGTGGGCTAGGTGATTCTCTATAATGTGCATGCTTTAGTGATGGGTGTCCATGCAGGTCTGTGATGGGGGTCCGTGCTTGGGTGTTATGTGGAGGGCTTGGTATTGGGATGCGTGGGTTGTGATGGTGGGGTGTATGTGAGGTGGTGGAGTGATGGGGTGAGGGTAGGGGTGGGGGTTTGTGATGGCATGCCGGTAGGGGGGGTGATAGTAATAGAGATTTGCCTTACCAGAGTTCAGTCCTCCTCCTACTCCTGCCAGGCCCTCAGGATGCAGTAATGCCAAGACTTGTTCCTCCCATGTTGTTAGTTGTGGGGGAGGATGTGGGGGTCCACTGCCAGTCTTCTGTACTGCTATCTGGGGTCTTGCTACCATGGAACGTACCTTCCCCCGTAGGTCATTCCACCTCTTCCTGATGTCATCCCTTGTTCTTGGGTGCTGTCCCACGGCATTGACCCTGTCCACGATTCTCCGCCATAGCTCCATCGTCCTAGCAATGGATGTCTGCTGCACCTGTGCTCCAAATAACTGTGACTCTACCCGGATGATTTCCTCCACCATGACCCTTAGCTCCTCCTCTGAGAACCTGGGGTGTCTTTGTGGTGCCATGGGTGTAGTGTGAGTGGTGTGTGTGAGGGTGTGTGGGGTGATGTGTTGGGGTGTGTGCTGTAAGGTGCGTGGATGGTGTATGGGTGATGGTGTAATGTGGCTCTGGTTCTGTGGGTGCTTTTGGTGTCTCTCTCTCTCTCTCTCTCAGTTGTCAATTTTTTGTAGTCGTAAAGGGTTGTCAGTAATATGGGCGTGTGTTTTATAGTGGTGTGGGTGTGTGGGTGTGGTGTGTGTATGGGTGTCAGGTGTGTGGTTTGAATTGTCCAATGTAGTGTTGTTTTATATGTGTGTGTGTGTATTTTGAGCGCAGCTGTATGTATCGCCAATGGTTTACCGACATTGATGTCCGCCACAGTGATTTGTGGGTCATAATGCTGTGGGCTTAGTTCTGTTGGCGTAACAGTGTGAGTTTTGGTACCGCCAGTTTATCACTGACCTTTGGGCTGGCTGACTTGTGTGTGTGGCTGTATGGTGACAGATTGCTATGTGTGTGTCATAATATGGGTGGCGGTAATCTGCCGCACCAGCGTTATGTTGGTGGCACTCAGCATGGCGGTAAGCAGGATTTACCCCCAATGTCATAATGAGGGCCTTAGTGCCTGCCAGCTGATTGAGATCCCTGGATCCACCCTTGACACAGTGGTTGGCAAGGACCAATCACAATGGCCTGGCACTCCAGGTCCAATCATCGTTTTTCCATGAGCTGGCAAGAACATCTAGCTAGTAAGTGGCCACACAGTTACAACATTGGAAGAGTCTGCCCCGCTATCACTGACTGCATGGCATTACCCACACCTGTGATGGCAATCCTGCCCAGATGGACACTACCCATAGTGGGCATCATTGTACCAAGCAACCACGCCACAGCTACTCGATGGTGCCGACCCACAGCCACCATGGCAACACATGTTGCAAGTGAGAGTGAGTACTTACCTCCATGTGGCTTCTGTGCTTCCCTCAAGCACCCATATACCTCAGAGTAGGCCACTGCCAATATGCCTGCCATTATGGGGGTCAGGGTCCAATGGGACCCCTCCATCCTTGGAAGGATGTCCCCAGCTGGGCCTCCCTGGTCTTCCGGGCCCAGCGTCTCAGGTCCTCCCACTGCTTTCTGCAGTGGGTGCTCCGCTGGGCATGGATCCCCAGGGTCCGCAGTTGCTTGGCGATGGCATGCCAAATCCCCTTCTTCTGATAGGCACTGACCTGCATGGGTGACACAGACAGAAGGACACAGTCATGTAGAGTGGCATCCCTGGGACAGTAGTGGACAGCACACATCACACTTCCAAAGCCACACATCATCACCCAAAGTAGCCTTAGGCCCCTCACCCATGCCCATGATCCAGATGCACTGCCACCTACCAAGGTCCCCATCCCCATGCACCCAACTCACAAACAGGACAATGACATTTGACTCACCTGCTGCAAGGTGCCCCAAACAACTGTCCGTACAGGAGCAGGACCCCATTCACAAGCCGCTCCAACTCTTCCTGGGTAAAGACTAGGCCCTATCTCCTGCAGGATGTGTCATTTTGGCTACAGAGTCAGAACACAACAGCACATGCAGTGGAGGTCTTCAGTGCACGAAGTTCAGGAGTCAAGTGAGCATGAGCACACAAAATGGCGGCCACGGCCGCCGCAGACATCACCGTCACTGCCTGTAGCGATAACCATTGGCTCCTGCCTCCCATAGGCAACAGTGTTAACCAATGGTGAGTGGCACTGCGGTTGCGAACACCTACCGCCATGGCGTGTTACGCCACTGGATGATCTCACTTCCACCTTTCCCATACATGCCTAGAGGCGGCTGCCATTTTACATGTTCAATGTATAATGTGTGTGTAAGTTTGTGCGTCATAGGTGACATTTGCTTACCTGTGCCCACATCAACACCGTCAACATAGTCTATAGTACACAACATAATTCCAACTCTCTCCTGTTCCCAGGTACAATGTAAGGTAGAGAATGAGGAATACACCGAAATACTGGCCCCTAGTCGACCTTGCCACTCTGGACGAGCGTCATGTCATCCAGACCTATCGCCTGAACTGTGTGACCATCATGGATCTGATGGCTCAGTTGGAGCCGGATCTGTTGCCTGCCATTCACCATCCCAATGCCATCCCTCCCACAGTGCATGTGTTGTCAGTCCTCCACTAATGTGCCTCAGGCTCCTTCCAGGCCACCATGGGCCTGGCAGCTGGTATGTCACAGCCCATGTTTCGCAACGTCCTGAGGGATGTACAATGTGCCCTGCTCAAACATCTGAGCTACATCTGGTTCCCCCAATGTGCAGAATTGCCCACTGTCAAGGCTGTATTCTACGGTGTGGCACACATCCCTCATGTCATTGGGGCCGTTGATGGCACCCACATTGCCCTGGTGCCACCCAGGAAGAGTGAGCAGGTCTATAGGAACCACAAAAACTTTTATTCGGTGAATGTGCAGGTGGTGTGTCTCGTGGACCAGTACATCCCCCAGGTGATGGCCAGGTACCCAGTCTCTGTGCATGACTCCTTCATCCTGTGGAACAGCAGCGTCCCACGCATGATGGCACCACTCCAGAGGGACAGGGCTTGGATCATCAGTATGTACCCCTCAGCTCTCTGCACTCTTGTGTCCCTGCCCAATCGCCCTCCCGGACTTGACATGCCTCTTACCTCAGTGCACACAGGTGACTCTGGCTGTCTCAACCTGCCCTGGCCCCTGACACCCCTGAGGCATCCACCTTTAGCTACAGAGGACTGATAAAATGAGGCCCACAGTCATACCAGACAGGTTGTTGAGAGGTGCTTCGGCCTGCTGAAGGCCAGGTTCAGGAGTCTGCATGTCCCCGGGGATGCCCTGCTCTACAAAGCACAGAAGGTGTGCCAGATCACTGTGGCCTGCTGCGTGCTGCACAATCTGGCCCTGAGGTGTCACATCCCATTGTTGGATGTAGAAGAGGGGTAGCTGTCAAAGTAGCTGATGAAGGGGACATGGGGAGTGATGAGGAGGAGGGTGATGAGGATGCAGCTGACTCCAGGGCAGAGCTGATTCGACATTACGTCGGCTGAAATGCAGGTATGTGACAAATGTCTAGTATGTGTCCTCTACAACTGTCTGCCTTGTCCCTGCTACCACCTGTTGTCGGTGACCACTGATGGAATTTGTTGCAGCTCTACCTCTGGTTGGATTGGAGGGTGATAGGTGCCCATGACTCAGGTAGTCACACTGTACAGGTCAGGCCTATTGTCAGGCAGCTGTTGTGCTGGTACACTAGTTCCATCAACGTGTATGTACAATGTTCCCTGAGCTGCCAGTTCATGTGCTATCTGTGTACCACAAAGGGTTGTTGCATCAGTGCAGCATCTATTCTGGGAGTCGACATTCGGTGGCAGTGCTACATTGTTGTTGGCAGTGGGTATGGGGTCAGGTCTGGCGCTGGGTGCTGTGCGGGTGGGACCATTGGATTGGTATGTGTTGTTTTTTGTGTTGGTACTGGACATGGCCAGTGGAAGGGGCCTGCTGGTGAGTGGTGGACTCATGCATGATGGTGGTCAGTTCCTTGAACACCCCTGCTATGGAGGCCATGGTGGCATTGTGCGTTTGCACTATTGCATGGCCTCCTGATGGTATTCCCCCTGCCGCCGCTGGGTCTCCTGCACAGTAGCGAGGATCTGGGCCACTGTGTCCTGGGTCTGCTGGTATATACCCAGGACTTGGTTGAGGGCCTCCTGGGCAGTCAGTTGGTGTGGCTTCCTGAGCATTGGACCACGGTTCCCCTCCCACTACCTCTGGCCCCCTGTGCCTGTGGCCCTGGCACAGTGTGCCCACTCCCAGTAGCAGTAGGGCTGTCCTTGTCTGGGGTGTGTGCCCTTGACACTGGGCCCCTCACTATGAGCCACACCTCTGATTGTGAGGTCCCTGGGGCGCAGGTTTGAGGTTCAGGGGCTGGCTGTGGTGTTGTTGCCACATGGGTAGGGGTGTCCGGTGTGTCCAGGATGGGTCTGCCGTTGGTGGACTGTCCAGTGGCTCAGGCAAGGCGACCCCATCCATCTATCCAGTGGGGCCTTCATCCTGGGAGGGCTGTCTGAGCCTGGCATCCTCTGCAGAGTGTCAGTGACAGGGGGACCTGTGGCTGGAAACGGTAGATATTAGTAGTGTAACTGTAGTTGGTATGTCCCTGTTGTGATGCATCCAGTGGCTCGACTTGCTTCCCAGTGATAGCAATGACAGCTGCTGCGCTGCAGACA
Organism: Pleurodeles waltl; assembly: GCF_031143425.1. Lineage (NCBI taxonomy): Eukaryota > Metazoa > Chordata > Amphibia > Caudata > Salamandridae > Pleurodeles > Pleurodeles waltl. The sequence goes on from NC_090440.1 coordinate 1,768,687,192, forward strand.
TTGATTTAGTGTAGGGGTTGTGGCATGGTTCCCATGTGGCATGGAGGGTTGTGGATGGTGGATGGCATTGCTGTCATTGCCATGTGTTGAAACGAAGTTGTGGCAGCCAGTAGGTGTGGGCTGTGGTATGGTTGTCCATGCACAAGTTCCACTTTGCAGTGGGTCTGTGGTGTGTTGCTATGTGGGTTGTGCTGGATTGTGGAAGCTGTGGTTCTTCACATTGTGGTTGCCATCCGTGCATTAGGAGTGTGTGAGTATGAATGGTGGGAGTGGGGTGGTGAGGCATGCAGAGGAGGGGGTGGGGTGTAGTGGGTTGGAGAGAGGTGGGTGGTGGGAAGGCATGCTGGGCAGGGGTGGTTGGTGCTTGCAAGGTATTGATGACTTACCAGATTCGAGCCCTCCACTGATGCCATTGAGGACCTTGGGTTGCATGGTGTCCAGGACCTTCTCCTCCCAGGATGTCAACTGAAGGGGAGGAGGTGGGGGCCCACAGCCGGTCTTGTTGTTGGCAATCTGATGCATGGATGCCATGGAACGGACCTTCCCCCTGAGGTCGTTCCACCTCTTCCTGACATCCTGGGTAGGTGCTGACTGCATTGACCCTGTTGACGATCCTCTGCCATAACTCCATCTTTTTGGCTCTCGCTGTTTGCTATACCTGGACTCCCATAAGTTGTGGCTCTACTCTGATGTTCTCATCCACCATGACCCACAACTTATTGTCGGTGAACCTTGGGTGCTTCTGGCGTGACATGTTGTGGGGTGGGTATGTGGTGTGCATGTTCTGTGCAGTGCAGGGTGTGTGGTGATGTGGGGCTGTTTGGCTGTGGGTGGTGGTGAGCTGTGTTGTTGATTTGTACAATGTGTGCTTTGTGATATTTTTTGTTGTGTCAATGGCTGCTCATGGTTGTCACAAAGGATTGTGGGTGTGTGTGTGGGAGTATTATGTGGTGGCATATGCAGGTGTGCGTGGTGTGTGTATGACTTTCAGGTTTGGAATATTTGAACTGGCCAATGTGTTGTTGGCTACTTTCGGAGGTGCCTTATTGTTCCGCCTCCTTGCTGAACACCAACGGTTTCCGCTGGGCATGCTCCGCTTTGCTGGAGGTTGCCTCTAAATGTGACAGTCGGAATGGCCTCGCCATGGCAGGGCCGCCGGTTGCTCAGTCACTCTTTGGCCGTGGGTTGGCCTGGCGGTGTTGGCTTTGTGTCTGTTTTTGGGCAGTTTGTGACTTGTAATGCGGCAGTCGCTATACCGCCACCACTGTGTTCACACGAACTCGTTTTGAGGGCCAAAGTCATTAGCAAGTTTTCAACATTTGGACATATTTAGAGTTTGCCCATATTACAAGTGCTTTATTGCCTGTGGCACTTGTAATATGCAGATTGGAAATTTGCCACGTTTTGATATCCTGTTCACCAAACTCTAAATCAGGTTTAAAGTAGTTAAGCACGGGATTAGCTTGTCCACTCCCATATGAAAAATGTCAAAGGCATTGCACCATTCCAGGCTCCCTATTACAATTTTTTATTTCTTTAAGACTTTGCTGGAAAATAACAACAGACTAAGGACCTGATTTAGAACTCGGCGGACGGGATACTCCCTGCCAACGGTGACAGATATCACATCCCTCGAAATCTAGATTTCGACGGACGGGTTATCCGTCACTGTTGTGATGAACTAACCCGTCCGCCGAGTTCTAAATAAGGCCCTTTGACGCTGTTCAAGTAGAAGTGGACCATAATATTTGAATCCTACTTCAGTTTTTACATTCACTTAGTTGCGGACTCATAAACTAAATACTCAATCCTCGAAGCAGCTTTAGTTCCTTTATTACCTAGATTGCTGTAGAATGTATTTCCAGTTTACACCACTATTCAAATCTGTAGACAAACTCCATGTTTCATTAACATTATGCATCACTTAGACCACACAGCGAATTCGCATTGTGCATCTTTTATTTTCAAAAGATTTAAGGCCTGCAGTGTCAAACCCACCTCACAGCCTGTTTCCTGATCAGATATCAGAAGTGGGATCACTTATTGTTATATTATCCACAGTTTCTCGCATACGCACAAAAACATTATCAGCTTGAAAAGAGGCTTTTTCTTTCAAGGAATTGCAGCTTTCTCGAATTAGCGCTTCCATTCTCTCTGGACCCTCCTCTGTCTTTATTCTCTATACATTCACTCTACTGAAGAGCCCAACTAGGCTATTAGTGCCACGGCTAATGTACGACCTTTGCCCCTGGCGAGATTCCACATCTGATGAATGCACTTCAGCGTATGGTTCTCTACAATAAGGTAAACAAATATATATATGTTCCTCTCGTGAAAATAGCACTTGATTTTCTGTTTATTAATGTGAACGCTAATCTCCCTTTACGTTGTTCCTTGAGCAGAGACCTTGATCTGCAGTACCCACCTCTGCAGTGTACAGCAGTGAAGAATGTATTACTGCACTTATGAAGGGCCTGTGCGGAGGGGGCCGGGGCCATACAGCGTGTAAAACTCTCACTTTATGAATGAATCCTTTATCCAGGAAAATGTTTACATACGCGAGCAAGTGAATTGTCTTATCAGCTTGAAATGTTAAGTGACAGGATTGTACTGAGAGATGGTTCTGAATGTCTTCTCGTGATAATACGTGTGTTACTGCATTGGCGTTTATTTCTAAAGCATTCCTTGTTGATTGTAGCACGATAAAGAAGTGCTAATGTTAGTCAAATCAATGCTCCTCATTGTATAGGCCGAAGAAGGGTGAGTAACTTACTGACTCTGCCCTGTGGAATTGGAACCTAGGACAGGAAAGTGCCACAGATTTGTAAAGGAAATTCATTGACCCTTTGAGCAATCTTGCAAGATCGATATGGCATATTTATTGTGAAGACGTTCTTATAGCATTTACACCAAAAAAGAAAAGGTTAATTCCTGTCTCAAAGTGGTGAAAGTTTATGCTTTATAATCACCAATGGTGTTCTAAGCCGTATCAGAATAGTTAGGGCCTCATTTACAAGAAATTGACGCATCGGAATTGATGCACCAGTTTTCTTGTGCCAGCTCTGGACCCCCTACGGACGCCATCGTAGCCCTGTATTTATGATACAGTGCTCCATGGCGCACATTTCCACAGGTGCGTCAGAAATTCTGACACATTTGTGGCAACAAACCGAAGCATTGCTGGAGTAGCGTAAAAAAAAATGAAGCTTTTCCAGCAATGCGAGGAGGGTCCAATGTTAAAAAGCTCAGCATCACTTTAATGCCTGCTTATAGCAGGCATTAAAGTGATGCTGGGCTTTTTGACGCTGTGAAGGAGCAGAATGGCGCAGTGAAATCTACAAGATTTCACTGCGACAGTTCTGCGTGGCTTTTAATGGGGGAACACCTACCTTGCATACCTTATAACTGGCATGGGTATAATGTGGCGCAAGGCTTTGCAAACTGGAGCAATTGTCCCATTGCACCATTTTGTAAATGTGGTGCAGTGTTGAGGACTGCTTGAGCCGCAGTAGTGTAAAAAAAAAGTGACACTATGGCTGCACAAGGGGCTTGTAAATAAGTCCCCTTGGAGCAGATTTACAAGAAAATGGCGCATCGGTCACAACGGCCACTTTTCTTGCATCTCCCTACCACCATCTAATGACACCATGGTTGAGCTGTATTTGTAATACGCACACCATGGCAGTCATGAGCACAATATTGTCAAAATAGTGCATCAAAGCACAGGGATGCCCGTAGAATACTATGAGTGCATCACTTTAATGCCTGCTCTGAGCAGGCTTTAAAAATAACAGAAAAAATGGCACAATGAAAAGTAAATTCACTGCACCTTTTTTTTAGGGCCTCCCTCCATGGGAATCCCCCCTTGCTTACATTATGCCTGACACATTCATAATGTGGCGCAAGGGTTTACAAAGTGGCGCAGTTCCTTCATTGCTTCACTTTGTAAATCTGACATGAGGGAAAAGGTGGAGCAAGGGGCTTGTAAATATGAATTGGTGTTCAGCTAAGGGCGAAAATGTACTTTTAGGGTCGAGCGCAAAGCGCTCTGTCCCTGTTGTTATCTCTTGTAACCACGCCCATGTCCTGCCCATCAGTTTGGTTGGTTCGTCAGCTTGTCTTTTACAATTCGCTTGATGTCATTAGTGAAAGGCAGGCATATGTCATGCTTTTTCCGGTGTTTTGCCTGCCTCGAGCGCACCGCCCAACTACTGAAAACATACGAGGCTCCATGTTTTCCGTATGGTTTCTGGACTACTTTTTCTCTTTAGTTCATAGGTAGCGTGATCTCACTGAGCAGTAGTCGAGCGCTCTGCATGACGTCAACTCATTTACATGGATAATTGCACTTTTGCCGGTTACATGGATAATTGCACTTTTGCTGATACATTTCACTGCGAGCAAACTTATGTTTCCTTTTGTGTGTTTGCTTTGCGCTAATGGCAGCTGTCGGCTCGCTTATGTGAAACTGTGTTACTTTTCAGTTTATGTGGCAAGAAAAGTCAAGTTAGGAGTCTACAACTCTAATAGCTTTACCTCGAGTAAATGTGAGACCCATTGCATTGCAAATGCTTGTTTTTTTTATGCAGTGCATGTAATTCTTGTGACAAGTTTGGGTTTTACACGTGAGGGAGCTGTCTGTGTGAAAATGAAAACTTGTGTGATGATTTTGACCATTGCATCTCCATTTTCACCATCTGTTTGTTAATTATGTTGCATTCCTTTCCATAGTAACTGCCCATTTTCTGCTTGAACCAGCTCTCCTGTGAGAGGAAGCATTGTAGATGGTGAAGGTGTAAGGAAAACTGAAAATTAGACACTACTGGCAGCCTAAATAACAGGAACCACTCATTTAAAGTACATTTCGCACCAGCTTATTGTTCAGAGTCAGTTCCCTACTTTGGTCCAATAAAATGTTCAAGTTTCAGGATTTAAACTATTGTGGTACTAAGTGCATGTCAGTATAGGATTTTGCAGAAAAACAGAATATTTATTGTTAGTATAATTCGTGGTGAAGTGTTTTGTAATCAAAGTTCCATATGCAAGGGTAAAACGTTTAGATGGCAGGTTGTATTTGTGATATCACATGTACAATCTGGGCACAGGTTGTGGTCACATAACTCATCATATATAAAGCAGACTCCTAGGTAGTCACATACACTAAACGCATAAAACTGTGAAGATTACCCAGTCTTTAGAACAGTAACAATAGTTTTTGGTTTGTTTATAGCCGACACGTGTTTCACTCACTGCAGCTTGTGCCGCAGGACTTTAACAAAGCTACAATTAATAGGAAATTGTATATTGGCTGTCATTTATACACATATTACTTAAAACTCATTGATGATTTGGTCGGCACAGCAAATAGTAATATGTGAATGAAATAAGTGAAAACAGGAAAAAGGAGAGTGCTCTTCTGTGGCAGGCATGAAGTAGTATTTTATTTACATATCAAAATATGAAATTTCATGGCCATACAAAAATACATGTTAAAATCCAAAACTAAAAACAAGGGCAAAAAGAAAAAAAAATAACAGAAATCATATAAATGATAGTGCAAATAAATTAAAATTAAACTTTGCAAAAGTATGATTTTAAAATGCGTTACAATTAAAACCTTATAAAAATAAGAGCCCTTCCATGACAGCCATGTAGTGTAAGAGCAAATTGTCCGTGTGGTCGTCTGTTATAAGGATATAATTCTATATGAATGACACCTAACTGCATGGATGCAGCCAAAGAGTAGAAATAATGAAGTAAAATGTATTCAAGAAGGCTAGATGTAAGGTCAGATAATTTGTCAGCAAAAAACCAGAAAACTGAAAAAAGCAGACAGCACATAGTATACAGGAACTTTACGTTGGATTAGAACAATATTTCATAGATATCACATTTGATAATTGAGCTTTTAAAAAATAAACTATTTTGTCACCTTTGAGCTTAAGTGCTAGGAATGAAATCTTTGAATAACTAGACATTTTTCATACTGGTGAAGAGCATCGTGTTTAATGTAATTTCAGTCAGTAGAACACACAAATGAAATGCTTTATAAAACTGCCTGCTTTAGTTCAGATGTGAGGTCAGTGCTTGCCTGATTTCTGTGTGATGGTATGTTCAAAATTCTGGCCCTCATTACAACATTGGTGGTAAATTTAGCCTACCTCACCGGTGATGGCCGCCAAAAGACCGTCGCCTCAGCTACCATCCGTCCGCCATAATATGAACACAGCCGGATTTCTGCCACACTAAGGGTGGAAATCCGGCTGTGGCCATACTGGCGGATGGCAGTAAGGTGGTACTGCTACCACCAGCAGCGCCACAACCGAAGACCGCCGCCAGCCGTATTATGACAAATAATAAGGCCTGGTGGTGTTCGGCTGTCGGGCGCTGCTGGCGGTAGCAGCGCCCCGTCCCGTTCCCCTGCCGGAAGACCCCCTGGATCCAGGTAAGTAGGGTTTCCGACAGGGGAGGGGGGTGTTGTGTGTGTATGGGAGTGTGCATGTATGTGTGAGTGTGTGTGTGAATGCTTGTGTGTGTAGTGTTGTTTGCGTGCATGTATGAATTTGTGTGAGTGCGTGTATGTATGGAAATGTGCATGCATGTCAGCGTGTATGTTATGATGTGTGTGCAGAGGTGTGCGTGAATGAATGTATACATGCGTGGATATATGTGTGGATGAGTCTGTGTCTGCATGTGTGTGTGTGTTTTGGGGGTGTGTGGATGTAGGTGGGGTGGGGGGTGTCTAGGAAGGTTTTGGGGAAGGGGGCCTCCTATCAGTGACAGGGAAGGAATTCCCTGTCACTGATAGGGCCTACCACCATGGTTTTCATGGCGTTACGAACGCCACGAAAACCATGTCAGTAGGCAGGGACATAATACCGCCGGCAGCACAATGGTGGCCACCGGGCTGGAGATTCTCATCTCTAGCCCGGCGGTTGCTACTGCCATGGCGGTCGGAGTGGTACATTGGCGGGTTGGCTTCAGCCAATGTCATATAATATGGCAGTAAGTACCGCCAGCCTGTTGGCGGTACTACCGCCACATTAGCTCCGACCACCGGGGTCATAATGACCCCCTCTGTGATGAATTGGATATGTTTCGTGACCCAGTCCAGCTATTACTATTTATACCTTTTAAGATAAAAGACTTAAGTATAATTAATGCTAAATGTTAAAATTTGAAAATTTAATAGACATTTGTAACTTACTAAAATGTACAAATATAGACAATGAAAGCATAACATTGCCCAGTGTGTTACACATTAAATAAAACTAAGGCCCACATTTAAGAGAGCCTAGCGCCTCCTTGCATCACATTAGCATAATTTTTTAGGATGATAAAGTGGCCCAACAAGGCCAAATTTGCAGCACCATATTTACAAAGGGGCGCAATGCATGCATTACGTCACTTTGTAACCCCTTGCGCCACATTATGCCTGTGCCAGGGACCGTAAAAGTGGCACAGTGGAATCTTGCAGGTGGTGGTAGTGGGGAGTTAAAGTGGTGCAAGAAAAGTGGTGCTGCATTGGATGCAGCACCACTTTTCTTAAGTATGGCCCTAATTATGTTATTGAGGGTGGGTGATTTTAATTTCAAAATATTGTTTAAAATATAAAATAACATATTTAAAGTAATTGCAATTTAATAGAAAGGTTAATCTTAAGTGGTAGTGTATTGTATATTTTTCTTCATGTAGTTCTTGGTTAGTATTGCTTGTTTAAAATTATTTTGTTCATTTTACATTCCTTTAATTTAATTTTTTTTATTTAAAAAATAATATTATATGTTAAAAGTCCTTATATTTTCCTACAGGCTCAGCAGCATAGATCTCTGACAACAAGTGGAAAGCCACTAATCGTAACTTTATACTCATAAATTTGTTAAAGAGCAAACATTATTTATAAAAATGAGCAACCAAAATGAAATCTTTAACATGTATTAAAAGGCTTTAATAGAGAAACATGTTTAGAAAAATAAAACTTGTATGTTTAAATGTCGTTGAAATGTTGTCAGCCACCTAGATTTCTATGTGAAATAATAAATTCCTGTGAAAATGTAATTTGAATAATTATTACTACATGTATTGATAAAACATGAATAATATTATTGTACTACACAACTAATGTTTTGAAATTATTAGAAAAGTTGTATTCTTCATGTATTAGCATTAGTGGAAAGGACTACTTTTTAGTATTTTTCCAGAAGCACAAAGTTGAAAAGTTATGCTGACTTTACTGAAATGCTTTTGCAAACATTGTTTATTAAAGCTCACAGTGGAAAGCTACTGCTTTGTTCTATACTTCCTTGTGATAAATATTGAAAGTTTTAACAATGATCATTAGTTTCTAAAAGGAAGCACTGTTAGCTGAATGTCGTGTTCGGTATTGCTGTTTCAACAAAGTTATATTTTTGAGGAAATTGCCATCCGGAGAGGAGTGTGAACATGATCCTATCTTGGAGGAAGAACAAAGAAGATACAACTGAAGCCTAGATAAAATTTAATTGGTCATTTGCTAACACACCTCATTGTCTTGTCCAATAGAAGCCTAGCTAGAAATTTTTGAGACTTTAATTTAGCACAGCTTTAGGTGATGTAAGTCAGTTTTCCATTCAGCTATTGGCAATTCAGATTAAGTTTTTGTTTAGCTTTCTGTGCAGTCAGTTTCCATTCAGTTTTTGTTTAGTTCTCCGATCTCATTACTCCTGTCTTAAGATTTGAGTCAACCTCTAATGGTAGTAGATGTCACTTCCCTATTACATGTTACTTTAGCCTAATATTAGGAGGTCACATGTCCACAAATTCAGTAGCAGAACTGTCAGTCCCATTTGAGAGTATATAGACTCTTAGGTTTACATCTAGGTATAAATGGCAGTTCAGAAATGGTGAATAGCAAAAAATGGGCAGTTTTACCTGGGAGTACAGTGAACCTACACATGAGTATATCTACACATGCAAACATACGCTTGTGAATCAGGCCTTAATTTTAAGTCTCTTAGAAATGGTGAATAAAAAAAGTGGAAAGTTACATATAGTTGTAGGAGTAGATCTGCATGTGAGTAGATTTACAAATGTAAAGGTGCCTTTGTGTTTGGGCTTTAAACATCTAAGAGCAGAGGGATTAGAGATGAAAATGCAATATTGTCTACACAGCTATAGTATGAAATCAATTATCAACATTTAAAGTAGGCCTTGGCACAATTTAAAATATGGCAAAGTAATTCAAGGACGTTGCATTATGCTTGTTAGGAAATCCCTGAAATGGTGACAATTACACCACCTTGCGTAATACCGCACTATTTGCCGAAAAAATGTTAATACATTAGAACAACAGAATGTGAGTAACTGTTGTTTGGAGTGCTTTGTTTAAATGCATCCTCATGGCAAAAAAGAGAGTGAGGACACCTTTCAAGCTAAAATATAGTGCAAATTGATGGATTTGCATTTTACATAGCAAGGCAAAAGCAAATCATGCAGATTTCACATATCCCTACTTTAGAGCCAGCAAAGTTTCTATCAACCATGTTTCTCTTTCACTTACCTTTTTTCTATCACCCTCACGCCCACGGGGGTTAGTGCAAATATCCTCCTGTAGACTCCCAGGAAAAGTGCCTACAGCACAGATTTCTTGAATAAATACTATTTTATTGCAAAAAGCCTGCTGTGATACATTTCGGCTGTATCCACAGCTTTTTCACACAGAGGAGCAAGTTCTTGGATGTAGTTTTTAAAGTGCACACATGCATACTATGCCATAAATACAGTAAAAATACTATTCTTCAAATGCAGAAAAATACTGTTACCAGAGACTTTCATTTTTGCCCCAACTTTGAAACGTGCGAAATTAAAATACGGTAAAAAAGTTTTTTTGCTGATGTTAATATTCTCACACGACTTCGATCAGCGAAGGAAAACAAGTCAAAATAGTACAGGTGGACCTAGCTGAGAGGTTTGAGGAAAGAGGGTACTCAGCAGAAGTAATTGCCCAAACTAGGATTGAAGCCAATAGTAAGAGATGTGAAAATGTACTGTTTAAGAAAAAAAAAAAAAAGAACAGAAGGAACAACTAACTGGGTTCGTACTGATTACCACCTTTTCCAAGGGGCCAGTAAAACAATTATGTAAAACTATAGGTATTTAATAAAGGCTGATACAAACGTAGATACATCTGTTCCAAAGAAACCAGGAGTTACATTCGGGAGTGCTAGATTTATGAAAAATATGCTAATAAAGTGTAGCCCGAAGAGGATAGATAAAAAAGTGGCTAAAAGATAGTTCAGGTTTTAGAAAATGCAGCAGATGCACAGCATGCTAATACGGTCTCAACAAGAATTTGTTTTCCACATCTTTTGACAAAAATCTGAAAAGATCAGAAAGACGTTTGACTGAACGTGTGACGTTTTTGCTTATATACTATGTTGTGGGCTATCTTATATAGACAGTGCCACTTAGCAAGTGCACAAAAGGTTATTACACGTAACAACAATAAAAATAAGGATAAATCCGATCTGTTACCACATAATTTTCAAGAAGTACTTGACAATAATGATACAAAGCTGAAATAGTTTCTTATTGATTCTGTCCCCAATATTATTAGGGGAGGAGACAGGAAAAGATAGCTAAGACAACTTGAATCCCATTATATAATTGAACTTAACACTAACATTGCAGGTGGTCTCAAAACAAGGAAGGTTCACACACTCATTTATAAAACATTCAGGCAGCATTACAAGGTATAAGGAGTGACAGATGATGTCAATAACATAATAGCGTTATGATAGTTTTATGATACATTGCATTCTATGATTTTATTAAATAATTAACACTAGCTGCTAGGATGAGTGGGATAATATACAGTATTTAATGATATCTTAAGAGGAGGAACAACTGTGCAAAACAATTGAGCCACCTGTAATACGAGCATAGGACATATGTGGCTTCAGGTTTATAACTCGTGAAAATATCAATCCAGTGTGGACTAAATAAAATGCAATGAGCAGCCAACTTTGCCAAATGATTTTGAATTACAGACAGTGTATCAACAGGAAATATGTGATGTTGCATACGGGGCATGTGTCCATGACACGTGCCCATGATTTTGGAAAGAATAGTCTGCTAAAGAACTGAAGGTGTAAGTAGCAAGCTAATGCGTCCATTAGTTACCAATAATAGCATTACGCTTAGTTCTACTCTCTCCCATTCCTTAGTAACCAATGAGGCCTCTTGTCTCTCCTAGACTCCTCCCTTCTCAAACATAAAACGCCCCACCTCTTCCCCCTCTTGTACATAAACAAGCCAACCAGAAACTCAGTGGTCCTATACCGGGAGGGAGGGAACTGTAAGGAAGGCGAAGGAGTAGGACCAGGAGTAATACCTTTATCAGTAAGTAATGGACGCATTACCTCCCGTCTCTCCCTCACCTTCCTTATTAACCAATGAGACATAGCAAGTAGAACAGAAACAAACAAATGAGCTGCAATCATAAAACTTTAACAAAGCTCACAGAACAGACACAGAAACACCTCTATTGCTTCATAGAGGACAAAACCCTGTGACCCAACACAGTATCTAAATGTTCCAACTCAGCAATCTAATAGTGCCAGACAAAAGTGGAGGGAGTAGACCAAGTTGCAGCCTTACAAATCTCCACCATGGAAGCCCCCTGCAATTCAGTCACCTTTGTTGCCATACCACATGTGTACTGCCCCTGAATCCCCTGAAGAGGAACCACACCTTTCACCTCATATGGCAACAAGACCAGAGACCAGACCCACCTATTAAAAGTAACAGTTGAAGGCTTCTCCCCTTTCATAGCGGGACCAAAATTCATAGAGTCCCCCCTTTCGAAAGTCTTAACCACCTCCAAGTACCACAGCAAGGACCGCCGTACATTGCAATCTGTATTCCTCTGGCTCAGGGCAAAAAGCAGGGAGGATCACCTCCTGGCTCACATGAAAAGCCAAATTGACCTTAGGGATGAAGGAGGGAACCCGAACCAGCACAATTCTATCCACAAAGACTTTGTAGAAAGAGAACCCTCTTCTACATAAAACCCCCATTTCCCCTAAATGTGTGGCAGATGTAATGGCCACCAGAAAACAGGTTTTAAATGTCAAAAACTTCAAATCAACACCCTCCAGGGGCTCAAAAGGAGGCCCAGTCAAGACATCCAACACCAACTGGAGATTCCAACTAGCAAAAGACCGAACTGTCCTAGGAAACAAGTTCCCCAGACCTGAAAAAACCTTGGCATTAATCTACCCCCGTCTTTCAAATTTCGCCAAGGAACATGAAACACCTGAATCACCGCCCATTGCACCCGCAAGTTGGCCACCGATAAACCCATGCCGACCGCATCTTGCAGAAAATGAATTACTAAAAACAAAGAAGATACCTTAGAAGACACCTGTTTCATCATACACCAAGAAGAAAAAACATTCTAATGCCTGGCATAAGCATGTAGAGTGAACAGTCTCCAAGAAACTTGCAAAGTCACAGCCAGATGCTCCGGGACCCCCATATCCGTCAGAACCCTCTGTTCATCCTCCATACTGTGAAATTCAGCCGCCTTAATGACCCCAGTGATAGGCTCAGAAAAACCAGAGGAAATGGGTGCAATGGAAGAAACCACTCCAGCTCATTCTTCAACAATTGCAGGCAAGGGAACCAATTCACTCAAGGCTAATGGGAAGCAACCAAAATCACTTGTGCCCCTTCCTGTCTGACTCACACGAGGAAAGACCTGATCAACTGAAAGGGAGGGAAGGCATAGAGAAGTCCCAGAGGCCAGCAACAAGTCAATCTGTCCACCGCCCAATCCAGAGGACACCGACCCCGAGAACAGAACTTCCCCACCTTCGCATTCACAGGAGAAGCAAACAGAGCCACCACTGGAAGGCCCCAACTTGGTGTTAGCAGATCGAATAGAGATGGGTATAGTGACAATTCATTGGAGGATGCAATCACTGTGCTCAAAAGATCCACCCTGACATTGTCCACCCCCCCCCCCCAAAGGACAGGGCCTGAAGGGACTGAACCGAAACTTGAGCCCACAAGTAAATGTTCTGCACAATCAAATTCAGAGACTGTGACCTGGTACACCCCTGTCGGTTGATGTATGTCTTGGTGACAAGGGCGTCCGTTTGCACCAGCACTGCCTTCCCCTTCAGGATACCCTGAAAGTGAACCAGTGCCATGGGCAGTTTTCAACTACCTCCAGTTCAAGGACCTCGAAGACTCCTGGAAAGACCAGAACCCCTGAAAGTGTTCCGACCCCAGTCATGCTCCCCACCCAGAGAGACTGGCGCCTGTCATAAAAATCACTAGAGCCATAGGAGACAGGGGAATCCCTTTGACCAGATGCACTCCAACCACAACATCAGCTTCCTGTGCGTCGGATCCGGCATTGGAAGACGCTCCTGAAGACTCAGAATCCCAGGAGACCAATGGGATCCAGTTGACCAGGCTGTGCAGGTGAAATGTGGCCCACGGCACCAGAAACACAGCTGATGCCAAATGGCCTGCACCCTTAACCATTCCCGAGGAATCTTTAGGAGGGCATTGCTACAGGACGTTGAGAAAGGCATCCTGCAGATCCATGGATGCTAAAAAAACTCACCTTGACCAATTACCAGGATAATTGCCTGAACAGTCAACATCCGGAACTGAACACTTGTGATCCAGGAATTGGCCCACTTGAGATCCAGTGACAGGCAAAAAACCCCAGACACTTTCTGAACCAGAAACAAGATTGAATAAGTCCCTTCTCTTTCTGCCATTAGAACCCTGGAGATGGCCCCTTTCACCAATAAGTCCTGGAGCCCATCTAGAAGAGCCAACCACTTCACCCTAGATAATGGAACAGGCGTCCGACGAGCACCAGTATCTGGAGGAACCTGGTTGAAATCTATAGCGTAGCCATTTTTCACAATGTTAAGAACCCACTGGTCCGGGGGGCATGGTCTGGACAAGAGTTGCGATGGCCACCTGAACGGCAAGCTCCGTAGCGCAGTGGGCCTTCGGCACAGGGTGTTAGTCGGGCGCCCCATGGTGACCGTCAGATGGGTGCTGGGGGCCAATGATACCAGGGGACCCCACTTGAATGACTGCCAGGGGGCCCCTGATACATCCTGCTGGGATTGTGGGAGCTGCGGCAACCTGGCGGCTTCTGTGAGGATAGCGAGCCGCGGCTTCGTGTCGTCCTTGCTTCTCTTCTTAACTTATACTTTACTTTCCTACCCATATTTCCTTTCTCTTTCCCAGCATGCCTCCCTTATTTCCCTGCATGCACTGGGTCCCTATTTATTATTGTGCTTTTCCTATTGAATTCTTAAACTTGATCCCAATTCAGTAAGGCCACTTTTTACTTCCTGTCGGTCACTTCCTGTTCTTTGGGTACATAAGGTTTTTGATTCCTTTTTCTCTTTGCGCTGTAACACTTCCTTTGGGTGGTGATCTTCGCTCCTGTTCTTCTGTGTCAGATATTGGATTTCTGATTTTGTTCCAGCTTTTTCCCGGTCATTTAACCTTTTTATTCTGATTTTCTTTTACCCTTGTTTTTGTTTCAGGAGTTCCTATTGTTGAGGTTTTTTCCCCTTTGTTTTTTTTTTTTACCTCGGTGACTCCTTCTAGAGGGCACGGACTGCCTTTTGCGTTCCCTCCATCAGCAGCACCGTGGCTACCAGAAAGGGTCGCCCCTATTTGGGCCAGGGCAGAACCTACAAGAATAAGAGCCTCGCCACACTTCCCGTGGGCCACAGATACCGACTACGAGTAGGTTGTGACAGATTGCAGTGCCGAACAAACCAGACCTCATCAAGCAGAATGGAAGATACTGTAATGGCGGCTGCAGACCCTGACCAATCCCTACTCGTAACTATTCAACAACAGGCCCAGGAACTGCAACAATTAAGAAATGAAAATGTGGCTTTACGACAAGCCTTGGCATCCGGAAGTACTGGATGCTCTGACGGTCTACTTTGCTTTCAGACCCACACAATTTTCACAAGATAAGACAAAGGTGGGTTATCTCATCAGAAGGTTATCAGGCCCTGCCTTGGCCTGGGTGACCCCGCTTTTCAGCTGCAGCCCCCCCGCCCGATACGGGTAGCGCCCCCCAGAAATTTGGTGTTGCATTGTTGATGCGAAAAACCCTCCCCCTCGTAGTAATGAAGTCATGGACTGACCCAGAGGGGCGCTATGTGTTTGCCAAATTGAAGATCGGCGACTCCTCACTGTGTGTGGGCTCCGTGTACGCGCCAATTGGCTCAAAGCGTCTGTTCTTCCTGAAACTCAACCGCCTTTCGACGATTGGAATCTAGCCAGGGACGCAGTGTTGGACAGGACAGGGCCCTTGGACGTTAGTAATAATGCCGACAGAGCCACACAGTCCGATATATTGTCAGACAATGGCCTGGTGGATCATTGGAGGCTGACACACCTGACTGATAGAGCCCCCCCCCCACTGGCTGATTTTGTCCCCAGGGACTCCATCCTCTGGGGTCCGGCCTTCTAAAATATATTTTTGGAGGAGGAAGGCCATGCCACCCCCCTCCCCTGGCCAATTGGTGCCCCGGGCACCCCATCCCAAGGGGTTCGGCAGTAACATAGGTATTTTTTGGGGGGAGGGGGCTGCAAGGCCCCCCTCCCTGGGCCCATCTCTGCCCCGGGGACCACATCCCCTGGGTCCTCGCCTTCTAAATTTTTCATTTTGGGGAGGGGGACCACACGGCCCCCCTCCCTTGGCCGTTCTCAAACCGGGGCTGGCCTAAAAATATTTTTTTTGGGTGGGACCACGCAGCCCGCTTCCCTAGGCTGATCTTGGTCCCAGGGAACCCATCCTCCGGGGCCCAGCCATGTCATCTGGGTGCCCTGGAGGGCACCCAGTCAAAATGGTTGGGGACTGTGGGGGTAGGCTGACGGCCCTCACGGTCCCAGGTGGCTCCCCACCTCCTGTGGGAGCCAGCAAGGCTGTTATAAGGAGGGGGAGCTGCCAAAGATGAAGCTCCCTCTCTATGAGAGCAATAGTTTTCTCTGTGTACTAGTTCCCCATGCGTGCGGCAGCATTGCCACCAGCTCTATTATAAGCAGGGGGCAATGCTGCTGCACTTTTCCCACTGGGCTGACTGGTGTAAACCTTGGTTTCCGCTGGTCATCCCAGTGGAAAAGTCATAATGGGGCCGACAGAGAGGTCACCTGCACCACAGCGAACTCCCCATCGGGAGTTTGGCAGACGGATGTTTCCATCCACCAAACTCATAATCAGCCCCTAGATTCTAATTATCTAATTACGACTACCTAGTGGAGACAGGGCCTAAGTAATATATATATATATATATATATATCTATATATATATATATATATAGATATATATATATATACATATACATATACATACACATATACTAGAAAATAGTTACACAAAAAAAAACAGAAAGAAATAAACAATTCAAAAATATAATATATGAATCAATTTCATCAGGCAGTATATAAAATACTAAAATATTAAAACACCAAAGCACATTTACTAGAAATAATATACACTTTAAAAAACTGCAAAACAAGCACCAACAATAATACATATTTAAAAAAACATAATATAAATTAGGAAAAGTAGTGGCCTATAGAAAGATTAGACATACTGTTCCCTCTGAGTTTAAGCAAGAGTAGGGAGATTGTTGGACTTCATAGGGGTTACATTTATTATTGCAATTCCAGTCTAAGCAACAGTAGGGAAAGCATTGGATTTCAGAGGAGTTAGATTTACTATTCCCCCTTCAATCTAAAGAACAGTAGGGGAAGTGTTAGACCTCTGAAGGGAACATTTGCTATTCCTACTCCAGTCTAATCAACAGTAGAGAAAGTGTTGGACTTCCAAGGGGGTTGCATTTACTATTCACACTCCAGTCCAAGCAATAGTAGGGAAAGCATTGAATTTTGGCAGGTTGAGGGTTACTATTCCCACCCCAGTCTGAGCAACTGTATGCAAAGCATTGGACTTTAGAGGAGTTGGAGTTCAGATTCCCACTCTTGTCTAAGCAATAGTAGGGACAGTGTTGGATTTCAGAGAGGTTACATTTACTATTCCCACTCCATTCTAAGCAACAGTAATGAAAGTGTTTGACTTCAAAGGATTGCATTAATGAATATAAACCCTATTAATTTAGTAGAAATCTTTGAACACAGTACAAAACATTGTTAAATTACAGTATACAGAAATTAATAAATAAGTATGGGCTAGAAGAACCAAAATAAATTCTTCCACCTATTCCTCCTGAGTGCGTGTGACTCTATTTCAAGGTTTTCCTTGTATTTTCATACCCGGCACCACACAACACCCCTGTGTGGTGACACAGTAACAGTGTATCTTGGCAGAACTTAAAGAAATAAATATATATATTTCTAACGAAAATGAGAAAATTAAAAAAATAATAGCAAATTCCCGGGCTGCACAAAAAATACATTTATGAAGTCATTACTTATTTATTTAATTTCAGTTAATATTTTAAAAAAAATAATAATATTTAAGTAACACATATCATTACAATTAAATAAATTAAGTTTCTTAAATAATGAATATAAAAAATACATAAATAAATAACAATATATACGTTGCAAAATTAACATCAATATTATACAAATATTATATAGTTATTTCCTTCCCAACTTACTCACTTAAAACTAAATAAAACAAAATTGCAAATGCAAGTGTAATAAACATATAAAAATTAAGATACATACAGGAAATAAACCATTACAATAATCATACAATATATAACAAATTAGTTTACATAATTAATAATTAAACTATATTTAATTAAAAAATAGCATTAATTTAAAATACTTTTAATTTTATTTAACTTCCCACTCTAATCCCCTATACATCTGGAACCCCACAACTAAAATATAATAATTTAAAGTAAATCAGTATTGAACTATTAAACTAGTTACATTAAACATCAAATAAATATTAATATTAATTTTTAATTATTTATAGCCTAATTAACTTCCACCATATGTCCATACAACAACCCAGTACTAAAATATAATTGTTGCTAATAACAAAACGAACATGAAAATTTAAAAATGTAACACTTAAAAGATACATAATGATAATCAATTAAACAATTTAACAATAAAAAAACAAACTAGTATTACATTTTAAATATTTCTAAATTAAATAACATCCAATTGGATCCCCCTACAAAACCCAACCTGCTACAATGCTAAAAATTACTAATAACAGTTAAACAAATACTAAATCACTTAAATTGACAAACTTTAATTATAAAATGGATAGCAATTGGTCCAATAGTACTAACATCTTAAATTAATGTACTAATAAAACACATTAAAACAATTAGAAACAATATTTTACAATGATACTACTGAAAACGACTTTAAAAATAACGACATTCCTCAAAACATATTATTTACCAAAAAACCCAACATGCTTCACAATATTCTACATCACAATATTTTTTAATTACAGTATTTGTTTTCAATATTTATATTTTTCAATATTTTAAATTAGATATTTTGTCCAAATACTACAACTTATCAAATCATTTTGAAATGTTTCTGTGACATACTTATAAAAGATACATGCGTTACAAAAACAGCATACTTTGGGCAATGCAAGCAACCACTAGTTGGTAATGGTTACTCTCTAGGGATGATATACAGGACCTTTGGGTATATCTCTCCAATACTCTCTACAACAGTGGTTCATTTTGTAGCTATTATCTAATACTATCTAAAATGGCTTCTTCTTGCCTCAAGATACACATAATTCCAACAGAATAATTTACTAGTTCAGTGTTTTATCCTATGGCCAATAATGACTATTAACCATAGCATAGTTTTGAAAGTACTTAAACGTATCTTGCACAAGCGTTGTCAGCATGTTTAGGCAACATAAAGGGCCTCATTACGAGTTTGGCAGTCTGACTGTAAGACCACTGTGGTGGCGGCCACCAAAAGACTGCCATGTTGGCAGTCATGCAGACCGCCGTATTACAAGTTATAGAGCCAAGCCCGCCAAAAGACAGCCAGAATCCCGACACTGCCAGGACTCTGTAGGGCAGGAAAGAGGCAGTCCCAGCACCGCCAGCCCACCAAAAAATCACAGAACCTATTACGACCCACAAATCATGATGGCCCATCTGGGACACCTGGTCAGTCAACAACTGTCAGCCTCACCCTGCCTATATCGACTCCGCCCAGTCATGTTGCTACAACATCTCAGGCAACCATTCACCTCCAATCCTGTGTTCCAAGGAAGTGTCAACCATCACATGCCCTCCAGTACAGCTACCTGAGTCACCAGTCGTAAACCGAGACAGTGATGGACCTGGCACCAGTGGGAGTAGGCAAACAGTACCGGGGCACAGGCATGTGGGGATGTATGCCTGGGAGGGATGGTGTGGGTCTGAGGATGGAGGCTCCAAGGGATACAACTGGCCAGGACACCACCTCCCATGTCTTGGGAGCTTACTAAGAATCCCAAGGCATGATGGGCGAGGTACTTGCCATGATGGGAGAAATCAAGCAGTTGCAGAGGGACAACCACCAGGAAGTGATGCAGCTGTGGGAGACCCAAAATGCCCATTTGGCTGCCATTGCAGGGGTGCTGAGAGGCACGAATTCCGCCCTGAGTAGGTTATATCCACAACAGCTGGCCCCTTCCACTAGCAATCTGACATCTTCCCCTTCAACATCTGCAGCAGCCAGTGGAATGGAGGCCCTGCCAGGGGAAAGACATGCCTCAGGCACTTCCGCCTCTGTAGCTGATGAACCCCCCGCAAACGTGGACATCCAACTAAACATAAAGGAGGAGCAGGTGCCAAGACTTCAACCACTGCTAGGAAGCGAACCTCTACTGATTGATTCCCCTTGTTTGTCACTGAGAACTAACCTCCATTTCCAATGGTACAAGAACACTGAACTTTAGACTCAAAATGTTGTTGCAGCTACCCTGATGATTTCATCTACCATGACTGTTTATAAGCATTTGATTTGATCCAATTACCGCATTGGAATGCACACTCCTTATAAAACACTATTAAACCAAATGTCATGTGTGAGAGTCATTTTTCTGCTATATGTAACTGTTGACCGTAATACCTCTTGCACATAAAAGATATGCACAAATGTACCAACTTTTTAAAGTCCCATCTCACATGTACTGTTTAGTCGGGGTACATTTTGCATTTGATAATACTGATGGACAAACTTATTATGACTTTCATTTCACTTTCCTAAACAAAGATTGGGGAAATGCAAATAATCACAAAGTAAATTAATGTTGCTTACTTTAATGACTCAGCAAGAATGTGAATAACTAGCACCCCACAGACCGCAGAAGTAAGAGACATGTCAGCCTTTCACTATCCAAAAGAGCAAACAGATTGATTCACTGTATCATCAGCTAAAGCCTCATCAAATACCCATACCATACCTCCCCAATTACCATACCCCATGATACAGACAGAGGTCTGCACCAATACCCCCAGTCATGGAACCTTCCAATTACCATGTACAGGTATAAGTAGGCATGTTTTTTACCTATGTCAGTCTTGATACACATGCGCAGTGGCCTGAAATGAGGAAACACAGTAACAGCTACACACAAATAAGGTACTACCAAAATCAAGCCATTACGATGGTTGAGGGTATGGATTGCAAGGGATGACATGTATTAAAGACACAAAACCACACACATGGCACCATTGGGCCCACCTACAATGGGAAACAGGTCTATAGTATGGAATAGGACACTACCATACCACCGTCCTGAGAGTCTGGGCTTAAAACTCACACACCACAAATCTCATGCCTGGCAGTACCTGTTACAATCCATTTTCACTTTACATGTCAGTCTGCAAATCCCAGATTCCTGGGACACTGTCAGATATTGCCAAATGAGGATGACCTCGCGAAGTAACCTGCAAAATTAAAATATCATGCATAAATTTTATGCAGGAATTGATTGTAAAACATCATACAGATATGTCCTATATACAATGGTAACTTTTATTGTGCATTGTGATAAACTTAGATTATGGCAATGAAAATGCTGCACACTACTCAATGCTGTATTCAGCATGCACATCTGAGTAATGTGCTTTGAATCTACTTATAACCTGTCTGATGGTCATACTAAGACCCTTATCAAGCATACCTAATCCCTCATTACCCCCACTGCGTTAGTAATATTACAGGTAATGACATACCTACAATCAGGTGAAGTACAGATTGATGAGATCTGCCCGGATGTCTGCAGCTTCATCCTCATCGTAGTCATCCTCACTTGTCACATCTGCATTTTCGCCCGCTGCAACTGCTGGCTCCCCTTCATCCGGTATAAATGGGATTTGATGTCTCATGGCGAGGTTGTGGAACATGCAGCAGGCAACAATAATTGGACATACTTTGTTGGGTGAGTAGAGGAGGGCTCCTCCAGACTTAACCTATGGAATCTTGCCTTCAGGAGCACGAAAGCCCACTCCACAACACGCTTTGTCCTTCCGTGGGCCTCATTGAAGCAGAGTTTCCCTGGCGTGGCTGGGTACCTCACAGGCTTCAACAACCAAGAAGAGTTTGGTAAGCTAGAGTCCCCTGTAAGAAATAGTTACTCAGAGGCAAACATAAATCTTGGGAATCCACACAATTGGTAGCAGATCAAAGTTGCAGACACACATTACATATATGAATTATCAACCAGTCAGACCCTCTCTGTGTACTGTTGTGTCATCAGCAGTGGGATGTTGCTGTTCCACATGATGGAGGCATCATGGACTGACGCCGGGTACCGTGCACAAAACTGTGAAATGTATAGGTCAGCCAAACAGACTACTTGGACATTAATGGAGTGGAAGTTTCCCCATCTCCTATGCACTGGTTCATCGGCTTTTGGGGTAGCCAAGGCTACATCGGTGCCATCACTGGCACCCAAGACATGTGGGAAGGTCATCAAAGCATAACTCTCATGGGTCAAATCTTCACGTTGTGGGAATCTGATGTGGCTGTCTGGTGATTCAACAATGCAGACAGTACAGCTTTCAAAACCAGGCTGAACATAGGCTGAGGCATCCCTGTAGTTAGGGCCATGGTATTTTGAAAGGAGCCTGTGGCCAGGAAGTGCAGCTATGACATGACTTGTACAATGGGTGGTATGCCATAGGGATTACGAATGGCAGGCATCAGATCTAGCTCCAACTGACGACAGAGATCCATGATTGTATGCCTATCCAAGCGGTAGATGTAGATGTCATGTTGATTCTCCATGGTTTGCAGGTCTGCTGGTGGACAGTCCACTGGAGTTTCTCTAACTCTTCTCATGCCAGGGTAACTCTGTGTGATAAAACCAAGATGTATGTATTTCACTCATTCTGTAATTGTTAAAATACATAAGTCACACAAAATGCTCCAACATGCCACATGAAATTGTAGAAACATTGCACACAGTGCAAATCTAGGCAAATAATGGCTTCTTACTGCAATCACATTCCCTTTCCTCAATCATGTTTTAGAAATGGAGAAGGATGTCACTAAACATCTCTGTGATAGTGAAATTCTTACCATGTTTCACATTGATAATACACAAATGCCATATTTCTGATTGCCATTGGTGTGCTGACTATGCCACTAAAGTTATGTTAGTATTAACTCATCAAGTTTACAACCTGTACATAAATCCTTCATTTTCCTACGTGGTTGCTCAAAGCCAGCAGTGAACACAAGGTCTTACATATGTCTCACAGCTTGTGACACAACTTTGATCTAACTTTACCGATCATCTATGAGCCTTAAAATGGCAGCTGCCTGACCTAATGTGCAGTACATTAGGAAATGACCTAACCCCACCGGCGGAACCCGTCATGGTGGTAGGCAGATACAACTGTGGTGGACATTGCCATTGGAACACATTGATGCCTTTGGTGGTCTTTTGCCAATTGCGATGCCCATCAGTGGTGACGTGTGTCTCACGAGGTGAACATGACCCCCATCTCATACATCATCTCTCACTTGACTCCTAAAACAGCTGCCAGCAAGACCTTCATGACCTGAGCTGCTGTATACTGTTGCTGGGATCAATCATGTCACATCTTACAGGTGATAGGGCCCCTCCCTTCTGCCCAGAGGAGCTTGAAAAGCTGGTGGAGGGGGTCCTACTCCTATATGAACAGCTCTATGGTGCACCAGAGGAACAGGTAAGTGCACCATGTGCACATATGTTTATTTCCCCATCGATCCTTTGTTATGACAAGCCATGGGTGATAGGTTAAGTTTGTGATGATGTCCAGGAAATGTGGAAGTATGAAGGGTTGTGGTGATATGTGTGGGTGGATGGGCATGTACATATGTGTTTTGATAGATTTTGAGTACCTAGACATAGTAGAGAGTCTGTGATGTATGTTCCCTGTCCCACCTACTAACTGTAATACATGATCAATGGAGGTAGTATGGAAAACTTTGCCAGGAAGACTGTCCTTACAGATATGTATGTGGTCCAGTCTTATGTAACAAGCTGACACCTGTTGCTGGATATGCATATTGTATGCCGCATCCAACATCACACATGGCCTGACTGCATATGTTCATCTATCATTGAAGGAGATGTTGAAGACAGTCTGTGTATGGCTATGTGCGCTATCTTTTTTTTAACCCTGCTTGTTTTTGGCATTGTGTATGTGGACATGACATTCCATTCTTGTCTGTGTTATCCATGCAGGTCAACGCCCACCAGAAGAATGGGATATGGCATGACATCGTCAAGGAAGTGAAGACTCTGGGGGTCCACAGCCAGCAGAGCACCCCCTGTGGGAAGAGGTGAGAGAAGCTGAGACACTAGGCCCGGAAGACTGCAGAGGCCGAGTTGGGGACATCCTTCCAACAGGGATGGGGTGCCCCTTGGACCTTGACCCCCTAATGGCCTGCATAATGGTTGTGGCCTACCTCGAGCTGGATGGGCGTTTGAGGGCAGCACAGCAGACACAAGTGGGTAAGGGCAGACTTAACACAATTTTACCCCTTTAGCAGGTTATTGTCTGATGTGCCAGATTGTTAGCTCTGACAATATGGTAGGTGCAAAGGTCAAAGGTCAAAGGTCTCCAGTCAACACACTGATGTACAGTCCCCAACAATGGAATAGAGGTGTGTACATTCAATGTGTATAGGGACATATTATTCACCTATGTTGTCCCCTCTGTACAAAAGCATATGATAATTGACATGTGACAGTGTCATATGTATACCCCGATACATATTTTCATAACCTGGTGGTTGTTCATTCCCAACTACAGATCAATATTGCCATTATCATGATGGTAAGTTGTCCAGGTCCCTGCTCTCTCATTGCAATGACCCTTGATCTATGTCTATGTGCAATATTGAGTCAGCCAATTTGAAGTAATTCCTTCTTTTCAAAAGGTTACAGATGAGTGACAGCATCAAGTCAGCCTATGATATCTTTCTGACATTTCACATGACATACTTGCTTCACTTATTCAGACCTGATACAAGGTGAACCCCCTTGGTAAGAAAGGGATTTTCATTGACCTTTTTTTTTCTCTTCTGAGTGGACAACCTACATGTTAGGAAGCATGGAGATATTCCTAGATTCCTATTGAATCACATACGTTGGTGTCAGAACAATGAATGTTAGTGCCATTTTCATGTTCAGTATGTGGTCAGTGGCTACTCAGCATTTTACTTAGACATATTGTTGGAGGCATGTAAATAGTCAAATAAATCTTATTCACAGTTAAGATCTTATCACTGTTTGCCAACATCATGTGTAAATTGAAATGTTCTGTCATGATTCCACATTATAAAGGGTTATATATACTTTCAGTTGCCAAATAGGTTATGTTCACTGAGCTCTGGTTGCATGGAACGCTATTGTTTGCACTGATACCAATGTGGTGCGGGTATGGTAGTTCACAGATACGTGAGTGGCATGGTATGTGTATTTAGACATTTGACTTGCATCATGGTGGGTGTACCTGTCATGGTAGCATCAGATGTGGTTTGTCTCTCAGAAATTTTTCACAGGCAGATGGAAGTGTAGTCATGTCTGATGTGTGGATAGTGATGCTGCCACCCAGTCAGACATTGGCCTATCAATGGACTGATTGTCTGATTAGGTAAATCTGAATGTCACCTTTATTCACATGACAGTGGTCCATTGACTAGAAACAGAAGATATACTAGCTATTGTTGTGTGCGGGTAAATACTCTGAGCATATTAGGCCCATATATGACTGATATACTTTGTTTTTAGGAGGACAGTGACTTAGATGCCTTGGTCCACAACGTATTTGCAATCCTTTCGATCATCAGTATCGGTAAATGTGTAGGTGGCATGTGTTTAGGCTCTTTCACCTAAACAGATTTAGAGTATGGCAATTAGAGGAGTGGTTATGGCTTGTGTATACCAGGCTGTCCAAAGTATAGTATACAATATGTTTCATTGCCTGGTACATGACATTATGCAAAAAGAACAGATGATGGACGGAATGCAGAGCAAATCAAACATTCCCCCCCAGTCACAAAGATCTGGGTTTAATCCATCGTTTTTTTGCTCACCACGCCACCCCAGGTTGGACCCAGCCATATGCAAATCAGTCTTGACCTTGTTCCTCATGGGAACAGTCCAGCCCGAACTGCCAAGTCAGGTCCTCCCTGGACCGGAAACAAGCATCCTAGGACCGGTTTCAGGGTATCACCCTTCATCAGCTAGGCTAGTTTGAATCCAGTGGCGCAGTGAGCACGGGACCCATGTCTGGGCATACCCTTCCCACTTGGGGCAACAAATGCAAAAAGAACAGATGATGGACGGAATGCAGAGCAAATCAAACATTCACCCCCAGTCACAAAGATCTGGGTTTAATCCATCGTTTTTTTGCTCACCACGCCACCCCAGGTTGGACCCAGCCATATGCAAATCAGTCTTGACCCTGTTCCTCATGGGAACAGTCTAGCCCGAACTGCCAAGTCAGGTCCTCCCTGGACCGGAAACAAGCATCTTAGGACCGGTTTCAGGGTATCACCCTTCATCAGCTAGGCTAGTTTGAATCCAGTGGCTCAGTGAGCATGGGACCCACGTCTGGGCATACCCTTCCCACTTGGGGCAACAAATGCAAAATGAACAGATGATGGACGGAATGCAGAGCAAATCAAACATTCACCCCCAGTCACAAAGATCTGAGTTTAATCCATCGTTTTTTTGCTCACCACGCCACCCCAGGTTGGACCGAGCCATGTGCAAATCAGTCTTGACCCTGTTCCTCATGGGAACAGTCCAGCCCGAACTGCCAAGTCAGGTCCTCCCTGGACCGGAAACAAGCATCCTAGGACCGGTTTCAGGGTATCACCCTTCATCAGCTAGGCTAGTTTGAATCCAGTGGCGCAGTGAGCACGGGACCCACGTCTGGGCATACCCTTCCCACTTTGGGCAACAAATGCAAAAAGAACAGATGATGGACAGAATGCAGAGCAAATCAAACATTCACCCCCAGTCACAAAGATCTGGGTTTAATCCATCGTTTTTTTGCTCACCACGCCACCCCAGGTTGGATCCAGCCATATTCAAATCCATCATCTGTTGTTTTTGCATTTGTCACCCCAAGTAGGAAGGGTATGCCCAGATGTGGGTCCCGTGCTTGCTATGCCACCAGATTCAAGCTAGACTGGCTGATGAAGGGTGATACCCTGAAACCGGTCCCAGGATGCTTGTTTCTGGTCCAGGGAAGACCTGGCCTGGCAGTTCGGGCTTGAGTCAATACTGATTTGCATATGGCTGGGTCCAAACTGGAATGGCATGGCAAGCAAAAAAACTGATGGATTAAACCCAGATCTGTGACTGGGGGTGAATGTTTGATTTGCTCTGGATTCCGTCCATCATCTGTTGTTTTTGCATTTGTCGCCCCAAGTAGAAAGGGTATGCTCAGACGTGGGTCCCGTGCTTTCTATGCCACCAGATTCAAGCTAGCCCGGCTGATGAAGGGTGATACCCTGAAACCGGTCCCAGGATGCTTGTTTCTGGTCCAGGGAAGACCTGGCCTGGCAGTTCGGGCTGGACTGTTCCCATGGGGAACAGGGTCAAGACTGATTTGCATATGGCTGGGTCCAAACTGGAATGGCATGGCAAGCAAAAAAACTGATGGATTAAACCCAGATCTGTGACTGGGGGTGAATGTTTGATTTGCTCTGCATTCCGTCCATCATCTGTTGTTTTTGGTACATGACATTAGGCTAGGCTATTGTGTATTTGAATTGTGGAAATCAATGTCACATTTCTAAACTATTGCTTGATTGTTGCTTGGCTATGTCGCTGTGGATAGGAGCCCTGTAGCATGTGGCAAAGACACCTTGTCACGGAATGGTCTACTGACATCATGGCATTGTATTTGTAAGATAGGTAGCTTAGCTGGTGTGTAAAAATGTTTTTGTAGATGGAAATACATCGTATCTTGTTGTAACATGATGTTGGCACTTAACTGGTACTACCTGTGGGTGTTGTTCAACTGGATGTAATGATGCTGTCGTGAAAAGTATGATCAAAGTGGTATGTAGAGAATGTAATGACCATACCTCACTTTCTGTTTTGCAGCATCAGCATCAGCAGGTGAAGGAGACAGGGCACAGCCGAGTGGGGAAGCTGCTGGCCACGGGACCTCTAGTCATAAGAACACCGACAACGAGGGACGAAATGGCCAGGCGGGCAAGGGGAGTGCCATGGTAGAGACTGGATCCTATACAACATCCTCGGAATCCTCCTCCAGTGTCCACTCACTGGTGGTGGCTGACCCATCTGAGACCACCCCAGCATCATCTCTGTCCACCACACCCTTTTCTATCACCACCCTGTAGCTCTCCATCCAATTGGCTGTGCCTGCCTATCCAAGAGGGTGGGCATCTCCTTCTCCGCAGACACCTCTGCCACAGCCCGTTTGCCCTGCTGCCCTCAGTGAGAAGGCTATTGACCTTCTGGGGTCGATCTCTGTGAGTCAGTCTACCATTGTGAATGCCATCCAGGGACTTGCAACTCAAATACAACAGAGTAATATGCTCCTGGAGGGCATCAACAGTGCACTGGCTGGCCCACAGAGATCTTTTCAGGCTTTGGCCTCCACACTGATGGCAGCCAGACACCCTTTGTCTACAGTCCCTCCTCCGCCCTCCTCTTCCCAATCCCACTCCTCCCTTCCCTTCCCCGACCCAGCCAAAGCACACAGACAGGCATGCATCCACCTCAACATCCAGAGGTAGCGCAGACAAACATAAGCACCACAAGATACACCACCAGCATATACACAAAAGCAACATCCACCTGCATACCAAGCAACAGTCACTACCTTCCCTGACACCCCTACCCCTCCAGCATCACAGACACAACACCTGGCACACCTGCAGACACCACACCAACATTCAGTGCTACAGCTACCACACCTATCCTACCCACAGACACCACCAGAGCACCCCAGTCACCACACCTACAGACACCACAACCACAGACACACCTACATGCAGCACATCCACTGTACCTGCAGTCACCACCCCAACAGACAACCACCCACCCACAATGGCATCCCCAGCACCTCCACCCCCCTCAGCCCAAGACATATAAACACCCTCACTCATGTACCCATCAGACACTTACCACCCACAAGAATACCTCCCACAAACACGAATCCGACATCCACACTAACACCTTTTGCAATCACTCCCACTACCTCCACACCCAAACTCTTTTGTTAGGACCCTTCCCGTGCATCTAAGAAAGCTTTCCTCTCCATCCTGTCTACCTCCAAAGCCTCCCCTGCCACGGCCAGTATCCATATCCCTCCCCCGCCAAGAAGTCCACCTCTCCCAAGAAGACCCAACCCTTCCCCAAGTCAAAACCAAAACCCCCTATCCCAAGCCTAAGCCCATACCCCCGTCCCCAGCCTAAGCCCAAACCTCTCCTCCCCCACCACCTCCCAAAAGTCTCTGAGGTGCCTGCCTGCCCCCTTGATGCCCCTACATGTGGAGGTTAGATGGCAGTCAGGAGTCAAGTTGGGGCACCACTTTGTGCCTTTGATGTGATAGACATTTGTTCACGTGGAATAGCCTTGCACTTTTCTCTGTTTTAAAATTATTAGAAACATATTCTGATCAACCAGTTGTTGGTTTTCTGCTTTCATCTTTGTCCTGCATTTCCTTTCCTAGGTTTGAGTTGTTCCTGGCTGACATTGGTTGTGTCCCAGTGTTTTTTGTGTGTGTGTGGTGCTTGTGCTTTCTGTGTTGTTTGAGCTATATGCGAGAGTGTGTGCAGTGCTTTTGTCCCCCAGGATAGAGTGTGTATTGTGTGATGGGCATGTGTATGTCGTTGACATGTTGTTGTCATGGTGCTGTGTGGACATGGGTTTATTGTTGTCGTGTGGCTTTGAGTGCTTTGACCTTGTAAGTGTGCGTGTATTGTGCATGTTATGATAGGTACGATGTGCTGTGTGTGTGATGTGTGTGTTTCTATTGCTAAGGTGCATGAGGGTGTAATTGTGTGAATTTTGTTCCCTGCTGGTTGTACATAATGTGTTATGTGTGATGAGTCCCTGGCCAGTGTTGGTTCTGATTGTTTGACAATGTGCTTATGAGTGTGCAGTTGTGGAGTAGTTCTGACATGTTAGTGTGTTGTATGAAATTGTGAGACTAGGCCTGTGCTGTGTTGCTGTGCGTAACTATGTGTTCTTGACGTGTAGTGTGTGTGTGTACTGGCTGCAGTGTGCGTGCTGTGTATGTGTGGGTGTATTTGTTGCTGTATGTGAGTGTGCATGCCACTGTACTGTTACATGTGAGTATAGCCCTTGCACCCCCATCCTTATGGTATGTTATGTGTCTATACAACATTTTTCAATATACAAATGTAATAGGTGAGTGTGTGTACTTAGGGTTGCTGTCATCATCATCAGCAATGATTTTGTTGTCTTCCGGAGAGCAGGACCAGTAGGATGATATGTAGCTGTGGTTCTATGGCGGCTCCGGACAAGTTTGACTTCCTACAGGTTAGTGCCTTCGCTTATGCAGTTTGTTTCTGCCTGGGAAATGTTGGCAGTGTGCACCCTCGTAATGAGTCTGACAGAAACATGGTCTCCGACAGCCTGTTGGTGGCTCCAATCATCATCAGCGGTCTGACCACACTGGCAGTGCCAGTGGTGCTTTGGCTATATTCCATTGGCATAACTGCCAAACTCATAATTTAGTGGTCTGACCGCCACTTCCAACATGGCGTTCCCCAGACCGCCAAACTCATAATGTGGCCCTAAGTATGCTATGATGAATCAACAAATTACGAAAAAGTCCTCCAAAAGTCTTTGAAATGCTCTTTTCTGTCCTTGTGAGAAATAATGCAAAACACAAAGGAACATACAACTACAACATAACCAAACCCTTCCAACCCCCCACACAACTGTGCATAATACATCCATGACACCTAATGATAACAAAACACATACACATACAACATTTCTTCTTTTGCTCTTGAGAACTTATTGCATTATTAGTCTGCCTTCTAAGCAGAAGGAAGGCTCAGTGCCCACACAATATGCTTTGCCTCCCATTGTGGAGACCAAATAGCACAGACAACAGACTTCTAGGTCCATGTTTAGAAATATTAGACAGTTAAGAAGTTCAGGTTTTTCTATCTTGGTGGGAGGGTGACTGCCGGAATACCCTTTGAACGGTAGCAATTACTGTAATCCAAACAGTATGAACGTTTAACTTCCTTTCCCTCTTATCTATAGATACTTTTTCCATAACCATTAGCCCCCAAAGGCATGTGTGCCACAATGCTATTGAAGGGGGATACAATTTGTTCCAGTGAGATGCCACAGTCGTCTTGGCTGCTCCAAAATAGTTCCATAGAACTATTATATCAGCTCTAGAATGGAATTTCAATGTAGTTGGTCTCATCCCTCAAAAAATCAAGGATATTTCTGATGGAATCCAATGGCCCAGGATGTTTCCTAGATGGTACTCTGAGGACTTTCACACCATGTATGGGTCACATATGTTTATGCGCATAGGACTGACCTGGTGATAAAACTTGCATAATTTTGCAGGGTAATAGCCAGTCAAGCCGTAGTTTATAGTGGGCCTCTCTCCCCAAAATCCTAAGGATGATGTGGTGGAGATTGGCCCATACATTTTGTCATTGCTTTTCAGAGAGCATCGCCTCAGTGAGATCCCTCCATCTACACCTCTGGTGGTCCCTGTTATCTTGTTTTACCTCCATAAAAGGGCATATTTTTGGGAGAGCGTATATTTAAAGTCTTTTGCTTACCGTACATACTGCTCAAAGGGAGTCAGCTCTATTTACAGCCTCCCTCAGTTCGTTTCAATGAGCTCCTCCCCAAGCTTGTGTTCAGAAATGTGAGGGAGTCAGTCTCCCCAAGATGAAAATGATTCAGCAGAACAGTCACCTGCGAGGGAACCCCAACCGCCCCCTTTGTAGATGGGCCTCCTTTATTTTAATCTGAAGCTCTGGAAAGTACTCAGCCCCTCATTCGGCTGCTTCAGAGTCCACTACTAGGAGTATAATATGGGTCCAGCAAGCTGATCCTATTCTCTCATGGCACCACCTTGGTAGATCATCACACCCTCATCATGCCCCAGATGACGGCACTGACCGTAAGTCATTTTTATCAGCCTCAAATTATGTTATGGATTTCTCATGAGGTCCCGCATCTCTGGCCACCATTGTCACAGCTATACCGTCTCTCATAGCTTTTTGAGCATTGGGCAGGCTTGGATCCCTCACTGTCAGCTGAGCTCATCTCTCAAAAGGATCAGGTTCACTTGCCATCTCTGTTTAACTATTAGTAGCCTATGTGGCCATGAGGGTCTGGTTCTGGCAATCGTCCCATCCTAGAGTAGACTTGACACTTCGTGATCAGCTGATATCTCTCCTGCATAGTAGCAGCAGTGGCCCTCAGCTAGTCTCCTGTGCAACCCCACCATCTCCATCTTTGGGGAGGGCTTGAGTCAGGAATTCTTAGCTTTCTTTCAGGGTAGTGAGTTATAGTTTACCTAGCCATGTCCTCCCCTATGAAACTGAGCACCATCCGTGTAGACCTTATGACTAGTCAGCTCCAGGGTCCAATACTCTTTAATTGTGGCTCCACATGTCCCAGAGGCCGGCCCATTTCAATCATCTGCCTATCATCTCATAATGACTGCATCATGCAGTGAGACAAAATACCTTGATTTGCACCATTAGCTGAAAGTACAGGGGACGCCATTAAATGGGCTAGCTAAATGCACCATATTTAACCTCAATAATGACTATTAGTTACGTCTGTGTACTTATGTGCCAAAGCTGTGGGCAGGTTGCATAACAAGGAATTAATTAACAGTTGCCATTGCACAGCAGGTAAGGGCAACATGGTGTTCCAGCACTGGGCCCTATTTTTAAATCTGGCGTCTAATTAATCTTTTCTTCTCAGTTCTGGGGGATGAGGAGAACATGCATCAAATTATTCAGAGCAATTACAGTGTAACTCAGTGAGCCACACACTAAGGGCTGATTATGAGTTTGGCGGATGGAAACATCCGTCTGCCAAACTCCAAATGGGGAGGACGCTGCAGTGCTGGTGACCTATCCGCCGGACCAATTACGACTTTCTCACTGGGCTGACCGGTGAGTCAACCCAGTGGAAAAGGTGCAGGTGGCTCATAATAGAGCCTGCTACAATGCTGCTGCATGCAGGGTACACCAGCACCCTCAAAATGTGCACTGTCTGCTCTGCAGACAGTGCGCATTTTGAGGGTGCTGGACAGAGGGACCCCTGTACTGCCCATGCCATGGATAGTGCAGGGGCCTCTCTCAGGAGATTCTATGTCTAAGGGACATATCTTAGCAGGGTCCACTCTCAGCAAAGGACAAAGGGAATCTGGTTCTTCCACTAGCTAAACCACACTGAAATCTCAATAATTGAGGAGGCTCACATCATTGCAAAAACATCCTTTAAATTAAAAATAATTGACACTTTAACTCTCTGAAACCTTCTGAAGCCTTCTGCATTGATCTTGTATACCTTTACACTTTCAGGAATTTCAGAAAAGTTAAGGCCATAATCCCAGGTTACTCCTTTCATACTAGTGGTGCATCTCACCGATCTTATCTCTTAAGCACAATGGGCTCCTCATTCATTTGGTCCTGGATCCTGCCAGCTCATAGGAAAACATGCCAAAGCAAACTTCACATTGAAGATTAGGCATGTAAAAATATGTGTGACCTTCACTCCAGCCAAGCTAATGAAACATGAATACATTTTCAGTTTAAATTAATTCTATGCACTGCTTATGATAAAATACAAAATGATAATGTAGAATAATTCTGCTAAAGCATTACAACATAAACATGCTTTTAAAACAGTGATTAAATATAGCTTACGTAAAAAACGCTCCATCCAACTGTGC
Source organism: Pleurodeles waltl (assembly GCF_031143425.1). NCBI lineage: Eukaryota > Metazoa > Chordata > Amphibia > Caudata > Salamandridae > Pleurodeles > Pleurodeles waltl. The sequence goes on from NC_090440.1 coordinate 1,768,720,652, forward strand.
CCTTTATTTGTATGTATTAGAGTGCATCATTTAAATGAAAATGTCACTTCACGTTATGTAGAAAAAGAACCGCCCTTTCACATTCATGTTGAAGAGGCATAGTGGCACACCCAAACTATACTCTCTCAATGGCTATTACTGTATCCATCCACACACCGCCAAAATAAGGGGAACTGTGGTATGAGGAGCAGCATCTCACCTAAAGGGGCTCCATCATCTCATGTCACTACCTGTGCCTCCTCTAATTGAGCTGTATGTGTAAAGATGGCTGTCTGGAGTCTTCACTTTTGGTGAAGGGCAGTCCAATTACTCAATTAAAAAATAAAAAAAGTGTTTTTTACTTTGGTTCATTTTTCTTTGACAATTTTGGCTTCTCTTCAGCAAAGGGTGAAGCCCAGAAAGCATTTTTTATACCTACCTAATGATATTCAAATACAACTTCCATATCTTCCACATCTGAGGCTATTAAAAATATTAAATTTGGTTCTCGTTGACTTATAGTCTCTTTTTCAGTAGTTTACACAGCCTACATTTTCGTTTGTAATGCATTTCTGTCCATTGTTATTGCAGCATACGAGGGAAAGAACATTATATGGTATTTAAATTCATTTTCTTAAGCTTAGAATACTTTTACTCTATTGTTGATTTTGCACATCTTACTGTAGCTAAAATGTGAAATTGAATGTATTACACCCTTTTCCTTATGATTTTCCATTTTTGCTTCCTTCTTACTTCATCTCAATTTACCTTCGTTTTAATTTTGAAAGTTTATTTTCTGATAATAATCCACTACCTTTATCGAATGCAGATGTGTTTCATTATTCTTCTCTTCTAGACTTCTATTCTCAAAATTGATGAGTATGAAATATCTTTCTAAGGGAACACTTTGATATGTGTGAAATAGAAAACAGTTCTCCTTGACAACGTCACAAACAGGCGATCAAATGGAATTAAACAGCATTTTAGGCACTGGGAACACCAATGGTAAAAAAAATCACACATTTGTTCCTGAACCACAAATGGAACTTCAGTTGAAGCTGTGTTGCAGCTCCATTATGTGACACATAGGCAGATATAGTTTTTTCCCTTCAGTCCTTGAATGCCAGAAATGGAGGTTTCTAAAAGACGCTCGTTCTATTCCATTTTTTGGCTTTGCAAGTGCTCGGGCTTGGAAGGCCTTGGCAAATTTATAGCACAGGCATAGACCACATTAACAACATGTTTTGCTGCTGCACACAGGTGCAGAATGGATTTGTGCTTTTGTTTTCCACAAAATGAAATTTTTTACGCAACATTTACTAACACGGGTACCACTATGAGCTAGAAAAGGCGGTACCATCAGCGCTACCAGGAAACATGCAAAATTGGTTGTATCTCTAAGTTATGTTTCTACTCAGGGCTATCTGCAGCTCATGCTATAACTTGCAACATTATAGAGTTAGAACATCCAGGATTTTGAGAAAATGAGCATTCATCTTTGCTGATTGGAGATGCAGAACACATTGATGGTTTGACCATAAGATAATTCTGTTGAGATTTTGCCACTTAGGAGCCGATTATGAGTCTGGAGGTCTGAGGACCATCAGACTCGTGGTGACGGTTAGACCGCCCCACTTTAGGTGGTCCAACCACAACATCGTGACCCTGGTAGTCCAACCACCAGGGTTGTAATGTGGCTGTCAGACCACCGGGAGTGCGGCAGTCCAACCATCATCGTGAGTCAGGCGATCCTCGGACCGCCAGACTCATAATTAGGCCCTTTGGGCCACATTAGGAGTTTGGTGGTCAGATGAGCCGACATACTGGTTGCATTCCCCCTCCAGCATATAACAATGTTCCCACCAGTCAGCCAGGCTGACCAGCGGGAACTGTGCTGCAATATTGGCCTCTGGCCCCCTAAGAGAGGCGAGTCCAATACCGTGGCAAACCAGCACCACTGGAATGCGCACTGTGTACAGTGCAGACAATGCGCATTCCGATGATGCTGGGCAGAGAGGCCCTACACTGCCCATGCCAGCCTTTCCATGACAGGGTCCCCACCATGGAAAGACTGGTGGAAAGCTGAGTTGTAATCAGACAGGTGGCGCTGAGTTCAGTGCTGCCCTGGCTGACTACATCTCTGACTGCCATCACCCTATAGGGAACCATGTTGTCCCGCCCAACATGGATGTGACATTTGGGTACAAGAATTTGATTTAGCCATGAGGCTCTTCCAATCTGGGGATTCCAAGAGGAACTTCTCTAATACTCTATGTCCCTCTGAGTTCAGGGATGGGAACACAACATGGTCAAAAGCAGATATGCAGCTGCTATTTCCAGTCTTAACTGGCAGTGGGAAAGGATACATTTTTAAAAAGATTTCTGTAAAAAAAAAAAGTTTTGCCAACATAACACATTTAGTACACTTCTTTTATAAACTGTATGAATTAGTGAGCGACTATGATTCACAACTTCACAGAAGCCTATTTCTGAAGTCACATTTTAATAAGAATCTCTGGCTCCAAAGCAAACTAATTGCTTTTTTAATTATGACGCTTGTCACATCTGTTCCAGTCCTTAGATACATTTAAAAAACGCATCTGCGGTGGAAAATGTACAAAACACACACATAAGATAAACAAATGCACAAATGAAAGCTACAAAAGTACAGTATTTACAAAACATAAACCTCTTTTTTATTTACATGTATGAAAACTTGCTACCTCAAAATGTATGTCCCCTTTGTCTTGAATAATACTCTTTCAGTTTATTCTCTTACTTGCTGCTACTTGCTACTTTGCATCACTCCATTCTGAGCAAGACTGCATGGAGAGAGTGTGTACAATGGTAGTCAGATTGCTCAGTTAAAATCTAACAGCTTATTTAAGGTCCTTCCTCACTGAAGGCAAAGGAAATAGCATGGACCCTTTGCTTTTGGGAGACTGACAGTGGGAATTGTGTACAAGTCACATATTTTCAGATGAATGCACAATTTATAAAAATGACGCGATGGTCATGTTTTCTGTTTTAAGCTAAAACAAATCTGTCTTTATTCTGGGGTCTTCAGTCTAGAGTCACATGAGGGCAACACAGTTATATCTTGACAAATAACAAATAATTAACCCATTCATAATTAAATTATGGTACTATCAAGCACCTGTAGGTTTACTGTTAGTGTTAATTCCGGCCCCTGATATACCACCATAAAAAATAGCTGTCCAGAGATTTTCATTTTTGATTTGTGTTTTTTTCATCATTAGACAAGTACTTTAGCTTGGGTAGACATTGCTGATCCAAGCCAAATTTTTCTGGACAACATTTTTAAAAATGGTGGATGTGTTGCATTGATGATGTAATATTTGAGGGACCATGAGACCTATATACTTGACTGACATAGCTGACTGGATGAGAGACAGCTGTCTCAAATTGAACTCCAACGCAATCAAGGTATTGGTCTTTGCAAAGAACACATTTGCTTGGGATCACAGATGGTGGCCAGAAGAACTCAGACCCACTTACACACCAACTTACCATACGCACGACCTTGGCATAATCTTAGACTGCCAACTGTCACTGTGCCCTTTCCTTGGGATCTGCACGCTGCTGAACAAAAGTCCCACCTCCCAGCCTCACCAACTTAGAAAGCTACTATAGCACAGAGTTATGATGAAGCCAGGCGGGGGGAAGGAATTAGGGTAGGGAACTGCAGGGGGAGAGATCTGAAAAGAAAATGTTAGAACAAATATGCATATACTCATTCATAACAGTATAACTCACCAGTAGACTCTTGAATAAAGGCGTCTCTGTGATATCAGATTGAGACCCTTTGTGAATTGGGCGTAGCCCCTTCTTTGAATCATGGAACAAGAACAAACTGCAACCTCTGAACCAAGAGATGGCAAGAGCCTTGGACTATGGACATACTCTGAATATCAATCATGTAACCATTATACATTCATAAACATAAACGTTTGATCTCAGCCTAGAAATTCTCAAAGACTTAAATATGTATCTCACATATTCTCAAAGATTTAAATATGTACCTCACATATTATGCTTCCCAAAAAACAATGAAACTATAATTTGCTTATCTCCGAAACGTTTTCACATTTACTACCTAGGCCTGAAAGTTTTACTCATTGAACTTGAAGCGCTTTGTTCGTTGGGCAGAAGCGCCTTGCTTGTTATACATGAATCGCTTTGTTCAATATGCCAGAGAGCGCTTTTACTTCCTTTGTCTGAAGCGCTACGCTCATTATGCTAAGGGGCGCTTTACTAATGTGGCCTGAAGAGCTTTGATAGCCGTGCCAAGGGTGCTTTACTCATGTGGGCTTAAGCGATTTGATTACCGTGCCAAGGGCGCTTTACTCATGTGGACTGAAGCGCTTTGATTGCCGTGCCAAGGGAGCTTTACCCATGTGGACTGAAGCGATTTGATTGCCGTGCTAAGGGCGCTTTACTCATGTGAACTGAAGCGCTTTGATTGCCGTGCCAATGGCGCTTTACTCATGTGGACTGAAGGGCTTTGATTGCTGTGCCAAGGGCGCTTTACTCATGTGGACTGAAGCGCTTTGATTGCCGTGCCCAGGGCGCTTTACTCATGTGAACTGAAGCGCTTTGATTGCCATGTCAAGGGCGCTTTACTCATGTGAACTGAAACCCTTTGATTGCCTGCCAAGGGCGCCTTACTCATGTGAACTGAAGAGCTTTGATTGCCATGCCCAGGTCGCTTTACTCATGTGGACTGAAGCGCTTTGATTGCTGTGCCAAGGTCGCTTTATTCATGTGAACTGAAGCGCTTTGATTGTGGTGCCAAGGGCGCCTTACTCATGTGAACTGAAGCGCTTTGATTGCTATGCCAAGGGCGCTTTACTCATGTGGACTGAAGCGCTTTGATTGCCGTGCCCAGGGCGCTTTACTCATTGCCGTGCCAAGGGCGCTTTACTCATGTGGACTGAAGCGCTTTGATTGCCGTGCCAAGGGTGCTTTACTCATGTGGCCTGAAGTGCTTTGATTGCCCTGCCAATGGTGCTTTACTCATGTGGACTGAAGCGCTTTGATTGCTGTGCCAAGGGCGCTTTACTCATATGGACTGAAGCGCTTTGATTGCTGTGCCCAGGGCGCTTTACTCATGTGAACTGAAGCGCTTTGATTGCCATGTCAAGGGCGCTTTACTCATGTGAACTGAAGCCCTTTGATTGCCGTGCCAAGGGCGCCTTACTCATGTGAACTGAAGAGCTTTGATTGCCATGCCCAGGTCGCTTTACTCATGTGGACTGAAGCGCTTTGATTGCTGTGCCAAGGTCGCTTTATTCATGTGAACTGAAGCGCTTTGATTGCCGTGCCAAGGGCGCTTTACTCATGTGGACTGAAGAGCTTTGATTGCCGTGCCAAGGGTGCTTTACTCATGTGGACTGAAGCGCTTTGATTGCTGTGCCAAGGGCGCTTTACTCATGTGGACTGAAGCGCTTTGATTGCAGTGCCAAGGGCGCTTTACTCATGTGAACTGAAGCGCTTTGATTGCCGTGCAAAGGGCGCTTTACTCATGTGGACTGAAGCGTTTTGAATGCCGTGCCAAGGGCGCCTTATTCATGTGAACTGAAGCGCTTTGATTGCTGCGCCCAGGGCGCTTTACTCATGTGGACTGAAGCGCTTTGATTGTGGTGCCAAGGTCACTTTACTCATGTGAACTGAAGCGCTTTGATTGCCGTGCCAAGAGCGCCTTACTCATGTCGACTGAAGCGATTTGATTGCCGTGCCCAGGGCGCTTTACTCATGTGGACTGAAGCGCTTTGATTGCCGTGCCAAGGACACTTTACAAGTGTGGCCTGAAGCACTTTGCTCGTTGTGCTAAGGGGCGCTTTACTCATGTGATCCGAAGCGCTTTGATCGTCGCACCAAGGCCGCTTTACTCTTTGAACTGAAAATACTTAGCTCGTTGTGCTAAGGGGCGCTTTACTTTTGGAAGTAACAACCCCCTTCAAGATTGGGCTCATCAAGACCTTACCACTACGAGAACGACCTACTCATATCTGAATTCACCATGGAAACAAGGATACTCCGATTTAGTGTCAATCTGCCATGCAGGAAATCTGCTCTTCTTCAGAGGAACCGCCACGAGGTCTGACTGCATCGGTCTTCAAAATAGTGAGCAATGTGCTTGGGTGTGGCTGGGATTTATAGGCCTGCCACACCTCAAGATGGCCGCTGCCTCTATAAACCTGGGAATTATAGTCCATTCCTAAAATAGCACTGATAAGTTCATCTTGTCCACCAGTGTCCTGCAGCTACATGAGCTTTACCACATGGCAGGCGATGCTGATGACCACTTTTAGAACAAGAGGGGATGACAAGTGGTGAGCATGAAGCACCACAAATATGCGCAGCGGAGTTTCGGGTGGGACCAGGTCCGCACACAGCTTTATTCCTGACACCAACTGACCATGCAACAACAAGTCAACACAGTCACCTCCCCCTATTTCCACAGACTCTGCATGCTCCGCAAGATCTTTAGATGGATCACAGTAAACACCAGAAAGATCGTCGAACAAGCCCTTGTTACAGCCACCCTGACTACAGCAACGTAGTCTACACTGGCATCCCCACCCAGCCCATCAGAAGACTCCAGACAGTACAGAGCACAACACCCAGGCTCATCTTAGATTCCCCCCAAGAATAACCACATCAATCCTCACCTCAGAAAACTCCACTGGCTCCTTGTTCAGAAAAGATGTCATCTCAAGATGCTCACACACACCTACAAAGCCCTCCACAAACTGTGAACATGCTACTTCAACTACCGGCTGAATTTCCATCTTCCCCTGAGACACTTGCACTTCTCCTCACTTGCCCTTACACAAGTCTCCCGAATCTATTGCACACTCTGCGGGGTCCGTGCATTCTCCTACATTTCTGCCAAAGCCTGGAATAACTTCTCTCTCCACCACCGAACGCACCCTCCCTGGCAGACTTCGGAAAGCAACTCAAGACCTGGCTCTCGACACAGACGCATCAACCTCAGCGCCCAGATACCCTTAAGGGTGATAGTTTTGCACTGTACAAATGATGAATGATATACTTTAATTTGGTGCCTGAACATAGGTTTTGGGGTTCAAGTGGTTTTATAGAGACGGAAAATAACTCTTTAGAGCAACCCATTCACCATTTTTTCAAAATGGGAGCAATAATAGAGTAAGAAGAGACATATATAGAAATGAAACAAATTATAATGGTTTGTAATCCTTCTATGTATACACCAAACAATTTTTATGATCTTAATATGAAAAAAATAATGTTTATCACTTCTGTTTTGGAGACATTTTCAGAGTCCATTTTATTTATTGGTTTTAGCAATCGCTAATGGTACATATGCAGAATGTTGAACATTTGAGAACAGCATATCAACAGGGACATCTTTTTGTAGCATAGGTTTTGCAAGTGCATGTATGTGTAAGTTCTGTGGGTAGAGGCTTTGGACATTTTGTATGTTTTAGCACCCCATCAATATCTTCCAAACCAAATTCACACGGTTCCTTCTCCACAGATGCCTGCTCCAAAACATTTAAACATCTTCTGATCAAGTAGAACGCTCTATTGATGTGGCCACGCACAGAATACAATGTCGATGGAAGGTCACTTTGAGGGTCTGATATCTTGAACTCCCTGTACCAAAGATTGTCATATGTGTAATAGTCAGAACTTGTACTTTTTTGAACACAGCATTTTTCTATGTCTTTAAAGTCACATTCTTCTTCTGTCTCAGCAAATCCTTTTAGAAACTTCATAGGTTCAGCAGTTAAAGCTCCAAAGGTTGTTCCAATTTTGCTCATCGTGGCATCAACCGCAAAAATATGTGCCTTGATAAGAACTCTGGACATCTCTGGGTCAAGGTTCTTGTACAGAACATGAAGCAGGATTAAGGTGGTCATTTCAACCCTGGCGGACGGTGTTGAAGCGGTGGTAAGACCGCCAACAGGCCGGCGGTAAAAAAATTGGAATTACGACCGTGGCGGAAACCGCCAACAAAGACAGCTACTTTAACACTCCGACCGCCATGGCGGTACAAACAAACAGCTTGGCGGTCACCGCCAACAGACAGGCGGAGGACAATGTACCGCCCACAGTATCACAACCTACCAATCCGCCACCTTTTCCGGAGCGGATTCACCGCAAACAAAAACACAGCGGAAACAGGACTTCGAAGGGAAAACGCTCACCTCTACACACCCCACGAGGAATCTGGACACCATGGAACCGTAGCTCCACATCCTGCCAGCCCTTATCTTCTTGCTCCTCTACCAGGAGCACGAACGCCAGCGGCGAAGACAACGGTGAGTACTGCACCTACGACACAGGGGAGGGGGGAGGGAAAAAACAAGGACACTCACACGCAACACCCCCACCCTCACCCACTACAACACACACACTAATACAGCATGATACATTACAGTTAGACCCTCCAAACCCCCCGGAAGAATACAAAGACAAAAGCAAATGAATGTAACCATTGTGATATATTAAAATCCAGGACGCAAAAATATATATACACTATTAACAAATATATACACCAAGAATAGTAGTCCAGGTAGTGCTCCATTGAAGTCCGTGGAACACTGGGCCCACACGGCATGGGCGAGGCCCACACTCAATCCCCGAACATGATAGAGAGAACACTGCAGAGGCATCAGATAGCAATAAAACAGGCACCTCAGGGGGAAGGGAAAGGGGGGGGCACCTCAGCCGGTTGAGTGCACAATGCCAAATCCACGAGGGGGCCACATGCCCACTGTTCAATCCTGGGGAGTGCAAAGCCACAGTCTCTCAAGTCTCTACAGTGGGTGGGTTGCCCACTGTTCAATCCTGGGGAGTAAAAAGCTACAGTCTCTCAAGTCTCTACAGTGGTTCTGGAGGGGGCCTTGTGCCCAGAGTGCTTCATCCTGCCAAGGACAGAGGTAGTGGATGGATCTCTCCACTGGTTCTGGAGGGGGCCTTGTGCCTAGAGTGCTTCATCCTGCCAAGGACAGAGGTAGTGGATGTATCTCTCCACTGGTTCTGGAGGGGGCCTTGTGCCCAGAGTGCTTCATCGTGCTTCATCCTGCCAAGGACAGAGGTAGTGGATGTATCGCTCCACTGGTTCTGGAGGGGGCCTTGTGCCCAGATTGCTTCATCCTGCTCGTGACGGACTCAGTAGCGTCAGTGCCCCTTGCGCTCATGGGCCAGCGGTGCTTGTTGCGGCGGTGTCCGTGGCAGCGGTGCTTGTGGCGGCAGTGTCCTGTTCAGCGGTGCTTGTTGCGGAGGTGTCCTGTTCAGCAGTGCTTGTGGCGGCGGTGTCCTTGGCAGCAGGGCTTTTGGCGGCAGGTGTCCTGTTCAGCGGTGCTTGTGGCGGAGGGGCCTTTGGCAGTGACTCAGCTGCTGGCGGTCCTGTCGGGCCCAGCGGGGCTGGTGCTGGCAGTCCTTTATGGCCTAGCGGGGCTGGTGCTGGCGGTCCCTTATGGCCCAGCGGGACTGGTGCTGGCGGTCCTGTCTGGCCCAACAGGGCTGGTGCTGGCGGTCCTGTCCTGGGCAGCAGGGCTGGTGCTGGTGGTCCTGTCCTGGGCAGCTGGGCTGGTGCTGGCAGTCCTGTCCTGGGCAGCAGGGCTGGTGCTGGCGGTCCTGTCCTGGGCAGCTCGGCTGGTGCTGGCGGTCCTGTCCGGGGCAGCATGGCTGGTGCTGGCGGTCCTGTCCTGGGCAGCTTGGCTGGTGCTGGCGGTGACCTCCTGTGCAGCGGGAATGATGGCGGTGGCCTCCTGGGCAGCAGGGCTGGTGCTGGCGGTGGCCTCCTGGGCAGCGGGGATGATGGCGGTGGCCTCCTGGGCAGCAGGGCTGGTGCTGGCGGTGGCCTCCTGGGCAGCGTGGATGATGGCGGTGGCCTCCTGGGCAGCGGGGATGATGGCGGTCTTATCCACCATTCTGCTCTTCCCAGACTTGCTGAGTTTCTTGTGCCCCTTCCCCATATTGGAAGGTGTCGCAGCTGAATCCACACTCCCACCTGTACACCTGGGAGTGGCTTTGGTGGCTGGAGTCTTCCCCCTCTCCCGCTGGGCACTGGCCAACTTTGGATGCTTGACAGGTGGGGGACTGTCCGTGCTGTGGCTCCGTGGCACACTGGCTGCCCTGGTGGCCGTTGCACTCCAGATTCCGGTGACTACAGGCACCACTAGTCCCGGAGATGTTGTGGCTGAGGTGCTAGGTTGGGACCTGGAGAGTCGGGCCCTAGGAGACTGACGGGGTGGGGGAGGTGAGGGAAAGAGGTCAAGGGTGGACAGGAAAAGTTTTTGGGGAACACTGGGACGGGTAGCTGGAGGGGGTTTGAGAGTGGAGGAAGAGGTTGTGATTGTAGGAGGTGTTCGTTTGGTGACTTTGGGTGAAGGTGCATGCGCTGTAGGCTGTCGTGAGGTGGATGGCTGTTGTGTGGGTGTGTGGCTGCATTTGTGTATCTTAGGAGGTGGCGTCACAGACACACTGGGAGAGGACACAGGGGAAGTGTGAATGGTAGTGGGGGTGGTGAGTGCACGTGAGCGGGGTGTGATGGTGTGTGTGCTGGTGATGGAAGTAGTGGCTGTAGATGTAGTGCATTCAGGTGTGAGTGGAGACGAAACTGGGAGGGAGGAGGGGACACAGTGGAGGCAGTGGATGTGTGGTGCTTATGTTTGCCAGAGCTTCCCTTGTGTGTTGGCGTGTGTGCATGCTGGTCTGAAGGTGTGCTTGGGATAGGCTGAGGTAGAGGGGATTGGGTCTGGGTGGAGGAAGTTGGAGGGGGGAGGCTAGAGACTGGGACAATAGCTGCCATCAGTGCTGAGGCCAGAGTCTGAAAGGCTCGTTGAAGGGCCGTCTGACCAGAATGAATGCCCTCCAGGAATCCATTTGTTTGTTGCAACTGCCTTTCTACACCCTGGATGGCATTAAAAATGGTAGACTGTCCAACAGTGAGGGACCTGAGGAGGTCAATGGCCTCCTCACTGAGGGCAGCAGGGGTGACTGGGGCTGGGCCTGAGGTGCCTGGGACGAAGGTGATGCCCACCCTCCTGGTTGAGCAGGCACAGGGCAAAGTCTGAGGTGCTGCTGGGAGGGCGGTGCTGGTAGGGGGGTGGCGGCTGTACCTGTAGATGCGGGGGCACAGATATGGCCACCCCCACAAGGGAGCTCCCATCAGAGGATGAGTCCATATCACTGGTGTCAGCTCCTGTCCCCGCCGTGGAGCTCCCCTCGCCCTCCGTCCCACTGGTGAATTCAGAGTCCGTAGTCTCGCCCTACAGGGCCATGTGGGATGCAGCTCCCTCCTGCTCCGGTGCCACTGCAGGGAGACCACAAAAAGGGGGGGACAACAGAAGAAAGACATGTTGAGTGCATGCTTTACCGCAACCGTTGGCGGACACGACAGACACAGAAGTCCCCTGCACTACGCCGCACACTTGTGCTCCACTGTTTAATCCCTGGGACATGGCCTACAAGGCTAAGGCCGACATCTGCAGACATGGATGTCACAGGAGCCTGACTAGGTGTACTTGGCACTGTACACAGGTGAGGTGGGGTGCCACAGGGTCTAACAGAACAAGGGGACCTAACTAGCACCCTCGCCCTGGCCTAGGGAAACCCACAGCCCATCTCCCCCACCCAGACACTTCCACTGCGTGCAAAATCAGAAGAATGAGAGTGTACTCACCCCCTTGTGGCTGCTGTGATGCCCTCAAGCGCCCATCCAACTCCGGGTACGCCACCGCCAGGATCCTGAACATCAGGGGGGTCATGGTGCGACGGGCACCCCTCCCACGTTGGGAGGCCATCCCCAGCTGGGCCTCTGTCGTCTTCTTGCTCCAGCGGGCAATGTCCTCCCATCTTTTACGGCAGTGGGTGCTCCGTCTGTGATAGACCCCCAGGGTCTGGACTTCCTTGGCAATGGCAAATATCCTTCTTCTGGTGGGCACTGACCTACAGGAATAGTACAGGGGAAAAGGAGAAGATATAACCGTCCGCACCGTCACAGTCATTGGCCCCCTTCCCTACCCTTGCCATGTGGCTCATGCACTCACCGTCATTTCATGCACGCCTCAATCTCCCCCTCCCCCCGATTTTTCATCCACCCCACTCCACACAGGCATAGCCCATACAGCATGCACCCAGTGTACTTACTTGTTTGTCTGGAGGACCGTAGAGTAGCATGTACTGGGGGAGGACCCCATCCACGAGTTTCTTCAACTCCTCTGATGTGAAGGCAGGGGCCCTTTCCCCAGACGCACAAGCCATTGTCTCTTCCAGACCGGGTCACAGCAGCACTTGCAGTGTAGGTCCTCTCCTGTCGAAGATCAGGTATCGAGTGATTGAACAGATAGAAAATGGTGGTCACGTCCCCGGCGGTGCGTACCGTCACCGCCGGCGTACATCGTCATTGACTCCTGGGACCCATAGGGTCCAATGTTAACCAATGCAGAATTGCGCCGCAGTCTTCGACAGCCTGTCGCGACGGTGTACAACGCCAGCGCAGTTACCTCACATCCCATTGTCCCACTTTACAGGTCAGGCAGCTGCCATTTCAAGGGCCCACATGGCTTAATTTTTCACTGCGGGCGGCAAAAGCAAAGCAAAACACAAACGCTGTGGGATAGCGTAACTGGATGGACGGAATGCAGAGCCAATCAAACATTCACCCCCAGTCACAGATCTGGGTTTAATCCATCCATTATTTTGCTCACCATGCCACCCCAGTTTGAACCCAGCCATATGCAAATCAGTCTTGACCCTGTTCCTCATGGGAACAGTCCAGCCCGAACTGCCAGGCCAGGTTCTCCGTGGACCGGAAACAAGCATCCTGGGACCGGTTTCGGGGTTTCACCCCTCATCAGCCAGGCTAGCTTGAATCCAGTGGCACAGTGAGCCCGGGGCCCACATCTGGGCATACCCGCCACTTAGAGTTTTTGCATCACACATACCTAGGCCTTGCCTCAAAACTCATACAGGCCAATTTTCGGATTATGATTCGTGTTCTGTTTGAGCTGTGGGTACGTACCTGTGAGTTGGTTGACTCTGTGCTCGCTGTTGTCCTTCATAAGCACTGTCAGTTGGGACATGTGAGGAGATGGCGGCATCATCTGGTGTACAGACCGCTGGTGGACCTGTCAACAATGGAGGAAAGACATGTGATCATCACCTACAGGCTTGATCGTGAAACAATACTGGAACTGTGTGCCCAGCTGGAGCCAGACCTGATGTCAGCTATCTGCCATCCCACAGGAATCCCTACTCTAGTGCAGCTGCTGTCAGTACTCCATTTCCTTGCAAGTGGGTCATTTCAAACAACAGTGGCCATAGCATCAGGGATGTCCCAGCCTATGCTTTCCAATGTGTTGTCCAGAGTGTTGTCTGCCCTGCTGAAACACATGCGGAGCTACATCGTTTTCCCTCAGGTGGAGGATTTGCCTACAGTGAAAGGTGACTCCTATGCCCTGGGACATATCCCCAACATCATAAGTGCCATTGATGGGACATATGTGGCTTTGGTACCCCCCGCAGGGGTGAACAGGTGTACAGAAACCGGAAGAGTTATCATTCCATTAATGTGCAGATGGTGTGTTTGGCCGACCAGTGCATCTCCCATGTGAATGCCAAATTCCCTGGCTCAGTGCATGACGCTTACATCCTGTGGAATAGCAGCATCCCTTATGTGATGGGCCAACTCCAGAGGCACCGTGTGTGGATATTAGGTGAGCACCTGGAAGCAAGTCAGTGGGAATGGTTGTCTGGGTCTGGGGATATCCCTACAGGTTAGTGTGTGTCTAACAGTTGCCCTCGCCATTTGCAGGTGACTCTGGTTACCCCAACCTGTCATGGCTACTGACCCCAGTGAGGAATCCCATGACAAGGGCAGAGGAATGCTACAATGAGGCCCATGGGCGAACTCGTGGATTATAGAGCGGACCTTTGCCTCTTGAAGGCCAGGTTCAGGTGCCTCCATATGACAGGTGGATCCCCATTCTACTCACCAAAGAAGGTGTGCCAGATCATCGTGGCCTGCTGTATGCTTCACAACTTAGATTTGCGATGACAGGTGCCTTTTCTGCAGGAGGATGGTCCAGATGGCGGTGTTGTGGCAACTGTGGAGCCTGTGGACAGTGAAGACGAGGAAGCAGAAGAAGAGGACATCGACAACAGGAACTCTGTGATCCTGCAATATTTCCAGTGAGACACAGGTAAGAATACAAACCTGCCTACTACATGTACTTTACCACTACTACCTCTCAACTGTCTGTCCTTTTCACCCAGTGTATGGTCACTGAGTTGTCACTTTCCCTTACGATTTCACAGATGTGGGTCCCACTGTGTGACATCTGCTTTGTTTCCTCATGGACTAGAGCTGTGTGACATAGGTATGTTGACATTACATTTGAAAGGGCATTTTGACACTGTAATTGCCAATACACTATTTCAAAATCACAGACTGACTCCAGATTGTTTTGTGCTTCAAGGGTGTTTATTTAAGGGCTCAATAGTGGAGGGGGTTGTAAAATGGTGAGGGGTGATGGTGGAGGAATGTCCATGGCAGAGTCCAGTCTATTAGTCTCACAGGTGCATTGCCCAAATGGGCATAGGAAGTGGAGCTGGGGCAGTTTGAGGATGGACAGGGTGATAAAGTGGGACAGAAGGATGACATTCAGGGTGGTCTCATTTCTTGGCGGGGTCTTGGCATCGTTCTCTGTCTTTGTCCTGGATCTCATGGACCGTTTGCGGGGTGGTTCACCCTCTGCAGGGGGTGGGGTGCTGGTGTGGAGGTCCTGTGGCAGTGCCTCCTGTCCACTAGCGCCGGCGGCGGTGGTGGGCAGATCATCGTCCAGGCTAGAGTAAGGGGCCCCTTGTTATGCCACAGTGTCCCTCCTGGTGTTGAGGACTTCCTTCAGCACCCCTACGATGGTACCCAGGGTGGAATTGATGGATCTGATTTCCTCCCTGATGCCCAAATACTGTTCCTCTTGCAGGCGCTGGGTCTCCTGGAACTTGGCCAGTACCGTTGCCATTGTCTCCTGGGAACGGTGGTAGGCTCCCATGATGTTGGAGAGGGCCTCGTGGAGAGTGGGTTCCCTTGGCCTGTCCTCCCTCTGTCGCACAGCAGCCCTCCCAGTTCCCCTGTGTTCCGGGGCCTCTGTCCCCTGGACCGTGTGCCCACTGCCACTGCCCCCAGGGCCCTGTTGTTGTTGGGGTGGTGGCTTAGCCTGGGTTCCCTGTAGTGGTGGACACACTGCTGATTGACATGTCCCGGGGGCAGAGGTATGGGCCCACTGGGTGGGTGCTGTGCTGGTGTTTCCAGAGGGGGGAAGCTCTGTGGTGGCCTGTGACTGTGTCAGGGGAGCCGACTGTCCGGAGGTCCCCGATGGGCCGGGCTGGTCATCTAGATCCAGTTGGACAGAGCTGCTGTCATCACTGTGGGCCTCTTCTGTTGGCGGTGTGGACATGTGTGGACCCTCCTGTCCGGTGACGTTGGGTAGGGGTCCTGCAGGAGTATAAAAGGCTGTTTATTACATCTGTGTGTGCCATGGTGTGCAATGGGTGGGTGACCGTGTACCCCAGTGCCTGTATTCCTTTGTGGGTCCTTGTGTGATGGTGGTTTAGGGTGGTGTATGGGTATGTGCAGTGGCCATGCTTTGGTGATGGGTGTCCATGCTTTGTTGTTGCATGCAGGGCTTGGTGTTAGGATGTGTGGTTTGTGATGTTGGGTCATTTGAGAGGAGTTGGAGTGACGGGGGTGAGGTTATGTGATAGCATGCAAGTAGGGTGGGGGATGTAACAGTTAAGATTTGACTTACCAGAGTCCATTCCTCCATCTACTCCTGCGAGGCCCTCAGGATGCAGAATTGCCAAGACCTGCTCCTCCCATGTTGTTAGTTGTGGGGGTCTGCCGCAAGTCCGCTGAACCGCAAGGTGGTGTCTTGAGACCATGGAACGCACCTTCCCCCGTAGGTCGTTCCACCTCTTCCTGATGTCATCCCTATTTCTTGGGTGCTGTCCCACTGCGTTGACCCTGTCCACTATTCAGCGCCATAGCTCCATCTTCCTAGCTATGGAGGTGTGCTGCACCTGTGATCCGAATAGCTGTGGCTCTACCCGGACGATTTCCTCCACCATGACCCTGAGCTCCTCCTCAGAGAAGCTGGGGTGTCTTTGCCGTGCCATGGGGTGGTGTGGGTGATGTTTGGGGTGATGTGTGTAGTGATAAGTGGGGTGATATTTAGTGGTGTGTTGTGTGAGGTGCGTGGACGTTATGTGGGTGATGGTATCGTGTGCCTGTGGATGCTTGGTAGTAGTTTGTAGTGTCTCTCTCTGGCCTTCTCTCGGTAAGTTTTGTTGTAGGGGTTTGTGGGTGATGTGGGTGTGTGTTTTATATTGTTATGGGTGTGTGGGAGTGGTGTGTGTAGGTGTATCACGTGTGTGTATTTCGATTTGTCCAATGTGGTAGTGTTTTGTAGGAGTGTGTGTATTTTTAGCGCGTCGGTGTGTACCGCCAATGGAATACCGCGGTTGAAAGACCGCTCCGTGGATTCATGGGTCGTGATAGTGTGGGTGTATTTCTGTTGGCGTGACGTAGGAGGTTTTGTTTTCACCAGTTTATCACTGACCTTTGGTGTGGCGGACTTGTGTGGGTGTCTAAATTTTGGCAGATTCCGAGCAGTGGGTCATAATGACCGTGGCGGAATTCCGCTGCCGCGGCGGTGTGTTGGCGGTCTTTTGCACGGAGGTAAGCGGCTTTTACTGCCAATGTTGTAATGAGGTCCTAAGTGTCTTTTCATGTGTGTTCCATAACATATCCACACCTCTGACAATCCTTGAATTATGAACATTACAGCAAATCTAAGTAGCACAATTATATCATTTGACAGTACAATGACTTTATTAGAACTACCCACTCAACATATGCCACAACATGAAGGTAAGCTTCCTCCAATTTGCTGTTAAGTTCTTGAACAATATGGCCTGTACCTTTTGAATATATCTCTGCAGGCACCAACTCTTCATTGCCAATCATTCTACTTGCAATATTTAGAAATTCTGCATTGACTGAAGCATTAGCAATATTTTGGTGAGTTAACATCTCCAAGTTCATCTTGTTTGATGTTGATGACCAGAAGTTATCAAGTTTTACAGGTATGGGTGTCGAGTTTTTGATGCATGCAAGGTCACTTTTTCCACTTGGAAGCATTTTTCTGATTCTATCATTATTTCACAGACAGCTCAAGATAACTGTCAAATACAATGTGCAGTTCTTGCAAAGTACACGCTGACTTTAATATCTGTAGAACAGCATGAACGACCTCTCTTAAGTTTTGCATGGATGAAATCTTGAACTTTTGCAATTGTGACATATAGGCGGTCATTCTGACCCCTGCCGTGGTCCGCGGGAGCACCGTCAACAGGCTGGCGGTGCTCCTTTGGGCATTCTGACCGCGGCGGTACAGCCGCGGCCAGAAACGGAAAGTCGGCGGTGTACCACCGGCTTTCCGCTTTCCAGGGGAATCCTCCATGCCATGGGGATTCCGACCCCCATACTGCCATCCTGTTCCTGGTGGTTTCGGCCGCCAGAAACAGGATGGCGGTAGGGGGTGTCGTGGGGCCCCTGGGGGCCCCTGAAGTGCCCATGCCAATGGCATGGGCACTGCAGGGGCCCCCGTAAGAGGGCCCCAGTTAGAATTTCAGTGTCTGCTTAGCAGACACTGAAATTCGCGACGGGTGCTACTGCACCCGTCGCACCCCTTCCAATCCGCCGGCTCCATTCGGAGCCGGCTTCCTCGTGGAAGGGTGTTTCCCGCCAGCCCAGTGGGAAACCCAGAATGACCGCCGCGGTCTTTTGACCGCGGTAATCACCCCCATAGTCTACAACAACAGCAGTTTTCAGTGAGGACACTGTTTCAAATTAAAATTGTTCAGGTGAAAGTTTTTTTCAGGCACTTGTAACAGTTTGTCCTTCACTGGTTTGGTTGTAGCATCTCCATCAAATAATGAGTTTGTCGGAAGAAGATCATGCAACAGAATGTCTTTGATAAATTCACCCCTTTTTTGCCACATCCATCTCTCTATGTGCTTGAGAAAGTTGTTTTTTGTTAACTATTTTGTAGTGTCTGGTTGGACAAAACTCTTACTATGGCAATTAAAGTGTGGAAGTTAAGCTTTAGTAATTATGTCAAACAGCTTTTTCTCCTTCAATACGAATCTCTCCTGTTTCAGTTTAGTGAATAGTTCTGATCCATGTTCCAGGACATCTAATTGATGTGTCTTTAAATTGTTATTCACATATTGGGGGTCATTCTGACCTCGGCGGTAAAAGGCCCTTACCGCCGGTCAGAAGTCCGCCACGGGCATTCTGACCACCAACTGTGAAACAGCCAAAAATCCGACATCCAAGGAAGGCCGCCACATCAGCGGGCCGCGGAAAACTGGAGATGACCAAACCTCCACCGTCACGCCAACACAAACACGCCCATGCCATTCTGACCCACGAATCCACGCGGCGGTCTTTCAACCGCGGTATTCCATTGGCGGTACACACCGCTGCGGTCAAAATACACACACAGCTCCAAAACACTGCCACATTGGACAATTTGAAATACGCACACCTGACACACATACAAACAACGCTCCCACACATCCAATCAACTATAAAACACACACCCACATCACCCACAAACCCCCACTAGTTGGAAATCGGAGCGAAGGCGAGAGCGAGAGCGAGAGATAGCGATAGCGAGCACAGCATTAGAAAACCCCAACACACACAGGAACACAACTTCATCACCCACACCACATCTACGCACACATCACCACATAATACCACGCACATCACCACAAACACCACCCCACACCTCATCCACACCACCCCATGGCACCCCAAAGACACCCAAGGTTTTCGGACCAAGAACTCCTGGTCATGGTGGAGGAAATCATGAGGGTTGAGCCCCAGCTCTTCGGCACACAGGTGCAGCACACCACCATAGCAAGGAAGGCTGAACTATGGCAAAGGATCGTAGACAGGGTCAACGCTGTGGGACAGCATCCCAGAAATCGGGAAGATATCAGAAAGCGATGGAACGACCTACTGGGGAAGGTGCGCTCGATGATCTCCAGGCACAACATCGCTGTGCAGAAGACTGGTGGCGGACCCCCACCCACCCCACCCCAATTCACAGCATGGGAGCAAGAGGTGGTAAACATCCTGCATCCTGATGGCCTCGCTGGAGTACAAGGAGGAATGGACTCTGGTAAGTAGAATCTCAACTACTTCACCCCCCCCCCAAACACCAGCATGCCAACCCCCTCCCCCCACCCCCAATCTCACCCCCAGCACATAACCTCCCTGCCAATGTCTCACCAGCACAACCCACCCTAAACAACACCAACCCCTGAATGCCAACACAAACCATAGACAGCCACCACCAAAGCATGACCATTGCACATACCCATACACCCCCCCCAAACCCTCACAACACCTCCCACAAGGGAATCCCAGCACTGGGGGACAAGGGCACCCAAAATGCACGCCATGGCACACACAGAAACAATAACCATACTCCTTTACCCCTGCAGGGCCCGAACGACAACACACCGCCACGGAGGGTCCAGAGATGTCCATCCCACCCCCAGAACAGGCCCCCAGCGAGGACAGCAGCTCTGTCGACCTAGAACCTGACGACCAGCCCGGACCATCGGGGACCTCTGGACAGTCGGTTCCCCACACACAGACACAGGCCACAGCAGACCCAAACCCCTCTGGGAACACCAGTACAGCTCCCACCCAGCGGCCCATGCCTCTGTCCCGCGGGCGTGTCAATCAGCAGTGTGTCCGCCACTACAGGGCACCCAGGCTGACCCAACACCCCAACAACAACAGGGACCTGGGGGCAGTGATAGTGGGCACACCGTCCAGGGGACAGAGGCCCGGGGAAACAGGGCAACTGGGAGGGCTGCTGTGCGACAGGGGGGGGAGGACAGGCCCAGGGAACCGACTCTCCAAGAGGCCCTCACCACCATCATGGGAGCGTATCATCACTCCCAGGAGACGATGGTGACGGTACTGGCCAGGTTCACCGAGATCCAGGCACAGCGGGAGGAACGGAACATGGGGTTCAGCAATGAACTCCGGGCCATCGCTACCGCAATGGGGACCATAGTCCAGGCCCTCAACCGCATTGAAACCAAATTGCGGCACCATGGGGCACCGCAAAGGGCCCCTGTCACTAGCCAGGAACAGCCTACCACCTCCGCCGGCGCTAGTGGTCAGGAGGCCCCACAGAACGACGGGCCACCAGAACCCCACCTCCTGCTGAAGAACAACCACCCCGCAAGAGGAACCTGAGATCTCAAAGGAAGACAGAGTAGGATGCCAAGACCCCCGCCAGTCTAATATACCCCCGGATGTCATTCCACTGTCCCACAGTGTCACCCTGTCCAACCTTGAACTGCCCCTGCTCCATCCTTCCACTGCCATATGAACAATGCACCTGTGCGACCGAGAACTGGACTCTGCCATGGACATAACTCCACCCTCACCCTTCACCGTTTTAATATCATGTACCAAAATATAGCACTAAAAATAAATCACTCATTGCACATAAATCATTCTGGAGTCAGCCTGTATTATTTACAAATGTATAACACATTACTTATCAATAATGTTCTGTTATATATGTGTGGACAACATACCGATGTCAATAAGCATTAGTCCATGGGCTAACCAGGCAGAAGTCACGCAGTGGGTCATACAGCACTGAAAAGGGAAGGGAAAAGTAAACTTCAGCTTAAAAGAATTGGGGGGAAATACACAAAGTAAAGATGCAGGGGGCATTCACTAAATGGTAAATGGCGTGGGTGATTCCTACCTGTGTGCTACTGAAAATACTGTAGGATAACTCTGTCCCTGTTGTCTGGGTCGTCCTCTTCGTCTTCCTCCTCTTCACTCTCTGCAGGCTCCACAGCTGCTTCAACACCACCATCTGGACCATCCTCCTGCAGGAAGGGCACCTGACGTCGCAATGCCAGATTGTGAAGCATACAGCAGGCCACGATGATCTGGCACACCTTCTTTGGTGAGTACATCAGGGATCCCCCTATCATATGTAGGCACCTAAACCTGGCCTTCAGGAGGCCAAAGGTTCTTTCAATGACCCTCCTAGTTCGCCCATGGGCCTCATTGTACCATTCCTCTGCCCTGGTCCGGGGATTCCTCACTGGGGTCAATAGCTAAGGCAGGTTGGGGTAACCAGAGTCACCAATTAGCCACACACGTTGTCTCTGTAGCTGTTCCATCACATAAGGGATGCTGCTATTTCGCATCACATACGCGTCATGCACTGACCCAGGGAACATGGCATTCACATGGGAGATGTACTGGTCAGCCAAACAGACCACCTGAACGTTCATTGAATGGTAACTTTTCCTGTTTCTGTACACCTGCTCATCGTCTTTTGGGGGTACTAAAGCCACATGGGTCCCACCAATGGCACCAATTATGTTGGGGATATGTCCAAGGGCATAAAAATCACCCTTCACAGTGGCCAAATCAACCTCCTCAGGGAATACAATGTAGCGCCGAATGTGTTTCGTCAGGGCAGACAACACTCTAGACAAGATTTTTGAAAACATAGGCTGAGACATTCCAGATGACATGGCCACTGTTGTCTGGAATGAGCCACTTGCCAAAAAATGGAGGACTGACAGAAGCTGCACTAGAGGGGGAATTCCTGTGGGTTGGCGGATGGGGGACATCAGGTCTGGCTCCAGCTGGGCACACAGTTCATGTATAGTGGCTTGGTCAAGTTGGTATCGTAGTATGATGTGGCGTTCTTCCATTGTCGACAGGTTCACCAGCGGGCGGACCTTCTCCTTCATCCTTCATCCTTCTCCTCGCAAGTCCCAGCGGACGGTGCCTAGGAAGGACAACATGGAGCACAGAGTCAAGCAAGTCACAGGTACGTTCACCACTGCATGCACAGTACACGAAAAGGTATGGATAGCTATGTTTGGATGTGTGGCAATGCAAGGCCTAGGCCTGTGTGACGCAGTTGAAATTAAGCCATGTGGGCCCTTGAAATGGCGGCTGCCTGACCGGTGAAGTGGGACAATGGGATGTGAGGTCAATGCGCTGGCGTGGCACACCGTGGCGGTAGGCGGTCGAAGACCGCTATACGAACCCGCATTGGTTAACATTGAACCCTATGGGATTCAGGAGCCAATGACGATGTGCGCCGGCGGTCGCGGTACGCACCGCCGCGGTATGCACCGCCGCGGGCGTGACCGCCATTTTCTATCTGCCTAATCACTCGATACCTGATCATCCACAGGAGAGGACCTATACTGCAAGTGCTGCTGTGACCTCGGTCTGGAAGTGACAATGGCTGCTGCGACTGGGGAAAGGGCCCCTGCCTTCACGTCTGAAGAGTTGGAGAAACTAGTGGATGGGGTCCTCCCCAGTATGCGCTACTCTACGGTCCTCCAGACCAACAGGTGAGTACACTGAGTGCACATTGAATGGGTTATGCCTGTGTGGAGTGGGGTGGATATAAGTTGTTGGGGTGGGGAGAAAATGAGGACTGCAACGCACGACAGATGAGAGAATGGGCCACATGGCAAGGTTGGGGAGGGGGGGCATGTACTCCAAACATGCCGAAATTTCACGTATTCTCTTTCCCACCCTGTACATGTCTAACAGGTGAGCGCCCATCAGAAAATCGACATTTGGCGTGCCATCGCCAAGGAAGTCCGGGCCCTGGGGGTCTACACCAGACGGGGCACCCACTGCCGCAAGAGGTGGGAGGACATCCGCCGCAGAACCCGTAAGACCGCCGAGTCACTGCTGGGGATGGCCTCCCGACCTAGGAGGGGTGCCAGTCGTACCCTGACCCCCCTGATGTCCCGGATCCTGGCGGTGGCCTACCCTGATTTGGATGGGCGCTTGAGGACATCACAGCAGACACAAGGGGGTGAGTACCTGCACATTCTGCTATCCTTAAGCGCAGTTGAGGCGTCTGGGTGGGGGAGGAGGGCCGTGGGTGACACTAGGCCAGGGCGCTTTCTGTAGTGTAGTCCCCTCCCTTAGACATGGCCCTGTGCCCCACCCCCCACCTCTGTAGGGTGCCAAGTACAGCTATCCATGGTCCTGCATCACCCATGTGCGCGTCTGTTGTCCCTAGACCTGTTGGCCTAGTCAGAAGTACTGAGTAGTGTACCCCAATTTCGCGGCTTAGTGCATGAGGCACCTGTGTCTGTCCTCTCCGCCAACGGTATTGACAAGGCATACACTCAACTTTGTATTATTTCTCCCCCCACCCTTATTCTTTGTCTTCTTGTGCATCAGCATCATCAGGCAGAGGAGAATTGGCGTCGGAGCACGAGGGAGCTGCAAGTCACAATGCCCCGGTGGGCACTGGAACAGACACCGAGGGCACCAGTGATCCGGAGGGCGAGGGGAGCACCACAACGGGGACCGGTGAGGACACCAGCGACACGGACACGTCCTCGTTTGGGAGCTCCCTAGCGGTGGCGGCAACATCCGGGCCCCCCGCCTCCACAGGTACAGCCGCCACCCAGCGCTCCAGCTCCGCCCTCCCAGCAGCCCCTCAGCCTTCGCTCCGTGCCCGCTCGCCCAGGAAGGCGGGCATCTCCTTCGCCCCAGGCACCTCAGCCCCTGCCCCAGTTACCCCTGCTGCCCTCAGTGCGGAGCTCATTGACCTCGTGAGGACGCTCATTGTTGGGCAGACTACCCTTTTGAATGCCATCCAGGGGGTGGAAACGGAGGTGCATCGGAGCAATGCCTACCTGGAGGGCATTCATTCGGGTCAGGCTGCCCATCAACGATCGTTCACTGCTCTGGCCTCAGCACTGACGGCAGCCATTGTCCCTGTCTCCAGCCTCCCTCTTCTAACTGCCTCCACCCTTTCTCTGTCTCCTGTCCCTCAGCCTATCCCATCCACACCATCAGACCAGCCTGCACACACCTCAACACCCAAGGCCAGATCATCCAGACACAAGCACCACAGGACACACAAGCAGTCACCCCAGCAACACCCAGATGCAGACATTCCAACAGTCACTACCACCTCTGTGTCCCCCTCCTCCTCGTCTCCCTCCTCCCTCCCTGTGACATCTACACTCACACCTGCATGCACACCACCATCAGCCAGTGCTTCCATCACCAGCACACCCTCCACTACAGTCCTCACACGTGCAGTCACCACCCCCACTGCCATCTACACGTCCCCTGTGTCCTCTCCCACTGTGTCTGTCACCCCCTCTTCCAAGACACATAAACGCAGGCAGACACCCAAACAACAGCCAACCACCTCACGACAGCCTACGCCTCAGTCACCTGCACCCAAAGACAGCACACCTGACTCTCCTACAACCACATCCTCTTCCTCCACTTCCATCACCACTACTCCTACCCTTTACCTTGGTCCTAAGAAATGTTACCTCTCTAATCTTAACCTCTTTCTCTCCCCTGACCCACCCCCTCCATCGGTTAAGAGTCCCAAGAGCACCTCAGCCACCACCAGCCCAGCTTCGAGTGTCCAAGTGGTGCATGGCTTCTGGAGTCCACCCTTTGGCGGCAGTGACACTTCACTGAGCAGCAAGGGGACATCCAGCCCACCCCCAGGCAAGAGGACACATAAACTGAAGGGCCGCCGTGAGAGGACTGAGACGGCTGCCCCCAAGGAGCCAACAACGGCCACTTCACCTGCCACAACAGCCAGGGGAGGCAAGGGCCCCAGAGCCCCATCTAAGGAGCGAAAGGGCAGCAGGGCGGAGAGGTCATCCATCAGGAGCGCGGAGCTGGAGGGCCCCGCAAGCCCCATCCCGCCTGCAAGGGACAACAGCAAAGGGCCCAGGACTCCGTCCCCGAAGGGGCCTGCCACTGCACAGTCGGAGGGCGAGTGATCAGGGTGTCCAGCCCAGGTCTGGCTCCCTAGACTTCCTGGAAGAGCACCGCTGAAGAGGGCCCCGCCGTGCAGAAGAGCACCGCTGAACAGGGCCCCGCCATGAAGACAGGCACCGCTGAACAGGGCCCCGCCGTGAAGACAGGCACCGCTGAACAGGGCCCCGCCGCGCAGAAGAGCACCGCTGAACAGGGCCCCGCCGTGAAGACAGGCACCGCTGAACAGGGCTCCGCCGTGCAGAAGAGCACCGCTGAACAGGGCCCCGCCGTGAAGACAGGCACCGCTGAACAGGGCCCCGCCGTGCAGAAGAGCACCGCTGAACAGGGCCCCGCCGTGCAGAAGAGCACCGCTGAACAGGGCCCCGCCGTGAAGACAGGCACCACTGAACAGGGCCCCGCCGTGCAGAAGAGCACCGCTGAACAGGGCCACGCCGTGCAGAAGAGCACCGCTGAACAGGGCCCCGCCGTGCAGAAGAGCACCGCTGAACAGGGCCCCGCCGTGAAGACAGGCACCACTGAACAGGGCCCCGCCGTGCAGAAGAGCACCGCTTAACAGGGCCCCGCCGTGAAGACAGGCACTGCTGAACAGGGCCCCGCCTTGAAGACAGGCACCGCTGAACAGGGCCCCGCCGTGCAGAAGAGCACCGCTGAACAGGGCCCCGCCGTCTCAAGCACCGCTCTGCTGGGCCCTTCCTGTCAAGCACCGCTCCGCTGGGCCCCGCCGTCTCAAGCACCGCTCCGCTGGGCCCTTCCTGTCAAGCACCGCTCCGCTGGGCCCCGCAGTCTAAAGCACCGCTCCGCTGGGCCCTTCCTGTCAAGCACCGCTCCGCTGGGCCCCGCCGTCTCAAGCACCGCTCCGCTGGGCCCTTCATCTCAAGCACCGTTCCGCTGGGCCCCACCGTCTCAAGCACCGCTCCGCTGGGCCCCGCCGTCTCAAGCACCGCTCCGCTGGGCCCTTCCTGTCAAGCACCGCTCCGCTGGGCCCCGCCGTCTCAAGCACCGCTCCGCTGGGCCCTTCCTGTCAAGCACCGCTCCGCTGGGCCCCGCCGTCTCAAGCACCGCTCCGCTGGGCCCTTCCTGTCAAGCACCGCTCCGCTGGGCCCCGCCGTCTCAAGCACTGCTCCGCTGGGCCCTTCCTGTCAAGCACCGCTCCGCTGGGCCCCGCCGTCTCAAGCACCGCTCCGCTGGGCCCTTCCTGTCAAGCACTCCCCAGGATATGGCAGTGGGCAATCCAACCACTGTAGAGACATTGAGAGACTGTGGTTTTGCACTCCCCAGGATATGGCAGTGGGCAATCCAACCACTGTAGAGACATTGAGAGACTGTGGCTTTGCACTCCCCAGGATATGGCAGTGGACATGGTGGCCCCTTCGTGGGTCTGGCGTCGTGGACTCATGTGGCTGAGGTGCCCCCCCTTCCCTTCCCCCTGAGGTGCCTGTAGTTTTGTCATCAGATGCCCCTGCAGTGTTCTCTCCAAAGGACTCAGGTCTCGTGTGTGGGCTTTGCCCTTGTGTTGCTACACTTTGGCCCACGGACAAATCGTTACTACGTAAAATGTGCAGGACTGATTTCTGCAGTTGTCCACTGCTGTGTATATAGACTTTTTAAATGTAAATATTCTGGCTAGTTGACCAATACTTATCGGAGGCTATTTTGGACATAAATATTTATTGACAATTTTGAAATGTCATTGCATTTTTTACGGGGGTTTGGTTGGTGTCACTGTGACTTGTTGCTCTGCATTGGTGTGTACAGATTGGGGGGGGGGGGTTGCATATGTGTGTGCCCGTAACCTTTCGTCCTCCCCCCTCCCGTGTGTCGTAGGTGCTGTACTCACCGTTGACGTCTGCGCCGGAGTTCGTACTCGTGGTAGATGAGCAGGTAGACAAGAGCAGGTATGATGTTCAATTCGGGTTCCATGCTGTCCTCCGTACTCGTGGAGTGCGTAGAGGTGAGCGTTTTCACATTCGTAGTCTGTTTCCGCCGTGTTTTTATCGGCGGGGCTCCCGCCCCGGAAAAGGTGGCGGATTGGTGGGTCATGATAGTGTGGGCGGTACATTGTCTGCCGCCTGGCTGTTGGCGGTGACCGCCGCGCTGTTTGTCGGTCCCGCCGTGGCGGTCGGAGTGTTATTGTGGCGGGCTGTGTTGGCGGTTCCCGCCAGGGTCAGAATTCCATGTTTTGGACCGCCGGCCTGTTGGCGGTTTGGCCGCCGCTTTATCACCGACCGCCAGGGTTAGAATCACCCCCATTGTCTGGTCACAAAGTTGTGTAGTCGCACAAGCTCAGTCATTTCAAAGGGGTTTCCTTGCCGCTGCATGACAAGAAAAAGGCTATCAACATGATTATTGAAATGTTCCCAACTCTTTTCCACAAGTTCATGGTGATGAACAGTTTCACATGTTCCATTAGTTTTCAATTTGTCATCCCTCTGAAAACATTGCAAACAGAAAGGACTTCATGGGAAACTAGCTGACATTGAGGAACATATTTACTTTTATGTGTCTGAACAACAATTCCCTTGGAGCTTTTCTGTGATCCCTGGATCGTCGGTTCCAGTTTCACATCTTGAGCCGCAACATTGAACCTTTCCTTTCTGTCTTTCACCATAAAATGTCTTTGGATGAATCTTCTGTAGAGGTATGGTATTTCCACCTCTAGCTTTTTCACTCTTTCCAAATTCAAGGACCCATAGTTCAGGTAGATTATGCAATTGAATTCGCAAAACACAGTAATCAGTGTCTCAACAGTCTTCATGTGCAGCTCCCAGTCACCTCCCAATAACCATACACCAAGTTTTTCACTAGAGCTTTCATGTGTAAAGCATTTTCCCAGTACTTGCAAAGTCCTAGTTTATCTTCACATTCTTTGACATACTCGATGAACTTGGTTTTCTGATCTTGAAGTTAGTGCCTGGCTTTGCATTATGTCTTTTGAATGAAGTGCACCCTGTGCCTTGTTCACCTCTAAGATAAGATATGCAAAACCTAAATTGCCATTCTTGTTTCAGAAAGCATTCCAATGCTATGTTTCTATAGCCTCAGATATGATAAGCATACCTTTGTACCGAACAAACATAATGAGTTCTGCTCTTCACTGACTGGACAGTTTTGCTTCCAAAGATTTCAGCCTCAATAAGTAGATTATCTATGCCACATCCACTAAGATAACTTCCTGCATACCACAACACAACTTTTGTCATGTGGAAAACACCCATTATTGAATAAAGATCATCATATTCTACTGGATTGGTCATAAAAGTGTTAGCTCCAATACAGAAAACACCTTCATCACAGACAATTTGCAGGATATGTTGGTCTTGCTGAGCATGCACATTTTTGATTTTTTTTAGAACTGTGTATACTGTTGCATAGTTTGTGACTTCAGATGGTATTAATGGTAAAAACCCAACCTTCTTTAGTGGGACGGTAGTCTGGGAGATCAGAGCATGAATTCCAGCCCAAGGAGGAACTGGCTTTTCTTCATCCTTCAGTCCACATCAAATAAGTAATATGATAAATTCAGTTAAATCAGCTTTGCAAACCGCATCATTAGGTAGAAGAGATCCATGTCCTCAGCTAATGTGAAACTTTCTGGTAGACTGGGATGTGTTGATGGCTTGTAGTGATTTTGCCAAGTTGGCAAGGTAGTTTGGTTATAAGTTTGCATCTTCATTTCTTTTTCATTTCTTTTTCTAACAGCTGACACTGCTAGTTTTCCAGCAGCTACTTCATTGGTACAGTCTTGAAAAAGCACCACAGCAGTATCATGTGTGCTGGATGTTCCAGACAGAGAAGAGCTGTTTTCAAAATCAAAATGATCAAAAATAGCAATTGTAAATCCATGTCTGGTAAAGTGACTTGAAAGTGGTGTGCTGTCGAATTCAGAAGATTTTACAGCTTGAGCTGCTAACAAGTTCCTGCTGTGTACTATGTCATCATAAGTTGTTGATACACCAATCCTGTTACTTGAAGTGATTGTTTCTCTACTGTTGCACTTGTCATAGATTGTGTGGACAGTCATCATGTGTAGCAAAGTTTTCTTTATGCAATGATGTAATTCATAAAACATGATTTGGAAAAGACAGTACATTTGCACAGGCCTCTCCGTTCATGGAACTGTCTTCCACTTCTTCGCTTATATCTTCAAAGCCATCATCAAGGTTGTTGACTTTTGTTACAAACTCAAGAACTTTAGTTTGTAACAGTTGTGCGTTGCTGGTATTAAACAATGATATAAAAAATGTTCAGACAACATCAGGCATTCTTGTTGACTTCATTGATGCTCTGGGGCACCACAAAAGTTGTCATTAAGTCCAAAGTCTAAGGGCCTCATTATGACATTGGCTGTCTGAGGACCACCAAAGCATTGTGGTAGTTGGACCTTCGCACTCCAGGTGGTCGGACTGCCACATTATGGCCTTGGCGGTTGGACCGCCGTCCCCACCAGTAACATGGTTCCCGATGGGCTGATGGAGATCAGAGTCGTGGTCGTCCACAATGGTGCTCAGCTCAACCGTGCTGATCATGAGTCCAGTTTCTGCCAGCCTTTTTTATGGCAGGGACCCTGCCATGAAAAGGCTGGCTGACACCAAGTGCTGGGGGCCACAAGGGGACCCCTGCACTGCCCACAGCTATGTTGTGGGCAGTGCAGGGACCCCCCCTGCCCAGCACCCTTGAAATGCACACTGTCTGCTTTGGCAGACAGTGTCCATACTGAGGGTGCTGGGGGCACCCTCTGTGCAACAACATTGGCCTCGGCTCCATGTGGAGTCAAGGCCAATACTGCTGCATGGCTTCCAATGGGCTGACAAATGGAAATCTCTGATTTCAGAGGTTTCCACCGGTCAGCCAAGTGGAAACCTCAAAATGGGCCTGGGAGGAGACCTCCAGCTACGTGGTGGTCACCTCTACACATGGCTGGTGGGCCAATGGTCAGCCCACCAGCCTCGTAATGAGGGCCCCAAATCTTTCGTGACATTTCTTAAAATGAATCCTGCTGATTTTGCAGCATCCTGTTATCTTATTTTGGCATCAAGAACTTCAAAAGTCAAAACAGCTGAGAACACCATTAGTGGCTCATTCTTTTTGTTAGACTGACAAAAACGAATCCTGTCCTTGTACATTCTCACCAGAAAAATCTTAATTTCATTATTATGGATCAATACAGTTCCATGAATGTTGACCATTATTTCTCTGATCTCACTCGGTGTGAACCTGTAGCCAGCATTTAAGGGTGGCTTTAAAACTGAATTTGATTTTTCAAAGAGTTGAAACTTAACTGAAGGCTGGCAGTTACATTGCTGCTGGAAGCTCATTTTTCATTCATATTTTCAAATGCATGCATGCATGCAGTTCGGGTGGGCATACAAATCCACTGCAAATACATTCACCTCGCTGCTTAGATCAGCCACTCGGCTGAAAACATCATCTTGCAAGAAACTAGCTGCAGATAAAAACATGTTTGACCTTTGAGACTCACATACTCTGTACTTTGTTCTTTCATCAGTCCCTTTGGCCCTTGTTCTGGCTAAAACTCAGATAACACATTGAAGATCCTCTGCTTTCTGATCAGTTGTTGGAGGTGGATGAGGGGTAGCCATCAAACTTCAAAGTGGATCGGCATTGGATTTGGTTGTCATTGCTTTCTCAGAAGACTCAAAATCTTGTTGTGATTCCCTGGTATCTATTTTTTTCCAGGCTTTTATCCATTGTTTAAGACTTGTAGCACTTGTTGGTACAATGATAAAATATATATTCTTTTGTAAATCTTTTTATTTCACACTGCGTGGTATGCAATACATGTAAACAAAGGAAATTTGACATGATAGTTAGTGAACGGGTGTGACGGAGTGCAGAGTCTTTCCAGGACCTTTTGCCCACAGATAGCACGCTTCTACCTTTCCTTCTCCCACCAGGAATTAAAAATCCAATCTGTACCTCCCTTACAGCCACCTCCCCTTTTCCGGGGCCCTCCTCCTGCTCATGTGCCCTGAGTTGAGTTCCATTGTTCCCATATTTTGTCCCATTTTGCTGGGCACCCCCTGCCTTTGAAGACAACTCGCTCAGACCCACGCACCAGTCCATATCTGCCACCCAGTCCAGTCCTTCCGGTCGATTGGGAGTACCCCATCCTCTGGCCACATTCCTCTTAGCCACTTCCGCTGCCAACCTCAGCCATACACCTTGGGATTTTTTCCCACACTGTTTCTCCTGGGATCGACAAGAGCAGCCACCTGGGGTCCATCGGGACCTGGCCTCTCACCACCTGTGTCATCTCGTCCACCACTTCCCTCCCAAAAAACTGTATCTGAGGGCAGGACCATAGTATGTGATAGAAGATACCCCAGCATCTCACACCCTCTCACAGAGAGTTCTGACTGGGTGCGCCCCATCCGCTGCAGTCGCACCCTGCAGAAATAGGACCTTGTGCAGTATTCAAAGGTGCACCAATCTAAAGCATATCTATATCTTTCTGCCCCTGTAAGGCAAACTCTGTCTGTAGGTCCTCAAAAGATATCATAGCATTGTTCCTCCACACATCTCCTAGGTGTTCTATTCCAATCAAGGCCCATCTAGAGAAACCCTGTAGCACACTCACTTCCTTCAGGAAGTTTCCAGTCCAGAGTGGGGTGTGAGCCGACAGCCATCCGTCCCTTAGGTAGTGACTTGCTTCTCCCCATGCTTGCACCACAGTTCGGGTGTGAGTAGGTAGGTCCCAGGCCCTCTGCCGGCTGTATAGGACTTTCTCATAGCCCGAGGCACCTATTGCTGCCATATCAACCCTACAGGCTGGCTCCTCGGGTCCTGCAAAGGGCCATTCATTGATCACCACTAGATTAGTCACCCAGAAGTACATCCAGGCATCAGGAATGGCCAGTCCTCCCTCATAGACCCTCTTCTGAAGCTTCCTCAGCACTGTACGGTGATCTCCCCCCTCACAACAGTGATCTAAGGGCCTGATACATTTTTTGAAACACCTCCTTGGGGATCACCACCGGGGTGTTCTAAACCACGTGCAGCAGTCGGGCAGTATCATCATCTTGTACAAGGCTGCCCTGCCCATTAATGTCAATGGTGGCTGTCGCCAATGTTCTACATCCCTCTCTAGCATGTCCACCTGTGGGGTCAAGTTCGCTCAGAGGAATTCTTGTGGGGCTCTGGTAATGTATTTCCCCAAGTATTTGAAACTGTCAGGTGCCACAGGGATGTCTGCTCGTGGGGCATCGGAGCTGTCTCCCCTGCCAGGGGGTACAGCAGGGATTTGTCCCAGTTAATTTTATACCCAGAGTAATCTCTGAAGGTGCAGAAGATTTGTAGTAGCCTGTCAATGGAGCAAGATGTATCCGTGATGTATAGTAATATGTAATATACGTATAGAGAGATTAGCTCCTCCCCCCTTCCCACCCAGGATTCCCCAGACCAAAGGGTTCTGCCGGATCCAGGCTGATAATGGTTCCAGGGCCAGTGCAAATAGCATAGGGGAAAGCGGGCATCCCTGCCTCATACCCCTCTGCAGTTCAAAAGTGTGGGAATTCACGCCACTTACTCTCACCCTCGCCAGCGGTTTCTGCTAAAGCAGCCTAACCCAGGCACAGAACCACAGGCCCAGTCCCAGTCTATGAAAGTGTGGCGAACATATAACCACACTCTAGACTGTCGAATGCTTTACTGGCGTCTAGGGCTAACAATGCTGCCTGGGTGTCCCCCAGCGTCTGTGTCATGTGAAGCACTCTGTGCAGTCGACGGATGTTGAGCCGGGTACTTCTCCGGGGCATAAACCCCAATTGATCGGGATGTACAGTGGAGAAGATCACTGTTTGCAGCTGGGTAGCCAGCAATTTGGCCAGTACCTTTGCCTCCATGTTCAATAGGGATATGGGCCTATATGAAGCGCATAGTGTTGCCAGCTTCCCCTCCTTAGGAATGACCACTATGGTTGCTGTCCTCTGGTCTTCCGGCAATTGCTGCGCATTTAGTGCTTCGTGATACATTTTTGTTAGATGTGGGGCCACCCCACTTTTCAGTCCTTTGTAGAGCTCCACTGGGAGTCCGTTTGGGCCTGCTGCCTTTCCCGCCTGTAGGGCTCCAATTGCCTGTCCTATCTCCTCAGCCGTCAGCTCTCCCTCCAGTGACTCCCTTTCTACCTCAGTGAGGGACACCAGGGCCACATCTTTGAGCAAGTCGTCACAGTCTTCATCTGTCATACGGGTCTTTGTGGAGTATAGCTTCTCAAAGTAGCAGGCGAAAACCTCCGCTATTTCTGGGCTTGATCATTTGGACCCACATGATTCATCCACCATCTCACATACCCCTTTTTGTTTTTGGTTTCTGTGGTCTAGCCACACTAGCAGTTTGCTTGTCTTATCCCCAATATCAAATAACCTTCTCTGTGTCGCCTAGGCATATTTCCTGGCCTATCCCTCCGCCAGCTCACATAATTCAGTTTGCTTCACTATTAAACGCCGGTAGAGCTCTTCTGACCTGTTACCTGGCAGCTGGGCCTCCAGTGCTCCTACTTCTCCTTTTTCTTTCCCCCTTTCATCGCTTGGGCCTGTCTGTGAAGGACCACCTTAAATGCCTCCTATAACACGCAGCTGGAGGAAACTGACCCCACATTTTCTTTAAAGTAGAGGTCAGTCCCCTCCTGTAACTGTTCCCCTAATTGCCGGGTCCCTCAAGTACCATGGATCCATTCTGGGTATGGTGGCATAATCATGTTTCTGTCCCTTTAGTGTTATCACCACTGGCGAGTGGTCTGAGATTCCTCACATCCCATGCCTGGCCTCTCCAAAGTGTCCTATGTACCAGCAATCGGTGTATATGTGGTCCATCCTGAAAAAACTGCAGTGTGGGGCGGAGTAGTATGTGTATGCCCTCTCCTGTGGGTGCAGAGTCCTCCAGATATCCACCAGTCCCACTGCTTCTACAAACGATTTTAGAGGTCCTTCCTCACAGGGGGTGGCAGATCTAGTCTGTCTGTCCACCTCATTGTCTGTCACCACATTCATGCCGCTCCCCATGATGACGATCCCAGCTGGCAGCTCCAACATCTGAGTTCAAATGTCCGGCAATGTCACCCCGTGCAGGTACAGTGGGATGTATACTGAGAATATATTTAGCATGAGCCCCTCCCATTGTCCCGTGATCACGGCAAAGTGGCCCCTTGGATCTGCCCAAAAGCGTACTAGTGTGAATGGAAGAGTCTTCCTAAGAAGGATGTCTCCCTCATGTACCACCAGAATGTATGTTTAACCTGTTTAGTGCCTTGTAGTTATTTCCTCTAAGGTGGGTCTCCTGCAAAAAGACTATGGGGGTCATTACGATCTCGGCGGGTTTCCCCGCCAAGATCTGCACTGACGGTCGACAGAAGACCGCCAGAGCGAAGAACCCCCCGCTGGCCACATAAAGAACATCCAGCTGGGCTGGCAGGCAGAAACAATGTTTCCCCCTACCAGCACAGCTGGAAAAAGGGCCTGAAGTTTGACGTCAGCTCTAAATGGAGCCGGCGGCAATGTGGCAGTGCGGCGGGTGCAGCAGCACCCGTCGCGCATTTCACTGACTGTAATTCGGGCAGTGAAATGCATGACGGGGCTGTGCATGGGAGCCCCTGCACTGCCCATGCCATGTGCATGGGCAATGCAAGGGCCCCCAGGGAGCCCAGAGCCACTCATTCCGCCAGCCTTCCCCCGGCATTGTAAACCACCAGGGAAAGGCTGGTGGAATATGACTCAATATCTGGAGGGCAGCGCTGTTGTTCATTATGAGGGCTCATGTCTGGAGCCGTATGCCTGAGGTGTTGTAGAACTATCGTCCTCTTAGTTTTACTCCCCAGCCCATTAGCATTCCAGGAAAAGATGCTCAGTCCATTATACAAACCACTAGCCATTGTATAGAGTTGGGTTGGACTCTATATCATGATCTCCCCGATCATTGGCTCTCTGCCTCTGCGGTTGGGTGCCCTCTGGGAGCCCCGTCTCCCTGATCTCAACTTTTGTATGTACACTCTGAACATTTAAACTTGTATGCTGCCCCTGTTGAACTTCCCTCCTCCCAACATACACACCCTTCCTTACTGCTGCCCTGCCCCACGGGACCCCAAAACCCTGCTTCACAACTTGGCAGAGTGCCTGTCGCCCCAAACCCTTCAAACCAATTAGTGGGTGTGGTCTCCAAACCATTGCAGACGGCCAGCCATAAGTCCCCAGCTCCTATTTGACACTGTTCATTAATTGCTGTATAACTGACGGCAGGGTTCAACACTTGGGGACAGATGTAGGTACGTGACAAATTGCGACTTGCAATTTGCGAGTCAGAGCGACTCGCAAATTGCAACTCGCAATTCGCGATGCAGAAAGGTGTCTCAGACACCTTCTGCGACTCGCTATGGGGTCGCAAAGACCCACCTCATAAATATTTATGAGGTGGGTCGCAGTTTTTGACCCCATAGCGAGTCTAAGCACTCACAGTCTGGGCGTGTCTCAGCATCCCTCTCGATCTCTCTCGCTGCTCATGGTCACCAGGGCCGCGCCATTCCATCTTGCGCCAGAACTCTAGCCAGTCCCATGTTTCCTCCGGAGACTGGAAGAACCAGGACCTGACATCTTGCACTACCTTTAGTTTGGCAGAGAAGATCATCATGTATTTGATGTCCTTAGCCCATAGGGCCAGTTTGACCTCTTCCAAATGGGTTCTTTGCCTCTGGACCCAAAGGGTGAAGTCCAGAAAGAAATGGATCAATGCGCTTTCCCATTTCAGATTGCCCCTTGCTCTGGCTGCCTGGAGAATTGTGTTGTGGTCTCTGAAGTTAAACATGCTAGCGATCATTGCTCAGAGGAGCACCTGCCGGAGGTGGTCGTGCCGGCACTCTATGTGCTTTTTCGATTTTGAAGAAGTTAGACAGGCATTTGGGACCAATTTGTTCAGAATAAGGACTTCAAATAACAGCTCTGTACAGTGCCCTTATGCCCCTTCTGCTACTCCAGTGATCCTGATGTTGTTGCAACGGGCCCTACCCTCTTGGTCCTCCAACTTCACCTCCATCTCAGTCTGTTTCTTTGTCAGGTCTTGTACTTGCTTTTCTAGTTGTTTGTTTACAGCCTGGAGCCCGTTGATCTGACCCTCCGCTGCGGTGACCTTATCAATGACCTTGCAAAGGTCCACATGCAATAAATTAACATCCAGCATCACTGCATCAATTTTCTGCTCGATGTTGTTCCTTAGCACTTGTATGTCATCCATGATTTTCCGCAACAAAGAATCTCCACTCCTGGGCTTCCCCCTATAGGATCTGGTGCAGTCCTCACCGATCCTGTTGTAGCAAGCTGAACCCTGTTTTTATCCAAACTGTTTGTTTGCATTGCTTGTGTGCCTCAGTTGCTCCCCATTTTATCAGGCCCCTTGGAGGGCGCTCACTTGGTCTCTTTGCAGTGAGTTGTTACGCTGGTCAACGTGGGTCAAGACCTTGGATGAGCACCCCCCACCAGAGTGCTAAATCTGCATCCACTCTTTCAAGCTGCCTCAGGGCCCAGTCTAGGCATTACCCAGTGTCCCCACGGCCCAGTGCGATCGCACAGAGTGGTCTACGGTCTACCCCAGGGTCTCTGCTTGTCCCCAGTAGGGTGCATACTGCTGGGAGCGCTGATCCTTCCCTTCAAAGTGGTGCCTTCCAAATCCATACTGCCGCTATTGTCACAGGCTTCATCCCCTGCCGTGCCTCTACAACGTTCTTAGGCCTGTATTGTCCCTCTCGGCTGCCCCCAGGTTGGACGACTTGACCCACAGTTCTCTCTTTGCGCTGGTCTCCCTTCTGCTGCCATCTCCCATCGGCCACTGTGGATACTCAGGCCCACCAGGGGTGTGGTTCAGGTTCACCCGCTCGTCCCGCTTACTTGTTGCCCTCTGTGCCCTGCAGCGCTTCCACATATTTTCCCCTCCGTCTCACTCAGGGCTGCGTCCCACCACTTCAGACCCTTCCTATGTCCAGGACACCCCCTCAGAAGCTCACTTGGCTTTCCCTGTTGCTGCTTTTATCGGGGGGACCACGCACCTCAAATGCTTCGCTCCCGGCCTTGTTTATTTTTTCCGCCCGCCATTTTGTTGTCTCCCGATGGCCAGTTGCTCCGTCTTCCCAGGCCTGGATCGCTGTCTATTACATCCCATTTCTCTTTATTTTGGGCCTCGGGGGCTCTTGACTCCCGACAATTAGTTTCCCTGCCTCTGGTGATGGATTTTTATGGGCCCGTAAGGCACCGCTACAAAGCCGCTTGACTATGCAGCCAGCTTGCCTGGCACCAGACCACATCCCCCCATGATAAAATATTTGATCCTCTTCACCCATCAGTTTCAACAATTTGAGAACTTCCTCTTGCCATATTTTTCTTGCCAACTCAAACTCAGTTCTGTCCAGCCGCAGTTGATGTTAGCTTTTCTTTTAGAATAATTTGGCATATGACACATCTTTCTTTGTTGAAGGAGTCCTCAGATTTTGTAGTGATTAACACTCTATCAGGAGGTAAAGATTCTCTGCTACCACCTGCTTTGCTTAGGTTTATGAATTTGAATCAATGGAAAACTTACAGGAAAAACAATATTAAAATAAATGAACAATATGCTAGCTAAAACACAACATTATGGAGCCACCATTTTGGAAAATAGTGGAACGTTACTCATCATCACTGCAACACATCTGCCATTTTCTAAACTGTTGTCCAGAAAAATCAACCCAGATTGGCAATGTCTACCCAAGCTAAATTACTTCGTATAAGGATATAAAAACACAAATCAAAAATGAAAACCTGCGGAAAACAATATTTTCACAGAGGTATATCAAGGACTATGGGCCAGATGTAGCAAACGTTTAGCGAGTCGCAAACAGCAAAATTTGCCGTTTGCGACTCGCTAAACGCGTTTCCCAATGCAGAAATGCATATTGCGAGTCGTTACTGACTCGCAATATGCATTTCCGACTCGCAAATAGGAAGGGGTGTTCCCTTCCTATTTGCGGGTCGCATTGGGATGCAATACCATTTGCGACCGCGTACGCGGTCGCAAATGGCATCGCAGTTACCATCCACTTCAAGTGGATGGTAACCCACTCGCAAATTGGAAGGGGTCCCCATGGGACCCCTTCCAGTTTGTGACTGGACCCAAAAATATTTTTTCAGGGCAGGGAGTGGTCCAGGGGACCACTCCCTGCCCTGAAAAAATACCGAAACAAAAGGTTTCGGTTTTTTTTTAAGTGCAGCTCATTTTCCTGTTACACATAATTACAACAAATGCAAACCTGTCATTTAGCACTATATTTTATCACAAAACGCACGATTGTGTCCATTTTGAACACAATGACACATTTCACACTAAACAAATAGCACCTAAAGCATTACAGGCACTTTTCCTCTGAAGGTTCGTGTTGTTTCGCTGGTCCCACACTTTACCTTTACTGTGAATGTGACATAATCAGCATAACACAAAATTCATCAGATTATGCAAATTAGTCCAGCATTATTTCAATGTAGCCCTGGTTTAGATATGACACTACCTCTGCCTTTTCCTTAATTTTGTAGCTCAAATGAGAATTTACCTTAAAAGACAAAAGACAAGAGGCGTCTTGCAAAACAGGAAATGGCTTGTTCAATTAAACATCACAGCCAGGAGAGCAGTTACAGAACCAGGGTCTGAGGACTGTCTCTAAGTTTTTATACATTTCTCTAAGTGTCATAAATTCATAAAAGATATTCTTTTCTTGGTTCAAAATGTGAACAGTTGTCAAGGAGTCGTAAATACACTTCCAGATAGTGAACGCAGGTAGGCTTCGACCTGTTGTGGACACAATGTGGGCCAACAAGTGCGTGTTCAGATGTCTGGCCTGAGGGGCTACGCGTGCTGTGTGTGCAGTGTGTGCTTTGTTGTGATTGGCTAAGTGTTCCTAACTACATGTGGCATCAAACTTCATGGTGTTTTTGGAATGTA
Organism: Pleurodeles waltl; assembly: GCF_031143425.1. Classification (NCBI taxonomy): domain Eukaryota; kingdom Metazoa; phylum Chordata; class Amphibia; order Caudata; family Salamandridae; genus Pleurodeles; species Pleurodeles waltl. The sequence continues at coordinate 1,768,759,542 of NC_090440.1, forward strand.
TGCGTCCCTCTGGCCATGTGTATTTTATTTGACCCATCTCTGGGGACCATTGTTTTTCTGTTCCTGTGTTTGGCTGTCAGCTAAGTGTTTCCCCACCTGTGACCTGTCAGTTAATAACCTCAGGCCTAGGTCTCAGAGCCTGCCTGACCATGCACCTTTGTGCCAGGGTTGATGGAGAGTTCACAACGGGGGAATTCAATAACTGAGTTGCACCTTTGTTCATGTATATAAATGCATCCCTGCATGCATCGACATCAATTAATTCAATATTAACATTCACTCTTCTAGTTTAATTTTTAACTACACAATCAAATCCACAAGTCATGACAGTCACATTGTCGGTACCTTGTTATCCCACTTCCCTTGCTATTTGTACTCTACCCAATTTGAGGACTAAGTTTTTGCAGCAGTAAACCCCCAACTACAAGAAGCAACACAATAAAAATAACACAATAAAAATGGGCAACAACGACCTGCACAGACCGGTCAGCCACCAGGGGAGCCAGGAGAACCAGTTTGTGAACCGTTCCTGCCCAGGGGCACCTCTCTCTTCATGCGTGTCTTTCTGTAATTGGTGCAATGCCCAAATGGCAAGAGTCAGAGTTCCATGCCATTGCCAGGTAGAAAAGTACAGCAAGATGCACATTGCTGTCACCAAGTTCAAAACATATAAATTTTGCAATGAGGTAGAATGCCCTCAGTTCTTCCTTGAATGCATTAAGGCTGATCTCGATACTGTCCATTATTTTTAGCATTTCCGACCGGGTTATTTGCAACCAGTGGGCATATGATTTTGTCTGCAAGGTGAAGAAGGATATAGACCCTCCTGCCGATACTTGGGCATCAGTGAACAGTTTAAATTCCTCAGGAATGTCCTTGTACTGAGCCTAGCCAAAATAGTCAGCAGTTCTTTTCCTTCCACAATTCTAGGAAAAAGTGCAATTGTTAAATCACAGCAACCTGGAATTTGGTGACAATTTAGCAAGCCTTACATTGGCATCAAATAACAATTTGTACGTATCAGCAATATCTTCATGATACATTAAATTGCCGACAAAAATACAACACTCAACACTTAAGACGAACACATTGACATCAATCTACCAGTGTCATAATATCGAAACAACACCATTTCAACTCGCACAAGAAAAGCTGACAAGGCACACAAAATAAAGGGAACGGCCTGCCAGAAATACCTTAGCCCACTCCTAGCGCACATTATCCTGTGACTGCGGGAAGCTCTGCGCAGTGAACGGGACTAGGGGAACTTGATGATCTTGTCAATATCAGCTCAGGGGTGAAGCTTACAACAATTTATGCAGAAAAAGAAAGGAATCACTTTATTGACCAGAGACCTTTCTTGAGAAAACACAAGCTATGTCTAATCACCTGAATCTCAATAATTCTAGTTCCCTACCATCTGAATTCCCTTTCTGTCATACCTAGGGGTCCTGGGTACCATGTGTGTCATGCCATGTCCAATCGAATGCACTACTCACTTCTTTCAATTACTACCAGTGTTAAGAAACTGGTGGCACTGAGAAAACTAGGTTAGCCTAATAAGACTGAGTTGGGAGCCCTTTATCACACCAAGAGCCTATGCGTACCATTTGCATCACTCCCAGCAGGCCAAGCGAAAGGCATCTCTTAAAACAGAGGACTGGCCCAATGTCACAACCAGAGCCCCATACATACCATTTGTGTCACGTTCAGTGGTCCAAGCAGCCAGCAACCCAAAAACCCTGCGTCACACCCAAGGGACAATCTTAATGTCTGTGTCATGCCCAGCAGCCCCAGTGATCACTCTTCCTGATGCCGACAATCAAGAAAGTGACTTCTGTGGATTATGCTTTTTCCTAGTTTGCCACACGCCAAATGCTAGGACTAAGGCTCTGATGTAGTCTCTTACCCTTATGACAGCGGATCTAGGATGAACTTCCGTCCCCTAATTTTCAGCAGAACTTCCAACCAATTGTAGTGTCTGCTCACCTTCCTTGTTGCGCTAACGGGAGGGTTTCCCTTCCGTTGGTCGCAGTTGGGTCCGATGAACCAATCAGCTCCTGGCTGGCTCACCAAAACATTACTCGAATGAGAATTTACCTTAAAAAACAAAAGACAAGAGGCTTCTGGAAAAACAGGAAGCGGTTCATTTAATTAAACTGCAGCTGGGACAGCAGTTATGTAACTGGGGTATGGGGACTGTTTGTCGTTGTACATCAAATGGAAGCAAGTTTCTATAAATATAAAGTTAAGTGTCATGAAGCCATAAAAGACATTCTTTTCTTGGTAAAAAATGTGAACAGTTGTCAAGGAGTCCCGTAAATACACTGCAAGATAGTGAACACAGCAGGTCCTCGACCTGTCATGGACACAATGTGTGCCAATGATTATGTGTCCAGATGTCCAGCCTGAGGGGCATGTGGTCACTGCTTGTGTAGTGTTCTGATTGGCTATGTGTTCCTAACTACATGTGGCATCTAACTTTATGGTGTTTTTGGCAATGTACGCATTCCCCTGGGAATGTGGGTTTTATTGGAGTCAGTCTCCGGGGACCATTATGGTGTTGTTGTCTATTTATGGGATCCAATCTAAGTTTTCCTGATTGTGCATTTGACTGTCAGCTAAGTGTTACCCCACCTGTGACCTGTCAGTCACTAACCTAAGGCCTAGGTCTCAGAGCCTACCTGACCACATACCTATGTGCCGGAGGAGGATGAGAGGTCATGATGGGGAAAATCCAATAATGGTGATGTGACTTCGTTCACATATATATAAAGGCATCGATTCGTGCATCGACATCAGTTATTCTAATATTAACAAATTTCATCTTCCCATCCATTCAAGTTTCATAGCTCTCTATTGCTACTTTTATTGACTTATTTCACCTTGAACCCAACTTACATGGCCAACAGCTGGTGCATCCAATATCAAATGTGTCCTATAATTGTGACATTAACTGTATTATTTATTGCTAGATTACCTGTTCCAAGTGTTCTCAATAATTTGGAAAACATAACAATTTCATGCTAAATGTTGGATACTCAACTCATGAAATAATCACTCTAGAAACAAAAATGATTTTATAACTAACAAAAATATTAATCAATCATGTTGTATCCCCTCCACTATAGTAAAACAAATATTTCGAGCTGCCTGTCCTACCACCCCTGTACAGCACCCCCCTCATCCCAGTCAAAACAGCATGTGCTATCTATAACCATTAGTCACTTAACATATCACAGCTGCTTTATTCTGCCACTAACCCCAATGCATCACACTCTAACAGTATCTGATGTCAACCAATCTCCTCTAACACAACACACTCTCAAGAAAACCCCCATCAGTATTTTCCACCTGGTCCCTTATCCAACACATCCTCATAACATACCAGCAGAACATCTCACCCTTCTCTAACTGCAAAAAAAAAAACTGAAAATAAATCAAGTTACAGTTTATTCTCACAGCCTTGCCAGAAAGGCCATGTACTCAGTTGTCCTCTGGCTTCTGCTACTTTACTGCAGTCAATTCTCACTAGAAAAGACACATTCCACTCCTGGGGCATCATGATTATCCCACATAAGATCCCTGGTTATCCTGCATTTCTATTGGATCCTTCTAGTTTAAATCCCTTCCATGTGCTGAAGCCATTTTCAATTTTGAAAGGTGCTCAGGGTAGCACCAATACCTTTACTGGCACAGGAAGGATTGGTGCTGGTAACCAATTGGGGGTCAACTGGTTGCCATCTGCTCCTCTACATGAGCAATCCGAATGACCAGCACAGGAGGTGCCCTCTTTGGTAAAGTCTGAACGTTTGTCTTTATGCTCTTGGAATATTAATGAAGTTGTCCATAAGTTTGATTCGGCCGACTAAGTGTCCTTTTTAAACTGTTACGATATAATCACTTTGCAGGAAACATGGTCTGAGGTCAGTTGTCCACTGTTGGGGTTCCTGGAAGTCTGGAAATCTGTCTACAGAGAGAAGAAAAGTGGGCGAGCAAGGGGGGGTTATCGACTCATGCCACTGTTAAACTAAAAGGTCATACTACGCCACTGGTTTTGGATGAGAATGGGATCCAGGGGATTAAGATCTGTAATTGGAGTGTGCTGCAAACCCTCATTGTGAGCAATGTTTATATTGCTCCAGGTACCAAGGACAAAAGAGGGAAGTTATCCCATCTAATGCAGATATTAGGGGCCACATGTTAGAAATTTCGGATTTGTGAGTCGCAAATCCGAATGTAGAATGGTGTCCCTGACACCATCTGCGATTCGCAAGGGGGTCGCAAATGCCCACCTCATGAATAAGCAATTTGCGTCCCCCTTGCGAATGGCGGCCCTCACAGGGATGGTGGCCTTCTGCGGACAGCAGACCACCAAGTCTGTAACTGCTTTTCAATAAAGCAGTTTTTTCTTTTTGTAATGCAGCCTGTTTTCCTTAAAGGACAATGAGATGCATTACAAAAACAAAAAAGGAAACTGCACTGCCTGCTCTGAAAAAATGTTTACAGTGACATTCACAACAGGGAAGGGTTTCCACAGGGGCACCTTCCCTTTTGCGAATGAGTTAGCACCCATTTAAAAATGGGTGCAAACTGCGATTGGTTTGCGACCACGTTCGCGGTCACAAAACAATCCTACATTGCACTGCGAGTTACAATTAGGAAGGGAACACCCCTTCCTAATTGCGAGTTGCAAACCTGTTTCGCGATTCGGTAACCAGGTTACCGAATCGCAAAACTTTGTTTGTGCATCGCTAAGTGCTTTTTGCATGTCGCAAACAGCGAAATTTGCTGTTTGCGACGTGGAAAAAGCTGCCTACATGTGGCCCACAGTGACTTAGGTGGGAATCATCCACATGCTGATTATCTGGTAACTGGGGACTTTAATACGAACTTATTCCAGGACACCACGGAAGCACTTGAAGGTCCCGATCTTTGTATCCATCAGTTAATCCCTGATCAGCTGAGACCCAGGTACTGTCTTTACAGTACTTCTGTGGTAATGCATTTAAACAGTATGGGCTTCAAAGTTTTGAATAGTTGTCTGCAACAAGACGTCCCTCCGTATTGGACGAGATTCGATGGGCGAACCTACTTCTATTTGGTTTATACTATTTGTGACACAGAATTGCTCCTCTCTATCAAAATGTTTTCGATTTCTTCCCCATGTGAGAGTGACCATCGCCCCCACACTGTAATTATAAAATCTAGTGTGCATTATCATGCCGAGGTCTGGGCAGGGGGAGACGGTGCATGCCTTGAGTCCTTAAAACGCATCAAATGGAGCCCTTCCTCTAGAAGCGCAGTGGTGGCTGTGTGCAAAAAATTCTTATAGTCCAACATGACTGGCTGTGAGTCCCCAGTTAAGCTATGGGACAAATGTCTTGTCTTCTTGTGGTCAAGGTTCCAGCATTCTGTACGCACACCCATTTCTTCTTCGTATCCTGTTGTTTCAAGGCAAACCCAGAAGCTAAAGAAATTTCGTAATATAGCTGCTAGGGCAATAAGGAAGAGCCCCGACTCTAGGGTATTACTCATTAAGTTTAAGGATTTTCAGAAAGGGTAGAGGAAGGTTGTCTATGAAGAAAAGCGGAGATGTGCCAATTTGTTTTGGGTGAAACTTATAAGTGCCAGCAAGGACTCGAACTCAAGATAGTTTTGGTCTCTTCTCAATAACCTATGAAGACCCAGTGGGGGCTTGGCGCTGCCAATATTTTGGAAGGAAGACTAAACATTTTTCAATAAATGTGTCTGATGAAAATCAGCCGGGTATGGGGGTTCATCTTTTTAGAGTAGCCTTGGCTAATCTGCAGCCTCATTTTGTAACGTCTCCGTTTCTCACACTCGGAAGCTATGGTCTTTTCCCTGCCATGCCTCTAGCACAATATTTTTCAGGCAAAACAGGATGGAGCTCCGGGCCCCAATGGCCTTCCACAGACGCTGTATAACCAGGACATCACATTTTGGGCAGCCCACCTTGCGAATCTTTTTTATTTTTTTGTTTTGTCATCGAGGATTCTGGAGTCCTGCTGCAGTGCTATAATTTACCCAATACATAAAAGTAGCTCATGGTTTGATCCAGCCAACTTTAGGCTGATTGCTCTTCTTGACAATGAGGCTACGTTTTATGCTAGTCATCTGTCACGATCTACTCTTCGCTTACTGCCTTTGTCAGCTGGAGCTGAAGTGCGACAGCGATTCTTGCAGGTCCTGCTCTGGCAGAGGTAGAGGCAACTATTTCCGGTAGCGACGGTGATGCTGACAATAGTATGTCACAACATCACAACAATCCGTGCTCTCCAGAAGGAGTCCCAGAGGAAAAACCCCTAAGGGAAAAAACCTCTCTGACAGGAACACCCTGGAACAGAAGAAAAAAGGAAATGTGAAAGATCAGAATTCCAACGTCAAGAAAAAGAATAACTGGAAAAGTTGGAAAAAACAGGAACAAAAACTGGAATCAGAGAAAAACCAGCATAATCACCACCTTAGGAAGTGTTGCAAAGCAAGGAGAACAATAATCTAACCCCTTACATACCCCTTAGTAGAAAGCAACATGCAGGAAGAAGCAAGGATGCCATTTTGGATTTGGAAGAAGACTATAGAACAAGGTAGAAGAACGCACATATTAGAAAGATAATCAGATGCATGCAGGGAAAAGACAAGAAGAAATGGCATGCTGGGAAGAAGAATATGTGGCCCCATTAGGAACCAGACAAGAAGAAAAAAGGAAGAATAAGGGAAGAAAGAAAGAGCCCTAGAACAGGTCACCTGGTAAGTGAAGGGCCGGGGGGGCGCAGACACCCCGTGGTGAAAACCAATGCCGTGCATTGAACGCGGCGAGGGCCAATGCCCAACTGTGGGCCTCCTACCTCGCCACGGGCAACAAGGCGAGTCACAGTCGAGAAAAATGGCCACGGTGACCCCTGCACCCAGAAAACAGACCGCCGAGGGCCGAACAGACGACACCGTGGGAGCTCACGACATGACAGTAGGCCCCCACCCTGAAGCCCTTGGTTTGCCCAGAAAAAGACGGAAAAAACAACAGACCAAGAGAGGAGCGTGCACAGAAGAGGCATCTTCTCAAGAACATTCGCTAAGAGGATAGCCCTTCCAGTGAATGAGCAACTGGAAACGTCTTTGGAAAATCGGAGAGTCACATATTTCCTGGACCTCGTATTCGGGCACATCATCAACCAACTGAAGAGGGGGACAGGTGAATTGTTTATGAAAAAGATCTGGCACATAGGGCTTCAACTGAGAAACATGGATGTATCTTTCAAGTTTAAGGTAAACAAAGATGGAATTATACTGGATTGGCTTCTTGAAGAATCAGGAATTTTCCATAGTAACGGGGTTTGAACTTGTCTTGTGACAGACAGAGAGGCAAAAATTAGGAAGAAAGCCCGACCTTGTCTCTGACTTGATAAGACAGGGCATCACATCGTCTCTTATCAGCCATCTTTTTCATTTGTAATTTGGTAGCTAGAAGATTGGAATGTATAATACGTTGGATACTACGTAGTCATTGAGTAAATGATGTGATAGCAGGAAATGTAGATGATTCCCTAGTAGTAGGAAAGGATTTAGGATGAAAACCATAAGAGCAAAAAAAGGAGTGACCTTTGAAGCACTATGTACTGCCCTGTTATATGAGAATTCGGCGAGTGGTAAGTACATAGACCAGTTGCTTTGTGTAGCATTGCAAAAACAGCATAAATATTGTTCAAGTCCTTGGTTCAGACGTTCCTTTTGTCCATTAGTTTGTGGATGATAACCAGATAACAAGGCCACATCGATGTGTAGTATTTGCAAAAAGTGTGAAATATATTGGGAGCCACGGTTTGAGACAATGACTTGAGGGAGACCGTGAAGGCAAAAGATCTCCTGTATAAAGATTTGACTCAATTCTTTTGCAGTGGGTAGTTTCTTTAATGCAGTAAAATGAGCCATCCTAGTAAATGAGTCAACTGTCACCATTATAACTCAATTTCCTGCTGAGGGAGGTAAGGAACACATGAAATTGGTTGATACAATATGCCAATGAGCTGGTGGAACGGGTAAAGGTCAAAGCATCCCTGCTGGTTTGGTATGAGGTATCTTAGTTTGTGCACAGATGGGACAAGAAGTCACATAGCTTTCGGTGTCTGCCTTAAGCGTAGACCACCAAAGAGAGAGAAGGAGTAATTATTGTGTGGCTTTGATACCGCGATGACCAGCAATAGGAGAATCGTGACACATTTGTAGTGCTTCAGTTTGGACTATCTTAGTAGCGAGGGACAATGCATCCTTATGATAGTAGTATCCTTTAACTTTACGTAGATATGGACGTAAGTTATTCATTTCAAGTCTAGAGAGAGTTGAATACTCAGAAGTTACTTTATCAAGAAAAGACTCTACTAGTCAGGATAGATTGTGACAAGTGTCTGCCAAAGTATTTTGAGAACCCGGTATGTAAGTTATGTACAAGTCAAATTGACTGAAAAAGAAGGCCCTTTGGGCTTGGCGAGTGTCCCGGCATTGGAAACTACGCAGACAGTGTAAATTTTGATGGTCTGTTCTTACTTCAAAGGTTTCCCTTGAGCCCATAAGGAATTGTCGCCATTCATTACAGGCTGTCTTTAAGGCAAGCAGTTCTGGTTCCAAAACAGAGTAGTTACACTCCAAATCAGATAATACATGAGATAGAGAAAAAATAGGATGTTCTAATCCATCATCGCTTTGCTTTTGTAGTAATGCGACCCCCATTGTTCTCTCTGAAGCATCAGTGACAGCTATACATTGCTTGGTGGTATCAGGATGCCATAATATAGGAGCTTGCGTGAAAGCACGCTTTAGGCTTTGAAATGCGGTTTATGCAACTTTTGTCCAACAAAAGCTGTTCCGTAGACTCTCTTTCTTAAGAGGTCACGTGATATGACTAGCTTGTAAAATATGCTACGAATTGATGATAGAAATTGGCCAATCCTAAAAAAACACTGGGTTTCTTTGATAGAAGAGGGGGATTGCCAGTAAAGAATGGCTTGAACCTTGTCTGGGTCCATGGCAATACCAACTTGGTTAACATAGTACCCCAAATATTTTACCTCAGTTTTGTCAAATTAACATTTTTTTGGTTTGCAAAATAGTTGGTGTTGTGGAGTCTTTCTAAAACTTGAAGTACATGCATAGTATGATGCTCTGAATTAATGGAAATAAATTAAGATATAATCTAGGTATATAACTACTGTTTGATTTAAAAGATCAGAAAACACTGAGGTGGTCATTCTGAGTTTGGCAGTCATTACCAAAGACCGCCGTGCAAACGGCCGCCGAAACACCACCAGCGATGGTGGAGTGAAGACCGCAGCATTACGAGTAACCCAAACAACACCGTCAAAAATACACCCAAAAAACGACACCGTCAGCCCAAATGACGGTGTGAAGGAGGCAGCTGTACCACCACCACCACCTTCACACCGAGAATATACCACCGCTAAATTACAAGTCACAAATCAGCATTGCGGATCCAAACACGGCGGCAATCCATTGGCGGCCCAAACCGCTGCGGGAAAAAAAAGGCACCACTGCATTAACACTGCCCCAGAGTGGACAACACCAATACCCAACACCTGAGACACATCCACACACCTGAAAAAAGAAGAGGACCAGGGCACTCAAAGTCTGTATAATAAATATGTAATCCAAGTAGAGTTTCAAAAGGTACTTTTAATCCAAGATCAGAAAACAGCCAACACGTGTTTCGTCCTTGCGGACTTTTTCAAGGCTCATAGGTTCAAGTATGGAAAAAGACTAGTTTCAGTAGGGCTTCTTGTGCCCCAACAGTACATTTTCGAATCCACTATATAGGATCAGTTCTTGCCATATAGTATGGCTTGCATTACTTTTATTATACTTTATGGCTTGTCATATATATGAAGACAGGTCATATGGTGTGTCCGTACACCAGATGGTGATATCATGGGGTCCCTAAGGGCCCAGTCTTATTTCTGTAAAGCACCGTACGTTTGGTAGCGTCGGTGTGAAGAGTAGAGAGGGGAAGCGCGTGATAACGCTTCCGTGCCGTCCATCCACACACCTGTCCACAGCACTACAAATCACTCCCCACATACCCAGAACCCACTGCAACTAGAAACTGTGACAGAGCGAGAGAAGAGCACACTGAAAGGAGCCACTGTCCCTAGATACCACAGGCACCACCATACTGAGCACCCATCTCAATACACCACTGCACACAGACACCACAGAGCACAAGCACATACTACCAAACAAATTCACATCTACAAACATCACACTCAGAATCCCTGCACACCATACACCCCACCCACAACACAACCACCATGGCACAGAAAAAAAAATTCACAGAAGAGGGGTCATTACACAGCTCTCCCAAGTACTGATACACAGCAGAGGATCCCAGTGACAGAAATCCCAGGCCTGGAGGCAGGTCCAATAGGGGAGAACTCCCAAGGAAATCTAGATTCAGATGATGAACCTGGCCCATCAGGCATGAGTGGTCAGTCCACCACCACAAGCCTCACCCTGCCCACAACTCAAACCACCTCCCGTGTGGCAGCCAGTGCACAGCAGAGCCCATGTTCCCATACCTGTGTCCCAGGGTCACATCAATCATCAGTGTGCCCCACAGGACATGGGAAGTAGTCAACGGTGCAAACACAAGACAATTACAGTCCTGTGTCAGTCAGAGAGGGCACACTGCACCAGCGGCACAGGCACAGGGGGAAAGGGCTAGTAGGAGGGCAATTGTGGGCCAAGGGACAATGCAGGTACAGGACAAGACTGGCCAGAAGGCTGTCTCCAGACTCCTGGAAGCCTACCATCAAACCCACGACAAGATGGGCCAGATACTCACAACTTTGCAGGACACCCAACGGCTGCAGAGAGAATACCACCAGGAGGCCAGGCAGCAGTGGCAGGCACTCAATGCCACCATGCTCTCCATATTAGGGGAGTTCAAGGAACTCATTAACATCCTGCCAACATTCTCCACCCAACAAAAGGCCCCATCCAGTAGTCAGTCAACACCACTGCCCTCAACATCCGCATGTGCTACTGGAATGGAGGCCCAGCAGGAGGACCCACAGGCCACCAGTACTGCTACCCCTGCCGCTAAGGAACCCCCCCAGTAAAGGGGGTGCCCATCCAGACATCCTGCAGGACCTCAGCCCAAGACCAATCCCTCCACCAGGAAGTGATCCCCCTTCTGATTTGTCACCCTTGTGTGCCACTGTTAAACCCTGTTGGCTGTCCAATACCAAGGTCACATCTTTCTGAGGCAAATGGATAAAGGAACTGTGAACCAAACAGCTATACCACCCACTCTGGTCATCACATAGAGCATTACCCCAATCATCAGGACTATGATAGTTAACACTAAATAAACACCAATTATCACAAGTCATGGTGCTTGTCTCTTTATTGTTTGTATTGGCAATTTTGTCACGGGGCAACAAGAGAATACACATGTCTACACAACAATAATGTCAAAGTCACAGATGTAATGGATTACTCCAGCAGGTGTGTAAGTACATCCATATTGTTGTAACATCCACTGTCAACTATGCCAACTGGCAACTCAGCAAGCAGATTGCAAACAGAGATGTCACCTGAAGAGCCCTCAATGGCACCCGCATTCCACATATGTACTTAGCAGCTGTGCATTTCCACTACCTCCATGGTAAGTCACCTACCCGTCAGGGTTGTTAAACAACATGTAAGACTCTAGTCCACACACGAACCTTGATGCATGCAAACACTGGCTACAGATTGGCTTCAGCAATACATCTCCCATGTGCAGATGATATGCAATGCAGACATACCTGTACATCAATGAAAGTAGTGACAAATCATGTCAGTCCTGTTGTCATGTGCCTCATCCTTATCAGCCTCCCAGGCAGCATGAGAGTCACCAGCCACAAACACAGCTCCAGCATTAATGTCCCCCTCCTCCAACAGTGGGATTTGCCTTCTGAGGGCCAGGTTATGGAGCATGCAGCATGCAACAATAATCTTGCAGACTTTCCCTGGTCAGTAGTGTAGGGCACCACCAGACACATGAAGACAATGAAATCTAGCTTTCAAGAGATTGAAGGTCCGCTCAATCACACGCCTCGTCCGGCCATGTGCCTCATTGTACCTGTTCTCCCCTAATGTAGCTGGATGTCTCACAGGTGTCAGGAGCCAGGGCAGGTTGGGGTATCCAGAGTCACCTGTGTGGAAAAGGGAACATGACCATAAGTAACAATGCTAGGCAGAGAGCTGACAGTGTTGTGAGGAACAAAAACGTCTGACATGGAGAGCAGTACACATACCTATGAGCCAGGCCCTTTCTCCCTCTAGCTGTGACATCATTGGAGGGACACTGCTGTTCCTCAGGATGTAGGAATCATGTACTGATCCCGGGAATTTAGACTTCACATGTGTAATGTATTCATCTGCAAGACACACTACTTGTACATTCAGCGAATATGTACTTGTCTGGTTTCTGTAGACCTGTTCATTGATCCTCTGAGGTACCAAGGGAATGTGAGTCCCATCAATGGCCCCAATTACATGTGGGATATTTGATATATTGTAGAAGGCTGCTTTTATAGTGGGAAATTCTGTTTGTAGTGGGAACCTAACGTACCTGTGCACATGCTTGAGTAGGGCATCCAGCACATCCTGCAACACCTTACAGAACTGGGGCTGTGAAAACCCTACAGCGAGTCCCACTGTGACCTGAAAAGAGCCACTCACAAGGAAATGCAGGACTGACAACATCTGGACTGTTGGAGGAATGGCATGGGGATTCCTCAAACCTGTCAGGAGGTCTGGCTTCAACTGGGTGACCAGTTCCTTGATGCACAAACGGTTTAGTTAATAGGTCATGATAATGTGGCGCTCTTCCATGGTTTCAAGATCTATGAGTGGCCGTAAAGTGGTGCATTCCTCATTACTCCATAGTGGCGATAACTGTGCGGGGACACAAACAACACTCTGTGAACCTCCCACAATGTAGGCTACCAAGTATGACACACAACAGTTATGAGGTTTTAGTCATGCAAGTTGCCTGTCATGTTGTGTGAATACACATGACTCTATCCTCAATTCCTAACCAGACGATGTCACATGATTCCTGTGGGAATGGACGTATACCGGACATGAACACGTACACCTTCCATGTGTTCATATATGCTGACAAATGTTGTGACAAGTGTGTTAATGTCAAAAGACACTCACTACATGTCAATATCCACAATGTGTGACCTAAAGTATGTATTTGTGAGGACATGCGGGTAGCTCCGCTGGGTGAACTCCGGACAGTAATGTCACAGACTAATATGACATCCGTGTGTCCAGCATGCACTGGACAGCTGGAAGTGACCTTGTTCTACTGGCAGAAGTTGTCATGGCGGAGGACAGTCTGAACTGCCATACAACTCCCCATTGGTTAACATTGATGTCTACGGAAGACTGGAACCAATGACGATCACCACTGGCGGTGACGGTCATGACCACTGCAGTCGTAACCGCCATTTTGTGTGGGCCAGCTCACTTGATTTCTGGCATTCGGGTAAAACAGACCTCCGCTTTGTGTGTTGCTGTGTCCTGTCTCTTGGAGCAACGATGACACGCACTTCTGGGGAAAGGGCCCCAGCCTTCTCAATGGAGGAACTAGAGAAAGTGGTGGAAGGGGTCCTACCCAGTATGGGCGGTTGTACGGTGCTCCAAGGCAACAGGTCATTACAATATACTTTGTAGGACATGATAGGTGGTATATAATGATGTATGTGTGTGCACATTGACATGTCATGACTGATTAGGCGTGTAGTATGCACATGATATGTGTGGGATATTGGCAGTGTGCATGGTCTGTGTTTGTTGTGTGTTGTCAAAGCTTACTGCTAGTGGTATTATTTACATTATGTCCCCCCCTTTTCTCACTGTTTCCCACTGAGGTCAGCGCCCACCAGAAGAAAGGGTTATGGCGAGCCATCACCAAGCATGTGCGGACTCAGGGCAGAGCACCCACTGGAGGAAGCGGTGGAAGAACCTGCGACGCTGGGCCCGGAAGACCGCAGAGGCCCAGCTGAGGATGGCCTTCCAATGTGGGAGGGGAGCACGTTGGACCCTGACTCCTCCTAATGGCCCGCATACTGGCGGTGGCTTACCCTGAGTTGGATGGGCGCTTGAAGGCAGCACAGCAGCCACAAGGGGGTAAGTGTTGCCTGTCAGGTGACTACTGCATAGTTGTGCACTGTCACCCTCCTTGGACTTGGAAATAACGCAGTCTGATGTGATTTATGGAATGTACAATCCTGGTTGTCACACCCATCAAGTAGGAGTGTGTGACGGTTGCTACGTTGAGCCATGTAGGATAAGAAGTGGTGGTACTGTGACATGTTCACCTGTAGGTATGGGTCTCTGAAGAATGCTATCATGTCACTGGCTGCATCCTCCATCTCTGCGTTTACTGTAGTAGTACGGGGTGGTCATATTGGCACTGTTTATGGGTAATGACAGGCATGTTACGTGAAGATTAAAATTAATTCACTTCCTACAGCAATGAACCTCTGTATCACATGTACTCTACACATTCCTGTCAGTTAGTTAGTGTCCTCAGTCCCTTTCTGCTAAGATTTGTATCATCCTGTAATGGATGACTTGTGTTTGGGCATGTTCCTGGGCTGGATTTTAGGATTAGTCATTTTGGCAGTTGATAGGCATGTAGGTGTCTTCATTCAGGTGTTTAGGCTGCAGGGTTGAGATGATTTTGGACATCACTTGCTTGACTTTATTTTTAAATGAATGCTAAATGGTCTATTGTTTCGCAAGCAGGGACTGTTATCTGCATTGTTTGCATGTGAAGTGGATGTGTGGATTCTCATAATTTCTTCCCTTTCTAGTTCTCCCACCCTCCTTTTCTCTCTCCTTCTCTGTCAATGTGTGCATTAGCATCAAGGAGGAAGGGCACAAGCAAGTGGGGATGCAGCAGCCCACGGGACCCAGGAGGCTGCCACCAGTGAAGCCGAGGGGACCAATGGGACGGAGGGCCAGGGGAGCACCACATGGGAGACTGGAGCTACCAACACATCTGATTCAGATTCCTTCTCCGATGGTGGCTCCCTGGCAGTGGCGGACCATTCAGGGACCACAACAACACCATTGTTGTCTGCCACTCTCCTTACCAGCACTGCCCTCCCTGTAGCACCCCACCCAGTTGCCCGTGCCTGCTCACCCCGGAGGGTGGGCGTCTCCTTCCTGGCAGGCACCTCTGCCCCTGCCCTAGTCAGCCCTGCTGCCCTAAATGAGGAGGATATTGACCTCCTGAAGTCCATCTCTGTGGGGCAGACAACGATGGTGAATGCCATCCAGGGACTGGCATCCCAGATGCAGCAGACAAAAGCGTTCCTGGAAGTCATTCACGGTGCCTTGCCTGGCCTCCAGAGATCGTTTCAGGCTCTGGCCTCCTTGTTGATGGCAGCCAGTGTCCCTTCTTCTTCCGTCCCCCCTCCAGCTACCTGTTCCCAATCCACACACCTCTCCCTACACCTGTCCAAAGCACACCTACAGACCAGCATACACCCACTGCAACACACAAGGTGCGCAAAGACAGTCATAGGCATCACAAACGTTCACACAGGCATGCACACACACAACACACACTTCCCACTCCACCTCCTCCCTTGCAGTCACATCTCCACTCACACCTGTCAGCATTGCATTATCACACACTGGTCCTACTACCCATCCTGTCATACCCTCATTCACCACAACAGCAGACTCACAGACACACACCCCACACCACACATCCGCACTCACAGGACTACCGTCCCTGCCACCTGCAGCACATCCACCTCACTTGCATACACCACCACAACATTCACTCACACATCTCCCATTCCTCTCCCTGCATCTCTCTCCCCTCCCAAGAAATGTATACGTACCCACTGACCCACCAAACATTCAGCCACCACACACATACAGTCATTGCACACACCAGCATCCACGTACAGCACACAGACACGTCAAACAAGCACTCCCACTACCTCCACTCCTATCCCTCAACCATGTGACCACCCTTTTGCCCAAAAAGTTTTCCTTGCTGCCCTTGACCTCTTCCCTACTCCTCTCGCACCCCATCTTCCCTGTAAACGGTCTGTCCCTTTGCCCCTCTCAGGCCCATCCACCTCCCACTCCTTGGGTGCCCCCTCTGGTGTTTCCCCTGCTCCTCCAACCTGCAAGGATTTCAACTCTCCCAGTGCCAAAGTCACCCCTCCCAAGCCCAAACCTAAACATACCCCTTCCACATCCAAGCCTCCCCCACCCCCCAAACCCCTGTGGTGCCTGCCTGTCCCATTGCTGTCCCTATGACGTGGAGGCCTATTTGCAGTCAGGAGTCAAGTTGAGCCTATGTTTGATGGACAACGTGTCCTGCAGTTGTGGACATTGGACTTGCAATTGGCAGATTTTGTATATAGTTTCTTTCTTTTGCATATTAATACATCCCCCCACATTGCTGTGGTTGGCAAGATGAGATGCTTGTCCTGGTTTCCTTCTACATCTGTGTGTATAGGTGTATGAGGTCTGTGTATGGATTGTGTCTGTTTTGTTGCATGTGCTGGATAGATGGTTTGGGCCATGGGTATGCTGTGACGTGTGTGACTGCTTGCTTGCTTGTGTGATTGTATGGGGTGTTGTGTGCATCCGTGTGTATAGTGTTGCATGTGTGGATTTCCTTGTATGTTGTTTGTACGTGTTGTGTCATCTGTATGATTGTTTGGATGTGTGTTCATAGCTATTGATTGTGTGTCAATGCTACATGGAGTTCATGGTGTGTGTGCATGTGTGGTGTCGTACAATGTGTCTGTCTATAATAACGATGAGGTATTTGTGGTCTAGTTGTCGTTGTGCGGTTATGGGGTGTGTTGGCGGTGTTGGTGTGCATTGTGCTGTATGTTTGCCATGTATCTGCTTGGCTTTGTGTGTGTATTGGGTACTTGGCATTATTGTATGTTGTTTGTGCCTGTGTGTGGCCTTCACTGTTTGTGTGAGTATGTGTGTTCTGTGTGTGAGTGTACCATTTCCCCCCCCTCTGTCCTAGGTATACTTACAGTTGGCGTCTTCGTCGTTGTCGGTGGCCCTGAAGGTGTATGGCAAGATACAACACTGGGAAGACTAGCAGTTTGTTTGCCATGGCGGACGCAGAAGCCTCTCTGTGCCTGGAGGTGGGTGTTTCCACCAGGTTTTTAATGGCGGCAATGCCACACAGGATATCCTCGCGGAGTGGTCACTCAGAATATGGAGGTCAGAACACTGGCTTCCGCATGCATGGAGTCAGCTTCTGCCACTGGATGCTGCTTGTTGGTGGTAGCGGTGGGTTGTCTGTGTTGCGTTGGGTTCACTGCCTTACTCGTCACATGGCGGTCTGCACCGCCACCCTGGTGGTTCAGTTACCACCAAACTCAGAATGACTCCATAAACCTTTGAAAAATAGAGGGAGCGTTGAGCAGGCCAAAGGGCAGTACACAATATTCATAATGACTAAAAGGGGTGCGAAAAGCGGTTTTCCATTTATCACCTTCTTTTAATAGATGGTAGGCTCCCCTAAGATCTAACTTAGTACATTTCTTTCCTCCTCTTACTGCTTCCAGAATATCTTTTATGAGGGGCAGAGGATATCGGTCCTTTATGCTGATCTTATTGAGCCAGAGAAAGGCTATACAGGGACATAGATCCACCGTCTTCTTAGGCACGAAAAAGATGAAAGCCCCAGCGGGTGAAGAAGATGGAGCAATCAAGCCGCTCTGTAAGTTTTCTTCCTGATATTCCTTGAGTATCTTTGTTTTGGACTCAGTAAGTTAGTACATTCTCCTAAAGGGTACTACAGCACCAGTTTCCAAGGGAATGGCACAATCATATTCTCTGTGTGGTGGTAGCACTGGTCTTTTGGGTTTCTGAAACACATCTGCATATTCCAGGTAATGACTGGGTACCCCTTGGATAGAGTTGGTGGAACAACCCACTTCTTGTGGTGTCAAAAGCATTCTCTTTGGTAACCAGTATGTTCCTGATGAAAAGCAGTGAGTTTGACAAAATTGGGAAGAAAGAAAAATAGCTCTGGTTTCCCAATTGATATAGGGATTGTGTCATGTTCACCAGGGTATACCTAGGATGATTCCGTGATTCCGTGAAGAAATCAGATCGAAGGAAACATATTCTTGACATTTCCCAAAACATAAACATAAGGTAGGAG
Source organism: Pleurodeles waltl (assembly GCF_031143425.1). Taxonomy (NCBI): domain Eukaryota; kingdom Metazoa; phylum Chordata; class Amphibia; order Caudata; family Salamandridae; genus Pleurodeles; species Pleurodeles waltl. Next base: position 1,768,777,798 of record NC_090440.1, read on the forward strand.
TAGTGTTAGTGACAGGTCCATAAACTAGAAGGGATCCATTAACTATATGAAACTGCTCCTGTATGTCCTTAGGTATTTGAGGGATTTTCTTTTCCATAGCCCAGGTCTCATCAAGGTATATTCCACTGGCTCCACAGTCCAGCAATACTAATGCTCTCTCTTCCTGACTGCCCGGTAACTGCAGTGTAATGGGCAAAAGAAAGAGGAACGTTATTTCTTCTTTGGAGGAACAAATAGAAGGTATCTCAGAGAATCCCATCCCCTCCCTTTTCACAGAGGACGGGAGTTGGCATTTCCCGAAGTCTTCAAAGGACGAATGGGGCATGTATGAATCAAATGACCAGAAGCACCACAGTGAAGACACGGTCCTTGTCGTCATCTGGTTTCACGTTCACTAGAAGTTAATGTCCACATGTTATGTCTATTTGCATAGGTTCCTCCTCTGTAGTTCCTCTAGACTCAGGTCGAGTCTCTTCGGACCAGTGATTGGTGGTACATGAGGTCCATCAATGAGATGGTACACAACTCTTTCTCTTCTCCTTTCTATGTTCATTATAGCGATATTCTATGGAGAGCGCTAAGTCAATTAAACCCTTGATATCTTCCACTCTGGCGGAATGTACTAGTTCGTCCTTTATTTCATCCTGAAAACCCCTACGAAAAAGGGTAACAAGGGTACTTTCTACCCAAGTAGTTTCAGCTGCCAATTGCCTGAAACGTGTGATGTATTGTAAGACGTCCTTGCTACCCTGTTGGATGTCACATAAGGCTTCTTCTGTGGAGGACTTGAGTCCAGGACATTCAAACAATTGCTTAAAGGTAGCAACAAAGGCGGGATAATCAGACAACCGGGAATCATTTGTTGCTACCAAAGGAGTCGCCCAAGCTAAGGCCGGACCAGACAGGGCACTGATTAGATATCCTACGTTAGCCTTACCTTGCACAAATTGCGAAGGTCGAAATGCAAAATAGACCGTCAGGGCATCAAAGAATTCACGTAATTTGTTGGGATCCCTCGAAAAATGAGGTGTGGTTGCAGAGATGGTGAGGACGTCTGTGGTTCAGGAGACCAAGGCTTGTCGTAAAGCCGCATTTTCAATTCACAATTGTTGCATTTCCTGGGCTTGTTGTTAAATGGTCAGGAGTTATGTTGGTTTGTTTCCTCAGCAGCCGTTTAAGTCTCTTCCATGATGCTTGACCAAAACTGGGTTTTTGGGCGTTCCAATCTGTCACAATCTACTCTTCGCTTACTGCCTTTGTCAGCTGGAGCTGAAGTACGACCTTGATTCTTGCAGGTCCTACTCTGGGCGAGGTAGGGGCGACCCTTTCCGGTAGCCACGGTGCTGCTGACAATGGTACTTCACAACAGTCTGTGCCCTCCAGAAGGAGTCCCAGGGGAAAAACCCCTAAGGGAAAAAAAAAAATATTTGACAGGAATTCGCTGGAACAGAAGAAAAAAGGACAAGTGAAAAATCAGAATTCCAACGACAAGAAAACGAAAAGCTGGAAAAAGCAGAAACAAAAACTGAAATCAGAGAAAAACCAGCCAGAGCGTGATCACCACCAAAGGAAGTGTTGCAACGCAAGGAGAACAAGAATCTAACCCCTTATATACTTCTTAGCAGGAAGCGACATGCAGGAAGAAGCAAAACTGCCATTTTGGATTGGTAAGAATACTATAGAGCAAGATAGAAGAAGACACCATATTAGAAAGGGAACAAGATGTATGCAGGGAAAAGACAATAAGAAAGGGCAAGCTGGAAAGAAGAGAATATGGCCCCACTAGGAACAAGAAAAGAAGATAAAAGGAAGGAAAAGGGAAGAAAGAAAAAGCCCTAGAACAGGGCACCAGGTAAGTGAAGGGCCGGGGGTGCGCAGACACCCTGTGTCAAAAACCCACACTGTGCGTCGAACGCAGCGAGGCCCGTCGCCCAACCCTGGGCCTCCTAACTTGTTGTGGGCAACAACACGAGTCGCAGCTGGGAAAACGGACCGCAGCTCCCACCGTGACCTGAACAGAGGATGCCACGGGAGCCCACGGCATGACATTATCTGCTAGAAGACATTTGATATTGGGCTGAGTCGAAGGGCTTAATTCCTTTTTCCCAAACGAGGTTTTCTGACGCATCAGGTACATCTATGAACTTATAAGCCCTGTCAATTTTTACAAATAAGGCAAATTTATAAGGCTCTGTGTTGCATTGCTGCTTTGTTGATTTTAAGGCAGCCCTTGATCAGGTTGCAAGTTGCTCCCTGTGGGAGCCATTATAGAATGACATACAGACAGCTGGCTTTGTATTAAACTAGAGGATGGTTGCTCCGTGTCTAGGAAAATTCCCACTTTTTGTGGTATGAAGCAGGGCTGCGTGCTTGCTCCCCTGCTTTTTAATCTGTTTATTGCAGCCCTGTCTCCTGCTCCCAATGTCACCAGTGCTCATCCCCCAAGATCTGTGAACTTCTGCTTAGTCATTTGCTCTATGCTAATGATTTACCAATGTTTAGCTATGCCAGGGTTGGCCTCCAGCAGTTGCTCAACCAACTTGCACTTTAGACAGCTGTGAGTGATTTGGAAGTAAATTTGCTCAAAACCAAAGTGGTTTCCTTTGATAGGAAAAGGCAGCTGGGAATTAGCTGGTTCTATAAGAGCAACAAACGTATTTCAGATTTGTCTTATAAATATTTAGGGTTGCACCTTAACACTAGGGGCAGTTTTGTCAGGCACAGGAAGAAGATTGAAGTTAAAGCTGTAACCCTGACGTTGGCCTTTTCTAAGTTGTTCAGTACTTTTCAGGGGCTTAATGTGCTCCTATTAATGGATGTTATGAGAGCTAAGATCATTCCCTCAGTGCCTTATGATCAGGAAATGATGTTGGGCAAAGGTTCATGTCTGTTAAATAGGTTGGTCACTAAGATTTATAAGAGGGTTTTTCATTTACCTCAATCTGCATCTCCCGCACAGGTGGAGTTGGAATTTGGTGTGTTAGACCAGCAGGCAGTAGGTGCAGGTTCTTTCTTGAAACTTTGCCATATGTTCTGTAAGGCCAAGGCGATTAGTTTGGAGTCAGTCCTGTGGCTTGAAATTAGTGTGACTGAGGTAAAAGGATCCTTCTACCGCTTTTTGACTGCTTGTAGATTGCTACTAAGTGTTGACGATCTTTGGGGCAATAACCCTTCTCAACCCCTTTAAATTAGGCATTAAAAAGAGCATTCAGTTCTGGTCTTACCATTCTGATCGAGCTTTTCTCACTAAACGTAAGCATGCCTTGGTGGTGATCAAGTCATTTCAGCCAGGTATTCCAGCCGGATATCTCTCTTGTTCTTATGGCATCCATTTGAAAGAGAGATTTATGGCTTTAAAGATGGGTGATTGGGCTTTTTTGAAGCAATTACCCTCATGGCGGTTAGTCCCTGGGGAGGGCGTTGCGTGTAGGAGCTGTGGCAGAGGAGAAGAATCCCTGAACGCATGGTCTGCCTGTTTCCTTCATTGCTTCAGGAGCACAGATCCCTGTTGCAGAATAAGTGGAATGAACTGAGGGCCCATTCTTGTCGGCAGGCTGTCATTATATCTTTAGACCCTAGGAGTACAATGTTGAATGTTCTGCTGACTAAATTTATTAGGGTCGCTCAGGCTAAATTCCTTCAGAGCACTGCCAGCAGGGACTAACGATGTGTGGAAATCCTTTCTGCTCTTTCTCTGTTGGGTTTTGAATTGCTCAGTATAGCTACAGAGTTTCAACCTTGCACTTTGGTTCTTGATATCCGTTGGTTGTCACCTTATGGTTGAATAACCAACGCATGTTAGCACTTTAAGGGTCTTGACAGTTGTTGGTTTTATGTTTATTATTTATTATGGCCTTTAGGCCTGCCAGTGGGCCTGATAGTCAATTTAATTAGAATTATGTGCAGTGTCATATTTTTTCAATGGGATACCCTTCATTTATGGGTTTGCTTTTAAATTGATGAAAAAATAAATCAATCATTCAAGAATTCATTATGTATTTTATTTCAGATTTTAACACCATGTTTATCGGTTGATTGGGGCTTTGAATTGTGAACAAAATATCGAGGGGCAGATTTATGAAAAGTAGCACTTCACCTAATGCAGCGCTACTTTTTCGTACCCCTTAGCCCTCCCTTAATGCCACCATGTGTGCTCCATATTTAAAATACAGCACACCATGGCTGTAGTGAGGGATACAAGCATCATATTTTTTTATGCTAGTCCTGCGCTTTTCAGGATTAGCACAAAAAATGTTGACGCTAATCATGCAAAGCACCCAGAGGCCCATTGAAAACAATGGGAGCCTCCCTTTAACGCTTGCTCTGAGCAGGCGTTAAAAATGCTGATAAAAATGACACAAAGAAATCACTTAGATTCAGTAAACAGATTCTCTTAGATTTCCCTATGGCATTTTTTCGCCACCCCCAGCGCCAGAATGCCCCCTTGCATACACTATGCCTGGCACATGTATATTGTTGCGCAAGGGGTTACAAAGTGGTGCAATGCAAGCATTGCGCCACTTTGTAAATATGGAGCAGCGGTTTTGGCCTTCCAATGCCACATTAGTGTAAAAAAATGATGCTAATGTGGCGTTGGAATGGCGCTAGGCCCTCTTAGATTTGGGCCCAAGTTTTTAATCTTGGAACACAGAAACATTGGAAAAAAATATTGTGATTTTGAATATCATGATGCAGAAATATCGTTGTCAAGAATATCATTTTTCTCAGTTAAGTAATATTGTTAATAATATTGTCATTGTTAATATTGGTTTCAATAAGAGTTATAAAGAATAATGATTTAATTATTTTAATGTGTTTTAGTTTATATATTCATTTTATTTTATTATTGTTTGTATAATTATTAACTTTTTTAAATATAGTTTGCAATTTTCAGTGATTTACACTTTTTAATTTAATTGTTAATAGCAATTTATTGTGTCATAGAGGCTTGTTGGGTTTGTACGGTGATATGGTGGGAAGTAAATTAGTTAATTTTTAAGTAAGTATGTGATTGACACTAATTATGTATATTATGTAATAATGATTTAATTAATTACATTTTAGGTGTCAATTGGTATGTTTGAAGGGGTACAGGATGGTAAGTTAATTTGTTAATATTTAATTAACAAATACTTTTTAATGTATTATTAATTATTTAAAAGATTATTAATTCTGTGATTGATACAATAATCATTTATATTAGAGATGTTTTAGGTACAGGTTGTTGTGTTTGTAGGGATATAGGGTGGGAGGATAATTAGGCAATAATTAATAATTATTTATTGATTTACAATGACTTATTTAATTGACTATTAATTAAGGAAATTAAGTAATTGGTACATTTTTCAGTTATATTTTAGGCAAGGACTGCTGGGTTTGTAGCAGTATAGGGAAGGAAGTTAATTGAGTAATAATTCATTGATCAACAGTTATTTATTAATGTATTATTCATTATTTAATTGCTTATCAATTATGCAATTTGTGTAACAATTACATATAGCTCAGTTATACTTTAAGTGTGGGCTGCTGAGTGTTTAGAGTTATAGAGTGAAAAGGTAATTACATAATAATGAATTAACAATTCATCAATAATTTATTATTAAATAAATAATTGATTATTGATTATGTAAATTGGGCACTCATATTTTTTGTTATATTTTAAGTGTGGGCTACTGGGTTTGTAGGGGTATACGGTGGGAAGTAAATTGAATAATAATTAACAATTATTTAATCATTTATTATTGATTATTTATTTTATTATTAATTATTAATTATATACATTGTGTAATATGTTTATGTCTTTGTTATATTGTGGGGGTGGGCTGTTTGTAGGGATAGAAGGTGGAAAGTTAATGAACTACAAATTAATTAGCAAGCAAATATGTATGTATTATTAATAAATATTAAATGTGTAATTGATAATTAATCATGTGCATTATGTAATATTGTTTTTTTGTTTACATTTTAGTTACAATTTGCTAGGATTGTAGGGGTATAGGGTGGGATGTTAATTAAGTAATATATAATTAACAATTAAATATGAAGTATTAATTAATTAGCAATTGATTATGAATTATGTACATTGTATTATACTTATTTATTACAGTTATATTTTAAGTGTGGGTTGATAGGATTATAGGAAAATATTGTGGGAAGCTAAGTCATAAATCTATTTTTATAATTGCTAATTACCTATTGAATTGTTTATTAATCATGTAAATTGTTTATTTTTTATATACTTTTGTAATTAATAATGTTCATATTTACAGTTTTATATTTTTTTTAATAAATTAATAGGATTATTCAATTATGTGTTGCATTTCCTCACTGATACTTAAGGCCTCCTTATGAGTTTGGCAGTCATGAGACAGCCAAACTCGTGGTGGTGGTTGAATCGCCGCACTCCTGTTTGTTCAACCTCCAGATTATGACCTGGTGGTCGGATCACCAGGAAACCACCGCCACCACTAGGATCATGGATCCTGATGGGTTGGCAGCAGTTGAAGTCATGGTCAGCCACTGAGTTCCGTACCGCCGTCCTGATCACAACTTCTGTTTCTGCCAACCTTTTCAGGGAAGGGTCCCCGCCATGAAAAGGCTGATAAAAAAGGCAGTGCTGGGGGCTACAGGCGGGCCCCTGCAATGCCCATGACCATGTCATGGGCAGTGCAGGGGCTTCCCTGCCCAGCACCCTCGGAATGTGCACTGTCTGCTACAGCAGACAATGCACATACCGAGGGTGCTCAGGCACCCTCTGTGTGACGGCATTGGCCATGGCTCCGTGAGGAGCTGAGGCTAATGTTGCTGCACTGTTTCCACTGGTCTGACTGGCGGAAACCTCCTGATATGGACGTTTCCGCCAGTCAGCCTGATGGAAACATTGCAATAGGGACAGGGGGAGTCCTCCAGCTTTACAGCAGTCTCCCCCTCATGGGTGTGGTGGGCTGACCGTAATGAGGCCCTTTGACTGGGGTAGGAACAGTGAATTTTACCCCTCCGAAGTCCTATGCTTTCCCTACTGTTGCACAGAATAGTGTGGGAATAGTAAATCTTAACTCCATAAAGTCCAATGCTTTCCCCACTGTTGCATAGACTGGAGTGGGAATAGAAAATTGTACCCTTATGAAGTTCAGTGCTTTTCTTACTGTTGCATAGACCAGAGTGGGAATAGTAAATTTTAAACTCCAATGTCCGACGCTTTCCTCACTGTTGCACAGACTGGTGTGGGAGTAGCAAATCTTACCCCGCCGAAGTCCAACGCTTCCCCTCCTATTACTCATACTGGAGTGAGAATAGTCAGTTGTACCCCTATGAAATCGAACGCTTTCCCTACCGGTGCACGGACTGTAGTGGAAATAGTGTATCTTACTGCTCCAAAGTCCAATGCTTTCCCTAATGTTGCACAGACTGAAGTAGGAATACTATATCTATTATTCTCAGACTCCAAAACATTTTCTAATATGGTTTAAATATCTTTTACTGTTATTTATTTTTAATTTTAATGTATTTGTTTATATACATGTAAATATTTTTTTTTATAGATTTCTTTTTTTGGATGTTACATTTGTTATATGAGATTAATTTGGTAATTTATTTAATATTTTGCAATTGATTTCTTATTTTTTATGTTACATATACATATATACTTTTATAGTAGTACATTTTAAACATAACTCAAGAAATGTAATATTATGTAAAAAAAAAAATTCCAATCATATGTTACATTTTAAATATATATATATGTATATCTAAACACAACTGTGCATGGCGATGGCCATTGTATGAAGAGACCATTGCAATAACAATCTCTCTCTCTCTTCCACACATTATGGAATGGAAGAGAGAGAGAGAGAGAGAGAGACAGGACCGGGGGAAGAATCTCAAGGCCTCTGTGGTCATAAATGCTCCCCACATCCTGTGCGACCCAACATTTCTTCCACAAGCAGGAAGCTGCTTTAAATAGCAGCTCCCTGCTTGTGGAAGCAATGTTTTCATCTGTTTTCCTACACACTTACTGCAATGAGGAGCTGTTTGACAGTTCTCACTTGCAGAAAGTGAAGTGTTTGCTCTGACTTGGTGGGAGCTGTCAAAGTTTGCACAAAGTCAGAGCAAACAGCTATGTCCTGGGGTGGGCACCTCAAGACAAAGCAGGAGCCTGCCCTGGGGGTGGTGGTCACCAGGGATATCATTGGCTCCATTAGGGGGTCCCACGTGGCCCCCCTCCAACAATTTTTAGCTCTCAAGAGGTGGTGGTCCCTGGGGTAGCGGGGACCAAATTGCTCACATTCATTATTCTATAGCCCCAGAGATGTGGCAGTCCCCAGGGGCTGTGGAGGGGCTAGTCAGCCCCCCACATTTAAATACTTCTTAGCCCCAGGGAGGTGGTGGCCCCTGCATTTAAATACTTGAGGAGGTGGTAGTCCCCAGCGCAGCAGGGGGGGTGGGTGCCCCCTTCATTTAAATACTTGTTAGCCCTGGGGAGCTGGCAGTCACTGGGTCCCAGAAGGGCCCCCAGCCCCCCACATCTATTGAATGTTTAGGCCAGGGGCAGCGGGGGGGGCAAGTGTCCCCTGGATTGATTATTCGATTGCCCTGGGGAGGTGCCAGTCCCAGGGGCTGCAAGGGGCTACACAGGCCCCCGTACATAATGGTAATCAAGCTGCAGGGAGGTGGTGGTTCCCAGGGCCTAAAAATGCCCTATGAGGGGGACCCGGTGTGCCCCCCCCCCTTTATTTTCACATGTCCCCAGGACCAGGCCCTCACTTGGTTTTAAAAAAACAATACCATGGATTCACAGATCCACTGCAAATTTGCAGCAAGAAATGCAAAAGACAAAATGCTTTCTTGTCCTGGGGGTCCCTCTGGGACCCCAGCACCAGAGCTAAGGGGTCAGGGCGTCCCTACGCTGGCCCTTTTTCTTTTTTTATCTTTTTTGTGAGACTTGGCTGAAGCCGATTTCCAAGATGGCTGCCAACACTTCTTGGCTGCATTTCCCAGTACAAGCTTGCTATTATTTGTGAACCCTTCGCGCCTGTTGATATCTTTCTTTTTTCTTTAATATCTCAAAAACTACTCAATGGATTTACACCAAATAGCATAAGCACTCTATCTGGACAAAGAGCTACCTTTCTGCCAAATTTGGTGTAATGCCATCCAGCAGTTCGGGCTGTAGTCGTATCTAAAGTTATAGGCAAGCCAAAAATCGCTTTTTCAATGGAAACATGGTCCGCTAGTAGGTATTATACAGATATATATATATATATATATAAATATATATATATATATATATATAATTCACAAATGCCAGACAACCGAGGCTGCTTTGACGGTGGCGGTCTGGGCATGGACCTGGCTCTCCACAAATATACATGCAATTCCTCCAATAATATATAGAAGAGTACCCGGGCACCAGATTGAAGTGAAAAAAATGCTTTAATACCAGATGCTTCCTCCCTTGAATCTGGTGTCCGGGTACTCTTCTATATATTATTGGAGGAATTGTATATATATATATATATATATATATGTATATATATATATATATATATATATATATAGATACACACAAATATATATGTAAATATAGATAGATAGATAGATAGATAGATAGATAGATAGATAGATAGATAGATAGATAGATAGATAGATAGATAGATAGAAATGACATACTGGCGGTCACCACTAAGTAGATATAGTTAGGACCTAGTTTCTATAGAGAAAGCATTTTTGGTTTTGCTAATAAGTTTGTAACCATTTGGTAAATCTTCATGAAAGTTTTAAAAAAAACACGACACTCTCTTCAGCACCTGTCTGCAAAGTTTTGGGGCGATCCATCAAGCGGGGGCTTAGAAAAATGAGGGTCCCAACATGCTTTTCCACCATGCATTTTGCTATATGGATGTTGAACTGGAATAGTGCCCGAACCACTTTAGCAGAAAGGTAGCTCCTGGTCCAGAAAGTGCCCTTTTTGTTATTTGGTGTAAATCTGTTTAGTTTAGTGGTTTTTGAGAAATTAAAGAAAAAACAAATTTGCATGTATGGGATGCGAATGCTCCATGAAGCCTTCCGACCTCATACTGAGATCTGATAGGCTGCCAACACCTCAACAAGGAATTGTTGGCATCCATGTTGGAACTTGGCTTCAGCTGAGTTCCAGAAAACAATATTAAGAAAACAAAAGGGGTCAGGGTAGGGACACCCTGACCCATTAGCTCTGGTGATGGGGTCCCAAAGGAACCCTCCCCCCCCAAGTAAAAAGTCATTTAAAAACAAAATTGGGCAGGATACTTGGCAGATCCTCTGAAAATATTTTTAAAAAACAAGCACAGCGTCTTGTGCTTGGTTAGATGCAGCCCCGGGTGAGCCAGGTCCCAGGGGCATTGAAATCTTGAATGTGGGGGGACCCCCTCACAGCCCCAACGAACACCACCTCCCTGAGGCAGAATTAGTGATGGAGAGTGGGAGGCACCCAACCCCGCACAGCCCCATGGGCTACCATCACCCTGGGACAAAATTCAAGTAAGTACAGGGGGCTGCCCCGCCCTCCCATCAGCCCAGAGGACTGCCACCTTCCCCAGGGCAATATTCAAGGAAGTGCAGGTGGCTGCCCAGCCCTCCCCGCATCCCTGCGGACTACCACCTCCCTGGGGAAATATTTAATGAAGTGCGGGACCACAGGGATGCCACCTTGCCAGGGCAATATTCAATTAAGCCTGAGGGGCCATCCACCCCTCCCAGCCCCAGGGACTGCCTCCTCCCTGAGGCATTATTCAAGGAAGTGTGGGGGGCAGCCCACCCTCCCCACAGCCCTGGAGACCGCCACCTCCCTGGGGCATTATTCAATGAAGTGCAGGGCCCTAGGGACACCATCTTCCCAGGGCAAAATTCTGTGAAGTTCAGGGGGGCCATCCGACCCCCCCCCACCCACAGCCATAGGGACCACCACCTCCCCAGGGCTGAAATTAAATAAGATTGGGGGTCTGTTGTAGATCCACTGCCCCAGGGACCACCGTCTACCTAGGGCTAATTGTAATGTTGGAGGGGAGCTGTGTGGTGTCCCTCATGGAGCCATAGGTGGCCTTGGGGACCACCACCCCAGGGCTGGCTCCTGGTATGTGCCAGGGTGCCTCTCCTGGGACATAGCAGTTTCCTATGACTTGGCAGGAGTTTTGACAGCTCCCATCAAGTCACAGCAAACACTCTGGTTCCAGTAAGTGAGAGCTGTCAAACATCTCTCACTTGCTGGAAGCGGAGGCTTCCTCTGTTTCTGGGAAACAGAGGAAACTATTGCTCTCGCAGAAAGGGAGCTGAGTCTTTAGCAGCTCCCTGCCTCTGACAGCAATGCTGGTTCCTACTGGAGACAGGGAGCCAGCTGAGACTGCGAGGGCCTTCAGGCTCCTCCTGCGGTCCCCAACCATTTTAACCGGGTGCCCTGGGGGGCACCCAGACGCAATGGCCGGACCTCAGGGGTTGGGATCCATGGGGCCAGGATCGGCCCTGTGAGGGGGGCCACGTGCCCCCCAAAAGTATATTAATGCTGCGCTCTCTGGCATGGGGTCTCCGGGGAGTCTGAAAATGGCCAGGGTAGGGTGGCGGCGTGGTCCCCCTTCACCTCTAAAAAAAGTTTTTAAAAGGCCCTAGTGTATGGGGTCCCTGGGGCCATGGGACCCTGCTGCCAGCTCCCGCTGTGCATGACCAAAGGGCATGCGCAGCATGAGGTTGGTTGGTTGGGAGTGTTGGCCACAGGGACTGGTCGCAGGCCCTGTGGCCAACCCCACCATGCACGGCCTTTGGCCATTCACGGCACAAGGTTGGGTGGTTATAGAGGGCTAGCCGCAGAGCCAGGCTCTAAGGCCAATCACTGCTGTGCACAGCCAAAGGCCATGTGCAGCGGTAGTTGGATTAACATATAGGGGGTTATTCCAACTTTGGAGGAGGTGTTAATCTGTCCCAAAAGTGACGGAAAAGTGACGGATTTACCACCAGCCGTATTACGAGTCCATTATATCCTATGGAACTCGTAATACGGCTGGTGGTGTATCCGTCACTTTACCGTCACTTTTGGGATGGATTAACACTCCTCCAAAGTTGGAATAACCCCCATAGTAATGAAAATGACTTTACTTAAAAAAAACATAGAAATTCAATGAAAAAAAACAAAGTCCACAGGGACATTATAGTTACGAAACAGAATTTTAAAAAACATAGAAATTCACTTAAAAAAACAAAACTACGGTAGGGCACAAATTAGTTACTTGAGATAACTGTAACAGGTGAATTTCTATGGCTTTGTACATTTAGAATGTGAGCCTGACTATGACATCTTTGTAACCTTTGTTTTTTTTAAGTGAATTTATATATATATATATATATAAGGGGAGCGACCCTTGACCCAAGGGTAGGTCGCTCCCCCTGCCGCTGCAGCTCCTCCAGCTCCTCCAGGTTCCTGAGTTCCTGAGACCCACCTCACAGTAAGTACCCCCCACCTCCCAGCCCCTCGCCCTGCCCCGCGCTACTCACCCTCTCTCCTGCTTCTTTTCCTCCTCTCTGTCTCTTCCTCCTCGCTCCTCCTCTGCAATCTTCTTCTGTACTCTTTTTCTCCCCGTCTTCTCTCTTCTTCTGTGTGCCTCTCCTGTCGCCTCTCTTCTTCCTCATCTTGCTCTGTGGTCTTCTGCCTTCTGCTCTTCGTCTTCTGTATCTTCTTTGTTGATCTTCTGTTCGTCTGCTCTTCTGCTTCTTCGTCCCCTGCATCTTCCTCTGCGTTCTTCTGTTCTTCTGTGTTCTTCTCGTCTGTTCTTCTGTGTTCTTCAGTTCTTCTGTGTTCTTCTCTTCTATTCTTCTGTGTTCTTCCGGTCTTCTGTGTTCTTCTCTTCTGTTCTTCTGTGTTCTTCCGGTCTTCTGTGTTCTTCTCTTCTGTTCTTCTGTGTTGTTCGCTTCTTCTGTTCTTCGGTCCTCTCCGACTCCTGTCTCTTCCCGCCCCTGTCTCTGCCCTCCTGCTCCTGCCTCACCCCCCTCTATCTCTCCACCTATCTCTCACTATCACCCACATCTACCCTTTCGCTACCTGCCTCCCTCACTCCTCTACCTATCTCTTCACCTAACTCCCTCACTCACCCCCTCCTCCTATCCGGTCTTCTGTGTTCTTCTCTTCTGTTCTACTGTGTTCTTCCGGTCTTCTGTGTTCTTCTCTTCTGTTCTTCTGTGTTCTTCCGGTCTTCTGTGTTCTTCTCTTCTGTTCTTCTGTGTTCTTCCGGTCTTCTGTGTTCTTCTCTTCTGTTCTTCTGTGTTCTTCGGTTCTTCTGTGTTCTTCTGGTCTTCTGTGTTCTTCTCTTCTGTTCTTCTGTGTTCTTCCGGTCTTCTGTGTTCTTCGCTTCTTCTGTTCTTCGGTCCTCTCCGACTCCTGTCTCTTCCCGCCCCTGTCTCTGCCCTCCTGCTCCTGCCTCACCCCCTCTATCTCTCCACCTATCTCTCACTATCACCCACATCTATCCTTTCGCTACCTGCCTCCCTCACTCCTCTACCTATCTCTCCACCTAACTCCCTCACTCACCCCCTCCTCCTATCTACCTATTTTTCTATCTCTCCACCTATCTCTCCATCTATCTATTTCCCTATCTCTCCCCCGTCCCGACACCCCCTCTGTTACCTATCTCCCTATCCTTTCACTCTACCTCTCACCCTCACCCACCTCTACCACACCCCCTCCCCTATCTTTTCAACCCTACTCCTATCTATCTCCCTATTCTCCTAAAACTCTAACACTCACCCCCCTCCACCCTTAAACCCCCCTCCCCCAGCTCTTCTCACTCTACCTGTCTCCCCTTCCCTCGCGCTTTCCCGCCGTGACCTCCTGCACGCCCCCGCCCCCCAGCTCCCATTCGCCCCCAGCTGACCCCTCCCCCCCCTCCTCCCTCTTATGGCGGCCGCTGCGCGACAGTGGTAGCGACCCTTGACCCAAGGGTAGGTCGCTCCCCCTGCCGCTGCAGCTCCTTCAGCTCCTCCAGGTTCCTGAGTTCCTGAGACCCACCTCACAGTAAGTACCCCCCACCTCCCAGCCCCTCGCCCTGCCCCGCGCTACTCACCCTCTCTCCTGCTCCTGCTTCTTTTCCTCCTCTCTGTCTCTTCCTCCTCGCTCCTCCTCTGCAATCTTCTTCTGTACTCTTCTTCTACCCGTCTTCTATCTTCTTCTGTGTGCTCCTCAGCCTCTCCTGTCGCCTCTTTTTTTCCTCATCTTGCTCTGTGGTCTTCTGCCTTCTGCTCTTCGTCTTCTGTATCTTCTTTGTTGATCTTCTGTTCGTCTGCTCTTCTGCTTCTTCGTCCCCTGCATCTTCCTCTGTGTTCTTCTGTTCTTCTGTGTTCTTCTCTTCTGTTCTTCTGTGTTCTTCGGTTCTTCTGTGTTCTTCTCTTCTGTTCTTCTGTGTTCTTCCGGTCTTCTGTGTACTTCTCTTCTGTTCTTCTGTGTTCTTCCGGTCTTCTGTGTTCTTCTCTTCTGTTCTTCTGTGTTCTTCCGGTCTTCAGTGTTCTTCTCTTCTGTTCTTCTGTGTTCTTCGGTTCTTCTGTGTTCTTCCGGTCTTCTGTGTTCTTCTCTTCTGTTCTTCTGTGTTGTTCGCTTCTTCTGTTCTTCGGTCCTCTCCGACTCCTGTCTCTTCCCGCCCCTGTCTCTGCCCTCCTGCTCCTGCCTCACCCCCCTCTATCTCTCCACCTATCTCTCACTATCACCCACATCTACCCTTTCGCTACCTGCCTCCCTCACTCCTCTACCTATCTCTCCACCTAACTCCCTCACTCACCCCCTCCTCCTATCTACCTATTTTTCTATCTCTCCACCTATCTCTCCATCTATCTATTTCCCTATCTCTCCCGCGTCCCGACACCCCCTCTGTTACCTATCTCCCTATCCTTTCACTCTACCTCTCACCCTCACCCACCTCTACCACACCCCCTCCCCTATCTTTTCAACCCTACTCCTATCTATCTCCCTATTCTCCTAAAACTCTAACACTCACCCCCCTCCACCCTTAAACCCCCCTCCCCCAGCTCTTCTCACTCTACCTGTCCCCCCTTCCCTCGCGCTTTCCCGCCGTGACCTCCTGCACGCCCCCGCCCCCCAGCTCCCATTCGCCCCCAGCTGACCCCTCCCCCCCCTCCTCCCTCTTATGGCTGCCGCTGCGCGACAGTGGTAGCGACCCTTGACCCAAGGGTAGGTCGCTCCCCCTGCCGCTGCAGCTCCTTCAGCTCCTCCAGGTTCCTGAGTTCCTGAGACCCACCTCACAGTAAGTACCCCCCACCTCCCAGCCCCTCGCCCTGCCCCGCGCTACTCACCCTCTCTCCTGCTCCTGCTTCTTTTCCTCCTCTCTGTCTCTTCCTCCTCGCTCCTCCTCTGCAATCTTCTTCTGTACGCTTCTTCTACCCGTCTTCTATCTTCTTCTGTGTGCTCCTCAGCCTCTCCTGTCGCCTCTTTTTTTCCTCATCTTGCTCTGTGGTCTTCTGCCTTCTGCTCTTCGTCTTCTGTATCTTCTTTGTTGATCTTCTGTTCGTCTGCTCTTCTGCTTCTTCGTCCCCTGCATCTTCCTCTGTGTTCTTCTGTTCTTCTGTGTTCTTCTCTTCTGTTCTTCTGTGTTCTTCGGTTCTTCTGTGTTCTTCTCTTCTGTTCTTCTGTGTTCTTCCGGTCTTCTGTGTCCTTCTCTTCTGTTCTTCTGTGTTCTTCCGGTCTTCTGTGTTCTTCTCTTCTGTTCTTCTGTGTTCTTCCGGTCTTCAGTGTTCTTCTCTTCTGTTCTTCTGTGTTCTTCGGTTCTTCTGTGTTCTTCCGGTCTTCTGTGTTCTTCTCTTCTGTTCTTCTGTGTTGTTCGCTTCTTCTGTTCTTCGGTCCTCTCCGACTCCTGTCTCTTCCCGCCCCTGTCTCTGCCCTCCTGCTCCTGCCTCACCCCCCTCTATCTCTCCACCTATCTCTCACTATCACCCACATCTACCCTTTCGCTACCTGCCTCCCTCACTCCTCTACCTATCTCTTCACCTAACTCCCTCACTCACCCCCTCCTCCTATCTACCTATTTTTCTATCTCTCCACCTATCTCTCCATCTATCTATTTCCCTATCTCTCCCCCGTCCCGACACCCCCTCTGTTACCTATCTCCCTATCCTCTCAATCTACCTCTCACCCTCACCCACCTCTACCACCCCCCTCCCCTATCTTTTCAACCCTACTCCTATCTATCTCCCTATTCTCCTAAAACTCTAACACTCACCCCCCCTCCACCCTTAAACCCCCCTCCCCCAGCTCTTCTCACTCTACCTGTCCCCCCCCTCTCTCGCGCTTTCCCGCCGCGACCTCCTGCACGCCCCCGCCCCCCAGCTCCCATTCGCCCCCAGCTGACCCCTCCCCCCCCCCCCCTCCCTCCTATGGCAGCCGCTGTGCGATCGCGCCGCTGGCGCGCCAGAGGCGCGCCAGAGGCAAGCCCGTCTGCGCCCGTCTGTGCCTGGCCCGCGCCCAGCGCCACGACCCCTGGTCCCCAGCCCTCCCCTACCCCGCTGACCCGCTACGACCCCACCACCCTCCACGCCCTCAACCCCGGGCGCCCCAACACCTGCTTCCAAGCCCACCCCAAGCGCACCCATGGACCCTTCGCCTGTAAGTCCTGCAAACGCATCTTCCACCACGCAACTACCATGACCACCAGCCCACGCGCCATCAACCACCTCAAGTGCATCCTGGTCAACGCTCGCTCTGTCCACAAGCACGCCGTTGAACTCTGGGACCTCCTGGACTCCACAGCTCCGGACGTCGCCTTCATCACGGAAACCTGGATGAACGCCTCATCAGCTCCAGACATCGTCACTGCCATCCCCGAAGGCTACAAGATCTCCAGAAAAGACCGCACCAACCAAGTAGGAGGAGGTATCGCCATCGTCTTCAAAGACTCCATCAGCGTCACCACCTCCACCAAAGACACCCCTCTCGCCGCTGAACATCTGCATTTTCAAATTCGCACCGACCCCAAGACCACCCTCAGAGGATCCCTCGTCTACCGTCCCCCCGGACCGCGTGCCCCTTTCAGCGACGCCATCGACGACTTCATCTCCCCGCACGCCCTCGCCTCGCCGGGCTACATCCTCCTAGGCGACCTCAACTTCCATCTGGAACAGAACAACGACCCCAACACCACCGGCCTGCTCGACAACCTCGCCAACCTCGGCCTCAAGCAACTGGTGAACACCGCCACCCACATCGCCGGACACACGCTCGACCCTATCTTCTCCGCCAGCAAACACATCTTCTTCAGCCACACCTCCGTTCTACACTGGACCGACCACAGCTGTGTCCACTTCACATTCCGACGCGAGACCCGCCACCTCCGCACTCAACCCATCCCTCGTCGACAGTGGAACAAGATCCCCGAAGAGCAACTCTTCTCCGCACTCGCCACCAACCAACCCACCCTCACCACCGACCCCAACGACGCAGCCCTCAGCCTCACAAACTGGATCTCCAACTGCGCAGACAACCTTGCTCCCCTCAAACGCACGCATCGACAGACCAACACCAAAAAACCTCTCTGGTTCTCTGACACCCTCAAAGAATCAAAGAAGACTTGTCGAGCCCTCGAGAAGGCCTGGCGCAAGGACCACACCGCTGACAACATGACCGCCCTCAAGAACGCTACCCGCGAACACCACCACCTGATCCGCGCTGCCAAAAGGAACTTTTTCACCGACAGACTGGACAAAAACAGCCACAACAGCAGAGAACTTTTTAGCATCGTCAAAGAGTTCTCCAACCCCAGCGCCAACGCCGTCACGCCCTCACAAGACTTGTGCAACTCCCTCGCCACCTTCTTCCATCGCAAGATCAGCGACCTCCACGACAGCTTCGGACACCAGACCCAACCAAGCACCTCCGAACCCACACCCCCGACCATCACCCTCAACGACTGGACCCACATCAACACTGAAGAAACCAAAACCACCATGAACTCTATCCACTCCGGCGCCCCATCGGACCCCTGCCCTCACTTCATCTTCAATAAAGCCGACGACATCATCGCCCCGCACCTCCAGGCCGTCATCAACTCTTCATTTTCTTCTGCTACCTTCCCCGAATGCTGGAAATACGCCGAAGTCAACGCCCTCCTAAAGAAACCTACGGCTGACCCGAGCAACCTGAAAAACATCCGCCCCATCTCTCTCCTGCCTTTCCCAGCCAAGGTAATAGAGAAGACCGTCAACAAACAGCTGACCACCTTCCTGGAAAACAACGACCTGCTCGACCCTTCACAAACCGGATTCCGAACCAACCACAGAACAGAAACCGCCCTCATCTCAGTCACAGACGACATCAGAACCCTGATGGATAACGGTGAAACAGTCGCCCTCATCCTCCTTGACCTCTCGGCTGCCTTCGACACCGTCTGTCACCGCACCCTAATCACCCGCCTCCGCTCCACCGGGATCCAAGGCCAGGCCCTGGACTGGATCGCCTCCTTCCTCTCAAACCGTTCCCAAAGAGTTTACCTCGCACCGTTTCGCTCAGACCCCAGCGAGATCATCTGCGGTGTACCTCAAGGCTCATCGCTCAGCCCGACACTCTTCAATGTCTACATGAGCCCCCTCGCCAACACCTTACGCAAGCACGACATCATCATCACCTCCTACGCCGACGACACCCAACTTATACTCTCCCTCACCAAGGACCCCGCCAGCGCCAAGACCAACCTACAAGAGGGGATGAAGGACGTCGCAGATTGGATGAGGCTCAGCCGCCTAAAGCTGAACTCTGACAAAACGGAAGTCCTCATCCTCGACAACACCCCGTCCGCCTGGGACAACTCCTGGTGGCCCACGGCCCTCGGCACCGCACCGACCCCCACAGACCACGCCCGCAACCTCGGCTTCATCTTGGACCCCCTTCTCACCATGACCAAGCAAGTCAACGCCGTGTCCTCCGCCTGCTTCCTCACCCTCCGCATGCTCCGCAAGATCTTCCGCTGGATCCCCACCGACACTAGAAAAACCGTGACCCACGCCCTCGTCACGAGCCGCCTGGACTATGGCAACACCCTCTACGCTGGGACCACCACCAAACTACAAAATCGCCTGCAACGCATTCAAAACGCCTCGGCCCGCCTCATCCTCGACGTACCCCGCAACAGCCACATCTCCGCACACCTGAGACACCTGCATTGGCTCCCAGGATCACCTTTCGACTTCTCACCCACGCACACAAAGCCCTCCACAACAAGGGACCGGAATACCTCAACCGACGCCTCAGCTTCTACGTCCCCACCCGCCTCCTCCGTTCCTCTGGCCTCGCGCTCGCTGCCGTCCCTCGCATCCGCCGCTCCACGGCGGGTGGGAGGTCTTTCTCCTTCCTAGCAGCCAAGACCTGGAACTCCCTCCCCACCAGCCTCAGGACCACCCAGGACCACTCCGCATTCCGGAGACTCCTAAAAACCTGGCTTTTCGAGCAGCAGTAACCCCCCCCCCTTTTCCCCTAGCGCCTTGAGACCCGCACGGGTGAGTAGCGCGCTTTATAAATGTTAATGATTTGATTTGATATATATATATGTATGGATTTGAACATTTAAAATGTGAGCCTAACTATAACATCTATGTTACCTTTGGTTTTTTAAGTCCCTCGCATCCGCCGCTCCACGGCGGGTGGGAGGTCTTTCTCCTTCCTAGCAGCCAAGACCTGGAACTCCCTCCCCACCAGCCTCAGGACCACCCAGGACCACTCCGCATTCCGGAGACTCCTAAAAACCTGGCTTTTCGAGCAGCAGTAACCCCCCCCCCTTTTCCCCTAGCGCCTTGAGACCCGGACGGGTGAGTAGCGCGCTTTATAAATGTTAATGATTTGATTTGATATATATATATGTATGGATTTGAACATTTAAAATGTGAGCCTAACTATAACATCTATGTTACCTTTGGTTTTTTAAGTGAATATATATATATATATATATATATATATATATATATATATATATATATATATATATAAGGCTACAGGGACGTTATAGTTATGTTCTGAATTTACTCACACAGAACTTACAAATACAGCAGTTGTAGTTAGAGTTAGTTCAAGTAACTATAACTCGCGCCCTCGTCATGCAGTTTTCTGACAAATAATTTTATTGAAAATGTTTCAGTGATAATTTCAAAGATGCCAAAGAAGGTGTCATCAGTGATATAAAAGGTGAAGTAATTAGCTGCGCATGGCAAAGGCACGAGTTATAGTTACCTTAGAGCTCAAGTTATAGTTACTCGAAATAACTCTAACTGGTGAATGTTTAAGGTTTTGTGCAGGTAAATTCTGAATCTAACTATAATGTCCTTGTAATCTTTGTTTTTTTCAGTGAATTTATATATTTTTTAGCATGCACAGATGCAGCGCTGCGCATGGCCAAAGGCATGGTTTGGCCACCGGGCCTGGTTGGCCAGGCCCGGCAACCAACCGTCCTGTATTCACCTAGACCCAAGCTGCGTATGTCCTTCAGCCATGCGCAGCTTAAGTTTGGATACTTTGGGTGTGGATTTGCATACCCGGGATCTGTGGATCCATCTGTCGATCCATCAGTGGATCTGTGGATCCACAAATCGAACAAAAAAAAATAGTTGGACTCCTTTTTATGTCCTACGGGGTCAAGATACTTGTATCCTGACCCCTTGTGTTTTTCTCTCTTCTTTTCCCACCTCTGAGCCAATGCAACAAACAAAATGGCAGCCACAACTTTTCTGTCAGTTTGCGGCCAACCAATCAGATTTTTCATGTGGCGCGTGGATCAGTGGATCCATCCATGATGGATCCACAGAGGATCCACGTCCCTATATATCTATGTTTTTGGCCTTAAATTACTCCAAAACTACTGAACAGATTTACACCAAATCAGAAAAAGCATGATCTGAGCAACAGAATCTAACTTTGTGCCAAATTTGTCTCAATTGCGTTCAGTGGTTCGGGCTGTAGGAGTGTCTAAAGATCCTATGGAAAAATGGATGGGAAAATGAGTTTTGAGATATCCCCTTTCTATCTGCCCCTATTTGATAGCTCACTCTGAAACTTTCATGGCAGAAGCTGAACTTAGCAAAGTATATGTTTTGAAACGTTTGCCACGATTCATCAAACGGCGCCAAAGTTATTAGCAAAATAAAAATAAAAAAATCTATAGAAACTAGGTCCTAACTATAACTACACAACTACACTTGGTTATATCGATCTCTCTCTCTCTCTCTCTCTCTCTATATATATATATATATATATATATATATACACAATATTTTGTATGATTTTAATAATATTAGTGTGAAACTATATTTCATTTGATACAAGGAGAGGAAAACTATATTTTTGTTATCAATGTTTTTTAACCAATAATTTTGTTGCACAATATTGTTAGTTCTGAAATTATGTCAGTGAACCAACAAAAACACAAGCAATTTTGACAAGCAAACCACAGTTTACTATAGATACGCACTCATTCGTGCAAGGCAAACACTTAGGAATTTGTTATTGCAACTGTCAACAAATCAGTAATATATCCAATTGAACAATTGGTACAAGCAGGCAGAATACCTTATTCCAGCAAAATATATTTAACCTGAACCAAAGAAAATCTATCGCAGAAAATGCCATGAGCGATAAGGTAAGGAAAGTGGGAAGATTTGTGAGGAATCTCAGGAATCCCGAACTGTTGCGTACTACAGGCATACTATTAAACGTTCCCAATATCTAATCAATCAAATCAAATCAATCTTTATTCGGCCGATATAATCAATGCACTACATTATCAACACATTTAACTAACAATGCTAAAACCAATTAAAATCATCTAAAATCACCATAGTATACAAAGTTAATCTATTCACATCTCATCTCCTATCACATTATTTATCCTTTAATAACATCCTTCCCAATCACTTAAAGTTCATACATTGTTCTAATGGAAAGAGCAGCTCTGATATGACTAATCACTGCAGCACACACATCCAATGAAGGCAAGCTCTGCAAATAATTAGAGCCCTCTTTATAAGATACAAAATGTACCTGCAACAAAATAGGACATAAAATCCCCAATCTGGGTGAGTCATATAATGTGCAAAATAAAAAGGTGCGAGGTAGATTGTGTGGTCAGCCCATTACACTGGCAAAGTGGGAGAAATGAAAACCAAGAGCCACACACTGGAAAGGCCATGAAGTAATGAATAAGATTAAGCATAAATATGGTAATCTTGATATATGGTTGTTTGGGCCTCCTCACATCACAAATTATTTTTGATAGTTTACTTAAGTTCGTGAATTGTCATTGTCCGCGTACAGCAAAATCGGCACTGGGCGTTTCCCAATTTTGGGCACATCTTTTGTGCAGCCTTTCAGAGCAGTATCTAGGGAGTTGGTGTACATTAAGAATAAAAAGCATTTGCAATGCAATGGGTCTCAGGTTTGCTCAAATTAGAGCTATTAACGCTGCAAATTCCTAAGTGGACTATTCTTGCCACATAAATTGAAAATGAAAAGTGAAACAGTTGACATAAGCAAGTCAGTTCAAAATGCCATGGCAACTATGAGCATGAGTGGAAGGAGAGACACAAAAGGAAAAAGAAGTTCGCTCGCTATCAAACATATGGGCAAAAGTGCAATTATCCATGTAACAGGGTCGGCCCCCTAGGCGGAAACAAAACTGCCCCAAGGCGCGACAAATGTAAAGCATTTACCAATGTCATCAAAGGATTTCTGAAAGGCAAGCCCACAAACAAGTGAAAGTGATGGGCATGGTTTAAAACCCACATAGATACCAACACGTTGGAAGAGCAGCGCTTGTGCGCTGCTATGCTCGACCTAAAAAGGGGGGCAATATATATCCCTGCCTTACTCCCTTTACCACTTTAATTGGTGTTGTACAATCACTTTCCCTTGAGTAACAGACTTTAGTGGCAGTATCCCAGTGAAATCTTTTTATGAGACCCAATAGGTGAATATCTATGCCCCCTGCTCTATCATGGCCCATGATAACTCCCTATCCATTCAATTGAAGGAACAAGGGAGGTCCATAAAGGTGACACACAGGGCCCCTTCCTTGGACTTCGTATATTTGCCTGCAATTAAAGTGAGGTTCAATGCCTGCTCTACCATCCCAATGCCGAAGCGAAAACCAGATTGTAAAGGACTAAAAAAAGACTCCTCTGCCCAAGACTCTAGATTCTCAAGGATCACCAGGCTCAAAATCTTCATTGATGAGTCAACCAACGAGGTTGGTCAGTAACATGCAGGTGAGTTCCTGTCCCCCTTCTTATAAATAGGGACTATTAATGATTCCCTTCAAAAAACGGAAAGTTCAATTTTTTACTGCCTCTCTCAATTCATTAGTAATCAGTGGTGCCCAGAAGTCTAGATTCACTTTGAACCGGTCAACTGGGACCCCATCAGGGCCAGGGGCTTTATCAGGGGTCACACTCTTAACAGCACTAATAACAAAAGTTAGATTTACAAAGTCTGTGGCCCAGCCTTCCTCATACTCCTGCCCAGTCTTTTCTCCCCCTATATTTTCCATATTTTAGGGTTAAAAACTGTTAAGAAATGGTCAACCCACTCCTACTCCATAATATGACAGATAATTCCATCCAACATGGTGGGTTTAAAAAAGGGGCGATTAGCAACACTCCAAAATAATTTGGAGTTTTTTAATTGGGCAGCCTTCTACAGGTCTTCCCAAGTCCTCGTCCTTATCTCCTGGTTCCTCTGCTTAAGGTTGAGCATTAATGTGCCTTGTTGTTCTAACATTCTGCTGATCCGCAGAATGCTATTTGTTGCCCCTGTAAGCGCTTAAAGACCATCTGTACATTCGTGAGTAAACCATGAGTTAATTGGCTGAACACTTGTAGATCTTTTTTTAGTCAACCCCCCTGAAGGCTTTACAAAGGGCCTCAAAATTTCCTAAAATGTTAGCCAGATCACCTGACACTGAGAGACACCAGAGGGTCTCCTTACAAATTTCTGAGATCAGGTTTTCCAGAAAACTACTATGATCAATGGAACCTACTGAAGATGAAACCCCTGGTTTACTAAATTGGTGGCTGGGGCAAATTTGACCCCAGGAGGCCTTATAAGGTGGAGTGAGTACAATTTTAGACTGACAAGATTGTGGTTTTAAAAGGGAGGGATAAGCCCTCATGGTCCACAGGGTACTGGGCCAGGTAATTTGATAACATTATATAATACATTTTGGAACCCTTAACCCTACCTACAAAAGTGGGGGATTTTAAGCTCCCTTTCCTACGGTCATCTGTTGGAAACATAAAGTTAAATGATAGAATCCGGTGATTTAGAGCCTTTCCATAACATGTATGGACAAAATGCCCCATATCAACTTCCATGTCATCAGTCAATCCACATAAACGTTTCCCATCATAAGGACATTTAACAATATTGAAGTCAACAGTCCAAATTATGGAGCAAGGTACATAGGCCCTCATTTTGACAATGGCAGAAAAAACTGCCTACCGCCGTGGCGACTGCCGCCAAAAGACCATCGCCGCACCTACCATCCGTTCGCCAAATTGTGACCACAGCCAGATTTTCGCCACGAGAAGGGCGGAAATCGGGCTATGGCCATATTGGCGATGGTGGTAAGGTGGCGCTGCTACCACCAGCAGCGCCATGCCAGTAGACCGCCGCCAGACGTATTATGTGAAATAATACGGCCTGGCGATGTTCTACTGGTGGGTGCTGCTAGCGGTAGCAGCGCCCCGGCCCGTCTTCTGCCAGAAGACCCCCTGGATACAGGTAAGTCGGGTTTCTGACAGGGGAAGGGGGTGGGGGGGTGTGCGTACGTGTATGAAGGTGTGTGAGTGCGTTCATGAATGTGTGTCAGTGCGAGTATGAATGGAAATGTGAATGCGTGCCTGCAGGTACTTTTGGATGTGTGTGCGGATGTGTGCATGAATGAATGAATGCATGCATGTATGTCTGTGTGGATGAGCCTGTGTCTGCATGTGTGTGTATGGGGAGGTTGGGGAGGGTGGAAGGGAGGGGGAGCGTGGATGAAGGGGGGTTGTGGGTGCCTGGGGAGTGTTGGGGGCCTTCTAACAGTGACAGGGAAGGAATTACGAATGCCACGGAAACCATGGCAGTAAGCAGGGTCATGATACCGCCAGCAGCACAATAGCGGCCCCCGGGCTAGAGATTGTTATCTCCAGCCCAGCGGATGCTACCACCATGGTGGTCAGAGTGCCACATTGGCGGATTGGCTTCAGCCAACCTGCCAATGTCATAATGTGGCGGTGAGTACCGCCAGCCTGTTGGCGGTACTACCACCACATTATCTCTGACCGCCGGGGTCATAATGACCCTCATAGTTTCCATCACTGTAATATGCAATTTTCCTACCTAACTCCTCAATAATATGAATGGGATGTGATGTAAAATAATTAAAATAAAAATGTATTTCAAGTATCTGAAACTTTCTGAGAGAATGCAATTTTAAAATTTGATAATTAGGGCTTGTATCAATTTGCTGAATCTCCACATCCCTAATTGAATTGGACACAAAGATGGTAAGCCCTCCCTTAGCTCTACCTGCAACCCCCTTGGAGCACTTCCACACAGTAAGACTTAAAACCATTCACAGAGCTGTCCTAATATAAAGACTCAAAAGATGATTAGTTGAATAATCTGCTTATTGCACACGACCCAGTGTAATGGCATGAAATGAAGCTTTGTTAAACAAATGTGCAGCCTGGGCTGAAACCCAGCTATCAGCAGTTATCCTTAGACCTTTGATTTGAGGCAAAAGGAGAGAATAAGGAGCAGGAAAACAGCAAACCAAGCATCAAAAAAATTCAGAGCACATGTTAATGTGAATTTTAGACCCAGAAGAAACACTTTTGGTTAGCCAAATTGCTTCATCTATGCTTCCCTTCCTGCCCCATGCTGTGTACTTTTAGGACTTTTTTAAAGTGTGGCATGTGGTTGCTAGCGCGTATGACCTTAATAAGTAAACTTACAAGGGGACACAAATAGGTAGATGAACCTTTTGACTCACAATTAGGATGTTCTTACCATAGCTCCAGGACATACAAATCAATAATCAATAACCAATACACAATATCAATAATCAACATCAATCAATAACAATAATAATCAATAGAGTCAGTCATTTCCATGCACCATGACCTTTGAGCCATGAATAGCCACACCTTTTGGTAAAAGTTTGAATATTTATTTCCCTATACAGTACATAATCAATAATAAATCCACAAATAATCAATAATCATCAGCAATCAGCAAATCAATAATCAATGGAGTCAGTAATTGTCACGTACCATGAACTTTCAGTCATGAATAACCACACATTTAGTAAGGTTTAGAATGTTTATTTCCCTATATTAACAATGCTAAGGTCATGTAGATTAATCTCAAAATCAAATGAAACACATACAGAAACTATACTGGCTGTCCAAAGTGGCGGAAGAGATGTAATCTAATCAAAGCTTGAACTACAACACATTCTAAGGTTATGGTGCAAATTAATAACAAAGTCAACTGTGTCAAAGTGATTACATACATTTGAATTTAGCAGAGAAATTCATCAAGCATTATTCCCTATTAGCGCAATTTCATTAGTGAGGATCCTTAACTAATGAGATTAGCATCAGCATGTTAGGCTTCATGCAAAACAATTTAGTAACACAAATTTGGAAAAACATATAACTATGGCTCTATCAAAACAGTGCTGTTGGTACCTAGAAAGGAAAAGCAAATATGCATAATAATCAATAGTTTCATTCATAATACCTATCCTCAATGTGGATCAGCAAGCAGAGTCACTCTTCATCCTCAGGACATCAGTCGATCAGCAAGGCATCAGGATTCAGCATCAAAGTTCAGAAAACGCAAAGTATTTAAGCGTTAAAGTTAACTACTTCTTTGTCAAGATGCAAAATGGGCATTGAAGGTCTCATCTCTCAGTGCAGTGCCGTTAAATCAAAACCACTAAACTATTTCACAAATCCCCATTGGTCAATTAATCGCATGTTCACACTGTCCAATAAAACTAAAACTCTAAATCTATGAATTCTACTATTACTCCGTTTACATGTCATTGATTGGTTGTTCTGCAGTGTTCTCATCATTCGGCTTGTCAGGTAACAATATTGTTGCAGCTTCTACTCCAGTCAGTATCTCCATCGTCCTCCTCCTGAGAAAGTCAGTCTCACACACATTACACACAAAATGTTACATTAGCAAAAACAGCATCTTCTAACAGTTGGTTCTCATGAGAAACTTCCAGTTATGAGCACATTTAAACAATGCAAATGGAAAATCACAGTTTAACTCTCTAGGACAGCCATTTATTAAACGTTGAGAAATACATCTTTGACATGAGGCCTGGCAAGTAGGCCAAGACCTTTACTACATTAAGGCCTACAATTAATAAAGCTAAGACGTAGGCCCTCATTACAACCCTGGCGGTCGGTGATAAAGCGGCGGTAATACCACCAACTGGCCGGTGGTAAAAATAATGAAATTATGACCACGGCGGAAACAGCCCACACAGACAGCCACTTTAACACTCTGACCGCCACAGCAGTAGCAACAAGCACTGTGGCGGTAACCGCCAACAGCCAGGAGGAAGACAATGTTCTGCTCATAGTAATATGACACACCTCTCCGCCACTTTTTCTGGGGCGGTACCAACAACATCAAAAGCGCGGTGGAAACAGTACACAGAAGGCAAAGGACTCACCTCTGGAGACTCAAGGAAGAACCACAACGCCAAGAAGCCCGAGCTGCACATCTTCCCCATGCTTGTATACCTCTTCATGCATTACGAACATCAACGCCGGCGAAGACGACCATGGTGAGTGCTGCCGCCTAGCACACAAGGGAGGGGGGAGGAAAAAGACAGTGACACACACACGCAACACGCAACCCCCCAACACCATACACACAATCAAATGCAATAACATCACATATTTACTCCGTACCCCTCAGGAATAATGCAAGGACAAAAGGAATTGATTAAAGTGAGTGTAATAAGATGAATAAGTAGAAATATGTGCTTCAAATTCAAAACAGTATATACATGTATACAAATGGAGGGACACTGCCCAGTCCTGAATGTCTGTGGGCCACAGGGCCACATCACATAGGCCAAGGCCCCACATCACTCCTGCAACAACACAGAGAGAACACTGCAGGGACATCAGGTTGAAAATACACAGGTACCTCAGGGGGACAGGGAATGGGGGGCACCTCAGCCGGAAGATGGTACAACACCACTGGTCCTGGAGGGGGCTACATGCCCTGTGCTTGATCCTGGGGAGTGCAAGGCCACAGTCTCTCAAGTGGGTGGTTTGCCCACTGCTTGGTCCTGGGGAGTGCGAAGCCACAGTCTCTCAAGTGGGTGGTTTGCCCACTGCTTGGTCCTGGGGAGGTCAAAGCCACAGTCTCTCAAGTGGGTGGTTTGCCCACTGCTTGGTTCTGGGCACTGCAAAGCCACAGTCTCTCAAGTGGATGGTTTGCCTACTGCTTGGCCCTGGGGAGTGCAAGGCCACAGTCTCTATAGTAGGTGGTTTTCCCACTGCTTGGTTCTAGAGGGGCCTTGTGCCCAGTGTGCTTCATTCTGGCAAGTAGGGGGTGAGTGGATGGCTTCTTCCACTGGTTCTGGAGGGGGCCTTGTGCCCTGCGTGCTTCATTCTGGCAAGGAGGGGGTGAGTGGGTGGTTTCTTCTACTGGTTCTGGAGAAGCATTGTGCCCAGTGTGCTTCATCCTGGGAAGGATGGGATGAGTGGATGGCTTCACCACTGGTTCTGGAGGGGGCCTTGTGCCCAGTGTGCTTCATCCCAGCAAGGAGGCTGTGAGTGGATGGCCTCTCCCCTGGTTCTGGAGGGGGCCTTGGGCCCTGTAATGCAGCACTTGGAGAGTGAAAGGTCACAGTCTGTCACCTAGGTGTCACACCCACAGCATTTGCAGGGTCCAGGACACACTACAGCTCATGGAGGCAGGACTACACACTTCCTGACGGCGGTGATGGCTGCTCAGTAGTGGCAGTGGCGGTGCTGGTATTGGGGATGCCAGTGGTGGTGGGAGGCTCCAGCCCTTCCCATGCAGCCTCGGACGGCTGCCCACTGGGGCTGCTGCTGCTGCTGCTGGTGGTGGTGCTGGTGGCAGTACAGGCAGTGGTGGTGGGAGGCTCCAGTCCTTCCCCTGCAGCCTCAGACAGCTTCCCACTGGGGCTGCAGCTGCTGGTGGCGGGGCTGGTGGTGGTGCTGGTGGTGGTGCAGGCAGTGGTGGGGGGAGGCTCCAGCCCTTTCCCTGCAGCCTTGCACAGCTGCCCACTGGGGCTGCTGCTGCTGGTGGCGGTGCAGGCAGTGGTAGTGGGAGGCTCCAGCCCTTCCCCTGCAGCCTCAGACATTTGCCTACTGGGGCTGCTGCTGCTGGTGGCAGTGCTGGTGGCAGTGTAGGCAGTGGTGGGGAGAGGCTCCAGCCCATCCCCTGCAGCCTTGGATGGCTGAACTTCCATGGTTGGGGGTGAATCAGTCCCAGCACCAGGCCTCCTGTCCTTCCTGCCTGCAGGTGCAGGCCCCTTGCCCTTCCCCTTGGCAGCTGGTGGTGCCTCCTTGCCCTTCCCCTTGGCAGCTGGTGGTGCCTCCTTGCCCTTCCCCTTGGCAGCTGGTGGTGACCCCTTGCACTTCCCCTTGGTAGCTGCTGGTGCATCCCTGCCCTTCCCTTTGGCAGCTGGGGCAGGCACACTTTCAGTGCAGATGGCTGGTTCCCTGGAGCCTCTCCCACCTGCAGTAGCTGCCAACACTAATGTGGCCGTGGACTGGGTGGCTGAGATGCTCGCCTGGGTTCTGACCACCCTGGCCCGATGTGAAGGACAGGGGTGAGGGGTACGGAAGAGGTCAACGGTGGAGAGGAAAAACTTCTTTGGGACACTGGGGAGGGAAGAGGGAGAAGGTTTGGGAGTGGAGGAACAGGGAGTGGTTGTAGGAGGTGCCTGTCTGCTGTGTTTGGGTGCAGGTGCATAGGCTGGATGCTGTTGTGAGGTGGACGGCTGTTGGGTGTCTAAGTGCTTGCGTTTGTGTACTTTGGGAGGAGGGGACACAGACACAGTGGGAGAGGACACAGGGGATGTATGCATGGATGTGTGGGTGGGGGCTGCCAGAGAGGGGTCTGTAGTGATAGGCATGATGGTGATGGAGGTAGTGGATGAGGATGTAGTGCATGCAGGTGTGAGTGGAGATGCTACTGGGAGGGTGGTGGACGAAGAGGAGGAGGGGGACACAGTAGAGGCAGTGGATGTTGGTATGTCTGTGATAGAGCGTTCCGTCCTAATAAATTACCTGTATTTGGACGCTCTTGGGTCGATGAATCTTTTGACCAAATGGGGCTCTCTTCACCCGAGATTAGTCAATTTAATCAAATCATTAATCAATAACGAACATAAGCAATGCCCTGATCAACATAACACTTCACAATTAATCCAGAAAACATTTTGGCGAACCATGACCTTTCGGCCATGAATAACCACACCAGTTCATTCAAAGTTAATGAATTTATTTCCCTATATTAACAAAGCTAGCACGATATAAATGTGTCTCAACACCAAATGATATATGTAAATGAACATTAATAGCTGTCCATAATGGCGAAAAGATGCAATCTATGCAGCATTTGAATAACAATGCATTCGATAATAGCAACGCAAACCACTAAAACTATAATCTGTAATGGGCTAATTGCATACATTAGTCAGCATAACAAGGTCTCAAATTGCATTGTGCAACAAATAAATCCTCATCTAACCTCAAATTAGCATCTGCATGTGGGACTTCATGCAAAAACAATTTAGCAACATTGATTTGGAAAACTCCTAACTAGGGCTCTTATCAAAAATCAGCAGTTGGTTACCTAAAAAGAAACACAATGCAATTGTACATTTTCCTTACATATTTACCAAATTCAATCAGCATTCAAGGAAGTCTTCGTCTCACAGGTACCGGTTTCGATCAGCATGGGACGGGGGCAAAGGGGGCAGGGTGGACGGGGCAATTGCCTCACAGCGGCAAGATAAAAGGACAAAACTACTACTTTATGCAAAGGGGCAAATCGAAGTTAAAGTCTCTAGAGCGAGAATTACTTAAAGTCTCTTTCTCTCGATTAGAGAAAGCATCAAAGTCTCATTCAAAATGGCGTCGAACATCAATTGGCATCGTAGAAGATGGCAAAATGACGAGGTCGGCAAGATGGCCATAATGGCTGCAATGGGCAATAATGTCCTCAATGGGTGCAATGGGTAATGGCCGCTTTCTTCTTGTGCACCAGGTTTAAATAAACAACAGTTCAAATCCAGTAGGGTCTTCCATTGGAGGGTTCATAGGTTGGCTTCAAATTGTCCAATCAAAAACAACAATTCACAAGCTTCTACCTAGGCATACATTATCCTTGGAGTCGGGAACGTAAGTTGCAACATATTTTACCAATTAACTCACTTTCAGAGCTTCCATTGTCTGCACCTGCAGATTGACCTTGGAGCAAAGAAGAAAATGCCAGGCTGGCACGAAACCTTAAAGATAAGCATGTGAACCGATCTCACTGGAAAAGTACAGCTTCAAGCAAGAATACACGTTTTATTAGCACATTAGAAAAACACGAGCATCTAAACCGTGAGACAAGGCAACTAGGCCGAAGCCTCCACTAAAGTTATGCTAAGTTAAAACATTTCAAACAAGCAAATCATGGCACACGTTTACGGTTATGTCAGATTAGTACAATTCTAATACATCACGTTATATAAAGCACGCTTATAAATGTTGGCGAACTACTCTGAGGGCACATTTGTCCCCATACAATCTTTATTAGTTCGGTTAAAGGCACACTTAATTATTGCGGCACTACGTTTATGCGCTAATAAATGTAAAACCTTCGTTTCTGCGTCATCAATCCCTCCTCTTATGACTATTTGTCATCACACAAAACTATTCCCACAAATTTTATTCCATTAAAATTCTGTCAGTTCTCTTTGCCTTTTAGTTCCCCTTGTTCTTGCCTTGTATTCTTCTGCCATTCTTTTCATCATTTTCTCTTCCTTCCTTCTCTTAATTCTTGCCATGATCATTAGTATTCCCCTCTTTATTCCCCAAATCCCAAAGATGCAAATTAGTACTATTAGTCATGATCTGTATAGAATCAGAGAGCTAGAAGCACTTATAAAGAAACGATTTAGCAATTAGTTACAAAGCTGAACGAGCGCAATGTTCACACAGTTTTCTTCAGGAGCCCAGTCACTTATCGGTTAGCAGCATTTGTCTCAATTCGGCAATAACTCAGTCTTTTATCAGTTAGCAACGTTGTCTCAAATCGGGTTTAAGAGTCAATCAGGTTATCAAAGTCTTATCAAGTTAGCAAATGTCTCATCCGGTTTAGCAATGTCTCAGCTGGTTGTATCACGTTAGATTATAGCAAGCAATGTCATTTATCACCCTTTCAATCAATAGTGTCCATAAAACTTTTCTTTTCTATTGGTATCTCTTCTTCTTCGTTCTCGAGGCTAAGAGATACAAATTCGTCGGTCCAATCGTCATTGACTACATATGCCCATTCTGGACCGGAATATCTCCTGTTTGGTATCCTTTTCCTTTTCAATTTTGCATCTCTCTTTGATTCTGTCTCACTGGTACTTTCCTCTTTGGCCAAGTCTTTTTCTTCACTTGATGTTGGTACCACGACAGACACTTCCTTTCTTTTCTCTTTCACTCTTGGCCCTTCACTGTCGTTCAACGTTTCTCTAGTTCTTAGTTTTACTGGTGATATACTTGGTCTTCTCTTTGCACTGTGTCCACTTGATGGACCTGCGATCTCTTCTGAGGAAGTTTGAACAGTTTCGTTCTGTTCTGCCTTGTCCCCTCCTTCTGGGGAGTCAATCAGGTTTTCCTTTTCTTTTTCCGTACCGTCTGCTTCTGGGAAAGCCCTCCTCTGATCAGGCTCTCCTGCTTCTTCACCTCTTTCGAGCCCTTTGTCACCGTTACTTTCTTCAAGCTCTTTGTCACTTTCAGCTTCTTCAGGCTCTTTGTTACCTTCAGCTGCTTCGTCGCTGTCTGAGGTTTCTCCTTGGTCTTCCCCAAGTGAATCGGTTGTTTCGTCCTCAGAGAATATTTCTCTCTCTTCTATTTCTGCCTGTTCGCTTCTAGTTCTGTTTTGCTCTGTCTCAGCGCTCGGCACTTTGTTATCAGGTACTGGCAGTTTCAGCGCTTCAACTTCCTCATCTGTGGGACACAACACTTTCTTTGTATGACTGGCGTGGATCCAGTTGGGAACTCCCGCACACTTCACAGCGGTAGTGGTCGTCAGGATCACTTGGAAAGGGCCTTTCCAACGGGGTTCCAGACACGACTTCCTCACGTGCTTCTTTATCACGACCCAGTCACCTGCTTTCAGTGTGTGTCCTGGACCTTGGATCGGTGACAAGGTGGTTGCTTCCACCTGGTGAGAGAAAGAGCGAACCACGTCAGCCAGACCTTTGCAGTAGTCTAACACCATATCATCTGTAATATTCAAAAGCGCGTTTGCGGGAACTGCAGGAAGTCTCATGGCCCTGCCCATGAGAATTTCGTGCGGGGACAATCCAGTCTTTCTGTCAGGGGTGTTTCTCATTGACATTAACACCAAAGGCAATGCGTCAGGCCATTTCAAATTTGTCGATGCACATATTTTCGCCATTCTTGATTTCAGTGTACCATTCATCTGTTCCACCAGTCCTGAGGCTTCAGGGCGATAGCTACAATGCAGTTTTTGCTCAATGTTCACCGCTGCGCAAAGTAACTTTATCACCTCGTTATTGAAGTGACTTCCTCTATCTGATTCTAAAGAGATCGGGAATCCGAAACGTGGTATCAACTCCCTCAACAATAGTTTTGCAACTGTAAGGCTGTCATTTCTACGTGTGGGATATGCTCCAATTCAGTGACTAAAAATGCACACAATCACCAACACATACTTCAGACCTCCATGCACAGGCATCTCAATAAAGTCCATCTGCATTCTGCTGAACGGGCCACCCACCCTGCCAATGTGGCTCACGTTCACAACCGTTCCCTTTCCTGGGTTCATCTGCTGACAAATGACACAACGATGGCAAACTGCTTCTGCAACTTGACGGAATCTGGGGTTAAACCAATCAGTTTTGAACAATCTTATCATGGCATCTTTCCCTAGGTGAGCCTGCCCATGATAGAACCGCGCTAGCTGCGATAAGAGACTATTTGGTGAAACAAATTTTCCTTCATTTGAAACCCATAACTCATCTGGTCTCCTTGTACATTGTGACTTAATCCAGGAAACTCTTTCATCCTCCCTGACGCTATTCTGTAATGCTTTTAGTTCATCCATTGTATCCACGACCTTCAAGGCAAATGCTTCAGCTGGTTCGAGCTCTGGCTCACTTATCAAATTCCATTCATCCCTGAGCAATATACAGTTCAAGGCACAAAATCTTGCGACTTGATCCGCATATGCATTTCCCAGGGAAACATAGTCCTGTCCTTTTGTATGAGCACTACACTTTACCACTGCAATTTCGGCTGGCATCTGAATGGCGTGTAACAATTCCCGTATTCTCTCCCCGTTTTTCACTGGGGACCCTGAAAAGGTCAGGAAACCTCTCTGTGACCATAATTGCCCAAAGTCGTGCACAATTCCAAACCCGTACTGACTGTCAGTGTAAATGGTAACCTTCATCAATGTAGACAGTTGGCATGCTCTTGTAAGGGCTACAAGCTCTGCTACTTGTGCGGAATAGACTCCTTGAAGCCAGGATGCTTCCAAGACACCTGTTACAGTACATACAGCATATCCTGCTTTCAATATTCCCAATGCATCTCTTAAACATGACCCATCAACAAAAACAATTTGGTCATTTTCATCAAGCTTAGTATCCTTAATGTCAGGTCGGGGTTTTGTGCAAAATTCAGTCACCTGAAGGCAGTCGTGCTCGACGTCTTCAGCGTTCTCAATTTCAGCATTTTCACCGGGAAGCAAGGTTGCTGGATTCAACGTAGTGCACCTTTTCAGCTGCACATTCGGTGAGCCCAGAATTATTGTTTCATACCTTGTGAGTCTTGCTCCAGTCATGTGTTGCGTTCGGGAGCGGGTCAAAAGTATCTCAACTGAGTGAGGGACCATGACTGTTAATGGGTGTCCCATCACTATTCCTTCACTCTGAGTGAGGCTGATACCAACTGCTGCTACGGCGCGCAAACACCCTGGCAGTGCTGCTGCGACCGGATCCAAAGTAGCTGAAAAATACGCTACTGGTCTGTTTATGCCACCATGGGCTTGGGTCAAGACAGACAAAGAACATGCATCACGTTCATGACAAAACAATGTGAAAGGCTTTGTGTAATCAGGCATACCTAAAGCTGGAGCCCTGCACATGCATTCTTTCAATTCAATAAAAGCATCCATCTCATCTCCTTTCAGCTCAATTTCATCCAAGGCATCCTTCTGGGTCAGTTTCAGTAAAGGCTTTGCTAGAGTTGAAAAGTTGGGAATCCACTGGCGACAGTAGCTCACCATCCCCAAAAACTTC
Organism: Pleurodeles waltl; assembly: GCF_031143425.1. Taxonomy (NCBI): domain Eukaryota; kingdom Metazoa; phylum Chordata; class Amphibia; order Caudata; family Salamandridae; genus Pleurodeles; species Pleurodeles waltl. The sequence goes on from NC_090440.1 coordinate 1,768,813,380, forward strand.
CTCACCTCCCTCCTCGTCTTTGGTGGACTCATTTGAAGTACACTTGTTATTCTTTCCTTCATTATTCTCCGTGACCCTTTCTCTATTTGATGACCCAAGTATTTTACTTTCTTCTGACAGAACTGCAACTTTGAAGGAGACACCTTGTGTCCATTCCTTCCCAAATGGTTCAGTAGAGCAATGGTGTCGGCTGTGCAGCCACTTTCTGTCTTAGATGCAATCAGTAAGTCATCAATGTACTGTACTAGGGTTGACTCGAATGGCAATTCTAACGCTTCCAAGTCTTTCTTTAGAATCTGATTGAAAATTGACGGTGACTCAGAAAACCCTTGAGGAATTCGACACCAACTGTAAACTCTGTCTAAGAATTTGAAACAAAAGAGAAATTGGCTGTCCTCATGAAGAGGCACCGAAAAGAATGCTTGTGACAAGTCGATGACTGAGAACCACTCGGCCTCGCAAGGGACTTGAAACATTATCACAGCTGGATTCGGTACTACAGGGCAGCATTTAATTATGATGTCATTTATTTTCCTCAAGTCCTGCACGATTCGGACCTTTCCACTCGGCTTTATCAGTCCCATGATTGGTGAATTACATGGACTGCTTAACACTTCTTTCAGCACTCCCTGTTTTACAAACTCGTCAATGAGTTGGGCGACTTTCATGAGGGTGTCTTGTGCCATGTGGTATTGTGGGGTCTTGGGAAAGGTTACATTGGGTTTTACGGTCACTTTCACTGGTTCCACTCATTTCACCAATCCCACCTCTTTTCCTGTCATATCCCACACTTCCTTTCCGACTGTTTCCCGTAATTCAGCTGGAATATCTTCTTCAGTTATCATCGGAAAAAGGTTAATCAGAGGATATTCTTCATCGACAGTTTCCATCTCATCCCCTTCTACACTGTCCTCTTCTTCCCCATCACTGCTCGTCTGAATTCTAATTCCATCGCTCGAACACATAATCGAACATCCCAATTTGCACAATAGGTCTCTCCCTAACAGTGCTATCGGGCTTGAGTCACATACCACAAAATTATGTGACCCTTGATAGTTACCAATTCTGACTTGTACTGGATCTGTGATTGGGTTCGTCAGGTGCCTGTTTGCTACTCCCACTACTTGAACTGTTCTCCCTGAGAGTGGCAAATTTGGTACTTCAATGCTCCTAACAGTTGAACGTGTGGCTCCTGTGTCAACCAAGAATGAAACACGATGACCCATAACTCTTCCCTCCACATATGGACCCTTTTGATCAACTTCCAAGGATGCTGCAAGCACACAATTTCCCTCCTCATCTGAACTTTTACTCTCCCATACATTGTTTATTCCATTCTCACTGTGTAATGGGAACTGTTGTACTGTGCCATTTGTATTCATCACCTGACCCGAGACCTGTGGAGGAACCATCACTTGCTGCTGACTCACTGGTGCCAAAGGTATTTGCATTTGCTGATTAGGTACCATGGGAAACTGCTGTTGCAGTGGCTGCATTTGCGTCATCTGCATACGGGGCATCTGCATCTGCTGCGGCTGCATGGGCTGTAATCCCTGCAGCTGATTTATGGTCTGAAAATTTGGGTTTGGACCTCTCATTTTCGGTCCCCTCATTGTCTGGAATGCATTGACATCATTGTTTTGCTGACCAACACCTGCACCTTCCTTCACCACCATCGGGCACTCGCGTTTCCAATGCCCGACGATTCCGCACACGTGACACGGCATCACCCTTTTCATTGCCTGTACACCATTCGGAATTGCAACAGTGTTCAAATCCGGACCATTACTCCCAAAGCCTCCTCTGCCTCTGCCTCTCGCCTGAGGCTGAAACACAATATTTCCCTGCGGCTGCGGTATCTGCTGTTGGAACCCTTGCAACCCTTGCAGACCTGTCTGAGCTGCTTTAAGTTGCATCACCATCACTTTCTCTTTCAACCTTTTCTGTTTCACTTCAATTTCGTCGCTACAGTATTTCGCATAATTCAACACCTCATCAATAGGTTTCGACTGCCAACAAATCAAATGCGTCTTTATCATCTGACTTATCTCTGGTCTCAGCCCTTCCACAAATCTAAACACAAAATGAAGCATGTCCTTCGCCTCTATTGTTTCCGTGCCACTGTAGTTCTTGAACGCCTTCAACAACCTCTCATAGTAACCATGAATCGACTCTTTAGCCTCTTGGGCAGTTCGATCAATCTTCTGCCAATCCACATTTTTCGCGGCAACCTTCGTCTTCAAATGCTCAATCACCTTATAGTACAAGCTCATTACCATAGGTGATGGTGCACCCGTATCCCTGTCCCTCTCTGGTTCACTTGTCGGCCAACCTACAGCCCTTTTGCAGTCTTCCCACAAATCTGCCGGAACCACAATCTCAAAGAGGGTGTTCAGGTCTTCTCAAAGACATTTTGCAAGCTTCACAAACCTATCAGTCTGTTGATACCATTCAATCGGTTTCTCTCTCAGTTTGGGAAAATCATCCGTAAAAGTCTGAATGTCGCTTCTGTGCCACGGTACATGTATTAATTTTCCCCCTGCTGTCTCCCTCATTGGTAACATGGTTATTGCATCACTACTCTGTGATCTTTTCTCGTTGTGCTCTGGGACACTGTCTTTCCTCTTTTCCTTTTTCTTTGCCCATCTGCTTTCCCATTTGTCTAAGCACCTCCACACTTGTGCACTCTGCAGCAATTCTCTAAGGTGCGTTTTCATGCCTGCTGACCTCATGTGTTCAAAGTCTGTGGTCCCGAAATCCAATCTATAGCTCCTGCTCAAGTGTTTTGTCTTGTCTATCTCAACCCCGTTTTTGTCAGCTATTTCTTGCAACCTTCTATGTACTTTGTTCACTTCTCTCGTAATCCTAGGACATAGATACCTCAGCTCTTCTTCCGAGTAGGACTCTAACCTATTCAAACCCATAGTCCCTTCCACCAATTCTTCTGCTTCCATGTTCAACCTGACCTTATTCAGATAGTCTTCTCCCTTCCCACTGGCTGAGCTTTGTGTGGAATTCAGACTGTTGAACCACTGTGTCAGCTGTTGCGCATTCAACCCCATCAGTGTAGCATTCTCATCGACTGCCATTGATGGTTGCGGCAACTTTTCAGTGTTCGATGATAGCGGTATCATCAGTGGGGGACTCGACCTCACCACTGTTGACTGAGCACATATGGGACTAAACTCCATCAAGGACCCATATCCAGTTGGCAGAGCCGCTATCGGAGTTGTCTCTGGAGTGTTTTCTATGCACCTCCTTTCCGTCCCATTCTGCACCACTGATCCTTGACCGCTCATACCTGAGTTAGGCTGAATGTACAAAGGTACCGGTGGACCTACAGTAATGGGTAGGGATATCGCATCTGGGTTCTGTCCATTCCCCAGATTCTGAGGCATGTTCATTCCCACACTATGGGTCATCATTGCCGGCATGCCCGTCTGACTCCCCGTCATCTGAGCATGTGCGGTTCCCCCCTGCATCTGCTTTTGAGGCATCAAAAACTGGGTTGATTCAGCTTGTGCCAATGTTGGGTTGCGACCATTCTGTACTCCCATTACGGTTGCATCTAGAATCATTCCCATACTGTTGTCACTGCTGTAGTACCTTGGGACCTGCGGCTGATAATTTTCTGCTGTTTTCAATATAGGCACATCTGGATATATTCTCCTAACCTGCGGTATCTGCGGGGTGAACAGTAAACTCGGGTCCTTAGATCCCGATGGCGTTTCTGAACTCGGAGTTTCATTATTCTGTACCGGTGCCGGAGGGGCAGAACTGGTACTTGGACCTTGTTCACTCTCTGCATAAGGTGGTGGACGGTCGTTCAGCAATTGCATGATGAACTCCTCATCCTCTGACTCGTCTTCTCTCCTTAACTTTTCCTCGTCCTCTCTATCTTTGGAACACCTCCTGTTTGTCTTACAGGTAGCTTTCTTGCCTGTCGCCTCTTCTTCCTTAGCAATTGCGGGAAACAATTTTATCCCCTGCAATATATCTGACCTCCACACCTTCTGTGCATTATCCCACCTAGCGTCCGCTAGTGTCTTTTCTACCTTTCTTATCCTGGTCTCGAACTTCTTTTGCTGTTGCTGTCTAGCCATTAGTTCCCAAATCGCTAGAGCCTCAAACTGTGCTGGCCTTGGAGGTACCTTCATGTCGTACATCGCGAATCTCAAGTTCTCTAGGATCCTTATATTGAATGTCCCATGGATCAGGAACGCTACGCTCCCATGTCTCTCTGTCAGCTTGTGCCATTGCTTTAGCCAAAGGCACGGAGCTACCCCCCTTTCCTCCATTACAATGTAAGCTGGTGTACCTTCGGGTGGCGTCTCCTCTCCTACGCTCGCTTTAATGTAAGACTCCCCCTTCATCGCACTCTTTAATGCTTTAAAAAATTTCATTTTCTCGTCTTTTATTTCACAAAGTTTGTAATCAATAAGTGACTTTAATTCCCGGAATACTCTTCGCTTGCCTTTCCCCTTCCAATCGAGCCCCACGGACTGCGTCCAATCCGTGCGCGGCCCTTCTTTGCAACCAACCTATCCCAGCGCGGCTCCTAGTGACGTCACACTCACACACACTGCGGCTGACAAAGCCTCGCGGCTTGTCCTCCTTCACTCCGCTCCTCTCGTAACAACTTCTGGCATGTATCGCGAGCAACCAAATAATAATAAAACAGATCTGTCGGTTTACTACAGGAAGGGTAACACAATCGCTTCAGGACCTTAGGGATTTTTCACTAGCCTCGGCAGTTATTCCATCTTTCTCGGTCCCCACTTTCGCAAGCAAATCCTGACCCGCAGACTCTGCTCTCAACTTGTCAATGATCTATTCTAGTGCACTTAGAATTTGTCAAAGCCCGAAGTCGAAGTTTTCTTTCACTCCCTTAACACACGTACCGACTCGTTGACCACGCCCGGTCAACCTATTAAACCGACCAGACCACAACATAAAACAAGTGTCTCATACACTTTTCAACATACTCCGGAGTCTCTTGACCTCGCAGGGCCCGTCAAAACAACAACAACCACGTGGACCTTTTTCTGCACAAAGCGCCACATGCACATGAAGTTCGACGACTTCCCTACTCTCACACTCGGAGTCGCACCTCCGCTATTCTCTAAAATCCTCGCAACCTTTTCAAACAATCTGCGGCAATAAGCTGTGCAAGCGCAAAACCCTGACTTCACTAGTACCGCCAACGCCGATTTCACAACTCCATTCTCTCCATTCGCAAGCTCCGAGATCCCGGGAAAGTCGCGGGGGACTTAGGGCATCATCATTCTCTCAATCTGTTTTTACCCAAGAAAAATCTAATTCAACACCATATACTTCTCGAGTGGGGTCTCAAAGAGCGTAACCGTTACCTCTCGAGTGGGGTCCCAAAGGGCGAAACCGTTACCTCTCGAGTGGGGTCCCAAAGGGCGAAACCGTTACCTCTCGAGTGGGGTCCCAAAGGGCGAAACCGTCCTCTGCTAACATCTACTGATAGAGCGTTCCGTCCTAATAAATTACCTGTATTTGGACGCTCTTGGGTCGATGAATCTTTTGACCAAGTGGGGCTCTCTTCACCCGAGATTAGTCAATTTAATCAAATCAATAATCAATAACGAACATAAGCAATGCCCTGATCAACATAACACTTCACAATTAATCCAGAAAACATTTCGGCGAACCATGACCTTTCGGCCATGAATAACCACACCAGTTCATTCAAAGTTAATGAATTTATTTCCCTATATTAACAAAGCTAGCACGATATAAATGTGTCTCAACACCAAATGATATATGTAAATGAACATTAATAGCTGTCCATAACGGCGAAAAGATGCAATCTATGCAGCATTTGAATAACAATGCATTCGATAATAGCAACGCAAACCACTAAAACTATAATCTGTAATGGGCTAATTGCATACATTAGTCAGCATAACAAGGTCTCAAATTGCATCGTGCAACAAATAAATCCTCATCTAACCTCAAATTAGCATCTGCATGTGGGACTTCATGCAAAAACAATTTAGCAACATTGATTTGGAAAACTCCTAACTAGGGCTCTTATAAAAAATCAGCAGTTGGTTACCTAAAAAGAAACACAATGCAATTGTACATTTTCCTTTCATATTTACCAAATTCAATCAGCATTCAAGGAGGTTTTCGTCTCACAGGTACCGGTTTCGATCAGCATGGGACGGGGGCAAAGGGGGCAGGGTGGACGGGGCAATTGCCTCACAGCGGCAAGATAAAAGGACAAAACTACTACTTTATGCAAAGGGGCAAATCGAAGTTAAAGTCTCTAGAGCGAGAATTACTTAAAGTCTCTTTCTCTCGATTAGAGAAAGCATCAAAGTCTCATTCAAAATGGCGTCGAACATCAATTGGCATCGTAGAAGATGGCAAAATGACGAGGTCGGCAAGATGGCCATAATGGCTGCAATGGGCAATAATGTCCTCAATGGGTGCAATGGGTAATGGCCGCTTTCTTCTTGTGCACCAGGTTTAAATAAACAACAGTTCAAATCCAGTAGGGTCTTCCATTGGAGGGTTCATAGGTTGGCTTCAAATTGTCCAATCAAAAACAACAATTCACAAGCTTCTACCTAGGCATACATTATCCTTGGAGTCGGGAACGTAAGTTGCAACATATTTTACCAATTAACTCACTTTCAGAGCTTCCATTGTCTGCACCTGCAGATTGACCTTGGAGCAAAGAAGAAGATGCCAGGCTGGCACGAAACCTTAAAGATAAGCATGTGAACCGATCTCACTGGAAAAGTACAGCTTCAAGCAAGAATACACGTTTTATTAGCACATTAGAAAAACACGAGCATCTAAACCGTGAGACAAGGCAACTAGGCCGAAGCCTCCACTAAAGTTATGCTAAGTTAAAACATTTCAAACAAGCAAATCATGGCACACGTTTACGGTTATGTCAGATTAGTACAATTCTAATACATCACGTTATATAAAGCACGCTTATAAATGTTGGCGAACTACTCTGAGGGCACATTTGTCCCCATACAATCTTTATTAGTTCGGTTAAAGTCACACTTGATTATTGCGGCACTACGTTTATGCGCTAATAAATGTAAAACCTTCGTTTCTGCGTCATCATCTGCATCTGGATGGTGTTTGTGTGAGTGCCTGTTGGATGATGTGTGGTGCTTGTGTTTGCCTGGACCACTCCTGTGTGTTGTCTTGGATGCATCAAATACTTTCTACAAAAAATTGACAGTTGCCATTGTGACAGATCAATCACAATGTTTTCTTTCTCAGAAAAAAATACCAAAGTGATAACAAAAATAAGAAATGTTCCTGATACTTAGTGAGATTTTTCCCTGCACGTCGTCAGGGTCATTTCTGCTGTTTCCTGCCTAGAAACATCATGATTTGCATGATGTTCCAAAGTATGAAAATTGAACATTGGAAGACACGCCCTGGAGTGGGCAGGTCTTACGTTCGTTAGGAGGTGGCACTGTGGCAGATGGGTCATTTGCTAATAAGTTGCTGGTGGAAAATCTAGATGAAGTTCCGCTATCTTTTTTGTCAAGAACACAGAAAAATAATAATCTCCCCTCCGTTAAACTATAGTATTTGGAATGTGGCTTTGTATTGTGAGTACTGTTTGCATTGTTGGTTTCCAATCCCAAACTCTACCAACAATTCCTCTCCACTTCTGTTCATGAAACAAATAGTTCTGTTCTTGTCTTTGCGTGTCGCATATGCTGTAAAAATGAACTTTTCATTCAGCTTCTTTTTTTAATCATTGCGTGCAAAGGCCAATAGCCTGAACGCGAATTGGAAAGTGAAATCCAATACGAAATTAAATCCCAAAATGTCCTTTATGTTTTCAGAGCTGAAATATTATAGTTTTGTACTGTGTCTCACTGTTTCCCTGCCTGGCACTGCTATTGTCAGGCTGTTTTAAAATAAAGTTCAAAGAAACCATGCAAATCTTTTCCCCACTTCGCTGATTCTTGCATCACGTCAAAATCTTTTAACTTGGATTATTTTCTCTAATTTACATATTCTCCTCAATCTCTAATCCTTATGATTGTTTTATGCATTCCGCGCCGTTCCCTGGGCAGCCCACAGCACTAGCAGTCTCAAACCACACTATTGGCAGAGTCATGGTGCTACTGGTCTGTTTTGCAATCCGAGAGTGCCAGAGGGGATGGTCTGACAGATCACTTTGTATATCACGTTTATGGAAATTTGTGGGTCTGTTTTTGGTCTGCTGTGCCGGTTTTTACTGCCGATTTCACTATTATTACTTCAAACATTGACTGCAGCAAGCCAAGCACAAGGAGTATACCATACACTGCAAAACTGGTATACCGCTGCTTTCACAAGTTCAAAACTGCTCTGCTTTGCATTTTGCTATAATAATCGCTAATGGGGGAGAATATTATTTTAGTGCCAGGGTCTTTTTTCCGTCCCAGTCCAACCTTTGGCTATGTACAAATAACGTACAAATAAAGTAACCACATTTTCAGTTCCATCACGTGGGATCACCTGCTGCCAGTGTCTCCTCCATGGCCAAGATTTCCACCATATCGTTCCAGCAGCTCACAGTGATTGTCCAAAAGTGGATCACTTCCCGGTGTACTAAAGTCCATTATGAGCTTCATGTTTATCAGCACTTTGGCACAAGAAGCCTTCCACTCATGAAGGGCTTAGCTATTGCCCAGTTATCCCCTCTGAAGCTAGCAGCTATCGAACATGCTTACGGGCATAATACACAAAGGAACCATACCCTCCTCCTCAAACCAAATGCTTATGCCACAATGATCATAGCCACTCGCAAGCCCAAAATCATAAATAGAGAAAGAAAATACAGGAAGGGAAAGGCTTTCAAAACTGAGACTTGGGGGGCATGGCCAGATCCCTAACATGGCGGGCACGTCTTAATTGCGCTCTGTCTAAAGCCTGATAACCTGAAAAGATCGTAAATAAAAGCATACCAGGACAGTAATTCATTCCACTGAGAACTGCTGATCACCCCCGGTGTCTTAGGAGACTGACAGCAAACCTCAAAATCGAGGAAAAGAGAAAGGAGAGCTGCTGAATCCTGACTGCTGCTCAATGCTGGTCCCGACCCAAATAGCGAGGATGAAACAGGAACAGCAGTCCCATTAGCAAGGAGATGGGCTTGTGGACACAGCGCTTGGTGCTGACCCGTCATGGACAAGAAGGCCTAGCAACACGCAGAATATGAGAATGCTATTTGTCTTCTGCAGAGCTGATAGGCAGGGTGACAAGGCAGCCACAGCTCTTCCGATGTCATCCACTACTTGGTATGGGAAATACATAATAAGTCAAAACGGAAGCATTACCCTGAGCAGTGCACCCAAAGGCTTGAGGAGAGTGAAGTGGCACTGCGGCGAGCCCCTGTATTCTGGGTAAGATGAAGGGCAGGCTGCCTCTACTGCTCCAGACACAATTTGTCCTTATTTGGAGGTATCCTTGAGACTAAGCCCCAGAGGCACTCTGACCCTGGGGAGGGGGTAGACTGATCAGATAAATTAAAGTGATGGCAAGAAACTCGCCGTCTTGACCCCGAGAACCCTTGCTTATTACTCAAGAGCACAACCACAGTAGATTTAAAAGCCTCTGCACCAGAGAAACACATTTATAAGCAAAGCCTGCCATGGGACTGAATCTTCACTTTTGTAAAAACTAAAAACTGAACGCTGGGCTCCCTATAAAAAGCAGTGGAAGCTGGCAGAGGCCTGCAACAGAATAGTTGGTGAGACCAGCGAGATGAGGGAAGGATCATCCAAACTTTTTCTGGAGCGTCAGCCCTTAATAAGTACATTTACTAGGGGATGCAAATAGGTCGATGAACCTTTTGACTCTCAATTAAGATGATCCCACCATAACTTCAGTACATGCAGATCAATAATCGATCAATAACCTCAATAATCAGCGATAATCAACAGCATAAAAAAATCAATAGAGTCAGTATTTTTCACATACCATGAACTTTCGGTCATGAATAACCACAAGTTTAGTAAAAGTTAGAATATTTATTTCCCTATATTAACAATGCTAAGGTCACTTAAATTAACCTCAAAATCAAATGATACACATACAGAAACAATACTGGCAATCCAAAGCGACAGAAGTAATCAAAGCGTGCACTATTACACATTCTAAGGTTACAGTGCAAATCAATAACAAGAACAATTGCGCAAATGATATCACATACATTTAGATTAAGCAAAGAAAAGACATCAAACGTTATTCCCTATAGCAGACTTTCATTAGTGAGAATCCTTAACTAACACCTGATTAGCATCAGTTTGTTGGGCTTCATGCAAAACAATTTGGTAAACACAAATTTGGAAACCATCTAGCTATGGCTCTATCAAAACAGCGCAGTTGGGACCTAGAAAGGAAAAGAAAACATACATTGCAAGTCACATGTTGTAATTCATGTACCTCTCCTCAATTGGATCGGTAAGCTAAGATAGTCTTTGTCAGTTTGGACAGCAAGGCATCAGAATTCAGCATCAAAGTTCAGAAAACGCAAAGTCTTTAAGTAACTCGAAAGAATAGAGGTAAACCCTCAAGAAGAATAGAGAGAATGGTTTTTCTTCTCTTGGTGCAATCCTGTTAAGTTAAATTTCCCAAAACTACTTCCCAAGTCCCTAATGGTCAAGGGATTGCATATTCATACTTTGTCCAATACAACTAAAACTTAAAATCTATTAATTCTATCACTACTCTGTTCACATGTCGCTGATTGGCTTCTCTTATATTGTCCTCATCATCTGGCTCGTCAGGTAACAATATTGTTGCAGCTTATACTCCAGTCAGTGTCTCCATTGTTCTCCTCCTGAGAAAGTCAGTCTTACACACATTACACTCATAATGTTACATTCTACAAGAACAGCATCTTCTAGCAGTCGGTTCTCATGAGAAAAACATTTAGCTACCAGCACATTTAGACACTACAGTGGAAAATCACAGTTTAATTCCCTGAACAGCCACTTTATTAAACATTAAGAAATACAGCTTGACATGAGGCCCTGCAACTAGGCGAAGACCTCCGCTAAGTTAAGGCCTACAATTAATAAAGCTAATACACAATGCATAACCCTTAATATGACACATTACTACATTAATCAAACAAGGTATCAACATTTCATAGTAATAAGCCATTAATAAGTACACTTTGTGAACATTGGTGGGCACTCATCGAGATCACATTTTCAAATGTGTGCATTATTTTACTATGTTATTACATTTTCTATGCAAATCCATTACTCATAATGCATGAATACGCATTAATATTTTAATTAAAACACCTGCGCTACCAATTCTCCATGTGATTTGAGATCTTTCAAGGCAAGTAACTCGACGTTGGGCTAGTCCGTTTTTTACTGAGACATTTGATACCTCCAGAGATAGGGAAAGACAGCAGCCAGACACAGAGGCAATGCAAGCTAGACAAATACCCAAACCAGAGAACCCTGATTACAGGGGAGGTCTGAGGCGGTCTGCTGAAGGTGGCACACCACCGGATTCTTCTCACCCTAATACAGACTCAGGAATATTTTCACTTAAAGAAAGGCAATTAAATACTTAAAATCACCTGTAAATCGGTTAATACCTAGTGCATTTGAGAAAACGTAAAGACAATTATCCATTATATAAATGTAGAAACATTTATCCACTTAAAAAGAATAAGTAATAGAGATCCAATTAGAGGCAAAAATACATTATTCGTAGTGCTTCATAATCAAGAGACAACAGTCAACCCACATTTCTTCCCATCGTGGTGCACTGGCCCGAGGCCTTTTCAATGCTACAAAACACAACACTGTTAGGTGTATCAAAATCAAACAACCAAGAGGGCACACTGGTGAACTATGCCAATCATAGGTGAGGTGGGGTCTAATTTTCACTGTGTGTCAAGTGAGCACTTTAATTAGGTAAAAATATGGGGTATATGAATCGTTCACGGTCAAAGGGAAAGTATGATAGAGAGAATATAATGGAAAAAAGGGAAAAACCCTGGGGCATTGCCTCAAAATAAATTAGTGACAAGGTGAGGGATTATTCTCACTGTGTGTCACTGGGTCACAGAATTCCAAGACTACTTGGTTGTGAAGAACTAAGAATACATTATTTTACCTCTCATCAAATCTACTGAAGCTATTCTTCATTAAGTGCATGAATATTTTCTACAATCATTCAGTCGATGAAGGATTTTTTCTCGGATGCTCAACATATCAACTGATTTGTATGCGATTAGAAGTATTTAATTAAGGTATTTTGGGTGCAAATATACACTAATCTCAAAACAACCTTTCTTGAATCAAAATCCAGGTTGTGGAGGTCATTTCCTCAAAAGGATATTTACACACCTAAATAGTAACTAAAAATTGCAATACTAGAATATTTGGATCTGAAGACCCCTTTCCTACAGATCACCAATACAGTCTCAGTAACAGATACTACAGTAATCCTGTAGGCTCTGGGAGGAAAGAGTAGAAGATGCAGAAGGATGAGTGAGATGGTACAAACTGCACATAATTGATTAACCTGAAGAGCAAGAAGGAACTCAACCATAGCAATTCCTCAAAGAATGATTGTGCACTAAGGTGCAACCATAACATCTACCTATCAGCTTTGTGGTGGAGAGTGCACATAGGGCATTGACTTCAAAACCTCAACCTGGAGTCCCACTGAGACTGTTCAAAGTCAAGTTCCTTAACTACTAGGGCAGGGATTTTGACCACACAGTGGCAAGGGAAAGGAAGGAAGTTGCTTTCGAAGTTTGAAAATCGACTTTTCGCAGACTATGCAAAGATTGTGCAACAGTGAAGACATTTCTTCGAAGAGATTAAATGGTAAACAAGAGCGATACACATTCAGTAGATATTACTATCCCCGGCCCATTTAAAAGTAATATTTAATAAACACCCTTCTGTTTCACCATGCCAGAAAAGGTGTGGAACTGCATCAATGAAAAATGTGCCTTGCAAAAACATTAAAAACAAACCGGCCTTGCATGCAGTCAAAGTCCACTCGAACCATCAGGGGGGAATCAAATGCTGGAAGTTCCCAGGAGAGACCTCCTCAGGAGGGCAACTGCTGGAAATGACCATCTTTTCTGTGGCATTCTACCAGATTTTTGCCTTTTCCAGAACCCTTTTTTGTTGGCCACAGGACTCTGCACACTTTACACCTGCTAACCAGATATCCCTTTTAAACATAGTTCAATTGGAATGTACGTAACTGGCACATTTAATCTACTCATAGTTTTCTGTATATAGTACTACATGTACCCATGGCCTGTACATTACAGGCAACTACTGTCTACAAAAGTAGCACTGTAAAACATGTCTCTAAGCCTGCCACTGCAGTCTGGGGGATCCTGTGTGTTAAGACTGCCATTTTGACCTAGCAAAACAAACCTCTTGCAAGGTCTAAACCTTCCTTTTTAATATTTATAAGTCATCCCTAATTGAGGACCTAAATGCCTATAGTATGCAAAATAGCGATGGATGCATTGCTTGAATTAATTTCAGTCACTGGTAATTACTCTGGCAGTAACTAGAAATTACTCGGGCCACATCTCAGTCCATTGTGATTTTGCACATCATGCCATCTCTGTTTGGACTAAGCAATATGCAAATCACCTTGATTAAACCATGCTAAAATGGGAACAGTCCAGCCCAAACTTCCAAGCCAGGTCCTCCCTAAACTGGTGCACAAGCAATCCAGGACCACTTTCTTCCTAGTTATGAGCTCATCAGCCAGATACAACTTGGCTCCAGTGACACAGTGTGCAGCAGATCAATATCTGGGCATACCCGACCCACTTAGGGTGACACAACAAAGTATACAAAACAGCGATGGATGGAATGCTTGAATTAATCTCAGCCAATGGTAATTACTCAGGCCTGCTTCCCAGTCCATTTCTTTTTTGCACACCAAGCTACCTTAGTTTGGACCCAGCTATATGCAAATCAGCCTTGACCCTGCTCCAATGGGAACAATCCAGTCTGAAATGCCAAGCCAGATACCCCTGAGGGCCCTGGGAGTGGGTAAAGGGAATCCTCCCTTGACAGAATTGACTTGGGGGATGTGTTCAGCCACTTCATGAGCGTCAAAGGATTTCTTCCTTGTCATTGATAGATAAAGCTTACACCTAGACCTGCCTCCTGTCTGTCCCTCTAGTTGGGATGGCACAATACCCTGTGTGGGTACAAGAACTGACCAGAACTGGTTTAAGGGATGGACAAAGGCTTGCCCTCCACCCATAGGCTGGCCTTTGGCATAAAAGTGGACTCTAGTGACCTCCCCTCAGAACACTCTTGGACCTGTGAAGAATTGGAAGAAGGACTGCTCTGCTATCAGAAAAACCTGAAGGAAAGATGGACCTGCTTGCCTTGAACCGAGGAACCCCAGACATGATCTAGGGGGTAGTTGACTAATATTTTTTTAAAGCTACATGAACACAAACGCTTCTATGGGCCCTTTCCCTGTAACTGCCCAGCTGACCAGCACCAACTGGACATTCCCTGAACCATGTTGCTGGCCTCTGTTGCAGTGAGTCCTAACCTTCAAGTGGTGCTTCCAGGTTCTGGAAACTAGGCTGGTGTTATTGTGTACTCCTCCTGTTTCCAAACTGCAAGAACTGGGACCTAGAAACTTTTTGCCAACTTTCTGTCTGGAGACCCCTCAGAGAAGGGTATTGCCATTGAAGCTGGTTGTCCTCAACTTACCGCCTACCCGAGCGAAGTAGATCTGTCTTCCAGAATTCTTTTTAAGGTTGAACATAGAGGACTTCATTGGGATCGATGCCGATGAGCAACCCATCAATGTCGAGGCCTTCCTGGGAACAAACTTCTGACTCTGCCTCCTCAGAGTTTTCCCACCTTTGTTGATAATCAAATCGGGAAGCCACTCTTCAGCAACCCGTTTCCCTTTAGCCCTGCCCAAATCCAGCTTGCAGCTTGCCATGTAGATCACTCCTCAGCGACCACTTTTTCCCCATAAAGATTTTAAGTCAGAGGTTAAACTTTCCACCTGAGTGAATCTTATTCCTGTATCCGATCCACTCTCCATTGTGGTGGGCCTTAAGTTTTGACTTGGACACATTCTAGCATGACCAGATAACTACAGTTGGCGGTTTGTGTGTTTTGGTGCAACCTTTTTCTTCAAACTTTAAAATACATATCTCCTGTTCTACTTATTGGATTGTGGTCCTTTTGGTGCCATTTTACGTAGTAAAATATAATGGGATTTTTCTTGTATGTTTTTTTTTCATTTTATTGCTGTTTGAGTGCTGCATAAATACTTTACACATTGCCTCTACGTTAAGCCTGACTGCTTTGTGCCAAGCTACCAGATGGGTAAGCACAAGTTGACTTAGTAACTTTTAGTGTCTCACAATGACAAGGATTGTGATTATTATCCCAGGTGGGTTCTCACCTCACTCAACTAATACTTCAATTTCTTACAGCAACAATTAAAGATGTGAAAGGGATATACAACCATCAGAAACAGACTTGAGGAGGTGGAAGCAGATATGATGGAAACATGAACTGCACTGTGTGATCCCTAAATGATTGCCAGCGCTGCAGACCCACGACTTGAGATTTATGGGATTATGGCGAGGGAAAAAGGTGGACAACAGACCTTTCAGAAGTTGGGGTTGTGGGTAATTCAAAACTCATCTGAAGGAAATGTTGGGTAGAGGGGCTGCTGAGTAATGCTGTTAACTTTACTACTGAGTAAGACTTCTGCATGCACTACATGTGTGGAATAAGTAAGATGAGTTCCTGTGGTAGCAAAAAATGGTGCCCCCTACTCCAGATGAGAAGAATTATAGATACAGACTTTTACATTTCTGTCATGGAATCTGAATGGCCTGTCAAATAAAATCAGTTGGCACAATGTATATCAAGACAAATGTCACATCTAGTTCTACTACAGGAGACCCACTGCAGGAATCACATCTTAAATATTTTCAACAGGGACCATAGCTATTTCTGGCACAGGGTGGCTACACTGATGGCTCAAAGGAACTGGCAATTTGTAGTGAGGAAACCCACCCATTTGAGAATAACAGACAATGGACTGAGCCTGCTGGCTGGTATGCCAAAGTCCATGGTCTGTGAGGAATGTCACTCCTGATAGTGAATGTCTACACTCTTCCTTCAGCAGTCAATCCTAGATGGGACTAGCCCAATAGTAGCGGAAGCAGCTGCAACAGCACGCATAATGAAAGGAGATCTCAAATATATTCTAGATAGGAACATGGACAGGTGTGCACTTCACACTAACACTACTCAAACACCTAATGGACATGAGCAGTTCCCCTATGTGCAAGGCATCTGGAGACTGAACTATTCCTCTGACAAGCAATACGCTTTCTTTTCAGGGGCTAACAAAATGTTTTCATGTTTAGGAAATGTGTTTTCCCAATTGGGGAAGCTACAGCCATACAAGAGGCAGAATACTTGGCCAGGGGTATTCCTCCCTTAAAATCACACTAGGTAAAAGAATAGTAGGGAAAGACGCTGACATATGGAAATTAAATGTCTTGGAGTTATAGGTCTGTAAGGTGGTTAGGAGCCTGGAGGGTGACTAAGTTGTTCTCTGAGGAAAACAACGGGTCGGTACACACATGAATGACACAATGGGAGGCTCATAAGATCGTGCTCAGAGACAGGGCCAAAAATCTCATGAGCTCAAAGTGAGACAAGCACTCTACCTTGAGACAGGCTCACAAAAGACATGTAGAAACAAGGAGCTATGATGAAAGAATATAAAAATGCTACCAATAATGCTGCGAAATAGTATTACCTGGCACAACATCAGAGAGTATTTAAAATAGGTCATAAGTCTGTCCAGTTGCTGGTCTGGATAGGCAGGAGAAACATAGATGACAGGTGCATGGGTGTCAGAATGCCACAGATCCCTGAACAGGCAAGAACAAAATCAATAAGTGTAATCACTGATGAAGAACCGCTCCAGTACCAAATAAAATGAAGGACTCCTTGTTGGAGACTACATTGGAATATCAGGAATTCAAAGATGGCTGCCAAGATTATGGCCTCTGGTTTGCATCCTAGTGTTGCCAACCAAGAGGCAGAAACAGAACATCCATCGCTCATGCTTTAAGCAAAACGCACTTCACCTGAAGAATCTGAGGAGTGAGCAGCTTAATGCACATTAAAAAAGTTTAGTCAGGGTAGAGCCAGCTCCATATTAGTTCCTTGGGCTACAGTTTATTTCCGGACGATGTAAGGGAGATTTGAGTAGTGCTTCATTTCTGAGGCTGTTTTTTAGTGTCCAACTGCAGTAGAAATGGACAGTCTCGAAGCCTCGTAGCTTCCTTTCCTCGCTCCGCCCTTCAGCCAGAGTCAGCATGAGCAAACATGAGCCCTTCTCTCATCAAGGTATAACAAGAAGATATTTAAACTCTAATTTGAATTAAGAAAAGACAAGAGGAGTGAACTCTATATGAAAATAATTACCAGGGGAAGGCATTTTCAAGTAAAACCAAGGTGAAGAAGCTCAGAAATGGTGGACACGCATGTACCTGAAAGAGAAAAAATAAGAAATTGTTATTTGAACAGTTATAGTTGTTTTAAAAGTAGTTGTACAAGAAAAAGATTTGCCAACCCGAGAACAGCTTTTAATGTCAATTATCTCTCTCTCTCTATCTATCTCACTCTCTCTCTATTTATATAAATGCATACATACAAGAGAGGATATCAGTTGGGTCAACAGAGTATGGAGTATGTTGAATTTCAAAGTGCATTATAGATTTGAATGTAGATTTTAGCCAAAAATAAGATTGTAGATGATTGAATAGATACATTTTCTTTTTCAGTTGAAATGGTGTATCCTGAGAGTTAAACAAGAGAACCTGAATAAGACAACAGATGATAGAAGACACTCAGAAACAAAACGCCTAAGAAGATCCAGCTGGGTCTTCATTATCCCCATCCCCTTCCCCCCTCTGAACTATCTGTCTGTACAAATGTTATGGGAGGGCGAAGGCTATCATAGAGGGGAAATTGGGAGCAATTTGTCCTTCTGCTCCTGCGCTATACAGGTGAGCTCTGAAAGAGTAAAGTGCCCATGTGATGTTTCAGTGTCTGAGCACAATGGTAAAAGGTTTAGACATAAAAAAGTTAGAAGAGGCCCTAGAAGATATACAAAAAGAATGAATGACGGCAAAGGAGGAGAATAAACTTTTAAGATTAAATCTAACAACATCCAGAAGAGAAACAGCAGGCCCAGCCACTAAATAAAATAGTGTGACAACAGGAGCAAGTGTTAGATTTCTGGCACCAGAAGAAGGGTCCTAGCATTACTCCTAACCCAGTACATAAGGTTATAACACAGGTCATTCATTCACGAGTCAAGACGCAGAAGCATGGTTCATGCTATAAGTCTCAAGGAATGATTCCGTTTTAAATGATTTTGATGCATTTAAAAAGTAGTTCCTCAAAATATTCGATAGAAGGAAGGGGTCACAGGCCACAGACAAGGAGTTGCTGGCGCTAAGACATGGAAACCGAGACTTAATAACTTATTTAGCCCAGTTTAATAAGTTATTACTAGAGACGGAGTGACCAGAGAGCAAAAAAGCTTTAGTCTTTTATCGAGGATTAACGAAGAATTGAAGGATGCCCTTGCTCAAGTACCCAATAGGCCTACAGAGATATCTGCCTATATATATTTAGTCCTTGAAATTGATTTTCAACAAAATGAAAGAAAAGGAGAAAGAACACAAGATTTTTGTCCCAGCCTACCCCAATTTGATAGAATGAAAACAGAAAATTCCAAGGCAAATGAGAATAAACTGGGAGGAGAACCAAAGCAGATTGGATCTATCTGAGGACCGCTGCCAAAAGATGAAAAGGAGAGAAGACAAAATGAACAATGTCTGTATTGTGATGCTACTGGGCATATTGTTAGAATTTGCCCAAAGAAACCAAAACAGTCTCAGAATGAAAACTCCATGAAATCTCAGAAGGAAAGTTTACAGCACCTCCAGTAAATGGAGTTGGACTGGTGGATGCGCAGCAAAACCCAACTCCAAAGCATCATCAGTTGGCCAACACTTTGCAATCATCCTCACCTCATTTAACCTTGTACATGACTCTCCAATTCAGGAATATTTAATTAAAATAAATTTCAGTCCTGATTGATTCAGGGGCAACAGGTAACGTTTGTGACCTGAAATTTGCTGAATGATTTGGATTAAGGTATCTACAAAAGGCCAGGAATGAAGCAATAAGGGCAGTAGAAGGGACAAATCTTTCATCCTGTCCCATTGTGAGTCACATGGAAACAGTAGAGTTAATCGCTTGTGAAGGAAACCATGAGATGTTGCACTTTAATCTAATAGATGCTCTGCAGTTTCAATTTATATTAGGATTACCATGGCTCACGGAGCATAATCCCATGATTGATTGGAGTGTTTACTCAATAGTGATAGATCAGAATAGTGCAAAGAAACCTGTTTAGAAGAAAAGACCTTTACAGAGAAATAGCACCATCCTTGTTACTCTGTGATGGAGGAATTACTGTTTGCGTAACCAATAGCGCTGAAATACGACTACAGTGTGCAGATTACCAGGCTGTCTTTAATGAGGTAGAAGCAGAAGAACTTCCACCCCACAGAGATTATGATTGTAAAATAGAGCTAGAACCTGGCTCCAATCAACCATGTATTCAAATTTTGACTAGACAGAAAAAGAAAATCAACATTTGAAGGACTAGCTGGAGAAATATTTCAGAAATGGACTCATCCGGCCATCTCAATCTCCAGTATCATCACCACTTTTTTGGTCTCCAAGAAAGAAGGAGAACTGAGAGCATGCACAGGCTATAGAGCCATCAATCTTATCACTGTGAAGAATCATCATCCTTTTCCATTGATTTCAGTCTTGCTAGATCAAATGAAAGGAGTTCGAGTGTATACTAAACTAGACTTGAGAGGAGCATATCATCTAATCCGTATACAAGAAGAAGATACATGGAAAACAACCTTCAGAATGAAATATGGGCATTTTCAATATCGAGTGATGCCATATGGCAGAGGTTCCCAACCTTTTGACTTCTGTGGACCTCCTCTTTATCAGTACTGGAACCCATGTCCCCCACTGAATCATGATTGGAATCCGGGGACCCTCCGACTGAGTCACTACTGAAAGCTGGGGACCCAACCTGTTGAGACTATTTAATTTACTAAGCAGTCGCGGACCCCCGAGGAGGCTTCGCGGACCCCAGGAGTCCCCAGACCACAGGTTGGGAACCATTGCCATATAGTATATGTAATGCACCAGCCACATTTCAACACTTTTTTTCAATGTTGTCTCAAAGGAGTTTATCTATCAATGTGCCATAGTCTATAGAGATGATATACTAATATACAGGGACTCAGAGGAAGATTATGAAAGACGCGTGAGAGGTGTATTACAAAAGTTAAGAGAAAATTGCTTATATGTCAAACTGTAAAAATGTGCCTCCAATGTGAAATTTGTTGAATTTTTAGGATTTATGTTATCCCCTGCCAGAGTTTCAATGGATCAACTAAAGGTTAGAGTGGTTACCGAATGGAAACCTCCAGGAACTATAAAAGAAGTTCAGAGCTTTATAGGCATTGCCAATTTCTACAGAAGATTCATCCAAGATTTTTCTAAGAAACTGATTTCTCTCACACGTCTTTTAAAGAAAGGAACACCATTTGAGTGGTTAAAGGATTCAGAAGAAGCTTTTGAATCTAGAAAGAGACTTTACCACTGCTCCTGTTCAGCATCATCCAGATCCATCAGAGCCATTCTTTGTAGAAACAGATGCTTCAGATCTAGCCATCGCATCAGTCTTTTACA
The DNA here is from genome assembly GCF_031143425.1 of Pleurodeles waltl. Lineage (NCBI taxonomy): Eukaryota > Metazoa > Chordata > Amphibia > Caudata > Salamandridae > Pleurodeles > Pleurodeles waltl. The sequence goes on from NC_090440.1 coordinate 1,768,834,256, forward strand.
AAGACTGGTGTTAGAAATTGGGTTTTTGGTTTGCAGTCAGGTTACCCCCTGTCCTAGCAAGAACCCTCACTCTAGTCAGGGTAAGTCACACATAATCCAACATTATCCTGTGCCCACTCTCTGGTAGCTTGGCACGAGCAGTCAGGCTTCACTTAGAAGCCAATGTGTAAAGCATTTTGTGCAATAAATCATACAATAACATAATATAGCACCACAAAAATACACCACACAGTGTTTAGAAAAATATATAATATTTATCTGGGTATTTGCAGGTCAAAACGATCAAAGATGCAATATGAATTTGAAAAGATATCACTAAAAAGTGATATAAAGTGTCTTAAGTGTTTAAAAAGAAAACAAAGAGGGTCATTCTGACCCTGGCGGCCAGTGGCCGCCAGGGCCACCGACCACGGGAGCACCGCCAACAGGCTGGCGGTGCTCCAACGAGCATTCTGACCGCGGCGGTTCAGCCGCGGTCAGAAGCGGAAAGTCAGCGGCCTCCCGCCGACTTTCCGCTACTCGTGTGAATCCTCCATGGCTGCGGAGCGCGCTCCGCAGCCATGAGGATTCCGACACCCCCTGCCGCCATCCTGTTCATGGCGGGAAAGCCGCCATGAACAGGATGGCGGTAGGGGGGGTCGCGGGGCCCCTGGGGGCCCCTGCTGTGCCCATGCCAATGGCCAATGGCATGGGCACGGCAGGGGCCCCCGTAAGAGGGCCCCGCAAAGTATTTCAGTGTCTGCCTTGCAGACACTGAAATACGCGACGGGTGCCACTGCACCCGTCGCACCTTCCCACTCCGCCGGCTCGATTACGAGCCGGCATCCTCGTGGGAAGGTCGTTTTCCCCTGGGCTGGCGGGCGGTTTTTCAGCAACCGCCCGCCAGCCCAGGGGAAAACTTGTAATACCCGCCGCGGTCTTTTGACCGCGGCACGGTATTTCGGAGGGGGGAATTCTGCCGGGCGGCCTCCGCCGCCCGCCAACATTGGAATGACCCCCAAAGTCTCTTTCAAGCACAAAGTACCTGGTTTAAAGTGGAAAATCTCTGCAAAGGGCCGCAGAAGAAGAGATACCTGGAAAAATGGTGTGTGCGTTGTTTTCTCCCCTGCACACACGGACTTGCACCGTTATTTTTCACGCGGGGAAGTAGTGCGTCATTTTCCGGCGCACAGACAGTCTCTTTCTGTGGTTCGCGGGATTACCAGATGTCCTAGGGTCTGTGCGTGGATTCTTCGGCCTGTTTTCCAGCTGCGCGTCGTTCCACGAGGCTGTGCATGGAATTTTCTCTCTCACGTCATGCATCGCATCGATTTTCCCTCTGGAAGTCAGGCGGCGTTGTCCATGCGAGGCCATGCGTCGAAGTTCCGGTCGCCCCGTAGGTGTCGCGTCGATCAGCATAGGTGTGCGGCGATTTTCTTATCGCAGAGCAAGCTGTGCGTCGAAATTTTCGGCGCACTAAGAGTCCAAATGAAAAAGAGAAGTCTTTTTGGTCCTGAGACTTCAGGGAACAGGAGGCAAGCTCTATCCAAGCCCTTGGAGAGCACTTTTACAGCCAGACAAGAGTTCAGCAAGGCAGCAGGCCAACAGCAAGGCAGCACTCCTTTGTAGAAAGCAGACAGGTGAGTCCTTTGAGCAGCCAGGCTGTTCTTCTTGGCAGGATGTAGTTTCTGGTTCAGATTTCTTCTCCAGCAAGTGTCTGATGAGGTAGGGCAGAGACCCTGTTTTATACTAAATTGTGCCTTTGAAGCGGGGGTGACTTCAAAGAGTGGCTAAGAAATGCACCAGGTCCCCTTTCAGTTCAATCCTGTCTGCCAGGGTCCCAGTAGGGGGTGTGGCAGTCCTTTGTGTGAGGGCAGGCACTCCACCCTCCCAGCCCAGGAAGACCCATTCAAAATGCAGATGTATGCAAGTGAGGCTGAGTACCCTGTGTTTGGGGTGTGTCTGAGTGAATGCACAAGGAGCTGTCAACTAAACCTAGCCAGACGTGGATTGAAAGGCACAGAAAGATTTAAGTGCAAAGAAATGCTCACTTTCTAAAACTGGCATTTCTAGAATAGTAATATTAAATCCGACTTCGTCAGTCAGCAGGATTTTGTATTACCATTCTGGCCATACTAAATATGACCTTCCTGCTCCTTTCAGATCAGCAGCTGCCACTTCAACAATGTATGAGGGCAGCCCCAATGTTAGCCTATGAAGGGAGCAGGCCTCACAGTAGTGTAAAAACAAATTTAGGAGTTTTACACTACCAGGACATATAAGCTACACAGGTACGTGTCCTGCCTTTTACCTACACAGCACCCTGCTGTAGGGGTTACCTAGGACACACATCGGGGTGACTTATATGTAGAAAAGGGGAGTTTTAGGCTTGGCAAGTACTTTTAAATGCCAAGTCAAAGTGGCAGTGAAACTGCACACACAGGCTTTGCAATGGCAGGCCTGAGACAAGGTTAAAGGGCTACTGAAGTGGGTGGCACAACCAGTGCTGCAGGCCCACTAGTAGCATTTAATCTACAGGGCCTAGGCACATATAGTGCATTCTATTAGGGTCTTACAAGTAAATCAAATAGTCAATCATGGATAAAACAAACAACAGTACAATTTACACAGAGAGCATATTCACTTTAGCACTGGTTAGCAGTGGTAAAGTGCCCAGAGTTCAAAAGCCAACAACAACAGGTCAGAAAAAATAGGAGGAAGGAGGCAAAAGAAGTTGGGGGATGACCCTGTCAAAAAGCCAGGTCCAACATGACCCCCTACCAGCCTAAAGCCAGGGGAGAACAATCACTATCCTGATGTACTTCCCTGTTTGAGGCGACGGAACAAGGACCCAGGCTCACAACAGCAGGGGCATGCTCCAGTTCTTTGCCTTCCTGACTCTAATTGGATCCCACTGTCCATACTCTAAGGGCCCACTAAGACAACCCATGGGGAACCTTTCTCCTTACCTGCGGATACCATCTGTGCAGTACCTAACCTTACTTTGCTCAAAGATGTATCCCAGGAGCAGGATAGTACCACCAGAACCAACACAGTGGTGTTGCCCACTCTACCCCCGGGGTGTGACACCTGTCCCCTCCCCAGGGATAACTCTGTCCACCCGGACAGCAAGCCACAGTGGTTACTGACAGCTGTCAGGGATGAGAGCCAGGCCCCAGGCCTCTCAAAGCTCTCCCACCACTGTGGCTGTGGAGAGTGGGGGGCGGTAGCCCCAGGTGCAGGGCACCCTTTAACCACTCTCCCTTCCACCAGGTCAGGGATGACAGCCTGTACCTGGTCCTCCCCTCTGGGGCTCTGTACCCTCCCTCCCGGAGCTGTACCCCCAGAGTCCAACATGGTCAGGGTGCTTATAGAAGTCGCCCTGTACCATAACTCCACCAGCGCAGGGCTGTTAACCTGCAACTGGCCCTCCAACTTGGGGTCTGTACCTTCAGGTTGGACTAGGGCCCGGGGTGAGGCTTCCCTCCCCCTGCCCTCCCTTCTGGGGTCCAGCACCCTCCAACTAGGAGTGGCCTCCTCAGAAGACAACATGGTAGGGGCACTGTTATCAGTAGCCCCTCCCTCCAGGTCCAGGGGGACACCCTGAACCTGGTCTTCCAGTCAAGGGTCTGTACCCTCAGACTGGATCACTGCCTGGCAAACCAGGACTTTCTGGGGGGCACACCTACCCCACACCAGGTCAGAGTTAAACCTCTGAACCTGGCCATCCAACCCAGAGTCACCACCCTGAGGTTGAACAATTGCCTGGCACACCAGGACTTTCTGGGGGGCACACCTACCCCCCCACCACGTCAGAATTTAGCCTCTGAACCTGGCCATCCAACCCAGAGTCACCACCCTGAGGTTGAACAATTGCCTGGCACACCAGGACTTTCTGGGGGGCACACCTACCCCCCCACCAGGTCAGAGTTTAACCTCTGAACCTGGCCATCCAACCCAGAGTCACCACCCTGAGGTTTAAAAATTGCCTGGCATGCCAGGACTTCCTGGAGGGCACACTCAGCCCCCACAAGGAACACACCATCTCCAGGGGCCACACAAGAGTCTGGTTGGCGCAGGTCTCCTGACCTCTGCCCATCCGGCAAAGTCTGGATCTCCCCCAAACCAGAAACGGTTTCACCTAGGTCATTCCTGGGGGGCTCTGCTCTCAGAGCTGACCCCTGACTCTCCAGGACCTCCACCGGGGTCCACAACCCCCTCTCAACCCTCTGTTTGGACTTCTGCACCCCCTCAGTAGGAGTGGTACTGCCAGACACCAGAACTGTTGGGATGCGGGCTACAGTCACCCCCCCCCCAAGTTCTTCTGACACTGCGGGCCTCCCTCAACGGGTGGCCCTACTGTACAGGCTAGGCTTCCCTCCTGGCGTTCCCTCATGGAACCCTCTAGGGCCTGGGACCTACCTGGGACACTAAAATCCTCTCCCACCTCACTTGGTTGGGAAACACCTAGACCACTCCCTTCAGGAGCACCCCCAAATGCCTCTTCAGACTCTCTGGTATGCACCCAGAAGTCTGCCTCCATTGTAAGCTCCCTGGACTCAGAGAACTCACACTCCACCTGGGGTTGGCGTATCTCTGGAAAATAAGGACCAGACATATGCTCTCCAGCAAGTACCTCACTCTGGCCTTCACATGTATTAACCACAGTACCCTTCACCCAACCATCCAGTGACTCAGCCTTGAAAAAGCACTCTACATCACCCTCCTGAGACTGGTGGGACAGTATCTGACTGTCCCTGACACTAAACCCATACTCTTCTGGGATGTCTCCACACTCTATACCCAGGACGTCCACCAGGAGGGAACCCTTTTCTCTGTCACTCTCTGCTAGAGCCAGTAAAGTGTCCCTCCCCCAGTAGGAATATGACTCCCTGTGCCAGTTCCCCATTCCTTCTCATGGACCCTGTGCATAACGGGAACTACCTCATACTCTTGAACCGCCTGGGGTGTGTCAACTCCCTTCTTCAAGTTGGGCACCACATCTCTGGGCTTGTGCCCTTCCTTAGCCATACTGGATGCAAGATTTTTGCTGCCACCATCTGAACTGGACTCAGCCCTTCCGGCTTCCAGTTTCAGCTCTTCACAGCTCAGCTCTTGAGCTGCAATCCTTTCTTTTTCCAGGGCTAAGGCTCTTGCTGCCTCAGCCCTATCAATAAAGTCATCTAGCTCCTCCAGCAACCGCTCTCGAGCTAGGAGCCATTCATCTCTCACTGGTTCTCTTTCCTCATCTGAGTAATCTTCCTCCTCATCTGAGCAGTCCTCCTCCTCATCTGAGGAGTACTTAGTCATGCCATCTTTCTTCCCCCCAGGCTATGTAGATATCTAGCAGTTCCATCTTAGTGGATCTCCTTGACATAGGAAGTCCCCATTTTCTGCAAAGCTGCCTCAGGTCAGCCTTAGTGAGGGATTCAGTAGGCACAAAGAATGACACACGGTAGATACCCATTCTCAATCTGACAGGGTATCACAGGCAAAAACCAAAATCCAAAGTCCAAAATATCAATAATACATCCAGGAGGACATCAGAGAACCAAAAGCAAAAAGATGAAAAATCAAGTTGACCTTTAACTGTGGGTAGGTAGTGAAATACTTAGCTACTGTATGTCACTGCCGAAATACAAGTCCTATCCTCACCGCTGATCACCAATGTTAGAAATTGTGTTTTTGGTTGGCAGTCAGATTACCCCCTGTCCAAGCAAGAACCCTCACTCTAGTCAGGGTGAGTCACACACAATCCAAAATTATCCTGTGCCCACCCTCTGGTAGCTTGGCATGAGCCGTCAGGCTTAACTTAGAAGGCAATGTGTAAAGCATTTGTGCAATAAATCATACAATAACATAATATAGCACCACAAAAATACACCACACAGTGTTTAGAAAAATATATAATATTTATGTGGGTATTTGCAGGTCAAAACGATCAAAGATGCAATATGAATTTGTAGAGATATCACAAAAAATTGATATGAAGTGTCTTAAATCTTTAAAAAACAAACAAAGTCTCTTTCAAGCACAAAGTACCTGGTTTAAAGTGGAAAATCTCCGCAAAGGGCCGCAGAAGAAGAGATACCTGGAAAAATGGTGTGTGCGTTGTTTTCTCCCCTGCACACACGGACTTGCGTCGTTATTTTTCACGCTGGGAAGTCGTGCGTCATTTTCCGATGCACGGACAGTCTCTTTCTGTGGTTCACAGGATTACCAGATGTCCCAGGGTCTGTGCGTAGATTCTTCGGCTAGTTTTCCGGCTGCGCGTAGTTCCGCGAGGCTGTACGTGGAATTTTCTTTCTCACTGCAGGCGTCGCGTCGATTTCTCCTCTGGAAGTCGGGCGGCGCTGTCCATGCGAGGCCGTGCGTCGAAGTTCCGGTCACCCCGTAGGTGTTGCGTCAATCAGCATCGGTGTGTGGCGATTTTCTCGTCGCGGAGCAAGCTGTGCGTCAAAATTTTCGACGCACGAAGAGTCCAAATGAAAAAGAGAAGTCTTTTTGGTCCTGAGATTTCACGGAACAGGAGGCAAGCTCTATCCAAGCCCTTGGATAGCACTTTTACAGCCAGACAAGAGTTCAGCAAGGCAGCAGGCCAACAGCAAGGCAGCAGTCCTTTGTAGAAAGCAGACAGGTGAGTCCATTGAGCAACAAGGCAGTTCTTCTTGGCAGGATGTAGTTTCTGGTTCAGGTTTCTTCTCCAGCAAGTGTCTGATGAGGTAGGGCAGAGGCCCTCTTTTATACTAAATTGTGCCTTTGAAGTAGGGGTGACTTCAAAGAGTGGCTAAGAAATGCACCAGGTCCCCTTTCAGTTCAATCCTGTCTGCCAGAGTCCCAGTAGGGGGTGTGGCAGTCCTTTCTGTGAGGGCAGGCACTCCACCCTCCCAGCCCAGGAAGACCCATTCAAAATGCAGATGTATGCAAGTGAGGCTGAGTACCCTGTGTTTGGGGTGTGTCTGAGTGAATGCACAAGGAGCTGTCAACTAAACCTAGCCAGACGTGGTTTGAAAGGCACAGAAAGATTTAAGTGCAAAGAAATGCTCACTTTCTAAAAGTGGCATTTCTAGAATAGTAATATTAAATTCGACTTCGCCAGTCAGCAGGATTTTGTATTACCATTCTAGCCATACTAAATATGACCTTCCTGCTCCTTTCAGATCAGCAGCTGCCACTTCAACAATGTATGAGGGCAGCCCCAATGTTAGCCTATGAAGGGAGCAGGCCTCACAGTGGTGTAAAAACTAATTTAGGACATATAAGCTACACAGGTACGTGTCCTGCCTTTTACCTACACAGCACCCTGCTGTAGGGGTTACCTAGGACACACATCAGGGGGGACTTATATGTAGAAAAGGGGAGTTTTAGGCTTGGCAAGTACTTTTAAATGCCAAGTCGAAGTGGCAGTGAAACTGCACACACAGGCCTTGCAATGGCAGGCCTGAGACAAGGTTAAGGGGCTACTGAAGTGGGTGGCACAACCAGTGCTGCAGGCCCACTAGTAGCATTTAATATACAGGCCCGAGGCACATATAGTGCATTCTACTAGGGTCTTACAAGTAAATCAAATAGCCAATCATGGATAAAACAAACAACAGTACAATTTACACAGAGAGCATATGCACTTTAGCACTGGTTAGCAGTGGTAAAGTGCCCAGAGTTCAAATGCCAAGAACAACAGGTCAGAAAAAATAGGAGGAAGTAGGCAAAAAAAGTTGGGGGATGACCCTGTCAAAAAGCCAGGTCCAACATGACCCCCTACCAGCCTAAAGCCAGGGGAGAACAATCACTATCCTGATGTACTTCCCTGTTTGAGGCGACGGAACAAGGACCCAGGCTCACAACAGCAGGGGCATGCTCCAGTTCTTTGCCTTCCTGACTCCAATTGGATCCCTCTGTCCATACTCTAAGGGCCCACTAAGCCAACCCATGGGGAACCTTTCTCCATACCTGCGGATACCATCTGTGCAGCACCTACCCTTACTTTGCTCACAGATGTATCCCAGGAGCAGGATAGTACCACCAGGAACAACACAGTGGTGTTGCCCACTCTACCCCCGGGGTGTGACACCTGTCCCCTCCCCAGGGATAACTCTGTCCACCCGGACAGCAAGTCACAGTGGTTACTGACAGCTGTCAGGGATGAGAGTCAGGCCCCAGGCCTCTCAAAGCTCTCCCACCACTGTGGCTGTGGAGAGTGGGGGGCGGTAGTCCCAGGTGCTGGGCACCCTTTAACCACTCTCCCTTCCATCAGGTCAGAGATGACAGCCTGAGCCTGGTCCTCCCCTCTGGGGCTCTGTACCCTCCCTCCTGGAGCGGTACCCCCAGAGTCCAACATGGTCAGGGTGCTTATAGAAGTCGCCCTGTACTAGTCCTCCACCAGCGCAGGGCTGTTAACCTGCAACTGGCCCTCCAACTTGGGGTCTGTACCTTCAGGTTGGACTAGGGCCCGGGGTGAGGCTTCCCTCCCCCTACCCTCCCTTCTGGGGTCCAGCACCTTCCAACTAGGAGTGGCCTCCTCAGAAGACAACATGGTAGGGGCACTGTTATTAGTAGCCCCTCCTTCCAGGTCCGGGGGGACACCCTGAACCTGGTCTTCCAGTCCAGGGTCTGTACCCTCAGACTGGATCACTGCCTGGCAAACCAGGACTTTCTGGGGGGCACACCTACCCCACACAAGGTCAGAGTTTAACCTCTGAACCTGGCCATCCAACCCAGAGTCACCACCCTGAGGTTGAAAAATTGCCTGGAATGCCAGGACTTCCTGGGGGGCCCACTCACACCCCACACGGGACACACCGTCCCCAGGAGCCACACAAGTGTCTGGTTGGCGCAGGTCTCCTAACCTCTGCCCATCCGGCAAAGTCTGGATCTCCCCCAAACCAGAAACGGTTTCACCTGGGTCATTCCTGGGGGGCTCTGCTCTCAGAGCTGACCCCTGACTCTCCAGGACCTCCACTGGGGTCCGCAACCCCCTCTCAACCCTCTGTCTGGACTTCTGCACCCCCTCACTAGGAGTGGTACTGCCAGACACCAGAACTGTTGGGATAATGGCTACAGTCACCCCCTCCCAAGTTCTTCTGACACTGCAGGCCTCCCTCAACAGGTGGCCGTACGGTACAGGCTACGCTTCCCTGCTGGTGTTCCCTCAAGGAACCCTCTAGGACCTGGGACCTACCTGGAACACTAAAATCCTCTCCCACCTCACTTGGTTGGGAAACACCTAGACCACTCCCTTCAGGAGCACCCCCAAATGCCTCTTCAGACTCTCTGGTATCCACACAGAAGTCTGCCTCCATTGTAAGCTCCCTGGAGTCAGAGAACTCACACTCCACCTGGTGTTGGCGTAGCTCTGGAAAATAAGGACCAGACATATGCTCTCCAGCAATTACATAACTCTGCCCTTCACATGTATTAACCGCAGTACCCTTCACCCAACCATCCAGTGACTCAGCCTTGAAAAAGCACTCTACATCACCCTCCTGAGACTGGTGGGACAGTATCTGACTGTCCCTGACACTCAACCCATACTCTTCTGGGATGTCTCCACACTCTATATCCAGGACGTCCACCAGAAGGGAACCCTTTTCTCTGTCACTCTCTGCTAGAGCCAGTAAAGTGTCCCTCCCCCAGTAGGAATATGACTCCCTGTGCCAGTTCCCCAATCCTTCTCAGGGACCTGTGCATAATGGGAACTACCTCATACTCTTGAACCGCCTGGGGTGTGTCAACTCCCTTCTTCAAGTTGGGCACCACATCTCTGGGCTTGTGCCCTTCCTCAGCCATACTGGATGCAAGATTTTTGCTGCCACCATCTGAACTGGACTCAGCCCTTCCGGCTTCCAGTTTCAGCTCTTCACAGCTCAGCTCTTAAGCTGCAATCCTTTCTTTTTCCAGGGCTAAGGCTCTTGCTGCCTCAGCCCTATCAATAAAGTCATCTAGCTCCTCCAGCAACTGCTCTTGAGCTAGGAGCCATTCATCTCTCACTGGTTCTCTTTCCTCATCTGAGTAGCGTTCCTCCTCATCTGAGCAGTCCTCCTCATCTGAGGAGTACTTAGTCATTTGGTTTTTTGCTGCCTCTTCCTCAGCCCATCTTTCTTCCCCCCAGGCTATGTTGATATCTAGCAGTTCCATCTTAGTGGATCTCCTTGACATAGGAAGTCCCCATTTTCTGCAAAGCCTCCTCAGGTCAGCCTTAGTGAGGGATTCAGTAGGCACAAAGAATGACACACGGTAGATACCCATTCTCAATCTGACAGGGTATCACAGGCAAAAACCAAAATCCAAAGTCCAAAATATCAAAAATATATCCAGGAGGACATCAGAGAACCAAAAGCAAAAAGATGAAAAATCAAGTTGACATTCAACTGTGGGTAGGGAGTGAAATACTTAGCGACTGTGTGTCACTGCACAAATACAAGTCCTATCCTCACCGCTGATCACCAATGTTAGAAATGGGTTTTTTGGTTGGCAGTCAGGTTACCCCCTGTCCAAGCAAGAACCCTCACTCTAGTCAGGGTGAGTCATACACAATCCAAAATTATCCTGTGCCCACCCTCTGGTAGCTTGGCATGAGCAGTCAGGCTTAACTTAGAAGGCAATGTGTAAAGCATTTGTGCAATAAATCATACAATAACATAATATAGCACCACAAAAATACACCACACAGTGTATAGAAAAATATATAATATTTATCTGGGTATTTGCAGGTCAAAACGATCAAAGATGCAATATGAATTTGTAAAGACATCACAAAAAATGTATATAAAGTGTCTTAAATCTTTAAAAAGCAAACAAAGTCTCTTTCAAGCAAAAAAGTACCTGGTTTAAAGTGGAAAATCTCCGCAAAGGGCCGCAGAAGAAGAGATACCTGGAAAAATGGTGTGTGCGTCGTTTTCTCCTCTGCACACACGGACTTGCGTCGTGATTTTTCACGCGGGGAAGTCGTGCGTCATTTTCCGCCGCACGGACAGTCTCTTTCTGTGGTTCGCGGGATTACCAGATGTCCCAGGGTCTGTGCGTGGATTCTTCGGCTTGTTTTCCAGCTGCACATAGTTCCGCGAGGCTGTGGTGGAATTTTCTTTCTCACTGCAGGCGTTGCGTCTATTTCCCCTCTGGAAGTCGGGCGTAGTTGTCCATGCGAGGCCGTGCGTCAAAGTTCCAGTCACCCTGTAGGCGTTGCGTCGATCAGCATCGGTGTGCGGCGATTTTCTCGTCGCGGAGCAAGCTGTGCGTAAAAATTTTCGGCGCACAAAGAGTCCAAATGAAAAAGAGAAGTCTTTTTGGTCCTGAGACTTCACGGAACAGGAGGCAAGCTCTATCCAAGCCCTTGGAGAGCACTTTTACAGCCAGACAAGAGTTCAGCAAGGCAGCAGGCCAACAGCAAGGCAGCAGTCCTTTGTAGAAAGCAGACAGGTGAGTCCTTTGAGCAGCCAGGCAGTTCTTCTTGGCAGGATGTAGTTTCTGGTTCAGGTTTCTTCTCCAGCAAGTGTCTGATGAGGTAGGGCAGAGGCCCTCTTTTATACTAAATTGTGCCTTTGAAGTAGGGGTGACTTCAAAGAGTGGCTAAGAAATGCACCAGGTCCCCTTTCAGTTCAATCCTGTCTGCCAGGGTCCCAGTAGGGGGTGTGGCAGTCCTTTGTGTGAGGGCAGGCACTCCACCCTCCCAGCCCAGGAAGACCCATTCAAAATGCAGATGTATGCAAGTGAGGCTGAGTACCCTGTTTTCGGGGTGTGTCTGAGTGAATGCACAGGGAGCTGTCAACTAAACCTAGCCAGACGTGGATTGAAAGGCACAGAAAGATTTAAGTGCAAAGAAATGCTCACTTTCTGAAAGTGGCATTTCTAGAATAGTAATATTAAATCCGACTTCGCCAGTCAGCAGGATTTTGTATTACCATTCTGGCCATACTAAATATGACCTTCCTGCTCCTTTCAGATCAGCAGCTGCCACTTCAACAATGTATGAGGGCAGCCCCAATGTTAGCCTATGAAGGGTGCAGGCCTCACAGTAGTGTAAAAACGAATTTAGGAGTTTTACACTACCAGGACATATAAGCTACACAGGTATGTGTCCTGCCTTTTACCTACACAGCACCCTGCTCTAGGGGTTACCTAGGACACACATCAGGGGGGACTTATATGTAGAAAAGGGGAGTTTTAGGCTTGGCAAGTACTTTTAAATGCCAAGTCGAAGTGGCAGTGAAACTGCACACACAGGCTTTGCAATGGCAGGCCTACGACAAGGTTAAGGGGCTACTGAAGTAGGTGGCACAACCAGTGCTGCAGGCCCACTAGTAGCATTTAATCTACAGGCCCTAGGCACATATAGTACATTCTAATAGGGTCTTACAAGTAAATCAAATAGCCAATCATGGATAAAACAAACAACAGTACAATTTACACAGAGAGCATATGCACTTTAGCACTGGTTAGCAGTGGTAAAGTGCCCAGAGTTCAAAAGCCAACAACAACAGGTCACAAAAAATAGGAGGAAGGAGGCAAAAAAAGTTGGGGGATGACCCTGTCAAAAAGCCAGGTCCAACATGACCCCCTACCAGCCTAAAGCCAGGGGAGAACAATCACTATCCTGATGTACTTCCCTGTTTGAGGCGACGGAACAAGGACCCAGGCTCACAACAGCAGGGGCATGCTCCAGTTCTTTGCCTTCCTGACTCCAATTGGATCTCTCTGTCCATACTCTAAGGGCCCACTAAGCCAACCCATGGGGAACCTTTCTCCTTACCTGCGGATACCATATGTGCAGCACCTAACCTTACTTTGTTCACAGATGTATCCCAGGAGCAGGATAGTACCACCAGGACCAACACAGTGGCGTTGCCCACTCTACCCCCGGGGTGTGACACCTGTCCCCTCCCCAGGGATAACTCTGTCCACCCGGACAGCAAGCCACAGTGGTTACTGACAGCTGTCAGGGATAAGAGCCAGGCCCCAGGCCTCTCAAAGCTCTCCCACCACTGTGGCTGTGGAGAGTGGGGGGAGGTAGCCCCAGGTGCTGGGCACCCTTTAACCACTCTCCCTTCAATCAGGTCAGAGATGACAGCCTGAACCTGGTCCTCCCCTCTGGGGCTCTGTACCCTCCCTCCTGGAGCGATACCCCCAGAGTCCAACATGGTCAGGGTGCTTATAGAAGTCGCCCTGTACCATTCCTCCACCAGCGCAGGGCTGTTAACCTGCAACTGGCCCTCCAACTTGGGGTCTGTACCTTCAGGTTGGACTAGGGCCCGGGGTGAGGCTTCCCTCCCCCTACCCTCCCTTCTGGGGTCCAGCACCCTCCAACTAGGAGTGGCCTCCTCAGAAGACAACATGGTAGGGGCACTGTTATTAGTAGCCCCTCCTTACAGGTCCGGGGGGACACCCTGAACCTGGTCTTCCAGTCCAGGGTCTGTACCCTCAGACTGGATCACTGCCTGGCAAACCAGGACTTCTGGGGGGCACACCTACCCCACACCAGGTCAGAGTTTACCCTCTGAACCTGGCCATCCAACCCAGAGTCACCACCCTGAGGTTGAACAATTGCCTGGCACACCAGGACTTTCTGGGGGCACACCTACCCCCCACCAGGTCAGAATTTAGCCTCTGAACCTGGCCATCCAACCCAGAGTCACCATCCTGAGGTTGAACAATTGCCTGGCACACCAGGACTTTCTGGGGGGCACACCTACCCCCCCACCAGGTCAGAGTTTAACCTCTGAACCAGACCATCCAACACAGAGTCACCACCGTGAGGTTGAAAAATTGCCTGGCATGCCAGGACTTCCTGGGGGGAACACTCACCTCCCACAAGGGACACACCGTCCCCAGGGGTCACACAACAGTCTGGTTGACGCAGGTCTCCTGACCTCTGCCCATCCGGCAAAGTCTGGATCTCCCCCAAACCAGAAACGGTTTCACCTGGGTCATTCCTGGGGTGCTCTGCTCTCAGAGCTGACCCCTGACTCTCCAGGACCTCCACTGGGGTCCACAACCCCCTCTCAACCCTCTGTCTGGACTTCTGCACCCCCTCACTAGGAGTGGTATTGCCATACACCAGAACTGTTGGGATGCTGGCTACAGTCACCCCCCCCAAGTTCTTCTGACACTGCGGACCTCCCTCAACAGGTGGCCCTACGGTACAGGCTACGCTTCCCTCCTGGCATTCCCTCATGGAACCCTCTAGGACCTGGGACCTACCTCGGACACTAAAATCCTCTCCCACCTCACTTGGTTGGGAAACACCTAGACCACTCCCTTCAGGAGCACCCCCAAATGCCTCTTCAGACTCTCTGGTATGCACCCAGAAGTCTGCCTCCATTGTAAGCTCCCTGGAGTCAGAGAACTCACAGTCCACCTGGGGTTGGCGTAGCTCTGAAAAATAAGGACCAGACATATGCTCTCTAGCAACTACATCACTCTGCCCTTCACATGTATTAACCACAGTACCCTTCACCCAACCATCCAGTGACTCAGCCTTGAAAAAGCACTCTACATCACCCTCCTGAGACTGGTGGAACAGTATCTGACTGTCCCTGACACTCAACCCATACTCTTCTGGGATGTCTCCACACTCTATATCCAGTACGTCCACCAGGAGGGAACCCTTTTCTCTGTCACTCTCTGCTACAGCCAGTAAAGTGTCCCTCCCCCCAGTAGGAATATGACTCCCTGTGCCAGTTCCCCAATCCTTCTCAGGGACCCTGTGCATAACGGGAACTACCTCATACTCTTGAACCGCCTGGGGTGTTTCAACTCTCTTCTTCAAGTTGGGCACCACATCTCTGGGCTTGTGCCCTTCCTCAGCCGTACTGGATGCAAGATTTTTGCTGCCACCATCTGAACTGGACTCAGCCCTTCCGGCTTCCAGTTTCAGCTCTTCACAGCTCAGCTCTTAAGCTGCAATCCTTTCTTTTTCCAGGGCTAAGGCTCTTGCTGCCTCAGCCCTATCAATAAAGTCATCTAGCTCATCCAGCAACCGCTCTCAAGCTAGGAGCCATTCATCTCTCACTGGTTCTCTTTCCTCATCTGAGTAGTCTTCCTCCTCATCTGATCAGTCCTCCTCCTCATCTGAGGAGTACTTAGTCATTTGGTTTTTTGCTGCCTCTTCCTCAGCCCATCTTTCTTCCCCCCAGGCTATGTTGATATCTAGCAGTTCCATCTTAGTGGATCTCCTTGACATAGGAAGTCCCCATTTTCTGCAAAGCCTCCTCAGGTCAGCCTTAGTGAGGGATTCAGTAGGGACAAAGAATGACACACTGTAGATAACCATTCTCAATCTGAGGGTATCACAGGCAAAAACCAAAATCCAATGTCCAAAATATCAATAATATATCGAGGAGGACATCAGAGAACCAAAAGCAAAAAGATGAAAAATCAAGTGGACTTTCAACTGTGGGTAGGTAGTGAAATACTTGGATACTGTATGTCACTGCACAAATACAAGTCCTCTCCTCACCGCTGATCACCAATGTTAGAAATTGGGTTTTTGATTGGCAGTCAGGTTACCCCCTGTCCAAGCAAGAACCCTCACTCTAGTCAGGGTGAGTCACACACAATCCAAAATTATCCTGTGCCCACCCTCTGGTAGCTTGGCATGAGCAGTCAGGCTTAACTTAGAAGGCAATATGTAAAGCATTTGTGCAATAAATCATACAATACCATAATATAGCACCAAAAAAATACACCACACAGTGTTTAGAAAAATATGTAATATTTATCTGGGTATTTGCAGGTCAAAACGATAAAAGATGCAATATGAATTTGTAGAGATATCACAAAAAATTGATATGAAGTGTCTTAAATCTTTAAAAAACAAAGTCTCTTTCAAGCACAAAGTACCTGGTTTAAAGTGGAAAATCTCCGCAAAGGGCCGCAGAAGAAGAGATACCTGGAAAAATGGTGTGTGCGTCAAAGGCATCTTCAAGGAGTGGAAACATTACCTCATAGGAGCTAAACTTACGGTCACAGTATACAATGATCATTAAAAATCCACATTTTTTAAATCAGCAAAAACTCTGACTCCAAGACTACTTCAGTAGTCTCTATATTTTTCTGGTTATAATTTTGTTCTCATTTATAGACCTGGATCAAAGAATGGAAAAGCAGATGCCTTGTCAAGAGAGAAGCTCAAAATGACTTACCTTCCCACTCCAGTCCTTCAGAAGAAGGCCTTAATTGAATGTCACAACAGTATACTAGCTGGTCACAAATGAATCCAAAAAACAGAAGACCGTGTGAAAAGAAGATTTTGGTGGCCAAACATGACTAAGGGCACCCATCAATATGTAACCACTTTTGAGGTAAGTGCTTGGGAAACATCAGAGAGATTTCCCCCCAAAAGTTTGCTCCAACCTTTACACAACCCTCCTAATCCTTAGCACACCATCACTATGAACTTAATTGTTGAACTACCCTTTAGTCAGGGATGCAACACTATTTGAGTTTGTGTGGACACATTCACTAAGATGGCCCACTTCATTCCTTTAAAATGGGTTCCTTCAGCTACAAAACTAGCACAAGAATTTAGTCAACACATAACAAGAATTCATGGCTTTCTTAAGGTGATAGTTTCAGATTGGGTACACCGTTTCTATCACATATTCTGGAAGGCATTTACTAGTAATTAAAATATAGAAATCAAGGGCCTGATTTAAGGAAAGTGGTGCTGCATCCATTGCAGTGCCACGTTTCTTGCGCCACTTAGCACCCACCTTATGCCACCATGCATGCGCAATATCTAAGATATGGAGCACCATGGTGGTAGTTTGGGGAACTAGCGTCAAATTTGTTTACGCTAGTTCAGAGCTTTGCAGGATTGGCATAAAACATTTTGACACTAATCCTGCAAAGCCCATTGAGGCCGATTATAAATGTGCTTTGTGTGCTCTGAGCAGGTGTGAAGCGTGCCAAAAATAAAATGACCCAAAGAAATCTCCGAGATTTCTTTGCATCATTTTTTGGCTCCTCTAATGGAGGAATGCCCCCTTTGCACACATTATGCCTGGTGCAGGTATAATGTAGCACAAAGGGTTATAAAGTGGAGCAATGCAGACTTTACGCCACTTTGAATATTTGGCGTGAAAATGTTGGCCTCGTTGGGCCACATTAGCGTAAGGAAAAATGGCACTAATGTGGCGCAAGGAGGCTCTTAAATCAGCCCCCAAATATATCTCCACCTATCACCCAGAAATCAATGGTCAGACTGATAGAGTCAATGAAGAGCTAGAGCAATACTTGAGACTATTCTTATTAGATCTAGAAGAAGATTGGTCTCAATATCTGTGGGCAGCTGAGTTTGCTCATTATAATGCAAAAACTATATCCACAGGTTATTCCCCTTTCTATATGAACATTAGAAGACATCCAAATCTTTCTGTGAGTTTCAAGGAAGAGTCTGTTCCAGCATTAAAAGACATTGTGCAACATATGGAGTCAATACAGAGGTCTGCCACTGAAAACCTAACAAGTGCCAAAGAACAATATAAGTTCTCTGAAGATAGGAAAAGGACAAAGGAGTCAGACGTAACAGTTGTAGATGAAGTACGGCTCAATACAAAACATCTTAGACTAAAGGGCAATAGTAAATTTCTACCCAGGTTTATTGGTCCATACCCCATTGAAAAGCAAATAAATTCAGTAACTCACAAACTAAAATTACCCAATAATCTACAGATTCAACCAGTGTTTCACATCTCTTTGCTAAATAAGGTATCCAGAGGAATAAGGACAATACAGCCACCAACACCCATTCAGACATAAAAGGGAGCAGAATTTGAAAGAAAAGAATTCTAGATTCAAAGGAAACCAAAAGCCAACTATATTATTTTAGAGACTGGACATTTTATGGCCCAGAAGAAAGATCTTGAGAATTACATTATAATGTGCATGCACACCGCTTGGTAAAGTTCTTTCATAAAACAATTCCAAACAAACCAACACCGGAAGGATCCTCCTTGAAGGGGGGTACTGTCAGAATTCTAAAGTTCCCTGAGCAGACAAGAACAAAATAAAAATGTTTATTCACTCATAAAGTGCCACTCCAGTCCCAAATAAAATGAAAGGCTGCTTGCTGGAGACTACACTGGAATATCAGGAATTCAAAGATGGCTGCAAGATTATGGCGTCTGGTTTGCATCCTAGTGTTGCAAACCAAGAAGGAGCAACAGACCGCCAACCGCTTGCCCCTTAAGCGAAGCACATTTCACCTGAAGAATCTGAGAAGCGAGCAGCTTAACGTGCGTCTGGAAAAGTTTAGTCAGGGTAGAGCTTGCTTCGGAAGTGTTGAATAAAAAATGTTCTAGCTTCCGCGTCAAGAATTTTTTATTCTATTAAGGACACAGAAGCAAGGATTATCCTCTCTCTTTCTTTTACTGTCTCAAACAGCAGCCAATCAAATAACATAAAAACATCAATACCCATGATGCTCTTACAGTGGTATCACATGGCCCAGTCATAGCTGAGGACCTTAACATATATATATATCATGACCCCAAATGTCACTTCATCTTTCTTTGTAAAGTCAGTTAGGTACCAAAACTCAGTAGAAATGCAACTCCTTACAGATCGAACCGTTCAAGATCAACTAGATTCAAAGTCCAGGACACTGCAAGTCGAGCTCAACAGGAGCCAGAACAGGAAGGAACAGAAGCCTCTCCAGCAGAAGAACCGAAGTTCATGGATCCAACCTCTCCAGAAGCTGAAGATCGGGAGAACCTTAATTCAAGGTGTCTTCTGTTCAGTCCCTAAAGGTGACAAAAATTTAATTTAATATTCTCCATAAAGTAAAATGCATTCAATTATCAAAACATCTGTATACAAAATTCATTAATCAGAGAGCGCAAAACCCATAAACATTTATAACAATAAATCACAGAACATTCTTAGCACTAGAACTTTATATGAGTCATAAAGAGTTATGGGAGGGATAATCCTCGCCTCCGTGTCCTTAATAGAATTGAAAATTCTTGATGCTTAAACAACAACATTTTTGATTCTATGTCCGGACCGGAGACTCAGATTATGCTCATTTAAAGCTGTCCAATTACCACAGTCGCTACATCAACAACTGGTTTGTGTTAGAATTTATGGACAGTAGACTCAGAAGACCAGTCCGCTGTCCTCATAATGTGCTCCACAGGAGAGCCTAAAGCATAGGTCTTGGAAGCCATGGCCCCCCTGACCGAATGAGGCCCAAACTTTGATGTATCTATTCAAGCTTCACTCATCAACCATCTCATCCATCTAGATAAAGTAGCGGGTGACACTGGTCTAAATGATTTCAGTAATGATATTAGTAATTGACCTCCAGAGTCTTGTCTGATTTCCTCAGTGGCTGTTTCATATGCTTCCAAACATTGTATAACACACAACTGTGGGTTATCAGGAAACATAGGATACATTACAAACCTGCAATTGGGTTTCGTTCTTCTTGTGATGTTAAAGGTAACATCATCCGGAGAGTAAACTCTCGATGCTATATCTAGCGCTCTAACATCCAACACTCGTTTACAAGAGATGAGACAGAGTAACATAGATAGCTTCACCAAGATTTGTTTTCTAGAGAGGTAATGATTAGACGGCCATTTGTCTAAAAATCTCAAAACTATGTCTTCATCCAATAGGGAAAAATATCGTGGCTGAGGAGGATTCAACATGAGAATTTCTTTCATTACCTTGCAGACCAAAGGATGTTCTCCTACAGGCGTACCTTCCGTCAGCTCATGACCAGCAGAAATGGCAAACCTGAAATTGTTGACAGTTCTATAAGCTAATCTGGAACCTGCGAGTTCACCTAAAAAATTCACAATCATGTCAGCGTCCCACCCATGGCCTCAAAACCGCTACGTCACACCAACTACTCCATCTTCGCCAAGCTGAGGCATACCATTTATGAGTGCCTGCATCCCATGCTTGCTTGATGAAACCTGCAGCAAAATGCCTGGGGAATTCCATCCAGGCTAATAACAGCAGTTTCTCCAACAGGACCAAAGGATGTTGAAGGCCTTCCAGACTCATCAGAAGAGTTTGATGAGGAAGAATGAGGGGAGGGGGAGCGCTGGCTAAAAACAGAGCTACCGGGAACCACGGATGAACTCTCCAGAATGGAGTTAGGAGAACAATCTCCGCCTTCTGTCGCCAGACGTGAGACAGCACCCTGGGAATCATCATGAATGGGGGGAAGGCATACCCTGAAACTGAGTCCAGTCTTGGTGAAAGGTATCTGTTGCCAGAGGGCCTGGGATCCAGCTAGAAAAATCTTGGTATTTGAAAATTGAGATTGTGCAAAAAGGTGCACATTGCAGGGACCCTACTCCCTGAGTATCTGGTGAAAAAGAACCAGATCCAGCTTCCAATCACTGAAATCTCTCAGGTACATGGAGTGTCAGTCCGCTATGGTATTCTGAGAGCCTGGCAGATAATCCACCATAACTACCAGTCGATGGCTGAGACAATAATTCCAGAATTCCTTGGCTACCTCTGCCAGAATCCTGGATTTCGTCCCCCCTAGTTTGTTGACATATCTCACTGCCAAGATATTGTCTGTTAGACTTTTCATCCTTGGCGTGGTCTCCCTTAACTTTTTGCCTCTGTTTCCCAGGTTGTTGATGTGTGCTGGACTCTGATTTTGCTGTTTTTATTACTCTGAGCACTTTACCACTGCTAACCAGTGCTAAAGTGCAAGTGCTCCTTTACAAAATATGTATGTGATTGGTTTATCCGTGATTTGCATATTTGATTTACCAGTAAGTCCCTAGTAAAGTGCACTAGAGGTGCCAGGGCCTGTAAATCAAATGCTACTAGTGGCCTGCAGCACTGGTTGTGCCACCCACATAAGTAGCTCTGTAGTCATGACTCAGACCTGCCATTGCAATGTCTGTGTGTGCAGTTTTACCTGTAAATTCGACTTGGCAAGTGTACCCACTTGCCAGGCCTAAACCTTCCCTTTTCTTACATGTCAGACACCCCTAAGGTAGGCCCTAGGTAGCCCCAAGGGCAGGGTGCAGTGTATGGTTAAGGTAGGACATATAGTAATGTGTTTTATATGTCCTGACAGTGAAATATTGCTAAATTCGTTTTTCACTGTTGCAAGGCCTGTCCCTCTCATAGGTTAACATGGGAGCTACCTTTCAATCTGATTAAAGTGTAGATTCCCTTTGGGAGCGGATGGACATGTGGAGTTTGGGGTCTCTAAGCTCACAATTTAAAAATACATCTTCTAGTAAAGTTGATTTTGAGATTGTGCGCTTGAAAATGCCACTTTTAGAAAGTGAGCATTTTCTTGCTTATGCCATTTCTGTGACTCTGCCTGTTTGTGGATTCCCTGTCTGGGTCAGTTTGACAGTTGGGCTGGTTGCACCTCACACTAGACAGTGACACAAAGGGAGCTGGGGTGTAGCCTGCATATCCTGATGAGCCATCTGTGCTAGGAGGGAGGGGAGGAGTGGTCACTTACACCTGAAAGGGCTGTGCCTGCCCTCACACAATGCAGTCTCCAACCCCCTGGTGAGTGTCTGGGGCCTGGCCTGGGCATGGCAGGATTTCACATTCCAAAGAGACTTTACTTTGAAGTAGGCCTACTTCAAAGGAGAAACTGGGTATAAGAAGGGCACCCAAAACCACAGACTTTAGAAACAATTCTGGAACCAAGAGGAACCTCTGCCTGGAGAAGAGCTGAATAGCTGAGGAAGAAGTGCTGCCCTGCCTGTGACAGTGCTTTGTGGAGCTTTCCTGCAGTGCTGCTTCTGCCAGAGTAAGAGGGCAAAGACTGGACTTTGTGTGCCTTCCATCTTGTGAAGAAATCTCCAAGGGCTTGAGTTAGAGCTTGCCTCCTGTTGTTTGACGTCTCAGGGACAACAAAGACTTCTCTCTGCCAGCACCTGGAGTCTCTGGAGAGACTCCTGCTCTGACAAGTGGTGTCCTATCCAGTCCCTGGGCCCTTGAAAGGAAAGCTGGTGTAAATCCAAGGAAATCGACTTTGGACAACTTCGGACCGACGCCGCTGCTGAATCCGGTGACACCGCCTGCACCCGACGCCGTGACCTTCGCTGGAACGCGACGCTCTTTGCAGGGCCGACGCTGCTGCAGCCTCGCTGAAGTCCGCGACTCCGTGGAAGTCGCTGCACCACGTCGTGACCGATGCCGCTCGAAGTGCGCGGATTCAACTTTTTGCACAAACGCCGCGAAGCCCGACTTCGCGCATCGGCTTGTTTTCACTCTTCACCAAAGGTACTGTACTTGGGGGTCTACGCGACTCCGTGTCCGGCGCTGCTGGTGTCAGCTTGTTGGGAACGACTCCGTCACGACGCCGTGTTAACACCTTATCGAAGCATTTTGTTTCCAAGTGCTATTTTTGAGTTTAATTTTTTAAAATTCATAACTTGACTTGTGTATGTTGGATGTTTGTCGTTTTGGTCTTGTTTTGTTTAGATAAATATTTCCTATTGTTCTAAACTGGTGTTGTGTCATTTTGTAGTGTTTTCATTAAGTTGCTGTGTGTGTTGGTACAAATACTTTACACCTAGCACTTTAAAGTTAAGCCTACTGCTCTGCCAAGCTACTAAGGGGGTAAGCAGGGGTTAGCTGAGGGTGATTCTCTTTTACCCTGACTAGAGTGAGGGTCCTTGCTTGAACAGGGAGTAACCTGACTGTCAACCGAAGACCCCATTTCTAACATTGGTGATCAGCAGTTGGGATTTGGACTTGTATTTGTACTCGACATACAGTGATCAAGTGTACACTACTGTTTGAGTTCAGACCACTACGTGATCACATACTACTTGTTTGGTGATCTTTTGATTTTTTTATCTTTGGGACTGTTTTTGTTCTACTTCCATTTTTTTTTCTCTGATTCCTTGATTGATTTTCTTTGGAACTTCATTTGGGAACTTGTTTTTCTGCCTTTGGAACTTTGCACTTGTTTTTGAATCTTCATCATGTCCCATGCTGGAGATGCATCAGTTGGAGCTGACTTTGACCTTGAGAAATTGGGGAGTTATACCAAAGCTCAGTTGAAGCAGTTCTGTAAAGGTTTTGACTGTCCCATTAAGAGCTCACCCAGGAAGGAGGAGCTGCAAAAGGCGCTGAGGGCCTGGGTGACAGCCAAGAGCACTGAAGGGCACACAGAGGATGAGGGAGATGAGGAGGTTGAGGAAGAGTGTTCAGTGCACAATGGTATTGTGGGTGGGCCTGTTATGTCCAGAAAGAAGGTCTCCAGGGCAGGTAGCAGTGTCTCATCCAAGGGTCTGACACCTGAGGAGTTACAGGACAGACAGGCAGAAAGGGAGTACCAATTGGAGCAGAGGAGGCTAGCCCTTGAGGAGAGGAAGTTAGCGATGGCTCATGAGCTTAGCTTGAAAGAGATGGATCATAGAAGCCAGTCCAGTAGAGATGGTGACAGCAACCCTACAGTGCAGCCTGAGAGGAGGGTGCACATTCCTAAAGACCTTGTGGAAGATTACAAGAGGGAGGACGACATATACTTGTGGTTCAAAGGGTATGAGTCTGCTTTCCACATGAATCTGTCTCCTGAAGCTCATTGGGGAGCGGGTCTGTGGAAGCACTTTGAGGTAGAGGGGAGGGATACACTGACAGCCTTAGGGGATGCTCAGAATCTCACCTACTCTAACATGAAGGATGCCTTGCTTACAAGGTATGGTCTTACCCCTGAGCAGTACAAGGATAAGTTTTGGTCCTACAAGAAGAAGGAATCCCAAACATGGTTGGAATGTGTTGATTCTTATTGCAGGTCACTGGATGGTTGGGTGAAGGGCAGTAAGGTAACTACGTATGAGGGGCTTACAATCTGATTGCTTGAGAGCACTTGCACAGTTTGTGTTTTCCAGAGCTTTGCCAACACCTGATTGTCAGCAAGCTGACTGACCCCAGGAAGCTTGCGCAGGAAGCGGACCGCTGGGAGAGCACCAGGGTCCAAAAGAGGTATGGGGGAGACCACGCCAAGGGTGGGCAGGGTCCCTCTCAGAGGAAAGGGGGGGGAGGGCAAACAGGGGGAGTTCTCTAAAGGGCCGCAAACTGATTCCCAGGGTAAGGATTCCCAACCCCCCAGTGAAAAGAAGCCATGGTTCTCCAAAGGGAAGCCAGTGGCAGGTGGTCCCCCACGTAAGTGCTATGCATGTGACCAGGTGGGTCATGTAAGGGGGGACCCCAAATGCCCCAAAAGTACACTGGCACCCACTGGTGCGACGTCCCAGGGTTTGGCCAGTGTAGCGCTTGGGGAGAAGTTGGTTTCAGGTGGGTGGGAACCAGCTGAGATGACCCTTGTCTAACTAGGGGACAGTGAGATGGTCCAGAGAACCCTAGTGCCTGAAAACACTAAGAAGTAGAGGCAGTGGGTGACCATTAATGGACAGAGGGTGGAGGCTCTGAGAGACACAGGAGCCAGTGTGACTACAGTGAGGAGTCAGCTGGTGTCTGAAGAGCAGATTGATCCCCGGGTACTTCAACAAGTAGTTGCAGTGGACAACTCAGAGCGCCTGTGCAGAGTGGCGCAGGTTCCCTTTGAATGGAGGGGGGTCTCAGGTTCCCTGAAGGTAGCTGTGAGTCCAACCATGCCTGTTGATTGTTTGCTAGGCAATGACCTGGAGGATTCCCCTGGGAAGGAGGTGGAACACAGGTCTCACTTGGAGATGTTGGGTCTGCCTGGGTGGGTATGCGTATCCACCTGGTCAATGGCAGCCTGCCAGGGTAATCAATAGCCCCTGGAGCCTGAAACAGTGGCCCAGGGGACCATCAAAAAGAGGAAGGGCAGGGGGAATGGGAAACTGGCCCCAGAAGTTCCCACGGTCCGGGAGGAGGCAGAGCCTGAGGGTGACGCCCCAGAGCCTACAGGGGAACAGGTGGCTGAACTGGGGGAGGTACCTGAGCTGTCGCAGTGGCAGCAGGAAGGGGGGCCCACCAGGGAAGCATTCTGTGCAGCACAGAAGACATGCCCTACTTTGGACGGTTTGCGGCAGCAGGCTGCAGACCAGGCGGCTGGCAAGGAGCCAGGATCACACCTGATTTATTGGGAGGATGACCTCCTGTATAGCGAGCCTAAGGTTCCTGAGCCTGGGTCAGCCCGTGTGCTGGTGGTACCCCAGTGCTTCAGGGCCTTACTACTGGGGTTGGCTCATGATGTGCCTTTAGCTGGACATTTGGGGCAGGAAAAGACCTTTGAGAGGCTTGTCACCCACTTTTACTGGCCCCTAATGCGCAGGCACTCAGATGCACATTGCAGGTCTTGTCAGACTTGTCAGGCAAGTGGCAAGAGTGGGAGGAAATGTAAAGCTCCCCTCCAGCCTTTGCCTGTTGTCAGTACTCCCTTTGAAAGGGTAGGCATTGACATTGTGGGGCCTCTGGATCCCAAGACAGCCATGGGCAACAGGTTTATCCTGGTCTTGGTGGACCACGCCACCCGGTACCCAGAAGCCATTCCTTTGAGATCAATCACTTCCCCTGTGGTGGGTCGTGCATTGATTAGGGTTTTTACCCGCATGGGATTCCCCAAGGAAGTGGTATCTGATAGGGGTACCAACTTCATATCCACGTATATGAGGTCTCTGTGGAAGGAGTGTGGGGTAACCTACAAGTTCACCACCCCTTATCACCCCCAAAGTAATGGTCTGGTTGAGAGATTCAACCGCACCTTAAAAGGCATGATCATGGGCCTGTCAGAGCCCTTGAGGCAGAAGTGGGACGTCCTCTTACCATGCCTTCTGTTCGCCTACAGGGAGGTGCCTCAAATGGGACTTGGGTTTAGCCCCTTTGAGCTGATTTATGGCCACCCATTGAGGGGACCTTTGAGTCTGTTTAAGGAAGCTTTGGAGAAAGCTCCTCGTAAACCCCCCCAAGGATGTATTCAGTTACATGCTTGCTTTGAGAAACCAGACTGCCCGCTTCAGGAGTCTCGCTCAAGAGAACCTGGAAGCAAGCCAGGAGGACATGAAACGCTGGTATGACCAGAATGCCACTCTGGTCGAGTTTCAACCTGGACAAATAGTGTGGGTGATGGCACCAGTGGAGTCTAGGGCACTCCAGGATAAGTGGACCGGGCCATTTGAGGTGGTGGAGCGCAAGAGCGAAGTCACCTACCTGGTGGACTTGCGGTCTCCAAGGAACCCTTTGAGGGTCCTGCATGTCAACCGCCTCAAACCTCACTTTGAGCGGACTGAACTCTCCATGCTCCTTGCGACAGATGATGGGGTAGAGGAGGAGAGTGAGCCTCTTCCTGACCTCCTGTCTGCAGGAGAGAAAGATGGGTCAGTGGAAGGAGTGATCCTCTCCCCCTCCCTGACTGAGGAACAGCACGGTGACAGTCGCCACGTGTTGGGACAGTTTTCCTCACTGTTTTCCTTGATCCCAGGAGTCACACACTTGTGCACACATGATGTGGACACTAGGGACAGTACACCTATTAAACAGAAGGTTTACAGGGTGACTGACAGGGTCAGGGCATGCATTATGGATGAGGTATCCAAAATGCTTACCCTAGGGGTTATTGAGCA
Organism: Pleurodeles waltl; assembly: GCF_031143425.1. NCBI lineage: Eukaryota > Metazoa > Chordata > Amphibia > Caudata > Salamandridae > Pleurodeles > Pleurodeles waltl. Next base: position 1,768,860,730 of record NC_090440.1, read on the forward strand.
CTCCAGCAGTCCTTGGACCAGCCCAGTGGTATTGGTCCCAAAGGCTGCTGCACCGGGTTCCACTCCAGAACTCAGGTTCTGTGTGGACTACCGGGAACTCAATGCGGTCAGCAAGACTGACGCACACCCAATCCCCCGAGCAGATGAGCTCATTGACCAGTTGGGAGCTGCCAAGTACCTCAGTATGTTTGATTTAACATCTGGGTACTGGCAGATTGCCTTAACTGAGGGGGCCAAGGAGAGGTCAGCATTCTCTACACCAGAGGGACACTTTCAATTTAAAGTGATGCCATTTGGGATGAAGAACGCCCCTGCCACCTTTCAGAGGTTGGTCAACCAGGTGTTGGCAGGACTGGATGAGTTCAGTGCTGCCTACCTGGATGACATTGCTGTGTTTAGTTCCACATGGGAGGAACACCTGCAACACCTCTGGCGAGAGTTAGAGGCCCTGCAGAAGGCAGGCCTCACTATTAAGGCGAGCAAGTGCCAAATAGGGCAGGGTTCTGTGGTGCACTTAGGACACCGGGTGGGGAGTGGCCAGGTGGCACCCCTACAGCCTAAGATTGACACGATTCTGGCTTGGAAGCCTCCCAAGACCCAGACTGAAGTGAGAGCCTTTTTAGGTCTCACAGGATATTACAGGAGGTTTGTTAAGAGATATGGTACCATTGTTACCCCCTTAACTGAGTTGACTTCTAAGAAGCAACCCAAGAAAGTGATCTGGACAGAGGCTTGCCAGAACTCTTTTGATGCCCTGAAGGCTGCCATGTGCACAGCACCTGTGCTGAAGGCACCTGACTACTCCAAGGAGTTTGTTGTACAAACAGACGCCTCAGAGCATGGTATTGGAGCAGTACTCTCACAGCTTAATGAAGAGGGCCTAGATCAACCCGTAGCCTTCATTAGCAGGAGGTTACTACCCAGGGAACGTAGGTGGAGTGCCATAGAACGTGAAGCGTTTGCTGTGGTCTGGGCACTGAAGAAGCTAAGACCCTACTTGTTTGGGACTCACTTCCGAGTTCAGACCAACCACAGGCCCCTCAGATGGTTAATGCAGATGAGGGGTGAGAATCCAAAACTGTTGAGGTGGTCCATTACCCTACAGGGGATGGACTTTACGGTGGAACACCGTCCTGGTACAGAGCACGCCAATGCTTATGGTCTGTCCAGTTTCTTCCGCCTTAGTGATGAGAACTCCCATGAGGTTGGGTAGTTGCTCCCCACTTTCAGCTGGGGGGACACGTGTTAGACTTTTCATCCTTGGCGTGGTCTCCCTTAACTTTTTGTCTCTGTTCCCCAGGTTGTTGATGTGTGCTGGACTCTGATTTTGCTGTTTTTATTACTCTGGGCACTTTGCCACTGCTAACCAGTGCTAAAGTGCAAGTGCTCCTTTACAAAATGTGTATGTGATTGGTTTATCCGTGATTTGCATATTTGATTTACCAGTAAGTCCCTAGTAAAGTCCACTAGAGGTGCCAGGGCCTGTAAATCAAATGCTACTAGTGGGCCTGCAGCACTGGTTGTACCACCCACATAAGTAGCTCTGTAGTCATGACTCAGACCTGCCATTGCAATGTCTGTGTGTGCAGTTTTACCTGTAAATTCGACTTGGCAAGTGTACCCACTTGCCAGGCCTAAACCTTCCCTTTTCTTACATGTCAGACACCCCTAAGGTAGGCCCTAGGTAGCCCCAAGTGCAGGGTGCAGAGTATGGTTAAGGTAGGACATATAGTAATGTGTTTTATATGTCCTGACAGTGAAATATTGCTAAATTCGCTTTTCGCTGTTGCAAGGTCTGTCCCTCTCATAGGTTAACATGGGGGCTACCTTTAAATCTGAAAAGTGTAGATTTCTTTGGGAGCGGATGGACATGTGGAGTTTGGGGTCTCTAAGCTCACAATTTAAAAATACATCTTCTAGTAAAGTTGATTTTGAGATTGTGCGCTTGAAAATGCCACTTTTAGAAAGTGAGCATTTTCTTGCTTATACCATTTCTGTGACTCTGCCTGTTTGTGGATTCCCTGTCTGGGTCAGTTTGACAGTTGGGCTGGTTGCACCTCACACTAGACAGTGACACAAAGGGAGCTGGGGTGTAGCCTGCATATCCTGATGAGCCATATGTGCTAGGAGTGAGGGGAGGAGTGGTCACTCGCACCTGAAAGGGCTGTGCCTGCCCTCACACAATGCAGTCTCCAACCCCCTGGTGAGTGTCTGGGGCCTGGCCTGGGCAAGGCAGGATTTCACATTCCAAAGAGACTTTACTTTGAAGTAGGCCTACTTCAAAGGAGAAACTGGGTATAAGAAGGGCACCCAAAACCACAGACTTTAGAAACACTTCTGGAACCAAGAGGAACCTCTGCCTGGAGAAGAGCTGAATAGCTGAGGAAGAAGTGCTGCCCTGCCTGTGACTGTGCTTTGTGGAGCTTTCCTGCAGTGCTGCTTCTGCCAGAGTAAGAGGGCAAAGACTGGACTTTGTGTGCCTTCCATCTTGTGAAGAAATCTCCAAGGGCTTGAGGTAGAGCTTGCCTCCTGTTGTTTGAAGTCTCAGGGATAACAAAGACTTCTCTCTGCCAGCACCTGGAGTCTCTGGAGAGACTCCTGCTCTGACAAGTGGTGTCCTATCCAGTCCCTGGGCCCTTGAAAGGAAAGCTGGTGGAAATCCAAGGGAATCGACTTCGGACGACTTCGGACAACGCCGCTGCTGAATCCAGTGACACCTCCTGCACCCGACGCCATGACATTCGCTGGAACGCGGCGCTCTTTGCAGGGCCGACGCCGCTGCAGCCTCGCTGAAGTCCGCGACTCCGTAGAAGGCGCCGCACCACATCGTGACCGACGCCGCTCGAAGTGCGCGGATTCAACGTTTTGCACAGACACCGCGATCCCCGACTTCGCGCATCGGCTTGTTTTCACTCTTCACCAAAGGTACGGTACTTGGGGGTCTACGCGATTCCGTGTCTGGCGCCGCTGGTGTCGGCTTGTTGGGAACAACTCCATCACGACGCCGTGTTAACACCTCATCAAAGCATTTTTGTTTCTAAGTGCTATTTTTGAGTTTAATCTTTAAAAATTCATAACTTGACTTGTGTATGTTGGATTTTGTCGTTTTGGTCTTGTTTTGTTTAGATAAATATATCCTATTTTTCTAAACTGGTGTTCTGTCATTTTGTAGTGTTTTCATTATGTTACTGTGTGTGTTGGTACAAATACTTTACACCTAGCACTCTAAAGTTAAGCCTACTGCTCTGCCAAGCTACCAAGGGGGTAAGCAGGGGTTAGCTGAGGGTGATTCTCTTTTACCCTGACTAGAGTGAGGGTCCTTGCTTGAACAGGGGGTAACCTGACTGTCAACCAAAGACCCCATTTCTAACATTTTCCATCTTCAATAAAAAACAAGAATCTGTCTTCTGTGGGGTGAGACTCTTTAAGGCAAAAGATCCCGCTAGGGGCTCTAAACAATTTATGTGGAGACTCCGTTCTGGCATCGACCATCCACCCCTGTCGCAATTGAGCCGCATCGTGCCCCCATCCACACTGACTGGCATACGATTCGATCACTATGTCTGGGTAAGATCCAAAAATGGCTCTGCCATTCCAGGCTTCTATGTGCTCTAGCCACCAATATACTTACATCCTGACTTCATCAGATAATGGAATCTGTTCCTGGTAAGCCAGGCCCTTCCGAAGGTACTGGATTTTTAATCTCTGAGGAGCACGATCGTGAAGTGGAGCTGGGAAAATGGCCTGAATGGAAGAGGACAGGAGTCTTACTAAACTGGCAATCACTCTCAATGACAGTCTGACTGGCTAATGCAGACCCCAACTCCCTCTGGATGTTGCAAATCTTTTGAGACGGGAGAATTAGTTGGGACCAGACTGAATCTATCTGGAAACACAGGAAGTCTGTCACCTGAGAAGGACTCTACAATGACTTTTGCACATTGATAATAAATCCCAGATCTTGCAAGAGATGAACAGTCCACGCTAAATGACTCCATACAGTCTGTGCATCCCGAGCCATCAATGAGATGTTGTCCAGATACATTATCAAATGAACACCCCGGGCTTGAAGAGACTCCACCACTGGTCTCATCAATTTGGTGAAGCACCAAGGAACTGACGACTGGCCGAAGGGGAGAGCACTGAACTCTAGACAGTGATCTCTACATAGGAATTGTAGACATCTCCTGTGCGGAGGAAAAATGGGAATCAATAGATAGGCGTCCTTGAGCTCCAGCCAGACCATCCAGTCGCCTTCTAATCAAATGTCTCTCAGCATGTGTATTCCTTCTAGTTTGAAGTGCCTGTACAAAATCTAGTGATTTAACTATTTTAGGTTTAACACTAGGCAATGACCCCCACCCTTCTTGTCTAACAAGAATATCGGGCTGATAAAACCAAAAGGGTGAGGGAAGGAATAACTCACTGCTCTTTTATCGAGCAGGGAATGAACCTCTAAAATGATAAAAGACTGTTCTGCTTGGGAAACATTCATTGGATACGTGGGCTGCAATTACTTCATAGTACTGAAAAACTCCAGTCTGAAGCTGAACAGTGTCTGATGAATCCTGGGGTCTCCAGAAGTCTGTTTCCACTGCACACTCTGCACTCCAACATCAACTGTGAATGAGGTATAATTCTTGCTGGAATATCCAGCATCCTGATTGCTCCCTGTTGTCCACGCCGGGGACCTCTTCGGAATCTGGAACGCCCTTCTCTGGGGCGGGTGGGGTAGAAGGTGGTGTCCAAAGACTCCCCCATACAAACCTCCTCTCTGGAAAAGTAGGCTTGGCGGCTTGAATATGATCCTCAGTCGGGCATTCACCCTCTGTAACGACCGGCCCTTAGAAAAAGGCCTCTTTCGAAAACCTTTTTAAATGACATCTGGGCTTTGTTGAGGGAGGAGTAAGTAGAGCAGAATTTTGCCAATTCTTAGATGAAAGGCGCCCCGAAGAGCAAACCATTGGCAGTAGGACCTGCTTCTGAAGTTGCCATTTCGTTTACTTTGGGCTCGGTACGTATCAGGATAGATCCTCTACGTTTGGAGGAAATAGTGCTATTGATATTTCCAAGCTGACATATTGCCCTTTGTGCCCAAACAATTAAAATATCAGTGTCCACTGTCGTCCCTGACTCCCTGTGTGGAAAGCAAGCTCTAAGATCTTGGTTAGAGGACTGGACATGTCCATAATCTTGTCTTGGTAGTTATACCACACCCTGTCCAAGCCCTCCTTAGTGTCCATGGAGTACTTCGTCATAAACTTCACCATGGTGGGGTCAACTTCTGGAGTGTCTGCAACTTTTCCTTCTAGGTCTGGTCTGGGACAATTTGCTCTGAGGCGGGCCCGTACCTCCTTGTCAAAGCTCTTGCGTTTGTGCGATTGTTCATACTTTGCCACTTCCGGTGGTGGAACCCAATTGGACTCTCTGGGGTGAATAATCTCAGTGGGGTCAAAATCAAGAACTTTAGGGGGGGAATCATGTTTCTTAGGCCTGTTACTGGGGCCAGGTTTATCAAAGTCATCAGAGTCCGCTGAGGATGTATCGTTCTCATAGGAGGATGGGGAAAATCAAGCGTCTTTTTTAAAACTGTAGTTATGCTTGCTGGCTCTTTTGCATTGAAGTTTTTCAAAGGCATCAGCGTGGGAGTCCGAAGACACAGAATCAGGTCATTTTCTTTTATCTCTAGACTTAGAACCTTCGCCTTGCGCATGGGGTTCCGGCATCCAACCCTGGGTACGAGCGTAGTCAAGCAGCTGACCAGAAAAAGGTCCCAATTCCCTAACTAGGGCCTTGTTAAAAGATTGTTGGACCCTAAAATCTAGGTCTTCATCCAGGTTCATTTCAAGTTGATTATCATTGTCTTCAGGGTACTACCCTGACTCAGCCTCATCCCATTGAGCCATTCTCCTGATCTGTAATTGCTTTTCTGCAAATTGCAAATGGTTTGGAGAGATCAACAAAGGGGGAGTGTAAAGACCCCTGCCAGGCTAAATAGGCGTATAAAATGTGGAGGGAGCAGCCTAGATAAAAAACACTCTAGGCAGTGCCTATTCAATTTATTACAACCCTGTGCTCTAAGCAGCAGAGCATACAGGGAGCCCAGAGAGTTAACAGGGGCACTTCCTTGTGGTCGCGTTGTAGGAGAACGAGCTGGCTTCACAGAAAAATTGATCTGGAAAAGGCTGGCTCATAAGTGCGACATGAGGAGAAGAAATAGAAATAGGACTACGTGATAAATTGCGTAGTCCACTCCCGCTCCACGAAGGCAAAAATCAGCCGGCAAGCAAATAACAAGTTTCAGCTCCCAATGAGCGCTCAGTGTAAACAATGAAAAGAGAGTGGAATTGCTTTGTTAATGATGCATGACAAAAATGATACAGATTGAGTGGTGTCTCGTCTCTGAGGCTGTCAGTTTATGAGCAACTGGAGTAGAAGTGTGCAGTCTCGAAACCTCGTAGCTTCCTTTCCTCACTCCGCCCTTCAGCCAGAGACAGCATGAGCAATTATGAGCCCGTCTCTTGACAAGGAATAACAAGAAGACATCTAAACGCTAATTTGAATTAAGAAAAGAGAAGACAAGTGAACTCTATATGAAAATAATTAATATGAGAATCTTGACATATATATGTGTATGTGGTAGTAATTTATCAGCCGAAAGAAAAACATTACTTTTACAACATTGTTTAGGAGTTGAAGGGCAGGAAGTTTTGGAAACACTACCATCTATTATTTCTTCTGATGGAGGAGAAGAAGATATTATGACACACTTTGTTGCACTGGTATAGGTCAGTTGCTGTGAAGTCGCTCTGGTACAGGTGGACTGTGTCACAGAGTGTTGCACTGCTATTGGTTGTGATCATCGAAAAGAGAATTATGGGAACAGAATTACTTCCTGATTGCGAACTTTGGTAAATGTAATCAGAATGATGATGAGTCCATAGATGATTATGTTACAGCTCTATGTAAATTAGCTTCCCTATGCAATTTTGGAAGAATGGATTTGTGATCAATTTATGCTAGAGTGTAGAAGTGATAAAATTAGGGAAGAACTTTGGTCTAAAAGTGACCCCACATCAGATGAAATTTGAATGATAGCAAAACAAGTTGAACACTCTATGACATTCATCAATGAATTGAAAAAAATCAAAAGATAACTCCCACAATGTTGAGGCTCTTGATGTAAAATCTAAAACTAAGAATCAGATGATCACCAAAGTAAAATTTTCATGCTATAGGTGTGAATCTTTCTCTCATTTGGCCAATTCCAAATATTGTCCTACCCTGAATGTTGTATGTAATGTGGCAAGAAAGGACATTTTGCCAAATGTTGTAAATCTTTAATGAAATCTAAAACTAAGGTTAACGAAATAGAGTGTGGGGAGAAGCGCAACTTTATCCTCCAGGTTGTGAATGATATAAACTGTGTTTCTAGCATTCATTGTGAGTACCCGTCTGAAATTGTTGAAGTGAATGGAATTAAATTTTAATGATGATGGACTCAGGATCAAAACTTTTTCTAGTTTCAGAGGCCAATTATCTTAAATATTTTGAAGGAAATGTTAAACTACATGATCCTGATGTTACACCTTACATCTATGGTGGAAAAACAATTGAGTTGAAAGGGTATTTTGATGCAAGTATTGTATTCAAAGCTAACAAGACTTTAGGAAAGGTGTATGTACCCATGGTGGTTGATACCATTTTAAGTTGGCCTCATCAGAAGCTATTAGGAATTATCTTAAATCCCAATTTAGTACCTCAAGTGCAGGTTCAAAAAATCTATAATATAAAAGATTAATTGATGACTGAGTTTTCGGATGTCTTTAACTCCAAAGTTGGTTGTATTAAAGGTTGCAAGCATTGTAGTTGTTTGAAAAAAGATGCATGACCTATTGCTTGTAAAGTTAGAAGCGTTACTTTAGTTTGCAAAAGAAAGTTAAATTGGAGCTGAAAATGTTACAATCGGAAGATATCATAGAAGAATTGGAAGCAGCACAATAGATTGTCCCCATTGTTGTATATTAACGAAAGTTTCTGGTGGTATCAGGCTTTGTGTCAATCTTAGACATCTAAATAAAGCAGTGGTTGAAGACAAATTTCTACTACCCAATATCTCCGAAATGGTCAGCTTTTTAGGTAATTTCAATTTTTCACTACATTGGATTTGAGTTCCGCGTATCATCAGGTACAGTTGTGTGATAAGTCAATAAAATTGACTGCTTTTGTGACTCCTTTTGGTGTTTACAAATTCAATAGAATGCCTTTTGGTCTTTGCCCTGAGGTATCAGTTTTCCAAAGGCCTATTAATGATATACTAGGCAACATTGATGGAGTCAAGTTTCTTCAGGATGATGTTCTCATTTTCACAGAATCCCTTGAAAGTCACATGTTGAAAATCAAGGAGGTTTTAAATGTTTTCCGATTGAAAGGGATTACTCTAAAAATGTTTTTAAAAAATAATTTGCTAGATCAGAAAAAACTTACTTGGGTCACATAATTTCAGCTGACGGTGTGAGACCTAAAGATGACTTGGTGAAGTCCGTAGTTAACCTCACAAATCCCGAGTAGAAAGAGGAAGTTCAAGCTTTCTTAGGAATGGCAGAGTACTGTGCCAGAAAGGTACCAAATTTTGCCAAACGGTCATGTTCCATCAGGGAATTACTCATAAAAGGAGTAGAGTTTTGTTGGTCATAAAAGTGTCAGAATGAATTTGATGATATGAAACATGCTTTATCATCTGCTCAATCACTTAAAAGTTTTCAACCATGTCTACCTTGCTGTATTATAACTGATGGTTGCAACAAAGGTTTGGGATGTGATCTTAAACAGACAAATAAAGGAAAGGAAACCACCATAGCATTTGCTTCAAGGGCACTTAGAGAGGCAGAAGTGAGATATTCCACCAAAGAAAAGGAAACTTTAGCAGTTTATTGGGCCATCAAAATTGTAAGCAGTTTGGTATGTGCGTTTTGCAGTTCAATCTGACCATAACCTTTACAAGAAGTGTTTGAGAAAAAGGGTTTAGATTGTGTTTCTTCATGTATATGCAAATGAATAGTAGGACTGCAAGATTTTCAATCTGTAGTTAGATATATTCCCGGATGTGAAAATAAATCAGCTGATTGCTTATCCAGGATAAGGAGTGAAAATCAGGGGGTCAAAGATGAAGAGACATCTTGGTGGGTTGATGATGAAATAAAGGTTTGTGGGATACATGAGAGTTGCATTTCAGAAAAGGAGTGGATTGAAGAATTGAGAAAAGATGACGCATTGATGAAGGTCATAGAGATGATAGTGTCAAGGAATACTTCAGTGTGTCAAGATAAACATTTAATGAAGTTTGGGAAAGTTTTGCATGAGCTTTCGTGGACAGAGGATTAATTTTGAGAGGATGTAGGTTGATCTCTCCCACTAATTTACGAGAACGTTTGATAAATCTGGCACATTCAGGTAATCAAGGTATGTGTAAGACGAAAGAAAGATTAAGGATCACATATTGGTGGCCTGGAATGGATTTGACAGTAGAAAGGAAAGTCAGAGACTGCCTGGAATATAAAGTGACTGACAAAACCTTAAAAACTAGAACTCATCCCATCAAGATAAGGGAAATTCCTAAAGAAATATGGGATGAAGTATCCTTAGATATAATGGGTCTGATAAACTAAGGATTTGCATTAATATATGTAGTAGTTCTAATGGATGCTTTGTCTCACTGGGCAGAAGTCTTGTTTACCTCTGATTTAACATCGATGACGATTATAAAGTTCTTAACTGATGTGTTTGCAAAGGAGGGGAATCCAAAGAAATTATTGACAGATAATGGTGCTCAATTCACATCAAAGTAGTACATAAAAAATGTGCCCTTTATCATCCAGAGTCGAATGTTATGGTTGAACATTTTAATAGGACTCTAAAACAAGCCATTCAAATGGATAAACAGATGGGAGTAAGTTAGATGGAAATGATTAAATCCAAGGTCAAAGAATACAGGTATACCCATCACTCTACCACTTGTCAAGCTCCATTTGTGTTGTTTACAAAACGCATATCTTACACCAAAGTAAGTCCACCATGGGTTAAGTAGTATGCCAAATAATTGGATGAAGTTGATGAACAGAAAACAATTGCCTGAAGGAAGGAAATGTGCATTCAAGAAAGAAGAATATATATATCTGACATACGCAAATCAGTTAAAAGAATAGAGGTGAAAGTGGGAGATTTGGTGAAAATAAACTTACCTGGAAAAACAAGCAATGAACATTCTCATTTTAGTGATTAAGGTATTTAAATGGGCTATCAAAGTTGATGATGGTCGAATTTGGAACATGGAACTTGTGAAGTTAATTTGAGATTGTATGTCATTAGTTAAGGTTATCTGTTCTTATGTGTCTAATTTTATTTTGGTTGTTTTGGGTAGGGAGGTGGTGTAGTATTGTTATCTTTGTAACTTGTAACTTTTCATATATTGTTCCATTATTTTTATTGTAGTATTGGTTGGTATGTTCCTTGCTTCCCATCTTCAGTGCAGTGTGATAGTGTACCATAGGGAACTTCTAGTATGGAGATACTGGAAGGATAAATGGATATGAAGATGGGAGGCAGGGCGCTGTAATGTGGCTGGAGGTTCTTTTAATGAATATAGATCTGAATTAGCACTACAAATTACCTCAAGAACATTTCAAGTTCTGTGATTTCTACATTCTACGCTACTACACCAAGGTGCCCATGAGATTACAAGTTTAGTTGAGGAAGAACTCTACTACTTACCAGATTTCCGTGTGAAGCACTCCTTCAATAAATGAAGCACCAAAGTGGTCGACAGGTAAGTACCTGAAAGAGATAAAATAAGAAATTGTTCTTTGAATAGTTATAGTTGTTTTAAAAGTAGGTTTACAAGAAAAAGACTTGACAACCTGAGAACAACGTTTAATGAGAACAATATTTAATATATATAGATGTATACACACACACACACAGAAGAGAGGATATCTTTTGGGTCAACAGAGTATGTTGAATTTAAAAGTGCATTGTTGATTTGAATGTAGCTTTTAGCCATAAATAAGAATGTAGATGATTAAATAGGAAAATGTTCTTTTATAGCTGAAATGGTGAATCCTATGAGTTAAAGAAGAGAACCTGAATAGGACAATAGATAACAGAATATACGCAGGAAAAGAACACCTAAGAAGCTCCAGCTGTCTCTTCTTTATCCCCATACCCTTTCCTCCCTCTGAACTATCTGTCTATCCAAACGTTATTGAAGGATGGAGGTTATCGAAGAGGAGCATTGGTAACAATTTGTCTTTCTGCTCCTGCGCTGTATAGGTGATCTCCGACAGTGGATGACCTTCAATTCGGTAATTGAATTGTGGTTTACATGTTCCGATCCATAGCGAGGAAATTTGCAAGCTATTACCAATCATTATATGTGACCAAATGTACAGTCGAGAAGCAACATATAGCACCATTTCTGGATGAGCTGTGTCTGCTATAAGTTGTCTAGAGGACAGAACAATCCTGTACGGAAGCTCTTCCTTGAGGAACTTACTGAAGCCCTAAAAGGCATGCCCAATGGCAAAACACTGGGACCGAATGAGTTTCCAGTTGAAATGTATAAGAAGCTCTATACCATAATCGAAAGCCATATACTGAACATGTTTGAGGCACCTGGAGAAAAGGGTGGCACTCCTGCATACCTTTCCCATACAACAATAGGTATTGCTTATAGATCCATCTCGCTTTTCAATATAGAGCTAAAGATATTTCCCAAAATGTTAGAGCGCAACCTGGCCTCAGTAAGAGGCATCCTTGTGCAGAGAGATCAAACTGGCTTTATGCCACAGAGGGCAACTAAATTAAACCCTAGAAGAATACACATTGAGACAATATGAAACACGCAGAGGACCTGTGGAACACACTGTTCCTCAATGCGGAAAGAGCATCTGACTCTAGAGACTGGGCCCAAATTTATGTAAGTGGGTATTGTTATTGTACAAGACATCACATGCTGCAGTGAGGGTCAATGGAGTGCTATCAGAGTCATTCCCATTAGCATGGGGAACTGGACAGAGATGTCACCTCTCTGCCCTGCCCTTTGCCCTATGAATATAATCCAAAGTGTGTTGGCACGCTCTGAAAGCAGATGTTACAGGTTTTGAAGTCCTCATGGGACAACCAGAGTAAATCTATGCAAATTATGTTCGGCTGTACCTCACTAACCCAGAAATGGATATCCCTGCAACCCTTGTCCATCTTCCAGTCCTTTGAGAAATACTCAGGTAATAGGATAAACTGGACTACGTCATTGTTGACATGCAGTAGGCACCTGGGAACACCTAAAAGACACTTACCATAACTTTAGGTGTTGATGGATGGACTCCAATATCTAGGAATCGAAATAATGCCAAATAAATCACAGTTTCAGGCAAAAACCCACAAGTAGTCCTCCAAGAATTCCACACAGACATTGAGAGATGGGGGAGGCTCCTGTTCTTTATTATAGGGAGAGCAGTGTTATTTAAAATGGCTATTTTGCCAAAGTTGTTATATAGTAGTATGGAGTGCCCTGTTTATAATGCCATATTTATAGTTTGATAGAATTGATAGCACAATCAGAACCATTCTGTAAAATGGAGGGACACTCTAGATTGCATTAAAATCCCTACAAAGAATTGTGTACAAAGGAGGCGTTACCCTCCTGGACACTGGGGCATACTGGAATTCAACATTGGCATGGCAAGACTAACAGAAGGCAGCTTCTGGAGCCCACACAGGCGGCCTTACACTCCTGGAAACACTTGGGATAAGGACATAAAATGCATAGCCTGGAAGTGGCAAATGTTAAAAGAAATGAAGTTGATCAGATTCCATCACTGGGATGGGGGTGAGATTAGCCACCATGCCGAGCAGTCACACCTAACTGTTCACTCTTTGAGGCCCAGGGCAATCTCTCTAAGTACTAGTGCCCTGCAGTCCAACTGACATTGGCTGAGTCCATCACACACCCCCCGGCAACCTACTAAACCCCCTACAGGGCCAGACCAGTTCATTTGGCTTCCCTACATAAACATGGATGGTACCGCATGATGTGGCCAACATGGTGGAGGCTGTTTCCTGAGCAGGCTGGCCTCGACATCTCCAGCAGAGCAGCCGCAGAGGAACTAGGGGGCCCGGGACAGCTGACTGGTAGGCGCTTTGGCCATCAGACTGGGGCTACAGACTGCTGAAACGCAACAGGGTCAGAGGATCTGTGTGGCTCAGCCACAGGCAGCCTACTCGCTACAGCCCAGGAAAGACCAGCTGCCTCTGCCCTGGGCCCTACACTTGCTGGCCTGTCACCCCAGAAACAGCAGTGTAGTAAGTGCCAAAGGACTTCAGGGGTCCTAACTACCCTATTATGCCCAAATGGAGAGGTAGCTGAGGTGCCCCTATTACTGAGGACTCCAGGGACAGCAGTAACTACCTCAGACCACCACTTGCAGCCTCCTCCCAGTTAAACATTGCTACCCGCCCATCCTCCCACCTTGGTAACTTTGGGGGATAACATTATCCTGCAATACTGTACAGTGGTCTACTGGATCTCTATCTGGTCCTGCTGATCTGCAATTTAGCTCCATCTTGGGGATGTGCCAGTGCCATATGAGGGGTGCAATGACCAGTGCAACTGCCCGAGGGGTTCATCTTCTCCAATGGAGGACAAATTGGACAGTATTGTAGTCACCATCAGCTTCACACAAGATGCATTCAAGAACAAAATTGTCTCCCTGGTGGTGAACATGGGGTTCCTGCGTGATGACCACTGTAAAATGGCTGACCTCTTCTGGGTGGTAGAAGCAGATATTAGAACACCAGTCCCTGTATCCCAAACCCACACAGCAGACCTAGATTCTCTGATGGACAGGATTACAATATTAAAGTCCCAAATTCACTATCAAGAGGCCAGACTAGGAGGAACAACATAGGAATCATTTAATTGCTAGAACACATTGAGGACCCCTCTGTTCTCACTTACCTGGAGGATTGGTTGCAGGAGGTAGTTGCACCCTACAGTCTTTCTAAACACTATGCCCTGGAGAGGGTGCATGGGGTGCCCTTGAGACATCCTGCACCAGTGGCCACACTCAACCTGTGATCGCCCGAGGCTACTGCACTTTCAGGACCACAACTTCATACTCAGGCAGACACAAAAAATGGCTCCTTCACCATGGACAATGCCGTTGTATCCATATTCCCAGACTTCACAACAGTAGTGCAATGGTAAACTGCTTCCTTCTTTGTGGTGAAAAAGAAAATGAGGGAGCTGGGGATCAAGTATGCCTTGGTGTTTCAGACTAAGCTGCAGATCCATTTAAATGGAAGACTATCTTTTTCACCACACCAGGGATGGCATGGCAGTGGCTATACACATGATGCAGGGGGGGTCAAATGCATATGGGTCTGGACCTCCATCCAAGAGGCCTCATGGGCGACAGAGGTCCTGCTTACTGAGACGGGGCGAAGGTATCCCACATGAGAACAGGCCCATGAGGGCAGACTATTAGCTGTGGCAGCAGTGGCGACACTAGCTTGTCTAGGAAGCAGTACTGGTGGACACCTCAGTTTAGATGATGACACTCAATCAGGCATAGGCAGTGCCCCTTCATCCGATAATAATATCCAGTTGCCCACAGTTACACCATGCACAGCAGATTAAATCATTTGACCTTATGGTTTGTGATTGTCCTACTGTTTGCTCATGTTCCCATTTTAGGTTATGCCCCCTGTTACACTAGATTTTATTGCACCAGACTTTATATATTTTACCACAGATATTATTGCACCAGACTATATAGTGTCTTGAGCATATCCCTATTTAACCCAGGACTATGAGGTGACACCAGTCTAATGGCTATGCATCCTCCCAATAGTGCCGCAGGAGACTGGTGCTGTGCCGGATTCTGCAGAGGCACAAAGTTGTATTGCAGATCAGATAGTTAGGACAATGCAGAGCTGGTAATCATCCTGGATGGGCACAGTGGGAGGTTGTTTGCATTGTTCTTGTTTCCCCTTTTAGTTATTTGTGCTATTTGCTAAAGAGTTTGATTCATGTGGGGTGCTGGGTCCTGGGTAGAGGGACAGGCTACGGGATGAGCTGCGGGTGGGTGTGATGCAGTGTTATGCTTACATTATGCTCCACTGTTAGATTTCTCATCTGAAACGTAAGAGGGTTGAACTGCCCTGGTAAAAGGTATAAAGTCCAGATCTACATTAGAAGGTGTAAGGTGCAGATTGTCCTTCTACAAGAATCGCACCTCAGTAAGGCAGAGGGCATGACACTACAAAAAAGGTGGTGAGGACAAGTGTATTTCACAACATACTATGCTTTTGCCTGTGGGGTGCTCACATGTGTCCTGACTGGGGTACCATTCTTACCACAACTCGAGGTGGTCGACTCAGAGGGGCATCACATAGTGCTGGCGGATGAACTAGAGGAGAAGTATTTAGCATTAATTAAACCTCTACACTCCTAACTCTGATCCCCCGACATTCTTAAATTGCTGTCCCCTCACATTCCTGTGCTGCTAATAAGTGATAGTTGGGGAGACATTCATTGCATAGCTAACACATCCCTAGATAGGTCCCACCCTCCCCAACTGTCCTCAACAACACATGCAGTGGCTAAGGCCTTCCAAAATTGGCAGCAGGAGTGGGGGCTGTTAGACACATTAAGAGCGTTCCATCCCCAACATAAGGAATATTCGCATCACTCAGGTATGCATGACCTCTTTGTGTCGTTGGATATGCTTCTTTGCTGTGGCTAACTTAGCAACAGGATGATTAGTTCAGAGTACTTTGCCAAAACATACTCAGACCAAAATCTATTCCTGATGACACTTTGCTGGGAGGTACCTTGCTCACCAATTCTCTCCTGGAAATTGAACACGAATACCATGGAAAAGCCACTATTCCGAGGTACCCAGGCACAATTGCTCAAAGAAGTTTCCCAAGAAGAATGACTACTTGATGCACCGGATAGAGCATGCCCACATGGTCCTACTGTGCACCAGCAACTGACATCAGTGAAAGAGAAATTGGTAGGGCTTTTAGAGAGACTGATATGTTATGACTAGAGCCAATTCCTCAACAAAACACATAGCAAATTAAATAAAACTGGCTGCTTACTCACTTGGCTTGCCAACCCCTTAATGCCCATACAAACAGGCAGACATTAATACAAAGTTCTGGGACTACTACACATGACTCTATAGGCCTATCAGGTGACCCCCTGACCTGCTTTGGGCCAGGAGTATACCTCATCCCTGGTGCCTAGTGGTAGGCATGTCTGGTATTTCATTCCGCAGATTGTATTTCATTTTCTGTATTTAATTTTCATTTTAAGAATTGTTTTTTACCTGAACTGTGCCCTTTTTTTACCCCGCTTTGTTTTCGCGCTCCAATTGTGCCTGTTTTCTTTTCCGTCTCTCGCCAGTTCCTGTAAAACCCAGCCGCTGTGTCCCCTGCGGCCCTGCCCCCCTCGCGCCCCCATTGGACACTCCCTCCCACCTCCCAGCTGCTCCCACCTCCCCTTCTTTATGGCAGCCGCTGTACAGCTGCACCACTGGTGCACCAGAGGCAAGCCCGTCAGAGCCCGTCCGCGCCTGGCTGCGCCCAGCGCCCATCCCCCTGGTCCACGCTCCTCCAACCCCCCGAAGCACCACTACTCCACAGAACTCCTTGCTCTCAACCCAGGCCCGCATCCCGCTGGCGCCCAGGCCAACACCAAACACACACACAGACCTTTTACATGCCACTCATGCCATTTCTCCTGCACTCACACCAACACCAGTAACACCAACAAGCACCGCAACAACACCAAACCCAGCAATCACCTCAACTGCATCCTCCTTAACACCCGCTCCGTCCACAAGCACGCCTTCGAGCTTTGGGACCTGCTCACCACAAACTCCCCTGACATCGCCTTCCTCACTGAAACATGGATGAACTCCTCATCAGAACCCGACATCGCCATAGTCATCCCAGAGGGTTACAAAATCACCCGTAGAGACCGCACCAACAAACCAGGAGGAGATATCGTCATAATACACAAAAACTCCTTCAAAATCTCCACCAACACCAATGACACCCTAGTCAACGCTGAACACCTACACTTTCAAATACACATCAACGCCAACACCACCCTTAAAGGAACCCTCATCTACTGACCACCAGGACCCCGCCCCCCATTCTGTGACACCATCACCGATACCATCAACTCCCACACCCTCACCTCCACAGACTACATACTCCTTGGTGACCTCAACTTTCACCTGGAAAGCACCCACGACTGCAACACCACAGCCCTGCTGGACAACCTCACAAACCTCGGCCTCAAGCAACTGATCACCTCACCCACCCACTCAGCGGGACACACGCTAGACACCATCTTCACCTCCAGCAGCCACATCACCTTCACTCACACCACTGAACTCCACTGGACTGACCACCACTGCGTCCACTTCTCCTTCATGAAACCCACCACCAACAACACACTACACCCTACCGCAAGTGGAAGAAGATCTCCAAGGAACACCTGATCTCCAACCTCGCACAAGCTCCACCTCCCATCACCAACGACCCCAACACCGCCGCCCACAACCTCACACGATGGCTAGAAACTTGCGTGGACTCACTCGCCCCTTTGAAGACAAACAACATCCTCACCATCAAGACCGACCCCTGGTTCACCATAGAACTTCAATCTTCCAAACGAGAATGCAAAAAAATTGAGAAAGCCTGGCGTAAAGAACCCTCAATGAGAAACTTCTCTGCCCTCAAAACAGCCATACGCAAACACCACCAAACGGTCCTTCTACAAAGAACGTATAGACAACAACATGCACAACAGCAAAGAACTCTTTGCCATCATCAAAGAACTCACCAAACCCAAATCCTGCACCATCGACCCTCCACACTCCCAAGACCACTGCAACTCCCTCTCAAACTACTTCCACCGCAAAATAACAGACATACTCGACAGCTTCACATCATCAGCACCCAGCACCACCACAGACGCAACCAACACTACAACACCCTACCGCACCAACCGACTGAACACCTGGACCCCCACCAACGATGAAGAAATCAGCAAACCCATGAACTCCATCCACTCAGGCACCCCAACAGACCCGTGCCCCCACCACATTTTCAACAAAGCCAGCCAAATCATTGCTCCCCAGCTCTCTGCCATCATCAACAGTTCCTTCGACACCGCAACCTTCCCAGATATTTGGAAGCACGCCGAATTCAACACTCTTCTCAAAAAACCCAAAGCAGACCCAGAAGACCTCACAAACTACCGACCCATTTCTCTTCTCCCCTTCCCCGCATAGGTCGCTGAGAAGATAGTTAACGCACAACTTTCTTGCTTCCTAGAAGAAAACAACATACTCAACACCTCCTAGTCTGGATTCCACAAAAACCACAGCCCTCATCGCCTGCACAGACGACATCAGTACCAGGGTGGACAAGGGCGAGACCATCGGCCTCATCCTCCTAGACCTCTCTGCAGCTTTTGACACAGTATGCCACAAAAACCTCTGTGCACGCCTTTTCAACACCAGAATTCGCCACAAGGCCCTGGACTGGCTCACCTCCTTCCTCTCCGAAAGAACCCAAAGAGTTCGCCTCCCTCCTTTTTGGTCTACAGCCACCAAGATCATCTGTGGGTCCCCCAAGGATCCTCCCTCAGCCCCACCCTCTTCAACATCTACATGTCTCCTCTCGCAAACATCCTCCATCCCCACAGCATCACCATCATTTCATACGCTGACTACACCCAGCTCATCATCTCCCCCACAAGGAACCCAGCCACCGCCAAGATTAACCTCCACGCCGGACTCCTCGACGTCGCCAAATGGATGACAAGCCACCTCAAATTGAACTCAAACAAAACAGAGATCATCATCTTCGGCCCCAACAAGACAGCATGGAACGACTCCTGGTGGCCCACCACCCTCGGACCACCCCCAACATCCACCACCCACGCACGCAACCTTGGCATCATACTGGACTCATCCCTCTCCGTTACCCAGCAAATCAATGCTATATCATCTTCCTGCTTCAACACCCTTTACATGCTACGCAAGACTTTCAAATTGATACCTTTAGAAACAAGAAGAACAGTCACCCACGCCCTCATTAGCAGTAGACTGGACTACAGCAACCTCCTCTACGCAGAGACCACAGCCAAGCTTCAAAGAAAACTCCAGCGAATCCAGAACGCAGCCGCACGTCTCATCCTCAACCTCCCTTGCCATGAACACATATCCACCCACCTCAGATCCCTACACTGGTTGCCCATCAACAAAAGGATCATTTTCAAAGTCCTCGTCCACACTCACAAAGCCCTCCACGACACCGGACCGGCCTACCTCAATGAACAAGTAAACTTCCACATACCAACTCGCCAGCTCCGCTCCGCCGACCTCGCCTTCGATACAGTCTCCCGCATCCAACGCACCGCCTCTGGCAGCACATCCTTCTCCCACCTCCCCGCCAAGACCTGGAACTCCCTCCCCACCAACCTACGCAAGACCCAGGACCTCCTAACCTTCAGAAAGCACCTAAAAACATGGCTTTTTGAGCAGTAGCCCCCCCCTCCCAGCACCTTGAGACCCTAGCGAGTGAGTAGTGCGCTTAAGAAATTATTTGATTGATTGATTGATTGATCACAGACTCTGCTCCCCAGGCATTGCACATGTATATTCTGAATGCCTGGGCCTCCAGGGTGGGAGGCGAGGTGGTGACAATGATGCAGATAGATATCCAGGTACAGAAGGTATGGGATGTCTTTCAGTCACCGGCATGGGCAAGTCCCCGGAACTGATGGATTATCCAACGAGTTCCTATTTACGTATAGTGAAACTCTAGCCTCCAGGCTGACTAAGCTGCATAATGCCTTGCATGGCCAAGGTACTCTGCCTTCATTATGCGAGACGCCCTATTGATTCCCCTTCTGACACTAGGAAAAGGAAGAGGAGGACCACTTGTCTTCTTATAGACCTCCCATATATATAGATTATAAAATCTTTAGTAAAACATTGGTCACCAGATTACTACCCCACCTTCAAGAGCTCATACACCCTGCCCAATATGGATTTTTCCCAAGTTGCAGCATGGCCCTAATATCAGGCAACTTATCCATGTTTTACAGTCCTCTCTGATTACCTGCTCCAAGGCGCTGGTGATGGTGGTGAACATGAAGAAAAGCTTCTGATTTCTTTCCGATAGGAGTACTTATACACTATCATGACCACCATGAAGCTGGGCAGGAGCTACCTCACATGGACCAAACTCTTCTATACCTATCCAGTTTCCTACATAAAAACTGGGGGCTTCACCTTGGCAGCATATTGTACTGAAAGGGGTACCCGACAGAACTGCCCACTGTCTCCAGTACTATTTGTCATGGCTGTGGAGCCTTTCTCACTCATGCTTCGGCAAGGCTGGGCATACTGGGAACTACAATTTGATAACACTGCACTCTACATCTCCCTATATGTGGAGGCCCTACTGCTCTACCTCTGTGGGGATCGCACAGATGTGGAGAGTCCTGTCATGGTGCTCAACAAGTTTGCCACAGTCTCAGGTCCAGAGATGAACTGGAACAAATTTCACATGTACCCTGCCCATGCACCTGAGACAGAAACACAGTCATCAGATATAGTGGAGGAGTTGCGCTGGGAGCAACATACCTACTGCTATCTGGGAGTGCAGGTCTACCGATCTAAAACTCAATTGATTAACAGTAATATACTGGTGACATTGGCTTCTCTATGCCCCATTATAGCCTTCTGGCATACACTGCTCCATTCGGTGGTAGGCTGGGCCACTCTGACCAACATGGTAATGTTGTTGCAACTGCTCTACTTCGATTGATGCTCCCAATAAGAGTGCCCTGCTCCATATTCTGCGAAATGAACAATTTGTTGCAGACTTTACTGTGGGGCACGCAACGCCACAAGATTTCCTGGGCTAAACTGCACCTCCCCATGTCCAAGAGTGGCCTGCTGGTTCATGATTATGAGCTGTACTTCCTGACTGTACAGCTAGCATGGGCAACTAGTGGAGAGAGGTTTGCTGGGGCCCCCCCATGCATGATATGTATAGAAATCCCCACACATGGTAAGTCTTTATGATTAATGCTCCACCCCCTCCGTAAATCTCAGGCTACCATCACCCACATAATAGTAGACAGCCTGGAATACGCCTGGTCCAGTGCACAACAGAGAAGACGTCTGAGTTGTCCCTATGCTCGAAACCTCCCTCTGTCAGACTTTACAGTCTTACACTACTGAGGAGACTGGAGGGAGTTGTGAGAATGGTAGGGGGCTGGGCTTGAAACATTGGGCGACCTAGATGAAAATGAAATGCTGTGACCTCTCCAAAATCTTATCAATAACTTTGAGATTCCCCCTCACCATTTCCTCCTGTACAAGGCAGCAAGAGCCATTATTAAGGTGCATTGAAGTACAAAAGTTGGGAGAACCACCAAGCCATAAAACCATACAGGTCATCAGCACCATGACAGGCAAGGTCAAAGCCATCACTCTACACTATAATGCAACAAGCCATAGAAGATATGGGGTACCTACAAGACCATCGGGCATCTGACATGGAACTCACAATTTTCAAGAAAGACTGGGTCTATTTTCCAGAACACACTCCATGCGCATTGAGAAATGCCAGATTCAAGCTCCTCCAAGATGATTGCGTGTGCAGAGAATATATCTCAACTAAGCATATAAGCTTTATGTTCCCTACAGCTCAGGCAACATGTTCAAGACGTAATGTGGTGAGGGCACACTTTTATCACATGGTCTGGACTTGCCCTGCTCTCTCTCAGTATTGGAACACTGTTGTCCAATTCATCACCATGGTCACAGATCGGCACAACTGAAAACACTTCCCTACAGCCTCCTGTGGCTCTTCCCCAGACCCAAAGTGAGGGCTATCTTCTCCCAGTTTCTTGACCTAGCTTTGGTACTGGTCCAACGCCAAATAGCAATCACCTGGAAAGACCCTCAAGGCGCTAACCTCATGCTCTGGCATGCTGAATTACTAAAATGGGCAGACTGAATTTACTATAACAGGCATAGGGGGTGATTCTAACCCTGGCGGTCAGTGATAAAGCGGCGGCCAACCCGCCAACAGGCCGGCGGTCGAAAAAATGGAATTCTGACCCTGGCGGGAACCGCCAACACAGCCTGCCACATTAACACTCCGACCGCCGCGGCGGTGCAGACAAACAGCGTGGCGGTCACCGCCAACAGGCAGGCGGCAGACAATGTACCGCCCACACTATCACAACTCACCAATCCGCCACCTTTTCCGGGGCGGGAGCCCCGCCGATAAAAACACGGCGGAAACAGACTACGAACGGGAAAACGCGCACCAAAACACACTCCACGAGGAAGGAGGACAGCATGGTACCGCCGGCGCACCTCGTCATTGGCTCCTGAAACCCATAGGCTTCAATGTTAACCAATGCGGCTCCGTGTAGCGGTCTTCGACCGCCTACCGCCACGGTGTGCTCCGCCAGCGCATTGACCTCACATTCCATTGTCCCACTTCACAGGTCAGGCAGCCGCCATTTCAAGGGCCCACATGGCATAATTTCTACTGCGACACACAGGCCTAGGCCTTGCATTGCCACACATACACGCCTTTCAAAACATAGATAACCGTGTGCTATGCAAGCTGTGGTGAACGTACCAGTGATTGGCTTGACTCTGTGCTCCATGTTGTCATTCCTAGGCACCGTCCGCTGGGACTTGCGAGGAGAAGGATGAATCCTCGCGTGTACCGACCGCTGGTGGACCTGTCGACAATGGAAGAACGCCATATCATACTACGATACCGACTTGACCGTGCCACTATCCATGAACTGTGTACCCAGCTGGAGCCAGCCCTGATGTCCCCCATCCGCCAACCCACAGGAATTCCCCCTCTGGTGCAGGTTCTGTCAGTCCTCCATTTTCTTGCAAGTGGCTCATTCCAAACAACAGTGGCCATGTCATCTGGAATGTCTCAGCCTATGTTTTCCAAAGTTTTGTCTAGAGTGTTGTCTGCCCTGACTAAACACATGCGGAGTTACATTATATTCCCTGAGGAGGTTGATTTGGCCACTGTGAAGGGTGATTTTTATGCCCTTGGACATATTCCCAACATCATTGGTGCCATTGATGGGACCCATGTAGCCTTAGTCCCCCCAAAAGACGATGAGCAGGTGTGCAGAAACAGGAAAAGTTACCATTCTATGAACGTCCAGGTGGTCTGTTTGGCTGACCAGTACATCTCACATGTGAATGCCATGTTCCCTGGGTCAGCGCATGACGCATATGTGATGCGTAATAGCAGCATCCCTTATGTGATGGAACAGCTGCAGAGACAACGTGTGTGGCTAATAGGTGACTCTGGTTACCCCAACCTGCCTTGGCTGTTGACTCCAGTGAGGAATCCCCGGACCAGGGCTGAGGAACGGTACAATGAGGCCCATGGGCGAACTAGGAGGGTCATAGAAAGGACCTTTGGGCTCCTGAAGGCCAGATTTAGGTGCCTGCATATGACAGGGGGATCCCTGATGTACTCACCAAAGAAGGTGTGCCAGATCATCGTGGCCTGCTGTATGCTTCACAATCTGGCATTGCGACGTCAGGTGCCTTTCCTGCAGGAGGATGGTCCAGATGGTGGTGTTGAAGCAGCTGTGGAGCCTGCGGAGAGTGAAGAGGAGGAAGACTCAGAGGACGACACAGACAACAGGGACAGAGTTATCCAACAGTATTTTCAGTAGCACACAGGTAAGAATCACCCACGCCATTTTACTTTTCCTGCAAGCCTCCTGCTTCTCAACTTTGTCTATGACCCCCCAGTTCTTTTAAACTGATGTTTGATTTTCCCTTCCCTTTTCAGTGCTGTATGACCCACTCCGTGACTACTGCTTGGTTAGCCCATGGACTAATGCTTATTGATCTCGGTATGTGTTCAGCACAAAGTTAACAGAACATAATTGATCGGTAATGTGTTATACATTTGTAAATAATACAGCCTGACTCCTGTTTGATTTCAGTGCATTGAGTGATTTATTTTTTGTGCTAGATAATGGTACATGATATAAACATGGTGATGGGTGGGGGTGGAGTAATGGCCATGGCAGAGTCCAGTTCTCAGTCTCACAGGTGCATTGTCCATATGCCTGTGGAAGGATGGAGCAGGGGCAGTTCAAGGTTGGACAGGGTGGCAATGTGGGACAGTGGGATGACTTCAGGGGGTGTCTCATGCTGGCGGGGTCTTGACATCCTACTCTGTCGATTTTTTTGATCTCAGGCTCCTCTTGCGGGGTGGTTGTTCTTCAGCAGGAGGTGGGGTTCTGGTGGCCTGTCGTTGTGGTGGGGCCTCCTGTCCACTAGCGCCGGCGGAGGTGGTAGGCTGTTCCTGGCTAGTGACAGGGGCCCTGTGTGGTGCCACATGGTCCCGCAACGTGTCTTCTATCCGGTTGAGGGCCTGGACTATGCTCCCCATAGTGGTAGAGATGTTGGTGAGTTGATTGGTGAACCCCATGTAGCGTTCCTCCTGCTGTGCCTGGATCTCCTGGAACCTGGCCAGTACCGTCGCCATCGTCTCTTGGGAGTGGTGGTAGGCTGCCATGATGGTGGTGAGGGCCTCTTGGAGAGTGGGTTTCCTTGGGCCTCTCCTCCCCCCCCTGTAGCACAGCAGCCCTCCGAGTTGCCCTGTTTCCCCCGGCCTCTCTCCCCTGGACGGTGTGCCCACTACCACTGCCCCCAGGTCCCTGTTGTTGTTGGGGTGGTGGGTTAGCCTGGGTGCCCTGTAGTGGCAGACACACCGCTGATTGACCTGTCCTAGAGACAGAGGCATGGGCCTGCTGGGTGGGAGCTGTGCTGTTGGTCCCAGAGGGGGTTGGGTCTGCTGTGGCCTGTGTGTGGGGAACCGACTGTCTAGAGGTCCCCGATGGTCCGGGCTGGTCATCAGGTTCCAGGTCGACAGAGCTGCTGTCATCACTGGGGGCCTCTTCCGGGGGGGGGGATGGACATTTCTGGACCCTCCTGGCCGGTGTGTTGGCGTTCGGGTCCTGCATGGGGTAAGAGAGTATGGTTATTGTTTCTGTGTGTGCTATTGCGTGCCATTGATTGGTGCCCTTGTCCCCCAGTGCTGCCATTCCCTTGGGGGAGGTGTTGTGGGGGTGTTTTGGGGGGGGGGGTATGTGCAGTGGTCATGCTTGGGTGATGGGTGTCCATAGTTTGTGGTGGCATGCAGGGGTTGGTGTTGGGTGGGTTGTGCTGGAGAGACATTCTCAGGGAGGATGTGTGATGGGGGGTTGGGGGTGAGGGTGGTGGTGGGGGTTAGCATGCTGGGGGGGGTGAAGTAGTTGAGATTGTACTTACCAGAGTCCATTCCTCCGTGTACTCCAGCGAGGCCATCAGGATGCAGGATGTTTAGTACCTCTTGCTCACATGCTGTGAATTCGGGTGGAGTGGGTGGGGGTCCCCCGCCAGTCTTCTGCACTGCGATGTTGTGTCGCGAGACCATCGAGCGCACCTTTCCCCTTAAGTCGTTCCAGCGTTTGCGGATGTCGTCTCGATTTCTGGGATGCTGTCCCACCGCGTTGACCCTGTCCACGATCCGCTGCCATAGCTCCGCCTTCCTGGCTATAGTGGTGTGCTGCACCTGTGAGCCGAAGAGCTGCGGTTCAACTCTTATGATTTCCTCCACCATGACCCGGAGTTCTTGGTCCGAAAAGCGTGGGTGCCTTTGGGGTGCCATGGGGTGGTGTGGATGAGGTGTGGGGTGGTGTATATGGCGATGAGTGTGTTGGTGTGTGGTGCTTTGTGCTTCTATGTGGTGTGTGTGATGGTGTAGTGTGCCTCTGTGTGATGTAGCTCTCTATTCTGTGATGTATCTCTCTCTCCTTCGTCTCTGATCTTCGGTCGTAGGGGTTTGTGGGTGATGTGGGTGTGTGTTTTATAGTTGTATGGATGTGTGGGAGTGTTGTTGGTATGTGTGTCAGGTGTGTGTATTTCAAATTGCCCAATGTGGCAGTGTTTTGGAGCTGTGTGTGTATTTTGAGCGCGGCGGTGTGTACCGCCAATGGAATACCGCGGTTGAAAGACCGCCGCGTGGATTGGTGGGTCAGAATGGCATGGGCGTGTTTGTGTTGGCGTGGCGGTGGAGGTTTGGTCATCTCCAGTTTTCCGCGGCCCGCTGATGAGGCGGCCTTCCTTGGATGTCGGGTTTTTGGCGGATTCACAGTTGGTGGTCAGAATGACCGTGGCGGTTTACCGCGGCCGCGGTGGTAGTATGGCGGAGTTCTGACCGGCGGTATGGGCCTTTTACCGCCAAGGTCAGAATGACCCCCATAGTCTTTTAATGATGGGGAGGCCCCCAGAGAGAGCTAACGGTACTTTCTTGCATAAAATATGGGAATGTCCAGTGGTTGGCTGGCACTGGAGCACAATCACCAGGGAGCTCATATCAATGGTAGAAGCAAATATTCCCTTCACATCTCAATGCATTATACTAAATACACCCAGTGATGCTGACCTTACATGGACCAAACAATTATTCTGGTATTTGGATTTCATTGTGGCCAAAAGAGACATTGCAAGATGTGGGAAAGGCAGCAGGCTACAACCAAACAGCTATGGCTCTCTGGTATGAACCTATACATGGAGGTGGAAGGAGTGACATGTAACGAGAGATGTTGCCCAAGGAAGTTTGATTAAAACATTGAGAGGATGCACAGCACACCGAGGATTGATATGGGAGGGGCACTGAATGCCAAACACTTCCCTGAATTCACCAAGGAACTCTACTGCTGAAGAGGAACACACAGAAATGTCAAACCGTCCAGGACTGAGACTATGGAAAGGGTTGAGGGAAGAAAGGGAAAAGATGAAGTAGGGAGATATTGTCCCTAGCACTTCAGTGTAAGGCCAAAACAGATACATAGGTGGGAATTTCAGAAACAATTATTAAAAACAGAGTACGGTAGAAAAAGTCTGCTACAAAAAAATAAGAGTCTGGGCTAAACATAGATGGCAGTGGTCAAGAAAACACCAGTGTGCACCTTGCAGAAGTCACCAGCAGAAGGAAGAGGCAGAATAGGATGATTTGAACGTCAACCTTTTCACCATAATTTGATTTTGGAAACAAATGCAAAAAATGTTCTCTGTTAAATTAGAATTTGCTTAGCTTTTTTACATAAACGACATTGCAAAGTGACAATTGTTTTCTCAACCTCATTCTTCCATGCGAATGATCTTTTGGTGGTAGTGGGCTATCTGAGGAGCAAAGTATTCGAAAAGGCCCAGAGTTTTCTAATGACATCAGAAAAGCAAAAATGTAGGCAAAGTTTGTGAAAGGTGCAAACTTGTCCACACATCTTTGTTAAAAGTTCAAAAAAGAACTTTACATACCCACTCTGCCAAGCATACCAGCCTGCCAAACGTTTGGCCTTATACGGAGCCTCATACTCTTCTTTTTCTCTAGTATTTTAAGTTACTACTTCCACCAAATTTCTTTGTAAACCGTGTGCATCACCTTTTCCGAAGGATGATACAAAGAGTTTATTGACCAATAAAAATTTTCATAGATTTTCTTTTTTATCTTATCCTCACTTAATGGCGTACAGCCCTCATTCCCTTTGTTAGAAATGGGGTCTTTGGTTGACAGTCAGGTTACTCCCTGTTCAAGCAAGGACCCTCTCTCTAGTCAGGGTAAAAGAGAATCACCCTCAGCAAGGACCCTCTCTCTATTCAGGGTAAAAGAGAATCACCCTCAACTAACCCCTTCTTAGCCCCTTGGTAGCTTGGCAGAGCAGTAGGCTTAACTTCAGAGTGCTAGGTGTAAAGTATTTGTACCAACACACACAGTAACTTAATGAAAGCACTACAAAATGACACAACACCAGTTTAGAAAAATAGGAAATATTTATGTAAACAAAACAAGACCAAAACGACAAAAATCCACAATACACAGGTCAAGTTATGAATTTTGAAAGATTTAACTCAAAAATAGCGCTTAGAAACACAAAATGCTTCGATGAGGTGTTAACGCGGTGTCGTGACAGAGTCATTCTCAACAAACCGACACCAGCGGGGCCGGACACGGAGTCACGTAGACCCCCAAGTACAGTACCTTTGGTGAAGACTGAAAACAAGTCGATGCGCGAACTCGTGGATCGGGACGAAACGTTGAATCCACTCACTTCGAGCGGCGTCGGTCACGACGTGGTGCGGCGACTTCCACGGAGTTTGCGGACTTCAGCAGGGCTGCAGCGGCGTCAGGCCTGCGAAGGTCGTCGCGTTCCAGTGAAGATCAGGGAGTCAGTTGCAGGTGGCGTCACCGGATTCAGTAGCGGCGTCGGTCTGAAGTTGTCCGAAGTCGATTTCCTTGGATTTCCACCAGCTTTCCTTACAAGGGCCCAGAGACTCCAGGTGCTGGTAGAGAGAAGTCTTTGCTGTCCCTGAGACTTCAAATAAGAGGAGGCAAGCTCTAAATCAAGCCCTTGGAGATTTCTTCACAAGATGGAAGGCACACAAAGTTCAGTCTTTGCCCTCTTACTCTGGCAGAAGCAGCAACTGCAGAATACCGCCACAAAGCACAGTCACAGGCAGAGCAGCACTTCTCCTCAGCTGTTCAGCTCTTCTCCAGACAGAGGTTCCTCTTGTTTCCAGAATTGTTCTAAAGTCTGTGGTTTTTGGGTGCCCTTCTTATACCCAATTTCTCCTTTGAAGTAGGCCTACTTCAAAGTAAAGTCTCTTTTGAATGTGAAATCTGCCTTTCCCAGGCCAGGCCCCAGACACTCACCAGGGGGTCGGAGACGGCATTATGTGAGGACAGGCACAGCCCTTTCAGGTGTAAGTGACCACTCCTCCCCTCCCTTCTAGCACAGATGGCTCATCAGGAAATGCAGACTACACCGCAGCTCCCTTTGTGTCACTGTCTAGTGTGAGGTGCAACCAGCTCAACTGTCAAACTGACCCAGACAGGGAATACACAAACAGGCAGAGTCACAGAAATGGTATAAGCAAGAAAATGCCCACTTTCTAAAAGTGGCATTTTCAAACGCACAATCTTAAAATACACTTTACTAAAAGATGTATTTTTAAATTGTGAGCTCAGAAACCCCAAACTCCACATGTCCATCCACTCCCAAAGGGAATCTACACTTTAATCAGATTTAAAGGTAGCCCCCATGTAAACCTATGAGAGGGACAGGCCTTGCAACAGTGAAAAACGAATTTAGCAATATTTCACTGTGAGGACATATGAAACACATTACTATATGTCCTACCTTAACCATACACTGCACCCTGCCCTTGGGGCTACCTAGGGCCTACCTTAGGGGTGTCTTACATGAAAGAAAGGGAAGGTTTGGGCCTGACAAGTGGGTACACTTGCCAAGCCAAATTTACAGTTAAAACTGCACACACAGACACTGCAGTGGCAGGTCTGAGACATGATTACAGAGCTACTTATGTGGGTGGCACAACCAGTGCTGCAGGCCCACTAGTAGCACCTTACTAGGGACTTACTAGTAAATCAAATATGCCAATCATGGATAAACCAATTACATACCATTTTACACAGAGAGCATATGCACTTTAGCACTGGTTAGCAGTGGTAAAGTGCTCAGAGTTCAAAAGCCAACAGCACCAGGTCAGAATAAAATAGGAGGCAAAAAGACTGGGGATGACTCTGCAAAAAGGGCCATTTCCAACACCCTTGATAGAAACTTGCATGTTTTGTGGTAGTTACCACATGCCTCGCAACACTTCCCCAAATAACGGACATATTTACAAGCCCCTAGCGCCACAGGGGCATCACTTTTTGTGACGAGCCGGTGGTGCTGTGCCATATTAACACTTTTTGTGGCTTAACGCCACCTTGTAAATATGGGTCCCCTGATGCAGTTTTCTGCTGAGAGGGGTGTGCAATGATTGTTGCTGTGGGCGTACCCATGCTACACCCATTGCATTTTGACACTTGCCCAGATTTATAAGGAAACATAAATATGAGGCATCGCCAAAAATTAACACCACCTCAGGGATGGCATTAGCATGGCGCAATGAGGAGAAATACTTTTATTTCTCCTCAGTTGTGCTTCTTCTATGTGTGCTGCATTCTGCAGCACACATAGAAAGATCAAAAGGTCATTAATGATTATTTATGTGCAGGAAGATGCCCCTTCCTGCACATAAACAAACATTAAATAATAACGATTTGGTCCTTCTGTGTGTGCTGCATTCTGCATCAAACATAGGAGTAACAAATCGCCATCACTGATTGATTATGTGCAGGAAGGGGCACCTTCCTGAACATAAACAATCATTCCCTGCAACACAGGCACCTTTGTTCTATGGTGCAAGGGTACCTGTGTTGGCACTAGGTAGCTTAATTTAGCACCAGAACTAGGGGAAATACAGGGGTGCCCCATATTTTTGTAAATATAGCACATTCATGCATTTGTGAAGTGACGCAGCACAGAGCTGCCAATTTTAGCACAGCACCACACTGTGCCATTTTCTTGTAAATTTGCCCCCAAATTCCAGCAGGTGAAACCTGCCGAATTTCACCAGGTGAAAATGCTTGGTAAATACGCGTGGACGCGGACTTTGATGTGCAAAGCACTAGAATCCGCATGTAATGCCCCATTTTAAAGGGCACAACTTGTAATAGGCGATAATTATACCACCTTTTAAATTCCGATCCCCGCGGTATCGGATTTTAAAAGGTGCGGTAATCACCTTTCCAACCTGTCACTCGTGATGAGGGTCTCAGAAGTTGTATTTACTCGCTTTCTCCATCAATGTTGCACACTGTATTCATTCCTGTGTTAGTTTGTAACCGAAATTACAGGTTTCTGGAGACAATCGTTCCTTTCTGTATTGTTAGAGTGTGCAACATTCGCACCCACAATGTAGACTGAAAAAGCACACCCGCGCCTGTCTAATCCTCCAGTCCTCTCGGTTTCATGACGCCAAAGCTATTCCTTCAAACGTTCCTAGTCGCTAACGAAGCACTGGTACATTTGTAAATAACCTTGCATATGTGTTATGGTGACTCAATTGCCAGCCAAACCGCTACCCTGCCTTCTCTCAAGGAACCAAACTGGAGTTATTTTTCTCTGAGAACTTTAGATATCACCTTTGTGACTTTATAACCAATCTCTAATGGCTACATAACATACATGGCCGTAATATATATCAAGTCCAGATGTAAGGCATCTGATCGAATATCTTTCCTGAACAGAGCTCAGAAGCACAAGAGAGGATGCGAGCGGACTTAACCAGAGGCATATACATTCCGCCGTGTTCCCTGGTTTATAAAGAAAGTAAGCGTTCCAGATTGCGTTGTGTCACTTTGAATTTCTGGCAAATGTTTAACACAGATGAGTTGCTACGAGCGCAGAAAACCGGGCAACAGAACAAGCCTATGCTCGAGCCGCCTGTGAGCCTGTATAATATGTCTATTTACACTTGATCCGACACCCTTTCTTAGCTGCAGAGCGCGCCCAACAGTGGCTAAAGCAGACCACAAGAAGGTATTCGCCGGGGGCCGTGGATAATCGATGCATTACTATGACCAATCATGATGCACGCTGCTTCACATCTCCAAGATGCAGCACTTTGAAGGCCCAAATAAGAAGCAGTTTTAGAAACTAAATGCCGGTCCTCCCCAGTCTTCGAACGGCAGAAACAACTTTGACTCCTCCACGCAAGATGAACAGCGCAGTCACTGTGCTGTACGGCTCTACCACGTCTGAGTTTTCAAGACAATACTTCATTATTGGAATAAAGTGCAGAGCTAGAAAAGCACCGGAATGAAAACTGGATGTTTTTGTTTATCTAGCATGCATTGTCAGCCTTCAGATTTAATCCGCAAGCTCCATTGCATTTGTGCACTGTAAATTGTTAGTTACAGCACACGACTGTGCCACATTAACCATAGCTCAAGGTGGTAGCTCAGTGAGCAAACGCTCGCCATGAACCAGGGTTCATTAGTTTGAATACCCCTAGGACCAACTCGTCCTCTCACGGCTTCCTGGGTCAGGAGATCAAACACTTTTTTAACTTTTTTTTATATTACTTTTATTGAAAAGAAAGGGTTCATACAGCAGGTATGCAAGAATCCACTGTCATTATAGTCCAACAAACCGATGGTTCATTACATTGCAAAATAGGTTTCACCAATAAGACAAAAGTGGCTCTTTTGTGGCCCATTAATATTTGGAAAGTTCTCATATCCTCGTTGATCCTAAAGTCCTTTAAGTTACCTCTCCCAATTCTCCCCAGAACACTAGCCCCTATACTCCTTGCATGCTCATCATACTTTTCCCCATTTTTGGGGGCAACCTCTACCCTTGTAGGCCACCTGTTCTGCCCTCTGACACCACTCCAGGTCTGATTCCCAGTCCATTATGTCTGGGGGGGTGGCTTGCCATAGGCTGTCACTCTGAGATCAAACTCTTCTAAAATGGCTAACATGGCTTGACATTTACTACACTTATAAACACGTGAGGGACAGTGGTGAGACCTGTCGGTGGGTACGAAGACCAGGGTTGCACACCATTCAACAAAACAAAGTGATAACCCACCACTGTGTTAGGGAATGTTCAACATTCTTTGGCCGTATTTATTATGCTTTATAAACATGACATCAGAATGCAAATGTTATTTTCATTTAAATTATTTTTCATTGTTATAAAATTATTTTGATGTTAATTTTGACTAATGCAAACATCTTCTACCAACATACTCTCACATTCCATTAAGAGTCATGTTTGACCATCCCCCCAGTTCCTCGTGGCATCACCCAATTCAATGGTCATTGTGAGAAAACAGGGCTGATTGCAGAGGCCCCCTAACTTTTTGCCCCCATTTTTCACTTTTTGCTGGTGTTTTCCTGACTCTGATGGTGCCCTTGGTACTGCTAACCAGTCCTAGGGCCTATGCTCTGTGTAAAATCAATATGCAAATTAGGCTAATTATAATTGGCTAAGATAACCTACCTATAGGTCCCTAGTATATGGTAGGGTATGTAGGTTTAGGGACCACAGCATAGGTAGTGCACCCATAGGTGCACTGCTGAGGTGCCCAGTGTCATTTTAAAGGCAGGCCTGCCTTGCTGGCTGTTTTTAAATTAAAGTTATATGCAAATTCGACTTTGGAATTAAAAGTAGTTACAAAGTCTTAAATGACCTTATTTTTACATATAAGTCACCCCTAAGGTGTGCCCTGTGTGCCCCTAGGGCTGGGTGCCATGTAACTATAAGCAGGGACCTTATAAACATAGTTTTATAAGCCCTGGTGAGGTAAAAACAGCCAAATTCGTTTTCCCCTCATTGTAGTAAATGGCCTTCCCGCGAGCCGAGCATTCGGCTCGCGCCGCACAGCGCGTTCTCATGACGCGGCGCGCCCCGAGCCTTCTCTGCACAGAGCGAGGCCCCAGATTTTACTTGGGGCCTCGTTCTGCCTTCTGTTGCGTCCCCGTTTTCCCCTGACCCCTCCTTACCTGTTTCTTTTTCTTCTTCTTTTTCTTCTTTCCTTCTGAGGCATTTTTCTGTCCTTTCTTTATGTCTTTCCCCCTTCCCATGTTACCTTTTTCTTCCCAGCATTCCTTGTTCCCTATTTTCTATGGTTCCTGTTCTATTCTATCCTATGTACTCTTCTCTATCTAAGATGGTGTCTTTTTACTTCCTGTTGGTCACTTCCTGTTTCTTGGTATATAAGGGCTCTGTTTTCTCCCTTTCCTTGCGCTGCAACACTATCTGCTCTGATTGTGTCTTCGCTCCTGATTCTTAGCCTTCGGTTCTGGATCTTGTCAAATTTGTATCTACCAGCATTTTTGTATCTTTTTGATTCCTGTTTTTGTTCTTGTTTCAGGAATCCACTGTTTGGAGGTTTTTTCCCCTTTTTGGTTTTTTTTCCCTCTGGCACTATTTCTAAAGGGCACGGTCTGTTCTTGGCGGTTCCATTGCCGACAGCACCGTGGCTACTAGAAAGAGTCGCCCCTTTCTGGGCCAAAGCCGAACCTTCAAGACCCACGCCACTAGATCTGCGGTTTCCTGGCGCAAGCAGCACGTAAGTCGTGACAGATTGCAGCGCCTAACCATTCCGACGTCTTCTGACACTATGGATAATACAGTGGCGGCGGCTGCAGATCCTGATCCATCTCTTTTGACTACCATTCAACAACAAGCTCAGGAATTGCAACAATTGCGCAATGAGAATGCGGTGTTACGACAGGCTTTGGCCCTCCGCAGTGGCGATGTTCCGACTATCTCCGCCTCTACTCCTCGCTTCTCTGGTGAACCAACTAAACTGCGTGAATTCCTGGATGCACTAACGGTGTACTTCGCCTTCAGACCTACCCAATTCTCTCATGACAGGACAAAGGTGGGATATCTTATTAGTGCATTATCCGGTCCTGCCTTGGCCTGGGCAACCCCAATGGTGTCGTCCAACGATCCGGTATTGTCGGACTATTCTGCCTTCGTGACCCGCTTCAAACAAATGTTTAGTCGTCCAGGATTGGAAGCCTCGGCAGAGGAAGCATTATGTGATATCCAGCAGGGTTCCCAAGATGTCCTTCAATATATTACACGTTTCCGTCAGTTAGCGGCAGAGACCACTTGGGTGGAGCGTACCCTGGTAACTTTGTTCCGCAGAGGACTTAAGGATGAAATAAAGGATGAATTAGTACATTCCACTAGAGTTGAAGATCTTCGTGGCTTGATGGATCAAGCACTTTCCATCGAGTATCGTCTTCAAGAACGACGAATGGAGAAGAGAAGGAGTAGAGGATCTTCTCAGCCAAGCTCTTCACGGATGTATCTACCTCGTCCTGAGGAATCTCGTCCTCCTGCTAGAGACACAGAACGGGAACCCATGCAAGTGGATACTACTCGAGGGCCGCTCTCCGCTAGTGAGAAGGAAGACAGACGGAAGAAAGGATTATGCCTATACTGTGGTTCTGCTGGTCACATGCTTCGTACCTGTCCTGTACGTCCACCTAGACCCTCGGGAAACGCCACTTCCCGTCCTCTGTAAGAAGGGAGGGGACGGGATCATCGGCTATACCTTCCATCAGTTCATTTAATGACAATACTACATACTTGTTCGTGTTATCTGTCATATTACAACTACCTGATGGCCGCCAAGAAAGAACTATGGCATTGTTGGATTGTGGTGCTAGTGGTATATACATGGATAAGACTTGGGCCACTAAGCAACAGATTCCCACACAACCCAAAGACATTCCTGAACAAGTGCACACCGTGGATGGATCCTTGATATCCTCAGGTCCAGTCGACACTACGACCTGGATGTTAAATTTACAGTTTGGTAATCATCAAGAACACATCTCCTTTGATCTCATTTCGTCTCCCAACCATACCATTATTCTCGTAATTCCGTGGTTTGCAAGACATAATCCATATGTGAACTGGGTAACCCGGACAATTTCTTTATCCTCACAGTTTTGTCAAGAAAACTGCTTTGCTTCCGATAAATATTGGTCACCAAACAGATTAACACCTATTAAGAGTACTACGGAGTATTCCATCAATACTGTCCAAGGAGTTCCTGAACATTATTTAGAGTTCCAAGACGTGTTTCTAAAACCATCCAGACCTGTATTACCTCCACATCGAATGTACGATTGTGCTATTCCTTTGGAACCTGGAACAGTCGTCCCCTTTGGGAGGATGTATTCTCTCACGGAACCTGAAAAGGAAGTTCTTAAGGAGTATCTGGAGGAAAATGTACAGAGTGGTCTCATTGTTCCATCGTCTTCTCCGGCAGGGGCTCCTCTCTTTTTTGTACCAAAGAAGACCAAAGATCTTCGTCCTTGCCTAGATTTTCGAGGCCTAAACAAAATAACTATCAAGGATCGTTATCCTTTGCCCCTCATCAAGGATATTCTAGAGGCAGTCAGAGGGGCTCAACGTTTTACCAAGTTGGATCTTCGGGGAGCTTACCACCTTTTACGTATAAAAGAAGGAGACGAGTGGAAAACAGCATTCAGGACACCATTTGGTCATTTTGAGTATAAAGTCATGCCCTTTGGTCTTACGAACGCCCCTGCAATATTTCAAAGATTTATGGACTCCATATTTTCCGATCTCTTGAACCAGACAGTCGTAATCTACTTAGACGACATCCTTATTTTTTCCAGAAATCCCGCACTCCATTTTTCTCATGTGAAACAAGTCCTTCAAAGACTCCGAGCACATCAACTATCCTGTAAACCCGAAAAGTGTGAGTTCGATAAGACAGAAGTCAAGTATCTGGGTTATCATTTAAGTCCCACCGGCATAGCTATGGACCAAGAAAAGGTACAAGCAATTCTCGATTGGCCTTCTCCCTCTTCTATTAAAGAAACACAATGTTTCCTAGGATTAGCAAATTTTTACCGGCAGTTCATTCAAGACTTTGCTAAACAGACCAGCCATATAACCCATACTTTAAAGAAGGAAAATCTTAAACAGGGGTTTGTCTGGACTAAGGCGGCTGAAACAGCTTTTCAAGATTTAAAAAAGGCATTCACTCAAGCTCCCATCTTAAGACACCCAGATACCAACAAACAGTTTATTGTAGTTACAGATGCTTCCGAAAGAGCTATTGGAGCTGTCTTACTCCAACTACAAGAGGATGATGGTCTTGAACATCCTGTTTTCTATTTGTCCCATATTCTCTCTGCAGCAGAACAACATTACTCAGTGCTAGAAAGAGAGTTGTTAGCTCTGAAGACAGCCTGCATCGAATGGAGACAGTTTCTGATGGGTTCCAAAGAGCCTTTCGAGGTGAGAACAGATCATCGTAATCTGCAATGTCTACGTAATTTTGTATGCCAAAACAGTCGCCAGGCCCGTTGGGCCTTTTTCTTCAGTCAGTATGACTTTTACATCACCTATATTCCTGGATCTCAAAACATTCTGGCTGATGCTCTGTCTCGCCGGTATCCTGATTGTACTCCTTCCCCGTCTCAGTTTCTACTGGAGCCTAGTAAGATCATTGGAGTTGCTCAATCTTTTCTGGAGGAGGTACAACTGGAGTACTCCAGCCTGTCTAATAGCGAAATAGAGAAATTAAGAACCTTTTTATGCAAGAAGGAAGGATACTATTATCATCAAAATCTGTTATTCCTCCCTACTAACAGAGTTCGAGACAAGGCATTACGGATGTGCCATGATTCACCGATTGCTGGTCATAGAGGTATCAAGGCCACACAAGAACTTCTTTCGCGATCTTTCTGGTGGCCTACCTGGAAATCAGATGTCGAAAGATACGTTCAGGCTTGTCCCATATGTGCTCAAGTCAAGATTTCCCGTAGTAGACCTGCAGGATTACTTCAGCCTTTGCCAGTTCCACCAACTCCATGGCATACTATTTCCACTGACTTCATGTGTTCGCTTCCACCATCAGCTGGAAACCAGGTTATCATGGTCACTGTTGATTCTTTCACTAAAATGGCTCACTTCACTGCCCTAAAGAAGTTACCTACATCCCAAGAATTGAGCCAGATATTTATCGACCATATTTTCCGTCTCCATGGACTTCCACATACCATTGTGTCTGACAGGGGACCTCAGTATATTTCTCGGTTTTGGAAACATTTTTGCAAAACACTGAATATCAATATAGCACTATCATCCGGTTTCCATCCTCAGACCAATGGGCAAACCGAACGTTTGAACCAAGGATTAGAACAATACCTTTGCTGCTTTTGTAATTCCACCCAAGGCAACTGGAACACTTATCTTTCTATCGCTGAACATTCCTACAACAATACTGTCCATAGTGCCTCTAAGGTCACTCCTTTTTTCTGTTCCTATGGCTATAATCCTACCTCTTTTCCTACTTCTCCTCAATCTACCTCTCCTCTGCCTGCAATTACATCTTTTTCCAAACATCTCCTGCAACTCCATAAACTAATTCGATCTAATTTATTGAACACCAAGAGATACATGAAGAAGATCGCTGATAAGAAACGTGGACCCACTCCAGATTATCAACCTCAAGATAAAGTCTGGCTTTCTTCCAAATTCTTGCCCTCTCGCCTTTCTCTAAATAAGTTCACGCCTCGCTATTATGGGCCTTTCCGTATTCTTCAGTTGATCAATCCTGTCACTGTTCGTCTTCGCTTGCCTCATACTTGGAGAATTCATCCGGTCTTTCATGTATCCCAACTCAAACCTTATGGCCCTGATCCTTTCTCTCGTCAGTTTCCTTGTCCTCCTCCTGTGTTGGTGAATGATGTCCCTGAATATGAGGTTCAGGAGATTTGTGACTCTCGCCTTTTTCACCGACGTCTTCAGTATTTGATTCACTGTAAGGGTTATCCTCTTAGTGAATGCTCATGGAAGGATGCATCTTCTGTCCACGCCCCTCTTTTGATTTCTCGTTTTCATCGTTTGTTTCCCTTCAAATCTTTACCTTCGGGGGGGGGACCTACTGTCGCGCTGCGCCACGCGGAGCGAGCCGAGCATTCGGCTCGCGCCGCACAGCGCGTTCTCAGGACGCGGCGCGCCCCGAGCCTTCTCTGCACAGCGCGAGGCCCCAGATTTTACTTGGGGCCTCGCTCTGCCTTCTGTTGCGTCCCCGTTTTCCCCTGACCCCTCCTTACCTGTTTCTTTTTCTTCTTCTTTTTCTTCTTTCCTTCTGAGGCATTTTTCTGTCCTTTCTTTATGTCTTTCCCCCTTCCCATGTTACCTTTTTCTTCCCAGCATTCCTTGTTCCCTATTTTCTGTGGTTCCTGTTCTATTCTATCCTTTGTACTCTTCCCTATCTAAGATGGTGTCTTTTTACTTCCTGTTGGTCACTTCCTGTTTCTTGGTATATAAGGGCTCTGTTTTCTCCCTTTCCTTGCGCTGCAACACTATCTGCTCTGATTGTGTCTTCGCTCCTGATTCTTAGCCTTCGGTTCTGGATCTTGTCAAATTTGTATCTACCAGCATTTTTGTATCTTTTTGATTCCTGTTTTTGTTCTTGTTTCAGGAATCCACTGTTTGGAGGTTTTTTCCCCTTTTTCCCCTTTTTGGTTTTTTTTCCCTCTGGCACTATTTCTAAAGGGCACAGTCTGTTCTTGGCGGTTCCATTGCCGACAGCACCGTGGCTACTAGAAAGAGTCGCCCCTTTCTGGGCCAAAGCCGAACCTTCAAGACCCACGCCACTAGATCTGCGGTTTCCTGGCGCAAGCAGCACGTAAGTCGTGACATTCATAGGCTAGAATGGGGAGACTTTATTTTAATTTTTAAAGTCTCCTTAAATGATGGATACCAAGAGTTTGGTATCAAATTAATTGTTATAGTAAATCCCACAACTTCCAGTTGTGGGATTTATTATAACTTGTTCAGGTAAAGAGTTTTAAACTTTACCTGAAAAGTTGCCAATTTCAACCCTGCATTGTTTTTGCTGCTGTGCTCTGATTGGCCAGCCTCTAGCAGCCTGGCCAGGCTGCCCAGATGAGGTGTGAAGTGGCCTGGATTCACACAAAGGAATGTGCCTGTGGGAGGGAATCTCCCCTCAGCAGATGGTGAGGCAGGAAGTGGGAGGGCTGCCAAACTGGTCTTCAAAGGCAGAGAAGGACATTTGGAGCAACCAGCAACACCCCCACATCCTGCAAGAGGGCAGGAGAGGGGTGTGTTTATGATTTGTAGCCACACCAGTGGGTGGGCTCAACCAGATGTAACCTCCAAAAATCAGATTCAGCCATGATGGATTTTTGGAGAATGTTGCCTCCTGGGATTGATTTTTGCCACACTTCCCAGGAAGTGGTCATCACAGGGGGAAGGACCCTGCACCTGATTGGAGAACCAGGACCCCCCTGCTTTTCACCCAGGAGCAAGGATAAAACTGGCAGACCTGCACCCACACCTCAGTTCCCTACCACATTCAACAAGGAAGAACTACAGAAGAAGAAGGATGGCCCTGCTGGACCCCTGGCCTGCACTCAGAAGGACTGCACCAGATGCACACCTGGGCTTCACCACAAGAAGGACTTTGCCTGGCTTCAACTGGTTCAAGGAGGGACTCTCTGTTTGCTACAGGTGAAAAATTGCTAACCAGAGTCCCCTGCACAAACTCCTGAAGAAAGCGACCAGCTGACCACTGTCCAGTGGCAAAAAAGGAGTTTGCGCAAGGTGCATTCTGGGAGTTGTAGTCCGCACCCCCAAGGACCATCTCAGAACTTCTGGACCCTTGGGGTGAGCTGTGGACCTCAAAAGAACCTTAAAAGAACATCTGGGAGAAGCCCCAGAAGTTTGGAGAACTTTGGAGAACTTTTGAAAAAAAGCTCCATAGAGGGACCAACCCGCTGCGGCAACTCTAGCCAGCTTGACTCAACCGCGATCCCCGGCCTGATTTGCAGGTTCGTCCCGGTAAAGAAAATCTCCAAAAAAGAGACTAAGTCCGAAGGTAAAAAGTTGACCGGGACCTCCCAGCCAGCGTATCCGAGGAGGGCTCCAAGGACGTCGGATCAAGATCTAGGTTTACCCCGGTTGAAGGATTTTCACCTCGAAAAAACGACTACGTCCGAAGGTAAAAATCACCACCGAGGATTCCCGCGATGCGTATCCGGAGAAGAGTTCCAGGAGGTCGGATTGGACTGGCATGTTCGTCCCGCTGAAGAAAATCTTCGAAAAAGAGACTAAGGGCCTTATTACAACTTTGGAGGACGGTGTTAATCCGTCCCAAATGTGACAGATATCCTGCCCACCGTATTAAGAGTTCCATAGGATATAATGGACTCGTAATACAGTAGGTGGTATATCCGTCACATTTGGGACGTATTAACACCGTCCTCCAAAGTTGTAATCAGGACCTAAGTGTGAAGGTAAACTTTTAACCGAGGCCTCCAGCGGCCTGTAGCCGAGCATGGCTCCATCGCGGTCGGCCTTAAACTTTGACTTTGCCCCGGTCGAGGTGCAACCAAATGACCCGATTGGCGCTTTTTGTTTCTAGGCGCTAAAAAAACAATAATTCTTTAAAAATTCATATCTCCGGTTCCCCTTATCTGATTTTATTCGTTTTTGTGTCATTTTAAAGATAAAAATATAATCTATTTTTATAAATTGGTTTTGGATTTTTAAACAGTTTCCTGTGTATCATTTAATTACTGTTTTGTGATATTTGAATGCTTTACACTCTGTCTCCTAAGTTAAGCCTTGACGCTCGTTGCCAAGCTACCAAGGGTTGAGCTGGGGTTAATTTACTGAGACCTAACTGGACCTTAGTGGAGGTTAGTGGCCTATTGCTAAGTGTAGGTACCTACCTGCCCTTACCAATAACCCATTTTCCAACAGTCATGAGCACATGTAATTTTCCCGGGCCCCTCAACAAATTGTCTACAAAGCAGACTTTGCTTTCTCAGGATAGAGGGAGCTAGGGCCAGCAAAGCAGTTGGCCCCAAAAGAACCACACCAGAGCAACTCAATAAAAGGAAATCCCCTGGCACCCAATCGGGATATGAGCCTGGGCAACTTGGCCATCATTTGGTCCCCTCCCATCCCAAGGGCTGTATAATGGGGTATTCTAAGGACTATGGACATTTGTGGTAGCAGATGTCACCAGCCCTTCAGTAGTGACCGTGGTACCCGAGCCCCGGGTTATTCTAAAAAAATAAAAAACAAATAGCATATTGAATCCGCCTGCTCTTCGATCTGTGATGTACAATATTATCAACCTGTTTTGGGGTCAATCATGACTCATAAACTGCCCATCTCTCAAACACTATTGTAGCTAAAGTCAAGAGTCGGTAAAAGGAGCTTCCCTGGATATTTGGGGCAGCTTTCATTGGCAGCCCTCAGGGGCAGACAGGCAGCAAGGTGACTGAAAGGGCAGACTTCCCCTTTTTTAACCTCTCCTGCCGCCCCTGTTGACTTCCCAGGTGACCCGGCTGTCCCCCCGGCAACCAATCGTTGCAGTCCATGTGGAAGCCAATGAACATTTTTGAAAGATGCGCCGCCGTTGGGACGCTGAACCCAACCTGTCCAATCTGGCCTGCATATTTCTTCGAGGCTCTTTAATGTTTGGTGAGGCCCCTTGTCCAAAAGCAGAGGTGGCCTATGAAGGGACTCTATGGAAATGTCATTATTAACACAAGGAATTTCCCCATGTAGAAGTCTGACTTACATACAAAAAAGGTGTACACTGTTCCAAATGGAAAAATATAATCACTAGGGGAACATTAAAGTTCAGGAGCAAGAGTCCTCACACATCCGAGAGGATGTCATGCTTCATCATCGGGTAGCTCCTCGTCAGACCGGCGCTGCAATGTCTGACGGGCTCCCCGTAAGGGGGCTCTTTGCCGGAGATCTTTTAGGTAGCAGCTGTGGTAGCGGACACTACAAGACATGGTGTTGCGGTCAGGCGCTAATCCTGGCAGGAGAGTGAAAGCTAAAATTGGTTCCCAATCTTAATAGGAGCGAGTCAATTTAATTAATCAATGGAATAAGACCGGGACCAAGATTGAAAAAAGAAGGAAAGTGTAAAATGAGGAATAATGCTCAACCACTTTCTGCATGGTGCTGGAGCTTAAGGAGATTATCGTCGGGCTCCTAGGACATGGTCAACATGTTTCGCGTACAGTGGTCTAACAAGATCCTATGACGCTTCTTCAGGACCAATACATAATAAGACTTCTCCTGTCTATATTACCGAAAGTTTGCAAAAATGTCAAACAAATCATATAGTCACTTACATTGAAGTTCACTAATTGTCCGAAACCTCTAATGGTCGCCCTAGAAAAATACAAACAAATCATTTTGATCAAAACACACAGAAAAATAAGGAAGGACACCCGTGACACAACAGTGTGTAATAACCAGTTGTTTAAAAACATAATAAAACAATATGCTTACCATCCCTTGGTACATGGGGGGCCCCTTGGGAAGTAGCATGCCGAAAGCGGTCACTACTAATAAAGTGGTAAAGCAGACACCATGAATGCAGTGTAATCAATCAGAACCAAAACAGTCACATTCACTACTAGAGGTCGGTTGGTTAAATTGATTATGAACATCAAGCACATTATTAGTCCATGTCACTTGGAAATTCATACACAGACTCGTCACTAGCATTTATGACATTTGTTGAAGGATAACTGGGAGGGATAAAACAGTTTTACAACAGAAAATATTTCTAAAAAGGCTTGGTGAGTACTGTAGCAGAGTGTAATAGTCTGCATGGTGATTTACAAAGGCAAAAACACACTGGCAAAGCGTGGTTACGCATAGAATATTAAGGGATTACCCCGACCTAAGTCTGTTAATACTTTGAGAGATGTCATTAGTTG
Source organism: Pleurodeles waltl (assembly GCF_031143425.1). Classification (NCBI taxonomy): domain Eukaryota; kingdom Metazoa; phylum Chordata; class Amphibia; order Caudata; family Salamandridae; genus Pleurodeles; species Pleurodeles waltl. The sequence continues at coordinate 1,768,904,086 of NC_090440.1, forward strand.
AGCTCAATATACGTCCCCAGAGTAAATAAGTAACCGAAAAAAGCGATAAACACACAAACGCGAGGTCACTTACTTTGTGGATGACGGCAGTCTGCAGGGGAACCTACCCTGACGTGCTCTCCCGAAAAGACAACTTCCCGACTCGGTGCGAGTCTTTTAAAGAGAAGTTTTCCCGGCAAAAATGGGAGAGGGTGGTCAAAACTGTAGAAGGACTACACTCCGGGAACAGGTCTCAGAAATAAAAGAAGGACTCAAGCAAAATTACGGCGGCCATCTTTGTGAACAGTGATATAATTGACTAGAACGAGCATTACTCCAATAGCCTCATGGGTGGTAGTCAAAACAAACAATGGACTAAAAACATCGTCGGCCATCTTGGAATGGCTGGAACTGGATAGTGAGTTATGTCAGTTAATACAATGAGTGGTTTGGAGTGGGAAGCCGGAAATAACCGCCCTAGTAGACAAAAGAAAGGTATGGGCCACAGAGTAATACATAAAATGGGGCTCCCTAAAACCATAGTCTTTCACAGTCAGTCCAATTAGGATGGAAATAAAAAGTGAAAAACAGAACAAATATAGATTGAAGATACTGAATACTCGGTGGTAAATCCTTAAAAGGGGTTGATTAGGCGGACAATGTAGTCCAGGGAATGGCATCATTCAACCCATCTGTATCAGTATGAAGCTTGAAAACCCACCGTTGTTCCAGTCTGAACAAGGAGTGTGGAGAGTCAGTAGTGATTCTAGGGGCGTCAAGTACGACCCAACTTAAATCATCGGGACTGTGGGGGGCATCTAGGAAGTGTGCGCATTAATTGTGTTGTCATGCGTCCACACCTGATGTTGCTCCTATGCTCGTTAATTCGTATTTTAACTGGTCTAGAAGTCATGCCCACATAACGTAGCCCGCATGGACACGTAATCATGTAAATGCAGTTTTTAGTGTTGCAATTTGTGTGTTTTGTCAGGTGCCAAATCTAAAGTTTTGTTGGGGCTAGTCAATTGACAGACATTACAGTGTCCACAGGGATAATGTCCAGTTACAGGTGGAAGGTTCCAGAGTGTAGTTTGTGTCTGTGTTCGCAATGTGTCTTTTGGACGGGTATGGACTATCAGATCTTTAATATTTTTAGATTGTTTAAATGCAAATAGGGGCCTAGGAATGGTATTGCCCCCACTGTTGAGGATAGGCCACCTTTGATTAATCAGTTTTTTATCTGGTTAGATAGTGGGGTGAAAGTAGACACACAAGTCAACCGTCTATTCGTGACTCTAGTATTAGTTTGAAGTAGAGAGTCACGATTATTGTTCCTTGCTCTCTTACGAGCTCGGTTGATGACGTGTTGGGGATAATGTCGTTCAAGGAGTTTTGTTTGAAGATCATCTGCTTGGGTATTGTATTCCTGTATTGAGGAACAGTTTTGTCGTAGTCGCAAGAATTGGCCAAATGGTAAGTTGTCACGGAGGGATTTAGGATGATGACTCTCGTACATTAGCAGGCTGTTGCGATCTGTAGGTTTTTGGTAAGTACAGGTTAATAATTTCCCCTGTTCAATTGTAATCAGTAAGTCCAAAAAATGAACCTCCTTAGCCGACACCGTAGAAGTGAATTTCAAATATGGGTTTAGTGTGTTTACCCACTCGGTCAGTGAACTAGCTGTAGCCAAAGGGCCTTGCCATACAACCAAGATGTCGTCAATGTACCGACGCCACAATTTTATGTTATCGGTGAAAGGATTAGAAGCTGGTAAAATTAATTATTTTTCAAAGTTATACATATAGAGGCATGCCAAGCTGGGAGCAAAGGTGCTTCCCATGCTAGTACCTCTAATCTGATGATAAAATTGATCTTCAAAGCGAAAGAAATTTTCTTTCATTGCTAACGTGGCACATTGCATGGTGAATGCAATGGGTGATGTCAAATTGTCACTATTGTGCTGTAGTAGAGATTCCACTACCTGTAGAGTTGCATCTTGGGGTATATTAGTATAGAGAGCCTCCACGTCCATAGTAATTAGTGCTTGGACATCTCCTGTGTTATTAATAGTCTCAATCAGATTTAATACGTCTGTAGTGTTCCTGTAAATAAGTGGAGGAGCCCTTTACAAGTGGCGGTAGAAAGTGATCGCAAAAGTTCGATAAGGGCTCGAGGATCGAACCAATCCCAGACACAATTGGTCGCCCCGGAGGGAATTGTGTACCTTTGTGGATTTTAGGTAAGCAATAGAAATAGGGAGTTACCGGATTGGTTGCATCTAGGAAAGAAGCTTCTTTAGGGGTGATCCATTCATTGTTGGATGCCTCCGAGATCATAACCCTTATCTAAGTTTGAAGTTTTGGGGTAGGGTCACGCGGAATCAAGGCGTAGTAGGTCTCATCCCCTAGCAAGCGTAGGCATTCCTTGCGATAGTCGTCAGTGTTCATTAGAACAATAGCGCCTCTCTTGTCAGCTTGTTTTATAACGACTGAATTATCGTTAGACAATCCCTCGAGAGCCTTCTTCTCGATAGTCGAGATGTTGATGAAAGGACGTTGCGGGTGTATAGATGTGAGATCCGCAAGAACAGCTTTTTCAAATGTTTGAACTTTGCAGGGGACAGCCAACAGAGGGGGGACAAATGTGGATTTGGGTCTAAGCCCAGAGTCCCCCGGTGTGCTATTCACTGGGCGGTCGTCAAAATAGAATTGCAGTCGGATTTTGCGAAAAAATTGTGACAGTTCGCAATTAAGTCGAAAAAGATCCTCAGATGGAGTAGGGACAAACCCTAAACCTTGATTAAGTGCTGTTATCTCCATGCCCGTGAGAGTTCTTGTGGAAAGGTTTACTACTAAGTTTTCGGGGGCTGGTGCTTGCCCTGGCTCCTGGTGACCATTTGTGGTTCTTCTCTGGACCGTTGCACACGTTTGCCTCTGCCTCTTCTTCTGCCTCTCCCTCTGCCCCGGCCTTGGCCTAAAAAAGGCATGAATGGCCTCATGGGGCGGGGTTGATAGAATGGATAGGGTGGTTGCCACGGCATTTGGTGGCTGCCATGGAACTGAGGATAATTATAAAAGGGTTGAGAGAGAGTGCTCTCATCTGTACTCCATCCATCTGAGGACGAACTGTTGCTGTTGTTGCGGGGCTTTCTGGGGTAGGACTACGACTCATCAGAAGAGCGTGATTGTGTGTCAAAATCATCTTGAAAATAGGGATATATCTTTTCCCTACTGAATCTAGTGATATCCTTTTGGAGTTTAGACATTTTCTGGTTAGTCAAGAATTCTTTGGTTTCATTTAATTCCAAATTAATCTCCGCTAAACGGCTCTTGAAGGCAGCCAGGGTCACAGTGGTTTTTATGGTGCCTTCAAGGAGATTGATTTGAATAGCAATAGAATCTGCTAGACGCTTAGAAGTATTGATGATCAGGACTAGCCAGTCCCTGGTACACTTCCAAGCAATCTGGGCCCAGTCTTTTCTAAATGCTAAGTCTTGAAGAAAGATCCTGGGCATATTGGAAACTAATAGGCCATTAGGGGCGATTTTGGCTCTTAGGTATTTAGTCATTATGGTTCCGTGCATGATGGTCTTAATCAAATCGCGTTTCTGGGTGGACAATTTGTCCCAATCCTCTTTCAAACTGCCTGAGGGTGCTGATCCATCTAGGCTCAGGATGGACGGTGTTTGCAGATTTGCTGCTACCACGTCGTCATCGAAACTAAGACCTTGGAAAGTATCCATGATCTTCTTAACACTAGTGCGGAGGGTTCCGCGTTAGTTTATGAGTCCCACAGTGAACCCGCTGTACTAAAGTATCAACAAAGGGAAGGACTGGGAGATTAGTTGGTCCAGTGTACGGTCTCCCAATTAACTGAACATACAAAAAAGGTGTACACTGTTCCAAATGGAAAAATATAATCACTAGGGGAACATTAAAGTTCAGGAGCAAGAGCCCTCACACATCCGAGAGGATGTCATGCTTCATCATCGGGTAGCTCCTCATCAGACCGGCGCTGCAATGTCTGACGGGCTCCCCGTAAGGGTGCTCTTTGCCGGAGATCTTTTAGGTAGCAGCCGTGGTAGCGGACACTACAAGACCTGGTGTTGCGGTCAGGTGCTAATCCTGCAGGAGAGTGAAAGCTAAAATTGGTTCCCAGTCTTAATAGGAGCGAGTCAATTTAATTAATCAATGGAATGAGACCGGGACCAAGATTAAAAACAGAAGGAAAGTGTAAAATGAGGAATAATGCTCAACCACTTTCTGCATGGTGCTGGAGCTTAAGGAGATTATCGTCAGGCTCCTAGGACATGGTCAACATGTTTCGCGTACAGTGGTCTAACAAGATCCTATGACGCTTCTTCAGGACCAATACATAATAAGACTTCTCCTGTCTATATTACCGAAAGTTTGCAAAAATGTCAAACAAATCATATAGGCCCTCATTCTGACCTTGGCGGGCGGCGGAGGCCGCCCGCCAAAGTCCCGCCGTCAGGTTACCGTTCCGCGGTCGAAAGACCGCGGCGGTAATTCTGACTTTCCCGCTGGGCTGGCGGGCGGTTGCCTTCAGACCGCCCGCCAGCCCAGCGGGAAAGAGGCTTCCACGATGAAGCCGGCTCGGAATCGAGCCGGCGGAGTGGAAGCTGTGCGACGGGTGCAGTTGCACCCGTCGCGTATTTCACTGTCTGCGCAGCAGATAGTGAAATACATGTAGGGGCCCTCTTACGGGGGCCCCTGCAATGCCCATGCCAGTGGCATGGGCACTGCAGGGGCCCCCAGGGGCCCCGAGACCCCCCCTACCGCCATCCGGATCCCGGCGGTCGGACCGCCGGGATCTGGATGGCGGTAGGGGGGGTCGGAATCCCCGCGGCGGTGCAGCAAGCTGCGCCGCCGCGGAGGATTCAATGGGGCGGCGGTACACTGGCGGGACCCCGCCAGTGGTGCCGGTCCGACCGCGGCTTTACCGCCGCGGTCGGAATCCCCATTGGAGCACCGCCGGCCTGTCGGCGGTGCTCCCGCGGTCCTCCGCCCTGGCGGTCAAAGACCGCCAGGGTCAGAATGACCACCATAGTCACTTACATTGAAGTTCACTAATTGTCAGAAACCTCTAATGGTCGCCCTAGAAAAATACAAACAAATCATTTTGATCAAAACACACGGAAAAGTCTGACTTACACCTGTAAAATTTTTACCTGGCACCAGCTTAGTTGTACCATGATTCTCAAATCGTGAAGCAGATGTGAAATCAGATATAACTAGGGGATCTGTTCACTCATGAATAGGCTATTTAACCGTACTTTTCAACTTAGGTTACACCAGTGGTCATTCTCAGGGGTGCTTTTTTCGAGTGATTATGGAAGCCATGTACAAACGTGACAAACTCCTTCTCAAACAGAGCTTGGTGGTGATTCACAAGCATTTGGATATACATTCCTCGTGTTTTTCAGCAATCTAAGTGCCACTAGAAATGTTCAAAAGTGCTCCAATCACCCCACTATCAAGAAAAAATAAAATACTCAAAGTGGAAAGAAAAATGAATCATATCTAATTATAAATATGTTCACATTTTCTATCTTTACAAATACATTCTCTATGCCCTGCATAAACCTGTCAGAGGTAGTATTAGGTAAACAAGTGAGCTTTTAGTGAGCTTCAACAACATTAATTTTTACAGCTGTTTCTAAGAAGTTATACTTTACACTCTTGCAAGTCTGAAAGTTTTGTAAATTTAGATAAAAAAGTGTAAATTATGACAATGAGAAATTTTAACTTCATAAAGTTTTTTGAGAAAGAAAAACACAATATATGTTTTTTCTGTTTTGAAACATTTGATTTTAATTATGTTTCTCTTCCCATGTATCAGAGAGCAGAGTAGCTCTATAGCATGATCTTGCCATCCTCCATGCACCTCCCACCTCACTCAGTCCTCCGGATTCAGCAAAGCCAAACCCAAGATATCTTCTCCTTCTGTCATCCCCCCACTGAACCGCCATGCTGAATTGACATTCAAGAGGAACAATCAGCACTCAGAAAAAAGTAGATGCAAACAATTCTTCATATTTTTGGCCCCTCTGTACTGAATGCTTACTCTACTCCTGGTGGAGGTGGTCTTCCATTGTGCATGTCCTACGCTGATCCACGTTTCAGTGCCTCTGTTCCTGACCTATGTTTATCAGGAAGTGGTCATCAGTGTCCAAACAGGCAGGGTCCCCAACTGTCTCCAGGGTGCTAAGCAGTACTTGACATCTCAAGCACTTTTGAACGAAGATCTGCCACTATTCAAAATCAAAACAATGACCTGGGATTTTTTTTTACTTTTTAGGTAGTCAGACGGTAATGATATGAGCATCTGTGATTTTTCCTACTACAAATCAGAGAAGTTTTTAAGACAAATTTGGATTTGTGAATTCCTAATCCCTTGTTTCTTTCACACATTTTTTTTACAATAGTGAATCTCACACCGTATATTTGATCAAATACCAAATGGTTGGAGTTATTAAGCTAAAGGAGACTACACAGTAGAATATTTGTTTTATAAAAAAAAAAGCTCAACTCTGAACCTGATGAACTCACTTCATTACAGAGGTGAATGTCGCATTCCAAACAGTTCACATGCTTCCTATAATTCATCTATTTTTTTGCAGTTTATATATGCTGGTAATGCTAAGATTTCATATGAGTATTTGGCTCATTCCCATCTTTTATATTTTGTCCAAAGCATGGCATTTTCACAAATAGATAACGTTTTTCCGTTTACTAGTTGGTAGTTTTAACAACTGATTATTTTTGTCACACATCGAATCATTTTAGGCACAGATCTTTTTACTTATAATCATTTTCTTGGCACAAGTATTTTGGAAGCAATGAGGGTGATTAGACTCTAAGACAAGTTAAAATTTGAGTTAAAGCATATTGCAGAACAAAGTGCCCAGGCACAGTCAACAGAAAAAATAACCATATGCGATATGTCTAGTACTGCATACATAGACAATGTTAATCACTGACATTTACTGCTGTCCTGAGGTATTTATTTTCAAAATATTTTACATTAATCCTTGCACCAGTATAAAAAAGTCAGTAAACTACTATAGATGTCCTGAAGAAGATGGCTAAGGATGCTTTGAATGTCACTAAACGCTGGATAGAAGTAAAGACTTGCGCAGTGCATAGAAGTTTAACTTGCGTTTAATACAAACATAGTTTGCAGGCATTTAAGATAAGTAAGATCACACCTTTTCTAAATGGAAGTGAACGGAAGCAAGAACGTGATAAAATCGAAGAGCACAGATATTCATTAACAAGCAGGTGGCAGGTTCTTCTGGTGGGAAGAATGCATGAAGAGCTTGAAAGAAAAGACGTATTGTAAGCAAGAGCTGACTCTTCTACATTCAAAATTCATCCAGTGTGCCAGCGTCTCATTGAGGCTATCCTACTAGAATGGTTCAGCCGATATGTGTAGTGTGCATCACAGGATAACACGTTGGAGATTCATTTAAAATGAGTGAAAATTCACAATAATACTAAGGCTTTAGTGGTTTTCAAATGAACGTGACAGCAAAATATAAAGCACTTGTGGGCATATGCATGCCCATGGTATGTAAGCAAGCATTAATGCACGTATCCAAGTGAATTTACTTTCTCCTCACCCCCACCCCAACGCCCCTTTATTTTCTCTGGGAGACGAATTTCTTACAATAAATCAATCGGATATAAATGGGTGATTTCAGTTTTTATTGTTCTTTATTCTCATATTCTTCTTCATCTCAAATGTATCAAGCACATAAGCAAAGACAATGTTGTTTTTACTGCAAGCATGTAGGATGATGCTCAAAATCAATTTGATTAAAAGGTAGAGTCTTATTATGACAAGGATAATATTCTGAATAGTCATTTTGAATTGTGTGTAATTTCTTCAGCTGTCCTTGATGTGGTCCATCTACTCGTATTTGCAAATGGAACTGTTAGGTAGGTGTGTGTAACACTAAGATTCTACCATCACACATACCCACTCCTATACCCACTAGGAAGTTGTCTAATGCCAATCTGTTTTTCAGACGCGTGGTCTTATGTTCAGCTAAGTGGTCTATAACCGCTTCGAGGGAAATGGCAGTGCCAATGGCTCCAATTTCCAGGATCCAAGATTTGTGTCTAGTCTCTCTGATGGCACGTCCTGTTCTGAGCCTTAGGGAACAAGATGGATAAGGATATTTTAGGACACCTCAGTACCCCGTTACTTTGGAAGAGGGTGAACACTACAATACCTGACACCATGGGCAATACAGCTAGGGTAACAGGCCCCAGCCCTCCTTTGAGGCAGCCTGGGATAGGCCTTCTTCCATAAAATATGCATATCCTCCTTGATACTGACACTTGTAAAGCACCATGCCAATGGGGAAACAGTATTCAAAGGGGATTGCTCGTACAATGTCACTTTCACTTTGACCTGAAAAGACACTCCTGTTATTTGCTTCACAGTGCTCACAAAACAACCCATTTCAGAAAAGGCAAGATGAGTAACATCAGGTTTGTAACGGCCAGTGGTATTGTTATAATTTCCGAGGTAATGGAAATACTGAAGGGATGTTCTGGCATCATCCACGCAGTGTACAACCAAGGTAACTTTTGTTTTTCCTAAGAGGCACTCCGATAAAAAGTGCCTCCCAAGAAAATCAGTAAGCAAGTGCATGCAAATCCAGCAGAAAGAAAGAATAATAGTTTGGTGCTATTTCTCAAGCGGCAGCAAACAGGAGTTATTTTCATACACATAATGGTGGCTACATTCAGGGCCAAGTGCAGTACAGTTGGGTATCTTGATATCTCCCCATTCCTCAGCAATGAGGTATTTCAGTCTAAAACTGAAGCCAACAGCTAAGATAACAAGCCAGGCCCACACAGAGGGATCAAGTATCCAGGAGATGGCCCCTTACGTCAGTCGGAGGTGGTAATAATGAGAGTGATGGGAACAGCACTGCAAGCTGTAGAGCAGATGAGGTTGATGGGAACTGGAGATTCGATCCACTGTCAGGCAGCACGGCAGTAATAGGAAGAGCTCTGGAAAGGGCCCCAACCTGGGGATTGGTCTAACTCCAGAAGATGGCCATAATGGGCAGTCTCAGGCAGTTGCAGCACACTTGCAGTGGGAGAAATAGCTCCAACTTGCCAGACCACGACATTTAACAACATTTTGGTGATGAGCAGTGTTGGAGTGTGACTTTTGAAATGTATATTAACATGAAGAGCTTGCAATAAGGTGCAATGAAGCTGAGTAGAAGATATGTTAACCTAGAAGAAAAATAATGTACGCGTTTGAAATGTGCCCACGGGGAGTGGCCATCAATGTATATGATGATTAAGGAAACTGACTAATAATGAGTTACCAATGCACTAATGTATGGTTTTGTATTAGCCTTAAGAGTTGTGTATTAGGGTTTTGCCAAATTAATCACTAGGCCTTAGTTAGCAATGGTCTGGGCCAAGCAGTCTAGTCTCATATTAATTGTGTTTTTCTAACGTGCAATGTGCTGCTTTCCTGAAGGACACGAAGCTGTACTTTTCCAGAAGCTAGAGATATGTGTGTAGCTGTATTAAATTCTTTCTCATGGGACCCGACTTGCTCAAGAGACATTCTTGCCAAGTGCAACAGTGTAATTCGCAACAGGTGCAAGGTCGCCTGGACTAGGAGAAGACAATGGAACTACTGACTGGAGCGACAAGTGTAACTTTTCTTACCTGCTATTCCACTCGTTGAAGACCTCAATCACAGGAGCCAATTAACTGATTGAGAACTGTCTTAGGTGAAAACTCTAGTAAGGTGTGTGACGGATTATTGGACAGAGATAATGATGCACCAAATATTGCCCAATGGGAAATTAGAGACTTGTTCGACAACTTTGATATAACGGCGTGACCTGAAGAGAGGTCAGCCATTCTTCCTCGCCATTATTGAGCCATTCCTTGTCATTCTTCATCATTCCTTGCCATTCTGAGAGACTTTGGGGGTCATTCTGACCCCGGCGGTCTTAGACCGCCGGGGCCAGGGTCGGCGGGAGCACCGCCGACAGGCCGGCGGTGCCCCGCAGGGCATTCTGACCGCGGCGGTAAAGCCGCGGTCAGACCGGCAACACTGGCGGTCTCCCGCCAGTGAACCGCCGCCCTTTTGAATCCTCCAAGGTGGCGCAGCTAGCTGCGCCGCCGACGGGATTCTGACCCCCCCTACCGCCATCCAGTTCCCGGCGGTCCGCCCGCCGGGAACCGGATGGCGGTAGGGGGGTTCGCGGGGCCCCTGGGGGCCCCTGCAGTGCCCATGCCACTGGCATGGGCACTGCAGGGGCCCCCGTAAGAGGGCCCCTACGAGTATTTCACTGTCTGCTTGGCAGACAGTGAAATACGCGACGGGTGCAACAGCACCCGTCGCACCTTCCCACTCCGCCGGCTCGATTACGAGCCGGCATCCTCGTGGGAAGGGAGTTTTTCCCTGGGCTGGCGGGCGGTCTTTTGGCGACCGCCCGCCAGCCCAGGGAAAAACTTAGAATACCCTCCGCGGTCTTTCGACCGCGGAGCGGTATTTCGGAGGGGGGAACTCTGGCGGGCGGCCTCCGCCGCCCGTCAGGGTCAGAATGACCCCCTTTGTCTTTAGCCGTCTGATACTTTAAACCATCCTCATCCTACCCCCTTGTCCGATATAAACTTCTCCTTATGAGCCTTATAAGGGAAGAGACTTTTTCTTACTATGCCATACTGAGACTTACCTGTTCTATCCTGGCTGATGGCGACTCGACTGATGTTGTTAGGACGAAGACTGACGCTGTTTGCTGACTCATTCAGATGGGAAACTATCTGATGATAAATTGTAATTGTCTGTTTGCTTTTTCTTTCTAGGTACCAACTGCTCTTTTGATAGAGGCCATAGTTAGATGTTTTACAAATTCGTGTTTGCCAAAATGTTTTGCATTAAGCCCAACATGCTGATGCTAATTTGAGGTTAGTTGAGGAGTTCACTAATATCGGATGCAAATAGACAAGTGACTGAATTCTTGCTTTGTTGAATAATGTACTAATGATACTCTGCTAAAGTTGACTCATGTTAACATCGTGCTTTGTTCTAATGTTCATGATCTATGCTTTGATAACGTTTTGCTCGAGTTGCCAAATTATAGTGGTTTTGATGTGCTTGCTATTGTTGAGACGAAAAACATGATATTAGATTGTAACTAATAGGGAATAAATATCCTAACTCTTACTAGATTTGTCGTGGTTATTCATGGCTGAAAGGTGATGGTGCGTTCATTGTATTGATCTATATTAAATGATATTGATTAGCTTCATTGATTAGTATAGTGCAGATTGATAGAGTTATTGATTTATTGATTGTGATGCCAAAGGATATCTCGTCCTGGGAAGTCCCCAAACGCGGTCAAAAGGTTCATTGGCCTAGACGTGTCTCCTTGTAAGTTTACTTATCAAGGTTCTGACGCGTCATCAGTTCTGGTAACACAGGATGGTTTTGGCCCTTTGGTGCCCTAGGACGAGGGACTACTGTTTGAAAACTGTTTTTGAGATAATGCAAATTGGAAAGATGATGTGCCCCTAAATCCCAAATGACTTTCCCGGAATCTCGGGGCTTGCCGAAGTGAGTTGGGTATGTTCTCGGTGTTGTAGTGATACTGTGAGTGACGTAGGGTTTTGCGCTTGCACAGTTCATGCATACCGCAGGTGAATTCTTAGGTTTGTGAGAATTTTACGCCAGATGATGTTTTAGTAGGAGTGTGCGTTCTCCGCAATATGAGAATAGGGAAGTCGGCAAACTTCATGTGAGTGTGGCGCTTTGTGCTCAAAAATTGTCCACGTGGTTGTTGGTGATGTACGGACTTTGCGTGGTCTAAGACTCTGGAGTATATTGATGGTTTATGTTGTAATTTGCGCGGTTTAATAGGTCAATCGGGCATGGTTGACAAGTCGAGTTTAAGTCAAAGTGAGTGAATGAAAACTTCGTTGGAGATTTGGTGAGTCCTAAAGTGCACTAGGACAACCCATTGACAAGGCAAGGGTAGAATTTGTTGGTCAAATTTTGCTTGCGAGTGCGGGATCTGAGAAGGAGAGAGTAGCGGCCGAGGCTAAGCAAAATCTCTGTAAAGTTCTGAAGCGATTGTGTTACCCTTCCCTGTAGTGAACCGGCAAATTTGAGTTTTTGTTAGTGCTCGCAATATATTGCATTTAGTTTGTGTGAATTGAGAGTGAAGAAGACAAGCCACAAGACTTTGTCAGCCGCAGTGTGTGTGTGAGTGTGACGTCGTTGGAGCTACGCTGGGATAGGTCGGTTAGTGAGAAGGGTTACGCACGGATTGGCAGCCGTCCGTGAGAGGCGATTGGTCGAGAAGGTGAGCGAAGAGAGTTCTGTGAATTAAAGTCACTTCCTGATTCGATTGTTAACAAAATAAAAGACGTAAAAATGAAGTTTTTCAAGGCTCTAAAGAGCGCTTTGAGGGGAGATGTATACATTGCGCGAGTGTGGGGGAGCCTGCACTGCCAGAGGATACACCAGCTTATGCCGTAATGGAGGCGAGGGGAGACGTGCCATGTCTTTGGCTAAAGCAATGGTGCAAAATGACAGCGAAGGAAGGGTGCTTGGCGTTTCCGGGGCACGGAACGTTCAATATAAGGATTTTGGAAAATTTGTGGAGGGTGTTAAACGAGCAAAAGCCACCTCCGAGGCCAGCACAGTTTGAGGCGTTAGCAATTTGGGAACTGATGGCAATACAACAGCAGCAACAGAAATTTGAGAGGAGAATGAGGAAAGCAGAAAAGACACTAGCAGAAGCTAGGTGGGATAGCGCACAGAGGGTTTGTAGGAGAGAAATAATAGAGGGAGTTAGGATGTTTCCAGCAATAACTCAAGAAGGCGGTACCCAAGGAGGGAAAGCCACTTGTAAGACTAAGAAGTCCTGGGCAGAGGCAGATGACTCAGATGATGATGAGTTCCTTAATCAGTTACTACATGATCGACCACCGCCATATGCCGTAGATGATAATAGACCAAGTACTAGTGCAGGTCCTATAAATTCGACGCAGAACCAGGGGACAATAAACATGGTACAGTTTAATAGTGTTGCGACACCAGTTCCGATACAGAATAGTGTCAGTGTGTCTACTGCTCCAGAGAGGCAATCTCAGTTACAGCCACCACAGGTTCAGAGGCTCTACCCTGATGTCCCAGTTTTAGAGACTACTACGAATTTGATGGTGCCGTCAGATCCGGCATATATGAGACCGAAACTAATACAGACTGAGCCAACTCCACTTTTACTGCAGCAGGCACAGCAACAGATGATCCCGAATTACACCTCGGTCACGGGTCCACAGTCAGCCACAGCAGAGATAATGAATCAGAATATGGGAGCTAATGCTCCACAGGTTTTGGGAAGCAGGCAGCCGCCAGCCGCCATATCCTTGCCTATTACAGTTGGTCCTCCCGTACCGTTGTATGCACAGGCCAAGCCTAGTGTATGATCAGGGAATAATGACCAAAGAAATGACAAGAGGAAGGTTCGTAGGGAGCTCTCAAGGGATGACTCCAGTGAAACAGACAATAGAAAGATCTAGGTCTTTGTTAGACTTCAGTCCGATTGGGGTTCCTTCAGATACCATGAGACAATCAGGTTTGGGACTGCTGACTCCGCAGATCTCAAGTGTGAATGTACCGCAAACACTGATAATGCAGGATGGAAATATCTCCTTGCAAGGCTTAACTGCACAGCAACTGAATGAATGGTTAGACAAATTAAATTCACCACAGACTACTCCTGCGATAGCAGAGCGGTCGGAAAGGGAAGAGTACCTGAATTTTTTGAGGTTGGGCATGGAAGCAAAGGAACTAGTTGAAGGGAGCATGGGAGTGAGCAGGTTAGAGTCATACACTGAAGCAGAGTTGAGGTATTTGTGCCCAAAGATAACTAAAGAAGTGAGCAAGATGCACCAGAAGTTGGCAAACCTGGCAGATAAATATGGCATAGACTTAGACAATACTAAACATCTGAAGAGGAGTTACAGATTAGATTTTGATCCTAAGGATTTTGATCACATGAGGTCTACTGGGATGAAGGCACACCTTAAAGAAATACTGCAGAGTGCACAAGTTTGGGGAGCCTTAGAGAAGTGGGAAGGCAGATGGGCAAAGAAAAGAGATAAAAGGAAAAGTGACTGCCCAGAGCAGCAGCAGGCGAAACCAGTGCCAGATACTGGTACAATAAAGATGTTACCAATGAGAGAGACGGCAGGAGGGGTTCTTGTCCATGTACCATGGTCTAGAGGTGACATTCTGTCATTCACAAATGACTCCCAAGCTGAGGGAGAAGCCAATAGAGTGGTACCAGCAGACAGATAGGTTTGTGAAGCTTGCAAAGTGTCTTTGGGAAGACCTGAATACTCTTTTTGAGATTATAGTTCCAGCTGATTTGTGGCTTGAGTGCAAGAGAAGTGTGGATTGGCCAACCGCGGAACCTGCAAAGGATAGAGTCATAGGAGCATCAGCACCTGAGGTGATGAGGTACTACTATAAGGTGATTGAATTCTTGAAGCAGAAGGTGTCGCCGCAAAATATTGATTGGCAAAAGATTGATGAAAAGGCGCAGGAGGCCAAAGAGTCGACACATGCCTACTATGAAAGGTTGTTGAAAGCGTTCAAGCACTACAGTGGTACAGAGGTCATAGAGGCGAAGGAAGTGAATCACCTTGTGTTCAGGTTTGTTGAAGGACTGAGACCCGAGATTAGTCAGATGATTAAGAATCATTTGATCTGTTGGCAAGCGAAGCTAATTGATGAGGTGTTGCAGTATGCCAAATACTGCAGTGACGAAATTGAGTTGAAGCAGAGACAGTTAAAGGAGAAAGTGATGGTAATGCAAATTAAGGCAGCACAAGCATGGATGCAGGGAAATGGATTACAGCAGATGGTGCAACAGCCGCAAGGAAACAGGATGTTTCAGGCGCAAGTGAGAGGCAGAGGTCGAGGAGGTTTTGTGAACCGTGGTCCAGATTTGAAAACTCTAGTGGTTCAAAATGATGTGCAGGGGATGAAGAAGGTGTTACCTTGTCATGCTTGCAGGGGTGTCAGACATAAGAAGCGGGAGTGCCCGATGATGGT
The DNA here is from genome assembly GCF_031143425.1 of Pleurodeles waltl. Taxonomy (NCBI): domain Eukaryota; kingdom Metazoa; phylum Chordata; class Amphibia; order Caudata; family Salamandridae; genus Pleurodeles; species Pleurodeles waltl. Next base: position 1,768,919,203 of record NC_090440.1, read on the forward strand.
GTAGGAGGGTGTTGTTCAACAAAGCAATGATGTCAATGCATTCCAAAATGTTAAAGGACCAAGGATGAGAGGTCCTAATCCGAATTTTCAGAATAACATGGTTCAGATGCAGGGTCTTCAACTCGTGCAACAAGTGCAGATGCCACGTGTACAACCGATGCATATGCAGCAAATGCAACAGCAGGTTCCTTTGGTACCTAGATGGCAAATGCAGTTGCCCTTAGCACCAATGGGGCAGCAACAGGCCTCAACAGGTCACAAGTCAAGGAACGAGTCAAAATAACGCAGTACAACAGTTCCCATTGCGTGGTGAGAATGGAATAAACAATGAATGGTCGTATGAGAGTTCAGATAGTGAGGAGTGCAGGCTTTCAGCATCCCTAGAAGTAGATCAGAGAGGGCCCTATGTGCAAGGGAAAGTAATGGGTCACAAGGTTTCATTTTTGGTTGACACAGGAGCTACACGCTCTACAGTCAGAAGGGCAGAGGTTCCGAAATTGCCTCTTTCGGGACGAACAGTTAAGGTAGTAGGAGTGACAAATCAGCTCTTGACTAACCCAATCACAGATCCGGTTCAGGTTGAGATTGGTACTTTCCAGGGGTTGCACAGGTTTGTAGTTTGTGATTCGAGTCCCGTGTCCCTACTGGGAAGAGACTTACTGTGCAAGACAAGATGTTCTATCACCTGATGTGCAGACTAACAGTGATGACGAGGGGGATGACGGTCAGATTTCAGAGCCTGAGACGGAGACGACAGATGAGGAGTATCCTCTGATTAACTTCTTCCCAATGTTCCCAGTGACTGATCTGCCAGCAGATCTGCAGAGGACAGTCAGAGAGAAAGTGTGGGACTTGACAGGAAAGGAAGTGGGACTGATAAAAGGAGTAGAACCAGTTAAAGTTAGTGTGAAGCCGAATGCTGTGTTCCCCCAGGTAAAACGGTACCACATGCCGCAAGATGTCCTTATACAGGTAGCGCAGTTAATTGCGGACTTTGTGAAGCAGGGAGATTTGAAAGAAGTGATGAGCAGTCCATGTAATTCACCAATTGTGGGACTGAGAAAGCCTTGTGGGAAAGTTTGAATTGTCCAAGACTTGAGAAAAATTAATGACATAGTGATGAATTGTTACCCAGTGGTGCCAAATCCAGCTGTGATTATGTTTCAGGTTCCGTACGATGCAGAGTGGTTCACAGTAGTAGATTTGTTCCAAGCGTTCTTTCCTGTGCCTCTTCATGAGGGCAGTCAATTTCTTTTTAGTTTCAAATTCCTGGACAAGGTCTACAGTTGGTGTCGAATTCCCTAAGGGTTTTCGTAATCACCTTCCATCTTCAATCAGATACTGAAGAAGGATTTGGAGTCATTGGAATTACCTTTTCAATCGACTCTAGTGCAGTACATTGATGATTTGTTGATTGCGTCCAAAATGAGAGATGACTGCAAATATGATTCGATTGCCTTATTGAACCACTTGGGAAAGAATGGGCATAAGGTGTCTCCAAAGAAGCTGCAGTATTGTCAGAAAGAGGTGAAATACCTAGGTCATCTAATTGAGAAAGGGTCGAGAAAGTTATCAAGGGAAAGAGTGACTGCCTTGCTGCAGATGAATCCCCCAACGACATGAAGAGATGTTAGGATGTTCCTGGGAATGGTGGGCTACTGTCTCCACTGGATCCCGAATTTCTCAGTCATCTCCAAGCCACTGGTGAGACTGATGGTTAAGGATGGGCCAGATGTCCTAACGCTGACAGAGAAAGAAATTAAGGCGTTTATCGAGTTGAGAGAGTGTATGTGCAGGGCTCCAGCTTTAGGTATGCCTGATTCCACAAAGCCTTTTGTTCTGTTTTGTCGTGAACGTGTTCTTTGTCTGTCCTGACACAGGTCCATGGAGGTGTAAACCGACCAGTAGCATATTTTTCAGCTACTTTGGACCCAGTTGCAGCAGCCTTACCAGGTTGTCTGCGTGCAGTAGCAGCAGTTGGTCAAAGCCTCGCACAATGTGAAGGCATAGTGATGGGACATCCTTTAACAGTTATGGTCCCACACTCAGTTGAGATCCTGATAACTTGTACCAAAACACAGCACATGACAAATGCAAGACTGACGAAATATGAAACAATCATATTGGGGTCACCAAATGTAACATTGAAAAGATGTACAGTGCTAAACCCGGCAACTTTGCTTCCAAATGAAAACACAGAAGTTGAGGATGCTGATGATGTAGAACATGATTGTCTTGAGGTAACAGAAATTTGCACCAAACCGAGGCCTGATATTAAAGAAACCCAATTGGAAGAAAATTACAAAATTATCTTTGTTGATGGCTCACGCTTGAGAGACTCAGTAGGAGTGCTGAGAGCCGGATACGCTGTGTGTACAATCACTGGTATCCTGGAAGTGTCTTGTCTTGAAAGAGTATATTCTGCTCAGGTGGCAGAATTGGTTGCTCTTACTAGAGCTTGCCATGCTGCTGCCGAATTGAGAGTAACTATCTATACTGATAGCAGATACGGATTCGGAATTGTTCATGATTTTGGCCAGCTATGGTCACAGAGGGGTTTCCTGACCTCTTGTGGTTCTCCAGTGAAAAATGGTGAAAGAATTAAAGAGTTGTTGCACGCGATTCAGTTACCTCATTAAATTGCCGTGGTAAAATGCAGCGCTCATTTGAAATCACAAGACTTTGTCTCCATGGGAAATGGATATGCGGATCAAGTCGCAAGGTTTTGCGCATTGAACTGTATATCATTCAAGGATCAGTGGGAATTGTTACCTGAAACAGAAAATGACACGTGCACAGGTTACGCCTTAAGGGTGGTTGACACGTTGGAGGAATTGAAATTGTTGCAGGGACGTGCCAGCAAAGATGAGATGAGAAACGTTCTTGGGTTAGGATGCAATGTGTACAAAGACCAGATGATTTGTGGGTTTCAGATGAAGGGAAGATATTTTTGCCGAACAGTCTTCTGTCACAGTTTGCAAGGTTTTACCATGGGCAAGCACATATCGGAAAAGATGCCATGATCAGGTTGTTCAAAATTGACTGGTTTAACCCAAAGTTCAGACAAGCCGCAGAAGTGATTTGTCACAGGTGCATCATCTGTCAGCAGATGAATGCGGGGAAAGGGACAGTGGTGAATATGAGCCACAGTGGGAGAGCAGGAGGTCCATTTAGCAGAATGCAATTGGATTTTATTGAAATGCCTGTGTGTGGAGCTCTGAGATGTGTGGGTGATTGTGTGTATCTTTAGTCACTGGATTGAAGCCTACCCTACACGAAGAAATGATAGTCTCACAATAGCGAAGTTGCTGCTTAGGGAATTGATACCACGTTTCGGGTTTCCGATCTCTTTAGAATCAGATAGGGGAAGTCACTTCAACAACGAGGTGGTTAAGCTATCATGTGCAGCATTGAATATTGAACAGAAGTTGCATTGTAGTTACCGCCCCGAAGCATCAGGATTAGAGGAGCAGATGAATGGTACCCTGAAGTCGAGAATGGCAAAAATGTGTGCAGCTACAAATTTGAAATGGCCTGATGCATTGCCCTTGTTGTTAATGTCAATGAGAAACACACCCAACAAGAAAACAGGACTGTCTCCTCATGAAATTCTCATGGGCCAAGCTATGAGACTACCCGCAGTGCCTGCAAATGCTCTTGTGAATATCACGGATGATATGGTGTTGGACTACTGCACGTAGTGGTCCGTTCTTTCTCTCACCAGGTGGAAGTACCACACTGCCACGGATAAATGATCCAGGTCACAACCTGAAAGCTGGTGACTGGGTTGTCATCAAGAAACACGTGAGGAAGTCGTGTTTGGAGCCACGTTGGAAGGGGCCATATCAAGTAATATTAACGACTACTACTGCTGTGGAGTGTGCGGGAATTCCAAACTGGATCCATGCCAGTCACACGAAAAAGGTGACATGCCCAACTGATGAGGAAATTGAATTGTCAAAAGTAACAGCAACAGAAAAGGAAGTCTCAGTGCCGGAGAGTAATCAAAGGGGAACTGAGACAGAATGAGAGCCCGTTGAGGATGGCTTAGTCACTCCAATTAGAGACGAAGGAGAAGAGACCCAGAGGGGTGACGGTGAGCCTATCTCAAAGAGGCGCCAGGAGGACTGAGTTAGAAGGAGGTTCTCCCAGAAGCAGACGGATACGGACAAGAATTTGAGCCCCTGACAGACCCAGAAGGCGAAGGAGTTGAGGCGGAAGAGAATCAGAGTGTCCATACTCCTCCTGAGCCAATTGCAGGTCCATCAAGAGAAAACACCATAGAGTCAGAGGAGGGCAACGAGCTGCCACAAGGAAGATCAGAGACCAGAGAGACATTGAAAGGAGATAAGTGGCCAGAACTGCAAGTGACTAAGGGAAAGGTGGTTGTTGAAGATGCAATAGAAGAGGAAGTAGATACAACAAGAAGAGAAGATCTGAGTGAAGCAGAGTTGCAGGGTGATCGCAAGTTAAAAAGAAAGAGAGAAGCAAACAGAAGGTACGCAGGTCCTGAATGGGCATATGCAACGTCAGCTGTGTGGCAACAAGCGTTCTTGGTGTTCTGTTTTGATCGAGAAGTTCCAGGTCAGTACTTTGGTACCGCAGTCTGGCCAGAGAAAGAGACTGTGTTGATGCGAAAATTGAGTTAAAGAAAACTGAGAAAAGGGACTGATAAATTACCGGATGTGACACTGTTAACCTGAATTGACTTTGAGAACTGGTTTTGAGAAGCTGCTAACCTGAATTGACAAGGATCCTGGGAGTGAATGTGAAAGCTGTAAATAATTGCTGAAGGAAGACTTTCTCTTGCTTTAACTTGCTGAAAAAAAAGGGACTTTAACCATCCTCTGTTGGTTGTTGTTTGAACTTATAATACTTTGTTTTATGATTCTTTACAGATCATGGCTAACACTAGGGATGATAATAGGGGAAGTAGGCGTTGTAAATGTTTGGGTGTTGGTTTAGGTGTGATATTCATCATAGTTCTGATTGTGGGAATGCCATTGGTGGGTAAGAGTGAAACTAAAAATGCTACAATTCCTGAGACCGCTGCTACACTAACAGCTTGGGAGAGGTTTGAGTAGGACACAAGATATTTGCATGAGGGAACTAACGTAAAAGGGGAACTATCAACTAATGTTTTCTATTGCTTGCTGAGTGAGTATGTTGACACAATGGATGCAAAAGATTGTTATGTGTGTACACAGATTCCTGTTTCAGTACAAGAGGGGGTTACCTATCATAGTTTACCTTTAACATATGGGATAAGCTGTAGTCTGTTACTAACAAGATTTTATAATCAGGAAGAGATTCAGGGCCATATTTATACTTTTTGACGCAAAACTGCACCAATGCAGTTTTGCGTCAAAAATAATACCGTCGGCTAACTCCATTTCTGTGCGCCGTGCAGGCGTCAAATTTATACTTTGACGAACGGCGACGCAAACCACAGGTGTGAGTCATTTTTTTTTATGCACACTGCAGCGTCACGTTGTAAAGGAAAATGACGTTAACGCGGCAGAAATGATTGTGAGCCGATTTACGACACCGCAAACCGGATATGCAGTGTTTTTTGACGCAATAGCGTCAAAATTAGCTGCAAACACAACCATTTCAGCAGTGGAGAGCCAAAATGGATCCCAGATGCCTGTACAGACCCCAGGAAGATGACAACAGACCAGGAACCATCCAGGAGGACCCACACAAGACCCAGGATGGGGAGAAGAAGAAAAGGAAGTGTTGCTTCAGTGCAGAGGAGCAGGAAATTCTGGTGAACGAGGTGACGGAACACCAGCACCAACTGTTTGTCACCTCAAAGTTGCCAATCAGTAGGAGAGAGGCAATATGGCAACAAATTGTTGATAAGACAGTGTGGCAGAAGTACGCAGAACAGTCATCAAGTGCAAGAAACACTGGCATGACTGCAAGCACAGCACCAAGGAAAAGATGGCCAGAAACAGGAAGGCAGCACTGCAGACTGGAGGTGGGAGTCCAGCACACCAGGAGGCCCTGGACCACATGGAGGAGATGGTCGCAGCCATCATCCCTGAGGAGATCGTCACAGGGATTCAAGGACAGGACAACGCAGACTACCAGGAGACAACGCACATGCAGGGTAAGTCACATGGGAAACTAAATTGCACTAATGTTAACTGCAACCGGGGGCAGGGGAATACCTACTACACAATGCATGTAAGTCATCATATACATGGAGTGGCATGGATAAAGGGGTACGGCAAGGGGGCATGGCCCGTTCAGAGAAAAGCTGGGGCACACCATAACACAACACCAACAACCTTTCCATGGGGGTATGCTGCCATGCCAACAATGTTGCAAAGATAAAGCCACGCCAGGAGGGAAGGGCACATCGTCAAACTGACATCCTGTCACACGTCAGCCACTATACCCCCTACATTAACTAGGGCTCAATTAACAACCTCTAGCCATACTGACAACTGGAATGTAACATTGACAACAGTTGCCACTACCACCTCCGCTGTGTGTGCTGGTCAAGTAGCCAATGGCAGTAATGTCCCCATGGATCATACACACCCTATTAGAGGGTTTAGGATGACAACGTTAACAATCCCCTGAAACAAGACAAATGTTCCAGTCCTATCAAATGTGAATGCCCATAGTTGCCGCAAACATCAGCCAATGTCATCAACATTAGGAGGTACACAGCACTAATGTCACATCCATGCTGCATATGTCAGGGTCCACCCTGTGCCTGGGTCACAATGCAACATCCCAAATGTCATACTGCTCAGACAACAGCATTGAGGGGGAGGACACATGTAACTGGTCACTGAAATACACCTGCACAGTCAGAGGAGGAAATAGGACACTGCTACAACAATCAAGGTAATCCAATGTACCACACATTACCCAACATCAGCTGTACACATTACCAATGCTGACATCCATATCGTGCCATAACAATGATATGCATAGTATACGCAACATTTCAACTACATATAGGTGGATGTGAAAGATCAGGGACTGGGGCAGGTCCAGATTGTTAAGTGTGCTGCTAGTGCCATCAGAGCACCCACAGCCAGTGAAAGATCTCACCATGAGAATGGAAGTAGGGGGAGGGTTGAGTAGGACAAGAAGGTGGCAATTCACTTTTTGGCCAAAACCAACACCTAGAGGATGTGATGCTGACAAGTCCACTAACGGACCACAATACATGTGACATGCAGGTGGGGCATAGGCCTGTGAGAATGCCCATCTGAAAGACTGGATCAATGAACAGGAACCAAGATCACAATGTGAAATCATCACAAGGCACGCATGTCACATCACAAATCCCACAACACAGACACACTAATTGTACCCTCTTTCATTGCAGAGGACGATGGATCTCCTGTGGATATGCTTGTCCAGGACTACCCTGATGACATGGATGACGAGCTGACAAACATCAGTCAGCAGACCCTCCAAGATGTCCTTGGAACCCTCCAGACCCCACCTTCATTCACAAGGAGGAGCACAGAACAAGCAGCCATCGCAGAGGATCCACCCACCACCCCAACTGAACAACCTGCCGGCTCCAATACAGCTGAGGACTCTGACGACACAGGCACCAGCTTTGAGAAAACTGTAGTGGGAGTACAGCGGGAGTTGGCCAAGGAGGTGCGGGTGGGGATGCAAAATATGGCAGCCAGCCTTGAGGGGATGCGATCGTGCATGATGTCATCTGCAGATCAGGCAGCAGCCATGCAAGCGCTAACATCCATCCTGCAAGAACTACAACAAACTGTAAAGGAATTCACCACTGCAGTAAGGGAGTTGCCACAACACCTCGCACCCCAAACCTTCCACTGCATGCACGAATGCAATCATGACCCCCTCAGGGCCGGCCTGGCTGCCTACCATCGTGATGTGGCTGCTATTCTTAAGAACCAGCAGATCCTCCTTGCAGCAGTACTGCCCTTAAGACCCCCACAGGTAGCAGCTAGCGGGATGTCTGACTCCACGTCTACACACACTGAGGTGTGTGTTGCCTCTTCACAACCACCATCAACAAGGGCAGAGGAGGCAACACACACATCAGAAGATGACCAGGAACAGATCACCTTCACACGTAAAAGTACCCAGAAGCACTAGTCTCTGCCACATGCCACCTATTACCAAGGTCCTGCGCTTCGTAACATGCCAGTCTTGCAACAACTGTACTCAAGCACTGTTCTGCAAACCACTGTCTATCTTGTCAGCCTGCCCTGTGATTGTCTCTCTCTAACTCATTGGCAAATCCTGACACTTCACTCCAGCATGTCCAATGAAATGTCCTTTTGCACTTGTGTAGGATCACAATGGAAGATGTCACTATAATGGACTCACAATCATGGACAATGTACATATAGCACTACAGCACTTTTCAATAAATAGCACTTACACAACCACTTTGTCTCTGTGTAATGTGACACATCAACGTGCAGTAGATCACTGAATTTTGTTTCCTATCAAATATCATAGCTTGTCAATACAACTGTCCTGAAATAATGTAGGCTGATAACTATGCACAGTGGCTTGGATTCTACCATACTCTGCCTTTCCTGAGGGTAATATCTGAGGAAAAGATAAACTATACACCATAATGCTGTGTTGGACAGATCAACCCTTTCGCAAGGGATATCTAAACCATAAAATGGTGCCTACAAAATGTCTCTTCAATGCAAAACTAAGACATGTAACATTGCCCACAAATATAAGCGAACAGTCACCAAACTGCATGAATGGAGGTGTATGAGTTTACATCCAAATAAGTAATCATGCTGAACAGTGTAACAAATGATCCATGTGAATTATGTACACTATACTACAAGAGAGTTTGCTACCACTCACCTTATAAGGGTTTCCTTTGACATGAGACTGCAGTCAGACATAACAGTGTCCCCAATCATAAATCTGGAAGCACTGTATGTGACATTGAAAACATACATTATGAAAAAACACACTTTGGGATCCATAGTAACTGTGATTGGTGGTTGCAATGAATGGCCTAATCTTTGCAAGGTAGCTTTGGGGTAGCTGCCAATGTAACAGCACAGTTGGGATTTGTTAGCAGCATAGGACACAAAATGTAATACAAAAGAAACACTGTACACTCATGCCAAGGCCCTGATCTACAAGCATGTCACACATACTGTAAAGGGTTACCTACATATTTATTAAACAGTAAAAACAGAAGTGAAAACTCGGGGAAAAGCCTTACCTACCCTAATCTACTCTAACTACTCGTTACCCACAACCGTCCCTAACTAACCTAAGCTTCCTTATCATATTTAACAAAACGTTGTAAACATCAACCCCCCACCCCCCTTATGAGACGGGTCACATGGAGGACAACAGATACTAACCTAAACACATACCATCCTATACTAAACAAATATATAAATAAATATATATTTGTTTTTTTTTAAACACAAGAACCCCAACATTGCCCCCCACCCACACACTTAAAAATAAACAGTAGAAATATTCAGGAGCCCCCACCCACTAACACTACCTAAGCTAACATCCTATACTAACCTAACACTAAGCCCCTAAACCCACAAAGTATAAGAACCACGAAAGAGGAGGGAGGGAAGGGAATCATGTCTGTCTAATCTGCTACAGGTTGGCCCTCCGGAGGGTCCTCTTGATTGACCGCACCGGCTGGTTGACATGTTGCACCTCCTGCCGCAGTTGACTTATCTTCTGCAGGACATGGTCCAATTTACGCTGCATATGTCCAAAAGCAGCAGAGTCAATAGCTGCAGCTGTGGTGGTCTGGGTGCCAGCCGAGGAAGTGTGGGGCCGTGTAGTGTCCATGGCTGTGGGCTGCCCTGCAGGTGGTGCTGTGCTTGGGCCTGGAGCACTTTCTGAGTATGTTCCTGCAACGGTCCAAGCTGCTGGTGGTGCCACTTGGGTGGTAGTGGTGGTGGTGCCGGTGGCGGTTGTGGTGAGCAAAGAAGGGCCGCCTTGGGGAAATGCAATCCAGGCTCCAGAGGCCCATTCATGCCGATATCTGCGGGCCATTTTTCGGTACCAAGACTCGAATTGAAGTATGTGTTGATACCTCATTGCCCGCCGTTGAAACTCCCTGACCTGGATGGGTGTCATATTTGCAGCTGTGAAGACTAATAGAAAATCTAACATTAGGTACTGCATTGTGTGAAATGGCACAAGCAGTAAATCAGACAATACATCTATTGTACTTGTAACAGCTCATATCATCATACAGATCATTGATTGTCCCTGAGGAAGTACATGGCAAGCCAGCCTACAAAGGTCCTATCACACATAGCACATCCAAACCCTGCAAGATGGGTAACAACTGGAATGATTTAGGCATCTATGTTCTGCCAGTTGTCAGCAAACAATCATGCTGCACATCCTCCACCACTGCCAGGGCTACAAATGTCATTGTACGGGATGGAAATCTAGGGCCACATGATCTGCAAGTTGTAAATGGACTTGCTAGTATAGTACTCATGTGCGAAACCTGAGTGTATATACTAGGTTCAGACAAAAGATTCACTGATTTACATGTCTGTGTACCAAACTTGTATCATCAGTCCTAGGTACACTATTCACAAACCTATGCCTGTGTTTGAGGGTGAGGGGGTGGACTAACAACTAACAATTTCAAACAACAAGGACACCCAGGAAGCTTAGGAAAGCTGGACATGTGTTTGGCTAAACACACACACCAACGGTAAGGAGGATCTCCAAATAGGAGACAGCAAACCCTTGACCAATCCTAGCGCCACTCATGTTTGGAAATGCAGACCTTTGTCCACATCGTTTACTACCAGTAAGCCATGACTTACAACAAACACAGAGATGCAAGAGCACCCCTGGCCATGAGCTGCATGCACACCTAGGCCATTGCACTCAAGTGCCACATACTCGTAGCACTACATGTGGAGCTACATGCTGCCAGGAAGTTCAACCTACAGTTTAATAAATACATTAGTGAATTGGGAAGCAGAAGTCTGTGGGTAAGCATTTGGCAGCCCCATTCTGGGAGAATTTGGGTCTGACTGGCTGACTAAATCACAAATTAGGTCCAGTGCGACTCTTTCTGATTCAAGTGTTATCCACATGACTCATCCCTATTCACATTGCAGGGCCTGCAGGACTGACCTAGAATCCCTAAATCAGACAATAGGATAAGTATTGGCCAACTCAAAGATGGTGATAAAATGATATTCCACTCATGGATCAAAACAAGTGATTGGCCAGCGCATCACACCTTACTATGTGTCCAACACACAGGAGTCCACCACACATCATCAGCAAACACAACACATAACAGACATATCAACACTTACTGGAGTTGTCTGGGTCCTCGAATCAAGCCACCTCGCCAACAGTGTAGGGTGCCGGTCCACCTGTAAGGCATGGAAGGGAGAAATGTGTTCAATGTCTGTGCACCGTACAACAATTCCAAAGACAAATACTATGTGTAAGATTACATAAGAAAGTAAAGCCTCTCAGACATGATGATACTGCATCCGATATAGCACGGCTAACATGTACATACCATGGGTCTCCAGTGAGTGTTACACACATATCTGCACACATGCAGTGGCCCTAACTATCATGCGGTGGCAAACATGATCCTTCATTAATGAGCAGACATAATAATGGAGTGTATTCGTCTCATCATGTGTATCCAAGAGAGACATCCAAAGCCACTTTCCGTGAGGACTGCATTACCAGTCAACCAGCCATTGTGACAATGACAAATTTATGACACACAGGTACAATGTACACAGGGCCAGGGACAGTTGTTAGCCCTCATGTTGTTACAGTTTCTTCATTTGATGTGGCCCAGCTATGATGAGTTGCACAAACCATAAAGATATGAACCAATGTGCATACCTTTGGCCAGCCATTCCTACACGAAATGTGGCACTACAAACTCCAAATACCAGTCTAAGATGTTAGCTGAGCGCAGCTAGAACTTCTTCCCTGTGTGTCCAAATCCAGATCAGACATGTATCCGAAATGAAGGAGGGGCACAATAATCCCTAAGATTTTTGGAATTTCCATGATCAGTTTCCTTACACACTCACCAGACACACATGAGACATATGTTCGGGCCACATTGCTATCATCAATTGACGTGAAGCCTGCACTCATTTTCAGCATCATGTAGTGTTTCAAAAGTCAGTCTAGCTGTTGCGTCAACAAATGTTGGTAATTATTTGGAAATTTCTATACCTCACAGGCAACTGTGGCCTATATCTATACATAATTGGCTCCTGATTTGTGTTGCTGTTTGACACAAAGGCGGCACTAACTTACATAATGCAAAAGTATTCAGTAAGTTTGCGGAGCTCTTGATTCCTAACAGCTAGCAATTGTGGTCCTTAACAAAGTAGATATATGACCCTGTCTGATAAAAGTAGCATTCCACACACTCAGCAACATTGCCAGCAGATATTGTAAAAATCATCTGATGTCACTACAGAGCATTTAAACGTACACATTTACATGATTTATACTTACCATCAGGGCCACCAATCACAATCCCCAGGTGGTCCAGCAGATCTTGCTCCCTGGAGATAAGGTCAGCCCAGCGGTGCTTCAGCTGGTGGTCGTTCCTTGGTGTCCGATAAATCTGTTGCAGATGATGCAACACCTTTGCCCATCTGAGCCTCCGTGCCTCAGTGTGATACCCCTGTATCAATCATTACGGGTAGGAAATGGCACACCAGCCATATAAATCCACCCAGCTCCTCCTCACCCATCTTGTCAAGATGAGGCCTACCCAACATCTTTGCAGCAACAGAGAAATAGGGGATAAAGGGGGAACAAAGGAGAATAGGGGGAAAGTATAACAGGAAATACTTAAACTAAACAGCTAACACAGCCCAACTATACCCAAACTAACACTACCCACAACAAACTCCCAACAAAACAAAGACAATACTTTACAACAAAAATGTACACAAAAAACACTCAGACAGGATACAACAACAAGTTTTTATGCACAAAAAGACGATAAATAGACCGCACAGGAGACAAAAGCACAATTTGACCAGACAAAACTCTCAACACAGCCACACAGTCAGGAAGTATCACAGACTGCAAAGTGAAAGCACACCCACTGTACATAATCTGTAAACAGGATATCCTATTACATCACTTCCTGCCTAAAATGCCGGGCGTTTTTATCGTTATGCGTCAAAATATTTTGACGCATACAGTCTGCGTGTTATTTTTTTTGATGCACAGGAGTAGAATTGATCCCGCATCCATATGTTTGGAAATAGTTTTGCACTTAACCAATTTTCTGAGGTACAGTGTGGAAGATACAGCTCAGGGGCAATGGTTATTTCAGGGCATTATGCATCGTTTTTCGGGCATAAGCGTAATTTTTTTACTCATATGAGTCAAGTTTTCAGGCATTATTGGGTTTGGGTCATTTTACCATTTTAATGTAATATTACATTTGTGACAAAACTGAGATAGGCAGATTGCACCCACTTTGGTCATGACGGTTTATGGGCACATGTGAGACATCATACTACTGCGGACCATGATCCGCTGTTCATATTCCACTCTTGACTGACGCACTAGATGGCCAAACGTGGAGCCTACATATCTGTATTGCACAAATTGGCCATGTTTGGCTTCAGGAGAGGATAGCAAGGTGATGCACATTAGTACAATACCTCAATGCCTATGGCTCAATGTGTGTGCATTGGTTACTAATGTAGTCGTTGACCCACTGTGTGAGCATCACAAGATTCATCATTGCAAATATGCTTGCATGAATGAGAAGTCAATGTGTACAACCCTCAGATGCAAGTCAGTGTGGAAATGAGAGAGGAAATGTGTTAGTCATACATGTAGCAACATCTGTTGTGTGCACTTCCTAGTTATTGGGTAACGTAAACACCACAAATTACAAAGCATGCACCGGATAGATAGCAGACGCTTGTTCATGTCAATGGTCCAAAACTTACCCATCACATGTCCTGGAAATTTGGATACTGCTTCCTAGGCACTTGTTGGTGAACCCACCATGAGTCAAGCACATGTACAGACTAAGTGGGTACCATGTTATTTACACAGAAAGCCAAAGGTGAACCACAAATGTAATTTCACGCCACAGTTGTGGTCATATGACTGAGCCACAACTCTCCTGTGGCAGTGGTGGACCAGCAGACGAAGCACATATTCCCAGTGATCAATTGCACAGAGGTGTATGGTTCATGTGTGTGGTCCAATGTTGATCCTGTATATTTGTAGGAGTCTATTTTGTCACAGTTATGTCCAGGTCTCATCATGAGTCAGTGGCGGCTATTCCTGTATCTACTGAGTATCCTTTAGAGATCAATGGAAGTAAAGCCAATGAGGATATAAGAACCTACATGGAGATGTTCCACCCTGTCACTGCAGACGTGTTATGAGACTGTCAACAGGGCAACCTTGGTGTGCTGAGTGAGATCATATCTCAGGAGTCTTGTTCCGGCAGGTGTCATTACAACATTTTTACACAGGTTGACCTGTAAAGTTCCCACTGCATCTGGGAACATCATAGCCTCTGTGTTGATTAATCGTACAGCTATTCAGCACGCACAGCCCATCAATACGTTGTGAGTAATGTGATTCAGCGTGTGAACTGTCAGGGTCCTAACATGTGTGGACTTTTCATGCACATTATCTGACGTTGCTGGTTCTGCTGGAGGCACCATTCCCAATCCCTGCATACGGCCATGGTACACTGTCACACTTTGTCGCTCATGCATACATGAGACCCAAACAAGAGATAAGCCATGATTTTTGTATTTGGAGACAAGTTCCCAATTATGGTACGATAAATAAGCAGATTATGCTATACAATGTATTTGAGTATGCATTGAAGAACCACCTGACAAAATACCCCCGGAGGAATGTGAGGGTTGGGAAAGCAAGCATGATACATATGTATCCACAAGGAACCTTGAGGGTAATGCACAGACAGGTGCAAGTCAGGCTGACAGGATGCAGGGTCAATCAGGATCCAGCAATTTCACAATACTCAGTGCTCTGACTAAGACTGGTCGGAGGAAGAACAAGACAGTTGACATGGAAAACTGTGTTTGACCTGTGTTTTGGAAGGTGACACATAAACCCAAGGGCTGTGTTACACAGCTTATTTTTCTAGCAATGCATAACAGTGTAATCGACAAAATAGCAGCTTCTATGCTGTTCCAAGCATCTGCAAGGGCAGTGCATGTTTAAATGGCTGGTCTACATGGAAGTGCTCACAGGTGTGTGCTGCATCTGTTTCTCACAAGTCCTGTAGGTGAGATTTGAGTTCAAATGGCCAACAGTACCTTTCACATGGGAAGCAAACTACAAGTGAGAACAGGGCTTAGAGACTACAAGCCAGTGCATAATTTAACCTGATGTCCGTGCAGACAGATGTACAACGACTATGGCATGCCATACTAAAGGGTTAAGCACACTGGATTACTATTGTTAGTCTTTGTGTGTGTAGAGGAGGGAATATCTGGGTACACATATTACCATTCCAGGGACCTCTTCAGACAGGTGGCGTGAGACCAGGAGCATGGGTGTGTCAGGACTTAGGACATGGGCTGACATGTACATGGAATGTCATGTGCCAAAATGCTTGTCATAGGTGTGGCACTCGGGCTATCTATGTTCTGCTTATATGGATTTCTAGTCACAGATAGTCGTTGCAAAGATAGGTGCTGTACGACTTACTGCTGTCAAGGGTCTGGTCATACATTCCCGTTACCAATGCAATAGCACATCCACTTCCTCATGTATGAGGCTTTTTTTCCCCTTATTGACTGATGGTGTCTTAGTTGTGTGCCATATGCTGCGATGAACCATGTTGCCAACATGTATGTGTGAAATAGGTGCGGTCCTCTGCTTTTGCCCTACAGAGGTGAAATGTACAGGATATATGTCATTTACAGTATGTGTGAATGTGACTGTTGTATAATACGCATCACAATTGCTTTCGAAATTTCTGTGTCTTGATCGGTATGTCAGCAATGCTCCATGAGGCTACACTCTTATTCTGATAGTTAGAGATAAAGGTGAGCAAAAATGATTACCCAGACCATGATATGGTGATTATTATAGGTGTTTATTTACATATGTTGATACAGTGGTGATGGTAAGTTGTTTCAAAAGAAATAGTTCACAATATGTTGGCGCCTACGCAATCCAGCAGCTGTGTTTTGTTGGTCCCCCTTATGGTGCAGGACAGCATCCTCCTCTTCAGGCATTTGTGGCTCTGGTTTTAATAGGGGAATGTTCCTTCGTACACAAATGTTGTGCAGGATGGCACATGTTAAAATGATCTTGCAGACCATTTCTGGTGAGTATAGGAGGCTGCCACCAGTGATGTCGAGGCACCTGAATCTCGACTTGAGGATGCCAAAGGTCCTCTCGACTATGGTGTGTGTCCTCCTATGTGCCTCATTGGAGGCACGCTCTGTTGCAGTGCTTGGGTTGCCAAATGGTGTCATAATCCATGGCTGGATCCCATACCCTTGATCAGCTGAAAGAGAAAATGATTGAGATCATGTTGATGTAGCTTGCCCCATTAATATCACCTTGCATGGCAGTAGTTGTCTTGTGTTGTCTGGGAGTCTTTTGTGTTATTGTGTTGATTCCTAGGCTTCTAGGATGTACCATCTGCATTGGGTTGTTTCCTTGGCTGAACGAGTGTTTGCCTGCTGACCAGTTGTCAGCAGTATATTTTGGGATTTGCAGTACAGTGTGTACTCCCTAGCATTGTGACTTGTGATACAGGTGTCCCTGTGTCTTCACTGGGGGTGAGATGATAGTTCCATACACAAATTCAATTTGACAGTGGTGGTAACACGTTAGCATCTATGTACCCTGGACATCTCATACTTTTAGACATATGCAATGGATTAATTTGAACATCAGTGAGACGCTTACATTTTGCAAGGTGACAATTAGCCAAACCTCTCCATATGCTGTGATCATTGACGTCTTAACATTTGACTGTACACTAATTTCAGATGTGTGACAGGTTCACTGCAGACCTATCAAACATGCCTAGCGGTGTCACGACCTCAGTGTGTTCCTGTTCACATGTTGCTGTCGTGGTGAATGTGTTTGTCCTAAAGGGTTGCTGTGCAGTGTGTATATAAGTAGTTTTCCGTACTTACCAACAAGTAGTCCATTGCCATATCGTTTATCCTGGAAGTGTTGATTGATGGTACAGTGACGGAAGATGAATGAGTAATGGACACTCCCAGGATACTTTGCCACGATGTTGGTGATCAATCCTTGGTGATCCACAATGGCCTGCACATTGATGGAGTGTGTGTGCTTCCTGTTGCAGTATAGATGTTCAGTTGCACAGATGGCACAAGGTGTACATGTGTGCAGTCAATGACACCAAGGACGTGTGGGAATCCATTAATGAGGTAAAACCCCTGTTTTGTCTCCTGCTACTTCTGCTGTGTGTTTGGGAAGCAGATGTGGCGGGTGTGAGTCTGATGATGGCATCCAGTACCTTGGGCAGGAAGGCAGAGAATGATGGCTGTAAGATCCCAGCAACAGGGCGTCAGTGGTTTGAAAGGAGCAACTTGTCAACATGTGTAGTACAGCTAGCCACTTGGTTTCTGTTGGGATGGTGCAGGGTGTTAGCAAGCTGGGTGCCAACTGTGGCTCAATGTTGCGCAGCAGCTGCTGAATGGCTTGCCAGTTCAACCTGTGCCTCTGGATGATGTCATGTTCCCTGAGGCCATGAAGGGTTGTCTTGGTGCGGAATATCCTCTCCTGCCTTCTGCGTTGCCTTTGGGGTTCCTGCTGGTGTTGTGGAAGCTGCTGTTGTTGTTGCTGTGCTCTGCGTCTGCTTGCACGCTGGATGAGAAGCACCTTCATGTCTTCCTTTTGCTGCTCGGCTGTTGCTTCTGTGTGTTCTGATTAAATACAGGTGTGTTTGCCCCATTTTAACGCCTGCCCTGACCCAGGCGTTAATTTTTTATGCAAATCGGCTTGTGTGTCATTTTCCGACTTAGCCTCCCGGCCGTGTGGGATTTTTGCCGGTAGCATAAATATGACGCACGGGCGTTTAAGTCATTTTTTGGACGGGAACACCTACCTTGCATATCATTAACGCAAGGCAGTTTCCCACATCCAGAAAATGATGCACACGGCGGGATTTTGACGTCCGTGGTCTCCGGCGTCAAAATTTAAATATGGGGCAAGATTTGCTCCGAATGTGCGTCAAAATGTTTGACGCACATTCGCCACAGACGGAGTATAAATATGCCCCTCAATACTTTTATTCTAATCACAATCTTGTGTTTTCTTATGTGCCTATCATAGAAGATTTAAATAGTGTAGCTAAATACTATAGCATAAAATTAGTTAAGGGGTTCTTTGAGGCAACATTAACAATTAGAACATCTTATGCACACTACAATAATCTGACATGTTTGCTTACACCCGTAGAGAAAAGCTTTCTAGATCATACGGAAGATAGAAGGAGGGCATTGAAGGGGAGGTTAGAAAAAGGCTTGCAGCATCGAGCGTTTGTAAATAGTGAGAGTTACAGTGCGGTTAGGGGACAAGGGAAATTAGCTTTAGATGTACTACACGTAAGTAAGCTTTGCATCATGCGACCAAAGTCATACTATGATAATGTGTGTGGGAACAAGTGAATGTAAGCATGTGTTTTTGTTTCAGAGTAAATGGACGTTCATGTTAAATGGACAGGATCCACAGATCCCTGGGATCTATTACATTTGTGGACTTAATGCTTATTATCGTCTTCCAAAGGGATGGTATGGTGGTATAGGACATGTTATTTGGGGATAGTTTTCCTATAGCTATATCAATTAGAGGACTTGAAAAAGTTTCTGAAATTGTCTGAATTACATCTTACTAGACAAAGGAGAGAGACTGCTGCTGGTGTAGTAGGAGACATATTTGGGGCGAGACTTCTATCAGTGGGAGTTATCTTAAATTCCATAAAGATTCGAAAGCTGTCTACTATTGTGGATAACATGCTGACAAATTTTACAGGGGCTATACTCCTGATGGATACTGAACTTGCTGCGGAGAGAGCTATGACTCTTCAAAACAGGCTAGCTTTAGACATTCTTTTAGCGAAAAATGGCGGAGTTTGTAAAATGCTTAATGAGCGTCATTGTTGTGCTTACATACCTGATAATAGTAATGAGATTAGAAGTATGCTTACTAACCTAACAAGAGATAGTACAGATTTGAAGGAGCTGAAGGAACATGGAGTTTGGGAAAATGTTGGAAAGGGACTTGCTAAAGTGGGAAGTTGGTTTAGTAATATTTGGCATGGGATATTGGCAAAAATAATACAGGGAATATTGATTGTTATAGCTTGCTTAATTGGATTATGGCTGTCATGCAAAATTAGTAAAATAATTAAATAAAAAATGTCGAAGAACAATAAGAGAAGAGAAGAAAAGAAAAGGGAAAAAATGTTCAGAGCAAAATTAGAAGGGGCAAAGTTGAGGGAAGAATTTGAGATGAGAGAATTCTAAGATGCAAATTGTAAAGGAAAAGGTTTGTGTGATGACAAGAGTCATCAGAGGAGGGTTTGTTGGAGTGTGACTTTTGAAATTTTTATTAACATGAAGAGCTTGCAATAATGTGTAATGAAGCCGCGTAGAAGATATGTTAACCTAGAGGAAAAGTAATGTACGCGTTTGAAATGTGCCCACGGGGAGTGGCCATCAATGTATACGATGATGAAGGAAACTGACTAATAATGAATTAACAATGCACTAATGTATGGTTTTGTATTAGCCTTAAGAGTTATGTAGTAGGGTTTTGACAAATTAATCACTAGGCCTTAGTTAGCAAGGGTCTGGGCCTAGCAGCCTGGTCTCATATTAATTGTGTTTTTCTAACGTGCAATGTTCTGCTTTCCTGAAGAACACGAAGCTGTACTTTTCCAGAAGCTAGAGATATGTGTGTAGCTGTAGCAAATTCTTTCTCATGGGACCCGACTTGCTCTAGGAGACATTCTTGCCAAGTGCAACAGTGTAATTCGCAACAGGTGCAAGGTCGCCTGGACTAGGAGAAGACAATGGAACTACTGACTGGAGCGAAAAGTGTAACTTTTCTTACCTGCTATTCCACTCGTTGAAGACCTCAATCACAGGAGCCAATCAACTGCATGAGAACTGTCTTAGGTGAAAATTTTAGTAAGGTGTGTGACGGATTATTGGACAGAGATAACGATGCACCAAATATTGCCCAATGGGAAATTAGAGACTTGTTCGACAATTTTGATATAACGGCGTGACCGGAAGAGAAGTCAGCCATTCTTCCTCACCATTATTGAGCCATTCCTCGTCATTCTTCATCATTCCTTGCCATTCTGAGAGACTTTGGGGGTCATTATCCGCCAGGGCCAAAACGACTGGAGCACCGCCAACAGGCTGGCGGTGCCTCCCGGCGTATTTGGACATCGGCGGTAGCGCCGTGGTCGCACCGCCGGGGCCGGCGGTATACCGCCATTTTAACCCCGGCGGTGATAATCAGCCAGGGCAGTGCTGCAAGCAGCGCTGCCCTGGGAATTATGACTCCCCTACCGCCAGCCTGTTTTTGGCGGTTTGCACTGCCAGGAAGAGGCTGGCGGTAAGGGGACTCAGGGGGCCCCTGGGAGCCCCTGCACTGCCCATGCACTTGGCATGGGCAGTGCAGGGGCCCCCAGGCAGAGCCCCGTTTCGCATTTCATTGCCCGAGTTTCGGGCAGTGAAATGCGCGACGGGTGCTACTGCACCCGCTGCACATCAGCATTGCCGCCGGCTCAATTACGAGCCGGTGGCAATGTTGATGTGACTTTTCCGCTGGGCCAGAGGACGGTAACTCGGTTACCGTCCGCTGGCCCAGCGGAAATGTCAAAATAGGGAGCCAGCCATACCGCCAGCAATGGCTGTATTCTGGCGGCAGCAACCTCGGCGGTCTGCCATGCAGACCGCCGAGGTTGTAATGACCCCCTTCGTCTTTAGCCGACTGATACTTTAAACCATCCTCATCCTACTCCCTTGTACGATATGCACTTCTCCTCTTTATGAGGGAAGAGACTTTTTCTTACTATGCCCTACTGAGACTTACCTGTTCTATCCTGGCTGATGGTGACTTGACTGATGTCCTGAGGATGAAGAATGACGCTGTTTGCTGACTTATTCGGATGGGTAACTATCTGATGATAAATTGTAATTGTCTGTTTGCCTTTTCTTTCTAGGTACCAACTGCTCTTTTGATAGTGGCCATAGTTAGATGTTTTCCAAATTTGTGTTTGCCAAACTGTTTTGCATGAAGCCCAACATGCTGATGCTAATTTGAGGTTAGTTAAGGAGTTCACTAATATCGGATGCAAATAGACAAGTGACTGAATTCTTGCTTCGTTGAATAATGTACTAATGATACTCTGCTAAAGTTGACTCATGTTAACATCGTGGTTTGTTCTAATGTTCATGATCTATGCTGATAAAGTTTTGCTCGAGTTGCCAAATTATAGTGGTTTTGATGTGCTTGCTATTGTTGAGATGAATAAACATGATATTAGATTGTAACTGATAGGGAATAAATATCCTAACTCTTACTAGATTTGTTGTGGTTAGTCATGGCTGAAAGGTCATGGTGCGTTCGTTGTATTGAGCTATATTAAATGATATTGATTAGCTTTATTAATTAGTATTGTGCATATTGATAGAGTTATTGATTTATTGATTGTGATGCCAAAGGATATCTCGTCCTGGTAAGTCCCCAAATGCAGTCAAAATGTTCATTGGCCTAGGCATGTGTCCTTTTAAGTTTACTCATCAAGATTCTGACGCGTTATCAGCAGCACCTGATAGGAGCCATGCCAGTGAAGTTGCAGAACTGTCAGAAGTACCCAGGTGTAGATCGAGTCGCTGGCCTCGAGACAATGTCAGACGTTGGCTAGACACTCAGGTAAAGCAGCTTGAACCTGAGAATGGAAAGTGTTAAGATGGTGTATAAGCTTTGTGCAATATTGTATGACTGCATAATAATTCAGCTGTAAGTGTTACTTGGCAGCAGGGGTGAGAGGGTTCGAGGGTGATATCACAGGAAATCCCATATTAATCTTATATCGGCTCATCATAGTTTTCTGGATCGGCACTGCACTAATTGATCACAGAGCAAGGGGCAGGGCATCCAACCAGTTCAACTGGGTCTTGCAACATAAGTTTACGATCTAATTTTTGAGGAAACAACTATTCCTCCCTACTTTGTCTACTGACTTGGGTTATGGGTGTAGTGTAAATGTTGATCTATTGCTACTGTGGAAGAAAGTCCCTAAGTAAATGATTTCCAGATGTAATGCCATTTGCTTTTGTGCAGGGTAAGTTGCAACCAACTCAGAAAACACACAGACCAACAGATACAAATATGATATGCACCTAGGCATCTAGATAAAATCAAGTTAGAGGTGGGCAAATAGTCCAAGACGGGGAGGTGTAGGAGCTTGGCTGGTCTTGAATCTTTTTCCAGCATTATGGGATTAGTAGGTGACACAGGAGTGGCAATGATTTTGGGTCTTTGAAAGATAGAAAGGCAGACACCAGTGAGTTGCAGCAGTATGGGTCATGCCATCCCTACTGACATGGCCGGCTTCATTATGCAACTATGCAAAGTTGAGAAGTAGAAATTTTGATGCAAGCACATGCCCGGGCTGTCTCTCTACACTCCCTCTCTTCTCTGAAATAGTTTATAAGAGTCATGGTCAAGAGAAAAGGTAGCAGGATGGATGTCAAATTGTTCATTTAAACTCAAAGGAGGTAAAACTGAGCTGATGATTTTAGGGAACAAACCATCCCCTCAAACTGCACTCAGCTAGCTAGAGTGCTTTGGGCCCTCTCCGACCTCTCACCCTTAAAAACTTTAGGCCTCTGGCTTGATAACTCCATATCCTCAGAGTCCCAAGTGAAAAAACAATCAATTTCCTGCTTCGCACTGCTGAGGGTTTTACGTAAAATCCTCGCTCTGCTACCTTTACAATCTAGAAGAATAGTGGTGCAGGCACTTATTCTCTCATGCCTGGACCATGGGGACTCCCTGTAATCAAGTTCACCCAAAACCACCATCAAGAGATTCCAAGAAGTCCAGAACTCAGACGCTGGAACTATTTTTAAAATCCCCAAACATGAATCAATAACAAGTCTATTGCAACTCAGCACTGGCTTCCAGTGGCAGAAAGAATCAAATGTAACACACTGTACTTGGCAAATAGGGTAATTAACCAGAAGGGGCCGATTATGGGTAGGGCTCTTCTGTCTCCGTATAACCCAATCACTTTG
The DNA here is from genome assembly GCF_031143425.1 of Pleurodeles waltl. Classification (NCBI taxonomy): domain Eukaryota; kingdom Metazoa; phylum Chordata; class Amphibia; order Caudata; family Salamandridae; genus Pleurodeles; species Pleurodeles waltl. Next base: position 1,768,942,524 of record NC_090440.1, read on the forward strand.
GGACTTTCAGGTCCTCCAATGAGAAACTCCTGGATGTTCTAAACATTCAAACATCTAGATGGGGGGATGATTGTTTTCTTATCTGACCACTAATCTTTGTAACTCCTTACCATCACAGTTGAAAAAAGGAAAGCAGTGAGTCCTTCTTTAGGAAACTACTAAAAACTGGGCTATAGCCATATTAACCCACTGCTATGTTCCTCCCGGTCTTGAGTCCTCACGCATGCATACTCTTACCTAGAGTGGGGAAGCATTTGGGTAGCCTGGCACTATACAAACCCCCAATACAATACAATACAATAATGAGTAGACACATTGGCTGTATATGTATATTTGTAAACTGTTTACATAGATTGAGTCACTGACATCAATAATCTAACTGTTAATAGTTTATTGATGTTATTGGGTACAGTTCCAAATCTTCCACAGAAGGAATATGTGTAAAAAGCAGAAAAAAGGGTGCTAGGCCCACTGACGATGCAAGGGAATTTCACATATGTGGAATAATGGTACAGAAAGATTGGGTTAAAATGAAATTCCCAAAGGAGCAATGTATACTTGCTTGCTGATTAAAATATAATTTACACCATGTACTGTAGAGCAGAAAATGGGACATGGAATCAAAGTTTTAGCTCAAGTCAGCAATTACATTTTTCATACTGGATCATAAAAAAATATGTTGTCAAGATGAAGATTCAGGGGTAAACTACTGTTAGAAATGGGGTCTTTGGTTGACAATCAGGTTACCCCCTGTTCAAGCAAGGACCCTCACTCTAGTCAGGGTAAAAGAGAATCACCCTCAGCTAACCCCTGCTTACCCCGTGGTAGCTTTGCAGAGCAGTAGGCTTAACTTCAGAGTGCTAAGTGTAAAGTATTTGTACCAACACACACAGTAACTTAATGTAAACACTAAAAAATTACACAACACCAGTTTAGAAAAATAGGAAATATTTATCTAACCAAAACAAGACCAAAACGACAAAAATCCACAATACAGAAGTTAAGTTATCAATAAAAATGCAAAAAGAGTCTTTAAGAAGTTTTAAACACACACTAGCGCTGCTAGCGTGAAAATGTACCTGGTGCACATCAAAAATAACCCCACACCGGCGAGTGTGCATCAGAAAGGACTTGCGAGGCGTTGTTTCTACTTACCAGTGGGACCGTGCATTGTTTCTCCTTTCACCGGGTCGGGGTGCATTGTTTCTTCTCTCTGCAGAAGAGCGGTGCGTCGATCCAGTCAGCACTCTCGGGTCCGGGCAGGCCTTGTGTTGTTTTTCCACGCACTATGGTACTTGAGTCGGAAATCCAGCCGCACGATGACCTGAAAACCCCAGAGCAAGGGTTGTGATCTCCAGTCTCCGTCAGCGATGTTGCGCATCGTTTCTCCTGCTCCGTACGTCGATTCTCCGGTTTTGTTTCCTGCGAGCGTTGTTTCTCAGCTGCAGAGCTGGCTGCGCATTGTTTTTCAGCCACAGATCGGAGTTGCGTCGATCTTTTCCAAGCACAGTGCTCTGTGCATGGATTTCCTTGTCTTTAGGCTGCCAGCTTCTCCTTTCAGGGTCCCAGGAACTGGATTGGCACCACAGGGCAGAGTAGGAGTCTCTCCAGAGACTCCAGGTGCTGGCAGAGAAAAGTATTTTCTGTCCCTGAGACTTCAAACAACAGGAGGCAAGCTCTAGATCAAGTCCTTGGAGATTTCTTCTCAAGATGGAAGGCACACAAAGTCCAGTCTTTGCCCTCTTACTCTGGCAGGAGCAGCAACTGCAGGATAGCTCCACAAAGCACAGTCACAGGCAGGGCAGCTCTTCTTCCTCAGCTCTTCAGCTCTTCTCCAGGCAGAGGTTCCTCTTGTTTCCAGAAGGGTTTCTAAAGTCTGTGGTTTTGGGTGCCCTTCTTATACCCAATTTCTCCTTTGAAGTAGGCCTACTTCAAAGTAAAGTCTCTTTGAAATGTGAAATCCTGTCTTGCCCAGGCCAGGCCCCAGACACTCACCAGGGGGTTGGATACTGCATTGTGTGAGGGCAGGCACAGCCCTTTCCGGTGTGAGTGACCACTCCTCTCCTCCCTCCTAGCACAGATAGCTCATCAGGATATGCAGGCTACACCAAAAAAACAAAAATACACAGTTCCAGCCAATAGACTAGTACAAATGTGTACAGTAAGTAATAGAGTCTCCTAGTCTGCTCTTATTAGAACAAGAGCCCTCACTCACCAAATGGCGACATGCTTCATCACTGGGCTTTTGCTCCTCGTCTGGCCGGCACTGCAATGCCTGACGGGCCCCTCATGGGGGCTCTTTGACGGAGATCTTTTGAGTGTAAAGAATGCCGGTAGCTGAGTGCTAGTATGTGGGATTGGTATATGAGTATGTGAAAATAAAAATGGCTAGAGGTCTGGAAATATCGTTTTTAATCAACCCAGACCCCTGTCATGATTAAAAACAGAGTGCGGATAATGATTAGAAGTAATGTCTAGTCCACCCTCAGAAACAAAAAAACTGTCAGTCCCTGAATTGGGGGAATGTGGAGAATTAGAGTACAGAACTAACTATACTTCAATCATTGGGGTCAACATGTTTCTCGCAAGAAATGTCTGTTAAGGTCGGTGCGATTCATCAGGACCAAAAAACGTACCTAATACACATGTTATAACCCAATACGGGAATTCTTCGTACCACAAAAACCTACAAAGAGCAAAAAAACGGACTCAAAATACAAATATAACCATGTGCACAGTGAGCAGAAAAACCCTAATGTGCAGTGTATCACACGCTGAAATATAAATCAAACAGACTCTTCTCAATTCAGAGGATGAATCCTTACCCTCCTTGTATTAAAGGATGGGCCCCATCGGGATAGCGATAAGCATCAGTGGTCCAGGCTTGTATAGTCAACTAAGTATAGATATAGATGACATGTCATACATAACAAGTATAAATATCTCAAGGATTGTAAATCCATTCAAACTATTCAGGACAAACTTAAATCATGGCTCAAACATGTCCAATAACAAAAAGTCCTAAGTATGAGGGCACAGGTAATCACCATAACTATGTGGAATATTGTTAGGCAATTCAAATTGTCAAAATAATCTTAAATCACGAGCCAAACATCTCCAAAAATGTGTATAGTCTAGACAATCACCAGTCCAATAATGTACACCAATAGTATTAATAATAAGGACACAGGGTCATAGTAGTGTCCAATGTTTAATGACAGCTCCCACCAAGGATCAAGAAGGGGCAAAGAAAGTGGTCTGCAATATAGATAGTTACTCTTCTGCTCCTTAAAGAAAGGTAACATAGGACTTACCCCGCTTGTGTTGCCACCGGGTGGATAACCTACCCCTGCTCTGCGTCCCAGAAAAAGTGAGACATAGCCAGAGAGGGGTTTATAAATGGTGGTGGGGCATCAAGCTAGAAAGAGGACTGGAGAAAAGCGGCGGCCATCTTGAAGGAATTCCCTAACAGTAAAAGAGTGGCGGCCATTTTGTAATGGGGTTAGGAATAGGAAATAGTGGCAGCTATCTTGAAGGAATTCCCTAACAGTAAAAGAGTGGTGGCCATTTTGTAATGGGGTTAGGAATAGGAAATAATGGTGGACATATTGTAGAGATGTTGTTGTAACAAAAAAATGGCAGCCATATTGTAGTGGAATACCAATACAGAGCGGGACCTGTGGTCAAACAAGGGTGGCAACCAATAGCTGTGCCCCCAAAATGGTAATCCCAAAGGACTGTCTGTAGAAAGATAATAGAAAATAGAAAATATCCCAATCTTACAGAAATGAAAGTTGCCATCAAGGGGGCATAAACAGTGTAGGATGGTGCACTATGCAGCCATTGACGACAGAGGGAGTCATAATAGAATTAGTTGTGGTAAATGATGTCGAACCTCAGAAATGGTTGTATATTCGTAGATCCAAGCATAATGGAGGCTGACATTAAAAAAACTATTTATTGATTGTGATATCTCCATAGTGAAAAGATCGAGCCCTGTGACTATCGATTTGGTATTATGATGGGAGTACCGTACACAGGACCACCTTTTCTCTAAATACTCCCAACATATTAGCCCATCTTTGTATTCGATATGCAGGCTACACCCCAGCTCCCTTTGTGTCACTGTCTAGTGTGAGGTGCAACCAGTCCAACTGTCAAACTGACCCAGACAGGGAATCCACAGACAGGCAGAGTCACAGAAATGGTATAAGCAAGAAAATGACCACTTTCTAAAAGTGGCATTTTCAAAGACACAATCTTAAAATCAACTTTACTAAAATATGTATTTCTAAATTGTGAACTCAGAGACCCCAAACTCCACATGTCCATCCACTCCCAAGGGGAATCTACACTTTAATCAGATTTAAAGGTAGCCCCCATGTTACCCTATGAGAGGGACAGACCTTGCAACAGTGAAAAACGAATTTAGCAATATTTCACTGTCAGGACATATAAAACACATTACTATATGTCCTACCTTAACCATACACTGCACCCTGCCCTTGGGGCTACCTAGGGCCTACCTTAGGCGTGTCTGACATGCAAGAAAAGGGAAGGTTTAGGCCTGGCAAGTGGGTACACTTGCCACGTTGAATTTACAGTTAAAACTGCACACACAGACACTGCAATGGCAGGTCTGATACATGATTACAGAGCTACTTATGTGGGTAGCACAATCAGTGCTGCAGGCCCACTAGTAGCATTTGATTTACAGGCCCTGGGCACCTCTAGTGCACTGTACTAGGGACTTACTAGTAAATCAAATATGCCAATCATGGATAAGCCAATTACATACATATTTTGTAAAGGAGCACTTGCACTTTAGCACTGGTTAGCAGTGGTAAAGTGCACAGAGTAACAAAAACAGTAAACTCAGCGTCCAGCACACATCAACAACCTGGGGAACAGAGGCAAAAAGTTAAGGGAGACCACGACAAGGATGAAAAGTCTAACAACTGCCTTACTGATCCTTTCTGTTGCAAATATCATGTAGCCTGTCTTTGTTGGATGTATGTTAAGTCTTAGTACTATCTCAGGGGCATATATTTCAGAAAGGTAAATCTGCCTTTCTAATGGCACCCTTCTAATGACACCAAAGAATAATAACTGATGCTTTTGGCATCATAGTGAATATAGGCAGCCACTCAGTCACTACATTTTCCAGGGGTTCCAGTTACAGATTTATTGTGACTTGTGACAAAATGCCTATGGAACTTGGGCAATTTCATATGTAACTGTGGCAAATTCTGAACTACATAAGGATATCACTTACACAATTATGCATGTTATCAACCAGCTGCAGAAAGGCAGAATCCCTAATATCTTTAAGTTGACTCTTAGGATGTTAAATTCAAAATGCATCACAATGAGCCAAGTGAGCCTGTGTTTAGCCAACAACAAAATTCTCAATCCCCTTGAATGGTAATGTTGACTATGCAATTAGCTTCCATAAGACAGGACCAATAAGGTCCTTCCTTCATGAGCAGATACCATAATCCTCTCTTGCTGAGTTAGGGAAGGTCAGTGTACATAAAGAAGCTTGACAATGATCTGAAATAAGATGAAAAAATCCATTAGATTTATGGTTAAAAATTGAGACCTTAGTAGGACTACACCTAGAAGGAACAATTTAGCCTGACTTTATTTTTTAATTAAAAGAATGTTCTGAATAAAAAGTAAGTGTTAGGACACATTTTAGCTTACTGCAGAAAAGGTCCAGCACTGGTGGGATTCATAAAGATCGCAACAGAATAATTTAAACTTTTTGGCATCTTGTTGGTTCAATACTCAGCCTTAGTCTCTTCCAAAATAGTTAATACTTTATGTGTGTTTAAGGGCTGAAAATTCAGTCGGTTCCCAAAATTTCAGCTGAAAAAAAGAGCAGAAGATGATATGTGTCCATTGATTGTGTCATTGTGAGTTGTAACCGACTGTCACTCATTTCATTCACATATGTGTACTTAAGAGACTTTTTCCTGCACCACCATGGATGCCAGAAGTGAGATTTTTTTCCACATTTTCAGTTGGCCAACTTAAACAACAAATGCCGTATGATAGCACCAGTCAGGAAATATGAAATATTGATAAGAAACCGTTGGAAAGAGGACAACAACAGTATGAAGTGCTTTCTATGTTATAATGTCGCTTGCCAGATAAAAGACTTCACACTTTATGAGGGTTTTTCCAACAACGATCTCTTTTTATTTTGACCCCTGGAGTGTAGTATTGTCATTAGTGTGTGATAACTGGGTCTTTCTTCTTCCTTCCTCTCAGGTCTGTTCTGAGCTCTGCCTGCTGGCTCCCTGGGAAAACAAAAAGTCACAGAAAAGTTAAGGTCCTTTATGTTATTATTTTCTCTCTCTCGACTAACTGCACTTGTGAATGCCTGTTTAGTAGTAAAATACAGCAATATTTGGTTTTTAGAGGGGTTTCTAGATCTTTTGGCTCCAGTGTGACTGCACCTGCTGCACCACTAAAATCATGACCCTAGTGCCTGCAAGGCAACTGCACTTGTGACTGTCTGTTTAGTAGTAGAATGTGCCTATAATCTGTGTTTAGAGGAGTTCTGACACCTTCTGGCACTTGTGCCACTGCACCTGCTGCACCATTAAAAGCATGACCTAGTGCCTGCAAGGTAATTGCACGTGTGACTGCCTATTTAATAGTAAATATAGCAATATTTGGAGTTTAGAGGAGTTCTGCCAACTTTTGGGCCTTGTGCCACTGCACCTGATGCACCATTCAAATAATGACTCTAGTGCCTGCAAGATAACCGCACTTGTGCCTGCCTGCTTAGTAGTAAAATATTGCAATATTTGGTGCTTACAGGAGTTATGACAACTTTTGGCTCAAGTGTCACTGCACCTGTTGCACTATTTAAATCACAAACCTATTGTCTGCAAGATAACTGCACATGTGACTGTCTGTCCAGTAGTAAAACATAACAATTGTTTTTGTTTAGAGGAGTTCTTGGAGCTTTTAGCAACCCCCCTCCCCCAGTTTCACTGCACCTGCTGCATCACTAAAATCATGACTCTAGTGCCTGCAAGGTAATTGCACTTGTAACTAACCGGTGTACCATTAAAACCATGACCCTAGTTCCTGTAAGATAACTGCACTTGTGACTGCCTGTTTAGTAGTAACATTTAGAAATAGTCTGTGTTTAGAGGGCTCTGACTCCTTGTGGTAATGGTGCCACTACACCTGCTGCACCATTAAAACCATGACCCTAATGCCTGCAAGATAACTGCACTTGTGGCTGCCTATATAGTAGTAAAATATAGCAATAGTTGGTGTTTAGCAGGGTTTCTAGATCTTTTGGTCCCAGTGTCACTGCACTTGCTCCACCATTCAAATCATGACCCTAATGCCTGCAAGGTAACTGCATTTGTGACTGCCTGTTTAGTAGTAAAATATAGCAATATCTGGTGTTTAGAGGAGTTCTGACAATGTTTGGACTTGGTGCTAATGCACCTGCTGCACCATTCAAATCATGACCTTAGTGCCTGCAAGGTAACTCCATTTGTTGACTGCCTGTTAATAAGTCACCGGCAGAATACCAATTCGAAATAAAATGTCACCCAATTAGACAAATTACTTTTCTTTAAAAACGAATGAGTGGTAATTTAAGAAACAAGCACACTAATAATTTTAATATTTACAACTGTTATTCATCAGAAATGTTAATATTAAGTAATGAAAAACACAACATAATGAGCCCACTCGCTGCTTACTTTACATCTGCACTGGATACTCCATTACAAGATGGCTGACATGTTTACACACATTTCAGTGCAAATTAACTTGCCTTCAGTTCATCTTTTCATGTACAAACATTAACAAGTAACCAAAAACCGGAAGATGTACTTTGGCCACGATCCACCCGATGGCAAAAGCAGAACAGAAGGGCAGGAAGTGACCTGGTAGCCATTAAAAAGCAAATAAATTCAAGTGATGTTGGAGCGATGTTTGAATGAACAAACGGGAAGTTCAAATTAGCAAGGGGCGAAGTTGGGGTGGGTTCTAAGTCCCTTTAAAGTTTTTTTTTTTGTAACTTAAGACTTTGCAAGCACAGTGCAAGCACTGTGCAGGCAACACCTAAAAAACAATTCGCTCTACAAAACTGAATCCATAAAAAAAGCTAATCAGACCATAAAATGAGTCAAATCCAACACTGAACAAAAATTTGTCTTCTTGCGAGACAAATTTTTCTGGCAGTTTGTCACAAATAACATAGGAGTTACTATGAAGCCTTTGATAGCCTTGCCCCATAGCCTAACCCGTCCATTGCTTCCTCCCTGTTCCCCTGCCAAAATCGCAACTGCTCAAGTACCTGTGAAAGCCACATTCCTCTAGGAGTGAGGTGGAGTGAAGCGTGTTGCCGACGTATCGCTCGTTCTGAGGAGTGGGTCTCAGTGTCGATCTTTTCTTCCAGCAACCAGGGGTTTCTCTCAAGCTCTTTAGGTCTTCTTGCTTTGTTGCGCTGATCTTCTGTGAATGACCCTTTCCTTTCCGCATTCTCCGTCTCGACTCCTGGGTCCACGTCTGATGGTTTTTGCCCCTCCTTCTTGTTGGCCCCTTTTAGTCCATTCTCACTTTCTTCTACTTCTCCTTCCCCCTCTGTCCCTGTCTGTTGTTAGTTTTTATTTCTTCTTAGGTAATTTCCTAAAAAATGAAAGTCAGCCTTTTCTTTCCACTATAGGCACACCAAAGGGAGCAGACCAGTGGTGGATTGCAGGTAACTCATTCCTCAGTTCCACGTCATACCCCTTGGTCTGACACATCCTCTCCCCCAGATTTTCCCAATTTGGGAAAAGAGCAAAATGAGAAAGGAAATCAGCATTACATTGATACTTCCCTTACTTATGTTTTGTTTCAAACTGGAAGGGTTGAAGGGAAAGGAACTGTTAGAAATGAATTCTCTAGTTGGCAGTAGTTTGACCCTAACCAAGTAGGGACCCATCCTTCTAGTCAGGGTAAGGGGATTACAGAGCTAAGATACCCCCTGCTTACCCACTTGGCAGCTTGGCATGAGCAGTCAGGTTAATCTCAGAGGCAATGTTTAAAGCAGTTGACGTAACACAGTGAAAACACAACAAGTAGACACCACCCCAGTTTAGAAAAATAAACAATCTTTATCTAAACTAAAAAAGACACAAATAACAAAAAAACAACATTCAGAACTCAAAATATAACTTCTTTAAAGTTTTAGAAAATTTTGTCCATAGAACCCCATGGATGAGAGGATGTTACATGCAGAAACAGGCGCAAAGGAAGAAAGCGTCAAAAAGCACAGGAATGTGCAGTTTCTGAGTCCACGAGGAGGTGATGCGTTAGTTCTGCTGCACATAGGAGAAGTGTTGTGTTGAATTTGGACTGTAAGGGAAAGTGAGGCGTTGAATTCTGAGGTGGTGCCTTACAAGAGTGCTGCGTTGGTAACTTGGGTACACAGGTGAGATATGTGGAAATCCAGACATGCTGAGGTCTAGGCGGCGGTAGCAGGGGCTGCATCGATTTCTTCAGCCGTGCTCAAACAGTGCTTTGATTCTCCAGCCGCACGGCAGGGCTTGCATCGGAGTCATTGTGAGGGTCTCAGAGACACAGGGTGTTGGACTCGGGCTGCGACGGTTCTTTAGGTCATGCACAGGTGATGCAGCGATTTCTTTGGCTGCACAGTGGCAATACATGGAAATTCCTCCCGCATGGTGGTGTTGTGATAGAAACACAGGCGCTGGCGGAGCAATGCATTGATTTCTTCAGCCGCACAGCAGCGATGTGCTGACATTTCTGCTGCACTGCGATGTCGCGTCAGAAACACATGCACTGGAGAAGCAATGAGTCAATTTTGTAGAATTTTGTAGCAGGGACACCCACCAAGGGCCCAGAACTGGAATGAGCACCACTTAGCAGGTTAGAACTCCCAGTAGTGGATTTCAGGGGGGCTGCAGGTGAAGTATTTTCTGTCCTTTGAGACTTCTTAAAAGGAGGGAAGCTCAGTCCAAGCCCTTGGAGAAACTTCACAAGCAGGATGTACAGCAAAGTTCAGTCTTTGTCCTTTCCAAGAAGTATCAGCAACTGCAGGTCAATGTAGCAAAGCAACACACAGCAAAGGGGCATTAGTCCTCCTTACAGCTCTTCGGCTCTTCCCCTTGGCAGAGTTTCTTCTTGATCCAGAAGTGTTCTAAAAGTCTGGGGTTTTGGGTCCACTACTTATACTCATTTCTGTCTTTGAAGTGGGAAAACCTCAAAGGAAAGTCTCTGTTGTTCACAAGATCCTGCCTTTCCAAGGCCTGGCTCCAGATGCACTCCAGGGAGATTAAGACAGCACTGTGAGGGGACAGACACAACCCTAGCTAGGTGTCAGTGACAACTCTGCCCACCACTGTAGCTCAGGAAAACCCATCACCTGGGTGATGGGCCATCAGGATATGCAGGGCATACTTCAGCTCCCTTTGTGTGACTGTCTAAGGTGTATGCACGACCAGCCCCTGTCAGTCTAAACCAGACAATGATTCCACAGGCAGGCAAAGGCAAAGGCATAGAATAGATAAGCAAGAAAATGTCTACTTTCTAAAAGTGGAATTTTCAAACACAAAAGTTAAAAACCACCTTCACTAAAAGATGTATTTTTAAATTGTGAGTTCTGAGACACCAAACTCAACATCTCTATCTGCCCCCAATGAGAAATTATACTGGAGAGTTATTTCAGGTCAATCCCCATGTTAACCTATGGGAGAGATAGGCCCTGCAGTAGTGAAAAATTAATTTGGTAGGATTTCACTATCAGGACATGTAAAACACACCAGTACATATCCTACCTTTTAAATACACTTCACCCTGCCCACGGGGCTAGCCTTGGGCCTACCTTAGGGGTGCATTACGTGTACTAAAAGGAAAGGTTTAGACCTGTTACATGGGTGCACATGCCAGGTCGACATGGAAGTTTAAAACTGCACACATAGACACTGCAATGGCAGGTCTGAGACATGTTTACAGGGCTACTCATGTGGGTGGCACGGTCAGTGCTGCATGTGCACTAGTAGCATTTAATTTGCATGGTGCACTATACTAGGGACTTACTAGTAAATCAAATGTGCCTATCATGGATAACCAATCATAATCACAATTTATACAAGGAGCACATGGCCCTTTAGGACTGACCAGCAGTACCAAACCAGCAAATCGAAATCCAGCACACATTCAAAAATACAGGAGACAGAGGCAACAAGACAGGGGAAACCACGCCAAGGATGCCAGGTCTAACAGGAACCATCTTAGTACTCGGGATTAGTACCCTTGTTTTTACTCATCCATGTAAGAGTAATGTGGTCGGCATATAGAATAAAAGGAAAGCCCTCAAAGTAATTCTGCAGCCTCTTGATGGCCCATTTTATAGCAAAACACTCTTTCTCTATAACAGGTTAGGCCTGTTACCTCAGAAACAGTTTAGGACTAATGAACAGGACTGAACATTCATCTCCATCGTCATTGTATTGGGATAGAAGTGCACCTATTCCTACATCGGAGGCAAAGGTTTATAGGAGAAAGAGCTTCTCGAATTTGGGGGCTCTCCATACTTGGCTTGTGGTTATTTCCCTTTTTAATTGGTGGAATGCATCCAGAACTTTAGTTGATGACTGCCTGAATTCCTGGTTGTTGGAATTTTGAAAAGATCAGTTAAGGGACCATCTACGTCAAATAGTAAGGTATAAACTTGCAATATTAGCCCAGGAGTCAAAAGAAAGCTCTTACTTCTCTCTTCTTTTTGGGGAAGAAAGCTTCAGTAATGGCCCGTACCTTCTCTGTTTGGAGTTCATTACACCCATTCCACAAACTATAGCCAAGGTGTCTGACCTTGCCATAGGCAGCTCAAGACTTAGTGCTAATGTGTAAGTTTGCTTTTTCTAATTCCCCTACTACTGCTGGAAAATGAGTAAGATGTTCTTTCGAGGTTTTGCTAAAGATGACTATGGGCCAGATGTAGCAAACCATTTGCGACTCGCAAACGGCGAAAATCGCCGTTTGCGAGTCGCAAACGTGGGTTTGCTATGCAGAAATGCATATTGCGAGTCGTTACCGACTCGCAATATGCATTTCCGACTCGCAAATAGGAAGGGGTGTTCCCTTCCTATTTGCGAGTCGCTGTGGGATGCAATACCATTTGCGACCTCGTACGCGGTCGCAAATGGCATCGCAGTTACCATCCACTTCAAGTGGATGGTAACCCACTCGCAAATTGTAAGGGGTCCCCATGGGACCCCTTCCAGTTTGTGACTGGACCCAAAAATATTTTTTCAGGGCAGGGAGTGGTCCAAGGGACCACTCCCTGCCCTGAAAAAATACCGAAACTAAAGGTTTCGGTTTTTTTTTTAAGTGCAGCTCGTTTTCCTGTAAGGAAAACGGGCTACACTTAAAAAAAAAAAACTGCTTTATTTAAAAGCAGGTCACGAACATGGAGGTCTGCTGACGTCAGCAGGCCTCCATGTTAGCGAGTGCCTATACTCGCTATGGGGCCGCAATTTGCGACCCACCTCATGAATATTCATGAGGTGGGTCATTGCGACCCCATAGCGAGTTGCAGTCGGTGTCTGAGACACCGTACTGCATACGAATTTGCGAGTTGCAAATTGCGAGTCGCATGGACTCGCACTTTGCAACTCGCAAATTCGTCAGTTGCTACATCTGGCCTTATGTCGTCTAAGTACTCAGAGGAGTGCTCTTGGTGTTGTTTTGGAAGGTGATCCATTAACTTCTGAAACGTTACAGGGGCCGCGTGCAACCCAAAATGTATTGAAAAAAGCAGTTTTTATTGGTCTTCCGGTCTTAGAAGTAGCTGCCAGTAACCGTTTGTAGGGTCATCTATTAATTCATCAATCCCGGGAATTTCAAGATGTTGTTAATGGCACTGAAGTCAATACAGAAGCAACATCTTTCATCTGGGTTAGGAACTAGTACAATAGGTGAGCACTAGTTACTAGTAGATGGTTCAATTTCTCCCATATGTAGCATTTTTTCTTTCTCAGCTTGTATGGCCTGCTTTCAGGCACCTGGGATTCAGTTGGGTCCTGTTGTATATCTCTACCAAACCATCAGTTTGAGGTTGATATACTGACAGCTTAATGTGTTTGATATCCAACTGGTTGCAAATTTGTTGCATTAATTTGGACACGAAAGGAGAGCCTTGACCTGTTATGATTTCTTTAGGAAACCCCATACCCGAGAAGGTCTAGATTAAGTGCTATTACCTTAGTGGTGTTAGTTTGAAAGTGGATGCCATTAGGTTATCATGTGGTGTAATCAACCATCACCAGGACACACTGATACCCTTTTGAGGACTTAGTTAGGGGCCCAATGATGTCCATAACCAGGTTGCAATGGAACCTTAGGGGGACAAAAAGGATTTTTACGTTGACATATTTCACATTCTTGGCAATTCTGTTTGATTTGTGCTATCATTCCGGTCCAAAAAAAACCTGCTGTAATATGGCTTGGGTGATCTTCTCACAGCTTTATGGCCTGCAAGAAGATGTGAAGGGGCAAAAAAAAGTAAAGTATTTGTTCCCTGAATTATTAGGGTTCTAGCAACTGGGGAAACTCGTTTATTCCACCTAAACGATATAAAAGCACCATCTTGATCACAAACCAAGGGTAGGTGGAGTGTGATTGCCCTTCATTTTGTTTGGCATTCTGACAAGCATATTGTAATGAGACATTGTTTATTTGGGTCTCTCCTAAGTGGCTATTTAGAGCCCAGGCTTGGGAGTTAACAAGGCATTCTGAGGTTCCTGATTCCCTTCTGTACCAATTATTAGTCTCTCTCTTTCTGGAGTTCTCTCCTCTTTGGGGTCTATGGATGCTAGGAGCATGATCAGGAATTGAGGATTATCTGTCCCTAAGATTATATCTTTGAGTAAATTCCTAAGTACTCTTACTTCTACCTTGGTTTCTGTTCCCGGCAACACCAATTACAATGACTTGGGCATATGGGTAAGTTTTTACTACCCAGTGGACACATCTGATACCCACACGTCTTTTCGGGATGATGTAATAATGCGGTACATGTTCATCCATAACTACTGACTGTTTACACCCTGTATCTAAAATGGTGATCACCCATTTCTGATTTATTTGAAGACTCATAAAATAGCTTGGTCCCATCTCCTGAGTACAAAATATGGAACGGGGAACATGGTTCACTACCATCAGTTCTTCCCCAGTTTTCCTATTTAGGCAAAACCTAGCAATATGTCCCCACTCTCCACACTCAAAGCATTGTGGCCCGCTGATGGGTGGAGTATCTGTCTTTATGGGTCCAGTTTTATGATTCTTTTCATTCCAATTAGGAAAAAAAGGTTTAGATGACTTTGGTCCATTTCTAAATTTCCCCCGGATGTATTCTCAGCTGTGCTATTGAAAAAGGTAGTCGCCATTTTGACTGCCTGATCCAATGTTAATCTGAAATGTTGGTGGACCCATTTCTGTGTATTAACGGGCAGAGCTTCTAGCTATTGTTTCATATATATCTTGTTCATAATCTCTTTATCACCGGATTCTTGTGGCTCAAGCATTTGCCAGCCACACTTTCTAATTTAAAGAACGAAGGGCCTGATTTAGAACTTGACGGAGGGAATACTCTGTCACAATTGTGACAGATATCCCGTCCACCATATTATGATCCGTCGAGATCTAAATCAGGCCCAAAGTCTTTTGAGTGTTGCCATGAGCTACTCTTTCTTTTCAAAACCATACCCTATAGGTCTGTTCATCAACTCTTGATTTGTCAAAGATAATCTTCTTCATTTCAGCATATGGGGTATCTCCCCTAGCAGTGGCACACTCATGAGCGGCTTGAGCCTTCCCAGTTAATAAAGGGGATAAATAGAAGGGACATCTGTCAATAGGCCAAGCACTAGCCTGTGATGCTCTCTTGAAGTTTAGTAGGAAGTAGTACAGATCATCCTCAGAACTTAGGGCCAGATGTATAAAAGCTTTTTGCATTCGCAAACGGTGCGAATGCTCATTTGCGAATGCAAAAAGCCATTTCAGAATGTGCTAAATGCATTCTGAAAGCAATTTTAAGGAATCGCTAAAATAGCGATTCTTTAAAATTGCAACCCTGTTTAGAGAGTCGCAAATTGCGACTCTAAATAAGAAATCGCAAATAAGGATTCCCTATTTGCGATTTCTAAGCACATGTAAGAAGCCATTCCTTAATGCGAATTGGGCATTAAGGAATCGCTATTTACCACCAAGTTGAACTTGGTGGTAACCATGTGCAAATTTTAAAAATGCATTTAAAATGCGTTTTTAAAATGTACATGTAAAGCACACATGCCCTCTTGGCATGTGTGCACCTTACATGGCCTAAAAAACTTTTTGGGGTGCAGCAGAGGGGGCCTTAGGCCCCCAGCACCCTGGGGTTTTGCATTTCCAAAATTGCGATTTCCAGTTAAGAAATCGCAATTTTGGAAATACAAAAAATTCGCAAATTACAGGCCCATAGGTGCGAATGGGGCCAGTATCGCAATTTGCAATTTGGTAATAGCATTTGCGATTTTTAAGAAATCGCTATTACCAAATCGCAAATCTGATACATTGCATTTTGCGAATCAGAAATAGCGAGTTCTTAAAAATCGCTATTTCCGACTCGCAAAAAGACTTCTTGGTACATCTGGCCCTTAATATTTGTAGGAATATTGTAGGTCCTAGTGGGATAGCTCCTCTAACTTGAGCTATCCCAGGTGTTAACTGCTGTTGACTCTCAGAAACGTAGTCTAGATACTCTGCTTGGATTTTTATGGTATCACAGAAAACCCCGCGGTCTGATTCTGCTGTGGACATGTGCAGTTCCAAAGCCCACTTAAGTTTGCGTTGTCCTTGAAAGAGTTGTGGGATAACATTTTGCATCTTGTATCATATGGTTATTCTGCCCTCATTCTTCACCATGTGTTGCTTGGCAGGTAAAACACTTCACACTTTATGAGGATTTTTTCAACAATAATCTTGTTTTATTTTGATACTTCGGAGGTAAGTTGTTCGGAATAAGAGTTTGGTACTGTCACTTCTGTGTGATAACTATTTCTTTCTTCTTCTTTTCTCCCAGGTCTGTCCTGATGTCAGTCCACTAGCATCTTCGAAAAACAAAAAGTAAAAAATCACAGGTAAGGTCAGGTCCTGTATGCTATACTTTCCTTTCTCTCTCCTATCTGCAGTTATCTTTTCCTCAACCCTCAAATCTTTTATCAAGTCTTGAGGCCCATTAGTTCATCACATTTCTCACATAGAATATGCTCCTGTTTTTCCCTGTACTAAGGCAACCTTGAGAAATAGCATCCAAAGAAAAACAGGAATTCTCTCTATAAAGCTAACTCCATAAAAAAAAAACTAACCAGACCATAAAACTTGTTAAATCCATGACGGAACAAAAATTAGTTTTCTTGTGAGGTGACGGTCTCTGGCAGTTTGCCACGAATACCCAAGGAGTTACTATGAAGCCTTTGACAGCCTTGCCCTGTAGCCCAACCTGCCCATTGCTACATCCGCCATTCCCTCTCAAAATCACAACTGCCAACGCACCAGTGAAAGCCACGCTCCTCCAGGAGCATGACAGCAACCCACTCATTTTGCAGAGTAGGTCTCAGCCTCATTCTTTTCTTCTGACCATCAGGGGTTTCTCTCGATCTCTTGGGGGCTTCTTGCCTTGTCGCGCAGATCTTCTGGGAATGACACTCTCCTTTCTGAGATTTCCGTCTCAACTCCAGGTCCATATTGGATGGCTTTTGACCCTCTTTCCTCATGTCGCCCCTTCTCCTTCCACCCTCTGTTCTTGCCCATTGTAAGTTTATGTTTCTTCTGGGATAATTTCCTGAAAAATAAAAAGTCTATCTTTTCTTTTCACTATAAGCACACAGATGGGAGAGAAGCAGCAGCAAATTGCAGGTAAGTCATTCCCCAGTTCCCCTTCTCACCCCTCAGCCTGATGTATAAGTAATTATTTTGTCAGTACTGGAGCAATTCAAAAAGAGGAAGAACTCTGGTAAAAATATCAATCATTCAATAAAAGAATATGCAACCAGAAACAGCAAAATCTCCTAAAAGAATATCAAAGAGTACATTGATGAAAATATCGATCTAGCAGCATAAGTCTACTCTCCCCAAACAGGTCTACAACAAGGACCTTCTTTAACATTCCATTGTGTGCTACTGTCTTTTATATCTCTGAAATCTAGTGGATGGAATGTGCTAGTGGTACATAGAGGGAGACTGATAAGAGCTAAAGCACATGTTTTGTTTTCAAACAACTAAATGGCATTATGACTTCCCAGAACATCTTGAGAGATTTGAATACTGTTCAATTTTTAGGAGAAGAGATGAAGTTTTATAATTATCAATGGATTGAAGGAGCACAAGATTAAGTGCATAGCTGCTTTTAAGGGTTGTCATGCTATGAAAACACTTTGACATGAACTGAACCTAATTAATTATCTGGTGTATCACCTCTTATACCAGTGTGAAGGTATCCATATATGTCTGCTTCATCCTTCTTTTTTCAGGGAAACCTGCTCCTGTCTTTGGATGAGAGCCAATGCAGTTTGTTTCTAGCATCAAACCATTGATTCTAATCCATGTTCTTAGATCTCAGTCATATTTTTCTATCCAGGTAACTGGCAATCAGAACCACAACAAATGAAAGTGGTCGCTTGATCCATGATGGTGGCAGTGGCATGAGTGCTGCCTCACATGCTTCTCTGTTGAGTGTTTAATGATAATTTGCAGGAAAAGTGGTGATTTCTGTATGTACCATTCACTTGGTGAAGCCCTCAAGCACATTCTTGATGTATGAAGTTCAGCAGATTTGTGGAGGTGAAGCGCACTGACGTAAGCTGCATTTTCAGCCAAGAGAACTTTCCAGCGAATTCTCGTGAGGAGGTTAACCTACAAAAAATATGCTGCCTCTGAATAGAGGACCTTCAAATAAAAGTAAACACTCATAATACACATTCATAAATTGATTAGCCATTTTTCTCTAGGACCATAAGCCACAAGATGTCATGATTGCATATCCTAAAATAGGATCTATTCCTGTATTAGACCATGCTTTGATTTCATTCTCTTCAGTACCAGAAAACTTCCCTAAACACATCCCTAGGTGAGATGAATACTGAAAGTGCACTATATTAAGGTAATCATAATACATTATTGGCCACTATTTCTGTTTCTTTACATATTAATCCAGCTGACATCTTCAGTATTGTGTATTAGGAGTGTTGTGGGTACACTAGCACATCCAAGAGCTCGATTACAGTAAGATGGGTAATTGGGTATATGCATTACATCCTTGAAAATCAAGTTTGCAATAACCAATGCTTGTTAAAGGTCTCAATTATTATAACCAATGCTTGTTGATTATGCACATTGTATTCCACCCCCTCCAACTGCAACTGCAAAAACATGTGCTCTTCACAATGTGATCTGTATTGAACATGTGCTACAATCAGGAGGATAAATGCTCATTTACTTAACAAGCAGTCAATTGCCTTTCCACCTGCTCCAACTGTAAATGGCAAAACATGTGCTCTTCACAATGTGATCTGTATTGAACATGTTCCACGATCACAAGGATAATTGCTTATTTCCTTAACAAGCAGTCAACTGCCAAAAGGCACATGTGCACATTTGATTATTTAAGGATGCTTGTGAGCCTGAGTGATTGCTTGGCTTCATACCTATATCTCCACTCACCTGTCTCCAGTCAAGTCAAGTTCCATGTCTTCCAGCCTGCTTCCAGTTGAGTCCCACTGCTCCTCATTCTCTGACCAGCTTCTAGTTGAGTTCTAGCATTTCTCAACCTCTGGACAGCAATCAGTCGAGTTCTGGCAAACCTCACACTCCGGGCTGCTTCTTGCAGAGTCCCAGCTCTCCTTTTTCATCTTCCGCCGATGATCCTGTATTTCCTGTAAAAGAGATAAAATAAGATTCATTGTTTAATGCGCGCTATACTAAAATCAATTGAACAAAACAGAGCTCTGTCTTTTAAATAATTTATGACAACAAGAATTAGCGTGATTTATCATTTGGGTGGGGATTCAAGACACCACTGCACAGACATCAAGGAAAGGCATAATTCCTGTAACAAGTGCTGTCCCTGAGAATTAGGGGATCGGAAATAAAACAAGTTTATCAAAACTATTATTGGCAAGAGATTACGCTAGAACACCAAGAAGGCCTTTAGTCGAGTTGATTGTTTTTGAGTTTGGACATTACTTCAGTGACTCTGTGAAAGTATTGTAAAAAGAGGAAGACAATCCTTCAACCTTATAGAAACTTATGTGAAGAACGCACTATGGGGGTCATTACAACATTGGCAGTAAAAGCCGCTTACCGCCGTGCAGAAGACCGCCAATACACCACGGCGGGAGACCGCCACAGCTATTATGACACACATCACGGATTCCGCCGAAATTCAGACACCCACACAAGTCCGCCACACCAAAGGTCAGCGATAAATAGGCGGAAACAAATGCTCCACCTCCACGCCAACAGAAACACACCCATGCTATTACGACCCACGAATCCACGCAGCGGTCTTTCAACTGCGGTATTCCATTGGCGGTACACACCGATACGCTCAAAATACATACACAGCTCCAAAACACCGCCACATTGGACAATTACAAATACACACACCTGATACACATACACACACCACTCCCACACACCCAACACAATATAAAACACACACCAACATCACCCACAAACCCCTACGACCACAACTTCTGAGAGAAGGCCAGAGAGAGACAGAACAGAATAGATAACACCATCACACAGAGGCACACTACACCATCACCCACACAAAATCCACGCACAAAACACCACATACCACTACACTCACCACACTCATCAACACATACACCACCCCAGACATCACACACACCACCCCATGTCACGCCAAAGACACCCCCGCTTCTCCGAGGAGGAGCTCAGGGTCATGGTCGAGGAAATCATCAGGGTAGAGCCACAGCTATTTGGCTCACAGGTACAGTACACATCCATAGCCAGGAAGATGGAGCTATAGCAAAGAATAGTGGACAGGGTCAAAGCTGTGGGACAGCACCCAAGAAATAGGGAGGACATCAGGAAGAGGTGGAACGACCTACGGGGGAAGGTGTGTTCCACGGTATCCAGGCACCACATCGCGGTACAGCGGACTGGCGGCGGACCCCCACCTCCTCCCCCACAACTAACAACATGGGAGGAGCAAGTCTTGTCCATCTTGCATCCTGAGGGCCTCGCAGGAGTCGTTGGAGGAACGGACACTGGTAAGTCAAATCTTCACTATCATATCCCCCACCCTACCTGCATGCTATCACACACCCCCACCCTCACACCTTCCCCCATCACCCTAACTCCTCACTAATCTACCCATAACACCAACCACCCATCCCAACCCCAAGACCTGCATGACACAACTAAGCATGGACACCCATCACTAAAGCATGCCCACTGCACAGACCCACAACACCCCCCAACCATCACCACACAAGCCCCCACACAGGAATGCCTGCACTGGGGTTCACGCACACCCAACCATTGCACACCATGAAACACACACATGCAATAATCATGTACTTATACCCCCGCAGGAACCCGAAGGAACGTCACCACACCAGAGGGTCCAGACAACACCACTCCACCCCCAGAAGAGGCCCACAGTGACAACAGCAGCTCTGCCCTACTGGATCTTGATGACCAGCCCGGACCATCGTGGGCCTCAGGACAGTCGGTTCCCCTTGCCCAGCCACAGCCCAACACCGAGCTTACACCCTCTGGTAACCCCAGCACAGCACCCACCCAGCGGGCCCATACCTCCCTACCCAGGACAGGTCAATCAGCGGTGTGTCCACCACTACAGGGCACCCAGGGTAACCCACCACCCCAACAACAGGGACCTGGGGGCAGTGGTAGTGGGCACACGGTCCAGGGGACGGAGGCACAGGAACACCGGGGAACTGGGAGGGCTGCTGTGCGACAGAGGGAGTACAGGCCAAGGGAACCTACTCTCAACGAGGCCCTATCCTCCATCATGGGAGCATACCACCACTCCCAGGAGACGATGGCAACGGTCCTGGACAAGTTGCAGGAGACCCTGCGTCTGCAGGAGGAGCAGTATTTGGGGTTCAGGGAGGAGCTCAGGACCATCGCCTCCGCCCTGGGCACCATCGTAGGGGTGCTGACGGACATTCAAAAGACCTTGAGGGACACCGTGGCACTCCAAGGGGCCCCTGACACTAGCCAGGACGATGAAATGCCCACCACCTCCGTACAGGACGCCCCTCCACAGGACCAACACACCAGCACCCCACCCCCTGCAGACGGACAACCACCACGAATGCGGGCCCTGAGATCCAGGAACAGGACAGAGCAAGATGGCAAGACCCCCGCCAGGAAATAAGACCACCCTGATTGTCCCCCCACTGTACCACTTTGTGACCCTGTCCAGCTTAGAACTGCCCCAGCTCCACTTCCAATGGCCAGATGTGCAATGTACCTGTGAGACTAATAGACTGGACTCTGCCATGGACATTCTTCCACCATGACCTCTCCCCATTTCACAACCCCCCTACATTTTTATGCACTTCAATAAACACCCTTGAAACCTCAAAAATATTGGAGTCAGTCAATGATTGTGAACTTTGTATTGTCAATTACAGTGTTAAAAAAGGTTACCCATTGGAAGGTCAACATACCAATGTCACACATCACAAGCCTTTCAAGGGTGCAAGCTGTTGACACGTAGGTTACCACATTACTGAAACTGAAATGGAAGGGGACAACTCAGTTACCAAATAGGGAGTGAAATGTAGGTACAGGATAGAGGTAGACGTGTGAAATGTAATATGATGTGAAACATGAAATTGTACTCACCTGTGTCTCATTGAAAATATTGCTGTATGACTGACTCCCTGTTGTCGTTTTCATCTTCATCAGCTTCATCCTCATCACTGTCCACAGGCTCCACAGGCTCAACCGCTGCAAAAACACCGTCATCTGGATCATCCTCCTGCAGAAAAGGCACCTGGCATCGCAATGCCAAGTTATGGAGCATGGAGCAGGCGATGATGATGTCGCACACCTTCTTCGGTGAGTAGAATAGGGACCCACCTGTCATATGGAGGCACCTGAACCTGGCCTTCAGGAGGCCGAAGGTCCGCTCGATCACCCTCCTAGTCCGCCCATGGGCCTCATTGTACCGTTCCTCTGCCCTGGTCCTGGGATTCCTCACTGGGGTCAGTAGCCAGGACAGGTTGGGGTAACCAGAGTCCCCCAATAGCCATACACGGTGCCTCTGGAGTTCACCCATCATATCAGGGATGCTGCTATTCCGCAGGATGTAGGCGTCATGCACTGAGCCAGGGAACATTGCATTTACCTGCGAGATGTACTGGTCTGCCAAACAGACCATCTGGACATTCATGGAATGATAACTCTTCCTGTTCCTGTACACCTGTTCATTCCTGCTGGAGGGGACCAGAGCTACATGGGTCCCATCAATGGCACCTATGACGTTGGGGATATGTCCAAGGGCATAGAAGTCACCTTTCACTGTAGGCAAATCCGCCACCTCAAGGAAAATTATGTATCTCCTTACGTGTTTCAGCAGGGCAGACAACACTCTCGACAACACGTTGGAAAACATAGGCTGGGACATCCCTGATGCCATGGCCACTGTTGTCTGAAAAGACCCACTTGCAAGGAAATGGAGCACTGACAGCACCTGCACGTCAGGGGGGATTCCAGTTGGATGGCGGATTGGTGACATCAGGTCTGGCTCCAACTGGGTACATAGTTCCTGGATTGTGGCACGGTCAAACCGGTAGGTCACGATGACATGTCGCTCTTCCATTGTCTACAGTTCCACCAGCGGTCGGTACACCGGCGGATTCCGTCATCTTCCAATATGTCCCAACTGACGGTGCCTAAGAAGGACAACAGCGAAGAAACTGTCAGCATTCCTCCAGGTATGTACCCACAGTCACACACAAGACTACACCAGACAATTAACCCATCTGGGAAAGGTTTTGAGTGTAGGCCTCGGTATGTGTGACGCAGTAGTAATTGAAGCCATGTGGGCCCCTGAAATGGTGGCTGCCTGACCTCTAAACTGGGACAATGGAATTGTGGGGTAACTGCGCTGGCGTTGGACACCGTCGCGGTAGGTGGTCGTAGAGCGCGGCGCAATGCTGCATTGGTTAACATTGGACCCTATGGGTCCCAGGAGCCAATGAACAGGTGCGCTGGCGGTGATGATGCGCACCGCCGTGGACGTCACCGCCGCGGACGTCACCACCATTTTCTATCTCTTCAATCACTAGACACCTGACCTTCGACAGGAGAGGACCTACACTGCTAGTGCTGCTGTGACCTCGGTCTGGAAGCGACGATGGCTGCTGCGTCTGGGGAAAGGGCCCCTGCCTTCACTGCACAGGAGTTGGAGAAACTTGTAGATGGGGTCCTCCCCCAGTATACGCTACTCTACGGTCCTCCAGACCAACAGGTTAGTACACAGGGAGCACGTTGTATGGGCTAGGCCTGGGTGGAGAGGGCTGGGTGGATGAGGGAAGGGGGCAGAGTACATAGAAAAGTCATGCATGGGGATGAATGGGCCACAGGGATAGAGTTGGGAGGGGGCCAATTTCAACGAGGGTGCTGTAGGTAATGACTGTTCCTCTTTCCTTGTGGATGTCATGTAGGTCAGCGCCCACCAGAAGAGGGACATTTGGCGTGCCATCGCCAAGGAAGTCCGGACCCTGAGGGCCCACCAGAGACGGGGCACCCACTGCCGGAAGAGATGGGAGGACATTCGCGGCTGCAGCAAGAAGACGGCGGAGGCTCAGCTGGGGATGGCCTCCCAACGTGGGAGGGGTGCCCGTCGCACCATGACCCCCCTGATGTTCCGGATCCTGGCGGTGGCCTACCCGGAGTTGGATGGGTGCTTAAGGACATCACAGCAGACACAAGGGGGTGAATACAACCTCATCCTATGGACTTTGCGTGTAGTGGAGCTGTCTGGGTGGGGGTGGTGGGCTGTGGGTGTCCCTAGGCCAGGGTGAGTTAGGTAGGCAAGGCCCCTCCGTTATGTAGGCCATGTGGCACTTTACCCCAGCTAAAAAAAAAGCCAAATTGATGTATAGTTGCCCCTTTGCCATCCATGTGGGCAGATTTCTACCATTACCATGTAGGCCATATCCCAGAAATTGCATGTGCAGAGGGCAGGAGCACGGCATAATGCAGGGGGCTGCTGCATTTGTCTTGTCCGCCAACGGTAGCGGTATGCCATGCACTAAAACTCTCTTTCTTCTGTCTCCACCCTTTTTCTGCTCTCCCTGTCCTTCTGTACATCAGCATCAACAGGCGGAGGTACAGTGGCACTGGAGCACGAGGGAGCTGCATCCCACATGGCCATGGAGGGCCACACCACAGACTCTGAATTCACCAGTGGGACGGAGGGCGAGGGGAGCTTCACGTCGGCCACAGGATCACCAAACAGCGACAAGGACTCGTCCGCCGATGTGAGATCCCCTGTGGTGGCGGCACCATCTGTGCGCCCCACTTCTACAGGTACAGCCGCCACCTCCCCTACCAGCACCGCCCTCCCAGCAGCCCCTCAGCGTTCGCCCCGTGCCCGCTCACCCAGGAGGGTGGGCATCACCTTCGCCCCAGGCATCTCAGGCCCTGCCCCAGTCACCCCAGCTGCCCTCAGTGAGGAGGCCATTGACCTCCTCAGGTCACTCACTGTTGGGCAGTCTACCATTGTGAATGCCATCCAGGGTGTAGAACGAGAGTTGAAACACGGTAATGCATTCCTGGAAGGCATTCATTCTGGTCAGGCTGTCCTTCAGCGAACCCTGCAATCTCTGGCCTCAGCACTGATGGCAGCCATTGTCCCTGTGTACAGCCCCCCCCTCCAACTTCCTGCACCCAGACCCAATCCCCTGTACCCCAGCCCATTCCAAGCACACCTACAGACCAGCATGCACACAAGTCAACACACACAAGTAGCTCCAGCAAACATAGGCACCACACACACCACAGGCACTCACACAAGCATCAGACCCATACAGACACAGCAACATCCACTGTCTCCACTGTGTCCCCCTCCTCCTCTTCTCCCTCCTCCCTCCCAGTCTCGTCTACACACACACCTGCATGCACCACATCTACAGGCACTAGGCCTCGCACCAGGACACCCAGCACCACAAGCCGCTCACCTGCACTCACCACCTCCACTGCAATATACACGTCCCCTGTGTCCTCTCCTAGTGTGTTTGTGACGCCCCCTCCCAAAGTACACAAACGCCAGCAATCACTCACCCAACATCCATCCACCTCACGACAGCCTCCAGTACCTGCACCTGCACCCAAAACAGCTAAAGTGACACCTAATACAACCACCTCCTCTTCCTCCACTCCCGGAGCCCCTCCAGCTACCCATCCCAGTGTACATCAGAAACTGTCCCTATGTCAAATTGACCTTTTTGCCCCCACCCTCCCTCCAATTCATCAGTCCCGTCGTAGCGCCTCAGCCAAAAAGCCTCCAGTACCAGTGGTGCGTGTACCAGGTTTTTGGAGTGCCCCGTCCACCAGGGCAGGCAGTAGGACCCGGAGCCAAGGCACTGTCAGCCCACCCCCTGTAAAGTCTCCGAAATTGGAGAGTGGACGCTGGGACCGTGTCAAGACTCCTGGTGGGACAAACAGTGAAATGGGATCCAAGGCGATTGGTGAGTCATCTGTAACTCAAAAGAAGGTGGGGAAGGTCCAGAGGAAGTCTCCCCAACCTGTTGTGAGTGTCACGGCGGAGAAGTGCGCCATAATTTCCGGCGGTCCAGACACAACCGCCACCACCGTCGTTACTGGTCAGGAGACCACCGCCAGAGTCACAGCCCAGGAGGGCCCAAGTATCGTTACTGGTCCAGAGACCACCGCCAGAGTCATAGCCCAGGAGGGCTCAAGGATCGTCACTGGTCCAGAGACCACCGCCAGAGTCATAGCCCAGGAGGGCTCAAGTATCGTCACTGGTCCAGAGACCACCGCCAGAGTCATAGCCCAGGAGGGCCCAACTATCGTTACTGGTCAGGAGACCACCGCCAGAGTCACAGCCCAGGAGGGCTCAAGTATCGTAACTGGTCAGGAGACCACCGCCAGAGTCATAGCCCAGGAGGGCCCAAGATTCATTACTGGTCAGGAGACCACCGCCACCGCCAGAGTCATAGCCCAGGAGGGCTCAAGTATCGTAACTGGTCAGGAGACCACCGCCAGAGTCATAGCCTAGGAGGGCCCAAGTATCGTTACTGGTCAGGAGACCACCGCCAGAGTCACAGCCCACGAGACCACCGCCAGAGTCACAGCCCAGGAGGGCTCAAGTATTGTAACTGGTAAGGAGACCACCGACAGAATCATAGCCCAGGAGGGACCAAGTATTGTTACTGGTCATCTACAACCAACAGCAACGTAGGCGCAGAACATACCGGTGAGTACAGCACCTACGACACGGGGGAGGGGGGTGGCAAAAGTTACGGGGACACCCACCAAACACCCCCACCCTCGCATATTACAACATACACACAAATGCATTCACAAAAATCACAGTAACAACCCACAATCCCCCCGGAAGAATGCAAAGACAAAGCGAATAGCGGTCAAACTTTGTATTGTGCCAATATACTACTCATTAAAAAATATACGGATATATATATCACGAAATCTGTCAAAAATAAATGTACAATACAAGAAGTAGTGCAGATATGTACACAACAATGTCCGTGCACCAACAGTCCAAAAATGCATGGGCGATGCCCACAATAGATACCTGACCAAAATCCGAGAGAACACTGCCGGGGCATCAGATAGAAACAATACAGGCACCTCAGGGGGAAGGGAAGGGGGGGCACCTCAGCCAGATGAATGCGAAGCCAGATCCACGACGGGGCTCCATGCCCATTGATGTATCCTGGGGAGTGCAAAGCCACAGTCTCTCAAGTCACTTCAGTGGGTGGGTTGCCCACTGTGCCATCCTGGGGAGTGCAAAGCCACAGTCTCTCAAGTCTCTACAGTGGGTGGGTTGCCCACTGTTACATCCTGGGGAGTGCAAAGCCACAGTCTCTCAAGTCTCTACAGTGGGTGGCTTGCCCACTGTTACATCCAGGGTTGTGCAAAGCCACAGTCTCTCAAGTCTCTACAGTGGGTGACTTGCCCACTGTTACATCCTGGGTAGTGCAAAGCCACAGTCTCTCAACTCTCTACAGTGGGTGGGTTGCCCACTGTGCCATCGTGGGAAGTGCAAAGAAACATCTTCGCAAGTAGATGCAGTTCTCTACTGGTACTGGGTGGGACTGGTGCCCAGACTGGATGAGTCTCCCCGTGAAAGTACATGTCCTGTCACAGTCCCAGCTGCACATGGGAGAACGATGCCTGATGTGCCGGACTATTCATACCCACACGGTCTTTGCCCTGTTCAGCGGTGCTTTGCCATGGCAGTCTTTGCCTGTTCAGCGGTCTTCACCATGGCGGTCTTTGCCCTGTTCAGCGGTCTTCACCATGGCGGTCTTGGCCTTGTTCAGCGGTGCTTTGCCAAGGCTGGCTATGGACTGTTCAGCGGTGCTTTGCCATGGCAGTCTTTGCCCTGTTGAGCGGTCTTCACCATGGCAGTCTTTGCCCTGTTGAGCAGTCTTCACCATGGCAGTCTTGGCCTTGTTCAGCGGTGCTTGGCCATGTCGGTCTTTGCCCTGTTCAGCGTTCTTCGCCATGGCGGTCTTGGCCTTGTTCAGCGGTGCTTTGCCATGGCTGGCTATGGACTGTTCAGTGGTGCTTTGCCATGGCAGTCTTTGCCCTGTTCAGCGGTCTTTACCATGGCGGTCTTTGCCCTGTTCAGCGGTCTTCACCATGGTGGTCTTGGCCTTGTTCAGCGGTGCTTTGCCATGGCTGGCTATGGACTGTTCAGCGGTGCTTTGCCATGGCAGTCTTTGCCCTGTTCAGCGGTCTTCACCATGGCGGTCTTTGCCCTGTTTAGCGGTCTTCACCATGGCGGTCTTGGCCTTGTTCAGCGGTGCTTTGCCATGGCTGGCTATGGACTGTTCAGCGGTGCTTTGCCATGGCAGTCTTTGCCCTGTTCAGCGGTCTTCACCATGGCGGTCTTTGCCCTGTTCAGCGGTCTTCACCATGGTAGTCTTGGCCTTGTTTAGCGGTGCTTAGCCATGGCGGTCTTTGCCCTGTTCAGCGGTCTTCACCATGGCGGTCTTTGCCCTGTTCAGCGGTGCTTTGCCATGGCGGTTCTGGTACGGATATTGGTGTGTGGCATTACGATCTCCACAATGGACATTGGTGTGTGGCATGACGATCTCCACACTGGACATTGGTGTGTGGCATGATGAACTCCACACTGGACGTTAGTGGGTGGCATGACGAACTCCACACTGGACATTGGTGTGTGGCATGACGAACTCCAAACTGGACATTGGTGTGTGGCTTGACGTTCCATCATTGCCCAGCGGGGCTGTGGGATTCTGGACCCTCATGGGCTGTGACTCCGGCGGTGGCGAAGCACCGCTGAACAAGGCCAAGACCGCCATAGTGAAGACCGCTAAACAGGGCAAAGACCGCCATGGTGAAGACCGCTGAACAGGGCAAAGACTGCCATGGCAAAGCACCGCTGAACAGTCCATAGCCAGCCATGGCAAAGCACCGCTGAACAAGGCCAAGACCGCCATGGTGAAGACTGCTGAACAGGGCAAAGACTGCCATGGCAAAGCACCGCTGAACAGTCCATAGCCAGCCATGGCAAAGCACCGCTGAACAAGGCCAAGACCACCATGGTGAAGACCGCTGAACAGGGCAAAGACCGCCATGGTAAAGACCGCTGAACAGGGCAAAGACTGCCATGGCAAAGCACTACTGAACAGTCCATAGCCAGCCATGGCAAAGCACCGCTGAACAAGGCCAAGACCGCCATGGTGAAGAACGCTGAACAGGGCAAAGACCGACATGGCCAAGAACCGCTGAACAAGGCCAAGACTGCCATGGTGAAGACCGCTCAACAGGGCAAAGACCGCCATGGTGAAGACCGCTCAACAGGGCAGAGACTGCCATGGCAAAGCACCGCTGAACAGTCCATAGCCAGCCATGGCAAAGCACCGCTGAACAAAGCCAAGACCGCCATGGTGAAGACCGCTGAACAGGGCAAAGACCGCCATGGTGAAGACCGCTTAACAGGCAAAGACTGCCATGGCAAAGCACCGCTGAACAGGGCAAAGACCGTGTGGGTATGAATAGTCCGGCACATCAGGCATCGTTCTCCCATGTGCAGCTGGGACTGTGACAGGACATGTACTTTCACGGGGAGACTCATCCAGTCTGGGCACCAGTCCCACCCAGTACCAGTAGAGAACTGCATCTACTTGCGAAGATGTTTCTTTGCACTTCCCACGATGGCACAGTGGGCAACCCACCCACTGTAGAGAGTTGAGAGACTGTGGCTTTGCACTCCCCAGGATGTAACAGTGGGCAAGTCACCCACTGTAGAGACTTGAGAGACTGTGGCTTTGCACAACCCAGGATGTAACAGTGGGCAAGCCACCCACTGTAGAGACTTGAGAGACTGTGGCTTTGCACTCCCCAGGATGTAACAGTGGGCAACCCACCCACTGTAGAGACTTGAGAGACTGTGGCTTTGCACTCCCCAGGATGGCACAGTGGGCAACACACCCACTGAAGTGACTTGAGAGACTGTGGCTTTGCACTCCCCAGGATACATCAATGGGCATGGAGCCCCGTCGTGGATCTGGCTTCGCATTCATCTGGCTGAGGTGCCCCCCCTTCCCTTCCCCCTGAGGTGCCTGTATTGTTTCTATATGATGCCCCGGCAGTGTTCTCTCTGATTTTGGTCAGGTATCTATTGTGGGCATCGCCCATGCATTTTTGGACTGTTGGTGCACGGACATTGTTGTGTACATATCTGCACTACTTCTTGTATTGTACATTTATTTTTGACAGATTTCGTGATATATATATCCATATATTTTTTAATGAGTAGTATATTGGCACAATACAAAGTTTGACCGCTATTCGCTTTGTCTTTGCATTCTTCCGGGGGGATTGTGGGTTGTTACTGTGATTTTTGTGAATGCATTTGTGTGTATGTTGTAATATGCGAGGGTGGGGGTGTTTGGTGGGTGTCCCCGTAACTTTTGCCTCCCCCCTCCCCCGTGTCGTAGGTGCTGTACTCACCGGTATGTTCTGCGCCTATGTCGCTGTTGGTCGTAGATGAGCAGGAATGCAAGGGCAGGGAGTATTTGTAGTTCCGGCTCCATGGTGTCCTTGTTCCTCGTGGGATGTGTTGAGGTGAGCGTTTTCCCATAGCACAAGCTGTTTCCGCCGTGTTTTTATCCACGGTGAATCCGCCCCGGAAAAGGTGGCGGATTGGTGTGTTGTGATAGTGTGGGCGGTACATTGTCTTCCGCCTGTCTGTTGGCGGTGACCGCCGCGCTGTTTGTCTGTACCGCCGTGGTGGCGATGTGTTAAAGTGGCTGTCTTAGTTGGCAGTTTCCGCCAGGGTCGTAATTCCCTTTTTTTGTCCGCTGGCCTGTTTGCGGTATTCCCGCAGCTTTAACACCGTCCCCCAGGGTTGTAATGACCACCTATGTATTATATCTGACCTTATGCAATGTATAATTCTGCAATGGTTTATGCAAGTTCATTGAATTAATTCATTCTTTTGCAGCCCAAAACCCTAAAAACCGAGAACCCTGTATTTTGAGAAATCAGAGTCCTAATGCCCAACAAGACACGCGGTCCAGGGTCCAGCAGTCCAATTCTGCAGTCCACCAAGCAGAAGCTGGTATTTTCTCTTTTTCTCTTCCCGTACCCCCTTCCCTTTACGGACTACCGAGAGGGAAATTTACTCTTCATCGCAGTTACGTTGATCCTCACCAGGATTGGGGAATTGTCATCGCCCCAATGAAATGCCTGGAATTCAGGTGAGTGGCTTGCACAGAACAAGGACGAAAGCAAAACGTTTGGGGAAAGATCACCCTAAGGCTGATAGATCTAACTCAAGCTTATTTCTTTTTCAGATATCCAAACTAACATTCATATACTGTTTTGATTACCATATATATGAACTGCTTTGTAATACAATATTGACTTTGTATAATAAGTTTATTTCCAGTGAAAAATGTTGACGTTGAACTTTTATTTAGTAATCATAAATTATCTGGATGTATTATCTCTAGACCATACAAGAAAATTATTCTCTTCAACTTTTTCTTTGAATGTAATGGGATTTTGTCAATTTTGGTATTCAATGCATGTCGACACCTTTACCATACAAAAATCAGAAAGAATATGGTAATCTAATATTTCAAGTTGGTTGCCATTATCTCTTTGTCAAACTAAATAATTTATATTAAATCCCTGCTATTGAACTCCTATTAAATTGTTTAATTAACTACTAATTAACCAGCCTTGTTATTTCACTAATGAGGTTGACACATTTAAGCATCTTATGCTTGCCTGCCCAATTATTTATACATTCTGGACTGAGATTTGGGCTATAATATCAAATACTTACATACTAAATCCACCTATTTCTCACAAATGTAGTATTTAGAATTCCCTTTTTTAGTTCTTTCCGACCAGATGCAGATATGAAGTTATTCCATCTTTTGATCTTTTCAGCTTTTAAATTGATCACAGCGAACTGAAAAATTGCTACTGCTTTGTTAACTAATGCTTAGTGGGAGTGGATTTCATTTTGAGGAATAGATTTGAGGTTTCTTCTGTAAGAATTAGATTACTATTTTAACATGCTCTTTAATGTGGGAAATGCTTGATAAATATGTTGTTAAATATTGATCCAAACAAATACATGAATAATTTTTTCTATTAAGTGGTAGAATGTCAATGTTATAAAATTAGCTCTATAAATGTTTTTGAAATTTGCCAATTTTTTTATATAATTTATATTTGTAATCACATTCTCCGATTTACCTTTCTTCTTTTTTTCACGCAAAAAATCAATACAACATTTTAAGCAGAAACAAATGCATAGTATGTCACAATACCGATGTGGCTCATATGGGCCACAAAGTATCTGTGATTGATTTGTTTTGTTTCCAGATCCAAAGATAATGGAAGGACTGATATCAAAAAATTGTACAATATGTCAGGGGTTATCTCCGATACCAGTAAAGGATTTTATTCAGTTATTTATGTTCCATATATTTCTAAGATGTTTCTATCAGAGTAAAAAAATCATGCCAAGTGGGTTAACCAAAAGTTCATAGGCAACACAAATGTTCCATTTTTGGCATGTTTTTGGTTTCCAGAAACAGGCTTCCAAAGCTTTCTACCATTGGATGAGGGGTCATTATTGTTATTTCCCTGTCCTTCAGCACTAGGTTTTTCCTGGTGGGATGGACAGGAAAAAAGGCACATACTGTCCACCCTAAATAGAGTGTCAGTGTAATGTCCTTCCTTTGATGGTCCTTTCTCCATTGGGTGCTAGGAGATTTGTTCCATCAATGGAGCTGTCAGGGGCTTCATCGGCAATGTAACAAATGTGTTAATTGTAGTCACCAACAAGACAGGTGAATATGGTTTGACGTGCACTTCATTTGGTGTATTGTTTGTCAAATAAATCATCTACTCTTAATGTGCTTTGGCTTTTATGAAAAACATGTTTTATTATTGACAAATATAAATCTTTTGATTGCAGCTCTGAAGAGTTCATGTTGAAAGTGTTTGCTGCAGGAAACCTATATGATTACGAATATGAACATAATAAAGGATGACCACTTACTCAGACTCATGAGAATTGCCTGATAATTTAAGCAAAGATTGTGCTGAGCAACATTCTAATTTTGATCTAATGAGGACAACTATTCATGGCTCTCTTTGAATGGGAAGTGTGGTGACTGAGCACCTCTTGACTGGTGCACCTCAAAGTTATAATGAATTTTTTTTTCTACTAGACCGTAGGATTAATAAGTGTTGTGTAGTTTAGTCGCCAACTGTGAATCATCACCATTTGGAATAGGCCTGACTTGGGCACATTCATCCCTGTGAACCTGTTTGTTTGTATGTTCATGGAAGTCTTCAGTGATGTAAAACATTTTGAGATATTCTAATGTGCAATAAAGTCAACAGCATTGAGTCAATAGTTAGGAAAAGTATGGCAAAGAACTTCTGGAGTAGATGAGCTTAACATTTGGTGGGCTGCTAAGAAAATCCAGTTGGTACATGCTTGAGTACTTCCTGCATAAATGTTTGTGCACCCTGCAGGTCAAAGTTCTGATTCTCAGTGAACCTGACGTATCCATATACCTTCAATGCAGATAAAAGACAGATCTTTAGGCTGAGTATTTGCACTGGTACACAATGTGGTCACTATTCCTGGATAAAAATAGCTCCTGTAATCTTGCTACCGGTGTACAATCCCACTAAATTCTCATCATTCCAAATCGAGATTGTGTGTTGCCTCCCCACAACTGCAAACTACGTACATTTACTGTAAATACTCATGTTTGTTGCACCTGTAGGTTCATTAAATGGATTGCTCTTAACCTGTACGGATCTCACAGGATTAAGTTTGGGAAGGCAGACTACCTATGAAGTATCCAAAAACCTATCTCTAGAAGGAACTTAGAATTTCAGATTCTCTGGCCTTGGTGAGCTCTAAACTAGATGACTTGAATGTGTTGATGTTGAATATCGATAAAGGTTCTCTTGACAAATTGCAACTGATTGAGAACACTGCTGCCTGCTTGATATTAGATCTTCCCCGCTCGGCTTCGGCTAGCGGCAGCCTGAGACTATTGCATTGGTTACCTGACGAAAAGTGAATTACGTTTAAGGCCTTTGTCTAGCTCCAAAAGGCACATCACTCAGAAGGCTCCAATTACCTTTGTTCTTCTTTACAATGGTACGTGCCAGGTCATCAGCTCAGATCATCAGGTCGCCACTTTATTTCTGTCCCCCGCAGCCGCAAGCCTAAGTGGGGTGACAAAGTTCTCACAGTAGCAGCAGCCAAATGCTGGAATACTCTTTCCCTATCCATTAGGAAGGATGGTAACTTCCTGTCCTTTAGGAAGCAGCTAAATACTTGGCTTTTTCCCAATTAATTCTCTTAGTTCCTGGCAGCTGTCTGCCATATTTTTGTGCTTCTCTCACTCTCACTTTTTTCCGCTCAGTGCTTCGATGCTATGGCTGGAATGCGCTCTACAAATACTAATACAATACTAATACAATACAATAAATGGAGTGGCCATAGTTACCTCCTATAGAAATTGTGAAATTTCTGAACTTTTCAGAAGAGAAGGTGTCAGTCTGTATGGAGGGAAGAGCAGAAAAAGTAGACTTTATATTTGTTCTTGGGAAAGTTGCAAGCTTTATATCCCTTGTCAATTTACACCACCCAGTTATCTATCAATATATTATGTAATGAAGCTGCATAGTAAATGTGTTAATGTGGCTACCAATGTATACGAAGGCTAAATTTAAGTAATTAATGCTGAATTAATTATGTACTAATGTTTTTAATTTATATTAGCATATCATAATTAGAGTCATGTATTAGGAGTTTGCTCATTAAGCAACAGGTTTAGTTTAGCAAGGGTCTGGGCCTAGCTGCCTGTAAACTGCATTTTTCTAACATGCAATGTGCTGTTTTCCTGATGGACACGAAACTGTACTTTTCCAGAAACTAGATGTGTGTGTAGCTGTAGTAAATACTTTCTCATGAGACCCGACTTGCTCATGGAGACATTCTTGCTGAATGCAACAGTGTAATTTGTAACAGGTGCAAGGCTGCCTGGAGTAGGAGAAAACAATAGAGCTACTGACTGGAACTTAAAGTGCAACTTTTCTTACCTGACATTCCAACCGATGAAGACGTCAATAACATGGGCAAATCAACGACATGAGAACTGTAGTTTGTGGAAAATTCTAGTGAACTGCGTGAAGAATTATTGGACAGAGATAATGATGCACCAATTATTATCCAATGAGGAATTAGGAGTAAATTAGGCAGTATTAATTTAACCGCATGATCTGAGGAGAAATCGGACATTCGACTCCAAGCCATTCTTTGCCATTCTACTGAGCCATTTAGGCCATTTCCTTTGAGACTTTGACGTTTGTTTGTCCTGATACTCTAAAGCATCCTTTACTTATTCCTTACCTGATACTTACTTCTCCTCCATATGAGGGAAGTTCTTGTTCCTTAGCTAGCCATACTGAGACTTTGTCCTGTCCTATCTTTGCTGATGATGAAAACGACTGATGTCCTGAGGACGAAGACTGACGCTGTTTGCTGATCCGTGGGATGGGTAACTAACTGATGAAAAATTTTAATTGTTCTTTCTAGGTAACCAACTGCTCTTTTGATAGAGGCCATAGTTAGATGTTTTCCAAATTTGTGTTTGCTAAATTGTTTTGAATGAAGCCCAACATGATGATGCTAATTCGAGGTTAGTTAAGGTGTTCACTAATATCTGACGCAAATAGACAACTGACTGAGTTCTTGCTTTGTTGAATCATGCACTACTGAGACTTTGCTAAGTTGCTTCTTATTGATGACGTGTTAATACTGAATGAATATTCTCTATCCATTGATTAATTGTGTTTCTAATTGCAAATCTGAAGAGTTGCTAATGAGATGAATTGCTAATTAGATTAACAGAAATGACTTTAGATTGTAACTAATAGGGAAATAAATATCCTAACACTTAACTAAATTGGTGTGGTTATTCATGACTGAAAGGTCATTGTGTGTTCACTTTATTGACTCTCATTAAAGGTTATTGATTAGCTTGATGATTAGTTATTGCGATTGTTGTTGAGATATTGATCTATTGATTTGTGATGCCAAAAGACATCTCGTACTGGGAAGTCCCCGACCGTGGTCCAAAGGTTCATTGACCTAGGCGTGTCTCCTTGTATGTTTACTTATCAAGGCTCTGATGCGCTGTCAGTTTCTGGTAGCAGAGGACGGTTCAGCTCTTTGGGACCCCAGTACGGAAAATTACGGTTGATAACAGTCTTGGTAGCAGTGTAGACGGTTTTGCCCTTGGGGGCCCCAGGACAAGGAACAACTGTTTGATAGGATTGATGGTTCAAAAGGTCTGGTAGAAACTGATGAGCGTAGTTTGGACTTAAGCAAGGTGTATCAGAAAATTGGATTTTGGGAAAATTGTTCTTTTTTCAATGGTTCAAATTAGAGAAATTATGTGCCCCTAAGTCCAGAATGACTTTCCCGGAATCTCAGAGCTTGCTGAAGGGAGTTTGAGTATGTTTTCTGCATTCTAGTGATAGCGTGAGTGAAGTAGAGTTGGCGCTTGCACAGCTCATGCATACCGCAGGTGAATTGTGAAGTCTGTGAGGATTTTAGGCCAAATGATGATGTTTTAGTAGGAGTGTGCGTACTCTGCAGTATGAGAGTAGGGAAGGTGGCGAACTTCATGTGAGTGTGGCGCTTTGTGCTAAAAAATTGTCCACGTGGTTTTTGATGATGTACGGACCCTGCGTGGTCTAAGACTCCGGAGTATATTGATAAGTGTATGAGACACTTGGTTTATGTTGTAATTTGCCCGGTTTAATAGGTCGATGGTGAAATCGACGAGTCGAGTTTGAGTCAAAGTGAGTGAATGAAAACTTTGATGGAGATTTGGTGAGTTCTAAAGTGCACTAGAACAACCCATTGACAAGTGGAGAGTAAAATTTGTGGGTCAAATTTTGCTTGCGAGTGCGGGATCTGAGAAGGAGAGAGTAGCGGACGAGGCTAAGTGAAATCTCTGTAAAGTTCTGAAGCGATTGTGTTACCCTTTCCTGTAGTAAACCGGCAAATTTGAGTTTTTGTTGGTGCTCACAAGATATTGCATTAGTTTTGTGTGAATCAGGAGTGAGGAAGACAAACCGCAAGACTTTGTCAGCCACAGTGTGTGTGAGTGTGACGTCATTGGAGCCGCGTTGGGATAGGTCGATTAGTGAGAAGGGTCGCACACGGATTTGCAGCCGTCCATTAGATGCAATAGGTTGAAAAGGTAGGCGAAGGGAGTTCTGGGAATTAATGTAATTTCCTGATTCGATTGTGAACAATATGAAAGACGCAAAAATGACATTTTTCAAGGCTTTAAAGAGCGCTTTGAGGGGAGACGCATATATTACTGCGAGTGTAGGGGAAGTTACACCGCCAGAGGATACACCGGCTTATGCTGTAATGGAG
The DNA here is from genome assembly GCF_031143425.1 of Pleurodeles waltl. Lineage (NCBI taxonomy): Eukaryota > Metazoa > Chordata > Amphibia > Caudata > Salamandridae > Pleurodeles > Pleurodeles waltl. Next base: position 1,768,979,800 of record NC_090440.1, read on the forward strand.
GAAAAGGGGGCCGCGCCATGTCTTTGGCTAAAGCATGGTGCAAAGCAACAGAGAAAGAAGGGTGTTTGCCGTTTACGGAGCACGGAACATTCAATATAAGGATTTTGGAAAATTTGCAGAGGGTGCTAAAAGAGCTAAAGCCACCTCCGAGGCCAGCACAGTTTGAGGCGTTAGCAATTTGGGAACTGATGGCCATCTGACAACAGCAACAGAAATTTGAGAGTAGAATGAGGAAGGCAGAAAAGACACTAGCGGAGGCTAGGTGGGATAGTGCACAGAGAGTTTGCAGGAGAGAAACAATAGACGAGGTCAGGCTGTTTCCAGCCATAGTTCAAGAAGGCGAAGACAAAAGCGGGAAAGCCACTAGTAAGACTGACAAAAGTCCTTCCAAAGACAAAGAGGCTAGGAAGCCCTGGTCAGAGGTAGATGACTCAGACGATGATGAGTTCCTTAATCAGTTACTGAATGACCGAGCGCCGCCATATGCAATAGATGACAATAGACCGAGTACAAGTACATGTCCTGCAGGTTCGACACAAGACAAGGTGACAACGAATCCGGTACAGGTTAGTCCTGTCTCAACAACAGTTCCGGTGCAGAGTAGTATTAGTGTGTCCACTGCTCCAGGTATGCAAGCTCAGCTGCAACCACCACATGTTCAGAGACTTTACCCTGATGTCCCAATCTTAGAGACTACAACAAATCTGATGGTGCCGACAGAGCCCGCATACTCGAGACCAAAGCTGATTCAGACTGATCCCACTCCACCTTTACTGCCCCAGGTACAGCAACAGATGATTCAGAATTACACTTCGGTCATAGGACTCCAGTCAGCTATGGCACCAGCAATGAACCAGAATATGAGAGTTAATACTCCACAGGTTTTAGGAAGCAGGCAGACGCCAGCCAGCATATCTTTGCCCATTACAGTTGGTCCACCAGTACCATTATATGCGCAGGCGAAGCCTAGCGTATGCGACCAAGGGATAATGACTCAAGAGATGACAAGAGGAGGGTTCGTACGGAGCTCTCAAGGGATGACTCCAGTGGAACTGACATTAGAAGGATCTAGGTCTTTTTTTAGACTTCAATCCGATTGGGGCTCCTCCAGAGACTATGAGACAGACAGGTTTGAGACTGTTAACTCTGCAGATCTCGAGTGAGAATATACAGCAGACACCTTTAGCGCAGGCTGGGAATATCTCACTACAGGGTTTGACAGCCCAACAGCTGAATGACTGGCTAGACAAGCTTAATACTCCACAGACTACTCCTGCAGCAGCAGGGAGAACGGAGGGGGAAGAGTACCTGAATTTTGTGAGGTTGGGCATGGAGGCAAATTAACGTGTTGAAGGGAGCATGGGAGTGAACAGGTTAGAATCATACTCGGAAGCAGAGTTGAGATACCTGTGTTCAAAGATAAATAAAGAAGTGAGCAGAGTGCACCAGAGGTTGGCAAACTTGGCAGATCAATACGGAATAGATTTGGAAAATACCAAACATCTGAAGAGGAGTTACAGGTTAGACTTTGAGCCTAAGGATTTTGAACACATGAGGTCTACTGGGATGAAGGCACACCTCAAGGAAGTACTGCAGAGCGCACAAGTTTTGGACCCTTAGAAAAGTGGGAAGTCAGATGGGCGAAGAAAAGAGACAAGAGGAAAAACGACTGCTTAGAGCAGCCAGCAAAAGCCTTACAGGATGCTGGTACAGTAAAGATGTTATCAATGGGAGAGACGGCTGGTGGGGTTTTTGTCCATGTGCCGTGGACTAGAGGTGATATTCTGTCATTTATGAATGACTTTCCTAGGATGAGGGAGAAGCCAATAGAGTGATATCAGCAGACGGACAGGTTTGTGAAACTTGTGAAATGTCTCTGGGAAGACTTGAATACTCTCTTAGAGATCATAGTTCCAGCTGATCTGTGGCTTGAGTGCAAGAGGGGTGTGAATTGGCCGACTGAGGAACCGGCAAGGGACAGGCTCACAGGAGCACCATCTCCTGAGGTGATGAAGTATTACTATAAGGTGATTGAATTCTTGAAACAGAGAGTTTTGCCGAAGAATATTGACTGGCAAAAGATTGATCGGACTGCGCAAGAAGCCAAGGAGTCGATACATGCCTATTATGAGAGGTTGTTGAAGGCGTTTAAGCACTACAGTGGTACAGAGGCTGTTGAGGCGAAGGACATGAATCACCTTGTGTTTAGGTTTGTTGAAGGGTTGAGGCCTGAGATTAGCCAGATGATTAAGAGTCACTTGATTTGTTGGCAAGCGAAGCCGATCGATGAGGTGTTGCAGTATGCAAAGTACTGTATGACGAGATTGAGTTAAAGCAGAGGAAGCTGAAGGAGAAATCGATGGTGATGCAAATTAAGGCAGCACAGTCAGGGATGCAGGGAAGTTGTCTACAGCAGATGGTGCAACAGCTGCAAGGAAACGGGAAATGGGATGTTTCAGGCACAAGTGAGAGGCAGAGGTCGAGGAGGTTTTGTGAACCAAAGTTCAGATTTGAACACTGTAATAGTTCAAAACGATGTACAGGGAATGAAGAAGATGTTACCTTGTCATGCTTGCGGGGTCATTGGACACTGGAAGCGGGACTGCCCGATGATGGTGCAGGAGGGTTTTGTCCAACAAAGCAATGATGTCAGTGCATTTCAAAATGTGAAAGGACCGAGGCTGAGAGGTCCTAATCCGAGCTTTCAAAACATGAATTAGATACAGGGTTTTTAACCCATGCAGCAGGTGCAGATGCCACGTATACAGCCGATGCAGATGCAACAAATGCAGCATCAGGTTCCCATGGTACCTAGACAGCAAATGCAAGTGCCTTTAGCACCAATGGAACAGCAACAGGTGATGCTTCCTCAACAGGTCACAGGTCAAAGAATGAGTCAAAATAACAGAGTGCAACAGTTCCCATTGTGTGGTGAGAATGGAATGAATGGTCGGATGAGAATTCAGATAGCGAGGAGTGTAGGCTTGCAGCGTCCTTAGAGGTAGATCAGAAAGGGCCCTATGTTCAGGGGAAGGTAATGGGTCACAAGATTTCATTCTTGGTTGACACAGGAGCCACACACTCTACAGTCAGAAGTGCAGAGGTTCCGAAACTGCCCCTTTCGGGATGTACAGTCAAGGAAGTAGGAGTGGCAAACCAACTCCTGACAAACCCGATCACAGATCCAGTTCAGGTTGAGCTTGGCACTTTTCAGGGGTTGCACCAATTTTTGGTTTGAGATTCAAGTCCTGTGTCCCTACTGGGGAGAGACTTATTGTGCAAGACAAGGTGTTGCCTTGTCACCTGTTCCAATGAGGGAATTGAGGTTCAGACAAACAGTGATGATGAAGGGGAAGAGGAGCAGGTTTCAGAGCCTGAAACGTAGACCACAGATGAGGAATATCCTCTGATTAACTTCTTCCCGATGTTCACAGTGGATGATCACCCGGCAGACTTGCAAGGAACAGTCCAAGAGAAGGTGGGGGACTTGACAGGGAAAGAAGTAGGACTGATAAAAGGAGTAGAACCAGTTAAAGTCAGTGTAAAGCAGAATGCTGTGTTCCCCCAGGTACCGCAGTACCATATGGCACAAGATATCCTTCTAAAGGTGGCGCAATTAATTGCTGACTTTGTGAAACAAGGAGTCTTGAGAGAAGTGATGAGCAGTCCATGTAATTCACCAATAATGGGACTGAGAAAGCTTTGTGGAAAGGTTCGAATTGTCCAAGATTTGAGAAAGATCAATGACATAGTGGTGAAATGCTGCCAAGTGGTGCCAAATCCAGCTGTGATTATGTTCCAGGTTCCATGTGATGCAGAGTGGTTCACAGTAATTGATCTGTCCCAAGCGTTCTTTTCTGTGCGTCTTCATGAGGACAGCCAATTTCCCTTTAGTTTTAAATTCCTGGACAAGGTTTACAGTTAGTGTTGAGTTCCTCAAGGGTTTTCGGAATCACCTTCCATAATCAATCAAATACTGAAGAAAGATTTGGAGTCATTGGAATTGCCTTTTCAATCGACTCTAGTGCAGTACATTGATAATTTGTTGATTGCTTCCAAAATGAGGGATGAGTGCAAGTATGATTCGATTGTCTTACTGAATCACCTGGGAAAGAACGGACACAAGACATCCCCAAAGAAATTGCAATATTGCCAGAAAGAGGTGAAGTACTTGGGTCATCTAATTGAGAAAGGGTTGAGGAAGTTATCCAGGGAAAGAGTAACTGCACTATTACAGATGAATCCCCCAACAACACGGAGAGATGTTAGGATGTTCCCAGGAATGGTGGGTTACTGTTGTCAGTGGATCCCGAATTTCTCAGTCATCTCCAAGCCACTGGTGAGACTGACAGTCAAGGAAGGGCCAGATGTCATAGTGTTGAAAGAGAAGGAAATTAAAGCGTTTACTGAATTAAGAGAGAGTGTATGTGCAGGGCTCCAGCTCTAGGTATGCCTGATTACACGAAGCCTGTTGTTCTGTTTTGTCATGAACGTGATACATGTTCTTTGTCTGTCCTGACACAGGTCCATGGAGGTGTAAACCGACCAGTAGCATATTTTTCAGCTACTTTGGACCCAGTTGCAGCAGCCTTACTGGGTTGTCTGCGTGCAGTAGCAGCAGTTGGTCAAAGCCTCACACAGTGTGAAGGCATAGTGATGGGACATCCTTTAACAGTCGTGGTCCCTCACTCAGTTGAAATCCTATTAACCCGTACTAAAACACAGCACATGACAAATGCAAGACTGACCAAATATGCAATGATTATATTGGGGTCGCCAAATGTAACGTTGAAAAGATGTAGTGTTGAACCCGGCAACTTTGCTTTCAAATGAAAAAACAGAGGTTGAAAATGTCAAAGATGTAGAACATGATTGTCTTGAGGTAACAGAAATGTGCACCAAACCGAGGCCTGATATTAAAGATGCCCAATTGGAAGAAAATGATCAAATTATCTTTGTCGATGGCTCATGTTTGAGAGACTCAGTAGGAGTGCTGAGAGCCGGATATGTTGCATGTATGATTTCTGGTCTGCTGGAAGCATCTGGGCTTGAAAGAGTATATTCTGCCCAAGTGGCTGAATTGGTTGCTCTTACTAGAGCTTGCCATGCCTCCCAGCTGAGAGTGACTATCTATACTGATAGCCAATACGGATTCGGAATTGTCCATGATTTTGGCCAATTATGGTCACAGAGGTTTCTTGACCTCTTCTGGTACTCCAGTGAAAAATGGTGAGAGAATTAAGGAGTTGTTTCACACGATTCAGTTACCTCATGAATTTGCCGTGGTGAAATGAAGTGTACACCTGAAATCACAAGACTTTGTTTCAAAGGGAAATGGATATGCGGATCAAGTTGCAAGGTTTTGCGCATTGAACTGCATATTGTTTGAGGATCAGTGGGAATTGTTACCTGAAACAGAAAATGAGATATGCACAGGTTATGCATTAAGGGTGATTGGCACGTTGGAAGAGTTGAGATTGTTGCAGGGACGTGCCAGCAAAGATGAGAAGCGTTCTTGGGTTAGGATGCAATGCGTACAAAGGCCAGATGACTTATGGGTCTCAGACGAAGGGAAAATGGTCTTGCTGAACAGTCTCTTGTCACAATTTTCAAGGTTCTATCATGGTCAAGCACATATTGGGAGGGATGCCATGATCAGGTTGTTCAAAAATGACTGGTTTAACCCGAAGTTCAGACAAGCTGCAGAAGTGATGTGTCAAAGGTGTATCATTTGTCAGCAGATGAATGCGAAGACAGGGACACTGGTGAATTTGAGCCACAGTGGGAGAGCTGGAGGTCCATTTTGCAGAATGCAGTTGGATTTTATTGAGATGCCTGTGTGTGGAGGTTTGAGATATGTGTTGGTGATTGTGTGTATCTTTAGTCACTGGACTGAAGCATACCCTACACGCAGGAATGACAGCCTCACAGTAGCAAAGCAGCTGCTTAGAGAATTGATACCACGTTTCGGGTTTCCGATCTCTTTAGAATCAGATAGGGGAAGTTACTTCAACAACGAGGTGGTTAAGCTATTATGTGCAGCATTCAATATTGAGCAGAAGTTGCATTGTACTTGCCGCCCTGAAGCATCAGGTCTAGTGGAGCAGATGAATGGTACCCTGAAGTCGAGAATGGCAAAAATGTGTGCAGCCACAAATTTAAAATGGCCCGATGCGTCGCCTTTGGTGTTAATGTCAATGAGGAATACACCTAACAAGAAAACAGGACTGCCCCCTCATGAGATTCTCATGGGCTGAGCTATGAGACTGCCCACAGTGCCTGTGAATGCTCTTGTGAATATCATGGATGATATGGTGTTGGACTACTGAAAGGTTCTGGCTGATGTGGTCCACTCTTTTTCTCAGGTAGAAGCTACCACCCTGCCACCGATAAATGATCCAGGACACAACCTAAAAGCTGGTGAATGGGATGTCATCAAGAAACACGTAAGGAAGTTGTGTTTGGAGCCACGTCGGAAGGGGCCATATCAAGTGATATTAACGACTACTACTGCTGTGAAATGTGCAGGAATTCCGAACTGGATCCATGCCAGTCACACGAAAAAGGTGACGTGTCCAACTGATGAGGAAGTTGAGTTGTTGAAAGTACCGACAACAGAGAATGAAGTCTCAGGGCCGGAGAGTGATCGAAGGGGAACTGAGACAGAAGGAGAGCCCGTTGAGGACGGCTTGGTCACTCCAGAAAGAGACGAAGGAGACGAGATCCGGGGGGGGAGAGCCTAATCAGAGGGATGTTCTCCCAGAAGCAGACGATTATGGAAGTGAACTAGAGCAATTATCAGACCTAGAAGGCGAAGGAGTTGAGGTGGAAGAGAGTCAGAGTGTCCAAACTCCTCCTGAGCAGATTGCAGGTCCATCAAGAGAGAACACCATAGAGCCAGAGGAGGACAAAAGGTTGCCACAAGAAAGATCAAAGACCAGAGAGAGACAATGAAAGGAGACAAGTTGCCAGAATTGCAAGTGAAAAGGGGAGAAGTGGTTGTGAAAGATGCAATAGAGGAAGAAGTTGATGCAACAAGGAGAGAAGATCTAAGTGAGGGAGAGTTGCAAGGTGATCGCAAGTCGAAAATAAAGAGAGTAGCAAACAGAAGATATGGGGGACCTGAATGGGCATATACAATGACATCTGAGTGGCAACAAGACTTCTTGGCGTTTTGCTTTGATCGAGAAATTCAAGGTCAGTACCTTGGTACCTGAGTCTGGCCGAAGAGACTGAATTGGCATAAGAATTGAATTAAAAAGAAAAGAAAATTGAGAAAAGAGACTGAGAATTTACCGGATGAGACTTTGAAAACCTGAATTGACTTTTGAAAAACAATTGTGACAAGCTGCTAAGCTGAATTGACAAGGATCCTGGGAATGAAACTGGGAGCTGTAAATAACTGCTTGTTTTGACTTTACTGCAAGAAAAAAATATACATATATTAATTCTAACCATCCTCTGATGGTGCTTAAATTAACGATCCTTCACTTTCTGATTCTTTACAGATCATGGCTAACATTAGAGAGGATAATAGAGGGAGTAGGAGTTGTAAATACTTGGGTGTTGTTTTGGGAGTTGTGTGTGTGATATTCATTATGGTTGTGGTTGTGAGTATGACACTAGTGGATAAGAGGGGGACTAACAATGCTACAATTCCTGAGACTACCACTGCACTTACAACTTGGGAGAGGATTGAGCTGGATACAAGATATTTGTATGAGGGAACTAACGCAAAACGGAACTATCTACTAATGTTTTCTATCGCTTGCTGAGTGAGTATGTTGACACAATGGATGCAAAAGATTGTTTTGTGTGCACACAGATTCCTGTTTCGGTACAAGAAGGGGTTACCTATCATAGTCTGCCCCTAACATATGGGATAAGCTGTAGTCTGTTACTAACAAGATTCTATAACCAGGAAGAGATTCAATATTTTTACTTGAATTATGATCTTGTGTTTTCTTATGTACCTATCATAGAGGTTTTGAGTGGGGTATCTAGATACTATAGCACAAAGTTAGTTAAAGGATTTTTTGAAGCGACATTAACAATTAGCACATCTTATACGCACCGCAATAATTTGCCATGTTTGCTTACACCTGTAGAGAAAAGCTTTTTAGATCACACAGAAGATAGAAGAAGGGCATGAGGGGTCAACTAGAGAAAGGGTTACAGCAACGGGCCTTTGCTAGTAGTGAGGGTTATAGTGCAATTAGAGAACAGGGGAAGCTAGCTTTAGATGCACTACACGTAGGTAAGCTTTGCATATCCAGGCCGAAGTCATATTACAACAATGTATTTGTGGGAATGAGTGAATGTAAGCATGTGTTTTTGTTTCAGGGTAAATGGACGTTCATGTTAAATGGACAGGATCCAGCAATCCCTGGGATCTATTATATATGTGGACTTAATGCTTATTACGGTCTTCCAAAGGGATGGTATGGGACATGCTATTTGGGAATAGTTTTCCTAAAGAGATATCAACTTGACGATTTGAAAAGGTTTCCGAAATTGTCTGAATTACATCATACTAGACAAAAGAGAGGGACTGCTGCTGGTGTAGTAGGAGACATATTTGGGGCGATAATTCCTTCAGTGGGAGTTATCTTAAACTCCATAAAGATTCAAAAGTTGTCTACTATTGTGGATAACATGCTGACAATTTTTTCAGGGGTTATACAAGTGATTGATACTGAACTTGCTGCGGAGAGGGCTATGACTCTTCAAAACAGGCTTGCTTTAGACATTCTTTTAGTGAACAATGGCAGAGTTTGTAGGATGCTCCAATGAGTGTCATTGCTGTGCTTACATACCAGATAATAGTAATGAGATTAGAAGTATGCTTACTAACTTGACTAGGGATAGTACAGACTTGAAGGATTTGAAAGAACCAGGTGGTTGGGAAAGGATTTGCTTCAGTGGGAAATTGGCTTAGTCACATTTGGCATGGGATATTGTCTAAAATATTACAGGGAATATTGATTGCTATAGCTTGCTTATTTGGATTATGGGTGGCATGTAAAATTAGTAAAAGAATAAAATTGAAGATGGTGAAAAATAATAAGAGGAGGGAAGAAAAACAAAGGGAGAAATTGTTCAGGGCAAGATCCAAGGGGAAGCCAATAATGGAAGAGATTGAGATGAGGGAATTTTAGTATGTAAAATTTGTGGGGAAGGTTTGTGTGATGACAAGAGTCATCAGAGGAGGGATTATTGGAGTGTGTCTTTTAAAAGCAATATTAATATGAAAAGCTTGCAATATATTGTGTAGTGAAGCTGCATAGTAAATGTGTTAATGTAGAAAATAATGCACACGTTTGAAATGCGCCCACGGGGAGTGGCTACCAATGTATATGAAGACTAAATGAAAGTTATTAATGTTGAATGAATTATGTACAATTTTTTTGAATTTATATTAGCATATCATAATTAGAGTCATGTATTAGGAATTTGCTCATTAAGCACTAGGCTTCAGTTTAGCGAGGGTCTGGGCCTAGCTGCCTGGTCTCATATTAAACTGCATTTTTCTAACTTGCAATGTGCTGTTTTCCTGAAGGACACAAAACTGTACTTTTCCAGAAGCTAGATGTGTGTGTAGCCGTAGTAAATTCTTTCTCATGAGACCCGACGTGCTCAAGGAGACATTCTTGCCCAATGCAACAGTGTAATTCGTAACAGGTGCAAGGCTGCCTGGAATAGGAGAAAACTATAGAGCTACTAACTGGAGCATAAAGTGTAACTTTTCTTACCTGACATTCCAACCGATGAAGACGTCAATAACATGGGCAAATCAATGACATGAGAATTGTGGTTTGTGGAAAATTCTAGTGAAGTGCGTGAAGAATTATTGGACGGAGATAACGATGCACCAACTATTATCCAATGAGGAATTAGGAGTAAATTAGGCAGTATTGATTTAACCGCATGATCTGAGGAGAAATCGGACATTCCCCTCCAAGCCATTCTTTGCCATTCTACTGAGCCAATTAGGCCATTTCCTTTGAGACTTTGCCGTTTGTTCGTCCTGACACTCTAAACCATCCTTTACTTATTCCTTACCTGATACTTCTCCTCCATATGAGGGAAGTTCTTGTTCCTTAGTTATGCCATACTGAGACTTTGTCCTGTCCTATCTTTGCTGATGATGAAAACGACTGATATCCTGAGGACGAAGACTGACGCTGTTTGTAATTGTAATTGTCTGTTTGCCTTTTCCTTCTAGGTGCCAACTGCTCTTTTGATAGAGGCCATAGTTAGATGTTTTTCAAATTTGGGTTTGCCAAATTGTTTTGCATGAAGCCCAACATGATGATGCTAATTCGAGGTTAGTTAAGGTGTTCACTAATATCTGAGGCAAATAGACAAATGACTGAGTTCTTGCTTTGTTGAATCATGCATTACTGAGACTTTGCTAAGTTGCTTCTTATTGATGACGTGTTAATACTGAATGAATATTCTCTATCCATTGATTAATTGTGTTTCTAATTGCAAATCTGAAGAGTTACTAATGAGTTGAATTGCTAATGAGATTAACAGAAATGACTTTAGATTTTAACTAATAGGGAAATAAATATCCTAACACTTAACTAAATTGGTGTGGTTATTCATGACTGGAAGGTCATGGTGCGTTCACTTTATTGACTCTCATTAAAGGTTATTGATTAGCTTGATGATTAGTTATTGCGATTGTTGTTGAGATATTGATCTATTGATTTGTGATGCCAAAAGACATCTTGTACTTGGAAGTCCCCGAACGTGGTCCAAAGGTTCATCGACCTAGGCGTATCTCCTTGTAAGTTTACTTATCAAGGCTCTGACGCGCTATCACAAGATGTCTCTGACCCAGATAGCTTTCTGACATCACGATGGAGAAACAGCTGCAGCTGAAGTGATTTAGTGAAAAACATCTCTGTTTTTGCATATTGTAAATGGAGAGGCTCACAGCCTGTACTGTTTGTTGCCTCCTACCTCTCCTTGTGCACATCCTGTTAGTGAATTGCAAGAAATATTCCTTCAAAACCCAGATCAATACATATGCCAGAACATTAGGCCTGAAATTGTTTTATTTTGGGTTTGTCCCACTGTGGATGCAGTGAAAACACAGAACCTGAGAAATTTAGAGTATGTACGTACCACCATGTTTCTGATTGGTTCGAATTAATACAATAGACTTAACTGAAAGTTTGCTCCAATGCTTTCTTGAGTTACATCCATTTGATACGACTTGAGACGTGCAGTTAGAGCCAGCGTTTGTATTTTTACTCTGGTTACAGGGCAAAAGCATCAGAATTGTAATGTGTTTGTAGTTATGAGCAGACTCTAAACAGGAACCATGTGATATGAGGGGCGGTGCCAGGGTGTGGTTCTTGGAAGTATGACATAATGAGATATGTATGAATGGATGGTGGAGAATAAAGATATGTTTTACCGCAGCTACTGTGTGGTGTAATCTATTTGCATGCTCCGGGGCTGGGGAAGACACTGCAACCGGCAACGAGCAGGGGATTGTGATCCTGTGGAAAACAAGACTGCTCCCCCTGTGAGTTTGCAATGGTATGGCAAACTACTTGTGTGCGCCATCCATGCCCTGAATTGATGCAGAGAAATCTGCGACGGGCATACTTGGGGTCAAAGTCCTGCTCCAGCCCATACACAGCTGCAGAAGCAACCAAAGGCCCCGCACATGGGTTTATTAAAACCACTTGCCAGTACCTCCGGTGAGGTTGTCACCGCAGACACTATGCTGCACCCTAAACATAAAGCACTTATTCCGGTTAAGCAAGAAAACAACCATAACATTAACTAGGTACCAGGAACAGTGAGCATACTTCCATTTCAGTGAGATTGAAGCATACTGCAGCACAGGCCCTAGCAAGCAACTGTGCTTTCAGAAGTTGTCTGAGCCACCTACACAGTAGCATCAGTGAATGATGTGCTTATGCAGTTGCAGCAGAGGGGGGTGCGAAATAAAATGCAACTGTGTTCCTGAAGCTACCACTGCCATTCAAAACATCCAAAAGACAGAATATTGGTGCCAGGAGGACTGTGTGGATTGAAACATTTGATGACTTCATAGATGGGCTAGAGGAGGAAGATGAAAAGAACATTATTAACTATCTGTAAAACCTGGCAGATGATGGAGTGAAAGAAGTGCTAAAGAAAGTTTTACAGACTGACGCAACATCGTACCAAGAGGTGAAGGAAGCGCTGGAAGCCTAGTTCAACACAATGCCAAATGTTGATTTTGACAGGTATACCTTCAACCAAACACAACAACAGACTGGTGAAACAATAGATGAGTTTGTTGAAAGACTTGACACACTTATTAGACATTGCAAACTCTGCAACTTTAACAATGAAGAAGCCATGCGCCTCAGAATCATTGATGGCTGCCTTTTACATTCTTTTAGAAGAAGCATGTTGAGAGAGACACTCAGTCTGGAGAAAATGCTGATAGCCACGACAGCAGAGGAATGAACAGAATGACAAGCTGCTGATGTGGAAGCAGGGACAGCGCACAATGAATCAGTGCTGACCAGGAAAAGCAAGTATAAGCTCCAAATACATACATGCAAGTTGTCATCCTCGAAGAAGACAAAATTATGCTTCTGATGTGGATTGTTGTTTCCCAAGAAGGTAGACATCCAGCCCTAGGACAAATCTGCAAGGGCTGTAGGAAAGATAACCACTTTGTAACTGTATGGCAAGCTAAAGAAAAATTAAGTGTGTCACGACAGAAAGAGAAAATGAATGAGAGAATGTACCAGAAGCACTCTTGCCATGTCCACAAAACCAAAAAGCAACATCAGCTCTGACAAGTGGAGGCTAGGCAAAATCAATCGTCATAAAGTTCATTGTACCAAGGTTCGTCAATGTCATTATCAAGTACCAGAGAAGACGATGGGTGTGTACTAATGATGTCCACCAAAAGAGAGCACAGTGGCATGACAAATGCCCCTGCAACCCCCACGGTGCAGAGGGGCCCTGAGCTCCAGGAGGTCTCTGAGCACATTAGCTGGAACTGAGAACTCCTGAGTAAGCCCATAGATGGGCCCTGCATGTATTTTGCCAGGGACCCCTTCGAGTTTTGTGACACCACTGCGACAGCATGAACATGTAGGGAAGCCTGTGAAGAAGAATGAAGGTCAGAAACAACTCACTAGTCAAAGCACCGAAGTTCTTTCAGACACGGTCCCAGGATTACATTGATGGTAAATGGTCACCACATATCCTTCATCGTCGACAGTGGGGCGTCGATTAATATCATGGCAGTGGAAAGATTCAATTATCTCTCACTGGTGCCAAGCCTCATTTCTTCAGAAACGAAGGTATACACCTGGGCAGCTTCTAAACTGCTGCAAAGCCAAGGGTCATTCACAGCACTATTGCAACATAAAGCAATATCAGTACCAGCCACCAATTATGTCCTACCAGGATCCTCATCTAGTGCATGTTTGAAAAAGTTTTGCCACAGCGGCTGATATGGGGTTAATATCTCTCAACTACAACCTCTGTGCTTAGCCTGAGATTATGAACCAGTTTCCATTGTTGATTCATGGTTTGAGAAAACACATGAAAATGAAAGTACAACTTTACATCAATATCAATAAAGACATTCATCCGGTTGTGCAACTACGCCTTGGAGTTGCTTTTAATCTGCAAGAAGCTGTAGCCAAAGAGTTGGCAACCCTTTCAAAACATGACATCATTGAGTGTTCCAAAAGCTCCATACCATGTGTTTCGCCCATAGTAGTTGTGCCCATAAAGGACAGCGGTGGAGCAGTGCACATCTGTGTTGATATGCGTCCGCCAAAGAGAGACATTGAAAGGGAGAGACATCCTGGTCCCCATATAGTGGACATAATCATGCAATTGAAGGCAGCTAAAGTCTTTTCTTGTTTTGACCTAAACAAAGTGTACCACAATCTAAATTTAGAATAGAAGTACAGATATATTACCACTTTTTCCACTCATGTTGGTTTGTTCAGATACAAGAGACTGAGGTCCTCATTATGACGTTGGCGGTCTTTTTGCACGACCGTCAAAGCCACAGGCGCCAGAAGACCGCCAGTTCTGGCATTCTTCCACCCACCATATTACGAATGCTGCTGGATTTCCGCCACACTGTGGGTGGAAATCCAGCAGTAGTTATGCTGGTGGGCGGAGGCACAGGGGCGGTTCCACCACCAGAACTGCCCCACCAAAGGGATTCCGCAAGCTGTATTACAACCTGTAATACGACCTGGCGGTGTCCTGATGGCAGGGTGCTGCCGGAGGTGGAAGTGCCCGTTCCCGTACCCTGGCAGACGACCTCCTCCCCGGACCAGGTAAATCGATTATCTGACAGGGGAGAGGGGTGAGAGGGTGGGGGGTGTTGTGTGTGCATGTGTATATGAATGTAAGTGTGTATGCCTGTGTGTAAGCGTGTATGAATATAAGTGTGTATGCGTGTATGAATGTAAGTGTGTATGCGTGTATGAATGTTGGAGTAGATGCAAGTATGACTGTTGTGGTGAATGCGAGTATGAGTGTTGTAGTGAATGCGTGAATGAATGTTGAAGTGGATGCGAGTATGATTGTCGAAGTGAATGCGTGTATAGATGCATGTGAGTGAATGCATGTATATCAGTGTTAGTGAATGAATGTATGCGGGGTGCTTGTGGGTGTCTGTGTGCACGTGCATGTATGCGGGGAGGGTGGTAGGGTGCGCTGTACCTAGTTGGGGATGGGGGGTTAAGGGGTGCTGTACCTGAAAGGGGGCGCTGTACCTTGAGGGGGTGGGTGTAGAAGAAAGGGGGTTGGGAGTGTATTGTGCTTGCTGAGGGGGGAGTCATCTGCCAGTGACAGGGAAGAAATTTCCTGTCACCGGTAGCCTTTCTGCCAGGGTTTACATGGTGTGCTACCGCCGCGGAAACCCTGGTGGAAAGGGGTCTCCTAATACGGCCAGCAGTCTTCTGTGAACCACCGAGTCGAAGATGCTTATATCCAGCCCAGCGGGTCCAACCACCCTGGTGGTCTGAGCGGAAATGTGGTGGGTTGGCAGAGGCCAAAGGGGAACATTCAAAATGTGGCGGTCTTCACCACCGCCACCGTGGCCCTGGCGCTCAGTAGACCGTCAAGGTCATAATCAGGGCCTGAGTATTGGAATATCTTCGCCTGCTGAGATATTTAAGGATATTATCCGCAGGGTAATCCAACCTGTTACCCAAGCTTTCAATTACAGTGACAACATATTGGTCTTTGGGAGAACCCAGAAAGAATGCAATAAAGCCCTGAAGGAAGTGTGTCAGTTACTATTTTACGTACATCTTGCTTTGAACGCATAAAGAAAGGAACTTCACAAAACCAAACATACATTTTTTGGGCACATATTCTCTGATGACAGAATGATTCCAGACCCAGATAAGGTTCAAGTACTGTCATTGACTTGTTTCCACTCACCTCCAGGATCTCACCATGCTGTGATCCGTTCTATGCATGGCCAGTTACTGCTCAAGATACATTTTCAGTTTTGCCACAGTGAGGCCCCATTGAGAGACATGACAAAGTGGAATGTACCTTTACAGTGGTCTCCTGCATGTGATCAGTTTCAAAGAAATAAAACATGCAATTGAAAATGCAACTGAAAGCGCCTACTTCAACCCCAAGCTGCATACCGAGATCACAGTAGATGCGAGCCTGGTAGGGCTGATGGCAATCCTTGCTTGACACAATGGTCACCCATATGCTGAAAGACACATTGTGGCCCATGCCAATCAAAGCCTGTCTGAAACAGAATGTGTCTACTCTCAGCCGGAGAAAGAGAGTCTGGCTGTGATGTGGGCCTGTGAACATTTACATGTATTCCTTTATGGGAAACAACTTACTATCATCACGGACCATCAGGCATTGCTCACTACTTTGGAAATCCGAATGCCAAGATTCCTCCTTGCATCAAAAGGTGGGGGTTGAGGCTGCAAGATTATGACTGTGAGATTGTGCACAAGCTGGGGAAGGATCAGAACCTAGCAGATTACTTTTGACGAGTGCAGCTACATCATTATAGTTGGACATTCTGGACTGCCGAAGAATATCTAAATTTTATTGTAAGGTCCAGTACACCAGCAGCTCCATCTGTTGATCAAATCATTGCTGCCACCAACGCTGGTTGTGACATGGCCATTGTCAAAGAACTCATGGAACCATGGAGACACGATCATGGAAATGACACACCCATCCTTTGGATGATGATAATGACTTCCAAACGTTAAAAAATGTACAGGTTAGGTTAGCCATCACACAAGAAGGCATCACACTGAGAGAGTCAAGCATCATCATCCCTGAAAGCCTAAGGCTATGGGTCATCAAGCTGGCCAATGTAGGAAATTGTGCCACTGAGAGACAGACTGTGGTTCCCTTGATTAGATGAGCGAGCTGAAGAGAAATTAAAAGCATGCCACATCTGCAATTGCCTGTCCCCCAAATGCACGCAACACCCAGTGACTATGGACCTCATTATGACATTGGCGGTAAAAGCCGCTTACCGCCGTGCAGAAGACCGCCACCACACAGTGCGGGCGCGGAATTCCGCCACAGCTATTATGACCCACATTTCGGAATCCGCCAAAATTCAGACACCCACACAAGTCCGCCACACCAAAGGTCAGTGATAAACTGGCGATAACAAAACCTCCACCGTCACGCCAACAGAAATACGCCCACACTATCACGACCCACGAATCCACGCAGCGGTCCGTGGTATTCCATTGGCGGTACACACCGCCACGCTCAAAATACACACACATTTATAAAACACAGCCACATTGGACAATTTGAAATAAACACACCTGATACACATACACACACCGCTCCCACACACTCAATACAATATAAAACACACACACACATCACCCACAAACCCTTACGACCACAAATCACGAACGAAAGCCAGAGAGAGACACCATCATCAACAACACTAGCATCCACAGGCACACAACACCATCACCCGCATAACTTCCACGCACCTCACACAACACCCCACTACATATCAGCACACTTATCACCCCACACACCACCCCACACATCACCTACACCACCCCATGGCACGCCACCCCAGGTTCTCGAAAGAGGAGCTCAGGGTCATAGTGGAGGAAATCGTCCGGGTAGAGCCACAGCTATTCGGATCACAGGTGCAGCACACCTCCATTGCAAGGAAGATGGAGCTATGGCGAAGAATAGTGGACAGGGTCAACGCAATGGTACAACACCCAAGAAATCGGGAGGACATCAGGAAGAGGTAGAACGACCTACGGGGGAAGGTGCGTTCCGTGGTCTCCAGACACCACCTGGCGGTTCAGCGGACTGGCGGCGGACCCCCGCCTCCTCCCCCACAACTAACAACATGGGAGGAGCAGGTCTTGGCGATTCTGCATCCTGAGGGCCTCGCAGGAGTAAGTGGAGGAATGGACTCTGGTAAGTCAAAGCTTTACTATTACATCCTCCGCCCTACCTACATGCCAGCACATACCCCCACCCTCACTCTCACCCCATCACTCCTACTCCTCACAAATGTCCCACTATCACAAACCACCGATCCCAACACCAAGCCCTGCATGCAACACCAAAGCATGGACACCCATCACTAAAGCATGCCCACTGCACATACCCATACACCCCCCTAAACCATCATCACACAAGGTCCCACACAGGAATGCTAGCACTGGGGTACACGGTCACCCACATATTGCACACCTTGACACACACAGATGCAATAATCATGCCTTTATACCCCTGCAGGACCCCTCCCCAACGTCACCAGACAGGAGGGTCTAGACATGTCCACACCACCAACAGAAGAGGCCCACAGTGATGACAGCACCTCTGTCCAACTGGATCTAGATGACCAGCCCGGCCCATCGGGGACCTTAGACAGTGGGTTCCCCACACCCAGTCACAGGCCACTACAGAGCTTCCCCCCTCTGGAAACACCAGCGCAGCACCCATCCAGCGGGCCCATACCTCCGTCCCCAGGACACGTCAATCAGCAGTGTGTCCACCACTGCAGGGAACCCAGGCTAACCCACCACCCCAACAACAACAGGGACCTGAGGGCAGTAGTAGTGGGCACACGGTCCAGGGGACGGAGGCCCAGAAACACAGGGGAACTGGGAGGGCTGCTGTGCGACAGGGGACGGGCAGGCCCAGGGAACCCACTCTCCACGAGGCCCTCTCCTCCATCATGGGAGCCTACCAACAATCCCAGGAGACAACAGTATATGGGCTTCAGGGAGGAACTCAGAACCATCAATTTCACCCTGGGCACCATCGTAGGGGTGCTGAAGGAAGTACTCAACACCAGGAGGGACACTGTGGCACTACAAGGGGCCCCTGACACTAGCCTGGACAATGAACTGCCCACCACCTCCGCCGGCGCTAGTGGACAGGAGGCACCGCCACAGGACCACCTCACTAGCACCCCATGTCAACACCAGGGCAGTGCGCGCTCTATTGGCGACTAGAATGCAAAAACCCAGCACTCTCAAAACAACGTAATTTATGCATTGTGCTGATATGTTGTTGTTTAACCTTTTGCATTGCAGAGTTTAATCCTGAAGACTTATTTTTTATGTGTTTACAAATACTGTTCATTTGCAATGTATTGCTGCAGGCTTTCAGAGTGTGTTGAGGTGTGGTCCCTTTCCAGGGCCTTCCAGAGACTTTCCCTGCAGCATGCCTGGGTGTGGTTGTGGACTGGGCCAAGACTCTATAAAAGGGAGCCAGCCCAGCTCCAAGTGCTCACTATTCAGAGGTCCCGGTGCAGAGCAGCAGCTACTTCCTGAGCTCCTGTCCCGGTGGCCTATTTGATCTTCCAGGTCTCTGCCCTTCATTCTTCATTGGTGATCCTCATTATGGGCGGTAAGATGGTGGTTGGGCTGACCTCCGACGTCGTTATCGAGAACTTTCATATTCTTGGCCTAATTCTTTAATGATTAACAGATTACTTTGCGCGCTACCATTTCTTGACATTTGCATGGTGGCTTGCAAATCGGCAAGACGCGCGATTCGTTTCATGCTGATTTGATCTTGTTATTCATTGCGCGCTACCATTTCTTGAAATTTGCATGGTGGCTTGCGAATCGGCAAGACGCGCAATTCGTTTCATGATGATATGACTTTGTTATTCATTGCGCGCTACCATTTCTTGACATTTACATGGTGGCTTAAGAATCAGAAAAAGACGCGCAATTCGTTTCATGGTGCTTTAATCTTGTTATTCATTGCGCGCTGTTATTTATTGGCATTTACATCGTGGCTTACGAATCGGCAAGATGCGCAATTCGTTTAATGGTGATTTAACCTTGATATTCATTGCGTGCTACCATTTCTTGACATTTTACATGGTGGCACTCGAATCGGCAAGACGCACAATTCTCTCTTCGAGCTTAATTCATGTTGTTCATTGTATGCCATTTATTCTAAGACATTTATTAGGTAATATTCGAGTTGACAAGTTGTGTGATTTGTTTCCTGAATCCATATTGCGTTATTCATGGTACACAATCCTTTTATGGTGTTTACTATATATATGAAAATCTGCAATGTGCGCAATTCGTGTTGAAACATTTCAAGAGAACACAGAAGACCAGAGTTTCTATATGCAATATTGCATGGTCCTAGTATGCATTCTCAAAAAAAAGGATTCATATGACTGGTTTAGAACTTATTCCGAATGTTTTTTCCTGATTCTCATGTAAAGGGAAGTACTTGAATTTGAAAGTTTCATTTAATCCATCTTGATTCCCTTACAGGTATCCGACCATCTTGAAACGTAGTTATTTTAAGCCTAATTCTTAGGTTGTTCATGTTTTCAGAATGACTAGGCTTAGAGTCATAGTCTAGTATTGATTTCATGAGATGTAATGTTTTCATATTGTGTGTTTTAACCTTTTTCTTACTACAGGTCTCCTTCCCAGCTATTCCCTTCCTAATCCCCTCTTCCCCTCTTCAACTCTCTTAGCCTCTGTGATTTATCTATCGGAGTTTTGGAGCTGTTCAGTGGTGGACGTGTTGGAACGTGCGCAGACCCCGAGGATCTGGTGACTCTGACACCCCACCCCCTGCAGAGGGAGAACCACCTCACAAACGGTCCCTGAGATGCAGGACAAAGACAGAGAACAATGCCAAGACCACCGCCAAAAAATGAGACCACCCTGATAGTCATCCTACTGTTCAACTTTGTCACCCTGTCCATCCTCCAACTGCCCTAGCTCCACTTCCTATGCCCATTTGGGCAATGCACCTGTGAGACTAATAGACTGGACTCTGCCATGGACATTCCTCCACCATCAACCCTCACCATTTTACAACCCCCTCGAATATTGAGCACTTAAGTAAACACCCTTAAAGCACAAAAAAATCTGGAGTCTGTCTGTGATTTCGGAATACCGTGTTAGCAATAACTGTGGCAAAAAGCTTTTTCATTGGTAATGGCAATATACCTATGTCACACAGCTCTAGTCCATGAGGAATCAAAGCAGATGTCACACAGTGGGACCCACATCTGTGAAATCGTAAGGGGAAGTGACAACTCAGTGACCATACACTGGGTGAAATTGACAGACAGTAGAGAGGTAGTAGTGTTTAAGTACATGTAGTAGGCAGGTTTGTATTCTTACCTGTGCGTCACTGGAAATATTGCTGGATCACTGAGTCCGTGTTGTCCATGTCTTCTTCCTCTGCTTCCTCATCTTCACTGTCCACAGGCTCCACAGCTGTAACAACACCACCATCTGGACCATCCTCCTGCACAAAAGGCACCTGTCGTCGCAAAGCCAAGTTGTGAAGCGTACAGCAGGCCACGATGATCTGGCACACTTTCTTTGGTGAGTAGAATAGGGATCCACCTGTCATATGGAGGCACATGAACCTGGCCTTCAGGAGGCCGAAGGTCCGCTCGATAACCCTCCTAGTTCGACCATGGGCCTCATTGTAGCGTTCCTCTGCCCTTGTCCTGGGATTCCTCACTGGGGTCAGTAGCCATGACAGGTTGGGGTAACCAGAGTCACCTGCAAATGGCGAGGGACAACTGTTAGACACACACTGACCTGGAGGGATATCCCCAGACCCAGACAACCATTCCCAACCATTCCCACTGACTAGCTTCCAGGTGCTCATGTAATAGCCACACATGGTGCCTCTGGAGTTGACCCATCACATAAGAGATGCTGCTTTTCCGCAGGATGTAAGCGTCATGCACTGAGCCAGGGAACATGGCATTCACATGGGAGAAGTACTGGTCTGCCAAACATACCATCTGTACATTCATCGAATGATAACTCTTCTGGTTTCTGTACAACTGTTCACTCCTGTGGGGGGTACCAAAGCCACATGGGTCCCATCAATGGCACCTATGATGTTGGGGATATGTCCCAGGGCATAGAAATCACCTTTCACCTGAGGGAAAACGATGTAGCGCCGCATGTGTTTCAGAAGGGCAGACAACACTCTGGACAACATGTTGGAAAACATAGGCTGGGACATCCCTGATGCTATGGCCATTGTTGTTTGAAATGACCCACTTTCAAGGAAATGGAGCACTGACAGCACCTGCACTTGAGGGGGGATTCCTGTGGGATGGCGGATGGCTGACATCAGGTCTGGCTCCAACTGGGTACACAGTTCCTGGATTGTGGCACGGTCAAGCCTGTATGTGATTATCACATGTCTTTCCTCCACTGTCGACAGGTCCACCAACGGTCGGTACACTGGAGGATGCCGCCATCTCCTCACATGTCCCAGCGGACGGTGCCTATGAAGGACAACAGCGAGCACAGAGTCAAACAACTCAGAGGTACGTACCCACAGCTTACACAGAACACCATTCATACTCAAAAAGTGGCCTGTATGTGTGTTGAGCCTAGGCCTTGGTATGTGTGACGCAGTTGAAAATGAAGCCATGTGGGCCACTGAAATGGGACAATGGGATGTGAGGTAACTGCGCTGGCGTTGTACACTGTCGCGGTAGGCGGTCGAAGACCGCTGCGCAATGCTGCATTGGTTAACATTGGACCCTATGGGTCCCAGGAGCCAATGACGATGTATGCCGGCGGTGACTGTACGCACCGCGCGGACGTGACCGCCATTTTCTATCTGTTCAATCACTCGATACCTGATCTTCAACAGGAGACGACCTACACTGCAAGTGCTGCTGTGACTTCGGTCTGGAAGAGACAATGGCTCGAGTGTCTGGGGAAAGGGCCCCTGCCTTCACATCGGAGGAGTTGGAGAAACTCGTGGACGGGGTCCTCCCCCAGTACACGCTACTCTACGGTCCTCCAGACAAACAGGTAAGTACACTGGGAGCATGATGTATGGACTATGCCTGTGTGGAGAGGGGTGGATGTAAGAAGGAAGGGGGGAGAGTGCGGCGTGCATGAAACGACAGTGAGTGCATGTGCCACATGGCAAGGGTAGGGATGGGGGCCAATCACTTTGACGATGCAGTTTGTAATAACTTTCTCTTCCCCCTGTACAAATCATGTAGGTCAGCGCGCACCAGAAAAAACATATTTGGCGTGCCATCGCCAAGCACATCTGGACCCTGGGGGTCTACCACAGACGGAGCACCCACTGCCGGAAAAGATGGGAGGACATTCACCCCTGGAGCAAGAAGACGGCGGAGGCTCAGCTGGGGATGTCCTCCCAACGTGGCCATGACCCCCCTGATGTTCAGGATCCTGGCAGTGGCGTACCAGGAGTTGGATGGGCGCTTGAGGGCATCACAGCAGCCACAAGGGGGTGAGTACACTCGCATTCTGCTGACTTTGCGCGCAGTGGAGGGGTCTGGGTGGGGGAGGTGGGCTGTGGGTTTCCCTAGGCCAGGGCGAGTTCCGTAGGTAAGGTCCCTCCGTAAGGCAGGCCATGTGGCACCCCACCCCACATCTGTAGAGTGACAAGTACACCTAGTCATGCCCCTGTGTCATCTATGTGTTCAGATGTCATCCATAGCCTTGTAGGCCATTTCCCAGGAATTGAACAGTGGAGCCCAAGAGCGCGGCGTAGAGCAGGGGCTTCTGTGTCTGTCGTGTCCGCCAACGGTAGCGGTAATGCATGCACTCAACATGTCTTTCTCCTGTCTCCCCCCCCCTTTTTGTGGTCTCCCTGTTCCTGTGTGCATTAGCATCATTAGGCGGAGGAGCAGTGGCACCGGAGTACCAGGGGGCTGCATCCCACATGGCCATGGAGGGCCACACTACGGAATCGGACTTCACCAGTGGGACGGAGGGCAAGGGGCGCTCCACAGCAGGGACAGGAGCTGAGACCAGTGACACGGACTCGTCCTCTGATGGGAGCTCCCTTGGGGTGGCACCGTGGCGGCAACATCTGTGCCACCCCATCTACAGGTACAGCCGCCACCCCCCCTTCCAGCACCGCCCTCCCAGCAGCCCCTCAGCCGTAGCACCGTGCCCGCTCACCCGGGAGGGTGGGCATCACCTTCGCCCCAGGCACCTCAGGCCCTGCCCCAGTCCCCCCGGCTGCCCTCAGTGAGGAGGCCATTGACCTCCTCAGGTCCCTCACTGTTGGGCAGTCTACCATTTTGAATGCCATCCAGGGTGTAGAAAGGAAGTTGCAACAAACAAATGTGTTCCTGGAGGGCATTCGTTCTGGGCAGGCAGCCCTTCAGCAATATTTTCAGCCTCAGCACTGATGGCAGCCATTGTCCCTGTGTCTAGCCTCCCCTCTCCAACTTCCTCCACCCCGACCCAATCCATTGTACCTCAGCCAATCCCAAGCACACCTTCAGACCAGCATGCATACACATCAACACACGAGGGAACGTCCCTCTCCAGCACACCCACCACCACACCCCGCTCACGTGCAGTCACCACCCCCACTACCATTCACACGTCCCCTGTGACCTCTCCCAGTGTGTCTGTGATGCCCCCTCCGAAGATATACAAATGCAGGCACACACCCACCCAACAGCCATCCACCTCACGACAGCCTCCAGCGCATGCACCTTCACCCAAAGTCAGCAAACAAACACCTCCCACAACCACAACCTCTTCCTCCACTCCCAAACCCCCTCCAGCTACCCATCCCAGTGTGTAGAAAAAACTTTTCCTGTCCAACCTTGACCTCTTTCCCACACCTCCCCCACCCCGTCCGTCTCATAGGTCCCGAACTAGCACCTCAGCCACAACATCTCCGGGACCAGTGGTGCCTGTAGTCACCGGAATCTGGAGTGCACCAGCCACCAGGGCAGCCAGTGTGGCACGGAGCCACAGCACAGACAGTCTCCACCTGTGAAGCATCAGAAGTTGGCCAGTGCCCGGCGGGAGAGTGAGAAGACTCCAGCCACCAAAGCCGCTCCAAGGGGTCCCGGTGGGAGTGTGGAGTTAGCTGTGACACCTTCCAAGGTGGGGAAGGGCCACAAGAAATCCCGCTAGTCTCCCAAAGAGCAGCACAGTGGAGAAGACCGCCATCATCCCCGCTGCCCAGGAGGCCACCGCCAGCACAAGCCCAGCTGCCCAGGAGGCCAGCACCAGCCCAGCTGCCCAGGAGGCCACCGCCACCACAAGCCCAGCTGCCCAGGAGGTCAGCACCAGCCCCGCTGGGCCATGAAGGACTGCCAGCAAAAGCCCCGGTGGGCCATGAAGGACCGCCAGCAAAAGCCCTGGTGGGTCATGAAGGACCGCCAGCACAAGCCCCGCTGGGCCATGAAGGACCGCCAGCACAAGCCCCGCTGGGCCATGAAGGACCGCCAGCACAAGCCCCGCTGGTCCATGAAGGACCGCCAGCAAAAGCCACGCTGGGCCATGAAGGTCCGCCAGCAGCTGAGTCCCTGCAATGGAGACCGCCGTCTCAAGCTCGCTGACCAGGGCACCGCCGCCTCAAGCACCGCTGAACAGGGCACCGCCGTCTCAAGCACCGATGAACAGGGCACCGTCGTCTCAAGCACCGCTGAACAGGGCTCCGCCGTCCCAAGCACCACTGAACACGGCACCGCCGCCTCAAGCACCGCTGGCCCATGAGCACCAAGGGTACTGATGCTACTGAGTCCGTCACGGTCAGAATGAAGCACTCTGGGCACCATGCCCCCTCCAGAACCAGTGGAGAGATCCATCCCATAGGGTCCAATGTTAACCAATGCAGAATTGCGCCACGGTGTTCGACCGCCTACCGCGACGGTGTACAACGCCAGAGCAGTTACCTCATATCCCATCGTCCCACTTTAGAGGTCAGGCAGCCGCCATTTCAGGGGCCCACATGGCTTTATTTTTAACTGCGTCACACATACCTAGGCCTTGGCTCAACACTCATACAGGCAAACTTCGTTTTATGAATATTTTTTGAGTAAGCTGTGTTTACGTGCCTCAGAGTTGGTTGACTCTGTGCTAGCTGTTCTCATCCATAGGCACCGTCCGCTGGGGCATGTGAGGAGATGGCGGCATCCTCCGGTGTACAGACCGCTGGTGGACCTGTTCACAATGGAGGATAGGCATGTGATCATCACCTACAGGCTTGATTGTGCCACAATCTTGGAACTGTGTGCCCAGTTGGAGCCAGACCTTATGTCCGCTATCCGCCATCCCACAGGAATCCCTCCTCAAGGGCAGGTGCTGTCAGTACTCCATTTCCTAGCAAGTTGGTCATTTCAAACAACAGTGGCCATAGCATCAGTGATGCACTAGCCTATGTTTTCCAACGTGTTGTCCATAGTGTTGTCTGCCCTGCTGAAACACATGCAGAGCTACATCGTTTTCCCTCAGGTGGAAGATTTGCCTTTCAGTGAAAGGTGATTTCTTTGCCCTGGGACATATCCCCAACATCATAGGTGCCATTGATGGGACACATGTGGCCTTGGTCCCCCCCGCAGGAGTGAACAGGTGTACAGAAACCAGAAGAGTTACTATTCGATGAATGTGCAGATGGTGTGTTTGGCAGACCAGTACATCTCCCATGTTAATGCCAAATTCCCGGGCTCAGTGCATGACGCTTACATCCTGCGGCATAGCAGCATCCCTTATGTGATGGGGCAACTCCAGAGGCACTGTGTGTGGCTATTAGGTGAGGACATGGACCCTATACAGTGTGAATGGTTGTCTGGGTCTGGGGATGTCCCTAAGAGTTAGTCTGTGTCTAACAGTTGTCCCTCGCCACTTGCAGGTGACTCTGGTTACCCCAACCTGTCATGGCTACTGACCCCAGTAAGGAATCCCAGGACAAGGGCAGAGGAACGCTACAATGAGGCCCATGGGCGAACTAGGAGGATTATAGAGAGGACCTTCGGCCTCCTGAAGGCCGGGTTCCAGTGCCTACATATTACATGTGGTTCCCTATTCTACTCACCAAAGAAGGTGTGCTAGATCATCGTGGCCTACTGTATGCTTCATAACTTGGCTTTGCGACGACAGGTGCCTTTTCTGCAGGAGGATGGTCCAGATGGAGGTGTTGTGGCAGCTGTGGAGCCTGTGGACAGTGAAGACAAGGAAGCAGAAGAAGAGGTCATCAACAAGAGGAACTCAGTGATCCTGCAATACTTCCAGTGAGACACAGGAAAGAAGACAAACCTGCCTGCTACATGTACTTTAACACTACTACCTCTCTACTATCTGTTCTTTTCACCCAGTGTATGGTCACTGAGTTTTCACTTTCCCTTACGATTTCACAGATGTGGGCCCCACTGTGTGACATCTGCTTTGTTTCCTCATGGACTAGAGCTGTGTGACATAGGTATGTTGACATCACATTTGAAAGAGCATTTTGTCACTGTAATTGCTAATACACTAATTCGAAATCACAGACAGACTCCAGATTGTTTTGTGCTTTAAGGGTGTTTATTTAAGTGCTCAATATTGGATGTAAAATGGTGAGAGGTGATGGTGGAGGAATGTCCATGGCAGAGTCCAAGCTATTAGTCTAACAGGTGCATTGTCCAAAGAGGCATAGGAAGTGGAACTGGGGAAGTTTGAGGATGGACAGGGTGACAAGGTGGGACAAAAGGATGACAATCAGGGTGGTCTCATTTCTTGGCGGGGTCTTGCATCGTTCTCTGTCTTTGTCCTGGATCTCAGGGACTGTTTGCGGGGTGGTTCTCCATCTGCACGGGGTGTGGTGCTGGTGTTGTGGTCCTGTGGTGGTGCCTCCTGTCCACTAGCGCCAGTGGAGGTGGTGGGCAGTTCATCGTCCAGGCTAGTGTCAGGGGCCCCTTGTTGTGCCACAGTGTCCCTCCTGGTGTTGAGGACTTCCTTCAGCACCCCTATGATGGTGCCCAGGGTGGAATTGATGGATCTGAGTTCCTCCCTGAACCCCAAATACTGTTCCTCCTGCAGCCGCCGGGTCTCCTGAAACTTGGCCAGTACCATTGCCATCGTCTCCTGGGAATGGTGGTAGGCTCCCATGATGTTGGAGAGGGCCTCGTGGAGAGTGGGTTCCCTGGGCCTGTCCTCCCCCTGTCGCACAGCAGCCCTCCCAGTTCCCCTGTTTCCCTGGGCCTATGTCCCCTGAACGGTGTGCCCACTTGCACTGCCCCCAGGTCCCTGTTGTTGTTGGGGTGGTGGGTTAGCCTGGGTTCCCTGTAGTGGTGGACACACTGCTGCTTGACGTGTCCTGGGGACAGAGGTATGGGCCCGCTGAGTGGGTGCTGTGCTGGTGTTTCCAGAGGGGGGAAGCTCTGTGGTGGCCTGTGACTGTGTCAGGGGAACCGACTGTCCTGAGATCCCAAATGGGCCAGTCGTCTAGATCAAGTTGGACAGAGCTGCTGTCATCACTGTGGGCCTCTTTTGTTGGTGGTGTGGACATGTCTGGACCCTCCTGTCTGGTGACGTTGGGGAGGGGTCCTGCAGGGGTGTAAAAGCATGATTATTGCATCTGTGTGTGCCATGGTGTGCAATGGGTGGATGACCGTGTACCCCAGTGCTAGCATTCCTGTGTGGGACCTTGTGTGATGATGGTTTAGGGGGGTGTATGGGTATGTGCAGTGGCCATGCCTTGGTGATGGGTGTCCATGCTTTGGTGTTGCATGCAGGGCTTGGTGTTGGGATGGGTGGTTTTTGATATTGGGACATTTGTGAGGAGTTGCAGTGATGGGGGTGAGGGTGAGGGTGGGGGTATGTGATGGCATGCAGGTAGGGTGGGGGATGTAATAATAAAGATTTGACTTACCAGAGTCCATTCCTCCAGCTACTCCTGCGAGGCCCTCAGGATGCAGAATAGCCAAGACATGCTCCTCCCATGTTGTTAGTTGTGGGGGAAGAGGTGGGGGTCCGCCGCCAGTCCTCTGTACCGCAATGTGGTGTCTAGAGACCATGGAACGCATCTTCCCCCATAGGTTGTTCCACCTCTTTCTGATGGCATCCCTATTTCTTGGGTGCTGTCCCACTGCGTTGACACTGTCCACTATTCTTCGCCATAGCTCCATCCTACTAGCTATGGAGGTGTGCTGCACCTGTGCTCCGAATAGCTGTGGCTCTACCTGGATGATTTCCTCCACCATGACTCTGAGCTCCTCCTCAGAAAACCTGGGGTGTCTTTGCCGTGCCATGGGGTGGTGTGGGTGATGTGTGGGCTGGTGTGTGTTGTGATATGTGGGGTAATATTTAGTGGTGTGTTGTGTGAGGTGCGTGGATGTTATGTGGGTGATGGTGTAGAGTGCCTGTGGATGCTTGTTTGTAGATTGTGGTGTTTCTCTCTGGCC
This sequence comes from Pleurodeles waltl, assembly GCF_031143425.1. Taxonomy (NCBI): domain Eukaryota; kingdom Metazoa; phylum Chordata; class Amphibia; order Caudata; family Salamandridae; genus Pleurodeles; species Pleurodeles waltl. The sequence goes on from NC_090440.1 coordinate 1,769,008,481, forward strand.
TTCTTTTGGAATTTTTGGTAGTAGGGGTTTGTGGGTGATGTGGCTGTGTGTTTTACATTGTATTGGGTGTGTGGGAGTGGTGTGTGTATGTGTATCAGGTGTGTGTATTTCGAATTGTCCAATGTGGATGTGTTTTGTAAAAGTGTGTGTATTTTGAGTGCGGCGGTGTGTACCGACAATGGAATACCGCGGTTGAAAGACGGCCGCGTGGATTCGTGGGTCGTGATAGTGTGGGCATATTCCTGTTGGCGTGACAGTGGAGGTTTTGTTTTCGCCAGTTTATCACTGACGTTTGGTGTGGTGGACTTGTGTGGGTGTCTAAATTTTGGCGGATTCCGAGCTGTGGGTCATAATGACAGTGGCAGAATTCCGCGGCGGTGTGTTGGCGGTCTTCTGCACGGCGGTATGTGTCTTTTACTGCCAATGTTGTAATGAGGGCCATAGTGTATTGATGCTAAGTGCTCTGAGACCCTTGTGGTGCTGGGTGGCTCTAAAGAGGAAGCATGTGATCTGAAGGGAGGTGTCAGGGTGTGGTTCTGGGATGTATGACGCAATGGGATGAATGGATGGTGGAGAACAAAGACATGTTCAACAGCAGGTGTTGGAGTGTAGTTTTTATAATCAAAATTAACATGAAATGTTTACAAATTAATGAGTATTGATGCCGCATAGAAAATATATTAATGTGCTTTTACTAAACGTGTGTTTGAAAAGTGCCCATGGGGAGTGGCCACCAATGTATACAAGGATAAATGAAATTGACTAATGACGAATTATTAATGTACTAATGCATGATTCTGTATTAGAATTTAGAGTTATATGTTAAGGTTTCGCTGAATTAATCATTAAGCCTTAGTTAGCATGAGGCGGGGGCCTAGTTGCCCGGTTTCATATTAAATGTGTTTTTCTAACATGCAATGTGCTGACTTGCTGGAGGACATGTAGCCGTACTTTTCCAGAAACTAGAAGATGTGTGTGACCGTAGTAAATTCTTTCTTATGAGACTCGACTTGCTCAAGGAGACATTCTTGCGGAACGCAACAGTGTAGACTTGCAACAGGTACAAGGTCGCCTGAACTGGTAAAGACAATGGAGCTACTGACTGGGACCCCAAGAACAAAGTTCGTACCTGACATTCTACCCGTTGGAGACGTCAATTACAGGAGCCAATGAACTATGTGAGAACTGTTCTAAAGTGACAATCCTAATGAGGTGATGAGCAAATTTTTGGATGGAGATAATGATGCATCAAAATGTACCCAATTGGAAATTAGGGGCCTGTACAACAAGATTGATATAACCCTTTGACACAAGGAGAAATCAGCCATTACGTGCCATTCTTTGCGGTTACCTAGCCACTCTGTCGCTCTGTCTTAAAGACTTTGTTGTTTGACTCTTCAAACCATCCTTACCCTTGCCTTGCCCATTCTATACCTTTCGCCTTATGAGGAAGGTGTTCCTTATTGCCTGTCTTGCTGAACTTTGCTGTTTTTCCTGGCTGATGGCGAATCAACTGATGTCCTGAGGACAAAGACTGACTCTGTATGCTGACCCACTACGGAGGGTAACTATACGATAATGAAATTGTAATTGTCTGTTTGCCTTTTCTTTCTAGGTACCAACTGCTTCTTTTGATAAGAGACCATAGATAGATGTTTTCTAAATTTGTGTTGCTAAATTGTTTTGCATGAAGCCCAACATGCTAATGCTAATTCGAGCTAGTTAAGGGGTTCACTAAACGGACGCACATAGACAAATAACTGAATCGATGCTTTGTTGAATAATGCGCTAATGATACTCTGCTAATGTTAATCCATGTTGACGTCGTGCTTTGTCCTAATGTTTATGATCTTTGCTTTGTTGAAATCTTATTCGAGTTGCCATATTGTGACAGTGCTACAGTGTTTTATGGTTTTGAGACAAATAAACTTACTAGTAGAGTGTAATCAATAGGGAATAAATATCATAAATCTTACTAAATTGTGTGTGGTTATTCATGGCTGCAAGGTCATGGTGTGTTCCGATTCTTATTAATGTCATTAACTAATTTGATTGTTTTGGTAGTGTGAATATTAATGAGGTTATTGATCTATTGATTGACATGCTAATTAGTTATCTCGTCTTAAGGTGTCTTCAATCAGGGTCAAAAGATTCATTGGCCTAAAACAAGTCCCAGAATAATTCAATTACCTAGGAAGGGACGCGTTATCACTTCTGGTAGCAGAGGACGGTTAGGCCCTTTGGGGCCCTAGGACGAGGGACCATTGTTTTAAAAGCATTTTTGAAATTATGCAGATTGGAGAGATGATGTGCCCCTAAGTCCAAAATGACCTTCCCAGAATCTCGGAGCTTGCCGAAGTGAGTTGGGTATGTCTTCGCCATTCTAGTGATAGGTATGCGTGACGTAGAATTTGCGCTTGCTCAGCTTATGCATATCGCAGGTGAATTGTGAAGGTTTGTGAGAATTTAGGCCAGGTAATGTTTTAGTGGGCGTGCTCCGCAGTATGAGAGTAGGGAAGTTGGCGAACTTCATGTGAGTGTGGCGCTTTGTGCTCAAAAAACAATTGTCCACGTGGTTGTTGGTAATGTACGGACCCGGCGTGGTCTAAGACTCTGGAGAATATTGATAAGTGTATGAGACACTTGGTTTATGTTGTAATTTGCACGGTTTAATAAGTCAATCGGGCGTGGTTGATGAGTCAGGTTTGAGTCAAAGTGTGTGAGTGAAACCTTCGATGGAGATTTGGTAAGTTCTAAAGTGCACTGGGACGAGCCATTGACAAGTCGAGAGCGAAATTTGCGGGTCAAATTTTGCTTACGAGTGCGGGATCTGAGAAGGAGAGAGTAGCGGCCGAGGCTTCAAGTGAAATCTCTGTAAAGTCCTGAAGCGATTGTGTTACCCTTCCTGTAGTAAACCGGCAAATTTTAGTTTTTTGTTAAGGTGCTCGTAATATATTGCATTAGTTTTGTGTGGATTTAGAGTGAGGAAGACAAGCCGCAAGACTTTGTCAGCCGCAGTGTGTGTGAGTGTGACGTCATTGAAGCCACGCTGGGATAGGTCAGATAGTGAGAAGGGTCGCGCACAGATTGGCAGCCGTCCGTGAGAGGCAATTGGTTGAGAAGGTAGGCAAAGAGTGTTCTGGGAATTAAAGTCACTTCCTGATTCGATTCTAAACAAAATAAAAGATAGCTTTAAGGAGTGCTTTGAGGGGAGATGCGTATATTACAGCGAATGTGGGGGAGCCTACACCGCCAGAGGATACTCTGGCTTATGCCGTAATGGAGGAGAATGGAGTCGCGCCATGTCTTTGGCTAAAGCAATTGTGCAAATTAACAGAGAAAGGTGGGTGTTTGGCGTTTCCAGAGAATGGAACCTTTAACATAGGTGTTCTAGAGAATTTGCGGAAAATGGTAATTGAGCAAAAGCCGCCTCCGAGACCAGCTCAGTTTGAGGCGTTAGTGATTTGGGATTTAATGGCCATACGACAGAGGCAACAGAAATTCGAGAGGAGAATGAGGATGGCAGAAAAGACTCTAGCGGAGGCTAGATGGGATAGCAAGACCAGGATGTGGAGAAAGGAAATAATAGACAGAGTTAGGATGTTTCCGGCAATAACTCAAGAAGCCGAAACACAGGGGAGAAAGGCCACTTGTAAAACAGATAAGGGCTCTAGTAAGCAAAAGAAGACACAGAAGTCTTGGGTAGAGGCAGACGATTTGGATGATGATGAGTTTCTTAATCAGTTGTTACATGATCGACCACCACCATATGCCATAAATGACAACAGACCGAGTACTAGCGCAGGTCCTGTAAGTTTGGCACAGAATCAGGGGATCACGAATACAGTGCAGGCAACTAATGTAACCACATCAGCTCCGATACAGAATGGTACTAGTGTATCCACTGCACCCGAGACGCAGATACAGTTGCAGCCACCACCAGTTCAGAGGCTCTACCCTGATGTCCCAGTAGTAGAGACGACTACGAATTTGATGGTGCCGCCTGATCCAGTATACGCGAGATCAAAATTAGTGCAGATTGAGCCAACTTCACAGTTGCTGCCCCAGCCGCAGCAACAGGTGGTTCCGAATTATACTTCGGTCACTGGACCGCAGTCAGTTACAGCACCTATTGTCAGAGTCACCAGATCCTCGGGGTCTGTACACGTTCCCAACACGTCCACCACTGAACAGCTCCAAGACTCTGATAGATAAATCACAGAGACTGAGAGAGTTCAAGAGGGGAAGAGGGGATTAGGAAGGGAACAGCTGGGAAGGAGACCTGTAGTAAGAAAAAGGTTAGAACACACAATATGAAAATTATATCTCCTGAAATCAATACTAGACTATAATTCTAAGCCTAGTCACTCTGAAAACATGAACAATCTAAGAGTTAAGTTTAAAATGACTAAGTTTCAAGAAGGCCGGATACCTGAAAGGGAATCAAGATGAATTAAATGAAAACTTTCTCATTCAAGTACTTTCCTTTACATGAGAATCAAAAAAAACATTAAGACTAAATTTTAAACCAGTCATATAAATCCTGTTTTGAGAATGTATACTAGGACCATACATTATTGCATCTAGAAACTCTGGCTTTCTGTATACGCTTAAAATGTTTCAACACAAATTGCGCATATTGCAGATATATATATATATAGATAGAAGTAAACACCATAAAAGGTTTGGGCACCATGAATAACACAATATGGATTCAGGAAACAAATCACATAACTTCTCAACTCGAATATTACATAATAAATATCTTAGAATAGTGGCATACAATAAACAACATGAAATAAACTCGAGGAGAGAATCGTGCGTCTTGCCGATTCGAGTGTCACCATGTAAAATACCAAGAAATGGTAGCACGCAATGAATATCAAAGTTAAATCATCATTAATCGAATCGCATGTCTTGCCGATTCGTAAAACACGATGTAAATGTCAAGAAATAAGAGCTCACAATAAATAACAAGATCAAAGTACAATGAAATGAATCACGCTTCTTTTGCCGATTCTTAAGCCACCATTCTAAATGTCAAGAAATGGTAGCGCGCAATGAACAACAAAGTTAAATCCTCATGAAACGAGTTGCGCGTCTTGCCAATTCGTAAAACATCATGTAAATGTCAAGAAATAGTAGCGCGCAATGGACAACAATGTTTAAACACCATAAAACGAATTGTGCGTCTTGCCGATTCTTAAGCCACCATGCCAATGTCAAGAAATGGTAGCACGCAATGAATAACAAAGTCAAACGTTTATGAAACAAATCGCTCTTCTTGCCTATTTGTAAACTACATATAAATGTCAAGAAATGGTAGCGCACAAGTAATCTGTTACTCATTTAAGAATTAAACCAAGAATATGAAAATTCGCAATAACAGTGTCGGAACAGTCCAACCACCGTCTTACCGCCTAGAACAATGATCACCAATGAAGGATGAAGGGCAGAAGACTGGAAGATCCAAATAGGCTGCCGGGTTGGGGCTCAGGAAGAAGCTGCTGCTCTGCACCGGGACCTCTGAATAGTGAGCACTGGGAGTTGGGCTGGCTCTCTTTTATAGAGTCTTGGCCCAGCCCAGAACCACGCCCAGGCATGTTGCAGGTAAAGTCTCTGGAAGGCCCTGGAAAGGGGCCACACCCTAACACACTCTGAAAACCTGCAGCAATACATTGCAGAGGAACAGTATTTGTAAGCATATTAAAAATAAGTTTTCAGGATTGAACTCTGCAATGCAAAAGGTTAAACCACAACATATCAGCACAATGCATAAATTACGTTGTTTTGAGAGTGCTGGTTTTTTGCATTTTTGTCGCCAATAGAGCGCGTACTGCTCTGGTGTTGACACCTATGATGAATCAAGCTATGGGAGTCAATGCCCCACCGGGATTAGGGAATGGACAGTCACCAGCTGCTATATCTTTGCCAATTACCGTTGGTCCGCCAGTACCACTGTATGCACAGGTGAAGCCCAGTGTGTGTGACCAAGGAGTAATGACTCAAGAGGTGATAAGAGGAGGGTTCTCAGGAAGCTCCCAAGGGATAACACCGGGAGAAAATACAGCCGAGAGGTCTAGATCCTTATTGGACTTCAGTCCGATTGGGGTTCCGTTAGAAACCATGAGACAAGCAGGTTTGGGCCTACTGACTCCACAGGTACTGAGTGCAAATACATCACAAACTCCGATGGTACAAGCTGGAAATATCTTGTTGCAAGGCTTGACAGCGCAACAGTTGAATGAGTGGTTAGACAAGCTTAACACTCCACAGACTACTCCTGCGACAGCAGAGCGGTCAGAAAGCGAGGAATACCTGAATTTTGTGAGGTTGGGGGTGGAAGCAGCTGAGCTAGTAGAAGGGAGCATGGGAGTGAACAGGTTAGAATCATACACTGAATCAGAATTAAGATATCTGTGCCCGAAAATAACCAAGGAAGTGAGTAAGGTGTGATGAAGCTGAAATGAAGGTTTTACATTTATTAGCGCTTAAACGTAGGGTAGCAATAATCATGTGTGACTTTAACCGAACTAATAAAGATTGTACGGGGACAAAATGTGCCCTCAGAGCAGTTTGCCAACATTTATAAGCGTGCTTTATATAACGTGATGTATTAGAAATGCACTAATCCGACATAATCATAAACGTGTACTACGATTTGCTTGTTTGAAATGTTTTAGCTTAGCATAACTTTAGTGGAGGCTTTGGCCTAGTTGCCCGGTCTCACGATTTAGATGCTCGTATTTTTCCAATGTGCTAATAAACGTGTATTTTTGCTTGAAGCTGTACTTTTCCACTGAGATCGTTCACAGGCTTATCTTAAGGTTTCGTGCCAGCTTGGCATTTTTTCTCTTTGCTCCAAGGTCGATCTGCAGGTGCGGACAATGGAAGCTCTGAAAGTGAGTTAATTGGTATAAAATGTTGCAACTTGCGTACCCGTCTCCAAGGATAATGTATGCTTAAGTAAAAGCTTGAGAACTGTCGTTTTTGATTGGACAATTTGAAGCTAACCTATGAACCCTCCAATGGAAGACCCTACTGGATTTGAACTGTTGTCTATTTAAACCAGGTGCACGAGAAGAAAATAGCCATTGCAACCATTACCAGCTTGAAACCCGCCATTTTGCAGGACATTGCAGCTGTTATGGCCCACCTTGCTGCGACGCCATTTTGAAAGAGACTCTGATGCTTTCTCTAATCGAGAGAAAGAGACTTTAAATGATTCTGGCCCTAGAGACTTTAACTTTGATCCCTTTGCATGAAGTAGTAGTTTTACTTTGCCGCCGTGAGGCAATTGCCCCGTCCACCCCTGCCCCTTTGCCCCGTCCCATGCTGATCGAAACGGTACCCATGCTGATCGAGAAACGGTACCTGCGAGACGAAGACTTCCTTGAATGCTGATTGTAATTGGTAAATATGAAAGGAAATTGTACAATTGCATTGTGTTTCTTTTAGGTAACCAACTGCTGATTTTTGATAAGAGCCCTAGTTAGGAGTTTTCCAAATTAATGTTGCTAAATTGTTTTTGCATGAAGTCCCACATGCCGATGCTAATTTGAGGTTAGATGAGGATTCCTTTTTCTGCACAATGCAATTTGAGACCTTGTTATGCTGACTAAATGTATGCAATTAGCTCATTACAGATTATAGTTTTAGTGATTTGCATTGCTATTATCGAATGCCTTGTTATTCAAATGCTGCATAGATTGCACTTGTTTCGTCGTTATGGACAGCTATTAATGTTCATTTATGTTTATCATTTGGTGTTGAGACACATCTATATTGTGCTAGCTTTGTTAATATAGGGAAATAAATTCACTAACTTTGAATAAACTGGTGTGGTTATTCCTGACTGAAAGGTCAGGGTTCGCCGAAATGTATTCTGGATTAATTGTTAAGTGTTATGTTGATCAGGGCATTGCTTATGTTCGTTATTGAATATTGATTTGATTAAATTGACCGATATAGAGTAAGGAGAGTCCCACTTAGCCAAAAGATTCATCGGCCTAAAGAGCGTCCAAATACAGGTAAATTATTAGGGAGGAACGCTCTATCAGTAGATGGTAGCAGAGGACGGTTTCGCCTTTTGGGACTCCGTACTCTTAAAGTACATGGTGTTGAATTAACGGTTACGCCCTTTGAAACCCCACTCGAGAAGTTGAATTAGATTTTTCTTGGATAAAACAGATTGAGAGATGATGATGGGCTAGGTCCACCGCGACTTTCCCGGGATCTCGGAGCTTGCGAATGGAGAAAATGGAGGTGTGGAATCGGCGTTGGCGGTACTAGTGATGGTATGAGTGAAGTTAGGGTTTTGGGCTTGCACAGCTTACTGCCGCAGATGTGTGAAAAGGTTGCGAGGAATTTATATATATATATTTTTTTTTCTTTTTAGAGGATAGCGGAGGTGCGACTCCGAGTGTAGAAGTAGAGAAGTCGTCGAACTTCATAGAGAAATAGCGGAGGTGCGACTCCGAGTGTGAGAGTAGGGAAGTCGTCGAACTTCATGTGCGTGTGGCGCTTTGTGCATAAAAAGGTCCACGTGGTTGTTGTTGTTGAGACGGGCCCTGCGAGGTCAAGAGACTCCGGAGTATGTTGTTTTATGTTGTGGTCTGGTCGGTTTAGTAGGTTGATCGGGCGTGGTCAACGAGTCGGTGCGTGTGTTAAGGGAGTGAAAGGAACTTCGACTTCGGGCTTTGACAAAATTCTAAGTGCACTAGAATAGATCACTGACAAGTTGAGAGCAGTCTGCGGGTCAGACTTGCTTGCGAACGTGGGGACCGAGAAAGATGGAATAACTGCCGAGGCTAGTGAAAAATCCCTAAGGTCCTGAAGCGATTGTGTTACCCTTCCTGTAGTAAACCGACAGATCTGTTTTATATTTTTGGTAGCTCGCGATACATGCAAGAAGTTGTTACGAGAGGAGCTGAGTGAAGGAGGACAAACCGCGAGGCTTTGTCAGCCGCAGTGTGTGACGTCACTAGGAGCCGCGCTGGGATAGGTTGGTTGTAGAGAAGGGTCGCGCACGGATTGGACACAGTCCGTGGGGGCTTGATTGGAAGGGGAAAGGCAAGCGAAGAGTATTCCGGGAATTAAAGTCACCTATTGATTACAAACTTTGTGAAATAAAAGACGAGAAGATGAAATTTTTTAAAGCATTAAGGAGTGCGATGAAGGGGGAGTCTTACATTAAAGCGAGCGTAGGAGAAGAGACGCCACCCGAAGGTACACCAGCTTACATTGTAATGGAGGAAAAAGGGGTAGCTCCGTGCCTTTGGCTAAAGCAATGGCACAAGCTGACAGAGAAACATGGGAGCGTAGCGTTCCCGATCCATGGGACATTCAATATAAGGATTCTAGAGAATTTGAGATTTGCGATGTACGACATGAAGGTACCTCCAAGGCCAGCACAGTTTGAGGCTCTAGCGATTTGGGAACTGATGGCTAGACAGCAACAGCAAAATAAGTTCGAGGCCAGGATAAGAAAGGTAGAAAAGACACTAGCGGACGCTAGGTGGGATAATGCACAGAAGGTGTGGAGGTCAGATGTATTGCAGGGGATAAAATTGTTTCCCGCAATTACTAAGGAAGAAGAGGAGACAGGTAAGAAAGCCACCTGTAAGACAAACAGGAGGTGTTCCAAGGATAGAGAGGACGAGGAAAAGTTGAGAAGAGAAGAGGAGTTAGAGGATGAGGAGTTAATAATGCAATTGCTGAACGACCGTCCACTACCTTACGCAGAGAGTGGACAAGGTCCAAGTACCAGTTCTGCCCCTCCGGCATTGGTACAGAACGGTGAAACTCAGAGTTCAGGAGCATCATCGGGATCTAAGGACCCGAGTTTACTGTTAACCCCGCAGATACCGCAGGTTAGGAGAATATATCCAGATGTGCCCATACTGAAACCAGCAGAAAATTATCAGCCGCAGGTCCCAAGGTACTACAGCAGTGACAACAGTACGGGAATGGTTCTAGATCCGACTGTAATGGGAGGACAGAATGGTCACAACCCGACATTGGCACAAGCTGAACCAACCCAGTTTTTGATGCCTCAAAAGCAGATGCAGGGGGGAAACGCACATGCTCAGATGACGGGGAGTCAGATGGGCATGCCGGCAATGATGACCCATAGTGTGGGAATGAACATGTCTCAGAACATGGGAAATGGACAGAACCCAGATGCGATATCACTACCCATTACTGTAGGTCCACCGGTACCTTTGTACAGTCAGCCTAATTTGGGTATGAGCAGTCAAGGATCAATGCTGCAGAATGGGACAGAAAGGAGGTGCATAGAAAACACTCCAGGGATAACTCCGATAGCGGCTCAGCCAGCTGGATCTGGGTCCTTGATGGAGTTTAGTCCCATATGTGCTCAGTCAACACTCGTGAGGTCGAGTCCCCCACTGGTGATACCGTTGTCATCGAATACTGAAAAGCTGCCGCAACCATCGATGGCAGTCGATGTGAATGCTACACTGATGGGGTTGAATGCGCAACAGCTGACACAGTGGTTCAACAGTCTGAATTCCACACAAAGCTCAGCCAGTGGGAAGGGAGAAGATTATATGAATAGGATGAGGTTGAACATGGAAGCACAAGAATTGGTGGAAGGGACTATGGGTGTGAATAGGTTAGAGTCCTACTCGGAAGAAGAGCTGAGGTATCTATGTCCCAGGATTACGAAAGAAGTGAACAAGGTACATAAAAGCTTGCAAGAAATAGCTGACAAAAATGGGGTTGATATAGACAAGACGAAACACTTGAGCAGGAGCTACAGATTGGATTTCGGGACCACAGATTTTGAACACATGAGGTCAGCAGGCATGAAGGCGCACCTTAGAGAATTGCTGCAAAGTGCACAAGTGTGGAGGTGCTTAGACAAGTGGGAAAGAAGGTGGGTAAAGAGAAAGGAAAAGAGGAGGGACAGTGCTACAGAGCTCAACGAGAAAAGACCACAGAGTAGCGAGGCAGTAACCATGTTACCAATGAGGGAGACAGCAGGGGGAAAATTAATACATGTACCATGGCACAGAAGCGACATTCAGTCTTTTACGGATGATTTTCCCAAACTGAGAGAGAAGCCGATTGAATGGTATCAACAGACTGACAGGTTTGTGAAGCTTGCAAAATGTCTCTGGGAAGACCTGAACACTCTCTTTGAGATTGTGGTTCCGGCAGATTTGTGGGAGGATTGCAAAAGAGCTGTAGGTTGGCCGACAAGTGAACCAGAGAGAGACAGGGATACGGGTGCACCATCACCTATGGTGATGAGCCTGTATTATAAGGTGATTGAGCATTTGAAGACGAAGGTTGCCGCGAAAAATGTGGATTGGCAGAAGATTGATCGAACTGCCCAAGAGGCTAAAGAGTCGATTCATAGCTACTATGAGAGATTGTTGAAGGCGTTCAAGAACTACAGTGGCACGGAAACAATAGAGGCGAAGGACATGCTTCATTTTGTGTTTAGATTTGTGGAAGGGCTGAGATCAGAGATAAGCCAGATGATAAAGTCGCATTTGATTTGTTGGCAGTCGAAACCGATTGATGAGGTGTTGAATTATGCAAAATACTGTAGCGACGAAATTGAAGTGAAACAGAAAAGGTTGAAAGAGAAAGTGATGATGATGCAACTTAAAGCAGCTCAGACAGGTCTGCAAGGTTTGCAAGGGATGCAAGGGTTCCAACAGCAGGTACCGCAACCGCAGCCGCAGTTGCAGGGAAATATGATGTTTCAGCCACAGGCAAGAGGCAGAGGCAGAGGAGGTTTTGGGAACAATGGTCCGGATTTAAACAATGTTGTGACTCCGAATGGTGTGCAGGCATTGAAAAAGGTGATGCCGTGTCACGTGTGCGGAATCGTCGGTCATTGGAAACGCGAGTGCCCGATGGTGGTGCAGGAAGGTGCAGGTGCAGGTGTTGGTCAGCAAAACAATGATGTCAATGCATTTCAGACAATGAGGGGACCGAAAATGAGAGGTCCAAACCCAAATTTTCAGACCATAAATCAGTTGCAGGGATTACAACCTATGCAACCGCAGCAGATGCAGATGCCCCGTATGCAGATGACGCAAATGCAGCCAATGCAACAGCAGTTACCCATGGTACCTAATCAGCAAATGCAAATACCTTTGGCACCAATGAGTCAGCAGCAAGTGATGGTTCCTCCACAGGTCTCGGGTCAGGTAATGAGTACAAATGGCACAGTACAACAGTTCCCATTACACAGTGAGAGTGGAATAAACAATGTATGGGAGAGTGAAAGTTCAGGAGAGGAAGGAGATTGTGTGCTTGCGGCATCCTTGGAAGTTGATCAAAAGGGTCCGTACGTAGAGGGAAGAGTAATGGGTCATCGAGTTTCATTCTTGGTTGACACAGGAGCCACACGTTCAACCGTTAAGAGCAGTGAAGTACCAAATTTGCCACTCTCAGGGAGTACAGTTCAAGTGGTGGGAGTAGCAAACAGGCACCTGACAAACCCAATTACAGATCCGGTACCAGTCAGCATCGGTAACTATCAAGGGTTACATAAATTTGTGGTATGTGACTCAAGCCCGATAGCACTGTTAGGGAGAGACCTATTGTGCAAATTGGGTTGTTCGATTATGTGTTCGAACGAGGGAATAAAAATTCAGACGAGCAGTGATGGGGAAGAAGAGGACAGTATAGAGGGGGATGAGATGGAAACTGTTGATGAAGAGTATCCTCTGATTTGTCTTTTCCCGATGATAACTGAAGAAGATATTCCAGCTGAATTACGGGAAACAGTCGGAAAGGAAGTGTGGGATATGACAGGGAAAGAGGTGGGATTGATGAAAGGAGTGGAACCAGTGAAAGTGACTGTAAAACCCAATGCAATCTTTCCCCAGACCCCACAATACCACATGGCACAAGACACCCTCATGAAAGTTGCCCAACTCATTGACGAATTTGTAAAACAGGGAGTACTGAAAGAAGTGTTAAGCAGTCCATGTAATTCACCAATCATGGGACTAATAAAGCCAAGTGGAAAGGTCCGAATTGTGCAGGACTTGAGGAAAATAAATGACATCATAGTCAAGTGTTGCCCTGTCGTACCAAATCCAGCTGTGATAATGTTTCAAGTCCCTTGCGATGCCAAGTGGTTCTCAGTCATCGACTTGTCACAAGCATTCTTTTCGGTGCCTCTTCATGAGGACAGCCAATTTCTCTTTTGTTTCAAATTCCTAGACAGAGTGTACAGTTGGTGTCGAATTCCTCAAGGGTTTTCTGAGTCACCGTCAATCTTCAATCAGATTCTAAAGAAAGATTTGGAAGCATTAGAATTGCCATTCGAGTCAACCCTAGTACAGTACATTGATGACTTACTGATCGCATCTAAGACAGAAAGTGGCTGCACAGCCGATACCATTGCTCTGTTGAACCATTTGGGAAGGAATGGACACAAGGTGTCTCCTTCCAAATTGCAGTTCTGTCAGAAGAAAGTGAAATACTTGGGTCACCAGATAGAGAAAGGGTCACGGAGAATAATGAAGGAAAGAATAACGAGTATACTTCAAATGAGTCCACCAAAGACGAGGAGGGAGGTGAGGAAGTTTTTGGGAATGGTGAGCTACTGTCGTCAGTGGATTCCCAACTTCTCAACCCTAGCAAAGCCTTTACTGAAACTGACCCAGAAGGATGACTTGGATCAAATTGAGCTGAAAGGAGATGAGATGGATGCTTTTATTGAATTAAAGGAATGCATGTGCAGGGCTCCAGCTTTAGGTATGCCTGATTACACAAAGCCTTTCACATTGTTTTGTCATGAACGTGATGCATGTTCTCTGTCTGTCTTGACTCAAGCCCATGGTGGCATAAACAGACCAGTAGCGTATTTTTCAGCTACTGCGATCCGGTCGCAGCAGCACTTCCAGGGTGTTTGCGCGCCGTAGCAGCAGTTGGTATCAGCCTCACTCAGAGTGAAGGAATAGTGATGGGACACCCAGTAACAGTCATGGTCCCTCACTCAGTTGAAATACTTTTGACCCGCTCCCGAACGCAACACATGACTGGAGCAAGACTCACAAGGTATGAAACGATAATTCTGGGCTCACCGAACGTGCAGCTGAAAAGGTGCACTACGTTGAATCCAGCAACCTTGCTTCCTGGTGAAAATGCTGAAATTGAGAACGCTGAAGACGTCGAGCATGACTGCCTTCAGGTGACTGAATTTTGCACAAAACCTCGACCTGACATTAAAGATACTAAGCTTGATGAAAATGACCAAATTGTTTTCGTTGATGGTTCATGTCTAAGAGATGGGATGGGAATTTTGAAAGCAGGATATGCTGTATGTACTGTAACAGGTGTCTTGGAAGCATCCTGGCTCCAAGGAGTCTATTCTGCACAAGTAGCAGAACTTGTAGCCCTTACAAGAGCATGTCAACTGTCTGCATTGATGAAAGTCACCATTTACACTGATAGTCAGTACGGGTTTGGGATTGTGCACGACTTTGGACAACTATGGTCACAGAGAGGTTTCCTGACTTCTTCAGGATCCCCAGTGAAAAACGGGGAGAGAATAAGGGAATTGTTACACGCCATTCAAATGCCAGCCGAAGTTGCAGTGGTAAAGTGTAGTGCTCATACAAAAGGACAGGACTACGTTTCTCTGGGAAATGCATATGCGGATCAGGTCGCAAGATTTTGTGCCCTGAACTGTATATTACTCAGGGATGAATGGAATTCGATAAGTGAACCAGAACTCGAACCAGCTGAAGCATTTGCCTTGAAGGTCGTAGATACAATAGATGAACTAAAAGCATTACAGAATAACGTCAGGGAGGACGAAAGGGGTTCCTGGATTAAATCGCAATGTATAAAGAGACCAGACGAGTTATGGGTTTCAAACAAGGGAAAATTTGTTTTGCCAAATAGTCTCTTATCACAGCTTGCGCGGTTCTATCATGGGCAGGCTCACGTAGGGAGAGATGCCATGATAAGATTGTTCAAAACTGATTGGTTTAACCCCAGATTTCGTCAAGCTGCAGAAGCAGTTTGCCATCGATGTGTCACTTGCCAGCAGATGAACCCAGGAAAGGGAACAGTTGTGAACGCGAGCCACATTGGCAGAGGCAGTGGCCCTTTTAGTAGGATGCAGATGGATTTCATTGAGATGCCTGTGCATGGAGGTCTAAAGTATGTGTTGGTGATTGTGTGCATTTTTAGTCACTGGATTGAAGCATACCCTACACGTAGAAATGACAGCCTTACAGTTGCAAAGCTATTGTTGAGGGAGTTGATACCACGTTTTGGATTCCCGATCTCTTTAGAATCAGATAGGGGAAGTCACTTCAATAACGAGGTGATAAAGTTACTTTGCGAAGCGCTGAACATTGAGCAAAAACTGCATTGTAGCTATCGCCCTGAAGCATCAGGACTGGTGGAACAGATGAATGGTACACTGAAATCAAGAATGGCGAAAATATGTGCATCGACAAATTTGAAATGGCCTGACGCATTGCCTTTGGTGTTAATGTCAATGAGAAACACCCCTGACAGAAAGACTGGATTGTCTCCGCACGAAATTCTCATGGGCAGGGCTATGAGACTTCCTGCAGTTCCCGCAAACGCGCTTTTGAATATTACAGATGATATGGTGTTAGACTACTGCAAGGGTCTAGCTGACGTGGTTCGCTCTTTCTCTCACCAGGTGGAAGCGACCACCTTGCCACCGATCCAAGGTCCAGGACACGCACTGAAAGCAGGTGACTGGGTTGTGGTAAAGAAGCACGTGAGGAAGTCGTGTCTGGAACCCCGTTGGAAAGGCCCTTTCCAAGTGATCCTGACGACAACTACCGCTGTGAAGTGTGCGGGAGTTCCCAACTGGATTCACGCCAGTCACACAAAGAAAGTGTTGTGTCCCACAGATGAGGAAGTTGAAGCGCTGAAACTGCCAGTTCCTGATAAAACAGTGCTGAGCGCTGAGACAGAGCAAAACCGAACTGAAAGCGAACAGGCAGAAACAGGAGAGAGAGAAATATTCTCTGAGGACGAAGCAACAGACTCACTTGGGGAAGACCAAGGAGAGACCTCAGACAGTGATGAAGCAGCTGAAGGCGACAAAGAACCTGAAGCAGCTGAGGGTAGCAAAGAGCCTGAAGCAGCTGAAGGTGACAAAGAGCCTGAAGCAGCTGAAAGTGATAAAGAGCCTGACGAAAGTAATGGTGACGAAGGGCTCGAAAGAGGTGAAAAAGCAGGAGAGCCTGATCAGAGGAGGGCTTTCCCAGAAGCAGACGATACAGAGAAAGAAAAAGAGAACGTGATTGATTCCCCAGAAGGAGGGGACAAGGCAGAACAGAACGAAAAAGTTCAAGCTTCCACAGAAAAGGTCGCAGGTCCATCAAATGGACACGGTGCAAAGAGGAGACTAAGTATATCACCAATAAAATCAAGAACTACAGAAAGTTTGAATGACGGAGAAAGGCCAAAAGTGAAAGAGAAAAGAAAGGAAGTGTCTGTCGTGGTACCAACCTCAAGTGAAGGAAAAGACTTGGCCAAAGAGGAAAGTACCAGTGAGGCAGAATCGAAAAGAGAAGCAAAATTGAAAAGGAAAAGGATACCGAACAGGAGATATTCCGGTCCAGAATGGGCATATGTAGTCAATGACGATTGGACTGATGAATTTGTATCTCTTAGCCTCGAGAACGAAGAAGAAGAAATACCAATAGAAAAGAAAAGTTTTATGGACGCTGTTGATTGAAAGGATGATAAATGACATTGCTTGCTACAATTTAACGTGACACAAACAACCAGCTGAGACATTGCTAAACCGGATGAGACACTTGCTGAACTGATAAAAGACTGAGTTATTGCCGAATTGAGACAAATGCTGCTAACCGATAAGTGACTGGCCTCTTGAAGAAGACGGTGTGAACATTGCGCTCGTTCAGCTTTGTAACTGAATTGCTAAATAGTTTCTTTCTAGGTGCTTCTAGCTCTCTGATTCTATACAGATCATGACGCAAAACAGTAGAAAGAAATATTGTAAATATGTGTGTGTAGGCTTGATAATTGCATGTGTACTAATAATAATGGCAATTGTGCTTGGAATGCATGGTAAGGGTGAGAATGAGAAAATTGATGCTTCTACTTTTGCTCCTGTTACTGTCACTGAACTAACCGCACTGAAAAGACTAGAATTAGATGAGAGACACTTGCATGATAAGAAGGAACTTTCGTATAACGTTTTCTATCGCTTGCTAACAGAATATGTTGAGACTATGGATGCGAAAGATTGTTATGTGTGTACACAGATACCGACATCAGTAAAGGAAGGGGTGACTTATCACCACATGCCTCTTACATACGGGATTACATGTAGTATAGTAATGTCTAGGTTTTATGGTCAAACTAACATACAGTATTTTTACTCGAATTATGATGTTACCTTTGCATATGTTCCTATAATAGCGCAGCTAAGCCAGATTGCTAAAGATTGGGATGCTAAAATAATGAGGGAAATTTTCGAGCCAATGCAACCTTTTGAAACCTTACCTGCTCGCTCTCTGCAGTAGAGATAAGCTTTTTAGATCGCACAGATGATAGAAGGGCACAAATGAATGCGAAATTAGAAAAAGAGCTACATAAGAGGACTTCAGTAGATAATTATGATTTTGCCGCAATAAAAACACAAGGGAGAATAGCTTTAGATGCTTGGCATGTAGGGAAGTTTTGTATATATCGAGGTGAATCTTATTATGACAACATTTTTGTAGGAGCGAGTGAGTGTAAACATACGTTTATCTTTAAGGCCAAATGGACATTCATGATGAACGGACTTGACCCTGTCATTCCAGGTGTATATTACATTTGTGGGTATAATGCCTATTATCGTCTTCCAAAGGGATGGTGGGGGAGATGTTATTTGGGTATAGTGTTCCCAAAGGTTTATCAACTGGATGACCTATCGATGATTTCAAAGACATCTGGATCCCATCGTATCCAGAAGAGAGAGACCGCAGCTGCTGTGGTAGGAGATATATTTGGAGCCATGATTCCTTCATTGGGAGTTGTGCTGAATTCCATCAAAATAAGAAAGTTGTCTACTATAGTGGATAACATGTTGACAAAGTTTTGAGGTGCTATAATCCTGATAGATGCTGAGCTTGCAGCGGAAAGAGCTATGACTCTTCAAAATAGGCTTGCTTTAGACATTCTTTTAGCAAAGGATGGCGGCGTTTGCAAAATGCTTGGTGCGCGCCACTGTTGCACGTATATTCCCGACAACAGTGTGAAAATTAAAACTATGCTTGCTAATCTAACAAAAGAGAGTGCAGATTTGAAGGAATTGAAAGAACCAGGAGTGTGGGAGAAGGTTGGAAAAGGACTTGCTTCAGTGGGAAATTGGCTTGGTGGCATTTGGAATGGAATATTACTAAAAATAATACAGGGAATATTAATTGTACTGATTTGCGTATTAGGAATTTGGGGAATAAAAAGGGGAATAATAATGATTATGGAAAGAATTAAGAGAAGAAAGGAAGAGAAAATGATGAAAAGAATGGCAGAAGAATACAAAGCGAAAACTAGGGGAATTAAAAGGAAAAGAGAACTGACAGAATTTTAATGGAATAAAATTTGTGGGAATAGTTTGTGTGATGACAAGTAGTCATCAGAGGAGGGATTGATGAAGCTGAAATGAAGGTTTTACATTTATTAGCGCTTAAACGTAGGGTAGCAATAATCATGTGTGACTTTAACCGAACTAATAAAGATTGTACGGGGACAAAATGTGCCCTCAGAGTAGTTTGCCAACATTTATAAGCGTGCTTTATATAACGTGATGTATTAGAAATGCACTAATCCGACATAATCATAAACGTGTACTACGATTTGCTTGTTTGAAATGTTTTAGCTTAGCATAACTTTAGTGGAGGCTTTGGCCTAGTTGCCCGGTCTCACGATTTAGATGCTCGTATTTTTCCAATGTGCTAATAAACGTGTATTTTTGCTTGAAGCTGTACTTTTCCACTGAGATCGTTCACATGCTTATCTTAAGGTTTCGTGCCAGCTTGGCATTTTTTCTCTTTGCTCCAAGGTCGATCTGCAGGTGCGGACAATGGAAGCTCTGAAAGTGAGTTAATTGGTATAAAATGTTGCAACTTGCGTACCTGTCTCCAAGGATAATGTATGCTTAAGTAAAAGCTTGAGAACTGTCGTTTTTGATTGGACAATTTGAAGCTAACCTATGAACCCTCCAATGGAAGACCCTACTGGATTTGAACTGTTGTCTATTTAAACCAGGTGCACGAGAAGAAAATAGCCATTGCAACCATTACCAGCTTGAAACCCGCCATTTTGCAGGACATTGCAGCTGTTATGGCCCACCTTGCTGCGACGCCATTTTGAAAGAGACTCTGATGCTTTCTCTAATCGAGAGAAAGAGACTTTAAATGATTCTGGCCCTAGAGACTTTAACTTTGATCCCTTTGCATGAAGTAGTAGTTTTACTTTGCCGCCGTGAGGCAATTGCCCCGTCCACCCCTGCCCCTTTGCCCCGTCCCATGCTGATCGAAACGGTACCCATGCTGATCGAGAAACGGTACCTGCGAGACGAAGACTTCCTTGAATGCTGATTGTAATTGGTAAATATGAAAGGAAATTGTACAATTGCATTGTGTTTCTTTTAGGTAACCAACTGCTGATTTTTGATAAGAGCCCTAGTTAGGAGTTTTCCAAATTAATGTTGCTAAATTGTTTTTGCATGAAGTCCCACATGCCGATGCTAATTTGAGGTTAGATGAGGATTCCTTTTGCTGCACGATGCAATTTGAGACCTTGTTATGCTGACTAAATGTATGCAATTAGCTCATTACAGATTATAGTTTTAGTGATTTGCATTGCTATTATCGAATGCCTTGTTATTCAAATGCTGCATAGATTGCACTTGTTTCGTCGTTATGGACAGCTATTAATGTTCATTTATGTTTATCATTTGGTGTTGAGACACATCTATATTGTGCTAGCTTTGTTAATATAGGGAAATAAATTCACTAACTTTGAATAAACTGGTGTGGTTATTCCTGACTGAAAGGTCAGGGTTCGCCGAAATGTATTCTGGATTAATTGTTAAGTGTTATGTTGATCAGGGCATTGCTTATGTTCGTTATTGATTATTGATTTGATTAAATTGACCGATATAGAGTAAGGAGAGTCCCACTTAGCCAAAAGATTCATCGGCCTAAAGAGCGTCCAAATACAGGTAAATTATTAGGGAGGAACGCTCTATCAGGTGCACCATAGGTTAGCGACCCTGGCAGACAAATACGGCATAGACTTAGACAATACTAAGCATCTGAAGAGGAGTTATAGGTTAGACTTCGAACCTAAAGATTTTGATCATATGAGTTCTACTGGAATGAAGGCACACCTTAAAGAGATACTACAGAGTGCTCAAGTTTGGGGAGCTTTAGAGAAGTGGGAAGGCAGATGGGCAAAGAAGAGAGATATGAGGAAAAGTGACTGCCTGGAACAGCAGCAGACGAAAGCTGTGCCAGACATGGGAACAATGAAGATGTTACCGATGAGAGAGACAGCTGGAGGGGTTCTAGTCCATGTACCGTGGTCTAGAGGTGACATTTTGTCACTCACAAATGACTACCCCAGGTTGAGGGAAAAGCCAATAGAATGGTATCAGCAAATGGATAGGTTTGTGAAGCTTGCAAAATGTCTTTGGGAAGACTTGAATACATTGTTTGAGATTATAGTCCCAGCTGATTTGTGACTTGAGTGCAAGAGGAGTGTGGATTGGCCGACAGAGAAACCGCCAAGGGACAGGACAACAGGAGCACCATCTCCTGAGGTGATGAAGCACTACTATAAGGTGATTGAATTTTTGAAGCAGAAAGTGTTGCCGAAAGTTACTGATTTGCAGAAAATTGATTGACCGGCACAAGAGGGCAAACAGTCGATACATGCTTACTATGAGAGGTTGTTAAAGGCGTTCAAACACTACAGTGGCACAGAGGTCATAGAACCAAAAGACATGAATCATCTTGTGTTCAGGTTTGTTGAAGGATTAAGACCAGAGATTAGTCAGATGATTAAGAATCATTTGATCTGTTGGCAAGCGAAGCCGATTGATGAGGTGTTACAGTATGCAAAATACTGCAGTGATGAGATTGAGTTAAAGCAAAGAAAGCTGAAAGAGAAGGTGATGGTGATGCAAATTGAGGCAGCCCAAGCAGGGATGCAGGGAAATGGAGTACAGGAGATGGTACAGCAGCAACCGCAGGGAAACGGAATGTTTCAAACGCAACCGAGAGGCAGAGGTCGAGGAGGTTTTGTGAACCGTGGTCCAGATTTGAATACTGTTGTGGTTCAAAATGATGTGCAAGGGATGATAAAGATGTCACCATGCCATGCGTGCGGGGGCATGGGACACTGGAAGCGGGAATGTCCGATGATGGTGCAGGATGGTGTTGTTCAACAAAGCAATGATGTCAGTGCATTTCAAAATGTGAGGGGTCCAAGAATGAGGGGTCCAAATCCGAACTTTCAAAATAACATGGTTCAGATGCAGGGTCTCCAGCCCATGCAACAAATGCAAATGCCACGTGTACAACCAGGGCAGGTGCAGCAAGTACAACAGCAGATTCTCATGGTACCTAAACAGCAAATGCAGTTGCCTTTAGCTCCGATGGGACAGCAACAGGTGATGCTTCCTCAATAGGTCACAGGCCAAACAATGAGTCAAAATAATACAGTACAACAGTTCCCATTGCGTGGTGAGAATGGAATAAACAATGAATGGTCGGATGACTGCTCAGATAGTGAGGAGTGCAGGCTTGCGGCATCCCTAGAAGTAGATCAGAGGGGACCCTATGTGCAAGGGAAGGTTATGGGTCACAAAGTTTCATTCTTGGTTGATACAGGAGTTACACGCTCTACAGTCAGAAGTGCAGAGGTTCCGAAATTGCCACTTTCAGGGCGCACCATAAAAGTGGTAGGAGGAGCAAATCAGCTCCTGACTAATCCAATCACAGATCCGGTCCAAGTTGAGATTCGTACCTTCCAGGGATTGCACAGGTTTGTAGCCTCAGATTCAAGTCCGTGCCGCTACTGGGAAGAGACTTGCTGTGTAAGACGAGGTGTTCGATCACCTGTTCCAATGAAGGAATTGAGATGCAGACAAACAGTGATGATGAAGGGGACGATGGTCAGATCTCAGAGCCTGAGGCGGAGACCACAGATGAAGAGTACCCTTTGATAAGCTTCTTCCCGATGTTCACAGTGACCGATTTGCCAACCGAATTACAGGGGACAGTAACAGAGAAGGTGTGGGATTTGACAGTAAAGGAAGTAGGATTGATAAAAGGAGTAGAACCAGTTAAGGTAGATGTGAAGCCAAATGCCGTGTTTCCCTGGGTACCACAATACCACATGGCACAAGATGTCCATATACAGGTAACGCAGATAATTGCAGACTTTGTGAAGCAACGGGTCCTAAAAGAAGTGAAGAGCAGTCCATGTAATTCACTAATAATGGGATTGAGAAAGCCTCTTGGGAAAGTTCGAATTGTCCAAGACATGAGAAAAATTAATGAGATAGTGGTAAAATGATGCCCGTAGTGCCAAATCCAGCCGTGATCATGTTTCAGGTTCCATGTGATGCACAGTGGTTCACAGTCGTGGACCTGTCTCAAGCGTTCTTTTCTGTGCCTCTTCATGAGGATATCCAGTTTCTCTTCAGTTTCAAATTCTTGGACAAGGTTTAAAGTTGGTGTCGAATTCCTCAAGGGTTTTCAAAATCGCCTTCCATCTTCAATCAGATATTAAAGAAGGATTTGGAGTCATTGGAATTGCCTTTTAATTCAACTCTAGTACAGTACATTGATGATTTGTTGATCGCGTCCAAAACGAAGGATGACTGCAGGTACGATACTATTGCCTTACTGAACCATTTGGGGAAGAACGGACATAAAGTGTCCCCAAAGAAGCTGCAGTACTGTCAGAAAGAAGTGAAGTACTTAAGCCATTTGATTGAGAAAGTGTTGAGGAGAATATCCAAGGAAAGAGTGACAGCCATATTACAGATGTGTCCTCCGACATCCAAGAGACACGTTAGGATGTTTTGGGGCATGGTGGGCTACTGTCGCCAGTGGATTCCCAACTTCTCAAGCATCTCTAAGCCTTTGGTGAGTTTGACTGTCAAGGAAGTTAAGGATGGCCCGGATACCCTAACTATGTCCGAGAAAGAGGTGAGGGCATTCATTGAACTGAGAGAGTGCATGTGCAGGGCTCCAGCTTTAGGTATGCCTGACTACACAAAGCCTTTTGTACTGTTTTGTCATGATCGTGATGCTTGTTCTCTGTCTGTCCTGACACAGGTCCATGGAGGTGCAAACCGCCCAGTAGCATATTTTTCACCTACTTTGGACCCAGTTGCAGCAGTTGGTCAAAGCCTCACTCAATGTGAAGGTATAGTGATGGGACATCCCTTAACAGTTATGGTCCCACACTCAGTCGAAATACTACTCAGCAAACTAAGACCCAACACATGACAAATGCTAGGCTGACCAAATACGCGACAATTATATTCGGGTCACCTAATGTATCATTGAAACGCTGTACTGTGTTAAACCCGGCAACTTTGATTCCTAATGAAAATACAGATGTTAATGATGCTGAAGAAGTAGAACATGATTGTCTTGAGGTAACAGAACTGTGCACCAAACCGAGACCTGACATTAAAGATACTCAATTGGAGTAAAATGATTACATCATCTTTGTTGATGGTTCATGCCTGAGAGACTCAGTAAGAGTACTGAGAGCCGGATACGCTCTGTCTACAATCACCGGTATCCTGGAAGCATCTTGGCTCGAGAGAGTGTACTCTGCTCAAGTGGCTGAATTGGTTGCTCTCACTAGGGCATGCCATGCTGCTGACAATTTGAAAGTCACCATCTATACTGACAGCAGATACGGATTTGGAATTGTCCATGATTTTGGCCAGCTATGGTCACAGAGGGGTTTCATGACCTCTTCTGGTTCTCCAGTGAAAAATGGGGAAAGAATCAAGGAGTTGTTGCACGCGATTCAGTTACCTCTTGAAATTGCTGTGGTGAAATGCAGCGCTCATGTGAAATCAAAATACTTTGTGTCAATGGGAAACGGCTATGCAGATCAAGTCGCAAGGTTTTGTGCATTGAACTGTATATCGTTCAAGGATCAGTGGGAATTGTTACCTGAAACTGAAAATGAGACATGCACGGCTTATGCATTAAGGGTGGTAGACACAATGGAAGAGTTAAAATTGTTGCAGGGACGTGCCAGCAGAGAAGAGAAACGTTCTTGGCTTAAAATGCAATGCGTTCAAAGACCTGATGATTTGTGGGTTTCAGATGAGGGGAAAATGGTTTTGCCAAACAGTCTCTTGTCAAAGTTTACAAGGTTTTACCATGGTCAAGCACATATTGGTAGAGACGCCATGATCAGTTTGTTCAAAATTGATTGGTTCAATCCAAAATTCAGGCAAGCCGCAAAAGTAATCTGTCACAGGTGCATCATCTGTCAGCAGATGAATGAGGGTAAAGGGACTGTGGTGAATTTGAGCCACATTGGGAGAGCAAGAGGTCCATTTAGTAGGATGCAGATGGATTTTATCGAGATGCCTGTGTGCGGAGGTTTGAGATATGTGTTGGTGATTGTGTGTATCTTTAGTCATTGGATTGAAGCATACCCTACACGTAGAAATGACAGTCTCACAATAGCGAAGCTGCTGCTTAGGGAATTGATACTACGTTTCGGGTTCCCGATCTCTTTAGAACCAGATAGAGGATGTCACTTCAACAATTAGGTGGTTAAGCTCTTGTGTGCACCATTGAACATTGAACAGAAGCTGCATTGTAGCTACCGTCCTGAAGCCTCAGGACTAGTGGAGCAGATGAATGGTACTTTGAAGTCGAGAATGGCAAAAATGTGCGCAGCTACCAATTTGAAATGGCCAGATGCATTGCCCTTAGTGCTAATGTCAATGAGAAATACACCTAACAAGAAAACAGGACTGCCTCCTCATTAAATTCTCATGGGCCGAGCTATGAGACTGCCCGTGATGCCTGCAAATGCCCTTGTGAATATCATGGATGATATGGTGTTGGACTACTGTAAGGGTCTGGCTGACGTCGTCCGCTCTTTCTCTCACCAGGTGGAAGCAAACACACTGCCCTGATAAATGATCCAGGTCACAATCTGAAAGCCGGTGACTGGGTTCTTGTGAAGGAACACATAAGGAAGTTGTGTTTGGAGCCACGTTGGAAGGGGCCGTATCAGGTGATACGGACAACTACTACTGCTGTGAAATGTGCGGGAATTCCAAACTGGATCCATGCCAGTCACACAAAGAAGGTGACGTGTCCAACTGATGAGGAACTTGAGTTGTCGAAAATAACAGCTGTAGAAAAGGCAGTATCAGGGCCAGAGAGTAAACAAAGGGGAACTGAGACTGAAGGAGAACCCGTTGAGGACGGCTTGGTCACTCAAACAGCAAACAAGATCCAGACGGGTGATGGTGAGCCTATCTCAACCGAGGCACCAGGAGGACCGACCCAAAGAGAGGTTCTCCCAGAAGCAGACGGATACGGGTTTGAAGTTGAACCCCTGACAGACCACGAAGGCGAAGGAGTTGAGGCAGACGCCAGTCAAAGTGTTCAGACTCCTCCCGAGCCACTTGCAGATCCATCAAGAAAAAACACCATGGCACAAGAGGAGGGCATTGAACAGCAACCTGAAAAGCAGAACGGAAAAAGAACATGGCGAGGAGATAAGTGGCCAGAATCGCAAACTGAAAAAGGGAAAGTGGTCATCAATGAAACAATAGAGGAAGACGTCGATACCACAAGGAAAGAAGATCTGAGTGAAGGAGAATTGCAGGGTGACCGCAAGTTGAAAAGAAAGAGAATAGCAAACAGAAGATACGCAAGTCCTGAATGGGCGTATGCAACCTCAGCTGAATGGCAACAAGAGTTCTTGGCTCTCTGTTTTGATCGAGAAGTTCCAGGTCAATATTATGATACTTGAAGTTGGCTACAAATAAAAGAGACTTTGTTAAGTTGAGAGTGAGTAAAGGGAAAACCTGGGAAAAGAGACTGATAAATTATCAGATGTGACACTGTTAACCTGAATTGACTTTTGAAAAACCGATTGTGACAAGCTGCTAACTGGATTGACACAAGACCCTGGAGTGAATGAGAAAGCTGTAAATACTTGCAGAAGAGAGACTTTTTGCATAAGCTCTGCGGAGAAGAGAGTTAATTACCTTCCTCAAATTAGTTGATTACGTTTATAGTACTTTGTTTCCTGATTCTTTACAGATTATGCCTAGGTCAGGAGATGATGTTGAGGGGAATAAGCATTGTAAATATGTGGGTATTGCTTTGGGCGTTATGTGTGTGATATTCATTATAGCTTTGTTTGTGGAAATGCATTTGGAGGATGAGAGTGAAGCTAACAATGCTACAGTTTCTGAGACTGCTACACTAACACAGTGGGATAAGTTTGAGCAAGATACAAAGTACTTGCATGACTAAACTAATACAAAAGGGGAGCTGTCTACTAATGTTTTCTATCGCTTGTTGAGCCAGTATGTTGACACTATGGATGCGAAGGCTTGTTATGTGTATACACAAATTCCTCTTTCAGTCCAAGAGGGAGTTCCATATCTCCATGCCATTAACATATGGGAATAGTTGTAGTTTGCTACTAACACGTTTCTATAATCAAGAAGAAGTGCAATATTTTTACTCGAACTATGATTTAGTATTCTCTTATGTGCCTATCATAGAAGATTTGAATAGTGTAGCTAAGTATTATGCTATAAAGCTGATTAAGGAATTCTTTGAGCCTAGAATGACAATTAGTGCTTCACATGCGCACCGCAATAATTTGACATGCTTGCTTACATCTGTAGAAAAGAGCTTTTTAGATCACACTGAAGATAGAAGGAGGGTTTTAAAAGGGAAATTAGAAAAGGGCATGCAGCAACGATCATTGCTTAGTAATAGCAATAATGGGGTTAGGGAACAAGGGAAGCTAGATTTAGATGCGAAACATGTAGGTAGGCTTTGCATTACGCTACCAAAGTCATATCATGACAATGTGTTTGTGGGAACGAGTGAGTGTAAGCATGTGTTTTTGTTTCAGAATAAATGGACTTTCATGCTAATTGGAATGGATCAAGCAATTCCAGGGGTCTATTATATTTGTGGACTTAGTGCTTATTACCGTCTTCCAAAGGGATGGTATGGGACATGTTATGTGGGGATAGTTTTTCCAAAGATCTTTCAACTAAATGATTTAAAGAAATTATCGAAAGTGACAGAATTACTTTGTGCTAGACAAAAGAGAGAAACTGCTGCTGGTGTAGTAGGAGACATATTTGGAGCAATAATTCCTCAGTGGGAGTTGTTTTGAACTCTGTAAAGATTCGAAAGTTGTCTACTATTGTGGATAACATGCTGACAAACTTCACAGGAGCTATACTCCTGATGGATACTGAACTTGCTGCGAAGAGGGCTATGACTCTTCAAAACAGGCTTGCTTTAGATATTCTTTTATCAAAAAGTGGCGGAGTCTGTAAGATGCTTAATGAGCGTCACTGTTGTGCCTACATACCGGATAATAGTAATGAGATTAGAAGTATGCTTACTAACCTAACAAGAGATAGTGCAGATTCGAAGGAACTGAAAGAGCCAGGAGTCTGGAAAAATGTTGGAGAGAGATTTGCACGTGTGGGAAGTTGGTTTAGTGGTCTTTGGCATGGGTTCTTGGGAAAATTAATACGTTAATATGTTTATTTGGACTATGGGTACTGAGCAAAATTTGCGAAAGAGGTAAAGCAAAATGGGAAAAACATAAAGCGAGGAGGGAGGAAAAGAAAAGGGAGAAAATGTTTAGAGCAAAATATGAAAAGGCGAAGCAGAAAGAGGAAATCGAAATGAAGGAATTGAAAAAGTAAAGGATTCTTTAAAAAAAGGATTTGTGTGATGACAAGTGTCATCAGAGGAGGGATTGTTGGAGTGTAGTTTTTATAATCAAAATTAACATGAAATGTTTGCAAATTATTGAGTAATGATGCCGCATAGAAAATATATTAATGTGCTTTTACTAAACGTGTGTTTGAAATGTGCCCATGGGGAGTGGCCACTAATGTATACGAGGATAAATGAATTTGACTAATGATGAATTATTAATGTACTAATGTATGATTCTGTATTAGCATTTAGAGTTATATGTTAAGGTTTCGCTGAATTAATCATTAGGCCTTAGTTAGCATGAGTCAGGGGCCTAGCTGCCCGGTTTTATATTAAATGTGTTTTTCTAACGTGCAATGTGCTGACTTGCTGAAGGACATGTAGCCGCACTTTTCCAGAAACTAAAAGATGTGTTTAACCGTAGTAAATTCTTTCTCATGAGACTCGACTTGCTCAAGGAGACATCCTTGCCAAATGCAACAGTGTAGACTTGCAACAGGTACAAGGTCACCTGAACTGGTAAAGACAATGGAGCTACTGACTGGGACCCCAAGAATAAAGTTCGTACCTGACATTCTACCCGTTGGAGACGTCAATTACAGGAGCCAATGAACTATGTGAGAACTGTTCTAAAGTGATAATCCTAATGAGGTGATGAGCAAATTATTGGATGGTGATAATGATGCACCAAAATGTACCCAATTGGAAATTAGGGGACTGTACAACAAGATTGATATAACCCTTTGACACAAGGAGAAATCAGCCATTACGTGCCATTCTTTGCGGTTACCTAGCCACTCTGTCACTCTGTCTTAAAGACTTTGGGGCATATTTATACTCTGTTTGCGCCGAATGTGCGTCAAAATTTTTGACGCACATTCGGCGCAAACACTGCCCCATATTTATACTTTGACGTCCGACGCAGCGGGCGTCAAAGTTCCACCATGTGCACCATTTTTTAGAAGGGTGAACCAGCCTTGCGTTAATTATATTCAAGGTAGGCGTTCCCTTCTAAAAAATTACTTTAAGGCCTGTGCCAAATATGTATACTGTGACGTCATTTTGACGCACAGGAGGGGGCAGGCCTTAAAAAACGGCGCCCAGCCTGATGGGAGCCGTTTTTTAATGCCTGGGTCAGGGCAGGCGTTAAGGGACCTGTGGGCTCAGAAGGAGCCCAGAGGTGCCCTCCCATGCCCCCAGGGACACCCCCTGCCACCCTTGCCCACCCCAGGAGGACACCCAAGGATGGAGGGACCCATCCCAGGGAAAGAAAGGTAAGTGCAGGTAGGTATTTTTTTTCGTATTTTTTTTGTGGCATAGGGGGGCCTGATTTGTGCCCCCCTACATGCCACTATGCCCAATGACCATGCCCAGGGGATATAAGTCCCCTGGGCATGGTCATTGGGCAAGGGTGCATGACTCCTGTCTTTGCTAAGACAGGAGTCATTTCAATGGGGGTTGGGCGTCGAAAAAAATGGCGCAAATCGGGTTGAGGCCAAAATTTTGCCTCAGCCTGACTTGGCCCATTTTTTGATGCCCAAGCTCCGTTTTCCCCTACGCCGGCGCTGCCTGGTGTGAGTCATTTTTTTTTACGCACACCAGTCCGCAGCGCCGGCTAACGTCATTCAATAAATACGGCGCCCGCATGGCGCTTTGGAATGGCGTTAGCCGGCGTTAAAATTTTTGACGCACAACTGCGTTGGCGCAGTTGTGCGTCAAAAAGTATAAATATGGCCCTTTGTTGTTTGACTCTTCAAACCATCCTTACCCTTGCCTTGCCCGTTCTATACCTTCCTCCTTATGAGGAAGGTGTTCCTTATTGCCTGTCTTGCTGAACTTTGCTGTGTTTCCTGGCTGATGGCGAATCAACTGATGTCCTGAGGACGAAGACTGACTCTGTATGCTGACCCATTACGGAGGGTAACTATAAGATAATGAAATTATAATTGTCTGTTTGCCTTTACTTTCTAGGTACCAACTGCTTCTTTTGATAGAGACCGTAGATAGATGTTTTCTAAATTTGTGTTGCTAAATAGTTTTGCATGAAGCCCAACATGCTAATGCTAATTCGAGCTAGTTAAGGGGTTCACTAAACGGACGCACATAGACAAATGTCTGAATCGAAGCTTTGTTGAATAATGCGCTAATGATACTCTGCTAAAGTTAATCCATGTTGACATCATGCTTTGTCCTAATGTTTATGATCTTTGCTTTGCTGAAATCTTATTCGAGTTGCCATATTGTGACAGTGCTAACGTGTTTTATGGTTTTGAGAATAATAAACTTACTAGTAGAATGTAATCAATAGGGAATAAATATCAAAAGTCTTACTAAATTCTGTGTGGTTATTCATGGCTGCAAGGTCATGGTGTGTTCCAATTCTTATTAATGTCATTCACTAATTTGATTGTTTTGGTAGTGTGAATATTGATGAGGTTATTGATCTATTGATTGACATGCTAATTAGTTATCTCGTCTTAAGGTGTCTCCAAACAGGGTCAAAAGATTCATTGGCCTAAAACGAGTCCCAGAATAAGTAAATTACCTAGGAAGGGACGCGTTATCACAGGTCATGTGTGTGGCATAATTTACTTGCATGCGCCACGTCTGGGTAAGATGCTACAAGACTGATACAAAAAATAGACCTGGTTACCAATATTAATGTAGCCCCCATAAGTAAATTGAATACCTAAATAAGTGTCTTATGTTTGCAAATTGGGGCAGTTTTGAACTTGTAAAAACATGCTGTAAAAATGTATATGCAAGCAAGGTA
The DNA here is from genome assembly GCF_031143425.1 of Pleurodeles waltl. Classification (NCBI taxonomy): domain Eukaryota; kingdom Metazoa; phylum Chordata; class Amphibia; order Caudata; family Salamandridae; genus Pleurodeles; species Pleurodeles waltl. Next base: position 1,769,039,249 of record NC_090440.1, read on the forward strand.
AGGAAGAACACATGGATTTGAGCTTGTTGCAAGCAGTATTTGTTTTAATATGAAAAAAATCAACAATAAAAACCAGCCGAGCATACCATAAGAAAGGCCTACAAACCGCCAAAAAGCATGGCCTACACATTGACCTGTCGGACCAGCCTGTCAGCACTGCCTGATTTCTATAAAGGTCAGTCCGACCCAGTCTATTAGGAAGGAATGAATGAGTGTAGTCAAAGGAGGATCTGGCTAAAGCTCTGCCGCCACCCTCGACTCGACAATACCTTTGCCAACGCCTCCCCAGAGCTTAATTTTTGCTGGTAGCTGAAGGTGGTGGGCACATGCATTCACTTTAAGGGACCAGGATTTTAATCAACAGACTTTATCCCAGAGCAAGACAGAAAGAAAAAGATTGAAAAAACAGAAGGGAAAGATAGGAACACAGAGACAAATGTAGAAAGTAGTGATGAAAAAGAACTCTCAGAAGTGGGCAAAAGAGACTGGAACAGAACGGCGCTGGAAGAAAGAGCCACAAGGCGAAATCGCGACAAGTGTAGCCTTATACTTCGGCAACCTGGCCCCTAAGAAAATCGATTTGCACTCTTCATTTAGCAGAACGTTTTCCCACACGCCCAATTGCAAATTGCTCATCAGGAACACACCACAGGTCCCCGTGTACCTGCTGCAGCGTCATGCCTCCTCCACACAGTCTGGTCTGTGTTGCAAATCACTGAAAAATTCCTATGAAGTTTTTAATATAACCTAGCTACAGTATTTCTGTTAAGCATCTTAACCGCATAAATGAAGAACAAAAAATACAAAAATGTTTCTCACATCTCATGCAAACTTTGCTGATAGTGCACAGTAGCAGGCGCGGCGCATTCAAACTTGTACCCAGTCTACTAAAACGGATAAATACGCATATAAAACATCTGCCATAAATTAAACAGCAGACACGTTATTACTATTTCAAAATCTACAGTATCTTTACAATAAAATAAAAAAAATGGTTTGTGCAAGCCTTATAAGGTTCGAAATAAACATACGCACGCACATCCGATATCTCTCAGGATCTAACGTGGCCCCACCCAGTATAGCTCTGAAAGTAAATGGCTGATTTGTAAAAGCTGCAAATGTATAGGATGGAAGGTCAATAAAAAAGAACTACCTTGTAAAGGGAATAGTAAAACTTTATTGCTGCCCTCAGGAATTAAATTATTAATTTAGGAGCCAGTGTTTCATCACACGAAGATTGACACGAGCACAAATGTGTCAGAAGTCATTGTTTGTGTAGTTGCTCCACCTGCCCAGACCCGTATAAACTTCCTTGAACTGCTATATTTATTATCACGGTATTTACATTTAGTACTCAGATCGCTCTCTCAGTTTCACCATATTACCGTCAAATGAAGGGAGATGGTGACGCCATTAATTCCAATTTTATATATTTAGCAATTCTTATTGCTTTCTAAGCTGATGGCAAGCATTGCTAATTTTGGCAGGTAATTGAACTCAGGCAAAAGATATGCACTATCTTCAATGTTAAAATTGTAATGGTGAGTACTGGTGGCGGGCAAAGGCAGGGCTTATTTTTATTCATTAAACTTTGACCTAGAGCTACAGGGAGAAAGGCGGAAGAGAAAGCTGGGACATCAGTGGCAAAAAGGGACTGCAAGGACGAAAAAGAAATCGCAATATTGAGATAGAGAGACAGGAAGTGTCGATTGGTGGAAGAAAGATGCACGAGGTGGAATCAAAACTAGGTATTTGGCAAATCTGGCATTCAGCAGCGCCAGCAGTGGACTCCTAAGAAAAGCTTTGAGCTCCTTCACTCATGTTTTTTTTTTTTTAACGAAGCACCAAGTGGTTTGCATAAAGTGAGAAAGTGAAGAAGCTAAGATATGATCTCTAGTCTCCTGGTTGAACCGGTTTGCTTGTGGTGGCATAGACCATAAGTTAAGTACCCAAACACTCCATCTGGTTATCTGTTTAATTTCCTTGACGACAGATGCTGACGCAACTGGCATTATGGGCCAGATGTAGGTACAAAGCAAATTGTGACTTGCAATTTGCGAGTCCGAGCGACTCGCAAATTGCAACTCGCAATTTGCTATGCAGAACGGTGTCTCAGACACCGTCTGCGAGTCGCTATGGGGTCGCAAAGACCCACCTCATTAATATTAATGAGGTGGGTCGCAAATTGCGGCCCCATAGTGACTCAGGGCACTCACTGACATGGAGGCCTGCTGTAGTCAGCAGACCTCCATGTCCGTGACTGCTTGCTAATAAAGCAGTTTTTTTTTAAAGTGTAGCCCGTTTTCCTTAAAGGAAAACGAGCTGCACTTAAAAAAAATCCGAAACCTTTTGTTTCGGATTTTTTTCAGGGCAGGTAGTGGTCCCTTGGACCACTACCTGCCCAGAAAAAATATTTTGGGGTCCATTCACAAAGGGGAAGGGGTCCCATGGGGACCCCTTCCAATTTGCGAGTGGGTTACCATCCACTTCAAGTGGATGGTAACTGCGACTCCATTTGCGACCGCGTATACCACTGCGAGTCGCAAATAGGAAGGGAACACCCCTTCCTATTTGCGAGTCGGAAATGCATTTTGCGGGTCGGTCCCGACTCGCAAAATGCATTTCTGCATAGGAAACTCCGGTTTCCGACTCGCAAACGGCAATTTTTGCCGTTTGCGAGTCGCAAACTGGTTCCTACATCTGGCCCTATATTACTAGGTCTGGCAACTTTAAAGAAGGACTGCTGGTTGAACAGGATTGAAATACCATTCAGTGTATGAAAGTTCCTTCTTCTTAGCTGGACTGACGCATATTGGCACATTTACTGACCTTATCATCCAGATTTGTAGAAGTAAGAAAGGGACCTGGAACATCCTCGTTTGACATGGTGTAGTGACTTCAACCAGTCTCGAACACCTGCTGTTATTAGTTACTGCTGTAGGTTCTTGTAGGGTACCTTCAGATCCACCCGCTGATCTATATATCAGAATGGAAGATTGCCTTTTTCATCATTGTCACTTTATAATCAACTTTGGGCCCGGTTCGTGAAAAAAATGAAGTAAAAGCGCAGGCAGAGATCTTCACTTCTACATGAACATATTTTTCCTATTTGTTTCTAGAAACAAACATTACCAAGAGGCCTGAAAAGCTACTTGAGTTACGGGATTCCAGATGTACTCCTGGGAAGGTCACGTGACCTTGCATGTGAGCTCCTATACCCATGTAAAAGGTTATCCATAAGGAAGAACTCTGTACAGTGAAAATAGGATTTCATGGCCAATTCATATTTTATTCTCCTCTGGGAAATTATTTCTCCATGCTTAGAAAATCATCACCCAACACCATGAGTAAATCGAAGTTTGGGAACACTCACAAACACACATGTTTAAGCATAATCCCAAATCTCCAAGGCAAACCACACCTTGTAATGTTTACTTCTCATCCCTCATCTAATATATCTCGATATTCATGGCGGAGATCTCTCCCCCATGAATATATTACACCTGACAGGAATCTTTTTGTGAATTGGCATGTGTAAAAAAAGGTACATTCAACAGAAACCATGAGGGTATGACCAAATTATCTGTGGTTATTAGGCCCCTGTGAAAAGAGTACTGGTTTTCTTGAAGACTCAGTATTGTAGCATAGTGAGGCATATGCAGTTTTGGCACTTGTGAAAGTTTGGGGATAGACGAAATTTGAAGGTGACATCTTCTATCATCTTCTATTATTTACAATAAGGAATGTCCTGGTGAGTGCAGTACACTGTTAAAGAATATACTAGAGTAGCCGTTCTTTCCTAAAATCTTTGAAAAATCAAGCCCTATTTAAAAATCATTGTGTCAAATAAATTAGAGAGAAACACAAACTATTCCTTATGACTCTTTACATATCGCTCCTTAGGCCAGAGGGCAAGGTATGATAATACCCAACTCTAAGCCCACTTCCACTAATGTTGCACAGCACCTACCACTAGTTGTGTGACAGTGTATGCCAGTGCTTCTTAACCTTTTTACTTCTGTTGGCCCCCACTTTATCATTACTAGAACCTGGGAACCACTACCGACTCAATATTTGAATCTGGGGACCCCCCCCCACTCTGAGTCATTACTCGAAGCCAGGGACCACAGCCATTGTTGTTAAATCGACCTGCAAAACAAAACACAAACAGACAGAAACAAGCATTCTATCAAACATGTACACAAACGATAACACATCTTATTTCATTTACAAACAAATAAAAAAAAACAAATAATAATTGTAATAGAAATGGTGGAGCTTTTCTAAATTCAATTGAAGCCACACATTGTCCATACTATATTCTGTTTGATGCATCTACACTGCTCCTATGAAACAATTTGAGTATACTAATTTATTTTTTAACCTCCAATTTCAAATTACTTGACATTCACAGTACATTTTAAACATTTCCATTGTACATTTAGGCACTTTATTTACATACACCTTATTAATCTGTTCATATTATTTTTTTAAGAAGTCACAGACACCCTGAGGAGGCTTCGTGGACCCCCAGGGTCCCACGACCAGAGGTTGGGAAGCACTGGTGTATGCCATTGTTAGGAATGGGATCTTTGGTTGACAGTCAGGTAACCCCCTGTTCGAGCAAGGACCCTCACTCTAGTCAGGGTAAAAGAGAATCACCCTCAGCTAACCCCTGCTTACCCCTTTGGTAGCTTGGCAGAGCAGTAGGCTTAACTTCAGAGTGCTAGGTGTAAAGTATTTGTACCAAAACACACACAGTAACTTAATGAAAACACTACAAAATAACACAACACCAGTTTAGAAACATAGGAAATATTTATCTAAACAAAACAAGACCAAAACGACAAAAATCCGACATACACAAGAAAAGTTATGAATTTTTAAAGATGAAACAAAAAAAAATAGAGCTTAGAAACAAAAAATGCTTCGATGAGGTGTTAACACGGTGTCGTGACGGAGTTGTTCCCAACAATCCGACACCAGCGGCGCCGGACATGGAGTTGCGTAGACCCCCAGGTACAGTACTTTTGGTGAAGAGTGAAAACAAGCTGATGCGTGAAATTGGGGATCGCGGCATCTGTGCGAAACGTTGAATCTGCGCACTTTGAGCAGCGTCGGTCACAACGTGGTGCAGCGACTTCCACTGAGTCACAGACTTCGGCAGGGCTGCAGCAATGTTGGGCCTGCGAAGGTCATCGCGTTCCAGCAAAGATCACGGAGTCGGTTGCAGGCAGGATCACCGGATTCAACAGGGGCGTCAGTCCGAAGATGTCCAAAGTCGATTTTCTTGAATTTTCAAGGGCCCAGGGACTGGATAGGGCACCACTTGTCAGAGCAGGAGTCTCTCCAGAGATTCCAGGTGCTGGTAGAGAGAAGTCTTTGCTGTCCCTGAGACTTCAAACAACAGGAGGCAAGCTCTAAAGCAAGCCCTTGGAGATTTCTTCACAAGATGGAAGGCACACAAAGTCCAGTCTTTGCCCTCTTACTCTGGCCAAAGCAGCAACTGCAGGATAGCTCCACAAAGCACAGTCTTCTTCCTCAGCTCTTCAGCTCTTCTCCAGGCAGAGGTTCCTCTTGTTTCCAGAAGTGTTCTAAAGTCTGTGGTTTTGGGTGCCCTTCTTATACCCAATTTCTCCTTTGAAGTAGGCCTACTTTAAAGTAAAGTGTCTTTTGAATGTGAAATCCTGCCTTGCCTAGGCCAGGCTCCAGACACTCACCAGGGGGTCAGAGACTGCATTGTGTGAGGGCAGGCACAGCCCTTTCAGGTGTAAGTAACCACTCCTCCCCTCCCTCCTAGCACAGATGGCTCATCAGGATGTGCAGGCTACACCCCAGTTCCCTTCGTGTCACTGTCTAGTGTGAGGTGCAACCAGCCCAACTGTCAAACTGACCCAGAAAGGGAATCCACAAACATGCAGAGTCACAGAAATGGTATAAGCAAGAAAATGCTCACTTTCTAAAAGTGGCATTCTCAAACACACAATCTTAAAATCTACTTCACTAAAAGATGTATTTTTAAATCGGGAGCTCAAAGATCCCAAACTCCACATGTCCATCCGCTCCCAAAAGGAATCTACATTTTAATCAGATTTAAAGGTAGCCCTCATGTTAACCTATGAGAGGGACAGGCCTTGCAACAGTGAAAAACAAATTTAGCAATATTTAATTGTCAGGACATATAAAACACATTACTATATGTCATACCTTAACCATACACTGCACCCTGCCATTGGAGCTACCTGGGGCCTACCTCAGGGGTGTCTTACATGTAAGAAAAATGAAGGTTTAGGCCTGGCAAGTGGGTACACTTGCCAAGTCCAATTTACAGTTAAAACTGCACCCACAGACACTGCAGTGGCAGGTCTGAGACATGATTACAGAGCTACTTATGTGGGTGGCACAACCAGTGCTACAGGCCCACTAGTAGCATTTGATTTACAGGCCCTGGCACCTATAGTGCACTTTACTAGGGACTTACTAGTAAATCAAATATGCCAATCATGGATAAGCCAATTATATACACATTTTGTAAAGGAGCACTTGCACTTTAGCACTGGTTAGCAGTGGTAAAGTGCCCAGAGTAACAAAAACAGCAAAATCAGAGACCAGCACACATCAACAACCTGGGGAACAGATATCTCTTTTGGACCCGGGTGCTCTCCCAGAGGTCCGATTCCTGCGCAAGCTTCCTGGGGTCAGTAAGCTTGCTGTCAATCAGGTGCCGGCGTAGCTCTGAAAAACACAAACTGTACAAGTGCTCCCAGGCAATCAGATCGTAAAGCCCCTCACACGTAGTTACCTTACTGCCCTTCACCCAACCATCCAGTGACCTGCAATAAGAATCAACACATTCCAACCATGTTTGGGATTCCTTCTTCTTAGAGGACCTAAACTTTTCCTTATACTGCTCAGGGGTGAGACCATACCTTGTGAGTAGGGCATCCTTCATGATACTGTAGGTGAGATTCTGAGCATCCCCTAAGGCTGTCATTGTATCCCTCACTTCTACCTCAAAGTACTCCCACAGAGCTGCCCCCCAATGAGCTTCAGGGACCAGGTTCATGTGGAGAGCAGACTCATACCCCTTGAACCACAAGCGTATGTCATCCTCCCTCTTGTAATCTTCACCAGGTCTTTAGGAATGTGCACCCTCCTCTCAGGCTGCACTGTAGGATTGCTGCCACCATCTCTGCTAGACTGGCTCCTTGTTTCTAACTCCTTTAAGCTAAGTTCATGAGCCAGCTGCAGCTTCCTTTCCTCAATGGCCAACCTTCTCTGCTCCATCTCCCTTTCCAGCTCCATCTTTAGAATGAACTTTTTCAGCTCCAACTGGTATTCCCTCTCTGCCTGTCTGTCCTGTAACTCTTCAGGTGTCATACCCTTGGAGGAAACACTGCTACCTGCCCTGGAGACTCTCTCCCTGGACATTACAGGCCCACCCACTACTTCATTGTGAGTGACTTGCACCCTCTCCTCCTCACCCTGCTCCTCCTCTGTGTGCCCCCCAACCTCTTTGGCTGTCACCCAGGCCCTCAGTGCCTTTTGCAGCTCCTCCTTCTTGGAAGAGCTCATAATGGGACAGGCCAAATCTTTGCAGCACTGCTTCAATTGGGCCACGGTGTACCTCTCCAATTTCTCTAACTCAAAAGCAGCTCCAGCTGAAGCATCTCCAGATTGAGACATGATGAAGAGTTAAACAAAAGTGTAAAGTTCCAATGCAGAAAACAAGTTCCCAAATGAAGTTTCCAAAAAAAGTCAATCAAGAGATCAGGAAAAATAGAAACAGAACGAAAATAGTCCCAAAGAGAAAAAATCGCAAGACAAGTAGTATGTAGTCACGTAATGGTCTGCACTCAAATAGTAGTGTACACTTAATCACTGTATGTCAAGTACAAATACAAGTCCAAATCCCACCACTGTCACCAATGTTAGAAATGGGGTCTTTGGTTGACAGTCGGGTTCCCCCCTGTTCAAGTAAGGATCCTCACTGTAGTCAGGGTAAAAGAGAATCACCTTCAGCTAACCCCAGCTTACCCCCTTGGTAGTTTGACAGAGCAGTAGGCTTAACTTCAGAGTGCTAGTTGTAAAGTATTTGCACCACAACACACAGTAACTTAATGAAAACACTACAAAATGACACAACACCAGTTTAGAAAAATAGAAAATATCTATCTAAACAAAACAAGGCCATATAGACAAACATCCGACACACACAAGTCAAGTTATGAATTTTTAAAGATTAAACTAAAAAAAATAGTGCTTAGAAACACAAAATGCTACAATGAGGAGTTAACACAGTGTTGTGACGGAGTTGTTCCCAACAAACCGACACCATCGGTGCCGGACACGGAGTCGCGTAGACCCCCAGGCACAGTACCTTTGGTGAAGAGTGAAAACAGGCCGATGCTTGAAGTCAGGGATTGTGGCTTCTGTGCGAAACGTTGAATCTGCGCACTTCAAGCGACGTCGGTCGCGACGTGGTGCAGCGACTTCCACGGAGTTGAGGACTTCAGCGGGGCTGCAGTGATGTTGGGTCTGCGAAGGTCATCGCGTTCCAGCGAAGATCACGGAGTCGGTTACAGGCGGCGTCACCGGATTCAGCAGCGGTGTCAGTCCGAAGTCGTCCAAAGTCATCCGAAGTCGATTTCCTTGAATTTTCACCAGCTTTCCTTTCAAGGGCCCAAGAACTGGATAGGGCACCACTTGTCAGAGCAGGAGTCTCTCTAGAGAGAAGTCTTTGCTGTCCCTGAGACTTCAAACAACAAGAGGCAAGCTCTAAATCAAGCCCTTGGAGATTTCTGCACAAGATGGAAGGCACACAAAGTCTTTGCCCTCTTACTCTGGCAGAAGCAGCACCTGCAGGACAGCTCAACAAAGCACTGTCACAGGCAGGGCAGCTCTTCTTCCTCAGCTGTTCAGCTCTTCTCCAGGCAGAGGTTCCTCTTGTTTCCAGAAGTGTTCTCAAACACGCAATCTTAAAATCAACTTTAATAAAAGATGTATTTTTAAATCGTGAGCTCAGAGACCCCAAACTCCATATGTCCATCCGCTCCCAAAGGAAATCTACACTTTAATCAGATTTAAAGGTAGCCCCCATGTTAGCCAATGAGAGGGACAGGCCTTGCAACAGTGAAAACGAATTTAGCAATATTTCATTGTCAGGACATATAAAACACATTACTATATGTCCTACCTTAACCATACACTGCACCCTGCCCTTGGAGCTACCTAGGGTCTACCTTAGGGGTGTCTTACATGTAAGAAAAGGGAAGGTTTAGGCCTGGCAAGTGGGTACACTTGCCAAGTCGAATTTACAGTTAAAACTGCACCCACAGACACTGCAGTGGCAGGTCTAGGACATGATTACAGAGTTACTCATGTGGGTGGCACAACCAGTGCTGCAGGCCCACTAGTAGCATTTGATTTACAGGCCGTGGCACCTCTAGAGCACTTTACCAGGGACTTACTAGTAAATCAAATATGCCATTCACGGATAAACCAGTTACATACACATTTTCTAAAGGAGCACTTGCACTTTAGCACTGGTTTGCAGTGATAAAGTGCCCAGAGTAACAAAAACAGCAAAATCAGAGTCCAGCACACATCAACAACCTAGGGAACAGAGGCAAAATGTTAAGGGAGACCACGCCAATGATGAAAAAGTCTAACAGCCATAGACTATACAAATTACTGTTTAAGATGTAGTAGAGAATCTTGGATCCCATTTATGCCTCAGTGTTGGCTCATGGTTCCCAAACATAAGGAAGAATAAGGAATTTGGCATATCTGCTGTCAAATCTTTGAAAAGAAGTTTGGCACTCCTCGTATTTTCAAAAACCTCCAAAATTATGTTTGCCTCCTTCTGCAACCACATATCTGTACAATTTTACATTACTAGCAGTTGTACTACAGAAAAGAGTAGCTATGCTTACAGGTTCGCACCTCCTATACATGTGTGTAGCATATTAGGGAAATAGTGTCCATTTGTAACAAATAGTACTCTGAGGGTGCCAAACTAGTACAACACCAAACCACCTCGGGTGCAGTTATGTTGATTTGAGGGATACAACAACACAAAAAAGTTCAATACGTTTACCAAGGCACACCACAGTAGTCCATAAAGTCCATTTCTTAGTACACTGTATCAATCAAAGTTCCAAATACATGTCTGTATGAGATGAAAATTGTATTTATCCAAGGCACCATGAGTCCAATGAGCATCAGCCGACGCATGTTGCTCATCAAGACTTTCTCAAGGCATAGGTTTGTGAGCAGTATAATGTCCCAAAAATGACATGAAATTCCCAACATGAAGGAAGTGCAAGACTTCCAAACACACTTCTTCTTTCCATGCGTCACCAACCTGTCACGTCGTATCATGGCCGTGCCGACCGGGTATACGCATTAACCCTTCAATACTTGGCCAAAGAACCAAACAGTCTTGCACTCCCTCCATTTGGAATATAACTTAAAGTAAAAGAGAGACCAGCTTCAGGTATTTCAGAATATATATCTAAAACAAAAAGCTTGTGTGAAGGTCACACCAGTGACATGCTATCAGAGTCATTTCAGCAGATTTGCATGTAAAACTCCTCATTTTATTAATATTTTGGTGCTAATGTAGAGATTAGATAGGATTAACAAGGAAGGGAACCGAAATTACAAGTTCCATCTCAGATTGTATCAAAATGATCATTATTCATTTACCAGTGTTCACATTTTATATATATGTATTGCCTTAATTTTACAGATCACCATGGTTATATCTGCAGTTATGCTTTTTCATATATCCGGCACTAAGACAAAACATTAACATATAAGTAAAGTGTTTTAAAGTTAAAGTTTGAATTTCTAGTGTGTGTGCATCCTTCTGTGAGAGGTGTTCCAGTAAACCATATTAAACTAAAATAAAAAGTATTTGTGAATGTCTCTAGCGGGATTTGATCCTTACTTAAGATGCATTGTCTTCAGATAAGATGTGGGAGATGCGTGGATCACAGCCAGTCTATTTCTCGGTCAGGCTGGTAAATTAATTCAAAGCTGCGCATGCTTGAGAGCCAGGAAGACTCTACTGGCCTGTATTTACAAGGGGAACTACACTATTTTATGAAAAGCTTAATCTGCATCTTGCGGCAACTGCATTTTACTCAACAGACACTGGGTAAGTGGTTCCTGAACTTCAGGGATTGTTTTCGGATTGCAAAATAGCCATTCTAAACTCGTTTTTAACCACCCTATGGTAAGAGGGATGCTTGACTGAAGACTTGAATTGGTGGTGCTCACCACATTTGGCACCATTTTAGCTAAGTTATTGATACCTTATGCTGGCTGATTTGAGGGCTACTCTCCCCCACCCCACCTCCTGGACGTAGTGAATTTCTTTTCATCTCTCCATGTGCTAGTGTTTTATGAATCAGCATGCTAGAGTTTGTTTGTTTGTGGATCAATTTATAAGATAGACATTTTCATTACCAATAGATGGAATAGGTCAAATTACATAAAGTCTGCAAACAGTAGCCTCTGTGTTCTTGTCAGCCATGGTGTAAATTGACAAATCTGCATGAACCTTTTCCAAATCAGAGTTAAAAGCGTGAACATTGAAAACATTGCGATGCAGATTTGCCAAAAGAAGCCAAATTGATAAGCTTAAAGTATGGAAATGGTTAACACCATAACAACACAGATTTTTAGCTGTAATAATTCTATGGAAAGCTAGCAATGGGAGATGTTCCCTGACAAGATGTGTATGAATGATTTACATGCTGACAATGCACGTAGTTCACTGGCCATCTCCCGAATTACATGCAAGCCAAACTTCTCGATCAGAGACCCAGCGAGGTACTGCAGACTATCGGGCTCCCTCCCGGTGTGTTCGTTTAAAGGAGTGCCATGTGAGAGGAAATGTTTCAAGCAGTTACAGCTGCAGATCTCATATTTTCCACCCCCATCACGTGCCTTTTGTTGCAAGGCTTGTTGTTCTGCGAATGCTCAATTATGCCATAAACAATGCGCTCTATCAGAGACATGCTTTTGCACTTTTTATAATGGTGCTTCCAGGCAAGGAAATGAAAGCAGGCCTGGCTTGCTGCCAGTACAAAACAACTCACTAGATATTCACAAGCCCCACTGACTTCTCCCAGGCCTTCGGTTCCTCAAAATCCTTTGTGACCAGGCCGGAAATCGAGGTTTACTTTCCTCTTGATTTGTTCTGCCTTCTTGTGGCACCTGTCTGAGCTGAAAGTAACCCCCAAAGCTGTTTTTCTTGATGTTTGCCATAACCAGATTAGATTCCTCTTGCCTGGTTCTTCTTGTTCCCATTTCGCGGTCACCATACATCTCACTGAGAAAAACAGCAAACTCCGGTGTCTTGAAACTGATTTGCCTTATGCTACAAGGGCGTTTTTAACTTTGTTTTGTCTAAATAAATGTTATTTAAATAATCAAAGTTATTAGCTGCCATCAAAACAGTTAGTGCATAAATTATGAACCCGGTCCCCTATTTTTAAAAAGCCTGCTGTCCTAATAATGCAAAGTGAAAGTGCTAAGGGCACTGTAAAACAAAGAGCAGACTGTAACGCTTCCTCTTTTATTGCTGCTCCTATCGTCATACGAGCCTAACGTCTTGCTCTGTAGAACTGACGTTAGTTTTATGAATTTGCATGCTATTATAATTCACTGGGGGATATTTCTTATGCTTCACATTATTTTAATGTTTGTTTTCATATATTTTTAAATCTATAATTTTATTGGAAATAATCTTCTTGTTTCTTCTATATTCTTAAAGACTTGCATTTTCAGCAGTTTTTCTGAGAAACTATGGCCCACATTTAAGAAAAGTGGCGCTGCATATAATGGAGTGTCACTTTCTTGTGCCCCTCAGAGACCCCATAATGCCACCACCTGTGCGCCGTATTAACCATACGGCGCATCATTGCACAGGTTATGGACAATAGCATGAATTTTTTTTACGCTATTGTTGTACTTTGCAGGATTAGCACCAACAATTTTGGCGCTAATCCTTCAAAGTACATTGGGGCCCATTGAAAACAATGGTGTGCCCCCTTTTTATGTCTGGTCTGTGCAGGCGTTAAGAATAGTTGCCAGAAATGGCGCAGTGGAATCTTCTAGATTTTTGCAGTCCCTGTAGGAGGCTGGCCTGGCTTATAGTGGGTACCTAGTGGTACTTACACCTTGTGCCAGGTCCAGTTATCCCTTATTAGTAGAATAGAGGTGTTCTAGCAGCTTAGGCTGATAGAGGTAGCTATAGCAGAGCAGCTTAGTCTGAACTAGGAGACATGCAAATCTCCTACTATACCACTTATACCAGTGGTTCCCAACCTTTTGATTTCTGTGGACCCCCACTTTAATATCAATGGAACCCAGGGACCCCCACTGAATCATCATTGGAATCCGGGGACCCCTGCCTGAGTCATTACTGGAAGCTGGGGGACCTAATTTGTCAATATGTGTTAATATTTTTTAATTTTCTAAGCTCTCGCGGACCCCCTGAGAAGGCTTCGCGGACCCCCAGTGGTCCCCGGACCACAGGTTGGGAACCACTGACTTATATCATATAGCACTATATCATAAGAAAAGACAATACTCAGAGTTACTAAAAATAAAGGTACTTTATTTTAGTTACAATATGCCAAAATTATCTCAGAGGATACCCTCACTTAGGAGGTAAGTACTATACACAAATTATATGTACACAAACCAAAATCAGGTAAGTAACAGTTAGAAAAGTAGTGCAAACAATGTAGAATCACAAAAGGATGCAATAGGTAGAAATAGACCTAGGGGCAACACAAACCATATACTCCAAAAGTGGAATGCGAACCATGAATGGACCCCAGTCCTAGTGTAGGTTGTAGAGGGTCGCTGGGACTGTTAGAAAACACTAAGGGTGTTCAAGATACCTGTTAGACTTTTCATCCTTGGCGTGGTCTCCCTTAACTTTTTGCCTCTGTTCCCCAGGTTGTTGATGAGTGCTGGACTCTGATTTTATTGTTTTTGTTACTCTGGGCACTTTACCACTGCTAACCAGTGCTAAAGTGCATGTGCTCCTGTTTAAAATGTGTACGTAATTGGTTCTCCATGATTGGCATATTTGTTTTACTGTTAAGTCCCTAGTAAAGTGCACTAGAGGTGCCCAGGGCCTGTAAATCAAATGTTACTAGTGGGCCTGCAGCACTGGTTGTGCCACCCACACAAGTAACCCTGTAATCATGTCTCACACGTGCCACTGCAGTGTCTGTGTGTGTATTTTTATTCTGTAAATTCGACTTGGCAAGTGTACCCACTTGCCAGGCCTAAACCTTCCCTTTTCTTACATGTAAGGCACCCCTAAGGTAGGCCCTAGGTAGCCCCAAGGGCAGGGTGCAGTGTATGGTTAAGGTAGGACATATAGTAATGTGGTTTATATGTCCTGACAGTGAAATATTGTTAAATTCGTTTTTCACTGTTGCAAGGACTGTCTCTCTCATAGGATAATATGGGGGCTACCTTTAAATATGATTAAAGCGTAGATTCCCCTAGAGAGTAGATGGACATGTGGAGTTTGGGGTCCCTGAACTCACAATTTAAAAATACATCTTTTAGTAAAGTTGATTTTGATATTGTGCGTTTGAAAATGCCACTTTTAGAAAGTGAGCATTTTCTTGCTTAAACCATTTTGTGACTCTGCCTTGTTTGTGGATTCCCTGTCTGAGTCAGTTTGACAGTTGGGTTGTTTTTCACCTCGCACTAGACAGTGACACAAAGGGGGCTGGGGTGTAACCTGCATTTCCTGATTAGCCATCTCTGCTAGGAGGGAGGGGTGGAGTGGTCACTCTCATCTGAAAGGACTGTGCCTGCCCCTGACAATGCCGGCTCCAACCCCCTGCTGTGGGTCTGATGCCTTGCCTGGGCAAGGCAGGATTTCACAAGTAGGTGTGAGTCCCCTTTGAAGAAAGGTGACTTCAAAGACTAAAATGGGTATAAGAAGGGCACCCAAATCTACAGACTTGAGAAACACTTCTGGAACCAAGAGGAACCTCTGCCTGGAGAAGAGCTGATAGCTGAGGAAGAAGTGCTGCCCTGCCTGTGACTGTGCTTTGTGGAGCTTTCCTGCAGTGCTGCTTCTGCCAGAGTAAGAGGGCAAAGACTGGACTTTGTGTGCCTTCCATCTTGTGAAGAAATCTCCAAGGGCTTGAGTTAGAGCTTGCCTCCTGTTGTTTGAAGTCTCAGGGACAGCAAAGACTTCTCTCTGCCAGCACCTGGAGTCTCTGGAGAGACTCCTGCTCTGACAAGTGGTGCCCTATCCAGTCCCTGGGCCCTTGAAAGGAAAGCTGGTGGAAATCCAAAGAAATTGACTTCGGACGACTCCGGACCAACGCCGCTGCTGAATCCGGTAACGCCGCCTGCACCTGACGCCGTGACCTTCGCTGGAACGCAACACTCTTCGCAGGCCCGTCGCCGCAGCAGCCCCGCTGAAGTCCGCGACTCCGTGGAAGTCGCCGCACCACGTCGTGACCGACGCCGCTTGAAGTGCACGGATTCAACGTTTCGCACAGACGCCGCGATTCCCGACTTCGCGCATCGGCTTGTTTTCACTCTTCACCAAAGGTACTGTACTTGGGGGTCTACACGACTCCGTGTCCGGCGCCGCTGGGGTCGGTTTGTTGGGAACGACTCCGTTACGACGCCGTGTTAACATCTCATCGAAGCATTTTTGTTTCTAAGCGCTATTTTTTAGTTTAATCTCTAAAAATTCATAACTTGACTTGTGTATGTCGGATTTTTGTCGTTTTGGTCTTGTTTTGTTTAGATAAATATTTCCTATTGTTCTAAACTGGTGTTGTGTCATTTTGTAGTGTTTTCATTGAGTTACTGTGTGTGTTGGTACAAATACTTTACACCTAGCGCTCTGAAATTAAGCCTACTGCTCTGCCAAGCTACCAAGGGGGTAAGCAGGGGTTAGCTGAGGGTGATTCTCTTTTACCCTGACTAGAGTGAGGGTCCTTGCTTGAACAGGGGGTAACCTGACTGTCAACCAAAGACCCCATTTCTAACATTGGTGATCAGCGGTTGGGATTTGGACTTGTATTTGTGCTTAACATACAGTAATTAAGTCTACACTACTGTTTGAGTTCAGACCACTACGTGACCACATACTACTAGTGTTTTTAGTTTTTTTCTATTTGGACTGTTTTTGCTCTGCATTCAGTTTCTTTTTTCGCTGATCCGGTGATTGACTTTTCTGGAACTTCATTTGAGAACTTGCTTTTCTGCATTTGGAACTTTCCACTCTTTTAACCTTTTATCATGTCTCTACTTGGAGATGCATCAGTTGAAGCTGCTTTTGACCTGAAGCAATTGGATAGTTATAACAAGGCTCAGCTAAAGCAGTTTTGTAAAAATTTTGGTTGTCCCATTAAGAGCTCTTCCAAGAAGGATGAGCTGAAAAAGGCGCTGAGGGCCTGGGTGACAACCAGAAGCACTGGAGGGCACACTGAGGATGAGGTGGAGGATGAGGATGAGGAGGGAGAGCAATCAGTACATAATGGTATAGTGGTGGGACCTGTTATTCCCAGGGAAAGAGTCTCTAGGGCACGTAGCAGTGTATCCTCCAAGGGTCTGACACCTGGAGAGTTACAGGACAGACAGGCAGAGAGGGAGTACCAATTGGAGCTGAAAAAGCTCAGTCTAGAGATGGAACAGAGAAGGCTGGCCATTGAGGAAAGGAAGTTAGCAATGGCTCATGAGCTCAGTTTAAAAGAGATAGATCAGAGGAGTCAGCCCAGTAGGGATGGTGGCAGCAATCCTACAGTGCAGCCTGAGAGAAGGGTACACATCCAAAAAGACCTTGTGAGGGATTATAAGAGGGAGGATGATATCTACTTGTGGTTCAAGGGTTATGAGTCAGCTCTCCACATGAACCTGGTCCCTGAAGCTCATTGGGGGGCAGCCCTGTGGAAGCATTTTGAGGCAGAGGGGAGGGACACACTGACAGCCTTATGGGATGCTCAGGATCTCACCTACCCTGTCATGAAGGAGGCCTTACTCACCAGGTATGGTCTCACCCCTGAGCAGTACAAGGAGAAGTTTAGATCCTACAAGAGAAAGGAATCCCAAACATGGTTGGAATGTGTTGATTCTTTTTGCAGGTCACTGGATGGTTGGGTGAAGGGCAGTAAGGTAAACACGTATGAGGGGCTTTACAATTTAATTGCTTGGGAGCACTTGTACAGTTTATGTTTTCCAGAGCTGCGCCAGCACCTCATTGACAGCAAGCTGACTGACCCCAGGAAGCTTGCACAGGAAGCGGACCGCTGGGAGAGCACCAGGGTCCAAAAGAGGAATGGGGGAGACCACGCCAAGGGTGGGCAGGGTCCCTCTCAGAAGAAAGGGGGGGGAAGGGCAAACAGGGGGAGTTCTCTAAAGGGCCCCAAACTGATTCCCAGGGTAAGGATTCCCAACCCCCCAGTGAAAAGAAGCCATGGTTGTCCAAAGGGAAGCCAGTGGCAGGTGGTCCCCCACGTAAGTGGTATGCATGTGACCAGGTGGGTCATGTGAGGGGGGACCCCAAATGCCCCAAAAGTACACCGGCACCCACTGGTGCACCGTCCCAGGGTTTGGCCAGTGTAGCGCTTGGGGAGGAGTTGGTTTCAGGTGGGTGGGAACCAGCAGAAATGACCCTTGTCTCACTAGGGGACAGTGAGATGGTCCAGAGAAACCTAGTGCCTGATAACACTAAGAAGTACAGGCAATGGGTGACCATCAATGGACAGAGGGTGGAGGCTCTGAGAGACACAGGAGCCAGTGTGACTACAGTGAGGAGTCACCTGGTGTCTGAAGAGCAGATTGATCCCCGGGTACTTCACCAAGTAGTTGCGGTAGACAACTCTGAGCGCCTCTGCAGAGTGGCGCAGGTTCCCTTTGAATGGGGGGGGGTCTCAGGTTCCTGGAAAGTAGCTGTGAGTCCAACCATGCCTGTTGATTGTTTGCTAGGTAACGACCTGGAGGATTCCCCTTGGAAGGAGGTGGAACACAGGTCTCACTTGGAGATGTTGGGTCTGCCTGGGTGGGTATGCGTATCCACCCGGTCTATGGCAGCCAATCAGGGTAGTCAAGAGCCCCTGAAGCCTGAAACAGTGGCCCAGGGGACCGCCAAGAAGAGGAAGGGCAGGGGGCACAGGAAACCAGCCCCAGAAGTTCCCACGGTCCGGGAGGAGGCAGAGCCTGAGGGTGATGCCCCGGAGCCTACAAGGGAACAGGTGGCTGAACTGGGGGAGATCCCTGAGCTGTCGCAGTGGCAGCAGGAAGGGGGACCTACCAGGGAAGCATTCTGCACAGCGCAGAAGGAGTGCCCTACTCTTGAGGGGCTGCGGCAGCAGGCTGTAGCCCAGGCGGCTGGCGAGGCGCCAGGTATTCACCTGATTTATTGGGAGGATGGCCTCCTGTACAGTGAGCCTAAGGTTCCTGAGCCTGGGTCAGCTCATATGCTGGTGGTACCCCAGTGCTTCAGGGCCTTCCTACTGGGTTTGGCTCATGATGTGCCTTTGGCAGGACATCTAGGGCAGGACAAGACCTATAAGAGGCTTATCTCCCACTTTTACTGGCCCTTGATGCACAAGCAGTCAGCTGCTTATTGTAGTCTTGTCAGACTTGTCAGGCAAGTGGCAAGAGTGGGGGGAAATGCAAAGCTCCCCTCCAACCTTTACCTGTAGTCAGCAATCCCTTTGAAAGGGTAGGAATTGACATTGTGGGGCCTCTGGATCCCAAGACAGCCATGGGCAACATGTTCATCCTGGTCTTGGTGGACCATGCCACATGGTACCAAGAAGCCATTCCTCTAAGGACGGTCACTGCCCCCGTGGTGGGACGTGCCTTGATGGGGGTTTTTACCCGCATGGGGTTCCCCAAGGAGGTGGTATCTGATAGAGGTACAAACTTCATATCCACTTATATGAAGTCTCTGTGGAAGGTGTGTGGGGTAACCTACAAGTTCACCACCCCTTACCACCCCCAAAGTAATGGTCTGGTTGAGAGATTCAACCGCACCTTGAAAGGCATGATTCAGGGCCTGTCAGAGCCCTTGAGGCGTAAGTGGGACGTTCTCTTGCCATGCCTTCTGTTCGCTTACAGGGAGGTGCCTCAAAAGGGACTTGGCTTTAGCCCCTTTGAGCTCATCTATGGCCACCCTGTGAGGGGACCGCTCAGTCTGGTGAAGGAGGCTTTGGAGAAAACTCCTAGTAAACCACCCCATGTATTTAGCTACATGCTGGCACTAAGAAACCAGACTGCCCGCTTCAGGAGTCTCGCTCAGGAGAACCTGGAAGCAAGCCAGGAGGATATGAAACGGTGGTACGACCAGAATGCCACTCTGGTTGAGTTTCAGCCTGGACAAAAAGTGTGGGTCATGGCACCAGTGGAGCCTAGGGCTCTCCAAGATAAGTGGACTGGGCCTTTTGAGGTGGTGGAAAGAAAGAGCGAGGTCACCTATCTGGTAGACTTGCAATCCCCCAGAAACCCTTTGAGGGTCCTACATGTCAACCGCCTCAAACCACACTTTGAGCGAACTGAGCTATCCATGGTCCTAGCGACAGATGACGGGGTGGAGGAAAAGAGTGAGCCTCTTGCTGACCTCCTGTCTGCAGGAGAGAAAGATGGGTCTGTGGAGGGAGTGATCCTGTCCCCCTCCCTGACTGAGGAACAGCAGAGGGACTGTCGCCATGTGCTGGGACAGTTCGCCTCGCTGTTTTCCCTGATCCCAGGAGTCACACACCTGTGCACACATGATGTGGACACTGGGGACAGTACACCTGTTAAACATAAGGTTTACAGGGTGACTGACAGGGTCAGGGCTTGCATTAAGGAGGAAGTCTCCAAAATGTTAACCCTAGGGGTTATTGAGCACTCCAGCAGTCCTTGGGCCAGCCCAGTGGTCTTGGTCCCAAAGGCTGCTGCTCCTGGTGCCACTCCAGAACTTAGGTTCTGTGTGGACTACCGGGGTCTCAATGCGGTCAGCAAGACTGACGCACACCCCATCCCCCGAGCTGATGAGCTCATTGATCGGTTAGGAGCTGCCAAGTACCTCAGTACGTTTGATTTAACATCTGGGTACTGGCAGATTGCCTTAACTGAGGGGGCAAAGGAGAGGTCAGCATTCTCTACCCCAGATGGGCACTTCCACTTCAATGTGATGCCCTTTGGGATGAAGAATGCCCCTGCCACCTTTCAGAGGTTGGTCAACCAGGTGTTGGCAGGACTGGATGAGTTCAGTGCCGCCTACCTGGATGACATTGCTGTGTTTAGTTCCACATGGGAGGAACACCTGCAACACCTTTGGAGAGTGTTAGAGGCCCTGCAGAAGGCAGGCCTCACTATTAAGGCGAGCAAGTGCCAAATAGGGCAGGGTTCTGTGGTGTACTTAGGACACCAGGTGGGGAGGGGCCAGGTGGCACCCCTACAGCCTAAGATTGACACGATTCTGGCTTGGGAGCCTCCCAAGACCCAGACTGAAGTGAGAGCCTTTTTAGGTCTCACAGGATATTACAGGAGGTTTGTTAAGGGATATGGTACCATTGTTACCCCCTTAACGGAGTTCAATTCTAAGAAGCAACCCAAGAAAGTGATCTGGACAGAGGCTTGCCAGAACGCTTTTGATGCCCTGAAGGCTGCCATGTGCACAGCACCTGTGCTGCAGGCACCTGACTACTCCAAGGAGTTTGTTGTGCAAACAGACACCTCAGAGCATGGTATTGGAGCAGTACTCTCACAGCTTAATGAAGAGGGCTTCGATCAACCCGTAGCCTTCATTAGCAGGAGGTTACTACCCAGGGAACGTAGGTGGAGTGCCATAGAACGCGAAGCGTTTGCTGTGCTCTGGGCACTGAAGAAGCTAAGACCCTACTTGTTTGGGGCTCACTTCCGAGTTCAGACCGACCACAGGCCCCTCAGATGGTTAATGCAGATGAGGGGTGAGAATCCAAAACTGTTGAGGTGGTCCATTTCCATACAGGGGATGGACTTTACAGTGGAACATCGTCTTGCTACAGAGCACGCCAATGCTGATGGTCTGTCCAGGTTCTTCCGCCTTAGTGATGAGAACTCCCATGAGGTTGGGTAGTTGCTCCCCACTTTTAGCTGGGGGGGACACGTGTTAGACTTTTCATCCTTGGCGTGGTCTCCCTTAACTTTTTGCCTCTGTTCCCCAGGTTGTTGATGAGTGCTGGACTCTGATTTTATTGTTTTTGTTACTCTGGGCACTTTACCACTGCTAACCAGTGCTAAAGTGCAAGTGCTCCTGTTTAAAATGTGTACGTAATTGGTTCTCCATGATTGGCATATTTGTTTTACTGTTAAGTCCCTATTAAAGTGCACTAGAGGTGCCCAGGGCCTGTAAATCAAATGTTACTAGTGGGCCTGCAGCACTGGTTGTGCCACCCACGCAAGTAACACTGTAATCATGTCTCACACCTGCCACTGCAGTGTCTGTGTGTGTATTTTTACTCTGTAAATTCGACTTGGCAAGTGTACCCACTTGCCAGGCCTAAACCTTCCCTTTTCTTACATGTAAGGCACCCCTGAGGTAGGCCCTAGGTAGCCCCAAGGGCAGGGTGCAGTGTATGGTTAAGGTAGGACATATAGGCCCTCATTCTGACCTTGGCGGGCGGCGGAGGCCGCCTGCCAAAGTCCCGCCGTCAGGTTACCGTTCCGCGGTCGAAAGACCGCGGCGGTAATTCTGACTTTCCCGCTGGGCTGGCGGGCGGTCTCCTTCAGACCGCCAGCCAGCCCAGCGGGAAAGAGGCTTCCACGATGAAGCCGGCTCGGAATCGAGCCGGCGGAGTGGAAGCTGTGCGACGGGTGCAGTTGCACCCGTCGCGTATTTCACTGTCTGCGCAGCAGACAGTGAAATACATTTAGGGGCCCTCTTACGGGGGCCCCTGCAATGCCCATGCCAGTGGCATGGGCACTGCAGGGGCCCCCAGGGGCCCCGCGACCCCCCCTACCGCCATCCGGATCTCGGCGGTCCGACCGCCGGGATCTGGATGGCGGTAGGGGGGGTCAGAATCCCCGCGGCGGTGCAGCAAACTGCGCCGCCGCGGAGGATTCAATGGGGCCGCGGTACACTGGCGGGACCCCGCCAGTGGTGCCGGTCCGACCGCGGCTTTACCGCCGCGGTCGGAATCCCCATTGAAGCACCGCCGGCTTGTCGGCGGTGCTCCCGCGGTCCTCCGCCCTGGCGGTCAAAGACCGCCAGGGTCAGAATGAGGGCCATAGTAATGTGGTTTATATGTCCTGACAGTGAAATATTGTTAAATTCGTTTTTCACTGTTGCAAGGACTGTCTCTCTCATAGGATAATATGGGGGCTACCTTTAAATATGATTAAAGCGTAGATTCCCCTAGAGAGTAGATGGACATGTGGAGTTTGGGGTCCCTGAACTCACAATTTAAAAATACATCTTTTAGTAAAGTTGATTTTGAGATTGTGCGTTTGAAAATGCCACTTTTAGAAAGTGAGCATTTTCTTGCTTAAACCATTTTGTGACTCTGCCTTGTTTGTGGATTCCCTGTCTGAGTCAGTTTGACAGTTGGGTTGTTTTTCACCTCGCACTAGACAGTGACACAAAGGGGGCTGGGGTGTAACCTGCATTTCCTGATTAGCCATCTCTGCTAGGAGGGAGGGGTGGAGTGGTCACTCTCATCTGAAAGGACTGTGCCTGCCCCTGACAATGCCGGCTCCAACCCCCTGCTGTGGGTCTGATGCCTTGCCTGGGCAAGGCAGGATTTCACAAGTAGGTGTGAGTCCCCTTTGAAGGAAGGTGACTTCAAAGACTAAAATGGGTATAAGAAGGGCACCCAAATCTACAGACTTGAGAAACACTTCTGGAACCAAGAGGAACCTCTGCCTGGAGAAGAGCTGATAGCTGAGGAAGAAGTGCTGCCCTGCCTGTGACTGTGCTTTGTGGAGCTTTCCTGCAGTGCTGCTTCTGCCAGAGTAAGAGGGCAAAGACTGGACTTTGTGCACCTTCCATCTTGTGAAGAAATCTCCAAAGGCTTGAATTAGAGCTTGCCTCCTGTTGTTTGAAGTCTCAGGGACAGCAAAGACTTCTCTCTGCCAGCACCTGGAGTCTCTGGAGAGACTCCTGCTCTGACAAGTAGTGCCCTATCCAGTCCCTGGGCCCTTGAAAGGAAAGCTGGTGGAAATCCAAAGAAATCGACTTCGGACGACTCCGGACCGACGCCGCTGCTGAATCCGGTAACGCCGCCTGCACCTGACACCGTGACCTTCGCTGGAACGCAACACTCTTCGCAGGCCCGTTGCCGCAGCAGCCCCGCTGAAGTCCGCGACTCCGTGGAAGTCGCCGCACCACGTCGTGACCGACGCCGCTTGAAGTGCACGGATTCAACGTTTCGCACAGACGCCGCGATTCCCGACTTCGCGCATCGGCTTGTTTTCACTCTTCACCAAAGGTACTGTACTTGGGGGTCTACACGACTCCGTGTCCGGCGCCGCTGATGTCGGCTTGTTGGGAACGACTCCGTCACGACGCCGTGTTAACATCTCATCAAAGCATTTTTGTTTCTAAGCGCTATTTTTGAGTTTAATCTTTAAAAATTCATAACTTGACTTGTGTATGTCGGATTTTTGTCGTTTTGGTCTTGTTTTGTTTAGATAAATATTCCCTATTGTTCTAAGCTGGTGTTGTGTCATTTTGTATTGTTTTCATTGAGTTACTGTGTGTGTTGGTACAAATACTTTACACCTAGCGCTCTGAAATTAAGCCTACTGCTCTGCCAAGCTACCAAGGGGGTAAGCAGGGGTTAGCTGAGGGTGATTCTCTTTTACCCTGACTAGAGTGAGGGTCTTGCTTGAACAGGGGGTAACCTGACTGTCAACCAAAGACCCCATTTCTAACAATACCCAACCCCAAGACCCTGAAAAGTAGGAGTAAAGTTACCCTACTACCCCAAAAAGACAGTAAAGTCGAGATAGGGGATTCTGCAAGGACAACAACTGCCAGCAAAACACTGAAGATGGGTTCCTGGACCTGAGGACATGTAAAGGAAGGGGACCAAGTCCAAGAGTCACGCAAGTGTCCAGGGGGGGCAGGGGCCCACTAAACCCCAGATGAAGGTGCAAAAGGGCTGCCTCCAGGTGGAAGAAGACAAAGATTCTGCAACAACGGAGGGTGCCAGGAACTTCTCCTTTGGTCAGAAGATGTCCCACGGCGTGCTGGAGGATGCAGAGTGTATTTCACGCAGAAAGATCACAAACAAGCCTTGCTAGCTGCAAGAATCACAATTGAGGATTTTGTGTGCTGCTGGGGCCCAGGAAGGACCAGGAGGTCGCCCCTTGGAGGAGGAGACAGAGGGGGCGCACAGCAACTCAGAGAGCCCCTACAAAAGCAGGCAGCTCCTGCAGAAGTACCAAAACAGGCACTTAGAATATCTGAGGACAGCAGTCGACTCAGGGTCACAAAGGAGGGTCCCACGATGTTGGAGTCCAACTCAGCGAGTTGGGCAATGCAGGACGGAGTGCTGGGGACCCAGGCTAAGAAGTGCACAAAGGAAGTCTTGGAAAAGTGCACAGAAGCCCGAGTAGCTGCAGATCACGCAGTACACAGGATTGCTGTCTGGCGTGGGGAGGCAAGGACTTACCTCCACCAACTTTGGACAGAAGGGCCACTGGACTGTGGGAAACACTTGGACCCAGCTCCTGTGTTCCAGGGACCACGCTCGTCAGGATGAGAGAGGACCCAGAGGACCGGTGATGCAGAAGTTTGGTGCCTGCATTAGCAGGGGGAAGATTCCATCGACCCATGGGAGATTTCTTCTTGGCTTCCAGTGCAGGGTGAAGGCAGACAGCCCTCAGAACATGCACCACCAGAAAACAGTTGAGGAAGCCGGCAGGATGAGGCGCTACAATGTTGCTGGTAGTTGTCTTGCTACTTTGTTGCGGTTTTGCAAGCGTCCTGGAGCAGTCAGCAGTTGATCCTTGGCAGAAGTTGAAGAGGGAAGTGCAGAGGAACTCTGATGAGCTCTTGCATTCGTTATCTGAGGAATAGCCCACAGTAGAGACCCTAAATAGCCAGAAAAGGAGGTTTGGCTACTGAGAAAGGGGGCTTGGCTACTGAAAGAGGTAAGCACCTGTCAGGAGGGGTCTCTGACGTCACCTGCTGGCACTGGCCACTCAGAGCAGTCCATTGTGCTCCAACACCTCTGAATCCAGGATGGCAGAGGTCTGGGACACACTGGAGGAGCTCTGGGCACCTACCCTGGGAGGTGCAGGTCAGGGGAATGGTCACTCCCCTTTCCTTTGTCCAGTTTCGCGCCAGAGCAGGGCTGGGGGATCCCTGAACCAGTGTAGACTGGCTTATGCAGAAATGGGCACCATCTGTGCCCATCAAAGCATTTCCAGAGGCTGGGGGAGGCTACTCCTCCCCAGCCCTTCACACCTATTTCCAAAGGGAGAGGGTGTAACACCCTCTCTCAGAGGAAATTCTTTATTCTGCCTTCCTGGGACTGGGCTGCCCAGGCCCCAGGGGGGCAGAAACCTGTCTGAGGGGTTGGCAGCAGCAGCAGCTGCAGTGGAGACCCCGGAAAGGCAGTTTGGCAGTACCCGGGTTCTGTGCTAGAGACCCGGGGGTGCATGGAATTGTCACCCCAATACCAGAATGGTATTGGGGTGACAATTCCATGATCCTAGACATGTTACATGGCCATTGTGACGCTACATATAGGTAGTGACCTATATGTAGTGCACGTGTGTAATGGTGTCCCCGCACTCACAAAGTCTGGGGAATTTTCCCTGAACAATGTGGGGGCACCTTGGCTAGTGCCAGGGTGCCCACACACCAAGTAACGTGGCACCTAACCTTCACCAAGTGAGGGTTAGACATATAGGTGACTTATAAGTTACTTATGTGCAGTGAAAAATGGCTATGAAATAACGTGGACGTAATTTCACTCATGCTGCAGTGGCAGTCCTGTGTAAGAATTGTCTGAGCTCCCTATGGGTGGCAAAAGAAATGCTGCAGCCAATAGGGATCTCCTGGAACCCCAATACCCTGGGTACCTAGGAACCATATACAAGGGAATTATAAGGGTGTTCCAGTGTGCCCATGAGAATTGAAAAAATTAGTCACTAGCCTGCAGTGACAATTTTAAAAGCAGAGAGAGCATAAACACTGAGGTTCTGGTTAGCAGAGCCTCAGTGATACAGTTAGGCACCACACAGGGAACACATACAGGCCACAAACGTATGAGCACTGGGGTCCTGGCTAGCAGGATCCCAGTGACACATATCAAACACACTGACAACATAGGGTTTTCACTATGAGCACTTGGCCGTGGCTAGCAGGATCCCAGTGAGACAGTAAAAACACCCTGACATACACTCGCAAACAGGCCAAAAGTGGGGGTAACAAGGCTAGAAAGAGGCTACCTTCCTACAGTCCCCTTAATGGGGGAACACCTCCCTTGCATATAGTATGCCTGGTGCAGGCATATTGTGGCGCAAGGGGTTACAAAGTGGCGTAATGCATGCATCACGCCACTTTGCAAATCTGGTGCAGCAAGTTTGGCCTGGTTGAGTCGCATTAGCGTAAAAGAATGATGCTAATGTGGTGTAAGGAGGCGCAACGCCCTCTTAAATCTGGGCCTATGATTATTCAACACAATATACATCAGAAAACATACAATATAAAGAGAGGAGTTTTGTGCCAGCCTACAACAGCCATTGGCTGGCTATGTTTAGCTTCATTGTGTCATCGGAACGGTCTATCACATTTTGGATCAGCCCACAGTATTTATCCGATATTTATATTGTCCCCTTTTACATATTTTGATTGGTATGATTAAAGTAGCACCTCTGCGGTTTGCAGTACTTCAAGGCAAACCAAACTTTTTGATCCACTGTCTCATGCAGGACGAGCAACTTTTCTCCTTTTCGGGTTGTCCTGCCCATAGTTTGTAACCTCTGCTGGCCAGAGGCACGCCAGCAGCCTGCTAGTGTCTGTACCTACACACGTGCACATCATACACACTACTGTGACCCAGGGGCCTTCATTTCATTTCCAATCTGACACATGTTCAAAGCAATGTGTGCAGGCCTCCTTCCAGGGAACTTCTCTAGCACCTCTCAATTTGCCCCCTTTCTTACACTCAAGAACTGTCTATATTTCCCATCATTTCTAAAGCTAGACTTACATATTTTGTACACTAAAAAAGCCAAGGAAGGAGCACACCAATTCAATTCATGCATCTTCATAGACTGTATTGTAAGCTTGCATCCCAACTCAGAAGGGTGTTTGAAACTATGACAAGCTGCTTGTCTATTGCCTTTACTTAACTGAATCTTTACTCATTCCAACAACAGTTCCGACCTACTTTCACTACTCTGTGAGCTCACCATTGAGACAGCGGCAGCAATGGATTAAACCTATGACCATATGAATTGATTATTCCCCTTGCACAGTCCCTTGTTTGGTCCGTTTTTGTAGCAGGTAATACAGCCTCGCAAGTGGTATGCTGTTTTTATAGGCAGATGTGTGGAAACACTGGGTGGTAGTCATTCTAAGGCTCCCCACAGAATCTGGAAACTTCCCTCACTGAAATGTGAGGAAAATGTTTTTAAAGTAACCAAAGTGTATAATATTTGCAGGGATTCTGGATGAGAAAACATGGTGGGATCTACACAAACCACATAACCCTGGGTTTGCCCGGATTTCTAGGTTTCAGAAATACATAGGGTTTATGGAGTTCTCTGGTTACCAGCTGGCCTAGAACATATAATACAGTGGCCATTCACTATAAAAAGTGTGAAAACATGGATTTACCCCAGTCTCTGCCAGGCCATATTTCAAAACGAGTCTAAATTAGCTGTGCTTGCGATGGGGATAGGAATGCTCTAGGTGTAGGGATGGGGTGAGACCTGATGTCATGATGTGCCAGCCCCACCCCATTTTATAAAAATATTCTTTGCATCCAGTGGGCTTTTTGCCCCCTAGTTAGATTAGGGGTTCACACCCAACCTGCTGACAGGGGCAAGCACACCGTTAGACCCCTTAAACCCATTGTATGGAGGGGGCATGGACGTAAATGCATTATTTATTCACTATTTTTCCTCTGGTGCCTAGTGGGATTTCTGCCCACTTTAGGGGTGATTGGGATTAATGTCGCCAATTGCCTCCCAGGGGTCAGAAAGACTGTTCCATTTTTAAACTTTGAGAGAGCATGTGCTCATGCCACTTTGAGATTGTGGTAAAATGGCTATTGCCAAACAGGGATCCACTAGGGATAGATCACTAGGCACAGTTAGTCCCCTTTTTAACAATATATTTTCTGCACAGATTAGTGCCCACGGCTGTTGCGGCATAAACAAATACTCTCTCATAACTTAGAAATGGCCATGCAGACTCTTCTTGGCAGTTCCAAAGACATTATTTACTAGCTGTTGTGAAAGGAAGAAAAACACTGTAGACTGAACCTGAGCCCTGCACGACCTGCCTCTTTTTTTCTCAAAATCCTGTTCACAGAAAGACCCTTATATACAAATCAGTACAATACTTTATTACACATGATTAAGAATTGGTAACTTGCAAGTTTACAGATCAACATGGAAAACACTTGAAACCATGTGACCCCACATTCCCGAATACCTAGGTTAAAGACATTACTCACTCTTTATTACACATTTGACAAAGGTTTGTCACTGAGTATTCTTTGACCTATGAATGTGTACGTGCTCTTTTGTGAATGTTATTTATTTGAAGTGCGTGCTGACAGCAGTGTAGCCTCTATTGATGCTTGATGTTTTCACATTTTGCATTCACAGTAATGCATTATTTTTTCACATTTTCTACAACATTGGTCAGAGTTATGTCAGGTAATTAATGTAGCAAAATGTACAAAGAATGATTTTCAGACTACATATGTACACTGGCACTTCTATCTATGTGTTGCATAGCTACTTTCTGCCTTTGTCACAACATGCTCTTGTTTGGAATATGAGCAATAGATTTTACCTCTTTTCTGTAGAACTAAAAAATAATCAACACTGTTTACGTCCTGTAATTGCCTACCTTTATCAGGTTGGATGAGCACACTAAACCTCTGATAACTTGTGCATGGTATTCATACATACATAGTTGCAAGAACATTCTTCAAAGTATCTATGTATGTATAAATGTATATGGTATTTCTTTAGCACAAAAATAGCCAAAAGGCAGTGGACTTTTGCACAGGTTCAAAGACAAGCATGACGTCAATGAGTGATTGAGGAGGTAGTTGGGTTATGGACAGTTAATGCACTGTGACTTAGCTTTGTTTAAAGTGGTGAGTCTTGAACTCTTTCTGAAATTGGAGCCGAGTTGGGACGATTCTGATGGATATGAAGATTTTGTTCCAGATCTTGGGAGTATAAGTAGCATAAACAGAAATGGCCTTCTGTCTTGTTTTTTTCTTTTTTACCCTTTTTAGTCTGCAGTCTGCTGGTGTCCTGCCTGTGGGTATGCCAAGAACCACCAGAGATGGCAACCTTGTCTGCAAGGTAAGCAGGGTTGATGGTTTTGATGGTTTTGTAAATGATGCAGCTTAGTTTGAATATGGTGCAGGGAAGCAAGGGGAGCCAATGGAGGTCCATCAGGATGGGGGTGATATGATCATATTTTGTCAGGCTTTGGGTGAGACGTACTGCAGAATGTACGATGACCTTAAGAGGTGCCAATGTGCAGTCCAGAAGGCCATGGAACAGAGTATTTCCTCTTTCCAGATGCAAGTATAAGGGCATGAACCGGAGTTTGAAGTCAATTTCTGAAACAAACAGTTTCATTTTCTTTATAAGAGAGAGCTGGTACCAGGCTGTCTTTGTTTTTTTTGGCAATATGTTCCTTGAGGCTGAGGTTAGTGTCCAGGTGGACTCCAAGTGACTTGGCATTCGGTGAAAGTTGGTATTCAAAAGTGTCAATATTCATGTCATGGAACTAGATTTGAACAATTTCTTGATCGTCTGTTCTTGGCAAATAACACAAATAATGTCTTGGTTAGCAGAGGATTATTTTTAATATAGCTGTGTACCATTAGCAAGTTCACTTTGATGAGCAAAGCAACTTTTAGATGACTTCTCCATACTCCCAGTGTCCACTCAAAATAATCCCTAAGAAGCAATAGTCATGGCAAGGAAAATCTAAAATCAATTTAGCTTGGTTTTCTGCACACATGTTTGCATGAACATACCCTCAGCCTGGACAGCGCTAGTACTCCCTTATGATGATCAGCCTTTCCTTCACTGAAAGGAATTTAGCACAACTTCCTGACAGCCCCCTAGTTTAGATTGATTAAACATGCTTGGCTCAGTGTTAATACAAATCTTTTTATTTAGAGTATTGGTTAGTTTTGAAGAACAGATGACAAAATTTGGTTTGAAAAATGCATATTTTTAGTATTACTAAATGTGATGTTTTATAAATACCTTAAATTCATCCAGGCTATCAGGAAATGGCAATTCCAGTGTCACATATCCAGGCTATTGTCTGTTCCATGGTGCTTCAGGTGATAGTAGCTTTTCTTTGTGAAATGGGTGAGACCAATAATTTCTCTGGAAAAAGAGTTGTTTAATGTGCAAATGACAAATTAACCATTGAACTAGAAATGTAAATTGACTTAATTCTAGAAGCATTCTCACATCAAATGTGGACACTTGAAAAGTGCAACAAAAGCACAGCCATATTTCCAGGGCCTCCATTAGTAGTGACCCTGCCATGCTGAGTTTTCCATCTACATGTCAGGGGCACTCTCTTCAGCTCAGTGGCAATCCACCAATGTATATGTGACAGTCTGTTATTAAGGTGAAGCCTTCCGAATGGTAACATACCACTCACCATGAAGTGGACAGCTGGTTTGTCCCCATTTTTGAGGTCCTTTAAAACACAGATGCTAATCTTAATGGCATATTCACCATTGGGAAAGCAGCCTCCATCCACCTTTTAAATAACATGGAGCAATGCAGAGATGTAAAGAGAGCACATCTGTAACTTTTTGAAGGCTACCCAGTTATGGCTGCCCCCACATCAGGCTCTAAAATTTTTAGATAAGTAGAGTAGGGCTGTACTTGTGACTGTCATAATTCCGAGGCTTCTGTTGCACAAGTGGGCCAACCTGTGCACTTATACAGACCTATGTGGCTGGCATCTTGTGGCCAGAGAAGTTGGTGCAGCCAGGGGGGACATTGAAGACAATCATGTGGGACAAAGTTTCATGAACTGGTTTTTTGCCCTTCAGTGCTGGGAATGAATGATAGCTGGACTAGCCTTGAGCCAGAGGTCCAAATGATTTACATGGTGGTTTACCTCAGATGATGTGACCACATAACAGGGCTGTTGGTCTGCGCCTGAGGCAGTTGTTGAGGCTTTGAGGAGGGGCTGGGCCTGGGCTCGTGGCCTCTGCCTGGCACCTCTCTAGGGATGGGTTTAAGTTGTGGCCTTGCCACTGGTGTGCTTCCCAACCTGGAGCAGCTAGTTGGTTGCCATTCAAACTGACGCACAGTTTTGAAGACGCTGAGTCTACATATGTGCTGTCATCTGCACAGCTTGAACCTATGAGCACAGTGTGGTGACCAGTGGGCACTTTAGTTGCTGTTTATTCTATCCCACCTCTGGTGTTTATACTAGGTAGGTGTCTGGTAGCACCCCCGTTGACTTTCTTCAGTGGACCAGATTTGGGAACCAAGCACTGATGGTTGGACCATTAGTCCAGACTTCACAATCGGAGGTCTGACCTGAGGCTGTGGAAATCAGTGGATTCTGAGGTCTGGGATCTGAAGGGGACTATCTTCCAACATCTGAGAAGCACCTCCCCACAGATATCCCATTGTTGTAACTTGACAATGGAAAACAACGCCCTGCACCTGCGGCAGGTGCTCAGCCCTGAGATGCTGTTAAGGCACCCACAGTGGTGAAAGACAAAATGGACCCTCCTAATCTCAAGGGAAGAATGATACATTTGCAAAAACTCAAAATCCTATGACCTCGTTAGTCCAGACAGCAGGGCTAGAGACCCATGGAAATAAGGCAGGTATTGCTACAGGTGACCCATGTGACTGGATCATCACTGGATAACAAAATTGTGGAAGTGGGTCTTGATGCTCTCCCTACTATGACAAGACTTGTGAAATCTGACGGATTGCCTGAAGAAGTTAGAGGGCAATCTTGAAGTGGCAGAGGAGGTTCTCTGAGCTCTGCAAACAAAGCTTTGCAATTGCACAAATCCACCAAAGTCCTGGAAGCAAAATGGAAGATGGAGAACATAAAAACTGTGGGGATCGCTGAAGCAATCGAGGCCCAACCATGAAAAAGTTGTGTCTAACTGGCTGCTGTCCAGAGACCCAGAAGAGGACCTCTCCTGTTCTTTTGTATTTAAGAGGGCTCACTGATGCCTGGTGCAGAAGCCACCCTGTGGAGTCCAACTTCAGCCTTTCATACCTCATAGCACATCTCTTTAACTAAACTGACCCAGATGCAAATTCTCTGAGCTGCCAGAGACAGAGGACGTGTCCACTATGAATCTACCAAAATTATGATCTTCTCAGATTTTACCCTCAAGGTCCAGCAGGATCAGAAATCATGCACTCATGTGTAAACTATAGGATA
Organism: Pleurodeles waltl; assembly: GCF_031143425.1. NCBI lineage: Eukaryota > Metazoa > Chordata > Amphibia > Caudata > Salamandridae > Pleurodeles > Pleurodeles waltl. The sequence goes on from NC_090440.1 coordinate 1,769,071,890, forward strand.
GATAACTGAACTATATCCTGCTTTTCCCAGCTAAACTCAAGGTGTTTTCAAAAATCATCAAATGCCAATTGACATCTGATGGTGGGTGGAGTGGAGGCCCCTCTGCAGACTCAAAACAACAGTCTCTAGAACACAGCCATCACCTATAAAGACAGTGTTCCAGGTGCAGTAGCTGAAGAAAGCAAACTCTGAAGTTTTGAGACCAGCAACTCAATGTATTAGGATTCAAGTGATACACCTGAACTATATCCAAGTAAGCCACATATTGATAACTACAACCGACCAATGAGGTGATTCCAGCCTGCTCCCCTCACCTGGATGGACCAATGTTCTTAATCTGCATAGAGGCTGATGCACGTGAGAGAGGGGCCTGTAGAAGGCCTACCCTTTTGGGGGCGGAGAACCACAAGCGCTGGATAGTTGTACTTTGTTTTCATTTTATTTGTTGAACTTGGTTTATAATGTTTAACCCAAATGGGCATTATATGCGTCAGCAGAAGTGTGGGGAGGGGATGGTAAATTAAGTTTTGTTCGGCACTACCTGCTCTATTTACACAGTTAGCACTCAGGATTCCCCTCACTATGGCCTGACATATGCCATCAGATAGTAGTAGTGTTAGCGCAGGTGTCTTTATAAAAATTATTAATGAGTATTTATATATTTTGAATAATAAGTTTCTGTCTAAAATAATATAACGTAGCAAAATAATGCACGCATTTGAAAATGTGATTGCGAAGAATGGCTACCAATGTTAACGAAGTGTACTAATCATTGATGAAATATTATGAAATATTGAATATATGTTAGATTAATGCAGAAATATGTCATATTAAGGGTTATGAATTAAGCTTTAGCTTTATTAATTGTAGGCCTTAACTTAGCGAGTGTCTTGGCCTATTTGCCAGGCCTCATGTAAAAGCTGGATTTCTTGGCTTTTAATGAAATGCTGACCAAGTTAGATAAACTATGAATGTCTATTGTATTGTTCAAATGTGTTCATAATGGAAGCTTTTCGTGTGAACCGACTGTTAAAAGATGATGTTCTTGCTAATGCAACATTTTATGTGTAATGTGTGTGAGACTGACTTTCCCAGGAGAAGAAAAAAGAAGACACTCACTAGAGTAGAAGCTGCAACAATATTGTTACCTGGCAAGCCGGATGATGAGTACATCGCAAGATGAACCAATCAACAATATGAGAACGGCGTAATATTAGAATTCATAGATTTGGGATATTATTTTTTATTGAACAGAGTGTGAACATCCAATTAACTGACCAATAGGGATTTAGGGGATAGTTTTAACAGTTTTAATATAGTGACACTGCACTGAGCGAAGACAGATTCATTGTCTATTTGCTTGCTGACCGAAAGGTGGATATTTCTTATGCGTCTTTACTAGAGACGTGCTTAACTTTATTGCTTAAAGACTTTGCCCTTTTAATTCTGATGCTGAAGCCTGATACTTTGCTGATCAACTGATGTCCCGCGGATGAAGACTGATTCTGCGTTGCTGATCCACCCTGACGATAGGTATATTCTGAACTGTGATTACCATGCGTTTTGCTTTTTCTTTCTAAGTGCCGACTGTGCTGTTATGATAGAACCATAGTAGATGTTTTTCCAAATTTGTGTTACTAAATTGTTTTGCATGAAGCCCAACATGCTGATGCTAATCTGGTGTTAGTTAAGGATTCTCACTAATGAATTATGATAACAGGGACTAATGCTTGGTGAATTTCTCTGCTAAACTTCATGTACTTCTTTTCATTGACGCAGTTGACTTTGTTATTGATTTGCATCATAACTTTAGAATGTGTTGTAGTTCAAGCTTTGATTAGATTGTGTTTTTTCCACTGTTTCGGACAACCAGTGTTGTTTCTGTTTGTGTTTCATTTGATTTTGAGATTAATCTACATGACCTTACCATTGTTAATATAGGGAAATAAACATTCTAAACCTTACTAAAGGTGTGGGTATTCATGACTAAAAGTTCATGGTACGTGACAATTACTAACTCCATTGATTATTGATTTGCTGATTGCTGATGATTATTGATTATTTGTATATTTATTATTGGTTATGTACTGGATCTATGATGAGACCACCTTAATTGCGAGTCAAAAGGTTCATCTACCTATTTGCGACCCCTTGTAAATTTACTTATTAAGGTCAGACGTGCTTACAATAGCTTCACGCACAGGGCATATATTGACATGGAATGTGAACAGGCTAAATGATAACATGAAGTGTGATGCGGTACTAAAAAATACAACCAGTCTCTTTCAAGGTGTACTCCTACTATATGAAAATCACACTGAAAGTGTTAACTAACTGTCGCTACTTATTCAGAAGTCCTTTACTTTAGTTGTAGCTGATTCACGTAGAAACTCAAAAGGGACTGTCGGCAACTGACAAGCCTTATCTCTCTAGATGCCACCATCAATCTCACACATTCGATGCTTACTTTCTTTTCACTTTGCCCGTCTCTGTTTGATGATTTTCAGTACAATGTGAATTCGATGCTGACCGTATTGTTTTACTGTTTTGTGTTCTGTATTCGTAACAAAAGTCTGTAAAAATGTGATACAAAAATAAATCCTACTACATACCACAATCAGAAAATGGTGGAACCCATTTTGCTGCTTGTGACAACAACATTTGCCCACACTTACTCTTTATGTACCAAAATGTTAGCATTTAAGTGCCTTGAAATGACTGAGACTTAGCTCACAACTGAATTTTTTTAGTCATAAAAGCTGGAAGCAGCCTTTCAGCGTTCTCGCCATTCTCTGTAACATCCCTTCACAAATACTCACATTTAGACTAAGAGGGTCACTTAGACCCTGGTGGATGGTCTGCCAGACTGCCAGGGGACGGAGAACATATCGTATGTCCTCTTGATGGAGGATCTTCATTCCAGTTTAGAGATCCCTGCCAGCCCCCATCTTCGAGCAGTTAAGGGAGCAATGGTCACAAGAGCTTAATGCACAGCATTGTTGATTTGCAGAGCAGGCACATTATGTAAAGTGCCCGCTCTACAAGCCTTTTTATTTCAGATAATACAAACTAACAAACGAAGAGTTTGTTTCCTATAGAAAACTAAAAAATGAAAAACAAAGAACTCTAATGCATGGGAGCTTTCTCTCTGAAAATGGAGGGCCATTGTGCATTTTTCCTCACCACCAAGCTTTACACACATCCACTGTTGTATATATTTTTCTCACAGTTTATGAACAATATTCCTTTTATAAACAATACTTTTAATAAGTGACTTTCAAAGGTTTATACCTCATGAGAACATACATATTAGAAGGTTCCAACATGCCCCACTCAGAGTCATCGTCTTCCATCATCCGTATATTTTCTTAAATTGTCATTTAAGAAATATGATAGTAATCACTGAATTTTCAACCCAAACTTCATGAATTATCCATTACCCAGCTGTGCCAGTGAAAATGTTTATTTTTTGTTTGTGATAGTCAATTTTTGTCCATAAGGAAGCATGTAAACACAACTTTCCAGTTTACTATCTCTGTGTGGTGTTATCAGAGTTGAACTAACTACCTACATTTATAGCACAATTTTTAACATATTTGATTTAGCTCTTAATGACTATGGAGGATCTTTGTCTAAATTAAACCAAACAAATGACAGCAATGTGAGGATATTGTGGTGCTTATGAAAAATGTCCATGACCAAATCCCTCTATTGGGCTGGGAATGTCCACTGCATGGTTTACAGCCTTCTGTGCCTCCTGTGAGTGCCTGACTGTGTGTATCTGGTATCCTAACTTTTGATTTTGGCTCTAGCCTCTCACTAATCTAGTGTATGTGCAGAAGCCTAGGCCTTTCCCTTGAAATGAGTAAGGTCCTGGACCCGTACTATGACAAGGAGGATCACACCATGTGAATCCCCGTTGCATTGGCAGTGGACTACAGTCACTTTTAAATGCTTCTGTGCTGCGGACGTAACGGTTACGTCCTGCGGCACAGTGCTCGTGTGCCCAGGACATAACCATTACATCCTGGGCACAGAGCCCAGAGGGAGCGCTAGCGCTCCCTCTGTGGTCTTCCCTCTCACCCCCAAAGGCAGAAATGGAAGGGGAAGACCTTCCCCTACCAGCCCCCAGCCCCCCGACACCCCCTCTGACCTCACAGAGGCCCCCTCCCATTGCGCTTCCAGCGCGCTCGGAAGAGAAATGCTTTTGAATTTCTCTTCCGATCATGTTATGGGGGCCCTGAGAGGCTTCAAAGGGAAGTATATGATTTCCTTCCCTTTGAAGTCTCTCAGAGCATTTTAGCAGCGGGAGCGTGAAGCGATCCGGCTGCTAAAATGAAAATGCCCACTAGACACCAGGGATTATTTTCATTTAGGGAAATTGGCATAAGGGGAGCGACCCCTTGGGCAAGGGTCGCTCCTCAGGGGGACATTTTTTTTCAAGGCCTTTTCTGCCCCCAGGGGGTAGAAACCTCTAGGCGCCAGGGATCTTTTTTTTTTGTTTTGTTTTGTTGGGGTTTTTTTGTTTGTTTTTTAGAGGTGGGGAGCGACCCCTTAGGCAAGGGTTGCTCCCCTAAGGGGAAAATTATATTTAGGCCATTAATGCCCCCCTGGGGAGCAGATCAGAACCAGGGATTTTTTTGTGTTGTTGTTTGTGACCTAGACACATCTGAAAACTAAACATCTAGGTGATTCCAGGGTGGTGTGCTTCACAGGCACCCGCACTATTTTCTTACCCACAATGCCCTACAAACCTCCAACTTTGCTGGAAACCACACATTTTTCCAACATTTTTGTGATGGAACCTTCTGGAATCTGCAGGAATCCACAAAATTCCTACCACCCAGCATTGTCTCATCTGTACTGATAAAAGTTCTGCTGCACTTGTCAGCCTAAAAATGTTTTTTTTTTCAAACTGCCCTTTTGGACCCGCTTTGGTTCACCCTCAATTTCAACATGTTTTTGGCTCTTCCCTGTCACAAGCACTTGACCCACCTACACAAGTGAGGTACCATTTTTATTGCGAGACTTAGGGGAACGCTGGGTGGAAGGAAATTTGTGGCTACTCTCAGATTCCAGAACTTTATGTCTCCGAAATGTGAGGAAAAAGTGCTTTTTTGGCCATATTTTGAGGTTTGCAAAGGATTCTGGGTAACAGAACCTGGCGAGAGCCCCACAAGTCACCCCATCTTGGATTCCCCTAGGTGTCTAGTTTTAAAAAATGCGCAGGTTTGGTAGGTTTCACTAGGTGCCGGCTGCGCTAGAGGCCAAAATCTACAGCTAGGCATTTCGCAAGAAACAAATCAGATTTCAATGTAAAAATGTGATGTGTCCATGTTGCATTTCTTGTCGGGAGCATTAGGCCTACCAACGCAAATCAGGTGCCATTTTAATTGGGAGACTTGGGGGAACACAGAATAGCAAAACAAGTGTTATTCCCCCTTGTCTTTCTCTACTTTTTTTCCTTCCAAATGTAAGACAGTGTGTAAAAAGACATCAATTTGAGAAATGCCCTGTAATTCACATGCTAGTATGGACACCCTGGAATTCAGAGATGTGCAAATAACCACTGCTTCTCAAAACCTTATCTTGTGCCCATTTTGGAAATACAAAGGATTTCTTGATACCTATTTCTCACTTTTTATATTTCACCAAATTAATTGCTGTGTGTATACAATGAAAACCTGTTGCAAGGTGCAGCTCCTTTATTGGCTCTGGGTACCTAGGGTTCTTGATGAACCTACAAGCCCTATATATCCCCGCAACCAGAAGATTCCAGCAGACGTAACGGTATATTGCTTTTGAAAATATGACATTGCAGGAAAAAGTTACAGAGTAAAACATGGAGGAAAATTGAAGTTTTTTTACCTCAATTTCAATATTCTTTTTATTTCAGCTGTTATTTTCTGTAGGAAACCCTTGTAGGATCTACACAAATGACCCCTTGCTGAATTCAAAATATTGTCTACTGTTCAGAACTGTTTAGATTTCTGGGATCCATCATTGGTTTCACACCCATTTCTGTCACTAACTGGAAGGAGGCTGAAAGCACAACAAATAGTAAAAATGGGGTATGTCCCAGTAAAATGACAAAATTGTGTTGAAAAATGGGGTTTTCTGATTCAAGTCTGCCTGTTCCTGAAAGCTGGGAAGATGGTGCTTTTAGCACCGCAAACTCTTTGTTGATGGCAATCTCAGGGAAAAAACCACAAGCCTTCTTCTGCAGCCCTTTTTTCCATTTAAAAAAAAAAAAAAGAAATTTTCGCTGTTTTTTGGCTAATTTCTTGGTCTCCTTCAGGAAAACCCACAAAGTCTGGGTACCTCTAGAATCCTTAGGATGTTGGAAAAGAAGGACGCAAATTTGGCATCGGTAGCCTATGTGGAGAAAACGTTATGATGGTCTAAGTGTGAACTGCCTCAAATAGCCAAAAAAAGGCTCGGCACAGGAGGGGAAAAGGCCTGGCAGCGAAGGGGTTAAAGGGTTTAGTACATAGCATAGTGGTGGAAGTGTACTGTTTTGGGGAATCCATACTTGTAAAGAGTCATTTTTATCTGTGTGACTAGAGTGAAGGCCCAGTGGTGCACTCATGTAAAGTCTTGCTTTTTGCACTAACCCAAATCATAGCTCATCACAAGTGTTTGTTCTGTGTGTTTGTGCAATGCATTGTGTGTATTAGTGAAACAGAGTAATAGAAGCCCTTGGGATCCATTTTGGATGTCCCTGGCCAAAGCCTTGTGCATGATATAGAGTTGACAATGTTTTGCTGACAGTGAAAGTGCATTGCTTACATTCCTAAAGTTGAATGGAGGAGACCTAGAAGCTGAAGTGTGACAGTAGGGAGAGAAGAGACAATGCTCCTTTAGTAATTTAATTAGGCTTTTTGCTTAAAGGAGTTGCTAATTAGTCTTTCACTAGCACTGCCATTTGGTAGATGGTAAGGCTGAAGGGTGGGACTGTAGTTTCAGTTATTCTAGGTGAAAGGAACCTCTTAGGAGAGGCCAGCATGTTGTCTTTTCCTTGATCATTAATCTGTGTGGCTGTCAGGTACGGAAAGCTCACAACTCTTTGTGTCTCTGTTGTGGGTGCTCCAGGATGAAGACTACCCTGCTGTGAGGAGCAGCACTCTACACAAAGACTGCGTCTGGAGAGCAGCCTGAAAAGGATACTTGAAATGAAAACCACCTCAAACCGGTTCTGAAACTACAGAGTGGATCCGCATCTCCTGTCTGATTTAACTATATAAAAGTGGGACCCACTTACCCCCTTGTTGCTAGAGTTCCAAGTTTTCAAAGATAAAGTAAGGCAGTGCTCCATAGAGTTCTCTGGGGAATTGTTGTGCTACTAGAGCTGGTGTTCACCTGATATGTAGCTTCCCAGAAGGAGGGTGAGGAGGGGACATAATTTAAGTCTTGCCTTGCGGAAAGAAGCTGTTCATCTGACCTGAAGGACCTAAATGCCAATCTGCCTGTTGTCGGATGGAAGGAGCCTGCCAGCCCTGGAGAGGCATTCCATCCATATATGTACATCAGACCTCACTGCTGGTGGAGATTTCCATAGTAAGGTGGATGAAGGAGAGCAATCTGCATGCCCAAGTTGTCAACAGGCAACAGACTCTCTTGCTTGCGGTTCCAGAAGGGAATCATGGCTGCCTGTAGTGCTGTGATGGGAACTGCGAGCATGAATGACCCGTGATGCTGTGGACCAAAGTACTGTGAACACTGGTAATCTTATGCCACTGTGAACCAATGAACTGTGACTGTAGCTGATCCTGTGTTAGAGGGATCCAAAGAACTTTTGGAGCTTCTCTGTGCTGTTTCATCTCATCCGAATACTGAGCTGCTCTTCAGCTCCAAACTTGTAGCTGGAGGAAACTACATTGAAACCATAGTGTGCATACTCTTCCAGAAGCATGAGACCGGCTGTCTGCTGCTGCCAGCTGGCTCTCCTCCCGACAGCTGAATGCCTTCTGAATTTACTGGGTAATCTGCATCTTTGTGTGACCTAATATTATTACTACTCATCCTGCAAAGAGGGAAACTACCTAGACCAGAAAGGAAGGCAACCAAGCGGTGAGGAATAGGATTACTAATTGAGGCACAGCAAGTCCCAGCACCAAGTTCACTAAATTGTACCTGATTATTATTGAATGTGTAGTACATAGTTTTGGTGTGTATAAATGTACCTTTCTTTTAAAAAAGACTGGGATGGACAATCAGTTAATTCCCTCCTGTGTGATGTTATGTTCTGAGCTTGATTACCTCATTGCTATCTCCCCGAAAAAAGGCTGTGACTGCTCCCCATCATTACCATTGAGGCTCAAGTGATGTAGGGTTGTACTTGGTCAAGTTTGCTGAGCAATAGTAGGATGGACCTTGGTACATTAGAGGCAAACAATCTCAACTCCTATGGTTGAGGCCCATTACCCTCCGCTTTCCAAATGTCTCTCAAACAGGCTTTGACGCCCTCTATTCCTTTTTGCACCTCCACACTTAATGTGGAAAAAAGGATTAGCCCTTTTTCCTCGCTCCTTCACCCCCTCCCTACTCAAACATCAACAGAGAAACATTAAACATCTCATGATTCTGATGAACATCAGTCTTCCTCAAAGCAAGGGTAGTGCATTAAAAATACATAAATATCTGGAGTTAGATGAATTTCCGATCAAAATGTATCAATTTCTTCATTGAGACCAAGGATATAATAATTTTATTCAAAGGGTAATCGTCACTGATTCATTGAACAGATGCTTTAATTCGTTAAATGTGTGATATTTTTAGGTCAATATACCTTTTACATTCAAGATTATGATGGCAAGGCTTGTCCCAATGCAAAAACAGATTCCTAACAAAAATCACCTTTCTTAAACAGGCTTTATTCCTGAAGAATTGCTGGGAAGATCACTTCATTGTTTGGCTAAAACAAACATGAACCTCTTGGCTGCAATGTTCGCGCAAAGAAAAAAAAACTTTGCTAAACTTTATTACCATTACATAGGTGGTAATTTGCAGAAGTCACTTTTGACCGTCAGTCTCACAGCCTGTGTCATGATCTTTATTCTAATACTTCTCTTGATCCTCTCCTAGCTGGTATACAAGATCCTAATACCTATGGTCCTTTCATTGTGTGATGGAATTATTGATAGTAATTATCCTTTTTTCTCTTGCCGTGTAGAAGGATTTTCTGGGCATAAAATTAACTTGACAGTACATTTGAAGCTTATAATTAAGGAAAAACCTATACGTTGGATTTTTGTGATCATGGGAATAATCTCCTCTGTTAAAATGATATCAGGTGCTATTTCTTTGGCTCTGCTTCTTTGGCTGTAGGGGAACCCTGAATCACTATAAGGAAGTAACTTTTAATTTGAGTACATCAATTGGAAATGTAAACTCGCACGTTGTAAATAACAAGCCTCGCTTTACACTTCATCTTCGTCACCACATCATTTGCGAATGTGACTTACCTTAAGTCTCCACAATATTTTAATGTGTCAGCAAAGACATCATATGCTTTGTCGTGCGGTGTATACCTTGCTTCTGGCAATTCATTTATAAATACTTTAGTCCTCAAGGTAAATGCAAAAGCAACTCTTTTCTGTCACTGGGGCTAAAAGAGCGGCCTTTCCACTGCAGCTATTCAATTTTCAAACCACAATGTTCACTGTTATTAGAGAATATGAAGCAGATACACTGTATAGGTTTTGCATGCACTTATGCAGACATTTTGTCACTCAAACTCCTATAACACTTAACCAGATACAGCAAAACTCTTAATACACAGGGTAAAATCATACTGCAGAAGAATATGGAAATAAACAATGATAAATATGAATGACAAAGCTATTCTGTTGCGCTGCATTGTAGTATTTGCATAGTGGTTATATGATGCACACACCGATCAAAAGCTCTTAAATGCAAAAGTTTAATCATTTTTGCGCATTTTACTTTTAGGCTGCATTCTGACAAGCAACTGTGCCTAGCATCTCAAGTCGCTTTCTGTTTTTTTTTTACATTACATTTCTCTTACTGATCGCTTTTCGTCATCTCTTTCCTCACAGAAGGATGGACTTCATTGAAGTCGCTCTCTCACACTCCCAGTCAAACAATTCCTGTGCAGTTGTCTGCCACTCTACCACATTTAGTGACTGTCACCATCATCATGTCTGAAATAACACCGGTTTCCTAGGTTCTCCTCATAACTTCGGGCAAGAACACTTTCTTCTCTGAGAACTCCTCCGACGTGTTAGACGATAAGAGACTCTTGAGCCTTTCATATCGACTTCAGATGTGATCCGACCTCTAAATATGTGCAAACTTTAGAGAACTATGACCCTCGCGATGTACATGAGTTTGACCCTTTCCTGCTCTCCTCTCGTCTTCTTCTAATCTGACTTGTGCCCCTCCAGTCCTGCTTCAGTCCTCCCAACTAGAGCGGTGATGCTCATGCCTGGGTCTAGTCCTCACTGTCCTATGGAGTCACAAGCTGTAATTCGCTGATGAGGCCCAACAAGGCTGAACATGTCTGAGCAGGCCATTGTGCTCCTGTCCAGGAGGCACCCAGCCTAGTATTTGGGGTTTTACTGACCAAGACGGATATGCATATTATTGATAACGCCACTTTGGAATCCAGTGTAATGTGCCGAAAGTAACTACAAGTGAATCACATGTTTTTTACTGTCCGTTGTTTTCTACTGAAAGAAAAGGATATTTTATGGAGGCGTCCGAAGTGGTTAGGGTTTCATAGGCCTCATGAAATCTATTAAAGAAGAACTGAAGTTTAAAAATGTGAAACACAAATATTAAGCACTCTCATTCGGCACACTCTTGCTGTTTTTTGTGTTTTATTATTATTGCAGTTGTGATAAACAGGCTTGAAATGCACTGGCACAGATGATAAAACAACACCGGTTCCTTTCTATGGGACTAGCCATACCCCTACATACAACAGCATCACTCTTGCTTCCAAGCGCATGAGGAAAAATCGATAATGTAACCTTAGGGGCCTTTGAAAAACAAAATGTGCTCTGTATCACTTGGTTATATTCCTCAAAAGTAGCTGAATTGGTTACATACTCGATAAAGTACAGAGTCATATAAAAATGGGTTAAGTGTTTAGACGGCCTGGTAGAGCTGTAGAGCGTTGTCACTGAATTAATCATGAGTTCGCAGTTAGGCTGACTTTGCTGGCGAGCACAGGCCCCAAACACTGATAAGAATTGACAACAACAGCAGAACAACATCTGACCATGTTTTCCCCCAGTGGACCAAATAAAGGGAGTGGCAGATCTGTTCACAAACTTGACTAAGGGTATCTGGTTAATATGTTGTTATTACCCCTTGACTCCTTCCTGCATAACTGTCAATGGAATAAATACATTTAGTTCTTCTTTCTGAAATACAAACATGACGCTTGGGCAAATATAACTTTGAACCAACATTTCAAAATTATAATTATTACAACATTGTCAGACTTTGGATCGGTATACAAAGTGTCTTTTAGAGCAAAAATGTCATTTGCACCAAACGATCAGTGGAAAAGGCATGTTGCACCGATTAATCCAAATGTCAGCACACATATTGATGCAAAATATAATCCAGAAATGGTAATGCATATCGCACTGTTACTTGTCAGATCTGTGTAATTCTGCCTAAATGCCTGCAAAACCAAATGTAATTCGAGGCAAAATTTCTTATTAATAATGCAACATAATAGGTGCATGTGAGAAAGTGGATTATTAGTTTGGGTGAATGGAAGTTCACCCAGGGCTTAATTTGAGCTGGTGGTTTCCAGTGGGGGCCATCTGAACATATTTTTGAGCACTGGCACTTATTTTTCCTGATTGGACATTTCCCGAGAACAAAAGAAGGAAAAAACACAAATGGGAAAGAAAGATGAGAAATATCGAAAAGTGGCACGAAGGGAGAAAGCAGGGACCGGTAGGATTCAGCTAAAGGCGGAGGGAGTGACCGTCAGTAGATTAAAGAGGCCTGAGGAGCATTCAGAACTACACAGCCATGCTATTTGACATGCTGATGTTTCGTTGCACCGGCCGTGGGCTTCTGAGTAAGACTTCGGGCTCCAGCACTTTTTCTCTTACAAATTAAGCACTGAGTCGACCACATGTAATAATGCCACTATTCTTGTTAGGTCCAGTAAAGGTTTCACTGACTGAATCCCAAAATCAACCCCAGATAACTGTGACACAGATCAGACAGGCCTAACTTAGGAAAATGTGTAAAACATATAGAAGTACCAAAACAGTTAAAACGTCGAAAAACACAATACAATAAAAATCCAACTCTGATATATGAAGATAGATACTATTTTAATAAGCAAAATGAGATGAAAATGACCAAAAATCCAATAAGGAGACCGGATATATTAATTTTAAAGGATTTTGGTAAAAAATAGTGGCAAAAGTGCAAAGCGACAGCTGCAGGCAATTGATTGTGCTAAATCGGGACAAGGGTAAGGTTTAAGGCCGACTGCAATAGAGTGTGGGTCAGATACAGAGACCAGGCTCACCCTAGTCAGAAGTTTTACCTTCCGACTTAGGGCCTCATTACGAGTTTGGAGGTCCTGTGACCGCCATATTGGCGGTCCGACTGACATCAGGCTGGTGGAGAAGACCGCCAAATTATGAGTTTGGTGGTGGTGCACACAGAAGACCTCCAAAGCACCGCCAGCACCACCAGGCAGGACAGACCAGGATGGTCGAATGAAGGCACAAACAGTCCAGCAGAGACCATGGTTCCGCCGGACCTGTTAGGAGGTTGCACACTGCAAATGTGACCGGCACAGTCCAACCACCACAGGGCACCAGGTGGAAACAAATAGTATAAAAGGAGACACTCACCTTCAGGAAGCCATACATGTCCGGTGCCGCCAGGGAACCACAACTAGACGTCATCCCACTGCTCCTACTAACCGAAAGACAACGTAGACATCGCCAGCGAGGACAACAAGAACTGTGAGTACACACACTCACCTGTTACATATGTGAAATGTTCAAATTTGTACAGTTAAAAACATCTCCCCGATTGGGAGGGGATGCAAAGGGCTGCACACACACATAACAGCATAGTGACACATGCACTCATATACTGCATCAAGGAGACCCACATATAAACATCACGCACACTACATTGTGCAAACATGCACTACACGTCAAGACCACACATTTACATGCAGAAACACAGCACAGGCCCAGCCTCACAGATCCTAAGTCAACATACAAACTCGTAACGACAACAACTGCACAAGTACAAACACATGTCAGACACTCACAACCAACACTGGCCGTGGACTCGAAACACATACAACACAATGTACAATCACGTGTGATGGAACACACACAACAACACCATCATCATACAACCTAGCAATCGACACACACACACACACACACACACACACACAGTACATCAAACTTATCATGCACAAAACACGCAGACTCAAAAAGTCAAAACACACAAAGCTACAAAGCACAACAACAAACATATCTCACGACAAACACATCACAGTACCATGACACCAACATTTCTGCTACATACACATACCTATCACATAACACACACCCTACCCCTGGGGGACAACAGCACTGCACACAAACTCACATACTACTCAAATGATACATGAAGCAGCACACACAACAAAATATTGGCACACAACCAATGTCAGCCAGAAGCAGCTCAAACCTATGAAAGGAAAAGCAGGACAAAGATGTAACCAGAAAACCAACAACTGGTTGGTCATTATGTATTAGTTTTGTGCAAAAATATAAAAGTCCAAGGCCATTGGCCAGTCCATATTTACAAATGTTCTTTGCACCAAAGGCACAATATGGTATAAATGACTGCTATGTAACCTCCACAGGTAGGGGCATGGAGGGGGCAGGCAGGCACCTCAGGGAGTGTTGGGGGATCGAGGAGGGGAGGGGGTTTGGGTTTGAGCGGGGTGGATTTTGGTTTTAGTTTGGAATTAGGAACCTTCTTGGGAGAGATGGCCTTCTTCTTGTGGGGAGAGGGGCATGGGTGCTGACAGCAGGGGTAGAAGAGGCCTTGGAGGTGGAAAGGATGGCCTTGGGAAGGGAAAATTTAATTTGGGGGTGGCACAGGGGGCGGAAGACTAGGGAACAGGTCAAGGTCGGAAAGGAACACTTTTTTTGGCACACAGGGACTGTCATCAGAAGGTGATTTGGGTGTGGAGGGTGAGGGAGTGGTTGTATGACATTTAGGAGTGGATGTATTAGGTATGTTTCAGGGAGGTGTGCTTAATGTGGTGAGTGTCTGATGGGTAGGTGAGTGAGGGCGTTTTTGTGTCTTGGGCTGAGGAGGGTGGGGGTGCTGGGAGATGCTGTTGTGGGTGGGTCGCTGTCTGTTGGTGTGGGGACTGCAGGTATCGTGGATGAGCTGCTTGTAGGCATGCTAGTGGTTGTGGAGTCTACTGGGGTGGATGTCTGAGCATCTGCTGGATGCTGTCTGTGGGAAGGGTAGGGGTGGTGGCTGGATCAGTGAATGTTAGCGTGGTGTCTGCAGGTGTGCCAGGTGTTGTGTCTGTGATGCTGTGGGTGGTGGGGGTGTCAGGGCAAGTTGTGACTGTTGCTGTGTCTGCAGGTGGATGTTGTTTGTGTGGGTGCCAGTGGTGTGTCTTGCGGTGCCTATGTTTGTCTGCAATGCCCCTTGATATTGAGGTGGATGTATGCCTGTCTGTTTGTGTGCTTTGGCTGGGTCGAGGAAGGGGGGATTTGGACTGGTGGGAGGAAGGTGGAGGGGTGACCATAGAAAAGGGGTGACTGGCTGCCATCAATGTGGAGGCCAGAGGCTGAAGGTATCTCTGTAGGCCAGAGTTTGCACTGTGAATGCCCTCCAGGAACACTTTGCGCAGTTGGATCTGTCTTGCCAGTCCCTGGATGGTTTTCACGATGGCCACAGACCTACAGAGATAGACCTCAGGAGGTCAATATCCTCCTCACTGAGGGCAGCAGGTGAACAGGGGCTGGGGCAGAGGTGCCTATGGTAAAGAGACGCCCACCCTCTTGGATGAGCGAGCACTGCCAACTGGGTGGGGAGCCACATGGAGGGCAGAGATAGAACTGGGGGTGGCAGACACAGATGGTACAACAGTGGCTCCCAATGGGTCTGCCACCACTAGGAAGTGGGCACTGGAGGAGGACCCAGATGAAGATGTTGAAGATGTTGCAGATTCGGTCTCCCTGTGGCATTCCCATAGCCCTCCATGCCACTGGGTCCCTCGTGCCTGTGGTGTCATTACTGGAGGTCCAGTGGCCAGAAGCTTCCCAACTTGGCTTGTCCCCATCGCCTTCACCTGCCAGTGGTCATGCTGAAAATAGATGGTGAAGTAGGGTCAGCACAGACACATGATAATACTTCCATTACAAGTCAGACAAAAAATCACATACCATCATGTCTACTGACCCCCAGCAGGAAGTTCCAGTAAAGTGCCAACATCATCTAATAACACAATACTATCCATGTCCCTCAATTTCTCAGCTGCCACACACCAGCAAAGCAAGGTAACTGGAACCTACAATGCCATGAATGAAGTAGACAAATCACGTTGACCATACCATGACTAGGTGACTATTCCACTTAATACAGGTGCCCTAATCACAACAACATAGTCAATCAGTAGACAAGCAATTGACTCCCTTTATAAGGTAGCTTAAAAATTACACAGACCCAATCCTTACTAGACAAATACATCACCCAGATGTCATGTACCAGGTAATAACATATGTTGCCAAGTAAAGGCAGGCAAGCCTGGTTCAAACATACCATACCTACATCAAGTGACATACATTCAACCAAAGTATAATTAACAGATACCGTCATATGACATATCAACATCACACCTGCCAAATGTTGGTTAAAGAGGTAGTACACGTGTCACACACACATACACCAATCTTGATTTAGTAAGAGTGACAATGGAATCAGGTCCAAACAGTGTAAGAAAAAGGTCTCCAGAAGACAAAAAATAATGTCATGGCAGGACCAAGTAAGCTCACACCAATGTCACACACACAATTAGCAGCTTACCTTATTGTGTGGGTATCAATTAGACTACTGTGCTGTACAGGAAGGAGGGAAACAGACCTTGCTAACACCAACATGAGTAAACCATTTTGTCACAGTATGAGAAGCAACATCACTACCCACATATCAGACATGGCAAGCCTGGCATCTGTCTGTGGTGGATTCCCAGAAAAAAAGCATAAATGATGCCAACATAACTGGTACAACAACCATGAGGCAAGCCAACAGTCAGGTCACACTTACCAACTTATGCACAAGTGTTTAAGAACTACCACAACTGCACCACATATATTTCTTGTCAATCTGAAAGTTCCCAAACACCCTGACCTTATTTGTGATATCTGCATAGCTACAGCAAATACACATCATAATATCCAAGAGTGAGACATGAAATTTATCTTTGAAATTACACATGATGTTGACACAGTACTGTCCGTACCATTGCTGTGAGTGGACAACCATTGCCAATGTATCATATCTACACAAGTATACAATGGACAATCAATGTGTCAAGTGTCTGCTTTCAGGACATCAGCATGGCAATCACATTCTTACATCTGATACCAACATATGCATCCCTGTGGAAATGTAGCATATGCACACTGGTAACCAACATGCATGTTGTCAACTCTGATGGAACGTCACACATGTCATAGTACATGCCTCTAATACCAAGGGGAAGTACCTTGCAACAGATGTGAAGATGTTAGCTATGTATGGCATATCGGATGGACATCACTGTACCACATAAAGCTGTAACACTTCAGACACCATTAGACAATGGGGATGACTTGCCACTGCCTGACTTCTATTCACACATAGACATACCTCCATACATGGCAGAGGATAGAGAATAAGAACCAACCTACCTTTCTACCATGGCATTAGGGAGGAGGGAACAAACACCCACCAGGGTAGTAAAAGCAGATCACTGATACCCCAGAAACACTGACATATGTGTTCCTTTCTGTGCTATAGGCCTGAGGGACCCCTATAGATGAGTACCATGTCTCAAAACAAAATGCATGTGCACACCTGTTGCCAATACATGACTTGTGTACATCACTGTTATCACAGGAGATCTATGAAACATTATACTTACCACATTGTCAGAGCTAACATCCTGTCCCTCACTCAATCACCTGTTAAATGGGCAAACATGTTTTTGGTATGTACTTACCCCTTGTAGCTGCTGTACTTCCTTCAAACACCCATCCAACTCAGGGTAGGGCACTGCCAAAATGCAAGCCATTGGGGTGGGTCATGGTCTGATGGGCACCCCGTCCTCGTTGGGAGAACAGCACCAGCTAGACTTCTGCAGTCTTCCGGGCCCAGCATCTCAGGTTCTCCCACCTCGTCTGACAGTGGGTGCTGAGCCGGCTTTGGACCCACAGGGTCCGCACCTTCTTGGAGATGGAACACCAAATCCCATTCTTCTGATGGGGTTTGACCAGGATGGATGACATAGACAAGAAAGAAAATCATGTTCACAAGTAGCACACAAAAACAGGCAGAGTTAATGACAAGTCAGTTAAACAAGTCAAACACAGACACTGGGCAAAGGCTGAAGTCGAGGAACCTCAGTAATGAGGCATGATATTTAACCATCACGGGTTGCATATGGATCCAGGGTGTGGCTACAGGCTCACACTTGCAGTGCTGAAACTATACAACGGTAGTTCAGAAGGCAATATTTCAAGAAAGTGGCAATTGAAAGTCAACTTTCTCTGCAGGACGAGCACACAAATCAACTCAAACTGCCATTTCCCAAGAGGTTAGATGCTTCAGAATACTTCTTGTATCCCATAGACAATTGGCAAGGGCTGTCATTCTGCACAGCTTAGGACCACAGAGTGTCATCAATTGGCTTCAGTACAACACTACAACAATGCCATATGTGGATTCAGTGAGGGCACAAGTATGGTGAGAAACCAGCAACCAACATGCATTGACACCTCCTGCTGTCATTTTAGCACAAATGTCCACACATCATGCACATCTGATGATGGGTTTTACCTGGTGATGGCTGGCATTACACCTCAGCTACCCATGTGCAACAGTCACAAGGTGGGTAAGGGAATACTCATTTCACACTCTTTACAATGTCTTAAACTCTACACATGTCACTTCAAATAGGGACATACCCAGGAACTCAATCCTTTAAGCCCACTGACAGTGCTTTAAGGACACATTCCCACATATTGCCCATAAGCCTAGGCTAAACAAATAAAAGCTTAGTTGAGCTACAGGAAACATATGTGCACATGGTACTCTTACCTGCTCCTCTGGTGCAGCACAGAGCTGTCAAAATGGGGTAGGACCTTCTCCACAAGCTTCTCCAGCTCTTCTGGTGAGAAGGGAGGGGCCCTATCACCTGTAGGACATGGCATGATTGCTCCCAGAGGCAGTACACAGCAGCTCAAGTTGTGGAGGTCTTGCTGGCAGCAGTGTCAGGAGTCAGGTGAGACACTCATCAGGAGATGGTGGCCACGTCCGTCATGTACATGATCTTCACCACCAGCAGACACTGCCATTGGGTGAAGACTGCCACAGGTAGGACTGTGTTCCAGTGGCAATGTCCGCTGCAGTAGCCTCTGCCTACTACCATGACAACTTCTGCCGGCAGTCGCAGGTGGTTCCTATTGTCCAGTATGGTAGGTCAGGCCTTCACCATTTTAAAGCCCTTAGATGATCAGAAAAGTTAATTTCATGATCCGTCACAATTTGGGAAACATGTCTACTGCATTATATCCAGTGCTAGCTTTGACCAAACATGTATGAATGCCCAGAAAGAAGGGACATGTTGTTATGTTGTCTAGCTAAAAATCAGGAATCTTTGGTGGCACAGTCAGTACCCTCTTGGCAGTGGGCAAGATAGTTTTTGTGGCTTCTTAATAAAATGCCTAGTTAGATGTCAGTATCAAAGAGACTTGCTGAGGCATCTGTTTACATTTCCATGTCATAATTGAGGCAAGAGGATGACATATGACTGATATGCAATTATTACCACTGGTATGTGCTGTGTACCATGTTTCAACTGTATCATATGGCATGTCACATCATTATATAACACATATGTATTGACACCAACAATGGACACAATGAGTGGTAGACATACCTCCTTATTTTCTCTCTCATAGTTACCCTGGAATGAGAAGGGTCAGACAATCTCCAGTGTACCATCCACTAGTAGACCTGATGACCAGGAAGGATCGACATGTGATTCAGATCTACCGCCTGGATAGGCAGACAATCATGGATCTCTGTTGTCAGTTGGAGCAAGATCTGATGTCTGCCATTCATCATCCTAATGGCATACCACCCATTGTACAAGTCATCTCAGTGATGCAAGAGTAGGAGAAATTGTCAATTTGAATTTGGACCCGATATTGGTAAAAGCTAAATATGATATAAATAGATGGAATAACTTACATATGACCATAATGGGAAGGTGTAATATGGTCAAAATGATTCTCCTTCCTAAATTGCTGTATATTTTCCGTGCTATCCCATTGAGTTTCATAAACTCTCGGTTTGAGGAGATAGATCGATTGGTTATGAAATTTAAATGGGCATATTGTAAGCGTAGAAGGGCGGGTAAGCTTATGTCTTTACCTCGGGAAAAGGGGGGGTGGTCCCTCCCAAATATGAAACTATATCAACTTGCAGCAGAGAGATGACGCACTTCCTGGCCACAGGCTCCTTCCAAAATACAGTGGCCCTAACTGCAGGAATGTCCCAGCCTATGTTCAATCTGGTCTGGAAGGCTGTACTGCCTGCATTGTTAAAACACCTGGACAGCTACATCCGATTTCCACAATGTGAGGATTTGATCCTTCCGAAGGCTGATTTTTATGGTTTGGCAAACATAGTGGGAGCCATTGATGGTACCCATGTAGCCTTGGTTTCCCTGCATGGCAATGAACAGGTCTATCGGAACAGGAATTGCTTCCACTCCATAAATGTCGAAGTAGTATGTTTGGCAGACCTCTACATTTCCCAAGTATGTGCATGGTACTCAGGTTCAGTCCATGATAACTTCATCATGCGTAACATCGCTATCCCAAGCTGATGACACAACTGTACCCAGAGAGGGCCTAGCTGCTTGGTACGTCACATATGCCATTTGTGTTAGTATGCCATGTCTGCTGACAAATGTAATGATACCCTACACTAATAGTTGCACACATGTAACGATTACTACGAGGGGACTCTGGCTACCCAAACCGATCCTGGTTGTTGACACCAGTGAGGTACCCAACCACTCCAGGGGAAGTTGGCTTCAACGAGGCCCATGGAAGGACACAGCATGTCCTTCCATGGGCTCCTAAAGGCAAGATTCTGTAGCATCGATAAGTCTGGTGGAGCCCGCCTCTATTCACCCACCAATGTGTGTCAGATCATTGTGGCCTGCTGCATGCTCGACAACCTCGCCATCAGGCACCAGATCCCATACATCCCAGATGAGGGGGAACCAGCAGTTCTACTGTGTGTGAATGTCGAAATGCCAAGTGAGGATGCTAATGATGAGGATGAAGGTGGAGACATGTCCTGAGTAGTGGGAGCGGGTTCAGTATTTAGGGTTCTCCTCATAGGTCACAACAGCAGGTATGGTCCTTCTTGTGTCTTCAACAGGTCCAGAGGTGTTGTGAAGAGGCTGCTAGAGTGCCACATTTATGCCCAGTGTCAGTCCCTGGGTGGGGGAAATACCTTGCCACTCCCTAAACAATGGGGTAAAAGTTCCTAAAAGTGGTTCTACCTACTTTTACAATTTCTATGTATTGTACTGTAAATTATCTCACAGTACCCATCTCTACCTAAAGCCAACACTACAGAACCTTTCTTCCCCTGTGCAGAGCACTCTGTGCCCACCCAGAAGTGTGGATATGACAGTGGGCAAACCCACCCTCGTGGTCACTCAAAACCACTTCTGGGGGCAGCCTCTTTCCTGTGGTGATTGGTGCCCAGCTGTCTAACAGGACAATAGAGGAGACAGGCCCAGGTGTGAGCTACAGCTACCTGTGACAGGGTAGGCATCCTCTGAAGGTAATTAGGTTCATAGGAAGAGCCCAGATGGCCATCCTGTCATGGAAAAAAACATCCCCCAAGCCCTGTGTCAACTTTCTGGGATCAATGCACATTTCACCACAGGGGAGCCATCAAAAGTCAGATGAAACTGAAGACTGTCAGAAAGGCACATTTTGGCCCTGGCAGAAAAATGACAACTTTTTCAACTTTCTCAAAGTGCCATTTTTGAAATAGTAATCGAAAATCCAACTTGATCATTATGTTGGAATTTAAATAACCATTAAATGAGCCCTTCAATCAATCATTTTTATAGCTATTGCCAAACTGAAGCTTAGCATTATAGGGTGTTATTATGTAACCTATGCTATCTGTAATTTAAATATGCCAACCAGGAGTGTGGCCACTTTCAACATGTTTTAGGGGTCATAGGACATGCAATAGGGCCTGGGTAGTGGTGCCTTAGTGTGCAGAGTAAAAAAAACAGCAGCATTAGTTCCCAAATAAATGCGAGTATCATTTTAAAAAGAGTCATTTTCCTACAGTGCATAATCAATTGTATTATTTTAATAAAGGCATTCATGGATGTGTGTTGTAAATAAAACTTCTATAAAACAGGTAAACTGGTGAAGATGTGTGTTACATTTTTGCAACTGTTATTCTTTTTACATTTATGCCACTGTATAAACATATGGAATTCAATGATTTCTATTTTTTTTCCCATTCCCTATTACACAAGCAGCAAAGTGGTGCAAAATAGTATTTGGTATACTTTGAAACAGTGTAGTGTAGTCTGGCTGAAAGTGATTAGCATGTGATAAAATGGGCAGTGGAGTCCTGCTGATGTCAGCAGAACCTTCTGCCCCTCTCAGGACTATAGGGATTGCTTTTCTCTGCATTGGTCTTGAGTGGCTTGTACAAGGTCAAGGAAACATTGACATTTTCACCCTTAACATTAGTAGTTGGAATGTAGTTCAGTATACAAGCACATTTGCCTTTTATGATTGTTGCTGCATGGGAGTATGCAAAGTAGACTGGACTATCTCAATTCCTTTGGGTATTCTGTGGATCAGGACTCACATAGATGGGAGAGAGGCTTGGCAGTGTTATGTGTATATAAATAATAATATGTATTATATGACCTCTGACCTAAGGCCAATGAGGTATGAGGTATGAACTATGGAATTTGGCCCACAACTACATTTGATGCATGTCTCTGTGTGTGTGTATGTGAGTGTGTGTGTGTTAATTAGGGTTTTTCATTCAGGCATAGTATTACTTTTCTCATATGCAGGAGTGGACTGCTGTATGAATGCTCACAACTTCTCACAAAATATCACAAGGACACATTCTAATAGTCCTTGTATAAAAGGACTACAAATAACACATCTGGCCTAACACAGCCTGCTACAGACAGTGGAGGTTAGTTGGTTGCAGGTAGTTTGGATGTGGTATATGGCCAGGAAGCCCAATAAATCATTTCTAAAACGAGGTTGAATTGAAATTATGGTTAGCTTTGGTTAGAACACCTTAATGCATGTTTAAATAAATCTCTGTAATTCACTTCTAAAAACACAAATGAAGTTTAGCTATGGTTACAATTAAAACTAATAAAGCAATAACATTAGCAAGTTACTCTGAAAACACCCTTTCGACCCTTAATCAACACACCAAATGCACTGTTTATGAACAGAT
Source organism: Pleurodeles waltl (assembly GCF_031143425.1). Classification (NCBI taxonomy): domain Eukaryota; kingdom Metazoa; phylum Chordata; class Amphibia; order Caudata; family Salamandridae; genus Pleurodeles; species Pleurodeles waltl. The sequence continues at coordinate 1,769,094,669 of NC_090440.1, forward strand.
CCTTGTTATGACAATTGCAATTACAAATGATATAAATAATAGCAAAGGTCAAATTACATTATCACATATGCATTAACACTGTGTGGTTTTTGGGTATTGTCAAAAATGTTAAACCCCAAAGAGAGATGGAAGAAGAAACACATATATTGAAAGTTTAGCCAAAAAGCAAGATGGATGCGGCGTAGACGGAAAGCTGCCTTGCCCCGCCCATCGAGGACGCCGGCAGAATGCAGAGTGTAGGAGCGCGGAGCGGCTGAGGGGAAGCCTGCACCCTCAGTATCGAGCCCCCGGCTTTTTTCTGATCTGCGGTGGACATACTCCGACCGGAGTGAGCGGCGTAGCTCATTAGCGGTGACCCCGCCAAATCTGACGGCACGGGGCTCCTGAGGAACGGACAGGTTTTCAGAGGCTCTGGAGCAGGACGAAGCGGATGAAGGAAGCGGTGTGGGCATCTGCCGCTGCGTCAGGAGGATTAATCGAGCGCGCCCTCTCCCCCGGCAACCGGAGGGATTAGCGTGGCAGCGCTACAATTCACGACGGCCTCCCTGGCTTTCCCCGGAAAAAAGAGCAAGTAAGAAGAGGTGGAGGCTGGACTCGCAGGTCCCAATAAAGGGCACCAGGCCTTCTAATCAACATTTTTAAAGAATATACTAAGACGCTGGGCACCTGAACTGATATTCTTTAAAAACATACGTTAAAAGTTCTCACTAAGTGGGCTGTAATTGGGTACAACTGGACATTGTATTCTTCCCACGCTATAACTACAACTTCATCGGCTTGTTATTTTAAGCAGGTGCAGGCGAGTTTTTTAACCCAGAGCATACTCTCTTCAAGACTAATGTGTATACTGAAACAAGCACTTTGACGGTGAGGAGTCCTAATGCTACTTGCCACTCAGTTGGGTATAGCTAGTCATCCTCGCTCGCCTCGTTAAACTGTGAGGTGTGTTTTAAAGAGGGTGATACAGAACATGATATTGGCAGCAACAGGACTAGCCGAGCTGGTGAAAGCACTTCCTAGCACCTTGAAAACAAACATGGCACCAAAAACTGCCCGGAACTCAGGCGATAAAGCTGAGGGAACCAAGACAACGCATGCAGGGAAGGATAAAGGAGACCCAGCTTGAGCAGTCAGGCGCCCTATCACGACAACGGCAAAATCAAGCGGGAAAAATACAAATGGTGTTGGTAGGGATGTCAAGAAGGATGACGTTATTATCCCCTCTTTGGATGCAAGGGGGAAGGACAAAAATCAGCCTACAATCACATCCTTTCTTGCTGTAGAAGTACAAGAAAGATTTGCTGAACATATAGTGCCCCCTCCAGCAAACAGTCAATCTGTAATAGAAGCAGTACCTCCAGGAAACAGCAATGAGAGGGAGAGGGGGGTCCCTATCGAAATCAATGAATCTCTCACAAAGGTTTCACAAGGCGACTATGGCTTATCAGGTGTCTCGGCCAGTAGTGTGGTTACAAAAAAGAAGGGGGGCGGATTCCCTTTTATTAAAAACGGACATCAAGCACAGCGGTCTAAGATCCCAGCCGGGAGAGAGGCAGTTGGTGACATGGATGATACAACCGCTGCACTGAGTACGGAAGTCTTGCAATACAGATTGCCAAAACTGACGGTAGGAGATAAGGAAATTGAAAAGAGCTTAAAACCCCCAGACTGGGCCAAAGACAGCAGTGATAAATTTTATTCTTTAACAGAGGAATCTGATCTCACCAGCAGCAAGCATAATCTAAGTGAATACAGCAGCAGTATATCTTCCGAGACAGGAAACATATCATCAAGCAATAAGCCTACAGTGCGGCAGCAGCGGCGACATCGTAAGTGTACAAAAGTACGGTCTGGCCTTAGTGAGGGTACTGAACTTTCTACATTTAGTGGCAGTAAGACACTTAAATGGGATTATTCAGGCATTAGATTAACAGATATACCTACTGCAAATGGTCAACAGATGGCTAACAACAACATGGAAGGGAATATAGGTGGTCCGGCAAGTAGCACATGCACTGGTAGTGTCAAGGCAGGGATGCTGCAGTCGATACATAATTCAATCAAGGAATTCCAAACACAGAGTAGGAAAGAAAATCGCCGTGCAAGGGTTGCCACAAAACATCTGCAAGGAACAGTTCACAAAGTTGCAAAGTCATGTACTGAAATTGAAGCCAAGCTAAATACAATAGAGGAAAGGACAGCTGCGGTCGAAGCGGATGTTGAGGTATTAAGAGAACAATGTGTTGCACAAGATGGACAACTGACTGATATAATGTGGAAGTTAGAAGACCACGAGAATCGGCAGAGAAGAAATAACTTGTGCTTCTTGCGTATTAACGAAGGGGTGGAAAGGAGCGATATTCGTGCTTATATGATTAAGCTCTTACGGGGGGGCTTTCCGGAGCAGGTCAATTGGGACTGGGAAACTGAGGTTCAGCACGTACATAGGTTCCCGGTAACCCAACGAGAGGGAGGGCACTCAGCAGAACCCAAATACCCTAGAGCCATCTTAGTCTTTTTTGGAAATTACTTGTTACAGCAAGCTATATTTGATAAAGCTCGTCCAAATGCCCCATGTAGTGTTCAAGAGATAACTGTTTTTACTCTGCCAGATTTTTGTCATACAACTGTGGAGCGAAGATGGCGGCTTCCACAGTTGATTAAACCATTTCAGGGCACAGGAGGCAAAGCCTATCTGTTGACCCCCACTCGCTTCAAAACAGTGGTAAATAGGAAAGGGAGAGTGTTCACATCAGAGGATCAGGCCAAAGAGTATTTCATGGGACTTAAGGATGTTAAGAAGTGAGGGGGGAATCTTTTGGTGATATACTCCTGGGGGTGGATATGTCAAATTAATATGGCAGTTCAGGGGCGGGCGGGTGGCACATTTACACGGCACCAACATTAAGGCCAATGGTGGTCTAATTGCTCAACAGGGTGGGGGGTGGCTGGTTGAGAGAGGGAGGTCCCGACCAGACCATGTTGGGAGTGGGGTGGGTGGGAGTGGTTGAGGGAGGAGGATGGAAGAGGGGAACAGAAGGGTGGTTTGAAAGAAAAAAGCAGGAAAGGAAGGGATAAAGTGATTTGCAAGATTTGCAAGATTAAGGTAGTAGAAAGAGAGAGGAAGGATACCGGAGGTATTTTTTAAGCAGATAGAGAAGCAATTGGAGGGGGAAAAAAGAAGAGAAAATGACTAGGATCCAAATAGCATCAATTAATATTTATGGATTAAATGATCCCTGAAAAAGGAGAAAAATTGCAGAAGATTTAAAAATTCTTAGGGCTGATATTTGTTGCTTACAGGAGACCCATGTGGAATACAATAATAGTGGAATCCTAGGATCACTGGGTATGAGAATGGTAGTCTGCTCAGAACAAGATGTTAAGACCAAAGGAGTGGCAATACTGGATCGGAGTAATAGATTAAAATATGTAAGACAGAGGGCAGATAGGAATGGAAGATAGGCGATAGCAGAATGTCACTATGGAAAAGGATGTTTCACTCTATGTTCTATATATGGGGTAGTAACAGATGACCCTGTCATAATGGATTTCCTGGTAGTGGAGTTAGCAGGATGCCCCCCCGTATATCCTCTGCGGGGATTTGAATTTTAATGGCTCCTGGGACGGACTGCAGGATCTATTAGAACCCACAGCTAAGGGATATTAGGGGCGTAAACCTCAGGTATATAACGCGATGGTTGGGCTCCAGAAGGAGTTAGGGTTGGTGGATGCCTGGGTAAAGCTATGCGAACCAGATCCTGGATATACTTACTTTTCGGCCCCTCGTGCGAAGCTGGCTCGGCTTGATTTTGTTTATGACATCTCCTGAGCTGCTAGCGTATACTAGTATGGAATTGTATCTGCATTTTATATCAGATCATAACCCACTAATATTAGACTTGGATTTAGATGGTCTCAAGCATAAGGTTAGGAGGTGGACCTTTGAAAGAGGGATCCTTAAGGACCCTGAATACTGTGTCCATATGAGAAGCTGGATAACCAAATTTCTGGAGATCAATCAGGGGACAGATCTGCTAGAAATGGTCTGGGACACTTTAAAAGCAGGAGTGTGGGGGGAAACCTTAAGTTTTAGCCTCAGGAAACAATAAAATACTCAAACTACAATGAAGGACACACACATGAAGCTTAGAGCTGTAGAAAGGCAGCTGCCATAGAAAGGGGTGAAGATATAAAAAATATTCAGGAGCAGATCGGTATAGTAAAAGCAGCAATAAACGAGGCTACGGCAAAGAGAACAGCAGAAAAATACTTGGCTAAATGCTCTGAAGGGTATGCATATGGAGAGAGGTCTGGGCACTTGTTGGCTGTAAGAGCACGCCACAGAATAGCAGCTGGGATCATTAGAGAGAGATCAGGGATCAACAAGGACAAATAGTAATAGATGCGGATGGGATTAGGGAAGTGTTTCAGAGGTATTACATGGAGCTATATAACACTACACCTTTGTATACAGAGGTAGAGATGCTGGAGTTTCTTAGCTCTATTAGGACTAGCAAACTGTCAGACAAAGATTATTTGAATTTGGAGGGACATATTGACAGCTCGGAATTAGACATGGCAATGAGCGATCTCGCCATGGGGAAAGCCTCCGGTCCTGATGCAATTCCCCTACAATTTTATAAAACCTTCAAAACACTCCTGTTCCCCTTGATGATGGAACTATTTACTCAGGTGCAAAATGGTAGTAAAATCCCGCCATCTTGGGATATGGCCAATATAGTGGTCTTTTTTAAGAAAGGGAAGACCCCACAGAATCCAGGCTCATACCGGCCAATCACATTGATAAATAGCGATGTAAAAATCTATTAAAAAATTCTTGCCGCCCGATTATCTTTGGTTATTAAGTAATTGGTAACACCCAGGCAACATGGGTTTGTCCCGGGGAGAGACACTACTAAACACATTTGGAGGGTCATCACGCTTTACGATGCTACAGAAGTGGCAAAAGAACCTATGGCAGTCACGTTGCTAGATGCTGAGAAAGCGTTCGATCAAGTAAACTGGAAGTATCTGCGGCAGGTTTTGTAAACTTATGGCTTCGGGAAGAAATTTATCCTAGCAATAAAAGCTATATATAGGTCACCTGGGGTGAGAATACAGCTAATGGGAGGGCAATCTGAGTGTATTCAAGTGAGGCGGGGTACTAGACAGCGGTGTCCATGCTCCCCACTGTTGTTTGCTATCTATATAGATCCCCTGCTCAGACAGCTAGAAGGGAATAATATGATACCGCCAGTGTGTAGGTTTGGTTGGGATACAAAAGTCTTGCCATATGCAGATGATATAGCCATTATAACTTCTAATCCAAATGTAGCATTGAAAGAAATTGAAGAGGTGACGAGTAAATTTGGGATGTTCTCTGGCTATCTGTTAAATAGAGCAAAAACGCAGCTGCTGATTAACAGACATGTGAGCACACAGGATAATCGGAGGGTTGACCACGCAGTATACCTGGGCATCGACATCACTCCAAGAGTAGGAGAAATTGTCAATTTGAATTTGGACCCGATATTGGTAAAAGCTAAATATGATATGAATAGATGGAATAACTTACATATGACCATAATGGGAAGGTGTAATATGGTCAAAATTATTCTCCTTCCTAAATTGCTGTATATTTTCCGTGCTATCCCATTGAGTTTCATAAACTCTCGGTTTGAGGAGATAGATCGATTGGTTATGAAATTTAAATGGGCATATTGTAAGTGTAGAAGGGCGGGTAAGCTTATGTCTTTACCTCGGGAAAAGGGGGGGTGGTCCCTCCCAAATATGAAACTATATCAACTTGCAGCAGCTTTTCAGTATATGCGCCCATTACTGGGCGGCAAGATGGATAAGACTGAGGCAGAATACTGTCCAAACATCTATGAGCTGCTGGTAGGATCAATAGCGAACGGATGCTTGTTAACTTTTCATGAACCTGGGTATTACAAGAAGGTACGATATAAGGTACTGGAGGCGGCCTATAGATGTTGGTGACCATGGCGGAAGAAGAATGGGCTGGGAAGATTCAATTATTATACTACTATAAATAATAACCCATCTCTGCCTGAAATTTTTAAAGATAATCATGCGGGAAAATGGGCTTCTTTAGACATAAGAAGGCTAGGAGACTTTTTTGATGATTTTGGGGTTAAGACGTTTAGGAGTCTTCAAGAACAGTTTGGACTCAAGCAAAGGGATTTTTTCAAATATTTACAGCTAAGTGACTTTTTGAGTAAAAAAATGGGGGGGTGCAGGGATTCAAAAGTAATCTCTTGCTCAAGGATATATTGGAAAAACCTAATGTAATAATAAAACTAATTTATTCATCATTGATGTTAGAACAGCCCAATGATCTGGAGAAGCATAGCGAGAAGTGGAAGGGTAAGATGGTAGATGGGAGTATTAATTTCTTTAAATCATTAGAAGTGGGACATACCATGTTACTTTCTTCCTCGCTACAAGCACAACATTATAAGACGGTGTTTGATTTATATTATACACCAGCTTATCTCGTTAAATGGGGTGGATTACAAGGGACAAATTGCGACAAATGTGGGATATTTGGAGCCAACATCATTCATATGTTTGCTACTTGCGGGGAACTGACGGCATTGAAAGATGGTATTCAACGTGTGCTAAAAGGAGTAGTGGGATATGAAGTTGATCTTACCCCTGAGATTATGATCTTGGGGGTTGCAGAGAAAACGAGGGAAAGGCACAGAGCCTTTATTTTTTTGGCTATGGCGGTCTATTGATTGTGCATCTCCTCTGCATGGTTGGACCCACGACCCCCATCGTGGCAACAGTGGTTGGGCAAATTATTATCCGTGTATCATCTTGAATTTGCTCTGTATGAAAGGAAGGGGAGATCGGCTAGGAGAAAAGGGAAAGTAATATGGGGACAATTTCAAGAATGAATCCTGGCTCACTAATGGATGGCTTGGTTAAAATTCTGCCCCCTCAACACAATGGAAATTCTGTTTTCAACTAGACTATGGGGGTCATTCTGACCTCGGCGGTAAAAGCCGCTTACCGCCGGTCAGAAGGCCGCCACAATACCGCCGCGGCCAGCCGCCACGGACATTCTGACCCACAACTGCAAAACCTCCGAAAATCCGCCCTCCACTGCAGTCCGCCACATCAGCGGCCAGCGGTAAACTGGAGAAGACCAAACCTCCACCGCCACGCCAACAGAAATACGCCCATCCCATTATGACCCGCAAATCCACGCGGCGGTCATTCAACCGCGGTATTCCATTGGCGGTACACACCGCCGCGGTCAAAATACACACACCTTTACAAACCCCTTCCACATTGGACAATTTGAAAGGCACACACCTGAAACACATACACACACCACTCCCACACATCCAATACCATATAAAACACACACCCACATCACCCACAAACCGCTACCAACAAAAACCAGAGACGAAGGAGAGAGAGAGACACATCAGAGAATAGAGAGCCAGACACACAGAAGCACACCGCAACATCACACACACCACATAGAAGCACAAAGCACCACACACCAACACACACATCATCACATACACCACCCCACACCTCATACACACCACCCCATAGCACCACAAAGGCACCCACGCTTTTTGGACCAAGAACTCCGGGTCATGGTGGAGGAGATCATAAGAGTGGAACCCCAGCTCTTGGGCTCACAGGTCCAGCACACCACCATAGCAAGGAAGGCGGAGCTCTGGCAGCGGATCGTGGACAGGGTCAACGCGGTGGGACAGCATCCCAGAAATCGAGAGGAAATCCGCAAACGATGGAACGACCTACGGGGGAAGGTGCGCTCGATGGTCTCGCGACACAACATCGCAGTCCAGAAGACTGGCGGGGGACCCCCACCCACTCCACCCGAATTCACAACATGGGAGCAAGAGGTACTCAACATCCTGCATCCCGATGGCCTCGCTGGAGTACACGGAGGAATGGACTCTGGTAAGTACAAGGCCAACCACTTCACCCCCCCCCAGCATGCTAACCCCCACCCTCACCCCAAACCCCCCAGCACACATCCTCCCTGAGAATGTCTCCCCAGCACAACCCACCCAACACCAACCCCTGCATGCCACCCCCAAACTATGGACACCCATCACCTAAGCATGACCACTGCACATACCTATCACCCTCCCCCCCACAAAACACCCTCACAACACCTCCCCCAAGGGAATGCCAGCACTGGGGGACAAGGGCACCCATAAAACGCAAGCTAATGCACACACAGAAACAATAACTATACCCTCTTACCCCATGCAGGACCCGAACGACAACACACCGGTCAGGAGGGACCAGAAATGTCCATCCCACCCCCGGAACAGGCCCCTAGTGATGACAGCAGCTCTGTCGACCTGGAACCTGACGACCAGCCCGGACCATCGGGGACCTCTGGGCAGTCGGTTCCCCTCACCCAGACACAGGCCACTGCAGACCCAACCCCCTCTGGGAACAACAGCACAGCTCCCACCCAGCGGGCCCATGCCTCTGTCTCTAGGACAGGTCAAGCAGCGGTGTGTCTACCACTACAGGGCCCCCAGGGTAACCCACCAACCCAACAACAACAGGGACCTGGGGGCAGTGGGAGTGGGCACACCGTCCAGGGGACAGAGGCCCAGGGAAACAGGGCAACTCGGAGGGCTGCTGTGCGACAGGGGGGGGAGGAGAGGCCCAGGGAACCCACTCTCCAAGAGGCCCTCACCACCATCATGGCAGCCTACCACCGCTCACACGAGACGATGGCGACGGTACTGGCCAGGTTCCAGGAGATCCAGGCACAGCAGGAGCAACGCTACATGGGGTTCAGCGACCAACTCAGCAACATCTCAACCGCTATGGGGAGCATAGTCCAGGCCCTGAACCGTATAGAGGACACGTTTCGGGACCATGTGGCATCACACAGGGCCCCTGTCACTAGCCAGGAACAGGAACAGCCTACCACCTCCGCCGGCGCTAGTGGACAGGAGGCCCCACCACAACGACAGCCCACCAGAACCCCACCTCCTGCTGAACAACAACCGCCCCGCAAAAGGAGCCTGAGATAAAAAAAAACGACAGAGTAGGATGTCAAGTCCCCCGCCAGCATCACATACCCCCGGAAGTCCTCCCACTGTTCCACATTGCCACCCTGTCCAACCTTGAACTGCCCCTGCTCCATCCTGCCACAGGCATATGGACAATGCACCTGTGAGACTGAGAACTGGACTCCGCCATGGACATTACTCCACCCCCACCCATCACTGTTTCACTATCATGTACCAATATCTATGCACTAATAATAAATCACACATTGCACTGAAATCAATCAGGACTCAGCCTGTGTTATTTACAAATGTATGAGACATTACATATCAATTACGTATAATTAACATTGTGAATTACACATACCGAGGTAACTTAGCATTAGTCCATCACATACGCGTCATGCACTGACCCTGGGAACTTGGCATTTACATGGGAGATGTACTGGTCAGCCAAACAGACCACCTGGACATTCATAGAATGATAACTCTTCCTGTTTCTGTACACCTGCTCATCGTCTTTTGGGGGTACCAAAGCCACATGGGTCCCATCAATGGCACCAATGATGTTGGGGATATGTCCAAGGGCATAGAAATCACCCTTCACTGTAGGCAAGTCACCCTCCTCTGGGAAAATGATGTAGCTCCGCATGAGTTTCATCAGGGCAGACAACACTCTGCTCAAAATCTTAGAAAACATAGGCTGAGACATTCCAGATGACATGGCCACTGTGGTCTGGAATGACCCACTTGCCAAAAAATGGAGGACTGACAAAACCTGCACCAGAGGGGGAATCCCTGTGGGTTGGCGGATGGGGGACATCAGGGCTGGCTCCAGCTGGGCACACAGTTCATGGATAGTGGCATGGTCAAGTCTGTATCGAAGTATTATATGGCGTTCTTCCATTGTCGACAGGTCCACCAGCGGTCGGTACAGGCGAGGATTCCTCCTTCTCATCGCAAGTCCCAGCGGACGGTGCCTAGGAAGGACAACATGGAGCACAGAGTCAGGCAAACCACAGGTACGTACAGACAGCTTGCACAGTTAAAGAATGGCAATGGGTTGAAAGGCGTGTATGTGTGGCAATGCAAGGCCTAGGCCTGTGTGTCGCAGTCAAAATTAAGCCATGTAGGCCCTTGAAATGGCGGCTGCCTGACCTGTGAAGTGGGACAATGGGATGTGAGGTCAATGCGCTGGCGGGGCACACCGCGGCGGTAGGCGGTCGAAGACCGCGGCGCAAAGCCGTATTGGTTAACATTGAAGCCTATAGGTTTCAGGAGCCAATGACGATGTGCGCCGACGGTCGCGGTACGCACCGCCGCGGTACGCACCGCCGCGGGCGTGACCGCCATTTTCTATCTGCTTAATCACTCGAGACCTGATCATCCACAGGAGAGGACCTATACTGCAAGTGCTGCTGTGACCTCGGTCTGGAAGATACAATGGCTGCTGCGACTGGGGAAAGGGCCCCTGTCTTCACGTCTGAAGAGTTGGAGAAGCTCGTGGATGGGGTCCTCCCCCAGTATGCGCTACTCTACGGTCCTCCAGACCAACAAGTGAGTACACCGGGTGCACATGGAATGGGCTATGCCTGTGTGGATTGGGGTGGATGTAAGTTGGTGGGGTGGGGGGCGAATGAGGAGTGCAACGCCCGACAGATGAGAGCATGTGCCATATGGCAAAGTTGGTGGGGGGGGCCAATCACATCTAACATGCAGGTCATTGATGATTTCCTCCTTTCCACCCTGTACATGTCAAATAGGTCAGCGCCCATCAGAAGATCGAGATTTGGCGTGCCATCGCCAAGGAAGTCCGGAACTTGGGGGTCCACAACAGACGGGGCACCCACTGCCGCAAGAGGTGGGAGGACATCCACCGCGGAACAAGGAAGACCGCAGAAACACTGCTGGGGATGGCCTCCCAACCTAGGAGGGATGCCAGTCGCACCATGACCCCCCTGATGTCCCGGATCCTGGCGGTGGCCTACCCTGAATTGGATGGGCGCTTTAAGACATCACAGCAGACACAAGGGGGTGAGTATCAGCACATTCTCCTATCTTTCTGCGCAGTGGAGGCGTCTGGGTGGGGGAGGAGGGCTGTGGGTGACATTAGGCCAGGGCGCTTTCTGTAGTGTAGTCCTCTCCCTTAGGCATGGCCCTGTGCCCCCGGCCCCCACCTCTGTAGGGTGACAAGTACAGCCATTGAAGGTCCAGCATCTCCCATGTGCGCGTTTGATGTCTCTTGGCCTGTTGTCCTAGTCAGTAGTACTGAGTAGTGTACCCCGAATGCGCGGCTTAGTGCATTAGGCTCCTGTGTCTGTCCTCTCCGCCAACGGTAATGACATTGCATGCACTCAACCTGGTCTTCTATTTTCTACCCCCACCCTTTCTCTTCATCTTCTTGTGCATGTCTGCATTAGCATCATCAGGCGGAGGAGATTTGGCATCGGAGCACGAGGGAGCTGCAGGACACAAGGCCCCGGTGGGCCCAGGAACAGACACCGAGGGCACCAGTGATCCGGAGGGCGAGGGGAGCACCACGACGGGGACCGCTGGTGAGAGCAGCGACAGCGACACGTCCTCGAATGGGAGCTCCCTAGCGGTGGTGGCAACATCCGTGCCCCCCGCCTCTACAGGTACAGCCGCCACCCAGCGCACCAGCCCCGCCCTCCCAGCAGCCCCTCAGTCTTCGCTCCGTGCCCGTTCGCCCAGGAAGGCGCGCGTCTCCTTCGCCCCAGGCACCTCAGCCCCTGCCCCTGTTGCCCCTGCTGCCCTCAGTGCGGAGCTCATTGACCTGGTAAGGACGCTCATTGTTGGGCAGACGACCCTTTTGAATGCCATCCAGGGTGTGCAAAGGGAGGTGCAACAGAGCAATGCGTACCTGGAGGGCATTCATTCGGGTCAGGCTGCCCATCAACGAGCGTTCACTGCTCTGGCCTCAGCACTGACGGCAGCCATTGTCCCTGTTTCCAGCCTCCCTCTTCTTACTGCCTCCAGCCTTTCTCTGTCTCATGTTCCTCAGCCTATCCCATCCACACCATCAGACCAGCCTGCACACACATCAACACCCAAGAGCAGCTCATCCAGACACAAGCACCACAGATCCCACAAACACTCACCCAAGCAACACACAGATGCAGACATGCCAACAGCCACTGCCACCCCTGTGTCCCCCTCCTCCTCGTCTCCCTCCTCCCTCCCTGTGACATCTACACTCACACCTGCATGCACCCCAACATCAGCCAGTGCTTCCATCACCACCTCACCCTCCAGTACAGTCCACACTCGTGCAGTCACCACCCCCACTGCCATTTACACGTCCCCTGTGTCCTCTCCCACTGTGTCTGTCACCCCCTCTTCCAAGACACACAAACGCAGGCAGCCACCCACCCAACAGCCATCCACCTCACGACAGCCTACAGCACCAGCACCTTCACCCAATGACAGCACACCTGACTCTCCTACAACCACCTCATCTTCCTCTACTTCCATTTCCACTTCTCCTACCCTTTACCTTGGCCCTAAAAAACTATTCCTGGCTAACCTTGACCTCTTTCCCTCCGATGAGCTCCCCCCTCCATCTTCAAAGAGTCCCAAGAGCACCGCAGCCACCACCAGCCCAGCTTCGGGTGTCACTGTTGTGCATGGGTTCTGGAGCCCACCCTTTGCCAGCAGTGACACATCGATCAGCAGCAAGGGCACGTCCTGCCCCCCCCCCCCGGCAAGAGGACCGGCAAAAACAAGGGCCGCCGTGCGAGGACCGACAGGGCTGCCCCCAAGGAGCAATGTGCGGCCACTTCACCACCCACACCATCTAGGGGAGGCAAGGGCCCGAGAGCCCCATCAAAGGAGCGGAAGGGCAGCAGGAGCGCGGAGAAGGTGGACCCCACATGTCACATCCCAGCTGGGAAGGAGGACACTAAGGAGGCCAGGAGTCCGTCCCCGAAGGGTCCAGAAACGTCACGGTCCGAGGGCGACTGAGCAGGGAGTCCAGGCCAGGTCTGGCTCCCTTGACCTGCTGGATGAGCACCGCTGAACAGGGCCCGCGGGGCAGAAGAGCACCGCTGAACAGGGCCTGCCGTGGAGAAGAGCACCGCTGAACAGGGCCCGCCGTGGAGAAGAGCACCGCTGAACAGGGCCCGCGGTGCAGAAGAGCACTGCTGAACAGGGCCCGCCGTGGAGAAGAGCACCGCTGAACAGGGCCCGCCGTGGAGAAGAGCACCGCTGAACAGGGCCCGCGGTGCAGAAGAGCACCGCTGAACAGGGCCCGCCGTGAAGATAGGCACCGCTGAACAGGGCCCGCGGTGCAGAAGAGCACCGCTGAACAGGGCCCGCCGTGGAGAAGAGCACCGCTGAAGAGGGCCCGCCGTGGAGAAGAGCACCGCTGAACAGGGCCCCGCCGTGCAGAAGAGCACCGCTGAAGAGGGCCCGCCGTGGAGAAGAGCACCGCTGAACAGGGCCCCGCCGTGAAGATAGGCACCGCTGAAGAGGGCCCCGCCGTCTCAAGCACCACTCCGCTGGGCCCCGCCGTCTCAAGCACCGCTCCGCTGGGCCCTTCTTCTCAAGCACCGCTCCGCTGGGCCCTTCTTCGCAAGCACCGCTCCGCTGGGCCCTTCTTCTCAAGCACCGCTCCGCTGGGCCCTTCTTCTCAAGCACCGCTCCGCTGGGCCCCGCCGTCTCAAGCACCGCTCCGCTGGGCCCTTCTTCTCAAGCACCGCTCCGCTGGGCCCTTCTTCTCAAGCACCGCTCCGCTGGGCCCCGCCGTCTCAAGCACCGCTCCGCTGGGCCCTTCTTCTCAAGCACCGCTCTGCTGGGCCCTTCTTCTCAAGCACCGCTCCGCTGGGCCCTTCTTCTCAAGCACCGCTCCGCTGGGCCCCGCCGTCTCAAGCACCGCTCTGCTGGGCCCTTCTTCTCAAGCACCGCTCCGCTGGGCCCCGCCGTCTCAAGCACCGCTCCGCTGGGCCCTTCTTCTCAAGCACCGCTCCGCTGGGCCCTTCTTCTCAAGCACCGCTCCGCTGGGCCCCGCCGTCTCAAGCACCGCTCCGCTGGGCCCTTCTTCTCAAGCACCGCTCCGCTGGGCCCTTCTTCTCAAGCACCGCTCCGCTGGGTCCTTCTTCTCAAGCACCGCTCCGCTGGGCCCCGCCGTCTCAAGCACCGCTCCGCTGGGCCCGCCGTCTCAAGCACCGCTCCGCTGGGCCCTTCTTCTCAAGCACCGCTCCGCTGGGCCCTTCTTCTCAAGCATCGCTCCGCTGGGCACCGCCGTCTCAATCACTGTTTATGGTTCAGTGTGGCCACCATGCCTCCTCCTTGACCAGTGGAGACTGTCATCCACCTGATGGACTGTGGCTTTGCACTCCCCAGGATGGTACAGTGGGCAGCCCACCCACTGTAGAGACATTGAGGGACTGTGGCTTTGCACTCCCCAGGATGGTACAGTGGGCAGCCCACCCACTGTAGAGACATTGAGAGACTGTGGCTTTGCACTCCCCAGGATGGTACAGTGGGCAGCCCACCCACTGTAGAGACATTGAGAGACTGTGGCTTTGCACTCCCCAGGATGGTACAGTGGGCAGCCCACCCACTGTAGAGACATTGAGAGACTGTGGCTTTGCACTCCCCAGGATGGTACAGTGGGCATGGTGGCTCCTCGTGGATCTGGCGTCGTGGACTCATGTGGCTGTGGTGCCCCCCCCTTCCCTTCCCCCTGAGTTGCCTGTAGTTTTTACATCTGATGCCCCTGCAGTGTTCTCTCCAAAGGACTCAGGTCTCCTGTGTGGGCTTTGCCCTTGTTTCTCAAAACTTTGGCCCACGGACATGATGAATTCGTAGGATGTGCAGGACTTGTTACTTCAGTTATACACTGATGTGTATGTCATTTGTTTTCTTGTGAATATCTTTCATGGTTGTACGATATTTTTCAGGAGCTTTTTGGTACATAAATATTTATTCCAAATTTGATTATGTCCTAGCATTTTTCAGGGGTGTTTGGGTGGTGTCACTGTGACTTGTTGCTCTGCATTGGTGTGTACATAGTTGGGGGGGGGTCGCATATGTGTGTGCCCGTAACCTTTCGTCCTCCCCCCTCCCGTGTGTCGTAGGTGCAGTACTCACCGTTGTCGTCTGCGCCAGACTTCGTACTCGTGGTAGATGAGAAGGTAGACGAGAGCAGGTAGGATGTTTAATTCGGGTTCCATGCTGTCCTCCTTCCTCCTGGAGTGCGTAGTGGTGAGCGTTTTCCCGTTCGTAGTCTGTTTCCGCCGTGTTTTTATCGGCGGTGCTCCCGCCCCGGAAAAGGTGGCGGATTGGTGAGTTGTGATAGGGTGGGCGGTTCATTGTCTGCCGCCTGGCTGTTGGCGGTGACCGCCGCGCTGTTTGTTTGTACCGCCGTGGCGGGCGGAGTGTTAAAGTGGCTGTCTGTGTTGGCGGTTCCCGCCAGGGTCAGAATTCCATATTTTTTACCGCCAGCCTGTTGGCAGGTTGGCCGCCGCTTTAACACCGACCGCCAGGGTTAGAATCACCCCCTATGTATCTATCTTTGATTTCCCATGTCATGGTTAAATTGGTGTATGAATGTAATTATTTCTCTTACTTTTCCAAATAAAAAAAAATATAGAAAGTTTAGCCAAAAAGCAAAATGTAATTTATGAAATGATCTCAATAATAAAATATATTCAGTGGAAAAGATAGGGGAGAAAAAGAGAAGTCATTGATTAGTCAAATAAATGCCACTCCACAAGAGGCACATTTAATATGTTTCTCTAGATGAGTTACAGCAGCATTTATTGCATTTTTGCATTTTGTAGGTGAAGCTGAAGTTTCAAGCAGGCTATACCTGTTTACAGTTAAAACTTAAGACTCAGTGGGCTTGGATGCATTGACAGTAACACTAGCCTGAAGAAATTCCACATCACTCAACATTGAAGATGCTGGATGCATGTCCCCATTACTTACTTTAACTGAACCCTCAATATGGATCTTTAGCTGAGAGTGGCTGAAGAACGTCTTAAACTGGAATAATTAATCTCTGAAATAACAATTGAGTTCCTTTAGAGTCAATAGGAAAAGTTCTTAATAGTTTCAAATAATTTATTGAAGGATTAATATGGTCTTTATTGATCAAAATTCTCAAGTTACAAAAGCACACATGAATAGTGTCCCGAATCTGTTCCTATTCAATTCGCCTTCATCCCACAACTGTAATAGGTCTGAATGAGTCTGTCTTCTTAGTCTGTGAAAGTTAGAATCGAAAATGTAGGCAGTAACATTAACATCACATCTGTCTCGTGCTTACAGCTTTCATACTATTCTGAAACAATTTATCACCTCTCTCTAAAACTCAATACAGTCTCTGCAGAGGAATGAATACTCTGTTTTATCTAACAGCTTGCAACTAGACAGCTCCTACGATTTTCTTCTAAGCTTGATCCTACTCCCTTAAACTAATAAGCTCAGTATGGGTTCTCTAAAACATCACCTCATGCCCTCTATAGCATACAGATAATACTTGCTAGTTACCTATCCTCTCAGCTCCAACACCAGCTGTGGCACTCACAGTGGTTGCCTCAGTGGTTGTCTCATCTGTCACCTCTGGTCTCTGCTCTCTGGTCTGGTCTGCTGCAAATCTGTTTGAGTTTTTGACCTTTCCCTAGAACACCTTTTATAATTAATTTGATTGATACATTTGCTAACATAGTGGAAATGTTCTTAAGATATAGCAACAGTAGACAATGCATACTTTCTTTCCCACATGCCTCTTGCTTCTGTAAGAACAAATTTACATGCAGACGTATAACATCACTCTTTTCACATCATTCATGTAGTGTTACTATTTCAGCTCAAGCATAAAGGTAATTTTTAAATACATGTCAGCACATTCCAAAGCAATTTAGAAGGTGGGTAAGAATCTAAAAGGTCAAAAAGAGGTTATAGAAGAAACATTTTTTTTTAAAATGGTGTCAACATAGGAAGTTTCATAAGTCATACAGCATGGGTTAGACAGAGTTCAGAGTATGCTTTTAAACGTTCAAGCAACAACAGGTTTTAGGCATAGCCATTCATTCTCATATTATTGATTAGTATTATGATTCTTACTTTTCTAATTTTCTAGAATCATCATCTAGAACTGCTGCAGAAGATTTTGCCTACTATCATGAATAGCATAGAGGGATAGTTAACATACAGGTGGTAGTAACAATTTTAAAAACCCAGGGAAAATATATTTCTCAAATTCTAATGAAACAAATTAAAGCTTACATCAAAAAACTGGAAAATACAAATTAAACTAATGCATTCGAACATGAAATATGCCATCCATTTGATTCAGTCATGAGTCATGATCTTGACCATACCTGAGTCCAATCTGACTTCTGGGTCTGATATCGAACATGATTCTTGTCATAGAGGTATCCCCCAAAACAGAAAAGAACATATGCCTATGCCTTTCATGCTAGTAAGAAATAGGGACAAATGTGAGATAAATTTCCTAAGGGACTGAAATGGAGATTAACTTTTGTAGGCAAGGAAGAAGATTGGGAAGCCAAACTGGGCACCCTATGTGAACCCTTCAAATTTATAAAACCAACCTGTTTAAAAAAAAATACTTTAACATTTAATTAAATGTATATGTTTCTAGAAAAATAACATATAATAATGTATTTTAATGCTATTTCCCATGGGGTTCAATTTTAAGTCCCTGCCTTAATTTATTCCTGCAGGAGGGTGTTTCTCCACTATTGATTGACTCTGTGTGGGTGTTAGACTTACTCCAGGCCTGAAGTGGCCTAAAATGGATTTCATTTACTACTGTTTTGGGTCATTTTGGGCTGTCACACCTTTGAAGGGGTCAACTTTTTAATTAATTGAAAAGGTTCCTAAAATAACTCATAAAATTATTGTAATTTACAGAAGATTATATACTAGCCAATATCACAAAATATGCACTTCAGAGTACTACAACTTCTCAACATATGCACAATCTAATACAACAAGTAAATATGCTATAGCCTCTGTCTATCTCCTCAATGCATATGAAAACTAGCAAAGATGGCAGGCAGAATGTCAAGTTTAATACTGCAGCATTTTTAAGTCTATCAATTGGTTAAACTATTAACACCAGTATTTCTCAGTTTGATATTTATATGCACATGTTCTTCTTTTCTTAAACAATGGAGTTTACAATGAAGTTGATCTTCTTTACATTTTTCAATAAATAGTTACTTTTTTAAAGTTAAAAAATGGTTAAGATCTATTTGTTTAAATAGGTTGGACACGCTTTTGATATTGATGTTGCATGTACGGATGGGGTTCGTACAATGCTGAATATAATTTAGGATGATGGCTAAAGGATTGCAGGTATTGGTATCTCAATGTATTGTTATTTTGAAAACTATAAAGTGGATAATCCTGGACTTTATGTATTGTGTTTGATGTGCCCTGGAGAAGATGACAAGTGTTGACTAATGAACCACAGCAGAAAAAAATTAGTACTCTTATAAAAGTTCCTCTCTGTAAGTTATTTTCTGACATAAATAATTTACTTTTTTATTGTGTATGTGCTACAAACAAGGCAGAATGGTCCATTGAGTTTACCACTGGCATCTGGTCGAAAGGATATTAATTCAAATTCCACCAAGGCCAATTCAGCCCCCTGGGTAATAAGGATTCTTGTCATGTACAGCACTTAAAAAGTGTCAGTTTGCAGAATGAAGTGCTATGCAAAAAAATGTAGGATGTGTGCTATTCCCATTAGAGCTGACCACCTTATTTTTCTACAGTATTGTCACATTGCCCACTCGTTAGCAAGGTAGATTGTTTTAGTCATATGCAAACACCATAAATATATATAAGTAAATAACCCTACCCCTGGAGAACTTGAAAAAAAAAGGCCATACATGATGTAGGTGTGGATGCCTGTAGGGCTTTGGCGGAGGACCTGAAATACAACCAGGTGCTCTGGTAAATCTTGCACCTTCCACTGCCTTCGGCAGGGGGTTGGGCCAGCTATGATCAATGAAGGAATTGGGTGAATAGGTTTAAGAATAACAGAAATTCACTGAAAAAAGCAAACAATAAAATGGGGCTATACTTGGATATGTTAATAATATATTACATTATGTTACAAAACCTCAGAATTTAATAGTGATGTTCTAGGTAGGTCAGATAATAAGATTGTAGCATCTGTTTAAAAAAAAAACCTATACATTTACTGAAAAAAACAAAGGTTAAATCCACATGATAGTTAAGTAGGGTAATAAGAAATTACTTTATATTAAAAAAAACTCAGAAATGTACTGAAAAAACATAGGTTAAAGCGATGTTATAGTTAGGTCAGGTAATACAATTTTAGCTTACATTTTGAAAACCCTATATATTCACTGAAAAAAACAAAGGTTAAAGGGATATTATAGTCAGGTCCTGTAACAAGATTTTAGCTCATGTTGACAAGTGAGGTCATCTATGATGTCATTTGAGATGTCATCGGTGATGTCAATAATGATGTCACTTAATATGTCATGAGTGATGTAATATGTGTGATTATAAGCAATGCATAGTGGGGGAGCAAGATATAGTTGACTCAGTTATGTATAACTGGTGAATTTCAGTGTTTTTCTATTTTTCTATTCCAATGACTATACTCCCACATGCACTTCTGAATACTAAAACAATCCTGATCCCTCTACCAAAAAAGCTCCATGTTACATCTATCCACTAGTATTCTCTGAGGCCTAAAAACTCCTCGTTACCATTTACGCAATAAGTGCAAAATCCATCCTAGTGTTCTAGAAACAAATAACTACCCTGTAGCAACACCCAACCCTGCACCCTAAAAATGAATTAGTAACCCGGCGCAGCACCCATATCTGCACCCTAAAAGCTAATTAGTAATGCTGCACTAAACCTATCCAAAAGCCCTAAAAACTAATGACTAAACTGGTGCAATAGCCTTTCATAAGCCATCAAAAAGAATTAGCAACCCAGTGCAATACCCACCCCTGAGTCCCTGAAAATGAATTAAGAAACTTAATCAATGCCCATCTTCTATGCTCTAAAAATTAAGTAGTAACTGTTGCAATAACAATATCTGTGCCCTAAAAACTAATTATGAAAATGGTGCAATAACTATCCCTGCACACTAAAAACTAATTAATAATACACTGCAACACCCATCTCTCAACTCCTATAAACCTAAAAAAGACGAATCAATAAACAAAATAATTATGTTTATGTAAAATACAAATTTAATTAGCACAATTTCATAAACTTCCCACCCAAAGTCCAATAAGATCAAGTATCCCAAATAAATAAAAACATTATCTAAAACAATCTCTGAATATTATAAGCAAGAAAAAACATACATTAAAACAAATTAAAAAAATTAACTTCAAAACCATTACAAAACCATAAAACACAAAGAAAAATAGCATACATAATGTGTAAAAATTAATGAAAGCATAGCATAAATAAAAATTAAAAATGTAACTTAAATAAAAAATGTAATACACTAAGGCCCTCCTTACAACCCTGGCGGTCGATGTCAAAGTGGTGCTAATACCGCCAACAGGCCGGCGGTAAAAAAAATGGAATCACGACCATGGCAGAAACCGCCAAAACAGACAGCCACTTTAACACTGCGACCGCCACGGCAGTAAAAACAAACACCGCAGCGGGACCCGCCAACAGACAGGCGGAAGACAATGTACCACCCACTGTATTACAAGGCACCAATCCGCCAGCTTTTCCTGGGCGGTACCAACACCAACAAAAGCACGGCAGAAACAGTCTTTGGAACAGAAACCACTCACCTCTCGACAATCAACAAGGAACCAGGACGTCATGGAGCCCGAACTACAGGTGTTATCAATTTTGGTTTACCTCCTCTTCAACCAGGAACATCAAAGAAGGCGGCGGCGACCACAGTGAGTACTGCACCTAGCACACGGGGGAGTGGGGGGAAGAAAAGAGAGTGACACACACACGCAACACCCCCACCCTCACCCACAACACCATACACACAAATATACGTATCAACATTACATATATAGCCCGTAACCCTCTGGAAGAATGCAGGGACCAAATGAAATGATTGTAACGAGTGTATTCATAGAAAATCCAGATAGGGCAACAGGTCATTAAAAGATCAATCTATACAAATATGTACAGCAACTACACAAGTCCGGATAGTGTTCCATTCATTGTCCGTGGACCAGTGGTCCCAAAATGCATGGGCGAAGCCCACACATGATACCTGCCTCAAAACGGAGAGAACACTGCAGGGGCATCAGGTCGAAAAAAAACAGGCACCTCAGGGGGAAGGGGGGGCACCTCAGCCAAATGATGGGACGACGCCACTGCTCCTCGAGGGGGCTCCATGCCCACTGCTTGCTCCTGGGGAGTGCAAAGCCACTGTCTCTCAAGTCTCTCAAGTGGGTGGTTTGCCCACTGCTTGCTCCTGGGGAGTGCAAAGCCACAGTCTCTCAAGTCTCTCAAGTGGGTGGTTTGCCCACTGATTGGTCCTGGGGAGTGCAAAGCCACAGACTCTCAAGTCTCTCAAGTGGGTGGTTTGCCCACTGATTGGTCCTGGGGAGTGCAAATCCACAGTTTCTCAAGTCTTTCAAGTGGGTGGATTGCCCACTGACTGGTCCTGGGGAGTGCAAAGCCACAGACTCTCAAGTCTCTCAAGTGGGTGGTTTGCCCACTGATTGGTCCTGGGGAGTGCAAGGCCACAGTCTCTCTGGTGGATGCGTTTCTCCACTGGTTCTGGAGGGGGCTTTGTGCCCAGAGTGCTTCATCCTGGCAAGGACTGGGGTAGTGGATGCTTTTCTCCACTGGTTCTGGAGGGGGCTTGGTGCCCAGAGTGCTACTCATGGTGTGTGGCAGTTCCCAATCCCTCACCTGGGCGTCAGAGCCACGAGATTTTCTGGGAACAGGTAGCTTGATACTCCATGGAGGCAGAGACACACTCCACCCTGCGGCGACTTTGCCTACCAACTGCTGGTACAGCCAGTGCTGGTTGTGTTGCCTCATGTAGTGTGTGCAGGGTCCAGGATGTCTCCTGCAGCCTCGGATGATTGCCCACTGGGGATGATGTTCATGTCGGCTGTGGTGGCACTGGCTGAGCACGTCGCGGGGCAGGTGGCGGTGGTTGCGGCGGAGATGATGCAGGTGGTGTATGTGTTAGCACCTGTGGAGGGAGACAGCAGGACGTCTCAAGCAGCCTCGGACGGCTGCCCACTGGGGATGATGCTGGGGACAGTAGCAGAGGCAGCAGACATGCAGGTGGCGGTGCAGGTGGTGGAGCAGGTGGCGGTGGTTGCGGCGGTGGCCACCGCCGTACAGGTTGCTGTTCTGTCTTGCAGAAGGGGTGACACCAGTCCCTCACCCGGAGACTCCGTGCCCTGAACTGACTTCCCTTTAGCCTTGTGTCCCTTCCCCACCATGGAAGTCGCTGCTGGGACCTTGGCACTGTCCTCTTTTTTCTTGGAGGAGGCCTTGCTGGGTGGTTGGTGCGGTTTTTCCCTACGGCATGTGGGCCCCTTCTTCACCTTGGCAGGTGGTGGAATAGGGTGATCCTTGGCCTCGCTTGGTGGCACATTGGCTGCCCTGATGGGTGCCGCCCACGATGTTACTGGACTTGCAGGGACCACAGTGCTCGAGGAATTCGTAGTTGAAGTGCTGGGCTGGGATCTGGACATACTGGCCCTAGGGGAAGGACGGGGGGAGGTGTAGGGAAGAGGTCAATTTTAGCATGGAAACGTTTTTTTAGACACACTGGGACAGGAAGATGGAGGGGGTTTGGGAGTGGAGGAAGAGGTAGTGGTTTTAGGAGGTGGTTTTGGTGAAGGGCCATGGTTTGAAGCTGTTGTGAGGTGGATGGCTGTTGCGTGGGTGTGTGCCTGTGTTTGTGTACTCTGGGAGGAGGACTCACAGACACACTGGGAGAGGACACAGGGGATGATTGAATGGTAGTGGGGGTGGTGATTGCACGTGAGCGGTGTGTGGTGATGGGCGTGCTGGTGATGGAGGTAGTGGCTGAGGATGTAGTGCATGCAGGTGTGAGCTGAGACGAGACTGGGAGGGAGGAGGAGGACGCGGAGGAGGGGGACACAGTGGAGGCAGTGGATGTTGGTGTGTCTGCATGGGGATGGTGCTTGTGTGAGTGCCTGTGGGATGTGTGGTACTTACGTTTGCCATGTCCACGCTTGTGTGTTGATGAGTGTGCATGCTGGTCTGATGGTGTGCTTGGGATAGGCTGAGGTACAGGGGATTGGGTCGGGGTGTGGTGGTGGGTGTGCTGGTGATGGAAGTAGTGGGTGTAGATGTAGTGCATGCAGGTGTGAGTGGAGACGACACTGGGAGGGAGGAGGGAGACGAGGAGGAGGGGACACAGTGGAGGCAGTGGATGTTGCTATGTCTGCATGTGTGTGATGCTTGCGTGAGTGCCTGTGGGATGTGTGGTGCTTATGTTTGCCTGCGCTTCCTTTGTGTGTTGAGGTGTGTACATGCTGGTCTGATCGCATGCTTGGGGTAGGCTGAGGTACAGGGGATTGGGTCTGGGTGGAGGAAGTTGGAGGGGGGAGGCAAGAGACAGGGACAATGGCTGCTATCAGTGCCGAGGCCAGAGTCTGAAAAGCTTGCTGAAGGGCTGCCTGACCAGAATGAATGCCTTCCAGTTATGCATTTGTTTGCTGCAAATGCCTCTTGACACCCTGGATGGCATTCCGAATGGTTGATTGCCCAACAGTGAGGAATCTCAAGAGGTCAATAGCCTTCTCACTGAGGGCAGCAGGCCTGACTGGGGCAGGGCCTGAGGTGCCTGGGGCAAAGGAGATGCCCACCCTCCTGGGTGAGCAGGCACGGGAAACACACTGAGGGGCTGCTGGGAGGGTGGTGCTGGTAGGGGGGTGGCGGCTGTACCTGTTGATGCTGTGGGAACAGAGGTGCCTGCCACTGCAAGGGAGCTCCCATCAGAGGAGGAGTCACTGTCACTGGTGTCTCCTCCTGTCCCTGTCGTGGAGCTCCCCCCGCCCTCCGTGCCTTCAGACTCCGTACATTCACCCTCCTGGGCCATGTGGGTTGCAGCTCCCTCCTGCTCCAGTGCCAATGCTCCTCCGCCAAATGATGTTAATGCACACAAGGACAGGGTGACAGAAAAAAAGGGGAGGCAAGACAGGAGAGACACATGGTCAATGCCTGCAACAACACCACCGTTGGCGGACACAACACACAGGGAGCAGCCCTATGCAGTAGGCCATGCACTAACAGTTCAGGGAACAATCACATGGCAATGCGGGACTGTGCCTAGACCCATTTGATGTACACTTGGAAACCACAGGAGCCTGACTAGGTGTAGATGCCCACTACCATTTTGGGGGTTGGAGTGCCACTGAGCCTGCCTAACAATGGATCTACCCTCGCACGTTTGCCCTGGCCTAGGGGAACCCACAGCCCACTTCCCCTACCCAGAAACCTCATACAGCACGCAGTCAGCTGAATGAGACTGTACTCACCCCCTTGTGGCTACTGTGATGCCCTCAAGCGCCCATCCAACTCAGGATATGCCACCGCCAGGATCTGGTACATCAGGGAGGTCATGGTGCGACAGGCACCCCTCCAACGTTGGGAGGCCATCCCCAGCTGGGCCTCCACCGTCTTCTTGCTCCAGCGGCGCAGGTCCTCCCATCTTTTGAGGCAGTGGGTGCTCCGTCTATGATAGACCACCAGGGTCCGCACTTCCTTGGTGATGGCACGCCAAATACCCTTATTCTGGTGGGCGCTGACCTAAAGGAAAAGTGAAGTTAGAATGGATTTTACTCCCCCGTCCGGTTCTTCTTACTCATTGCCCACAAATTCCCACCCTGGCCCAGAAACACATACACTGACCATCCTCACATGCTGGCCTCTACCCACCCCCCCTGTATCTTCCATCCTCGCCACTCCATGCATTCATGTCCCGTCCATCATGCTCACAGTGTACTCACCTGTTTGTCTGGAGGACCGTAGAGTAGCATGTACTGGGGGTGGACCCCAGCCACCAGGTTGTCCAACTCCTCCGCGGTGAAGCCTGGGCCCTGTCCCCAGACACTTTAGCCCTTGTCGTTTTCCAGACTGAGGTCCCAGCAGCACTTGCAGTGTAGATCCTCTCCTGTTGAAGGTCACGTATCAAGTGAGTGAACAGATCTAAAATGGCAGTCACGTCCACAGCGGTGCGTACTGTCACTGCCGGCGTACATCGTCATTGGCTCCTGAAACCCATAGGGGCCAATGATAACCAATGCTGAATTGCGCCGCGATCTTCGTCCGCCTACCGCGACGCTGCACAACGCCAGCACAGCTACCTCATTTCCCCTTGTCCCTCCTTACAGGTCAGGCAGCCGCCATTTCAGCGGGCCACATGGCAGGGCAATTAACTGCGTCACATCACTTTAGTGGAGGAATACGGACACACAGTGCAACACACCGATTACTTCACAATTGTTCAAAACACCCCTGTGAAAGCTATGTGGTGTATGACCCTTCTCCGCCATAGGGGACGTCTGCTATGGCAGATGATGAGATGGCGTCATCCTCCGGTATACAGACCCCTGTTGGACCTGTCAACAATGGAAGACAGACACATCATTATCACCTACAGACTTGATCGTGCCACAGTCCATGAACTGTGTGCCCGGTTGGAGCCAGACCTGATGTCAGCTAGCCGCCATCTCACAGGAATCCCCCCTCTAATGCAGGTCCTGTCAGTACTCCATTTCCACAGCCAATGTGCTCTAACGTGTTGTCCAGAGTGTTGTCTGCCCTGCTGAAAAACATGCACAGCTACATCGTTTTCCCTCAGGTGGAGGATTTGCCCTCAGTGAAAGGTGAAATCTATGTTCTGGGACATATCCCCAACATCATTGGTGCCATTGATGGTACACATGTGGCATTTGTCCCCGCACACAGGAATAAACAGTGGTACAGAAACCGCAAAAGCTACCATTCCATGAATGTGCAGATGGTGTGTTTGGCAGACCAGTACATCTCCCATGTGAATGCCAAGTATCCTGCTCTGTGCATGACGCTTACATTTTGAGGAATAGCAGCATCCCTTATGTGATGGGGCAACTCCAGAGGCACCGGGTGTGGCTAATAGGTGAGCCCAAGTTCCCCACACAGTTTACATAGGTGTCTGGGTATGGGAGAGTCCCTAAGGGTTGGCGTGTGTCTAACAGTTGTCCCTCAATATTTGCAGGTGACTCCGGTTACCCCAACCTGTCATGGCTACTGACCCCAGTGAGGAATCCCAGGACAAGGGCAGAGGAATGCTACAATGAGGCATATGGGCGAACTAGGAGGATAATAGAGCGGACTTTCGGCCTCCTGAAGGCCAGGTTCCGGTGCCTCCATCTGACAGGTAGCTCCCTATACTACTCACCGAAGAAGGTGTGCCAGATCATCATGGCATTCTGTATGTTGCACAACCAGGCTTTGCGACGCCAAGTGCCTCTTCTGCAGGAGGATAGGCCTTATGTTGGTCTTGTGGCAGCAGTGGAGCCTATGGACAGTGAAGAAGAGGAGGCAGAAGAAGAAGATATAGACAACCGAAACAACATCATCATGCAATGCTTCCAGTGAGACACAGGTAAGAGACTGGCACTGCTCCTTTCATTTTATACTGCAGTAGGACATTGCATGATTCTGCCTTTTTACCTCTGTGTATGGACCCTGACAGTTCACTTTGGCTTTCCATTTCACAGATCTGGGTACCACTTTCTGCCTTCTGCTATGTTTACTGCTGCCCAATAACTGTCGATCATTGGTATGTGGAAATTAGCATTGACATTGCTATTTTTCTGAGAGGTTGCATATTTGTGAAAGTACAGACTGACTCCAGATTGATTTGTGATTCAAGGGTGTTTATTTCTGTGCTAATAAGTGGAGGGGCTGTGGAATGGTCTGGGGTGAAGGTGGAGGAATGTCCATGGTGGAGTCCAGTCTATTGGTATTACAGGTGCATTGTCCAAGGGGTCATAGGAAGTGGTACAATGGCAGTTCAAGGTTGTCAGGGTGACATAGTGGGACAGAAGGGTGACAATCAGGAGAGTCTTATTGCCTGGCGGAGGTCTTGGCAATGTTCTCTGTCTTGTTCCTGGATCTCAGGGACCGTTTGTGGGCTGGTTCTCCTTCTGCAGAGGGTGATACTGGTGGCCTGTTGGTCTTGTGGCGGGACCTCCTGTCCACTAGCGCCAGCAGAGGTGGAGTGCTGTTCATCGTTCAAGCTAATGTCAGGGGCCCGTTGGAGTGCCACTGTGACCCTCATGGTGTTGGCCATGTCTGCCAGCACGCTTGCAATGGTGACCAGGGTGGTGTTAATGGAGTTCAAGACCTCCCTGATGCCCAGGTACTGTTCCTCCTGCAGCCGCTGGGTCTCCTGAAACTTGGCCAATACCGTGCCCATGGTCTCCTGGGAATGGTGGTATGCTCTCATGATGTTGGAGAGTGCCTTGTGGAGAGTGGGCTCCCTGGGCCTGTCCCCCCCTGTCGCACAGCAGTCCTCCCAGCTTCCCTGTTATCCTATGCCTCTGTCCCCTGAACCGTGTGCACACTGCCACTGACCCCAGGTCCCTGATTGTCTTGTGTTAGTGGGTTTGCCTGGGGTCCCGGTAGTAATGGACACACTGCTGATTGACGTGTCCTGGGGACAGAGGGATTGGCCAGCTTGGTGGGTGCTGTGGTGGTGTTTCCTGAGGGGGGAGGTTCAGTGGTGGTTTGTGACAGTGGCAGGGTAACCGAATGTCCAGAGGTCCCTGATGGGCCGGGCTGGTCATCTTGATCCAGCCATGCAGAGCTGCTGTTGTCACTGTGGGCCTCTTCTGTGGGGGGACTGAATATGTCTGGCACCTCCTGTCCGGTGACGTTGGGTAGGGGACCTGCTGGGGTGTAAGTGCATCGTTATCGTATCTGTGTGTGCCATCTTCTGCAATGTGTGAGTTACCCTCTACTCCTGTGCTTGGCTTATTGTCTTTGCCCTTGTGTGATTGGTGATTTTGGGGCCTGGGTGAGTATCTGTACTGGACATGCTTTGGTGATGCATGTCCATGCATTAGTGCAACATGCAGGCCTTGCTTTTAGGGTGTGTGGACTGTGATAGTGGGGTATCTGGTGGGTGTTGGGGTGATGGGTGTGAGGGTTGGGCTAGGAGTTTGTCATAGCATGCAGGTAGGGTGGGGGGATATAGTAGTAAAGATATGACTTACCAGAGTCCAGTCCTACTGATACTCCTGCGCGGCCCTCAGGATGCATGATTGCCAAGACTTGCTCCTCCCATGTTGTTAGTTGTGGGGGAGGAGGTGGGAGTCCACCGCCAGTCCTCTGTACTGCTACCTGGTGTCTGGATACCACGGAACGCACCTTCCCCTGTAGGTTGTTCTACCTCTTCCTGATGTCATCCCGTGTTCTTGGATGCTGTCCCACTGCGTTGACCCTGTCGACAATTCTCTGCCATGGCTCCATCTTCCTTGCAATGGATGTCTGCTGCACCTATGTTCCGAATAGCTGTGGCTCTACCCGGATGATTTCCTCCACCATGACCTTGAGCTCCTCCACAGAAAACCTGGGGCGTCTTTGGAGTGCCATAATGTAGTGTGGGTGATGTGTGAGGTGAAGTTTGTTGTGCTGTGTGATGTGTTGTGTTGGTGTGTGTTCTTTGAGGTGCGTGGATATTGTATAAGTGATGGTGTTGTGTGCCTCTGGATGCTGGTGTTGTGTTTGATATTCTCTCTCTCTCTCTGCTTCTTCCAAAAAATTCGGTGTAAGGGGTTGTGGGTAATGTGGGTGTGTTTTATAATGGTGTGAGTGTGTGGGTGTGGTATGTGTATGTGTTTCAGGTGTGTGTGTTTTGAATTGTCCAATGTGGTTGTGTTTTGTAAATGTGTGTGTATTTTGAGCGCGGCATTGTGTACCGCCAATGAATTACCACGGTTGAATGACCGCCTCGTTGTTTCGTGGGTCGTGATAGTGTGAGCATATTCTTGTTGGTGTGACGGCGTAGGTTTTTCTATCGCCAGTTTATCACTGACCTTTGATGTGGCGGACTTGTGTGGGTGTCTATATTGTGGCGGATTACGAGATGTGGGTCGTAATACCTGTGGATTTCCTACGTGGCCACGGTATCTTGACGCCCGGTAGCACGGCGGTAAGCGGGATTTACCACCAAGGTTGTAATGAGGGCCTAAATGCCCAAACTCATATGAAGCCCCCAAACCTAAAATATAAGTAAGTTAGCTACATTGGATTTTTTAAATCATTTTTAAAATACAATTAAAAAAGTTATGAGCTCAACTAAATTAATCCAATTTAGTACACAACCCACCTAAAACTCCTCTATAACCCAAATAGCAAACCAATAAATAACATTAAGACATTTTTATGTGGAAAAATATTTATATATTGCTGTTCATGAGCTCTTCATTGGAGCACAGCAGGTACAGAGTGCAAGCATAACATTAAATGGGCAGTGTCTCCTTAAGTGTCCTATAAAACAGAATGTTACTGCAAGGGTCATTCCCCTCTGATGCAAGACATTAGTACTTTTTCTTTAAAACAACCTCCATGTGGCTGCACTCAAAACAGGAATAGCATTCATCAATAGCCATCAGCTGTGAGTTTCAATTGAAACAATGCTCAATAGCCCTCCTAGTGAATTCTGGTGAAAGTGGTCCATCTTTGCAAAGCTGTATTTCTCCCAATGGAGCAAAGCTTGATAACGTAATTTCTTTAAAATATTTAACTTTTCTTAGGCCTAGACATGTGTTTCACGCTTAATGAGCTCTTCAGTGGATCACAGCAGGCACTGAGCGCCAAACTTGCTTGCAGTGTAACTTTGAAAGACCAGTGTCTTTCTAACTGTCCAACAAACAGCATGTCACTGCGAGCCTCATCCCCCTGTGGTGCGATCATTGGCCCCAGAACCCATTTTATCCAAATGAATACTACTTTTCCCAACACCTTGAAAAATAAAATACATTATTAATATTAATGAATAATTTATATGAAATATATATATATATATATATATATATATATATATATATATATATATATATTTATATATATATATACATTAAAAAAGTCAAAGGTTACAGGGACATTACAGTTGAGCTCATATTTCTAATGTTCAAAACCATAGCAATTCAGCAGTTATAGTTAGAGTTATTTCAGGAAACCATAAAATGTGCCCCCACCATGCACAGTTTCCACATTAATGATTTTATCGGAAATGTTGCAGTGATAATTTCAATGATGCCATAAAAGATGTCATGAATGATGTAATATATTAGGTAATTAGCAGTGCAAGGTGAGGATGCAAGTTAAAGTTACCTTATTGCACGAGTTATAATTAGTTGAAATAACTATAACTGCTGAATTTCTATGGTTTTGTACGTCTGAAATGTGAGCCGAACTATAACGTCCCTGTAACCTTTGTATTTTTAAGTGAATTGCTATGTTTTTAAAATTCTATTTCCTAACTATAACGTCCATGTAATCTTTGCTTTTTCAGTGAATTTTTTATGTTTAATTTTAATTACTTTATGTTAATCCAACAACCGCCATGCATGGCTTCTGGTGGAGATATTGCACTCAAAAAAAGCAAGAATGGAAATGCATCCATCAAGGATAACTTTTCAAGATAGAAATACAGAGAAAAAACACTTGCTTTGCCTTGATCATGCACAGGAAATTTGCATTATTAGTACTTTACAGAAGTGGAGCTTCAACTTAGCCACCTGCTTTGTGGATATCTGTGAGTGCTTCCCATTGAGGTTTGATTTCTGTGGAAAGAGCATCATGCTAGAATGAATCCTGCCCTGCTTATTTATCCAAGAAGAGGCCCCCATTTTGTGCAGAATGTCTACCCAACTTGAGTACTTTCTACTGGCTAATTAGTAAGTGCTACCTTGTTGGATATATGCATAGTGCATCTCCTACACTAAAGCTGCGCAAAGAATGCTAAGGTAACATTTTCATGGTAGAACTGCAGAGAAAACACAGTTGGATGATTTGTACTTTACTGAAGTAAGAGTTTCTTTGTTTGGCGGAGATGTGATCATATTCCTTTGCATCAAGAATGCGTCTCCAAAAAGAGGGGGAAACATGCTTGGGGGGCCTTTTAGGAAACTGTCCATTCTCTTGGGAAATGGGGGGGAAGACGTTCCTTACACTACTGTATATGGAAAGAGACCAACCAGATGGGTCTTGTAGGCCATTTTACATAATTGTTGTTTTTGAAAGGGAGAGCATGATCTTTAGTCTGAGCAGTAGATGATAAGAACCCAGTGGTCGCAGTCACTACCGAAGATATTGTGCTCGAAAAAAGCAAGGATGCAAACTTTTCAAGGTGGAATTGCAAAGAAAAACACTTGTTTTGACTTGGTCATGTGCAAAAAATTAAGATGATTAGTGCTTTACAGATGCGAAGCTTCAAATTGGGCACCTGCTTTGTTTATATCTGTAAGTGCTTCCCATTGAGGTCTAATTTCTGTGAAACATGCTTTGCACCAGAATAAATAAATCCTGCCCAGCGTATTTATCATCAAAGAGGCCACTGTTTTTTTTTTTTACATGTCAGGGACTGCGGGAGGAGCCTCAAGACCCCTGCGGTCCCAGCCAGGTTCTGCCTCCTGCGGGGGCCGGCATTGCTCCCGCACACAGGGATCTGCTGGACATGCAGCTTCCTGTGCCTGGGAGCAATACTTTAATCTCTTTCCTTGCCTGCATAGCAGTGGGCAGGGAAAGAGATGAAAACTCTGCTTCCTGCAAGCGGGAGCATTTTGACAGCTCCTGCTTGCTGCAAGAGGAGTTAGTGTTTTATCACTTTCCCTATCTCCTGAGGGTGGGCACCTCAGGAGATAGTGGTAGCTTGCCCTGGGGGGGCAGTTCCCAGGGCCAATAATGGCTCCAGGAGGAGGGGCCACGCAGCCCCCCTCCTTTCTTATTCACGGGCCGGTCCTGGGGATGGTCACAGAGCTGTACGTGTCCTGGGATGGGGTCTTACCGCCCCCTCCCTGTTTAAAAAATGGTATTTGGTCCTGGGGAGGCAGTGGTCCCTGGAGCATTTGAAAGCCCCAGCAGGAAATTCAGCACAGCCACCTCTTTTCTCAAAAAAAGCCCCAAGGTACGTGGTGGTCCCTGGAGGCTGTGGGGGGGAGCCCACTCAGCTCCTCTTTATATTTTTTACATGCAGCCCCAGTGAGGTGGTGGTCCCCAGAGCTCTTTAGAGCCCTAGAAGATGGACTCCTTGCGGCCTTCGCCACATTTTTTTATTTGGCATGCCCCTGGGACCTGCCCACCCAGTGGCGAAATTAAGAACAAGCGCGGGAGACCACACTTGTTTTTTTTTGGGGCAAAACTTGCAGATCCAACGTGAACTATGCTGAATTTTTTTTTTAAAATACTTTTTTGCCCAGGTGGTGTCCCAGGGGGACCCCAGCACCAAGGCTAGGGAGTTAGGGTATTCAAACCTTGCCGCCTTTCCTTTTTTTTAACATTTTCTTTTGGAACTTGGCCTAGTCCCAAAATGGCTGCCAACACTTCCTGGTTGAAGTGTTGGCCGCCAATCAGATCCCGGCACAAAATTCTATGAGATCCGCGGAGCCTCTGCATACCTAATAGCCATATTTCTTTTTCCTTTCATATCTCTGAAACTACTGAACAGATTCATACCAAATCACAAAAAGCACACTTTCTGGACCAAAAACTAGCTTTCTGCCAAATCTGGTGTAATTTCTTCCAGCGGTTTGGGGTGTAGTTGTGTTCAAAATCCCTAAGGGAAAATGCATGAGGAAAATGTGTTTTGAGACCGCCCCTTTTTTCTAGGCCCCCCCTTAACGGATCACCCTGAAACTTTCAAGACAGCAGTTGAACTGACTATTGTATTAGTTTTGAACATTTTGTGAAGATTAGTCAAACTGTGCCAAAGTTATTGGCAATTGGATGGGGTCCCTAGGGTCAAAATCAGCCTGGGGAGGGGGCTGCATGGCCCCCCTCCTCCATTTATTGGAGAGCGGGCCCTGGGGAATGAGACCAGCCAAGTAAGGGGGTGGTGCACACTCCCATGGAATTGTTGAGAGCTCTGGGGGTTGGGCCACGTGTCCCCCTTCCCTATAGTGGACATTTATCCAATGAAGTAGCACTTAATAATGAACCAGTGTAAAGTGCTCCAGTTGCGTAGACATTTTGTGCAAACTGTGCACACTTGTTGGGTAAATGAGCAAATGAGCTTCCCTTCTGGCAATGATGCTCATTTCACAGAAATTAAGCCTCAACAGAAAGCAGTCACAAATAGAAATGTAGCAGGTGCCCCAGTTGAAGCTCCACTTCTGGAAAGGACAAATTATCCTAATTCCTGGAATTGGCAAAGTGTGCGTATTCGGCGATTCCGTATTGAAAAATGATCTGCAATCCTTTGTTGAGGTGAATGTATCTTGTATCTATTAGAGTGAAATTAGACACTAACACACCCACTTTCACACCTACATAGACCCTCGTCCACCTACTCTCACACACAGGCAGACACTCTCACAGCCACTCTCACACCCAGAGACACCCTCTCACACCTATCCTCCCACCCAGAGAGACAGGCCCTGTGTCCAAGTCCTGCTGTGCATAGCCAAAGGCCGTGCACAGCATAGGGTTGGGTGATTAGGTAGGGGGGCCTCAGGGCTGGCAAGGCTCTGCAGTCAACCCCCACTTCACAGGGCCGAAGGCTGTGTACGGCAGTTGTTGGGTTAATGAATCGTAATGAAAATTACTTTTTGTAAAAAATAAAAAATAAAAATTCACTGAAAAAACAAAGGTTAGAGGGATGTTATAGTTAGAAGATAGAATTTAAAAAAAAACGTATAAATTCACTCATAAATCAAAGGTTACATGGACGTTATAGTTAGGTTCTGAATTTATTCACACAAAACCAGAGAAATTCAGCAATTACAGTTAGAACCCACAGCCTAAGCTAACTATAACTCTCACCCTCACCATGCACCGCTAATTACCCCAGATATTACAGCACTCATGACAACTTTTATAACATCAATAAAAATAACAATTCAACAATAGAAGTTAAATTATTGAAGAAAAACCTGCGCATGGCGGGGGAGCAAGTTATAGTTACCTGATGCCAACTCCCTATAAGCACCCAACCTTGCACTGTGCATGGCCCAGACAGAGACTCTAACAGCCATTCTCACCCTCAGATACACCCTCTCACACCTATTCTCACACCAAGAGAGACAGGCTGTGGCCAACTACTGCCACACGTGGCTTTTGCCCCTGCATGTCAGGGGTCACCCGCAAGGCCTGACCTGCAGCCAGACCCTCGAGCTAACCCACCCTAACCACCTACCCCACGCTGTTTATGGCCCTTTGGCCATGAGTTGGCAGCAGCCTGTCTCTCTGGGTGTGAGAGGGTTTATCTGGGGGTGAGAGTGGCTTTGAGAGTCTCTGTCTGGGTGTGAGAGTGCATGCATCAGTGTCTTAGTGGGTGCA
The DNA here is from genome assembly GCF_031143425.1 of Pleurodeles waltl. Lineage (NCBI taxonomy): Eukaryota > Metazoa > Chordata > Amphibia > Caudata > Salamandridae > Pleurodeles > Pleurodeles waltl. The sequence goes on from NC_090440.1 coordinate 1,769,129,234, forward strand.
TATGTGACTAGACGGGTCTGTGAGGAGATGCATGAGGGTTTCAGTGGATCTGTGAGTGGGTTTGTGAGAGCCTGAATGGGTCTGTGAGTGAGTGCACAAGGCTCTCAGTGGGTCTGTGAGTGGGTGAGTGAGTGCCTGAGTGGGTCTGTGAGTGGGTGCGCACAGGTCTGGGTGGGTGTGTGAGTGGGGGACAGAGATTGGAAGAGAAAGAGAGAGAGAGAGAGAATGTGAGATAGAGTGAGAGGGAGGGAGACAGAGAGTTTGTAGGCTTTAATTAATGATATACTTAGAATGAGATATTTCTGGACAAATTGAAAAGAAAAATTTACTTGTCAATTAAAAAGAGTGAGATCACCTTTCAGTATGAACCTTAAACTTTTAGTTAAAAGAAGTTAAAGAAGGAAAACAATCACAGCACACCTGGGGTAGAACCCTCAATTTTCAATGTGAGATTCTGTGACTGTAGCCTTTAGGCCATAGCTGGCTCCTTACTATCATGATTCCAGACATATCTATGGCAGTCATGCATGCGATTGGAAAGAAATGGGAATGTTCCATCACTAGGAAGGTTTAACAGTCAAAACACCAGTAAAAAAACAAACACTGCCAAGTGATACGAGGATTTGAACCTTCAGCCACCTGAGTGACAGCACAAGGCCATTACCATTAGGCCAGAAATGACTCAGCTCTGCTCTGCATCAAACATAACTATAACATTTGTACCAAATATCTTGCTAGTCTTACTCTTTGAAGTCATTGTATAGAGAGACCATTGCAATGACAATCTCTCTCTCTCTCTCTCTCTATCTCTCTCTCTCTTCCTCTCTCTCTTTCTTCCATCCCGCTATGAGATGGAAAAGAGAGAAAGAGAGCAACAGGACCGTGGGGGAGCCTCAAGACCCCTGCGGGCCTAGTTGGCTCCCCAAGTCCTGTGGGAGCTGGCATTGCTCCCACAATCAGGGAGCTGCTTTGAGCAGCTCCCTGCTTGTGGGAGCTATGTTTTCATCTGTTTCCCTGCTTAAATATTTGTGTGCAGAGAAACAGATGAAAACTCCGCTTTCTGACATTGGGAGATGTTTGACAGCTCTGGCTGTCAGAAAGAGGACTTTGTTTTTTCGTGGCGGGAGCTGTCAGCTCCCACCAAGCAAAAGTCAACAGCTATGTCCTGGGGAAGGCACCCCAGGACATAGCAGAAGCCAGCCCTGAGGGGTGGTGGTCCCCAGGGTAATCATTGGCTCCAAGAGAATGGCTGCGCATCCCCCCCTCCAACAAGCATTGTCCCGGGGAGGTGCTGGTCTCAGGGGTGTGGGGAGCCACGCAACCCCCCAGCAAGTAACATTAACAAAGTTCTAGTAAGGTGGCGGTCCCTGAGGCAAGTTTAAGATCTGGATGGGGTGGGTACATGCGCAATGCTCCTGGGACTTGGCCCACCCAGTGGCTTATAAAAAACAAGCGCCTGAGGTTGAACTTTTTAAAAAAAATTATTACCATAAATTTGCAACAACATTGCAAATTTGCAGTAATTTCTTTAAAAAAATGTTTTTTGCTCTGGTAGGGTCCATTTTGGACCCCAGCACCAGAGTTAAGGGGTAAGGATGACTCTACCCGGGCCCCTTTTCCTTTTCTTTGCATTTTTTTGTTGGGATTCCGTTGAAGCCGAGTCCCAAGATAGCTGCCAACACTTCCTGGTTGAAGTGTTGACAGCCAATCAGAGCTCTGCATTTCCTTGCACCAGCTCGTCATTATTCGCAATCACCATGATGGATCTGAGGCCCTAGATATATAAATTTGTTTTCCCTTTAAAATCTCCTAAACTACTGAACGAATTTACACTAAATTAGCAAAAGCATTATCTGTGTACTGAAATTTAACTTTCTGCCAAATTTCATGTCATTCCAACCATAAGTTTGGGCTGTAGTCATGTCTAATGGTCCTATGAGAATTAACAAGGGAAACACAACTTTTTTGACCCCACGAATCACTGGGGAACTTTTTGGGAAAGTTTTGTGAAGATTTTTTAAACAGTGCCAAAGATATAGGCAAGTCGAAAAACGTTTTTTCTTTGGAAGCATGGTCCTAACTATAACTACCTCATAGCAACCGCCACTCTGTTATATGAGATACATATACATCAATATTCTGACTTCTATATTAAGGGTGCACATCTATAGAAACTGAAACATTAATGAGACACTGTGAATAATTGTTATTGCTGACACAATATTCATACCCGTAAAAGATTTAATTGCTTTCCCCGTTTTGTAGTGCAGTTCCGAAAATTAGTGCATAAAATCTAACAGACACTGTAACACCCTAATAGTGAAATCAAACACTTAACTAGTGATTTCACCATTGAAAATCTCCACTAATGCAATAGTTGCAGTATACTCTCTGTATAAATTACTGGAAATGAACAAACTAAATGTTACTGACACCAAGGCCTGAAGAACCAGAACCTTTTGGGCCTGGCGGCGCAGGGTACGCCTAAAATCTCCTTGGATTCACCTGCCTCAACTAACAGAGACACGGGACACTCTGTCAGGCGTAAAAGATCAGATTTTATTAGCTGCAGCTAGTACAGTTGTCCAAGAAGTACACAAGGTATGTTCTCAGGAGACTGCCACTTTACTTTGTGGCGCACAATCTTATATACCGTATAAAAACCATTTATTAACTACATACACTCCCAGAACACATAGAAAGGAGCCAGTAAGAATAATGTAAAGATAGAACAGAGCCAATAGAAATGTCGGAAAACAAGACAGCACCAATAGAAGGAATTGGAAAACAAAGTATCAAGTGACTTAAGGTTGCCTCCCCTCCAGCTGTGTTTGTCACCCCTCCCTTGAACTAATTCATTAACCGATCCACAACGAAGTTGCATGTGGTGTGATAAGTTTGTGTGCGTTTGGAGGACAGTTGTGAAATGAGAGAATACTAGCAAAGGACAGCGAAGGCCAGACGATAAGATAAGATCGGCGGAGAATAGTGTGAGCCTACAGATAGTTGAAACAAGGATTAGAAAACCAGACAGGGATTAGTGTACTCGGTCAGACCTTAATACCAGTCTTGTAAAGATAGAGGCAGAAAGCTGTTTTGAACACCATGTTGCAGAATAAGCAGAAAAGGCAGAATGGACTTCGTTCGCTGTGCTGCCTGAGTGAAGGCAACATAAAATGGCGGCGGGCCACAAAATGGCGGGTCGATACGATCGTATAAAAAATCGAATTTCCTCAGACCCTCCTTTTGCCAGAACTCAGGCAAGATACACAAACTCATGTTAATCTGAGTCGATGTCTATGGCCATGAGGTCATCAAGCTGTTGCTGTACCATCATTTTGATATTCTCTGCTCTTTGTGACTTGGGTTTGGGAATACATGTAGTAGCACATAGGTTACAGATGGCAGGACCGCAGTGCATACAAAGACAACAAGAGAATATAAAAGCTAAAATTACTCCAAAGAATGTCAATACCTTCCAACCCCATTTGGACAGTAATCCCCAAAACCACTCTGAAAAGGACCAATCTCCTTCGTCCTGATGAATCGATTCGGAGATTATGTGTAACTTAGAGATAGCTTGGTATACTGTCGGAGCGTCATTAGGTATGAAAATACAGCAACTTGATCCGATCAATTTGCATACTCCACCACGGTCCGCAAGAACAAAGTCTAAGGCAACACGGTTCTGCAAGGTCATAAGACGATCAGCCTGTAGTTCAGCTGTAATGTTACTTAAAGCTCCTACAGTGATGTCTATGGTGGTTTCTACGACACGAACCAATTGCCTTATATTTCTGCTGTTGGCCATTGGACCCCAGAAGGGAAGAAATCCTTTGAGGAAATCTCCTCCCTCTTGTCCTGCTGTGTCTTTCGAATCCACAATCCCTCTGCCATATCTATTTTTATGATGATTCGCAGGAGCGGTGTATGTAGGGGGAAGAAGAAAGGCTATATAACAAGTACCAGAAAAATCAGCTGGCAACCAGGTATAAGCCCTATCGTGGCAAACGAAGTATGTACCTTGAGATGGTACTAACGGCAGTGAATTCAGGGCTGAATAAACATATGTATGGGAACATAAACTTTCTCTTTGTCCGGTGTTTGGAGTTCTACCATTTATTTGCAGACAGAAATTTCCTTGTTGGGGTATGACCCGTATCGGAGGAGATTTTCCTTGCTCAACCTTATCATTGAGGCTGGAAATGTAATCAGTTATGTTCCAATTGGTATATGCTTTTCTTTCATCTATGGAAGCTTCACTTTTTTCCATGATTTTAGCCATAGCTACCATTCCCTTTATCAATAAACTATGACTGAAATCTGAACCAACACTATGTGAACTGACAGGTTGTTTAATTTTGCTTTGATATGCATTATTGAAAATGACAAAATAAGCCCAAGCGGAACCTTCATAGGAGAATGGAAGAACTAAATATGGCATTCCTTTTTCTACCGTATGTGGTATGAGTCCACACACCCAACAGTCAGTTGTATTGATCACTAACTGATGTTGATGTAACAACTGGACGAAGGAATTGTTAAAGTATTCAGTTCTTCTGATGAGTTCATGCTGGGGAAGAGTGTGGAATAGGTGCGGAGAGATAGTAGAAGGAGATGTAGAGGTAGGAGAAGAGACAACTTTTTGCTGCAGAGTAATAATGATCCAGTTTACAGATGCCAAAAGAATACACGACAATATAATGACGCATAGAGCAATACTACAATGACTACATATTTCTTTACAATTATTCTTTACATTTTTACTTTCTCTTTTATTTAATGTAGCCTCCATCTTTCTAAGTGGATGCTCACGGCAATCTTCCTCAATCACTGTAGTCACGATTATCTACCGTCCTATGACACTGTGAGGTCCTGCAGGCCTATTGCCACTTACTCAGGTCGTGACTAAGACTCCTACCGTGACCCTGCAACCGGGATAGAGTACTACATAGGAGAGAAAGTTACAAGTTCTTTGGTCTTGGTCTCAAATTATAGCGTTCCTGTCCAGAGGCAGTCTGGTTTTGAAACAATGTTCCTGGATTTGTCGTGTTCAAGCGTCGATGCGATGGTATTGCTTCTTGAAGGATGTCGTCGTCCTCTTTCTCAGAAAGTGTTCCAATTAGACGCGCATCACTGAATGGTACAAATTGCGGAACTTTCTCACTTTCAGAGTCACTGATGCCTCTACGGACCCATTGATCGAAAGGCAAAGGCAAAGGCACTTTCTTGCAGTGCACGGCATGCACCCAGTTTTTCTTTCCTTCGACTTTAACTGCTGTTCTTGTGGTCAAAAGAACCAGGCGTGGCTCTCTCCATCGGGGCTCCAAATTTCTCTGTCGTTGGAAATTTTTCGTGCAGACCCAGTCACCTGGTCGGATGGAATGACCTGGGTCTGTGGAAGCCTCTGGTAGAGCACTCTGAACCTGTTGATGAAGAACACGCAATTTAGTTGTAAGGTCATGCAAGTAGTCAATCAACATCGGGTATGGCAAGTCTGAGTATTTCTTAGGGCGAGGAACTCCCCATACATTAGCTGGGCGACCAAATATCACTTCGTAAGGGCTAAGCCCCAAACGAGAGTGTACTGCTGTTCTGGTGGACAGAAGAGCCAATGGTAAAGCATCAGGCCAATTAAGTCCTGTGCTAGCTTGCACCTTAGCAATTTTAAGCTTCAAGGTTCCATTGTAGCATTCTACTAAACCAGCCGACTGTGGGTGATTCGCCGCGTGGAACTTCTGTTTTATGCCAAGACCTGCACAAACTTTTTGCATGACTTGACCCACAAATTCGCTCCCATTGTCACTCCAGACAATGCGCGGCAAACCAAACCTAGGGAAGAATTCTTTCAAAAGTATTTTGGCAGTTGATAAAGCAGTATTGTCCTTCAGAGGGTAGGCTTCTACCCATCTAGAAAAAGCACATACTACCACCAGAACATATTTGAGGTTGTTGCATCGTTCCATGTGAATATAATCGATCTGCAACACCTCAAATGGATATGTTGGAGGAGCAAAATGACCTGCTGGAGTTGGGGTTCCCTTTCCCGGATTGTACATCAAGCAAACAATACAATGTTTTACTACATTATTTGCACACTTTGGGATCCCCTCATTTTGCCACACTGGAGCCAGAAGCCTACATATTCCTTTTGCACTTAGGTGAGCTGGACCATGTGCCATAGTAACTACAGGTAGTACATAAGCATCTGGTAACAGCCAACGTTGATGTTCTGATAATTCAACCCAACATCCCATCTCATCTAACATTCCTGTACTTTCCTTCCACTTTCTCAACTCATTCTCCGTAGCCTCTCCTTGAATTGATTTCACACTCTCTACTGTATCTTCACACATTCCCTTTTCTCTTACGCAGTTTGCGGGACCTGCAACATACATTCGACTTGTGTTGTCTCTGGCTGTCTTTTTCGCTACCTCATCTGCAAATGCATTTCCTCGACCAACATCGTCCACAATCTTTTTGTGTGCACTACACTTCACAATCGCTATTTGAGTAGGCATTGTAAGTGACTCAAGAAGTTCAGTCACTAATTGACCATGTTGTATCTTAGTACCATGGGAAGTAAAGAATCCTCTTTCCTTCCATAAGCGCCCAAAGTTAAACGCTACACCAAAAGCGTATTGGCTATCAGTGTACACGTTTACTCTTTTTCCTTCGGATAACACACACGCTCTAGTTAAGGCTATCAATTCAGCTGCCTGAGCTGAATTATGTCTAATGCGTGCTGTCTCCACAATCGTATGCAAAGTAGTAATAGCGTAGGCTGAAACTGTATCTCCATTCGGGAGCTTGAAACAAGAACCATCTACCCATAGTGTTCCATCTGGATTCACTAATGGCGTGTCTTTTAGGTCAATTCTACCCTTAGTCTCTTCTTCAGTACGTAGAAAACAATCATGCTGTTCAGAGACATCTCTCTCTTCTGGAAGAGGCAACAAAGTAGCTGGATTCAGGGTATTACATCGTTTGATGTGTATGTGACTAGCCAAAAGCGTCAGCTCATATCTGGACAACCGAGCACTCGTAAGATGCTGCGTTTTTGTCCTATTTAGTAAAATATCCACTGCATGTGGCACCATAACAATGAGAGTATTATCTAGCACTACTCCAGCAGACTGTCGGATAGAAATTGCTGCTGCCGCTGTCGCCTTAAGACAACTAGGCAATGCTTTAGCTACTGGATCTAACGTAGCTGAGAAATATGCGCATGGTCGCTGTTGATCTCCAAAACGCTGCGTTAAGACTGACAATGCACAACCCTCTCTTTCGTGGACATAGAGCGTAAAGGGCTTACTGTAATCAGGAGTACCCAATACAGGAGCAGAACACAAAGCAATACGCAAATCAGTAAAACTCTTCTGACACTCGTCAGTCCACGGAAGAGGCTGAGGCGTATCTTTTAAAGTTAGCGCCAACAGCGGTTTAGCCAATAAAGAGAAACTCGGAATCCACTGTCTACAATAAGAAGTAATGCCCAAAAAGGCACGTACCTCTCTTTGTGTGGATGGCACTGACATTTGTGCAATTGCCTGAATTCGTTCGGGGGTCAATCGTCGTCCCTCCTTTGACAAGAGATGACCCAAATAAGTCACCTCGCGACAGACATATTGTAATTTAGAAGGAGAAACCTTGTGATTCAGATCAAACAAATGACGCAACAGTGCAACGGTCACGTTTTTGCAAATCTCCTCTGAATCAGCGGCAACTAATAAGTCATCCATGTACTGAATGAGAGCGGCACCGGACGGTAAGGAAAAGGCATCAAGATGACATTTTAGAGCTTGACTGTAAACAGAGGGACTTTCACAATAACCTTGAGGTGCGCGTTTAAACCGGAAGCTTCGGCCTCCGAGGGAAAAACCAAAAATATCTCTACTCTCTTCGGCGATGGGAATACTAAAGAAAGCATTCTTTAAATCGATAACTGAAAACCAAGTCGCTGTAGAAGGTATCATCGTCAACAGAGCAGTGATATCTGGGACTACAGGAAACTGCGGTACGACAATCTTGTTTACCTCCCGAAGATCAATTACAAAACGATAAACAGGAGGCTGAGAAGGATCAGTGCGTTTAAGAACCGGAAGAACAGGACTGTTACATATATTTCCTCTCGTTTCCTCAACCACACCCTTCTGAATCAAATCATGGACAATTTCCAGAAGTGCTTTCTCACCTTCAGTAGAAATTCTGTATTGCGGAATACGTGGCATTTCAGCATTGGGCTTGAGAGTAACAACATAAGGTGGGATCTCAAGACAACCAACGTCATTCGGACCCGTAGCCCAAAGCGTTTCGGGAAGAGAAAGCAATTCAGGTGGGAATTGATCTTTTGATAAGTACATTGGACTAGTCATTTTCTGTCCTAGAGTGAGGTATACACCAGAAGGTGAACAATATATCGTAGCATGCATTCTTTTTAATAGATCTAAACCCAACAGATTTTCACCACAACCATTCGTCAGAAGAAGCGGAGCTTCTAAATCATAAGGGCCTATTGAAACAGGCAAAGGGCAAGAAACTGGATTGCGAACAGGGGCGCCAGAAAATCCTACAGATACATTCGTTAAGCCAGACAAAGGTGCGCCAGGGAGTTTAGAATGAATGATAGAGCTTCTCATGGCACCAGTATCTAAAAGAAATGGCTCTGAAACACCCATTGTAGTGACATTAACATAAGGTCCATTCTGATCCACTGGAATTGACGTAACCCCCTTACTTTGTCCATGGCTGTCCTATTCAAAATGAAGACTTTCATTCCCTCCTTCAATATACTGATCCTCACTGTAATACTGTGTAGACCTAACATTTTGCTGGTCAAAGTAATTTCCGGAATTTGGAGGAACAAAAGAACGCTGCCCTTGGGTTAACACACCTCGACCTCTACCTCTATTTGCTGACTGAAGACCACCACGACCTCGTGAAGCAGATGTTGCTCCATTACGCTGCAACAATGCCGGACAATTGTTCTTAAAATGACCTTCCTCCCTACAATAAGCACATTGATTGGGACCTAGCAAAGGTCTTGGAATGAATGGTTCAGGCTTTTGATACAACCTCTGAAACTGCGGAGGCTGTTGAAACTGAGGCTGAACATGACGAGGAGGATAAGCCTGTTGCAAGAGAACTTTAGTTTTTAATTCTTTCGTCTTTTTCTCTTGTTTTTCCCTTTCTTCTTTGTCTCTATTTTCATAATATTGTGCAGTAGCCAATATCTGGGCGGAAGAAGAAACTGCCCATGAACTCTCGGAGTCTTTTAGCTTGTGTGATAGTTCAGGAAGCAAGTTATATACGAACTTATCCACAAATAATCGCTGTCCCCCTTCTGTAGCCATATCTTGACCACTGTGATCAATGAATGTCTCCTCGAATCGGGTAAAGAAATCGGAAACACTTTCATCTTTCTTTTGTTTACATGCTGCTAGCTTATCCCAATTAACTCTCAAAGCAGGCATCATTGTTTTCATTAATGTAATAATCCTACCAGGGAGTTCTGAGATCAAAGCGTCGGGCTTTGCACCACCTACTTGACCTCTATCTGCGGCAATAATAGCGTTCCAATCGCCGCCTAATTCTTGAGCGTGATCCTCTCTACGAATTTTAGCCCATATTGTCTGTGGAACTACATTTCCCATCAACATGTCAATATCTGCTAAATTCATAGTACATGCGTCAACTGTTTGCGACAACTCTTTATAGTAACCAGCAGGATTTTTGCGTGAATCTGGTAGTGACTGTTTAAGTGCTAAAACTTCAGACCTTTTCCAGGGGACATGTATCCATATGCGCTGAAAATGCGCAGGAATAGCTGGATTAGCACCTGCTGCTGCAACTTCTTCCTTCCATATTGGAGAAACCTCTCTCATGGGATAGTTTTTCAGTGCTGTCCTAACTGAAGGATCAGAATCAGGAAAAGTCTGTGAGAACAATAGGGATCTGAAAGAAATAAGTGTTCTGACAGCGTTTTCAACCTTAGGACCCACAATAAGTCCTTTGTCAAAGTCAGCCTGAACATCTAACAGATCCTTTGGGACCGAACCCAAATTCATATCCTCCCATTCTTTAGCGAGAGTATCGCACATAACTTTAAAAACATATCTCTGCGTAGGTGCATTCCATTGCAGAAAGGTGGACATAATATCAGACGTACTATATTGGGGACCCTTCTTGATCCATCTACAAGCAAGTGAGTCCAATTTTTCTCGCTCTTCGGAGTCTGGGAATTGACTACGAGACTGTCTTCGAGAAAAAGCTGGAGACACATTTAAAGCTTCAAAGAAAGGTGATAAGAGACCAGAGACAGTATCGGTAAATCGCTTACGCGTAGATGGAGAATTTGACATAAGGATAGGGGACAAGGTATTAGGTGAATTAACTAAAGGAGCATTAGGAATTGCCAAAGGAGCAGAAGGCAAAGGAGTTAAAGGCAAAGCTGGCATAGGCAATACTTGAGGAGGCAAATGTGGAAAAGCTGGAGCAGGCGGAAGCACAACTGGCGGCTGAACAGGCTGTAACATCGGGGGTGCATTAGCACCTTGTACATAGGGCGGAGGCAATTTCAATAAGTGGGACATTAAGGAATCTTCCTCAAAATCTTTTCTTTTATCAAGGGAAGAGATAGGCAACGTCGGATAGCATTTATCTATTGCCATTCGATGCTGTCTGTCTGAAATTTCCATTGCATTATCTATTTCATCATCTTTGAATTGCTGAGCAGCCTGTATAATCGTCATTCCCTGTGTTTTCCTATCTCGTTTCGCTTGTTTAATTTCTCTCTGTTTGGCTTCCTTACGCCAAAGGCGAAAAGAGTCAAACATTGCCGGCCGGGCTTTTCTTTTAAATAACGTTGCTTCTAAATTATCTAGCACATCAGTTTCGAAACTACCATTTTCTGGCCATTTTAAAACACCATCTTTCTTTGTATATCGGGTCCATGTCTTATTAAAGGCAATAGGACCAACACCATGTTTAGAATAGAGCTCATATGTGGGAGTTCCAACCGAAGGAATCGGACAGGAGTCCTCAAGCTGGGAGTCCCTATTACAACCAAAGCAACAAAGTTTTCCAAACTTAGTCAGACCAGACATCTCACGATTTTTACTGGCTGTTCACAAACATCAAGGGGGTAAAACTTTCAGTTTACACAGCACAAATGCACTTACCCCTCGGCTTTGGCCACTGCAATGGCCAAATCTAAGGACCTAAGGACAAAACAAAGACCAAAATTTGTGGGCGCGACCCACCAAATACTTAACTAAGGATGTCTTCTTACACCAACAGAGGCCCGTCTATCGTCTCGCTTTACCATACATCATCAAAGAAAGGGCCAAGGCAGGGCGGCAGTCAGGGCAGCAGTCGTCAGTAGCCGTCAGGAAGGAGTAACCGCGCTGAAAAAGACCTTCGGACCACTTCGACATACAGGGGTCGCTTGACGTGGCTCGCGATTCCTCCAGAATTTTCTTGCGGGGTTCCTCACGACCTTCAGGCAGAACCGGTACCGCTGAAGCCGCCCCACGTTGGGCGCCAGTTGAAGAACCAGAACCTTTTGGGCCTGGCGGCGCAGGGTACGCCTAAAATCTCCTTGGATTCACCTGCCTCAACTAACAGAGACACGGGACACTCTGTCAGGCGTAAAAGATCAGATTTTATTAGCTGCAGCTAGTACAGTTGTCCAAGAAGTACACAAGGTATGTTCTCAGGAGACTGCCACTTTACTTTGTGGCGCACAATCTTATATACCGTATAAAAACCATTTATTAACTACATACACTCCCAGAACACATAGAAAGGAGCCAGTAAGAATAATGTAAAGATAGAACAGAGCCAATAGAAATGTCGGAAAACAAGACAGCACCAATAGAAGGAATTGGAAAACAAAGAAATCAAGTGACTTAAGGTTGCCTCCCCTCCAGCTGTGTTTGTCACCCCTCCCTTGAACTAATTCATTAACCGATCCACAACGAAGTTGCATGTGGTGTGATAAGTTTGTGTGCGTTTGGAGGACAGTTGTGAAATGAGAGAATACTAGCAAAGGACAGCGAAGGCCAGACGATAAGATAAGATCGGCGGAGAATAGTGTGAGCCTACAGATAGTTGAAACAAGGATTAGAAAACCAGACAGGGATTAGTGTACTCGGTCAGACCTTAATACCAGTCTTGTAAAGATAGAGGCAGAAAGCTGTTTTGAACACCATGTTGCAGAATAAGCAGAAAAGGCAGAATGGACTTCGTTCGCTGTGCTGCCTGAGTGAAGGCAACATAAAATGGCGGCGGGCCACAAAATGGCGGGTCGATACGATCGTATAAAAAATCGAATTTCCTCAGGCCTTCAGAAGGCTAAAAAAAGACTTATGCATCAAAAACCTACAGGCATGCTTGAAGAAGACAGTGAGTCAAATAAGTCACTGACCCAGAAGATAGCTTTTCATTTGCAGCTTTGTCTTCCTCTTGAGGAATACTCGTGTACCTATGGGCAAGATTCCTATGTTGTGGGCCCAGCCCACTGCCGGGGGGTGGAACCCCTACCACGAATGTCATTCCCCCTGGTAATGAGGGGAAAATTGTATGCCCCTGATGCAAAAGGCAAGCTAATAAAAATGATAGGCGACTTGGTGTCAAAGGTCAGTGAGCACCACACTATCTGGTGTCTGTGTGTGTCCTTTACATAGCAGTCCCAAGGCTGGGAGACCAAACAAAATGGCAACAAGGGGAGAAAGCCGGCCCATGCTTACCTGGGCGCTTGGGGAAGCTCCTTCAGTGCTCCGTTCCAACGACACACTTCCCGTCGGCTGCTGCCCACATTGAAAGTAGGGGAGCATCACCTCCCTGCATACAGAACCCTGTCTGACTCTCGGCTCCCACTGCTACCTGCCTGCCTGCGGCCCCTTATAGGTGGGGACAGAGGAGCGCCACACATTGCGAGGGCCTCAGTCGAGACCTCGCCTCAGCTGGTGTGGCCCCGCCTCCTGCGGATATCGCTGGGCACAGAGGAGCGCCGTCTCCTCGGGGCACACGGCTGCCTGTTCCTCAGCCTCAAAGGCCCATCTATGAAGGGAGAGGCTGATGAGGTGGCCCCGCCCATCACCTCACATCACTGGCGCACCTCCTAAGGAAAGGAACGCTCACTTTGAAGTGGTTGCAGGCTGGACAGACACAATAAAGTACCCAGCCTTGCACATGTTTAGTGCACCCTGGGGCGCCTCCCTGCCACAACTACATACTTGGAGGGCCCATTGCCACTGCACAGATGGAAGGAAATCAGCAGTGAGCAAACAGAACCCTGTCATTCACAGATGAAAGGCTCTACTGCCATCATACACCGTTGAAGGTAGGACATCTCAGCAAATCAGTGGCTGAGGAAGGCCCGCCAATCTCCTACCAATCCATGAAGCAGGCCCTCACTGCCTATTTCGAACCTCTCGCAAACCCAGACTATGAGAGGTTTCTCCTTCGCCAGGCCTGTCAACTTCCAGAGGAGTCAGAGGATGCCTTCTATGCACGGCTCAGAGATCTGGCCAGCACATGTACCTTGCCAGATGCTGAGGATGAACTGTTAACCCAGTTTATCCAAGGGTGCCATTCTGCAAAACTGAGAGAGCACATTTTGCAGGTTCAAGGCATTTCCATGGTGGACTTGCTCACCATGGGCCACTCAAAAGAGTTATCCAGGGCATGCATAGAGCATGTGGAAGCAGCATCGCAGAGGCACATAAAGACACAGCCGGTGAATGCAGTAACCACACCACCCTCAGAAAAAAGAAAGCCCGACCCAAACAATCTACAAGTGTTTGGACTTGCTACATGTGTGGAGGATCCTACCCACAACAGGGCACCTGCCTGGCTCAAGGTAAACAATGCACCAATTGCAACAAACTGAATCATTTTGCTAAGGTTTGTCGGTCCGCACCTGCACAAAGATCAACCAAGGTGAAAATAGTCAATACCGCCCAGACCTCTATCCACCTGGAGGACGAAAGGGACATGAACGCTGATGATGATGATGATGATGATGATGACATGGAAGGGACTGTTCAAGTCATTCATGCAATGTAACCTGGGAGACAACCCCAAAAACGGGTTCTGAGATGCAACATCCTAGTTGCAGGTCAGCAGGTGTCCACCCTCATTGACTCTGTGGTGTCCATCAACATCCTTGCACAGTCTGTCCTAAAACCCTACTTGTTTGTCTGACTCTCCACCCCACAGCAGTTCAAGTCTATGCGTTTGAGTCATCAACACCACTTCCTCTGGCTGAAGTATTTTCAACAACATTACGCATGAGATCAGGACAGCCCGTGCCAAAATCTATGCAACTGAAGCCAGTTGAGGAATGCTGTTGAGCCGCTGTACAGCTGAGAAACTAAACCTGGTGTTGTTTGCTGTCAGTGTACACCTAGGGGGCATTGATGAAGTGGTGAATGAACACTCACCGTTATTTGAGGGCAATGGATGTCTCCAGGGAAGACTAATAAACCTACACATTGATGATTCCATTCAACCCATGGCCTAAAAACACTGGCGGATCGCATTTCACTTGCGACCACCATTTCAACGCTGCGTCAACAATGACTGTATGTCCAAGAAAAGGCATGCCCGCAATCGAGACCCCTGAGTGGGTAAAGAGGGTAGAATGGTATGCCCTTGAAGCAAGGGGCGAGTTAATAAAAATGACCAACAGCTTGGCGTCAAAGGTCAGTGAGCACCACACTATCCGGTGTCTTTGTGTGTCCTTTACATAGAGGTCCCAAGGCTGGGGGACCAAACAAAGATGATGTTATTGAAGACAGAATGGATATCACTGGAAGAAACAAACCTACCTTGGTAGAAGACCATCTGAAACAAGCTATGGGACAGCAGGATTGGGCTTGTGCAATGTCTGTAAAGAATAACAAGGAGCCATGCATAGAAGTGGAAAGATGGTGCATCTGACTTGTACGCACCATTAGACCAAGATGTGCTACATTGGCAATACAGGGAAACAAAAGGGAAACACGCCATGTTACGTAGAGGGGCATTTCTGTTTTCACGAATGCTCATGACAAAATCAATATGGTCTGAAACCATTTTTAAAATATCTCTTTATGCATACAACCGTGTTTATAGAATCCTTGTGCAAGCCCAAGACATGCCTATGTATGTGTGTAAGTATGCATGTATGCATGCGTGTCTGTGTAGGTACCAGTTATACAGGAATGAAGCACTGAATAGCAGAGGTCGGTGCCGTGTGAATACAAGTGGCACGCTCATGCTGCTAGGATCACTGCCAATCTGTAGATATTTGTGTCACGGCTGCAGCTACGTGTGTGATGAATGGTGCATATGTAGGTAGTAGCAATGCAGGTTCTGAATAAAATCTTGAACAGGTTTTATAACCTGAAAAAAGTTATAAGAGGGGCCTTATCCAGTCCACGGTGACTTTGAATATATTACCTGAGCCTCCCCTTTCTTGAGAGAGATGCCAAGTCCTATGGATCTGGTCTGTGCCATTGTGGTCCCTCAGTAATGGTGCACTATGCTGCTAGCAAGTCTTCGCTTTCCACAGTAACGTAGTTAGAGTTCCACACAATGGACATGGCTAGACGTGTAAAAGTAGAAGTGTAAGTAAAAAAAAATATTTTAAAAACTCGAGGAACACTGGATATAGTGCTGTGTTGAAATCTGATTGTGAGCTCATTATTGTGATAACATGAACCTGCAGAGAAAGAGGCAGATTGTAGGGTACGCGAAGATAACATTTTTTACAAATATCTTTGACAACTGGTGGACTTTGAACAACAAAAGGCTACAGTGACAGGCATTCCATGGCCTTTACCCTTAGGTAACCACTACTTTACAGCCTTTACAGGACTTTATAAGATCATCATGCCTTCTGGACCTGACTTTCTTGGTAAACTGCTATTTATAACAACAAAGACGTTAATGATTCGGTACCCACGATTCCATCCGCCAAGTGGTTTACTTTTACCAAGATCTGAGGTTTAGAAAGGGGAGCATTCTGACTGTGTCAGCAGGTGACCTGATGTTTTGTTTATGAAGCAGACAGAAGCAGGTACTTCCTTCGAGTATCCCACCTTCACCGAAGCGGGACATTATCATGATTTAGCAGATGCTCGCCCCCCTTATTTAGCCACACTGCAAAGCCAAATATTATTGGAATGAAAGCCACTGACACTTTGATCGATGGCACCCTGGGCCCCCCCTGCTGATTGCCATTTACAGCCCTAACAATCATGTGAAAATCACAGAGCTATTAACAGACTGGTACTGGAGGCATAAAACCATTTCCCACTGATAAGGTATTAGCCCAGAATTACCTTTTGCTGCAAAGCAGAAATGCTCAGTAAGCAGAGAAATGCCACTCCTGTTGAAAGCCTTTACTGATGCACGCAGTTCTAGGTGGGTATGGAAGAGGCATTCCACATTCATGTCACTTGCCTACATGCTCATGCCTCGAAAGCATAAGAGTAATCTACAAAGGGCACAGGAGTGCACGTTGAATGTATCTGTTAGGTACTGCTTCATAGGTCTCCTCGAAGGAAGAGAGACATTGGGCTGCTTTCATTTCAAAATGCAAAAAGAACAAGGTGATGGATGGAATGCTTGAATTAATCTCAGACACTGGCAATGGCTCGGGCCACATCAGAATCCATTGTTTTTCGCCCACCATGTCACCTCAGTTTGGACCCACCCATGTGCAAATCAATAGTGACCCTGCTCTTCATGAGAGCAGTCTATCCCCAACTTCCAGGCCAGGTCCTTCATGAGCAGGAACACAAGTCACTTCGGACTGGTTGGACTGATTTGCTTATAGCTGGGTCCAAACTTAGGTGGCACAGTGTGCAAAATTACGATGGGCTGGGATGCGTCCTGAGTAATGAATAGTGACTGAGATTAATTCAAGCATTCCATCTATCACTTTTTGTATACTTTTTTTTCTCACTATGAATGGGACGGGTATGTCCAGATGTGAGTCCGATGCACACTATGTCAATGGAGCCAAGGAATATGCAGCTGATGAACCCACAAGGGCAAAACCGGTCCTGTCTTGCTTGTGTTCTGGTTCAGGGAAGACCTGGCTTGGCAGTTTGGGCTGGAGTGTTGACATTGGAGCAGGGTCAAGACTGATTTGAATATAGCTGAGTCCAAATTGAGGTTGCATGGTGTGCAAAGCAACAATGAATTGAGATGCAGCCCTGAGTAATTACCAGTGGCTGAGAAAAATTCAAGCATTCCATCCATCACTTTTTGTATACTTTAATTTGTCACCTAAAGTGGGATGAGTATGCCCAGACATGGGTCCTGTGCACAATGTGTTACTGGAGCTAAGATATAGGCAGCTGATGAGCCCAGAAGGGTGAAACCAGTCCTCCGTTGCATGGGTTCCAGTTCAGGGAGGAACTAGCTTGGCAGTTTGGGCTGAACTGTTCCCATTGGAGAAGGGTCAAGACTGATTTGCATATATCCGGGTCAAAAATGAAATGGCATGTTGTGTAAAACAACAACAGTCTGGGATGCGGCCAGGGTAATTACCAGTGGCTGAGATAAATTCAAGCATACCATCAATCACTTTTTTTACACTCTAATTGGTCACCCTAAATGGGATTGGTATGCCCAGACATTGGTCCTGTGCACACTGTGTCACTGGAGCCAAGAGCTAAACACAGCTGAATGCCAATAACAAGGGCAAAACTGGTCCTACATTGCTTGTGTTCCAGTTGAGGGAGGACCTAGCCTGGCAGTTCGGGCTGGACTGTTCCCGATGGAACAGGGTCAAGACAGGTTTGCATTAGATGGGTCGGAACTGAGATGGCATGGTGTGCACTACAACAATTGACTGGGATGCTGCCTGAGTAATTACCAGTGGCTAAGATTAATTCACGCATTCCATCCTTCACTTTTTGTATTCTTCCCTTTCAATATGATCACCATGCAATTCAGAGATGGTCTAAACTGCAGGGGAACCAGTGTGATTTGCTAACCTTCCAACAGAAATTGAGAAGAGTCAGTTGCATATATGACCTTCTTTTATTGCTTTAAAACTATGGGCAGTAGTCACTAAAAAAGGACACATGCAAGCTGAGATTTCTGCCTCTTTCTGACTTACCATTCTGTTTTTTTGGAATTTGTAAACATTCTCAAAAATACAACTGGAAAAAATTGCTCGGCACTTCCTGTGCAAAAGCACTTTTTCTCCCCTGGGAAAATATTCATTCTGTGGAGAGAGCCTTTTCCCCTACACTCCCACCAAACTTTTAGGAATAATTTGGTCATCTTCCCACCCAATCCTGTGCTCGCATAAATGTCTGATCAATTCCATGGCAGAAAGTGACCAGAGAAAAGTGTGGGAATGCCCACCAATGTATGTTTGTGAGTGTTCACAAACTTCCAAAGCAACCACATCTTTGACCGCCTACATCCCACCCACTGGGTCAGATTTAACAGAGGGGATTTCTATGCTCTCAAAGCTGAGATCTCCGAACTTGTAAAACAATGCCCACCTGTCAGGAATACCTTTGTGAGTTCCTGGCAAACATAAAAAAGGTAAATTAAGTTATAAACTTACCTTTACGACCACATTCACTTTGTTAGCAGGGCCATTGGACTCTAGGCTATGACAATGATCTGCACAGTGATAATGTTGCTTCTGTTTTAGGTCTCAGCTCTAGACAACATGCATTTTCTGTCTCATAAAGAGACATGTATCTATTTTGTGGGCTTCAGCCCACCCATTGGCTTCCAATTTGCTGGCTCCATCCTTGCTCCATTATTTATTTTCCCCATTTGTCCATGGCATGCTTACATCATACCTCTTCCAAGGTTTATCCCTCCCAAAAAGCATTGACCAATTACTCCTAAACATACACAGCGGCCATCTTAGGGCATTGTATTGTGACTACTTTTTTAATTCCCTTAAGAGCGCTTTTCACAAGTGCTCCTGATTTTACTCGCACTGTCCTCAGTGGCAGCCGTCAGGTAAACCTGCACATTTTGTTTTCCCTTTCTGATTTTACAGGTGAATTTAGGTAGTATCATTTTTGTATGTTTGCCCCGATTTTGTGTAAAAAAATGACGCAAATGCAGCACAATAAAAGTATAAATACGGGCCTTAGTGTTCAAACGGAGCATAGGGTTACTTGTTTTGGGCAGCACATTACAGATCTTTACAAGAGAAGGCACTCTATGTCTGCTCAAAGAGCCACCTCCCCTGAATTCTGCCTTGTCTGCCCCCCACTCTACTTCGCTCACAGCAACTACCTCTGGCCAGCACTTACCTGTGAGAATTTGTCTCCTCCTTATATGAAACACAATTCCCCGGCATTTGAAGGGTTACCTGCCTCTGCTGACCATGCGTCATGTGATAGGGCTTGACTCTTAAGGTGCAGTGTGCACGAGAATATGAGTGCGACACAACTGCATATTAAACCAAACAATTACTTCTCATTGCTACAAAAACAATGCAGGTCATTGGGCAGAGGCTTTTTGTACCTACAGTCCAACCCTGTCTCAAGTAAAGCAGTCAGTGAGGCAAATATATACTTTTTTGACATTTTTAAAGCTCTGTGTGTAACCCGTTGGCTACTTCAAACCCCTAAATGTATATATGCGTGCATATCTCTCCCGACATTGTCACGGACCACAATGAAACAGTTTCCTTAGAGTTAGGAGAGGTACGGTGTTAATGGGTTTGCTTAATAGTTGAGTATTCTTTAAGGGTATGGAGGAAGGGAGTAGGTTTTTATAGAGGGATCGCCTTCCAATAAAGCTACTTTTCTTTCCAATAATACAATAACACTAGCTACACTCATGTAGAGGAGCACAATTAATTTGTGCTGAATTAGTCTTTTTAAAACCCATTCATCAGTGCAATGTCTCTTTCTGACATGTACCAGAGCTACATGTCATGCACCCAGAGGGTACCGAATTTCTAAATAAATACTGGCTATTGCACGGTTTCGGGACTCCCCTGCAAATGCCCTCTGCATTTTTTTTCTTCCACCCTGGAACACCCTATTACCTTACACAAGTTCAGATTCATTTTATAAGACACAGGGACATTTACTGATCTGGCAATAATCACAGGATGTTGAGTTAATGCCAGGACTCAAATCTCATTACACAGTTCCAAATGTGGCTGCTCTGGCGTTAGGTCACAACTCCTTTGTGACCAGACCACTATGAACTCAGTGAATTGGGCATCTGACCCACTGAGCTTCCATGGGGCGGGCTTAGTCTGACCAGACCCCTTCCCACAGCAGGTTCCGTAGTGCAGTTTACCACTGCCAGTCACCCGGGCAGTGCATCCTTGAGTGGCATGTCACTTCCTGTGGTCCCTTGGCTTCCCTTCCTGTCCCTGTGATCGAGGACCTCAGTTATTCGTACTGGCTGAGCCAGCGGTTGTTACTTGCTGCCTTTACTGAGTGCACCTTGTGTGTGCAGGGCTCAACTTCTTGAGCTGACAACTGGACAATCTGGTCTCTACTCTTCTAACCTCCAATCCTGCGTCTCTGCTCCCACTGGGGCTATGAATGTGTTGAATGACTAACCTGAAGATGGGGACTGCTCTCAAGCTCCACACCACTTTGCCCTTCCTCCAAACATTATGAGATTTTACGTGGCTGGTATCACCAAAGGTCTTTCGGGGGCAGAGCAAAGCCTCCCAGTTAGTATGGCTAAATACCCACTCCATAACACATGGCTAAAAGACAATCAGATTGACAACTCCAATACATCTCGGATTGCCAAGACCAACTGGTTTTGTCAATGATTGTTTCTGCTTCTTATTTGCCTCACACAGTCATTCCACAGTCCAGTGCACTACCCCGCTCCTTGCAGACTCTGAAATTATTAGTTAAAACAAGGACGATGCTCCTTGTAGTCACGCGCTGCGGAAGGCATATGTAATGAGGTGGCTTGGAATGTAATGCATGTCACATAGAACCTGGTGACATCGCATAGACACGAGAGCGGCAGATGTTCGTTGGTGGTCTCCAGCTCAGGCTGTGTTTGTGCTCTGTGCCCCTTTCTACCGTATTTTGTATCCTGTGCTTCAATCTTAATAAACCATTTATAAAAAAAGAACCACAGAAGAGTTATTTCGAAGTGACGACGAGGTTCAAAACTGGGCTGGTCAACGAACTGCTTTCTGAACATTTTGCTTATGGACTCGTGTCTACGATCTTCAACAACCTGGTGTGAGTGTTTTGTTCATTTGTGGGGGCACAGAGCTAATTTTGTCATTTTCCCAGCGGGTTATTTCTAGGTGTTTGTTAACACCTAAAGCGCATGTAGTAACGTCTATTTGCAGCGCGCGAGGCGGTGTGTGTTCAACACTTAAAGCGCGTGCAGTAACGTTTTCTGCACGCGCGACTGCAGCGAGTTTATGACGGGAGAATCTAAACACTTAAAGCGCGTGCAGTAACGTTCTCTGCACGCGCGCCTGCACTTGAAAATCACTGCGTATTTAAAAGCCTGTCTGAAGCTTTTTTAAATGGGAGATGGAAAAGGATTTACATAATTCGAAGGAATTCCCTGGTGCACACCTTCTCTCTGTTTTTCTTTGGTGCTGGGCATTTCCTGTGTATTTCAGGAACACAAAGGAAGGACAGGACATTTCCTGCAGTTCAATGACATAATAGAAGGACTGTGTTTTTTGGACTCAATTCAGTTTGGCCATCTTACTTTGGGAAAGAAGATTTTTTCTTCTCTCTTTTTGAAGATTTTTATTATTATTACTCAATTTTTTTTAAGGAAAAAAAATAATAATATACATATATATATATATATTTTTTTATTTTTATTTTCAAGCAGTGTTTAGAAAAAAAAAGAAGGAACAACAACAGTTTTTTAATTTTTTTATTGTCTTTGGGTACTATTCACAATGCAGAATGTGGTGCCTCCTGCGCCTTTTTTGCAAGATCCTGGAGATCCTCCTTTGGAATGGAAGCTTTGAATACACTCTTTTAAGGCCTACTTAGGAGCTATTGATGGACACAAATTCAGACCAGAAAGAAAAAAAGTTTGATGTACTATTATTTGGGGGTGGAAGGTCAGAATATCTTTGATCATTTACCAGCTTACGAAATGGGTGTTGAAGAAGAATTGGATGAGTTTGACATGGCAATTGTACAATTGGACAAACATTTTACTAAGACTAAGAATATTGTAGTACATAGGTATAAGTTTTTTACTAGATCTCAGAATCCCAATGAAAGTATTGACATGTTTATCACAGCATTCAAAGTGTTAGCTGCTAAGTGTGAATTTGAGAACTTTACTTCTCAACTTATTAGAGATCAATTAGTGGCAAGATGTTATTCCAAAAGAATTCAAGAGAAATTACTTACTCTATTGATATAGTGAAAAGTATTGAGTGTTCTTTAGAGGATGCTAAACAATTGGAGCTCTCTTTAACCAATACAACCATTTCGGGTGCAGTGTCAAGTGTAAGAATTAATGACAACAAAAGGTTTTCATGTAATGATAAAAAACTGGATATTTCTTCAACTTCTAGGAACTCTTCTTCATTTAAAAACAATCAAATGAATATTTGTTTTAGATGTGGTTCTACAGCTCATGTGTGTTCTTTCAGAAACTGTCCTGCAATTAACGTACAATGTAGGAATTGTAACAAGATTGGGCATTTTTCAAGGGTTCGCAGAAGTGCACATAAGAATAATGTTCGATCTGTGATAAGTGAGGATGGAGAAGATGTGCAACATAATGATAAGGAATTTGTATTCGTTGTTAATGATATCACAACATCGAATAACAGTTTAGTCATTGATCCTGAAGTTGATGTATCAATTGAAGGGGTTGTAGTTAAACATTTGGTAGACACAGGAGCTCGCATTACAATTGTGTCTCAACAAACGTTTAATGTGTTTTGGGTGTCAAAACCTCTTTTATCTTCTGATGTTTCTTGAGCATTCCTTTGAGGATATCAAAATTGACTTAGTTGGCTATTTTTGGGCTTCCTTGTCAACTTTTAATGAAACCATACAAGGGAAAGTGTATGTGGCCAAAAAGGGGATTAATGTTTTAGGATTGATTCATCAAGCTGAATTCAACTTAGTGATTAAACCAGGATGGGAAAAACCTGCATCTGTTGAAATTGACAATTCAAATAGTGTTAAAACAGTTTCAGACTCTGTAAGTGTTTGGCAACCGAAATTTTACAGATTATTCCAGGACAAGTTGGGCAAAATAACTAATTTTACACATACAATAAAATTGAAACAGGGCGCTGTGCTTGTTAAACATAAATTGAGGAATGTTCCTTTCAGTGTAAGAACAGATTTATCCAAATTACTAAAGGAAATGTGTGACCAAGGAATAATTGAGAAGGTGGAAGCGACGTTGTGGTTGTCTCCCATTGTTTTAGCTAAAAAAGAGTTCAGGAGATGTAAGAATGTGTGTAGATTTAAGAAATCTTAATGAGGTAATTTGGGTGGATAGCTTTCCTTTACCAAGGATTGATAATCTCATCACAAAAGTTGGGTCGGCTAGTTGGTTCACAAAACTGGATTTGAAGTCAGCATATCATCAAGTAGAGTTAGATGTTAACTCCAGACATCTGACAGTATTTATAACTCCAGACGGGACCTTTCAGTTTTGCAGGCTTCCCTTCAGCCTTCCCTCCGCTGCTGCGGTGTTCCAGAGATTGATGTCTGACATGTTTTTTGACAATCCTAATGTAGTGGTTTTCCAAGATGATATTTTGTTTTTTTCTGATACGGAATTAGCACATGACAAAATTTTAGAGGGTGTGTTAGGAACATTGGAAGCTAGGCGAGTCACTCTAAGAAAGGAGAAGTGCATATTAAAAACTAGAGAGATTGAGTACCTTGGACACGTTTTATCTAAACAAGGTGTTAAGCCTAAACCAGGATTAGTAAAAAGTATTCTAGAAGTGCCTGCTCCTAAGAACAAAGAACAACCTTTGTCTTTTTTGGGGTTGTGTGAGTTCTATGCAAATTTTTTGAAAAACTTTGCTAAGACCATTGAGTGTTTTAGATTGGTGCTTAAGAATAAGGCAACTTTTCACTGGTCGGCTGAATGCAATAGAGTGTTTGAACAAGTTAAACGTGATATTATTAATGCTCCTGTTTTGCAGCCCTTTTCGGAAACTAAGGAAACAGTTGTGATGGTGGATGCTAATGAGTATGGTCTGGTGCGGTTTTAACACAAATATCAAGTGATGGACATGAAAGCACTATTGGATTTGCTTCAAGAACCTTGCGTTTAGTAGGACATAAATATTCAGTGATTGAGAAAGAACGTTTGGCTTGTGTATGGAGTGTGGAGAAGTTTAAACAATATCTTTGGGGCAGGCATTTTCTTTTAAAAACTGATCATCGACCTTTAGTTGAAATACTGTCTGGAAGGAAAATTAAACGTTCTACAGCTCGCATAGCTAGGTTGTCAGCTAAACTTTTGGAATTCAACTTTTCTGTTGAATATATTCCTGGAGGTAAGAACTGTAGGGCAGACGTCTTTCTCAATTACCCATTACTGAGGAGGATGAACTAGAATGGGAAACAGAAATTGAGGAATGCTTTGTAGGCTGTATCACTCAGTATGATAAAAATTTGGATGTGAATGCATGGATTGAATCAGTGCAGAAGGATAAGTTGTTAGTGGAGGTGATACATTTGGTAAGGTCTGGTTGGCCCAAAGAGAAGAATTTTTACTTGAGCTGCAACCTTATTGGAAAGTGTCTGATGAGTTGTCTATTGAAGGAGAAAAATTGGTGAGGAGTGATAAGCTTTTTCAGTCTGAGTGTTTTAGAACAGATGTAATTGCCCAGGCTCATTCTCGTCATTTGGGTGCTACCATTACTAAAAGGAAGTTGATATCTGACTGCTGGTGGCCTAGAATGGACAAAGAGATAGAAGAATATGTCAGAAATTGTACAAGATGCTATATGAGTGATAAGGTTTTGGTCACAGAGACTAGTACTGATTCTTATGTGCCTTCACCAGATAGGGCTTGGCAGAAAATTGGTTTAGATTTTTTGGGTCCATATCATGTTTTACCATCTAATATGAGGTATTTTGTAGTGATGGTTGACCATCTATAGAGGTGAGTTGAAGTGGAATCTGTAAAGTTTCCAACTATCCAAAGTGTTATCAATTGCTTAAAAAAAGTTTTCATCCGTGAAGATTTTCCAGAACAAATCTTAAGTGATAATGGGGTGCAATTTGTTTCAACAGAAATGCTTAAATTTTTAAACAAATGTGGCATTAAACACATTAGAACTCCACTGTATCATCCACAAAGCAATGGAATGGTAGAACGATTTAACCATGTTCTAGTAGATTGTTTTCAAGCTGCATATAGGAGCAATATGTCAGTGGATCAATCTATTAAAGATCTGATTTGGTCCTATCATACTACACCACACGTGGCCACTGGCAAAAGTCAATTTGAACTTATGAGAGGTAGAATTGCAGCGACTGAACTTTATCCTTTTTGGATGATTAAGTTGTTTCATGATGGGAGTAATTCGAAAGAAACCTGGCGAACTGCTAAAAACAATTCAAATTGTGTGGGAAAGAAGAGGGTGAGTGAAATGAGAGATAGTAGTGGGAAATTGCATGTAGGAGATTGGGTGAAAGTGAAAAGTCCTATGTTAGTAGGGAAAGGTTTGTCTAAATTTAAGGATCCCCAACAAATTCATGACATTTACAGGAATGCTGCAAAGCTTTCTGATGGTACTTGGTGGACTATCACACGGTTAGCTCTGGATCACAGAATGCAGACACAGAAGAAATGTGATCAACCCATTGAAGATAGCTCTAAGCTCAATCAACCCATAGCTCTGGATCCCAGAATGCAGACACAGAGAAAAGTTAATCAACCTATTGGTTATATCTCTAGAAAGCGCAATCAATCAATTGATGATAACTCTACTAGTAAAGGAAAAGGTGATAAGAGAAGTGTTTGAGTTAGTTATAAACCTACAAAATATCAAGATTATGTCATGTATTGACACATTTGGAAAATTATTTATTTACACTATGTTATGTAGAAATGTTATGATATGTATTAAGTTTATTTAGTTTCTCTATGTATTTTGTTCTTTTGTTTTTTTTGTTAATGTTAAGATTTAGGTGGTCATTACAACCCTGGCGGTCGGTGTTAAAGCGGCGGTAAGACCACCAACAGGCCGGCGGTAAAATAAATGGAATCACGACCGTGGCAGAAACCGCCAACAAAGACAGCCACTTTAACACTCCGACCGCCACGGCGACACAAACACACAGCGGCGGTCACCACCAACAGACAGGCAGAGGACAATGTACCGCCCACAGTATCACAACCTACCAATCTGCCACCTTTTCCGGGGCGGATTCACCGCAAACAAAAACACGGCGGAAAGAGGACTTCGAAGGGAAAACGCTCACCTCTACGCACCCCACGAGGAACCAAGACACCATGGAACCAGAGCTCCACATTTTACCAGCTTTTATCTTCTTGCTCCTCTGCCAGGAGCAGGAACGCCGGCGGCGAAGACCACAGTGAGTACTGCACCTACGACACAGTGGAGGGGGGAGGGAAAAAACAGTGACACACACACGCAACACGCAACACCCCCACCCCCACCCTCACCCATGACAACACACACATTAATACATATTAATACATTACAGTTACAACCCCCACACCTCCCGGAAGAATGCGAAGACAAAAGGAAATGAGGTGAACGTTTGTAATATATCAAAATTCAGTAGTCAAATAATATACATACACTATTTACAAATATATACACCAAGAATTTTAGTCCAAGGGATTCCACCCTTAAAGTCCGTGGACCACTGGGCCCACACTGCATGGGCGAAGCCTACAAAAGATACCCGAACATGATGGAGAGAACACTGCAGGGGCATCAGATAGAAATAAAACAGGCACCTCAGGGGGAAGGGAAAGGGTGGACACCTCAGCCGGTTGAGTGCACAACGCAAAATCCACGAAGGGGCCACATGCCCACTGTTCAATCCTGGGGAGTGCAAAGCCACAGTCTCTTAAGTCTCTACAGTGGGTGGGTTGCCCACTGTGCAATCCTGGGGAGTGCAAAGCCACAGTCTCTGAAGTCTCTACAGTGGGTGGGTTGCCCACTGTCCAATCCTGGGGAGTGCAAAGCCACAGTCTCTCAAGTCTCTACAGTGGGAGAGTTGCCCACTGTCCAATCCTGGGGAGTGCAAAGCCACAGTCTCTCAAGTGGATAACAGTTGGTGGTTTGCCCACTTCTGCATCCTGGGGAGTGCAAAGCCACAGTCTCTCAAGTCTCTACAGTGGGTGGTTTGCCCACTGCTGCATCCTGGGGAGTGAAAGCCACAATCTCTCAAGTGGATAACAGTCTCCACTGGTTCTGGAGTGGGTGTGATGCCCAGAGTGCTTCATCCTGCCAAGGACAGAGGTAGTGGTTGCCTTTCTCCACTGGTTCTGGAGGGGGCTTGGTGCCCAGAGTGGTTCATCCTGCCAAGGACAGAGGTAGTGGATGTAAATCTCCACTGGTTCTGGAGGGGGCTTGGTGCCCAGAGTGCTTCATCCTGCTCGTGGCGGCCTCAGTTGCGTCAGTGCTTTTTGCGCTCATGGGCCTGCGGTGCTTGTGGCGGCGGTGTCCTTGGCAGTGGCGCTTGTGGCGGCGGTGTCCTTGCCAGCGGTGCTTGTGGCGGCGGTGTCTTTGGCAGCGGTGCTTGTGGCAGCGGTGTCTTTGGCAGCGCTTCAGCTGCTGGCGGTCCTGTCTGGGCCAGTGCTTCAGCTACTGGCTGTCCTGTCTGGGCCAGCGGGGCTGCTGCTGGTGGTCCTGTCTGGGCCAGCGGGGCTGCTGGTGGTCGCCTCCTGGGCAGCGGGGCTGCTGCTGGCCGGCTCCTGGGCAGTGGGGCTGATGGCGGTCACCTCCTGGGCAGCGGGGATGATGCTGGCGGTCCTGTCTGGCCCAGCGGGGCTGCTGGCGGTTGCCTCTTGGGCAGCGGGGCTGCTGCTGGCCGGCTCCTGGGCAGCGGGGATGATGGCGGTCGCCTCCTGGGCAGCGGGGAGGATGCTGGTGGTCCTGTCTAGGCCAGCGGGTCTGCTGGCGGTCGCATCCTGTGCAGCGGGGTTGCTGCTGGCCGGCTCCTGGGCAGCGGGGCTGATGGCGTTCGCCTCCTGGGCAGCAGGGATGATGCTGCCGGTTCTGTCTGGGCCAGCGGGGCTGCTGGCAGTCGCCTCCTGGGCAGCGGGCTGCCAGGAGGTGTACGTTTGGTGACTTTGGATGAAGGTGCATGCACTGGAGGCTGTCGTGAGGTGGATGGCTGTTGGGTGGGTGTGTGCCTGCGTTTGTGTATCTTGGGAGGTGGCGTCACCGACACACTGGGAGAGGACACAGGGGATGTGCGAATGGTAGTGGGGGTGGTGACTGCACATGAGCGGGGTGTGGTGGTGGGTGTGCTGGTGATAGAAGTAGTGGCTGTAGATGTAGTGCATGCAGGTGTGAGTGGAGACGAGACTGGGAGGGAGGAGGGAGATGAGGAGGAGGAGGACACAATGGAGGCAGTGGATGTTGCTATGTCTGCATGTGTGTGATGCTTGCATGAGTGCCTGTGGGATGTGTGGTGCTTATGTTTGCCTGCGCTTCCTTTGTGTGTTGAGGTGTGTGCATGCTGGTGTGATCATGTGCTTGGGGTAGGCTGAGGTACAGGGGATTGGGTCTGGGTGGAGGAAGTTGGAGGGGGGAGGCAAGAGACAGGGACAATGGCTGCCATCAGTGCTGAGGCCAGAGTCTGAAAAGCTCACTGAAGGGCTGCCTGACAAGAATGAATGCCCTCCAGGAATGCATTGGTTTGTTGCAACTGCTTCTCTACACCCTGGATGGCATTCAAAATGGTAGACTGCCCAACAGTGAGGGATCTGAAGAGGTCAATGGTCTCCTCACTGAGGGCAGCAGGGGTGACTGGGGCAGGGCCTGAGGTGCCTGTAGCGAAGGAGATGCCCACCCTCCTGGGTGAGCGGGCACGGGGCAAAGGCTGAGGGGCTGCTGGGAGTGCAGTGCTGGAGGGGGGGTGGCGGCTGTACCTGTCGATGCGGGGGGCACAGATGGGCCCGCCACCACAAGGGAGCTCCCATCAGAGGACGAGTCGGTATCATTGGTGTCAGCGCCTGTCCCCGCCGTGGAGCTCCCCTCGCCCTCCGTCCCACTGGTGAAATCAGACTCTGTAGTGTCGCCCTCTAGGGCCATGTGGGATGCAACTCCCTCCTGCTCCGGTGCCACTGCTCCTCCGTCTGATGATGCTAATGCACACAAGAACAGGGAGACCACAAAAAGGGGGGGAAGACAGAAGAAAGACATGTTGAGTGCATGCATTACCGCTACAGTTGGCGGACACAACAGACACAGAAGCCCCCTGCACTACGCCGTGCACTTGGGGTCCACTATTCAATCCCAGGGACATGGCCTACAAGGCTATGGCCGATATCTGCACACATGGATGTCACAGGAGCCTGACTAGGTGTAGTTGTCACTGTACCCAGGTGGGGTGGGGTGCCACAGGGTCTGCCTGAAAAAGGGGACCTAACTAGCACACTCGCCCTGGCCTAGGGAAACCCACAGCCCACCTCCCTCACCCGGACACCTCCACTGCGCGCTGAATCAGCAGAATGAGAGTGTACTCACCCCCTTGTTGCTGCTGTGATGCCCTCAAGCGCCCATCCACCGCCAGGATCCTGAACATCAGGGGGTTCATGGTGCGATGGGCACCCCTCCCACGTTGGGAGGCCATCCCCAGCTGGGCCTCCGCTGTCTTCTTGCTCCAGCAGCGAATGTCCTCCCATCTTTTCCAGCAGTGGGTGCTCCGTCTGTGATAGACCTCCAGGGTCCGGACGTCCATGGCGATGGCACGCCAGATGTCCTTCTTATGGTAGGCGTTGACCTACATGAATTGTACAGGGGAAAAAGAGAAGTTATTACCAACTGCACCGTCACAGTCATTGGCCCGCATCCCTATCCTTGCCATGTGGCACATGCAGTAACCGTTGTTTCATGCACGCCTCATTCACCCCCCCTATCTTTCATCCACACCATTCCACACAGGCATTGCCCATACAGCATGCTCACAGTGTACTTACCATTTTGTCTGGAGGACCGTAGAGTAGCGTGTACTGGGGGAGGACCCCATCCACGAGTTTCTCCAACTCCTCCATGCTGAAGGCAGGGGCCCTTTCCCCAGACGCACGAGCCATTGTCTCTTTCAGACTGAGGTCACAGCAGCACTTGCAGTGTAGGTCCTCTCCTGTCGAAGATCAGGTATCGAGTGATTGAACAGATGGAAAATGGCGGTCACGTCCGCGGCGGTGCGTACCGTCTCCGCCGGCGTACATCATCATTGGCTCCTGGGACCCATAGGGTCCAATGTTAACCAATGCAGAATTGCGCTGCGGTCTCCGACCGCCTACCGCGACGGTGTACAACGCCAGTGCAGTTACCTCACATCCCATTGTCCCACTTTAAAGGTTAGGCAGCCGCCATTTCAGGGGCCCACATGGCTTTATTTTTAACTGCGTCACACATACCTAGGCCTTGCCTCAACACTCATACAGTCAAAATTCGGGTTATGAATGGTTTTCTGTGTAAGCTGTGATTACGTACCTCTGAGTTGGTTGACTCTGTGCTCCCTGTTGTCCTTCATAGGCACCGTCCGCTGGGGCATGTGAGGAGATGGCGGCATCCTCCGGTGCACAGTCCGCTGGTGGACCAGTCGACAATGGAGGAAAGACATGTAATCATCACCTACAGGCTTGATCGTGCAACAATCCAGGAACTGGGTGCCCAGTTGGAGCCAGACCTGATGTCAGCTATCCACCATCCCACAGGATTCCCCCTCAAGTGCAGGTGCTATCAGTACTCCATTTCCTGGCAAGTGGGTCATTTCAAACAACAGTGGCCATACCATCAGGGATGTCCCAGCCTATGTTTTCCAACGTGTTGTCCAGAGTGTTGTATGCCCTGCTGAAACACATGCGGAGCTACATCGTTTTCCCTCAGGTGGAGGATTTGCCTACAGTGAAAGGTGACTTCTATGCCCTAGGACATATCCCCGACATCATAGGTGCCATTGATGGGATACATGTGGGCTTGGTCCCCCCCGCAGGAGTGAACAGGTGTACAGAAACCAGAAGAGTTACCAGACGACGAATGTGCAGATGGTGTGTTTGGCAGACCAGTACATCTCCCATGTTAATGCAAAATTCCCTGACTCAGTGCATGACGATTACATCCTGTGGAGTAGCAGCATCCTTTAAGTGATGGGGCAACTCCTGAGGCACTGTGCGTGGCTATTAGGTGAGGACATGGACCCTATACAGTGTGGATAGTTGTCTGGGTCTGGGGTTGTCCTCAAGGGTTAGTGTGTGTCTAACAGTGGTCCCTCACCAATTGCAGGTGACTCTGGCTACCCCAACCTCTCATGGCTACTGACCCCAGTGAGGAATCCCAGGACAAGGACAGAGGATGAGGCCCATGGGCGTACTAGGAGGATTATAGAGCGGACCTTCGGCCTCCTGAAGGCCAGGTTCAGGTGCCTCCATATGACAGGTGGTTCCCTATTCTACTCACCAAAGAAGGTGTGCCAGATCATCGTGGCCTGCTGTATGATTCACAACTTAGCTTTGCGACGACAGGTGCCTTTTCTGCAGGAGGATGGTCCAGATGGAGGTGTTGTGGCAGCTGTGAAGCCTGTGGACAGCGAAGACGAGGAAGCAGAAGAAGAGGGCATCGACAACAGGAACTCTTTGATCCTGCAATACTTCCAGTGAGACACAGGTAAGAAGACAAACCTGCCTACTACATGTACTTTAACACTACTACCTCTCTACTGTCTGTCCTTTTCACCCAGTGTATGGTCACTGAGTTATCACTTTCCCTTACGATTTCACAGATGTGGGTCCCACTGTATGACATCTGCTTTGATTCCTCATGGACTAGAGCTGTGTGACATAGGTATGTTGACATTACAAATGACAGAGCATTTTGACACTGTAATTGCTAATACACTATTTCGAAATCACAGACTGACTCCAGATTGTTTTGTGCTTTAAGGGTGTTAAGTGCTCAATATTGGAGGGTGCTGTAAAATGGTGAGGGGTGATGGTGGAGGAATGTCCATGGCAGAGTCCAGTCTATTAGTCTCACAGGTGCATTGCCCAAAGGGGCATAGGAAGTGGAGCTGGGGCAGTTGATGGATGGACAGGGTGACAAGGTGGGACAAAAGGATGACATTCAGGGCAGTCTCATTTCTTGGCGGGGGTCTTGGTATCGTTCTCTGTCTTTGTCCTGGATCTCAGGGACCGTTTTACGGGGTGGTTCTCCCTCTGCAGGGGGTGGGGTGCTGGTGTGGTGGTCCTGTGGCGGTGCCTCCTGTCCACTAGCACCGGCGGAGGTGGTGGGCAGTTCATCGTCCAGGCTAGTGTCAGGGTCCCCTTGTTGTGCCACAGTGTCCCTCCTGGTGTTGAGGACTTCCTTCAGCACCCCTACGATGGTGCCCAGGGTGGAATTGATGGATCTGAGTTCCTCCCTGAAGCCCAAATACTGTTCCTCCTGCAGCAGCTGGGTCTCCTGAAACTTGGCCAGTACCGTTGCCATCGTCTCCTGGGAATGACGGTATGCTCCCATGATGTTGGAGAGGGCCTCGGGGAGAGTGGGTTCCCTGGGCCTGTCCTCCCCCTGTCGCACAGCAGCCCTCCCAGTTCCCCTGTGTTTCTGGGCCTCTGTCCCCTGAACGGTGTGCCCACTGGCACTGCCCTCCGGGCCCTGTTGTTGTTGGGGTGGTGGGTTAGCTTGGGTTCCCTGAAGTGGTGGACACACTGCTGCTTGATGTGTACTGGGGACAGAGGTATGGGCCCGCTGGGTGGGTGTTGTGCTGGTGTTTCCAGAGGGGGGAAGCTCTGTGGTGGCCTGTGACTGTGTGAGGGGAACCGACTGTCCCGAGGTCCCAGATGGGCCGGGCTGGTCATCTAGATCCAGTTGGACAGAGCTGTTGCCATCACTGTGGGCCTCTTCTGTTGGTGGTGTGGACATGTGTGGACCCTCCTGTGCGGTGACGTTGGGTAGGGGTCCTGCAGGGGTGTAAAAGCATGATTATTGCATCTGTGTGTACCATGGTGTGCAATGGGTGGGTGACCGTGTACCCCAGTGCTTGCATTCCTGTGTGTGACCTTGTGTGATGATGGTTTAAGGGGGTGTATGGGTATGTGCCGTGGCCATGCATTGGTGATGGGTGTCCATGCTTTGGTGTTGCATGCAGGGCTTGGTGTTGGGATGTGTGGTTTTGATAGTGGGACCTCTGTGAGGAGTTGGAGTGATGGGGTGAGGGCGAGGGTGGGGGTATGTGATAGCATGCAGGTAGGGTGGGGGATAAGGTAGTTAAGGTTTGACTTACCAGAGTCCATTCCTCCAGCTACTCCTTCGAGGCCCTCAGGATGCAGAATAGCCAAGACTTGCTCCTCCCATGTTGTTAGTTTTGGGGGAGGAGGTGGGGGTCCGCCGCCAGTCCTCTGAACCGCAAGGTGGTGTCTGGATACCACGGAACGCACCTTCCCCCGTAGGTCGTTCCACCTCTTCCTGATGTCATCCCTATTTCTTCTGCGTTGACCCTGTCCACTATTCTGCGCCATAGCTCCATCTTTATAGCTATGGAGGTGTGCTGCACCTGTGATCCGAATAGCTGTGGCTCTTCCCGGATGATTTCCTCCACCATAACCCTGAGCTCTTTCTCAGAGAATCTGGGGTGTCTTTGCCGTGCCATGGGGTGGTGTGGGTGATGTGTGGGGAAAGTGTGTTGTGATATGTGGGGTGATATTTAGTGGTGTGGTGTGTGTGGGGTGCGGGGATGTTATGTGGGTGATGGTGTTGTGTGCCTGTGGATGCTTGGTTGTAGATTGTAGTGTCTCTCTCTGGCCTTCTTTCGGGATTTTGGTCGTAGGGGTTTGTGGGTGATGTGGGTGTGTTTTTTATATTGTATTGGGTGTGTGGGAGTGGTGTGTGTATGTGTATCAATTGTGTGTATTTTGAATTGTCCAATGTGGGAGTGTTTTGGATATGTGTGTGTATTTTGAGCGCAGCGGTGTGTACTGCCAATGGAATACTGCGGTTCAAAGACCGCCGCGTGGATTCGTGGTCGTGATAGTGTGGGCGGATTCCTGTTGGAGTGACAGTGGAGGTTTTGTTTTCGCCAGTTTCTCACTGATCTTTGGTGTGGCGGACTTGTGTGGGTGTCTAAATTTTGGTGGATTCCGAGCTGTGGGTCATAATGGCCGTGGCGGAATTCCGCGGGCGCGGTGGTGCGTTGGCAGTCTTCTGCACGACGGTAAGCGGCTTTTACCGCCAATGTTGTAATGACCACCTATGTTGTAACCTGGAGTCTCTATTATGCCTCGACACGTCTCGAATGTTTTCAATGCAGTATTCTGTAGTCATGTTGATACCCTCGCGCTACAGCTGAAGTGGCAGTTTCCTCTAGCTGCTCGATGGGGATACCACGACGCGGAGAGTTGATGTTTCAATAAATCAATCAACAAAAATTGCCATGTGGAAAGCTCCTTCATTATAACAGATTACTATTGTTATATATTTGATTGTTCTTAATCTTGTTGTTAAATCATGCAGATCTTTGCATGTCCTGACGTGTTCCCCTTTTGTATTGATGTCTGCACATGACATCTCCCCAAGATTCAAGTCAACACAGAGGATACTTCACATTATGTCTAACCATGTCTAACCATGTCAGAGGCCTAGCTGTTACCAAACAGGCAAGAGCACAACTTGTTTGCATATTCATATTACTCATTGTGTGGCAGGTGCTGTGACAATGGTTCACTTGTAATAAGTAGAGATCTGAGTTGACTTCATGACAAAATGTTGACACACACTTGCTATGATGTCAGTCCTTCCATGAATTGTTTCAATTATGGGGAGCAGAACAACATGATGCAAACTAGGCAGACATGTCTCTGAGTGGAACCTTGTCTGCTGATTTGTCACTGCATGTGAAGAGGACATCAGTTGTTATGTCAGGCAAGTGAGAATGTTTATAATCACATTTTTTAAAATGTTTTGAGTTGCAGAAATAAAGCCTCATGAGAGTTGTAGTCATTTCAATGTCTACTTGCCAACATTTACAAAATGACACAGCTCCTAACTAGTGATTTTTTGTGGGACCACACTTAGAGACTCCATTGCAACAAGTGGCTTTTGATGGTAATTAATGCATGTGATCCCATCTGCAACAACACACATTGTCAATGATAAGACAAGCTCTCTCTGCTACTTTGTGCTTTGCATGTTGGGAAACTAGGTGGTTCACAAATTTGCAGAAGCTTGATTGGGAGCTGACAGGATATTCAGATTTGGTGACAGTTAGTGAGCTATAACTTACCAGAGTCGACTCCCCCAGGTATTCCTGCCAAGCCTTCGGGGTGCAGGACGCCAAGACGTTCTCCTCCCAGCAGAACTCTCTGAACTGTCTGATCGGGTTGCTGGGAGGACCACCACCAGTCCTCTTGAACTCTGTGTGTTGCTTGGAACCCTGGTAACGCACCTTACCCTTTTCCTCTTGTGTGCACAAGGAGGTACCTACTGCATTCACCTTGTCTACTATTCTGGACCACATTTACCTTTTCTGATTGAAAGGTGTCTTTTGCACTTGGGCAAACAATTGTCACTCTACTGTTAGGATTTCATGCACCATAACTGTCAACTCTGCCTCAGAGAAACCTTGTTTTTTGGGCCTTGACATGTCCCCAGGATAGTGTGACAGTGCAACAATACGAGTGAATAATCTACACAAAGGGGTGATAAAAAGGGCGCTGGCAAGGTGTGTAGTGAGAAGTAATATGGATGGGACTGGAAAAAAGGCCTTCCTTCTCTCAACAAGACACACTGTCAGAATGACTGTGCTGCAGTGGAGTGGCAAAGGATCATGGTCTGGACTGGGGTGTATTTTATAGTGTGACTGTCAGATGTTTCCACTTTGCAGTTGGTCATCAGGTGTGTTGTATTTGTTTCCATGCATTGGCCACTGTTCTGGTGCAATGCTGTGTGCATGCCATGGTTTTCGAACACCGTCAGAGGCAGCCAACTGTGGCCCGGCAGTGCCACTGTGTTTTCATAATCTGGGAGGCTGGAACACGCTGTTTTGATGGCAATGGAGTACGTATGGCCAACACTGCAGTCTGTCGCTTCACTGGCAGGCCAATCTCCATCTCCGTGGTTGGAATTTCGGACTGCATGCATTGTAATTGACCTTGCGGGATAGTGCCAACTCGGTGGTGTACTTGGGATTGCCATCAGAGCAGTCTGGTGGTTTGACTGACAAACTCGTAATCAGGCCCTAAAAGGCTCTCTGCAGAGCAGTTGCCATACAGTGGTCTGTTGCGCAATTGCCAGACTATGCCTAAAACACTTGCTGCCTCACCGGCCATAGTGCATGGGAAGTGCATTAGAATCGGATCTGGGGATTGTAATGCAGTAAAGATAACTGGACCAGGAGTCTTGGGTGCTCTGCCTTCCATACGATGACCATTTGTGGGCTCCTTTCAATCTCCCCATCAACCTTTGTTGGCTTCTTAACCCCCTCTTTACAGAAGCTACCATCCACCAATTGTGTTGTGGGCTCTACAACGGGAGTCAAGATCAGGAAAATCAACCCCTGCAGGAGTGTGGCCTCTGAGAAGGCACTGAACTTAATTGATGACCTGGAACAACCACTGTTGGCTTAATCATATCACACTATTCTCGCTGCTCACAACATGGGAAAAAACAATCATACACAACCAAATATCGCATTTGAATCCAAATGAGGGAGAAGACATGCAGAAAAAAATACTGTGGAGACAATAATCCCAATAATGAAGGCGACATAGACACTAAAAGCCCACTGCTGAAAATGAGGTCTAGCTTGTAGCACATAGATGGCAAATAATTAAATCGTATAGCAGGCAGACTTGAAAAAATGGATCAGCAGCTGAAAAAGCAAGATAGCTGGCTCAGTGAGACTAAGGGCAGGACATCATCATTGGAGAACACCACTACCAAACTAACCTGCAATTTTGCCGAAATGGAAGCCGAAATGCTGTGGATTGCCACTAAGAACAAAGACTTAAAAGTGCAGTTGGCAAGAAATAATACACGTATCATTGGCATTGTGGAAACCATTAACATGGGGTGACCCAAGAAATCCGTATTGCAATTCACACAGAAAAATGTTCAGAAGAGATAGTTTTTTTTCAGCCTTCAATGTGGAGATGATCCACAGGTCGCTGGACTCTAAGCCACCAACAGGGGCGCCCAGTCGTCCCATCATTGCTAGACTGTTAAACTGTAAAGATAGGCATGTAGCACTCATCCTGATGTGTGAAAAGGGGAGCTTACAGTACTAAGGGTCACGCATTTCATTATTCCCTAATTTCACCAAAATGGTCCAGGAGACCTGGAGGGCTTATATTGAAGTCAAGAAAATATTACAAACCCATGAAATTCCTTATGCAATGCCCTACCCAGCGAAGATCTGCTGATGCATAGACAATAAAGCTCTGTTCTTCACAACACCAAAGGAAGCCATGACACAGGTCATACCTGAAAAGTAAGGTGGACTATCGAAGTAAGACTTTTCCCCAAAGATCATCTGGGGAAGGTATGGCTGTTTCCAGAGGTATATCTGATGAATTAGACTTCACATAAGATGCTACCTGACGGATCCGTTTGAAATAATGTCCAGTATTATTTACATGTGTTATATATGATCCTAATATTTCAGGATATGCAATTATGTATTGGTTCTTATTACAGTGTCACAATATATGACCTGGGAGGCTATGGGTTATCCCAACCATTAGATGCTATTACTCATGATGGCGAGGTCCCTTGGGGTGTACCCATTGCGGGATTCTGGCAGAGTGATTGGGGCAGCACTTGCATCCGGTGATAAGCACACCTACCTTTTGGGGATCTGTTTCTGTAAGACTTTAGTATTGAAGCTGGGCGGACATGTCACTGACAGATTGGACAGTCAATGTGGGTGAGAGGTGGGAACAACTTCTTGATTTTGTGGTGGGTAGCGAGACATTCTTGAGAAAATTGTATTGGTTTGTATGTATTGATTCAATCCTATTGCATACAGATAGACCATTGGAGAAATTCACTCTTCGCAACATGAAGACATTGTAGTTCACTATATTGCCAGGCCCCTACATGGGACAAACATGGCTAGAAATTCAGGAACTAATGGAGTTATGGGACACATAGAGTACATAATGTGAAATGTGTTCTGCCTCAATTCCTCCAAAAAGTATGGCATATCCTTGCATATCTTGACCGGCAAAGAACTGGAATGGCACTACTACAAGAAACATACCTGGCAAACTGGTGCATTGTTTGCCACTAAATGGGTGGTACACAGGGCCATGTCGATGTACTCCACAGAATCACAGGGCATGGCTATATTGATCAAAAAGGCAACCCCTCATCAGAACCACTGCAGAAGTAATTGACTTGGATGGATGAAGTAACATCCTCCAGCTCATTATTGGGGGTAAACACATAACGCTGTTTAACCGCTATGGCCCAAACACAGAGGACCCTGAGTTCCTGGGGAGACTGTGGGACAGATGCCTCCAACTCACACCTGGCAGTACACTATTGATGAAGCAGAAAATGAAGGTTTTGATTCATTAACGTTTAAACGTAGTGCTGAAATAATCATGTGTGACTTTAACCGAACTAATAAAGATTGTACGGGGACAAAATGTGCCCTTAGAGTAGTTTGCCAACATTATACGCGTGCTATATATAACGTGGTGTATTAGAATTGCACTAATCCGACATAATCATCAACGTATGCTACGATTTGCTTGTTTGAAATGCCTTAGCTTAGCATTACTTTAGCGGAGGCTTTGGCCTAGTGGCCTGGTCTCACGGTTTAGATGTTCGTATTTTTCCAATGTGCTATTAAACGTGTATTTCTGCTTGAAGCTGTACTTTTCCGCAGAAACTGTTCACATGCTTATCTTAAAGTTTCGTGCCAGCATGGCATATTTTCTCTTTAATTCAAGGTCGACTTGCAGGTGCGGACAATGGAGGCTCTGAAAGGGAGCTAATTGAGAGACAATGTTGCGATTTGCGTACCCATCTCCAAGGATAATGTATGCTTAAGTAAAAGCTTGAGAACTGTCGTTTTTGATTGGTCAATTTGAAGCTAACCTATGAACCCTCCAATGGAGACCCTACTGGACTTGAACTGTTGCCTATAAAAACCAGGTGCACGAGAAGAAATTAGCGCCATTACCAGCTCGATACCCGCCATTTTGCAGACTTCGTAGCTATTATGGCCCACTTTGCTGCGACGCCATTTTGAGAGACTTTGATGCTTTCTCTAGTCGAGAGAAAGAGACTTTAATGATTCTTGCCCTAGAGACTTTAACTTTGATTTGCCCCTTGCATGAAGTAGTAGTTTTACCTTGCCGCCGTGAGGCAATTGTTCCGTTCACCCCTGCCCCTTTGCCCAGTCTCATGCCGATCAAAACGGTGCCCATGCTGACCGAGAAACGATACCTGTGAGACGAAGACTTCCTTGTATGCTGATCGGAATTGGTAATTATGAAAGGAAATTGTAAAATTGCATTGTGTTTCTTTTAGGTAACCAACTGCTGATTTTGATAAGGACCCTAACTAGGAGTTTTCTAAATTAATGTTGCTAAATTGTTTTGCATGAAGTCCCACATGCTGATGCTAATTTGAGGTTAGACGAGGATTCCATATGTCGCACGATGCAATTTGAGATCTTGTTATGCTGACTAAATGTACGCAATTAGTTCATTACAGATTATCGTATTAGTGCTTTGCATTGCCATTATCGAATGCCTCGTGATTCAAATGCTACATAGATTACACTTGTTTCGACGATATGGACAGCTATTAATGTTCATTTATGTTTATCATTTGGTGTTGAGACACATATATATTGTGCTAGCTTTGTTAATATAGGGAAATAAATTCACTAACTTTGCAATAAACTGGTGTGGTTATTCCTGACTGAAAGGTCAGGGTTCGCCGAAATGTATTCTGGATTAATTGTTAAGTGTTATGTTGTTCAAGGGGTTGCTTATGTTCGTTATTGATTATTGATTTGATGTGACTGATCGATTAAGAGTACAGAGAGTTCCCACTTAGTCAAAAGATTCATCTGCCTAAAGAGCGTCCGAACACAGGTAAATTGTTACCACGTTCCGCTCTATCAGTAGATGGTAGCAGAGGATGGTTTCGTCTTTTGGGACCCTGTACTAGTAGAGTACATGGTGTTGGATTAACGGTTACGCATTTTGAGACCCCATTCGAGAGGTTGGATTAGATTTTTCTTGGGTAAAACAGATTGACAGAATGATGATGGGCTAGGTCCACCGCGACTTTCCCGGGATCTCGGAGCTTGCGAATGGAGAGAACGGAGGTGTGGAAACAGCGTTGGCGGTACTAGTGATGGTATGAGTGAAGTTAGGGTTTTGCGCTTGCACAGCTTATTGCCGCAGGGTGTGTGAAAAGGTTGCGAGGATTTTTTTCTTTTTGAGGATAGCGGAGGTGCGACTCCGAGTGTAGAAGTAGAGAAGTCGTCGAACTTCATAGAGATATCGGAGGTGCGGCTCCGAGTGTGAGAGTAGGGAAGTCGTCGAACTTCATGTGCGTCTGGCGCTTTGTGCATAAAAAGGTCCACGTGGTTGTTGTTGTTGAGACGGGCCCTGCGAGGTCAAGAGACTCCGGAGTATGTTGATCCATGTTGTGGTCTGGGCGGTTTAGTAGGTTGATCAGGCGTGGTCAACGAGTGGGTACGTGTGTTAGGGAGTGAAAGAAACTTCGACTTCGGGCTTTGACAAGATTCTAAGTGCACTAGAACAGATCATTGACAAGTTGAGAGTAGGTCTGCGGGTCAGATTTGCTTGCGAATGTGGGGACTGAGAAAGACGGAATAGCGGCCAGAGGCTAGTGAAAAGTCCCGAGGCTAGTGAAAGGTCCCTAAGGTCCTGAAGCGATTGTGTTACCCTTCCTGTAGTAAACCGACAGATCTGTTTTATTTTTTTTGGTAGCTCGCAATATATGCAAGAAGTTGTTACGAAAAGAGGTGAGTGAAGGAAGACTAGACGCGAGGCTTTGTCAGCCGCAGTGTGTGTGAGTGTGACGTCACTAAGAGCCGCGCTGGGATAGGTTGGTTGGAGAGAAGGGTCACGCACGGATTGGACGCAGTCCGTGGGACTCGTTTGGAAGGGGAAAGGCAGGTGAAGAGTATTCCGGGAATTAAAGTCACCTATTGATTACAAACTTTGTGGAATAAAAGTGACCTATTGATCATAAACTTGGTGAAATAAAAGACGAGAAAATGAAATTCCTTAAAGCATTTAGGAGTGCGATGAAGGGGGAGTCTTACATTAAAGCGAGCGTAGGAGAGGAGACGCCGCCCGAAGGTACACCAGCTTACATTGTAATGGAGGAAAAAGGGGTAGCTCCGTGTCTTTGGCTAAAGCAATGGCACAAACTGACAGAGAAACATGGGAGCGTAGCATTCCCGATACATGGGACATTCAATATAAGGATCCTAGAGAATTTGAGATTCACGATGTACGACATGAAGGTGCCTCCAAGGCCGGCACAGTTTGAGGCTCTAGCAATTTGGGAATTAATGGCTAGACAGCAACAGAAGAATAAGTTTGAAACAAGGATGAGGAAAGTAGAAAAGACACTAGCGGATGCTAGGTGGGATAATGCGCAGAAGGTGTGCAGGTCAGATGTATTGCAGGGAATAAATTTTTTCCCAGCAATTACTAAGGAGGGAGAAGAGACAGGTAGGAAAGCCACCTGTAAGACAGACAGGAAGTGTTCCAAGGATAGAGAGGACGAGGAAAAGTTGAGA
The DNA here is from genome assembly GCF_031143425.1 of Pleurodeles waltl. Classification (NCBI taxonomy): domain Eukaryota; kingdom Metazoa; phylum Chordata; class Amphibia; order Caudata; family Salamandridae; genus Pleurodeles; species Pleurodeles waltl. The sequence goes on from NC_090440.1 coordinate 1,769,171,176, forward strand.
AGAGAAGAGGAGTTAGAGGATGAGGAGTTGATAATGCAATTGCTGAACGACCGTCCACCACCTTATGCAGAGAATGGACAAGGTCCAAGTACCAGTTCTGCCCCTCCGGCATCGGTACAGAACAGTGAAACCCAGAGTTCAGGAGCGCCCTCGGGATCTAAGGACCCGAGTTTACTGTTCACCCCGCAGATACCGCAGGTTAGGAGAATATATCCAGATGTGCCCATAATGAAACCAGCAGAAAATTATCAACCGCAGATGCCAGGGTACTACAGCAGTGAAAATAGTGGAGGAATGGTTCTAGAACAAACAGTAAGGGGAGTACAGAATGGCTACAACCCAACAATGGCACAAGCTGAATCAACTCAGTTTATGATGCCTCAAAAGCAGATGCAGGGAGGAAACGCTCATGCTCAGATGACGGGGAGTCAGATGGGCATGCCGGCAATGATGACCCATAATATGGGGATGAACATGCCTCAGAATATGGGAAATGGACAGAATCCAGATGCGATATCACTGCCCATTACTGTAGGTCCAGCGGTACCTCTGTATAGTCAGCCTAATTCGGGTCTGAACAGTCAGGGATCAATGCTGCAGAATGGGACAGAGAGGAGGTGCATAGAGAACACTCCAGGGATAACTCCGATAGCGGCTCAGCCAAGTGGATCTGGATCCTTGATGGAGTTTAGTCCCATATGTGCTCAGTCTACACTAGTGAGGTCGAGTCCCCCACTGATAATACCTTTAACATCGAATACTGAAAAGTTGCCGCAACCATCTATGGCAGTTGATGTGAATGCTACACTGATGGGGGTAAATGCGCAACAGCTGACACAGTGGTTCAACAGTCTAAATTCCACACAAAGTTCAGACAGTGGGAAAGGAGAAGATTACTTGAACAGGATGAGGCTGAACATGGAAGCACAAGAATTGGTGGAAGGGAATATGGGTGTGAATAGGTTAGAATCATACACGGAAGAGGAGCTGAGGTATCTATGTCCAAAGATCACGAAAGAAGTGAACAAGGTACATAAAAGTTTGCAGGAAGTAGCGGACAGAAACGGGATTGACATAGGCAAGACGAAACATTTGAGCAGGAGCTATAGGTTGGATTTTGGGACCACAGATTTTGAACACATGAGGTCAGCAGGCATGAAGGCACACCTTAGAGAATTGTTGCAGAGTGCCCAAGTGTGGAGGTGCTTAGACAAGTGGGAAAGCAGATGGGTAAAGAGGAAGGATAAGAGGAGGGACAGTGCTACAGAGCATAATGAGAAAAGACCGCAGAGCAGCGAGACAGTAACCATGTTACCAATGAGGGAGACAGCAGGGGGAAAATTAGTACATGTACCATGGCACAGAAGCGACATTCAGTCATTTACGAATGATTTTCCCAAACTGAGAGAGAAGCCGATTGAATGGTATCAACAGACTGATAGGTTTGTGAAGCTTGCAAAATGTCTCTGGGAAGACCTGAACACTCTCTTTGAGATCGTGGTTCCGGCAGATTTGTGGGAGGATTGCAAAAGAGCTGTAGGTTGGCCGACAAGTGAACCAGAGAGAGACAGAGAGATGGGTGCACCATCACCTATGGTGATGAGCTTGTACTATAAGGTGATTGAGCATTTGAAGACGAAGGTTGCCGCGAAAAATGTGGATTGGCAGAAAATTGATCGAACTGCCCAAGAGGCTAAAGAATCGATTCATAGTTACTATGAGAGGTTGTTGAAGGCGTTCAAGAATTACAGTGGCACGGAAGCAATCGAGGCGAAAGATATGCTTCATTTTGTGTTCAGATTTGTGGAAGGGCTGAGACCAGAGATAAGTCAAATGATAAAGTCGCATTTGATTTGTTGGCAGTCTAAACCGATTGATGAGGTCTTGACTTATGCGAAATACTGTAGCGACGAAATTGAAGTGAAACAGAAAAAGCTGAAAGAGAAGGTGATGATGATGCAGCTTAAAGCAGCTCAGACAGGTTTGCAAGGTTTGCAAGGGATGCAAGGGTTCCAACAGCAGGTACCGCAACCGCAGCCGCAGTTGCAGGGAAATATGGCGTTTCAACCACAGGCCAGAGGCAGAGGCAGAGGAGGTTTTGTGAATAATGGTCCGGATTTGAACACTGTTGTGACGGGTGTGCAGGCAATGAAGAAGGTGATGCCGTGTCACGCGTGCGGAATTGTAGGTCATTGGAAACGCGAGTGCCCGATGGTGGTGCAGGAAGGTGCAGGTGTAGGTGTTGGTCAGCAAAACAATGATGTCAATGCATTTCAGACAATGAGAGGACCGAAAATGAGAGGTCCAAACCCAAATTTTCAGACCATAAATCAATTGCAGGGATTACAACCTATGCAGCAGATGCAGATGCCTCGTATGCAGATGACGCAAATGCAGCCGATGCAACAGCAGTTACCTATGGTACCTAATCAGCAAATGCAAATACCTTTGGCACCAATGAGTCAGCAGCAAGAGATGGTTCCTCCACAGGTAACGGGTCAGGTAATGAGTACAAACGGCACAGTACAACAGTTCCCATTACACAGTGAGAGTGGAATAAACAACGTATGGGAGAGTGAAAGCTCAGAAGAGGAAGGAGATTGTGTGCTTGCGGCATCCTTAGAAGTTGATCAAAGGGGTCCGTACGTAGAGGGAAGAGTAATGGGTCATCGTGTTTCATTCTTGGTGTACACGGGAGCCACACGTTCAACTGTTAAGAGTAGTGAAGTACCAAATTTGCCACTCTCAGGGAGGACAGTTCAAGTGGTGGGAGTAGCAAACAGGCATCTGACAAACCCAATTACAGATCCGGTACCAGTCAGCATTGGTAACTATCAAGGGGTACATCAGTTTGTGGTATGTGACTCAAGCCCGATAGCACTGTTAGGGAGAGACCTATTGTGTAAATTGGGTTGTTCGATAATGTGTTCAAACGAAGGAATAACAATCCAGACGAGCAGTGATGGGGAAGAAGAGGACAGTGTAGAGGGGGATGAAATGGAAACAGTCGACGAAGAGTATCCTCTGATTTGTCTTTTCCCGATGATAACTGAAGAAGATATCCCAGCAGAATTACGAGAAACAGTCGGAAAGGAAGTGTGGGACATGACAGGGAAAGAGGTGGGATTGATGAAAGGAGTGGAACCAGTGAAAGTGGCTGTAAAGCCCAATGCAATCTTTCCCCAGACCCCACAATACCACATGCCACAAGATATTCTCATGAAAGTTGCCCAACTCATTGACGAATTTGTAAAGCAGGGAGTACTGAAAGAAGTGTTAAGTAGTCCATGTAATTCACCGATAATGGGACTAGTAAAGCCAAGTGGAAAAGTCAGACTTGTGCAGGACTTGAGGAAAATAAATGACATCATAGTCAAGTGCTGCCCTGTTGTTGTACCGAATCCAGCTGTGATAATGTTTCAGATCCCTTGCGATGCCGAATGGTTCTCAGTTATCGATTTGTCACAAGCATTCTTTTCTGTGCCTCTTCATGAGGACAGCCAATTTCTCTTTTGTTTCAAATTCCTAGACAGAGTATACAGTTGGTGTCGAATTCCTCAGGGGTTTTCTGAGTCACCGTCGATATTCAATCAGGTTCTAAAGAAAGACTTGGAAGAGTTAGAGTTGCCGTTCGAGTCAACCCTAGTACAGTACATTGACGACTTACTGGTTGCATCAAAGACAGAAAGTGGCTGCACAGCCGATACCATTGCCCTGTTGAACCATTTGGGAGGGAATGGAAACAAGGTGTCTCCTTCCAAATTACAGTTCTGTCAGAAGAAAGTGAAATACTTGGGTCACCAGATAGAGAAAGGATCACGGAGAATAATGAAGGAAAGAATTACAAGTGTACTTCAAATGAGTCCGCCTAAGACAAGGAGGGAGGTGAGGAAGTTTTTGGGAATGGTGGGTTATTGTCGCCAGTGGATTCCCAACTTCTCGACTCTAGCGAAGCCTTTGCTGAAATTGACCCAGAAAGATGCCTTGGATCAAATTGAACTGAAAGGGGATGAGATGGATGCCTTTGTTGAATTGAAAGAATGCATGTGCAAGGCTCCAGCTTTAGGTATGCCTGATTACACGAAGCCTTTCACATTGTTTTGCCATGAACGTGATGCATGTTCTTTGTCTGTCTTGACTCAAGCCCATGGTGGCGTAAACAGACCAGTAGCGTATTTTTCAGCTACTTTGGATCCGGTCGCAGCAGCACTCCCAGGGTGTTTGCGCGCCGTAGCAGCAGTTGGTATCAGCCTCACTCAGAGTGAAGGAATAGTGATGGGACACCCAGTAACAGTCATGGTCCCTCACTCAGTTGAGATACTTTTGACCCGTTCCCGAACGCAACACATGACTGGAGCAAGACTCACAAGGTATGAAACGATTATTCTGGGCTCACCGAATGTGCAGCTGAAAAGGTGCACTACGTTGAATCCAGCTACCTTGCTTCCTGGAGAAAATGCTGAAATTGAGAACGCTGAAGACGTCGAGCATGACTGCCTTCAGGTGACTGAATTTTGCACAAAACCCCGACCGGACATCAAGGATACTAAACTTGATGAAAATGACCAAATTCTTTTTGTTGATGGTTCATGTCTAAGAGATGGGATGGGATTTTGAAAGCAGGATATGCTGTATGTACTGTAACAGGGGTCTTGGAAGCGGGATGGCTTCAAGGAGTCTATTCTGCACAAGTAGCAGAACTTGTAGCCCTTACTAGAGCATGTCAATTGTCTGCATTGATGAAAGTCACCATTTACACTGATAGTCAATACGGGTTTGGGATTGTGCATGACTTTGGACAACTATGGTCACAGAGAGGTTTCCTGACTTCTTCAGGATCCCCAGTGAAGAACGGGGAAAGAATAAGGGAATTGTTACATGCCATTCAAGTGCCAGCTGAAGTTGCAGTGGTAAAGTGCAGTGCTCACACGAAAGGACAGGACTATGTCTCTCTGGGAAATGCATATGCGGATCAAGTCGCAAGATTTTGTGCCTTGAACTGTATATTACTGAGAGATGAATGGAACTCAATAAGTGAGCCAGAACTCGAACCAGCTGAAACATTCGCCTTGAAGGTCGTAGATACAATAGAGGAACTAAAAGCATTACAGAATAATGTCAGGGAGGATGAAAAAGATTCCTGGATCAAATCACAATGTATAAAGAGACAAGACGAGTTATGGGTTTCACATGAGGGAAAATATGTTTTGCCAAATAGTCTCTTATCACAGCTTGCGCGGTTCTATCATGGGCAAGCTCACCTAGGGAGAGATGCCATGATAAGATTGTTCAAAACTGATTGGTTTAATCCCAGATTTCGTCAAGCTGCAGAAGCAGTTTGCCATCGATGTGTCACTTGCCAGCAGATGAACCCAGGAAAGGGAACAGTCGTGAACGCGAGTCACATTGGTAGGGCAAGCGGTCCTTTTAGTCGTATGCAGATGGACTTCATTGAGATGCCCGTGCATGGAGGTCTGAAATATGTGTTGGTGATTGTGTGCATTTTTAGTCACTGGATTGAGGCATACCCCACACGTAGAAATGACAGCCTTACAGTTGCCAAGCTATTGTTGAGGGAGTTGATACCACGTTTCAGATTCCCGATCTCTTTAGAATCAGATAGGGGAAGTCACTTCAACAACGAGGTGATAAAGTTACTCTGCGAAGCACTGAACATTGAGCAAAAGCTGCATTGTAGCTATCGCCCTGAAGCATCAGGACTGGTGGAGCAGATGAATGGTACGCTGAAATCGAGAATGGCAAAAATATGTGCATCGACAAATTTGAAATGGCCTGACGCATTGCCCTTAGTGCTAATGTCAATGAGAAACACTCCTGATAGAAAAACTGGATTGTCTCCGCACGAAATTCTCATGGGCAGGGCTATGAGACTTCCTGCAGTTCCCGCAAACATGCTCTTGAATATTACAGATGATATGGTGTTAGACTACTGCAAAGGTCTGGCTGACGTGGTTCGCTCTTTCTCTCACCAGGTGGAAGCGACCACCTTGCCACCGATCCAAGGTCCAGGACACGCACTGAAAGCAGGTGACTGGGTCGTGGTAAAGAAGCACGTGAGAAAATCGTGTCTGGAACCCCGTTGGAAAGGCCCTTTCCAAGTGATCCTGACGACAACTACTGCTGTGAAGTGTGCGGGGGTTCCCAACTGGATTCACGCCAGTCACACAAAGAAGGTGCTGTGTCCAACAGATGAGGAAGTTGAAGCGCTGAAATTGCCAGTGCCTGATAAAACAGTGCCGAGTGCTGAGAAAGAACAGAAGCGAACTGAAAGCGAACAAGCAGAAGCAGGAGAGAAGGAAATATTATTGGAGGGCGAAGAGTCTGACTCACTTGGGGAAGGCCAACGAGAAAGTTCAGACAGCGACGAAGAAGCTGCAGGGGACAAAGAGCCTGAAGCAGCTGAGGGTAGCAAAAAGCCTGAAGCAGCTGAAGGTGACAAAGAACCTGAAGCAGCCGAAAGTGATACAGAGCCTGACGAAAATAACGGTGACGAAAGGCTCGAAAAAGGTGAAAAAGCAGGAGAGCCTGATCAGAGGAGGGCTTTCCCAGAAACAGACGATACAGAAAAGGGAAAAGAGAACGTGATTGATTCCCCAGAAGGAGGGAACGAGGCAGAACAAAAGGAAAAAGTTCAAGATTCCACAGAAAAGGTCGCAGGTCCATCAAACGGACACGGTGCAAAAAGAAGACTAAGTATCTCACCGATAAAAGAAAAGGGTAAAGAAGGTTTGAACGAGGGAGGAAGGCCAAAAGTGAAAGAGAAAAGAAAGGAAGTGACTGTCGTGGAACAATCGTCAAGTGAAGAAAAGGACTTGGCGAAGGAGGAAAGTGCCAGCGAAACAGAATCGAAAAGAGAAGCAAAATTGAAAAGGAAAAGGATACCAAACAGGAGGTATTCCGGTCCTGAATGGGCATATGCAGTCAATGACGATTGGACTGACGAGTTTGTATCTCTAAGCATCGAGAACGAAGAAGAAGAAGAGATACCAATAGAAAAGAAAAGTTTCATAGACTCTGTCGATTGAAAGAATAGTAAATGATATTGCTTGCTACAATCTAACGTGAAATAAACAACCAGCTGAGACATTACTAAACTGGATGAGACATTTGCTAATTTGATAAGACTTTGAAAAACACGATTGACTCTTAAACCCGATTTGAGACAACTTTGAAAAAAAAAAAAAAAAAAAAAAGAGACTGAGTTCTGAGTTATTGCCGAATTGAGACAAATGCTGCTAACCGATAAGTGACTGGCCTTTTGAAGAAGACGGTGTGAACGTTGTGCTCGCTCAGCTTTGTAGCTGAATTGCTAAGTAGTTTCATTTATAAGTGCTTCTAACTCTCTGATTCTATACAGATCATGCCTAGGTACGCTATGCAGAATAATAGAAAGAAATATTGTAAATATGTGTGTATAGGCTTGGTAGTTACATGTGTACTAATAATAATGGCAATTGTGTTTGGAATGCATGGAAAGGGTGAAAGTGAGACTATTGAGGCTTCTACTTTTGTTCCTGTTACTGTCACTGAACTAACACCATTGAAGAGACTAGCATTGGATGAGAGGCTCTTGCACGATAAGAAAGAGCTTTCGTATAACGTTTTCTATCGCTTATTAACAGAGTATGTTGAGACTATGGATGCGAAAGATTGTTATGTGTGTACCCAGATACCGACATCAGTAAAGGAAGGGGTGACTTATCACCACATGCCTCTTACATACGGGATTACATGTAGTATAGTAATGTCTAGGTTTTATGGTCAAACTAACATACAGTATTTTTACTCAAATTATGATGTTACCTTTGCTTATGTTCCTATAATAGCGCAGCTAAGCCAGACTGCAAAAGATTGGGATTTTAAAATTATGAGGGAATTTTTCGAGCCAATGCTACCTTTTGAAACGGCTCATGCTCATAGGGAGAACCTTACTTGCTCCGTCTCTGCTGTAGAAATAAGCTTTTTAGATCGCACAGATGATAGAAGGGCACAAATGAAGGCGAAATTAGAAAAAGAGCTACATAAGAGGACTTCAGTAGATAATTATGATTTTGCTGCTATAAAGACACAAGGGAAAATTGCTTTAGATGCTTGGCATGTAGGGAAGTTTTGTATATATCGAGGTGAATCTTATTATGACAACATTTTTGTAGGGGCGAGTGAGTGTAAACATACGTTTATCTTTAAGGCCAAATGGACATTCATGATGAACGGACTTGACCCTGTCATTCCAGGGGTATATTACATTTGTGGGCATAATGCCTATTATCGTCTTCCAAAGGGATGGTGGGGAAGATGTTATTTGGGTATAGTGTTTCCAAAGGTTTATCAACTGGATGACATATCGATGATTCAAAAGACACCTGGATCCCATCGTATCCAGAAAAGAGAGACCGCAGCTGCTGTGGTAGGTGATATATTTGGAGCCATGATTCCTTCATTGGGAGTTGTGCTGAATTCCATCAAAATAAGAAAGTTGTCTACTATAGTGGATAACATGTAGACAAAGTTTTCAGGTGCTATAATCCTAATAGATGCTGACCTTGCAGCGGAAAGAGCTATGACTCTTCAAAATAGGCTTGCTTTAGACATTCTTTTAGCAAAGGATGGAGGCGTTTGCAAAATGATTGGTGCAAGACACTGTTGTACCTATATACCGGATAATAGTGTGAAAATTAAAACTATGCTTGCTAATCTAACAAAAGAAAGTGCAGATTTGAAGGAATTGAAAGAACCAGGAGTGTGGGAGAAGGTTGGAAAGGGACTTGCTTCAGTGGGACATTGGATTGGGGGAATTTGGAATGGAATATTATTAAAAATAATAGAAGGATTATTAATAGTGATAATTTGTGTATTTGGAATTTGGGGTATAAAAAGGGGAATAATAATGATTATGGAAAGAATTAAAAGAAGAAAGGAGGAGAAAATTATGAAAAGAATGGCAGAAGAATACAAAGCACAAACTAGGGGAACTAAAAGGAAAAGGGAGCTGACAGAATTTTAATGGAATAAAATTTGTGGGCTAAATTTGTGTGATGACAAGTAGTCATCAGAGGAGGGATTGATGAAGCAGAAAATGAAGGTTTTGATTCATTAACGTTTAAACGTAGTGCTGAAATAATCATGTGTGACTTTAACCGAACTAATAAAGATTGTACGGGGACCAAATGTGCCCTTAGAGTAGTTTGCCAACATTATACGCGTGCTATATATAACGTGGTGTATTAGAATTGCACTAATCCGACATAATCATCAACGTATGCTACGATTTGCTTGTTTGAAATGCCTTAGCTTAGCATTACTTTAGCGGAGGCTTTGGCCTAGTGGCCTGGTCTCACGGTTTAGATGTTCGTATTTTTCCAATGTGCTATTAAACGTGTATTTCTGCTTGAAGCTGTACTTTTCCACAGAAACTGTTCACATGCTTATCTTAAAGTTTCGTGCCAGCATGGCATATTTTCTCTTTAATTCAAGGTCGACTTGCAGGTGCGGACAATGGAGGCTCTGAAAGGGAGCTAATTGAGAGACAATGTTGCGATTTGCGTACCCATCTCCAAGGATAATGTATGCTTAAGTAAAAGCTTGAGAACTGTCGTTTTTGATTGGTCAATTTGAAGCTAACCTATGAACCCTCCAATGGAGACCCTACTGGACTTGAACTGTTGCCTATAAAAACCAGGTGCACGAGAAGAAATTAGCGCCATTACCAGCTCAATACCCGCCATTTTGCAGACTTCGTAGCTATTATGGCCCACTTTGCTGCGACGCCATTTTGAGAGACTTTGATGCTTTCTCTAGTCGAGAGAAAGAGACTTTAATGATTCTTGCCCTAGAGACTTTAACTTTGATTTGCCCCTTGCATGAAGTAGTAGTTTTACCTTGCCGCCGTGAGGCAATTGTCCCGTTCACCCCTGCCCCTTTGCCCAGTCTCATGCCGATCGAAACGGTGCCCATGCTGACCGAGAAACGATACCTGTGAGACGAAGACTTCCTTGTATGCTGATCGGAATTGGTAATTATGAAAGGAAATTGTAAAATTGCATTGTGTTTCTTTTAGGTAACCAACTGCTGATTTTGATAAGGACCCTAGCTAGGAGTTTTCTAAATTAATGTTGCTAAATTGTTTTGCATGAAGTCCCACATGCTGATGCTAATTTGAGGTTAGACGAGGATTCCATATGTCGCACGATGCAATTTGAGATCTTGTTATGCTGACTAAATGTACGCAATTAGTTCATTACAGATTATCGTATTAGTGCTTTGCATTGCCATTATCGAATGCCTCGTGATTCAAATGCTACATAGATTACACTGTTTCGACGATATGGACAGCTATTAATGTTCATTTATGTTTATCATTTGGTGTTGAGACACATATATATTGTGCTAGCTTTGTTAATATAGGGAAATAAATTCACTAACTTTGCAATAAACTGGTGTGGTTATTCCTGACTGAAAGGTCAGGGTTCGCCGAAATGTATTCTGGATTAATTGTTAAGTGTTATGTTGTTCAAGGGGTTGCTTATGTTCGTTATTGATTATTGATTTGATGCGACTGATCGATTAAGAGTACAGAGAGTTCCCACTTAGTCAAAAGATTCATCGGCCTAAAGAGCGTCCGAACACAGGTAAATTGTTACCACGTTCCGCTCTATCACTATATAGTGAGTTTAACATTGTCTTAAATAAACAGGTGGAGTCCTCCAGCTCACACTCACAGAGCAGCAGCCACGACCCTCACCAATTTAATGGCCAAATACACACTAGTGGACCTGTGGAGACTGAAACACCCACAGAAACTAGAAGACACACACATATCGCAGCCCATGGATCATGGGCATGGCTAGACTATTCTCTGGGCACGGGTGATATCAGTAGCTGGATGCTACACATTGGCACCCTCGTTCGTACTTTCTCCGACCACTTTTCAATCATTTTAACTCTCTCTCCCACTGGAGAAACATTGCTCATACAGTTGGTGACTGGCTTACTTGGCCCTATTAAATCAGGTATTTAGAGAAGAAATGCGGACTGAAATTGGAACATACTATCAAAATAATGAGGGTACAGTACAATCAGAGGGTACACTTTGGGAGCTTACCTTCGCGAGATATGCAAAGCAAAACAACAGACCATTCGCCATGTACTACACATTATTATATCTAAACTGGAGGTGCCCATCAAGACACTGGAAACACAATACAATAGTGTCACTGATCCAAAGCTATTAGCTGAAATCAACAAGGTAATCTCAGAGTACACTGAACTTGCTGAAAGGGAGGTCAAACACATATATAAATATACAGAGGCACGTAGATACAGGGAGTCTGAGAGACCCGGTTAGACACTAGCTTACATTACACAGAAAGACAGGCACCCGTAATTCATACCGCAAATCCTGAATGATAAGAAAAATATTGCTATACGAAGCACTGGACATCCTCCCAGAGTTTTTGGATTATCATTCACATCTCTACTCCACTCAGACTGCCGAGCAAACAGAAGACTATGAGGCCCATTTTGAAAGAATAGCACTGCCTTCTGTAGAGGGACCAAGATGCCTTTTTTGATGAACCTATAACATTTGATGAGATTTTGACTGGTATTAATGGACTTTCCACCTTTAAATTGCCTGGTCCGGATGGATACCTGGGAGAACTCTATAAGGCCTATGCCGCCTTACTGCCACCCTGACTCTTAAAGGTGTTTCAAGATGTAGATGAGATAGGGGAACTTCCTCTGTCTGTGTGCAAAACCACCCTTATCTCCTTCCTAAAATCCAACAAGCCTGCACAGTGTGAAAAGTCATATAGACCGCTCTCATTAGGTTAATGCTAGAATTGTAGCTAAAGTCATAGTGAATTGATTAGTGGTACTACTCTGAGACTTTGTCCTCCCAGGCCCGATTTGTACTAGGCTGGTCTACATCTCATAATCTGGGGACCCTTGTTGCACTCCTTCATCAGATCCGTCCAGATTGCAAACCAGTTGCGGTATTTCTGGACGTCACTAAGTCATTCGACTCCCTAGCTTGTCCCTATTTATTCACAGTCCTTCGACATGTGAGGTTGCCTCACTACTTTATTTGAGGCATCAGGATCCTATGCACAAATTCTACCACTCAACTCTGCCTAAATGGTCTATTGTCAGTAGGGGTGGGTGGGGACCTACACTTTTTGGCACTGTGCACTCCGCTTGGAGTGCAGAGTTCACCAAAAACATCACTAGCCCTGCCAGGGGAGCAGAGCTCACACAGTGAGTACTGCAACCAAGTTATGGGCTACACAGCGCAAGTACAGACAGTTGCCATTTGCGCTGTGTGGCCCATAATGGGGTGCAGTGTGCACTGGTGACAGATCCAGATCTGCCAGCAGCCCGGGAGCAGAGGGCAGAGGGAGGCAGAGGGCCACTGCGAAGGACGACGAGGACTCCATGGAGGACCCAGTTAAGTCCTCTTTTCTTTTTTCCTTGTTTGTGCACACTGGTGCACAAGAGGCCTGAAACAGCAGTGAAAGCTACCGTTTCAGGCGTCTTGTGCACCGGCCTGTTTTGTGTGCAGCGCACACAGCCTAAGCTGGTGCACAAGAGGCCTGAAACAGCAGCTTTCGCTGCCTCCGGCCCCCTCCGGAATGCACCCGTTCTCTGAAGCCCTATGCAGAGTCTCTGTTTAGCGCTTCCAAAATCAGATGCATTCAGGCCTCTAATGGAACTCAGCCTCTGCAGAATTCCACACAGTTTTTAATCAATTCTGCAGAACTCCACCCAGGCCTAATTGTCAGAACCATCATTATTCAAAGAGGCATCTGACAGGGCTGCCCACTATCACCCTACTGATTGCGATCGCAACTGTACTACTGGCCTGCTCTGCTTATCAGTTGCTTCGCAGCAAGAGCTTTGCTGTTATCAAAATAAATTGGAATAAATCCACTATCTTCCCATAGACTGATGCTACACAGCAATATCCCCATGGACTTTCTGCTGCTGTGGGCATCGGACACGGTGTGCTATTTGGGTATACATGTGAGTTGGGATATGGCTACTGTCATAAGGAAAAACTACAGCAGGGTTATCACAGGTATTTGGGATAAAGCTAAACAGTGTGTTAGAGTACCTTAATTCGATTCCCTCAGGAACAGAAGTCTAATCCTCAATTCCCAACCGTAGCTACTCGCAACAAATTAGAATCTCGTTTAGACCACCCTAGAAGGGGAAAGGGGAATGGGACAAGAGAGACTGCCTCAGCAGGTTCGCTTCTTCTTCTTTCAGTTTGAACTACGTGATTCTTCTATATTGTTCTTAAGGCGAAACCTAAATAAATCACAATCACAGTTACTAGGGACACATATTCTTTATTTAACAACTATAATTTTCAACAATTAATGTCTTTCTTCTTTTAAACCTTACACTCTTTACCTGTATTTCCTGAGTATTTTGCCTCTCTCTTTCAACCTATATGTGATTGAATTTATGGTAAGATTACTTGTAAGGCTTTTGACATCCTTTTGATGCATATATATATATATAGTCAGTTTGATGTTGGGTCTTGAAATATTAATGTCTCTGTAGGCAAATAATATTAGTTCATATCTTACCTTACTTTACTTTTGTGAGATAGTGTTGATATATAAATATATATATATATATATATGTATATTTTATTTATTCTGTCATTAAACTTGGAAAACTGAAATTCTTATTACTGTCTCTTTAAACTTCCTGGTATGTAGCAATTCTCTTTGAACGAGGCTTTTCTTATTTAAGTTTTCATTAAAACCTTTGAGCACATCCTTCACAAGTTAGTAAAATATTCCTTATACTGTAAACTCCTCGGAATACAACCAATAAATCTTTTTTCAGATTTCTGCTATTTGCTCCAACTCTTGAAATATCACAAATTTAGTTTGTTGACCCGCTTCAAAGCTTTTGGCTTGCCCTCCTCAAGATCACTCCGAATTTCTAAGCGCATTTCTTATTTTTTCTTTGAAACGTTTAGAAAACATCTCGGTGTCGTCATACTGTAATATTCATTCAAGACTTACTTAAAAACTTGTTTCAAATCTTGAACAACGACGTCTTCATCTGCGCGTTTTACCTCAGGGGATAAGCGCCCCACAATACTCCTGCCAAACTCCAGTCAGGGCTCAGTTGAAGTGTGCTGTAGTTGAAGAGTATTCTACTCTTGAGCTTGGCAGAGCAACACTAGAAAGACAACCGATGCCGGCACAACCTGACGGCCATCTTGGATTCCTCTTTAGATGCAAAACCTGTAATATAACTCAACACAACTGATTCACATTGGGACGATATCTCTGCCATCGTGGATATTTGAAAAAATACAGATAACTTGCTCTTTTCCTTCTTTTCACTGAAGTTTGGGCACTACATATTTGGGGGGTCTTGACACAGTGGCTCAAACTACCTCTATCAATACAAATGATCAATGCTTCCCTAGTTGCTCCACCTCCTTTGTAACATCCTGATTACCCAAACACTTTTTTCAAACCCTTAAAACACATCAAACCAATCTGGTATGGATGGGAAAACAGCACCGAAATGGGAGATTCTTATTCTGCCATATGTGCAGAGTGGGATTGCATAGCGGAACTTCAAACTATACTATCACTGCACGCAAGCTCTCTATGTGTACTATTGGTTGTGAGTGCCCAAATATATGGTGCACATAAGAGTGAAAACTGACTCGATTCACTCCAAATCAGTGCCCTCACTGCAAGGACAACCACCTAAGCACCCTAATCAATCAACTCAAATTTATAAAACACGACTAATGACTCAAAGAGTATCCAGGCCCTGTGCTCCAGTTGTTATGTTAGTTTCACTTATTATAGTGCACAAATCATCCTGGAAGGGGCATCTTGACACTGCTACACAAGTGGGAAGGCTAGCAACATTAAAACAGGGTAGTCTTAAGCATTTTTCTGAAGGAGAAATGGTCAGAACAAGTTTGGATTGCATTTGAAAGTTGCTCCAATAAACAGAGGCTAGATAGGAGAAGGCTCTTCCTCCTGCTTTAGTTTTCTTTACCCAAGAAATAGTGAGTAATGCTTTGTCGCTAGACCTCAAGAGTCTAGCACATTGGCTAGGTGTAAGCTTCTGTGCAAGGTAGGTGGGACCTAGTCCCATAAGGGTATTATGGGTAAAACAGAAACTTTTATAAAATGATTCTTGTGAGAAACTGGGTCTCTAGTTGGCAGAGGTATACACCCTTGTTCAAGTAGGGACCACAATTCTAGTCAAGGTAAGTCACAAACACAATCCAAATTATCCTGTGCTCACTCTCTGGTTCCTTGGCAAAGAGCAGGCAGGCTTAACTTAGAAGGCAATGTGTAAAGTATGTGTGCAATAACTCATATAGTACCACAGTAAAACATCACCATAGGTACTCCACAACAGTTTACGAAAATAGAAATTATGTTTCTAAATAATGTAAGATCAAAACAAAAAAAAATTACATTCTTGTAACACACAGTACCTGGGCTGCGTAAAAAATAATGACTCACGGGGATGCAGAGGAAGAGATGCGTTGAAAAATAAGGTGTTGCATTGGATTTTCCGGTGCAGCACAGATGATGCGCCTTTCTTTCCACACTCCAAAGTGATGCGTCGATTTCAAGGAGTGCAACCTTGCTTCCTCACTGTAATGCGGGGATATTTTGACCCCCAGGGATAATGCGTTGAAAATCCTTGAAGTGCTGGCAGAAGGAGCATGTGCTGCGTCGATCCAGTAGGCAATGCAGTGAATTCTCAGCCACGAGGCAGGCGCTGAATCGATTTCCGCAGGTGTGTCGATTTTCCGGTGCACAGGGACTTTCTTCTTTTTGGTGAAGTCTTTGTGGCCCTTAGACTTCAGAACAGGAGACAAGCTCAATCCAAGCCATAGGGGAGCACCTGTGGGAAAGGCAGAGTCCTTCCAGCACAGTCAGAGGCCAGCAGGCAGCAGGGCAACAAACAGGGCAGCAGTCCTTCTCAGCAAGGCAGTCCAGATGAGTCCCTTGGGCAGCCAGGCAGTCCCTTTGACAGAGTCCAGGTGTAGATCCAGAAGTGTTTGATTTGGTGGGGTCAGAGACCGAGTTAATATACCCAAAATGCCTTTGAAGTGAGGGAAACTTCAAGGAGTGGTTCAGAAGAGCACAAGTTCCCCTTTCAACCCAGCCCTGTCTGTCAAGATCCTTGTGGGAGGTTATCAGGCCTTTGTGTGAGGACAGTCCACTGTCCTTCGAAGTGTAAGAGAGAGTCCCTACATCCTTCATGCCCAGGGAAACCCATTCAGTATGCAGATGAATGCAGATGTGATTGAGTGTCCTGTGTTTATGGCTGTCTGGGTGGAATGCACAAGGGGAGCTGTCGGAGCTGTCAACCAGCATAGCCCAAACTTTGATTGGAGATAGGCTGTAAGGCGCAGATGGCAGTAAGTGCAGAGAAATGCCCACTTTCTCAAAGTGGAATTCTAAAATAGTATTATTAAATCTAACCTCACCAGTAAGCAGAATTTTCTATTACCATTCTGGCCACACTAAACATGACAGGGCTACTCCTTTCAGGTCAGAATCTACAGCTTAAAAGTATATAAGGGCAGTTCTAATGGTGGCCTAAGAGAGGAGTAGAACTCACAGTGGTGGAAAACAAATTTGTGAGTTTTTTACTACCAACACATGTTAAACACATAAGTACATGTCCTGCCTCTTACTTACATAGCACCCTGCCCTATGGGTTACCTAGGACCTCCCTTAGGGGTGACTTATCTGTGGAAAAAGCAGTGTTTAAGGCTTGGCAAGTATTTTGAAATGCCAAGTTGTCATTGTAACTGCACAAACGGGCCTAGCAATGGCAGACCTGAGAAATGTGTAGGGGCTACTTAGGTGGGGGGCACAATCAGTGCTGCAGGCCCACTAGTCGAAATTAATTTACAGGCCTTGGGCACATCCAATGCACTTTACTAGGGACTAATAGGTAAATTAAATATGCCAATTGTGTATGAGCCAATGTTACTATGTTTTAGGAAGAGAGCACATGCACTGTATCGCTGGTTAGCAGTGGTAAAGCACCCAGAGTCCTAAAGCCAACAACATTAAGGTCAGAAAAAGAGGAGAAAGAAGGCAAAAGGTTTGGGGTGACCCTTCAGAAAGGCCAATTCTTTTCCTAATAGGTCACTACTGTACCAATTTAAGGAGAGGTCAAAAGGCTGGGCCTGATTGTTGGTAGCACGTACGCCTGGCAGCTGTAGTTTGCAATACTTGAAGTTCTGAAATGAGGCTATCATTAACTGAATTAAAGAATGCATTGCAGTAGTCCAACCCACTTCTAATAAGCCCTTGTACTGAGGTTTTCTTTAGATAATAGAGGTACAAATGGGAGGGCATTCTTAAACATTTGTAGGATGTGGGAGCATGTACCCATCATAGCTAAGACTTGAGTTTTCATTGTGAGCCTGTAATCCAAGTAGACACCTAGATTTTTCTCTACCTGTCGGTACGGGACCCAGTACAGCTGGCCACCAGTCATCTGCCCAAAGCTGTTGGGCTTTTCCAAATAACTTTATCTCAGTTTTTGCTACATTCAAGTAAAGGCAGTTAAAAGACATCCACGAGGCAATTGTTTTCATGCTGGATATGAAGCAATGCTTGGTGCTAGCTGGATCTTTTTTGAAGGAAATACCCAGCTGTGTATCGTCTGTGTGAGAGTGGATCTCCAAGCCAAACGTTCAAACAATGTTTGCTCGGGGGAGGACGTAGATATTAAATTGCGTGGGCCTTAGTTAGGAACCCTGTGGTACACCTTTGTCAAATCATTTGGATGCTGATTTGAATGGACCTATTGAGATGATTTGTGTCCTACTGCTTAGGTAAGTAATCCTGGAGCCATTTTAGGGCCATCCCTTGAATGCCACAGTCCTGTAGTCTCTATAGCAACTTTGGATGTGACACCAAATCAAAGGTGGTGGAGAGGTATAATACCACCAGCATTGCTGGTGTGTCTGCATCAAGGGCTAATCTACTGTAATCAGTAACTGCCACTAAGGCAGTTTCTGTACTAGGCTTAGTTGAAAAGCCTGATCTTGAATCCCTTTCTGAATTCCTGTAGGGTGGGTAGTGCTCAGAGGAGGAGGTCATTCCATGCTTTGGTAGCAAGGAAGGAGGAGGCTCGACCTCCACTGTAGCTGTGGCGGATGCAGGGGGTGTCTGTGAGGGCAAGGGAGGTAGAGCGCAGGTGTCTGAAGGGTTTGTGGAAGTTCAGGTAGTGGTTGACGTATGCTGGTCCGAGGTCGTGGAAGGCTTTGTGGGTATGTGTGAGCATCCTGAAGTGGTATCTTTAATGGATGGGGAGCCAGTGGACATTCCTGTGGTGGGGGGGTGTGGGTCCTTTTGGGGAGGTCAAGAATGAGTCCAGTGGCTGCATTCTGAATAGTCTGGAGTCTCTTCAGTGAATTGGGTGGTGTTTACTGCGTATAGTGTGCTTCTGTAGTCCAGGCAGCTGGTAATTATGGCTCGAGTGACAGTTTTCTTGGTGTTGATGGGGAGCCCCTTAAAGATCTTGCAGAGCAGGTGGAGGGTGTGGAAGCAGGCAGAGGAGACTGCATTGATCTGGCCTTTCACGGTGAGCTTGTTGTCCGGAATAATGCCCAGGTTGCGTGCACGGTCTGTTGGTGTAGGTGTGGGTCTGAGTTCGGAAGGCCACCAGGCGTCCTTCCATAGAGAAGTGTAGTATCCAAAGATCAGCACTTTGGTCTTGTCCGTGTTGAGCTTCAGTCAGTTGCTCTTCATCCAGTCTCCGACACTCGTCATGCAGTTGTGGAAGTTGGACCTCATGGTGGTGGGGTTTTCTGAGACAGAGAGGATGAGATAGTATCATCAGTGTAGGAAATAATGTTGAGGCCATGAGTTCTGACTATGTTGGCTCATGGCATCAGGTACGTGTTGAACAGAGTGGGGCTGAGTGATGACCTTTGAGGGACGCCGCAGATGGTGCTCTTGGGTTCCAATGTGAAGGGTGGTAGGTGGATTCTCTGGGTTTGTCCTGTGAGGAATGATGTGATCCATTTGAGGGTTCTTTTTGGATCCCAATGTGTTGGAGTCTCTTCTGAGTGTGTGTTGGGATACAGTGTTGAATGCAGCTGAGAGGTCGAGGAGGATCAGAGCCATTGTCGCCTACAGTCAAGGAGGGTTCTGATGTCGTTGGTGGAGGCGATCAGTGCAGTCTCGGTGCTGCAGTTTGCGTGGAAGCTGGATTGCGAGGTCTCCAGGTGTTCATGAGTTGACAGTTGATGGCATTCTCAAGGACATCGGCAGAGTAGGGGAGCAGAGAGAACTTAGCTATACACAGCTGGCATGGTTAGCCCGAAGTAGGCACACAGGCTGCCTGATTCTATACTCCCCAGTACAACCCCTCTAATTTTCTCCTACAGAAGTCTTTGCATCAGAGAGACTAGCATGTGAGTGCTTTGAAAAATGGGGGATCACTGCTCTTGATCTCTTCCAAAATGGAAATGTCTTGCAGTCGCAGCTGGCGACTGGGCAAAGTGGCTGGGTGGGGGTGGGGGAAGAAAACAAAAATAAAAAATATATTCATTTTTTTAAAAACTTTCCCTTAAGATCACCGCCGTCGCACTCCAGGAACAGGCTCCCAGCCTGCCCTGCGCCAATCATGACACTGCTCAGGGCAGCCTTATGATTGGCTGGAGCACCCTGGCTGGGCAATCTAACGCAGACAGGGGCCTGGGCTTGCTCTCTCCCACTCGGAAACACAGTGCCATGCTGGAGAGAGTACAGTGCGCATGTGTGCTTGGCCCGCCCGAGACGGCCGGCCAAACATACATGCGCACTGAGGGGAGTGATCTGTGCACTCCCCTCAGTGCTCTTTACCCCCATTGCCCGCCCCTTTAAAAATAAAACAATAATAAACACTGTTTATTATCGTTTATATTTAAAGGTTTGCAGCTCCTGCTGCTGCTGGCCATGGGGCGAGGTCCCTGATGTTTTGAACCAGCCAGGTAGTGATATCACTCTGACAGTCACAACAATTGACATTTTTTATTTATTATAGATTTCGCATCCTCTGCAGAAACTCCTATGACACATTCCCAGCTGCCCCAATAGAATTTGTTACATTTACATTGCTTCTGAAGTCCCAGTCACACAGGCGGCTTGTGTCCCAATTATATGAAAGCATACAGGCTAAGAGCCCTGTGGTGGTTCCAACCTTTTGCATCAGAAGGGAGGCCGGATTGGGGACACTTTTGCACCTAAAGAATTGACATATATATGCACACAGACTGGGGAAGGAATAATGAATGGTCGATTAAGACTGATACATTTTAATTTTATACATCAACCATATTAGACACCCCTTTGGCTCCACCAATTGCAGCTTCACTGTAATGATTCATGTGTATGCTATAAAGCAGGGCAGGCAGACTTTTTGCACCTTACTTGGTCCTGTCTCCCTGTTGCAGGTTTCTGAGCTGACATTTTACAAGACCTTTCTGACATTATTGGCTTCCAATGCCCCTATGCCCCAAGTTTGCCCAGTTAAGAAGCTAGTAGCAAAACACTGGTGAGAGAGTTCAATTCCAACTCTGCAGATTTGGAATATGGACATCACCTTCAATGGTGAATGCATGCAAATACACTACACTACGGTGCCACTGATGAGCTGCCCTAAAAACATATGGGGCCCCTATCAAACTTACAAAGTTGTGCCCACAGGAACACCCAGACAGATGACTAGATAAGGTGGACCAGGAAATTAATCCTGGTGACAAACTGTGTACTATGTAATTTGCGTTATCTTGACCAACATATAAACTATGGAATCTTCGATACCTATGGACCAAATATCACATAATGCATCACAGACGTTGTTCTATGTCTGTGTATAATGTTATGTGATGTAACTCTCACTTTGTCCTAAATTTGTGTAGTGCACCAAACCTGTAAAATCAATGCATGCCATGTTATTTTGTGCAATCCGAGCTTACTCAATAAAAAGTTTAATATAAAAAAAACTTGCCTCTTCTTTAAGATACGACTGGTGTGTATTGCATCATAAAAAAAGTGGGTCACTACTGAGATTACACTGTCCATAGAAGCTGCTTCTACAAAAAAGCCTGTATCCCAATTGTCTTGCTTATCTATCGATCACCAACTCCAAAACAAAGTACCCGTCCTGATTTTAAAAAAACTCTCTTTAAATGACCCACATAACTTGTCAAAACTGTTTAATTTCTATCAGCCATTTTCAACCAGCACTAACCACAAATTCTTCATTAATAAATTATGCTGGTATGAATTGGGGGAGGGCAATCTCTAAAGGTGACAGGGTTCAAAACTCTAGAATAATGTTAGACCTGACAGCTTTAGAGTGGTCATCCCCCAACTTTTTGCCTGCCTCCCTCCATTTTGCTGACACTGTTTTTGCTGATTTTAGGACTCTGCGCACTTTACCACTGCTAACCGGTGCTAAAGTGCATATGCTCTCTCCCTTAAACATGGTAACATTGCTTCATTCCCAATTGGCATATTTGATTTACTTGTAAGTCCCCAGTACAGGGCACTACGTGTGCCCAGGGCCTGTAAATCAAATGCTACTGGTGGGCCTGCAGCACTGACTGTGCCACCCACATAAGTAGCCCCTTAACCACGTCTCAGTCCTGCCACTGCAAGGCCTGTGGATGCAGTTTCACTGCCACATTGACTTGGCACTTAATAGTATTTGCCAAGCCTTAAGCTCCCCTTTTTCTACATATGTCACCCCTAAGGTAGGCCCTAGGAAACCCACAGGGCAGGGTATTATGTAGGTAAAAGGCAGGACATGTACATATGTGTTTTATATGTCCTGGTAGTGTAAAACTCCTATATTCGTTTTCCACTATTGTGAGGCCTGCTCCTTTCATAGGCTAGCATTAGGGCTACCCTCATATACTGTTTGCGTGGTAGATTCTGATCTGAAAGGGATAACCAGGTCATATTTAGTATGGCCAGAATGGTAATAGAAAATATAGCTTATTAGTGAGGTTGGATTTAATATGACAATTCTAGAAATGACACTTTTAGAAAGTGAACATTTCTCCGCACTTAAAATCCATCTGTGCCTTACAGCCTGCCTCCAATCCATGTCTGGCTGGGCTGGTTGACAGCTCCCTTGTGCATTTCACCCAGACAACCACAATCACAGGATAATCACAGGATACTCAGTAACACCTGCACTCATCTGCATACTGAATGGGTCTTCCTGGGCTGGGAGGGTGGAGGGCCTGGCACTTACATTTCAAAGGACAGTGGCCTGCCCTCACACACTGGACTGCCAAACCCCCTACTGGGACCCTGGCAGACAGGATGGCACTGAAAGGGGACCTTGTGCACTTCAAAACCACTCTTCGAAGTCTCCCCCACTTCAAAGCTATCTTTGGGTATATAAACTGGGTCTCTGACCCCACCATCTCAGACACTTCTGGACTTGAACGTGCAACCTGTCAAGAGGAACTGCAGGACTCATCTGGTCTGCTGCCCTGCTTTTGCCCTGCTGCCCTCTGACTTTGCTGAGAAGTGCTCTCCAAGGGCTTGGATTGAGCTTACCTCCTGTTTTTTGAAGTCTCAGGTCCAAAAAGACTTCACCTCTTGAGGAAATTCCTTGTGCACCGAAAATCGACGCATAACCTGTTGGCAGCACCACACAGCTGCTGTGCGATCGAGAAATCGCTGCACAGCCGACCCGGAACGACTCAGCCTGACTTCCAGAGTAAAGAATCAATGCAGCACCTGCCGTACGACAGAAAATTCAATGCATCGCCATACTGAATCAACGCAATGCCTGTGACTTCATCTTGCACACCAGGGATTTCCCTGCATTGTCCTTGGGCATCAAAAAGAATGCCGCATCGCAGTGAGGACCCAAGACTGCGCACCGAGAGCCGACACAAAGCCCTTGCAGCGCAGAAAGAAACAACGCATCATCAGTGCTGCGCTGGAAAATACTACGCACACCTTATTTTTCCATCCATCTGCTCCTCTGTGGTCTCCGTGCGTGACGTTTTTTACGCAAACCAGGTACTTTGTGAAACTAAGAGACCATTGTGGATTTCTAAGATTTAAGACTCTTTTTAATCTTGCAAAATTGATATTTCGAATTGTGTTCACTGAATCTTCATTGTTTCGACCTTAATCTAACCAGATAAATACCTTATATTTTTCAAACCTGTGTGGTGTATTTTTGTGGTGTTGTCACTGTGCTACTGTATGAATTATTGCAAACATACTTGACATATTACCTTCTACGTTAGGCCTGACTGCTCAGTGCCAAGCTACCAGAGGGTGGGCACAGGATAATTTAGATTGTGTGCGACTTACACTGACTAGGATTGTGGTCCCCATTTGGACAAAGGTGAATACTTCTGCCAACTAGACATCCCATTTCTAACAAATAATCTAGCCAAAGGTTTCAAATTTGACAACTTTGCCAGCTTCTACCTTACCCAAGCCAACATCTGCTTAAGGTGCAAGCATAGGCAACATGGACTTAACTTCCCCTTGCCCATTACCTTCTTAACAAACTATTTTCCCCCATTTCTATTTATTTTATTTAACATGGCATATCTTGATAATTTCTCCCATCAACCTGAATTTCAAGCTTGCTCATTTTTATTTACTGAATGCTCTGGTGCATTATATTATCATTAATAACTTTTTTTCTGATTCTTGTTTTTTATTGTGTTTACTACAGTGGCTTTCTCTCTGCATTACAAATAGTAAACAGTACATCAAAATACATTGAATTGCTTCTTTTGGAAGTTTTTGTACAACAGTGCAAACTATCAATACATTAACTTTAAATTCATTTTACCAGCATCCACTGGTGTCAATTGGTAGTTTTCTGTCCTAATGAGGCCCTCATCCTGACAGGGTATAGTTACACATTACTGGGCACTGATAGCACCTTGTATCGTGGCACGTGATACTAGGACTCCTGAGACCCTGACCTAACAGACAGGAAACATCTCAAAACCTTATATCAGAAAAAACTATATTGCCCTTAGAAGTTTCCATGAAGCAGAATATGCATTTAGATTGGTCCTCTTAGTTTATAGTTACTCTTTGAGGAGAGGTTGTTTGGGATATATGTACACGCAGTGTTGGGTTTTGAGCTACCATTGTTACGCCGGTCCCTTCAGGCTCCTTCGCTTATAGTCACAGACTACAGAAGAGCAAAGAACGAGGCTGGCAGCCACAATGATTGCAGAAAGGAGTACTGATTCTGGGGTGCCTTACTGGCTAGGCTATGACACAGCTTAAGTTCATGGGACAACCTCAAATTAAGGCTTTGGTCACTTTTCCTGAATCTAGTAAATAAGCCCAAAGACTGGCAGAAAATGGAAACAGCCAACAAAGTGAGCTAAAGGAGATGCTCACATTTTTATGGACTGCATGGATTTACATCAGGCAATGTAATGGGTAGACTTGACTCTGGTGGTGTAGCAAAAAGCAGTGCCTACCAACAGCCAAGCACCACTCTCATGACTTCTAACCAGACAGTCATCCTGTAAAAAGTCCAGTTGTAAATCCTATTCCTGAAGAAAAGCAGCAGTACGTTTTTGGGGTGTCATTTTTACCCAGCTCGCTCCTTAACATCTACTTAGATAGTACATTTTATGTATCTCTATGGATGCTTGTGTGTGCCCCAAATGTTATGAAAACCAGAGAATGGTATGGTCTCCCCCTTACAATTTCTCAAAACATATTAGCAAACTCAAACTCATGCTCAAAGACTCAAATAGATTCAAAACTTATATTTGATTGTGAACGTTTAAGCAATGTCTCTCTCTGCCTGGTGCTGACACTATCTTATGTAATCAGATAATCTATAGATACATGGCTTACACAGGCTGGTGGGTGGTGTTGTGCTGAAGAATATAAGTGAAAATGTGCCCCTGAACACATTAAAATTGTCAGTGAATCAAATAGCATAGTCAGTTCCATAAGCCTTCTTGAGACAAGATATAAATTAGAAACCATGAAATTGTGTTAATATTTAAGATCATTACAGAAGGCAAAATAGAGTTAGTGATTCATAGCAAAAGCTCAACCAAATGTAGTATAAGTGTCACAGAACTGATCCCTAAGAGACAGGCAAATCACTCTGGTTCACCTCGAGAATGAGCCCTTGTTTATAACAAAATATGAATGTAGGAAGCTGGCTCTTTATATAGTGGCCCAAAATGAGGTACACTGTGCAAAGACTCTAAGGAATCCACAGAAGTATCACAGAGGCAC
The DNA here is from genome assembly GCF_031143425.1 of Pleurodeles waltl. Lineage (NCBI taxonomy): Eukaryota > Metazoa > Chordata > Amphibia > Caudata > Salamandridae > Pleurodeles > Pleurodeles waltl. The sequence continues at coordinate 1,769,196,477 of NC_090440.1, forward strand.
AAATTACATCCCAAATGCTTTCTTTTTGGGTAGTGTGGTTGAGCAGTTAGGCATATCAGAGGGTAGTGCTAGGCATGTAAGGCACACACTCATGCAGTAAGTGAGACACACTCAATAAAAAAAAACAACGCATACTTTTATGTAAACTGTGAGACCAAGATCACCAGAGTCAAGTGAGTACTTTTCGAGCTTGTAAAAGTAGACACATTGCATTTTTCAGAAAGCTGCAATGCAATCCTATAGAGGAAAACAAAGACGGCAATCCAGGTTGTGTACAATGACTTACGGGACACATCTCCTGGATTTAAGGGGACTTTGTGGCAAGGTCCAAGGTCACATCAACAGGTCACCTCAGGAAGCTCTGGTGCATCCGGGTGCAGATGTGTTAGCCATCTGGGGTCCCGTTCAAGTCTATGGGGATCGGTCAGGTTCCAAAGTCACTGCAGGGATGGACTGTAAGGACAGTCCAGGGTAACCCACAGGGGGGTCGAACCTTGAGGTCCTCTGGCACATGGGGATGCCATCAGTCCCCTCCTCCTCGGGTTGTAGGGCACAGTTGCAGTGGTGTCTTAAGGGGTCCGGCCCAGCACTGGAGTTCCTCGCTGTTGCAGGGGGGCCCACAGAAACACTCTGCAGGTGTGGATTGAGGGTCCTGTCGACTCAGCCAACAGCTGAGCTCAGGCCTCATGAGTTGGAGAGATGTGGGATCACCCTTGGTTCTCCTCTTCTGGGTCTGGGGCGGACGGGTGCAGAGGTGCCCTAAGGCATAAGATTTTGCCTCCTGGCCACTCTCAGTTTCAGGGAGGTCTCCGGAAATAGTCTGCAAATGCCATTGTGAAGTCCAGAGAGGGCATCGGGACCACACTGAAACCATTGGCTTACTTCGACATTGAGTAGGCGGCTCAGAGGCAGTGGTGATGTCCAGCGTTGGGTTTTTGGCAGTCTCAGTTCTCTCAGTTCTTTCTTGGGTGCCTACAGATGCAAGGGAGCAGCTCCTGCACTCCAAGGGAGTACCTCGTGGTGATTTGTGGAGCACTGGCTACTCCCCCAGTTTCTTGGAGGCTGCAGCAGCAGGGTAGGTTGATTGCTCCTTGAGGGTCAGGTGCAGCAGACAAGCCAGCAGGGTTGGCGCCAAGTCAGTCATGCTCCTCTATTATCAGGTTCAGCAGGCTTCTTGTCCACTTCTCCTTTTGTGTCCAGCGAAGATCTGAGGAACTATTAGGGGGTCCTCTAAATACTTGATTAAGGGGCTGTTAAGGGGAGTGAAGGGCAGTAGCCAATGGGCTACTTGCCCTTGGGGGTCGCTATACCCCCTAGATCACCACTTCCTAGGGAGAGTGGGCATCACCTTGTCCAGAGCACTTAAATTCCACCACACGCAAGATGGCAGAATTTCATAAGTTGTGTCCACTTCAAGCTGGCCACTCTAGGAGTGTTCCCAGTTTGGAATTGTGACACGCCTCCTGCACATCTAATAGTCCTGCCTGTCCAGGTGCAGGATGGGTCCTGGGGTGGGGTTGGTTGGTATCTTCCTCTGAGGAAGGCCAGATCTGCATACCAAAGGCAGTGGGCTTCTTTGACTCTCCTGCCTTGGAATGCAGGTCATCACGTGGTGAGGGGTGGGTAACACCCCAGCCCATATAGACTTTTGTTTCTGACATCTCAAGAGCAGAGGCTTTCCCCCTGGGAGATCAGATTCTCGTCTGTTGGTGACAGGCTGGCCAGAACTGGTCAGTGAGCTCACCAGCAGTTGCTAGGTCTTTCGGGGGTCACTTCCAAAGTGCCCTCTTGGTGCATGTATGAATACATCCATCACTGGAATTGGTGAGGGTTTATTAATACAGGATGTGTGATACCAAACATCCCTAGGTTCAGAGATGCCATCATGTAGCTGGGGAACTCGTAGTGACCAGAGTTCAGCACATGTATTTCAAATGGCTTCCCTGTACACTTACTATATCTAAGAATCGACACAGGCAATCGACATAGTAGAAATAGAGCATATTTTCTCATGCATATATGCCCTCACTTGTAATATAATTCACCCTGCTTTAGGACTGAAGGCCTGCTGTGGGGGTGACTTGCAGATATTACAAGCAGTGTACCTTGTCGTGTTTTCAGTTTTGGGAGCACCTGTCACGCAGCCTGCAATGGCAGTCTGCATAAGGTCAGTGCTGGGTCCCTCAGAGTGTCTTATGTTGTGCTGCAGCCCTGAGGGGCCCTCTTCTGCACCAATGCCCTAGGTACTAGGGGGAGCATGTGCTAGGGACTTACTGGGAGACTGAAGGGCCTGCTCACTTGGGGATCAAGTGGCCAGGTGTTTTTTTTTTTTTTTGGGAAGGAAGCCTGGCACTGGGGACTTGGTTAGCAGGAACCCAGTGCACTTCATTCAATGTTGCATCTATCAACCAGGCAAAAAGTGGGGGGATAGTGCAATCAGAACTCAGCACCCTACACATAGGATCACAATACAGAAAAAAATGTAACAATACCTAACACCATGAGACAGGTTGAGACACAAGGTGAGACAGTCCATTCGTATTACACATAAAACAATGACAGACATGAAATAAATAGGGTCCCTGAGCATTAAAGCAAGTTTCTTTGAAAAGAAAGCTTCCTCTAGAGCTTACTGAGAACTCATTCAAAAGTAATTAAAAATGTGCTCTAGCACAAGCATGTGTTTAAAGTGAAGCTACCGATTGATTATAATGTTTTCATGTCCTTTTCGTTGAAATCTTCTAAATGTAGATTTTGCATTCCACTGTAAACATATTTGTATACACACCTTTCGCTTGCGCTTTGTTTTGGGGATATAACTGTAGTGTAGGCTGTTGTGTTTTTCCATAATCAAGGAGAATGTTGCTGCTTTACTGTACGGCATTGCCGTTTTATGATTAAATTACATAAATCGTACTTATTCATTGGCCCAGGTTTCCGCTTGGCTTTCACATTTTTGTCATTTGATAAAAATGGCAAAATTGATTGAAGCAAAGGCATTCATCTGATTACCTAAAGTCCTCGCTGGGTCGCTTTGACACGAGACTGAAAAATAAATAAAGCACATTTCATCCCGGAGGCTGACAGGGAGAAATGCCCTGCCTTTGTCTGTAAAGAAATCTTTCTTTATTCTGTGAGGTGTGCGAAATGTTGTTATGCTGCTTCGATCCCCCATTTTACCTACAATATTGTCACTGCCTGCGCTGTACCTGGGGTGGTTATAATTGGACGTCTTCAGTTTACATGACTGTCATTGAACTGACTCTGATGTGCGCACAACTCGGAGAAGGGATGGGGAGATAAGCAATAAATGCAGCAGGGAAGGCTTTCTGGCACATATGCATTCACCAACACTGTCCCCGAGTCCTAGCTTTGAGGCGAACAGAAGCCATACTGACATGTCAAAATCAACCATAACAATCATCACAAATCAGACTCAACACGAAAGTGCAGCATGAAATCACGTAACACACTTCTTCCTGGGGCCTCGACAACCATGAACAGACCATCCTGAGGAATGGCAACAAGGAGAAGTGTAAACACAGCAAATTCAACTGGCATCAAAGTAAAGTCGGAAGTCAAGCATTACAAATCGGTACCTGGTACCAGTTCAAAGACTTGTCCTAAGGTGTGGCACTAAACTGGTGGTATGTTGAACTACTAATGGTATTTGGTGAGTGGTTCCCTTAGTAGAAGTATGGTGGACTTGAATTTCAGTCCTCAGAACTAACATGAGATTTCCTGCTTCAATTTGTGCAAAGCTCACCAAGAGAATATGTGTGAAATTGGAACACATCTTCCGCACCTGTTGGTTGCTTCAGCTACAAGACAGGATTTTCCATTGTCTGTTGAATCTTCTTTGTGGCTACAGAGAGGTTTCTGCAGATTCAAGCCCAGATTTACTAAACTGTGCCACAACGGTTACCTTCCAGCACAAAACTATTCTTAGAGGCTTATTCCCCCCCTTTGAATGTGCGCTGCAGAAGGCAGCACACATGCAAGGAGGAAGTAATAACAAAACATAGAGATATTTCTCCTTATTGTGCAAACCTAGGGGAGGCACACCATTTGGGGCAAACCCATGTTAACTGACTTTAATAAATATGACTTTGCGGCAAAATACATGGGTGGATGCATGGGAACGCCCTTGCTCTAACCACACAACGTCTCCCCAACACAAGATAATGCAAAGCACTGCTATGTGTTAAATTTGGTATAAAATCCAATGTAAATCGTGACTCGCATGACTTTGTAAATCCCAACATGGTTCTAACTTCAGGCTTGTTAGCGCGTCAGAGCCTTGATAAGTAAACTTACAAGGAGACACGTTCAGGTCGACGAACCTTTGGACCACGTTCGGGAACTTCCCAGTACGAGATGTATTTTTGGCATCAACAATCAATATGTCAATAACCCAATCAATATTCTCAATAATTTAATTGAGCAAGCAAATCGATAACATTCAATAAAAATCAATAAGTTGAACACACCATGACCCTTCAGCCATGATTAACCACACCAATTTAGTTAAGTGTTAGGATATTTATTTCCCTATTGGTTACAATCTAATGTCATCTCAGTTAATCTCATTAGCAATAAACCTCATTAGAACTCTTCTATTAGCAATTAGAACGCAGTTAATCAATGTATAGAGAATATTCATTCAGTATTTAGGCACGTCATTAATATGAAGCAACTTATCAAAGTCTCAGTAATACATGATTCAACAAAGCAAGAACCCAGTCATTTGTCTATTTGCACAAGATATTTGTGAATGCCTTAACTAACCTCAAATTAGCATTAGCATGTTGGGCTTCATGCAAAACATTTTAGAAAACACGAATTTGGAAACATCTAAACTATGGCCTCTATCAAAATAGCAGTTGGTACCTAGAAAGAAAAGGCAAACAGACAATTACAATTTTGCATCAGATAGTTACAAATCCAACAGATCAGCAAACAGCGTCAGTCTTCGCCCTCAGGACATCAGTCAATTCGCCATCAGCAGAGATAGGATGGGGCAAAGTCTCGATATAGCGTAGCTAAGAAATAGGATCTTCCCTCATATGGAGGAGAAGTAAGCTCAAGCAAAGAATGGGTAGAGGATGGTTTAAAGTATCAGGACAAAGCAAAAGAGTGAAAAGTCTCTGTGAAGTAAGTGGAGTCTAAAAGTCTCTGCGCCTCTCTCTCCTTCTTCTTCCTTGGTCTCCGTTAAATCAAAACCACCTAATTAGCGAATAACTGCCTATTGGATAATAATTTGTGCATCGCCATCTCTGTCCAATAATTCTTCACGCACCTTGCCCGAATTTTCCACAAACCACAGTTCTCTTGTCACGGATTGTTCCATTTTATTGACGTCTTCAATGGTTCGAATGTGAGGTAGAAAAAGTTACAGTTTGTGCTCCAGTCAGTGTCTCCATTGTTTTCTCCTACTACAGTTAACCTTGCATCTGTTACGAATTACACTGTTTCATTCAGCAAGAACGTCTCCTTGAACAAACCTGTTCCCATGAGAAAGAATTTACCACAGCTACACACACATAACTTCTAGAAAAGTACAGCTTCGTGTCCTTCAGGAAAACAGCACATTGCACATTAGAAAATGCAGTTTAATACAAGACCAGGCAGCTAGGTCCAGACCCTCGCTAAGCTAAGGCCTTCTAATTTTAATAAGCAACTTCTTAATACATAACTCTAATTATGATATACTAATACAAATCCAAAACATTCTTGCATAACAATTCAGAATTAACAAGCTTTTCATTAGTTTTAGTATACATTGGTAGCCACTCCCCGTGGGCACATTTCAAACGTGTGCATTAATTTTCTGTGTTGACACGTTTTCTATGCAGCTTCATCACACAATATATTGCAAGCTTTTCATGTTAATATTGCTTTTGAAAAACACACTCCAACAGGCTCCACCACAAACGTGACACAGCCCCAATGGAAAATCTGAGTAAATCCAGGTCTAAACCTGTATAGTTCTGTGGCGAAATGTAAAAATTCCAGAAGTTTTTTATTATTTCTAATACAAGCACAGTTTTTAGGTTTGTATTGCAGAAACGGATTCCAAGAAGGACTATTTTCTGGGAGGGATGCTAGCAAACAGAACACCAATTTGCATGCCTTCTTGCATACAGGAATATGATGTACTATATGACTTGGAGCAGTGCTTTAAATGGGCCGGTACTGTCCGGTACTGAGTACCGGCACTTTTTTATTTTGAGAGGGAGAGTACCGGCACATCTCAAGAAAAACGTAATACTTTTAATTGGAGAGTACCGGCACTTCTCAGAAACAAGCAGGTACTCTGGCACAGAGTACCTGCACTTCTATTTTTCCATTTAAAGCATTGACTTGGAGAAAATATAGACAATAATGTAATAATACAGCAAGGCAAGTAGGGTTTCTAGGGTACTAAATACATTAGGAATGTGGGATGAAAATGCTTGTAGTGTCCCTTGTATTCACTCGTATTCTATTTTTAATTGATTGGATATTCCTCATTGCGATACTTCTTACCAATATGATTGGCAGAAGAACGCACATAATATTCATTATAAATCATCAATGTTTATGTGTGTGCAGAAATTTTGTGAATGCAGGAAACCCTATGTTTTAGCTACAAAAGCAAAGGATTCTCTAACAGGTCAGATTCCAGAACCCTTAGCTTTTGTGAGCATAACTCAAGAGTTAGCTGTGAGCACCACCCTTGTGTTTCCTTTTCTCCAGCAAGGCCACAGTTTGCTTTGTAGGGGTCAGGAAATGTAACTTGTTGTGACCCTCAAGCAGAGACATTTTAAGGCATGGTCAATTCCACGGGGCCCCCAGGAAAAGTGAATTTTCTCACTAGGACACTTCTGTGTATTTCTGTATCTTAATCTTTAACAGATATTTTCATATTGGTAAGCAACATATGTCTTGAATTAGCAAAGCTGGGTAATAAAGTTCAAAGTTGTTCCAATCAAGGGCCCCCAAAATATGCCTTGCCCAGGGCCCCCCAAATTCTTAAAATGGTACTGTCCCCAAGATACTGCCATTTTCATGACATCTGTAAATACTTTGGGGGTCATTCTGACCCTGGCGGTCACGACCACGGGAGCACCGCCAACAGGCTGGCGGTGCTCCCTCGAGCATTCTGACCGCGGCGGTTCAGCCGCGGTCAGAAACGGAAAGTCGGCGGTCTCCCGCCGACTTTCCGCTGCTCGGGTGAATCCTCCATGGCTGCGGAGCACGCTCCGCAGCCATGGGGATTCTGACACCCCCTACCGCCATCCTGTTCCTGGCGGGAGACAGGATGGCGGTAGGGGGTACCGCGGGGCCCCCGTAAGAGGGCCCCACTGTGTATTTCAGTGTCTGCAAAGCAGACACTGAAATACGCGACGGGTGCAACTGCATCCGTCGCACCTTCCCACTACGCCGGCTCCATTCGGAGCCGGCGTCCTCGTGGGAAGGTAGATTTGCCCTGGGCTGGCGGGCGGCCTTTTGGCGGCCGCCCGCCAGCCCAGGGCAAATCTCAAAATACCCTCAGCGGTCTTGTGACCGCGGAGCGGTATTTTGACGGGGGAACATTGGCGGGCGGCCTCTGCCGCCCGCCAATGTTAGAATAACCCCCTTTGTCCCTTGGTGGCTCCTCAAAGGCCTCCGGGGTGTGTGTCTGATTTGGGAAGCAGTAGCAGCTCTTCATTCCAAGTGCGTTCACTGAACAAAATCTCTCCTTTTTCTGTGAAGGATGTATATGTAGTAGAGATAGAGGGAAAGTGAGCTGGAGCATACAATGCCCACTGGAAAGGGCACACAGGCATCAGAAGGAGACAGGCAGCAGGGGAAACCTAAGACTGGCAGATGGTCTCTGGAGCAAGGCAGGCAGTAGGCAAAGAAGTGTAAGGGAGGCAGTCAGACAATGGAATCAGACGGCTGTGGACATACAGGATATGAGGAAGAAGTAGAATGAAGTGATCAATGACTGGTAGAAACAATCTATGCTCATGCTCACAAGAAGACCACTGATTAGTTCCTAATGGCTGCCCATTGGCCATTTGGCCCTCTGACCTACAAACCTGAACCAACCCTAGCACTCTTGACACCTTCTGTAAAGAATCACATTCATTTCCTGGGATTCAAACAGGAGGATATGGAACAGCATGAGAAAGTACACCTGAAGAATTTGCTTCGTAGGCAGTCTAACCACCCTAGCTGTATAGCTCTTTCTAGTAATGGTGAGAGGATGTTATAGCACCCCCACACCTTTCTTATTTACCAAATAACTTCAGCATAGGGTCTGCCCCAGAGCTGCACAGAGCTCACATCCAGCCTCTTTCCCAGGGTGTCCTGGTGCACTTTCTGTCGATCACCACCACTGTTGGTGTCCACATGCATGCATGTCAATAGACTAGATTAGATTTAAACAGAGCAAAGCAGTAGTAGTATTGGGGGGCACACATTCTTCAAGTGCTGAAAACAAAAATGGGAACTAAGTAATTTGAACAAGCATTCACTAATATATGGTGTGGCGCTGCACAGTAAATTATGCCCTACTACCAACAGGCATATTAATCCAACCAAAAAAGTCAAAACTCGCTTGCATAAATGATGACGGTAGCACAGCACTCTTTGGAAGTCCACAAAATATTATCTAATACAAGAAGCCCATAGAAAGCTTGTGAGGTTAAAGCCTTTTTTGATGTATGAGAAAATAGTTCTGCAAACGACCAACTATAGATACATCCACAGCCAACGTGTTTCATCACCTGCGTGACTTTTCCAAGACCAATGTGTATACAAAGTGCAATCAAAAAATTAATGAAGTGTAAGGTAACTGCCCAAGTATGGCGCTAAAATCGGTAATTCAATTCCGTAAACCATAAAAACTAATTATCATCCGAATTGCTCCAAAAGTCTGCCCCGCCCGTTTCCCGAAATTAAAGGATGAAACAATAGCCCTACCCCAACGAGCGGCATGTCCAGCCAGCAAGGCCTGAACAAGTATTGGGAATACTCATGCCCTCATTCTAAGTCTGGCGGGCGGTGGTACCTGCCCGCCATGCGGGAACCGCCATTTGCCTGCTACGCGGCCAAAATAGCGCTTCCGGCATTCCAACCTTCCCACTGGGCCGGCGGGCGCTAACCATGTTAGCGCCCGCCGGCCGAGCGGGAAGGAGGCCTGCAACACAGAAGCCGGCAACTGCACCCGTCGCGCTTTTCACTGTCTGCTAAGCAGACAGTGAAAAGCTTCATGGGGCCCTGTTAGGGGGCCCCTGCACTGCCCATGCCAGTGGCATGGGCAGTGCAGGGGCCCCCAGGGGCCCCAGGACACCCGTTCCCGCCAACCTCTTCCTGGCGTGAAAACCGCCAGAAACAGGCTGGCGGGAAGGGGGTCAGAATCCCCAGGGCAGCGCTGCTTGCAGCGCTGCCCTGGCGGATTCGCCCAACCGGGGGTAAAACGGCGGGAAACCGCCGGCCCCGGTTTTCTGACCGCGGCTTTACCGCCGCGGTCAGAATGGCCTTGGAAGCACCGCCAGCCTGTTGGCGGTGCTTCCGTCATTCGCGACCCTGGCGGTCAAAGACCGCCAGGGTCAGAAGGACCCCCACAGTGTCATACAGGTGTTTAAAAATGAGATGGAAAATATTATCTAATAGCAATATGTACCAGCGGGTGACATCACATAAAGTCCAGTATTGAGAAAACTCCTATCGGTGAGTGACCATGATAAGTCACATGTCTAAAGGCCTGCTGGGAAGTAACGTGGCGTCCCAAGTACGGGAGGCGGGAGACTAGCGATTTCTGAAGACACCCATGGCTTTCTTTTGGCTGTCTCCCACCTAAAACCGCCTCTGCTTCAATAGAGGTCAACGGGGGAGTACATTTTCTCGAATAGTTTTTTACAATCTCCCTTTCTACCTTCTAAGAAGTTGGCATGTATGCAGATGCTGCCTATTCTCTATTGTACTACCTCACACCCCCACAGTTTATTTTTTCCTGAAGCCTCTGCAGCTTCTGGCATTCAGAAACACTGCTCGGTTGTTCCTAGTTGTCAAGCACACGATGGACAAAGAAGCAAAAGAGGACTGTATATCAGTGGGATCGATCAAAGGGTAGGAGAGTGAGCAGCAATACAGCAGAAGGAAAGAAAATCACTCATGAGGGTTTACTGTATGCTCAACGGCAAAAGCTGGTACTTATCACTATCTGAGAGAATGCGAGGACTTAATTGGAGGAGAAATGTTGATGTATAGACAACCACTGTTGTGTAGAATCGGGCTGATCCAGTTTCCTTTTGCAGAGGCACTGAGTATCTCTGCACCATTACATTCTGCACCCTTGTTTCCACTGAAAAAGCACCAGGCCTATGTCCTCCGTTTTCTTCATAGAAGACTGCAGCTTATGACACACACGGCATGATGAGTTGTGTGAATCAGAAGCACCTTATCACCCACTGGGAATTAGGGCACAGTAATATAAATGAGGACAGGATACATAGAGGTATCCACTTGAATCTATTTAAAAATACTTATGCATATTTAGGATATAACAAGCAGTATCCATAAGCCAAAGTAATTACGTGAAAAATACAACAAAGAGGACTCGAGGAGAAGTGAAAACCAAGTTATATCAAATGTATATTCTATCAAAAAACAAATAAAATAGTCCATCAAAGCACAATGCCTTCAAAGTATATCATTGTGGAAACAGCACGAGCGGAATGCAAGACCTCAGTAAAAGAGTGCAGTGTTATATGTAAAGGCTTAAAACTGTTCCAATCAAACAGAAGAAATAAAACAGGACAGTTCCAGCAGATGTGCAATGTACGTATTTCCGTGACACATATGCTAGACTCCAGTATGTCAAAGTATTTTCAACATCAATAGGTTGCATTTTCAGTCTCCTGAAGTCATTAGTGTGTGAGACCATCCTCAATATACAAAAAACATACAATTAATAATGGATGTTGAATATTTTATCCAAAAGCAAAACACTATCTATGATGACAAGTAAATCAAACGCCTCCAGAAGAAACAGGGCCAGCACCAAGTTTAGGTACCAAATTGCCACAGACTTTGCTAAATTCCTGAGATTAATCATCTGGGATTTCGTCACAAAAATGGCGAAGATGGTCATCTGAATAAGCCAATGAATCTTAAAAAGCAAGAATGAATTCTCTATACAGCATACATTCTCCAAGGCCTTTAAGGCGGTTGCCCTTTCCAACTTCCATCAGTCCACCCTGGAATCTTACACCATTAGAAGGAACACATACATATCGTGATAATTCACACAAGCAGTAGACTTAGGCAAAGACGCTGAAGGTGGAATGTGCTACCACTCAATATCCAAAAACTATATTAATGGACCAATACACTGAAACCTGGTGGCATGATCCATCACAACCAAAATATACTTGCTTTCTGACTGTGGGGGGATTCAAATGGAATGCCTACAACGGATAGATGCACAAACAGTGCCTTTCTACCCCCTCCTGTCTTACCACTCAAGTGACAAGCATGATAGGTTCTTCAGAACCGCTCTTTGTCTTGGCGCATCCCTGACCAATAGAACAGAGCGTCCAACCTATCCTGGGTTTTTCTAATCCCTAAGTGCTTCCTTTGCTGGCAACCTGGAGGCTCCATAGCAGCAGCAGCAGGAGAGCAGGAATCTGGTGCTTGACATTGGTACCAGCAAGCCATGATTGCCAATGAGGATCCAGCTGAATCAGCATGGCCAGGTTTGAAAAAGGGAAGACCTACCTCAATTCCTCTCCCAACGTCTTGATAAGACTAGAAGGACAACCCTATAAGAAGCCAGAGGGTGCTAGGGATCCTGCCCTTGCTGCTCTGTGTGGCTTCTCATTGGCCTCAGAAATGCACTCATGTACGCCCTGACAGACACATTTTAGTAGACACATTGTGCTGCCTGAGACACGCACAGTATGTCTGTTAAATAAAATGGACTGTGCCTGTGTGAGGGGATCCCAGTTGAACTAAGATCCTCGGACATGTACAATCTACACATACACCTACAGCGTGCCCTGTTTTTAAACAACACTCTGTAGATGGATCGTGCATCAGCCACCCTATTCCTTTTCTTCATCCTGTCATCTAGAGCCTGGAGAAGAGGCTGAAAGGTCTGGCCCGCACACTCACAGTGTTCAAAAAACACATGTCATGTTTTCACTGTTCAGTTAAACAACTAGCTGTAGTAAGTGGTGCCTCACATGAGGCAGGACTGTGCCTTGAAGTCTCTGATTGCTTCTCAAGTCTAACATATGCCACACCATTCCTGGCAACTATTTCTTGGATTTTGGAAGTTGTCTTGCACACTACTTGCACACTACACCTCTATCTTCCCATGGTCTACACACTTAAAGTCTTTAGCTGTCCCCTGCCATAACAGGCTTCTTTGGGGGTTATTACAACTTTGGAGGAGGAGTTAATCCGTCCCAAATGTGACGGATATATCACCAGCCGTATTACGAGTCCTTTATATCCTATGGAACTCGTAATACGGCTGGTGGTATATCCGTCACTTTACCGTCACTTTGGGACAGATTAACACCTCCTCCAAAGTTGTAATAACCCCCTTTGTCCTACATCTTAGTTGTCACATAACCTTTAGCTAATATCTCTATTTTTTGCCTCGTTCTTGATGTGTCTCTTTACCCTGTTCCCTGTCATATTTATTACAGTAAATAGTTTGGGTGGCTTATCTTAGTAAATTGTACTGTAGTTCGATGCGTCAGTTAATTTGTTGTATAGTGGCTCTGTGTATCATTTTTGGTGTAAGGGCTGTTATATTGTAATTAAGAAGCCAGTTAGATATTATCAAATATCCTTGTGCCATATAATACATTACTTTGGCTTATATTAGGCAAGGCTTACTAGTGTAGACGCTGGGGAAGCGTGAATCTAAATAATTTACTGGAGCTATAGCTGCTATGAGACCTTCAATAGGCACATATTGCTGAAATGGATTTCTGGTGATGAAGGTTTTTTTTCCATTTCTTTTTTTGCTTCAGTCCCAAAGGGACCTTAACTTCATTTTACACATGGTGGGTTGGTAGACTGGAGGGAGAATGAGTTCTTTACACGGTGGCCCCGGTGTGCATTTCCTCATTCCTAATGAGACCAGGTTTTCTGGGTGTACCTGGTGGTCAAATTATTATTTTAAGAGTAGCTAGTGCCCTAGTCTACTTTCTGTGCTCTCTACGGAAACAGGCTGTCACGGTTTTCACTGGGCTTACCGTCGAAGTTGATGAGAGTTGGTGAACGACCCGGATTCCGGCAGGTTCTGCTCTGGCCGAGGTAGGGGCGACCCCTTCCGGTAGCCACAGTGCTGTTTCACAATAGCAAGCCACTACAGTCCGTGCCCTCCAGAAGGAGTCCCAGAGGAAAAAACCCAAAAGGGTAAAAAACCTCCAACAGGAACTCCCTGAAACAGAAGGAGGACACAAGGACGTTAGAACTGAAGATCCGAGAGTACAGGAAAACTGGAGACGAAGACAGGTGAGGAATAACTGGATCCACAAGAGGAAACCAGCCGGAGCGTGACTACCACCAAAGGAGTGTTGCAACACAATGAGCAAGAAGCTGAATTCCCCTTATATACCCCTAGACAGGAAGTAGAAAACAGGAAGTAGAAACACCACCATCTTGGATTGGGGAAGAGATTATAACAATGAATAAAGAGCATGCGTCCAAACTAAGAGAAATAATGTATGCTGGGAAGAGAGGAAGTGAGCAGCATGCTGGGAAAGGGAAAAGGCATGCATAAAACACCACCATGTGCAGGCATCCGGCTTTTGCCTGTTGTGACCGGTAAGTGGTGGAAGGAGTGGATACCAAGAATCCAAATGTAATTTATGTGTCCGTCAAGCGCGGCAAACGCCGCGCTCGCGGCAAACGCTGAACTCGTGGCAAGGGCCGGGACCCAATTTGGGTCCTCTGGCCCTGCCGCGTGCGTCCAGGAATCCGCGGCCGGAGAAAAGGAGCGCGGCGAGTGCCGCGACCCTTGACCCGAGCCGTGGCTTCCCCCGCAGCCCGACCGCGACCCGCCGCGGCCCCAGAGTGCTGCGCCGCGGCAGCTCGTGCTCGCGGCCGCGGCGCGACACAGGCATTCTTAGAATGACTGGATAGCCTAGTGAAAATGGGAAAGGGGGTGAGACAATTTGCTCCCCTTGAGCTTCCCACCTTAAACCCACAAGAAGTGAATCCTCAAAATTCTGCCAATTGGTCTCTTGAAAGCCCCTTGCCTATTGACCATTCAGAAAATAAATGCCCCTTTTTCGATTTTACACTTCTGAAGCCCTTAGGTTTAGAATGATCAGCAGGCTTAGAAATGCCTAATGTGCCCATCCTTTGTCAATACTTTTGGTAAGATATCCTTCTAGAGATCCCATATTGCTCTTCCAATACTCCCATTGCTTCCAGACTACAACAGTGAAACAAACTTACTTTACCTGTATCTACTGTAGCTGGTGGATGTCTCTTCTCAGCATGCACAAGCCTTCTGGAGTCCCCTCCATCTTGTGTTTGCCCGAACCCACACTGTATCACCGTCCAAGTTGTCCTTTGAACTTTTTCAGGGTTCTCTTCCTCACCAGACAGAGAGAGAGAGAAGGAGAATGAACATTCCGAAATGTATTGAACATACACTGAGATGTATGAAGAGACTGATAAGGTCCTTGAAAAAGGGAAATAATGACTAAATGGTATACAATTACTCAGCTTGAGGAAAATAAAGAAGAGAGAGAGAATTACAAATAAGTGTAAGTTCAACTTGATCTTTTAGGTGCAGCGGAAGCCTGCATTTTCATAATGTGAGTTAGTTGCAGTTCATAATTAAGAATTATTTAATTGATTTGAGGAAATAAAAGACACCTCATGTAGTGTTGTCAAAATGTTACCTTATAAATGTGCTTATTGTTGTTTTAAAATACAAAATTGATTGACTATGCAAAATAAAAGTCACATACAAACGCATTTAAATGTATATAATTCAAGTGCTGCGAAGACGCATGGACATGGCTCCATGCAAAAGGACTAGCTGACCCACTAACCCCTAATGACAAAAGCCTACCTCCGAGGGATAAACGCAAATCTCGCAGAAAATATGATAACAAACCTACCCCTTAACAATCGCGAGTTGAACGTTCGCTACTGCTACAGTCTACATCGCGTTTCGCCAACGCATCACCGTCATCCTTATCTGAGCAATCAGAAGCAGATCCTGACCCAGAGTTAAACTCAGACTCGGCGGAATCTGCCCGCGGCCCCAACCTCACTCCACGATCAGCAGATGACATTTGTTAAATCTCCGCTCCTGAACATAGGAGGTCGTCTCACCCACTACTCCTATCTGGATACTCTCGTCGTTTGTCACCACATAATTACTTTTCCTAACTCGTGTGCTCGGCTCGCTGCCGCTCCTGTTCGGCAAGGACACCAACATGCGCAAAACGGGCCGGGTCTAAGACACTCAACCACCCGTAGTCTTGGATCACCCCCCGCTCCATATGGACCGTTACCCCAAGATGACAAGTTTCGCTACCCCCCTGTTATTACCACAACTTCAACTGCTGCTAAGTATAGCAGATATTACAGTTGTAGTTGAATGGAACGTTTTACTGTTATATGTATTGACATGTACTATTTGCAGTGCGCCACACCACAATGTAAACCCAAAAGGCAGGTCACACAGTCCAGTAGGTAAGAGGCTAGATGTTATGTATACGTATCAAATTACAAAGAAAATCGGGCTTACGCAACCACAGGCGGTACCCCTCCACATTGACTCACTTAAACTCCATGGCATCCCAAAATCAGCGTTATACCACACACTATAAAATTCTCACAAGGAACGTAAAGGGCATGGCATCTGTAAGCAAAAGGCAACGGATTTATACATACCTCAGGAGGCACCAGATACACATAGCCATGCTGCAAGAAACCCACTTAGATGAGTGCTCGTTGGCATATACCAAAACAAAATGGAAGGGCCAATTATATGGGACCACCCCCTCAACATATGCCAGAGGAGTGATAATTTGGATAGCCCCCGGGGTTCCATATACTATGTCCCGCAAACAATGTGACCCAAACGGGCGGTACGTGTTACTAGAGGGTACTTTAGACGGAAGCCCCTTAGCCCTGATAACATTATATACTCCTAATACAAATCAACGAGACTTCCTCAGGGCACTGAGCAGTAGCATGCTCAGTGACCCCGCAACAGATGCCATATGGGGCGGGGACTTTAACTGCGTTCTAGATATCTTGAAAGACCGTTCTACCCCTCCACTAACTCACGCCCCAGCTAAACGAGCGTCGCTCGACCTGGCAGATTGGGCTTCTAATAATGGGCTAAACGAAATTTGGAGAACTTCCCATCCCACTCTACGTGAGTATTCTTTCTATTCACCAGTACACAAACTTCACACCAGGCTGGATATGTTCTTCGCTACACCTAGCAGAATCCCAAAGGTAGCTACATCTGGCTACCTAGCCCATACTATATCAGACCACAACCCACACTACGCCACATTGTTCTGGGGCTATATACATGCCTGTATTCCAACATGGCGCCTGCAACCAGACGCCCTGGCCGACCCCCCTTTTAATGCTGAATTGGCCACATGCCTATCGACCTATTTCTCTCTAAAAAAAACACAACATCAACCCGAGCCACTGAGTGGGATGCCCATAAAGTAGTAATTAGAGGGCACTGCCTGGCAGCATCTGTGGGCATTAAGAAAATGCTTACCACAGAGTTATTAAAATTAGAAGCCAAAATACATAGGGCGGAGATTGAAGTCTCAACAAACAATACCCCACCAGAAACACTAATCTCACTGAAAGCAAAATACAGAGAAACGGATGACAGTCTTAGCAGGCACGACTACAGACACTTCAAAACGAGACAACATGCTGAGGGGGAGAGATCGGGCAAACTGCTGGCGTGGCTGGCGCGTCAATCACCGAAATCATCGCCGATAGGGGCTATCAAATTACAAACAGGAATAGTGGTTAACACTCAAGTCGACATTAACAAGGCCTTCTACATGTATTATCACATGCTATACCAATCTTCTACCCCCCCCTACAGAAAAACAACTGTCTGACTTTCTGGTTCAGATTCCCCAAAACCCGAATATCGTCAACAACGCTGATATCCTAGACGGCCCCATTACCATTGAGTAGCTTCTCTTGGCCCTCTCTCAGATGGCACGTGGCAAGACCCCTGGCACAGATGGTCTGCCACCAGAATACTACAACTCACAAAGCACCCACCTATTGCAACCCCTACTAGAGGTGTTTAATGAAGCGCGTAATAGAAAACAGTTACCAGATTCTATGAGGGAAGCACTAATAGTGGGCCTGCCAAAACCAGGACGTGATCCACTGGATGTCAGATCATACAGACCACTCTCTCTCTTGAACACTGATTGCAAACTCCTAGGGAAAATCTTAGCAAATAGATTGCTCCCCCATTTGCCGCACTTAATACACCCCGACCAGTCAGGATTTATCCCTGGTAGAAACACCTTTTTAAATATAAGGCGCCTAATCCGTATCATGCATAATACCACTGACCCAGGTAGTGTGACCGTGTCTCTAGATATAGAGAAGGCGTTGGACACGCTAGGTTGGGAATATCTATTCCGCACCCTCAAGGCGTTTGGCTTCCGGAGTGGCTTCATCAACTGGATTGCTACACTATACTCCAAACCAACAGCCCGAGTTAAAACCGGTCAGGTAGTGTCGGAGGCCTTTCCTGTAGACAGAGGAACCAGGCAGGGCTGCCCGCTTTCTCCATTGCTGTTCGCAATAGCTATGGAACCACTCGCAATTAAGCTCAGAGGATGTGCGCATAAATGGGGCATACAGGAGTTTGACGCATATCACATAATATCTTTGTACGCAGATGACGCCATGATATATTTGCGCAATCACTCTGCCTCCCTGACCGAGGTAATGCGTATACTGAATATGTTTGCTCTTGTCTCTGGCTTGCATGTGAATTGGTCTAAATCCTGTATCTTCCCTCTCATTTGTCTACCCTCTGAACAGCGAGCGTCTCTCCCCATGCATCAACTACCATGGACACACCAGACCTTCAAATATCTGGGTGTTCAAGTATATCACTCTATGTCAGACCTAAGGGGAAGGTAACTTAGACAGGCTGCTTCGCTCCACCCGAGGCTCCTTGACATTTTGGAGTTCCTTGCCTTTATCGCCAATGGGCCGGACAGCAATAGTCAAGATGCTAATCTTACCGAGATTCTTATACTATTTCTCCGCACTCCCGGTGATCTTGCCGCGCTCGTTCTTCCACAAAGTGCATTCCCTACTGACTGACTTGCTCTGGGGTAGAGACAGATGCAGAGTAGCCCTACCTACCACACAATATTCACAAGAAGAAGGTGGCCTGGGCATGCCGAACCTTGAGCTATATTATGCAGCAGCCCAACTTCAATGGGTCACTAAATGGCTCAACGAACCGTCCAATGCAGAGTCTACAGCAATAATGGCTTATACAATCCCAACAACGACATTGACATGTTTACTAGCGGGACCCCCTCATCCACTACATAATACTCCCTTACTGGACTCGGCCAGACACTGCTGGAAGAGATATGTGCAGGGCAGAATGCAACCCCGCCCCTACTCTCCCCTACTCCCAGTGCCACAGCTGCCGGGCATCCACGCCCTATCCTCCCACCATGATGTACGGGTGGTTAATACCCTGAACATAGGAGACTTCTATTATGACTCCAGAGCAATCAAGTTTGCAGACCTGGTGGCTACGGAGGTAATGCAACCGGAAGCCTTTCTGACATTCAATGCCATAACTAATCTCCTACGTAACATATGGGGCTGCGGTCACAACGAACCAAACAAATCCCTCCTACTCACTGCAATACTCTCTATGGGCGACGCAAAACGCGCTGTTACCAAACTATACAAAATACTTCAAGCAAGAAGCAGCAAGGCCCTAACCCAGGTCAAGCACCGCTAGGACACCGACCTTCCCGCACCAATTGCACAAAAATCCTGGGACACAACCCTTATCTCGATCAAGTCCGTATCTCATAACTCCAGACTAAGATACACGCAATTTAATTATGTCCATCAAGCATATCTCTCCCCAGCTCGTATTCATAAAATATACCCAGGCGCTAACTCCATATGTCCAAGATGCGCTACCCCTGCAGCAACTTTCTACCATATGGTCTGGGAATGCCAAGCGATCAACACTGGCTGGAACTGCGTCGTTGCTACAACCGCAGACGTGATAGACCAGTTGCTGACCCCGACTCCAGAATCCTGCCTGCTTAATATACGCCACAGCACAAAAGGAGATAAACACATTCACAAGTTTGTAGATTTGGCATTCGTGACATATAAACGCCTGATAGCTACACACGGGAAAGCCCCAAACGCCCCTCCCCACTCCCTCTGGCTACGAGACCTACATGATTACACATTGGCGGAATCTCAAACACTAAGGCAATTACAACATAGAGGTCAGACACAAGGCGAGATTGAAAGTTGGGACCTTTTTGTAGTTAGAATTGAATCCAGGGATGACAAATATCCACCATGAGATAGCCCCTTTAATACTCTTGGGATACGCTATTATTAAAATTATCCATAGCAATTGAGTTTGTCGAAAACAGATCCATTCAACTGCACTGACATGCCTAGCCCATAACCCATCCACCCGTCAGCCCCCCCTTGATACTGATATCCCTCCACACCAAAACGCACACATAGAAACGTAGCCCTTAGTGCCTGTATAGACATATGCTCCCACTATTATATTTGACGCCAACATATATATTTAAGAGTAATAACCATCATGTCAAGTGTTACTAGTTATATAAAGTTTATTGAAAGCCAGTACACTAAAATACAGCTGTGTTGTACAGTGAAATGTACAAACGTTAAGAAAAGCACACGGAGGGAAGCTGGGTATTCTCTCACCAAGTCATATGTAATGTACTGCTACTCTTGTACCTTGTTTGTATTAAGTTTAATAAACAGATTTAAAAAAAAAAAAAAATTCAAGTGCTGCAGAAAACTCAAATTAAAAACAAATTGTGTATGCCATATCTATGCTCAATCACTTTTGTAACCACTCAGATCACAAAAAAGACCAGCCCCTCTCTCAATTAGTTCAATTGGCGTTGAAAGGGACAAAGGGACAATAAGTAAATCATGCACCTCCAATAACAATACACCAGAATGACTACCTGAGTTACGCTCATATGCACACCAAACCGATACTTGGAGGTGTCTTCAGGCCAGCTCAATTCAATTCAGTTCAGATTGGGTTACTACTTGCCTTCAGCAAAGAGTTTGAATGGCCCCTGGAAGCACTGGGATTAACGGTCATGGAAGTCTTTTCATTTACAAATACACATAATCATCCTTGAAACCCACAGAATAGTCCTCTTACCTAGAGTCAATGCCATGAAGGCTCTCAACAAATAGGGCATTACAGAGAAGTGACAAGTTGAAAATATTCCTAAGTGGACAACATCCCTGGCAGCAGAGGAAAGATTTCTGACTCACTTCCAAAATCAAGGTTTTTCATACATTATTTTTTCATATGAAATTCCTAAAAGTAAAACTAAAACCGCAGATTCATTGTGATGTGGACAAATATGTTACAATCACAGCAAATCAGATCACAGTGTCATTAAGCATCATATTGTCTTAACACCTAAACACTATCCCACTGCATAGATAATTATTCTGCCCTCTATGCGAAGATGGTGGAATAAACTAGATACATGAACAACAGCAAGCTACTATGAATGAGTACGGTACAATGTGCTAGTGCAGTGGTTCCAATCCTGTGGTCTGGGGACCCCTGGGGGTCCGCAAAGCCTCCTCAGAGGGTCCATGACTGCTGAGAAAATGCAATAAATATGAACAGATTAGGTCCCAGCTGTCAGTAATGACTTATTGGGTGGGGGGTGGTGGGGGGTCCTTGGATTCTAATATTAACTCAGTGGGGCTCCCAAGGTTCCAGTACTGATAAAGTGGGGGTACACACAAGTCAAATTGTTGGGAACCACTGAGCTAGTGGAAATACCTTGAAGTCATAGTTGCAGTTTTGTGACTGGGCCACAGGAAATTTTTTAAGAACAGCATGAACACTGACAATGCAAATCAAAAAATATGATTTTGCTTGACTACGTGCTGCAGAAATAACACAAGGTGAAATGTGAAGAAGGAAGATAAGGGTGACGGATTTTGAAAAAGGTGGCTGATGGCTCAAACTGATGTCTAGTTAAGAAGGATCAGAAAAACACACTTTTACACATCATAGAAAACTTGTTTTAAAGACAACAGTACTATATCAGTGTGTGAATGTGTAATTGGTAGTAAAACTACATTCCGCACATTGCTAATGATGCACAAAAATATAAATGCACAAACAAAAATCCTCAACATAGGCATGTGTCATGTCCCAGTTCTTCTTGGAATTGACCTGTATAGCAGGATGAAATTCCCTTAGCTAGGAAGGATTTTACAGATTCAAACCAGAAGATAGATAGTCATAGTCACCGGCCCACTGGAATAGTGTTCTTTCACCTTGACTTTGAAAAAAGACCAGTGATTGCATTTGTGGGTCCTGATTTGGAACATGTCAGACCCGAAAAGACATACTCCCATTCAGAGTATTTCTCAAGAGGACACCCTAATTGACAATTCATGGTCACCAGTTTGCACCAGGACTATCCAACAATTGTTGAACCATATCTCCCATCTCCAGATGCTCTTTTGCAAGAGTGGGTCTATTTCTCCATCTTTAAGACACAGCTTAGTACATGGTACATAATATTCTTTCTATGTAATTTTAGGATGTAAATCCCCGGGTTGGGGCAGTTGGTTGCTCCTCTGGGTTCATGTGTTGAACTCCTCTGATTAGGATTAAACCAATTCATTGCTATGAAGAAGTCTGAGCCTCAGCTTTACCCACTACACTTGGTCTTTGAATTTTCTTTGAAATCTCCCTCAGCAAACTTGCAGCTCATTTATCTTTTGTTCACTCTGCCCTCTGTTTTGATTCAACCTACTTCATGTTGCTTTCCAGCTGTGAGTTCCAGCTGTGAATGATCCACTGAGATCCGCTGAACTGCATAACATAATGCTGCCTTATTTTGTGTGGTCAAAGTACCGTAACCTAGGGCCTGACGTACGAAAAATCCAGTTTGCGATTTCCTACTTGCATATCTTTGTGATTCGCAATTAGGAAATCGTAAAATGTGATGTACTGCAGTGTTTTTAACACTTTTTGCAATTCCCAAATGGGTTGCAAGGGACCTGCCCCATCATTATTCATGAGGCAGGTTGCAAGTTGCGACCCATTGGGAATTTCTAGCACTCACAGGGATGGTGGCCTGCTAGGGACAGCAGATCACCATGTCTGTGACTACTTTTTAAGTAAAAACAGTGTTAGAAATGGAGTTTCTGGTTGGCTAGGGTGTGCACCTCAGCCAGGCAGAACCTACCCACTCTAGTCAGGGTAAGGGAGTTACACGTCCAAGATAACCCCTGCTCACCCCCTTGGTAGCTTGGCACCAACAGTCAGGCCTACCCCACAGGCAATGTGTAAAGCATTTGCACAACATACACAAAACATGTGACGCACTATCCCCACCACAAAGGAAACACAACACCAAGTTATATGAAAATATACTGTATTGTACATAAAGCAATTATTAGACCAAACATCACATATCAGTTGTATCCTGCTACCTTAACAGTTTCAGAACGTTACACATGAGTTATTCCGCAAACTAGCAGTAGTCACATATAACACACAGGTTACTCAGTATTCTGCAACATAAGCAGTAGTCAGAAAACACGTTACTAAACCAAAGCACTTTTTGTAAGAATATCATAAACGCCCATAGTAGGAACATTATAAACCATATGGCAAGTCAGAAAACATGTTAGTATGTTATGCCCATAATAGGAACATGTTCATACATATATCAGCACATCAAACACAGGTAGGCAATATATATATTCAAGTCTGTAGAAAGAACTTTAAAATAAGTATATAGTTCCTGCTAGGGAATATCTGTGGTAATGATGAAGGACCTCCAGTGCCTAGAGATGAGAAATGGGCCCCCTGGCACTCCTCTGCGCAAAACGGGGGCTTCTCTTATCCTTTGGCTAGAGGAGGGTGGCAGGCACCTCCTCTCTACTGTGGACGGACCCCTCTGGGGGCCCGCGGTCACTGGGGGACCCCCCGGGCCTCAGCCAGGCCTTATGAGGGGGGCCAACGTCCTCAGGATAACATAGGAGGAGGGGGCACCAGGCACCACCTCCGACTTTGTAACGGGCCCCTCCTGGGGCCCACATTCTCCTGGGTTCTCCCCTGGGCCTGTACTGGTCCTCCGCTGTGGGGGGGAGACCTCAAAAGCTGATACTTATTCTGCAAACTAGCAGTAGTCACATATAACACACAGGTTACTCAGTATTCTGCAACATAAGCAGTAGTCAGAAAACACGTTACTAAACCAAAGCACTTTTTGTAAGAATATCATAAACGCCCATAGTAGGAACATTATAAACCATATGGCAAGTCAGAAAACATGTTAGTATGTTATGCCCATAATAGGAACATGTTCATACATATATCAGCACATCAAACACAGGTAAGCAATATATATATTCAAGTCTGTAGAAAGAACTTTAAAATAAGTATATAGTTCCTGCTAGGGAATATCTGTGGTAATGATGAAGGACCTCCAGTGCCTAGAGATGAGAAATGGGCCCCCCGGCGCTCCTCTGCGCAAAACGGGGGCTTCTCTTATCCTTTGGCTAGAGGAGGGTGGTAGGCACCTCCTCTCTACTGTGGACGGACCCCTCTGGGGGCCCACGGTCACTGGGGGACCCCCCGGGCCTCAGCCAGGCCTTATGAGGGGGGCCCAACGTCCTCAGGATAACGTAGGAGGAGGGGGCACCAGGCACCACCTCCGACTTTGTAACGGGCCCCTCCTGGGGCCCACATTCTCCTGGGTTCTCCCCTGGGCCTGTACTGGCCCTCCGCTGTGGGGGGAAGACCTCAAAAGCTGATACTGGCCCACACGGGGCAACAATGGGAAGCCGGCGGCGCAGGGGGACCTCCAGCGGGGTTCCTACCCTGTCCGCGGCCTCCAGAAACAGGTCCGGAGTGTCGGGAGAGCAAGGGGAGCCTCCGATGAGGTTTCCCTTCTCCCTGCCCAGCAGATGAAACCAAAAGGGGCCTGGTGGGGCGAGGGAGCCTTCGATGAGGCTTCCTTCCCTGCCCACTGGCTCCCGCAGCACTCAGCGGCCCGTCCGGCGTCGAAAAGGGAAGGCACCAATGTAGGTGCCTACCTGTGCCCCGGGGGTGCTCCACGGAGCACGCTTCACCCCGTGGGCATGACAGGAGTGCTCTCGCTCCAATTTTTCACTCAGATGGATCTTCTGGTGCCCCGGGGCCATGAAGGAAAGCGCGACTCCGGCGCTGGAGCACACACAGCCCGAGTTGCGGCGGTGATTGTATCCTGGCACCACAAATAAGCGCTTTTTAAGGTGCTCATTACAGGAAAGGGGAAGCACTTTCAAGCGCTAAAGAAATCCCCCAGCAAGCACTTTCCCAAGTGCTTAATTTTAGCAAAAAGGTGAAGCATCCCTCGTGCTTCAAAGTGGATGCAGGGGTCAGGGGCCACAGCACCCGGCCCCTGGGGAGCAGAGTTCCAAGAAAAGGCCCACAGTTGGAGGGGCCCAGCAACAGACCAGCACAAAAAGAATGCAGCAAGTGGCAAGTCCTTTTCAGTGACCAAGCAGGTCACAGGTCAGCACAGCAGCAGCAGTCCATGGCGGTTCCTGGTGAGTCCTTCCAGCATTTCTGCGTCCAGTTCCAAAATGATTCAAAGAGTCTCTAAATTGTGGGGACAATTCCCCTGTACTTATACTCAGTCCTTACAATGTTTTGCAATGGTAGGGAGAGGAGGTTCCAGACAGTTACAACTGGTTTTAGGAGTGCCCCTTCTCTAATCCAGCACAGGCTACAAACATTAGTGGGGGGAAAACAACCCTATTGTGCAAGGCGAGGGCACAGCCTTTACAAATGCAGTTGTGCCCCGCCTCTCCCTTCTCTCAGCCCAGGAAGACTATTCAGTTCTGTGACACCTCCACCCTCCCTATGTTCAGGCTGTCTGAAAAGTATGCACAGAGCCCCAACTGTCACTCTTCCCAGATGTGGATTGGAGTCAAGCTGCAAAACACCAGAGTCATAAGCACAGATAAATGTGCACTTTTTAGAAGTGGCATTTCTGTAATAGTAATAAAAAATACACCTACACCAGTAAGCAGCATTTATTATCACCATCACAACCATACCAAACATGCCTACGCTACCCCTCATAAATCAGACAATACCCCTTACACATATGGCAGGGCATTTCTAATGCAATCCTATGAGAAGGCAGCACTCACAGCAGTGAGACACCAAGTTAAGCTGTTTGTCACTACCAGGACAAGCCACGCAACCTGGCACATGTCCTGCCTTCTACAAACATGGCACCCTGCCCATAGGGCTAGCTAGGGCGTAACTTAGGGGTGACTTACATGTAGTAAAAGGGGAGTTCTGGGCCTGGCAAGTAAGTTTAGATGCCAGGTCCCTGTGGCAGAAAACTGCGCACACAGGCCTGAGACAGGTTTGAAAGTCTACTTCAGTGGTTGGTGCAAGCAGCGCTGCAGGCCCACTTTTAGTATTTAATTTACAAGCTCTGGGTATAGAGATACCACTGTACAAGGGACTTACAAGTAAATTAAATATGTCAATTAGGTATAAGCCAATCATACCAACTTTAGATGGGAGAGAACCTGCACTTTAGCACTGGTCAGCAGAGATAAAGTGCTCAGAGTCCTAGAGCCAAAAACGAGAGGTCAGAAACAAATTGGAGGAAGGAGGCAAAAAGACTGGGGATGACCCTGCGTAAGGAAAAAAGTCCAACAAACAGCCTACATTACAAAAAGAAAATGAAAAAGTTTTCTTTTCATTTTTTAAGAGTATGCTGAGGTCCATGGGACCACTGTCTGCTCAAAACAAGCATTTGCAATGCAATGGGTCTCGCATTTGCTCGAGTTAGAGCTATTAGCTTTGTAAGCTCCTAACCGGATTTTTCTTGCCACATAAACTGATAATGAAAAGTAAAACAGTTTCACATATCTGAGCCGACGGTCGCCATGAGCGCGAAGGAGACACAGAAAAGGCAAAAGTGCAATTATCCATGTTATCGGCAAAAGTAGAATTATCCATGTAACCAGCAAAAGTAGAATCATCCATGTAACAGGGTCGATGTCATGCAAAGCGCTTGACTACTGCCCAGCGAGATCGCGCTGCATAGGAAATAAAAAGAAATAGTGCAGAAGCCATTAGGAAAACACGGAGCTTCGTATGTTTTCAGTAGTTTACCGATGCTGTAGAGGATGGCTAAACACCGGAAAAGGCATTATGTATGCATGCCTTTCACTAATTAAATAAAGCGAATTTTAAAAGGCAAGCCCACAAACCAATCAAACTGATGGGTGTGACATGGGTGTGGTTAAAAGCCCACAGAGATATTACAACAGGGGCCAGAGCGCTTGCTGCAAGCTGGACCCTAAAAACATTTTCACCCACATTCACAAAGCGGAAGTGGTCCCTCAGGGATCCCTTCTCTTTTGCGAATGGGCTACCACCTCTTTTAAAGAGTCAGTAAAATATGAATGTTTTGCAACGCATTCCGGTTGCAAAATATTCATAGATGTCAGTGCTATTCGGTATTAGGAAAGGACGCTCCAAGCACTCCCCTTCCTGCTACCAAATCTCAAAAGCAAAAAGAGATTCAGTAACAAGTTACTGAGTCGCATTTTGCCTTTTGTACAAGGCAAAGTACATTTTACAAGTCACAAACGGCCTGATGGGACCGATAATATGGTTCCCACATGAGTACAGCCTCATACTGTGCTGTTCATATCGAACACAGCATTGAGCAGTTGTCGAAAACCGCAAACCGCCTTAGCTGTATCAATACAGACAGCAGTTTCAGAAATCCAGAGTCCAATTTCTTTTTGAAACCCTGAACGTGGTATCTAAAGAAGTCGAAACAGACATTTTTGACAGCTGTAACCAACAGTGTGAGATCAAATAATTCTCTGATTTTTAAACCACTTGGCCAAACGTCTTCCTCTTCACTAAATCAGGACGTGCCTTGGAATACTCTTCAGCACAGCACACAAAGGAGAAGGGAAAACGAGGCGCACATCTGTACATAAATGCATCATTAGGCACTTGTCAATTTCAGAGCTGTGCTTGACATTCAAGCGGGAAACAACCCCCGCAGAAGGCAAGGTGTTCAGTTAATCAAGCGATGAGACACAGTAATTTATATGTTTTGCACACATTGAGCACATCGATGGCAACTTTGATATTACTGTAGCTTTTACTGATGGGGCATCAGGTGAGGAAATAACTATTTTCGAAATGGGCGAGGGCATAGACAAATGTGGAGAAGCAATAGTAACCACGGAATAAAATGATCAAAATTTGTGAGAAATAAGCATTCTGCGCTCACTGCAGCAAAATATACCTCGTACATTTCGAATGTCCATTATTTACGCACAACCAAGAAAACTTGAAAACCAGTGCCGTTCTGGACAAAACATGTTCCTTAATTTCCTTTCCTAAAAATGGAAACACTTAAAAGAAGGTCGAAGCTCACGAGCAACGCAACATAAAACAGTCTATGGCGTTTCATATTCCTCTTTTGCAACAGTGGTTGGCACACTTTGAGGTGATACTCCTGAGTGAGGAGAGAGGGGTGGGTTCGCCATTAATTTTTTCTGCCTCTTCTCTCATTTGTTAGCATTAATGCACCTTTGCTTTCAGTTTTAGGGCTTGACATTGTTTTTGACTTAATTTAGCATATAAGACAATGTCATGATTCAATTTATTATCCCAATATCGATGTTTCTATGGGAATATTTTTTAGACAAGGTTTCACAAACGGAGCACTTGCCCACAGATTCCTTCACGTGAACAGCTTGTGTTTGGTACTTCTACCACTTCAACAGTTTAAGCATTGGCTCGTTGCCAGAGAGGTCTCGTGGGCTCATGACGTCATCAGGAAGTTTCTGGTTCGGCTCTTGGCGTTTGTTATTCCAAGCGGTTTGTTATTCAAAGCGGTTCAAACAAAATCGTCCAAATTAGGTATTTATTTTTTTCTCTTCACGTAGGACGCTGTGAGCTTTCACTGCAGGAGATTACAGAAGTGGTTAATCAGAGAAAAAGATAAAATAAACAGAACATTAGGCCCTACATCACCTTAGTCTTAAAGGTTCTCACTTCTACTCCCTCCCCTAACTAAAGATAAAAAAATATATACATGGAAAGGAAAAGGAAACATTTTCAAGTCTGGATAAATTGGGGTAGTAAAACATTTACAAAGATTGGTATACATATTTTATTGTCATACAAATGTACAGACCATTCCCTACACTCCCGCCAACCACACGTTTTTAAGATTTATATAAAAATATTAGGTATATTTAAAATGCAATGTTTCACTAACAAAACATGAGGCTGGTGGGATTGCCTGTGTTTCAAATTCGAGAACTATCTTTAAATTTTGAAATTTGTGAAATACATTTTATGTTGTATGCAGAACAGTGATAAATACCCAAGAGCTTTAACGAGTTTTTTCGGTACGAGCGACTAGCCGGGGTGTGATAGCTATTTTTTTCAAACTAAATAAAGATGAGCGTGATCAATTTTAGGTCTCTCATACAGACAGCTTCAATTGTGTATTGATCTAAATGATGTACAATACATAACAATACTAGACTGAGCTTTGGGTTTGCCATTTGCTCATGGTTGGTTGGTGCGCTATCTATTCTACTCACTTGCTTCTTATCTGATGACTTTCCTTCCTCTTTTTGTGTTTGTCCCTTCCTGGTGTATAGATGTTTTACAATGTTTCTAATTGGATGATCTGCATCTTCCCTCTGCTTACATTCAGGGAACTACTTTTTCCTTTTGCTTGTAACTTTCCATAGGAATGCATTTATTTTCTTCCTCTCTCCCTCTTGCATGCGCTTCTTCCCCCTTCTCGAATCCCCCTCCGCCCTCAGCATATCTGTTACTTGACCCACCTTTCCCCTTCCCGCTCAGCTTTATTTTTATCTACCACCCACTTCTCTGCTCGCCCTAGCTCTTCGGCATTAAACAGTGTTGAGTTGCTCCCACTCCTACCCCTTCGTTGCTCCTCATCACTCTCAATACCATTTTTTACCAATTTTTTGGGAGGGCACAGAAGCTGGAATTTGATACTGGGCATCTCATTTCTCTGTAATGAGCTTTTGAACATCTTTTATATTTTATAATTTACTGCTCCAAGATGGGCATCTGCCACCTTGGACCAGTAAAAAGAAACACAAATAATAAAAATGGCCGCTGCAACATTATAAAGCATGGCATTTGATGCATTAGCAGGCCTGTATCATTATACTGGGACATGCCATATTGTTTTCTTGTTGTTGCTGGCCCTCTGCCCTGTATGGATTGTCACGACTCTAGGCAAGGTTTTCCTAATATGTGGTGGAAATCATCCTCATCCTAGTACAAGTGATTACCATAGTAAGTGTGACAGTCTTCCGTTTTTTGCCTACCTCCACAAAAGAAAGTGGAAATACATGGAAGTCATTAAAAAGCAAGTAATCTGGATTGAAAGATCTTTGTTCTGCCTCCAGCCTTAGAAGGTTTTGGAAAATGGATTATTACAGTATTGGTGCATGTGAGGTGGCTTCTTATGTCCAGGTGTATGCACACTCTATAGGAGACAGCAGCCAAAGGGTGACAGAAAAGTTTAAAACAGTGCTATTGAGATGCAGGGATAAGAACTGCCTTATGTAAGATTCCATAGTTATAGATTGGCACATGCTTGGCAAGGATCTCTGCAGCATGCGCTGATGGCAAAAATGAATACAGCGGATAACTACGGTCCCCTATTTAGGCTATGTGAAGAGTAGTAGTTGGCTGCAGCTTGTTCATCATGGAGGACAGAGGCCTTTTTGTCTTGAGACCTCATAAGTGGTGCCAGCTTAAAATCCTACAGGTATAGTCCATGACTTCACCCTATGTGTGAAGGATTCCAGTCTTGTAACTTCTCAATCTGCATTCACTTACCCACAAATATGTTTCTGTTGGACAGAGAGGCCATATTTAAAGGTGCCATACCTTAAATTGGACACTGACTTCTCACAAGTGCACCCAGTTTCAGATAAATATGGAATTTCTGGAATTGTTGCTTTCACTCACCCCCAAACAGCAACTGAAAGGATGATAACAAATTAAAGAGGCTGGATGACGTTATAAGTTCCTCGAGGAATCTTGGGCGAAGAAGGAAAACTTTGGGTGTCACTATGACCCTGGCGGTCACCAGACGACCAGCGTCACAGTCGGGCCGCCGCCAAAGTGACGGTCTGACTGCCACATTACAATCTTGGTGAAAGCTCCAGGGGCGGACCGCCGGCACCGCGAGTTTGCCTCCACTCGACAGCCTGGAGGTCCTGGCAATTGTAATCCGCCAGGGCAGCTCTGCTTGCAGCGCTGCCCTGGTTATTATGAGTCCCCTTTCCGTGAGCCTTTGTATGGCGGTAGCCCTGCCATGCCAAGGTTGGCGGAAAGGGGTTGTCGGAGGACTCCTAATGGGGCTGCCAGTGTTCTGGTTGCACAGGCAGCCTGATGGTGGTACGAGTTTCACGGGCGGCCTCCACCACCTGCCAAACTTGTAATGAGGGCCTTTGTCCCTTGCTATGAGGCCATGTATTCTGGACTTCACTGAAAATTAAGTTTAACTACACTAATCCATTGCTGGTGGACTTGTGACTTCAGGGAAGGGAGCCCATGCATTTCTACCACCAGCGGTGTTTCCTTCACCTGTTCTTATCCCATAGCAGCAGCAGGTAAACAGCTACTGCTCGGCAAACATGTCTTGATGACTACCCATCACAGGAAGTACTGTCCCTTTGGGTGGGACTTCCAGTAGCACTGCACCACTGTCATGTTCTGTTTGTCTTCAGAAGTTGAGTCAATGCTTGATATGTTTCACACAGAGCCCCTCTTTGCCTCCACATTTTCTAATAACACTTCCCACGGCAGGGTTTTAATAATAACTTGAAGTTGCCCGAGACATGCCTTTGCAACTTCTCACACTCCTAATTCAGCACCAGGACATCCAATGGCTCTGTTTAGCCTGAAGCTGTAAATAAGGATAGGATTCCTTGAAAGCCTTGCAGCTGAGGCATGGCTGCAAAACAATTTGCAAAACTGCCCTTAGAAGAGAGAGAGAAGATTTCAGAATAAGCACAAAAGATTGCGGCCAGTAGCTCACTTGCCATGATGGCTGTTATATGCATTCACGTTAGGCGGTGCGTTTTTTAGATTTTGGAACAGCCACCACAGTATAGACTAGAGGCTACCAGGCTCTTTCTCTTGAGCCTCGGGCTGCAGACAAACAATTATGAACTTAGTATGTATTATAGCCCCCAAAGTGTCTTGTAACCTATCTGTTCTTTTCTGACTAGAGCATAGGAACCATCATTTTATTGATATCCCTCAAGACCTTTATAAATCGGAAGCCTCCTGAGTCTTTGCTAGCCCTCTCACTAGGATAACATTTGCCATATACTCCAATGTTCACAGAGTTAGGGGGCTTTATTGTCAAGACGCTAGTGTAATCAAGCACAGAAAATCCTTGAACAATCTGCCTTATCTGGATATGTGTTGTTATTTTGTCTTATTCTGAGCTCAGAACCTTTTGCGTCCTAGAGTAAGTCTTGACTGCTTGCCAATACTTTCAGGAGAGAGTTCGAAGTACAGGGGCAGTGCATAGGTATTTAACTGGAGATCAATAGAGCCCAGGGCTTTGGGACACCGCAGATAAACCGTTTCTACAGACAAACATACTACTCAGTACTTAACGACTACCCAAGACCTGCAAAAAGGCCTCTTGAGTCTTATTATAGGAAACCGTGGTTAACCATGTATAGAGAGATGCCTTTTTCCAAAATTGATTTTATCATTTCATTAATTGTGGTGTCCATGAAGAAAATGCGTGCTCTATTTTTCTATAAACTGACCGTTGAACTGACATGGTGTAGGAAAAAGGAAACAGTGGAAACAGGTTGTGGCCTACTAGAGAAATTCCCAAGCTTACGTTCAACCCACAACGGAGAACCATCTTGCAGTCCAGAACGGAGAAGCAACCTTGCTACCCTTCAGCAGCACATGTGTTTCGGCGGGCTGGCTTGCGCTACCTGCGGGAGCTCTGGACATATTAAAAGAACCCGGTACAAGCAACAATCATTGATGCACTTGAGCGGTAACA
This sequence comes from Pleurodeles waltl, assembly GCF_031143425.1. Classification (NCBI taxonomy): domain Eukaryota; kingdom Metazoa; phylum Chordata; class Amphibia; order Caudata; family Salamandridae; genus Pleurodeles; species Pleurodeles waltl. The sequence continues at coordinate 1,769,228,900 of NC_090440.1, forward strand.
GGTTTTCATTAGAGCAACATCTGCTCTCATCAGAGCCAATTATCCACTTGCTTTGTTTTCCGATGAGGTGGCTGGTAAAAATTTAGCAGGAACTTAATTAAAACGCATTTACAAACTCCTTGGATGCTCATCTCGTCGTGAAAAAAGACTAAAAAAGAATCAAGACAATTTCTACCTTGAGCCTCAGGCTTCAGTTGAGCCATTATCCTGAAGAAAGACCTCGACCAATGAAAGATTTTAGGCCTTTACAGTTAGAAAGGTATACGTCTTACAGTTCATTCTCTAGAACTATTTCGCCTTTCTAGTCAACAGACGGGGGGATGAACAACAAACAGCTGAATCCTACATTAGACATGTTTCGTTTGGGGTGCTGACTGTGTATAGGAAATGGTTATTCAACAAATTTGGTTTGAGCTTGGTAACATTATGGCGGCATTAGTGAAAATGTCCTCCAACATGGACTCAACCAGTGGCACAAGTGGGCACATTTTAGCCCTTCATAATCGTGTTTATTTTTGTTACTGTGATTGTGAGCAGTTTACCACCCCCAAACGAAGCTAAGTGGGACAAAAGGGACAGCAGAACCTAGAGTTCCACTGCATGAGTCTTAGAGACCATGGCCCAAATGTAAAAAAGTTTGCGCCGCCTTTGTGCCATTTTCTGTGACGCAAATGTGGCGCTAACCCAATGCCATATTTAGAAAGTGTCGGTAGAGCACCACTTTTCAGGAGTTGGCAGCATGTTTTAGGAATGCCAGTCCAGCTTGTGTTGTTTAACGACAATGATATGCAAGGTAGGTGTTCCTTCCTAACAAATGACGCTAACCCGCTGTTGGAGTTTTCTCCTCAGGCAGGGTCATCGGCAATCTTTTTGCCTCCTGCCTCCTAATTTTTCTGACCTGTTGCTATTGGCTTTTGAACTCTGAGCACTTTACCACCGCTAACCAGTGCTGAAGTGCATATGCTCTCTGTGTAAATTGTATTGTTGATTGGTTTATCCATGATTGGCATATTTGATTTACTAGGAAGTCCCTACTAAAGTGCACTAGAGGTGTCAGGGCCAGGGCCTATACATAAAATGCTACTAGTGGACCTGCAGCACTGGTTGTGCCACCCACATAAGTAGCTCGGTAACCATGTCTCAGACCTGCCATTGCAGTGTCTGTGTGTGCAGTTTTAACTGTACATTCGACTTGGCAAGTGTACCCACTTGCCAGGCCTAAACCTTCCCTTTTCTTGCATGTCAGACACCCCTAAGGTAGGCCCTAGGTAGCCCCAAGGGCAGGGTGCAGTGTATGGTTAAGGTAGGACATATAGGTGGTCATTACAACCCTGGCGGACGGTGTTAAAGATGCGGTAATACCGCAAACAGTCAGACGGACAAAAAAAGGGAATTATGACCCTGGCGGAAACCGCCAACAAAGACAGCCACTTTAACACTTCGCCCGCCACGGCGGTACAGACAAGCAGCGCGGCGGTCACCGCCAACAGACAGGCGGAAGACAATGTACCGCCCACAGTATCACAACAGGCCAATCCGCCACCTTTTCCGGGGCGGATTCACCGTGGATAAAAACACGGCGGAAACAGCTATTGCTATGGGAAAACGCTCACCTTCTACACATCCCACGAGGAACGACGACTCCATGGACCCGGAACTCCAAATACTACCTGCCCTTGTCTTTCTGCTCCTTCACGACCAACAGCGACGTAGGCGCAGAAGATACCGGTGAGTACAGCACCTACGACACGGGGGAGGGGGGAGGCAAAAGTTAGGGGGACACCCACCAAACACCCCCACCCCCACCCTCGCATAGTAGAACATACACACCAATGCAGTCACAAAAATCACAGTAACAACCCACAATTCCCCCGGAAGAATGCAAAGACAATGCGAATTTCGGTCAAACTTTGTAATGTGCCAATATACATGACATACAAAAATATACACATATATGTATTAGAAAATCACTCTTATTTACATATATACAATCCGAGAAGTAGTGCAGATATGTACACAACAATGTCCGTGCACAAACAGTCCAAAAATGCATGGGCGAGGCCCACAATAGATACCTGACCAAAATCGGAGCGAACACTGCCAGGGCATCCGCTAGAAACACTACAGGCACCTCAGAGGGAAGGGAAGGGGGGGCACCTCAGCCACATGAATGCAAAGCCAGATCCACGACGGGGCTCCATGCCCATTGATGTATCCTGGGGAGTGCAAAGCCACAGTCACTCAAGTCACTACAGTGGGTGGTTTGCCCACTGTGCCATCCGGGGGAGTGCAAAGCCACAGTCTCTCAAGTCTCTACAGTGGGTGGTTTGCCCACTGTGCCATCCTGGGGAGTGCAAAGCCACAGTCTCTCAAGTCTCTACAGTGGGTGGTTTGCCCACTGTGCCATCCTGGGGAGTGCAAAGCCACAGTCTCTCAAGTTGATGAAGGTCCATACTGGTACTGGGGGGTGACTGGTGCCCAGACTGGATGAGTCTACCCGTGAAAGGTAGTGTCCTGTCACTGTCCCAGCTGCAAATGGGATAAGGATGCCTGATGTGGTGGGCCATTCATTCCTACCCGGTGCATTGCCCTCTTCAGCGGTGCTATGACATGGCGGTCCTTGCCCTGTTCAGCGGTGCTTTGACATGGCGGTTCAGGACTGTTCAGCGGTGCTATGACATGGCGGTCTTTGCCCTGTTCAGTGGTGCTATGACATGGCGGTCTTTGCCCTGTTCAGCGGTGCTTTGACATGGCGGTCTTTGCCCTCTTCAGCGGTGCTATGACATGGCGGTCTTTGCCCTGTTCAGCGGTGCTATGACATGGCGGTTCTGGTACGGCCATTGGTGTGTGGCATGACGATTTCTACATTGGACATTGGTGTGTGGCATGACGATTTCCACACTGGACATTGGTGTGTGGCATGACGTTCCATCATTGCCCAGCGGGGCTGTGGCATCCTGGCACCGCCTGGGCTGTGACTCCGGCGGTGCTCTCTGGACCAGTGACGATACTTGTGCCCTCCTGGGCTGTGACTCTGGCGGTGCTGTCTGGACCAGTGACAATACTTGTGCCCTCCTGGGCTGTGACTCTGGCGGTGCTCTCTGGACCAGTGACGATACTTGAGCCCTCCTGGGCTGTGACTCTGGCGGTGCTCTCTGGACCAGTGACGATACTTGAGCCCTCCTGAGCTGTGACTCTGGCGGTGGTCTCTGGACCAGTGACGATACTTGAGCCCTCCTGGGCTGTGACTCTGGCGGTGGTCTCTGGACCAGTGACGATACTTGAGCCCTCCTGGGCTGTGACTCTGGCGGTGGTCTCTGGACCAGTGACGATACCTGTGCCCTCCTGGGCTGTGACTCTGGCGGTGCTCTCTGGACCAGTGACGATACTTGAGCCCTCTTGGGCTGTGACTCTGGCGGTGGTCTCTGGACCAGTGACGACGGTGCTGGCGGTTGTGTCTGGACCGCCGGAAAAGATGGCGCACTTCTCCGCCGTGACACTCACAACAGGCTGGGCAGACTTCCTCTGGACCTTCCCCACCTTTTTTGGAGTTACAGCTGACTCCCCAATCGCATTCGATCCCATTTCACTTGTTGTCCCACCAGGAGTCTTGACACGGTCCCGTCGTTCACTCTCCAATTTCAGAGCCTTTACAGGGGGTGGGCTGCCAGTGCCTTGGCTCCGGGTCCTGCTGCCTGCCCTGGTGGACGGTGCACTCCAAAAACCTGGAACACGTACCACTGGTACTTGAGGCTTTTTGGCTGAGGCGCTACAACGGGACTGATGAATTGGAGGGGGGGGGAGGGGGCAAAAAGGTCAATTTGACAGAGGGACAGTTTCTGACGGACACTGGGATGGGTAGCTGGAGGGGGTCTGGGAGTGGAGGAAGAGGAGGTGGTTGTAGGAGGTGTCACTTTAGCTGTTTTGGGTGCAGGTGCAGGTAGTGGAGGCTGTCGTGAGGTGGATGGATGTTGGGTGAGTGATTGCCGGCGTTTGGGTACTTTGGGAGGGGGCGTTACAGACACACTGGGAGAGGACACAGGGGACGTGTAAATGGCAGTGGAGGTAGTGAGTGCAGGTGAGCGGCTTGTGGTACTGGGTGTCCTGGTGCGAGTCCTAGTGCCTGTAGATGTCGTGCATGCAGGTGTGTGTGTAGACGAGACTGGGAGGGAGGAGGGAGAAGAAGAGGAGGGGGACACAGTGGAGACAGTGGATGTTGCTGTATCCGTATGTGTGTGATGCTTGTGTGAGTGCCTGTGGTGTGTGTGGTGCCTATGTTTGCTTGAGCTACTTGTGTGTGTTGACTTGAGTGCATGCTGGTCTGTAGGTGTGCTTGGGATGGGCTGGGGTACAGGGGATTGGGTCTGGGTGGAGGACGTTGGAGGGGGGAGGCTAGACACAGGGACAATGGCTGCCATCAGTGCTGAGGCCAGAGATTGCAGGGTTCGCTGAAGGACAGCCTGACCAGAATGAATGCCCTCCAGGAATGCATTACCGTGTTGCAACTCTCGTTCTACACCCTGGATGGCATTCACAATGGTAGACTGCCCAACAGTGAGTGACCTGAGGAGGTCAATGGCCTCCTCACTGAGGGCAGCAGGGGTGACTGGGGCAGGGCTTGAGGTGCCTGGGGCGAAGGTGATGCCCACCCTCCTGGGTGAGCGGGCACGGGGCGAACGCTGAGGGGCTGCTGGGAGGGCGGTGCTGGTAGGGGAGGTGGCGGGTGTACATGTAGAAGTGGGGGGCACATATGGTGCCGCCACCACAAAGGAGCTCCCATCGTCGGACGAGTCCGTGTCGCTGGTTGCTGATCCGGTGGCCGACGTGAAGCTCCCCTTGCCCTCCGTCCCACTGGTGCATTCAGAGTCTGTGGTGTGGCCCTCCATGGCCATGTGGGATGCAGCTCCCTCGTGCTCCGGTGCCACTGTACCTCCGCCTGTTGATGCTGATGTACAAAAGGACAGGGAGAGCAGGAAAAGGGGGGGAGACAGAAGAAAGAGAGTTTTAGTGCATGGCACACCGCTACCGTTGGCGGACAAGACAGACGCAGCAGCCCCATGCACAACGCCGCGCTCCTGCCATCTGCACATGCAATTTCAGGGATATGGCCTACATGGCAATGTTTGAAATTTGCGCACATGGGTGCCACAGGGGCAACTATACCTCAACTTGCTAATTTTCTGAGGTGGGGTAGAGTGCCACATGGCCTACATTACGGAGTGGCCTTGCCTAACTAACTCGCCCTGGCCTAGGGTCACCCACAGCCCACCTCCCCCACCCAGACACCTCCACTGCACGCAAAGTCAGCAGAATGAGGTTGTACTCACCCCCTTGTGTCTGCTGTGATGTCCTTAAGCGCCCATCCAACTCTGGGTAGGCCACCGCCAGGATCTGGAACATCAGGGGGGTCATGGTACGATGGGCACCCCTCTCACATTGGGAGGCCATCCCCAGCTGAGCCTCCGCCGTCTTCTTGCTGCAGCGGCGAATGTCCTCCCATCTCTTCCGGCAGTGGGTGCCCCGTCTCTGGTGGGCCCCCAGGGTCCGGACCTCCTTGGCGATGGCATGCCAAATGTCCCTCTTCTGGTGGGCGCTGACCTACATGACATGCACAAGGGAAGAGGAACAGTCATTACCAATTGCACCATCAATGTGTGTGGCCCCCTCCATAATCTGACCATGTGGCCCTTTTATTTCCATGCTTTACTGTAGTATGACTTCTGCCCCCTTCCCTCTTCCACCCAGCCCTGTCCACCCAGCCTAGCCCCTACAACGTGCTCCCTGTGTACTAACCTGTTGGTCTGGAGGACCGTAGAGTAGCGTGTACTGGGGGAGGACCCCATCCACAAGTTTCTCCAACTCCTGTGCAGTGAAGGCAGGGGCCCTTTCCCCAGACGCAGCAGCCATCGTCGCTTCCAGACCGAAGTCACAGCAGCACTAGCAGTGTAGGTCCTCTCCTGTCGAAGGTCAGGTATCTAGTGATTGAAGAGATAGAAAATGGTGGTGATGTCCGCGGCGGTGACGTCCGCGGCGGGGCGCATCATCACCGCCGGCGCACCTGTTCATTGGCTTCTGGGACCCATAGGATCCTATGTTAACCAATGCAGCATGTGCAACGCCAGCGCTGTTACCCCACAATCCCATTGTCCCACTTTAGAGGTCAGGCAGCCGCCATTTCAGGTGCCCACATGGATTCATTTTCAACTGCGTCACACATACTGAGGCCTACACTCAACACACATACATGAAGGATTTATTGTCTGGTGTAGTCTTGTGTGTGACTGTGGGTACATACCTGGAGGAATAGTGACTGTTTCTTCGCTGTTGTCCTTCATAGGCACCGTCAGCTGGGACATATGAGAAGATGGCGGAATCCGCCGGTGTACCGACCGCTGGTGGACCTGTTGACAATGGAGGAGCGACATTGAATCGTGACCTACAGGTTTGACCGTGCCACAATCCAGGAACTGTGTACCCAGTTTGAGCCAGAGCTGATGTCACCAATCCGCCATCCGACTGGAATCCCCCCTGACGTGCAGGTGCTGTCAGTGCTCCATTTTCTTGCAAGTGGGTCATTTCAGACAACAGTGGCCATGGCATCAGGGATGTCCCAGCCTATGTTTTCCAACGTGTTGTCCAGAGTGTTGTCTGCCCTGCTGAAACACGTAAGGAGATACATCATTTTCCCTGAGGTGGAGGATTTGCCTACAGTTAAAGGTGACTTCTATGCCCTTGGACATATCCCCAACGTCATAGGTGCCATTGATGGGACCCATGTAGCTCTGGTCCCCCCCACAGGAGTGAACAGGTGTACAGGAACAGGAAGAGTTATCATTCGATGAATGTCCAGATGGTCTGTTTGGCAGACCAAAAAATGCTATGTTCCCAGGCTCTGTGCATGACGCCTACATCCTGCACAATAGCAGCATCCCTGATATGATGGGTCAACTCCAGAGGCACCGTGTATGGCTATTGGGGGACTCTGGTTACCCCAACCTTTCCTGGCTATTGACCCCAGTGAGGAATCCCAGGACCAGGGCAGAGGAACGCTACAATGAGGCCCATGGGCGGACTAGGAGGGTGATCGAACGCACCTTCGGCCTCCTGAAGGCCAGGTTCAGGTGCCTCCATATGACAGGTGGATCCCTATTCTACTCACCGAAGAAGGTGTGCGACATCATCATCGCCTGCTCCATGCTCCATAACTTGGCATTGCGACGCCAGGTGCCTTTTCTGCAGGAGGATGATCCAGATGACGGTGTTGTAGCAGCTGTGGAGCCTGTGGAGCCTGTGGACAGTGATGAGGATGAAGCTGAGGAAGATGAAAACGACAACAGGGAGTCAGTCATACAGCAATATTTCCAGTGACACACAGGTGAGAACTTTTTATTTTTTACCATTACATTGACTTTCACACATCTACCTCTATCCTGTACCTCCATTTCACTCACTATTTGTTAACTGAGTTGTCCCCTTCCATTTCAGTTTCACAAATGTGGTAACCTACGTGTCAACTGTTTGCATCCTTGAAGGACTTGTGATGTGTGACATAGGTATGTTAGCCTTCCAATGGGTAACCCATTATGAAACTGTAATTGATAATACATATTTACAAATCATAGACTGACTCCATTTGTTTGGGGTGTTTCAAGGGTGTTTATTTAAGTGCAAAAAAATGAAGGGGGGTTGTAAAATGGTGATGGGTGATGGTGGAGGAATGTCCATGGCAGAGTCCAGTCTATTAGTCTCACAGGTACATTGCACATCTTGGCATTGGAAGTGGAGCTGGGGCAGTTCCGATTTGGGCAGGGTAACAAAGTGGGACAGTGGGAGGACAATCAGGGTGGTCTTATTTCCTGGCGGGGGTCTTTCCATCTTGCTCTGTCCTGTTCCTGGATCTCAGGGCCCGCTTGCGTGGTGGTTGTCCGTCTGCAGGGTGTAGGGTGCTGGTGTGGTGGTCCTGGTGCGGGGCGTCCTGTCCACTAGCGCCGGCGGAGGTGGTGGGCAGTTCGTCGTCCTGGCTAGTGTCAGGGGCCCCTTGGAGTGCCACGGTGTCCCTCAAGGTCTTTTGAATGTCCGTCAGCACCCCTACGATGGTGCCCAGGGAGGGAGCTGATGGTCCTGAGCTCCTCCATGAACCCCAAATATTGTTCCTCCTGCAGACGCAGGGTCTCCTGCAACTTGTCCAGGACCGTGGCCATTGTCTCCTGGGAGTGGTGGTATGCTCCCATGATGGAGGAGAGGGCCTCGTTGAGAGTGGGTTCCCTTGGCCTGTCCTCCCTCTGTCGCACAGCAGCCCTCCCAGTTCCCCTATGTTCCTGGGCCTCCGTCCCCTGGACCGTGTGCCCACTACCACTGCCCCCAGGTCCCTGTTGTTGTTGGGGTGGTGGGTTAGCCTGGGTGCCCTGTAGTGGTGGACACATCGCTGATTGACCTGTCCTGGGTAGGGAGGTTTGGGCCCGCTGGGTGGGTGCTGTGCTGGTGTTACCAGAGGGTGGAAGCTCGGTGTTGGGTTGTGGCTGGGCAAGGGGAACCGACTGTCCCGAGGCCCACAATGGTCCGGGCTGGTCATCAAGATCCAGTGGGGCAGAGCTGCTGTCGTCACTGTGGGCCTCTTCTGGGGGTGGAGTGGTGTTGTCTGGACCCTCTGGTGTGGTGACGTTCCTTCGGGTTCCTGCGGGGGTATAAGTACATGATTATTGCATGTGTGTGTTTCATGGTGTGCAATGGTTGGGTGTGCGTGAACCCCAGTGCTGGCATTCCTGTGGGGGGGCTTGTGTGCTGATAGTAGGGGGGTGTTCTGGGTCTGTGCAGTGGGCATGCTTTGGTGATGGGTGTCCATGCTTAGTTATGTCATGCAGGGCTTGGTGTTGGGATGGGTGGTTGGTGTCATGGGTAGATAGGTGAGGATTTGGGGTGATAGGGGAGGGTGTGATGGTGGGGGTGTGTGATATCATGCAGGTAGGGTGGGGGTTATGATAGTTAAGATTTGACTTACCAGGGTCCGTTCCTCCAACGACTCCTCCGAGGCCCTCAGGATGCAAGATGGACAGGACTTGCTCCTCCCATGTTGTTAGTTGAGGGGGAGGAGGTGGTGGTCCGCCGCCAGTCCGCTGTACCGCGATGTGGTGCCTGGATACCGTTGAACGCACCTTCCCCCGTAGGTCGTTCCACCTCTTCCTGATGTCCTCCCTATTTCTTGGGTGCTGTCCCACAGCGTTGACCCTGTCGAATATTCTTTGCCATAGCTCCATCTTCCTGGCTATTGATGTGTGCTGTATCTGTGAGCCAAATAGCTGTGGCTCTACCCGGATGATTTCCTCCACCATGACCCTGAGCTCCTCCTCGGAGAAGCGGGGGTGTATTTGGCGTGACATGGGGTGGTGTGTGCGATGTGTGGGGTGGTGTATGTGTTGATGAGTGTGGTGAGTGTAGTGGTATGTGGTGTTTTGTGCTTGGATGTTGCGTGGGTCATGGTGTTGTGTGCCTCTGTGTGATGGGGTTGTCTGTTCTGTGCTATCTCTCTGGCCTTCGCTTGTGAATTGTGGTCGTAGGGGTTTGTGGGTGATGTGGGTGTGTGTTTTATATTGTGTTGGGTGTGTGGGAGTGGTGTGTGTATGTGTATCAGGTGTGTGTATATGTAATTGTCCAATGTGGCTGTGTTTTGAAGATGTGTGTGTATTTTGAGTGCGGCGGTGTGTACCGCCAATGGAATACCGCTGTTGAAAGACCGCCGCGTGGTTTTGTGGGTCGTATTAGCATGGGCATGTTTCTGTTGGCGTGGAGGTGGAGGATTTGTTTCCGCATGTTTATCGCTGACCTTTGGTGTGGCGGTATTGTGTGGGTGTCTGAATTTCGGCGGATTCCGTGATGTGTGTCGTAATAGCTGTGGCGGTCTACCGCGGGCGCGGCGGTGTATTGGCGGTCTTCTGCACGGCGGTAAGCACCTTATACCGCCAATGTTGTAATGACCCCCATAGTAATGTGTTTTATATGGCCTAACAGTGAAATATTGCTTAATTTGTTTTTCAATGTTGCAAGGCCTGTCCCTCTCATAGGTTAACATGGGGGCTACCTTTAAATCTGATTAAAGTGTAGATTCCCTTTGGGAGCGAATGGACATGTGGAGTTTGGAGTCTCTGAGCTCACAATTTAAAAATGCATCTTTTAGTAAAGTTGATTTTATGATTGTGTGTTTGAAAATGCCACTTTTAGAAAGTGAGCATTTTCTTGCTTATACAATTTCTGTGACTCTTCCTGTTTGTAGCCTGCATATCCTGATGAGCCATCTGTGCTAGGAGGGAGGGGAGGAGTGGTCACTCACACCTGAAAGGGCTGTGCCTGCCCTCACACAATGCAGGTTTCAACCCCCTGGGGAGTGTCTGGGGCCTGGCCTGGGCAAGGCAGGATTTCATATCCAAGAGACACTTTGCTTTGAAGTAGGCCTACTTCAAAGGAGAAATTGGGTATAAGAAGGGCACCCAAAACCACAGACTTGAGAACACTTCTGGAAACCAAGAGGAACCTCTGCCTGGAGAAGAGCTGAAGAGCTGAGGAAGAAGAGCTACCCTGCCTGTGACTGTGCTTTGTGGAGCTATCCTGCAGTTGCTGCTTCTGCCAGAGTAAGAGGGCAAAGACTGGACTTTGTGTGCCTTTCATCTTGTGAAGATCTCCAAGGGCTTGATTTAGAGCTTGCCTCCTGTTTTTTGAAGTCTCAGGGAGAGCAAAGATTTCTCTCTACCAGCACCTGGAGTCTCTGGAGAGACTCCTACTCTGCCCTGTGGTGCCCATCCAATTCCTGGAACCCCGAAAGGAGAAGCTGGCAGCCTAAGAGGAGGAAATCCACGCACAGAGAGCCGTGCAGGGAAAAGATGAACGCAACTCCGATCTGCAGCTGAGGAGATGACGCACCGCCGGCTCCCTGGCTGAAAATCGATGCTCGCCGGAAACGTGACCGAAGAATCGACGCTCGGAGCAGGAGAAACGACATGCAGCATCGCTGATGGAGGCTGGGAGATCGCAACCCACGCTGCGTGGTTTTCGGATCATTATGCGGCTGGATTTCCGACACAAACACCGATGGGCGCGTAAAAACAACGCAAGGCCTGCCCGGACCCAAGAGTGCTGACCGGTTCGATGCATCGCTCTCCTGCGGAGAGAAGGAACGACACACCCTGATCCGACGAAAGGAAAAACAACGCAAGGTCCTGCGTGTGAGTGGAATCGAAGCATCTCAAGCCCAGTTTGATGCACACTCGCTCGTGCGGGTTATTTTTGACGCAACCAAGGTACATTTTCACGCTAACAGTGTTAGTGTGTGTTTTAAACTACAGGAAAAACTATTTTTTCTTTTTAATTGATAACTTGATGTATGTATTGTGGATTTTTGCCGTTTTGTTCTTGTTTTGTTTAGATAAATATTTTATATTTGTCTAAACGTGTTTTGTGTCATTTTGTAGTGTTTTCATTAAGTAACTGTGTGTGTTGGTACAAATACTTTACACCTAGCACTCTGAAGTTAAGCTTACTGCTCTGCTTGAACATGGGGTAACCTGACTGTCAACAAAAGACCCAATTTCTAACACCAGCTAGAGCCACATCTACAAGCCAACAGAAAAAAGATGCACACCTAAGATCAGCTGGAAAAAATGGCGCTAATTCTGACTAGTGTCACAATTTTAACACCTGGTCAGACCAGGCATTAAAAAGAGGCCCAGCCACAACTACATAAGTAAAATACACAGAAGCAACCCTGGAAAACAACTGGACAACATGGACCTGTTATTACCACAGCTTGGCACCCGGAGAAGATTACAGCAATGACACCAAGTGCCACCAGCACCACCACAGCACCCTCAACCACCACCACTGCAGCCAAAAAAGCAGAGCAGAAGGAGGCAGAGAATGTTTCGCCAGCTCACATCCATCCTTGGCCTCAGGGAAGAAAAGGTCATCAGACTCTACCGTTTCAAGTGGGAGTTCATCGTACGGCTGCCCCACCACATTTCTCCTGACATCACAGCAAGAGTAGAAAGTCCTACAACCCATGACTGTCCTCCACATGCTGGCCTCTGGATCATTTCAGGCCACTGCAGCAGGAGTGGGTGGTATCCCACAAACTACCATTTTTGTCTTCCTCCTATTGGTCCTGGATGCCATCATCTGCCTCACACCCCACCACATCTGGTTCCCCAATACCCAGCAACTGCAACAGGAGACCAAACAAGGATTCTACCAATTTCCTGGGTTACTGCATGTGCTGGGTGCAATGGACTGCACGCATGTCCAACTTGTCCCTACTGCTGCAACAGAACACGTTTACAGGAACAGAAAACACACACACTCAATTAATGTGCAGGCCATAGTGGACCATCGTGGAATATTCACCAACATCCTTGCTAAATATCTAGGCAGCGTGCATGACACATACATCTTCCGACACTCAATAATAAACCAATGTTTACCAGGATCGACAATATGGCAATGGCCTACTCATAGGTAAGCCAGCATGCACTTCATAACACATACAACACACTAAACATGTGAGACAAACAATACATACTCCACACTACACACATATGGACAGCGAAGCACAGATGTTTGGAGAACAACACATATGCCACATGCATCACTCCCCCGCATTCAATGCACATCACCCTCATATATGGCTGCATGTACATTCCCCTTCTGCATTCAAAAGCTGGAGTCAAGCCACTACATGTGTCCACATAAATACGGATCCTTTGCACACAACACTTAGCATGGAATAGGTCAGCAATATCTATTGCATTGGCCATGCCACCATCAAACAACTAGCATATTGGCAGTGCCCCACATTTTCCACAATGTAGAAACCTGAGGCTGCACCAACAATTAATGCCAGCCTAGTGGTGGCATCACCCTTTACATATCATCAAAAATACCTGATACTCTCATAGTCTTTACTTTTGCCATGTGTGGTGCATATTGCAGCACACATTGAAATAGGACATCACCATCCTTGATAGATCATGTGTAGGAATGAACACCTCACAGCACACCAACAATCATACCCATACATTTCACATCTCCCTACTATGATACAAGGGTGCCTACAGTGGAGTGTGGCAGCTGAACTAGTTCCAGCCACCTGGTAGAGGTTAGTAAGGCACAATATCAAGGGGACATGGCACCTTGCAGAAAAGCACCTCATACCCTGTCCCGTCCCACAGGTGTCTGTAAATGTGTTGCATGCATTGCAATACATCCCATACAACTGTGCCACACTGTGCATATTCACTACATACACATATGCATGCTATCCAGCAATGTGCTGCAACAACTCTTTGTGCAAGGGAGGTATTCCAAGTCCAAGGGGGTGGGATTCACATGCAACACACAGAGCACAACACCCATCTCATTGCACACAACACACAAAATAAGTAAAAATGTTGCCAGCATCACTCTTCTGCAGGTCTAAACTAATGGGACTAAGGGATAAATATAGACAACACCACACATATTCAGAAAGTGTAAACTGTCATGCCTGAAAATAATCTACAATCACCAGGCCCCTGAGGCACAACCCATGACTGGAAAGTACACCACCACACACCGATACAACCATGCATTCAAACAGGAACATACACAATACCAAATGCAAGTCACATTCACCACTCCACTTAAAACTAAACAGTGCCATGGCATTTAGCAATACATACATATCCACGTCTGACACTGTTTCTCACATTCTATTGCAGTGGACCAAGGTTACGGCATCCAGCCATGGGTCATGACCACATGTGGAAACCCACATACTGATGCTGAGAGGGCTAACAATGACACACGCATAAGGAACAGGAATGAGGTGGAGAGGACATTTGGCATGCTGAAATCCAAGTTCAGGTGCCTAGTTCTAACTGGAGGAAATCTATCATATGCCCCACCTCTTGTGCGCAAAATAATACTTGTTTGTGCAATTTTACACAACATCTGTGTTCGCACCAATGTCCCCTGGGACGAACAAGTAGATGTCCCCAGTGAGGAGGATGAGAACAATGATGCACAACAGGAGGATGGGTTACAACAAAACTCTGCTGCTGGAGCACACAGACCAGACAATATTGTACACAACTTCTTCACTTAGAGACTGCTCTTAAATCATCAATGAGGAAAATTTGGTTTATAAACCACTTGAACTCAGATTTGTCATGGAGTACTTTTTTTTACCATCACATACCTAATCAACTCACCCACATCTCAGAGAGCACGACTAGACCACAAAATATATAAATAAGTTAGGAACATAGTCAGGAACAAGAAACAACTGCACACAATTCACTACTATATGAATGTGTGGGTGACATGTAGGCATAATCAGCTGCACTAAGAAATTCAATTGTCACACACATATCACACATGTGTTGGGTTGACATTTGAGAGCAGCAACCCAGGAAAAACATGTGAAGACTGCTGTACAGCTGCCTGGCCTAGGTTGGAAAAGAGTAGTCAGTACCTACAGCGGCAGGTTTGTGTTTGCTATGTAATCAAGCAATGTCTGACTGTCACAATCACAGGTGATAATTTAAAACATACCCCTCAGTGGCAGTCACATGTTTGACCAAGCGAGAGTTAAATACAGATACCAAAACACCTAAATCTCAAGGTATGTCAGACTCAATCCAGTTTGGAATGCATGTCATGCAATGTCAAAACAAGTCATAAACCCTTGCCAAAATGTACGTGTGATGAAGGACACAGACGTGTTGAAATTTGCATGTCCTACTCATAGTTGTCGGGAGTACTCACACAATCTAAATACACTCATAGTACATGTAACAAATGTTGTAGAATACAGATGTGCGTGTGCTCATGTCAAACAAAGAAATGGGGAAGGACAGCCGAGAGACTCCCTTACTTAACTTTGACATCCAATATGTGCAGGTGACTCATACACCACACAAGTGCTGTGCCTGGTGTTCAGTGATGTGTGGGGGTCAGTCATGTTATTTGGCAAACTCTGGAAATGTAGGGCAAATATTTCTTAACCTGTAGAAGAAGCTATATCCATCAATAAAGTTGACAAGTATGGCTTACTATGATGTGCATGAATGAAGGGCCAGTGAGGATGTATTAAGGGTAATTTGCAGGAAGTGATCCAGCAACATTGAACTAGAAGCATAACTCACAATATCTGCCTTCAATGTGTGTGAAGGTACACATTGACAAATACTCACTGTACAACACAACAATGTTGCCATGTAACATCAGACACATATTCACAGTGATTGTGTAGATCAGCACATATTCCAGTCACATTGGCAACAACTATAACAGTGTGCTTGGCCAGCACAAACAAGTGAACAGAAGTAAGTGACAAATGACAGTATCTGTACCCTAGATCTGCAGAAATGAGCTGTATCTAAAATCTATCTATGACCTATCAATACAACAGAGGAATGATCTCACATATGTATACATGATCATGTCAAACCCAAACAAATGAAGAGACATGTCCAACACAAACTAGCTATAAGTCTCTAGTAAATGATAGGACAAGCCTGACATCAACAACCTAAACCTAAAAGTCTCCAAAACGTAATTGGGCATGGGACCGCAATTGTACAGTTGCATGTCTTCAGTTTACTGTGCTTTGCAGTGTTGATGATAAACTTGAGGATCCCAAACCCCCCTCCTTCCGCAGCGGGGGCTACATCCACTCTGCCATACAGATTGTGTGCTAAAAGGGAAGTCGGGCAAAACAAAAGGGAGAGTCATTGTTCCTTCAAAGTGTATGTGCTAACCATATTATCACAACATTTCATCCCACAGGTCCCACCTAGGTGGACTAGTCTTGGTGTGGTCTTTTTGCGTATGGACAAAAGAGAACACTCCACATATGGCATGGTGTCTGTCTAAAAAAGATTACATTTCAAACTTATTAGTACAGTACACATGTTTTTACGTAGGGGAACATGGGAAACACAGATATGAGTACACACTTTTGCATACGAGGTGCACAAATATCGATGCTGGAATTCAAAATTAGCAGTTGTCATAGCCCTAAATATACCGCTCTAGTATGCATTACTGATCGCACATGAAAAAAATGTTTCACGCACTAACATGTCACATACATAACAACCATGACACATGTCAGCACACCATCTTCAAGGATTTCATGCATGGGAACTGTACATTACACATGTTGCATTACATCATGAAGTCTGGCCCTTAGGACACACCCAAGTGTGATACATACTTGCACTTACATTGTTATGGGTGACTGGATCATAAACCAGTTACCTAAACATACATCAAGGGTATTATGTGAATGAACATGTTTTGCACATGGGCCTGCTGTCATATACTGTGTGGTGAAACAAACAGTGGAAATTCTGACATGATATTGTGTTAGACCCACAATATGAGTTCCATCACATAAGTACACTCACAGTTCACACATTGTACACATGTGGAAAAATGTATGTGAAAAAGGTGTCATATACATGTACATTTGCAAACAATATCAGACCACCCATGCATCCCACACAACTACATACATATGGAAACACATTCCTGTGTTTGCGTACAAAGTGTTACATCCATGCATTCATATTTTGCCCTAGCATTAAAAAATAAAGATGCATTGCACCTGTGGGTGAAATGTGATTCTGGGTGCCCAGTCAGCCTTCCCTCTAAAATTCATGCATGCCCGTCATGCGTCAAAAAATATGATGCAAACTGTCATTTTTAACCATCGTAAATACTTAAATTGATGCGAGGCACCTAAGTGCCCTGTCAGCCATTCTTCAAAAAACTACGCCTGCAGTCATGTGTCAAAAAAACAACGCATATCACAAAACGTGATGCATACGCCCAGGAAGTAATGAAATAGGACTTCCTTGCAGCACACATGGAAAAGCTTTTCACTTTTACTTTACAGTCTTGTAGCCGGTGTTTAGTAGAGGTTGTGTGGTGCTTGTGCTGATGTGAGGGTGGTGAATCTGGTGTCTTTTGTGCTGTGTCCTGTCTGTGTTTCATTCCTAAAGTCCATTTTGTCATTGTATTTGTCATTTTGTGCTGTTATTGTCATAGTATTGTCGGGTATTTGTCTTTGGGGATAGATACGTTTGTTGAGGTAGTTGTGGTTAGTTGGGGATTACTATTTTTATTTAGTGAGTTTTAAAGTTGCAGTGGAGGTTTTGTGCAACATGGCAGGGAAGGAAGGGCCAAGAGGATGACTGGTGATGAACTGGAAATGTCCATCTGGTTGGTCTGCCACTACCTCCCAAACATGGTGGCCATGGGTGGCCATTTCATCATTGGCTACTGGACAGAAGCATGGAAGTTGCGCTGGGCCAAGGTGTTGTTCCAGCGTACCCCGATCTTCTCTGTTCAGCTGAAGCCCCAGTGGGCAAACCTGATCACCCGGGACCAGGATCTCCTGGATCACCTGGGAAGTGTGATCAGCGGAACTGTTTGTAAGTACCCCTTAAATGTAGCTTCATCTTTATTTGCATGTGCATGATTGTAGGCCTTAGGGATTAATTCACCATGTCATGACAAGGGTGAAGACAGCAAGTAGTGTGTCTCTGACAACCTGCATTCATGAGAAGATCAGCAATGCACGGAGAAGCTAACAATTAGCACAATTCCATCTCTGTAACTTGTGTATTGCATTTATATTTTGAGATGCACGAAATTAACCACAAGTGTCAGTCATGGTGCAAGGGTACATGTTTTCCGAGCACAACTGTCCATGTCCATCAGGGGCTTGACTACTGTCACAATTATGCATGGTCATGTTTATGTGATGCCAAACATGATGCAGGAGTATAGGGAGTCATGGATGTGTGTGTTCCTTGAGTCATGTATGTGCAGAGTGACACAACAAGGGCCCAAATGTAAGAATGGCCTAGCGTTTCCTAGTGCAACCTTAGGATAATTTCTTCTGATGGTAATGTGGCAGATGGAGGCTAGTATTATCAGCCCATATTTACAAAGTAGCGCAATGCATGCATTGTGCCTTTTTCAAACCCTTGCTCCAATTGTTACATGTGTCAGGCATAATTAATGCAAGGGGTGAGTTCTGGCAGTTGGAGGCCCAAAAAAATGGAGCAATTAAATCTACTAAATTTTGCTGCACCTTTTTTGGCATCAAATTGAACGCCTGCCTAAGGGAAGGCGGTAAAATGTCCTTCCCATTGTTTACAATGTGCCTCAATTCACTTAGCAGGTTTTGTACCTACATGTATGGTGACAACATGTGCTGCAAAGGCCTTGTGAGTTTTTGGAAAAGGTAAATACGCGCATGCACACAGTGATGTCAGACAAGATATGTGGCAGAGGTGCTGGGTTCAAGAAGTGTACGGATGTTGGCAATATATTGGTCACAGCACATGTAACTGTACTGTGTGCCACACATAGCACAAAGTAATTCTGGGCATTATAAGATTAATGACCATGTGAAGAGGTCTCCAAGAGGTTCATCAAAGAGCCATTTGTGCCGCTGGTGCTTTACTTCTCTTTAGTAAAAAAATGATGCACCTGCCAAGCAAGGAGCTTTTTGAGAAGCCCCATAGTTAGTTGAGTCCACATTGAGATTTCAGCTCTTGTTCAGATGAGTGTGGTGCATGTTTACAGACTAAAGCAAAAAGATGTGTGCAGAGGGACATACATGACATACCCATCATGATGAGTACGACCGAGCATGGCCACATCACTGGTGTATGGGATGTGCATGGTGAGTGTTTACCTGGTACTTAGGAAAGGTTACAAGCTTGTACACTGACAGTGTGCAACATTGGTTAGCCGTTATATCTGCGGCATGGAAAATATATTGTAGATGTTTGGGATTCAGAATTGTACTGACTTTGGCCCTGATGTTGTTTTGTTAGTTGTGGTGGCAACGTGTTACATGAAGATGCTGTTTGCATGCTTGACGTTCCTCTTGCCAACGCAGATTTTAATAACATGTTCCCTTCATGTTTTAGTGGCCACAAAGTCTCCAGCACAGAAGCGTGCATTTGAAAAAAGGGGAGAGGGATACAGGCACATCCTTGCTGTTGAGAAAGGATACTACAGGATGGCCAGGAGACATAACATTGAAAAAGCATTGGGGTCGTAGCGGGCATTTCCTCATGGAGGACCTGCCAAGCAGGCTGCAACCAGCACCCACACAACTGCAAACGCAGTCCAGAAGGTCCGGGTGGCTCTTCAGGGTCCGCCCCCTCAATGTTTACAGGCCCTACTCCATCCATACAATATCGCCAGCCAAGACCAGCTATTACGACTCACAAAATTGAAGAGGAAATGTGAAAGGACATGGCAGACATAAAGTTGAGGTTGTCCAAATTGGAGGAACAGACATATAAGAATTACAAAATTCTTAAGCACCTCAAGAAAAAGATGACGAGGCACTGACTTTGGACCCTTTTCTCTTCCCACTACCTTCCCTTTCCCGAGTTTTGTTAGTTTATAGTTATAGCATAGTGTAGGTTAGTTTTAGGACATAGTTGATATATTTAGGGGGGTGAGTTTTAAGACTTTTACTGTTTTTTTGTTTTAGGGGGCTGGGTTTTGTTTTTGGGTATATGTGAAAAAGAAACAAAAAAACAAAAACAATAAAAAATAACAAAAAATACCAAAACATATATATTTGTTTAGGCAATAGGTTTAGTTAGTCAATGTTTAGCTTTAGTTGATGTTTCCCTTGTCCTCTGATGTCTCTTGAGGGGGTAGGAGGGCAAGGTTTATCTGTGGCATTACATGTATAAGATAATTTTGGATTAGATTAGTTAGCTGTAGGGCTAAATTGTGTTTGGTCAATATAGGTAAGGTTAGTGCAGGTTAGTGTGTAGGTTAGGTATTTGATAGGTTGAAATTCTATAGTCTCAATACATTTTGTTAGTTTCCTACAATATGGTCTCCATGATGATTAACTATCTGGGTGTTATCATTTCTCCACAGGTCACATTAGACAAATGCTTTTTGTTAGAAATGGGGTCTTTGGTTGGCAGTTAGGTTACCGTCTGTCCAAGAAAGGACCCTCACTCTAGTCAGGGTAAAAGAGAATCACCCTCAGCTAACCCCGCTCACTTCCTTGGCAGCTTGGCACGAGCAGGCAGGCTTAACTTCAGAGTGCTAGGTGTAAAGTATTTGTACCAACACACACAGTAACTAAATGAAAACACTACAAAATGACACAACACAAGTATAGAAAAATAGAAAATAGTTATCTAAACAAAACAAGACAAAAATGACAAAAATACAACACAAGTCACGTTATTAATTAAAACGCAAAAAGAGTCATCATGTTCTTTTAAACACAACGCTAACGCTGTTAGCGTGAAAATGTACCTGGATTGTGTCAAAATAACCCGCACGGACGTGTGTGCGTCGAAAAAGATGAGCAGTGTGTCGATTTCTCACCCGCAAGAGACGTCGTTTCTCCTTTTCCGGTCTGATCGGGCCGCAGCGTTTCTTTTCCAGCAGGAGAGAGTTGCATTGATCCGGACAAAACACCTTGGGTGCGGGCAGGCTTGTATTGTTTTTTGTGCCCAGCGATGTTGCGTCATTGCAGCCTCCGTCAGCGATGCCGAGTGTCGTTTCTCCAGCCGTGTGAGTCAACTTCACAGCCGCGCTGCAAGCACTGCATCAATTTCAGCCGTGGAACAGGCGGCGCGTTGTTCTTTTAGCAACTCGCGGAGGTTGCGTCGGAAATTTCCCTGCACGGCGATCTGTGCGTGGATTTCCAACCTTGGTCCACCAGCTTCACCTGTCAAGGCCCCAGGAACTGGACAGGGCACCACTTGGCAGGGCAGGAGCCTCAGCAGAAGCTCCAGGTGCTGGCAGAGAGAAGTCTTTGCTGTTCCTGAGACTTCAACAACAGGAGGCAAGCTCTGTTTCAAGCCCTTGGAGAGTTCTTCACAAGCAGGAAGGCACACAAAGTCCAATCTTTGTCCTCTTGCACAGGCAGAAGCAGCAACTGCAGGATAGCTCCACAAATCACAGTCACAGGCAGGACAGCGATTCTTCCTCAACTCTTCAGCTCTTCTCCAGGCAGAGGTTCCTCTTGGTTTCCAGAAGTGATCTAAAGTCTGTGCTTTTGGGTACCCTTCTTATACCCATTTTGCCCTTCGAAGTAGGCTTACTTCAAAGGAAAGTCTCTCTTGTTTGTGAAATTCTGCCTTGCCCAGGCCAGGCCACAGATACATACCAGGGGGTTGGAGACTGCATTGTGTGAGGGCAGGCACAGCCCTTTCAGGTGTGAGTGGCCACTCCACCCCTCTCTCCTAGCACATATGGCTCATCAGGATATGCAGGCAACACCCCAGCTCCCTTTGTGTCACTGTCTAGAGAGAGGTGCAAACTGACCCAGATAGGGAATCCACAAACAGGCAGAGTCACAGAATGGTTCAAGTCAGAACATGCTCACTTTCTAAAAGTGGCATTTTCAAACACACAGGCCCTCATTCTGACCTTGGCGGGCGGCGGAGGCCGCCCGCCAAAGTCCCGCCGTCAGGTTACCGTTCCGCGGTCGAAAGACCGCGGCGGTAATTCTGACTTTCCCGCTGGGCTGGCGGGCGGTCGCCTTCAGACCGCCCGCCAGCCCAGCGGGAAAGAGGCTTCCACGATGAAGCCGGCTCGGAATCGAGCCGGCGGAGTGGAAGCTGTGCGACGGGTGCAGTTGCACCCGTCGCGTATTTTACTGTCTGCGCAGCAGACAGTGAAATACATGTAGGGGCCCTCTTACGGGGGCCCCTGCAATGCCCATGCCAGTGGCATGGGCACTGCAGGGGCCCCCAGGGGCCCCGCGACCCCCCTTACCGCCATCCGGATCCCGGCAGTCGGACCGCCGGGATCTGGATGGCGGTAGGGTGGGTCGGAATCCCCGCGGCGGTGCAGCAAGCTGCGCCGCCGTGGAGGATTCAATGGGGCGGCGGTACACTGGCGGGAGCCCGCCAGTGGTGCCGGTCCGACCGCGGCTTTACCGCCGCGGTCGGAATCCCCATTGGAGCACCGCCGGCCTGTCGGCGGTGCTCCCGCGGTCCTCCGCCCTGGCGGTCTTTGACCGCCAGGGTCAGAATGAGGGCCACAATCTTAAAATCAACTTTATTAAAAGATATATTTTTAAATTGTGAGCTCAGAGACCCCAAATTCCACATGTCTTTCTGCTCCCAAAGGGAATCTACACTTTAATCATTTTTAAAGGTAGCCCCCATGTTATCCTATGAGAGGGATAGGCCTTGCAACAGTGAAAACCGAATTTAGCAGTACTTCACTGTTAGGACATATAAAATACATTAGTATATGTCCTACCTTAAACACACACTGCACCCTGTCAATGGGGCTACCTAGGGCCTACCTTAGGGGTGTCTTACATGTAAGAAAAGGGATGGTTTAGACCTGGCAAGTGAGTACACTTGCCGAGTCAAATTGGCAGTTTAAAACTGCACACACAGAAACTACAGTGGCAGGTCTGAGCCAATGTTGCTTCTAACACCACTAATTTAGTCAACATGTTTCGCGCCTGCTCATGTCTAAAAAGATCTATTGGCTCTTCCTCAGGACTGTGCAAAAAATCTTCTCCAATTAAAAAAAAACAATTATGTTGTGGTGATAGTGTTAATGCACAGGTATCTAATCGTGATATTCTACTCACTCTATTATTCACTGGGCTCCTGCACGTATCCCATACCACCTAGTCTGGAGGCATAGTTTCTTGTAGGGAAAAGCATGTTGGCAATTTGTCAGTTTTCATCCATCTGTGGTTCTCGCAATCCGATGGATTCACAATCTGATGGATGTTTGCCGCACTGAAAATTGACAAATTGTCAAAGTGCTTTTCCCTACAAGAAACTATGCCTCCAGACTAGGTGGTATGGGATACGTGCAGGAGCCCAGTGAATAATAGAGTTAGTGGAATCTCACGATTAGATACCTGTGCATAAACACTATCACCACAACATAATTGGTTTGTTTGATTGGAGAAGATTTTATGCACAGTTCTGAAGAAGCGCAAATAGATCTTTTTAGACATGAGCAGGCGCAAAACATGTTGACTAAATTAGTGGTGTTAGAAGCAACATTCTAAAACCGCATTATTGTAAAAGTAAAGGGTCATTATTCCCCTTGGACTCTCCTTTATGTTTTTAACCTTGATCAACATCTCCTACTATTGAGTAAAAGGAAGTTCCTGAGGAGAGTTGAGCCAATTTTATTTTCATTCCTTTTTTCTTCTCTCTACTGTTTTTCTAATCTGCACAGAAGTTTGGCTTAGTGGCCCCACTGTGGGTCCCGTCAGACATTGCAGTACCAGTCTGGCGTGGAGCAAGCCTGATGATGAGACCTGAGGTCCCTTGCTTCTGAATCTTTTCTATTCTCTATACCTGAATTTTACGCTTTTTGAAACAGTGTACCTTTTTGTTGAACAAGTAGTAATAAATCTACATTTGGCTACATTCTCTTTTTGATGTTAGTGATTTAACAAATCCTTCCTTCTTTGCAGTTCTGCCTTCTGCCGGGCTGCTGCTATAATGGCAGGTTTGCACTCCCTTTGTATAAATCTTTTATGCATCACATCACACTCTGCCTGAAATAGCTCTTCAGTACTACAATTTCGTCTCACCTGCAAAAAATCACCACAGGGAATACTGTCAATGAACTTCTTGGAGTGCTGCTTGAAGCACAAAGTAATCTATTACCAGATTTACCAGATGTGGGTTTCCTAAACATATTACCATTCAGTTTATTGCTTTTAACCCTCACTTGAATATCAGGGAATCCCACCATTACTGGTTCTACATGTGCTGTTAGACTGATGTTATGGTCACTCTCATTAAGCTGTTTCACAAACCACCAAGCATCTTTCTGTGTGCCTTTCCAGATGACAAAGATATCGTCAATGTATCTGAGCCACATGATGACATTGGACTCAAATTTCTGCAACCTTTCTGATACCTGCTGCTCCCACCACCTGATGAAGAAGCAGGCAGCAGGAGCCATACACAGTTTTCTTATCAATTATTTTATTGGAAATGCTACAGTGATAGTATCAAAGATGCCATACAAGATTTCATCAGTGATATTATATGTGGGGTAATTAGCTGTGCATGGCAAAGGCACGAGTTATAGTTACCTTAGGGTGCGAGCTATAGTTACTTGAAAGAACTCTAACTATAACTGCTGAATTTCTATGGTTTTGTATGAATAGATTCAGAACCTAACTATAATGTCCCTGTAACCTTTATTTTTGTCAGTGAATTGCTATGTTTTTTTAACGTAAAGCAATTTTAATTACTACATACATTAATCCGACCCCCGCCGCGCACTGCCTTTGACCATGTGCAGCAAGGGTTGGCCACAAGGCCTGGCCTGTAGCCAGGCCTTTCAGCAAAGTCTATATAACCACCCAACCCCATGCCACGCACGTCCTTTGGCTGTGGGCAGCACAGGTTGGCCACATGGCCTTTCTCTGTCAGTGGATCTGTGAGTGGGTGCGTGAGTGTTTGACTGGGTCTGAAAGTGGGTGTGTGAGGGGGTGTATGAGTGTCTGAGTATATATATATATATAAGCAAAGGTTACAGGGATGTTATAGTTAGGCTCACATTTTAAACATACAGAACCATAGAAATTCACCTGCCATAGTCAGAGTTATCTCAAGTAACTATAGCTAGTGCCCTAAGGTAACTATAACTTGCGCCCCTGGCCAGCACAGTTTTTTCATCAAAAATTTGACTGCAAATATTACATTGATATTATCAAAGGTCACAAGTGCTGTAATTTGTGGGGTAATTAGCAGTGAATGGGCAAGAGTTACAGTTACCTTAGGGTATGTTATAGTTACTGGCATTTCCCGGCACAAGCTTGTCATTATTCGCGAAGTCGTCGTGACCAGAGATATACAAATTTAGATTTCCTTTAATATTTCAAAAACTAGTGAACAGATATTCATCAAATAACTGAAAGCATAATCTGAGTACCAACAGCAACCTTTTTGCAAAATTTGGATTAATTTCATCAAGCGGTTCAGGCTGTCATTGTTTTCAAAACTATTATGGGAATTAATATGGGAAAAGCATGCTTTTGAGCCCCCCCTCCTTTTTCCTCAGCCCGCTTGATCGATCATCCTGAAACTTTCAGTGTGCAACAAGAATCATTGGCACACTTTTTTGGAAAAATTTCAAAAAACGCTTTTTCTATGGAAACATGGTCCTAACTATAACTATCTACTGGCGACTGCTGGCAGGTAATATACATACAGATATATATATCTTTTGGTATGCAGATTATGCCTTTTATTATTTGGTGTAAATCCGTTCAGTAGTTGTTGGGAAATTTAAGGCATCCAAACTTTTATATATGTGGCCGTGACGACTGCGCATAATAACGAGGCTGTGCAGAGATATGCAGAGCTCTGATTAGCTGCCAACATTTCAACCAGGAAGTGTTGGCAGGCATCTTTGGACTCGGCTTCAACTGAGTCCCTTAAAAAAAAAAGTGAAAAATAAGAAAAGGGGCCAGGGTAGGCACACCCTGACTCCTTAGCTCTGGTGCTGGGGTCCCACCAGGGCAAAAAAGCACTTAAAAAAAATATTTTGGGCTTCAACTGCGCAGTGACTTAGTAAATTTATGGCAACATTTTGTTTTCAAAACAAGTGCAGGCTCCCACAATTGCTTTAATAAAGTTCCTGGGTGGGCCAGGTCCCAGAGGCATGTAAATACTATAGGAGGGGGATGCTCAAAGCCACCTCCCCAGGGCTTTCAACCAATAGTGTGCGGCGGCCACATGGCCCCCGTCCCTGGGGACTGCCACCTCCCAGGAACTGAATATTACATTTATGCAGGGGGGGGCGCGCACACAGCCGTTGCAGACCCCGGCCTTAGGGACCACCCTAGGCAGTTAATTGCAAGTAAGGGGAGGCCGCACGGCCCGCTTCAGCCCCAGGGACCGCCACCTCCCTGGGGCAAATTCAAATGTTGGAGGGGGGCCATGCAGGGAGTTTCATGTTTAGCAGCACCCTTTCTCTGACAACAATGTCAGCTCTCGCAGGAGGCCAGGGCTGCAGGGGCCTTGAGGCTCCCCCTGCGGTCCCCAACAGTGGTGAATGCGACCGAGATCAGCCTGTGGAGCAGGGCCTCGCGGCCCCCCTTCCAAACAAAATAAAAAGTTTGAGGCTGGGACCTCGGGAGGGAGTCTTCATGGCCCTCTTCCCGTAAACAAAAAAAATATTATAATGCTGGGCCTCACGGATGGGGTCCCTGGGGCCAAAATCACCTGGGTAACGGGGACCACATGGCCACCCCTCCTCCATTTAATGAAGGCCAGGCCTTGGGGGATGGGGTGTTCCTCGGACAAGATCGCCCAGGGAGGGGGGCCATGCAGCCCCCCCCCCCCATGGAATCGTAGTGGGCTCCAGGAGTTAAGGTCCCTTGGGCAGAAATCGGCCGGGGGAGGGGAACCCCTCCCCCACACTGGCAATTCAACCAATGAGATAGCACTTACTATCTGACCAGTGGAAAGTGCTCCAGTTAGATAGACATTTTGTGAAAAACTGTGGACTCATTGAATAAACGAGTAGGTGAGCTCCAGTTCTCGACATGATGCTCATTTCACAGAAATTAAACCTCACCAGGAAGCACTTACAAATATAAACGTACCAGGTGCCCCAGCTGAAGCGCCATTTCTGGAAAGGACAACTTGTCCTAACTCCTGGTCTTGGCGAAAGTACAGCAAGTGTGTTTACTCCATGATTCCATTTTGAAAAATGACCTGAAATCCTTTGTGGAGGTAAATGCATCTTTCATCTATTGGAGTACAATCAGAAACTCTCAACCCCATTCCCACACCCATATAGAACCTCTCATACCCACTCTCACACCCTGACAGACAATCCCACAGCTACTTTTACACCCAGAGACACAGGCCAGGCCCTACAGCCAACCCCCACCACAAACGGCAGAAGGCCATGCGCAGCTCAGGGTTGGCGGTTATAGGGGGTTGAGGTCGGTTGGATTAACATATAGTACTGAAAATGATTTTACATTTAAAAAAAAACATTGAAATTCACTGAAAAATGCAAAGGTTACAGGGATGTTATAGTTAGGAAATAGAATTAAAAACACATTAGAAATTCACTTAAATAAACAAAAGTTACAGGGACGTTATAGTTAGGTTCTGAATTTACTCACAGAAAACCAGAGAAATTCAGCAGTGATAGTTAGAGTTATTTCAAGTAATTATAACTTGAGGCCTAAGGTAACTATAACTCACCCCCTTGCCATGCACTGCTATTTACCCCAGATATTACAGCACTCATGACAACTTTTGTAACATCAATAAAAATATCTATGAAACAAGAAGTCAAATTATTGCAGAAAAAACTGTGCACGGCAAGGGTCACCTTAGTCCGTGAGTTATAGTCACTTGAAATAACAATACCTACAACTGCTGAATTTATCTGGTTTTGTCAAGTAAATTCAGAACCTAACTATAACATCCCTGCAACCTTTCTTTTTAATGAAATATATCTATCTGTCTATCCATCTATATATATATTTATTTATATATATATATATATATAGATATATATATATAGATATAGATATATATATATAGATATAGATATAGATATATATGTATTTACATATATATATATTACCTAGTG
Organism: Pleurodeles waltl; assembly: GCF_031143425.1. Taxonomy (NCBI): domain Eukaryota; kingdom Metazoa; phylum Chordata; class Amphibia; order Caudata; family Salamandridae; genus Pleurodeles; species Pleurodeles waltl. The sequence goes on from NC_090440.1 coordinate 1,769,256,551, forward strand.
ACGGTCACCACTAGGTAGTTATATTTAGGATCTATTTTCTATATAAAAAGAGCTTTTTTACTTGCCTTTATCTTTGGCACTGCTTGACGAATCTTCACAAAACTTTCTAAAAAATTGGGCGGCAAGTCAGCTGCTGTCTGGAAAGTTTCAAGGTGATCTGTCCGGGGGGGGGCGAGCAAAGGTGGGGTCCCAAAACACATTTCCCCATTCATTTTTCCATAGGGATTTTGAACAGCGATAGCTCCAAAACTACTGGACAGAATTACACCAAATTTGGCAGAAAGGTAGGTCCTGGCCCAGAAAGAGATCTTTTCTTTTGTTTTGATGTAAATCCATTCAGTAGTTTTAGAAAATGTTATACATAGGGACACAAAGGATTCACGGCCTCTCCCGATCTTGTGCTGAGATCTGATTGGCTGCCAACACTTCAACAAGGACACCGGTGAAGTGTTGCCAGCCACCTTGGGACTTGTCTGAAGCCAAGTCGCTGAAAAGAAGAATAAAAAATTAAAAATGGGCAAGAGGAACGACCACCCTGAGACCTTAGCTCTGGTGTTGGTGTCTCATTTTTACCACAATTCTGTGATGGGGGTCGCAAATCCGCAGTAAAAAAATAAAAAAACCATTGTGGGCTCCCAGGCTTGTTTTTAAATATGCCCTTGGGTATTCCAGGTCTAGGGGGCACTAGTTTCTTTCTAATGGGGGGGATCTCAAACCTAGATGTTCCAAAACTAGGTTTTTAGCTGTGCAATCTCTGAGGATTGTGCAATGCGGTTGGGAAATTTGCTGAAGTGTCTGATCTACCATTAAAGTTGGTGAACACAAGGCCAAGACTACCCCAAGTGTGTCAGCTGCTTGCCTTAATGTAATTTCCTTTCAACTTTGCAAATAATAACCTATTTAGAAATCAATTCACATGATTTAAAGGTCCTAAGACAGTTTTTTAACCAAAAACAACTAAATTAAATCAATTCAGCAGACCAGCACAATAAGACACTCAAAAGAGTTGACCCAAACAAAATGTTAAATTATTTAGAGAGGCACCTATGCTGTGATTTTTTGCCTGCCACTCACTAGAATGAGACAAATGCATGAAACAAGGTTAGTTATATTGGGAGGATCACACAAAAATATGTCTGCCACTATTTGATGTCCTTGTTGGTAAGCTAAGGCAGTGCTTTCTCAAAACACCATTTGCACCTTACTATGAAATCCGATTTCTGGAAAGAGTAAGGTGTGACAAGAATGTTTGTGAATATTTATTGTGTGGCAATTTGTTGTGCGGCATTTAGCTGTGGTGATGATGATATGTTGTGTAGTTTCTTGTGGTGTGAGCTGCATTATTGCAATATGATGTGTTTTACTTCAGTATTTGTGGGGTGTTCATATTGTCACTGTTTTGTCATGCCTGGTATGTTATAGTTGTGGTATCTTGCTATGTGTATCCTACTGAGTTATGTTTACTTTAGTGATTCCAGCAAATGCTGATCCAGTCCCTTCTAAATGCAGCATGTCTTTACATTTCTTGTGAAAAACAACCATATACTACTTCCTAAAGGTGATAAAATAGTGGTCCTCCGGCTCTGCAGCTATTTAAGACACCAACCCACCCAAAACAGCGCAGAAATTACCACTTCCAGTACTCACTTTATGTGATACGGCCCCTGGTGCTCGTGAATGATGAACACACCCGCCCTTGTTTTACTGCAGTGCTTGCCTTGGTTGTCACATCAATGTACATTTTTCACCAAAGTGGGAAATAGGGATCAATTAAGAATCATGTTAGAGAATAAATATTGTGGCATGTTTCTTACTCCAGTTTCTTTTACTAATGCTCCATGCACAAAGAAAATAAAATCAGCTGAACAGTTCTGTAATTATCAACCATTCCACACCTTTCCGCCACCTATGACCACAATCATGACAAGGTTATATATTGCAGGTGCGAATTGTGCATTTTCGAAACTGAGATAGGGTTGGCAAATTAGTGGATGGACAATTTGCACCCAATTTCAGTGAAATGTGGAATGTCACACAAATCCTCTGCCGCTCCTCATGCCTGTATATCTATAGAGACATTTACATGATTTTCACCTGCACAGTTCTATGCCACAAATTGCAGATACGAGTGGTTGCATCTGCAATTTGTGGCATAGAACCGTGCAGGTGAAAATGACCCATGACCCACACACAAATCCTAATTCCTTTTTGGGAGCAGATATTCCCAAGGCAGGATTTACGGGCCCATCATGATCAGGATCGCTATCATGAGATTACCTTTAAAAAATCTTTAATCTAAAATGATAGTCTTTTCCCACAGAGAACTGCTCACACATTCCCCAGAATTATTTTTTTTGCATACTAGTATATTTCAGTCCTGGATGTAGAACTTGGTTCTGTCGGTGGAGTTTGCGGAATTTGAGAACTCTTCACTACTTTGTGTAGCACAGAGTTCCCGAATTCCGCTCTCTGGCGCAGAGCGGAGTTAGTTTTCACCCGTGAGATTGGGTTTTATCACTCTCTCGTGAGTGCAATGATTCTCCTGGGCCGCTAGCGAGGGCACACAAGACTTTGCATTCTCTCGTATTGCTTTCAGCTGTGCCAGCGGCGACCACAAACTCACTTCTAAAGTAGATTTTCTACTCTTGAGCCACTAAATCTAATCAAAAATAGTTTTTTAGACTACATTTTCTTCTCCAATGGACCCTGCAATTAGTTTTTCAGCTTGAGAAGCCTTTTTTTTTTAAACAGGAAGGAAGTGTGTCAGAGACTCCAATTTCTTGTTCCTGTCCAGAAGGCTCCTTTCAGTGCTTTACTCATCCCCTGGTCACTTTTCACTTGGAATTAGAGGTGGAAGGATCACTCTCTTCATCTCATGGATATAGTTTTGGATTTAAGGACTTTGGACCTCATTACGAGGCTGGAGGTCAACAGACTGCCAGCCTCACCGTGGCGGTCTTACCGCCGCGGACCCAGTGGTAAAAACCGCCACATCATAATGCCGCACATCGCACCGTCGCAGCCGAGAGTGAGCACCTCCAGCCCGCCCGGCGGCAGACCTCAGCCTGCCAGCCGGATTACAAGGCTGCAGACCACCAAGCTGTCTGTGGCGGTCACACTGCCACAAAAACCCTGTGCAGAAAAGCACCCGGTGACAGGAATCGCCATTCCTGTCGCCAACACACCACCCTCACATGTCCACACACATGCACCCACACACGCCCACACTCTTACAAATGCACACCCTACCCACCCATACACTCGCTACGTACACTCCCATTCACTCGGAGACACTCACTCAAACATGCACACTGAAACACTCATCCATGCACTGACACGCACTCAAGCACACCCATACAAACGTGCACACGAACACCCCCATTCATGTGCACACACACACACAAACATTCCCATTCATTCGCATACACGCATGCATTCACAACCCCCTGCATACTCGCACTCTTACTACACCCCCCTCCGCATACTCGCACTCATATTACACCCCCCTCCGCCTACTTGCACTCACGCTCTCACACATACAGACACGCATACACAGACACCTCTCTTCACCACATAAACGCACCCACAAACACCCCCCATCGTACACATCCATTTACACACCCACACTCACACATACGCACCCCCTCATCTGCACACTTGCGCACAGACACCCCCACTTACTCGCTTACAAACATGCACTTATACACCCCCCTTGAACACATACACACACACTCATACACCTACATTCGCACACATACATGCACACACCACAAACATGCACCCAACACTCCCCCTCAGCCACCCCCTCCTCTTTTTGGACGATCACCTTACCTTTTCCGTCGAGCCGGTCGTCCAGGAGGGGATGGGCCCTGGTGGGTTTGCACCACCAGCACCACCACACCAGCAAGACTCCGCCAAGCCGCATTGCGGCTCGTAATACAGCAGGAGTCTTGCTGCAGTGGCGGTGCTGGCGATGCAACCGCCTCTTCAGAGTCAGATTTCTACGCATAAATGGGAGGAAGTCCTCAAATGACTCTATATGTGGCGGTCAGGAGACCGCCAGCAATGACGGTCTGCTGGCTGCAGCGGAATCGCGGTCTTTGAAAAAGACCTCCTAAGTCATAATGAGGCCCTTTGTTTTTATGAAATCATCACACAAATACATTCTAAAACTATATTGAATAAAGTTGTTGCTGTTTGTTTGCTTCGGCATGCACCAGTAGTTCTTTCTACCTTAATTTGATTTAAAAATGTATAGGGGTGGTGGGTTGCCTGAAGTATAGGTTTGGGCCTAGTTATTATTTATTTTGAATTACATGTATTTTTTACCTTTTGTAAAGGAAAAGTGTTGCACAGTTCTGTCCCTTTTCTACATGTTTTCATTTGCAATATTATTTTAGTGTCTGTCCTATATTTCCAAAGGGCCATCAGGCCAGTCATCCCAGTAGTCATCAGTGCAGGACATACATGTTTCAGTATTATATGTTTTTAAAACTTTGCTTAGGGCAGGGATGACATTGGATTAATTTAAATTTAAAATGTTGGCTATTGTGTGGGTTTCATTTTTTGCTAAACGTTTATGTATTGAAGGCATAGGAGGATGTAGTTTGACCATGTGGCTGGCAGGCAGCCATTGTGTCCATCTAGGGAGTGTCCTTTGCCACAGGCCTGCATGTGTTCTTTGTGTGCCATGCCTCCTTGCTCCTTGTTGTTATTGTTTGACCATGTTGTTTGCAGCCAGTTTGTGCATACAGCCAATGCCCCTTTGCCATAGGATTGCATGTGTTCTTTGTTTGCCATGCCTGCTTCCTCCTTTCTGTTGTTGTTTGACAATGTGGCTGGTAGCCATTTTGGGCCTGTAGCCAGTGTCGCTTTGCCATAGGCTTGCATGTGTTATTTGTTTGCCATGCCTCCTTGCTCCTTGTTGTTGTTGTTTGAACATGTGGCTGGCTGGCAGGCATTTTTTCCATGAAGCCAGTGCCCCCTGCCTTTGCCCTGCATGTGTTATTTGTTCTCCATGCTTTATTCATGCTCCTTGTTTTTTTTTTTAATCTCTTTATTGTTATTGGATGCGCAACATCATATACAATAGAGCGTCAGAGCGCTACCATATCCATAATGCAATATATAATTCAACAACAGCGAGAAGAAAACAGTATAGGAAGGTCTAAAAGATATGAGATAGAGAGATAGAAATGATAGGACGGAAGTGGTTCGTTACAGCCTGGGAGTCATCCTTGGTGGGGAGAGGGGTGATGGGCCGGAAAGGCAGAGAGAAGTGGGGGGGAGTGTTCCCCTAGCGATGATGTGTCCTGGCCTTTTGCAGGACTCTTTCGTTGATATGTGGCCGATATGTAGCCGAAGGCAGGCAATTGTAAACAGCCTGTCAATGTAGGCACTACGGGTAATATTGTGCTCTGTGTCGTTTTATGAGTGACATTGATCCAGGCAAGGGACACCATAGCTGGTGTGCGGTGTCCTCTGTTCAGCTGCGTGCATGATGTGTAATGTATTGCATGGTTACTGGTGACATTTGAGCTGGGCTCAGGGCAAGTGCTTCATATCGCTCCAGTTAGTTAGTCATTGTCTCGGTGCTGGGGGCATAGGGCTGTGTGACGGGTCATCTTCACTGTGTATATCAGAGGAACGCTTTATCTGACCCACACAGCTGATGTGTGCGGTGTATGTGTGGGATACTGCCGCCTGCGGCTTCATGGGGGCGGTTGTCGTCTTTCGTCTCAAGTGACACAACAAAGGCGTCCCACGTGTCCAGCCCTTTAATCTGTAACCCTCTATCCCGGAGTGAGTGTAATACTTGTGCCTCTGCTTTTGCACATTTCAGCAAGTCGTCCCACCAGCGACGAGTGTCCGGCACGTTTGGTTCTTTCCATTGCATCACTAAAAGGCGCTTGAACAGAACGAATGCCAGCTCGATGCATCTGTGTACCTGTTTTCTCCCCTTAAGTTTCGGGCAGATACCCAGCAGACAGGATTCAGGCATGGGGAGAGCGGGATTTCAAGCAGTTCAGTGGTCAGTGTGGTTATGGCGTGCCAGGCCCGCAGTACCGGCGGGCATTCCCAAGTCATATGGTAGAAGGTGGCATCTATGTCGCCAAATCTTGGGCACGCTTGACTGGACTGGGGGTACATGCGCTGTAGTCTATGTGGGGACAGATAGGTTTGATGTAGATAGTTGAATTGTGTGAAGCGGAATCTGGGATTGCGTGATACCTCTCTTGTCAAGCTGAGTGCTGTGCACCATGTTTGTTGTATCAGCGGCGTGGGTAGGACCCTGTCCCATCTAGCCTTCGCTTTTTTGTGAGCTACTTATGAGCTACCAAGTAAGACTCCTTATGTCACGATTCACCCTGGGCTTACCGTCAGCACTGGAGAGGGATGGTGAGCGGCCCCGGTTCCTGCAAGTCCTGCTCTGGCCGAGGTAGGGGCGACCCCTTCCGGTAGCCACGGTGCTGTTGACAATAGTAAGCCACTACAGTCAGTGCCCTCCAGAAGGAGTCCCAGAGGAAAAACCCCAAGGGGGAAAAAACCTCCAACAGGAACTCCCTGAAACAGATGGCGGACACAAGGATTAGAACTCAATATCCAGGAAAGCTGGGAGACTGAAGACAGAACAAGAACGACTGGCGTCTCAAATGAAACCCAGCCGGAGCGTGACCACCACCGCTGAAGTGTTGCAACTCAATGAGAAGAAGAAAAGGTTCCCCTTATATACCCCTAGACAGGAAGTGAAAAACAGGAAGAAGTAACACGACCATCTTGGTTTGGGAAGAAGCCATAACTAAAGATAGAAAACATGCCCCTGTTTAAGAGGAACAAATGCATACAGGGAAGAAGCGAAGTGCACAGCATGCTGGGAAGGAGAAAGCATGCTTTAAAACTAAGCATGTATATTGAGGAAGGTCTCAAAGCGTTGTGGCAGGTGAGTGGTGCTATGGGGGGGCCCAGGCACCCTTAAACCAGATTAAACTTGCGCGCCGAGCGCAGCGAGGACCGCGACCCAATTCTGAGTCTCCGGCCCTGCCGCGCTCTAATTACAGCACGCGGCCGGAGAAAAGGGCTGCTGCGGATGCCGCGACCCTTGACCCAAACCGCGGCTTCCCCCGCGGGTCGGCTGGGTTGCACCACGGCAGCTCGCGGCGCAACAATAGGTCCCCCCCCGAGGCCCCAGGTTTCTGAGGAAAAAGACAGAAAAAACAACGGATCAAAAGAGGGGCATGAACCGAAGGTGCATCTTCCCAGGAGCATTCACTCATAGGGTAGCCCTTCCAATGAATGAGGTATTGGAGACGACCATGGAACACCCGAGAGTCACAGATTTCCTGGACCTCTTATTCAGGCACGTTATCAATCAACTGAGGAGGAGGACAGGTGAATTGTCTGTGAAAAGGATCAGGGATGTAAGGTTTGAGTTGTGAGACATGGAATACAGGATGTATTTTCCAAGTCAGAGGCAGGCGAAGAGGAACAGACACAGGGTTGATTTTTTGAAGAATCTGGAATGGACCATAATATTGAGGTTTAAATTTATTTTGGGTTAGTCGGAGAGGTAAGAATTTAGAGGAAAGCCAGACCTTATCGTGGATCTGATAACGCGGGGCCTCACAATGTTTCTTATCAGCCATCCTTTTCATGCCTGTTTTAGTGGCTACAAGATTTGAATGTATTACATGCTGGATACCCCGTAGTTGCTGGACATATGAGGTAATGGCAGGAAGATTGGAAGTTTCTTTCAGAGGAATAGGAAATGCCTTTGGATGGAATCCATAAGAACAATAGAAAGGGGAGACTTTTGAGGCACTGTGTACTGAATTGTTGTAGGAGAATTCTGCAAGTGGTAAATACGTAGACCAATTACTCTGCGTGGCATTACAGAAGCTACGTAAATATTGTTTGAGGCCTTGATTCAGCCGTTCTGTCTGTCCATTCGTTTGAGGATGGAAACCTGACGATAAGGCCACCTCTATTCCTAGTGTCTTACAGAATTGTCTCCAAAACCGGGAGATGTATTGTGGACCCCGATCAGAGATAATGACTTGTGGGTAGGTCGCTCCCCCTGCCGCTGCAGCTCCACCAGCCCAGGCTCCTGACACCTCCCAGCAAGACCTGCTAAAAACAGTAAATACTCCCCCCGCCCAGCCCCTCGCCCAGCGCCGCGCTACTCACCTCTCTTCTACTGTACCTCTGTCTTCCGCCTTCCGCTCCCTCCTCCAACCTCTCTCCGCACCTCTGCTGTCCTTCTTCCCTTCGCTCTCTGGTCCTCTTCTGCAGCCCTCTTGCTGCGTGTTCTGCTCTTCCTCGGCCCCGCTCCTCTTCCTCACCGCGCTCTCTTCCTGCTTCTTTCTTCATCCTTGGTCTTCATCTGTGCTCTTCATCTGTGTTCTTCATCTGTGTTTCTTCTTTCTCCTCTGCACCCCGACCTGCGTGTTCTCTCTTCTTCTGTGTCCTTCTTCTGTGTTCTTCATCTGTGTTCTTCATCTGTGTTTCTTCTTTCTCTTCTGCACCCCGACCTGCGTGTTCTTTCTTCTTCTGTGTCCTTCTTCTGTGTTCTCCATCTGTGTTCTTCATCTGTGTTTCTTCTTTCTCCTCTGCACCCCGACCTGCATGTTCTTTCTTCTTTCTTCATCTGTGTTCTTCATCTGTGTTTCTTCTTTCTTCTCTGCACCCCGTCCTGCGTGTTCTTCTCCTCCTCTTCTTGACTCCTCTCCCTTCTCTCTTGACTCTTCTCTCCTCTTCTTCTTCACCCTTCTTCTTGACTCTTCTCTCCTCTGTTCTTCACTCTTCTCTCTTCTGTTCTTCACTCTTCTATCTTCTGCTCTTCACTCTTCTCTCCTCTCCTCTTCTGTTCTTCCTTACTCCCATCATCTTCTGCTCTTCCATACTCCCTTCCACCTCTGTTCTCCCTTACTCGCCTCCACCTCTGTAACCCCCCTCCCCTCTCTTTTCTCCCCTCCCCTCTACCTGACCCCCCCACCCTCCGCTTTCCCGCCGCCACCTCCTGCTCGGCCCGCCCGCTACCATTCGTCACCCCCCTCTCCCTGCCCCCAGCTGACCCCTCCTCCCCCCTCCTCCCTCTTATGGCGGCCGCTGCGCGGTAGAATTAGCAACCCTTGACCCAAGGGTAGATCGCTCCCCCTGCCGCTGCAGCTCCACCATCCCAGACTCCTGACACCTCCCAGCAAGACCTGCTAAAAACAGTAAGTACTCCCCCCGCCCAGCCCCTTGCCCAGCCCGCGCTACTCACCTCTCTTCTCCTGTACCTCTGTCTTCCGCCTTCCGCTCCCTCCTCCAACCTCTCTCCGCACCTCTGCTGTCCTTCTTCCCTTCGCTCTCTGGTCCTCTTCTGCAGCCCTCTTGCTGCGTGTTCTGCTCTTCCTCGGCCCGCTCCTCTTCCTCACCGCGTTCTCTTCCTGCTTCTTTCTTCATCCTTGGTCTTCATCTGTGCTCTTCATCTGTGTTCTTCATCTGTGTTTCTTCTTTCTCCTCTGCACCCCGACCTGCGTGTTCTCTCTTCTTCTGTGTCCTTCTTCTGTGTTCTTCATCTGTGTTCTTCATCTGTGTTTCTTCTTTCTCCTCTGCACCCCGACATGCGTGTTCTTTCTTCTTCTGTGTCCTTCTTCTGTGTTCTTCATCTGTGTTCTTCATCTGTGTTTCTTCTTTCTCCTCTGCACCCCGACCTGTGTGTTCTTTCTTCTTTCTTCATCTGTGTTCTTAATCTGTGTTTCTTCTTTCTTCTCTGCGCCCCGTCCTGCGTGTTCTTCTCCTCCTCTTCTTGACTCCTCTCCCTTCTCTCTTGACTCTTCTCTCCTCTTCTTCTTCATCCTTCTTCTTGACTCTTCTCTCTTCTGTTCTTCACTCTTCTCTCTTCTGTTCTTCACTCTTATCTCTTCTGTTCTTCACTCTTCTCTCCTCTCCTCTTCTGTTCTTCCTTACTCCCATCCTCTTCTGCTCTTCCATACTCCCCTCCACCTCTGTTCTCCCTTACTCCCCTCCACCTCTGCAACCCCCCCTCCCCTATGTTTTCTCCCCTCCCCTCTACCTGACCCCCCCACCCTCTGCTTTCCCGCCGCCACCTCCTGCTCGGCCCCGCCCCGCTCCCATTTGTCACCCCCCTCCCGCCCCCTGCTGAACTCTCCTCCCCCCCTCCTCCCTCTTATGGCGCCCGCTGCGCAGCCGCACCACTGGCGCGCCAAAGGCAAGCCCGTCTGCGCCCGTCCGCGCCTGGACCGTGCCCAGCGCCACGACCCCCAGCACTCCCAAACCCCGCAGCACCGCTACGACCACAACACCCTCCACGCCCTCGCCCCGGGGCGCTCCAGCACCTGCTTCCTAGCCAACCCGAAACGTACCCACGGACCCTTTGCATGCCACACCTGCAAACTCACCTTCCACTGCGAAACCACCCCGGCCGCCAGCCCACGCGACAACAACCACCTCAAATGCATCCTGATCAACACACGCTCCGTCCACAAGCACGCCATTGAACTATGGGACCTCCTGGACTCCACCGCAACGGACGTCGCCTTCATCACTGAGATCAGGATGAACGCCTCTTCGGCCCCCGACATCACCATAGCCATCCCCGACGGCTACAAGATCTCCAGGAGAGACCGCACCAACCAAGTCGGTGGAGGAATCGCCATCGTCTTCAAGGACTCCATCAACGTCACCACCTCCACAGAAGACATCCCCCTCGCCGCCGAACACCTACACTTCCAGATCCACACAGACCCCAGGACCACTCTCAGAGGAACTCTCATCTACAGACCCCTTGGTCCTCGCGCCCTCTTCAGCGACTCTATCACTGACTTCATCTCCCCGTACGCCCTTGCCTCGCCGGACTACATCCTCCTCGGTGACCTCAACTTCCACCTGGAACAGAACAACGACCCCAACACCACCGCCCTGCTCGATAACCTCGACAACCTCGGTCTCAAGCAACTGGTGAACACCCCCACCCACATCGCCGGACACACGCTCGACCCAATCTTCTCTGCCAGCAACCACGTATCCTTCAGCCACTCCTCCGTTATACACTGGACCGACCACAGATGTGTCCACTTCACCTTCCGACGCAAGACGCGCCACCTCTGCACACAATCCATCCCACGCCGACATTGGAACAAAATCCCTGCGGAACAGCTTCTCTCCACTCTAAGCGACAACCAACCCACCTTCTCCACCGACCCCAACGACGCACCCCTCAGCCTCACGCACTGGATCACCAACTGCGCAGACAACCTCGCTCCCCTCAGACGCCTCCCAAGACAGACCAACACCAAGAAACCTCTCTGGTTCACAGACACCCTCAAGGAATCTAAAAAAGCCTGCCGCACCCTTGAGAAAGCCTGGCGCAAGGACCACACCGTAGATAACATGTCTGCCCTCAAGAACACCACCCGCGAACACCACCAACTGATCCGCGCCTCCAAAAGTAACTCCTTCACAGACAGACTGGACAAGAACACTCACAACAGCAAAGAACTCTTCAACATTGTCAAAGAGCTCTCCAACCCTAACGCCAACGCCAACGCCATCACGCCCTCACAAGACCTCTGCAACTCCCTCGCCACCTTCTTCCATCGTAAGATCACCGACCTACACGACAGCTTCAGACACCAGACCCAGCCTACCACCACAGAACCTACAACCCCAGCCATCACCCTCAACCCCTGGACTCACATCAACACGGAAGAGACCAAAGCCACCATGAACTCCATCCACTCCGGTGCCCCCTCGGACCCCTGCCCACACTTCATCTTCAACAAAGCCGACGACATCATCGCCCGCATCTCCAGACCATCATCAACAGCTCGTTTGCTTCTGCCACCTTCCCCGAGAGCTGGAAACACGCAGAAGTCAACGCCCTACTGAAGAAACCTACGGCGGACCCCAGCGACCTGAAGAACTTCCACCCCATCTCGCTCCTCCCCTTCCCCGCCAAAGTCATAGAGAAGACCGTCAACAAGCAACTTACCAACTTCCTGGAAGACAACAACCTACTCGACCCCTCTCAGTCCGGATTCCGAGCCAATCACAGCACAGAAACTGCCCTCATCTCAGTCACAGACGACATCAGAACTCTGATGGACAACAGAGAAACAGTCTCCCTCATCCTCCTCGACCTCTCGGCTGCCTTCGACACGGTTTGCCACCGAACCCTAATATCCCGCCTCCGCTCCACCGGGATCCAAGGTCAGGCCCTGGACTGGATCACCTCCTTCCTCTCCAACCGCTCCCAAAGAGTCTAACTCCCACCTTTCCGCTCAGACCCCACCGAGATCATCTGCGGCGTCCCACAAGGCTCCTCGCTCAGCCCGACTCTCTTCAATGTCTACATGAGCCCCCTCGCCGACATCGTACGCAAACACAACATCAACATCACCTCCTACGCCGACGACACCCAGCTGATACTTTCCCTCACCAAGGACCCCACCAGCGCCAAGACCAACCTGCAAGATGGAATGAGAGACATCGCAGAATGGATGAAACTCAGCCGTCTGAAACTGAACTCATCCTCGGAAACACCCCGTCCACCTGGGACGACTCCTGGTGGCCCACGGCCCTTGGCACCGCAACTACCCCCTCAGACCATGCACGCAACCTCGGATTCATCCTGGACCCTCTTCTCACCATGACCAAACAAGTCAATGCCGTATCATCCTCCTGCTTCCTCACCCTCTGCATGCTCCGAAAGATCTTCCGTTGGATCCCCGCCGACACCAGAAAGACCGTGACCCACGCCCTCGTCACGAGCCGCCTGGAATACGGCTACACCCTATACACAGGAACCACGGCTAAACTCCAGAAACACCTGCAGCGAATTCAAAACGCCTCCGCCCGCCTCGTCCTCGACATACCCCGCAACAGCCACATCTCCGCCCACCTGAGACACCCACACTGGCTTCCCATCAACAAAAGGATCACCTTCCGGCTCCTCACCCACGCATACAAAGCCCTCCACAACAAGGGACCCGAATACCTCAACCGTCGCCTCAGTTTCTACACGCCCACCCGTCAGCTTCACTCCGCCAACCTCGCACTCGCCGTCGTCCCTCGCATCCGCCGCACCACGGCAGGTGGGAAATCCTTCTCCTACCTGGCGGCCAAGACATGGAATTCCCTCCCCACCAACCTCAGGACCACCCAGGACCACCTCGCATTCCGGAGGTAACTCAAGACCTGGCTCTTCGAGCAGCAGTAACCCCTTCCCCCTAGCGCCTTGAGACCCTCACGGGTGAGTAGCCTGCTTTATAAATGTTTTTGATTTGATTTGGTAGGCCATGAAGCCGAAAGATCTCCTGGATAAAGATTTGGCTTAGTTCCTTAGCCGTAGGTAGTTTTCTTAATGCCGTGAAATGTGCCATCTTTGTGAAGGAATTAATGGTTACCATTATTACTCGATATCCAACCGAAGAAGGCAAAGAGCACATAAAATCAGTGGATATAGTGTGCCATGGACCTGGTGGAACAGATAGCAGATGGAGTAATCCTACTGGTTTAGTACGAGGTGTCTTGGCTTGTGCACATATGGGACAAGAAGACACATAGGGGGTCATTCCAACCCTGGCGGTCGGTGTTAAAGCGGCGGCAAAACCACTAACAGGCTGGTGGAAAAAAAAATGCAATTCCGACCCTGCCGGAAACCGCCAACAGAGACCGCCACTTCAACACACCGCCCGCCACGGCGGGACAAACAAACAGTGCGGCGGTCACCACCAACAGACAGGCGGGCGACAATGTAACGCCCACCGTATCACAACCCACCAATCTGCCATCTTTTCCGGGGCGGTAGCCCGCCGATAAAAACACGGCGGAAACAGCCATTTCAAACGGAAAACGCTCACCTCCATACACCCCACGAGGAATCTGGACAGCATGGAACCCGAACTCCACATCCTACCAGCGATTGTCTTCCTGCTCCTCTACCAGGAGCACGAACGCCGGCGCAGAAGACAATGGTGAGTACTGCACCTACGACACGGGGGGAGGCAAAAAATTACGGGCACACACATATGCGACACACCCACCCTCACCCTCACCCCCTACAACACACACATCAATGCATAGCAACACATCACAGTTACCCCCCCAAACCCCCCAGAAGAATGCAAAGACAAAAGGAAATGATTATAAACTTTGGAATATATTGTATGACTGAGTATAAAATATATCACACATCTAAAACTTTATATACATAAATTGTCCAGTCCGATATGTGTATCAGGCATTGTTCGTGGGCCACTGGGCCAAAATCACATGGGCAAAGCCCACACAGGATACCTGACTCCAACGGAGAGAACACTGCAGGGGCATCAGATAGGAAAACTACAGGCACCTCAGGGGGAAGGGAAGGGGGGGCACCTCAGCCAGATGAGTCCACGATGCCAGATCCACGAGGGGCCTCCATGGCCACTGTTCCATCCTGGGGAGTGCAAAGCCACAGTCTCTCAAGTCTCTACAGTGGGTGGCTTGCCCACTGTGCCATCCTGGGGAGTGTAAAGCCACAGTCTCTTAAGTCTCTACAGTGGGTGGGTTGCCCACTGTTCCATCCTGGGGAGTGCGAAGCCACAGTCTCTCAAGTCTCACAGTGGGTGGCTTGCCCACTGTGCCATCCTGGGGAGTGCAAAGCCACAGTCTCTCAAGTCTCTACAGTGCGTGGCTTGCCCACTGTGCCATCCTGGGGAGTGCAAAGCCTCAGTCTCTCAAGTCTCTACAGTGGGTGGCTTGCCCACTGTGCCATCCTGGGGAGTGCAAAGCCACAGTCTCTCAACTCAATATCAGTCTCCACTGGTACTGGAGGGGGACTAGTGCCCAGAGTGCTTCGTGCAGCCCTGCCCGACACAGATGCGGGCCTGCCCCTTCCGCCAATGGGCCAGCGGTGCTTGAGATAAAGGGCCCAGCGCAGCGGTGCTTGAGACGGCGGTGCCCAGCGGAGCAGTGCTTGAGATGAAGGGCCCAGCGGAGCAGTGCTTGAGATGAAGGGCCCAGTTCAGCGGTGCTTGAGATGAAGGGCCCAGCGGAGCGGTGCTTGAGACGGCGGTGCCCAGTGGAGCGGTGCTTGAGACGGCGGTGCCCAGCGGAGCGGTGCTTGAGATGAAGGGCCCAGCGCAGCGGTGCTTGAGACGGCGGTGCCCAGCGGAGCGGTGCTTGAGATGAAGGGCCCAGCGGAGCAGTGCTTGAGACGGCGGTTCCCAGCGGAGCGGTGCTTGAGATGAAGGGCCCAGCGGAGCAGTGCTTGAGACGGCGGTGCTCAGCGGAGCGGTGCTTGAGATGAAGGGCCCAGCGCAGCGGTGCTTGAGACGGCGGTGCCCAGCGGAGCGGTGCTTGAGATGAAGGGCCCAGCGGAGCAGTGCTTGAGATGAAGGGCCCAGTTCAGCGGTGCTTCGGATGAGTGCCCAGTTCAGCAGATCAGCCCATGGCGTGGAGGTCATTCGCCACCTGACCTGTGGCTGGCTGCGCCTTCCTGCCCACCGGGGATGGGCCTGGTGGGGCCCTCCTGGGCTGCAGTACCGGGCCTGTTGGTGTCCTCCTGCCCAACTGGGATGGGGCATGCGGGCCCTCCTGCACAGCTGGGCTGCTGGCAGTCTTGTCGGGCATGCTGCCCTTCCCAGCCTTCCCTGGTCACCTGTGGCCCTTCCCCACCTTTGGTGGTGTGCCAGGTGGCACCACACTCCCTGCCGGAGCCATGGTACGGATTTTGGTCCCAGGAGTTTTAGGCCTCTCGCGCCGGGCACTGACAATTTTGGCATGTTTTTGCGGCGGTGGGCTGCCCGTGCCTTGGCTCCCTACTGAGCTGGCTGCCCTTGAGGGTGGGGGACTCCACAGTCCATGGCAGACTGTCTTCACAGGGCCCGCTGTTGTGGTGGCTGAGGTGCTGACTGGAGTCTTTTTAGATGGACGGGGTGGGGGAGTTGTTGGGAAGAGGTCAAGTTTGGAAAGGAAAATAAGTTTAGGAAGAGAGGGACGGGTAGGTGTAGTAGGTATGGGAGTGGAGGAGGAGGTTGTGGTTGTAGGAGTTTGAAGTCTGGTGTCTTTGGGTGCAGGTGCTTGAGACGGCGGTGCCCAGCGGAGCAGTGCTTGAGACGGCGGTGCCCAGCGGAGCAGTGCTTGAGATGAAGGGCCCAGCGGAGCGTGCTTGAGACGGTGGTGCCCAGCGGAGCGGTGCTTGAGATGAAGGGCCCAGCGCAGCGGTGCTTGAGATGGCGGTGCCCAGCGGAGCGGTGCTTGAGATGAAGGGCCCAGCGGAGCAGTGCTTGAGATGAAGGGCCCAGCGGAGCAGTGCTTGAGATGAAGGGCCCAGTTCAGCGGTGCTTGAGACGGCGGTGCCCAGCGGAGCAGTGCTTGAGACGGCGGTGCCCAGCGGAGCAGTGCTTGAGATGAAGGGCCCAGCGGAGCGGTGCTTGAGACGGCGGTGCCCAGCGGAGCGGTGCTTGAGATGAAGGGCCCAGCGCAGCGGTGCTTGAGAAGGCAGTGCCCAGCGGAGTGCTGCTTGAGATGAAGGGCCCAGCGGAGCAGTGCTTGAGATGAAGGACCCAGTTCAGCGGTGCTTGAGACGGCGGTGCCCAGCGGAGCAGTGCTTGAGATGAAGGGCCCAGCGGAGCGGTGCTTGAGACGGCGGTGCCCAGCAGAGCGGTGCTTGAGATGAAGGGCCCAGCGGAGCGGTGCTTGAGACGGCGGTGCCCAGCGGAGCGGTGCTTGAGATGAAGGGCCCAGTTCAGCGGTGCTTGAGACGGCGGTGCCCAGCGGAGCGGTGCTTGAGATGAAGGGCCCAGCGGAGCAGTGCTTGAGATGAAGGGCCCAGCGCAGCAGTGCTTGAGACGGCGGTGCCCAGCGGAGCAGTGCTTGAGATGAAGGGACCAGCGGAGCGGTGCTTGAGACAGCGGTGCACAGCGGAGCGGTGCTTGAGATGAAGGGCCCAGCGGAGCGGTGCTTGAGACGGCGGTGCCCAGCGGAGCGGTGCTTGAGATGAAGGGCCCAGCGAAGCAGTGCTTGAGATGAAGGGCCCAGCGGAGCGGTGCTTGAGACGGCGGTGCCCAGCGGAGCAGTGCTTGAGATGAAGGGCCCAGCGGAGCGGTGCTTGAGATGGCGGTGCCCAGCGGAGTGGTGCTTGAGATGAAGGGCCCAGCAGAGCGGTGCTTGAGACGGCGGTGCCCAGCGGAGCGGTGCTTGAGATGAAGACCCAGCAGATCGGTGCTTGAGACGGCGGTGCCCAGCCGAGCGGTGCTTGAGATGAAGGGCCCAGCGGAGCAGTGCTTGAGATGAAGGGCCCAGTTCAGCGGTGCTTGAGACGGCGGTGCCCAGCGGAGCAGTGCTTGAGATGAAGGGCCCAGCGGAGCGGTGCTTGAGATGAAGGGCCCAGCGGAGCAGTGCTTGAGATGAAGGGCCCAGTTCAGTGGTGCTTGAGACGGCGGTGCCCAGCGGAGCGGTGCTTGAGATGAAGGGCCCAGCGGAGCAGTGCTTGAGATGAAGGGCCCAGCGGAGCAGTGCTTGAGATGAAGGGCCCAGCGGAGCAGTGCTTGAGATGAAGGGCCCAGCGGAGCGGTGCTTGAGACGGCGGTGCCCAGCGGAGCGGTGCTTGAGACGGCGGTGCCCAGCGGAGCGGTGCTTGAGATGAAGGGCCCAGCGGAGCAGTGCTTGAGATGAAGGGCCCAGCGGAGCAGTGCTTGAGATGAAGGGCCCAGCGGAGCGGTGCTTGAGACGGCGGTGCCCAGCGGAGCGGTGCTTGAGACGGCGGTGCCCAGCGGAGCGGTGCTTGAGATGAAGGGCCCAGCGCAGCGGTGCTTGAGATGGCGGTGCCCAGCGGAGCGGTGCTTGAGATGAAGGGCCCAGCGTAGCAATGCTTGAGACGGCGGTGCCCAGTTCAGCGGTGCTTGAGATGAAGGGCCCAGCGGAGCGGTGCTTGAGACGGTGGTGCCCAGCGGAGCGGTGCTTGAGATGAAGGGCCCAGCGCAGCGGTGCTTGAGACGGCGGTGCCCAGCGGAGCGGTGCTTGAGATGAAGGGCCCAGCGGAGCAGTGCTTGAGATGAAGGGCCCAGCGCAGCGGTTCTTGAGACGGCGGTGCCCAGCGGAGCAGTGCTTGAGATGAAGGGCCCAGCGGAGCGGTGCTTGAGACAACGGTGCCCAGCGGAGCGGTGCTTGAGATGAAGGGCCCAGCGGAGCGGTGCTTGAGACGGCGGTGCCCAGTGGAGCGGTGCTTGAGACGGCGGTGCCCAGCGGAGCGGTGCTTGAGATGAAGGGCCCAGCGCAGCGGTGCTTGAGACGGCGGTGCCCAGCGGAGCGGTGCTTGAGATGAAGGGCCCAGCGGAGCAGTGCTTGAGACGGCGGTTCCCAGCGGAGCGGTGCTTGAGATGAAGGGCCCAGCGGAGCAGTGCTTGAGACGGCGGTGCTCAGCGGAGCGGTGCTTGAGATGAAGGGCCCAGCGCAGCGGTGCTTGAGACGGCGGTGCCCAGCGGAGCGGTGCTTGAGATGAAGGGCCCAGCGGAGCAGTGCTTGAGATGAAGGGCCCAGTTCAGCGGTGCTTCGGATGAGTGCCCAGTTCAGCGGATCAGCCCATGGCGTGGAGGTCATTCGCCACCTGACCTGTGGCTGGCTGCGCCTTCCTGCCCACCTGGGATGGGCCTGGTGGGGCCCTCCTGGGCTGCAGTACCGGGCCTGTTGGTGTCCTCCTGCCCATCTGGGATGGGGCATGCGGGGCCCTCCTGCACAGCTGGGCTGCTGGCGGTCTTGTCGGGCATGCTGCCCTTCCCAGCCTTCCCTGGTCGCCTGTGGCCCTTCCCCACCTTTGGCGGTGTGCCAGGTGGCACCACACTCCCTGCCGGAGCCATGGTACGGATTTTGGTCCCAGGAGTTTTAGGCCTCTCGCGCCGGGCACTGACAATTTTGGCATGTTTTTGCGGCGGTGGGCTGCCCGTGCCTTGGCTCCCTACTGAGCTGGCTGCCCTTGAGGGTGGGGGACTCCACAGTCCATGGCAGACTGTCTTCACAGGGCCCGCTGTTGTGGTGGCTGAGGTGCTGACTGGAGTCTTTTTAGATGGACGGGGTGGGGGAGTTGTTGGGAAGAGGTCAAGTTTGGAAAGGAAAATAAGTTTAGGAATAGAGGGACGGGTAGGTGTAGTAGGTATGGGAGTGGAGGAGGAGGTTGTGGTTGTAGGAGTTTGAAGTCTGGTGTCTTTGGGTGCAGGTGCTTGGGCTAGAGGTTGTCGTGAGGTGGATGGCTGTTGGGTGGGTGGCTGCCTGCGTTTGTGTAGCTTGGAAGAGGGGGTGACAGACACACTGGGAGAGGACACAGGGGACGTGTGAATGGTAGTGGGGGTGGTGACTGCACGTGTGCGGGGGGTTATGGTGGGTGTGCTGGTGATGGACGTAGTGGCTGAAGATGTTGTGCATACAGGTGTGAGTGGAGACGTGACAGGGAGGGAGGAGGGAGACTAGGAGGAGGGGGACACAGTGGAGGCAGTGGGTGTTGGTATGTCAGCATGTGGATGTTGCTTGTGTGAATGCTTGTGTGATGTGTGGTGCTTATGTCTGGATGAGCTTCCCTTGGGTGTTGAGGTGTGTGCAGGCTGGTCTGATGGTGTGTCTGGGATAGGCAGAGGTACAGGGGATTGGGTATGGGTGGAGGAAGTTGGAGGGGTGAGGCTAGAGACAGGGACAATTGCTGCCATCAGTGCTGAGGCCAGAGTGTTGAACGATCGCTGATGGGCAGCCTGACCCGAATGAATGCCCTCCAGTGGTGCACCTCCCTTTCTACACCCTGGATGGCATTCAAAAGGGTAGACTGCCCAACAATGAGCGTCCTCAGGAGGTCAATGACCTCCTCACTGAGGGCAGCAGGGGTGACAGGGGCAGGGCCTGAGGTGCCTGGGGCGAAGGAGATGCCCACCTTCGTGGGTGAGCGGGCATGGGGCAAACGCTGAGGGGCTGCTGGGAGGGCGGTGCTGGTGCGCTGGGTGGCGGCTGTACCTGTTGTAGCGGGGGCACGGATGTTGCCGCCACCACAAGGGAGCTCCCTTCAGAGGACGAGTCGCTGTCACTGACATCCGCACGAGTCCCCGCTGTGGAGCTCCCCTCGCCCTCCGTCTCACTGGTGAAATCCGAGTCAGTTGCATGGCCCGCCATGGCCATGTGAGATGCAGCTCCCTCGTGCTCCGATGGCTCTTCTCCTCCGCCTGATGATGCTAATGCACAAATGAACAGGAAGACAACAAAAAAGGGGGGTGGGGAAAAATAAAGAAATGTTGAGTGCATGCATTGGCGACACAGTTGGCGGACAGGACAGACACAGAAGCCCCCTGCACTGCGCCGCGCACTTGGGGTCGACTACGCAATCCGTGGGACATGGCCTACAAGCCTATGGGCGACCTCTGCTCACATACATGACACAGGGCAATAAATAGCTGTACTTGCCACCCTACAGAGGTGGGGGGCGAGGGCACAGGGCCATGCCTTACGGAGGGGCCTAGCCTACAGATATCGCCCTGGCCTAGGGATACCCACAGCCCTCCTCCCCCACCCAGACACCTCCACTGCACGCAAAGTCACCAGGATTTGAGTGTACTCACCCCCTTGTGTCTGCTGTGATGTCCTCACACGCCCATCCAAATCGGGGTAGGCCACCGCCAGGATCCGGGACATCAGGGGGGTCAAAGTACGACTGGCACCCCTCCCACGTTGGGAGGCCATCCCCAGCTCAGCCTCCGCCGTCTTCCTGCTCCAGCGTCGGATGTCCTCCCATCTCTTCCTGCAGTGGGTGCCCCGTCTCTGGTGGACCCCCTGGGTCCAGACGTCCTTGGCGATGGCACGCCAAATACCGATTTTCTGGTGGGCGCTGACCTATGTGACATGTACAGGGAGAGAAGAATAATCATCACCTTCTGCATGCTCAATGTGAGTGGCCCCCCCATCCCCACCCTTGCCATGTGGCACATGCTCTCATCTGTCGTTTGATGCATGCCTCAATCGCTCCCCTCACCACCATCTTTCATCCACCCGACTCAACACAGGCATTGGCCACAAAGCATGGTCCCAGTGTACTTACCTGTTGGTCTGGAGGACCGTAGAGTAGCGCATACTGGGGGAGGACCCCATCCACAAGTTTCTCCAACTCCTGAGCAGTGAAGGCAGGGTCCCTTTCCCCAGTCGCATGAGCCATTGTCTCTTCCAGACCGTGGTCACAGCAGCACTTGCAGTGTAGGTCCTCTCCTGTGGAAGATCAGGTATCGAGTGATTAAGCAGATAGAAAATGGCGGTCACGCCCGCGGCGGTGCGTACCGCGGCGGTGCGTACCGCGACCGCCGGCGCACATCGTCATTGGCTCCTGAGACCCATAAGGTTCAATGTTAACCAATGCAGCTTTGCGCCGCGGTCTTCGACTGCCTACCGCCACGGTGTCCCACGCCAGCGCATTGACCTCACATCCCATTGTCGCACTTCACAGGTCAGGCAGCCGCCATTTCAAGGGCCCACATGCCTTATTTTCTACTGCGTCACACATACCTAGGTCTTGCATCGACACTCATACAAGCCATTCAATGCATTGGGAATCGTGTTATGTGCAAGCTGTGGTTACGTACCTGTGGGTTGATTGACTCTGTGCTCGCTGTTGTCCTTCATAGGCACCGTCCGCTGGGACATGCGAGGAGATGGAGGAATCTTCCCGTGTACAGACCGCCGGTGGACCTGTTGACAATGGAGGAAAGACATGTCATACTGACATACAGGCTTGACCGAGCAACTATACAGGAACTATGTACCCAGTTGGAGCAAGACCTGATGTCACCAATCCGCCAACCCACAGGGATCCCCCCTCTAGTGCAGGTGCTGTCAGTACTCCATTTCCTAGCAAGTGGGTCATTTCAAACAACAGTGGCCATATCATCAGGGATGTCCCAGCCTAAGTTTTCCAAGGTGTTGTCCAGAGTGTTGTCTGCCCTGCTCAAACACATGCGGAGCTACATCGTCTTCCCTGAGGTGGGGGATTTGGCTACAGTGAAGGCTGATTTCCATGCCCTTGGACATATACCCAACATCATTGGTGCCATTGATGGGACACATGTTGCTTTTGTCCCCCCCAGCAGGAGTGAACAGGTGTACAGGAACAGGAAGAGTTATCATTCCATGAATGTCCAGATGGTGTGTTTGGCTGACCAGTACATCTCCCATGTTAATGCCAAGTTCCCTGGGTCAGTGCATGGCGCGTACATCATGCAGAATAGCAGCATCCCTTACTTGATGGGTCAACTCCAGAGGCACCGTGTGTGGCTATTAGGAGACTCTGGTTAACCCAACCTGTCATGGCTACTGACCCCAGTGAGGAATCCCAGGACAAGGGCAGAGGAAGGGTACAATGAGGCCCATGGGAGAAATAGGAGGGTGATCGAGCGGACCTTCGGCCTCCTGAAGGCCAGGTTTAGGTGCCTCCATATGACTGGTGGATCCCTAATGTACTCACCAAAGAAGGTGTGCCAGATCATCATGGCCTGCTGTATGCTTCACAACCTGGCTTTGCGACGCCAGGTGCCTTTTCTGCAGGAGGATGGTCCAGATGGTGGTGTTGTAGCAGCTGTGGAGCCTGTGGAGAGTGAAGAGGAGGAAGGCGAAGAGGACGACATAGAGAACAGGAACACTGTAATACAGCAGTATTTTCAATGACACACAGGTAAGAATACACACCGACATATTACATATACTTAAACACTACTACCTCTCAACTGTCTGTCCTTTTTCCCCCAGTGTATGGTAACTGAGTTGTGACTTTCCCTTCCGATTTCAGAGATGTGGGCCCCACTGCGTGACATCTGCTTTGTTTCCCCATGAACTACAGCTGTGTGACATTGGTATCTTGACATCACAATGTAAATAAGCATTTTGGCACGTTAATGTCTCATACATTTGTTCAAAATCACAGCCAGACTCCTGATTGTTTTCTGCAATAACTGTGTTTATTACAGTGCTCTATATTGGTGGGTAGTTGCAAATCGGTGAGGGGTGATGGTGGAGTCCAGACTATTTGTATCACAGGTGCATTGTCCAAATGCCTGTGGAAAGTGTAGCAGGGGCAGTTTAAGGATGGACAGGGTGACAATGTGGGACAGTGGGATGACAATCAGGGAGGTATCCTTTCCTGGCGGGGGTCTTGGTATCTTACTCTGTCTTCTTCCTGGATCTCAGGGCCCGCTTGCGGGGTGGTTCTCCTTCTGCAGGGGGTGGGGTTCTGGTGGCCTGTTGGTCTTGTGTCGGGGCCTCCTGTCCACTAGCACCGGCGGAGGTGGTAGGCAGTTCTTGGTCCATGCTAGTGTCAGGGGCCCTTTGTGGTGCAACAGTGTCCCGCAATGTGGTGACTACCTGATTCAGAGCCACTACGATGGTGCCCATGGCGGTACTGATGTTTCTTAGTTCTTCCCTGAACCCCATATACTGTTGCTCCTGCAGAAGCTGGATCTCCTGAAACCTGGCTAGGACCGTCGCCATCCTCTCCTGGAGTGGTGGTATGCTCCCATGATGGAGGAGAGGGCCTTGTGGAGGGTGGGTTCCCTGGGCCTGTCCCCCCCCTGTCGCACAGCAGCCCTCCCAGTTCCCCTGTTTCCCTGTGCCTCTGTCCCCTGGACCGTGTGCCCACTACCACTGCCCCCAGGTCCCTGCTGTTGTTGGGGTGGTGGGTTAACCTGGGTGCCCTGTAGTGGTGGACACACCGCTGATTGACGTGTCCTGGGGACAGAGATATGGGACCGCTGTGTGGGTGCTGTGCTGGTGTTCCCAGAGGGGGGAAGGTCTACTGTGGCCTGTGGCTGTCTGAGGGGAACCGACTGTCCCGAGGTCCCCGATGGGCCGGGCTGGTCATCTAGATCCAGGGAGACAGAGGTGCTGTCATCACTGTGGGCCTCTTCTGGGGGTGAAGTGGACATTTGTGGACCCTCCTGCGCGGTGACGTGGCGTTCGGGTCCTTCACGCAGAAAAGGCACCTGTCGTCGCAAAGCCAGGTTGTGAAGCATACAGCAGGCCACGATGATCTGACACACCTTCTTTGGTGAGTAGAATAGGGATCCACCTGTCATATGGAGGCACCTGAACCTGGCCTTCAGGAGCCCGAAGGTCCGCTCGATCACCCTCCTAGTTCTCCCATGGGCCTCATTGTAGCGTTCCTCTCCCCTTGTCCTGGGATTCCTCACTGGGGTCAGTAGCCATGACAGGTTGGGGTAACCAGAGTCACCAATTAGCCACACACGTTGCCTCTGGAGTTGACCCATCACGTAAGGGATGCTGCTATTCCGCATGATGTACGCGTCATGCACTGAGCCAGGGAACTTGGCATTAACATGGGAGATGTACTGGTCTGCCAAACATACTATCTGCACATTCATCAAATAATAACTCTTCCTGTTTCTGTACACCTGTTCACTCCTGTCGGGGGGAACCAAAGCCACATGGGTCCCATCAATGGCACCTATGATGTTGGGGATATGTCCAAGGGCATAGAAATCACCCTTCACTGTAGCCAAATCCCCCACCTCAGGGAAAACGATGTAGCTGCACATGTGTTTCAGCAGGGCAGACAACACTCTGGACAACACCTTGGAAAACATAGGCTGGGACATCCCTGATGCTATGGCCACTGTTGTTTGAAATGACCCACTTGCAAGGAAATGAAGCACTGACAGCACCTGCACTAGAGGGGGGATCCCTGTGGGTTGGCGGATTGGTGACATCAGGTCTGGCTCCAGCTGGCACACAGTTCATGAATAGTGGCACGGTCAAGCCTGTATGTCAGTATGACATGTCTTTCCTCCATTGTCGACAGGTCCACCAGCGGTCTGTACACAGGAAGATTCCGCCATCTCCTCGCATGTCCCAGCGGACGGTGCCTATGAAGGACAACAGCGAGCACAGAGTCAATCAACCCACAGGTACGTAACCACAGCTTGCACATAACACGATTCTCACTCCAATGAATGCTTTGTATGAGTGTTGATGCAAGGCCTAGGTATGTGTGACGCAGCAAAAAGTAAGCCATGTGGGCCCCTGAAATGGCGGCTTCCTGACCTGTGAAGTGCGACAGTGGGATGTGAGGTAAATGCGCTGGCGTGGCCCACCGTGGCGGTAGGCAGTCGAAGACCACGGCGCAAAGCAGCATTGGTTAACATTGAACCCTATGGGTCTCATGAGCCAATGACGATGTGCGCCGGGGGTCGCGGTACGCACCACCGCGGGCGTGACCGCCATTTTCTATCTGCTTAATCACTCGATACCTGATCTTCGTCAGGAGAGGACCTACACTGCAAGTGCTGCTGTGACCTCGGTCTGGAAGAGACAATGGCTCATGCGACTGGGGAAAGGGCCCCTGCCTTCACAGCTCAGGAGTTGGAGAAACTTGTGGATGGGGTCCTCCCCCAGTACGCGCTACTCTACGGTCCTCCAGACCAACAGGTTAGTACTGAGGGAGCATGCTTTATGGGCAATGCCTGTGTTGAGTGGGGTGGATGAAAGATGGTGGGGAGGGGAGCGATTGAGGCATGCATCAAACGACGGTGAGAGCATGTGCCACATGGCAAGGGTAGGGATGGGGGGCCACTCACATTGAATATGCAGAAGGTGATGACTATTTTTCTCCCCCTGTACATTTCACATAGGTCAGCACCCACCAGAAGATCCATATTTGGCGTGCCATCGCCAAGGACGTCCGGACCCTGGGGGTCCACCGCAGACGGGGCACCCACTGCCGGAAGAGATGGGAGGACATCCGCCGCTGGAGCAGGAAGACGGCGGAGGGTCAGCTGGGGATGGCCTCCCAACGTGGGAGGGGTGCCAGTCGGACTTTGACCCCCCTGATGTCCCGGATCCTGGCGGTGGCCTACCCCGATTTGGATGGGTGCATGAGGACATCACAGCAGACACAAGGAGGTGAGTACACTCTCATTCTGTTGACTTTGCGCGCAGTGGAGGTGTCTCGGTGGGGGAGGAGGGCTGTGGGTATCCCTAGGCCAGGGCGATTTCTGTAGGCTAGGCACCTCCGTAAGGCATGGCCCTGTGCCCCCGCACCCGACCTCTGTAGGGTGCCTAGTACAGCTATTCATGGCCCTGTGTCGTCTATGTGTGCAGATGTCGTCCATAGGCTTGTAGGCCATGTCCCACGGATTGAATAGTCGACCCCAAGTGTGCGGCGTAGTGCAGGGGGCTTCTGTGTCTGTCCTGTCCGCCAACGGTGTCGCCAATGCATGCACTCAACATGTCTTTATTTTCTCCCCCCCCTTTTTTGTGCTCTTCCTGTTCATGTGTGCATTAGCATCATCAGGCGGAGGAGAAGTGGCATCGGGGCACGAGGGAGCTGCATCCCACATGGCAATGGAGGGCCATGCAACGGACTCCGAATTCACCAGTGGGACAGAGGGCGAGGGGAGCTCCACAGCGGGGACTCGGGCAGACATCAGTGACACTGACTCGTCCTCTGAAGGGAGCTCCCTTGTGGTGGCGGCAACATCTGTGCCCCCCGCAACAACAGGTACAGCCGCCACCCACCGCACCAGCGCCGCCCTCCCAGCAGCCCCTCAGCGTTTGGCCCGTGCCCGCTCACCCAGGAAGGTGGGCATCTCCTTCGCCCCAGGCACCTCAGGCCCTGCCCCAGTCACCCCTGCTGCCCTCAGTGAGGAGGTCATTGACCTCCTGAGGACGCTCACTGTTGGGCAGTCTACCATTTTGAATGCCATCCAGGGTGTAGAAAGGGAGGTGCACCAGAGTAATGCATACCTGGAGGGCATTCATTCTGGTCAGGCTGCCCTTCAGCGATCGTTCCAGACTCTGGCCTCAGCACTGATGGCAGCCATTGTCCCTGTCTCTAGCCTCCCCCCTCCAACTTCCTCCACCCATACCCTATTACCTGTACCTCTGCCTATCCCAGACACACCATCAGACCAGCCTGCAATCACCTCAACACCCAAGGGAAGCTCAGGCAAACATAAGCATCACACATCACACAGGCATTCACCCAAGCAACATCCACATGCAGACATACCAACACCCACTGCCTCCACTGTGTCCCCTTCCTCCTCGTCTCCCTCCTCCCTCCCTGTCACTTCTCCACTCACACCTGCATGCACAACATCTTCAGCCACTACGTCCCTCAGCAGCACACACACCAAAACACCCCGCACACGTGCAGTCACCACCCCCACTGCCATTTACACATCCCCTTTGTCCTCTCCCAGTGTGTCTGTGACCCCCTCTTCCAAGATACACAAACGCAGGCAGCCACCCACCCAACAGCCATCCACCTCACGACAGCCACCAGCCCAAGCACCTGCACCCAAAGACACCAAACTTACAACTCCTACAACCACAACCTCTTCCTCCACTCCCATACCCACTACACCTACCCGTCCCACTGCTCCTAAAAAGTTTTTCCTGTCCAAACTCAACCTCTTTCCCCCAACTCCCCCACCCCGTCCATGTCATAGGAACACAGTCAGCACCTCAGCCACGACAAAACCGGCCCCTGTTATCACAGTCTGCCATGGGCTGTGGAGTGCCCCACCCTCCAGGGCAACCATTTCGGTACGAAGCCAAGGCACGGGCAGCCCACCCCCGGAGAAACATCCAAAGATAGGCAGTGGCCGGCGTGAGAGGGGGAAAACACCAGGGACTAAAACCCCTACCGTGGCTCCGGCAGGAAGTGTGGAGACAGCTGGCACACCGCCCAGCTGGCCAGGAGGGCCCCGCCAGCCCCATCCCAGGTGGGCAGGAGGCCACCAACAGGCCCGGCACAGCTGCCCAGGAGGGCCCCGCCAGCAGTAGGACAGATGGGCAGGAGGGCCCCGCCAGCCACAGGACAGGTGGCAAATGTCCTTCCCGCCATGGCCGGATCCGCTGAACTGGGCCCTTCATCTCAAGCACCACTGCACTGGGCCCTTCATCTCAAGCACCGCTGAACTGGGCACCGCCGTCTCAAGCACCGCTGAACTGGGCCCTTCATCTCAAGCACCGCTGAACTGGGCCCTTCATCTCAAGCACCGCTGCACTGGGCCCTTCATCTCAAGCACCGCTGAACTGGGCACCGCCGTCTCAAGCACCGCTGAACTGGGCCCTTCATCTCAAGCACCGCTGCACTGGGCCCTTCATCTCAAGCACCGCTGCACTGGGCCCTTCATCTCAAGTACCGCTGGCCCATGAGCGGCAGGGGCTGGCCCGCATCTGTTTCGAGCAGGGCTGCACGAAGCACTCTGGGCACCAGGCCCCCTCCAGAACCAGTGGAGACTGTTATCCACTTGTGAGACTGTGGCTTTGCACTCCCCAGGATGTAACAGTGGGCAGCCCACCCACTGTCTGGACTTGTGAGACTGTGGCTTTGCACTCCCCAGGATGTAACAGTGGGCAGCCCACCCACTGTCTGGACTTGTGAGACTGTGGTTTTGCACTCCCCAGGATTGAACAGTGGGCATGGAGGCCCCTCATGGATCTGGCGTCGTGCACTCATCTGGCTGAGGTTCCCCCCCTTCCCTTCCCCCTGAGGTGCCTGTAGTTTTGCTATCTGATGCCCCTGCAGTGTCCTCTCCATTGGAGTCAGGTATCCTGTGTGGGCTTTGCCCATGTGATTTGGGCTCAGTGGTCCACGAACAATGCCTGCTACATTGCTTGGACTTGTACATTTATGTATATAAGAGTTTTTGATGTGTATATATATTTTTTTGGCAGTAATAGAATATATTCAAATGTTTAGAATCCTTTCCTTTTGTCTTTGCATTCTTCAGGGGGGTTTGGGGGGTGTCACTCTGATGTGTTGCTATGCATTGATGTGTGTGTTGTAGTGGGTGAGGGTGAGGGAGGGTGTGTCGCGTATGTGTGTACCCGTGATAATTTCCCCTCTCCCCTCCCCTGTGTCGTAGGTGCAGTACTCACCGTTGTCTTCTGCGCCGGCGTTCGAGCTCCTGGTAGAGGAGCAGGTACACTATCGCTGGGAGTATGTGGAGTTCGGGTTCCATGCTGTCCTGATTCCTCCTGGGCTGTATGGAGGTGAGCGTTTTCCCTTCGAAATGGCTGTTTCCGCCGTGTTTTCATCGGCGGGGCTACCGCCCCGGAAAAGGTGGCGGATTGGTAGGTTGTGATACAGTGGGCGGTACATTGTCTCCCGCCTGTCTGTTGGCGGTGACCGCCGCGCTGTTTGTACCACCGTGGCGGGCGGTGTGTTGATATGGCGGTCGCTGTTGGCGGTTTCCGCCAGGGTCGGAATTCCATTTTTTTTCCCGCCAGCCTGTTTGCGGTTTGGCCGCCGCTTTAACACCGACCGCCAGAGTTGGAATGACCACCTGAGTTTCTTTGATGGAAGAGGGGGATGGCCAATCCAGAATGGCTTGAATCTTATCTGAATCCATGGCAACACCTACATGGTTAATGCAATATCCCAAGTATTTTACCTCAGTTTGGTCAAATTCGCATTTTTCTGGCTTGCAGAATAGATGATGTTGTCTAAGTCTTTCTAATACTTGGAGTACATGTTTAGTGTGTTGTTCTGGGTGGACAGAGAATATTAGAATGTCGTCCAGATAGATGACCACAGTTTGGTGTAGAAGGTCAGAAAAAATAGCATCCATGAATCTTTGAAAGATGGAGGGAGCATTGGTTAGTCCAAAAGGCATCACTCGGTATTCATAATGGCCGAAAGGTGTTCTGAAGGCGGTCTTCCATTCATCACCTTCCTTTATCCTTAAAAGATGGTATGCTCCTCTAAGATCTAACTTGGTGAATTTCTTTGCCCCTCTGACGGCTTCTAAGATGTCCTTAATAAGAGGCAGAGGGTATCGATCCTTAGTAGTAATCTTATTTAATCCTCTAAAGTCTATGCAAGGAAGCAAGTCTTTCGTCTTTTTTGGTACAAAAAAGAGAGGAGCCCCTGCAGGTGAGGAGGAAGAGGCAATCAAACCACTTTGTACATTTTCTTCTAGATATTCCTTGAGGATCTTTTTCTCAGGCTCTGTTAGAGAGTACATTCGTCCAAAAGGAACCGCGGCATCTGGTTCCAAAGGAATGGAGCAATCGTATTCTCTATGGGGTGGCAGTTCTGGTCTTTCTGGTTTCTGGAATACATCGGCATATTCTAGATAATGTCTGGGTACTCTTTGTAGAACGTTAATGGAACATCCCACCTTAGGTGGTGTAAATAAGAGACTCTTCGGGGACCAATAGTTTCCTGCTAAATAACAGTGGTGTTGGCAAAAGTGGGAGGAAAGAGAAATGGTTCTAGTCTCCCTATTAATGTAGGGATTATGCTGAGTTAGCCATGGAATCCCCAGGATCATTACGTGATGCAGTGAGGATATTAAGTCGAAGGAAATGTTTTCTTGATGTTTCCCGAACTGTAGACATAAGGTAGGAGTGGTATACTGGACAGGTCCCGAGGCCAAGAGTGAACCATCCACCGTGTGGACTTGTTCTGGTACTTCCTTAGGTATTTGCAGAATCTGTCTTTCCCTGGCCCAGGTCTTGTCGAGGTAGATACCACTGGCTCCACAATCCAGCAAGGCCAGTGCTCTTTCTTCACAGCCGTCTGTTAAGTGTAGGGTAACAGGTAAAAGGAAAAGAGCAGTTCCTTCTTCCCTTGAGGAACAGATGGAAGGTATCTCGAAATATCCCGTCCTCACCCTTCTCACAGAGGACGGGAGTTGGCGTTTCCCGAGGGATTGGCTGGACGGACGGGACAGGTACGAAGTAGATGACTAGCAGCACCACAATAAAGGCAAAGTCCTTTTCTTCGCCTGTTTTCCCGCTCACTAGATGATAATGGCCCTCGTGCCATGTCAGTTTGCATAGGCTCTTCATCAGTAGTACCTTTAGGTTCAGAACAAGTCTCCTCGTAACGATGAGGAAGGGTGCGGGACGTCATCGAGTGTGATGGTATACGACTCCTCTTCTTCTCCACCCTTCGCTCATTTAAACGATATTCTATTGCTAGGGTCTGATCCATTAAACCCTTGAGATTCTCCACTCTGGTGGAGTGCACTAGTTCATCCTTAATGTCATCCCTGAGACCCCTGCGAAACAGGGTCACCAAAGTACGCTCCACCCAGGAAGTTTCAGCTGCCAACTGTCTGAATCGTGTGATGTATTGTAAGACGTCTTGACTTCTTTGTTGAATATCGCATAGAGCTTCCTCTGCTGAAGACTCCAGTCCAGAACGCTCAAACATTTGTTTAAAGGCAGCGACAAAGCTTGTATAATTAAACAGGCTAGGGTTGTTGCCTGTCACCAAAGGGGTTGCCCATGCCAAGGCTGGTCCAGATGGAGCGCTGATCAAATATCCAACCTTGGTCTTGTCTTGCATGAACTGTGACGGATGGAACGTAAAGTAGACTGTCAAGGCGTCCAGGAACTCTCGCAAATTGTTAGGGTCCCCAGAGAAGCGAGGTGTGGTTGCGGAGACAGTTGGAACATCGGTGGCTCTAGAGGCTAAGGCTTGTCGGAAAGCCATATTTTCAGTACGTAGCTGTTGGAGTTCTTGGATCGTCAGGAGCAAGGTTTGACTTGTTGGCTCTGTACTCATCACGGGATTCTCCATGGTTCCGGATAGCGACTGGAGTTTTGGGTGTTGCACTCTGTCACGATTCACCCTGGGCTTACCGTTGGCACTGGAGAGGGATGGTGAGCGGCCCGGTTCCTGCAAGTCCTGCTCTGGCCGAGGTAGGGGTGACCCCTTCCAGTAGCCACGGTGCTGTTGACAATAGTAAGCCACTACAGTCCGTGCCCTCCAGAAGGAGTCCCAGAGGAAAAACCCCAAGGGGGAAAAAACCTCCAACAGGAACTCCCTGAAACAGATGGAGGACACAAGGATTAGAACTCAAGATCCAGGAAAGCTGGGAGACTGAAGACAGAAAAAGAATGACTGGCGTCTCAAATGAAACCCAGCCGGAGCGTGACCACCACCGCTGCAGTGTTGCAACGCAATGAGAAGAAGAAAAGGTTCCCCTTAAATACCCCTAGACAGGAAGTGAAAAACAGGAAGAAGTAACACCACCATCTTGGTTTGGGAAGAAGCCATAACTAAAGATAGAAAACATGCCCCGGTGTAAGAGGAACAAATGAATGCAGGGAAGAAGCGAAGTGCACAGCATGCTGGGAAGGAGATCCCTTAAAACTAAGCATGTATATTGAGGAAGGTCTCAAAGCGTTGTGGCAGGTGAGTGGTGCTATGGAGGGGGGCCCAGGCACCCTTAAACCAGATTAAACTCGCGCGCCGAGCGCAGCGAGGACCGCTACCCAATTCTGGATCTCCGGCCCTGCTGCGCTCTAATTACAGCGCGCGCCCGGAGAAAAGGTCTGCCGTGGGTGCCGCTACCCTTGACCCGGACCGCGGCTTCCCCCGCTGCCCGCTCGCAGCCCGCCGCGGTTTCCCCCGCGGGTCGGCTGGGTTGTGCCGCGGCGGCTCGCCGCGCAACACCACATATCCGAGATGTGTTGCAGTGACCTCCTGGGCCGGTTAATCATTTGTGCAGAAGAGGCACATTGCCTTATATGGGGTGTAGGTTGTCGTAGGGCATAGTATGTTAGAAACCATCTTCGGTCCACGTCATGTGCTGATGTGAATTCAACATAAGTCATGATGTGGCCTCCTGTGAATATGTCCCCGATTGTCTGTATGCCTCTAACAGGCCATAAAGCCAGCTTATGTTGTCCGGTCAATTCCCGAATCCCTGGGATGGACAGTAAGACGATCTTAGGTGAATATGGCGGGTTCTGGAGCCCTCCCAATATACAGCGGCGCCAACACCAATGAACTACGTCCATCAAAATATTGTGTTGGCATGATGGACTGTTACGGTCCACCAGCCATTGCAGCAGATTGGTATGTCCTAGGTTGGCATGTACCACCTTTGCCTCCGAGTTTGGGGGATCCTGTACCCAGTACCAAGTCCAATGTATCTGCGTGGCTGCATAGTATAATTCATAATGAGGGGTACCTAGGCCACCCTGTTCAAGCGGAAATGCGTGTCCGCTAATGCCACCCGCTGTAGCCCACTCCCCATATCAAGTCAGTTGTGAAGCTGATCAAAGATATGAAGAAATGGCGAGAGATTAATATCTGTAGTGCAGAGAAATGGTATAATAATCGCGGGAGTATGATCATCTTTGCAATTGCCACCCTCCTCATGGGCGATAACGGAAGAGAGCGCAAAAAAGGCAAGGAACCCCTGATCGATCTGAGTGTGTGTCCTAAGTTACCTTCCCTGAGGTCGGCTGCACTGTGGTATATTTGTATACCTAGGTACTTGAAGGTATTATACGACCACAGTAGTACATGAGTCGAGATATCAGAGCGGAGTCCCCCAGTGTCAGTGGGAACAAACAGGACTTGGACCAATTTATTTGCAGGCCAGATAGATCCCCAAATAGGCCTAGTAACTGTAGTAAGCCCGGAAGCACAGCTGTGCAATCGCGCAAATATATCAGTGCATCGTCCGCATATAGGGAGACAATCTTATGGCTATCCCCGTCCTGTATGCCCCACTCTTGAGCCCTTCATCGTAGCTGCGCCGCTAGTGGTTCGATCGCTAAAGCAAACAAGAGGGGTGAAAGTGGGCATCCCTGTATCATGCCCCTTCCACAGGAAACCCCTCTGATATTATCCCGTCTGTCTTAACCCGGGCAATAGGGTCAGAGTACAAGATATTGATCCATCTTGTGAATACCCTCCCAAACCCCATGCGGTTAAGTGCCTCCATCAAGAAGGGCCAGCCCAGGGTGTCAAACGCTTTCTCTGTGTCAAGGGATACTGCTACTCGTTCATATTCCGATTTTGGGGCGTCTGACATGAGCCGCAGCAGGCATTTGATGTTTATGAAGGTATTTCGACCAGGATTAAATCCCGACTGGTCATCGTGAATCAGCAGTGGCATTAGCGGGAGCAAGCGATTCACCACTACCTCACCTAGGACCTTGCAATCAAGATTTAATAAAGAGAGGGGTCGGTATGATCGAACATCTAATGGATCACAACCCGGCTTCAGGAGAACCACTATCACCGCCTCCCGCTGTAACTCCGGGAGCTGTCCCTTTGTAAGCGCTTCATGTAGCATTTCCATGTATGGTTTCATTATCTGCGCCGAGTATGTGTGATAATATTCCGCCGGGAGACCATTGCAGCCCGGCGCTTTGTTATGAGCTAGTTGTTGTAAGGCCTGCTGAATCTCTTCTGAGTCTATGGGTTTCTCTAGTTCCCACTGCTGGGCCATGGAAAGGCGAGCTAAGGGGAGTGTGTGGAAGAAGTCAGCTAACTGTGCCGCTGGTGGGGGAGGCTTCGCCGCATACAGGGTACTGTAATATTGCATAAATGTGTCATTTATTTCTGTTTGGGTGTTGACCACTGCGCCCGAGTCCAGTCTGATAGCCCCTATGGGGTCGCGTTGTTGTTCACCGCGCACTAGCCAGGCCAGCAACCTACCAGAACGATCTCCCTCTGAGTGCATCCTGGCAACATAGTGACGGTAGTCAAATTTTTGCAAGCAAGAATTGACCTCATTCCCACGCGTGTGCAGCACGCGTAAGGCCTCAGGGCGCCCACAGTGCCCAATGCCACCTTCCGCTCTACTTCCCAGAGCTCTGTTTCTACTTGCAGTAGTTCACTGGACAACATGCGTTGCACTTCACCCACCGCTGACAAACAGAGGCCCTTTACCACCACCTTGTGGGCATCCCATTTCATCACGCGCAACAAAGCCGTCCCGTTATTGAGTTTAAAATAAGCTGTTAGGCACTCTGCCAGTTCTTGGAATACTCGAGCGTGCCCTACCCCTTTGAATGTTAGACGACAGTGGGCAGTGGTCTGATATACTTTTAGCTAGGTATGATGCCCCTGTGAAGTTGTTAGTCAACCCAGCTGAGCAGAGCAGCAAGTCTATGTGGGTGTGAAGTCGGTGGACCGGGGAAAAAAAGGATTATTCCCTATCTAGAGAATGTAGTATTCGCCATACATCAACAAGTCTCTGCTCCGACACCCAAGTCTGGAACATCTGAGAGGTTTTCCTGCTTGGAGCCCCATCCAGTGGTGGGTGGGATCTGTCCCTGTCTATGTGCTCTACTGTGTAAGGAACTTCTGAGGTGATCCAGACCAGCACTCTCTTAGCAAATGCAGATGTCGTGGTACTGTAAGCTAGACCATACCATTTCCTTTTGAGGTTTCGTAGTTCGTCTTGTGTTAAATGGGTTTCCTGCAGTATAGCTATGTGTTTTTTGTGTCTTTTGAGGTACGCATAAACCCTGCAGTGCTTGGTGATGGGGCCATGCATCTCACATTCCACGTTAATATGTTATAGGTGTCCAGTCCCATGTGGTTATGAGGATATGTGGTGGTATGGATATCAACAGGACACGCTGTTGGGGTGTGGATATTGTGAAATGCTGCTTCGTCGCACATCCGTCCTCTCCCCCAAATACATCCGTCCCAGATCCCCACCGTCCCATAAGTACTAAGAAGAATGAAATAAAGAAACAAATATAAACACTGAAAGAACTTATTGGGCAAGGCCCAACGTGTAACTCAGTGGCACAACGGGTGTCACATGTAGTAACTATCATAGCATGGTACCTTTGGTGTCCCATTGGGGTGTGGGGAGGCGTGGATGTTAGAAACAAGGGGACCATTTGTTGCAGCCCACTCCGCCGCAGGCACCCCGCCACCACCATCGTCGCCAGCATCGGAGTTCTCCCCCAGGAGAGGTATTCAGGTAGGTCCACAGGCAGAGATCACTATGGTTGGGCGTAAGATCTTGCCGGTTTCATCCTCCCTCGCCGGGCCTGGCATTCCCCTGTCTAAACATTCCACTATGACATGTGTTTGGTCCGAGAAGAGTCTGGTCAGTCCACACCAATCACACAATATGTAGCAAGGTTTAAATATCATCCGCCGTACGTGGAGTGAGCTCTGGGACGAATATGGAGGGGGAGGCACTGGAGTGGCCCAGCGATGAATCCAAGTTTGTGATCTTGGCTTCGCGGTGAGCCAGGCATTGCGCCGATGTGAACAGGTTGGCATCCTTTAAGGCCTGCGGCTGACTTTCAGCTGCTTGCGCTTTGCAGGGACGTGTCCCAGAGTTTGTTTTCTTTTTCTGCCGGGGCTGAGGAGTGATCCATGCTTCATGTTTGGAGTCGTCGTTGTTGGGTTTGGCCAACCCCTTGGCATGCAGCCAGGTCCAGACGTCTTCCGAAGAAGGGAAAATATGGGTCTTCTCCCCATCTATTACCCGGAGTCGTGCCGGGATCAGCAGAGAGTAGGAGAGGTTGTTGTCGCGCAAGTGTTGCTTCACCCTTGTGAAGGGCGCACGTTTACGTTGCACCTCAACGGTGTAGTCTGGGTAGGCCGTGATAACATTGTTGTCCATCTGTACTGGTCCATGTGATCTGACGCTCTGAAGGATCTGGTCTCAGTCGCAGAAGTTTAGAAGTAATGCAATCAGGGGCCCGGGTGGGGCTCCTGGGCGTGGTGGTCTGCTTGGGATTCGATGGGCCCGTTCCACAGTGAACGTGGACGATGCATTGTTTGCCAGTACTGTGCCTTTGAGCCATTATTCTAGGAATACTTCAGCATTTGGTGTCTCCACTCGCTCCGGGAACCCCACAAATCTGACATTGTTCCTCTGCGAACGTCCATCCGCATCTTCCGCTCTGCGCTGCAAATAGTTGGCCTCTGTTTCCATACGCTTTAGCTGGTCTTGCAGTTCTTTAATTTCCGGTTGAGCTGCAGTTAGTGCCAATTCGTTATCAGTTACTCTGTCCAACAATTTGCGGTGTTCCACTCTGAGCAGGTTCACTTCCAATGCCACTGAGTCTATTTTCCCTTACAAGGTAGTTTTAGTGTCCAGTCATGCCTGAAGAAGCTTGCCAAATTGTGCTGAGTGCATTTGCAGAGTCTCGTTTATCTGTTGTAGTGTAGCAGCCTGATCTCCAGCCACCCCCGCAGAAGGCGACTCTTCAACCTCCGCTGTTGACTGCGGTATGGGTGGTTTTGGCTTGACCATGGCTGTGTGTATTCTTGGTCTGAAGCGAGCAGTTGTGCTGAGCATGTACCGTTTGGGTTATCTATTAGGCATCCTGCCTCATCATAGGGCTGATGCTGACATGAGGGCGAATTGGCTACATGGTTTAGCACATTTTAATGTATACTGGGATGTCCGTTGAGCTCCTCGTGCTGATTTTATGATTGGGCCGATGCGTTGGCCGGTCAGCGGGCCACTCACTGGCTATGATAGATTGGGCTGACTTGATTCGCAACCTCGGCCCTACGCGGCTTGTTCGTCACCGTGCATTCCACTCCCTGTGCTGCTAATGGAAGTCTGATATCTCAAGAGGTCCAGTGCGCGTTGTTCTTGTCCCCATCAGCGTGTCGCATGTCAAAAAATATTGTTCTTATGGCTGGGTGGCCAATAGCTCCCCTTGTGGTCCCAGGGGCGTAGGCCAACCCATAGTCTATATTCAAGCATCCAAGCACTATCTCTGTATCTTATGGGGCACTCAAGCCACGCATGATGGGCTCTCAGGTGCCAGGCTGCACTTCATGGCCGCACGGGGCCTCACCTCTGCACCCTCAGGCACAATGTCTGGTCTGGCCCGTAGGCCACAATTGCTCAGTTCGCGAGGAATCCACCCTCCAAGCAGGTGGAAGGCCGGTGATCCATCAATGACGGTCCCTCCCTTGATATCGTCCGCCGTGGCGACCCCCGATCCTCCTTCACTGATCTCGCTGGCACCTAGGGGCCGTATGCGCTGGTGCCAAGGTGCTGCTGCGTCCTCTCGTAGAGCGCTGCCCCTGCTGATCTCCTCCTGGCGTCGCGGTCAATAGGTGCCTCTCTCAGCTACGGTGCTTTGGCGCGTTCACCGCTGCGACCAGGGGGCCGCGTGTGGCTCACTTGCTCCCCCGCTTCTGGGAGCCGTCCCCGGTCGGGGCAGCAGCCACCAGGGCGGGCCGGACAGGGAGAATTGGTGGATTTATTTCGGGCCACGAGCGAAGCTCCTTAGAAAGCGTCCGCACCAGCCGCCATCTTGGACACGCCCCCCCCTTGCTCCTTGTTGTTTTTGTTTGACCACATGGCTTGCTGGCATCCATTTTGTCCACCCAGCCAGTGCCCTTTACCATAAGCTTGTCTGTTTTCTTTGTTCTCCATGCTTCCTCCTTGTTTTTGTTATTTGACCATGTGGCTGGCTGGCTGGCAGGCATTTTGTGCATACATTGTGCAGCCAGTGTGTCTTTGACTTGACATAGGCTTACATACAAACATCCTCAGTTATTGATCATTTGTTTTTGAAGTTACTATTTTTTTCTATTTTAATTTTCATTTAAATTTAATTTGTATGCTATTTTTTATTTCTTTTTTTATTTACTTTTTTATTTTAATGTTTATATTTCAGTTTTTTAATATTTTCACTTCTTAATTTTAATTTCTCATAACCTTTGCAAATTAATTTATATATGTATGTTATTTTTAATACTTTTTCCCTTTTTTATTTTAATTTTTGATATTTTAACTTTTTTATAATTTTTTATTATTTTCACATTTTTATTTAATTCTGCATTTTGCCTTGATCCATCCATCTGATCTATAACATTCCTCCTTTCATCCATCCACCAAAGCATTTCCCCTGGACCACCTTGCCGCCATAGGTTATTATATTTAAGGGATTATTTACCCATGCACCTCTCTCTGACTACCCAGGTGTCTTCTAAGAGAAATGTAAATAAAGCAAAGAGCTAGATCTGCCTATTGTGCTGTCTGATTTGAAATGTCATTTTTTATGATGAGTTGGTGTGGTTTGCCTTTACAATAAATACAAGGTACATTACATAAGTAATCAACCACACTAAGATTTAATTTCTCTGTTCTATTTTCAACCTGCTTCAACAATGGCATGTCACATTTCATTAACTACATTACCCATAGTACTGCCAAAGAGAAGGCCCTACAGTAACTTCGGACCACTCTTTCACTTGTGCATCTTAGTGCCACTGCCAACCTAGAGCAAGTTAAGATGGCCCCAAAGAAAGTTGCTCCCAAGAAAGTGTGCAGTGAGAAGAAGCAGCTTTACGTCAGTGGCGTGCCAACCACAACCTTTTTTGCGAGACATGTGCCTGTTGCCACACCGGCCTCCGGGGAGGAACCCAGAAGCACTCCTGCATCAACCACAGCACCACCTCAACCTAAGCCCAAGACGATGTCTGTCAGTGAGGCAGCCACTGCAATCATGGTGACCCCAACGAACAGTGATGTTGAATTGGATTTGTCCCTTTCACAAAGTAATACCCAGTCAGTTCAGGACACGGAGCAAAGTAGACAGTAGCCGCAGACAGATCTTCCAGAAGTTGGAGCAGAACAGGAGGTCAAGCTTTCTGTCGAGCAAAAAGCTCCTCTTTTAGAATCCAGGGCTCCCAGATCTCCAGCAAGAAAAAGGAAGGGTACTACTCCACCATCTTCTCCAAGCACCACTTCTGATTACAATGATAGGGACATGGAGTGGATCCTGGCAGAGCTCGGGAGATGCCAGGAGAGGAAAGAGAAAAGAAAAGTTCTAGAAAGACTTAGAATCATGAAAGAGGATGATGAGAAGGGTGATGACAACAACACAGCTATTGCAGAAGCTGGCACAGAGGAGTTCGACATTACTATCCAACCTGCTCCAAGGGATGTGGCACAGACAGCACCACCAGCTCCCATATTTGTAAAGCCCCAGCACAGACCTGCACAAACCCCTACCTCAGTACATTGTATGCACTGCAGAGAGGCAATCGACACACCCACGACGACCTACATTTAGTTCTTCTTCAGGCATTGGCCCAAGAAGAAAGTTCTCCTCCCCAGTTTGGGACCTTTTTACGATTAGCAAACAGGAGGAGAACATTGCCATATGCTCCATTTGCCACGCAAGTGTTCATCGAGTTCAGCCAGGTTCACATTGTGGTACTTGAGGCCAGATGACCCATATGAAGAAACATCACACAATCCAGTGGGAGCAGCACCTTAAACAAACGGCTCAACGTCGTTGTTGTGAAGGTGAGGAGAGACAGGCAACATCAGCTGGTCCTGGTCAATTCACAGTAGAAGGTGAGGAAGAAGAGGGTGGGATCATCCTCATGTAAAGCACCCACATCAGCGACCTCACAATGGCACTGGAAGACTCAGAGTTAATGGAGACACCACAGCATACGGTGACTTCAGCACCATGACGTGCATTGAGTCTACCACCACCTACATCTGAAAAGTCATCTGCATCAGTGGCACCACAAAAGAAGAAAACCCAGGCCACAATTACGGGCATATATAGGCAGGAGGGGTTAAATGACCGCAACCACCCATCGGCATGTTCATACAAGGGCAGAATGGCAAAAATGTTAGCCCTGGACCTCCTCCCTTTTTCTTTTTTGAAAGGAGTGGGATTCTTAGAATTTGCGGCAGCTCTCTGCCCAAAATGGAACGGTCCAAGCCAGACCTATTTTGCGAGAGTTACTGTTCCAGTACTACATCATGATATGCTGCAATTTGTTGGACAAGCTTTCCAGCAATGTTGTCCACACTATTTACCTGATGACAGACATATGGACCAGTTGCCAGGTGACTGATTACATGTGCATCGCTGCGCACTGGATCTCTTTTCTTGGGGCAAAGCAAAAGCTATCTACAAATCTTGGCCTTGAAGACATTTTTAAGAACATTCAGCGGCATGCAACAGTAGCCATGTTCGCCATGGAGAAGTCATACACAGCTGCAAACATCTTAGAGGAATTTAACAGCAAGGTGTCTGAATGGCTGCAACTCAGAAGTCTTCAAGTTGGAAATGTTGCTACGGACAAATGCAGTAACATAATCAAGACCATGGCAGATGGTGGCTAATTCAGGGTCCTGTGTTTAACACACTGCATCAACCTGGTTGTACAAGACTTTCTTAAAAAAGAAGACACAGTTAGCAACATACTGACTACCTGCAGACACATCTGTACTCACTTCAGGCATTCTTTTCAAAGCCCAGAAACAGGTGTGGATTATTCAGTGTCATAACAGAGTACCTGTTAAAGCCCTGATACAGGAGGTGCCAACACGTTGGAACTCAACCTACTATATGTTGCAACGTCTGTTTGAGCAGGACAAACAGATCAATGACTATGTCATTGAAAGAGGAGCTGATGCAATTGGGAGAGCTATGACCATGGATGCAGACAAATGGGGCCTAGTCACATGCCTCACACAGATGCTGCTCCCTTTTGAGGTTTTCACGCGGGAAGTTAGCAAGGAGGGCAGTACAATGGGCCAAGCTATCCTCTTATTGCATCTGCTACAGGAGCAGGTAAAGAAGGAACAAAAACACAG
The DNA here is from genome assembly GCF_031143425.1 of Pleurodeles waltl. NCBI lineage: Eukaryota > Metazoa > Chordata > Amphibia > Caudata > Salamandridae > Pleurodeles > Pleurodeles waltl. The sequence goes on from NC_090440.1 coordinate 1,769,297,896, forward strand.
ACGTGCATGCCTTGGTTACTGCCTAAGCCTAATCAAGCGTGATAGCTGACCAACTTCTGGGTGAACCATCAGAGTTTAAGGACAAACTCTATTTCCCAGATTGTGTATGCCAGTGCCACCACAGAATGTTTTCATTATTTCTCATTCAGCTTCTTTTTCTCTTTCCTTGTTTTTAAAAAAAATGCTAGTGCAACATTATGTTTATTCAGATTTATGCTGCCCCACCGTTGATTTTATAGTCACATACAAGCCCGAATTGGAGTTGGACCCATGTGCAGTGAGAAAGCCCCCACATACCCTTCAGGACGTTGAAGATGCTGCCTGCCTCCCTCACATGCCATTGTTTATGCCATATATCACCTACCAGGGCTTCCCTAGAAGATCATTGATTAAAAGACCTCCAGTGCCATTGTCTAATTCTAATGCGTGGATACCATCAAAGGTGTATGTATTTTGTTCAGCCACCATGCTTGGATTGGAAGATGTAAGTAAGTAACTATTGAACCAATGAGTGGTGATATATTGGTTGATTGTGATTGTGAATTTGTGAGTGATAACTGATGTATGAGGGAGCGAGTTCTACAAAACTGTAAACTTGTTTATAATGAGTTGCAATGTTTGGGGGCTGATGGGTGATCATTTGTTCCTGAAAGTGAATGGCCTTTCAAAAATAGTGAAATTTACTTGCAGGGTCTACTCTTTTTTTCTGGTTCCTTGTAAAAAACTAGCCCCTTTACTTACAAAACACAAATCTACACACAAAAAACACTCCAGTTCTTCAACAGTAGTGCACTACACAAGTCTACCTTGCTCGGTTTGGGACTGGGACGGAGTTACTCTGAATCTGGAGGAGAAAGCTGGAAGGACTGAGGGCGGGACTACCTCGACAGCTAGAAAGGAGAAAGTGTTTGACTTCAAAGAGAACCCTTGATGATGGCAAAGGCTCTGATGCTTAGTACTTAATCAGCTCTGTGCAATGGAGAGAGGTGCGTTGATTTGGAAATGCTGCTGAATATTTGGTTTCTGCATTATTAGCTCAAGCGTAAAACTCTTCTTATGTTCTTGCTCTGACTCTGAGTCTTCTTGGAACACTCCTGAGTCCTCCTGAGTCCTCATGAAGCTTACCTTGTTTCTTTTGTCCTTTTCCTCTTCCTTTATTCTATAATATAGCTACTGTTTTTTCAATACACAGGCCTTCTCCTAGTCCTCTCCTGCACAAACAAAACTTGCAATGCTCAAGACTCCAGCTTACCTACCGGAAAGGTTCAGACAGGCACCAGAGTGACGAACATGCCAAGAAGAATGGCGATGCATCACCCAATTTGGCAATACAGTATCTTTTTTCCTTTTAACAATCATCATTTTTAGAACTGGGTGGGTTACATTCAATCTTCCATGTTTCAAAACTAGAAGTCATAACACTTAGGATATACTATCTGGGGTCTCTCTGGGGTAGAAGGACTGTTTCTAATGAATTTACTGACATTTTCATTCATGCCTACCTAGTTCAAACACTCTTCAGTCTAACCCCACTTCTGACTCCATAATCTTATTTCCTAAGCTTAGTTTTATTATACTATAGCTCCCCACCATTGCTCAGAAGAATTTGATATCCCTATATTTTATTATCATATCAGGTCTTCTTCTTTACTGTGTGTCAATATTGTCATTGTGATAGTCTGGTCTCAGTCTTCCTACAGTTGTGCTATATGATGATGACCCACTAACTCTCTATTTTTTTTCAATCAAGTTGACAGTGATGGATAACCCTTTGATTAATCCTGTAGTTGGAGTTCGCATAGGTGGGAGTAGCACTTTCTGTCAAGTTCTGCCTTCCCTGTTAGCATGATAGCCTGCTACTACTACTACCTACCTACCACCCCCTTAAGATGCCATCTTGGGGAAAACCTACAATGAGAAGAAGTCTCCCTCACTTTATCTATCAGGTAGGAGAAGTAGCTGACAATTATCTATCTTTAATTCAAGTGGCCCTGCTCTTCCCCACATGCCATTGAATTAGTTTAGTTTCCACCCAGACTCCAAAGAGGCAGATAAATAACTAAGATACATCACACATGTGGTGTACAAAATGTGGATATATTTTCCAGTCTGCCGTAAGTAGATGGGGGGAAACGATGCACTGCACTACATGGAAAGGAATGGGCTTTATAGATTGTATTTGGCACATTCGTCACAGGGTATCCCCTACGCCAAACTTAAAATCAAATTGGGCACTTACTAGTCCCACTTTACTCACTGGTCTCACCCACCATCACAAATTCCTTCCAACAAATTGAATTGCTGGGCAGTAAGGAAAGTAAAGAAACTTGACTTATTCCACTGCAGAGTAAAGCAGATGGATTAGGCAGGTAGGTAGAGCTTTTGCTATAGAAGAATAGAGGGGTGTCACAGATCCATCTACAAAAGAAGAGCTCCCTTCTTTATTCATCCAAGCAATTATTCAATTGTTCTTTCATTCTTCCCCTATATACACTATACACCCATAGCCACCATGATTTAAGCTTTACGTTTTCTCATCTAGTCTTCCACTCAAATTTACAATGCTTCATCCATTCAGTACCCACAATATCCACCCTTTCTTTCAATCATCCTTTCACCCATCCATCTATTCACCCAGTACCAATTCTCACCAACCCATCCTTTTTCATCCACCCACGCATCCTTTCCTTTCACTCTTTTCACCCATCCTTTTCTCTTTAAATTTCTGGTCATTCCCGTTTCCATCAAGCCATCATTTTAGCACACATTATGTGTGTTTTTGCTGAGTTGAGGAGAGAAGAGGCCATAGGTAACCCACCCACCACTGTAGCTGTAATGCAGGGGGTTCATGAATCTGATCACAAAAATGCCCTTGTAGCTAGTGAGTAACAGTAATTGTCGATAAGAAAGCAATTTGACTTACCACCGTATCTCCTGCTGCTCCATCTGCTCCTGCAGTGGTGGAACTTGTGGCAGCTTCCCCTAGTCCGCTGGTGGTTGGTGTGGCTATAAAACAAAATCAGTATACCGTATTCAGATTCCAGATCCTATTCTTAATCTTTAAAATACAAAAATGCAACCACAACTAGTTTGGTTAGCACTGAAGTATCTTCTGTCAAAAATGTCACTTTGGGCATTTTGTTGGAATGTTAGAAAAGCCAGGTAGACAAGCCAACCAAAAGCTTCACATAATAGAGGTGCAGACAAGCCAACAAAAAGCTTCACGTAATAGAGGGGCAGATCTATAGCCTATGATTGACGATGACTCTGAATCATTGAAGAGCAACGAAGGGGTGGAATACAAAATGGTCAATGAAAGACAGAGAAAAAAGATAATGCAGGGATAACAGGAATTCATTAAGAAAAACTTGAATAGGGGAGTTGGAAAAAAGGGAGACGGTACAGAAAAAGTGAACAAAGCAAAATTAAAAGTAGTATAAAAGTCGGGTGAGGTAAAGTTAAGACAATAATAATGATATTAAATAATAGGATTTACTGGGATGAGCAGCGCGATCAGGATCAGCGCTGGTAATCGGCACATCCCCAGCTGCTGCCGGACCCGCTGGTGCAGTGCCTTTCTTCTTGCCCTTGGGTGCTGGTGTAGGATTAGAAAGAGGATGAAAAAATACATTAGTGGTACCATTAATCTCCACAAAATTACTATATAACAGGCAAATGCAGTAACATTTTACTTAATTCAGATTACCTATGGTACAATACTAATATGATCAACTATTGTTGAGTTGGCTATACTCCTAAAATCCCTATTCCGAATTTCCTTAAGAAAATCTACATTTAGAATGAATGCAATGCAATGAATGATCTTTCATTCTATTTTCATTTCTCAAGCCCCTTGATGGACTAACTTGGTCTCTCTTTTTTTCAATGCATGCATACTCACATCAATGTGGAATTGCTTGGGACTGTACGTGCTACATAAAGTCACAGAGAACGCTTACTCACTGATATCAGTATTTCACTATGGAGTTAAGAGGAGGACAGAGGAGTCTGGGTTGCAATGACTTCTTAACTAATTAGCTAAAGCAAGTACCTACGTCCTAGTATAAAAATCAATGATGTAGCACTAACTGGATCACATAATAAATAATAATCTAACGTAACCTAGACGTAACTTACCTCTGAGTGGAAGTCGCATGCTATTCAGAAACAACAGTTAGCATGGTAGAACACAAGCACAATAAAAATATAATACTCACCTAGCCTCGGAATCTCCACACTTAGCAGGTCAAGCAGGTCCTGCTGCAACAGTCATTGATATCTGCCCAGTGGTGCATAAGCTGCTGGGTGGTGTGCTGGACCTAGGTGGCAGCCTAGCAGAGGAGGTGGTGCTACACATAAAAAACACATGCCGATGCCTACTCGATGAAATCGGGCGAGGCTGCCCCCTTTGATGGCAGCGCAGCTCACAAGGCAGGCGGACGCTGTTGCCCCACTACTGCTCTGCCATGGCGATGGGTGGGCAGGGTAGGAGACAAGAAAAGAAACAGGAGGAAAAGAGAGGAAAAAGGGGAAAAAACACAAAATACAGGAAGTCACAAAAACACAGAAAAAATTAAAACTACGTAAAAATAATGAGACAGAAAAAGAAACACTAATGCAATAAATCAAAAAAATAGGGGTAGATGAAGTATGGGGTACAGGATTTTAAAGATTGAGGACAGATAGAAGTAGAAGTCCCAGCAGCATAAACAGAGTGAAAAAGAAAATGGGTGCACCCTTGCGAACTGCATGGTGCCGTTCGTGTGAGATTTTGAATGAGAGTACGCCCTTCGCATTGCGTGTGATTTCAAATGCAATGCGAACGGGCGTAACGGAGAACTCTGCCTGCTAGTGGAACTCCGCATAAAGCAGTGGAGTTTTTTTGCCATTTTGCAGAGTTCCATGTAGCGTGACTCCGCACACCCTGCCCAGGCCTCACATATTTACACACCATTTAGTACAAAACTACCACTATCGCCTATTTTGATGACAGGTGGTTATAACAGACAGACAAGATACCAGGATTCCAAATAATAACTATTTGCATTTAGCACTCATAAAAAACCCTCCTTACCATTTGCAGTTTAAATAGGGTTCCCCTGATGACAGGAATATACAGTGCCTGGTTCACAAAGGTAAACTTACACTTTGCATAAGGTTACACTTTTAGTGAAATTCACAAACTATGTGCATATCCTATCTTTTTATGGACAGAGATTTCTGCACGACTGCGGAGTCTCCGCACATATAAATATGCAGAAGTCTTCGCACATTAAAAGATAGGCCATGCAGAGTCATAAAACTCTGCGCATAGTTTGTGAATTTCATTTAAAATGTAAACTTACACAAAGTATAAGTTTACCTTTGTGAATTATGCCCTGAGCTTTTTCAAATGTTTTCATGCAAAAACATTTACTTTGGACCCCTGCACAAACCATGTGCTTCAGTATGCAAGTGTACCTAAAGTTAAAATAGTAAAGATGCAGTTAATTACCAATTTTTGACAGATTTAGCAGCATCTATGTGTGTGTGTGCATGTGGGTGTGGGTGTGCACATGTGTGTTTTTTTGTGCGTGTGTGGGAAAGTTTAAATGAGAGAGAAAAAAGAGAAAGTAAGACACAAGGTCGATTTGAAAATTGGGATTTCAGCAGAGTAATATCATATGATTCCTGCTTATGTGAGTCCATGTTTATCAATAAAGATTTGCATGGACAAGTCCCTTTAGATTTAAAGAAAATATAGCATCAGTGCAAATTATGATTCATCAAATTAAGTCATTTGCATTCTAAATGTCTCTTATACACACTCTAGTGACAGTTCTCCTACGCTACCTGTTTTTAGCAGAGATATGTTTCGATGACAACCCCCCATTGTCATTGCTTGCCCCCACCCTCCTCTATTGTTGTTGCTTACCCCCTGCCCATCCTCCCTCCACAGTCATTAATCAGCATCCCCTCGTTATTGCTTGCCCTTACCAGCCCCTTCCTCCCTCTGTTGTTGCTTTCCGCATCCCACTTGCCACAACACCCACCCCATGGACACATCATATTGCTTCTTTTCATGCTGCATGCTGTCTCTCCTATGTTATTATACTATACACAACATTAGTCCCCATGGTAGTGCAAACAGTTGCATCAATTAATGGTAATTGTTGCAAATGGATTCCATACATTTAGTCCAGCAGTTTTTTTTTTATTTTGATCGCCCGTTTTTTGGACCTTTTCTGTGGGTGAGTCTCACTACCTGAGTCTCACTCACAGTAATTTCACAATAATTGGACTGCACATGTTTACCATTAGTGCTCACCTTTTAGGATAATGCCGCTGCAGCACAGCTAGAGTAAAGGGCACTATACTAGTTACACTTGAACATGTGTGCACATGCCTGTGCACACATGTGCGGGTTGTGAGTGCAGGTTGTGCATGTCTGACTACTGTCATGAACAGCCAGGTAACTTAGTACATGTAGCCTGACACAGAAAGGACTCTTCAAGGATTTGTGTTGACCTGGGGTACGCCTTATAATATCAATTGGTATTCATTATTAGCTCATTAAGGTTTACTTGAAATCTGTAGTGCTTTCAAAGTATTACACATCTAGGTGACATCAGCCTTAAAGTGCACTTTATCTCCACTTAGGACTACCCAGTACAGCAAGTAGGGAAACATACACATTGCAGTTTTAATATGTAGGTTCCAATAGCACACATATACATCTTATGGGATGTCAAGAACTGTCATATTTTTCTGGCTCAGCTCATAATCAGGTTTCAGCACCATGTTGGATCGTCCTAGTATGCTGTGTTGGAAAGTTGGAATAGGGTTGGAGGGTTGAAGTGGATTCCTAAGATTGGCTGGGGTGGCTGGCATTTAGAACTTTCACCCCCCTCATATAAACCATTGCAGAATGAAGGGAAGAAGACTGATGCAGTGAGCTAGTAAGTCCAGGTCCCAGCAAAGTGCTCCACTTTAGAGGCCCGGAAGCCTCTTACAAATGCTCAACCAGGAGCAAAATGAGCCAAAGATCCACAAAATCAGCCTGAGTTATGGAACTGGAAAGGTATGACCTTTGACCCCAGCCAACAAATGAGAAATGTTTCTAAACTACCCATGGGTGGGTCAGGGCTCAGTGGTAAGCTCAGAATTAAATCTTTATTTTTGGGGATCAGGTGTGCATTGCAGCCACTTCCCCTGAATTCTGATTACATCTGGGGACCCATATCTCCCCAGGGACATGCACAAAAGAATGCTGGGGTGGGTCAGGTGGGTCCCCATTACCCATAAAATAAAGACAAGGAAATGAGCTGCCCTTGTAGGGCCAGATGCGTTGCCAACCCCATGCCCAAGACTGGTGGGGTGGGGCCGTACCTACCAAGTTCCTCCCTACCTGCAATCCTTGTGGGCAGGGACTCCTTATTGCTGAGGCTAAGGATGTTTGGTGGGGGCAGAAGTAGAGGCTGTCAGCTCCTGTGTCTTTCCTGAGAGATGCTGCGGAGCTGGCTAGTGTGGCAGGGAGCCTTGGAGCTCTGCACGCAAACCTCAACTATTTGTTTCGTTGTAAGGGGGGTGCCCAGGAGGGGCAGGGGCACTCAGAAGATATAGGAAAAGAAAAAGGAATACAAACATCTCGAGGTGGCATGAGCCAAAGAGTGCAGATATCAAATATTGAAAAAGGGGATCCATAATGCCCCACACAGGCTATTTTCTTTATACATTTTGCTTCTTGCTGTGGCCTCACCATGGCAGGGGCACTGCCAACATATCACTGAAATGTTATGGGGGCTGCAGGGACTGTAGCAGCCCACCAGGAAGGTTTACTAAACTGACCCTAAGTCTTCTGGCCCCAACCCTGGGAGAGATTTCAATTATTTTAAAAGCACACAAAGAGCTAGAGATTTTGCTCTTGGGTTCCGGAGTGCAGGAGCTGCATTATATGGCCTGAAGAATGTAAAAGTAGAACTGTGGCACACAGGTTTATATCAGCATTAAATTCATTTTAAAATTATGTTTGATTCTATTGACTTCAGTGGTAAATCCTAACATGATCGTTTTTATTGATGGGGCAGACCCCTTGTCAACATCAATAGGGTTGCCTGATCAATATTTATATTATGACCCCTTGACAAAGCCAATAGGCTTGCCTTATAGATATTGATGTGATGGCCCCTTAACAAAGCCAGTAGGGCTGCCTTATATAATGACTCCCCTTTAAACTATGATTTTGCTTCTGGAATAGGTGAGGTGGTATTGTGATTATGTGGTTCAGGGCCCACTAGTGGTGAAGTTTGCTATGAGGGTGTTGTCAAAGGTATTTCCATCTACCTGCTGTATATATATTTGTAATTTAATGCATATTAATAAGCAGTGTGTGCAAAATAAATGTACCTTTCCTTTTTCAAAGGAATGGCACTGACTGGACAATTATTTATTCAGCGTTGTTGTTGCATGTCAGAGAATTACTAGCCTACACCAACACCCCTGAATAGGCCTCGGACAGCTCTGCTTTGCTACCCTGAAAGAGTCAAGTGCTAGAATTAGGTATTTGGTTTCTGGTAAGCAGACAATTGTGGACCTCTTCCTTGTGAAAGATGACATTCATTACAACTAATAACGCGGTCTCTTACACTAATCAGATGACTCTTTTGTATGAATGATATCACAACGTACATTTCATATTTCACTAAATCCGTCAGTCAGAAATAAATCGAAAATTGCTCAGAAATGACAAATGTTCTGATACATTTAGAGGTGCAGTTTGTACAGTGAAGAAAGTGCAGACTACACAGTGCTCATAAAGGTAAACATATATACAAGAATGGGAAAACACTGCACAAAACACAAAACCCAAGGCTGGTATTAATTGCAGAGTCTTTCAAATACTGTCCAAAGTTACACGAGCATGTCCGATTTGACTAAATCAAAGATCAACCAAGTGGTTGGCAGGGGTTGTCGACACTTCAACCCAAAACAATTCAACTGGTCACATCAGGACCTTGTCATCTGAGTAATGCACCACTACATAGGTGACCATACGAATGTAAAACAGCTGAGAAGCACCTTCCAGAAAATCAATGGTTTCTGTATCCAAGGAACTAACCCCAGGAAATGATGGGACTAGGAGTAATGCTCCTGATAATATCAGAACAGAGGAAACAGGTACCCGGAAGAAGAATCCATAATGCGTCCATACAGAGTACAATCAATCAATCATTTATTTATAAAACGTGGCTTACCACCCAGAGGATCTCAAAACACTGTGGAGAAGGATGCGGATCAGTCAAAGAGCCAGGTCTTGAGGTCCTTCCTGAACTGGATCAGAGAGGGGGATTACCTGAGGCGGAGAGGCAGCGTGTTCCAGGTCTGCACCACAAGGTAGGAGAAGGATCTTACTCCAGCTGAGTTCTTACAAATTCTTGTGAATGAGGCGAGGGACAGCTTGGTGGAGCAGAGCTGTCTGGCAGGCTTGTAGAAGGAGAGGCAGTGGTTGAGGTAGGCAGGTCCGATGTTGTGTAGGGCCTTGTATGTGTGTGTGAGGAGCTTGAAGGTGATTCTTTTATTGACCGGAACGAGTGAAGGTCTCTCAGGTGTGCAGTGATGTGGTTGTGGTGGAGGATGTCCAGGATGAGTCTAGCCGCAACTTTCTGGCTTCTCTGGAGTCTAGTTTGGAGATTCTTGATGATGCCGGCATAGAGTGCATTGCCGTTGGAGAGCTTGCTGCTGACGAGAGCCTGGGTGACTGTTCTTTCGGAGCAGGTGAAGCATGTGGAAATATGATGATTAAATGGCAATGACTTGGTGGGTCATTGAGAGCAAGGAGTTGAGGATGATGTCAAGGTTGCATGCGTGGTCGGTGGGTGAGGGGGGCTCCGAGAGCTGCAGGCCTCAAGGAGTTTTCCCAGGCGGAGGGGTTGGAACCCAGCATGAGGACTTCAATCTTGTCAGAGTTGAGCTTTAGACAGTTGTCTTTCATCCATGCCACGACTGCCTTCATTACATTGTGAAAGTTGTTCTTGGCTGTTGATGGTTTGTTGGTGAGGAAGAGAAGCAGCTGGGTGTCGTCAGCATAAGAGACAATGTTAAGACCATGGTGTCTGAAGATGTTAGCAAGCGGGGTCATTGAGATATTGAAGAGTGTGGGGCTCACGGAAGAGCCCTGGGGAACACCGCAGCTGGTCTCGAGGTGAATGGTAGGAGCCTGACTCTCTGGGTTTGGCAGCGTCATGCAGTCTGGTGCAGAGGGTGGTGTGGGAGATGGTGTCGGAGGCAGTGGAGAGGTCCAGGAGGATGAGGGCTGCTGTTTTGCCGCAGTCAAGAAGGGGGGTAGATGTCATCCGTGGCTGAGAAGAGTGCAGTCTTGGTGCTGTGGTTGCTCCTGAATCCAAATTGAGAGGGGTCCAGGGTGTGGTTGGCCTCAATGAATCAGGTGAGATGGTGTTCATGGCATTCTCGATGACTGGCTGGGTAGAGGAGCAGTGAGATAGGTCTGTAGTTTTTCAGGTCTGTCAGGTCAACGGAGGGCTTCTTCAATCGAGGGTTGATCTCTGTGTGTTTCCAGTCTTCCAGGAAGGTGGTAGCCTCGATGGAGCAGTTGACGGTGCAGCAGAGTTTGGGGGCGATGGTGGCACCGGCTCGGTTGAAGATGTGGTGGGGACAAGGGTCTGAGGGAAACTGGATTGATTTCAAGATCTTGACGGTGTCTTCCGAGGTGAGGGGGATCCAGTGGTGGAGGGTTGGTGGTGATAGGGTCCATGGGTGCAGTGGCAGCGGGTGGGTTGGGTGGGTCTTGAGTGGTGAACCAGCCATAGATTTCCTAGATCTTGCGATAGAAGAAAATGGCGAGGTTGTCGCGGAGGTCTTGGGAGGGTGCGATGTCTGCAGTGTCCGTGCTGGGTTTGGTGAATTCTTTGACCACGGTGAAGAGTTCCTTGCTGTTGTTAGCGTTGGCCTTGAGGCGTTTTGAATTGCCAATTTTCTTGCTGTTCTGATGAGTCAATGATGCGCAGTGAACGCGGTTATGAAGGCTTTGTGGTCTGCCGTGCTCTTGCTGCTTCTCCACTTTCTCTTGAGTCGCCTGCAGGTGCGATTGGATTCTTGGAGTTCAAGGGGGAACCAGCTGGAATACCGCTAAAGTTTGGGTTCATGGTGTTTGAAAATACTTTTGGTAGGTCACAATGCTACAAAAAACATATTGTGTGCATTCTTGGTGACAAAAGTATGATTGCTGATTTGTCAAGTTTATTAAACAGATTTCTGCTTTCATGGTCTTTAGTTTCTCAGTCAAAATAGAGACAATAAAAAAAATCCAAAGAAAATAAAGCAATAAGAAATAGATACAATTGACGTCAGCTTTAAATTGCACAAACTAATTGTTAAGCTGTACAGGTTGCTTAAATTAAAAAAGCATTCATGCTTGGTCGCAAGGGGCTGACGCTGCAGTAACCTGACATAAAGAAAAAATCAAATAGAGAATAAATTGGGCATGACTTTAAAGAGAGAGCTTCAGAAGAATTGTCCTGTCATTTTGGAATATTAGTCTACAGAAAGGATTTTGGCATTGTGAGGGTGAGCAGAGAGACGCATGTTTTAACATCAATAACTTCTTCAAAGGTGCAAATTTAGGTGGCTTCAGAGTGTGCTGGGAGAAGAGTGCAACGATCTATTAAGTGATTCGTTCAGTTACTGCATATCAAAATGGAATATTCAGAGGGCAAAATGGCTGTGGGCAGACCACGGGGGAAAATTAATCTAAAAGAATTAGAAACCAAATAAATTTTTTATCATCCTTGTCCTGATCAGTAACAGCATTTTTCTTGAGCTTTTTTCCTAGAAAAGGCGAGTGTCATATTGAGCAAAATGAAAATAAAATAAACAGAAGAGAGGATAGAGTGTGAATGACGGTATTGCGAACCGTTCTCCTGTAACAGCTGTTCAAAAGTAAGAATCAAGTTATATTGTGTCGTGGCCACGTGCTAAACAGTGTGGGTCTACATTTCCCAACAAGCAATGCATTGTACCCAACCAAATAAGGTGGTGCAACGAGCGATGGGAGCACTGAATTAATGTGGATGAGAGTTTTCAATAGTACAGAGGTTTGAGAGGTATCTCAGCCATGCCAAAGCCTGGATCGACATTAGGCTGAAAGATAAACAACGTTCTTGAAGTTCTTATGACCTATAGAAGCGCTGAGGTATCTATGCGTTGGATAAAATAATCCAACTAGCGAATTATTGACAGAACCCCTACCCAAGGGCCATGGAGCAAGCAGAAGCTATAGGGCATTTTTCTCCTGATGTCCTGGGGCCGTACTATGGGTCTCAAGTAACACGGCCAAGTACGACCCTCTACAGCACTTTCGCTTAGTGGTAGTGCAGGTCAGGCAGTCAATGGCTTCTTAGGGGGAGGCAGGTGCTATGCAACACAGGTTCATAATTCAACATACAAACAGTGGTAGCAATAAGTGGACTGTCCAGTCAAATATACGTGTTTATGAAAAATTTAGTATTTCATGTACATGCATAAAGCATGTATGACACTAAATAGTCCACACAGTCCTCTTACTGTCAGCATGCTAGGGCTCTCCTGGGCGGAATCCCCTAGTCCCTCAGTCTCTTTCAGTATGGGTGGCTATTTCCCACTCTGCACTGGAGGCACCTCCATGAATGGCCCACGATATTTTTCTAAGCACCCAAAATTCTTATGCTTTGCCTCAGGAATTCAAGTTTAGCAGCATCTAGGTGCTACAGTCGTACAAGTCCCCAGCACGCCCAACAGATTGGGACAGTCTTGCCCGATCCAAGACTATCTGAGGAGAACCATAAAAAGTCTAAGCCAGCTCTGTATCGTGCTACTGAGGGTTCTTGACCTCGTGCAATCTTTCCATGCTGATGCACTCAGTCTCAGTCACTGGACATCCTGCGTTGATGTCAGACATCTGCTCTTGGCTCCACAGGCAATTAGTAAGTGTTCTTTCTTGCTTCCTTGGCACAATGAACTAGGAAAACAACCCTAAAATCACAGTGGCCACCTTCCTGGTCATAGTGTGTCTTCAGCCTCAGCCCACACATGAGTGATGGCCTGCACTGCATGGTGGCCTCTTTGCTGGCAAAACCGGGGTCTTCCATTTTGGCACCTGCATGGGCAAAGGCTCATGCTTCACAGTGGAATTCTTCCTGCTCAGGCAGGGGTTTGTGATTCCAGCACACACACGGGCAATGGCTCAAACTTTACAGGAGCCTATTTCCTGGCAGTACAGGGGACCAACTGACTTCGACAGAATCAGTGCAGATGGCCCACACTCTAGCTACTGTCCTAACAAGACTGGCCAGTCTCACTCTTTGCTCACTGGTATTTTATCACCAAGATCCCCCCTGAGCCTTGCTCACAGGGCTTCGTTGGTCTTGGCAGGCAGGCAAATTTAGGTGCTTATCTCCTCTTTTTAGGGTTTCCCTGGTCTTGGGAGGCAGATAGAACTCTAGATGCTCTCTTCCTCACAGAGGGTGCTCTGGTCTTGGCGGCGAGACAGATGGCTTGTGCTCCAGGCTCATGCCAAATACTCTTGACTCTTTGGTGCCAGTAGCAAAGACATCTTGGCAATCTACTCTCTCCTGATGCCTTGATGGGACAATGTTGTTTAGAGCACGTGCTCCAACCTTTAAAGCCCTCATTATGACATTGGCGGTAAATCCCACTTACCGCCACGCTGACTGCCACCAACTTACCACCGCTGTGGCGGATATCAGTTCACCATATTATGACACACATACACCAATCCGTCACTATTCAGCCACAGACACAATTCCGCCACACCAAAGGTCAGTGATAAACTGGCGGTATCAAAACCCACACCGTTACGCCAAAAGAACAACGTCCACCACATTATGGCCCACAAATTACCACGGTGGACATTCAATGGCGGTAAACCATTGGCTGTACATACCGACGTGCTCATAATACACACACACACACATACAAAACAACACTACATTGGTCAATTTATATAACACACACCTGACAACCATACACACACCACACCCACATACCCACACCACTATAAAACACACACCCATATCACTCACAACCCTTTACGAATAGAAACCATTGGCACGAGACAGACACCAAGACCACAGACAAAACCAGAGCCACGCACTACTTACACCTATACACCACTCACGCACCCCACATCACACACTCTAACACATCACCCTGCACACCCTCACACAACACCCATGGCACCACAAAGGCACCCCTGATTCACAGAGGAGGAGCTAAGGGTCATTATGGAGGAAATCATCAGGGTAGAGCCACAGCTTTTTGGAGCACAGGTGCAGCAGATATCGATAGCTAGGAAGGTGGAGCCATGGCGGAGAATCTTGGACAGGGTCAACGCCGTGGGACAGCACCCAAGAACTAGGGATGACATCAGGAAGAGGTGGAACGACCTACGGGGGAAGGTACGTTCCACTGCAGCAAGACACCAACTCGCTGTGCATAGGACTGGCGGTGGACCCCTACCTCCTCCCCCACTACTAACAGCATGGGAGGAACATTTTGGCAATCATGCATCCAGAGGGCCTGGCCGGAGTAGGAGGAGGACTGGACTCTGGTAAGTCAACTCTCTACTACTACTATCCCCCTACCTGCATGCCATCCCAAACCCCCACCCTCACTCCCATCACTCCACCACTTCCCACACACCCCACCATCACATCTTACTTATCCCAATGCCAAGCCCTGAATGCCATACTGTAGTGTGGTTAGTTTTACGAATACTTTGCGCATTAGCTTCAGGCTTTAGGCCTTTGTGCACTTTGCCCTGAATGTATTTTATTCATTTGCTGACAGCTTAGAGCCTCTGTGCACTTTGCTCTACATGCTTTTTATTAGGCTTCGTACTGTTATTTTTCAAATAGCCAGTTCTACGGTGTTGTTTTTTATTCATATCACACTGTTTTTCCTACTTCAGCACTGGAGTTCTTCATAACATATTCACTCTGTTCTTCAGTCAAGGATACAGTCTGGTACATTGCAGATAGACGTGGTAGGAGTTTAGATTTGGCATTCCTGCGAAGGGACATTTTGTGATCACGATGACATGTTAGTTATAAAATCACTTCCTTGTCCCAATACATGCAAGAGGGAGATTCCGACCAGAGACCCACAGCTAGACGCTGACTGCCTCGTTGCAGATGCTGAACCAGATCACAGGCCTTTGCTCAGGTATGAGGGCTTATGTCTCCCCGGTGATTCGGAAAGGCAAGATAGAAGCTTAACATGCTGTGCTCTAAATAGAACAAGCAGAGGGAGAGTAGAAACTGTTAGGAAATATGATAGCTTTGTTCTTATGTTTTACTCTCCTGGTGACTATTTCAATCCTACTATGTTGTATTGTTCTGGTTATTGCGGCTCACGCCTTAAATCTAAAATACAGTCGTTTTATTAAAACATTATATAAAACATATACTGTCTTTGTCATTTGTATATGAGACCATATTGTAAATGAGAGAGTTGGTTTGGATCTGAGTGACCACGATTTCCCTGAGAAGTTCCAAAGATGTTATGCGCTCGGCTGCCTAATCATTTCTTCCCCGTGGGAGAAATGAGGCACTGCTAGTTAGCCGGAGCAAAAACCGGATTTAGGGTGACAGAGTTCCTTACACGTGGGTCAGACTCAGTCCCCCACACCGTTATCGATCCTGCTGCCTAGAAATCCAGTAGTCTCATTTAGGATAATGAGAGCCCACGCGACATGGCGCCGCCAACGATTGGTCTGGCTCTAATGTTTAAGTCCGACTGAATCTCTCAGTCTCATATATATTTTGACTCCTCGGTTCCGTACGCGGAGACGTCCGTGGGGCTGAGGGTTTCCGCCACCACGGGATAGGTACGTCCTATTGCTTAGTGGTTGGTTGTTCAAGCTTGAACTTTGAAAGGAAAAACCCCGATATTGGTGTGCCTTCTCTGACCTAGAGCTATTTTTTGCAAATGGCGAATCCTAATGTAGTGAATATAGCAATCAATATGCGTCACCCGCTCACAGGACATCTGATAGCACATGGACTGACAGTCCAGGGGGGTCCAGTCACTTTTGTGGTGGACGCCCATGCAGCCTATAGGACAGAACTTTTTTATTCTTGGGCCGCATTTCCAGCAGTTGATGGGGGTACAAATACTTTTCACAAACACACTGTTGCGAATGCCCCTGTACAATACAGGGCTTACGCTTATTTCGAGATACCTCTATCTTATCAAGAACACCATAATTGGCTTGATGGTGCCCTCCCACATACAGTAGCACAAGGGAGGTTAGGTCCGTTGAGTAATGATGGTCCGACCTGGCCTTTATTGGCTACTTACACACCATATCCTGCGGTTGCAAATTTGGCAGTGGCTGATGTGCGTCGTTTATATATAGACTTAGCTACAACATACAGAAGACTGGTTCAGTTTGTGATGCAGACATTAAATACTAATGCAGCGCGTGCTGCTCCGGCACACCCACAAGCAGTGGTTCCGGGAATCAATCCGGCCACTGTACACTCGGTTATGGGCACCGTACCGGCTAAACGGGAGGAGACTCCATTTTGGCTGGCGCAAAAAATTAATACGCTGGAAGCAGTATTTCCCCATACGGGACCTCAGGATAAACATAGAATTTTGACGATGTGTTTGCCGTATGGGATGGTTCCTCCGGTGGACCTTTGTACTACCTGGGGCACGGTGTTTGCCACGCTCTACACTACAGCACACGGTACACCGACTTTAGCTAATTTACCGGAAGTGCTTAAACAAATTCAAGATGAATATGGGGCTGCCCCTGCCTTAGATTTGGGCATGCAGTTGATGGGCAATTTTGCCGCAGTTTCTTCTATTATTTTGAGTAATCTCAAGGGAGAGGCACTAGCAGTGCGAATGCGTCTTCGGGATGTTCCGCAGATTGATCAAGAGCGGGAACTTCCGAGAATAATAGCTGAGACATATTTAAGTATTGGTCGCGATAGCCTAGGGGCTAGACCGCTGATACCCCAATTGCAGGGTAAAAATAATAAAGATAATGCTAAGCAACAGCAACCTGAGGGTACAAAAAAGCGCTGGGAAAAGAAACAGCAAATGGGGGACAGTCTCCGCAACCGGAGACCCCGCAGAATAGGTATAATCTCAGGAATAGGGATAATTTGAAGCCGCCTGATAGATATCAATATACTGATACACGCCAAACTCGTACCTTTCAGGACTCCTCAGAGAAGAGAAGTGAGAGAGGTGGGCGGTCAGAGCGGAGGACGGAGTACGTGAAACCGAGACAGGATTTACAACGCTCAGCGGAGGTTTCTGTTAAACAAGAAGAGAAACCGCTGCAACAAAAACAGCAATTTAAAAAGAAAAAAGTGGCAGCAGTCTCAGTTAGACATGTCGCTCAAGAAGAGAGTTCTCTTGACGAACAAGACATGGGCGTTAGCACAGTTAGACAGCGCGGCAGAGGTCACAATAGTTCGCCTGAGTCTTCTAGAGCATCTGGAGGTGAAAGCAACTGATGACTTTATACAAGTCGAAACGGCGGACATGCGAGTCTCTGATCCTGATAGAGTATATCAAGTGACTCTACGATTAGAAGGGGACATTGACCGCATTGTACACGCCATCTTTTGGGACCATGTGGTAAAATCATATGATGTTCTGTTGGCCGAACAGGATTGGCCACCTGACTTTGTTCGCGACTGTCCGGTTGGGGAGGATGTTATTGTACCTTCCTTCTCACCACTTGTTCCGAGAGAGCTAGCGGAGTCCTATGGTAAAACATGGGCTCTAGCACAGGCTCCCGCCCTATATAGAAATAATGTGGGGTGGGATAGACAATCACCATATCATGTAATTCCAATAAAGGGCACACCTCAGCCACAGCCGCAGTATCCTATTAAATTTGAGGCAAGGGCATTGGTACGGAAATTTCTTACACAATTGGAGTACCAGGGTGTAATTGAGCCCTGTATCTCGCCGATGAATAATCCCTTATTTCCGGTTGCTAAACCGGACCATTCATATAGGATAGTGGTGGATTACAGACATTTGAATAGTCACACACGCACATATGCAATACAGAATTCACATAGCGCAGCGCTTATGAACAATATAGTGCGTAAGAAATACAAAACAACGTGGATATCTCGAATGGATTTTTCTGCTAAAATATAGCGCCCGAAAGTCGGGACTATACCAGTTTCAGTGCGTTTGGCTCTCAGAATTTTTTTTGTTGTTTGCCTCGGGGGTATAAGAATAGCCCAGGACTGTTTTCGGCTCGTGTGACTGAAATGCTGCACGAGTTGGACCCTGAAGCGTTATCATATGTTCATGACATATATCTGACAGACGATGAGATTCTGCAACATCTAAGGCGCGTATCGCGCATTGTTGTGGGGTTTGCTGATATTGGCTATAAGTTTAATTTTAAGAAATCAAAGATTGCCTTCCTCAGCGTCATTTTCCTGGGATATGAGTTGTCGAGTGAGGGCAAGAGCCTGGCGCCACATTTTTTGGAGAAATGTGCTTTATTGCAGCCTCCTAATACGGTTCGGAAGCTCCAGTCATTGTTGGGGTTTCTGAATTTTGGCAGAACTTACATTCCTGATTATGCTACGCGTATGAAACCCTTATACGAACTGATTCCCCCGAATTTTTCGAGTAGATTTTGGACGATTGAGCATACACACATACTGCGAGAGTTACAGACTGATCTCTTAGCAGTTAAACACTTACATACACGGGACAATAAGACACATTTAGTCATCAGGGTGATACCTCGGGCTGTTGGGTTTACGTATGTCACCTTTAATGAGGGTGAGACAGTCCCGATTGCATACAAGTCCCACTTGTATTCTGCTGCAGAACAACGATTTGCACAGAGTGAGAAAATACTCACTGCGGTACAGATAGCTGTGATTAAAGAAAGACCGCTTGCCCAGGGCCAACGCATCATTGTCGTTTCCCCGATTCCGGCCTTAGAGGCTTTTACAAAAGCGAGTGTTCCTAATTCGAAAGCTTTACACCTGCGATGGATACAATGGGCTACTTCTTTGACAGCCACTGATGTAGATTACATATTTGACCCTCAACTGCAGACTCAAGAATTTCTTCAATATGAAATAGGGTACCCAGTTCCTGCTGGCACATTGTCTATTGACCAATATCAAGTGGTCATGTGTACCGATGGCTCTGCGCAATCAGCGGTTGGGACTAAACAACAGTATTCTGCTGCATGTGCAGTGGTGAGCGGCACTATGGAGGGGGAAGTGTTCTGCTCCCGACATACTTATACTAAAACCTTGGGAGATTGCACGGTGCAGCTGGCTAAGTTCAAAGCTCTATTGTTAGCATTGGAGCACGCGGATCTGGCGATTTTGACCTTGCTGGTCTGTGATTCCTACTACTGTGTTCAGTCTTTCAATGAATATCTGCACTATTGGAAGTTGAATGGGTTCAGAGATTCTAAAGGCAACACCATTAAACCTAAATTGTTGTGGGGTAAGGTTGCGGATCTAAAAGAAACGCTTCCTAAGGTCCATGTTGTGCATACACTTGGACACCAGCGCGTTGGAATACACGTTGCTGGGAATACTTTGGCTGATGAAGCCGCAAAGTCGGCAGTGGCTGTCGCCACTGTGGCCGCAGTGACTCGTTCGAGTTCCAAACCAGACACAGAGATTTCGGCTGCCATAAAAGCTACGGCTGATGGCACGCCGTTTCCTAAAGGATTTCCTTCTAAATATAGTTACTGCTTGAGTAGTGCGCTAAATGCTGTTGTTAATATTCCAGGCATTGGTGTACGTGAACTTCCCAATAGAATTGAGAGACCTCGATTAATTTCTGCAGCACATGAGGGGGTGGCATCTGCACATGCTGGTGTGGCTGCCACGATTTTACTTTTACAGGCTCGTTACTGGTGGCCTGGTCTCTATAAAGAGACGAAGCAGTATGTCCTTTTAGTGACGTCTGTCAACAAATTAAAGCATCATCGGCTAGACGCCCGCAGCAGACGCCCCTTCTGATTTCAAACAAACCATTACAGTGTGTGTACTTGGATCATTGTGGTCCGCTGACACCAGATAGTGCATACAAATATATATTGGTTGCTGTAGATTCGTGCTCCAGATTTGTGTGGGTATGGCCTCAACGCTCGGCTGACGCTCGGACTGTTATTAAAGATTTGCGCATCTTTGTCGATATATTTGCAGTTGCAGCTTTTCATTCGGACCAGGGCCCTGCTTTTGCCTCTAAGGCATTCAGGGACACCATGGCTTCGTTGGGGGTCCAACTCCAATTCTCATCTCCATTTCATCCCGAGGGAAATTCTGTCGTGGAGCGTTTAAATCGTGATTTAAAGCAATCCTTAACGGCCAGGGTTATAGGTACGGGTCGTAGTTGGCTAGCCCACCTATATGGAGCACAGAGAGCACTTAATAACTTGCCTAGACGGTCGCTGGGGGGGTCGTACTTCATATGAGTGCCTGTTTGGAACACGAATGTATGTTCCTGATCTAGATGGTCCTGGTGTGGAGGCGGCAGTTACGCCCTTTGACATAAATGATCTTGTCACTGTTTTGCAGGATTTACAACAATTCCGTGAAGATAACTCTTCTGCAAGTGCTGCCTCCTCAGGAATTAAGGATGAGATAGTAACACCTACTGGTTGGATACCCAGGATTGGGGATCTAGTGCGTGAAAAGGTCACAGTAAAGAAAGAATTTGGTCCTTCTTATCGAGCACCTGTCCCTGTGTTAGGGGTGAGCGGCACGAGAACTGTGATTTTACCGCCACTGCAAGGGGCCAAAGGAAATCGCTTTGTTTCTATTGATAATGTCAAGTTACAACATGTGGCCGATTCTGCACAGCAGACCAAGAGGGACACCCAGTAGTTCCGGCATCCCTCTCACTACTGGGGAAGAAGTCCCGCTGCAGGTGATTTACACCGACGCTGTTTCCTCTCCGAGCTTGGGGAGGGTGGGAGATGATCTTGCGATTGTTCCACAGACAACGATTAATATGGAATCTTTTGATCAAGTTGCTGTACGTTCTACTGATGTTTCTGAACATGTGGTTTATAGCGTGCCAAGGAGAGAGCCTCCATCTGCTTCTTTGTTCACAATTGCACCTTTTGCAAGAACTGCCTCTGGCTGCTTCAACGACGCTGATGAAGCAGTGTCCAGCTCCTCGTCCTCGATGTCTTCTGTCCGAGGTCCACGTAAGCTGCTGAGTTGGCTTAAACGTACATATTTTGTTTTTCCTTGGAACTATTTGTGGCTTTTTATGGCTGTAATGACTCTTTTTTTATGGTTGGGATTTGTGGTTACTTTTTTTCTAGTAATACATGGTCATTTTCTTCCTGATCGATCTGACATTGAGCACGTGGAGACTGTGTTGAGACCACATTTTTCGTCTCATATGGTTCGAAGAGACTTGTCCAATGTGAACATTTCTGCAATACCGATTCCGGATGGGATTGTATGGGATAAAGTAATGTTTGATATATATGGTCCCACTGAATTGATTCAAATACCGTATGTCCTCAAGTTATCAATGAATGATATTGTTATACCAGGCATTGTTTCTGATGATTGGGATGTGAAGACAGTAGATTCTATGCTAACAGATTTGCAATATTATACTGTCTATGATGATGAAGATGCTTACCAATTTAGAGATAATCATGGTGACATGTTTTGCTACAACTATTATGGACACCACTTTATTCATAAAGCTAGTAGCCCTAAGTCCATATTTAATTATGTGCAATGGGAACATTGCTCGACTCCTCCACAAGGGAGTTCGAAAACGTATTATGATAAATTTGCATATTTTTCTGGGCATGATCAGCGGAATGCTAAGTCTTACTATTTTAAAGTTGCACCGTATTCTAATAAGCAAATTTTATTGACCGATACTAAATTACTATATTCAAATTTGTTTGTATCTAAACTTTTGGTCAAGGGATATGAATACTGGTTAAAGAATGTTGACTTGAAAAGTGTTTGGGGTACAAAAAATTGGCAGATGGAAGGCAGGAATACATTATTTAGAGCATGTCTTATCCCTGTGCAGATTATTTTCCTCAATGACACTGTACAACCGACTAGCTGTTTGGGCTTGGCGACGATTAGAGAGTTGACTTTGCCTAGTATACCTGTCCCTTCCAAATTAAACAACTGGCAGCACTATGTGAATGCTACTTTTAGTGAATTTACGCATTGGGTCCAGAATGGTACGCTTAACACTTCATCGTTACATCCGGGCGGATGGTTATTATGGCCTGTAGACACTAATCAGTGTCATCAACGTTTTGTCACCTCTTCAGGGGGGTTCAGGACTAGTAGGGCAGACCCTCGTTACATTTCACCAGAACATGCTGATATTATAACTACGTACAGCGTGGGGAAGCTTTGTCAACAATGGTTGAAGTCATCCACGCTGGATGCAGTTAAGTCACATCTCAAGTTACTGTCTAATGGTACTGATTTACAAGATTTTTTGTCAGGTCCCAAGGTACCACGGAAGAAAAGGTTTTTATATGAAGTTTATAATGAGATTTGGAAACTTTCACAACAGGAGGCTGCAGCCCGGTTGAGGCAGATTGATCAAGAAAATCTACTGCAGGCTTTGGCGGTCATTCTGACCGCGGCAGTCGGCGGTCGCCGCCCGCCAAGCGGTTCCCGCCGAAAGACCGCTCCGCAGTCAAAAGACCGTGGCGGCCATTCTGGCTTTCCCGCGGGGCCGGCGGGCGACCGCCAGAAGACCGCCGGCCGGCCCAGCGGGAAAGCCCCTTCAACAATGAAGCCGGCGGAGTTGCAGGGGTGCGACGGGTGCAGTGGCACCCGTCGCGATTTTCATTGTCTGCAAAGCAGACAGTGAAAATCTTTGTGGGGCCCTGTTAGGGGGCCCCTGCACTGCCCATGCCAATGGCATGGGCAGTGCAGGGGCCCCCAGGGGCCCCACGGCACCCGTTCCCGCCATCCTGGTTCTGGCGGTGGACACCGCCAGAAACAGGCTGGCGGGAAGGCGGTCGGAATCCCCATGGCGGTGCTGCAAGCAGCGCCGCCATGGTGGATACCCTGGGCCAGGGGGAAACCAGCGGGAAACCGGCGGCTCCCCTTTTCTGACCGCGGCTTTACCGCCGCGGTCAGAATCGCCCAGGAAGCACCGCCAGCCTGTTGGCCCAGCGGGAAAGGCCCTTCAACAATGAAGCCGGCGGAGTTGCAGGGGTGCGACGGGTGCAGTGGCACCCGTCGCGATTTTCATTGTCTGCAAAGCAGACAGTGAAAATCTTTGTGGGGCCCTGTTAGGGGGCCCCTGCACTGCCCATGCCAATGGCATGGGCAGTGCAGGGGCCCCCAGGGGCCCCACGGCACCCGTTCCCGCCATCCTGGTTCTGGCGGTGGACACCGCCAGAAACAGGCTGGCGGGAAGGCGGTCGGAATCCCCATGGCGGTGCTGCAAGCAGCGCCGCCATGGTGGATACCCTGGGCCAGGGGGAAACAGGCGGGAAACCGGCGGCTCCCCTTTTCTGACCGCGGCTTTACCGCCGCGGTCAGAATCGCCCAGGAAGCACCGCCAGCCTGTTGGCCCAGCGGGAAAGGCCCTTCAACAATGAAGCCGGCGGAGTTGCAGGGGTGCGACGGGTGCAGTGGCACCCGTCGCGATTTTCATTGTCTGCAAAGCAGACAGTGAAAATCTTTGTGGGGCCCTGTTAGGGGGCCCCTGCACTGCCCATGCCAGGGGCCCCACGGCACCCGTTCCCGCCATCCTGGTTCTGGCGGTGGACACCGCCAGAAACAGGCTGGCGGGAAGGCAGTCGGAATCCCCATGGCGGTGCTGCAAGCAGCGCCGCCATGGTGGATACCCTGGGCCAGGGGGAAACCGGCGGCTCCCCTTTTCTGACCGCGGCTTTACCGCCGCGGTCAGAATCGCCCAGGAAGCACCGCCAGCCTGTTGGCCCAGCGGGAAAGGCCCTTCAACAATGAAGCCGGCGGAGTTGCAGGGGTGCGACGGGTGCAGTGGCACCCGTCGCGATTTTCATTGTCTGCAAAGCAGACAGTGAAAATCTTTGTGGGGCCCTGTTAGGGGGCCCCACGGCACCCGTTCCCGCCATCCTGGTTCTGGCGGTGGACACCGCCAGAAACAGGCTGGCGGGAAGGCGGTCGGAATCCCCATGGCGGTGCTGCAAGCAGCGCCGCCATGGTGGATACCCTGGGCCAGGGGGAAACTGGCGGGAAACCGGCGGCTCCCCTTTTCTGACCGCGGCTTTACCGCCGCGGTCAGAATCGCCCAGGAAGCACCGCCAGCCTGTTGGCGGTGCTTCCGCCGCCCTCCGCCATGGCGGTCATGGACCGCCAGGGTCAGAATGACCCCCTTTGTCTGTTGTTGATAATGGCATGCATACCCTTTCTGACCGTGTTTACACGATTGACAGCATTGTTTCCTCTGCTATTGACATTATTAAATCGGACATGTCTTCTTTATATCATGGGCAGAGTCAGACGCGGTCCATCATGCAGCTGGGTTGGACTCTTCAGACCTTGAAGGTGGGTCACGTTCCATGGCAGCACATTCGTGCCAGAGAGATCTTTATTTCCTTTAATTTGACTCGTCAACAACAGTTGATGGCTAAAAAGGAAGCAACGTATGTTATGTTGAATATTGAGAAATTGGAGAAACTGCCTTTCACGGTGGCTGAGATTCCGTCAGCTGAGTGGTTGATTCATGGGGTTAGTAATTTGCCTATCTCCACTCTACAATTTACGTCTTGTTTGAAGCACATTCCGGTGGGTAGATATGAACTATTGGGAGACAGTTACATACACAAGGTGTGGGAGCTTCCCTTTCAATACAGATGTGTTAATGGTTTGAGGGAGGTTTTTCTTAGCGGTAGCGAATGCGAAGCTTCTGTCAGCCATTCCATGGTTTGTAAACAGCTGTCCTTGCACGGAGCGTGTAACGCTTCGATTGCTAACTTAGCTTGTTATTTAAAGGGTGTTCCAGTCCCGGTTATTAAAAACACTTTCCAGGTGCTTTCTAACGGCAGTTACGTTGTTCTTAACAGCGAACGCTGCTGTGGCATGCGTGCCAGAATAGTTTACGTTGTCGTTGTCAACAAGGCCGTTACGTGCTGCAGGAATGTGTTGTTCCCCCCACTCAAATTAGGGAGGTAGCGGACATCTGGCCTCATATTGCTACTTCCAAGGATGATTTCGACAAGTTGAGTCGGCTGAAAGCTTTATTGTTTCAAAAGCATGTGGCCCTTACATCTGCTAGCGAGACCTACGCACTTCAGGTGGCAAGGTCATCGGCGGAGATACAGTCCCTTTTGAATACTAACTTTCCAAGTCACTTCGGTGAACTTGTGGGACGTATATTTAATGCATCCAGCACTGCTGGTATTGCTCATTTTTTCAAAGCCGTTGGTGTTGGTTTCGCTCACACCTTCTCTTCCATATTCGGTTTGATACCTTCGGCTATACACTCTATTTTCGGAAGCATTTTTGGGGGTTTCCCGATTACTTTGGCTTTGTTGGCTGGAGTCTTGCTATTGTTGCTCTTTTTTCGCAATGGCTGTCCCGCCACAACGAGATCCTATATTGCTGCTCCCGTCAGCGCAGCTGTTTCGTGAACGCATGATGCAGCATTTTGGAGCTACACTCCTGGGCCATTTGGAGTGTGACTGGTCTCTGTCATTCAGACCGGTTTTGGATTGTGTGCAACCCGTGTTTCGGTGCCTTTGGTGCTCATTTGAACATGCACTGGCTTTCTGTCTCTCACTGCAGCGCCCTCCAGTGGTCGATCCTGATCTGTTGATGTTCCCGATTAGGGCTCATTCCCAGACTTGTGCACTACGGTTGCGTTTGCTTCGTGAGGCGGTTTATGAGATTCCCTTCCTGGAGGAAGATGGTATTGTCTCTTTCATTGGCCCTGCACGGGGTGCCGCCCTGAATGGTTTTGGGGCTTTGGAACACACCTGCTCCATGGTACTTTGTGGCGTGGATCTTCCGATATTAACATATATCGAAGTGGAGGAGCTCCTACGTTCTATTGCTTCTGTCTGACAATTTGATATTTTTTTTTTTTCCTCTTCGGCAAAATTGACACTATATTGAATTTGGCCTTATCGTCACATGTTTCCTAAATTTATGACTTTGTTGTCTTCTTACCTTGTCGAAATATATTGTTTATGTTTGGGGCATGTTTTTATGTTATTGGAACCACTTGCTACCGACAAGGGGATGGTGTAGTGTGGTTAGTTTTACGTATACTTTGCGCATTAGCTTCAGGCTTTAGGCCTTGGTGCACTTTGCCCTGAATGTATTTTGTTCATTTGCTGACAGCTTAGAGCCTCTGTGCACTTTGCTCTACATGCTTTTTATTAGGCTTCGTACTGTTATTTTTCAAATAGCCAGTTCTACGGTGTTGTTTTTTATTCATATCACACTGTTTTGCCTACTTCAGCAATGGAGTTCTTCATAACATATTCACTCTGTTCTTCAGTCAAGGATACAGTCTGGTACATTGCCAATAGACGTGGTAGGAGTTTAGATTTGGCATTCCTGCGAAGGGACATTTTGTGATCACGATGACATGTTAGTTATAAAATCACTTCCTTGTCCCAATACATGCAAGAGGGAGATTCCGACCAGAGACCCACAGCTAGACGCTGACTGCCTTGTTGCAGATGCTGAACCAGATCACAGGCCTTTGCTCAGGTATGAGGGCTTATGTCCCCCGGTGATTCGGAAAGGCAAGCTAGAAGCTTAACATGCTGTGCTCTAAATAGAACAAGCAGAGGGAGAGTAGAAACTGTTAGGAAATATGATAGCTTTGTTCTTATGTTTTACTCTCCTGGTGACTATTTCAATCCTACTATGTTGTATTGTTCTGGTTATTGCGGCTCACGCCTTATTATCTAAAATACAGTCGTTTTATTAAAACATTATATAAAACCTATACTGTCTTTGTCATTTGTATATGAGACCATATTGTAAATGAGAGAGTTGGTTTGGATCTGAGTGACCACGATTTCCCTGAGAAGTTCCAAAGATGTTATGCGCGCGGCTGCCTAATCATTTCTTCCCCGTGGGAGAAATGAGGCACTGCTAGTTAGCCGGAGCAAAAACCGGATTTAGGGTGACAGAGTTCCTTACACGTGGGTCAGACTCAGTCCCCCACACCGTTATCGATCCTGCTGCCTAGAAATCCAGTAGTCTCATTTAGGATAATGAGAGCCCACGCGACAATACCAATGCATGGACACCACTCACATACCTGTATGGACACCTATCACTAAAGCATGCACACTAGAGAGAATCAGCTAACCCACCATATGCCAACTTACACAAGTGAAAGCTGCCAGGGCAAATACAACCAAAGAGGGCAATCCACAGATGCACAATATGTCAGACACAGAAACAATAACACAGCATTTACATCCCCACAGGTACTCCAGCCAATGTCAACGAAGAGGAGGTGCCAGCAATATACACTCCCACAACAGAAGAGGCCCACAGTGATGACAGCAACTCTAGTCTTCTGGATCTGGATGACCAACCTGGTCCATCAGGGACCCAGGGACTGCCGGTTACCCAGGCCCAGTCACACACCACCACAGAGCCTCCCCCATCAGGAAACACCCCCACAGCACCCACCCAGCGTACTCACTCCTCTATCCCCAGGACACGTCAATCAGCAGTGTGTCCACCACTACAGGGACCCCAGGCCACACCTCATACCCAAGACAATCAGGGACCTGGGGTCAGGGGCAGTGGGCACATGGTTCAGGGGACAGAGGCACATGCCAACAGGGAAACTCCAAGGAGTGCTGTGCGCCGGGGGAGGACAGGCCCAGGGAACCGACTGTCCAGGAGGCACATACAGAGATCCTGGGAGCATATCAACATTCCCAGGACACGATGGGCCAGATCCTGGACAATGTGCAGGAGAACAGGCAGCTGCAGCAGGGACAGTACCAGAGGATCACGGAGAATTTGCAGGCCATTAACAACACCCTGGTCTCCATAGCAGGGGTGGAGGCAGACATGGCCAACATAATGAGGGAGGCAATGTCACACTAGCGGGCCCCTGCCACTAGCCAGATATCTGAACAGACTTCCATCTCCGCTGCTGCTAGTGGCCAGGAGGCCCCGCCACACCACCAACAGGCCACCAGCACCCCTCCCCCTGCAGAAGGTGAACCACCCCACAAACGTTCCCTTCGATCCCAGCAGCCGCTCATCGAGGTGCCTGTGCCCGCTCACCCAGGAAGGTGGGCATCTCCTTCGCCCCAGGCACATGAGGCCCTTCCCCAGTGAGCCCTGCTGCCCTGGGTGAGGAGGCTATTGACCTCCTGAGATCCATCTCTGAAGGGCAGTAAACCATTGTGAATGCCATCCAGGGTCTGGCAGCCCAGATGCAACAGAATAATGCATTCCTTGAGGGCATTCACACTGGCTTGGCGGCCCAACAGAGATCGATCCAGGCTCTGGCCTCCTCTCTGATGGCAGCCATTGTCCCTGTTTTCCCCCTCCACCTCCAACTTCCTCTTCCCAATCCCATTCTCCTCAACCCCACCCTATCCCAAGCACACAGGCAGACGAGCATGCACACAAGACAACACACAAGAGGGGTTCAGGGAAACACAAGCACCACACTTCATCCCACAGGCAGTCACTCAAACACCATCCAGATGCAGACATCGCAACATCCACTTTTCCACTGTCCCTCTTAGTTCCATCTACACTCACACCTGCATGCACTACATCATCATCCACTACCAGCATCATCACCACACCAAGCAGAACACACACCTCACTGGCAGACACCTCCACAACAGCCATGCACACATCCCCTGTGTCCTCTCCCACTGTGTCTGTCCCCCCCCCTCCTAAGGTACACAAACTCAAGCACTCAGACACCCAACAGTAGCCACCTCACAACAGCATCCAGCCCATGCACCTGCACCTACACCCAAAATCAGCAGACACCTCCAACAACCACTCCCTCTTCCTCCACTCCTATTCCTTCTCCCTCTTCCCGCCCCGTGTGCCTAAGAAACTGTTTCTATCCTCCATTGACCTCTTCCCAACCCCTCCCCCCCTCCGTCCTGCACGTCTGGCCAGGGTGGGAAGAACCCAGCCAAGCACCTCAACCACACAGTCCATGGGCCCAGTCCTCACCACACCCACTCGAGGTGGAAAAGGATCAAGGGCATTTGTCCTGAGGGTGAAGGAGCCTGCACCAGGCAGCCTCAAGGAAAAGGAGCCTGCCCAAGCTGCTGTCAGGAATACAAAGGAGCCTGCCCCAGCTGCTGCCAGGAAGACAAAGGAGCCTGCCCCAGCTGCTGCTAAGAAGGGAAGGGAGCCTGCCCCAGCTGGCAGGAAGACAAAGGAGCCAGCCCCAGCTGACAGGAAGACAAAGGAGCCAGCCTCAGCTGCCAGGAAGAACAAGAAGCCAGCACCTGCAGGCAGGAAGAGCAAGGGGCATGGGGCAGGAACTGTGACAGAGCTCCCACCACCAACCATGGTTGTGCAGCCATCCAAGGTTGCAGGGGATGGGCAGGAGCCTCCCCCAACCATCAGCAGCACCACCACCTCTAGTGAGCAGCCGTCTGAGGTGGCAGGGGATGGGCAGGAGCCTCCCCCACCAGCAGCAGCACGACCACCTCCAGTGAGCAGTCGTCTGAGGTTGCAGGGGATAAGCAGGAGCCTCCACCACCAGCGGCAGCACGTCCACCTCCAGTAAGCAGCCGTCTGAGGTTGCAGGGGATGGGTAGGAGGCTCTCCCCACCAGCAGCGCCACCACTTTGCAGCCATCTGAGGTTGCAGGAGATGGGGAGGAGCCCCCCCCACAAGCAGCAGCACCACCACTGAGCAGCCGTCACTGCCGGCGGACGGTATGTAATCCTGCCTCCATGGGCTGCTGTGTGGCGTGCCCCCTGAAAATCCAGCGGGTACGACACCCACCTGAGAGACTGTGGCCCTGCACTCCTAGGATCAAGAGCACAGAGCACGATGCCCCCTCCAGAACCAGTGGGTGAGACACCCACCTAACCCAGACTCCCCAGGATCAAGAGCATAGGGCACATTGCCCCCTCCAGAACCAGTGGATAAGGCACCCACCTTACCCAGACTCCCCAGGATCAAGAGCACAGGGCACAATGCTCCCTCCAGAACCAGTGGGCAAGTCACCCACTCCCGAAACTGTGGCCCATCACTTCCCAGGACCATGCACAGGGCATGTTGCCTCCTCCAGAATCAGTGTGCAAGTCACCCACTTGAGAGACAGTGGTCTTGTTACATCTGCCGGCTGAGGTGTCTCCCCATCCCTTGTCCCCCTGAAGGGCCTGCCTATTTCCCAACTGATGTCCCTGCAGTGTTCTGTCCATGTTGATGCAGGTGCCATGTGTGGCCTTGGACTTTGGCCTGTGACCATGTGGACTACGTACATTGTGGACGGGGCTGTGTCCCTTTTTGTGTACATATGTATATATCTATTATCTTACCTAAGTTAATTATCTTGATGTGTTGCTCTCAGTACATACACTTTTTCAAAATCATTTTGTCCTTGCAGTATTCATCCGAGATACAGGGTACAAATGTTTTAGTAATGCAGCTGATTGTGTATATGGTGTTGGGGGGTGGTACGTGTGTGTGTGTCACTGTCGTTTTCCTCCCTCCCTCCCTTGTGTGCTAGGCAGCTGTACTCACCGTCGTCGTCTTCCCCGCCGTTCGTGGTGGAGCAGCACATAGAAAATCATGGGAAAGACATGCAGCTCGGGCTCCATGGTGGAGTGGTTGTTCCGTCTGTCTCCAATGGTGAGTCCTTTCCCTTTTGATCTCAGTTTCCGCCAGGCTTTTGATGTCGTTGGTACCACCCCGGAAAAGGTGGCGGTTTCCAGGGTCTTAATATGGTGGGCGGAGCAATGACTTCCGTCTGGCTGTAGGCAGCTACCGCAGTGGTGGCTGTTGTTTCTGCCCTGGTGTGGTACATTGGCTGTATATCGGAGATCTTTCTGCCCTGGTCATAATTTGGTGGTAATTACCACCAGCCTGTTGGCGGTATTACCACCACTTTAACACCAGCCATCAGGGTTGTAATGAGGGCCTCAGTGTCTTGACTTTGAAATTCGTCTTGTGGATGTCAGCTTCTTTGATGTCCTCTCTACACTACACTGCCCTTTGCCAAAACGACAGTCTGCCACAGTAGGAGTGTCTCCAATTGCCCAGGGACCCACAATGCAAGCTAAGGGAGTAACCCAGGCTCACACCTGTGGCAGTGCCAACCTTACTAGTTACACCATCTTCCTGATAGGGACTCCAGGCCCCACTGACCAGTAATTCTTCCAGAAATCAAAGAGACCTTTGATGTACATAGAGGATGCTTCTGTGTGTGTGATCCACCCCAGCCCTCTGGAAACATCTCCTGCCTGCAGTTTGCACTTCTCACCTCTCCAGCCTCTGCAGGACCTATGCTTCCAAAATGGAACCCACAGGCATCCATGTTATATACCCTCAACAGGTACACACATGTGAATCAGCACACACACATAAGTATCACATGCTGTCCCCCCCACACACACACCCACACTCATAGGTGTCACTCGCTGTCCAGTACTGCACACAATCCATGAGTGACTTAAGTACACAGCTATGGAATTCTACATGAGTGGCCAGTAGGCACCACTCCTGTGGTAAAGGTAGAAAAGCATGCTTACACTACTATTTATGTTGAATACAAAAAGGATGCACTGCCACAACCATGCTGGTGTCACTTTACCTCAAGTAAGGGCAGTAGCCCTCTACCTTCAGAAGGGTTGTGCTTAATGCATCTTTTTAAGTCTAAGCAAAGTGCATTGACAAGAGATTTGCCTATGCCAAAGCACACATGGATGATCTGTGTTCGACCATAATTAAAGTCAGTACCAGGGGTCCAGATATTGTAGCAGCTGGGGCACTCAAGGCAGGGGTGCACGTTCATCACCATGCAGAAAGCTTTTCCATCCCAACAACAGAGTCACAATAACTCTCAGGTCTCAAGCAGCCATTATCAGACAATAATGATTCTGCAATGCCTGTTGGTAATTATTGAAGATGCGGACTAGGTAAAGACAACTTATTTTTCTACTCCGGATGGCCCCAAAATAGATCAAAGGTTTCAGTTTATACCATAGAACCTGTGTTACCTGGAAGGTACAGGGTGCAATCGCAATCATATGTCTCATAAAGATGAATTCCTGTTGAAGAGGTCTGTGCCTAAATAAACTGCAGGTCACAGGATTCCCAGTAAGATACCTTGGTCAAAGGTAAGGCTGGGGTTGTGGTTATTACGTGTTTATGTGCCCTACTCTAGAGGCGCAGACCCACAAACTACTATAGCAATTTAGAATAATATGTTATCTTATAGTATTAAGTATTAAGCATTCACTTTAGCTTCTTGGCAGTAATGGAAATAATTAACAAAGAAATCTAATTTAAATCGACTCTATTATTGTAATTTAAACACAGCTTTAAAAAGCTAGTGTTTTTCAGTCGCAGCTCGTGGGAGGGGAAAGGTACAGGGCGGCACATGGGGCGGGGAGGGGGTAACTGACAAAACAAAATCATAATTTTTAAAAAATGTACCTCTCTCGCTGCACCGCGTTGTTCCGATCCACTCCTCTGGCTGCCAGTACTTGCAGGCACTGGCTTCCAGCCTGCCCTTCATCCAACCCTAACACTGCTTTTATTCTGACGGCAGCATAAAAGCAGCATTAGGATTGGACGGAGCGCACTGGCTGGGCGATCCGAAGCAGAGTGGAAGTCTCTGACTGCTGTCTCCAAACCCGGCAACACAGGCTGGGGAGAGCCTCGTGCCCATGTGTGTTTAGTCAGCCAAACATACATGCGCACTGGTCCCTGTCACGCCCTATGGCCCGACCCTTTTAGAACAAAAGCATAATAAACATGGTTTATTATGGTTTTGTTGTAAAGGTTTTGTAGCTGCTTCTGTTGCCGGGGGTGCAACGCTCCTTCACCTTAGCAGAGGAGCTGCACCTGGTATTTTCAATAAACAGGGAAAGGAAGGTGTGCAAGTGTAATTTTACAGGAAAAAGGTTCCATTACTTGGCTGCAGCAATAGAAAAAAATTCCCTTTCATCAGAGGTGATTGTCCATGTTTTTGGAATATCAAGCAAGGATTTGTCAGATACGAGAATGTATGGACACAAAATTTAGAACTTAGAAAAGTTGAAGCATGCCTATGAATAACCCAATGAAGAATAACTAGAGACCATTGCATAGTCTGTAAACGAATGAGGCCCTCATTACCACATCAGCGGTGTTTTGGAAAGACCGCCGTCGTCGAGGGTGCCAAAAGACCACCAGTGTTGGCAGTCCAAAGACCGCTGTATTAGGACTCACCATTTAAGGGTGGAAATCTGACACCGTCAGCCTGACCGACGGCAGGTGAGAGGCCATTTCACCACAAGCACCACCACACCAAAAGGACTCTGCCCGCCGTCTTACGAGACGTAATACGGCATGGCAGACGACCACCTCACCCAGATAGGTAGGTGTACCATCTGAAAGGGGGGATGGTGTGTGCATGTGTGTGGTGTGTGCTTGTATGTGTAGTAGAATGGGTGTGGTGAGTGCATGTGTGTATGTATGTGTGAGTGGAGGGTGTGTGTATCTGAATGGAAGCGGAGGGGGGAGTGGGTGTCGCAGTGCGAGTGAGTAGGTGTGTGTATTGGGATGCATGCGAGTAGGGGTGCTTGTATGGGTGCGTGCGAGTGAGTGGGGGTGTATGTCAAGGATTGTGTTGATGATTGGGGGGGTGGGGATGAAGGTGTGTGGATGAGTAGGGGTGCATGTATAAAGGTGTGTTGATGAGTGGGGGTGCGTGTATGAAGGTGTGTTGATGAATGGGGGTGCATGTATGAAGGTGTGCAGTGTGCGGATGACTGGGGGAACGTGTATGAAGGTGTGTAGGTGAGTGGGGGTGCCTGTATGAAGGTGTGTTGATGAGTGGGGATGAGTGTATGTCAGTGTGAGAGCGAGTGGGTGTGCATGTATGTCAGTGTGAGAGTGAGTGGGGTGTGTGTTAAGTCAGTGTGAGAGTAAGTGGGGGTGCGTGTATGTCAGTGTGTGGAGGGGTGTTTGCAAGTGTGTGGCCGGGTGGAGATGTTGGCAAATCTGTGGACAGGTGGGGGGATATTTACAAGTGTGTGGATGGATGGGGGATGTTTGCAAGTGTGTGGATGGGTGGGTGTGACGGCAATAGGAATGGCTCCTAGTACAGCGGTGGTCTTAGGCCTGCGGCCAGCCCGGAGGAGCTATCCACCAGCCGTGGTGGTCCGACTGGACCGGCGGGACTGGTGGTGTTGTGGCGGTTTGGCTTTGGCCAAACCGCAAGACTCATAATACGGCTGTCTTTACCACTGGGCCCGCGGTGGTTAAACCATCACTGCGAGTGTGGCGGACTTAAGACGTCACACTTATA
Source organism: Pleurodeles waltl (assembly GCF_031143425.1). Taxonomy (NCBI): domain Eukaryota; kingdom Metazoa; phylum Chordata; class Amphibia; order Caudata; family Salamandridae; genus Pleurodeles; species Pleurodeles waltl. The sequence continues at coordinate 1,769,332,399 of NC_090440.1, forward strand.
ATGAGGCCCTGAGTGTTGGTGTCTAAAGCTCTACTCAGAAGCTCGCAGCTGGTGCTTTCAAATGTCAGCGCACCAATTGCCAAGGCTGCACAGTCCTCAATCCACCTCATGTCTGTTTAACAACCTTTTATCTCACTGTTGCAGGTTCCTTCTTCCTCCCTTTGAGACGTTTTTCTGTGATTCTCTTCCTCCTTCTTTCCACTGAGTTTCCTTTTCCCTTTCTTGCTACCAGAAAATGGCGAATGAGGAAAAATAAGTACTATGGCCCCACCAGGACCAATTATGCAGTGCTCTGGACTTAAGAGAATCCTCTGTTCAACAGGCAACCAGTGGAGCTGGATGATAGTGGTGATTCCCAAGTTTGAACAGGCTGCAGCATTTTGTATTAGTCTCTTTAGTCGTTTTTGCACTGTGGCAAAATAACAGTCATTGCCATAATCCAAGTGTACCTGAATAAGCATGGTTACCACTTGCCACAAACAGTTGCTGGACACCTTTGGTACTTAAGGCTCAAGTGATACATTTTCATGTAGAAAAACACCTAAATTCTTGACCGAATAGGCACACTAGCTGGCCCCCAAACCTGAGGCCAAAAGGTTGGATGCCCGTTTTTCAATTAGTTTTCTAGTAATCATCAATTCCATCTTAGTGGGGTTCAGTTTCAAAAAATAGTTTGCCATCCAAATCCAATAAGACCCAGAATTTATGCATGCTGATGCAAAGGCTGATATATGTGTCTGTTGTTGAGGTTAATTTAAAGAGTATCTGAGTAAAATCAGCATTCATGTAGAAGTGGGCATATTTTGCAATACCAGGCTAAAAGGGCCATGTACATGTTAAATAACAAGGGAGATAGTAGTGACACTTTCGGGACTCCCTGATTAACTGGCGTTGCTGATGAACTGAAAGAATGGAAATGGATGGTTTGACAAAAATTTATGAAGAACAATTCTCTTCATTTGATAGTGCTATCATTCAGACCAGAAAATGTAGCTCTAGAAAAAAAGGGTGTGGTTGGTTGTATCCAATGCCACCAACAAGTCTAATAGGGCAAGAGCACTGACGTCTCTGTCATCTGAAAACTGATGAAAATCCTGAAACACCAAAGCTACTACTAACTCCGCAGTCTGACTTAGTCTAAAGCCAGCCTGTGATGTGACTAATAGTTGATTTAACTGAATAAAAGGTTGAGCTGTATATTTTAATTTTTGATTTTTTTTAAAAGTATGGGAGCACTGGTAATCGAACCGTGGTTTCCCGGATCATTCTGAGGCTAGGAAGATTTTTCAATATAGGTGTGACCCATACCAGACTTCCATGTAGCTGAAACTTTAAACTGAAAAAGGATAGACTGACAAAAAAAAATAGATTATTATAATAGCCAGTGATTTCATTATTTTAGCAGGACAAAGTGTCTGTGTGGATAGATAGAAATTGGAAGCACTATCAACAAGGTGAGGATTTGCTGTAATATCACATCTAACCTTGGGAATCTTAGCCTTAAGAAGAGGCTAATTTATTACGTAAATCCTGTGAGGAATCTAAAATGCCTTGATAAAGTAGGGGTGATGCTAAATCTTTGATACCACAAACAGTTCCTTAGCTATATTATATGCATTCATAATTCAGTAGAGGTCATAATATTTAGCGTAGCTTATATTCTGTCTATAGTTGGATATCGATGTAGACATGTGACTTAGCAACCGAGTCAATCTCAGACCTCGAGCGTCACTGGCTTTCGATGAAATTCACTGTCAGTACACACTTACAGTTGTAAATGTAAACAAAAAGGCACAGTTACAGTTAAGGTTGCTTATAAAAATAGAGAATAACTACTTATCTGTAACTCTGACCTCTTTTTAAAGTAGATACACAGCAAAGCACATGCCAGAATCTCCACACATCTCCTTTAATGAGCCATCAAAAGAAAGGAACATATACAATCCATTAATGAACTAAAAATCATCAACAAATAATGGAAAAAGAAAGCATGAAAACTTTGTCATAAGATAGAACTCTAGATAAATATATATTACTAAGACATTATTCAGGGATCAATGGGCACGACTTAGAAACTTAGCCACAGAAGCCACCCTACTCTACGACTTCCAACGCTCAGACATTCGTCTACCAATCTGGGGTTTATCTAGGGCTCATCATCACATCTTTTCCCTATGACTTCTGCTTTCATTGTTCCCAAACGAGCACGTACAGACCCCACCTTGCAGTATGAAACAATGGCAATCATGCCTTTATTTCAAATCTTGCCATCACCTGTGTCATGCATAACTTGTACTGGAATCGAAAATCTAGATTTACCCATTGGGTACATGGCCTGTTTTTTTAACACTCACCCAATTTCCAGCCACCACATTGGGTACACCACGTTCTTTAGGCTCACTGACATACTAACTTTGCACTTACATCAATCACGCCCGACAATCCTATTGCAGCAGTAAATTAAAACATCTATTCTCTTTTCAATTTGGACCCAAGACCATGACCCCTCAAAAGTACGAAAGGAGACAAACCGGTTGATATAGTGGTGTGTTGGTCTGTATGCCCACAATATATCCTCCACAGCTGGTTTCCATAGTATCTTAATAATCATAACAAGCTGTAACTGATCGTTTATGTGCAATTGAAGCACTCAACTAGACCTTTTCTTGTAAGATGGTACAAGGATGTTCTAGTATAGTAGATGCATTTGGACTCCAAGATCTCAGTTCATCAGACACCATCTGGGTGCCATTGTCTGTACCTAGTTCATTAGGGTATTCCTCCCTCATGAACACCCTAGTGTGAGAAGTGAATTACTGAAGGGGTATGTACAGTTCTTCAAAAAACTGACTTCTGGCCATTTAGACATGTAATCAATTAGTATTCTGGCAAACTTATTGCAACTGCCACATCTAGAGCCAACTTTGACTAAGGTAGTGGAGGAGCTTCTACAGGGCTGATGGGTGTGATTGGGTCACTTGGGTCTTGTCGCTCAAAATACATGGACCACAATCTCTCACAAGGCATTCAATGTCTCTGTCTATTCTAGGCCAACAAAACGCCTCACAAACCCTACGATTCATAGCTCGAATTCCAATATGGCCCTCATGGGCTAACTTCAATACTCTTTTCCTCAATGAGGAAGGTACAGGCAACTGTCCCAACCTGCACAATAAACCATTGTCACAAGTGAGTTCTGAGGCAACCTGGAAGTAGCACATCATATCCTGACCCAAACTCTTGGCATTGGGCCAACCATGTGTCACCCATACCATAATCTCCTTGTGTATTGCATCTGTTTACCGTTTATTTCTCCACTAATTTTCTCTCAATACAACTTTCATTACTTCATCAACCTCTCTGGTCACACAAATCTTTTCTTCATCCTCTACAACATTGTCTTCAACCCTTGTACCAGATAAAAAATCAGCAACCACTTCCCACTTTGCTGGGAACATACTTGATTCAGTAATTACATTTCTGCAAACAATACTGTCACTTAGCAATTCTGGAGGTGTCTTGGCAGCTTCTTTAGTACTAAACAAGTCAATCAGAGGTTTGTTATCCATGCGAAGGACAAAGGGTACCCCCACAAACATTTGTGTAAAAATACTGTGCACCCTACCGTAAGGCTAAAGCCACCTTTCCAAATGGTAAAGTGAGTTCCACCCCTCTTAGCACTCTTGATAAAAAGTCTACAACATATTCCTTACCATTATTTCTCTTTAGCATTAGTGCAGCACCTAACCAAAAGTTACTCGTATCAGTAACTATGATGGTGTCATTATGGTGTCATACGGTTTTAAAAGTTCAGCAGAAAAGATGTCTTGGCACACACTATTGAAGACCTCTTGGCATTCCCCACCTCAAACATAAACTGTGACTTTCTTCAGTAAGTTTCTAAAAGGATTAGTTTTGTTTGCATAATGTGGAACAAATTTGGAATAGAATTCAGCTAAACTCAAAAAGTTCACAACTGATCTTTTTAGTAGGTGCTGGGACCTCTCTTTCAATATCTTTCAATAATGTTAATATAGGTGTAACCCCATTTCCAGAGATGTAGTAGCCTAGATAGTTGTTGGACTTTGCCCTTTCTGCAGGGTCATCAAAAATCTTTTTTGCCTTCCTCCTCAATTTTTTGCTGATCCCTGCTGGAACTCTGTGCACTTATACATGGGTGGGAAGTGAAATTGAAGGTCAGGTTGGTTTAAATCTGGGGCATTTGCGGCTTTCAATGTGTGACTAAAGAGCCTGGCCTCTCCCTGAGACACTATGGAGCCTTGAGTATTAATAGGACAATGTAGGTCCTATCACCCATGTTTCTTGCATGTCAGTTTGATTCACTTCACATAACACAATTGTGTGTTGTTATCTCAGCATGGTGTGTATTTTTACCACAGGATTCTACAGAGTGGTCTGAGTCACCAATGGCATGAGTGTGTATAATGTTGTTCCACAAATGATTAATGAGGTCCCCAAGTGATATCTATACAATTTTAAGATAATGTATTTGTGTTTAGCTTTATATCCCCTTAGGTATATTTAACCAAAGTAGGGGAATTCCCCCACTGGTTTGTAAGAGCATGCTTAAACTAGTGTGTTTCCACACATAAATGTGCATCACTTACTGGTAAAATTAATCAAGACATTTAAGGGATAAAATTAAACTAAAAAAGTGGTCCTGAAGGAAGCCCAGTGATCAAATGGGCTCAATATAAGGCTAAAACATGTCGACCTAGGATTCATGGGTCATAACATACCCCTCCGAGCCACAAATTTACTTTGTTTTTCACCTTACCATAGATACTCTGAATAAAGACAATAGACTCCGAATCTGCAGGCAATTTTAAATATGTTTAATCCCTTAGTACGCAAGTGCTCTGCTTACAAACCTTGTTGAGCCCGCCCACTCACATTAGGTGTAGCGGGCAAGGGTCTGATGATGAAGCATGCCACTGTGGTACCTGTGGGTAAAGACCCTTCTAAACAATGTAAGTGATTTTTTTAGGGTCCCTCAACTACCATTCAGCAGGGGTTGAAAACATGGTGGATGCACCCCCTCATGTGTTGAGCACAAACACTCTACACATTGCCTTTCAGTTCAGCTTAACTGCTTTGTGCCAGGCTACCTGAAGGATGAGTACAAGTTAATTTGAGGTTTGCATGTAACCTCACTCTGACAAGCATTGTGGTTCCTGCTTGAGTAGGGTTTCACCCACCCAACCAGTAACCCAATTGCTGACAATAGTCAATACCCGTCTTTTCAAGCATTCAATTGTCATGCTGAAGTGTGATAGCCTTCTGTGGTAAAATCTGCAAAAGTTTGATTAATCTCTCATTTGCTGCTCAACACAGTTACCGAAAATGAGCATCAGCCTTGTCAGTGTTTCAAAGGTGTATGAAAGAAATGTTCAAGTGGGAGTTAGATATTTCCAGGACAACATTGACGCATTTCATACATATATAACAATGCAACGTCTGGAATTGAATTTGAGTAAAACTAAGGTTGTCCACCTAGTAGCTAAGAAGTATAAATCTGCTTTATGGTTTATAAATGGAACCCGGGTAGAGGTTGCCCCCTTATAAAAATATTTGGGATTCACTATGGATCGCCTCTTGACTTTCAAACCACAGCTTGCTGTTGCCCAAGCTAAAGCCCTTTCATTGACCTATGGCTTCAAAGTACTAAAATAAAAACTGAGATGCCCATCATATACTGACCTACTTTCTGTCATGGCAGCACGGCTAATGCCCACCGTCACTTATGGCGGTGAAATCATGTTGGGGAAGTAGGCAGTTTTTTTTTATCAAGTCCAGACGAAGGCCTACAAAATGGTTTTTCGGATACCACGACCAGCATCTCCAGCCCAGGTCCGCCTAGAATTGGGTATGAAAAACTATGAATTTCAGAGTAAATGTGCTTTCACCAAATTATGCTGGAGGATGCGTGCAGCAGAGATTGGCACCCTAAATAACCTATGCTGGATGGAAATCGAGGAGCAACAGCACCACAACTACAAAGGCACCAGGGGTCATCATTTAAACAACTGTATTAAAGTGCTAGGTCTGCCAGAAGCCTGGGAGCGGAACCTGGGCAAAAAGAAGTTTTATCAGTAGGCAAATGCTGTCACTAAGATGAAGTCTTTAAATTCCGAGAAACAATTATTACATTTTGACATTGGCAAGAAGACAGCACACGTGGACTGTAATAACATTATATAAAACTTTACGGGCACAGGAATATCTAGCAGCATCCTTCAACCAGTCGCTTAAACACCAGTTCATGCTTTTTCGATTTGGGTTGATGGAAACGAAAGACTAGGGGCCAGATGTAGGAAAGGATTTGCAACTCGCAAACGGCAAAAACTGCCGTTTGCGAGTTGCAAATCGCATTTTCCTATGCAGAAATGCATTCTGCGAGTCGGACCGACTCGCAAAATGCATTTCAGAATCGCAAATAGGAAGGGGTGTTCCCTTCCTATTTGCGATTCCTAGTGGTATGCAATACCATTTGCGACCGCATATGCGGTCGCAAATGGTGTTGCAGTTACCATCCACTTCATGTGGATGGTAACCCACTCGCAAATTGGAAGGGGTCCCCATGGGACCCCTTCCAGTTTGTGACTGGACCCAAAAACATTTTTTCAGGGCAGGGAGTGCTCCAAGGGACCACTCCCTGCCCTGAAAAAATACCGAAACTAAAGGTTTCGGTTTTTTTTTTAAGTGCAGCTCGTTTTCCTTTAAGGAAAACGGGCTACACTTAAAAAAAAAAACTGCTTTATTTAAAGCAGTCACGAACACGGAGGTCTGCTGACTACAGCAAGCCTCCATGTTTGCAAGTGCCCATAGTCGGTATGGGGCCGCAATTTGCGACCCACTTCATTAATATTAATGAGGTGGGTCATTGCGACCCCATACCGACTCGCAGACGGTGTCTGAGACACCGTTCTGCATAACATTTTGCGAGTTGCAAATAGCGAGTCGCTAAGACTCGCTATTTGCAACTCGCAAAATGCTTCTTTACTACATCTGGCCCATGGTCCCTTCATGCAGACAACAAGATCCAACACATTTCTGCCAAATGTGTGTGTACAGACAGGAGTCATTAGAACACATTTTTTGTGTGTGTCCGGCGTTGCTAGGTCACAGGACACTGTACCTGAAAAATATTTTTAGAACATTGAATATACGCTCATGCAGGCCGGCCATCATTAGTTGGCTTGGCAGCCTATCAATTTTGCTTTCTTGTCGAGGGACCAAATTTATGGTACAGGCCCAGAAAGAATTAGAGAATTAAAGTCTAAGCCGAGTGCGCATGGGTTAATATTTTATGTTAGTAAAGATCCCATTAGGTAAGCTGCAGCCAGAAATCAGTCTCAGGTATAACTTAGTCTTAATTACTTTAGGACATTTCTTGAGCATCACTCACCTACAATTACAGTTTTTGTATGGAAGTAAGCAAGTCCTAATTTTATGATTAAGAGTAAGGTTGGAATCTGTGGAGAACATTTTAGCCACACACAATTAATTACTATGATACGTTTTAAATTAAAAAAGTATTAAATGTTTTTATGAGTTTCTATTTAATACAGTGAGTGTGCTAAGTATTTATACAAGTATGTGTGTCTGAATTGTGATGGTTTTAATTAATCGTGTCAATAAACTTAAATTTGAGTTGAGTTGCTTTTCGTAAGAAACCTTGTGGACCCATTCCATGGCCATCATCCACTCCCTGTCCTAGAGCCTCCTGTCCAAGACCATCCCCACCAATCAAACCTGATGGGAAAATCATCTTCTGTCAAATAAGAACATGTTGACATCCACTAGGAACTTGAGCCGGCCAGGTATAGTAGCAAATATGCAATTGCCTCCCTAAGTGGCCTTTTCACCTCTGTGAAAGAGACTATGCTATTGCACCTCCATGGTGTAGTCTGGGAAGATAGCTACTGGTACATTTCCCATCTGAAATCTTTTTTATTGTGAGACCGAGTAGGAATTTTGTGCCGGCGCAGTGATCCCACATAGAAATGTGTAGAAAATGTGTTTTGTTTTTATAGCTAAATTTGAGATTTGCTGGAAATCATAAGGAAGAAAACATTTGAAGATCTACTCAAGCCACACCTCCCTGGACTCCCACGGGTGACTAGTTTTCAGAAATGTCTGGGTATGGTAGGTTTCCCTAGATGGCCACCAAGTCCGGGACAGAAAACACAGGTTACCCCCTTGTTAAACCAGGTTGTTTTGTAATAGATAATTTTGATGTCTCAACAATATTATTAAGCAATTTCCTGTTGCAGGCACTAGACCAACACACAGAAGTGAGGTACCATTTTCTTTTCTTTAGACCTGGGGAAATGCTGGGTAGAAGGAAGTTTGTGGCTCCCCTCAGATTCCAGACCTTTGCATCACCGAAATGTGAGGAAAATGTGTTTTGTTAGACAAATTGTCAAAAAAAGTCACCCCATTTTGGATTCCCCTAGATGCCTTGCTCTAAAACATTTACAGGTTTGCAAGGTTTCCCTAGGTGCTGGCTGAGCTAGGGCCTAAGACCCATAAGTAGGCAAAATGCATCAGTTTTCAGTGGAAAAATTGAATGTGTCCACGTTGAGTTTTGGGTCTTGGGCACAAGGCCTGCCCACACAAGTGAGTTACCATTTTTATCAGGAGTCTCAGGGAAATGTGAGTGGAAGGAAGTTTGTGGTTCCCCTCAGATTCCAGAACTTTGCATCACAGAAATGGGAGAAAAATTTGTTTTTTAGACAAAATTTGAGGTTTGCAAAGGATTCTGGACGACAGAACCTAGTGAAAACCCTACAAGTCACCATGTCCTGGATTTCTTTAAGTTCCTTAAGTATCTAGTTTAAAATAAATTATGGGTTTGCTAGGATTCCCTAGGTGCTGGCTAAGCTAGAGCCCAAAATCCACAGCTAGGCCCTTTGCAAAACAAAATGTCAGTTTTCAGTGGCAAAATGTGATGTGTCCACGTTGCGTTTTGGGGCATTTCCTGTCGTGGGTATTAGACCTTCCCACACAAGGGAGGTATCATTTTTATCTGAAGATTTGGGGGAACACAGAATAGTAGAACACATTTTATTACTAATTGTCTGTCTCTGCATTCATGCCTTCCAAATGTAAGACAGTGTGTAAGCAAGAAGTAATTTTGAGAAATGCCCTGTAATTCACATGCTGGTATGGGTGCCCCCAAATTCAGAGATGTGCAAAGAACCAATGCTTCTAAACTTCATATCTTGTACCCATTTTGGAAATACATAGGTTTCTTTGATACTTGTTATTCACTCTTTGTATTTTACCAAATTAATTGCTGTACACAATAAAAACCCATTGTAAGGTGCAGTTCATTTATTGGCTCTAGGTACCTTGGGTCCATGGTGAACAATACAAGCCCCATATATCCCCACAATCAGAAGGGTCCAAGGGATGTAAAGGTATATTGCAGGGAAAAAACAGATGCTTTTTTCTGCAGCACTTTTTTCCCAGTTTTCCCCAAAACCCCAAATTTTAGTTGTATTTTGGCTAATTTCTCGGGCCCCACCAGGAGAATCCAGAAAGCCCAGGTATCTTTAGAATCCACAGGATTTTGGAAAAAAGGAATGCAAATTTGGTGCAGATTGCATTTGCTCAAGGATGTCAGTGGTGAAATACATTCTCCCTATCATTTTCCTAAAATGTCTCTCCCAAATTTACTTCTTTAACGTATACCTATGTGTGTGGAGATCTATGACACCGTGGTGGAGATCTCAACACAGAAAAGAGAGGTGAGGTGGAGTTCTCTGCACCTAGGTTTGTGAATAGAATTTTGTAAAATGTGGGTATCACTACTGTATTACTACTTTATATCCTACAAATTGCAGTTTGTGAATAGGTCTCTCATTTTTTAGTAGTGGCCAATTCCTTCACCAGATTCTGTAACATCTTGCAGTCTTTGCCTCAAAGTCCTGTAGAACTCTTCTTACCACTTTCATTCGAACATTGGCATGTTGAGAGTTCCATTGAAGAAAATGAAATGGCTCAGGGCTTATAATGGCTGGTATAACCCCTGTGCTCCAACATTCAAAAGTTTGTGTTTCTTTTTCTTTCTTTTGAATTCAGAACATTTTGCCCTTATTGGATGTAATATTCTGATATCCTTATAGCCCGTCAAATTACTGGTTGTTAAAGGTCATCTCCCTTGCTATAGGCCCTCACCAATTGGGTTAAGGGCCTTTAAATGACTTGCAAAGCCCTCAGTGGTGCGCTATGAGGCTCTAATAAATTATGAAAAACATTTGTTTCGCAAGAAGATGTGGACACGGACAGCCATGTCAGGTTTCAGAAATTGATCAGTGTACTATACTTATCAATACGATTCAATTTCACAGTAGTAAGTGGCATCTCAGGATCACTTGGTACATCTGAGCAAACCCAAAAATAAAAATACCCAGTTGTGCTGCAAACCAAGGTGGAGGTGTAGATATAGCATATTTCCTTTGGTAGTGTCAACAGAAGGTTTCATACCAGGAATCTACATCTGATAATACAGCTAAAGTCATGCTGGCTAACCTAGATGAAAGCAGCCATACTCTGACAGATGCAACAGTGTTTCAGGATCCGACTTTCAACATGAGAATGCTTTTGATAAGGGTCGGAGCACCTAGAAACTCACCGTCAAGATATTCTCTTACATACATAATTGTTTGTATTTTAAACCCCAATTCCATATCTATCACTCCTGCCCATGCCTTTCAGGAAACCTGCAGAGATCAGTGACCTAGCAGGTCTATTTATTTAAGCAAATAGGGGAGTTGAGGCCTAAACATAGGGGTTAAGAGATGTGTACATGGCAGCTGAGAGGATAGTATTGGGACCAACACTATTGTTTGCCCCACAGACCCAGGTGTGCATCTCAGTATCAGACACCCTAACTCTCACCCTGAATCAATGTAAAAAAGAACCTCGTTTGTCCTTCAATGCTTCAGGTTTTTGCTGATCTTTTGTTGATGCTTTCCTATGCTCCACTCTTGGTCAGTTCTACTGATTACCATTCATGATGGTCCGCAATGAAATAGAAAGGAAATCAACGATGTATAGAGAAGAACGAAGGTATCACATTTAAGGAAATTCCAAAGAAGATTGCAGGGATATGTTAAAGTATGAAGAAAACAGAAGACAGATGATGGAATATGTTAAATATAAAGAGCTCAGAAGCATTGGCATTTATGAAGGGTGTTGTTAGAAGTGGTTTGCACCCTGTCCAAGTAGGGACCCTCACTATAGTCAGGGTAAGGGACCCACACAGCTATAATAACCCCTGCTCACCCCCCTCTGCTTGGATCAAGCAGTCAGGCTTATTCCAGAGGCAACGTGTAAAGTATTTGTATACACACACACACACATACACACACAGTAACACAGTGAAAACACCGCAAAAGTACTCCACACAGATTCGAAAAATAGCCAATAGTAAAACAAGACCAAAACAACAGACATCCAACATAAACAAGTAAAGATATGAATTTTCAAAGATTAAATCCTAGTATAGAGGTTAGAAACATAATAGCTTGAACTGGGGCTATCACGGCGTCTTGATGGCGTCGTTCCCAACAGTCCGAAGCCACTCAACAGGGAGTGCGGAGTCGCACAGAGCCTGGGTACAGTACCTTGGAAAACAATGAGTAAGCAAAGATGTTGCACGGAGTCAGGGAGGTTAGACATCGCTGGAGCCGGTGCATCATCGGTTCCTTTATGCCGCCAGGTAGGGGAGGGGAGGCATTGGTTCCTTACTGTTGCAGGGGAGGTGATGAGGGGTCGGTTGCGAGGTGTTGGTTCCTTATGACCCGGCAGGGTAGATTTATCCAGTAGGTCAATATGCGAGGTGTTGACTTTAGGGGTCACACCACTGGGCCACAGGTGCTGCAGCGGAGTCGGGTGTCACGGATGTCAGTGACATGACACTCGGGGTCACGCTGCATCAGGACTTTGGTGGTCCTGTGGCGGCATCAGGCCTGTGCTGAAAGTCACATTTGTTGCACTCAGCTAGGACCACGGCTCTGGTGCAGGCAGCGGTGCAGAGCCAGAGAGCGGCACCAGTTCTGAAGTTGCTTTGGAGTCGATGTGTTTAATTTCTTCTTCATAGCACCAGGGCTCACTACCTAGGGTCCAGGAACTGGATTTGGCACCACTTGACAAGTCAGGACTCCCAGCAAGAGAACCTAGGCACCGGTAGATAAAGTTTTTGATGACCCTGAGACTTCATAATAGGAGGCAAGCTCAGTCCAACCCTTGGAGAATCTTGGAAAGCAAGATGTACAAAGCACAGTCCAGTCTTTTCACTCCCAGGACATAATCAGCAAGCAGATGGCCAGCACAACAAAGCAAAATACAGAGTGGCAGTCCCTCCTACAGCATCCAGCTCTTCTTCCTTGCAGAATGTCCTCAGTCCAGTAGTGTTCCAACTATGTGGTGTCAGAGGTCCAGTACTTATACCCATTTGTAGGTAAACTTCAAAGAGAAGTCCTTGTAGTGAGCAAGACCCTGCCCTGGCCCCGGAAACACCACCTGGGTTTGGGGACTGCTTTGTGTGAGGACAGGCACAACTCTATTCAGGTGCAAGGGTCAGCTCCACCCACCACTCTAGCTCAGGAAGACCAATCAGCCTGGTAAAAGGCCATCAGGACATGCAGATCACACCTCAGCTCCCTTTGTAGGACTGTCTAGAGTGAATGCCCAACTGCCATCCTGACCCAGACGTGTATTCAGCAGACAGGCAAATAAACTGAATGGTTAAGCAAGAAAATGCCCACTTTCTAAAAGTGGCATTTACAAACTCACAATTTGAAAACCAACTTCACAAAAAGATGTATTCTTAAATTGTGAGTTCAGAGACCCCGAAATCCAAATTTCTATCTGCTCCCAACGGGAAATTACACTTAAAAAATAGTTGAAGGCAATCCTGATTTTACCCTTTGGGGGAGATGGGTCTTACAATAGTGAAAACTTAATTTAGCGGTATTTCACTATCAGGACATGAAAAAACACACCAGTACATGTCCTACCTTTTAAATACACTGCATTCTGCTCATGGAGCTGCCTTAACTTAGGCGTGACTCACTGGTAATAAAAGGGAAGATTTGGGCCTAGCAAGTGGGTGCGCTTGCCAGGTCGACATGGCAGTTTAAACCTGCCCACACAAGCACTGAAATGGCAGGCCTGAGACTGTTTGCAGGGCTAATCATGTGGGTGGCACAATCACTGCTGCAGGCCCACTAGTAGCATTTGATTTACAGGCCCTATGCACAAGTGGTGCACTATACTAGGAACTTACTAGTAAATCAAATATGCAAATCATGGGAAAATCAGTCACCAATACATTTTAGACAGAGAACATATGCACTATAGCACTGGTTAGCAGTGGTAAAGTGCCCAGAGTCCTAAAGCCAACAAAAACAGGCCGAAATAAATAGGAGGAAGAAGGCAAAAGGTTTGGGGATAACCCTGCAAAAAGGCCAGGTCCACAAGGGGTTGTTGGCTCAGCAAGAATGTAAGAAGTATATATGGATGATAAAGGTGGACTTTAGCATGGAGAGAGGGTTGTTGATTGGCACAAATAGGTTGGGACCACCTAAGCGGCTTGAGGAGCCAGCTAAAATTCATAGCCCACGAGGGTCTTTTAGGCATCTCAAAAATCAAGCAGTGGTTCAGAACGGATGCAAAAATATAGAGGAGGAAGTTAAAACTAAAATGCAGACTAGTACTTTTGTAAGGCTTTTTTCTAGGTCATGGTGAAGTCAGTGTTTACTAGACAGTATCCCTTGTGAGGGCTGTACTACTCATGTTACCAGATCTGTGTTATCATTAAACTGCGATCGGATAACCACATTCTTCTCTCTTCAGACACTTAACTCTCAACAAAAAGTTGGTTAACTGAGCAGGAAAGTGGTAATGGAGTTGGCATTCTGATATAATATGACACAGTAATCATACACCTCAAATTCAAAGTCCAATCAGGAGGTATACATTTTTTAAAAAAGTAGTCTAAGACCTTGTCAAGCCAAAGTATGCTTGTAAATATATTTATAGGACAAGCCACAATGTCATTTATGTAAAAAACAAGACTGGTATTAATAAACAATGTCATCATTTCGGAAAGTCTCCGGATATTACTGCTGTTTGCAGAAACACTCTTGTCTTAGTTCTCATATGATAATTTTATTTACTGTCTTCTCATTATCATCATCATTTTACATTTATATAGCGTGAACAATTCATCCTGAGAGGGTCTCTCAGTTGTAGCTGCACATTAACGGATGCAAGATATCAAAAGAATCAGAAGAGCCAGGCTCTGAGACATTTTTTAAATAGGGCTAGCTCAAGGCAGGATCATATATGTAAAGGAAACCTGTTCCAATGATATGGGGCTAGATATAAAAATGATCTAACCCCATATCTGGCCGTACATATGGAGCTAGGTTGTAGTAAAGCTTGCCCATTGGACCTGAGGTTGCACGTTGTCATGTAAGGCTGCAGCTTGTTACTCAGGTAGGAGGGGCCGTTTCCAGATAAGGACTTGTGGACTAGGTAAAGGAGGTTGAAAAGTGAATGCCTTTTAATAGGTAGTCAAAGCAGAGATTTGAGCACAGGCCCCGAATGAGAGTGGGGTGGCAAGTTATAAATCAGGTTGGCAGTTGTGCTTTGTACTACTTGAAGTTTAGCTAGAAGAACTTCATTGGCTACTACCATGAGGGTGTTGCCATAGTCCAGGCAACTTAAAATAAATGCCTGAGTGAGGGATTATCTGGTTTAAAGAGGCAGCCACTGGAAAGCTTTCCTAAGTAGGTGCATAATCCCAAAACAGGTGCCATAGAGAGAGTTTAGCTGTTCTTCAAAGACAGATTATTGTCTATCAAGATGCCCAGATTTCTTTCTACCTTTTTAGGGTAGGGCCTGCCCCCAGTTCTGTGGGCCACCAGTTTTCGGACCAAAAGCTGCAAGCCTTACCGAAAAGCACAATCTCAGTCTTTCCACTGTTCATTTGAAGGCCATTGGACGACATCCAGAGGGCAATTTCTTTAAAGCATTCACAGAATGTGACTTTAATGACTTACCGGATTTAGTCCCATGGAGATGATAAGTTGTGTGTCGTCCGCATATGATATAAATTCGAACCAGCATGATCTCATTCACTTGAGCCAGGGGGCCATGAAGATAATAAAAATGGTGGGCCTTAAAGATGAACCCTACAGCAGCCCATTGTCAAGTGCCATGGTTAAAGAGTTAAAGAGCTCTATCTCCACCGTTTGGGTCCGATCCCTTAGAAAGCTTTTGAGCCAGTCAAGGGCCTTTCCACTAAAAACTATGGCTACAAGTCTTTAGATCACGATGGACTATGAGATGGTGTTGAATGCGGCAGACAGATCATGTAATACCAACATGGCTGGGTGACCTTCATCAACGGAGAGTCTGATGGTGTCTAGAATAGCCACCAGCGCAGTTTCCATGCAATACAAAGCATGAAAACCTGACTGGGAGGGATTAGCAGGGAGTAGCTTTCTAGGAAAGACATAGGCTGTTTGTTAATCAGAGTCCTCATAATATTCCCGTGAAATGGGAGCAACGATATTGGTCTGTAGTTAGCAAGCACTAGAGGTTCTTCCATGGGTTTCATTAAAATGAGTCAGACCTGGGTCGCTTTCCATTTTATAGGAGTAGTTTTGGTTCTCAGAGACTGATTTTACAGAACGGTGATCACGGAAAGAAGTGCTGGGACCAGGATTGCCATGATATAGGGAGGAGAAGGATCCTCTGTTGAGCCTGATTTAATCTTATGCATCAAGACCAAGACTTGCATAGGGGTGACTGCATCAAAAATGTCCTGAAAGGTGTTGTGATTAGTGGCTAAGGGGGCAAGAGAGATTGGTCCTTCCTGTGTTAAACCATTTGAAAGGTAGTGGTAGATTTTGGAGATGTTTTCCTAAAGACTGCTCTACGAGGTCATCGCAGAGAGACTGGGATGCTGGAATGGGATAGGTGCGAGCAGAGAGTTTAGTGAATTCCGTTTGAACCTTACATAATTCTTTTGTTGAATTTCCTGTATTGTTGATTTTATTCACTTTGTAGGTCTTTCTTGCTTCCTTAATGTTTTTATGATAGGTGTCTAGGGCTGCTTTATAAGTATATTGGCAGTGTTTGCCAGTGTAACTAAAGATACTAGACAGAAAGATACAACGTAATAAGTATGCTATGGCTATGATGGGTCTACTCTGAGTAGTAAAAGCTACTTATGTTGATGGAAATCATCCAAAGCTGTGATTATTATTAGAATTTGAATACTGACCACATCAGACAAGTTTACATGTTTGTTTTAAATATAAACGTTTCAGTTTTTGCAGGCTGGGCTACACACAGGAGAGCTACTTATAGGTAGCTCATGAGCTATTAGTAGCTCATGAGCTACTCAATGGAGACCCCTTGCGCTACTCTATGTACTAGATTTCTCAAGGGGAGTCTGCTCATTGGCGTTGAACAAAGAAAGTTGATAATCTGAAAATATGTCAACAAGCTTAACAATATTTTAAACACAGAAAATGGATGAAGTGGCATTACTGAATTTAATCTCTCCAGGTAGAGACAGAAGTGTGGCTATGCCCACTCAATCAAATGATTTTACATAGCTATTCCAAGACCAGTATGCATTATTAGAATAAACAATCTTAAAATGAATAGGCCCTGATTACTAGTGGGGTGGATATTGCTGCTGCTGTGAAAACCACTATTTGTGCAGGGGTTGGAATTATGAGTAGTGAGGTTTACAGCATCCACTAATTGCTGGGTTTGCCAAAGTCTGCAGTCCGCTTTTTCTCAAGTATATATATCAGAAGGTCAAGTCTGCTAATATTTATAATGGGAAAAAGCTGGACATGTGGATCTTGATGTGGGAAGCAGCAAACTCGGCATGTTAAACCCTATCTATTTTGCAGGGCTTAATGATAGCGATAATTAATGCACCTATTCCATTCTGAACCTTCGGGTATCGGATTTTAATGTGCGATAATTATTGCATCCATGGCCAGGGCATGCTCATGCTTTAAGAAGAACGACTCTAGCTATATAATTTTGGAAGTTGGGAAGAAGGTATTATAGTTTATTTTTTCACCTTGTTATTTTATGTCTAGACTGGGAATGCTGTGACATAGCTGCAATGTATTTAAAACTTTGGGTTCAAAAGTATAACTTGGTGGGCCAGTTTTTGTGCTGCACTGTCCTTCTAAGTCATTGACAGGACAGTGCTGTGACTGAGTCAATTAGAAAGCTGAGGAATGATTTAATGTTAAAATCTTGTAGAGTCTTATGCACCAATTAAAGTTGGCCCCATTAATTGCTAAATGAACGGTTACCACACATTTGGTAATTGTGAATTTTATGGTAAGCACCAAAACCCTTGCAATTTTCCCCAGTAAAGATTTCAGCAGGCCGAAACTGTCAAACATTACTGAGGGGAAAAAGCTGCATGGAAAAATAGGGCATGCAGATATTGGTGCAGCAAGTTTCAGAATCTGCATGTTATGTCTTATTTTTCATGCACTAATTAACAATGGGTGAAATGTATTGCACCTGTTAAATTCTGATCCCTGCCTTGTTGGAATAAAATGGCTATGATAACTAATGCACTCTTTTCTGGTCCCACTATAGGGTCTTATGCTAAGTTTGGTGGATTGGATATGCCATCAAAAATGTGGTGGATGACCTATTGCCTTAATCAGAGTGCATTATAATAACAGTTCACCAAAAACAGCAGGCAGCACATTCGCAATGTTTTGACTACCCTCTCCACCCAATTGTAAATGAAGCCCTTAGTCCTTAATCCTCTATGTAGGTCTTCAGATGAGAACATCAAGACTTAGCTATTGCACCAAGACTTCCCTATCTCTCCCTTTGCTGACCCATTGCTATTGGGCATGATGTACCATGCCTTTGATGTGCTCACCTTGCCAGCTCAATAAGTACCTTAAATTTAAATTCATACTTTGGAACCCAGGAATCGGAGATATTGAGCCGGTATTTCTGCTTCAGACCTACGTTTGGAGACAGCAATGCCAAAAACTAATTCTCTTTTTACAGGGTCTGGATTGTGGTTACTTCAGATACGTTATACTGTGTCCAAGATCTGCAATGAACACATTAGATCTTTCCGATAATTAAGCAAGTGCAGCAGTTGCTTAATTTTCTTCTGTAATTACCTAATGAAAAACAAACTCACTAGCTATTGCTTTTACGATTAGATATTGGCCTCTGAGATAATATTGATTTGATTAGTGAGATGAAGAAAAAGAACACTCTAATGATCCATATGCATATTTATCAATCACAAGTTCCTTTCTGCATTGAATACACAGTACTAAAAAAGCATTACCACGGCGGGTATGGATCTTTTTCACTTACAGTGTCTGCAGCAGAATGCCAAATGGACTGAGCATTGAAGGTAGGAAGGCCCAAGGCCAACCATGAGGTAACCTGCCCATCCGAGTGCTGTTAAATATGTTTCCAGGGAGGCGTTTGATACAGAGTTGGTAGACGGTCATCGGCTTTTGCACAAGACAAACTGATATCCAGTCGCTAATGTCAGCAAGCTTCCCTCAGATGCACCCCCAGGAAAAGGCTGGTACCTAATTGAGGTGATGGAACTTGGAAGATGCCCGTGCTAAGCATACTATGTTCAGAATGATGTCATTCTAAACACAAGAGGTCCCTCACCTTATTTTATCTCAGCATGGTACGATTTTTCACAGTCTCTGTGAAAATATCCAAAACTAAGGGAAAAATTAATAAAACAGGGTCCACACATTTGCCATTGCTAAAATGCCTGTGCCTAAGCGCGGTCACAGATTTAGACTTTGCAAGTCTCGGGGGAGCAGGGTGATGGGTAAGAGGAAGAGATACTGCACTTGTAATGTCAGCTCGGCCCTACTTGCTAGTTGGAGCACAGTACAATATGCATTGCTTTCAAGGAGCCACATTTCTATGATGTAACGCAAAAAGACCCCCCGACCCATCCCACTGCAGAAAGGGATGAGAGTCGCCTAAGTCTACCATATCTCGCAGATATTCATTGCCATGAGCTGAATAGGGGAGTGTGACAGAAGGGTTGGGCCTTTCCTTCTGCATTGCAAAGGCTGCAGGGCCGTGTGTTACGAGCGTACCACATTTGTGAGATGACTGTTTCTGCTGATGTCAGACGGCTGCCAGCCCTGACCACAACACCCAAGGAAATGCATTGTCATGCAGCACCTTTAAAAGAGAGGTAAAAGTAAGTATACTGAATTATATTTCTACTCCTAGGTTAGGGACAGAAATGTATTTCTGCAATCCACGACTCATTAATTCATGACTGGTCGAGCACAGTTATCGGAAATGCAGTGAGAGCATTTTTGGCATGTGCTGCAGCCCTTTACTAAGCTAAGGACTACCACATTACAAAGGGGAACAGCAAGTGTGGTGGTGCAAGTTTCAGTACATTGCTCTGTAGATGATGTACTGACACCTGAGGTGGCCTTACTCCCTGGAATGTCCTTGATCGTAGATTTTGCAACAGGGCAGATGTGAGTATGGAGTGTAAATTACACACATATAAGCTGATGTGTGTGCAGTGTTGGCTGCCCCAGACCCTCATGCAAATATGAGTGAGTGACATAGACACAGTGGTAGTGTTACTGATTACTGGCCGAGGCCATGTGCACACAGCCCTTTTTATTAGCAGGGTCACATGACTGATGGCGCCTGTGATGGATGAGTGTGGGGTGAGTGTGGAAGCCAGCCCTCAGCAGAGTGGCTAGTGGAAACACTAGAAGGTGTTCAGCAGGACACTCCATCCCTCCCAAACTTTACTGAAAAACAAACAACCAAGTGCAACCTGTGGGAGCGAAAACATAAACACTAAAACAATCGCAGTCCGCCAGACATGCTGCATGGAACAGGTACAGCTGGGGGTACTCGGCATCACAGCACGCCTCCGTCGTTTAACCAGACTGCTCTGGACATAAATGGCAGTGTTGATGAAGTCCGGATACCTCAAACGCCTGTCCACAACATTACAGTTCACTTGGGGAAGGTCAGTCCTTTCCCGCTTGGATTCACAGTGTTGGAGTCTATTTACAAAGTTTGTTGGGGGTACATCAGGAGCAGTGGGGAGTCCACTTCAAGGATCTCTGGGAAGGCATTCAGGCTCCAGGGATGGCACACCTCCAAAGACTGAGGATGACCTGGATGAAGAGACGTCATCCTTGAAGGCCTTGGTGCATCCTAACATCCACTGGTAGAGTAGCTTTAGATTTCCATCTCATGCCGAACTCCATCGGACAGGAGTCTCCTTTAGGCCATTTGGTGGGCTAAGACGGGACCGTGTGGACTGTCCCTGGCCTTTCACAGGACAAGCGGAGACGTCGCTGAGGAACTGCCAACAGGTCAACATCCAAGTCACGCTTGGAGCCTCAAGGGTGATTGTCACAGGGTTTGCGTGCCCTGGCTGCCAGGACTCGGATGCTCTGGCCTTTGGGCAATAGTCTTTGGGTGACCAGTCTCCGTCCGTTACCTCAGTGCTTCCTGGTGCCTGTCGTGGAGCTGCCTCAGATACATCTCTCTTGGCGGGATTCCCCTCTCACCGGAATTCCCTTGAGGCACTTGCCGCTGGATTTTCACAGGACCTCGTAGGTTGTGTGGGCCTTTAGTAGGGTGCACCAAGGGGGGTCACTGTGGAACCCCCAACAGGGCCACGTCCAAGCCTCGTGCAACCCAAAGGGTGGATGATCCAAATGGTCGAGTATGCTCTCTTTGGCAGGTGTTCAGTTCATGGGGGCTCACTGCAGATTTCTAGGTGGTCAGCCTCCCACGGTGCCAAAGGATGCCTTGTCAACTTCTGGTCTCTTTGCTGACTTTGGCCCCACTCTGGTGGTGCTGTGCTCCTTAGGTGGTTTAGGTGATGCACCTGGTAAGGATGATGATCTGACCATCTATTTACGTAGATCAACAGGTGGTGGTGTCTTCCTTGGAGAAAGGATGACTTGAGGGACTTCACAGCCAAGTGCGTTTCTTGCATGGCATGTACAGTTGGCAGCAGGGATTCCATCAATGGCAAGCAGCCAGTGACAGGTGGCAGGACGGTCACACTGAGAAGCGTGGGGCCTGGATGCAGTTTGCGCATGCTGGTGGCTTACAGTTGATCCACCCACTGAGCTGTCTCCAGTGGCATCTGCTCACCCCAGTGGCTGGATTGTGGTGATGGATGCCCTCTCCTATGCTGGTACGAGTCCTCAGTCCTGTTGCTCTTCTCTCTTTCTCTTGCACCCCTGTGGTGTTCTTGATCTTCTGTGTGATAGGTCTGTCACACCCTTTTTCTTAATAATCTTTATGTCGTGGCATTGTGCCACATTCCTCTCTGTTCCCTTTTTCCTTCTTGATGTGGCGTTGCACCACAGGTCGCGTGTTGCACCACATGGACCTCTCGCTGGCTTGGGCTACACCTTAGCTGGTGCATTGTCTCCTGTTGCAGCCTCTCGCAGGCCTAGTCCTTTCAGTAGGGCTTGATCCTTTCATCCTTCAGAGCTCTTGCAGGCCTGGTCCATTCCGGGATCTTCTTGGTGGTCCACTCCCTGACTGGAGGGTCACCATCTGCTTCTTCGTGTCTTCACTCAAGGGTGCAGCATTTGTGCCTCAAGACTGCAGAGTTGGTGTGCTTGCTCCTGCCTCCGTCAGGTTTGCTTGGCAGGGTCGGTCTTTTCTCCTGACCTACTCAACAGTGGGCCAACAGTGGCCATCTGGTGCTGCGGTGTGGCCGGCTGGCATGGCCGCTTGCAATTGAATTGCATCTCACTGTCAGAGGGCTGTCTGTCTCTTGGGCTCCTGCCCGTGTTGTCAGGTTCGATGGTGCAGCCCTCCGCACACCTCTGTCATTGTCTCTTCCTCCATGGGTGCCCTTTGCTGGCACTTGCCGTGCCCATTATCCAGGTGTACAGTGGCTGCACTTGCTGCTGGGTGTATGCAGTATTATCTTCCCTTTGCTGGAGGTGGTGGCAGACAGCCACTAGGGGCTGTGCATGCCACACGCATTCTCCTTGTGCCCCACGTGGTGCTTCTAGCCTTCTTAGGCTTTGCTGCTTGGTGGGGGCAACTTTGGGGATTAGCAGTCTCGGTCAGTCCCTCTGAGCCCATCTCCTTTAGTGGGCATCCGCTGGCGCGCTCCTCTCCTCATGTGTGGTGGTACCAGGCCTTCCTTCCTTTTCATGCTGTGGCAATGATGGTGCAGCAGGGCTGCCTGACGGAGGCAAATGTTCTTCTCCCCACTGTGATGGCAGACAGCCACCAGGGAGTGTTCCATACACGTTGCACCAATCCTGGATCCTCTTTCTCTCTTGCAGGTGACAGGCAGTGGTGGTATTTTCCCTGTGTTTGCTGCTGGGGAGGCACTGCAGGATTTCTTCCATGTGGGGCGACAGGAGTGTTTGTATCTTGCACAATTGGTCCTTGGGGGGCTTACCTCACAAGCTGCGTCCTCCAGCAGATCACTGGAGCAGATCACTGGCACTGCGTTTCCATGTTCAGAGGGCCAAGCGCTTCCCCTCTTTTCTTGAGGACCAGATGGTGGCAGGCGGGTCAACAGACGAGCTTCTCCGCAGCAGCGGCTGCCTGAAATGAAGTCCCCTTGCCACACATGGGACTTGTCAGTGGGGGGTCCACTCACTTGTAACGCGGTCACTTGTTCGGCCGCCTTCCTAACGGCAATGTCCACCTCACGGGAGGGTACATTTCCTCCCCACTGCACACTTCTTATCCACCTGGTCTTATCTCAGTTCTGTCTGCAGGGCTCACCTCATGCCCAATGGGTCAGCGGGCACTCTCCGGATCCTCTTGTGCCTTGCTGGGGTCACGGCGGTTAGGACATTCAGCCAGCTCTTCCCCTTTGCATCGGGGATACCATGCATTGGTGTGCTGGCGTGGAATCACAGCAGCAGGGCTGCAGGGGCATGCACAGGTGGCTGGCAGGCACAGAGGCGCCTAGGTCAGTTCCTCTGTGAGGCTCAACCAAGCTGCAGTCAGCTCATACGTGGGGTAGACCCACTCATCGCCAATGTAGTGTTGGGGACCCTAGGCCCTCATGCTACTATGGATGACTGACACAGACACAGTGGTAGGGTTACTGATAACTGGCCCAGGGCACGTGAGCCCGGCCCTTTTTATTAGCAGGGTCACCTTACTGGTGATGCCTGTGATGGATGAGTGTGGAGTGAGTGTGGAAGCCAGTCCTCAATGGGTCAGCGAGCACTCTCTGGATCCTCTTGTGCCTTGCTGTGGTCACGGCAGTTAGGACATTCAGCCAGCTCTCCCCCTTTGCATCGGGGACACCATGCATCGGTGTGCTGGCGTGGAATCACAGCAGGCAGGGCTGCAGGGGCATGCACAGGTGGCTGGCAGGCACAGAGGCGCCTAGGTCAGTTCCTCTGTGAGGCTCGACCGAGCTGCAGTCAGCTCATACGTGGGGTAGACCCACTCATCGCCAATGTAGTGTTGGGGGCCCTAGGCCCTCATGCTACTATGAATGAGTGACACAGACACAGTGGTAGGGTTACTGATAACTGGCCAAGGGCAATTGCGTCCGGCCCTTTTTATTAGCAGGGTCACCTTACTGGTGAGGCCTGTGCTGGATGAGTGTGGGGTGAGTGTGGAAGCCAGTCCTCAGCAGAGAGGCAGGTGGAAACACTAGAATGTGTTCAACAGTACACTACAGTGTGCATTCATGCATTTCATTGTGAATCCTCACTTACTCAACTGGGCTTTTATCCCTGCCGTGCAATGGTGTTCGAAGGGAAATGTGAAAACAAATATTTTTGGCAAGTCATTACATTTATAGCAGACTTTGCATTGCCAGTACCTAGTTAAATTTAGGTTGCACTGTCACACCCACCACACAAATAGGCAGATGTTCCTTTCAATACAATTTTCCCTGCCTCATTTAGAGAATCATTGCTGTGATTCAAAGGGTGAAGCCTCAGGTGGCTTCATTGACAGTACCATTCTATCATTTGTTTCATGACATCACAGTGAGGTCAATTCATTTGAGCCCGTGTTTGTCGATGGGAGCCACCGGCACTCATTTTTGGGGAGTGTCACTTATTTTTACCACATCATATATTTACTGTGCACAAGAGGGAAAAACACACAAACGGAAAAGAAGGAGGAAGAAAAATGACAAAAAAACCCTCATAAAAAGAGAAAGCAGAAACCTGCAAGAGTGAGATAAAGCAGCAAAGAGCGTCTGGAAGTGGATTAAAAAGGTCTGAGGTGGATTTAGGACTACCGAACCTTGGCATCTAAGGAGCGCTTTTGGCACCGGCACTCATTATTTTACAAGATGAGCACTGGGTCAATTATGCCACTCCCAGGATATCACCTATTATCACGTCAACATGTTAAATGTACTATTATTATACATTTAGGGCCAGATGTAGCAAACACTTTGCGACTCGACAACGGAGAAAATCGCCGTTTGCGTGTCGCAAATGCGTGTTTGCTATGTAGAAATGCATTTTGCGAGTCGGAACCGACTCGCAAAATGCATTTCCGAGTCGCAAATAGGAAGGGGTGTTCCCTTCCTATTTGCGAGTCGCAGTGGTATGCAATACCATTTGCGACCGCGTACGCGGTCGCAAATGGAGTCGCAGTTACCATCCACTTGAAGTGGATGGTACCCACTCGCAAACGGGAAGGGGTCCCTATGGGACCCCTTCCCCTTTGTGACTGGACCCAAAATTATTTTTTCAGAGCAGGCAGTGGTCCAAGGGACCACTACCTGCCCTGAAAAAATCCGAAACAAAAGGTTTAAGGAAAACGGGCTACACTTGGGAAAAAAAATTGCTTTATTGAAAAGCAGTCACGGACATGGCGGTCTGCTGTTCCCAGCAGGCCTCCATCCCCGTGAGTGCCCTGAGTCGCTATGGGGGTGCAAATTGCGACCCACCTCATTAATATTAATGAGGTGGGTCTTTGCGACCCCATAGCGACTCGCAGAAGGTGTCTGAGACACCTTTCTGCATACCAAATTGCGAGTTGCAATTTGCGAGTCGCAGGGACTCGCAAATTGCAAGTCGCAATTTGGTATTTTGCTACATCTGGCCCTTAGATCGTCCACCTAACTCTGGTAACTATTGAATTCTCCTATAATAGTTACTTAGAATTACGCTGCAATGCAATGGTATGAAGATGTATTATAATTGTCATGCTCATGCAAAATAATGCATGTGATGTAATGGTGGCATTCCTCCCATCTGGAATGACGTTGATTGGTTCGCTCTGTTTTAAACATACCTGCCAATGTTATGCAATCGGTGTTTTTCAACAATGTAGGTGCTGGCATGAGAAATGCTGATATGTGGCTCAAGCACTTGGAAAACACTCCCAATGCATCATGGTCATTGTTTTTTTTTGTTTTTCAAAGATAAAAATATTGTTTTGACATGATGGGCTGCTATTAATCCTTTGCTTGCTGCAAATGCTCCTTCCATTTCAGAGGAAGCACATACAGCAATAATGCCCCACCCATTACTCAGGAAAGTCCCTTAACTGCTGACCTGCTAAGCCCTAAATGAGCGCCTTGATCTTTACCCAATAATATCATTAGGGCCCAGCTGGAATATATTTAAATGATGCTATGTGTGACCAATGCTTATTCCACCCCACCTCTCTCCTACTTTCATTCTAGTGCTTAGTAACAAACTCATAGCCCCTGCTGAATTTAGGACCTGATTTGGAGTTTGGTGGATGGGATACTCCTTTTGCAATATTAGAAGTACCATTGAATACAATCCACTTTTAATATAGAGGACGGGACATTCATCATTGGTGACGGAGTACCCACCCACCAAACTCTAAATCAGGCCCTCAGTCTACACTCATTAAATTAAATAAAAGGTTATTTCTCCACATACATATTGGAATTCAGTACATAGATGTACACGTAAAGGCACTTAAAATAGAGTGTAAATGAAGCAAGTATGCTGTAGAAATGTAATATTGAAGGACTTTATCATTCACAGATACAAATGAGGTAGTTCACGAATATCTGCAAATGATGGCTCGATAAAATCCAACAAAATACTAACAAGCAGAGGTGGCTCGTAGGAGGGAAAAGGGGGAGGGCGACAGGGCGCATTTGCAAGGGACGTAAAAAATATATCAAATTTTTTTAAAACTCATCTTTTTCACCACGCTTCACCAATTCACTCCGGTCCTCCACTGTAGGCACAGGCTTCCAGCCTGCCCTGCATCCAATTCTAACCTTGCTTTCATGCTGCTGGCAGCGTTAGGATTGGACAGAGCACTCAGCCAGAGCACTCCGAGGCAGAGTGAGAGCCTCTGCCTGCTGTCTCCAACCCCGCAATGAGAGAGCCCAGTGGGCATGTGTATTTTGCCAGCCCAAGACGGTTGGCCAAACATACATGCGTACGGAGGGGGAGTGCTGTGCACACCCCCTTCGTGTAAGTCAAAGCACCATGGGCCAGCCCTTTTTACTATAAAGAAATAAACTTATTATCGTTTTACAGTATAGGTTTTGCAGCTCCTGCTGCTGGCAGGGGGGCGACCACTCTTCCAACCCAGTGGAGGAGCCACCCCTGCTAACAAGATAGCTGTGGCTCCATCAACAAAATGTAAGCCAAATTTGACCTAGGTGAGCTTCAATCTCCATTTGAGTTGAAATATAGAGTTTATTTCGTGTGCTTTAATGCAGTAAGTTTCCATAATCGAAATGCAAGTGTGCACTGATAGAAATCCTAGACACTTCAGCATCTTTGATAAGTAAAAAATGAAATCACACAAGGCAGGAAGTCCACATTACAACCTGAAAAGTTTGAATGTAAAATCCTAAAATTATGAAACTCCGGCTCAGGCTTACAAATTTTTCATTCAACGCAGAGCATCATCCAACTCTGCGGTATTGTGCAAGGGGAAAACACAGCTCAGAACAATATCTACAAACATTGGCCTACTGCTGGTGTCATCTCCTGTGCTGGTGCTCACACAAGGATGCCTTGAGTTAATCATAGCCTGGCACTACGGTTTATATTTGGATGTCTCGGTTCAGATTTGGATGTCTGCACTCTACCATAGGATTTGTACTAGAGGCATTCAAGTCATTTGGAGAATTCTGAATGCAGAATATATGACCTTAGAAAAACCTCTGTTTTGTTACAGAAGAGGGAAATGGTTATGTGACCACTTGGTTTACATTAGACTCAACCTGATAAACAGAGCTGATAACCAATCAACCTTACGGTACCTGCCATTGATGGTTTTAGGGCATCACACTTGTAGGAGCTGCACATTTCCTTGATTCAACAGAGATGCCAGGGTATTTGATTTGGAACTCATCTATCTGTGGAAACAAAAACACTCACAATAATTGTAATTCTCAGTGTGTCATCCACCCGATTATTTGTCCATGCTCACGTTGCTATCTGTAAATCCCCACATAGAAAGTCAAAATTATGAAAATCAAAACTCAGGAGCAATATCCGCTCAGGCAAACTTAATCAGACACTACAAGGAAAACCAACACACCATAAATGACCTAGTGAAAACCCAAAAATCCTGTTACAAGACAAACAACTTTGGGTGCTCCGACTTAAGAGCCATATATCGGGAGTATCAATGAGACTGAGTAGAACTGAGTGGAACCAAATTTAATGTAGGAGAAGGAAGACCTTGATACATTCCATCACTTCTCTATTATGGTCACTTCTAGTCAATAACCACTTTTAGTTATTTATCCGACTGCACCACCCAGCAATGGAAGCTGTGTTTTAGTGGCGCACCACCTTTTTTACTGGTTGCAGCGATCACATGTGCTGCTTCACTTTTTTAATAAAAAATGCATGACAATTTACAGGATTTCTTGCAAAACACTGGGCCAAAACATTGATATTATTAACAATGTTTGAAGTGTGTTATTTCCCTACAGGTCAAAAAGACCAGAGCATGTTTCGGTAAATAGTCAAGTGGTAACCTTCTCCCTTTGAAGACTTGACGGAACACACCACATAATGACCATATAGTTAGCAGACCCTCTCCGTCCTGCTGAATGCCCCGTGTATTTAAGGCCACAAACAGTGAGCAGAAACATGCTAAAACCGATTAAGGTCCTACACCGAATAGTTCTCCGAGTATGCTGCTTTTAATCAAATTATAAGACGGGACTAATAAAGCTCTCACAATCTTTTGCCCCTAAACATTTTTACTCCTTTTTCTAAATCCCATGTGACAACTCCATTTAGGGAGGCACCCATCTCTGCTCCTCTTATGGTGAGAAGAAGCCTGCTAACAAAGCAAATCACCTCGGTGAGTGAAGGCTTTCATACTTTTTAGGGAAGATTTTTTTAATCGTCCTCTTTCTGTAAGGGTATTAGACCCTCACAAGAGGGGTCACGGTATCACTGTCTTCATGTGCCAGGTACGTTGTTGTTACATGTAAGTAATGAAAGATGTACCTTGATGTATTGTAATCAATTCTCATCTTCTTCTCCTTCTTTTTTGTGTATTCATGTGATAACTCATCCCAATCTAGTTCATTTATTCACTCTGGGACTCGTTTTAGGCCAATGAATCTTTTGACCCTGATTGAAGACACCTCAGGACGAGATAACTGATCAACATGTCAATCAACAAGTCAATAACATTATCAATCAGACCACCATGACCTTTCAGTCAAGAATAACCACACCAGTTTAGTACGATTTTGTGATGTTTATTCCCTATTGATTACAATTCTACTAGCAAGTTTATTAGTCTCAAAACCATGAAACACATCAGCATTGCCATAATATGGCAACTCGAATAAGATTTCATCAATGCAAAGATCACGAACATTAGAACATAGCACGACGTCGACATCGGTTAACCTTAGCAGAGTATCATTAGAGCAATTTTCAACAAAGCATTGATCCAGTCATTTGTCTATTTGTGTTCATTTTAGTGAACCCCCTAACTAACCTCAAATTAGCATTGGCATTCATGCAAAACATTTTTTGTAACACGAATTTGGAAAACATCTATCTATGGTCTCTGTCAAAAGAAGCAGTTCGTACCTAGAAAGGAAACGCAAACAGACAATTTCAATTTCATCATCAATAGTTACCCTCCGTAATGGGTCAGCATACAGAGTCAGTCTTCATCCTCAGGACATCAGTTGATTCGCCATCAGCCAGGGAATTCAGCAAAACGGGGTAAGTAGGGACACTTCCCTCATACGGAAGAGAAGTATAGGACGGGCAAGATAGGGCAAGGATGGTTTGAAGAACCAAACAACAAAGTCTCTATGCAGAGTGACAAAAGTGTTTGGGTCATAGCAAAGGTTCCCAATAGCATCTCCCTCATGGCTTCTCGTGTCAAAGGTTTTTATCCCTTTTCTGTTGTACAGTCCCCTAATTTCTAATTGGTTAGGGTTAGCACCCCACTATCTCCAGCCAATGGGTTTTCACTGGTAATATAAACATAAAAATTTGTCACCCCATAACAGTTCTCACGTAGTTTATTGGTTCTTGTGATTGACGTCTTCAGCGGGTAGAATGTCCGGTATGATTTCATACTCTCGTGGTCCTTTCGTATCTTCAGTCAATGGGTCCATTTTCTGTACCGGTTTAGGCGACCTTGTACCTGTAACCAGTCTACACTGTTGCATTCAGCAAAAATGTTTCCTTGAGCAAGTCGAATTTCCTGAGAACGGATCTACAATAGTTACACTCATCTTTTAGCTGTGGAAAAGTACGAGTACATGTCCTTCAGCAAGTCAGCACACTGCACGTTAGAAAAACACATTTAATATGAAACCGGGCAGCTAGTCCTCGACTCATGCTAACTAAGGCCTATTGATTTAATTAACAGAACCTTAAAATATAACTCTTAATATTAGTGTAAAATCACACATTAAACGTATCATTATTTCATTATTACTCAGCTTCATTAATCATTGTATTCGTTGGTGGCCACTCCCCGTGGGCACATTTCAAGCGCGTGTTTAGCAATAACACATTAATACATTTTCTATGCTGCATTATTATGCATTAGTTCAGAAACATTTCATGTTAATTTTGAGTATAAGAGCTACGCTCCCTCAGTCCCTCCTCTGATGACACTTTTCATCACACAAAACCTGTCCCTCCACAACCTTTCACTTCTTAGTTCGTGCATTTCATATTCTTCTCCTCTTCTTGATTTTTCTGAAATTTCTTTGAACATTTTCTCCTTTTTCTTTTCCTCTTTCCTTTTATTGCTTTTTGCCAATTTTCTTTTAATTCTTTTGCTAATTTTGCATGATAACCATAGTCCAAATAAAGAAGCTAGAACAATCAATATACCCCCTATTATTTTTGCAAGTATCCCATTCCAAATGCTACTAAACCAATTCCCCACTTTAGCAATTCCCTTTCCAATTTTTCCCACACTCCAGGTTCTTTCAGCTCCTTGAAATCTGTACTGTCTCTTGTTAGGTTAGTAAGCATACTTCTAATCTTATTACTATTATCAGGAATGAATGCACAACAGTGGCGCTCATTAAGCATCTTACAGACTCCGCCACTCTTTGCTAAAAGACGGTCTAAAGCAAGATGGTTTTGAAGAGTCATAGCTCTCTCCGCAGCAAGTTCAGTATCCATCAGGAGTATAGCCCCTGTGAAGTTTGTCAGCATGTTATCCACAATAGTAGACAACTTTTGAATCTTTATGGAGTCTTAAATAACCCCCATGGAAGGAATTATGGCTCCAAATATATCACCTACGACAGCAGCCGCTGTCTCTCTCTTTTGTCTAGTATGACGTAATTCAGACATTTTAGGAAGTTGCTTTAAGTCATCAATTTGGTAGATCTTTGGGAAAACCATTTCCAAATAACATGTCCCATATCCCTTTGGGAGACGGTAATAAGCATTAAGTCCACGTATGTGATAGATTCCAGGGATCACTGGATCCTGTCCATTTAACATGAACGTCCATTTACTCTGAAACAAAAACACATGCCTGCACTCACTCGTTCCCACAAATAAAGTGTCATGCTCAGATTTTGGCCTATATATACTCAAAGCTTTCCTACGTGCAATGCATCTATAGCTAATTTGCCCTGTGTTTTTATTGCACTATAAGCATAATCATTTGCAAACGTTCGTTTTTCTATTCCCTTTTCCAGCCTTTCCTTTAATGCTTTTCTTCTATTATCAGTGTGATCTAAGAAGCTCTTCTCTACAGGCGTTAGTACGCAGGTTAGATTATTGCGGTGCGCATAAGCTGTCCCAAATGTAAGTGTCGGCTCAAAGAAACCCCAAACTATTTTTATGCTGTGTTCCTTAGCTAATTTATTTAGAAACTCAATTACAGGCACGAAGGAAAACACTATGGGGGTCATTTTGACCCTGGCGGTCCGAGACCACCAGGGCTAAAAGGACGGAAGCACTGCCAACAGGCTGGCGGTGCTTCCAGCCCTATTACGACCGCGGCGGAAGCGCCGCAGTCGCACTGCCGGGGCCGGCGGTTTCCCGCCGTTTTAGCCCCGGCGGTGATAATCCGCCAGGGCAGCGCTGCCCTGGGGATTATGACACCCCTACCGCCAGCCTGTTTCTGGCGGTTTGCACTGCCAGGAAGAGGCTGGCGGTAAGGGGTGTCCTGGGGCCCCTGGGGGCCCCTGCACTGCCCATGCCACTGGCATGGGCAGTGCTGGGGCCCCCTAACAGGGCCCCGGCCCTCTTTTCACTGTCTGCTATGCAGACAGTGAAAAGCTGGCTCCTATGTTGCGGCCTCATCCCCGCTGGGCTGGCGGGCGCAAACTTGGTTTGCGCCTGCCGGCCCAGCAGGAATGTCATAATGGGGGCCGCGTGACTGCGGCCGCATTGGTGGCCGCACGGCGGTTACCACCTGGCGGGCGGCAGTAGCCGCCCGCCAAGGTCGTAATGACCCCCTATATCTAGAGTAGAATAGAAGTATTGGACATGTTCTTGATCATAGAATCTTGTTAATAGCAAACTACAGTTTATTCCGTAGGTAAGCGGCAGACTATGGTAAGTAACCCCTTCTTGTACTGACGAAGGAATCTTTGTGCACACATAGCAATTTTTCACTTCCATTGTGTCAACATATTCATTTAACAAGCGATAGAAGACATTAGTAGATAGTTCCCTTTTCGAATTAGTTACCTCATGCAAGTACTTCGTATCCTGCTCGAACTTCTCCCATGGTGTTAGTGTAGCAGTTTCAGGAGTTGGAGCATTGTTAGTCGTATTCTTATCCACCAATGGCATTCCCACAATCACACCTATAATTATTATTGTAAATACAATACCTAAAATAACACTCAACCAACCAAGCATCCTACCTTTATCATTATTTCTAATGTTACACATGATCTGTAAAGAATCAGAGAGCAGAATAAGATAAAGCAAACAATCAACTTTGAGGTAGATTTAAAAGCTCTTCTTTTTTTCTTCTTTGTGCAAAGTCTCTCTCTCTTAGCAAGTATTTACAGCATTTCACTCACTCCCAGGACCCTTTGTCAAATCAGGTTAGCAGCTTGTCATAATCGGTTTTTCAGAGTCAATTTAGGTTAACAGTGTCACATCCGGTAATTTATCAGTCTCTTTTCTCAGGTTCTTTAGTCTGTTTATTTAATTTCAACTTTACCACAGTCTCTTTCTATGGTTGAATTCAGGTACCGTAATATTGACCTGGAATTTCTCGATCAAAACAGAATGCCAAGAATTCTTGTTGCCATTCAGCTGATGTTGCATACGCCCATTCAGGACCTGCGTACCTCCTGTTTGCAACTCTCTTTCTTTTCAGTTTGTGATCACCCTGCAACTCTCCTTCACTGAGATCTTCTTTCCTGGTTGTGGCGACTTCTTCCTCTATTGTTTCATTAGGGATCACTTTCTCCCGTGCAGTTTGTGGCTCCGGTCAATTATCTCCTATAAGTATTTTCTTTCCGCTCGGCCTTTCAGGATGTTGAACAGTGCCCTCCTCTTGTGCTATGGTGTTTTCTGTTGAAGGACCTGCAAGCGGCTCAGGAGGAGTCGGAACACTTTGACCTCTTTCTGCCTCACCTCCTTCACCTTCAGGGTCTGTCAAGGGCTCAACTTCGAACCCGTATCCGTCTGCTTCTGGGAGAACCATTCTTTGCGTCAGTTCCCCATATGCCTCAGCTGAGATAGGCTCACTGTCACCCCTCTGAATCTCGTTTGCTGTTTGAGTGACTAAGCCTTCCTCACCGGGCTCTCCTTCAGTCTCAGTTCCCCTTTTATTACTCTCCGGCCCTGAGACTTCCTTTTCTGCACCTGTTGTTTCTGACAATTCAAGTTCCTCATCAGTTGGACATGTCACCTTCTTTGTGTGACTGGCATGGATCCAGTTTGGAAGCCCTGCACATTTCTCAGCAGTAGTAGTTGTCAGTATTACTTGATACGGCCCCTTCCAACGTGGCTCCAAACCTGACTTCCGCATGTGTTTCCTGACAACAACCCAGTCACCGGCTTTCAGGGTGTGGCCTGGATCACTTATCGGTGGCAATGTGGTAGCTTCCACCTGGTGAGAGAAAGGACCACGTCAGTCAGACCCTTGCAGTAGTCCAACACCATATCATCTGTGATATTCACAAGAACATTTGCAGGCACTGCGGGCAATCTCATAGCTCAGCCCATAAGAATCTCATGAGGAGACAGTCCTGTTTGCTTGTCAGGTGTGTTTCTCATTGACATCAGCACTAAGGGCAATGCATCTGGCCATTTCAAATTGGTAGCTGCGCATATTTTTGCCTTTCTCGACTTCAAGGTACCATTCATCTGCTCCACTCATCCTGATGCTACTGGGCGATAGCTATAGTGCAACTTCTGTTCAATGTTCAATGCAGCACACAAGAGCTTAGTGAGCTCATTGTTGAAGTGTCTTCCCCTATCTGATTCTAAAGAGATTGGAAACCCGAAACGTGGTATTAACTCCCTAAGCAGCAGCTTTGCTACTGTGAGACTGTCATTTCTACGTGTAGGGTAAGCTTCAATCCAGTGACTGAAAATGCACACAATCACCAACACATACCTCAGACCTCCACACACAGGCATCTCAATGAAATCCATCTGCATTCTGCTAAATGGACCTCCTGCTCTCCCAATGTGGCTCAAATTCACCACAGTCCCTTTCCCCGCATTCATTTGCTGACAGATGAAGCACCTGTGACAGATGACTTCTGCAGCTTGTCTGAATTTTGGATTGAACCAGTTGACTTTGAATAACCTGATCATTGCGTCTCTCCCAACATGTGCTTGACCATGGTAAAACCTCGCAAACTGTGACAAAAGACTGTTTGGTAAAACCATTTTTCCCTCCTCTGAAACCCATAAGTCATCAGATCTTTGTACGCATTGCATTTTCAGCCAAGAGCATTTCTCCTCTTTGCTGGCACATCCCTGCAACAATTTTAACTCATCTAGTGTGTCAACTACCCTTAATGCATACACTGAGCATGTTTCATTTTCAGTTTCAGGTAACAATTCCCATTGGTCTTGAAACAATAAACCGTTTAATACACAAAACCTTGCAACTTGATCTGCATATCCATTTCCCATTGACACAAAGTCGTGTGATTTAACATGAGCACTGCATTTCACCACGGCAATTTCAAGAGGTAACTGAATCGCGTGTAACAAATCCTTAATCTTCTCGCCATTTTTCACTGGAGAACCAGAAGAGGTCAGGAAACCCCTCTGTGACCACAGTTGGCCAAAATCATGTACAATTCCAAATCCGTATCTGCTGTCAGTATAGATAGTAACTTTCAGGTTCTCAGCTGCGTGGCATGCCTTAGTAATAGCAATTAATTCAGCCACTTGAGCAGAGTATACTCTTTCGAGCCAGCATGCTTCTAGGATACAAGTGATTGTGCACACAGCATATCCAGCTCTCAGTACTCCTACTGAGTCTCTCAGGCATGAACCATCAAAAAAAGACAATGTAATAATTTTCTTCCAACTGAGTATCTTTAATGTCGGGTCTCGGTTTGGTGTACAGATCTGTTACCTCAAGGCAATCATGTTCTACCTCCGCAGCATCATCAAGGTTTGCATTTTCAATAGGGAGCAAAGTTGCCGGGTTTAACACAGTACACCTTTTCAGTGACACATTTGGCAACCCCAGTATAATGGTTTCACACTTAGTTAGGAGTGCATTTGTCAAATGCTGAGTCTTTGTTCGGGTCAACAGGATTTCAACTGAATGTGGGACCATTACTGTTAAAAGATGTCCCATCACTATGCCTTCACACTGAGTGAGGCTTTGACCAACTGCTGCAACTGCACACAAACAACCCAGTAAGGCTGCTGCGACTGGGTCCAAAGTAGCCAAAAAATATGCTACTGGGCGGTTTGCACCTCCATGGACTTGTGTCAGGACAGACAAAGAACAAGCATCACGCTCATGACAAAACAGTACAAAAAGCTTTGTGTAATCAGGCATACCTAAAGCTGGTGCCCTGCACATGCTTTCCCTCCATTCCATGAATGCCTTCATCTCTTTCTCAGACATGGTTATGGCACCCGGGCTATCCTGAATTTCCTTGACAGTCAATCTCACCAAAGGTTTAGAGATAATCGAGAAATAGGGAATCCACTGACGACAGTAGCCCCCAATTCCCAAAAACATCCTAACGTCTATTTTGGTTGTCTCGGGGTTCATCTGCAATATGGCTGTCGCCCTTTCTTTGGATATTTTCCTTGACCCTTTTTCAATCAGGTGACCTAAGTACTTCACCTCTTTCTGACAGTACTGCAGCTTCTTTGGGGACACTTTATATCCGTTTTTCCCCGAATAATTCCGTAAGGCATTAGTATCGTACCTGCAGTCGTCTTTTGTATTGGGTGCAATCAACAAATCATCAATGTACTGTACTAGAGTCAAATTAAAAGGCAATTCCAATGATTCCAAATCCTTCTTCAATATCTGATTGAAGATGGAGGGCGACTCTGAAAACCCTTGAGGAATTCAACACCAACTGTAAACCTTGTCCAAGAATTTGAAACTGAAAAGAAATTGGCTGTCCTCATGAAGAGGCACAGAAAAGAATGCTTGGGACAAGTCAACGACTGTGAACCACTCTGCATCACATGGAACCTGAAACATGATCACGGCTGGATTTGGCACTATGGGGCAGCATTTTACCACTATCTCATTAATTTTCCTCAGATCTTGGACAATTCGAACTTTCCCACAAGGCTTTCTCAATCCCATTATTGGTGAGTTACACAGGCTGCTCATCACATCTTTTAGAACTCCTTGTTTTACAAAGTCCGCAATTATCTGTGTCACCTGTATGAGTACATCTTGTGCCATGTGGTACTGCGGCACCTGGGGAAACACTGCATTCTGCTTTACCTCTATTTTAACCGGTTCTACTCCTTTTATTAGTCCCACTTCTTTTCCTGTCAGGTCCCACACCCTTTCTGTCACTGTTCCCTGTAATTCGGCTGGCAAATCAGTCACTGTAAACATCGGGAATAAAGTTATCAAAGGGTACTCCTCATTTGCGGTCTCTGACTCTGAGATCTGGCCATCGTCCCCTTCATCATCACTGTTTGTCTGCACCTCAATTCCTTCATTGGAACAGTTAATTGAACACCTTGTCTTACACAGTAAGTCTCTTCCCAGTAGGGATACCGGACTCGAGCCACAGACTACAAATCTATGTAATCCCTGGAAGGTACCAATCTCAACTTGGACCGGATCTGCAATTGGATTTGTCAGGAACTGATTTGCTACTCCTACCACCCTTATGGTACGCCCCAAAAGTGGCAATTTCGGAACCTCTGCACTTCTGACTGTAGAGCGTGTAGTTCCTGTATCAACTAGGAACGAAACCTCATGACCCATCACCTTTCCTTCTACATAAGGACACCTCTGGTCTACTTCTAGGGCGCTGCAAGCCTGCACTCCTCACTATCTGAACAATCATCCGACCATTCATCATTTATTCCATCCTCACCACACAATGGGAACTGCTGTACTGTATTATTTTGACTCATTGTTTGACCTGTGACCTGTTGAGGAAGCATCACCTGTTGCTGTCCCATTGGAGCTAATGGTATCTGCATTTGCTGTCTAGATACCATGGGAATCTGCTGTTGTACCTGCTGCATCTGTGCTGGTTGAACACGTGGCTTTTGCATTTGTTGCATGGGTTGAAGACCCGGCATCTGCCCCATATTATTCTGGAAGTTCGGATTTTGACCCCTCACTTTTGGACCCCTCACATTTTGAAATGTACCGGCATCATTGCTTTGTTGAACAGCACCATCCTGCACCACCATTGGGCACTCCCGCTTCCAGTGCCCCACGCCCCCGCACGTGTGACATGGTGACATCTTTTTCATCCCCTGCACATCATTTTGAACCATAATAGTATTCATATATGGACCACCGTTCACAAAACCTCCTCGAACTCGTCCTCTCGGTTGTGCCTGAAACATTCCATTTCCCTGCGGTTGCTGCTGTACCATCTGCTGTATTCCATTTCCTTGAATTCCTGCCTGAGCTGCCTTAATTTGCATCACCATCGCCTTTTCTTTCAGCTTTCTCTGCTTCAATTCTATCTCATCACTACAGTATTTCGCATACTGTAACACCTCATCAATCGGCTTTGCTTACCAACAGATCAAATGATTTTTAATCATCTGGCTAATCTCTGGCCTCAGTCCTTCAACAAACCTGAACACAAGTTGATTCATGTCTTTCAGT
This sequence comes from Pleurodeles waltl, assembly GCF_031143425.1. Lineage (NCBI taxonomy): Eukaryota > Metazoa > Chordata > Amphibia > Caudata > Salamandridae > Pleurodeles > Pleurodeles waltl. The sequence continues at coordinate 1,769,370,190 of NC_090440.1, forward strand.
TCTATGACCTCAGTGCCACTGTAGTGTTTGAATGCCTTCAGCAACCTCTCATAGTAAGCATGTATCGACTCTTTGCCCTCCTGTGGCGTTCGATCAATTTTCTGCCAATCAGTCACTTTCCGTCACACTTTCTGCTTCAAAATCTCAATCACTTTATGATAATACCTCATCACTTCAGAAGACGGTGCTCCAGTAACCTTGTCCCTTGCCGGTTCCTCTGTCGGCCAATCCACACCTCTCTTACACTCAAGCCATAAGTCAGCTGGAACTATAATCTCAAACAGGGTATTCAAGTCTTCCCAAAGACATTTTGCAAGCTTCACAAACCTGTCCGTCTGCTGGTACCACTCTATCGGCTTCTCCCTCAACCTGGGATAATCATTTGTGAATGACAGAATGTCACCTCTGGACCATGGTACATGGACTAAAACTCCTCCAGCTGTTTCTCTCATTGGTAACATCTTTATTGTCCCCGTGTCTGGTGCAGCTTTCGCCTGCTTTTGTTCTGGGCCATCACCTTTCTTTTTATCTCTTTTCTTTGCCCATCTGCCTTCCCACTTCTCTAATTCTCCCCAAATTTGAGCACTCTGCAGTATCTCTTTAGAAATGTGCCTTCATTCCGGTAGATCTCATATGATCGAAATCTTTAGGCTCAAAGTCTAACCTATAGCTCCTTTTCAAATGCTTAGTATTTTCTATGTCTATGCCGTATTTGTCCGCTAGGTTTGCCAACCTCTGATGCACTCTCCTCACTTCTTTGGTTATTTTAGGGCACAGATACCTCAATTCTGCTTCCGTGTATGACTCTAATCTGTTCACCCCCATTGTTCCTTCAACTAGTTCTGTGGCTTCTACACCCAGTCTCACAAAATTCAGATATTCGTCTCTTTCTGACCTCTCTGCGGTCACTGTACTAGTCTGCGGAGTGTTGAGCTTGTATAACCACTCATTTAATTGTTGTGCTGTTAAGCCTTGCAACAAAACATTTCCAGACTGCATCACTGGTGTCTGCGTTACATTTGTACTCATTACCTGTGGGGTTAGTGTTCCCAACCATGCTTGCCTCATTGTCTCCAAAGGAACGCCAATTGGACTAAAGTCTAACAAGGATCTAGACCTTTCAGCTGTCTGTCCTCCCTGTGTCATTCCCTGCAAGTTTCCGGTAGACCCTCCTCTTATGGCCTCTTGGGTCATTACTCCCTGGTCACATATACCAGGCTTAGCTTGCGCACACAGCGGTACTGGTGGACCAACAGTAATTGGCAATGATATAGCAGCTGGTGACTGTCCAATTCCCAAACCCTGTGGAGCATTAACTCCCACAGCTTGATTCATCATGGGTGCTGTAGCTACTGACTGCGGTCCTGCAAAGAAGTGTAACCCAGAACAACCTGTTGCTGTGGCTGGGGCAGTAATTGTGGAGTTGGCTCAATCTGCACTAATTTTGATCTCGTGTATACTGGATCAGGCGGCACCATCAAACTCGTATTAGTCTCTAATATTGGGACATCAGGATAGAGCCTCTGAATTTGTGGTGGCTGTAACTGTATCTGCGTGTCTGGCGCAGTGGTTACACTGACACCATTCTGTATCGAAACTGTATCACTTGTCTGCACTGTATTCGTGATTCCCTTATTCTGTGCCGTATCTTCAGAACCCGCATTAATACTCTGTCCATTGACATTTATGGCATATGGTGGCGGGCGATCATGTAACAACTGATTAAGAAACTCTTCATTGTCTGAATCATCTGCATCTGCCCAAGACCTCTGAGTCTCCTTTGGCTTACTAGAGCCCTTGTCTGACTTACAAGTGGCCTTCTTTCCCTGTGCCTCATCTTCTTGAGTTATTGCTGGAAACGTTTTAATTCCGTCAACTATTCCCCTCTCCACATCTTGGTCTCACGGTCCCATTTAGCCTCTGTTAGAGTCTTTCCTGCCCTTTTCATTCTCCTCATAAATTTCTGCTGCCTGTGTTGAATGGCCTTTAAATCCCAGACCGATAATGCCTCATACTGGGCTGGTCTCGGGCAGTTTTTGCTCACTGAGCACCCTTTGCAGATTTTCCAAAATCCTTATATTAAACGTTCCGTACTCCAGAAACGCTAAACATCCCTCCTTCTCTGTCAGTTTGCACCACTGCTTTAGCCAAAGACATGGCGAGACTCCCTTCTCTTCCATTACAATATAAGCCGGAGTATCCTCTGGCGGTGTAGGCTCCCCCACACTCGCTGTAATGTATGTATCTCCCCTCAAAGCACACTTTAGAGCCCTGAAAAACTTCATTTTTGCGTCTTTTATTTTGTTTAGAATCTAATCAGGAAGTGACTTTAATTCCCAGAACACTCTACGCCTACCTTCTCAACCAATTGCCTCTCACGGACGGCTGCCAATCCGTGCGCGACCTCTCTCAGCAACTGACCTATCCCAGCGCGGCTCAAATGACGTCACACTCACTCACTCTGCGGCTGACAAAGTCTTGCGGCTTGTCCTCCTCACACAAAAACTAATGCAATATATTGCGAGCACCTTTAACAAAAAAAATATATATATTTGCCGGATTACTACAGGAAGGCTAACACAATCGCTTCAGAACTTTACAGAGATTTCACTTGAAGCCTTGGCCGCTACTCTCTCCTTCTCAGCTCCCGCACTCGCAAGCAGAATTCTACCCGCAAATCCTACTTTCGACTTGTCAATGGTTCGTTCTAGTACACTTTAGAACTTGCCAAATCTCGATCGAAGGTTTCACTCACACAATTTAACTCCAACTCGACTTGTCAACCACGCCCGATTGACCTATTAAACCGCACAAATTACAACATAAACCAAGTGTCTCACACACTTATCAATATACTCCGGAGTCTTAGACCACGCCGGGTCCGTACATCACCAACAACCACAGGGATAATCTTTTAGCACAAAGCGCCACACTCACATGAAGGTTGCCGACTCCCCTACTCTCATACTGCAGAGTACGCCCACTCCTACTAAAACAACACTACCTGGCCTAATTTAAAAAAAACTTAACAAATCACCTGCAATATGCATAAGCTGAGCAAGCGCAAATTCTATTTCACACATACTATAACGCCGAGAACATACCCAACTCACTTGGGCAAGCTCCAAGATTCCGGGAAAGTCATGGGGAATTTAGAAACACATCATACTTCCAATTTGCATTATTTCAAAAACAATTCTAAACCAATGATCCCTCGTCCTAGGCCCCCAAAGGGCCTAAACCGTCGCTCTGCTACCAGAACTGATAACGCGTCCCAATCTAATAAATTTATTCACTCTGGGACTCGTTTTAGGCCAATGAATCTTTTGACCCCGATTGAAGACACCTTAGGACGAGATAACTGATCAACATGTCAATCAACAAGTCAATAACGTTATCAATCAGACTCAGAAACCACCATGACCTTTCAGTCATGAATAACCACACCAGTTTAGTACGATTTTGTGATGTTTATTCCCTATTGATTACAATTCTACTAGCAAGTTTATTAGTCTCAAAACCATGAAACACAAGAGCATGATCATAATATGGTAACTCAAATAGGATTTCATCAATGCAAAGATCACGAACATTAGAACATAGCACGACGTCGACATCGGTTAACCTTAGCAGAGTATCATTAGAGCAATTTTCAACAAAGCATTGACCCAGCCATTTGTCTATTTGTGTTCATTTTAGTGAACCCCTTAACTAACCTCAAATTAGCATTGGCATGTTGGGCTTCATGCAAAAAAAAATTTTGTAACATGAATTTGGAAAACATCTATCTATGGTCTCTATCAAAAGAAGCAGTTGGTACCTAGAAAGGAAAGGCAAACAGACAATTTCAATTTCATCATCAATAGTTACCCTCCGTAATGGGTCAGCATACAGAGTCAGTCTTTGTCCTCATGGCATCAGTTGATTCGCCATCAGCCAGGGAATTCAGCAAAACAGGGTAAGTAGGAACACTTCCCTCATAAGGAGGAGAAGTACAGGACGGGCAATATAGGGCAAGGATGGTTTGAAGAAATAAACAACAAAGTCTCTATGCAGAGTGACAAAGTGTCTGGGTCATAGCAAAAGTTTGCAATAGTATCTCCCTCATGGCTTCTTGTGTCAAAGGTTTTTATCCCTTTTCTGTTGTACAGTCCCCTAATTTCTAATTGGTTAGGGTTAGCACCCCACTATCTCCATCCAATTTTTTTCACTGGTAATATCAAAATTTGTTAACCCATAACAGTTCTCACGTAGTTTATTGGTTCTTGTAATTGGCGTCTTCAGAGGGTAGAATGTCCGGTATGATTTCATACTCTCGTGGTCCTTTTGCATCTTCAGTCAGTAGGTCCATTGTCTGTACCGGTTTAGGCGACCTTGTACCTGTAACCAGTCTACACTGTTGCATTCAGCAAAAATGTTTCCTTGAGCAAGTCGATTTTCGTGAGAACGGATCTACTACAGTTACACTCATCTTTTAGCTTTGGAAAAGTACGAGTACATGTCCTTCAGCAAGTCAGCACACTGCACGTTAGAAAAACACATTTAATATGAAACCGGGCAGCTAGGCCTCGACTCATGCTAACTAAGGCCTATTGATTTAATTAGCAAACCTTAACATATAACTCTTAATATTTGTGTAAACCCATACATTAAACGTATCATTATTTCATTATTAGTCAGGTTCATTAATCATTGTATACATTAGTGGCCACTCCCCGTGGTCACATTTCAAGCGCGTGTTTAGCAATAATACATTAATACATTTTCTGAGCTGCATTATTATGCATTAGTTCATAAACATTTCATGTTAATTTTGAGTATAAGAGCTACGCTCCCTCACATGTATACATTCTTTGACAGTCACATCGTCAGTATTTGATGTGTTTCATGGACTCGGAAGTACTTCATCTTGTTCATCATGTTCAACATGTTCAAATGTAAAGTGTATACAATGATCCATACAGAATAAGACAAAACTAATTTTTCAAATGTGGTTTCAGCACAAATGAGTACAGTAGGAGAATCCTCTTAAACATTCCAAAGGTTTGACTTGATTGATTTTCCATTTCCAAATGTCTATTTACAAATCCACTGATTTCATCTACATTTTATTAAAATGTATTTTTCAAGTTGCACGATAAAATGTGGTCATCTTTTAACCATGTATTTCTTTTCCATAGTTCCACAGAAGCATACACCATTTCTATAATTGTAACTTTATAATATCTGGCATCTAATTTTTAAACTAACGATTTTCATCAATATCTCCATTTTAGGGGATGATTCTTTCATAAATCCCTATTACTGAATATTTAGAATATAACATAAAAAAAGCTTTCTGGAATATGCCTTGCAATACATGTTTCTCCGGAAAGCAGTTTTCCACCGTTCTAAATAATATTCACCAAATAGGGTAATCCAATACTCGAAAAAAAGAGCCCGAGAAAGGTGAGTTTCAGGAGTAGGACTGCTTTCCCCGTTTGAATTTGATTGTTAAACAGTCAAGATTTCCTTAAGACAGCTTGTCCTAAATTTGCATATGGCTATAAAAGAAACAGTAAATTTAGATTCTTTAATAGGCTTAACCTGACAGTGGCTTATTGTCCCAGAAAGAAACAAGATGTCTCTAATAATAATCTACTTTAAAAATGCAGGCCACGAAGAACTAAAAGAAAACAGAGGCATTTATTAACAAATATAATCATTTAAAAAATATATAAAAATACATAAAATCATTCTTTCAGATCAAAATCACAATGATTTAATTGTCAAAAAGGCATCCAAAGTCTACTAGTGGAAAGTAGGGGTGGGTGAAGAATTCCGCTTTGCAGGTGGAGTTCACAGAGTTTTCTTCACTCTGCGATTTGCGCAGCGTTCTGAAAAACTCAGCAGGGTAACGCGAAGTGGAGCTTTTTCTCTCACGCGACTCACCAACGTTAAGTTGGCGAGCCCGAATGAGAGAAATTGCTAAGTTGGGGAGTGAGATTTCTGAATGCAGCGGTAGGTCGCTACCGCTCGAGTTGAGAAAGCTGCCACTCGCCTCCGCTCAGTAGAAAGTCTACTCAAGTGGCAGAAAACATTTGTGCCCTCTGGCGCTCCACATGTGCAAACAGCACAACTTACCCAAATTCCGCCACTAGCAAGTTTTTTTCAAACTCTGCAAACTCCGCCCAGGCCTAGTGGAAAGGTGGCAGTATTAGCAGACAGCAAGTCAAACAACTGTTGGATTGTTGGCATGACTGTACTTGTAGCATTCTGCGTTTCAGCCTGAATGGAAAAATGTAGGGTATCATCAGGATGGACTATTAATGAAGAGTAGCTGAGCATTAATTTAATATAGGTAGGGGTTACACTACCACAAATGCAGCACTAAATATCTGTTACTTGCTGTATTAAGCTAGCTTAATATAAAATTCACAAATAACTTTCAAGACAAGTATGATATATTCTGTGTTAGTGAACAGTCTGGCTGAACGCAGCAAAAATAACGAATTAACAGGAAAATAAGCTAAGGACTCCTTTGTAATTCACATGACTCAGTTGTGGCCTAGAGTGTAGAAGAATTCACTTAGTCAGATGCTGCTTGTATGTCAATACAGCAGCAAAATAAGTCACTAAACAGGCAACCTGTTCTTGGCAAATGAGCACTCGTGGTAGTGTCTGACCTCAGACATATTTCTGTATCCTGTTCCAAATCTACTGGCGTACAGAGGACAGTATCTTTACAAACAACATGCCAAACATTAAATTAAATCTAGAGGGATATTTTCACTGTTTGTACCCTTCTGCATAAGGAGATCTTTCTTTTTCTCAAGTATATTCTCTATCTTGTCCATCACCATGAAAGTGAGAACCCTATTAAACAATACACCCAGATAATTCAGTTTACAGGGTAGCCAAGTAATGAGGAAGATGCCCAGCACCTTTTGGGCTGTTGTAGATGTCATAGGCATAGACTCACTTTTAGACCAGTTTATTTTGTATCTCGAGAAAATGGAAAAAATCATCAATAAGCTCTACCAGGGCTGGTATTGTGATCTTTGGAGTACTGATTTTATATAGTACATCATCTGCATACAGTATTAGTTCAAGCGGTTGTGCGTCTAAACAACCCCTTCCGTTGCTCACACGTCGTTACTATGCATACATTACAACAAGAATGCAATTACTATGCATATCTTTTACCACGCGTGCTTTTACAATGAATTACGTTGTTAAAGCATGTGTTTAAACGCATATGCATGGTAAAGGTCCTAGCATGACTTCCTCTCCTAGTCATTCTAAAAAATACCCCTCTTTCCCACCCTAAAACCTACCCCCCCAAAAATACTACCCCTCCCAACACCCATACCTAATCCCCGTTACCTCACTCCTAAGGCACGGCACAGCTCGTTGTGAGGAAAAGGAGTGATCTTTCTGTTTCCTCTAACAACATCAGTAGCCTTCACCAGCATTACTATGCCTAGCCCTTACCATGCATACCATTACAACATAATTTGTTGTCATGGTACGCGTGGTAAAGGCTAATCGTGGTAATGATGCATGCATTGTAACGCATGCGTGGTAAAGGCTAGTCGGGGAAACAGTCATGTTGTAATGGCTGTTTCTCAGTTCAAGCTCTTTAGTTGCCAATCTGATACCTTTTATCCTGGGGGACATTCGCAGGGCAATAGCTAAAGGTTCTACGACTAAAAGGAAGAGCAGAGGTGAGAGAGGGCATTCTTGCCTGGTGCCCCTATCAATCTGAATGGCTCCAGTATAAAACCACTGCTATTATTATGTGCTTTGGGTTTGCTATAAAGTTGCTGGACCATCATTATGAATTTTGGCCCTAGATTGAAGTGTTCTGAACAGGTATGGCCATTCAGCTAGATCAAACACTTTCTCAGCATCAAGGGAGAGGAGCACATTCTCTTCTCTGATTTGCTTTGCTTGCCATAGTAATGTGTCAATGTCCACATACGATTTCAAAAAGAGTCATAAAGTACAAAACCAACTTACTTCTTAAGCACCAGTAGGTGTATAACCCTGCTCAATCTTATGATCAGTATCATCGCCAGAATCTTCATGTCACAATTGAGGTGTGGGATAGGTCTGATTTCTGGAATAAGGAAATGAATGCCCTTTTAAATTCTGATTGTAAAGATCCCTTCTCCATGGCCTTGCAATAAATCCTTGTTAGGAGTAGTGTTCATAGAGAACTCATCGCTTTATAGGATTCTAGAGAGAATGAATCCTCCACTGGTGACTTGGCCTCTGACATCAATTTCATAGCTTCCTCTATGTCTGATTAAGACATTTCTTGATCAAATTCTTCTCTGAATTGTGGGAATAAAAGTTGGATCGCTATGTTAACTAAGAAAGTGTCATCATGCATGGTATGGGTCAGGGGATTGGAGGTGATACTTATGTCTAAGCCGAGCCTGGAATTAAATGGCGCAATAAGAGATGAACAAGAAAATTAATGTCATCGTACTATAGTCAATGGGGTCAGTTTAATCTGCTCTCTCATAGGGTAACTACCAGGCAGGAGAAGGCTGTATGTAAACAAGCATTAATTCGGTGACAAGTTCAATAAACCTCCTTCAGGTGGCAGAGTTCAATAAGATGCTGATTGCCAAGACATAAGAGAAAGTAGACAACTTCCCCAATCCAAGATGGCAGCTTCCATTATGAAAACTGGCTGCCTCCTCCCAGTGGTGGGACATGGAGCAGCGCAAGCCCCTAGCTGGTCATCATGTTCCAAGTAGGTGAAACTCTGTATGTTGCAGGTGACTTCCCCGGGGTGAGGCACCTCCTCACTTCTCAGTCTCGGAAGATTGCTTGCTATTAGGATGGCCCTTCACAACGCCGGCACATCCCGGGTGGAACAGTGGAGGTGAAGGGAGGTCCTGCAGAGAGCTGAGGTGGGAGCTGCTTTGGGCCCTCTGAGACAGAGGTGTGAGACAGAGTGCATGGTAGGAATCGCTTCAGGATCTTCCTGTAATCATCACTATTTCGGACTGTTCAAGCAGCAAAGAGAAGTCTAAAGTGTGATGATTCAACATAGATTTCAGGCCATTAAGGATGTTGAACTAAGGAGCCATCATTCCGATTCTGCATAGGTCCACCCCCTCTTCATTGAATTAAAATGTGTAAATGTTCAATGATTTCTGGTTCTTTTCATCAAATTTTCAAATAGGTATTTTTCTTTCTTTCAATCTTGACAAAGCAGCCCGTGGAGCTGTGCAACAAATGTTGACTGCACTCTATATCTGAAGTTAAAGTATATGTATTAGGCCAATCGTATTTGTATCAATGCTCCATTAATGCATTATAATGATAATCTAATACATCAGTGTATTTCTGCGTATTGGTTAATGTCAATTTATTGAGACTCATTTATGGCGACACCTACAAATCGAAAAACATATACTTTGCTAATCAGCTAATTCAGATATATATGTGGTGTCCCCAAAAACAGAGTTTACAAAGTTCAATGGCGAAAGTGCACACTGGAGAGGTAACTGCTGCATTTGTAGCACATCTGGAGCTGCCTAGAATTCCCTTAATTTAGATTTTATCCCTTTACTTCATCTCCAATTGAATGGCAAGGTATGGTGGGAAGCAGACACTATGGGGGTTATTCCAACCCTGGCGGTCATCAACCGCCAGGGTGGAGGACCACGGAAGCACCGCCAACAGGCTGGTGGTGCTTCCCTGCCCATTCTGACTGCGGCGGTAAAGCCGCGGTCAGAAAAGGGGATCCGGCGGTTTCCCGTCGGCTTTCCCCTGTCTGGGCTGAATCTTCCGACCCCCTTCCCGCCACCCTGTTTCTTGCGGTTTTTACCGCCAGGAACAGGATGGCGGGAACGGGTGTTGTGGGGCCCCTGGGGGCCCCTGCACTGCCAATGCCACTGGCATGGGCAGTGCAGGGGCCCCCTAACAGGGCCCCAGCATCATTTTCACTGTCTGCTTAGCAGACAGTGAAAATCGCGACGGGTGCAACTGCATCCGTCGCACCCCTGCAACACCGCCGGCTCCATTCGGAGCCGGCTTCTATGTTGCAGGGCCTTTCCCGCTGGGCCGGTGGGTGCTCCTTTGGCGGGCGCCCGCCGGCCCAGCGGGAAAGCCAGAATGGCCTCCGCGGTCTTTTGACCGCGGATCGGCCAAATGGCGGTGACCGCATGGCGGGCGCGGTCAGAATTACTGCTTATATGCCAGATTTACAGGAAAGTGGCGCATCCGCTGAGATGCGCCTCTTTTTTGTGCCCCCCTAATGACACCAGGTGTGTGCTATATTTACAAAATGGTGCACCATGGCACACGTTTGGACAAAACCATCAAAATGTATGATGCTATTGTGGTAAGGGAGGCCCATTGAAAGTATTGGGCACATCATTTTAACGCCTGCTCTGAGCAGGCATTAAAAATTACGCAAACAATGGTGCAGTGAAATGTTGTAAAAATCACTGCGCTATTTTTATGGGCCTCCCTGCGGTGGAACACCCCCTTGCATATATTATGCCTGGCGCAGGCGTAATGTGGCGCAGGGGGGTGCAACATGGGGCACTGCAAGCATTACGTCACTTTGTAAATATGGTGAAGGAAAATGGCCTCCTTAACACCACATTAGCATTTAAAAAATGATGCGTGCGACTGAGGCACTAAGAGGCGCTATGGTCTGTAAATCTGGCCCTATATTTGCGTGTGAAATTCAACTTAATTGGCCAGAAAGGAGACAAAACTTCTGCCTTCACACTGATTGACATTAACGCATAAACATAACAACTTTTCAATTTAAATGTTGTTAATTTAAAACTTGTTTATAAAAAAGACTTTGTTCTGCTTCACGGTCCTAGAAATTTGCATTCTCTAAAATTCTTCCCAAAAATATACAAAAACTTAATTTTTACTGAAAGCAAAACTACAATGTAAGAAAATTGGTTCAGGTCCCATGGAATAATGCTTAAGGAACAAGTACAGTCACAGACAACACATGGTTCACAGCAAAAGACTGCTTCTTCAGGGCTGTAAAAATAAGCATATATTCTACAATAAACATAACATATCTTATATTGTAAACTTAACCCTCAAACCTTTCTGCGAATTCTAATTATCCTAAACAAATACAATCTTCACAGATTTAAGGATCTCCACACCATGAAAATAAATATGTTTCACATTGAGTTGAAATAGTGTTTAAACCTACTTAGACTTTAATTTAACAGCGGAGATTTGCAGATCGTATTCTGTATTTGTCCTTATTCATATTTTATTTATACACAGATACATAAATTATGTTCAACAACTCATTTTCCTAAATTCTTCCAAATCATGAACAATCATTTTAATATGACTTGGACTCAAACTAAAAAGGCCAGTCAACTGATCAAAAAATAATCATGATATGCTTTCTTACCTCAAGTAAAAATAGGATGTTACTTAGGAATTCCATCAGTGGACTTGCAACATATCATGTGATTAGAGACTGTTGAATTGTGATGCATCATGTTGTATAATATATGACTATACTTACAACTTCACCTACAAATAATCTACAAAATATGAAAAACTGTTTTGAGATATACACCCATTTATTCACAACTATGAACACATCTTGTAGGAAAGTCCTTTTTTGCCCTGGTCACCTCCAAACCTTTTGACTGATACTGGTGGTTACTGACTCTGACTGTGCCCTGGGCACTTCTAACCAATCCCAGTACCAGTGTTCTGTGCAAAATGGAATATTCAAATTATGCTAAATATAATTGACTGTACCAACCTACCTATAATTCCCTAATATGTGGTAGGGCATGTAGTTCAAGGGACCCCCACGTAGATAATACACCCATAGGTGCACTACTTTGGTGCCCAGTGTCGTTTTAAAAGCAGACCTGCCTTGCTGGCTCCTTTCAAGTTTCTAGTTATTCCCAAATTCAACTTTGGAATTAAAAGTACTTCCAAAGTCCTAAGCTACCTTATTTTTCATATGTCACCCCTAAGGTGTGTCCTAAGTGCCCCCAGCGGTGGGTGTAGTGTATCTATAAGCAGTGACTTTATAAAGGATGTTTTATAAGCCGCGGTGAGGGAAAAATAGCTAAATTAATTTTCCCCATTGCAGTGAATGGGCTCTATAAGCTAACGTGGAGAGACTTTATTTTAAAATATTAAAGTCTTATTTTCCATAGGTCATAGGAAGGAGCTAAATATAGCAGGTTTAGTATCAAGTGAAAAGTTTTAATAAATGCAACAACTTGCCACTGTTGAGTTTAATATAACTTGAACAGGGAAAGAGCTCTTGCTAAAAAGTTACCAACTTCAGCTCTGTAGTTCACTTCTCTGATTGGTAAGCCTCTGACATCCTGGGCCAGGCTGCCTTGATGAGGTGTGAAGTGGCCTGGGCTGAAACAAAGGGAGCATCTGGTGGGAGACGATCTGACTCTGCAGATGGTAAAATAGGATGGGGGAGAGCAGCCAAACTGGACTTCAAAGGAGAGAAGGACATTTGGGACAGTAACTCGACTTCATCCATTTCATGCAGCCCCAGACAAAGAGGTGCCCCCTGATTAGATTAGGAGAGGGCTGGAAAGGGGTGTGTTAAGGGAAACTTAGTAAGACCAGTGGGTGGGCTCAGCTAGATCTAAACGCTAAGATTTAATTTTGGCCATCTTGGATTTTGGATGAATGTTGCTCCCTGGGATCTCGAGAGACCTCATAGGACAACTACCCACCACCAAGAACGTCTACAACTAAAGAACTGACACTGCTGGAATTTATGAAGACCATCCTCTCACTGTCGTTCTGGGCCTCAGAACCAGCAGACTGGACTAATGTAATGCAATGCACTCTACACCAGTATCTCCAACCAACTAATTCAAAGACTCTAGACCATCCAAAACAATGTTGCCGTACTCATCCTAGACATCCCCAAAGAGCTCAGATCACCCCCACCTCACAGAACTACAGTGGTTACCCATCCAGAAACAATGCCAATTCAAGCTGCTTGTCCAAGCCTGACCGATTTCAATTCTACCATCCACCCAGACATGCCCTTGCACAAGTCCCTCACATCCACAGAAGCAAGTCAGGAGGACGTGCCTTCTCATACAATGCCTCCAAGCCCTGGAATGAACTCCCACAACACATCAGGACTGCCACTTTGCTACTCAACTTCCATAAGAAACTAAATACCTGGTTTTTCAACTAGGAGGTCTGCTTGACCTACATTCCTTTTCCAGTTCCTTGATACACTCACAGGTGATAGGTTGCGCCATACAAATTGACAACATAACAAAGCATATCTATCTGTCTACCTATCTATCTATCTATCTATCTATCTATCTATCTATCTATCTATCTATCTATCTATCTATCCATCTATCCATCTATCCAATTTAAATGTTGAAATAATATATACACACATATATATATATATGCACGTAATTATATATACAAATACTTATAGTGTTAAAAAATATATAAATAATTTGTAATTTTTTGGGGTGTTAATAATATGCTTAATTAAAAATAAACATTTCAACTGTTAATAAAAACTCAAATATAAGTTATTAAATTAAACACATTTTTTACAAAATGTAATACATATTAAATCAAAATAAAATGTTGAAGGTAGATTTTTTTAAATTATAGTTTAAACAATATTAATATACATTAATACATTCTAATAAATATTTAGTAGATCCACATTTAATGTGATGAGTTACTGTGCTGTAATATTTTATTTGATGAGTTCTAGGTTAAAAATACATTTTTAAATGAATTTACAATTATAGTATGAATTTAATATTTTTAAAGCATAATAAACTTTAATATTTTTTCGTATACTTTGCCATAGGGAGATCTGCACCATGGTGACGGGGTTCTCCACCTACCTGTAAAGAGTTAATAGTACTAACTTTACACTCATAAATCCTGTTGTAGGAGGGTCCTCCGGATGCTTTGAGGGGGTGGAGATCTATAGGTGTACACCTTACTGTCACTCTATTATTGGCTATGGCGACTAGCTAACAAATGTAGAATTACACCCACGTGTAGTGGTAAATACATGCATGAGTTAATATTCACATGTATATTTAATTCTGTGAACAGGGGCCAGATGTAGCAAGGTCCGATTTTGGGAATCGGAAATTGCGAGACGGTGCGACTCGCAATTTCCGATTCGCAAAATCGGATGCAGTACGGTGTCTCAGACACCGACTGCGAGTCGCTATGGGGTCGCAAAGACCCACCTCATTAATATTAATGAGGTGGGTCGCATTTTGCAACCCCATAGCGAGTCCCTGCACTCACAGGGATGGTGGCCTGCTGAAGTCAGCAGACCTCCATGTCTGTGACTGCTTTTTAAATAAAGCAATTTTTTATTTTATTTTGCAGCTCATTTTCCTTAAAGGAAAACGAGTTGCAAAATAAAAAAAACAACAAAACCTTTTGGTTTCAGTTTTTCAGAGCAGGCAGTGGTCCCTTGGACCACTGCCTGCTCTGAAAAACCCTTATTGGCAGCATTCACAAAGGGGAAGGGGTCCCATGGCTTTTTGCATGGCGCAAACTGCGATTTTCGCAGTTTGCACCATGCCAAAAGCTTTCTACATCTGGCCCTAAGTCACAGTACTAAGAAGCTTTTGGGAAGCTTAAGGTCATGGAGGAAGAGAGAGGAAAATGTATTTGAGACTTCCTTACGAGGATGAAGAGTGCAGCAAAAGTGGAAGGATCAATCAGACTAGAGTTATAACAGGTAAACATGTTATTATGTTACAAAAATGAAATTCACTATTTATACTTTGCATGAAATGTGAAACTCCTAAATTTCGCTTCACGTAAAAATTCTAAAGTTGTTGCATTCAAAAATATGGTGTACATTTTTTCAATTAAGCCCACTCATGAGTGACCTCATTCTAAGTAGTCCACAACTGCAGTTGCAGATTGTGCACCCTGTAAATGTATATACCGCAGGGTGCAGTATTTACTGAGTGCACACTTTGGGTATTATTCCAAGCTTTAGGCTTCAGAATGGTAAGTCATACATTAATTGGATATGCATGTTTTTGCAAGGTGTGAAACACTATTTCGTTGCACATTTTGTGCTAGTATTTATCTGGAAACTGTCAAGGAGGGGGGTGTTCCTAAAGTGCCTAGTTAGTGCCTAGAGTCTCCTCAAATGCCTAGAGTTCATTTCAGGAAAATACAGAATTTTACACAGGAATTGGGATTTGTGACACATTCAGAACGGTGCTGGCCTGAATGTTTGAGGTCAAAGGAATTGTTTGCCTCGCTGATGATAGTGGTAATGCACGGAAGACATGTTATATCTGCCTTGTGCTTATGAATACTGTGACTAGTGTTTTGCCACACTTTCTGTAATGTATGAATAATTTATTTATAGTCATTTAAAAAAAAAAAAGTAAGTTAAGAATTCTTTCCTATAACGTATTGTTAAATATTCTATATGATTGTCATTTGTTGCCTCACTGTATAAACCTCCTCTGTACACTGTTAATGCTGAGCATTCGGGGTGGATTCACTAGAGCTATCCACGTATGGCCTGGTTATGAGTAGACTGATGCATTGCAATCCTTGACCAGACTACAGTTTGTGCAGGGATCGCAGTTATAAGTGGTGTGATGTTTCTATGGGCCAGATGTAGCAAAGGGTTTTTCCCATTCTGTGTCAATGGGAAAATGTGTTCGTACATATGGTTCTATACCTCGTAATTACGCTGTATGATAAAGTCCGCACCCCTCATTGCACTTCACTAGATTAAACCTGCTGTATTTTAAAGTATGAAAAGATCCAAAAAATACGGGGACGTGTGTATTTGGAGTTTGGTAAATGTACGGCTCTTTTTTAGTGCAAAATTAGTGACAGACAATAATTATTGCACCCAGTAAAAGCCAAACACCTCATGTTGGATTTTATTGAATGTGATAACTATCCCATCCGACTCAATGGCACTCATAATCAGTCCCTGGGTGCACAGTGTTCACAAAAGGCTATCTTTAGTTATTGCTCACATAGATCTGAACACCAACTTTAGCAAGTCATATATTATGGCAGGTGGCGCCAATAAGTATAGTGTGCCCTCTATAGCATTTGTGGGACAGTGATTAGTTAGTGTGCATAGTTTTCCTTAATTGGGTATTATGTTCGACAGCTCCAGAACATGGGGTTCTCATATCTCAGCTAGCACTTTAAAGTTGTCTAGGGTAGCACGAGCGCTCCCACCGCTCCACCCACCTTATGTCCATTTATAGCTCCCTGTATGTTTGTACTGCCTGCTTCGGTGCAGGAGTTTGGAATTATACTAACAGCCATCCCTTACAGCTTGAGGAGAATCGCATTTGCAGGCATCTACTCATGGGCGTAGGAAGTGTGGGGGACGTGGGGGATGTATCCCCCCAGATTTTGGAGGGTGGGGGACATGGTGGATGAGAGTTTGGTGGGACAAGGGGACAAAATAATTTCCCCTCTCACTTCTATTATTCACAGGTCCATTAGCGCACAAAGGTGCGAGTTACAGGAGACATGCACTGACCGCCTCCAATCTGATGGTAACAGAATGAAGGTGAGTCAGGAGGCCCCCTATGCTGTCTGCCTTTTTGTTTGTCCTGTTTAGAGCTGTGGGAATTAAGAGTGCACATGAAAACAAAGGGAGCGAGGAGGAGAAAAGAGTTTTTGATGACTGCTGTCTGCACCACCTGCTGCCTTGAAGAGGAGCTGCAGGACAATGAGGAAGATCTAATGAGGAAACAGATTCAGCCTGAGGCCTGCAGACTAGAAAGGACTCTGTGAAACACAATATTTGTATTTGCCTAAGATCACACCAGTTGGTGAAACAGGGAAGTCGAGATTGAGCCCAGATTTTACCTTTCTACACTACACAATTTAGCTATTAGAAGGGTATCTTTTTTTACATTTATGCTTAATGTTTCTTATCTATGTAATGAAGGGCTTAGTTACAGCATGGATAACAGGGAGAAGCCATATTTCATTTTGGGCCATTATGACTAGCATCATTATTTATGTTGTTGTTATAGTTGCATACTTAAGCATATTGAAGTATATTATCTATTCTCTATCTTTTCTTCACTCTACTCTGAAACAATGCCACTGCCCCCTACACCACTTTCTTCCACTCTGTGCTATTCTACGCCACTGCAATCTATGCTGTACCACTCTACTCGACACCTCTCTACTCTGCAGCACACTACACTACACCACTGCAATCTATGCTATTCTACTTTAACCAATGTTTACTATACCCCTGCACTCTATGCCAGTGCACTCTTAACCACTTTACTTAAAACCAATGCACTCAATGCCAATCTACTCTGCACCACAGCACTCTATGCCAATGCACTATACTCCACTCTACAATACACTACTGTATTCTATAACCCTCTAATCTGCAACATTGCACTCTCCGCCACTGAACTCCATGCCACTCTACACTGCACTCAATGCCACTGTACTCTGCCCTACTGCACTCTTTCCTGCACCACTGCACTTTAATTTACTCTACACCACTCCACTCTAGGGCACTTCACTCTCCTTTGAAACCACCTACTATATGCCACTGCAATCTACGCAACTTCCCTCTATGCTATGCAAGTCCAATCTACCCTGCACCACTCCAATGTTCCCTGCGCCACTCCAGTCTGCTCTGCACCACTCTATGCTACTGCACTCTACATCACTATGCTCTATTCTGCAACACTCTACTCTATGCCACTCTATTCTCATCTGCACCACGGGACTCTACACCACTCTTCTCTACTCTGCATCACTCTACGTCACAGCACTCTACACCAATGCATTCTATGCCACTCTACACTACACTACTGCCCTTTATGACACTCTACTCTGCAACACTGCACTCTGTCATGGAACTATACTCCTCTGTGCTCTGCACCAAGTCACTCTACTCTGCACCGCTCAATGTTTGTCACTCTCCTGCACTTTACACCAATGCACTCTATGCCACTACACTCTCCTCCTCTCTACTCTGCATCACTGCACTCCACCACTGCACTCTACACCAGTCTACTCTACCTTACACCACTCCACTCTACCATGCACCACATCACTCTGACACAGCACACTGCACTCTGCACCACCTCAATCTATGTAAGGTCACTCCACTCTGCGGCCCTCTACTCTTGACCACTCTACGCTACTGCACTCTACTCTAAATCAGCGCACTCTACACCACTGCACTCTACACCACTTCACTCTACGTCAATCTACTTTGCACCACTGTACTCTATGCCACTTAATTTCAGACCACTCAGCTCCTCTCTGACACTTCACTCTGACATTACAGTCCATGATACTAGACTCTGACACTCTATTTTATTACACTCTAACACTTTCTCCACTCTGTAATTCCCTACACAACTCCCTATACGCCACTCCATTCCACTTTACTCCACTCTATGCCACTGTACAACCCTCTATGCCACTCCACTATACAACAATGTACTATGCTCAACAACACTCTACCCAGCTCCCTCTAGGCCACTTCACATTACTTTATTTCACTCTGTGCCACTTCACTCTTCTCTATGCCTTTCCACTCTACGACACTCTGCCACTCCACTCTACGACACTCTACTACACTCTGACACTACTCCATTCTACTACTACTTTACGGCATTGGCGCTTGATTAGAGATTCAGATCTCCATTGATTGCCTTCTCACTCACGTGAGATGTGAGTCAGATTTAGCTTGGCCTTTTTGGTTACAAGCACTCTGTAACCCTTTTATCTCAAGCTTAACTAATGCTTAGGATGATCCTGATACTTGTCTAGGGGATCTAAATATCGTCCACCAAAGTACCTTGACTTGAATTTGTGATATTGTATATACGTTGGCATAAGCATAGGTAGTATGAGCTAATGACTTCTTCATTCACTATTTGAGTCATTCATGTAAAAGTTGGTGTATCAAAGCTTGTAAATCATTATAGTGGATGCTAACCACTGTGCTATGTGGGCTACTTTTTAATTTTTTTCTTGTAATTGGTGACATTGGGTAAACCAGATAACTTGTGAAAAGCCTGAATACCAAAGTCTTTCTCGATATCCCCTGTTAATGTTTTACCACTACATTAGATTGTTTATATTTTGATTGAATGAATGCACAAAACCCTCCATTTGGATACAACTTTAATATCATTGTGTGTTGGAGTGGTGTTGCATTTTACTTAAGGGACCCCTGTTCCTTTAGAGTTAGGTTACTTCTCCGTTCTATGACACTCTACTTTCTCCATGACACTACGCCACAGCAGTCGATGACACATAATTTTCCTTTACGCCATTAACTTTTAGTCATGCTGAATACTAGTCTTACTAGTGTACAGCATGGCTAAAACACATTGACAAAGGGAATAGATCTTGCACGAGACCTATTGGCTTTGCCAATGCTTGTTTATAGTATGAACTTCGAGGTGACTTGCAATATCCTTATGTATACAGGGGGTATTTTACACCATATAATACATGGTCACACCACCAGATTTCCCACAAACCACTTAAAACCTTAGTGCATAGCTTGTGTCATTGCAAGCTATTAAAATAAAGCAGAAGAAAGAAAAGCAACATTCCATGTGTTGCTTTATAACAGCTGCATTAATTATGCTCTGTGACCTGATCTACCTTTCACCTTGGCTGCTAGCTCTGGCAGAAGGCATTGTAATGTCAGAACTCGAATGTAATAACCTTATCATAGTCATTTTCCGATGTCTTTTCTTTATAATCAGCGAATGTCTTTTCTTTATACTCAGTAACTTGGTGCATCACAAATAGCTGATTGTAAAGAAATTAGTGACTGCAGTTTATACAGGGATTAAAGAATTCAATGTTATATAGCCTGTAACTCCAAAAGCTTCTTCAGTTGAAATGCTTCCAGTTATGACTGATATGGAGGTGAGCTGCCCAAGATCACACACATGAGTAGAAGTGTTATTAGAACTATGGTTTCTGAGCACAGTTTACAACTGTTGTACCTAATCGCTTTTGATATCTCCAGTGCTGTTCAAATAGCATGAGGCGAGGGGCATAATGCAAAAGATATGTTCTTCCTTTTTACCCTCCTACCTTTATTTGCTTGGTTCACGAACAGGAAAGGTTAATCAACATGTTATTTTCACATTTGAGCTAATTACTTTATGAATGTAAATAATAATAACAGATACTTTCAGACTATGACATGCCTTCCTTTCTCCCTATTTCACTTCCAATGTATATGATTGTGTAAATTAATCAGAGCCTGCAGTTCACAAACAAGGAGCGATTTGTGTAGGGTCGATTGAAAAGTCCCCAAAGCTGTCCCTGTTCCCACCCCCCAGAAATGTATTGTCTACTACGCCCCTGTATCTACCGAAACAGCCTCCCTCTAGCTCGCATTTTATTTTTTCATGCAAGCTTCGTTTGCCTTACTTGGAGGACTGTGTATAATTAGTTACAATTTTACTGCCGATATCAGTATGGGTCAACCCTGAGGCGGGCCTGAATAGAGATATTATTACAAACTGTGTACAGCTAGATAAGGGATTAGCTATCCCCTAGATTGCTTGTGTTGGCTTCTTTTTAAAATATCTCATTGAACCAAAGTTATTTCAATCACTGTCCCTCATCAGTAAGGCTGATAAAAGGGCTGTAAAATCCCTCTATTTTGAGAAGAGGCAAGCGCTAAGGAAGGGATCTGAGGGCCCGATGTACAATGCCTTTTTGCGGTTGCAAAAGGTGAAAATCGCCGTTTGCGACAGCAAAATGGCCAGGTATGAATTACTATCCCTATTTTGCGAGTCAGTACTCAGGTACTGACTCGCAAAATAAGAATTGTGACGCGCAATTAGGGAGGGGCGTCCCAAGGGTGTCCCTTTCTAATTGTGAGTCACAGTGGTATGTATGATTTTTTTGTGACCGTGAATGCGGTCGCATAACAATCGCACTAAATGCCAAATGCACATTGGTGTTAACCCATTCGCAAACAGGAAGGGGTCTCCACAGGACTCCTTCCCCTTTGTGAATGGAAGCAAACATATTTTTTCAGTGCAAGCAGTGGTCCCAAAAACCACTGCCTACTCTGAAAAAAATGAAATGAAAACGTTTCATTTTTTTGTTTGAAATGCATCCCGTTTTCCTTTAAGGAAAATGGGCTGCATTTTTAAAAAACTGCTTTATTTAAAAAGCAGTCACACACGTAGTAGTCTGCTGTCCCCAGCAGGCCACCATCCCTGTGATTATGGCCATTCCCAATAGGGTCACAAATTGTGACCTACCTCATGAATATTAATGAGGTAGGTCATTTGCGACCCCATTAGGAATCGCTAAATGAGTTTGAGACACATTTGTACATTTTGTTTTGCGAGTCTCTAATTGCGATTCGCAGTGAATCGTAATTAGAGACTTGCAAGATAAATTGGTCGCACATCTGGCACTGAATGTTGTAAAATCACTGTACAAAGCTATGTAAATTTGTATGTAATCAGTGGTATGAAGCCCTACCTACCCTGAAAAATGTGAAGATAGGGAAAGTCACTCCTGCTGCTTGTTAGGGCAGGTACGGTTCATCATTTGCTCTGCTTCCCTTTCGGCTTCACCAATGACGACCCTAGGGATGCCTGCTCTTGTGATGGCATGTCAGAACAAACTTTGCTCCATTTTACCTTTCTTTAAAAAAAAATGTATTTGATTTTTGCTAAGCATATCCTGTGACCATTCATTAGAAAATCCTGTTTTGCTCAATGTAGGGTTGGCCTTAGGCACTTGCAAACATTAGGTAATAAGGAAGTTTGTTATAGAGTTGGTACCTTTTTAGGTTGAGCTTGGCAATGCGCAGCGCTGTCTGCAAGATCTGTTGTATTGAAGATGGGCTTTTAACTACACCCGCTATTGCCATTCGTTCGCTGTTGTGCTGATGTTAAATGCTTCCTTTTCATTTGTGCATTTTGATAAATGTCCCTCATTTGTTTGCTAGGGGCCAGATATATGAAAAAAAACCTTAGCGAATCGGAAATAGCGATTTTTAAGAAATCGCTATTTCTGAGTCACAAAATGCTATGTAACAAATTTGCGATTCGGAAATAGCGATTTCTTAAAAATCGCGAATGCAAATTGCGAGATCCAAATACCGAATCGCAAAAATATTTGCGATTCGGTATTTGAAAATCGCAAATTGAAAAAATGGTCACTTGGCACAGCCTGATGACATCACAAGCAGGAAGTGAGTCAGCCCATGCTGTTTGCAGGTACCACACCCACAGGAGCAGCAGAGAGTCACAGACCAGCCCCAGGGAGCAGGTTTGTGAGCAAGCCAGGACCTGACATCAACATGTCCAATGCTACTAATGGAAAGGAGAAGGGAGAGAGGAAGAGGAAGCTGAAATTCAGTGAGCAAGAATTGGAGGTGCTCACTGAGGAGGTGGTGAGGAGCCATGACCGGCTATTTGGGAAGAGCTCACTCCAGGTACCAGAGAGTGAGAAGCAAAAACTCTGGGCTGACATCCAGACCAAAATCTACGCAGTGGGGGTTTCGCAGCGCTCAGTGGAGGAGATACGCAAGAGGTGGTATGACCTGCGTTCCCGTGCCAAGGAGAGGGTAGCCAGCAGGCTAAAGGAGGCAAGGAGCACAGGAGGCGGACCATCCACCCAGACACCCTCTACCCCCATGGAAGACCTGGTGGAGTCCACACTGCTTCCAGAAGCTGTCAGTGGGGTCACTGACATTGACAAGTCGGGCACACCCAGCACAAGTAAAGGTAAGTCCAATAATAATATGTAACCCCATATGTGCATGTACAAATGCCCCTTAGGAAATAGCAAGTAGTGCAAACTATTGTGATAAATACTCCATTCCACATCTTACATGCAGCACAACAATGCTTTATGGGAGTGGTAGTCCACAACCCAGAGCTGAAATTAGTACATAGAATGCAATTAAGTAGAGCGACACCCAGAAGAACACAACACCCACTACCATTGTGCCTCATTTGGTGATACATACATAAATGACATGCTGCACATTGTCGTTGCAGATGGCTCAGGCCCAGCAGCAGCGGAATGTGCCATTGTGGGGGATGCAGAAACATTGTGTATCGCACCAATCAGACGCAGGGCAAGGGTGTTACCTCTCCACGATTTGAGCCTGGACTCCAATGACATGCGGGATGAAGGCCACACTCCATCCCCAGAAGCCAGATCCACCAGAAGGCAGCAGTCCCTGCCCCAGCGTCACTCATCTCCCCACAGGAGGCCTCACGATGAAGGCACACAGCACACAGATGTAGGTGAGGGCCCATCATTCATCAGTGGCCTGGAAGCATCTATGCTCAAAGTGCAGCGCCTGCAAAACAAAAACATGAGGGCAATGCACAGGCAGTTGCAGTCACACAATGCCAATATGGGGGGCTGCACAAGCAGTTGGAGTGTCTGAATACAAACATCTGCAAGCTGCATGAGGGACAGCAAACAGCTGCGGAGAACACCAGGGAACTGACAAATGCCATAAAGGAACTCTGTACTGAGATCAGGCATGAGCGAGTTAGCAACCGCAGGCACGAAAGGCAATTCATGGGAATGTTCAGTGGCTTTTGTAGATCTGTAAATCGTCTTGCTACATACTGCCCTGATATCACGGCGTGCTGTGGCCGCACAGGTGGAGGCAGTACATAGCAGTCGGGATGTTGCCCAGGAATTGGTCAAAATTACCAACGTTCTGGATGCTATACTGACAACACGTAGTGCTACACTCAGTGAACTGGGAGTTGGGTCTACTGAGGAGTCATCTAGCATCAGCAGTCTTGCAGTGCCCATGATGGATCCTAGGCGACACAGTGCCAGGCACAGTACTGCCTGTGAGCCTGATACAAGAGGTGCCGGTGAGGCCACTGCGCACTCAAGTGGAATGCGTGGTCGTAAAAAGTGACACTGATGGCCACAGGGGACTAACTTCACATGTAGAATTACAGTAAACTATGATGACAATAGTGCGACACTGTTAATGGCTCATGTATGACTCATGTGTATTGCTTTGTCCTAGTGACATGTATGTTACCTGAAGTCAAGGTAATAAAGGTGCTAACTACCGGAATACATGTCAGTGAGGTTGTGTTGTCATAACTTACATCTAAAATGGTTGTGCGTGATGTCAGCACGCCTTTGCCTGCCCTCTGCTACACTGGTCCTGTCTGCGGGCTGTAGGGGTGGTATGGGATCATCATCCTCATTTGAGTCTGGCTCCGATATTTCCACAAGTATGCCCCTGGTGGCAGCTATATTTTGCAAGATCGCACATGTCGCCACTATTCTACAGGTCGTGTCCGGGCTGTACTGTAGTGCCCCTCCACTTTTGTGGATGCATCTGAAGTGACTCTTCAGCAGGCCAAAGGTGCGTTCCACAACATTGCGGGTTGCCTTGTGTGCTGAATTGTATCTCCGCTCTGCTGGTGTTGCAGGACTTAGGTAGGGCGTCATCATGTAGGTGCGCACTGCGTAGGCACTGTCTCCTGGGAGGAACAGAGGGTATAATGATTAGCTGAGCCATCTGATGTCAAACTGCCATCAATGCACCATTGTACAGAGGGAAAATACCTAGTAGATATCCTTCACCAAGTTCCCCAGCTAGCAGTCTTGTGTGAATCCCGCTGTGGCGAAAGATGTAAGAATCATGTGTGCTCCCTGGGTACCTGGCCACGAGATCAGTTATGATGTAGGAGGCATTGCATATCACCTGTATGTTCATTGAATGTTGGTATTTATGGTTGCGGTACACATACTCAGTGGCCGATGGTGAACAGATTGCAACATGTGTCCCATCTATGGCACCTAGGACATGGAGGAACTGTGCTATCTGGTAGAGGTCTATTTTTGGCTGCTGTAATTCCTGTGGGGTGTTGGGGAATCTGATGTACTGGTGTATCCTGCTCCACATGGTGTTTAGAAATGCATTGAAAAATCTAGAGAGGGCACACTGTGATACCCCTCCAGCTGCTGCTATGACCCCTTGATAGCTCCCTGAGGCAAGTAGGTGCTGGGAGCATAATACCTGCACATGGGTGGGTATGCTATTAGTCCTGTGCGTTGTGCGCTGCAGTATGGGTTGTAGCTCAGCTATCAGGTCAAGTATCATGGCTGAGCTCAGCCTGTACTTTTAAAAAATGTCCTCCTCAGTCTGGTCAAGAAGGGTAATGCGCACTCTGAAAATGCGCTCCTGTCTCCTCCTACCTCTCCTCAAACCTGCCAGATCCTCATTCTCCTCGCCATGACGTAGAGTGCAGCCATTGTGGAAAAGAGTCTGAGGCATTCTGGGCCTCTTTATATAGGTTGCACCTGGTTACCACCTGGTTTCAGTCCGTGGTAAATTGCATGTGCAAAAGGCCATTCTGCGAAAATTCGCAATTTGCTAATTTTTGATGCATCGAATTGCGACATGGTTTTGCGTGTCGCAATGTGCTTCTCGCAATTTGCGACGTGAAATGCTGAATCTGTACTTGCGAGTCGCTATTTGGACTCGCAATTTGCGATATGCAAATAGCGATTCGGTATTTTATGTCGCAAATTGCGAGACGCAAAATGCGACACGCAAAACCATGTTGCTTCACTAAAAATCGCAAATTTTGCGATTCCTTGTTTTTGGCATGCGAATGCCTTTCATGCATCGCAAACCACGTTTTTGCATTCACAAACGGACGATTTCTGCGATTCGCACCGTTTGCGAATGCAAATTCGTTTGATACATATGGCCCTAAGTTCCCTCCAGGAGGTTTCACTAAGAGAACATTTTTGTTGGCCTCCTGTTTTGTTTTGGTTTTGCCTTTAATCCGAGCCGCGATCCTTCTCTTTGTGGCTCAGCGCCATGCTTCATGTAAGATGGCATGTTTTTTATCAGTTTAACTTTGTTTCAATTTATGTGGCAAGAAAAATCGAGTTATGATTTTTTTCACTCTTTCGTGTCCTGCTGCTCCCCTTCGCTACCCAGCTCGCAGGCCTGCAAGGCCTAGCAGTGAGAGGGTGGTGGGGGATGTGGTGTCTGGACCTCCCATTGACCTGAGGAGAGTGAAAGTGACAACAGCGTTGTACTTTCACTCCTTCTGCAGATTAGGAAAGTGAAACAGGATGATATGCAATAGATTGTGCCTCTCTCTTTCCTGTCCTGCGTCTGGTGAAGTGGCAGTTATTAAACGTTTTCATTTTTTAAGCTTCTGGACTTTGCCACTAATCCACCTTTCGTTGCCCGAATGCTAACTGTAGCACCCACAAGCCACATGGCACCCCTCTTCAGAACACAGTTATAATGTGTACTAATTTGCAATGTAATTTTGTAAAGCGCTTCATGTTCAAATTTATATTTTTTTAACAGTTGAGCCTTGTTACTGTTTCTTCTGCCTTAACTTATTCCCTTTTATCTTACTTGTCATTTCTTTGTTTGCTTTCTTCCCTTCTTGCTTGTTTGCCTTCCTCTCATTCCTCTCCCTTCCTTTTATTCTGTCCTTCGCGCCTTACTTCTATCCATCGTTACTAACTTCCATGACACTCTCCTCCTCACAGGCATGTCCGTCCCTTCCTCATGACTGCTTCCCCTTGTTTGCTGTTTACTTCCATCACTGAGTACTAGGAAAAGACAAGTTAGAATCCCAACCAGTGTTGGAGTGTAGTTATTATAATCAAAAATTAACATGAAATGGTTGCATATTGATATATAATGATGTTGCATAGAAATTGTATTAATATGCTTTTAACACACGCATGTAAAATGTGCCCCCGGGGAGTGGCCATCAATGTATACGATGATTAAATAAAATTTACTAAAAATGAATTATTGATGTACTAATGTATGATTTTGTATTAGTGTTAAGAGTTATATGTTAAGATTTTGCTAAAATTAATTACTAGGCCTTAGTTAGAATGAGTCGGGGCCTAGCAGCCAGTCTCATATTAAATGTGTTTTCTAACGTGCAATGTGCTGACTTGCTCAAGGACATGTAGTCGTACTTTTCCAGAAGCTAGAAGATGTGTGTAACCGTAGTAAATTCTTTCTCATGAGACCCGACTTGCTCAAGGAGACATTCTTGCTGAATGCAACAGTGTAGACTTGCAACAGGTACAAGGTTGCCTGAACTGGTAAAGACAATGGGACTACTGACTGACCCTGCAAGAATAAAAGTTTGTACCTGACATTCTACCCATTAGAGACGTCAATTACAGGAGCCAATGAACTACGTGAGAACTGTTTTAAAGTAAAACCCCTAATGAGGTGACCACCAAATTATTGGTTAGAGATAATGATGCACCAAAACTTGGCCAATTGGAAATTAGGAGACTGTACAACAAGATTGATATAACCCTGCGTCGCAAGGAGAAATCAGCCATTCCGAGCCAATTTTTGCTATTGCCATTACGTGCCATTCTTTGCTAAGTACATAGCCACTTTGTCACTCTGCCCTAAAGACTGCTGTTTGACTCTTCAAACCATCCTTACCCTTGTCGTGCCCGTTCTATACTTTTCCTCCTTATGAGGGAGGTATTCCTTATTGCCGGTCTTGCTGAACCTTGCTGAGTTTCCTGGCTGATGGCGAATCAACTGAGGTCCTGAGGACGAAGACTGACTCTGTACGCTGACCCATAACGGAGGGTAACTATATGATGATGAAATTGTAATTGTCTGTTTGCCTTTCCTTTCTAGGTACCAACTGCTTCTTTTGAGAGAGACCATAGATAGATGTTTTCTAAATTTGTGTGGCTAAATTGTTTTGCATGAAGCCCAACATGCCAATGCTAATTCGAGCTAGTTAAGGGGTTCACTAAACTAATGCAAATAGACAAAAGACTGAATCAATACTTTGTTGAATAATGCGCTAATGATGCTCTGCTAAAGTTAATCCATGTTGACGTCGTGCTTTGTTCTAATGTTTATGATCTTTGATTTGATGAAATCTTATTCGAGTTGCCATATTGTGACAGTGCTAATGTGTTTTATGGTATTGAGATTCATAAACTTGCTAGTAGAGTGTAATTAATAGGGAATAAATATCATAAATCTTACAAAATTTTGTGTGGTTATTCATGACTGAAAGGCCATGGTGTTTTCCGATTCTCATAAATGTCATTAACTAATTTGATTGGTTTGTTATTGTGAATATGAATGAGGTTATCGATTTATTGATTGACATGCTGATTAGTTACCTCGTCTTACGGTGTCTCCAATCAGGGTCAAAAGATTCATTGGCCTAAAACGAGTCTCAGACTAAGCAAGTTATCCACAGCAGGATGTGTTACCACCAGGAAGGTCAAAAGTAACAGGAAATTACTCAAGGACTAGCGCTCTTGCACTTTGTATTCTCTAAGGTTCCAGGGTTAAAAAAAAATAATAACTCCCAAAATGTCATGTGTGTATGGACTACGGTGTACAGCTTTCTCTGTGACAGTATTGTGTTTCTGTAGGCCACATTAACATTTGAGGTCTATTGAATTATGTGGGAATTAGAACAGTGGCTATTTTTGGTGGAAGACGTAGTCTATGTACCAGTAATGCTGAGATGTTTATACAATACCCATTTTCTCTTGTATCGTGGCACAGCCACCCACTGCCACCATTGGATATCAACAGCTACTTGTGTCTCTTGTCTGGTGTTAAGGTTTTTGGTGCAACTATTTGTCAGATCTCTTGCTTAGACTTATTCCTGTGCTATATTATTTGTTTTCCACCTTTCAACACTGTTGACCAATTGTGTAGTTTCAGTCATTTGTGTTTTAGCTAAGCACTGAGATGAGAACATTTATTTGAGTTAGATTCCTTTACCATTGCTATAAATGATCCTTGGAAGATGCCCTCAGAGTTCCTCTAAATCCACTGTCTAACCATCAATGCTAAATTCACACCACTCTTCTAAATGATGGTAGCATCTTGTGCATTTATTGAAACCTTCCAGCTCTTGAAAATGTCCACTTCCATGTTTTCACTCTCACATGTATTTATATTTTTCCTGCTTTGGTACACTCAGTTCCATTATGGACCAATTCCTTTGCATAGGCAGCATTCTTAACCTTTCATCCATATCCTCATGACTCATCCTCTGCATGCTGAAGGCACATTCAAGCCACAATAGTATAATGAGGAGTTTTTGCAACATATAAATACTCACTTAGAATTTGATTCTCAGAAAAGTTTTGTGCACCAAACGTGCAATTTAGTGTATATGTGTAATAAGCAAATGCAAATGACAGATCCTGAGGTGTAAAATCGAGATCTACTGACAGTTACAGTCTTTAATCATTTATATCATGTTAGATGGCTCTCCTCAAGTGTGTGAAAAATCATGGGCATTTTGTTTGACTCCCCAGACTGCAATAAAGGAACAGTGAGCCACTGAGCAAAAATTCTTGGAGTACAATTATTTATTCTTTGCCCCCCCCGGGCAATGTCACCTGCACCAACTGCCAGGCAAATATGTTTGCACCTGGGAGTGGTTTGTATTTTGAGGGCCTTGTTTAAAAAAATATTCTAGTAGGCCTACTAGCCCTTTAGTTATATGCAGGGCCACTGGAATTATGTGGCAGAAAGGACTAACATATGCGGCAGGATTGACCAATTTTTGTGGCAGAAAAAGTCCAGTTATGCATTTACAATGCCAATAGCTCCAAATCAAGTAAATGAGACCTATGGCATTGCAAATGCCTGTTGGAACTAACTGTCCACCCTAGGTGAAACATGGTTAACTGAATTTTCCTGCATTGAGCTTTTTCACTGTTGTGTGGATCATTGTGTTTTTATAGACTAAGAAGAATAGTTGTATTTATCATATCCTTTTATTGTTTCATTGTTTTTACCTTGCTTTTATGTATATCTCTGGCATGTGAATAAATATTTCCGAGCTAAACCAAAAAAACGTCTATCAAATACTAATTAGAGAACATTTATTTTCTGTTACTTTGGGTTCGAACTGCTGAAAACAGTCGAAGTGTCCACGCAAACTCACAACCATTATTCCCAGTTGAACCTTGGGAAATGATTAGTGTTTAAACAGGTGCCAACCATTCATTTCCAAACAGGCAAAAGGATGGGAGAAACCAGTGGCTTGCAGAGAATGGTTTTGTCAGACACAGTTAAATACGCACTCAATGACAGATGAGGAACTGAGGAGCACAATCAAAGCTGAAACATTTGATTGCAGATGTACTAAGAGATCGCCAGATAAAGGCAGAGCTGAAGAAGTGAAGAAACCTATATGGAGAGTCTGATGGCCAAAGGAAATTGTGTTTAAACTGGCCAAGGGTCACTTTGGGTGACTGGGGGCTTCTTGGTGAGTGGTTAAGGTCTGGTAGGAGATCCTTTTAGGGTTGGTTTGGTGTCTGCAAGAGCTGACTGAACACCAATGAAGGTCAGATGAGGATCTTTGAGGGATGGATGAGGCTACATGAAGACCAGCTTATAGCTACTTTGGGTCTGCAGAACTAGTAAATAATCTATGATGCCATTCTGAGTGCACACTTAACCCATTCGCTGCTAAGCCTGTTTTTTACCCACCTGTGCTAAGCCTTTTTTAGCTATTTGTGGGGGTTCGCATTTAGGCCCACATAGCTTTTGTCCACATAAGATATACATGCCAAATGTGTCCC
This sequence comes from Pleurodeles waltl, assembly GCF_031143425.1. Classification (NCBI taxonomy): domain Eukaryota; kingdom Metazoa; phylum Chordata; class Amphibia; order Caudata; family Salamandridae; genus Pleurodeles; species Pleurodeles waltl. The sequence continues at coordinate 1,769,400,805 of NC_090440.1, forward strand.
CTTTATTCCCAATATACTGGGAATTCTAAAGGTACCCCCCATTTTGTGGATTCCCCTGGAAGGGACTGAGAAATCAGCCAAAATACAGCTACAATGTGTTTGTGAGTTAAAATAGGGAAAAAGTGCTGCAGAAGAAAGCATATCTTTTTTTCCCTGCAGTTGAAAAAAATGAAATTGAGTTGACAAAAACAGCCGTTTGTGCCAATGTTTTCATCTGTACCTTTTCTAACAATGGCAGATTTTCACATGTAATATTCTGTTATATCCGCTGGACCCTTCTGGTTGCAGGGGTATATAGGGCTTGTAGGTTCACCAAGAACCCAAGGTACCTAGAACTAATAACTGAGCTGCATCTTGCAATGGTTTTTCATTGTGTACCAGGCATACAGCAATTCATTTTGTAAAATAGCAAGAGTGAAACATAAGTATTGTGGAACCCAATGTATTTCCGAAATGGGCACAAGGAATGCAGTTTACCAGCAGTGGTTATTTGCACATCTCTGAATTTGGGGATACCCATGCTAGTATATGAATTGCATGGCATTTCTCAAAATTACTTCTTTCTTACACACTGTATTACATTTGGAAGGCGCAAATGTAGAGAAAGACAATTGACAACAACACATTTTCTGCTATTCTGGGTTCCCCCAAGTCTCTTGATAAAATTGGTACCTCACTTGTGCGGATGGCCTGGTTCCCGCAAACAGGAAATGCCCCAGAACACAACATGGAACCCACAAATTTTTTGCAAAGTGCCTAGCTGTGACTTTTGGGCTATAGCGCAGCCAGTGCCCACGGAAACCTAGCAAACCTGTAAATGTTTGAAAATTAGCACCTAGGGGAATCCAGGGTGGGGTGACTTGTGGGGCTTTCACCAGGTTCTGTAACCCAGAATCCTTTGCAAACCCCAAAATTTGTTTAAAAACACATTTTCCTCACATTTCGGTGATGGACAGTTCAGGAATCTGAGGGGAGCCACAAACTTCCTTCCACCCAGCATCCCCCTAAGTCTCCCGATAAAACTGGTACATCACTTGTGTGGGTAGACCTAGTGCCCATGACAGGAAACACCCCAAAATGCAACATGGACATCACATTTTCCCACTGAAAACATATGTGTTTTTGCAAAGTGCCTAGCTGTGGATTTTGGACTCAAGGTCAGCCAGCACCTAGGAAAATGTTGGGTTGTATCTTGTTATGTGCATGAGGCATCTCGAGCATTGGGGATTGTGATGTGGAATGCAGATATCGACAGGGAGGATTCTTTGTGTAGCAGTTGGAGGGCTGGAGCAACGTACGAGAGACGAGCTGCCTTGGCCTGCTGTTATGAAAATAAACTTGAATTTATAACTTACTGAGAGTTACTTCTTTTCAGTGGCGACAAGCGTAACAGCAGGATTCCTTAGAGGGAGGCAAGGAAACCTGGCCTTCAGGAGGCCGAATGTCCTTTCTATTATTATTCTTGTTCGCCCATGTGCCTCATTGTAACATTCCTCTGCCCTTGTCCTTGGATTCCTCACAGGGGTCAGTAGCCATGAGAGGTTGGGCTAACCAGAGTCACCTGCAAAAATCAAGGGACAACTGTTAGACACGCACTAACCCTTAGGGCCCACACCATACCCATACACCAACATCCACTGGTTGGGAACCAAGGTTCACCTATTAGCAACACTCGGTGCCTCTGGAGTTGAGCCATCACATATGAGATGCTGCTATTCCTCAGGTTAAAGGCATCATGTATAGTCCCAGGATACTTTGCATTGACGTGGGAGATGTACTAGTCCGCCTGGCACACTATCTGCACATTCATGGAGTGAAAGCTCTTTCGATCGCTTAACACCTGTTCATTTCTTCGTGTGGGGGGGACAAATGCAATATGTGTACAATCAATAGCCCCAACAATGTTGGATATATGTCCCATTGCATGGAAATCAGCTTTCACTGTGGCCAAATCCTCCACCTGGGGGAAAACGATGTAGCTGCACATGTGTTTAATTAGGGCAGACAACACTCTGGTCAGCACTATTGGGAACATTGGCTGAGACATTCCTACTGCCAAGCCCACTGTCACTTGGAAGGAGCCACTTGCCAGGAAATGGAGCACAGATAGGACTTGCACAAGAGGGAGGATCCCAGTGGGCTGACGGATAGCTGATATCAGGTCATGTTCCAATCAGGCACACATCGCTGTGAATGTGGCCCTGTCCAGTCTATAGGTGAGGATAATGTGCTTGTCCTCCATTGTTGCCAATTCCACCAGGGGCCTGTACACGGGGAGATGTCTTCATATCCGATTCACCCGCAGTGGTTACAATCTAGGGGGCAAACGGTGAGTAGCTGGTAAGTATCCGTTGTGACTGTAACACAAGATTGTTGTATTGGCCCAAATGGTCCATATGTGTACTGTGACGCAGTTAGGTGCCATGGCCTGCCCTCCCCCCTGAAATGGCATCCGCCTGTCCTTTATAAAGTGACATGTGGAAATGAGGTGATTCCACTGATGTTGTGCGCCGTTGTGGGAGGTGGTCGAAAACCGCCATGAAACTCCTCATTGGATCCCAGTGGGCCCTATGGGTTACAGTGGCCAATGGTGATGTACGCCGGCGGTGACGGTACGCACCGCCGCGGACGTGACCGCCATTTTCTATCTGTTCACCCACTTGCTACCTGACATTCAACAGGAGAGGGCCTACACTGTATGCGGTGCAGTGACCTGTGTCTGGAACCGACCATGGCTCGTGTGAATGGGGAAAGGGCGCCTGCCTTCACCACTGCGGAGTTGGAGAGACTGGTGGATGGGGTCCTACCCCGGTACCGAATGCTGTATGGGCCCCCAGACCAACAGGTGAGTACACTGTGAGCACAATGCATGGGGCATGAATGCATGGAGTGCTGTGTGTGAGGGCCTCGTGTAAGGGTGGGGGTTGGTGAAATGGTCCTGGGCAGCGTGCTGCATGTATGGTGGGCAATGTCTGTGCGTAAGGGGATGGGAGGGCTGCGGTGGGACATGAGTGTAACAGGCCGGACAGTCTGACTGATACCTTTTTTCTATGTGTATTTTTCTGCAGCTCAGCGCCCATCAGAAAAAGGGTATATGGCATGGGGGTCTATGGCAGACGGACCACCCACTGTTGGAAACGGTGGGAGGACCTGAGACGCTGGGCAAGGAAGACGGCGGAAGCCCAGCTGGGGATGGCCTCCCAACGAGGAAGGGGTGGCCTTTGAACCCTGACCCCCCTGATGGCCTGCATAGTGGCGGTGGCCTATCTGGAGCTGGATGGGCGCTTGAGGGCATCACAGCAGCCACAAGGGGGTGAGTACAGTTTCCAAATATACTACCTGCGCGTGGTGGAGTGGTCTCTGGGTGGGGATGTCGGCCTGTGGGTGCCCCTAGGCCAGGCTGGACATTGCAGGGTAGGTCCCATGTTGGGCAGGGTATGATGTGAACCACCTAGAACCAAGCTAGTAGGCATCCACTACTGGGCAGGGGTCTGTGGGTCTCTGCTATGCTGTTAGTGGTGTTAGATATTACTGTCCATGGGCTGGTGACTAGCATTGTGACTAGTACTGCATTGCCTAATGCGTCAGGCTGTTCCCTGTGTGTGTCGTGTACGCCAACAGTGGTTTTTGAACAGCCATTGGCCCAGTGTATCCTTTGTCTCTTCCCCCCACTTTTTGTTTTGTCAACCTGCCCTTCTGTGCATTAACATAATTTGTCGGAGGAGCTGAGGCACCGGCGACGGAGGGAGCTGCATCCCACAGAACCCATGATGCCGAATCCACCAACGGTGAGATCACCAGTGGGACGGAGGGCGAGGGGAGCACCACAGCGAAGACAAGCGTGGACAGTTCTGACAGTGATACATCCTTCGATGGAAGCTCCCTGGTGGTGGCGGACACCTCTGTGGCCACCCCAACTACAGGTACAACTGCCAGCCCCGTACCAGCACCACCCTCCCAGCAGCCCCTCAGCGAGTTTCCCATGCCCGCTCACCCAGGAAGGTGGGCATCTACTTCGCCCCAGTCACCTCAGGCCCTGCCCCAGTTAGCCCTGCTGCCCTGAGTGAGGAGACTATTGACCTCCTGAGATCCATCTCTGTTGGGCAGTCAACCATTGTGAATGCCATCCATGGACTGGCAGCCCATTTGCAACAAACAAATGCATTCCTGGAGGGCATTCACTCTGGCATGGAGGCCCAACAGAGATCAATCCAGGCTATGGCTTCCCTCTGATAGCAGCCATTGTCCCTGTTTCTAGCCTCCCCCCTCCAGCTTCCTCTACCCAGTCCCATTCCCCTCAACCCCAACCTATCCCAAGCACACAGGCAGACCAGCATGCAACAAGGACAACACACAGGAGTGGTCCAGGCAAACACAAGCACCACACATGATCCCACAGGCACTCACACAAACACCATCCAGATGCAGACATACCAACATCCACTGCCTCCACTGTGTCCCTCTCCTCCTCCTCATCCACCTGCCTCCCAGTAGCATCTACACACACACCTGCATGCACTACATCCTCATCCACTACCTCCAGCACGCCTATCACTACACACCCCTCACTGGCAGTCACAACTCCCACATCCATGCACACGTCCCCTGTGTCCTCTTCCACTGTGTCTGTGCCCCCTCCTCCCAAAGTACACAAACGCAATCACTCAGACACCCAACAGCCATCCACCTCACAACAGCATCCAGCCCATGCACCTGCACCCAAACTCAGCAGACAGACACCTCCTACAACCACTTCCTTCTCCTCCACTCCCAAACCTTCACCCTCTTCCCGCCCCAATGTCATTAAGAAGATATTCCTCTCCACTGTTTACCTCTTCCCTACCTCTCCCCCTGACCTTCACGTCAGGCCAGGGTGGTCAGAACCCAGGCGAGCCTACCTCAGCCACTGAGTCCACGGCCACAGTAGTGCGGACAGCTACTGCAGGTGGGAGAGGATCCCCGGAACCACCCAGCAGCACTGGAAGTGTGCATGCACTAGGTGCATCAAGAAAGGGCAAGGAGGCACCACCAGCTGCAAAAAGGAAGGGCAAGGAGGCACCACCAGCTGCAAAAGTGAAGGGCAAGGAGGCACCACCAGCTGCGAAAAGGAAGAGCAAGGAGGCACCACCAGCTGCAAATGTGAAGGGCAAGGGGCCAGCACCTGCAGGCAGGAAGGACGGGAGGCCTGGTGCTGGGACTCATACAGAGCCCCCACTACCAACCATGGTGGTTCAGCCATCCGAGGCTGCAGGGAAGGGGCTGAAGACTCCCCCCCCACTTCCAGCCCTGCCACCAGCACTGCCACCAGTACCGCCACCAGCACCACTGCCAGCAGCAGCAGCCCCAGTGGGCAGCCATCCGAGGATGCAGGGGAGGGGCTGGAGCCTCCCCCCCACTCCCAGCCCCACCACCAGCACTGCCACCAGCACCACTGTCAGCACCGCCACCAGCAGCAGCAGCCCCAGTGGGCAGCGGTCCGAGGCTGCAGGGGATGGGCTGGAGCCTCCCTCCACCAATGCCAGCACCGCCACCAGCACCACTGCCAGCCCCGACACCAGACCCGCCACTGCCCATACTGAGCAGCCGTCACCGCCCTGCCTCCATGGGCTGTAGTACATCCTGGCCCCTGCTAATCCCGTAGGTGTGACATCCAGGTGAGAGACTGTGACCTTGTACTCCCCAAGTTCTGCATCACAGGGCACAATGCCCTCTCCGGACCCAGCGGAAGATGCCATCCACTCACCCCATCCTTCCCAAGATGATGCACACTGGGCACAATGCCCCCTCCAGACCCAGCGGAAGATGCCATCCACTCACCCCATCCTTCCCAGGATGAAGCACACTGGGCACAATGCCGCCTCCAGACCCAGCGGAAGATGCCATCCACTCACGCCAACCTTCCCAGGATGAAGCACACTGGGCACAATACCCCCTCCAGAACAAGTGGAAGAAGCCATCCACTCAGCCCATCCTTCCCAGGATGATGCACACTGGGCACAATGCCCCCCCCCAGAACCAGTGGAAAAGCCACCCATAAGAGAGACTGTGATCTTGCACTCTCCAGGACCAAGCAGTGGGCATTCCACCCACTTGAGAGAATGTGGCCTTTCACTCCCCAGGACCAAGCAGTGGGCAATTCACCCACTTGAGAGTCTGTGGCCTTGCACTCCCCATGACATCGCACAGGGTTCTCACCGTGGTCGTCTTCGCCGGCGTTGATGTTCATAATGCAGGAAGAGGTAGACGAGCCTGGGGAAAATTTGCAACTCGGGCTCCATGGCATCGTGGTTGTTCCCTGAGTGTCCAGAGGTGAGTCCTTTGACTTCTGTGTTCTGTTTCCGCCGTGCTTTTGATGTCGTTGGTACCGCCCCGGAAAAGGTGGCGGATAGGGCTGTCTTAATACAGTGGGCAATACATTGTTTCCCGTCTTGCTGCTGGTGGTTACCGCCCTGGTGCCTGTTTGCTACCACCATGGTGGTCGGATGTTAACGTGGCTGTCTGCCTGAGCAGCTTCCGCCGTGGTCATATTTCCTTTTTTTTACTGCCAGCCTATTGGTGGTATTACCACCTTTTTATCACTGACCACCAGGGTTGTAATAAGGGCCAAAGTCCTTTATGGAACAAATGGTGATTACAGTAAATAAAACACAATCTCAACTACAAGGTGTACTTGCTGTTAAAGGTAAAAATAAAAAGATTACAAAGAGGGGAAATCAAAGACAGAATACAAGCAGTAAAACAGAAAGGAAGTATTAAAGTAGACCGACAGAGTGCTACTGGTGTGGTAGATTGTCTCATGTTGGTAATGCCAGGATGTGCCCTGCTATTGATAAAACATGTGCCAAACGATTTAAGAAAGGACACTTTGTGAGGGTGTGTAAGTCAAGGCAACCAAATTCAAACAAAGTGAATGGCATATATTTGAACAATGAACCACTATCCAGCAAAGAAGATGATATATTCGTCATTAGTGATGCTAAGTCACCAGTATATTAATTGACTATACAAAGAAGACCTTTTTGCGAAGTGGCAATTAACGGAATAAAAGAGAGTTATGGCACATTCTGGACCTCCATTCACGTTGTTCAGTGAAGCAAAATGGAATGGGTTATTCAGAAATCAGGGATCTGCATTAAGACATTCCAATATACAACCAATGGGATTTGCTGGGAAGACCATTAAGATTGTAGGTGAATTTGACGCTGAGCTGAAATTCAAAAGTAATGTGTCCCAAGGAATAGTATATGTAGTCAAGGTTGAGGCATGTCTTCTTGGATGGCTCAACCAAGGGAATCTGGAGGTATTGTTAGATCTGAACAATCCTGAACAAGTTATGCTGAAACGAGAATATATGTACGTCAACCATTAAGGATAATAAATGGGAACACCAATATCCTGAAATAGTTAAAAATGAAGTGGTTTTGTTCAACGGTTTTGTTCATAAAATAAAAGTCAGAGAGAATGCCCAACCGAACGTATGCAAGGTACATAAAGTACGTAAAGTGCCTTTAACTCAGAGGGAAGATCTTAAAAATGAATTGGACAAGCTGGGCAAGGACAATATCATTGAGCCTATCGAATCATCAGACAGGGTGGCACCTGTAAAAACTATTATGTCAGTGGCTGACTGTACAGAGTATATGTCGCTCACTGTCAGTTACCAATTACAAAATTATTATTCTCTTATTAGTCCCGTATCCAGGACGGTGCACTTGAAGGAAAATCACCCCTAATTCCTTCCACTCGGTAATCAAAACATCACTGATAACAACACTTATGAATATAAGGCACACATCCAATCAATGTCCACTTAATGTAGAATATACAGTCTTTATTCGTTGCTTCTTGAATTTCAGCCATGTATTCCAGCCATCACTTGCCAATTGCCCCCAACACGTGTTTAGTCAGGGGTGTACCCCGTGACTTCATCAGGGCTGCAATTAAATATATATATAACAAATTGCCTATTAATCTTCAAATGATAGTAACATTATTGACATGAGATTTATAACACCTCTTGTGTAAAAAGGGGGATCCTACTATAGTTAATGACCATTACCATTTCACGCCATGACAACCTGTGAACTACCGCAATGTTGCAGTGCACCCATAAGATATATTCTATAGATTTCCATAGAAATTAGTAATGCTTAAATTCATTCTCATGTTTAACCCACAGAGAGACAACACATTGATGTGCATGTATACACAAGTGCAACTCTATCTATTATCATACACCTAATAAGTGTAAACTTAAAATACACCGACCCTTCACCCACATCGAATACCTGTTGAATCTTTTCTCGTATCCTTATTGTTGCCACTTAGTACTTAAGTCTCGTTGCTGTACTAGTCTTTTCTTTGTCTTCTATCTCTTCTTGTTATATTGGCTCCTTTATTTCACTCAATTGTAATGTTCCATGTTTTCTATAAATATATTTAGCATTTAACCATATTGAATGTGAACTAAACACAACCCCAGAACTTCCACATTTGGTTTCAGTATGTTTTTTAGCATAGTTGTATCTTATACCCTATAAATACATCAATAATATGTACTCCATTTACGCTTGATTGTGCCATACCTCTATATGTATTTATTATATTGTCCCACCTATAGGTGTGCATTAGATTGTCCCTCTCTTGTATTCGAAAAGCGGTAATTCTTCGTGTTCATATTGATGCGCTACAAGTATAGCAAAAAGTCTCAAAATGCCAAAAGAATATTAAGAGAGCAAAAGTCCTTGCCCAAAGGGCCGCTAGCCCTCTGTGGTGTCTAGTCGAGTGGATCCCTGCTTAGGGTTCACCCTCCTTGGGTGATTCCCAAGCAGGGATTCACTTGGGAGGGATACTATTGGAAAGGGGAGATTCTCACAATCCAACAATACCTCTCCCACCTGAGATGCGTGCTGCTCATCATTTCACTGAAAACCAAAAGCAACCCAAGGCTGTTTTTGCAGAAAGTAAATCTCTTTTGTGTCTGCACCAGAGAGATTCCTGCTCTTGTGCAAATGGCTGGGAGGCGTCCTCAACACACAAGCACTGTGACTGAGGACGGCCCCCAGCCGTTCTCAGCATGGAAAGGGTTAATCTCAGGCTGACAGAATGTAAAATGAAGGGATCCAAACAGCCAGATTAGAAACTCCACTGACCAGTAGAATGTGTCTGGGGGCTGGAAGGCGTGTTGATAGGCTCTGGATGATCATAATGGAGTGTAAAGGCATAACAGCAGCAGCGGCTGTCACTAAAGGGCCCCAGGGCACCACCCAGCTCATTTTTCAAGTTATGTGGATGGTAATGGCTCTTTGTAATTACCATCCACATAACATTTTTTTAATTAAATAAGGGCTGTAAGCCAATGGGGTGCTGCATACGCTCCTGGCTGCCTCTCAAGGAGAGTCAGGGAGCAATGCACTTTTGAGTTGGACACATTCTGTAGTGAGCATGTGTCCTTCAGCATTTTTCTTTTTTTTTAAATCCCTTTGTACGCTAAGGGCTGACCTAGTGCCAGCCCTGGCCAGCATTGTTTGGGAGTCTGAAGAGACCTCCTATTCATGATGCCAGCAGTGTATACAAGCAGTCCCGAACATCTAGGGCATTAGCCCTATATTCCCAGAACTGTCTGTCAATCACTTTCCCAGGCATCAAGCAACACCTTTTCCCAACTCTTCACAACGTGTTGCAAAAGGATGTTGCTTGCAGCCTGCGAAGGTTTATAGGTATGTGACTCGAAGTCACACAGGCATAAGATTCTGTGACCTCGAGCCACATGCATGCTTGTGCATCGGAGGCCGAGAGGGTACAGTTGACACTCTCAAGCCTCCCATCCTGGATTGGAGCAGCAGCAACACACCCGGTTGCAGGCTGTTGGGGGTGATGGCCTTCCACCATGCATGCCAGCCTATTTTTGAATCAATAAAAACAAACCCAGGCTAGCACAGCAGAGCACACATCCGGAACTCATGTATTTAAAAGTGTTCCTTTTGTGTACGTTTATCATGCAGGGGCATTTTATTTCAGTACATCAGCTCATATCACTATGTTAACGTGTCCCTTTATAAAATGTTATTACACATCAGGACTCATTTTAGGCCAATGAATCTTTTGACCCAGTTGAGAGACACCTTAGGACGAGATAGCTGATCAATATGTCAATCAATATGTCAATAATCTCATCAAAATTTATCACAACAAGACATTTCACTTTAGTCAAAGTCATTAATCAATGCAAGACCCTACCATGACCTTTCAATCATGAATAACGACACTTCCTTAGTAGAATTTTATAAGTTTTATTCCCTATTAATTACAATCTAGAAGCAGATGTGTTAATCTCAACACCAAGAAACATAATAGCATAGTCACGATGTGGCAACTTTGATAAGATTTCATTAAAGCAAGAATCACAAACATCAGAACATCAGAACATAACACGGCGTGAACATAGATCAAATTCAACAGAGTGTCAATAATGCGTCAGTTCAACAAAGCATAGTCTCAGTCATTTGTCTATTTGCGTCAGTTTTGGTGAACACCTGTCCTAACCACTGATTAGCATTCGCATGTTGGGCTTCATGCAAAACCATTTAGAACACTAATTTGGAAACATCTAACTAAGGTCTCTGTCAAAATTAAGCAGTTGGTACCTAGAAAGGAAAAGCAAACAGACAAATCACAGTTGCATTGTCATAATTACTCTCCAAAGTTTAGGTCAGCGCACAGGTTCAGTCTTCGTCTTCAGGACATCAGTCAATTCGCCATCAGTCAGAACTCAGCTCCGGGGCAAAAAGGGCACTTTCCTCATAAGGAGGTAAAGTGTAAAATGGACAAATCTAAGGGCGAGGATGGTTTTAAGTAACCCACCAAGTCACCAAACTGAGTGACAGAGTTTCTGGATGAAATCAGTAGCATTCCCTAACCCACCTAAATGACTCCCTGTGACATGGGTTTTTATCCCTTTTCCCTTGTACAGTCCCTCAAAATTCTATTGGACATTTGCTATAACCCACTATCTTTAACCTATCATAAAACACATTAGGTAATCTAACTCTTCACCCCATATTATTTTACAAGATTTTGATTGGTCTTCGTAATTGACGTCTTCAGAGGTGGTACGTCCGGTATGATTTCATCCTTCTGTAATTCTTTGCACATCTTTTGGTCAGCAGTTCCATTGTCTTCACCGGTTTGAATGACCTTGTACATTACATTAGTCTACATTGTTTCAATTCACTTTTAACATTTATTTTGCAAACGAGAAGAAGCGGTGAGAAACAGATCTAACATGGTTACATTCATCTTCCAAGTCCAAGAAAAAGAATAGGCAGGGCCATAGCCCCATGTGAGTCAGCACACTGGAAAATAGAAAAATGCATTTCATATGAGAGCCAGGCAGCTAAGCTTCGGCTCATGCTAACTTAAGGCCTATGAGGATTTCAATACAGATTTAATAACGCAAATGTTAGTATAAACTTATTTAAACATAATATAAACACTTTGGTCATTATTATTAGTCTATGTATACATTGGTGGCCACTCATCCTGGTCACTATTGAAGCGCACGTCTAAGCAAAACTATTATTATTATTATAGTTTCAATGCGGTATCATCACACACTGATTCATAAACATTTCATTTTAATATAAATTATATAAGCTACGCTCTCTCAACTATATTGAGAGGCATTTATTAAAACTGTTAATAAATGCCTCTCACTATAGCGATATAAACTGATGCATTGAAGTGAAACATTCCTGCATCTTAGAAGCATACAAGAGAGCACTTTTGAATGTGTGAGTTTAGGATGAGGGCATCCTGATTTGAGAAATTTAAAAGTGCTCTAGTCTCTTATATGCTTTTAACATGCAGGAGCGTTTCACTTTAGTACATTGGTCTACATCACTATATTGAGAGGCATTCATTAACAGTTGTAACACATGCCTCTCAATATAGTGGTATAACCTGCTCCTCCATGTTAAAAGCATTCAAGAGAGCACTTTTCAAATATGTGAGTTCAAGATGCATGCACCCTGAACTCGCATTTTTAAAAGTACCCTAGTCTCTTTTTAACATGCAAGAGCATTTCACTTTGGTACACCAGTTAATATGATTATCTTGAGAGCCATGTATTAACAGATTTAAAAAATGGCTCTCACCATAGTGATGTAAACTAATGTACTAAATTAAAGAGGCGCCCCATCCCTTTCTAGTTCCACCAGCCACCACTGCATAACAGATAGCCCGGAAGCCGACATTAGTCCCCAAAACTCTAATACGACCATGCTCTCTCATTCCCTTCACATAATGTTCGGAACTGGAGGTTCTGGAGTAGGGCCCTCTGTCGCTCTAACGTCACCCACTACTAAATTCAGAATGGCTCCATAGCTAACCATACCTTCCTCTGGATATTTTGGAGTTGGGAAGCCACCACAGTGAGGTTCTGTGTGTGAGGTAAGTTTGTATAGCCGATGTCTGTGCAGCACCTATTTTTTATTTGGGGGAGCCTGCAAAGCTGCACTTATGCTGAACCTGGGAGAAAGCTTGTGGTGCTGTTGCACATGATGTACCCATTTATTGTCTATTAAGAAAGCTTTCACAGTCCCAGCCACTCCAGTATACAAATTAGGCACACTTAAAACGTACTGGTTAAAAAACAATGGTGGTAGTGTCAATTACAAATGAATAATTCTGTTCTGCTGTCTTCGAATTAATCTGTAAACAAATACCTTTTATGCCTCCAGTTTTCTACATTCACTTTTAAGCCTTTTGATAAAGTATGTCACTTGGGGGATATGGGCGCATGTTTTTTATTACTCTAGGGAGTGAGGTGCAAAAACATTTGCAGGTCCCTGCTATTGGGAAAAAGACAGACAGCCATTTGCAAAAATAATGTCCGCTGAGGAGAAATTAGCTCGACATGATGGGCAGAGAGGAAGGAGGATCCAGAAAATAAAGTGAAGGCTGAAGTTATTTTTCCAACCACAAGCGAGAAAGATGGAGGAGAAGGAGAGAGACACTGTGAACAGATGCATGGCTGTATTTTACAATGAGTCAGGAGAGAAGATAAACGCTGCATGGCTTGCACAGATTGTATGGAATATGAAAAGAAGGTAAATTGCCCTGTGCAAAGGGTGGAATGATTACACAATAGATTTGAGTACTTTTGACGTAATGAAAGTGTAACCAAAAAACTAAAGGGGGCATTTACAAATGGCTTGCACCACCAGTGCATCACTTTTTGTGATGCACCAGTGGCGCAGGCTGCAGAACCATATCTACAAGGCCACACAAAGCCATTGTGCATGACTTTTCATGGCCTTGTTGATATGGAGTAAGGCAACACTAAGTAAGTCACTGTGTTGCCTTACATTGTATCACTTAGGCATCCCATCGGTGTTGCATCATGTGTTCCCATGCATCACTTATGGATTTTTATGCATTCTCGAACTTACAAGTTTTTGTAAACATGGGAATGCATCAAAAGCCTGCGCCACCCCAGGGATGGTGTAAGGGTGGTGCAACGTGATGAAATACCTTTATTTCTCCCTGTTTTTCCTCTTTCTAAGTGTGCTGCATCTTGCAGCACAAATAGAAAGAGGAAAAACACCTCTCATGATTGTTGCAAGGGTGCCTGCGTTGGTGCATGGCAGCAATTTGTGTGTCAACATAGGGGAAAAGGACAGCAATGAACCATTTTGTTTTGATGCAGGGCAGAGCAGCAAGAAGGCTTGTGGTTCTGCTCTGCTCCAAAACATTGTAAATAAAGCCCTAATTTTGAGCTTATCCACAGCACCGATTTCTGAGATAATATTTTGCATTATAAGAGCAAACAAAATAGGAAAAATAATTCAAGCCAAGTTATGCCATTTTAATCAGACCTGGAGGAGACAGCAATTGACATAAAATTATGGGGGTCATTACAACCCTGGCGGAGGGTGTTAAAGGTGCGGTAATACCGCAAACAGGCCGGCGGACAAAAAAAGGGAATCATGACCCTGGCGGAAACCGCCAACAAAGACAGCCACTTTAACACACCGCCCGCCACAGCGGTACAGACAAGCAGCGCAGCGGTCACCGCCAACAGACAGGCGGAAGACAATGTACCGCCCATAGTATCACAACCCACCAATCCGCCACCTTTTCCGGGGCGGATTCACCGTGGATAAAAACACGGCGGAAACAGTTTCTGCAATGGGAAAACGCTCGCCTGAACACATCCCACGAGGAAGGAGGACACCATGGAGCCGGAATTACCAATCCTATCGGCCCTTGTATTCCTACTCATCTACGAAGACCAACGCCGGCGAAGCCAACAGTGAGTACTGCACCTACGACATAGGGGAGGCAAAAGTCAGGGGGACACACACGCAACACCCCCACCCCCACCCTCGCATATTACAACACACACATCAATGCATTTAGAAACATCACAGTAACAACCCACAACCCCCCGGAAAAATGCAAAGACAAAACGAAATCAGTTCAAACATTGTAATGTATCAATATACATGTCTCAAATATATACAGATATATTATAAAACTATTCAAAAGTATATACATTACGAGAAGTAGTGCAGATATGCACATATCAATGTCCGTGGACCACTAGTCAAAAATGCAGGGGCGAGGTCCACACAAGATACCTGTCCACAAACGGAGAGAACACTGCTGGGGCATCAGAGAGAAATACAACAGGCACCTCAGCCGGATGAGTGCAAAGCCAGATCCACTCCATGCCCATTGATGTGTCCTGGGGAGTGCAAAGCCACAGTCTCTCAAGTCTCTACAGTGGGTGGTTTGCCCACTGGACAATCCTGGGGAGTGCAAAGCCACAGTCTCTCAAGTCTCTACAGTGGGTGGTTTGCCCACTGGACCATCCTGGGGAGTGCAAAGCCACAGTCTCTCAAGTGGATAACAGTCTCCACTGGTTCTGGAGGGGGCTTTGTGCCCAGAGTGCTTCATCCTGCCAAGGACAGACAGATTGGATGGATCACTCCACTGGTTCTGGAGTGGGACTGGTGCCCAGACTAGATTAGTCTCCCCGTGACAGTTCCTGTCCCGTCACTGTCCCAGCTGCACATGGGATAACGATGCTTGATGTGGCGGTCTTTTCCTTCTTCAGCGGTGCATGCCCTGTTCATCGGTGCTTGCCCTGTTTAGCGGTGCATTGCCTGTTCAGCGGTGCATGCCCTGTTCAGCGGTGCTTTGCCATGGCGGTCTCTGGACTGTTCAGCGGTGCTTTGCCATGGCGGTCTCTGGACTGTTCAGCGTTGCTTTGCCATGGCGGTCTCTGGACTGTTCAGCGGTGCTTTGCCATGGCGGTCTCTGGACTGTTCAGCGGTGCTTTGCCATGGCGGCTCTGGACTGTTCAGCGGTGCTTTGCCAAGGCGGTCTCTGGACTGGGCATTAGTGTGTGGCATGACGTTCTCTGGACTGGGCATTGGTGTGTGGCATGACGTTCTCTGGACTGGGCATTGGTGTGTGGCATGACGGTCCCTCATTGCCCAGCTGGGCTGTGGCTGCCGGGGCCCTCCTGGGCAATGATTCTGGCGGTGGTCTCCTGACCAGTGACAATACTTGGGCCCTCCTGGGCACTGACTCCGGCGGTGGCGGTGGTCTCCTGACCAGTGACGATACTTGGGCCCTCCTGGGCACTGACTCCGGCGCTGGCGGTGGTCTCCTGACCAGTGACGATACTTGGGCACTCCTGGGCACTGACTCTGGCGGTGGCGGTGGTCTCCTGACCAGTGACGATACTTGGGCCCTCCTGGGCACTGACTCCGGCAGTGGCGGTGGTCTCCTGACCAGTGACGATACTTGGGCCCTCCTGGGCACTGACTCTGGCGGTGGTCTCCTGACCAGTGACGATACTTGGGCCCTCCTGGCCACTGACTCTGGCGGTGGTCTCCTGACCAGTGACGATACTTGGGCCCTCCTGGGCCCTGACTCCGGCGGTGGACTCCTGATCAGTGACGACGGTGATGGCGGTGGCGTCCCGGCCACCAGGAAGGATGCCGCCCTTCTCCGCCGTGATGCTCACACCAGGCTGTGCAGACTTCTTCTGGCCCTTCCCCACCTTTGGAGGAGTCACAGCTGACCTTGCAATCCCCCTGGGACCTCTGTGAGTTGTTTTGCCTCCAGGAGTCTTCACACGGTCCCGTCGGCCAGTTTCCAACTTCAGAGCCTTTACAGGGGGTGGACTGGCAGTGCCTTGGCTCCGTGTCACACTGCCTGCCCTGGTGGCCGGTGCACTCCACACACCTTGAACACGCACCAATGGTACTGGAGGCTTTTTGGCTGAGGCGCTACGACGGGACTGATGAATTGGAGGGGTGGGGGTGGGGGCAAAAAGGTCAACTTTGCAGAGGGACAGTTTCTGACGAACACTGGGATGGGTAGCTGGAGGGGGTCTGGGAGTGGAGGAAGAGGAGGTGGTTGTAGGAGGTGTCACTTTTGGTGTTTTGGGTGCAGGTACTGGAGGCTGTCGTGAGGTGGATGGATGTTGGGTGTGTGGGTGCCCGCGTTTGTGTACTTTGGGAGGGGGCGTCATAGACACACTGGGAGAGGACACAGGGGACGTGTAAATGGGAGTGGAGGTGGTGATAGCAGGTGAGCGCGGTGTGGTGCTGGGAGTTCTGGTGCGAGTCCTGGTGCCTGTAGATGTAGTGCATGCAGGTGAGAGTGTAGACGACACTGGGAGGGAGGAGGGAGACGATGAGGAGGGGGACACAGTGGAGGCAGTGGATGTTGCTGTGTCTGTATGTGTGTGATGCTTATGTGAGTGCCTGTGGGATGTGTGGTGACTATGTTTGCCTGAGCTACTTTTGTGTGTTGAGGTGTGTGCATGCTGGTCTGATGGTGTGCTTGGGATGGGCTGGGGTACAGCGGATTGGGTCTGGGTGGAGGAGGTTGGAGGGGGGAGGCTAGACACAGGGACAATGGCTGCCATCAGTGCTGAGGCCAGAGATTGCAGGGTTCGCTGAAGGACAGCCTGACCAGAATGAATGCCCTCCAGGAATGCATTACCGTGCTACAACTCCCTTTCTGCACCCTGGATGGCATTCACAATGGTAGACTGCCCAACAGTGAGTGACCTGAGGAGGTCAGTGGCCTCCTCACTGAGGGCAGCAGGGGTGACTGGGGCAGGGCCTGAGGTGCCTGGGGCGAAGGTGATGCCCACCCTCCTGGGTGAGCGGGCACAGGGCGAACGCTGAGGGGCTGCTGGGAGGTTGGTGCTGGTAGGGGAGGTGGCGGCTGTACCTGTAGAAGTGGGGCGCACAGATGGTGCCGCCACCACAAGCGAGCTCTCATCGGCGGACGAGTCCATGTCGCTGGTTGGTGATCCGGTGGCCGACGTGATGCTCCCCTCGCCCTCCGTCCCTGGCCATGTGGGATGCAGCTCCCTCGTGCTCTGGTACCACTGTACCTCCGCCTGATGATGCTGATGCACAAAAAAACAGGGAGAGCACAAAAAGGTGGGTGGGGGGAGACAGAAGAAAGACAGGTTGAGTGCATGGCATACCGCTACCGTTGGCGGACAATACAGACCCAGCAGCCCCCTGCACTACGCCGTGCTCCTGGCCTCTACAGATGCAATTTCTGGGATCTGGCCTACATGGCTATGGTGGAAATCTGCACACATGGATGCCACAGGGGCATGTATACCTGTACTTGGCACTCTACTGCGGTGGGGTAGAGTGCCACATGGCCTGCATTGTGGAGGGGCCTAGCCTACGTATTTCTGCCTGACCTAGGTACACCCACAGCCCTCCTCCCTCAGCCAGCCCCTCCACTGCGCGACAAGTACCCAGAATGAGGTTGTACTCACCCCTTTCTGTCTGCTGTGCTGCCCTCAAGCGCCCATCCAACTCCGGGTAGGCCACCGCCAGGATCCTGAACATCAGGGGGGTCATGGTGCGACGGGCACCCCTCCCACGTTGGGAGGCCATCCCCAGCTGAGCCTCTGCCGTCTTCTTGCTCCAGCGGCGAATGTCCTCCCATCTTTTCCGGCAGTGGGTGCCCCGTCTCTGGTGGACCACCAGGGTCCAGACGTCCTTGGCGATGGCACGCCAAATGTCCTTCTTCTGGTGGGCGCTGACCTACATGACATGCACAAGGGAAGAAGAGAAGTCATTACCAACTGCACCGTCGATGTGAGTGTCACCCCTCCCTACCCTAGCCATGTGGCACATTCATTCACATGCATTAATGTTCCCTGAACTCTGCCCCCTTCCCTCTTACAACCAGCCCTCTCCACCCAGGCCTAGCCCATACAACGTGCTACCTGTGTACTAACCTGTTGGTCTGGAGGACCGTAGAGTAGTGTGTACTGGGGGAGGACCCCGTCTACTAGTTTCTCCAACTCCTGAGCAGTGAAGGCAGGGGCCATTTCCCCAGACTCAGCAGCCATCGTCGCTTCCAGACCGAGGTCACAGCAGCACATGCAGTGTAGGTCCTCTCCTGTCGAAGATCAGGTATCTAGTGATTGAACAGATAGAAAATGGCAGTGACGTCCGCAGCGGTGACGTCCGCGGCGGTGCGTATCATCACCGGCGGGGCACTTGTTCATTGGCTCCTGGGACCCATAGGGTCCAATGTTAACCAATGCAGCATTGCGCCGCGGCAACGCAGTTACCCCACAATCCCATTGTCCCAGTTTAGAGGTCAGGCAGCCGCCATTTCAGGGGCCCACATGGCTTCATTTACTTCTGCATCCCACATAGCTAGGCCTACACTCAACACACATACCGGAAGGGTTTTGTGTTTGGTGTCGTGTTCTGTGTAACTGTGGGTACATACCTGGAAAAAAGTTGACTCTGTGGTCGCTGTTGTCCTTCCTAGGCACCGTCATTTGGGACAATTGAGAAGATGGCGGAATCCTCCGGTGTACCGACCGCTGGTGGACCTGTTGACAATGGAGGAGCGACATTTAATCGTCACCTACAGGTTTGACCGTGCCACTATCCAGGAACTATGTACCCAGTTGGAGCCAGACCTGATGTCACCAATCCGCCATCCCACTGGAATCCCCCCTGACGTGCAGGTGCTGTCAGTGCTCCATTTCCTTGCTAGTGGCTCTTTTCAGACAACAGTGGCCATGGCATCAGGGATGTCCCAGCCTATGTTTTCCAACGTGCTGTCCAGTGTTGTCTGCCCTGCTGAAACACGTAAGGAGATACATCATTTTCCCTGAGGTGGAAGATTTGGCTACAGTGAAAGGTGACTTCTATGCCCTAGGACATATCCTCAACATCATAGGTGCTATTGATGGCACCCATGTAGCTCTGGTCCCCCCCACAGGAGTGAACAGGTGTACAGGAATGTACAGATGGTATGTTTGGCAGACCAGTACATCTCTCAGGTAAATACTATGTTTCCTGGCTCAGTGCATGATGCCTACATCCTGCGGAATAGCAGCATCCCTGATATGATGGGTCAACTCCAGAGGCACCGTGTGTGGCTATTAGGAGACTCTGGTTACCCCAACCTGTCCTGGCTATTGACCCCAGTGAGGAATTCCAGGACCAGGGCAGAGGAACGGTACAATGAGGCCCATGGGCGGACTAGGAGGGTGATCGAACGCACCTTCGGCCTCCTGAAGGCCAGGTTCAGGTGCCTCCATATGACAGGTGGTTCCCTATTCTACTCACCGAAGAAGGTGTGCCAGATCATCATCGCCTGCTCGATGCTTCACAATCTTGCTTTGCGACGCCAGGTGCCTTTTCTGCAGGAGGATGGTCCAGATGACGGTGTTGTGGCAGCTGTGGAGCCTGTGCAGCCTGTGGACAGTGATGAGGAGGCAACTGAGGAAGAAGACAACAACAACAGGGAGTCAGTCATACAGCAATATTTCCAGTGACACACAGGTGAGAACATTTTCATTTTTACCATTACATTCACTGTCACATGTCTTCCTCTATCCTGTGTGTAATTTCATAGGATTATTTGGTAACTGAGTTGTTCCTTTCCATTATGGTTTCACAGGTGTGCTTACCAACGTGTGTCATCTGCATGCATCCTTCAAGGACTTGTGATGTGTAACATAGGTATGTTGCCTTTACAACTAGAAACACATTTTGACAGTGTCATTGATAATACATTTTACCAAATCATAGACTGACTCAACATTGTTTTGTGGTTCAAGGGTGTTTATTTAAGTGCTCAAAAATGGAGGGGGGTTGTAAAATGGTGAGGGGTGATGGTGGAGGAATGTCCATGGCAGAGTCCAGTCTATTAGTCTCACAGGTGCACTGCCCATATGGGCATAGGAAGTGGAGCTGGGGCAGTTTAAGTATGGACAGGGTAACAAAGTGGGACAGTGGGATGACAATCAGGGTGGTCTTATTTCCTGGCGGGGGTCTTGCCATCTTGCTCTGTCCTGTTCCTGGATCTCAGGGACCGCTTGCGGGGTGGTTGTCCGTCTGCAGGGGGTGGGGTGCTGGTGTGGTGGTCCTGTGGCGGGGCGTCCTGTCCACTAGCGCCGGCAGAGGTGGTGGGCAGTTCATCGTCCATGCTAGTGTCAGGGGCCCCTTGGAGTGCCATGGTGTCCCTCAAGGTCTGCTACGATGGTGCCCAAGGCGGAGCTGATGGTCCTGAGCTCCTCCCTGAACCCCAAATACTGGTCCTCCTGCAGGCGCTGGTTTCTCCTGAAACTTGACCAGGACCGTCGCCATCGTCTCCTGGGAGTGGTGGTATGCTCCCATGATGGAGGAGAGGGCCTCGTGGAGAGTGGGTTCCCTTGGCCTGTCCGCCCCCTGTCGCACAGCAGCCCTCCCAGTTCCCCTGTTTTCCTTTGCCTCCGTCCCCCGGACCGTGTGCCCACTACCACTGCCCCCAGGTCCCTGTTGTTGTTGGGGTGGTGGGTTATCCTGGGTTCCCTGTAGTGGTGGACACACAACTGATTGACCTGTCCTGGGTACGGAGGTTGGGGCCCGCTGGGTGGGTGCTGTGCTGGTGTTACCAGAGGGTGGAAGGTCAGTGTTGGGCTGTGCCTGTGCAAGGGGAACCGACTGTCCCGAGGCCCGCGATGGTCCGGGCTGGTCATCAGGATCCAGTAGGGCAGAGCTGCTATCGTCACTGTGGGCCTCTTCTGTGGGTGGAGTGGAGTTGTCTGGATCCTCTGGTGTGGTGACGGTCCTTCGTGATCCTGCAGGGGCATAAGAGCATGATTATTGCATGTGTGTTTGTCATGTTGTGCAATGGGTGGGTGTGCGTGTACCCCAGTGCAAGCATTCCTGTGTGGGGGCTTGTGTGATGATGGTTAGGGGTTGTTATGGGTATGTGCAATGAGCATGCTTTAGTGATGGGTGTCCATGCTTAGTTGTGTAATGCAGGGCTTGGTGTTGGGATGTGTGGTTTGTGTTCTTAGTACATTAGTGAGGAGTTTGGGTGATAGGGGAGGGGGTGAGGGTGGGGGTGTGTGATAGCATGCGGGTAGGGTGGGGGATCTGATAGTTAAGATTTGACTTACCAGTGTCCATTCCTCCACCGACTCCTCTGAGGCCCTCTGGATGCATGATGGTCAAGACTTGCTCCTCCCATGTTGTTAGTTGTGGGGGAGGCGGTGGGGGTCCGCCGCCAGTCCGCTGAATCGCGATGTTGTGCCTGGAGACCGCTGAACGCACCTTCCCCCGTAGGTCGTTCCACCTCTTCCTGATGTCCTCCCGATTTCTTGGATGCTGTCCCACAGCGTTGACCCTGTCCACTATTCTGCGCCATAGCTCCATCGTCCTGGCTATGGATGTGTGCTGCACCTGTGAGCCAAATAGCTGTGGCTCTACCCGTAGGATTTCCTCCACCATGACCCTGAGCTCCTTCTCGGAAAAGCGGGGGTGTCTTTGGCGTGACATGGGGTGGTGTGTGTGATGTGTGGGGCGGTGTCAGTGTTGATGTGTGTGGTGATGTGTAGTGGTGTGTGATGTTTTGTGCGTGGATGTTGTGTGGGTGATGGTGTTGTGTGCCTCTGTGTGGTGGGATTGTCTATTCTGTGCTGTCTCTCTGGCCTTCGTGACTAATTTTTGCTCGTAGGTGTTTGTGGGTGTGTGTTTTATATTGTGTTGGGTGTGTGGGAGTGGTGTTTGTATGTGTATCAGGTGTGTGTATTTTGAATTGTCCAAAGTGGCGGTGTTTTGGAGGTTTTTTGAGCGCGGCTGTGTGTACCGCCAATGGAATACCGCGGTTGGAAGACCGCCGCGTGGATTTGTGGGTTGTAATAGCATGGGCGTGTTTCTGTTGGCGT
Source organism: Pleurodeles waltl (assembly GCF_031143425.1). Lineage (NCBI taxonomy): Eukaryota > Metazoa > Chordata > Amphibia > Caudata > Salamandridae > Pleurodeles > Pleurodeles waltl. The sequence goes on from NC_090440.1 coordinate 1,769,423,042, forward strand.
GGAGGTGGAGTTTTTTTTTCACCAGTTTAACACTGACCTTTGGTGTGGCCGACTTGTGTGGGTGTCTGTATTTCAGCGGATTCCGAGATGTGTGTCATAATAGCTGTGGCGGAATTCCGCGGCCGCGGCGGTGTATTGGCGGTCTTCTGCACGGCGGTAAGTGGCTTTTACCGCCAATGTTGTAATGACCCCCTATGTGTTGTTGAGTCTATGCCATGAGATTACTATTAGTAGAACTTGTGAGGGCAAGAAGAAGACAGTGCATGTACAAATGTAGTCAGGCAGCATATTGCAAGCTGCCGCACTCAGCACATGGGTGGATGTCCTTGAGATGTAGCCTGCACTGACATTTCTGTGGTCACATTCACCCGGTGAGTCATTCCACAATCTATGCAGAACATCAGACATCGATTCTTCACTCAGGAAGTTGGGCTGCGTCGTTCCGGTTTGGCTGTACAGTGATTCGGTAGGGCTGTGCGCCAAATTTCCAGCCGCAAGGCAGGTGCTATGTTGATTCTTTACTTGGAAGTCAGGCTACATCGTTCTGGTTTGGCTGTGCAGCGATTTTCTTGTCGCAAAGCAAGCTGTGCAGCATTTCTGGCAGGCTGTGCATCGATTTTCAGAACACAAGGAGTTCCTTGAAGAGATGAAGATTTTTTTTGGCCCTGAGACTTCAGAAAACAGGAGGCAAACTCAATCCAAATCCTTGGAGAGCACTTCTCAGCAAAGTCAGATGACAGCAGGGCAGCAGGGCAGCAGTCCTTCACAGCAAAGCAGTCCAGATGAGTCCTCTAGGCAGCCAGGCAGTTCCTCTTGAGAAGTTGCAGGTTTAGGTCCAGAATTGTTTGATTTGGTGGGGTCAGAGACCCAGTTTATATACCCCAAAATGCCTTTGGAGTGGGGGAGACTTCAAAGAGTGGTTTTGAAGTGCACAAGGTCGCCTTTCAGTACAGGTCTGTCCGCCAGGGTCCCAGTATGGTGTTTGGCAGTCTACTGTGTGAGGACAGGCCACTAGCCTTTGAAATGTAAGTGTTATGCCCTCCACCCTCCCAGACCAGAAAGACCCATTCAGTATGCAGATGAGTGCAGGTGTGACTGAGTAATCTGTGTTTGTGGTTGTCTGGATGAAATGCACAAGGGAGCTGTCAACCAGCCTATCCCAGATGTGGATTGGAGACAGGCTGTAAGGCACAGATGGATTTTAAGTGCAGAGATGGATTTTAAGGCACAGATGGATTTTAAGTGCAGAGAAATGCTCACTTTCTAGAAGTGGCATTTCTAAATACTAATATAAAATCCAACCTCACCAACAAGCAGAATTTTGTATTACCATTCTGGCCATACTACATTTGACCCAGTTACCCCTTTCTGATCAGAATCTACCACACAAACAGAATATGATGGTAGCCCTAATGTTAACCTATGAAAGGAGCAGGTCTCACAGTAGTGGAGAACCAATTTAGGAGTTTTCGACTACCAGGGCATATACACCACACATGTACATGTCCTGTCGTTTTACTACATAGCACCCTACCTTATGGGTTAACTAGGGCCTACCTTTGGGGTGACTTATATGCAGAAAAAGGGGAGTTTAGGGCTTGACAAGTACTTTTAAATGCCAAGTCGAAGTGGCAGTGAAACTGCACACACAGGCCTTGCAATGGCAGGCCTGGGACATGGTAAAGGGGCTACTTATGTGGGTGGCACAACCAGTGCTGCAGGCCCACTGGTAGCATTCAATCTACAGGCCCTGGGAACATGTAGTGCACTTTACTAGTGACTTACAAGTAACTCAAATATACCAATTAGGTATGAACCAATGTTACCATGTTTATGGAGAAAGCATATGCACTTTAGCACTGGTTAGCAGTGCTAAAGTGTGCAAAGTCCTAAAGCCAGCAAAAACAGTGTCAGAAAAGAGGAGGGAGGCAGGTAAAAAGTTGGGGGATGACCACTGTAAGGCTGTCAGGTCCAACAGCAGGTGATGGTCCTACTCCACTGCCAGCGATTTATGTGACTATACCCTCTGCCACATTGAGAAATGGGCAGAATGCATGGTAACCACAAACCTACCTAGGTGGTGTATCACACCAATCTACAATTTCTGCTGCCATGAAATCCCATCCATCTTCTGGAATTGCGGCCACCAAAGGTGACCTGCCAGGCCATGCTGACAAAGTTGACATGATTTTGGAACTGAAGGCCAAGGTGGATGCCCTGATTTCTGACTTCTTCCTGTTCAGAGAGGACCAATGTAAGCTCTCTGAAAAGGCTGCTATTATTGCTGCTGTTATCAAAGAGTTCAAGCCTCTCACAGACGATCTGACACAACATACCCAAACCCTAGCAGTTCAGCTGCATACGATGGAGGATTGCCTAATGATGCTAAGGTCTGCTCCCGTTTGAACAATGTGCACATTATTGCCTGTTGGAGAATAATGAGGGCACTGATCCTACGGGTTTAATTGAGAGTTGACTGAGGTCTGTTACCAACCCAGACTCTATCTTCATGTTCTTTGTGGTGGAGCAATCCTACAGGGTCCCAGCCAGTTGGCCCTAATAAGAAGCACCTCTGTGACAAATAGTGACTAAACTACTTAACTTTGTAAACATTATTCTGTCACAGAATGGCAGAAGGGGGATATCAGAGTAAAACACTCTAAAGTGATGCTATTCCAAGGTTATATGCTAGCAGGTCAACACCATCACTCCTAATTTTTAAGTGGTGAATAATAAACTTCATTCCTTTAGGTTGAAATATGCAATTTTTGTTTCCTACCAAGCTTTGCATCTCTGAACGCCAATGCTCTCACTTCTTCACTGATCCTGCTGCAGTTTGGGACTGAGTTGAACAATTTGGCAAGGGCTCCAGGGGTGCCTCCCCAGTTTGCTTACCCTTCTCTTCCAGAACTCCAGGAAAATTTGAGACAGTGTGACGGGCTCACCCCAGCTGCTCCCATCGCAGAAGGCCTTCTCCTGTTAAGGTCCATCCTAAAAGTTGCAGAGCAGTGGCGATTGCTGCTGCCTCACAGGATATCTCCGCTACTTCTAAGATTTTCAGTACAGATTTAAGCAGATCTGGTGCAAATCCTCCCTCCCATTCTGAGGACCTTACAAATACTCCTTAAGCAGAAGTTAAGCCACGATCTGTTAATGAGCTGTTGTGATGGAGAACGTTGACTAGCATTATCCCCCAATTTTGGGGTTCCAGTAGTCCACTGGCACATATTTTTATCCAGGCTCTATACTTACTTGCTGTTGCGTTAGTGCTGGTATCTTTTCGACATGTGCTACTATAGCCTTAGAACCCGCCGTAGCGGGCTCTACCGGCTATTAAAGGCCCGCTCCCCACGTTAAATGCCCGAGCCAAAAATAATTCACGGAGCCCGAGGGGATTAAAATCCCCTCGGGCTCCGTGAGGCTTTGTTCACAGCTGTTGTTGTGAACAAAGCGAACATTGGTTGGCGCTGCGGGCTTTTACCGGCCAGTAAAAGCCTGCAGCAGTCCATTGTTTTCAATGGAGCTGCCAACATTCCAATGTTCTAATATCATATCAGGGATGATTACTGCCCCCACATCTAGCCTATATTCACTAATAAATCAGAGGGGTATTGGGGTCCTGGTTGGATAGTCTTGGGGCCCTACCCTTAGTTTACTTGTCACTGGCAGTCTCTGGTGTCATTAGCACAACTGGCTCACATTCCCTCCATGTTCTCTGACCCCTTTGGAGCAGGAGAGGTCTTTTTTTTTGTGTACGAGTTGGAGTATGGGAGGGTCAAGTTGGGGGTTTAAGTATGGACAGGGTAACAAAGTGGGACAGTGGGATGACAATCAGGGTGGTCTTATTTCCTGGCGGAGGTCTTGCCATCTTGCTCTGTCCTGTTCCTGGATCTCAGGGACCGCTTGCGGGGTGGTTGTCCGTCTGCAGGGGGTGGGGTGCTGGTGCTGGTGTGGTGGTCCTGTGGCGGGGCGTCCTGTCCACTAGCGCCGGCGGAGGTGGTGGGCAGTTCATCGTCCATGCTAGTGTCAGGGGCCCCTTGGAGTGCCATGGTGTCCCTCAAGGTCTGCTACGATGGTGCCCAAGGCGGAGCTGATGGTCCTGAGCTCCTCCCTGAACTACAAATAATGGTCCTCCTGCAGGCGCTGGGTCTCCTGAAACTTGACCAGGACCGTCGCCATCGTCTCCTGGGAGTGGTGGTATGCTCCCATGATGGAGGAGAGGGCCTTGTGGAGAGTGGGTTCCCTTGGCCTGTCCGCCCCCTGTCGCACAGCAGCCCTCCCAGTTCCCCTGTGTTCCTTTGCCTCCGTCCCCTGGACCGTGTGCCCACTACCACTGCCCCCAGGTCCCTGTTGTTGTTGGGGTGGTGGGTTATCCTGGGTTCCCTGTAGTGGTGGACACACAACTGATTGACCTGTCCTGGGTACGGAGGTTTGGGCCCGCTGGGTGGGTGCTGTGCTGGTGTTACCAGAGGGTGGAAGGTCAGTGTTGGGCTGTGCCTGTGCAAGGGGAACCGACTGTCCCGAGGCCCACGATGGTCCGGGCTGGTCATCAGGATCCAGTAGGGCAGAGCTGCTATCGTCACTGTGGGCCGCTTCTGTGGGTGGAGTGGAGTTGTCTGGATCCTCTGGTGTGGTGACGGTCCTTCGTGATCCTGCAGGGGCATAAGAGCATGATTATTGCATATGTGTTTGTCATGTTGTGCAATGGGTGGGTGTGCGTGTACCCCAGTGCAAGCATTCCTGTGTGGGGGCTTGTGTGATGATGGTTAGGGGTTGTTATGGGTATGTGCAATGAGCATGCTTTAGTGATGGGTGTCCATGCTTAGTTGTGTAATGCAGGGCTTGGTGTTGGGATGTGTGGTTTGTGTTCTTAGTACATTAGTGAGGAGTTTGGGTGATAGGGGAGGGGGTGAGGGTGGGGGTGTGTGATAGCATGCGGGTAGGGTGGGGGATCTGATAGTTAAGATTTGACTTACCAGTGTCCATTCCTCCACCGACTCCTCCGAGGCCCTCTGGATGCATGATGGTCAAGACTTGCTCCTCCCATGTTGTTAGTTGTGGGGGAGGAGGTGGGGGTCCGCCGCCAGTCCGCTGAATCGCGATGTTGTGCCTGGAGACCGCTGAACGCACCTTCCCCCGTAGGTCGTTCCACCTCTTCCTGATGTCCTCCCGATTTCTTGGATGCTGTCCCACAGCGTTGACCCTGTCCACTATTCTGCGCCATAGCTCCATCTTCCTGGCTATGGATGTATGCTGCACCTGTGAGCCAAATAGCTGTGGCTCTACCCGTAGGATTTCCTCCACCATGACCCTGAGCTCCTTCTCGGAAAAGCGGGGGTGTCTTTGGCGTGACATGGGGTGGTGTGTGTGATGTGTGGGGCGGTGTCAGTGTTGATGTGTGTGGTGATGTGTAGTGGTGTGTGATGTTTTGTGCGTGGATGTTGTGTGGGTGATGGTGTTGTGTGCCTCTGTGTGGTGGGATTGTCTATTCTGTGCTGTCTCTCTGGCCTTCGTGACTAATTTTTGCTCGTAGGTGTTTGTGGGTGTGTGTTTTATATTGTGTTGGGTGTGTGGGAGTGGTGTTTGTATGTGTATCAGGTGTGTGTATTTTGAATTGTCCAAAGTGGCGGTGTTTTGGAGGGTTTTTTGAGTGCGGCGGTGTGTACCGCCAATGGAATACCGCGGTTGAAAGACCGCCGCGTGGATTTGTGGGTTGTAATAGCATGGGCGTGTTTCTGTTGGCGTGGAGGTGGAGTTTTTTTTCCCGCCAGTTTAACACTGACCTTTGGTGTGGCGGACTTGTGTGGGTGTCTGTATTTCGGCGGATTCCGAGATGTGTGTCATAATAGCTGTGGCGGAATTCCGCGGTGGTGTATTGGCGGTCTTCTGCACGGCGGTAAGTGGCTTTTACCGCCAATGTTGTAATGACCCCCTATGTGTTGTTGAGTCTATGCCATGAGATTACTATTAGTAGAACTTGTGAGGGCAAGAAGAAGACAGTGCATGTACAAATGTAGTCAGGCAGCATATTGCAAGCTGACCCACTCAGCACATGGGTGGATGTCCTTGAGATGTAGCCTGCACTGACATTTCTGTGGTCACATTCACCCGGTGAGTCATTCCACAATCTATGCAGAACATCAGACATCGATTCTTCACTCAGGAAGTTGGGCTGCGTCGTTCCGGTTCGGCTGTACAGTGATTCGGTAGGGCTGTGCGCCGAATTTCCAGCCGCAAGGCAGGTGCTATGTTGATTCTTTACTTGGAAGTCAGGCTACATCGTTCTGGTTTGGCTGTGCAGCGATTTTCTTGTCGCAAAGCAGGCTGTGCAGCATTTCTGACAGGCTGTGCATCGATTTTCAGCACACAAGGAGTTCCTTGAAGAGATGAAGATTTATTTTGGCCCTGAGACTTCAGAAAACAGGAGGCAAACTCAATCCAAATCCTTGGAGAGCACTTCTCAGCAAAGTCAGATGACAGCAGGGCAGCAGGGCAGCAGGGCAGCAGTCCTTCACAGCAAAGCAGTCCAGATGAGTCCTCTAGGCAGCCAGGCAGTTCCTCTTGAGAAGTTGCAGGTTTAGGTCCAGAATTGTTTGATTTGGTGGGGTCAGAGACCCAGTTTATATACCCCAAAATGCCTTTGGAGTGGGGGAGACTTCAAAGAGTGGTTTTGAAGTGCACAAGGTCGCCTTTCAGTACAGGTCTGTCCGCCAGGGTCCCAGTATGGTGTTTGGCAGTCTACTGTGTGAGGACAGGCCACTAGCCTTTGAAATGTAAGTGTCATGCCCTCCACCCTCCCAGACCAGAAAGACCCATTCAGTATGCAGATGAGTGCAGGTGTGACTGAGTAATCTGTGTTTGTGGTTGTCTGGATGAAATGCACAAGGGAGCTGTCAACCAGCCTATCCCAGATGTGGATTGGAGACAGGCTGTAAGGCACAGATGGATTTTAAGTGCAGAGATGGATTTTAAGGCACAGATGGATTTTAAGTGCAGAGAAATGCTCACTTTCTAGAAGTGTCATTTCTAAATACTAATATAAAATCCAACCTCACCAACAAGCAGAATTTTGTATTACCATTCTGGCCATACTACATTTGACCCAGTTACCCCTTTCTGATCAGAATCTACCACACAAACAGAATATGATGGTAGCCCTAATGTTAACCTATGAAAGGAGCAGGTCTCACAGTAGTGGAGAACCAATTTAGGAGTTTTCGACTACCAGGGCATATACACCACACATGTACATGTCCTGTCGTTTTACTACATAGCACCCTACCTTATGGGTTAACTAGGGCCTACCTTTGGGGTGACTTATATGTAGAAAAAGGGGAGTTTAGGGCTTGACAAGTACTTTTAAATGCCAAGTCGAAGTGGCAGTGAAACTTCACACACAGGCCTTGCAATGGCAGGCCTGGGACATGGTAAAGGGGCTACTTATGTGGGTGGCACAACCAGTGCTGCAGGCCCACTGGTAGCATTCAATCTACAGGCCCTGGGAACATGTAGTGCACTTTACTAGTGACTTACAAGTAACTCAAATATACCAATTAGGTATGAACCAATGTTACCATGTTTATGGAGAAAGCATATGCACTTTAGCACTGGTTAGCAGTGCTAAAGTGTGCAAAGTCCTAAAGCCAGCAAAAACAGTGTCAGAAAAGTGGAGGGAGGCAGGTAAAAAGTTGGGGGATGACCACTGTAAGGCTGTCAGGTCCAACAGCAGGTGATGGTCCTACTCCACTGCCAGCGATTTATGTGACTATACCCTCTGCCACATTGAGAAATGGGCAGAATGCATGGTAACCACAAACCTACCTAGGTGGTGTATCACACCAATCTACAATTTCTGCTGCCATGAAATCCCATCCATCTTCTGGAATTGCGGCCACCAAAGGTGACCTGCCAGGCCATGCTGACAAAGTTGACATGATTTTGGAACTGAAGGCCAAGGTGGATGCCCTGATTTCTGACTTCTTCCTGTTCAGAGAGGACCAATGTAAGCTCTCTGAAAAGGCTGCTATTATTGCTGCTGTTATCAAAGAGTTCAAGCCTCTCACAGACGATCTGACACAACATACCCAAACCCTAGCAGTTCAGCTGCATACGATGGAGGATTGCCTAATGATGCTAAGGTCTGCTCCCGTTTGAACAATGTGCACATTATTGCCTGCTGGAGAATAATGAGGGCACTGATCCTACGGGTTTAATTGAGAGTTGACTGAGGTCTGTTACCAACCCAGACTCTATCTTCATGTTCTTTGTGGTGGAGCAATCCTACAGGGTCCCAGCCAGTTGGCCCTAATAAGAAGCACCTCTGTGACAAATAGTGACTAAACTACTTAACTTTGTAAACATTATTCTGTCACAGAATGGCAGAAGGGGGATATCAGAGTAAAACACTCTAAAGTGATGCTATTCCAAGGTTATATGCTAGCAGCTCAACAACATCACTCCTAATTTTTAAGTGGTGAATAATAAACTTCATTCCTTTAGGTTGAAATATGCAATTTTTGTTTCCTACCAAGCTTTGCATCTCTGAACGCCAATGCTCTCACTTCTTCACTGATCCTGCTGCAGTTTGGGACTGAGTTGAACAATTTGGCAGGGGCTCTAGGGGTGCCTCCCCAGTTTGCTTACCCTTCTCTTCCAGAACTTTGGAAAATTTGAGACAGTGTGACGGGCTCACCCCAGCTGCTCCCATCGCAGAAGGCCTTCTCCTGTTAAGGTCCATCCTAAAAGTTGCAGAGCAGTGGCGATTGCTGCTGCCTCACAGGATATCTCCGCTACTTCTAAGATTTTCAGTACAGATTTAAGCAGATCTGGTGCAAATCCTCCCTCCCATTCTGAGGACCTTACAAATACTCCTTAAGCAGAAGTTAAGCCACGATCTGTTAATGAGCTGTTGTGATGGAGAACGTTGACTAGCATTATCCCCCAATTTTGGGGTTCCAGTAGTCCACTGGCACATACTTTTATCCAGGCTCTATACTTACTTGCTGTTGCGTTAGTGCTGGTATCTTTTCGACATGTGCTACTATAGCCTTAGAACCCGCCGTAGCGGGCTCTACCGGCTATTAAAGGCCCGCTCCCCACGTTAAATGCCCGAGCCAAAAATAATTCACAGAGCCCGAGGGGATTAAAATCCCCTCGGGCTCCGTGAGGCTTTGTTCACAGCTGTTGCTGTGAACAAAGTGAACATTGGAATGTTGGCGCTGCGGGCTTTTACCGGCCAGTAAAAGCCCGCAGCAGTCCATTGTTTTCAATGGAGCTGCCAACATTCCAATGTTCTAATATCATATCAGGGATGATTACTGCCCCCACATCTAGCCTATATTCACTAATAAATCGGAGGGGTATTGGGGTCCTGGTTGGATAGTCTTGGGGCCCTACCCTTAGTTTACTTGTCAATGGCAGTCTCTGGTGTCATTAGCACAACTGGCTCACATTCCCTCCATGTTCTCTGACCCCTTTGGAGCAGGAGAGGTCTTTTTTTGTGTGTACGAGTTGGAGTATGGGAGGGTCAAGTTGGGGGGCCTGTCCCCAGTGGAGGGACTGGCTTAGTGCTCCACCTGTTGTTGGGGTTCATTGTTTTCTCTTGCACTCCTACTTCATGTATGCACTAATACAATGCTCTGTCTTTTCCCTTTTGCTTCACTTTTCTTTACTCATTTCCCTTCCTTGCTCCATATAAGCTGATTGCATTGAACATAAGGGGGACAAATTCTGTCCAGAAATGATACAGAATACATTTAGCTCTATTACACTGGAAGGCTCAGATAGTGTTTCTACACAGGACTCATTTGGTTAGTGCAGAACTATCTAAGCAGCAACTTAAACGGCATGGGCAGATCTATGGAACTACTTATTTGGTATTTGTAAGCTGCACTGCTTTGGAAAAAAACTGCTGTTGCTTTTGTAATGGACACTGGGTATTGAGGATGATGGAAGCTATGTGTTGGTTAAAGGTAAATTAGATGGATCCCCGGTAGTATTGGAGCTGTAATGACGGAAGCACCCCCAACAGGCTGGTGGTGCTTCCCAGGTCATTACGACCGCCACAATGGCCTTTATTTCCCACCACAATGGCCCCGGCAGTAGTGATCCGCCAGGGCAGCGCTGCTAGCAGCGCTGCCCAGGGGATTACGAGTCCCCCTACCGCCAGCCTTTTCCTGGTGGTTTGAACCGCCAGGAAAAGGCTGGCGGTACGGGGAGTCGCGGGGCACCCGGGGGCCCCTGCACTGCCCATGCCACTGACATGGGCAGTGCAGGGGCCCCCTGACACGGCCCTGTGCATAGCAGACAGTGAAAAGCGCAATGGGTGCACCTGCACCCGTCGCACGTCCGCAACACCGCCAGCTCCATTTGGAGCCGGCTCCTGTGCTGCGGCCAAGATCCCCGCTGGGCCGGCGGGCGGAAACTAGGTTTCCGCCCGCCGGCCCAGCGGGGATCTCCAAATTGGCCACGGCAGGGGTGCGGCCGCATTGGCGGCCGCCCAGCGGTCCGATCTTCCGCCCGCCATGATCGTAATGAGGGCCATAATCTGTAGATTCTTGGGGGCGATTTCAATTGTATTCTTGATGTGTTGCTTGACCGATTACTCCTACCCCTGCTGGCTGGCTCTGCTGCCAGAGTGCTTGGTCATTGGCTGGAACAATGGGAACAGGAAGACACCGGGAGGTACATTTTCCTTTCAGGCGGGAATACTATTTCCACTCCCACATGCACAACATCCACCCTCGCCTGGACAGGATTGTATATACATCCACTCTGCATACCTATGTTGTCTCTACCTCTTATACCCCAAGACACTTTCCTATCATAATCCTTTCATTACATCAATGACTTGGGGCAGAGCTTAATCTCCTTTTCCTACCTGGCATCTATAGGTGTGTATGCTTGAGGATAGTATTTTCGCATAATACAGACTCACAATGACACGTTCTTTAGTGAGAATGAGGGTACCTTCCCCTCTCCTTTCATTGAATGGGAGGCTTTTAAAGTAGCTACCAGGGTGTTATGGATTGCGACCACAGCTGAGGTCAGTGATGTAATTTACAGAGACTTTCTGAAATTGAACATTTCCTTGCTGAATCTTGAGAATAACCTCCCTCTGGATCTGGAACTTTCTGGAGAGCGTTGTGATTTAAAATCTACATTTTATGATACGCTTGAACTTTTGAGTTGTCTTGATCACTCTTTGTACTTAGCCAGGATACATGGTGAAGAGGTTAATCCCGATCATTTTATAAACTCCATGTGTTCTTACTCTACTCCTTTGAGCATCGCCATATTCGGAGGTTCTGTGGTTTTTACACAATTCAAAATTAACACTGCATTTCTCAATTCTTATAGCGACTTATATTATTCACTGATATCCCCTTCCATTGCTTTTATGGATGAATTCCTTTCTCAGGCCCAGATGTTTCATCTATCACCTGACTCTTTCACCTCAATAGCTCTAACCATCAAGCCACAGGAAATTAGAGGGGCACTAAAAGAGCTACCATGTGGGAAAGTTCCTGGATCGAACGGTCTGCTGACTAAAGTTTGTGCACTCTTTTTAATACAACTTTCACTGTGTTCCTATTAACTGTGTGCAAACAGCTTTTGAGCAGGGTTGTTCCTCCTGCTATGAATGGAGCACTTATTTCAACAATGTGGAAGCCCAGGCAAGATCCCTCCAACGTGGCTTTTTATCATCCATTGTCTATTTTAAACACTGATTGTAAGGTCTTGGCTAAAGTCCTTGCAATGCTACTTATTCTAGAAATGATATTGCTCGTCCCTATTGATCAATTGGGTTTTATCCTCCTCCATAATACCACCCAGAATCTTCGCAGGCTATGGGATGTTGTGCATACAGTGAGAGACAGGTTCCCATGAGCTGCCTGCATATCCTTGGATTTTGCTAAGGCATTTGACTGTCTACATTGGGAATATTTGGACTGCGTTATTGACTGTTTTGGTGGATGCATGAATGAGTCCTGGTATTAAATGTCAGACTGGCGATGAGGATCAAGACAAACAATGCATTTCAGATATTTGTATAATTGCAAAGGGCACTTGCCAAGGGTACCCTGTTGTTTGCATTAGGCATTGAACCATTAGCTGCTTGAGGCTTACTGGGGTGTTCCAGCATGGGGACAGACACATGCGGTGTCCCTGTTAGCCAACGACATCCTTTTTTATGTCCTGGACCTCACTATGGACGTTTTTGATATTAGACAACCTTTTAATGATTTCGCCTAAGTCTCTAGTTTCACAATTAATTGGCCAAAGTCCTGTATTTTTCCTCTTAGTGCTGTTTGTCCCTTGCTGCTTTTGCCTGTTTTTGATAGAAGATTAATGTGGGATGCTGCCTCCTCTACTACTGCCCTGACTTGCTTGCAGAGGACCTGAAAGTTAACCAAGTCTCACTCACAGGCAATACTTCTTTTGTGTCTCCCTACTGGCTCCTGGTCCTATTTGTTTGGAGATGTATTCCAAGGTTTCATTTTACTGGACTCCCCAAAACTGGACATGAACTATAACTTTAAGCTGGGCTAGTTTCTCACATATGGACACCTTAAGTGCATGCTCCACACATTATTCGCCACCAAGTCCCTTGAGCCCGATACTCACATGATTCTACAGGCACTATACACCATGGGCGATAGTGCTCATTTAATAAAATGGCTGTATAAAGCTTACATCCAACTCTGGGACCTGTCCCGAACCAAACTTCACTGTGCATGGGAGGGTGATATAGTGAGGCTGTTGCATGATTCTGAATGGCAAGCAGTCCTTTTTTATCTACAGGAAACTTCACATAATGCTCAATTCATATATATACAATTTAATACAGTTAACAGAGCTTACCTGACACCCCAGTGGCTACATAGTAACTATACAAAAAAAGAAAAGTACACAGTTCCAAACGGAAAAAATAGAAACAGGAGCACGGAGCAGGGGTAGGTGCCTACCGCCACGTGGACCTGTAGAGCAGGATATTTAGACCAGCTCGGACCACTGATGCCTGTTGCTTTCCCGATGGGGCCCATCCTTTAATATAAGGAGGGTTCCTGTGAGATGATTTAACTACAAGCTAAATGCAATATGAGGATTAGGTAGGTTTGGTCCTGTTGGAGTGTAGTTATTATAATCAAAACTAACATGAAATGTTTGCAAATTAATGCATAATGATGCCGCATAGAAATTGTATTAATATGCTTTTAACACACGTGTGTGAAATGTGCCCACGGGGAGTGGCCATCAAATGTATACGATAATTAATGAAATTGACTAATAATGAATTATTAATGTACTAATGTATGATTCTGTATTAGCATTTAGAGTTATATGTTAAGGTTTTGCTGAATAAATCATTAGGCCTTGGTTAGCATGAGTCGGGGCCTAGCTGCCCGGTTTCATATTAAATGTGTTTTTCTAACGTGCAATGTGCTGACTTGCTGAAGGTCATGTAGCCGTACTCTTCCAGACGCTAGAAGATGTGTGTAACCATAGTAAATTCTTTCTCATGAGACCCGACTTGCTCAAGGAGACATTCTTGCTGAATGCAACAGTGTAAACTTGTAACAGGTACAAGGTCGTCTGAACTGGTATAGACAATGGAACTACTGACAGCTTGCTAGAATAAAAATTTGTACCTGACATTCTACCCGTTGGAGACGTCAATTACAGGAGCCAATAAAATACGTGAGAACTGTTCTAAAGTGACAATCCTAATGAGGTGACTACCTGATTATTGGATGGAGATAATGATGCACCAAAAGTTACCCAATTGGAAATTAGGGGACTGTACAACAAGATTGATATAAGCTCGTGACACAAGGAGAAATCATCCATTACGTGCCTTTTTGCTATCACCCAGCCACTTTGTGACTCTGACTGCTGTTTTGATTCTTCAAACCATCCTTATCTTTGACCTGCCCGATTCATACTTTTCCTCCTTATGAGGGAAGTGTCCTGTATTGCCTGTCTTGCTGAACTTTGCTGCGTTTCCTGGCTGATGGCGAATCAACTGATGTCCTGAGGACGAAGACTGACTCTGTATGCTGACCCATTACGGAGGGTAACTATATGATAATAAAATTGTAATTGTCTGTTTGCCTTTCTTTCTAGGTACCAACTGCTTCTTTGATAGAGACTATAGTTAGATGTTTTCAAAATTTGTGTTGCTAAATTGTTTTGCATGAAGCCCAACATGCTAATGGTAATTCGCGGTTAGTTAAGGAGTTCACTAAAACGGATGCAAATAGACAAATGACTGAATCTATGCTTTGTTGAATAATGCACCAGTGATACTCTGCTAAAGTTAATCCATGTTGACGTTGTGCTTTGTTCTAATGTTTATGATCTTTGCGTTGTTGAAATCTTATTAGAGTTGCCATATCGTGAAGTGCTAATGTGTTTTATGGTTTTGAGACTAATAAACTTGCTAGTAGAGTGTAATCAATAGGAAATAAATATCATAACTCTTACAAATTTTGTGTGGTTATTCATGGCTGAAGGGTCATGGTGTGTTCTGATTCTTATTAATGTTATTAACTAATTTGATTGATTTGTTAATGTGAATATTGATGAGATTATCTATCTATTGATTGACATGTTGATTAGTTATCTCGCCTTAAGGTGTCTCCAATCAGGGTAAAAAGATTCATTGGCCTAAAACGAGTCCCAGACTAATTAAATTACCTAAGACGGGACGCGTTATCAGTTCTGACGAATCAAACTGATCTTTATCAACTTTAGATGCGAGAAACATGTTGACCTCTCTTGAAGCAGTATAGGGATTTCTGTACTGACATTCCAAACACTCTCTGACTTTTTGAGGGTTGATTAGACATTACAACTAATCCTTCCCCCACACTATTGTTTTTAATTATGACAGGGGTCCGATCTTGATTAAATATGAGCTTTGAAGACCTCTAACCATTTTTAACCTCACTCACTTACATTTTTCTATACCAATCCCACATTCCAGCACTCAACGACCCATCGAGAGGGCTGGGTGGAAGAGGGAAGGGGGCATAGAACAGTTATGCATGGGAATGAATGGGCCACATGGCCAGAGTAGGGAGGGGGCCACTCGCATTGACGGTGCAGTTGGTAATGACTGTTCCTCTTTCCTTGTGCATGTCATGTAGGTCAGCGCCCACCAGAAGAGGGACATTTGACGTGCCATCGCCAAGGAGGTCCAGACACTGGGGGCCCACCAGAGACAGGGCACCCACTGCCGTAAGAGATGGGAGGACATTCGCCACTGCAGCAAGAAGACGGCGGAGGCTCAGCTGGGGATGGCCTCCCAATGTGGGAGGGGTGCCCGTCGCACCATGACCCCCCTGATGTTCCGTATCCTGGCGGTGGCCTACCCGGAGTTGGATGGGCGCTTGAGGACATCACAGCAGACACAAGGGGGTGAGTACAACCCCATTCAGCGGACTTTGCGTGCAGTGGAGGGGTCTGAGTGGGGGAGGTGGGCTGTGGGTGTCCCTAGGCCAGGGCGAGTTAGGTAGGCAAGGCCCCTCCGTAATGTAGGCCATGTGGCACTCAACCCCACCTCATCAGAGTGCCATCTTGAGGTATAGTTGCCCATGTTGCATCCATGTGCGCAGATTCCCACCATTGCCATGTAGGCTATGTCCCAGAAATTGCACGTGCAGAGGTCAGGAGCACGGCGTAATGCAGGGGGCTGCTGCGTCTGTCTTGTCCGCCAACGGTAGCGGCATGCCATGCACTAAAACTCTCTTTGTTCTGTCTCCCCCCCTTTTCCTGCTCTCCCTGTCCTTTTGTACATCAGCATCATCAGGCGGAGGAGGTACAGTGGCACCGGAGCACGAGGGAGCTGCATCCCACATGGCCATGGAGGGCCACACCACAGACTCTGAATGCACCAGTTGTTGAAGTAAGCCTCAGCAAGGCCTACTAGTGCAAGGGGTTCACCTTTCTCTGCACAAAGTCCTCAGACCATGTAGGAAGAAGTTGGCACAGAAACTGGAATAAAAGAAAAAGGTTTATTAACCTCATGAGGTGGTACTACAGTTCAGACAGCACCCTTGGGTAATGTCTGAAGTAGCACACTGAACTGAGAGAGCATGGTCCTTCGATACCCACACAGGGGCTAAAAGGTGATGGTACAATTATGGAAACAAGACTTGTGTACATGTAAGGTCATGTGGAAAATGCACAGTCGACAGGTAGGAGGAGCTAACAGTTTCCAAGGACTAACAGCTGCAGACCTTAATGAGCATGTGCGAAAGTAAGAGATGCTAAATATAACTTGTCACAAGGCAGATTTCAAGAGCAGTTAACAGAAAGGTAGGACAGAGCACATGGTGAGCACATGGCAGCATGTAGCAGAGAAAATGGCTGCCATGAATACAAAATGGATTCCGCAAAATGTTCACAATAGTTACTAAATACAAGATGTCTTCTGCTAATGCTTAATCTAATCACTGCTAAATTACAACAGACGACCCTTTCAGCATTAGCTGAAGACATTCGTCTTTCTGGGATAATCTAAATATTCATCCTGTATATTTATGCTCATCATTTCAGCTATTTCCTTATCTAACATATGTTGTGCCTTCATTTCTGTAATATTTCTTTTGGTAGGCATACAAGCAGTAATACACATGGAGCAGAACATTGGACCACACTGAATACAGATACAGCATGTAGAAAATATTGCAATTATTACACACAGGACCTTCCAACAGGTAGTTGGTAATATCCATAGTTACCACAAACAAAATATGTATTATGTGAAGCTGTAAAACTACTATTATTTACACTCTCAATAGTTAAAATCAAGGTACAATCGCTTATCCCTACTGGAATTCGTCCAATGCTTCGTATACATAAATCTGCTTTAGTTTTTGTAACAGAAATCACAAATTGTTCTTTCTTGTCAGAGTCTCATATATTTGTGAAGACATATGGTATTGAAACATTGTCCGGTTGATACTCTTCCGATTCCCATTTAGTTCCTTTAGCTTGCGGATACCCATCTTTGTCTTGGTAGCATACTTTATTAAGGCGAAAAAGAAGTCCGCCCTCTGTACGTTTTCCATATGCAAACAAAAGCATGTACCAAGCTTAACAAGAACCATTGTGTGAAAAAGGAAGAGGAATGAAAGGTGTTCCTCCTTTCTTTTGATGCGCAGGTATCATTCCACATACCCAACAGTTAGTAGTATTTGTAGCATTATGAGTATGATGCAACATCTGAATGAAAGTATTATTGAAGTACGATTGACGTTGCTTCTGCTCCTGATAGGGAAGCGTAAAGTAATAGTGATCCTCTGGTACTGGAGTAGTGGCAACAAAAAACTCACGAGCAGGAGACTTATTTTCAATAAACCAGGTGATTGTTGCTGTAACCACCAAAACAACAACAAACCCCATAATACTAATAATCAATTTGTTATTCATTTTAGCAACAGTGATAATCAACCCTTTCAGAAATGAATTAAAAAACAATCGTTGGAGCTCTTATCCCTGGGCAGCCGCTGATTTCTTCACCACGGGCCAAGACGGGTGTCACTACTCTAATGTACGGCTGATCCACCCCCCTTGCCACATTGGCTCTCCATTTCACTAACCCAGGGCGGTAGCTCAACCAGTCTTTTCAAAACAATTTTCAGATTCTTTCCTTGGTCTCAAATTATATTGCGACACTCCAGAAGTCGTATGGTCCGGGAAGACCTCTGCAGATTCGTCAGGTGATATAGCACGGCCTTTCTCCGTAGTCAAAATCTCTCGATGATCGGTCAGCACAGTAGGTTCCACCAAGGTAGGTAGCACTCTCTTGCAGTGAGTACTATGGACCCAATTCTTTCGGTTCGTCACTCGAACTGCTGTCCTTGTCGCAAGGAGCACCTGTTCTGGGCCTCGCCACCTTGGTTCCAAGCTGCTTGATCTTTCAAAAGACTTAATCATCACCTGATTACCAGGTCGGAGTTCATGGCCTTCACCTGTAGATCTGTCAGGAAGTGCTTCTCGAACCTGTTGATGAATAGAAACCAAATTGTCGGTTAACTGTGCCAAATAATCATTCATCAGGACACAAGGTACATCATATACAGATTTTGGTTTAGGAACTCCCCAAATATTCATTGGTCTCCCAAATACTACTTCATAGGGGCTAAGGCCAAGTCGGGAGTGTGGCACTGACCTAATAGACAATAATGCCAATGGTAATGCATCCGGCCAAGTTAAGGATGTGGAAGCCTGTATCTTCGCTAATTTCAGCTTCAATGTAGCATTATACCTTTCCACCAACCCTGCTGATTGTGGGTGGAAAACCGCATGGAACTTCTGTTTGATCCCTAATCCTTTCAGGACATACTTAATAACTTCCCCAACAAAATGAGGTCCGTTATCACTCCATAAAAGTCTGCAAACACCAAACCTAGTGAAAAATTCTTTCAAAAGCACCTTCGCTGTGGTAATGGCAGTATTATCCTTTGTGGGGTACGCCTCTATCCATTTACTGAAGGCACAAACCACCACCAAGACATACTTTAAATTGTTGCAGCGTTCAAGCTGAATATAATCCATTTGTAGAACTTCAAAAGGTGCAGTTGGTGTAGCAAACCCTCCTGCAGGAGTACGTGTCCCTTTTCCAGGATTGTATTGTAAGCAGATCAAACAAGACTGTACTACTCTCTTAGGTGTACTGGAAATTTCTGGATGCTCCCAAACTTGCGTAAGCAACTTCGTTATTGTTGAAGCTCCAACATGTGCCAGCCCATGTGCCATCTGAACCATAGGTTGTACAAAAGCTATAGGCAATTTCCATTTATCCATCTGCTCATTCCGCCAACAGCCCTCATCATCCAATTCTCCATCTTTAGACCATTGCTCACGTTCTTTCACAGAAGCAGATTTCTGTATATCTAATACGTCTTGTCTAGCATTATGCCAACGTTCAGCTTGTGACTTCACTACATACATAGAAGTAGTACTTCGCTGCATCACAGTCTCACGTGCTACACGGTCTGCAAGAGCATTACCTTGCCCTATCTTATCGGTCACTTTCTTATGTGCACTACATTTCACAATAGCTAGTTTATTTGGATATGTCAATGCAGTCAAGAGGTTATGCACTAATTCTCCGTGCATTATCTGCATCCCGTGGGATGTGAGAAAACCTCTCTCTTTCCAAAGCAAACCAAAATCAAGAGCCACTCCAAAAGCATAGCGGCTGTCTGTGTAAATGTTCACACTTAAATCAGTACTAAGCTCACATGCTCGTGTCAAAGCTATTAGTTCAGCTGCTTGAGCTGACTTCTGTGGTATACGAGCTGTCTCCACTACCGTGTGTATTGTGGTGATTGCATATGCAGCTGAGGTCGTACCATCTGGCAACTTCAAACAAGACCCATCAACCCACAGTTCCCCGTCTACATCTAAAAGGGGCGTATCTTGTAAATCAACACGACCCTTTGTCTGTTCTTCGGTAAGGAATATACAATCATGTGTTTCTTGTGACTGAGGCTGAGTCACCGGATATGGCAACAAAGTAGCTGGATTTAGTGTCGCACATCTCTTCACTGTAATGTGAGGAGCCAACAATGTCAACTCATAACCTGTCATACGGGCGCTAGTTAAATGTTGTGTCTTTGTTTGATTTAAAAGAGCATCAACCGCATGGGGTACTAGCACCAACAGCTTATGTGACAAAACTATCTCTTCACTCTGACGTATTGAGACAGCTGTTGCGGCAACTGAACGAAAACACCCAGGCAACGCTCGAGCGACAGGATCAAGTACTGCTGAAAAATATGCACAGGGACGCTGCTTATTGCCATGTGTCTGTACTAAAACTGACAATGCACATCCATCTTTCTCGTGTACGTAAAGTGCAAAAGGCTTCATGTAATCTGGAGTACCTAACACTGGTGCAGAACAAAGGGCTTGTCGCAGCTGCCGGAAAGCAGTCTCACATTCATCTGTCCATGGGAGGGGCATTGGAGTATCTTTAGTAAAAAGTGCTAGCAAAGGTTTGGCAATGTGTGAAAACCCTAATATCCATTGCCTACAAAAAGAAGTAAGACCAAGGAATGCACGAACATCTTTCTGAGTAGAGGGTAATGGTGTGTCTAAAATTGCTTGAATACGATCTGATGTAAGTGCACGGCCCTCCTTAGACAAAAGGTGACCTAAATAGGTTACCTTTGGTCTACAATATTGCAATTTCTTTCGTGACACTTTATGATGGTGTGAAGCAAGGAAAGAAAGTAAGGACAAAGTGCACTTTTCACATTGCTCCGGGGAATCAGCTGGCAACAAAATATCATCAACATATTGTATGAGAGCCACACCTTCAGGTAAAACAAAAGAATCAAGGTGTCCAAAGTCATAGTACAAGAACTAATTGCTCCCTCAACTTCCTCATAAAAGGCGGCTGGATTTTTCCGCGGGTCAGGTAATGCTGTTTTAAGTGCCATTACATCTGCCCTATTCCAAGGAGTATACACCCAATTATAAATAAAATAACCCTTAGCATCAACAGAAGTTTTATCATCACTTGTACCCAATCCTTTAGGAGGAACATACAAAGGCGCGGCCTCCCGCATTGGTTTCGCCTGAACTATCATAATCTTATCTGTTTCAAAGATGGAAGCTTGCGCCCCTTCGGTCTGAGATGCTCGTGCAACTGCGTCCGCAGCCCTTTTCTCTTCTTGCAAACGGACTGCCACAATACGTAATTTCATTAAAAGCCTGATTGCATCAACCACCTGGGAGAAAACAAAAAGACCATCACGCATTTGCTTATGATCAGCTGCTACATCATCGGGCTCTAACTCATCAGAATATTTCCGATATAGTTCAATAACTTCTGAGCCAAATGCCTCAGTAAAATATAGCTGCTCCTTTTCCGTCCACCCTTTCATGTTGTCTAAAAGTTCAGAAGCAGAAACAACGCTACAAATTGTTTTACGAGCAATAGATCTAAGCTCAGACGCACGGTCAGCAGGCAGCATAGAGCGACTGTCCAGCATCTTCTGTTGCTCCGAACTGGAGACTTTAGGTAACTCATGAGGGGCAGAAGGGACGCCATACGGAGGTGGAGGGCGATCTAGTAACAATAAATCATCATGTGGTTTATTAAGGATAGGATAGAGAGGTTGCCTAACAGTGTATTGGCCAGTTACCTGTAGCTTACGTTCTTTCTCTTCTAGCTCCTTCAAGTCATTTATTTCTTTCTTTCTCATTTCCAATGCTTTCACATATACATTCTTCCGCTGCTCTTTCTCAAGCAAGGCTTGCTCACGCTTCACTCGTCCACGCGCTTCTTTCTCCCACATTCGTACACAGTCAAACATATCTTGCCTAGACTTTCGCTTACACATACATTGTTCCACATACTCAATCTTTCGCAAATCAAATGACCCGTGCGTAGGCCAACGTAACTCAGGATCCGCGCGGGTGTATTTATTCCATAATGTGCTGTACATTATAGAAGAAAGACCATGTTTAACATACATATCTCTATTTGGCGTCCCCTCTGGGGGTGCCAGTTGCGATTCTTCCAGTCTCAATTTGGTACCATTACAAAAGCAACACATCCTACGAAGTGCGCTAAAAACAGACATGCCAAAAATAGTGCAGAATATGCAATATTATAATCAAAGTAGCACTTAAGGTGTCATTCAAATCAAAATTAAATTGGAGAAAATTCTCCTCCTTACCTGCCTATATAAATTGCAATTTATATATCAAATCCAAAGAATACAAATTGACTAGTCACCCAAATCACGAGAGCCACAGTAAGTAGTGCTAAACTACATTACCAAACACAGGCATCAAAACCCACAGCAAGTGCCGTAAAACGGCTCTTACCAATCACAGGGTGTCCAGGTTCCAACTGCCAAGTTCTAAAATCGACCAAATGGTCACTGCATGACGAATGAACAAAAAGGATCTCAGTCCAGGACCGGCGCCACCTGGATGGTCAAGTCAGAAGGAAGGGAAAAACGCTGTGGTTGCCAAGACTCGGGTCTCCTCAGGCATTGATCGTCCGCAGCGAGATCCCAATCCTTCGTCGCGACCAATCCGTTGGGCATCCGACTCACCGATGAGTCCCTGTTTTGGCACCAATTTGTTGAAGTAAGCCTCAGCAAGGCCTACTAGTACAAGGGGTTCACCTTTCTCTGCACAAAATCCTCAGACCATGTAGGAAGAAGTTGGCACAGAAACTGGAATAAAAGACAAAAGTTTATTAACCTCATGAGGTGATACTACAGTTCAGACAGCACCCTTGGGTAATGTCTGAAGTAGCACACTGAACTGAGAGAGCATGGTCCTTTTATACCCACACAGGGGCTAAAAGGAGATGGTACAATTATGGAAACAAGACTTGTATACATGTAAGGCCATGTGGAAAATGCACAGTCGACAGGTAGGAGGAGCTAACAGTTTCCAAGGACTAACAGCTGCAGACCTTACTGAGCATGTGCGAAAGTAAGAGATGCTAAATATAACTTGTCACTAGGCAGATTTCAAGAGCAGTTAACAGAAAGGTAGGACAGAGCACATGGTGAGCACATGGCAGCATGTAGCAGAGAAAATGGCTGTCATGAATACAAAATGGATTCCGCAAAATGTTCACAATAGTTACTAAATACAAGATGTCTTCTGCTAATGCTTAATCTAATCACTGCTAAATTACAACACAGTGGGACGAAGGGCAAGGGGAGCTTCACGTCGGCCACCGGACCACCAACCAGCGACACGGACTCATCCGCTGATGGGAGCTCCCCTGTGGTGGCGGCACCACCTGTGCGCCCCACTTCTACAGGTACAGCCGCCACCCCCCCTACCAGCACCGCCCTCCCAGCAGCCCCTCAGCGTTCGCCCCGTGCCCGCTCACCCAGGAGGGTGGGCATCACCTTCGCCCCAGGCACCTCAGGCCCTGCCCCAGTCACCCCTGCTGACCTCAGTGAGGAGGCCATTGACCTCCTCAGGTCACTCACTGTTGGGCAGTCTACCATTGTGAATGCCATCCAGGGTGTAGAAAGGGAGTTGCAACACGGTAATGCATTCCTGGAGGGCATTCATTCTGGTCAGGCTGTCCTTCAGCGAACCCTGCAATCTCTGGCCTCAGCACTGATGGCAGCCATTGTCCCTGTGTCTAGCCTCCCCCCTCCAACTTCCTCCACCCAGACCCAATCTCCTGTACCCCAGCCCATCCCAAGCACACCTACAGACCAGCATGCACACAAGTCAACACACACAAGTAGCTCAAGCAAACATAGGCACCACACACACCACAGGCACTCACGCAAGCCTCACCCACATACAGACACAGCAACATCCACTGTCTACACTGTATCCCCCTCCTCCTCTTCTCCCTCCTCCCTCCCAGTCTCGTCTACACACACACCTGCATGCAACACATCTACATGCACTAGGACTCGCACCAGGACACCCAGCACCACAAGCCGCTCACCTGCACTCACCACCTCCACTGCCATTTACACGTCCCCTGTGTCCTCTCCCAATGTGTCTGTGACGCCCCCTCCCAAAGTACACAAACGCCAGCAATCACTCACCCAACATCCATCCACCTCACGACAGCCTCCAGTACCTGCACCTGCACCCAAAACACCTAAAGTGACACCTCCTACAACCACCTCCTCTTTCTCCACTCCCAGACCCCCTCCAGCTACCCATCCCAGTGTTCGTCAGAAACTGTCCCTCTGTCAAATTGACCTTTTTGCCCCCAGAACGCCATGGCAAAGCACCGCTGAACAGGGCAAAGAATGCCATGTCAAAGCACCGCTGAACAGGGCAAAGACCGCCATGGCAAAGCACCGCTGAACAGGGCAAAGACCACCATGGCAAAGCACCGCTGAACAGTCCTGAAACGCCATGTCAAAGCACCGCTGAACAGTCCTGAAACACCATGTCAAAGCACTGCTGAACAGTCCTGAAACGCCATGTCAAAGCACCGCTAAACAGGGCAAAGAACGCCATGTCAAAGCACCGCTGAACAGGGCAAAGAACGCCATGTCAAAGCACCGCTGAACAGGGCAAAGAACGCCATGTCAAAGCACTGCTGAACAGGGCAAAGACCGCCATGGCAAAGCACCGCTGAACAGTCCTGAAACGCCAGGGCAAAGCACCGCTGAACAGGGCAAAGACCGCCATGGCAAAGCACTGCTGAACAGTCCTGAAACGCCATGGCAAAGCACTGCTGAACAGGGCAAAGACCGCCATGGCAAAGCACCGCTGAACAGGGCAAAGACCGCCATGGCAAAGCACCGCTGAACAGGGCAAAGATCGCCATGGCAAAGCACCGCTGAACAGTCCTGAAACGCCATGTCAAAGCACCGCTGAACAGTCCTGAAACGCCATGTCAAAGCACCGCTAAACAGGGCAAAGAACGCCATGTCAAAGCACCGCTGAACAGGGCAAAGAACGCCATGTCAAAGCACTGCTGAACAGGGCAAAGAACGCCTTGTCAAAGCACCGCTGAACAGGGCAAAGACCGCCATGGCAAAGCACCACTGAACAGTCCTGAAACGCCATGGCAAAGCCCCGCTGAACAAGGCAAAGACCGCCATGGCAAAGCACTGCTGAACAGTCCTGCAACGCCATGGCAAAGCACCGCTGAACAGGGCAAAGACCGCCATGGCAAAGCACCGCTGAACAGGGCAAAGACCACCATGCAAAGCACCGCTGAACAGGGCAAAGACCGCCATGTCAAAGCACCGCTGAACAGGGCAAAGACCGCCATGGCAAAGCACCGCTGAACAGGGCATGAACCGTGTAGGAATGAATGGACCGCCACATCAGGCATCCTTATCCCATGTGCAGCTGGGACAGTGACAGGACAGGTACTTTCACGTGGAGACTCATCCAGTCTGGGCACCAGTCCCCGTCCACAACCAGTGGAGACCTGCACCTACTTGAGAGACTGTGGCTTTGTACTCCCCGGGATGGCACAGTAGGCAAACCACCCACTGTAGTGACTTGAGAGACTGTGGCTTTGCACTCCCCAGGATGGCACAGTGGGAAAACCACACACTGTAGTGACTTGAGAGACTGTGGCTTTGCACTCCCCAGGATGGCACAGTGGGCAAACCACCCACTGTAGAGACTTGAGAGACTGTGGCTTTGCACTCCCCAGGATACATCAATGGGCATGGAGCCCCGTCGTGGATCTGGCTTCGCATTCATCTGGCTGAGGTGCCCCCCCTTCCCTTCCCCCGGAGGTGCCTGTAGTGTTTCTATCTGATGCCCCGGCAGTGTTCTCTCCGATTTTGGTCAGGTATCTATTGTGGGCCTCGCCCATGCAGTTTTGGACTGTTGGTGCACGGACATTGTTGTGTACATATCTGCACTACTTCTCGGATTGTATGTGTAAATAAGAGTGATTTTGAGATATGTATATCTGTATATTTTTGTATGACATGTATATTGGCACATTACAATGTTTGCCCGAATTTCGCATTGTCTTTGCATTCTTCCGGGGGGATTGTGGGTTGTTACTGTGATTTTTGTGACTGCATTGGTGTGTATGTTGTGATATGCGAGGGTGGGGGTGTTTGGTGGGTGTCCCCCTAACTTTTGCCTCCCCCCTCCCCTGTGTCGTAGTTGCAGTACTCACCGGTATCTTCTGCGCCTACGTAGCTGTTGGTCGTAAAGGAGCAGAAAAACAAGGGCAGGTAGGATTTGTAATTCGGGCTCCATGGTGTCCTCCTTCCTCGTGGGATGTGTTCAGGTGAGCGTTTTCCCATAGCAAACGCTGTTTCCGCCGTGTTTTTATCCGCGGTGCATCCGCCCCAGAAAAGGTGGCGGATTGACGGGTTGTAATAGTGTGGGCGGTACATTGTCTCCCGCCTGTCTGTTGGCGGTAACCGCTGCGCTGCTTGTCTGTACCGCCGTGGCAGGCGGTGTGTTAAAGTGGCTGTCTTTGTTGGCGGTTTCCGCCAGGGTCATGATTCCCTTTTTTTGTCCGCCGGCCTGTTTGCGGTATTACCGCACCTTTAACACCGTCCGCCAGGGTTGTAATGACCCCCCTAGTCACTGTTCAACGTTATTGTGACGGATAACTGTCTTTGCGTGAAGGTCCAGATATCTAAGATGGACTCGTGGGGAAGAGGCACATAGGTGTGTCTAAGTTCAGCCCTGGGACCTCCTACTGTCCGTGGTGCTGGCCAGGGAGTTCCTCCAGGCGTGACCGGAGGGGGGGTCTTCCAAGTTGTTGATACATGAGGATGGGTCCCCACTCACCGCTTCCAATTCACACGGGTATGTAAGCGTGCCCTGGCACTTATGGTCGAGGAGACTTCCGATTTTACATCCCACTTCTTTTGCATTGGCCCAGCCACAACAGCTCCTGCTCTGGGTCTATCCGGGGATGCCATCAGGAGGGTTGGCAGGTGGAAATCAAAATGCTACGAATGCTACGTGCGCCCCCATTTGGTTTAGGCTTATCTTTGACCTTGATTCCTTTTCCCTTTGTTCCAGTGGTCGAGCATGGTACAATTCATGTATGTTGGTGTGGACACTCCTTCGTTCGAATAGCTGCTCAATATTTCCCTGACTCTGGTCTGGAGAAAAACCAGTGGGATGCAGGTTCTCAGCATCACTGGGTGGGTAACAAAGGCCTCATGCTAGGCAATTTATTTCATCATCTGGCAAAGACTTTAAATCATTGTCATTCATGCAGGGGCAACAACATGGTGTCCCTAGGTAAGTGGGTTGTTCATGAGGCTCTCTTCTCCACCCTGCTGTGGTCAGAGATTATCCTGTGATTGGAGTGGTCCGGGGGGGTGTCCATCAGGGCAATTAATTACTCAGTGATGAAACTGAACCGCTTGATAGAAAAAATCATGATGGGCTCATATATGGGCAAGGTGCAGCACAATTTGATCCAGGTAGCCAGGCCTGAGTTATTTCACCGTGACTGGGTGCATTTGTCCAGTAGGGGCCAACAGTTGTTCATCCAGACCATTTTGGGTGGCCATAGTCGGTCTTGCCCAGTGCCATTGGGGGGAGGGCGAGTTCGCCTGGTAGCTCTTCAACCTGTGGCGGGGCTCAGGACAGGAAATAGCAGGGAATACTCTGAATAGGGACTCTTGGCTGGAATGACCCCTGAGCGGGGTGTGATTGTGTGGGCACTGGGCTGGCAAGAGAGGCGGGGTTGACCTGCCAGTGGCCCTGGACTTTCTTTCCCTGCCCTGCATGCCTGGTTGGATTTTTGGGAGCCACGCCTGTGTTCGGGTACACAGTAAAAGTATTTATTAGATTTATGTTTATAAAGCATGACTCTACCCAGCCATGACATAGTGTACTTTACAGTAAAACAACAACAATGGAGATTACAAATATCTTTACTGAGAACTGGAAACACTAGAAACTAAGAATCATTGTAAACCAGTGATCTGTAGGAAAGACTTTGAGAAAATATTCATTAGTGCAGAATGAGGGAGATGGGAAGGAGGAGGCTAGAAAAGTGTGAGGTGCAGAAAAGATGAATAAACAATGGGACAAGTTTGGGCTAAGGGTAGACTGGGGAGCAAATAATAGAATTAAGGGCCTAATTATGACCCTGGTGGTTACCAGACCGCCAGGGTCACAATCACGGAGAACCGCCGCCAAAGTGGCGGTCCGGCCGCAACATTACGACCATGGTGAAAGCGCCATGGTCTGACAGCCGGCACCACCAGGTTTCCAACAGCAACAGCCTGGCAGCCTTAGCGGTTGTTATCCACCTGGGGATTACGAGTCCCCTTTCCGCCAGCCTTTGCATGACAATACCCCTGCCATGCAAAGGCTGGTGGAAAGAGGGTGCCGGGGGCCCCATGGGGGCCCATGCACTTGGCATGGGCATTGCAGGGGCCCCCATTGGCAGCCCGGTCATGCTTTCCACTGCCTGAATTACAGGCAGTGGAAAATGTAATGGGTGCTGCTGCCCCCGCCGCACCGCCACATTGGTGCCGGTTCGATTACAAGCTGGTGTCAATATTAAGGCCCTGCGGTGAACTCTCTATAGGGGCGGTGGTGTTCAGGCTGCACAGGCGGCCTGATGGCGGTACGAGTTTGGCGGGCAGCATCTGCCGCCTGCCAAACTCTTAATGGGGGCCTAAGTCATTAGAGTAAAGTAGATGAATGTTGTTTTAGGCAAAGTGCAGGGGGAGAAGAAAGAAGCAAAAACGGCAGAAGGTTGAGCAGAGGGATAAAGCGAGTGGTGAAGGTATGAATAGAAGCTAGTTGAAAAATTTACAGGAGAGAGAAGGAAGGCGAGGAAGAAGGATGTAAAAAGGAGAAGTAAGATTAGGAGATTTAGGTCATCAAGAGAAGTACAAGATTGTGGTTAGAGATTATAAAGAAGCAGGAAAGGAGAGGGGATGGGTTGAATTAAGGTTGTGGGCAGGGAGGGAGAAATAAGGGAAATTAGTTATGTATACTGATGTCTAATCAGAAAAGGTGTTACAAACATACTGTAACTCCACATTTATTGATTTAAGTGTTTGTGTATGTTACCTTCTGGGTAGGGATGAAATCAATACACTGGACCCGGTGCTATTCTGTACTTTCTGTGTTATTAAGGTGCGAGTCTGTATATATATTTATAAATATACCTTTCTAGTAAGTAGTGCTACTGCCAGCCAGAGCTTGTGTCCGCTGAGATCTCTTCATAGAATGTAATGCTTGGGCTGACTAGAAGGGTGTGTGTGTGGTTCTGGTTTACAACCACCAAGAAAGGAGGCCAGGAGATAGGGGTTTCTAGGTTTCCTGAAGACCCTCTCAGACAGCTTAGTTTTCTTAGCACTAACAGGGATCTGTCCCTGGCTCCTGACAACATAGGATGTGTCAGCTGAGCCGATTTTATGCTAAACTTTAGTTTAAATAAATATTAAGTATATATTCATATGTGTGCTACTAATTGAAAGGAAAACATCTCACCACAAGTTCCATTTCAGGTGATTAAAACAAGGGCTCAGGCCAACTTCACCTAAATAGAGCTGAGAGGGTGAGACCACTTTCTCCTGTGTTTTAACTAAAGAGTGTCATTGAAGTACAAAATGGATACAGGCACAGTTATTGCCATTCCCCAGAGATAAACAAATGTCCCCAGCTATGCAAGCATGGACATCAGGGTGCTGAATAGTACAGTAAAGATGATGCCGAATCAAGGAGGTTGCCTCACATCTCAGTCCCTAACCATTAAAAAAACATAAAAAAATAGTTTTGAGTTAAGTTCCTGGAACACTTTTTGAGGACCCGTTTTAGTTACTGATCTGCAATTTGGCACAGCAACTGAAAACAACGGGCCAACATTGGCCTATGAGAGTCTAGTACCATCAGTTACTCCAGTGCTGTCCCACCCGTCGTATGTATTTAGCATTGGAGAGTATTGAAAGAGCATAACTTGGCTGTGTAATTATGCTTTGAGAAAGAGCAATCAGTTATATATATAACGTGTGTAAACGACTTTCATGTTAACATAATGCACTGCAAAACTAAATTATCGAAGTGCACATATAAGTAGAAGTCTGAAAATAGCTCATGTAAACCGTGCCTATGCTAATATGCAAATATTATTAAAATGTATTCGTGTTCTAATGTCTAGAAACAATATATTCCTATAACCATTCTCTCCTTATATTGTGTTTATGAGAAATTCATGTATAACTTCAAAATCAAATGTTTGTGAAAAGTCTGTGTCGAATAGGCTGAAGTTAAGGCCTGTGTTTTATTTTTGTGTCTTAACTGTCATGGCAAGTTCTGTTCTTGTTGTTTAATGCTTTGATTTCCAGGTGCCTCTGTACCAGTCTTCAGTTAATGAGAAGCACATTGTTAAGTACAGATAAGGTGGTGTGAAGATGGATTGCCAAGGTTGTGGAGCAATAACAAGGAGCAGTAAGTACAACTCCCCTTTTGGATTCCTGGACATGAGAGTAATCCAAGGTTGCGCCAACGTGTACCGGAGAGAATGAAGGCTAATTGGATATAATTTACAATGGTGTCCTGTCAGTGGAAATTTACTTGGCTGTGATGTCAGCTACTGGAAGGTTGATTAAAGTTTTGTTTAGCTAGTCCAGGCTCAGATTCCCTTTGCCCCTTGACTGAAGCGGACCTTAAGAGAGATGCAGACCTCTTCCTTTTTGCTAGATTAAGTTGCTTTACATCACTTACATCTCTCTTGGCAGAACTTCTACTGAAGTTTCTGTAATGCTAAAATTTTTCTCTGAATTTATCCTTAGTTTATTAGGATATTCAGGAATTTAGATTCAATGATTAGGCAGGAAAATCTGAGCTTAAATTCAAATAATCATACACTTTTCCTTATTTACTGCATTGTTGCCATTTAGATATTGTTTTTTTAATATTCTGGTATAATTTAACATTATTTGACGCTTTTATTCTTCTTTGGTGATTCTCTACATATATAGAATGGTTTTGAGATGCATTTATGTCAATTTGACTCTGAGTCTGTAACAAATGCCTTTTTAAACTTTAAGTTTGTCTCTGAGATTTAATGAATGACCAAATGGGCTACACTGTCATTTAATGTAGTGAGTGAATAAGGCTTCTGCTTGCCCCTCGGGACTCCTAGTAAAATTCATCAGACTCAGAAGATTGGCGAAAAGACAGATCTGGATCAGATGATAGCAGAGTAATGATGGTTAGGTTCCTGAAGTAAGAAGAGCTAGAACCCTGTGTTCAAGATTAATTAGTCCCCCGAGCCCAGTTCCTAGAGCCCATGTCCAAACTGCAGAAACTTGCTACAGTTATCGAGATTTGAAAGAGAGTTGTACTGGCAAAGGAGGTGTGGATATTAACAGAATTATGAGTTGCAGTGGTTCATGTTTAGATTGCTGTGTTTTTGCGTTTGGATGATGTCTTGGGGAAATGTTTGCTTGTTGTGTGAGTGTGTATTGTAAAAGAAGTTGAAGAGTTTATCGAGTCAGACATGGCCTAAGATCCTGGGATATATTAAGCGGTGTAGAAGACACTGTATTGCTGTTGTTGCCTGTCAATAAGTGGTGTCCATCGTGAGACGTTGTCAATGGCACAGTTTAGTCTTATGTGGATGGGAGATGATTAGTATAAGGGGAGGTAAATGCGCAGGGTGAACCTGTACTGATCTAGGTGACACCCCGCTGGCTGAGGCTTCAATTAAAATGAAAAAGACAATTTCTTGTGTGATTGAAAACTGTTGACTTCTAGAGCAAGAGGCAAAAGGTTTTTGTAAATTGTTGTATTTCATTATACGTGTGAGAGGTTGGTGAGAACTGGTGTGTGCAGATTGTAAAGGAGGGGGAAATGCTGCAAGGAGCCAGGCTGACATCACAGTGTGCCACACTGATATAGGTCAGTAGGCATGTCATCGCACTGCTATTGGTTGAAAACATCATAAGGGAAAGCACTGTGATTGGTAGTTATTGTGGAGCAAAGGATAGTGGATGCGACGCTGATTCTGAACCAAAAATTCTATTGTAATTGTTAACATTTAATTGTGGAGAGATGAAATGTTGAAAAATCATGCAATATTTATTTAGAGGAGATGTGCACATACCTAGTAGAGAGGGAGAAGAAGCACCTCCAGAAGATACCCCAGATTAATGTAGGGATCCATACATGTGTGTGGCTTGGATAATGGCAGAAGATCACAGAACAGGAGGATGCATTGAAGTTTCCACAATATGACACATTCAATTTGAGAGTTATTGAGAACTTAAGGAAGGTATTGTACAAGATGAAACTTCCTCCTACACCTGCATAAAAACGAAGAAATTAATGCTTGGGAATGATCTATTTGTGCTAAGGAGAGAGAAAAATATCAGGGCAGAGCTCGAAGAGCTGCACGAGCATATGCGGATGCAAAATGGAATGCAGAAGAGAAGAGGTGGAAAACAGACATGATAGAAGGGGTTAGATAATATCCACCTTTGACAACTTATGTAGATGAGGATAGGAAATGAACTAAAGGGCAGAAGGAAGAAAAGAGGAAAAAGGAGCATTATGACATGAGTGTAGTCAGTGATAGTGCACCCTGGAGATAGTCTTTTGTATGTGTTACTATCTGAACGCCCAGCTCCATACAATGAAGTTATAGGGGAAGGTGGAAATGGTATTGGTGGTGATGGGAAAATGGTAATTGCTACTGCCCCGATAAATGTGGCGTCTGGTCCTGTGGGAACTGTTCCAACTGTTATCCCTTGTGAGCAGAGGAATAAAGAGTCAGGAATGTGTGTTCCAGCTGATTCCACTACAAATACTGTGGATGGTCTTACTGTTCTAGTCACCGTTTGTCCTGTGGTTCCTCTGTATAAAACTGAAGGTTCAAGGAAATCAACCTATAATCTAACTGTTCCAAATACAGCTGGCAGTCAAAGTAGAGTTCCTACAAGTCCAGATACGAAAAATTGTTTTCCTCTAATTCTGGCACACACAAGTACTCCATGTGGGGCAAGTGCAGATTCGACTCTGGATGCTTTTGGAAGTACTTCTATAGGTACTTATCAGAGAATCCCAACAACTGGGACTTCAGTTTGGGAGACACCTTTAATTTCTACTAGGGGTATCCAAGGAAATAATATTACTAATATTCCTGCAGTGACCTGAAACATTAATGCTAATGAAACAGATGACTGGCTGAGAGCCTTCAATGAATTTACTTCTTTGACAGAAAGTGTGAGTACAGACCTGGGTCAGTCACAAATCTATCATCACCCACAGAACTGTTAGTGGAAGTGCTAAAGCTTAAAATAAAATTGGATGAGATGATTAATGGAAATCTTGGTTTAGAGCGATTGGATATTTATCATGAGAAGGAACTTGAGTTTATGTGTAGGGACATTACCAAGTGTGTGGGCCAGGTCCATAACAAACTAACAGAATTAGCCCAATAGTATGAGTAGGTTTGAAAAAAACTAAAGCATTGCAAAAAAGCTATCAGGTGTATTTCAATTAAAAAATATATAATTGACATGAGAATTCCGGGAATGAAAACTCATAATAGGAATGGGTCCACAATATCTGGAAATGTAATGATTTAGATAAATGGGAAGCTAAGTGGGTGAAAAAGAAGGAAGTAAAGAAGACCCCGGGAGAGCCGCCTCTTACAGGAGCAGAGAGGGGTCTGGTGGAGGTTATGTGCCTTGGAGTAGAAGTGATCTTGCTGCATTTCCCAATGAATTTCCAAAGTTGAGAGAGAAGTCGGTGGAGTGGTATAAACAAGCTGAGAGGTTTGTGAAAATACTGCATGTGTTGTGGGTTCATCTGAATACGTTGTTTATTACTGTTGTTCCAAGTGACTTGTAGCCTCAGCTAACAAGAAGTGTCATACCGAAAGGTCACTTGCCTTTAAAGATGGAAAAATATTAGCAGGTCATGACATTTTTGAAAGAAAAGGTCCCACCTCAAAATACAGATTGGGTTAAAATTGACAGAGCGACACAGGAACTCAAAGAAATGATTCATGCTTACTATGAGAGGTTATTTTAGGCATTCAACCAGTATAATGGAAAGGAGACGCTTGAGCCTAAATATATAGTAAATTCTGTGTCAACGATTGTGACGAGTTTGAGACCTGAGATTAGCAAGACGATTCAGCAGCATCTGACTTGTTGGCAAAATAAGAGAGTTGATGAAATCCTGCTGTATGTCAAATACTGCGTGATTAGCTTAAGATGAAACAGAAAAAGCTTAAGGAAAAGCTTATGATTGCCCACATGAAAGCAGCTCAAAGGACCAGTCAGATTCAGCTGATAGTAAGCAATGTGGGTGTCATACAAGGTGTATACTAGCAAGGGCCAACTCCAATGCCAGGTACAGTTCGGGATGCCTATTGGCCCTAATACTGTAATGGATATTAATAGTTTGAAAAAGACCACTCTTCCTCAAATCTGTAACAGTTGGGGTTTTGGAAGTGAGAATGTCATTTTAATCTGGCTCATCTCCAAAATTCAGGATTTGTATCACCACAGAATACTAACACTGCACAAATTTAGAATGTACCGAGATAGAGAAGTCAAAATGTTAACATGCCCCCAAGGCCCAACGATACAAATACCCCAAACTCTAATGCCACAACACAATAAGATGAGTCTTAGACCCAATGCTAATCAGGTTCCGAATGTGAACATGAATGCAATTGAAGGAGGATATGCTTTCCAACAATTTCCCCTATTTGAAATGAAAGAGAGAGAGGGGACGAAGACCGCATGCTTGGCACAGTCTTAGAGTTGGGTCTGAGTGGATTATTTATAAACAATAAGGTGGATGGCCTCATCAAGTCAATTTTGGTTCACAGTGGTGATACCCGCTCCCTTCTTGGGAAAATTAGTCCAAGTTGTAGGAGTAGCAAACAAGCAAATGACAACCCAGGAAACTGTTGCTTTGGTGAGAATATGATCTTTTGAAAACAGGCACAGATGTTTGGTGTGTGATTCTGCCTCAGTAAATCTCTTGGGAAGGAATTTGCTTGCAAATTAAAATGCACCATCTATTGCTCTCCAGCAGGCTCATAGAGGCAAACTCATGATAAGGATGCTGCCTTCAAATTGGCAAATGATGGGTCCTCTTGTACCTTATTCACATTGTTGACTTTTGATGATTTACCTCTAGATTGGAGAGATACAGTTAAAATTGAAGTGTGGGATTTTTCAGGAATAGATATCAAAGTGATTAAAGGAATTGAGCCCGTCCGAATAACAGTCAAGCCAAATGCTGAATTCCTGAGAACACCACAATACAAGTTGACACCTGAGATGACTGGGGGGATTTGTCCCGGGATCAAGTCCATGATTGAGCAGGGAATCCTCAGCCAAATGTGAGATACAGGATCTGTGTAAAGTGGACCCTATAGTCATTTCTTGTTTCCAGTGGTACCAAATCCAGCTGTGATATTGTTCCAGATTCCACGTGAGGCTGAGTGATTCACTGTCATTGATTTATGTCAAGCCTCTTTCTCAATACCGGTGCATGAGGATAGTCAATTCATCTTTGCATTTTGGTTCGGAAATCGTGTTTTGGCATGGCGTCAAGTCCCACAAGGGTACATGGAGAGCCCTTCCATTTTCAACAAGATTCTTAAGAAAAATCTGGAATCTTTGGTTATGCCTTGTAACTCAGTCCTGATACAATAAATCGATGACCTATGGGTGGCGTCAAATACCCAGGAAGCATGTTAACAGGACATCATTGCTCTGTTGAGCTACTTAGCTGAGAATGGACATTAAGGGGGTCATTACAACGTTGGCGGTAAAAGCTGCTTACTGCCGTGCAGAAGACCGCCAACACACCGCCGCGGCTGCGGAATTCCGCCACGGTCATTATGACCCACAGCTCGGAATCCGCCAAAATCCAGACACCCACACAAGTCCGCCACAGCAAAGGTCAGTGATAAACTGGCAATAACAAAACCTCCACCATCACGCCAACAGAAATACGCCCACACTATCACGACCCACGAATCCACGCAGCGGTCTTTCAACCACGGTATTCCATTGGCGGTACACACTGCCGCACTCAGAATACACACACATTTACAAAACACAACCACATTGGACAATTCCAAATACACACACCTGATACACATACACACACCACTCCCACACATCCAATACAATATAAAACACACACCCACATCACCCACATACCCTTACGACCACAATTGTGACTGAGGGCCAGAGAGAGACACCGCCGTCTACAAACTAGCATCCACAGGCACGCAACACCATCACTCACACAACATCCACGCACCTCACACAACACACCTCTAAATGTCACCCCAAACATCACAACCCACACCACCCCACACATCACCCACACCACCCCATGGCACCGCAAAGACACCCCAGGTTCTCTGAGGAGGAGCTCAGGGTCATGGTGGAGGAAATCATCCGGGTAGAGCCACAGCTATTCGGATCACAGGTGCAGCACACCACCATAGCTAGGAAGATGGAGCTATGGCGAAGAATCGTGGACAGGATCAACACAGTGGGACAGCACCCAAGAACTAGGGATGACATCAGGAAGAGGTGGAACGACCTACGGGGGAAGGTGCGTTCCGTGGTCTCAAGACACCACATCGCGGTTCAGAGGACTGGCGGTGGACCCCCACCCCCTCCCCCACAACTAACAACATGGGAGGAGCAGGTCTTGGCTATACTGCATCGTGAGGGCCTTGCAGGAGCAGCTGGAGGAATGGACTCCTGTAAGTCACTCTTCAGTACTTTCACCCCCCCTACCTGCATGCCATCACATACCCCCACCCTCGCCCTCACCCCATCACTCCAACTCCTCACAGATGTCCCAATATCATAAACCACACATCCCAAACTCAAGCCCTGCATGTAACACCAAAGCATGGACACCCATCACCAAAGCATGTCCACTGCACATACCCATACACCCCCCTAAACCATCATCACACAAGGTCCTACACAGGAATGCAAGCACTGGGGTACACGGTCACCCACCCATTGCACACCATGGCACACACAGATGCAATAATCATGCCTTTACACCCCTGCAGGACCCCTACCCAAAATCACTGGACAGGAGGGTCCAGACATGTCCACTCCCCCCACAGAAGAGGCCCACAGTGATGACAGCAGCTCTGTCCAACTGGATCAAGATGACCAACCCGGCCCATCTGGGACGTCGGGACAGTCGGTTCCCCTCACACTGGCACAGGCCACTACAGAGCTTCCCCCCTCTGGAACCACCAGGGCAGCACCCACCCAGCGGGCCCATACCTCTGTCCCCAGGACACGTCAATCAGCAGTGTGTCCACCACTACAGGGAAACCAGGCGAAACCACCACCCCAACAACACCAGGGACCTGGGGGCAGTGGTAGTGGGCACACGGTTCAGGGGACAGAGGCCCAGGAACACAGGGGAACTGGGAGGGCTGCTGTGGGACAGGGGGAGGACAGGCCCAGGGAACCCACTCTCCATGAGGCCCTCTCCAACATCATGGGAGCCTACCACCATTCCCAGGAGACGATGGCAACGGTACTGGCCAAGTTTCAGGAGACCCAGCGGCTTCAGGAGGAACAGTATTTGGGCTTCAGGGAGGAACTCAAATCCATCAATTCCACCCTGGGCACCATTGTAGGGGTGCTGAAGGAACTCATCAACACCAGGAGGGACACTGTGGCACAACAAGGGGCCCCTGACACTAGCCTGGACGATGAACTGCCCACCACCTCCGCTGGCGCTAGTGGACAGGAGGCATCACCACAGGACCACCACACCAGCATCCCACCCCCTGCAGATGGAGAACCACCCCGCAAACGGTCCCTGAGATCCAGGACAAAGACAGAGAACAATGCTAAGACCCCCGCCAAGAAATGAGACCACCCTGATTGTCATCCTTCTGTCCCACTTTGTCACCCTGTCCATACTTGAACTGCCCCAGCTCCACTTCCTATGCCCCTTTGGACAATGCACCTGTGAGACTAATAGACTGGACTCTGCCATGGACATTCCTCTACCATCAGCCCTGACCATTTTACAACCCCCTCCACTATTGAGCACTTAAATAAACAGCCTTAAATCAAAAAACAATCTGGAGTCAGTCTGTGCTTTCGAAAATGTGTATTTGCAATTACAGTGGCAAAATGCTATATCAAATGTAATGTCAACATACCTATGTCACACAGCACTAGGCCATGCGTAAACAAAGCAGATGTCACACAGTGGGACCCACATCTGTGAAATCGTAAGGGAAAGTGACAACTCAGTGACCATACACTGGGTGAAAATGACAGACAGATGAGAAGAATTAAATCAAATGTAGCAGGCTGTGCTGTCTTCTTACCTGTGTCTCACTGGAAGTATTGCACGATCACCGTATTCCTGTTGTCTATGTCCTCTTCTTCAGCTTCCTCATTTTCACTGTCCACAGGCTCCACAGCTGCCACAACACCTCCATCTGGACCATCCTCCTGCAGAAAAGGCACCTGTCGTCACAAAGCCAAGTTGTGAAGCATACAGCAGGCCACGATGATCTGGCATACCTTCTTTGGTGAGTAGAATAGGGAACCACCTGTCATATGGAGGCACTGGAACCTGGCCTTCAGGAGGCCGAAGGTCCTCTCAAACCCTCCTAGTTCACCCATGGGCCTCATTGTAGCGTTCCTCTGCCCTTGTCCTGGGATTCCTCACAGTGGTCAGTAGCCATGACAGGTTGGGGTAGCCAGAGTCACCTGCAAATGTCAAGGGACAATTGTTAGACACACACTAACCCTTAGGGACAACCCCAGACCTAGACAACTATCCACATTGTATAGGGTCCATGTCCTCACCTAATAGCCACACACTGTGCCTCTGGAGTTGCCCCATCACATAAGGGATGCTGCTATTCCGCAGAATGTAAGCGTCATGCACTGAGCCAGGAACCTTGGCGTTCACATGGGAGATGTACTGGTTGGCCAAACACACCATCTGCACATTCATTGAATGGTAACTCTTCCGGTTACTGTAAACCTGTTCACTCCAATGGAGGGGACCAAGGCCACATGTGTCCCATCAATGGCACCTATGATGTTGGGGATATGTCCCAGGGCATAGAAATCACCTTTCACTGTAGGCAAATCCTCCACCTGAGGGAAAACGATGTAGCTCCGCATGTGATTCAGCAGGGCAGACAACACTCTGGACAACACGTTGGAGAACATAGGCTGGGAAATCCCTGATGCTATGGCCACTGTTGTTTGAAATGACCCACTTGCTAGGAAATGGAGTACTGACAGCACCTGCACTTGAGGGGGGATTCCTGTGAGATGGTGGATAGCTGACATCAGGTCTGGCTCCAAATGGGCACACAGTTCCTGGATTGTGGCACGATCAAGTCTGTAGGTGATGATCACATGGCACCCTTCCATTGTCAACAGGTCCACCAGCGGTCTGTACACCGGAGGATGCCGCCATCTCCTCACATGCCCCAGCGGACGTGCCTTATGGAGGAGAACAGTGAGCAGAGAGTCAACCAACTCTGAGGTATGTAAACACAGCATACTCAGAAATATTAGCAAATCGACATATGCCTGTATGACTGTTTAAGCAAGGCCTAGATATGTGTGACGCAGTCCAAAATAATGGCATGTGGGCCCATGAAATGGCGGCTGCCTGACCTGTAAAGTGGGATATGAGGTAACTGCGCTGGCGTTGTACACCGTCGCGGTAGGCGGTCGAAGACCGCGGCGCAATCCTGCATTGGTTAACATTGGACCCCGTGGGTCCCAGGAGCCAATGACCATGTATGCCGGCGGTGACGGTACGCACCGCCGCGGAGGTGACTGCCATTTTCTCTCTGTTCAATCACTTGGTACCTGATCTTCCACAGGAGAGGACCTACACTGCAAGTGCTGCTGTGACCTCAGTCTAGAAGAGACAATGGCTTGTGTGTCTGGGGAAAGGGCCCCTGCCTTCAGCACGGAGGAGTTGGAGAAACTCGTGGATGGGGTCCTCCCCCAGTACACACTACTCTACAGTCCTCCAGACTAACAGGTAAGTACACTGTGAGCATGATGTATGGGCAATGCCTGTGTGGAGTGGTGTGGATGAAAGATACGGGGGGAGAATGAGGCGTACATGAAACGACGGTGAGTGCATGTGCGTCATGCCAAGGGTAGGGATGCGGGCCAATTACTGTGACGGTGCAGACGGAAATAACTTATCTTTTTCCCCTGTACTATTCCTGTAGGTCAGCACCCACCAGAAAAAGGACATTTGGCGTGCCATCGCCAAGGAAGTCCGGACCCTGGGGGTCTCCCACAGACGGAGCACCCACTGCCGGAAAAGATGCGAGGACATTCGCCGCTGGAGCAAGAAGATGGCGGAGGCCCAGCTGGGGATGGCCTCCCAACGTGGGAGGGTTGCCCGTCGCACCATGACCCCCTTGATGTTGAGGATCCTGGTGGTGGCGTATCCAGAGTTGGATGGGCACTTGAGGGCCTCACAGCAGCCACAAGGGGGTGAGTACACTCTCATTCTGCTGATTCAGTGCGCATTGTAGGTGTCTGGGTGGGGAAGGTGGGCTGTGGGTTCCCCTAGGCCAGGGCGAGTTTAGTAGGCAAGGACCCTTCTTAAGGCAGGCCCTGTGGCACCCCACCCCACCTGTGTACAGTGCCAACTACACCTAGTCAGGCTCCTGTGACATCCATGTGTGCAGCAATCGGGCATAGCCTTGTAACCCATGTCCCTGGGATTGAATAGGGAACTCCAAGTGCGCGGCGTTGTGCCTGTAGGCTTCTGTGTCTGTAGTGTCCGCCACCGGTAGCGGTATTGCATGCACTCAACATGTCTTTCTTCTGTATTCCCCCCCCCCCTTTTTGTGGTCTCCGTGTTCTTGTGTGCATTAGCATCATCAGGCGGAAGAGCAGTGGCACCGGAGCAGGAGAGAGCTGCATCCCACATGGCCCTGGAGGGCGACACTATGGAGTCGGAATTTACCAGTGCGACGGAGGGCGAGGGGAGCTCCACGGCGGGGACAGGAGCTGACACCAGCGATACGGACTCCTCCTCTGATGGGAGCTCCCTTGCGGTGGCGGGCCCATCTGTGTCCCCCGCATCTACAGGTACCGCCGCCACCCCCCTACCAGCACCGCCCTCCCAGCAGCTCCTCAGCGCTTGGCCCTTGTCCGCTCATCCAGGAGGGTGGGCATCTCCTTCGCCCCAGGCACCT
The DNA here is from genome assembly GCF_031143425.1 of Pleurodeles waltl. NCBI lineage: Eukaryota > Metazoa > Chordata > Amphibia > Caudata > Salamandridae > Pleurodeles > Pleurodeles waltl. Next base: position 1,769,463,714 of record NC_090440.1, read on the forward strand.
CAGCCCCTGCCCCTGTCAGCCCTGCTGCCCTCAGTGAGGAGGCCATTGACCTCCTCAGGTCCCTCACTGTTGGGCAGTCTACCATTTTGAATGCCATCCAGGGTGTAGAGAGGCAGTTGCAACAAACTAATGCATACCTGGGGGGCATTCATTCTGGTCAGGCAGCCCATCAGCGAGCTTTTCAGACTCTGGCCTCAGCACCGATGGCAGCCATTGTCCCTGTCTCTAGCCTCTCCCCTCCAGCTTCCTCCGCCCAGACCCAAACCCCTGTACCTCAGCCTATCCCAAGCACACCATCAGACCAGCATGCACACACCTCAACACACAAGGGAAGCTCTGGCAAACATAAGCACCACACATCCCACAGGCACTCACGCAAGCATCACACACATGCAGACACACCAACATCCACTGCCTCCACTGTGTCCCCCTCCTCCTCGTCTCCCTCCTCCCTCCCTGTCTCACCTCCACTCACACTTGCATGCACTACATCCTCAGCCACTACGTCCATCACCAGCACACCCACCACCACACCCCGCTCACGTGCAGTCACCACCCCCACTACCATTCACACATCCCCTGTGTCCTCTGGTAGTGTGTCTGTGAGGCCACCTCCCAAGGTACACAAACGCAGCCACACACCCACCCAACAGCCATCCACCTCACGACAGCCTCCAGGCCATGCACCTTCACCCAAAGTCACCAAATGTACACCTCCTACAACCACTACATCTTCCTCCACTCCCAACCCCCCTCCATCTACCCGTCCCAGTGTTCCTAAGAAACTTTTCCTGTCCAACCTTGACCTCTTTCCCTCACCTCCCCCCCCCTTCAGTCTCCTAGGGCCCGACTCTCCAGGTCCCAACCCAGCACCTCAGCCACAACATCTGCGGGACCAGTGGTGCCAGTAGTAACCGGCTTCTGGAGTGCGCCAGGCAGCAGGGCAGCCAGTGTGGCAAGGAGCCAGAGCACGGACAGTCCCCCACCTGTAAAGCATAAAAAGTTGGCCAGTGCCCGGCGGGAGAGGGGAAAGAAATCAGCCACCAAAGCCGCTCCCAGGAGTACAGTTGGGGGTGTGGAGACAGCTGCGCCACCATCCAAGTTTGGGAAGGGGCACAGTAAAAGTCTGGGAAGATCTGCACGGCAGACAAGACCGCCACCATCCCAGCTGCCCAGGACACCGCCACCACCTTCCCCGCTGCCCAAGACACCACTGCCAGCATCACCGCTGCCCAGGACACCGCCGCCACCATCCCCGCTGCCAAGGACACCACCGCCACCATCCCCGCTGCCCAAGACACTGCCGCCAGCAGCATCGCTGCCCAGGACACCGCCGCCAGCAGCACCGCTGCCCAGGACAGCGCTGCCACCATCCCGGCTGCCAAGAACACCGCCGCCACCATCCCCGCTGCCCAAGACACCGCCGCCAGCAGCACTGCTGTCCAGGACACCGCTGCCACCATCCCGGCTGCCAAGGACACTGCCGCCACCATCCTCGCTGCCCAAGACACCGCCGTCAGCAGCACCGCTGCCCAGGACACCGCCGCCTGCAGCACCGCTGCCAAGGACTCCACCGCCACCAGCCCCCCTGCCCAAGACACCGCTGCCCAAGACACCACCGCCAGCAGCACCGCTGCCCAAGACACCGCCGCCAGCAGCACCACAGGCCAGTGAGCGCCAATGATTCCGACGCTACTGAGGCTGCCACGGGCAGGATGAAGCACTCTGGGCACAATGCCCCCTCCAGAACCAGTGGAGTATCCCATCCAGTACCTCTGTCCTTGGCAGGATGAAGCACTCTGGGCACAAAACCCCCTCCAGAACCAGTGGAGAAAGGCATCCACTACCTCTGTCCTTGGCAGGATGAAGCACTCTGGGCACAAAGCCCCCTCCAGAACCAGTGGAGTATCCCATTAACTACCTCTGTCCTTGGCAGGATCAAGCACTCTGGGCACAAAGCCCCCTCCAGAACCAGTGGAGTATCACATCCACTACCTCTGTCCTTGGCAGGATGAAGCACTCTAGGCACAAAGCCCCCTCCAGAACCAGTGGAGAAAGGCATCCACTACCTCTGTTCTTGGAAGGATGAAGCACTCTGGGCACAAAGCCCTCTCCAGAACCTGTAGAGTATCACATCCACTACCTCTGTCCTTGGCAGGATGAAGCACTCTGGGCACAAAGCCCCCTCCAGAAACCAGTGGAGAATGTTATCCTCTTGGGAGACTGTGGCTTTGCACTCCCCAGGATGTAGTAGTGGGCAAACCACCCACTTGAGACACTTGAGAGACTGTGGCTTTGCACTCCGCAGAATCGAACAGTGGGCAAACCACCCACTGTAGAGACTTGAGAGACTGTGGCTTTGCACTCCCCAGGATGTAGCAGTGGGCAAACCACCCACTGGAGAGACTTGAGAGACTGTGGCTTTGCACTCCCCAGGATGTAGCAGTGGACAAACCACCCACTGGAGAGACTTGAGAGACTGTGGCTTTGCACTCCCCAGGATAAAGCAGTGGGCAAACCACCCACTGTAGAGACTTGAGAGACTGTGGCTTTGCACTCCCCAGGATACATCAATGGGCATGGAGCCCCCTTGTGGATCTGGCGTCGTGCACTCATCTGGCTGAAGTGCTACCCCTTCCCTTCCCCCTGAGGTGTCTGTTTTAATTCTATCTGATGCCCCTGCAGTGTTCTCTCCGCCTTGTTCGGGTATTTAGTGTGGGCCTCGCCCATGCCTTTTGGGCCCAGTGCTCCACGGACTATGATAGTGGAATACCTTGGACTTGTATTCTTGGTGTATATATTTGTTTATAGTGTGAATATCTTAATATATGTAAATATTTTTTATTACTGTCTTCGTATATATTACAATCATTTGACTCATTTCCTTTTGTCCTTGCATTCTTCCACGAGGGTTGGGGGGTGTAACTGTGATGTATCATGATGTATTAGTGTGTGTGTTGTTGTGGGTGAGGGTGGGGGTTTTGCGTGTTGCGTGTGTGTGTCACTGTTTTTTCCCTCCCCTGTGTCGTAGGTGCAGTACTCACTGAGGTCTTTGCCGCCGGCGTTCGTGCTCCTGGTAGAGGAGCAGGAAGATAAGGGCTGGAAGAATCTGAAGTTCCGGTTCCATGGCGTCCTAGTTCCTCGTGGGATGTGTAGAGGTGAGCGTGTCCCCTTCCAAGTCCTGTTTCGCCGTGTTTTTGTTCGCGGTGAATCCGCCCCGGAAAAGGTGGCGGATAGGTGGCTTGTAATGATGTGGGCGGTACATTGTCCTCCGAATGTCTGTTGGCGGTTACCGCCGTGCTGTTTGTTTGTACCACAGTGGCAGTCGGAGTGTTAAAGTGGCTGTCTATGTTGGCGGTTTCCGCCACGGTCGTAATTCCATTTTCTTTTCCGCCGGCCTGTTGGCGGTTTTACCGCCGCTTTAACACCGACTGCCAGGGTTGTAATGACCACCAAAGTGTCCCCAGGAAAGTAGCAATACTGTCAGAAAGAAGTGCAATATCTTGGCCATCACATTGAGAAAGAAGCAAGAAAAGTGTTGCAAGAGAGAGTTTCAGACATTTTGTAAATGAGTCCGCAAGCAACACAAATGGAAGTGAGGATGTTTTTGGAAATGGTGGGCTACTGTTCTCAGTGGTTTCACAACTTTTCCCTGGTGACCAAGTCTTTACAGAGGCTGACACACAAGAATGTGTCCGTTCCAGTACCTTGGGATAAAGGTTGTTTGATTTCTTTCCTAGGGCTGACAGAAAGTCTCTGCTGAGCCCCAGCACTAGGAATGCCTGTTCACAACAAAGTTTTTTAACTTTTCTGCAGTGAGAGGGAGGGCTGTGCTCTCTCAGTGCTTACACAAACCCACGCTAATGCCAGGAGGCCTGTGGCGTACTTCTCTGCTGCCTTTGATCTCGTAGCTTCTGCATTGCTCAGCTGTCTCAAAGCTGTGGCATCAGTGAGCACAAGTATAGGGAGATGTAAAAATATTGTAATGGGTCACCTGTTAACTATATATGTGCCTCACTCAGTCTTGTTACTGTTGACTAAGACTAAAACCCAGCAAAAGACAAATAGCTGGCTCACCATGATTCTAATGGCTAAAAATGTAACTGTAACTGTCAAATGCTGTGGTGTTTTGAACACTTCTACTTTGTTGCCTGTGCCAGATGATGAAAGTGATTTACACTATGAAGTGGACCATGATTGTCTCAATGTAGCTGAACTGTGCACCAAGTTGATACCAGATATACGAGATGAACCATTACCTGAATCCGATTTTGTTCTCTATATAGATAGTTCAGGCTTACGAGACAGTGAAGGAAGTCTGAGAGCAGCGTGCGCTGTCTGTACCCTTTCAGTAGTTGTTGAAGCTTCTTGGCTTTAAGGAGTATCCTCCACTCAAGTGTCTGAATTGATTGCTCTTACAAGTGCATGCTGTGTCTCAGACCAATTGAAAGTGACAATCTTTGCCAATAGTTAGTATGGATTTAGTGTTGTTCATGACTTCAAGACAACTATGGTCTCAGAGGGGGTATATAATGTCATCTGGATCTCGGTTCCATAATGGCAAACAAGTGAGAAATCTTCTTGATGCATTACAATTGCCTGAGCAGTTTTCAATTGTCAGTGCAAATCACAATGGTACTGATCATGTGACTTTGCCCAATAATTAAGCTGATGAGGTTGCAAAGTATTGTGCACACAATGTTTGTACCTTCAATGGGACGTATATCAATGAGGGAATGGATTAAACTAACGACAACCTTTTGTTGACAACAGCTGATACTTGGTAATAAGTAAAGAGACTTCAAGAGGAAGTGTCAGAGGAGAAACAGCAAAGGTGGTGTCAAAAGAGATGATGATATTTGGGTCTAAAAGGATGGAAGACCAATGTTACCAAATAGTCTGGTACCCCCAATGGCTAGACATTTCCATGTCCCAGTTTATGTTGGTAGGGATGCCACGGTGAGGTTGTTTAGGCAGACCAGGTTCAATCCAAAATTCAAAGTGCTGGCTGAGGCTTTGTGTCACAGGTGCATCGTGTGTCAGCAGAATAATGCTGGAAAGAGAACTGCAGTTACACTGAGTCACAGAGGGAGGTCACCAGGACCTGTCAACAGAATGCAGTTATACCTTATTGAGATGTCTGTGTGTAACAGGTTGAGATATGTCCTGGTGGTTGTATGTATCTTCTCACTGTAGGCTGAAGCATACCCAACCAGAAGAAACAATTGCCTCACTGTACCCAAACTGTTGTTGAGGAAGCTAATTCCTAGGTTTGGCTTCCCAACCTCTCTAGAATCAGGTTGTGGGACCCAGTTCTATAATGGGGTCTTGAGGTTAGTGTGCACAGCATTATAGGTTGAACAGAAGTTACATTGCAGCTACAGGCCTGAGGCTTCAGGTCTTGTGGAGCAGGTCAATGGTACACTGAAATCCAGATTGGCAAAAGTGTGTGCTTCAACATCTCTCATGTAGTCTGATGTGCTGCCTTTGTGTTAATGAGTCTTTGAAATGTGCCTGATTGAAAGACTGGACTGTACCCCATGATCTCATTATGGGGAGGGCGATGAGACTGCCAGGGATTCCTATGAATGCACATGTGAACATTACTGATGATATGGTCCTTGACTATTGCAAAGGTTGGCTGACGTGGTGCGTTCTGTGTCTCATCAGGTTGGAGTATCTACAACTTTCCTGCATCAGGACCAGTGCCCTGACCTCAGGCTCAGTGACCTTGTTTTGATGAAGAAACATGTCAGGAAGACATGTCTGGAACCCCACTGGCATGGGCTATGCTAGCTGATCCTGGTTACAATGACTGCTGTAAAGTGTGAAGGTCTCCCCAGCTGGATTCACGCTACCCATACTCACAGAGTTGAATGTCCCCTTGATATGACAGCACCTCTTCCAGAACTGCTGGTGGCTTCAGAGAGATGAGAGGAGCAGGTTAGTTAAGCTGACGGGGTCGAAAAGAGTTTAAAATAGCACTGGATTGGTCTGAGGGAGGTCAAGAACAAGCCATTGCTGGAGCTGAAGCTGAACAAACTGACGCTTGTTCAATGGTGGTCAATGAGTGGAGTTTAGGACCTAGTGCTGTGAGAAGGGAGGCAGAAGTTGGATACTGATGACTCATAAGACAGGAAAGAAGGTGACCTTGCCTAAAGAGTGTGTGCCACAAACAATACCTGAAAATATTGAGAACTCTGATTTAAGTAAAAGTGAGGACAAGAGTGTGGTACTGATGAGAGCAAAGAAAAATAAAGTGCTCAGTCGGAGTTACTCTTCATCTGAGTGGACCTATTTTGTAAATGATGCAGATAAAGGGTTTTGGAAATATTGGGGTCACGATTCAAGTTCAAGTGAACAGTTTGCTCGAACTATACCTCGAATTTTCATTGCCATCAATGAGTTTGAACTGCCTAATCAATAGATAAATTTATTTTGATTGGGATAGGGAAATTAAAAGACTATCTAGGTCAGAGTAGAAGAAGAAAAATGGTTGTCCCTTAGAAGAAAATGAAGTGGGGTTAGGGAAGTCTCACGAAGATTTGCATGTATTTCTGAAATCTTTTGAACTTTGTTTGCTGTTTGCACAAGTAGAGTTAACTAAGAAATCTTCTGTTGCTACTGCATTGCACCCAATTTTAGATCTGATTTTAGAGAAGTAATGTAGCCAAATCAGAGAAGTAGACATAGGTGTATAGTAGGTATGATATTCCTTATCATCCTCAATTTATGAGTCAAATAGCTACTAAGAAGCTTTCCCCTAAACCTTCCATAGAAAAATAATCTATCCATAGGGTTCCCCTTCAAACATCGAGCCCTAGAAGATAGTAAATTTGATGCATTTAGAGGAGATTATTCTGCAAATGTATATTTTAGACTGCTTTACAAGTATATTGATACGATGAAGGCAAGGGACTGTTATGTATGCACACAATGACCTGCTTCCGTGTCAGAAGGTAGGAATATATCACCATAACTCCAATGACTTACAGGATTTCCTTTAGTCTTTTGTTAAGTCTGTTTTATGGAACAGCTCATTATCAATATTACTTTCCTAATTATGATTTAATACTTTCAGAGATCCATATAATTGAACAATTGAACCGAAGTCCGGCTCCTTTAGAGCTGAAAATAGTTCCAAGGTTGGTTAATCCTGTTACATACTTAGATACAGTCAACACACATCGACGCAATTTAACATGCATGTTGACAGAAGTTGAGAAGAAGTTTTTAGATTTGGTTGAAGACCGAAAAAGGGAAATAGAATCTAGCTCCAAATTTGATGAGAATTTCCAAAGTCAGAATAAATGTACTAAGGAGGAGATTTGACATCATTTAGCTGATAATTCAGCTGCATTGGCATTATATTGAAAACATAAGGTAACATTATGTAGTTGGATGGAAAGATCTGATACAGACAACATATTTGTGGGAAAGAGTGAATGTGAAGATACTTTTGAAGTCCGAGGGAATTACAAGTTGTATTTGGATGCAGAGGATGCTGTCATTCCTGGAGTGTATTTCATCTGTGGAGAGAGTGCTTATTTTAAGCTGCCCAAGGGATAGTATGGTAGGTGTTATTTGGTGCGTTTTCCCCAAGATTTATCACTTGGAACATCTTGATGATCTTGTCTGGACCAAAGGTTCTAGACCCAAGTGAGGTGTTAGTGTTGGAGAAGTGGTGGGTGACATGTTTGGTGCGTTGATTCCATCTGTGGGAGTGATTTTGAATGACTTAAAGAGCTGAACGATGTGGACCATAGTGGATAAATTAGCTACTAGCAAAGCAGGAGCTTTATTGGTTTTAAATTTTGAGATGATAGCAATAACGTCTATTGTTTTGCAAAATAGACTTGCATTCAATATGTTACTCGCAAGAGAGGGCAGAGCCTGTCATATGTTAAAGGTCCAGCAATGCTGCACTTACATCCTGGACACAAGTACGTTTCTGGAGAAGTATATTCAGAGATTTTCTGGATTGACAAAAGATTTCAAGGAGTTGGAAGTGACAGGTGCATGGGAAGCATTTGTAGATGAATTTTCTGCTATAGGCAGATGGTTTGGAAAATTAGGATGTGGAGTTGTAGGTTTTGACCTGAAGCCTTTGTTGATTATTGCAATATGCGCAATAGTTTTGGTGTGAGGATATAAAGTTTTCCAGAAAGTGAAAGTTCAGCAGGGAGAGAAAAGGAAGAGAGCTGAAGTTGAATTGAAAGATGATTAGTGTAAGTATTATGATGACATGAAGCGCCTGGAAGAGTCTAGGTGAATGCTGATGAAAACTACAAGGTTCTAGATAGTCTTATTCGAGAAAAGAAAGGTTTGTGATGACAATACGTAATTGGGGGGGTTAAAAGAGCATAACTTGGCTCTGCCATTGAGCTTTGAGAAAGAGCAATCAGTTACATGTATACCATGTGTAAACCACTTTCATGTAAACGTGGTGCACTGCAAAACTATATTATGGAAGTGCACAAATAAGTTGAAGCTGCAATGTATTTAATTTCTGTTTTCAATGTTTATGGTAATGAATTGTGGTGAAGGGCATTTTACATTGTGGTAGATTTTGGGGCCGAAACAAATTATGGCAGACTAAACAATAAACCAGCATTTGTATTATAGTAGATAGGTCTAAGCTGTGGAAGACTGAGTTTGGGCAAGCTGTGAAAATAAGTAGAAGCCTGCAAATATCTCATGTAAACCACATCTATGCAAATATTATTCAAATGTATTGGTGTTATAATGTCTAGAAACTACAGCCCTCATTACGACCCTGGCGGTCGGTGATAAAGTGGCGGTAATACTGCCAACAGACAGGCAGTAACTTCCGCCAAATTATGACCATGGTGATGATATCTCCGATAGACACAGCCAATGTACCACACTGACCGCCAGGGTGGAAACAAGAGGCACCACAGTGGTAGCCGCCTACAGCCAGGCGGAAGACAAAGTACTGCCCACCATATTTTGACCCTGCAAACCGCCACCTTTTCCGGGGCGGTACCAACGCCATCAAAAGCCTGGCGAAAACAGAGGACAGAAGTCAAAGGACTCACCATTGGAGACAGGGAAGAACAGGGAAGAACCACGCTGCCATGGAACCAGAAGTGCAGGTTTTCCCGATGATCTTCTACATTATACTCCAACTGGAACACCTACGCAAAGAGAGTGACACACACACGGACAACTCACACCCGACACACACACACACACACACCATACACACAACCATATGCATTACAAAAGCAATTTGATCACGAAATCTGCAGAATAATGCGAAGGCAACAGGTATTTACAAAAATTATTGTAATCGTTCCAACAATAAATTTAACAATCCGATTTACACATTTAACAGATCTGTACGCATGTATAAAAAAGGGATACTGCCCAGTCCATAGTTCACAGGGCCCACATGCCCACAGGGCAAAGTCCAAGGCCCCACTCAAATCCTGCCCCAATACAGAGAGAACACTGCAGGGGTATCAGTTGGCAAATAGGCAGGCACCTCAGGGGTGGGAGGGGCACCTCAGTCGGATTCGGAAACAAGCCCACTGGTTCTGGAGGGGGCAACATGCCCTGTGCTTGGTCCTGGGGAGTGCAAGGCCACAGTCTCTTGAGTGGGTGACTTGCCCACTGGTTCTGAAGGGGGCAAAATGCCCTGTGCTTGGTGCTGAGGAGTGCAAGGCCACAGTCTCTTGAGTGGGTGAATACCCCACTGGTTCTGGAGAGGGCAGGTTGCACAGGAGCCCTAGGAGGCTGGACTATATGTCGTCCGCCATCAGTGACGGCTGCACTGTGGTGGTGGTTGTTGTGGGAGGCTCCTGCTCAGCTCCTGCACTCTCCGATGGCTGCACTGTGGTGGTGTTTGTGGGAGGCTCCTGCTCAGCCCCAGCACCCTCCGATAGCTGCACTGTGGTGGTGGTTGTGGGAGGCTCCTGCTCAGCCCCTGCACTCTCTGATGGCTGCACAACCAAGGCTGCCGGTAGGGGCTCCATGACAGCTGCTGGTGCAGGCTCCTTCCCCTTCTTTGTGGCTGGTGCAGGCTCCTTCCCCTTCTCTGTGGCTGGTGCAGGCTCCTTCCCCTTTCTTGTGGCTGGTTCAGGCTCCTACCCCTTCTTTGTGGCTGGTGTACGCTCCTTCCCCTTCTTTGTGGCTGGTGCAGACTCCTTCCTTTTCTTTGTGGCTGGTGCAGGCTCCTTTCCCCTCAGTATTTGTGGCCTGGAATCATTCCCACCACGAGTAGGTGCTGCTACCACTGGGCCTGTGGACTGTTTGGCTGAGGTGTTTGGCTGGGTCCTTGCTACCCTTCCCATATGTGCAGGACGGGGGGAGGGGGAGGGAACAGGTCAAGTTGGACAAGGAAAAGCTTTTTAGGGACATTGGGGCGGGAGGAGGGAGGAGTAATGGGAGTGGAGGATGAGGGAGTGGTCATCAGAGGTGTATGTCTGCTGTCTTTGGGTGCAGGTGCATGGGCTGTATGCTGTTGTGAGGTGGATGGCTGTTGGGTGTATCAGTGCTTGCATTTGTGTACTTTAGGAGGGGGGGCAGACACAGTGGGAGAGGACACAGGGGACGTGTGCATGGATGTTGTGGAGGTGTCTGCCAGTGAGGTGTGTGTTCTGCTTGGTGTGGTGATGACGGTGGTAGTGGAAGATGATGTAGTGCATGCAGGTGTGAGTGTGGATGTAACTGGGTGGGAGATGGAGGAGGGGGAGACAGTGGAAATAGTGGATGATGTTGTTGTGTCTGCAAATGAATGGTGTTTGTGTGAGTGCCTTGGGATGATTTTGGTCAGGAGACCGCTCCCCCACGTCCGCAGCACCACCAAGCTGTTCCCCTGTCCTTGACCCTGCACACGCTGCCAATCGCATGTTTGAGGCCCTCCTCCAACCGCAGGCATCCACCTGCGCCTCATCCCTGGTGTCTAGTGGGCTCTGGTAAGCGTCACTAGACTTGTGCTTGTGCCGTTTTAAGTGATTGTGACTGTTCTCTGTGCTTTGAATTATTGTGCCGTTCATGCTATTGTGACTTGTTCTCTGTGCCTTGAATTATTGTGAATTACTGAGCCGTTCATGCCGTTCATGTTATTGTGACTCGTTTTTTGTGCCCTGTATTAGTGTGCCGTTCACCACTCAGTTTCTCCTTCTGTACCTTTTTCTAATTTTTTCCGCCGCTTTTGCCCCTTGTGCGCTCCCCTTGCCGCCGGCTCTCTCCGAGCCGCTCTCCCTGCCGCTGCCTCCGTGCGGCCCGCCCCCATCGCGCCCCCGTTCACCGCTCCCTCCCACCTCCCAGCTGCTCCTCCTTCCCCCCTACCCCCTCCTTTCTTAATGGCGGTCGCTCGCAGCGGGCGCGCCGCTGGCACGCTGGAGGCACGCCAGAGGCAAGCCTGTCTGCGCCCGTCCGCGCCTGGACCACGCCCAGCAACACCCCCCTGGTCCGCGAGACCCCTGCACCTCCAGATGCCGCTACACGGCCGACCTACTCAACGCCCTCAATCCCGGCCGCATCACAGAATGCTCCCAGTCCTCACCAAGGAACACCCAAGGACCCTTCTCATGCCGCACCTGCTGATTCACCTGCGACAAAACAACGAAACCAACAAAGACCGAAACTAACCACCTCCACTGCATACTCCTCAACACCCGCTCCGCACGCAAGCACGCCATCGAGCTCTGGGACCTGCTCGACTCCACCGCCCCAGACGTAGCCTTCCTGACCGAAACCTGGTGAAATGACTCCTCGGCGCCCGACATTGCAATAGCCGGACGGCTACAAGATCATCCGTAGGGACAGCAACAACGGAATCGGAGGAGGAATAGCCATCGCCCACAAATCCTCCCTCAAGGTCGACACCCACACTGACGACTCCCTCAAGACCGCCGAACACCTACACTTCCTCATCCACACCGACCCCAACACCACTCTCAGAGGAACGCTCATCTACAGACCCCCCGGACCACGAGCACCATTCAGCGAATCTGTGGGGGATTGGGGGTGTGATCTGGGATACAGAGAACACAGACGCAGATTTTTAACCCTTAACAGGGGTTTTTCTTGCTTTAATTTAAGTTCTAGGAGAGGTGGAACACAGTGATAGGATGGTAGCCTGTCTTTCCTCTCTTTGTTTTCTCTTCCTCCAATCTGTGGGACTTCCAAGGTCTTTAATGGTTTCCTTTAATTTTTCTCTTCCAGGTGTCGAGTTTCAGGCATCCTCCCCTTGGTCCACGGTTTCCCTCGGAAGAATAAAAGAGGATACAGCAGGTAAGTGGGACGGTATTTTCTTTGTCTACTGATATCTGTGATTAGTGAGGGGAGGGGTGGAGCTGTGAGGGAAGTAGTGAGGGACTAACTAAGCAAACACTAATATGTTTTGTGGGGTTTTTCTTTCTTTTTACTTTAGTGGGAGGGTTTAGGATTTTGTGAGGAGGAGGGGGGTTTTTGCTCTCTCTAATAGTCGAGTGGCCGGGTGCCCTGGGAGTTTCCCCCGTCTTTCACCTCCTGTCTTTTCCCACCCTCTCTCTCTCTCTCACTCCCTCCCCTTCTTTCCCCTTGTTGTTGCTGCCCTTAAAAAGGGTCCGTACCTTGTGCAGCCACGACCCTCCTGGGCTGTGGCAGGCTGCTTCGTGTCCTCTTTGTCCTTCCGCTCCGGCCGTCTTTTCTTTGTCGGGCTCTGCTCTCCGCTCCTGGTCTCCTCGTTCGGGTGCTCGATGGGAATCCTTCGGCTCCGGTTTCTCCTCCCTCCCCTCGTTCGCGGCGTCTTCATTATTTAAAGTTCCGGCAACCCGGAAGTCTGGGGCCGATTGCCGTCTCCGCCTTCACGCGTCTCCATGACGACGTGGGCGGAAGTCGGGAAAGGCGTCGGGCGAACGCCAATTCTGGATATTCGTAGGGGAGGCGAGCAAAGCCCGCCTACAGAATCCCTCGCCGATCTCACCAGCACCCACGCACTCACCTCAACGGATTACATCCTCCTCGGGGACCTAAATTTCCACCTGCACTACTCTGATCGACAACCTCACCAACCACGGCCTCAGACAACTCGTCAACACACCAACCCACATCGCCGGCCACACGCTTGATCCCATCTTCTTCTCAAGCGCCCACGTCACCTTCAACCATACCACCGTACTCCACTGGACCGACCACCACTGCATCCACTTCACCCACAAGAAACATACCGAGCACCATCGCACCCAACAACCACCCCGCTGATGCTGGAGCAAAGTTACGGAAGACCAGCTTACCAACCCACCCCCGACTCCACCGACCCAGACACCGCCGCCCACAATCTCACCCTGTGGATCAACGACTGCGCCAACACCCTCGCACCACTCATGAAATCCACGACAACCAAGCCAGAAGAAAAGCCACCTGGTTCACTGACGAGCTCCTAAACTCCAAACGCGATTTCCAGAAGCTAAAAAAGTAATGGCTCCTCAAACGCACACCTGACAGCCTCACAGCCCACAAGGACGCCACCCGCAAGCACCACCAACTCATCAGACAAGCCAAACGATCCCACTTCAAAGACCGCCTGGACAACAACGCGCACGACAGCAAAGAGCTCTTCAGCATTGTGAAAGAACTCTCCAACCCCAGCGCCAACGTCAACGACATCCCTCCATCCCAAGAACTCTGCAACACACTGCCCACCTTCTTCCACCGGAAGATCACCGATATCCACAACAGCTTCGACGCCACTCCCACGCCAGACCCCACCCCCGAACACTCCACCTGTGCAAACCACCTGACCTCCTGGACCAACGTAAACGACACAGAGGCACGCAAGATCATGAACTCCATCCACTCAGGATCTCCGTCAGACCCCTGCCCCCACCACGTATACAACAAAGCCGACTCCACCATCCCCGCCCAACTACGGAAGGTCATCAACATCTCCTTCGAAACAGCGACATTCCCTGAAAAATTGAAACACGCCGAAATCCGCGCCCTCCTCAAGAAGCCCAAAGCAGACCCCAACGACCTAAAGAACTTCCGACCCATCTCCCTGCTCCCTTTCCCAGCAAAGGTGATTGAAAAAATCATCAACACACAACTAACCAGCCACCTCGAAGACAACGACATCCTAGACCCCTCCCTGTCCGGCTTCAAACAAAACCACAGCACCGAAACCGCCCTTCTCACCACCACAGATGACATCAGACGCCAAATGGACAACGGCGAAATATCAGCCCTCATCCTCCTGGACCTATCTGCCACCTTCGACACAGTCTGCCACCGCACCCTGAAATCACGCCTCCACGAAACCGGAATTCAAGGAAAAGCTCTTGACTGGATCATCTCATTCCTCTCCGGCAGAACCCAGAGAGTCCGCCTCCCCCCCTTCCTCTCCGAAGCTACCGACATCATCTGCTGCGTCCCCCAAGGTTCATCCCTCAGCCCGACGCTGTTCAACATCTACATGGCCCCCCTCGTTCAAGTGGCCTGACAACACAACCTCAACATTCTCACCTACGCCGACGACACCCAGCTCATCCTCTCACTCACCAAAGACCCGCACACTGCCAAAACCATCCTCCACGAGGGAATGAAATCCATCGCCGAATGGATGAGAAACAGCCATCTGAAACTGAACTCGGACAAGACGGAGGTCCTCATCCTCAGACCCACCCCCTACGCCTGGGACGACTCCTGGTGGCCCACCGCACTAGGAACCCCACCGACACCGTCTGACCACGCTCGCAACCTGGGCTTCATCCTCAACTCCTCCCTCACCTTGTCTAAACAGGTCAACGCAGTTTCCTCCTCCTGCTACAACACACTCCGCATGCTCCACAAAATCTACAAGTGGATCGCGACAGAAACAAGAAGAACGGTGACACAGGCCCTCGTCAGCAGCAGACTGGACTACGGCAACGCACTCTACACAGGCATCCCAGCAAAAGACCTACTACGCCTCCAACGCATCCAAAATGCCTCTGCCCGGCTGATCCTCGACGTACCCCGCCACAGCCACATCTCCCACCACCTGAGAAACCTTCACTTGCTCCCCGTGGACAAAAGGATCACTTTCAAGCTTCTTACCCATGCTCACAAAGCGCTCCACGACACCAGACCAGCCTACCTAAACAACAGACTCAGCTTCTACACCCCCACCCGTCAGCTCCGCTCCACTAACCTCGCCCTCGCCGTCATCCCCCGCATCCGAAGAAAGACCTCCGGCGGCAGATCCTTCTCATACCTCGCCGCCAAAACCTGGAACACCCTCCCCACCAACCTGCGACAGACCCAAGATCTATTCACCTTCAGAAGACTCCTCAAGACCTGGCTCTTCGACCAGTAACAACAGCACCCCCCCCCACCAGCGCCTTGAAACCCTCACAGGTACGTAGTGCGCTTTATAAATCCAATGATTGATTGATTGATTGATTGAAGTGTGGTGCTTGTGTTTGCCTGTGACACTCTTTGGTGTTGTCTTGTGTGCATGCTCGTCTGGCTGTGTGCTTGGGGTGGGTTGGGGTTGAGGAGAAGGTGACTGGAAAGTGGAAGTTGGAGGTGGGACGGTTGAAACAGGAACAATGGCTGCCATCAGAGAGGAGGCCAGAGCCGGGATCGATCTGTCTTGGGCCGCCAATCCACTGTGAATGCCTTCCAGGAATGCGTTAGATTGCTGCATCTGGGCTGCCAGCCCCTGGATGGCATTCACAATGGTTGACTCCCCTACAGAGATGGATCTCAGGAGGTCAATAGCCTCCTCACACAGGGTAGCAGGGCTCACTGGGGGAGGGCCTGAGGTGCCTGGGGCAAAGGACATGCCCACCCTCCTGGGTGAGTGGGCACAGGCAACTCGCTGAGGGACTGTCGGGAGGGCGGTGGTGCTACGGGGGTGGCAGCTGTACCTGTAGCTGGGGTGATAACAGAGGTGTCCACCACCACCAGGGATCTCCCATTGAAGGAGGTATCTGAGTCTGTGTTGCCCCCTCCAGTCTTCACAGTGATGCTCCCCTCGCCCTCCATCCCACTGGTGCCCTCAGCATCGGTGGACTCTGCCTCCAGGGTCCTGTGGGATGCAGCTCCCTCTATCACTGGTGCTTCTGCTCCTCCGCCAGATGATGCTAATGCGCATAAGGACAGGATGACAAAACAAGAAAGGGGGGAGAGAGACAAAGGATACACTGGGTCAATGACTGCACCAACACCACCGTTGGCATACACAACACCCTTCCAGGCGTAGGCCTGTAGGGTACAGGCCTACGCACTATGTATTGCACCACCACTGATATTGCTAGCCACCAAGGCATGAGGAGGAGCACACACTGCCAACTGCAGCACACCTGGGACCGATGAAGCCCTGACCAGTAGTGGATGCTAACAAGCTAGGAAGGCAGTATTTCCCCTTCAGACCCCTAGCTACCAGCGGACCTACTCTGCTATGTCTGGCCTAGGGGCATTCACTGACACACAACCACCACCCGGATACCACCCCTCCAGCCATGAGCTTCAATGATGACCACTGTACTCACCCCCTTGTGGCTGCTGTAATGCCCTCCAGCGCCCATCCAGCTCAGGATAGGCAACCGCCAGTATGCGGGCCATCAGGAGGGTCAGCGTCCGACCAGCACCCATTCCTCGTTGGAAAGGCCATCCCCAGCTGGGCTTCCGCGTTCTTCGGTGCCCAGCGTCTCAGCTCCTCCCACCGTTTGCGGCAGTGGGTGCTCTGCCTGCCATAGATCCCCACGGTCTGCATGTCCTTGGCGATGGCATGCCATATACCCTTCTTTTGATGGGCGCTGACCTGCAGAGGCAATACAGACAGGAGAACACCATTAGACAAACAGTCCAGGCAGTAACACAAATGGCCCACCATACCCGTTTCCATCACCATTGGCACACACATAGCCCAGCACACAACGTGTACACCGCCAAGAGGACATCCACCCTCCCCCCTTACACGAGGCCTTCACACACACAACTCCATGCATTCATGCCACTTGCATAGTGCCCACAGTGTACACACCTGTTGGTCTGGAGGCCCATACAGCAGTCTGTACTGGGGAAGGACCCCATCCACCAGTCGCTCCAACTCCTCCGAAGTGAAGGCTGGGGCCCTTTCCCCTGTCTCACGGGCCATAGTAGGTTCCAGACACAGGTCACAGCAGCACATGAAGTTTAAGTCCTCTCCTATGGAAGGTCAGGAAACAAGTGAGGAATATGATAGAAAATGGCGGTCACGTCCGCGGCAGTGCATTCCGTCACCGCCGGCGTAGATCACCATTGGACACTGTACCCCATAGGGTGCAATTATAACCAATGAGCAATTGCACGGCAGTTTCCCGACCGCCTACCACCACAGCACACAGCGTCAGCGGCATTACCTCACTTCCACCTGCCTCTCCACACAGGACAGGCGGGCACCATTTCAGGGGGGGAACAGGCCTATGGATTAATGCTGTGTCACAGGATAGATAGGCACATACATCAAAAATTACAAGGTCCCATAACGTTTGCAGATTGCGGACTGCTGTTGTGGCTCCATTGTTCAGTTTGTGACAGCCTCCTCACTCTTTTGTCCCTTAGATACCTACTGCTGCGGAACACATATTGCATTTGTCCCCCTCACTCCCCCTGCCAGAATGAACAGGTGTTCAGGAATCGTAAGAGTTTCCACTCCATGAATGTGCAGATGGTGTGCTTGGCGGACCAGTACATCTCCTACGTCAATGCTAAGTATCCTGGGTTGGTGCATGATGCCTTTGTCCTGAGGAATAGCAGCATCCCAAATGTGATGTCCCAACTACAGAGGCACAGGGTGTGGCTAATAGGTGAGCCCTGGTTTCAACGCAGTATATGTTGGTGTATGCCTTTGGTGTTGGCCATATAGGACAGTGTGTGGCCAAATGTTGTCCCTTTAAGCAGATGACTCCGGTTACGCAAACCTATCCTGGCTGCTAACCCCTGTGAGGAATGACAGGACAAAGGCAGAAGAACATTATAATGAGGCACATGGGCGAACCAGAAGGATCCTTCAAAGGACCTTTGGCCTCCTGAGGGCCAGTTTCTGGTGCCTCCATCTGACAGGTGGATCCCTGTGCTACTCACCCAAGAAGGTCTGCCAGATAGTAGTGGCATGCTGAATATTGCACACCATGCCCTCAGGCGCCGTGTACCTTTTCTGCAGGAGGAGGAGACTGGAGATGCCCCTGTGGCAGCAGTGGACCCTGTGAACAGTGAGGATGAGGAGACAGAGGATGAGGATGAGAACAACAGAACATCTGTGATCCGTCAGTACTTCCAATGACACACAGGTGAGACATTTCAATGACTTTGGTTGTATTATGTGTGGCATTGGCATGCCAGTATTTCCCACTTCTTTGCCCACTTACTGTTACCTCTGGATATTCATTTTGCAGATGTTGGTGATTTGACAAATACCCCTGGTGTGATCAAAACAGCCAGCTACAAGTCATTCATTCTATGTTCATTCTATGTACAGTTCATTTGCAATGGTTGTAGCTGTTTCAAGCAATACATATTTGAAATACATGACATACTGTAAGTCGATTTTTATCAAAGGGTGTTTATTGTAGTACTAATAACTAGAGGGGAAAATGCAATGGGATGGGATGATGATGGAGGAAAGTCCAGGGTATTGTTCCAGTCTGTTCGTAGCACAGGTGCATTTTCCATGGGGACATAGGAAGGGGGAGCAATGGCAGTTCAAGGTGAACAAGGTGACTGAGTGGGACACAAGGGGGACAATCAGGAGAGTCTTGTTTCCTGGCGGTGGTCTTGGCAAGTGTCTCTTACTTCTGTCTGAATCGCAGGGAACTTTTGAGGGTGATTCACCTTCCGCAGGGCGGGGGGTGCTGGTGGCCTGTTGGTCCTGTGACGGGGCCTCCTGGCCACTAGCGGCAGCGGAAGTGAAGGGCTGTTCAGATGACTGGCTAGTGGCAGGAGCCCGCTGGTGTGACACTGCCTCCCTCATAATGTTGGCCAAGTCTGCCAGCACCCCTGCTATGGCGATCAAGGTATTGTTGGCCTGCAAGTCCTCCCTGATCTCCTGATACTGTCCCTCCTGCAGCCGCCTGTTCTCCTGCATGTTGTCTAGGATCTGGCCGAACGAGTCCTGGGAATGTTGATAGGCTCCCAGGATCTCGGAGAGCGTGTCTTGGAGAGTCGGTTCCCTGCTCCTGTCCTCCCCCTGGCGCACAGCAGTCCTACCAGTGTCCCTGGTGGCCTGTGCCTCTGTCCCCTGAACCGTGTGCTCACTGCCACTAACCCCAGGTCCCTGATTGTCTTCTGTGTGAGCCTGGGGTCCCTGTACATGTGGCCATACTGCTGATTGACATGTCCTGGGGACAGAGGTTTGAGGACGCTGAGTGGGTGCTGTGATGTTGGTTCCTGATGGGGGAGGCTCTGTGGTTGTCTTTGACTGGGCTTGGTTGACCAGCTGTCCAGTGGTCCCTGGTGGGCCAGGTAGATCGTCCAGATCCTGAAGACCAGAGTTACTGTCATCATTGTGGGCCTGTTCTGTTGGGGGACTGGATAGTCATGGCACCTCCTCTTCAGTGACATTGGTAGTGACATTGGTAGGGATGTAAATGATGTATTATGCTTCACGTGTGTGACATGTTGTACATCCCTGACTTCCCCTCTATGGTTGTTGTTGACCTGCCAGCTTTTACTTGTGTATGTTTGTGTATAGTGGGATTGTTAGTTTCCCTATGCTGTGCATGCTTTAGTGATCAGTGTCCATGCAGGGCTGTGAGGGGTGTCCATGCATTGGTACAGCATGCAGGGCTTGGCATTGGGATTAGTGCGATGTGATGGTGGAATGTGTGGGATGGAGTGGAGTGATGGGAGTGAGGGTATGTGGTGGCATGCAGGTATGGGGGGTGCTAATTGTTGAAATTTGACTTACCAGAGTCCAGTCCTCCTCCGACTGTGGCCAGGCCCTCAGGATGCAGTATTGCCAAGACTTGTTCCTCCCATGCTGTGAGTTGTGGGGGAGGAGGTGGGGGTCCATTGCCAGTCGTCTGTATAGCGAGCTGGTGTCTTGCTGCTATGGAACGTACCTTCCCCCGTAGGTCGTTCCACCCCTTCCTGATGTCATCCCTTGTTCTGGGGTGCTGTCCCATGGCATTGACCCTGTCCACGATTCTCCGCCATAGCTCCATCTTCATCGCTATTATATTTGCTGCACCTGTGGTCCAAATAGCTGTGGCTCTACCCTGACGATTTCCTCCACCATGACCCTTAACTCCTCCTCAGTGAAACGGGGGTGCCTTTGTGGTGCCATGGGTGTTGTGTGATGTGTGTGGGTGAGGGTGTGTTGGGTAATGTGATTGGGATGTGTGATGTGGCATTCATGAGGGGTGCATTGGTGTGAGTGGTGTGTGGCTCTAGTTGTTGCAGTGGTCTCGGTGTCAGTCTTGTGCCAATGATTTGTATTCGTAAGGAATTGTTGGCAATGTGGGGGTGTGTTTTATAGTGGTGTGGGTGTGTGGGTGTGGTGAGTGTATGGGTGTCAGGTCTGTATTGTTTGAATTGTCCAATGCGGTGTTGTTTTGTATGTGGGTGTCCATTCTGTGCGCGGCAGTATCTACCACCAATGTTTTACCACCATTGAAAGTCCACCGTGGTGATTCGTGGATCACAATGTGATGGGCGTGGTTCTGTTGGCGTTATGGTGTGGGTTTTGGGACCGCCAGTTTATCACTGACATTTGGTCTGGCGGATTTGTGTATGTGGCTGTATTCTGTTGGATTGGTGTGTGTGTGTGTCATAACATGGTGAACAGATATCTGCCACTACAGCGGTAAGCTGGCGGCCGTCAGCGTGGCGGTAAGCGGGATTTACAGCAAGTGTCATAATGAGGGCCCATATGTTCCTATAACCATTCTCTCCTTATATTGTGTTTATGGGAATTTCACATATAACTTTATGAACAAATGTGTGTTAAATGTCTGTGTCAAACAGGCTGGAGTTAAGGCCTGTGTTTTATTTTTGCATTTAAATTTTCAATGCAAGATCTGTTCTTCTTGTTTAATTGTTTGATTCTAGGTGCCTCTGTATCAGTCTTCAGTTAATGAGAAGCACATTGTTAAGTACAGACAAGGTGGTGTGAAGATGGGTTGTCAAGATTGTGGAGTAGTTACGAGGAGCTGTAAGAACAACTCCCCTTTCGGATTCCTGGGCATGAGAGTAAGCCTAGGCCATGCAGATGTGTACTGGAGAGAATGAATGCTAATTGGATAGAATTCACAATGGTGCCCTGTCAGTGGAACGTTCCTTGGCTGTGATGTCAGCTAATGGATGGTTTGGAGGTTGATTAAAGTGTTGTTTAGCTAGTCCAGATTCAGATTCCCTTTTTCCCTTGACTAGAGTGTACCTTTAGAGAGGTGCAGACCTCTTCCTTTTTGCTAGATTACGTGGTTTTACACTACTCACATTTCTCTTGACAGAACTTCTAGTGACGTTTCTGTAATGCTGACATTTTTCTCTGAACTTATCCTTAGTTTATTATAATAGTCAGGAATTTAGATTCAATGATTAGGCAGGACAATTTGAGCTTAAATTCAAAGTATCAGACACTTTTCCTTATTTACTATATTGTTGACATTGGGATATTGGTCTTTTATATGCTGGTGAAATCTCACATTGTTCAATACTTTCATTCTCCTTTGGTGACTCTTTACATATTTAGTATGGTTTTGAGACTCATTTATGTAAGTTTGACTTTGAGTCTGTAATAAATCCCTTTTCAAACTCGAAGTTCATCTTTGAGATTTAATATGTGACCAAATGGGTTACACTGTCATTTAATGTAGTGAGTGACTGTGACTTCTCCTTTCCCTTTGGGACTCCTAAAATGATTTGCTGGACTCAACGAACTGGAGAAACTGCAGAGCTGAATCAGTATGCAGATACTCTGAGGATATAGGTTGTAGAGCCCAGAGCTGTCAAACTGAGAGAGTAACACAAGTGGACCCACTACTCAGCCTCTTGGAAGCATTTCAACTCCATATCGTTATTTTTAGTGAAGTAAAACAAACTGAAATACAGTTAAATCAAAGTTGCAACAAAAATGGATCTAAGATCTACTGTGATCAAAGTGGTCCACACTACTGGCATATTGGGCACATCTACTAATTACATAACATGAACTTGAAAAACATGTTTTTGCTTGTGATCAAAGTATTCTTTTGGAACGGGCAACTTGGCTGTCTTTCTTTTATGGTTAGAGGTCACTGAACTGTAGGACTGCATTGAACAAGTTCTGAAGGTGATAACTACATGGAGGCAGTGAACATGGATTCAGTCAGAGTACCCTGTGGGGATTGTGCAGGTTTGAATTAGCTCCATCCTGAAACAATAAAGAGTAATCAGAACCCTGGTGGACCAAACATTCGTAAAATGGGGCATCATTATCCCAGTCAATGATTGCAGTTATATACAGCACAAACTCAACCAGAAGGTTTGGATCCCTTTACATGAGCGCCAGTTACATTACACAATGTCACATTCCATTTCTGGGGCACAAGGCGATTTAGGGGGTTATTCTAACTTTGGAGGAGGTGTTAATCCGTCCCAAAAGTGACGGAAAAGTGACGGATTTACCACCAGCCGTATTACGAGTCCATTATATCCTATGGAACTCGTAATACGGCTGGTGGTATATCCGTCACTTTACCGTCACTTTTGGGACGGATTAACACTCCTCCAAAGTTAGAATAACCCCCTAAGTGATTTGCCCAGAATCACATGATGTTGAGCCGATACTGAGACTTGAACCTGGTTCCCCAGTTCCAAACTCAGCAGCTCTGGCCATAATGACACACCACTCACCCTATAATTCCAGGGCAAGAGTCTGATTGGTGGCTGGATCTCTTCACTGTCTGGCCTCAGTGTGCAGAGACCAGTTGAGTGGCTCAAACACGCAGTTCCAGCACCTTAGTCCAAGGTTGGTGGAGGATCATTACAAAGGATTGTCCCGTGATGACTAACTGTCCCTCTGAGGTACATCACAGTATGCTCATCAAGCTGAGTCTGAGCTCCATGGAATGAGCTGACATAGACATTATTAATGTTGATGCAGCTCTTTGCTGTCTCTAGTGAATGTTCTCAGGAGGTCTTCAGGATAATCTGATAGTATCCACTGTCTCGTTGGGCTCACTGAAGGTACTTGATCAGACAGTACTTTGAGGCAAGTTGGCAGTCGGATCACAAGCAGAACTTGTGGGGACAGAATGAGACTCTAGTCTAGGAAGTACTAGCAAGTCTTTACAAGGAAAGGGGCTCTGCCTTATGATGTCATACAGAAATAGTAATCTGAGAAAAGGGTAATCTGCCTTAATGTATCAAGCATGGTACTTATCTTTAAGTACATTTCAATGAAGAACATTTTTATGTAAGTCAATTAGAAGACTCACTTTGCCTTTCATTTTTGAAACATTAATTTAAGGTATGCCTAAATATGGAATGTACAATTAAAATATTTCATTATCTCAGTTCCAGGTGCAGCGAGTTGCCCACAAGCAATGTGTGGTGAGTTTGCATGTCTAGGTTATCCTGTGTGTATGGAAAGGGGATGAAGTACTGACATTGCGTTTCTGTGTATGCATCTGTTTTTTCTGAGTGTAAGGAAAGAGAATGGTGTACTGATGTGGCTGTCATGCAGGCAAACACAAATAAACAACGTGGTCAAGCGACATTGTGAACCTTACTCTTTGCAGGAGGTGTATGTATGAGAGGTGAGAGCACATTCCTATCGTCATATTTGGCGGGCACAGATCTGTGGCAGATAAGATGTAAAGTCAGCAGAAACACTTTCATATCATGTAAACATGTCTGTTTTTATACCCACAATTTTTTGTTGGAATGTGATCCATAACGCACAAGAAACAACGGCAATTATACTTTCTCTCTGTTTATCTCTCAGCTCTGTGAAATGACCTGCCATCAAGGGCCTGGCTTTGCAGTGTTTAGTCTCCCATAAGTATGGCATTCGAGGATTAAAGGCCTCGGGCAACCTCTCCCCCACCCTCTGTTTAACCCACTTGGCCTAATTGTAGTGCGCGGTTACAAAAAGCCCCGCCCCTTATGGTCTGCATTGAGACATGCCTGTCTGGGGGGCTAATGTGACACACCGTATAGCCTTCTTGTTTATTGGTCTGTGCTTGTGTCAGGGTATCGTATAATATGACTAACTGAGCTGGTTCGTTTTGAATATTATTTTTCCCATTTCCTGCAACGTTTTGTCTGTAATACAAAAAATCCTCATATTCTCCTGCTGCGAACAGTGCTGCTGATTGCATTTTCTAAGGTGATTCCACCGGACTACGTCACAAAACGACAGTGAGGTGTGCATGTATTTATAGGTTTTGTTCTAAAGCATGAACCTTTCTGCACAGCAACGGAATGTTGTTGAAGTTAGCTGTGGGGTGGATGTAAGGACCATGTCAAGGAAAAGCGAAGGACGATTTGTAATCTTGTACAATTTGCACAACCAGAAGTTGGAGAAAATGTACCGTTCATATCAATGGATGGGGTAGCTCTTTGTGAATTGGAGGAGTGAATATGCAAGTCTAAATATTAATCAAACTCGCTATTACCAGCGGGAGAAGGCGTGGCTTCTGTTTGGCTTTTGTGCCCTTCTTAGTATTCAGCGTGGAAAATCATGTCTTCTCATGTTACACACGGCTGCCAGATGCTGTAACCTTTGTGCCCAGATAGGCTCGTTTGTTGATCCTTGCTTGATTTGTAGATGATGCAGCAGGTTTTGATAGAAATGTATACTTTGAGGGCCGGAATGTTGGTGCTACGCAATTAAATTGACATTGTATATTGTTTACATCCTTCAAGACGCAGGCAATAGTGTCAAGGAAAGCCTTGAAAAGGCTCCTGGGTCGAGATGGGGTTGCCAATGAAAAAAGAACGAAAACGGTTTTGCTCCTATCTAGGTAGGAGAGACCTAGGGAGTGATAGCCATTCAGAGGACTGCACTGGGAAGAGAAGGTTTCACTTTCTACAGCAGTGAGCTCTGGTAACATGCTGCCTGCCGTCCAATTTTGGTTATCCGGGCCCTGTCCCCAGCAGTAAGCCCTATTATCATTACCTTACACAATTCTACTTTTACGCATGAATGGTCCTTTTGGCCTCGAGGAATACAATAGATGCACACACACCCACTCGCACAGGAATCCGATTCTTGATCACAGTGGTCCAATGAACTATCTCCCTACTACTGGCTATCGGCAAAGTGTTGGATAAAGTGTTCTCCATCTAGCCTATTCGATGTCTGCAGCCCTTTATGTTTTTTATTTCCAGCAACCTGGTTTCGGACCATCTATAGAGGCATTACGCCAGTGGCAGTCTCTGCTTTCAGTAACCTCAGACTCACCAGGGCTTCGGAGGATACCACATTGTGGTCATTACTCAGCCTCTGAGCTGCGTTTCATTTGTCCACCGTAAAATTCTGGTGGACTGGCTCACTCTCCTTACATGCTACACCTCTTTCTCTATGGATGGTCTAAATCATTCACCTTCTGTCCTTTCTCCTGCAGAGTCACTCAGAGCTCTATGCTTTCACTTACACTCTTGAGTATCTCCTTTCAGCCCTTGGCAGCTCTGATATGAACTTATGGGTGGAACTCTTCATTTATATACCAATGACATTCATTATATACTTGTCTTACCACGGGATGGCAACTGCTTTAAAGCCATCCATAGCTGAATGCAGAACAACTTATAAGTCCGTCCTTCAAGAGCGACTAACACCCTATCAAAAAACAAACAACATGCTTTCAAAATTGTGAAATCAAGCTTCTTCCGGCAGCCCTACTCTCATGACTTCCAGTTTAGAAAGCTGTCCTTTCTCTATACTCACACCTCAGATATGGAGCACTCTTGAATTGTCATTGGGTGTCCTAATAATGCCGAATATTGAGCATGCTCAAAACCTTTCTCTGCTAAATCTGTAATTCCAAGATACGAACATTATGACACCTTCAGCTGTGTAGGTGCTTGCTTTATAAATCAAGTTTCATTCATTCACTCATTCGGTGTTCAAGGGAAATTAAGGTATCTAGATTCATGTCAGATAGTAAATCTGGGAGTTGAGTTTGTAGGCTTCTGTTTGAAAGTTGAAGGAGTTCGGCTTTTGTTGGGTTAGGTTTTACGGAGGCGTTCACATCTAATTGTTTTCTAGGTTGAGAATGTTGTCCTTAATGTGGTTAGTTCAGTAAAAAATACATCCCTAAAACAAAATAAAAAAGTCTAGGTTCAGTTTGAATACCACATGAAACTGGTTAGAGTGAAGTGTAAATTCTACTCTAGGATTTCATAAAAGTGTCAAATAACCTACTTGTGGTTCTTCAGTAAAACAGATCTACATCTCACACACTACCACCAAAAAACCATGTCTAAATATAAAGTAAATTCTCACTTGGACGATGCCACACAAAATAACCATTGATAATGTCAATAGATATAGCTTTGTCCCTAGACATTTTTCAAAAACACGTTTAGTACCATGCTAGTACAGGCAAGCACAGACACAGATTGTAAACCGCAATATTTGTAGAATGTTCTAAGTGTAGAAATATGGAGCCATATGTACGAACACATTTTCCCATTGACACCGAATGGGAAAAACTCTTTGCTACATCTGGCCCATGGAGACAGGCTGTAAATAAAACACTCGAGTGGTAGTTTTGTCATGGACTTAGTGTAGTTAGGTACAGTCAGGAAGAAGTAAAACATCTGAGGACGTCTTGTTTTGTAAAACGTTTTATTTGACTATTTCTGATTATGTGCCATAAAGTCCTTTTATAAGCCCCTTTCTTGTTATTGTGCAACTAGGCTATCCAAAAGAGAAAACTTTTCCTAGCTGGACCTCAAGATAAGGTGTGTCTCTGTGATTACATCTTTAAAGGAAGCTGCCGAAGATGAGTATGCTTTTACCTGGTGTATCTCTCTCCCCAGTCAAGCTCTTTAGAGTAACAACACTTCACGGTAATGTTTTGAGTCAAATTAATGAAGAGGCCTTCCTAATTTAATATGGCCCCATTTAAGGAAACAAAAGTAATTATATCTTTAGGATGTATATTTACCAATTGCTTTTTATATGATGTACTTTTTCTCGTAGGAAATTAATTTATCTATGAATTTATTTTAGGATTGTTGTAATGGAATACATGAAATAAATCGATTTCGATTGATTGATCACAGTAGCCTAGCTTAAATCGCCAGAGAAGTAAAACAGGGAAGGTAGACATTCTCCTGCTAATCCCAATAAAAAACCCAGCGAGGAAAATTCTTATTTACAAAAGATAACTTTTGTAGTGCCTTAACGTGCATTTGTATGCAGTAAACAAGAGTTATGTGTGAAAGAAATACAGCGAAACTGGTGCAAGGCACAACAGAGATGCAACATAAAAGAGAAAAAACTCATACCGTGAAAAAAATACTCTTTCTAAGGACCTGTAGCTAATATGCTGTAGTCTTGCATTTTTTGTTTTATACTTTCCCCTCTTTATACATATATATAGATCTGTAATTCCTCTCTATTCAATCATTTTCTTTGCAGTTTTCGACTGTTGTTTTCACCCACCATTGTTTTGATTTAAGGGTGAAGCTGTGTTGTAGAACATGAACAAGTGTGCAAACAACAATTCCCAGAGACTAAGGCCCTGATTACGATCTCGGTGGGCTTCCCCGTCGAGATCGGCCCTGACGGTCGACAGAAGACTGCCAGCGTGCAGAACCCTGCCGCTGGCCACATTATGAACATCCAGATGGGCCGGCTGGCGGAAACAGTGTTTTCGCCAGTCGGCCCAGCTGGAAATAGGGCCTGAATGTTGACGCGGCTCCATTTGGAGCCGGTCGCAATGTGGCAGTGCGGCGGGTGCAGCAGCACCCATTGCGAATTTCACTGGCCTTAAATCAGGCAGTGAAATGCGCAACAGGTCTGTGCATGGAGGCCCTTGCACTGCCCAGTGCATGGGCGGTGCATGGTCCCTAGGAGGGGCCAGAGTCGCTTATTCCGCCAGCCTTTCCCTGGTGGTGTAAGCGCTGCCCTGTCGGATCTGAAACGCCGCCTCCGCCAGGCTGCCTGGTGGTGGAAGCCATGCAGTGGCAGCGTTTAATTCGTGGCGGTTCTGCTACGTTAATTATATGGCTGTCTGGACTGCCATGCCGATGGCGGAAATTACCGCCACCACCGGCATGGCAGTCCAGACCGCCATGTATGTAATGACCTACAAAGTATTATGCACCACTTAATGCAATGTCTTGCTGATGGTAAGGCATAAGGCCTCATTTAGAACGCTGTGGGTGGTCCTCCAAGTAGCTGGGCAGCAGCAGAACCACCTCTGTTACCCATATCCAACCCACCCTCCCTATTTTGTATTCCATGCCCATGTGCTGTGAATATTTCACCAAACGTTTTTCTGGCAACACAGTGGGACACGTTTGCGAAATGCACAATTCCGCCAATCCCATCATGGTGTGGCAGATTGATGTACCAACCTGAATTATTTACATTTTTCAAAGACACATTTCTGAAGAAAAGGGTTCTTTTTGAAAAATTGAAAATATATGTCCTTGAAACTTTGGGCAACTTTCCAGCACCGGCAACACACCGATCGTTTTCGGCCCAGGGCAGGAAAAAAACATGCCGGACATAATATCAGAACCCCAGCTCTAAATGGGACATGCCTTATAGTGCTGTGTCTGTCAGTGAAGGCCAGTGGATGGCCAGTGGTATGGATGTTTCTGATGACAGAGAAGGTGGAGAATCTGCTGTTGGAAACATAGCAGTCCCTTCTCTAAATTAGGTAGAGGAATTAAGAGATTGGCAGACTAGGAATTCAGCAATTTATTTCAAAAGTCCTGTTGCCAACAACATCTAAATAATTCACACATTGTGGACTAAGTGAGGAACAAACTGACTTTCTGCAGTGTTGAGAGACTTTGTGCACTAGGACCCTTGCAGACTCAATAGATTAATGTGTAACTTGTCGTGAGGTTTTAAGATGTGGTTATTAACAGTTATGACGTGATCCAAGAGTAATGTGTAATTGTATGGTGAGGAATAAAGTTGTCTGTTACAGAGCTCTGTGTGTGGTGTGGTGATTTACATGCTTCTGGGCCAGGCAGTACTCTACAGCTGGCGATGAAGGTGAGAAACATGCCCAGAAGAACAGAGAATACTCTCTATGAGAGTTTGCAAAGACACAGCAAACTGCTTGTGTGTTCCGTGTGTGCCCAAATCGATAAGAAGCACGTCAAAGCCCCACCCCGCCCTTATACGGCCCTCAAAGAAGCTGAAGTCCCTGCAGAGGACAGCATTCATAAAGCCCAACAGAATCCATTGGAAAGGCTAAAAGAAGAAATACTGCAGCACCCGATAGCCATCATCGTTACAGAGTAAAATGCTAAAGGCAATCACAACCAAGCACGAAAGTACAAAAGTTCTTACCAGCAAGAGCGAAATAAGTGCCACACAACTTCGAATCGGATGCTACATCACAATCCCAGTTGAGAGGCTGATGCATGCACAGCAGCGAGTGGCATCCAGTGCACCAAAAGACGTTGTAATAGCAAATTTTTTCAGTGGCCATAGAAAAGAGTTCAAAGTACAAAGTAGCTGTGTTTCTGAAACCATCACAGCCATTTGACACTGCCGAAAAACAAAATATTGGTACCAGATGGACCACTTGGATCAAAACGTTTGATGACTTCATGGAGGCCCTAGAAGAAGTAGATGCCAAGAAAATCATTAAGTATTTAAAAACCCTTTGCTGTGTTGGAGTAAAAGAAATGCTAAAGAAAAGCTCACAGACTGATACAATATTGTCCTGTCAGATAAAGTAGGCATTGGGTTCCAAGCCCAGTCCAATGTCGAATATTGACTATGGAAGATACATTTTCAGTCAAGCAAAATAGCAAGCTGGTGAAACAATGGATGAGTTTGTTGAAAGGTTTGATATGCTTATCAAACACTACAAGTTTAATGAATTCAATGATGAAGCAGCCATACGCCTCAGTCATTGATGGCTGGCTTTCAGACTCTTTAAGAAGACGCATGTTGAGGGAGAATATTAATTGCTGTAAGAGTCAATGAAAGAGCAGATCAACAAGCTACTGATATTGAAGCTGGAACAGTGAAAAATGAATCAGCGTTGGTTGTGAAAACTAAACACAAGTACAAGTTACATGCACGGCAGTCAACGTCTTCAAAGAAGAAAAAGATGTGTTTCAGATGTGGGTTTTATTTCCCCCTGAAGGTATATGTCCAACCATAGGATAGACGTGTAGAGATTGTGGGAAAGAAAACACTTCACAACAGTTTGCAAAGTGTAAAAGAGAAACCAAATACGTCACAGTGAAAAAAAGAAACCAAGTACGTCATAGTGAAAAGAAAAGATAGATGCCAGAAGGTCCCAGAAGCATTCTAGCAATGTCCACAAGGCCAAATAGCGGCATCAGTTGCAACAAGTAGAGACCCGACAGAGTTGATCGTTGTCAAGCTCATCTTATGCAGGTTATTCAAAGTCATTATTAAGCACCAGTGAAGAAGATGGATGTGCCATAATGATGTCAACCAGGGAATGACAGGCGCTTGCTGATTTGGATGTTTGCAAGGAAGAACAAAAGACAAAGACAAACCATCAAACGAAACAATTGAATTCATTTTGACTCTGCCCAAGATTACAATAGAAGTTGCCCAAAAACCTTTATCACAGAAAGTGGAGCATCGATCATCATCATGCCAGTCGAGATGTTTAATAGCCTGTCTCCTGTGCATGCCTAAACCCATCAAACATGTAGGTATACACGTGGACTGCCTCCAAACCATTGCAGAGTCAAGAGTCCTTCATAGCAACAACGCGTCAAAAAGCAGTATCAGTGCAAGCGCCAATTCACAATCTTCCATGAACTTCTTCTAGCGCATGCCTACTCAGTTTCGCTACTTCTGCTGATATGGGACTGATACCTCTCAATTACAACCTTCACACTGAATCTGAAATTGTAAGCCAGTTTCTTTCATTGATTCATGGCCTAAGAAGGCTCAAGACAATAAAAGTGCAACTTCACATTAATGTGGACATTCGCCCTATTGCCCAACTGCACTGTCAAGTCACTTTTCACTTGCAAGAAGCTATAGAGAAAGAACTAGAAACACTGCTGAAGAACGGCATCATTGAGCGCGCCACCCTTTCCTAAGCCATGGGTTTCACCCATAGTGGTGGTGCCAAAAAACGACAATAGAGGTGCAGTGTGCATCTGTGCAGATATACGCCAGGCCAACAAAGCTATTGAGAAAGAACGAAATCCTGGTCCACATATAGAAGACATGATCATACAACTAAACTGTGCCAAAGTCTTCTTCCGCTTTGACCTGAACAAGGGATACCATCACCTCGAGTTGGAAGAAAACTGCAAGTACATCACTTATGTTGTTTTGTCCAGATACAAAAAGTTGAGTTTTGGAGTGTCTTCAACCTGCTGAAATATTTCAGGGTATTATAGATCAAAAAAATCAACCTGTTGCACATGAATTTATTTACAGTGATGACATACTGGTACTTGGAGCAATACCCGAGGAGAATGACGAGGCTCTTACACAAGTGTGTCACTTACTTGCTGATACAGGTCTCAATCTGAATGTGTCAGAGTTTGAGTTTTACAAAACCAAACTTAAATTCTTTGGGCAATTATTCTCTGATGTGAAAATGACTCCTGACTCAGATAAAGTGCTACTTGCCCCTGCAAGATGTCACAATGCTGCAGTCTTTCTTGGGCCTGGCCAGTTATTGCTCAGTGTACATTTGTGGATTTGTTATAGTGAGTGACCCATTAAGAGACTTGACCAAACAAAATGTCCCTTTCATGTGATCAAAGCATCAAAAGAATAAAACACATGTTTGAGAATGCAACCTATTTTGACCCCAATGTACATCACAGTAGATGCAAGCCTTGTGGGGCTGGGGGCAATCCTTGCCCAACATAATGGTGAGCCAATGGTGAGCCAAATGCCCACAGAGACATTGTAGCCTATAGGAGTCAAAGCCTGTCAGACACGGAACATGCCTATTCTCAGTCCAAGAAGGTGAGTCTGGCTGTAGTGTGGCCATGTGAAGATTCTCATGTGTATCTATGTGGAAAACCTTTCACTATCGATATGGACCACCAAGCGCTGCTGACTATTTTTAGAAACTTGAGAGCCACAATGCCCCTTTGCAATGAGAGGAGAAGTGGGGGTTTGTACTGCAAGAGTACAACTATGCAATTGTACACAAGCTGTGTAAAGATTATAACTCTGCTGATTACTTTTCACAAGTACCACTACATCATCACAGTACAACACCCAAAGTGGCTGAGGAGTACCTTAACTTCATTGTGAGGTCAGTACACTAGCAGCCCTATACATTGGACAGATTATTGCTGGCACTAACGCAGAGAAAAACATGCTTATCCTCAAAGACATCATTTCAACTCAATCATAGAAGAGAAACACTCCACCTTTTACTGAAGATGTTGAATTTAAAAAAGTCAGAAATGTACAAGATGAACTGCCCGTAACCTAGGAAGATGTTGTATTGAGAGGTACAAGAATTGTCATACCTGAGAGCCTCAGACAGCAAGTCATTGAACAAGCCTATGAATAACGTCAGGGAATTGTAGCCACAAAAAGAGCCTTAAAAGACCGAGTGTGATTCCCACGCTTAGACAAGTGAGTTCAGAAGCTGCTAAAGGATTGTTATATTTGCAACTGCCTTTCCCCCCAAGTGACACAGCATCCACTGGCAATGTCTGACCTTCCTCGATGAGCTCAGGACACAATCTTCGATGAAGGTGATTGGTTCCTGGTCAAACATAAACAAAAGACACAGACACATAAAACAGACACTTCATTTGCTGTCGATCCTCTGAGTGTGGTGACGTGCAAAGGACATTTGGTGAAGCACATTGTCGCGGACAGACCATCACACAGGAATAGTCTCATTTAAGCACATACGAGGCAATCATGTCTAACAGTCCAGATCAAGCATCAGAACCGGTGCCATCCTTGCCCAACCGGATTGCATCTCAACTACCTCCTACCACTCGATCTGGCCGACTAGTGCTAGCGGCTAAATGACTTATTGAAAAAAATATAATATGACTGTTGTTTATACTTTTTATTTACCAAAGGGAGAGATGGAGTTTTGTGAGACTTTGTGCGCTAGGACCCTTGAATTTCTAGGTAGACTAAATAGAGGAATTGTGTAACTTGTTGGGAGGTGTTAAGGTGTGGTTATTAATGGTTATGATGTAATCCGAGAGTAGTGTGTGATCACATGTTGAGGAATAAAAACTTCTGATACAGAGCTCCGTGTGTGGCGTGGCCATTTTCATGCTCTTGGGCTGGGGAGAATGCTACAATTTATTCAGTGACTGACTGGGAGACTGAGTGGTTCAGAGCCTTATTGTGTTACAAAATGCCAACAAAGTAGCCTTATGTTGCAGTGGGATTCAGAACAGCTCCTAAATGGAGAGTGCCAATAAAATGATACAGCCCATTAGGAAACATACATGTTTTGATGGCATTTCTAAATGTCTGATGTACATCAATGAGTGTGGTTTGTACAGGTACAAAGTTCCAGAAGGACATAGCTTAACCATTTGGCCGCCACGGACATAACGGTTGCGTCCTTAGCTGCAGCGCTGAGGTGCCAAGGACGTAACCGTTAAATCCTGCGACCAGTTAGTGATCCCCCATGGCCCTCCCACCCACCCCCCCCAGGGCAGGGATGGACGGGGGAATCACTTCCCCTTCCACCACCGACCCCCACTCAAGTGACGTCTGATGACATCAGCGTGCGATCGCTCACTGACCTCATGAGAGGCCGCCCCCATCGCGCTGGAAGCTCACCTTCTAGCGCAATCGGAAGAGAAATGCTTTCATTTCTTTTCCGATCGGGAGGTGGGGGACAGCAGCGAGGCATCAAAGGAAAGGAAAGGCCTTTCCTTTCCTTTGATGTCTCTCTGAGCATTTCTACAGCCTGATCGTGAAGCGATAAGGCTGCAGAAATGCCCACTGGAGTCCAGGGAGTTAAAAAAAAAAATAAGCAATGAAGGGAAGCAAAGCAACCTCTTGAGCCAGGGTCGCTCCACTGGGGGGGCAATTTTTGAGGCTTTTTCTGCCCCCCACAGGGGAAGATGGACCTATTGTAATTAGGCCGATCTGCCCCCAGGTGGGGCAGAAACCTCTAGACATCAGGCATCTTTTTTTTTTATTATTGTTTACACAAGAGAAGTGACCCTTAGGCAAGGGCCGCTTCTCTGAGGGGGCAAATAGTTTTTGGGACATTTCTGCCCCCATTGGGGGCAGATCGGCCTATTTTTATTAGGTTACCACTAGACACCAGGGATTTTTTTAGGTCAATTTCATGCAAGGGGAGCGACCCCTTAGGCAAGAGTCCCTCCCCTGGGGAGAAAATTCATTTTAGGCTATTTCTGCACCCGCTAGGGGCAGATCAGCCTATTTTATTAAGGCCGATCTGCCCCAAAGGGGCAGAAACCATTAGGCACCCGGGATTCTTTCAAAACAAATTTTACAGATAAGGAGCGACCCCTTAGGCAAGGGATGCTCCCCAGGGGGGCAATTTTATTTTAGGCCATTTCTACCCACCTTTGGGGCAGATCGGCCTATCTTTCTTAGGCCACAACCCCTAGACACCAGGGATTTTTTTTGTGCCAATTTTACACAAGGGGAGTGACCCCTTAGGCAATGATCGCACCCCTGGGAGTCAAATTTATTTTAGGCCATCTCTACTCGCCTTTGGGGCACATAGGCCTATTTCTATTAGGACAATCTCCCCCAAGAGGGGCAGAAACCATTTAGGCACCAGGGATAGGTGTGTGTGTTTTGTTTGGACAAGGGTCGCTCCCCATAGGGCACATTTCTACCCCCCTTAGGGGTAGATCAGCCCATTTTTGTAAGGCCCATCTGTCCCCAAGTGAGGCAGAAAGCCCACCAGACACCAGTGAATAACTTTTTTCAAAAAAAGTGGGTGGGGGTATGGCCATACGCCCACCCCAAATAAATGGGGACAAAGTTGTTCTGCCCACAGGTGGGCAGATGGGACAATTATCCCCAATCCACTGCCCTGAGGGGGGCAGAACGCCTACTAGATGACAGGGAATTAAAAAAAAATAGTGGGGTGGTGGCTACCAACCAGTATGGGCATGGTTATGCCCCTACCCCAACTGAAGGGGGTAACAGTCTTACATCTCTCCCCCGCACACTAAAAGATCTTAACCCAACGGCAAGCAAGAGGACATTTGATTATTTTGGGTTTTGATTTTACATTTGGGCCATGAAAGCTTGGCTAACTCTGGAATGGTGAGGGCTGCACTTTTTGGACTTTGGAACACTGCCATGTAGAAAAATCTACAAGACTTATACACATCTGAAAACTAAACATCTGAGTGAGTCCACGATGGTGTGCTTCATGTGCACCCCACACCATTTTCTTGCCCACAATGCCCTGCAAGCCTTCAACTTTGCTTAAAATCACCCTTTTTTGTGATGGAACCTTCCAGAATCTGCTGGAATCCACAAAAATCCTACCACCTAGCATAGTTGCATCTATACCGATAAAAATTCTGCCCCACTTGTCAGCCTAAAATTATTTTTTTTCCAACTGCCTTTTTGGACCCACTTTGGTCCCCCCACAATTTCAACATGTTTTGGCCTTTACCTGTCACAGGCACTTGGCCCACCTACACAAGTGAGGTATCATTCTTGTCAGGAGACTGAGGGGAACGTTGGGTGGTAGGAAATGGGTGCCGGTGCGGTGATACCACACAGAAATGTGGGAAGAATTAGATTTTTTAGCTAAATTTGAGGTTTGCTGAGAATTCTGGGTAAGAAAACACTGGGACATCCACGCAAGTCACACCTCACTGGGTTCCTTCAGGTGTCTAGTTTTCAGAAATGTCTGGGTTTGTCTGGTAGGCTTCCCTAGTTGGCTGCTGATCCCAGGACCAAAACCACAGGTCCCCCTCCCCCCTCCACAAAAACAGGTAGTTTTGTATGTGATCATTTTAATGTGTCCACGTAGTGTTTTGGGGCATTTCCTGTCGCAGTCAGTAGGCCTACCCACACAAGTTATGTACCATTTTTATCAGAAGACCTGGGGGAATGCTGGGTGGAAGGAAATTTGTGGCTCCCCTCAGATTCCAGAACTTTCTATCACCAAAATGTGAGGAAAAGGTGTTTTTTTTGTGCCAAATTCTGAAGTTTGCTAAGGATTCTGGGTAACAGAACCAGGTGTGAGCGCAACAATTTACCTCATCCTGGGTTCCCCTAGGTTTCTAGTTTTCAAAAATGTTCAGGTTTTCTAGGTTTTCCAAGGTGCTGGATGAGCTAGAGGCCAAAATCCATAGCTAGGCACTTTGCAAAAAACAGGTCAGTTTTCTTTGGGAAAATGTGATGTGTCCATGTTGAGGTTTGGGTCATTTCCTGTCGTGGGCACTAGGCCTACCCACACAAGTGAGATACCATTTTTGTCAGGAGACTTTAGGGAATGCTGGGTGGTAGGAAATTTGTGGCTTCTCTCAGATTCCAGAACTTTCTATCACCGAAATGTGAGGAAAAAATGTTTTTTTGCCAAATTGTGAGGTTTGCAAAGGATTCTGGGTAACAGAACCTGGTGGGAGCACCACAGATTACCCCATCCTGGATTTTTCTATGTGTCTAGTTTTTAAAAATGCACAGGTTTTGTAGGTTTCTCAAGGTACTGGCTGAGCTAGAGGCTAAAATCCACAGCTAGGTATTTTGCAAAAAAACATGTCAGTTTTCTTTGGGAAAATGTGATGTGTCCATGTTGAGGTTTGGGTCATTTCTTGTCGTGGGCACTAGGCCTACCCACACAAGTGAGATACCATTTTTGTCAGGAGACTTTGGGGAATGCTGGGTGGAAGGAAATTTGTGGCTTCTCTCAGATTCCAGAACTTTCTATCACCGAAATGTGAGGAAACAATGTTTTTTTGCCAAGTTTTGAGGTTTGCAAAGGATTCTGGGTAACAGAAGCTGGTGGGAGCCCACCATGTCACCCCATCCTGGATTCTCCTAGGTGTCTAGTTTTGAAAAATGCACAGGTCTGGTAGGTTTCCCTAGGTGCCAGCTGAGCTAGAGGCCAAAATCCACAGCTAGGCACTTTCCAAAAAACATGTCAGATTTCAATGTAAAAATGTGATGTGTCCATGTTGCGTTTCCTATTGTGGGCGTGAGGCCTACCCACGCAGGTGGGAGAACACAGAATAGAAGAACAAGTGTTATTGCCCCTTGTTTTTCTCTACATTTTTTCCTTCCAAATGTGAGACAGTGTGTAAAAAAGATATCTATTTGAGAAATGCCCTGTAATTCAGATGCTAGTATGGGGACCCCAGCATTCAGAGCTGTGCAGATAACCACTGCTTTCCAACACCTTTTCTTGTGCCCATTTTGGAAATACAAAGGTTTCCTTGATACCTATTTTTTACTCTATATATTTCACCAAATAAGTTGCTGTATACCCGGTATACAATGAAAACCCATTACAGGGTGCAGCTCCTTTATTGACTCTGGATACCTAGGGTTCTTGATGAACCTACAAGCCCTGTATATCCCCACAACCAGAAGAGCCCAGCAGACGTAACAGTATATTGATTTTGAAAATATGACATCACAGGAAAAAGTTACAGAGTAGAACGTGGAGAGAAATGGCTGTGTTTTCACCTCAATTTTAATATTTTTTAGGGGCGAGCGCAAAGCGCTCCGTCCCCTGTAGTGATCTCTCTTTGGGCTTCCAACCATGCCCATGTCACGTCAGTCATTTTCATTGGTTTGTGGCTTTTAAAATCTGCTTGCTTTCATTTGTGAAAGGCATGAATACGTCATGCCTTTTCTGGTGTTTAGACCACCTACACAGCACCGGTAAACTACTAAGGATATATGAGGCTCAATGTTATTAGTATGGTTTCCGGACTACTTTATCTGTTTATTTTCCACGCAGCGCGATTGCGCCGGGGTTTACATAGTGCAATAGCGCTCAGTTTTTCCGTTTTCAATTTCAGCACGATCGTGTTGCATTTTAAATAGTGGGACCGTGCTGCGTTTTTTTTCTTTTAATTTGTGTGGCAAGAAAAGTCTGGTTAGGAGTTTACAACGCTAATAGCTCTAACTCGAGCAAATGCGACACCCGTCGCATTGAAAATGCTTGTTTATTTCTGCTGTTATTTTCCGTAGGAAAACCTTGTAGGATCTACACAAATGACCACTTGCTGAATTCAGAATTTGTCTACTTTTCAGAACGAACTGTTTAGCTGTCCAGGATCCAGCATTGGTTTCACACCCATTTCTGTCACTAACAGGAAGGAGGCTAAAAGCACAAAAAATAGTAAAAATGGGGTATGTCCCAGTAAAATGCCAAAATTGTGTTAAAAAAGTGGTTTTCTTATTCAAGTCTGCCTGTTCCTGAAAGCTGGGAAGATGGTGATTTTAGCACCATAAACCCTTTTTTGATGCTTTTTCAGGGGAAAAAACACAAGCTTTCTTCTGCAGTCCATTTTTCCCTTTTTGTTGTTGTTGTTAAACTTTGCTGTATTTTGGCTAGTTTCTTGGTTTCCTCCAGGGGAATCCACAAACTCTGGGTACCTTTAGAAACTCTAGGATGTTGGAAAAAAAGAACGCAAATTTGGTGTGGGTAGCTTATGTGGACAAAAAGTTAGGAGGGCGTAAACGCTAACTGCCCCAAATAGCCAAAAAAAGGCCTGGTACCTGAGGGGGAAAAGGCCTGGCAGCGAAGGGGTTAAACAAAGATGAATTCCACTTTCAGGCAGAGAGGGCGAGTCACCAGACCAGCATTTGAGGACCTGATGGCATGCATAGAGGCGTTATGTTGAAGTCAAATCATTGCCCTAGTTCCTTGTAAGCCGGTAGAACCATTAAGCGTGATTAGAACTGTATTCGCATGTCTTTAAGCGGCCAGTGAGGAATCCTAAAGACACAGTCAATTGCCACAATCTAGAAATAACTGCCGAACAGCTTTGAAAGCAACAACTAAAAAAGCATGTATTGCAGCAGATGCTTACACCTATCTGTGTCCAAGAATTAGAGGCATCCATTGAACTAACGTGGAATAAGGGACATTTTCTAATCAATGGTAGAGATCATGGTATGTGACTTGTTTAAGGTCAGAAGCCAATAGGCAAGTGCCACAGTCTTCTAAACCCCTGCTTTCAAGCACATAATTTGATCTGGCCTAACTTATCCAGGCGCTGATCACCTAGAGTTAGGGGTCCATCTGGGGGAGCAGAGGGTTGACAAAGCCATGTGACCCATCTCAGAGTGCCACCTAAATCATAAGCTCTACTGAAGAGCAGGACTTGTACAATGGAAACATTTGTCAGCTTGTATGTACTTTTTAAGTCTCTCCTCTAGACAGTGCATGTACTGTCTGTTATTAGAGAGCTATTGTTAGCTTACAGTGGGCTTAGAACCCGTCCATTGTTCACTACTGGTTGGCTAGCTTTATTTTCACTCTCATTTGACTGCTTCTTATTGGTTAGCTTGTGTTGGCTTCCCTTCCGCTTCTTGTGTTTGTCCCTCCCCTGAAGCATGTACTCATTACTTGTGTCCTTCCAATGCTTGCTTCTTGAGCACTACTTTTTTCTTTTTAATTAAGCACTCCACAAGAGAGCATGTGCTTTACAGTTACC
Source organism: Pleurodeles waltl (assembly GCF_031143425.1). Classification (NCBI taxonomy): domain Eukaryota; kingdom Metazoa; phylum Chordata; class Amphibia; order Caudata; family Salamandridae; genus Pleurodeles; species Pleurodeles waltl. Next base: position 1,769,503,434 of record NC_090440.1, read on the forward strand.
TCCCTCATGTACTTCTCTCCCCCTTCCACTGTTGGGCCCTGTGATAGCTCTCTCTCTCGCCGAGGAGCTTCTTTTAGGAAAGTGCCCCTTTTGGCATTGTTACTCTCCACTTTTCGCTTGGTATTGATGCTAACTTGACTGAGCTTGTGCTAGGATCCTGCTAACAAGGCCCCAGCAACAGTTTTCTTTCCCTAAACTGTACCATTGTTTCCACAGTTGACACACCTGTCACACAGCTAAGTCCCTTGTAAAAGGTACCAGTGGTACCAAGGGCTGTGTGGTCAGGGAGGGCCCCTAAGAGCTGAAGCATGTAGTGAGCCACCCGGAGGAACCCCTCATCAAACACATGCACACTACCATTGCAGATTGTGTGTGTTGGTGGGGATTAAAAAGGTAATGTCGACTTGGCATCCTCTCAAGGTGCCATGTCATCAAATCACTGACTGTGGCATAAGTAAGTCACCCCTTTAGCAGGCGTTACAGCCCTAAAGCAGGGTGCACTATACCACAGATGAGGGCATGGCTGCATGAGCAATATGCCCCTAGAGTGTCTATGTCTAATCTTAGACAATGTAAATTCAGTGTGCCATATTAAGTACATGGGCTGGGAGTTTGCGATAACGAACTCCACAGCTCCATGATGGCTTCACTGAAGACTGGGAAGTTTGGTATCAAACTTCTCAGCACAATAACCACACACTAATGCCAGTGCTGGATTTATTGTAAAATGCACATAGAGGGCATCTTAGAGATGCCCCCTGTATTTTACCCAACCCTCTAGTGTAGGGCTGACTGGTCTGTGCTAGCTTGCCACTAACAGACAAGTTTCTGACCCCAAGGGGTAAAAAACTTTGTGTTCCCTGGGGTCAGGAACAAAGCCTGCTCTGGGTGGAGGTGCTTCACACCTCCCCCCTGGGGGAACTGCAACACATGGCGGTAAGCCTCCAAGGCTCTGGTCTCTTGTTACAGTGCCCCAGGGCACCCCAGCTAGTGGAGATGCCAATCCCCCGGACCAAGCCCCACTTTTGGCAGCAGGTCCAATGGGAAAATTAGGTAAACCAAGGAGGAATGACCACTGCAGCTAGGACCACTCCTAAGGTGTCCAGAGCTGCAGTGACCACCTCCTTGCAGAATCCTCAATCTTGTTTTGTAGTACAGGGACCAATAGGAATGTGCCCCCCTCCCCAAAGGAAGTGAGCACAGGAAGGGTGCAGCCTCCCTCAGGAACAGTAGCCATTGGCTACTGCTCTCTGACCCCTGTAACACCCCTAAATCTAGTATTCAGGGGCACCCCTGAACCTTGTTTACCCGATTCCTGCCAACCTGAAGAAAGAAGAAAGAAGAAGGACTGCAGAGCTGACCCCAACAGTGAAGCCTCCGGATGACCACTGACTTGGCCCCAGCCCTATCGGCCTGTCTGCAGCTTCAAGACTCCTGCTACAAAAAGGCAACGCATCCTGCAGGACCAGTTACTTCTACAAACCCCCGGAGGACTGCCTGCCCAGCAGAGGACGAAGTACTCCAGAGGACAGCGGCCCGGTCCAGAAGAAACCTTCCAAAAGGACTCCAGAACTGCCCCAGATCTGCAAGCCCTGCCCACTCTGCACCCGACGCCCATAGCCCGAGTCCAGGTGGCCCACCAGTCCACAGAAGGTCCCCAGGCAATTCTGACTTCTAATCTGTCCTGGGTCGACCACTCCTGTCCAACACAATGATGCTTGCAGCCTGAATCCAGAAGACCCCCTGACCTCGACCGGATCCATCGAAGATTCCTGACACCCCAAGGTACCCTTTCATCTGCAGCCCCCTGGCCTAGGGGAATCCAACTGACAGTCCAGAAACATCCAGAGGGCACCTCTCCTACTTGTCTAGCCTTTGGTTTACCGGAACCAACCCCTGGACCAAACCTGCAGCATCTTTGTGACACCTGGGGTTCCTCCACTGAAAAGCACTGTGCTGTGCTGTGCTGTGCTATGCTGTGTTTGCACCCTGCACCCAGCCGCCCCTGTGCCACAGAGGGTGTATGTTTGGTGCTGACCTGTGCCTCCCTCCCCCCAGGTGCTGACCTAAGTCCCCCAGGCCTGTGACCTGGATCCGCGGGTACTTACCTGCAATCTGTATTCTACCGAGCGTCCCCAGTCTTCATAGTAATGCATTGAAAACCTGACACCAACTTTGACCTCTGACCCAGCCGGCCCCGTGTTGCTGGTGGTGCACTTTTGGGATCAACTTGAACTTTGCTAACACTTCCCCCCCTCCCAATGCTGCATTGGTTTCTATAAGAAATTGCAGTGTCAACATTTAAAATTGAAAAGTGTTACTTACTTGTAAACTGTTTTATCTGCAAAACCTAAACAAAGTACATTTGATACATATGCTTGATACCTACTGACAACTCTACTAACCTGCAACAAAGACCTTTTGGTTCCAGTAATAAATTAACAAGATATATTTTTGCTATATAAAAACATTGGCCTGGAGTTAGTCATTGAGTGTGTGCCTCATTTGTTGACTGTGTGTGTACAACAAATGCTTTGCACTACCCTCTGATAAGCCTAACTGCTCAACCAAACTACCCCAAAGGAGAGCATTAGTATTATCTACTTTAGCCTCTGGGGAACCCCAGACCTCTGTGCACATTATACCTCATTTTGGAATAGTATATACAGAGCCAGCTTCCTACACTTCTTCCACACTGCCCTGCATTGCTTTGTTCCACGTGTTCTTCTCCCAGCCAGTTATACCGTTTCCTAAGCCTACACTCTAATTTCCTCAATTTTCTCTCTCTCTCATTTTGCTGTCCCCTACCTACATCCTCCATGTTGCTTCCCTCACCCGCACCACTATGTTGCTTCTAACACCCCTGTGTTGCTTCCACCAGACCTATTCCCATGCTACTCCTGCCCCAAGCCCTCATGTACTTTGGGCCATCCTTGATGCTGCCCCTCCCTTGTAGCTTTCCCCTGCCACACTTAAAATAATTTTAAAATGAAAAGCTTTGCACATTTTTTATCTTTTTAATTACTGCTCCATCTTGGGTCAGTACCTCAAAAGAAAACAAGCAGCCATATCATATTGTAGGTGCGTGCCTACAAACTGACACTGTCAGCCATGCCAATTGTTTTTAGGATGAGACTGCAAGCCCTGTTGTAATCTGTTGGTGGGCTTTTAACCACGCCCACTGCACGCCCATCACTAACACTTGTTCAAGGTCTTGCCTTTCAAAAATCCTTTGTTGTCATTGGTAAATGCTTTACGTTTGTCCCTCCTCTTGGCCATCGACCCTGTTACATGGATAATTGCACATTTGCTTTTTCATTTTGTGCCTCTCCTTTGTGCTCATGCTCAAGGTGACCGAGGCTCTTTGAACTGGCTTGCTTATTTCTACTGTTTTACTTTTCATTTTTAATTTATGTGCAAGAAAAGTCCAGTTAGGAATTTACAATGCTAATAGCTCTAACTCGAGCAAACGCGAGACCCAATGCATCCCAAATGCTTGTTGTTTTTTAAGTTCTGTAGCCATTCAGCGAAGCATCGCTGATACTGCACAGCACGGCTAAAACCCATAAGTAAAGTCGTTACGTTTAAAAAACGAGACCTATTCACTTAGCCAATGCTGTTTTTGGCTTTCTGTGAATGCTATAGTAAAGCCGTCAGCTTGGTATCTTGGGGACTTTCTGTAGGCCGGAGTATGACTTTCCAAACGTTTTGCCTCTTTGGGCGAAGGCATGCTACTATGGCGAAGCCCTCTGCTCCATATCTCCGTCTGCATTTTATGAGACTCTAAACTTTAAAACCATATTTGAAAATGTTTAATTTTAGACCGTAATTACAGAGATGAAACAAAGCAATGGTTATAAAATAACTGGCTGAGGTTCCGTAATGATGTGTTCTCGCTTCCCCCTGTTATTTAACCGACTACTGTAGATATAAAATGTGTGTACTGACACATGGCATATATCCTGCCCGCTGGAGCCCTTCTGAGGTATTATAAATGGGGGTATTGTCTGGGAAGGGAAGCACTCTTCTATGCGAGCACCACGTGGGCACGTTTCCTCGTAAAAACACGCGACACTCCAAGTGACCTCTGGGAGTGAATTTTGCACCGCGTTCAAGGGACGTGCATTCATTTCGTTTTGTTCTAGAAGTGTGCAAATGATTTATTCATTGTGTTTGGCATTTCTATATGATGCAGGATCACGTACGCATTATTTGATTGTCAGACCGAAAGAGGTAACACCAAACCGACACTTAAACTAGGACTAGTGGCTAGTACAAAATGCTCCTCGACCGCCCCGCCGAATGTGATGAGGGGCCCCTTGGTCTCAAATATCATAGATAGTCATTGGTCTTAAGCAGATAAGCGGCGCCCCTTTGAGGGGCTAGGGTCCCCATGGAGGGTTGGGGGCCCCACTGTGCCACAGGTGCTGTAGGCGCCAGCTTTACGCCCCTGAAGAGGCAAGACAATACTTGTTTATTCTTAGGGAGATTCACTAGCATGTCACAGACACAGACAAGGACTGAGTGGGTGACCTTGAGCAGGAGTTTGGCTAAGTTAAAATAGGTAACTTTGCCTGTGTTTCCTTTCTGACCTCAGTCTGCTACAGCAGTTGTCTCAAAACAATGCTACAGGACCAGTGGCGCAACATTTTCACAGTGGCGACCGGCAGCTTTAGGAGGGAGGGGGGTGGGCGGGAAGCACGCACACACATACATTCTTTCACACACACATCCACGCACGCACATCCATTAACAACACTCATAACATAACATTCAGCACGCATGCACCAAACATTCATTTTAAAAGATCACTCACACACACACTCATTCTTTCACATGCACATGCACGCACATCTATTAACAACACTTATAACATTCAAACATGCACGCACGCACCAAACATTCATTTTGAAAGATCCCACACACACACAATTACCTTCAGCCTCGGAGGTCCCAGGAGGGTTGGGACTGCTGCCTTCCTTCATTGGCTGCCCTGAGGGAAGGCAGCAGTCCCAGCCTCGTCACAGAGTGGGATGGGGTCAGTGAGACTGCTGACCCCAAACCCACTCTGTGACTAAGTGTCACTGATTGACACTCGCCCTGGGCGCTTCAGGGCTTAAACCTGAAGCGCCCAGGTCGAAGTCAATGGGTGACGCTTTCCTCGTCACCCAGGGGAAAGCCTTGAGGCACCTGTGCTGAGCCGAGGAGGTCACACCCATAGGAGCTGTAACATCCTCAGCCCAGCAAAGTTAAGCTCAGGCAGCCAGGAGTCTGCGCAAATCGCGCATGTCTGCTCCTGGCTGCCTGATCTGAACATGAAGAGTGTCTGTCAGGCTGAACTTTGTCCAGCCTGACAGACAATCTTCATGAGGGGCAAAAGGTGGGGGGCATGGCCTCTCCACCCTAAAGGACGGGTCACGCCTGCCCTTTCATCCACCTGATATAGTGCTTTGAAAGTTGGCATCTTAGCATGGGAAACTTCAACTTGTGTGTCCATTCATTCCTGCTTTTACTACAATATAACATCATACCAAACTCAATTGAATTTATTGGGGACACTGGAAATCTCACAGGTGATTTCCTGTCACGTTTCAAAACGGCACCGCTGCTCTTTTTTGGAGAAAAATTCTCTCTCCAAGATATGTCACAGTGTATTTAAGATCTGAGAGACTTTGTTTCAAGAAGCTCTTCTTCTCATCTGCCTAATCTTAGAAATAGATGTCTTCCCAACAGGTGTCCTGGGTTTGGCTGCACCCGATCACTCAACTAAGAGAAGGTGCTAATTGTTGACAAGACAAATGGGTGAGCTGAAAGCTTCTGACAATCCCAATTTCCCAATCATTCACTGTTCCCTTCAGATCACCCTCTTGGCACAGCCGTAACACTCACCATGTGTTACCCTGAACCCTTAATGTCTCTGTTAGACTGCTCTCAATCCCACCACTTTTGAACTATGCTGTTGATACTTCGATCAACACCATAAGACCTATTTCAATGTTGGTAGGTGGGTTGTGCCTGGTACCAGTATGTACAAAGGATTTCCTGCTTCAAGCTATCCCTCTTAAGAAACATCTTCCAGTTGGAAAGCTTGTCTCCCAGCATCAGTAAGTGAGTTTGACTTTGCATAGGTGTATTCAAAAGATGTCATCCAACTTTACAGAAAAAGTTAAAACTTTACCAATCCACCGCACCAGAACTTGTCAAACGCTTGCAATGCAGAGTCCAAAACATCAGTCAAAACTGCTTGTAGTTTGCTTTTACCGCATCCCTCCATCCCAACTTTGAGTCAAGGAACACAAAGGGTGGGAGAGTCAGATAGTGCTAAATTAAATAGATACTTAATGACGTTGAGAACAAAGGAAAGGTTTTGCTCCTGCAATTTTAAAGGCAGGTGTAGAATCATAAAATAAGGGATTCTATCATATTCCTTGCATACTGTTAACTTTCTGATAAAAGAGGAAATAGTATCTTGATAACTTTGGAAACGACTATTGCTACAGTTTGCTGAACTCTTAATTACATTTTAGAACTTATACTTTTTTGTCAAAAAGAAGCATATGTTATTGGCAATGTTTTCCCAAACATGACCATATTTTAAATTTTCCAAATCTCCTTTCAGATGTCTAAAATGTTAGACATGTTTTCTATAAATATATATAGGATTTTTTTTTTTTTACTAAAGTTGCAAAAATGTCTACTATAGGCGCAAGAGGAATATGTGTGAAGATTGTCATCATAGAGCAAACACTACCTTTGGTTGACAAAACAATTTAAAATCAGGCGGTCAATGTTTCAGGCCATGAAGATATTTGCTTTGACTTCAAGGTATAGCAGTGTAGACTGACCATGCTGGTATTCTGAGCAGGTTCTAAGCTGGAGATCTGGATTGGCCTTGCCTTTTTCCTCTGAAGGTTCTAAGGTGGAGATCTGCATTGGTCATGCTGGTATTCTCAACAGGTTCTAAGCAGTGGATCTAGATTGGCCTTGCTAGTTTCCCATGCAGGAAATAAACTGGAGGTCTACATTGGTCAATCTGTTATTCTAAAAAGGTTCTAAACTGGGCATGTCGATTGGTCTTGCTAGTATCCCAAGCAGGTTCTAGGGTGGAGGTCCAGATGGGTATTGCTAGTTTCCCATGCAGGTTCTGAGATGGAAGTCTCAATACGCCTTCTTTTTACCACAAACATGTCCTAAACTGAAGGTTCTAAAGTGAAGATCTAAATGTGCCTTGCTCATATCCCCAGAAGCTGTTACACTGGCGGTGTAGATTGGTCTTGCTATTATACTAAACAGGTTTTACCTGGAGGCCTTGCTATTATCATAACCATCTTCTAGGCTGGAGGTCTAGATTGGCCCTGCTAATATCCTAATAGGTTTTTACCTGGAGGTCTAGACAGACCTTGCTTTTGTCCCAGTCAAGTTCTAAGATGCAGGTCTAGATTGTGGTTACTGTGGTAGTACGCATTTTCTAAGCAGGAGGTCTAGATTGCCCTTGCTATTATGGCATGCATGTGAGGTCTAGATTGCCCTTGCTGTTGTAGTACGCATGTTCTAAGATGGAGTCTAGATTGCCCTTGCTGTTGTGGTACGCATGTTCTAATCTGGAGGTATAGATTGCATTTGCTGTTGTAGTACGCACGTTCTAACCAGGAGGTCTAGATTGCCCTTGCTATTATAGCATGCATGTGAGGTCTAGATTGCCCTTGCTATTATAGTACGCATGTTTTATGTTGGAGGTCTAGATTGCACTTGCTGTTGTAGTGCGCAATGTTCTAAGCAGAAGGTCTAGATTGCCCTTGCTATTATAGCATGAATGTGAGGTCTAGATTGCCCATGCTATTATAGTACGCATGATCTATGTTGGAGGTCTAGATTGCCCTTGCTGTTGTAGTGCGCAATGTTCTAAGCAGGAGGTCTAGATTGCCCTTGCTGTTGTAGTGCGCAATGTTCTAAGCAGGAGGTCTAGATTGCCCTTGCTGTTGTAGTGCGCAATGTTCTAAGCAGGAGGTCTAGATTGCCCTTGCTATTATAGCATGCATGTGAGGTCTAGTTTGGGCTTGCTATTATAGTATGCATGTTTTCAGCTGAGAGACAATATTGACCATTCTAATATACTTAGCAGGTTATAAGCGAGTGGTCTAGATTTGGCCTCGTTGATATCCTCAGGAGGGTGTATGCATGAGGTGAAAACTTATTGAACAGCCCCTAGCCCTGGAGTTACCCAGTGCTATTGGTAAAACTCCATTGAAGTCCATTCTTAGTTCGGTAAACTAAACTCATATTCATCTGAGGTTCTTCCAGGCTGAAACCCTTTGAACAGCACTTGGCTCGCGAGCCTACAAGTCTCGCTGCCAGTTGTGTCACAATGCAGTTGTGAGGTACCCCTCATCAGAGCCCGCCTTAACCACACTTGCAACAAGGAGCTGAAATCACATGACGCTTTGATGCCCTTGGATTTATAACGTAATGATAGAAAAGTAAACAATGGTCAGAAAGTGTTAGCGTCAGTCAGGGTGAAGCCAGAGACTAGACAGGGCATCTAAATCCCACATTAGCAGAACGGATGTGTCCTTTTCTACCTGGTATTAACCTATTCAAATCGGGAATGCAGCAGCGCGTTACGTGTTTCTTGGTCAAAGCACGGCTCGCACCCTGGTTTTCACGATGCAATGTGTACTCTGTGGATCTCTTATTAACTGAATTGTGCTGCTTCTGTTGCAGGGATAAGATGTCCTCTAGCGGTTAAACGTATTACTGTCCAACGCTGAGGCCTTACTTATGATCTCGACCTCCGTGTTCGATCAACACTGTTTCTTGGGAGACTTTCAGTCTTCCCCTGGCCCATTTCTCTTCGCTGGGAAAGCTAGGATAACTTGGAAATAAGCAAAATGGGCTGTTATTAAATAAAATAGGCATTATAAAAAGGCACGGGTTTCCCATTTTGTGTTTTAAATTGTCTTACAGTACTATCAAGCGATTGTCAGTGGCATGCTGGTGTTATACATTATGCTGAAATAAATCGGTCAACTATCGACTTTTACCTTATCCTCAGTGAGTTCTCATGCAGATCTGTGTATAAAATGTGTAAATCACATAAAACACACAATACTCCTCCCGGAAACCACTGTGCAGATTAAGATAATTTAGGCAAATAGCAACAACTGTTATGAAAAAAAAATAATAATAACTGCGGAAAGAATAACATTAAAAATACATTTAATAAAATGAAGTGAATGAGTCAAGCATAACCCCACCAGTAAAGAATATTAGGAATCCAAAGTAAGCATAAAACAATATAAAAGTGGCAACTAGGGCAATGACTGCAGAGGTAAGTAAAAGTGGAAGGGGTGATTTAAAGTTTGGGAGTTTATTTTCGAAAAACAAAAACTTTGTAAAGTTTGGTGGACGGCTGTCAAAACTAACCGCTGCCATCCACCAAACATTTTGCACCTTAACTGAAACAGCCATGAATTACAGCAGTTCCAGTGAAGACAGTGCTTTAAATGGGCCGGTACTCACAGGTACTGAGTACCCACACTTCTGTTTTTTATCGGTCTGTTGTTCACCATCACGCTGTGTTTGACAGAGCCAGGTCTATTTAGGCCCCGTGCTGGCCTTCACATTCACAGTATGGGGAGGTATTGAAGGTTTAAAACGGTTTTAATCCCACCTGAGTCTTTAGTGTGCGTGTCTGCTTGTCTCCTGTGTGTTTGCCTGGTTGTGTGTGCGTGCTTGTGTATGGCAGAAAATCGAGAGAAAGTGAGAGAATCGTGACTCTCAGGAGGTATCTTAAAGGCAATCCGTGGTAATGCTTTGTGTGCACGTCTGCACATGGAAGAATATATAACCAGGGCCACTAGAATTATGCTGCAGGAGAGGGACAAATTATGCAACAAGAAAAGGAAAATTATGCGGCGGATTGTGGCCCATTTTTTGACAGTAGAACTTAATTGTTTTGTCATTTTTACACTTGTCTGTGCATAACTTGCGCCACAATTTAACACCTAGACAGCAATGAACAACAGCCAGGTGAGAAGTTACCTTTGCCAAGGACCTTGCACTGCAGGCATGATTTGCTGCAGTTTTACTAACTTTTAAACCTTTAGAACTAGAAACATTTTTTTAGTTGAAATCTTCAGATGATGCAGTAGATAATGCATTATGGGGCAAATATGGCAGATCCATAATTATGCAGCCTACAATCATAATTCCAGTGGACCTATATATAAATATTTTTGCACATACAAGAATATGAGAATGGTTTTAAGAAACTACAAATATTATAAAACATGGAAATATAAACATATTGTGTTTGGCCTTCATTTTGTGTAACAAGTTACATATTTCAGAGGGACATGGCATTATACTAGTTATTAATTACTATATATGTATTGTGCCATATGTGCACAGTGAATGGATACATATGGGGAATTCAAGACTACTTTCAAGGGCAATGGAAGGCCAACATGAATACTCGATAGAAGTGTCTCACTTATCATCATGTCTCACCCTTAGCTCCGCCCACTGGCCACACCCCAAACTCATTTTAATGAACACCTGCACCTACTTTTCCCATTTAATGCACTGAGAAAAGATACAGAGATCACCACTGGGCCAGCGATGATTACTAAATTTGGCAGAAGTTAGTCCATTAGGGTGGCAGAAATAATGTCCTCTGCCACCCTGACAGAAGGAAATGTGTTTACTTTTAGGCTTTCTACAATGGAAGCAAAATAATACCATGGCGATATGCATCAGAAGGTGTGGTACCAGGCACAGCATTCTTTGAAACCCAGAGGTCATCACGGTATGGTATTGGATTATAACATGGCTGATACATCCTCTTAACCTTCAGAGCAGTGGCGGCTGCCACCGAACTGGGGTGGTGGGGTGGTATGGAAGAGACGGGGCAGAGGGGGAGTTAAAAGAAACTTTAAAAAAATACTTACCTTCTCCTTTGGGAGACGTGTTCATCTCCCGTCCATCCTCATCCTCTTCCTGGCAGCACACAGGCTCCCAGCCAGTCACGACGCTGCTGTCACCACCATGACAGCAGCGTCATGATTGGTATAAGTGGGCTGCTTCGGCGCTCAGATTGGAACTTGGAGCCTGTGCATGTTCTCCACTTGGCTGTGCTATACAGCCGGGTAGAGAACATGCAAAGTGCGCTATGTCTGTTTGGTCGGCCCAACATGGCTGGCTAAATAGACATGCCCACTTTATGGTGCACAACCCCTCCTCCAACCCTCCTCTGGCCCTCTCCAGCACAGCCCCGCCCGCTTACTACCAGGAAAAATAAAATGATAATAATTTGCTAAATTCCAGTGGGGCGACGCCCTGAGAGCAAAAAAGTATACTATTGAGGTTTGCAAAAATAGTAATACCTATGATTAGGAGTTAAGAGCTCTGTTTGCAGTGCAGCTGGCCGAAAAATCTCATTTTTTTCACATCATGGAATGTACATTTAAGGCCCTTACAGATGGCGGACTTTATTCTCTTTTGAAGTGCGAGACTCCGTCTGACCCCTATGCTTCTAATCTTTAAATAAGGGCCTATGTTAGATTTGGGCTAGGTCCACGCTGAGGCGCAATCTTTGCGGTTGGAAATGATTTCTCCTTTCCTGAGGGGCGCTTTCGGAAGAGGTTTATTTTGTCTCAATGCCTGATCTGGCCGCTGGCGTCCTAGGGTCTCCAGGCACAGGAAGTACTTGACCTGACCTCGAGAACTACCTGCCCCTGAATGACAGAAGAGGAAACACAACACTTTCAGCAGCTTCTGGCTCTGGGGGCTTATTTCGGTTTATCTGGATTGTCTCATGAAGGAGCTGACGTACCCCAGGTAAATTGGAAAATATTCAGACAAGAATGAAGCCACTGAAAAGCTCGCGGTGCCGGGTTCTACTAATCAGTTGCATGCTTTGCCGACACGCGCCTGACATACGACTGCCTTTGCCCAACTTGAGCCACCCAGGACCCTATCATGAAGAGTTGTCCTGGTACCGGCAGAGCCGAGCGCCATTAATACACGTAACTCGGTACTTCTCTGAATTAGTGGTGCATGAAACGAAGACAGCTCAAGTCGGAAACGGTGAGCAGAGACTGCCCCTCTCTCTTTCTGACTAGAGCTGTCTGCAAGACACATTCTGAGTTGTATATATTAACTATAGCTACTTCAGACACAAAAAAGCAGAAGCTATGCTCAGCGCTGAGCCAGCACAACTGTCCATGATACAGCTCGAGGGGTCGTCTTAGAACACCACCTATGCAGGAGTCTGTGCGTTTCTTTTTTTATGTACATATTTTTTCAGAGTTAGTGTATGTGCTCCTGACAGCAAAGCTCTGAAACACAAAGAGAATTCCTACTGTTAATTTCTGAGTCCTACTGTTTGCATCCCAACTTGGAGTGACACATTTATTAATTTTTCACACAACTCAGTGCAGCACAACAACCAATTTTCCTTTGCTGCGGTGTGCAAGAGGAAAACACAGCACAGAGCCATCTCTACTAAGATTGCATTGCAGGTGCTCTCATTTTGTGTGCCGGCACTCTAATTAGGCTGTTTTACGCAACGCAGAGCCTCGCTCCATGGAGCAGAGTTGAGTATGTGATGTCTAGCATGTGATTTGCACTGGAAGCATATCCCCCACTACACATTTCTATGTCTTAACTCTTTTTAGAGGATCTCATTTAGCAGTTGTGTGCGGTGCACATCAACACACCTCTAACGCACAGGTTTTTTTTTGCAAATTGAAAACATTTTCCCAGGTAATGCCTGCTTCAAGGACACAGTACATTTTGGCACAATGCTATTCTCGATGCAGTTGTGTATCAACACCTGTGGGTGTTTGCATTGTTTCTCCCAAATTACACCCTAGTAACGCCTCCTTTACACACAGGAATGGAAAGTAGGGCAAAGTACTTTCTGTGTTGAGAAACGGGCACCTTTCCAGAGCAAACTTCCTCTTTCGTTGTAAACTAAATAATAATGCAATGTTTGCGGTGACTTATGTGACTTTGCATCTCTTTTTGACACCACACACCTTAGTAGATTTGGGCTGGAGATTTTTAGAGTTAATGTGTGTACTGAAGATGGGAAAAAGAAATGGAGAGACACTTTCTGTGTCAGGGCAAGACAGGGAACAGGATCATTTTAGAATTAATTTACCAGCAAAAAAGCTGAGGCGTGTTGGGCTATTGTGGAAATTCTAGGGTGATATCACAAAGAGCTGTGCTGGTTTAACGCAGTGGACCTGTTTTTTGCTTTCGAGGTCTCTAAAGTTAATACGTACTATTTCGAATTTCTCCAAATGATGCAGGAAATAGGAATGCCATTTTCTCTTTCTGACTTGTTCTCTCCAAAGTTCAGGCATTAACTCAGAGATTTCCCGAGTTATACGTGTGAATTTTATACACCTAGAACCAAAGAAACGTGCTGTGCTCTGCCAGACGAACCAAAAGGCAGTTTGCAAGTCTCGGGGTAATAAAACTAGGACATGCTGTCTTACATAATTACAGAAGGTTGCCTTTTCCCTGTTTTTGGCTCACTCTGGAGCTGTATAATGATCCCGTTAAGGGGTTTGTATGTTGATTATTCCTTCTAAGGCACAAACATCAACTGAACCAAAATCTCTGCGTTAGTGCATATGCTGCTGGTAGCAGAGCTTGCAAACATGTTTTTCTCAGCTTTGCGGCCTAAAACATATGAATGAACTCAGAGATCTTCAAATTAATCTACCCGCTGTAGACGTGAAAAGGAAACACAGACCCCTTCTGCGCTGGTACTGTGCAGAGAAAAGGCTCACGATACAGCTTGCTATTGTAAAGATTTTTTTGATTTTAGACAACCCTCAGCATCACTGCTCTCTAAAAAGCAGCTTTCAATTATGTTACTCAGAGGAGACTCAATGGGGCTAAATCTGTGAATTATTGTTAATTCTCCACGATGGACGTCTCTCTGAAACTTAAAAAGTGAAGTGTAGATTATGTTGTAGTAAAGTTTATTTTAGATTAAAATATAACTAAGCAGACATTATGATCAAATCAGGCACAAAACATTTTAACATGAAATAAATGAACTAAAATCTCTTAAAGTTAAGTTATATTTGTCTTGTCCTTTCTCACTGATGAGGACGTGAGGGCTGTTTTGCAGATGTTATGAATCAGGTTATGGTGATTCCTGGAAATTCTGCAGTATTGCCAACATTACGAAAGAGTGTGAACTCCAAAACGCGTGTGTTTTGAACATTTTCAGCGTTGTAGATGATTCTAGATTTCCGGATTCGTGCTTTCGGCTACACCTCTCAGAATGCTAGAACATCTAGAAAGAAATTAAAATTTGCAGCCAAAACTACAATTTACTAAAGAAAAGGTGAAAAGTTCCTTTTTCAGTCCTGCAGTATTTTTTGGTATTTATGGGAATGCATAGGAAATTTGGTGGAGCTATGGGATTTGGAAACCAGTCAACCATCAGTCAATCATCAACCACTTATATCAATTACTTAACTCTGTGCAAAGACTATACTATTACCATGTAAAGATAACAAATATATATACATATATATATATTTATTGTCTTCTCGATGATAAACTATAAGAATAACTTTTGTAAAACATAACTATATTAACCAACATCACAATACATTAATGGCATAGACTCACGGAACAATTAAAAAACAGACACGTTCATTAGTCTTTTAAAATATCAGAGCTAAAAAAATGCTTCACTGTTCATTTATGAACCAATTTATCATATAAAGTTAATCAGTCCAAAGGAATTAGCCAAGCCCGCAGAGATGCCCTGGGACCTGATTGGGTTATGCCAAAGAACCTGAAGCAGTCAGCCTTCTTTTTGGTAACCTTAACTCCCTAGTTGGTGGCCCACTTGGCAAAGCTAGATCAGTGTCCATGTCCATCTGTCTCTCTGGCCTGACGATTCTGCCTCTCTGTCCTGGTGCCACTATTTGCATCTCTCTGTCCCACCATCTACTGTCCGTGTCTCCCTGTCCTGGTACTATTTTAGTATCCAAAATCTATGTGTCAAAATAAGCAAATTTGTAGAAGTTCTATGGCTCTCATAATTTTAATGAGGCCATTAACTGCCATTAATGGCCCCATCATCAGAATTAAGACCTCACTCATAATGAGGGTCTTACTTGGCATTCTTGGTAACTGTTCTATCATTAATGGACTATTAGTGTCATTAAGGGACAAATTGTGATCATTCTTGGGAACATAATGACTATCACTGAAATAATGCTAGTCCATCCTTGACATTCAGTAGACGCTCTTACTGGCATTCTGGTAATCTCATGAATAGTAGTGGCCCATTATCGACATATGGTTTGTTCTAAATAATATGGTGGTTCTCTTGTTTGTCTATGCTTTTCTGTTAATGTATCCAGCTGAGATTAACAATTCTAAAGCTTGAAACACCCGTACAGAATTTTGAAATGACCTACCAACATGACTTGTGTGGACCCATGGTACTTTGTTGACAGCAAATTGGGTGCTTCATGTTTCCTTAAATCTGGGACCAAACATAGGCTACTGTCGATGGTGCTGCCTGAACACCTGTGGACAGCCATCTAGAGAAAGGAGACCCCAATGACACCCCACAAACACAGATCATGCTGCAGCCTTCGAGGACCAACTCTCAAGAGAATGAGATGAGCTGCATCACAGTTACCAAGTTCAACTATGCAGATCCCAAGATGCAGGGTACTTGCCTGATTAGCACACTTCTTTGTGCCACACTTAACATTTTTGACAATGCAAAGACATACTCTTATGTGACACCTGGTTCTCTTAGCTTTGTGAGTCAGGACCGTACTTTGGTGGAAGAGTGTCCTCAAGCCACACTATGGACCCCTGATTCTGCTCATAGGTCCTGGACCCGGCTATCCATTCACCAACAGATTCTAATCTCGTTAAACTGGACTACTAAATCTGCTTTATGACTTTTGATCATCTGAGTTTGGATACCAGAACTACGTTTTATGGTTGGAGCAAGCCCTAATCCCATTCATTGCCAAGTTGGACTTTCAGAAACAAGTAAACTTTGCTCCCTTGTGGCTAACAACTACATGAACTATGTGATATTTCACTCTAGAGAGGCCCTTACCATTATGTGAACAAAACCTGGCCTCTTAGTACTACAAATACATTGGAATTTCTTGCCCATGATTATTGGTTGATAAGGTATCAGCATTTTAAGTCGGGCAAGAACAGCTTTAGTTATCCCCCACACCCTATGAAATTAATATATATTAATACACAGAGGGAATGGTTTTAAGATTAGTCCCCCTCAGCCACTGCTTGCTGCAAGTTTCATTCACATTTTAGACCAAGACATGCAACAATCATTGGGAGCTGCAACTGTCAGTCATGATGCTTGGAGTTTTTCTTGAGTATTGTAGGAGTCTACAAGACAAAAGGGGTTCACCACTTGGAATGCAGACTAGGAAATGGATGGTTATGGTTTGCCTGCCACATACCTTGTTTCTTTCATTTAGGTAAAACGTTACTATCAACACACTAGCAAAGAATGTTATGGAAACCAATAGTGTATTCTCTCAGTGCCACTGGTGATTGGTTAACTAATTATTCTTGCCTTTTCTGGCACATGCACTATGGGATGGCAAATCAAGGATCTTGTTAGTAACATAGCATCATGCCGCATGTACTACACAAATCATTGTATTTTGACTGTGCAGATGCCCTGGGTCGGTGGGCTGAGGTGCCTTTTGGGGCAGGGAATCAGAATAAGGAAACCTGCCCCAATTTTCTTTCAGTCTGAAGGGACTATTTAGAGTGTGGCAGATGAGTAGTGTCCATCGGCATGGCAAATGGCATTACCTCTGCCATCCAGAGAGTACTCCATCCATCAAATTTAGAGTTGTCCGCTGTTCCTTAAAATGAGCAAAAAGTATAAAATTATGTAGACTGCTAGATGTTTTTCTCTGCATGAGAATAGAGGAGTTAAGCAAAGACGGCTTTTAAGCATTTAAAAAGGGCAGAGCCAAGTTGAAGGCAAAAGTTCTGAATGAATTGACAAAGGATTAGCTTGACCAAATCTCTATGCGAAAAGGTACGTCACATAGGGCCACATGTACAAAGCTTTTTCCCAGTCGCAAACGGGCCGATTCACAGAATCGTCCCTTTTGCGACTGGAACAATGCTTTTTGGGATGTACGAAACCCAAATTGCAATTCGATAGCTTGTTACCGAATTGCAATGTCGGTTTTGAGATTTGGTTTTAGGAAGGGGTATGTTGAGGGTGTCCCTTCCTAATACTGAATCAGAAAGGTATATATCAATGTTTTGCGACCGAAATGCGATTAAAAACAGTTGCAGTTTACCACCAATTTCAAATTGGTGGTAACCCATTTGCAAATGGGAAGGGATCCCCAGGGGACCCCCTCCCCCTTTGAGAATGGTTAGGGAAATATTTTAAAGAGCAGACAGTAATCCAAAAAACTACTGCCTACCCTTAAAAAATGAAACTTGAATGTTTCAAATTATTTTATTTTTTTAATTGCAGCCCATTTTCCTTTAAGGAAAACTGGCTGCATTTTTAAAAATAAGGTTGCTTTATTTAAATGCAGTCACAGACATGGTGGTCTGCTCAGTCCCTCTGATTTTGCGATTCCCAGTGGGTCGCAAAGCAACACCTACCTCATTAATAAGCTTGAGGTAGGTCTGTTTGCAACACACTGGTGATCTGAAATCATACTCCAAAGAGTTTCATTCATTTGAAATAGCTATTTCAAACTTTTGTACATGTGGCCCTTAGCTTTTGGGCATCCCTAGTCCACTTGAAGTTAAGGGATATCCCAACATTTCATAATTCTAGGAGTACTATAGCATCTTCTCAAGTCACTCAGTCCAAAACATGACTTCTACACAGACAAGACTAGGCCAAGCCCTGGTTCTTTCATCAGTCCACTAATGGTGATAGAGTGACACCTCTGAGAGAGCGTAGTTTAAATAACATATATTAGAATGAAATGCTCATATCAATGTTTAACAATGTTGCATAGAAAACGACAATAATAGTGATCTTGCTTAAATGCGCATCTGAATTACGACTATAATGTGTGTGGCCACCAATATATACACGTGAACTAATAATGATGAGTAAAACTGTTTATGTTATGGTTTTTATTAACATTTATGATGTTGCATTTATATTAAAATCTCATAGGCCTTACGTTAGTGTGAGCTGTGGGTTTTAGCTGCCTAGCTCTCATATTAAAAGCATTTTTCTGTTTTCCAGTGTGCTGACTCGCAAAGGGCCATGACCCTGCAAATGTTATTTTTCTTCAACTTGGAAGATGATTGAATCGGTACAAATTCTGTTCTCATCCGCATGCCTGCTGCTTTAGTATGAGTTTATATACAAAGTTGAAACAAATGTAGATTAATGTAATGTACAAGGACGTTTAAACCATGGACAAAGGAACTCATGACCCGAGAAGACGTGCCAAGGAGTGAAGTAACCCCTGGATGTGCCACCTCCGAAGATGTCAATTATGAGGACCAATCACAATGTTATAAATTATTGTGGGGTCACAATTAGAATTACCTAATGTATAATTTGATAGGTTAAAGATAGTGGGGTATAGCAAATGTCCAATAGAATTTTGGGGGAAGGTATTACAAAAAAGGGATAAAAACCCATGTCACAGAAGGGTCAAGAGAACAAGGTAGGGAATGCTATTGATTTTATCCAGAAACTCTGTTACTCTGTTTGGTGACTTTGAGATTTATATAACCATCCTCACCCATAGACTGCCCCTATCCACTTCTCCTCCTTCTGAGGGAAGTGTCCCTGCCCTTTGTCAAAGTTTAGACTGATGGCGTATTGACTGATGTCCTGAAGACGAAGACTGATCCTGTATGCTGACCTAATCCTTGGAGGGTAATTATGACAATGCAATTTGTAATTTGTCTGTTTGCTTTTCCTTTCTAGGTACCAACTGCTCATTTTGATAGAGACCATAGTTAGACGTTTTCTAAATTGGTGTTCTAAATGGTTTTTGCATGAAGCCCAACATGCCGATGCTAATTAGTGGTTAGGACAGGAGTTCACTTCAACTGACGCAAATTAGACAAATGACTGACTTTACGCTGTGCTGAACTGAGACATATATGATATTCATTGTATTCTGATCTATGTTCACGCCGTGCTATGTTCTTATGTTTGTGATTCTTGCATTAATGAAATCTTATCACAGTTGCCATATCATGACTATGCTATTATGCTTCTTGTTTTTGAGATTAACTCTTCTACTCGTAGATTGTAATCAATAGGGAATAAAATTCATAAAATTCTATCAAAGGGTGTGGTTATTCATGGCTGAAAGGTCATGGTTACGCCGACAATTTGATTAATGTCTTTATCTAAAGTAAAGTGCATTGTGGTGGTAAATGTTGATGACATTATTGATATATTACTTGACATATTGATCAGTTATCTCGTCCTACGGTGTCTCACCACTGGGTCACAAGATTCATTGGCCTAAAACGAGTCCTAATGTGTATAAATTATCATAGAAGGACGCGTTAACACCTCAAAGGCACCATCCGCATCGGGCCTGGGTGTGTGCTCAACATCTGTGTTGCCACTGATGCCGATATCCTGGGGCTGTGTGCTGTCTCAATGCTGTAGACCTATAAGCACAAACAGTAAACACTATCAAATGCTTATCCTGTGTGCAGCAATATTACTTTACAATGGTGTAAACCAGAACATGCAGTAAGTAATAATAAGTGTAAGCACAAATACGGCTGTGCAACCAAAACTTCCAAAGATGGCGCATGTCTGGGCTGATGCTGTTTTCTGAAGCAAATCTGAACTTGTTTTCAACATAAGTGGTGATGAAAATTTGACCATGTATAATTGTATATCGAATGATGTGAAATGCAAAAATACATTATATAGTATTGGAGCTGATGAAAAAGTGCAGTAGAACTAATGTTCGATGATGAAATGAAAATCTGAACAATCACAAGGATTTATTGAGACATGGGGCAAATCTGCAAATGCATATTGGTGCTGATTCTTCACAAATTGTGGATTTATTTGGCATAATGGCACTCACTTGTTTGTGAGGCTTGCACCTGCATGGAATAATGTATAATAAATAAAAAAATATATTTTAGGCACTCTGCGCATGATGGTAACTTACCCGGTGTTATGCTTGCACTGGCCTCATTTACGTTGATTATTCTTATAGTGTGGGTATACTTACCTCAGTAGTGCCCATCCCCAATATGATGTTCAGAATAACATA
This sequence comes from Pleurodeles waltl, assembly GCF_031143425.1. NCBI lineage: Eukaryota > Metazoa > Chordata > Amphibia > Caudata > Salamandridae > Pleurodeles > Pleurodeles waltl. Next base: position 1,769,523,728 of record NC_090440.1, read on the forward strand.
ACAATTGTGGGTGAAAGGCTTTGCTGTAGCATTTTCCATCCTATTCAGGAATCAAATGCTCACTGAAGTCGATGGTCGATGGGTTACCTAGGGCATACGTTAGGTGTGTCTTATATCTAAAAAAAGGGGAGTTTTAGGCTTGGCAAGTACTTTTAAATGCCAAGTCGAATTGGCAATGAAACTGCACACACAGGCCTTGCAATGGCAGGTCTGAGGCAAAGTTAAGGGGCTACTTAAGTGGGTGGCACAACCATTGCTGCAGGCCCACCAGTAGCATTTAATCTGCATGCCCTGGGCACATATATTGCACAGTACTAGGGACTTATAAGTAAATTAAATAGTCCAATTGGGTATGATCCAATGTTACCATGTTTAAAGGGAGAGAGCATATGCACTTTAGCACTGGTTAGCAGTGGTAAAGTGCACAGAGTATAAAAACCAGCACAAACAGTGTCCAAAAAGTGGAGGGAGGCAGGCAAAAAGTTAGGGGTGACCACCCTAATGCTGTCAGGTCTAACACTGGTACGCACACAACATTCACATCATATGCATATGTGATGTGACCTACATCAATCACAAATATCATGGTGGCAGGACCATGTTGTGAAAACTGCTGAGATCTGGCTTGGTAAGAATCATAGACTTTTCCCACAACCATCTGGAGCTCAGTTGCCTACTCATTATGCATCCTTCTGCAGCACAATATGGGTCCTTGCAGTACTACAGCCTCATTATTTCGGAAGGGTACTGAGGCACCTGTGGTGCATGTGTCTCCTACATAAGACCCCTAAAGACCTCTGAAGATATCACCTACATCTGTGCCATCTTGTCAGTAAGTGTAAGCTATGTGTGGCACACAGTGATGACAACAGTGCTGTGACAAAGTGGTTGTCAAAAGGCATGCTATGTACATTAACAGCTGCCCTGACACCTATCATGGTAGACATTAATGAATATGTGGCCAGCCATTACAATTCCTAATACACATTATTCTATGCCAGCACACATTGCCCCTTGTGCTAAAAACAAGCCATTCTCATTGCCCAACATTCAAACAGACATGAGGTCACTATCCATTCTACAATGATATCACATCACTGGTCAGGCAAAACCATATTTTATAGCATTCCATACTTCAGACTGACTCACACCAAACCCTGGGTGGCACACATGATGCACAAGATGACACTTACTGGCTGCATTGGGGACTTCAAATCGGGCCACCTCACCAATGGTGTAGGGAGAGGTCAACCTGCAAGACATGAATGGAAAACTTTGCTTAGTGTAATTTGTGCATATCAGTTAATGGACGATATTGTTCACTGTCTACTTGTTAGGCTGAGTGAGCAAGTCATCCTAGTGGTAGATCAGAGCAACTGAGAAACATCTATGATCAGTCAATCAAACATAGTCTCAGATAATGTAGACCTGTGTCATAGGTTCTCATTATCCTAATGAAGCTACAGGATTTGGGCAGTAGGATCACATGGATTGTGGGGTACTAAGTACGATTCCACACCATGTGGCACCTTTCAGCCGAATCTAGGTTTTCCGGCTAACTAGCAGCACCTCATCTCTACCCAAGAGCAGGGTTGATTGTGGCAACTGGGCGCATGACTAGAAAGACTCCTCAGGGGAATCGTGGTCGATCAGATCTTATCCCTTTCTCTCAGTTACGTTAGTCTCACATAGGCAAAGACAAACAGAGGCACAATTTAGTTCAATAAGGATTTATTGAGCTAACTGCATCTCAGATAAAATGGCATGTATTGCAATAACTAGGATGATAAAACACAATAAAAGCAAAATTGTGACTAGGAGAGTGAAACACAAAAAACAGTCCCACCATACTGTCACTAGGAGTGATATATATTTCTCCTATCTAAGTTATGTTAGAGCAAGGGTACAGCATTGAGGGAAACTTCATCACCAATAGCATCAGGATCCACAAGTCATCTGCAAGCATCAGGAGTCTGCAAAGGTCACATTGAATGGGAATTAATCGTATGAATCCAAACTGCAACTTTTGCATTCGGTCCGAGGCTCAACATGAGAACAACTCATGTCTGTGTGAATCCAAACAGGGTTGAAACAAATACACACAAACTCAGTCCATGTTCCTGCAATGTGCTGTTTTCAAGGACAAATTAATATATCTTTCCATGTTTAAACAATGTGGTCTATTACAAAACTACTTTGCTTCTCATGGGAACGAAATCTGAAAGAATACTTCACGTTATGGTCAACACTTTTACCTGACTGCAAAATGCAAGCTTTGCAGGTCTCAATGACGCTAACACGAAATCACAACAATACATTTAATTGATATGTTCTAATAAAACATATGTTATATGCAAACTTATAAATTCACCATTAATAATATTTCATCAACATGAATAATACATTTCATATAAATGGAAAAACTTTGTTACTGCATTTCATTAAGCATAACAGAGAACTGCATTTCTCTTACTTGCATATATTTTTAAACTCATTAATCTTTTACAAATCACAAAAAATTCAATATTGTTTCTATATGCACTGTTAGTCTAAATTACATTTTAACATCAGTTTTATCCCTCTAATGTGATTTAATTCAAAATGCACCTAAGTCGTACTCTGAAATGCAAGCAATGGCACATTTAAATTGTGTCAGTGCAGCTTTCTAAGTTAGTTTTGCCACTCTGTTACTTTCATAAACCTAAACTGCCACATCCAGATGACTTTTGTGACAAGAGGGACATCACTAAATTGTAAGCTCTATCAGCTTAAATGAATCTCTCACACTAGTAATTACGTTTGAAAAGTTACAATAAAACATTTGTTCCAATTACGACACTTCAGAGACCAGCCAACTATAAGTCAGACTTCACTCTTTTCCAAAAGGAAAGGTCTCGCCTGAGGTGCCAGGAAATTTCCCCTCAGGACAAGCATTTCAAGTATGGCCATTGCATCTTGTATCTTCTGAGGCAGCAAGGGACACATGTCTAGGTATGCTGTTTCACTTAGAAAATACAAATAAGTCATTGGTGGTGTGCAGGAATTGCTTTAATCTCTTACTTGTTACCCAGGCTCATTCCAGTCCATTATTTTGACCACTATTCTACCCTGTTACAGGGCTATATGAGATCCGTCTTGATCATGTGCTTGGTTCACATGAGCCCTTTCACAAGAGCGCTGTATTTAGGTATTAATATATATATATATATAGATATATATGTATATATATGTATATATACATATATATATACATATATGTGTGTGTGTGTGTGTATATATATATATATAGATATATATTTATTTATATATATATCTATATATATATATATAGATATATAGATATATAGATATATATTATTATTATCCCGAGCTCGCCTGCCCTTACTGAAGTTGCAAAATCGCTCACTACCCTGTCTATGCTTTAATCCTATGCTCAAATCCACTTCGTATTGGGCTTTATGGGGCCTTCTGCTATTTAGGCATAATAGCAAAGGAATACTTTGTACCACACAAACATTTAGTTGTACATTTAGTTGTATGTTACACATAACCAGAAAATGAAACAGATGAGTGTGGCCTGTACAATAAACGTCTGAAGTGACAAAGCTGACAATACACAGTTGATACCAGCGACTTCAATAACCACACACAATTACCCTAATCATCAAGTGCGCTGTAAAAACATCGCTGTGCATTCGTTTCTGTTACGGGATGTTCTGTTTGCTCTGTGAGGTAATTATAATCGCATTAGCTCGCTACAACCGGAGAACTAATAGGTGTGGTTTGCCATTGTGAAGCATTTTGAATGCATGGTTGTGCTTCGCCCCTGTCTCCACGACGTGATGCGGTTTTACTCGCTACCTAAATTATTAGCATCCATCAAAGAATTTAGAAGCCAGCATATCAATCGAGATAGCTCTCTTACGCTCCGCAGCATTCCGATAGTTTATTTGGTTTAAAAAGTAATCCAAGGTGACAAAATTATATGAAAAAACGTAGTTGATATTTTGTGACTCGTGCTACAAAAGCGGAAATAATCGTCACTACGCAATTGTCGTACGTGAGTTGATGTACTAGACGTCGGGGACAGGGTTTGTCCTTCCTTAATGTTTATAGCCTCCTGACGTCGCGGCCAATCCGCATCGAGGGTAGTCGTGACGTCAGGGGGCGGCAGGAGACACAGAAGGAAAGCGGAGCGGGAAGACGCTACTCGGCGGTGCTCTCGCCGGCTCCTCGTGGGCCATGTTGTTAGTGGCAGGAAAAGAATAAAGAACGGTTTGAACACAATGCAGCTGCCTCGCATCCTTCATTCGTGCCACTACAAATGGCGACGAGGGTCACAGCTTCTAACATGGCCCACGAGTGAAGCCCTCCATGCCTGATGGTTCCTGATGTTAATGGGGTGCGCTGATGTCTCCCCGCCGATGACCACGTGCACTGCTCTCGGTAAGCTGATGCTGGGGAGCCCCAAGCGACCGATATCTGACGATCCCTGCCACGTGAGGACCAGGTAGTAGGCCTGCGCCCCGGGGTTCCTGTCCACTTGTGCACACCGTATAGGAAGTGGCCCGTATACTGGTGGTCCTCGGCTGTCCAACGTCTTGGGGTATCATCCCGCGCTGCCCAGGAGACTTCCATAGTCGCTGCTGCACCTATATCTAGTGGTCTCTCCGGGAGCGGAGCCCGCTTTTCCGTCATGTCGCAGACCGGTCATATCTGCGTGCCTCCTCTCTTCCTGGACTCTCCTGGTAAGCTGTGCATGAAATGGAAGGGATGGCTGCGCGCATTTGAGAACTATATCGTCTCCATTGATGGTAAGGGGTATAGCCCCGAGCGGAAAAAGTCATTGTTATTCAGACTGTTGGGGAAGGCAGGCCAGGAGGTTTTTGATAGCTTGCCGGTTTATATGAATGCCCCTGGAGCTACTACTCCTCTAAATGAATACCAGGAGGCTGTTAAGCGACTTGAGCTGCAGTATGCTGAGGAGTGTAACATCATGGTGGGGCGCCATAAATTCGCACTGCGGAAACAGGAGGAAGGAGAGACTATCGAAGAGTACATTGCGTGCTTACGAGTTTTGGCCCAAGACTGTGAATTTGCGGAGATGACTGATACGTACATCAGAGACCAGGTGGTGTTCTACTGCTATTCGAAGAAAGTGCAGGAACGGTTGCTTGCATGCAGGAATCCTTCACTGAAAGAAGTGATGGCCATTGCAAAGGCAGTGGAACGCTCCATGATGTCTTCTAAGGAACTGGCGAGCACTAGTCAGGCTTCAAATGTGTTCTATGTGCAGGACAAGCATAAACATGCGCCCAAGACTCCAGACAGGGCGACGAGTGATAGAGGGGGAGGCAGGAGGTCGCTCGCTTGTTTTAGATGCGGGTCAAGGGACCACTTAGCGGACAGCAGGACTTGCCCTGCCTTGTCCAAAAGCTGTTCTAAATGCAGGAAGATGGGCCACTTTGCGGCCGTATGTAAAGCCAAGAAATACAGTACGGGCATGAGAGTGAGCTCGGTGAGCGAGAGTGACATGGATGCGGATGCGGACATTGTGTTGTCCATTTATGATGAGGACGGAAGAGTGAAGGGGCCCATTGGCTCTGTCATGATTGGTGCGGTTGAATTGCCATTTACGGCTGATTCCGGTTCCCCACTTACCCTGATCTCTGATAGGACATTTGATTTGAAATGGCAGGATGTACGACTGCATGAGACGGATGCGAATCCAAAGGCCTTCGGGGAACATGACATAGTGATGAGGGGGTACTTCTGGGACTCCCTCACCTTTCGAGGGCGCACGGTGAGAACAAAGATATATGTAGCTGAAAAAGGGAGGAGCCTTGTGGGGTGGAAGGACCTGGCGAAGCTGGGTGTGGTGCTAGTCCCTGGGGCAGAAGATCCCATAGTTCTGAGAGATGATTGGGTCAATTATGTGCAGCCTGAGGATTTGCATGAAGGATTAGCTGAGGTTCTCGATGAATTTGATTCCGTGTTCGAAAACAAGGTAGGGTGTGTAAGGGGTTTTGTGCATGCCATACGGTTGAAAGAGGGTGCCATACCAATTAAGCACAAGGTCAGAACGATTCCTCTTTCTGTAAGGGGCGAGCTGAAAGCTGTTCTGGATAGGCTGAAAGTGGAAGGAGTAATAGAGGAAGCAGGTGCATCAGAGTGGGTGTCCGCAATCGTGGTGTCTAAGAAGAAGAGGACAGGGGACATTCGGTTGTGTGTTGACCTGCGATCCTTGAACAGAAATATCCTGGTGAATTGCCATCCTCTGCCCAACATTCAGGAGATATTAGCTTCCACATCAGGATCGAGATTTTTCACCCTGATAGACCTGAAGTCCGCATACCACCAGGTATGTCTCACGGAGGATTCCAAGGAATTGACCACCTTTATTACCCCGTTTGGAGCATACCGATACGTCCGTCTTCCGTTCGGCCTTGCATCGGCCTCGGGCGTCTTCCAAAAGCTGATGGATCTTCTATTCCGCGATATGAAGGGAGTTGAAGCCTTCCAGGACGACATTTTGATACACACGGAAGATGTGGAGGGGCACCTGGAACTGCTAGGCAGAGTGCTGGAGGTGCTAAAAGAAAGGGGGATGACGGTCTCCAAGGACAAATGCAAGTTCATGGAAGGGAAGATAGAATACCTAGGGCATGTGCTTACTCCAAATGGCATTGCGCCTAAAGATGATTTAGTGAGGGCCATACGAGATGCCCCTTGCCCAGGAGACAAGGACGCCTTACGATCGTTCCTGGGACTCAGTGAATACTATTCCAAGTTCATGCAAGGATACGCGACCACCGTGGAACCTCTAAGGAAACTGCTACGGAAGAACGAAAAGTACACGTGGGCGCAGGAACAAAATGATGCCTTTGAATCCGTCAAACAGGCAATCGCCGCGGCTCCAATATTACAGCCTTACAACAAGGATCTCCGGAACGTAATCACGGTTGACGCTAGTGCCAAGGGCATCGGCGCAGTGTTTTGCCAATTTCAAGGGAAGAAGGAGAACACAGTGGCATTCATATCCCGATCATTGAACGAAGCAGAGAAGCACTACAGCACCATCGAGCGGGAGACGCTCGCATGCGTCTGGGCCGTGGAGAAACTGAGGAACTATCTGTGGGGCAGGGAGTTCGAACTGGTCACTGACCACAAACCCTTGATATACATGATGGACGGGAAAGGACGTGGCAATGGCAAAGCCAGCTCGAGGCTCCTACGTTTACTGTCCAAGTTGCAAGAATATCACTTCAACATCAGACACATCAAGGGTGGCCTCAACTGCAGGGCGGATTGCCTATCGCGCATACCAGTCACGGGTGACGAGGACGCTTCCCTGGATGACACGGAATGCGTGGTAGCAATGGTTGACGCTACAGCCATGTGCGAGGGATCCATATCGGAGGAAGAGTGGTTGACGGCTCAGGAGAAGGACACGACTATTCGAAGGGTGATGGACCACATGACGTCTCGATGGCCCCCGGTCCGGAACTTGCACGGAGCACTCAGGAGTTTTCAACAGGTCAGCCCAGAACTCACCATTGAGGGCGGCTTTGTGAAGAGGCACGAGCTGTTTGTACCTCCGGAAAGTTTGAGAGACAAGTTAATCAGGATTGCCCATAAGGGTCACCCGGGCAGTACCGCTACAAAAAATCTCCTCAAACAGTACTACTGGTGGCCAGGGATATGCAGCGACGTCTGCAGCTTCATTGATCGGTGCGGACCGTGCTTAAGGGCCGACAAGCATTGGAAGACGGCAAAAGGGGAGCTGCAACTGGTGGACATTCCTGCCGGCCCATGGAACAAGATTGCCATTGATTTCACGGGCCCATTCACACTGCTACCAGACGAGTGTAGACATCTCATCGTCCTCACGGATTACTTCTCCAAATGGATTCACTACAAGTTCGTCAGGGAAGTTACCACTGAACGAGTGATCAAGACATTGACGAAAATTTTCGCGATTGAGGGGCAGCCAAAGATCATGGTTTCCGACAATGGCACCCAGCTAGTGTCCAGGCAGATGAAGGATTTTCTGTCCAGGTTAGGGATTAAGCAGGAGAAGACCCCGCTGTACAGCCCAAAGAGCAATGGGCAGGTCGAGCGGATGAATAGGTTCCTCAAAGAGGGCGTGCAACAGGCAGTCGCCTCCCATATGGATGTGAAAGCGTTTCTAGCAGACAAAGTACACACTTTTCACAACACGCCCAGTGAAGTTACGGGACACACTCCATTCTACTTGATGAGAGGGAGAAGATGCATGAGTGAGCTTACCCCCAAATTCAATAAGTGGTATGACATGAGGGAGGAAAATGATGGAGTATCTGACGAGAGATTGAGAGTCAAAGAAAGAATAATGGCTAAACAGGAAAGCAACAAGTGGTATGCTGACAATGTGAATAGAGCCAAAACTAAAAATATAGTGAAGGGGTATTGGGTATTGGTGAAGAAACCTAACAAGGTAATGAAAGGAGAGTCTGTGTTTCAAACCCCTGTACGGGTGCAAGGAGTGACAAGAGGGGCAGTCTGTTTGGAAGGAAGGGGATGGCGAAGCAAGGACGACATCATCAGGCTCAAGGCTGGTCAGGAGGAAATCATCATGAGAGGTAGTCGTGCGTGTGGGACCGAAAGCACGGACGATGAGGATGAGTGGCAAGGTCGTGGAGCCAGGGATGTAGTCAGTAGTGATGAGGAGTATGTGAGTACGTCTCCTATGAGAGAGCGAATCGGGCATGGAAGTGCAGAGCGATGTGAGAAAGCATGGCGCGGCTTGACGAATGTCGAAGGACAGAATGGTAGCAGGATCGAACCTGCGAAGAGTGACAATCACAACGTGATGAGTTCTGATCAAGAGGATGCATGCGCCGTCGGGGTGGGTTCACCCCAGTATAATACTTCTAGTAGGCCAATGAGGCATATCCGAGCTCCCAAGAGGTTCGAAGATTTTGTTATGAGATGAAGCTCCATAAGTTCTTGTTCTGTTAGAAGGGGAGATGTCGTACGTGAGTTGACGTACTAGACGTCGGGGACAGGGTTTGTCCTTCCTTAATGTTTATAGCCTCCTGATGTCGCGGCCAATCCGCATCGAGGGTAGTCGTGACGTCAGGGGGCGGCGGGAGACACAGAAGGAAAGCGGAGCGGGAAGACGCTACTCGGCGGTGCTCTCGCCGGCTCCTCGTGGGCCTTGTTGTTAGTGGCAGGAAAAGAATAAAGAACGGTTTGAACACAATGCAGCTGCCTCGCATCCTTCATTCGTGCCACTACAAATGGCGACGAGGGTCACAGCTTCTAACATGGCCCACGAGTGAAGCCCTCCATGCCTGATGGTTCCTGATGTTAATGGGGCGCGCTGATGTCTCCCCGCCGATGACCACGTGCACTGCTCTCGGTAAGCTGATGCTGGGGAGCCCCAAGCGACCGATATCTGACGATCCCTGCCACGTGAGGACCAGGAAGTAGGCCTGCGCCCCGGGGTTCCTGTCCACTTGTGCACACCGTATAGGAAGTGGCCCGTATACTGGTGGTCCTCGGCTGTCCAACGTCTTGGGGTATCATCCCGCGCTGCCCAGGAGACTTCCATAGTCGCTGCTGCACCTATATCTAGTGGTCTCTCCGGGAGCGGAGCCCGCTTTTCCGTCATGTCGCAGACCGGTCATATCTGCGTGCCTCCTCTCTTCCTGGACTCTCCTGGTAAGCCGTGCATGAAATGGAAGGGATGGCTGCGCGCATTTGAGAACTATATCGTCTCCATTGATGGTAATGGGTATAGCCCCGAGCGGAAAAAGTCATTGTTATTCGGACTGTTGGGGAAGGCAGGCCAGGAGGTTTTTGATAGCTTGCCGGTTTATATGAATGCCCCTGGAGCTACTACTCCTCTAAATGAATACCAGGAGGCTGTTAAGCGACTTGAGCTGCAGTATGCTGAGGAGTGTAACATCATGGTGGGGCGCCATAAATTCGCACTGCGGAAACAGGAGGAAGGAGAGACTATCTGTTGGAAAATGGGTTATTGGTAGGGCAGGTAGGTACCTACACCTAGCAACAAGCCACAAACCTCCACAAAAGTACAGTTAGGTCTCAGTAAATTAATCCCAGCTCTACCCTTGGTAGCTTGGCATCGAGCGTCAAGGCTTAACTTAGGAGACAAAGTGTAAAGCATTCAAATATCACAAAACAGTAATTAAATAAAACACAGGAAACAGTTTAAAAATCCAAAACCAATTTATAAAAATAGCTTATATTTTTATCTTTAAAATGACACAAAAACGATTAAAATCGGTTCAGGGGAACCGGAGATATGAATTTTTAAAGTATTATTATTTTCTAGCGCATAGAAACAAAAAGCGCCAATCGGGTCATCTGGTTGCACCAGGACCGGGACAAAGTCAAACTTTCAGGCCGACCGCGATGGAGCCCTGCTCGGCTACAGGTCGCGGGAAGCCTCGGTTAAAAAGTTACCTTCTGACTTAGTCTTTATTTTGAAGTTTTTCTTCACCGGGACGAACCTGCCAGTTGGATCCGACCTCCTGGAGCCCTTGTCCGGATACGCGAAGTCGGTTTCCTCGGTGGTGATTTTTACCTTCGGACTTAGTCGTTTTTTCGAGATGAAAATCCTTCGACCGGGGTAAACCTGGATCTTGATCCGACGTCCGTGGAGCCCTTCTCGGATACGATGGCTGGAAGGTCCCGGTCAACTTTTTACGTTCGGACTTAGTCTATTTTTTGGATGTTTTTCTTTACCGGGACGAACCACGAAGTCAGGCCGGGTCGCGGTTGAGGCAAGCCGGCTAGAATTTCCGCGTCGGGTCGGTCACTTTATGGAGCTTTTTTCCAAAATTTCTCCAATCTTTTCCAAACTTCTGGGGCTTCACCCAGATGTTCTTTTAAGGTTCTTTTGGGGTCCACAGCTCACCCCAAGGGTCCAGAAGTTCTGTGATGGTCCTTGGGAAGTGCGGACTTCAACTCCCAGAATACACCTGGCGCAAACTCCTTTTTGGCCACTGCACAGTGGTCAGCTGGTCACTTTTTCAGGAGTTGGTGCAGGGGACTCTGGTTAGCAATTTTTCACCTGTAGCAAACAGGGAGTCCCTCCTTGAACCAGTGAAAGCCAGGCAAAGTCCTTCTTGTGGTGAAGCCCAAGTGTGCAGCTGGTGCAGTCTTTCTGAGTGCAGGGTCCAGGTGCAGGCCAGGGGTCCAGCAGGGCAGTCCTTCTTCTCCTTGTAGTTCTTTCTTCTTGAAATTTGGTGGGGATCTGAGGCGTGGGTGCAGGTCTGCCAGTTTTATCCTTGCTCCTGGGTGAAAAGCAGGGGGGCCCTGGTCCTCCAATCAGGGACAGGGTCGTCCCCCTGTGATGACCACTTCCTGGGAAGTGTGGCAAAAATCCATCCCAGAAGGCAATAGTCTCTAAAAATCCAAAATGGATGAATCTGATTTTTGGAGGAGAGATCTGGCTGAGCCCACCCACTGGTGTGGCTAAAAATCATAAACACACCCCTCTCCTGCCCTCTCCTAATCTAATCAAGGGGGCACCTAGCTGTCTGGGGTTGCAGGATGTGTGGGTGTTGCTGGGTGCTCCAGATGTCCTTCTCTGCCTTTGAAGACCAGTTTGGCAGCCCTCCCCCTTCCTGCTTCCCCATCTGCTGAGGGGAGATTCTCTCCCCCAAGCACATTCCTTTGTGTAAAGCCAGGCCACTCCACACCTCATTAAAGTGGCCTGGCAGAAGCTGCTGCAGGCTGGCCAATCAGAGCACAGCAGCAAAAACAATGCAGAGCTGAAATTGGCAACTTTTTAGGTAAAGTCTAAACTTTTTACCTGCACTAGTTATATTAAATCCAACAACTGGAAGTTGTGGGATTTATTATAACAATCAATTTGATACCAAATTCTTGGTATGTAACATTTAAGGAGACTTTAAAATTTAAAATAAAGTCTGCCCATTCTAGCCTATGAAGGCCATTTACTTCAATGAGGGAAAAACGAATTTGGCTGTTTTTACCTCACCAGGGCTTATAAATCTATTTTTATAAAGTCCCTGCTTATAGTTACATGGCACCCAGCCCTAGGGGCACATAGGGCACACCTTAGGGGTGACTTATATGTAAAAATAAGGTAGTTTAAAACTTTGGAAGTACCTTTAATTCCAAAGTCGAATTTGCATATAACTTTAATTTAAAAGCAGCCAGCAAGGCAGGCTTGCTTTTAAAATGACACTGGGCACCTCAGCAATGCACCTAGGTGTGCACCACCTATGCTGTGGTCCCTAAACCTACATGCCCTACCATATACTAGGGACTTATAGGTAGGTTAACTTAGCCAATTATAATTAGCCTAATTTGCATATCCATTTTACACAGAGCACTGGCCCTGGGACTGGTAAGCAGTACCCAGGGCACAGCCAAGAGTCAGTAACCACCAGTACCTATCCAGAAAGAGTGGGGGTGATCAGGCAAAAAAAAGGACTTTCCTACACTGCCCCCCCCCAGATGAAAGGTGATGGGTACTAACCTACACCCTGGTAGTCCTCATCAGCTAAGTGGAAAAACCTGGAAAGGCCATCTGCATTGGCATGAGCAGTCCCAGGTCTGTGCTCCACTGTGAAGTCCATCCCCTGTAGGGAAATGGACCACCTTAACAGTTTTGGGTTCTCCCCCCTCATCTGCATCAACCATCTGAGAGGTCTGTGGTCAGTTTGTACACGGAAGTGAGTGCCAAACAAGTAAGGCCTCAACTTCTTCAGGGACCAAACCACAGCAAAGGCCTCCCTCTCAATGGCACTCCATTTTTTCTCTCTGGGGAGTAGTCGCCTGCTGATGAAGGCAACTGGGTGATCATGGCCCTCTTCATTAACTTGTGCTAACACTGCCCCAATCCCTTCCTCTGAAGCATCTGTTTGCACTACAAATTCCTTGCTATAGTCAGGGGCCAGTAACACTGGTGCTGAACACATAGCCTGTTTTAGGGTGTCAAAAGCTTTCTGACACTCTGGGGTCCAAATGACCTTCTTGGGTTGTTTCTTGGAGGTAAGCTCAGTCAGAGGGGCCACTATGGTCCCAAAATTCTGAACAAACCTCCTGTAATACCCAGTCAGGCCAAGAAAGGCCCTGACCTGAGTCTGGGTTTTTGGAGCCTCCCAATCCAGGATAGTCTGGATCTTGGGCTGGAGAGGTTGTACATGGCCTCCACCAACAAGGTGGCCCAGGTACACAACAGAACTTTGCCCTATCTGGCACTTGCTTGCCTTGATAGTCAGGCCTGCTTGAAGCAGGGCCTGAAGCACTTCCTTCAGGTGGACCAGGTGGTCCCTCCAGGTGGAACTAAATACAGCTATATCATCCAGATAAGCTGCACTAAAAGATTCCAACCCAGATAGGACTCTATTCACCAACCGTTGGAAGGTGGCAGGAGCATTTTTCATCCCAAAGGGCATCACCTTGAACTGAAAGTGGCCCTCTGGTGTGGAAAATGCTGACCTCTCCTTAGCTCTTGGACTTAAGGCAATCTGCCAATATCCTGAGGTCAGATCAAATGTGCTCAGGAATTTGGCAGCCCCCAACCTGTCAATGAGCTCATCAGCTCTAGGTATGGGGTGAGCATCAGTCCTAGTGACTGCATTTAGACCTCTGTAGTCCACACAGAATCTTAATTCTTTCTTCCCACCTTGGGGATTAGCCTTGGGCACCAGTACCACTGGACTGGACCAAGGACTATCAGAGGGCTCAATTACCTTCAGGTCCAACATCTTAGCCACTTCAGCTTTGATGTTGGCCTTGACCTGGTCAGACAGCCTGTACAGCTTGTTCTTGACAGGCAAGCTGTCACCAGTGTCAACATCATGGACACACCAATTGGTGAGTCCAGGGGTCAGGGAGAACAGACTAGCAAACTGTCCCAAGACTTGCTTACAGTCTTGTTGTTGCTGATCTGTCAGTTTGGGAGAGAGTACCACTCCCTCCACTGACCCATCTTTTTCCTTTGAGGACAGGAGGTCTGGCAGAGGTTCACCCTCCTCCTCCTTCCCTTCATCAGTGACCATCAGCATGGTCATGTCTGCCCTGTCCTGGTGGGGTTTCATCCTATTAACATGCAGGATCCTGTGAGGATTCCTGGGGGTGCCAAGGTCCACCAAGTAGGTGACCTCACCTTTTTTCTCTAGGATTGGATAGGGCCCAGTCCATTTGGCCTGTAGTGCCCTAGGAGCCATGGGCTCCAAAACCCACACCAGCTGTCCTGGGTGATACTCAGGCATGGTAGCCTTTTGATCATGCCAGAGCTTCATGAGCTCCTGACTGGCCTCCAGGTTCCTGCTTGCCTTCTTCATATACTCAGCCATGCGAGACCGCAGGCCTAGTACATAATCCAGCACATTCTCCTTGGCTTCCTTGAGAGGCTTTTCCCAAGACTCTCTCACCAAGCACAATGGGCCTCTTACAGGGTGCCCAAACAGTAACTCAAAGGGGCTGAATCCAACCCCCTTCTGTGGCACCTCCCTGTAGGCAAACAGCAGGCATGGGAGGAGGACATCCCATCTCCTCCTGAGTTTGTCAGACAAACCCATGATCATGCCCTTCAGGGTCTTATTGAATCTTTCCACCAGACCATTGGTCTGTGGATGGTAGGGTGTGCTGAACTTATAAGTAACACCACACTCCTCCCACATGGCTTTCAGATAGGCTGACATAAAGTTTGTGCCCCTATCTGAGACCACCTCCTTTGGGAATCCCACTCTGGTGAACACACCAAGTAGGGCCCTAGCCACTGTGGGTGCAGTGATTGTCCGGAGGGGTATTGCCTCAGGGTACCTGGTGGCATGGTCCACTACCACCACAATGTACCTGTTACCTGAAGCAGTTGGTGGGTCTAGGGGACCAACAATGTCAATCCCCACCCTCTCAAAGGGAGTCCCAACCACTGGCAGTGGAATTAAGGGAGCCTTTGGCTTGCCCCCTGTCTTGCCACTGGCTTGACAGGTGACACAGGAGCTGCAAAACTCCCTGACTTTTTCTGACATTTCAGGCCAAAAAAAATGGTTGACCAGCCTGTTCCAGGTCTTGGTCTGTCCCAAATGACCAGCTAAGGGGATATCATGGCTTAAGGTAAGGAGGAATTCTCTATACTTTTGGGGGACCACTACTCTCCTAGTAGCCCCTTCTTTGAGGGTCCTAGCCTCAGTGTAGAGAACTCCATCCTCCCAGTAAACCTTGTGGGTACCACTGGTATCCCCTTGTTCTTGCCTGGCAGCAGTCTGTCTCAGGCCATCAAGAGTGGGACACTCTCTTTGTCCCTGGCACAAATCTTCTCTGGTGGGCCCACCTGCCCCTTGCAGTTCTGCCAAGTCAGGCAGAGTTTGCAGGGAAGGTGTCCCTCCCTCAGAGTTCAGATCCTCCCCCTCAGGGTTGGATTCTTCCTGACCCTCTGTACTTGTTGGGGCTGGTAAGCCAGACCCAGTGCCCTTTCTCTTCTTCTTGGAGGCTTGGCCCATTGTTCCAGGGTCCAAGTGTCCAGCATTTCCCTGTTGTGCTGCCTGTGACCTGGTCACAGCACACACCCATTCAGGGAGATCCAGCATCTTTGCATGGACCCTTCTCTCCACTTCTGACCATTCAGATGCTTCAAGATCATTTCCCAGCAGACACTCTACTGGGAGGGCAGGAGCTACAGCTACTTTTTTAGGGCCAGTCACACCTCCCCATTCCAGACTCACCATAGCCATGGGATGGAGTTTGGTTCTGCTATCTGCATAAGTCACCTGGTGGAAGACACCAGGTAAGACCTGCTCTGGAGAAACCAGCTTTTCTGTGACCATTGTCACACTGGCTCCTGTATCTCTCAGAGCTTCCACTTCAGTCCCATTGACTTTAGGCCTCTGCCTATACCTCTGCATGAAGGGAGGTAAGGTGGCCATAGTTGCAATGTCCACCCCACCCACGGATACTAAGGTGACTTCAGTGTACCCTGATTCCACCCCTGGGCCAACTTCCACCCCCAACCCTACACTAGCAATCCCCTGGGATTGCCCACCAGTGGGGGGCTTCTTGGTGCAGATAGCATCTCCTCTTTTATGTCCTGGCTGATAACAGTCAAAACACTTGCCGGCCTTAGCAAGCTCCTGAAACTTTCCTGCTTTAGCAGGATCAAAATTCTTTCCCTGATACCCTTTCCCTTTAAAAGTGAATTGGCTCGGGGCTCCCCCTCCCTGAGAAGTTTTTGGGGACTCTTGTGAGGACTCTTTGGGTTTTTTGTCATCTTTCCCCTGGTTCTTCCCCTGAGAAGAACCATGTCCTCCCTTTTTCTGATCACCCCCTGGGGGTCTCCGGTTAACCCTAGTTCTTAACCAGTCATCTGCTGCCTCCCCCAGCTCTCTGGGGTTGGTCAACCTAGAGTCTACTAGATACTGGCGGAGCCTCTCTTGGACACAATTAGTTAGAAGGTGCTCCCTCATAATCAAATTGTACAGCCCCTCAAAGGTACTTACCCTGTTGCCCTGTATCCAGCCCTCCAGTGCTTTTACTGAAATGTCCACAAAGTCCACCCAGGACTGGGTGCTTGTCTTTTGGGTGTCCCTAAACTTAAGCCTATACTGCTCTGGGGTTAGACCAAACTTTTTAGTCAAGCAACTCTTCATACTGGGGTATGAGTCTGCATCCTCCCCACTCATGGTTAGGAGCCTATCCCTCCCAGAGTTGGGAACTAACTCCCAAAGGAGTGAACCCCAGTACTGAGGCTTGACTTTCCTCATCTGGAGGGCCCTCTCAAAGGCCCCCAGCCACTTATCGATGTCATCCCCCTCTACATAGGCAGGAACCACCCCTTTGGGTAATCTGGGGGCAAAACCCCCACCCAGGGACACCTCAGTTTCTTTCTCGCTGCTTCCATCTTTTTTTTCTTTGCTTGCCCACTTCTTTTTTTCTAGGGCAAGCTTATCTGCCTCCAAAGCTATGTAGGCTAGCTGGGCTTCCAGCTCTCTCTCCCTGATGGATGGGTTCTCTCCTCCTGAAAGGACCCTCTTCCTACCACTAGCTTTGGGTCTGCCCCTAGTGACTGTGTCCAGTGAGGACCGTTCCTCCTCTTCCTCACTTGGGGTCTGATGCCTTTCCTCCCCTGAGTGGTTAGAGTTAGCATCATCCTCTTTTGGTTCCTCCTCTGGAGCTTCCTCTGTCTCTACCTCTTGGGCCTCAGCCCATGCTGTCAGGGATTTAATCAGGATTTCCTTCCTGAGATTAGTGGTTGCAGGCAACCCCCTCTCAATACACAACCCCCTAAGCTGGACTACTGTCAGTGTGGGTAGGCTAGCCAGATCAAGCTCCATGGTTCCCTAGTTTTGTGTCAACAAAAGCTTTTTGCAAAAATTGGAAACAAGAATTTAGAAAAATTACAAAAATTCAATAATTGAAATTAATCCAAATTAATTTAAAAAAAAATTAAAATTAAAAATTAAAAACAATTTTTGCACTAGGACAATTTAAAGGATTTTTAATTTGTTTTATCTAAAACTGTAACGTGATATTGAACACAAGTACAGGATCCCGTCGCTGCTTCCAATTATGTTGGAAAATGGGTTATTGGTAGGGCAGGTAGGTACCTACACCTAGCAACAAGCCACAAACCTCCACAAAAGTACAGTTAGGTCTCAGTAAATTAATCCCAGCTCTACCCATGGTAGCTTGGCATCGAGCGTCAAGGCTTAACTTAGGAGACAAAGTGTAAAGCATTCAAATATCACAAAACAGTAATTAAATAAAACACAGGAAACAGTTTAAAAATCCAAAACCAATTTATAAAAATAGCTTATATTTTTATCTTTAAAATGACACAAAAACGATTAAAATCGGTTCAGGGGAACCGGAGATATGAATTTTTAAAGTATTATTATTTTCTAGCGCATAGAAACAAAAAGCGCCAATCGGGTCATCTGGTTGCACCAGGACCGGGACAAAGTCAAACTTTCAGGCCGACCGCGATGGAGCCCTGCTCGGCTACAGGTCGCGGGAAGCCTCGGTTAAAAAGTTACCTTCTGACTTAGTCTTTATTTTGAAGTTTTTCTTCACCGGGACGAACCTGCCAGTTGGATCCGACCTCCTGGAGCCCTTGTCCGGATACGCGAAGTCGGTTTCCTCGGTGGTGATTTTTACCTTCGGACTTAGTCGTTTTTTCGAGATGAAAATCCTTCGACCGGGGTAAACCTGGATCTTGATCCGACGTCCGTGGAGCCCTTCTCGGATACGATGGCTGGAAGGTCCCGGTCAACTTTTTACGTTCGGACTTAGTCTATTTTTTGGATGTTTTTCTTTACCGGGACGAACCACGAAGTCAGGCCGGGTCGCGGTTGAGGCAAGCCGGCTAGAATTTCCGCGTCGGGTCGGTCACTTTATGGAGCTTTTTTCCAAAATTTCTCCAATCTTTTCCAAACTTCTGGGGCTTCACCCAGATGTTCTTTTAAGGTTCTTTTGGGGTCCACAGCTCACCCCATGGGTCCAGAAGTTCTGTGATGGTCCTTGGGAAGTGCGGACTTCAACTCCCAGAATACACCTGGCGCAAACTCCTTTTTGGCCACTGCACAGTGGTCAGCTGGTCACTTTTTCAGGAGTTGGTGCAGGGGACTCTGGTTAGCAATTTTTCACCTGTAGCAAACAGGGAGTCCCTCCTTGAACCAGTGAAAGCCAGGCAAAGTCCTTCTTGTGGTGAAGCCCAAGTGTGCAGCTGGTGCAGTCTTTCTGAGTGCAGGGTCCAGGTGCAGGCCAGGGGTCCAGCAGGGCAGTCCTTCTTCTCCTTGTAGTTCTTTCTTCTTGAAATTTGGTGGGGATCTGAGGCGTGGGTGCAGGTCTGCCAGTTTTATCCTTGCTCCTGGGTGAAAAGCAGGGGGGCCCTGGTCCTCCAATCAGGGACAGGGTCGTCCCCCTGTGATGACCACTTCCTGGGAAGTGTGGCAAAAATCCATCCCAGAAGGCAATAGTCTCTAAAAATCCAAAATGGATGAATCTGATTTTTGGAGGAGAGATCTGGCTGAGCCCACCCACTGGTGTGGCTAAAAATCATAAACACACCCCTCTCCTGCCCTCTCCTAATCTAATCAAGGGGGCACCTAGCTGTCTGGGGTTGCAGGATGTGTGGGTGTTGCTGGGTGCTCCAGATGTCCTTCTCTGCCTTTGAAGACCAGTTTGGCAGCCCTTCCCCTTCCTGCTTCCCCATCTGCTGAGGGGAGATTCTCTCCCCCAAGCACATTCCTTTGTGTAAAGCCAGGCCACTTCACACCTCATTAAAGTGGCCTGGCAGAAGCTGCTGCAGGCTGGCCAATCAGAGCACAGCAGCAAAAACAATGCAGAGCTGAAATTGGCAACTTTTTAGGTAAAGTCTAAACTTTTTACCTGCACTAGTTATATTAAATCCAACAACTGGAAGTTGTGGGATTTATTATAAAAATCAATTTGATACCAAATTCTTGGTATGTAACATTTAAGGAGACTTTAAAATTTAAAATAAAGTCTGCCCATTCTAGCCTATGAAGGCCATTTACTTCAATGAGGGAAAAACTAATTTGGCTGTTTTTACCTCACCAGGGCTTATAAATCTATTTTTATAAAGTCCCTGCTTATAGTTACATGGCACCCAGCCCTAGGGGCACATAGGGCACACCTTAGGGGTGACTTATATGTAAAAATAAGGTAGTTTAAAACTTTGGAAGTACCTTTAATTCCAAAGTCGAATTTGCATATAACTTTAATTTAAAAGCAGCCAGCAAGGCAGGCTTGCTTTTAAAATGACACTGGGCACCTCAGCAATGCACCTAGGTGTGCACCACCTATGCTGTGGTCCCTAAACCTACATGCCCTACCATATACTAGGGACTTATAGGTAGGTTAACTTAGCCAATTATAATTAGCCTAATTTGCATATCCATTTTACACAGAGCACTGGCCCTGGGACTGGTAAGCAGTACCCAGGGCACAGCCAAGAGTCAGTAACCACCAGTACCTATCCAGAAAGAGTGGGGGTGATCAGGCAAAAAAAAGGACTTTCCTACACTATCGAAGAGTACATTGCGTGCTTACGAGTTTTGGCCCAAGACTGTGAATTTGCGGAGATGACTGATACGTACATCAGAGACCAGGTGGTGTTCTACTGCTATTCGAAGAAAGTGCAGGAACGGTTGCTTGCATGCAGGAATCCTTCACTGAAAGAAGTGATGGCCATTGCAAAGGCAGTGGAACGCTCCATGATGTCTTCTAAGGAACTGGCGAGCACTAGTCAGGCTTCAAATGTGTTCTATGTGCAGGACAAGCATAAACATGCGCCCAAGACTCCAGACAGGGCGACGAGTGATAGAGGGGGAGGCAGGAGGTCGCTCGCTTGTTTTAGATGCGGGTCAAGGGACCACTTAGCGGACAGCAGGACTTGCCCTGCCTTGTCCAAAAGCTGTTCTAAATGCAGGAAGATGGGCCACTTTGCGGCCGTATGTAAAGCCAAGAAATACAGTACGGGCATGAGAGTGAGCTCGGTGAGCGAGAGTGACATGGATGCGGATGCGGACATTGTGTTGTCCATTTATGATGAGGACGGAAGAGTGAAGGGGCCCATTGGCTCTGTCATGATTGGTGCGGTTGAATTGCCATTTACGGCTGATTCCGGTTCCCCACTTACCCTGATCTCTGATAGGACATTTGATTTGAAATGGCAGGATGTACGACTGCATGAGACGGATGCGAATCCAAAGGCCTTTGGGGAACATGACATAGTGATGAGGGGGTACTTCTGGGACTCCCTCACCTTTCGAGGGCGCACGGTGAGAACAAAGATATATGTAGCTGAAAAAGGGAGGAGCCTTGTGGGGTGGAAGGACCTGGCGAAGCTGGGTGTGGTGCTAGTCCCTGGGGCAGAAGATCCCATAGTTCTGAGAGATGATTGGGTCAATTATGTGCAGCCTGAGGATTTGCATGAAGGATTAGCTGAGGTTCTCGATGAATTTGATTCCGTGTTCGAAAACAAGGTAGGGTGTGTAAGGGGTTTTGTGCATGCCATACGGTTGAAAGAGGGTGCCATACCAATTAAGCACAAGGTCAGAACGATTCCTCTTTCTGTAAGGGGCGAGCTGAAAGCTGTTCTGGATAGGCTGAAAGTGGAAGGAGTAATAGAGGAAGCAGGTGCATCAGAGTGGGTGTCCGCAATCGTGGTGTCTAAGAAGAAGAGGACAGGGGACATTCGGTTGTGTGTTGACCTGCGATCCTTGAACAGAAATATCCTGGTGAATTGCCATCCTCTGCCCAACATTCAGGAGATATTAGCTTCCACATCAGGATCGAGATTTTTCACCCTGATAGACCTGAAGTCCGCATACCACCAGGTATGTCTCACGGAGGATTCCAAGGAATTGACCACCTTTATTACCCCGTTTGGAGCATACCGATACGTCCGTCTTCCGTTCGGCCTTGCATCGGCCTCGGGCGTCTTCCAAAAGCTGATGGATCTTCTATTCTGCGATATGAAGGGAGTTGAAGCCTTCCAGGACGACATTTTGATACACACGGAAGATGTGGAGGGGCACCTGGAACTGCTAGGCAGAGTGCTGGAGGTGCTAAAAGAAAGGGGGATGACGGTCTCCAAGGACAAATGCAAGTTCATGGAAGGGAAGATAGAATACCTAGGGCATGTGCTTACTCCAAATGGCATTGCGCCTAAAGATGATTTAGTGAGGGCCATACGAGATGCCCCTTGCCCAGGAGACAAGGACGCCTTACGATCGTTCCTGGGACTCAGTCAATACTATTCCAAGTTCATGCAAGGATACGCTACCACCGTGGAACCTCTAAGGAAACTGCTACGGAAGAACGAAAAGTACACGTGGGCGCAGGAACAAAATGATGCCTTTGAATCCGTCAAACAGGCAATCGCCGCGGCTCCAATATTACAGCCTTACAACAAGGATCTCCGGAACGTAATCACGGTTGACGCTAGTGCCAAGGGCATCGGCGCAGTGTTTTGCCAATTTCAAGGGAAGAAGGAGAACACAGTGGCATTCATATCCCGATCATTGAACGAAGCAGAGAAGCACTACAGCACCATCGAGCGGGAGACGCTCGCATGCGTCTGGGCCGTGGAGAAACTGAGGAACTATCTGTGGGGCAGGGAGTTCGAACTGGTCACTGACCACAAACCCTTGATATACATGATGGACGGGAAAGGACGTGGCAATGGCAAAGCCAGCTCGAGGCTCCTACGTTTACTGTCCAAGTTGCAAGAATATCACTTCAACATCAGACACATCAAGGGTGGCCTCAACTGCAGGGCGGATTGCCTATCGCGCATACCAGTCACGGGTGACGAGGACGCTTCCCTGGATGACACGGAATGCGTGGTAGCAATGGTTGACGCTACAGCCATGTGCGAGGGATCCATATCGGAGGAAGAGTGGTTGACGGCTCAGGAGAAGGACACGACTATTCGAAGGGTGATGGACCACATGACGTCTCGATGGCCCCCGGTCCGGAACTTGCACGGAGCACTCAGGAGTTTTCAACAGGTCAGCCCAGAACTCACCATTGAGGGCGGCTTTGTGAAGAGGCACGAGCTGTTTGTACCTCCGGAAAGTTTGAGAGACAAGTTAATCAGGATTGCCCATAAGGGTCACCCGGGCAGTACCGCTACAAAAAATCTCCTCAAACAGTACTACTGGTGGCCAGGGATATGCAGCGACGTCTGCAGCTTCATTGATCGGTGCGGACCGTGCTTAAGGGCCGACAAGCATTGGAAGACGGCAAAAGGGGAGCTGCAACTGGTGGACATTCCTGACGGCCCATGGAACAAGATTGCCATTGATTTCGCGGGCCCATTCACACTGCTACCAGACGAGTGTAGACATCTCATCGTCCTCACGGATTACTTCTCCAAATGGATTCACTACAAGTTCGTCAGGGAAGTTACCACTGAACGAGTGATCAAGACATTGACGAAAATTTTCGCGATTGAGGGGCAGCCAAAGATCATGGTTTCCGACAATGGCACCCAGCTAGTGTCCAGGCAGATGAAGGATTTTCTGTCCAGGTTAGGGATTAAGCAGGAGAAGACCCCGCTGTACAGCCCAAAGAGCAATGGGCAGGTCGAGCGGATGAATAGGTTCCTCAAAGAGGGCGTGCAACAGGCAGTCGCCTCCCATATGGATGTGAAAGCGTTTCTAGCAGACAAAGTACACACTTTTCACAACACGCCCAGTGAAGTTACGGGACACACTCCATTCTACTTGATGAGAGGGAGAAGATGCATGAGTGAGCTTACCCCCAAATTCAATAAGTGGTATGACATGAGGGAGGAAAATGAGGGAGTATCTGACGAGAGATTGAGAGTCAAAGAAAGAATAATGGCTAAACAGGAAAGCAACAAGCGGTATGCTGACAATGTGAATAGAGCCAAAACTAAAAATATAGTGAAGGGGTATTGGGTATTGGTGAAGAAACCTAACAAGGTAATGAAAGGAGAGTCTGTGTTTCAAACCCCTGTACGGGTGCAAGGAGTGACAAGAGGGGCAGTCTGTTTGGAAGGAAGGGGATGGCGAAGCAAGGACGACATCATCAGGCTCAAGGCTGGTCAGGAGGAAATCATCATGAGAGGTAGTCGTGCGTGTGGGACCGAAAGCACGGACGATGAGGATGAGTGGCAAGGTCGTGGAGCCAGGGATGTAGTCAGTAGTGATGAGGAGTATGTGAGTACGTCTCCTATGAGAGAGCGAATCGGGCATGGAAGTGCAGAGCGATGTGAGAAAGCATGGCGCGGCTTGACGAATGTCGAAGGACAGAATGGTAGCAGGATCGAACCTGCGAAGAGTGACAATCACAACGTGATGAGTTCTGATCAAGAGGATGCATGCGCCGTCGGGGTGGGTTCACCCCAGTATAATACTTCTAGTAGGCCAATGAGGCATATCCGAGCTCCCAAGAGGTTCGAAGATTTTGTTATGAGATGAAGCTCCATAAGTTCTTGTTCTGTTAGAAGGGGAGATGTCGTACGTGAGTTGACGTACTAGACGTCGGGGACAGGGTTTGTCCTTCCTTAATGTTTATAGCCTCCTGACGTCGCGGCCAATCCGCATCGAGGGTAGTCGTGACGTCAGGGGGCGGCGGGAGACACAGAAGGAAAGCGGAGCGGGAAGACGCTACTCGGCGGTGCTCTCGCCGGCTCCTCGTGGGCCTTGTTGTTAGTGGCAGGAAAAGAATAAAGAACGGTTTGAACACAATGCAGCTGCCTCGCATCCTTCATTCGTGCCACTACAGCAATACAAACGAGAGGTTTTGATTGATCCCTGCATCTTTTAAATGGCGATGTGGAATGCCAGTGTCACAGAAAACCAAGGCTGCGTAGTCTTGACTCCACCTTATTTTTCTTTATTCCTCCACTCTGCAGTTGTGGTCCCTTTATCTTACTCTTGACTCTTATTTTAAATTCATGTTTTCTCTCCTTGTCACTTCTTTCCTATCTTACTCTTCCTCCCCCTTTCTCCTATTTCTTCTCTTGTACTGGAACAAAATCTGATGAAAATACATTTTGCTCCTGAAATTGAGTCCTAGTACCGGCCACCTGCTACCGCAAGCACAACTTATGCTCTGATGGGGCAGCTCCATGCCCTCTCCAACGCTTGTGTATTTTGGATCACTGTGCCACATATTATTAACAGGTGTGTTACTAAAAGTAGCTCGTAGGGACAGGATTGGTTTAGTGTGACCGAAAAAATGTTGCTGGAGAAATTTTCTGAATAAAAGTGTTTGTTTGGTCAGTGAGGCATGCGTTTAGTAGTTAAAGGATTCCCAATAACTTGTGTTTTAACTTACTTTTTGATATGGCACTTCATATCATAGTTTTTGTTGCTTCTACGAAACGTAGCTAACCGGGTGTTTTTATCCACCAATTTAATGGTACTCTGCATTTTCACCTCGAAAAAATGAAAGGCTGAGCTGGTGTTCTGGGACTGGAACTCATAACCAGCAGCCAGCATTGAACTGCGCCATGTTGCTAGTTAAATGATGGAGTTCGAAGGTTGTGTCCTCTTCAGCAAACAAGCACTGTAGACAGGGGCACTTATGCAGATTGTCTGCATGTTTTGGGTAATAGTTCCTGTATATATAGGATACATTATCCCCTTCCTTAAATTCTAATTAAATTACAAGTCACCAAGGAGTTTCCTGACCATATAGAGGAACGAGGCCGAGGGTCATAGAATTCTGGTAATGCACTGAAATTTTTCAAATGCGTTAGTATAACCCTAACCCCATAGTTTGTGGCACACTTGGCAAAGCTAGATCAGTCTATCTCTCTCTCCCCTAACAATTCTGCCGCTCTGTCCCGGTGCCAGTATTTGTGTCTCTCTGTCTCACCATCTACTGTCTGTGTCTCCATGTCCAAGTACTATTTCAGTAGCCAAAATATATGTGTCAAAATAAGCAAATTTGTAGAACCTCTATGGCTCTCATAATTTCAATGAATGGTGCCAGTAACTGCTATTAATGGCCCCATCAGAATTAGGAAGCCACGCATTATGAGGGTTTTACTTGGCATTATTGATAACAGTCTTGTCATTGATGGCCTAATAGTGGCATTTTGGGACAAATTGTGGACAATCTTGGAGCATAATGGCTATCACTGAAATATCACTACCCCATCCTTGACATTCAGTAGGCATTCTTAGTGGCATTCTGGTAATTTCAGGAATAGTAGTCGTCCATCATTGACATATGAGGTGTTCTAAATATTATAGTGGCTCCCTTGTTTGTCTATGGTTTTCTATTTATAACAGATGTACAAAAATGTCTTCATCTTGATTCAGCCCTTTCAAAGTCATGGTACCTACTTTCAATATATACCATGATTCAATTTCCTAAGGGCTCGTATTCTACTTCCTCCGCTTTCACTTTTACATTAATGGGATTACCCTCTTAAAGGCTTTGTATGACCCATAATTTTAAGGCAAAAGGTTGACAGATATACATTTGCCACTGTAAAGACAACTTCTGTCTGGCCCCATATACAACACTTTGTAGTTTAGTAAAATACTCTACACATATTCATGAGATACTTACAAGAGCATACATCCTTAGAGTGTTACTGACAGCAATAGAATGAAACAAGCCACCTCTAAGTGATACACCCTTAACTTCTACATTATTCAATTATCTACAATGCCTCAAAATCTTTGGTGAAGATCTAGAAATACACATGCACAACTTATAGACTTTGCCCGCATGACTTCAATAAAACTATCTAACATTGGGCACATGACTAGATATCCAGTGGTGGTTAATGTATTGTCAACAGCAGTTTTGGCCTTTCTCACAAAATTTGTTTTTAGGACAGGCTTTGGCTTTAAGCCACAATATCCTTTCAAACATACCTCTGCAACCCATACCGGGTGAGCTCAGTCTTTACCTTGTTTAACATGCAGTTCTTCCACCTTCCATCCCAACGTTTAGTGGTTTGTAAATGGTGTATTATGTAACGTTTGAAGTACACAATTACATATACAGAGTTGTTTTGGGTTTTCTAACATTTGTTTTATACTATATTTCAGCACCTAAAGTCACTTTAATATTTTTTTTTTTCAGTGAATTTCAAGTGTTTTTTAATGTAAGCAAAGATTAGCATGGCTAACTATAATGTGACCTTAATCTTTGTTTATTCAGTTAACACACACACACACACACACACACACAAACACTACCATATAGTTACTATTTCAAAATTAGGGGGCTATAAGGTGACTGAAAAGAAAGGCTTAGTAAACAGATGTTGAAAGGGGGTGCTGTATTTATGCTAATGTCTCCTCTTTAACTATTTTTAGCCCCTTTAAATATGCATCATGCCTCAAATTACTATGAACCCACACCTCCCCTCACATGTTTAACCCTCTGGTTTCATGCCCGCGTAGCCATGTCACTGTTCTTTTACTCCAGTCTACTCTTCAGGAAATGCTTTAACTCCACCCGCTCCTATTCCAACAAAATGGTGTTAAGGAGTGTTTCACTTTTGTCTTAAATATGAAATGTTAGTGCTCTAGTTGCTCTTTATAACTCTGTGATAAAGCTGCAGTTGATTACTAGGGAGTTGAAAGACAGACTGCTGCTGGTGTTGGAAGTACATATTTTACTCTGCCTGTCAGAATGTTTTACTGAAATGGATGAGGAAGATATTTGAGAACTCAGAAAATGTTTCCACATTTTAGCTTTCTAACACACTCACTGTATTTTCTATAACAAAAGGAATCCTTTATTTTGTTCATTGTCAGACGAAATGCTCTAGGTTTTTTCAGCATTGATTCCATCAAGATGGTTTCAGGAGTGCCACACTTTTGTCGTTAATACTGAATATTGGCGCTCTTGTTGTTCATTTAGAACGGTGTGTGAAAGTGCAGTAGAGTACTGGGGAGTTAACTGACTGACTACTGCTGGTTTTAAAAATACATGACTACGTCTGTTTTTCAGAATGTTTTACTGACATGAATGACAAAGATATTTGAGAACTCATGGAAAATGTGTCCTCATCTTACCTTTCTAGAGCCCTCACCATAATTAATATGACAAGATGAACCCATTCATTTTGTTCATTTTTGTAGAAAGTGCTTTATGCTTTAAAGCTTTGATTCCTTCATGATGACTTCAGGTGTCCCACACTTTTGTCATAAATATAGAATTTCAGCACTCTATCTGTTTGTTAGAACAATGTGAGAAGCTGCAGTGGAACACTGGCGAGTTAGCTAGCAGACTACTGCTAGTGCTGAAAGTACGTTTTAGTCTGCATGTCAGAATGTTTTACTGATATTGAGGAGAAGCATATTTGATGACTCATAACAAATCTGTCCCCATTTTAGCTTTTTAGATCACTGACCATAATTTCTCTGACCAAACAAACCCCCTCAATGTGTTTATTTAAAAACAAAAACAAAATGCTTTATGTTTTACAGTTTTGGTTCCATAAAGATGGCTTTAGGCATGTCATATTTTTTGTCATAAGTGCAGAATGTTAATCCTGTATTTGTTCATTATAACATTGTGGAAAGCTGAAGTAGAACAATGGGGAATCAACTGATAGAGTACTGCTGCTTTGGATGCACATGTTTTAGTCACAAATTCAGACTTTATTCTCACATGGAAAATGTTCTCTCTTTTTAGCTTCTGGAGTACCTCTCCTAACACATATGAGGAAATCAATAGAGAAAATAGTTTCTCTCAAACATAATTCATTAATGCTCAGCACAGGATCAGACTTTTTCACAGAATATAATCACCTCAGACCATACCATACCACTATTCCTAAATTTAGTATGGTACCACCAGTAAATGATTTATAACTTGAATAATTTATCACCCTTTATCTGTTCTCAGTTTGTCACAGCCTTGTCTTAAGCTGGCTCTCACTACATGCTTTTCAAAGAGAAGCATGTCCTCGAGTTCTTTAATGGCTGCCACAACATGTTGTCCATGTTGTTTCCAGCCAATAGTAGATGGGTCCCTTTGGGCACCCCACATTCCCTTTGTGGTCTGGATTTGCTCACTCTGCCCCCTTACATTTAAAAAAATAATCATTTTCAGGCCACAGATACTACGCCCCTAGGTCCTGCTGTAGTTGCTGCCAAAACTTATTATTCAGTTTGTGACCAGCCAATCAGGATTGACTAGTCCCCTTTAATGATGCCATGCATGCCAACATTTTAGAAGAGTAAAATGGGATATTTAAAGAAAACATCAGGGAGAATGGATTTTCCCCATTGACTCCTATGTAAGCAGGGGCAATTCCAAGTTGGAGACTTACAAAATGAAGCCATTCTTGCCTTTAAAAATCAAGAGCCCCCCACTTGAAACGGATCTGTTGGCATGTGTACAAGGCCAACCAAAGCACATAGGGACACCAGCAGTCCATATATACCTAACTTTTGAACTGTTCATGACCACCCCAATCACCTCTTTAAATTCAAATTTCTCAACAATGGCTGGACGAATTCACACCAAATAATGAACTGCATGCTTTTGAGTAAAGTTCTTTCTGCCGAATTTGTTGTAATTTCATTCAGCTGTTTTTCTCTATTGCTTCCCGAAATTTCTTATGGTAATTAACATTGGAAATCAACATTTTGGGAGCCCCATTCCACTCTTATTGCCACAGATACTAATGTCTGCACTGAAAGACCTATATGAATGAAAAGAGTTGCTACCAAAATCTAGACAGTGTTTGTGTGGGAACAACACCTTTTCTCCATTTTTTCAGTACTCCTTTTTGGTCAGTCTGCACACCAAAGCTCAAGCACTGACTGCACAAGGCACATCAGAGTCTTTCTGGTGGACTACATTACACTGTGTCACACGCTGGGGAACTGTGGACCAGGCAGAGGCTGGTTGAGTCATAGTGTTATAGCGAGTTCCTGACAACACTTGCAGGACACCTCCTTCTCAAGTCGTGGCTCCAAAATCGAGGAGTTTTATTAGACATGTCACCCTTCCCAAGCATCTGATAAGTCTTATGGTTAAACATGTAACACTGCCAGTGTCTGGGGTCCATTTAAATAGGTGGGATGGAAATAGTTGGGGCCTTGAAGTATTCCCACCTGTTTTTGAAACTTGTATATATTTGTTTTAGTGGCACATGCCTCCAGCAGCCCAAGACTGAGCCCAGGAGAGGCCCATAATTGTCCAGACTGATGTCTTAGATAATGGAGTATTCACAGGGCTCTCCCAACTCAGTGAGAAGGGTAGAACATATCTGTGACGTGTACTAGCTTGCATTTTCTACTCTGAGAGCAGAACTAGGCAGAAACTGAGAGGAAATACTTTGCTACTGTGAGGGCATTGAGAAAGGACCCATCTCCATATGTTTTAAATCCACTTTTCTATGCAAAAAAGTGCTCTGAGTGGGTTATCTCTTTGCAGGTATTAGATTTAAGTGTCACACACAATGGCAGAACTTCCCAAGGCTATTGAGATGGACTTTTGAGAAAGCTCAACTGATTATACGAGCTACACTCTCCTCTATTATGGAAAGGACAAGCTATACCATTCCTACCAACTGTACCATTCCTACCATTTTCCCTTTGTCCTTGCGAGGTCCCTTGCCTTTTTTTTATTTTTGCAACAGTTTGTGGGATTTACCATCTTGAAAGATCGACAGTTTACAAATCTGGAGCTTCTTAGTGACCTATTGGTGTGCTTTTTACAGAAACCCGTCTACGTTGCTTGGTTGCATTTGTAACTTTAAGGATGTGCTGACTGACTGGAGGTGGGCTGTTGCCCAACTGTCAAGACATGATGCTCCTCTCGGCTAATTGGACAACTTCTTGAGCCAGGCTTTTTTATGTCCTGCTTTGTGGCACTTCCCAGATCGTGGGCATGAGTACTGGCCATTTACTCTTCACTGGGTCAAGGTTGAAGTCCTTGCTGAAGTCGTGCTGGGCCTCCCTGCTGATGATGTTGATTTGTGGGGAAGCATTTAACTATACCAAGGATTTCAGAAATGTGGATGCAACAACCTTGACCCGTGTGTCGAGGCCCAGGATCCAGATGACCTGCTGACCTGCACACAAGTTATGTTGAAATGGACCTCTGTGGTCTTAGTGTGTTTGCTTTGTCCTGTATAGCTCACACACTTGTTCTTTTGAGTCAGACTGCCGTGGTCTGTCCCCTCCTATTATCAAAGATAGCCCCCCTGCGACAGGCACCTATAACTCACTGTTTTGATATCTGAAGCATTCTTATATTTCTTTGTAGGTTTGTTGTGGTATTCGTGTTTCGTTTTCCATGTGATACATTTGGTTTAGATGCCTTCAGGGTTTAGAGCATAAAGATAGCAAATAGTAAATTTTGTGAAAATATAGCAAACACTTCTCTGTTCTCTGTCATATAGTAGTGGTTCCTCCCAAAAGGGAGAGGGTGTGACATTATGGCCAGAGGTGCGGCCTTTGAAACTGGGAAACCAGTTCCGAGTTTGGGGGCCAATTGCATACTCTCACCTTTCCTAAAAAATCAAAAATCAATGTGACTTTGTTTACTTTAACTGATGTTCTTATAAAGGGCGCCAAAGCCTTTGGGATGAAATCATGCGTTATAAAACTTAACAAAAAATAATAAACATGCAGTCCTGGGCGGGTCAATTAACTCCTGCTCCTGGCCCAAATGCAACCCCCAGTGCTTTTGTAATTAACCCCTTAGAGTTTTAGAGATCAATGTTTTAGCTAGTGGCTAGTGATCATAGCTTAAACTTTGTAAATAGCTCTTCTCTAGGCTTTGGCCACAACACCATATTCCACATCAGTCACTGTGCATCCTGTCAATTACAATGATTTTGGACCGTGCTGACCTAGGACAGGCTTGATATTGCATTTCACTATTCGGGTAAGAGGCTCGCCACCTTGGCACTGACTGGGTCGCCAACGTGGTTAAAATCTATTTTCAGAATGGCATCTGGATATTTATTCTAGACCACGCAATTCAATCGTGAATAAACATGTTTTCTAATGATATCACAATCCTTCCCAGACGAACGGTAGGAGGCTGTCAACCGAGTTTGCAGGCAACCTATCATTTTTCCTGCAGAGATAAACAGTGCAAAGCCATAGAAAAATGATAATGCTCATTTCCTTCCCAGGATCATGTAATTATTACCACTTTAAGATAAATTGGAGTCCACAGGAAAACCCGCTGCATACCTCTTAAAAATAAGGGTCAAGCCGTTCCTCTGTGGTGTGTTTAATGCCTAGTGTGCTGACGTGGCCTATTTTCACTGCTCTCAGAGGTCACACTTGGTGCATTTTTAGTTTTTCTTCTTTATGCCCCTTGTATCTCCATGGGGTTCCTCCTGCATTGAAGCATCACCAAAGAGCAAAATGGAAACATTGGTTGTTCGTAACTCGTCAGCCACTTCAGCGGCAAGATCTTAGCAACCTTCAGCACGCCCATTTTCATCCATATCACAGAATTTAATCCCCTCTTAATTCCCTCCTGCTACCCTAGAGAGTGTGGAGCCTCCTATATCTTTGCAGACTTAAGGGACTATTCATAAACTACATTTTGCATCATATAAAGTAGTACTACTCACGTACTACCGACTGCTAGCCACAAACTCAAGACTTCCGCCTCTCCTTTTACCTGTAAAGGTGTCTGCCAAAGTGGTGGAGAACTCCAGACTCATAGGTATTTATTTTAGTGATAAATGTGGCAGGGACCAGGAGAAGTGGCAGGAAGATAGGGGAATACTTAGTACTAAATAGGAGAGCCTTAGGAAAATGAAAGAAGGAGTTTAGGGATGGGCAAACATACCCAAAAAGAGTAAGGACATTACTATCCAGAAATACCACTTATAAAGTTACTACAGCCTGAACAGTGGCAAAAGAGGCTCTAATGAACTCCAACTGGGCCTAGGAGTATGCCAAGCACCACCCATAGCCACTCACAGGTACTGCAACATAACCCCAAAGAAAACAATGGTGACAGGAGAAACATAACACCCCCCATAGGAACTAATGTTATTACAGCACTAAAGGTGTCAAAACAGGCTCAAATAATACTACTCGTAACTACTCACCTGTACTGGTACACACTCCCAAAGACTGAAGGCAAAAAATGTCAAACCTCCCATAGAAAATAATATTAAATTAGTTACACTTAAAAAAAAAGATATACATATCACCTAGTCTTCACAAAATAAAAAATAAAAAGTGTTACAGTGATTCTTGTTGCACATGGAAAGTTTCGGGTTGATCCATCAAGTGGGGGCCGAGAAAAAGGGGGGTTAAAAAAAAACATTGCATTTCCCATGTTTATTCGTATGGGATTCTTTAGACACGACTACGGGCCGAACCGCTGGATGGAATTACACCAAATTTGGCAGAACGCTAGCTGTCAGTATTCAGATTATGCTTTTGCTTATTTGGTGTGAATCTGTTCAGTAGTTTTTGAGATATTAAAGGGAAAATACATTTGTATATCTCTGGCCAGGCATAATTTGCGATTATTTCACAAAAATCGTGAATTTTTCACGAATACATGTGCAAAAAGAAGCACTGCAATCGGCTGACCACAACCTAACTACAAAGTTGCGGAACCATTTTATTTCACAGGACACAATCTCTGGGGCTGAAAATCCAAATTGAAAGTGGCATAAGGGATCTGGCTGAAGATACCGTAAACCCCAGGGGAGTGATATAGGTGTGTTTTGGTGCAAATTATGAGTCTAAATTCATTTTGCATCACCATCTTCAATATTCACAAAACTTTGTGATATTTTGCGAATTATTCACGAATATGAAAAAACAACAGACTCATTCATACACTAATTCATTCACTCATACATGCATTCAGAGACTCATGCGTCGACTCACACACCCACTCAGACACTCATGCACCCACCTACACCCACTCAGACTCACACACCCACTTTCAGACCCTCTCAAACACTCACACACCCACTCACTGACAGACAGGCTCTGTGGCCAACCTGCGCTGCCCACAGTCCAAGGACGTGTGTGGCGTTGGGTGGTTAAATGGGCTTGGCTGCAAGGCCTGGTATAGTAATTAAAATTGCTTTATGTTAAAAAAAACATTGAAATTCATTAAATAAAACAAAGGTTACAGGGACGTTATAGTTAGGTTCTGAATTTACTCGTACAAAACCATTCAAATTCAGCAGCTATAGTTAGAGGTCTTCTAAGTAACTATAACTTGCGCCCTAAGGTAACTATTACTCACGCCTTTGCCCTATACAGTTAATTACTCCACATATTATATCATTGATGGCATCTTTGATATTATCACTGCAACATTTGCAGTAAAATTATTGATAAGAAAACTGTGCATGGCAAGGGCGCAAGTTATACTTAAAATAACTCTAACTATAACTGCTGAACTATGGTATCTATTGTTTTGTACGAATGCATGTACACACACACATATATATATATATATACATGTATATATATATATATATATATATTCACTGAAAAAAACAAAGGTTAAAGCGATGTTGTAGTTAGGAAATACAATTTTGAAAAAATGTAGAAATTCACTTAAAAAACAAAGGTTACAGGGAGGTTATAGTTAGCCTCATATTTAACATACAAAACTATATAAATTCAACAGTTATAGTTGGAGGTACCTCAAGTAACTATAACTCGTGCCCTAAGGTAACTATAATTTGCGCCCCTGTCATGCACAGTTTTTTCATCAAAAATGTTACTGGAAATCTTACATTGATATTATCAATTATGTTATCAAAGATGGCATGAGTGCTGTAATTTGTGCGTTTATTAGCAGTGCCTGGCGAGAGATTAACTATAACCTCCCTGTAACCTTTTGTTTTTAAGTGAATTTCGACGTTTAAAAAAAATTATATTTCCTAACTATAACGTCCCTGTAACCTTTGGTTATTTCACTGAATTTCTATGTTTTTTTTAAATGAAAAGCAATTTTCATTGCCATACGTTAATCTAACCACCTTTGGCCGTTTGCGGCGGCAGTTGGCCAAAGGGTCTGGCCTGTGCCTAGGCCTTGAGGCCAGCCCTCTACAAGCACCCAACCTTGCACTGTGTACAGCCTTCACCCATGCACAGCGGAGGTTGCCTGCAAGACCTGGCTTGCAGCCATACCCTGCTACCAACCCATCTTAACCATTCAACCCCATGCTATGCACAGCCCACTGGCCATGCGCAGGAGGAGTTGGCGGCAGCCTCTCTGGGAGTGAGAATACGTGTGAGAGGATGTACCTGGGGGTGAGAGTCACTGTGAGACTGTCTGGGTGTGAGAGTCCGTACATCAGTGGTTTAGTGGGTGCGTCAGTGTGTGTGCGGGCTTGTGAGTGGGTGCATGAGGCTGTGACTAGGTCTGTGAGTGGGTGTGGGATAGTCTGAGTGGGTCTGTGGGTGGGTGGGTAATAAATTGAGTGGGTCTGTGAGTGGGTGTGTGAGGGTCTGACTGGGGCTGTGAGTGGGTGCAGGAGGGCCTGAGTGGGCCTGTGACTGTGTGTGTGACTGTCTCAGTGGGTCTGAGAGAGAGAGAAAGTGAGAGGGATAGGGATAGGCAGTTCTTTAGGCTTTGATGCATGATATACTTAAAATTAAATATTTCTGAAAAAGTTAAAATTAAAAAATGGATCTGACATTTTTTAGAATTTATAATAATTTGTACTTTCCAAAAAAACAAAAAAAAGAGGGAAGCAAGTCCGTCTGGACCAGAACCCTGAATCCTCAGTGTGTAGGTCTGTGACCTTCACCCTGAGCTAGTCTTCTTTTTGTCTTTTTTTAGCCGTTTATGGGCTCTCTAGGACAGTGAGGGAGCCCTCATGGGCTCCCCTGCAGTCCCTACACATTTATTTATTTATATAAATAATTATGAAAATGCACTTTACCAGCAATCTGGCACTGCAGGGGAAGCCTTAACACTTTAACTACAGCTCCCTCCTAGCTGAAGCATTGCATCTCTGTCCCCTGCACATGTGCAGGGAACAGAGAGGAAAGCTCCACTGTTAGCGGAACCTGCTTTATAGGTTCCCACTGTCAAACAGCAGAGTGTTTGCTGTGGCTTGGCTACAGCTTCTTAGCTGCAGCCAAGCCACAGCAAACAGCTATGACATGGGGGTGGGAGCATCAGGACAAAGCAGGAGCCGGCCCTGGGGGGTGGCGGTCCGCAGGGCCATCTGAAGTTTCTTGAAGAGGACAGCACGGCCCCCCTCCAATCTGAAGATAGCCCCTGGGAGGTAGGGGTCCCTGGGGCTAATGAGGGTCTGAAACAAACCCCCTGTTTACTTATTTTTACTCTTTGCTCAGGAAGGTGGTGGTTCCTGGGTAACAGGGGGGCTGCGGGCTCCTTCACATATATTATATTGAAAGCCCTGGGGAGGTGGTGGTCCCTGGCCCATGGGGGGGTGCGGGCTCCCTCTCATAAATTATATACATAGCCCTGTGGAGGTGGTGGTCCCCAGGATGCAGGGGGTCAAAGGCAACTCGCATATAATATACATTGAAAGCCCCAGGGAGGGGTTCGAAATGGACCCCCTTTACATATTTATCATAGCCCTGGGGAGATGGTGGTCCCTGGGGCTTGGGGTGCTGCTCAGCCCCCAACTCATATTTTGGTATAGCCCCAGGGCTGTGGGGGAGGCCATCGGGAGGCTGTCAAATGGTGGGCCAGCAGACCACCATATTACGAGTGGTGGCTGCTCATCGCCATTTTTGTGGTGGAGAGCAGCCAGCATTCATTCTGGCGGTCGGCGGTGCAGAGGCTGTTCCCTTGCCGGCACCGCCACACCAGCAGTATTACGAGACATATTATGGCTTGGCGGTGTCCTGCTGGAGTGGTGGTGGCGGAAAAGGAAGACCACCAGGATCCATCTCCTCCCAGACGTCCTCCTCGATGGAAGAGGTAAGTGGGTGTCTGAAAGGGGGGAGAGGGAGTCTGTGGTGTGTTTTGGTGCATGTGTGTGTGTATTTGCGGAAGGGGTGCTGAATGCGTGCGTGTCTGTGAGTGTATGTGTGTGTGTGTGTATGTGCGCGGGAATGGGGGTGTTTGTATTGATGAATGCGAGTGAGTGGGTGTGTCTGAGGGCATTTATGCGTATGCTGAATGGGTGTGTATGTGAGTGTATGCGTGCGTGAAGGGGTGGTGCCTGTGAGTGTATGACTGGGTAGGGGGAGATATGTGCATGTGTGGTGAGGTGTGGGTCTGAGGAGGCATTGGAGAGTAATCCTAAGGGGAGCGGCTCAGGGTTTCCCCCTCGGAGTGAGGGGGAGGGTTGCAGTCTCCCCAGTAGGGGGAGAGAAGGGCCGCACGTCCTTCCCAGGAGTAGGAGAAGGGGTGGGAGAGGGCAGAGAACTAGGGTGCCTTATCTTCAACACTAGTGCTTGGATTGCTCTCAGAGGGAGCACAGGCAAGGACACCTTCCACTAATGGGAGTCCCATAGTGTCAGGAGAACTTGGGGGGCAGATGTCATACGTGTCCTACCTACAAGGTACCGTTGTAGTTACAGCAAAAATAACAAACTTGAGAATTAAAACTGCACTGTAGAACACTATATTATGAGTGAAACATAGTGTAGTACGGTGTATTCATATTTCTTAGCTATTTTTTTTTTAAAGTAGCACAGCAACCTGTAGGTACAGAGGTACTCTGTGGGCTTTTTTTGTAAACGTATTTACATACCTAATTTTTAAAAATAAATTTTTGGTACTGCAGCACTTCATAGGTAAGTTTGTCAAATAGGGGAAAAATTATTAGCAAACAAAAATCTGAGGAATTCCTATCTTTGGCAAACCAAACTATTTGAAGTGTCTACACAAAACTTTTTAAAAAAAAGTTCATTCACCTCAGTTCCTTCCTGGAACGTTTTAGTGTGATCCGTCAAATGAGGGCTGAGAAAAGGGGATGTCCCTAAACTCTTTTTTCCCAAAACTATGAAATGACACAGAAAAAATCACTGAAAAGAATACACTAAATTTGGCAGAAAGCTCAATCTTTTCTCAACAAAATGTACTAAAAAGTAAATAAATTAGGGTGGGCCTTTTTAAGTTGTTTCAAATTATTTATAAATTAAATCAATGTATTTAAATTAAATAATTATTAAATATATTGATTTTGAAAAGTTAGTGTTCTGAGCATTCAATTTGATTAGTTATATGTTTATAATAAAAATGTAAAATCCATTTACAATTATATTGCGCATTAAAATATTTTTCATATTTAAAAAAAAAAACTTGAATTCTACGTATATTTTTCATTGGGAGAGCTCTGAAATGGTAGTAACTCATAAAGTTACTACCATTTCTGCTATCGTAGGCTTCACTCTCTAATTTGAGGAAATGGAGACATGAAAGACTACACTCACAAATGGTTAATAGCAAAAGAATGTAGAGATCCCTGCTCAGAAATGACAGCAGAGGCAGAGGTGGAGGTGGAGGTCTCTGTCCAGAGGATAGTGATTAGCATTTTGTGTATGTGAGTTTATTCTACTGTAGTTCAGCTTTACGTACTACAGAATGCAGTGTGTGACTAGGCCCCAGTATGTTCTGAAAGTTATGTTCTTGTGTGTGGTGCTCCATGTTGGTAGATAAGTGTAATTGAAGCAGCCACCTGAATGCTAATGCTCGATTTCTGGAAATCTCCAATCTTAGTCAGAAGAACAGTTACTGAATATGATATGCAACATTCCAACAAACCTAATACCGAAATGTTGGCATCTATCAGTTGTGATAGATAATTTATCTTTTCAAATTGCAAAGTCTGATAGTACCAGTCTGCTGAAATGGGAAACAAATCACCCATCATATGCATTAAACTGAATTTCTTTCATGACCTTAAATCTCGACAAACAATTATATTTATTTATTTCTGTTGCAGTCATAATATTTATAACAGAAATGCAGTCGAGAAGGGTCGATAGCAGTACATAGCACAATGGGAGATTGTGGCGGTCTACATAGATCAAACATGTAAAGTGTGGTCTGGTTCATAGGCATGTTTTGTGAATATGAACAGTGAAGAAACTCGTCTTAATCCTTACCTATATCTAATCAAGTAAACACGCACAAAAATACATAATTACATTGTTTAAATGTTTAAGGGCTAAGATAGACAATTATCAGGCTTTGCCTTTTATGCAGCAAAAGATGAGTTGTTAGGACTGGTTTAAGCTCGAGGAGTGAAGACATTGCTGAGGTGAATGGTGGTAGTAGTTTCTAGGGGAGGGGTCATGGTAGGTAGAAAGACCAGAACCTAGCTGCACAAGGTGGTTTGGGTAGGATTACAAGATTCTATTTGCCAGATATTAGGCTACAGGTGGTAGTAAAAGTGAATTAGGAATTAGAAATGTAAATAGGGAGTATGCAATAGAATATTGGTATAAATAGACTGTAAAGGACCCTGATTTTGCTTCGAGTCAGACACTTGGTGGCAGTAGAATGATGTATGAGTGTTCATTGGATGAGTAGTTTAGTGGCCTAGTGATCACGTTTAAAATCCTGTCTGGCAGGGAGAAGGACACTAGAGAATCCCTCCCAGAGACTATTGAAATAGTTCAGTTTTCCAAATGCTAGTAAGTTAGTCGGTGCTTTGCCTGTGTGTAATGGAATGATAGCTGGTTATTTGCTATATAATAATAATAATATGTGATATTATGCTGCAGTTACTGTCAAATCCTATCCACATAGGGAGATTGAATAGAACAACGAGTTTCTAGCAGAGTAGATAAACCTTGGTGTTGGGAAGGAAGTAGACTGAGTTAGGTAAAGGAATGTAAAAGAAGGAAAATAAAGGACCTCAAATTGAATGTGTTCGTCCTTAGGCACTGTTGAGACTGAAAGTCCCTTGCCTGATGATAGATATGCACCCCTGCCCTCAGGGCTCTAACTGTAATGATGTCTGGATCACTAAAGCTGATTTCTATTGTCATGGTGAACCCCAATTATCATGCATGTTCACCATTACATAGGCCGGTCTCATAGATTGCAGGGAGAGGGGGCCCCAGTCGCTAACCTTTTAGTGATGAAAGGCTACTGCCTTTGCCAGGAGTTGTGCAGTGGTGGCAGCATATCATGTAGTGATCAGTAGAAGTGAACAGGCCATTTTACCTGTTTCACTGGAGTGAGGCCTACAGGCTCAATCGTTTAAGGTTCTGCTATTGAATGCTTAGCTCACCGTTGGCCTACATCAGTTTGATGTGTAGTGCTGCATAGTGGATATGTGTTACGTATGTGCTGGGTGTATGTGTAACTGTGAAGGCTACAGCACAGGGATGATGCAGGGCAGTGCTGTGCGTGCATATTCTATACATGTGCTAGGTGTATGTGTACCTGTAAATGGCACAATACATAAAAGATTCTGGTTTCCATTTTGGGAGACCCAAGGCTACTGGAGGAACATGAAGAGGTAGAGGTATCTGCCCAGCCAGCTTTGTGGAATTCTAAATCCATGTGAGCTTGTTGCGACACACTGGAGGAGGTGAGACACAGGCTCTTTAGTACACTTCAAAAGGTGCTCTTTGATTCAGAGAGAGATCACTGGTAAGGGACCTGGCACATCTCAGGAAAGAGATGGGGCTGATATGAAAAATCATAAAGAGTAGGGCTGAGATCCTGGGGTAACCTTTTGATATACATATCACTATGGCTGACATCCAGGTGTAAACCTATAATCACTTCCATGGCCTGTATTGTTGGGCTATCATATTTGAAGTTGCCCCTGTTGTGACAGACTGTTTTCTGGAAGAAAGGTGGGACAGAGGAGGGGGTACTTCATAAGGATGTAGATCCACACATCAGTTTAAATGACTCAGACTTTAAATCAAATTTGGCGTCTAAAAACAGACTATGAGAAGAGGTGCTGGAGGCCCCTCAAAATTGCTAACTGTCAAGCAGGCAAATGGTTGTGTGAGAAGGAGAAGCTCTGCAAGAATTCTGTGTGTGTCCAGGACTGGGGACCAAGGCCTGAAAGTCTCCCAGCTTAGTGAGGGGACATCACCTAAGAACTTCAAGACCATCTGCTCCTGGAGCACCAGTGCCTGCCTGCTTGTAAAGACCAGCGGGCCCGGGAAACAAGAGGAGAGTGATGGACATAGCAAGCTCCAGTGGGGGATTAGGGCAATTTGATGCATGTAGGGAGATGTGAGGAGGTGGCTGCTGGACTGATCGAATCAATGCCCCTGTCCAGGAAAAGTCGGCAACCTCAGTCTTCCACAGGAGGGCTGCTATGAAGTGACCTATGAACGTCGCTGCATTGATCGGCGATTGCCCATCTGCAGGTTTTAAGTTGATGACCCCATATGCTAGGTGGGTCTGGCTTAAAAAGTACTGCTGTGCAGATTGGGTCGTAGGCAGAGCTAAGTTGGAGACTTCGTATCCCAGGTGAGGCCACTGTAAAAAGTGCTGCCATGCCCCCCTTTCCTGGGGAGGATCCCAAGAAGCTTATCAGCTTCAGAGAAGCATTGCGGATCATCTGGGCAATGCCTCCACATGACCGTATGTGAAGAATTCAAGAACATTTAACCACTGCCCCTTACGGGACATACATGAGGAACTTACCAGAGACAGCCTCTTCAGCTTCACCACCTGTGACTGAGGAACGCTCAGTGATTTGGGATCCTTTATAGTGCTTTATAGTGAGACAGTGAATCCTGAGTCAGGAACTAGCAAGAGTTAAGTGACAGACCCATGAAGTGCCCTTAGCAGGGCGCTTAGGGATTAGAAAGACCCAGGATAGGTTGGAGCCTCTGTTCTACTGGCCAGGGTTGCGTAGAGACACAGAAAAGTTCTGAAGAGCCAGTCCTGCTTGCAGTATAGTGGTAAGACAAGAGGGAGGGTTTAGGCGCACTTGCCTTTGAGTGGGTGGGAATAGACATAATTGGGTCATTTGACCCCTCACAGTCAGAGACAAGCATATCTTGGTTGTGGTGGATCATGCCACCAGGTAGCCGGAAGCTGTACATTCTGAGGAGCATGACTGCACAGACGGTAGCAACAGTTCTCCTTGAGATTGTTTCTAGGGTTCGATTTTCAAGGACTGTAATTTCCTACTGGGGAACCAGTTTCATCTACTCTTACATGAGAGAAATGTGGGAGCAAGCTGGTGTGACAAAACTCTTCTCCACAGCTTACTGCTCACAAAATACTGAATAGCATGATGGGAACCTCAAGAGGAAGTGTGGTCTTCTCCTGTCATATCTCTTGTTTGCCTACTGAGATATTCTGCAGAAAGGGGTAGGGGTCAGCCCCATCGAACTTCCATATGGACACTCAGTGTAGGGTTCCCTCACTTTAGTCAGAGAGTGGTGGAAAGGAGCTTCAGAGTTTCCATAGAATGATGTGGCGGACTATGTGATTGGCCTCACAAGGATCATAAGAGTACATGAGTCAGGCAAAGGAAAACCCTTAGGCTAGCCTAGTGCTGATGAAGTGGTGATACAACGGGTATCAAGAAGGCTTATTTGTCTCAGGGCTTTGGAGGACAAATTTTGTGGGCCATACAGGGTAGTTCAGAAGGTTTCTGAAGTTAGCTGCGTGGTGGACACAGGTGCCACATGGGGACCCAAGTGGGTGTTCCATGTCAACAGGCTGAAGACTTATCTCAAGAAAGATTACATATTGAATGTTATGGTTATGCAGAGGAAATGGAGGTGGACAGTGAGCCTCTTCCAGACTTGCTGCATAGTGACATGGAGCATGCCACTGTGGAAGGGCTTCAGCTACCCCCTGAAGTTTAGAGGATAGAGAGGCAGTTTGTCAACCTTTTCTTGCTGACTCCAGGATTGACGGCTGTCTGTATGCATGACATAGACTTTGGAGACAGTCTGCCGGTGAAGGGCAGGATGTACAGAATCATTGACCAGGTTCACAAATGCATTAGGCAGAAGTTGCCTGTTGGACTTTTTTGCTTATGCAGGGTCATCCCCAATCTTTCTGCCTCCTGCCTCCTATTTTTTCTGACCTGCTGCTGTTGGCTTTTGAACTCTGAGCACTTTACCACTGCTAACCAGTGCTAAAGTGCATATGCTCTCTGTGTAAATTGTATGGTTGATTGGTTTATCCATGATTGGCATATTTGATTTACTAGTAAGTCCCTAGTAAGGTGCACTAGAGGTGCCAGGGCCTGTAAATCAAATGCTACTAGTGGGCCTGCAGCACTGGTGGTGCCACCCACATAAGTACCTCTGTAATCATGTCTCAGACCTGCCATTGTAGTGTCTGTGTGTGCACCTTTAACTGTCAATTTGACTTGGCAAGTGTACCCACTTGCCAGGCCTAAACATTGACTTTTCTTACATGTAAGGCACCCCTAAGTTAGGCCCTAGGTAGCCCCAAGAGCAGGGTGCAATGTATGGTTAAGTAGGGCATATAGCAATGTGTTTTATATGTCCTGCCAGTGAAATATTGCTAAATTCGTTTTTCACTGTTGTAAGGCTTGTCCCTCTCATCGGTTAACATGGGGGCTACCTTTAAATCTGATTAAAGTGTAGATTCCCTTTGGGAGTGGATGGACATATGGAGTTTGGGGTCTCTGAGCTCACAATTTAAAAATACATCTTTTAGTAAAGTTGATTTTAAGGTTGTGCATTTGAAAATGCCACTTTTAGAAAGTGAGCATTTTCTTGCTTATACCATTTCTGTGACACCCTGTCTGGGTCAGTTTGACAGTTGGGCTGGTTGCACCTCACACTAGACAGTGACACAAAGGGGGCTGGGGTGTAGTCTACATTTTCCTGATGAGCCATCTGTGCTTGGAGGGGGGAGAGGAGTGGTCACTTACACCTGAAAGGGCTGTGCCTGTCCTCACACAATGCAGTCTCCGACCCCCTGGTGAGTGTCTGGGGCCTCGCCTGGGCAAGGCAGGATTTCACATTCAAAAGAGACTTTACTTCTAAGTATGCCTACTTCAAAGGAGAAATTGGTTATAAG
This sequence comes from Pleurodeles waltl, assembly GCF_031143425.1. NCBI lineage: Eukaryota > Metazoa > Chordata > Amphibia > Caudata > Salamandridae > Pleurodeles > Pleurodeles waltl. Next base: position 1,769,567,132 of record NC_090440.1, read on the forward strand.
AAGGGCACCCTAAACCACAGACTTTAGAACACTTCTGGAAACAAGAGGAACCTCTGCCTGGAGAAGAGCTGAAGAGCTGAGGATGAAGAGCTGCCCTGCCTGTGACTGTGCTTTGTTGAGCTATCCTGCAGTTGCTGCTTCCGCCAGAGTAAGAGGGCAAAGACTGGACTTTGTGTGCCTTCCATCTTGTGAAGAAATCTCCAAGGGCTTGATTTAGAGCTTGCCTCAGGGACAGCAAAGACTTCTCTCTGCCAGCACCTGGAGTCTCTGGAGAGACTCCTGCTCCGACAAGTGGTGCCCTATCCAGTCACTGGGCCCTTGAAAGGAAAGCTGGTGGAAATCCAAGGAAATCGACTTGGGACGACTTCGGACCGATACCGCTGCTGTATCCGGTGATGCCGCCTGCAACGGACTCCGTAATCTTCGCTGGAATGCCACGACCTTCGCAGGCCCGACGCCGCTGCAGCCCTGCTGGAGTCCGCAACTCTGTGGAAGTCGCCGCACCACGTCGTGACCGACGACGCTCGAAGTGCACAGATTCAACTTTCGCACAGACGCCTCGATCCCCGACTTCGCGCATTGACTTGTTTTCACTCTTCACCAAAGGTACTGTACTTGGGGGTCTACGCGACTCCGTGTCCGGCGCCGCTGATGTCGGCTTGTTGGGAACGACTCTGTCACAACGCCGTGTTAACACCTCATCGAACCATTTTGTGTTTCTAAGCGCTATTTTTTAGTTTAATCTTTAAAAATTCATACCTTGACTTGTGTAAGTCAGATTTTTGTCGTTTTGGTCTTGTTTTGTTTTGATAAATATTTCCTATTTTCTAAACTGGTGTTGTGTTATTTTGTAGTGTTTTCATTAAGTTACTATGTGTGTTGGTACAAATACTTTACACCTAGCACTCTGAAGTTAAGCCTACTGCTCTGCCAAGCTACCAAGGCGGTAAAGCAGGGGTTAGCTGAGGGTGATTCTCTTTTACCCTGACTAGAGTGAGGGTCTTTGCTTGAACAGGGAGTAACCTGACTGTCAACCAAAGACCCCATTTCTAACATTGCCAAAATGTTAAATCTGGGGATCATTGAGAGATCATTTTGTCCCTGTTCTAATTCTATGGAGCTACTACCAAAGCAAGGGTCTACTTGTGGTTCTGTGTGAACTACTGAACCCTCAAGCCAGGGCCTTGCTCTTAACCAACTGCCATCATTCCTCACAGATCGCACTCAAATGGTCTCCTTTAAAGACTTTAAATCAGAACCCTTTATGCTGCCATGTGGGGTATCACTGGGCTCGTCATTGAGCATAAGGCTCTTCATTCTCTTCATTACTCCCTCTCCCCCTCCAACAGCCTTAAATAAACCATTTGTGTTGTCGCTGGTTTCCTATGCCAACGACACCCAGATTGTGGTTTCACCATCTGACAAGGGTTCTGATATAAGAAACATCTTTCGGAATTGCATGTGTGCAGTGAGTCTTTGCACGGACAAAAATGGTCTTAAATTAGATTTGTCAAAACCAGAAGTCATTTTGTTTGGCAATAATCCCACTTTTTGGTCCTCCACTTGAAGAACCTGATAAATTAGGTACCCTTCCGACACCAGTTAAAGAAGGGAAAAAAAACTCAGCATCCGGGTCAATGGCAGACTTGCATTTAAAGAACAAGTCAATAAAGTTATCTCTTCTACCTGCGCACTGTGAAGAAAATCACTAAATTCTTACCATTTGACATTACAAAGATGGTCGTTATTGCAATAGTTCTATCCAGAGTAGTCTGTTGTAATGGTCTGTCCCAAAATTTACAAATAAATTCTATGAACAAATTGCACATTTTGCAAAACTCAGCAGTTCGTATGCTGCTGAAGGTCCCTAGATTCGGCTTGGCTTCACAAGCCATTAAGAGAATGCATTGGCTACCCGTAAAGAAATGCATAGTCTTCAAGGGCCTTTGTACGGCCTTTAAGGCACTTCACAGCCTAGGTCTCATTTATCTTGGGGAAAGATTTAGATGGTATGAGCCCGGCAGGTCTCTCTGATCTAGCTCCATCAGAAACCTGGTAGTTCCCACTTGCAAACTGTCCACTTGAGGAGGCACAAGTTTTGTCATTTGCACTGCCCAAAATTTAAATCGACAACCTCCGGAGCTAAAAGCAGCCACCTCCCTGTTAGGGTTCAGGAAAGCTCTGAAGACATGTTTGCTTAGGTAGTTAGGTATGTCAGTTCTACCTGTAATTCTGAAAGGCACGAGTATGGTCATTTAAAGAACCATTTGGTTCCAGTCCATTGTAGTGCTTCAACCGATCCCTCCGAGACATGAGAATCAAGTCTACAGGTTCCCCCTTTCAAATGCTATTTCAGTAGCACCATGTGTAGCGTCCACCCCAGCCCGGGAGCATGTAAATGAATACACCACACACTGAGCTCTGTAGCAGACATCTTAATTCTTCCACATATTATTGGGGGGGGTCTGCACATTGCATCATAACTTGTATAACCACACCTTAACACCTCTCATCTAATTACATAATTCCAGTTTAGAGTTCGCCCAGGACCTCGAGGGCCCTAGCCTGCATGGTATTAAAGACACTACATCTCCCCCTTGTTAAATAAAAAGTACAAACAATGTTAGCATCATATTTCCTCAATGAGACACCAAGGCGCTCGCAGTTATCTTCCAGATCGAGTGGTATGAGGCACTTGAGGTGCACCATCATCTGGCTTTGAGGGCATAGGCTCAGGTGTGCGACCTGGACATTCAGACGGGGTCACCTCGCTTGCAATCTCAGGAGCGGCTGAACACTGAGTTAGATATTTAAAGTGTGACGAGTCCCATGTGATGGATTTTCTGGGACGATGCACTGCTGTCACCATATGTCTTTTCCAAGTCACGACCCACAAATGGTCGACAGCAAACAGAGGGGGTCATTCTGACCCCGGCGGTCCAGGGTTGGAGGGAGCACCGCCAACAGGCTGGCGGTGCTCCACAGGGTATTCTGACCGCGGCGGTTCAGCCGCGGCCAGAAAGGGAAAACCGGCGGTCTCCCGCCGGTTTTCCGCTGCCCTGTAGAATCCTCCATGGCGGCGCAGCTGGCTGCGCCGTCATGGGGATTCTGACACCCCATACCGCCATCCTGTTCCTGGCGGCAGAGCCGCCAGGAACAGGATGGCGGTATGGGGTGTCGTGGGGCCCCTAGGGGCCCCTGCAGTGCCCATGCCAATGGCATGGGCACTGCAGGGGCCCCCGTAAGAGGGCCCCACTTTGTATTTCAGTCTCTGCTTTGCAGACACTGAAATCCGCGACGGGTGCCACTGCACCCGTCGCACCTTCCCACTCCGCCGGCTCAATTCTGAGCCGGCGTCCTCGTGGGAAGGCCGTTTTGCACTGGGCTGGCGGGCGGCCTTTTGGCGGTTGCCCGCCAGCCCAGTGCAAAACCCAAAATACCCTTAGCGGTCTTTCGGCCGCGGAGCGGTATTTTGGAGGGGGGAACTCTGGCGGGCGGCCTCCGCCGCCCGCCAGGGTGAGAATCACCCCCAGAGTGTCTGTTTTACGCTTCCATTTTTGTTTGACCAGTAGCAAGTTCCCTTTCTCAAAGACTGTTTCCTGGGCACGTCAGTGCTGATCGGCATATTTTTTCATTTTGCACTTTTGAGAAGTGCCCATGACACAAACCTTATCGTCATTCACGATGGCCGATTGGCTCCATGTCCATTGTGGTAGTTTGGTTCTGATGGCTCTCCCAAATAGCAAGGTGGTAGTGCTCTCACCAGTTGTGGAGTGAAGAGTCGATTGATAGGCACAAATTACTGGGCACAGGGCTTGACTTAGAATGATTCCTTGCAGCGATGCTTGCTGAATTACCCACTTGAGGGTGCCCATATATCATGCAACAACGCCATTAGATTCGGGCCAGAAAAATTTACTCTTTTGATACTTAGAATTGAGTCAATCAAGAAACTCCTTGAATTCTTTGATATTAAAAGGCGGGCCTTGTCAGGTTTGAAAATAGTGAGGATGTCTGACACTGCAAAGATGTCATCAGGCCACTCAATTACATTATCATGGGTTGTCAATGATAAGTCTTCTACCAAAGGAAACCACTAGTATTCATTATTGACTACTATGAGATGATGTCCATTTTCCAGAGGCCAAAAGAAATCAACTGCAACTCTCTGCCAGGCATGTGCAGTGAGGTCAGACATCGTCATTGGATGGATAAACAGTTGCAAAGATTTCATGCTCTTAGCTCTTTCTCAACTTGTTTGCCTAGGCAAGAGAACCACACTCAGGCGGTCATTCTGACCGCGGCGGGCGGCGGTCGCCGCCCGCCATGCAGTCACCGCCAAATGGCCGCTCCGCGGTCAGGAGACCGCGGATGCAATTCTGGCTTTCCCGCTGGGCCGGCGGGCGACCGCCAAAAGGCCGCCCGCTGGCCCAGCGGGAAAGCCCCTGCAACATAGAAGCCGGCTCCGAATGGAGCCGGCGTGTTGCAGGGGTGCGACGGGTGCAGTAGCACCCGTCGCGATTTTCACTGTCTGCAAAGCAGACAGTGAAAATCTTCATGGGGCCCTGTTAGGGGGCCCCTGCACTGCCCATGCCATTGGCATGGGCAGTGCAGGGGCCCCCAGGGGCCCCATGACACTCGTTCCCGCCATCCTGGTTCTGGCGGTGTAAACCGCCAGAAACAGGCTGGTGGGAAGGGGGTCGGAATCCCCATGGCGGCGCTGCAAGCAGCGCCGCCATGGAGGATTCCCTGGGCCAGGGGAAAACCGGCGGGAAACCGCTGGTTCCCCTTTTCTGACCGCGGCTTTGGTGCCGCGGTCAGAATGGCCCTGGAAGCACCGCCAGCCTGTTGGCGGTGCTTCCGTTGCCCTCGTCCCTGGCGGTCATAGACCGCCAGGGTTGGAATGAGGGCCTCAGTCTTTTAGTGCTTTTTTGGTGGCTTCTATGCCACGATGTCCTTCATGGGCTAGCTGAATGACTTGCTGCTTCAGGCTCTCAAGTATGATGATTCTCGAGCCTCTTAATATGATACCCTCTTGAGTGACGAGCTTGTAAAAAATTTTACTTTTGGAATTTAACATCATCAGCAAAAGGTTGAACATGTGTCTTCCAAGACTGTGTTGTAATTAGGTCTTTGAGGGTAAGCATATCTTTATCTGCCATGGTGGCAACAATAATCTGTTCAATTGATAGAGCTGCCGGTTTGTTGGACTTAACAATGAAGTTAAGATACTTTTCAACCGCTGTGGATGTTGAACTGTGGCGATGCAGCAGCACTCGTTAAAAGTAGTCTGTGGAGTTTTTGTCCTTCCCCTGTTTGTGTACAATCACGTAGTCGCAGTCTTGCAGTTACAACCTCCACCTCTTGATGTAAGAGGGCATCTTAACCTTTGAGTTTCCAAAGATCGTGAGCAATGCCGGGTGGCCGGTGATGATAGAGAAACATTTCCCATAAAGAAACACATGAAAATGGTTGCAGGCCCACACTACAGCCAGACCCTCCTTTTTCGACTGAAAATAGGCGCATTCTGTTTCAGAGAAGCTTCTACTGGCATAGGCCACAACATGTCTCTGGGCATTCAGATGGCCATTGTGCTGAGCAAAGATTGCCCACAACCCCACAAGGCTCGCATCTACGGTGATCTCAGTGGGGTCAAAATAGGCCATTTCAGTTGCATTCTCAATCAAATGTTGTATTTCATTGAAACTGCAATCACATTCAGGAGACAACTGAAATGGGACATTCTGTTTTTTTTAAGTCTCTCAAGGGGCACTCACTGTAGCAAAGTCACAAATGTATCTTGAGCAGTAACTGGCCATGCCTAAGAAGGATCGTAGAATGGTTACATCTTGTGGGGGGGCAGGTAGATGACAGTGCTTACACCTTATCCATATCAGGAGTTATTCCCCCAACAGAGGATATGTGCCCAAAAAATAATTTGGGTTTTGTGAAACTCACACTTTGCTGCATTGAGGGTGACACATGCGTCATCAAGTAATTGACACACTTACGTAAGAGCCTTATCAGACTCCTTTAGTGCTGCCCCAAACGCCATTATGTCATCACTGCAATTGAAATCATCTGTACGAGGTTGAATAGTTAAAAAAATAACACCCTAAAATATCTCTGCAGCCAAAGATACTCCAAAATGCAGTCTTATTTTTTTTTATCTAGGAGCAGCTTGTGTTAAGGAGCATTAGGGGTGTGGCCCTACCATTCTCAATGAAGAAGGAAGGGAAAGGAGCAAACTCAGCAGATTAACACTTAGCCGCAGGATGCAATTAGAGCGAAGCAGTACAGTCTATTGTAGAGGACTTTATCAGGGAAGACAGAGTAGTAGCCACTGCACATGTGCTGGGCGAAGTTTTACTCTCCCTCGAAGCCCAAACTAGTGGAGGGACATCAGGAGCAGTAGGCATGGCCTGTTTAAGCAGGTTTGCAAAAGTATGTCCCTGGGTGCTGATTCCTGTGGCCTACAATGGAATCAGCACAGCACGGGCAAGTAAAAGTAGGGCTGGCCTATGGTGTCATGCAGAAGAGGGTTTGCTGAGGGGTCGTGTTGGGGGGGAGTCTTGTAGCTCAGGCTCAGGGGACTGAACTCATTCAGGGGTGAAGAACTTGTTGCGCTGGTATGCTGAAGTGAAGCTGCTTCTCTTACTGGTGCTGCTGACTTAAATTACAATAACTTTTATGAAATAGCAGCCCTCATGCCCTCTCCCTGCAGCTACCAGGTGGCCAGTGGTCATCATTAATACAGCAGTCCGGCCATGGCCTTCCTTCACCACTGCACATTATAGATGCAGTTGTTGAAGTTGCTGAGACACTTGGTAAGAGGAAAAGTACTTTCCCCAGTAAAAATCAATATAATCATGACCGCTCCTGCTTTCATTAACAATGCAAGTTCCTATCCATTTACTGGAACACTTTGTTGACTTCTCTAAAATACTGACTTGAGAAACTTCTTGATTTTTGTTTTGTTTTTACTTGTGCCGGTTTTTCGGAAAAGGCAGCAGTCAATGATTAGGTGCTTTGCCCAGCACCATTTAATTTAGAACACCAGTTTCTAAACACAGATGTTAACACACGACTACATTTGAAGTAGAGCAAATATGAGTCAAATGTCAATACACTTTTTGTTTCTGTTTTTCGTTTCCAGTTAAAATTAGTTTGAACTTGTTTCACGGGCAGGCGCAGTGCACCATGGCTATCCTGCACCGATAATACAGTGCAGTGCTCTCCACCACAAACACTATGCTCCAATGTTTTACTAATGACCTAGAGTTTCGAGAAATACTGTGGCCATCTGCACTAGAATTGTAATGTTCTGTGAATTCCATGCCTGAAAGGGAATGGAGACACATTAATTGACAGATTATTTTGGGGGATTATTACATTATGCATGGAAACCTAGATCGAGGCACTAGAGCCATTACAAGCTGATTTTCATCTTCTGTGATGGCAGCTGACTTTAATGGTTCATGGATTCATTATTATTCCTCATAGGGTTAGGGTGTCCTGAGGGGCATCACATACTCCTGTGGTAGATCGCTGGGCCAGGTTTTGCATGAAGGTATTAATGATCACGTTTGTTTCAAATATTTTAAAAGGTAAGACTGGAGACTGAGGTTAAGGTGACAATTCCTTCAATCCATAACTGCAATAAAGGATAAAAAACAGGAGTTCTGGGTTAGTTGAATGGTTTTGTGTTGTTAAAATGGGGTTCACGTTTCATCTTAAAATATCAGTCCTGGGTTGGAAGGAAATGATGCTGGTTGAGGATTATCTGACTGTAATATGTTGTCTTCTATTAATATATTGGCTGAGAGCAGGACTTCTTCATATCATTTATCTGTATAGATGGAAGTGTCTCCCAGCATTTCAATTATCTTTCAAATATACTGCTTTCCTTGCAGGCAGGATTTGATGCACAATCTCTTACTTGTCCCTGGGTACACGTTAATGCAGTGACATCAGGAGTGGTGGGAATTGTGTGTTTAGCAGTACTGCATATGTATGCTTTATGGTGCTGACTCCTGTGGCCTAGGGTAAAATCAGCAGACCACCAGCTTGCAATGGGCCAGGGACTAGACTACCAGGTGATGTTAATGTGGAAATGGGTGTGCTGAGGGAGGAATTCAACAAGAGCTAGTTACGGAGGATGTGACTCAAGCATTGCACCAGAGCAGCCTGCATTCTTGCCTTTATTTTGCCTTCTTTGCGACCATTGCCTTCAGGACGAGTGAACCATCTAAGGCCACCAACTGGCTAGTCACTGTCAGCGATGTGACCAGGTCCAGATCTCCCTCCACTATTAACGCAGCATGCACCTTTGCCTGTCTTTTGTACCCACACTGAGGCATAACCATTTTCACATGTATTCTTCTAATGACCCCATATTTGTAAAGCCTTCTTCCGGTCTTTCTTTATTCACTTCCTTTATGCTAGAGCCCTCATCTTTTCTCATGTTTTCTTTCACAAAGTGTTTTGGCTTAGATATGGAATATTGGGAGTGATAGGATAACTTTAACAAGGGGTCTATCATTAACATGAGGATGCAAGTCATGCACCTGGTAACTCACCCAATGCACCGCTTGTAAATCCTTCTCCTGGCTCTTCAGTTAAGTGGCTACACTTCTTCTTTACCTGCTTCAACAACTAATTTAATCGTTTTTTTGCTTCCTCTTGGTGGGCCTTGGAGAGACTGTGGCATTTCTTGAAATGTAGTTCTAAAATTAGCTTTTTTTTCTAAATGTTCTTGCAGGAATACAAACCCTTCCCCCACTCTAATTAATTTCAGATTTTGTTGCTCAAACGTTCATTTTGAATTTAAACTTTCTGCGCCACCACTTTTAGAATCTGTCAGCCACACATGTGTACCTGAACAAACCAACATTAGTAAAAAAAGTGGTAATGTATCTACAGTTTGCCTCTAGCTCAAGTTGATGTTGTCCTTTATTCAGGTCAAGATGGGAGAAAACTTTTGCTCCATTCAGCTGCATGATCATGTCCAGTATAGGGGGACCAGAATGTCTTTCCCTCTTGATTGCTTTGTTGGCCTGGTGCATATCAACACAAATGTGCACCGCACCTCCAGTGTTTTTTTTTGGCATCACGATTAAGGGCAAAACCCAGTGCTTAAAACCGGTGAAGTGTTCCATGATGTTATGTTTCAACAGTGTTTCTAGTTCTTTCTCAGCAGCTACTTGCAAGTGGAAAGCGACTTTGTGGTGCCGGTGGGCAACAGTTTGAATGTCCTCATTAATATGAAGTTGCACTTTCATCTGCTTGACTTAAAATTTTAGTCTGAGTTTGGATGTTGTAGTTGAGAGATATAATTCCCATGTCAGCAGTAGGTCCAAAGCTAAGCAAGCATGCACAAGATGAATTACTTTGAAGGGCACGGATTGGTAGTAGTACTAACGTTGTTTTGTGTTGCAAAGTTGCTATAAATGACCCTTGGCTCTGTACCGATTGTGAAGCAGCCCACCTGTATGCCTTCATGTTTGACGGAGTCAGGAATGGTGCAGGAGACAAGCTGTTGAACTTTTCTATTGGCATGATGTTAATTGACGCACCACTGTCTATAATGAAGGTTAAGGGGCTGCGGTTCACTTTTAGTGTGATTTTAGGACAATGTCCAAATTCATTTTGTCGCTTTGATTTGTGACTTTCTTTTGACATTTTGGGGGTTATTCTAACTTTGGAGGAGTGTTAATCCATCCCAAAAGTGACGGTAAAGTGACGGATATACCACCAGCCGTATTACGAGTTCCATAGGATATAATGGACTCGTAATACGGCTGGTGGTAAATCCGTCACTTTTCCGTCACTTTTGGGACGGATTAACACCTCCTCCAAAGTTAGAATAACCCCCTTTATCTTCTTTCCAAGCAGCTAACCCTACATGTGCTTGTTGTTCCTTAGCGCACATCCGTCATCTTTACTAGTGCTTGATAATGAAGTTGAAGTGCCTGTGTACAATGAACGTGATGATAATCTACTGCCCTTGGTTTCTACTTATTGTAACTGATGTTGTGCTTGGCCTTGTGAGTGTGTCGAGAATGCTTCTGGAACTTTCTGGTTGCCATTTTCTCTTCTCGCTGCAATGCATTTAGTTTCTCTTTTGCTTTTCAGGCCATTATGAAGTGGTTTTCTGTCCCGTAGCCTTCGCATGCCTTTCCTGTGGTAGGACATTTACCTTCATTGGGAAATGAAAGCCCTCATTGGAAGCATATCGTTTTCTTCTTCTGAGGCGTCAACTTGCACATACCTGTTTTGTGCTTTTGCTTGCTTTTCATGATCAATGCTGATTCAATATATGCTGTTCCTGCATCTCTATCAGCAGCTTGTCTATCTGCTCGTTCTTCTGCTGTTGCAGCCATTAATTAACATTTTCTCCAAACTGAGTGGTTCTCTCAACGTGTGTTTACTGAAGGAATCTGAAAGGCAGCCATCAATGACTCAGAGGTGCATGTATTTTTCATTATTAAAGTTGCAGAAGTTGCAGTGTTTGAAAAGTGTAACAGGTTTCTCAACACGTTCATATATTGTTTCACCAGCTTGTTGTCGTGTTTTGTTAAAGATGTACCTTTCACAATCGACATTCAGCATCGGACTGAACTTGGAATCCAACGCTTCTTTTTTCTTTTGGTACACTGTTGCATCAGCTTGTGAGACTGTCTTTAGCATTTCTTTCACTCCATCACAAGTAAGGTTTTTGAAATATTTAATGATTTTCATATCATCTTCGTCTCCTAACACATCTATGAAGTCATCAAATGTTTCGATACATGCAGTCAACCTGGCACCGATGTTCTGTTTCTTCATGGTATCGAACAAAGGTTTTGTCTTGACGAATGTAGCCGCAGTATGTTTTGTGCTCCCCCCTACTGCCATTGAGGGTGTATGCTGTTCAGGCAGCGTTCGTTGAACAGGTTGTCACCTGCAACTGCTGCATGCAGCGGCCTCATACCAGAGCCTGGGTCGACACGTCTGATTTATGTTGTGCAGCACTTTAATTACTAGTCCTGGTAAGTATGTTTCTGTTGTCATACCTGATTGTCACTGCCTTTGGCGTTTTGCTTCTGATGGCTCTGTGTTATAGTGCAGGGCGGTATTTCTTCTTTTAGCTTTACCAAAGGGGTTTGGAGGGATTTTGGAATGTGCCCCTGCAGGGCCTTCAACTTCTTTGATGGCCATGTGTAGGCTAGAGTGGGGAATCGACTCCACCTACGCCAGTCGCAGACCACTTTGCATTGATTTATGGGGCGCAGGGAAAATGCACAAGCAGTTTGCTGTACTTTTGCAAATTCTCATGGACAGCAGCTTTATTTCCTCAGGCACATGTCCCCTACTCTTTGCCAGTTGTCCTCCCCAGCCAGAGAGCAGTAAATGAATATGTCACACACTGAGCTCTGTAACAGACTTCTTTATTCTTGTACTAACTCTTGTGTTCTCCGCTTATTACATCATAACTTTTATAACTATACCTTAACACCTCCCATCCAATTATGTAATTCCTGTCTAGAGCCACCCAAGACCTCAAGGCCCTAGCGTGATATCAAAGACACTCCATCAAGAACTATCAAACACAGTCAGACAGCCACGTAAACAGACATCCACAATTAGGGTTTTAGAAAACTGTGCAATTTAATACCTCCCATCAAACAAAACATGTGTGTCTGTTCTCAATAAGAGGCGGGGACTAATTTTAAAATCAGAAATAATCAGTGTTTGATTTCACAATCATAAGTGCTTAAGTGCAAAAATTGCGTTCAGTTCTGTGGGCTTTGAACTCTCAGAGCTCTCTTGTTGAAATACATGACAAAGCAAGCAATTATTACTGAAGAAAATACTCAAGGTGCAATCCTTCCTTTAGAAGTGAACGCTTGGCAAACAGTGATGAACAGTGACAAAGAATGGTAAACCAAGTAACCCTCAGAAAAACCCAGTTGTAGCCATTATGAATCCCTGACACACAGATTTCATATAATGTTAGAGTGCTTAGCACATTTTGGTTATTTTAAATCACTTACCTTTACACAGGAATTAAACAGAGGTGGTTAAAACGTTCACTCAGGAATCCAGGGTTTAGGGATAGGAAGAAGTAATTTTAGTACCTAACAGTACAACCCCCCTAAGGTCTATGTGGTACCCCAAAAGGATACTGTAATGTCTTGAACAACAAGCATTGGCAAAGCCATTGGGTTTCGCCTAAGTGAGAGCTATTGGCTTTGTCAATGTCTTTTAGCCATTTTGGACAGCAGAGTGGAGTGAAGTGGAATGGTAGCGTGTAGAGTGTTGTGGAGTGGCATAGAGTGGCGTGGACTACAGTGAAGCGGTGTAAAGTGGAGTGGTGTATAAAAGAGCGGATTGGCATTCAGTGTAGTGGCATAGAGAACAGTGAAGTGGCATAGAGTCGAGTCGAGTGGACTGAACCAGGGTGGCATAGAGGTGAGTGGTTTGGAGTGCAGTGGCATGCAATGGATTGGCACAGAGTAGAGCTGAGTAGAGTAGAGAGACGTGGAGGGGGGTAGACTACAGTGGCATAGAGTAGTGTGATGTGGAGTAGCGTAGAGTGTAGTGGCATGGGGTAGAGTGAAGTGGAGTGGATTGGGATTACATATAGTAGAGTGGCAGCATAGAGTAGAGGTGGGCTAGAATGAAGTAGGGTAGAGTGAAGTGGGGGAGAGAGGAGCTGGGTAGAGGTGAGTGGGGTAAAGTAGAGTGGCACAGACAGGCGTGTCATAGAGTGGAGTGAAGTAGAGTAGAGTAGAGTACACTAGAGTGTAGTGGAATAGAGTGGTACAGAGTAGAGTGTAGTAGCATAGAGTGCAGTGGCATAGATTAAAGTGGTGCAGAGTTGAGTGGCAGAGGCACTGAGTACAGTGCCACTGAGTGCAGTGGTGCAGAGTAGAGTAAATGGTGTCCAATGCAGTGGCATAGGGTAGAGTGGTGCAGAGCAGATTAGCATACAGTATAGTGGCACAAATTAAAGTAGCATAGAGTGCAGTGGCACAGGGAAGAGCGGTGCAGAGTAAAGTGTCGTAGTGTAAAGTGCAGTGGTGTAGAGTGCAATGGCATAGACTGCAGTGGCAAGAAGTGGAGTATTGCAAATTAGAGTAGAGTGGCATCAAGTGCAGGGGTGTAGAGTAGAATGCAATGGTATAGAGTGCAGTGGTGTAAAGTACAATGCAAACAGAGCAGTGGCATGGTGTACAATGGTGCAGAGTAGAGTGGCATATAGTGCAGTGGTGTAGATTAGAATGGTGCAGAGAAGAGTACAGTGGCATAGACTGCAGTAGTATAGAGTGGTGCAGAGTAGAGTGTCATAGAGTGCAGTGGCAAAGAGTACAGTGGTACAGTAGAGTAGAGTGGCACAGAGTGCATTGATGCAGAGTAGAGTGGGGACAGTGAAGTGGCTTGGAGTGGTGCACAGTACAGTACAGTGCAGTGCTGTAAGGTGTAATGGCATAGAGTGAAGAGATGCAGAGTAGAGTGGTGCAGACTGGAGTGATGCAGAGTGTAGTGGCACAGAGTAGAGTGCAGTGGTATAGAGTGATGCAGAGTACAGTGCAGTGGTATAGAGTGGTGCAGAGTAGAGTGGAGTAGCATAGAGTGGTGCAGAGTAGAATACAGTGGAACAAAATCTCAGAGACCAGCTGGGCGGACACCCTTAACACCTCCAACCCCTCTACCGCCACCAACTTTGAACAGGGAGTGAAAAACGTCAACGCCTAGATCACCAATTGCACCAACAGCATCCTCCCCATTAAGAGCAACATCCAGAGAAAATCCATCAAAAAGGCCAGCTGGTACACCCAGGAACTCAGAACAGTGAAACAAGACAACAAACAGCTGGAGAGGAGATGGCGTGCTAGCAAGGATACCTCCGATATAGCAGCCTTCAAGACCTCCCTCAACTTGTACAACCACCTGCTGAGGGCAACAAAAAAGACAGCCCTTGCCACACGCATCGAAACCAGCACCAACAACACCAAGGAACTTTTCAACATTGTTATGGAATTCTTCAACCCAGCTGCCAGCAACAACAACATCACACCCTCACAGGAGCTGTGTGAAAACCTTGCCCATTTCTTCCATGGCAGGATTGTAACCATATATAGAAACTTCGAACCCCAACCCACTCCTACCAACTTCCTCAACAGATACGCTACCACCGTAATCAACATGAACCACACACTGACCACCTGGAACATCCTCGCCACCCAGGACATCACCGCCACCATGAAATCCATTCACTCTCGAGCTCCCACAAACCCATACCTGCATCTACATCTTCAATCTTGGAAACCAAAGGATCGGCCAGGAACTCACCACCCTGTTCATCACCTCTATCAACACCGCAACATTTCCTGACCTCTGGAAACATGCCAAAGTCAAACCACTACTCAGAAATCCTTGGCCGCTCCCATTCCCAGTGAAGGTACTGGAAAAGATTGTGAACAAGCAACTCATGATACCTGGAGCAGAACTAACTACTCCATGTTCCCCAATCAGGCTTCTGCAGCAATCACAGCACAAAACTGCCCTGATTGTAGCCACCAGTGACGTCTGAGGAAACATCTGAACCCTCCTCGACCGAGGACAAACAGCAGCTTTAATCCTCCTCAACCTCTTGGCAGCCTTTCACACAGTATCCCACCACATACTGATTGAAAGACTCCATCACATCGCCATTCAAGGGAACGCTCTCAGATGGATCACCTCATTCCTCACCGGAAGAACCTAAAAGATTTGCCTCCCATCTTTCATCTCCGAAACCCAAGGAGATCACCTGCGGTGTCCCCCAGGGTACATCCCCCAGCCCCACACTCTTCAACGCATATATGACCTCACTGGCCAGCATCATCAGACCCCACAGTCTCAACATAATTTCTTACACAGACAACACCCAACGCATCCTCTCACTCACTGACGACCCCTCCACCACCAGAACCACCTTCCACAGATGCATGACAAGCGTCGCTGATTGAATGAAGAACATCTGCCTGCAGCTGAATACAGACAAGATGGAAGTACTGATCTTTGGAAACAACAGCAACACATGGACCAATTCCTGATTGCCATCAGACCTAGGACCCCACCCACGCCCTCTGACCACGCCAAAAACCTTGAAATCATCATTGACAGCAAGCTCACCATGAAATCATTGATCAACGCCATCTCCTCCACCTGCTTCCTCACTTTGCTCATGCTACATAAAATCTTCAAGTGGCTACCTCTACACATGAGATGCACCGTGACACATCACTAGTTGACTGGACTATGGCAATGCCCTCTACGTAGGAATCACTGTAGACCTACAGAGACTTAAGACCATACAGAACGCCACAGTCAGACTCAACTTCGGCCTTCCTGATGAACCCACATCACACCCCAACTCAGGCAACTCCACTGGCTCCCATTACAGAAGAGATGCCAATTCAATTCATGCTGACCCATGCACACAAGGCTCTCCACTGCCAAGGACCTGCATACATTAACCACCGCCTAAACTTTCACCAACTGTCAAGAAGACTACACTCTGACTCCCTTTCACTTGCCCATGCTCCCTGCATCTACTGATGCAGAAGTGGAGGACGATCCTTCTTTCACATTGCAGCAAAAACCTGAAACAGCCGCCCCACACACCTCCGGGCCATCACTTCACTTCAGGAATTCCGAATGGCCCTCAAGACCTGGCTGTTCGAATAAGCCTCCGGGAGCTGCAAGTGTCTGGATAGCCTATCGGGTGATTAGCTGCGCTTTATAAATTCTGATTGATTGAGTGGCGTAAACTGCAGTGACATAGATTAGAGTGGTGCAGGGTAGATTAGTGGATATTAGATTAGTAGCACAGAGTGCAGTGGCATAGAGTGCAAATGTGCAGAGTAGAGTAGTTTGGTGTAGAGTGAAGTAGTGCAGATTTGAGTAGAGTGGCATAGGGTGCCGTGGGGTAGAGTGCATGGGGTAGAGTGCAGTGGCATGGAGTCCACAGGCATAGGGTGCAGTGGTGCAGAATAAAATGCATTAGTTAAGAGTGCAGTGGTGTAGAGCAGAGTGTAGTGGCAGAAGGGTGGTGCACAGTAGAGTAGTGGAGTGGCTTAGAGTGCAGTGGCACAGAGTGTAGTGGTACAGAGTAGAGTGCAGTGCCATGGCATAGAATGCAGTGGCAAACAGTGGTGCAGAGAAGAGTGGCATAGAGTACAGTGGCACTGAGTGCAGTGGTGCAGAGTAGATTAGAATGGTGTAGAGTGAAGTGCTGCAGGGTAGAGTAGTGTAGAGTAGATTGGCATAGAGTGTAGTGGCAAGGAGTGGAGTAGGGCAAAGTAAAGCAGAGTGGTGTAGAGTGCAGGGGCGTAGAGTAGAATGTGTAGAATGCAGTGGTGTAAACAGCAGTGGCAAACAATGCAGTGCCATAGGACAAAGTGGTGGAGAGCTGAGTGGTATAAAGTGCAGTGGTGTAAATTAGAATGGTGCAGTGTAGAGTACAGTGGCGTAGAGTGCAGCAGTGTAAAGTGGTGCATAGTAGAGTGGCATAGAGTGCCGTGATGCAGAGCAGAGTGGGGTACAGTGCAGTCGCTGAGAGTGGTGTAGAGTGCGGTACTGTAAGGTGTAATGGTGTAGAGTGCAGAGGTGCAGAGTCATATCTAATAGGTAAGGAGACTGGAGAGGCAGAGGGAGAGTTACCACACCTGTTAGAGTCCGTCATAACATGTCTGTGGCACCTGAAACACTAACCACATATGTATGTCACTGGGAGCCTCCCGGGATGGAGGATATGGCGGGTGGGATCATGCCCTATAATAACCTGTACCCCTCTTACATATTATCTATACATCCTGAGCGTAGCACTGTAATACAGGTAATATGACCACTGTAACAATTATGGATGTATTTGTTGTGTAGGAAGGGTTATATGTTGCCTGCCACTTATGTTTGGAAAGCAAATGTTGAAAATTATTTTTTTTAAACATTTAAAAAAGAATACTGTGACAAATGGGGATAAGGAAGTGAGAGTGATGCTGAAGCTAACAATTATTAAGCTAGGGTGGGCTGTAAGCCCATTGTATGTAACCAACATGTCTCGCAGAGACAGCACATGCACTGTGTAGGCAAAACCTAAAAAGAACGCTGGCTACACAACCTTGGCAGTTTTTTATATTCTGGTGCCCCAGGTGCCTCCTT
The DNA here is from genome assembly GCF_031143425.1 of Pleurodeles waltl. Lineage (NCBI taxonomy): Eukaryota > Metazoa > Chordata > Amphibia > Caudata > Salamandridae > Pleurodeles > Pleurodeles waltl. The sequence goes on from NC_090440.1 coordinate 1,769,584,322, forward strand.
CGGTATTGCCTCTGCACCACTGTTTCCTGTCTGGGTCCAAACTAGGGTGGCATGGTGAGGAAAAGAACAATGGATTAAACCCAGATCTTTGAAAGTTTCAACACTCCGTCCATCACCTTTTGTGTTGCTATTAGTTGCCCTAAGTGGGAAGGGTATGCCCGGACGCGGGTCCCTTGCTCACTGTGCCACTGGATTCAAGCTAGCCTAGACACCAGGTATTTAAAAAAAAATGTTTTTACAGATGAGGAGCGTCCCTTTAGGCAAGGGTTGCTCCCATGGGGGGTAATTTATTTTAGGCCATTTCTGTCCACCTTGGGGGCAGATTGACCTATTTTTCGTAGGCCAATCTGCTCTCAAGGGGAGCAGAAACTGCTAGACACCAAGGAGTTTTTGCACCAATTTCACACAAGGGAAGCAACCCCTTAGGCAAGGGTCGCTTTCCTGGGGGGCAAATTTATTTTAGGCTATTTCTGCCCTGCTTGGGGGCATATCAGCCTATTTTAATTATACCGATCTGCCCCCACGTGGGGGTAGAAACCACTAGGCAACAGGCATGTTTTTTTTTTTTTTTTTTTTTTTTTTTACAGATGTGGAGTGACCCCTTAGGCAAGGGTCGCTCCCCTGGGGACAAATTTATTTTAGGCCATTTCTGCCTCCCTTGGTAGCAGATCAGCCCATTTCTATTAGTATTACCACTAAACAGTCCAGGGTGGTGTGCTTCACATGCACCCTACAACATTTTCTTACCTACAGTGCCCTGCAAACCTCCAACTTTGCTTGAAATCAAACATTTTTTCCACATTTTTTGTGATGGAACCTTCCGGAATCTGCAGGAATCCACAAAATTCCTACTGCCCAGCATTGTTGCATCTATGCCCACAAAAAGTCTGCCCCACTTGTCAGCCTAAAACTTTTTTTTTCAAACTGCCCTTTTGGACCCGCTCAATTTTGACATGTTTTTGGCTCTTCCCTGTCACAGGCACTTGGCGCACCTACACAAGTGAGGTATAATTTTTATCAGGAGACTGAGGTGAATGTTGGGTGGTAGGCAATTTGTGCCGGTGCAGTGATCCCACACAGAAATGTGGGGAAAATGTGATTTTTTTAAGCTAAATTTGAGGTTTGCTGAGGATTCTGGGTAAGAAAACACTGGGGGATCCACGCAAGTCACACCTCCTTGGATTCCCTCTGGTGTCTAGTTTTCAGAAGTGCCTGGGTTTGGTAGGTTTCCCTAGATGGTTGCTGAGCCCAGGACTAAAAACGCAAGTGTCCTTCCCCCCGCCCCCTGCAAAAACAGGTAGTTTTGTATTTGATAATTTTGATGTGTCCACGTAGTGTTTTGGGGCATTTTCTGTGGCGGGCACTAGGCCCACCCACACAAGTGAGGTACGATTTTTATCAGGAGATGTGGGGGAATGCTTGGTAGAAGGTAGTTTGTGGGTCCCCTCAGATTCCAGAACTTTGTAGCACCGAAATGTGAGGAAAAATGTTTTTTTGCCATATTTTGAGATTTGCAAAAGATTCTGTATAACAGAACCTAGTGAGAGCGCCACAAGTTACCCCATCCTGGGTTCCCCTAGGTGTCTAGTTTTAAGAAATGCACAGATTTGGTAGGTTTTCCTAGGTGGCGGCTGAGCTAGAGACCAAAATCCACAGCTAGGCACTTTCTAAAAAACATGTCAGTTGTCAATGTAAAAATTTGTGTCCATGTCGCGTTGTTGGGCGTTTCCTGTTGCGGGCACTAGGCCTACCAACACAAGTGGGGTACCATTTTTATTGAGAGACTTGGGGAAATGCTGGGTGGAAGGAAATTTGTGGCTCTTCTCAGATTCCACGACTTTCTATCACCGAAATGTGAGGAAAAAATGTTTATTTTGCTAATTTTTGAGGTTTGCCAAGGATTCTGGGTAACAGAACCTGGTGAGAGCCCCACAAGTCATCCTATTCTGAAGTCCCCTGGGTGTCTAGTTTTAAAAATGGATAGGTTTGCTAGGTTTCTGTAGGGCCGGCTGAGCTAGAGGCCAAAATCCACAGCTAAGCACTTTCCATTAGGCCTACCCACACAAGAGAGGAACCATTTTTACCGGAAGACTTGGGGAAAACACAGAATAGAAGAAGTGTTATTTCCCCTTGTCTTTCTCTACATTTTTTCCTACCAAATGTAAGACAGTGTGTAAAAAAGACGTCTATTTGAGAATGCCCTGTAATTCACATGCTAGTATGGGGAACCCAGAATTCAGGGATGTGGAAATAACCACTACTTCTAAACACCTTATCTTGTGCCCATTTCAGAAATACAAAGGTTTCTTGATACCTATTTTTCACTCTTTATATTTCATCAAATTAACTGTTGTATACCCGGTATACAATGAAAAACCATTGCAAGGTGTAGCGCCTTTATTGGCTCTGGGTACCCTATATATCCCCACAACCAGAGGCATCCAGCAGACGTAATGGTATATTGCTTTCAAAAATCTTTCATAGCTGGAAAATGCTATAGAAGAAAACGTGGACAGAAATGGCTGTTTTTTCACCTCAATTTCAATATTTTGTTATTTTAGCTGTTACCTTCTGTAGGAAAACCTTGAAGGATCTACACAAATTACCCCTTTCTGAATTCAGAATTATGTCTACTTTTCAGAAATGTTTAGCTGTCCGGGATCCAGCAGGGATCCAGCATTGGTTTCACACCCATTTCTGTCACTAACTGGAAGGGGGCTGAAAGCACAAAAAACAGTAAAAATGGAGCATGTCCCGATAAAATGCCAAAATTGTGTTAAAAAATTTGTTTTTTTATTCAAGTCTGCCTGTTCCTGAAAGCTGGGAAGATGGTGATTTTAGCACCACAAACCCTTTGTTGTTGCCATTTTGAGGGGAAAAAGCACAAGCTTTCTTCTGCAGTCCGTTTTTCCCATTTGTTTTTATAAACAACATTTTCTTGGTCCCCTCCAGGGGAACCCACAAACTCTGGGTACCTCTAGAATCCCGAGCTTACCACAGTGTGTACCATGACCTGGAAAGCCAAGAAATGCCCAAGAAAGGACATAGGAGAAGGAGAATGGATGCAGGTAAGCATCTCTTTAAAATATGTTGACTTGGTAGGTTTTATGGGGCGCCTGCCAACCTCAAGCCCATATACAGTAGGCAACTACCCTTTCAAAAGTGTAACTTATCCCAGTGTCTTTTCCTCACTTCACATAGTTGTGCTTTTGGCCCTTTCCTGAGCTGTGGGGATAAGCATCCACATTTATTTAAAAATATATACACTTCTGTTTCCTACACATATATTTTATTCATTTGAATTATTTTTTTGTTATCAACTGATGTATGGTAAACAAACAATAAAAAAAAATGGAAGCCACAGATCAATGTGGGCTCTGGGTACCACAGGTTTTTGAAAAAATACTACATGGACTACATAGCTCTATTCTGGGAGGATCAGACAGATACAACAGTATATTACTTTCTTAAATCGCCCTTAAGGTAAATCGTTACAGAAGAAAATCTTGTTGCCAAATTCTTGTTTTGCCCATACGTATTCACTACTTATTTATATCAGTGATAATTATTTTGTAACATCCTTGATCAATACAAACAAACGACCCCTTGCTGGTTTTCACAACTTCGTCTAGTTTTCATAAATGTATAACTAAGTGTTCGCCTACGGGTTTCACACCTGTTTCCACAGAAATTATGATTGTATAATAGCTATACATGTATGGAATACTGGTCAACATTTACCCCCTCATTACTAGTCCAGGGCCATATTCCGATTCCGATTCCGATGCACAGGTATTGGAATTCTGAACTTGGTGATAATTATCACACCCTCAGAGTTTTTCCCTGATACAGTCCGGCAAATTAAACCTGCCAACATGTATCAGGAGAAAAAGGCAAAACATGTGGCATGTAGTAACTGATTCCTTATACTGTCTCTTTCATGTTGAAAAGTCAGCATACGTGGCATTTAACACGTGGTAAATACCTAACCCATGAGTAATGGTATTTACAATGTATGGTGACATCTCCACCCTATTCCGCCGAACCTGCAATAAGGACCTTAGAACAGTGCAAAAAAAGGTAAAAAATAGTTTTTAACACACTTTGTTTTCTAAATACTAGGACGAGGAGATCTTAGCACAACACATATTGTGCTAATACCATTTGAAAAAAAAAGAATCACAGCACTTTTTCCCATTTTTAAAAAGCAAAACATTCTCACTCCCCATCAGCTTAAAAGGCAAACCATTAGTGTATTCAACATGTTTGGAAAAAAGACAGCATGCATAGACTGGATGATGTGTGTGAAAAGAAATTATGAACCTTTATGAACACTCCCAAATGTCAAACAAGCAATGGCAAAGCCAATAGTTCTCATCCATGTTACCTCTTGTTTTTCACCATGATTTTAAGCTGTAGTGTACAGCAGCATGGTTGAAAATACTGTTAAAAAAATCTCACCCTGTCACCGCCATTGTGTCGCTTTGGAGGCGTATACCAACACAGGTGTGTGCACCTACAAAATGAGGCAAGCATTTTTTTCTTTATTATGTATCAATCTGAGTTGGATTAGTAAATGACAAATTGAGTGAAATGTGTTTTTTTTATATAGCGTCAATGTGTTTTTATGCGGTGTTAATGCACTTTAATAAAAAAAAGTGGGTTGAGGTAGAGACAAGGTGGGGGACGAGGGAACACTGAGAGAGAGTGATAGAGATAGAGAGAGAGTTGATGTGGCGAGGCAGTAACCGTTGTCCCTTGGGAAAAACCCCACACTCAATTTCAATGCTTTCCAAGCCAAGTCAATAACATTTAACATGGATGGGTCCCTCCTTATGGGCGGATCCCACCCATGACCTCCCATACCGAGAGGTTTCTTGCAAGGTGCCCATTTGCCTGCTAGGATACCTACCTCGGGCGCCCCCAACACCCAAATTCATCCCCCAAAGGGTCTGTGCTAGGTTGCACCCATTGTGTCTGCATGGCAGGCTGCCAGGGAAGGACGTGTTACCAAGTGCCTCCAACCTCCGATTCTCTGCATCCTCCTTTGACTTGCTGCCAGTACCCCTTGGAAGATCCTGTGATGCAGCTGTTATTTTGGTCTAAATGGATGCCTTGCACATATTCAAACTGTCCCATCAATCACGACCTCACCCGCCACAGGCCAGCATAGATCACCTACTATCTGCCCCTGACCCCCCACCATTGTGCGGGGGATGTACTAGCCAGGTTAGAAAATTATCAAGAAACATTTCCTTACATGTCTTAGACAAACGTCAGCCATCCTGGAAGAAAAGCTACTCACCCTTGCTGCAACCAATGAGCTATAGATGACAACCTAGCTGACCTAAACAACTTACTAATTGTACTGTTCACCCATTTCACAGTCATTGAGTGCTTTTACTGATTTACCACCTTTCCACTTTGACTTGGAAACAATGCTGGTCTGTGCTAGTACAGATTCTGGAAACTTGTTTGCGAGCCAGCCCATCTCTGAGATAACCAGCTCAAACAAGTCTTTCCATCCAACCTCTGCTAAGTTATTGCCGCCAACGTGCACAATAATAATCCCTGGGTGCGTTAACACCCGGGGTAACAGATTGTCCAAAGCAGTTCTCAGATTAGCTATGCGCAAACCTCCTTGACCAACCGAGATCCAGCCTCTTTGGCCCTAGCCACATAGCCACCTTCCGAATAAAAAACCTTTGCCCGCCTCACATTTGAGTGTCCGAGCATCAGCACTTCTGTAACCTCCTCTGCTCCTGTGTGGAGAGCAGGTGCCAAGATATCCAGCTGCTGTCTCAAATCATCACGCCATCTACCTACATCAACAGGAGAAATAGAAGAAAGGGGAGCAGGAGAAAGGAATTACAGACAGGTGGCTACAATATGTTCAATCTCACATAGCGCTTGTAACAATCCGATCTCCAACTGCCAATCCTTTGCACTGTCAGTCCAGCTAGCCCCATCCCCACTGTAGCAGTGGCGGCCCCATTTTAAAATGAATGCAAGCTATATCCCCTGGGATCCAAACCTAACGCCCTCAGGGCACTGCCACGCACCCTACAGAACTGAAACCTAGTGAGTGGTGTGCCATCTGCATGTACCAACAGGAAGCCCAAGGATCCCAAAATGTGGTGTGCCAAAAAAGTCTCCAAATTCTCCAGAGGGCAGCATTCATTACCTGTGGCACTATATAGCAGAATGTGTTCTCCCCTTCCCATCTGGTTTGTCTTTGAACAGGAGAATATTATTGCTAGGGATCCATTTAGCCACTAAGGGCCTGATTTATAAAAAGGTAGCACCATCTTAACGTCATTTTTTGAAGCAAAAGCAGCACAAACTTACAAAATATAATTATATTGTGTAAGTTTGCGCCGCTTTTGCGCACACTTTTCATAAATCAGGCCCTAAAGGTCTGCATACTCTAACCCCCCCGTCACATCCTTATTTTTGTCCACTGGATCACCTACCTCACTGCCCCATAAAATGCTAGGGCAGATGCCACCCTGAATAGATGGACCTCATCCTGCAAATGTTCCCCAGGGTGGACATGATAGTGGCTAGCCAGTCCAGCTTAGACCATTCGAAATGCTGCTAACCCTTCAATGCCCTCTGAACCAGGAAAGCCTTTGTTGCATCACCATGCCTCAGCATCTTCACAAAGAACTAAATTGAGCAATAGTGCGCCTGGCCTAAGAAGCTACTTGTCCCTCCTGTCTCAGTGACCAAGAAATGCTATCACTGAATTGGTAGCAAACCAATCACCCTCCATTGCATGCCCTAACTACTTGACATATGTGCTGAATGCCCCTTCCTAAGTATGCCTTATCCTGGATGCTAAACTGGCTGCCACAAGGTCTGGTAAGCTGGGGTACCAAGCTGCCACAGTCGCTTCAGAAATGATGTAGGGAACTCCGCTGCTCCTGGGTAGTGGTATCTGAAGACCTGCATCTTAAAATGACATAAAGCATCTGCTGCATTGTTCAGTATACCAGGTAAATGATTGGACTTAAAAATGACAATCGATTTTAAGCACAACACAATCTCTTTCATGAGTCTAAGGATTATCTTGCACCTGGCTGCCTGTTGATTGATGCAGTCGACCACAGTCATGTTGTCTGACCAGAATGCCACAGACTGATTGCAAAACTGGTTGGGCTAGACCATAAGGGTGGCTAGAATGGGGAATAGTTCAAGAAAGACAATATTTGTATCTAAACCTGACTCAACCCACTCCCTTGGCCACTGCTGTGCACACCACTCAGAACCCAGAATGCACCAAATCCTTCACTGCCTGCTGCATCTGTAAAATACCTAATTTCTCATTAGTCCTAGCCAAGGTGAGCCACACTACTGTCCCACTGAAATCCCTCTGAAAGGTCTCCCAGATCCTTATATACTGGTGCCATTCTGATGACAACCTGGTATGGCGGTGCTTTGCTTTCAAGCCAGACATGGCTTGCGCAATTGACCCGGAAAATGAGCAGCCGATTGGGATGATGCAAAGAGTAAAATTCAAATGTCCAACCTCCACCTGCAACTGATGCAAAGACACCTTCCATACCCTCAGGAATTCCTTCAGGACATGTGAAAAAGTTTTAACATTCTCCACGAAGGGCCTAGATTCACCCACCACTGAGTCCAACTCAATCCCCAGAAATTCGATAGTTGTGGCTTGGCTGCAGGTCTTACCTTGCTCCAGGGGCACTCCAAAAATCCCCATCAACTCCTGGAAGGACTATAAAGCACTCACACACTCCACCATACCGGGAGGGCCCAAAAATAAGAAGTCATCCAAGCAGTGCAACACCCACTGGTGTCCCGACCTCTGTCTGACAACTCATTCTGGAAATGTGTTGAACCTCTTGAAATATGCACAGGAGACCGAGCAGCCCATGGGCATACATCTATCAAAATAAACCGGAAAGTGGATTCTATATCATGCTTGTTGGCAGCATCCCGGGCCCCAGGTCCTACAGCATCATGATTGACTGATCAAGGGAGGCATACTTGTCATAAGTCCCCGTCAGTAGCTTCCTTCACAGACTGCCCCCTGGGTGCAGAAAGGTTCTGTATCGACCTGGACTCCCCAGGATCTTTTTTTGAGACTACCCCCAGGGTGACGCATACAAAATCCTCAAGTGGGACAGCTGCAGAGGGTGACAAAAGAATGATGGACGAAGTACTAAAACTTTTTACTCACCCCAAGTCACGGATCTGGGTTTAATCCATTGTTCTTTTGCTCACCATGCCACCCCAGTTTGGACCCAGCCATATGTAAATCAGTCTTGACCAGCCTGAACTGCCAGGCCGGGTTCTCCTTGGACAGGAAACAAGCATACTGGGACCAGTTTCTGGGTATCACCCTTCTTCAGCCAGGCCAGCTTGAATCCATTGACAAAGTGAGCACGGGACCCACGTCTGGGCATGGCCTTCTCACTTAGGCTGATTTCAGCAACACAAAAGAATGATGAACGGAGTGCTGACATTTTTCAAACACTCACCCCCAGTCACTGATCTGGGTTTAATCCATTGTGTTTTTTGCTCACCATGTTACCCCAGGTTGGACCCAGGCATATGCAAATCAGTCTTGACCATGTTCCCCATGGGAACAGTCCAGCCCGAACTGCCAGGCGAGGTCCTTGCTGGACCTGAAACAAGCATTCTTAGACCGGTTTCAGGGTCTCACCTTTCATCAGCCAGTGGGCACAGTGACCTTCACGTCTGAATAAATAACTGCGCAACTGCACAGCTAGTGCTTCACTGTCTCTTAACAGCGTCTCAGGGACTTGCTGCCAGTGTTGGAGAGAGACAGAAAATGGGGCTGGGCACTGGGAAGGGCTTTACCAGGGGCAGTGCACAGCCCTGGCAGCACTACAGTTACCAACTATATACATCTCCAACTCCCACAATAGGCATCTGCAAACAGGTATCTGGGTCCAGTGGTAGCTATGCCCCCTCACTATCAGACAAACCACTTAGGTGTCTGTTAACTGTCTGATATGTTCCTTGCCTGCACGAAGAAGAGCACAACACCATAGCTCAGGTGAAATAACTAGTATCACCTCTAAGGAGCCAGTCCAACTTTTTTACTTCCCTGACAGAGGTTCGAGAGAAATTCTCTGCGGAGTGATGATGGGGCAAGGAGTGAGGCCAGCAGAAATAAAACTGTGGGATGGCATGAATTACCTCCCTCGCCGCCCCGCCCCCCCAACCTCCCTCCCGGCGTGAGGCGATGCCAGTGTCAAATGGTAAACAAAGCAGATCTTTCTCATCATTTCTTTCAACTCAAGCATTTCATAATTTTTATTTAAATTATACAATGCAGACCTATTTATGAGTGCCAGTTACATTATAAAAGGATACATTCATTTTCGTAGGCACAGGTATAGTGAATGATTTGCTGAGAATCACATGATGCTGAGCCGACCCCACTCCGAAGCCGGCAGCTTGAGCCGTTATGCCGCATCCTCTCTTTAAAATAAACACCCCTTTTTGTGGCAAGCAAACTGCTGACTGGTCACAATCAGCAAATAATAATACATAAAATCAGGTCTGTTACTGTGATGGGTCACAGCACATTTTTTATTTATTTTGCTTACATTACAATGGGCCAGATGTAGCAAACGTTTGCGACTCGCAAACGGGCCGATTCGCAATTTGCGACAGTGCAAAATCGGAAATGGGATGCAAAAAGCCCATTTCCGACTCGCAAAAAGCGATGGGACCCGTTTGCGAGTCGCATCCGTTGCGACCCCATTTTGCGACCCGCAAATTGCAAGTCGCAATTTGCGAGTCGCAAACCTTATGCAATTGCAACTCGCAAATTGCGACTAGTCGCAAAAAGCCCAGTTTGCAAGTCGCATTTACCACTAACTCAGAGCAGGTGGTAACCATTACCAAAGTATAAAAGGAGACCCAGAAGGCATCTGGGTCACTCAAGATGGCGGACATATACCTGATAGCAGTGATAAGGAGAGTCTACGCAGCCCAGCAGAGGAGGAGGAGGGGCCACAGACAGGAGAAGATATATAGAACAAGGCAGACCCTTTTCCAGCAAACTGAAGAGGAGATCTATGATAAATACCGCCTTAGCAGCGCTGCCATTCTAGAATTAATAGATTTACTAAAACCACAGCTAGAACACAAGACTCTGCGTGGCTGCGCCATCCCTACGCATGTGCAAGTACTATGCGCACTGCACCTCTTGGCCTCAGGGAGCTATCAGGGGGTCATTGCCGTGGCAGGTGGGGTATCCCAAAGTGCAGTGTCAAGGTTCCTCAGGGCATTCCTAGATGCCTTAGTAGCGCACAGGTCTCAGTTCATATACTTACCAAGGAATGAGGCAGAAATTAACAGCACGAAGCTGGACTTTTACCGCATTGCCCACTTCCCCCATGTCATTGGATGTGTAGATGGGACACACATTCAAATATGCCCCCCGCTAATCTGGAACATATTTTCCGCAACAGAAAGTGTACCCACTCACTCAACATACAGGTTTTTTGTGATGCCCATTACGTCATCACGGACATCGTAGCTAAGTTTCCAGCCAGTACCCATGACTCATACATTTTTAGACATAGTGGGATACATCAACGCCTGGAACGTGGGGAGTTTGGAGACGGATACCTCCTAGGTAGAGCTGCATACACCTTGCAGACATACACACAGGTCACTGTGCACGACTATCTGGACTTACTAACAGTGTACTTTTGTGCCCAACAGGTGACAGTGCATATGCTCTAAGGCCATGGATCATGACTCCATTTTTAACACCCAGCAATGATTCAGAGAGGCAATACAACAGTGCGCATAAGAGGACCAGGAACCTCATAGAGCGCACCTTCGGACTCCTGAAGGCAAGATTCCGATGCCTCCACCGCAGCGGAGGCGCCCTCCAATACACCCCCATTACCGCTTTCAAAATTGTGGTCGCATGCGCCATCCTCCACAACATAGCCACCCGACGTGGGCTACCTCTCACCCCTGCAGACCCAGATCCTGATGATGAAGAGCAAGAACAACCACATCGCCATCATGGGGATTGGAGTCTAGCTAATCAAGGCAGACTGAGACGGGACCACATTGCAACGCAATATTCTGGACGGTACGTGTCAACTCCCACCATACTCACCTATTAACCATTTGTTAAGTGGAACAAAAATAACTGTTTTATTAATGTCATGAAGAAACTATATACAAGTTGAAATTGTCCATGGGCAGGAAAATGCCAACCAGTCATGTGGCACATTAACGCCATGTGCCACATGAATCTGTCCTGGCTGTTATCTATGATCTCCTGCCCCTCCTGCCAGCCTGGCTGGTCCCTGCTGCGTCCATGGTGCTGTGCCTACCACTCCTCAGCACCCTACTGTGAGTGGCAGAGACACTGCTCACTGTTGAGCCCTCCTCCCAGGTGTATTTGTTAACTTCCTGGCTGTGATGTCATCATCATGTGCCAGGAAGTGTTTCCAGGGTGTTCTGGTATGCTTTCTGGAGTGTTCTGCTGCATCTGCAAGCAATTTTGAAGGTATTCGCAATTTGCGACACCCACTCGCTATTTGCGAGTTCGTTTTTGCACACTCGCAAACAGCGACCTCGCAAACTGCGGACTCGCACACAGCGTTGCGAGTCCGGCTGCGAGTCGCAAAATCGGATCGCTTTTTTTTCTGGCATTCCAATTTGCGACTCGCATTTTGCGAGTCGCATCAACTCGCAAAATGCGAGTCGCAATTTTTATTTTTGCTACATCTGGCCCAATGTGCGGTATTACATTTCATTCGTTAAAAAAACGACACTGACCACAAGCTTTCACCTTCCAAAAGATCACCCTCCAGGCCAGCGACTCTCAGGGAGGGCCTCCGATCTCATTCTCTGGAAGAAGGTGACTTCTCTTCCTTCCAGCACAGTGCCGTCGATGGCACCATGGCTATGTTCGTGAGGAAAAGTGCATTGCATCATCTTTGAATAGAGACATGGCCAATGACTGTGTGGTTTCAAAATAAAGCCACACAGTGATTGTTCACGCTCTATAATTCTCCCACACACACCTGCTGAACAGGACAGCCAGAATTGGTTGGGGCAGTGAATTTAGCGCTCCAAAGGAGACTGGGGTTTGCAATGAGCTCCCCCAGGGTTTCTAATGCAGCGCAAGTTTAACAGGCCTGAAGTGCACATCAGGCTCGGCACAGTAAGAGGCCTGTCCAACCTGGCATGCACACTTCACATCATGGCACCAGCCATTATGCATACAATCTGCCTGGCAATCAAACAAATTGGCCCCGCCCCACCTCAGAAACCCGACCTGCGTAGTGCCGTGACTTGGGCTGGGTAAACTTTAACCAAAATAAGTAGGTATCTTAAATTCAATATGCCGTGGCTCATGGTGGCTCAAAGCGGGATGGAGGGGCGATGCTCCTATTCCCCCAAGAAGAAACCACCCCTAGTGATGTGATAGATGACATAGAGACTTAGGAAATACAAACTGGGTAGGTAAGGTGGGAGAGCTTGGAGTCTGGAAAGATGAACTGGGGTAAGAGAGTGGTGAAAGAGGCCAGAGATTAAAGCTTGGGTACTAAACTGGCAGAGCAGGAGAATTAGTAGACAAGCTGTAGATATGGTGGGATTCCATGTTTCATATTCTTTGTGCCTAATGGGTCCAGTGATTCCAGGCCACATGGCTTTCCTCAACCGCTTTCAGGCCATGAGCTGAGCAGAGCCATTGGACAGACAAGCAAACAGGTATTTTTCACACATGGCTCACAGAACGTCGGTCGCTGTCCTAGGACTGCTTACAACAGATTTGAGACAGTAGACATTAACATTGATAACAATCACCTTCTGCACATTTTACCATATGTGAAAAGAGACAATCAGATCAAGTGCAGAGAACATGGGAGATCACAATTTAGGCTAGTGGTGTTCGTAGAGGTATTGTATTTGAGATCAGATCTTTGCTCATTCTTTCAGTTTCTTTCATTCACCTAACAGCAAGGACTTCGTGTGATCTTTGCTTATCCGTGACTTCTGTTTGGAGGCTGGTCTATTGCACGCCCTGCACTTTCTGCTGACACGTTTCTTTTTAAGCCCTTAGTTTGAATTCACAAGCTCAGGGACCTTTTTGTCAAATACTTTTCAGGCGAAAATGGTTCTGTCTTCTGCTGTGTTATTCTCTATTACTAAAGTGGAAAGCTCCCTTATATTTCGTATCACTTTTCCCCTTTATGGTGTACTTGTAAATGACAGAATCTTTTCTCCTTGGATTTATGGTTTAAGCAATTCTCCATTTTGGAAGCTTGTGTCTAGCTTAGGTCCATTCAGTCTCTGTCGTTCTGGAAATGCGACATCCGGAACTGGGCGTAATGGTCCAGGTGCAGCTCACAGAGCTCAAAACCATGCTGTGGGTGAGAATTGGTAAAAAAATACGCCAGAGATGGTTTCCAGAGCTAGAAAATGTATGCTAAACACAGCATCCAGAATTACTTACAATACTTTAAGTTAAGCCACTGCAAGAAGATGCGAAATCGCAGATTAACATTACAGAACCAGGGCCACATGTAAGAAGCATTTTGCACGACACAAATGCCGAATTGGGCCGTTTGCGACGTGCAAAATGCAATTTGGGATATACAGACCCATTTTTGCAATTCGGTAATCTATTTACCGAATCGCAAAAAAGGTTTGAGAGTCGCAATTAGGAAGGGGTGTTCCCTTCCTAATTGCGAGTCGCAGTCCCATATATGATTGTTTTGTGACCGCGAATGCGGGTGCAAAACAATCGCAGTTAGCACCAGTTTCAAACCGGTGCTAACCCATTCGCAAACGGGAAGAGGTCCCCATGGGACCACTTCCCATTTGCGAATGGCAGCAAAAACATTTTTTCAGAGCATTTTTTCAAAAAATGAAAAGAAAACTTTTCATTTTTTGTTTTTGAAATGCATCTTGTTTTCCTTTAGGGAAAACGGGCTGCATTAAAAAAAAAAAAAAAGCTGCTTTATTTAAAAGCAGTCACAGACATGGTGGTCTGCTGTCTCCAGCAGGCCACCATCCCTGTGAGGGCGACCATTCCCAATGGGGTCGCAAATTGCGACCTACCTCATGAATATTCATGAGGTAGGTCATTTGTGACCCCATTGGGAATCGCAAACAGTGTCATTGACACTCTTGTGCATCAGGTTTTGTAACTCGTAAATTGCGAGTCGATATGACACGCAATTTGCGAGTCGCAAAACCTGAAGTTCGTACATGTAGCTCCAGATGCAATGCTTCCAATGAGTGATCCAGAAATTAACACAATGCTTTGGATGAGGCCTCCCTGCTAATGTGTACAGTGGTAATACAACATAAATATAGCCTAAATATTCCACCTAAATAAACAACCTAAAGTAACAGTTGGTTGCACTCTAGGTTGTACAGATCCATGGCTGCACTTTTTATCAGTACAATTATTATTTATTAAATGTATTAATAAATAATGCAAGCCTTGCCTCAAGGACAATGTAGTGATGTGCATTTAAAACTAACATGACTGTTGGTTCAGTTATTAAGTTTGTGATAAGAGAAGTACCTATGCACATTTAAATGCAAACATTTTGCTTCCTGTCCCTCGAAAGTGATAAAACTTTAAGAGCTTTCCATCCCAGCCCTCTTCAATGCCAGATAATGTCCATCAGGTTGCGCACTAGTATGATAATGACTGGGTCTAATCTGAGGTGGTTTTGTGTGTAAAAAATGATTGTCAAAAATGCATCTTAGAGTAATTACCAGTGGTTGAGATTAACTGAAGTATCATACTCATCACTTTTTCATTTACTTTAGTGAAACACCCTAAGTGCAACGGGTATGCCCAGATGTGGGTCCTTTAGTCACTTTGCCACTAGAACTAAGCTGCACCCAGCTAAAGAACCTGAAATGATTCCTCCACAGCAGCGGTAGTTTTGTAATGAACTTAATTAAAGAGAAAAGTGTTCATAATAACGCATCCATATAAGTAAAAGGGGCACAGAGCTCTGAAGCCCCCAACTGTCACATTGGAACACGGAATACCATGACATCATTGTAATGATGTCATGATATTCCATGCTCTCAGTACAACACACAGATCACCACATTATTTCCCCCTCTTTTTTTTTAACAAGACTGAAATAAAACAATAACCTACTACAACATTACCGTTAACTTCTATACCACAAATATTGAGTGACACAAAATGTGTGCTATAATATATATGTTATATAAATATTACTAATACGTGATAAAGTCTTGAAATTTCTTTGGTTTGCGACAAATTCTAGTACTTGTTCTATTTCTGTGACAACCACTACCCGGTTTACTTATTCTGCTGGATTGTGTATTCTCAACCTGTTTTCGTGCAGCCGGATCCAACGCTATGCGTGAAGTACTCCACCAACTCCAATCTGATAACATCACCGCATTCTTACGTACTTCACGTATCTGTTGAGAATCTTTAAATTTAGATAGACCTTTTCTAACTAATACCGGGTTTTTTACTCTTACCCAATCACCCACCTGCAATTCCGTAATTCTGTTATTTTCCTCTGGTCTCCGTAATCCACTCAAATTAGCATTGTGTTCTGCAACTTGCCAGGCCAACTTCATATCACTACCCTCATGGAACAATTTTATCATCCAAAAAGGACATATTTCCGTAGATGCTAATCTCCCTCTCATTAGCTCAAAAGGGATTTTCCCCATGGCAACATGAGGTGTAGTGCAATAAGACCATACTGGCTCCTTTATAGCTTGGTCTACTGATGAGTGATTTCTGTAAAAAGCCTTAATACAGTCTACCAAAATGCTATTGAATCGCTCTACCATGCCATTACTTTGTGGATGATAAAGTGGTGTTCTTATGTGCTTGACACCACATTTACTCAAGAATTGAAGCATCTCTGATGACACATTGTCAGTTAAGATTTGCTCCGGGAAACCTTCACGACTAAAGATTTTCTTTAAACAATTGATCATAACTTGAGTGGTGGGAACCCTTACCGGTTCAACTTCTACCCATCTGGATAGATGGTCAACTATGACCACAAAATATCTCATGTCAGGAGGCAAAATGTGATAAGGACCAAGAAAATCAAGCCCCAGTCTTTGCCAAGCTCTCGCGGGAGAGAGAACAAATGTTCTAGTCACACCTTCAGTAATCAACACCTCATCACTGGTACAACATCTTGTACAGTTTCTTACAAAGTCATCAATTTCTTTATCCATCCCTGGCCACCAAAAATCAGACCTCAATCTTCTTTTAGTAATCGTGGCCCCAAGATGACCAGCATGTGATGCAGTAATTAAATTCCTCCTCAAACATACTGGTGGGACAAGTTTCTTCCCTCTGACTAATTTATCACCTTCAATAGACAGTTTGTTGGATATTTTCCAAAACGGTTGTAGCTCTGAAGGTAAACACTTTTCCTTAGGCCAGCCTACTTTGACCATGCGCATTACTTCACAAAACATTTTGTCATTTAACACCGCATTTGTCCATTCTTCTTCATCTAAAGGCATGTCATTTTCAGTTACACAAGCAACAAAACATTCTTCGATTTCTGTTTCCCATTCCTGTTCATCACTATCTTCAACGGGTAACCTAGATAGACAATCTGCCCTCCTATTTTTCCCACCAGGAATATATTCAACTGTAAAGGTAAACTCCAGTAACTTGGCAGATAATCTAGCAATTCGCACCATTAAACGTTTAATTTTTCTGCAAGATAGTATTTCCACCAGAGGTCTATGATCAGTTTTCAACGTGAAGGGTCTACCCCACAGATACTGTTTAAATTTCTCAATACTCCACATACAAGCTAGGAGTTCTTTTTCGATAACAGAATACTTGCGCTCAACCTGTCTTAATGTTCTTGATGCAAATCCCACTGTACTTTCTCTCCCAGCATCAGACAATTGTGAAAGAATAGCCCCAAGATCATACTCGCATGCATCAACGGTTACTACAGTACTCCTTTTTTCTGAAAATGGTTGTAAGACGGGAACATCAACAATTTCATGTTTGATCTGTTCAGTCATTCTGTTACATTCATCAGACGACATGAATACGGAACTCTTCAATGCTACTCTAAAGCATTCTGTGTTTTTTGCGAAATTGTTTAGGAATTTAGCATAAAATTTGCACAAACCATGAAATGACAAAAGTTGGTCTCTGGATTTAGGAGCTGGTGCCTCTAATATGCTTTTGACTAAACTTGGTTTAGGTTTAACACCACCCTCTGAGAAGACATGTCCAAGATATTCAATCTCCCTGGCTTTGAAAACACATTTGTCTCCTCTTAATGTCACACCTCTATTTTCTAATGTACATAGAACTTCTTCTAACACTTTATCGTGTGTCAATTCATCACAGGAAAAAAACTAAATGTCATCTTGAAAAATTACAACATTGGGATTATCAGGAAACATGTCAGACATTAACCTTTGAAACGCTGCGGCCGCCGAGGCTAAACCAAAAGGTAATCTGCAGAATTGAAAGGTTCCATCAGGAGTAATAAACGCTGTCAAATGTCTTGAATTTGCATCTAAATCCACTTGGTGATAGGCCGACTTTAAGTCTAGTTTGGTAAACCACCTGGATGAACCAATTTTTGCAATCAAATCATAATTTCTCGGAAGTGGAAAACTGTCTACCCAAACTGTCCACTGTCTGCCTCGTTTAAGCTTCTCAAGTCCACACACATTCAAATCAAATCATTAGCATTTGTAAAGCGCGCTACTCACCCGTGCGGGTCTCAAGGCGCTAGGGGGGAAAGGGGGGGTTATCGCTGCTCGAACAGCCAAGTCTTTAGGAGTCTCCGGAAAGCGGAGTGGTCCTGGGTGGTCCTGAGGCTGGTGGGGAGGGAGTTCCAGGTCTTGGCCGCCAGGAAGGAGAAAGATCTCCCACCCGCCGTGGAGCGGCGGGTGCGAGGGACGGCAGCAAGTGCGAGGCCAGCGGAGCGGAGGGGGCGGGTGGGGACGTAGAAGCTGAGGCGTCTGTTGAGGTATTCCGGTCCCTTGTTGTGGAGGGCTTTGTGTGCGTGGGTGAGAAGACGGAAGGTGATCCTTTTGCTGACTGGGAGCCAATGCAGGTGTCTCAGGTGTGCGGAGATGTGGCTGTTGCGGGGTACGTCGAGGATGAGGCGGGCCGAGGCGTTTTGGATGCGTTGCAGGCGGTTTTGGAGTTTGGCGGTGGTCCCAGCGTAGAGGGTGTTGCCGTAGTCCAGGCGACTCGTGACAAGGGCGTGGGTCACGGTTTTTCTGGTGTCGGCGGGGATCCAGCGGAAGATCTTGCGGAGCATGCGGAGAGTGAGGAAGCAGGCGGAGGACACGGCGTTGACTTGCTTGGTCATGGTGAGAAGAGGGTCCAAGATGAAGCCGAGGTTGCGGGCGTGGTCTGCGGGGGTCGGTGCGGTGCCGAGGGCCGTGGGCCACCAGGAGTCGTCCCAGGCGGACGGGGTGTTGCCGAGGATGAGGACTTCCGTTTTTTCAGAGTTCAGCTTTAGGCGGCTGAGCCTCATCCAATCTGCGACGTCCTTCATACCCTCTTGTAGGTTGGTCTTGGCGCTGGCGGGGTCCTTGGTGAGGGAGAGTACAAGTTGGGTGTCGTCGGCGTAGGAGGTGATGATGATGTCGTGCTTGCGTACGATGTCGGCGAGGGGGCTCATGTAGACATTGAAGAGTGTCGGGCTGAGCGATGAGCCTTGAGGTACGCCGCAGATGATCTTGGTGGGTTCTGAGCGAAACGGAGGGAGGTAAACTCTTTGGGAGCGGTTAGCGAGGAAGGAGGCGATCCAGTCCAGGGCCTGGCCTTGGATCCCGGTGGAGTGTAGGCGGGTGATTAGGGTGCGGTGACAGACGGTGTCAAAGGCAGCCGAGAGGTCGAGGAGAATGAGGGCGACTGTTTCACCGTTGTCCATCAGGGTTCTGATGTCGTCTGTGACTGAGATGAGGGCGGTTTCCGTGCTGTGGTTGGTTCGGAATCCGGTTTGTGAAGGGTCGAGCAGGTTGTTGTCTTCCAGGAAGGTGGTCAGCTGTTTGTTGACGGTCTTTTCTATTACCTTGGCTGGGAAAGGTAGAAGAGAGATGGGGCGGAAGTTTTTCAGGTCGCTTGGGTCAGCCGTAGGTTTCTTTAGTAGGGCGTTGACTTCAGCGTGCTTCCAGCATTCGGGGAAGGTAGCAGAAGAAAAAGAAGAGTTGATGACGGTCTGGAGGTGCGGGGCGATGATGTCGTCGGCTTTGTTAAAGATGAAGTGCGGGCAGGGGTCCGAAGGGGCGCCGGAGTGGATAGAGTTCATGATGGATTTGGTTTCTTCCGTGTTGATGTGGGTCCAGTTGTTGAGGGTGATGTCCGGGGAAGCGGGTTCAGTGGTGTATGGTTGGGTCTGGTGTCCGAAGCTGTCGTGGAGGTCGCTGATCTTGCGATGGAAGAAAGTGGCGAGGGATTCGCACAAATCCTGTGAGGGCGTGACGGCGTTGGCGCTGGCGCTGGGGTTGGAGAACTCTTTGACGATGCTGAAGAGTTCTCTGCTGTTGTGGCTGTTTTTGTCTAGTCTGTCGGTGAAAAAGTTCCTTTTGGCAGTGCGGATCAGGTGGTGGTGTTTGCGTGTAGCGTTCTTGAGGGCGGTCATGTTGTCAGCGGTGTGGTCCTTGCGCCAGGCCTTCTCAAGGGCACGACAAGTTTTCTTTGATTCTTTGAGGGTGTCAGAGAACCAGAGAGGTTTTTTGGTGTTGGTCTGTCGATGCGTGCGTTTGAGGGGAGCAAGGTTGTCAGCGCAGTTGGAGATCCAGTTTGTGAGGTTGAGAGCTGCGTCGTTGGGGTCGGTGGTGAGGGTGGGTTGGTTGGCGGCGAGAGCGGAGAAGACATTCTTAAGTCACCTGTTTTTTTCTTGGCTAAAACTATAGGAAACAACCACAATGTCGCTTCAACTTTTTCGATTACCCCTTGTTTACACATTTCTTTTCACAGATTGGACAATTCAGATCTCACACTCAAGAGTACATTTCTTAGTTTATGTTTGACAGGGACAACATCATGCTTGAGTTTTATTCTGTGTGCATAATTAGTGATTTTACCTAACTGTTCACAAAACTATTTTTTTAATTTCTGTTGACAATCACATACCTGATTAGAAGCAACATTAATTGGTCTCAAACTTTCTTTTTCTATTACTACAGGTTTGTCTCGACCCGGCTTGATGGCAAGATTGAATTCTGCTTGATGAAGTAGCCCTAGAACATTTATGCCTTTCTTGGCAACGTAGACTTTTCCCTGTAATGTCTTATCCAAAATAGTCAATGATGCCCAGAAATAACCCAGCAAATCAATTTTGCTGCCTTCAAACGCAACTGCGGCTACATCTGGAGGACAGAGAATTTTGGAAACCCAATTTTCCTTATATTTATCTTGTGCTATAATGGTTATTCGAGCCCCTGTATCTACTAATAATTAGATTTTTGTCCCCTCAATAATTACATCAATATCCGGATCATTGACAACCTTGTTGATATTGGCAACATCTTTGACAACTAAGACATACTCATTCATTTGTTCACCCACAACACTTTCAGTGTCATCACTCAACACACAACGAATATTGTTCTTTCTGGCACTCCTACACACTCTTGCAAAATGTCCTGTTTTGTTACAATGTCTGCACTGTTGATGAATTGCTGGCAGTTCTTAAAAGATGACCCATGCATAGAAGAACCGCATCTGTAACATATTGGTTTCTGATTAAACTTATTCATGACTGAAGTGTTGTCCTGTTTTTACTCAAAATAATCTTGTTTCTTGTTGTTGCTATTTTGCGCATTAACAACTGCTCCAGAAATGGTTGTTTTGGACATAGATGCTTCTAGTTGTTTGGCGTTTTCCATCGAACATTTGATGCTTTTGCCAATGTCAATGGCCTTGTCTAACGAAGTATCCTTGCATGTTAGTAATTTCTCTTGGATTCTTTTTGAATGACACCTGGCAATTAGCTGATCTCTGATGATTTGCGATGTAAAGTTCTCGAATTCACACTTGGCTGCTAAAACCTTCAATGCAGTTATAAAAGTGTCTATGCTCTCACTGGAGCTTTGTGATCTTGTGAAAAATTTGTATTGATGTACCACGATGTTCTTTGTTTTGATAAAATATTTATCTAGTTGAGCAATGGCCATTTCAAACTCATCCAGTTCCTCCTCTTCAGCCAATTCATAGGCCGGAAGATGATCAAAAATGTTCTGGCCTTCAACTCCCAGATGATAATACAATAAGCTTTTTTTTCTTTCCGGTCTAAATTTATGGCCATCTATTGCCCCTAGATATGCCTTGAACGAGCGTAGCCACAACTTCCATTCAAGAGGTGGATCACCGGGATCTTGTAGAAAAGGTGCTGGAGGTAACACGTTTTGCATATTATTATTTTTTTACTGGTAGAATAAAGAGAGAAAAAAAAACTTAAATACTGTACTGTTTCTTAAAATTAATATATATATATATATTTAAATGTTCAATCCAAAACTCCAACTAAAAGATGGCTGATCTAAGAACCAAAAAAAATAAGCTTCATGTATGAGTCCATCTTCTATTTTAACTGTGGGACTGAGAACTGGAGGCCTTTTCTATGTTTATTACAAAGCTTTTTTTTTTTTTTTTAAACGGGTTGTCCGATGATCAAAGAACGTCTGTGGTAATACACCAAGAGGTTGGCTACAGTAAGTTTTTGTTCCTTCTTTTTTTTTTCTTTGGTATGTCAGACTTGGATAAAGTCACACGCGCTCGTACCAAGACGTGCGCTCGTGCAGACACGCGTGTGATAGATAAAACTACACGCGCTTGAGCAGACGCAGACGTGAAGTCACGTGTGCTCGTGCAGTCGCGCGAGCGAATAGGGAACAGCCGTTCCCTGACAGTAATCGCTCCTGGCAAAAATAAATTAAATATCCTAGTGGCACTGAAACAACAGTGCGGACAGCTCTTTGCCCCTAACAGCGCAACATAATAGAAAACAAAACGGCTCACTTAAAAACTGATGAAGCACTCGGTAGCGGCCGATCTTTCCACTTCTTGTATGTCCGACAAAAGCTTCAAGGGATCCACCATCGATCAATTTTGATCCTCGTTGCCACTGAAATGATTCCTCCACGGCAGCAGTAGTTTTGTAATGAATTTAATTAAAGAGAAAATAGTTCATAATAACGCTTCCATATAAGTAAAAGGGGCACAGAGCTCTGAAGCCCCCAACTGTCACATTGGAACACGGAATACCATGACATCATTGTAATGATGTCATGATATTCCATGCTCTCAGTACAACACACAGATCACCACAGAACCCCAACTAGGGTATAACCTATCTTGGGTTGTTTGTGTTCCAGCTCATCAGAGACTGTTCCTATGGGAGCCACATCAAGGCTGATTTGCATGTGGATTGGTGTAATCTAAGGTGGCATAGTAGGCAAAAAACAACAGACTGAAATGTGGCCTGGAGTAATTACCAATGGCTGAGGTTGAATCAAGCATCCCACCCATGAAATAGCAGATAATATCTATCTAGTTGAGCTCTTGCAAGATAATTGCCCTATGCCCCAGCTAGACTAGACCTTTCAATGCCTCAATGTGAAACATGAAACACGGGTAGCAGTGACATTTTAAGGATTTCTTGGGCCCCAAACAAAAAATATTTTGAGGTCTTTTGTGTGGAACAACTTTTAATTCATCACACTCTTCTCAGCTGATTTAAGTCCCCTTGATGCCTAAGACACAAAATTAGCCAAAAGCTCAAACTGTCGTTTGTCGTCCAGCAAATTATCAACAAATAAAAGCTTGAACAACATTGATAAAGCCATTTCATTTTCACGTGGAACTTGATTGTCAGGTCTCGCCTATCAAACACATGCTATCAACTTGCAACAGACCTATTGTGGGCTTACTTAATACTTACACTGGGTTTAGAGCCCACCAACTGCCTAACACTGGTTGGCTTTATTGGAACTCACATTTGCTTGCTTCTCATTCGATGGCTTGCCTTCCCCTTCTTCTGTTTATAACTCCTTTTGGAGCATACATTCTTTGCCAACCTTTTGATCTGATAGCTTGTATCCCTAACTGCTCACTTTTTAGGGAATTACTTTTTTCTTTTTTTTTATGCATGCCATGAGAGTGGGTGTGCTATTTAGCTTTCTTCCTTATGTGCTGCTAATCTCCTCTACACACCCCATCTTCCACTTGCACGCTTCATGTTGCTCTCTCCCTTTTGTGCTGTTTTCTTTCTTGTTCTTTCCCCTCAATCTATGCCTCTCTCTCTCCCTATTATGCTGCTTTGCTCCATACCACCTGCCTTTATTTTTATTTTATCCCCCCACCGTTAGGCATGCAGCACGCGTCCCAAGGTGTGGCCGCTTTAAGGGTAGAGTGCATAGACTTTAAGGCATGCGGGACCCCTACGACTGCTCATTGTCTGAGTTCCTTCCCCCTCCCGTACTCACCTGTTTAGACGCAGTGTTTGTGTCATCCACCAACTTTCATATTCTGAGCACTCAGTGTCGTTGTCTAGAGTTGCAGCATTTTGCTCCTTGGCGTCTGAAGCGTCAGGTTCCTGGCTTTCGCATTTCAATTTCCTCAGTATTCCTGCAAAAGATAAACAAAGACAATACTCAAGCATCAACCATGCACTGGTAATTACCCACAAAATATGGTACTTATGACATATTTGATTACATCAATGAAAATATCAATGTAATATTTGCAGTAATGTTTTTGATGAAAAAAAACTGTGCAAAGCAGAGGAGTGAGTTATAGTTACCTTAGGGCACAATCCACAAATGTTACCAATGTTTTTGAAAAAATGCTTTTTAGACCTGGCAGGGTCCCATCAGGGACCCCGGCACCAGGGCTAAGAAGTCAGGGTGACTCTACCCTGCCCCTTTCCTTTTTTTTGTCTTTCTTTTCTGGGACTCAGCTGAACCCGAGACCCAGGATGGATGCCAACCCTTCCTTGCTGAAATGTTCTGAGCGAATCAGATATCAGCCCGGGAACAGTTGAATCCGTGGAGAATCCACGTCCATATATATAGCTATATTTTTTGGCCTTAAATAACCACAGAACAGATTTGCCCCAAATCACATAAAGCGTGATCTGCAGAACAGAATTTAACTTTGTGTCAAATTTGGTCTAATTCCATTCAGTGGTTTGGGCTGTAGTTGTTTCTTAAGATCCTATGGAAAAATGAATGGGAAAAATGCGTTTTGGGACGCCCCTTTTTCTTGGCTTCTGCTTTACAGATGACCCCGAAGCTTTCAAAATGGAAGCTGAACTTAGCAAAGTTTCCGTTTTGAAATTTTCGTGAAGATTCATCAAACGGCACCAAAGTTATTAACAAAACAGAAAACGTTTTTTCTATAGAAACTAGGTCATAACTAGAACTATCCACTAGGTAATATATATATATATATATATATATATATATATATATTAAATTTCAGTACAAGTTGTAAGTGAACAGAGACATATATTAAGGTCATTATTACTCGCACATGATATTTAGTAACAAAGAGTGATCCACAACCAGGGGGCACAGTTTATTTGTGTATCTTATGTTACAGGAGACGAATGCTGACTTAAGCGTATGAATCTTATATGAACCTTGATTCATTGTCAAAAGGACTGTCTATCTACCATATTCATAGAGTTTAAACATCTAGGGAGGTGTTTGAGAGTAGCAGAGTTCTGTGTTCTAGACATATAACATAGCGAAGTCCAGCCAAAAAAATCCATCACCTAAAAGATGGAAGGGACCTTAGGAAATTCAAAGTGGGTTACATACATGGTAGGGAATCACAAGGTATATGTGCTAAAGTTTGCTCTTCTGTTTTTTAAAAACTGTTAAGACAACCTATATCACACAGTGGAACTTGGTGCTGGCTTTGGTTAAGATTGGCTCATTCGTCCCAGTGGGTCAGACATGACTTCTTTGAATTGTGTTTTGATTCACAGGTAACCACGTAACTATATTGTATCCATTTCACTCCTGCAAAAAAGGTATCACTCCCGGCACCCCCTTTTCACCCCGCCCACTGGTGCTTCCTACCACCTTCCCCGCTGTTGCTCCCCCATCGCTAGCAGGCATCTAAAGGTTATATTTGTGCTTGTTGCATTTTTGGAGAGCCTGGAAGCTGCTGTTTGCCACCTGGGTGCTCTGCAACAGACAAAGGGCCAGTTGTACAAAACTTTTTGCACGTCGCAAACAGCAAATTTTGGCGAATCGCGATGCCCAATCCACGTTTTGCGATTCGGTAACCTGGTTACTGATTCACAAAACGGGACTGCGAGTCGCAATTAGGAAGGGGCCTTCCTCTTCCTAATTGCGAGTCGCAGCATGATGTTGTATTGTTTTGTGACTGCAAACGCGGTCGCAAAACAATCGCAGTTAGCACCCATTTCAAATGGGTGCTAACCCATTCGCCAAAGGGAAGGGGTCCCTTTGTGAATGGCATTAAAAACATTTTTCCAGAGCAGGCAGTGGTCCTATGGACCGCTGCCTGCTCTGAAAAAATGAAACGAAAACGTTTAATTTTTTTGTTTTGTCATGCATCTCGTTTTCCTTTAAGGAAAACGGACTGCATTACAACAAAAATAACTGCTTTATTTAAAAGCAGTGACAGACATGGTGGTCTGCTGTCTCCAGCAGGCCACCATCCCTGTGAGAGCCGCGATTCTCAGGGACACCATCCAACATTCTGATTTGCGACTCGTAAATTGCGAGTCGGTCTGACTCGCAATTTGCGGGTCGCAATTCAGAATTTTGCCACATCTGGCCCAAAGTGCTTTAGGATATTTAGCATTTTCTGTTATTTAAGTGGCATCCGCCATCTTAGATAGGTCAATAAAAACAGGAATATGATGTGTGCATATTTTGTAGGTTTATATATGCATGGTGTTGCATGCACATGCTGATGCTGCCCAGCATCGGGAAGCAGCATCCTCAAAAGCAATAGGTCTAAAATGTGAGATATACTAAATTTGCCAATGCTTTTTTAATAAGAAACAACTTGACACCAACTGTGTAAGTGTGGGAGGTTTCCATTTTGACAGGTCAGGCATGTACACTAAGCTTCTGATAAGCCTGCCCAGCTTTAAAATTTAATCATAATTTGTTTTTTATGTGGGGCATATGTCTGTTCCAATCATTTTACAAGGGCCCCCTTGGAAGGCAGGGGGTCCTCAGCAATTTCTCATTTTGCCCATGCCTTAAAACATCTCTGTTGGGGTAACCACTGGCAGATCTAACTAGACTGCTCAGGCTTGGACTGACCCACTCTGTACCCTCCTCCACTCTTTCTCCTACAGATCCAAGAAAAGGCTATACAAAGCAAATTTGCTAACTTATTTTTTTCAAAAATATTGCCCGATTCTTGATGTTTAACAGCAAAGGCAAGTAAAATACATTATTATAGTAACAGCAGGAAGAACACATTGTCTACAGCAGCCCCGTGCCATGGTTCTCCTTCTTTCCTAGGACTATTAGCATACTATCTTATGCTCAACATGTATATAGGTCATTCCATATTTTTCATATAAGTTATTTGGTTAAATGCTTATAGGTCTCTGTTTTATTTAACTATCACAATATGTAAATATGATCATAACAATTGAATCTAGGAGTGCTTCACTTTTGAAATATTGAGTAAAATATAGAATGCACATGACAAATATACTAAATATATATGTTTACAAAAATACACAAAAAATTAAAAAAGGAAGTCTGAGTTTATACAATGCAACTTTATATCTCCATTGATTATTTTCCTTATACATGTATACCCTAACTATGTTGTTATGTATCTATATATTTATTACATTATTGTTAGTGTAGAAGAAGAAATAAAATGACTTTCTTCAGTGCAGTACTCTATTTCTCATCCTATAATGATATACTTTTCTCAATATGTCCTCTACCTCCACTCTCAGACTCATCCCAAACCTCATTCTACTACTGGGATCTCCAAAATACCCCCTTTCTAGACTCCTTCCTCCTCTATTCCTCCTTGGCTCACCCCAAACCTCATTTTACTACTATGACCCTTCAAAAGCACTTTCTAGATTCTTCCCTCATGTATCTCTCCTTTGACTCATCCTAGACCTCATTTTACTACTAAGATCTCCCGAATCTTCTTCTAGACTCTAACCTCCTCCATCTCTATTTTGACTTATTCCAAACCTCGTCTTATTACTATGATCTCCCAAATAGCACGTTCTATACTGTTCCCTCCTCTAGCCCGCCAGTATCCTATTTAATCCAACTAACAGACTCACATGTCCACCACTCAAATTAAAACCTTTTATTTGCCTATACTAATCCACCACTAATCCTTTTTGGGTTCTGGAGTAGCATGGTACTTGCTGAAAAGTGCTTTGATGTATCATCAGGGGTAGTAGGCACTATATAACTACAATTACAATCTAAGTGTCAGTATTCCCCATTGACTGGAATTCACAGTGTTTAGGGATGGACCTCTGGCAGATGTAGAATGCTGCATTGTTTCCCCATTGCTGCTCGGGTGTAAAAGCAGCTATGAGGAGCAGCAGGGATAACTGTCAGGCTATTCCCAGCAGCCACACATGCCGCTGTGAAATTGTGGAACAAGAGGCTGCAGGAAAACAAAAGTAATTTGCTGTACTGTGGTCAAGCAAAGCTGGAAAACTTCATCCACGAAAGCAAAAGGTTTTCTCACTTTGTCCACATTTGTAGTCAAAGTGAAATGGTTGTGCAAATCTAGTCTAGTACTGTTTTGACCCTAGAAACCCTTTCATTCTTCGAGCAAGAAACGTGGCATTTCCCAGCCTTCTATTAAATCCTAGCAAGAGAAAACTTGTCCTGGAAAGCTTCAGAGTTGGGGGAATCACTGTGTTGAGGTAAACTGTGACTGAGCTCTCACACTGACCAAACAGACAAATGCACACTGGCAAACATGATTAACTAAGGGTAACTTGGCTCATCTTTGGTATGTCAGCCTAAGCTGCATGGCCATGATTACACAAAATTGGGTGAGGTAATATGTGTTTCAGAATAACTAATCAAATATTCGCAACTAAAGAAAGAACGTAAGGAACCATATCAATGGAAACTATGAAAATAAGTGAATAAGCAACATAAAGTAAAAATAAATAAAAGTGCATTTTTGGGGCTACATCCTTGGAGAGGGCTTCACTGTACTAATAACAGCTCCTGGTGTGAATGTTTACCTACCATACCCACTTTTCTGCAGTTGCGGTCCTCCCGAGGGTTGCTCAATGACTTGTGCCAAGCATCAGCAGGGCTCAGAGATGGCTAGAGTGCAGAGTCTTGCCCAGAGCAAAGATGCGAAAACTGGTGTTCTTCTTCATGTTCTTAGTCAAAGCCATGTGTTGGAAAAAAGTAGCATGGTCAATACAAAGCATCTGCCCTTTAAGGGTAATGCATTTCCTTCAGTCTTTTTAGATTCCGTAGTTAAACCTCCCACATTCCTACCCTTGTTATTTTGCTCACGTTTATGATGTCCCCTCTTTTATGAGATTGGTTGTCTTCATGCCCCTCATACTGGTAATATCTTTTAAGGCTCATGACCTTACCAGCTGGAGTTGGGTGGAAAGAGGGAGCTGAAACAACCCATTCCTTATTATTTGCTCATATTTTTCCCTAATCCAGGCTAATGCTCTGTGATGAGACCTCTGCTTGGGATTTGATGGATAAGCCTTAAATTGCACTTTGGGCTGTGTTTTCTACTGAAATGTTTGTTTACATCAAGCCTTTACCTTCAAATGTGTCTTTTACCAAATATTATCGGAGTGTATTGGTTGCCAGATTCTTTTAAACTGATTGGAGCTTATGGTTATGCTTTTAATACTTGATGTGTGAACGTTGCCATTGGATTTCACAATCGTTCATTTGTTCCTCTTCATCTACCCCCACATACAAATAGGGAACAAGATTGCTGTTTTGTTTTGCTCCTTCATTTCTTCTCTTGAGGTGGCATCTCCTAAGGTCCAGATAACTAGGTTTTGACCAACAGAGGCTGGATCCTCTGTTAACGTTTCTCATAAAATATCAGTGAGAAGATCTGGAACCCAGGCAGAATATAGTTCACATTTCTGGATTGGCCACCTCTTCTCCGGCTCTACAACCCCCATCCACCTCTGACTTTCAATGCTTTGCTATATTGTCTGACACCACCACTGCTACCTCTTGATTTTTAAACCGGACAGTGTCAATATGTGCTGTTGTACCAGAATATTGTCTAAATGGCATCTGAGAAAAATTTTTTGTCCTAAATAGCGTTTACAAAAATTTCACCCCATTGAAGTTAATAATAGAAAATATACATCAAGTGGAGCCATATTTTTATAAACAATATTTAGGCCATAATACAGGCGAATAGCTATCAGTGGTGCAGCCATTGTTTAGGCACTGCGTCCACTGATGAGTAAGGGGCACTGTCCGCACTGCATCAGCTGCAGTTTTATGAGTGCTTCCTAAATGCAGAAAGACTGGAGAAGAGTGGAAAGATGAAGGGAAGAAAAGAGAGGTAAAGGGGAAAGGAAATTAAATGGTGGAGAGACACAGAGAGTAAAAAAGTGGAGGAAGTATGAAAGGCAGAAAGTGGCGAGAAACAGAGATAGAAATATGGGGGAGTTTATATAATGGAATGAAGGATATAAATATAAAGAGAGTGGGTTTTGTAATGGGAAACACAATATTGATTGAAAGTAGTGGTTAGTGAAAGACTTAAATATGCTATATACAGATGGATGCATAGATACTGGAGAGAACGGGATAGGGTAAGAGAAATAAAGGGGGGGCTAGAGTAACCCAAGTGAAAATAAACAGAAATGAAGTGCTGCGTGTGAAGGGGGAAGAGAAGACGTACGGATGGGAGTCGACAAAGTGAAAGGGGGAAAGTAGAAAGATACAGGGACAGCAAGAGGAGAGTAGGCTGGAGATCTACAAGGAAGCATGCCGAGATACAGGAAGACTAGAAAGGGGGGGGCATAAAGAGATATGGGGTCAGAATAAAAGGGGCCCGAGAAACAGGAAAACTTGTATGAAAAACATTTCCTCTGGCCCTTCAGTGGAGTGTACCACTGAATTTTGGAAATGTTAGAATGATCTTTAACAAAAAGGGTCCGAAAAGGCCTTGAGGTACTGTGAAATTGTTCACTTTGCAGTTGGTAGAATAGGTGAGGATTTTCATGTTTGCATGAAATAGTGTTAATTGTACTGATTGATACCCAAATAGACATTTATAGCACTTCATTGATATTACTTAAGCATTATTGCCCACTTCTCTGAGCAGTAATTTTGGTTAGCTCCCGCTGAAGAGTCTGTTAGCCATAAATTGCTCTCATGGGAATGTGGGCCTGGAGTGAGGATGCATAATGAGAAGAAGAACAAGTAATAGCTGTCAAAACCTGGAAGCATGTTTTGCCGCAGAGAAACCCTAGCTATATTTTAGTCACAAGAGACTAGATAGTGGATTTCACACATTAGGCCAATGAACCGAACCAAATCTTTTTTAAGAATAATGTAATTCGAAATATGTCATAGACATCACATATAACATATGATAATCAATTCAACTTCAATAACCACACCAGTTTATTAAGAAGTTAATGATTTATTTCCCTATATTAACAACGCTAAGGTCACAAAAATAATTCTAAAAACACAAATGATACATATAGAGAAACAATAAAGGCTGGTTCGAACACCGGATATATCTAAGTTTAATCAATGCAAAAAGACAAATTATTTCAAAGGTTATTACACAAAACCATAGCAACAAGATCTGAGCAAGAGAAATTGAATACATCTGGTAATTGGTAAGACAATAATATTAATGACAATTCATAAGCATGTGAGTAACGCCTCACTGACCACTAATTAGCATCAACATGTTGGGTATCATGTAAAAGTTTTAGTAACACAAATTTAGAAAACAACTAAGCTACGGCACTATCAAAAATAGGCAGCAGTAAATAAACATTTGCAGCTGGTACCTGAAAAATAAAAGATAAATAACAATTCACAGCTCAGACATTGACCAAATCACTACGATAATCAGCAACAATGTCTACTTCGTCAGTGGGACAGCAATATCAGGCACCAACATCAGGAACAAGAATAAGGGTAGGGGTTGATGGTTTAGAATGTAGACTATAAGATACACTAAACCACCCAAGCATAAGTTCAATATTGAACAGACATAAACTAATAAAGTACCAGAATGTCAATAGACTATCTGGTAAACATGAAATGTCAAAGTGACAGATCATAATGTAATAGAATCTCTAGAACTCAGGATACATGAAAATACCAAAGAAGAATGGCCAAAGATCCCTGGTGACTAAACATTAAACTAAACTTGTTAAATGAAAATGATTGGTCATAACTTTCGCACCTCATGCTTTATCCAATCAGAACATTAACAGATATAAAAAGTATACAATTAGTTTATTCTAACCTCTTTTATTTGCTATTATTTCATTGACGAAATCTAAACTAATACATTTGTATCCTGTATTTCCTCTTCTCCAGCTTCACCTGTGGGTCCATTGTTTTCACTCCACTTGATTACGAAGTCACAGGAAAACGATTACAAAATATGTTACCACACCATTTCTTTTCTCTCTAGGAAAGACATACAAGTTGTAAACATACTACCACCAATAAAGTCAAACTACGGAACACACTAGAAACATTTTATACAGCTAGCATTGCACAGTGACCTTGCATCTGCTTCTACTTCAGTCCAGCAGAGGCCACTAAATACACGTTTAATTCTGACATTTATTTTAGTTAAGAAACACACTCTCTTGTAACAACAAAATACTTTCTTCAGATTAAGTTAGCATGGACAAAATATAGGCCTTACATTATATGGTGGCCATTCAGTTAGTCACAATTCTCATAAACAGAATATTATAATCTAATTAAGTCACTCATTAATCTGTAACTATAATTATGTAAAGACTAAACACTTATCAAGAAAATCTCAGCTCTCACAATCCTTCCTCTGATGACTATATGTGTCATCACACAAAAACCCCAAATGAATGTATTTATTTCATTTTATAATTCTGAATTTTTATTAATTCACCTTTTTATTAATTTTCTTTCTCCTTAAATTTCCCCCATGAAATCTTTCCATTTGAACATCTACCCTTCTCTGAGTCTTCTCAAATCTTCTTCTTTTAATTATTTTAAATATTTTATATATTCCCCAAATTCCAATTAAACAAAACACAATAATCAAAATCCATTTGACTAATTTTAATATAGTAACTTCTCCCAAGTTGCCAAGCCAATTTCCCACTGAAGCAATTCCTTTGCCAGCTTTTTCCCAAATAGTAGTTTCAGTTAATTCCTTTAGTTCTGTTTTATCTCTTGTTAAATTGTTAATCAAACATTTAACTAATTTACTATTGTCCGGTATGTATGAACAACAGTGACGTGGACCAAATAATTTGCAAACTCCGCCCTCTTTTGCTAAAAGAATGTCTAACGCAAGGCGGTTCTGAAGAGCCATAGCTCTTGTAGCAGCCATTTCAGTATCTAAGAGAAGAATAGCTCCTGAATAATCCGTTAACATAGACAAAATTAGTATTTTTATTGAATTCAGAACAACTCCCACTGAAGGAATTATTGCTCCAAATATGTCTCCCACAATGCTTGAAACTGATTCTCGCTTGTGTCTCGTTTGAATATCAGTAAATTCAGGAAACTTACTTAAGTCTTTGCTACTGTGAGACTATCATTTCTCCTTGTAGGGTAAGCCTCGATCCAGTGACTGAAAATGCACACAATCACCAACACATATTTCAAAACAGCACATGCAGGCATCTCAATAAAATCCATTTGTTGCTAAATGGTCCTCCTGCCATGCCAATATGACCCATATTAACCACTGTCCCTTTGCCAACATTCATCTGTTGACAAACAATACATCTATGGCAAACTGATTTGGCAACCTGTCTAAACTTTGGATTAAACCAGTGTTGCTTAAATTTTGAACTATTGCATCTCTCCCTATGTGTGCTTGACCATGATAGTATTTAAACATTTGAGTCAGTAAACTATTTGGCAGAACTACCTTCCCTTCTCCTGTCACCCAGATATCATCCTGCCTCTGGACACATTTAAGTTTGATCCAATCATTGTGCTCTTCTTTAGAAACATTGGCCCTCATTACAACCCTGGTGGTAAATCCCGCTTTCCGCCGTGCTGAAGACCGCCAACATATCGTTACGGCGGCGGAATTCCGCTACAGGTATTACGACCCACATCTCGGAATCTGCCATAATACAGACACCCACACAAGTCCGCCACACCAAAGGTCAGTGATAAATTGGCAATACCAAAACCTACACCGTCACGCCAACACAAATACGCCCACACTATCTCGACCCACGAATCAACGCGGCGGTCTTTCAACCGCAGTACACACCGCAGCGCTCAAAATGCACACACATTTACAAAACACAACCACATTGGACAATTCGAAATACACACATCTGATACACATACACACTCCACACACACATACCCACAACACTATAAAACACACACCCACATTACCCACAAACCCTTACATCCAAAAATTTCAAAGAAGGCCACAGAGAGAGATTACCTAACACAACACCAGCATCCACAGACAAACAACACCATCACTTATACAACATCCATGCACCTCAAACAACACACACCTACACATCCCCCCACACATCAGAACAGACAGCACCTCACACATCACCCACACCACATCATGGCACCTCAAAGACACCCCAGGTTTTCAGAGGAGGAGCTCAGGGTCATGGTGGAGGAAATCATCTGGGTAGAGCCACAGCTATTTGGATCACAGGTGCAGCAGACATCCATTGCAAGGACGATGGAGCTATGGCGGAGAATCGTCGACAGGGTCAACGCAGTGGGACAGCATCCAAGAACACGGGATTACATCAGGAAGAGGTGGAATGACCTACGAGGGAAGGTACGTTCCGTGGTATCAAGACACCAGATTGCTGTACAGAGGACTGGCGGTGGACCCACACCTCCTCCCCCACAACTAACAACATGGGAGGAGCAAGTCTTGGCAATCATGCATCCTGAGGGCCTCGCAGGAGTAGCAGGAGGACTGGAATCTGGTAAGTCATATCTTAACTATTTTATCCCCCAGACCCCACCTGAATGCCATCACATACTCCCACTCTTACCCTCACCCCATCACACAATCATCTCCATATGTCCCACTATGACAACCCACACATTTCAGTACCAAAGCCCTGCATGCAACACCTATGCATGGACCACCGTCACCGAGGCATGTCCAGTACAAAAACCCACACAGACCCCAAACCAACTATCACAAAAGGGCTAACACAATGACGCAAGCACAGGAGTAGAGGGTATCTCACCCAGTGCACAAGATGGCACACACAGATACTAAAACTATCCATTTACACCCCAACAGGACCCCTACCCAACGTCACTGGACAGGAGGTGCCAGACATATCCAGTACCCCCACAGAAGAGGCCCACAGTGATGACAGCAGCTCTGCACGCCTGGATCAAGATGACTAGCCTGGCCCATCAGGGACCTCTGGACAGGTGGTTCCCCTGACACAGTCCCAAACCACCACAGAGCCTCCCCCTCAAGAAACACCGCCACAGCACCCCACCAAGCGGGCCCATCCCTCTGTCCCCAGGACACATCAATTAGCAGTGTGTCCACCACTACAGGGACCCCAGGCAAACCCACCAAACCAAGACAATCAGGGACCTGGGGTCAGTGGCAGTGGTCACACGGTTCAGGGGACAGAAGCACAGGATAACAGGGAAGCTGGGAGGACTGCTGTGCGACAGGGGGAGGACTGGCCCAGGGAACCAACACTCCACAAGGCACTCTCCAACATCGTTGGAGCTTACCACCATTCGCAGGAGACCATGGGCACTGTACTGTCCACGTTTCAGGAGACCCAGTGGCTGCAGGAGGAACACTACCTGGGGATCAGGGAGGACTTGAAGTCCATTAACACCACCCTGGTCACCGTTGCAGGGGTGCTGGCAGAGCTTGCCAACACCATGAGGGACACAGCGGGACACAAACAGGCCCCTGACACTAGCCTGGACGATGAACAGCCCTCCATCTCCGCCGGCGCTAGTGGACAGGAGGCACTGCCACAGGACCAACAGCCCATCAGCACCCCACCCCCTGCAGAAGGAGAACCAGCCTGCAAATGGTCCCTGAGATCCAGGAACAAGACAGAGAACATTGCTAAGACCCCCACCAGGAAATAAGACCCTCCTGGATGTCACCCTTCTGTCCCGCTTTGTCACCCTGTCCACCTTAAACTGCCATAGCTCCACTTCCTATGCCCCATTGGACAATGCACCTGTGAGACCAAGAGGCTGGACTCTGCCATGGACATTCCTCCACCATCACCCCAGCCCATTTCACACACCCCTCCACGTATTTGCACAGAAATAAACACCCTTGAATCATAAATCAACCTGGAGTCAGTCTGTACTTTCACAAATGTGTAATTGCAAAATCTGTGGAATATAGCAATGTCATTGTACTTGTTCACATACCAATGTTACACAGCTGTAGGCCAGGAGTAAACATAGCATAGGGCACAAATTGGGACCCAGATCTGTGAAATGAAAAGCCAAAGTGACAAGTCAGGGTCCATACACAGAAGTAAAAAGGCAGACTTATACTAGGTCCTACAATAGTATGAGATGTGGGTAGCAGTTCCATCTTCTTACCTGTGTCTCACTGGAAGTATTGCATAATGATGTTGTTTCGGTTGTCTACATCTTCTTCTTCTGCCTCCTCATCTTCACTGTCCACAGGCTCCACAGCTGCCACAAGACCACCATCATGCCCATCCTCCTGAAGAAAAGGCACTTGGCATCGCAAAGCCAGGTTGTGCAACATACAGCAGGCGACGATGATCCACCTTCTTCGGTGAGTAGTATAGAGAGCCACCTGTCAGATGGAGGCACCGGAATCTGGCCTTCAGGAGGCAGAAGGTGCGCTCTATTATCCTCGTAATTCGCCCATGTGCCTCATTGTAGCGTTCCTCTGCCCTTGTCCTGGGATTCCTCACTGGGGTCAGTGGCCATGACAGGTTAGGGGAACCAGAGTTACCTGCAAATATCGAGGAACAACTGTTAGACATCCTCCAAACATTAGGGAATCTCCCATACCCAGACCCCTAATTTAACTGTGTGGGGACTTTAGGCTCACCTATTAGCCAAACATGGTGCCTCTGGAGTTGCCCCATCACATAAGGGATGCTGCTATTCCTCAAGATGTAAGTGTCATGCACTGAGCCAGGATACTTGGCATTCACATGGGAGATGTACTGGTCTGCCAAACACACCATGTGCACATTCATTGAATGGTAGCTTTTCCGGTTTCTATACACCTGTTCATTCCACCGGGGGGGACAAATGCCACATGTGTACCATCAATGGCACCAATGATGTTGGGGATATGTCCCAGGGCATAGAAGTCACCTTTCACTGTGGGCAAATCCTCCACTTGAGGGAAAACAATGTAGCTGCGCATGTGTTTCAGCAGGGCAGACAACACTCTGGACAACACGTTAGAGAACATTGGCTGGGACATTCCTGATGCCATGGCCACTGTTGTTTGAAAAGACCCACTGGCCAGGAAATGGAGTACAGGCAGGACCTGCACTAGAGGGGGTATTCCTGTGGGATAGCGGATAGCTGAAATCAGGTCTGGCTCCAACTGTGTCACGTTGTAGGTACTCCTCAGACTCGGTGTGATGCAAATAAGGTCCACCTCCCGACACCACCAAGTCACCGATAAAAACCACGGTGTATTGGAGTCATCAGGTGAGGGAAGGAAGGGGAAAGGAACAGCAGGGACGGGATAACTGTAAAGAAAAAATACACAGTGTTAAATATCACATTGCCTATCTACTCTCATAAAGTCTCACTAAAATACCCACGACCGTCCCTGCCCATAACTCATGCGGGCAGAACTAGTCTAACGCCTGTCTATTCTCCACTTAAATCATCGATAGATGCCCAGGCCGACTACGAACACCCCTAGTCACTTAAGGGTTTTTCAAAACCCGATGTTTATGCAAATTAACCCTGTAGCTAGGTTGCAACAAAAAAAGAGAAAAAAAAATATAATAAGGAAAAGAACTTGTCCCGCACTTCTTCTTTTGATTCAATTAAAACATTGAACCTCTAAGTAATGTCACGAACTTGAAGAAGACACCCCTTCCTAATTCATAGAATAAGATAAACGGACAAATGTTCCCGGCTGTTTGACTTCTGCAAACAGTACGTCTTGATCCTGAGTTGTCACGAAGAAAACAAAAGGTTCTGTCCTGAACTACCACCATTCATGTTTCACGAGGATCTCTAATTTTTGTGCACCATCCCTGAAGTACACTAAATGTCTGATCACTAGATCCAAAACCATACCGGAAGGCGAAAGCCTCCGCCAAGAAACCGGCTCGCCTCTTACCACCGGTTCCAAATCTCGAAGGGAGGCAGCTCGTATCTCCTGCTGCCTTAAAATGCTGATCTCCTTGAGGGTTCCGGATGCCTTCAGTTCGTCGTTGTGGACGTGGTGACTTCCCCCATGGGAACGCCGTCCACCCTGCCCTCGTGTGCCTCCGACGGGGAATGAGGAAAGAATAACGCGCAACCGCTTCCGGGAAGTGCCGGAGTTATGCGGTCTTCCCGCGCGAAGCGTCATGGGATATGTAGTCCCTAAGGACTACAAAATCCCGATCGGCCAGGTAGGTGCCTGTTACCCCCTGACAGTACGCCCCCCTCCAACGCGCCTCCTAGGGCCAGGTTTAGTGGGATGGCGTGCATGAAACCGTTGCACCGCCCTAGGGGCATGGATATTGCCCTCCGGCTCCCATGAATCCTCCTCGGCAGTGTACCCTTTCCATGAAACCAAGTACCAGAACTTACCCCCTCTCCGCTTGGAATCTAACACACTGCGCACCTCATACTCCAGCTGCCCATCTCTAACCACCGGAGGTACCGCCCGTTGGGCCGTTGAAAGAGCTGGTTTCAA
The DNA here is from genome assembly GCF_031143425.1 of Pleurodeles waltl. NCBI lineage: Eukaryota > Metazoa > Chordata > Amphibia > Caudata > Salamandridae > Pleurodeles > Pleurodeles waltl. The sequence goes on from NC_090440.1 coordinate 1,769,622,441, forward strand.
AAGGCTGCAGTGAAACACCGGATGGATCCTTAAGGAAGCAGGTAAGTTAAGACGGTAAGCCACAGGGTTTACCTGGCGTGATACCACATAGGGACCAATGTAACGAGGATGAAAGACGCTACGTATCTTGAAGCGTATATACTTGGTGGAAAGCCATACTCGATCCCCTGGTTGATACACCGGCGCCTCACGCCGGTGCTCATCACCCCATTTCTTATACTGTTCCTTGGCCTTCTCCAGATTGAATCGTATCTTTTTGTGCATGGATTGGAGGTTCTTAATCATAGCATGGACCGTAGGTTGATCCGTGACATTCCGAGGTATGATTAAAGGTAACATCTCTGCGTGGAATCCCGTGTTAGCACGGAAAGGAGACTCCTTTATCGAGCTATGCCAAGCATTGTTGTATGATAGTTCGGCCAGCCACAGCAACGCTACCCAAGATTCCTGGGCGTCCTTTGCATAACATCTCAGATATTTCTTCAGGGTTTGGTTGAGGCGCTCCGTCTGGCCATCGGTTTGTGGGTGGAAACTGGTGGATAGGGCGGATTCAATGCGCAGAACCTTGCACCACATGCGCCAAAACCTAGCGACGAACTGGGGGCCTCTGTCCGAAATAATGGTTCTTGGTAGGCCATGTAACCGCACCACTTGCGACAGAATTAGATGGGCGGTTTGGCTTGCTGTAGGTAGGTTTCTGCAAGGGAGAAAGTGACCCATCTTGGTAAGACTATTGATTACCACCATGATAGCGTTGTACCCCTGATCCAGTGGTAATCCCACCACAAAATCCACGCTGATGGTTTGCCATGGTTTCTCCGGAGTGGGCAAAGGCATCAACTTGCCCTGACTCTTTGCGTTTTCTCCCTTGGCTCGAGCACATATCTCACACCGAGCCACCCATGTCGCAACGTCTTTAGCCCAACCTTCCCACCGGAAATGTCGTTGAACTATTTGCGCGGTTTTGGTGTATCCTGGATGACCAGCCGTTACTGCATCATGACACCACTTGAGGGCTTGTACTCGGAGTTCATGTGTTGGTAAATATAAACGATTACCTTGCAACGGTATTCCATGCTTAAGGGTACGGTTCTGACTTACTTCGGCCCATTTCTTCCATTGAGCAGCAGACTTATGCTTCGAAACCTTTTCTAGGAAATGGGAGATATGAAGGGCACAAATCACTCTTTCAGGTTGGATGATTGCTTCATCAGGTCTTGAAGCTATTTCTTTCACATCCTCTTGTCGAGACAGTGAATCTGCCTTGCGATTATCAACCCCAGGACGGAAGGTGACTACAAACTCATATTCTGAAAAAAACAGCATCCACCTCATTTGTCGCTGGGTAAGCTGCCTAGCCTCCTTCATATACTGAAGGTTTCGGTGATCAGTATATACCGTGACCGGGTGTTGGGCCCCCCACAGATAGTGCCGCCATTCCTGAAAAGCCTTTTTTATGGCTAGCAGTTCCTTTTCTGCTACCGTATAGTTGAGTTCCACAGCGGATAGCTTCCTAGATAGAAATGCAACAGGATGAAGCTGTCCGGTGGTTTTGTTTCTTTGGGATAACACAGCCCCAATCGCTATGTCCGAGGCATCTGCTTCGACTATAAAAGGTACGTCTGGCTGTGGATGTTGAAGTATAGGTGCTGAGCAAAAGGCCTGTTTTAAAAAGCAAAAAGCCTTCTCTGCCTCCTCTGACCAAACAAAAGACACACCCTTTCTTAGCAACCTTGTTATAGGTGACACAATGTGGGAAAAACGACAAATGAATCTCCTGTAATAATTGGAGAACCCAAGGAAGCATTGCACGTCTCTCACACTAGTGGGTACTGGCCACCCTTGAACTGCCTGTATTTTTCTTGTCGACATGCCGAACCCTTCAGGGCTTAAATCCACTCCCAAGAACTCAACCTTCTGGACATGGAACTCGCATTTGCTCAATTTGCAATAAAGACTGTGATGTCGCAATGCTTGAAGTACTAAGGAAACATGTTCAAGGTGGCGCTCCAAGGATGTAGAATACACCAGAATGTCATCTATATAAACGATCACGAAATGGTCTATGTATTCTTTGAGAACATCGTTCAGAAAATACTGGAAAGCCGCCGGGGCGTTACACAACCCGAACGGCATTACCAAGTACTCAAACAGGCCATAGCGAGTTTTGAACGCTGTCTTCCACTCATCCCCTTCGCGGATTCTGACCAGATGGTAAGCTCCCTTCAGGTCCAACCTTGTACAGTATATATTACTGCCTCTTTCACCTGTTCCAATAGCACAGGAATGAGGGGAAGAGGGTATCTATTCCTTATCGTGTTCTTGTTCAACATTCGATAATCGATGCAGGTTCTCAACTCTTTATTAGCCTTAGCTATGAAAAAGAGTGGGGAGGCTGCCGGAGAACAAGAGGGTCTAATGAACCCAATTTCCAGGAAGTGGTCCAAATAATTTCTCAAATGCTTGGTTTCTGGGTTGGATAGAGCATATACCCTACAAGAAGGAAGGAGTGCTCCAGGAATCAGATCTATCTTGCAGTCATATATACGATGGGGTGGCAACGTCTCAGCCTGACCTTCGTCAAACAAATCCTTGAACTCGGCATACACAGAGGGTAATATCACTGCTTTCTCCACCACTGTGGCCAACTGTAGCCCTTGAGCCAATGCTAACGTGGGGGGATTGTCGCCCAAGAAACAGACGCTCTCACACCTCAAGGACTGAAAACTAACCGTCTTGGTTTGCCAATTGATAACAGGATTGTGTATTCTTAACCAAGGCATCCCCAAAATTATTTCATACTGAGGAGCCTCTATTATATCTAGCCTGATCCTTTCTTTATGGGCAGGAGATACCCCTTTAAAAACCAATTCAACGTCCTCAGTTTGTTCTGTAAGGGGTCCAGATTTCAGTGGTGTACCATCAACTGCCAGTACTATTTCAGGTTCCTTCCTGGGAATGCTAGGAAGTCCCAGTCTCTTAACCAAACCTGCATCTATGAAATTTCCAGTGGCTCCGGAGTCTATCATTGCCCTTACTGGGTAGTTTCGATCTCGGGACCCCAGCTCTACTGCTAACAAGAGATGAGACGCCTTTTCCTCTTGTGGAGCAAGGGTTAAAGAAGTTAACCGTAACCCCGGTTGGAAATCTATAAGAGACAAATCCTCTTTCTCTGAAGTCTTCCCTGAAGTAACCGCTGCCTTTTGAGTGGGGAAGTAGGATAACCTTTTTTTTGGTTTTTGGGGACACTCTCTCACATAATGACCCTTCCTGCCACAGTACATGCACAACCCCTGTACCCTCCTGGTCTCCTTCTCGGTCTTTGACAGGGGTGCCCTAACGGCTCCCACTTCCATAGGTTCCCCACTCAAATCATTGGGATTAGAAACTGGTTGCCCCTCCTTTTCTGGAATGACAGGTCGCCGATCACCTGCTCTACGCTCAACTCTTCGTTCTGCTATTCTGTGATTCAATCTTAGAGTAAGATTCACAAGATCAGTACAAGTGGAAGGCTGCGGATCTATTTGAGCTAATATGTCTTTCATGTCGTCTCGTAAGCCTTGATAATAGAGAGACATTCGCTTCTCCTCTGGCCACCCTGATTCCGCCACCAGTCTATTGAAGGTCGTAAGATAAGTGACCAGGTCAGATCTCCCCTGTCTCAGCTCCAATAATTCCCTATCAGCGCTAAAGGTGGTTGTTCTATGATCAAACACCCTCTCGAAGGCCGCCCGAAAGGCATTCCAATCCGCTAATAAGGGGTCATCGTTTCTGACTAACGGCACTGCCCAGTTAGCTGCGTCTCCCGAGAGATAAGAAATAGCGAACATTACCCGGGAAAGGTTAGAGGGAAAAGACGCAGGCCTACAAGAGAATTGAAGAGACAACTGGGTTAAAAAGGCCTGAACTCTCCTGGGGTCCCCTGAAAACCGTTCCGGACTGGCCAAAGGGATTGGAGGGGAGACGTTCACGGTTACCTGCGGTGTAGATGTTGAGGCATCGAAGGGATTCCTAGTAAGCCTTTCTACTTTTTCCCTTAGGGTTGCCGTCTCGGCCCTAGAATTAGCTAACTCTTGTTGCACCACCACCAACGCCTGTAATACGTCATCCATAGATGCCATTTTGCATTACACCGAGCGGGAGGAGTATTATTCGTAGGCGCGTTATTCTGTCACGTTGTAGGTACTCCTCAGACTCGGTGTGATGCAAATAAGGCCCACCTCCCGACACCACCAAGTCACCGATAAAAACCACGGTGTATTGGAGTCATCAGGTGAGGGAAGGAAGGGGAAAGGAACAGCAGGGACGGGATAACTGTAAAGAAAAAATACACAGTGTTAAATATCACATTGCCTATCTACTCTCATAAAGTCTCACTAAAATACCCACGACCGTCCCTGCCCATAACTCATGCGGGCAGAACTAGTCCAACGCCTGTCTATTCTCCACTTAAATCATCGATAGATGCCCAGGCCGACTACGAACACCCCTAGTCACTTAAGGGTTTTTCAAAACCCGATGTTTATGCAAATTAACCCTGTAGCTAGGTTGCAACAAAAAAAGAGAAAAAAAAATATAATAAGGAAAAGAACTTGTCCCGCACTTCTTCTTTTGATTCAATTAAAACATTGAACCTCTAAGTAATGTCACGAACTTGAAGAAGACACCCCTTCCTAATTCATAGAATAAGATAAACGGACAAATGTTCCCGGCTGTTTGACTTCTGCAAACAGTACGTCTTGATCCTGAGTTGTCACGAAGAAAACAAAAGGTTCTGTCCTGAACTACCACCATTCATGTTTCATGAGGATCTCTAATTTTTGTGCACCATCCCTGAAGTACACTAAATGTCTGATCACTAGATCCAAAACCATACCGGAAGGCGAAAGCCTCCGCCAAGAAACCGGCTCGCCTCTTACCACCGGTTCCAAATCTCGAAGGGAGGCAGCTCGTATCTCCTGCTGCCTTAAAATGCTGATCTCCGTGAGGGTTCCGGATGCCTTCAGTTCGTCGTTGTGGACGTGGTGACTTCCCCCATGGGAACGCCGTCCACCCTGCCCTCGTGTGCCTCCGACGGGGAATGAGGAAAGAATAATGCGCAACCGCTTCCGGGAAGTGCCGGAGTTATGCGGTCTTCCCGTGCGAAGCGTCATGGGATATGTAGTCCCTAAGGACTACAAAATCCCGATCGGCCAGGTAGGCGCCTGTTACCCCCTGACAAACTGGGCAGACAGTTCCTGGATTGTTGCACGATCAAGTCTGTAAGTGATAATTATGTGTCTCTCTTCCATTGTCGACAGGTCCACCAGGGGTCTGTACACTGGATGATGCCACCATCTCATCACCTGCCCCAGTGGACGTGCCCTATGGAGGAGAACGGTGAGCAGAGGGTCATACAACACTTAGGTATCACAATGCTGTTTTACAAAAACGGAACAATTTCTCTATGTGCCTTTGTCTGTCCGTATTCCTGGCCTAAATAGGTGTGACGCAGTTAATTGGCCTGCCATGTGGTCCCCTGAAATGACGGCTGCGTGACCTGCAAGGTGGGACAAGGCAAAATGAGAAAATCGCGGCGCTATACAGCATTGGTTAACATTGGGCCCTATGGGTTTCAGGAGCCAGTGACGATGTACGCCGGCGTTGACAGTACGCACCGCCGTGGACGTGGCCGCCATTTTCTAACTGTTCACTCACTTGATACCTGACCTTCAACAGGAGAGGACCTACACTGCAAGTGCTGCTGTCTGGAAGCGACAATGGCTACCGTGTCTGGGGAAAGGGCCCCTGCCTTCACTTCAGAGGAGTTGGAGAAACTAGTGGATGGGGTCCTCTCCCAGTACACGCAACTGTGCGGCCCTCCAAAGAAACAGGTGAGTACACTGTGAACATGGTGGATGGCACATTATTGTATGGAGTGTCGTGGATGGAAGAGGGTGGGAGGGTGACAGGCCAGCATGTGAGGATAGAGTGTGTGTATGTATGTCTGGGCCAGGGTGGGAGGTTTTTAGGCAATGAGTGAGAAGAACAGTACGGGATAGTAACATCCAATATTACTTCACTTTTCCTCTAGGTCAGCGCCCACCAGAAGAAGGGTTTTTGGCATGCCATTGCCAAGGAAGTGCGGACCCTGGGGGTCTACCATAGATGGAGCAACCACTGCCGGAAAAGATGGGAGGACCTGCGCCGCTGGAGCAAGAAGACGGCAGAGGCCCAGCTGGGGATGGCCTCCCAACGTGGAAGGGGTGCCTGTCACACCATGACCCCCCTGATGTACTGGATCCTGGCAGTGGCATATCCGGAGTTGGATGGGCGCTTGAGGGCATCACAGCAGCCACAAGGGGGTGAGTACACTCTCATTCAGCTGACTCTGCACGCTTGATGAGGTGTCTGGGTGGGGGGGGTGGCCTGTGGGTTCCCCTAGGCAAGGGCATAGGCGCAAAGGTAGATCCATTGTTTTGCAGCTTCATTCCCAGTCCAACCCCAAAGGTGGTATTTGTCCTCTACACATAGTCAGGCTCCCATGGGTGCCAGCTGTGCATGAAATGGGTCGAGACAGAGTCCCCATTGGGCATGTGCTTTTCCCCTGCACTGTTAGTGCATGGCGTGGAGCATAGGGCTGCTCCCTGTGTGTTGTGTCCGCCAATTGTAGTGGTGTTGCATGCACTGACCATGTGTATCTTCTGTCTTGCCCCCCCTTTTTGTTTTGTCACCCTGTTCTTGCGTGCATTAGCATAATCTGGCAGAGGAGCAGTGACACCGGAGCAGGAGGGAGCTGCATCCCACATGGCCCTGGAGGGTGAATTAACAGAGTCTGAAGGCACCAGTGGGACAGAGGGCGAGGGGAGCTCCACGACGGGGACAGGAGCATACACCAGCAACTCCTCCTCTGATGGGAGTTCCCTTGCGGTGGCGGCACCTCCGTGCCCACCGCATCAACATGTACAGCCGCCACCCCACCTAATAGCACTGCCCTCCCAGCAGCCCCTCAGAGTGTGTCCCGTGCCCGCTCATACAGGAGGGTGGGCATCTCCTTCGCCCCAGGCACCTCAGCCCTTGCCCCAGTCAGCCCTCCTGCCCTCAGTGAAGAGGCTATTGACCTCCTGAGATCCCTCACTGTTGGACAATCTACCAGTTTGATTGCCATCCAGGGTGTTGAGAGGCATTTGCAGCAAACAAATGCATACCTGGAGGGCATTCATTCTGGGCAGGCGGCCCAACAGAGAGCATTTCAGGCTCTGGCCTCAGAACTGATGGCAGCCATTGTCCCTGTGTCCAGCCTCCCCCCTCCAACTTCCTCCACCCGGACCCAATTCCCCTGTACCTCAGCCTATCCCAGGCACACCATCAGACCAGCACACACACTCATCAACACACAAGAGTGGACATGGCAAACATAAGCACCACACATCCCACAGGCACTCACACAAGCACCATCCCCATGCAGACACACCAACATCCACTGCCTCCACTGTGTCCCCCTCCTCCACCCTCCCTGTCTCGTCTCCACTCACACATGCATGCACTACATCCTCTGCCACTAACTCCATCACCAGCACGCCCATCACCACACACTGCACGTGCACTCACCACCCCCACTACCATTCACACATCCCCTGTGTCCTCTCCTAGTGTGTCTGTGAGCCCTCCTCCCAAAGTACACAAACGCAGGCACACACCCACCCAACAGCCATCCACCTCACAACAGCCTCTGGCCCATGCACCTTCACCCAAATTCAGCAAACGTGCACCGCCTACAACCACTACCTCTTCCTCCACTCCCAAACCCCCTCCATCTTCCCGTCCCCGTGTGTCTAAGAAACTTTTACTGGCTAACATTGACCTCTTCCCTACACCTCCCCCCGTCCTTCCCCTAGGGCCAGGCTGTCCAGGTCCCAGCCCAGCACCTCAGCCACCAAATCCCCAAGCACAGTGGTCACAGCAACTCTGGTTTCATCGTAGCCGCCACCCATCAGGGCTGCCAGTGTGCCACCGAGCGAGGCCAAGGAGCAGGTCATTCCACCACCTTCCAAGGTGATGAAAGTGCCCACATGCCGGAGGGAGAAGCCGCACCTACCAGCAAGCAAGGGCTCCTCAAGCCAAAAGGGGACAGTGGCAAGACACCAACAGCAACATCAAAGGTGGGGAAGGGACACAAGCCGAAGTGCAGGTCAGGACAGGGCACAGTAGCTCCGGCTGAGGGACCAGAGTCACCTCTTCTGTCAACCAGTACACCAGCCTGTACGGCGGTGGACACCGCCACCAGCACCACCACCAGCACCACAACCAGCACCGCCACCTGCACGTCTGCTGCCTCTGCTACAGTCCCCAGCGTCATCCCCAGTGGGCAGCCGTCCGAGGTTGCAGGAGACGTCCTGCTGTGTCACTCAACACATCCACCACCACCAGCACCTCTGCCACAGACACTGCCGCAACCACCGCCACCAGCCCCGCTACATGCTCAGACAGTGCCACCACATCTGACATGGCAATCATCCCCAGTGGGCAGCTGTCCGAGGCTGCAGGAGACGTCCTGGACCCTGCCCAGCGTCCATGAGGCATGACTCTAAGCACTGTTTGCACCTGTAGGTGCCAGGCGAAGTCACAGCAGGGTGGAGTGTGTCTCTACCTCCATGTCGTATCATGCTACCTGTTCCCAGGCAATCTCGTGGCACACACACCCAGGTGAGGGAGTGGGACCTGCCACACTGCATGTGCAGCACTCTGGGCACAAAGCCCCCTCCAGAACCAGTGGAGAGATACATCCACTTCCTTAGTCCTTGGCAGGATGAAGCACTCTGGGCACAAAGCCCCCTCCAGAACCAGTGGAGAGATACATCCACTTCCTCCGTCCTTGGCAGGATGAAGCACTCTGGGCACAAAGCCCCCTCCAGAACCAGTGGAGAGATACATTAACTTCCTCAGTCCTTGGCAGGATGAAGCATTTTGGGCACAAAGTCCCCTCCAGAACAAGTGGAGAGATACACCCACTTCCTCAGTCCTTGGCAGGATGAAGCACACTGGGCACAAAGCAACCCCCAGAAACCAGTGAAGAGATACATCCACTTGAGAGACTGTGGCTTTTCACTTCCCAGGATAGAGCAGTGGCCAAACCACCCACTGGAAAGACTTGTGAGACTGTGGCTTTGCACTCCCCAGGATAGAGCAGTGGGCAAACCACTCACTGGAAAGACTTGAGAGACTGTGGCTTTGCACTCCCCAGAATAGAGCAGTGGGAAAACCACCCACTGGAAATACTTGAGAGACTGTGGCTTTGCACTCCCCAGGATAGAGCAGTGGGCAAACCACCCACTGGAAAGACTTGAGAGACTGTGGCTTTACACTTCCCAGGATAGAGCAGTGGGCAAACCACCCACTGGAATGACTTGAGAGACTATGGCTTTGCACTCCCCTAGATACAGCAATGGGCATGGAGCACCCTCGTGTAGCAGTGGCGTTGTGCGTTCATCCAGCTGAGGTGCCCCCTTCCCCTGAGGTGCCTGTTTCATTTCGATCTGATGCCCCTGCAGTGTTCTCTCTGTTTCCAGTCAGGTATCTTGTGTGGGCTTCGCCCATGCATTTTGGGACACTGATCCATGAACAATGTTTGAATAATATCCGGACTTGTGTAGTTGGTGTACATATTTGTGTATACTGATTTTTTAAATATATCTGATTTTTATTGATTACAATCGTTACAATAATTTCCTTTTGTCCTTGCGTTCTTCCAGGGGGTAATGGGGTGTATATGTAATGTTGCTGAATGTATTTGTGTGTATGGTGTTGTGGGTGAGGGTGGGGGTGGAGGTATTGCGTGTTGCGTGTGTGTGTCACTTTCTTTTACCTCCCACCCTCCCCTGTGTTGTAGGTGCAGTACTCACCGTGGTTGTCGAGGGCGTCTTTCCTGCTCCTGATACAAGAGGGGCAGGACCTATAGTTCGGGCTCCATGGCGTCCTGGTTCCTCGTTGGGTGTCGAGAGGTGAGTGGTTTCCGGTCAAATTCCTCTTTCCGCCATGCTTTTTTCATAGCCTTGGTACCGCCCCGGCAAAGGTGGCGGTTAGGCCTCTTGTAATAGTGTGGGTGGTAGTTTGTCCTCCACCTGTCTGTTGGCGGTTACTGCTGCGGTGTTTGTTTCTACCACCATGGCAGTCGGAGTGTTAAAGTGGCGGTCGTGATTCCTTTTTTTTTCGCTGGGCTGTTGGCAGTATCACCACTGCTTTAACACCGACCGCCAGGGTTGTAATGAGGGCCATTATCTTGTAGAGCCTTCAGCTCTTCCAGAGTATCAATAATTTGCATAGTAAAATTTGTATAAACTTCATCATTTTCAGGTAAAAATTCCTAATTTCCTTTGAAAGATATGCCATTCAAGGCACAAAACTTTGCAGCCTGATCTGCATATGCATTTCCCAATGACACGTGATCTTGTGATCTCTGATGTGCACTGCATTTCACCACAGCAATTTGCTCTGGTTTTTGAACAGCTTGTAACAACTCATGAATTTTTTCACTGTTTCTTACTGGTGAACCAGAAGAAGTTAAGAAACCTCTCTGTGATCATATTTGGCCAAAGTCATGCACAATGCTGAATCCATATTGACTATCTGTGTAGATTGTCACTTTCATCTGACTCGAAATATGGCATGCTCTAGAAAGAGCACCAATTTCTGCTACTTGTGCAGAAAACACTCCCCGAAGCCATAAAGCTTCTAGTATGCCAATGATAGTACACACTGCGTATCCTGATCTCAAAGTGCCCACATTATCTCTCAAGCAGGAACAATCAACAAAAATAATTTTAGCATTGTCTTCCAGGCAGGTGTCTCTAATATCTGCTCTGGGTTTTGTGCACAACTCTGTAATTTCCAAACAATCATGTTCAGTATAATCCAATTTATCTGAACCAACATTTTCAATCGGATGTAAAGTTGCTGGATTAAGTACTGTACATCTCTTTATCGTTACATTTGGAGAGCCTAAGATTGCGGTCTCTTATCTGGCCAGTCTAGAACTGGTCAGATACTGAGTCTTTAAACGAGTCAGTAAGATCTCTATGGAATGGGAACGCATCACAGTAAGAGGCGTACCCATCACATTGTTTTCGCTTTGAGCGATGCTCTGCTCTACCGCTGCCACAGGCCGCAAGCATCCTGGTAAAGCTGCTGGGACCAGATCCAAAGCAGCTGAAAAATATGCTACTGGACGATTGACACCCCCATATGTCTGAGTCTAAACAGACAAAGAACATGCATCACGTTCATGACAAAACAACAGAAAACTCTTTGTATAATCAGGCATACCTAGAGCTGGAGCTTGACACAAACTCTCTTTCAGATCAGTGAATGCTTTCATACAAGTTGCATCCATCATTATAGGATCAGAAACATCTTTATGAGTCAGTCTCTGTTAGGGCTTTGAAAGAACTGAAAAATTTGAAATCCACTGGCGACAACCAACCATTCCCAAAAACATCCTCACATCATTTTGTGTACTTGGTACTTTCATCAGCAAAATTGTTCCAACTCTCTCTCTCCGAATTCTCCTAGTTCCTTTCTCAATTAGATGACCAAAATATTTCACTTCTCTCTGACAATACTGCAATTTAGTATGGGACAGTTTATGACCTTTGTCCCCTCATTCTTAATCCTCTCATGCTCTGAAAAGTATTGATACCATTTGTCTGTTGAACACCTCCTCCATGCTTTAGCATGGGGCACTGCCATTTCCAATGTCCAATTGCCTCGCAAACGTGACAAGGTAACATTCTTTTTCCCTGTTGCTCTTCTTTCATCATCACGGAATTCAAATCAATACTTCGATTAACAACCGGAAATGTCACTCCACCACGTCCTTTTCTTCTGCCTTGATTCTGAAACATACCATTTCCCTGCGGCTGCTGCTGAAAATGTTCTTGCATCCCTGTCTGTGCAGCTTTAATCTGCATCAGCATTGCTTTCTCTTTCAACTTTCTTTGTTTCACTTCAATCTCATCACTACAGTATTTCGCATGCTGCAACACTTCATCAATCTGTTTTGCTTGCCAACAGATTAAATGACTCTTAATCATCTGGCTAATCTCTGGCCTCAATCCTTCAACAAACCTGAACACAAAATTAATCATGTCTTTTGCCTCGATTGTTTCTGTACCACTGTAATGTTTAAGTGCTTATAACAACCTTTCATAGTACGCATGAATCGATTCTTTCCCTTCCTGAGCTGTTCTATCTATGCTTTGCCAATCAATGTCTTTCGGTGAAATTCTTGTCTTTAGAAACTCAGTGACCTTATAGTAATATTTCATTACTTCAGGAGATGGTCCACCTGTTTTCTGATCTCTTTGCGGTTCACTTGTAGGCCAATCTAACTCTTTGTACATTCAGTCCACAAATCTGTTGGGACAACAAAATCAAACAGAGTATTCACGTCCTCCGACAGGCATTTCACAAGTTTCACAAACCTATGTGTCTGCTGATTCCATTCCACTGGTTTCTCTCTCAACCTGGGGTAATCCTTTGTAAATGACAAAATATCACTTCTGCTCCAAGGTACGTGTACAAAATTCCCTCCCGGAGTCTCTCTCATTAGCAAATTTTTTACTAGTCTTTATACTTTGATATATCTACAAGAGGAGCATCTGAACCTTTCATCGGCCTTTCTCCTTTCTTGACCCATCTGCTTTCCCATTTTTCAAATGCTCTCCAAATTTGCACTCCTTCAAGTAACTCTCTAAGATGTGTTTTTGTCCCTGCAGACCTCATTTGTTCAAAATCTTCAGACTCAAAATGTAATGTATAACTTCTCTTCAGGTTCTTTGTTTGTGATAGATCTATTTCTTATTTGTCTGCTAATTCTTGTAATTGCTGATGCACTTCAGCTGCTCCCTCTAATTAATCGACACAAATCTCTCAACTGAGCTTCAATATATGATTCAAGTCTATTTATTCTTATTGTCCCTTCAAGAAGTTCACCTGCTTCCATTGACAATCTTGTTTTGTTTAAAACTTAATTTCCCTTATTTTGATTCTCTGAGACTTTTGAAACTCTCAACTCTTCTAACTATTTTGTTATTTCCTGTGCAGTCAGACTCTTCAATTAAATATTATCAGGCTGAACACTCATTAACTGCTGCTGCATTGGGCTCAGACATTGGGGAGTTAACAATCTCTTCTCCCGGCCAGTGTATGATCTAGTTTTTTCAGAATTCCTAACAGAAGTCAAATCTATTAAAGATCATGACTTGTTTAGAGACTGTTCTATGCATGGCATTAACCCAAAGTTTCCATTCGGAATTTGAACTCCTTGATTCTCTACACCCCTGTATCCCTGAACATATAAAGGCATAGGTGGACCAAATGTATTTGGTACTGAAATCGCACCTGGGCTTCTGGTTTCTACATTCTGTGTCTTCATTATTCCCGTATTCTGCATTTGTGGTAATTATATCGGAGTAGGCTCTTTCTGAATCAATCTCAGCTAATGTGGATTCTGACTCAAAGATAATAATAGATACTAGTTGTTTTCACAAGCGGAACATCTGGATAAACCTCAGGAACATTAATCTCTGGTAGCTGTCTATTGTCTGTTGACTGATTAAAGCTTCTCTGCATCGGTATTTGCACTAGAGGACTACTCTGTCCTGAGCTCCCTGAGCTCTATCCTGAACTCTGGTTCACATTAGGATTGACCCATACAGAACTTTCAGTTGTGTTATGATCACTCTGAACTGAACTCTGTGACACTTACAGCTGGTATCGGTGCAGTAGGACTTATACGACTGATACTAGAACTTTCTTGAGCCACATATGGTGGTTTGCAATTTCTCAAAATCTATGTAATAAACCCATCATCGTCTGATTCATCATCATTAAACAAACCCCTTTTAGGCTCTTTTGATGTCTGCTCCAAGGCTGCTGAAGAACTCTTTTTAGACTTCTTTGAAATCTTATTTGTCTCCTTTTCATTGTCTTATGACATTGCTGGAAACAATCTAACCCCTTGTAAGGTATCGAGTCTCCACTGCCTCTGCTCACTGTCCCATCTAGATTCCGCTAGTGACATTTCTGTCCTTCTCATTCTTTTCTCAAATTTCAAAGACTGCTGCTGTCTAGACACTAGCTCCCAGATTGCTAAGGCTTTAAACTGAGCTGGTCTTGGCAGAGGTCTCAGACCCTACAGCTTCTATCGCAAATTCTCCAAAATTCTCAAATTAATTGTACCATTTTCAGGAAAAGCTAAACAACCCTTTGTGATCTTAATCCAATATTTTAACCAAAAACAGGCTCCAATACCTTTCTCCTCAATTACGATTGTCTTCTTGTTTCTTCTGGCAGACAAATTTCTCCTTCCCTTGCCGGAATATACTCATCTCTTCTGAGAGCACTTTTTAAAGCTTTGAAAAACTTCATTTCCCACAATTTTATTCCAAAAATCGATAATCAGGAAGTGACTACAATTCCACAATCCTTTTTAATTCCCTTCTCATCCAATTACGATCAGTGAACGCTTTCATACACGTTGCATCCATCATTATAGGATCAGAAACATCTTTATGAGTCAGTCTCTGTTAGGACTTTGAAAGAACTGAAAAATTACGCTCCACGGTTGTCTACCAATCAGTGCACGGCCCTTCTCACTGTTCTCATCATCCCAGCGCGGCACAAAAACTGACATCACACTTACACACATCGGCTGACAAATATACTCCGGAGTTCTGCTAGGTCCATTTTATCAACAGCCACGTGGACAATTTTCCCAAGCGCCACATACATGTGAGGTTCTCCAACTTCCCTACTCACATACTTCAGAGTATGCCAGCTCTCTTTTTAACATTATTTTCGTCTGGAGTATGCCAACTCCCCTAAATAAACTCACAAGCAACTCGATCAACTACAAATTAGCTAAAGCTGTGCAAGCACATATTCTGTTTCATTCAGTCTAACAACATAATGCTGAGAACATTCCTTATCAACCTAGGGAACCTCCAAGAACTGAGGAAAGTCACTTTGGGCATTTAGCAATTCATTTTATCAAATTTGAACAACATTTTCAAAAATAATAATCAAAACACACCAATTAATTATCACAATTTATGATGCAAGCAATGACATCATCCAAAAAGATACGTAACCGAACTTCGCTACCAAAACTGTTGACGTGGAAAAACCCTAGCTACATTTTAGTCACAGGAGACTAGATAGTGGATTTCTCACACTAGCCTGATGAACCGAACCAAATCTGTTTTAAGAATAACATCATTCAAAATACGTCATAGACATCACATATAACATAGGATAATCAATTCAACTTCAATAACCACATCAGTTTATTATGAATTTAATGATTTATTTCCCTATATTAACAACACTAAGGTCACAAAAATAATTATCAAACACAAATGATACATATAGAGAAACAATAAAAGCTGATTCGAACACCAGATATATCTAAGTTTAATCAATGCAAAAAGACAAATTATTTCAAAGGTTATACACAAAACCATAGCAACAAGATCTGAGCAAGAGAAATTGAACACATCTGATAATTGATAAGACAAAAATGTTAATGACAATTTATGAGCATGTGAGTAATGCCTCACTAACCACTAATTAGCATCAACATGTTGGGTTTCATGTAAGGTTTTAGTAACACAAGTTTTGAAAACATCTAAACTAAGGCGCTATCAAAAATAAGCAGCAGTAAATAAACATTTGCAGCTGGTACCTGAAAAACAAAAGACAAATAACAATTTGCTCATACATTTACCAAATCCATACGGTAATCAGCAACAACATCTACTTTGTCAGTGGGACAGCAACATCAGTCACCAACATCAGGACAGGAACAGGAATAAGGGTAGGGGTTGATGGTTTAGAATTGGGCCTATAAGATACACTAAACCTCGCCAACCTCGGCCTCAAACAACTGGTGAACACCGCCACCCACATCGCCGGACACACGCTCGACCCTATCTTCTCCGCCAGCAAACACGTCTTCTTCAGCCACACCTCTGCCCTACACTGGACCGACCACAGCTGCGTCCACTTCACATTCCGACGCGAGACCTCCCACCTCCGCACTCAACCCATCCCTCGTCGACAGTGGAACAAGATCCCTGAAGAGCAACTCTTCTCCGCTCTCGCCGCCAACCAACCCACCCTCACCACCGACCCTAACGACGCAGCTCTCAACCTCACAAACTGGATCTCCAACTGCGCTGACAACCTTGCTCCCCTCAAACGCACGCATCGACAGACCAACACCAAAAAACCTCTCTGGTTCTCTGACACCCTCAAAGAATCAAAGAAAACTTGTCGTGCCCTTGAGAAGGCCTGGCGCAAGGACCACACCGCTGACAACATGACCGCCCTCAAGAACGCTACACGCGAACACCACCACCTGATCCGCACTGCCAAAAGGAACTTTTTCACCGACAGACTAGACAAAAACAGCCACAACAGCAGAGAACTCTTCAGCATCGTCAAAGAGTTCTCCAACCCCAGCGCCAGCGCCAACGCCGTCACGCCCTCACAGGATTTGTGCGAATCCCTCGCCACTTTCTTCCATCGCAAGATCAGCGACCTCCACGACAGCTTCGGACACCAGACCCAACCATACACCACTGAACCCGCTTCCCCGGACATCACCCTCAACAACTGGACCCACATCAACACGGAAGAAACCAAATCCATCATGAACTCTATCCACTCCGGCGCCCCTTCGGACCCCTGCCCGCACTTCATCTTTAACAAAGCCGACGACATCATCGCCCCGCACCTCCAGACCGTCATCAACTCTTCTTTTTCTTCTGCTACCTTCCCCGAATGCTGGAAGCACGCTGAAGTCAACGCCCTACTAAAGAAACCTACGGCTGACCCAAGCGACCTGAAAAACTTCCGCCCCATCTCTCTTCTACCTTTCCCAGCCAAGGTAATAGAAAAGACCGTCAACAAACAGCTGACCACCTTCCTGGAAGACAACAACCTGCTCGACCCTTCACAAACCGGATTCCGAACCAACCACAGCACGGAAATCGCCCTCATCTCAGTCACAGACGACATCAGAACCCTGATGGACAACGGTGAAACAGTCGCCCTCATTCTCCTCGACCTCTCGGCTGCCTTTGACACCGTCTGTCACCGCACCCTAATCACCCGCCTACGCTCCACCGGGATCCAAGGCCAGGCCCTGGACTGGATCGCCTCCTTCCTCGCTAACCGCTCCCAAAGAGTTTACCTCCCTCCGTTTCGCTCAGAACCCACCAAGATCATCTGCGGCGTACCTCAAGGCTCATCGCTCAGCCCGACACTCTTCAATGTCTACATGAGCCCCCTCGCCGACATCGTACGCAAGCACGACATCATCATCACCTCCTACGCCGACGACACCCAACTTGTACTCTCCCTCACCAAGGACCCCGCCAGCGCCAAGACCAACCTACAAGAGGGTATGAAGGACGTCGCAGATTGGATGAGGCTCAGCCGCCTAAAGCTGAACTCTGAAAAAACGGAAGTCCTCATCCTCGGCAACACCCCGTCCGCCTGGGACGACTCCTGGTGGCCCACGGCCCTCGGCACCGCACCGACCCCCGCAGACCACGCCCGCAACCTCGGCTTCATCTTGGACCCTCTTCTCACCATGACCAAGCAAGTCAACGCCGTGTCCTCCGCCTGCTTCCTCACTCTCCGCATGCTCCGCAAGATCTTCCGCTGGATCCCCGCCGACACCAGAAAAACCGTGACCCACGCCCTTGTCACGAGTCGCCTGGACTACGGCAACACCCTCTACGCCGGGACCACCGCCAAACTCCAAAACCGCCTGCAACGCATCCAAAACGCCTCGGCCCGCCTCATCCTCGACGTACCCCGCAACAGCCACATCTCCGCACACCTGAGACACCTGCATTGGCTCCCAGTCAGCAAAAGGATCACCTTCCGTCTTCTCACCCACGCACACAAAGCCCTCCACAACAAGGGACCGGAATACCTCAACAGACGCCTCAGCTTCTACGTCCCCACCCGCCCCCTCCGCTCCGCTGGCCTCGCACTTGCTGCCGTCCCTCGCACCCGCCGCTCCACGGCGGGTGGGAGATCTTTCTCCTTCCTGGCGGCCAAGACCTGGAACTCCCTCCCCACCAGCCTCAGGACCACCCAGGACCACTCCGCTTTCCGGAGACTCCTAAAGACTTGGCTGTTCGAGCAGCGATAACCCCCCCTTTCCCCCCTAGCGCCTTGAGACCCGCACGGGTGAGTAGCGCGCTTTATAAATGTTAATGATTTGATATGATAAACCATCTAAGCATAAGTTCAGTATTGAACAGACATAGACTAATAAAGTACCAGAATGTCAATAGGCTATCTGGTAAACATGAAATGTCAAAGTGACAGATCATAAAGTAATAGAATCTCTAGAACTCAGGATATACTAAAATCCCAAAGAAGAATGGCCAGCGATCGATGGTGACTGAATACTGTATTAAACTTGTTAAATGAAAATGATTGGATAAAGCATGGGGTGAGAAAGTTATGACCAAACAGAACACAAACAGAAATCAAAATTATACAATTAGTTCACTCTAAGCTCTTCTATTTGCTGTTATTTCATTGAGAAAATCTAAACTAATACATTTGTATCCTGGATGTCCTCTTCTCCAGCTTCATCTGTGGATCCATTGTTTTCACTTCACTAGAATACAAAGTCACAGGAAAACGATTACTAAAGGTGTTACCACGCCATTTATTTTCCCTTGAGGAAAGACCTGCAAGTTGGAAACATAACTACAAACAATGAAGAAACATTTAATACAGCTTGCATTGCACAATGACCTTGCATCTGCTTCTATTTCAGTCCAGCGGAGGCCACTAAATACACGTTTAATTCTGACATTTATTTTAGTTAAGAAACACACTCTCTTGTAACAACAAAATAATTTCATCAGCTTAAGTTAGCATGGACAAAATATAGGCCTTACATAAGATGTTGGCCATTCAGTTAGTCGCAATTCCTGTACACACGATATTATAATCTAATTAATTCACTCATTAATCTGCAAGTATAATTATGTAAAGACTAAACACTTATCAAGAATATCTCAGCTCTCACAATCACTCTTCTGATTACTATATATGTCATCACACAAAAACCCAAAATAAATGTATTTATTTTATTTCATAATTCAGAATTTTGATTAATTCACCTTTTTATTAATTTTCTTTCCCCTTAAATTTCTCCCATAAAATCTTTCCATTTGAACATTTACCCTCCTCTGATTCTTTTCAAATCTTCTTTTAATTATTTTAAATATTTTATATATTCCCTAAATTCCAATTAAACAAAACACAATAATTGAAATCCATTTGACTAATTTTAATATGATACCTTCTCCCAAGTTGCCAAGCCAATTTCTACTGAAGCAATTCCTTTGCCAGCTTTTTCCCAAATAGTAGTTTCAGGTAATTCCTTTAGTTCTGTTTTATCTTTTGTTAAATTGTTCATCAAACCTTTAACTAATTTACTATTGTCCGGTATGTGTGAACAACAGTGACGCGGACCAAATAGTTTGCAAACTCTGCCCTTTTTTGCTAAAAGAATGTCTAACGCAAGGCGGTTCTTAAGAGCCATAGCTCTTGTAGAAGCCATTTCAGTATCTAAGAGGAGAGACTACTCGTTTAAAATCTTCTCTGATATGTCTGCACTTGCAGGGCGCAGACGCCAAGAGTTTAAAGAGCTGATTCCGGTTTTCCAGAATGTAGGGGCACCAGCTGGTCTGGTCCAGCAATCAAAATTGAAACTTTTACACAAAGGACATGCTAATGTATTCCATATGCTGGAGGTGGCAAAAACTTTTCTGAATTCTATATGGAGCACAGATGGGAGGGGGTTGTAAAAAACATTGCACTAAGATTTAAAAGTCTGTAGCTATCTGCTTGCTTGCATGGGGCTGCGAGGCGTGTCTGGATTCTATTACAGAGTACAGATGGGAGTGGGATGTAGTAATATTCCATTTGGGGATAAACACATAAGTCAGTAGCTATCTGCTCATCAGTATGAGCCAGAGAGGTACAGGTGGTGGGTTTGGGGGGAATTAGTTGGAAAATCGTTCTCAGGGTGGCACTGAAGAAATATATTTTTTACACGTTGTGGCCCGGGGCATATAAGTGGTGATGTTTTGATGAAGGAGAACCAGTAGAAAAACAATGCTTAGAATCTGCTTAGCATCTGAAAAAGGGAAAGACCATGATGCCTCCAGGATGCTGTGGCGTTAATAGTGCTATGTCAAGGCACCACAGCAGGGGCAATGGGTAGGGCAGCACAACAGGCTAGTAGCGTCAAGGCAGGATCACTGTGTGGGATTAAGGAAAGAGAGTCCTTAGGCGGGAGGGCCTCGCTCTGGGAGGAAGGGGAGGGATGGGGTGATCCCAGGGTTGGAGTAAGGGACTGCACATGGGGGGGACTAAAAGGTTGACAAAAATTCAGGTTTTTTCACTAAGTAGCAGAAACTATGTAAGGCTGGAAAAAGGCTACTGTCAAGCTAACTAAAAAGTATGGTCAAGCTTAAGATTATTTCCTGCAATGCAAATGGCATTTCAGAAAGTCAGAAATATAAGGCAATGTTAAAATGACTGATATCATTCAATCCCAAAGTCATTTATTTTCAAGAAACCCATCTAAAAAGTAACAGCCCCAAACTATATATCCCAAAACAGTACTCAGTAGCTTTATTCACTTCACCTGGGCTGGCAGTCATAGGGGTGGCAATATATTTGAGTAACAGAGTTGATTGGATTATAAAAGAGGTCTTTAGAGACCTAAAGGGGAGGTGGATCTGGCTCAAAGTCATACAATCAGGAGTTCAAATTAATCTGGTTAATTACTATGGGCCAACGATGGATGAAGTAGAGCCACTAGTTCAACTCTATAATATAGCAATGAGTGCCACGTGTCCCTTTATTATTGGAGGGGATTTCAATTATATCCAAGATATAATTGTAGATACCTCTAATCGGGCGAAAAGACAACTAAAACCTAAAACTAAAATAATCTTGAATATAATAAAAAGTGATTTTCAGGTAATAGATCCTTGGCGAGAAGAATAGCAAGTAGCCACTCAATATACTTGATTTTCCCACCGCTATAAAACTGCCTCCCGGATAGACTTTTTTCTAGCATCTCGTACATTGAAGAAGGCTGATTCGCATATATGGGTAAATGCTTTTTCTGACCATTCAGCAGTCATGGTGACAACAGAATTAGAGGCAGTTAGCAAGGAGAGACCCAGATGGCAGTTTCATAGATCTTTACTTAGTAATCAGCAGTGGATCACAGATATGAGTAAATTCATACAGGAGTTCTTCCAACTCAATTAGAATTCTGCATCTCTGTTCAATGTATGGGAGGCATTTAAAGATACAGCCAGGAGGCAAATTATTTATTTTAAACATCGCAGACTCGACAGCAAAAGCTTGAAATCAAAAAACTTCAGATGGCAATAGACAAGGCGACAGATGATTGTATGAAAGGGGGGCAGGAAGCGGCAAGGCGTAATCTCAATCAAACGAAAGCAAAGTTAAAAGATTTTTTTATTATTGAAGAAGTAACTAGCTTGAGGGCTTATCAGCAGCAGGTTTATGAAGAAAGTCAACAAACAGGTAAATACTTGGCTTGGACCAATTGCATAAAACATGAAAAGCAGACAATACATCAAATTCAGGATCCCGAGTCACGCACAGTCGTTACTCATGAGAAGGGAATTGCTCGGGTATTTATGTCACATTACTCTAGAATTTATGAGATTGAACATGCAGTTTCACTCTCACAATTAGACCAGTATTATAAGCCAATCACACTACCAAAAATGCCATTAAATGTTCAAAACGATATAGCACAGAAGATTACGCCATCTGAGATTGAGGGAGCTATCCAGAAAAGGCCAAGTGCAAAAGCTTGTGGCGGGGATGGCTTCCCAATAGAATTTGACAAAACCTTCTGTGAAGAGCTAGTACCGTTTCTAATGGAATTATGCAATGCAAAACCCGAGGGTGTAGAAATAACTCCAACATTCAGAGAATCAACAATAGTCAGTTTTTTTTTTTAAAGGATAAAAATCCACTGAAACCAGATGCATACCGCCCTATCAGTCTGCTGAATGCAGATTATCACATTTTAACAAAGGTCTGGGCTATCAGGATCACACCAATTGTGCAACAATAAATACATAAAGACCAAAACGGTTTTGTAGCCAGCAGACTGATGACATCCAATACAAATCTTTTAATACAGGCAATCGAGTATTTTTCGGTCAATATAATCCCTGCTGTAATGATAATGCTAGACGCAGAGAAAGCCTTCGATTCTAGTCTGCAGGGAAGCATTGTTATATAGCCTGACCCAATTCTACCTCCCCTCGAAATTTACGTCGATGAAAAGGCAGCTGTATCAGGGTGCCTATGCCAGAATTGTCATTAATTCGAAGGTCAGAGGCACAATTCAGATTAAAAGAGGCACTAGACAGGGGAGTCCTCTTTCCCCTATACCCTTTGCCTGTTTTATCGAACCCCCGGCCTATATAATATGCAGCTCGAAGAAAATTATTTCGCCAGTAGCAGCTATGCCAAAAATAAGCTCTTTGCTGATGACATCATTTTATATTTAAAACTAGAGATTTACAATGTGCAAAGAGTACTGGATAGAATTAATGAGTTTACTCAAATAGGGGGCTATAAGATTAACAAAAGCAAAACAGAGGTTCTTCTATTTAACAGGAACAGGGAATTTTCCTCATGCCTTGCAGCAGCAAGGTAATTCATCCATACCCATCAGGTATTTTGGAATTTATGTTACGAAGAATTATGGTCATTTGTTTACCCTCAACTATGCCAGGATGCTTGCAAAAGTACAAGCACTTTTGGACAGATGGATGGTTCTCCCGTTGACTCTGATAGGGAGAGTCTCCTTAATCAAGATGTCAATTCTTACGCTTTTGCTTTTGTTATTCAATAATGTACTAATAAGAATAAATAGCTCTTATTTTCGTGAACTGGATTCCATGATACAATGTTTTATATGGAGGAAAAAAGCCCCAAGGGTGAGACTCTCAGTCACACAGTTCAATAAAAACCAAAAGGGTCTGGCATTTCCTAATTTTCAAGTCTATTATCAGGCTGCATTGCAGGATATATTGGCACGATACTTGGTTAGCAGAGAAACCCTGGAAATATTTTTGGTCAAAAGGATGATCGCAGAGTTAGCAATAAGTCTCCCAGCATTCATTAAAACCACAAAACTTCCAAAAAAAACTCAATATAAATATAATTGCGATCTTAGTAAAAGAGCAGAGATTTTAAGTAAAACACATCAAATACCAACAGGTTATATTTATCTACAATTACAGGAGTACAAATACTTTGACCTAGACATTCCAGAAACAGTGATAGCTCAAAGGAATAGCAAAGGGTTCAAAGAGATGGGGGATTTTCTTCTAAGAGGTAGATACATCACTTGGGAGGAAGTCGAAACTAGGCTGGGGAATATGGCAACTAGCCTCTTTTTTAGCTTTTTTCAGATCTCCCATTTTCTTAGTGCTAATATACCATGGGCAGGTACCCAGGAACGCCCGATATGGAGGGCTCTAATTAGGAGTAAAGTACTTGGTACAGGAAACTGGTACAGATTGCTAGCTGATCGACTCGCCTCTGAAATAATTATGGTATAGCGCCCCCCCAAGATGCGAGAGTGCAGCCCCTTAGAACTCGGACCGTTGTGGCCCAAAACCCCCGCACTAGTTGGCGTCGGGCTGGCCATGGTACTTCCACCCTCACGCCTCGCGAGGTGTGGGGGCGGAAGTAAGGTGAAGGTGTTCGTGGGGGCAACGTTGTTTCCGGCTCCGGCCGCTGCGCACTAGGAGGGGGGCTATTTAAGCGCCCCCCAAAAAGGCTCAGTCTTTTCTTGTGCGGTGGCGAGGAGTCCTGGGGCCAGCATTCTCCCACCCACCAACTCCCTTGTTTTTAAGGTTGGAGAAGAAGTACTAAAGTAACCATAACCAACAGAGAGGTCCTCAAGGCTGGGGCCCCAGGATAACACCAGAGGTAGGATCCTGAAGTCCTGAACCAACCTGAGGATATACACACCAGCTTAGGGGGTAGGGAGCCCAGATAGCTGGGGTGGCCATGGGGCTCCCGCACCTGGCCGCCCCATTACACCCCCTTGGCAGATTAGTGTTTGGGGAGGGGGCGGAACCCTGAGCATGAGGACAAAGAACAGTGAAGTCAGGGGAGCCACCCCCCCTAGGGATGCAGGTGAGGTACGGTTCACCTGTGTGGTCCATAGGAGGTTCAGGACAGGAAGGGATCCTGTCACATTAATTTATGGTTAATGAATACATTTTATTGAAATATTTTTTTATAAATGGTTTTATAAATATGTTTTGAAGATTCTTTTTCAAGTGAATTATTACTGTGTGTATTTATGAAGTAATTGGTAAAAGGTATAAATAAAATATAGCATAGCAAGGTCATAGTGATGTGACCAGCCGAAGAAAATGGATTGTTATTCCTTAATGCTACTTTGGTATAATTCCTGTTTTATTTTTTTATTTTTGTATATCTATACCTGAAATGAAAATTAAAAATTTAAAAAAAGCTTAAGTTATCATGGACAAAATATAGGCCTTACATAATATGGTGGCCATTCAGTTATTCACAATTCTCGTAGACACAATATTCTAATCAAATTAATTCACTCTTAAATCTGTAAGTATAATTATGTAAAGACTAAACATTTAGCAAGAAAATCTCAGCTCTCACATGTTATTAACACTTGTCCTTGCAATGTTTCTCTCCACCACCTCTCCCGGCCGCTTCACACTCTGATTGTGGACAAACAACAGTACCTTCTGCCAGCATATTAAGCATTCTGTATTATTATGATGCTATCCTCTACAAATCTGTCTAATTGCACAAACAGGCTTGGTTTAGTGTAAATCTCAGGTCTTACTCTTACCACACTCAATGATTCTCATGTTATCGACTTGGGAAGGATGAATGGCTGAGAAGGTTCCGTAGGAAATCTGACCTACGAGCAACAGGTTTCACCTAGCTTTTATCTGCTGTTGCATTTATCACCTCAGTTACTTTGCCAGCTACAACCGCCTGCCTTATGGTGTAGGCCACGTGGAACGGCAGAGGATCATCCGAGCCCACACACGCACAAGGCCCTGCTGTGTTCTATGCACATCCACATCAGCACCATGCAATTACCACTCTCATTCCTGTGCTGATGGAATTGCCGTGCCGTTTAATGCACGGGCGGTATAATAACCCCGTACTCGCTGAGTTCAACGCAGGCGACTCCATGCTGTTCACTGTCTGAGACTCTGCGAAGCCCATTGTCTTGTTAATTGTGACTAACAGTTGTGGGCGCGGCTATGTGCATGGTGTTTAAAATAAGGGCCATTCGGAAGAGCATATATGGTGGCGATGAGTGGGATATGATTGTAGCATCAAAGGCCGCCCGCACCCTCTGTAATCTGCGCCATCAATCAGCGAGGAACACTTACTCTATGCCTCCCTCTAATTACAACCCAAAGACGTCACAGTCCGCTTTTCAATCAAGCAGCACAGTTAGACAACGCCTTGAGACGTGCATTATAGAAAATCATATATTGACCTGGAGTACAAGCCAGGAGCATTTTTCTGTGTGTGCCAGTTCAGAGATACTCTTCGCTGTCCCAGGGGACAGGCCAACATGCTCCAGCTCCACTCACAAAGGCATGGATTATTTTATGGATGAAGCGAAGTCTTTGTGTTGACATCTTTCCGCAATTTATAAAATGAATGCCGTCCTTATTTATAGCGCTATAAACTGGCAAATCTATAGAAGCAAGTGCTACATAAAAGCACAAGTTTTAAGAAACATCATATACATAACTTGTCTATGGCCCCTTCTTCGTCTTGTTCGGAGGTACAGAATGCTTCAGAAAGGATAACGAGGTGACTGGGTGGTCATTCCTATATAGTCCTGTTTCACGTGAACAGGGAATCTTCTCCCACTACCTGGCAGACATTTAAAAGTTGTATGGCGTCAATGGCGGCCCAGGCCAAATGGGCTGTCAAATGAAATTACATAGGAGGAGCCGCTAAGTAGACCTTCCATTTCCATTCCAGTGGAGGAAGAACCCTCAAAAGGTTTCCACCGCTGCTGATTGTTCTGAAAGAGAAGGGTCCAGCACAGATTTGATCTGCTGAAAAGCTACCAGGACACCCACCTGAACAAGGCATTGGGTCCTCTTCCATTGAAAGAGGTGCTGAATATGGTAATTGAAGATTTGTATCAGAGGTGCCCTGGCTTGATGACCTGACGGACTACTGGCCATTAGAGTGTGGGCATTACACCTCCAGCCCCATATAGGGCTGACGGCCTGATTTCTTCATTTTTCCCAGGTGGTGATGAACATAAAAATAAAATAATGATGCCCACAGCCTGGAAAAAAACTAACTGGGTGTGGGGGATCATTAGTCATTGTATTTTTTAAAAACAAACTCTCACTTTGGAGGGTCTGTGTTTGAAAAAAAATAATACTTTGGTTGGATGGCTGTTAGAAAAGACAGCAGCAGTCCATCTAACCTTTTTGGTACCTTCAGAGGAGCTGTCCGATGGCTGTTTCTGTGATGGTACAGAGATCACTGCTGGGCCACGGGTGATCTCTAAATATGGCGGTCTTCTGTCCTTCAGGGTAACGGACATAATGTCCACTACCACCATACTGAGCAGAATAGACTGCCATGCAAGAAATCTGGCCCCAAGTTTGAAGAGTTGGCATGAAAAAAGCTGAAAGAAAGCATGTTGTGATCGGAAGTCACTTGTGGAGGTAGGATAGGAGTAATTATTCTTCTGCCCTAAAGGTTACCCTGCTTGGAGGCCCAGGCTGTAAAAGTAACCAGAAAGTGACCCTCTGTAAGAAGAATGGGAGTTTGAGTGTTATTTGTATTTCCCTACTTACGCCTCCGACCCCAACACACACTCTTTACTCCTACTTTCAGCAAGGATATACTTGACAAAAGATGGTACTGATAGTCCATTACAGATTGTCTGACTGCCTCTCTTTTCTTTTAGCGTGCTTTTTTTCTCTGTTCCCCCTTGGCATAATAAACGTTCTTCTTCTCTAGAGCCTGGCACTCCTCCCGAGATTAGCTAAGGACCCCCAGGGGAGCCTGCCCCCCAGTCTGAAAAACCTCTGTTGCATGTGATGGAGTCGTTGGCACATTCCAGGAGTGAAACACAACTCAAGACTGTTCACCTCCCACCTAATAATTCGAATAAGTACATGCAGCACCAAGGGGCCACTTGTGTTGATCATCCACTTTATAATTTAGAACATGACACAATATTTGTTTTTAGTGAAAACACCTTTTTGCATCACTCGCTTGATTTACAAGCTCCTCTGGAAGATGATTAAAAGTTAACGGAGGGTAGAAGAATATAAAACATGTCTACTTTAAAAAAGACGAACCGAGAATCACACTCCACTGCTTCTTACCCAACTGCTTCTAGCAAAAGCTCTGTATAATATTTAGATCCAAGCCAGTGTCACCAGAACATTCATTTTGACATACTACTTGATGTCGAATGAGGGTGTGCCTGTATGTGTTCTGTCTTACAATTAAGTAGTTTGGGTGATACTGGCCGCCAAGATAGAATGTTATTTTTTAAAATCTTTTCTGCGGTGCGTAGGCATCTTACTGTCAAAGGGCATTGCCAGTAAAGCCTGCTAATTCTGTATTGACAACTTCGGCGCCACAAGGTGAATGAAGAGCACCATTGTTATTGCAAGCTGCCTGTGTAGGTTGTGTAAGTGTGATACACAATGTCGAGTATGATATTATCTGCTACTGTGAGTAAAACGAGTGTTACTAGGATCAAGTTTTAAGTCACCGTCCCTGCTCCCTGAATGGTAGGCTGAATCTAGATCCACTTGTTGTTGAAAATTAATTGTTCCCTTAGAAGCAATTTTCGTGAATACTAGATTCAAAACTGAGCTACTGATTACTCTTACATGAATGACTAGAGGGTAGAGGTTGATGGATTGCAGATTTCCATATCAGCAAACAGTCCTACCTTTGCATGTGTGCTTCTGACAGCAACTATTGCCTGATTTCCACAAACCCGTCCCGCACTTTTTGTTGATGAACAAAGAGCATGAGCCAAGTGGCAAATATATTTATCATAAAGGGTCAGGTCATACGCAAGTTCGTTGGTTACTTCTATCATTAATAAGTCGTATCCCAACAAGGCCCACTCAGCCTTCCATACTTTGGAGAACAGTAAATTGAATGCTGTTAAATTGGTAATAGTGACATCTGTTATTTACATCATTTAACTATGTCAGAAGTAATGTATAAAGCCCTAAATAAAACAAAGTTATGATTGAATAACACCACAGTGCCACACAGTCTGACCTACTGTATTTAAGTACCCTTTATCTTGAAACAGAATTTGTGCATCCAAAAGCCTGCTGTTCTTGCAAGTCTTAAAAGACAAATCTTAAATAATGGATTAAGCACATTGCAGAGTATTATTTTCTTGGCTGTTCATGCGACCATCGCCAGTAAAATTCTAAAATAATAAATAAAAAATACAGGAAAGTCACTCATCCCTGCCTAAGCCCATATGACATGACATCATTTTTTAACTTTTTTTATTTATTAGTAAACTCGTAAGCAGCAACATTAAGCTTTTAGGAACAGATCAACAGCATTGTGCTCTGAGAAGCTGTCGTTTGAATTAAGTAGGCCTGGTTGAAAATGCTCGCTCTCTGCGAGAGAAACATGTTAAACGCGCTGGCTAATGGATACACTAATGTGAGCCAATCCCCTCAGCTTCAGGCTGTCAACAGCAAAGGCCCCAGAAAACAATCTTGTACTTCTGCACACGGCGCAAAGAATGTGAAGTTATTATTTATTTTTTTATCCTCATAGACATACAAATAATAAGTTACACTTAGACTGAAAAGCCGCCACTTAAATATGATTTTTGTTCTCTATGATAAGTGTCTGTGTCTAACCATGCTTAATTTGCACCAGACGTGGCAGGTGGTGGGGATTGGGACACATTTTTAGGAAGAAGGACTTATTTTTGTTCATCAAAGAGAGGCAGGCAGAGAAAGGAATAAGATAATGATGAGAAAGACAGAAAAAACAATAACAAAAAGAGAAAGTGATGAAAAAATACTTGTTAGATGAAGAGACAGGAAGTGCAGTGTGGTGGAAGAAAGAAACATGAAATGGAGATTTTCTTAGCTTCAGTGAAAGAAAGTCTTGATTTTATTAAAACACGGAGGCGAGTATTATGCTTTCTTCTCTTGCTTTAATTCAGATAGCAGCCAAGAAAAAAACTACAAGTCCCAACATTCCCTGTTGGGAAACTACAAATAACTACTATGTCATACCATATGTCATAACAAGTAACCAATCACGAACATGGAAGGGTATAAACATATTGACTGATAGCCGCAAGTCCTCTTTTCTTGCAGAGCAGTTAAGTCACTCTGAACAACGGAAATATCAACAATAAAATAATACATGCCAAAAGAATTGAAAACAAAGCTTCACAACGATATATAATATTAATAGTCTTTTGATCCAGGTTAGGAATGAAGAGATCTTGAAACAAAGTCCTTGCTTGACTCGAGTAGACCGCCGCACGCGGAATGTCTCGTGAAGGTGGAGGAAAAGTTTTAAGTTGACTGGTTGTTGGTGGAGGTTGTACCTAATAAAAATAAAGGGAGGGTTAACAGTGTAACAACAGAGGTGGGATAATACTCGCCTCCGTGTTTTAATAAAATCAAGACTTTCTTTCACTGAAGCTAAGAAAATCTCCATTTTATTACAATCACGGAGGCTCCTATTATGCTTAGTTCAAAGCATAGAAATTATTGAATTAGCTACATGAGAAACAGGTTTACAATAAAAAGTTCTAAAAGTTGAAACATTAGACCAATCAGCGGATTTGAGAATGTCTCCCAAACCCAGACCTGCCCAAAAGGCTTTGGAAGCCATAGCTCCTCTGGTAGAATGGGCCCCAAAAATGGAAATGTTAATACCAGCCAAATCCATAACCCATTTCACCCACCAAGGTGGTGGAAGTGACTGATTTATGAGGGGGTCTGAATGAGACGAGAAGTTGGGTTTCCGAAGACCTTCTCAAATCCTTGGTTCTAGCAATGTATTCTTTCAAACAATTGCCCACACATAAATTAACATGTTCGGGAAAATATGGATAAAAAACAGACATTAAATTAGTTTTTGTTCTTCTTTGTATCTGAAAGAAAACACCTTGAGGGGTATACTGTACCAAGGTCACATCTAATGCTCTAACATCAGAAATACGTTTCAGAGAAACCAAACAGAGAAGCATGGTTAGTTTAGCAGAAAGTAATTTTAGAGATAGAAGGGAATTAGACGGTTGAGATAAAAAGAACTGTAAGATTACATTTACATCCCACATGGAATTGTACTTGGGTAAAGGAGGCTTGGAAAAACGAACCCCTTTTAACAATCGACATACCAGAGGATGCTCACCGATAGGTTTATTATCTATTCTATCATGTTCCGCGGAAATGGCGGATCTATACATATTGACCGTTCTATAGGCCTTACCCTGAGCAGCCAAAGATGCTAAAAAATTAACAACTAGGACGACATCTGCTGAAATGGGATTGGCACCCCTGAGCAAACACCAATTATGCCAGACTGACCAGGCGGACCTATAAGCTTTGGTCGTGCCAGGAGCCCAGGCTTGACGTATGAAATCTGAAGCTTCCTGCGAAATTCCTGGGGTTCTCCAGGCAGACCCGAAACCATCCAAGAGACTAATTGGAGGGACTGATTGAGTATCAGATCGTGAGATTGACCCTGAGGATTTAATAGAAGGGATGGAAAAATTGGAAGAAGGATCGGAAGGTCTATAAGTAATTCGAGAGCTAGCGGAAACCAAGGCTGACCCTTCCAAAGGGGGGTGATCAGAAGTACTCTGGTGGTCTGACGTCGAATCTGAGCTAAAACCCTGGAAATCATAATGAAAGGAGGAAAAGCATAGTTGGTTTGATTGGACCAGTCCTGTTGAAAAGCATTGGTGGCCAAAGCTTGAGGATCTGGTCGCCAACTGTAGAATCGCGGAATCTGATTGTTTAAACGAGAAGCAAATAGATCGACCGAGAAGGGACCGAATTTGGAAGAAAGAACTTTGAATATTGAAGGGTGAAGACGCCAGTCGCTGGAATCTCGAAGATATCTG
Source organism: Pleurodeles waltl (assembly GCF_031143425.1). Taxonomy (NCBI): domain Eukaryota; kingdom Metazoa; phylum Chordata; class Amphibia; order Caudata; family Salamandridae; genus Pleurodeles; species Pleurodeles waltl. Next base: position 1,769,653,726 of record NC_090440.1, read on the forward strand.
GAACACCAATCTGCGATTGTGTTCATGTCTCCCGGAAGATACTCTGCTCGAAGAGAAATCTGATTTTGGAGACAAAATTCCCATAGGCTCTTTGCTAGTTCGGCAAGGGGTTTTGATCGAGTACCTCCCAGATGATTTATGTAACGAACCGCTGAAAGATTGTCCATCCGAAGGAGAATAGAACAGCTTACCCTGTCTTTGGCGAAGGTTTGGATCGCAAAGGAACCTGCAAGAATCTCTAAACAATTTATATGCAGAAAAGACTCCTCTTTTGACCATAAACATCCAGTCGAGAACTGAGCGCATCTTGCGCCCCAACCAGTCCGACTTGCATCGGATTCTAAGACAAGATCTGGTGCTGTAGAGAATATTGCCCGGCCATTCCACGCGTCTAGATGATCGAGCCACCATTGGAGTTCGATTCTGGATTCGTGGTCTAGAAGAATCAGGTCTTCGTAAGTAAAACCTTCTCTGAGATGTCGGATTTTTAGTCTTTGAAGAGCTCGATAATGAAGAGGGCCTGGAAATATGGCTTGAATAGAAGATGCTAATAGACCGATTATCCGGGCGAGAGTTTTGATCGAAAGTTGAGATTTGCTGAGAACTAGGAGAATCTCCTTTTTGATATGGGAAATTTTCTGAGTCGGAAGATGAAGGGTGGCCTTGACCGAATTTATGAGAAACCCCAAGAATTCCATGTGACGAGATGGAATGAGGTTGGATTTTTCTTTGTTTATTAAAAAACCTAAATCCTGAAGAAGAGAAACTAATGTGTCTACCTGCTGTGAAAGAATGGACCTGTCCTGATGTAAGATTAGAAAGTCGTCTAAATATACGATAATCCTGAACCCCTCTGTTCGTAAATGAGTTACCACTGGCTTCAACACCTTCGTAAAGCACCAAGGGGCCGAGGAAAGGCCAAACGGAAGACATGTAAATCGATAAAATTGGTCGTTCCACTGAAATTGTAAGAATTTCCTGAAGGAATGATGAATGGGAATGGAAAGGTAGGCATCTTGTAGGTCTAAACGGACCATCCAATCATTTGTTAACAAGGAATCTCGAAGATGGAGAATGGTTTCCATCTTGAAATGATGGTAAACTACGAAATTGTTGAAAAACTTTAGATTTATAACAGGACGATATTTTTTGTTCTTTTTTTGTATCAGGAAAAGAGTGCTGGTGAAGCCTGAAGGATGAGGATCGCATGGCTCTATCGCCTGTTTGAGAATTAAAGAGTGGACCTCCTGAGAGAGAAGAGCATCTTGTTGTGCGGAAAACTTTAAGGGCTTTGGAGGAAGATGTTGAAACGGAATTGAATATAGTTCTATATGATAACCCGAGACTGTCTGCAGGACCCAAGGATCTGCGGTTAGAGAGCGCCAATTCATTATAAACAAAGCCGTCCGGCCTCCCACCAACAATGAGCCATAAGGAAGAGCGCTTACCTGCGTTCTGGGAGCCTCTAGTCCTGAAGCCACGTCTGAAAGACCGGTATCTTTGTGGATAAAATTGTGGCTTGTATTCCTGAGGGTAGGAAGTGGAGCCTCTGGTCTGACTGACCGCACCCCTCTGGGTGTAACGGCCGGCAAAGCGGCTCCTACCTTTGCCGGCTCTTCCAAAAACACGGGAGTGGAAGATTTTGTGCATGGAAGACTGAGCCTTATCCATAGAAGTAAAAGTCTGTACATATTTGCTGAGTTCTTTAAGGAATGAATCCCCAAACAGCAAACCATTGGCTTCCGGACCAGTCTCTTTAGAAGCGAGAGAATTAAGTTTCGGATCAATTTTTAAAAGTAGACTTTTCCGTCTCTCCTGTGCCATTGATGCATTTGCGTTGCCAAGAAGGCATATCGCCCGTTGGGCCCAATTAGAAAGAATTACCGGATCCACTTTCTTACCCTCCATCCTAGCCTCTTCCGCTAGGTCCAAAATTCTGGTGAGTGGACCAGATATGTCCAGCAACCTGTCCTGACAGTTGGTCCAGGCTCTGTCCACTCCTTTTTTGGGATCTTTCCCAAATTTGGTAAAAAACATAATCATATTAGGATCTATGGCAGGAGTATTGGTAATGTTGTTGGGCAGTGAAGGTCTGGGACACTCGGATTTAAGTCTGTTGCGCACTAATTTGTCTAGTGGTTGTCGCAAGTTCTTTAACACGTATTCCGAAACGTGATCACAGGGAGTCTATTCGGTGGAATTTGGGTGACGGATAAGGGAGGGGTCAAACATCGGTTGACCCTCAAAGTCCAATAAAGAATTTTTTATTTTTGATTGCGATGACTCTCCCAGTTTATTAAGAGAAGTTTTACGCCTCTTCTCCGAAGGCCCTGGCCAGATCATTATGTCTGGATCATCCTTATCCGAGTCTCTATCCGAATCAGAATCACCCATATCATCCTCTGTGTCTCCCAAATTAGTGATCTGTATGGGAAAGGAAGTGCTGGGGGTAGACGGCTGATTAGTTACCTTTTTTGCAGGAGAGTCGGATTTATCCTCAACATTGTCTGACTTTCGTTTCCTAGATTTGGAAGGAGAAGCAGAAGAAATTAGCCGTTTAATGGAGGCTTCAAAAGTTTTAGAAAACCCCGAAATTGAAGAAGATACCGCCTTCTGAACAGAATCCTGGATAAATAGATCCAAATCTTCTTTAAATTGTTGAGCGTCGTCTTCTTCCGAATAATTCTCCATTTTTAAAAGAGATTTGAATGTTTGAATATTATGAAAACTGAAGAACTAAAATTTCCCTTAAAAAACCGGGTTAAATACTTATTTTTGAATAAATAAATAAAATCCGTTCTGAACAAGTTTAAAAATAAACTGAGTTTTGAATGTCTCCGTTACCGTCGGAAAAGCTATAATTAAATAATCCAGCCAAGCGTGACCGCGTTGACGGATAATAAACTAAGGAACCCGATTTCCGAGATAAACGTCTTCCCGGCAGCGCTGACTGACAGCCGACAAGCTTCAGCTGAGAAACAGCTGATCCGACACGCGTCACGAAAACGCGCTGTCAACTGGCTGAAACCGCTCGCGTTTTGAAGAGAAACGCAGCGTATTAGAGCGCGCGCCCCAGGCGTTCAATTTAGAACGTTGGGGCGCGATAACCAACACCAAAAGAGAGATTATAAAATATCGTTATAAAAATAACGTTGCAGACAGTAAATGAACACGGAAAGAAGAAAAGGAAAATAACGAAATAAGTTATAATTGAAAACTAAGTCAAATAAGTTAAAAAACACTGATTCAGACATAAATGTAGATGAATAGAAAGGTAGTACTTATCTTGACTGCTAGCAGCAAGAAAAGAGGACTTGCGGCTATCAGTCAATATGTTTATACCCTTCCATGTTCGTGATTGGTTACTTGTTATGACATATGGTATGACATAGTAGTTATTTGTAGTTTCCCAACAGGGAATGTTGGGACTTGTAGTTTTTTTCTTGGCTGCTATCTGAATTAAAGCAAGAGAAGAAAGCATAATAGGAGCCTCCGTGATTGTAATAAAATTGAATCAAGACTATTCAACGTTGGCAGTCAGTAAGCAACCTTGGAATTCACCAGTGCTGGCAGCGGACAAAAAAAAAAAAATTTGGTCGGGTGCACTCATTTTTAGGCCTGGTCTAGAAATTGCATCAGCTGTCTGTTGTGAAACAGGCCGTTTGTATCCAATATAGACTTAGAGATGGCTTTGTGTCAAACCCTGCTCATGATCCATTGCTTTCTAGTCTTCCTCTCTTGCCTGCTCTTGATTCGATAGATTTCCTTTCTATTCTTGCGTTGGTCCCACTGAAGGAGCATTTTGTTTTCACTGTGTTCTGATTGGATAAATTGTTTCCTTAAGCTGCTGATGCCTGATCATGTTATTGTAATGCATGAAGTATAAACACGTTAGTACATTTTAGAATTGTAATGATAATTTTAAATTACTTTTCACCAGAGCTCTACACTTCATAAAATGGTTTTCCTATAAGTGTCTTGTGGTTGCTTGTAGGTTTTTACTTTTAATGTCACGTGATACTTTCAGAAGGTCCTGACTTTTCATCGAACACCACTTTGCTTTGTTGGACCTTTAGACCAAGTTTATAAGGAGACATCCATGAGGAAAGGGCCCAGTGGGCTTAGAATCCTGTTTTTCCAAATATGTGACCCATATTTATATGGTAAAATTATCTCACATTGCACCATTCCTAGATAGGCTGTTTCTGACTTCAGTGCAATATTGGATTGTGGCTACAGATGTAAGTTATTTTAGTACAGGCTGCAGAATGAAACAGAAGTGCCTGTGTCACAGTGGATTCCAGATGTAAGAAACAGCTTTCGGTCGGACTACACACAAAGAGCTATACAAAATGAATGAGGGAAAGCCTGTGTAACCCCTTTATACCTAGGCTAATCAACAGTACTAGGCTAATCAACAGTACTAATACAGAACTGATGTACAGGAGGGAAAGATACCAATAAATTATATGTCACAGTGAAAAGCCTAATTAGTCACTGGAAACTTATTTTAATTCTAATAGTTATGCTTTATATAGATCAATATTTATCTCCCTTTGTCTCGCCCTTCTTCATAAACCACAAAACATATGATAAATACTCAAATGCACGCCACTAAAATGAATATGTACATATATATCAAACCAAGATATACATCACAATTTACAAAACCCATAAACAAAGAACAGGTACTAAGTGCAAGCAAATTAGCACTAGATGCTTTCAACTGGATTCACAATTGTGGGCTGCCAAACACCTTTTTTGAAAGCAGTCCTCCAATTGAGGTAGTGGTGATTAATACCATCTGTGATAAATGGTTATTCAAATTTAATTAAATGCGGTATAATCCTGTATCACAGTCTCTAAATTCATAAATTCATGGCACTCCTCAGGTTGTTAGTCGACGCGTTTCGGCCCTTCGATTCTAGGCCTCATCGGGACACAGAAAGCGGTACCTTTGTAGCGGTAGTGGGTATCCACCCGACTGTATTGCTCTAAGCGAGACAATCTGGGGTCCTTCAGGAATGATTATGTTTAGCCCCTCATAGAAGTGTCACAGACGCTAGAATTCTGAACCGGGCTAAAAAAAATGTCAGCCGCTTGATTAAACACATGTTACTAATGTTAATTCCTTGTGGCTATAAGCATTCATAAATCTAAATCCATCAAGACTCGCAACCAATTAACTTACATGCCATTCTTATACAGACAGCACTCATAATTATAGAGGAACCTGTAGCGGATCATGTAAAATGAACACTAAAATTGCATCGTAATTATGAAATACATACTCTCCTTAGGGGTTACAACGGGGCTGGCGCGTGTATTCCCAGTGAGTCGCACATTCACAAGTCTAGTCCATCAAGACTCATAACAAATGAACTTACATGCCATTCACATGAAGGCAGCACTCTTGTAACTATGGAGGAACCCATGACAGGATCTTATGAAATCACCAATAAAGTTACATTGTAATTACGGAGTACAAACGCTCCTCAGAGGTTACAACAGGACTCGAACATGTATTGGCAGCCATACAAAGAGCTAGACATTGCCCAGAACTATTTTGAGTTATTCTGAAGAATACTAAATGGCCCGTGTCATAAGGGAAGACATGATCCAATTCTTGGCTTTCCTGTGACAACACTGTTCTTTCTAAGAGTTGTGGTCCTCATCTTTCTGAATGTTCACCAATGTAACCTGATGGATGCCACTGCCTGGTGTTAAATATCAATTAGTATAGTGCTGGCATGAGCCAGTACTAGGTAAGTCTGAGGGGTACGATCGATACCGGGGTGGAGAACTGGCGTAGGTGATCCGGCAATTTCGGTCCCGTATTCAAAGATCTGAGTTGATTTCTTTAGCCTGGACCCCCCCGATGTGGCCCTACCATGAATCTTTGGAGGGTACTTGACTTTCAAACTTGTGAAATTTTCCACCATTTAATGGATTAGGTATGTTACTAGGTCCTGATGAATCGCACTAGATAACTCATCTATAATAGGCGAGAAACATGTTGACCACTTACATAGAGTAACACAGGGGACCCTGTGTGCTCCGTCTCTTGTATATTATTTTCTTCCAAGAGACTCAACATCTATTATTATACCTACCTACACTTATATGGGGGGTGTGGACATCATTCCACGAACTCCCCGTGTTTGGTTTTTAATCTTGCCAGAGGCTGTAGCATGAGAATTAAAAATACTAGTGACCACCTCTAGGCATTTTTAATCTTTCCTTTTACCAATCCACCCCTGTTTCTGACCGGCTTTGTCAATTCTTAAAAAGATCTCCGGCAAAGAGCCCCCCTGCGGGGCCCGTCAGGCATTGCAGTGCCGGCCTGACGAGGAGCTGGCCCTATGATGAAGCATGTCACCGGATGGTGAGTGAGGGCTCTTGCTTCGAAAAGTTCTGTTTCCCAGTTAATGACTGAACTATGTATTGGAAAGAAACCCATAACATTAGTTGGAACCGTGTGTAACCCTCTTTGTTTTACTGTCTATTGGGAACCTGACACACGGGACCAGGAGTCACTCTCCGAATATCCCAACATTTCTTTGCCCCTCCTTTGTTGCTTCTTTGAAGTCTGAGGGGTAGTCATCATCTCCTGGTTCTGATTTATTTTTGGAACTACAGTCATATATCTTTCAGTCAACATGTTTCCGAGCAAGGCAGTGATATGTGCCCAAGGGATGAAATATAGCCTAGAATTTATATTCTGCCCAAAGTGAAACAAGGTGCACAATAGAGATACTTAGGAGACATTAAGTCCAAAGAGAAGAAGTTTATTCATTACAGAAAGGTCCCATGCAACTGCGCCTACTGCCCTCCAGCCCTCTGTCTGGCCATAGTTCATTTACATTCAATCATGACTTAGGGCCTGATTCTAACTTTGGAGGACGGTGTTAAACCGTCCCAAAAGTGGCGGATATACCACCTACCGTATTACGAGTTCCATAGGATATAATGGACTCGTAATACGGTAGGTGGTATATCCGCCACTTTTGGGACGGTTTAACACCGTCCTCCAAAGTTAGAATCAGGCCCATAGTCACATACTACAGAGTAACAATCCATAACATCACTTAGCACATGCCTACATATTACACACCTCACTTTCTACAACAATTTGGACTTTCTTTTGGAAAGAAGATAACAAATCAAACTATAAGTAAGAAAGTTTCCAAATGGGAAACAGTTGGAAAATAAAATAAAAATAAACAAAGTTCATTGCATTTTATTGTCACAGAGCAGTAAAAGTCAAACAACAGTAAACATTGATATTCATTTTTTTCAAAATTCATTATATCGCAATTTTTTACAAGAACATGGTGCTACCAAACTCTACAAGAAATAAACAAGTGACACCATAGTTCTATCTTATATAATCTTTCATATGAACCTTGTCACAGGAATGCTTTCCTCCTCTCCAGGAGCTCTTTGACTCACAACCTTGTCATTAACATATTTTTGTTTAAAAACCACAACTCTGGTAATATTCCACATGCTGGAGTCTTCTGTCTTAACTGCATTCTTGAAAATCACAGCAACGTTTTTAGTTTGGACAGCTTTGAACTTCCCTCCTTATTGACTGGCTTCTTGATCATCACCCAGTCACCAACACTCACATCTGTTTTCTCGACAGATCTTCTTTATGAAAATCCTTCTTGCGAGTTTTAATTTTTCTCACCTCCCTCAGCCTTCAGTCTTTTTCCAGATTAGCTTTTCCCAACCTTGTTTCAATATGAATGACCCATGTCGGTGCCATCAGCGTGTATGGTTGCCTGTTTCTAAACAGTTCAAATGGGGTCATTCCCATGATTAATTGTGGCGTAATCCTGAATGCACCAGCCCTCTTACAATCCTTCTTTCCTTCAAGCCAAACCATTGTCTTTAGTTATAGCTATGGTTTTATTCAATATCCTGTTAAAACATTCCACCATTCCATTGGATTCAGGGTGATATAATGCATACGTCTTGTGTCTTATACCATTGTCCATTAAAAACATTTCCATTTCCCTGGAAACCAATTGCACCCCATTATTAGTAAATACTGTATTGGGTATACCTTTCTCTCTCAAACATATCCTTCAGAAATCCCACAACATGCTTTGTTTCGATCCCTTTGGTCAAGAAAACTTCCTGGCATCTTGAATGCATATCAATCAGGATCACCAAATAAGTTTCACAACGTTCTCAAAATATATGGGACCCAGGATTTCTAAAGCAACCACCTCCCATTGGCAAGTTGGGCAATCCCTAACTAACATAGCCTGAACTATTGGTTTTACGGCTTTCTCACTCACCACATATTGCACACTCTCTCTTATCGTTCTCTCTGCTTTTTATCTAGCAATCCTTACCTGACCACCAGTATGCCAACCTGAGTCTCTCCTTCGTCTTTAAAATACCCTGATGACCACAACGAGAAAGAGAAGTCAGTTCCTCTCTAATGGTACATGGAGGAACTGGCCTCGTGCCACTAAACAACAGTCAATGGTTCTCTGACAATTCATTATTGACATCCCAAAAGCCTTCACTCCCTTCCTTCCATGAAGACCATGCAGTCTTCCACAAGGAAACAATGTCTGAGTCTGTTCAATTTTGGCAATAAAAGGGCCAATATACAAAGATGATCAAGGACACCCCTGCCTTGTTCCTCCAGCAATGTGTATCTGCTCTGACTCCATTCCGGCAATTCATAACTTGGCTGTTGGTTCTTATATTGTCCTAATGGCCCCTATATACTTCTCCACAACACCCTTATGTTTCATCATTGCCCAAAGAAGTGGCCTTGCAAAATGATCAAACACCTTCTCTGCATCCAGTAATATCAAGCCTAGTGGTGTTTCATGAGCTGCCACTTTATCAAATAAAGTGATCACTGTTCTGATATGATTAATTGTCCCTCTGCCAGGTATAAATCCATGTTGTCTATGAGATACCATGAGGAGCATAATGCTACCCAGTCTGAACGCAAGGACCTTAACATAAATTTTCCCATCCGCGTTCAAAAGGGATATAGGCCTATAAGACCCAGGCAGGAGGGGCCATTTATCTTTCTTCCTGAATATGACTATATTTGCGAGGCCCCAAGAAGCCGGGGCAGCACACTGCTGAGCTTTGCAAAATACTGGAAGCATATCCCGTTGTAGATCAGGAAAAAACTTTTTATAAAACTCCAATGGTACCATTTCTGGCCCTGCAGCTTTTCCCACTGCCAAGGAGTTTATAGCTGCAAGTATTTCATCTGATGTAATAGGCAAATCCAGCAGCTCGTCTTCCTCGTTCACCCTTGCCCTGTCGATCCCCTGCAGATATTCTGCTATGACCCTGATACAGAAATTGCCTCTTCTGAGTAAATATCTTGTTAGTAGTCTTGAAAAGTCCTGACAGTCCCTGGCGTCTCCTCTATAAAATGGCCATTAAGATCTTTGATTGCAGATATCAGCCCCTTCACCTCTTTTTGCCTGATTCACATAGAAATCAGCCTACCAGTGGATTCCCAATGTTCATAACATTGTGCCCTGTATACCTGATGCTTCTGTGCAACTCCCGTTTTAAAACTTTGATTGATTTTTGCTTTAATTTAGCAATTTGTGCCCGAGTTTCACCCGTGGTGGGGTCCTCCAACAGTTCCCTAGCTAACTTCTCTTCAGCCTGGGCTAGCTCCCTAAATAGCTGCCGGAGTTCTGTCTGCTTCTTCTGCACATGGAAACCCTGCTGTAATGGACCAGTTGGCAGAAATCAACTTGGCTCCCCTACTGAGTAAAGTGAGGCAGGAATTGGAAAGAACAGACCATCTTCATCTTTCTCTTATGGGCAGGAGAGACGTGATTAAGATGGGACTGTTGCCTAAGGTACTGTATTTGCTCCGGGCTATCCCAGTAGAGACTGGGAAAGACTGGCTTAGGAAGCTGGAGACACTATGCCTTAGATTTGTGTGGGGTTATAGAAAACACAAGAAAGGGAGGGAAGTATATGATACGACCCAGGTGTCGAGGTGGTTGGGCAGTCCCGAACCTCACTTTGTACTATTGGGCCTGTATGTTGCAACATATGGCGATAGTATTAACAGGGGACACGGTGGGGCTAAGTCCTGCAGAGGCCCCAACCATACACGAAATGGTGATGGGCGATGAATCGAGATCACATTTAAAAAAAATATTGGAGTCAAGTTATCACAAGAAAATGAGTCTTAAGGTTTTGAAAGCTGCATATGAAGTGTGGACCCAGGTCAAGCAGAGACTAGCATTTAAGAAGCTCAATTATTATACGCCTACCTCTGCATCAAATGTGTTGCCTGGCATCTTTTAAGGCTCTGTTATAAATAAATGGAGACAGAAGGGGCTGACTTAGGGGATCTATTTCATGATGCTCAGATCTCTTCCTTTTCAGACTTACAGGAACTTTATGATCAGCCAAAAGGGGACTTCTTCAAATATTTACAAATTCATGACTTTTTTTATTTAGGAACCATAAGCTGCGGGAAGATATGGCTAAGTGTCCACTTATTGAGTCGATAAGGCTGAGGCAGCGAATTGGATGTGTATATATGATATCTTAATCTCAATTCACGATTTAGAAATTCAGAACACTAGATGGGCAATTAGAACTGGAAAGCCCCAGGTGACAATACAGGATTTGCTGGCTCTTAGCAATAAGATCTTATGTACTGCTAGTCTAAAAAGACTGCATTTTAAGACTATTTTTGATCTTTATTACACGTCCACAAAGCTAGCCAAGTGGGGAGGGGATGTAGAGGGCAGATGTAAATGGTGTGGTGCTATGTTGGCTGATATCGTGCATATGTTATTTGGCTGTCCTAAAGTGGAACCATTCTGTTGCCGCTTCAGCTAGTGGGAAACAGGAAGGACATTTATCCCTAACAGCGGAAGCAGAACAACGTGATCCAGCATTTTCCCATGTAGCAAGCCCGCGAGCCTTTGCTCCTCTTGCTGGCTTGGGATGCATCGTACAGAGCCAAGGAGTAGAACACCAACCTCGCTTCCGGAAAAGCCAGCGGGCGGCTGTGAGGTCTAGCACAGAGAGGGAAGTGCCAGCAGCCCCAGTAAGTTTTCACGCTAATCCTTCCGATGACCGCCTGTCTGCCACTACCTGAAATAACACGAAAAACATCATGCTCAATCCGCCTTTAACTGGAATGTCTCGGGGACGAACCGTCCATACCGCTGCAGTGGTGCTCAAGCTTACTCAGGAGACCTGCACCAGCCGAGATCATGCGACCGCAATCTTGCCCCGCCTTCCATATTCCTACCAATTTCAGTTTTGCTTGGAAAAATGTGATGTATCCAGGTTGCGTTTTGGGCCGTTTCCTGTGGTGGGCACCAGGCCTACCCAGACAAGTAGGTATCATTTTTATTGGGACCCCCTCCTGCAGTCTACTGCAGGATTTCTAAGCATCATTCTGGGACAATTGCTGCAGACAGGCCTCTACATGTTGCTGCTAGGTTTGGTCGATAACTGCGATGCCCTATCCATAGCTAAGGGCCGAGCTCAGTTGATATTTATTGGGCTGGAAGTCACATGTCTATTCAGTGCTTCTGAGTGGGTTAGGCCTCAGCCTCCTACTTTACCCATGTGGCGATTAAGGATCGTAGCCGTATATACTACAGAGACTTGTCTATATAAACTTAAGTGCCCTAGATCTCGCCGTCGGGGCAAAGCAATATGGAAACCAGTGGCGAGGTGATTAGCAGAAGAATAGCAGACTAGAAGGGGTGTAGGCCCGTTCTCTTATTCTAATGATAATGTTATCCTTGGTCATGAATTTACTACTTAATCCTGTTGAGGACAGACTATGATTCGCTGTCTGCTTTTTTGTTGTTGTTGTTGCTGCTCATTAGCTGCTTTGCTTGTTATGAACATTTGAAACAATGTGTTTGGATTATGACCCTGACACAATATGTCTTTCTCTGGTTCTTTTCCATCCTATGAATGTATATATCTGAATGAACTGGCTAAATAACAAAAAGATTAAAACATTTAAAAAAAAAGGAAAAAATGTCTAACATAACTTTGTTAGAGTCTGAACGCCACATGACCTCCAAAACAATGGCAACATCAGCCTCACAAATCATTTCATGGCAAATTCACTATCACCATTCGACTTCACTTTGATCAGCGACTCTTTGAGATGCCACTCTAGATAATGAATCTACTACACTATTCTCCACCACTGTAATGTACTTCACATCAAAATTATTCTCAGACTGTGGCTTTATATTCCCTCTCAGATACTACGATTAAACTCTCACAGTCTCTCCAACACCTGCTCCACTCTTACATCATGTTCAAACATACACCAGAATATCATCTTGATAGATTCCTATATCCTCAAGACCTTTTTTAAAACCATGTCTAAGTATCTCTGGAAAACAAATGCCGCATATGTTAAAACAAAGGGCAACCTTGCATATCTGAAGGTGCCAAAGGGAGTGAAAAAAGCTGTAAGATCCCGAGAAGTTTCATCAAGCTTAATCGGATGATATACTGATGGAAGATCAACGATGGAGCAGAGCTTTGCTCCACCTAATAGCCTCAGCATATCAGAAATGTTGGGCAGAGGGTACCTACCTTCCACCACATTTTTATTGAGCTCCCTAAGGTCAACTCATAATTGTAAACTCCCATTGGCCCTCTGTTATAAATGGGCTTTCTGGTTGGCTGAGGTATTCACCAAAGCCAGGCAAAACCCACCAGTCAGGTACACCATATAGTCAACCTGTAGTCACTCTCTGGTAGCATGACACAGACCAGACTGGCTGATCAATAAAGGCAATATAAAATGTAAAGTATTTGTGCAGCACACAACCACAGTAACACAATTAATACATCACAAAAAGGCTCAACACAGGTTTAGAGAAATAGGAAAAATCGATCTGAATAAAATAAGACCAAAACAACAAAAATCCTGTCAGTGCTTTGAAATTTAAGAGCATTTTCAAATGCAGAAAATGATAAAAATCCAGTTTATAATTCTCAAGTAATGCAGTTTCAAGTTTCACAATAGGCGCATCACTTAAACACCCCTCGTGCATGGCACGGGGTTGACATTCACCTTAAATTGGGGGAAAAGAACACAGACTTCATAGTATGTTGATACGAGATTTCCTTACGGATTTAGGGTCCAGAAGCAGAACTCTATGATTATTGACTAGCAGCTCCAAGCCGGTCTCTCGAGACCGGAAGGGTGAGGGGAAAAGCTCCCAGTTCCTGCTGCCGTAACACAGTACCTGTTTTAGGAGGGTTGCCAGGGTTTGGGGAGCCCAGCCCAGGAGTGATGGCAAGAAGCTGCACGGCTATCCTTAGACGTCTCGGGTAGTGCCTGCGGTATATGTTCTGTTCCTGTGGGGGCCACCAATGTAGGAGACACAGGGTTGATCCTTCGGGCTGGTGAATGGAAGCACCGCTGACGTCATGCCTCTGCAACGCAACAGGCCAGGGGGGTGTCCAGCATGTTCGGCTCATAGCTCTGAGGTGTTTAGTTTCTTGGGACAAAGCGTGGGTCCTCACCAAGCAAATTGATTGACATTTCTTTTGGAGGAGGGAAGGGTTTCTTTCCCACAGCTTTGAGCTCCTAGCTCAATGGTAGCATCAGGCTGCTTTTCACCGCATGGGACTGCTGCAGAACGGAGCGATCATGTGGAATCTAATTAAAGCAATCAGTCTTTAGGAGAACCAGCTGGCAATCAGGCAAGCTTCCACAAAGCAGAGCACTTGTCAACTGCAAAACAGAGCAATGGTTCTTGCAGGAAAGGCTTCTGCAGTAGTGTAGGCAAAAAGCAGATAACAAGATCTTTGATGTCCCCGAGACCTTGTGGAGAGCAGGGGGCAAGTCTTTGGAATCACTCTGCACTTAGTCCTTGGTTCTTGAGCAGGGCAGAGGTCAGCAGACAGCAAGGCAGCTCAGTAAAGCAGGGAAGCAGTTCCTCAGAACAGTCATTCACAGCAGAGTGGCAATCCTTCAGCACAGCAGCCTTTACTCCAGCAGAGTTCTATCCAGGAGTGTACTGGTTTGAGGAGATCAGAGACCCAGTACATATACCCCAAAATGCCTTTGATGTGACAGATGACTTCAAAGGAACTCTCTGAAATGCACAAGGATCCCTTTTCACCTAGCCCTGTCTGCCAGGCTATCTTTGGGGTGTAATCAGTCCTTTGTGTGGAATCAGGTCACTACCCTTTGAAGTGTAAGTGTAAACCTCTCCCATCTTCCCTGCCCAGAAAGACCCATCAGTATGCAGATGCAGTTGAGTATCCTGTGTTGTGGCTATCTGGAGAGAATGCACAAAATTAGCTGTCACCCAGCCTAGCCCAGATATGTATTGGAGACAGGCTGTCAGGCACATAGAGCAGTAAGAGTGGAGAAATGCCCACTTTCTAAAAGTGGCATTTCTAAAATAGTAATGTGAAATCCGACTTTACTAGTAAAGGTGATTTATCATTACCATTACAAGGATATGAAATATGACAAAGCTACTCCTCTCTGATCAGGAATCACAGCTTAAAAGTATGTTAAGGAATTCCCAATGCTAGTCTGTGAGAGGAGCAGGCCTCACAGTAGTGAAAAACGAATTAGACTGGTTTTAAATACCAGGACATGTAAAACTTAAAAGTGAATGTCCTGCCTTTTACTTACATAGCACCCTGCCCTATGGGCTACCTAGGACGTACCTTACGAGTGACATACATGTAATAAAATAGGAATTTAAGGCTTGGCAAGAGATTGTGAATGCCAAGTTGAAGTGGCAGTGAAATTGCATACACAAGCTCTGCAGTGGCAACTCTGAGAGACATGTTTAATGGCTACTGAAGTGGGTGGCACAATCAGTGCTGCAGGCATACTAGTAGCATTTGATTTGCAGGCCCTGTGTTGTAATTTAATAGTGATTAGATTAAGCATTAGCAGAAGACATCTTGTATTTAGCAACTATTTTGAACATTTGGCAGAATCTATTTTGTATTCATGGCAGCCATTTTCTCTGCCATGTGCTCGCCATGTGCTCTGTCCTACCTTTCTGTTAACTACTCTTGAAAATCTGTCTAGTGACAAGATATATTTAGCATGTCCCACTTTCGCACATGCCCAGTAAGATCTGCAGCTGTTAGTAATCAGTAACAGACAGTAATGTGTCAACTAGTCCTTGAAACTGTTAGCTCCTCCTACCTGTCGACTGTGCATTTCCATATGACCTTACATGTATGTAAGTCTTGCTTCTATAATTGTACCACCTTCTTTTAGCCCCTGCGTGGGTATAAAAGGACCATGCTCTCTTAGTTCAGTGTGCTACTTCAAACATTACTGAAGGGTGCTGTTTGAACTGTAGTACCACCTCATGAGGTTTAATAAACTTTGTCTTTTATTTCAGTTTCTGTGCCAACTTCTTCCTATATGGTCTGAGGGCTTTGTGCAGAGAAGAGCGAACCCCTGGCACTAGTAGGCCTTGCTGAGGCTTACTTCAACAAATTGGCGCCCGAACAGAGACTCATCGGCGAATCGGACGCCCAACGGATTGGTCGCGACGAAGGATTGGGATCTCGCTGCGGATGATCAATGCCTGAGGAGACCCGAGTCTTGGCAAACATGGCGTTTTTCCCTTCTTTCTGATTTGACCATCCAGGTGGCGCCGGTCCTCGACTGAGATCCTTTTTGTTAATTCGTCATGCAGTGACCATTTGGTCGATTTTAGAACTTGGCAGTTGGAACCTGGACACCCTGTGATTGGTAAGAGCCGTTTTACGGCATTTGCTGTGGGTTTTGATGCCTTTGTTTGGTAATGAAGTTTAGCACTACTTACTGTGGCTCTCGTGTTTTGGGTGACTAGTCAATTTGTGTCCTTTGAATTGATATATAAATTGCAATTTATATAGGCAAGTAATGAGGAGAATTTTCTCCAATTTAATTTTGATTTGGAGGCACCTTAAGTGCAACTTTGATCATAATATTGCATATTATGCACTATTTTTGGCATGCCTGTTTTTAGCGCACTTCGTAGGATGTGTTGCTTTTGTAATGGTACCAATTTGAGACTGGAAGAATCACAACCGGCACCCCCAGAGGGGACGCCCAATAGAGATATGTATGTTAAACATGGTCTTTCTTCTATAATGTACAGCACATTATGGAATAAATACACTCATGCGTATCCTGAGTTACGTTGTCTTATGCATGGGTCATTTGATTTGCGAAAGATTGAGTATGTGGAACAATGTATGTGTAAGCAAAGGTCTAGGCAAGATATGTTTGACTGTGTACGAATGTGGGAGAAAGAAGTGCGTGGACGAGTGAAGCGTGAGCAAGCCTTGCTTGAGAAAGAGCAGCGGAAGAATGTGTATGTGAAAGCATTGGAAATGAGAAAGAAAGAAAGAAATGACATAAAGGAGCTAGAAGAGAAAGAACGTAAATTACAGATAACTGGCCAATACACCGTTAGGCAACCTCTCTATCCTATCCTTAATAAACCACACAATGATTTTTTGTTACTAGATCGCCCTCCACCTCCGTATGTGGTTCCTTCTGCCCCTCATGAGTTAGCTAAGGTCTCCGGTTCGGAGCAACAGAAGATACAAGACAGTCGCTCTATGTTGCCTGCTGACCGTGCGTCTGAGCTTAGATCTATTGCTCGTAAAACAATTCGTAGCATTGTCTCTGCTTATGAACTTTTAGACAACATGAAAGGGTGGACGGAAAAGGAGCAGCTATATTTTACTGAGGCATTTGGCACAGAAGTTATTGAACTATATCGGAAATATTCTGATGAGTTAGAGCCCGATGATGTAGCAGTTGATCATAAGCAAATGTGTGATGGTCTTTTTGTTTTCTCCCAGGTGGCTGATGCAATCAGGCGTTTGGTGAAATTATGTGTTGTGGCAGTCCGTTTGCAAGAGGAGAAAAGGGCTGTGGAGGTAATTGCACGGACATCTCAGACCGGCGGGGTGCAAGCTTCCATCTTCGGAACAGATAAGATTATGATAGTTCACACGAAACCAATGCGGGAGGCCGCGCCTTTGTATGTTCCTCCTAAAGGATTGGGTACAAGTGATGTTAAACTTCTGTTGATGCTAAGGGTTATTTTATTTATAATTGAGTGTATACTCCTTGGAATAGGGCAGATGTAATGGCACTTAAAACAGCATTACCTGACCCGCGGAAAAATCCAGCCGCCTTTTATGAGGAAGTTGAGGGAGCAATTAGTTCTTGTACTATGACTTTGGCTGACATTAATTTATTTTTCGGATTGATATTACCGCAGATATGTGGAGAACTGTTCGTAAAATTGATGATCGTGTAGTTTTTGGGGCGTCATGGAAAGAATTAGAACAGATGGACGGGATAGGGAACCTGCGAAAAAGCCATATCAGTTGATTCTAGATCTTCCGCAAGCCATATTATTTAAAAATTATAAGGCTTGCGGAAGATCTAGAATCAACTGAAGATAGATTGGACTGTTTTAGCGTCTTGTAAGCAAAAGGCAGATGAATCGGTCTCTGATTTCTTTACACGCTTTGAAGAAGCATTTCATGATTTTAGCGGCCAGTTATTGTCAGATGATACGGGCAGACATTTGTTTGTCGATAAATATGTTGCAAATTTGTTACCAGGAATAGCTAGTCGTCTAATAGCTAGTGAAAGTTCATGGACTACCTCTACTCCGGTTTCTCTTCTGACTATGGCTCAGTATTATGAACGTCAGGAATTAGAAGCAAAAGGTAGCGAGGATAAAAAGATTAAAGAATTAAAGACGAAGGTTATGTTGGCTCAAGCTTATGGTCCGCCTTTTAGAGGTAGTGATAGAGGTGGACGTGGATCTTATGGTTCTTCTTATACTAGTTCGAATTTGTCTGTTGATCAGTGTGCGTATTGTAAGAAATTTGGGCATTGGGCTGCCGATTGTCCAGCACTATGGGGGTCATTCTAAGTCTGGCGGGCGGCGGAGGCCGCCCGCCAGACTTCCCCCTCCAAAATACCGCTCCGCGGTCGAAAGACCGCTGAGGGTATTTTGGGATTTGCCCTGGGCTGGCAGGCGACGGCCAAAACGCCGCCCGCCAGCCCCGGGCAAATCATCCTTCCCACGAGGACGCCGGCTCAGAATTGAGCCGGCAGAGTGGGAAGGTGCGATGGGTGCAGTGGCACCCGTCGCGTATTTCAGTGTCTGCATAGCAGACACTGAAATACAAAGTGGGGCCCTCTTACGGGGGCCCCTGCAGTGCCCATGCCATTGGCATGGGCACTGCAGGGGCCCCCAGGGGCCCCGCGGCACCCCCTAACGCCATCCTGTTCCTGGCTGGAGACCCGCCAGGAACAGGATGGCGGTAGGGGGTGTCAGAATCCCCATGGCGGCGGAGCGGAGGATTCACAAGGGCAGCGGAAAACCGGCGGGAGACCGCTGGTTTTCCGCATCTGACCGCGGCCGAACAGCCGCGGTCAGAATGCCCTGCGGGGCACCGCCGGCCTGTCGGCGGTGCTCCCGCCGACCCTGGCCCCGGCGGTCTCTGACCGCCGGGGTCAGAATGACCCCCTATGTGTTCAGCAGTGTTCAAGTGGTGGGGGACAAATGAGAAATCGCTCAGGATATTCAGGGCCTAGAAGAAGCACAAATGATCATGCTAGGGTTGATGCTAATGTATGAGGGCAGGATGGGTTTAACACTTTTGATAGAAGCAACCAATACCAGATGTCTAACTATGTGCAGCCTGATTTCCAAGATTCTGCTTCTGCATAGGATTGCCTAGGATGGGGTAAGGAATCAGTTGAAGTTCCAGTAGATCAGAGGGGTCCCTATGTTACAGCACATGTTTTGGGTTCTACTGATCAGTTTCTGGTTGATACAGGAGCTACTCGTAGCGCCTTGTCTAAACAATTGATTCCAAGGGCTCCCCTGTCTGGCTTAACCATTACATCGATAGGTTTCGATGGAACACCTTCGCCTAGCCCATTGTCACAACCACTTGCATTCCATGTTGATAAATTTACTGCTCCATGTCCATTTTTGCTTTCTCCAAATATACCAGACAATATTGTGGGTCTTGATATGCTCAAGTATTTCAGGGCTACAATACGATGCTCTCCTGAAGGGGTGTGTGTTATTTTAAATGATAATCATCCTGTGATGGAAAGGGTTTGTCTTGTTAAAGAGGATATTGCATTAGCTTCACTCCCTAGTACTTTGTGGGCTCCTTCAGATACTGATGTGGGACAAATGATTATTCCACCGGTACATATTAGTGTCAAGGAGGGAGCTGTATTGCCATGTTTGCCTCAATACAAAATTTCACAGGAGAGCGAAGAAGCACTCACACGAATTGTGCATGATCTTATTGCAGTTGGAGTTGTTGAGGAAGTTCCGTATAATGTTTGTAACAGTCCGATTCTTCCTATTCTGAAAAAGGATACTGATACTAGGATTTACCGATTCATTATTGATTTACGAGAAGTCAATAAGATTGTGATACCACAATATCCTGTGGTATCTGACATCAAGACACTTCTTACTTTGGTTCCCCCGACAGCAACTACGTTCTCTGTGATAGACTTGAAGAATGCTTTCTTTTCAATCCCTATTCATCCTGACAGCCGATATTTGTTTGGTTTTACTTTGAATAAACGATCATGTAGATTTTACAGAGTTCCTCAAGGCTATACTGAGAGTCCTAGTATTTATAGTCAAGCGTTAAAATGACAACTTGATTCTTTTGTTTTGCCTGAAGGTGTGGCTCTCATACAATATGTCGATTATATTTTGTTGGCAGCTGATACCCCTGAGCAATGTGAAAAGTGCAGTTTGTCCTTACTTTCTTTTCTTGCTTCACATCATCATAAAGTGTCACGAAAGAAATTGCAATATTGTAGACCAAAGGTAACCTATTTAGGTCACCTTTTGTCTAAGGAGGGCCGTGCACTTACATCAGATCGTATTCAAGCAATTTTAGACACATCAGTACCCTCTACTCAGAAAGATGTTCGTGCAGTCCTTGGTCTTACGTCTTTTTGTAGGCAATGGATATTAGGGTTTTCACACATTGTCAAACCTTTGCTAGCACTTTTGACTAAAGATACTCCAGTGCCCCTCCCATGGACAGATGAATGTGAGACTGCTTTCCGGCAGCTACGACAAGCCCTTTGTTCAGCACCAGTGTTAGGTACTCCAGATTACATGAAGCCTTTTGCACTTTACGTACATGAGAAAGATGGATGTGCATTGTCAGTTTTAGTACAGACACATGGCGATAAACAGCGTCCCTGTGCATATTTTTCAGCAGTACCTGATCCTGTTGCTCGAGCGTTGCCTGGGTGTTTTCGTTCAGTTGCCGCAACAGCTGTGTCAATACGTCAGAGTGAAGGGATAGTTTTGTCACATAAGCTGTTGGTGTTAGTACCCCATGCGGTTGATGCTCTTTTAAATCAAACAAAGACACAACATTTAACTAGCGCTCGCCTGACTGGATATGAATTGACATTGCTGGCTCCTCACATTACACTGAAGAGATGTGCAACACTAAATCCAGCCACTTTGTTGCCATATCCGGTGACTCAGCCTCAGTCACAAGAAACACATGATTGTATATTCCTTACCGAAGAACAGACAAAGGGTCGTATTGATTTACAAGATACGCCCCTTCCAGATGTAGACGGGGAATTGTGGGTTGATGGGTCTTGTTTGAAGTTGCCAGACGGTACGACCTCAGCTGCATATGCAATCACCACAACACACACGGTAGTGGAGACAGCTCGTATACCACAGAAGTCAGCTCAAGCAGCTGAACTAATAGCTTTGACACGAGCATGTGAGCTTAGTACTGACTTATGTGTGAACATTTATACAGACAGCCGCTATGCTTTTGGAGTGGCTCATGATTTTGGTTTGCTTTGGAAGGAGAGAGGCTTTCTCACATCCCACGGGATGCAGATAATGCACAGAGAATTAGTGCATAACCTCTTGACTGCATTGACATATCCAAAGAAACTAGCTATTGTGAAATGTAGTGCACACAAGAAAGTGACTGATGAGATAGGGAAAGGTAATGCCCCTGCGGACCGCGTAGCACGTGAGACTGCGATGCAGCGAAGTACTACTTCTATGTATGTAGTGAAGTCACAAGCTGAAAGTTGACATAATGCTAGACAAGACGTATTAGATATACGGAAATCTGCTTCTGTGAAAGAACATAAGCAATGGTCTGAAGAAAGAGAATTGGATGATGGGGGCTGTTGGCGGAATAAGCAGATA
The DNA here is from genome assembly GCF_031143425.1 of Pleurodeles waltl. NCBI lineage: Eukaryota > Metazoa > Chordata > Amphibia > Caudata > Salamandridae > Pleurodeles > Pleurodeles waltl. The sequence continues at coordinate 1,769,674,980 of NC_090440.1, forward strand.
GATAAATGGAAATTGCCTATAGCTTTTGTACAACCTATGGTTCAGATGGCACATGGGCTGGCACATGTTGGAGCTTCAACAATAATGAAGTTGCTTTCGCAAGTGTGGGAGCATCCAGAAATTTCCAGTACAGCTAAGAGAGTAGTACAGTCTTGTTTGATCTGTTTACAATACAATCCTAGAAAAGGGACATGTACTCCTGCGGGAGGGTTTGCTACACCAACTGCACCTTTTGAAGTTCTACAAATGGATTATATTCAGCTTGAACGCTGCAACAATTTAAAGTATGTCTTGGTGGTGGTATGTGCCTTCAGTAAATGGATAGAGGCGTACCCCACAAAGGATAATACTGCCATTAACACAGCAAAGGTGCTTTTGAAAGAATTTTTCCCTAGGTTTGGTGTTTTCAGACTTTTATGGAATGATAACGGACCTTATTTTGTTGGGGAAGTTATTATTATGTCCTGAAAGGATTAGGGATCAAACAGAAGTTCCATGCGGTTTTCCACCCACAATCAGCAGGGTTGGTGGAAAGGTATAATGCTACTTTGAAGCTGAAGTTAGCGAAGATACAGGCTTCCACATCCTTAACTTGGCCGGATGCATTACCGTTGGCATTATTGTCTATTAGGTCAGTGCCACACTCTCGAATCGGCCTTACTCCTTACGAAATAGTGTTTGGAAGGCCAATGAACATTTGGGGAGTTCCTAAGCCAAATTCTGTATATGATGTACCTTGTGTCCTGATGAATGATTATTTGGCACAGTTAACCGACAATTTGGTTTCTATTAATCAACAGGTTCGAGAAGCACTTCCTGACAGATCTACAGGTGAAGGCCATGAACTCCGACCTGGTGACCAGGTGATGATTAAGTCCTTTGAAAGATCAAGCAGCTTGGAACCAAGGTGGCGAGGCCCAGAACAGGTGCTCCTTGCGACAAGGACAGCAGTTCGAGTGACGAACCGAAAGAATTGGGTCCATAGTACTCACTGCAAGAGAGTGCTACCTACCTTGGTGGAACCTGCTGTGCTGACCAATCATCAATTGATTTTGACTACGGAGAAAGGCCGTGCTATATCACCTGACGAATCTGCGGAGTTCTTCCCGGACCATACGATTTCTGGAGTGTCGCGATATAATTTGAGACCGAGGAAAGACCCCGAAGTGCTGGAGAAAACTGGTTGAGCTACCGCTCTGGGTTAGTGAAACGGAGAGCCAATGTGGCAAGGGGGGGGGAATCAGCCATGCATTAGAGTAGTGACACCCGTCTTGGCCCGTGGTGAAGAAATCAGCGGCTGCCCAGGGATAAGAGCTCCAACGATTGTTTTTAATTAATTTCTGAAAGGGTCGATTATCACTGTTGCTAAAATGAATAACAAACTGATCATTAGTACTATGGGGTTTGTTGTTGTTTTGGTGGTTATAGCAATAATCACCTGGTTTGTTGAAAAGAAGGCTCCTGCTCGTGAGTTTTTTGTTGCCACTACTCCAGTACCAGAGGATCACTATTACTTTAAGCTTCCCTATCAGGAGCAGAAGCACCGTCAATCGTACTTCAATAATACTTTCATTCAGATGTTGCATCATACTCATAATGCTACAAATACTACTAACTGTTGGGTATGTGGAATGATACCTGCGCATCAAAAGAAAGGAGGAACACCTTTCATTCCTCTTCCTTTTTCACACAATGGTTCTTGTCAAGCTTGGTATACGCTTTTTTTTGCATCTGGAAAATGTACAGAGGACGGACTTCTTTTTTGCCTTAATAAAGTATGCTACCAAGACAAAGATGGGTATCCCCAAGCCAAAGGAACTGAATGGGAATGGGAAGAGTATCAAACGGACAATGTTTCAATACCATATGTCTTCACAAATATAAGAGACTCTGACAAGAAAGAACAATTTGTGATTTCTGTCACAAAAACTAAAGCAGATTTATGTATACGTAGCATTGGGCGAATTCCAGTAGGGATAAGCGATTGTACCTTGATTTTAACTATTGAGGGTGTAAATAATAGTTGTTTTACAGCTTCACATAACACATATTTTGTTTGTGGTAACTATGGATATTACCAACTACCTGTTGGGTGGTCAGGTGTGTGTTATGTATCTTTTCTATTACCCCATGTGTTTTTGGCCCCTGCATCATATCACCGAGATTTTAAACTGTTCAATGACATCATTAAAAATAGATATAAAAGGACAATAAGTACAAATGTGGTAGACCAAACGGACACTAGCCTGCAACAATATGTTGATTCTAATTTAGGGTTGTTCTCCTTTGTGGGTGCTGCGTTAAACAGTAGGAAAGTGAGACGATTGACTAGGGTTGTGGAAGCTGTTACCAATCAGGCAGCTCTGGCACTTGGGAATATTACTGAGGAGCTCCAAATTGCGAGGATTGTAGCGCTCCAAAATCGTATGGTACTAGATGTGATATTAGCTGATCGAGGTGGTGCATGTCGCATCATCGGTAGTAGTTGCTGTGTTTTTATTCCAGATCACTCACCCTCAGTATATGATGCAACATCTAAATGCATAAAATTGCTGCAGAAATCCACACAGAGACTGGTACTTGGACTTTTTCTGGATGGTTTTAGGCTCTTGTTTCCGCTTGGGGCTGGAAACTACTGACTATCCTGTGTGTAATGATTGCAAACATTTTCACATGCTGTATCTGTATTCAGTGTGGTCAAATGTTCTGCTCAATGTGTATTACTGCTTGTATGCCTACCAAAAGAAATATTACAGAAATGAAAGCAGAACACATGTTAGATAAGGAAATAGCTGAAATGATGAGCATAAATATACAAGATGAATATTTAGATTATCCCAGAAAGACGAATGTCTTCAGCTAATGCTAAAAGGGTCATCTGTTGTAATTTAATAGCGATTAGATTAAGCATTAGCAGAAGACATCTTTTATTTAGCAACTATTGTGAACATTTGGCGGAATCTATTTTGTATTCATGGCAGCCATTTTCTCTGCCATGTGCTCGCCATGTGCTCTGTCCTACCTTTCTGTTAACTACTCTTGAAAATCTGTCTAGTGACAAGTTATATTTAGCATCTCCCACTTTCGCACATGCCCTGTAAGATCTGCAGCTGTTAATAATCAGTAACAGACAGTAATGTGTCAACTAGTCCTTGAAACTGTTAGCCCCTCCTACCTGTCGACTGTGCATTTCCATATGACCTTACATGTATGTAAGTCTTGCTTCTATAATTGTACCACCTTCTTTTAGCCCCTGCGTGGGTATAAGAGGACCATGCTCTCTTAGTTCAGTGTGCTACTTCAAACATTACCGAAGGGTGCTGTTTGAACTGTAGTACCACCTCATGAGGTTTAATAAACTTTGTCTTTTATTTCAGTTTCTGTGCCAACTTCTTCCTATATGGTCTGAGGACTTTGTGCAGAGAAGGGCGACCCCCTTGCACTAGCAGGCCTTGCTGAGGGTTACTTCAACACCTGGGTATATTCTAAAATACTTTACAAGGGACTTACAAGTAAATTAAATGTGCCAAACAGGTGTAAACCAATGTTACCATGTTTAGAGAAGAGAGCACATGAACTTTAGCACTGGTTAGCAGTGGTAACATGCTCAGAGTCCTAAAGCCAACAAAAACAAGGTCAGAAAAAGAGGAGGAGGAAGGTAAAAAGTTTGAGTTAACCAGGCAAAAAGGGCCACTGCCAACACTTCCTAGCTACAACCACTGGAGCCAACCATTCTTTTCTTTCATCTTCCTCAATTATTCCATCTTGCTTAACTCCATTTTCTTCTCTGATAGCCACTGGTACACTGAACCTTACCACACATGAGCTTGGCCCCAACAATCAAACATAAATGATGCACATAGGCTCTCATATATTTAAGCTTCTCCTTGAAAACCTTAGGGAATCTTTATTTTAATTCCTGTACAAACGCATTACTAGAAACTTTATGCATGCTCACTTCATTCACCATATTGGTTTCTTTCAACAATATAGGGGGAGCACTGTTGGGATCAAGCATCAGCCCAGCCCACATGTCTTTGGTGAAACCAGCCTAAACTGCTGTACCCTTTCTGTGATACAGAGACTTTAGCATTAGCACTACATTGTCTATATTATACTAAACATAAGAAGTATCTGTGGAGTTTGATAGGCTCACCAGCGTAAGCACAATCCCTAATGTCTGATTTTAATAACTTGACTGTACCCTTGAGCTTGTCATTTTAAATTTCTTAGAGATAATAGTAATTTGGGCTCCAGTATCAAATACCTTTGTTCTTTTGCCTTCTACACATACGTCTTCACAGTTCACTTGCAAGAAAATGTGTCCACACTCAAAGGCTCCTTCTTTGTCAATATCATTCACATCACTTTCAACCTCACAAACCTTTCCTTTAGACCTCTTTGTTCTGTACACACTATCAAAATGCCCTTTCTTTTTACAGAAACTAGATGCTGTCTTGAGTGCTGGGCACATTTTGTCATTAGCCATATGTCCACATTTTCCACATTTAAAACATTTGCTTTTAACATCCTCTTTCTACTTTGAAATTGCTTCCTTTTCTTGACTTTTTAAACTATTCTTGACTGAATGAGCACTACTATCTTTGGTCCTTTCAGTTTTTATGAACTCCACACATTTAATTGAATGTTCAATCTTTGTAGTCTTTGGTAAAGATCGCCAATTTGATAATGAGGGCCATAATGTCTCCTGAGCATTTCCATTGCGCACCTTATTTATTTGGCAATGAGGATGAGATAGATACAGAGGGTCTCAACACCGTAAGCTTTACCACGCCTGCTGTCATGTAAAGGATGTCAGTTGGCACACCTTCACCTGCTTATTTGGTAGATGTTCCTTCATTTGTTCTGCATGTGATCGAGTCACTCCGCTGATATAGAAACCATTCTAGTTTCAAGTAAGGAAGGTAGAAGGTGACTGCCCTGGAGCTTACATTAACTGTATGCGTGAACTTGTACATGAGGAAAATCACTACTGGATGCTTTCACAGGGAAACGTGTGGAGAGCGATTGATGTAGTATTTTCGTTTGGAAATCATGCGTGAGTACACAGCACACCAGTAGGCCCCTTCCACTAGTAAGTGTACTGACCAGCCCTCCATATCTGCTGCAGCTAGTGGGCAAGAGGACCTGCCACTGGACTCAAAGACCACCAGCACCCCTCCCTTTGCAGCAGAAGAACCACCCCACAAACGTTCCCTGTGACCCAGATAGCTAACAGAGACTGTAGCCAAGACCAAAACCACTGCCAGGAAGTGAGCCTCTCCTACATGTCTCCCTTGTGTGCCACTGAGACACCTTGTCTACATTGGACTGCCATTACTCCTTTTCCTATGGCCCCATGGATACTGGACCTGTGGTAATAACTAACTGTGCCACTACACTGAAGATTTTGTCCACCATCACCCCACTCTATTGTACTATACCTTCCTTTTGGTCAATTCAATAAACACATGTAAGCAAAACTGAAGGTTTTGTGCTTTAATGACAACAATATGCAATGTCTTGACATTTATTATCCTGTGCAAATATAACGTAAAGTGTGAACCCATCCAAAGGACTGTCAGTATGGGGTACACATAACCAGTGTGAGACAATGCCACAAGTCACCATCCACCAAACTGTCTGAAAGCAGTCTGTAGGCATTCCATGATTTCACTGTAGTGGAAACCATTAGTGACATTCAAATGAGAAGTAAATGAAGTAGAGCAACATGAGCCCCTGTAACATGACAGCCTACATACAGCTGGTCACTTTAACTCAGACATTTGCACAGCAATTGACTCCAAACACCAGAAGTGAGGAGAAACAACTCATTTCAGGCCCTCACACAACATACCACAGTATTAGCTAATCCATGTTGTCAGTCCCTCCTCTGGACCACCTAGTCTAGGCCAAACTGTTAGGGACAATGAAGTCCCAGACCGGTTGTGTAAGCACATTGTAACTCACATTAACATTCCCAGCAACAAATGCCAAGTACTGTATGGAATGAAGACAGTTTGATGTGGGCATGTAGTTGAAAATGCAAAACAGCTGATACACTGCATAGGCTGAATAAGCTTTATCACTATCATCATAACATCTTAACAACTGACCACAGATGGAAGAGTGTCAGGTTACATAATGCACACATTTGTGCTTGGTACATCATAGCTGCCACACAGCTCTTAATTGTAATGGTGGTGTGAACAGAAGTACAGTCTTATCTGAGTGTCATTGGAAGTACTGCTGTATCAGATGTGTCCTGTTGTCCACATCCTCCTCCTCACCACCTTTATCACTGTCTTCAGTGTCTCTGCTGTCACAGGTGCATTGTCTCCCCCCTCTTCCTGCAGGAATGGCACATGCCGTCTGAGGGCCAAATTGTGAAGCATGCAGCAGACCACCACTATCTGGCAGACCTTTCCAGGGGAATAGAGTAGGGATCTACCAGAAATATGGAGGCACCTGAACCTGGCTTTCAGTAGTACAAAAGTTCTTTGGATGACTCTTCTGGTCCGTCCCTGTGCTTCATTTTATCGATTCTCTACCCCTGTCCTCGGAGTCACCTGGAAGTTGTGAGAAACACAAATTAGTTGTGTACAACGGCACAGAGGACAACTCCAGGTGGGATTCAGTGACATACATAGTGTGAAACATCACGCTCACCAATGAGCCAGATTCTCTCGCTCTGTAGTTGTGCCATCATCTGCAGGACACTGCTGTTCCTCAATATTTAGCCATCATGCCCAGATCCTGGAAACATGGCAGTAAGGTGGGAAATATACCGATCAGCAAGGCACACCACCTACACATTTATAGAATGGTAATTCTTCCTATTTCTGTAGACCTCATTTGTCCTCAGAGGGACCAACGCAATATGGGTCTTGTCAATGGCCACAATAACATGTGGAATGTGTCCCATTGTGTAGAAAGCAGCCTTCACAGTGGGCACATCATCACTGTGGAGGAATGTGTTTCAGCAAGGTAGTCAAGACTCTACTCAGCACATTAGAAAACATTGACTGTGACATACCTGCAGCCTAGCCCACAGTCACCTGAAATGATCCGCTGACCAGGAATGGAGCACTGACAGCACCTGTACTGTAGAAGGTATAGCAGTAGGACAACACATTTCAGGAATGAGATCTGGCTCCAATTGTGCACACAGTTTAATGATTGTGCCACTGTCTAGATGATAGGTGAGTATAATATGACGTTCCTCCAGTGTAGCCAAGTCGACTAGGGGTCTGCACACAGGTGCATTCCTCCTCCTCCTCCGCAGTGGTTGGTATCTAAAAAATCCAAACATCACAAGTGTGTGACAGCAGGAAGGATAGACACACATCATCACAGTAAACAGAGCTGTCTCATACATTGCAGGCAATCAATGATTGGAATTTGCACTGGTGTACTCTATTTGCAAATGGACTTCTGAAACCTGTCACGGTCTGAACGATGCTTCTCACCTTTGATGGAAGGGTTTAAAAGAGCACCCGGTCTTCTGCTGGTTCTGGATAGTCCGAGATAGGGGTGACCCTTTCTAGTAGCCACGATGTTGCTTAACAGAAAAACGCCAAGGCGGACCATACCCTCCAGAAGGAGTCCCAGAGGAAAAAACAAAAAAATTGTGAAAAACCTCTAAAACAGGAACTCCTGAAGCAGAGGAAAAAACATGAATGAATGCTGGAAAAAAGAAGAAAAATTAGCAATCAGAGGAGCAGGAACTTGAAAACAAACGATGAACAGGAGCGAAGATCACCACCAAGAGGAAGTGTTCGCAACGCAAAGCAGATTAGGACTGAGTGACTTATATACAGGAAAACAGGAAGTAACAACACAGGAAAAGGAAACAACACCATCTTGGATTGGGAAAAGGCCCATAGAAAAGAATGGGAAAAAAGTAGCAGTATAAAAGGAAAAAGGCATGCTGGGAAAAAGGAACAGAACAAGACAACATGGATCCCTGCAAGAAGACAGCATGGAGACCAAAAAGAAGAAAAAGACAAGAGCACAGAAAAGACAGAAGAAAAGAAGAAAAAGAAAAAGAAAGGAGTCCACCACCGACAGAAAATAAAAATATCATAAGGGCAGATAAGAACGACGTGACCGGGAGCATACAAAATGCTTCCTGACATGCATCGCAAAAGCAGGACAAAAACGCGGAGGACTGCGCTCCGATAATCGGAGGCGCCGTCCGCCGCGGTAGTAAACAGGGATGCCACAATACCATACATTCTTTATCATTTGCCATGGTGCCTCACAGATGTAGTCGAAGTCATGTGACGTGATTAGTGGCAACACATTTGACATGTTTTGTCAACTGCTCTTCTGAACACAGTGCACTGGTATGAGATCTCATTGTAGATCCAGAGTCTCCCACCCAACCAAATTATGTAGACGGTTTGGAATTGGCTTGGTGTGTACCATCCGTACCTATGACACACATTTATTTGACTGCCATGAGCACTATCATCAGGAAACTGCACCTGCCTGCCCTGCATACAGAGGACAGGAGGAAGTGGCCCCCCTCCACCGGCGTTTGACGTCATGGCAGAGGGCAGTCTAAAACGACCTGCAACTCCTCATTGGTTAACATTGAAGTCTATGGAGCACAGGGGGCAATGATGATCACCACCGGTGGTGACGGTGTTTACCGGCGTGAACGTGAGCGCCATTTTCAGTAGCCCATGTCACTTGATTCCTGATTCTCACCCTGTCAACACCTCCACTGCATGTGCTGCTGTGTCCTGTGTATGGAACCCACAATGGCCCGTGATACAGGGGATAGGGCCCCAGCCTTCACATCTGAAGAACTGAAGAAGCTTGTGGATGGGGTTCTACCCTTGTATGGACAGTTGCACGGCCCTCCAGATCAACAGATGAGCACCTTTGAGTATTTTGGATGCAACATGACTGTATGTAGATGTATGTGTGTGCAGGCAGTGTGTCCTTTAGGGAGTGTTCTTTTTGCTGCATGCAGTATGTACGCAGAGGAACACGTGGGATCAATGCAGTATGTAGTCCATTGCTGTAACAGAATGTAGTGGGTAGTTAATGGTGTCCTTCTATCTGTGTTTCCTATGCAGGTCAGCACCCATCAGAAGAAAAGGATATGGCGTGCCATCGCCAAGGACATCCGGACCCTGGGGGGTCCATAGCCGGCAAAGCACCCACTGCAGAAAGAGGTAGGAGGACCTGAGATGCTGGGACCGGAAGACAGCGGGGACATCTTCTCATTGAGGGAGAGGTGCCCGTCGGACCCTGACCCCCCCCAATGGCCTGCATACTGGCAGTGGCCATCCCAGAGTTAGATGGATGCTTGAGGGCAGCACAGCACCCACAAGGGAGTGACTACACACTGTGTTAAATTCATTCCTGATGCCTGGCATGGTGTTGGGATGCATGCCTCAATATGCCCCTGCAGGAAATGTTGCCAAGTTCAGCATAGCTATGGTGAGTGGTATGTACAATTGATATTGGTAACTTGCTGGTGTTCCAGCTTCAGTAAGGGCTTACATCCTGACTCACCGTTGTTGGAGTGATGCTCTGATGTCCACGGCCTAAGTGGTGTGACCTAGCTATTGCACATTGTGCAGTCACTTTGTCGGAGTAATGTATCTATGCCTTTGTCAACAGGCAGACATGGATTAGTGAATCTCAGTAGGTGTGCTGATACTTGTGTCGGCTGGGTTCATTTCAGCTGTTATTCCTAGGCAACAGTGTGATATTGTGGTTGTTACTGCATAGTGTAATTACCAGTGAGTCATTGGGATTGCTGTTTTTGACCCTGTGCTCCCTTTCTTTCTCCCCACACCCTGCCTCCTTTTCTTCTCCTGTCCTTGTGTGCATAAGCATCATCTGGTGAAGAAGGAGTGGCACCAGCAGGTGGGGGAGCTGAAGCCCACGGGACCCAGGAGGCAGTGTCCACCGATGCCGAGGGGACCAGTGGGTTGGAGTTCGAGGGGAGCACCAAGGGTGAGACAGGAGCTACAACTACAGACTCTGATTCCTCCTCCGATGGAAGCTCCCCGGTGGTGGCGGACCCCTCTGGGACCACCCATGGATCGTCATCTACCACCACCCCGTACCAGCACCGCCCTCCCAGTAGCCCCCCACCCAGTTACCCGTGCCCGCTCACCCAGGAGGATGGGCATCTCCTTCGCCGCAGGCACCTCTGCCCCTGCCCCATTCAGCTCTGCTGCCCTCACTTAGTAGGCTATTGAGCTCCTGAGAACCATCTCTGTATGGCAGTCAAACATAGTGAATGCCATCCAGGGGCTGGCATCCCAGATGCAGCAATGCAATGCCTTGGCTGCCCTACAGAGATCTTTTCAGGCTCTGGCCTCCTTTTTGACGGCAGCCAGTGTCCCTAGTTCTTCCATCCCCCTCCAACTACCTGTACCCAGTCCCAGAGCCTTCTCCCCACACCCATCCCAAGCACACAATCAGACACGCATGCACCCAAGTCAACATACAAGATGCACAAAGACAAGCACCACAGATCACACCACAAGCATACACACAGAAGCACGCACAACTACAGCCACTGCCTCCACTGTCTCCCCCTCCACACCCTTCCTCACAGTCACATCAGCACTCACACCTGCAAACACTGCTTTCTCAGTTCCAGATCCTGCCACCTGTCCAGCCTTGCCCACAGTCACCACAACAGGAGAAACGGAGACTAGCACACCATTCACCACATGCGCAGTCACCACCACCACCATCACAACCACATGCAGCACACCCACCTCATTTGCAGACACCAACCCAACATACGTGTACACAACCTCTCTGCCCCCTCCTCCCAAAACACATGAACATTCCCACTCAGACACTCAACAGCCATCCACCTCACACACTCACAATTTACATGCACCTACAACCCAGTCCAGCACACCTACATCTCCTATAACCACTCCCTCTACCTCCACTCCCAAACCTCCTCCCACACTCATCCCCACTGCACCTAACAAACTTTTCCTTGCCCTCTTCCCTCCTCCTTACCCACTCCAAGTTGTTCAGAAAAGGAAAGTGCCGCTCCCCCAGCCTGGTACCTCCAGCTCCTAGTCCTCTCATGGCCCCCCTGGTGTTACACATGTCCCTACCCCTGCTAAAAAACCTCCCACCATGGGGCACAGGGCAGTCACTCTGACCTTCCCACTCCAAGCCCACTCCTCCGCCCCATAAAACAGAGGAGCAAAGGCCCGCCCCCTCCCAAACCCAAAGACCACCCTTCCAAGAAAACCCCCCAACCCCCTGAGGTCTCTGCCCTCCAAATCGATGTCCCTGCCCGGTGGAGTCACTTGGGCTGTCAGGAGTTAAGTTGGGCCTCTCACATTGCCTTGTGTAGTGACATTTGCTCTTTGACTGATCCTCAGCACCACCATTCTCCCCCAGGGTCTTGAGACCCTCACAGGTGAGTAGCCACATTTTAAAAATACCTGATTGATTGATGGACACTTTTGGACTGGCCAATGGTCCTTGTGTATATAGTTAATTAATTTTCATGTGGTCGCTATTCCCACCGGACTACAGTGGTTGGACCAAAGGTATTTGTCCTGGCTTTTTTTAACTTTTGGCTTATATTGGATTTGTACTTTTCAACGGATTGTTTTTTGGTGTGGTATGACTGTATGGTGTGTGTTGTGCATGTGGGTGTGTCACTCTCCCCTCCCTCCCTGGTGTGCTAGGCGGCTGTACTCCCCGTCAGTGTCTCTGCTCCTCGACTCCCATTGCATGGTACAGCATCGGCAGGACTTCCAGTTCGAGTTCCATGGAGGCTGCAGATTTCTCTGTGTCCCTGGAGGTGAGTGTCTACTTTCAAATGGGTCGTTTCTGCCAAGCTTTTCGTGGCTGTGGTCCTGCCCCGGTAATCCTGGTGGTCTGCTACATCGTAATATGGTGGGCGGTGAATGGTGTTCCACCGGCAAGAAGATGGCAACCGCTGTGGTCAGTGGCCGGACCGCACTGGTGGTTCAGGCGGTCCACTGGCTTTATATGGAAGGAATCACCGCGTGGGCAGAATATGGCGGTCTTCACAGCCAGCCTGGCGGCGGTACAACCGCCATCGCCGGTGTGGCGGTCAGCCGACCGCCAAAGTCATAATAAGGGCCTAAGTCTAAAGAGAAGTTTATTCTTTACAGAAAGGTCCCATCCAACTGCTCCCACTGCTGTCCAGGCCTCTCATTGACTATGTTTCCTTCACATTCCATCATGACTTAGCTACATTCTACAGGCTAAAGATCCATGCCTTTACTTAGCACATACCCACATATTACACAAAGCTTGCCTTTTTTAATCTGTTACTGAACGTACACACTCCTTCTACTGCATGGTGATTTTCATGCTTCTATGCCTGTTTATTTTAAACACACCCCTGCCTGCCACCCTGGGTCACAGTCTCTTTCAATGGCTCTGCACAATGCTTACTGTCATGTGCCAATTCTAAGCATGTTTTAAATGTAGTTTACATGTGTTTTCTACATTTGCAGTGTTTCAGAAGCTATGGATTCAAAACTGTGAAGACATTGAGAGAGCGGTGAATCATACATCATTAAATAATAGGGTGTGTTGATTGTGACCAAATTGTTTTACCACGACTAAGTACGTAGCTCTGATGACCATCTCATTATTAGAAAAGTCTTTCACTACACATTGAATTCACAAGCAGTGCAGAAGGGATACATCTATACAGTGACATAAGATTTGAGTAGACTAAGCTTCTAGTGGTGGGTTCAAATAGACCATAGATGAGCTTGCGATAGGTAGCAAGCCCCAATAGCTCAGTTGCAGGCTATCTGTCCTATCATCATACTATCCAAGGCCTTAATTTGAATGTTTGTGTTGAGATGGGCAGGGTAGGATGAGAACTGGGGCACACACAAAGCAATATTATGTGCTGACTAGTCAGACAAGTATCCCCAGAGGTAATACACTGAGTCCATGAAGTCATACAACAATGTCCTAGAATGCCTGGGCTGTGCCCCATGTGTATTTCTTTTCCCTTCTGGTGACAACCACATACATAATTTGATGCTCATCCTGCCTTATTAGGTCTCAACTAAAGATAGCTATAACAAAGTCAGAAGGTGTCACAGAGATATTGCTAAACTATATCCATTCACAATCACAGGACGACTTAAACCCAAAATGACAATTTACCTAATATATATGAAGAAAATTGATTATTAGCTGTCTGGGAAATATGTCAGTTCTTCCCAGTAGATATGCCCAAAACCCTATCAAGTAAACACACAGTTTCAATAAATAAAGCTTGGCTCATATGCCTAGCAACTATGGGATAAAGCAGCCAAGCTAAACTTAAAGATAATGTGTAACATGTTTAGCAGTACCAAAACAATTAAAAGGTCAATGCAGAAAACAACAAAAGCCCTACTATAAATTTTTAACACTCAAGAAAATTGTAATAAGAAAAAACACACAAAATGATTGAAATGCAAAAAGGGGAGCCAGTGATATGAATGTTTAATGTTTTTGGGCCTGAATCACAAAGATAACTTACACTTCGAGGTAGTTTACACTTTTGAGTAAGTGTACTACTTTACAGTATACACAAACTGCACCTTTGCAATAACTCACTCTTTCGGAGTAACATACACTTTTGTAGTAAGTCCACCACTACACATTGACAACCCAAACACTGCAGCACCCTCCTATAGTAAATAATGGAGGTAGAGACCTACTATAACATTTTAAGTTACTACAACAGTTTAGTTTGTGAGAAGCACTTTGTAGTATGTTTTGTAGTACTACAAATTATACTACAAAGTGCAGTTTATTAATCAGGGTTTTACATTTTCAAAGTTCCAAGAAATAGCATAGTCTCTATGGGGCACGATTGAATGGCAATTAAGCACAAGTTGAGGATGGCTGCAATGCACCATAGGTCAGCTAAGCATAGTGGGTTGATACATTGAAAGATATTACCTTCTGACTCAGTGTTTTGTATGGAAGCAGAAATCCTCTCTAACCTGGATACCAATTGGACGCAGTTCTGCTAAGAGGTAATAATTCAAATGTTGCTGTTCCTTTTTTTTTGCAAAGTCCTTTGTCGCAAACGTTCTGTCCTTTGTTCAGTCAAGATTTCAACACCGGGCTTTATTAGTCACAAGGATTGGCTTGTTTTGGGCAGTAAAAAGCTCAGAGTGGGACAAACCTAATTTTCTTGACTGCTAAGATTGTGTCCTGGGTGGGTAGAAAGGTTGAAGGCTTCTGTCTCTTCTGTTCTTCCACATGTCCAGATGTTTCTCTGGAGTGAGGGTGAAATCCCACTTTTATTCAGTGCACTAGCCACTGGGTGTGGAAGAAGTCTGGACACTCCCTAGTGAAGGGGTAAATGCACTCAAGGGCAAACATCTCCACTTTTTCAGCTTATTCTATATGCCTTACTGCAAACTATCCCACATGGCACCATTTATAGGGAAAATCAGTAGAGCAGAACCTTCCTTCCCATGGACTTGTGGTCCACCGAGGAGTGTGTCAACGATAATTAGCAGTCTCCTCCTAGTTCTCCACATCAAACTGGGTCTGACTAGTTTCCCTCCTCCTGTGAATGGAGTCAGGATGGCTAGAGTGCACCCCGTGATCAAAAGGCCTCTTTTTCCCAGCTCACCCTGGTCCCTTTTAAATGCCACAACATCAATACAGCGAAAACAACTTTTGGAAGCTATTCACTGCAGGAACATGGCAACCTTAAATTCGTACGTGTTCCACTTTTAAATACAAGACACCCTACCTTGTGGGTTGCCAAGCCAAATTAGAAGTGAATTACTTAATATTTAATATTTGTTTTCTCTACTGTCAAGGAAGGTTATTTTACAGTTTGCCTGCAGGTTTAAAAACTGCAACAGTTAGGTTACACATGTAGGCCTGAAACCATTTTGTGCTTGTCGTCGTAGTGGATGGCACAATGTGTGCTGCACTATAAAGGTGCCATATAACTTTTGTCCCATGGGTGTAGTACTTGCATCGTATGCTATTTCCTTACTGGAAAATTAAATATGCTAATTGGGTATTAGCCAGTTTAACCATGTTTTTTGGGGGTCAAGGCACATACATTTGGGAGATCAGTCAAAGAGAGCCATTTTTTCACAATCCTGTTTCTCTTGTCTGAATCCACTACCTCCTGCAGATCTTCTTCACAGGAAAAGTAATGAGGCAGAGTGCTTGAGTCTTGTCATTATGGTTTTTTATTTACTCCTATTCTCCTTCCTCTACTTTTACTACTGGCCCTTACATGCATGGAACAACCGTGGGGTTAGGAAGAGATAGAAAAGAGCATTGTTCTTGTTGCAGTCTGTGCACAAAATTAATGCATTCTAACAGTCATTAATTAACCCTCTTTATAAATCCTTAAGTAATTTGCAAACATCTGTCAGAACCAATCTAGATGGGACACGTTCTTCTTCCCGCCTTCCTTCACAGAGGCAGCATGGCCCAACAATCCCCTGAAAGCATCCGACGGCCAGCGGATAGGATAAACCGGGTGCCGACTGATAGTCTCAAGGGATGGGGGTTTGGGAACAAACAATAAACTAACAAAACAAACTAAAATAACAACCTGATGGATGGGTTCATAAAGCCCTGAAGTAAGAGCAATAACTCGGGACGATTATTGAATGCCACTGTTGGGATGTTCAAATACTGGTGCGTAGCGGTACAGATTAGGGTATTACAGCATGGGAACATAAATGGAATAAGACTCAGCACAGTTACTCCACCTTACCCTTAGAGTCTGGATTACCTCACTGTTTGTGTCTGGTCTACTGTGCTTAGAGGTTACCTCTGCAAGCATCTGGTCAGCTGGTAGCCTATATTGCAAAATTCCTGCCTGATAGGGTCCAGCCTTATTGATGGGGAAGGTCTCTAATAAGAGCCACAGGGAATGTAAGTCACATAGGGTTAAGTATGCGCTGCTGAAATGACCCCACAGAGATGCAGAACCAGTATCACTGACCAAGAACACACACAAGCATTCTTCACACACTTGTGTCACGACAGACTACTGGTATCAAGTGCTTGAAGTCCCTCATAGGCCTTTCACTAGGATTCTCGCAAACACTGAGCTTTTGAAACGAAAGTCTTGTAGTGAAAAAACATATGAATAATAACTCAGTAAGTTCCTTCAAGTATTAACACTTCACTTGTAGGAACCATGTCTTGGGACACTAACAAAACTAAATGTTCCTCAAAGCAATAGCCAAGATTCTTCAAAGCATTGTGCACCTGGCAGTCCTCTGCGGCCGTCCCAAAAGAATGATAAAATGTCTTGGGCTGTACTCATGGTGCTGCTATACTTTGGCCAGGCCTTGATGATGAAAAACAGTAGAGCTGCTCTTAGGCTCCTGGAAGTGTCAGAATATACTCACCAGGTTCCAGAAAGCCTAGCATCCCCTTGCAACCCGAGATCTCAATTGGAATTCTATGTCAGGACCGGAGGCTCCGATTATGCTTCTCTTTCTATGCTTCAATATTTTCAGCAGACAATAAGAAATACTTTTTTTAATGAACTACAAATCCCATGAACCCACCATAACACATGAACAACCAGGAAGAATATCAAGAGGGGGATGAGAACTATTACTTTGACGAAATGCAAACTAGTTAGTTTGAACAAAACCTTGTGTATGCGCTGGATGCAAGATTGCGCCAGACCGTTAATGATGCCTAAGTTAAGGCTATAACCCCATTGAAGCATCACCTTTATGGGTTTGCTCAACAACAAAGGCTGGCATCCCCCTCTGGGGGCATAATTGAAGGGCACAGAGCCGTTTCCACGACACTGCCCTCTAGAGAAATTCACTCTGAAGCCTTCGAGAAACTAGCAACCTCTTTGGCTAATGAGCACCCCTTCAGTAGGCCTTCAGAACCCTGAGCAGATGGGTTAATGGAAGATTCTGACGCTTCCTCCTCTCGAAGTTCATCCAAAGGCGACTGACAACCACCATGCAAACGCAAGGCAAAAACCCATCATACCTCTGCCAGTAAACAGCCAAAGCTTTTGACCTTTGAACCTGGAGAAATTATCCACCCCAGATCTCCTGTTGGATACCTCCCTCTGAAGTAACAGACTATGTGAAAGATTTCAATAATGAGGTGCACGCACGTTTATGCTCGGAATGCCCCAGACAAGAACTCTCTGACAAGGTAGCAGAGACTCCGGAAGTAGACCCTTCCATGGTGACTTATCTAAAGAAGTATACAAAAGACACAAAGAAGGGAATCAACACAGCTTGGAAATCCTGTCAAGATAAGCTCTTAGGTATGTCAGGCCCCTCGACAAAGATCCTGGAACTGGCTCACCAAGCAAAAGAGTCTAACACTCCAGTAGATACAGAAAGAAACCCTTATTGGCTGGGCACAACATGAGATTTGCCTGTTTGGCAATACCAACTGCGCAATTTCAAATGAACGTCGCTGTTCTATCCTGATATAACTGGACCCTAAATTAGCAGATCTTGCATCCTCAGAAGCGGGCCCTGTGGCTCAGCGCCTTTTATTTGGAGCTCTGTTTTTTAAAGAGCTGTAAAAATTCACCGCCACTTCCTCCAACTTGGATAAAGCTCATGGTTTGATCAAGAAAGCCCTTCACCCTCATTTTACCCGGGCCAGACGCTTCAGGGGCGACTGTTCGACTGCAGTTATCAGACTTCATCTGGAGACAGCTTCCAAACCCACAGGGGTAGAGGTGGCTCCAAGACCAAGCCTCCACCTTCTACCCTTCAAGACGGTCCTTCAGAGGCCGCTTTTGTAGAGGAAGGTTCAGGGGTACAGCTGCCACCATCCAGGACTCCTCTCCTGCAGGTGAGAATTACTCCGTGGGAAGAGTTTCTTTAGGGGGTCGCACTCAACTTTTCTACCACAATTGGCAAAAACTCTCAAACGATCCTTGAGTATTAGAGTCCATTCTGGGTTTCAAGATAGAATTTTTTTTGTCTCCCTGTCAACTATCTCCCCCAGCGCGCTGTATTTTTCCCATTCAGATCGGATTTTCATTCAAAAAGAAATTCTTGCTCTTCTATCGAAGAATGCGATAGAAGAAACTGATCTACATCCCGAGGGTTTGTGAGCCCCATTTTCCTAGTAAAAAAAAAGGGAGTCTGTTCAAGATTAGTTCTCAATTTGAAAGAATTCAACCAGTGGATTATTTACCGTCATTTCAAAATGGAGGGGATCCATTTACTGTGGGACATCCTTCGGTTAGGAGACTGGATGGTTTGTCTAGATTTGAAGGACGCCTACCTGTCCATTCCTATTTTTCCTCCCCACTAACGCTTTCTCCAGTTTTGGTGGGAGGGGATTACGAATTCAAGGTTCTTCCCTTCGGTCTGTCATTGGCTCCTTGGTGTTTCACGAAGCTGATGAGACCGATGGTGTTTGTCTGATCATTTATCTAGACAACATAATAATTATATCCTAGTCTCCTCAAACGGTATTGACTCATCCAGAATGGACGATCTCTCTCCTTCAGGAGTTAGGTTTTGTTATCAACGCCCAAAAATCCATTCTAACCCCTACACAATCTATAGAATTCCTAGGTTTTTTGGTGGATTCGCCTTTGGCTCAGTTGAGTCTTCCGCAAGTGAAGGTGAGGAACATCAAAAGAGAATTGAGACTAACCTTGTCCAAGACGAATGTATCCTTAAAGTCCCTGGCTCATTTGGTGGGACTTCTAGACTCTTCTATTCAGGGGAGGTTCCGGGCCCCCTACACTACAGGTCTCTTCAGCGTCTAAAGATCATGCACCTGAACAAGGGCTTGTCTTATCCCCAATCAGTTCCCCTCTCAGAGGAAGCGAGAATCAAAATCTTTTGGTGGCTCACATGGAAGCATGGAACGCCAGAGGCATCTTCCCCTGTTCCCAGGAACTAGACATAGAGGCGGATGCCAGCCTGTGGGGTTGGGGTGCTCGTTGTGGCCAAATATCCACCGGTGGTCGCTGGTCCCAGGAAGATCTTTCGCTTCATATCAATTGCCTGGAGCTCTTAGCAGGTTCCTTTGCAATTCGCAGCTTCACAGCGGGCAAAGAGAAATGCTGCATTCGACTCCGGATGGACAATGTTTCAGCAGTTCGGTATGTAAACAAATTGGGAGGAACACGTTTACAATTACTGACGGAGATTGCCAAAGACTTTTGCCATTATTATCTCCAGAATCACATTTCGGTGACAGCGGAGTACCTGCCAGGTCAACGCAATGTGATAGCCGATTGGCACTCCTGTCATTTGAGGGATGCCAGCGATTGGAGATTGCATCCTCGAGTTTTCAGAGCCGTCATGCAGAAGTGGGTTCCATACAATGTCGACCTTTTCGCTTCATGTGTGAACACTCAACTCCTGAAGTACTTTGGTTGGCGTCTGGATCCGGGAGCGAGAGCGACAGATGCTTTCCACCAGGATTGAACTCCATTCCTCTCCTATGCATTTCCTCCAGTTGTGATGATTCCCAGGGTCCCAGCACATCTTCAGAGACAGGAAGCAGAAGGCAGAAATGGTGTTGATCTCCCCATATTGGAGAGCACAACCTTGGTTCCCCATCATTATAGATCTGGCCTGTGCTCCTCCCAGTCTCTTGCCCTGGTGTTCGAACCTCCTTCTGGATCCGGTAGGGTCTCCTCATCCTTTGATCCTATCAGGACAACTGCCTCTACTAGCATGGCAACTTTCAGGCAAAACTGGAGTCTCCCAGGCATTTCGAACGAAGTTCAGGAATTCATCAATCAATCCTGGGCTTCCAACACGCATAAACGTTATGCCTCAGCTTGGAGACGCTAGTGTAGTTGGTGTAATTCACAGAGTTCAGATCCCTTTAATGCCGATTGCACCTTGACATTGAATTTTCTGGCTTTGTTAGCTGTCTCAGGGATGGCTTATAATTCAGTTAACAATTTTGGCTCTGCAATTTCTGCCGGCCATGTCTTCATTGATGGGAGACCTATTACCTGTTGTTTGCAAATTGATTCAGGGCATTAGAATGTTGAATCCCCCTTTACCCAAATATTCAGAGCTTTGGGATGTTAACATTGTTCTGCGGTTTTTGAATTCCTGACCTTCCAATAAATATCTATCCAGGAATCAGCTGTCTGCTAAGCTTACCCTTCTACTTTGTCTCATCTCTTGTAAATGTGTGTCTGACGATAAAGCTTTGGATTTAGCAGGGATACGCTTCTCCCCTGAAGGAGTTTCATTTGCCATATCTAGAGGAACTAAGTGCAATACCAGGTTGGTATCCTATCCAGCATGCATATCCAGAATATAGCAAGCTCTGTGTTGTACAATGCTTGAAAGATTATGAAGTAAGTATTGCCGAATTTTCATCATTAGGTCTTTCATGATACCTTGTATATAGTTGCATATTGATTGATGTTGTTGTTGCAGTTTTTTCCCACCCTGATATTAACATTGTAATATCATTTTTTTTTTTTAAATGTGTGTTTTAAATCTGTTTTTTTTTTATATATAAGGCAGTGTTTATGGCTGTTATTTCTTTATTCTTGGTCTAGGTCAAGAGGACAAATTGAACCTTTTTCATCGACTGGATCTCCTCTTGGGATTCCTACCTCTTCTACGTCATTGATGGGATGTTTCTTCATCCTGGTTCGGAAGTTTCGTTGTTTATCTAGACTTGAGGTTTATTTTTGTGTGAGACTTACGGCATCAGTGCATTAACTGTGTCTATGTGCAAAGAAAGAGGACAAGACATTTCTTCATGAAGGTTTTATAGGGCTGGTCTACATGGTTGTTCATGTGTTATGGTGGGTTCACGGGATTTGTAGTTCATTTAAAAAAGTCTTTCTTATTGGCTGCTAAAAATATTAAAGCATAGAAAGAGAAGCATAATCCTTACCTCCATGTCCTTAATAGAATTGAAAATCCTAAACGCGATAGCTAGAACATTTTTCAGTATCGGCCACATCCTGGGCGTGGTTTATATACCCTTGAAACCAAGATGGCCGCTGGGGCTTTCAAGTGCAATTCCAGCAGCAAAGGGCCATACCGATTACAAGGACCCGCTGTACTCAGCTGCCTCAACAGCAAAATGCCGGACAAACAACCTGCTAGTGCCAGCAGTAACAGGGAGCTGTTTTGGTACTGCATGCCTGGTCTGCTGCCTTGTGGATCTCTGGGGACTTTTTCAAGGGATTGATTTGTCTGTTGTAGGTATGTGGAAGAATGGTGAGTAAGGAGTAATGGGCTAACAAGGCAGCCTCCCCATGCACCTTCAGGCATAACCACACACCAGGCATACGCGTCCGCTCTTCAGCCCCTAGTGTAGTGTGGGTGGACTGTATGGTGATGGAGTGTGTAGCACCATGATGTGGCCCAGGGTAACCTAGTATAGTGTGGGTGGACTATATGGTGATGGAGGCTGTAGCGCTATGCCACTAGTGGACCAGGATATCTGAGCTATGGCAGGGGTAGAGGAAGAGGTGATGCAGTTAATGGTGCGGACGCTTTTCCTGACATCTCTCCAACTATACTTTTATCATTTTGAAATTTTACTTTTGTATTACAAATACCAGAGGCGCTGATAGTTATATGCCTATTAGCTAAAATTTTAGCATTGTGTTGGAAGTGTAATACTTATGTTCCAATTGTTTGATACTGTCTAAGATTAGTTTTAATGTAGATTCCAAAATCCTCTTCTTCCTGACCATATAGCTAACAATAAATTTCCTGAATTTTCCTGTAAACATAACTAATATTAAAATCCCTTGATTATGCTATATAAGTGTACATGTTAATTTTTATAGGTGTATCCTTTGGACAGTTGCTCGAGAAAGGCATCTGCATGAAAAGCTTGAATACTTCATGCGTTTTGGCCAGTGCTAGGAGGGGAATATTCTATTGCTTACCAAATCAGCTCATGGCCAGAAATCAGAATTGATGCTATTTCTAAATATAGAACAGTATTGGTGAAATTATTACTGGTGAAAATGAAGTTAATTTTAGAATGAGAAGAATGAGTTGGGAGAAAAGTAAAATTCTCTCTTGTCCAAATTGCAAGCTTGCCACAATTCAAACAAAGATCTATCAGTAAGGTTCTTGGAAACATTTCGACATGTGGTTAGAGATATACCAACATTTAGATCAATGAATGCGTTATATTTTTGGTGACAATTAACCCACCCCCCAAACAACAACTACATTTGGATTATTAGGAACTGTTATTAATGTTTCTTTAATTTCCCCTCCCCAAAAAGGAACTTTATTTGCTAAACCATCTAACAATAACAATAACCAACTTCCATCCAATTTACATTTCTTGGCATGTATCTGTATCTGAAGTGATATATGAAATAATAACATACTTTTCCCCCAAAACTAGTGAAGGGAATGATTTCAACTTTTCAACATATATCAGCCTCAGCTTATTATATATGTTTCTTGAGGAAGAGTAACATAAGTTGTTAATCTTAGTACGTGATTTTGATGTTTGACATGTGTTAGGATTATTAAGACTCTTACTTTTCCATTTAATTATTCTAGTCATTCTTATATAAACGTTTACATCATTCCCCACTTTACTTCACCCAAGAGAATAAAGTTTGTGCAGACATCACCACAAATTTACATTAATAACATGTCTGTGTCGATGGACGTGTTGAGGATGAGAGCGAGGGTATTGCTGATGGAGGTGAGTCCTTTCTTGAAGCCTTGGAAAAGGATTCACATAAAAAATACTGCATCTATATTCACATTCTCTCCTGAAACCACAGGTTCTCTCTGATGACTCCAGCTTGGATCTCCATTGAGGTTCTACATTGAACCACTTTCACTTTCACAACCCCATTCAGCTAGTCAGTCAATCTAAGTAGCTGATTTCACTTAGAACCATTCTTACTATGTCTCGTACGTAATCTCACTCGCATCCAACATCCACCACCTAATTTACCAGCCGAAACACCATTCCTCCTCTTTTACAATTCCAAACCCATTGCCTCCTTATACTCACTCAAACACCTCCTTAAGGATGACTTCTTGATCTTTCCCCAGTAACCCTACTTTATCCAGTTTATATGTAAGCCACCATGTAGCCAGCTGCATGCTGGGATTTCAACCGCTCAATAACTCAACTGGTGAAAAATCAGTAACAGATTTAGGAGTAATCCAATAAGAAAGTAACATGGTCCTCAGTGCCTTGTACACTCCTAATTCCCATTAATTGACAATTGCATGAATTCTTTCATTTCACAATTAAAATGTTGTACCTGACCATTGATTTCCACATGTCAAACAACAATCCTGTTATGACTTACACCACATTTCTCTAATTACTGTCTGAACTTAGCACTGGTAAACCATGGTCCATTGTCTGAACCCACACATTTTTGGATTCCTTTTCTCCAAAGTACATCCTCCAAACAATGAATCACCAGTGTAATTATATAGCACACTATCAGCCATGAGGGAATCTTTACACTGAGCAAGAATGAGAGGCTAGCCGCAAGTGTAGGGTGACAACTTACTCAAAGAGCCAAGCCTTCAGCTTCTTGCAGCATTCAAGAAGAGAGGGGGAGGCTTTGATGTGTAGTAGGTGGCTGTTCAACATTTATTGACAGATGTAAGAGAAGGCTGAAAGTCCAGTTCTCTTTCTGTGAATTAGTGGGATGTGTGCTTGTAGGAGTCTGACTGAGCGGAAGTGCCTGGATGATTGATGGAAGTGTATGTGGCTGCTCAGTTAGGCTAGGTCCATGTTGTGTAGTCCTTTGCGTGTGCAGGCGAGGAGTGTGAACTGCAGTCTTGTGCATCAGGAGACATTCATGCTCCCTCGGTGTGGTGTGATGTGTGTGCTGAGTGGGAGGTTGAGGATGAGCCAGACTTGTAGTCTTCTCGTGAGATGTTTGGTGATTCTAGTATAGAGCATTCCCAGAGTTTCCATTGTCTAGACTGTTGGTGATGAGGACTTGGATGACAGTCTTTCTGGTGCTATTCTGTAGGTTGACCTGGGCAGACATGTCCAGGTTGTTATTGATGATGATCCAGAGGTTTCTGGAATGTGGACTGGGGGTTCGTGTAGATGCAAACTCACTACGCCACCAGGGGAGATCACCATTTCTGTCTTATCAGTGTTTAGTTTAAGACAGTTTGACTTCATTCAGGAGGACATTTCGGACATACAGACAGTGAACTTTTTCCTTGTGTTGGGGGATTCCTCACAGAGGGACAAAATAAGTTGTGTGTCATCAGCAAAAGAGAGGCTATTGATGTTGAGGGTGCTAATGACGTTGGCCAATGGAGTCATGTAGGCAGTGAAGAGAGTAGTAGTACTTCTGGGCCTTCAAGGAGTATGGTGAAAGGTTGACTGTCTGAGTTCTTCTAGTCACAAAAGTGCAGATCCATCAGATGGCAAGTCCCTGAATGCTGGTCTCATGCTGGCATCTAATGAGGATGCAGTAGGAGACCATGTCAATCACTGTCGAGAGCTCCGAGGCCTTATTAGGGTGAAACCAGTCCTAGGTGGTTGTATTCTGGCTCATGGAGGACCTGACCTAGGAATTCCGTCTGGACTGCTCTCATTGGAGCAGGCCCATTAATGATTTGCATATAGCTGGATCTAAATTTAAATGGCATGGTGGGTGAAACATGATGAATTGTGATGTGGCCCAAATGATTGCCAGTTGCTGAGGTTAATTCATGCATTCCATCCATCACCTGTTCTCATTTGAGCAGAGTCAAGACTGATTTCCATATGTCTGGGTCTAAACTGAGGTGGCATGACGGGTGAAAAGTGATGGATTGTGATGCAGTTCATAGCAATTGCCATTGGCTGAGATCAATTCAAGCATTCCATCTATTAACTTGTTGTTGTTGCAGTTGATAACCTAAGTGCGATGGGTATGCTCAGATATGGGTACAATGCTCACTGTGCCACTTTAATCAAGCTGCACCTGGCTGATGAGCCCTTATCGAGGCAAAACTGGTTCTAGGTTGCTTGTTCAGAAAGGATCTGGCTTGGCAGTTTGGGCTGTATTGTTCCTATCAGAGCATGGTCAAGACTGATTTGCATATGGTTTGGTCTAAACTGAGGTGGCATGGTGGGCGACAAATGATGGATTGGGATGCGGCACAGCTGATTTCCAGTGACTGAGATTAATTCAAGCATTCCATCCATCATCTTGTTGTTGCTGCAGTTGACGCCCTTGGTGCGATGGATATGCCCAGACATAGCTCCCATGCTCACTATGCCACCAAAATCAGGCTGTACCTGGCTGATGAGCCTTTATCAGGGCAAAACAAGTCCTAGGTTACTTGTATTCTGGTTCAGGGAAGTCCTCACTTGGCAGTTTGGATTGGTCTGTTCCCAATGGAGCAGGGTCAAGACTGATTTGCATAAGGCTGGGTCTAAACAGATGGTATGGTGGGTGAAAAATGATCACCTCGAGCTACTGCCATATATCAGCTGGTTTGGGTTTTAACTGTTTCGCTTTATTTGTGGTAACCAGTGTGTCAGTGCAGATGGTGATCCATTCATTAACATTGTTCATTTCTTCCTCTAGGTTGCTAGTATGATTGGGGTGTTTCTTGCAGCGAGTGGAAGCCCAATTCCTCTCTGATATGTTCTTCCAGCAGTGGTGAACAGGATCTGCATTGCTTGGTTTTTTGTGGTGCATTATGCTGATTTAGAAGCTGAAGAGAACCTGGTTGATACTGATGATGGGTGTTGGTTTGTGGATCGTGATGTTGCTGAAGGAGGTCAATATGGAAACCAGAATATGGCCCTCATTATGACAGGGCCGCTGGGGTGGTCTCACCGCAGCGGGACCGGCGATGCAGGCCGTCCTATTACGACAGCAGCGGTTTGGCCACTACCAACCTGCCGCGTCCCCACCCGTCCTGCAGATTCACCGCAGCCTGCTGGGCTGGAGGTTTCCACCTGCAGCCCGGCACGAGTCAGATAACTGACAAAGTTATTCTGGTTAGGGACACCACCAGCATTTTCCTGGCGGTCTCACTGCCACAAAATGCTGGCAGAAAAGTATCCCCATGACAGGAACTTGCGTTCGTGTCGCCAGGATACCCCCCAAACACCTCCGCCCACATGCATGCATGCACGAACACACACACAATCACACACAGACACCCCCCACTCACACACGCACTCACAACATTCACCCCATAGACATGCATACATCCAATACACATTACACACGCATGCATACACTCACTCTCCCCCAACCCCTCCCTTCTACCACATACATACATTCACAAACCCCACCCCCACTCATCTTCACACAACCACACCCCACCCCACAATCATACCTCACCGCACGCACACACACACACCATATACACATACAACCATACACACACCTGCATGCACTCACTCACACCCCCTTCACCCATGCACACGCCCCATCCCATCCTCACCCATACACACACGCATCACCACATTTACACATACGCACAGTCACTCCCCCTCCCACATTCATGACACACACACACACTCACGCACACCCATTCACACCCCCCACCCTCTCCCCTTGCAGACGACACTTACCTCATCTGACAAGGTGCTCATCCGTGAGGGGATGGGACCCAGTGTTCCCACCCCCAGCACCGCCACGCCAGGAAAAGATCACTACACAGAATTACTGGTTGTAATTCTATTCTGTGGGTGGTCTTTTTCTGGCATGGTGGTGCTGCTGTTTTGCTTTCCTTATCTTATCTTATGACCGAGCTGACAAAACTTCTCTGGAATGCACTTCTAGTTTAAAGAAGACATTTATTATTACTTCACCACGAGGTTCCTGAAAGACGAGATTAGTAGGTTGAAAGCACACGTTTAAAAGTAGTCACAGCAATGAAAGCAAAATATATCAAAGTACTTCTCAATTGCAATGTACACAGCAAATACATGTGATTATATTATAGCATAACTTCAAAGCAAAGAATAAAAGTCAAAATTGCATCACCGTAGGGCCTATCACTTGTCATCCTTCTCATGCCTGCCAGTTGATGACTCCTGTTCAACTGCGAGAAGGAGATTTTCTACCCAAACGGGAGGCCAGGCAGCTGACGTCCACTCCTGACTGAAGTCTTGGAGAATCTCCCCTTGCTGCCACCCAGGGCCACCGTTAAAAGCAAAAATGCTGGCTCAGTGTGAGAACCGAACAAGTTTGGAGAGTGGCCAAGTCTCCAAACATCACTCGTTCCCAGGCTGGATTGAGAGGTAAACACAAAATCTACGCTTTCTTATCAGCTAAGGTTTGGTGTGAATTCAATACGAAAAACACAGCTTGGTCAACCATGTGGAAAAACACAGCTCATCTGCAATGTCTCAACTGCAATGTCTAACTCCACGTTAAAGCCAATAGGCAGCTAACCTAAATACCAAATGTAATGTCTAATGCTATGTTAAAGCCAATAGGCAGCTAAACTGAATACAGAATGTAATGTCCAATGCCACGTTAAAGCCAATAGCCAGCTAAACTGAATACAACATGTAATGTGCTACTGGTGAACATTGAGCAACTAATATGCGCAGTGGTGAAACACAAAGTCATTGATCAAACACAATTAATAGCATAACATCTCCACCCTATGACCAAAGACTTTTGTTTACATACCTCTTATTTCAAACAAAAACAAAAAACAAAAACAACAACAAAACAAAAAAAAAACATTATATGCAAATCAGATCTGAATGATAAAAGCAATCACTGTAAAGCAATGGAAGTGGATTAACATATTGATCTCATAACCTTTCAAATCAGATACATCTACAATGAAAATACTGAAGCTTATATACTCTGATTGGGATAATAACTGATTGAACAGTGTCTCTAAAACAGCAAGTTGATGTAGCATGAGTTCTACTCCTGTAAAGGTACACGGTCCACCTGAAAGGTTTGCTGGAATGTAAGTGAAAGTCAGAGTTCCACACGAAAAAACACAGACAGTTAACTGGCAATGTTGCTTAGTTCTAGTGGAAGAATGTAATCAAACAAGTTGACAAACTTTATGTTGATCCCATGTAGAACTTGAACTGAAGGCGCCAGTTGCGCAAAATGGATCAGTGGGGTTTGTACTTTAGTCAGTCAGGTTCAGGTTAGGGGTTTCGGTCCCTCCCCCGACCCCACACGCAAACACCCGAATGGAGACCACACAGTACACTCATGGTCAGTGGCGAGTCGTGGTAGGATCTGCAAAAGAAAAAAGTATGACTTTTTTTTCAATTACCATTTGTCATCTGAAATGTGCCCTTCTTCTTCCTTTCCTTGTTTTATAATCAGCAGGACGTTATTGGGGCCCTTTGTTATAATTTCTACAGGTTCCGGAGGGTCATTTGGGGATTCAACTCACACCTTAGCACTGAGGTTTTTATCTGCTGCACCACAGCTTCCCTTTCCTTGCACTGTCAGAAGGGCTGGGGCAGACTCCTTCTTTACCAAACCTCCATTTACTGCACTAATGACAAGTTGGGCAATTCTGTCTCCAATCTGTATGAATAAATCAGATTCTCTTCTAGTTATCAGCATCATTTTGATTTCTCCTTGGTAATCTGCAGCAATCACTCCCCCTAAAACCCGATTAATTTGCCTTATTTGTCCTGGTAACTTTCCTCTCCCCAACTGATCTTTGACTGTTTGTGGGACAGGTCTCTGTTGTGCGTACTGACAAATAGGACATTGCAAAATCACAGTTTTTATCAAATCAAGGGGAATGTGCATCTCTCTAATCTCTGCCCACCTGTACGTGGCTTTTTCTCCCAGATGTCCACATTTCTGGTGCACCCACTTAGCCATCCCCACTAAGTCAGAATTCTGGGTGGACACTTCTGTCTCTGAATTTTTCTCTTTAACATCTGCAAGGGAATTGAACAGTTATGTACAAGCCATGTGGAAAACCAAACGGCTAATCCATTGGCAGTGAACCAAGAATCAGTGTAAAAATGACACATCTCAAGCAGCTCTTGTTTTAAAGTCTGACACACATTGTACAACTCTGCATATTGGTTACTTTTCCTTCTCCTGTGGTAGACAACAACTTTTCAATAACTGAATTGTATGATACTGCTTTCCATTGTGTTTTAGCACTCATACATTTCAATGAATCATTAGTCAAACAAACACGCTTTTGATCCTCAGGGGACAAGAATTCAAATGGTGCACTCAATTTCACTAGTGACTCTTTTGCCTGTGGTACCTTCTGCACCCTCTCCTCATCCTGTACAGGGGCTTGTGACACATGTTCATGTAGGGCTGCAGTGACTCTAGCCCTGTCTTGCATGTACCAGATCCAGTGTATGATACTAGCCTCCTGTGCCTGTCCCATACTGTGAGATTTAGGTGAACTCATCAACCACTGCACGCTTGATATTTCAGGTTTCAGAATTACATTATCATTTAATGTCATTTGCTCAGTATTCACTAGAGCCCAATAACAAGTCAAAAGCTGTTTTTCAAAAGGAGTACAACGCTCCACAAAGTCAGATAGTTTTCTAATCCAAAGTTCCAGGGGCACTGTTGTCCTCCCCTGTCTGTGCCACATGCTCAAGGTGGTAAATTGTTCCTGGTTTACATGTAAATCAGTGTTTCCCTCTTGCACTGCGCACAAATCTAAAATCTGTTGACTCAGATGAGGGCTATACTGTTTCCAAAAATCAAACAAGCTTGTGAAACTTGGTGTCTCTTGATTAGTGCAAATAGTAAGAAACTCTAAAATCTTTTGTTTTACCTGTGACAACATCTGTCTATTTTCTGGATTCCACTGAATTCCCAGAAACTGCACATTTTGCGACAGTACTGCTGCCTTGTCTGAATTTTAAACATCGTACTTTGCAAAAGCGGTCTGAATATAAAATTCTCAACTTTGTGCTCAGTGTAATCTTTTAAGGAATGCACTTCAACTGCCAACAACCGTGGGCTGCTCTGCACACGGTGATCTACATTCACTTCAAGAGGCTCACACTGGCCCCCACCTTTTTAACCTCCTCATTACTGGAATGGGAAAAGCCAGATTCTCCTAAAACAGTTTTATAGATTTCAGCATTATCTTGCAATAATTTGTTCTGGCTAATTTGCTCATGTAAATTTTTATTTTCATTTTCTAACTGCCTACATCTCTCATGCATTTTTCTGTAAGCAGACAAAAGTATCCAAACCCTTCTGTCAAGAACAAAAGAGACATCATTTCTTTCAAAAAGCACATTTTCTACATATGAAAACACTTTTGCTTTATCCAAGCACTCATCCCAAGACCCGCAAAGTCCTGATAAACAAGAAAACATGTTTCTCACAGCACCATAAGGCAGTTTAACTTTACATGCATTTTCAAACATGGTCTGCCGTGCTTCTTTAATTCTCTAAACAATAAAAACACTTACACTTTTAAATAGTGCACTTCCAAGCCCCAATTCGACTCCCAGACTGTTGAATAACGCCAAAATGTTTTGCTTTCCTTATCTTATCTTATGATCGAGTTGACAAAACTTCTCTGGAATGCACTTCTAATTTAAAGAAGACATTTATTATTACTTCACAACGAGGTTCCTGAAAGACGAGATTAGTAGGTTGGAAGCACACGTTTAAAAGTAGTCACAGCAATGAAAGCAAAATATATCAAAGTATTTCTCAATTGCAATGCACTCCACAAATACATGTGATTATATTATAGCATAACTTCAAAGCAAAGAATAAAAGTCAAAATTGCATCACCATAGGGCCTACCACTGATCGTCATCCTTCTCATGCCTGCCAGTTGATGACTCCTGTTCAACTGCGAGAAGGAGATTTTCCACCCAAACGGGAGGCCAGGCAGCTGACGTCCACTCCTGACTGAAGTCTTGGAGAATCTCCCCTTGCCGCCACCCAGGGCCACCGTTAAAAGCAAAAATGCTGGCTCAGTGTGGGAACCGAACAAGTTTGGAGAGTGGCCAAGTCTCCAAACATCACTCGTTCCCAGGCTGGATTGAGAGGTAAACACAAAATCTACGCTTTCTTATCAGCTAAGGTTTGGTGTGAATTCAATACGAAAAACACAGCTTGGTCAACCATGTGGAAAAACACAGCTCATCTGCAATGTCTCAACTGCAATGTCTAACTCCACGTTAAAGCCAATAGGCAGCTAACCTAAATACCAAATGTAATGTCTAATGCTATGTTAAAGCCAATAGGCAGCTAAACTGAATACAGAATGTAATGTCCAATGCCACGTTAAAGCCAATAGCCAGCTAAACTGAATACAACATGTAATGTGCTACTGGTGAACATTGAGCAACTAATATGCACAGTGGTGAAACACAAAGTCATTGGTCAAACACAATTAATAGCATAACATCTCCACCCTATGACCAAAGACTTTTGTTTACATACCTCTTATTTCAAACAAAAACAAAAAACAAAAACAACAACAAAACAAAAAAAAAACATTATATGCAAATCAGATCTGAATGATAAAAGCAATCACTGTAAAGCAATGGAAGTGGATTAACATATTGATCTCATAACCTTTCAAATCAGATACATCTACAATGAAAATACTGAAGCTTATATACTCTGATTGGGATAATAACTGATTGAACAGTGTCTCTAAAACAGCAAGTTGATGTAGCATGAGTTCTACTCCTGTAAAGGTACACGGTCCACCTGAAAGGTTTGCTGGAATGTAAGTGAAAGTCAGAGTTCCACACGAAAAAACACAGACAGTTAACTGGCAATGTTGCTTAGTTCTAGTGGAAGAATGTAATCAAACAAGTTGACAAACTTTATGTTGATCCCATGTAGAACTTGAACTGAAGGCGCCAGTTGCGCAAAATGGATCAGTGGGGTTTGTACTTTAGTCAGTCAGGTTCAGGTTAGGGGTTTCGGTCCCTCCCCCGACCCCACACGCAAACACCCGAAGGGAGACCACACTGCACACTCATGGTCAGTGGCGAGTCGTGGTAGGATCTGCAAAAGAAAAAAGTATGACTTTTTTTTCAATTACCATTTGTCATCTGAAATGTGCCCTTCTTCTTCCTTTCCTTGTTTTATAATCAGCAGGACGTTATTGGGGACCTTTGTTATAATTTCTACAGGTTCCGGAGGGTCATTTGGGGATTCAACTCACACCTTAGCACTGAGGTTTTTATCTACTGCACCACAGCTTCCCTTTCCTTGCACTGTCAGAAGGACTGGGGCAGACTCCTTCTTTACCAAACCTCCATTTACTGCACTAATGACAAGTTGGGCAATTCTGTCTCCAATCTGTATGAATAAATCAGATTCTCTTCTAGTTATCAGCATCATTTTGATTTCTCCTTGGTAATCTGCAGCAATCACTCCCCCTAAAACCCGATCAATTTGCCTTATTTGTCCTGGTAACTTTCCTCTCCCCAACTGATCTTTGACTGTTTGTGGGACAGATCTCTGTTGTGCGTACTGACAAATAGGACATTGCAAAATCACAGTTTTTATCAAATCTAGGGGAATGTGCATCTCTCTAATCTCTGCCCACCTGTACGTGGCTTTTTCTCCCAGATGTCCACATTTCTGGTGCACCCACTTAGCCATCCCCACTAAGTCAGAATTCTGGGTGGACACTTCTGTCTCTGAATTTTTCTCTTTAACATCTGCAAGGGAATTGAACAGTTATGTACAAGCCATGTGGAAAACCAAACGGCTAATCCATTGGCAGTGAACCAAGAATCAGTGTAAAAATGACACATCTCAAGCAGCTCTTGTTTTAAAGTCTGACACACATTGTACAACTCTGCATATTGGTTACTTTTCCTTCTCCTGTGGTAGACAACAACTTTTCAATAACTGAATTGTATGATACTGCTTTCCATTGTGTTTTAGCACTCATACATTTCAATGAATCATTAGTCAAACAAACACGCTTTTGATCCTCAGGGGACTAGAATTCAAATGGTGCACTCAATTTCACTAGTGACTCTTTTGCCTGTGGTACCTTCTGCACCCTCTCCTCATCCTGTACAGGGGCTTGTGACACCTGTTCATGTAGGGCTGCAGTGACTCTAGCCCTGTCTTGCATGTACCAGATCCAGTGTATGATACTAGCCTCCTGTGCCTGTCCCATACTGTGAGATTTAGGTGAACTCATCAACCACTGCACGCTTGATATTTCAGGTTTCAGAATTACATTATCATTTAATGTCATTTGCTCAGTATTCACTAGAGCCCAATAACAAGTCAAAAGCTGTTTTTCAAAAGGAGTACAACACTCCACAAAGTCAGATAGTTTTCTAATCCAAAGTTCCAGGGGCACTGTTGTCCTCCCCTGTCTGTGCCACATGCTCAAGGTGGTAAATTGTTCCTGGTTTACATGTAAATCAGTGTTTCCCTCTTGCACTGCACACAAATCTAAAGTCTGTTGACTCAGATGAGGGCTATACTGTTTCCAAAAATCAAACAAGCTTGTGAAACTTGGTGTCTCTTGATTAGTGCAAATAGTAAGAAACTCTAAAATCTTTTGTTTTACCTGTGACAACATCTGTCTATTTTCTGGATTCCACTGAATTCCCAGAAACTGCACATTTTGCGACAGTACTGCTGCCTTGTCTGAATTTTAAACATCGTACTTTGCAAAAGCGGTCTGAATATAACATTCTCAACTTTGTGCTCAGTGTAATCTTTTAAGGAATGCACTTCAACTGCCAACAACCGTGGGCTGCTCTGCACACGGTGATCTACGTTCTGTTCAAGAGGCTCACACTCGCCCCCACCTTTTTAACCTCCTCATTACTGGAATGGGAAAAGCCAGATTCTCCTAAAACAGTTTTATAGATTTCAGTATTATCTTGCAATAATTTGTTCTGGCTAATTTGCTCATGTACATTTTTATTTTCATGTTCTAACTGCCTACATCTCTCATGCATTTTTCTGTAAGCAGACAAAAGTATCCAAACCCTTCTGTCAAGAACAAAAGAGACATCATTTCTTTCAAAAAGCACATTTTCTACATATGAAAACACTTTTGCTTTATCCAAGCACTCATCCCAAGACCCACAAAGTCCTGATAAACAAGAAAACATGTTTCTCACAGCACCATAAGGCAGTTTAACTTTACATGCATTTTCAAACATGGTCTGCCGTGCTTCTTTAATTCTCTAAACAATAAAAACACTTACACTTTTAAATAGTGCACTTCCAAGCCCCAATTCGACTCCCAGACTGTTGAATAACGCCAAAATGTTTTGCTTTCCTTATCTTATCTTATGATCGAGCTGACAAAACTTCTCTGGAATGCACTTCTAATTTAAAGAAGACATTTATTATTACTTCACCACGAGGTTCCTGAATGACGAGATCTTTATATATATATATATATATATATATATATATATATATATATATATATATATTTATAGAATAGTAATTCTTCCTATTTCTGTAGACCTCATTTGTCCTCAGAGGCACCAAAGCAATATGGGTCTTGTCAATGGCCACAATAACATGTGGAATGTGTCCCATTGTGTAGAAAGCAGCCTTCACAGTGGGCACATCATCACTGTGGAGGAATGTGTTTCAGCAAGGTAGTCAAGACTCTACTCAGCACATTAGAAAACATTGACTGTGACATACCTGCAGCCTAGCCCACAGTCACCTGAAATGATCCGCTGACCAGGAATGGAGCACAGACAGCACCTGTACTGTAGAAGGTATAGCAGTAGGACAACAAATTTCAGGAATGAGATCTGGCTCCAATTGTGCACACAGTTTAATGATTGTGCCACTGTCTAGATGATAGGTGAGTATAATATGACGTTCCTCCAGTGTAGCCAAGTCGACTAGGGGTCTGCACACAGGTGCATTCCTCCTCCTCCTCCGCAGTGGTTGGTATCTAAAAAATCCAAACATCACAAGTGTGTGACAGCAGGAAGGATAGACACACATCATCACAGTAAACAGAGCTGTCTCATACATTGCAGGCAATCAATGATTGGAATTTGCACTGGTGTACTCTATTTGCAAATGGACTTCTGAAACCTGTCACGGTCTGAACGATGCTTCTCACCTTTGATGGAAGGGTTTAAAAGAGCACCCGGTCTTCTGCTGGTTCTGGATAGTCCGAGATAGGGGTGACCCTTTCTAGTAGCCACGATGTTGCTTAACAGAAAAACGCCAAGGCGGACCATACCCTCCAGAAGGAGTCCCAGAGGAAAAAACAAAAAAATTGTGAAAAACCTCTAAAACAGGAACTCCTGAAGCAGAGGAAAAAACAGGAATGAATGCTGGAAAAAAGAAGAAAAATTAGCAATCAGAGGAGCAGGAACTTGAAAACAAACGATGAACAGGAGCGAAGATCACCACCAAGAGGAAGTGTTCGCAACGCAAAGCAGATTAGGACTGAGTGACTTATATACAGGAAAACAGGAAGTAACAACACAGGAAAAGGAAACAACACCATCTTGGATTGGGAAAAGGCCCATAGAAAAGAATGGGAAAAAAGTAGCAGTATAAAAGGAAAAAGGCATGCTGGGAAAAAGGAACAGAACAAGACAACATGGATCCCTGCAAGAAGACAGCATGGAGACCAAAAAGAAGAAAAAGACAAGAGCACAGAAAAGACAGAAGAAAAGAAGAAAAAGAAAAAGAAAGGAGTCCACCACCGACAGGAAATAAAAATATCATAAGGGCAGATAAGAACGACGTGACCGGGAGCATACAAAATGCTTCCTGACATGCATCGCAAAAGCAGGACAAAAACGCGGAGGACTGCGCTCCGATAATCGGAGGCGCCGTCCGACCGCGGTAGTAAACAGGGATGCCACAACACCATACATTCTTTATCATTTGCCATGGTGCCTCACAGATGTAGTCGAAGTCATGTGACGTGATTAGTAGCAACACATTTGACATGTTTTGTCAACTGCTCTTCTGAACACAGTGCACTGGTATGAGATCTCATTGTAGATCCAGAGTCTCCCACCCAACCAAATTATGTAGACGGTTTGGAATTGGCTTGGTGTGTACCATCCGTACCTATGACACACATTTATTTGACTGCCATGAGCACTATCATCAGGAAACTGCACCTGCCTGCCCTGCATACAGAGGACAGGAGGAAGTGGCCCCCCTCCACCGGCGTTTGACGTCATGGCAGAGGGCAGTCTAAAACGACCTGCAACTCCTCATTGGTTAACATTGAAGTCTATGGAGCATAGGGGGCAATGATGATCACCACCGGTAGTGACGGTGTTTACCGGCGTGAACGCTAGCGCCATTTTCAGTAGCCCATGTCACTTGATTCCTGATTCTCACCCTGTCAACATCTCCACTGCATGTGCTGCTGTGTCCTGTGTATGGAACCCACAATGGCCCGTGATACAGGGGATAGGGCCCCAGCCTTCACATCTGAAGAACTGAAGAAGCTTGTGGATGGGGTTCTACCCTTGTATGGACAGTTGCACGGCCCTCCAGATCAACAGATG
Organism: Pleurodeles waltl; assembly: GCF_031143425.1. Lineage (NCBI taxonomy): Eukaryota > Metazoa > Chordata > Amphibia > Caudata > Salamandridae > Pleurodeles > Pleurodeles waltl. The sequence goes on from NC_090440.1 coordinate 1,769,711,385, forward strand.
AGCACCTTTGAGTATTTTGGATGCAACATGACTGTATGTAGATGTATGTGTGTGCAGGCAGTGTGTCCTTTAGGGAGTGTTCTTTTTGCTGCATGCAGTATGTACGCAGAGGAACACGTGGGATCAATGCAGTATGTAGTCCATTGCTGTAACAGAATGTAGTGGGTAGTTAATGGTGTCCTTCTATCTGTGTTTCCTATGCAGGTCAGCACCCATCAGAAGAAAAGGATATGGCGTGCCATCGCCAAGGACATCCGGACCCTGGGGGGTCCATAGCCGGCAAAGCACCCACTGCAGAAAGAGGTAGGAGGACCTGAGATGCTGGGACCGGAAGACAGCGGGGACATCTTCTCATTGAGGGAGAGGTGTCCGTCGGACCCTGACCCCCCCCAATGGCCTGCATACTGGCAGTGGCCATCTCAGAGTTAGATGGATGCTTGAGGGCAGCACAGCACCCACAAGGGAGTGACTACACACTGTGTTAAATTCATTCCTGATGCCTGGCATGGTGTTGGGATGCATGCCTCAATATGCCCCTGCAGGTAATGTTGCCAAGTTCAGCATAGCTATGGTGAGTGGTATGTACAATTGATATTGGTAACTTGCTGGTATTCCAGCTTCAGTAAGGGCTTACATCCTGACTCACCGTTGTTGGAGTGATGCTCTGATGTCCACGGCCTAAGTGGTGTGACCTAGCTATTGCACATTGTGCAGTCACTTTGTCGGAGTAATGTAGCTATGCCTTTGTCAACAGGCAGACATGGATTAGTGAATCTCAGTAGGTGTGCTGATACTTGTGTCGGCTGGGTTCATTTCAGCTGTTATTCCTAGGCAACAGTGTGATATTGTGGTTGTTACTGCATAGTGTAATTACCAGTGAGTCATTGGGATTGCTGTTTTTGACCCTGTGCTCCCTTTCTTTCTCCCCACACCCTGCCTCCTTTTCTTCTCCTGTCCTTGTGTGCATAAGCATCATCTGGTGAAGAAGGAGTGGCACCAGCAGGTGGGGGAGCTGAAGCCCACGGGACCCAGGAGGCAGTGTCCACCGATGCCGAGGGGACCAGTGGGTTGGAGTTCGAGGGGAGCACCAAGGGCGAGACAGAAGCTACAACTACAGACTCTGATTCCTCCTCCGATGGAAGCTCCCCGGTGGTGGCGGACCCCTCTGGGACCACCCATGGATCGTCATCTACCACCACCCCGTACCAGCACCGCCCTCCCAGTAGCCCCCCACCCAGTTACCCGTGCCCGCTCACCCAGGAGGATGGGCATCTCCTTCGCCGCAGGCACCTCTGCCCCTGCCCCATTCAGCTCTGCTGCCCTCACTTAGTAGGCTATTGAGCTCCTGAGAACCATCTCTGTATGGCAGTCAAACATAGTGAATGCCATCCAGGGGCTGGCATCCCAGATGCAGCAATGCAATGCCTTGGCTGCCCTACAGAGATCTTTTCAGGCTCTGGCCTCCTTTTTGACGGCAGCCAGTGTCCCTAGTTCTTCCATCCCCCTCCAACTACCTGTACCCAGTCCCAGAGCCTTCTCCCCACACCCATCCCAAGCACACAATCAGACACGCATGCACCCAAGTCAACATACAAGATGCACAAAGACAAGCACCACAGATCACACCACAAGCATACACACAGAAGCACGCACAACTACAGCCACTGCCTCCACTGTCTCCCCCTCCACACCCTTCCTCACAGTCACATCAGCACTCACACCTGCAAACACTGCTTTCTCAGTTCCAGATCCTGCCACCTGTCCAGCCTTGCCCACAGTCACCACAACAGGAGAAACAGAGACTAGCACACCATTCACCACATGCGCAGTCACCACCACCACCATCACAACCACATGCAGCACACCCACCTCATTTGCAGACACCAACCCAACATACGTGTACACAACCTCTCTGCCCCCTCCTCCCAAAACACATGAACATTCCCACTCAGACACTCAACAGCCATCCACCTCACACACTCACAATTTACATGCACCTACAACCCAGTCCAGCACACCTACATCTCCTATAACCACTCCCTCTACCTCCACTCCCAAACCTCCTCCCACACTCCACCCCACTGCACCTAACAAACTTTTCCTTGCCCTCTTCCCTCCTCCTTACCCACTCCAAGTTGTCCAGAAAAGGAAAGTGCCGCTCCCCCAGCCTGGTACCTCCAGCTCCTAGTCCTCTCATGGCCCCCCTGGTGTTACACATGTCCCTACCCCTGCTAAAAAACCTCCCACCATGGGGCACAGGGCAGTCACTCTGACCTTCCCACTCCAAGCCCACTCCTCCGCCCCATAAAACAGAGGAGCAAAGGCCCGCCCCCTCCCAAACCCAAAGACCACCCTTCCAAGAAAACCCCCCAACCCCCTGAGGTCTCTGCCTTCCAAATCGATGTCCCTGCCCGGTGGAGTCACTTGGGCTGTCAGGAGTTAAGTTGGGCCTCTCACATTGCCTTGTGTAGTGACATTTGCTCTTTGACTGATCCTCAGCACCACCATTCTCCCCCAGGGTCTTGAGACCCTCACAGGTGAGTAGCCACATTTTAAAAATACCTGATTGATTGATGGACACTTTTGTACTGGCCAATGGTCCTTGTGTATATAGTTAATTAATTTTCATGTGGTCGCTATTCCCACCGGACTACAGTGGTTGGACCAAAGGTATTTGTCCTGGCTTTTTTTAACTTTTGGCTTATATTGGATTTGTACTTTTCAACGGATTGTTTTTTGGTGTGGTATGACTGTATGGTGTGTGTTGTGCATGTGGGTGTGTCACTCTCCCCTCCCTCCCTGGTGTGCTAGGCGGCTGTACTCCCCGTCAGTGTCTCTGCTCCTCGACTCCCATTGCATGGTACAGCATCGGCAGGACTTCCAGTTCGAGTTCCATGGAGGCTGCAGATTTCTCTGTGTCCCTGGAGGTGAGTGTCTACTTTCAAATGGGTCGTTTCTGCCAAGCTTTTCGTGGCTGTGGTCCTGCCCCGGTAATCCTGGTGGTCTGCTACATCGTAATATGGTGGGCGGTGAATGGTGTTCCACCGGCAAGAAGATGGCAACCGCTGTGGTCAGTGGCCAGACCGCACTGGTGGTTCAGGCGGTCCACTGGCTTTATATGGAAGAAATCACCGCGTGGGCAGAATATGGCGGTCTTCACAGCCAGCCTGGCGGCGGTACAACCGCCATCGCCGGTGTGGCGGTCAGCCGACCGCCAAAGTCATAATAAGGGCCTAAGTCTAAAGAGAAGTTTATTCTTTACAGAAAGGTCCCATCCAACTGCTCCCACTGCTGTCCAGGCCTCTCATTGACTATGTTTCCTTCACATTCCATCATGACTTAGCTACATTCTACAGGCTAAAGATCCATGCCTTTACTTAGCACATACCCACATATTACACAAAGCTTGCCTTTTTTAATCTGTTACTGAACGTACACACTCCTTCTACTGCATGGTGATTTTCATGCTTCTATGCCTGTTTATTTTAAACACACCCCTGCCTGCCACCCTGGGTCACAGTCTCTTTCAATGGCTCTGCACAATGCTTACTGTCATGTGCCAATTCTAAGCATGTTTTAAATGTAGTTTACATGTGTTTTCTACATTTGCAGTGTTTCAGAAGCTATGGATTCAAAACTGTGAAGACATTGAGAGAGCGGTGAATCATACATCATTAAATAATAGGGTGTGTTGATTGTGACCAAATTGTTTTACCACGACTAAGTACGTAGCTCTGATGACCATCTCATTATTAGAAAAGTCTTTCACTACACATTGAATTCACAAGCAGTGCAGAAGGGATACATCTATACCGTGACATAAGATTTGAGTAGACTAAGCTTCTAGTGGCGGGTTCAAATAGACCATAGATGAGCTTGCGATAGGTAGCAAGCCCCAATAGCTCAGTTGCAGGCTATCTGTCCTATCATCATACTATCCAAGGCCTTAATTTGAATGTTTGTGTTGAGATGGGCAGGGTAGGATGAGAACTGGGGCACACACAAAGCAATATTATGTGCTGACTAGTCAGACAAGTATCCCCAGAGGTAATACACTGAGTCCATGAAGTCATACAACAATGTCCTAGAATGCCTGGGCTGTGCCCCATGTGTATTTCTTTTCCCTTCTGGTGACAACCACAGACATAATTTGCTGCTCATCCTGCCTTATTAGGTCTCAACTAAAGATAGTTATAACAAAGTCAGAAGGTGTCACAGAGATATTGCTAAACTATATCCATTCACAATCACAGGACGACTTAAACCCAAAATGACAATTTACCTAATATATATGAAGAAAATTGATTATTAGCTGTCTGGGAAATATGTCAGTTCTTCCCAGTAGATATGCCCAAAACCCTATCAAGTAAACACACAGTTTCAATAAATAAAGCTTGGCTCATATGCCTAGCAACTATGGGATAAAGCAGCCAAGCTAAACTTAAAGATAATGTGTAACATGTTTAGCAGTACCAAAACAATTAAAAAAAGGTCAATGCAGAAAACAACAAAAGCCCTACTATAAATTTTTAACACTCAAGAAAATTGTAATAAGAAAAAACACACAAAATTATTGAAATGCAAAAAGGGGAGCCAGTGATATGAATGTTTAATGTTTTTGGGCCTGAATCACAAAGATAACTTACACTTCGAGGTAGTTTACACTTTTGAGTAAGTGTACTACTTTACAGTATACACAAACTGCACCTTTGCAATAACTCACTCTTTCGGAGTAACATACACTTTTGTAGTAAGTCCACCACTACACATTGACAACCCAAACACTGCAGCACCCTCCTATAGTAAATAATGGAGGTAGAGACCTACTATAACATTTTAAGTTACTACAACAGTGTAGTTTGTGAGAAGCACTTTGTAGTATGTTTTGTAGTACTACAAATTATACTACAAAGTGCAGTTTATTAATCAGGGTTTTACATTTTCAAAGTTCCAAGAAATAGCATAGTGTCTATGGGGCACGATTGAATGGCAATTAAGCACAAGTTGAGGATGGCTGCGATGCACCATAGGTCAGCTAAGCGTAGTGGGTTGATACATTGAAAGATATTACCTTCTGACTCAGTGTTTTGTATGGAAGCAGAAATCCTCTCTAACCTGGATACCAATTGGACGCAGTTCTGCTAAGAGGTAATAATTCAAATTTTGCTGTTCTTTTTTTTTGCAAAGTCCTTTGTCGCAAACGTTCTGTCCTTTGTTCAGTCAAGATTTCAACACCGGGCTTTATTAGTCACAAGGATTGGCTTGTTTTGGGCAGTAAAAAGCTCAGAGTGGGACAAACCTAATTTTCTTGACTGCTAAGGTTGTGTCCTGGGTGGGTAGAAAGGTTGAAGGCTTCTGTCTCTTCTGTTCTTCCACAGGTCCAGATGTTTCTCTGGAGTGAGGGTGAAATCCCACTTTTATTCAGTGCACTAGCCACTGGGTGTGGAAGAAGTCTGGACACTCCCTAGTGAAGGGGTAAATGCACTCAAGGGCAAAAATCTCCACTTTTTCAGCTTATTCTATATGCCTTACTGCAAACTATCCCACAGGGCACCATTTATAGGGAAAATCAGTAGAGCAGAACCTTCCTTCCCATGGACTTGTGGTCCACCGAGGAGTGTGTCAACGATAATTAGCAGTCTCCTCCTAGTTCTCCACATCAAACTGGGTCTGAACCTAGTTTCCCTCCTCCTGTGAATGGAGTCAGGATGGCTAGAGTGCACCCCGTGATCAAAAGGCCTCTTTTTCCCAGCTCACCCTGGTCCCTTTTAAATGCCACAACATCAATACAGCGAAAACAACTTTTGGAAGCTATTCACTGCAGGAACATGGCACCCTTAAATTCGTACGTGTTCCACTTTTAAATACAAGACACCCTACCTTGTGGGTTGCCAAGCCAAATTAGAAGTGAATTACTTAATATTTAATATTTGTTTTCTCTACTGTCAAGGAAGGTTATTTTACAGTTTGCCTGCAGGTTTAAAAACTGCAACAGTTAGGTTACACATGTAGGCCTGAAACCATTTTGTGCTTGTCGTCGTAGTGGATGGCACAATGTGTGCTGCACTATAAAGGTGCCATATAACTTTTGTCCCATGGGTGTAGTACTTGCATCGTATGCTATTTCCTTACTGGAAAATTAAATATGCTAATTGGGTATTAGCCAGTTTAACCATGTTTTTTGGGGGTCAAGGCACATACATTTGGGAGATCAGTCAAAGAGAGCCATTTTTTCACAATCCTGTTTCTCTTGTCTGAATCCACTACCTCCTGCAGATCTTCTTCACAGGAAAAGTAATGAGGCAGAGTGCTTGAGTCTTGTCATTATGGTTTTTTATTTACTCCTATTCTCCTTCCTCTACTTTTACTACTGGCCCTTACATGCATGGAACAACCGTGGGGTTAGGAAGAGATAGAAAAGAGCATTGTTCTTGTTGCAGTCTGTGCACAAAATTAATGCATTCTAACAGTCATTAATTAACCCTCTTTATAAATCCTTAAGTAATTTGCAAACATCTGTCAGAACCAATCTAGATGGGACACGTTCTTCTTCCCGCCTTCCTTCACAGAGGCAGCATGGCCCAACAATCCCCTGAAAGCATCCGACGGCCAGTGGATAGGATAAACCGGGTGCCGACTGATAGTCTCAAGGGATGGGGGTTTGGGAACAAACAATAAACTAACAAAACAAACTAAAATAACAACCTGATGGATGGGTTCATAAAGCCCTGAAGTAAGAGCAATAACTCGGGACGATTATTGAATGCCACTGTTTGGATGTTCAAATACTGGTGCGTAGCGGTACAGATTAGGGTATTACAGCATGGGAACATAAATGGAATAAGACTCAGCACAGTTACTCCACCTTACCCTTAGAGTCTGGATTACCTCACTGTTTGTGTCTGGTCTACTGTGCTTAGAGGTTACCTCTGCAAGCATCTGGTCAGCTGGTAGCCTATATTGCAAAATTCCCGCCTGATAGGGTCCAGCCTTATTGATGGGGAAGGTCTCTAATAAGAGCCACAGGGAATGTAAGTCACATAGGGTTAAGTATGCGCTGCTGAAATGACCCCACAGAGATGCAGAACCAGTATCACTGACCAAGAACACACACAAGCATTCTTCACACACTTGTGTCATGACAGACTACTGGTATCAAGTGCTTGAAGTCCCTCATAGGCCTTTCACTAGGATTCTCGCAAACACTGAGCTTTTGAAACGAAAGTCTTGTAGTGAAAAAACATATGAATAATAACTCAGTAAGTTCCTTCAAGTATTAACACTTCACTTGTAGGAACCATGTCTTGGGACACTAACAAAACTAAATGTTCCTCAAAGCAATAGCCAAGATTCTTCAAAGCATTGTGCACCTGGCAGTCCTCTGCGGCCGTCCCAAAAGAATGATAAAATGTCTCGGGCTGTACTCATGGTGCTGCTATACTTTGGCCAGGCCTTGATGATGAAAAACAGTAGAGCTGCTCTTAGGCTCCTGGAAGTGTCAGAATATACTCACCAGGTTCCAGAAAGCCTAGCATCCCCTTGCAACCCGAGATCTCAATTGGAATTCTATGTCAGGACCGGAGGCTCCGATTATGCTTCTCTTTCTATGCTTCAATATTTTCAGCAGACAATAAGAAATACTTTTTTTAATGAACTACAAATCCCATGAACCCACCATAACACATGAACAACCAGGAAGAATATCAAGAGGGGGATGAGAACTATTACTTCGACGAAATGCAAACTAGTTAGTTTGAACAAGACCTTGTGTATGCGCTGGATGCAAGATTGCGCCAGACCGTTAATGATGCCTAAGTTAAGGCTATAACCCCATTGAAGCATCACCTTTATGGGTTTGCTCAACAACAAAGGCTGGCATCCCCCTCTGGGGGCATAATTGAAGGGCACAGAGCCGTTTCCACGACACTGCCCTCTAGAGAAATTCACTCTGAAGCCTTCGAGAAACTAGCAACCTCTTTGGCTAATGAGCACCCCTTCAGTAGGCCTTCAGAACCCTGGGCAGATGGGTTAATGGAAGATTCTGACGCTTCCTCCTCTCGAAGTTCGTCCAAAGGCGACTGACAACCACCATGCAAACGCAAGGCAAAAACCCATCATACCTCTGCCAGTAAACAGCCAAAGCTTTTGACCTTTGAACCTGGAGAAATTATCCACCCCAGATCTCCTGCTTGGATACCTCCCTCTGAAGTAACAGACTATGTGAAAGATTTCAATAATGAGGTGCACGCACGTTTATGCTCGGAATGCCCCAGACAAGAACTCTCTGACAAGGTAGCAGAGACTCCGGAAGTAGACCCTTCCATGGTGACTTATCTAAAGAAGTATACAAAAGACACAAAGAAGGGAATCAACACAGCTTGGAAATCCTGTCAAGATAAGCTCTTAGGTATGTCAGGCCCCTCGACAAAGATCCTGGAACTGGCTCACCAAGCAAAAGAGTCTAACACTCCAGTAGATACAGAAAGAAACCCTTATTGGCTGGGCACAACATGAGATTTGCCTGTTTGGCAATACCAACTGCGCAATTTCAAATGAACGTCGCTGTTCTATCCTGATATAACTGGACCCTAAATTAGCAGATCTTGCATCCTCAGAAGCGGGCCCTGTGGCTCAGCGCCTTTTATTTGGAGCTCTGTTTTTTTAAAGAGCTGTAAAAATTCACCGCCACTTCCTCCAACTTGGATAAAGTTCATGGTTTGATCAAGAAAGCCCTTCACCCTCATTTTACCCGGGCCAGACGCTTCAGGGGCGACTGTTCGACTGCAGTTATCAGACTTCATCTGGAGACAGCTTCCAAACCCACAGGGGTAGAGGTGGCTCCAAGACCAAGCCTCCACCTTCTACCCTTCAAGACGGTCCTTCAGAGGCCGCTTTTGTAGAGGAAGGTTCAGGGGTACAGCTGCCACCATCCAGGACTCCTCTCCTGCAGGTGAGAATTACTCCGTGGGAAGAGTTTCTTTAGGGGGTCGCACTCAACTTTTCTACCACAATTGTCAAAAACTCTCAAACGATCCTTGAGTATTAGAGTCCATTCTGGGTTTCAAGATAGAATTCTTTTAGTCTCCCTGTCAACTATCTCCACCAGCGCGCTGTATTTTTCCCATTCAGATCGGATTTTCATTCAAAAAGAAATTCTTGCTCTTCTATCGAAGAATGCGATAGAAGAAACTGATCTACATCCCGAGGGTTTGTGAGCCCCATTTTCCTGGTAAAAAAAAAGGGAGTCTGTTCAAGATTAGTTCTCAATTTGAAAGAATTCAACCAGTGGATTATTTACCGTCATTTCAAAATGGAGGGGATCCATTTACTGTGGGACATCCTTCGGTTAGGAGACTGGATGGTTTGTCTAGATTTGAAGGACGCTTACCTGTCCATTCCTATTTTTCCTCCCCACAAACGCTTTCTCCAGTTTTGGTGGGAGGGGATTACGAATTCAAGGTTCTTCCCTTCGGTCTGTCATTGGTTCCTTGGTGTTTCACGAAGCTGATGAGACCGATGGTGTTTGTCTGATCATTTATCTAGACAACATAATAATTATATCCTAGTCTCCTCAAACGGTATTGACTCATCCAGAATGGACGATCTCTCTCCTTCAGGAGTTAGGTTTTGTTATCAACGCCCAAAAATCCATTCTAACCCCTACACAATCTATAGAATTCCTAGGTTTTTTGGTGGATTCGCCTTTGGCTCAGTTGAGTCTTCCACAAGTGAAGGTGAGGAACATCAAAAGAGAATTGACACTAACCTTGTCCAAGACGAATGTATCCTTAAAGTCCCTGGCTCATTTAGTGGGACTTCTAGACTCTTCTATTCATGGGAGGTTCCGGGCCCCCTACACTACAGGTCTCTTCAGCGTCTAAAGATCATGCACCTGAACAAGGGCTTGTCTTATCCCCAATCAGTTCCCCTCTCAGAGGAAGCGAGAATCAAAATCTTTTGGTGGCTCACATGGAAGCATGGAACGCCAGAGGCATCTTCCCCTGTTCCCAGGAACTAGACATAGAGGCGGATGCCAGCCTGTGGGGTTGGGGTGCTCGTTGTGGCCAAATATCCACCGGTGGTCGCTGGTCCCAGGAGGATCTTTCGCTTCATATCAATTGCCTGGAGCTCTTAGCAGGTTCCTTTACAATTCGCAGCTTCACAGCGGGCAAAGAGAAATGCTGCATTCGACTCCGGATGGACAATGTTTCAGCAGTTCGGTATGTAAACAAATTGGGAGGAACACGTTTACAATTACTGACGGAGATTGCCAAAGACTTTTGCCATTATTATCTCCAGAATCACATTTCGGTGACAGCGGAGTACCTGCCAGGTCAACGCAATGTGATAGCCGATTGGCACTCCTGTCATTTGAGGGATGCCAGCGATTGGAGATTGCATCCTCGAGTTTTCAGAGCCGTCATGCAGAAGTGGGTTCCATGCAATGTCGACCTTTTCGCTTCATGTGTGAACACTCAACTCCTGAAGTACTTTGGTTGGCGTCTGGATCCGGGAGCGAGAGCGACAGATGCTTTCCACCAGGATTGAACTCCATTCCTCTCCTATGCATTTCATCCAGTTGTGATGATTCCCAGGGTCCCAGCACATCTTCAGAGACAGGAAGCAGAAGGCAGAAATGGTGTTGATCTCCCCATATTGGAGAGCACAACCTTGGTTCCCCATCATTATAGATCTGGCCTGTGCTCCTCCCAGTCTCTTGCCCTGGTGTTCGAACCTCCTTCTGGATCCGGTAGGGTCTCCTCATCCTTTGATCAGATCAGGACAACTGCCTCTACTAGCATGGCAACTTTCAGGCAAAACTGGAGTCTCCCAGGCATTTCGAACGAAGTTCAGGAATTCATCAATCAATCCTGGGCTTCCAACACGCATAAACGTTATGCCTCAGCTTGGAGACGCTAGTGTAGTTGGTGTAATTCACAGAGTTCAGATCCCTTTAATGCCGATTGCACCTTGACATTGAATTTTCTGGCTTTGTTAGCTGTCTCAGGGATGGCTTATAATTCAGTTAACAATTTTGGCTCTGCAATTTCTGCCGGCCATGTCTTCATTGATGGGAGACCTATTACCTGTTGTTGGCAAATTGATTCAGGGCATTAGAATGTTGAATCCCCCTTTACCCAAATATTCAGAGCTTTGGGATGTTAACATTGTTCTGCGGTTTTTGAATTCCTGACCTTCCAATAAATATCTATCCAGGAATCAGCTGTCTGCTAAGCTTACCCTTCTACTTTGTCTCATCTCTTCTAAATGTGTGTCTGACGATAAAGCTTTGGATTTAGCAGGGATACGCTTCTCCCCTGAAGGAGTTTCATTTGCTATATCTAGAGGAACTAAGTGCAATACCAGGTTGGTATCCTATCCAGCATGCATATCCAGAATATAGCAAGCTCTGTGTTGTACAATGCTTGAAAGATTATGAAGTAAGTATTGCCGAATTTCGTTCCAATATGTTGGGCCAACTATTTATTTAGCTTTAGAAGCCATTTCGACCAGTCTCTTCGGCAAGTCTAGCTAGATGGGTGAAATGGATCTTGTCAGAAGCTGGCATTGATGTATCCAAATTTGGCACACATTCTGTGAGAGGTGCTATGGCATCAAAATCGTTTGCCCTTGGGTCTCATATTAAGTGCAGCAGATTGGTCTTCTGATTTCACGTTTAAAAGGTTCTATTATAAGCCTATTTTGGATGTTTCATCAGTAGTAATGGCAAGCCTTTAAACTAGCATAATCAGAGCCTCCATCCTGACATAGAATGAAACATTTTCTAGCTATCGCGTTTAGAATTTTCAATTCTATTAAGGACACGGAGGCGAGGATTATCCCACCCATTGTTTGAATTTTCATCATTAGGTCTTTCATGATACCTTGTATATAGTTGCATATTGATTGATGTTGTTGTTGCAGTTTTTTCCCACCCTGATATTAACATTGTAATATAATTTTTTTTTTTTTAAATGTGTGTTTTAAATCTGTTTTTTTTTTATATATAAGGCAGTGTTTATTTCTGTTATTTCTTTATTCTTAGTCTAGGTCAAGAGGACAAATTGAACCTTTTTCATCGACTGGATCTCCTCTTGGGATTCCTACCTCTTCTACGTCGTTGATGGGATGTTTCTTCATCCTGGTTCGGAAGTTTCGTTGTTTATCTAGACTTGAGGTTTATTTTTGTGTGAGACTTACGGCATCAGTGCATTAACTGTGTCTATGTGCAAAGAAAGAGGACAAGACATTTCTTCATGAAGGTTTTATAGGGCTGGTCTACATGGTTGTTCATGTGTTATGGTGGGTTCATGGGATTTGTAGTTCATTTAAAAAAGTCTTTCTTATTGGCTGCTAAAAATCTTAAAGCATAGAAAGAGAAGCATAATCCTTACCTCCATGTCCTTAATAGAATTGAAAATCCTAAACGCGATAGCTAGAACATTTTTCAGTATCGGCCACATCCTGGGCGTGGTTTATATACCCTTGAAACCAAGATGGCCGCTGGGGCTTTCAAGTGCAATTCCAGCAGCAAAGGGCCATACCGATTACAAGGACCCGCTGTACTCAGCTGCCTCAACAGCAAAATGCCGGACAAACAACCTGCTAGTGCCAGCAGTAACAGGGAGCTGTTTTGGTACTGCATGCCTGGTCTGCTGCCCTGTGGATCTCTGGGGACTTTTTCAAGGGATTGATTTGTCTGTTGTAGGTATGTGGAAGAATGGTGAGTAAGGAGTAATGGGCTAACAAGGCAGCCTCCCCATGCACCTTCAGGCATAACCACACACCAGGCATACGCGTCCGCTCTTCAGCCCCTAGTGTAGTGTGGGTGGACTGTATGGTGATGGAGTGTGTAGCACCATGATGTGGCCCAGGGTAACCTAGTATAGTGTGGGTGGACTATATGGTGATGAAGGCTGTAGCGCTATGCCACTAGTGGACCAGGATATCTGAGCTATGGCAGGGGTAGAGGAAGAGGTGATGCAGTTAATGGTGCGGACGCTTTTCCTGACATCTCTCCAACTATACTTTTATGATTTTGAAATTTTACTTTTGTATTACAAATACCAGAGGCGCTGATAGTTATATGCCTATTAGCTCAAATTTTAGCATTGTGTTGGAAATGTAATACTTATGTTCCAATTGTTTGATACTGTCTAAGATTAGTTTTAATGTAGATTCCAAAATCCTCTTCTTCCTGACCATATAGCTAACAATAAATTTCCTGAATTTTCCTGTAAACATAACTAATATTAAAATCCCTTGATTATGCTATATTACATGTTAATTTTTATAGGTGTATCCTTTGGACAGTTGCTCGAGAAAGGCATCTGCATGAAAAGCTTGAATACTTCATGCGTTTTGGCCAGTGCTAGGAGGGGAATATTCTATTGCTTACCAAATCAGCTCATGGCCAGAAATCAGAATTGATGCTATTTCTAAATGTAGAACAGTATTGGTGAAATTATTACTGGTGAAAATGAAGTTAATTTTAGAATGAGAAGAATGAGTTGGGAGAAAAGTAAAATTCTCTCTTGTCCAAATTGCAAGCTTGCCACAATTCAAACAAAGATCTATCAGTAAGGTTCTTGGAAACATTTCGACATGTGGTTAGAGATATACCAACATTTAGATCAATGAATGCGTTATATTTTTGGTGACAATTAACCCACCCCCCAAACAACAACTACATTTGGATTATTAGGAACTGTTATTAATGTTTCTTTAATTTCCCCTCCCCAAAAAGGAACTTTATTTGCTAAACCATCTAACAATAACAATAACCAACTTCCATCCAATTTACATTTCTTGGCATGTATCTGTATCTGAAGTGATATATGAAATAATAACATACTTTTCCCCCAAAACTAGTGAAGGGAAATGATTTCAACTTTTCAACATATATCAGCCTCAGCTTATTATATATGTTTCTTGAGGAAGAGTAATATGAGTTGTTAATCTTAGTACGTGATTTTGATGTTTGACATGTGTTAGGATTATTAAGGCTCTTACTTTTCCATTTAATTATTCTAGTCATTCTTATATAAACGTTTACGTCATTCCCCACTTTACTTCACCCAAGAGAATAAAGTTTGTGCAGACATCACCACAAATTTACATTAATAACATGTCTGTGTCGATGGACGTGTTGAGGATGAGAGCGAGGGTATTGCTGATGGAGGTGAGTCCTTTCTTGAAGCCTTGGAAAAGGATTCACATAAAAAATACTGCATCTATATTCACATTCTCTCCTGAAACCACAGGTTCTATCTGATGACTATAGCTTGGATCTCCATTGAGGTTCTACATTGAACCACTTTCACTTTCACAACCCCATTCAGCTAGTCAGTCAATCTAAGTAGCTGATTTCACTTAGAACCATTCTTACTATGTCTCGTACGTAATCTCACTCGCATCCAACATCCACCACCTAATTTACCAGCCGAAACACCATTCCTCCTCTTTTACAATTCCAAACCCATTGCCTCCTTATACTCACTCAAACACCTCCTTAAGGATGACTTCTTGATCTTTCCCCAGTAACCCTACTTTATCCAGTTTATATGTAAGCCACCATGTAGCCAGCTGCATGCTGGGATTTCAACCGCTCAATAACTCAACTGGTGAAAAATCAGTAACAGATTTAGGAGTAATCCAATAAGAAAGTAACATGGTCCTCAGTGCCTTGTACACTCCTAATTCCCATTAATTGACAATTGCATGAATTCTTTCATTTCACAATTAAAATGTTGTACCTGACCATTGATTTCCACATGTCAATCAACAATCCTGTTATGACTTACACCACATTTCTCTAATTACTGTCTGAACTTAGCACTGGTAAACCATGGTCCATTGTCTGAACCCACACATTTTTGGATTCCTTTTCTCCAAAGTACATCCTCCAAACAATGAATCACCAGTGTATTTATATAGCACACTATCAGCCATGAGGGAATCTTTACACTGAGCAAGAATGAGAGGCTAGCCCCAAGTGTAGGGTGACAACTTACTCAAAGAGCCAAGCCTTCAGCTTCTTGCAGCATTCAAGAAGAGAGGGGGAGGCTTTGATGTGTAGTAGGTGGCTGTTCAACATTTATTGACAGATGTAAGAGAAGGCTGAAAGTCCAGTTCTCTTTCTGTGAATTAGTGGGATGTGTGCTTGTAGGAGTCTGACTGAGCGGAAGTGCCTGGATGATTGATGGAAGTGTATGTGGCTGCTCAGTTAGGCTAGGTCCATGTTGTGTAGTGCTTTGCGTGTGCAGGCGAGGAGTGTGAACTGCAGTCTTGTGCATCAGGAGACAGTCATGCTCCCTCGGTGTGGTGTGATGTGTGTGCTGAGTGGGAGGTTGAGGATGAGCCAGACTTGTAGTCTTCTCGTGAGATGTTTGGTGATTCTAGTATAGAGCATTCCCAGAGTTTCCATTGTCTAGACTGTTGGTGATGAGGACTTGGATGACAGTCTTTCTGGTGCTATTCTGTAGGTTGACCTGGGCAGACATGTCCAGGTTGTTCTTGATGATGATCCAGAGGTTTCTGGAATGTGGACTGGGGGTTCGTGTAGATGCAAACTCACTACGCCACCAGGGGAGATCACCATTTCTGTCTTATCAGTGTTTAGTTTAAGACAGTTTGACTTCATCCAGGAGGACATTTCGGACATACAGACAGTGAACTTTTTCCTTGTGTTGGGGGATTCCTCACAGAGGGACAAAATAAGTTGTGTGTCATCAGCAAAAGAGAGGCTATTGATGTTGAGGGTGCTAATGACGTTGGCCAATGGAGTCATGTAGGCAGTGAAGAGAGTAGTAGTACTTCTGGGCCTTCAAGGAGTATGGTGAAAGGTTGACTGTCTGAGTTCTTCTAGACATAAAAGTGCAGATCCATCAGATGGCAAGTCCCTGAATGCTGGTCTCATGCTGGCATCTAATGAGGATGCAGTAGGAAACCATGTCAATCACTGTCGAGAGCTCCGAGGCCTTATTAGGGTGAAACCAGTCCTAGGTGGTTGTATTCTGGCTCATGGAGGACCTGACCTAGGAATTCCGTCTGGACTGCTCTCATTGGAGCAGGCCCATTAATGATTTGCATATAGCTGGATCTAAATTTAAATGGCATGGTGGGTGAAACATGATGAATTGGGATGTGGCCCAAATGATTGCCAGTTGCTGAGGTTAATTCATGCATTCCATCCATCACCTGTTCTCATTTGAGCAGAGTCAAGACTGATTTCCATATGTCTGGGTCTAAACTGAGGTGGCATGATGGGTGAAAAGTGATGGATTGTGATGCAGTTCATAGCAATTGCCATTGGCTGAGATCAATTCAAGCATTCCATCTATTAACTTGTTGTTGTTGCAGTTGATAACCTAAGTGCGATGGGTATGCTCAGATATGGGTACAATGCTCACTGTGCCACTTTAATCAAGCTGCACCTGGCTGATGAGCCCTTATCAAGGCAAAACTGGTTCTAGGTTGCTTGTTCAGAAAGGACCTGGCTTGGCAGTTTGGGCTGTATTGTTCCTATTGGAGCATGGTCAAGACTGATTTGCATATGGTTTGGTCTAAACTGAGGTGGCATGGTGGGCGACAAATGATGGATTGGGATGCGGCACAGATGATTTCCAGTGACTGAGATTAATTCAAGCATTCCATCCATCATCTTGTTGTTGCTGCAGTTGACGCCCTTGGTGCGATGGATATGCCCAGACATAGCTCCCATGCTCACTATGCCACCAAAATCAGGCTGTACCTGGCTGATGAGCCTTTATCAGGGCAAAACAAGTCCTAGGTTACTTGTATTCTGGTTCAGGGAAGCCCTCACTTGGCAGTTTGGATTGGTCTGTTCCCAATGGAGCAGGGTCAAGACTGATTTGCATAAGGCTGGGTCTAAACAGATGGTATGGTGGGTGAAAAATGATCACCTCGAGCTACTGCCATATATCAGCTGGTTTGGGTTTTAGCTGTTTCGCTTTATTTGTGGTAACCAGTGTGTCAGTGCAGATGGTGATCCATTCATTAACATTGTTCATTTCTTCCTCTAGGTTGCTAGTATGATTGGGGTGTTTCTTGCAGCGAGTGGAAGCCCAATTCCTCTCTGATATGTTCTTCCAGCAGTGGTGAACAGGATCTGCATTGGTTGGTTTTTTGTGGTGCATTATGCTGATTTAGAAGCTGAAGAGAACCTGGTTGATACTGATGATGGGTGTTGGTTTGTGGATCGTGATGTTGCTGAAGGAGGTCAATATGGAAACGAGAATATGGCCCTCATTATGACAGGGCCGCTGGGGTGGTCTCACCGCAGCGGGACCGGCGATGCAGGCCGTCCTATTACGACAGCAGCGGTTTGGCCACTACCAACCTGCCGCGTCCCCACCCGTCCTGCAGATTCACCGCAGCCTGCTGGGCTGGAGGTTTCCACCTGCAGCCCGGCACGAGTCAGATAACTGACAAAGTTATTCTGGTTAGGGACACCACCAGCATTTTCCTGGCGGTCTCACTGCCACAAAATGCTGGCAGAAAAGTATCCCCATGACAGGAACTTGCGTTCGTGTCGCCAGGATACCCCCCAAACACCTCCGCCCACATGCATGCATGCACGAACACACACACAATCACACACATACACCCCCCACTCACACACGCACTCACAACATTCACCCCCATAGACATGCATACATCCAATACACATTACACACGCATGCATACACTCACTCTCCCCCAACCCCTCTCTTCTACCACATACATACATTCACAAACCCCACCCCCACTCATCTTCACACAACCGCACCCCACCCCACAATCATACCTCACCGCACGCACACACACACACCATATACACATACAACCATACACACACCTGCATGCACTCACTCACACCCCCTTCACCCATGCACACGCCCCATCCCATCCTCACCAATACACACACGCATCACCACATTTACACATACGCACAATCACTCCCCCTCCCACATTCATGACACACACACACACTCACGCACATCCATTCACACCCCCCACCCTCTCCCCTTGCACACGACACTTACCTCATCTGACAAGGTGATCATCCGTGAGGGGATGGGACCCAGTGTTCCCACCCCCAGCACCGCCATGCCAGGAAAAGATCACTACACAGAATTACTGGTTGTAATTCTATTCTGTGGGTGGTCTTTTTCTGGCATGGTGGTGCTGCTGTTTTGCTTTCCTTATCTTATCTTATGACCGAGCTGACAAAACTTCTCTGGAATGCACTTCTAGTTTAAAGAAGACATTTATTATTACTTCACCACGAGGTTCCTGAAAGACGAGATTAGTAGATTGGAAGCACACGTTTAAAAGTAGTCACAGCAATGAAAGCAAAATATATCAAAGTACTTCTCAATTGCAATGTACACAGCAAATACATGTGATTATATTATAGCATAACTTCAAAGCAAAGAATAAAAGTCAAAATTGCATCACCGTAGGGCCTATCACTTGTCATCCTTCTCATGCCTGCCAGTTGATGACTCCTGTTCAACTGCGAGAAGGAGATTTTCTACCCAAACGGGAGGCCAGGCAGCTGACGTCCACTCCTGACTGAAGTCTTGGAGAATCTCCCCTTGCCGCCACCCAGGGCCACCGTTAAAAGCAAAAATGCTGGCTCAGTGTGAGAACCGAACAAGTTTGGAGAGTGGCCAAGTCTCCAAACATCACTCGTTCCCAGGCTGGATTGAGAGGTAAACACAAAATCTACGCTTTCTTATCAGCTAAGGTTTGGTGTGAATTCAATACGAAAAACACAGCTTGGTCAACCATGTGGAATAACACAGGTCATCTGCAATGTCTCAACTGCAATGTCTAACTCCATGTTAAAGCCAATAGGCAGCTAACCTAAATACCAAATGTAATGTATAATGCTATGTTAAAGCCAATAGGCAGCTAAACTGAATACAGAATGTAATGTCCAATGCCACGTTAAAGCCAATAGCCAGCTAAACTGAATACAACATGTAATGTGCTACTGGTGAACATTGAGCAACTAATATGCGCAGTCGTGAAACACAAAGTCATTGGTCAAACAAAATTAATAGCATAACATCTCCACCCTATGACCAAAGACTTTTGTTTACATACCTCTTATTTCAAACAAAAACAAAAAACAAAAACAACAACAAAACAAAAAAAAAACATTATATGCAAATCAGATCTGAATGATAAAAGCAATCACTGTAAAGCAATGGAAGTGGATTAACATATTGATCTCATAACCTTTCAAATCAGATACATCTACAATGAAAAGACTGAAGCTTATATACTCTGATAAGTGGTTGGACCAAAGGTATTTGTCCTGGCTTTTTTTAACTTTTGGCTTATATTGGATTTGTACTTTTCAACGGATTGTTTTTTGGTGTGGTATGACTGTATGGTGTGTGTTGTGCATGTGGGTGTGTCACTCTCCCCTCCCTCCCTGGTGTGCTAGGCGGCTGTACTCCCCGTCAGTGTCTCTGCTCCTCGACTCCCATTGCATGGTACAGCATCGGCAGGACTTCCAGTTCGAGTTCCATGGAGGCTGCAGATTTCTCTGTGTCCCTGGAGGTGAGTGTCTACTTTCAAATGGGTCGTTTCTGCCAAGCTTTTCGTGGCTGTGGTCCTGCCCCGGTAATCCTGGTGGTCTGCTACATCGTAATATGGTGGGCGGTGAATGGTGTTCCACCGGCAAGAAGATGGCAACCGCTGTGGTCAGTGGCCAGACCGCACTGGTGGTTCAGGCGGTCCACTGGCTTTATATGGAAGAAATCACCGCGTGGGCAGAATATGGCGGTCTTCACAGCCAGCCTGGCGGCGGTACAACCGCCATCGCCGGTGTGGCGGTCAGCCGACCGCCAAAGTCATAATAAGGGCCTAAGTCTAAAGAGAAGTTTATTCTTTACAGAAAGGTCCCATCCAACTGCTCCCACTGCTGTCCAGGCCTCTCATTGACTATGTTTCCTTCACATTCCATCATGACTTAGCTACATTCTACAGGCTAAAGATCCATGCCTTTACTTAGCACATACCCACATATTACACAAAGCTTGCCTTTTTTAATCTGTTACTGAACGTACACACTCCTTCTACTGCATGGTGATTTTCATGCTTCTATGCCTGTTTATTTTAAACACACCCCTGCCTGCCACCCTGGGTCACAGTCTCTTTCAATGGCTCTGCACAATGCTTACTGTCATGTGCCAATTCTAAGCATGTTTTAAATGTAGTTTACATGTGTTTTCTACATTTGCAGTGTTTCAGAAGCTATGGATTCAAAACTGTGAAGACATTGAGAGAGCGGTGAATCATACATCATTAAATAATAGGGTGTGTTGATTGTGACCAAATTGTTTTACCACGACTAAGTACGTAGCTCTGATGACCATCTCATTATTAGAAAAGTCTTTCACTACACATTGAATTCACAAGCAGTGCAGAAGGGATACATCTATACCGTGACATAAGATTTGAGTAGACTAAGCTTCTAGTGGCGGGTTCAAATAGACCATAGATGAGCTTGCAATAGGTAGCAAGCCCCAATAGCTCAGTTGCAGGCTATCTGTCCTATCATCATACTATCCAAGGCCTTAATTTGAATGTTTGTGTTGAGATGGGCAGGGTAGGATGAGAACTGGGGCACACACAAAGCAATATTATGTGCTGACTAGTCAGACAAGTATCCCCAGAGGTAATACACTGAGTCCATGAAGTCATACAACAATGTCCTAGAATGCCTGGGCTGTGCCCCATGTGTATTTCTTTTCCCTTCTGGTGACAACCACAGACATAATTTGCTGCTCATCCTGCCTTATTAGGTCTCAACTAAAGATAGTTATAACAAA
Organism: Pleurodeles waltl; assembly: GCF_031143425.1. NCBI lineage: Eukaryota > Metazoa > Chordata > Amphibia > Caudata > Salamandridae > Pleurodeles > Pleurodeles waltl. The sequence goes on from NC_090440.1 coordinate 1,769,732,237, forward strand.
GTCAGAAGGTGTCACAGAGATATTGCTAAACTATATCCATTCACAATCACAGGACGACTTAAACCCAAAATGACAATTTACCTAATATATATGAAGAAAATTGATTATTAGCTGTCTGGGAAATATGTCAGTTCTTCCCAGTAGATATGCCCAAAACCCTATCAAGTAAACACACAGTTTCAATAAATAAAGCTTGGCTCATATGCCTAGCAACTATGGGATAAAGCAGCCAAGCTAAACTTAAAGATAATGTGTAACATGTTTAGCAGTACCAAAACAATTAAAAAAAGGTCAATGCAGAAAACAACAAAAGCCCTACTATAAATTTTTAACACTCAAGAAAATTGTAATAAGAAAAAACACACAAAATTATTGAAATGCAAAAAGGGGAGCCAGTGATATGAATGTTTAATGTTTTTGGGCCTGAATCACAAAGATAACTTACACTTCGAGGTAGTTTACACTTTTGAGTAAGTGTACTACTTTACAGTATACACAAACTGCACCTTTGCAATAACTCACTCTTTCGGAGTAACATACACTTTTGTAGTAAGTCCACCACTACACATTGACAACCCAAACACTGCAGCACCCTCCTATAGTAAATAATGGAGGTAGAGACCTACTATAACATTTTAAGTTACTACAACAGTGTAGTTTGTGAGAAGCACTTTGTAGTATGTTTTGTAGTACTACAAATTATACTACAAAGTGCAGTTTATTAATCAGGGTTTTACATTTTCAAAGTTCCAAGAAATAGCATAGTGTCTATGGGGCACGATTGAATGGCAATTAAGCACAAGTTGAGGATGGCTGCGATGCACCATAGGTCAGCTAAGCGTAGTGGGTTGATACATTGAAAGATATTACCTTCTGACTCAGTGTTTTGTATGGAAGCAGAAATCCTCTCTAACCTGGATACCAATTGGACGCAGTTCTGCTAAGAGGTAATAATTCAAATTTTGCTGTTCTTTTTTTTTGCAAAGTCCTTTGTCGCAAACGTTCTGTCCTTTGTTCAGTCAAGATTTCAACACCGGGCTTTATTAGTCACAAGGATTGGCTTGTTTTGGGCAGTAAAAAGCTCAGAGTGGGACAAACCTAATTTTCTTGACTGCTAAGGTTGTGTCCTGGGTGGGTAGAAAGGTTGAAGGCTTCTGTCTCTTCTGTTCTTCCACAGGTCCAGATGTTTCTCTGGAGTGAGGGTGAAATCCCACTTTTATTCAGTGCACTAGCCACTGGGTGTGGAAGAAGTCTGGACACTCCCTAGTGAAGGGGTAAATGCACTCAAGGGCAAAAATCTCCACTTTTTCAGCTTATTCTATATGCCTTACTGCAAACTATCCCACAGGGCACCATTTATAGGGAAAATCAGTAGAGCAGAACCTTCCTTCCCATGGACTTGTGGTCCACCGAGGAGTGTGTCAACGATAATTAGCAGTCTCCTCCTAGTTCTCCACATCAAACTGGGTCTGAACCTAGTTTCCCTCCTCCTGTGAATGGAGTCAGGATGGCTAGAGTGCACCCCGTGATCAAAAGGCCTCTTTTTCCCAGCTCACCCTGGTCCCTTTTAAATGCCACAACATCAATACAGCGAAAACAACTTTTGGAAGCTATTCACTGCAGGAACATGGCACCCTTAAATTCGTACGTGTTCCACTTTTAAATACAAGACACCCTACCTTGTGGGTTGCCAAGCCAAATTAGAAGTGAATTACTTAATATTTAATATTTGTTTTCTCTACTGTCAAGGAAGGTTATTTTACAGTTTGCCTGCAGGTTTAAAAACTGCAACAGTTAGGTTACACATGTAGGCCTGAAACCATTTTGTGCTTGTCGTCGTAGTGGATGGCACAATGTGTGCTGCACTATAAAGGTGCCATATAACTTTTGTCCCATGGGTGTAGTACTTGCATCGTATGCTATTTCCTTACTGGAAAATTAAATATGCTAATTGGGTATTAGCCAGTTTAACCATGTTTTTTGGGGGTCAAGGCACATACATTTGGGAGATCAGTCAAAGAGAGCCATTTTTTCACAATCCTGTTTCTCTTGTCTGAATCCACTACCTCCTGCAGATCTTCTTCACAGGAAAAGTAATGAGGCAGAGTGCTTGAGTCTTGTCATTATGGTTTTTTATTTACTCCTATTCTCCTTCCTCTACTTTTACTACTGGCCCTTACATGCATGGAACAACCGTGGGGTTAGGAAGAGATAGAAAAGAGCATTGTTCTTGTTGCAGTCTGTGCACAAAATTAATGCATTCTAACAGTCATTAATTAACCCTCTTTATAAATCCTTAAGTAATTTGCAAACATCTGTCAGAACCAATCTAGATGGGACACGTTCTTCTTCCCGCCTTCCTTCACAGAGGCAGCATGGCCCAACAATCCCCTGAAAGCATCCGACGGCCAGTGGATAGGATAAACCGGGTGCCGACTGATAGTCTCAAGGGATGGGGGTTTGGGAACAAACAATAAACTAACAAAACAAACTAAAATAACAACCTGATGGATGGGTTCATAAAGCCCTGAAGTAAGAGCAATAACTCGGGACGATTATTGAATGCCACTGTTTGGATGTTCAAATACTGGTGCGTAGCGGTACAGATTAGGGTATTACAGCATGGGAACATAAATGGAATAAGACTCAGCACAGTTACTCCACCTTACCCTTAGAGTCTGGATTACCTCACTGTTTGTGTCTGGTCTACTGTGCTTAGAGGTTACCTCTGCAAGCATCTGGTCAGCTGGTAGCCTATATTGCAAAATTCCCGCCTGATAGGGTCCAGCCTTATTGATGGGGAAGGTCTCTAATAAGAGCCACAGGGAATGTAAGTCACATAGGGTTAAGTATGCGCTGCTGAAATGACCCCACAGAGATGCAGAACCAGTATCACTGACCAAGAACACACACAAGCATTCTTCACACACTTGTGTCATGACAGACTACTGGTATCAAGTGCTTGAAGTCCCTCATAGGCCTTTCACTAGGATTCTCGCAAACACTGAGCTTTTGAAACGAAAGTCTTGTAGTGAAAAAACATATGAATAATAACTCAGTAAGTTCCTTCAAGTATTAACACTTCACTTGTAGGAACCATGTCTTGGGACACTAACAAAACTAAATGTTCCTCAAAGCAATAGCCAAGATTCTTCAAAGCATTGTGCACCTGGCAGTCCTCTGCGGCCGTCCCAAAAGAATGATAAAATGTCTCGGGCTGTACTCATGGTGCTGCTATACTTTGGCCAGGCCTTGATGATGAAAAACAGTAGAGCTGCTCTTAGGCTCCTGGAAGTGTCAGAATATACTCACCAGGTTCCAGAAAGCCTAGCATCCCCTTGCAACCCGAGATCTCAATTGGAATTCTATGTCAGGACCGGAGGCTCCGATTATGCTTCTCTTTCTATGCTTCAATATTTTCAGCAGACAATAAGAAATACTTTTTTTAATGAACTACAAATCCCATGAACCCACCATAACACATGAACAACCAGGAAGAATATCAAGAGGGGGATGAGAACTATTACTTCGACGAAATGCAAACTAGTTAGTTTGAACAAGACCTTGTGTATGCGCTGGATGCAAGATTGCGCCAGACCGTTAATGATGCCTAAGTTAAGGCTATAACCCCATTGAAGCATCACCTTTATGGGTTTGCTCAACAACAAAGGCTGGCATCCCCCTCTGGGGGCATAATTGAAGGGCACAGAGCCGTTTCCACGACACTGCCCTCTAGAGAAATTCACTCTGAAGCCTTCGAGAAACTAGCAACCTCTTTGGCTAATGAGCACCCCTTCAGTAGGCCTTCAGAACCCTGGGCAGATGGGTTAATGGAAGATTCTGACGCTTCCTCCTCTCGAAGTTCGTCCAAAGGCGACTGACAACCACCATGCAAACGCAAGGCAAAAACCCATCATACCTCTGCCAGTAAACAGCCAAAGCTTTTGACCTTTGAACCTGGAGAAATTATCCACCCCAGATCTCCTGCTTGGATACCTCCCTCTGAAGTAACAGACTATGTGAAAGATTTCAATAATGAGGTGCACGCACGTTTATGCTCGGAATGCCCCAGACAAGAACTCTCTGACAAGGTAGCAGAGACTCCGGAAGTAGACCCTTCCATGGTGACTTATCTAAAGAAGTATACAAAAGACACAAAGAAGGGAATCAACACAGCTTGGAAATCCTGTCAAGATAAGCTCTTAGGTATGTCAGGCCCCTCGACAAAGATCCTGGAACTGGCTCACCAAGCAAAAGAGTCTAACACTCCAGTAGATACAGAAAGAAACCCTTATTGGCTGGGCACAACATGAGATTTGCCTGTTTGGCAATACCAACTGCGCAATTTCAAATGAACGTCGCTGTTCTATCCTGATATAACTGGACCCTAAATTAGCAGATCTTGCATCCTCAGAAGCGGGCCCTGTGGCTCAGCGCCTTTTATTTGGAGCTCTGTTTTTTTAAAGAGCTGTAAAAATTCACCGCCACTTCCTCCAACTTGGATAAAGTTCATGGTTTGATCAAGAAAGCCCTTCACCCTCATTTTACCCGGGCCAGACGCTTCAGGGGCGACTGTTCGACTGCAGTTATCAGACTTCATCTGGAGACAGCTTCCAAACCCACAGGGGTAGAGGTGGCTCCAAGACCAAGCCTCCACCTTCTACCCTTCAAGACGGTCCTTCAGAGGCCGCTTTTGTAGAGGAAGGTTCAGGGGTACAGCTGCCACCATCCAGGACTCCTCTCCTGCAGGTGAGAATTACTCCGTGGGAAGAGTTTCTTTAGGGGGTCGCACTCAACTTTTCTACCACAATTGTCAAAAACTCTCAAACGATCCTTGAGTATTAGAGTCCATTCTGGGTTTCAAGATAGAATTCTTTTAGTCTCCCTGTCAACTATCTCCACCAGCGCGCTGTATTTTTCCCATTCAGATCGGATTTTCATTCAAAAAGAAATTCTTGCTCTTCTATCGAAGAATGCGATAGAAGAAACTGATCTACATCCCGAGGGTTTGTGAGCCCCATTTTCCTGGTAAAAAAAAAGGGAGTCTGTTCAAGATTAGTTCTCAATTTGAAAGAATTCAACCAGTGGATTATTTACCGTCATTTCAAAATGGAGGGGATCCATTTACTGTGGGACATCCTTCGGTTAGGAGACTGGATGGTTTGTCTAGATTTGAAGGACGCTTACCTGTCCATTCCTATTTTTCCTCCCCACAAACGCTTTCTCCAGTTTTGGTGGGAGGGGATTACGAATTCAAGGTTCTTCCCTTCGGTCTGTCATTGGTTCCTTGGTGTTTCACGAAGCTGATGAGACCGATGGTGTTTGTCTGATCATTTATCTAGACAACATAATAATTATATCCTAGTCTCCTCAAACGGTATTGACTCATCCAGAATGGACGATCTCTCTCCTTCAGGAGTTAGGTTTTGTTATCAACGCCCAAAAATCCATTCTAACCCCTACACAATCTATAGAATTCCTAGGTTTTTTGGTGGATTCGCCTTTGGCTCAGTTGAGTCTTCCACAAGTGAAGGTGAGGAACATCAAAAGAGAATTGACACTAACCTTGTCCAAGACGAATGTATCCTTAAAGTCCCTGGCTCATTTGGTGGGACTTCTAGACTCTTCTATTCATGGGAGGTTCCGGGCCCCCTAAACTACAGGTCTCTTCAGCGTCTAAAGATCATGCACCTGAACAAGGGCTTGTCTTATCCCCAATCAGTTCCCCTCTCAGAGGAAGCGAGAATCAAAATCTTTTGGTGGCTCACATGGAAGCATGGAACGCCAGAGGCATCTTCCCCTGTTCCCAGGAACTAGACATAGAGGCGGATGCCAGCCTGTGGGGTTGGGGTGCTCGTTGTGGCCAAATATCCACCGGTGGTCGCTGGTCCCAGGAGGATCTTTCGCTTCATATCAATTGCCTGGAGCTCTTAGCAGGTTCCTTTACAATTCGCAGCTTCACAGCGGGCAAAGAGAAATGCTGCATTCGACTCCGGATGGACAATGTTTCAGCAGTTCGGTATGTAAACAAATTGGGAGGAACACGTTTACAATTACTGACGGAGATTGCCAAAGACTTTTGCCATTATTATCTCCAGAATCACATTTCGGTGACAGCGGAGTACCTGCCAGGTCAACGCAATGTGATAGCCGATTGGCACTCCTGTCATTTGAGGGATGCCAGCGATTGGAGATTGCATCCTCGAGTTTTCAGAGCCGTCATGCAGAAGTGGGTTCCATGCAATGTCGACCTTTTCGCTTCATGTGTGAACACTCAACTCCTGAAGTACTTTGGTTGGCGTCTGGATCCGGGAGCGAGAGCGACAGATGCTTTCCACCAGGATTGAACTCCATTCCTCTCCTATGCATTTCATCCAGTTGTGATGATTCCCAGGGTCCCAGCACATCTTCAGAGACAGGAAGCAGAAGGCAGAAATGGTGTTGATCTCCCCATATTGGAGAGCACAACCTTGGTTCCCCATCATTATAGATCTGGCCTGTGCTCCTCCCAGTCTCTTGCCCTGGTGTTCGAACCTCCTTCTGGATCCGGTAGGGTCTCCTCATCCTTTGATCAGATCAGGACAACTGCCTCTACTAGCATGGCAACTTTCAGGCAAAACTGGAGTCTCCCAGGCATTTCGAACGAAGTTCAGGAATTCATCAATCAATCCTGGGCTTCCAACACGCATAAACGTTATGCCTCAGCTTGGAGACGCTAGTGTAGTTGGTGTAATTCACAGAGTTCAGATCCCTTTAATGCCGATTGCACCTTGACATTGAATTTTCTGGCTTTGTTAGCTGTCTCAGGGATGGCTTATAATTCAGTTAACAATTTTGGCTCTGCAATTTCTGCCGGCCATGTCTTCATTGATGGGAGACCTATTACCTGTTGTTGGCAAATTGATTCAGGGCATTAGAATGTTGAATCCCCCTTTACCCAAATATTCAGAGCTTTGGGATGTTAACATTGTTCTGCGTTTTTTAGAATTCCTGACCTTCCAATAAATATCTATCCAGGAATCAGCTGTCTGCTAAGCTTACCCTTCTACTTTGTCTCATCTCTTCTAAATGTGTGTCTGACGATAAAGCTTTGGATTTAGCAGGGATACGCTTCTCCCCTGAAGGAGTTTCATTTGCTATATCTAGAGGAACTAAGTGCAATACCAGGTTGGTATCCTATCCAGCATGCATATCCAGAATATAGCAAGCTCTGTGTTGTACAATGCTTGAAAGATTATGAAGTAAGTATTGCCGAATTTCGTTCCAATATGTTGGGCCAACTATTTATTTAGCTTTAGAAGCCATTTCGACCAGTCTCTTCGGCAAGTCTAGCTAGATGGGTGAAATGGATCTTGTCAGAAGCTGGCATTGATGTATCCAAATTTGGCACACATTCTGTGAGAGGTGCTATGGCATCAAAATCGTTTGCCCTTGGGTCTCATATTAAGTGCAGCAGATTGGTCTTCTGATTTCACGTTTAAAAGGTTCTATTATAAGCCTATTTTGGATGTTTCATCAGTAGTAATGGCAAGCCTTTAAACTAGCATAATCAGAGCCTCCATCCTGACATAGAATGAAACATTTTCTAGCTATCGCGTTTAGAATTTTCAATTCTATTAAGGACACGGAGGCGAGGATTATCCCACCCATTGTTTGAATTTTCATCATTAGGTCTTTCATGATACCTTGTATATAGTTGCATATTGATTGATGTTGTTGTTGCAGTTTTTTCCCACCCTGATATTAACATTGTAATATAATTTTTTTTTTTTTAAATGTGTGTTTTAAATCTGTTTTTTTTTTATATATAAGGCAGTGTTTATTTCTGTTATTTCTTTATTCTTAGTCTAGGTCAAGAGGACAAATTGAACCTTTTTCATCGACTGGATCTCCTCTTGGGATTCCTACCTCTTCTACGTCGTTGATGGGATGTTTCTTCATCCTGGTTCGGAAGTTTCGTTGTTTATCTAGACTTGAGGTTTATTTTTGTGTGAGACTTACGGCATCAGTGCATTAACTGTGTCTATGTGCAAAGAAAGAGGACAAGACATTTCTTCATGAAGGTTTTATAGGGCTGGTCTACATGGTTGTTCATGTGTTATGGTGGGTTCATGGGATTTGTAGTTCATTTAAAAAAGTCTTTCTTATTGGCTGCTAAAAATCTTAAAGCATAGAAAGAGAAGCATAATCCTTACCTCCATGTCCTTAATAGAATTGAAAATCCTAAACGCGATAGCTAGAACATTTTTCAGTATCGGCCACATCCTGGGCGTGGTTTATATACCCTTGAAACCAAGATGGCCGCTGGGGCTTTCAAGTGCAATTCCAGCAGCAAAGGGCCATACCGATTACAAGGACCCGCTGTACTCAGCTGCCTCAACAGCAAAATGCCGGACAAACAACCTGCTAGTGCCAGCAGTAACAGGGAGCTGTTTTGGTACTGCATGCCTGGTCTGCTGCCCTGTGGATCTCTGGGGACTTTTTCAAGGGATTGATTTGTCTGTTGTAGGTATGTGGAAGAATGGTGAGTAAGGAGTAATGGGCTAACAAGGCAGCCTCCCCATGCACCTTCAGGCATAACCACACACCAGGCATACGCGTCCGCTCTTCAGCCCCTAGTGTAGTGTGGGTGGACTGTATGGTGATGGAGTGTGTAGCACCATGATGTGGCCCAGGGTAACCTAGTATAGTGTGGGTGGACTATATGGTGATGAAGGCTGTAGCGCTATGCCACTAGTGGACCAGGATATCTGAGCTTTGGCAGGGGTAGAGGAAGAGGTGATGCAGTTAATGGTGCGGACGCTTTTCCTGACATCTCTCCAACTATACTTTTATGATTTTGAAATTTTACTTTTGTATTACAAATACCAGAGGCGCTGATAGTTATATGCCTATTAGCTCAAATTTTAGCATTGTGTTGGAAATGTAATACTTATGTTCCAATTGTTTGATACTGTCTAAGATTAGTTTTAATGTAGATTCCAAAATCCTCTTCTTCCTGACCATATAGCTAACAATAAATTTCCTGAATTTTCCTGTAAACATAACTAATATTAAAATCCCTTGATTATGCTATATTACATGTTAATTTTTATAGGTGTATCCTTTGGACAGTTGCTCGAGAAAGGCATCTGCATGAAAAGCTTGAATACTTCATGCGTTTTGGCCAGTGCTAGGAGGGGAATATTCTATTGCTTACCAAATCAGCTCATGGCCAGAAATCAGAATTGATGCTATTTCTAAATGTAGAACAGTATTGGTGAAATTATTACTGGTGAAAATGAAGTTAATTTTAGAATGAGAAGAATGAGTTGGGAGAAAAGTAAAATTCTCTCTTGTCCAAATTGCAAGCTTGCCACAATTCAAACAAAGATCTATCAGTAAGGTTCTTGGAAACATTTCGACATGTGGTTAGAGATATACCAACATTTAGATCAATGAATGCGTTATATTTTTGGTGACAATTAACCCACCCCCCAAACAACAACTACATTTGGATTATTAGGAACTGTTATTAATGTTTCTTTAATTTCCCCTCCCCAAAAAGGAACTTTATTTGCTAAACCATCTAACAATAACAATAACCAACTTCCATCCAATTTACATTTCTTGGCATGTATCTGTATCTGAAGTGATATATGAAATAATAACATACTTTTCCCCCAAAACTAGTGAAGGGAAATGATTTCAACTTTTCAACATATATCAGCCTCAGCTTATTATATATGTTTCTTGAGGAAGAGTAATATGAGTTGTTAATCTTAGTACGTGATTTTGATGTTTGACATGTGTTAGGATTATTAAGGCTCTTACTTTTCCATTTAATTATTCTAGTCATTCTTATATAAACGTTTACGTCATTCCCCACTTTACTTCACCCAAGAGAATAAAGTTTGTGCAGACATCACCACAAATTTACATTAATAACATGTCTGTGTCGATGGACGTGTTGAGGATGAGAGCGAGGGTATTGCTGATGGAGGTGAGTCCTTTCTTGAAGCCTTGGAAAAGGATTCACATAAAAAATACTGCATCTATATTCACATTCTCTCCTGAAACCACAGGTTCTCTCTGATGACTATAGCTTGGATCTCCATTGAGGTTCTACATTGAACCACTTTCACTTTCACAACCCCATTCAGCTAGTCAGTCAATCTAAGTAGCTGATTTCACTTAGAACCATTCTTACTATGTCTCGTACGTAATCTCACTCGCATCCAACATCCACCACCTAATTTACCAGCCGAAACACCATTCCTCCTCTTTTACAATTCCAAACCCATTGCCTCCTTATACTCACTCAAACACCTCCTTAAGGATGACTTCTTGATCTTTCCCCAGTAACCCTACTTTATCCAGTTTATATGTAAGCCACCATGTAGCCAGCTGCATGCTGGGATTTCAACCGCTCAATAACTCAACTGGTGAAAAATCAGTAACAGATTTAGGAGTAATCCAATAAGAAAGTAACATGGTCCTCAGTGCCTTGTACACTCCTAATTCCCATTAATTGACAATTGCATGAATTCTTTCATTTCACAATTAAAATGTTGTACCTGACCATTGATTTCCACATGTCAATCAACAATCCTGTTATGACTTACACCACATTTCTCTAATTACTGTCTGAACTTAGCACTGGTAAACCATGGTCCATTGTCTGAACCCACACATTTTTGGATTCCTTTTCTCCAAAGTACATCCTCCAAACAATGAATCACCAGTGTATTTATATAGCACACTATCAGCCATGAGGGAATCTTTACACTGAGCAAGAATGAGAGGCTAGCCCCAAGTGTAGGGTGACAACTTACTCAAAGAGCCAAGCCTTCAGCTTCTTGCAGCATTCAAGAAGAGAGGGGGAGGCTTTGATGTGTAGTAGGTGGCTGTTCAACATTTATTGACAGATGTAAGAGAAGGCTGAAAGTCCAGTTCTCTTTCTGTGAATTAGTGGGATGTGTGCTTGTAGGAGTCTGACTGAGCGGAAGTGCCTGGATGATTGATGGAAGTGTATGTGGCTGCTCAGTTAGGCTAGGTCCATGTTGTGTAGTGCTTTGCGTGTGCAGGCGAGGAGTGTGAACTGCAGTCTTGTGCATCAGGAGACAGTCATGCTCCCTCGGTGTGGTGTGATGTGTGTGCTGAGTGGGAGGTTGAGGATGAGCCAGACTTGTAGTCTTCTCGTGAGATGTTTGGTGATTCTAGTATAGAGCATTCCCAGAGTTTCCATTGTCTAGACTGTTGGTGATGAGGACTTGGATGACAGTCTTTCTGGTGCTATTCTGTAGGTTGACCTGGGCAGACATGTCCAGGTTGTTCTTGATGATGATCCAGAGGTTTCTGGAATGTGGACTGGGGGTTCGTGTAGATGCAAACTCACTACGCCACCAGGGGAGATCACCATTTCTGTCTTATCAGTGTTTAGTTTAAGACAGTTTGACTTCATCCAGGAGGACATTTCGGACATACAGACAGTGAACTTTTTCCTTGTGTTGGGGGATTCCTCACAGAGGGACAAAATAAGTTGTGTGTCATCAGCAAAAGAGAGGCTATTGATGTTGAGGGTGCTAATGACGTTGGCCAATGGAGTCATGTAGGCAGTGAAGAGAGTAGTAGTACTTCTGGGCCTTCAAGGAGTATGGTGAAAGGTTGACTGTCTGAGTTCTTCTAGTCATAAAAGTGCAGATCCATCAGATGGCAAGTCCCTGAATGCTGGTCTCATGCTGGCATCTAATGAGGATGCAGTAGGAAACCATGTCAATCACTGTCGAGAGCTCCGAGGCCTTATTAGGGTGAAACCAGTCCTAGGTGGTTGTATTCTGGCTCATGGAGGACCTGACCTAGGAATTCCGTCTGGACTGCTCTCATTGGAGCAGGCCCATTAATGATTTGCATATAGCTGGATCTAAATTTAAATGGCATGGTGGGTGAAACATGATGAATTGGGATGTGGCCCAAATGATTGCCAGTTGCTGAGGTTAATTCATGCATTCCATCCATCACCTGTTCTCATTTGAGCAGAGTCAAGACTGATTTCCATATGTCTGGGTCTAAACTGAGGTGGCATGATGGGTGAAAAGTGATGGATTGTGATGCAGTTCATAGCAATTGCCATTGGCTGAGATCAATTCAAGCATTCCATCTATTAACTTGTTGTTGTTGCAGTTGATAACCTAAGTGCGATGGGTATGCTCAGATATGGGTACAATGCTCACTGTGCCACTTTAATCAAGCTGCACCTGGCTGATGAGCCCTTATCAAGGCAAAACTGGTTCTAGGTTGCTTGTTCAGAAAGGACCTGGCTTGGCAGTTTGGGCTGTATTGTTCCTATTGGAGCATGGTCAAGACTGATTTGCATATGGTTTGGTCTAAACTGAGGTGGCATGGTGGGCGACAAATGATGGATTGGGATGCGGCACAGATGATTTCCAGTGACTGAGATTAATTCAAGCATTCCATCCATCATCTTGTTGTTGCTGCAGTTGACGCCCTTGGTGCGATGGATATGCCCAGACATAGCTCCCATGCTCACTATGCCACCAAAATCAGGCTGTACCTGGCTGATGAGCCTTTATCAGGGCAAAACAAGTCCTAGGTTACTTGTATTCTGGTTCAGGGAAGCCCTCACTTGGCAGTTTGGATTGGTCTGTTCCCAATGGAGCAGGGTCAAGACTGATTTGCATAAGGCTGGGTCTAAACAGATGGTATGGTGGGTGAAAAATGATCACCTCGAGCTACTGCCATATATCAGCTGGTTTGGGTTTTAGCTGTTTCGCTTTATTTGTGGTAACCAGTGTGTCAGTGCAGATGGTGATCCATTCATTAACATTGTTCATTTCTTCCTCTAGGTTGCTAGTATGATTGGGGTGTTTCTTGCAGCGAGTGGAAGCCCAATTCCTCTCTGATATGTTCTTCCAGCAGTGGTGAACAGGATCTGCATTGGTTGGTTTTTTGTGGTGCATTATGCTGATTTAGAAGCTGAAGAGAACCTGGTTGATACTGATGATGGGTGTTGGTTTGTGGATCGTGATGTTGCTGAAGGAGGTCAATATGGAAACGAGAATATGGCCCTCATTATGACAGGGCCGCTGGGGTGGTCTCACCGCAGCGGGACCGGCGATGCAGGCCGTCCTATTACGACAGCAGCGGTTTGGCCACTACCAACCTGCCGCGTCCCCACCCGTCCTGCAGATTCACCGCAGCCTGCTGGGCTGGAGGTTTCCACCTGCAGCCCGGCACGAGTCAGATAACTGACAAAGTTATTCTGGTTAGGGACACCACCAGCATTTTCCTGGCGGTCTCACTGCCACAAAATGCTGGCAGAAAAGTATCCCCATGACAGGAACTTGCGTTCGTGTCGCCAGGATACCCCCCAAACACCTCCGCCCACATGCATGCATGCACGAACACACACACAATCACACACATACACCCCCCACTCACACACGCACTCACAACATTCACCCCCATAGACATGCATACATCCAATACACATTACACACGCATGCATACACTCACTCTCCCCCAACCCCTCTCTTCTACCACATACATACATTCACAAACCCCACCCCCACTCATCTTCACACAACCGCACCCCACCCCACAATCATACCTCACCGCACGCACACACACACACCATATACACATACAACCATACACACACCTGCATGCACTCACTCACACCCCCTTCACCCATGCACACGCCCCATCCCATCCTCACCCATACACACACGCATCACCACATTTACACATACGCACAATCACTCCCCCTCCCACATTCATGACACACACACACACTCACGCACATCCATTCACACCCCCCACCCTCTCCCCTTGCACACGACACTTACCTCATCTGACAAGGTGATCATCCGTGAGGGGATGGGACCCAGTGTTCCCACCCCCAGCACCGCCATGCCAGGAAAAGATCACTACACAGAATTACTGGTTGTAATTCTATTCTGTGGGTGGTCTTTTTCTGGCATGGTGGTGCTGCTGTTTTGCTTTCCTTATCTTATCTTATGACCGAGCTGACAAAACTTCTCTGGAATGCACTTCTAGTTTAAAGAAGACATTTATTATTACTTCACCACGAGGTTCCTGAAAGACGAGATTAGTAGATTGGAAGCACACGTTTAAAAGTAGTCACAGCAATGAAAGCAAAATATATCAAAGTACTTCTCAATTGCAATGTACACAGCAAATACATGTGATTATATTATAGCATAACTTCAAAGCAAAGAATAAAAGTCAAAATTGCATCACCGTAGGGCCTATCACTTGTCATCCTTCTCATGCCTGCCAGTTGATGACTCCTGTTCAACTGCGAGAAGGAGATTTTCTACCCAAACGGGAGGCCAGGCAGCTGACGTCCACTCCTGACTGAAGTCTTGGAGAATCTCCCCTTGCCGCCACCCAGGGCCACCGTTAAAAGCAAAAATGCTGGCTCAGTGTGAGAACCGAACAAGTTTGGAGAGTGGCCAAGTCTCCAAACATCACTCGTTCCCAGGCTGAATTGAGAGGTAAACACAAAATCTACGCTTTCTTATCAGCTAAGGTTTGGTGTGAATTCAATACGAAAAACACAGCTTGGTCAACCATGTGGAAAAACACAGGTCATCTGCAATGTCTCAACTGCAATGTCTAACTCCATGTTAAAGCCAATAGGCAGCTAACCTAAATACCAAATGTAATGTATAATGCTATGTTAAAGCCAATAGGCAGCTAAACTGAATACAGAATGTAATGTCCAATGCCACGTTAAAGCCAATAGCCAGCTAAACTGAATACAACATGTAATGTGCTACTGGTGAACATTGAGCAACTAATATGCGCAGTGGTGAAACACAAAGTCATTGGTCAAACAAAATTAATAGCATAACATCTCCACCCTATGACCAAAGACTTTTGTTTACATACCTCTTATTTCAAACAAAAACAAAAAACAAAAACAACAACAAAACAAAAAAAAAACATTATATGCAAATCAGATCTGAATGATAAAAGCAATCACTGTAAAGCAATGGAAGTGGATTAACATATTGATCTCATAACCTTTCAAATCAGATACATCTACAATGAAAAGACTGAAGCTTATATACTCTGATTGGGATTATAACTGATTGAACAGTGTCTCTAAAACAGCAAGTTGATGTAGCATGAGTTCTACTCCTGTAAAGGTACACGGTCCACCTGAAAGGTTTGCTGGAATGTAAGTGAAAGTCAGAGTTCCACACGAAAAAACACAGACAGTTAACTGGCAATGTTGCTTAGTTCTAGTGGAAGAATGTAATCAAACAAGTTGACAAACTTTATGTTGATCCCATGTAGAACTTGAACTGAAGGCGCCAGTTGCGCAAAATGGATCACTGGGGTTTGTACTTTAGTCAGTCAGGTTCAGGTTAGGGGTTTCGGTCCCTCACCCGACCCCACACGCAAACACCCGAAGGGAGACCACACAGTACACTCATGGTCAGTGGCGAGTCGTGGTAGGATCTGAAAAAGAAAAAAGTATGACTTTTTTTTCAATTACCATTTGTCATCTGAAATGTGCCCTTCTTCTTCCTTTCCTTGTTTTATAATCAGCAGGACGTTATTGGGGCCCTTTGTTATAATTTCTACAGGTTCCGGAGGGTCATTTGGGGATTCAACTCACACCTTAGCACTGAGGTTTTTATCTGCTGCACCACAGCTTCCCTTTCCTTGCACTGTCAGAAGGGCTGGGGCAGACTCCTTCTTTACCAAACCTCCATTTACTGCACTAATGACAAGTTGGGCAATTCTGTCTCCAATCTGTATGAATAAATCAGATTCTCTTCTAGTTATCAGCATCATTTTGATTTCTCCTTGGTAATCTGCAGCAATCACTCCCCCTAAAACCCGATCAATTTGCCTTATTTGTCCTGGTAACTTTCCTCTCCCCAACTGATCTTTGACTGTTTGTGGGACAGATCTCTGTTGTGCGTACTGACAAATAGGACATTGCAAAATCACAGTTTTTATCAAATCTAGGGGAATGTGCATCTCTCTAATCTCTGCCCACCTGTACGTGGCTTTTTCTCCCAGATGTCCACATTTCTGGTGCACCCACTTAGCCATCCCCAGTAAGTCAGAATTCTGGGTGGACACTTCTGTCTCTGAATTTTTCTCTTTAACATCTGCAAGGGAATTGAACAGTTATGTACAAGCCATGTGGAAAACCAAACGGCTAATCCATTGGCAGTGAACCAAGAATCAGTGTAAAAATGACACATCTCAAGCAGCTCTTGTTTTAAAGTCTGACACACATTGTACAACTCTGCATATTGGTTACTTTTCCTTCTCCTGTGGCAGACAACAACTTTTCAATAACTGAATTGTATGATACTGCTTTCCATTGTGTTTTAGCACTCATACATTTCAATGAATCATTAGTCAAACAAACACGCTTTTGATCCTCAGGGGACAAGAATTCAAATGGTGCACTCAATTTCACTAGTGACTCTTTTGCCTGTGGTACCTTCTGCACCCTCTCCTCATCCTGTACAGGGGCTTGTGACACCTGTTCATGTAGGGCTGCAGTGACTCTAGCCCTGTCTTGCATGTACCAGATCCAGTGTATGATACTAGCCTCCTGTGCCTGTCCCATACTGTGAGATTTAGGTGAACTCATCAACCACTGCACGCTTGATATTTCAGGTTTCAGAATTACATTATCATTTAATGTCATTTGCTCAGTATTCACTAGAGCCCAATAACAAGTCAAAAGCTGTTTTTCAAAAGGAGTACAACGCTCCACAAAGTCAGATAGTTTTCTAATCCAAAGTTCCAGGGGCACTGTTGTCCTCCCCTGTCTGTGCCACATGCTCAAGGTGGTAAATTGTTCCTGGTTTACATGTAAATCAGTGTTTCCCTCTTGCACTGCGCACAAATCTAAAGTCTGTTGACTCAGATGAGGGCTATACTGTTTCCAAAAATCAAACAAGCTTGTGAAACTTGGTGTCTCTTGATTAGTGCAAATAGTAAGAAACTCTAAAATCTTTTGTTTTACCTGTGACAACATCTGTCTATTTTCTGGATTCCACTGAATTCCCAGAAACTGCACATTTTGCGACAGTACTGCTGCCTTGTCTGAATTTTAAACATTGTACTTTGCAAAAGCGGTCTGAATATAACATTCTCAACTTTGTGCTCAGTGTAATCTTTTAAGGAATGCACTTCAACTGCCAACAACCGTGGGCTGCTCTGCACACGGTGATCTACGTTCTGTTCAAGAGGCTCACACTGGCCCCCACCTTTTTAACCTCCTCATTACTGGAATGGGAAAAGCCAGATTCTCCTAAAACAGTTTTATAGATTTCAGCATTATCTTGCAATAATTTGTTCTGGCTAATTTGCTCATTTAAATTTTTATTTTTTATGTTCTAACTGCCTACATCTCTCATGCATTTTTCTGTAAGCAGACAAAAGTATCCAAACCCTTCTGTCAAGAACAAAAGAGACATAATTTCTTTCAAAAAGCACATTTTCTACATATGAAAACACTTTTGCTTTATCCAAGCACTCATCCCAAGACCCACAAAGTCCTGATAAACAAGAAAACATGTTTCTCACAGCACCATAAGGCAGTTTAACTTTACATGCATTTTCAAACATGGTCTGCCGTGCTTCTTTAATTCTCTAAACAATAAAAACACTTACACTTTTAAATAGTGCACTTCCAAGCCCCAATTCGACTCCCAGACTGTTGAATAACGCCAAAATGTTTTGCTTTCCTTATCTTATCTTATGATCGAGTTGACAAAACTTCCCTGGAATGCACTTCTAATTTAAAGAAGACATTTATTATTACTTCACCACGAGGTTCCTGAAAGACGAGATTGGTAGGTTGGAAGCACACGTTTAAAAGTAGTCACAGCAATGAAAGCAAAATATATCAAAGTATTTTTCAATTGCAATGCACTCCACAAATACATGTGATTATATTATAGCATAACTTCAAAGCAAAGAATAAAAGTCAAAATTGCATCACCATAGGGCCTACCACTGATCGTCATCCTTCTCATGCCTGCCAGTTGATGACTCCTGTTCAACTGCGAGAAGGAGATTTTCCACCCAAACGGGAGGCCAGGCAGCTGACGTCCACTCCTGACTGAAGTCTTGGAGAATCTCCCCTTGCCGCCACCCAGGGCCACCGTTAAAAGCAAAAATGCTGGCTCAGTGTGGGAACCGAACAAGTTTGGAGAGTGGCCAAGTCTCCAAAAATCACTCGTTCCCAGGCTGGATTGAGAGGTAAACACAAAATCTACGCTTTCTTATCAGCTAAGGTTTGGTGTGAATTCTATACGAAAAACACAGCTTGATCAACCATGTGGAAAAACACAGCTCATCTGCAATGTCTCAACTGCAATGTCTAACTCCACATTAAAGCCAATAGGCAGCTAACCTAAATACCAAATGTAATGTCTAATGCTATGTTAAAGCCAATAGGCAGCTAAACTGAATACAGAATGTAATGTCCAATGCCACGTTAAAGCCAATAGCCAGCTAAACTGAATACAACATGTAATGTGCTACTGGTGAACATTGAGCAACTAATATGCACAGTGGTGAAACACAAAGTCATTGGTCAAACACAATTAACAGCATAACATCTCCACCCTATGACCAAAGACTTTTGTTTACATACCTCTTATTTCAAACAAAAACAAAAAACAAAAACAACAACAAAACAAAAAAAAAACATTATATGCAAATCAGATCTGAATGATAAAAGCAATCACTGTAAAGCAATGGAAGTGGATTAACATATTGATATCATAACCTTTCAAATCAGATACATTTACAATGAAAAGACTGAAGCTTATATACTCTGATTGGGATAATAACTGATTGAACAGTGTCTCTAAAACAGCAAGTTGATGTAGCATGAGTTCTACTCCTGTAAAGGTACACGGTCCACCTGAAAGGTTTGCTGCAATGTAAGTGAAAGTCAGAGTTCCACATGAAAAAACACAGACAGTTAACTGGCAATGTTGCTTAGTTCTAGTGGAAGAATGTAATCAAACAAGTTGACAAACTTTATGTTGATCCCATGTAGAACTTGAACTGAAGGCGCCAGTTGCGCAAAATGGATCAGTGGGGTTTGTACTTTAGTCAGTCAGGTTCAGGTTAGTGGTTTCGGTCCCTCCCCCGACCCCACACGCAAACACCCGATGGGAGACCACACAGCACACTCATGGTCAGTGGCGAGTCGTGGTAGGATCTGCAAAAGAAAAATGTATGACTTTTTTTTCAATTACCATTTGTCATCTGAAATGTGCCCTTCTTCTTCCTTTCCTTGTTTTATAATCAGCAGGACGTTATTGGGGCCCTTTGTTATAATTTCTACAGGTTCCGGAGGGTCATTTGGGGATTCAACTCACACCTTAGCACTGAGGTTTTTATCTGCTGCACCACAGCTTCCCTTTCCTTGCACTATCAGAAGGACTGGGGCAGACTCCTTCTTTACCAAATGTCCATTTACTGCACTAATGACAAGTTGGGCAATTCTGTCTCCAATCTGTATGAATAAATCAGATTCTCTTCTAGTTATCAGCATCATTTTGATTTCTCCTTGGTAATCTGCAGCAATCACTCCCCCTAAAACCCGATCAATTTGCCTTATTTGTCCTGGTAACTTTCCTCTCCCCAACTGATCTTTGACTGTTTGTGGGACAGATCTCTGTTGTGCGTACTGACAAATAGGACATTGCAAAATCACAGTTTTTATCAAATTTAGGGGAATGTGCATCTCTCTAATCTCTGCCCACCTGTACGTGGCTTTTCCTCCCAGATGTCCACATTTCTGGTACACCCACTTAGCCACCCCCACTAAGTCAGAATTCTGGGTGGACACTTCTATCTCTGAATTTTTCTCTTTAACATCTGCAAGGGAATTGAACAGTTATGTACAAGCCATGTGGAAAACCAAACGGCTAATCCATTGGCAGTGAACCAAGAATCAGTGTAAAAATGACACATCTCAAGCAGCTCTTGTTTTAAAGTCTGACACACATTGTACAACTCTGCATATTGGTTACTTTTCCTTCTCCTGTGGCAGACAACAACTTTTCAATAACTGAATTGTATGATACTGCTTTCCATTGTGTTTTAGCACTCATACATTTCAATGAATCATTAGTCAAACAAACACGCTTTTGATCCTCAGGGGACAAGAATTCAAATGGTGCACTCAATTTCACTAGTGACTCTTTTGCCTGTGGTACCTTCTGCACCCTCTCCTCATCCTGTACAGGGGCTTGTGACACCTGTTCATGTAGGGCTGCAGTGACTCTAGCCCTGTCTTGCATGTACCAGATCCAGTGTATGATACTAGCCTCCTGTGCCTGTCCCATACTGTGAGATTTAGGTGAACTCATCAACCACTGCACGCTTGATATTTCAGGTTTCAGAATTACATTATCATTTAATGTCATTTGCTCAGTATTCACTAGAGCCCAATAACAAGTCAAAAGCTGTTTTTCAAAAGGAGTACAACGCTCCACAAAGTCAGATAGTTTTCTAATCCAAAGTTCCAGGGGCACTGTTGTCCTCCCCTGTCTGTGCCACATGCTCAAGGTGGTAAATTGTTCCTGGTTTACATGTAAATCAGTGTTTCCCTCTTGCACTGCGCACAAATCTAAAGTCTGTTGACTCAGATGAGGGCTATACTGTTTCCAAAAATCAAACAAGCTTGTGAAACTTGGTGTCTCTTGATTAGTGCAAATAGTAAGAAACTCTAAAATCTTTTGTTTTACCTGTGACAACATCTGTCTATTTTCTGGATTCCACTGAATTCCCAGAAACTGCACATTTTGCGACAGTACTGCTGCCTTGTCTGAATTTTAAACATCGTACTTTGCAAAAGCGGTCTGAATATAACATTCTCAACTTTGTGCTCAGTGTAATCTTTTAAGGAATGCACTTCAACTGCCAACAACCGTGGGCTGCTCTGCACACGGTGATCTACGTTCTGTTCAAGAGGCTCACACTCGCCCCCACCTTTTTAACCTCCTCATTACTGGAATGGGAAAAGCCAGATTCTCCTTAAACAGTTTTATAGATTTCAGCATTATCTTGCAATAATTTGTTCTGGCTAATTTGCTCATGTAAATTTTTATTTTCATGTTCTAACTGCCTACATCTCTCATGCATTTTTCTGTAAGCAGACAAAAGTATCCAAACCCTTCTGTCAAGAACAAAAGAGACATAATTTCTTTCAAAAAGCACATTTTCTACATATGAAAACACTTTTGCTTTATCCAAGCACTCATCCCAAGACCCACAAAGTCCTGATAAACAAGAAAACATGTTTCTTACAGCACCATAAGGCAGCTTAACTTTACATGCATTTTCAAACATGGTCTGCTGTGCTTCTTTAATTCTCTAAACAATAAAAACACTTACACTTTTAAATAGTGCACTTCCAAGCCCCAATTCGACTCCCAGACTGTTGAATGACGCCAAATGTTTTGCTTTCCTTATCTTATCTTATGATCGAGCTGACAAAACTTCTCTGGAATGCACTTCTAATTTAAAGAAGACATTTATTATTACTTCACCACGAGGTTCCTGAAAGACGAGATTAGTAGGTTGGAAGCACACGTTTAAAAGTAGTCACAGCAATGAAAGCAAAATATATCAAAGTATTTCTCAATTGCAATGCACTCCACAAATACATGTGATTATATTATAGCATAACTTCAAAGCAAAGAATAAAAGTCAAAATTGCATCACCATAGGGCCTACCACTGATCGTCATCCTTCTCATGCCTGCCAGTTGATGACTCCTGTTCAACTGCGAGAAGGAGATTTTCCACCCAAACGGGAGGCCAGGCAGCTGACGTCCACTCCTGACTGAAGTCTTTGAGAATCTCCCCTTGCCGCCACCCAGGGCCACCGTTAAAAGCAAAAATGCTGGCTCAGTGTGGGAACCGAACAAGTTTGGAGAGTGGCCAAGTCTCCAAACATCACTCGTTCCCAGGCTGGATTGAGAGGTAAACACAAATTCTACGCTTTCTTATCAGCTAAGGTTTGGTGTGAATTCAATACGAAAAACACAGCTTGGTCAACCATGTGG
Organism: Pleurodeles waltl; assembly: GCF_031143425.1. Classification (NCBI taxonomy): domain Eukaryota; kingdom Metazoa; phylum Chordata; class Amphibia; order Caudata; family Salamandridae; genus Pleurodeles; species Pleurodeles waltl. Next base: position 1,769,754,333 of record NC_090440.1, read on the forward strand.
AAAAACACAGCTCATCTTCAATGTCTCAACTGCAATGTCTAACTCCACGTTAAAGCCAATAGGCAGCTAACCTAAATACCAAATGTAATGTCTAATGCTATGTTAAAGCCAATAGGCAGCTAAACTGAATACAGAATGTAATGTCCAATGCCACGTTAAAGCCAATAGCCAGCTAAACTGAATACAACATGTAATGTGCTACTGGTGAACATTGAGCAACTAATATGCGCAGTGGTGAAACACAAAGTCATTGGTCAAACACAATTAATAGCATAACATCTCCACACTATGACCAAAGACTTTTGTTTACATACCTCTTATTTCAAACAAAAACAAAAAACAAAAACAACAACAAAACAAAAAAAAAATACATTAGATGCAAATCAGATCTGAATGATAAAAGCAATCACTGTAAAGCAATGGAAGTGGATTAACATATTGATCTCATAACCTTTCAAATCAGATACATCTACAATGAAAAGACTGAAGCTTATATACTCTGATTGGGATAATAACTGATTGAACAGTGTCTCTAAAACAGCAAGTTGATGTAGCATGAGTTCTACTCCTGTAAAGGTACACGGTCCACCTGAAAGGTTTGCTGGAATGTAAGTGAAAGTCAGAGTTCCACACGAAAAAACACAGACAGTTAACTGGCAATGTTGCTTAGTTCTAGTGGAAGAATGTAATCAAACAAGTTGACAAACTTTATGTTGAGCCCATGTAGAACTTGAACTGAAGGCGCCAGTTGCGCAAAATGGATCAGTGGGGTTTGTACTTTAGTCAGTCAGGTTCAGGTTAGGGGTTTCGGTCCCTCCCCCGACCCCACACGCAAACACCCGAAGGGAGACCACACAGCACACTCATGGTCAGTGGCGAGTCGTGGTAGGATATGCAAAAGAAAAAAGTATGACTTTTTTTTCAATTACCATTTGTCATCTGAAATGTGCCCATCTTCTTCCTTTCCTTGTTTTATAATCAGCAGGACGTTTTTGGGGCCCTTTGTTATAATTTTTACAGGTTCCGGAGGGTCATTTGGGGATTCAACTCACACCTTAGCACTGAGGTTTTTATCTGCTGCACCACAGCTTCCCTTTCCTTGCACTGTCAGAAGGACTGGGGCAGACTCCTTCTTTACCATACCTCCATTTACTGCACTAATGACAAGTTGGGCAATTCTGTCTCCAATCTGTATGAATAAATCAGATTCTCTTCTAGTTATCAGCATCATTTTGATTTCTCCTTGGTAATCTGCAGCAATAACTCCCCCTAAAACCCGATCAATTTGCTTAATTTGTCCTGGTAACTTTCCTCTCCCCAACTGATCTTTGACTGTTTGTGGGACAGATCTCTGTTGTGCGTACTGACAAATAGGACATTGCAAAATCACAGTTTTTATCAAATCTAGGGGAATGTGCATCTCTCTAATCTCTGCCCACCTGTACGTGGCTTTTTCTCCCAGATGTCCACATTTCTGGTGCACCCACTTAGCCATCCCCAGTAAGTCAGAATTCTGGGTGGACACTTCTGTCTCTGAATTTTTCTCTTTAACATCTGCAAGGGAATTGAACAGTTATGTACAAGCCATGTGGAAAACCAAACGGCTAATCCATTGGCAGTGAACCAAGAATCAGTGTAAAAATGACACATCTCAAGCAGCTCTTGTTTTAAAGTCTGACACACATTGTACAACTCTGCATATTGGTTACTTTTCCTTCTCCTGTGGTAGACAACAACTTTTCAATAACTGAATTGTATGATACTGCTTTCCATTGTGTTTTAGCACTCATACATTTCAATGAATCATTAGTCAAACAAATACGCTTTTGATCCTCAGGGGACAAGAATTCAAATGGTGCACTCAATTTCACTAGTGACTCTTTTGCCTGTGGTACCTTCTGCACCCTCTCCTCATCCTGTACAGGGGCTTGTGACACCTGTTCATGTAGGGCTGCAGTGACTCTAGCCCTGTCTTGCATGTACCAGATCCAGTGTATGATACTAGCCTCCTGTGCCTGTCCCATACTGTGAGATTTAGGTGAACTCATCAACCACTGCACGCTTGATATTTCAGGTTTCAGAATTACATTATCATTTAATGTCATTTGCTCAGTATTCACTAGAGCCCAATAACAAGTCAAAAGCTGTTTTTCAAAAGGAGTACAACGCTCCACAAAGTCAGATAGTTTTCTAATCCAAAGTTCCAGGGACACTGTTGTCCTCCCCTGTCTGTGCCACATGCTCAAGGTGGTAAATTGTTCCTGGTTTACATGTAAATCAGTGTTTCCCTCTTGCACTGCGCACAAATCTAAAGTCTGTTGACTCAGATGAGGGCTATACTGTTTCCAAAAATCAAACAAGCTTGTGAAACTTGGTGTCTCTTGATTAGTGCAAATAGTAAGAAACTCTAAAATCTTTTGTTTTACCTGTGACAACATCTGTCTATTTTCTGGATTCCACTGAATTCCCAGAAACCGCACATTTTGCGACAGTACTGCTGCCTTGTCTGAATTTTAAACATCGTACTTTGCAAAAGCGGTCTGAATATAACATTCTCAACTTTGTGCTCAGTGTAATCTTTTAAGGAATGCACTTCAACTGCCATCAACTGTGGGCTGCTCTGCACACGGTGATCTACGTTCTGTTCAAGAGGCTCACACTGGCCCCCACCTTTTTAACCTCCTCATTACTGGAATGGAAAAAGCCAGATTCTCCTAAAACAGTTTTATAGATTTCAGCATTATCTTGCAATAATTTGTTCTGGCTAATTTGCTCATGTAAATTTTTATTTTCATGTTCTAACTGCCTACATCTCTCATGCATTTTTCTGTAAGCAGACAAAAGTATCCAAACCCTTCTGTCAAGAACAAAAGAGACATCATTTCTTTCAAAAAGCACATTTTCTATATATGAAAACACTTTTGCTTTATCCAAGCACTCATCCCAAGACCCACAAAGTCCTGATAAACAAGAAAACATGTTTCTCACAGCACCATAAGGCAGTTTAACTTTACATGCATTTTCAAACATGGTCTGCCGTGCTTCTTTAATTCTCTAAACAATAAAAACACTTACACTTTTAAATAGTGCACTTCCAAGCCCCAATTCGACTCCCAGACTGTTGAATAACGCCAAAATGTTTTGCTTTCCTTATCTTATCTTATGATCGAGCTGACAAAACTTCTCTGGAATGCACTTCTAATTTAAAGAAGACATTTATTATTACTTCACCACGAGGTTCCTGAAAGACGAGATTAGTAGGTTGGAAGCACACGTTTAAAAGTAGTCACAGCAATGAAAGCAAAATATATCAAAGTATTTCTCAATTGCAATGCACTCCACAAATACATGTGATTATATTATAGCATAACTTCAAAGCAAAGAATAAAAGTCAAAATTGCATCACCATAGGGCCTACCACTGATCGTCATCCTTCTCATGCCTGCCAGTTGATGACTCCTGTTCAACTGCGAGAAGGAGATTTTCCACCCAAACGGGAGGCCAGGCAGCTGACGTCCACTCCTGACTGAAGTCTTGGAGAATCTCCCCTTGCCGCCACCCAGGGCCACCGTTAAAAGCAAAAATGCTGGCTCAGTGTGGGAACCGAACAAGTTTGGAGAGTGGCCAAGTCTCCAAACATCACTCGTTCCCAGGCTGGATTGAGAGGTAAACACAAAATCTACGCTTTCTTATCAGCTAAGGTTTGGTGTGAATTCAATACGAAAAACACAGCTTGGTCAACCACGTGGAAAAACACAGCTCATCTGCAATGTCTCAACTGCAATGTCTAACTCCACGTTAAAGCCAATAGGCAGCTAACCTAAATACCAAATGTAATGTCTAATGCTATGTTAAAGCCAATAGGCAGCTAAACTGAATACAGAATGTAATGTCCAATGCCACATTAAAGCCAATAGCCAGCTAAACTGAATACAACATGTAATGTGCTACTGGTGAACATTGAGCAACTAATATGCGCAGTGGTGAAACACAAAGTCATTGGTCAAACACAATTAATAGCATAACATCTCCACCCTATGACCAAAGACTTTTGTTTACATACCTCTTATTTCAAACAAAAACAAAAAACAAAAACAACAACAAAACAAAAAAAAAACATTATATGCAAATCAGATCTGAATGATAAAAGCAATCACTGTAAAGCAATGGAAGTGGATTAACATATTGATCTCATAACCTTTCAAATCAGATACATCTACAATGAAAAGACTGAAGCTTATATACTCTGATTGGGATAATAACTGATTGAACAGTGTCTCTAAAACAGCAAGTTGATGTAGCATGAGTTCTACTCCTGTAAAGGTACACGGTCCACCTGAAAGGTTTGCTGGAATGTAAGTGAAAGTCAGAGTTCCACACGAAAAAACACAGACAGTTAACTGGCAATGTTGCTTAGTTCTAGTGGAAGAATGTAATCAAACAAGTTGACAAACTTTATGTTGATCCCATGTAGAACTTGAACTGAAGGCACCAGTTGCGCAAAATGGATCAGTGGGGTTTGTACTTTAGTCAGTCAGGTTCAGGTTAGGGGTTTCGGTCCCTCCCCCGACCCCACACGCAAACACCCGAAGGGAGACCACACAGCACACTCATGATCAGTGGCGAGTCGTGGTAGGATATGCAAAAGAAAAAAGTATGACTTTTTTTTCAATTACCATTTGTCATCTGAAATGTGCCCATCTTCTTCCTTTCCTTGTTTTATAATCAGCAGGACGTTATTGGGGCCCTTTGTTATAATTTTTACAGGTTCCGGAGGGTCATTTGGGGATTCAACTCACACCTTAGCACTGAGGTTTTTATCTGCTGCACCACAGCTTCCCTTTCCTTGCACTGTCAGAAGGACTGGGGCAGACTCCTTCTTTACCATACCTCCATTTACTGCACTAATGACAAGTTGGGCAATTCTGTCTCCAATCTGTATGAATAAATCAGATTCTCTTCTAGTTATCAGCATCATTTTGATTTCTCCTTGGTAATCTGCAGCAATAACTCCCCCTAAAACCCGATCAATTTGCCTAATTTGTCCTGGTAACTTTCCTCTCCCCAACTGATCTTTGACTGTTTGTGGGACAGATCTCTGTTGTGCGTACTGACAAATAGGACATTGCAAAATCACAGTTTTTATCAAATCTAGGGGAATGTGCATCTCTCTAATCTCTGCCCACCTGTACGTGGCTTTTTCTCCCAGATGTCCACATTTCTGGTGCACCCACTTAGCCATCCCCAGTAAGTCAGAATTCTGGGTGGACACTTCTGTCTCTGAATTTTTCTCTTTAACATCTGCAAGGGAATTGAACAGTTATGTACAAGCCATGTGGAAAACCAAACGGCTAATCCATTGGCAGTGAACCAAGAATCAGTGTAAAAATGACACATCTCAAGCAGCTCTTGTTTTAAAGTCTGACACACATTGTACAACTCTGCATATTGGTTACTTTTCCTTCTCCTGTGGTAGACAACAACTTTTCAATAACTGAATTGTATGATACTGCTTTCCATTGTGTTTTAGCACTCATACATTTCAATGAATCATTAGTCAAACAAACACGCTTTTGATCCTCAGGGGACAAGAATTCAAATGGTGCACTCAATTTCACTAGTGACTCTTTTGCCTGTGGTACCTTCTGCACCCTCTCCTCATCCTGTACAGGGGCTTGTGACACCTGTTCATGTAGGGCTGCAGTGACTCTAGCCCTGTCTTGCATGTACCAGATCCAGTGTATGATACTAGCCTCCTGTGCCTGTCCCATACTGTGAGATTTAGGTGAACTCATCAACCACTGCACGCTTGATATTTCAGGTTTCAGAATTACATTATCATTTAATGTCATTTGCTCAGTATTCACTAGAGCCCAATAACAAGTCAAAAGCTGTTTTTCAAAAGGAGTACAACGCTCCACAAAGTCAGATAGTTTTCTAATCCAAAGTTCCAGGGACACTGTTGTCCTCCCCTGTCTGTGCCACATGCTCAAGGTGGTAAATTGTTCCTGGTTTACATGTAAATCAGTGTTTCCCTCTTGCACTGCGCACAAATCTAAAGTCTGTTGACTCAGATGAGGGCTATACTGTTTCCAAAAATCAAACAAGCTTGTGACACTTGGTGTCTCTTGATTAGTGCAAATAGTAAGAAACTCTAAAATCTTTTGTTTTACCTGTGACAACATCTGTCTATTTTCTGGATTCCACTGAATTCCCAGAAACCGCACATTTTGCGACAGTACTGCTGCCTTGTCTGAATTTTAAACATCGTACTTTGCAAAAGCGATCTGAATATAACATTCTCAACTTTGTGCTCAGTGTAATCTTTTAAGGAATGCACTTCAACTGCCATCAACTGTGGGCTGCTCTGCACACGGTGATCTACGTTCTGTTCAAGAGGCTCACACTGGCCCCCACCTTTTTAACCTCCTCATTACTGGAATGGAAAAAGCCAGATTCTCCTAAAACAGTTTTATAGATTTCAGCATTATCTTGCAATAATTTGTTCTGGCTAATTTGCTCATGTAAATTTTTATTTTCATGTTCTAACTGCCTACATCTCTCATGCATTTTTCTGTAAGCAGACAAAAGTATCCAAACCCTTCTGTCAAGAACAAAAGAGACATCATTTCTTTCAAAAAGCACATTTTCTATATATGAAAACACTTTTGCTTTATCCAAGCACTCATCCCAAGACCCACAAAGTCCTGATAAACAAGAAAACATGTTTCTCACAGCACCATAAGGCAGTTTAACTTTACATGCATTTTCAAACATGGTCTGCCGTGCTTCTTTAATTCTCTAAACAATAAAAACACTTACACTTTTAAATAGTGCACTTCCAAGCCCCAATTCGACTCCCAGACTGTTGAATAACGCCAAAATGTTTTGCTTTCCTTATCTTATCTTATGATCGAGCTGACAAAACTTCTCTGGAATGCACTTCTAATTTAAAGAAGACATTTATTATTACTTCACCACGAGGTTCCTGAAAGACGAGATTAGTAGGTTGGAAGCACACGTTTAAAAGTAGTCACAGCAATGAAAGCAAAATATATCAAAGTATTTCTCAATTGCAATGCACTCCACAAATACATGTGATTATATTATAGCATAACTTCAAAGCAAAGAATAAAAGTCAAAATTGCATCACCATAGGGCCTACCACTGATCGTCATCCTTCCCATGCCTGCCAGTTGATGACTCCTGTTCAACTGCGAGAAGGAGATTTTCCACCCAAACGGGAGGCCAGGCAGCTGACGTCCACTCCTGACTGAAGTCTTGGAGAATCTCCCCTTGCCGCCACCCAGGGCCACCGTTAAAAGCAAAAATGCTGGCTCAGTGTGGGAACCGAACAAGTTTGGAGAGTGGCCAAGTCTCCAAACATCACTCGTTCCCAGGCTGGATTGAGAGGTAAACACAAAATCTACGCTTTCTTATCAGCTAAGGTTTGGTGTGAATTCAATACGAAAAACACAGCTTGGTCAACCACGTGGAAAAACACAGCTCATCTGCAATGTCTCAACTGCAATGTCTAACTCCACGTTAAAGCCAATAGGCAGCTAACCTAAATACCAAATGTAATGTCTAATGCTATGTTAAAGCCAATAGGCAGCTAAACTGAATACAGAATGTAATGTCCAATGCCACGTTAAAGCCAATAGCCAGCTAAACTGAATACAACATGTAATGTGCTACTGGTGAACATTGAGCAACTAATATGCGCAGTGGTGAAACACAAAGTCATTGGTCAAACACAATTAATAGCATAACATCTCCACCCTATGACCAAAGACTTTTGTTTACATACCTCTTATTTCAAACAAAAACAAAAAACAAAAACAACAACAAAACAAAAAAAAAACATTATATGCAAATCAGATCTGAATGATAAAAGCAATCACTGTAAAGCAATGGAAGTGGATTAACATATTGATCTCATAACCTTTCAAATCAGATACATCTACAATGAAAATACTGAAGCTTATATACTCTGATTGGGATAATAACTGATTGAACAGTGTCTCTAAAACAGCAAGTTGATGTAGCATGAGTTCTACTCCTGTAAAGGTACACGGTCCACCTGAAAGGTTTGCTGGAATGTAAGTGAAAGTCAGAGTTCCACACGAAAAAACACAGACAGTTAACTGGCAATGTTGCTTAGTTCTAGTGGAAGAATGTAATCAAACAAGTTGACAAACTTTATGTTGATCCCATGTAGAACTTGAACTGAAGGCACCAGTTGCGCAAAATGGATCAGTGGGGTTTGTACTTTAGTCAGTCAGGTTCAGGTTAGGGGTTTCGGTCCCTCCCCCGACCCCACACGCAAACACCCGAAGGGAGACCACACAGCACACTCATGGTCAGTGGCGAGTCATGGTAGGATCTGCAAAAGAAAAAAGTATGACTTTTTTTTCAATTACCATTTGTCATCTGAAATGTGCCCTTCTTCTTCCTTTCCTTGTTTTATAATCAGCAGGACGTTATTGGGGACCTTTGTTATAATTTCTACAGGTTCCGGAGGGTCATTTGGGGATTCAACTCACACCTTAGCACTGAGGTTTTTATCTGCTGCACCACAGCTTCCCTTTCCTTGCACTGTCAGAAGGACTGGGGCAGACTCCTTCTTTACCAAACCTCCATTTACTGCACTAATGACAAGTTGGGCAATTCTGTCTCCAATCTGTATGAATAAATCAGATTCTCTTCTAGTTATCAGCATCATTTTGATTTCTCCTTGGTAATCTGCAGCAATCACTCCCCCTAATACCCGATCAATTTGCCTTATTTGTCCTGGTAACTTTCCTCTCCCCAACTGATCTTTGACTGTTTGTGGGACAGATCTCCGTTGTGCGTACTGACAAATAGGACATTGCAAAATCACAGTTTTTATCAAATTTAGGTGAATGTGCATCTCTCTAATCTCTGCCCACCTGTACGTGGCTTTTTCTCCCAGATGTCCACATTTCTGGTGCACCCACTTAGCCACCCCCAGTAAGTCAGAATTCTGGGTGGACACTTCTGTCTCTGAATTCTTCTCTTTAACATCAGCAAGGGAATTGAACAGTTATGTACAAGCCATGTGGAAAACCAAACGGCTAATCCATTGGCAGTGAACCAAGAATCAGTGTAAAAATGACACATCTCAAGCAGCTCTTGTTTTAAAGTCTGACACACATTGTACAACTCTGCATATTGGTTACTTTTCCTTCTCCTGTGGTAGACAACAACTTTTCAATAACTGAATTGTATGATACTGCTTTCCATTGTGTTTTAGCACTCATACATTTCAATGAATCATTAGTCAAACAAACACGCTTTTGATCCTCAGGGGACAAGAATTCAAATGGTGCACTCAATTTCACTAGTGACTCTTTTGCCTGTGGTACCTTCTGCACCCTCTCCTCATCCTGTACAGGGGCTTGTGACACCTGTTCATGTAGGGCTGCAGTGACTCTAGCCCTGTCTTGCATGTACCAGATCCAGTGTATGATACTAGCCTCCTGTGCCTTTCCCATACTGTGAGATTTAGGTGAACTCATCAACCACTGCACGCTTGATATTTCAGGTTTCAGAATTACATTATCATTTAATGTCATTTGCTCAGTATTCACTAGAGCCCAATAACAAGTCAAAAGCTGTTTTTCAAAAGGAGTACAACGCTCCAGAAAGTCAGATAGTTTTCTAATCCAAAGTTCCAGGGGCACTGTTGTCCTCCCCTGTCTGTGCCACATGCTCAAGGTGGTAAATTGTTCCTGGTTTACATGTAAATCAGTGTTTCCCTCTTGCACTGCGCACAAATCTAAAGTCTGTTGACTCAGATGAGGGCTATACTGTTTCCAAAAATCAAACAAGCTTGTGAAACTTGGTGTCTCTTGATTAGTGCAAATAGTAAGAAACTCTAAAATCTTTTGTTTTACCTGTGACAACATCTGTCTATTTTCTGGATTCCACTGAATTCCCAGAAACCGCACATTTTGCGACAGTACTGCTGCCTTGTCTGAATTTTAAACATCGTACTTTGCAAAAGCGGTCTGAATATAACATTCTCAACTTTGTACTCAGTGTAATCTTTTAAGGAATGCACTTCAACTGCCAACAACCGTGGGCTGCTCTGCACACGGTGATCTACGTTCTGTTCAAGAGGCTCACACTGGCCTCCACCTTTTTAACCTCCTCATTACTGGAATGGGAAAAGCCAGATTCTCCTAAAACAGTTTTATAGATTTCAGCATTATCTTGCAATAATTTGTTCTGGCTAATTTGCTCATGTAAATTTTTATTTTCATGTTCTAACTGCCTACATCTCTCATGCATTTTTCTGTAAGCAGACAAAAGTATCCAAACCCTTCTGTCAAGAACAAAAGAGACATCATTTCTTTCAAAAAGCATATTTTCAACATATGAAAACACTTTTGCTTTATCCAAGCACTCATCCCAAGACCCACAAAGTCCTGATAAACAAGAAAACATGTTTCTCACAGCACCATAAGGCAGTTTAACTTTACATGCATTTTCAAACATGGTCTGCCGTGCTTCTTTAATTCTCTAAACAATAAAAACACTTACACTTTTAAATAGTGCACTTCCAAGCCCCAATTCGACTCCCAGACTGTTGAATAACGCCAAAATGTTTTGCTTTCCTTATCTTATCTTATGATCGAGCTGACAAAACTTCTCTGGAATGCACTTCTAATTTAAAGAAGACATTTATTATTACTTCACCACGAGGTTCCTAAAAGACAAGATTAGTAGGTTGGAAGCACACGTTTAAAAGTAGTCACAGCAATGAAAGCAAAATGTATCAAAGTATTTCTCAATTGCAATGCACTCCACAAATACATGTGAATATATTATAGCATAACTTCAAAGCAAAGAATAAAAGTCAAAATTGCATCACCATAGGGTCTACCACTGATCGTCATCCTTCTCATGCCTGCCAGTTAATGACTCCTGTTCAACTGCGAGAAGGAGATTTTCCACCCAAACGGGAGGCCAGGCAGCTGACGTCCACTCCTGACTGAAGTCTTGGAGAATCTCCCCTTGCCGCCACCCAGGGCCACCATTAAAAGCAAAAATGCTGGCTCAGTGTGGGAACCGAACAAGTTTGGAGAGTGGCCAAGTCTCCAAACATCACTCGTTCCCAGTCTGGATTGAGAGGTAAACACAAAATCTACGCTTTCTTATCAGCTAAGGTTTGGTGTGAATTCAATACGAAAAACACAGCTTGGTCAACCATGTGGAAAAACACAGCTCATCTGCAATGTCTCAACTGCAATGTCTAACTCCACGTTAAAGCCAATAGGCAGCTAACCTAAATACCAAATGTAATGTCTAATGCTATGTTAAAGCCAATAGGCAGCTAAACTGAATACAGAATGTAATGTCCAATGCCACGTTAAAGCCAATAGCCAGCTAAACTGAATACAACATGTAATGTGCTACTGGTGAACATTGAGCAACTAATATGCGCAGTGGTGAAACACAAAGTCATTGGTCAAACACAATTAATAGCATAACATCTCCACCCTATGACCAAAGACTTTTGTTTACATACCTCTTATTTCAAACAAAAACAAAAAACAAAAACAACAACAAAACAAAAAAAAAACATTATATGCAAATCAGATCTGAATGATAAAAGCAATCACTGTAAAGCAATGGAAGTGGATTAACATATTGATCTCATAACCTTTCAAATCAGATACATCTACAATGAAAAGACTGAAGCTTATATACTCTGATTGGGATAATAACTGATTGAACAGTGTCTCTAAAACAGCAAGTTGATGTAGCATGAGTTCTACTCCTGTAAAGGTACACGGTCCACCTGAAAGGTTTGCTGGAATGTAAGTGAAAGTCAGAGTTCCACACGAAAAAAACACAGACAGTTAACTGGCAATGTTGCTTAGTTCTAGTGGAAGAATGTAATCAAACAAGTTGACAAACTTTATGTTGATCCCATGTAGAACTTGAACTGAAGGCGCCAGTTGCGCAAAATGGATCAGTGGGGTTTGTACTTTAGTCAGTCATGTTCAGGTTAGGGGTTTCGGTCCCTCCCCCGACCCCACACGCAAACACCCGAAGGGACACCACACAGCACACTCATGGTCAGTGGCGAGTCGTGGTAGGATCTGCAAAAGAAAAAAGTATGACTTTTTTTTCAATTACCATTTGTCATCTGAAATGTGCCCTTCTTCTTCCTTTCCTTGTTTTATAATCAGCAGGACGTTATTGGGGCCCTTTGTTATAATTTCTAGAGGTTCCGGAGGGTCATTTGGGGATTCAACTCACACCTTAGCACTGAGGTTTTTATCTGCTGCACCACAGCTTCCCTTTCCTTGCTCTGTCAGAAGGACTGGGGCAGACTCCTTCTTTACCAAACCTCCATTTACTGCACTAATGACAAGTTGGGCAATTCTGTCTCCAATCTGTATGAATAAATCAGATTCTCTTCTAGTTATCAGCATCATTTTGATTTCTCCTTGGTAATCTGCAGCAATCACTCCCCCTAAAACCCGATCAATTTGCCTTATTTGTCCTGGTAACTTTCCTCTCCCCAACTGATCTTTGACTGTTTGTGGGACAGATCTCTGTTGTGCGTACTGACAAATAGGACATTGAAAAATCACAGTTTTTATCAAATCTAGGGGAATGTGCATCTCTCTAATCTCTGCCCACCTGTACGTGGCGTTTTCTCCCAGATGTCCACATTTCTGGTGCACCCACTTAGCCATCCCCACTAAGTCAGAATTCTGGGTGGACACTTCTGTCTCTGAATTTTTCTCTTTAACATCTGCAAGGGAATTGAACAGTTATGTACAAGCCATGTGGAAAACCAAACGGCTAATCCATTGGCAGTGAACCAAGAATCAGTGTAAAAATGACACATCTCAAGCAGCTCTTGTTTTAAAGTCTGACACACATTGTACAACTCTGCATATTGGTTACTTTTCCTTCTCCTGTGGTAGACAACAACTTTTCAATAACTGAATTGTATGATACTGCTTTCCATTGTGTTTTAGCACTCATACATTTCAATGAATCATTAGTCAAACAAACACGCTTTTGATCCTCAGGGGACAAGAATTCAAATGGTGCACTCAATTTCACTAGTGACTCTTTTGCCTGTGGTACCTTCTGCACCCTCTCCTCATCCTGTACAGGGGCTTGTGACACCTGTTCATGTAGGGCTGCAGTGACTCTAGCCCTGTCTTGCATGTACCAGATCCAGTGTATGATACTAGCCTCCTGTGCCTGTCCCATACTGTGAGATTTAGGTGAACTCATCAACCACTGCACGCTTGATATTTCAGGTTTCAGAATTACATTATCATTTTATGTCATTTGCTCAGTATTCACTAGAGCCCAATAACAAGTCAAAAGCTGTTTTTCAAAAGGAGTACAATGCTCCAGAAAGTCAGATAGTTTTCTAATCCAAAGTTCCAGGGGCACTGTTGTCCTCCCCTGTCTGTGCCACATGCTCAAGGTGGTAAATTGTTCCTGGTTTACATGTAAATCAGTGTTTCCCTCTTGCACTGCGCACAAATCTAAAGTCTGTTGACTCAGATGAGGGCTATACTGTTTCCAAAAATCAAACAAGCTTGTGAAACTTGGTGTCTCTTGATTAGTGCAAATAGTAAGAAACTCTAAAATCTTTTGTTTTACCTGTGACAACATCTGTCTATTTTCTGGATTCCACTGAATTCCCAGAAACTGCACATTTTGCGACAGTACTGCTGCCTTGTCTGAATTTTAAACATCGTACTTTGCAAAAGCGGTCTGAATATAACATTCTCAACTTTGTGCTCAGTGTAATCTTTTAAGGAATGCACTTCAACTGCCAACAACCATGGGCTGCTCTGCACACGGTGATCTACGTTCTGTTCAAGAGGCTCACACTCGCCCCCACCTTTTTAACCTCCTCATTACTGGAATGGGAAAAGCCAGATTCTCCTTAAACAGTTTTATAGATTTCAGCATTATCTTGCAATAATTTGTTCTGGCTAATTTGCTCATGTAAATTTTAATTTTCATGTTCTAACTGCCTACATCTCTCATGCATTTTTCTGTAAGCAGACAAAATTATCCAAACCCTTCTGTCAAGAACAAAAGAAACATCATTTCTTTCAAAAAGCACATTTTCTACATATGAAAACACTTTTGCTTTATCCAAGCACTCATCCCAAGACCCACAAAGTCCTGATAAACAAGAAAACATGTTTGTCACAGCACCATAAGGCAGTTTAACTTTACATGCATTTTCAAACATGGTCTGCTGTGCTTCTTTAATTCTCTAAACAATAAAAACACTTACACTTTTAAATAGTGCACTTCCAAGCCCCAATTCGACTCCCAGACTGTTGAATAACGGCAAAATGTTTTGCTTTCCTTATCTTATCTTATGATCGAGCTGACAAAACTTCTCTGGAATGCACTTCTAATTTAAAGAAGACATTTATTATTACTTCACCACAAGGTTCCTGAAAGACGAGATTAGTAGGTTGGAAGCACACGTTTAAAAGTAGTCACAGCAATGAAAGCAAAATATATCAAAGTATTTCTCAATTGCAATGCACTCCACAAATACATGTGATTATATTATAGCATAACTTCAAAGCAAAGAATAAAAGTCAAAATTGCATCACCATAGGGCCTACCACTGATCGTCATCCTTCTCATGCCTGCCAGTTGATGACTCCTGTTCAACTGCGAGAAGGAAATTTTCCACCCAAACGGGAGGCTAGGCAGCTGACGTCCACTCCTGACTGAAGTCTTGGAGAATCTCCCCTTGCCGCCACCCAGGGCCACCGTTAAAAGCAAAAATGCTGGCTCAGTGTGGGAACCGAACAAGTTTGGAGAGTGGCCAAGTCTCCAAACATCACTCGTTCCCAGGCTGGATTGAGAGGTAAACACAAAATCTACGCTTTCTTATCAGCTAAGGTTTGGTGTGAATTCAATACGAAAAACACAGCTTGGTCAACCATGTGGAGAAACACAGCTCATCTGCAATGTCTCAACTGCAATGTCTAACTCCACGTTAAAGCCAATAGGCAGCTAACCTAAATACCAAATGTAATGTCTAATGCTATGTTAAAGCCAATAGGCAGCTAAACTGAATACAGAATGTAATGTCCAATGCCACGTTAAAGCCAATAGCCAGCTAAACTGAATACAACATGTAATGTGCTACTGGTGAACATTGAGCAACTAATATGCGCAGTGGTGAAACACAAAGTCATTGGTCAAACACAATTAATAGCATAACATCTCCACCCTATGACCAAAGACTTTTGTTTACATACCTCTTATTTCAAACAAAAACAAAAAACAAAAACAACAACAAAACAAAAAAAAAACATTATATGCAAATCAGATCTGAATGATAAAAGCAATCACTGTAAAGCAATGGAAGTGGATTAACATATTGATCTCATAACCTTTCAAATCAGATACATCTACAATGAAAAGACTGAAGCTTATATACTCTGATTGGGATAATAACTGATTGAACAGTGTCTCTAAAACAGCAAGTTGATGTAGCATGAGTTCTACTCCTGTAAAGATACACAGTCCACCTGAAAGGTTTGCTGGAATGTAAGTGAAAGTCAGAGTTCCACCCGAAAAAACACAGACAGTTAACTGGCAATGTTGCTTAGTTCTAGTGGAAGAATGTAATCAAACAAGTTGACAAACTTTATGTTGATCCCATGTAGAACTTGAACTGAAGGCGCCAGTTGCGCAAAATGGATCAGTGGGGTTTGTACTTTAGTCAGTCAGGTTCAGGTTAGGGGTTTCGGTCCCTCCCCCGACCCCACACGCAAACACCCAAAGGGAGACCACACAGCACACTCATGGTCAGTGGCGAGTCGTGGTAGGATCTGCAAAAGAAAAAAGTATGACTTTTTTTTCAATTACCATTTGTCATCTGAAATGTGCCCTTCTTCTTCCTTTCCTTGTTTTATAATCAGCAGGACGTTATTGGGGCCCTTTGTTATAATTTCTACAGGTTCCAGAGGGTCATTTGGGGATTCAACTCACACCTTAGCACTGAGGTTTTTATCTGCTGCACCGCAGCTTCCCTTTCCTTGCACTGTCAGAAGGACTGGGGCAGACTCCTTCTTTACCATACCTCCATTTACTGCACTAATGACAAGTTGGGCAATTCTGTCTCCAATCTGTATGAATAAATCAGATTCTCTTCTAGTTATCAGCATCATTTTGATTTCTCCTTGGTAATCTGCAGCAATCACTCCCCCTAAAACCCGATCAGTTTGCCTAATTTGTCCTGGTAACTTTCCTCTCCCCAACTGATCTTTGACTGTTTGTGGGACAGATCTCTGTTGTGCGTACTGACAAATAGGACATTGAAAAATCACAGTTTTTATCAAATCTAGGGGAATGTGCATCTCTCTAATCTCTGCCCACCTGTACGTGGCTTTTTCTCCCAGATGTCCACATTTCTGGTGCACCCACTTAGCCATCCCCACTAAGTCAGAATTCTGGGTGGACACTTCTGTCTCTGAATTTTTCTCTTTAACATCTGCAAGGGAATTGAACAGTTATGTACAAGCCATGTGGAAAACCAAACGGCTAATCCATTGGCAGTGAACCAAGAATCAGTGTAAAAATGACACATCTCAAGCAGCTCTTGTTTTAAAGTCTGACACACATTGTACAACTCTGCATATTGGTTACTTTTCCTTCTCCTGTGGTAGACAACAACTTTTCAATAACTGAATTGTATGATACTGCTTTCCATTGTGTTTTAGCACTCATACATTTCAATGAATCATTAGTCAAACAAACACGCTTTTGATCCTCAGGGGACAAGAATTCAAATGGTGCACTCAATTTCACTAGTGACTCTTTTGCCTGTGGTACCTTCTGCACCCTCTCCTCATCCTGTACAGGGGCTTGTGACACCTGTTCATGTAGGGCTGCAGTGACTCTAGCCCTGTCTTGCATGTACCAGATCCAGTGTATGATACTAGCCTCCTGTGCCTGTCCCATACTGTGAGATTTAGGTGAACTCATCAACCACTGCACGCTTGATATTTCAGGTTTCAGAATTACATTATCATTTAATGTCATTTGCTCAGTATTCACTAGAGCCCAATAACAAGTCAAAAGCTGTTTTTCAAAAGGAGTACAATGCTCCACAAAGTCAGATAGTTTTCTAATCCAAAGTTCCAGGGGCACTGTTGTCCTCAAGGTGGTAAATTGTTCCTGGTTTACATGTAAATCAGTGTTTCCCTCTTGCACTGCGCACAAATCTAAAGTCTGTTGACTCAGATGAGGGCTATACTGTTTCCAAAAATCAAACAAGCTTGTGAAACTTGGTGTCTCTTGATTAGTGCAAATAGTAAGAAACTCTAAAATCTTTTGTTTTACCTGTGACAACATCTGTCTATTTTCTGGATTCCACTGAATTCCCAGAAACTGCACATTTTGCGACAGTACTGCTGCCTTGTCTGAATTTTAAACATCGTACTTTGCAAAAGCGGTCTGAATATAATATTCTCAACTTTGTGCTCAGTGTAATCTTTTAAGGAATGCACTTCAACTGCCATCAACCGTGGGCTGCTCTGCACACGGTGATCTACGTTCTGTTCAAGAGGCTCACACTGGCCCCCACCTTTTTAACCTCCTCATTACTGGAATGGGAAAAGCCAGATTCTCCTTAAACAGTTTTATAGATTTCAGCATTATCTTGCAATAATTTGTTCTGGCTAATTTGCTCATGTAAATTGTTATTTTCATGTTCAAACTGCCTACATCTCTCATGCATTTTTCTGTAAGCAGACAAAAGTATCCAAACCCTTCTGTCAAGAACAAAAGAGACACCATTTCTTTCAAAAAGCACATTTTCTACATATGAAAACACTTTTGCTTTATCCAAGCACTCATCCCAAGACCCACAAAGTCCTGATAAACAAGAAAACATATTCCTCACAGCACCATAAGGCAGTTTAACTTTACATACATTTTCAAACATGGTCTGCCGTGCTTCTTTAATTCTCTAAACAATAAAAACACTTACACTCTTAAATAGTGCACTTCCAAGCCCCAATTCGACTCGCAGACTGTTGAATAACGCCAAAATGTTTTGCTTTCCTTATCTTATCTTATGATCGAGCTGACAAAACTTCTCTGGAATGCACTTCTAATTTAAAGAAGACATTTATTATTACTTCACCACGAGGTTCCTGAAAGACGAGATTAGTAGGTTGGAAGCACACGTTTAAAAGTAGTCACAGCAATGAAAGCAAAATATATCAAAGTATTTCTCAATTGCAATGCACTCCACAAATACATGTGATTATATTATAGCATAACTTCAAAGCAAAGAATAAAAGTCAAAATTGCATCACCATAGGGCCTACCACTGATCGTCATCCTTCTCATGCCTGCCAGTTGATGACTCCTGTTCAACTGCGAGAAGGAGATTTTCCACCCAAACGGGAGGCCAGGCAGCTGACGTCCACTCCTGACTGACGTCTTGGAGAATCTCCCCTTGCCGCCACCCAGGGCCACCGTTAAAAGCAAAAATGCTGGCTCAGTGTGGGAACCGAACAAGTTTGGAGAGTGGCCAAGTCTCCAAACATCACTCGTTCCCAGGCTGGATTGAGAGGTAAACACAAAATCTACGCTTTCTTATCAGCTAAGGTTTGGTGTGAATTCAATATGAAAAACACAGCTTGGTCAACCATGTGGAAAAACACAGCTCATCTGCAATGTCTCAACTGCAATGTCCAACTCCACGTTAAAGCCAATAGGCAGCTAACCTAAATACCAAATGTAATGTCTAATGCTATGTTAAAGCCAATAGGCAGCTAAACTGAATACAGAATGTAATGTCCAATGCCACGTTAAAGCCAATAGCCAGCTAAACTGAATACAACATGTAATGTGCTACTGGTGAACATTGAGCAACTAATATGCGCAGTGGTGAAACACAAAGTCATTGGTCAAACACAATTAATAGCATAACATCTCCACCCTATGACCAAAGACTTTTGTTTACATACCTCTTATTTCAAACAAAAACAAAAAACAAAAACAACAACAAAACAAAAAAAAAACATTATATGCAAATCAGATCTGAATGATAAAAGCAATCACTGTAAAGCAATGGAAGTGGATTAACATATTGATCTGATAACCTTTCAAATCAGATACATCTACAATGAAAAGACTGAAGCTTATATACTCTGATTGGGATAATAACTGATTGAACAGTGTCTCTAAAACAGCAAGTTGATGTAGCATGAGTTCTACTCCTGTAAAGGTACACGGTCCACCTGAAAGGTTTGCTGGAATGTAAGTGAAAGTCAGAGTTCCACACGAGAAAACACAGACAGTTAACTGGCAATGTTGCTTAATTCTAGTGGAAGAATGTAATCAAACAAGTTGACAAACTTTATGTTGATCCCATGTAGAACTTGAACTGAAGGCACCAGTTGCGCAAAATGGATCAGTGGGGTTTGTACTTTAGTCAGTCAGGTTCAGGTTAGGGGTTTCGGTCCCTCCCCCGACCCCACACGCAAACACCCGAAGGGAGACCACACAGCACACTCATGGTCAGTGGCGAGTCATGGTAGGATCTGCAAAAGAAAAAAGTATGACTTTTTTTTCAATTACCATTTGTCATCTGAAATGTGCCCTTCTTCTTCCTTTCCTTGTTTTATAATCAGCAGGACGTTATTGGGGCCCTTTGTTATAATTTCTACAGGTTCCGGAGGGTCATTTGGGGATTCAACTCACACCTTAGCACTGAGGTTTTTATCTGCTGCACCACAGCTTCCCTTTCCTTGCACTGTCAGAAGGACTGGGGCAGACTCCTTCTTTACCAAACCTCCATTTACTGCACTAATGACAAGTTGGGCAATTCTGTCTCCAATCTGTATGAATAAATCAGATTCTCTTCTAGTTATCAGCATCATTTTGATTTCTCCTTGGTAATCTGCAGCAATCACTCCCCCTAAAACCCGATCAATTTGCCTTATTTGTCCTGGTAACTTTCCTCTCCCCAACTGATCTTTGACTGTTTGTGGGACAGATCTCTGTTGTGCGTACTGACAAATAGGACATTGCAAAATCACAGTTTTTATCAAATTTAGGGGAAGGTGCATCTCTCTAATCTCTGCCCACCTGTACGTGGCTTTTTCTCCCAGATGTCCACATTTCTGGTGCACCCACTTAGCCACCCCCACTAAGTCAGAAATCTGGGTGGACACTTCTGTCTCTGAATTTTTCTCTTTAACATCGGCAAGGGAATTGAACAGTTATGTACAAGCCATGTGGAAAACCAAACGGCTAATCCATTGGCAGTGAACCAAGAATCAGTGTAAAAATGACACATCTCAAGCAGCTCTTGTTTTAAAGTCTGACACACATTGTACAACTCTGCATATTGGTTACCTTTCCTTCTCCTGTGGTGGACAACAACTTTTCAATAACTGAATTGTATGATACTGCTTTCCATTGTGTTTTAGCACTCATACATTTCAATGAATCATTAGTCAAACAAACACGCTTTTGATCCTCAGGGGACAAGAATTCAAATGGTGCACTCAATTTCACTAGTGACTCTTTTGCCTGTGGTACCTTCTGCACCCTCTCCTCATCCTGTACAGGGGCTTGTGACACCTGTTCATGTAGGGCTGCAGTGACTCTAACCCTGTCTTGCATGTACCAGATCCAGTGTATGATACTAGCCTCCTGTGCCTGTCCCATACTGTGAGATTTAGGTGAACTCATCAACCACTGCACGCTTGATATTTCAGGTTTCAGAATTACATTATCATTTAATGTCATTTGCTCAGTATTCACTAGAGCCCAATAACAAGTCAAAAGCTGTTTTTCAAAAGGAGTACAACGCTCCACAAAGTCAGATAGTTTTCTAATCCAAAGTTCCAGGGGCACTGTTGTCCTCACCTGTCTGTGCCACATGCTCAAGGTGGTAAATTGTTCCTGGTTTACATGTAAATCAGTGTTTCCCTCTTGCACTGCGCACAAATCTAAAGTCTGTTGACTCAGATGAGGGCTATACTGTTTCCAAAAATCAAACAAGCTTGTGAAACTTGGTGTCTCTTGATTAGTGCAAATAGTAAGAAACTCTAAAATCTTTTGTTTTACCTGTGACAACATCTGTCTATTTTCTGGATTCCACTGAATTCCCAGAAACCGCACATTTTGCGACAGTACTGCTGCCTTGTCTGAATTTTAAACATCGTACTTTGCAAAAGCGGTCTGAATATAACATTCTCAACTTTGTGCTCAGTGTAATCTTTTAAGGAATGCACTTCAACTGCCAACAACCGTGGGCTGCTCTGCACACGGTGATCTACGTTCTGTTCAAGAGGCTCACACTGGCCTCCACCTTTTTAACCTCCTCATTACTGGAATGGGAAAAGCCAGATTCTCCTAAAACAGTTTTATAGATTTCAGCATTATTTGCAATAATTGGTTCTGGCTAATTTGCTCATGTAAATTTTTATTTTCATGTTCTAACTGCCTACATCTCTCATGCATTTTTCTGTAAGCAGACAAAAGTATCCAAACCCTTCTGTCAAGAACAAAAGAGACATCATTTCTTTCAAAAAGCACATTTTCAACATATGAAAACACTTTTGCTTTATCCAAGCACTCATCCCAAGACCCACAAAGTCCTGATAAACAAGAAAACATGTTTCTCACAGCACCATAAGGCAGTTTAACTTTACATGCATTTTCAAACATGGTCTGCCGTGCTTCTTTAATTCTCTAAACAATAAAAACACTTACACTTTTAAATAGTGCACTTCCAAGCCCCAATTCGACTCCCAGACTGTTGAATAACGCCAAAATGTTTTGCTTTCCTTATCTTATCTTATGATCGAGCTGACAAAACTTCTCTGGAATGCACTTCTAATTTAAAGAAGACATTTATTATTACTTCACCACGAGGTTCCTGAAAGACAAGATTAGTAGGTTGGAAGCACACGTTTAAAAGTAGTCACAGCAATGAAAGCAAAATATATCAAAGCATTTCTCAATTGCAATGCACTCCACAAATACATGTGATTATATTATAGCATAACTTCAAAGCAAAGAATAAAAGTCAAAATTGCATCACCATAGGGCCTACCACTGATCGTCATCCTTCTCATGCCTGCCAGTTGATGACTCCTGTTCAACTGCGAGAAGGAGATTTTCCACCCAAACGGGAGGCCAGGCAGCTGACGTCCACTCCTGACTGAAGTCTTGGAGAATCTCCCCTTGCCGCCACCCAGGGCCACCATTAAAAGCAAAAATGCTGGCTCAGTGTGGGAACCGAACAAGTTTGGAGAGTGGCCAAGTCTCCAAACGTCACTCGTTCCCAGGCTGGATTGAGAGGTAAACACAAAATCTACACTTTCTTATCAGCTAAGGTTTGGTGTGAATTCAATACGAAAAACACAGCTTGGTCAACCATGTGGAAAAACACAGCTCATCTGCAATGTCTCAACTGCAATGTCTAACTCCACGTTAAAGCCAATAGGCAGCTAACCTAAATACCAAATGTAATGTCTAATGCTATGTTAAAGCCAATAGGCAGCTAATCTGAATACAGAATGTAATGTCCAATGCCACGTTAAAGCCAATAGCCAGCTAAACTGAATACAACATGTAATGTGCTACTGGTGAACATTGAGCAACTAATATGCGCAGTGGTGAAACACAAAGTCATTGGTCAAACACAATTAATAGCATAACATCTCCACCCTGTGACCAAAGACTTTTGTTTACATACCTCTTATTTCAAACAAAAACAAAAAACAAAAACAACAACAAAACAAAAATAAAAACATTATATGCAAATCAGATCTGAATGATAAAAGCAATCACTGTAAAGCAATGGAAGTGGATTAACATATTGATCTGATAACCTTTCAAATCAGATACATCTACAATGAAAAGACTGAAGCTTATATACTCTGATTGGGATAATAACTGATTGAACAGTGTCTCTAAAACAGCAAGTTGATGTAGCATGAGTTCTACTCCTGTAAAGGTACACGGTCCACCTGAAAGGTTTGCTGGAATGTAAGTGAAAGTCAGAGTTCCACACGAAAAAACACAGACAGTTAACTGGCAATGTTGCTTAGTTCTAGTGGAAGAATGTAATCAAACAAGTTGACAAACTTTATGTTGATCCCATGTAGAACTTGAACTGAAGGCGCCAGTTGCGCAAAATGGATCAGTGGGGTTTGTACTTTAGTCAGTCAGGTTCAGGTTAGGGGTTTCGGTCCCTCCCCCGACCCCACACGCAAACACCCGAAGGGAGACCACACAGCACACTCATGGTCAGTGGCGAGTCGTGGTAGGATCTGCAAAAGAAAAAAGTATGACTTTTTTTTCAATTACCATTTGTCATCTGAAATGTGCCCTTCTTCTTCCTTTCCTTGTTTTATAATCAGCAGGATGTTATTGGGGCCCTTTGTTATAATTTCTACAGGTTCCGGAGGGTCATTTGGGGATTCAATTCACACCTTAGCACTGAGGTTTTTATCTGCTGCACCACAGCTTCCCTTTCCTTGCACTGTCAGAAGGACTGGGGCAGACTCCTTCTTTACCAAACCTCCATTTACTGCACTAATGACAAGCTGGGCAATTCTGTCTCCAATCTGTATGAATAAATCAGATTCTCTTCTAGTTATCAGCATCATTTTGATTTCTCCTTGGTAATCTGCAGCAATCACTCCCCCTAAAACCCGATCAATTTGCCTTATTTGTCCTGGTAACTTTCCTCTCCCCAACTGATCTTTGACTGTTTGTGGGACAGATCTCTGTTGTGCGTACTGACAAATAGGACATTGAAAAATCACAGTTTTTATCAAATCTAGGGGAATGTGCATCTCTCTAATCTCTGCCCACCTGTACGTGGCTTTTTCTCCCAGATGTCCACATTTCTGGTGCACCCACTTAGCCATCCCCACTAAGTCAGAATTCTGGGTGGACACTTCTGTCTCTGAATTTTTCTCTTTAACATCTGCAAGGGAATTGAACAGTTATGTACAAGCCATGTGGAAAACCAAACGGCTAATCCATTGGCAGTGAACCAAGAATCAGTGTAAAAATGACACATCTCAAGCAGCTCTTGTTTTAAAGTCTGACACACATTGTACAACTCTGCATATTGGTTACTTTTCCTTCTCCTGTGGTAGACAACAACTTTTCAATAACTGAATTGTATGATACTGCTTTCCATTGTGTTTTAGCACTCATACATTTCAATGAATCATTAGTCAAACAAACACGCTTTTGATCCTCAGGGGACAAGAATTCAAATGGTGCACTCAATTTCACTAGTGACTCTTTTGCCTGTGGTACCTTCTGCACCCTCTCCTCATCCTGTACAGGGGCTTGTGACACCTGTTCATGTAGGGCTGCAGTGACTCTAGCCCTGTCTTGCATGTACCAGATCCAGTGTATGATACTAGCCTCCTGTGCCTGTCCCATACTGTGAGATTTAGGTGAACTCATCAACCACTGCACGCTTGATATTTCAGGTTTCAGAATTACATTATCATTTAATGTCATTTGCTCAGTATTCACTAGAGCCCAATAACAAGTCAAAAGCTGTTTTTCAAAAGGAGTACAACGCTCCACAAAGTCAGATAGTTTTCTAATCCAAAGTTCCAGGGGCACTGTTGTCCTCCCCTGTCTGTGCCACATGCTCAAGGTGGTAAATTGTTCCTGGTTTACATGTAAATCAGTGTTTCCCTCTTGCACTGCGCACAAATCTAAAGTCTGTTGACTCAGATGAGGGCTATACTGTTTCCAAAAATCAAACAAGCTTGTGAAACTTGGTGTCTCTTGATTAGTGCAAATAGTAAGAAACTCTAAAATCTTTTGTTTTACCTGTGACAACATCTGTCTATTTTCTGGATTCCACTGAATTCCCAGAAACTGCACATTTTGAGACAGTACTGCTGCCTTGTCTGAATTTTAAACATCGTACTTTGCAAAAGCGGTCTGAATATAACATTCTCAACTTTGTGCTCAGTGTAATCTTTTAAGGAATGCACTTCAACTGCCATCAACCGTGGGCTGCTCTGCACACGGTGATCTACGTTCTGTTCAAGAGGCTCACACTGGCCCCCACCTTTTTAACCTCCTCATTACTGGAATGGGAAAAGCCAGATTCTCCTTAAACAGTTTTATAGATTTCAGCATTATCTTGCAATAATTTGTTCTGGCTAATTTGCTCATGTAAATTTTTATTTTCATATTCTAACTGCCTACATCTCTCATGCATTTTTCTGTAAGCAGACAAAAGTATCCAAACCCTTCTGTCAAGAACAAAAGAGACATAATTTCTTTCAAAAAGCACATTTTCTACATATGAAAACACTTTTGCTTTATCCAAGCACTCATCCCAAGACCCACAAAGTCCTGATAAACAAGAAAACATGTTTCTCACAGCACCATAAGGCAGTTTAACTTTACATGCATTTTCAAACATGGTCTGCCGTGCTTCTTTAATTCTCTAAACAATAAAAACACTTACACTTTTAAATAGTGCACTTCCAAGCCCCAATTCGACTCCCAGACTGTTGAATAACGCCAAAATGTTTTGCTTTCCTTATCTTATCTTATGATCGAGCTGACAAAACTTCTCTGGAATGCACTTCTAATTTAAAGAAGACATTTATTATTACTTCACCACGAGGTTCCTGAAAGACGAGATTAGTAGGTTGGAAGCACACGTTTAAAAGTAGTCACAGCAATGAAAGCAAAATATATCAAAGTATTTCTCAATTGCAATGCACTCCACAAATACATGTGATTATATTATAGCATAACTTCAAAGCAAAGAATAAAAGTCAAAATTGCATCACCATAGGGCCTACCACTGATCGTCATCCTTCTCATGCCTGCCAGTTGATGACTCCTGTTCAACTGCGAGAAGGAGGTTTTCCACCCAAACGGGAAGCCAGGCAGCTGACGTCCACTCCTGACTGAAGTCTTGGAGAATCTCCCCTTGCCGCCACCCAGGGCCACCGTTAAAAGCAAAAATGCTGGCTCAGTGTGGGAACCGAACAAGTTTGGAGAGTGGCCAAGTCTCCAAACATCACTCGTTCCCAGGCTGGATTGAGAGGTAAACACAAAATCTACGCTTTCTTATCAGCTAAGGTTTGGTGTGAATTCAATACGAAAAACACAGCTTGGTCAACCATGTGGAAAAACACAGCTCATCTGCAATGTCTCAACTGCAATGTCTAACTCCACGTTAAAGCCAATACGCAGCTAACCTAAATACCAAATGTAATGTCTAATGCTATGTTAAAGCCAATAGGCAGCTAAACTGAATACAGAATGTAATGTCCAATGCCACGTTAAAGCCAATAGCCAGCTAAACTGAATACAACATGTAATGTGCTACTGGTGAACATTGAGCAACTAATATGCGCAGTGGTGAAACACAAAGTCATTGGTCAAACACAATTAATAGCATAACATCTCCACCCTATGACCAAAGACTTTTGTTTATATACCTCTTATTTCAAACAAAAACAAAAAACAAAAACAACAACAAAACAAAAAAAAAACATTATATGCAAATCAGATCTGAATGATAAAAGCAATCACTGTAAAGCAATGGAAGTGGATTAACATATTGATCTCATAACCTTTCAAATCAGATACATCTACAATGAAAAGACTGAAGCTTATATACTCTGATTGGGATAATAACTGATTGAACAGTGTCTCTAAAACAGCAAGTTGATGTAGCATGAGTTCTACTCCTGTAAAGGTACACGGTCCACCTGAAAGGTTTGCTGGAATGTAAGTGAAAGTCAGAGTTCCACACGAAAAAAACACAGACAGTTAACTGGCAATGTTGCTTAGTTCTAGTGGAAGAATGTAATCAAACAAGTTGACAAACTTTATGTTGATCCCATGTAGAACTTGAACTGAAGGCGCCAGTTGCGCAAAATGGATCAGTGGGGTTTGTACTTTAGTCAGTCATGTTCAGGTTAGGGGTTTCGGTCCCTCCCCCGACCCCACACGCAAACACCCGAAGGGAGACCACACAGCACACTCATGGTCAGTGGCGAGTCGTGGTAGGATCTGCAAAAGAAAAAAGTATGACTTTTTTTTCAATTACCATTTGTCATCTGAAATGTGCCCTTCTTCTTCCTTTCCTTGTTTTATAATCAGCAGGACGTTATTGGGGCCCTTTGTTATAATTTCTAGAGGTTCCGGAGGGTCATTTGGGGATTCAACTCACACCTTAGCACTGAGGTTTTTATCTGCTGCACCACAGCTTCCCTTTCCTTGCACTGTCAGAAGGACTGGGGCAGACTCCTTCTTTACCAAACCTCCATTTACTGCACTAATGACAAGTTGGGCAATTCTGTCTCCAATCTGTATGAATAAATCAGATTCTCTTCTAGTTATCAGCATCATTTTGATTTCTCCTTGGTAATCTGCAGCAATCACTCCCCCTAAAACCCGATCAATTTGCCTTATTTGTCCTGGTAACTTTCCTCTCCCCAACTGATCTTTGACTGTTTGTGGGACAGATCTCTGTTGTGCGTACTGACAAATAGGACATTGAAAAATCACAGTTTTTATCAAATCTAGGGGAATGTGCATCTCTCTAATCTCTGCCCACCTGTACGTGGCGTTTTCTCCCAGATGTCCACATTTCTGGTGCACCCACTTAGCCATCCCCACTAAGTCAGAATTCTGGGTGGACACTTCTGTCTCTGAATTTTTCTCTTTAACATCTGCAAGGGAATTGAACAGTTATGTACAAGCCATGTGGAAAACCAAACGGCTAATCCATTGGCAGTGAACCAAGAATCAGTGTAAAAATGACACATCTCAAGCAGCTCTTGTTTTAAAGTCTGACACACATTGTACAACTCTGCATATTGGTTACTTTTCCTTCTCCTGTGGTAGACAACAACTTTTCAATAACTGAATTGTATGATACTGCTTTCCATTGTGTTTTAGCACTCATACATTTCAATGAATCATTAGTCAAACAAACACGCTTTTGATCCTCAGGGGACAAGAATTCAAATGGTGCACTCAATTTCACTAGTGACTCTTTTGCCTGTGGTACCTTCTGCACCCTCTCCTCATCCTGTACAGGGGCTTGTGACACCTGTTCATGTAGGGCTGCAGTGACTCTAGCCCTGTCTTGCATGTACCAGATCCAGTGTATGATACTAGCCTCCTGTGCCTGTCCCATACTGTGAGATTTAGGTGAACTCATCAACCACTGCACGCTTGATATTTCAGGTTTCAGAATTACATTATCATTTAATGTCATTTGCTCAGTATTCACTAGAGCCCAATAACAAGTCAAAAGCTGTTTTTCAAAAGGAGTACAATGCTCCACAAAGTCAGATAGTTTTCTAATCCAAAGTTCCAGGGGCACTGTTGTCCTCAAGGTGGTAAATTGTTCCTGGTTTACATGTAAATCAGTGTTTCCCTCTTGCACTGCGCACAAATCTAAAGTCTGTTGACTCAGATGAGGGCTATACTGTTTCCAAAAATCAAACAAGCTTGTGAAACTTGGTGTCTCTTGATTAGTGCAAATAGTAAGAAACTCTAAAATCTTTTGTTTTACCTGTGACAACATCTGTCTATTTTCTGGATTCCACTGAATTCCCAGAAACTGCACATTTTGCGACAGTACTGCTGCCTTGTCTGAATTTTAAACATCGTACTTTGCAAAAGCGGTCTGAATATAATATTCTCAACTTTGTGCTCAGTGTAATCTTTTAAGGAATGCACTTCAACTGCCATCAACCGTGGGCTGCTCTGCACACGGTGATCTACGTTCTGTTCAAGAGGCTCACACTGGCCCCCACCTTTTTAACCTCCTCATTACTGGAATGGGAAAAGCCAGATTCTCCTTAAACAGTTTTATAGATTTCAGCATTATCTTGCAATAATTTGTTCTGGCTAATTTGCTCATGTAAATTGTTATTTTCATGTTCAAACTGCCTACATCTCTCATGCATTTTTCTGTAAGCAGACAAAAGTATCCAAACCCTTCTGTCAAGAACAAAAGAGACACCATTTCTTTCAAAAAGCACATTTTCTACATATGAAAACACTTTTGCTTTATCCAAGCACTCATCCCAAGACCCACAAAGTCCTGATAAACAAGAAAACATATTCCTCACAGCACCATAAGGCAGTTTAACTTTACATACATTTTCAAACATGGTCTGCCGTGCTTCTTTAATTCTCTAAACAATAAAAACACTTACACTTTTAAATAGTGCACTTCCAAGCCCCAATTCGACTCGCAGACTGTTGAATAACGCCAAAATGTTTTGCTTTCCTTATCTTATCTTATGATCGAGCTGACAAAACTTCTCTGGAATGCACTTCTAATTTAAAGAAGACATTTATTATTACTTCACCACGAGGTTCCTGAAAGACGAGATTAGTAGGTTGGAAGCACACGTTTAAAAGTAGTCACAGCAATGAAAGCAAAATATATCAAAGTATTTCTCAATTGCAATGCACTCCACAAATACATGTGATTATATTATAGCATAACTTCAAAGCAAAGAATAAAAGTCAAAATTGCATCACCATAGGGCCTACCACTGATCGTCATCCTTCTCATGCCTGCCAGTTGATGACTCCTGTTCAACTGCGAGAAGGAGATTTTCCACCCAAACGGGAGGCCAGGCAGCTGACGTCCACTCCTGACTGACGTCTTGGAGAATCTCCCCTTGCCGCCACCCAGGGCCACCGTTAAAAGCAAAAATGCTGGCTCAGTGTGGGAACCGAACAAGTTTGGAGAGTGGCCAAGTCTCCAAACATCACTCGTTCCCAGGCTGGATTGAGAGGTAAACACAAAATCTACGCTTTCTTATCAGCTAAGGTTTGGTGTGAATTCAATATGAAAAACACAGCTTGGTCAACCATGTGGAAAAACACAGCTCATCTGCAATGTCTCAACTGCAATGTCCAACTCCACGTTAAAGCCAATAGGCAGCTAACCTAAATACCAAATGTAATGTCTAATGCTATGTTAAAGCCAATAGGCAGCTAAACTGAATACAGAATGTAATGTCCAATGCCACGTTAAAGCCAATAGCCAGCTAAACTGAATACAACATGTAATGTGCTACTGGTGAACATTGAGCAACTAATATGCGCAGTGGTGAAACACAAAGTCATTGGTCAAACACAATTAATAGCATAACATCTCCACCCTATGACCAAAGACTTTTGTTTACATACCTCTTATTTCAAACAAAAACAAAAAACAAAAACAACAACAAAACAAAAAAAAAACATTATATGCAAATCAGATCTGAATGATAAAAGCAATCACTGTAAAGCAATGGAAGTGGATTAACATATTGATCTGATAACCTTTCAAATCAGATACATCTACAATGAAAAGACTGAAGCTTATATACTCTGATTGGGATAATAACTGATTGAACAGTGTCTCTAAAACAGCAAGTTGATGTAGCATGAGTTCTACTCCTGTAAAGGTACACGGTCCACCTGAAAGGTTTGCTGGAATGTAAGTGAAAGTCAGAGTTCCACACGAGAAAACACAGACAGTTAACTGGCAATGTTGCTTAATTCTAGTGGAAGAATGTAATCAAACAAGTTGACAAACTTTATGTTGATCCCATGTAGAACTTGAACTGAAGGCACCAGTTGCGCAAAATGGATCAGTGGGGTTTGTACTTTAGTCAGTCAGGTTCAGGTTAGGGGTTTCGGTCCCTCCCCCGACCCCACACGCAAACACCCGAAGGGAGACCACACAGCACACTCATGGTCAGTGGCGAGTCATGGTAGGATCTGCAAAAGAAAAAAGTATGACTTTTTTTTCAAT
Source organism: Pleurodeles waltl (assembly GCF_031143425.1). Taxonomy (NCBI): domain Eukaryota; kingdom Metazoa; phylum Chordata; class Amphibia; order Caudata; family Salamandridae; genus Pleurodeles; species Pleurodeles waltl. The sequence goes on from NC_090440.1 coordinate 1,769,785,195, forward strand.
TACCATTTGTCATCTGAAATGTGCCCTTCTTCTTCCTTTCCTTGTTTTATAATCAGCAGGACGTTATTGGGGCCCTTTGTTATAATTTCTACAGGTTCCGGAGGGTCATTTGGGGATTCAACTCACACCTTAGCACTGAGGTTTTTATCTGCTGCACCACAGCTTCCCTTTCCTTGCACTGTCAGAAGGACTGGGGCAGACTCCTTCTTTACCAAACCTCCATTTACTGCACTAATGACAAGTTGGGCAATTCTGTCTCCAATCTGTATGAATAAATCAGATTCTCTTCTAGTTATCAGCATCATTTTGATTTCTCCTTGGTAATCTGCAGCAATCACTCCCCCTAAAACCCGATCAATTTGCCTTATTTGTCCTGGTAACTTTCCTCTCCCCAACTGATCTTTGACTGTTTGTGGGACAGATCTCTGTTGTGCGTACTGACAAATAGGACATTGCAAAATCACAGTTTTTATCAAATTTAGGGGAAGGTGCATCTCTCTAATCTCTGCCCACCTGTACGTGGCTTTTTCTCCCAGATGTCCACATTTCTGGTGCACCCACTTAGCCACCCCCACTAAGTCAGAAATCTGGGTGGACACTTCTGTCTCTGAATTTTTCTCTTTAACATCGGCAAGGGAATTGAACAGTTATGTACAAGCCATGTGGAAAACCAAACGGCTAATCCATTGGCAGTGAACCAAGAATCAGTGTAAAAATGACACATCTCAAGCAGCTCTTGTTTTAAAGTCTGACACACATTGTACAACTCTGCATATTGGTTACCTTTCCTTCTCCTGTGGTGGACAACAACTTTTCAATAACTGAATTGTATGATACTGCTTTCCATTGTGTTTTAGCACTCATACATTTCAATGAATCATTAGTCAAACAAACACGCTTTTGATCCTCAGGGGACAAGAATTCAAATGGTGCACTCAATTTCACTAGTGACTCTTTTGCCTGTGGTACCTTCTGCACCCTCTCCTCATCCTGTACAGGGGCTTGTGACACCTGTTCATGTAGGGCTGCAGTGACTCTAACCCTGTCTTGCATGTACCAGATCCAGTGTATGATACTAGCCTCCTGTGCCTGTCCCATACTGTGAGATTTAGGTGAACTCATCAACCACTGCACGCTTGATATTTCAGGTTTCAGAATTACATTATCATTTAATGTCATTTGCTCAGTATTCACTAGAGCCCAATAACAAGTCAAAAGCTGTTTTTCAAAAGGAGTACAACGCTCCACAAAGTCAGATAGTTTTCTAATCCAAAGTTCCAGGGGCACTGTTGTCCTCACCTGTCTGTGCCACATGCTCAAGGTGGTAAATTGTTCCTGGTTTACATGTAAATCAGTGTTTCCCTCTTGCACTGCGCACAAATCTAAAGTCTGTTGACTCAGATGAGGGCTATACTGTTTCCAAAAATCAAACAAGCTTGTGAAACTTGGTGTCTCTTGATTAGTGCAAATAGTAAGAAACTCTAAAATCTTTTGTTTTACCTGTGACAACATCTGTCTATTTTCTGGATTCCACTGAATTCCCAGAAACCGCACATTTTGCGACAGTACTGCTGCCTTGTCTGAATTTTAAACATCGTACTTTGCAAAAGCGGTCTGAATATAACATTCTCAACTTTGTGCTCAGTGTAATCTTTTAAGGAATGCACTTCAACTGCCAACAACCGTGGGCTGCTCTGCACACGGTGATCTACGTTCTGTTCAAGAGGCTCACACTGGCCTCCACCTTTTTAACCTCCTCATTACTGGAATGGGAAAAGCCAGATTCTCCTAAAACAGTTTTATAGATTTCAGCATTATTTGCAATAATTGGTTCTGGCTAATTTGCTCATGTAAATTTTTATTTTCATGTTCTAACTGCCTACATCTCTCATGCATTTTTCTGTAAGCAGACAAAAGTATCCAAACCCTTCTGTCAAGAACAAAAGAGACATCATTTCTTTCAAAAAGCACATTTTCTACATATGAAAACACTTTTGCTTTATCCAAGCACTCATCCCAAGACCCACAAAGTCCTGATAAACAAGAAAACATGTTTCTCACAGCACCATAAGGCAGTTTAACTTTACATGCATTTTCAAACATGGTCTGCCGTGCTTCTTTAATTCTCTAAACAATAAAAACACTTACACTTTTAAATAGTGCACTTCCAAGCCCCAATTCGACTCCCAGACTGTTGAATAACGCCAAAATGTTTTGCTTTCCTTATCTTATCTTATGATCGAGCTGACAAAACTTCTCTGGAATGCACTTCTAATTTAAAGAAGACATTTATTATTACTTCACCACGAGGTTCCTGAAAGACAAGATTAGTAGGTTGGAAGCACACGTTTAAAAGTAGTCACAGCAATGAAAGCAAAATATATCAAAGCATTTCTCAATTGCAATGCACTCCACAAATACATGTGATTATATTATAGCATAACTTCAAAGCAAAGAATAAAAGTCAAAATTGCATCACCATAGGGCCTACCACTGATCGTCATCCTTCTCATGCCTGCCAGTTGATGACTCCTGTTCAACTGCGAGAAGGAGATTTTCCACCCAAACGGGAGGCCAGGCAGCTGACGTCCACTCCTGACTGAAGTCTTGGAGAATCTCCCCTTGCCGCCACCCAGGGCCACCATTAAAAGCAAAAATGCTGGCTCAGTGTGGGAACCGAACAAGTTTGGAGAGTGGCCAAGTCTCCAAACGTCACTCGTTCCCAGGCTGGATTGAGAGGTAAACACAAAATCTACACTTTCTTATCAGCTAAGGTTTGGTGTGAATTCAATACGAAAAACACAGCTTGGTCAACCATGTGGAAAAACACAGCTCATCTGCAATGTCTCAACTGCAATGTCTAACTCCACGTTAAAGCCAATAGGCAGCTAACCTAAATACCAAATGTAATGTCTAATGCTATGTTAAAGCCAATAGGCAGCTAATCTGAATACAGAATGTAATGTCCAATGCCACGTTAAAGCCAATAGCCAGCTAAACTGAATACAACATGTAATGTGCTACTGGTGAACATTGAGCAACTAATATGCGCAGTGGTGAAACACAAAGTCATTGGTCAAACACAATTAATAGCATAACATCTCCACCCTGTGACCAAAGACTTTTGTTTACATACCTCTTATTTCAAACAAAAACAAAAAACAAAAACAACAACAAAACAAAAATAAAAACATTATATGCAAATCAGATCTGAATGATAAAAGCAATCACTGTAAAGCAATGGAAGTGGATTAACATATTGATCTGATAACCTTTCAAATCAGATACATCTACAATGAAAAGACTGAAGCTTATATACTCTGATTGGGATAATAACTGATTGAACAGTGTCTCTAAAACAGCAAGTTGATGTAGCATGAGTTCTACTCCTGTAAAGGTACACGGTCCACCTGAAAGGTTTGCTGGAATGTAAGTGAAAGTCAGAGTTCCACACGAAAAAACACAGACAGTTAACTGGCAATGTTGCTTAGTTCTAGTGGAAGAATGTAATCAAACAAGTTGACAAACTTTATGTTGATCCCATGTAGAACTTGAACTGAAGGCGCCAGTTGCGCAAAATGGATCAGTGGGGTTTGTACTTTAGTCAGTCAGGTTCAGGTTAGGGGTTTCGGTCCCTCCCCCGACCCCACACGCAAACACCCGAAGGGAGACCACACAGCACACTCATGGTCAGTGGCGAGTCGTGGTAGGATCTGCAAAAGAAAAAAGTATGACTTTTTTTTTCAATTACCATTTGTCATCTGAAATGTGCCCTTCTTCTTCCTTTCCTTGTTTTATAATCAGCAGGATGTTATTGGGGCCCTTTGTTATAATTTCTACAGGTTCCGGAGGGTCATTTGGGGATTCAATTCACACCTTAGCACTGAGGTTTTTATCTGCTGCACCACAGCTTCCCTTTCCTTGCACTGTCAGAAGGACTGGGGCAGACTCCTTCTTTACCAAACCTCCATTTACTGCACTAATGACAAGCTGGGCAATTCTGTCTCCAATCTGTATGAATAAATCAGATTCTCTTCTAGTTATCAGCATCATTTTGATTTCTCCTTGGTAATCTGCAGCAATCACTCCCCCTAAAACCCGATCAATTTGCCTTATTTGTCCTGGTAACTTTCCTCTCCCCAACTGATCTTTGACTGTTTGTGGGACAGATCTCTGTTGTGCGTACTGACAAATAGGACATTGAAAAATCACAGTTTTTATCAAATCTAGGGGAATGTGCATCTCTCTAATCTCTGCCCACCTGTACGTGGCTTTTTCTCCCAGATGTCCACATTTCTGGTGCACCCACTTAGCCATCCCCACTAAGTCAGAATTCTGGGTGGACACTTCTGTCTCTGAATTTTTCTCTTTAACATCTGCAAGGGAATTGAACAGTTATGTACAAGCCATGTGGAAAACCAAATGGCTAATCCATTGGCAGTGAACCAAGAATCAGTGTAAAAATGACACATCTCAAGCAGCTCTTGTTTTAAAGTCTGACACACATTGTACAACTCTGCATATTGGTTACTTTTCCTTCTCCTGTGGTAGACAACAACTTTTCAATAACTGAATTGTATGATACTGCTTTCCATTGTGTTTTAGCACTCATACATTTCAATGAATCATTAGTCAAACAAACACGCTTTTGATCCTCAGGGGACAAGAATTCAAATGGTGCACTCAATTTCACTAGTGACTCTTTTGCCTGTGGTACCTTCTGCACCCTCTCCTCATCCTGTACAGGGGCTTGTGACACCTGTTCATGTAGGGCTGCAGTGACTCTAGCCCTGTCTTGCATGTACCAGATCCAGTGTATGATACTAGCCTCCTGTGCCTGTCCCATACTGTGAGATTTAGGTGAACTCATCAACCACTGCACGCTTGATATTTCAGGTTTCAGAATTACATTATCATTTAATGTCATTTGCTCAGTATTCACTAGAGCCCAATAACAAGTCAAAAGCTGTTTTTCAAAAGGAGTACAACGCTCCACAAAGTCAGATAGTTTTCTAATCCAAAGTTCCAGGGGCACTGTTGTCCTCCCCTGTCTGTGCCACATGCTCAAGGTGGTAAATTGTTCCTGGTTTACATGTAAATCAGTGTTTCCCTCTTGCACTGCGCACAAATCTAAAGTCTGTTGACTCAGATGAGGGCTATACTGTTTCCAAAAATCAAACAAGCTTGTGAAACTTGGTGTCTCTTGATTAGTGCAAATAGTAAGAAACTCTAAAATCTTTTGTTTTACCTGTGACAACATCTGTCTATTTTCTGGATTCCACTGAATTCCCAGAAACTGCACATTTTGAGACAGTACTGCTGCCTTGTCTGAATTTTAAACATCGTACTTTGCAAAAGCGGTCTGAATATAACATTCTCAACTTTGTGCTCAGTGTAATCTTTTAAGGAATGCACTTCAACTGCCATCAACCGTGGGCTGCTCTGCACACGGTGATCTACGTTCTGTTCAAGAGGCTCACACTGGCCCCCACCTTTTTAACCTCCTCATTACTGGAATGGGAAAAGCCAGATTCTCCTTAAACAGTTTTATAGATTTCAGCATTATCTTGCAATAATTTGTTCTGGCTAATTTGCTCATGTAAATTTTTATTTTCATATTCTAACTGCCTACATCTCTCATGCATTTTTCTGTAAGCAGACAAAAGTATCCAAACCCTTCTGTCAAGAACAAAAGAGACATAATTTCTTTCAAAAAGCACATTTTCTACATATGAAAACACTTTTGCTTTATCCAAGCACTCATCCCAAGACCCACAAAGTCCTGATAAACAAGAAAACATGTTTCTCACAGCACCATAAGGCAGTTTAACTTTACATGCATTTTCAAACATGGTCTGCCGTGCTTCTTTAATTCTCTAAACAATAAAAACACTTACACTTTTAAATAGTGCACTTCCAAGCCCCAATTCGACTCCCAGACTGTTGAATAACGCCAAAATGTTTTGCTTTCCTTATCTTATCTTATGATCGAGCTGACAAAACTTCTCTGGAATGCACTTCTAATTTAAAGAAGACATTTATTATTACTTCACCACGAGGTTCCTGAAAGACGAGATTAGTAGGTTGGAAGCACACGTTTAAAAGTAGTCACAGCAATGAAAGCAAAATATATCAAAGTATTTCTCAATTGCAATGCACTCCACAAATACATGTGATTATATTATAGCATAACTTCAAAGCAAAGAATAAAAGTCAAAATTGCATCACCATAGGGCCTACCACTGATCGTCATCCTTCTCATGCCTGCCAGTTGATGACTCCTGTTCAACTGCGAGAAGGAGGTTTTCCACCCAAACGGGAAGCCAGGCAGCTGACGTCCACTCCTGACTGAAGTCTTGGAGAATCTCCCCTTGCCGCCACCCAGGGCCACCGTTAAAAGCAAAAATGCTGGCTCAGTGTGGGAACCGAACAAGTTTGGAGAGTGGCCAAGTCTCCAAACATCACTCGTTCCCAGGCTGGATTGAGAGGTAAACACAAAATCTACGCTTTCTTATCAGCTAAGGTTTGGTGTGAATTCAATACGAAAAACACAGCTTGGTCAACCATGTGGAAAAACACAGCTCATCTGCAATGTCTCAACTGCAATGTCTAACTCCACGTTAAAGCCAATACGCAGCTAACCTAAATACCAAATGTAATGTCTAATGCTATGTTAAAGCCAATAGGCAGCTAAACTGAATACAGAATGTAATGTCCAATGCCACGTTAAAGCCAATAGCCAGCTAAACTGAATACAACATGTAATGTGCTACTGGTGAACATTGAGCAACTAATATGCGCAGTGGTGAAACACAAAGTCATTGGTCAAACACAATTAATAGCATAACATCTCCACCCTATGACCAAAGACTTTTGTTTATATACCTCTTATTTCAAACAAAAACAAAAAACAAAAACAACAACAAAACAAAAAAAAAACATTATATGCAAATCAGATCTGAATGATAAAAGCAATCACTGTAAAGCAATGGAAGTGGATTAACATATTGATCTCATAACCTTTCAAATCAGATACATCTACAATGAAAAGACTGAAGCTTATATACTCTGATTGGGATAATAACTGATTGAACAGTGTCTCTAAAACAGCAAGTTGATGTAGCATGAGTTCTACTCCTGTAAAGGTACACGGTCCACCTGAAAGGTTTGCTGGAATGTAAGTGAAAGTCAGAGTTCCACACGAAAAAAACACAGACAGTTAACTGGCAATGTTGCTTAGTTCTAGTGGAAGAATGTAATCAAACAAGTTGACAAACTTTATGTTGATCCCATGTAGAACTTGAACTGAAGGCGCCAGTTGCGCAAAATGGATCAGTGGGGTTTGTACTTTAGTCAGTCATGTTCAGGTTAGGGGTTTCGGTCCCTCCCCCGACCCCACACGCAAACACCCGAAGGGAGACCACACAGCACACTCATGGTCAGTGGCGAGTCGTGGTAGGATCTGCAAAAGAAAAAAGTATGACTTTTTTTTCAATTACCATTTGTCATCTGAAATGTGCCCTTCTTCTTCCTTTCCTTGTTTTATAATCAGCAGGACGTTATTGGGGCCCTTTGTTATAATTTCTAGAGGTTCCGGAGGGTCATTTGGGGATTCAACTCACACCTTAGCACTGAGGTTTTTATCTGCTGCACCACAGCTTCCCTTTCCTTGCACTGTCAGAAGGACTGGGGCAGACTCCTTCTTTACCAAACCTCCATTTACTGCACTAATGACAAGTTGGGCAATTCTGTCTCCAATCTGTATGAATAAATCAGATTCTCTTCTAGTTATCAGCATCATTTTGATTTCTCCTTGGTAATCTGCAGCAATCACTCCCCCTAAAACCCGATCAATTTGCCTTATTTGTCCTGGTAACTTTCCTCTCCCCAACTGATCTTTGACTGTTTGTGGGACAGATCTCTGTTGTGCGTACTGACAAATAGGACATTGAAAAATCACAGTTTTTATCAAATCTAGGGGAATGTGCATCTCTCTAATCTCTGCCCACCTGTACGTGGCGTTTTCTCCCAGATGTCCACATTTCTGGTGCACCCACTTAGCCATCCCCACTAAGTCAGAATTCTGGGTGGACACTTCTGTCTCTGAATTTTTCTCTTTAACATCTGCAAGGGAATTGAACAGTTATGTACAAGCCATGTGGAAAACCAAACGGCTAATCCATTGGCAGTGAACCAAGAATCAGTGTAAAAATGACACATCTCAAGCAGCTCTTGTTTTAAAGTCTGACACACATTGTACAACTCTGCATATTGGTTACTTTTCCTTCTCCTGTGGTAGACAACAACTTTTCAATAACTGAATTGTATGATACTGCTTTCCATTGTGTTTTAGCACTCATACATTTCAATGAATCATTAGTCAAACAAACACGCTTTTGATCCTCAGGGGACAAGAATTCAAATGGTGCACTCAATTTCACTAGTGACTCTTTTGCCTGTGGTACCTTCTGCACCCTCTCCTCATCCTGTACAGGGGCTTGTGACACCTGTTCATGTAGGGCTGCAGTGACTCTAGCCCTGTCTTGCATGTACCAGATCCAGTGTATGATACTAGCCTCCTGTGCCTGTCCCATACTGTGAGATTTAGGTGAACTCATCAACCACTGCACGCTTGATATTTCAGGTTTCAGAATTACATTATCATTTTATGTCATTTGCTCAGTATTCACTAGAGCCCAATAACAAGTCAAAAGCTGTTTTTCAAAAGGAGTACAATGCTCCAGAAAGTCAGATAGTTTTCTAATCCAAAGTTCCAGGGGCACTGTTGTCCTCCCCTGTCTGTGCCACATGCTCAAGGTGGTAAATTGTTCCTGGTTTACATGTAAATCAGTGTTTCCCTCTTGCACTGCGCACAAATCTAAAGTCTGTTGACTCAGATGAGGGCTATACTGTTTCCAAAAATCAAACAAGCTTGTGAAACTTGGTGTCTCTTGATTAGTGCAAATAGTAAGAAACTCTAAAATCTTTTGTTTTACCTGTGACAACATCTGTCTATTTTCTGGATTCCACTGAATTCCCAGAAACTGCACATTTTGCGACAGTACTGCTGCCTTGTCTGAATTTTAAACATCGTACTTTGCAAAAGCGGTCTGAATATAACATTCTCAACTTTGTGCTCAGTGTAATCTTTTAAGGAATGCACTTCAACTGCCAACAACCATGGGCTGCTCTGCACACGGTGATCTACGTTCTGTTCAAGAGGCTCACACTCGCCCCCACCTTTTTAACCTCCTCATTACTGGAATGGGAAAAGCCAGATTCTCCTTAAACAGTTTTATAGATTTCAGCATTATCTTGCAATAATTTGTTCTGGCTAATTTGCTCATGTAAATTTTTATTTTCATGTTCTAACTGCCTACATCTCTCATGCATTTTTCTGTAAGCAGACAAAATTATCCAAACCCTTCTGTCAAGAACAAAAGAAACATCATTTCTTTCAAAAAGCACATTTTCTACATATGAAAACACTTTTGCTTTATCCAAGCACTCATCCCAAGACCCACAAAGTCCTGATAAACAAGAAAACATGTTTGTCACAGCACCATAAGGCAGTTTAACTTTACATGCATTTTCAAACATGGTCTGCTGTGCTTCTTTAATTCTCTAAACAATAAAAACACTTACACTTTTAAATAGTGCACTTCCAAGCCCCAATTCGACTCCCAGACTGTTGAATAACGGCAAAATGTTTTGCTTTCCTTATCTTATCTTATGATCGAGCTGACAAAACTTCTCTGGAATGCACTTCTAATTTAAAGAAGACATTTATTATTACTTCACCACAAGGTTCCTGAAAGACGAGATTAGTAGGTTGGAAGCACACGTTTAAAAGTAGTCACAGCAATGAAAGCAAAATATATCAAAGTATTTCTCAATTGCAATGCACTCCACAAATACATGTGATTATATTATAGCATAACTTCAAAGCAAAGAATAAAAGTCAAAATTGCATCACCATAGGGCCTACCACTGATCGTCATCCTTCTCATGCCTGCCAGTTGATGACTCCTGTTCAACTGCGAGAAGGAAATTTTCCACCCAAACGGGAGGCTAGGCAGCTGACGTCCACTCCTGACTGAAGTCTTGGAGAATCTCCCCTTGCCGCCACCCAGGGCCACCGTTAAAAGCAAAAATGCTGGCTCAGTGTGGGAACCGAACAAGTTTGGAGAGTGGCCAAGTCTCCAAACATCACTCGTTCCCAGGCTGGATTGAGAGGTAAACACAAAATCTACGCTTTCTTATCAGCTAAGGTTTGGTGTGAATTCAATACGAAAAACACAGCTTGGTCAACCATGTGGAGAAACACAGCTCATCTGCAATGTCTCAACTGCAATGTCTAACTCCACGTTAAAGCCAATAGGCAGCTAACCTAAATACCAAATGTAATGTCTAATGCTATGTTAAAGCCAATAGGCAGCTAAACTGAATACAGAATGTAATGTCCAATGCCACGTTAAAGCCAATAGCCAGCTAAACTGAATACAACATGTAATGTGCTACTGGTGAACATTGAGCAACTAATATGCGCAGTGGTGAAACACAAAGTCATTGGTCAAACACAATTAATAGCATAACATCTCCACCCTATGACCAAAGACTTTTGTTTACATACCTCTTATTTCAAACAAAAACAAAAAACAAAAACAACAACAAAACAAAAAAAAAACATTATATGCAAATCAGATCTGAATGATAAAAGCAATCACTGTAAAGCAATGGAAGTGGATTAACATATTGATCTCATAACCTTTCAAATCAGATACATCTACAATGAAAAGACTGAAGCTTATATACTCTGATTGGGATAATAACTGATTGAACAGTGTCTCTAAAACAGCAAGTTGATGTAGCATGAGTTCTACTCCTGTAAAGATACACAGTCCACCTGAAAGGTTTGCGGGAATGTAAGTGAAAGTCAGAGTTCCACCCGAAAAAACACAGACAGTTAACTGGCAATGTTGCTTAGTTCTAGTGGAAGAATGTAATCAAACAAGTTGACAAACTTTATGTTGATCCCATGTAGAACTTGAACTGAAGGCGCCAGTTGCGCAAAATGGATCAGTGGGGTTTGTACTTTAGTCAGTCAGGTTCAGGTTAGGGGTTTCGGTCCCTCCCCCGACCCCACACGCAAACACCCAAAGGGAGACCACACAGCACACTCATGGTCAGTGGCGAGTCGTGGTAGGATCTGCAAAAGAAAAAAGTATGACTTTTTTTTCAATTACCATTTGTCATCTGAAATGTGCCCTTCTTCTTCCTTTCCTTGTTTTATAATCAGCAGGACGTTATTGGGGCCCTTTGTTATAATTTCTACAGGTTCCAGAGGGTCATTTGGGGATTCAACTCACACCTTAGCACTGAGGTTTTTATCTGCTGCACCGCAGCTTCCCTTTCCTTGCACTGTCAGAAGGACTGGGGCAGACTCCTTCTTTACCATACCTCCATTTACTGCACTAATGACAAGTTGGGCAATTCTGTCTCCAATCTGTATGAATAAATCAGATTCTCTTCTAGTTATCAGCATCATTTTGATTTCTCCTTGGTAATCTGCAGCAATCACTCCCCCTAAAACCCGATCAATTTGCCTAATTTGTCCTGGTAACTTTCCTCTCCCCAACTGATCTTTGACTGTTTGTGGGACAGATCTCTGTTGTGCGTACTGACAAATAGGACATTGAAAAATCACAGTTTTTATCAAATCTAGGGGAATGTGCATCTCTCTAATCTCTGCCCACCTGTACGTGGCTTTTTCTCCCAGATGTCCACATTTCTGGTGCACCCACTTAGCCATCCCCACTAAGTCAGAATTCTGGGTGGACACTTCTGTCTCTGAATTTTTCTCTTTAACATCTGCAAGGGAATTGAACAGTTATGTACAAGCCATGTGGAAAACCAAACGGCTAATCCATTGGCAGTGAACCAAGAATCAGTGTAAAAATGACACATCTCAAGCAGCTCTTGTTTTAAAGTCTGACACACATTGTACAACTCTGCATATTGGTTACTTTTCCTTCTCCTGTGGTAGACAACAACTTTTCAATAACTGAATTGTATGATACTGCTTTCCATTGTGTTTTAGCACTCATACATTTCAATGAATCATTAGTCAAACAAACACGCTTTTGATCCTCAGGGGACAAGAATTCAAATGGTGCACTCAATTTCACTAGTGACTCTTTTGCCTGTGGTACCTTCTGCACCCTCTCCTCATCCTGTACAGGGGCTTGTGACACCTGTTCATGTAGGGCTGCAGTGACTCTAGCCCTGTCTTGCATGTACCAGATCCAGTGTATGATACTAGCCTCCTGTGCCTGTCCCATACTGTGAGATTTAGGTGAACTCATCAACCACTGCACGCTTGATATTTCAGGTTTCAGAATTACATTATCATTTAATGTCATTTGCTCAGTATTCACTAGAGCCCAATAACAAGTCAAAAGCTGTTTTTCAAAAGGAGTACAACGCTCCACAAAGTCAGATAGTTTTCTAATCCAAAGTTCCAGGGGCACTGTTGTCCTCCCCTGTCTGTGCCACATGCTCAAGGTGGTAAATTGTTCCTGGTTTACATGTAAATCAGTGTTTCCCTCTTGCACTGCGCACAAATCTAAAGTCTGTTGACTCAGATGAGGGCTATACTGTTTCCAAAAATCAAACAAGCTTGTGAAACTTGGTGTCTCTTGATTAGTGCAAATAGTAAGAAACTCTAAAATCTTTTGTTTTACCTGTGACAACATCTGTCTATTTTCTGGATTCCACTGAATTCCCAGAAACTGCACATTTTGAGACAGTACTGCTGCCTTGTCTGAATTTTAAACATCGTACTTTGCAAAAGCGGTCTGAATATAACATTCTCAACTTTGTGCTCAGTGTAATCTTTTAAGGAATGCACTTCAACTGCCATCAACCGTGGGCTGCTCTGCACACGGTGATCTACGTTCTGTTCAAGAGGCTCACACTGGCCCCCACCTTTTTAACCTCCTCATTACTGGAATGGGAAAAGCCAGATTCTCCTTAAACAGTTTTATAGATTTCAGCATTATCTTGCAATAATTTGTTCTGGCTAATTTGCTCATGTAAATTTTTATTTTCATATTCTAACTGCCTACATCTCTCATGCATTTTTCTGTAAGCAGACAAAAGTATCCAAACCCTTCTGTCAAGAACAAAAGAGACATAATTTCTTTCAAAAAGCACATTTTCTACATATGAAAACACTTTTGCTTTATCCAAGCACTCATCCCAAGACCCACAAAGTCCTGATAAACAAGAAAACATGTTTCTCACAGCACCATAAGGCAGTTTAACTTTACATGCATTTTCAAACATGGTCTGCCGTGCTTCTTTAATTCTCTAAACAATAAAAACACTTACACTTTTAAATAGTGCACTTCCAAGCCCCAATTCGACTCCCAGACTGTTGAATAACGCCAAAATGTTTTGCTTTCCTTATCTTATCTTATGATCGAGCTGACAAAACTTCTCTGGAATGCACTTCTAATTTAAAGAAGACATTTATTATTACTTCACCACGAGGTTCCTGAAAGACGAGATTAGTAGGTTGGAAGCACACGTTTAAAAGTAGTCACAGCAATGAAAGCAAAATATATCAAAGTATTTCTCAATTGCAATGCACTCCACAAATACATGTGATTATATTATAGCATAACTTCAAAGCAAAGAATAAAAGTCAAAATTGCATCACCATAGGGCCTACCACTGATCGTCATCCTTCTCATGCCTGCCAGTTGATGACTCCTGTTCAACTGCGAGAAGGAGGTTTTCCACCCAAACGGGAAGCCAGGCAGCTGACGTCCACTCCTGACTGAAGTCTTGGAGAATCTCCCCTTGCCGCCACCCAGGGCCACCGTTAAAAGCAAAAATGCTGGCTCAGTGTGGGAACCGAACAAGTTTGGAGAGTGGCCAAGTCTCCAAACATCACTCGTTCCCAGGCTGGATTGAGAGGTAAACACAAAATCTACGCTTTCTTATCAGCTAAGGTTTGGTGTGAATTCAATACGAAAAACACAGCTTGGTCAACCATGTGGAAAAACACAGCTCATCTGCAATGTCTCAACTGCAATGTCTAACTCCACGTTAAAGCCAATACGCAGCTAACCTAAATACCAAATGTAATGTCTAATGCTATGTTAAAGCCAATAGGCAGCTAAACTGAATACAGAATGTAATGTCCAATGCCACGTTAAAGCCAATAGCCAGCTAAACTGAATACAACATGTAATGTGCTACTGGTGAACATTGAGCAACTAATATGCGCAGTGGTGAAACACAAAGTCATTGGTCAAACACAATTAATAGCATAACATCTCCACCCTATGACCAAAGACTTTTGTTTATATACCTCTTATTTCAAACAAAAACAAAAAACAAAAACAACAACAAAACAAAAAAAAAACATTATATGCAAATCAGATCTGAATGATAAAAGCAATCACTGTAAAGCAATGGAAGTGGATTAACATATTGATCTCATAACCTTTCAAATCAGATACATCTACAATGAAAAGACTGAAGCTTATATACTCTGATTGGGATAATAACTGATTGAACAGTGTCTCTAAAACAGCAAGTTGATGTAGCATGAGTTCTACTCCTGTAAAGGTACACGGTCCACCTGAAAGGTTTGCTGGAATGTAAGTGAAAGTCAGAGTTCCACACGAAAAAAACACAGACAGTTAACTGGCAATGTTGCTTAGTTCTAGTGGAAGAATGTAATCAAACAAGTTGACAAACTTTATGTTGATCCCATGTAGAACTTGAACTGAAGGCGCCAGTTGCGCAAAATGGATCAGTGGGGTTTGTACTTTAGTCAGTCATGTTCAGGTTAGGGGTTTCGGTCCCTCCCCCGACCCCACACGCAAACACCCGAAGGGAGACCACACAGCACACTCATGGTCAGTGGCGAGTCGTGGTAGGATCTGCAAAAGAAAAAAGTATGACTTTTTTTTCAATTACCATTTGTCATCTGAAATGTGCCCTTCTTCTTCCTTTCCTTGTTTTATAATCAGCAGGACGTTATTGGGGCCCTTTGTTATAATTTCTAGAGGTTCCGGAGGGTCATTTGGGGATTCAACTCACACCTTAGCACTGAGGTTTTTATCTGCTGCACCACAGCTTCCCTTTCCTTGCACTGTCAGAAGGACTGGGGCAGACTCCTTCTTTACCAAACCTCCATTTACTGCACTAATGACAAGTTGGGCAATTCTGTCTCCAATCTGTATGAATAAATCAGATTCTCTTCTAGTTATCAGCATCATTTTGATTTCTCCTTGGTAATCTGCAGCAATCACTCCCCCTAAAACCCGATCAATTTGCCTTATTTGTCCTGGTAACTTTCCTCTCCCCAACTGATCTTTGACTGTTTGTGGGACAGATCTCTGTTGTGCGTACTGACAAATAGGACATTGAAAAATCACAGTTTTTATCAAATCTAGGGGAATGTGCATCTCTCTAATCTCTGCCCACCTGTACGTGGCGTTTTCTCCCAGATGTCCACATTTCTGGTGCACCCACTTAGCCATCCCCACTAAGTCAGAATTCTGGGTGGACACTTCTGTCTCTGAATTTTTCTCTTTAACATCTGCAAGGGAATTGAACAGTTATGTACAAGCCATGTGGAAAACCAAACGGCTAATCCATTGGCAGTGAACCAAGAATCAGTGTAAAAATGACACATCTCAAGCAGCTCTTGTTTTAAAGTCTGACACACATTGTACAACTCTGCATATTGGTTACTTTTCCTTCTCCTGTGGTAGACAACAACTTTTCAATAACTGAATTGTATGATACTGCTTTCCATTGTGTTTTAGCACTCATACATTTCAATGAATCATTAGTCAAACAAACACGCTTTTGATCCTCAGGGGACAAGAATTCAAATGGTGCACTCAATTTCACTAGTGACTCTTTTGCCTGTGGTACCTTCTGCACCCTCTCCTCATCCTGTACAGGGGCTTGTGACACCTGTTCATGTAGGGCTGCAGTGACTCTAGCCCTGTCTTGCATGTACCAGATCCAGTGTATGATACTAGCCTCCTGTGCCTGTCCCATACTGTGAGATTTAGGTGAACTCATCAACCACTGCACGCTTGATATTTCAGGTTTCAGAATTACATTATCATTTTATGTCATTTGCTCAGTATTCACTAGAGCCCAATAACAAGTCAAAAGCTGTTTTTCAAAAGGAGTACAATGCTCCAGAAAGTCAGATAGTTTTCTAATCCAAAGTTCCAGGGGCACTGTTGTCCTCCCCTGTCTGTGCCACATGCTCAAGGTGGTAAATTGTTCCTGGTTTACATGTAAATCAGTGTTTCCCTCTTGCACTGCGCACAAATCTAAAGTCTGTTGACTCAGATGAGGGCTATACTGTTTCCAAAAATCAAACAAGCTTGTGAAACTTGGTGTCTCTTGATTAGTGCAAATAGTAAGAAACTCTAAAATCTTTTGTTTTACCTGTGACAACATCTGTCTATTTTCTGGATTCCACTGAATTCCCAGAAACTGCACATTTTGCGACAGTACTGCTGCCTTGTCTGAATTTTAAACATCGTACTTTGCAAAAGCGGTCTGAATATAACATTCTCAACTTTGTGCTCAGTGTAATCTTTTAAGGAATGCACTTCAACTGCCAACAACCATGGGCTGCTCTGCACACGGTGATCTACGTTCTGTTCAAGAGGCTCACACTCGCCCCCACCTTTTTAACCTCCTCATTACTGGAATGGGAAAAGCCAGATTCTCCTTAAACAGTTTTATAGATTTCAGCATTATCTTGCAATAATTTGTTCTGGCTAATTTGCTCATGTAAATTTTTATTTTCATGTTCTAACTGCCTACATCTCTCATGCATTTTTCTGTAAGCAGACAAAATTATCCAAACCCTTCTGTCAAGAACAAAAGAAACATCATTTCTTTCAAAAAGCACATTTTCTACATATGAAAACACTTTTGCTTTATCCAAGCACTCATCCCAAGACCCACAAAGTCCTGATAAACAAGAAAACATGTTTGTCACAGCACCATAAGGCAGTTTAACTTTACATGCATTTTCAAACATGGTCTGCTGTGCTTCTTTAATTCTCTAAACAATAAAAACACTTACACTTTTAAATAGTGCACTTCCAAGCCCCAATTCGACTCCCAGACTGTTGAATAACGGCAAAATGTTTTGCTTTCCTTATCTTATCTTATGATCGAGCTGACAAAACTTCTCTGGAATGCACTTCTAATTTAAAGAAGACATTTATTATTACTTCACCACAAGGTTCCTGAAAGACGAGATTAGTAGGTTGGAAGCACACGTTTAAAAGTAGTCACAGCAATGAAAGCAAAATATATCAAAGTATTTCTCAATTGCAATGCACTCCACAAATACATGTGATTATATTATAGCATAACTTCAAAGCAAAGAATAAAAGTCAAAATTGCATCACCATAGGGCCTACCACTGATCGTCATCCTTCTCATGCCTGCCAGTTGATGACTCCTGTTCAACTGCGAGAAGGAAATTTTCCACCCAAACGGGAGGCTAGGCAGCTGACGTCCACTCCTGACTGAAGTCTTGGAGAATCTCCCCTTGCCGCCACCCAGGGCCACCGTTAAAAGCAAAAATGCTGGCTCAGTGTGGGAACCGAACAAGTTTGGAGAGTGGCCAAGTCTCCAAACATCACTCGTTCCCAGGCTGGATTGAGAGGTAAACACAAAATCTACGCTTTCTTATCAGCTAAGGTTTGGTGTGAATTCAATACGAAAAACACAGCTTGGTCAACCATGTGGAGAAACACAGCTCATCTGCAATGTCTCAACTGCAATGTCTAACTCCACGTTAAAGCCAATAGGCAGCTAACCTAAATACCAAATGTAATGTCTAATGCTATGTTAAAGCCAATAGGCAGCTAAACTGAATACAGAATGTAATGTCCAATGCCACGTTAAAGCCAATAGCCAGCTAAACTGAATACAACATGTAATGTGCTACTGGTGAACATTGAGCAACTAATATGCGCAGTGGTGAAACACAAAGTCATTGGTCAAACACAATTAATAGCATAACATCTCCACCCTATGACCAAAGACTTTTGTTTACATACCTCTTATTTCAAACAAAAACAAAAAACAAAAACAACAACAAAACAAAAAAAAAACATTATATGCAAATCAGATCTGAATGATAAAAGCAATCACTGTAAAGCAATGGAAGTGGATTAACATATTGATCTCATAACCTTTCAAATCAGATACATCTACAATGAAAAGACTGAAGCTTATATACTCTGATTGGGATAATAACTGATTGAACAGTGTCTCTAAAACAGCAAGTTGATGTAGCATGAGTTCTACTCCTGTAAAGATACACAGTCCACCTGAAAGGTTTGCGGGAATGTAAGTGAAAGTCAGAGTTCCACCCGAAAAAACACAGACAGTTAACTGGCAATGTTGCTTAGTTCTAGTGGAAGAATGTAATCAAACAAGTTGACAAACTTTATGTTGATCCCATGTAGAACTTGAACTGAAGGCGCCAGTTGCGCAAAATGGATCAGTGGGGTTTGTACTTTAGTCAGTCAGGTTCAGGTTAGGGGTTTCGGTCCCTCCCCCGACCCCACACGCAAACACCCAAAGGGAGACCACACAGCACACTCATGGTCAGTGGCGAGTCGTGGTAGGATCTGCAAAAGAAAAAAGTATGACTTTTTTTTCAATTACCATTTGTCATCTGAAATGTGCCCTTCTTCTTCCTTTCCTTGTTTTATAATCAGCAGGACGTTATTGGGGCCCTTTGTTATAATTTCTACAGGTTCCAGAGGGTCATTTGGGGATTCAACTCACACCTTAGCACTGAGGTTTTTATCTGCTGCACCGCAGCTTCCCTTTCCTTGCACTGTCAGAAGGACTGGGGCAGACTCCTTCTTTACCATACCTCCATTTACTGCACTAATGACAAGTTGGGCAATTCTGTCTCCAATCTGTATGAATAAATCAGATTCTCTTCTAGTTATCAGCATCATTTTGATTTCTCCTTGGTAATCTGCAGCAATCACTCCCCCTAAAACCCGATCAATTTGCCTAATTTGTCCTGGTAACTTTCCTCTCCCCAACTGATCTTTGACTGTTTGTGGGACAGATCTCTGTTGTGCGTACTGACAAATAGGACATTGAAAAATCACAGTTTTTATCAAATCTAGGGGAATGTGCATCTCTCTAATCTCTGCCCACCTGTACGTGGCTTTTTCTCCCAGATGTCCACATTTCTGGTGCACCCACTTAGCCATCCCCACTAAGTCAGAATTCTGGGTGGACACTTCTGTCTCTGAATTTTTCTCTTTAACATCTGCAAGGGAATTGAACAGTTATGTACAAGCCATGTGGAAAACCAAACGGCTAATCCATTGGCAGTGAACCAAGAATCAGTGTAAAAATGACACATCTCAAGCAGCTCTTGTTTTAAAGTCTGACACACATTGTACAACTCTGCATATTGGTTACTTTTCCTTCTCCTGTGGTAGACAACAACTTTTCAATAACTGAATTGTATGATACTGCTTTCCATTGTGTTTTAGCACTCATACATTTCAATGAATCATTAGTCAAACAAACACGCTTTTGATCCTCAGGGGACAAGAATTCAAATGGTGCACTCAATTTCACTAGTGACTCTTTTGCCTGTGGTACCTTCTGCACCCTCTCCTCATCCTGTACAGGGGCTTGTGACACCTGTTCATGTAGGGCTGCAGTGACTCTAGCCCTGTCTTGCATGTACCAGATCCAGTGTATGATACTAGCCTCCTGTGCCTGTCCCATACTGTGAGATTTAGGTGAACTCATCAACCACTGCACGCTTGATATTTCAGGTTTCAGAATTACATTATCATTTAATGTCATTTGCTCAGTATTCACTAGAGCCCAATAACAAGTCAAAAGCTGTTTTTCAAAAGGAGTACAATGCTCCACAAAGTCAGATAGTTTTCTAATCCAAAGTTCCAGGGGCACTGTTGTCCTCAAGGTGGTAAATTGTTCCTGGTTTACATGTAAATCAGTGTTTCCCTCTTGCACTGCGCACAAATCTAAAGTCTGTTGACTCAGATGAGGGCTATACTGTTTCCAAAAATCAAACAAGCTTGTGAAACTTGGTGTCTCTTGATTAGTGCAAATAGTAAGAAACTCTAAAATCTTTTGTTTTACCTGTGACAACATCTGTCTATTTTCTGGATTCCACTGAATTCCCAGAAACTGCACATTTTGCGACAGTACTGCTGCCTTGTCTGAATTTTAAACATCGTACTTTGCAAAAGCGGTCTGAATATAATATTCTCAACTTTGTGCTCAGTGTAATCTTTTAAGGAATGCACTTCAACTGCCATCAACCGTGGGCTGCTCTGCACACGGTGATCTACGTTCTGTTCAAGAGGCTCACACTGGCCCCCACCTTTTTAACCTCCTCATTACTGGAATGGGAAAAGCCAGATTCTCCTTAAACAGTTTTATAGATTTCAGCATTATCTTGCAATAATTTGTTCTGGCTAATTTGCTCATGTAAATTGTTATTTTCATGTTCAAACTGCCTACATCTCTCATGCATTTTTCTGTAAGCAGACAAAAGTATCCAAACCCTTCTGTCAAGAACAAAAGAGACACCATTTCTTTCAAAAAGCACATTTTCTACATATGAAAACACTTTTGCTTTATCCAAGCACTCATCCCAAGACCCACAAAGTCCTGATAAACAAGAAAACATATTCCTCACAGCACCATAAGGCAGTTTAACTTTACATACATTTTCAAACATGGTCTGCCGTGCTTCTTTAATTCTCTAAACAATAAAAACACTTACACTTTTAAATAGTGCACTTCCAAGCCCCAATTCGACTCGCAGACTGTTGAATAACGCCAAAATGTTTTGCTTTCCTTATCTTATCTTATGATCGAGCTGACAAAACTTCTCTGGAATGCACTTCTAATTTAAAGAAGACATTTATTATTACTTCACCACGAGGTTCCTGAAAGACGAGATTAGTAGGTTGGAAGCACACGTTTAAAAGTAGTCACAGCAATTAAAGCAAAATATATCAAAGTATTTCTCAATTGCAATGCACTCCACAAATACATGTGATTATATTATAGCATAACTTCAAAGCAAAGAATAAAAGTCAAAATTGCATCACCAGAGGGCCTACCACTGATCGTCATCCTTCTCATGCCTGCCAGTTGATGACTCCTGTTCAACTGCGAGAAGGAGATTTTCCACCCAAACGGGAGGCCAGGCAGCTGACGTCCACTCCTGACTGACGTCTTGGAGAATCTCCCCTTGCCGCCACCCAGGGCCACCGTTAAAAGCAAAAATGCTGGCTCAGTGTGGGAACCGAACAAGTTTGGAGAGTGGCCAAGTCTCCAAACATCACTCGTTCCCAGGCTGGATTGAGAGGTAAACACAAAATCTACGCTTTCTTATCAGCTAAGGTTTGGTGTGAATTCAATACGAAAAACACAGCTTGGTCAACCATGTGGAAAAACACAGCTCATCTGCAATGTCTCAACTGCAATGTCCAACTCCACGTTAAAGCCAATAGGCAGCTAACCTAAATACCAAATGTAATGTCTAATGCTATGTTAAAGCCAATAGGCAGCTAAACTGAATACAGAATGTAATGTCCAATGCCACGTTAAAGCCAATAGCCAGCTAAACTGAATACAACATGTAATGTGCTACTGGTGAACATTGAGCAACTAATATGCGCAGTGGTGAAACACAAAGTCATTGGTCAAACACAATTAATAGCATAACATCTCCACCCTATGACCAAAGACTTTTGTTTACATACCTCTTATTTCAAACAAAAACAAAAAACAAAAACAACAACAAAACAAACAAAAAACATTATATGCAAATCAGATCTGAATGATAAAAGCAATCACTGTAAAGCAATGGAAGTGGATTAACATATTGATCTGATAACCTTTCAAATCAGATACATCTACAATGAAAAGACTGAAGCTTATATACTCTGATTGGGATAATAACTGATTGAACAGTGTCTCTAAAACAGCAAGTTG
Source organism: Pleurodeles waltl (assembly GCF_031143425.1). NCBI lineage: Eukaryota > Metazoa > Chordata > Amphibia > Caudata > Salamandridae > Pleurodeles > Pleurodeles waltl. Next base: position 1,769,807,281 of record NC_090440.1, read on the forward strand.
ATGTAGCATGAGTTCTACTCCTGTAAAGGTACACGGTCCACCTGAAAGGTTTGCTGGAATGTAAGTGAAAGTCAGAGTTCCACACGAGAAAACACAGACAGTTAACTGGCAATGTTGCTTAATTCTAGTGGAAGAATGTAATCAAACAAGTTGACAAACTTTATGTTGATCCCATGTAGAACTTGAACTGAAGGCACCAGTTGCGCAAAATGGATCAGTGGGGTTTGTACTTTAGTCAGTCAGGTTCAGGTTAGGGGTTTCGGTCCCTCCCCCGACCCCACACGCAAACACCCGAAGGGAGACCACACAGCACACTCATGGTCAGTGGCGAGTCATGGTAGGATCTGCAAAAGAAAAAAGTATGACTTTTTTTTCAATTACCATTTGTCATCTGAAATGTGCCCTTCTTCTTCCTTTCCTTGTTTTATAATCAGCAGGACGTTATTGGGGCCCTTTGTTATAATTTCTACAGGTTCCGGAGGGTCATTTGGGGATTCAACTCACACCTTAGCACTGAGGTTTTTATCTGCTGCACCACAGCTTCCCTTTCCTTGCACTGTCAGAAGGACTGGGGCAGACTCCTTCTTTACCAAACCTCCATTTACTGCACTAATGACAAGTTGGGCAATTCTGTCTCCAATCTGTATGAATAAATCAGATTCTCTTCTAGTTATCAGCATCATTTTGATTTCTCCTTGGTAATCTGCAGCAATCACTCCCCCTAAAACCCGATCAATTTGCCTTATTTGTCCTGGTAACTTTCCTCTCCCCAACTGATCTTTGACTGTTTGTGGGACAGATCTCTGTTGTGCGTACTGACAAATAGGACATTGCAAAATCACAGTTTTTATCAAATTTAGGGGAAGGTGCATCTCTCTAATCTCTGCCCACCTGTACGTGGCTTTTTCTCCCAGATGTCCACATTTCTGGTGCACCCACTTAGCCACCCCCACTAAGTCAGAAATCTGGGTGGACACTTCTGTCTCTGAATTTTTCTCTTTAACATCGGCAAGGGAATTGAACAGTTATGTACAAGCCATGTGGAAAACCAAACGGCTAATCCATTGGCAGTGAACCAAGAATCAGTGTAAAAATGACACATCTCAAGCAGCTCTTGTTTTAAAGTCTGACACACATTGTACAACTCTGCATATTGGTTACCTTTCCTTCTCCTGTGGTGGACAACAACTTTTCAATAACTGAATTGTATGATACTGCTTTCCATTGTGTTTTAGCACTCATACATTTCAATGAATCATTAGTCAAACAAACACGCTTTTGATCCTCAGGGGACAAGAATTCAAATGGTGCACTCAATTTCACTAGTGACTCTTTTGCCTGTGGTACCTTCTGCACCCTCTCCTCATCCTGTACAGGGGCTTGTGACACCTGTTCATGTAGGGCTGCAGTGACTCTAACCCTGTCTTGCATGTACCAGATCCAGTGTATGATACTAGCCTCCTGTGCCTGTCCCATACTGTGAGATTTAGGTGAACTCATCAACCACTGCACGCTTGATATTTCAGGTTTCAGAATTACATTATCATTTAATGTCATTTGCTCAGTATTCACTAGAGCCCAATAACAAGTCAAAAGCTGTTTTTCAAAAGGAGTACAACGCTCCACAAAGTCAGATAGTTTTCTAATCCAAAGTTCCAGGGGCACTGTTGTCCTCACCTGTCTGTGCCACATGCTCAAGGTGGTAAATTGTTCCTGGTTTACATGTAAATCAGTGTTTCCCTCTTGCACTGCGCACAAATCTAAAGTCTGTTGACTCAGATGAGGGCTATACTGTTTCCAAAAATCAAACAAGCTTGTGAAACTTGGTGTCTCTTGATTAGTGCAAATAGTAAGAAACTCTAAAATCTTTTGTTTTACCTGTGACAACATCTGTCTATTTTCTGGATTCCACTGAATTCCCAGAAACCGCACATTTTGCGACAGTACTGCTGCCTTGTCTGAATTTTAAACATCGTACTTTGCAAAAGCGGTCTGAATATAACATTCTCAACTTTGTGCTCAGTGTAATCTTTTAAGGAATGCACTTCAACTGCCAACAACCGTGGGCTGCTCTGCACACGGTGATCTACGTTCTGTTCAAGAGGCTCACACTGGCCTCCACCTTTTTAACCTCCTCATTACTGGAATGGGAAAAGCCAGATTCTCCTAAAACAGTTTTATAGATTTCAGCATTATCTTGCAATAATTGGTTCTGGCTAATTTGCTCATGTAAATTTTTATTTTCATGTTCTAACTGCCTACATCTCTCATGCATTTTTCTGTAAGCAGACAAAAGTATCCAAACCCTTCTGTCAAGAACAAAAGAGACATCATTTCTTTCAAAAAGCACATTTTCTACATATGAAAACACTTTTGCTTTATCCAAGCACTCATCCCAAGACCCACAAAGTCCTGATAAACAAGAAAACATGTTTCTCACAGCACCATAAGGCAGTTTAACTTTACATGCATTTTCAAACATGGTCTGCCGTGCTTCTTTAATTCTCTAAACAATAAAAACACTTACACTTTTAAATAGTGCACTTCCAAGCCCCAATTCGACTCCCAGACTGTTGAATAACGCCAAAATGTTTTGCTTTCCTTATCTTATCTTATGATCGAGCTGACAAAACTTCTCTGGAATGCACTTCTAATTTAAAGAAGACATTTATTATTACTTCACCACGAGGTTCCTGAAAGACAAGATTAGTAGGTTGGAAGCACACGTTTAAAAGTAGTCACAGCAATGAAAGCAAAATATATCAAAGCATTTCTCAATTGCAATGCACTCCACAAATACATGTGATTATATTATAGCATAACTTCAAAGCAAAGAATAAAAGTCAAAATTGCATCACCATAGGGCCTACCACTGATCGTCATCCTTCTCATGCCTGCCAGTTGATGACTCCTGTTCAACTGCGAGAAGGAGATTTTCCACCCAAACGGGAGGCCAGGCAGCTGACGTCCACTCCTGACTGAAGTCTTGGAGAATCTCCCCTTGCCGCCACCCAGGGCCACCATTAAAAGCAAAAATGCTGGCTCAGTGTGGGAACCGAACAAGTTTGGAGAGTGGCCAAGTCTCCAAACGTCACTCGTTCCCAGGCTGGATTGAGAGATAAACACAAAATCTACACTTTCTTATCAGCTAAGGTTTGGTGTGAATTCAATACGAAAAACACAGCTTGGTCAACCATGTGGAAAAACACAGCTCATCTGCAATGTCTCAACTGCAATGTCTAACTCCACGTTAAAGCCAATAGGCAGCTAACCTAAATACCAAATGTAATGTCTAATGCTATGTTAAAGCCAATAGGCAGCTAAACTGAATACAGAATGTAATGTCCAATGCCACGTTAAAGCCAATAGCCAGCTAAACTGAATACAACATGTAATGTGCTACTGGTGAACATTGAGCAACTAATATGCGCAGTGGTGAAACACAAAGTCATTGGTCAAACACAATTAATAGCATAACATCTCCACCCTGTGACCAAAGACTTTTGTTTACATACCTCTTATTTCAAACAAAAACAAAAAACAAAAACAACAACAAAACAAAAATAAAAACATTATATGCAAATCAGATCTGAATGATAAAAGCAATCACTGTAAAGCAATGGAAGTGGATTAACATATTGATCTGATAACCTTTCAAATCAGATACATCTACAATGAAAAGACTGAAGCTTATATACTCTGATTGGGATAATAACTGATTGAACAGTGTCTCTAAAACAGCAAGTTGATGTAGCATGAGTTCTACTCCTGTAAAGGTACACGGTCCACCTGAAAGGTTTGCTGGAATGTAAGTGAAAGTCAGAGTTCCACACGAAAAAACACAGACAGTTAACTGGCAATGTTGCTTAGTTCTAGTGGAAGAATGTAATCAAACAAGTTGACAAACTTTATGTTGATCCCATGTAGAACTTGAACTGAAGGCGGCAGTTGCGCAAAATGGATCAGTGGGGTTTGTACTTTAGTCAGTCAGGTTCAGGTTAGGGGTTTCGGTCCCTCCCCCGACCCCACACGCAAACACCCGAAGGGAGACCACACAGCACACTCATGGTCAGTGGCGAGTCGTGGTAGGATCTGCAAAAGAAAAAAGTATGACTTTTTTTTCAATTACCATTTGTCATCTGAAATGTGCCCTTCTTCTTCCTTTCCTTGTTTTATAATCAGCAGGATGTTATTGGGGCCCTTTGTTATAATTTCTACAGGTTCCGGAGGGTCATTTGGGGATTCAATTCACACCTTAGCACTGAGGTTTTTATCTGCTGCACCACAGCTTCCCTTTCCTTGCACTGTCAGAAGGACTGGGGCAGACTCCTTCTTTACCAAACCTCCATTTACTGCACTAATGACAAGCTGGGCAATTCTGTCTCCAATCTGTATGAATAAATCAGATTCTCTTCTAGTTATCAGCATCATTTTGATTTCTCCTTGGTAATCTGCAGCAATCACTCCCCCTAAAACCCGATCAATTTGCCTTATTTGTCCTGGTAACTTTCCTCTCCCCAACTGATCTTTGACTGTTTGTGGGACAGATCTCTGTTGTGCGTACTGACAAATAGGACATTGAAAAATCACAGTTTTTATCAAATCTAGGGGAATGTGCATCTCTCTAATCTCTGCCCACCTGTACGTGGCTTTTTCTCCCAGATGTCCACATTTCTGGTGCACCCACTTAGCCATCCCCACTAAGTCAGAATTCTGGGTGGACACTTCTGTCTCTGAATTTTTCTCTTTAACATCTGCAAGGGAATTGAACAGTTATGTACAAGCCATGTGGAAAACCAAACGGCTAATCCATTGGCAGTGAACCAAGAATCAGTGTAAAAATGACACATCTCAAGCAGCTCTTGTTTTAAAGTCTGACACACATTGTACAACTCTGCATATTGGTTACTTTTCCTTCTCCTGTGGTAGACAACAACTTTTCAATAACTGAATTGTATGATACTGCTTTCCATTGTGTTTTAGCACTCATACATTTCAATGAATCATTAGTCAAACAAACACGCTTTTGATCCTCAGGGGACAAGAATTCAAATGGTGCACTCAATTTCACTAGTGACTCTTTTGCCTGTGGTACCTTCTGCACCCTCTCCTCATCCTGTACAGGGGCTTGTGACACCTGTTCATGTAGGGCTGCAGTGACTCTAGCCCTGTCTTGCATGTACCAGATCCAGTGTATGATACTAGCCTCCTGTGCCTGTCCCATACTGTGAGATTTAGGTGAACTCATCAACCACTGCACGCTTGATATTTCAGGTTTCAGAATTACATTATCATTTAATGTCATTTGCTCAGTATTCACTAGAGCCCAATAACAAGTCAAAAGCTGTTTTTCAAAAGGAGTACAACGCTCCACAAAGTCAGATAGTTTTCTAATCCAAAGTTCCAGGGGCACTGTTGTCCTCCCCTGTCTGTGCCACATGCTCAAGGTGGTAAATTGTTCCTGGTTTACATGTAAATCAGTGTTTCCCTCTTGCACTGCGCACAAATCTAAAGTCTGTTGACTCAGATGAGGGCTATACTGTTTCCAAAAATCAAACAAGCTTGTGAAACTTGGTGTCTCTTGATTAGTGCAAATAGTAAGAAACTCTAAAATCTTTTGTTTTACCTGTGACAACATCTGTCTATTTTCTGGATTCCACTGAATTCCCAGAAACTGCACATTTTGAGACAGTACTGCTGCCTTGTCTGAATTTTAAACATCGTACTTTGCAAAAGCGGTCTGAATATAACATTCTCAACTTTGTGCTCAGTGTAATCTTTTAAGGAATGCACTTCAACTGCCATCAACCGTGGGCTGCTCTGCACACGGTGATCTACGTTCTGTTCAAGAGGCTCACACTGGCCCCCACCTTTTTAACCTCCTCATTACTGGAATGGGAAAAGCCAGATTCTCCTAAAACAGTTTTATAGATTTCAGCATTATCTTGCAATAATTTGTTCTGGCTAATTTGCTCATGTAAATTTTTATTTTCATATTCTAACTGCCTACATCTCTCATGCATTTTTCTGTAAGCAGACAAAAGTATCCAAACCCTTCTGTCAAGAACAAAAGAGACATAATTTCTTTCAAAAAGCACATTTTCTACATATGAAAACACTTTTGCTTTATCCAAGCACTCATCCCAAGACCCACAAAGTCCTGATAAACAAGAAAACATGTTTCTCACAGCACCATAAGGCAGTTTAACTTTACATGCATTTTCAAACATGGTCTGCCGTGCTTCTTTAATTCTCTAAACAATAAAAACACTTACACTTTTAAATAGTGCACTTCCAAGCCCCAATTCGACTCCCAGACTGTTGAATAACGCCAAAATGTTTTGCTTTCCTTATCTTATCTTATGATCGAGCTGACAAAACTTCTCTGGAATGCACTTCTAATTTAAAGAAGACATTTATTATTACTTCACCACGAGGTTCCTGAAAGACGAGATTAGTAGGTTGGAAGCACACGTTTAAAAGTAGTCACAGCAATGAAAGCAAAATATATCAAAGTATTTCTCAATTGCAATGCACTCCACAAATACATGTGATTATATTATAGCATAACTTCAAAGCAAAGAATAAAAGTCAAAATTGCATCACCATAGGGCCTACCACTGATCGTCATCCTTCTCATGCCTGCCAGTTGATGACTCCTGTTCAACTGCGAGAAGGAGGTTTTCCACCCAAACGGGAAGCCAGGCAGCTGACGTCCACTCCTGACTGAAGTCTTGGAGAATCTCCCCTTGCCGCCACCCAGGGCCACCGTTAAAAGCAAAAATGCTGGCTCAGTGTGGGAACCGAACAAGTTTGGAGAGTGGCCAAGTCTCCAAACATCACTCGTTCCCAGGCTGGATTGAGAGGTAAACACAAAATCTACGCTTTCTTATCAGCTAAGGTTTGGTGTGAATTCAATACGAAAAACACAGCTTGGTCAACCATGTGGAAAAACACAGCTCATCTGCAATGTCTCAACTGCAATGTCTAACTCCACGTTAAAGCCAATACGCAGCTAACCTAAATACCAAATGTAATGTCTAATGCTATGTTAAAGCCAATAGGCAGCTAAACTGAATACAGAATGTAATGTCCAATGCCACGTTAAAGCCAATAGCCAGCTAAACTGAATACAACATGTAATGTGCTACTGGTGAACATTGAGCAACTAATATGCGCAGTGGTGAAACACAAAGTCATTGGTCAAACACAATTAATAGCATAACATCTCCACCCTATGACCAAAGACTTTTGTTTATATACCTCTTATTTCAAACAAAAACAAAAAACAAAAACAACAACAAAACAAAAAAAAAACATTATATGCAAATCAGATCTGAATGATAAAAGCAATCACTGTAAAGCAATGGAAGTGGATTAACATATTGATCTGATAACCTTTCAAATCAGATACATCTACAATGAAAAGACTGAAGCTTATATACTCTGATTGGGATAATAACTGATTGAACAGTGTCTCTAAAACAGCAAGTTGATGTAGCATGAGTTCTACTCCTGTAAAGGTACACGGTCCACCTGAAAGGTTTGCTGGAATGTAAGTGAAAGTCAGAGTTCCACACGAAAAAACACAGACAGTTAACTGGCAATGTTGCTTAGTTCTAGTGGAAGAATGTAATCAAACAAGTTGACAAACTTTATGTTGATCCCATGTAGAACTTGAACTGAAGGCACCAGTTGCGCAAAATGGATCAGTGGGGTTTGTACTTTAGTCAGTCAGGTTCAGGTTAGGGGTTTCGGTCCCTCCCCCGACCCCACACGCAAACACCCGAAGGGAGACCACACAGCACACTCATGGTCAGTGGCGAGTCATGGTAGGATCTGCAAAAGAAAAAAGTATGACTTTTTTTTCAATTACCATTTGTCATCTGAAATATGCCCTTCTTCTTCCTTTCCTTGTTTTATAATCAGCAGGACGTTATTGGGGCCCTTTGTTATAATTTCTACAGGTTCCGGAGGGTCATTTTGGGATTCAACTCACACCTTAGCACTGAGGTTTTTATCTGCTGCACCACAGCTTCCCTTTCCCTGCACTGTCAGAAGGACTGGGGCAGACTCCTTCTTTACCAAACCTCCATTTACTGCACTAATGACAAGTTGGGCAATTCTGTCTCCAATCTGTATGAATAAATCAGATTCTCTTCTAGTTATCAGCATCATTTTGATTTCTCCTTGGTAATCTGCAGCAATCACTCCCTCTAAAACCCGATCAATTTGCCTTATTTGTCCTGGTAACTTTCCTCTCCCCAACTGATGTTTGACTGTTTGTGGGACAGATCTCTGTTGTGCGTACTGACAAATAGGGCATTGCAAAATCACAGTTTTTATCAAATTTAGGGGAATGTGCATCTCTCTAATCTCTGCCCACCTGTACGTGGCTTTTTCTCCCAGATGTCCACATTTCTGGTGCACCCACTTAGCCACCCCCACTAAGTCAGAATTCTGGGTGGACACTTCTGTCTCTGAATTTTTCTCTTTAACATCTGCAAGGGAATTGAACAGTTATGTACAAGCCATGTGGAAAACCAAACGGCTAATCCATTGGCAGTGAACCAAGAATCAGTGTAAAAATGACACATCTCAAGCAGCTCTTGTTTTAAAGTCTGACACACATTGTACAACTCTGCATATTGGTTACCTTTCCTTCTCCTGTGGTAGACAACAACTTTTCAATAACTGAATTGTATGATACTGCTTTCCATTGTGTTTTAGCACTCATACATTTCAAGGAATCATTAGTCAAACAAACACGCTTTTGATCCTCAGGGGACAAGAATTCAAATGGTGCACTCAATTTCACTAGTGACTCTTTTGCCTGTGGTACCTTCTGCATCCTCTCCTCATCCTGTACAGGGGCTTGTGACACCTGTTCATGTAGGGCTGCAGTGACTCTAGCCCTGTCTTGCATGTACCAGATCCAGTGTATGATAATAGCCTCCTGTGCCTGTCCCATACTGTGAGATTTAGGTGAACTCATCAACCACTGCACGCTTGATATTTCAGGTTTCAGAATTACATTATCATTTAATGTCATTTGCTCAGTATTCACTAGAGCCCAATAACAAGTCAAAAGCTGTTTTTCAAAAGGAGTACAACGCTCCACAAAGTCAGATAGTTTTCTAATCCAAAGTTCCAGGGGCACTGTTGTCCTCCCCTGTCTGTGCCACATGCTCAAGGTGGTAAATTGTTCCTGGTTTACATGTAAATCAGTGTTTCCCTCTTGCACTGGGCACAAATCTAAAGTCTGTTGACTCAGATGAGGGCTATACTGTTTCCAAAAATCAAACAAGCTTGTGAAACTTGGTGTTTCTTGATTAGTGCAAATAGTAAGAAACTCTAAAATCTTTTGTTTTACCTGTGACAACATCTGTCTATTTTCTGGATTCCACTGAATTCCCAGAAACCGCACATTTTGCGACAGTACTGCTGCCTTGTCTGAATTTTAAACATCGTACTTTGCAAAAGCGGTCTGAATATAACATTCTCAACTTTGTGCTCAGTGTAATCTTTTAAGGAATGCACTTCAACTGCCAACAACCGTGGGCTGCTCTGCACACGGTGATCTACGTTCTGTTCAAGAGGCTCACACTGGCCTCCACCTTTTTAACCTCCTCATTACTGGAATGGGAAAAGCCAGATTCTCCTAAAACAGTTTTATAGATTTCAGCATTATCTTGCAATAATTTGTTCTGGCTAATTTGCTCATGTAAATTTTTATTTTCATGTTCTAACTGCCTACATCTCTCATGCATTTTTCTGTAAGCAGACAAAAGTATCCAAACCCTTCTGTCAAGAACAAAACAGACATCATTTCTTTCAAAAAGCACATTTTCTACATATGAAAACACTTTTGCTTTATCCAAGCACTCATCCCAAGACCCACAAAGTCCTGATAAACAAGAAAACATGTTTCTCACAGCACCATAAGGCAGTTTAACTTTACATGCATTTTCAAACATGGTCTGCCGTGCTTCTTTAATTCTCTAAACAATAAAAACACTTACACTTTTAAATAGTGCACTTCCAAGCCCCAATTCGACTCCCAGACTGTTGAATAACCCCAAAATGTTTTGCTTTCCTTATCTTATCTTATGATCGAGCTGACAAAACCTCTCTGGAATGCACTTCTAATTTAAAGAAGACATTTATTATTACTTCACCACGAGGTTCCTGAAAGACAAGATTAGTAGGTTGGAAGCACACGTTTAAAAGTAGTCACAGCAATGAAAGCAAAATATATCAAAGTATTTCTCAATTGCAATGCACTCCACAAATACATATGATTATATTATAGCTTAACTTCAAAGCAAAGAATAAAAGTCAAAATTGCATCACCATAGGGCCTACCACTGATCGTCATCCTTCTCATGCCTGCCAGTTGATGACTCCTGTTCAACTGCGAGAAGGAGATTTTCCACCCTAACGGGAGGCCAGGCAGCTGACGTCCAGTCCTGACTGAAGTCTTGGAGAATCTCCCCTTGCCGCCACCCAGGGCCACCATTAAAAGCAAAAATGCTGGCTCAGTGTGGGAACCGAACAAGTTTGGAGAGTGGCCAAGTCTCCAAACATCACTCGTTCCCAGGCTGGATTGAGAGGTAAACACAAAATCTACGCTTTCTTATCAGCTAAGGTTTGGTGTGAATTCAATACGAAAAACACAGCTTGGTCAACCATGTAGAAAAACACAGCTCATCTGCAATGTCTCAACTGCAATGTCTAACTCCACGTTAAAGCCAATAGGCAGCTAACCTAAATACCAAATGTAATGTCTAATGCTATGTTAAAGCCAATAGGCAGCTAAACTGAATACAGAATGTAATGTCCAATGCCACGTTAAAGCCAATAGCCAGCTAAACTGAATACAACATGTAATGTGCTACTGGTGAACATTGAGCAACTAATATGCGCAGTGGTGAAACACAAAGTCATTGGTCAAACACAATTAATAGCATAACATCTCCACCCTATGACCAAAGACTTTTGTTTACATACCTCTTATTTCAAACAAAAATAAAAAACAAAAACAACAACAAAACAAAAAAAAAACATTATATGCAAATCAGATCTGAATGATAAAAGCAATCACTGTAAAGCAGTGGAAGTGGATTAACATATTGATCTCATAACCTTTCAAATCAGATACATCTACAATGAAAAGACTGAAGCTTATATACTCTGATTGGGATAATAACTGATTGAACAGTGTCTCTAAAACAGCAAGTTGATGTAGCATGAGTTCTACTCCTGTAAAGGTACACGGTCCACCTGAAAGGTTTGCTGGAATGTAAGTGAAAGTCAGAGTTCCACACGAAAAAACACAGACAGTTAACTGGCAATGTTGCTTAGTTCTAGTGGAAGAATGTAATCAAACAAGTTGACAAACTTTATGTTGATCCCATGTAGAACTTGAACTGAAGGCGCCAGTTGCGCAAAATGGATCAGTGGGGTTTGTACTTTAGTCAGTCAGGTTCAGGTTAGGGGTTTCGGTCCCTCCCCCGACCCCACACGCAAACACCCGAAGGGAGACCACACAGTACACTCATGGTCAGTGGCGAGTCGTGGTAGGATCTGCAAAAGAAAAAAGTATGACTTTTTTTTCAATTACCATTTGTCATCTGAAATGTGCCCTTCTTCTTCCTTTCCTTGTTTTATAATCAGCAGGGCGTTATTGGGGCCCTTTGTTATAATTTCTACAGGTTCCGGAGGGTCATTTGGGGATTCAACTCACACCTTAGCACTGAGGTTTTTATCTGCTGCACCACAGCTTCCCTTTCCTTGCACTGTCAGAAGGGCTGGGGCAGACTCCTTCTTTACCAAACCTCCATTTACTGCACTAATGACAAGTTGGGCAATTCTGTCTCCAATCTGTATGAATAAATCAGATTCTCTTCTAGTTATCAGTATCATTTTGATTTCTCCTTGGTAATCTGCAGCAATCACTCCCCCTAAAATCCGATCAATTTGCCTTATTTGTCCTGGTAACTTTCCTCTCCCCAACTGATCTTTGACTGTTTGTGGGACAGATCTCTGTTGTGCGTACTGACAAATAGGACATTGCAAAATCACAGTTTTTATCAAATCTAGGGGAATGTGCATCTCTCTAATCTCTGCCCATCTGTACGTGGCTTTTTCTCCCAGATGTCCACATTTCTGGTGCACCCACTTAGCCATCCCCACTAAGTCAGAATTCTGGGTGGACACTTCTGTCTCTGAATTTTTCTCTTTAACATCTGCAAGGGAATTGAACAGTTATGTACAAGCCATGTGGAAAACCAAACGGCTAATCCATTGGCAGTGAACCAAGAATCAGTGTAAAAATGACACATCTCAAGCAGCTCTTGTTTTAAAGTCTGACACACATTGTACAACTCTGCATATTGGTTACTTTTCCTTCTCCTGTGGTAGACAACAACTTTTCAATAACTGAATTGTATGATACTGCTTTCCATTGTGTTTTAGCACTCATACATTTCAATGAATCATTAGTCAAACAAACACGCTTTTGATCCTCAGGGGACAAGAATTCAAATGGTGCACTCAATTTCACTAGTGACTCTTTTGCCTGTGGTACCTTCTGCACCCTCTCCTCATCCTGTACAGGGGCTTGTGACACCTGTTCATGTAGGGCTGCAGTGACTCTAGCCCTGTCTTGCATGTACCAGATCCAGTGTATGATACTAGCCTCCTGTGCCTGTCCCATACTGTGAGATTTAGGTGAACTCATCAACCACTGCACGCTTGATATTTCAGGTTTCAGAATTACATTATCATTTAATGTCATTTGCTCAGTATTCACTAGAGCCCAATAACAAGTCAAAAGCTGTTTTTCAAAAGGAGTACAACGCTCCACAAAGTCAGATAGTTTTCTAATCCAAAGTTCCAGGGGCACTGTTGTCCTCCCCTGTCTGTGCCACATGCTTAAGGTGGTAAATTGTTCCTGGTTTACATGTAAATCAGTGTTTCCCTCTTGCACTGCGCACAAATCTAAAGTCTGTTGACTCAGATGAGGGCTATACTGTTTCCAAAAATCAAACAAGCTTGTGAAACTTGGTGTCTCTTGATTAGTGCAAATAGTAAGAAACTCTAAAATCTTTTGTTTTACCTGTGACAACATCTGTCTATTTTCTGGATTCCACTGAATTCCCAGAAACTGCACATTTTGCGACAGTACTGCTGCCTTGTCTGAATTTTAAACATCGTACTTTGCAAAAGCGGTCTGAATATAACATTCTCAACTTTGTGCTCAGTGTAATCTTTTAAGGAATGCACTTCAACTGCCAACAACCGTGGGCTGCTCTGCACACGGTGATCTACGTTCTGTTCAAGAGGCTCACACTGGCCCCCACCTTTTTAACCTCCTCATTACTGGAATGGGAAAAGCCAGATTCTCCTAAAACAGTTTTATAGATTTCAGCATTATCTTGTAATAATTTGTTCTGGCTAATTTGCTCATGTAAATTTTTATTTTCATGTTCTAACTGCCTACATCTCTCATGCTTTTTTCTGTAAGCAGACAAAAGTATCCAAACCCTTCTGTCAAGAACAAAAGAGACATCATTTCTTTCAAAAAGCACATTTTCAACATATGAAAACACTTTTGCTTTATCCAAGCACTCATCCCAAGACCCACAAAGTCCTGATAAACAAGAAAACATGTTTCTCACAGCACCATAAGGCAGTTTAACTTTACATGCATTTTCAAACATGGTCTGCCGTGCTTCTTTAATTCTCTAAACAATAAAAACACTTACACTTTTAAATAGTGCACTTCCAAGCCCCAATTCGAATCCCAGACTGTTGAATAACGCCAAAATGTTTTGCTTTCCTTATCTTATCTTATGATCGAGCTGACAAAACTTCTCTGGAATGCACTTCTAATTTAAAGAAGACATTTATTATTACTTCACCACGAGGTTCCTGAAAGACGAGATTAGTAGGTTGGAAGCACACGTTTAAAAGTAGTCACAGCAATGAAAGCAAAATATATCAAAGTATTTCTCAATTGCAATGCACTCCACAAATACATGTGATTATATTATAGCATAACTTCAAAGCAAAGAATAAAAGTCAAAATTGCATCACCATAGGGCCTACCACTGATCGTCATCCTTCTCATGCCTGCCAGTTGATGACTCCTGTTCAACTGCGAGAAGGAGATTTTCCACCCAAACGGGAGGCCAGGCAGCTGACGTCCACTCCTGACTGAAGTCTTGGAGAATCTCCCTTGCCGCCACCCAGGGCCACCGTTAAAAGCAAAAATGCTGGCTCAGTGTGGGAACCGAACAAGTTTGGAGAGTGGCCAAGTCTCCAAACATCACTCGTTCCCAGGCTGGATTGAGAGGTAAACACAAAATCTACGCTTTCTTATCAGCTAAGGTTTGGTGTGAATTCAATACGAAAAACACAGCTTGGTCAACCATGTGGAAAAACACAGCTCATCTGCAATGTCTCAACTGCAATGTCTAACTCCACGTTAAAGCCAATAGGCAGCTAACCTAAATACCAAATGTAATGTCTAATGCTATGTTAAAGCCAATAGGCAGCTAAACTGAATACAGAATGTAATGTCCAATGCCACGTTAAAGCCAATAGCCAGCTAAACTGAATACAACATGTAATGTGCTACTGGTGAACATTGAGCAACTAATATGCGCAGTGGTGAAACACAAAGTCATTGGTCAAACACAATTAATAGCATAACATCTCACCCTATGACCAAAGACTTTTGTTTACATACCTCTTATTTCAAACAAAAACAAAAAACAAAAACAACAACAAAACAAAAAAAAAACATTATATGCAAATCAGATCTGAATGATAAAAGCAATCACTGTAAAGCAATGGAAGTGGATTAACATATTGATCTGATAACCTTTCAAATCAGATACATCTACAATGAAAAGACTGAAGCTTATATACTCTGATTGGGATAATAACTGATTGAACAGTGTCTCTAAAACAGCAAGTTGATGTAGCATGAGTTCTACTCCTGTAAAGGTACACGGTCCACCTGAAAGGTTTGCTGGAATGTAAGTGAAAGTCAGAGTTCCACACGAAAAAACACAGACAGTTAACTGGCAATGTTGCTTAGTTCTAGTGGAAGAATGTAATCAAACAAGTTGACAAACTTTATGTTGATCCCATGTAGAACTTGAACTGAAGGCGGCAGTTGCGCAAAATGGATCAGTGGGGTTTGTACTTTAGTCAGTCAGGTTCAGGTTAGGGGTTTCGGTCCCTCCCCCGACCCCACACGCAAACACCCGAAGGGAGACCACACAGCATACTCATGGTCAGTGGCGAGTCGTGGTAGGATCTGCAAAAGAAAAAAGTATGACTTTTTTTTCAATTACCATTTGTCATCTGAAATGTGCCCTTCTTCTTCCTTTCCTTGTTTTATAATCAGCAGGACGTTATTGGGGCCCTTTGTTATAATTTCTACAGGTTCCGGAGGGTCATTTGGGGATTCAACTCACACCTTAGCACTGAGGTTTTTATCTGCTGCACCACAGCTTCCCTTTCCTTGCACTGTCAGAAGGGCTGGGGCAGACTCCTTCTTTACCATACCTCCATTTACTGCACTAATGACAAGTTGGGCAATTCTGTCTCAAATCTGTATGAATAAATCAGATTCTCTTCTAGTTATCAGCATCATTTTGATTTCTCCTTGGTAATCTGCAGCAATCACTCCCCCTAAAACCCGATCAATTTGCCTAATTTGTCCTGGTAACTTTCCTCTCCCCAACTGATCTTTGACTGTTTGTGGGACAGATCTCTGTTGTGCGTACTGACAAATAGGACATTGCAAAATCACAGTTTTTATCAAATCTAGGGGAATGTGCATCTCTCTAATCTCTGGCCACCTGTACGTGGCTTTTTCTCCCAGATGTCCACATTTCTGGTGCACCCACTTAGCCATCCCCACTAAGTCAGAATTCTGGGTGGACACTTCTGTCTCTGAATTTTTCTCTTTAACATCTGCAAGAGAATTGAACAGTTATGTACAAGCCATGTGGAAAACCAAACGGCTAATCCATTGGCAGTGAACCAAGAATCAGTGTAAAAATGACACATCTCAAGCAGCTCTTGTTTTAAAGTCTGACACACATTGTACAACTCTGCATATTGGTTACTTTTCCTTCTCCTGTGGTAGACAACAACTTTTCAATAACTGAATTGTATGATACTGCTTTCCATTGTGTTTTAGCACTCATACATTTCAATGAATCATTAGTCAAACAAACACGCTTTTGATCCTCAGGGGACAAGAATACAAATGGTGCACTCAATTTCACTAGTGACTCTTTTGCCTGTGGTACCTTCTGCACCCTCTCCTCATCCTGTACAGGGGCTTGTGACACCTGTTCATGTAGGGCTGCAGTGACTCTAGCCCTGTCTTGCATGTACCAGATCCAGTGTATGATACTAGCCTCCTGTGCTTGTCCCATACTGTGAGATTTAGGTGAACTCATTAACCACTGCACGCTTGATATTTCAGGTTTCAGAATTACATTATCATTTAATTTCATTTGCTCAGTATTCACTAGAGCCCAATAACAAGTCAAAAGCTGTTTTTCAAAAGGAGTACAACGCTCCACAAAGTCAGATAGTTTTCTAATCCAAAGTTCCAGGGGCACTGTTGTCCTCCCCTGTCTGTGCCACATGCTCAAGGTGGTAAATTGTTCCTGGTTTACATGTAAATCAGTGTTTCCCTCTTGCACTGCGCACAAATCTAAAGTCTGTTGACTCAGATGAGGGCTATACTGTTTCCAAAAATCAAACAAGCGTGTGAAACTTGGTGTCTCTTGATTAGTGCAAATAGCAAGAAACTCTAAAATCTTTTGTTTTACCTGTGACAACATCTGTCTATTTTCTGGATTCCACTAAATTCCCAGAAACTGCACATTTTGCGACAGTACTGCTGCCTTGTCTGAATTTTAAACATCGTTCTTTGCAAAAGCGGTCTGAATATAACATTCTCAACTTTGTGCTCAGTGTAATCTTTTAAGGAATGCACTTCAACTGCCAACAACCGTGGGCTGCTCTGCACACGGTGATCTACGTTCTGTTCAAGAGGCTCAGACTGGCCCCCACCTTTTTAACCTCCTCATTACTGGAATGGGAAAAGCCAGATTCTCCTAAAACAGTTTTATAGATTTCAGCATTATCTTGTAATAATTTGTTCTGGCTAATTTGCTCATGTAAATTTTTATTTTCATGTTCTAACTGCCTACATCTCTCATGCATTTTTCTGTAAGCAGACAAAAGTATCCAAACCCTTCTGTCAAGAACAAAAGAGACATCATTTCTTTCAAAAAGCACATTTTCTACACATGAAAACACTTTTGCTTTATCCAAGCACTCATCCCAAGACCCACAAAGTCCTGATAAACAAGAAAACATGTTTCTCACAGCACCATAAGGCAGTTTAACTTTACATGCATTTTCAAACATGGTCTGCCGTGCTTCTTTAATTCTCTAAACAATAACAACACTTACACTTTTAAATAGTGCACTTCCAAGCCCCAACTCGACTCCCAGACTGTTGAATAACGCCAAAATGTTTTGCTTTCCTTATCTTATCTTATGATCGAGCTGACAAAACTTCTCTGGAATGCACTTCTAATTTAAAGAAGACATTTATTATTACTTCACCACGAGGTTCCTGAAAGACGAGATTAGTAGGTTGGAAGCACACGTTTAAAAGTAGTCACAGCAATGAAAGCAAAATATATCAAAGTATTTCTCAATTGCAATGCACTCCACAAATACATGTGATTATATTATAGCATAAATTCAAAGCAAAGAATAAAAGTCAAAATTGCATCACCATAGGGCCTACCACTGATCGTCATCCTTCTCATGCCTGCCAGTTGATGACTCCTGTTCAACTGCGAGAAGGAGATTTTCCACCCAAGCGGGAGGCCAGGCAGCTGACGTCCACTCCTGACTGAAGTCTTGGAGAATCTCCCCTTGCCGCCATCCAGGGCCACCGTTAAAAGCAAAAATGCTGGCTCAGTGTGGGAACCGAACAAGTTTGGAGAGTGGCCAAGTCTCCAAACATCACTCGTTCCCAGGCTGGATTGAGAGGTAAACACAAAATCTACGCTTTCTTATCAGCTAAGGTTTGGTGTGAATTCAATACGAAAAACACAGCTTGGTCAACCATGTGGAAAAACACAGCTCATCTGCAATGTCTCAACTGCAATGTCTAACTCTACGTTAAAGCCAATAGGCAGCTAACCTAAATACCAAATGTAATGTCTAATGCTATGTTAAAGCCAATAGGCAGCTAAACTGAATACAGAATGTAATGTCCAATGCCACGTTAAAGCCAATAGCCAGCTAAACTGAATACAACATGTAATGTGCTACTGGTGAATATTGAGCAACTAAGTTGCGCAGTTGTGAAACACAAAGTCATTGGTCAAACACAATTAATAGCATAACATCTCCACCCTATGACCAAAGACTTTTGTTTACATACCTCTTATTTCAAACAAAAACAAAAAACAAAAACAACAACAAAACAAAAAAAAAACATTATATGCAAATCAGATCTGAATGATAAAAGCAATCACTGTAAAGCAATGGAAGTGGATTAACATATTGATCTGATAACCTTTCAAATCAGATACATCTACAATGAAAAGACTGAAGCTTATATACTCTGATTGGGATAATAACTGATTGAACAGTGTCTCTAAAACAGCAAGTTGATGTAGCATGAGTTCTACTCCTGTAAAGGTACACGGTCCACCTGAAAGGTTTGCTGGAATGTAAGTGAAAGTCAGAGTTCCACACGAAAAAACCAGACAGTTAACTGGCAATGTTGCTTAGTTCTAGTGGAAGAATGTAATCAAACAAGTTGACAAACTTTATGTTGATCCCATGTAGAACTTGAACTGAAGGCGCCAGTTGCGCAAAATGGATCAGTGGGGTTTGTACTTTAGTCAGTCAGGTTCAGGTTAGGGGTTTCGGTCCCTCCCCCGACCCCACACGCAAACACCCGAAGGGAGACCACACAGCACACTCATGGTCAGTGGTGAGTCGTGGTAGGATCTGCAAAAGAAAAAAGTATGACTTTTTTTTCAATTACCATTTGTCATCTGAAATGTGCCCTTCTTCTTCCTTTCCTTGTTTTATAATCAGCAGGACGTTATTGGGGCCCTTTGTTATAATTTCTACAGGTTCCGGAGGGTCATTTGGGGATTCAACTCACACCTTAGCACTGAGGTTTTTATCTGCTGCACCACAGCTTCCCTTTCCTTGCACTGTCAGAAGGGCTGGGGCAGACTCCTTCTTTACCAAACCTCCATTTACTGCACTAATGACAAGTTGGGCAATTCTGTCTCCAATCTGTATGAATAAATCAGATTCTCTTCTAGTTTTCAGCATCATTTTGATTTCTCCTTGGTAATCTGCAGCAATCACTCCCCCTAAAACCCGATCAATTTGCCTTATTTGTCCTGGTAACATTCCTCTCCCCAACTGATCTTTGACTGTTTGTGGGACAGATCTCTGTTGTGCGTACTGACAAATAGGACATTGCAAAATCACAGTTTTTATCAAATCTAGGGGAATGTGCATCCCTCTAATCTCTGCCCAACTGTACGTGGCTTTTTCTCCCAGATGTCCACATTTCTGGTGCACCCACTTAGCCATCCCCACTAAGTCAGAATTCTGGGTGGACACTTCTGTCTCTGAATTTTTCACTTTAACATCTGCAAGGGAATTGAACAGTTATGTACAAGCCATGTGGAAAACCAAACGGCTAATCCATTGGCAGTGAACCAAGAATCAGTGTAAAAATGACACATCTCAAGCAGCTCTTGTTTTAAAGTCTGACACACATTGAACAACTATGCATATTGGTTACTTTTCCTTCTCCTGTGGTAGACAACAACTTTCAATAACTGAATTGTATGATACTGCTTTCCATTGTGTTTTAGCACTCATACATTTCAATGAATCATTAGTCAAACAAACACGCTTTTGATCCTCAGGGGACAAGAATTCAAATGGTGCACTCAATTTCACTAGTGACTCTTTTGCCTGTGGTACCTTCTGCACCCTCTCCTCATCCTGTACAGGGGCTTGTGACACCTGTTCATGTAGGGCTGCAGTGACTCTAGCCCTGTCTTGCATGTACCAGATCCAGTGTATGATACTAGCCTCCTGTGCCTGTCCCATACTGTGAGATTTAGGTGAACTCATCAACCACTGCACGCTTGATATTTCAGGTTTCAGAATTACATTATCATTTAATGTCATTTGCTCAGTATTCACTAGAGCCCAATAACAAGTCAAAAGCTGTTTTTCAAAAGGAGTACAACGCTCCACAAAGTCAGATAGTTTTCTAATCCAAAGTTCCAGGGGCACTGTTGTCCTCCCCTGTCTGTGCCACATGCTCAAGGTGGTAAATTGTTCCTGGTTTACATGTAAATCAGTGTTTCCCTCTTGCACTGCACACAAATCTAAAGTCTGTTGACTCAGATGAGGGCTATACTGTTTCCAAAAATCAAACAAGCTTGTGAAACTTGGTGTCTCTTGATTAGTGCAAATAGTAAGAAACTCTAAAATCTTTTGTTTTACCTGTGACAACATCTGTCTATTTTCTGGATTCCACTGAATTCCCAGAAACTGCACATTTTGCGACAGTACTGCTGCCTTGTCTGAATTTTAAACATCGTACTTTGCATAAGCGGTCTGAATATAACATTCTCAACTTTGTGCTCAGTGTAATCTTTTAAGGAATGCACTTCAACTGCCAACAACCGTGGGCTGCTCTGCACACGGTGATCTACGTTCTGTTCAAGAGGCTCACACTGGCCCCCACCTTTTTAACCTCCTCATTACTGGAATGGGAAAAGCCAGATTCTCCTAAAACAGTTTTATAGATTTCAGCATTATCTTGCAATAATTTGTTCTGGCTAATTTGCTCATGTAAATTTTTATTTGTTATGTTCTAACTGCCTACATCTCTCATGCATTTTTCTGTAAGCAGACAAAAGTATCCAAACCCTTCTGTCAAGAACAAAAGAGACATAATTTCTTTCAAAAAGCACATTTTCTACATATGAAAACACTTTTGCTTTATCCAAGCACTCATCCCAAGACCCACAAAGTCCTGATAAACAAGAAAACATGTTTCTCACAGCACCATAAGGCAGTTTAACTTTACATGCATTTTCAAACATGGTCTGCCGTGCTTCTTTAATTCTCTAAACAATAAAAACACTTACACTTTTAAATAGTGCACTTCCAAGCCCCAATTCGACTCCCAGACTGTTGAATAACGCCAAAATGTTTTGCTTTCCTTATCTTATCTTATGATCGAGCTGACAAAACTTCTCTGGAATGCACTTCTAATTTAAAGAAGACATTTATTATTACTTCACCATGAGGTTCCTAAAAGACGAGAATAGTAGGTTGGAAGCACACGTTTAAAAGTAGTCACAGCAATGAAAGCAAAATATATCAAAGTATTTCTCAATTGCAATGCACTCCACAAATACATGTGATTATATTATAGCATAACTTCAAAGCAAAGAATAAAAGTCAAAATTGCATCACCATAGGGCCTACCACTGATCGTCATCCTTCTCATGCCTGCCAGTTGATGACTCCTGTTCAACTGCGAGAAGGAGATTTTCCACCCAAACAGGAGGCCAGGCAGCTGACGTCCGCTCCTGACTGAAGTCCTGGAGAATCTTCCCTTGCCGCCGCCCGGTCAAACGTTAAACGCAAAAATGCTGGCTCAGTGTGGGCACCGAACAAGTTTGGAGAGCCGCCGACCGCCATAGTGAATGCCGCCACATATCCGACCACCGGCGGTGCGGATATCTGGTGGCAGTCATAATATGGCAGTCGTGGCTGCGGTGGTCTTGGGAAAAGACAGCCGCAGTCATAATGAGGGCCTAAGTCTGGTGGCATGTGTGGCACTGGATACCAGCTGAGTGAGGGTTTTGTATGGTTTTCAAAGAGTGCTATTGAGTTAAGGTCAGTGAGGTCCTCCAAGTGAAAGTTTATGTCTCCTAGGAGAATGAAAGCACTGGAGTTGAGTGGTGTAACTAAGCACGTAACATTGCTAGTGAGGGTGGCATGGTCTGGATGCCCTCTACATTAGGGTGCTGCTCAGGGTAAACTTGGCAGTGATTCACAACTTGAAGGTGAGGTGCTCCATGTAGTTTGTAAAATGGGTCCCGCTCGTTTAGTGCACCCAGATATTTAGCTTTTTTTAATCACCCGGTTTTGAACTTTTTACTGTGAGGACTCTCAATACTTCTGTCTCACCAATTATAATGACATGGTAAATGGACTGCATGTTTATTACCAGTGTCCACCTTCAAAGATACAGCTACTGCAACAGAGGTAAGGTAAGGAACACTTGGCAGTTAAACATGGAAGCATGCACAGGCCCATGTGTACACGTGTGTGAGTTGTGCAAGGGAGTCTACCATAACTTCACACAGGGAGCCTGGCTCAGAGGAGACTCTGCAAGATTAGATGTTGCCCTGGATACGCATTGTAATATTAGTGGACATTTATAGATAACGTCATTATGGTTTACTGTTTTGTATGCAGTGACACTTTATTGTACATATAGGGGGAGATCTACTTTAAAGTAGAGTTTCACTTTCCTTAGGCCTACAAAGTCTTGTGAGGTATGAAGCTCGGGTGAAACATGTGCCCCCAGTATGACTAAGTAGGTCCCAAGATCATAAATGTACACCTTATGAGTCATCCAGAATTATCATATTTCTCTGGCGCAGATTAGGATCACAAACCAGGCCTGTTGTCACCCTAATGGACCAAGTTAATTAGTCTGCTCCCCAGCAGAGGGAACAAAGACCACCACACAAGCACAAAAGGACTAATTAACAGTGCTTCTCTCAGCTCCTGAGGAGGAAGGGGTGGGAAGGAAAATCTGCATGTGTTAATTAGCTGTCATACTGTACCAGGGCTGGGACAGTCCAGGGCCACTGAACAATGGAGGAAGCCTAGGCAGGGGGAACCAATACACAAGGGGGCTTCTCTGTGAAGTTGTGGCAAGAAAGTCCCTGGCGGTGATGTCAGCTAGAGGCAGAGCTGAGGAAGAGATGTGGCCAGTAACTTCTGGATGGCATCATCTTGGATTGTTCCTGCTGCTGTGCAGGAGGCCCTGGACAGAGGTGGAAGGCTGATGGGGCACCCTAGGGTTAAGCAGGGGTGTCTTGATTCTAAAACTTTCCACACCCAAATAAAAACTCATGAACAAGGTAGAGTTGTTGGATTTTGGACACTGGGACAGTGACGATGGGAGCATCGACGGATAACTGGAAGAAAAAGCCCCCTGATGTCCTAATGGACAAAGGACTCTGCCCGCAATTGGCCCCAAGACAAGTGGGTCTCTGCAAGGGCCAGTGAGGCTGGCCCCCTTACGCCTCCTGAGGACCAATTGGTGGCAGGCTTGCACTTCACTGCTCCCCCAGATGCCCTGAAAGACTGCCAGGAGGCCATGGGAAAATGCAGAGGAAACAGAAGAGGAAAGCTGGTGCAGGGAGCCAATGGAACCAGCTCCCTGCAAAGTTCACCCTTTCTGGACTAGGAAACCTGCAGAAACTGTTCCTGGTGGCTAAAGCTCACCAACAGAAGAAGAATGAGCCCAGGATCATTAAAACATTAAAATTGGCCCATCGGGCCCGAGATGACCAAGTAGTTGAACTTTGCCCCCGCATGCAATGAAGCACGTGAGACTCTGCTGCTCACCTGAATTATACCCCAATGGTGGGCCAGAGCCTGACGATTGGTGCATCACTTACTTAATTATTTAAATGGAGGGGACATGTAGGGGACCTTGTCCCACTTACACTCTTGCCCCTAGGGGCCCCCATCATCCCGGGTGCTGACACAAAGGTGACCTGGGGTCTGATCTGGGGACCCGGGAACCCTGCCCTGGGATCACAAGCACAGGAGAGACTTATAAGTGCTTTCTATTCTCCCCCTGCCCCGTGCCCGTGTCTGTGAGGGTGGACGGCACCTGACAGATCGTGTCCTGCCCGCATGGAGCACAAGTGGGAGAAGTAAGACAGGCTGGATCCCATGTAAGCCAAAGCTGGTCAGGTACACCGGGGCCCTTAAGCTCCCCCTGCAGCCCTCCCCACTCTACTCACCGTGGAGGTGTCCAAGTGGGACCTGGGATCCCATTAAATAAATACTAAATGAAAAAAAAGAAAAAACGCATGACTGGCAATAGCGAGGAAGCAGCTGGGGCCCTAATCTAATACCTGGGAGAAGTTCCCCATATTGCCCTGCAGGGCTCCATATTTGCACAAAGATTTGCTTTATGATGGCTACAAAATGGGCAGGGGCACCACCAACTTAAATAAAGAAGCATTTACAATGCAATGGGTCTCGCGTTTGATTGAGTTAGAGCTATTAGTATTGTAAATTCCTAACTGGATGTTTCTTGCAGCATAATTTGAAAAGTAAAAGTAAAACAGTTGACATAAGGGAGCAGATTTAAAGTGTCATGGCTGCCATGAGCATGAGTGCGAAGGAGACACAAAAAGAAAAAGAAGTTTGCTTGCAGCCAAATGTATTGGCAAAAGTGCAATTATCCATGTAACAGGGTGGATGGCCAAGGCGGTAACAAAACTTCCCAAAGGTGGGACAAACGCAAAGCATTTACCAATGGTAACAGAGGGTTTTGAAAGGCAAGCCCACAATCTAGTGACAGTGATGGGCGTGCGGTGGGCATGGTTAAAATCCCACAGATAGATTACAAAAGGCCAGAGCGCTTGCACACTCGACCTAAAAAATTATTGGGAGCTGCAGGAGGGCAGCAACCCCAATGCTTTAACTTTTGAAAAGTGTCCCTATGTTTGTGGAACCCAGAAACCTATGACTCCCCAGTACTTGTTCTTCATTATTTTAAGCATTCCCAGAGCTGGAGCTTTTGTTCTACAACTGGAACTGCTGTATTTTTAAATAGATCAATGTTTAAGTAAATTGATAATTGCATGGTTAATGATTATAGTAAAATGAAAGGTTTTTTTTAACATGTGCGCTATTTGTCTTTTAACTTGGTGTGCCCTTGATAAAGCAAATGGGCTTGCCTTGTATGTTGTTGTTGTTATGACCCCATGACAAAGCCAACAGGCCTGCCTTATTTAAAGTGATACTTCTCCATTTGGTGATGTTCTCTCTAGTGTATTTGGGCGGGTACTGTGATTTTGGGGGCCATGACCCTATAGGGGTTAAAGGTGATTTCATAGTCTCACCAAGGAATTTCCCTCTGCCTTATGTATATATGTGTAAAATAATGTGTGGTGTTTAGTAGTGTGTAATGAATCTTCTTTTCCTGTTTAAAAAAAAGACTGAATGGACAGTCATTTACTGAGTGTTATTATCGGGTGCCAGTAAATGGTGATTACTAGCCCACACCACCTCCCCTGAGTAGTGCTACAATATGGTTCTTAGTTCCTACTAAGGAGAAATTGTGTCCCTATTAACTGTGCAGGCCTCACAGCCAGCAGTACTAATAACTAATTTTTATACAGTTTAGAAGTCATTGAAGGTGGTACAGCTGATGTTGTCCTTGAAAATGATACTGATTACTCTTTCGGGCCTCTGTTGCTGATCTTGTCGAACAGTCTTATAGCCGATGGGCATGGCAGTGGTGATGTCAGGTGCTGATCCTGGGATAAGCCATGTTTCCACGAGGAATAAGAGGTCTGGGTGAGGTTGTCTAGCAGGACCGAAATCTCGTTAGCATGTTTTCTGAGTGAGGAGGTGTTCAGGAGTATGCATGACGGAGAGTGAGGCATAGGCTGTGGGTGGAGGAAGGTTTGAATGTGCCTGAGCAGGTGGGGTGCTAGGTGCTGTCAGTGCAGTTGTGGTGGGTTTTGGAGCGATGAGACTGGGCATAGGAGTGCTTGCGAAGTGGCAAGAAGTGCAGGTGAAGGCTCCTTCCATGTAGTGTGGTGCAACAAGGCAGGAGAACAGTAAGCAGTGGCTGAGGTTTGAGGACATGGAGAGAAGCGACAGGGTAGCAGTAGGTTAGGAGAACGCTAGCATTCCTGGTACTTTGTGTGGTCCAGGCTCTATCAGGCACAGATGGGTTTGCCTTTGGCGTGCCTTCAGCTCTCAAGTAGTGCTCTGTCTATCTGCATCTGCTGCATGTCTGCACTGTGGCCACTGCTAAGTAGTTCTTGGGAGGGATGAAGGAGGGCAGTGAGAAGGGCAAAAGGGACATGAGAGGCAGTGCTGCAGGAGAAAGGCAAGAAAAAAACAGAGGGCTAGGAGAAGACAGAAGTAGAGCCAGGAACACAAGAAAAAGGCCCAAAAGGGCAGAGAAACAAAGATAAAACTAAGCAGAAAGAAACACAAAAATCAGACTGACGGTATTAACAAAGAGGGTGAATGTTTTGTTCTTAGTGCATGGAATGGGCCCAGAATGTCTGGACCCAACTTCGGCCAAGGTCCTTCTGGGAATGCCAATGCATTACACAAGGCTTGCGTGACATCAGCCCTGCTTCAAAGTTCACAGTTCCTTACAAAATTGTCAGTCATGCTGTTAAAGACATGCCAATGTGTCCTTCATTACTTTGGAATACAGCGGTGGGGCTAAGCACATAGGGATGGACAGCTTTATCCCCTCTCAAAAATACACCTTCCAATCAAGCAAGTTCACCCTGAATCTTGGCAATTAATTTAATTTCACCTCGCTACGTCCTCTCATTCACCCATCCCATTTGTAGATGCTTTCAAAATTTGCATCAAACCTGATCATTCCTAGACTCTGTGAAGCATTCTTCTTCTGAGCATAAACTGTTTGTTGCAGTGCCCACATGAGAGTCACTGAAACTCCTGTCTTTCCTCCATCACAGATTTGACTGGCAGAAGAGGCAACTCCAACATAAAATTTGCAAGTTTGTTTCTTTTTCCCGCCACATGCTCATTGTCAAACTGGAAATTTGGCTGTCTATCCAGCAATGGGGGCCAGACTGGAAGTCATCATCCTTTCACCTTCAGAAGAAAAGTATATTATGACATATTTCATACATTGGAAAATGCTTAGCAGCCCTTATAAAAGCTAACAATGCCCTTTCTTTTACAGAAGAATTTAGTTTTGGAATTGTTTAATGCCATTTAACCATATTTCACCAGCCATGTTTTCTGCTCACCAGCTTGCTGTAAAATCGCACCAGGTCCACAGCCACTAACATCAACCCGCACAATACAAATTTCACCAATAACAAATGGTTTCAAGAATGGAGTATTCACCAAATCAGTCTTGAAAATGTAAAAGGTGTTCTTCAGCTCACTTCCTCAGACATATTTCACATTTTTCCTAAGTAGAAACCTGAGTGATTTGAATTTCATGGTATAGTCATCTATGAATTTTGCAATGACATAAGTTGCTCTTTGTTTCTTAGCTCACATGCTTGCAAATAGCTTGCAAATGGCAGTTCTTTCTCTTAATATGCTCACTGGTGATGGCATGGCTGAAATACTTGACATCAGAAGCTCTGAAATGACATTTCTTGAACTTCAGGATGAATCCCTTCTTAGACAAAAGCTGGAGCACCATCCTTAGCCAGAAATAATGTTGGGTATCTTTTCCAAAGACAAAAATATAGTTTTGGAAAGATATAGCACCTCAAAACCATCTAAGGTCTCCTTCATTATACGCTGGAATATGGTGGCAGCACTCACAATACCAAAAGGTATACATCTAAATTGGTACATAACTTCTGGGTTCACAAATACAATGGGATGTGTAGAATTATTTTTTACCACTACCCGGTGAGAGGCGCTGGCAAGATCTAAAGTTGTAAATATATCTACCTCAATTACATTCAAAATCACCTTGTGTATATTAAACAAAGAATGTCTATCAATCTATATGACATATTTTAGAATGTGCAAAATCTGCACATAAACAAAGTTCCCCCAATCTCTTTGGTGAAAGTATGATAGGGGGCACCAAAGATGAAGATTCAGTAGGCTCCACAGCTCTCTTCTCACAAGGATTGTGCAATATTTCTTTCTACCTTCCCCTTTAGGATATGAATGAGTATGAGCTTTGTGTCTAATAGGTATGTCTCCATCTATCAGTCTGCTGTGGTGCTCAAATACTTTAAATTGCCATTACCTACGTAAACAAACTTTCTTATAGGAATGTCGGTTTCTACTGACCCATCCTGACTAATTGTTTGGTCACAATGTCTCATCACATCACAATCAGGTCAGTGACTTAAATTGAAGTGTCATCTCTAGGGTCAAGCCTAATTCCCATCTCTTCCTAGTGCGACCCTCCCAGATTAGCATTATCCTTTTCTGACACATATGCCTTTCTTCTAGTCTTGCGACCCTTGAAATCTATGTTGGACCAAATATAATCCAGAATGTTTATTCAATGTCCAGTTTGCTACCCGGTCATATATAAGTGGGTTACAATGTCCTCTCTGCCCACAGTTCCTGAACTAGATCAAAGCCAATGATAGTGGACCACATGCATGAGTCGACCATTATCTGCACCTGTGCACCATCTTTCAAGTAGAAGCAATTCAGTTGACCCTTGCACCTCCTCTCTGCGTCCCACACTCAAAACAACATTGGGGTCTAAAATAACTTCTTCATCAATCCCTTTGGAAACTGACATGGTTCTTCCTTCCTTGTGCACTCGTTTGAAATGCCCCTTCTTCCGACATCTACAGAATTTATCAATCACTGGACAATTCTTTGAATTTCTCATGTGACTATTACTGCCAGATCTGTAGCACACAACATTGGTGATTCATTTCTCAGAATTCCCTTCACCCTTGCTTGTCTGTCCTGTATGTCTCTCTTCTTGATGACATTAATTTCAATGTCTGAACCACAAGGGCCTCTAATTTCATCAACAAACTTATCAGACTGTTCAATACACTTGGCCAGCTTAATGGCATCAGAAAATGTTAAGCTTAAGGTAGCCCATAAATACTCCTGAATCTTTATACTGCTACTTACTCCTCACCAGTATTTGGTCGTGAAGTTCTTGATCATAACTGATTGCTTCAAACTCACAATTGGCACTTGTGTCCTCAATGCATCACCATAACCCTTGATGCTGTCCCTTGTATTTTTTGCTTCGTTGAATAGAACGTAAAACGTTTCATTACTGCATTTATCTTGACCATCCCTAATTTCCAGTTCTTTGAGCGTTCAAGTTCAAATTAACAACATTAGCTATTGCAGGCAACAACTTACACTGCTTCAATCCTCACCACCTAAACAGTTCTTATGTAAGGATAACTTGGGAATATTCAATCCTCTCTAGTAACTCAACATAAATTAGAAACATTTCATACCATACGCTCCATGCCATTGTGGATTCCCCAGGACTAGGTAAGAAAAAGTGTTGAATCAGTATGCTTGGCACATTTAAATGAGTATTACCTGTAATAAGCAAAATAAAACAAACTAAAAGAAGTTGTCATCGATATTGCAGTGTACTGTATCAAAGGCACTGCATGCCAGTGTTGGCTAAAGGTTACGTAGTCACTCAATACAAAAGTGACTCTATACAGGATAGAACAAAGAAGTGCTGAGGTAAACTGTCTCAGTAGTGGGAGTAGAGTAACAAATCAGTACCATCAATTGGAATGATGATGATATGTGCTGAACCATATCTCCTTACTGATGGCAATGGAATAACAAATCAGTACCTTCAATTCATGTCAGCAGTTGCAATGGGGTACCATACAGTTCTTTAGTTCTAATTTACATCCCACTATGAGGAACCTTTCATCTCTCAGCCTGTCACTCATTCGATAAATGACTTTTCCCAAAATGGTACTCATTACAGTGGTATGCTCAATAAAGTTTCGTTGGGACAGATACAGCTGCATATAAGATGATGTAAAAATCCTCAAAGTGGCATCTGCCACATTGGAGTGCAGAATTAACACTCTGTGGACCGCATACACTTGAGAACATAGCAGCAACTAGGTAGGATGGGACAAGAGATGTCTAGCACTCAGGACCTTCCCCTAAACTCTCTTCACTGCATCAGAAAAGCTGACAAGTACTCCTTTTTGTCGGGGAGAACAGGAGTCACAGCAGTACACGCATCCATCAAATGCCTCATCACTGCTGAGAACTGGAAATGCTCTTGCTTCTTGTGGTCTGTTTGCTGTCCTTGTTGCGGGTGTAGGAAAGTATAACACAGCAAAAAACCCATGGGTAAGTAATTTACCTTTATAAAGATACAGGTATAAGTGAAAAGCAGCAAGATGCACCAGGAGTGGACCACCAGCAACACCATCCACTCTAACTCCCATTCAATTCAAAGCCCCCCCCCACATTCTATGACATCATTATGAATCATACCAGATGTAAATAAGACAGGATTCCACAAAGCTTACTGGAAAGTAGATCTCGTAGTATTCAACACTATCTCTATGGCATTGTCTCCACAGCACAGTCTGCGCTCACACCACTTGCAAGTGGATTAGAGGTTACTTGACCACAAACTATTGCTCCATGTTTAAAGGGCCAACTTGCATCTCATGACATTCCTCCTCCCTTGCCAGAAACATCCCCTAACTGCCACCAACTATATCCCCCAACTGCCAGTGTTTCTGCACTTTTACACAGGTCCTTAACATGTTATCGCCAAAATGTTGAAGTTAGAGGGCAATGGCTTCTTATAAGAGTCTGGGCCTACAGTTAGGAGGTGGGTTATTTATTTAATGTTTGGCCCTGAGGCTAGTTATGGCAGTTAGGTGCTGTCATGGCTCAATTTTCTCTCCAACTGTCCCTATGTCATAACTTGTACTCCACACCAATATTCAATTACATCAACAACTCAGACATACAGGGAATAGGGCGCACAGAATATAACATTGACCCTGATTTCCAGTTGCACTGGTTGGACGACATTGGAATACCAGGGCTGGAATTACCCTTTATAGCCAGTATACTCACCTTCATATTGTGCAATTATGGGTTTGGATGGCCGTAAAGGGAAAGCACACTGGGGAACCAGAATTACTGGTCCTTTCTCAGCATGTCCACTCCTATTTACGAACTGTGTTTCCAAGTACAGATTCCTTCTTCTGTAGGCAGGAGAAATCTGTGCTAGGAAGCATAGGGGAGTGTGGCATGCCTCTAATAGATCAGGAGGCACCAAGTTCCTGTCAATTAAATGTACTTTAATTAGCTGTACATGTACAACGAAATTTGAAAATGATATTAAATCGAAAGTATTTAGGCCTGTGTTTATCATTTTTTCACACACCACAACGCAGCAAGCCACCTTGCTGCACTGTGCTGCATGAAAGAGAAATGGAAGGAATGCACCATGCTTAACATTATACAGAGCATTCCTGTCCTTTCCTAGCACTGGTGCACTATTGGCTGTGTAGCACCAATGCAGATACCCTTGCGTCAAGTTGCAACAGTGCCTGCGTTGTAGGCAGGATAGTTTTTGTGCAGGAAGAGACACCTTCCTGTACAAAAACAATTTGAGAGGCATTTTCCTCTTTCTATGTGAGCTGCAGAATGCAGCACACTCAGAAAGGAAAAAACAAGGCGAAATAAGGATACTTCTCCTCGCTATGCCCTACGGAGGCTACTTTGCTATGGCGAAGGAGCTTCGCCCCCGACCAAGAGCCAGGAAATGAAAAATAAAATTTTCATCTGCTGTCTCAGCCAGTGGTACATGGGGGGGGGGGTTGCTGTGCCATGGGAGATGGGAGGGGGAGAGAGTTTGCACCTAAGTGCGCATGTGTGTTTGGCCAGCCGTCTTAGGCCGGCCAATCACACACGCACACTTAGGTTTCTCCAACCCAGCTGTATACACAGCCATGATGGGAATCTGCACAGAACCCAGGCTTGTGTCTGAGTGGCAGTGACTGCCGCTCAGACCTATCCTGACACTGCTTGTATGCTATGTTTAGCATGTAAGCAGCACCAGGATTGCTGGGGAGCCTGTGCGGGTCTCCCAGTGAATGCTCGGACACCACAAGAAGAGGAGTGACAAGCGAGGCCACAGGAGATGGTGGTAAGGTACATTCCCCCTTCCCCCGTTTCCATCCCCCCACCACTCTCCTTGAGATTTGCAGCCACCGCCGTTGGTTATGCCTCACCTGGGATGGCATAATAGTTTGATGCATTTCCAGATCTACCACTAATGGTAAATCTGGGAATGAGCTAAAATCCATGGGCATATGCGTGGGAACACCTACGCTCCACCCATGAAACACCATGAAACACCTGTCAGGGTCTGTGCACGTTCCTAACACTTCCACCACAAGACAGCTCCAATACTCTGATTAGATTTGTCACAGAGTCTAAGAGAGTCCAAGTGGGGAAAAGGGGATTAGGAAGGGAACAGCTGGGAAGGAGACCTGTAGGAAGCAAAAGGTTAAAACACACAACATCAAAATTACTTCTCATGAAATCTGTACTATGCTATGACTCTAAGCATCGTAATTCTTAAAACATGAATAACCTAAGAATAGTCTTAAAATGACTAGGCTTTTAGATGACTGAACACCTGTGGGGGAAGCAAGAGGGGTTAGATAAAGGTTTCAGATTCAAGTACTTTCTTAATCATGAGAATCAGGAAACAATCTGAGTAATTTCTAAACCATCATATGAATCTTATTTTAAGAATACATATCAGGAACACACTGCATTACATTTAACACTCTGGTCTTTTTTGGTTCTCTCAAAACATTGAAAAGTGAATTGCGCACATTGCAGGATTTTCATATAAGTATTAAACACCATAGAAGGATTGTGCACCATGAATACCACAACGTAGATTCAAGGAATAAATCACGCGACTTGTCAACCCGAATACTACCAAGTAAATGCCTTAGAATGGTAGCGTACAGTTAATAACATTAATTGAGTACGAGGAAAGAATTGCGCGTCTTGCCGATTCGAATGCCACCATGTAAATGCCAAAAAATGGTAGTGCACAATTACTAACATGAATTAAACACGAGGAAGGAATCGCGTGTCTTGCCGATTCGAATGCCACCATGTAAATGCCAAGGAATTGGTAGCGCACAATGAACATCAAAGGTTAAGTCACTAGGAAGCGAATTGCGCGTCTTGCCGATTCGAACGGCACCATGAAACTGCCAAGGAATGGTAGCGTACAATGAATATCATGAATTACGCACAAGGAAAGAATCGTGCGTCTTGCCGGTTCGAATGCCACCATGAAACTGCCAAGAAATGGTAGCGCACAATGAACATCAAGGGTTAAATCACTAGGAAACGAATTGCGCGTTTTGCCAATTCGAAGGCCACCATGTAACTGCCAAGGAATGGTAGCGTACAATGAACATCAAGGGTTAAATCACTAGGAAACGAATCGTGCGTTTTGCCGATTCGAAGGCCACCATGTAACTGCCAAGGAATGGTAGCGCACAATGAATATCATGAATTTAGCACAAGGAAAGAATCGCGCGTCTTACCGATTCGAAGGCCACCATGTAACTGCCAAGGAATGGTAGCACACAATGAACATCAAGGGTTAAATCACTAGGAAACGAATTGCGCGTTTTGCCGATTCAAAGGCCACCATGTAACTGCCAAGGAATGGTAGCGCACAATGAATATCATGGATTTAGCACAAGGAAAGAATTGCGCGTCTTGCAGATTCGAATGCCAGCATGCAAATGCCATGAAAAGTCCAAACGCACATTCACACGCGCAAGAGCAAAATGTTTAGCATGAAGAATTAGGCCTAAGAATTTGAGCGTCCTCGATTACGGGGTCGGGGCCCAGCCCAACCTCCGTCTTACCGCCCTGACTAAGGATCACCACTGCAATGTGAAGGGCAGAGGCCTGGAAGATCAAGGTAGGCCACCGGAACAGGAGCTCAGGAAGTTGCTGCTGCTCTGCACCGGGACCTCTGAATAGTGAGCATGTGGAGCTGGGCTGGCTCCCTTTTATAGAGTCTTAGCCCAGCCCACAACCACACCCAGGCATGCTGCAGGGAAAGCTTCTAGAAGGCCCTGGAAAGGGACCACTCCCTGACTCACTCTGAAAGCCTGCAGCAATACATTGCAAATGAACAGTATTTATAAGCACCTTCAGAATGAGTCTTCAGGATTGAATTCTGCAATGCAAAAGGTTAAACAATAACATATCAGCACAATGCATAAATTACATTATCTTGAGAGTGTTGGGTTTTTGCATTCTAGTCGCGCGTAGAGCGCGCACTGTCCTGGTGTTGACAACACCTCCCTGCCTCAGAGTAATGTAAGGCAGCAATTTGCACTACCTTGCATTACTCTAGATTTATCAAGCCATGCACGGCCACGCAAGGTGGCCTTGCATGGCTTGATAAATCTCACTTTGATTTTGTGTCACCCGTGCACCACCTTGCATGACACAAGGGTGACTCAAAGCCTTGATAAATCTAGCCCTAAATCTCTTCTGGAGCCAGACAATTTTATTTGTTTTGAACCAGGCTGCATAAAGGACTAGTTAGTCCTACCAGGTCTCCTGTCCCTTCCTGCCTCCCAATGACCCTGCACTCTGCTTTTCTTAATATAACTAAAAAGAAGAATAGAACAAACACACTGCTACTCTGGTTCACTGTCTCTTTCTGATTGTGTGATCCCAAATCTCACTATCCCAAGTATTCAATAGGAGTAGCTCTCCTCCATTCAGTTCCCTTTCTGGTCCCTCTACCTTCGTAGGGGTATCTTAGTTGTGATGCAGAGACATATTATTTCTTAACTGGGCAGCAGCTGAAATGTGTTCTACAAAAACCTCTGTTCTCACTGTTTCCTGCCTTTCCGTTCATAGGTTTGGCCTTGGGGTATCTTCCTGATTTGCCTTTTTGTCCATTGAGAATGCTGGGACCACTGCCAATTTGTTCAACATCCTCAGTGCCGATATATCAGACAAGCCAGAAATGTGGATGTGGGTACAAAGAGGTAAAAGAACAGGGAGCTGATATGGAATTATATGACACTTTAAGAGCGTGGCGGGACCAAGGAGGTTGACGCATGCCACAGGCACGCTCAGAGGGATCAGCCATGTTTCTCACATCTTGTCACCGCTCCAAAGTGGTGTTGTGTGCGATATGGTATAGAAATACAATTTGCAGAAAAACAGCAGCTTTTCTGGCCCGATCCATAGGGGGCGCCGAAAGTGAATCCCCTCCTTGTATAGGATGGATGGTATCTCATAAGAACATAACATTTCTCTCGACTTTGAATAAGAGCATTAGAAAAGGCAATGCACATGACATGGCATGACATATGAGGATCTGAGTATAAAGACAGAGTACATATATTGAAATATGAGGAGAATGCCTACCATGTGGGGACACAGGTTTATGGTTGCAAAACCTGGTACATAGTATGAGTACCAACCTTGGGTTGTATGATGGAACCACTCATGCGGCAACCACGCATGCCTGAACAATGCGGTCGGAGCAATGACCGTGTTGTTTCTACACATGGCATTACCATGCAATTTTTTGGTGTAAAGGCATGCCTAGCAAAGGCATGTGTGGGAACAATGTGTGTGGTTGTCAAATACCACCCCACCCTAAAAACAGAAGTACCCCGATCCCCACCTTATAAACTACCCCGATACCCCCCACCCACCCTGAGCCCTAAAACCGACCCCCACCCTCAAAAATAAAACAACCCAACCCCTAAAAACAAAATTACCCCAACCCCCC
Source organism: Pleurodeles waltl (assembly GCF_031143425.1). Taxonomy (NCBI): domain Eukaryota; kingdom Metazoa; phylum Chordata; class Amphibia; order Caudata; family Salamandridae; genus Pleurodeles; species Pleurodeles waltl. The sequence continues at coordinate 1,769,842,988 of NC_090440.1, forward strand.
ACCCCACCCTTAAAAACATAAGTACCCCAACCCCCAGCCCTACCCCTAAAAACCCGAACCCCCACCTGCCCTAAATACAAAATTACCCGACACCCACCCCTAAAAACCCACCCGCCCTAAATACAAAATTACCCGACTCACCCACCACTAATAACCCGCCCCACCCACCCTAAATACAAAATTACCCCACCCTGCCCCTAAGAACCCGACCCCCCACCCACCCTAAATACAAAAATACCCCGACCCCCACCCCTAAAAACCCGTCCCCACCCACCCTAAAAACATAATTACCCCAACCCCCAAATACAAAATTACCCTGACCCCCCATCCTGCCCCTAAAAAACCAACCCACCCACCCCTAAAAACGCAACCCTCCCACCCCAAATACAAAATTACCCCACCCCGCCTATAAAAACAAAATAATCCCAACCCCGCCCTAAAAACCACAGTACCAACCCCCCTACCCCCACACCTTAGAAAAAATAAAATAACCTAACCATCCCAACCCATTCACCCCTACCCCAACCCGGCCTTAGCCCCACTTACCTGACTGCGTCCTCTTCCGATGGATCTTCCTTTTTCTCTGCCTTAACCATGCACGTGCGTTGTTCAGCACATGCAGTGGTTTAGAGTGCAGTGGCATGGAGTGTGTGGGGCAGAGTAGAGTGGCATAGACTGCAGTGGAATAGAGTGGCAGGCAGTACAGTAGTGTAGAGTGGTGCAGTGGCATAGAGTGCAGAGTAAACGCACGTGGTAGAGAGTGCAGTGGTGTAGAGTGGAGTAGTGTAGAGTGGTGTAGTGCAGGGTAGCTTGTAGTGCTGTAGAGTGCAGTTGCGTAGTGTGTAGTGATGCAGAGTAGAGTGGCATAGAGTGCAGTGGCATAGAATACAGTAGTACAGAGTAGATTGGTGTACAGTACAGTGGCGGAGAGTGCAATGTTGCAGAGCAGAGTGTCAGTGCAGTGATGTAGAGTGGAACAGAGAGCAATGGTGTAGAGTGCATTGGCGCAGAGTGCAGTGGCATAGAGGGGCATGGGGTAGAGTAGCACAGAGTGCAGTGGAGTAGAGTGGCATACAATAGAGTGGCAGAGAGTGCAGTAATGCAGAGTGGTGCAGTGTCATAGAGTGCAGAGTAAGCTCATGTGGCATAGAATGCAGTGGCATAGAGTGGTGCAGAGCAGAGTATTGTATAGTGGTGCAGAGTAGAGTATAGTGCCTAGAGTGCAGTGGCGTAGAGTGCAGTGATGCACAGTGCAGTGGCATAGAGTGCAGTGAAATGGAATGCAGTAGTATGGGGTAGAGTGGTGTAGAGTGCAGTGTTACAGAGTAGAGTGTCAATGCAGTGGTGTAGAGTGGTACAGAGAACAGTGGCATAGAGTACAGTGGTGCAGAGTAAGGGGCAGTGGCATACAGTGCAGTTGTTTAGAGTGCACTGGCGTAGAGTGCAGTGGCATAGAGTGGCATGGGGCAGAGTAGAGTGGCATAGAGAACAGTGGAATAGAGTGTATTGGTGCAGAATGTAGTAGTACAGATTAGAGTGGTGTAGAGTATAGTGGCGGCCAGTGCGGTGTTGCAGAGTAGAGTGTCAGCGTGCAGTGGCGTAGAGTGCATTGAACTACAGTGCAGTGGTCAGAGTGACGTAGAGTGCAGTGACGTAGAATAGATTGTTTCAGGGTAGAGTGCAGTTGCATAGACTGGAGAGGTGCAGGCTAGAGTGCAGTGGCATAGAATACAGTAGCACAGAGTGTAGGGGTGTAGATTGTTTCACAGTAGAGTGAAGTGGCTTAGAGTGGAGAGGTGCAGGGTTGAGTGGAGTTGCGTAGAGTGGCATAGAGTGTGATGGCATAGAGTAAAGTGGTGTAGAGTGCCATGGCATAGAGTGCAAAGGTGCAGGGTCGATTAGAGTGATGTACAGTGTATTGATGAAGAGTTCAGGGGCATAGGTCTGAGTGTTACAGAGTAAAGTACTCTAGCATAGAGTGTATTAGCTCTACAGACAGTGGCGTACAGTGCAGTGTTGCAGAGTGGCATAGAGTGGAGTTGTGAGGACTAGATTGGTGTTGCCTAGGCTGGAGGGTATAGCATGCAGAGGCGCACAGCGCAGTGGTGTAGAGAGGCGTAAAGTGCTTTGGCCTGGAGTAGAGTGGTACAGAGTAGAGCAGTGGTTCCCAACCTGTGGTCCGGGGACCCCTGGGGGTCCGCGAAGCCTTCTCAGGGGGTCCGTGACTGCTTAAAAATTAAAAAAATATTAACAGGTTAGGTCCTCAGCTTTCAATAATGGCTCAGTGGGGGGGTCCCCGGAGTCCAAAAATGATTCTGTGGGGGTCCCTGGTTCCAATAAAGATAAAATGGGGGTCCACAGAAGTCAAAAGGTTGGGAACCACTGGAGTAGAGTAGAAGGGCATAGTGTGAAGTAGCATAGAGTGCAGTGGCATAATGTGGAGTGGTTCAGAATGGAGAAGAGTGCAGTACAGTGGCATGGAGTGGTGTAAAGTGGAGTGACAATGAGTAAGGTACAGTGGTGTGGAGTGGTGCAGAGCAGAGTGGAGTGGAGTATGTATGGTGTGGTAACACACTGCCATTACAGACAACACATTTTTGATTGAAATGGCCATTAGATTTACACAGACATACAGTTTTTCAAATCAAACTATACTGTGGACAGACAATGGTGTGTGGAAATTGCATCACCTAACCCAATGATTTGTTTTAATCATATAAAGGTATTTGGTTCCAGCAGAGTTCAGAATTGTCAAAAATGTGCTTCATTTGTACTCCTAATTCTGAAATATTCTGAAGTCTATTTAAATGTTGTCATGTGATAGAAAAAAATCTTTCCTAACCCCAGTATCCAGCAAGATTGTCAAATAAATCCCCTCACTTTGAAGTCAGAGAAAGAAAAGTAAACACTAAGGCCCTCATTATGACAATGGCAGTAAATCTCACTTACCACCACGCTGACAGCCACCAACTTACCGTTGCGGACATTCAACGGCCGTAAACCATTGGTGGTATATACCACTGTGCTCACAATGGACACCCAACAAAACAACGCCACATTGGACAATTCAAACAACATACACCTGACACCCATTCACACACCACACCCACACCACTATAAAACACACACCCACATTACCCACAACCCTTCATGATTACAAAGCATTGCCAACAGAGAGACACCAACACCACTGACACAACTAGAGCCACACACTACTCACACCTATACACCACTCACGCAATCCACATCACACACTCCGACACATTACCCAACACACCCTCACCAACACACCACACATAACACCCATGGCACCACAAAGAGGAGGAGCTAAGGGTCACGGTGGAGGAAATTGTCAGGGTAGAGCCACAGCTATTTGGAGCACAGGTGCAGCAGATATCAATAGCCATGAAGATGGAGCTTTGGCGGAGAATCGTGGATAGGGTCAGCGCTGTGAGACAGCACCCCAGCACTAGGGATGACATCAGGAAGAGGTAGAATGACTTACGGGGGAAGGTATGTTACATAGCAGCAAGACACCTGCTCGCTATCCAGAGGACTGTCAGTGGACCCCACCTCCTCCCCCACAACGCACAGCATGGGAGGAGCAACTCTTTGCAATACTGCATCCCGAGGGCCTGGCCGGAGGCTGAGGAGGACTGGACGCTGGTAAGTCAACTCTCAACTACTATCACCCCCCTACTGCATGCCATCACATACCCTCACCCTCACTCCCATCAATCCTCTATATCCCACACACTCCACCATCACATCTCACTCATCCCAATGCCAAGCCCTGCATGCTGTACCAATACATGGACAGCCCTCACAGCCCTGCATGGACACTCATCACTAAAACATGCACACCATAAAGAACTAACAATCTCACCATACACTAACATAAAAAAATGAAAGCTGGCAGGGCAAATCCAACCATAGAGGGGAAGCCAGGAATGTACAATATGTCATACACATAAACCATAACACATCATTTACATCCCCACAGGTACCCCAGCCAATGTCAGCGGAGAGGAGGTGCCAGCACTATCCAGTCCCCCAAATGAAGAGGCCCACAGTGATGACAGTAACTCTGGTCTTGAGGATCTGGATGACCAACCTGGCACATCAGGGACCTCTGGACAGTCAGTTACCCAAGCCTAGTCACACACCACCACCGAGCCTCCCCTATCTGGAAACACCACCACAGCACCCACCCAGCGTACCCACACCTCTGTCCCCAGGACACGTCAATCAGCAGTGTGTCCACCTCTACAGGGACCCCAGGCCACACCTCGCACACAAGACAATAAGGGACCTGGGGTCAGTGGCAGTGGGCACACGGTTCGGGGGATAGAGGCACAGGCCAACAAGGAAACTGGGAGGACTGCTGTGGGCCAGGGGGAGGACAGGCCAAGGGAATAGAATCTCCAGGAGGCACTCTCCGAGATCCTGGGAGCCTATCAACATTCCCAGGACACGATGGGCCAGCTCCTTCACAATGTGCAGGAGAACAGGCGGCTGCAGGAGGGGCAGTACCAGGGGATCAGGGAGGACTTGCACGCCTTTAACAACACCCTGATCTCCATAGCAGGGGTTTTGGCAGACATGGCCAACATTATGAGGGAGGCAGTCTCTCACCAGCAGGCCCCTGCCACCAGCCAGACACCTGAACTGCCGCTAGTGGCCAGGAGGCCCCGCCACAGAACTCACAGGCCACCGTCATCCCTCCCCCTGCAGAAGATGAACCACCCTGCAAATGTTCCCTGCAATCTAGTCAGAAGCCAGAGACACTTGCCAAGGCCCCCGCCAGGAAATGAGACTCTCCTGATTGTCACCCTTGTGTCCCACTCGGTCACCCTGTCCACCTTGAACTGCCATAGCTCCCCTTCCTATGTTCCCTTGGACAATGCACCTGTGCTACAAACAGACTGGAACAATACTCTGGACTTTTCTCCATCATCACCTCATCCCATTGCACTTTCCCCCTATATGTTAGCATTTCAATAAACATCCTTTGAAAGAAATCTATTTGGAGTATTTCATGTATATCAAATATGTATTATTTGAAGCAGGTACAAACAGTGCTAATGAACTGTACATACGATGAGTATAGATTGATGACCTGTAGCTGGCTGTAGTGATCACACCAGGAGTAATTGTCAAATCACCAACATCTGCAAAATGAATTGCTAGAGGGAACAGTAAGTGGGCACCAAAGTGGGAAGTATCAGCATGCCATTGCCACACAGATTACAACCAAAGTAATTGAAATGTAAAGTTACACTGTCCTACCTGTGTGTCATTGGATGTATTGTCGTATAACTGATGCTCTGTTGTCCTCATCCTAATCCTCTGCCACCTCATCCTCACTGTCCACAGGGTCTACTGCTGCCACAGGTGCATCTCCAGTTTCCTCCTACTGCAGAAAAGGGACATGGCGTCTGAGGGACAGGTTGTGCAAGCATGCAGCATGCCACTACTATCTGTCAGACCTTCTTGGGTGAGTAGCACAGGGATCCACCTGTAAGATGGAGGCACTGGAACCTGGCCTTCAGGAGGCCAAAGGTCCTTTCAATTATCCTTCTGGTTCGCCCATGTGCCTCATTATAACGCTCTTCAGCCCTTGTCCTGGCATTCCTCACTGGGGTCAGTAGCCATGATAGGTTTGGGTAACCAGAGTCACCTGCAAATATTGAGGGACAACATTTAGCCACACACTATCCTATGAGGTTAACACTAGCGGCATACACTAACATACACTGGTTGGGGACCAAGGCTCACCAATTAGCCACACCATGTGCCTCTGTAGTTGGGCCACCACATTTGGGATGCTGCTATTCCTCAGGACAAAGGCATCATGCACCGACCCAGGATACTTGATGTGGGAGATGGACTGGTCCGCCAAGCACACCATGTGAACATTCATGGAGTGGAAACTCTTAGGATTCCTGAACACCTGTTCATTCTGGCGGGAGGGACAAATGCAATATGTGTACCATCAATTGCCCCAGTTATGTTGGGGATATGTCCCATTGCATAAAACTCAGCCTTCACTGTGGCCAATTCTCAACATGGGGGAAAACAATGTAACTGCACATGTGTTTTATCAGGGCAGACAACACTCTCATCAGCACTATTGAGAACATTGGCTGTGACATTCCTGCTGCCAAGCCCACTGTTACTTGGAAAAAAACAGTTGCCAGGAAATAAAGCACAGACAGCACTTGCACAAGAGGGGATATCCCAGTGGGCTGACGGATAGCAGATATCAGGTCCGTCTCCAATTGGGCACACAGCTCTGTGATTGTGGCCCTGTCCAGTCTACAGGTGAGTATAATGTGCCTGTCCTCCAGTGTAGCTAAGTCCACCAGGGGTCTGTACATGGGGGTATGTCTCCATCTCCTATTCATTTGCAGCAGTAGGTATCTAAAGGACACAAGAGTGAGGAGGCTGCCACAAACTGAACATTGGAGCCACAACAGGACTTTACATTCTTTAAACTTGTAAGGGGTCAGTGTGAATTGTGCAGTATTTGCCTATTTCTCTTGTGACACAACATGAATCCATGGGGCTGCCCCCCCGAAATGGTGTCCGCCTGTCCTGTTTAGAGGAACATGTGGAATTGAGGTAAATCCACTGACGACATGCGCCGTGGCGGGAGGCGGTCGGGAACCATGGTCGGGAACCGCCGTGCAATTCCTCATTGGTTAATATTGGGCCCTATATAACAGTGGCAATGGTGATCTATGCCGGCAGTGACGGTATGCACCGCTGCAGATGTGACCACCATTTTCTATCTGATTCCTCACTTGCCACCTGACCATCCATAGGAGAGGACCTACACTGCATGTGCTCTGTGATCTGTGTCTGGAACCTACCATGGCCCGTGTGACCGGGGAAAGGGCCCCAGCATTCACGGAGGAGTTGGAGAGACTGGTGGATGGGGTCCTACCCCAGTACGGACTGCTGCATGGGCCTCCAGACCAACAGGTGAGTACACTGTGGGTACGATGCATGTGGCATGAATGCATGGAGTTGTGTTTGTGAAGGCCTCGTGTAAGGGGGGTGGGTTGATGTTCTCTTTGCGGTGTACCCATTGTGTGCTGGGCTATGTGTGTGTGCCAATGGTGTTGGAAACGGGTATGGTGGGCCATATGCGTAACTGGCTGGACTGTTTGTCTAATGGAGTTTTCCTGTGTGTATTGCCTATGTGGGTCAGCGCCCAACAAAAGAAGGGTATATGGCATGCCATCGCCAAGGACGTGCGGATCCTGGGGGTATATTGCAGGTGGAGCACCCACTGTCGCAAACGCTGGGAGAACCTGAGACACTGGGCACGTAAGACGGCGGAGGCCCAGCTGGGGATTGCCTCCCAATGACGAAGGGGTGCCCGTCGAACCCTGACCCCCCTGATGGCCTGCATACTGGCAGTGGCCTATCTTGAGCTGGATGGGCGCTTGAGGGCATCACAGCAGCCACAAGGGGGTGAGTACAGTGGCTATCATTACAACTTACGGCTGGTGGGGTTGTATCCGGTTTGTGGATGTGTGTTAGTGGGTGCCCCTAGGCCAGGCCTGACACAGCGTAGGTCCTCTGGTGGCTAGGGTTCTGAAGGGATAATCCTGCCTACCTAGCTTGTAAGCATCCACTTCTGGTGACAGCTGCGTGGGTCCCAGATGTGCTGCAGTTGACGGTGTGTGTCCCTCCTTATGCCTTGGTGGCTAGCAATATCAGTGGTGGTGCAATTCATAGTGTGTAGGCCTGTTCCCTGTGTGTGAGGGTGCTGTGTACGCCAACAGTGGTGTTGGTGCAGCCATTGATCCAGTGTATCCTTTGTCTCTCTCCAAACCTTTCTTGTTTTGTCATCCTGTCCTTATGTGCATTAGCATCATCTGGCGGAGGAGCAGAGGCACTGGTGGCAGAGGGAGCTGCATCCCACAGGACCCAGGAGCAGAGTCCACCGACGCTGAGGTCACCAGTGGGACAGAGGGCGAGGGGAGCTCCACGGCGGAGGCTGAAGGGGACAATTCAGACACAGATACCTCCTCCAAATGAAGCTCCCTGGTGATGGCAGACACTTCTGTGACCACCCCCACTACAGGTACAGCCGCCACCCTCCATACCAGCACCCCCCTCCCAGCAGCCCCTCAGCGAGTTGCCAGTGCCCGCTCACCCAGGAGGGTGGGCATCTCCTTCACCCCAGGCACCTCAGGCCCTGCCCCAGTGAGCCCCGCTGTCCTGCGTGAGGAGGCTATTGACCTCCTGAGATCCACCTCTGTAGGGCAGTCTACCATTCTGAATGTCATCCAGGGAGTAGAGAGGCATTTGCAACAAACAAATGCATACCTGAAGGGCATTCATTCTGGCCAGGCAGCACAACAGAGAGCATTTCAGGCTCTGGCCTCAGCAGTGATGGCAGCCATTGTCCCTGTGTCCAGCCTCCCCCCTCCAACCTCTTCCACCCAGACCCAATCCCCTGTACCTCAGCCTATCCCAAGCACACCATCAGACCAGCATGCACACACATCAACACACAAGGGTGGCTCAGGCAAACATAAGCACCACACATCCCACAGGCACTCACACAAGCATCATACCCATGCACACATACCAACATCCACTGCCTCCACTGTGTCCCCCTCCTCCACGTCTCCTCCCTCCCTCCTTGTCACGTCTCCACTCACACCTGCATGCACTACATCCTCAGCCACTACCTCCATCACCAGCACGCCCATCACCACACACCGCTCACGTGCACTCACCACCCCACTACCATTCACACATCCCCTGTGTCCTCTCCCAGTGTGTCTGTGAGCCCTCCTCCCAAAGTACACAAACACAGTCACACACCCACCCAACAGCCATCCACCTCACAACAACCTCCAGCCCATGCACCTTTACCCAAAGTCAGCAAACCTACACCTCCTACATCCACTACCTCTTCCTCCACTTCCAACCCCCCTCCATCTACCCGTCCCAGTGTGTCTAAAAAGCTTTTCCTATCAAATGTTGACCTCTTCCCTACACCTGCCCCCGTCCTTCCCCTAGGGCCCGCCTTTCCAGGTTCCAACCCAGCACCTCAGCCACCACATCACCAGGCACAGTGGTGCCAGCAATAGCGGGATTCTGGAGTGCGCCAAGCAACAGGGCTGCCAGTGTCCCAAGGAGCGAGGGCAAGGACATTCCCCCACCTCCAAAACAGAAAAAGTTGCCCACATCCCGGAGGGAGAAGGCGAAAACACCTGCCACCAAGGGCTCAGGCAAGACAAAAGTTGAAAGTGGCAAGACAGCTGCACCACCATCCAAGGTGGGGAAGTGCCTGAAAATCAAAGGCAGGTCCACGTCGACGCCAACCTGCATGGCGGACAAGACCTCCACCGGCCCCACTGCCACAGACACTGCCGCCAGCACCCCAGACACTGAGTCCTTCACCAGCACTGCAGACACTGTGCCATTCACCAGCACCGCAGTCAGTGAGCCCGGCACCAGCACCGCCGCCACTGACACCGCCGCCAGCACTGCAGTCAGTGAGCCCGCTGCAAGCCCCGCCCTACAGGCACCGCCACCAGCACCGCTGTCAGTGAGCCCGCCGCAAGCACCGCCGCTACTGACCCTGTCGCCAGCACCGCCAGCAGCCCCACAACATCCTGAGCCAGTGGCACCACCGCAGACATGGCTGCCATCCCCAGTGTTCAGTCGTACAAGGCTGGTGCTCAGTTCCAGGATACTGGGCAGCTTGCATGTTGAACCACCTTCAGTGGAGTGTCACTCCACTGTGACACTCCACTACCTCAGTCCTTGGCAGGATGAAGCACTCTGGGCACAAAGCCCCCACCAGAACCAGTGGAGTGATACATCCACTACCTCAGTCCTTAGCAGGATGAAGCACTCTGGGCACAAAGCCCCCTCCAGAACCAGTGGAGTATCACATCCACTACCTCAGTCCTTGGCAGGATGAAACACTCTGGGCACAAAGCCCCCTCCAAAACCAGTGGAGAGATACATCCACTACCTCAGTCCTTGACAGGAGGAAGCACTCTGGGCACAAAGCCCCCTCCAGAACCAGTGGAGTATCATATTCACTACCTCAGTCCTTGGCAGGATGAAGCACTCTGGGCACAAAGCCCCCTCCAGAACCAGTGGAGAGATACATCCACTACCTCAGTCATTGGCAGGATGAAGCACTCTGGGCACAAAGCCCCCTCCAGAACCAGTGGAGTATCACATCCACTACCTTAGTCCTTGGCAGGATGAAGCACTCTGGGCGCAAAGCCCCCTCCAGAACCAGTGGAGTATCACCTCCACTACCTCAGTCCTTGGCAGGATGAAGCACTCTGGGCACAAAGCCCCCTCCAGATTCAGTGGAGTATCACATCCACTACCTCAGTCCTTGGCAGGATGAAGCACTCTGGGCACAAAGCCCCCTCCAGAGCCAGTGGAGACTGTTATCCACTTGAGAGAGTGTGGCTTTGCACTCCCCAGGATAAAGCAGTGGGCAACCTACCCACTGGAGAGACTTGAGAGACTGTGGCTTTGCACTCCCCAGGATAAAGCAGTGAGCAACCCACCCACTGGAGAGACTTGAGAGACTGTGGCTTTGCACTCCCCAGGATAAAGCAGTGGGCCACCCACCCACTTGAGAGACTTGAGAGACTGTGGCTTTGCACTCCCCAGGATAAAGCAATAGGCAACCCACCCACTGGAGAGACTTGAGAGACTGTGGCTTTGCACTCCCCAGGATACATCAATGGGCATGGAGCCCCCTCGTGGAGCTGGCGCCGTGCACTCATCCGTCTGAGGTGCCCCCCTTCCCTTCCCCCTGAGGTGCCTGTTTCATTTTGATCTGATACCCCAGCAGTGTTCTCTCCGCTTCGAGTCTGGTATCAAGTGTGGGCCTCGCCCCATGCATTTTGGGCCCAGTGGTCCACGGACTATGAATGGTGCACTACCCGGACTTGAATAGTTGGTGTACATAATTGTTTATACTGTATTTAAAGTTTTGACTAATAGATTTTTATTGATTACAATTGTTACAATCACTTCCTTTTGTCATTGCGTTCTTCCAGGGGGGGTTGAGGGTGTAAATTTAATGTTACAGCATGTATTTGTCTGTATGTTGTTGTGGGTGAGGGTGGGGGTGTTGCGTGTTGCGTGTGTGTCTCACTCTCTTTTCCCTCCCTCCTCCCCTGTGTTGTAGGTGCAGTACTCACTGTGGTCGTTGCCGCCGTCTTTCGTGCTCCTGGTAGAGGAGCAGGAATACTATCGCAGGGAGTATTTGGAGTTCTGGCTCCATGGCGTCCTGGTTCCTCGTGGGTTGTGTAGAGGTGAGTGTTTCCCCTTCCAAGTCCTGTTTCCGCCGTGCTTTTGTTGGCGTTGAATCCGCCCCGGAAAAGGTTGCGGATTGGCCTCTCATAATAGTGTGGGCGGTACATTGTTTTCCCCCTGTCTGTTGGCGGTGACCGCCACTGTGTTTGTTTCTACCACGGGGCGGTCGGAGTGTTAAAGTGGCTGTCTATGTTGGTGGTTTCTGCCATGGTTGTGATTCCATTTTTTTTACCGACCGCCAGGGTTGTAATGAGGGCCTTTGTCTTTTACTTTAAACCATCCTCGCCTTACTCCTTGCTTGTTATGCACTTCTCCTCCTTAAGAGGGAAGAACTTTTCTTGCTATGCCCTACTGAGTCTTACCTGCTTATCCTGGCTGACGGCAAATCAACTGATTTCCTGAGGACGAAGACTAACACTATGTGCTGCCCCATTTGGATGGGTAAGTATTTGATGATATATTGTAATTGTCTGTTTGCCTTTTCTTTCTAGGTACCAACTGCTCTTTTGACAGAGGCCATAGTTAGATGCTTTCCAAATTCATGTTGCTAAATTGTTTTGCATGAAGCCCAACATGCTGATGCTAATTAGAGGCTAGTTAAGGAGTTCACTAATATCGGGTGCAAATAGACAAATGACTGAATCCTTGCTTTGTTGAATAAATGTACTAATGAAACTCCGCTAAAGTTGATTCATGTTGAGGTCGTGCTTTGTTCTAATGTTCATGATCTATGCTTTGATAAAGTCTTATTCGAGTTGCCAAATAATAGTAGTATTGATGTGCTTATTGATGTTTCGACTAATAAATATGATACTAGAGTGTAATTAATAGGGAATAAATATCCTAACACTTACTAGATTTGTGTGGTTATTCATGGCTGAAAGGTCATGGTGAGTTTGAATTCTTGTTAAATGTTATTGATTAGTTTGACTGATTAGTTATTGTGAATATTGATTAGGTTATTGATCTATTGATTAAAATGCTAGACATATATCTCGTTCTGGGAAGTCTCCAAACATGGTCAAAAGATTCATTGGCCTAAAACGAGTCCCCTTGCAAGTTAAATTAACAAAGTTTGGACGCGTTATCAGTTCTGGTAGCAGAGGATTGTTTCGGCCCTTTGGGGCCCTAGGATGAGGGACCATTGTTTGGAAATTGTTTTTTTTTTTAGATAATACAAATTGGACAGATGATGTGCCCTTAAGTCCCAAATTACTTTCCCGGAATCTCAGAGCTTGCCGAAGTGAGTAGGGTATGTTCTCCGGCGTTCTAGTGATAGTGTGAGTGACGTAGGGTTTGCGCTTGCACAGTTTATGCATACCGCAGGAGAATTGTGAGGTTTCTGAGAATTTTAGGCCAGGTGATGTTTTGGTAGGAATGTGTGTACTCCGCAGTATGAGAGTAGGGAAGTCGGCGAACTTCATGTGAGTGTGGCGCTTTGTGCTCAAAATTGTCCACGTGTTTGTTGGTGATGTACGGACCCTGCGTGGTCTAAGACTCCGGATTATATTGATGGGTTATGTTGTAATTTGCGCGGTTTAATAGGTCAATCGGGCGTGGTTGACAAGTCGAGTTTGAGTCATAGTGAGTGAATGAAAACTTTGATGAAGATTTGGTGAGTTCTAAAGTGCACTAGGGCAAACCATCGAGAGTAAAATTTGCGGGTCAAATTTTGCTTGCGAGTGCGGGATCTGAGAAGGAGAGAGTAGCAGCCGAGGCTAAGAGCAAAATCTCTGTAAAGTTCTGAAGCGATTGTGTTACCCTTCCTGTAGTAAACCGGCAAATTTGAGTTTTGTTAGTGCTCGCAATTTATTGCATTAGTATTGTGTGAATTGAGAGTGAGGAAGACAAGCCGCAAGACTTTGTCAGCCGCAGTGTGTGTGGGTGTGATGTCATTGGAGCCGCTCTGGGATAGGTCGGTTGGTGAGAAGGGTCACGCACGGATTGGCAGCCATCTGCGAGAGCCAATTGGTTGAGAAGGTAGGCAAAGAGAGTTCTGGGAATTAAAGTCACTTCCTGATTCAATTGTAAAAAAAATAAAAGACGCAAAAATGAAGTTTTTTAAGGCTCTAAGGAGCGCTTTGAGGGGAGATGTGTACATTACTGCTAGTGTGGGGGAGCCTACACCGCCAGAGGATACACCGGCTTATGCCGTAATGGAAGAGAGGGGAGTCGCGCCATGTCTTTGTCTAAAGCGATGGTGCAAATTAACAGAGAAAGATGGGTGTTTGGCATTTCCGGAACACAGATCATTCAATATAATGATTTTGGAAAATTTGCGGAAGGCGTTAAATGAGCAAAAGCCACCTCCGAGGCCAGCACAGTTTGAGGCATTAGCAATTTGGGAACTGATGGCCATACGTCAATGGCAACAGAAATTTGAGAGGAGAATGAGAAAAGCAGAAAAGACACTAGCGGAGGCTAGATGGGATAGTGAGCACAGGATGTGGAGAAGGGAGATAATAGATGGAGTTAGGATGTTTCTGGCAATAACTCAAGAAACCGGAACGCCGGGAAGAAAGGCCACTTGTAAAACAAATAAGGGGTCTAGCAAAGAAAAGGAGACTAAAAAGTCCTGGGCAGAGGCAGAGGACTCAGATTATGATGAATTCCTTAATCAGTTGTTACATTATCGACCACCGCCATATGCCCTAGATGATAATAGACCAAGTACTAGTGCAGGTCCTGTAAATTCAACACAGAATCAGGGAACAACAAATACAGCACAGGTAAATACAGTTGCAACACCAGCTCCGGTACAGAATAGTTCCAGTGTGTCTACTGCTCCAGAGATGCAGACACAGTTGCAGCCACCACCCGTTCAGAGGCTTTATACTGATGTCCCAATATTAGAGATTACTACGAGCTTGATGGTGCCGTCAGATCCGGAATATACGAGACCAAAATTAGTGCAGATTGAGCCAACTCCACTTTTACTGCCTCAGGCACAGCAACAGATGGTTCTGAATTATGCCTAATTCACGGGACCACAGTTAGCCACAGCACCTACAATTAATCAGAATATGGGAGCTAATGCTGCACAGGGTCTGGGAAGCAGGCAGTCACCAGCCGCCATATCTTTACCTGCACAGGCGAAGTACAGTGTAGGTGATCAAGGAGTAATGACCCAAGAGATGATAAGAGGAGGGTTCAGGGGAAGCCCTCAAGGAATAACTCAGGTGGAACAGACAATAGACAGATATAAATCCCTGTTAGACTTCAGTCCGATAGGGGTTCCTCCAGATACCATGAGACAAGCAGGTTTGGGACTGCTGACTCCGCAGATCTCAAATGCGAATGTACAGCAAGCACTAATGATGCAGGCTGGAAATATCTCATTGCAAGGCTTAACAGCACAACAACTGAATGAATGGTTGGATAAGTTAAATTCACCACAGACTACTCCTGCAACAGCAGAGCGGTCAGAAAGAGAGGAATATCTGAATTTTGTGAGGTTGAGCATGGAAGCAGCCGAGCTAGTAGAAGGGAGTATGGGAGTGAACAGGCTAGAGTCATACACTGAAGCAGAGTTGAGGTATCTGTGCCCAAAGATAACTAAAGAAGTGAGCAAGGTGCACCAGAAATTGGCAAACCTGGCAGATAAATACGGCATAGACTTAGACAATACTAAACATCTGAAGAGGAGTTACAGGTTAGATTTTGAGCCTAAGGATTTTGATCACATGAGGTCTACTGGGATGAAGGCACACCTTAAAGAAATTCTGCAAAGCGCACAGGTTTGGGGAGCCTTAGAGAAGTGGGAAGGCAGATGGGCAAAGAAAAGAGTTAAGAGGAGAAGTGACTGCTCGGAGCAGCAGCAGGCGAAATCAGTGTCTGATACCGGTACAATAAAAATGTTACCAATGAGAGAGACAGCTGAAGGGGTTCTTGTCCATGTACCATGGTCCAGAGGTGACATTCTGTCATTCACACATGACTTTCCCAGGTTGAGAGAGAAGCCGATAGAGTGGTATCAGCAGACGGATAGGTTTGTGAAGCTTGCGAAGTATCTTTGGGAAGACTTGAATACCCTATTTGAGATTATAGTTCCAGCTGATTTGTGGATTGAATGCAAAAGAAGTGTTGATTGGCCGACAGCGAAACCGGCAAGGGACAGAGCTACAGGAGCACCGTCTCATGATGTAATGAGGTACTACTATAAGGTGATTGAGTTTCTGAAGCAGAAGGTGTCGCCGCAAAACATTGATTGGCAAAAGATTGATCGAACGGCACAGGAAACCAAAGATTCGATACATGCCTACTATGAGAGGTTGTTGGAAGCGTTCAAACACTACAGTGGTACAGAGGTTATAGAGGCAAAGGACATGAATCACTTTGTGTTCAGGTTTGTTGAGGGATTGAGACCAGAGATTAGCCAGACGCTTAAGAATCATTTGATCTGTTGGCAAGCGAAGCCGATTGATGAGGTATTGCAGTATGCGAACTACTCTAGTGACGAAATTGAGTTGAAGCAAAGAAAGTTGAAGGAGAAGGTGATGGTAATGCAAATGAAGGCAGCACAAGCAGGGATGCAGGGAAATGGCTTACAGCAGATGGTGCAACAGCTGCAAGGAAACAGGATGTTTCAGACGCCAGTGAGAGGCAGAGGTCGAGGAGGTTTTGTGAACCGTGGTCCAGATCTGAATACTGTAGTGGTTCAAAATGATGTGAAGGGGATGAAGAAGTTGTTACCTTGTCATGCTTGTGGGGGCGTCGGACACTGGAAGCGGGAGTGCCCAATGATGGTGCGGGAGGGTGTTGTTAAACAAAGCAATGATGTCAATGCATTCCAAAATGTTAAAGGACCAAGAATGAGGGGTCCAAATCCAAACTTTCAGAATAACATGGTTCAGATGCAAGGTCTCCAACCCATGCAACAAGTGCAGATGCCACGTGTACAACCAGTGCAGATGCAGCAAGTGCAATAGCATATTCCCGTGGTACCTAGACAGCAAATGCAGTTGCCTTTAGCACCAATAGGACAGCAACAGGTGATGCTTCCTCAACAGGTCACAGGTCAAGGAATGAGTCAAAACAATGCAGTACAACCGTTCCCATTGCGTGGTGAGAATGGAATAAACGATGAATGGTCGGATGACAGTTCAGATGGTGAGGAGTGTAGACTTGCAGCATCCCTAGAAGTAGATCAGAGAGGGCCCTATGTGCAAGGGAAAGTGATGGGTCATAAAGTTTCATTCTTGGTTGACACAGGAGCTACACGTTCTACAGACAGAAGTACAGAGGTTCCGAAATTGCCCCTTTCGGGATGTACAATAAAGGTGGTAGGAGTAGCAAATCAGCTTGTGACTAACCCAATCACAGATCCGGTCCAGGTTGAGATTGGCACCTTTCAGGGGTTGCGCAGATTTGTGGTTTGTGATTCAAATCCTGTGTCCCTACTGGGAAGAGACTTGGGGGGTCATTCCAACTTTCCGCCGCCCGCCAAAGTTCCCCCGTCGAAAGACCGCGGGGTCATTTCGACTTTCCCGCTGGGCAGGCGGGCGACCGCCAAAAGGGCGCCCGCCGGCCCAGCGGGAAAGACCCTGCAACAATGAAGCCGGCTCCGAATGGAGCCGGCGGAGTTGCAGGGGTGCGACGGGTGCAGTAGCACCCGTTGCGATTTTCACTGTCTGCAAAGCAGACAGTGAAAATCCTAATGGGGCCCTGTTAGGGGGCCCCTGCACTGCCCATGCCAGTGGCATGGGCAGTGCAGGGGCCCCCAGGGGCCCCACGACACCCGTTCCCGCCATCCTGGTTCTGGCGGTGTAAACCGCCAGAAACAGGCTGGCGGGAAGGGGGTCGGAATCCCCATGGCGGCGCTGCAAGCAGCGCTGCCATGGAGGATTCTCTGGGCCAGGGGTAATCCGGCGGGAAACCGCCGGATCCCCTTTTCTGACCCCGGCTTTACCGCCACGGTCAGAATAGCCCTGGAAGCACCGCCAGCCTGTTGGTGGTGCTTCCGTTGCCCTCCGCCCTGGCGGTCATAGACCGCCAGGGTTGGAATGAGGGCCTTAATGTGCAAGACGAGGTGTTCTATCACCTGTTCCAATGAAGAGATTGAGGTGCAGACAAACAGTGACGATGAAGGGGATGACGGTCAGATATCAGATCCTGAAACGGAGATGACAGATGAGGAGTACCCCCTGATAAGTTTCTTCACAATGTTCACAGTAACTGACCTGCCAGCAGATTTGCAGGGGGCAGTAAAGGAGTAAGTGTGGGACTTGACAGGAATGGAAGTGGGACTGATAAAAGGAGTAGAACCAGTTAAGGTCAGTGTGAAGCCAAATGCGGTGTTCCCCCAGGTACCGCAGTACCACATGGCGGAAGATGTCCTTATATAGGTAACACATATAATTTCAGACTTTGTGAAGCAAGGGGTCCTGAAGGAAGTGATGAGCAGTCCATGTAATTCACCTATAATGGGACTGAGAAAGCCTTGTGGGAAAGTTCCAATTGTGCAGGACTTGAAGAAAAGCAATGACATAGTGGTGAAGTGTTGCCCAGTAGTGCCAAATCCAGGTGTGATCATGTTCCAGGTTCCATGTGATGCAGAATGGTTCTCAGTTGTTGATTTGTCCCAATCGTTCTTTTCTGTGCCTCTTCATGAGGACAGCCAATTTCTCTTCAGTTTCTAATATTTGGACAAGGTCTACAGTTGGTGTCAAATTCCTCAAGGGTTTTCGGAATCACCTTCAATCTTCAATCAGATACTGAAGAAAGATTTGGAGTCATTGGAATTGCCTTTCCAATCGACTCTAGTGCAGTACATTGACGTTATGTTGATTGCGTCCAAAACCAGAGATGATTCCAAATACGATACCATTGCCTTACTGAACCACTTGGGAAAGAATGGGCATAAGGTGTCCCCAAAGAAGCTGCAGTATTGTCAGAAAGAGGTGAAATACTTAGGACATCTAATTGAGAAGGGGCCAAGGAAAATATCCAAGGAAAGAGTGACCGCCATATTGCAGAAGAGTCCCCCAACGACACAGAGAGACGTTAGGATGTTTCTGGGAATGGTGGGCTACTGTCGTCAGTGGATCCCGAATTTCTCAATTATCTCCAAGCCATTGGTAAGACTGACGGTTAAGGAGGTTAAGGATGGGCCGGATGTCATAACTATGTCCAAGAAAGAGCTAAGGGCGTTCATTGAGCTAAGGGAAGGTATGTGCAGGGCTCCAGCTTTAGGTATGCCTGATTACACGAAGCCTTTTGTTCTGTTTTGTCATGAACGTGATTCATGTTCTTTGTGTGTCCTGGCACAGGTCCATGGAGGTGCAAACCGACCAATAGAATATTTTTCAGCTACTTTGGACCCAGTTGCAGAAGCCTTGCCAGGTTGTCTGCGTGCAGTAGCAGCAGTTGTGCAAAGCCTCACACACTGTGAAGGCATAGTGATGGGACATCCTTTAACAGTTATGGCCCCACACTCAGTTGAGATTTTGTTAACCCGTACCAAAACGCAGCACATGACAAATGCAAGACTGACGAAATATGAAACAATCATATTGGGGTCACCAAATGTAACTTTGAAAAGATGTGCAGTGCTGAACCCGGCAACTTTGCTTCCCAATGAAAATACAGAGGTTGAAGGTGCTGATGATGTAGAACATGATTGTCTTGAGGTAACAGAAATGTGCACCAAACCGAGGCCTGATATTATAGATACCCAATTGGAAGAAAATAACAACATTATCCTTGTTGATGACTCATGCTTGAGGGACTCAATAGGAGTGCTGAGAGCCGGATACGCTGCGTGTACAATCACTGGTATCCTGAAAGCTTCCTGGCTTGAAAGAGTGTATTCTGCTCAAGAGGCTGAGTTGGTTACTCTTACTAGAGCTTGCCATGCTGCTGCCCAATTGAAAGTGACTATCTATACTGATAGCAGATACGGATTTGGAATTGTTCATGATTTTGGTCAGCTGTGGTCACAGAGGGGTTTCCTGACCTCTTCTGGTTCTCCAGTGAAAAATAGTAAAAGAATTAAGGAGTTGTCGCACGCGATTCAGTTACCTCATGAAATTGCAGTGGTGAAATGCAGCGCTCATGTGAAATGACAAGATTTTGTCTCAATGGGAAATGGATATGCGGATCAAGTCACAAGGTTTTGCGCATTGAACTGTATATCGTTCAAGGATCAGTGGGAATTGTTACCTGAAACAGAAAATGAGACATGGTTACGCCTTAAGGGTGGTTGACACGTTGGAGGAATTGAAATTGTTGCAGGGAAGTGCCAGCAGAGATGAGAAACGCACTTGGCTAAAGATCCAATGTGTACAGAGACCAGATGATTTGTGGTTCTCAGACGAAGGGAAAATGGTTTTGCCGAATAGTCTTCTGTCACAGTTTGCAAGGTTTTACCATGGGCAAGCACATATTGGGAGAGATGCCATGATCAGGTTGTTTAAAATTGATTGCTTGAACCCGAAATTCAGACAAGCTTCAGTAGTGATTTGTCACAGGTGCATCATCTGTCAGCAGATGAATGCGGGGAAAGGGACAGTGGTGAATTTGAGCAGGAGGTCCATTTAGCAGAATGCAATTGGATTTTATTGAGATGCCTGTGTGTGGAGGTCTGAGATACGTGTTGTTGATTGTGTGTATCTTTCGTCACTTGATTGAAGCTTACCCTACACGCAGAAATGACAGTCTCACAGTAGCGAAGCTGCTGCTTAGGGAATTGATTCCACGTTTCGGGTTTCTGATCTCTTTAGAATCAGATAGGGGAAGTCACTTCAACAACAAGGTGGTTAAGCTCTTATGTGCAGTATTAAACATTGAGCAAAGGTTGCATTGTAGTTACCGCCCTGAAGCATCAGGATTAGTGGAGCAGATGAATGGTACCCTGAAGTCGAGAATGGCAAAAATGTGCGCAGCTACAAATTTGAAGTGGCCTGATGTGTTGCCCTTAGTGCTAATGTCAATGAGAAATACACCTAAGAAGAAAACAGGATTGTCTCCTCATGAAATTCTCATGGGCCGAGCTATGAGACTGCCCGCAGTGCCTGCAAATGCTCGTGTGAATATCACGGTGATATGGTGTTGGACTACTGCAAGGGTCTGGCTGACGTGGTCCACTCTTTCTCTCACCAGGTGGAAGCCACCACACTGCCACCGATAAATGATCCAGGTCACAACCTGAAAGCTGGTAAATGGGTTGTCATCAAGAAACACGTGAGGAAGTTGTGTTTTGAGCCACGTTGGAAGAGGCCATGTCAAGTTATACTGACAACTACTACTGCTGTGAAGTGTGCGGGAATTCCAAACTGGATCCATGCCAGTCACACGAAAAAAGTGACGTGTCCAACTGATGAGGAAATTGAGTTGTCGAAAATAACAGCTACAGAAAAGGAAGTCTTAGGGCCGGAGAGTAATCAAAGGGGAACTGAGACAGAAGGAGAGCCCATTGAGAACGGCTTGGTCACTTCAATAGAAGACGAGACCCAGAGGGGTGACGGTGAGCCTATCTACTAATGGTTTCTATCGCTTGCTTAGTGAGTATGTTGACACTACGGATGCAAGAGATTGTTATGTGTGTACCCAAATTCCTGTTTCAGTGCAAGAGGGAGTTGCCTACCATAGTTTGCCTCTAACATATGGGATAAGCTGTAGTTTGTTACTAACACGATTCTATAACCAGGAAGAAATTCAGTACTTTTATTCTAACAATGATCTTGTGTTTTCTTATGTGCCTATCATAGAGGATTTGAATAGTGTAGCAAAATACTATAACATAAAATTAGTTAAAGGGTTCTTTGAAGCGACATTAACCATTAATACATTAATACATCTTATGCACACCGCAATAATCTGACATGTTTGCTTACACCTGTAGAGAAAAACGTTTTAGATCGTACGGAAGATAGAAGAAGGGCGTTGAAGGGGAAATTGGAGAAAGTATTGCAGCAGCGAGCTTTTGTAAATAGTGAGAGCTATTGTGTAATTAGGGAACAAGGGAAATTAGCTTTAGATTCACTACACGTAGGTAAGCTTTGCATAACGCGACCAAAGTCATATTATGATAATGTGTTTGTGGGAACGAGTGAATGTAAGCATGTGTTTTTGTTTCAGAGTAAGTGGACGTTCATGTTAAATGGACAGGATCCAGCGATCCCTGGGATCTATTATATATATGGACTTAATGCTTATTACCGTCTTCCAAAGGGATGGTATGGGACATGCTATTTGGGGATAGTTTTCCCAAAGATATGTCAGTTAGAGGATTTGAAAAAGTTTCTGAAACTGTCTGAATTACATCGTACTAGACAAAGGAGAGAGCTGGTGTAGTAGGAGACATATTTGGAGCAATAATTCCTTCAGTGGGAGTTATCTTGAACTCCATAAAGATGCGAAAGTTGTCTACTATTGTGGATAACATGCTGACAAATTTTACAGGAGCTATACTCCTGATGGATACTGAACTTGCAGAGGAGAGGGCTATGACTCTTCAAAACAGGCTTGCTTTAGACACTCTTTTAGCAAAAAATGGCGGAATCTGTAAGATGCTTAATGAGGGACATTGTTGTGCCTATGTACCTGACAATTGTAATGAGATTAGAAGTATGGTTACTAACCTAACAAGAGATAGTACAGATTTGAAGGAGCTGAAAGAACCTGGAGTTTGGGAAAAGGTTGGAAAGGGACTTGCTAAAGTGGGAAGTTGGTTTAGTAATATTTGGCATGGAATATTAGCAAAAGTAATACAGGGAATGTTGATTGTTTTGGCTTGCTTATTTGGATTATGGTTGTCATGCAAAATTAGTAAAATAATTAAATTGAAAATGGCGAAAAATAATCAGAGGAGGGAAGAAAAGAAAAGGGAGAAATTGTTCAGAGAAAAATTAGACGCAACAAAAATGGGGGAAAAGATGAGGGAATTCAGAAGATGAATAAATTTTGAAGGAAAGGTTTGTATGATGACAAGAGTCATCAGAGGAGGGATTGTTGGAGTGTGACTTTGCAATCAATATTAACATGAAGAGCTTGCAATGAAATGTCTAACGAAACCGCATAAATGTAATACTAATGCACGCTTTTGAAATAAGCCCACGGGGTGTGGCCACCAATGTATACGATGACTAATGTACTGACTAATAATGAATTAACAATGTACTCATGGATGATTTTGTATTAGCACTAAGAGTTATGTATTAAGGTTTTGCTAAATTACTCACTAGGCCTTAGTTAGCAAGGGTCTGGGCCTAGCTGCCTGGTCTCATAGTAACTGTGTTTTTCTAACGTGCAATGTGCTGCTCTCCTGAAGGACACGATGCTGTACTTTTCCAGAAGCCAGAGATATGTGTGTAGCTGTAGTAAATTCTTTCTCATGGGACCTGACTTGCTCAAGGAGACATTCTTACCGAATGCAACAGTGTAATTCGCAAGAGGTGCAAGGTCGCCTAAACTAGAAGACAATGGAACTACTGACTGGAGCGACAAGTGTAACTTTTCTTACCTGACATTCTACCCGTTGAAGACGTCAATCACAGGAGCCAATAAACTGCATGAGAACTATCTTAGGTGAAGATTCTAGTAAGGTGTGTGACGGATTATTGGACGGAAATAACGATGCACCAAATATTGCCCAATGGGAAATTAGAGACTTGTTCGACAACTTTGATATAACTGCGTGACCCAAGGAGAAATCAGTCATTCTTACTCTGCCATTACTGAGCCATTACCCTGCCATTACGACGCCATTCTTCCTTGCTATTACTTTGCCATCCTTTACCCTTCTGCAAGACTTTGGGGGTCATTTTGACCCTGGCGGTACGGGACCGCCAGGGCTAAAACAAAGGAAGCACCGCCAACAGGCTGGCGGTGCTTCCAGGCGTATTACAACCGCAGAGGAAGCGCCGCGGTTGCACCGCCGAGGCCGGCGGTACTCCGCCACTTTGCCCCGGCGGTGATAATCCACCTGGGCAGCGCTACTTGCAGCGCTGCCCAGGTGATTACGAGTCCCTGACCACCAGCCTTTTTCTGGCGGTTTGCACCGCCAGGAAAAGGCTGGTGGAACAGGGAGTCGTGGGGCCCCTGGGGGCCCCTGCACTGCCCATGCCAGTGGCATGGGCAGTGCAGGGGCCCCCTGACAGGGCCCCATGCAGCTTTTCACTGTCTGCTATGACGGGGATCTCGAAATGGCCGCGGCGGGGGTGCGGCCGCATTGGCGGCCGGCTTATGCTGCCCGCCAAGGTCGTAATGACCCCCTTTGTCTTTTACTTTAAACCATCCTCGCCTTACCCCTTGCTTGTTATGCACTTCTCCTCCTTATGAGGGAAGGGCTTTTCTTGCTATGCCCTATTGAATCTTACCTGGCTGATGGCGAATCAACTGATGTCCTGAGGACGAAGACTGACACTTTGTGCTGCCCCATTTGGATGGGTAACTATCTGATGATATATTGTAATTGTCTGTTTGCCTTTTCTTTCTAGGTACCAACTGCTCTTTTGACAGAGGCCATAGTTAGATGCTTTCCAAATTCATGTTGCTAAATTGTTTTGCATGAAGCCCTACATGCTGATGCTAATTAGAGGCTAGTTAAGTAGTTCACTAATATCGGGTGCAAATAGACAAATGACTGAATCCTTGCTTTGTTGAATAAATGTATTAATGATACTCCGCTAAAGTTGATTCATGTTGACGTCGTGCTTTGTTCTAATGTTCATGATCTATGCTTTGATAAAGTCTTATTCGAGTTGCCAAATAATAGTAGTATTAATGTGCTTATTGATGTTGCGACTAATAAATATGTTACTAGAGTGTAACTCATAGGGAATAAATATCCTCCTAACACTTACTAGATTTGTGTGGTTATTCATGGCTGAAAGGTCATGGTGTGTTTGAATTCTTGTTAAATGGTATTGATTAGTTTGATTGATTAGTTATTGTGAATATTGATTAGGTTATTGATCTATTGATTGAAATGCTAGACAGATATCTCGTTCTGGGAAGTCCCCAAACATGGTCAAAAGATTCATTGGCCTAAAACAAGTCCCCTTGCAAGTTAAATTAACAAGGTTTGGATGCGTTATCAGTCCCTCACATCCTGACATGAGGTGTGAGACTGTCGCCCACACCATCTGCCCTGCCTCAGTAAATTTTAGTTTGAAAGTCCATGGGAGGTTGGGGTGAGCTAGATATTTTTGTTCAATTTGTTTAAACTAGCATAAGGGTAATTACCTTAATGTTTCCCAAACTGTTTGCCAGGGGTTTTAAAATGTTCAGAAACATAATCAAAATGTTGCTGTTTCTTTTTCTTCAAGAAATAGTGGGTGGCTTTGGGTAGGGGTGATGGCTTTGACACAGTGCTAAAGGGCACTAATTTACTACTGAACAAGGACGTAATGTTACACCTGGATGTAGCATCCCAGGAGGCAATCACAAAAAGACCACGGTGAATAAAGTGCTATGTTAAAAAAGAGTAAATAAATGCACTGACAACATAGTGAGGCATGGCCTCTCTAAGGTGTCTGTAAAACTGACGTTTGTTCTTGAATTTTTGATCTGAATTTTGACCCTTTGTCCTGAGCTTTTGTCCTGAATTTTTTACAGTCCTGTCCAGAATTTGCCTCAATGCCAGGTGGTCACTCTAAGTAAATGCGTTGCATAACCCTGCTTGTAAGATGGCAATTCAATGCCTGCTCTATCGTGGCAGTATTGACCAAAGCAAATGAGTGTAACTCCTGGCATGTGTAACGGGCATGGGCACGTGTGCTTAACTGGGACAATAAAGAACCCTATATTACAATTGCTCGAGGGAATTTAGAAACTCGTGACTACATGTAACGGGGGCAATATGACACAAGAACGTATGTGACAGCACTTGTACCCGAGAGAATAGAAGTGGAACATTTCTGTATGGGACAATAGTAAATGAGAGCATTCACCGACAGCGGCAGTTTTATTTCTATGGAGAGAAGTAGGGCAATTTAATGAAATGAGCATTTGGGGACCATGTACGTTCATTTTCAGGACAAATCAATATTTAGGAAGCACAAAAGGTGTCTTTTATATAAATACTATCCTTTTGTTTGGCAACAGATTAATTTATTTACCAAATATGAAAGGCCAATATGTGACTGCAAAACAGGCGTATTTACAAAAGATGACAAGGCGATGATTATGGGGGAAAAAAAACACCGGTAAAAAGAATACCGGGTGTGTAGGCATATGGCATAATTTCACATATCAATGACCTTTTGCGATGAAAGTGAGTTTATTTATTACAAATGAGGAGATCATATTTGAGCAGTTATATTCTGAAACAGAATATTTTTATTACAGCAAACCGAGTTTACATTTGGAAAATGACAAAATTGTGTTTGTTCAAGGAGGGCATTTATTTTACTTAAAAGCAAAGTTACTATTTTGGGATTAAAATAGTGTGTTTTGTTTTCCAAAATGAAGCCCGCCTACCACAGTTAAGTTCCTGCACCTGTGTTTCTCATTAGAAGCATCTTTATACAGATGGACAGGATCTGCATCTGACCCATCCCCTCACGCGCATTGCTTCTTTTTCTTGAGCTACTTTCCTGCCTCCCTCAAAGCCTGTCAGGTCCTAGCTTCCTAAAAAAATCAATGGACAGTAAAAATCTGACTAATATTTACCTCATCGCCGTGTGCCCTTTATCTACCTTTATAAAATGCAGTAACGGGTGAAGTGCATAGGTCCTCTGTGCTGTTTGCACTGTAAGATGGACTGATAACAAAGCCAGTGGTGAAGCAGTTTCCGTTATTCCATTATACCAGTGTATTTGCTCCTAATTTGATACACAGGGATTCAGGGCATTTTGCTTGGTTCGACCTAAGTATAAATGATAAACAGACAGTGAGACACATAGGGCCTGATTACAACTTTGAAGGAGGTGCTAATCCGTCCCAAAAGTGACGGTAAAGTGACGGATATACCACCAGCCGTATTACGAGTTCATTATATCCGATGGAACTCGTAATACGGCTGGTGGTATATCCGTCACATTTGGGACGGATTAACACCTCCTCCAAAGTTGTAATCAGGCCCATAGATGGCTAAGTGGGTTGGTGAATAGGTGAACAGGTGGGCCAGTAGACAGGCAAGCCAATTATACAGAAAGATAGAAAGACTGTGGCAGATATGGGCACATAGTTTATTAGATAAGCATGGACAAGCAGGCAGACAGATGAATGAACAGCTAGACAAACTGACATGTAGACTGCTGTATAGGTGAACGGATGAGTAGAAGGAAGCATATATGGTTAGATATATTGATAAATTGATAGATGGGAGAACAGAGCAATGGATAGGCAGGGCTGTACCCGGCCATTCTGTCATTTTGTCGCTTTTTCCAGGGGGCTGCAAGTTAGAGGGCTAGATTCAGAGCAGGGTTAACTGCCATGGCCCAAACATGCCCCATAGTCCCAATCTAGTTATGGCTTCAGGCAGTCTGGGACATGGTTTAAGCAATTTTGCAAGGCCTGATTTTGGTTTTCAGTTCAAACTGGGCTGATGGACAAACAGATGGACGCACATATAGACTCAGGTCGTTAAGACGCTGTAATGTGTAAGCATCGTTTGGAAGCTCGTGCTAACCTCGTAAGAGACCTACCAACATCTCTGCGCATTCTTTGGGCATTCAACACTCTTTGCTGCAAATTTTTCAAAGCCTGACTCTTGCTTCTGGGTGGCTGTGCATCACAGGCTCGTTAGGCCTTAACGATCATTTCGGAATCTACCACCTCTTCATAGGAGCCCTCCAGCATGAACTAGTCTGGGACACGATGCACCAGGAGGTTTTAATCGAGCCCCATTGGCATTTATATTCTTAAAAGAGGCTAATAATCGAGGCAGTGCCAGTGTTTCCTGGTATGGCAAGTCTGGGGAATAAATTGTGGAGCATCTAATTAGCAGAGCCCAAATCAGTATAACGCCAATAAAAGGCATGTTTGCAGTAGCCGCAAAGTTTGGCTCTGGCTGTAGTCCACAGGCGGAGGGATGAATGCTTGATTTTGGCTTTGTTTTCCTTTCATAGGGCCTTGGGCTTCTGGCACGAGACACAGACAGGATTTAGACACAGGTGAGTCTAGAGCCGCGCTTAATACAGGCAGAGAGAGAGTCTTGGGAAGAACCATGAGTCTGAAGGTGGAGAAATGATTCCCGCGGGCTGCTATTGTTACCCGTTATACACAGGGACTTTCCGAAGCATTTCGGGACTTGTCAGCCAACACCCCTTTTTGGTGGTTTATGTTCATTTCTGGCATCCTGCGGAAGCCAATGGGCTATCGTATGAATGGTTCCTGTGAATAGGAGAATAGTTGGGATGATCCAAAAGACTTTCGTGCTTTGAGGATATCCAGGCTCCACATGTTTGGTTTAGATGACATTAGCATTTTCTCTGACTTTGATGAACAATATGGAAGACTGGCTTGAATAATCCCAATGATTTTAAGCAGCCACCTACCAATTTATTCCTAAAAAATATATATTTCTATAATAGAAGTTAGCAGAGAAGTCCTGCATGACAGTGCATGTGTTTTCTTCTACATCACATACAATGCAGCTCTTCTGGGCTCTTGGAGAATTCAGGAGTGTGGAATTGATAAAGTTCCATGCTTCAAAATTAGAAGGTACTCAAAGTAATCCCCAGTAATGCAAGGTTCTCATTATGCCTTCAGTGCATCACCATCCTGCGGTAGTGGCAGAAGGGGCCATTCAGACTTTCTGGGGAGGCCGCCCGCCAAAGTCCTGCCGTCAGAATACCGCTGCGCGGTCAAAAGACCGCCGCGGTAATTCTGAGTTTCCCGCTGGGCTGGCGGGCGACCGCCAGAAGGCCGCCCGCCAGCCCAGCGGGAAACCCACTTCCATGAGGATGCCGGCTCCGAATGGAGCCGGCGGAGTGGAAGGGGTGCGACGGGTGCAGTTGCACCCGTCTCGATTTTCAGTGTCTGCTTGGCAGACACTGAAAATCTTGGTGGGGCCCTGTTATGGGGCCCCTGCAGTGCCCATGCCGTTGGCCCTTGGCATGGGCACTGCAGGGGCCCCAAGGGGCCCCACGACACCCGTTACCGCCATCCTGTTCCTGGTGGCGAAAACCGCCAGGAACAGGATGGCGGTAAAGGGGTCGGAATCCCCATGGCGGCGCTGCAAGCAGCGCCGCCATGGAGGATTCCCCAGGGCAGCGGGAAACCAGCGGGAAACCGGCGGGAAACCGGCGGGACACCGCCGGTTTCCCGTTTCTGACCGCAGCTGTACCGCCGCGGTCAGAATGCCCATGGATGCACCGCCAGCCTGTTGGCGGTGCATCCGCGGCCCCGGCCCTGGCGGTCCATGACCGCCAGGGTCGGAATGACCCCCATATGCCCATTAGATCGTTGGCAACTCTCCAGAGACTTCCAAAAATATAGTCAATGTTGTAGTAGGTATTGACAGTGGTCTTCTGTAATAATTGAAAGATATGGACATAGTCAAACAAGAAACAGGGTTAGTTATGGTTGTAAGGTGAAATAAACGTTAGAAGGTCAGCATTTGGTGGTATGAGTATTAATATAAGAATTTTACATTTTGGAACCATTTTGATGAACATTGTTAGACCTGCCTTCCTTGGTGTGGTCTCCCCAAAACCTATTGCCCTCTGACCTTTTTTCTGACCTATTTTGCTGACCTTTAGGGATCTGTGCTCTTTACCACTGCTGACCAGTTCTAAAGTACAGGTGCTTTATCATCTAAAACATGGTAGCATTGGCTTCTCCACAATTGGCATATTTAAATTATTTGTAAGTCCCTATTAAAGTGCACTATATGTGCCCAGGGCCTGTAAATTAAATGCTACTAGTGGGCCTGCAGCAATGATTGTGCCACCCACTATGGTAGCCTCTCAAATATGTCTCAGACCTGACACTGCAGAGCTTGTATGTGCATTTTTAAACTGCTATGACGACCTGGCAAGTGTACTCACTTGCCAGGCCCCAAGATTCCCTTTTATTGCATGTAAGTCACCCCCAAGGTAGGCCCTAGTTATCCCCAAGGGCAGCGTGCAGCGTATATCAAAGTTTGGACATGTACTTCTTAAGTTTAATATTTCCAAGTAGTGGAAAACTGCTAAATTCGTTTTTCACCATTGCAAGGCCTATCTCTCCCATGGAATAGCATTGGGGTTGCCTTAAAACAATTTTTAAAGATAACTTCCAGATGGGAAGAGCTTGAAATACAGAGTTTGGTGTCCCTGGACTCACAATTTAAAATCACACTTTATGGTGAAGGCGGATTTTAAATTGTAAGTCTGAAAATGCAACTTTTAGAAAGTTGGCATTTTCTTACTTGAACCATTCTGTGCCTCTGCCTGTCTCTGAATACACGTCTTGGGTAGATGATAGATGGGCTTTGTGCATTCCCACTAGACAGTCACACAAAGGGAGCTTGGGTGTGGCATTAGCATACTGATGGCCCATCACCGGGCTGATGGGTCTTCCTAGTTTAGGTGGGAGAGAGGAGCTGACACTTACTTCTGATTAGGGCTGTGCCTCTCCTCACACAAAGGGCTGCATTACCCAATGTGTGGTGTCTATAGCTGGGGATACACTGCCTGCTATGCTATCAGGAGGGACTGCCACTTAGTAAGATCATTCCGCTAGCACCTCAAGACGCTGTGCACCCATTGAGACGACCACACTCAAGCGCTGACTGAGTACTGTTGAGCTGATCCCCCCATGGGCCCCACTGCAGAGACACGACCCGCTAAACCTAGATGACCAGCGGGGTCATCTAGCAGCAGAGTGGCTACCCAAGCAACCACTGCCTCGCAGCGAAGATCGTCCCGGGGTCCCTAATAGAAGCATACCCTGTCAGCATCAGACCTGCCAGAGACTTCACAAAACTGCCTTGGTTCCCCGTTCGTTGCCACGAAAACTAGGGACTGCGCCGGGATGGTGCACTTTGGCGCTTTGGAAGCTCTGGTGAGCCCTACCATAACTCCTGTAAAAGGAGCACCCTCATATTTTACTGTCATTGAAGGCTTGAGTACAACACATTGCCACACTCTTAGAGAGCGTGAGGACAGGCACCATACCTGGCGCTCGCTTTATTGATTGGAACACTTTTCTTTTTCTTTTGATGAGACTCTCCCCTGGTATCAAGGGGAGTAGCAACAGTAAGCACATCTACATTATTGGATAAATACTTAGTAGACAAACTCATCCTGCACGCAATCTAATTTATTCACCCACTGCATAACGTTTGAGTGATTTATTGGACTTTTGTAATTTTGGTCTTATTTACAACAGATAAATACTCCCTATTTTTTTAACTTGGTGTTGAGTCCTTTTTGTAGTGTCATTCAATGTGTTACTGTAAATCAGTGTTGCACAAATATTTTACATATTACCTTCTGAGTTAAGCCTGACTGCTATGTGCCAAGCTACCAGGGAGTGGGCACCGGTTCATTTAGGGAGTGAAACTGATGTACCCTAACTAGGATTGTGGTTCGTACTTGGACAGGGTGCAAACTTTTGTCAATTAGAGACCCAGTTTCTAACAAATCTGTTGCAGAAAACTGAACATTGTGAGGAAAAGGTCTCACACCTGCAATTCTGCTGAAAGAGATGTTGCCTTCCACTGTGCCAAGCGTCAAAATACAACAAATAGCACATTTTTGGAGGGGGTTGTTTTGATGCAAAGATCTAAAGGCCAGAGTACTATTTGGATTGCATTCTAAAGGATTACCGCATACTTATCACATTTGACTAAACTAGGCTGTTAGTGTCACATTTCTAATGTGTTCTTAGGAATTGTAAATTTGTTAATAGTGCATCGTAGCAGTCAAACAGCATGCCCCTTTAACACCAGCAAAAGATGGTTGTAATTCCAAACAAATAAACCCAGAAAACAAACTGCTTTCATACAAGTTACATCCTATACACAGCTGTGAGACGGTAAAAGTGTTGTCATACCGCACATCCCGACTTCCTTAATTTAACTACTGCTTCAGGAATGTGATCGCAGACTTAGTACGTCACTAAAAGATTGATATTATGCCCTTGAGTAGATGAAGACAGGTCCTGTCTCACTCACTGTATTTGGCTAGAGGGACCTATTACAATTTCAATACTTGTACCCACCCCCAATCTTTTTTGTGACTTGAAAGACTGGAAATACCGTTATGAGACTCTGCAACACAAAAACTTTGAAAGGACATTTCTGCGGTCAAGGCCCACAATAAGTTTAAGGTTCTTATCTTACTGAACACGTCTAACAATTCAAGCCCACATTTTTCATTTCACCTTTCAAAAACAATTTACAAAACCAATGACCAATTCTCAATTATACTTTAAAAATACTTTAAAACTGTAATTGTATTGAGAAAAAATGTAATAAACTAAACTCACAAAGTGGATGAGTTTATACCATTTGTCTACCTAACAGGATTTGGTGTTCAAGATGAGTACACATTCCTGGCATGGCACCTTCTGCTTTATTTTAAGTGTCTTCCTACATGACCCTTTGTTTTTCATATATATATATATATATAGGGTAATTCCTGCTGAAAGGTTTTCTGCCAACCTCGAGAAAACCATTTCAGCAAAAACAAAACATATTCAAAACCCATTTGTCATGTCAACTCAGCATGGGGAACCAGCCAGTAATTGCTTTTCATTTTTAAAATCCCTTCTCCCTGCCACAGCTAAAGTTAGTCTTTGAAATGCAAAGAAACAATTTTATTTTATTTATTTATGTACATTCTTGTGAGAGCGTGAATTTTCTAATACATTTTATTAATGATTTCAATGTATTAATTATATAGTGAATTAACATGCGAAAACGGGTGACTTTTGAAAATGGTTGCCATAATTCATATTTGTTCTTTGGCTAAGCAAAATTCTAACTGAAGTTGTGGTTATTTTCCATTTTTCAATGGTTACATAAAAGTGTGTGCTATATAGCTTAATAAATGTGTATACTGCTACCCCTAGTGGGTTGCTGCACTATGTCTTACAAGGTCAGATTTATAAAATCATAATGCGAGTTGAATGTTCTATTGTTTGAAATTGTCACCAATACGTGGTTTCTTCCTTGAGGATGGAAGTAAATGTTTTGAGTTGAGAAGTTTCTTCCTGAGAAGAGAAGTTTAGACGAGATGGAACAATGGAGTCACAGATGAGACGGAAGAGGAAAAGTTACTGTTATGAATGTGTCCTGGTTGTTATTGATGTCATTGCATTTTAGGTTATCAATTAGAGCGACTGTTGGTTGAATCGTAAACAACCCCATGTACTGACCAATCATAAACTTTTTGAAGATTAGTAATATAACAACCTGGGTAGGATTTTCTAGTGAGAAACCCTAGAAAGGGATTCTGAGATTCTTAGTTCGAGTTCCTGATGATGGTTTGAGTCATATTAGCGGTGTGGGTTTAGCTATCGATAGGCCTGATTCGCTGATGACTTACCTGATGGTGTCCCTTTGCTGAAGTAGACTGCATGTTGTTGTTCTATGGGTAATGTATGAAATTGCATTGATATATGTGTCTCTTTTGCTTTGCAGGTACCAGCTGCAACATGTAGTTTAAATGCTGCATAATAGCAATAATGTTTTTTTCTTAATAACCTGAGTTAGTGTGTTTTTCTAAATTTGTGTTTCTAAATTCTTTTACATGAAATCCAACATGTTGATGCAAATTTGTGGTTAGTGAGGGAATTAACACTCAAATGCTCAAGACTCATATTGACACGCTTTGATTGTTTGTACTAATGTATACTTTACCTTTATTTCCAATTATGGTGTTATTAATAAGTGTTATGATACTGGAGATTATTTTCTTGATTGTTTTGATTAAACTCAGATATATAAGATGTTCTAATCAGCCACTATTGATTCTTTATGCTTATCATTTGTGTTTGAGAGGTGTTTTCGTGACATTAGCATTGTTAATCTGGGAAATAAATGTATACTTCTTCTTAATAAACTGGTGTGGTTATTGTTTGAGGTTCAAAATTCTGAATATATTGATTACTGTTGATAGTCATTTTATTCATTGATGACATCCCCTCAATCCTTTGTCTCGTCGATCCATTGACCTCTTGCGCAGATTCCACTATTCAGTTTAAGGTAATAGCTAGGATTTTGTGGTGCTGCAGCAGTTTTTGGTAGCAGATTACGATTGATGATGTCATAATGAGATTAATGTGACTTGTGGAAAATTTTCCTTTTAAAGAGAAATAAATGTACTGAATTTTCTGAAATGTTATACGGATTTGATAAGATGAGTTGCTAGTTGCCTTAGGTGACTTTCCCCAGTTCTTGGAGACCCTCTATGTTGAAGGGTATGTTTCTAGCGGTGTTTGGTTGAATTGAGTGAGGTGATTTGCGCTTGCACAGCTTAAGCTGATTTGCAGATGATTGAGGTGTATATGAGTTTAGAAGGAGTGGAGATACTCCAGTAGAGTTTAGAAGGAGTGGGCATACTCCAATAGGTATGAGAGTAGGGAAGCGGCATTTGAGTGTGGTGCTTAATGCAGGAAAAAGTATCCACGTGGTTGTTGATGACAGACCTAAGGAGAGAGGTCTGGGACTCCGGAGTATATTGACAAGTGTAGTGAGACACTTGGTATATGTTGTAATTTGCCCATTTAGTAGATCGATCCGGTGTGATTGGTAAATCGAGGTTGTGAGATAATTGGTGTGATTGAAATTATACTGAGATTTGGTGAGTACTAAGTGCACTAGGACAACAGTCCAATGATCAGTTGAGAAGCAAAATTTGCAGGTTGAATTTAGCTTGCGAATGAGGGGAACTGTGAAAAAGAGTAGGCAGGAGCTGAAGGTGACTTTGGAAGGTTCCTGAAGCGAGTGTATACCTGTAGTAAATGGGCAAATTTGTTTTCTTATTTTGGGGGGTTTTAAGTTCTGCTCGTGAATTAATATTGCGTTGATTTGATGTGTGAGTTGTGAAAGAAATCAGACCGAAAGACTTTGTCAGCAACTCGGCGATCGTGATGAGAAGGGGTGTGTGTGTGTGTGTTAGTGTGACGTAAATGGTGCCACTCTAGGATTGGTTGATTAGTGAGAAGGGTCACGCACGGATGTGTCAATCAGTCTGACACTAAAGTAAAGCGATTGGAAGGTGAGAAGGTTGAAGAGAATTGTGGGATCGTAGTCACGTTTCCTGACTGGTTGTTTTTTAACAGATTTCACTATTTGTTTTGCTTAGTTTAACTTAGTTCAGAAATAATCATTTTTGTTGTGGACATCGGGTTTTGAATAATAAAAATGCAGTTGAAAATGAAGTTTTTCAAGGCTTTGAAAAGTGCACTGAGAGGTGATGAATATATTCTGGCACTCGAAGGAGATATTTGTCCGCCAGGAAATACTCCGGCACATTTTGTATTTGAGGAAAAAGGTGCGGGCGTGTCTTTGGTTGAAACACTGGGTTAAGACTCCAAGACAAGAAGGTTGCTTAGCTTTGCCAGAGAATGGAACATTTAATTTGAGAATTTTGGAGAATTTAAGGAAGAAAATGTACAGTTTAAAATCTCCACCGAGGCCAGCACAGTACGAAGCCCTAGCGATTTTGGAGCTGGTAGCCAGACAGCAACAAGCCTTGAAATTTGAGGAAAGAATGAGGAGAGTAGAAAAGATGCTAGCAGAAGCTAGATGGGATGAAGAGCAGAAAAGGTGGAGAGTAGCATCTCTACACGGAATAAAATTATTTCCTGCAAGGACAAAAGAGGATGAGTCAAAAGATAGAAAGTAAAAGAAAAAGAGTTCTTCAGTGACTAAAGAACAAAAATTAAAAGACTTGAAACGAGTCATGTTTAATGATGACAATGAGATGGATGAAGATGAAATAGTTTCTGAGATTTTAGAGATTTATCCTCCACCAAACACAAGTCAGAGAGATCAGAGGACAAGTGAGAGTGGATCGAGTGGGAGTAGAATTAGTAATACAATTCCTCCCGCACCATCCACATCAGAGATATCACGGGATACCATGAACAATGAAAGAGTTCAGATGCAAAGTAGTTTTAATGATTCACTGAACAACAGACAGCAGTTGGAAATAAACATTCCTGAAATACATCCACAGGCTCGGGTCATAAGTACGACTACTAATTTAGTGTTTTCTCCAGGTCAACAAGGATTGGGTATGATTCAAGGAGAGCCTGTTCAGATGCAGATTCCACAAATGCAGAGCATGGGTGCAGGGCAGATACAAAATGTTGTATCTTTAGTTGGTCCAGATACAATTTATGTACCTATTACGATGGGTTCGCTGACCTCAATATATGCATGTATAAACAATAGTGGAGTAAATTCTTTGATTCAAATTCAGAATGGGGTTTTGGAAAAATCAACTCCGAGACAAGGACAAACACTGAATGAGACTAATTTTTTAATAGATTTGTCTCCTGTTAAAAATCCTGGGATTAGATTTTACAATAATCAGGGGGAGAGATTAATGTTTCCACAACAATGCGCAAGCACGGCACAAGAGCAAGATTTGGGTGCACACTGTAATGAGGTTTCTTTAAAAGGTTTATCTGCACAAGAAATAACAAAATGGTTGGAAAATTTAAGTATTTCAAAGACCCTAGAAAAGAAAGACAGGGAAGAAGACACAATAAACAGAGTGAGATTATCAATGGAAGGAAATGAACTTCTGGAAGGGACCATTGGCGTGAACAGACTTGAGTCTTATACTGAAGCTCAATTGAGATATTTGTGTAAAATAATTACCAAGGGAGCAGAGAAAGTGCACCAGCAGTTACAGGAAATAGCAGATGAGTATGATATTGATTTATCAAAAAAGAAAAGTCTAAAAAGAAGTTTCAGATGAAACATGGACGAGGAAGATTTTATACACATGAGGTCTGCAGGGATGAAAACACATCTTAGAGAATTACTTGAGAGAGATCAGGTTTGGAGAGCATTAGACAAATGGGAAGGCAGATGGGTCAAGAAAAGAGAAAGACCAAAGAAGGATGACATGACACAGGCTGGAGATTCTGTGAAAATGTTGCCGATGAGAGAAACGCCAGGAGGAAATTTTGTACATGTACCTTGGAATAGAGGTGGTATCTCACGTTTTACGAACGATTACCCAAGGTTCAGAGAAAAGCCAGTGGAGTGGTACCAGCAGACATATAGGTTTGCGAAGCTTGCAAAATGTCTGTGGGAAGACCTGAATACACTTTTCGATATTGTTGTTCCGGCAGATTTGTGGATTGAATGCAAAAGGAGTGTGGATTGAGCCGCAAAGGGATTTGAAAACAGGTGCACCATCTCCAGAAGTAATGTAATATTGCTATAAGGTCATTGAGTTTCTGAAAACAAGAGTTTTGCCGAAAAACATTGATTGGCAGCACACAGATAGGACAGCACAGGAAGGGAAGGAATCGGTTCATGCTTTTTATGAAAGGTTGTTGAAGGCGTTCAAACAATTCAGTGGTGTGGAAACAATTGAGAAAGAGAGCATGAATCCTTTGGTGTTTAGGTTTGTTGAAGGATTAAAACCAGAAATTAATCAGATAACTAAGAATAATTTCATCGGCTGGCAAGCTAAACCGATTGATGAAGTGTTACAGTATGCAAAATACTGCAGTGATGAGATCGAGTTGAAGCAGAAAATGTTGAAAGCGAAAGCAATGGTGATGCAGATTAAGGCTGCACAGATAGGATTTTGGGGAAAATGTCAGCAACTGCCACAAGGGAATGGTATGTTTCAGAATCAAGGCAGAGGCAGAGGTTGAGGTGGAATAATGCTTCCGGTGGTCAATAGAAATGTGGATTTGAGTTCAGTGGTGATGCAAGATGAGCAACAAAGGCGAGAGGTGTTACCTTGTTGTTAGACTTTTCATCCTTGGCGTGGTCTCCCTTAACTTTTTGCCTCTGTTCCCCAGGTTGTTGATGTGTGCTGGACTCTGATTTTGCTGTTTTTATTACTCTGGGCACTTTACCACTGCTAACCAGTGCTAAAGTGCAAGTGCTCCTGTTTAAAATGTGTACGTAATTGGTTCTCCATGATTGGCATATTTGTTTTACTGTTAAGTCCCTAGTAAAGTGCACTAGAGGTGCCCAGGGCCTGTAAATCAAATGTTACTAGTGGGCCTGCAGCACTGGTTGTGCCACCCACACAAGTAACCCTGTAATTATGTCTCAGACCTGCCACTGCAGTGTCTGTGTGTGTATTTTTACACTGTAAATTCAACTTGGCTAGTGTAACCACTTGCCAGGCCTAAACCTTCCCTTTTCTTACATGTAAGGCACCCCTAAGGTAGGCCCTAGGTAGCCCCAAGGGCAGGCTGCAGTGTATGGATAAGGTAGGACATATAGTAATGTGGTTTATATGTCCTGACAGTGAAATACTGCCAACTTTGTTTTTCACTGTTGCAAGGCCTGTCTCTCTCATATGATAATATGGGGGCTACCTTTAAATATGATTAAAGCGTAGATTCCCCTAGAGAGTAGATGGACATGTGGAGTTTGGGGTCCCTGAACTCACAATTTAAAAATACATCTTTTAGTAAAGTTGATTTTGAGATTGTGTGTTTGAAAATGCCACTTTTAGAAAGTGAGCATTTTCTTGCTTAAACCATTCTGTGACTCTGCCTTGTTTGTGGATTCCCTGTCTGGGTCATTTTGACAGTTGGGTTGTTTTTCATCTCACACTAGACAGTGACACAAAGGGAGTTGGGGTGTAACCTGCATTTCCTGATTAGCCATCTCTGTTAGGAGGGAGGGGTGGAGTGGTCACTCTCCTCTGAAAGGACTGTGCCTGCCTCTGACAATGCAGGCTCCAACCCCCTGGTGTGTGTCTGAGGCCTTGCCTGGGCAAGGCAGGATTTCACAAGTAGGTGTAAGTCCCCTTTGAAGAAAGGTGACTTCAAAGACTAAAATGGGTATAAGAAGGGCACCCAAATCTACAGACTTTAGAATCACTTCTGGAACCAAGAGGAACCTCTGCCTGGAGAAGAGCTGATAGCTGAGGAAGAAGTGCTGCCCTGCCTGTGACTGTGCTTTGTGGAGCTTTCCTGCAGTGCTGCTTCTGCCAGAGTAAGAGGGCAAAGACTGGACTTTGTGTGCCTTCCATCTTATGAAGAAATCTCCAAGGGCTTGAGTTAGAGCTTGCCTCCTGTTGTTTGAAGCCTCAGGGACAGCAAAGACTTCTCTCTGCCAGCACCTGGAGTCTCTGGAGAGACTCCTGCTCTGACAAGTGGTGCCCTATCCAGTCCCGGGGCCCTTGAAAGGAAAGCTGGTGGAAATCCAAGGAAATCTACTTTGGATGACTTCGGACCGACGCCGCTGCCGAATCCGGTAACGCCGCCTGCACCCGACGCCGTGACCCTCGCTGGAACGCGACGCTCTTCGCAGGCCCGACGCCGCTGCAGCCCCGCTGAAGTCCCCGACTCCGTGGAAGTCGCCGCTCCACGTCGTGACCGACGCCACTCGAAGTGCACGGATTCAACGTTTCGCACAGACGCCGCGATCCCCGACTTCACGCATCGGCTTGTTTTCACTCTTCACCAAAGGTACTGCACTTGGGGGTCTACACGACTCCGTGTCCGGCGCCGCTGGTGTCGGCTTGTTGGGAACGACTCCGTCACGACGCCGTGTTAACATCTCATCGAAGCATTTTTGTTTCTAAGCGCTATTTTTTAGTTTAATCTCTAAAAAATTCATAACTTGACTTGTGTATGTCGGATTTTTATCATTTTGGTCTTGGTTTGTTTAGATAAATATTTCCTATTTGTCTAAACTGGTGTTGTGTCATTTTATAGTGTTTTCATTGAGTTACTGTGTGTGTTGGTACAAATACTTTACACCTAGCACTCTGAGGTTAAGCCTACTGCTCTGCCAAGCTACCAAGGGTGTAAGCAGGGGTTAGCTGAGGGTGAATCTCTTTTACCCTGACTAGAGTGAGGGTCCTTGCTTGAACAGGGGGTAACCTGACTGTCAACCAAAGACCCCATTTCTAACATTGGTGATCAGCGGTTGGGATTTGGACTTTTATTTGTACTTGACATACAGTAATTAAGTGTACACTACTGTTTGAGTTCAGACCACTTCGTGACCACATACTACTAGTCTTGTGATTTTTGTTTTTTTTCTATTTGGACTGATTTTGCTCTGCATTCATTTTTTTCTTGCTGATTCCTTGATTGACTTTCTTTGGAACTTCATTTGGGAACTTGTTTTTCTGCCTTTGGAACTTTACAATTGATTATGAATCTTCATCATGTCCCATGCTGGAGATGCATCAGTTGGAGCTGACTTTGACCTTGAGAAATTGGAGAGTTATACCAAAGCTCAGTTGAAGCAGTTCTGTAAAAGTTTTGACTGTCCCATTAAGAGCTCATCCAGGAAGGAGGAGCTGCAAAAGGCGCTGAGGGCATGGGTGACAGCCAAGAGCACTGAAGGGCACACAGAGGATGAGGGAGATGAGGAGGATGAGGAAGAGTGTTCTGTACACAATGGTATTGTGGGTGGGCCTGTTATGTCCAGGGAAAAGGTCTCCAGGGCAGGTAGCAGTGTCTCATCCAAGGGTCTGACACCTGAGGAGTTACAGGACAGACAGGCAGAAAGGGAGTACCAATTGGAGCAGAGGAGGATAGCCCTTGAGGAGAGGAAGTTAGCAATGGCTCATGAGCTTAGCTTGAGAGAGATGGATCATAGAAGCCAGTCCAGTAGAGATGGTGGCAGCAATCCTACAGTGCAGCCTGAGAGAAGAGTACACATCCCAAAAGACCTTGTGAGGGATTATAAGAGGGAGGATGATATCTACTTGTGGTTCAAGGGTTATGAGTCAGCTCTCCACATGAACCTAGTCCCTGAAGCTCATTGGGGGGCAGCCCTGTGGAAGCATTTTGAGGCAGAGGGGAGGGACACACTGACAGCCTTAGGGGATGCTCAGAGTCTCACCTACCCTGTCATGAAGGAGGCCTTACTCACCAGGTATGGTCTCACCCCTGAGCAGTACAAGGAGAAGTTTAGATCCTACAAGAGAAAGGAATCCCAAACATGGTTGGAATGTGTTGATTCTTTTTGCAGGTCACTGGATGGTTGGGTGAAGGGCAGTAAGGTAAACACGTATGAGGGGCTTTACAATTTAATGGCTTGGGAGCACTTGTACAGTTTATGTTTTCCAGAGCTGCGCCAGCACCTCATTGACAGCAAGCTGACTGACCCCAGGAAGCTTGCACAGGAAGCGGACTGCTGGGAGAGCACCAGGGTCCAAAAGAGGTATGGGGGAGACCACGCCAAGGGTGGGCAGGGTCCCTCTCAGAAGAAAGGGGGGGTAAGGGCAAACAGGGGGAGTTCTCTAAAGGGCCCCAAACTGATTCCCAGGG
Organism: Pleurodeles waltl; assembly: GCF_031143425.1. Classification (NCBI taxonomy): domain Eukaryota; kingdom Metazoa; phylum Chordata; class Amphibia; order Caudata; family Salamandridae; genus Pleurodeles; species Pleurodeles waltl. Next base: position 1,769,883,629 of record NC_090440.1, read on the forward strand.
TAAGGATTCCCAACCCCCCATTGAAAAGAAGCCATGGTTGTCCAAAGGAAAGCCAGTGGCAGGTGGTCCCCCACGTAAGTGTTATGCATGTGACCAGATGGGTCATGTGAGGGGGGACCCCAAATGCCCCAAAAGTCCCAGGGTTTGGCCAGTGTAGCGCTTGGGGAGGAGTTGGTTTCAGGTGGGTGGGAACCAGCAGAAATGACCCTTGTCTCATTAGGGGACAGTGAGATGGTCCAGAGAAACCTAGTGCCTGATAACACTAAGAAGTACAGGCAATGGGTGAACATCAATGGACAGAGGGTGGAGGCTCTGAGAGACACAGGAGCCAGTGTGACTACAGTGAGGAGTCACCTGGTGTCTTAAGAGCAGATTGATCCCCGGGTACTTCACCAAGTAGTTGCGGTAGACAACTCTCAGCGCCTCTGCAGAGTGTCGCAGGTTGCCTTTGAATGGGGGGGGGTCTCAGGTTCCTGGAAAGTAGCTGTGAGTCCAACCATGCCTGTTGATTGTTTGCTAGGTAACGACCTGGAGGATTCCCCTTGGAAGGAGGTGGAACACAGGTCTCACTTGGAGATGTTGGGTCTGCCTGGGTGAGAATGCGTATCCACCCGGTCTATGGCAGCCAATCAGGGTAGTCAAGAGCCCCTGGAGCCTGAAACAGTGGCCCAGGGGACTTCCAAGAAGAGGAAGGGCAGGGGGCGCGGGAAACCGGCCCGAGGTTCCCACGGTCCGGGAGGAGGCGGAGCCTAAGGGTGACACCCCGGAACCTACAGGGGAGCAGGTGGCTGAACTGGGGGAGGTCCCTGAGCTGTCACAGTGGCAGCAGGAAGGGGGACCCACCAGGGAAGCATTCTGCACAGCGCAGAAGGAGTGCCCTACTCTTGAGGGGCTGCGGCAGCAGGCTGCAGCCCAGGCGGCTGGCGAGGCGCCAGGTACTCACCTGATATATTGGGAGGATGGCCTCCTGTATAGTGAGCCTAAGGTTCCTGAGCCTGGGTCAGCTCGTATGCTGGTGGTACCCCAGTGCTTCAGGGCCTTCCTACTGAGTTTGGCTCATGATGTGCCTTTGGCAGGACATCTAGGGCAGGACAAGACCTATAAGAGGCTTGTCTCCCACTTTTACTGGCCCTTGATGCACAAGCAGTCAGCTGCTTATTGTAGGTCTTGTCAGACTTGGCAGGCAAGTGGCAAGAGTGGGGGGAAATGCAAAGCTCCCCTCCAACCTTTACCTGTAGTCAGTACTCCCTTTGAAAGGGTAGGAATTGACATTTTGGGGCCTCTGGATCCCAAGACAGCCATGGGCAACAGGTTCATCCTGGTCTTGGTGGACCATGCCACTCGGTACCCAGAAGCCATTCATCTAAGGACGGTCACTGCCCCCGTGGTGGGACGTGCCTTGATGGGAGTTTTTACCCGCATGGTGTTCCCCAAGGAAGTGGTATCCGATAGAGGTACAAACTTCATATCCACTTATATGAAGTCTCTGTGGAAGGTGTGTGGGGTAACGTACAAGTTCACCACAACTTACCACCCCCAAATTAATGGTCTGGTTGAGAGATTCAACCGCACCTTGAAAGGCATGATTCAGGGCCTGTCAGAGCCCTTGAGGCGTAAATGGGACGTCCTCTTGCCATGCCTTCTGTTCGCTTACAGGGAGGTGCCTCAAAAGGGACTTGGCATTTGCCCCTTTGAGCTCATCTATGGCCACCCTGTGAGGGGACCGCTCAGTCTGTTGAAGGAGGCTTTGGAGAAAGCTCCTAGTAAACCACCCCAGGATGTATTTAGCTACATGCTGGCACTAAGAAACCAGACTGCCCGCTTCAGGAGTCTCGCTCAGGAGAATCTGGAAGCAAGCCAGTAGGATATGAAACGGTGGTACGACCAGAATGCCACTCTGGTTGAGTTTCAGCCTGGACAAAAAGTGTGGGTCATGGCACCAGTGGAGCCTAGGGCTCTCCAAGATAAGTGGACTGGGCCTTTTGAGGTGGTGGAAAGAAAGAGCGAGGTCACCTATCTGGTAGACTTGCAATCCCCCAGGAACCCTTTGCGGGTCCTACATGTCAACCGCCTCAAACCACACTTTGAGCGAACTGAGCTATCCATGCTCCTAGCGACAGATGACGGGGTGGAGGAAGAGAGTGAGCCTCTTCCTGACCTCCTGTCTGCAGGAGAGAAAGATGGGTCTGTGGAGGGAGTGATCCTCTCCCCCTCCTTGACTGAGGAACAGCAGAGGGACTGTCGCCACGTGTTGGGACAGTTCGCCTCGCTGTTTTCCCTGATCCCAGGAGTCACACACCTGTGCACACATGATGTGGACACTGGGGACAGTACACCTGTTAAACATAAAGTTTACAGGGTGACTGACAGGGTCTGGGCTTGCATTAAGGAGGAAGTCTCCAAAATGTTAACCCTAGGGGTTATGGAGCACTCCAGCAGTCCTTGGGCCAGCCCAGTGGTATTGGTCACAAAGGCTGCTGCTCCTGGTGCCACTCCGGAACTTAGGTTCATTGTGGACTACCGGGGTCTCAATGCGGTCAGCAAGACTGACGCACACCCCATCCCCCGAGCTGATGAGCTCATTGATCGGTTAGGAGCTGCCAAGTACCTCAGTACGTTTGATTTAACATCTGGGTACTGGCAGATTGCTTTAACTGAGGGGGCAAAGGAGAGGTCAGCATTCTCTACCCCAGATGGGCACTTCCACTTCAACGTGATGCCCTTTGGGATGAAGAATGCCCCTGCCACCTTTCAGAGGTTGGACAACCAGGTGTTGGCAGGACTGGATGAGTTCAGTGCCGCCTACCTGGATGACATTGCTGTGTTTAGTTCCACATGGGAGGAACACCTGCAACACATCTGGAGAGTGTTAGAGGCCCTGCAGAAGGCAAGCCTCACTATTAAGGCGAGCAAGTGCCAAATAGGGCAGGGTTCTGTGGTGTACTTAGGACACCAGGTGGGGAGTGGCCAGGTGGCACCCCTACAGCCTAAGATTGACACAATTCTGGCTTGGGAGCCTCCCAAGACCCAGACTGAAGTGAGAGCCTTTTTAGGTCTCACAGGATATTACAGGAGGTTTGTTAAGGGATATGGTACCATTGTTACCCCCTTAACTGAGTTGACTTCTAAGAAGCAACCCAAGAAAGTGATCTGGACAGAGGCTTGCCAGAGCGCTTTTGATGCCCTGAAGGCTGCCATGTGCACAGCACCTGTGCTGAAGGCACCTGACTACTCCAAGGAGTTTGTTGTGCAAACAGACGCCTCAGAGCATGGTATTGGAGCAGTACTCTCACAGCTTAATGAAGAGGGCCTAGATCAACCCGTAGCCTTCATTAGGAGGAGGTTACTACCCAGGGAACGTAGGTGGAGTGCCATAGAACTCGAAGCGTTTGCTGTGGTCTGGGCACTGAAGAAGCTAACACCGTACTTGTTTGGGACTCACTTCCGAGTTCAGACCGACCACAGGCCCCTCAGATGGTTACTGCAGATGAGGGGTGAGAATCCAAAACTGTTGAGGTGGTCCATTTCCCTACAGGGGATGGACTTTACGGTGGAACACCGTCCTGGTACAGAGCACGCCAATGCTGATGGTCTGTCCAGGTTCTTATGCCTTAGTGATGAGATCTCCCATGAGGTGGGTAGTTGCTCCCCACTTTTAGCTGGGGGGGACACGTGTTAGACTTTTCATCCTTGGCGTGGTCTCCCTTAACTTTTTGCCTCTGTTCCCCAGGTTGTGGATGTGTGCTGGACTCTGATTTTGCTGTTTTTATTACTCCGGGCACTTTACCACTGCTAACCAGTGCTAAAGTGCAAGTGCTCCTGTTTAAAATGTGTACGTAATTGGTTCACCATGATTGGCATATTTGTTTTACTGTTAAGTCCCTAGTAAAGTGCACTAGAGGTGCCCAGGGCCTGTAAATCAAATGTTACTAGTGGGCCTGCAGCACTGGTTGTGCCACCCACACAAGTAACCCTGTAATCATGTCTCAGACCTGCCACTGCAGTGTCTGTGTGTGTATTTTTACACTGTAAATTAGACTTGGCAAGTGTACCCACTTGCCAGGCATAAACCTTCCCTTTTCTTACATGTAAGGCACCCCTAAGATAGGCCCTAGGTAGCCCCAAGGGCAGGGTGCAGTGTATGGATAAGGTGGGACATATAGTAATGTGGTTTATTTGTCCTGACAGTGAAATACTGCCAACTTTGTTTTTCACTTTTGCAAGGCCTGTCTCTCTCATAGGATAATATGGGGGCTACCTTTAAATATGATTAAAGCGTAGATTCCCCTAGAGAGTAGATGGACATGTGGAGTTTGTGGTCCCTGAACTCACAATTTAAAAATACATCTTTTAGTAAAGTTGATTTTGAGATTGTGCGTTTTAAAATGCCACTTTTAGAAAGTGAGCATTTTCTTGCTTAAACCATTCTGTGACTCTGCCTTGTTTGTGGATTCCCTGTCTGGGTCAGTTTGACAGTTGGGTTGTTTTTCATCTCACACTAGACAGTGACATAAAGGGAGCTGGGGTGTAACCTGCATTTCCTGATTAGCCAACTCCGCTAGGAGGGAGGGGTGGAGTGGTCACTCTCCTCTGAAAGGACTGTGCCTGCCTCTGACAATGCAGACTCCAACCCCCTGGTGTGTGTCTGAGGCCTTGCCTGGGCAAGGTAGGATTTCACAAGTAGGTGTGAGTCCCCTTTGAAGAAAGGTGACTTCAAAGACTAAAATGGGTATAAGAAGGGCACCCAAATCTACAGACTTTAGAAACACTTCTGGAACCAAGAGGAACCTCTGCCTGGAGAAGAGCTGATAGCTGAGGAAGAAGTGCTGGCCTGCCTGTGACTGTGCTTTGTGGAGCTTTCCTGCAGTGCAGCTTCTGCCAGAGTAAGAGGGCAAAGTCTGGACTTTGTGTGCCTTCCATCTTGTGAAGAAATCTCCAAGGGCTTGAGTTAGAGCTTGCCTCCTATTTTTTGAAGTCTCAGGGACAGCAAAGACTTCTCTCTGCCAGCACCTGGAGTCTCTGGAGAGTCTCCTGCTCTGACAAGTGGTGCCCTATCCAGTCCCGGGGCCCTTGAAAGGAAAGCTGGTGGAAATCCAAGGAAATCGACTTCGGACGACTCCAGACCGACGCCGCTGCCGAATCCGGTAACGCCGCCTGCACCCGACGCCGTGACCCTCGCTGGAACGCGACGCTCTTCGCAGGCCCGACGCCGCTGCAGCCCCGACGCCGCTGCAGCCCCGCTGAAGTCCCCGACTCCGTGGAAGTCGCTGCACCACGTCGTGACCGACGCCGCTCGAAGTGCACAGATTCAACGTTTCGCACAGACACCGCGATCCCTGACTTCGCGCATCGGCTTGTTTTCACTCTTTACCAAAGGTACTGTACTTGGGGGTCTACACTACTCCGTGTCCGGCGCCGCTGGTGTCGGCTTGTTGGGAACGACTCCGTCACGACGTCATGTTAATATCTCATCGAAGCATTTTTGTTTCTAAGCGCTATTTTGGAGTTTAATCTCTAAAAAATTCATAACTTGACTTGTGTATGTCGGATTTTTACCGTTTTGGTCTTGTTTTGTTTAGATAAATATTTCCTATTTTTCTAAACTGGTGTTGTGTCATTTTATAGTGTTTTCCTTGAGTTACTCTGTGTGTTGGTACAAATACTTTACACCTAGCACTCTGAGGTTAAGCCTACTGCTCTGCTAAGCTACCAAGGGGGTCAGCAGGGGTTAGCTGAGGGTGATTCTCTTTTACCCTGACTAGAGTGAGGGTCCTTGCTTGAACAGGGGGTAACCTGCCTGTCAACCAAAGACCCCATTTCTAACACTTGTCATAATTGCAGGGTAATTGGGCATTGGAAAAGAGAGTGTCTGATGTTAAATCAAGGTGGTGTTGTACAACAGACAAACAATGTCAATTCACATCAGAGCATGAGAGGACCTAAAATGGGGGGTCAAAATCAGAATTTCCAGAATAATATGAATAGTATGCAAGATTTTCAGTCTTTACAACCAATACAACAGATACAGAATGTACAACAACAGGTACAACAAGTACAAATGCCACAAATACAACAAATGGAGCCATAGGTGCAGATGCTGCCTGTACAGCAAATGAACATGCAGAGACAGGTTCAAATGATACAGAGTCCTATGGATCAACAACAGGTAATGCTTTCGCAAGTGGTCACGAATCAGAAAAAGAAAAAAAGTGAAAAATCAGCTGAACAGTTTTGTTTACACAGTGAGGACGAAATAAAAAATGAATGGCCGTTGGATAGTTCAGAATAGGAGGAGTATGTGATGGCAGCATCATTAGAAGTGGATCAGAGGGGTCCTTATGTGAAGGGTGAAGTACATGGTCATGAAGTTAACTTTCTGGTTGATACGGGAGCAACACGTTCGACAGGAAGAACTGTGGAAGTTCCAGACATACCGATTTCAGAGATGACAGTTCAGATAGTAGGAGTTGCAAACAAACATTTGACTAACACTCTTACAGAACCAGTTCTTGTGAAGGTTGGCAATTTTAGAGAGTTTTAAAGTTTTGTAATTTGTGATTCTAATCCAGTGTCATTACTGGGAAGAGATTTGCTGTGTAAGATAAATTGTTCAATTTCATGTTCAACTAAAAGGATTGAAATTGAGACAAAAAGTGATTACTGTCGAAAGGGAATTGGTGTCCAGAGAGTTTTTTCTGATTAATTTTGATGATCAAACTAATGAAAACGAACAGACAAATGAAGACAACAATTCAGTTAACTTAATTAATTTCTTTCCAGTTTTTGAAATAAAAGATCTACCAGTTGACTTACAGAAGAGGGTCAAGTCAAAGGTTTGGAATTTATCAGGAAAAGGCATTGGTTTAATTAAAGGAGTTGAAGGAGTCAGAGTGGCTGTGAAAGAGAATGTGGTGTTTCCACAAACTGCACAATATCCAATGACAAATGAGGCAATTGAAGGGATAAGACCTTTAGTAGAACAGTTTTTGGAACAGGGAGTTTTGAAGGAAGTGATGAGTAGTTTGTGCTATTCACCAAGAAAGGGTTGGAAAAAACCAAGTGGGAAAATTTGTCTTGTCCAGGATCTGAGGAAAATAAATGATATTGTGGTGAAATGTTGTCCAAACGTGCCAAATCCAGCCGTGATAATGTTTCAGATTCCGTGTGATGCAGAATGGTCTACAGTGATTGATTTGTGTCAAGCATTCTTTTCTGTGCCTCTACATGAGGACAGTAGATATATTTCTTGTTTCAAATTTCGGACCAGGGTCTATTGCTGGTGTAGAATTCCTCAAGGGTTTTCAGAGTCACCATAAATTTTCAATCAGATTTTGAAAAAGAACATGGAGTCATTGGTAATGCCTTACCAATCGACATTGGTGCAATACATTGATGATTTATTAATTGCATCAAAGACAAAAGAAGGTTGCAAAGAGGACACAATTGCATTGTTGATAGGAGACAATGGTCATAAGGTATCTCCTACCAAGTTGCAATATTGTCAGCAAGAAGTAAAATATTTTAGTAATTTGATTGAAAAAGGATCTAAAGAATCTCAAGGGAAAGAGTAGCGACAATTATGAGAATGAAGATACAAGTTCACAGGAAGAGTTGAGAATGTTTCTGTGAATGGTAGGATATTGTTGTCAGTGGATTCCACATTTTCACACATTTCTAAACCTTTGCAAAGGCTGACACATAAGGATGTTTCAGATCCCATAATGATGGAAGAAGAATGCATGAGAGCATTTACTGAGTTGAGAGAAAGTTTGTGTCAAGCTCCAGCTCTAGGTATGCCTGATTACACAAAAACCTTCCTGTTGTTTTGTCATGAGTGTGATGGATGTACTTTGTCTGTCTTGACACAGACATATGGTGGTGTCAATCGACCAGTAGCATATTTTTCAGCTACTTTGGATCCTGTTGCAGCAGCCTTACCAGGATGCTTTCGAGCAGTTGCAGCAGTTAACCTCAAAGTGAAAATATTGTAATGGGTTATCCTCTGACAGTAATGGTACCTCATTCAATAGAAATTCTATTGACATGATCAAAGACACAATACCTGACCAATGCAAGATTGACACGTTATGAGACAGTGATTCTTGGGGCACCAAATGTGACAATCAAGAGGTGTACAGTGCTTAACCCGGCAACGTTGTTACCAGATGAGAGAGGTGATCCAGACAAAATAGATGATACTGAGCATGATTGTTTAGAAGTGACCGAATTATGCACAAAACCAAGAGATGATATTAAAGATACTTGTATAGAAGACAATGATCAAATTATCTTTGTTGATGGTTCCTGGCTAAGAGACAACAGAGGTGAATTGAGAGCAGGCTATGCTGTGTGCACAATTACTGGCATACTAGAAGCTTCATGGCTTAAGGGAGTGATTTCCGCTCAGGTTGCAGAATTGGTGACTCTTACTAGAGCACGCCAATTATCAGATCAGATGAAAGTAACAATTTACACTGATAGCCAGTATGGATTCGGCATTGTTTAAAATTTGGGGCAAATCTGGTCACAGAGAGGTTTTTTTAACCTCATCGGGTTCACCTGTAAGTAATGGTGAAAGGATACACAAATTACTACAGGCTGTACAGAAACCTGAGAAAATTGCCGTGGTTAAATGCAGCGCACATCAGAGAGGACAAGATTATGTAACTTATGGAAATGCTTATGCAAACAGACCAGGTTGCTACATTTTGTGCCTTAAATGGTATCTCATTTAAAGGAAATTGGGAATTAATGTCTGAAATTGTTGAGACCTTGGAAGAGCTGAGAGCCATACAGAACAATATTCCAGAAGAAGAGCGTAGAGACTGGGTAAAACATAAATGCATTCAAAGAGAAGATGACATTTGGGTGACAATAGAAAGAAAAGTGGTTTTGCCAAAACAGTCTGTTGACACAAATGGCCAGATATTATCATGGTCAAGCACACACAGGGAGAGATGCGATGATCAGGTGTTTCAAACTGTTCTGGTATAATCCAAAATTTAGGCAAGTTGCTGAACTGGTTTGTCATAGGTGCATTGTCTGCCAACAGATGAATGTAGGCAAAGGAATAGTTGTCAACATTGGGCACATAGGCATTGCAGGAGGTCCATTCAGCAGAATGCAAATGGATTTTATTGAGATGCCTGAGTGTGCTGGTTTGAAATATGTGTTAGTGATTGTGTGCATTTTTAGTCACTGGATTGAGGTATATCCAACAAGGAAAAATGATAGCCTTACAGTAGCTAAGTTACTTTTAAGAGAGCCACTTCCACGTTTTGGTTTTCCGGTCTCTTTAGAATCAGATAGAGGCAGCCACTTCAATAACGAAGTGATAAAATTACTTTTTATAGCATTAAACATTCAGCAGAAACTACATTGTAGTTATCGCCCAGAAGCATCAGGGCTTGTAGAGCAGATGAATGAAACTTTAAAGTCTCAATTGGCAAAAGTGTGTGCGTCAACAAATTTAAAGTGGCCAGATGCTTTCCCATTAGTTCTAATGTCAATGAGAAGTGCTCCTGACAAGAAGATTCGTCTGTCCCCTCATGAAATTTTAATGGTGAGAGCAATGAGATTGCCAGCGATACCTGCAAATGCACTTGTGAATATTACAGATGACATGGTGCTAGATTATTGCAAAAGCCTGGCTGATGTGGTTCGGTCTTTTTCTCATCAGGTGGAAGCAACGACTGTGCAAGAAATACATGGTCAAGGACGTAACTTAAGAGCTGGTGACTGGGTAATTATACGGAAACATGTGAGGAAGTCTTGTCTGGAGCCACCGTGGAAGGGGCCTTATCAAGTCTTTCTCACAACAACAACAGCTGTGAAGTGTGCAGGTTTACCGAACTAGGTGCACGCCAGCCACACAAGAAAGGTGAATAACCCGACAGAACAAGAAGAGGAGCTGTTGAGGTTACAACAGCTGACAACATTAGAGGTAAAGTGTAGGAAAGTACCATCTTGCCTGGCATGTTACCCCCATATTTCACTGTATATATGTTGTTTTATTTGTATGTGTCACTGGGACCCTGACAGCCAGGGCCCCAGTGCTCATAAGTGTGCCCTGTATGTGTTACCTGTGTTATGACTAACTGTCTCACTGAGGCCTTGCTATCCAGAACCTCAGTGGTTATGCTCTCTCATTTTCTTTCCAAATTGTCACTAACAGGCCTGTGACCAATTTCACCAATTTACATTGTCATACTGGAACACCCTTATAATTCCCTAGTATATGGTACTGAGGTACCCAGGGTATTGGGGTTCCAGGAGACCCCTATGGGCTGCAGCATTTCTTGTGCCACCCATAGGGAGATCTGACAAATCTTACACAGGCCTGCCAGTGTAGCCTGAGTGAAATAACGTCTACGTTATTTCACAGCCATTTACCACTGCACTTAAGTAACTTATAAGTCACCTATATGTCTAATCTTGACCGGGTAAAGGTTGGGTGCTAAGTTACTTAGTGTGTGGGCACCCTGGCACTAGCCAAGGTGCTCCCACATTGTTCAGGGCAAAATCCCCGGACTTTGTGAGTGCGGGAACACCATTACACGCGTGCACTATACATATGTCACGACATATGTATAGCGTCACAATGGTAACTCCGAACATGGCCATGTAACATGTCTAGGATCATGGAATTGTCACCCCAATGCCATTCTGGCATTGGGGAGACAATTCCATGATCCCCCGAGTCTCTAGCTCAGACCCGGGTACTGCCAAACTACCTTTCCTGGGGTTTCACTGCAGCTGCTGCTGCTGCCAACCCCTCAGAAAGGTTTCTGTCCTCCTGGGGTCCAGCCAGGCTTGGCCCAGGAAGGCAGAACAAAGGACTTCCTCAGAGAGAGGGTGTTACACCCTCTCCCTTTGGAATAAGGAGTCAGGGCTGGGGAGGAGTAGCCTCCCCCAGCCTCTGGAAATGCTTTGATGGGCACAGATGGTGCCCATCTCTGCATAAGCCAGTCTACACCGGTTCGGGGATCCCTCAGCCCTGCTCTGGCGCGAAACTGGACAAAGGAAAGGGGAGTGACCACTCCCCTGACCTGCACCTCCCCTGGGAGGTGCCCAGAGCTCCTCCAGTGTGCTCCAGACCTCTGCCATCTTGGAAACAGAGGTGCTGCTGGCACACTGGACTGCTCTGAGTGGCCAGGGCCAGCAGGTGACGTCAGAGACTCCTTCTGATAGGCTCCTTCAGGTGTTGCTAGCCTATCCTCTCTCCTAGGTAGCCAAACCTCCTTTTCTGGCTATTTAGGGTCTCTGCTTTGGGGAATTCCTTAGATAACGAATGCAAGAGCTCATCAGAGTTCCTCTGCATCTCTCTCTTCACCTTCTGCCAAGGAATCGACTGCTGACCGCGCTGGAAGCCTGCAAAACTGCAACAAAGTAGCAAAGACGACTACTGCGACCTTGTAACGCTGATCCTGCCGCCTTCTCAACTGTTTTCATGGTGGTGCATGCTGTGGGGGTAGTCTGCCTCCTCTCTGCACTAGAAGCTCCGAAGAAATCTCCCGTGGGTCGACGGAATCTTCCCCCTGCAACCGCAGGCCCCAAAGAACTGCATCACCGGTCCTCTGGGTCTCCTCTCAACACGACGAGCGAGGTCCCTTGAACTCAGCAACTCTGTCCAAGTGACTCCCACAGTCCAGTGACTCTTCAGTCCAAGTTTGGTGGAGGTAAGTCCTTGCCTCCCCACGCTAGACTGCATTGCTGGGAACCGCATGTTTTGCAGCTGCTCCGGCTCCTGTGCACTCTTCCAGGATTTCCTTTGTGCACAGCCAAGCCTGGGTCCCCGGCACTCTAACCTGCAGTGCACGACCTCCTGAGTTGACCTCCGGTGTCGTGGGACCTTCCTTTGTGACTTTGGGTGAGCTCCGGTTCACTCCACTTCGTAGTGCCTATTCTGGCACTTCTGCGGGTGCTGCTTGCTTCTGAGTGGGCTCTTTGTCTTGCTGGATGCCCCCTCTGTCTCCTCACGCAATTGGCGACATTCTGGTCCCTCCTGGGCCACAGCAGCATCCAAAAACCCATCTCTGCGATCCTTGCAGCTAGCAAGGCTTGTTTGTGATCTTTCTGCATGAAAACACCTCTGCACGACTCGTCACGACGTGGAACATCAATCCTCCAAAGGGGAAGTTTCTAGCCCTTGTCGTTCTTGCAGAATCCACAGCTTCTACCATCCAGTGGCAGCTTCTTTGCACCCATAGCTGTCATTTCCTGGGCATCTGCCCACTCCCGACTTGATCGCGACTCTTGGACTTGGTCCCCTTGTTCCACAAGTACTCTCGTCAGGAAATCCATTGTTGTTGCATTGCTGGTGTTGGTCTTTCTTGCAGAATTCCCGTATCACGACTTCTGTGCTCTCTGGGGAACTTAGGTGCACTTTGCACCCACTTTTCAGGGTCTTGGGGTGGGATATTTTTCTAACCCTCACTGTTTCCTTACAGTCCCAGAGACCCTCTACGAGCTCACATAGGTTTGGGGTCCATTCGTGGTTCGCATTCCACTTCTAGAGTATATGGTTTGTGTTGCCCCTATCCCTATGTGCTCCCATTGCATTCTATTGTGACTATACATTGTTTGCACTGTTTTCTATTGCTATTACTGCATATTTTGGTATTGTGTACATACATCTTGTGTATATTTGCTATCCTCATACTGAGGGTACTCACTCAGATACTTTGGCATATTGTCATAAAAATAAAATACCTTTATTTTTAGTATATCTGTGTATTGTGTTTTCTTATGATATTGTGCATATGACACTAGTGGTACTGTAGGAGCTTCACTCGTCTCCTAGTTCAGCCTAAGATGCTCTGCTAAGCTACCATTTTCTATCAGCCTAAGCTGCTAGACACCCCTCTACACTAATAAGGGATACCTGGACCTGGTGCAAGGTGTAAGTACCCCTTGGTACTCACTACAAGCCAGGCCAGCCTCCTACATAAAGACCAAGAAAGTGAAGAGCTGCATCCCGAGAATGATCGAGATGCACCTACTCCTATGACAGATGAGAAAGAACAAGGCTCAGAAGAGACTGAACACTCTGCAGATGGAGTAGAAGAGGAGTCGGTTCATGAAGAAAGAGAAATATCGGTCAAGAGAAATTCTGATCAGAGGAGGGTGTCCTCAGATGAGAGTGATCGGAGACAATCGGCTGAGAGAAGATCTGCTCAGAGGAGGGTGTCCTCAGTAGCAGGTGGGTTGACATACCAAACTGAAAAAAGGACTGACCCTATTGGAAAAGGAAATGAGGATGGTCCCGCCCAAGAGGATTATACTCTTCCTGAACCAGTTGTGGGAACGTCAGAAGAAAAAGGTTCAAATTCAAGTGAAAACTCAACCTTGAGAAAGTTGTTAACGAAGAAGACATTGAAAGGAGACAATTGGCCAGAGAAAAGTTAAAAAAGTGGAAGAATTAATTTAGTACCACCGATTCAGGAGGAAAAAGAGTTGACTGAAGGAAAAAATAGTAGTGGATAAGAAAGTGAAAGCAGTAAAAGACCGAAAAGAAAAAGAGTTGCAAGCAAGCAATATTCTAGACCAGAATGGACATATATAACTACAAAAGAATGGCAAGAAGAATTTTTGAGCTATTATTTTGATAGAGACACTGAAAAGTTTTATTCTGGCATGTGAAGATTATGAGAAAAGATTTGGGAAAAAGAAGTTGAAAAATATCTGAAAGTTGTGCTTAAAAGAGACATTAATAACTGATAGATCAATTGATAATCGACTTGACAAGCTGCTATGCTGGTTTTGACGAAGGACTGTCCTGAAGAAATGAATTATTGAAAAAAATAACAAATTAGGAGGGATTTTGTTTTGGATTTTGTTTAATTTCTTTTGGATTATTTTTTTATTTTTATTTTTTCCTGTTTTTTAGAGACCATGGAGACTATGAGAAACTTTCATAACCAAAACAGTAGAATTAGCCATTGGAAGGTTTTAGGTATTGGTTTGGCAGTAGCGAGTGTGTTAATGTGTTTATTGTTATTTGTAGGAGTGATTGTTTATAAGAAATATGGAGCCAACCATAATGCAAAGATTGATAATTCTTTAAATACAACTATTATATCACTAACAAAAGACAAGTTTAGAAAGGATGTCAAATACTTACATGAAGAGAAAGAGCTTTCTTCTAATGCTTTCTATCGCTTATTGCAGGAGTATGTTGAGGTGATGGATGTAAAAGATTGTTATGAATGTACACAGATTCCGACTTCAGTGGAAGAAGGTATTACTTACCATAGTTTGCCAGTCACTTATGCTATAAGCTGCAGTCTTTCACTAACACGCTTTTATAAGCAAGAATATATTCAGTATTTCTATTCAAATTATGACATGGTATTTTTGTTTGTACCTGTCATAGGTTATTTGAATAGAATAGCCAAGGATAATAATATAGTTATTATGAGAGATTTCTTTAACCCTGCTTTAACTTTTGGCACTGCATTTGCCCATCGTAACAATTTAACATGTTTCATCGTAACAATTTAACACGTTTACTAACACCTGTAGAGAAGATTTTTTGGGGGTAATACAGAAGATAGAAGGAGAGAAATAAAGGCAAGGATAGATAAGGGAATGGCTAGTCAAAAACCTGGGATTGATTATGCTTATACTGACATTACTAAACAAGGAAAACTAAAATTGTATGCTGAGCACGTGGGAAAACTTTGTATATATAGGCCATGGAGTAGGAATGAGTGTTTGTGGGAATGAGTGAGTGTAAACATGTGTTTATGTTTCGCAGTAAATGGGATTTTATGATGAATGGGCAGGATCCACCAGTGCTTGGTATTTACTATATTTGTGGAAGAAATGCATACTGCCGTCTTCCTAGAGGATGGTATGGAACATGTTATTTGGGAATAGTCTTTCCAACAATTTATCAGCTGGAAGACTTGAGTACATTTCCTGAGACAATGAAAATTCAAATGAGACGCAAGCAAGAATCAATTTCTAGCATTGTGGGAGACATTTCTGGAGCTATAATTCCTTCAGTAGGAGTAGTTCTGAATTTTTTCAAGATACAGAAGTTGTCTACAATAGTGGATAACATGTTGACGAGTTATTCCGGAGCTAGCATTCTTCTAGATACTGAGTTGGCTGCTACAAGAGCTATGACTCTTCAGAACCACCTTTGCGTTAGACATTCTCTTGGCAAAAGAGGGTGGAGTTTGGGAATTACTTGGTTTAAGTCATGGTTGTGCATATATTCCTGATAATTCAGGAGAAGTTAGAGAGTTGATTAAAAACATAACAAATAACAAAGTAGATATAAAAGAACTAACTGAAAGTACAGTTTGGGAGAAAGCTGGCAAGGGAATTTCAGCTGTGGGAAATTGGTTTGGCAATGTGGAAAAAGGAATTATAATATGATATATATATAAACAGTAATAAAATGGGTGTCAGTAATTGTGTTTTGTTTAATTGGAATTTGGGGAATATATAAATTGTTGAAATGTTTGAAAAGAAGAAGACTTGAAAAGTATTGGAGAAGATTTGGTATACAAATGACTAAATTCTATGAGGAAAATAAAGAGAAAAAGCAACATAATGCAAAAGTAAATGAGACCAGATTTTGAATTTTGGGTGATAATAAATAAATTTATTATGGATTGATGTGATGACATAAATAGTCATCAGATGAGGGATTGTGAGAGTGTGCATTTTCTAATACATTGTATTAATTATTTCAGTGTATTAATTATATAGTGAATTAACATGCGAAAATGGGTGACTTTTGAAAATGGTTGCCATTATTCATTTTTGTTCTTTGACTAAGCAAAATTCTAACTGAAGTTGTGGTTATTTTCCATTGTTCAATGCTTACATAAAAGTGTGTGTTTATAGCTTAATAAATGTGTATACAG
This sequence comes from Pleurodeles waltl, assembly GCF_031143425.1. Classification (NCBI taxonomy): domain Eukaryota; kingdom Metazoa; phylum Chordata; class Amphibia; order Caudata; family Salamandridae; genus Pleurodeles; species Pleurodeles waltl. The sequence continues at coordinate 1,769,899,510 of NC_090440.1, forward strand.
CTACCCCAAGCAAGTTGCTGCACTATGTCTTACAAGGTCAGATTTATAAAATCATAATACGAGTTGAATGTTCTATTGTTTGAAATTGACACTAATACGTGTTTTTTCCTCGAGGATGGAAGTAAATGTTTCGAGTTGAGAAGTTTCTTCCTGTCCCATACCACCACAGAGCCTCCCCCATCAGGAGACACCTGCACAGCACCCACCCAGCGGGCCCATACCTCTGTCCCCAGGACACGTCAGTCAGCAGTGTGTCCACCACTTCAGGGACCCCACGCAACCCCACAAACACAGGACGATCAGGGACCTGGGGTCAGTGGCAGTGGGCACACGGTTCAGGGGACAGAGGCACAGGACAACAGGGAAGCTTGGAGGACTGCTGTGCAACAGGGGGAGGACAGGCCCAGGGAACCGACTACCCAGGAGGCACTCACCAACATCCTGGGATCATACCACCATTCCCAGGAGACGATGGGCCAGATACTGTACAAGTTGAAGGAGACCAAGCGGCTGCAGGAGGGGCAGTACCTGGGGATCAGGGAGGACGTGAAGAACATCCACACCACCCTGGTCACCATTGCAGGGGTGCTGGCAGACATGGCCAACACCATGAGGGAGGCAGTGGCACACTACTGGGCCCCTGACACTAGCCACACCGATGAACAGCCCTCCACCTCTGCTGCCGCTAGTGGACAGTAGGCCCCGCCACAGGAACAACAGGCCACCAGCACTCCTCCCCCTGCAGAAGGAGAACCACCCCGCAAAAGGTCCCTGCGATCCAGACAGAAGCCAGAGACTATTGCCAAGACGCCTGCCAGGAAATCAGACTCTCCTGATTGTCACCCTTGTGTCCCACTCTGTGACCCTGTCCACCTTGAACTGCCATTGCTCCCCTTCCTATGCCCCCTTGAACAATGCACCTGTGATACAAATAGACTGGACTCTATCCTGGACTTTCCTCCACCTGTCACCTGCAAATATCGAGGGACAACCGTCAGACGCACACTAACCCTTAGGGCCCACACCATACCAATACACCAACATCCACTGGGTGGGAACCAGGGCTCACCTATTAGCCACACCGGTGCCTCTGGAGTTGAGCCATCACATATGGGATGCTGCTATTCCTCAGGATAAAGGCATAATGCACAGACCCAGGATACTTTGCATTGACGTGGGAGATGTACTGGTCCACCAGGCACACTATCTGCACATTCATGGAGTGAAAGCTCTTTCGATTTCTGAACACCTATTAATTTCTCCGGGGGAGGGGGGGACAAATGTAATATGTGTACCACTGACACTCCTACTGTCACTTGGAAGGAGCCACTTACCAAGAAATAGAGCACAGATAGTACTTGCACAAGAGGGGGATCCCAGTGGGGGGACGGATAGCAGATATCAGGTCAGGCTCCAATTGGGCACACAGCTCTGTGATTGTAGCCCTGTCCAGTCTACAGGTGAGGATAATGTGCCTGTCCTCCCTTTGTTGCCAAGTCCACCAGGGGTCTGTACACTGGGGATGTCTCCATCTCCTATTCATCCACAGAGGTTGTAATCTAGGGGGCAAAATGGGGAGCAGCAGGTCAGTATTCCACATTTCCAAACACTACAGTGCATTGCATGTTGTGACTATAACAGTATTTTGTTGGTGAGGCTCAAATGGTGACTATGTGTACTGTGACGCAGTTAGGTGCAAGTGCAAGTGCTGCTGTGACCTGTGTCTGGAACTGACCATGGCTCGTGTCACTGGGGAATGGGCCCCTGCCTTCACCACTGCGGAGTTGGAGAGACTGGTGGATGGGGTCCTACTCCAGTACTGAATGCTGTATGGGCCTCCAGACCAACAGGTGAGTGCACTGAGGGGCATGAATGCATGGAGTGCTGTGTGTGAGGGCCTCATGTAGAGGGGGTTAGTGGAAGGGTTCTGGGCAGCGTGATGCATGTATGGTGGGCAATGTCTGAGCATAAGGGGATGTGAGGGCTATGGTGGGCCATGAGTGTAACAGGCCGGACAGTCTGACTGATATCTTTTTCTATGTTTATTTTTCTGCAGGTCAGCACCCATCAGAAAAAGGGAATATGGCGTGCCATCGCCAAGGACGTGCTGACCCTGGGGGTCTACGACAGGCAGAGCACCCACTGTCGCAAACGGTGGGAGGACCTGAGACGCTGGGCAAGGAAGATGGCGGAGGCCTAGCTGGGGATGGCCTCCCAACGAGGAAGGGGTACCCATCGAAACCCTGACCCCCCTGATGGCCAGCATACTGGCGGTGGCCTATCCGGAGCTGAATGGGCGCTTGAGGGCATCACAGCAGCCACAAGGGGGCAAGTACAGTTTCCCTATATACTACTTGCGCAGGTGGTATCCGGGTGGGTGATGTGGGCATGTGGGTGCCCCTAGGCCAGGCCGGACATTGCAGGGTAGGTCTCATTTTGGACAGGGGCTGATGAACACCACCTCCTACCAAGCTAGTAGGCATCCAATACTGGACAGGGGTCTGTGGGTGCATGGTATGCTGCTATTGGCGTTAGGTATTCCTGTCCATGGCCTGGTGACTAGCATTGTGACTGGTAGTGCATAGTCTAGTGTGTAGGGATATTCCATGTGTGTGTTTGTGTGTGTGTGTCATGTACACCAACGGTGGTTTTGGATCAGCCATTGACCAAGTGTATCCTTTGTCTCTTCCCCCCACTTTTGGTTTTGTCATACTGTCCTTATGTGCATTAGCATCATCTGGCAGAGGAGCAGATGCACCGGCGACGGAGAGAGCTGCATCCCAAGGGGCCCATGAGGCCGAATCCACCAACGGTGAGGGCACCAGTGGGACGGAGCGCGAGGGGAGCACCACTGGGCAGACAGGAGGGGACAGTTCTGACAGTGATACCTCCTCCAATGGAAACTCCCTGGTGGTGGCGGACACCTCTCTGCCCACCCCAACTACAGGTACAGCCGCCACCTCCGTACCAGCACCACCCTCCCAGCAGCCCCTCAGCGAGTTTCCCATGCCCGCTCACCCAGAAGGGTGGGCATCTCCTTCGCCCCAGGCACCTCAGGACCTGTCCCAGTTAGTCCTGCTGCCCTGAGTGAGGAGGCTATTGACCTCCTGCGATCCATCTCTGTTGGGCCGTCAACCATTGTGAATGCCATCCTGGGGATGGCAGCCCATTTGCAACAAACACATGCATTCCTGGAGGGCATTCACTCTGGCATGGCAGCCCAACAGAGATCAATCCAGGCTCTGGCCTCTGCCCCGATGGCAGCCATTGTCCCTGTTTCTTGCCTGCCCCCTCCAGATTCCTCTACCCAGTCACATTCCCCTCAACCCCAACCTACCCCAAGCACAGAGGCAGACCAGCAATCACACAAGACATCACACAGGATTGGCTCAGGCAAACACAAGCACCACACATCATCCCACAGGCACGCACACAAACAACATCCAGATTCAGACATACCAACTTCCACTGCCTCCACTGTGTCCCCTTCCTCCTCATCCACCTCCCTCCCATTAGCGTCTACACTCACACCTGCATGTACCACATCCTCATTCACTACCTCCATCACCATCACGCCTATCACTACACACCCCTCACTGGGAGTCACCACCCCCACATCCATGCACACGTCCATTGTGTCCTCTCCCACTGTGTCTGTGCCCTCTCCTCCCAAAGTACACAAACGCAAGCACCCAGACACCCAACAGCCATCCACCTCACAAAAAGCATCCAGCCCATGCACCTGCACCCAAGATCAGCAGACACCTCCTACAACCACTCCCTCTTCCTCCGCTCTCAAACCTTCCTCCTCTTCCCCCTCCAGTGTCCCTAAGAAGCTTTTCCTCTCCACAGTTGACCTCTTCCCTACCCCCCCTGTCCTTCATGTCGGGCCAGGGTGGTCAGAACCCAGGTGAGCACCTCAGCCACCCAGTCCACGGCCACAGTAATGTCGACAGCTACTTCAGGTGGGAGAGACTCCAGGAAACCAGCCATCAGCAATGAAAGTGTGCCTGCACCAGCTGCCAAAGGGAAGGAGGCACCACAAGCTTCCAAAGGGAAGGGCAAGGAGGCACCACCAGCTGCCAAAGGGAAGGGCAAGAGGGCACCACCAGCTGCCAAGGGAAGGGCAAGGAGGCACCACCAACTGCCAAGGGGAAGGGCAAGGAGGCACCACCAGCTGCCAAGGGGAATAGCAAGGGGCTTGCACCAGAAGGCAGGAAGGACAGGAGGCCTGGGGCTGGGACTGGTTCTTAGCCCCCACCACCAACCATGGTGGTTCAGCCATCCGAGGCTGCAGGGGAAGGGCTGGAGCCTCTCCCCACCACTGCCTGCACCGCCACCAGTAGCAGCAGCCCCAGTGGGCAGCCGTCCAAGGCTGCAGGGGAGGGGCTAGAGCCTCCCCCCACCACTGCCTACACTGCCACCAGCATCGCGACCAGCAGCTGCAGAAGCCCCAGTGGACAGCCGTCCGAGGCTGCAGGGGAAGGGCTGGAGCCTCCCCCCACCACTGCCAGCAATGCCACCAGCACTGCCACCAGCACCACCAGCATCAGAACTGCCCGCATCAGCAGCCCCAGTGGGCAGCCGTCCGAGGCTGCAGGGAATGGGCTGGAGCCTCCCCCCACCACTGCCAGCCCTGACACCAGCCCCGCCACGGCCACCACTGAGCAGCTGTCACCGCTGGCGGGCAGTATGTAGTCCTTCCTCCATGGGCTGTAGTGCGTCCTGGCCCCTGCAAATCCTGTAGGTGTGACACCCAGGTGAGAGACTGTGACCATGCACTCCCCAAGTGCTGCATCAAATGGCACAATGCCCCCTACAGAACCAGTGGAAGAAGCCACCCACTCACCTCATCCTTGCGTGGATGACGCGCACTGGGCACAAGGCCCCCTCCAGAACCAGTGGAAGAAGCCATCCACTCACCCCATCCTTGCCAGGATGAAGCACACTGGGCACAAGGCCCCCTCCAGAACCAGTGGAGAAGCCATCCACTTGAGAGACTGTGGCCTTGCACTCCCCAGGACCAGGCAGTGGGCAAACCACCCACTTGAGAGACTGTGGCCTTGCACTCCCAGGACCAAGCAGTGGGCAAGCCACCCACTTGAGAGACTGTGGCCTTGCACTCCCCAGGACCGAGCAGTGGGCGCACCACCCACTTGAGAGAGACTGTGGCTTTCCACTCCCCAGGACATCGCACAGGGCACGTAGCCCCCTCCAGTGAGTGGGGCCTTGGCCTATGTGTATTGGACCTGTGGCCCACGGATATTGAGGACTGGGCAGTGTCCCTCCATTTTTATATATGTATATACTGTTTTGATTTAGAAGCACATATTTATAGTATTTTATCTTATTACACTCACTTTAATCAATTTGTTTTGTGTGTATGGTGTTGGGGGTGTGTGTTGCATGTGTGTGTCACTCTCTTTTTCCTCCCCCCCCTTGTGTGCTAGGTGGCAGTACCCACCGTGGTCGTCTTCGCTGGCGTTGATGTTCGTAATCCATGAAGAGGTATAGCAGCATGGGGAAGATGGGCAACTCGGGCTCCATGGCGTCGTGGTTGTTCCCTGTGTCACCAGAGGTGAGTCCTTTGACTTCTGTGTTTCTGCCGTGTTTTGATGTCGTTGGTACCGCCCCGGAAAAGGTGGCGGGTAGGCCTGTCTTAATACAGTGGGCGGAACATTGTCTTCCGTCTGGCTGTTGGCAGTTACCGCCGTGGTGCTTGTTGCTACCGCCGTGGCAGTCGGTGTGTTAAAGTGGCTGTCTGTCTGGGCGGTTTCCGCCGTGGTCATAATTCCATTTTTGTTACCGCTGGCCTGTTGGCGGTATTACCGTCGCTTTATCACCGACTGCCAGGGTTGTAATGAGGGCCAAAATGACAAGTTAACATGATAAGAGTACTAATGAGTCAATACGATGAATAGTCAAAATCAGTTTTAATAGGGGAAAGACGAGGGGAGGAGAGAACAAGAGGTCTGAGACCCAGGGGAAAAAGATGAGGTGATGAAGATGATGTCTTAGAGGGGTATTGGAAGGATAAAGCTTTAGAGTACTTCCATAATGGAATATCATGGGGAGGAGATAATTGAGAGTATGAATTTACACATGAAGGTCTTAGACAGGAAATTAGCTGATAAAAATGGCATTTAAATGGGCAAGGGCTGACCCCGTGACTTCATTTTCGGTAGTGAACGGGAGGCTGTCTGCAATGACAAAGAGGCTGATGCCATCATGTTGTACAGAGGTTTCCCGCCACCTACATGAGGCATAAGAACCAAGAAATGGGCTGGCATGCATTTGCTGTTTTTTCATTTTCTGCCCTGTGACATGAGGGGCTGTGTTTGAGTTACTTCATAGCCAGTAATGCATCTTTCAAATGAAACATCCCTCGTGACTTGTGACCTTAGTGTGTTATCTCAAAGGAATGTTGTTAAACAATTTTGCTTGTGCTGTAGTTAATTCCTAGATATATAACTCCCCAGTGGAATTTTCTCCTCCACAACAAAAATGTAATTGGTGGGTAAATGTACTGAGCCCCGGTATTTTACTATCAGCATTTAGCATTGATAGGGGCCTCTAAACTCAACAGTCTGTTGGGTCCTTCCCGGTTTCAGCAGCACTGTAATTACTGCCTCTCATTATTTTAGGAACCTCTCCCTTAAAGAGGACCTCTTGACATAGCTGCAGTAATCAGTGTAGAGGGCTGGCTCTATATGTAGTGAGCAAACCCAGGCCCACTGTACAGAGGATCCGGGTGACCACACAGTGGTTTAGAGAGGTAAGAACTAGACCACCTAATGCTCTAATTTTTATGGTAGCTTGGTTGAGCAGTTAGACCAATCTTGGAGAAGTGCAAAGCATTTGTTGTACTCACAGTATCAATAAATAAAAGACACACACTCACAGGAATAACTTGTGACCAATTTACAAAAATACTTCAGATTTTCATTACAATTTTAAGGACAAGATCATCAAAATCGGGTAAGTTCTTTGTAAGTTATAATTTTTCAAATTTGAGCAAAAATAGTCTTTTTGTGCATAATTACGCACTATAGGTATCAATGGGAGAAAACTTTAGAAATGCATATAAAATCAGGCAATGCATTTACGAGTGTGTCTTTTTGTTTTTAAGTAGTCAAGGTCATCAAGAAGTCTTGTGGGCCAGCCGGAGGAGTTAGGGTGGTTACTCGTTTTGGTGAGAAGAAATGCTGAAAAGTCTTTGGAGCTGGTGTAGGACCACTGGGGGAACCATTTGGAAAAGCATTGCACAGGTGGATTTCTAGGTGGGTCCGGTGGGTCCCCTTGTAGTGTAGAGGTCGCAAGGGGTGGATGACCCTTAGAGCACAGCTGGTACTCCATTGCAGGGCCCAGGGAGGCCGGGTGCAGGGCAGATATATGTGCCAAGAGCTGTGTGCAAAGGTGCCCTTGGAAGCAGGAGATAGGTTACTTTGAGGGTCGCTTGCAAGTCAGCAGGGCCACTCTGGTGGGTGGTTCTGGTGGTTTCTGAAGTCCCTCGACTGGGGCTTCTTCCTGGTGCTTCTGGAGTCCTGAGTGGACTTTTCTTCCTGATGTCCGAAGTTGAGTGACCAGTGCCTGGGGCTATTGCACAGTTCAGCCACGGGAGGATACAGTGCTAACAAACCGTGCACACTTTCAGGTTTTGTCCTCATTGGCTGTCAGCTGAAATTTGGTGTGGCTGTGGCGTCTCGTTCCATGGTCAGCAACCAATCAGTGAACTGGACTTCACTGGTCTTTTGGCCTTTGTCGCAGCAGAGTGATGCCTTCACTCTGGAGGGAGATCTTCAGTGATTTGTAGAAGAGTGGAGGTCCTCTGGGGATTTTTAGAGTCCGTTCGATGTCTGAGCAACCCCTCAGCTGTGATTGTCGAGTCGGTGCAGCAGGCAGGGTTTGTCACCTTTTTCTTTGTACAGCAGGAATGCAGTTCTCGAGCCTTGGGTTTTCTTTCTTGCTTGTCTTCTTGTGTCCTTGGAATCTGATCTGTAGGTCTAGGGGTGGCCACTAAGGTCTGCATTTAGTGGGCGTTTACGGTAGTACCTACTAGTGACCAATGGGTAGGGCTGTGCACATTCCTGGGGGAGGAGGTGTAACACCTCTGCCCTGGAATTGCTTTGTTCTCTGGACCACACCAGGGTTCCAGAATCCTGTTGGGTGGTGGCAGGTGGGTTGTGACTGGCTAGCAACCATGCCAGGGTGGTTAGCTTTTGCAGAAGCACCTCCAAGGTGGACCCTGGGTACATTTTGTAATAAATCCAATACTGGTACCAGTTTGGATTTATCATTCTGACCTGTTTGATACCGAACAACCCAGGGTGCAGAGTGGCCATCATGTAGCTGTGAAACTTGTACTGACCAGTGTTCAGCACATGCATGTAAAAAGGCTGCTCTGTTCACTTACTACGTCCCAGGTTTAGCAAGGACACATTAGGGGCACATTGCTCATGCATCTATGCTCACACGTGCAGTATAGTGCACCCTGCCTTAGGGCTGAAAGGCCTGCCAGAGGGATGACTTGCCTATATTGCATGCAGTGTATAGTGGACAGGGTACACAGGCTGTTTGCTATGTTAGTTTTGTAATTTATGATTGCATCAGGACACCCAGCCTGCAATGGCAGTGCTGGGTGCACTTGGATGCATGGTCCCTGAGGGTGGTAGAATCTGTGCTGCTGCCCTCAGGGGCCTACCCTTAGTATCTCAGGCCCTAGGTACCTTAGTACCATTTAATAGGGATGAATAGGGGCATCTAAAGGTGTTTCCAATTGTGCCAATGCATCACAACAGTTTTGGGAAAACAATCTGACCGAAGGAACCTGGTTAGCAGGGGCCCTGGGCGATAACAACTTTGAAACCACATCAAATACCAGGCAAAAAGTGAGGGCTAACCATGTCAAAAGAGGCACTTTCTCACAATCAGGCCCTTAATTCATCTAATTATGCCTGATGCACCTCTGCAGGGAGACCATTAAGTCGTGGTGTTTTAGAAGAGTTCAGGTCAGCTATAGCTGCTTTGATTTTTGCTGCAGTGATCAGTTCCTCTAGTAAGCTGCCCTTGTCTTCTGTCATTTTCCATAGTTACTGAGTGCTCAGTAAGTGATCCTCTATATTGCCAGTGAGGATCTGAGACTATGGCCCTCATTATGACATTGGCGGTAAATGATGCTTACTGCAGCGGTGACGGCTGCCAACATACTGCCACAGTGGTGAATATCCGTTCTCCATATTGTGACACACACACACACCATACTGACAGAATACTGCCATATACACAAATCCGCCAGCCCAGAGGTCAGTGCTAAAGTGGCGGTATGCACACCTGTACCGTTACGCCAACAAAACAATGCCCACTACATTATGATCCAACAATCACCACAGCGGACATTCAATAGTGTTAAACCATTAGCGGTACACACTGTGCACTCAGAATGGCCACCCAAATACAAAACAACACATCATTGGCCTAAACGAAAATCACACACCTGACACTGATGCATACACCACACCCATACACCAACAGCACTATAAAACACACACCCACATTACACACCACCCTTTACGAATACCAAAAAGTGCCACAAGACTAACACGAAGACCACTGAGCCAACTACACACACACACCGCAAACACCCATCCATCCATCACGCACCACACATCCCACACCCCACAACATCACTTAACACCCTCTGTACAACACACACCACACAACACACATGTCCCCAATAAGGTACCTCCGTTTCACTGATGAGGAGTTGCGGGTCATGGTCGAGGAAATAGTCAGGTTAGAGCCACAGCTGTTTGGAGCACAGGTACAGCAAATATCCATTGCCAGGAAGATGGAGCTACGGCGGAGAATCGTGGACAGGGTGAATGTCATGGGATAGCATCCAAGAACAAGGGGCAACATCAGGAAGAGATGGAATGACCTACGGGGGAAGGTACGTTCCGTGGCAGCAATGCACCAGCTGGCTATCCAGAGGGCTGGCGGTGGACCCCCACCTCCTTCCCAACTGTTCAGAAGCATGGGAGGAGCAAGTCTTGGCAATACTGCATCCTGAGGGACTTACTGGAGTTGCCAGAGGACTGGACACTGGTGAGTCAAGATTTACTACTTATCACCCCCATACCTGCATGTCATCACACCCCCTCCCCCTCATTCCCATCCCTCCACTCTATCTCACACACTGCACCTACACATCTGACTAACCCCAATGCAAGCCCTGCATGCTATACCAATGCATGGACAGCCATCCCAGCCCTGCATGGACACCCATCACTAAAGCATGCACAGCATGGAGAACTAACAATCCCACAATCCATCACCATACACAAACAAAGATGGCAGGGCAACAGCAACAATAGAGGGGAAGCAAGTGATGTACAATATGTCACAGACAAGAATTATAATACATCACTTAAATCCCCACAGGTGCCCCAGCCAATCTCAGCGGCGAGGAGGTGCCACAACTAACCAGTCCCCCAACAGAAGATGCCCCCAGTGATGACAGTAACTCTGGATAAACTACCTGGGCCATCAGGGAACACTGGTCAGTCGGCCACCCCAGCCCCCTCACAGACCACCACAGAGCCTCCCCCATCAGTATCCAACACCACAACACCCACCCAACGTCCCCACACCTCTGTCCCCAGAACCCATCAATCAGCAGTGTGCCCACCTGTACAGGGACCCCAGTCCACACCTCACCCCCATGACAATCAGGGACCTGGGGTCAGTGGCAGTGTTCACACCATTCATGGGACAGAGGCACAGGGGAACAGGGACACTGGGAGGAACGCTGTGTGCCAGGGGAAGGACAGGCTCACGGAACCGAATCTCCAGGAGGCACTCACTAATGTCCTGGGGGCTTACCAACAATCCCTTGACAAGATGGACAAGATCCTTATCAACATGCAGGAGAACAAGCGGCTGCAGGATGTACACCATCAGGAGATCAGAGAGGATTTGCACGCCCTCAACGCCACCATGACCTCCATAGCAGGGGTGTTGGCAGATATGGGCAACATCATGAGGGAATGGACAGCACACCAGCTGGCCCCTTCCATTTGCCAGTCTACTGACCAGCCCACCACTTCCGCTGCAGCTAATGGGCAGGAGGCCCTGCCGCAGGACCCACAGGCCACCAGCACCCCTCCTCCTGCAGAAGGTGAACCACCCCACAAACATTCCCTGCGACCCACACAGAAGCCAGAGACACCTGCCAAGACCACCGTCAGGAAATGAGACCCTACTGAATGTCCCTCTTGTGTCCACCTTGTCACCTTGTCCACTTTGAACTGCCTTTGCTCCCCTTCTAATGGCCCCTTGGACACTGAACCCGTGCTACAACCAGACTGGAACAATACCCTTGACTTTCCTCAACCATCACCCCATTTCATTGCACTTTTCCATCAAATATTTGCACTACAATAAACACCCTTGAACACAACTAAGGGGGTCATTCTGACCCTGGCGGTCAGTGTTAAAGCGGCGGCCAACCCGCCAACAGGCTCGCGGTCCAAAAAATGGAATTCTGACCCTGGCGGGAACCGCCAACACAGGCCGCCGCTTTAACACTCCGACCGCCACGGCTGCACAAACAAACAGCGCGACGGTCACCGCCAACAGCCAGGCGGCAGACAATGTACCGCCCACCCTATCACGACTCACCAATCTGCCACCTTTTCCGGGGCGGGAGCCCCGCCGATAAAAACACGGCGGAAACAGACATTTCCAATGGAAAACGCTCACCTCGACACACTCCACACGGAATCGGAACAGCATGGAACCGGAACTCCACATCCTCCCAGCCATTGCCTTCCTGCTCATCTTCCAGGATCACGAAGGTCGCCGCAGACGACAACGGTGAGTACTGCACCTACGACACTGGGGAGGGGGGAGGAGGAAAGGTTACGGGCACACACATACGCCACACACCCACCCCCACCCTCACCCCCACCGAAATACCTACACACCAATGCAGATTAAAAAGTCAGAGTGACACCCCCAAACCCCCAAAACAAAAAAGCAAAGACAAAAGGCAATGATTGTAAAAATAGAACTATATTATAGCAATAATGAAGTATAGCGAACTTAGCAATATATACAGAATTATTACACATCTAGAACTATATATATACAAGTAGCAAAAGTCCGGCACAGTTTTGCAAAGTTCAAATGTCCGTGGGCCAATGTGCAGCAACACATGGGCAAAGCCCACACACGAGATCGAGTCCATTGGAGAGAACACTGCTGGGGCATCACAATAATAAAATACTGGCACCTCAGGGGGAAGGGAAGGGGGGGCACCTCAGCCACATGAGTCCACGACGCCAGATCCACGAAGGGCCTCCATGCCCACTGTGCCATCCTGGGGAGTGCAAAGCCACAGTCTCTCAAGTCTCTACAGTGGGTGGATTGCCCACTGTGCCATCCTGGGGAGTGCAAAGCCACAGTCCATCAGGTGGATTACAGAGTCCACTGGTCATGGATGAGGCATGGTGGGCAGAGTGCCTCGTGAAGCCCTGCCCGACACAGAACCGGGCATGCCAATGGGCCAGCGGTGCTTGAGATGAGGGCCCAGCGGAGCGGTGCTTGACGGGAGGGCCCAGCGGAGCGGTGCTTGACAGGAGGGCCCAGCGGAGCGGTGCTTGAGATGAGGGCCCAGCGGAGCGGTGCTTGACAGGAGGGCCCAGCGGAGCGGTGCTTGACAGGAGGGCCCAGCGGAGCGGTGCTTGACAGGAGGGCCCAGCGGAACGGTGCTTGACAGGAGGGCCCAGCGGAGCAGTGCTTGACAGGAGGGCCCTGTTCAGCGGTGCCTGTCTTGGCGGGGCCCTGTTCAGCGGTGCTTCTCACGGCGGGCCCTGATCAGCGGTGCCTGTCTTGGCGGGGCCCTGTTCAGCGGTGCTTCTCACGGCGGGCCCTGTTCAGCGGTGCCTGTCTTGGCGGGGCCCTGTTCAGCGGTGCTTCTCACGGCGGGCCCTGTCCAGCGGTGCTTCTCACGGCGGGCCCTGTTCAGTGGTGCCTGTCTTGGCGGGGCCCTGTTCAGCGGTGCTTCTCACGGCGGGCCCTGTTCAGCGGTGCTTCTCACGGCGGGCCCTGTTCAGCGGTGCCTGTCTTGGCGGGGCCCTGTTCAGCGGTGCTTCTCACGGCGGGGCCCTGTCCAGGGATGCTTCTCACGGCGGGCCCTGTTCAGCGGTGCCTGTCTTGGCGGGGCCCTGTTCAGTGGTGCTTCTCACGGCGGGCCCTGTTCAGCGGTGCTTCTCACGGCGGGGCCTGTTCAGCGGTGCCTGTCTTGTGTTTCGAGTGAACCACACCTGGCCAATACTTCCTGCTCAGTCAGCATCGGACCTTTCCGTTGCGGGGCCCTCCTGTGATGGAGTCCTGGGGCCCTGGGTCTTCTCCGATACCCCCGGAATGGGGCTGGTGGGGCCCTCATGGCCAGGTCGGCTGCTCCCTGCCTTCGGCGCTTTGCTGCCCTTGCCCTCCTTGGCAGACTCTCCGTGGCCCTTGGCTCCCTTACCCGATGTGGCAGGTGACGGTGCAAGGCTACCCTCTTTGGGGGCAGGCGTATCAGGCCTCTCGCGCCTGCCCTTCAGTTTTTTGCTCCTCTTCCCAGGGGGGGGCTGGCTGTGCCTTTGCTGCTGGCCGATGTCCCTGCCCAAGGAAAGGGCGGACTCCAAAAACCAGGCACGACGTTCTTGGGAGTTGCTGGGCTGGTGGTGGCTGAGGTGTTTTTGGAACTCTTACGAGATGGAGGGGGTGGGTCAGGTGAGGAAAAGATGTTCACTTTAGAGAGGAATAGTTTTTTAGGAGCAATGGGAAGGGTAGCTGGAGTGGATATGGGAGTGGAGGAAGAGGATGTGGTTGTAGGAGACTCAAGTCTGGTGTCTTTGGGTGCAGGTGCTTAGGCTGGAGGCTGACGTGAGGTGGATGGCTGTTGGTTGGGTGCCTGCCTGCGTTTGTGTGGGTTGGAAGCGGGGGTGACAGACACACTGGGAGAGGACACAGGGGACGTGTACATGGCAGTGGGGGTGGTGACTGCACGTGTGCGGACTGGGCTGGAGGGTGTGCTGGTGATGGGTGTACTGGCTGATGGTGGTGTGCATGCAGGTGTGAGTGTAGACGTCACAGGGAGGGAGGAGGGAGACGAGGAGGTGGAGGACACAGAGGAGGTAGTGGCTGTTGGCATGTCTGCATCTGTATGTTGCTTGTGTGAATGCTTGTGGGTTCTGTGGTGCTTATGTCTGGATGAGCTTCCCTTGGGTGTTGAGGTGTGTGCAGGCTGGTCTGTAGGTGTGGATGGGATAGGCAGAGGAACAGGGGAGTGGGACTGGGTGGAGGGAGTTAGAAGAGGGAGGCTGGAGACAGGGACAATCGCTGCCGTCAGTGCTGAGGCCAGGGCGTTGAACGATCGCTGCTGGGCAGCCTGACCCGAATGAAGTCCCTCCAGGTATGCATTGCTTTGATGCACCTCCCTCTCCACACCCTGGTTGGCATTCAAAAGGGTAGACTGCCCAACAATGATGGTCCTCAGGAGGTCAATGACCTCCTCACTGAGGGCAGCAGGGGTGACTGGGGCAGGGCCTGAGGTGCCTGGGGCGAAGGAGATGGCCGCCTTCCTGGCCGTGCGGGCACGGGCCGAAGGCCGAGGGGCTGCTGGGAGGGCGGAGCTGGTGCGCTGGGTGGTGGCTGTACCTGTAGTTTCGGTGGGCACGGATGTTGCCGCCACCGCAAGGGAGCTCCCATCCGAGGACGTGTCGGTGTCACTGACGTCTGCACGGGTCCCCGTGGTGGAGCCCCCCTCGCCCTCTGTCTCACTGGTCATGTCGGAGTCCGTTGCATGGCCCTCCGGGGCCATGTGAGATGCAGCTCCCTCTTGCGCCGATGCCACTTCTCCTCTGCCTGATGATGCTAATACACACATTCAAAGAAAAACAAAGAAAAATGGGGGGGGGTGGAGAAATAAAGACAAGTTGAGTGCATGCACTGGGGACATCGTTGGCGGAGAGGACAGACACAGAAGCCCCCTGCACTACGCTGCGCACTTGGGGTGCACTACTCATTCACTGGGACATGCCCTACAAGCCTATGGGCGACAACTGCCCACACAGAATACACAGGTCCATGAATAGCGTTACTAGGCTCCCTACAGAGATGGGGGGTGGGGGCACAGGACCATACCTCACGGAGGGGCCTAGCCTACAGAAATCGCCCTGGCCTAGGGATACCCACAGCCCTCCTCCCCCACCCAGGCACCTCCACTGCGTGCAAATATAGCTGAATGTGCTGGCACTCACCCCCTTGTGTCTGCTGTGATGTCCTCAAGCGCCCATCTAAATCGGGGTAGGCCACCGCCAGGATCCGGGACATCAGGGGGGTCAAGGTACGACTGGCAACCCTCCTAGGTTGGGAGGCCATCCCCAGCAGAGCCTCGGCGGTCTTCCTGCTCCCGCGGCGGATGTCCTCCCACCTCTTGCGGCAGTGGGTGCCCCGTCTGTTGTGGACCCCCAGGGCCCGGACGTCCTTGGCGATGGCACGCCAAATATCAATCTTCTGATGGGCGCTGACCTATGTGACATGTACAGGGGGGGAAAAGAAACATCATCACTTTTCTGCATGCTCGATGTGAGTGGCCCCCCCTCCTAAAACTTGCCATGTGGCACATGCTCTCATCTGTCGTGCCATGCATTCGTAATTCGCTCCCCTCCCCTCCATCGTACATCCACCCCACTCATCACAGGCATTGCCCACTATGCATTGGCCCCCGTGTACTCACCTGTTGGTCTGGAGGACCGTAGAGTAGCGCATACTGGGGGAGGACCCCGTCCACGAGCTTCTCCAACTCTTCGGAACTGAAGGTGGGGGCCCTTTCCCCAGTCGCAGCAGCCATTGTCACAGCAGCACTTGCAGTATAGGTCCTCTCCTGTGGATGCTCAGGTCTCGTGTGATTAAGCAGAGAGAAAATGGCGATCACGCCCGCGGTGGTGCGTACCGCGGCGGTGCGTACCGCGACCGCCGGCGCACATCGTCATTGGCTCCTGAAACCCATAGGGTTCAATGTTAACCAATGCTGCTTTGCGCCGCGGTCTCCGACCGCCTACCGCCACGGCATGCCACGCCAGCGCAATGACCTCACTTCACATTGTCACACTTCACAGGTCAGGCAGCCGCCATTTCAAGGGCCCACATGGCTTAATTCCTACTGCGTCACACATGGCTAGGCCTTACATCGACACTCATACAAGCCATTCAATCCAGAGATATTCGTGTACTGTGCAGGCTGTGGGAACTTACCTGTGGGTTGATTGACTCTGTGCTCCATGTTGTCCTTCCTAGGCACCGTCCGCTGGGACTTGCGAGGAGACGGAGGAATGTTCCCGTGTACAGACCGCTGGTGGACCTGTCGACAATGGAAGAACGACATGTCATACTCACCTACAGACTCAACACTGCCACCATACAGGAACTGTGTGCCCAGCTGGAGCAAGACCTGATGTCACCCATCCGCCAACCCACAGGGATTCCGCCTCTAGTGCAGGTGCTGTCAGTACTCAATTTTTTGGCTAGTGGATCACTTCAAACTACAGTGGCCATTTCATCTGGGATGTCTCAGCCTATGTTTTCAAAGGTATTGTCCAGAGTGTTGTCTGCCCTGATGAAATACATGCGGAGCTACATCATATTCCCTGAGGTGGGTGACTTGCCTACAGTGAAGGGTGATTTCTATGCCCTTGGACACATTCCCAATATCATTGGTGCCATTGATGGTACCCATGTGGCTTTGGTCCCCCCAAAAGACAATGAGCAGGTGTACAGGAACCGGAAAAGTTATCATTCGATGAATGTCCAGGTGGTCTGTTTGGCTGACCAGTACATCTCCCATTTAAATGCCAAGTTCCCAGGGTCAGTGCATGACGCGTACGTCATGCGAAATAGCAGCATCCCTTATGTGATGGAACAGCTACAGAGACAGTGTGTGTGGCTAATTGGTGACTCTGGTTACCCCAACCTGCCTTGGCTATTGACCCCAGTGAGGAATCCCAGGACAAGGGCAGAGGAACGGTACAATGAGGCCCATGGGCGTACTAGGAGGGGGATCGAGCGGACCTTCGGCCTCCTGAAGGCCAGGTTTAGGTGCCTGCATATGTGTTAGGGTTTGTGCACAGCAAAGA
The DNA here is from genome assembly GCF_031143425.1 of Pleurodeles waltl. Lineage (NCBI taxonomy): Eukaryota > Metazoa > Chordata > Amphibia > Caudata > Salamandridae > Pleurodeles > Pleurodeles waltl. The sequence goes on from NC_090440.1 coordinate 1,769,916,693, forward strand.
GCATGTCCCCTCTCACTGCACTAGTGGGTTCTGTAATAGCTCCCTTTTAAACTTACTATTCAAACCCTTTCTTGTTATCTCACCTTCCCCCCCCCCTTAGGCTTCTGTGTATGTTGTTTAATGTGCTGTTTTGTTTACACATTGGGCCTTGCTTTTACCAAGGCTTCTTTAAAACACTCCTCCCTAGGCCATGTGTTAATTCAACTCATTTGCATAATAACTGAAACTCTGCACACCTTTCAAGAACATGTGCAGCATGTGAGGACCACACCCAGCCCTTCAAACCACACCCAGCTCTTCGAACCACACCCAGCCCTGTCTATAAAAGGCAGCCCCCGAGCCTCACCCAGTGCTTGTGCTCGTCTACCTCCCGCTTACCTGAGTACAGATCCCTCGGCGCTGGCACTCCTGCTCTCTACAGACTTTCATTGGCTTCAATGGGCGCAGCTGCTGACTCTTCCTTCTGCCGGTTTCCGGTTCCTCCTTGCCTCAGCCTCTCTCCTACAAACAACCTGCAAAAGAGAAAGAAGACAAGGTTAGACTGATCAGTATCTCTTGCCAGCAACAAGTAAGTGCAAAACTTTTTATTACCTGAAGGAACTTTGACAACAATTTCTGGATTCGTGTGTGGACGGTTTGAAGCAAGATACCTTCCACGAACATTGTGATTCAGGCTCTTTGTTGCAAGAATACCTTGCGGAGCTTTGTGAAACAAACATTGTTTTTTTTTTTATGGAACTTTTAAGAATCGAACAGTGGAAACCATTAACAGCAAGGCAAACAGTAAATCAAGGACTTGCACAAATTACATGCTGTATTTTGATGTAAAAGTACAGTATTTGTTTTCCAAAAGATTCTGGAGATATGGGAAAAGTGAGTCTGCTATTGGGAATTTAGGCTTTAGTTATATTAAGATGAATGTTTGATATTGGTAATTCTGATAACGGTATTTGTTTAATGTTTTAGAAGCTTTACAGTAATAGAAAGCACATCCCAGAGCAGTAACACATTCCAAACCTGGAAACTCGAGACCAGGATCCAAGAGGTACTTTTAGAAGAGAATTTCTAATAAATAAAGGGATAGTCAGGAACCCATTTAGGAATAGGTTGCACTTATCTGTTCTTTGTTTATGTTTCATTAGGCACCAGTTTCTACAGAAGTCAGAAAGGGCCGCGGATTTGTGCAGCACTTCAACAGTGGAAACGCAAGAACGGTGTTGTCTCTCTTTTTTATTTTATCCACTTCCCCCCTACCCTTGAGCTTCTGTTCTTAGTGCACTGTGTTAAAAACTAGTGTGCTGGAACAAGCAGTTTCAGGGTGGGGTCGGATTGTCTTCAACCTCCATCAGAACTGAACAAGAACTCAGGTGAGCTGGGCTTTGACAGAAGCATAAGCCTTAAAAAATTTCAGTTCTGGTGGACGATGAATACCGGGGAAGAAATAGAGGGCATTGACGTCACGGATATGGCGCAGGCCCTAAATGAGGACTTGGCTCATAATGAATCAGTGTCTGGCATCTTACAACATATGCAAGAGGAAATAGAGAGATTAAAGATGGAGAATACCTCTTTAAAACAGGATTTAAGCAGGTATAAATTTAGGGGATCTCAGTGGAACACAGCTTTTACGCCTTTGTTTAAAACCACCTCAGAGACAGGGGCGCCATCAAAACATACAACTTTGCCTCCCCCAGTTGAGGTTACTGTTAATGTTCCTAATGCTGTGCCCTTAGCAGCACCTGAACGTTTTCATGGAGATAGTAACAAATTCCATGTTTTTATCCATCAATGTCAATTACACTTCGTTTGTAAGCCACAACAGTTCCCTACTGATGCTACGAAAGTGGCATTCGTCTTGTCTTATTTGGGTGGCACAGCAGCCAATTGGTCAATTCCTTTCGTGGATAGAGATGATTCCATCCTCCATAATTGGAATCAATTTAAACGTACCATGACCAGCCTTTTTGCAAAACACACTTTCATGCAGGCAAGTGATAATGAGCTTTTAAATCTTAAACAAGGTAACAAGGATTTATTGACCTATCTCACTAGTTTTAATCGTTTACTCACCGAGACACAGTGGCCAGAAGGAAAGCGTGTCTCCCTTTTTTATAAAGGTTTGAGAGACGAGTTAAAAGACGCGCTGGCTCATATCGTTGATTTGCCAGAAGACTATTCGGACTTTGTAGATTTAGTTGTGAAATTAGAACATAGACTAGGAGAAAGAAAGGGAGATAAATACAAACTGGAATCACGGTTAACTTTTATTAAACACGAGAAGAAAGACACAGATAATAAACTCCCTGAACCTGAGCCTATGCAAATAGGGACACTCAGAGGTCCACTCACATCAGAGGAAAAAGAAAGAAGGAGAAAACTTCAATTATGTTTATATTGTGGCAGGGCAGGTCACTTTGCCAGAGAATGTCCAGTAAAGCCTAAAACTCCACAAAAGGGTGCTGTTTCCTCCACCTCCTCAACTGAATCGGGAAACGATTAAGCTCGACAAGGGGAGAGGTTACTTGTTCGAGAAAACATCTTAATCAAACCTCTAATGCTGCAGCCTTCATGGTACCGCACATACCTAGACATTTCATAATTCAGGTCGTTTTAATTGTTACTACCCAAGTGAGGCATTCTCTCCCTGTCCTACTGGACTCAGGCGCGACAGGAAATTTTGTGGATAATAAGTTAGCTGAAAACTTAGGACTTCCTATGTGCCTAAAGCCTTGTCCAGAAGCAGTATGTGCAGTGGATGGGTCAGAATTGACCTCTGGATTAATCACAAAACAAACAAGTCCACTTGTTATGGTCTGTCAGAACGGGCACACAGAGGTGATTAGCTTTGATCTGATAGATACTCCTAATTTTGGTTTGATTCTCGGGGTACCCTGGTTAACAACTCATAACCCAAAAATTGACTGGGTGAATAGGACTGTTACTTTGGATTCCTCTTTCTGTAGAACCAATTGCTATCAAGAAGCAGGTACAGAACAGAGCACAGTATTACACTGTGCTAGTGTTACACAAGATGAACCAAGTCTCCCTCCTGAATATTCTGACTTTAAAGAAGTCTTTGATCCAGTAAAGGCTAGTGTGCTGCCCCCACATCGGTCTTATGACTGCCGTATAGATCTTATCCCAGGGGCCCCTTTACCTAATAACAGAGTATATGCTTTGACTGACGAAGAAACCAAATACTTAAGAACCTACCTAGATGACCTACTACAGTCTGGGTTCATCCGTCATTCCACATCTCCGGTATCATCTCCACTCTTTTTTATCCCGAAGCCGGATAAATCCCTGCGCGCGTGTATCGATTATAGAGGACTAAATAAGGCTACAATAAAGAATAAATATCCTCTTCCTCTAATACCTGTGTTGTTGGATCAATTAAGACATTCTACTGTATACACTAAACTAGATCTGCGGGGAGCTTACCACCTGGTCCGAGTAAAAGAGGGGGATGAGTGGAAGACAGCTTTCAAGACAAAGTTTGGTTTATTTGAGTACACAGTAATGCCCTTTGGGTTATGTAATGCCCCTGCGGCCTTTCAGTTCTTTATAAATGAGGTCCTACACGAATTCCTGGACGTTTGTGTCATAGTATACATAGACGACATCCTCATTTACTCTAAGAACTCAGAAGAACATACCCAACATGTTCGTGCAGTATTATCAAAGTTAAAAGAAAATCATCTTTTTGCTAAGTTAGAAAAGTGTACTTTTAATGTCAGCAAGGTGGACTTTTTAGGATACTGCCTGTCACCTCAAGGAATAACTATGGATGTAAAGAAAATCAGTGCTATTGCTGATTGGCCAGAACCATCCTCTGTAAAAGATATTCAGAAATTTCTGGGTTTCGCCAATTTTTATAGGAGGTTTATTGCACATTTTGCAGACATTGCGGCCCCAATAACTACCTTGTTGCGGAAAGGGCAACGATTTCTTTGGACTGATGAGGCGGCACACGCCTTTCAACTCCTAAAACAAAAGTTCACTTCAGCCCCAATTCTGAAACATCCTGATCCTGACTTGCCCTTTTTTGTTGAAGCGGATGCTTCACAAGTAGCTTTAGGAGGAGTTCTCTCTCAACGAGATATAGTAGATGGCCAGTTACATCCTATAGCCTTCTATTCCAAAAAGTTATTACCAGCTGAACAAAATTACACTGTGGCTGAAAGGGAACTACTAGCTATCAAAGTAGCCTTTTCAGAATGGAGGCATCATTTAATGGGAGCCAAGTACCCAGTTACAATCTTTTCTGACCATAAGAACCTACAGTTTTTTGGATCACTTAAAGCACTAACACCACGTCAGATGCGCTGGTTAAATTTTTTTAGCACATTTGACTTTGTTATAACCTATAGACCAGGTGCACAACAAATTCAATCTGATGTGTTATCTAGATACGGACATACCTCAGACATGAAACAAGATAAAATAGGAGAACCCATTATTCCTCCCCAAAAGTTTTTGGCACCAGTACAACAGAAGGATTTCATCACAGATCTATATAATGCACACATGCAAATAGCACCTCAAGATTGGTTAAAGGATTCCCATAACACAATACAACGAGGTTTATTGTATCACGACAACATGCTGTTAGTGCCCACCTCTGAATTACAAACACAGGTGATAATTTGGCATCACGCCTCACCGTTGGCAGGTCATCCTGGTTGGGTAAAAACCCTGGAAAATGTGCAAAAACACTTTTGGTGGGACACTATAAGAAAGGACATTAAGCAATTTGTCACTACCTGTCCAATTTGTGCAAGACATAAATCTTCTCATAAGGCCCCTGACGGCTTGTTAATACCAATGCCAACACCCAAGCAACCTTGGCACACTGTGAGCGTAGACTTTATTGTAGGCTTACCACCTGTAAAATCCTTCACAACAGTGTTGGTTATAGTGGATTTTTTATCTAAAATGGCACATTTTGTACCATTACGGAAATTACCCACGGCGGCAGAATTTGCCGATATTTTTATAAGGGAAATTGTGCGTTTACATGGTTTGCCAAGCAAAGTGGTGTCAGATCGAGGGAGCCAGTTCAACTCTAGATTTTGGAAAAAATTATGTGAAAAACTGAAAATAGATGTGGCATTATCCACTGCTTTCCACCCAGAGACAGATGGACAGACTGAACGACTGAACCAAACCTTACTTCAAACGCTACGTTGTTTATTGGCTGATTATTCTAGTGAATGGTTGGAAGCTCTCCCTGTAGCGGAGTTTGTTTATAATAATACTGAGCATTCATCTCTACTTTGCTCACCATTCTATTTCTTGCAGGGGTATCATCCAAGAGCTATACCCATTTTGTTAGAAGAGTCCCTGTTGCCTACAGTAACGGATAGACTAACGAGGTTAGGTGACATACAAGACAAAGCCAGGAAACATTTATTAAAGTACAAGGAAAGCATGAAAAGACAAGCAGACAAACACAGATCTGAGGCCCCAATGTATAAAATTGGTGACAAGGTATGGCTCTCCACAAAGAACCTAAACATAGAGGGATCCCGAAAGCTGCAACCACGTTTTATTGGACCCTTTAGTATAACTGCCATAGTAAACCCGGTAACAGTAAAATTAGATTTACCAAAAGAATATCCAGTACATACTACATTCCATGTGTCCTTGCTTAAGCCGTACAACCCAAAAACCCGACCTGAACCACCACCTCCACCCATACCAATTAAGGGAAATCTAGAATATGAAGTGAAAAGCATAAAAGACTCAAAAAGAATTAGTGGACGTCTGTTTTATTTAGTAGAATGGAAAGGATATGATGAATCTGAGAATTCATGGGAACCAGCATCATATGTACATGCCCCACAGCTGATTAGACGGTTTTATTTAAAAAACCCAGGAAAACCCCATCCTGTAGGAGGGCCTTTGAGGGGGGGAACTGTTAGGGTTTGTGCACAGCAAAGAGCATGTCCCCTCTCACTGCACTAGTGGGTTCTGTAATAGCTCCCTTTTAAACTTACTATTCAAACCCTTTCTTGTTATCTCACCTTCCCCCCCCCCTTAGGCTTCTGTGTATGTTGTTTAATGTGCTGTTTTGTTTACACATTGGGCCTTGCTTTTACCAAGGCTTCTTTAAAACACTCCTCCCTAGGCCATGTGTTAATTCAACTCATTTGCATAATAACTGAAACTCTGCACACCTTTCAAGAACATGTGCAGCATGTGAGGACCACACCCAGCCCTTCAAACCACACCCAGCTCTTCGAACCACACCCAGCCCTGTCTATAAAAGGCAGCCCCCGAGCCTCACCCAGTGCTTGTGCTCGTCTACCTCCCGCTTACCTGAGTACAGATCCCTCGGCGCTGGCACTCCTGCTCTCTACAGACTTTCATTGGCTTCAATGGGCGCAGCTGCTGACTCTTCCTTCTGCCGGTTTCCGGTTCCTCCTTGCCTCAGCCTCTCTCCTACAAACAACCTGCAAAAGAGAAAGAAGACAAGGTTAGACTGATCAGTATCTCTTGCCAGCAATAAGTAAGTGCAAAACTTTTTATTACCTGAAGGAACTTTGACAACAATTTCTGGATTCGTGTGTGGACGGTTTGAAGCAAGATACCTTCCACGAACATTGTGATTCAGGCTCTTTGTTGCAAGAATACCTTGCGGAGCTTTGTGAAACAAACATTGTTTTTTTTTTTATGGAACTTTTAAGAATCGAACAGTGGAAACCATTAACAGCAAGGCAAACAGTAAATCAAGGACTTGCACAAATTACATGCTGTATTTTGATGTAAAAGTACAGTATTTGTTTTCCAAAAGATTCTGGAGATATGGGAAAAGTGAGTCTGCTATTGGGAATTTAGGCTTTAGTTATATTAAGATGAATGTTTGATATTGGTAATTCTGATAACGGTATTTGTTTAATGTTTTAGAAGCTTTACAGTAATAGAAAGCACATCCCAGAGCAGTAACACATTCCAAACCTGGAAACTCGAGACCAGGATCCAAGAGGTACTTTTAGAAGAGAATTTCTAATAAATAAAGGGATAGTCAGGAACCCATTTAGGAATAGGTTGCACTTATCTGTTCTTTGTTTATGTTTCATTAGGCACCAGTTTCTACAGAAGTCAGAAAGGGCCGCGGATTTGTGCAGCACTTCAACAGTGGAAACGCAAGAACGGTGTTGTCTCTCTTTTTTATTTTATCCACTTCCCCCCTACCCTTGAGCTTCTGTTCTTAGTGCACTGTGTTAAAAACTAGTGTGCTGGAACAAGCAGTTTCAGGGTGGGGTCGGATTGTCTTCAACCTCCATCAGAACTGAACAAGAACTCAGGTGAGCTGGGCTTTGACAATATGACAGGTGGATCCCTAATGTACTCACCAAAGAAGGTGTGTCATATCATCGTGGCCTGCTGCATGCTTCACAACCTGGCTTTGCGACGCCAGGTGCCTTTCCTGCAGGAGGATGGTCCAGATGGTGGTGTTGTGGCCGCTGTGGAGCCTGCGGAGAGTGAAGAGGAGGAAGACGAAGAGGACGACACACGGGTAAGAATCTACTCCTGCATTTTATTATATCTGTAACAGTACTGGCTCTCTACTGTCTGACCTTTCACCCCAATGTATGGTAACTTAGTTGTGAATTTGCCTTCCTATTTCAGTGATCTGGTCCCCACGGAGTGCCCTCTGGTTTATTTCCCCATTGACTACCGCTGTGTGACACTGGTATGTTGTCATCACAATGTAATTGGACATTTTTGGTTGGTTATATTGAATACATTTGGTTGAAAAAAATAAATAGCAGACTCCAGATGGTTTTTGTGCAATAATTGTGTTTATTGACGTGCAAAAATTGGTGTATAGTTCAAAAAGGGTGATGGGTGATGGTGGAGGCATGTCCATGGCAGAGTCCAGAGTCTCGTTCGCACAGGTGCATTGTCCATATGCCTGTGGAAGGTGGAGCAGGGGCAGTTCAAGGTTGGACAGGGTGAACAAGTGGGACAGTGGGATGACATCCGGGGGGATCCGTGCATGGCGGGGGTCTTGAAATCCTACTCTGTCTTCTTCCTAGGTCTCAGGCCTTTCTTGCGGGGTGGTTCATGTTCTGCAGGGGGTGGGGTCCGGGTGGCCCGTTGCTGTTGTGTCGGGGCCTCCTGACCACTAGCGCCGGCGGAGGTGGTGGGCTGTTCTTCCTCCATGCTAGTGGCAGGGGCCCTTTGGGGGGCCACATGGTCCCGCAATGTGGTGACAATCTGGTTGAGTGCCACCACGATTGTACCCATTGCGGAACTGATGCTGCGCAGTTCTTCCCGGAACCCCACGTACTGGCCCTCCTGCATGGCCTGGATCTCCTGGAACCTGGCCAGGACCGTCGCCATCGTCTCTTGGGAGTGGTGGTACGCTCCCATGATGGTGGTGAGGGTCTCTTGGACAGTGGGTTCCCTAGGCCTGTCCTCCCTCTGTCGCACAGCATCCCTCCCAGTTCCCCTTTGTTCCTGGGCCTCTGTCCCCTGGCCGGTGTGCCCACTACCACTGCCCCCAGGTCCCTGTTGTTGTTGGGGTGGTGGGTTGCCCTGGGTGCCCTGTAGTGGTAGACACACTGCTGCTTGACCTGTCCTGGAGACAGAGGCATGGGCCCGCTGGGTGGGTGCTGGGCTGGGGTTTCCAGAGGGGGGTAGGTCTGCTGTGGCCTGTGGCTGTCTAGAGGTCCCCGATGGTCCGGGCTGGTCATCAGGTTCTAGGTCGACAGAGCTGCTGTCATCACTGGGGGCCTGTTCTGGGGGTGGGATGGACATTTCTGGACCCTCCGGGCCGGTGTGTTGGCGTTCGGGCCCTGCAGGGGTAAAAGAGTATGGTTATTGCTTCTGTGTGTGCCATGGCATGCGATTTGTGGGTGCCCTTGTCCCCCAGTGCTGGCATTCCCTTGTGGGAGGAGTTGTGAGGGTGGTTTGGGGGGGGGGATGGGTATGTGCAGTGGTCATGCTTAGGTGATGGGTGTCCATGGTTTGTGTTGGCATTCAGGGGTTGGTGTTGGTTTGGGTGGGTTGTGCTGGTGAGACATTAGCAGGGAGGATATGTGCTGGGGGGTTGGGGGTGAGGGTGGGGGTGTGGGTTGGCATGCTGGTGGTTGGGGGGAGTGAAGTAGTTGAGATTAGACTTACCAGAGTCCATTCCTCCGCCTACTCCAGCAAGGCCCTCAGGATGCAGGATGTTCAAGACCTCTTGCTCCCATGCTGTGAATTCGGGTGGAGTGGGTGGGGGTCCGTCGCCAGTCTTCTGCACAGCGATGTTGTGTCTTGACACCATCGCCCGCACCTTCCCCCGTAGGTCGTTCCAGCGCTTTCGGATGTCTTCCCGATTTCTGGGATGCTGTCCCACAGCGTTGACCCTGTCGACGATCCTTTGCCATAGCTCTGCCTTCCTGGCTATTGTGGTGTGCTGCACCTGTGTGCCGAAGAGCTGGGGCTCTACCCTGATTATTTCCTCCACCATGACCCTGAGTTCTTGGTCTGAGAACCTGGGGTGTCTTTGGGGTGCCATGGGGTGGTGTGGATGAGGTGTGGGGTGATGTTTGTGGTGATGAGTGTAGTGGTGTGTGGTGTTTTGTGCGTAGATGTAGTGTGGGGGATGATGTTGGGTTCCTGTGTGTGTTGTGGTTTGCGTTCCCTGTGCTCTCTCTCTGTGTATTGCGCCTTGTCTCTGAATTTCGATTTGTGGGGGTTTGTGGGTGATGTGGGTGTGTGTTTTATATCGTATTGATTGTGTGGGAGTGGTGTTTGTATGTGTATCAGGTGTGTGTATTTGTAATTGTCCAATGTGGCAGTGTTTTGTAGATGTGTGTGTATTTTGACCGCGGCGGTGTGTACCGCCAATGGGATACCGCGGTTGAAAGACCGCCGCGTGGATTCGTGGGTCGTAATGGCATGGGCGTATTTCTGTTGGCTTGACGGTGGAGGTTTGGTCATCTCCAGTTTATCGCTGACCGCTGATGTGGCGGCCTTCAGTGGAGGTCGGGTTTTTGGCGGTTTGCCAGTTGTGGGTCAGAATGACCCTGGCGGGTTGCCGCGGCGGTGTTATGGCGGTCTTCTGACCGGCGGTAACTGCCTTTTACCGCCAGGGTCAGAATGACCCCCTAAGTGTTTTATGTGATGAAAATGTGCATATATGGAAACAGTCACATCGTGTGCAAATGATCTGAACAATGTGATAGCATACAATTTATGACCTGTATCTGTCTGTAGTCATCACATCAGTACTCCGTTGTCATATCACCAACATCTGCAAAATGAGAAGCCATAGGGGACAGTAAGTAGCGATGCAAAGGAAGTGAATGCCATCCTGCTACAGCCACACAGAAAATATCATTAATCAGAGGAATGGTCAGTTCCACTGTCTCACCTGTGGGTCATTGGAAGTATTGACATATAACTGATGTTCTGTTGTCCACATCCTCATCCTCTGCCTCCTCATCCTCACTGTCCTCAGGGTCCACTGCTGCCACAGGGGCATTTCTAGTCTCCTCCTCTTGTGGATAAGGCACATGTTGTCTGAGGTCCAGGTTGTGCAACATGCAGTATGCCACTATTATCTGGCAGACCTTCTCGGTGAGTAGCACAGGGATCTACCTGTCAGATGGAGGCATCTTAACCTGGCCTTCAGGGGGCCAAAGGTACGTTCTATGATCCGCCTGGTTCGCCCATGTGCATCATTATAATGATTCTCAACCCCTGTCCTGGCATTCCTCACAGGGGTCAGGAGCCACAATAGGTTTGGGTAGCCAGAGTCACCTTCGAGTACTGAGGGACAAACATTAGCCTTACACAATGGTATAGGGTCAACACCAGAAGGCATACATTTAGATAATTGGGTGGGGACTCTGGCTCACAAATTAGTCACACCCTGTGCCTCTGTAGTTGTCCCATCACATTTGGGATGGTGCTATTCCTCAGGATGAAGGCATCATGCACCGACCCAGGATTCTTGGCAGTGACATGGGAGATGTACTGGTCAGCCAGGCACACCATTTGCACATTGAGTGAGTGGAAACTCTTCAAATTCCTTAACACTTGGTCATTCTGGCGGGGGTCAAACGCAACATGTGTACTGTCAATCCCCCCAATAGTGATTGGTATATGTCCCATTGCATAGAATCCAGCCTTCACAGTGGCCAAAACTTCCATCTGGTGGAAAGCAATGTAGCTGCACATGTGTTTCACCAGGGCAGACAAAACCCTTGCCAACACGATTGAGAACATTGGCTTTGACATTCCTGCTGCCATGCCCACTGTCACTTGGAAAGATCCAGTTGCCAGGAAATGGAGCATAGATAGAACCTCCACAAGAGGGGGAATCCCAGTGGGATGACGGATAGCAGATATCAGATCAGGCTCCAATTGAGAACACAGCTCTGTGATTGTGGCCCTGTCCAGTCTATAGGTGAGTATTATGTGCCTGTCTTCCGGTGTAGCCAAGTGCACAAGGGGTCTGTACACTGGGTCATGCCTCCTCCTCCTCTGATTCCTCCTCAGTAGTAGGTATCTAAGCGACACAAGAGTAAGTAGGCTGTCAGAATTTGAACCACCACCTCATTGTACATAGAGCAGTAATGTGATGGGACATTAGTAATGGCAATGTATGTGCAAATTATGGATATGATGCAGTTCTTGATTATCTGGATATTGTCCACCACCGTAAAATGGTGACCACCTGTCCTGTATGTGGGGACAGGTGGAAGTGAGCTAACTCCGCCGGCGTTGCGCGTCATGGCGGAAGGCGGTCTTGCACCGCCGTGCTATTCCTCATTGGATAACATGGGGATCTATGGAGTACAGTGGCCAATGGGGATCACCGGCGACGGTGACAGTGTACACCACCGCATACGTGACTGTCATATTCTGATTATAACCTCACTTGTTTCCTGACTTTCCGCAGGACAACAGGTGAGTACACTTTGGGCACGAGACATGTGACAAGGTTGCATGGAGATGTATGTGCAAGCATTGTCATTTGGGGGGGTCGTATGTCTGGTGGTGGTGTACATGGTGGGCGCTGAGTGATGTGTGTGACAATGGAGATGGAAGGAGATTTGTGGACCATATTTGTAACAGGTTGGTTTGTCTGGTTAATGGTGTCCTCCTGTCTGTGTTTCTTCTGCAGGTCAGCGCCCATCAGAAGAAGGGATTGTGGCGTGCCATCGGCAAGGAGGTGCGGACCCTGGGTGTCTACAGCAGGTGGCACACCCACTGTAGAAAGAGGTGGGAGGACCTGAGATGCTGGGCCCGAAAGACCGCAGAGGCCCAGCTGGGGATGGCCTCCCACCAAGGCCGGGGTGCCCGTCGGAACCTGACCCTCCTGATGACCCGCGTGCCAGTGGTGGCCTACCCAGAGCTGGATGGGAGTTTGAGGGCATCACAGCAGCCTTAAAGGGGTGAGTAGAGTGTGTGTGTTACAACTATGATTGGCAGGTGGCATGGGAATCTGGTGGTGGATGTCAGATAGTGGGTGCCCCTTAATGCCAGCTTAGAGAACGCAGCATGATCCAGCTCAAGGACAATGGTTGTATTGCTAAATCTGGTAACTAGCTATGTTGCATTACATGTCAGACAGGGCTTAGTGACTACCAGGAGGGGTGCAGTTGGTGGGGTTTTGCACTCAACTTGCTTTGGTACCTAGCAAACGTAATGCCAGTGTGATGCATGGTGCTCAATCCTGATCTCTGTGTTTGACAGTAATGTGTATTCCATCTGTGGTGTTGGTGCCGTAATTGACCCAGTGCTCCCTTTCGCTCCCCTCCTTTTTTCTTCTGTTATCCTGTCCATGTGTGCATTAGCATCACCTGGCGGAGGAGCAAGGCCCCCGGTGACAGAGGGAGCTGCATCCCAGAGTCCACTGACGCCAAGGGAACCAGTGGGATGGAGGGCAAAGAGAGCACCACAGCAGCAACAGGAGGTGACAACACTGACTCAGATACCTCTTCTGATGGAAGCTCCCTGGTGGTGGTGGACACCTCTGGACCCACCCCTGCTACAGGTACAGCTGCCACCCCCTGTACCAGCATCGCCCTCCCAGTAGCCCCTCATCAAGTTGCCCATGCCCGATTACCCAGGAGGATGGGCATCTCCTTTGCCCTAGGCACCTCAGGCTGTGCCCCAGTGAGCCCTGCTGCCCTGAGTGAGGAGGCTATTGACCTCCTGAGATCAATCTCTGTAGGGCAGTCAACCACTGTGAATGCCATCCAGGGGCTGGCATTCCAGATGCAGCAATACAATGCATTCCTGGAGGGCATTCACAGTGTATTGGTGGCCCAACAGAGATCGTTCCAGGCTCTGGCCTCCTCTCTAATGGCAGCCATTGTCCCTGTTCCTACCGTCCCCCCTCCAACTACCACTTCCCAGTCCCAGTCTCCTCAATCCCAACCCATCCCATGCACACATCCAGACAAGCATGCACACAAAACATCACACAAGAGTGACACAGACAAACACAGGTATAACACTTCAGGCCACAAGGACTCACACAAACAACAGACAGTTGCACACACAACAAAATCCACTGCCTCCACTGTTTCCCCCTCCTCCTTCTCCGTCACTGTCACATCCGCAGTCACACCTGCATGCACTGCATCAACAGCCGCCACCACCACCATCATCACCACAACAGGCAGCACACACACCTCACTTGCAGACACCTCCACAACATCCATCCTCACGTCCCCTGTATCCTTTCCCACCCTGTCTGCCCCCCTCCTAAGAGACACAAACACACACACTCAGAGACCCAACAGCCATCCACCTCACATCAGCACACTGCCCATGCACCTGCACCCAAAGTCAGCAGACATACACCTCCAACAACCACTCCCTCAACCTCCACTCCCATCCGTCCTCCCTCATCCCGCCCAACCGTCCCTAAGAAGCTTTTCCTTGCCCAACTTGACCTCTTCCCTTCCCCGGCCCTACCCCGTCCTGCCTGTAAGAGCAGGGTCACAATGACCCAGCCCAGCACCTCAGCCAATCATTCCACGGGGACATTGGAGGCACCTCATAGTCGTGGAGGAAGGAAAGAAAAGGATCCCACTCTACCACAGAAGAGGGGAAAGGATCCCCCTCCACCACCCAAGAGAGGGAAGGGTCCCACTCCACCACCCAAGAGAGGGAAGCCACTGCAACACCCAAGAGAGGGAAGGATCCCACTCCACCACCAAGAGACGGAAGGATCCTGCTCCACCATCCAAGAGAGAAAGGATCCCACTCCCCCACCCAGAACCCACTCCACCAACTAAGAGAGGAACGGGCCCCCTCCAACAGCAGTGGGGAAGGAGCCCTCACCTTTAGCTGGGACGCAGCAAGCCCTCACCTCCAGCTGGGACACAGCAGCCCTCACCTCCAGTTGGAAAACAGCAGCCCTCGCCTTCAGCTGGGACACAGCAGCCCTCACCTCCTGCTGGAAAATAGCAGCCCTCACCTCCAGTTGGAAAACAGCAGCCCTCACCTCCAGCTGGAAAACAGCATTCCTCACCTCCAACTGGGACACAGCAGCCCTCACCTCAGCTTGAAAACATCAGCCCTCACCTCCAGCTGGGACACAGCAGCCCTCCCCTCCAGCTGGGACACAGTAGCCCTCACCTCCAGTTGGAAAACAGCATCCCTCACCTCCAGTTGGAAAACAGCATCCCTCACCTCCAGCTGGGACATAGCATCCCTCACCTCCAGCTGGCACACAGCAGCCCTCACCTCCAGCTAGAAAACAGCAGCCCTCACCCCCAGCTGAGGGCATGTAGGCCACCCTCCATGGACTGTTGTACACAGAGCCCCCTCCAGAACCAGTGGGCAAGTCCCCCAACTCGGAGACTGTGACTTTGCACACCTCAGCTAATTGTAATGGGCATGGAGCCCCCTCCAGAACTAGTAGGCAAGTCCCCCAACTCAGAGACTGTGAACTTGCACACCCCAGCTAATTGTAACGGGCATGGAGCCCCCTTCAAGGCCAGTGGGCAAGTCCCCCACTTCAGCTGAGATACCTCCCACCCCAACTCCCCCTGATGTGCCTGGCCATTCCCAACACGATGCCCCTGCACAGTGTAGTGCAGATTATGTCAGAGAACAAGTTGGAGCTTGAACTGTGCCCTGTGGCCATGTGGGCCTTTTGTACTTTGGACTGGCCATTGGCCCTTTCAGAACAGTGAATCAAGTATTTTTTTGTCATATGGACAATATGGTGGCTGTTGGCATACAATTACAATATCAGTACTGCCTAACTGTTGTCCTTGCATTATTTTGACGTGTGTCCTGTGAGATTGTTTTTCCTCTGCATCTGGTTGTGTGTGTGGTGTGTTTGTGAATGGTGTGTGTTGTGCGTGTGTTTGTCACTCTCCTTTTCCTCTCTCCCTCTCATCGTGTGCTAGGCGGCTGTACTCACCGTCGTCATTGGTGATCCAGGTGGAGCATGGTGTAGAAGAGCATCAGGAAGTTCCGGTTCCATGGCAGTGTTGATCTTCTCTGTGTCTCTGATGGTGGGTCTTTCGTCCTCTGTGTTCTGTTTCTACCAGGCTTTTGATGGCATTGGTACCGTCCTCGAAATTGTGGTGGTTTGCAAGGTCTTAATATGGTGGGCGGTACTTTGTCTTCCGCCTGGCTGTTGATAGCTACCTCCGTAGTCAGTGGTGTTCACAGCCTGGCGGTTGGTGTGGTACATTGGCTGTCTATGGGAATTATCACCGCCATGGTCATAATTTGGCGGCAATTACCGCTAGCCGGTTGGCGGTATTATCACCACTTTAACAGTCACCACCAATGTCATAACGACCACCTATGTGTACACATATTTCTAATACTTGCAGAAGTCTCTGTTGATTTGTTTATGCATATTGACTATTGTGACCTGTTCATTTTGAATTGCTGTAATGATGACTGGAGCTTTCGTGCATCACAAAAGCCATGTTAACATACTACCTCTTTCCTTTTCCCTGTGTAGGAGCTGTCTTTCTGCATGGTAAGTAATGCCTCCTTTGTTTCAAGCAATATTTCTCAGTATATCCACTTGCATCTCTTGTTTCTACTGGTGTGACATATTGTCTACTAACTGTTGTAGATGCAGAACTTGAAGCTGCTTCTTTCTTTATTTGTTAACTGTTCACCCTCTTTCCGTTTCGAATGCTACCACTAGCCCTCTCATTACCACTTTCATTGCTAGCCATTCCATAGCCTTTCTGCCCAGAGTGTTCCTACCCTGTTCAAAGTACTGTGTCTATCCCTCACGTATTGTCTGTTTAACAATCGTATCCTGTAAGATGGTCAGTGGTAGTCTTCAAGTGAATATAGATTTTTTATATCTTTGGCAGTGGTATCCAAACACAAGTGGAGGGTATCTGACAGAACCCTGCCCTTGTATACCATTTCCTGTTTCTGATTTCAACAGAGTGCATTGGCTGGATCTACCAGCACATAATCTAGCCTAGAGTTTGTGTCTGATGCTTGAGCACGGTGTGAGAAAGCTTGGGTGTGTGGATGCTAGTCACACCAGCCATCTGTTAGATCTGGGTTGGAAATTAACTGTCATAACATCCTTGTCATCCTTTTATGTTTGGGTGGCTGCAGCCGATCAAGGGTGTGTGTGGGGGGAAGTGGTTGTTAAAAATTATAGTAAAGAAAAACCTCTGGGGGCCTGCCGCTCCTGGCCGCCTCCATCGCTCCTTACCCTGGATGGTTTGATGCTCGCTCAGGCACAGGAAGCCTGTACCATTTCTCCAACCCAGCTGTGCAACAAGGCTGGGTTGGAGAAAAGTAAGTGTGCATGTCGGTTTGGCCGGCCTTAAACGGCCGACCAAACCGACATGGGCACATTACAGTGCCCACCACTCCTTCTCCTTCTCCTTCTGGCCCAGCCCCACCCTGTCCTAGACATGCTGCCAGACAGTGACAAATAAAATTATAATAACATTATTATCATTTTATTCGTCACTGCCTGACAGATCAGGGGGGCGATGCTTCTCCACCATTACGGAGGAGCCGTCTCTGACTGTGGTGTTTTACCAGTGTTATCATCTAAATCACAGATGAAAACTCCCAGCCACAACACCATTGCATCCAAGATCGCACCCGCAGTCTAACTCTGTCCCAGAAAAATACTCCTGATCATTTGTGTTTGGGAGGTATAGACCTAATATTCTGGGATCTCTCCTGTTCTTTTAGCTGCTTGCTATCACGTAACATCTGTCACAATCAATTATTGTTTGACCTCCTCACATGGTATTTGTAGTGCTATCCATGTCTCTATACCTCTAGCGTATGTGCTGTAACCTGCGTGAATAAATCTCCCCCTCCATTTTCTTTTCAGTTTATCGGCCTCCTCAGGCATTAACGATGTTTCTTGGAGGCAGGCTATATGGACTCCATGCTTGATTAAATATGATCCCACCCTGGCCCTTTAACATAATTATTCAGATCATGCACGTTCCAGGTTAACATTAGTATGGCATCACCCAGGAGTATCATCTATCGTTTTCTTTTTTTCTGAAAGTCTGCATGCCACTTGCATTTGGTATCTTTAATTTTAGATTTTCCGTCATTCAGCAGGCACAAATTGTTAACCGAAATTATAAACAAAACAACATCCAAGCTTTCTCATGTAAATCCATGCATGCACAGTTGGCTAATCTCAATTTTAGGATGTCGTCTTTGGTTGTGTCCACTGCTCTGTATTCATATCTAACTAAACAAAACAAATTATACACAGTGTACTATGATACCAGTCTTTTACATACAGTGATCCAGCACTCAACACCTGGTCCCAATTGGGGTGCTTGTCAGATTGGATCCCTCTGTGTTCTGCTGGGGACGGGCAGAAGTACCTTCTTGCTTTCAGCATTAGTCTTTTTGGGTCCCTCTGCCTCAGCACTTCCTAATAATGCACCATAATTTGTTTCCATAGGCTTTTCTTACCTGCTCCAGGGCTGGCTCTAGGGTGGTACTCCAGTGCCACTGCACCAGGTGCTGACTTGTGGGGCACTGAGTTTGCAAGTATATCATGGTTTTAAAAGCACCTGCTGCCAAGTTTGTTGCCTCCAGCAATTTTCAGGCAACAATAAATATGTCAAGATAACTCCAGTGATTAATGTTCTTCATGGAAAGAGATCAGTGTTTTGTCTAGTGGAAGGGTTGACTCATCATAGAGAAGTGCAGAGGGTTCATATGCCTGCTGCAAAGAACTTGTACCATGCAGATCATGAAGTGCACAAAATATAAATGGGTCAGTGGGTTACTGCTGTTTTTGTCAGAGAGATCCTTTTGTTACTTGCAGTTTATAAGTGAAAATTCTTATATAGAACTGTGAGCTATTGACTGTCATCAAAGAGCAGCATGCAAACTGCAAGGGACAGATTACAGAGTTATGATTCTTGCCACAGTCTTTCATTATCATAATGTTGTAAAAACGTTTCATTTAGGTAGACATCAGTTCTTATTTTTAAACAGAACCCCCAACCGTGGTGTTACATTTTAAATTCTACATTTGTGCTTCTCCAGACCAATTAGTCTTAAACTATATTGCCTACCAGTATTGATGGCATGTGACCTCTACACTTTGTAGTTCTCTGTCTTATGTACATTTCTTATGCACTGATTTACACACATATGGTCGCTTGTCTCTGCGTGATGTAAAGTGCTCTGACACCCTACACTGGTATGAGTGGTGCTATAAAAATAATTAAATGCACCTGAGAGAGAGAATGGCTATGGGGACTTGAGGGACACTATTAAAGGGTGATAATGAAGGAATCCAGGCAAAGATGGTCATTGGCAGGCACCAACAAACATTGTCTTACCAGGCGCCACCAGCGCTAAAGCCAGGTATGGTCTGCTCTATGCTTCTTACATAGTTTCAAGGGAAATTTCAGCAAGGGAAGCCCAAGAATATAAGAGGTACCTGGGGTCACAGTATATTTTAGGGAACAAGGGTCCCTTATTACCAGTACAAATCACAATATTAACAGAGATCCAATGAAATCTATGTACTGATGTAAAATGTAATAAGTACATAATTATTAAAAGACAAGTAAGAAACAAACATATAAGGGGCACACAGAAAAACAAAGAATTGAGTCTTTTCAGCACAGTTTGTCATCCAAATATACAAAGGTGATGGACAACAAACAAACAGAAGCTCAAATGCCCAGTCACATATTCAGGTCTATTGGGCTGACATAACCAAGTGCAAAGATTCTTGTGTCAAATAGTGCAGGTACCCTTATTCATACATTAAATTAAGTCTCAATTACAGCATGAGTTATGGTATCACTGTTGACGTTTTAATCTCTTAAGCATTGAGCATGGGATCATCATCAGGACTAACATATAGGGCCTCATTCCGATCCGGACGGGCGGCGGACGCCGCCCGCCGGGCGGAAACCGCCCAAACACCGCCCCGCGGTCAGAAGACCGCGGGGGGCATTTCAACTTTCCCGCTGGGCCGGCGGGCGATCTGCAAAAGATCGCCCGCCGGCCCAGCGGGGAAAGCGCCTTCCACGAGGATGCCGGCTCCGAATGGAGCCGGCGGAGTGGAAGGTGTGCGACGGGTGCTGTGGCACCCGTCGCGCTTTTCAGTGTCTGCTAAGCAGACACTGAAAAGCAATGTGGGGCCCTGTTAGGGGGCCCCTGCAGTGCCCATGCCATTGGCATGGGCACTGCAGGGGCCCCCAGGGGCCCCACGACACCCGTTCCCGCCAGCCAGGTTCTGGCGGTGTAAACCGCCAGAACCAGGCTGGCGGGAAGGGGGTCGGAATCCCCATGGCGGCGCAGCTTGCTGCGCCGCCATGGAGGATTCCCATGGGCAGCGGGAAACCGTCGGGAGACCGCTGGTTTCCCGTTTCTGACCGCGGCGTTACCGCCGCGGTCAGAATGCCCATGAATGCACCGCCAGCCTGTTGGCGGTGCATTCGCTGCCCTCGGCCCTGGCGGATTCAATCCGCCAGGGTCAGAATGAGGGCCATAGTGTCTGAGAAATAAGAATAGATGAGACACTATTTACGGTACACATTGACCCAGACAATATCAGTGCTGCCAAAAAGGGGGCGCCCGGATGGACACTCATGGAAGAATCCAGCATGATGTAGGCAATATGTAAAGGTGTCCACAGTTAAAGCAAGCTGGAGTATCTAATCTGTAGTCGGGCTTGTCCAATATAAAACAGCAAGGGAGTATGGAGCACAAGAATCCAAGGCAATGCTGGCAGTGTGCCGACGTATCCACAATTGAAACAAGGTGTAGTACCTATTAATACCAGAATATCTCTGGACGCCAACTGTAACCTGCACCCTGCGATAACCAACTGCACACCCACCAAATGCTTCTTACATGTCCTGCTGTCCATTGGCCCTGGTGACCTTCTGTTCGGGGTTGTTATTCAGCTTTCTGGTTAATTTGTCCAGCCAATCCCAAGCCTTATTAGCTGTTGTAAAAATGTGAGATTTTAATCCATGAATTATTTTAATTTTGGACTGAAAGAATATCTTATATTTGAGTTGTAAATCACAGCATTTTTTCTTCACCGTTTCAAAGGAACGTCTCATTTTCTGTACCTAGACGGTGTGATTTGGGAACAGTATTACCTCTGTACCACCCAGTTGTGTCACCTTTCTCTTCCATTACTCCTATAACAGATCATCTCTGCAACTGAGCAGTCGTAAAATTATAATTCTCAGGGTGCTCCTGGAGGAGGGGGAAATGCTGGTGTTCCATGTGCCCTTTGTGTAGAGAAGAAGTTTGACAATTCCCTAGGTTTCAGTTCACTTGTAATCCAGTCTTCCAGAATCATTTCAAGACATGTCCCCTCTGCTTTTTCTGGTAGACCTACCAAGTGAATTATGTTCATGCTGGATCTCCCTTTCTCATCCTTTGTGCTGTATTTCAACATTTGTGTTCAGAGCTCTACATCAGCCATGTTTTTTCTTCATGTTTGTCATTGAACGTTGCATCTCTATCAATTGATCATCTTCCTGTAATACTCTGTCAATCAAATTGCAAATGTCAGACATTAGCAGGCCAAGTTCTATGGCCACTGCATCTCCTTTCATTTCTAGTGACACTCTTGTGTCCTGTCTTCGTTGCAAAATGTCTGTTAGTATGGGGCTAGTCTGTCCCTTCTCCTTTGCCTGCTGTTCCAGGCCCAAAGGCAGACGTATGCTTGTATATTTTGCAATGTTTGACTGCCCAACCCTTGATTTCTTCCAGTTTGTCCTTCATCACTGTGTCTTTGTGTTTCTGCCCACCTTTTTACAGAGTCTCAAACGCTCAGTCCTCTCATTCTAGTTACTATTGTGGGTTGATGTACTTCTAGCAAACAACATGTACTTGTCCATGCTATGCATAATGATCCCCTGGTTCAACATCAGGAATAGTGAAAGAGTTAATAACAATTATATGTACCTCATACTTATTTTCAATGCCAGGGCCTTTTAACAACTCTGGATTTACTGTGTGCTCTCCTTTTGTTTCTTTCAGGGTACTCCATTTCCAACATGATCATCACTGGCTGGGCAAGGCCTCCACTGTACACTGCTATTTCTCCTTTTCTCCTAGACATTTGTCTGGGGCCCACTTCACACAGCACCTGCTGTCCCTCCAGAGTGCTGTCCCCTTGCTCCCCATGGGAGGGCCACTCAGGACATCCACCTCCACCAATCCCTGCCTCAGTGCAACCAAGTCCAGCTTGCCACTATCACTGCAGAGTTGTTTTTTTGTCAGATTTCTGGTCTCGGGACCAGGAGCTCTGTAAATCACATCTCTTTCACATACTGCTTGGCCACGTCCCACTGCTTTGTATGTTTTTAATGTTTTTTAAAGGAAACTGGTGGAAAATTTTGCATTTCCCAAAATATTTGTCATTTTCCTTTATTTTTCAGCTTACTAGTGAGGATATTCTTTTTAATAATTTTTGTTTTGTTTTTGGATGTGATAGGGAACCTAAGTTAGTTTTAGAAGTTGTTTTTGGCATTTTAGTGTTGCTTTTTGGAGTTATCATATAGAGTATCTGTGCATTAAATTGTCTTTTTGGAGCTTCTAGAGCTATATAACTGTATTGGTATTTTTTGCTTAAATTTAAGTATATGGTTGTTGTAGTTTTGTTAAAGAAATGTATTAACATTAATGTATTGAGTGGGTCTTTTGTAGGAGTTAAGTTTAAACATACATGTAACATAGGCGTTGCAAAACTAATTGTAAAACGAAATGTATGTATTTCCATTATTTAATTATACATTACATGCTGCTTTTTATGGTTATTTAAATGTGTAATTATTTTGTTGTATAGAGTAGTTATGTATGGTCTACATAGGTTACATAATGCTTTACCATATATTTTATTGAAAGGGATATTTAAAGTACTTTATGCATTATGTGTGTTTTTGCTATTGCATGCTTGTTTTTTTTTAAATTAAAAAAAAAGATAAAATTAAAAACATGGTGTCCCAGATGTTGGCTAAAAAACTGCATTGGATACCTTATAATAAGTCCATTTTTAAGAAAATATAACAATGTAGGTGGTTGGTTATGTTATTGCTCATTTATGGGGTAAAGGGTAAATGAGGAAGAAAGCTATTGACTATTAGCAATCAAGCCATGCATGATTTCAAATAGCTTTACTTAACATATCGCTCATATGTCCTGCATGTGTTTAGTTTGTTTGGATATCCCAAGTTGTAAAGTTTGGGCCAGGGATTGCTTCTATCTAAGTTCCAGATAGCTATACTATTTTTTTTTAATTTAAATAAATTGGTAAAGGGTGAATGGGTATCTCCCCAGCTTTTCCTGGAAAGAATTGTGCCACCCTTCAGTATAATTGTTTGTTTTAGCTTCTCTGTTTAGTGTATTTTCATATATGTTCCACCATGGTATGTCTTATAAACCAGGGTGGCGCCTGAGACCTCAGTGCTACATTCAGTCAAACCAGGTGTCTACAAAATAGTCTCCTAAAGAGAAACGTTTGTCTTAATTTGTTTTGTAGTGTGGAGACTCCAACAGTACATTGCCATGCTTAATTCCTTCAATGGGAAGGATGGAAGCTACAAAACATATTTTTGAACTCAAAAGCAAATTTGCTTCTTCTGCTTATATCACACTTTGGGTGTATTCACAAAAGCAGTTATGAGTATAGGAAACAGTACGACAGCAGAACTCTTTTAGATACCCTTCCACACGATTGTAAATCATCCAGCTACAAAAGTGCAGAGAGGGCACAGCCATTTCTATTGGTATTAATAGTGTATAAACATTACACCAATATTCCGGTTTTGTTTTATTTTAGATATTGTTGGGCTAATCCTCAAACATATGTAAAAGTAAGTAAAAGAGTACTACAGAGTTAGTACTTTACATACTCCAAAGTGTATTTGTGAATAGGGTCCTTTGTGCTGATTTTTATAAGGTCCTCCAAATAACCTTATTGAAATTAACATGACAGATTTGAATTCGTTTTCAGTATAGTTTTATTTATGGTGTTAATCATGACACATTCAAAGTCAATTATTATTTTGAGAGGTGTATACTTATTGTGTTTTTGGTACATTTCTGACAGAAATTAATGGGAGGCTGAAGTCGGAAGGTGGGCTAAGAAAATGTTGTTGTGATATTTTCCATGTATATTGTAGATTTGGTCAAATGGCGTAGTGGCGACATTTAAAAACGTCATCCATTAGTCAAGTTTAGGATTGGGGTGTGGTTAGGATGTCATTTTGAGTGCAGAAACTTATTATATTTTTCTCTTATTATTTTTCTTTTTATAGGTGATGAACTGTTCCTTAATATGGATAAGACTGACCGGGTTTGATTATCTTTTCAAATTGTTTGGGTGCTGATGTGACTTGTCTTTGTCACCCTTCTTTTTCTGTTGATGGTTATTTTGAGGTATTGTGCAAGTGACATTTGATGAATTAGTTGACTTGAATTGGGGTCATAGCATTTGATTATTTGTATTTTGGCCACTGAAGCTGGTTGGTTGTGCTCTCTTAACATTTTCTGTGATTTCATTAGTTGTTGCTACGTGCCCACATCAGCCAATAAAAAAGTGTTCAGTACCCTTCCAATGTGTTCGTTCATGTGTAGTGTTTTCTTTAAAGTAGGTGTAACCACATGTAAGTTAAGAGTGGTTCATCCTTTTGAGATATATTATACGTTTGTTTCGGTGTTTAGTTGTCATTGTGGATATGTAATAGATATAAATGTAAATACACTACTTTTATTGGTATAGGTTTATATTTTCTAGAAATCTTATCATTTTTTACGGTTAAATGTATTATTTATCTTACTGATTATTAGTCTTCTTTGGTTATGTAAATATCTGTATAATTCATTCAGTAGCTTTCTCCTTTCAGTTTGGCACCAACTTTGAATGTTTGCGTGGCATCTCCTATTTATATCCCTGTTGCAACTTGGTTCAACCCATTCAGTACGCCTGGA
The DNA here is from genome assembly GCF_031143425.1 of Pleurodeles waltl. Taxonomy (NCBI): domain Eukaryota; kingdom Metazoa; phylum Chordata; class Amphibia; order Caudata; family Salamandridae; genus Pleurodeles; species Pleurodeles waltl. Next base: position 1,769,941,113 of record NC_090440.1, read on the forward strand.
TTTTTACTTTTTGGCTCACCCAGTCCCGGACTTTTCACTGTGGGTGGCTTTCACTACATGTGTCTCACCCATGGTTTTCACATGGCAAATGGACTGCACATGTTTATCACCAGTGTCTGCCCTTTAAGATAAGGCTGCTGCGACGCAGCAAGGTTAAGGGCACTTGGATGGTTATATGTGAACATGTGTGCACATGCGTGTAAGCACTTTGGATGGGCGGATCTTGTGGAGGTTCACTATGCAGAATTCCACAGAGTTACATGAAATCTCTGCGATATTCCATGGAGGTCTGCCTATGGGCAGAAAATATGCATATCATCCTGCTTGTGCTGCAATTTAATGCTAGTAGTGAGAGAAGTGCTGAAAAATAAACACAAACTGCACCTTGCGGTGCGCAAGAGCACACGCCCATTCAAGTTGTTTTTGCTGCAGCTGGAGTAGCAGCAACTGTACTCGAGAAGCATCCCTTTGACCATGACCGCTTGTGACCACCCGCGTTACAAAATGGTGCTAGTAGATGCCAAATCTCACCCTCGCTTGCAATTCTGGAGCTTCGTGGGGAAAAATTCTGTCACGTGGTGATTGGCTGCATTTGGTCGGAATTTCATGTTACAAGAGTTGTCAAATTCTACCAATTCTTGCCCACTCTTAGTGTACATGTTTGAGGGGTATGCCTTGGAGACTACTGTGTGCTCACCCTGGTAACTGCTCCTAGGCAGCCTGGCACAGAGGGGACCCTGCAGGATTAGATATTGACCTGGGGCGGACACCGAGCGCATACCGATACCTGTTGCAGTCAATATAGTAGGGGTCCATATTGCTTTCCTATGACCTACAGCACCCTCACACTGCATAAGCTCCTCTTCTTTTTTGTTTTGGAGGTGCCCCACGAGAGCGAGCTGGGGCACAGAGATACCATGCAGAACCAGCTCTCATTTGACATTACCAAGACCCCCTGCAGCTACACCACAGATAACTCGGCCAACCACTTTCCTCCCTCTCGGGCCTCCTCATATCCTCCTTTGGATGGAACTGCCACCATAGAGGCTGAACTAAGAGCAGGGTCCAAGACCATAGACTCATGTTTTGATTCCATAGCAATGCGCCTTAAACAAAGGAACAAACGTACTGACAGACAAGCCACTTGGCTTGATGGTGCGGAACGCTGTATTTTGGAGATTGAGGATGATAATGCAGATACCAAGCAACGCCTAGAGAGAGTGGAGCGTCTGCTAAAAGCGGTTGCCCACAAGAGCGAGGATCTTGAGGCGCACTCCCGCCACAACAACATGCATATTTCTGTATTGGCAGAGACAACTAACACTGGTCGCATGGACATGTTTGTTGAAACTCTCTTGGTAGACCTATTTGGTAGAGAACCCTTCATGGATACTTTTAATGTCAGGAGAGCCCACAGGACACCTGGCCATCGGCCAGTTCCTGGTTTCTCACCCAGACTTATAATTGCAACAGAGACACAGTGCTCCACTTGGCCAGAGAGAAATGTCCACTACAGTACCAAGGAATGGCCCTGTATGTGTTCCCAGATGACACACATATGGTCCAGGAGGCACAGCGCACGTTTACAGACATGAAATCCACCCTTTGAAAAAACGGTATACAATATAGCATACTTTATACGGCATGTTTGCATGTCGAAAAGGATGGTAAACATTTTATCCTCAATACATCTGCACTCGATTTTTGTAAATGACACAACCTTCAACCATCCTCTCTGGAGAAAATGCCACCGATTAATTCCCCGGCACCCTCACCACTGGCAAGACTTGATGATTAGTCCACCTGCATAGACTTCCATTAATACTGATTCTGCACCAGACGACTGTTCTGATCACATCTGTAATCTCACTGATCCAGCTGGCACTGTAGACTTCTTTTTATGATGTGGATGCTCCCCACTGGACCAACTTCACAACTCAACCTTATTGCATTCATATGGGCGGGGGCCTCCATGAGCGTTGTCACACCCCCAAGGTGTACACCTACATGTTTGTTACTTTCCTCTGAGCACCTCATGTGATCCATCAGTGGTTCACAAGCTGGTATGGGTGGTGGGGGGAGTTGAGATTGTTTCAAATTCTGTTGTTGCAATGCACCATCATTACTTTACATTACGCCTGGTTGATGTCCAGACTTTTTTCCCCACAACATTAATCCAGATGTTCTCATGGTCCCACGACATAGCACAGCTCATGGACATACTGTGTCCTATTTGACTTGGAATGTAAGAGGCCTGAACAACTTTAAAAAAGGTCAGCAGGTGTTCTTTTCCCTGAGCAGACATGATGTCACCATCACATTTCTGCAAGAAACTGATATGTCTCCCAGTTCTGATTAGTCCTGGGGATCCAATTGTTTCTTTTGCTGTTATAGCACATACTCTAGGGGGCTCTGCATCCTTATACACAAAAGTGTTCCCTTTGTCACCCGTGAAACTATCTCCGACCCCAAGGGACAGTATCTTTTGGTACATAGAGTATTGCTTGGTAACCCCTTTGTACTGGTTTATGTGTATGCATCCCATTTGGACATTTTCATAATCTCTCAGCAATATGGGTTGGTTTTCCCCTGATCGTGTCTTATTGAGGGGGACTTCAATATTACCAACATCCTACTCTAAATTGCACCGGATCCACCACAGTCACCAAACCACATTCCTCACTCGCTCTAACTGACCTATTCGATACAGTTCATCTCACTGACGTCTGGCGTTCATGCAATCGCTCCGCAGCAGCCTATACGCATTACTCTGCCCCACATAATGTTTGGACATGTATAGACCACTGGAATACCAATCCAGCTCTCCTTTTATGGGTATCGGACATTGCACATCACCTACGCACGCACGCTCTTGAATCATTCCCTGGTGACGGTCACACTGACCTTTCCGACTAGTAGGCCCCGAATCAGACACTGGCCCTTCCCTACAAATGCTTTTTATGTTAATGCTTTTCAGACAGAAGTTCTCAAAGCAATTTGCAAATACTTTAAAATAAATGCTGGCACAGTCCACACCCATGAAATTATATGGGAGGGCTTCAATGCGTATATCCAAGTGGTCTGCATATGTAAACACACCAGCATACTGCAAAGTATACGGAATGACTTGACTAGGGTTGAGGAGAAGCTGGGGGACATAGATCAAATTTGCCACTCCCTTCTTTCAAGCATGGCCCTCCATAGCAGAAGTTCACTGCTGCAAGCATTTTAGGACCTTGCCGCACGCGAGGTCGCATGTCTGCGTAATTAGGGCAGGGCCCACAGATACGGAGAAGGCGAGAGCCCATGGTGCACCTTGGCTAGACTGCTACATCCTCCCTGTCAAACCACGTACATAACCAGCATACTCATGCCTGACGACACGATTACTGCAGTTAACAATGCCATAGTAGACACGCTTGCCACCTAATATAAACATTTATATACCTCCTGCGTGTGCATCACCGGCACATCGCTAACTGACTGTCTGGCAGAGGGGGCCATGGTCTGGTTGGAAGGTGGTCACCAGCAATTCTTAGCCTCGCCCATTACATGGAAGTAGATCATTTATCACTAAGGGTCTGGACAGTACCACTGGAGATTTTTACAGATCTATAAGACTCTTCTGGTTCCCCAACTGCTGGAGTTACATGCTGAGTCCTTGGCGCAAGTGAGTCTCCCATCCACCCTTTCAGGAGCTGTCATCAAACTATTATTGAAGCCAAACAAGACCCCTCACTTGTGCACCTCTTACCGACCTCTGTCTTTACTTAACCATGACAACAAGACCTTAGCCAAGGTCATATCGACACGCCTCTCCCTTGTAGTGGATCCCATAATATCTCCTATGCACTCCGGCTTTTCCCTCACCGTTCCACTTCCATAAATCTGTAGACATATATGCAGTCATCAACCAAGTTTCCCCAGATATACCAGCTGCTGTTGCCTTATTAGATGCCAAGGCGGCATTTGATTAATTGAAATGGGCCTTCTTGCATGCCACCCTTTCTAAGCAAGACATCCCTTGAGGCTTCTGAGATCTCATGAGATTGAAATATGAGGTCCCAGTGGTGCGCATTCGGATAAATGGTACGCTGTCCGACCCTTTCTCACTCACCAGGGGCACCCATCAAGGTTGCTCGTTGTCTTCTCTGCTTTTTATTATTGATATTGACCCCTTGCACTGTTGTGCTATTGTCCCGCACTTACAGGAAGAGCATATGGACAGGATTTAATCGTGATCCCTGCTAGCGCCCTTCTACGCTGATGATATTTTATTATTTGTTGAAGATCCAGTGGTGACTTTACCACCCCTGATACGGGAGGTGACACGCTTTGGGAACTTTTCAGGCTTATCTGTTAACTGGAATAAGTTGGAGCTTTTTCCACTGATGGGCATCACGGTCCCCTGTGTACTTGACTATACATTACAGTGGTGCACAGACTTCCCTAAATACATTGGCATATTCTTACATAGGGATGGCTTTGAAGTGGTCCGATGTAATTATGGCCCCATGGTGGATAAGTTATCTACTAAAATTGACAGGTGGATTAAATTGCCCCTATCCATGGCGGGACACATTGCCATAATTAAAATGGTAGTACTGCTGCGTTTTTTATATTTGTTTTTTAACATCCCTATTGTTCTGACTGCCAGATTTTTTGTGACCTTACGCAGCCTCCTTATGAGACTTACGTGGACGGGCCTCCACCCCGCAGCCAATGGGATGTGTTGACACTTCCAAACAACAACTGTGGTGGATTTGGGGTTCCCGATCTCTATCTGTATTACCTGGATGCCCAAGCACATTTTGCGTACTATTGGTATCACCCCGACACCAAGACTCCGTACCTTAGGCCAGACAGGACTCAGGCCTTAAATAAGGCTCGTTCAGCTCATCTGCCGGCTGGGCTCCCCAGGTGCCAGATACAAACACTCTTGAATACGTTTTAGGATTGGTTCAAACTGCTTTGATATTTGCACCATGATGCCCTTTATTCACCACACATCCCCCTACTGAACAACCCCTGGCTACCTCTTACAAGAGAACGAGTGATGCAGCGCACCTTCACAGCCCACCACCTCCACACAGCGAGTGACCTATTTGTATATGGCACACTGCAGACGGTCCCTGATGTGGCACATGGATGCACCTCTATGCACATGGACAGATTCATAGTTCACTGTCTACACAGCATTCTACGACACATACTCCCTTCCTACGTAGAGGAACCCAAGGAATTTCCACCCCTCACTCTGGTGATTACCACTTTCGACAGTGTCCATCTCATATATTGGTTTTATCATGCTTCCCTGCAACTGAGACACTTCGGAGAGAAAAAATCCAGGGCGGTGTGGGAACGAGATCTAGGGCATCCCATTACTGATAAAGTTTGGTAATACTGTTGCACACAGACTAAATTGAGTTAAAACAAACATCACCATAAACATCTCCATTATAAACACTTACACCGTGGTTACACAACACCAAAGACATTAACAAAAATGTTCCCTGCTATGTCAGACAGCTGTTCATAGTGTTCCATGGAGCAAGCTGATTTTGCCCATTTAACATGGGACTGTGCCCCCATCCGAGCATACTGGGGGGTACTTTATACACTCTTCTCATATGACAGATCAAACTCTCACAGCTGACCCACTCATGGCCTCACTGGGCTATGTCAAGCGTCTCCCCCTAGTAATCAGACATTTTGCAGCGGTTGCAATTTTACTGGCAAAGCAACAAATCACCCTTCATTGTGGGAGCAAAACATAACCCACAATTTTGGCTTGGTTCTGTGACATATCCAGCTATGACACCACTAGGCCAGATTAAGCTTTAATGCAACTCCCAACATCATGACCAAAAGAATTCGGGCAGCTAATTTAGGAATACTTTTCAACACAGTCCCTTCTGGACGATGAGGATGGGACTGACGTTTTGCCCACATAGCAATGCTGTTCCTTCCAAATGCCCCTCAAGTTTTTCTTTTTTTTAGGCCCCACATGATGCTGACACTGAGATCTGCTCCTGCTGTTTACTTTTGCTCCATACCATATGTGCTTCACCCACTTGCATCACATTCCTTCATTTGGTGTGTTAATGCTTTCTACAAATGTTGCTCTTTTCATTTGCTGATGTGTTATTCTTCCGTCCTGTTTCTTTGGAACTTGTATTGCTGGACTGTATTACAGCGTGACACATAATGGTGATTTTGTATTGATGCTCCATATTTTGTTTTATGTCTTATTTTTCCTTGTGCGTTTGTTTTTTGTGATTTTTTGAAAAACGCTTCAAATAAAGTTTAAAAAAATGATATTGACCTGTGGTAGGTCTTCTAATGGTTGTCTACACTAATAGGAACAATCTGTATGATTTATCTTTTGGTCTGTAGTGACACTTTATTGTACACATGGGAAAAACTGTCTTAGAGTGCAGCTTCGCTTCTCTTTGGCCTACAGAGTCCAGCGACATTTGGGTGCAAGTTGTTGAGGAACTCAAATCTGCAAGTTACACAAAGAAATCTGTGCAACGTATGGGTCATCCAGAATTGTCATATTTCTCTGGTTGAGCTCAGGATCAGAGCCCATGCCTTTTGTCACTGTACAGTGTCAGATAAATTACATTTCTCTCCAGCAGAAGGACAAAAGGCCTTCCCACATATAAAGAGCAATTAACAGTGCTTCACCCAGCCCCTGAGGAAGAAGAGGGTGAGGCTGAAGGATCTGCATCAATCAGCCAGCTGTCATAATGTACCAAGAATGGGCCTGCTCAAGGCCACTGAACAAAGGAGGGAGCACAGAGCTCAGGAGACAGGAGCTCCCTTTTGAAAATTTAGTGAGAAAGACCCTGGCAATGATGTCAGTGAACAGCGGAGCCGAGGCCCCCTAGAGGAGATCTGACTCTGGAAGACGTCATTTTGAACTGTCTGAGCATGCTGTGAAGGAGCGTTGGGAAAGGGCTGGAGAGGTGGCATGGCACCATAGGATTGCCTGGCTTCTGAAACCTTCCACTCCTCTTTAAAAATTCTTGCACAAGGGGGAGACTTTCTCTTCTTTGGTGTTTATCAATGCTTTACTAGTGGACCCTCGGGCTGCCATGAACAACTGGAAGGAGAAAATCTGTGATTCCCAGAAAGGTCTAGGGACTATGCTCAGTTGACCCCAGAACCAGTGGGTTTCACCAAGGGTCAGTGAGGCTGGCCCTCTTAGACCCCCAGAGGACCAGTTGAGGAAAAGCCCTGGACGTCTGTGCGTAGAGACAAAAACCAGGAGGAAGACTGTTGCATGGAGTCAGGAGAAGCAACTCCCTGTGGACACACCACATTGGAGGTGAGGAGGTCTTCTGAAACTGCTTTTGATGGCCAGATCTTGACATCATGAGTTAAATTAGTCCGGGATCTGCCAGCCCAATGAGGCAGAGTTATGACATCTTGAAGATCAGCGACCATTAACCCCTTGGAACAACAGAGTCCATGGGTCCTTGTTGCCCTTTTCCACAATTACCCCCAAGGCGGGCAAGGACCCTGGGTTTGGCATAGGATGTTTGCTTACATTTTTTTTATAGGGAGGGGGCGAACCTGGGGGTGCCCTTTCCTGGACTCTTCCTTTGGCCCGAAGACCCCATCCCCCAGGCTGTAGCTGCCTAGGAGGGGCCGGGATGCCATCCCTGATACCAGTGAGCAGGAGAAAAGGGGGAGTGCTGTTGCTTTTCCCCCCTCCCACCATAGTGGTGTGCCTGCCCCACTACCCATGCCCATTTAGGCGGTCACCATGAGCAAAGGAGAACAGAAAGCGAAGCTGCCGGCTCCAGCAGACGCACACGGAGGTGCAGGCCATGCGGGAACCGACAGAGCAGTAAGGGGTGGGCTCTCTCGACTGCCCCCAATGATGGGAGGCATGGGGGTGACCTTGTGGGACCAGGCATTCCCATAAAAATGGAAACAAAAAGGAAAATCTGTGAGGCACACAGCAAAGGAAAAAGGCGACAGATATCCACAGGGCAACATTACATATGCACTCCTCCAGGGTGGCACGCTCCATAATGCCCTGCAGAGCCTTTCAGTTTACCTAACTTCCTCTACTCCTCTACTTGTGGTGGCCTCAGGAAGGATGGGGGAGGCTGCAGGAGTGCAGTAGCTCCCCCCAAAGAGTTTTTGAAAAGGTCAGAACCTATGTGTGCAAGGTCATAAAATTCAGGACCCTCTAGAATTTTCACTAATGTTTAAAAGCAATCCCAAGACTGGAGCTTTGGCTCTACAGCTGGGAGTGCAACAGTCTATATGGTCTTGCTTTCTGGCTGCATTTATGGTAGCGTGGAGGTGTTCAAAGAAGGTACATGCGATTTCTAAGGGGTACATCTATGGTTGCATGTTAAGTAATCAAAATGTGATGTTCTCTAGGAGTTGCTTTTATGGTTGCATTTTCATGGTTGGAAAGCTTATAAAACCCACACACAGGTTCTAATCATTTTTAATGCCTTATTGATACAATAATGTTGACAGTGATTATTGGTTAAAGTGAATATGGTTTATTAACATTAATAAGTGCATTTACCCTTGATTGTTAATATTGATGATTGCATTTGTATTAAAAAAAATGGCCCTCATTATGACCCTGGTGGTCTGAAGACTGCCAGTGCCACGATGGTGGTCTGACCTCCAACAGGCTGGCGGTGAAGAGCGACACATTATGAGTGTGGCTCTACCAACCCGCTACATCCCCACTCTTACTGCCAGGGCGGTGTGAATCGCCGGGCCCGAGATGAGCATCTCCAACCCGACGGTCCACAAGAGACCGCCACCGGTATTAGGAGCTGCCTTTCCACCAGGGTTTCCACGGCAGTAGCACCCCAACAAAACCCCGGCGGAAAGGCTACCGGTGACAGGGAATTTATTCCCTGTGACTGGAAGACAACTTCCCCCCTCCTCCAGCAAGCACAATACTCCCCGCCTCCCCTCCAGGTACAGCGCCCCCCCACCCGCCCACCAGGTACAGTGCCCCCCCACATACATATACACACACGCACACAGACACCCACACGCACCCCGCATACACTCATTCACCAACACTGACATGCATGGATGTACTCACATGCATCCAAACACGCATTCACTTCAACACTCATACTTGCATTCACTCCAACATTCATTCTCGCATTCACCACAGCACTCATACTCACATACACACACACACACACACTTACATTCATACACGCATACACACACCCATACACACAACCATACACACACGCAGACAACACACACACTCACACACGCACACCCAAACCTCTCACCCTACCATCCCCCCCCCTTGGACGATCGACTTACCATGATCCAGGGAGGAGGTCGTCCGGCAGGGAACGGGAAGGAGCGTTACCACCGCCGGCAGCACTGTGCCATTAGGACATCCCCAGGCCGTATAACAGCTTGTAATACGGCGGGCAGAGTCCTTATGGCGTGGCAGTGCCGGTGGTGGAACTGTCCCAGTGCCTCTGCCCGCCAGCACGACTACTGCTGGATTTCCACCCACAATTTGGTGGAAGTCCAGCAGCACCCGTAATATAGTGGGTGGAAGACCGCCAGCACTAGCAGTCTTCTGGCGCCCGTGGCTTTGGCAGTCTTTGAAAAAGACCACCAAAGTCATAGTGAGGGCCTTTGTCTTTAACATGAGGCTTGCTACTCTTGAACCTTGACCAAACCAGTAGGCTTACCTTAGCTGCTTATATAGCCACTCTAGGGGATCAAAGTTGATTATGCAGTGCCATCTATGGGATTTTCCATCAGCCAATGTATATATTTGTAAATTACAGTGTAGTATTTAGCAGCATGTGTAATAAATGTACTTTTCTTTTTGCTAAAGAAAAAGCACTGACTGCACAATAATTTAATGAGTTTTATTATTGCATGCCAGCGAATGGGGGGTTACACCACCTCCCCTGAGTAGGTCTTGGACTGGTCTGCTTTGCTACGCTGAGAGAGTCAAGTGCTACAATGGGGTGTTTTGTTCTCAGTAAGGGGAATTGTGGATCTATTACTTGTGCAGGCCACATAACTAATAACCCTTATTTCCTAAAACCCTTCAATAATTAATGATGGTTTTGTTTTGGTTAATAATTTTGATTTTTAATGTTATACATTAAGTAGTTTTTCAGATTTTTCTTCCATTGTTCCATTAATTAGACATGTGAAAATTGAGTCTTTGTCAACAATTGGTTCTGGTGGGGGGGACCAGATGGGTGCCCAGGACAAAGTTCACATACTGCACTCACAGGCTTTTGGGTATGGTAAAAGGTTGTGCTTGGGGCATGGCCTACAGGGACATGGAGTGAGATTTGTTTTTCTCACTCTCCGTGCCCCCACAGACCACCAAGCGTCATCCACTGCTTCAAGACCCCTTGCTCGGGGCTAAACACCAGGACCTCCCATTATTTGCTCCCTGCGACCAAACAGACACAGGGCCCAGCTCTGGAGACCCTCACACCGACTTACCAGGAGAGGCTTGGCTTAGTCTCCTGGCTCACAGCCGCCATCTTCGAGAGGCCGGACCTCCTGCCTTGCACTAACAGCCCATATTGAACTGGTGGCTGTGGCCACCCTGACAAGATGGTGCCTATCATTGGTGAGTCCTTGTGGCGCGCACCTTTTTACCTGGGGCCTATGGTCGAGTGGACTGAGCCAAACTTCGGCTATCTTACTGGCACTGACTGCTCCCTTCAGTTTTACCCAATTCTACCAAGCCACTCTCAGGGGAGGGGCACCTCCACAGAGGCAGTGATTCATATGGAAAAACTGACACACCTAATCCCTACCCCTGAATAACCTACCACACTGTTCCCCATAGCCTGCGTCACCTAGAAACCTGATCCTAATCTGTTGGTGGGACAGCTTCAGTAATGCAGCAAGGGCCCCACCGGAACTACAAAAAGCAAGACCCCACTGGACCAACCAAGGATGCACTCTGCTTGAATTACCCCCAGCTGCTTCACCTGAGGATCAGCCCACTATAGTGCTGTGCCAGGGCACCAAAGCCGGCATGGACAGGGGCAATGCCTGAGTCCCCCTGGGGGATTCACAGAAACAGGTTTCCGTCAAGCATGACGGAGCGTGCTGACATCAGCGGAAGTCACGGGGACAAGAGGCCGGGAGAAGCAGGAAGCAGAAAGGAGAATTGAGAGACAGCGGAGGAGCGGGAGATGGAGGGACCTTGGGAGCAGGGGAAGAGACATGGAACGGCAACCGAGGAGAGCAAGAAGAAGACGAGTACACTGCGCAACAGAAGAGTGAGGAGACAAGACCCAGCAGGAGAGAAGGGAACAAGCGGAGGGACGTAGCTCTCACAAGTGTGGGACTATTTATTCAGTTCATTTTGTAACTTAGTGGGGACTTCTGAAGGGAAGCGGGGAGGTGGTCTGGGCAACCGGGATCCACACCACTAATGGGAAAGAGGGCCAGGCCCTCTGAGAGGAAAAGCAACTACACCACGTTTTCGGGGAGCACTGGTACTTTACTAGATGGTCTGGACCATTACTGTGCTGTTTCCACTGCTAAATTAAATATCCCATGTGAGCAGGATGTACGTGTCTGAGAACGAACACAAAAACGCGTACATAGTGTGACACCTATTTTTAGGGAGGCACTGTTTTATTTTTTTACTTTCCTTTTTCTCATCTAAGGACACCAAAGAAGTGACTAAGCTGACTATTATCCTTTATTAACCCCCCTCAATAAAATAAGCACTCCCATCTTAAAGTGCAGAACGTTAAATAAAGAAAATAATAAAATAAGACCAGAAGTGGATATGAAAATACATACCTGATAGAGACTTCTTGTTTTCTCTTCTGTCCTTCTCTCGCTGGCAATGTGGAAGCTGATACTCAGCGAAGCTGGTATCTGTGGGGAAAAGAAAGAGAAAAGAGATTACCAGGGGACAGAAGACCAAGACCTGTAATAAAAACCGCTCCTCTTAATAGGCTATAAAAAGCAAACACCTAGGGCCATATTTATACTTTTTGACGCAAAACTGCACTAACGCAGTTTTGCGTCAAAAAAATTAGCGCCGGCTAACGCCATTCTGAAGCGCCATGCGGGCGCCGTATTTATTCAATGACGTTAGCCGGCGTTAGCCGCCGGCGCTGCCTGGTGTGCGTGAAAAAAAACAACCTACACCAGGCAGCGCCGGCGTAGGGGGATATGGAGCTTGGGCACCAAAAAATGGGGCAAGTCAGGCTGAGGCAAATTTTTCGCCTCAACCCGATTTGCGCTATTTTATTCGACTCCCAACCCCCATAGAAATGACTCCTGTCTTAGCAAAGACAGGAGTCATGCCCCCTTGCCCAATGGCCATGCCCAGGGGACTTCTGTCCCCTGGGCATGGCCATTGGGCATAGTGGCATGTAGGGGGGCACAAATCAGGCCCCCCTATGCCACAAAAAAAAAAAAAAAAATCACTTACCTGAACTTACCTTAATGTCCCTGGGATGGGTCCCTCCATCCTTAGGCGTCCTCCTGGGGTGGGCAAGGGTGACAGGGGGGTCCCTGGGGGCATGGGAGGGCACCTCTGGGCTCCTTCCGAGCCCACAGGTCCCTTAACGCCTGCCCTGACCAGGCGCTAAAAAACGGCGCAAAAACGGCCGTATGTCATTTTTTTGGACCCGCCCACTCCCGGGCGTGATTTTTGCCCGGGAGTGTAAATACGGCGCACATGCCTCGGAGTCAATTTTTTAGACGGGAACGCCTACCTTGCATATCATTAACGCAAAGTAGGTGTCCACGCTAAAAAATGATGTAAACTCCATGGACTTTGGAGCTAGACGCGTCTAACGCCAAAGTATAAATATGGAGTTAGTTTTGCGTCGGAATTGCGTAAAAAAAAACGGCGCAATTCCGGCGCAAACAGAGTATAAATATGCCCCCAAGCATCTAAACTTCTGGTGGGAAGTAAAAATAATCGGTTTGTTTCAAAACCCCAGAGTAATATCTATGTGTACACCTCCAGAAAATTACACAGATCTTCCCGGAACAGGAATCGTCCTGTCACAGTGGTGCCAGAAGTGGGATCTCCACATCCTACAGACAGGAACCTGTCATGGAGGCAAAGTCCACCCTTGCAGACATGATAGCGCAGCTGGACGAGGGACAGAGACACTCCTATGGGAGGAATGAGTGAAAGAGGCACATTCTGATAGAGACACTCTAGAATGCCTTAAAGAACCAGGCCAAAATAATTGCAAGTAATCAATTGGTTCCCGAAACGGCTTTAGAAAAAGTCACTCAGGCTATTGCTACTACTAGAATACATCCCAATGTACCTAGCTTGGTCTTACAAAAATATCAGGAAGTAGAGGACCCAGATTTTGTTTTTACTAACTTTGAGAGGGTTGTCACTTCCGCCAGTTGGCCACAGGATCATTGGGGAAAATATATTGCCCTTCTGTTCTGAATTTGCAATTGGCTTAACAAGCGGTCAATGCCGGTGGGGTTACCTCGTATACTGATATCAAAAAGGCAATTTTAAAAAGGATTGGCCCAGACAAAGAGAGTTATGGACTTTGTTTTCGTCGAACCAAATGGAGTCCATCGGAAAATCCTTGCACACTATTCAATAGAGTACAAGATGAGGGTTACAAGTGGTTAAACCCCGCCAAATCTACCAAAGAGAAGATTCTCCAGGCCATCCTATTAGAACAATACCTAGATGCATTACGTACCCCCACAAGATATTGGATAAGACAGGATTCTGATATTTCCATTTCCTTGGCTGTTGAGCTGGCATGTGCCTATCACAGAGCGCCGGATTTTCCGAGGTACCATGGGAAGAAGCTTACCATTGGTTACAAAGACCCCTCCTCCTAGCTCCCTTGTGAAAAATACGGTTAGCTTTCCCACCGACAAAACTCCACCAATCCGTTCACCAATGACGGAACCCATGTCAGCCCCCCAATGTAACAATTGTGCTGAATGGGGGTATATAGAAAGGAATTCTCCAAATAAACTATCAACAGCAGAACCCGTGGAAATAGGACTGGCTAAAGGAAGAGTGTTATGGGCAGGAGGTACAACCCCTAGGTATATGATCAGCCTGACTGGAAACAAAACATCCAAACAAGCCTTAGTAGACTCAGGATGCATCATGGCGTCGTAAATGACAAATTGGTTAAGCAGGACCAATAGTTACCGGAAGAAACTGTAGTTATTACATGCATACATGGAGACAGTGAAAGATATCCTGTTGCAGAGATTTTAATAAATTGAAGAGTTTGGGGAGAAAAACTGAAGGTGTGAGCGATTCCCAAGCTGGTTGAGGACATCATCATTGGTACGGATTATGCTGGTTTTCCTTATCTTTTAGACAATATAGACACGACAAGCACAATAGAGCCATGGTTACAAAAGGCTCCCTTCTGTCAGCAAGATATAGAACCAACTAAACTCAAAGAGCACCTGTCTAAAAGACAAAAACTACTCTAAAAAACCACATATCGGCTGAATAGCCCAAGTAATGCTATGAGGAATATTATCAATGAGAAACGGGTACTAACCAGTGCAGGAGAGTTCAGGATATGTCGAAGAGATGACCCCACCCTTAAAAACTACAGATCAGGTGGGTCCCTATTTTCAGATTAAAAATGAGTTGTTGAATAGGTGTGTCCAATAACAAGGAAGTACAAAAATGCAATTAGTGGTTCCCAGGGACTACAGAGAACAGGTGTTGCATTTATCCCATAGGCAGGTAGGGGGAGGACATTTTGGTTGAGACAAAACCAAAGAATATTTCCTAAGGCAGTTTGACAGCAGAACAGTGGGAAGAAACCAACGAAGAAGCCAGAGACATTCTAACTTATACCAGGGAGTTAAAAGAAAATCTAAACTCAGCCTGGGATGAAGTACATTCCCATCTTGAGGACAGTCAGGGAAGACAGAAGAAGCAATATGATGTAGGCAAGAAACTTCGCAAACTGACTATAGGTAACAAAGTTTTGATCCTGTTGCCTACCTCCGAAAACAAACTTCTAGAAAAGTGGCAAGGTCCCTACTGAGTTTTGGACAAAATAACCCCAGTAACTTATAGAATAGGGATACCCAAAGGCTCCAATAAAAGTCAAATCTACCATATAAATTTACTAAAAGAAAAGAAAGAGAATGAGACCCCTACTCCTACATACAATACCACCTTGTTCATTACAATGACCCAACCCTTAGAGAAACCTGTTCTTCCCACACTGTAGGAAGAATACCAACGGATAGAACCCACATATGGGACAAAGTTAACTGAAGTACAAAAAACCCAAATGAGTCTGGTAGTGAAAAGTAATAAAGAGGTTTTTTCAAAACTTCTAGGTAAAACCAATTTAATTCAAAACCATATTAGAACTTTTGAAGAGAAGGTCTCTGGACAAAAACCCTATTGACTACCCGAAGCTCGACGACAGCGAGTTGAAAAAGAGTTGAAGGAAATGCTAGAGGCAGGCATCCTAGAACCGTCCTCTAGTCCTTGGTGTTCCCCAGTGGTTTTAGTACCCAAACCAAATGGAAATGTTAGATTTTGTATGGCTTTTCATCAGCTTAATTACCTGTCAGAGTTTGATACGTATCCAATGCCTCAAGTTGATGATTTGCTTGAGTACTTAGGCTAGGCGCGGTTTCTGACTACTCTAGACCTGACGAAAGGGAACTGGCAAATTCCCCTAAACCCTTCCGAAAAAAAGAGAAAACAGCCTTTGCTATGCCTTCGGGGCTATATCAATTTACTGTGTTACCCTTCGGATTACACAGAGCCCCTGCTACATTTAAATAATTAATGGATTTTGTATTAAGACCCCACCAAGAATATGCAGCAGCATATCTAGACAACATTGTTATCTATAGTCACACTTGGGCACAACAATCAGTTCAAGTGTCTAAGGTCCTTCAGGCATTATGAGAAGCCGGGTTAATAGCAAATTCAGAGAAGTGTAACATAGGACAGACTGCTATTAAATACCTTGGTTATGTCATTGAGAACGGATGTATTAAAACCCAAGTCGGTAAGATTGCTAGCGCAGGTGGTTTAATAAAAATTATTAACGAGCGTTCATGTATTTTGAATAAGGGATTTGTGTAGAAATATAATAACGTAGAAAAATAATGCATGCATTTGAAAATGTGATTACGAAGAGTGACTGTCAATGTTCACAAAGTATACTTATTAATATCCTAACACTGGGAAAAGTTGAATATATGTTTGACTAATGTAGTAATATGTCATATTAAAGGTTATGCAGTATGCTTTAGCTTTATTAATTGCAGGCCTTAACTTAGCAAAGGTCTTGGTCTACCTGCCAGGCCTCCAGTCAAAGCTGTATTTCTTAAACGTTTAATAAATGGCTGTCCTAGAGAGTTAAACTGTGATTTCATTTTGCATTGTTTAAATGTGCTCATAGCTGAAGCCCTTTCTCATGAGAACCGACTGCTAGAAGATGCTGTTCCTGCTAATGTAACATTTTGTGTGTAATGCATGTGAGACCGACTTTCTCAGGAGGAGAACAATGGAGATACAGACTGGAGTGGAAACTGCAACAATATTGTTACCTGACAAGCCGGATGATGAGGACATTTCAAGACAAACCAAATAACGACATGTGAACGGAGTAATAGTATAATTCATAGATTTGAAGTTTTAGTTTTATTGGACAAAGTGTGAATATGCGATTAACTGACCAATAGGGATTTGGGGAGTAGTTTTACTAGTTTTGATATAACTACACTGCAGTGAGAGAAGACACCGTCATTGCCCATTTTCTTGCTGGCCGAAAGGTCAATATTTCTTGTGCGTCTTGACAAGAGACGTGCTTAGCTTTAATGCTTAGGGACTTTTCTGAACTTTGATGCTGAATCCTGATTGCCTTGCTGATTGACTGATGTCCTGAGGACGAAGACTGACTCTGCTTGCTGATCCACATTGAGGATGGGTATTATGAATTAGACTGTTGATTATTACGTGTATTTGCTTTTCCTTTCTAGGTACCAACTGCACTGTTTTGATAGAGCCATAGTTAGATAGTTTTCCAGATTTGTGTTACTAAATTATTTTGCATGAAGCCCAACATGCTGATGCTAATCATGTGTTAGCTGAGGATTCCTCACCAATGAAATTGTGCTAATAGGGAATAGTGCTTGATGAAATTTCTCTTGCTGAATTTGAATGTATATAATTACTTTGAAGCAGTTATCATTGCTGTTAATTTGCACTGTAACCTTAGAATACGTTGCAGTTCAAGCTTTGATTAGATTACGTTTTTCCACCACTTTGGACAGCCTGTATTGTTTCTGCATGTGTTTCATTTGATTTTGACATTAATCTACATGACCCTAGCTTTGTTAATATAAGGAAATAAATATTCTACCTTTTACTAAATGGTGTGGTTATTCATGACTGAAAGGTCATGTTGTGTGACAATTACTGACTCCATTTATTATTGATGTTATTGATTGTTGGTGATTATTGATATTATGTACTGGTTATTGATTATGTACTGGAGCTATGGTAAGAACATCTTAATTGCGAGTCAAAATGTTCATCAAGATATTCGCGTCCCCTTGTAATTTTACCTATTAAGGTCAGACACGCTCACAGAGATGGTAGCAGAGGTAATGGTTAGTCTCCTTAAGAGCTTATCATAAACGTCCGATACAGAGTAACAAGTGTTAACAGAGATGCTAAGAGAGGCTGATAGTTAGTCTCCTTAAGAGCTTATCATAGATGTCCAGTACAGTGTATCCGGTGTTAACAGTGTTGGTAGAGAGAGGTGAAGGCTTGTCTCCTCAAGAGCCCATGATAGATGTCCAGAGATAGTAACAGAGGTGAAGGTTCATTATTATTGAGATTTGGATTTTGTTTTTCAAAGATGCTAATTGGAGAGAAGATGTTTCCTTATGTCAAAAAATGACTCTCCCTGAACCCTGGATCCTGCTAATGGTTGTTGAGGATGTTCTCGGCGTTCTAGTGACAATGTGAATGAACTAGGTTGCGCTTGCCCTATGCAAATCACAGGTGAGTTGTGAGGTTTGTGAGGGTTTAGGGAGTTTGTGTACTCCAAATGAAGTTGTAGAAGGAGTGTGCGTACTCCGCAGTGTGAGAGTAGGGAAGTCGTTGAACTTCACATGTGTGACACTTTGTGCTAAAAAATTGTCCACGTGGTTGTTGAGGTACGGACCCTGATGGTCTAAGACTCCGGTGTATATTGAAAAGTTTATGAGACACTTGGTTTTATGTTGTAATCTGTCTGGTTTAGTAGGTTGATCGGGCGTGGTCAACAAGTCAGAGTGTGAGTCAAAGTGAGTGAAAGAAAAATTTGACTGATATTTGGCGAGTCCTATGTGCACCAGGACAGACCCATTGATCAGTTCAGAGTAAAATTTGCAGGTCGAATTTTGCTTGCAAATCTGGGGGACCGAGAAAGAAGGAGTAGCTGTAAGTACAGGAAGAGCCCTCAATTAAAAATCTGTAAGGTTTCTGAAGTGATTGTGTTACCTTTCCTGTTGTAATCCAGCAGTTTGGTTTTTGATTTGTGGTCGCAATTTTGGCATTAGTTTGTGTGAATTGGAGTTTGGGAGGACAAGCCACAAGACTTTGTCAGCCGCAGTATGTGTGAGTGTGACGTCATTGGAGCTGCGCTGGGATAGGTTGGTTAGTGAGAAGGGTCGGGTGCAGAATTGCAGCCATCCGTGAGAGGCAATTGGTTGAGAAAGTAGGTGAAAGGAATCTTGGGATTAAAAGTCACTCCCTGATTTAATTTTGAATAACGAAAAGGTTGAAAAGATGAAATTTTTCAAAGCTTTAAAGAGTGCTTTAAGTGGAGATATGTACATTAGAACAAGTGTAGGTCAGGCTACACCGCCAGAAAGTACACCAGCTTATACTGTAGTGGAAGAGAAGGGTGTCTTTGGCTAAAGAAATGGTACACATTGACAGAGAAGGATGGTAACTTAGCATTTCCAAAATTGGACGTTCAATTTAAGTGTTTTGGAGCATTTAAGGATGGTGCTATATGAATCGAAGCCTCTTCCGAGACCAGCACAGCTTGAGGCATTAGCGATTTGGAGCTAGTAGTCAGACAATAACATCAACAGAAATTTGAGAATAGAATGAGAAAGGCAGAAAGTACTTTAACAGAAGCTAGATGGGACAGTGATCAGAGACTTTGGAGAATGGAGACTTTGCACAGAATTAAGTTGTTTCCGAAAATTACGCAGGACAATGACAACAAAGGAAAGAAAGCTACTAGGAAAACTAACAGAAGTCTGTCCGAGAGCAGGGAGGCTAGAAAGTCTTCAACAGTGGAGGAGGAATCAGATGATGATGAGTTTATAATGCAGTTATTGAGAAATCGCCCACCACCATAAATAGCACATGAGAGTGGTCTAAGTACTAGTGCTGATCCGACAGCCCCGACACAGGTTAATGGGACAGTGAGTCCGATGCAGGTTAATGCTAGCTTGACACACAGTGTGATGCAGTGTGGTTTTAATGTGCCTACAACTCCTGTAGTGCAAAATCAGATGCATCTGCCACAGATTCAGAGAATTTATCCTGATGTGCCCATTATGGAAACGACTTCAAACCTAATGGTGTCTATGGGACAGATTATCCCGAGACCGATGTTGGTTTAGACAGAACCAACTACACTTTTACTGCCCCAAGTGCAGCCGCAGGTAATGCCAAGGCTTACTCCAGTAACAGGGACGCAGTCAGCTATGACTCCGATGAGGATTCAAAACATGGGAGTTACTCTACCACAGAGCGTAAGTGCCAGAACAGCCCCAGATGCTATATCGCTACCTATTACTGTTGGTCCAGCTGTACCCTTATTTGCACAGAAGAAACCTACTGCAGGTGAACAGGGAGCAATGTCACGGAGCATAATGAGGGGAGATCATAATGAAGATGCTCAAATAGTCTCTCCTGTGGGACAGACTTTTGATTGATCAAGATCATTGCTAGACCTTCGTCCATTTGTAGCACTTCCAGATACTTTGGCAGGGTCAAACGTTAGCCAGAGTTTTAAATTATTGAGACCGCAGACCCCGTAAGCAGTTGCACAGCAGGTGCCACCAGTCCAAGCAAGTAACATTTTGCTGCAAGGATTGACAGCTCAGCAGCTGACTGAATGATTAGACAAGCTGAATACCCCACAGAGTGTTCTTAAGGAAGAGTAGTATTTGAATTGTGCTAGGCTAAGCATGGAAGGGGGTGAACTCATTGAGGGATGGGGGTGAATATGTTAGAATCCCACACAGAGGCAGAGTTGAGATATTTGTGCCTGAAAATTATGAGAGAAGTAAGAAACGTGCATCAGAAACTAGCGGACTTGGCAGAGAAGTATGGCATAGAAATACAGAAAACAAAGCATTTGAAAAGGAGTTGCAGATTAGATTTTGAGGCTAAAGATTTTGAACACATGAGATCTGCCGGAATGAAAGCACACCTTAAGGAATTGCTTCAAAGTGCCCAGACCTGGAGAGCATTAGACAATTGGGAAGGCAGATAGGTAAAGAAGAGAGACAAAAGAAAAAGGGATTCTTGGATCTGACTACAAATGTGCAGCATGATAAAGATCCAGTGAAAATCTTACCATTGAGAGAGATTGCAGGGGGTTATTTTGTTCATGTCCCGTGGAGCAGAAGTGACATTCTGTCATTTACAAATGATTATCCAAAATTGAGAGAGAAGCCAGTAGAGTGGTATCAGCAGACAGTCAGGTTTGTGAAACTTGCAAAATGTCTATGGGAGGATTTGAACGCATTTCTAGAGATAGTAGTTCCAGCTGACCTGTGGATTGAATGTAAAAGGAGTGTAAATTGGCCCACAAGCGAACCAGAAAGAGACAAGAATACAGGTGCACCATCGTCTGAGGTAATGAGATATTACTATAAGGTGATTGAGTTTTTGAAAACAAGAATTTCAATTGGCAGAGGATTGACAGGACAGCTCAGGAACCAAAGGAGTCAGACGTCCAAGCATTACAGTGGTACAGAAACAATTAAGGCGAAAGACATGCTCAATTTTGTGTTCAGATTTGTGGAAGGGTTGAGACCTGAGTTAAGAGTCATTTGATTTGCTGGCAAGCAAAGCCGATTGATGAGGTGTTACAGTATGTGAAATACTGTAGTAATGAGATTGAGTTGAAGCAGAAAAAGTTGAAAGAGAAGGCGATGGTGATGCAGATTACAGCAGCCCAAACAGGGGTACAAGGGCATTTTCTGCAGCAGTTACTGCTGCAGCAGCAGGGAAACATGATGTTTCAGCCCCAGATGAGAGGTAGATGTCGTGGAGGAAATATGACTTGTGGTCCAGACTTAGGTACTGTAGGGGTTCAGAATGATGTGCAGGGAATGAAGAAGTTATTGCTATGTCATGTTGGCGGAGCCTTTGGACATTGGAAAAGGGAGTGTCCGATGATGGCGCAGGAAGGTGTCACTCAGCAGAGTAATTATGTCAACTCATTCCAGAATGTGAGAGGACTGAGAGCGAGAGGTCCTAATCCAAATTTTCAAAATAATGCTAATCAAATGCAGACTTTTCAACCCATGCAGCAGGTGCAAATGCCATGTGTACAAATGACACGGTTGCAGCCAGTACAACAGCAGGTTCCCGTGGTACCTAGACAGCAAGTTCAAATACCTCAAGCCCAGATGGAACAGCAACAGATGATGCTTTCTCAACAGGACACAGGTCAGAGGCTTAACCAAAGTAGTAACACAGTGCACCAATTCCCGTAACACAGTGGTAATGGAATAAATGATGATTGGACGAGTGACAGTTCAGATGAGGAGCCGTGTGTGCTTGCAAATTCCTTTGAAGTAGATCAAAGATGGCCCCATGTGAAGGGAAAGGTTATGGGTCACAGAGTTTCATTCTTGGTTGATACGGGAGCTACACGTTCTACAGTGAGAAGTGCAGAAGTTCCACAACAGTTCAGGTTGTGGGAGTAGCAACCAGTATTTGACAAACCCGATTACAGATCCAGTTCAAGTTGAGATTGGCAACTTTCAGGGATTGCACAAATCTGTAGTCTGCGATTCAAGGCCGGTATTCCTACTGGGAAGAGACTTGATAATGATGATGAAGATGACCAAGCCCCAGAGATAGAAGGTGAGACCACAAATGAGGAGTACCCCCTGACTGAATTTTTCCAGATGTTCCCTGTGAAAGAGCTTCATCCTGATTTGCAGGGAACAGTTAAGCAGAAAGTGTGGGATTTGACAGGAAAAGAAGTAGGTCTGACCAAGGGAGTTGAGCCAGTTAAAGTTACTGTGAAGCAGAATGCAGTTTTTCCTCAACCTCCACAGTACAACATGCCGCAAGATGTCCTTATGAAGGTTGCCCAGATAATTGCAGACTTTGTAAAGCAAGGGACTCTGAAAGAAGTACTGAGAAGTCCATGTTAATCACCAATAATGGGTTTACAAAAGCTTTGTGGGAAAGTTCGAATTGTCCAGGATTTGAGAAAAATAAATGAGATTGTGGGCAAATGTTGTCCTGTGGTGCCAAATCCAGCTGTGATAATATTTTCGATTCCATGTGACGCTGAGTGGTTCACTTTCATTGATCTGTCACAAGCCTTCTTTTCTGTGCCTCTTCATGAGGATAGTCAATTTCTCTTTTGTTTCAAGTTTCTGGATCGAGTTTATTGCTGGTGCAGAATTCCTCAAGGGTTTTCAGAGTCACCTTCCATATTCAATCAGATCTTGAAAAAGAATTTGGAGTCGTTGGAATTGCCTTTCTAATTGACCTTGGTGCAGTACATTGATGACCTGCTGATTGTGTCCAAAACAAGGGACGAGTGCAAGTATGATACAATTGCCTTGCTGAACCATTTGAGAAAGAATGGTCACAAAGATGTACAGTGCTGAACCCAGCAACCTTACTGCCAAATGAAAATGTCGAAATTTAAAAAATGGAAGATGTTGAGCATGATTGTCTTGAAGTAACTGACTTGTGCACAAAAACGAGTCCTGACATTAGAGACACCCAATTGGAAGAAAATGACCAAATTATTTTTGTTGATGGTTCTTGCCTGAGAGACAATGCAGGAACACTGAGAGCAGGATATGCCGTGTGCACAATTACTGGTATTTTGGAAGCTTCTTGGCTTCGAGGAGTGTATTCTGCTCAGGTAGTGTAACTGGTAGCCCTTACTAGAGCGTGCCATCTTCCTGCTCAGCTGAAAGTCACAATCTCTATGGATAGCCAGTATGGATTTCGAATAGTCCATGATTTTGGCCAGTTGTGCTCACAGAGAGGTTTCATGACCTCTTCTGGTTCACCAGTGAGAAATGGTGAGAGAATTAAAGAATTGTTACATGCTATTCAAATGCCTGAAGAGATTGCCGTGGTGAAATGCACTGCACATCTGAAGTCATAGGACTATGTGTCATTGGGAAATGGATATGCGGATCAAGTCGCAAGGTTTTGCGCATTGAACTGTATATCATTCAAAGACAAGTGAGAACTGTTATCTGAAGAGGATGAAACCTGTACAAGCTATGCATTGAAAGTAATTGACACCTTGGAGGAATTGAAAATGTTACACAATAACGCTGACAGGGAGGAAAAACATTCATGGAGCAAGATGAAATGTTTGCAAAGAGCAGATGAATTGTGGGTTTCAGAAGAGGGTCAATTGGTTTTGCTAAATAGTCTGTTGTCTCAAATGGCTAGGTACTATCATGGCCAAGCACATTTTGTGAGGGATGCAATGATTCGATTGTTTAAACATAATTGGTTTAACCCAAAGTTTAGACAAGTTGCTGAAGCAGTTTGCCATTGTTGTGTCATTTGCCAACAACTTAACGCGGGGAAGGGGACAGTGGTTCATTTGAGCCACATTGGAAGAGCAGGAGGTCCATTCAGCAGAATGCAGATGGATTTTATTGAGATGCCTTTGTGTGGAGGTTTGAGATATGTGTTGGTGATTGTTTGCATCTTTAGTCACTGGATTGAAGCTTACCCTACATGAAGAAATGATAGTCTCACAGTAGCTAAACTAATGCTTAGGGAACATGAAGCGCGTTTCGGGTTTCCGATCTCTTTAGAATAAGATAGAGGCAGTCACTTCAACAATGAAGTAATTACATTTCTGTGTGCAGCATTGAACATTGAGCAGAAGTTGCATTGAAGTTATTACCCTGAGGCATCAGGACTAGTGGAACAGATGAAGGGTACCTTGAAGTCAAGAGTTGCAAGGATGTGTGCATCCACGAATTTGAAATGGCGTGACGCTTTGCCTTTAGTGTTGATGTCAATGAGAAACACATCCAACAGGAAGACAGGATTGTCGCCACATGAAATCCTTATGGGCCGAGCCATGAAGTTGCCAGCGGTGCCTGCAAATGCACTTGTCAACATTACAGATGATATGGTGTTGGACTACTGCAAAGGTCTGACTGATGTTGTTCGTTCTTTCTCACAGCAGGTGGAAGCCACCACACTGCCACCGATCCATGACCCAGGGCACAATCTGAGAGCTGGCGACTGGGTTGTGGTCGGGAAACACGCGAGGAAAACTTGTTTGGAGCCTTGTTGGAAGGGACAGTGTCAGATAGTTCTGACAACTACCACAGCTGTGAAATGCGCTACAATTCCAAACTGTATTCATGCAAGTCATATGAAGAAACTGGCATGTCCACTGGATCATGAGGAAGAAGAGTTGTTGAGAGTACAGCGAAACAAGTCTCAGGGCCGGAAAGAGAACAAAGTGGAACTGAGACCATATCTGAGCCCGTTGAGGGCGGTTCAGTCACTCCTGTGAGAGACGAAGGAGAAGACCTCCAAGACGGTGACTGAGAGCCTATCTCAATTGAGGCAGTAGGAGAGCCTGGTCAGAGGAGGGCTTTCCCAGAAGCAGATGATCTTGAGAGACAAACCGAGCAGTTGCCGGACCCAGAGGGGAAAGGAGTTGAGGTGGATCAAAGTCACTGTGATCTGACTCCTCCTGAACCGATTGAAGGTCCGTCAAGAGAAAACACTGCAGAACAAGGAGAAAGTTCAAGGTCGACTCTGAAGAGAACCCTGACAAAAGGTCCACTGAAAGGAGATAGGTGGCCAGAGTCGCAAGTAGAAAGAGGAAAAGAAGAGGTTATTGAGACAACAATCGAGGAAGAAATAGATACAACAAGGAGAGAAGATCTAAGTGAAGGAGAATTGAATGGTGATCGAAAGTTGAAAAGCAATAGAATAGCATGTCAAAGATACACAGATCCTGAATGGGAGTATGCAACTACAAGTGTGTAGCAGCAAGAATTCTTGTCTTTTTGTTTTGATAGAGACATTCCGGGTCAGTATTTTGGCACTTGAAGGAAACTGATGAACTGAACTGTTGAAACCATCCGAGAGAAAACAATTTTTTTTTAAAAGGGAGACTGTTGAAAGTAACAGGAAGATTCATTGATAACATGATTTGTCTATTGAAACCTGATTTTGATGAGCTGCTTACCGATTTTGACAAGGGATCCTGGAAGTGAGACTGAGAGCTGTAAATAACTGCTGAAAGAAGAGTTGTCTACTTTTGATTTTTGCTGCAGTTTTCCTAAATTTCCTCCTGCTTTCTGATTCTTTACAGATCATGAGTAACATTAGCCAACAGGGTAAGAATATTAGGCGCTGTAAATATATGAGTATTGGTTTGGCGATTATGTATGGGATATTGTTTGTGGTGTTCATTGTGGGTATGTCTGTTCTTGATAAGAGTGAAGCCAACCATACTTCTGCTTTTGAAATGACTACTGCACTAACGGCAATAGAGAAGTTTAGGTTGGATGAGAAATATTTGCATGAGGATACTAATGCACAAGGAGAACTTTCTTCTAATGTCTTCTATCGCTTGTTGAGTGAGTATGTTGAGACAATGGATGCGAAGATTTGTTCTGTATGTACGTAGATTCGTTCATCAGTTGAGTAAGGAGTGACTTACCATAGCTATTAACGTATGGAACAAGTTGTAGCCTGCTACTAACAAGGTTTTATAACCAGGAGTATACACAGTACTTTTACTCGAATTATGATATGGTGTTTTCGTTTGTTTGTATAATTAGGTATTAGAGTAGAGTAGCTAAGGATAATGACAGATGACAGGAGACATGCATTGAAGGAGAAGTTAGAAAAAGGCTTAGAGAAAAGTACTTACAGGAATGATTATGCTTCTAGTGCAATTAAAACAAAGGAAATTAGCTTTAGATGAGCAACACATAGAGAAACTTTGCATATATAGGCCTAAACCACGCATTTACAATTTGTTTGTGGGAACGACTAAATGTAAGCATGTGTTTTTCTTTCAGAGTAAATGGACGTTTATGTTGAATGGACAGACCCCGGCGATTCCCGGAATTTAATATATCTGTGGTCTTAACGCTCATTACTGTCTTCTAAGGGGATGGTATGGGACAGATTTGGATGATTTGAGGAAGTTTCCGAAAGTGACTGAATTGCATCATAAGAGACAGAGGAGGGAGTCCTCTTCTGGTATAGTGGGAGATATATTTGGAACAGTGATTCCTTCAGTGGGAGTCATTCGCAATTCGATAAAGATTTGAAAGTTGTCTACTATTGTGGATAACATGCTGGAAAAAAATTCAGGGGCCATACTCCTGATAGATACTGAGTTAGCTGCTGATAGAACTATGACTCTTCAAAATCGTCTTGCTTTAGACATTCTTTTAGTGAAGGATGGTGGAGTCTGTAGAATGATTAATTCTAGGCATTGTTGTTCATATATTCCTGATAACAGTAAAGAAATTAGAGTCTTAATTACTAATCTGACTAATGAAAGTGCTGATTTGAAAGAATTGAAAGAACCAGGTGATTGGGAAAAGGTTGGCAAAGGTTTTGCTTCAGTGGGAAATTGGCTCAGCAACATTTGGAATGGGATACTATTGAAAATATTGCAGGGAATATTAATTATTGTGGTTTGTCTAATTGGAATATGGAGATTGTGTAAATTATGCAAAAGGACTAAATTGAAGAGGTCAAAGAATAGTCAGAGGAGGGAAGAAAAGAAAGGGGCAAAATTGTATAGGGAAGAAAATTCAAAAGGGAAACAAAAGTATGAAGGGATTGATTTGACAGAATTTTAGCCAGTGCAAAACTTTGTGGGTGGTAGTTAGTGTGATGACACATTTAGTCATCAGAGGAGGGATTGCTAGCGCAGGTGTTTTAATAAAAATTATTATTATGAGTGTTCATGTATTTTGAATAAGGGATTTGTGTAGAAATATAATAATGTGTAAAAATAATGCACGCATTGGAAAATGTGATTACAAAGAGTGGCCGTCAATGTTCACAAAGTGTACATATTAACATCCTAACACTGTGAAAAGTTGAATATATGTTTGACTAATGTAGTAATATGTCATATTAAAGGTTATGCAGTATGCTTTAGCTTTATTAATTGTATGTCACGACCTACTCGCAGTCTGTGTCTGTGACCCACAGGAAGTGTGGCGGACTTCTTGTTCTTGTAAGTTCTGCTTTGGCCCAAATAGGGGCGACCCTTTCTGGTAGCCACGGTGCTGCTGACAGAGGGAACGCCAAAGGCAGTCCGTGCCCTCCAGAAGGAGTCCCCGAGGGAAAAAACTCCAAAGGGGAAAAAACCTCAACAAGAGGGAACTCCTGAAACAAAGAACAAGAGTAAAAGAAAATCAAATCAAAAGGAAAAGAAAATGACCAGGAAAAAACTGGAACAAAATCAGAGTTTCAATATTAGATGCAGAGAAACAGAAGCGAAGATCACCACCAAACAGGAAGTGTTGCAGCGCAAAGAGAAACAGAATCACACACCTTATATACCCCAGGAACAGGAAGTAACTGACAGGAAGTAAAAGGTGCCATCTTGAATTGGGATCCAGTGTTAGGATGCTATTGAAAAAATACCACAGTGAATAGGGAACCAGTGCATGCAGGGAAAAAGGAAAGCATGCTGGGAAAAGAGAATGAAACATGGGAAAAACAATAAGTATATAATGGGCAGAAACAAGAGCGACAGGAAAGAAGAGAAGAATAAAAGAGGTGAGTGGGGGGAGCAGGATTTACTGGGGGAGCACCGCACTAAGGAAAAAACGAGGCCCCATGCCCAATTTGGGGCCTCGACAAATGTATGAAAGGCTCGGGGTGCGGCGCGCCCTGCTGCCGCGCGCTGCGTCCCGAGCCGAACATTCGGCTTGCGGAGCGGCACGCTGCGCAACATTGTAGGCCTTAACTTAGAGAAGGTCTTGGCCTACTTGCCAGTTCTCATGTCAAAGCTGTATTTCTTAAACGTTTAATAAATGGCTGTCCTAGAGAGTTAAACTGTGATTTCATTTTGCATTGTATAAATGTGCTCATAGCTGAAGTCCTTTCTCATGAGAACCGACTGCCAGAAGATGCTGTTCCTGCTAATATAACATTTTGTGTGCAATGCGTATGAGACCGACTTGCTCAGAAGGAGAACAATGGGGATACTGACTGGAGTGGAAGCTGCAACACTATTGTTACCTGACAAGCTGGATGATGAGGACATTGCTGGACAAACCAATCAACGACATGTGAACGGAGTAATAGTATAATTCATAGGTTTGAAGTTTTAGTTTTATTGGACAAAGTGTGAACAAGCGATTAACTGACCAATAGGGATTTAGGAAGTAGTTTTATTATTTTTGATATAACGACACTGCAGTGAGAGAAGACACTGTCATTGCCCAGTTTCTTGCTGGCCAAAAGGTCAATATTCCTTGTGCGTCTTGACAAGAGACATGCTTATCTTTAATGCTTAGAGACTTTGGGGGTGATTCTTACCTTGGCGGGCGGCGGAGGCCGCCCGCCAAAGTACCCCCGCCAGAACACCGCACCGCGGTCGTCAGACCGCTGCGGTGATTCTGGGTTTTCCACTGGGCTGGCGGGCGACCGCCAAATGGCCGCCCGCCAGCCCAGTGGAAAACAACCTTCCCACGAGGACGCCAGCTCTGAATGGAGCCGGCGGAGTGGGAAGGTGCGACGGGTGCAGTGGCACCCGTCGCGTATTTCAGTGTCTGCAAAGCAGACACTGAAATACAAAGTGGGGCCCTCTTATGGGGGCCCCACGACACCCCATACCGCCATCCTGTTCCTGGCGGGCGAACCGCCAGGAACAGGATGGCGGTATGGGGTGTCAGAATCCTCCATGGCGGCGCAGCGAGCTGCGCCGCCATGGAGGATTCATTTGGGCAGCGGAAAACCGGCGGGAGACTGCCGGTTTTCCACATCTGACCGCGGCCAAACCGCCGCGGTCAGAATGCCCTGCGGGGCACCGCCAGCCTGTTGGCGGTTCTCCCGCCAACCCTGGCCCCGGCGGTCCATGACCGCCGGGGTCAGAATGACCCCCTTTATGTTTTCTGAACTTTGATGCTGAATCCTGATTGCCTTGCTGATCGACTGATGCCCTGAGGACGAAGATTGACTCTGCTTGCTGATCCACATTGAGGATAGGTATTATGAATTAGACTGTTGATTATTATGTGTATTTGCTTTTCGTTTCTAGGTACCAACTGCTCTGTTCTGATAGAGCCATAGTTAGATGGTTTTCCAAATTTGTGTTACTAAATTATTTTGCAGGAAGCCCTACATGCTGGTGCTAATCTGGTCTTAGTTAAGGATTCCTCACCAATGAAATTGTGCTAAGAGGGAATAATGCTTAATGAAGTTTCTCTGCTGAATTTGAATGTATATAATTACTTTGACACAGTTATCTTTGCTATTAATTTGCACTGTAACCTTAGAATGTGTTGTAGTTCAAGCTTTGATTAGATTAGGTTTTTCCGCCGCTTTGGACAGCCTGTATTGTTTCTGTATGTGTTTCATTTGATTTTGAGATTAATCTACATGACCCTAGCATTGTTAATATAGGGAAATAAATATTCTAACTTTTACTAAATGATGTGGTTATTCATGACTGAAAGGTCATGGTGTGTGACAATTACTAACTCCATTGATTATTGATGTTATTGATTGTTGGTGATTATTGATATTGTGCACTGATTATTGATTATGAACTGCAGCTATGGTAAGAAGATCCTAATTGCGAGTCAAAAGATTCATTGACCTTTTCACATCCCCTTGTAAGTTTACTTATTAAAGTCAGACGGCCTAACAAGATCAAGGCTATAAAACAGATACCTGTACCTAAATGCAAAAAATACATAAGAGCCTTCTTAGGAATGATTGGGTATTACAGGCGATTAATTCCTCATTTTTCTACCATAGCAGCCCCATTAACATCTCTTCTAGAAAACGTCTGGCCCAACAAGATAAACAGTTTATCTGATGAACAATATCAAAGTTATCTGATCCTAAAAAACCTCTTCACTACCGAACCCGTTTTACAATGTCTAGGAGCTGTTCTTTCGTAAGAAGACGATGATGGACAAATACATCCTGTTGTGTATAAATTGAAATTATTGCCTACAGGGAAGAATTATCCAACATTGGAAAAATTATTTTTGTCTATCAAGTGGGCTATTGAGGCTCTCTAATATTACATGTTGGGGAGGCCATTTGTCCTCCTCACAGATCATGTTCCTTTGACGTGGTTGGCCAAGCATAAAGATTCAAATGCAAGGGTTCTCCAATGGTTCCTGTCCCTCCAACCCTTTATGTTTCAGGTCAAACACACCGGGTTCGTTGCTGACCAAGGCTGATTTTTTTCCCAGATATCTTACAGACTCGTGGCTCCAACAGCCACTCTCTGGGGAGAGCGAGTGTGCCAGGGTACCAAAGCCGGCAAGGACAGGGACAATTCCTGAGTCCCCCTGAGGGACTCACAGGAACAGGTTTCCGTCAAGCACAATGGAACGTGCTGACGTCTGCGGGAGTTGTGGGGACAAGGGGCCAGAAGACGCAGGAAGCAGAAAGGAGGATCGAGAGACGGCGGAGGAGCGGGAGCCAGAGGAACCTTGAGAGCAGGAGAAGAGACGAGGAACGGCAAATGAGATGAGCAGGAAGACGGCGGGTACACTGCGCAACAGAAGAGGTAGGAGGCAAGGCCCAGCAGGAGAGAAGGGCATGAGCAGAAAAGCCAGCCAGGTCCCTAGAGGGACGTGGCTCTCGCAGGTACGGGACCGTTTATACGGTTCATTTTGTAACTTAGTGGGGACTTCCGAGGGGGGGCGGGGAGGTGGTCTTGGCAGCCGGAAACCACACCACTAAAGGGAAAGAGGGCCATGCCCTCTGAGAGGAAAAGCACCTACACTATGTTTTTGGGAGCACTGGTGCTTTACTTGATGGTCTGGACCATTACTGCGCTTTGTTTACTGCTAAATTAAATGTCCCATATGAGCAGGACGTAAGTGTCTGAGAATGAACACTAAAACGCGTGCATAGAGTGACACACCTATCTTTAGGGGAGCACTGTTTTATTTTTTTATTTTCCTTTTTCTCATCTAAGGACACCAAAGAAGTGACTCAGCTGACTAGTATCCTTTATTAACCCACCTCTGAGACCATTAGGTTCCTCCACCACTTCACAACTGTGAACTCGGAGACCCTCCATCCCTGCACAGGCCCCGGCCCCACCCACTGGATGCTTTGTCACTCACCTCAGCAACAAGCGCCTGCCTCAAGACGATGTCACGCTCTAAATCCTTCAAGGAAAATCCAGTGACCTTTCTTAAGAGTAAAGCATCAGTAGAGGGCATCAAATCATATAAAGGAGATTGGATCACTGAGACGGACAGCCCTGCCCCCACCTCGATCTCATAGGAATATTTGCTGCTGTTCCTGCCAGAAATACGCTCAGAGATTTTCTCTCTCAGGACGGACTTCAAAACCTGCCTCCGAGATCTTCAGAGGGACTTGTCCAAAGTATGGGACAGGGTTGATGACCTAAAACGCACCACTGACACACGCTCTGAAGACCAAGAAATGCTTTGGTGGCAAATGGCACTGCTCAAAAATCAGCAAATCAGTCTCCAGATTAAGCAAGAAGATTTAGAGAACAGAAGCTGTTGCAACAATATCCGCATTAAAGGGGTGCCCAGTGAAACTGCGGGAGAAGACATCATGACCTTCTCAGCCGACTTACTGCATATGATTAGAGGTAACATGGATCTCCCCCCACCCGAGGCTAGATAGAGCGCATAGAGTGGCTTCAGCACCAGGACACCCCAATACATTGCCTGACATCTTGACCCGAACCCATTTTTTCACTGAAAAAGAGGATATATTGCAGGCCTCCAGATCAAAAGCAGACCTCGTCTGGGCTTATAACCCACCACACTCCGCAGGAGAAAAGACTTTAACATAGTAATGAACAGGCTTAGGGAGCTGAGCATTCGTTACTAGTGGGGCCAAACTTTTGCTTTGCTGTTAACATGTGAGGGCAAACTATTCTCCCTGCACTTAGTCAAGAAGGCCAAGTGCCTAATGGGACTGGAACGGACATATGGTGACAATATTCTCTCCATGTCGGAACACACAGCACATAACAAGATCCAGTCGGAGTGGTCTGTGGTAAAGCTCCGCCATCCTACTAAGCGCCAAACTCAAGAAACCTCATGTGAAACTAAATGCAACATTATCCAGCACCTTAAAAATATGTATAAGAGCTCCTCCCCATCTCCTTCTGCTTCAGGCTCCTCATAAAGATGGGTTCCTAGCCTTGCTGAATGATGGACTGGCTTCATTGGTGCAGAGAGTGGATCCCACTACAGCAACAGATGCTGGATGGCCTAATCTGTGGGGGCCTGGAGGAGTATGGCCCTGCGCACTAGTGCTGCCCCGCACCTGTTGACTTCTACTAGCAGCCCACCCCACCTGGCTCGTACCCTAAGAGTGTGACTTCTTATGCAAGACTACGCAACTCTATGCCAATCTTTGCCGACTGCAGACCATTTGATTGGGCCTGGTTGGCCCATTTGTTGTGGTTATGTTACTCATGCCTTTTTTACAGGTCGTACTGCCTTTGTGCATAGGCACACAGTCTCTATCAAACATTATAGTACACCCTCCTTCTCTCTGCTGAGGACAGCTACATCTGCTTTTAGATTTGCCTGTGGTCACCTCTCCACACTCCTCTAGCAACCACTATACCACACTACGGAGGTGGGGGAAAGGGAGGCCCCGGGGAACAGGGAACCCTTAACTGCCTCATCTCCCCAGGTGCCTACCTCATTGCCCTTCCCCCCCGCTGCGGTCCCGTCCATTGCTATGCCAGGTGATAGCACTGGCAAACACAAAACTCCTATCCCTCAATGTCCGGGGTCTCAACTTCCCAAACAAATACAGACAGGCATGGAGACACATACTTCAGCACAATCTTGATATTTTCCTTCTCCTAGACACACACCTCCTGGGAGATGACACCTGGAGAATGTCACATCTGCTCTACCCGATGCGCTACTGGACCTCCACAGACACTAAAACACTACGGGTGGCAATCCTCCTTTAAGTCGAGCTTCTGCCCATCCGTCCTTAAAGTGGTGAACAGGGACGCTTCCTTAAACTACTCATACAGCAGAGGGGATGGATTTTAACCATCCTCAATATTTATGCCCCTAACTTGGCACAAGATTCTCACCTTTGAGAGGTTCTGAGGGAACAATTAGAGGGGGAATGGGGTGATGTGATTGTTTTGGGTGATTTAAGCTTTGTCTGGGACCCAGAACTAGACAGGACCTCTGGGGCTTACCAGGGTGTAGGGGCTATGTCTGCACAGCTCATACTGGATATCATTGACTTGGGTCTCACAGATGCATGGCGCTACACCAATCTTGACGAGGAAAACTACTCCTTTTATTCTGACGTACATTTTTCTTACTCAGGCATAGACACAGGCTTGGTTACACACTCAGTACTGCATGCTGTATCCCTGGTGGAAATCTGGAACATCTAAATTTCGGACCATGTCCATGTCAGTCTCCTCTGGACTGACTCTTCTCTCACCTGCATGGGCCCTCTGTGTTGGCACCTACCTCCACAATTACTTCAAAGACCCAGTGGATGTTGATGGCATCCTGTAGGGTAAAAATGAGTTTTTTGCCACCAGGGCTTCCCTGACACCTCCTTACACATGTTAGGGGATGGGTTTAAAGCACACATATGGGGGGGGTAATCACTTCCATAGCCAGGGGACAGAGGCTTGCCTGATGGAAACCAGCCTCATCACAGAACTCAAGGGGCTAGAGCAGCAAGACA
This sequence comes from Pleurodeles waltl, assembly GCF_031143425.1. NCBI lineage: Eukaryota > Metazoa > Chordata > Amphibia > Caudata > Salamandridae > Pleurodeles > Pleurodeles waltl. Next base: position 1,769,975,290 of record NC_090440.1, read on the forward strand.
AAACTGTACCGTCACAAAGAAATAATCACTAACTCACCCTGCTACAGGTCCAACTGCGCGTCCTCCAAACTAACAGAGAGGAGCAGTCCATGCTGGCCTTACAGCAGAAATATTATGAAGGGCCAGCAAGATAAGTATGCTTCTAGCTCGGAGACTTCACCATAAGCAAGCTCGAGCATGCATACCAAAACTCCATAATGGGGAACAAGGCTGGGCAACTACCTAGCATGATAAACAAAGAATATTACAAGACTACTATCAGACACTTTATGAAAGCAAAAGTGTCCTATCAGAGAAGATCGATAGTTACCTGCAGTCATGTGACTGGAATCGCCTGCCGACAGCACATTCTGAACTCCTCAAAGGTCCCATTACCCAAGAGGAACTCCGGGCAGCTATTAAGGTTCTGCCTCAGGGGGAAGACCCCTGGCCCTGATGGGCTGCCTGTCAGCTTCTACTGCCTGTTCTTCCCAGACCTCTAAACTCGCCTTCTCACTCTTTTAACTCCTTTAAACATGAGAATGGTCTTATGCCCTCCATGATGGCTGCAGAGCTAGCCCTCATACTCAAACCCGATAAAGATCTGGTCCAATGTACATCTTACTGCCCTATAGCCCTCCTCAATACTGATATCAAATTATTTACCAGAATATTAGCGACTAGACTGGATAAATACCTTCCGGGAATTCTCGAGCTGGGCCATGTGGGCTTTCTCCATGGCAAACAAGGTGCGGACAATGTGGCACACCTAGTAGAGGAAGTTCACCCGTACTACATACCAGTGTGCCTGATCTCATTGGATGCGGATAAGGCATTCGATAGAGTGAGTTGGCCATGTCTTCAGGCGTTCCTACATGAGGTAGGGCTAGGGCCCCACATGATATCCAGAATCATGGCATCGTACAAAGCTCCTACCACAACAGTATGCCTCAATTGGCAACAATCTCTGGCGTTCTCTATCAGCCCGGGGCATGCAACAGGGATGCCCCTTGCCCCCTTTCCTGTTTGCCCTGGCATAGAAGCCACTGGCTATCACCATTCGCTGATCTTCTCATGTGGTGGTTGTCTCATTTGGGGAACAGGAAAACAAGATCAGCTTATTTGCAGATGATCTATTGCTCACTCTAACTCGACCCAGAGTGTCCTTGCCCACTCTGGTCGGTTGTCTACGGACTTATGAATCGGTATCAGGCTTCAAAATCAACATGTCCAAGTCACTTGCGCTCATCCTCAACATCCCAGATCAAGACCTACTCCATATCCAAGCACTGGTGCAATTCCAATGGGCACCGGATAGAATTAAATATCTGGGCCTCAACTTAACCCCTACCCTGGAGAACTGGACACAGGCGAATTGGCCTCAGCTCTGCTGGGGCATCCTAGCAGATCTACAACGATGGGAGGCCACAGTACACCTCTTAGCTAGGCCGCATCAATCTTATAAAGATGAATATGCTCCCCTGAGTTTTATATTTATTTCAAACATTACCCACCCCATCCCACAGGGTGACATCCAAAAACTGCAGCGAGATATCCGATCCTTCATTTGGAATGCCGGACGACAGCACAAAGCAAACATCGTATTGATGCTCCCACGAGATAAGGGGGACTGGCATGCCCCAATCTCCTTCACTATTACTGGGCTGCACACTTACACTACATATTGAAATGGGTGGTGTGGGCCAGTGAAAGTCACTGGCTCCTAAGGGACCGTGCAGTGGCTTGCAGACCATTATGGAATCTGGCTAGGTTGCCCAAATCAGCGCATCCGTGCAGCGCTTAGCTATCCACCCCCACCAAAACAGTGCTCGAGATTTGAGAGAAGCTAGTCCTCAAAAAAGGCTTCACTGCCCTGCCTGCCCACCGGCCCTTTCGCCCCAGACGTTTGCTGACTGGCACAAAGGTGCATGCAGAATGCTTCTTGACCTTTTCACCAGACCCACAATTAAATCTTTTGATCAATGCATACAGGAATATAAGCTCACTGCAAGGGCAAACATGTAGTATTGTCAGCTGTGGCACTGGGCCCTCCACCACTAGGTATATCCAGAGATCATCCAACCATATATCCTCTTCAAAAAGCTCCTTCGGGCCTACGCAAGCTGTAAAAGCTTCATCTCCAACAAATACCACGTTCTGCAACACAATACCCCGCAACATCTACATGCATATCAGAACACTTGACATGCCACAACGACCACAGAGATCACATCCAAACAATGGGAGAGCCTCTGGCAGACATAGCCAAGACATACCGTAGCCTATACCTTAGGGGAAACAGCCTACAAGTTGATGTTTCACTGGTACTATGTGCTGACGTGCCTAGCAAAAATGTATCCTGTCATGTCACCTCAGTTCTGGCATTGTAACCTCGCCTTGGGCGATTTCTGCTACATATTGTGTATACATGCAGCGTCATCACAATCTTTTGGAAGAAGATACTGGGCCATATTAAAACTGTCTTGGGACACCCGCTCCTTTTACCTATCCCACAGTGATACTGGGCATCCGCCCCTGCGCCTTACAATGCCGACTGGAGACGCGCCAGTTACACACTTCATGCAGCACGACCGCTAATAGCTATCTCATGGAAGAAACAACTAGCCCAGTGCTTAATTTGTGCTTGTTCTTTCCGGTGCTGAGCACCGGCACTTATTTTTGAGGGCCGGGGCTTATTCTTTTGCCTCAAGCTTTTGTTTGCGAGCAAAAGACACATGGGAAAGAAGGAGGAACGGAAAAACGAAAAAGCGTCACAAAGGGAGAAAGTAGAAAGCTGCAAGAGTGAGCTGAAGGGGCAGGGAGAGGCTTTATATGAATTGAAGAGTCCCCAGGTGGCTTCAGGGTTACGCCGCCTCTGTATTCCGTGTTCCCGCATTTAATTGCAGCAGCCGCGTGTTTAAGAAGACTTTGGGCACCGGGACGTTTTTATTTACAAATTAAGCACTGAACTACCCCCATCGATGGCACAGTGTTTTACTCGCTTATTGCACATTATGGCAATGGAACTTATCTCCCATCGTCTCTTACACACTGATGCTAAATTTCAAGTTGTATGGCGACCGCTGCTTCAGTATGTTACTCGCCTTGAATACACTTGCTCCAACCCACCCCGTTTACGGGCCTTACAGCTCTTTGATTGACCTCTTTCAGTGGGGCTCCATCCGTCCCCCTACATGCCCCCTGTGCCACTTGATTTCTCCCTGTCCTATACCGCGTCTCATGGTTCCCATTCCCTCTGATACAGGTATATGGGACAAGCTCACTGATAGCGACCGTATGGAGAGAGGCCCAAGCTCATCAGAGTGGATGTGTATCACTCATAGTTTCGCCTTCTCGTAATCTGATATGCTTTTAAGATCTGTGAGACTCCTAAGAGATGACCACGTTGAGATCTATACCACCTGCCTTGACTCCATTTTAAATGCATGCTTGGATTGTTGTCTGTTTATAAAAATGTCAATAAAAAGATCTTGAGTAAAAAGTGAACATATAAAAGGCTGTGCTTTGAGGGCAATAAGGGCAAGGTCCAGGCACACTGAAGGCACATATTCAAGTATATCATACTGTCAAAACACTAAAAATCATTTGTTAAGGTAAATTATGGTGTTCAAAGGTCAATAGTTACCAATCATTGTTTTAAAGCAGCACTTACAAAGCTGAAAGGATGATATGGCTTTAATGAAACCTCAAAAAAACTGAAATTTGCCATTTAAGTTAATCTATGCCCCTATAGTTACACCCAATCCATTGCTCATCACCTCCCACTTGATATCACAAACGACAAAATACCTGACCTTTCAGTTGACATCATATATCACGTCACCATAGCAAACGCTCCTAATATCGCCTCTTTTCAACCTCCGTTTGCTGATAGCCGAAATATATCTTTGATAATCTGTAACTATTAATTGTAGGGATAACTACATGCTAAATGTTTCGCTGCTACCTTTCAATTACAGTAAATGTCTAAGACAGTACGAGTATTGCAACATCCTTTATTACATGTATTAGATGGGTGCAAAAGTGATACGTTTTACTTTATAAATGTCACAAAGTTTGTATTCAAAAGATCATAAGCCACAGAAACTCTTGAAATCTGAAAAGATCATAAGCCATAAAAACTCTTGAAATCTGCAAAATTACAAAATGGGAATGAACAAATACAGGCATCTATCTTTAAAAACACACTGTAAGAAGCCTGTTGCAAAAATATTCTTGCAGAAAGATATCTTGCCAGCAGGCTTTGATTTACGAAGTTTCCAAAACTTCGCACTCCTGGAGAATTATTACGTTTTTCAAAGCTTTGCAAAATGTTATGGGTATAATTGTGAATGTTAGTCTTTAGTACCACTCAGTTGTGGTAAGCAAAGCAAAGAAATGAGAGGTAATAAAATGATGTCACTTCTGGCGTGATTTCAGTATACAGATCAGAGGTGGGTGGAATTTAAATTAATGGTCCTGAGCATCTGTATTGGTACTCAGAGTAACTGAAGAAACCTTGTGGGCATAGAAAAGGCATCTGTCATGGCATCATTTCAGACATTGTGAATCAAATCACCATTGAAATCATCAAAGACATCATTGAAACCTCGTACAATTGTTCTATTCCACAAACGTACTGACAATAAAAATTGAAACCTAGTGGTGACAGTGGAACTGCAGACTCAGAACTAAAATTCATATGTAAAGCTAATTGAAGCCAAAACATACTGACGGTTACTTACTTACTATGTAATATGTTACTGGCGAAATTGATGAAAATTTCTATCAGTCAGAGCGCCATCTAATGTGATTAATCAATTGAGAGATCTAAGGAAAATTATTAATATTATATATGGAACTACAAATGTTGCAGTGATATCAATGATGCCATAGAAGATGTCATCAATGATGTGATATGTGGTGTAATTAACTGTGTATGGTGAGGGCGCGGCCAACCCACCCAGGCATCCAACCCCATGCCACATGGGGATTGACTGCAGGGCCAGACCTGTAGCCAGGCCCTGCAACCTACCCCTCCTAGGTACATTGGGGGGGGGGCGGGGAGGGAGGGGGGCAAGAGAGGGGTTGGGGAAAGGGGGGGGCCATTGAGCTATAATTTCTGTAAAATGAGCATTGGTGCAAGAATGCATCCTCGCCTGCCTATTTATTCAAGAAGAGGCCACCGTTTTGCACAAAATGTCTACCCAACTGGAGTAATTTCTATGGGCTAATTAGTAAGAGGTACCTTGTTGGGTAAATGTATAGTACATATTCCACACTCCAGCTGCGTGAAGGACCCTGAAGTAAGGTTTGGAAATGTGATTGGTCCTCGAGCATCTGCATACTGATAACATAAATCCTGGTGTGAAGAAGATGATGAGACTAGAAACAGTTAAATCTCCAAACAAGGGTACCTCATCTTTATTTAATATAGTAAGTGCTTCTTTTTTTGGAGGAGATTCATGAACGCATCTCCAGCAATCAGTGGGAAACATGCTCCAGGGACTTTTTAGTAAGCCCATTCACCCACTCACATATACAGCCACTCCAACACCCACTTAGCCATGCACCCACTCCTGCACACACTTACTCATCCACACAACCTAAATGCAAAAATGTACACATTCACACATCTACATATATAATGTATGTTAGAAGTAGTATGATGAATTAGTAGTACATTGAGTACAATAAATTTAACTTTGTAGACACATAGGGGGTCATTACAACATTGGCGGTAAAAGCCGCTTACCGCCGTGCAGAAGACCGCCAACACACCGCCGCAGAATTCTGCCACAGCTATTACGACCCACATCTCGAAATCCGACAAAATTCAGACACCCACACAAGTCCGCCACACCAAAGGTCAGTGATAAACTGGCGAAAACAAAACCTCCATCGTCACGCCAACAGAAATACGCCCATGCTATCACGACCCACGAATCCACGCAGCGGTCTTTCAACCGCGGTATTCCATTGGCGGTACACACCGCCGCGCTCAAAATACACACACACATACAAAACACCACCACATTGGACAATTCAAAATACACACACCTGATACACATACACACGCCACTCCCACACACTCAATACAATATAAATCACCCACCCACATCACCCACAAACCCCTACTACCAAAAGTTTCCGAAAGAAGGCCAGAGAGAGACACCACCATCCACAAACTAACAGCCACAGGCACTCAACACCATCACCCACACAACTTCCACGCACAAAACACCACACACCACTACATATCACCACACTTATCACCACACACACCACCCCACACATCACCCACACCACCCCATGGCACGGCAAAGACACCACAGGTTCTCGGAGGAGGAGCTCAGGGTCATGGTGGAGGAAATCGTCCGGGTAGAGCCACAGCTATTCGGATCACAGGTGCAGCACACCTCCATAGCTAGGAAGATGGAGCTATGGCAAAGAATAGTCGACAGGGTCAACGCAGTGGGACAGCACCCAAGAAATCGGGACGACATCAGGAAGAGGTGGAACGACCTATGGGGGAAGGTGCGTTCCATGGTCTCAAGACACCTCCTGGCAGTACAGCGGATTGGCGGCGGACCCCCACCTCCTCACCCACAACTAACAACATGGGAGGAGCAGGTCTTGGCGATTCTGCATCCTGAGGGCCTCGCAGGAGTCGGTGGAGGAATGGACTCTGGTAAGTCAAACCTTTAACTATCATATCCCCCACCCTACCTGCATGCTATCACAGACCCCCACCCTCGCCCCCTCCCCATCACTCCAACTCCTCACAAATGTACTAATAACACAAACCACACATCCCAACACCAAGCCCTGCATGACACAATAAAGCATGGACACCCATCACTAAAGCATGCCCACTGCACATACCCATAACACCCCCCTCAACCATCCTCACACAAGCCCCCACACAGGAATACTAGCACTGGGGTACACGGTCACCCACCCATTGCACACCATGACACACACAGATGCAATAATCATGCTTTTACACCCCTGCAGGACCACTACCCAACGTCACCAGACAGGAGGGTCCAGACATCTCCACCCCACCCACAGAAGAGGCCCACAGTGATGACAGCAGCTCTGTCCAACTGGATCCAGATGACCAGCCCGGACCATCGTGGGCCTCGGGACAGTCGGTTCCCCTCACACAGGCACAGCCCACCACAGACCTTCCACCCTCTAGTAACACCAGCACAGCACCCACCCAGCGGGCCCAGGACACGTCAATCAGCTGTGTGTCCACCACTACAGGGAACCCAGGATAACCCACCACCCCAACAACAACAGGGACCTGGGGGCAGTGGCAGTGGGCACACGGTCCAGGGGACAGAGGCACAGGAACACAGGGGAACTGGGAGGGCTGCCGTGCAACAGGGGGCAGACAGGCCAAGGGAACCCACTCTCCACGAGGCCCTCTCCTCCATCATGGGAGCATACCACCACTCCCAGGAGACGATGGCAACGGTCCTGGCCAAGTTTCAGGAGACCCAGCGCCTGCAGGAGGAACAGTATTTGGGGTTCAGGGAGGAACTCAGAACCATCAGCTCCGCCCTGGGCACCATCGTAGGGGTGCTGAAGGAAATACTTAACACCAGGAGGGACACTGTGGCACTACAAGGGGCCCCTGACACTAGCATGGACGATGAACTGCCCACCACCTCCACTGGTGCTAGTGGACAGGAGGAACCGCACCAGCACCTCACCCTGCAGACGGAGAACCACCCCGCAAGCGGTCCCTGAGATCCAGGAACAAGACAGAGCACGATGCCAAGACCCCCGCCAAGAAATGAGACCACCCTGATTGTCAAACCACTGTCCCACTTTGTAACCCTGTCCATATTGGAACTGCCCCAGCTCCACTTCCTATGCCCATATTGGCAATGCACCTGTGAGACTAATAGACTGGACTCTGCCATGGACATTCCTCCACCATCAACCCTCACCATTTTACAACCCCCTCCAATATTGAGCACTTCAATAAACACCCTTGAAGCACAAAACAATCTGGAGTCAGTCTGTGATTTCGAAATTGTGTATTAGCAATGACAGTGACAAAATGCTTTTTCTAATTTAATGTCAACATACCTATGTCACACATCTCAAGTCCATGTGGAATCTAAGCAGATGACACACGTTGGAAACCACACCTGTGAAACCGTAAAGGAAATGTACAATTCAGTGACCATATACTGGTTGCAATCGACAGACATGATAGAGGTAGAAGTGTTAAAGTACTTGTAGTAGGCAGGAATGTTTTCTCACCTGTGTGTCACTGGAAATATTGCTGGATGACTGAGTCCCTGTTGTCAATGTCTTCTTCCTCTGCTTCCTCCTCATCACTGTCCACAGGCTCCACAGCTGCCACAACACCGCCATCTGGACCATCCTCCTGCAGAAAAGGCACCTGTCGTCGCAAAGCCAAGTTGTGAAGCATACAGCAGGTGACGATGATCTGGCACACCTTCTTTGGTGAGTAAAATAGGAACCACCTGTCATATGGAGGCACCTGAACCTGGCCTTCAGGAGCCTAAAGGTGCGTTCGATCACCCTCCTAGTCTGCCCATGGGCCTCATTGTAGCGTTCCTCTGCCCTGGTCCTGGGATTCCTCACTGGGGTCAGTAGCCATGACAGGTTGGGGTAACCAGAGTCCCCTAATAGCCACACCCGGTGCCTCTGGAGTTGACCCATCACATAAGGGATGCTGCTATTCCGCAGGATGTATGCGTCATGCACTGAGCCAGGGAACATAGCATTTACCTGGGAGATGTACTGGTCTTCCAAACATACCATCTGTACATTCATCGAATGATAACTCTTCCGGTTCCTGTACACCTGTTCACTCCTGTGGGGGGGGACCAGAGCTACATGGGTCCCATCAATGGCACCTATGAAGTTGGGGGTATGTCCAAGGGCATGGAAGTCACCTTTCACTGTAGGCAAGTCCTCCACCTGAGGGAAAATGATATAGCTCTGCATGTGTTTCAGAGGGGCAGACAACACTCTGGACAACATGTTGGAAAACATAGGCTGGGACATCCCTGATGCCATGGCCACTGTTTTTTTAAATAACCCACTTGCCAGGAAATGAAGCACTGATAGCACCTGCACTTGAGGGGGGATTCCTGTGGGATGGTGGATTGCTGACATCAGGTCAGGCTCCAACTGGGTACACAGTTCCTGGATTGTGGCACGGTCAAACCTGTAGGTGATGATCAAACTTCTTTCCTCCATTGTCGACAGGTCCACCAGCGGTCGGTACACCGGAGGATTCCGCCATCTCCTCACTTGTCCCAGCGGACGGTGCCTAAGAAGGACAACAGCGACCACAGAGTCAAACAACTCAGAGGTATGTATCCACAGTCTACACAGAACACCATTCACACACAAAATGTGGCCTGTATTTGTGTTGTGAGACAAGGCCTAGGTATGTGTGACGCAGTTGGTAATTAGGCCATGTGGGCCCCTGAAATGGCGGCTGCCTGACCTCTAAACTGGGACAATGGGATGTGAGGTAACTGCGCTGGCGTTGTACACCGTCGCGGTAGGCGGTCGAAGACCGCAGCGCAATGCTGCATTGGTTAACATTGGACCCTATGGGTCCCAGGAGCCAATGATGATGTACGCCGGCGGTGATGGTACGCACCGCAGTGGACATCACCGCCGCGGACGTGACCGCCATTTTCTATCTGTTGAATCACTCGATACCTGATCTTCGACAGGAGAGGACCTACACTGCAAGTGCTGCTGTGACCTCGGTCTGGAAGAGACAATGGCTCGTGCGTCTGGGGAAAGGGCCCCTGCCTTCACTGCAGAGGAGTTGGAGAAGCTCGTCGACGGGGTCCTCCCCCAGTACACGCTACTCTACGGTCCTCCAGACCAACAGGTAAGTACACAGGGAGCATGTTGTATGGGCTATGCCTGTGTGGAGACGGCTAGTTGTAAGAAGGAAGGGGGCACAGTTATGCGTGCATGAAGGACTGTGAATGCATGTGCCACATGGCAAGGGTAGGGATGTGGGCCACTCACTTTGACGGTGCAGTTGGTAATGACTTCTCTTCTCCCCCTGTACATGTCATGTAGGTCAGCGCCCACCAGAAGAAGGATATTACTGGGGGTCCACCACAGACGGAGCACCCACTGCCGGAAAAGATGGGAGGACATTCGCCGCTGGAGCAAGAAGATGGCGGAGGCTCAGCTGGGGATGGCCTCCCAACGTGGGAGGGGTGCCCGTCGAACCATGACCCCCCTGATGTTCCGGATCCTGGCGGTGACCTACCCTGAGTTGGATGGGCGCTTGAGGGCATCACAGCAGACACAAGGGGGTGAATACACTATCATTCAGCGGACTTTGCGCGCAGTGAAGGTGTCTGGGTGGGGGAGGAGGGCTGTGGGTTTCCCTAGGCCAGGGCGAGTTCCGTAGGCTAGGCCCCTCCGTAATGCAGGCCATGTGGCACCCCACCTCTGTAGAGTGCCAAGTACAGGTATTCATGCTCCTGTGTCATCTACGTGTGCAGATGTCGGCCATAGCCGTGTAGGCCATTTCCCAGGAATTGCATCTGTAGAGCCCAACAGCGCGACGTAGTGCAGGGGGCTGCTGTGTCTGTATTGTCCGCCAACGGTAGCGGTAAGCCATGCACTCTACCTGTCCCCCCCTTTTGTGGTCTCCCTGTTCTTGTGTGCATTAGCATCATCAGGCGGAGGTACAGTGGCACCGGAGCACGAGGGAGCTGCATCCCACATGGCCATGGAGGGCCACACCACGGACTCAGAATACACCAGTGGGACGGAGGGCGAGGGGAGCACCACGGCGGTCACAGGATCTGCAACCAGCGACACGGACTCGTCCTCCGATGGGAGCTCCCTTGTGGTGGTGGCAGCATCTGTGGCCCCCACTTCTACAGGTACAGCCGCCACCCCCCCTACCAGCACCGCCCTCCCAGCAGCCCCTCAGCCTTCGCCCCGTGCCCGCTCACCCAGGAGGGTGGGCATCACCTTCGCCCCAGGCACCTCAGCCCCTGCCCCTGTCACCTCTGCTGCCCTCAGTGAGGAGGCCATTGACCTCCTCAGGTCACTCACTGTTGGGCAGTCTACGATTTTGAATGCCATCCAGGGAGTAGAAAGGGAGTTGCAACACACAAATGCATTCCTGGAGGGCATTCATTCTGGTCAGGCTGCCCTTCATCGAAGTCCCCCTCCAGAACCAGTGGAGAACAGCATCCACTCTGTCTGTCCTTGGCAGGATGAAGCACTCTGGGCACCAGTCCCCCTCCAGAACCAGTGGAGAACAGCATCCACTCCGTCTGTCTTTGGCAGGATGAAGCACTCTGGGCACCAGTCCCCCTCCAGAACCAGTGGAGAACAGCATCCACTTGAGAGACTGTGGCTTTGCACTCCCCAGGATGTTACAGTGGGCAAACCACCCACTGTATAGACTTGAGAGACTGTGGCTTTGCACTCCCCAGGATATGGCAGTGGGCAACCCACCCACTTGTGAGACTTGAGAGACTGTGGCTTTGCACTCCCCAGGATATGGCAGTGGGCAAGCCACCCACTGTAGAGACTTGAGAGACTATGGCTTTGCACTCCCCAGGATTGAACAGTGGGCAACCCACCCACTGTAGAGACTTAAGAGACTGTGGCTTTGCACTCCCCAGGATATGGCAGTGGGCAAACCACCCACGGTAGAGACTTGAGAGACTGTGGCTTTGCACTCCCCAGGATACATCAATGGGCATGGAGCCCCCTCGTGAATCTGCCGTGGTGCACTCATCCGGCTGAGGTGCCCCCCCTTCCCTTCCCCCTGAGGTGCCTGTTGTATTTCGATCTGATGCCCCTGCAGTGTTCTCTCCGTTTGGATCGGGTATCTTGTGTGGGCCTCGCCCATGCATTTTGGGCCCAGTGGTCTACGGACTATGAATGGTGCAATACCTGCACTACTAATCGTGGTGTATATTTTGTTTATTGTGTATATATATATATATATATATATATGTATATATATATATTTGCTTACTGTATTTTGAGATATTACAATGGTTCCACTCAGTTCCTTTTGTCTTTGCATTCTTCTGGGGGTATTGGGGGGTGTTACTGTAATGTATAGATATGCATTGGTGTGTGTGTTGTAGTGGGTGAGGCTCGGGGTGGGGTTTGGGGTGTTGAGTGTGTGTGCCCCTGTTTTTTGCCTCCCCCCTCCCCTATGTCGTAGGTGCAGTACTCACCGTGGTCTTCGCCGCTAGCGTTGATGATCCTCGTAAAGGAGCAGGAAGACTAGCGCTGGTAGAATATGGAGTTCCGGCTCCATGGTGCCCTCCTTCCTCGTGGAGTGTGTAGAGGTGAGCGTTTTCCCTTTGAAACGGCTGTTTCCGCCGTGTTTTTATCCGCAGTGAATCTGCCCCGGAACAGGTGGCGGATTGGTAGGTTGTGATACTGTGGGCGGTATATTGTCTTCCGCCTGTCTGTTGGCGGTGACCACCGCGCTGTTTGTTTGGACCGCCGTGGTGGTCAGAGTGTTAAAGTGGCTGTCTTTGTTGGCGGTTTCCACCACGGTCATAATTCCAATTTTTTTACCGCCGGCCTGTTGGCGGTTTTACCGCCGGCCTGTTGGCGGTTTTACCGCCGCTTTAACACCGTCCGCCAGGGTTGTAATGACCACCATAGTATATATCTATTAAACATTATATAGTCTTTAAAAATACTACCACTCCCTAGATGATGTCATTTGAGATGTCATCAGTGATGTCATAAGTGATGTTACTGACAATGTATGAGTGATGTAATATGTGAGATCATAAGCAGTGCATTGCGTGGTGTAAGTTATAGTTGTTCAGGTAACTATAACTGCTGAAATTCTATGGTTTTGTATGACTGAAAATTGAGCCTAACTGTAACGTCCCTGTAACCTTTGTTTTTTTCAGTGAATTTCTATGTTTTTGTAATTCTATTTCCTAACTATACCTTCCTTGTAAACTTTGTATTTTTTCAGTGAATTTCCATGTTGTGTTTGTTATTTAGTTACTATATTGCCCTTGTAATATTTGTTTTTGATACTGAATTCTCTGAGTGTATCAGTGAGTGGCTGTTAAGGGGTCTGAGTGGGTTTGCAAGTGCCTACTTGAGTGTCCGTGGCAGTCTGGCAGTGAGTATATGGGTGTGTGAGTGTGTTTATGAGTGGCTCTGTGACTCTCTCAGTTACTATTTGAGTGGATTTATATATGTCTGAATGGGTCTCTGAGAGGATGTGTGATTGTCTGAGTGGTTCTGTGAGTGGGTGGATAGTGCCTCAGTGGGTATGTGAGTGGGTGTATGAGTTTCTGATTTTATATATATATATATATATATATATGTATATATATATATATATATGGGTGCTTGAGGTTTCCAGTGTGTCTGTGCGTTGGTGATGAGTGTGTAATTTGGTTTGCGAGTGGGTGTGTGCTGCACTCTGGGCACCAGTCCCCCTCCAGAACCAGTGGAGAACAGCATCCACTCCGTCTGTCTTTGGCAGGAGGAAGCACTCTGGGCATGAATTTGTGAGTGGGTCTATCACTGAATATGTGAGTGGATGTGTAACTGTTTGAGTGAGTTGGTGCATGAGTGTCTAACTAGGTCTGTGAGTGGGTGCATGAGTTTCTGAGTGGCTATGTCAATGGACATGTGAGTGTCTAGCTAGCTCTGTGAGTTGTTGTATGAGATGGGCCTAAAGGAAAATGAAATACAAGAGGAATAACAATTGTTAGGAGTGCAGAGAGAGAAAACACAACATTTTCTAAAATAATCTATTTTTTTAAGGACTTTTCAATTGAGAACGAGAGACTGTGCATTTTTAGTTTATTTCTAAATATATTTACAGTGAAATATGACTGATATCTCTATACCTGACTGAAACAACCTCTAAAGAACTCCTTCTCACATATTATTATATTAATATGTAGAGTGTAAGACTATAGACTCTCCCTTTATGAAGATATGTCCTTGGTATTTTCTCAGTAAAATTAGTTTTTGTCCATCGTTAAGCAAAAAATGATTATAACATCACTGTTCTTTTACTGAACATGAGTGGAATAAAAAATGTACATATGCAGGAAACAGTGTTGTTTTGTTTTAAATATATAAAGTAAGTCTTTGGGGGATCATGGGAATGTTTCTCATTATGTTGAGCACAGCAACAAATTTTACAAAGTAAGCACTGGGGTATTTCGGGTATGTAGGGCATCATCTTGGCAAAATAAAGATGGCTGGCAGGCATATATAGTAATGTGGTAGTGTAATTTTACTTTTTTCCTCCAAAATTTTGAGAGTCGCGCACCGGATGCGAACCCTCGCGAACAGTACATGACTTCCATGTACTTTCAGTATGTGTAGAACACACATATATATATAAGCTATAAATATTTAGTTTAAGGTAAGAGGCTTAGTGATATTGTCAAATAAGTACTAGAGGAATAGAGGCTAAATATTGTAAATGCCGTTTTACTAGTTTTTAGGGAGTTGCAACATCATCGCCCACTGTGCCAGCACACATTTCCAGAGTCGCTCAGGGGACGCCACTTCAACGTTTTTTCAAAAGTAGTAAAATGCATATATAGACACTTCTAATGTTTAAATTAAAGCAAGATGTTTACTATTAAACTAAGGAAGATAGTATAATTAGAGAGGAGCTACTTTTTAAATACCGTTCCAATTTATTTTAATGTTGTCACGTTTCTATGTGATGGAGCTGCGGGGGCGTTGCGCATCCCCTGTGACGCAGAAAGAAAAGGTTTTTATGGGTGAAGCACCTTTCTATCTCACATACAGAATGGTCCCATCCATTCTTCTTTGCTTGGGAGTGGCTGTGAGATTTCACACTTCTCTTTCCGAATTCATCATTTTGAATTTTGGCTTGGTGTTAACTTTGTTGTTTTTTTATCTACTGACCATGGCATCTGCATCACAACATCCGGAGGAGGAAGAAGATAATGTTATGAAGGAAGAAGAACCAGTTCCTAAGAAGAGAAAGGAGAGTGTCATATGGGAATTTCTTTGCATCCCGGAAGGTGAAAAAAAGGTTAATGCACAGAAAGTTATGTGCACAATCTGCAAGACGATACTGTTATGTGGCAGTGAAAGAAAATATTCATGCAGTACATCTAGCATGTATAAACATTTTAGCTCCTGCCATGGAGCTCGTTTAGCTAGAGCGGAAATGCAGAAGCTGAAAACCCCGGTAGGAAGTTTTAATGGAACCAATGAACAAGCAGGAACATCATCTGGTTTAGGACAAGCTTCAGGAGTTCCAACTACCATTCCAGAGTTTGGCAAAATTGGTATTTTTTGCAGAAAATGTACCAGCGTTCATAGTGTAGGTAAACAAGCAGTGGCTACTCTGGTGCAAACTATTAATGCACACACCAATTTTTTTTTGATTTGCACTTTGTGTTTTTGTGTGCATGCTGTTCTAAGTGATGTTCCATTTTTTTCTCAAGTAACAGAGAAAACCCAGAAAAAATTCAAAATTGTTAAAAAAAAACCCTCAAAAAACAAAACAAGTTTTTAAAAAATGGTTCTTCTTAGAACCACCTCTTCCAGTTTATAAAATAAATGTATGTTTGTAGTAGTGTGAATATATCTTGTCCTGTATATTAGTATGTTACAGAGTGTTTGGATGAGTATATGGTTGTGTAAGTGGCTCAATATGTGAACGATTGCATGTATGAGAGACTGTATAACTGAGAGACTGTTATAATTGTAGAGGTGAATGACTGAATGCATGAATGACTTTATGGGTGCATGAGTGGATACAGAAGTGGCTGTATGAGTAAGTGAGAAGGTGCATCAGGGTGTGTATGGATGAGTGAGTGCATTAGTAACTGTATATGTGAATGAGTGGGTGCATGAGCTTCTGTATGGATGCCTGATAGGGTGTGTGAGTGCCTGTACATGTGAGTGACTGGTTGTCTGAGTGGCTGTATGGGTGACTGAGAGGGTGCATGAGTGTGTGTATGGGTGAGTGAGAGGGTGCATGAGTGTGTGTATGGGTGAGTGAGAGGGTGAATGTGTGGTTGAATGAGTAAGTGAGTGGGTATCTAAGTGGGTATATGTGTGGGTAAGCGGGTGAGTGAGTGATTATATGGTTGAGTGAGTAGGTGTATGAGTGGCTGTATGGGTAAGCGAGTGCATGAGTGTCTGGGTGAGTGAGTCATTGCATGAGTACTTGTAGGGGTGAGTGAGTGCATGAGTAGCTGTATGGGTGACTGAAAGGGTGTGTGAGCAGTTGAATTCGTGAGTGAGAGGGTGAGTGAGTGGTTCTATGGGTGAGTGGGTGCATGATAGAGTGTATGTGTGAATGAGAGGGTGTGTGTGTAGTTAAATGGGCGAGTTGTTGCATAATTGGGTATATGGGTGAGTGAAAGGGTAAGGGAATGGGTGTATGGGTGATTGATTGGGTGAGTGGCAGTATGGGTGAGGGATGGTGCATGAGTGGCTATATGGTTGAGTGATAGGGTATGTTAGTAACTGTATCTGTCAGTGGGTGGGTGCATGAGCAGCTGTGTGAAGAAGTAAGAGGGTGTGTGAGTGGTTCTATGGGTAAGTGAGTGGGTGCATGAGTGAGCGCATTGGTGAGTCAGACAGTGTGTGCATAGTTGTTTGGGTGAGTGAGTGGGTGTATAAGTGGGTATATGGGTGAGTAGTAGGGTAAGGGAGTGGGTGTATGGGTGATTGAGTGGGTGAGTGTCTGTATGGGTGAGTGACGGGGCATGAGTGGCTGTATGGGTGAGTGATAGGGTATGCTAGTAACTATCTGCGAGTGGGTGGGTGCATGAGCAGTGGTGTGGAGAAGTGAAAGGGTATGTGAGTGGTTCTATAGGTGAGTGGGTGCATGAGTGAGTGTATGGGTGAGTGGGAGGATGTGTGCATAGTTGTATTAGTAAGTGAGTGGGTGCATACGTGGGTATCTGGGTGAGTGGGAGGGTGAGTGAATGGGTGTATGGGTGAGTGAGTGGCTGTATGGGTGAGTGAATGGGTGCATGAGTGGCTGTATGGATGAGTGATAGGGTTTATGAATAGCTGTATTAGTGAGTGTGTGAGTGGATGAGCAACTGTGTGGATGAGTGAGAGGAGGAGTAAGTGGTGAGTGATTGGATTCTGTATGGGTGAGTGATAAGGTGTGTGAGTAGTTGTATGGCTGAGTGAGTGCTTGAGAGGCTGTATGGGTGAGTAAGTGGGTGCATGAGTGGTTGTATGGGTGAGTGAGTAGCTGCATGAGTGGGTGTATGAGTGCATAAGTGGGTGCATGAGTGGATGTATGGGTGAGGTAGTTGGTGCCTGAGTAACTATATGGCTGAATGGATGCATGAGTGCCTGTATGGGTGGGTGAGTAGGTGCATGAGTATTTGTTTGTGTGAATGAGTGGGTGCATGAGTAGTTGTATGGGTCACCGAGAGGGTGTGTGAGCAGTTGTATGGGTGAGTGAGAGGGTGAGTGATGTAGTATCTGAGTAGTTGTGTGGATGAGTGACTGGATGTATGAGTGGGGTTATGGCTGAATCAGAACGTGGATGAGTGAGTGTATGGGTGAGTGAGAGATTGGATGCATAAATTAGTATATGTGTGAGTGAGTGGATGTATGGGTGAGTAACAGGGTACATGACTAGCTGTATTTGTGAGTGAGTGGGTGCATGAGTGAATGGACGGTGAACCAAAATGTATGTGAGTAGTTGTATGGGTGAGTGAGTGGGTATAAGGGTGAGTGGGAGATTGAGTGAGTGGGTGTATGTGAAGTGAGTGTGTGATTGGCTAAATGGGTGACTGGGTGCATGAGCGGCTGCATGGATGAGTGAGAGGGTGAGAGAGTGGTTCTATGAGTGAGTAGGTGCATGAGTTTCTGTATGGGTGAGTAATAGGGTGTGTGAATGGTTGTATGGGTGAATGAATGGGTGTATGGGTGAGTGAGAGGATGAGTGAGTGATTCTATGGGTGAGTGACTGGGTGCATAAGTGAGGGTATGTGTGAGTATCTGTATCAGTGAGTGACTGGGTGCATGAGCAGCTGTGTAGATTAGTAACAAGGTGTGTGAATGGTTCTATGGGTGAGTGAGTGGGTGCATGAGCAGTTGTATGGGTGAGTAAGTGGGTGTATGGGTAGCTGTATAGGTGGCTTAGAGGGTGTGTGAGTGGTTGTATGGGTGAGTGAGAAGGTGAGTGAGTGGTGTGTGGTTGAGTGAGTGTACCAGTGGTTTATGGATGAGTGAATGAGTGCATGAGTGATGTATGCGTCACTGAGTGATATAGCATATCTGCATAGATGAGCGAGTGCATGTATAAGTAGTGTATGTACAGCTGTCCAAGTGCTAACATAGGAGAGTGACTGAGTGTGTGTGTCATGTACTCTATGGTGGAGTGACAAAAAAAAATCAAACTGCTGGAAATGAATTTGAAATACTGTCTATGGAAGAAGACTGTCTCCATAAGTATCTGAAATAATTATTTCTCTTTCACTGGTAGTATCTCTATACATTTGATGACATATGTCCCCAAACACTTTTGAAAAAGAAAAATAACATAAATATAAGTTAGTATTTGTAGGAAATTCCTCCTTTTTGCCCTGGTCACCCCCACACTTTTTGGACAGGTACTGGTGGTTACTGACTCTTGGCTGTGCCCTGGGTACTGCTTACCAGTCCCAGGGCCAGTGCTCTGTGTAAAGTGGATATGCAAATTAGGCTAATTATAATTGGCTAAGTCAACCTACATATAAGTCCATAGAATATGGTAGGGCATGTAGGTTTAGGGACCACAGCCTAAGTAGTGCACTGCTGAGGTGCCCAGTGTCATTTTAAAGGCAGGCCTGCCTTGCTGGCTGCTTTTAAATTAAAGTTATGTGCAAATTCGACTTTGGAATTAAAAGTAGTTCCCAAGTCTTAAACAACCTTATTTTTATATAAAAGTCACTCCTAAGGTGTGCCCTATGTGCCCCTAGGGCTGGATGCCATGTAACTATAAGCAGGGACCTTATAAAAATAGTTTTATAAGACCTGGTGAGGTAAAAACAGCCAAATTAGTTTTCCCTCATTGTAGTGAATGGCCTTCATAGGCTAGAATGGGGAGACTTTATTTTAATTTTCAAAGTCCCCTTAAGTGACAGATACAAAGAGTTTGGTATCAAATGAATTTTTATATTAAATCCCACAACTTCCAGTGGTTGGATTTAATATAACTTGTTCAGGTAAAGAGTTTTAAACTTTATCTGAAATGTTGCCAACTTCAGCTCTGCATTGTTTTTGATGCTGTGCTCTGATTGGCAAGCCTCTGGCAGCCTGGCCAGGCTGCCTTGATGAGCTGTGAAGTGGCCTGGCTTCACACAAAGAGATGTGCCTGTGGGAGGAGATCTCCCCTCACCAGATGGTGAGGCAGGAAGGGGGAGGGCTGCCAAACTGGTCATCAAAGGCAGAGAAGGACATTTGGAGCAACCCAGCAACACCCCCACATCCTGCAACCCCAGACAACTAGGTGCCCCCTGGATTAGATTAGGAGAGGACAGGAGAGGGGTGTGTTTATGATTTTTAGCCACACCAGTGGGTGGGCTCAGCCAGATGTAACCTCCAAAAATCACTTTCAGCCATGATGAATTTTTGAGGAATGTTGCCTCCTGGGATTGATTTTTGCCACACTTCCCAGGAAGTAGTCATCACAGGGGGAAGGACCCTGCACCTGATTGGAGAATCAGGACCCCCCTGTTTTTCACCCAGGAGCAAGGATAAAACTGGCAGACCTGCGCCCACACCTCAGATCCCCATCAGATTCCAGCAAGGAAGAACCAAAGGAGAAGAAGGACTGCCCTGCTGGATCCCTGGCCTGCACCTGGACCCTGCACTCTGAAGGACTGCACCAGCTGCACACTTGGGCTTCACCACAAGAAGGACTTTGCCTGGCTTCAACTGGTTCAAGAGGGACTCCCTGTTTGCTACAGGTGAAAAATTGCTAACCAGAGTCCCCTGCACCAACTCCTGAAGAAATCAACCAGCTGACCACTGTCCAGTGGCCAAAAAGGAGTTTGTGCCAGGTGCATTCTGGGAGTTGTAGTCCTCACCCCCCAAGGATCATCTCAGAGCTTCTGGAGCCTTGGATGAGCTGTGGACCCCGAAAGAACCGTAAAAGAACATCTGGGAGAAGACCCAGAAGTTTGGAGAACTTTTGAAAAAAGCTCCATAGAGGGACCAACCCGCCGCGGCAACTCTAGCCGGCTTGCCTCAACCGCGACCCGGCCTGATTTGCAGGTTAGTCCCGGGGAAGAAAATCTCCAAAAAAGAGACTAAGGGGGTCATTCTGACCCTGGCGGTCCAAGACCGCCAGGGCCACGAATTATGGAAGCACCGCCAACAGGCTGGCGGTGCTTCAATCCCCATTCCGACCATGGCGGTAAAGCTGCGGTCGGATTGCCGGGGTCGGCGGTCATCCACCATTTTTGCCCCGGCTTGGGGAATCCGCCAGGGCAGCGCTGCAAGCAGCGCTGCAAGCAGCGCTGCCCTGGGGATTCTGACCCCCGTACCGCCAGCCTGTTTCTGGCGGTTTTCACCGCCAGGAAGAGGCTGGTGGTAAGGGGTGTCCTGGGGCCCCTGGGGGCCCCTGCACTGCCCATGCCACTGGCATGGGCAGTGCAGGGGCCCCCTAACAGGGCCCCATGAAGCTTTTCACTGTCTGCCTAGCAGACAGTGAAAAGCGCGACGGGTGCAACTGCACCCGTCGCACTGCCGCAACACCGCCGGCTCCATTCGGAGCCGGCTCCTGTGTTGAGGCCCCCATTCCCGCTGGGCCGGCGGGCGCTAACATGGTTAGCGCCCGCCGGCCCAGTGGGAATGTTGGAATGGGGGCAGCGGTATTTTGGCCGCATGGTGGCCAAATGCCGGTTCCCTCCCGGCGGGCGGCTACCGCCGCCCGCCAGAGTTGGAATGAGCCCCTAAGTCCGAACGTAGAAAGTTGACTGGGACCTCTCAGCCAGCGTATCCGAGGAGGGCTCCAAGGACGTCGGGTCAAGATCCAGGTTTACCCCGGTCAAAGGATTTTCACCTCGAAAAAACGACTAAGTCAGAAGGTAAAAATCTCCACCGAGGGCTCCCGCGACACGTATGCGGAGAAGAGTTCCAGAAAGTCGGATTGGACTGGCAGGTTCGTCCCGCTGAAGAAAATCTTCAGAAAAACGACTACGTTCGAAGGTAAACTTTTGACCGAGGCCTCCTGCAGGCTGTAGCCGAGCCAGGCTCCATCGTGGTCGGCCTTAAACTTTGACTTTGCCCAGGTCGAGGTGCGACCAGATTGGTGCTTTTTGTTTCTAGGCGCTAGAAAACATTAATTCTTTAAAAATTAATATCTCCGGTTCCCCTTATCCGATTTTATTTGTTTTTGTGTCATTTTAAAGATAAAAATATAATATATTTTTATAAATTGGTTTTGGATTTTTAAACTGTTTCCTGTGTTTTATTTAATTACTGTTTTGTGATATTTGAATGCTTTACACTCTGTCTCCTAAGTTAAGCCTTGTCGCTCATTGCCAAGCTACCAAGGGTTGAGCTGGGTTTAATTTACTGAGACCTAACTGGACCTAAGTGGAGGTTAGTGGCCTATTGCTAGGTGTAGGTACCTACCTGCCTTTACCAATAACCCATTTTCCAACAGTATTATGTTTATAAAAGTTCAGAAACAAAACATCATACATTGTGAATGTTGTAACACTATATGACATTTTAGTAAAACATTTTATTTTCCCTCTTTTCTGTTCTCGCCTTTATGCTAGTACATATAAACGGAGCACTGTACAATCATCATTGAACAGTGGGGAAAAATCACTTAGATTGTGATAAAAAAAACAACTCCACAGTATTTCACTGCAAAAAAGTGATACTGTAAATTTCACTCACTACAATTTATAAATTGTTTAATTAAGCTACAGTTACTACACTAACCAAAAGATTGTATGTTAAAAACATTTTGCTTATTATTATACCTGGTACAAAACTACTAACAGATATAATCCACACTTGAATTTTGCACATCCTTTTGTAGACATCACTCCGGATAGGCCTAATGATGTCTTAAACAATGATGATCCATGTAGAGAGAAGACATTATAGTCGATTTCTTCCAGAAATCCTATGAACAAATTTCATTCACATTTCATTTTTGGATATCCTTTTGTTGACATCACCTGATATGCCGAATTATGTCTTAAACAGTGATGATCCATGAGAGAGAAAACCGTACATTTGTTTTTTACTAGAAATCCTTTGAGCACATTTGATCCACACTTCATTTTTTGACATGTTAGAAATGGGGTCTCTAGTTGGCAGTGGTTTGCACCCTCACTCTAGTCAGGGTAAGGGGGCCACACAGCTAAGATAACCCCTGCTTACCCCCTTGGTAGCTTGGCACGTGCTGTCAGGCTAATCTCAAAGGCAATGTGTAAAGTGTTTGTACACACACAGTAACGAAGAGAAAACATCACAAAAGGACTCCACACCAGTTTAGGAAAATAACCAATATTTATCTGAATTAAACAGGACCAAAACACCAAAAGTCCAATATACACAAAAAAGATATGAATTTGTAAAGATTGGATCCTAATATAGCACTTAAAAACACAATAGCTCCAAGTGGGGCTATCACAACGTCTTGACGGAGCATTCCTAATAGTCTGACGCCACTCGTTAGGGAGTGCGGGTCGGTCACGGAGTCTCACAGACCCCAGGCACAGTACCTTGGAAAACGAGGAAACAAAGATATTGCATGTAGTAAGGGAGGTGAGGCGTCATTGGAGCAGGTGCGGCATCGGTTCCTTATTGCTACAGGGCAGGTAAGGCATAATTTCCTTACTGCTAGGCAGGAAAGATTGGGTGTCGGTTCCTTGCAGTTGCAGGGGAGGTAATGCAGCGTCGGTGGGGAAGCATTGGTTCCTTACTACCCGGCGGGGTCAATGAATCCAGCAGGTCAAGAAGCGAGATGTTGACTTTGTGGTGTCACAATCAAGCCACGGGATCACAAGTGCAGCGGCGGAGTCGAATGTTATGGATGTCGGTGATGTGGCACTCGGGACTCATGCTGTGGTGGGACTTCGGAGGTGCAGCAGCGGGTCTGTGGCATCAGTTGCAGTTGCTGCACTTAGCAGGGAACATGGCTCCAGTGCAGGCAGCAGTGCAGAGTCAGACAGCAGCACCGGTTCTAAAGTCGCTCTGGAGTCAATGTACTTAGTTTCTTCTTGATTGCACCAGAACTCACTCTCAAGGGCTCAGAAACTGGATTTGCACCACTTGGCAAGTCAGGACTCTCAGCAAGAGAGCCTAGGTGTTGGCAGGTGAAGTCTTTGATGTTCCTGAGACTTCTTAACAGGAGGCAAACTCAGTCCAAGCCCTTGGAAAACCTTTGAAAGCAGGATGTAGAAAGCAAGGTCTAGTCCGTTCACTCCCAGGACAGAAGCAGCAAGCAGCAGGCCAGCACAGTAAAACAACAGGCAGAGTGGCTGTCCCTCCTACAGCATCTAGCTCTTCTTCCTGGTAGAATGTCCTCAGTCCAGAAGGAGTCTAACTATGTAGTGTCAGATGTCCAGTACTTATACCCATTTCTGTCTTTGAAGTAGTCAAACTTCAAAGAGAAGTTTTTGTAGGGCACAGGACCCTACCCTTTCCTGCCCTGGCCCAAGACCCACTCCAGGGTATTGGAGACTTCATTGTGTGAGGACAGACACAGCCCTATTCAGGTGCCAGCTGCTCCCACACTCTAGTTCAGGAAGACCCACCAGGATATGCAGGGCACAGCTCAGCTCCTTTTGTGGAACTGTCCAAGAGGAACTCAGAAACAGCCCATCTGTCATCCTGACCCAGATGTGTACTCCACAGACAGGCAGAGGTACAGAATGGTTGAGCAAGAAAATGCCCACTTTCTATGGCAATTTCAAACTTACAATTCAAAAACCAACCTCACCAAAAGTTATATTTTTAAATTGTGAGTTCAGAGATCCCAAACTCTACATCTCTATCTGCTTTCAATGGGAAATTACACTTGAAATATATTTCAAGGCAATCCCCATGTTATCCCATGGGAGAGATAGTCCTTGCAATAATAAAAAACGAATTTAGCAGTATTTCACTATCCGGACAGGTAAACCACACCAGTACATGTCCAACTTTTTAAATGCACTGCACCATGCCCATGGGGCAGCATCGGCCTACCTTCGGGGTGACTTACATGTAGTAAAAGGAAAGGTTTGGGCCTGGCGTGTGGGTGCACTTGCCAGGTTGAAATGGCAGTTTAAAACTGCCCACAAAGTCACTGCAGTGGCATGTCTGAGACAGGTTTACAGGGCTACTCATGTCAGTGGCACAAGCAGTGCTGCAGGCCCACTAGTAGCATTTGATTTACAGTCCCTGGGCACACATGGTACATTATACTAAGGACTTACTTCTAAATCAAATGTGCCAATCATGGATAAACCAATCAAAACATTTTAGACGGAGACCATATGCACGTTAGCATTGGTTAGCACTGGTAAAGTGGCCAGAGTCCTAAAGCCAACAAAAACGGGTCAGAAAAAATAGGAGGAAGAAGGCACAAAGTGTGGGGATAACCCTGTAAATAGGGTGAGGTCCAACATGAGTTTTTTTTCAAAATATCACCTCTGATAGGCTGAATGATGTCGTAAGCACTAATGATTCACATAGATAGAAGAATGTATCCCATATTTTTCCCAAATCCTCATTTGAACTTTGGCTGAAGAAACAACAGGTAAGAATTAGGAAGTCTGAAAGATAGTTTTTGTTTGAATTGAAGACTATTTTTATTGCACTCCTTCCATCCAGTTTGAGTCTTTACATATACAGTATAATGTCCAGGTGTAATATTAAGGCCTTTTTGGAAAATGATAGGTAAAGTCCACTATGTTTTCGCAGAAATTTATATTTGTCCAGCTTTAAAGTTTGTGATTTTGGTGTCCAATTTCAATCCATCTGCTCCGCATCGTTGAAACATTGCTATAATGTATTTACTACTTATCTGTAAAAGCAATGTAGGCAATACATTTGATGTACAATTTGAACAGGTTATATGTTGGTCACTCTTTTTTATTAATTTATCAAAAGACACACTTTTAGAACCTGGCAGAGTTAAGTGTAGAAATCGCTCATATTGGATGTCAGTGGTAGTTGAGAAAGAGCACTCTTCACAACCATGGTTCCATGTATAACTCAATCCAGATATGTCATCAATAGTTACATCTCCCTCTTTTAAAACTCCAGGGATCACCATGATAAATTCCTGTGCATCTTGTTGAGTGTTTAGAGTAAATACTACAGGTCCACTCTATTTGTCTACTAGTTCTCGAATTACTGAAGCAGAATGTAGATTTTCCTAGTAGATTATGACGGAAAGTCTTAATTTTATTAAAGACACGGAGGCGAGTATTATGCTTCTCTATCTTGCTTTATTTTAATAGCAGCAGTCAAAAAACTACAACTCCCATGGGGCTTGGAACCAGGAAAGCCAATGGGAGAACAATAAATGGAACTAATGCACCAGTCACAATATACGGGCATACGTGACCACTAAGCTTGACTGCGACCAGCCCTCTTTCTTGATGCGAGAAGTTAGTCTATGTGTGAGAACAACGGAAAAATAGTGAAAACAATTGCAACTGCCAAAATGAAAGAACAAAGTTCCTGAATAAAGTTCAAGCAAAAGAAGAGACGAGGAGAAAGTCGGGGAATGCTCGGGAGACTCCATTGGAACGAAGTCAGATCTTCAGAAGGAGCGTACGGGCTCGGTAGAACCAGGGTCCGATCAGGTAGCTGGTTGAGATGTCGAGGATGTTGCTGTGAGGGAGGGAAAAGAAGACAAAATCAGGAAATTGTCCAACTTCAGGCGGGATAATACTCGCCTCCGTGTCTTTAATAAAATTAAGACTTTCCGTCATAATCTACTAGGAAAATCTACATTTTATGTCAAGAACGGAGGCTCGTATTATGCTTTTTTAACGCATATTAATCACCACAGAAGTTGCAGTATGTACAGGCTTACAATAGAATGTTCTGAAAACATTATCATTAGACCAATCGGCTGATCTCAGAATGTCTTCCAAACTGGAACCAACCCAGAAAGCCTTAGAGGCCATAGCACCTCTAGTGGAATGAGCCCCAAAAACAGAGGTATCAATACCCGCCAAAGACATTACCCAGCGAACCCATCTGGCAAGAGTTGCCGAAGAAACAGGCTTGTGGGGTTTGCAAAAAGAAATAAGCAACTGGGAAAAGGAAGACGTTCTGAGATTGGCCGTGCGTTCTTCGTAACATTTAAGACATTGTCCAACACATAACTTAGGTTGATTGGGAAAATATGGGTAAAAAACTGTATGCAAATTAGATTTGGTGCGTTTGTGAACAGAAAATAATACCCCCATAGGGGCGAACTGTCGAGAGGAAACATCCAGAGCTCTAACATCAGATAGCCGTTTGATGGAAACTAAACAGAGCAACATAGTGAGTTTGGCAGAAAGCATTTTCAAAGACAACTCATAATTATCTTGCCAAGATAAAAACAAATTCAATACTACATTCACATCCCATAAGTTTGAGTATTTGGGTAAAGGAGGATAAGAAAATGTTACTCCCTTTAACAAGCGGCAAAGAAGGGGATGTTCCCCCACGGGTTTCCCATTGATGTAATCATGGTGCATGGAATTTGCTGATCGATATAGGTTGATCGTCCTGTATGATTTACCTATGCCAGCCTATGCGGGCAGAAAATTAATTACATAGTTTACATCTGCTGAAACTGGATCGAGGTCCCTTCCCACACACCAGCTAGACCAAAGAGACCAGGCGGAACTATATGCCTTCCTGGTACCTGGGGCCCAGGCCTTGCTGATGAGGTCCGCAGCTTCATCCGAAATTGGGATGGGAGGTCGGGAAGACCCGACACCTTCCACGCCGAAAGCTGGAGAGAGTTGTTGATGACAAGGGGATGAGGGTTCCCTAGCGAGTCTAGAAGAAGAGAAGGGAACAAGGGGAGAAGAAGGGGGGAATTGATTGCCAGTTCCAAGAGAGGGGTAACTAAATTTGCGATTGCCAGAAACGGACCACCAGTACTGATGTTGCCTTCTGGTTACCTGATCTGGGCCAAGACCCTTGTGATCATTATGAAAGGAGGAAATGCATAATTGATCGTTTTGGACCAGTCCTGAAGAAAAGCGTATGAGGCCAAAGCAGAGGGGTCTGGACACCAACTGAAAAAGAGGGGTAACTGAGAATTGAGACGGGAAGCGAAAAGGTCTATGACAAGAGGACCCCATTTGTGAAGTATAGAACGGAAAACTGAGGGATGAAGCTTCCAATCGCTGCAGTCTTTGAGGAAGCACGAGTGCCAGTCCGCCGTTTGGTTGAGGGAGCCTGGAAGATATTCTGCTGAAAGGGATATTTCATTGAGAAGGCAATATTCCCAAAGACTTTTTGCCAGGTCTGCCAAAGGTTTCGATCTGGTTCCTCCAAGATGGTTTATGTAAAGGACAGCTGAAACATTGTCCATGCGGAGGAGGATGGTACACTGCACTCTGGCCTTTGCCAGACTTTTGATTGCAAAGGACCCCGCAAGCATCTCTAAATAATTGATGTGCAATTTGGACTCCTCGAGTGACCATGTACCTCCAGTCGAGATTGAGCCACAGCGGGCGCCCCAACCCATCAGGCTTGCATCGGACTCTAACACAAGATCGGGGGCTGATGGAAAAATAGCCCTGCCGTTCCAGGCGGCTAAATGGTCTATCCACCATTGGAGTTCTAAACGAGACTCGTGATTGAGAGCCACCATTTCTGAATAGGCAAGACCTCTTCTGAGATGATGGATTTTGAGCCTCTGAAGAGCCCGGTAATGTAGCGGGCCAGGAAAAATGGCCTGGATTGAAGCATACAGAAGACCCACAATCCTGGCCAGAGCTCTGAGAGAAATATGAGATCTGCTGAGAGTTTTTCGAATTTCTGTCTTTATGGTATGTACTTTTTGTGAAGGGAGATGGAGAGTAGAGGAAGAGGAATCTATCTCGAACCCTAAGACGTCTATCCTTTGAGATGGGAGAGTATTTGACTTTGCTTCGTTGAGAAGAAACCCGAGTTGGGAAAGAAGGGAACAAGTTATTTGCAACTGAGATAGGAGAGTGGAATGATCTTGATGTAATAAGAGAATGTCGTCGAGATAAATTAAGAGTCTGATGCCCAAAGATCGGAGATGAGCCGTGACCGGTTTCATTAACTTGGTGAAACACCAAGGTGCTGAAGACAGGCCGAATGGACGGGAAGATAACTGATATGACTGACCTAGCCATTGGAATTGAAGATATTTTCTGTGACTCGGATGAACGAGGACTGAAAGATAAGCATCCTGAAGGTCCAGACGAACCATGAAATCGAAGGGAAGAAGAATGTCTCTGAGATGTATAATGGTCTCCATTTTGAAATGTCGATAAACGACAAACTGGTTGAAATCTCTGAGATTTATCACGGGTCTGAACTTCTTGTTCTTCTTTTGAACCAGAAAGAGAGAACTGAGGAAACCGGAGGGATCTAGGGGAGCTTTTTGAATGGCTCGTTTTGCAAGAAGAGATGCTACTTCCTCCGAAATGAGAGTGGACATCTCTGTGGAGAAACGTGGAGGCGGGGGAAGGTAACTTTGGTAAGGAGTGGAATAGAACTCTATTTGATAACCTAGAATTGTGTTGAGAACCCAAGGATCTGAAGTTAGGGTGTGCCATTTTTGAGTGAAACAACAAAGTCGGCCCCCAATTGGAGGAAGGCCAGAAACAGGGCTTATCTTGGTTATTGTTGGAACGGAATCCACGTTGACCACGACCCCTGTAGCCTCTGCCACATTGTGGATAGAATTGGGGCTTGTAGGCTTGAGATCCGTAGGTGGAATGTGTGGAATAAGAGGAGCCTCTGTTTCCCTGGAAGGACCGGCCGGAAGAGCGGCTCCTGCCTGTACCGGCCCTGGCAAAAACACGCTGGTTGAAGACCTTTTTAATGTTCTGTTGTGCCTTGTCAATAGAGGAAAATGTGGAAACAAATTTTCCCAAGTCTTTAATGAAAGAATCGCCGAAAAGATGATCATCGGCTTTGATACCGGGGTCCATGGTAGCCAGATTTGACAATTTGGGGTCCAGCTTTAGGAGTAATCCCTTTCTTCTTTCATGAATCATGGAGGCATTTGCATTGCCCAGAAGACAAAAGGCTCTCTGAGTCCATAAGGACAGTTCAGCAGGATCAATTTCTGCCTCATCCATTTTCACAGATTCTGCCAGATCTAAAATACGAGCCAAGGGCCCCACTAAATCCAGAAGCTTGTCCTGGCAATTTGACCAGGCCTTGTCTACCCCTTTACGAGGGTCCTTTCCAAATTTGGAGAAAAAAGTCAGAAGTGATTCATCAATGGATGGAGTTGCTGTAATATGAGAAAAAAGGGACGGTCTGGGGCACTCCGACCTCAATTTGGCCCTTGTCTGCTTATCCAGAGGAACCCTTAATCTGGAAGCAATGTATTTGCCCACGTGGGATGACGGGGACCACTCTGTGGAATTAGGGTGGTGAAGGAGTGAGGGGTCAAACATGGGGTTACCATCTGCATCGAGAACAGTTTTGGCAAAGAACGGGTCCGAAACCTCTAGTTTAGGCTTTTTAGCAGGGGAAGCCTGAGATTGCGAACCCCATTTATCCGAGACGTCATCCGCCTCATCCGCATCACTGATATCATCATCGGTATCAAAAATGTGAGAAATCACAATTTGTTTTGGTGCTGAGACAGAATGCTTTGTCTTAGATTTACATTTACCAGAAACTTTAGAATTCCCCTCCTGAGAAGGAGGCCTGGGAGGAAACTCATCCTCAGCCCTGGGTGAAGAAACTTCACCAGCCAGAAAAGCGCCATTGGATAGTTTTTGTATATACAAATCCTTTAATTTTCTTTTTCTGCTATCCACGCAGAATGGGCCAGGAAGGATTTGTAGACCATGTTTTGGACAGTGGTCTCAAAATTCTTTGACCTTTTTGACATAGAAGCTGAAACAGCCTTGGCCACAGCCTCATTAATGAGGGCTCCAAAATCATTAGTATCAGGTAAAGAAGAATCCTGAGGATCCATAACGCTGTACAGTATAGGCAAAAGAGGCGGAAAAACAGTGCAAACTGTGACAGCCAAAACCTCTTACTGAAGGGGTTAAACCAAACCAGGAAATACTGAGTTGAAATAAAAGTACACGCCCCCAGGGCGTGTCCGATCGAGGAAGAAAGAATTTCTGAGGAAGCAGGAGCGAGGCAAAGGAGCGGCACGGATTGGAACAAGCAGCCGAGGCTCCACAAGTCTTTAGGACGTGCGAGTTCAGAGAAACAAAGAGCACCGGTAAGAAGCGTTGCCTTTAGAACGTTACGATAGGAGGCAGAAGTTGCCTCAGGCTGCGCGCGAGCGAGCAGGGCTTCCGAACCCCGAGGGCTGGAAGCAACGCTGCGAAGTAAATAAACAAAGCAATTAGCTTAAACAAGACGCGCAAGCAAATACTGAACAAGCGGCGTCGCTAAGTGAAAATAATTAAACACAACACTATGTAAACATTATAAAAATACAAGAGAAGTAAATAACGCCACTTATCTTGACTGCGAGCAGCAAGAAAGAGGACTGGTCGCAGTCAAGCTTAGTGGTCACGTATGCCCGTATATTGTGATTGGTGCATTAGTTCCATTTATTGTTCTCCTATTGGCTTTCCTGTTTCCAAGCCCCATGGGAGTTGTAGTTTCTTGACTGCTGCTATTAAAATAAAGCAAGATAGAGAAGCATAATACGAGCCTCCGTTCTTGACATAAAATGTATTACACTTCTATCCTGAGATATGCATTGATTGCAATGAAAGAGTGTTGTACACAACGTGTTCTATGTTTTTTTCTTGAATTTCATTTACAAAATGTGGCAAATTGAAGAGAACCTTGAGGACAACATTAGCATAGCAGTTTACCCCATTAGCGTTATCCAACTGGTGACCTACAATATCTCCATAATTTTCCAATATTCTTATCTTGACACCTTTATCTTTATCCTTGCTTTCTGTCTTTTTAGTAATATTCACTGATTCTTTTGTCAGTTTCCCCTTAGGACATAGTACACATTTTTCATAAACAGGATACTTTCCTAAATGAGGAGCATATTTACTTCTTAATCTGTTGCAGTCTCTCACACAATATGCATCTGCAGTCAGCTTCTTCTCATCAAAATGAACCAGAAACAAACCAGACAATGTTCGAACTCGTGACAGTGCTACATTCAACATTCCTTCTTCAAATACTGTATTTCCAATATTAATAATGCAGCATCAACACTTAAACCTTGAGATTTATGGATAGTTACAGCATACTTAAATATACGTACACTGTTCCAATAAAAATAATATACCAAGAGACCTGCGATCTCTTTCAAAAGTGAAAAATCTAGTAGAGAGTCCTTAACATTGAACGGACCTCTGTTCACTGGTCGACATGTTTCGCGTCTGTTGGTCCAGCCGGATCCATTGACGCTTCATCAGGACCTATACAATTTAATAATGGAAATGAGTATCGCACATAGGGATACATAAATATCAGTCACTTACATTGAAGTTAACTGGTTAACACAGGTAACCGACCCCCAGTCGAGATCAGGTTCCTTGGGTGGTGCGTTTCAGGGACACAAGGGGACAAGATTCGTCCTTGGTCCAAAGTATTGGACCTAACCTCGGAAACGCGCGACCCGGAAGACCTACTAGATTTTTCACTTTTGAAAGACTTGAGCATAATCCTCATTTCCTCTTTCAAGCCTTCCTATTTTTTAACCTTGGTCTTCATCCTTGTTATTTCAGACTGATTAAATGATGGTATTAGTGGATGAATAACCAATTTTAATCTTTTCTATCACTTTTTTGGTGGTGACTTTGAGCATCACGATTGGATAGTTGAACGTACCAGTCGCTACCACGTCAATTTGGCTGAGAGCCCCCATACTGGGGTGCACACTAGGCATTGCAGCGCCAGCCTGGTGAGGAGCTTTTCCCAATGATGAAGCCAGCCATCCAATGTGATGCTTGAGGGTTCTAGCTCCTGAGATCGCAGGTCTCTTGGTATATTATTTTTATTGGAACAGTGTACCTATATTTAAGTATTATTGTTGGGAGATTGTACACTGGACCAGAACACTCCCGGTCCCTCTTTCCCTTTGTTTTAGTTACAGCATACGCAAGGCAGACTGGGGACTACTTTTGCCAGCCATATAACTCTTTTACAAGCAAGAAGCATACAACATATGGTCCAGTTTACTTTACTCCATCAAGCTGATCAAACTAAGAACTCAACTGTTTCATGGTTAGGGAATGTAATAAAATCAATAACTTTACCCATCGCACCAGTTACTAATTCTTCTTCAACACTTAAATTACATTTTAATGTTACTGTGCAGTTTTTGCATACACATAAACACTTCTCTAGTCTAGCACTCCTGGATATAGATTTCTCCAAAGTGTACAATTATTCTAGTAATTTTCCACTGAGCAGCGCTATCACTCCTTGGTGTTCTATTTTGTCGATAGCAGTAATCTCCAAAATGCCTTCATTCTCTAGCTTCAGTAATTGTTTATTAAAAGCAGCTCACACTCCTTAAAAGTAGGCATTAAAGAAACTATGGATTTCCCTACTTTACGGAAATTAAACAATTGTTTAAGCTGCTGTGTTGTTAGAGGAATACTGTTTCTTAATAAGTTGACTTTCCATGGTATGTTTCCCTTCTCTGTCAGAACTCCTACTCTAATGTCATTTAGAATGTTTCAATTTTGCACATCAGAGGCTTGACGCATATATTTTGTACAAATTCCTTGTTTTTGAAATTTTGCCAAATGTTTACATTGCCAATACTTCCCAATGAGTTCTGAGTTTCTTCATGCAAAAGAGTCTTGAAAACAGGCTGTCCTTTCTCAGGGGTAAGTTGTAGTATGTCACCAAAAACAGTTAAATGTTTTCCTCAAACACGACATCATATTCAGTTTTTAAAAGCTGTTTTCTTCTCGGATGAACTAAGGCAAGCATTAAATAAGTCATCTATGTAAAGTTATTCCTTTGATGTTGTTTGCAGCTAACCCACATGTTGCTCTTACTTCACAAAATTACTTTTATTCTGTAGTCTTGTGTAGGTAAGTGAAGAGAACTTTAATTAAAAAGCTTTCCCTGGTTACAGCTTAACTACTGATATATAAAAGTACTGGCTTAAATGATAAGTAATTGCATTCTTTATTCTCATGTAGAAATCCATGTTCTATTTTGTCTTTTAGTTCAATATAAATGTCTTTCTGTTCATTGTTGAGTTGTGTAATCAACTGTTCTAGATCAGTAGATTCCTGTCTCTCTTACTCTGTTATAATTTGCACTTCATTCATAGCTATTGCAGCTTTATTTTCAATAATAGGTTTCAAAGAGGATCCTGACTCAGTGGTGCTGAATTTTGTCTGCTTTGAGAAAAATCTTTAGCTACCTCAGTAGCAATTATTTCTCCTTGTTTATCTCATCATTTAACATTTGTAAATAGTTTGTGAAAACGGAACACTGAATAGTATCTTTGACAGCATTAAAACAATCTTCATAGTAGTCATAGTCTCAAAATAATTCCAGTTCACTACGCCAAGGCTTGAACAGTTGAAGAAGAGCCAAAATGAAAAGCTCTCTTTTGTTTGGAGTTTGACAACTAAGGCCCATATTTATACTTTTTTAGCGTCGCATTTGTGTCATTTTTTGACGCAAAAGCGGTGCAAACTTACAAAATGCAATGATATTTTGTAAGTTTGTGCTGCTTTTGCGTCAAAAAGTGACACAAATGCGGCGCTAAAAAAGTATAAATATGGACCTAAATGTTTGGTGGTTATTTTGATTTTCTTTTCCATGTTTGAATGAACAACCTTCACATCCAAGTACTGCATATTTCCTTTCTTCTATGTTTTCACTTATATTGCTTCTATATCTGTAGTGTTGAATAATTTCATAAAGGCACTAGTCTTCTAGATGTGGACTCCTTCTTGGATAGTATGTATCCAACATATTTAATTTCGCAATGTTTGTACTTTGTGGTTCAAATTCTGCTAGGTGCTAAATTTCTGGGAAAGACTTTAACACTCTGTTTCGTGTACTAGTTGGACAGAGACTTACCCAAACAATTCCCTTTGATTTTGAAAACCAACTTGCCGACCTGTCACAGTCTTCATAAGATCCCATTTCCCCTTGGGAAAGCATTTTAAAGTTAAAGGTGAACAATTTCTTGCTAAGTGTCAACTCTGCAAAAATCACCCACATCTCAGTTGTCTGCAACAAATTGTATGTCCTTATTAGCATTCCACATTTATTTTTTAAATCACAAGGTTATAGTCAATAGTATACTTGGAAGCCTCTGTTCTTCTTAGGTTGTATGTGTTCCTTGGTGATTTCCGTGTCAGTGTATATCTCACTGAAGACAAAAAGCAGCTTACTCTTCCTTTTGAAGTGACAGATCGAGGAAATCCAAATTGACATCTTGTGTGTTCAGATCATGTGGATCTGTATTTACGACTGTAGCGCTTCCGACATCTATGTGTTTGGAAACGCAAAAAGGTGTTGTCTGAGACCTCTTTCACCAGTGTCTTTTGGTATGGTGTATGTCACATACTGTTCTATGAAAGACAGTATAGACTCATCAGTGTCTTCTCCGAATTTTGGGTGTGTCTTTTATCCATAGCAGCATGTGAATATGAGGAGCACTTCTTGGTTAGTACTCTTTTAGCCAAAAGAAGTCATTTATTTCTCCAAGAGGAGAATTGCTTTTGTTGCAAGTGAAAGCCAGCATAGCTTGGAACCTGTGATTGAAATATTTACAAACATTAGTGGAATCTAATCAGCAAAGTTCTCCAGCTAACTTTACATTGCTGTCTTTTAGATTTGAGAATGCCTCTTTCTAAAATACAAGCGGGTCATCCCACTCATACTCATAGCACAACTGAGAGTCAGAAACCAGGTAGGTGCACTCAGCATACATTTTAGTTTTCCATGACAACGATACCAATATCCATTGGTGCCACATTGGCACGCCATTAAATTAATTAATTTGTATTCTAAGTTTTCATCCTTTTCATGAACTTTGTCAACAAAATCTCTTGCAGCCAGATTTTGAAGATTAACTCTTTAAATGTGATATCCTGCATAGGAAAGTCCAGACAAGTCACTCTCAAATATATGGTGAAATATACATGGAATACACTGTTGGAATCTTGGATCCTCTAAATATAATCGTGGCCATCAGTATTCAATTGCTGGTATTTTTTTATGTGCTGGTTATCATAGCGACCACCTACTTCAGTGGGAAAGAACTGGGGAAAAAAGCAAGCCTCCAAACCTTTTTTCTACACACTCATGGGAGCTCCCTTTGCTTGTTTCACGTGAAAGAGCTCAACAGGTTCACCAATGATGTCTTTAGAATGTAACAGATGGATGCCATAGTGCTCAGACATTTCTTCTGATCAGGATTGATCCACTTGTGCTATTTGTCCATTTGCTGGCAAACTGTCATCATCAACATGTCCTATATCGTGTTCAACATCAACATTTTTAAAATAAACATTATTTTGATACCAGGTAGAATGTTGCTTGTTTTACTTTATGAACATCAACTAACTCTTTTCAGATTGTTTTATTCTTAGTTGGCATGCCATTTACTAGAACAGTAAGTGGTTCATCAGTCTCTTTGCCTACTCCTACAGTTTCTTTTTTTGTTGTTGTTGTAATTTTTTATTCAAAATTCAAAATCAACAGCGTTGATACAGTGCATAAATCCCGTTCAACATGGACTAGGTACATATCTCTCTTATTAAGGCCCAACATATTCATGAAGGAGTCTACAAGCATACAAGAGGAAAAAGTGAACTGAGGCGTACAAATGTCTAACATGCCTTGAAAACAAGTGCCGTAGTTCCAAAGTGCAATATAACTGGCAATACAACATAGGCATTCTGGTAGGCATGCAGGGTTGCATCTATGTCTCTGGCCGTGCCCCAGCGGCAGTGTACATAAAGGACCAGTGTTCCGAGCATACCCCCGCCTATTGATGCTCTCTCACCTCCCCATACTGTATCATCCGTCACCATGAGTAAAAGTGAAGGAGGCAGTATGAGGAGGTTTCTAGCGGGAGGCCTTTAGGAAGGAATGAACAGTTCCTCTAGACCGCGGAAACAAAAGGCATAGATGGTTGACGGGGGAAGAGGTCAGAATAGCAAGAGAGGGTGTATGGCATACAGGCCAGGGAGAAAAGAATATATAGAAATGCAAGAGGAATGGGGAAAAGAAGAAAGTAGGGGAGGAGATAGTACCACTGTTTGCACATATCATAACACGGTGAAGGGTGTGGAGATGCCAAGGGCGACCTAACACACAAAGCGGGACTCCAAGCCAATACAAACAATACCGACTAACGGGGGGGATAGATGCTGAACTTGGAGTACTAGGTATTTCTGACATCTGATATGTCAAGTTTCACAGCGGATGTTAGCTCTGGACTATGAGGTGCGAGGGCCGTAGAGAGAGAGAGAGAGAGAAAAGTATAATAACAGGACATTATTCATGAGAGAAGAAGAAGTAAGGTAGAAGGGAAAAGAGGAGCAAAGGAAGAGATAGAAGGAAGACAGTAGGGAGTATGCGGAGAGTTAGCAATAGCAGCAGTGACCGAGGGGGGGAGAGGACGGTAAGGACGGTAGGGGGATCAGAGGGGGTGAGGTCTGGGGGGAGTGTGCAAGGAGAGATAGCTGAGTCAATGGGAAGGGGAGGCGGCGGAGGAGATGAGGTTAAGAAGGGGGGATGAGCAGGAAGGTACAGCCTACCCATAGCAGACCACGGCCCAGCTCCGGTGGAAACGCTTGGCAGTGCGCAGCTAGAACCGTGCGAGAAGGGAGGACAGCGTATTGGCATGTGAATATGTAAGTCCTTGATAAATATACCAATGTCCAGCAGTGCGTATCAAAATGCTTGCAGATGTCCGTCAACCCTCCGATGCGGAAAGAAAGGGGATCCAACGTTGAAGGAATACGTCCAACTTATCCTGGAGACTATAAATGAGCCTCTCATGAGTGGCCGCCTGATCCAAGCAGTGACCTATTCCCCATGAGGAGGGACAGTGGCTGCGCGCCAATGCCTGAGGATACACACCTTGGCCGCAGCTAGCGCTGTGTGTAATAAGCGTCGCTGTGGTCAGGATAGGCAGCCTACTTCACTGGTATCATGCAACAACAATAGAGAGGGGGTGAGAGAGGGCGGCAGTGGTATTATCTCCCTGAGGGTGCACCCCACTTTCCACCAGAAAGGTTGCATAGCTGGGCAATCATGCAGGATGTGTGACAAGTCACAGCAGTCGTGAGGGCATCCCCAACATTAGGCATTGGATAATAACCCCGCCGAATACAACTTCTGGGGGGTCCAGTACCACTCGTGCAATATCTTGAAGAGACTGAATTTTAGGCGGGCCTCTCGAGCTCCTCGATCTCTGGCCGCAATCATTTCTGCCCAGTCCTTCAATTGCATATTCAGTCGGAAGCATGCCTGCCACTTGGCCCTGATGTAGAGCAAGAGTGGGAGGGAAACGAGGTGATGATTTAGCTGAGCATGCAGTCTGGAAATGACTCCATGAAGGGATCCCCAAGTTTCCAGGTAATGAGGTATCGGGGATTGAGAGAGGTTCCAAGGGGGTTTCCCCAATCGCCCCTCCAGACAATGTTTAATCTGGACAAAGCACCATAAATGGTGCTCAGGAAAATCAAATTCCTCCCTCAGTTCTGTGAATGATTTCAAGGTGCCCCTGTTCAGAAGTTGGTCAAGTCGCTGAAGGCCCTTTGAGCACCACTCCTCCCAGAAGATAGCTTTTTTCCCTATGAGTAATCCCCCTTTGTCCAATGGCGGTGCTCTGTCGTGGATCTGGGGGTCAATTTTTAGCAATCGATGTGCTTGTCGCCATGAGTGTCGCATGGCTCTGATCATGGGATTGGTGGTGCTCAGGAAAGCAGGTCTTGCACAATAGAGTATCTGTAGCCGTGACGGAGAATGAGAAAGAGTCCTTTCTGCTGTCACCCAAAGAGGTGGGTCCTTTATTCCCAGTAGTAGGTAGGTTAACTGTGAGAGGTGTAGAACCAGTGTGTAATGTTCCACAGAAGGAATACCTAGCCCTCTGTACTCACGTCTGGCGACTAATGCTGCCCTGGGTAGTCGCAGGCGCATTGATTCCTCGACGAAGGCTCGAATGCGACGGTCTATCTCTCGGAGCGTACCGCCTGGACTCTACCCCACATGGAGAGGCCCAAGGGTGCCCAATTGTCGAAGTCACGTTTCATACTGGTTAACAACGGGTCTAAATTATCTGCCACCATTTCCTCTAGTCCTCTATTGATATATGCCAAGATACTGGAGACAAGACTGTTTCCATTTTACCAAGAAGCCCTGAACTGAAGCGCTCACCGTTACCGGGGATCATGGTAATGCCTCGACCTTATCCCAATTGATTCGGTATCCTGGAAGGAGCTCAAATTCAGAGAGTATGGCACGAAGAGCTGGTAGGGAATTGGACAGATTGGTGAGAATATAATCGGCATATAAATAAACAGTAGAACAACCACCGGAGATGGACATCCTGGAGATAATACTGGAGCCATGTATCGTGGCCGCCAGGGGTCCAACAGCCAAGAGAAATAACAAAGGCAACAGGGGGCAGCCCTGGCGAGTCCCCCTACGCAACGAAAAGGTGTCAGAGAGGAATCCACCGCAGTTGACCTGTACGGTCGGGGAGTCATATAGTAAATGCACCATTTTGTTGAAACTAGTCCCAAGGTCGAAGGGTTCTAGTGTTTCAAGGAGGTACTACCACTCTATGCGATCGACTGCCTTCTCAGCGTCCAGGTGGAGGGCGACAGCCTCCTACCACGAGTCTCACGCTGCCCAGAGAGCATGTAGTAGTGTGCAGAGGTGTTTCCTGGAAGAGCGGCCAGGTACAAAGCCAACCTGTGTGTGATGGACCAGCGAAGGTATGACCTTCTTAAGCAGTGAGTATCCCCGCCAGGATTTTAACATCTCCATTGATGAGAGATGTGGGACGGTAGCTACTACACAGAAGAGGGTCCTTACCCAGTATAGGCAAGACTACTATAGAGGCCTTGTTAGATAGTGAATGCAAAGAGCCAGTTTGGGTAGCCCCGTGAAAAGCTTCATGCAAGGCTTCCACCGTATCCTCCCCGTCCATTTATAGAATTCTGTTGAGTACCCATCCTCACCAGGAGCTTTATGATGTTGGAGGTTCACAATAGGCTGTCGAATCTCCTCTCTGCTGATGTCTCCTTCTAAAAGAGCTTTGCCCTCCTCCGAGAGGCAAGGCAGATTCGCCTTCTTGAGAAAAGTGGACAGCCTGACCCGGTCTTCCTCCATTTCCGGAGCGTAGAGGGTCCGGTAGAAGTGACCAAACTCATCAGCAATTTCCTGGGGTTGTGTAATAAGTGAACCGTGGGCACTGTGTAGGGCCGGTATGGCCAGTGTCGCCTCTCGTTGACGGAGTTGGGTGGCTAGCACCCAGCCTGCTTTCTCTCCATGCTCATAGTGACGACCTTTCAGTCTCTGTAGGACATATTCTGCCTGTGATGTAAAGAGGGTGTTAAGTTCCATTTTGGCTTGTTCAAGCGGCGACGAAGGGATGGGAAGGGGGCCTGAGTGTATTCACGGGTAGTTTGAGCAATACAGTCTTCCAGAACTCTCTGTTGTTCATGTCTCTGGGCACTGGTAATGGAAGCGTCCCTCATAAGTTGTTCCCTAATCATCGCCTTTGCTGCAGCCCACAGTAACTGGGGCAAGGAAACTGAGCCCTTGTTATCATGGAGACAAGTGGTGACATAGGATCTGAGCTGCTTCGCGGTGCGGTATCGA
Organism: Pleurodeles waltl; assembly: GCF_031143425.1. Taxonomy (NCBI): domain Eukaryota; kingdom Metazoa; phylum Chordata; class Amphibia; order Caudata; family Salamandridae; genus Pleurodeles; species Pleurodeles waltl. The sequence goes on from NC_090440.1 coordinate 1,770,015,268, forward strand.
CCAGGAGAAGCCAGGCCAAGCCCTAGGGACAAGAGAGTGATCCGACAAGGCATCCGGTAGTATCGCAGACTCTCTAATGGCTTGCAAGAACCGATGAGAGTCCAGGAAGTAGTCCAGTCTGGATTGGGTCCCATGTACTGGGGAGATGTAGGTATAGTCCCGATCGGTGGGGTGGTAAAGGCGCCACTGGTCCAGCAAACCATGGTCTGATAGGAAGTCCCCCAAAAGGGCCTTGTCCGCGTTGTTGCCCGTGTCACAGCCGCTCGATCTATCTAAAATGTTGTCCGGTGCTAGATTCCAGTCCCCTCCCAGAAGGTACTGAAAGGCTCCGATCTCTATCAACAGTCAGTTAAGAGAGAGTAAAAAAGAGCGTTTGGAACCTGTGGGAGCTTAGACAGATCCTACACACACTGTGAAGGAGCCCGGCACCAGCTTGGCGAGTAGATATCGCCCCTCTGGGTCACACTATGTCTTAAGAAGCCTAAACTGTGAGGATCGGCAGATGAGAATCGCCACTCCACACCTCTGTCCCGAACCCTGCGCCCCGTCCTGTACTGATGGTTCCCTGCTAAAGAGCACTCTGCCCCCCAGTCCCTGCGCAGCTTCTCTGATTCTGATGGGGATAGGTGGGTTTCCTGCAAGAGAGCAATGTCTGTTTTTTTGGACCGTAGGTAACATAGAACTTTTTGCTGTTTAATGTAGTGAGTCATGCCATGAACGTTCCAAGAGAGGACCGTCAGTGGGGCCGTGGATCCCATTAGGAGATAGCATTGATCTGGGAGTAGTAGGACTAAAGATCTCCGATGCGGGAGTATACTGAGTGAGGAGTTATTGCGGGGGGAGCAGGACTCCAAGTATGTGTATGTTGATAAAGGGTAGACAAGAAAGGGAAGGGGGAGGCGATGGGGAGCCCTCGGCCGGAGGATAGGAGAAGATCAGGCAGGTAGGAAGTGAGGGAAAAGAGGAGGAAGGGCGAGTGCTAGCGTGGAAACACAGAGGATTGGATAGGATATATAAGGGATGGGAGAACAGATCGGGGTGTATAGCTGGTAAAAGAAAGGGCCCGAAACTTGAGTCGCAGGAAAAAAGGAAAAAGGAGGAAAAGGGACACAGTCCGGGGTCTGTGACAGGCAAGGAAACTCCTCACCACTGAAAGCTCTATTGAACTGCGGTGCAGGACTGGCATGGTCCGTGCGCCGAGCGAGGCAGAGGAGAAGAAGTGAAACGCAAAACATAAGGGCCTTCTGCAGACATCTGAGGATGAATGGCGGCAAGCAACAGGACTATGGGTGGGAGGAGGAAAACAGGATGAGGATCACAATGCGACAAATAACTAGATCAAGAAGGTATAGAGAGATGGCCCAAAACAGGGCTTAGAGCCAAGATGGAAGGGGCCCCTCACTCCTGGGCAAGTAAGAAGACGGGGACAAGACCAAACACACAGCATAGGCAACGCGTAAAGGGAGCCAAGTATTCTGGATGGTCTAGAACCCAAGAACTCAGGAGGGTGTAAAGAATCAGGCTGGTTGAGCAGATGGGCATGTCCCCGCTCAGGGTCCCCATCCATAGCGAGATCTCCGTGAGTGGCATGTGTCCTACGGGATCGGCAGTGGGATATACCTGTGCATAAACGTAGAGAACCCTAATAACAACACAAGGACAAGGCCATAACACTGTAACACTAAAACACTGACACATTGACCCTTCCCACCCTCCTCCCCATAAAAGATAGAGGAGAGGTAGAGGAGGCAGGTAGGTAGGCAGGTAGGTCTGATGTGAAGAGTCCAGCTGCTACTCACTGCATACAAGTATTCTGGGGGGACATATATAGCAGCATTATGAGTGGTCTGCAGGTGATGGTTTCAGAGGAGAATGAGATTTGTCTCTGCCCTGGCCCAGGGTATGAGCGATCACTGCTGACAAAGCATGGTCGCGTCCTTCCTGCGATCTAGGCGGGCGGTCGTAAGTCCTTCTCCTATTATGCGAAGCGGCATGATGTTGGGATAAGGCAGGAGAAGCAGATGGAGTGGCCCCAATGTCAGGGGAGTCAGAACTCAAGAGTGTCAGGGCATAGTCCATGGGGCGTTGAGTGAGGTCGTCCAAAAATGAGCCAAGGTCCGCAAGTTCGGTGAAGTCCCTCGATTTACTGTTGTATGTGATCCACATATGAACCTGTTCAAAGAGGCCAAATTTGTTGTCCAGCTTCCGGAGTTGCGGCCAGAGGGCCAGGAACGCCTTCCGCCTCTCATTTGTTATCCTGGAGCAGTCTGCTGCCACTCTGACCTCATGGCCCTCCAATGAGAATGGACCCTGAGACCGAGCCGCTGAGAGAACCAGGCGATCCTGCTCATGGCGGAGGAAACACGCGATGATATGGCAAGGCCGCCCAGAGGCCGCTTTATGAAGAAGGTCGATCCTATGCGCTCTCTGGAACTCGAGCGGTGGTGCAAAGACCGGGCCAGTGAGCTCAGGGAGCAAGCTTTTAAGGAAGGCTTTGATGTTGGTGCCTTCTTTGTGTTCTGGTATGCCAAAGAAACAAACTTCCCTCCGGCTCCTGTCTTCAAGGTCTGTTATCTTTGCTCATAGGGTATGGAATTCTGCATCATGTTCCAGTACCATTGCGATGTGTTCTTCTACAGTTGTGAGGCGTTGATCAAGGCCCAATACCTTCTCACAGAAACAGGCTATATCTGTCCGAATGGAGGCAGAGGCTGTGGAGAGGTCCGAAATCTTAATGTCCATAGCTTCTAAACGCCGCCCTACGGCTGTAATCTCTTGCAATATGCAGTCTGTGGCATCTACCGCTCGAGGGTCCGCTGGCAAGGTCACAGGGCTGGAGAGGGCCGGCTGCGTAGTCATGAGTTTCGGTTGAGCATTGGCCTCTGAGAAAAGCAGTTGAAGGGAATGTTTGCCTGAAGATTTCCCACTTGGCATCGCCTCTGAGGATGAGAGCCTCTGCGAGAGTCAGACAGGTCACTACAAGCAATGAGACTATATCGCAGTCCGGTGAGCTGAGTTGCCTTCCCAGTGACAACTATGGTCCCCCACGCAATGACCTCTGATGAGCGTCCAGTGGAGTAGAGCTAGTCCACTTCAGAACAAAGCAGCCAGAACGGAGAAGATGCGGAAGACTTGGCGGCCCGTTTTAGTTTAGGTATGATTAGTCGTTAGGGGTTTCTCCGCCCTAACTTGCTGTGGCCTGTCTATGGTATGCCTTGGCGTTATGAGAGTTGTCAGTCTTGGCCATGGGCAAGAGAGGTGAGGTGCGCCGGGGCAGCCCGCATGCTAAAATGAGCTGACTACAGCAGTCCCCAAGGTATGCCTGAGTGAAGACCAGATTGATGCAGGGACGTGGCTAATCTGCTGGATCGCAGCTTCAGCCTCACCTCACTGAGGGCAGCCGTCGTTGTCCCAGGTTGTAGGTATTCAACTGCTGTGCTATTCTGTGTTCTCCGAGGCCCGAAGGAGGTTTGTCGCCAACATGGGGTCTTATTCTGGATCCTTCTGTGTTGATGGCGCAGGGGTCAGTCCCTCTGGTAGGGGGGAGAACTTCCTCTCCCTGGTTCCCTCTATGGGGCGGTGGGGCATATGGTGTCGGTCTCCCCAGTGACACTCCCACGTTGTACTCTGTAGGGCAGCGTTCGTCCCAGTATATGGCGCAAGCTTTAGATGTGCGTGGCACTCCTGCCACCAGCTCTCCGACCCCTCTAGACTTCGGGGATGGATAGGGCATCATGGTCCAGGCTCTGAGGGATCCAACTCAGCAGCAGGCCCTAGAGCAACCCACGAGGTCAGGTGCTGTGATCCTCGGCCCTGTGTCTCCCCTCAGTGGTCCCTCTGGCGTCCCAGGCCGGTTCCTGATGTGCCACGATCTTGCGTGGCTCTCCCGCTACACCTCTGTGCTGTGTCTCACTCCTTACATCCAAGCCGCCAAAAGACCAGCGACTCAGGCGGGCCCCAAAGTATGCTCCGCGATTGGGAATAATCCTCCCCCCTCGGCCGCCTGCCTCACCATGTGGTCTCACGGGCTCGATGAGCCGCGGCCGCTGGCGCCGATGTAGGCTGCAACGTCTCTGCGGTCCTGCCGTCGTTGGGTGGGGAGTATCGGCACTGTCGGGCTCTGCTGTCTGTGCTGGGTAGGGGTAAGCCACGGAGGTAGCCCCTCTGGTAACTGGGGTCCCATCCGTGTCCTCTGTCTCGTCTCGGCGCACGGAGCTCCGAAGTCAAGCAGCCATGCTGCACGGTGGCCAGAACACGGGTCCTACCCCTGCAGTTTCAATATTCTGTTTAAACTCTAGTGGTAAATACACTACTCTTCCTTTAAGACCCTTCCGTAACTCTGTTGAAAGTAATTTACTTGTTTTTGTTTCCAATTGTATAATTGCTTGAAATGGATGTACAGATTGTATAAGGATTGATTCATATGCATGTATGTCTTGTAGTTGTTTTCAAATAGTCACTAGTTCTAACTTGTTATGTACTGCCCTAGCTGGCATTTTATTATCCTTTACCTTATCATAGCAGTACTTACATATTAGTAGCTGCCTCTGCTACAGTACCATGCAAAAGTACTCTTGTCATCTCTCCTAAACATAAGGCTGTCGTTTTCACATAGTAAAGCTTCCTAACTATATTTTGCATTTTTAAGTGGTGAACTGACAACATTCTAAAGTGATGAAAGCTGCTTTGGCACACTTTCTTTGAGAGACATGCTAGTGAATGTCCTTGTAAATTACTATACTTTCTTACTTTGAATGGATCAAATTTTTGAAAAAATTAAATTTTTTGTTTGGGGCTTCTGCATGGAAACTTGCATACAAAACGTTTTAAGACACAGTTGATCACTGCAGAATACTACAAATACTGCAACAGTTCCATTTGTATACAAGGGCCTGTATATGCCTTCCCTGAACCTCTTTAGCTATCACAGCTACAACATAGCTCAACAATTGTGAACAATCTCTTCCTTTTCAACGGGAGTACCATCCTTCATCTCATAACATCAACCAGTTGAACCGACTGCATGCACTAAAGTGTTCTCTTCAAAATAGACTTCTTCAGTAAAGAAAGGTTCTGTACAGGAGGTATGCTCCCATTCAACCCTAAAACTGTTTTAATTACTTTTATTAACAAGTCCTTTCCTTTGGCTGCATCTCTTCATACACGATACTGTTTTAGCCAGTGTTTTCATTCTAGTGAGAATCAATATAAATAACCTACTTTTCAAGACAAATGCCTTATTGACCACAGTCTCAACATGTTCTTTTTATTTCAGTACTTTTCCTCTCCTTTTGTACTACTTCATAGTTTTAATGAGATTCTGAATTATCCTGCCACAAAACATTCCAAGTCTAATTTCCTCAAACTCTTGCTGTCTTCTGGCTACGCTCCCTGCTTTCTTAATTGATTTCTTACTGTTAATCTGACATGATTTGTTTCCTGTGTTGGTTGATTTCAAACTCTCCCTACGCTCTTCATGCCATACTCTCTTGATTTTGAAGATTTTGTAGTTTTCCACTTACAACTTTTAGAAATGTTTTGATTTTGTTACTGGCAGCTCTTTTTTCTTTAACCACATTCTCCACATGTTGTTTTTTGTTTCTCTGTTGCAAGTAGATAGTATGCTTTCCTTAGTTTCTTTTGTGTTTATGTTTTTTGGCATTTTAGATGTCTGTTTTTATATACAAATAGATGTCTGAAATGAAAAAACATAGCAAGAAATTTGCATTTAATTATATACTATAAAATTATATATCATAAGCATTTAATTATAACAGAAACACTCACAATACTAAGGCCCTCATTACAACCCTGGCAGCCAGTGTTAAAGCAGCGGTAACACCGCCAACAGGCCAGCTGTAAAAAAAATGGGATTACGACCACGGCAGAAACCGCCAACATAGATAGCCACTTTAAAACTCCGACCGCCAGGGCGGTAGCAACAAACACCGTGGCGATCACCGCCAACAGACAGGCGGAAGACAATGTACCGCCCACCCTATCATGAGAGGCCAATCCTCCAGCTTTTCCGGTGTGGTACCAACATCAAAAGCATGGTGGAAACAGTACATCGAAGGGGAACCACTCACCTTCCGACACTCCACGAAGAACCAGGACACCATGGAGCCCGAATTGCATGTTGGTGTATCTACTCATACACCAGGAAGTAGAAAGAAGGCGGCGGCGGCGATGATGGTGAGTCCTGCACCTAGCACACAGGGGAGGTGGGGAGGGAAAAGAGAGTGACACACACACGCGGCACGTAACACCCCCACCCCCCACCCTCACCCACAACAACATACACACTAACACATCTAACAACATTACTGATACACCCCGTCATCCCCTGGAAGAACGCAAGGACAAAAGGAAATGAGTTTAACCAGTGCACTATTGGAACATTCAGATATAGCAATAGAAGTTTAAATAATCAGTATATACAAATATTTACATTATGTACACAAGGCCGTACACTGTCCCTTGTAAATGTCGGTGGACCAGTGGTCCCAAAAAGCATGGGAAAAGCCCACACATGACACCTGCCTCAAAAAGGAGAGAACACTGCGGGGGCATAAGGTCAAAAAAACACAGGCACCTCAGGGAGAAGGGGAGGGGGGTACCTCAGCCGGAAGATGGGATGACACCACTGCTCCTTGAGGGGGCTCCATGCCCACAGCGATGTCCTGGGGAGTGCAAGGCCACAGTCTCTCAAGTGGGTGGTTTGCCCACTGCTTGGTCCTGGGGAGTGCAAAGCCACAGTCTCTCAAGTGGGTGCTTTGCCCACTGCTTGATCCTGGGGAGTATAAAGCCACAGTCTCTCAAGTGGGTGCTTTGCCCACTGCTTGCTTCTGGGGAGTTCAAAGCCACAGTCTCTCAAGTGGATGCCTTTCTCCACTGGTTCTTAAGGGGGCATTGTGCCCAGTCTTCTTAATTCTGCCAAGGATTGGGGGAGTGGATGCATATCTCCACTGGTTCTGGAGAGGGCATTGTGCCCAGTGTGCTTCATCCTGCCAAGGATTGGGGGAGTGGATGCATATCTCCACTGGTTCTGGAGGGGGCATTGTGCCCAGTGATGCTGCACCTGAGGTGTGACAGTTCACATTCTCTCACCTGGGTGTCTGAGCCACGAGATGTGCATGGAACAGGTAGCATGATACTCCATGGAGGCAGAGCCACACTCCAACCTGCTGCGACTTAGGCTGCAAACTGCAGGTAGTGCCAGTGCTGGTGGTGGTGCCTCATGTGGTGTGTCCAGGGTCCAGGACGTCACCTGCAGCCTCGTACGGCTGCCCACTGGTGATGCTGCTGATGTCCGATGTAGTGGCACTGGTTGGGCACGTGGCGGTGCAGATGGTGGTGCAGGTGGAGGTGGCTGCGGCTGTGGCACAGGGGGAGATGCACAGGTAGAGAAGAGACACAGAGACCTTACTCTGTGTCTCTTCTATACCTTATACTTCTAGATGAGACGGAGGGCTTACGCGTCCTTTTTCTCTACATACACGCCAGCTTAATTATCGGGGAGCAAGACACAGTGCCCCCAACACAAGAATTTACCCAAAAGAACAGTTTTGTTTATAGATCGCACCGTAAAAGATTTTGGATCCATACGTGCTGACTTATGAGTCCTCCCTCACGAAGACTCGGGGATAATAGTGTTTTGCCCCGTCACGTGATTCCCACTACTCTTTCTCTATTGATCGTACATTATCTTAAAGAGTTTTACTTGATTAGGATAAGCCATTTATTCATGTTAACACCTTACTTATACTTTGCCCTGAGGAAGTCAATGAGATTAATTTCTCGGAGAGGAAACACGTGTTGGCTGTTGGATGTTGTTGTGATGACCACATATGGAATCTTTCTGATGTGATGAACATGTATGAAAACCTCGAACAAGAATAAAGACACTGAACTTTAACTCTGTTTGGATTATATATTGATTCTCCGAAGACCAAGAACCTAACTGCACAGATTCTTATCTTATTTCATACGAGTGTCCTGGCCTTTTAAATCAGTTTGGCTTTTCCTATTGGAGAAACACTGGAGGTGCTGGGAGGACCCTCCGTTCGGGAGCACCGTATTTACTATCTATTGTTAAAGAAATGTTTTGGTGATATTCTGTTAGCGCCTATCCCTATAATTTCCCCCCTTTTCTTCACAACTTTTGGAGCAATATCAATTCAAGGTGGACAGGGAAACAGAGTGGGACAGAAGGGTGACAATCAGGAGGGTCCTATTTCCTGGCAGAGGTCTTGGCAATGTTCTCTGTCTTCTGCCTGGATCGCAGGGACCGTTTGCGGGGTGGTTCTCCTTCTGCAGGGGGTGGGGTGCTGGTGGCCTGTTGGTCATGTGGCGGTGCCTCCTGTCCACTAGTGCCGGCGGAGGTGGAAGGCTCTTCCTCGGTTTGGCTCGTGTCAGGGGCCCTTTGTTGAGCCACTGCCTCCCTCATGGTCTTGCCCATATCAGCCAGCACCCCTGCTATGGTGACCAGAATGGTGTAGATTTTGAGGGGGTCATCCCTGATCCCCTTGTACTGTCCCTCCTGCAGCCTCTGGGTCTCCTGAAACTTGGCCAGTACCGTTCCCATGGTCTCCTGGGAATGGTGGTATGCTCCCACGATGTTTGAGAGTGGCTCATGGAGGGTCGGTTCCCTGGGCCTGTCCTCCCCCTGTTGCACAGCAGTCCTCCCAGCTTCCCTGCTGTCCTGTGCCGCTGTCCCCTGAACCGTGTGCCCTCTGCCACTGACCCCAGGTCCCTGACCGTCCTGGGTTAGTGGGGTTGCCTGGGGTCCCTGTAGTGGTGGACACACTGCTGGTTGACGTGTCCTGGGGGCAGTGGCATGGGCCAGCTGGGTGGGTGCTGTGGTGGTGTTTCCTGAGGGGGGAGACTCTGTGGTGGGTCCAGCAGATATCCATTGCAAGGAAGATGGAGCTATGACAGAGAATCGTGGACAGGGTGAACGCCATGGGACAGCATCCAAGAACAAGGGACCACATCAGGAAGAGGTGGAACAACCTACGGGGGAAGGTATGTTCCCTGGCAGCAAGGCACCAGCTTGCCATACAGAGGACTGGCGGTGGAGCCCCACCTACTCCCCCAGAGCTCACAACATGGGAGGAGCAAGTCTTGCCAATACTGCATCCAGAAGGACTCACTGGAGTAGCCGGAGGACTGGACTCTGGTAAGTCAACATTTACCACTTATCACCTCCCATACCTGCATGCCATCTCACCCCCTCACTCACATAACTCCACTTCATCCCACACGCTGCACCAACGCAGATGACTAACCCCAATGCCAAGCCCTGCATGCCATACCAATGCATGGACAGCACTCCCAGCCCTGCATGGACACCCATCAGCAAAGCAGGCACAGCATAGGGGAACTAACAATCCCACAATACATCACCATATACATTCAAAGGTGGCAGGGCAACAGCAATGATAGAGGGGAAGCTAGGGACGTACAATATGTCACAGGCATGAAACATAACACATCATTTACATCCCCACAGGTGCCCCAGCCAATCTCAGTGGAGAGGAGGTGCCACGACTATCCAGTCCCCCAACAGAAGATGCCCACAGTAGTGACAGTAACCCTGTACTTCTGGATCTGGAAAAACTACCTGGCCCATCAGGGACCACTGGACAGTCGGTCACCCTGGCCCACTCTCAGTCAACCACAGAGCCTCCCCATCAGTATCCAACACCACAGCACCCACCCAGCATCCCCACACCTCTGTCCCCAGGACATGTCAATCAGCAGTGTGCCCACCTTTACAGGGACCCCAGTCCACACCTCGCCGCCCAAAACAATCAGGGACCTGGGGTCAGTGGCAGTGTTCACACCGTTCAGGGAACAGGGGCACAGGGCAACAGGGACACTGGGAGGCCCGCTGGGCGCCAGGGGGAGGACAGGCCCAGGGAACCCACTCTCCATGAGGCCCTCTCCAACATCATGGGAGCGTGCCATCATTCCCAGGAGACGATGGCAACGATACTAGCCAAGTTTCAGGAGACCCAGCGGCTGCAGTAGGAACAGTATTTGGGGATCAGGGAGGAACTCAAGTCCATCAACACCACCCTGGTCACCATTGTAGGGGTGCTGAAGGACCTTGTGAACACCAGGAGGGACACTGAGGCACAACAAGGGGCCCCTGACCCTAGCCTGGACGATGAACTGCCCACCACCTCCGCCGGCGCTAGTGGACAGGAGGCACCGCCACAGGACCACAACACCAGCACCCCACCCCCTGCAGATGGAGAACCACCCCGCAAACGGTCCCTGAGATCCAGGACAAAGACAGAGAGCAATGCCAAGACCCCTGCCAAGAAATGAGACCACCCTGAATGTCATCTTTCTGTCTCACTTTGTCACCATGTCCATCCTTAAACTGCCCTAGCTCCACTTCCTATGCCCCTTTGGACAATGCACCTGTGAGACTGATAACTGGACTCTGCCATGGACATTCCTCCACCATCACCCCTGACCATTTTACAACCCCCTCTACTATTTTGAACTTAAATAAACACCCTTGAATTACAAAACAAGCTGGAGTCAGTCTGTGCTTTCACTAATGTGTATTTGCAATAACTCAGGAAAACAGCAATGTCCTTTGTATTGTCAACATACTTATGTCACACAGCTCTAGTCCATGAGGTAACATAGCAGAGGTCACACAGTGGGACCCACATCTGTGAAATGGAAAGGCAAAGTGACAGGTCAGGGTCCATACACTGGGTGAAAGTGACAGACATATGATAGGTCTAACAATTTTATCAGATGTAGGAGGCAGTAATGTCTTCTTACCTGTGTCTCACTGGAAGTATTGCTGGATCACGTTGTTTCTGTTGTCAATATCCTCTTCTTCTGCCTCCTCTTCTTCACTGTCCACAGGCTCCACAGCTGCCACAAGACCTCCTTCTGGACCATCCTCCTGCAGAAAAGGCACCTGTCGTCGCAAAGCCAAGTTGTGCAGCATACAGCAGGCCACGATGATCTGGCACACCTTCTTTGGTGAGTAGTACAGAGAACCACCTGTCATATGGAGTCACCGGAACCTGGCCTTCAGGAGGCTGAAGGTTCTTTCTATCATTCTCCTAGTTCACCCACGTGTCTCGTTGTAGCGTTCCTCTGCCCTTGTCCTGGGATTTCTCACTGGGGTCAGTAGCCATGACAGGTTGGGGTACCCAGAGTCACCTGCAAATTTCGAGGGACTACTGTTAGACACATTCTAACCCTTAGGGACAACCCCAGACAACTATTCACAGGGTATAGGGTCCTTGTCCCCACCTATTAGCCACACACGGAGCCTCTGGAGTTGCCCCATCACATAATGGGATGCTGCTATTCCTCAGAATGTAAGCGTCATGCACTGATCCAGGAAACTTGGCGTTCACATGAGAGATATACTGGTCGGCCAAACACACCATCTGCACATTCATTGAATAATAGCTCTTCCGGTTTCTGTACACCTGTTTACTCCTGCGGGGGGACCAAGGCCACATGTGTCCCATCAATGGCACCTATGATGTTGGGGATATGTCCCAGGCCATAGAAGTCACCTTTCACTGTAGGCAAATGCTCCACCTGAGGGAACACAATGTAGCTGTGCATGTGTTTCAGCAGGGCAGACAACACTCTGGACAACACGTTTGAGAACATAGGCTGGGACATCCCTGATGCTATGGCCACTGTTGTTTGAAAAGACCCACTTGCCAGGAAATGGAGTACTGGCAGGACCTGCACTAGAGGGGGGATTCCTGTGGGATGGCGGATAGCTGTCAAGTCTGTAGGTTACTATTACATGTCTCTCTTCCATTGTCGACAGGTCCACCAGCGGTCTGTACACTGGAGGACGCCGCCATCTCCTCACCTGCCCCAACAGACGTGCCCTATGGATGAGAACAGCGAGCACAGAGTAAGCCAACACTGAGGTAGTAAAAAAAAAATAATAATTGCACACATTTGTCAATATGCTATGTGCCTGTCTTTGTGTGTATGCAAGGCCTAGACATGTGTGATGCATTTAAAAGTAATGCCATGTGGCCCCCTGAAATGGCGGCTGCCTGACCTGTAATGTGGGACAAGGGGATATGAGGTAACTGCGCTGGCGTTGTACTCCGTCGCGCTAGGCGGTCGAAGACCGCAGCGCAATCCTGCATTGGTTAACTTTGGACCCTATGGGTCCCAGGAGCCAATGACGATGTACGCCGGCGGTGATGGGACGTGACCCTCATTTCCTGTCTGTTCACTCACTTGATACCTGATCTTCGACAGGAGAGGACCTACGCTGCAAGTGCTGCTGTGATCTCAGTCTGGAAGCGACAATGGCTCAAGTGTCTGGGGAAAGGGCCCCTGCCTTCACATCTGAGGAGTTGGATAAACTAGTGGAGGGGGTACTCCCCCAGTACACACTACTCTACGGTCCTCCAGACAAACAGGTGAGTTCACTGTGAGCATGCTGCATGGGCAATGCCTGTTTGGAGAGGTGTGGATGGAAGATACGGGGGGATGAGGCCTGCATGATCGGACAGTGTGTGTATGTGCGTCAGGGCAAGGGTGGGAACGAGGGACAATGACTGTGACGGTCCGGACGGTTAAAGATTTTCCTTTTCCCCTGTACTATTCCTGTAAGTCAGCGCCAACCAGAAGAAGGATATTTGGCGTGCCATCGCCAAGGACGTCCGGACCCTGGGGGTCCACCATAGACGGAGCACCATAAAAGATAGGAGGACATTCGCTGCTGGAGCAAGAAGACAGCGGAGGCCCAGCTGGGGATGGCCTCCCAACGTGGGAGAGGTGCCTGTCGCACCATGACCCCCCTGGTTCTGGATCCTGACGGTGGCGTATCCGGAGTTGGATGGGTGCTTGAGGGCATCACAGCAGCCACAAGGGGGTGAGTACCGTCAAATCCATCTGACATTGGAGGTGTCTGGGTGGGGGAGGTGGGCAGTGGGCTCCCCTAGGCTAGGACGAGCTTTGTAGGCAAGGACCCTTTGTGAGGCAGGCTAAGTTGCACTCCAACCCCACCAGTGGTAAGAGCCAACTACACCTAGTCAGGCTCCTGTGACCTCCATGTGTGCAGCAATTGGGCATAGGCCTTGTACCCCATGTCCCTGTGATGAATTAGGGAACTCTAAGTGCATGGCGTAGTGCAGAGGGCTGCTGTGTCTGTAGTGTCCGCCAACGGTAGCGGTATTGCATGCACTGAACATGTCTTTCTTCTTTCTTTCCCCCCTTTTTGTGGTCTCCCTGTTCTTGTGTATTAGCATCATCAGGCGTAGGAGTAGTGCCACCGGAGCAGGAGGGAGCTGCATCCCACATGGCCCTGGAGGGTGAGACAATGGAGTAAGAAGTCACCAGTGGGGCTGAGGGCGAGGGAAGTTCCACAGCGGGGACAGGAGCAGAGACCAGCGACACCGACGACTCCTCTGATGGGAGCTCCCTTGCGGTGGCAGGTCCCTCTGTGTCCACTGCATCTACAGGTACAGCCGCCACCCCCCTACCAACACCGCCCTCCCAGCAGCCCCTCAGCGTGTGTCCCGTGGCCGCTCACCCAGGAGGGTGGGCATCTCCTTCGCCCCAGGCACCTCAGGCCCTGCCCCAGTCAGCCCTGCTGCCCTCAGTAAGGAGGCCATTGACCTCCTGAGATCTCTCACTGCTGGGCAGTCTACCATTATGAATGCCATCCAGGGTGTAGAGAGGCAGGTGCAACAGAAAAATGCATACCTGGAGAGCATTCATTCTGGTCAAGCAGCCCAACAGCGAGCATTTCAGGCTCTGGCCTCAGCACTGATGACAGCCATTGTCCCTGTGTCCAGCCTCCCCCCTCCAACTTTCTCCACCCAGACCCAATCCTCTGTACCTCAGCCTATCCCAAGCACACCATCAGACCAGCATGCACACAACTCAACACACAAGGGTGGCTCTGGCAAACATAAGCACCACACATCCCACAGGCATTCACACAAGCATCATACCCATGCAGACATACCAACATCCACTGCCTCCACTGTGTCCCCCTCCTCCACGTCTCCCTCCTCCCTCCCTATCACATCTCCACTCACACCTGCATGCACTCCATCTTCAGCCACTACCTCCATTACCAGCACGCCCATCACCACACACCGCTCACGTGCACTCACCACCCCCACTTCCATTCACACATCCCCTGTGTCCTCTCCCAGTGTGTCTGTGAGCCCTCCTCCCAAAGTACACAAACGCAGGCATACACCCACCCAACAGCCATCCACCTCACACCAGCCTCCAGCCCATGCACCTTCACCCAAAGTCAGCAAACGAACACCTCCTGCAAACACTACCTCTTCCTCCACTCCCAAACCCCCTCCATATACCCGCCCCAGTGTGTCTAAAAAACTTTTCCCGTCAAGCCTTGATTTCTTCCCTTCACCTCTCCAACCCCGTCCGTCCCCTAGGACCTGCCTTTCCAGGTCCCAACCCAGCACCTCAGCCATCACATCATTGGGCACAGGGGTGGCAGCAATAGCTGGATTTTGGAGTGCGCCAAGCAACCGTCTGCCATTGTCCCAAGGAGCGAGGCCAAGGACATTCCCCCACCTCCTAACAGAAAAAGTTGCACACATCCCGGAGGGAGAAGGCCAAAACACCTGCCACCAAGGGCTCAGGCAAGACAATTTTTGGAAGTGGCAAGACAGCCGCACCACCATCCAAGGTGAGGAAGGGCCTAAAAATGAAAGGCAAGTCAACGTCGCCGCCAACCTGCACGGCGGACAAGACGGCCACTGGCACCGCCCCATGCACCGCCGCCACGGACACCGCGGCCAGCACCCCAGATACTGAGCCCTTCACCAGCACCGCAGACACTGTGCCCTTCAGCAGCACCGCAGTCAGTGAGGCCGCCACCAGCACTGCCGCTACTGACACCGCCGCCAGCACCGCAGTCAGTGAGCCTCCCACCAGCACCACCGCTACTGACACTGCCGCCAACACCTCAGTCAGTGAGCCAGCACCGCAGTCAGTGAGCCTCCCACCAGCACCGCTGCTACTGACACCGCCGCCAGCATGGCAGTCAGTGAGCCAGCCACCAGCACAGCAGTCAGTGAGCCAGCCACCAGCACGGTAGTGGCTCAATGGTTAGAGCGGCAGACCCTGATGCAAAAATCTGGCCCGGGACCAGGGTTCAATTCCCGCCTCGGTGGGTCTTGGACTCAATTTCCTCGGACCTGATAATTCTCGCATCAGTGCCTAATCTAATTCATAGGTCCCAATCTGTAACTCTGGGCAATAGCTTGCTTAATCTCCACAACGGCCCCAACAGCGCTGGGATGCCTGGCTTCACCTTGGAGGTTTCCCAGGAGTGGGCACCTCACAGGGAAAAGCGGTATGCGTACAGCGCCTTGAGACCCTAACGGGTGAGTAGTGCGCTATACAAGTACGAAGATTACAGTTTACAGTCAGTGCGGCTGCCACCAGCACCGCCGCAACAATGACCACCACCAGCACTGCCGCCACAATGACCGCCGCAGCAATGACTGTGGCAATCACTGCAGCTACTGACCCCGCCGCCAGCACCGCCAGTGGCCCTGTGACATCCTGAGCCAGTGGCACCACCGCAGACATGGCTGCCATCCCCAGTGGTCATTCGTACGAGGCTGGTGGTCAGTTCCAGGGGCCTGGGCAGCTTGCATGTTGCACCACCGATAGTGGAGATTCACATCCACTACCTCAGTCCTTGGCAGGATGAAGCACTCTGGGCACAAAGCCCCCTCCAGAACCAGTAGAGAAAGACATCCACTACCTCTGTCCTTGGCAGGATGAAGCACTCTGGGCACAAAGCCCCCTCCAGAATCAGTGGAGTATCACATCCACTACCTCAGTCCTTGGCAGGATGAAGCACTCTGGGCACAAATCCCCCTCCAGAACCAGTGGAGAAATACATCCACTACCTCTGTGCTTGGCAGGATGAAGCACTCTGGTCACAAAGCCCCCTCCAGAACCAGTGGAGTATCACATCCACTACCTCTGTCTTTGGCAGGATGAAGCGCTCTGGGCACAAAGCCCCCTCCAGAACCAGTGGAGAAAGACATCCACTACCTCTGTCCTTGGCAGGATGAAGCACTCTGGGCAAAAAGCCCCCTCCAGAACCAGTGGAGAAAGACATCCACTACCTCTGTCCTTGGCAGGATGAAGCACTCTGGGCACAAAGCCCCCTCCAGAACCAGTGGAGTATAACATCCCCTATCTCAGTCCTTGGCAGGATGAAGCACTCTGGGCACAAAGCCCCCTCCAGAACCAGTGGAGTATCACATCCACTACCTCAGTCCTTGGCAGGATGAAGCACTATGGGCACAAAACCCCCTCCAGAACCAGTGGAGAAATACATCCACTACCTCTGTGCTTGGCAGGATGAAGCACTCTGGGCACAAAGCCCCCTCCAGAACTAGTGGAGAAAGACATCCACTACCTCTGTCCTTGGCAGGATGAAGCACTCTGGGCAAAAAGTCCCCTCCAGAACCAGTGGAGAAAGACATTCACTACCTCTGTCCTTGGCAGGATGAAGCACTCTGGGCACAAGGCCCCCTCCAGAACCAGTGGAGTATCACATCCCCTACCTCAGTCCTTGGCAGGATGAAGCACTCTGGGCACAAAGCCCACTCCAGAACCAGTGGAGAAAGACATCCACTAACTTTGTCCTTGGCAGGATGAAGCACTCTGGGGACAAAGCCCCTTCCAGAACCAGTGGAGACGGTTATCCACTTGAGAGAGTGTGGCTTTGCACTCCCCAGGATAAAGCAGTGGGCAACCCACCCACTGGAGGGACTTGAGAGAGTGTGGCTTTGCACTCCCCAGGATAAAGCAGTGGGCAAACCACCCACTGGTGAGACTTGAGAGACTGTGGCTTTGCCCTCCCCAGGATAAAGCAGTGGGCAAAGCACCCACTGGAGAGACTTGAGAGACTGTGGCTTTGCACTCCCCAGGATAAAGCAGTGGCCAAACCACCCACTGGAGAGACTTGAGAGACTGTGGCTTTGCCCTCCCCAGGATAAAGCAGTGGGCAAAGGACCCACTGGAGAGACTTGAGAGACTGTGGCTTTGCACTCCCCAGGATACATCAATGGGCATGGAGCCCCCTCGTGGAGCTGGCGTCGTGCACTCATCGGCTGAGGTGCCCCCCCTTCCCTTCCCCCTGAGGTGCCTGTTTTATTTCAATCTGATGCCCCTGCAGTGTTCTCTCTGTTTCGATCGGGTATCGAGTGTGGGCCTCGCCCATGCATTTTGGGCCCAATGGTCCACGGACTATATAGGTGCAGTACCTGGACTTGAATTCTTGGTGTACATAATTGTTTATAGTGTATATACATTTTTGACTAATGGATAAATCTTGATTACAATGGCTACAATCATTTCCTTTTGTCCTTGCGTTCTTCCAGGGGTGGTTGGGGGGTGTGAATGTAATGTTGCAGCATGTATTGGTGTGTATGTTGTTGTGGGTGGGGGTGTTGCGTGTGTGTGTCAATCTTTTTTCCCTCCCTCCACCCCTGTGTTGTAGGTGCAGTACTCACCGTGGTCATCACTGCCGTCGTTCGTACTCCTGGTAGAGGAGCAGGAAGACAATCGCAGGGAGAATTTGGAGTTCAGGCTCCATGGCGTCCTTGTTCCTCGTGGGTTGTGTAGAGGTGAGTGTTTCCCCTTCCAAGTCTTGTTTCCGCAGTGTTTTTGTTCGCGTTGAATCCGCCCCGGAGAAGGTGGCAGATTGGCCTCCCATAATAGTGTGGGCGGTACATTGTCTTCCGCCTGTCTGTTGGCAGTGACGGCCATGTTGTTTGTTTGTACCGCCATGGCGGTCGGAGTGTTAAAGTAGCTATCTATGTTGGCGGTTTCCGCCATGGTCATAATTCCATTTATTTTACCGCCGGCCTGTTCGCGGTTTTACTGCCGCTTTACCACCGACCGCCAGGGTTGTAATGAGGGCCTATGTAGTGTTTACACCCGTAATAAGCCCTGAGGAAGTCGTGGGGCGACACACCCCAGATGAAACAGGTGTTGGCTTGGCTGGAGTGACTCCAATAAGAAGAAATAAAGAAGACTATTTGGAATCTGTTGGGGCTGAATTTAATTGTACCATTAATACATTTAAGAAGACGTGTGCTTAGAATACATATATATTGGGTCTGTGAGTGGGTGTGTGGTTCTTTGAGTCAGTCTGTGAGTGGGTGCGTGAGTGTGTGAGTGGGTCTGTGAGTGGGTGAGTGACTCTGCGTGGGTCTTTGAGCGGGTACATGAGTTTTTGAGTTGGTAGATGAGTGGCTGCATGAGTCTCTGAGTGGGTCTGTGAGTGGGTGTATGAGTGTGTAAGTGAATCTGTGAGTGGCTGTGTGTCTGTCTGGGTCTGTGGGAGGGTGTGGAGTGTGTGACTAAGGTAACTATAACCTTCACCGCTGCCGTGCACAGTTATCCTATCAATAATTTGACTGCTACTGTTGCATTGATGTTATTAATTATGTTTTAAAAGATGTCATGAGTGCTGTAATAGCTGGGTAATTAGCAGTGCATGGTTAGGGTGTGAGTTATAGTTACCTTAGGGTGCGAATTATAATTACTTGAAATAACTTTAACTATAATAGATTAATTTCTATGGTTTTGTGTGTGTAAATTCAGAACCTAACTATAATGTCCCTGTAAAGTTTATTTTTTTCAGTGAATTTCAATCGTTTTTTTTAACGTTAAGTAATAATTATTTACTTTGCGTATGGTATTACTTGATGGGATTAGGTACTTAAAGGGGGTAAGTCGCGGGCCCTGCAGCCAGCCCCCTATAAACAACCCAACTCTGTGCCACACATGGACTTTGACCGTGCACGGCGAGGGTAGGCTGCCAGGCCTGCGACTTACCCCCTTTAAGCACTTAATTCCGTGCCACAAGTGGGTGCATGAGTCTCTGAGAGGGTCTCTGACTGGGTACATCAGTTTCTGAGTGGGTGAGTGATTGGGTGTGTGAGTCTGAGTGGGTCTGTGAATGGGTGCATGAGTGCTTGTCTGGGTGTATGAGTGGGTGCATAAGTGTCTGAGAAGGTCTGTGAGTGGGTGCATGAGTGCCTGAGTGGGGCAGTGAGTGGGTGCATGAGTGTGGATTGGGGCTGTGAGTGGGTGCATAAGTGAATGGGTGTGTCAGAGTGTAAGTAGGTCCGAGTCGGTTCGTGAGTGGGTGTGCAAGCCTCTGAGTGGCTCTCTGAGTTGTTGCAAGAGAATGTGAGTGCATCTGTGAGTGAGTGCATTAATGTCTAAGCGAGTGTATGAATGTAGTTTTTTTTCCCGCCAATATTTGCGAATTCGTTGCAGTGTTGAACGGGGCTGCACTGAATGTTTTGCCGAATTCGGTGAATATTGCTTACAGGAGAAAAAACTATTTTCAGATCAGGGTATCAGAAATACCCCTATATTGCAGCCATGGGGTCAGGGTACCTCTACACTTACTCACTATATAATTTTTGATCTCTTCTTTAAGCCCCCGGAGACCTTGTCCTGTTACATAAAATGGCAGGCGCAACATACTGCTCAGGTTGTGACGAGCCAAACACAGCATGCCCTGTTGGCGCGCACATTCGCAATTCATCGCATATTCATCACAAATTATTCGAAATCCTAGATATACAAATTTGGATTTCCTTTACTATCTCAAAAACTACTGAACGGATATACACCAAATAACAAAAAAACATGCTTTCTGGACCACGCCTTCCTTCCTGCCAAATCTGGTGTAATTCTGTTAGGCGGTTCGGGCTGCAGTCATGTCTAAAACATTTATGGAAATTAACAGAGGAAACACACTTTTTTGAACTCCCCTTTTTCTCGGCTCCCGCTTGACGGATCACCCCGAAACTTCCCATGCACATCAAGATCCTAGAGGTCATGTTTTTTGGAACATTTCATGAGGATTCATCAGACATAGATAAGTCAAAAATCGATTTTCCTATGGAAACTAGTCCTTAAATATAACTACCTATTGGCAAACAGCAGTAGGTACTATATAAATATATATATATAGGCACAGCGCAGAAACTCAAAAGTATTTACGAGCCATTTCAAACATGGTTAGCTGCAATGCAAATGAAAGGAAAGGATATTCAAAGACACGTTTTGTAAAGAGGAAAATGTATATTGCTTAAAGCACTCAAAAACAGATATAAACATTGTGTATGAAAATACAGTGATGATTAAGAGAAGCTAATATTATAAGCAATATCTTGAGTATAATATTGTGTATAAGTGTTCTTTGACCTACTAATCAATTAATGCACTGCAGCTGTGAAACTTTTAAAAGCGTGAAGAGAGACTCTGTGGCTTTAAAGCCATGATATAAATGGAAGGCTCAACACTGGTTGTTTTTCTTATCAGGAGAGACCTATGATTAAGGCTGACATCAGTAGCCGAAACGCGTCAGGAAAATGTGAGATACTTTGAAAGAAAATGAAATAATTTACTCCTGAGGAATGAAATAACTCTTGCCTCTGTGATGGAAAATGAAAATAAAGTGCCTCTTTCCCCTGTGAACCTGAGTACGGCGCTTCACTGTGTGTGGAGATATTGTTGGAATCTGTTTGCGAGGGTGCTCCGTCCCTGCGCGCCCACCGCCCTGTGTGGATTGAAGCTCCTGACACGGAGTTAAGTGGTGGTTTATATATATATATATGTACAAATAGATGTACACATATATATATATATATATATATATATATATATATATATATATATATATATATATACTCAAAATTCAGTACATATGTACATATGGACAAAATAAGACCACACTTGATGCTTTGTTTATCCCCAGCGATACATATGCTTATTTTAACTTCTTTTCTGTGGGCCCACCTTATTTCCACGAGGTTATATGCAGCTCTCTTTACCTTCGTCACAATATCCAGACCTGCCTTGTCAGGGTCTCAAACAAATCGCTGTTTATATTAGAAATTTTGTTTAATAAATTAGGTCTGGCCGATGAACTGTCAAAAGTCTCTCTTGTCTACCCTTCATACATAACAGATGCCTTCTACGCGGCTCCCTACAAGAAGCGGCCATCCTGATTGCTTCCTCTGCGCCATTACCACACGCGGTACGTTTAGTTATCTACTGCCCACAGAGAATTAAAAACTATTTAAAAGGGCATCTGGTCTAAAGCACTCGACGACAAAAAGCAATCTTTCCATATACAATAAGTTGCTGTTGAGGCCAAAGAATTATTGAATAATTGCTCCCTGTGTGGAGAGACCCGTTCAGGATCAGTTTTTAAACTCAGGTTGGGTTACAGACCTCCTCTCTACCCAGACTGCATGTTGGCGTCTCTTAATTTCTAACGTTTTTGTGGCACCAGCCTGATTAAGAGAAGTTAATTTTCCATTGAGAAACAAATACATCTCACGGGCTCGTTGAATAATTCAGTGCAGTTGTTTTTTCCCAGATTGTTCATAAATTATACATATTTGTTTCACCCTGCCCTACTTTAAAATATACTGTTGAAAACAAAACAGGCAACAAGGAGCGACTTTAGCAGAGATACATAGAAAAGAAACAGTGGGCGTCATGCATTAATTTACCCAATTGCTTTCGAAGTGCATATCTGTCAATCAAGCACAGGGATGTTTTTTCACCCATTTCGGTGTAACCCAAAGACCAAAGTTTGACAAGTTCAGGTGCTGTATATATTGATGGCGTATTTTATGTGTGCTGTAATCATATTCTGTCTTCTTCACGGAGTGACAACATATTTTGTTCGTTAGGGAGCAAAAGATTGCTAAACTGACAAAGCTGGCAAATTAAGTTCTGCGTTTGAGTGGCCACGGATGATTATGCGGCTACCTTCTACCGCCTGTTTATGCCATCTAAGCCCAGACCTAGGAGTGACACCTTTCACGGGGGAGGGGGTGAGAGGGGGGAGAAGGGGTGCAAAGGAGGTTCACATTACATCCATGGCCTCTCACATGGGGTGTACCCTAGTTCTTATGTGAACACATTCAACATAAGAATTGGCCTTACTATATTACATCATGTTTCATCTAGCCGGTGTTACCAAGTATAGACCTAATATTTCTTCCGAGTAAAGTTCTGATTTACCCAAAAGCCAATGCAATTGGCTAGGAAGTTCTGGTAAAACCTGTTTTGACTAAGTTTATTTTGATCATCACCGCCGTCGTGATGCCTGATTTCTTCTTTAACACCTTTTGGGATCATTTTGGGCCAGATGTATCAAAGCTTTTTGCATTTGCAAACGGTGTGAATGGCCGTTTGCGAATGCAAAAATGCCTTTCAGTATGTATAGAAGGCATTCACTATGCAATTTGAAGGAATCGCTAAAATAGCGATTCCTTAAAATTGAGACCCCGTTTAGAGAATAGCAAATTGCGATTCTCTAAATAGGAAATCGCAAATAAGGAATCCTTATTTGCCATTTCATAAGCACATGTATCAAGCTTTTCCTTAATGCAAATTGGGCATTAAGGAATCGCAATTTCCACCAATTTGGTGGTAACTATGTGCAAATTTAAAAAATGCATTAAAACTGAATTTTTTAAATTTACATGTAAGGCACACGAGCCCCTTTGGCATGTGTGCGCCTTACATGTCCTAAAATAATTTTTGGGGGTGCAGCAGAGGGGGCCTTAGGCCCCAGCACCCTGGGGTTTGCATTTCTGAAATTGCGAATTCCAGTTAGGGATTCGCAATTTGGGAAATGCAAATAAATTGCAAATATGGGCCTACAGGCCCATAATTGCGAATGGGGTCAGAATCGCTGTTGCCGATTTTTTAAAAACCGCTATTACCGAATCACAAATATGATACATACCATTTTGCGACTCTGAAATAGCGATTTCTTAAAAATCGCAATTTGAGAAGCGCAAAATGGATTCTTGATACATCTGGCCCATTGTTACCACAGTGGGCATCACTTACTGTACCAGAGCGTATTGCAATAGGTAAATGTGATGCCATCACTTGAGCTAGTGATTAAGACATGTCAGCTTGTTAAGTAGCTGTGAATCAGAACTGTCTCCTAGAAGTTAGTAAATGTATCGTGGTGCAGTTTTGCAGTGGTCTCTTGACCTCACCAACCAAAAATGTGCCTTTGCAAAGCTGGATTAGTGCAAACGGTTAATGAACAAGAACAAAGTATTCACATTGCACTCATAAATCATTTTATTTATGCACAATATTACTCCATGATAGTGTGATATTACGTGTAAGCAAATTACACTCAAGGGAAGAAGTGTTGTACTGTTAGAGCAGGGCTTGCATGTTAAATGTGGGAACACCCAACTATTCAAAAGTTTGTGAATATTCTCCGATTTCCTCTGACATTCACTCTTCCTTCGTCCCTCCCTGGAAAAAGTCAGAAATGGAATCCTGCCAAGGGCCAGGGTGGAAAGAGAAAGGAAACACTCCTCAAATTGGAGGGGAAGTGGTTTGGTAGGCTATTGTTTCACTGGGAAAAATATTTTTAACGTTGAGAAAAAAAGCAAAACATTGCCATTCATCCACTGGAAAATGCTCCTTCAAGGGATGTGTAGACCATCTCCAAAATGGAAATGGGATGTATATGGTACCCTTCATATGTAATAAAGTCTATTATGTGCATCCCTACCTTTTCAGGTCTCTATATCAGTTACTGCAATGGTTGCCAACATCCACACGCCAACAAGCAAAACACACTCAACTAAAGCAAAATGCAGCACACATAAATACAGTGGATATGGAAACATTAGGACACTTAAGACGTGGGTAATAAGTAATAATGCCAAACGCCTTCATTGTCACCCATGCTCAACGTGTCATTCAATGTGAAATGGAATTCAAACATTGTGAACATACATGATCTAATGTAAATAATTCATGTATGTTAAGGTAGCGGGGCGCTTGTTGTAGGTTCTTTATTTAACAGAAGGTAGCACAGCTGCTTGTCACCCTCATGGGTGACGCCTGGACCATGCATTTATACATCTTGTAGACATCTGCACTTATGGGAGCTGTTCCATGGAAGGCACCCATAGAAGGTGGCGTAGTTGATTGTCTTTCAGTGACCTGAGGGCTCAAAATGTGTTCTCTGAGGGCCCCATTTACAACATTTGGCGCAGGGTAGCTGCAAGCCTTCTTGCAGCCCTGCATCAAAACAAAAGAGCAAGAATGTGCCATATCTACAGGATGTGGAACAGCACATTCCTGTCTTGTCCCCTGCGTTAGCACACAAATTAGTGCCATGCACCAACTCAGGAACCCTTGCACCATGGTGCAAAGGTGCATGCATTGCGGGGATGTTTGTTTATGTGCAGGGAGGGACACCTTCCTGCACAAAAACAATCATGAGAGGTGTTTTTGCCTCTTTCTATGTGTGGTGCAAAATGCAGCAGACATAGAAAGAAGACAAAATGGGGATAAAAAATGTTATTTCTCCCCATTGCGCCACCCCTGGGGTGGTGTAGGTTTTTGAAGCGTTCCCATGATTACAAAATCTTGTACATATGAAATGCGTCAAAATCCATGGATGTTGCATGAGAACATCCACCACAACACCCATGGAATGCCTGTTTGAAGCAAAGTATGGCAATGCAGTGACATGTGCTGCGTTGCCTTACACCACCAAGGCAGTGAAAAGCCACTCAAAGTGGCTTTGCATGGCCTTGTAGATATTGGCCTGCAGCCTGCTGCGCCTGTGCGTCACAAAAAGTGATGCACCGGCAGCTCAAGACACTTGTCAATGAGGCCCTGAGTGTCAATATTTCAATAGATACATCATTCATGATGGATAGTCACACCAAGGAGCCACATTATAAAAGAGGCTTATATGCAGCAGTGCATGATAGTTGCTGTGTAAGAATATTTCATGAGGTGCAGATTATAGAAACTAAGCTGAACAATATTATCATGCAGTTTGAGTTTCATGGGTGACCAAAATATACTGATTTGATTTTAACAGTGGTGATGACTATGATGCTATAGACAGTTTCATTGGATGTCATTGTGACATTGATGTTGAGTTGCATTTTGCGATTGCAAAACCACAGCCACATGGCTTCTGGATGTTCTCAATGTATGTGCGTACAATCTGTTGGACCTACCCCATACCTTAGAGCCATGTAATGTACAGAATTGGTCTTTCACTTGATTCACTCTCTAAAGCGATCGCTGATCCACATACAATAAAGAGTGTATCCCTGACTGTATGAGGATGTGTTAGAATGCAGGTTGTGACAATCCTTATGGCATTCCCATTGACTGTTAGAAAGAACGTATGTATAAATGCAGGCTCATCAACAGGTTCGGAGGGAGGATATAGAAGTGCATGTGTTTATGTTGGCCTCTATATCAGCCCAGTGGCTCCAGTGATGGTATTTATTGAATCCTCATTTCTTCATTGTTAATAATTTGTGTGCACATATCTGGAATTAAGTCATTTTTTTCCTGTATGCTTTTCTGGAATCCCTCCTCCTCATTTTTTAGCAATTCATCGTCACAATTACTACTATTTGCTGTATGTCTATTGCCTGGCATTGTACAGACAGTTGAAGTATTACCTACACAGCCAAGAAGTGGGCAGTGTGTGATTGACTGTGTGTATGGATTCCTTTGGTTGCTCAGGTTGTAATTTCTGTAGATGGTTACTCAACCTGTAGCTCCTGTTTGATTTCAGGTACTGAGATTGCAATGAGGGCTTTTTTGTTGCTTTAAGGATACATCGGTAGCTTTAATTTGACCAGTTGCTCCACTTCAGTTCAGAACTGCTGCACTGGGATGTTTAAAATCAGTAAGTGTTTTCTTCTAGTTATGCATACGGTATCACTCAACACCCAAGCATATGACCATTAGGATGGAGTAGTGACACTTAAACTGTATAACAAGAACATTATTCATCCTGAGCAGATATTTAGCAGAAACATGTATGAAAAAGCAATCCCCTGTCAGTGTTAGACAATTGCAGACTGGTCATAAATGGCTGATATGGATATATGAGTCCAATCCAGTTTTTATATAGAGCTCAATATTGGGGATTAGCTGACCTCACTTTTGGCATATAATGGAACTTAGGCACATGGAAGAAAAATGCTTTTCTTTGGTTGCTCAGTTGCTCGTTAGAACCACAAATCAACCACAAATCAGTGTAGTGGCTCTACCACTGATGAGTCAATACCATTACAAATGTGGTGGCAAACTGCATTAGTGGTGTAATGGTGATGGCACAGTCACTTTGTGGGTTTCATTCTCAACCTGCCCAGCATCAATGAATACCTGTACTTTATGAAGACATTTTCGGGAGGTTGGCGAGCATGGATCTAGAAAGGGATATGGACTGACTCTATAAACCCATAGACACGCTTCCCCAGCCTCTTTCTTGACCGAGTGAGGCAAACTCAGCAGTGGGTGCCCTGTGTTTTTATTGGATTGACAAATCTCTATTTGGTGGCATGTAGTTGTGGGAGGAAAATAATTCTCCTGTTTGAAGCAATGTGTATAACCATATTGCGTTATTGAATTAATCCACCTTTTAAAAGACATGCACATAATCACTATATGTTACTGGCTTTATTGTCAATTACAAAAGAGATCCCGGACATTTTAACTCCTGTTTTTTTGCAGTTTTATATTGTGCTAACATGGCCCAGGGCATGAAAGCGATTTACATGAGCACTAGACTGCATCAAACAAGGTCAGATTTATTTATTTTTAACACAGAAGATAAAGTGATTTGCCCCGGAATTACAAGTTGTTGAACCGACTCTGGAACATTATTCTCCAGTTCTACACCCGGTAGTTCTTTTTTTTTTTTAAAGTTTCCAAAAATGTATTACAAATATTCAAATATTCTGTTTAAATTAATAAGAACATTGATGTTAAGCAGCTGAGTAAAATATAGGCTCAAACAAATAAATTGTTACAAATATTATACAAACTGTGAATAAACATACCTTGTAATATAAAATTATATGAGCCTTATACATTGAACAGTAACTTAAGAATGATAACTAATTCAACAATTAGCATTGAGATGGGTAATAAGGGAGATTCAAGGGGGTTTTAACACTTCTTCAGAAATGGGTTGAAGCAAATTAGTTCTTAATGCAGAACAATTTAGCATAAAAATTATAGGTAACCAACAATTTTGTCTTTTAATAGCTCAAGACAGTGGAGTAACAATATTGGTATCTGATCTATGATTATAAAAAACACCATACCACCATGTCTGGAAAGAAATATTAGGAGCATTTTTCCAATTTCTTGTTATTTGCTGGAAAGCTACAGCAATTAATAAATCCACAATTTGCACATTAATTTCACAAATTATCCAAATATCAGAAAGATTACCCAAAAATACATTTGTAAAAGAAAAGGGTATGGAGGTATAAAATTATAATTTGAGTCCATACCTTAAGCCAAAATTGGTATGTATGTGGACATTTAAATAACATATGTTTTAGAGTTGAATTAGAGATATGGCATGTCCAACATGTCAACATTATAGAAGAATTTGTTTTATTTAAAATATGTGGTGGAAGTAGTAATCTATTCTATAGAAAAAATAATGTTTGAGTAGTGTTAGCCGCACAAGATGATTTGCAAATTTTAGTCCGTATCTTATTCCATAAAGGAATAGGAAATGAGGTTTGTAAGTCATCTTCCCATTGTAATTCCACTAGTGTTTTCTGCCTCGATTGAGCTACATAGTTGAGAAGAGAGTAAATTCTTGAGGCTGAGGGAAACGTTGCTAAAACTTGTAATACCAGGGAAGGTGTAGGAGCTTGGGAGGTTACGGACAATAGAGAAATATACAATTGTAAGATAGCTGTGGTTAAGAGCTGATATTTGTTTTGAAAAGAAGTAGGAAAATTAAATAACTGTTTGGCCTGCGTAAATTAAAGCAATGAGTGATTATCTAATAATTGAGACACCCATTTTATGCCATGACTTCCAAAAAACACATTTATTTTTTATCTTAATAAGATTATTGTAACAAATTAAAGAATTAAGAAATTTATCTAAACTGGAAAATTTAAACGTAAAGATAGGATGTAATATTTTACAAGCTGTTTTAAGAACCGGTAATGACATATTGGCTGGACGCTGGGTGAGAGAAATAAATTCCGTAAATGAAAACAGATGAATAAAGGATAATTCTAACTCAACCCATAAGAGTAATTGGTGTAAAGCAACTTCATGATGCAAATGGATGGAATGTTTTAGAAAAATAGCAGTATGATGAAGTAGAAAATTTTGAAAATTAACTCCCCCATCATTTTAGATTGTTGCAGCTTTTTAAGAGATATTCAAGGTTTTCTATTATTCCATAGAAAAGAAATTAAAATAGAATTGATTTTCTGAAAGACGGAAGAGGAAATGTTAATGGGAATATTAAAGAGATAGAAAATTATTACAGGAACAAGCATCATTTTAATAGAATCTAGTCTACCCCACCATGATAGAAAATAAGGATTCCATCTTGTTGTTAGAATCGTAAAGTTGGACAACAGAGCACCAAAATGAATAGAAAGAGTATCTTTCAATGAATTTGTAAACCAGCTTCCTAGATATTTTATTTTTACAGGATTCCAAAAAAAATTGAAAATGCAAATTCATTTTTAAAGCACCATTTATTAAGTGGAAGAATCTCACATTTAACAGTGTTCAGCCTATAACCTGACTTTTTTGCAAAATTTGAGACTGTATCTAAAAAGGGTTTTAAGGAACTTTGAGGGGAAGATAAATATAATAGGATATCATCAGCATATACTGAACATTTGCTATGCAAGTCTCTGTATTTAAATCCTTGTATATTAGTATTCGGGCGAATAGAAGATAAAAAGGGTTCAAGTGCCAAGATAAAAAGCAAAGTAGACAAGGGGCATCCTTGTCTGACTCCTCTGTGAAGAGGAAAGGATGAAGAATTAATACCATTTACAAACTGACACCTTAGGGGAGCTATATAAAATGGTCACTAGTTTGATACATTTCTGGCTAAAACCGAACCGAGAAAGGGTAGCAAAAAGATAATCCCAATGAATATGATCAAACGCTTTTTTGGCATATTACGATATAGCAGCTAATGATTTTGAATAAGTCTTAGATTTATTTAAAATGTCAAAGAAAAGTCGAGTATCATCTGAAAGATATCTACCTTTAATAAAACCCGACTGTTCCTTGCTGATTAAATTGGGAAAGAAAGATTCTAGTCTAATTGCAAGAATTTTAGCGAAGATTTTGTAATCAGTATTAACTGGGGATATTGGCTGATAATTCTTACATAATTTAACATCTTTACCTTCTTTTGGAAAAAGGCAAATCAAAGCATCTTGGAAAGTGCCAGACGCCTTGTTAGATGTTGCAAAAGAGGTGAAGAGTTTGTGTAGTTTGGGAAGTAACAATTTTGAAAAAGATAAATAGAACTCCAAAGGAAACCCATCTGGTCCGGGGGCTTTATGTGTTTTAATAGAATTAATTGCTCCCTGAATGCCCTTGAAAGAAATATCTGCATCTAGAGGAGAAAAATCAATATTTCAAGCAAACTCTTGTTTAATAGAATTTAACTATGTAATGAAGTCCAAATTAGATGGAGAATTTTCTGGGATATACATTTTGTTACAGTAGTCTGAAAATTCATGCAAGATTTCTCTATCATTAGTGGCTGGGGTATGATCATCACGTAGAATCATTTCAATTTTGGTTCTATCCTTTTTAATTTTTAGGTAATTTGCTAGAAGCTTGCCCACTTTGTTCTGTCCTCCTTAATATTTGGCACTTGATTAAAGAAGAAATGAGCGAATTTATTGAATTGTAATTTAGCTTTGACTAATTCATTCAGACATTCTTTTGTTTTAGATGTATAATAAATATGTTCACAGGATTTAATATGTTTAATATTGTCAAGTGACTTTTTATTATTAGATTTCTTTTTGTTAGAAACATACGTTAAAATAAAATCCTGTGTGGAGGCTTTAAAAGCATCCCATATTGTGTGGAAAGAGAGTTCAGGTGTATCATTCAATACAAAATATTCATGTATAAATTCTTGAAAGTTTTTAATGAAAGTAGTGTCTGTTAAAAGAAAGGTATTAAAGCGCTAACAATTAATTTTGGGATTAACAGAAGGTAATTCCAGATCTAATGTAACTGGGGCATGATCGGAAATTACAATAGTACCAATCTCTGAACCTAGGATATGTTGAGATAATGACTTAGATATAAATAGATAATCAATCCTGGATTGGGAACAGTGTACCAGAGTAAAAAAGTGTATTCTTGTAACATGGGATTACTAAGTCTCCATGAATCAATAAATGCTCTCTGTGCAATAGCTGAAGTAAACTGTTTGTGCATGGATGTGGAAATAAAATTAGTTTTAGAAATACGATCTAAAAAAGGATAAAAAACAATGTTACAATCACCTCCAAAAACTAAGTAATCATCTGTAATAGACATCAACTTATTGGCAATGTTAGGCCAAAAAGTTTTATCTAGATGAGTAGGTGCATATACATTCAAAATTGTTATTGGTGTGCTACTGATAATAAGTTTTAAAAATAGCCAACCGCCTTCTGAGTCCTTTTCTTGTGATACTAATTTAACATGTAATTTTTTTTAACATAAAACAACAACACCATTATGTTTACCCGTGCCAGGATGTGTAAAAGCATAGCATACCCAATCATGTTTGATGTTACTAACTTCTGTATCAATAACATGTGTTTCGTGCAACAATGCTATGTCTGTGTTCAACCTGGCTAGATGTGTGAGAACTCTTTGTCTCTTAATAGCTGAACCTAACCCTTTAACATTCCATGTAGTTATTTGAAGAGACATAAGAAATAAAATATATAAAAGTTAAGAAATTCTACAAAAGTAACAGTTTATCTATGATTGAGAGACACATAAGCAAATATAGTAATATCTAGAAAAGAACCCTTAGAATAAAAAGAAGGAACTTGTAAGCATAAATGCATATAAATTGACCATTGAAACAAGGTAGCAACAAGGTAACAGTTAAATATATTATGAAAAGTATTAGTAATATGTAACAGTTGAAAACATATTGAAAGATTAAGGAAAGCGATGTAAGTAAAAACAAATAGAAATAGATGACAAAATATATAGATATAGCTGTGAAGAAGGAATTTAAATAGGGGAATGAAGAAAAGAGAAAAGAAAGAAGGAAAAAAAGAACAAGAAAAGTTGTAATGTTGAAAAAATAAAAGACATAAGGTATAAACAAACAAAAATAACATACCTATATAACACATAAGGAATTGATGGTGGTGACACCAGGGAGGGAAGATGGCGTGAGTGGAACTTCGACGAGGCCAACAGGAGAGGAATCGGACCAAGTACAGAGACCATGACATAATCATAATATTATCAACAACCAATACCTGATAAAAGAGACAAAAGATCAATAAGAGAAATAAGATACATAAGGAAAAGAACATAAAATATGACTTATATTAATAATAATGAATAACAAAACATGAAAACGAAAGACAATATCTAGAAGTGAAAAAATTATTGAATGAAATGCAAGTTGCAGGTTGGTTTGAAATGTCCATGTCTTTTCCTCTACATGAGTTGATGTAGCGTTGCAAAATCTTAGGGTCTTCACATACCGTAGTTTTATTTTTTTATGTTACTTTAAAAGAGCTTGGATGAAAAAGTCCAAATTTTGCATTTGAAGTACGAAGAGCTGGTCTCATGTCCAAAAATAGTTTTCTTCTGTCAGCCATGGGTTTGGCATAGTCGTGTGAAAAGAACAAATGTGAACCCGACCATGAACTCTTTTCATTCGATTTAGCAGCTCTAAGTATTTGAAGCAGTTCAACATATTCTAGAAAGTATATAATAACACCTCTCGGCTTTCGTGACAAAGATGCTTTGTGAGATGAATGACCTAATCTGTGGGTTTGTTGTATATTCAGTAAAGAAGTAGAAGGAAGGTCTAAAATCTTGGGAAGAAAAGATTGGAAAAATGTAATAGGATCTGAACCTTCCGTTCCTTCTGATAAGCCATGAATACATAGATTATTTCTTCTACTTCAATTTTCTAAGTCTTCAGCATGCTTCCGGAGGTGAAGTACTTCAGATTTAATCAATTGCAAACTGTGAACTGTATCTTCAACATTGCTGACTCGTTGTTCGACTTGAGTAACTCTATTTTCCATAAGAGACCAAAGTTCTGTTAAAGTCTGCAGTTTGTTATTAGTTTCCTCCATAAATGATCTTAAGGCACGAATTTCATCTAACAGTAACTCCACTGAAATAGTATTAGGAGATTTAATGGATGATGGAGGATCATTTTTAACACTTTTAGTTGCTGAAGTCATGCCCACATTTTGTTTAGAAGTTGACTTATTATTCTCTGTTAGATTCCCATTGGAAGAAGAGGATGCAACATTTTCCAAAATATTGCTATCCATACTTGTTGTAAGAATTGAGAAAGAGTTATCTGAAAAATCCTTGGCAGTTGTAGCGGAAACAAAAGACCGCACCTGGCTCTTAGTTCTTCCCATAAAATATGTTCATGTATAATTAAAATTATTAAGTGGGAAGGTTGAGAAAATAACATTTCTACACATAGAAGATATTGCAAGAAATTTAGACTGAATCCAATCAACGCAAAAATATATGTGTTAAAATATAAAAGTCATGTAGCCAGAAATACTGGAACAGATAATAAAGACAGTCTTGGTAAAAGCATGAAGGATATTAAAGCAAAAGCAGTAGTATTTATGAAGAGAATGAAGAGATGTGTGAATACAAAATGGCAGCAGCAGTATTCGCCTCAGAGAGTTCACTCCATTAAATAAATATAGAGAAGGGCATAATCGTAGAAGAAAACCGACCTGCAGGTAGCAGAAACGTTATTAGTGGTTTCCCTTACATTCCAGTGAAGTTTTGACCCATCTGACAGAAAAAATGGCAGATTTTCACACACTCTCAAAGCTGTCTGGAGTGAGATCAGTGGCTAACTGAAACCATTTCAGTTTCTGCTGACCAAAGGAGACAAAGGATGCCAACCTATGGCAAGTAATGGGTGGGCTGTAAGCCCTCTTTAGGTTTGTATAAGATAAAATAGATCTCGAAGAGACAGCGCATGTGCACTGCCTCAGGTAGGACCTAAAAATGAGCTAGCAGAAGACCATAGCACCTGCACATAAACCAAGCATTAAAGAAAATTGCAGAATAAAACACAATTCTATATTTTTCTCAGCCAATGTACCAGGATCTTGATCAGCCCTGCTCCTATATAGGAACAAGCTATGGATGCTCCTCTTTAAAGAACACTACTCTTCGGCTAAGTTCAAGCTATGGAACTATCTTATATATACATTTGTGAAAAGAGCATGTCCAAGCAGAAATGCTGCAGATAGCAAAATATGTGGAACATAAGAGTATTAGCAGCTTGAGTGGGTACTTTGCCAAAGGTATGCATGAGTAGAATGTGAACATGTGGCCTACCAAACAAATAAGTCAGAACTGCATTTCATCAACAAATGAGGCTTTATTATAAAGGCAGATGATGAACTGGCACCCATGCAGGTCCAGCTAGTCATAGAACCAAAAGGGTATAAATGGTTTAGCAGAAAAAGCCGCAAAGAACAAACAACTCTGTTAATTGACACCCACAAAGCTTCCACATAAAGGGCACTAAAGAAAACATTCAGACTGAATGAGAACAGAAATCACTTCTGTAAAGAGCTCCAGACGGTCACGATCAGCCCCAAGATAAAATCCCAAATTTTCTTCCACATCCATGGGTTGGCAGAGAGTGATGCAGCTAATGCAAAGGAGTATGAATGTAGTTCAAAGGTCATGCCACTTGGTAAAAACTGTCACCAAGACTTTCGGTCAGGAGTTTCACACAAGAAGGAGGTGTATGCCTTTCTTGTGAGAATGAAAGTTAATAAAGACTTCTGCAGATCTCTTCTAGAGAGATATTTTTCTAATGTCTGTAGTGTTGGTTGGCCATGATCATAGGGAAAAATTGCTTCAAGTGGGCTGCAGGACATAGTTCAACCTCCAAGTTCGAATCCTTCTATTTTCCAAAATTCATCATAATCTACTACAAACTGTCAGAAGGAGGATAGAGAGGCCTAAAATTATTGTAGCTTCCATTGTGTCTCTTGCAGCATACTTCTCCACAGTGACTTGTGCCATTGACGTGCACATTTGAATTTGGTCAGTGATTCAGTAAATCTCTAAGTGGACGGTTTCAGCCCTTTGTTACATTTTATTTCTCAATTTGAGGTAGCCAATTTGTTGAGAATGTCACTCATGTTGTGGTACACACATGCCAGCAAGGTTTCTGGGTCCAGTGTGTATTGCGGGTAAATTCTGTTGAATTTCATGCAGTTGTAAATTCTCCATTCTAATTTTGTTGTTGTAGGTGCCTAGTGTTTGGTTAGGTTTATCCCAGCTGCTTGACATAAATCTGTTGAAAATGTTTGAGAGAAAAACAGGTGATCAGGCCATTAATATGACAGTACTAAGCGGTTTGTGACTTCAATACTGTATCTGACACAGGTTCAGAGTTCAGAATGCAAAGGCATGCTGACTATTTGCTTAAATCCTAAGGCCTGAGTTTTTGATGAGGTTTGATACTGGTTTTTGTGTCAGTCTATTCAGATATTTCAATCACCTATTAACAAACATTTCTCTGCAGTGGCCTGCCAATGTGAGGCTGGGATAAGCAATTCACACAGGAATGTGGGACTGTAGCCTGGGAGCAGTATTTCACAGCTGGGATAAAGGCGCTCTAGTGATTTCTTGTACAACATTCTTCCATACACTGCAACAATAAGTATGGTGTTACCTTGCGGGTAAACTTTGTGGTATAAATTCACACCCCTAGTCCTCCTCTCTTTGAGTTTCCCTTTTACTGTATGAGGTGAAAACAACCAACATGGTTTGAACCATGTTTTAGTGCGAATGAACATAACATATTTTCTCAGCTATTAGATCTCATGCCTCATGGTATGTTTATGTGCCAATTGCAAGTTGATAAGGTCTCTTTTTATCAAGGGGTAGTTTAACCATAGGTTGGTAGGCTTCATTGGTGATGTGCAGCGTGTTATAGATTCAGCCTTGGCATCTTGCTTAAGGGTATTTTAAATCGACTGCCAGAGTGTCCTGCATGCAAATATGTTCTTAAATGTCTGGGAAAGAGATAGCTCTCTTTGCTGAATTTTCCTATGTGCAGCTCATGTTCTGCACCATCCTGATGTTGCTATCAACTGACATGGGAAGAGGGTGAGCGTTCCTGTGGAATCATCCTGTATGCTGACACATGAAGAGAGGGATAACAAAATGTGGTTTCTTGTTTCTTTAGTTAGTGACTTACACCAGCATATTTCTCAGTAAGTTGTCCCAGTTAGATATTTTTCAAATTATTTTTGGCTTTCTTTTATTCCTACTTTTGCCCACATGTGTTAGTATGTTCCCACACATATTAGGCCCAGTTCTGGTTAGTGTTAGGAATGGCCCAACTCTGAGACTTGAAATCTGAAATGGAATGTCAATTTGTATTTTGATGATTCACTGATGTCTCCATCGTCTGCTTTGAAATCTGGTAATCATGCACATATTGTATTGTTGCTAATCTACATTATTCTTTTGGAGTGTTTAACAGTATTAATGTTTTTTAGCAGGTTGAATCTTTGTAGACATTTTGGTCAGCCTATGGTTTTAATTTATGTTTATAACTTAGTTTTGTGCACCACTTGTGCTAGCTTGATTATGGGATTGTATAAAGCTTTGAAACTTTATTTGGTTTGGTGTTTAATTTAGAGTTAAATTATCTATGGTGTCAATATTGTTGATGGAATAATGTCACTGATTGTGATTGAATGATTCTGACTACTACACTCTTCATCAAGTCCAAAGATTCAGTTGACTTCAGAGGGTGAGATTGGTGATGGCCTCTCACACGAGCGATGGTGGTTGTTGAGGCTGAACTGAAGAGTAGACATTTTCTGGGGCCTCAGCGTTCTAACAATTTTGGTAGCAGAGCTATGTTTGGTCTTGTGAGCAGGAGAGTCAGAATTTGCCCATACTGTGAGTTGTTCTTGGTGTAGTGTAAAGGTTGATGAAATCTCAGCATTGTGTTACAAGTGTACAGTATGTGTTTTGAGTAGGATTTTGCGCTTGCATTGCTTAGGTAAATCGCAATGAAGTGCGATGTATGAAGTAAAGTAGGGATTTTACGTACTCCAAGGTAATTGTGTAGGTGGTTTGCACGTACTCCAAGCAAGAGAGTGGGGAGTTTCCATACTCCAAGTGAATTCTGTGCTTTGCGCTCAAACATTGTCCACGTGGTTGTTGTTGTAACGGGTCCTGTGAGGCCTAAAACTATGGAGTATTGCACAAGTGTATGGAGACACTTGGTTAATTTATTGTCTGCAGGTGAAGGTGGTGGTAAAATGAGCGCTGTTGTCAATACTGGCAGTATTTCCCTTGAGTGTTTGTGTTGTTGGTTGGTGTTAGGTGAATCCCAAGTGCACATGGAGGATCTGCACCAATCTTACTTGCGTTTGTGGGAAAGTCACAGCCGGAAAAGTAGATGTTTGTGCGAAAGGCCACAGTCAAAATTTCCGTACAGCTTTCAAAGCGTTTGAGTCCTACCCATAGTGAGCAGACAGGTTTTTGTTTTTGTGCTTGCAATATTTGCATGTAGGTTTTGTGTGAGAAGTGTGTGAGACAGCTCTGAAGTGAGTCACAGCTGCTGAACGGAGTGAGTTTGACATAATTTGGTCCGCACTGGGATAGGTCAGTTGGTGATAAGAGCAGCGTAGGGATTGATGGACAAGACTGCGCTGCTGTTGGTTGAGGACAGCTCATGGATAGAATTGTGGGACTGAAAATTACTTCCTGTTAATTGGATGTTGTTTTTGTGAATTAGAATTATGTAAAAATGAAGTTTTTCAAAGCTTTGAGGAGCGCATTGAGAGGAGATGTTTTTATTTCAGTTAGGGAGGGTAAGTCCACTCCACCCGAGTGTACACCAGCATTCGAGGTAATGGAGGATAGAGGAGTTTAAGCATGTTTTTGGGTAAAGCAATGGTGCAAATCAGCTGAGAAGAAAGGCACCTTAGCTTTTCTTAGTTATGGAACCTTTAATTTGAGAATTTTGGAGAATCTAAGGAAGCTGTTGTATGAATCAAAGCCCCTTCCTAGAACTACACAATGTAAAGCACTTGCTATTTGGTAATTAGTTGTGAGACAAAAAGAGGCTCAGAAATTGAAAAGGAGAATGAGGAAAGCAGAGAAGACACTTACAGAAGCTAGGTGGGATGCAGAGCAGTGAATGTGGAGAGCAGATGCATTACATGCAGTGAAACTGTTTCCAGCAATTACTCAGGAAAGAGAGGGAAGTGTTGAGTCTAAAGCCAAAAAGAAATCTGAGGAAGATACAGAACAGGAACTGGTGGAAAATAAGAGAGTAGCAGATGGTGAGAGTGATTCAGAGGATGAGTTTATAGCTCAGTTGTTGCAGAATCTTCTGCCACCATATAATGCAGTCGAATCAGTAAATCGAAATGTAGTCCAGAGTGTTGCCACAGCTGCAGTTGTACAAAGCCAGATTCAGATAATTCCAAATGTACCTACTGTAGATGCTGCACAGGTGCCAGAAATTTATCCGATCATCCCAAATGTTAATACAGTTCAGAATGTCCCAATTCCATTTATATCACAGCCAATTCAGAATGCAGGAATGACTCGGTTTGAAACCACACTTAGGCCCTCATTACAACCCTGGCGGATGGTGTTAAAGCGGCGTTAATACCGCCAACAGGCCGACGGTAAAATAAAATGGGATCACGACCACGACGGAAACCGCCATCACAGACAGCCACTTTGGCACTCCGACTGCCACATCGGTAGCAACAAACACCGCAGCGGTCACTGCCAACAGGCAGGCGGAAGACAATGTACCGCCCACCCCATTACAACCTGCCAATCCGCCAGCTTTTCCGGGGTGGTACCAACGCCATTAAAAGCACGGCGGAAACAGTCTTTGGAAGGAAAACCACTGACTGCTCGACACTCAACGAAGAACCAGGACGCCATGGAGCCCGAGCTGCAGGTCCTCCCCATGCTGGTGTATCTGCTCATATATCAGGAACATCAAAGACGGCGGCGGCAACAACCACAGTGAGTACTGCACCTAATACACAAGGGAGGGGGGGAGGAAAAAGAGAGTGACACACACACATGCAACACGCAACACCCCCACCCTCACCCACAATACCATACACACAAACAGATACAACAACATTACAGATACACCCCATAACCCCCTGGAAGTACGCAAGGACTAAAGGAAGTGAGTCAAACCAGTGATATTTCAGAGATAGGCAGATATACAATAGAATCCGAAAAATAGGATTTACAGAAACATAAAAAATGTACAAAAGGCCGTACACTGTCCTTCACAAATGTTCGTGGGTCACTGGGCCACAAATCATGGGCCAAGCCCATACTTGCCTCAATACAGAGAGAACACTGCAGGGGCATCAGGTCGAAAACACACAGGCACCTCAAGGGGACGGGGAAGGGGGAGACACCTGAGCCAGAAAATGGAATAACGTCACTGCTCCTCGAGGGGGCTCCATGCCCACTGCTTGGTCCTGGGGAGTGCAAAGCCACAGTCTCTCAAGTCTCTCAAGTGGGTGGTTTGCCCATTGCCTGGTCCTGGGGAGTGCAAGGCCACAGTCTCTCAAGTGGGTGGTTTGAACACTGCTCGGTCCTGGGGAATGCAAGGCCACAGTCTCTCAAGTGGGTGGTTTGCCCACTGCCTGGTCCGGGGGAGTGCAAGGCCACAGTCTCTCAAGTGGGTGGTTTGCCGACTGCTTGCTCTTGGGCCATGCAAGGCCACAGTCTCTGGAGTGGATGGCTCCTCCACTGGTTCTGGAGGGGGCTTGGTGCCCAGAGTGCTTCATCCTGCCAAGGATAGGGGGAGTGGCTGCCTTTCTCTGCTGGTTCTGGAGGGGGCTTGGTGCCCAGAGTGCTTCATCCTGCCAAGGATAGGGAGAGTGGATGCCTTTCTCCACTGGTTCTGGAGGGGGCTTGGTGCTCAGTGATGCAGTACTTGAGTTGTGCCAGTAAACATTTCCTCACCTGGGTGTCTGAGGCACGAGATTAGCAGGGAACAGGGAGCATGATAGTTCATGGAGGCAGGGCTAGACTCCATCCTGCGGCGCCTAAGACTGTTAAGTAGTGGTAGTGCCGGAGCTGGTGGGGTGCTGCCAGTGGTGGTGGTAGGCTCCAGCTCATCTCCTACAGCCTCAGACGGCCACCCACTGGGGCTGCTGGTGCTGGTAGTGGTCCTACTGTCAGTGGTGCAGGTGGCAGTGCTTGCGGCAGTGCCTGTGGCGGGGATGCTGGCGGTGTTGGCTGTGGTGCAGGTGCCGGTGCTGCCAGTGGTGGAGGGAGGCTCCAGCCCTTCTCCTGCGGCCTCAGACGGCTGCCCACTGGGGATGCTGCTGCTGACAGAAGTGGTGGCAGCGGCGGTGCAGGTGGCGGTGCTTGCGGCGGGGCTGCTGGTGGGGCTGCACGCGGTGCAGGTGGTGGGGCTAGTGCTTCTGGATGAAGAGAAGGAGGGGGACAGAGTGGAGGCAGTGGATGTTGGTATGTCTGCAGGGGGATGGTGTTTGTGTGAGTGCCTGTGAGATGAAGTGTGGTGCTTATGTTTGCCTGAGCCACCTTTGTGTGATGATTTGGGTGAATGCTGGTCTGAAGGTGTGCCTGGGATAGGCTGGGGCTGAGGGGATTGGGTCTGGGTAGAGGAAGTTGGAGGGGGGAGGCTAGACACAGGGACAAGGGCTACCATCAGTGCTGAGGCCAGAGCCTGAAATGCTCTCTGTTGGGCCGCCACGCCAGAGTGAATGCCCTCCAGGTATGCATTTGTTTGTTGCAAATGCCCTGCTACACCCTGGATGGCATTCAGAATGGTTGACTGCCCAACAGTGAGGGATCTTAGGAGGTCAATAGCCTCTTCACTGAGGGCAGCAGGGCTGACTGGGGCAGGGCCTGAGGTTCCTGGGGCAAAGGAGATGCCCACCCTCCTGGGTGAGTGGGCAAGGGAAACACGCTGAGGGGCCGCTGGGAGGGCAGTGCTGGTACGGGGGTGGCGGCTGTGCCTATTGTTGGGGTGGGCACAGAGGTGTCCGCCACATCCAGGGAGCCTCCATCGGAGGAGTCGCTGTCTGTGGTGTACCCTCCTGTCCCCTTCGTGGAGCTCCCCTCGCCCTCCGTCCCACTGGTGCCCTCACCCTCAGTGGATTCGGCCTCCAGGCCCATGTGGGATGCAGCTCAAGGACAGGGTGACAAAACAAAAATGGGGGGGGGAGACAGAGGATACACTTGGTCAATGCCAGCAACAACACTACCGTTGGTGTACACAACACAGGGAACAGCCCTATGCACTAGGCCATGCACTAACAGTTACAATGCCAGTCACTAGCCCCTAGGGTACAATGCCTAACGCCATCAGCTGCACACCTGAAACCCACAGGACCCAGCCCAGGAGTAGATGACCGCCAACACTATTGGGGTAGGACTGAATCAGAGCCTGCCCAAGAAGAGACCTACTCTGTTATGTTCGCCCTGGGCTAGGGGCACCCACAGCCCACATCCCCCACCCAGGTACCTCCTAACGCGTGCAAGGTCAAGGTTCAGATTCTGTACTCACCCCCTCGTGGCTGCTGTGAGGCCTTCAAGCACGCATCCAACTCCGGATAGACCACCGGCAGGATGCGGAACATCAGAGGGGTCATGGTGCGATGGGCACCCCTTCCTCGTTGGGAGGCCAGCCCCAGCTGGGCCTCTGCCGTCTTCTTTGCCAAGCGGCGCAGGTCCTCCCACCTCTTTTTCTGGTGGGCGCTGACCTGCATGGAATAGACAGCAGAAAAGGGAATTATTCACCCATCTGGACCGTCATACTCATTGCCCACAAGATACCACACATCCCCTGACGCACATACATTGACCCCCTTACATGGTGCACTCTGGCCAGGATCCCTCTGTCCCCCCTACATGTGGCTTACACACACAACAGTCCATACATTCATGGCCCACGCATCATGCTCACAGTGTACTCACCTGTTTGTCTGGAGGACCGTAGAGTAATGTGTACTGTGGTAGGACCCCATCCACCAGTTTCTCCAACTCCTCCGCATTGAAGGCATGGGCCCTATCCCCGGACACATGAGCCATAGTCCCTTCCAGACACAGGTCACAGCACCACTTGCAGTGTAGG
Organism: Pleurodeles waltl; assembly: GCF_031143425.1. NCBI lineage: Eukaryota > Metazoa > Chordata > Amphibia > Caudata > Salamandridae > Pleurodeles > Pleurodeles waltl. The sequence continues at coordinate 1,770,056,534 of NC_090440.1, forward strand.
TCCTCTCCTGTTGAAAGCCAGGTAGCTAGTGAGTGAACAGATAGAAAATGGCGGTGACTTCCGCGGCGGTGTGAACCGTCACCGCCAACACCACCTTTAGAGGAACCTTTGTCTACAGACCACCAGGACCCCGCCCCCCATACTGTGACACCATCGCCGATGCTATCAGCTCCCACGTCCTCGCCTCCACAGACTATCTACTCCTCAGTGACCTAAAGTTCCACCTAGAGAACACTAACAACTGCAACTCCCTGCTGGACAGCCTTGCAAACCTCAGCCTCAAGCAACTGGTCTCCTCACCCACTCACTCAGCCGGTCACACGCTTGATGCCATTTTCTCCTCTAGCAACCACATTGCCTTCACTCACACCACCGAACTCCATTGGACTGACCATCACTGCGTCCACTTCTCCTTCCTGAAGCCCACCACCAACAACATCCTGTCCCTCACCGCAAATGGAACAAGATCTCCAAGAAGCAACTGATCTCCAACCTCGCCCAAGCTCCACCACCCATTACCAAAGATCCCAACGCCGTCGCCCTCAACCTCACACGATGGCTCGACGTATGCACCAACTCCCTCGCCCTTCTCAAAAAACCCAACAACACCTGCACCAACAAGACAGCTCCCTGGTTCACCACAGAATTTCAGACTTCCAAACAACAATGCTGGAAAATTGAGAAAGCTTGGTGACAAGAACCATCAGCAAGCAACTTCTCTGCTCTCAAATCAGCCATGCGCAAACACCACCAGATCATCCGGACCACCAAACGTTGCTTCTACAAAGAATGCATAGACGACAACGCACACAACAGCAAGGAACTTTTCACCATCATTAAAGAACTCACCAAACCCAAATCCTGCACCACCGACCCTCCACACTTTCAAGACCTCTGCGACTCCCTCTCCAGCTACTTCCACCGCAAGATTGAAGACATAAACGAAAGCTTCATATCATCGCCACCCACCACCACTGACGCAGTACCCTTCCGCACCATCTTGCTGAACACCTGGACCCCCACCAATGACGAAGAAACCAGCAAAACCATGAGCTCCATCCACTCAGGCTCCCTAACAGACCCCTGCCCCCACCATGTCTTCAACAAGGCTAGCCAAATCATCGCTCCCCAGCTCCGGACCGTCATCAACAGTTCCTTTGAGATCGCAGCCTTCCCAGCTATTTGGAAACACGCAGAAGTCAACGCCCTGCTCAAAAAACCCAAAGCAGACCCCGAAGACCACACAAACTACCGACCTATCTCTCTACTCCCCTTCCCTGTGAAGGTCATAGAGAAAATAGTAAACAAACGACTGTCCCGCGACTTGGAGGACAACAACATACTCAACGTCTCCCAGTCTGGATTCCGCAAAAACCACAGCACCAAGACCGCCCTCATCACCTGACAGACGACATCAGGACCAGACTGAACAAGGGTGAAACCGTCGCCCTCATCCTTCTAGACCTGTCCATAGCATTCAACACTGTATGCCACCAAACCTTTCATACATGCCTTTTCGACGCCGGAATTCCCCACAAAGCCCTGGACTGGCTTACCTCCTTCCTTTCCGAAAGAACCCAAAGTGTTTGCTTCACCCCATTCCGATCCAAAGCCACCAAGACCATTTGTGGGGTCCCCCAAGGATCCACACTCAGCCCGCCCTCTTCAATATCTACATGGCTCCGCTCGCCAGTATCGTCCGCCCACACAGCCTCAACATCATTTCATATTCCAACGACACCCAGCTCATCCCCTCCCTCACGAGAAACCCATCTACCGCCAAGAACAATCTACACACTGGACTCCTCGCCATCGCTAGCTGGATGACAGCAAGCCACCTCAAATTGAACTCAGGAAAAACTGAGATCATCATCTTCGGACCCAACAAGACAGCATGTAATGACTCTTGGTCGCCTACCACCCTAGGACCACCCCACGGCACCCACCAACCACGCACACAATCTCAGCATCATACTCAACTCATCTCTCTCAATGACTCAGCAAATCAACGCCATATCATCCTCATGCTTCAATAACCTCTGCATGCTACGCAAGACCTTTAAATGATCCCAATAGAAACCAGAAGAACAGTCACCCACGCCCTCATCAGCAACAGACTACGCAACGCCCTCTATGCAGGGACCACAGCCAAGCTTCAGAGAAAACTCCAGCGCATCCAGAACGCCGCCGCACGTCTCATCCTCAACCTCCCTCGCCACAAGCACATATCCGCCCACCTCAGATCCCTACACTGGCTGCCCATCAACAAAAAGATCACTTTCAAAATCCTAATCCACGCACACAAAGCCCTCCAAAACACCAGACCGGCCTACCTCAACGAACAAATCAACTTTCTCATCCCAACCCGCCAGCTCCGCTCCGCCGACCTCACCCTCGCAACAGTCCCCCGCATCCAACGCACCACCTCCCAGGGCAGATCCTTCTCCCACCTCGCCGCCAAAACCTGGAACTCCCTCCCCACCAACCTATGCAAGACCCAGGACCTCCTAACTTTCAGAAAGCACCTAAAAACTGGGCTCTTCGAGCAATAACACCCCCCCACCCATAGCGCCTTTAGACCCTCTCGGGTGAGTAGTGCGCTTAAGAAATTTGATTGATTGATTGATCGCCAGTGGGTCCAGGAACCCATAGGGCCCAATGATAACCAATATGAGTTTGTGTGGCGGTCATCAACCGCTTACCGCGACGACCAGCGCAATTACCTTATTTCCACTTGTCCCTCATCACAGGTCAGGCAGCCGCCCTTTCAGGGGGGCACAGGGCATGGCACCGAACTGCGTCACAGCAGACATTGGCACATCCATGTACTCTCGAATTCACATACTGTTTCTGTAAAGTAAACAAATCATCATTAGTGCAGCATAAGTGTGAATATGACCCTCTGCTCACCGTTCTCTTCCATAGGCTTCAACCGCTGAGGCAGAATATGAGATGGCGGCATCCTCCAGTGTACAGACCCCTGGTGGACCTAGCGACAATGGAGGACAGACACATTATCATTACCTACAGACTTGATTGTGCCACAATCCAAGAACTGTGTGCCCAATTGGAGCCAGACCTGATGTCTGCTATCCGCCAACCCACAGGTATCCCCCCTCTAGTGCAGGTCCTGTCAGTGCTCCATTTCCTGACAAGTGGTTCCTTCCAAACAACAGTGGCCCTGGCATCAGGGATGTCTCAGCCAATGTTCTCTAACGTATTGTCCAGAGTGTTGTCTGCCCTGCTGAAACACATGCACAGATATATTGTGTTCCCCCAGGTGGAGGATTTGGCCACAGAGAAAGCTGACTTTTATGCCCTGGGACATATCCCCAACATCATTGCTGCCATTGACGGGACACATGTGGCATTTGCCCCCCCCGGAGGACTGAAAAAGTTTACAGAAATAGAAAAAGCTATCACTCAATGAATGTGCAGATGGTGTGTTTGGCGGACCAGTACATCTCCCATGTGAATGCCAAATATCCTGGCTCTGTGCTTGACACCTTTATCTTGAGGAATAGCAGCATCCCATATCTGATGGGCCACCTCCAGAGGCACCGGGTATGGGTAATAGGTGAGCCCAAGGTCCCCACACAGAATAAGTAGGTGTCTGGTATGGGGTTGTCCCTAAGGGTTAGTGGGTGTCTAACAGTTATCCCTCGATATTTGCAGGCGACTCTGGTTACCCCAACCTCTCATGGCTACTGACCCCAGTGAGGAATGCCAAGACAAGGGCAGAGGAATGTTACAATGAGGCACATGGGCGTACAAGAAGGATTATAGAAAGAACCTTCAGCGTCCTGAGGCCAGGTTCTGTTGCCTCCATCTGAAAGGTTGCTCCCTGTACTACTCGACCAAGAAGGTGTGCCAGATCATCATAGCATGTTGCATGTTGCAGAACCTGGCCTTGAGACGCCAGGTGCCTTTTCTGCAGGAGGATGTGCCTGGAGATGGTCTTGTGGCAGTGGTGGAGCCTGTGGACAGTAAGGAAGAGGAGGCAGAGGAAGAAGATGTTGACAACAGAACCAATGTTATTCGGCAGTACTTCCAGTGACACACAGGTAAGACACTGTAACTTCACTTAACATTTCAGTTGCCTGTTGGACATTGTACAAGGCAGCCTGTTTCCCTATGTCTAAGCCACTGACTGTACCCTTTGGCATCTCCATTTTCAGATCTCTGTGCCCCATTCTGGCTCCTGCTGTGTGTACTGCTGCCCACCAGAGGTCATCCTAAAGTATTATTCACTGTACATTTGAGTTGCAATGCTTTGCAATGCTTTGATTATGTTGTACTAATACATATTTCAATCAATTGACTGACTCCAGAATTGTATTTGTTCCAAATGTGTTTATTTAAGTGCTCATAAGTAGAGGGGGTGGGGCAAGGGGCTGGGCTGATGGTAGAGGAAAGTCCAGGGTAGAGTCCAGTCTCTTGGTATCACAGGTGCATTGTCCAAGTGGGCATAGGGAGTCGGGCAATGGCAGTTCAAGGTGGACAGGGTGACAGAGTAGGACACAAGGGTGACATTCAGGAGAGTCTTATTTCCTGGTGGGGGTCTTGGCAATGTTCCCTGGCTTCTGCCTGGATCGCAGGGACCGTTTGTGGTGTGGTTCTCCTTCTGCAGGGGGTGGAGTGCTTGTGGCCTGTTGGTCCTATGGCGGGACCTCCTTTCCACTAGCGCCGGCAGAGATGGAAGGCTGTTCCTCGGTTTGGCTAGTGTCAGGGGCCCGTTGTTGTGCCACTGCCTCCCTCATAGTCTTGCCCATGTCTGACAGCACCCCTGCAGTGGTGACCACGATGGTGTATATTTTTGTCAGATCATCCCTGATCCCCAGGTACTGTCCCTCCTGCAGCCGCTGGGTCTCCTGCAGCTTGGCCAGTATCTGGCCCATGGTCTCCTGGGAATGATTGTATGCTCCCAGGATGTTGGAGAGTGCCTCATGGAGAGTGGGTTCCCTAGGCCTGTCCTCCCCCTGTCGCACAGCAGTCCTCCTGGCTTCCCTGTTGTCCTGTGCCTCTGTCCCCTGAACCGTGTGCCCACTGCCACTGACCCAAGGTCCCTGATCAACCTGGGTTTGTGGGGTTGCCGGAGGTCCCTGTAGTGGTGGACACACTGCTGATTGACGTGTCCTGGGGACAGTGACATGGGCCCGCTGGGTGGGTGCTGTGCTGGTGTTTCCTGAGGGGGGAGGCTCTGTGGTGGGTTTGGACTGTGGCAGGGGAACCGACTGTCCAGAGGTCCCTGAGGGGCCAGGTTGGTCATCCTGATCCAGGCGTGCAGATCTGCTTTCATCACTGTGAGCCTCTTTTGTAGGGGGGACTGGATGTAGCTGGCACCTCCTTTCCGGTGACGTTGAGTAGGGGTCCTTTGGGTATGCAAATGCAGTGTTAGTGTATCTGCATGGGTGTGATTCCCTTTATGATTGTGATTTCCCTGTCGGCTTGGCCTTGTGTGAGTGGTGATTTACAGGGCATGCTGTGGTGATGGGTGTCCATGCAGCTCTGTGACTGGGGTCCATGCATTTGTGTTGCAGGCAGGGCTTGGTATTGCGATGGGTGGGGTGTGATGGTGGGGTATATGTGAGGTGATGGAGTGATGGGAGTGAGGGTAAGGGTAAGGGTGGGGTATGTGATGGCATGCAGGTAGGGTGGGGGATACAGTAGTAAAGATTTGACTTACCAGAGTCCAGTCCTCCTGCTACTCCTGCGAGGCCCTCAGGATGCATGATTGCCAAGACTTGCTCCTCCCATGTTGTTAGTTGTGGGGGAGGAGGTGGGGGTCCACCGCCAGTCCTTTGTACGGCTACCTGGTGTCTTGAAACCACGGAACGCACCTTCCCCCGTAGGCCGTTTCATCTCTTCCTGATGTCATCCCTGGTTCCTGGGTGCTGTCCCACAGCATTGACCCTGTCCACTATTCTCTGCCATAGCTCCATCTTCCTAGCAATGGATGTCTGCTGCACCTGTGATCCGAAAAGCCGTGGCTCTACCCGGATGATTTCCTCCACCATTACCCTTCGCTCCTCCTCAGAAAACCTGGGGTGTCTTTGGGTTGTCATGGATATGGTGCAAGTGATATGTGTGAGGATGTGTGGGGTGATGTGTGGGGTGATGTGTTGTGGTGTATGCTGTGATGTGCGTGGATGGTGTATGGGTGATGGTGTTCTGTGCCTCTGATTGAGTGGGTGTTCCTGCCTTATCTCTCTCTGTGTGCTATCTTTTTTTCCGCTTTAAAGCGTTATGGGTAATGTGGGTGGGTGTTTTATAGTGGTGTGAGTGTGTGGGTGTGGTGTGTGCATGTGTGTCAGGTGTGTGTAGTTTGAATTGTCCAATGTGGTGTAGTTTTGTAAATGTGTGTGTATGTTGAGCGCAGCGGTGTGTACCGCCAATGGTTTACAGCGTTTAAAAGACCGCTGTGGTGATTCATGGGTCGTGATACTGTGGGCGTATTCCTGTTGGCGTAACAGTGTGGGTTTTGCTAACACCAATTTATCACTGAACTTTGGTGTGGTGGATTTGTGTGGGTGTCTGTATAGTGGCGGATTTCTCAGTGTGGGCCATAATACCCGTAGCGGAATACCGCCGCAGTCACGGTATGTTGGCGGCCGTCAGCAGGGCGGTAGGCGGCATTTACCGCCAGGGTTGTAATGAAGGCCTTAGTGTGCACAAGTCATAAACAATGGACAGACCACACCAATGTATTCCCCAGTAATGACACCACAGAATATTGCCCCAAATCAGTCAAATTGAGCTTTTGGTAAAAAGGTAAAGGATTAATGTTCCTGAAAAGTCAGTCGTATTTATCAGGACAAGAAGCATTAACAGTCCCTATAACCATAGGTCCAGTAGTCCCATTGTATGCCTAGGATAATAATGAGAGTGGTCCCTAGATTTCAAATCCAGTATTGGCAATGAATTCACCATTTGGAACAAATGCAGAAATGGAGAGACTGATCACTACTGTGCCAGCCATGACCCTTATGAACTCTTTTGGTTTGAATCAGACACGTAATGGAGTTGGTCCACTAATTGATGTAACATGTCCCCCATGCTCAATGGGATGATCTGTAATGGCTCAAGAACAGGTTATGAGATCCCTGTGTATTATACCACAATTTGTACCCCCAAAACAATGGTAAATAACATCAGTTTACAAAAACTGGAAGCCCAACAATAGACAATTTGAGTGGAAGAACAGTTCCAGGAAACATGCCTGAGGGAGAAAGGAGATTAAGTATGGCTAGATTAAAACTGGAATTAAATTAGATGATTGAAGGAACACTTGAATTGGGTAAATTAGATGATTCTTACAATGAAATTGAATTATGCTTTATGTGCAAGGATGTTATTCTTAGAGCAGGACATGCTTATGAGAAATTGGCTAATTTGACCGAGAAATATGAAATCCAAGCAGGTGAAGAAGAGCTACAGATTAGAATTTGATATGAGATATATTGCAAACATGAGATCACCTGAAATGAAAATTTACATTAAGGAGCTGATTCAGAGAATTCAGACATGGGAAGCATTAGCTAAATGGGAAGGCAGATGGTCAAAGAAAAGAGATCAGAAGAAAAAGCCAACTGCATCTTCAAATGATGAATAGCAGACTGAATGAGCTGTAACAATTATGCCAATGAGAGATATTCCTGGAGAACATTTTGTTCATGTCCCTTGGAATAGAAGTGACATATTGTCATTTACAAATGACCACCCAAAGTTGAGGGAGAAACCAGTGGAATGGTACCAGCAAATAGAGAGATTTATCAAACTTGTGAAGTGTTTATGGGAAGGTCTGAACACTTTGAGATTGTGGTTCCAGCAGTTTTGTTGGTAGGGTGTGAGAGGAGCCACCGAGAGTTGCAGTAACAGGTGTGCCGTCTGAAGAGGTGTTGAAGAACTATTACAAGGCGATTGATTTTCTGAAAACTAGGGTTTCCCCCAAAGATATTGACTGGCAAAGAATTGACAGGACATCTTAGGAGACCAAGTAGTCTGTTCATGCTTATTATGATAGACTGTTGAAAGCATTCAGGCAATGCAGTGGCACAAAAAGTATTGAGCTGAGAGACATGATTCATTTTGTGTTTCGGTTTGTTCAAGGATTGAAGTCTGAAATTAGTAACATCATTAAGAATCATTTGATTTGCTGGCAAGGAAAGCTAATTAATGAGGTGTTGCAATACGCAAAATACTGTAGTGATGAGATTGATCTGAAGCAGAAAAAGGTTGAAGGAAAAGGCAATGGGAATGCAGATTAAGTCTGCTCAAGCAGCAGGTACTCAGAGTCCTCAGGGAATGGTGAATGCAGGGAACACAACAGCAAGGAAATATGGTGCCTCAGTACAGAGGGAGAAGTCGTGGGATTCGAGTAGATCCAAATGCGAATGTGGCAGAACATGCAGAAAATGCTTCCTTGTTGTACGTGCGGCAAGGTCAGACATTGGAAACAGGAGTGTCCCTTTAATAATGTAAATAACTTGGTGTAAGGCGGTGACATTGGGCAGATGGTTGACAACAGTCAATTTCAAAATAAGAGAGTTCAAAGGTCCCAAAATCATACTATGAATGTTCCCAATGAAGCAGTCCAAATGCAGATGCCCCAGCAAAAAGTACAATTTTCTCAACAGCAAATTCATGTCCCAAAGCAAATGCAGATACCACAAGCTCCGATGGACCAGCAACAAGTGATGGTTCCTCAGCAGAACGTGAATGGGAGAACAAATGCAAACGTGAATCAGTTATTCTCACAATGCCCATTGATTGAGTTCAGTTATGATGAGATGAGTGAAGAATGCATGAGTGAGAGTTGGGAAGAGGAAGAATGTGCATTGGCTGCCTCATTGGAGGTAGATGAGTGTGGTTCTAATGTGAATGCAAACGTAATGGGTCATGGTATTTCATTCCTGGTTGACACAGGAGCAACTCGTTCCACTGTCAGATCTGCAGAAGTCCCAAATGTGCCCCTTTGAGGAGGGATATTTCAGATTGTAGAAGTAGCAAACCAGCCCCTGACAAATCCCATTACAGAGCATATTCCAGTTAAAATAGGAACCTTTGAGGGTCTACACTGATTTTTAGTTTGTGATTCGAGTCCTGTGGGTCTGTTAGGAAGAGACTTGCTGTGCAAATTAAAATGTTCCATCACTTGTACACATGAAGGGATAGCAATTCAAACCAATAGTGATGATGGAACTTCTAGTCGAACTGATGAGATGTGTCCTCTCATTACATTGTTTCTTGCCATGACAGTTAAAGATTTGCTTGAGGAATTGCAAGAGTTAGTACGTCTGAGAGTTTGGGATCTCTCTGGAAAGGATATTGGATTAATTCAAGGTGTTGAACCAGTCAAAGTGATTGGAAAGCCAAATTCAGTTTTCCCCAGAACGCTACAGTATCACATGGCACCAGAAATAATTGAAGGCATTACGCCAGTAATTGCAGATCTTGTTGAGCACAGAGTGTTAAAAGAAGTTATGGGGAGCCCATGTAATTCACCAATTATGGGTCTGCGAAAGCCAAGTGGGAAATATCGCATAGTTCAGGATTTGAGATGGGTGAATGAAATTGTAGTATCCTGTTGTCCCGAAGTGCCAAATCCAGCAGTGATCTTATTCCAGATTCCATGTGAAGCAGAGTGTTTTTCAGTGATCGATTTGTCACAAGCATTTTTCTCAGTGCCATTGCAGGAGGATAGTAAGTTCCTCCTTTGTTTCCGATACGGCAACCGTGTGTACTCATGGTGCTGTACTTCGAAGGGGTTTTCAGAATCTCTGTCCATTTTTTATCAGGTCCCGAAGCAGAACTTAGAGTCCTTGAACATGCTATTTCAGTCTGCTTTAGTACAGTACATTAATGACTGATGGTTGCGTCCAATACACGTGAAGCTTGCAGACAAGATACCATAGTGCAATTGAATCATTTCGGTGACAACGGGCACAAGGTTTCCCCTTCTAAATTACAGGATTGTCAGAAAGAAGTATTTGTGTCACTAAAATGAGAAAGGTGCAAGGAAAGTGTCCACAGAAGAGTTGCAGCAATTATGCAAATTAATCCTCCATTTACACAGAGAGATGTCAGAATGTTTTTAGGCATTGTGAGCTATTGCCGCCAATGGATACTGAATTTTTCAGTAATTTCAAAGCCGGTTCAGAAGTTAACACATAAAGTAGTCACAGACCCAGTCCCCTTCAATGAAGAGGGCATGAAATCTTTACTGAATTAAGAGAGAGTTTGTGTAGAGCTCCAGCTTTGGGAATGCCTGGTTGCACGAAAGGTTTTGCACTGTTTTGTCAGGGACGTGATGGTTGCGCTCTTTCGGTTTTGACACAGTTACATGGAGGAACAAACAGGCAAGTGACATATTTTTCCACCACATTAAATCCTGTGGTTGCTGCTTTACCTAGCTGTTTGGAAGCTGTGGCCAGTGGTGGTATTAGTATCAGTCACTGTGAAGGCATTGAGATGGGACACACTTTAACTTTTTCTGTCCCACATTCAGTTGAAATACTCCTGACCAGATCCAACATTTGACCAATGCCCATCTTACCAGTTATGAGTTATTGATTCTGGGATCGCCAAATGTAGCAATCGAGAGGTGTGCGGTCTTGAACCCTGCCACATTAATGCCTGTAAATGCTGATGATTCAAATGATGTTAATGAGATGGATCATCACTGTCTCGATGTAACTGAACTGTGCACCAAACCCAGACCTGATATTCAGGATACTCCTTTAGAGTAAAATGACCAAGTTGTCTTGTTGATGGTCCCTGTTTAAGAGACAGTGAAGGTACTCTGAGAGCAGCTATGCTGTTTGTCCCCTCTCAGAAGTGGTTGAAGCGTCATGGCTACAAGGAGTTGTTTTTGCCCAAGTAGCCAAATTGGTTGCTCTTACAAGAGCATGCTGCGTTTCTGAGCAGTTCAAGTGACAATATTCACAGATAGTCAATACAGATTTGGTATTGTCCATGATTTCGGGCAGTTATGGCACCAGAGGTGTTTTATGACCTCTTCTAGATCACGCATTCGAAATGGTGAGAAAATTAGTCATTGGTTAAATGCAGTACAGTTACCTGAGAAGATTGCGTTTGTAAAATGTACCGCACATGTAAGATCAAATTACTATGTATCGTTGGGCAATGCCTATGCTGATCAAATTGCCAGATATTGTGCACTCTGAAGAGTGGAATAATGAAAGTGACACCAGTGAGACAAATCAAACTTTCTTGATGTCAGTGGTTGACACCTGGGATGAAATTAAGAGACTGCAGGAAGAGGCAAGAGAGGAAGAACACAGAGGTTGGATAAAAGCTGGTTGTAAGGGAGATGATGTTTGTATTTCAAATGAAGGGAAAGTTGTGTTGCCAGGGTGTTTACTGAATTTGATGGCTAGATATTATCATGGCCAGGTTCATCTCAGCAGAGATGCAATGATTCACACTTTTAAACAGACATGGTACAACCCCAGATTTAGTTGGTTGCAGAAGCGGTTTGTTACAGATGTGTTACATGCCAACAAATGAACTTAGGGAACCCACAGTGGTTAATCTGAGCTACATGGGTAGATCGGGAGGTCTATTTAACAGAATGCAACTTGTTTTCATTGAGATGCCTGCCTGTAATGGATTGAAGAATGTGTTGATCATCGTGTGTGTGTTCTCCAAGTGGGTTGAGGCTTATCCAACACTTAGGAACGATAGTCTCACTGTAGCTAAGCTGCTGCTCCAGGAACTAATACCTTGGTATGGATTCACTGCTTCTTTGGCATGAGGTCGAGGAACTCATTTTAATAATGAGATCAGAAAGATGTTATGTGCAGCACTGAACATTGAGCAAAAATTGCACTGCAGTTACATTGGTGGAGCAAATGAATGGAACACTGAAAGCTCGATTGACAACTGTTTGTGCCTCTACAGCATTGAAATGGGCTGATGCATTGCCACTTGTCCTTATGAGCATGCATGGCACAGCTGACAGGAAGACAGGACTGTCTCCCCAAGAAGTTCTGATGGGTCATGCAATGAGACTACCAGGAATACCTGCAAATGCACTTGTGAACACAACAGATGACTTGGTCCTGAATTATTGCAACGGTCTAGCTGATGTGGGTTGCTCTATGTTTTATCAGGTTGAAGCAGCAACAGTTCAAATGACACAGGAACAGTGTCACAGCTTGAAAGCTGATGATTGGGTCATAGTCAAGAAACATGTGGAAGACTTGCCTAGAGCCAAGGTGAAAAGGGCCGTTTCAAGCTATCTTGGTGACAACAACAGCTGTGAAGTGTGCTGGTCTTCCAAACTAGATACATGTTAGCCACACATGCAAAGTTCTATGTCTTCTTGAAAACACAGAGTCTAAACCTGCAAGAGCAAATGCAGATGAAGAAGGGGTTCAAGTTGACCAAGCTGTGAGAACGGAAGCAGTGGCTGAAGCAAAAAATGTGCAAAGTGGTGAAGGCACAAGCAGTCTCCATGCAAATAAAGGCGCAGACAAAAGTGCAAGCAGCCTACAAATAGACACAAATGCAGGAGAGCAGTATCAAAGTCAAAGTCAAAATCAACTGATTCCTGCCAGGACAGCAAATGCTGTGAAAGTGGCTGCACCCAAAAAGAGAACTGTGAAAGGAGGCAAATTGCCTGCAGATGCACATGAACTGGTTGCTGATAAACTCCCATCAATAACAGAAGCAGTTGAAGAGTCAAATCAGAGTGAAGATAAAGATGGTGCTGTAAGTAGAATGAAAAGGAAAAGAGTGCCACGTCACAGATACCCTTCACCTGAATGGATCTATCTTGTCACAAATGAATGGGAGAGCAAGTTTATGGCCTTTTGTTTTTACTGTGAGAATTCAGCTGAACATTCTGGAACTTGAAATCGCATTTGAACTGAGATTTGAAATAACCTTGCCAATTTATCAACAAAGACATTACACTCTGGAAGTAATCATTAGCGATCATCAGACTGTTTTTTATTGAAAACCAACGTGATCTGTTTTTGAGAGCTTTTAATTGAATCTTGAAGAACTTTCTCGTAGATCGAGAACTGCTGTAAAGGGTGCAAAGATTTTGAAAAGCTGTTTTGTTTATGCTTTTTGGTTGCTTTTGCTATTTACATATTTTTTCCTATTTCCTTTTTCTCCTCTGATTCTACAGAAGCCATGAATCCTGGACAGGGCAAACATAGAAGGTGTAAATATGTGTGTATTGGTTTGATAATAGTATGTATGATTGCGTGCATTTTATCAATTGCGAGAATGAGTGTTTCAATGAAAGGAAAGGTGCAAAGCACAGCAACTCTTATGTGGAGAAAGACAACATTTAAGCATGATAAGTTTTATAAGGATGAGGGATTGCTTCATTTAGATGATACAAAGGGAAATTTATCTTCAAATGTATATTATAGTTTACTGTATGAGTATGTGGACACAATGAATGTGCGCCACTGTTATGTGTGTACACAAATTTCTTCATCAGTATCAGAAGGAATTACCTATCACAATTTACCACTAACATATTGTATTAGCTGCAGTCTATTGTTAACACATTTGTACAATCAAGAGTATTTTTACTCCAACTAGGATGTCGTTTTCTCTTTTGTTCCCATTAATCAGTATTTGAGCAGCATTGCAAAGGCTAGCAACATAGATATAGTAGGAGGTTTCTTTGAGCCTATACTGACTTTTAGCACACCATATGCACACAGGAATAACCTGACCTGTATTCTCACATAGGTAGAAAAGGAGTTCATTATTCAAGTAGATGATAGAAGAAAAGCAATTAAGGAAAGGATAGATAAGGGTATGATAGTAAGAAGAAATCAGTTCACATCACACCTGATACACAGGGACGCTTAGCTTTAGATTGGCAACATGTAGGAAAGCTTTGTATTTTATATATATATATATATATATATATATATATATATATATATATATATATATATATATATATATATATATGTAGCCCGCAATAAAAAGCTAACAATAAGTTTGTAGAAACAAGTGAATGCAAACATGTGTTCTTGTTCAAGAGTGTTTGGGATTTTATGTTAAATGGACAAGACTCGGCTGCACCTGGTGTTTATTAAATCTGTGGTAAGAACGTTTATTACAAATTGCTGAAAGGCTAGTATGGTACATGCTATTTGGGAGTGGATTTCCCCAAAATTTACCAGATCGAGGACACTGACAATCCAGAAGTGATTGAGGGACCTAAAATGAGATTTAATAGGGGAGCAAGTGGTTCAGAAATTAGTGGAGTTATTTTTGGTGCTTGTATTTAATCAGTGGGTGTGATCTTGGCTGACAGTAAGACAATAGTAGGTAAGATGTCAACTGATTTTTCAGGTGCAATGCTCCCAATGGACAGAAATGGTTGCGGCAAGGTCTATGATTCATTAGACATCCATTTAGCAAAGGAGGGTAGAGTTTGCAGAGTTTTTAAATCAAGGCACTGTTGCACATATATCATAATAATACCAGCAAGGAGATAAAGAGATACTTATCTAATCTGATGAGCATGGAAAATGACTCAAGCGACCTGATAGAGGAAAATGTTTGGGAAGCAATAGTTGAAGGATTCTCTAAGGTAGGATCTTGGTTTGGAAACTTGGGAAGTGGTTTTGTGAAAATGATCCTGAAGCCTTTATTGATTGTGACAGTGTGTATAATTTGTGCACTTGAATTTTATAAAAAAGTATAACATTTCTGGAGAAAGCAAAGAGCAAATAATAAACAGAGGAGGAAAGAAATCTAATGGAGAATATGAGAGACAGGCTGTTAGAAATGGGGTCTCTGGTTGGCAGTCAATTTGTACTCTGTCCAAGCAGGGACACTCACTCTAGTCAGAGCAATGGAGATACAAACTTAGATAACCCCTGCTCACCCCCTTGGCATGGCACAAGCAGTCAGGATTATCTCAAAGGCAATGTGTAAAGTATTTGTACCAACACACACAGTGATATAGTGAAAACACTACAAAATGGACACCACACCCATTTAGAAAAATAGGCAATATGTATCTAAATCAAACAAGACCAAAACAACAAAAATCCAGCATACACAAGTCAAGTTTTTTCAAACGAATAAGACTCCTACTCCATAGAAAACAATGGAAATGTTGATTTTACACAAAGTACCTGGTTTGCGTCAAATATAAAGCTGCACGGGTGAGCGTGCGTCAGAAAAGTTAACGATGCGTTGATTCCTTACTTGCAAGGGAGGCCGTGTGTGGTTTCTTCTCCGGTCGGGTCAGTGATGCAACGCTTTTCTCTCCCGCAAGAGAGCGGGATGCATCGATTTCTGGACAGGGCACCTCAGATCCACGCAGGCTTGCATTGATTTTTTACACCCAGCGATGATGCATGAGAAATCTGGTTGCACAGTGTTGGAAAACTGCACTGCGTGGGGTTTGCGAAATTATTAGCAGCCGCAAGTGGGAGTTGCATCGTTTCTCCAGCTGTGATGCGTCGATCTCCCAGCCGTGATGCAGGTGGTGTGTCGATTTTAGCAGTGAAGTCGGTGGCGTGTTGTTTTTCAGCCGCGTTGCAGGTGGTGTGTCAAAATGCTCCCCACATGGAGTTCTGGGCGTGGATTTCAGTCCTTGTTCTGCCAGCTTCAACTTTCAATGGCCCAGCGACTGGATAGGGCACCACTTGGTAGGGCAGAAGTCTCAGCAGAGGTGTTGGCACCGGAAGCCTTTGATGGCCTGGAGACTTCAAAACAGGAGGCAAGCTCAGACCAGGTCCTTGGAGATTCTTCACAAGCAGGAATATAACACCAAGTCCAGTCTTTTTTCTCTCTCAGGCAGAAGCAGCAATTGCAGGCCAACCCAGCAAAGCACAGTCACAGGCAAAGGGGCAGTACTCCTCCTCCAGCTCTTCATCTTTTCTCCTTGTCAGACTTTCCTCTTGATTCCAGAAGTGATCTAAAAATTTGGGGTTTTGGGTCCACTACTTATACCCCTTTCTGCATTTGAATTAGGCAAACTTCAAATGAAAGTCTCTGTTGCTCACAAGATCCTGCCTTGCCTAGGCCTGGCTCCAGACTCACACCAGGGGGTTGGAGACTGAATTGTGTGAGGGCAGACACAGCCCATTCAGGTGTAAGTGACCACTCCTCCCTCCACTCTATCCGAGATGGCTCATCAGAATATGCAGGCCACACCCCAGCTCCCTTTGTGTCACTGTCTAGAGGGGATTCACAACCAGCTCAACTGTCAGTCTGAGGCAGACATGGAATACACAAGCAGGCAGAGTCACATAATGGTTTAAGCAAGAAAATACCCATTTTCTTAAAGTGGCATTTTCATACAGACAATTTTAAAAACAACTTTACCAAAAGATGTATTTCTAAATTGTGAATGCAGAGACCACAAACTCCAATCTCTATCTGCTCTCAAAGGGAAACTCCACTTTAAGGATATATAAAGGCAGCCCCATGTTAACCTATGAGAGAGATAGGCCTTGTAACAGTGAAAAACGAATTTGGCAGTATTTCACTGTTAGGACATGTGAAACACATCAGTACATGTCCCACCTTTTATATACACTGCACCCTGCCCATGGGGGTGCCTTACACGTATAAAAAGGGAAGGTTTGGGCATGGCAAGTGGGTCGAATTAGCAGTTTACAACTGCAAACACAAACACTGCAGTGGCAGGCGTGAGCTATGTTTATAGGGCTACTCATGTGGGTGGCACAACCAGGGCTGCAGGCCCACTAGTAGCACACAGCAACAACCTGGGAAGCAGAGGCAAAAAGTTAGGGGGATGCCAGGTCTAGCCCAGATATTATCAGACAATGAAGAGAATTGACAAGTATCTCATACCTAGACCTATGCATTATCAAGCTACTAGGTTTTGACTTGTCTCTTTGTAAATGAGACCAGTTCATTTTTGATGGCTTAGATTGACGTCAAAGGAAGGACTGAGAGAGATCAAATTGTATTAATAAATTAGTGGCATAGAAGTTAGCATATGGTGATGAATTAACCTGCATTTAAAAGCCTAAAAGAGAAAATAACACGAGTTGTAAAATGTGCACGTTTTAATTATGATGAGCCATGTGGCCACCATTCGTATTGTGCACCACGTTTTAACATGAGAGTTGTGTATTTTTATTAAACGAAAGTATCAAACTGAACTAACATTAAAAATGTTTTATTAATATGAAGATTAATAACTTAAGTACTGAAATTACTATGAATTAATCATAGCTCTGACATGTTATAAGTAATGTTTGCTACTAAATAATTAGCTTTCCTTATATGAATTGTAAGGTGCTCAATAGGTCATTAAAGTGTTACAGCATTATTGTGTATTTAGACTTCATAACTTGATTAGGCCTGAAGAAACTTCATTTAGCCGCAGCAATGGAAAATCACTTGTTTATTCTGTCCCATCTGGCCTGTATTCTTTCCATAGGCTGTTAATGTAATGTTGAATGTCATATTGTATTACAGGAGAATAGCATGTTTCAAGTTTAGGCAATGTTGCAGAATTTGTTCTAGCTGTCGAACAGGGCAAACATTTTACAGATCTTATGTGAAAGAATATCATTTTTAGTTTATTGTGGGTCATAAGAAAGTAACAAATTATTTGAAAATGTAATATTTCGACAGAATTATATGAATTCCTAGTATGAATAATGGACTTTTGCTGAGAAGATTTAGAAAAAGTTGCAAACTTGGTGGTGCCATCGCTTGCAATTGGATGCTGAAATTGATGCACAGAGGGTGCCCACTCAAAGAACCAATTCATGAATTGTGCGTATTTCAATTGGTGAAGAACTTTTGGTTAGTTCACTCTTGTCTTGAAGCCGTTAAGAACTTTGGGCCAGATGTAGGTAGAAAGCAAATTGCGAGTTGCAAATTGCGAGTCCTTCCGACTCGCAATTTGCATCTCGCAATTTGCTATGCAGAAAGGTGTCTCAGACACCTTCTGCGACTCGCTATGGGGTCGCAAAGACCCACCTCATTAATATTAATGAGGTGGGTCGCAGTTTGCGACCCCATAGCGAGTCTCACGGGGAGATGGTGGCCTGCTGGAGACAGCAGACCACCATGTCCGTGACTGCTTTTAAATAAAGCAGTTTTTTTTTTTCCATCTGCAGCCCGTTTTCCTTAAAGGAAAATGAGCTGCAAATAGAAAAAAATACCGAAACCTTTTGTTTCTGTTTTTTTCAGAGTAGGCAGTGGTCCATAGGACCACTGCCTGCTCTGAAAAAATAATTTTGTGATCATTCACAAAGGGGAAGGGGTCCCATTGGGACCCCTTCCCGTTTGCGAATGAGTTACCATCCACTTCAAGTGGATGGTAACTGCGAGTTGATTTGCGACTGCTTTCGCGGTCGCAAATCAACTTACATCGCGGTGCGAGTCACAAATAGGAAGGGAACACCCCTTCCTATTTGCGAGTCGGAAACACATTTTGCGAGTCGGTTCCGACTTGCAAAATGTGTTTCTGCATCGCGTGCGGGCATTAGCGCCTCGCAAACGGCGTTTTTCGCCGTTTGTGAGGCGCTAATGCCTTGCTACATCTGGCCCTTTGTCCACTTCATCTTAAGTCTGCTGTCCCATTTTCTTCCCTAAGACCCTGATGAGTTTTCTCATCATAGTTTTAATTGACCAAATGTGGATTCAGTACTAATATGCCCAACTAATTCTGCACTGCTGAATTGTCCTATGTGCAGCTCGTGTTCTGCACCACCTGATGCTGCTATCAAGTAATGTTGGAAGAGGATGGCCGTTCCTGTGGAATCATCCTGTATGCTGTCCCATGAGGAAAGGTATAACAAAATGTGGGTTCTTGTTTCTTTAATTAGTGATTTACACCAGTATACTTTTTAGTAAATTGTCCTAGTTAGATGTTTTTCAGATTATTTTTGTCCTTTTATTCTTGCTTTTGCCCGCATGTGTTAGTCCATTCCCCCACATGCTAGTCCCAGTTCTGGTTAGTGTTAGGAATGACCCAACGCTGATTGAAATCTGAAAGTTAATTTGTATTTTGATGATTTACTGACGTCACCATCATCTGCTTTGAAATCTGGTCACCATGGCATATATATGGTTGCTAATCTATATTATTCTTTTGGAGTGTTTAATAGTATTAATGTTTAGCAAGTTGAATCTTTTTAGATGTTTTGGTCAGCCTATGGTTTTCATGTATGTTGATAACTTAGTTGTGCTCACCATTTACACGACATTGATTTTGGGATTGTAATAAAGCTGTGAAACTTTATTCGCTTTGAAGATTGACTTAAATTGGCTGGGGTGTCAATATTGTTGATGGTATAATGTCACTGATTGTGATAGAATGATTCTGATCACTACACTCTTCGCCAAGTCCAAGAATTCCATCGGCCTCAGAGGGTAACCCTGGTGATGGTGTCTCATCCGAGCGCTGGTGGTTGTTGAGCCTGGAATTGGAGAGAAGAAATTTTCCAGGGCCTCAGCGCTCTAACACAACCCTGACAATTGGTACTCCCTGCCGCATAATTCTAGTCGCCCTGGGTACGGGTGACTGAAGCTGCTGTGTCAAATAATGATACCAGATTGTCCCCCAGAAGTTTGTAGCGGATTGATCATCACTGTTTTGTTGATCTAGATCTTCATTGTTTGCTTTCGATGTTTGGTTGAGTTTGCAGATGCGTCTTTCTAGTCCTCTTAGAATTTCTGTGCCTTTGTGACATAGAAGGTTATTTTTTATTAGAATTTGTTCCCAGTTGCTGGAATGGCTTGAAAAGTTGTTTTGGGCCTGTCTTATGCTGGTGTAAACACAAATAGTAAATGTCACTCTGCGTATGTTTAGAGAGGCCATCTTGAATATTACCTTGAAGTTTCTTCGGAAGACAGATCCAGGGCACGAGCGTCCACCCTTGCGAAGCCTCTATTTTAGGCGATCACGAACTCAGAGTGGGACACATTATTTTCCTTGACTGTCCTGTGGCGACATTCAAAATAAATATGGTTGGAGCTCTATGTAAAATGGCGTTATGTTCGCTTGTGTTTTTGTTTCTCTACATTACCAGCATTTTTATAGCGCACATCCTCCACTGGTAGGGTGCCAGTGTGCTTCTTTAACACAAAATATTCACATTGTTAATGGTCACACTATACAATATACAGCCGGTGCTTTGAAATTAACTATTAAAAGTGATATTTGTAAATCATAAAAGTAGAGGGATGAAGAATTCGCGGAATATGTCAACACTCAAAACCACGAGACTTGAAAAATCTCGAGCGACGGCAGGTCTGCATGTTGTACATTATATCTGTTGTGATACTGGATAGAAGCTGCAGTCAGGTAAGGTGATGGATCATTGCTGGCCCTCGTTCTGTATCAGTAGCATTGATTAGATTGTCTTCTGCTCACTCCCAAGCAGTGCACACACACTGGAAACCAGCACGCATCCAGCTGAAAGCACTGCAAGCTCTCTCAGGCTGTTTCTCGCAGTCAGTTGTTAAGTGGAAAACAGATAATTAACACTAGATGGCAAGAGTGACTAGCTAGTGAGCGACTTTAACACGGTTTTCTTTCCATCACATTTTCTCCTTTGTACGCACTCAATTTAATTCAAGTTAATTTTAACAAGTCACCCAATGCTCTAATAAAAATACTTTCATCAGTATGAGAAGCCTTTAAAAACAAGAAGCATTTAATATATAGCTTTTCAAGTATGTTTTTCTATTTGGCATTTTGGATAACACATATGGGGCCAGATGTAGCAAATAAAAAATTTGCGAGTTGCAAAGTGCGAGTCCATGCAACTCGCAATTTGCAACTCGCAAATTGGTATGCAGTACGGTGTCTCAGACACCGACTGCGACTCGCTATGGGGTCGTAATGACCCACCTCATCAATATTCATGAGGTGGGTCGCAAATTGCGGCCCCATAGCGAGTATAGGCACTCGCAAACATGGAGGCCTGCTGTCGTCAGCAGACCTCCATGTTCGTGACTGCTTTCAATAAAGCAGTTTTTTTTTTTTAAGTGTAGCCCGTTTTCCTTAAAGGAAAACGAGCTGCACTTAAAAAAAAAAACGAAACCTTTAGTTTCTGGTTTTTTTCAGGGCAGGTAGTGGTCCCTTGGACCACTACCTGCCCTGAAAAAATTGTTTTGGGTCCATTCACAAAGTGGAAGGGGTCCCATGGGGACCCCTTCCAATTTGCGAGTGGGTTACCATCCACTTGAAGTGGATGGTAACTGCGATTTGCGACCGCATAGGCGGTCGCAAATGGTATTGCATACCACTCAGAATCGCAAATAGGAAGGGAACACCCCTTCCTATTTGCGATTCTGAAATGCATATTGCGAGTCGGTCCCGACTCGCAATATGCATTTCTGCATAGCAAAGAGGCATTTGCGCCTCGCAAACGGCGATTTTCGCCGTTTGCGAGGCGCAAATCCTTTGCTACATCTGGCCCTTAGTAACTTTGCACTGTCACACATCCTGATTTTTTTTACCATGTGTCAATCCCCCTTACCCCTCTCCCACTCCCCTCCCCCGTTCATGGACTGCACGGGTGACAGTTTCGGGTAAAATCTTATCAATTTTGAGTATGCTGGGCTCGCTATATATATATTGTCCCCCATAGGCATTCCATTGGTCCCAAAATGTACCTACAATTTTTGGGGCCATGCTCAGCCCTAGAAAACCACCTCCGCCAGCATACACGAGTAAATATCTTGCTTCCAATCTTCAAGTAGCGGGTCTGGTCGGCTCCCCATAGTTGCGCAATATTTCTCTTAGCCACAGCTAAACCCAGTGACACCCAAATTCGTTGTATGCTGTTTACATCTGTTTCTCCCAAGGCATTAAGCATACACTACCTGACTGAGACCTCCATAGATCCTCTACTCACAGGTCCCATGTATTAGAATACTGCTTTCGAGTTTCCTTGTATTCTGGGGCACTCCCAGAGGATGTGGACAAACGTCCCCGTCAGTCAACACCCCGGCAAACTATGCCAATCCGCAGACATCCCCATCGGTACCATTGCTGTTCGAGCATTGTATGAGTGAAGGAGGACCTTCAATTATACCAGGTGGAAACCTCCCCTTATGGGCACCTCCTGAGGAGAGGCTATCACCTTGGCTGTCTATTCATCCTCCAAGCCCTCTTGGACCTTGCCTATTGCTCCTGTAGGATCTGTAGTGTGTCAGGCATATTATTCAGCAGCTTTTTGTATGTCAATGAATTGACCTTACGGGACATGTATTCATCTAGGAGCCTATCTTCTAGGGGCAAGGATTCTGGGAGAGCAGTTCCACTGGGCAACACCATTTGGAGTGCATGGCGGGCTTGTATGTAACAATATGTTTCAGTGGGCACTAGCTGATAGTCACAGTGCACGTGGGAAAATTCTATGAGGTCCCATATATCAAACTCTGATTGTTGTTTCCTTAGTGCTCCCTGAATTTCCCAGAGTGGTGTCACTTGTGAGATCTTCTGTCCATCCCAGGGCCAGCTTCGCCATGTGCCATATTGCGACTACAATCCCCATGGGGTCAGGTAAGTTGGTAAGCTTAGGACTTCAATAAAGGGCCCTGAGGTACCCTCCTGGTTCCATCCGGAAGACAGGCTACGATTGGGGAAGAAAAACCCAGATATTGATGTTGCTGAGTTGAGCCGTCCAGTAATATTACAAGCAGTGCCAGCCTTCCATCGTAGGAGTTTGTGTATGAATTTGTGGGGTGCTATGCGTGCCAGTGCCCCATCCCAGAGCAGTGTTCTCACCTCCTCCCTATCGCTTTAAAGTATGATTTGTGTATTGGGTATGGCGTATTTTGAAAGACATATAAGAAATGGGGCAGGAACATCATTTTAAATAATGCAGCCCTGCCCACGATTGACGATAGGGACCTCGAGTGTTGCACGTCTTTTTCAGCTTCTCTATCAATGGGGCTAAGAGGCCTGGATCCAGTGTGATACAAATCCAAAGGTAACAAAACCCCGTGGTTGTGACCATCGCCACGCTGTTACATGGAAGTCGCCTGACCTGTCCCTAAAGTGGGGTGAAAATAGCGATAATGTGCATCAGTCTGTTCAGTGTGTGTTCCAGGACCATTATGTAGAGCAGTACATTGTCCGCATATAGTGAGATTCAAGACTTCCCACTGCTCATCCCGACTTAAGCCTCAAACCAACGTGTTTTATTGGATCCATGCCATCAAGGGCTCCAGGGCAGGACAAAAATTAGGGGACAGAAGGGCATCCCTGCCTGGTAGCTCCCTGGAGCTTTAATTCTTGAGGCAGACCCCCATTAACTTTAACCTGTGCCAGCAGGCCAGAGACCAAAAGTTGCACCCTCTGTATAAAAGTCTGGCCAAATCTCAGTTTGTTCAACTCTTCAAAGATAGAGTGCAATTCTACTGTGTCAAACGTCATCCTGTCATCTAGAGACAGCACTAGAACCTGCTCCTGGAAGTTGGCTGCTTGGCTCAGCATGCTATATAGAGGTTGGATGTTTGATGTCATGCTCCGCTGGAGCATAAAGCCTGATTGATCTGAGGGGACTAATCTCAGGAGCACTTTGACCAGGTGCAGAACCAGTACCTTGGCTAATATTTTGACCTCAGCATTTAAAAGTGAGATGGGCCTATGTGAGGTACATTCCTCAGGTGGTTTCCTGTCTTTATGAATGATCACAATGATGGCCTGTCTCTGATCTCGCTGCATAACTCCCTTTTTGCTTGCTTTGAACATTTTTAGGATGTGAGGTGCCAGTGCAGAGGCCAACTGCTTGCAGTTCGATGGGAACTCCACTGGGGCCCACTGCCTTGCCTGGGAGAGCTCTTTTATCGCTATCACTAGCTCCTTTCAGTACTGTCTGCATCTAGAAGGTCTCTATCTGCTTTTGGGAGATCCGGAATGGGGATATCAGAGAGAAACTCCCAGGCATCATTAGTCATGGTGGTCACCACTGGGGAGCAAAGCTGAGCAAAGTATGCAGCAAAGGCATCAGCCATATGCTGTCTCTCCCTCGCCATCACCCTCCCTGTGACTTAGCTTCCAGCACCCAGCATTAGGACTCTTCCCTTTGATCTAGCCAAGCCAGGAGCTTGCTTGTTTAATTCTCCACCTCATATAGGCAATGTTGAGTAGGCCGGTGGATCACTTTGGCAGCTACCCTAGCCAGGTCTACATACTCTTTTAGTTTTAAGGCAAGCTTGTTTTAAGTCTAACATTTGTTTGGCCTCTGGGCTCTATAATGCTGTGAGGCTCTTCTCCAGGGACCGAATCTCCCTCTCATGCTCTTCTGACTTGGCCCTTTTGTCCTTTTTGTGCCCCGCTATAAGGGAGATGGCCTGACCCCTAAGTCCAGTTTTGTAAACCTTCCAAAGGGTTTGAGCAGACTCCAGAAATGGTGTGCTCTCAATAAAGTAATGTTCGGTCATTTCTCTAAGGCCCTCCCTAATGAGAGGTAATTTGAGATACCAGGGGTTTATAGCCCTGACCCTCCCCCATGGCTCTGTAGCCTAAACTGAACACTGCTCATGTCAGAGAATAGTCTGATATGTCACATAACAAATGCCACTCTTCTTAATAATGATGGACGTGGGGGGTAAGTGTGAGGAGGTAGTTTATTCTGGAGAGGCTGCCATGTGCCCCTGAATGGAAAGTGTATTGGTGTTCCTTGGGGTTGTGTGATTGCCATATGTCCATCAGCCCAAGGCTTCAGGAGTTTCGAGAGTGGTCTTTGGGTAGTCCCCACCGTTTGGGTGAGGGGGTATCGGTCAATGTATGTTGCTAAACGCAAGGTTGAAATCTCCCCCAAGAAGTAATTTGCCATCGGGCAGTTGAAGCAACAGAGTACTCAAATCAGGGAAAGTGATGTCATAGAGACATGGCAGGATGTACATCGAACAGAAGTTAAGTGTCAGTCCTTCCCATCTCCCCGACAGGGCCAGGTATTTCCCCTGTGTGTCAGATCATGTGTGTTGGATAGTAAGTGGGAGTGAACGTTTCACTAGAATTCCCACCCCTTTTGAGTCTGTCGAATATCCCACATGGGCCACCATTGTAAACCCACATCTATATAGAGCTATTTAGTTGTTACCCATCATGTGGGTTTCCTGTAGGAGGACCATGTCTGGGATCTGACGCTTAATATATTGCAGAATGACGCCCCTCTTAATTCTTCCCCCTAGGCCATTTACATTGAAGGACATTATTTTCATAAAAACTGTTTTCACCATGTCTTCTGCTGGGTCATTTGGGAGAAGAGCTCCACAGGCCTATGTAGACCACCCTCCAGACCTAGGAGTTTGGTGTGTCAGTGGGGATGGGTAAATGCAGTAGTCCATAGCGACAGTGCAGTGTGAACCAACAAAAACGTAACTAACAGCAAACTTAAACTAATATTCCCCCTGTAGGACCCCCTCCCTCCATGGCAGACTTAAAAAGTGCCCAATCCCCCCCACCATTGCAGAGTGACAGTCACCCCAAAACAGAACTCAGACAATAGGGATCAGTGGATTGTACTGCAAGCTCCCTCCCCCAATGCATCTTACTGTGTACCGCAAAACATTGTATATCCTTAAAGTCCATTGTTCGTTGAGCTGCCAAGCCTTTCTGTGGTTCCTGGAGAACTGTCTGGTTTCTGCAGCTTCATCCGACCCCCTCGGACCAGTCATATCGGGATCCCTGGTGTGTGGCATCCTGCAATGTCTGTTTGTGCGTGATCTGTTGGTGTCATTCCTCTTCCTCCTCTGGATCCTCTCCACAATCCAGGTCAGTCTGCTCAAGGCATTGCTGTTGTGATCTTTTCCTGGTTTGCGTTCCTTTCGCTTGCCTGCAGCATTCTAGCCAGTTCCATGCTCCCTCTCCGGTAGCAAAGTACCAGGTTTTGCCCACTGCTATCATTTGCAGCTTCACCAGAAACACCATGGAATAGTTCAGTTCTCTTTCTCTTAGTGTCTTTTTCACTTCGTCAAAGCTGCAGCATTGCCGTTGAACTCTGGGTGTAAAGTCCAGCAAGAAACTAATGTTGGCTTTCTCATACTTGAGCAGCAGGGTGCGGTGCACCGCCTAAGGATTGTGTGGCAATCTCTATTGTTGGAAATGCAAGCAATTACATTGCGTGGTGGTTCGCTCAGCCTGAGTAGGGGCCCTGGCACTCTTTGAGCACATTCAGTATTTAGACAGGACTTGTGTCTGGAGTACTTTGAGGTTGCAGTTCTCTAAAAAATAGATCAACTGCTGACACCTCCGCCTTCTCCGGGATCCGGACCACTCAAAAGTTATTTTACTTATTTCTGCTGGAGCGGCCTTCAAAGTCTTCCAGTTTGTCCCGCAGTACATCAGCATTGGCATGTAGTTCATCAACTTGTTTCCGCAGGGTTGTGTTTCCACCCTGAGGCCAGCAATTGAGTCATCTGTCTCTATACCTTTCACAATCATGTAGCAGAGGTCTGCCCTAACCAGTGTGACCTTTGTGGCGACCGTGTCTATTTTTGTTTCTAGGGGACCCCAGGACCCCTGAATGGCAGCCATAATGTCCTTAGGAGTGAGCGTCTCACCATCCTGGGGGGGTGTCCCTTTGACATCTGCTCCTCCCCCGTGATGTGTTCCCTGCTCTATTTACAAGGAGTGTACAATTATCCAGTTTCATCTGTGGCGAGGCTCAGGTGCCCCTGCCCCCAGTAATCGCTGTTGGTCTCCTGCATTGCAGCCATAGCTAGGGTCACCCCAGTAATCAAAATCTATTGCCAGGGGCACTATTGAGTGAGGAAGCTTCCCTGAAGCCAGTCAGGTTTCCCACTGCCCCATGTGCACCTGTGTGAGGTCTCCTCCAAATTCTGAGACAATTGCTCTGCGCACACTTGTTCAAGCCCAGAAGCAGTTTGCTAGGGAAAAAGACAGCAGTGCATACCCCAGAGTGGACCCTCCATGCAGAATCCGCTCTTCTCTACTCACAGTCCCTGGGCCAATGTTGCACAAGCCCTAGATTGTCTCTCAGTTCTGTAGCACCACCCTCTCCAGTCCACAGTGGCAATGCCGTGATTAGGGTGGTGTAGGTGTTGGAATCTGACCTTTGTAGGTGTCCACACGCTCCCCCTGGCCGTCTGCCTTGTCTTCCAAGTCTACCCTTTGTTCGGTGGGGTCTCTGCTGGCTGGGCACAGAGGATTCCCTACTGAGTTATGAGGGCCCCAAAGTCACAGAGTGCCCCCAATTCCCTCACAGAGTCTCCAACTGGGTTCTTCTCTCACCATGCCACTCTACTTGGGTTCCTGGCCAACTCTGAGTAGTTAGGCCAGATCAGTGTCATGAGCAGGATGATGCCACTCTCATCCAACATCCCTGCTGTGAAGGGCCATAGGGCAGTTGGGCCCCTAGTGCCGCCCGCTTCACACCACTAGGATCAGGCATCACAGGCTTATTGCAGCTTTTTGCTCCTCTCCAAATCAGAGGGAAGGATAATCCTGTCTTGCCAGGTGGGCCCAGGGTAACCTCACCATCCCGTCACTGGTGAGCGGACTGCAGTTCAATGGGCCCAATGCAGCCCTATTAGAGGCTCACTTCACATCTGATGCTCCTGCTTCGGGTTCCCTGACAATCTTAAGGCGCATTGGGAGGCGTGTTTCACCCCTCTCAGCCCCACATCTGTAAGCTGTGTCAACGGGGATGGCGTACTGGGACTCAACGGGAAGGAGCTATCTCGAGGCCGCTTGGCCTCCTGGAGCAATGTCGCAGTTTGAAAGTGATCCCGTCTTGGTAGGCCACCGCACACTGCTGCACAGGGGGTCACCTCCATCTCACAGCTGAGCCCGGGTTCTGCAGGCTTTGCATTGGCTCTGTGCATTTTGCAGTGTCAAAGGGTCGGATGGGCTTGATCGGGAGAGGCCCCCATCATCTGTCTTCACTCCCTCTTTGCCTGTTGATCTTGTAGCCTAGCCCTGCAGCACAAGGCCGTGGCAGAACCCTCGGCAATAGGCCGTTTCAGGTTGCATTTTGGCGGCTCCGCAATGGTTCTGCAAATCTCCCCCCACCCCTGCAGTTTAACACCTTGCCACAGGGGCTGCAGAGAATGGATTATGGGTCGGTGGATGTGGGATTAGGTGTGGCAAGGGTGAGAGCCGCTTAACCAAGCAGCCATCATATATGGCGGTTTGCCACGTCCCCTTAATATATAGCTTTTGATTTCTGTCATCAGAACAATTATTCCTTTGAAAATTAATTTTCTTTAACTCCAAATTGCATTGACTTTGTGAGTGGGTTGACCATAAGAGGGAGATGAGTAAATTACGGTTGAGTGAGGGACTGTTGAAAAGAGTGACTGTAAGCAACATGTGCCATCAACTGAGTGAAAGTGGGGCTCAGTTAATTTGTAAATCAGCTAGTTAGTTAATTACACTGCTAATCAATAAGTGAGTGAGAATCATTGAGTGGGTGCTGACTCAGGAAGTGGGCGGTTGACTCAATGACAGATCAGTCATGATTAAGTTACTGAACTGGTTGAAATGTAGGTAAGCAACTAGAGGGAGTGAGTGATCGAGCAAGCTAGTGGATGAGTGAATCACTGGAGAAGTGACTGAGTTAGTAACACATGTAAATTAGTGGTGGTGTCACACACATCCTTGACAATGCCATTGTGTATGGGTGAGAAAGAAAGTGAAAGACCATGCAAGCAAACTTGTGTGCTAGAGGATTCAAGAGTTTAGGAGGTCTGGCTACTCTTTATCAGTTTAAGTCCCTCCAGATGTTGGTGGTTCCATCTTCAATAATGAAAGATACCCTGGACTATGGATGAATGTTAGGATGTGCTCTTGTGGTGACCAGGTAAAGGCAGCCACTATTAAACAGATACAGTAGTAAACTCAAGCCCTCATATTCAAAAGAATGATAATTATTCCACCTCTGTGTAGACCCTTAAGTTTCAAACCATTAGGGGGGACAGTGAAACCATAAATGCTGACATAGGGCTGGCAATGAGATCCTTGATATGGGATAGGGTACCCCCAAAGAGGGACAAAGGGGATAACCCAAACCGGTGAGTGGCTTATTTTAGTCATCCCCAAGTTGAATCATTGTGGCTTCAATAGGTAGTGTCACTAGCTGGCAGAGGGGCACTATCTTGGTCAGATGATAGGAAAATCTGGTCTAATTCCTTGGGTAATCAATGGCAAAAGATGATCCTAGTAAAGGCCCTGTAATTAAGTGCACCTACACTTTTGGGAAAAATAATTAAATAAAATATTCTAGAAAGGAGCACTCCAGAAAGAACAGATAGAATACAACATATGAATCCCCTCAGGACTAAAGATGACAGGGAAATAGGAAGCTTTCATGAAAAATGTTTTGTGAGAGGCTCCTAGGAACTGAGTGACTTCCTTAAGACCTCCTTCACTCAGAAGGCTTCACCCCAGAAACTCAAAAATAAACCACCTTTACACTGTTATCAGTGTTGTCCATTTCTCCCATACAACACATAAAACTCATAAATGAGAGACTGACTGTAATTGTGTCCAATAACATTGTCAAATCAGATTTGATATCACTCATGTGGCATCATATTGCTCAAGTCAAGTCAAGGAAAGTCAGGTTGAAAACCTCTATGTGGTGCTCAGATGGTCCATGTAGAATCCTTGAGTTGTACATGAACAGGTCCTTATAGAATATCTCCAAAACCTATCCACTGTAGAAACATTTTGAACAAATGATTACCTCTGGATACCACATCATACCATTTCTCTAAAATGTAAACAATCCACATTCATCCATTCACATTTTTCTAATATTAATCAAGCCATCGTCATCACCTGACAAACCCTCTATTTCCAAAGTGACTGACACTCAAGTATGGTTCAACCATTTTTTCCTATACTTTCAGAGTCATACCCAGTCATACAATAATCAGTACTCACACTGTACCTTAGGGCTGTCCTCTTGTAACTCCTAGGAGTTCCACATTTAGGGCATTTGCTTTTGGAAACTGCTTGATAGACGTGAGACTACGGTACAGTGCAGTGTCATTGTTTTGTCTGGTTTGTGAGTGTGTTTTTAGTTGGTTAACTGGTTGGTATGCACTTTGTTTATCCATTGTGACTCGAATTGTGCTGCAAGACTGTGGCATATGAATGCTTTCATCAAGGTATATTTCAGGGTATCCAGCGCAATGGAGAGTCTTTTATGTCATCTTGGAGTCTTGAGTTTGGTGAAGATTAAAAGCTGAGTGAGCGACAGCAGGAATGGAAGTGAAAGATCTGGGATTTTTTCCATTAGGTCTCTCCAAGGTCCTGAATCCCATAGTAGTTCTTGAATTAAGCGACTACTCAGGCCACTCTCTTGCCTATCATAGGTGGGATCAAAGATTCTGAGTTCATGACCTGATTCCGTAGAGCCAACCCTTTTATCATGGTGGCATTGAGGTGGGAGGTCAACTTTGTAGTTTCAGGACTACAGGTGAACTGTAAGAAATTGGGTAATTAGTTTAGGGGGTAAGTACCCATCTCAAATAATAATCACAGTCCTTGTCAAGGTGAACAACTAAAGTCACTACATAAAGCCCAAGCTCAACCCCCTGATAGCTATGGCACAGAGCAGGCAGGCTTAACTTGGAGGGAGTTTTCAAAGAATTAATTCAGCACTAAAACAGTAATAAACTTGAAATGCAAAACAATAGAAATCCTAAAACGAATTAGCTACAAAGAGTGAAATTTAATAAACAAAAATGCAAAGAAAATGACAAAAATCTAATCAAGGGAAACTGAAGATTTCAATATTTAAACTTGTAAGTAGAAATATTGCCAAGAAGCAAACAGTACCAATAGTAGTCAATGATTGCTGTAGAATAGGACCTAGGTGGAATTTGACCCTGTCCACAATGAAGTAAAAGCTCATCCTGGTCAAAGATTTTACCTTCTGACTTTAGTCCTTTAAGTCCCAGTCCACTACAGGAGAACACGCATAAAGCCCTCCGGGACCCCAGAGGAGGAACTTAGAGACTCACTGGCTGGCAAGCACAAGGCAACAGGAGAATCCAGTCCAGTTTCAGTTGCCACTGGTTAGGTGAGCAGTTGCAGAAGAGGCCTTTTGTAGCTTGTTGTGTCCCTGTGGCTTTAATAGGAGTTCAAGCTTAAGACGCTTGGAGTCCACATCTTTGTCCTGGGGGAGTGTAGGTCTATTATCCTAGGCTCTTGTAAGGTATCCAACAGCAGGTTCAGTGCTCTTATGATCTTCCATAGGTCTAGGGTTGCTCTGACGTGGGTGCATGGAGATTTTACATTTATGCCTGGCATGAGCTAGTGGGTGGGAATGACCCCTGGGGACACCCTAATCAATGAGGAAAAATGTTCCTGGGGCTAACCCTACCCACTTAGGGCATTTTCAAGATGACCAAAGACTTCTGCCACACGAAACCTAGGCTCTGAGAGATGGAGGTGTATGTGAGGAGTGCACTATTGTAAACCTAGTGCTCTCACACATCTAACAATAAAATCCCTGTGCTCCAAACAAACTCAGAAACATAAGTGTGCTAGTACAAAAGTGGCAGTGGATGCACAGATATTGTTTTGGCATCTTGTCTCCTTCTTTTGAAATGCATCTCAAATGTCATATGAAAAAAGGCAGCAGACCTGTCAAGCAGGTCTTGGCACTCCAGCAGGATCTGACTCTGCAATGTCTACAATAGGCCCGCTGTAACAGATGCTGGCCTGGTTAGTGTGACAAGTGAATAGTGTAGGCCTGGGAGTTAGCTACATCTGCAACTAACAGAATAGCCTTCTTTGAAGATCACCAAGGGTCTGGGCACAGCCACAATGCCATCCAGTCAAGGGGAGGATAACATCCCCCTAATACCTAAGCCCACAGACCCTGTCCTGGGGGAAATTCACACCACCTAATGGGGAGCCATTAGCAGTGAGGTGACAGTTGGACGTCACAGAAAGGCCTTAAAGAGTTTAAGGCGAGAAAAGACAAAAAAAGTATATACTTTTTAAAATAGTTAGGCAAAATCCGACTTCACGATTACATTTGATTTAGTTTAACTATTAAAAAGAGCCCTTGGAATATTTTTCTAGCTGCTACTAAACTGAAACTATGATTATGAGTTATTACAAAGTAATCCAGTGCTTTCCTATAGACACAGCCAGCTCTTAGGCCTTTTCACTGTAAGAACATATGGAACATTAAACATTTAAATGACCCAATTTTTAATACCATGCACCCTGCCTTATGGCCTATAAGGCCTACTTTAGGGTGAGGCATTAATGTTTAAAAGGAATGTTTGGGCTTGTCAAAAAGGGCTTCTCTAGACAGGATGAAATTGAAGTTCAAAACTGCACAGCCCAGCTACAAAGGTAGGCCTGGAAACATGCTTTATAGTGTCATTGTAGTCCACTGGTAGTATTTAATTTACAGCAGGTACACTTGTTACCATATACTTGAAAGCTATAGGCTAATTACATAAACTGATAAGGTGTAAATCAGTTTTACCATGTTGAAAGGAGGAACACATGCACTTTACCACTGATTAGCCAGGGTAAAGTGTATAGATTTATATATCCAGCAAACATAGGATTTCATTTGAACCTTGGCGGTAAAAACCACCTACCGCCACGGCGACAGCCGCTAAAAGACAATCACCGCGGCTACTAGCCGTCCACTATAATATGACCACAGCCGGATTTCCACCAGAGTGATGGCGGAAATCTGGCTGTGGCCATGCCGGCAGATGGCGGTAAGGTGGCGCTGCTGCCAGCAGCAGCACCACGCCAGTAGTCTGCCGCCGGCTATTTATGAGAATTAATACGCCCTGGCGGCATTCTGCTGGCGGACGCTGCTGCTCGCAGCAGTCCCCGTCCCGTCTCCTGCCGGAGGACCCCCTGGACACAGGTAAGTGGGTGCTCTGACAGGGGAGGTGGGTGGGGGGTGTTGTGTGTGTTTGTGTGTATGTCTGTGCATGCATGCGTGTATGCAGGTGTGTGTTGCGTGTTGTATGTGTGTGCATGTTTGGGGTTGTGAGTGCGTGTATGTTGAGCTGTGTGACTGCGTGTCTGCGTGTATTATGTAAGTGTGTTCAGATGTGTGTTTGAATGGATGTATGCATGAGTGGATGAATGTGGGAATGGGTGTGTGTATGCGTGTGTGCGTGTGTGAAGGGAGGGGCGTGTTTGAAGGGGGGTCTGGAGAGGAAGGGGGGTGGGGTGGAACCTGTGGAGGAGGGGTGGAGAAGACCCCTATCAGTGACAGGGAAGCAAGCCTACTGCCATGGTTTTCATGGTGGTAAGGACGCCACGAAAACCATGGCGGTAGGTGGGGTCATAATCCCGCAGGCAGTACAGTGACGGCTGCTGGGCTGGAGATTGATGTCTCCAGCCCGGTGGCCGTTACCGCCATAGCGGCCTGTTGGCAGTACTTTCCTCCATATTACTGCCGACCGCCGGGGTTGTAATGACCCCCCATAGTGTTCAGGAAAAAGGCAAAAACTATTTGGGGTGACGCTCCAGAAAGGTCAAATTTCCCCTCCCAGCCAAAAGCTAAGGTAGACTAATCCTTACTTGCAAGGACTTTCCTGCTAAGGCAATAGAATCTAGTCTGTTCTATGCCCCTCTGATCCTATCTGTACCTCTCTGTCACAATCCTCCTATGCTACTGTACTGGCCATGGGGAACCTTTCTCCTCATCTGCAGACCTTCTGTGTGAGGCTCCTCACCTTAGCTTGCTTAAAGATGCACCCCAGAACGCAGGCAGTACCACCGTAGGCAACAAGGTGATGTAGCCTATTCTGCCTCTTGGGTCAGATTTCTGTGCCTAATCCAGCGTAAACTCTTCTGAGATGGGCGAGAAACAAGAGAGGTTACTGACAGCTGTCTGTAGCAACACCCACTACAAGGTGAAGGCTCCAATCTGGGGCCTTGGGCATGCCTCACATCCAGCCTTGGGGCTGGCCAAGAGTGCCCCACATTCTCCTGAGATCATTCTAGCATCAAAGTGGGGCACTACACACTCAGGTAGTGGACACCCTTCTTCGTTTTTGTTAGACCTGACAGCCTTAGTGTGGTCTTCTCCCAACGTTTTGCCTAACTCCCTCCATTTTTCTGACCTCGTTTTTTGCTGGTTTTAGGACTCTGTGCACTTTACCACCACAGACCAGTGCTTGTGCCCTTTCCACTAAACATGGTAATACTGGCTCCTAACCAACTGGCATATTTAATTTACTTGTAAGTCCCTAGTAAAGTGCACTACATGTAACCAGGGCCTGTAAATGAATTGCTGCTATGCAGCACTGATTGTACCACCCACATAAGTAGCCGCTTAACCATGTCTCAGGCCTGTGAGTGCAGGGCCTGTGTGTGCAGTTTACTGCCACCCAGACTTGACTTTTAAAACCCCTTGACAAGCCTTAAACGCCCCTTTTTCCACATGTCACCCCTAAGCTTGGGCCCTATGTGACCGACAAGGCAGGGTGCAATGTTTTAAAAGGCAGGACATGTACTTTAAAGTTTTACATGCCCTGATATTGAAAAACTCCCAAAGTCATTTTCCACTACAGTGAGGCCTACTCCTCTCATAGGCCAGCATTGGAACTTCCTTAATACACCTTTAAGCTGTAATTCTTGATCAGAAAGGTGTAGCTACATCATGTTTCATATCTTTGAATGATAAATCCTCTTTGTTGGTAAAGTCAAATTTAACGTTTCTATTTCAGAAATACTACTTCTGGACTTTTAGAAAGTGACATTTCTCTGCTCTTTCTGCTGTGTGTGCCTTACAGTCTGTCTCCAATACATCTATGGCGGGGTGATAGCTCACTTTGTGCATTCCCTCCGGGCAGCCACAAACACAGGTAGGCTAGGTGTGGGTGAGTACCCATCTACATACTCCTGCATTTTGTTGGCCCTTCCAGGGCAGGATGGGAGGCAGGGGCTGACACGTACACTTCAATTGGTAGTGGCCTGACCCCACACAAATGACTGATCACCCCAACAGATAGCCTGGCAGACAGGACTGGGTTGAAAAGGATACTTGTGCACTTCTAAGCCACTCTTTGAAGTCTCCCTCACTTCAAAGGAACATTTGGGTATAAGTGCTGGGTCTCTGACTCCCCCAAATCAGACACTTCTGGATCTACAATTGGACTCTGTCAGAAGAACTGCTGTGCTGCAACAGGGACGGTTGCTCTGCTGGACTGCTGACCTGAAAGAACTGCGTTTCTGCTCTACTTCCCTGGAAGTGGATCCAGAGACATGCAACACGGCAAACAACTCATCTCCTGTTCGCATGTAGCAGAACCAGCACATCAACCCAGTTGCAGGAGTAAAATCAATCCATCGCTCTCAGCACCACCGCATTTCCTTGAGAGTCCATTGCATCTCTATCTGTACCAGGAAACCACACATGGGTAGGCACTTAACAGGGGTGGCCAATGGGGGGAGGTGGCCCCAAGAAGAGAGGGGAGAGATGCAGTTACACCATCTGTGACCTAACCTCACCGGAGGCACATTCTTGACAATTGGGAGGAAAGGTTTGTTTAACAGTCACCACACAATCTTTATTTCACAACGTCATGCTTTGTATGTCAAGCTTTAACTCCACTCATATTGTGTCAGAAGAAGGTCAATAATCATAAAACAGATATCAGGAAGAGATAAAGATAGTTCAGAAAGGATTTGGAAGCAACTAGGAAATTATTTATTTCAATATATAAAGATATAATGAATATGTTATGTAAACATAAGGCAACCAGGAGTTTGTTAGGACCATACTCCTGCAATCTCTGACACATAGGTTCAATCTTTGTCGTCCTCGTTAAAATCAGATTCCTCTGATGAGACCTACCCCATCGGTTATCAAAGCTTTTGTCTCTTTGCTCATTCCTATTTTAACCTCTGTGCTAAATTCATCTTTTTTAGCAGGAAGAGTTCTGCTAAAAAGGAACAAAGGGATGATTACGCCCCTACTAAACGCATTAACACTGAATACAGTTCCTTCACACTTCTTCCTGTTGTCACTAAGGTTTTTGAGAAATAGCTGGCACTTTGACTTTCAAATCATTGTGAATGTTATGAAATCTCGAATACTGCCCTGAGGGGTTTCCATCCTAGGATGGAAATGAAGAGCACCTTTGTTAACCCCTTATTATACTAAACATGCCCACCACCTTCAGTGCAGTGAATCATATTAATTTGAGCTTCATCTGGAGGTGATTGGCATGCAAGAGGTGGTTCTGTTGAGGTTCCCCGCCTTTCTGTCTAGAAAAACATTGTCTCTTACTATTGCTCCATTCCACTCCAATCATAATCCTGCCACCTGTTGTATTCTATAGCACTACTCCTGATACCCCATCCTGTTAAATTTTTATCTGCTGCCACTTGTTGACCTAACTCTGTATTTTGGAGTGGAATATGTATCCTATGCAGATCACACTGCGCTGATCCTGTATTTTTGATCAGCTGCTTTCTGAGCTTCAGCAACTTCTTACCCCTTGCTTTTCAGCCATTTAGGCCTGAATGAATGAGAATCTGCTGAACCTCAATTCCGAAAGACAGAGGTCTTGATTCATGAAAAAGTCAGCTTGTGGGAGCCTGTGTTTTAACTTGTGGAGGTTGGACCCCCAAGATAGATTCAAATATGAGCAAGTCCCACTCTATTACTTTTATGAGGGTAAGTGAGAACAGAATTTCCTCCTTCCCTCTAATAAAACCACAGATTAGAAATTCTCATTTGTTTTCATTCTTGAGGGGAGATAGGACAGGCAACTCTACCTATCTGCATAGGTTCAACCCCAGTGGCCATATCCATTTCCTGTATTTCCCTTGCTTCTGTATCGTTCAAAAAAGGAACCTGCCATCACCCTCCTTTTTTGTCTCCCAACCTTTGTGCTAATTACAATACTAGATTAATGAGGGCGGATACATCTTCAGGATGGGAACCCACTTGTTAAAGGAAATCACTGAGTTCTTCTTTGAGGCCTTGGTAAGAACAAAGGGCCACATAGACAAAGCATTTTTCTAATCGCAAATGGCCCGTTTGCGACTAGAAAAATGCTTTTTGGGATGTACAAATCCCAAACTGTGATTCACTAACTTATTAACGAATCATAACTTGGGTTTTGCGATTCAGTTTTAGGAACAGGCGTGTTCAGGGTGTCCCCTCCTAATACCGAATCTAAATGGTATGTATGACTGTTTTGTGACCGTGAATGCGATCGCAAAACAATCGCAGTTAGAACCAGTTTTAAATTGGTGCTAACCCATTTGCAGAGGGGAAGGGGTCCCAAATGGACCCCTTTCCTTTTGTGAATGCATGTGAACCACGGGCCACTGCCTACTCTTAAAAAATGAAACTGAAACGTTTATTTTTTTTCTTTTTCAACACAGCCTGTTTTCCTTTAACCCCTTCACTGCCAGGCCTTTTCCCCCTCAGGTGGCAAGCCTTTTTTTGGCTATTTGGGGTAGTTTGCACTTAGGCCCTCATAACTTTTTCTCCACATAAGCTACCCACGCCAAATTTGCATACTTTTTTTCCAGCATCCTAGGGATTCTAGAAGTACCCAGACTTTGTGGGTTGCCCTGAAGGAGACCAAGAAATTAGCCAAAATACAGCAAAGATTTCATTTTTGTTAAAAAAAATGGGGAAAAAGGGCTGCAGAAGAAGGCTTGTGTTTTTTTCCCTGAAAATGGCACCACCAACGGGTTTGCAGTGGTAAAATCACCATCTTCCCAGCTTTCAGAAACAGGCAGAGTTGAATTAGAAGGAATGTTGAAATTGAGGCACAAAAACAGCCACTTTACTCCACGTTTTACTCTGTAACTTTTACCTGCAATGTCAGATTTTTTAAAGCAATATACTGTTACGTCTGCTGGACTCTTCTGGTTGCGGGGATATATATGCTTGTAGGTTCATCAAGAACTCTAGGTACCCAGAGCCAATAAATGAGATGCACCTTGCAATGGGTTTTCATTCTATACCAGGTATACAGCAATTAATTTGCTGAAATATAAAAAGTGAAAAATATGTATCAAGAGAACCTTTGTATTTCCAAAATGGGTACAGAATAAGGTGTTGAGAAACAGTGGTTGTTTTCACATCTTTGAATTCCGGGGTGCCCATACTACCATGTGAATTACAGGGCATTTCTCAAATAGACACCTTTTTTACACACTGTCTCACATTTGGAAGGAGAAAATGTAGAGAAAGACAAGGGGTAATAACACTTGTTTTGCAATTCTGTGTTCCCCCAAGTCTCCCGATAAAAATGGTACCTCACTTGCGTGGTTAGGCCTACTGCTCGCGACAGGAAACCCAAAATGGACATAGCACATTTTTACATTGAAATCTGACATGTTTTTTGGAAAGTGCCTAGCTGTAGATTTTGGCCCTAGCTCAGCCACCCAGTGTTCCCCCAAGTCTCCTGATAAAAATGGTACCGCCCTTGTGTGGGTAGGCCTAGCGCACACAAAAGGAAATGCTCCAAAACACAACGTGGACACATCACATTTTCACAAAGAAAACAGAGCTGTTTTTGACAAAGTGCCTAGCTGTGGATTTTGGCCTCTAGCTCAGCCGGCACATGGGGAAACCTAGCAAACCTGCGCATGTTTGAAAACTAGACACCTAGGGGAATCCAAGATGGGCTGACTTTGGGGGCTCTGACCGGGTTCTGTTACCCAGAATCCTTTGCAAACCTCAAACATTGGCCAAAAAAACACTTTTCCTCTCATTTCGGTGACAGAAAGTTCTGGAATCTAAGAGGAGCCACAAATTTCTTTCCACCCAGCGTTTCCCCAAGTCTTCCGATAAAAATGGTACCTCACTTGTGTGGGTAGGCCTAGCGCCTGCGAAAGGATATGCCCCAAAACACATTGTGGACACATCACATTTTCACAAAGAAAACAGAGCAGTTTTTTACAAAGTGCCTACCTGTGGATTTTGGCCTCTAGCTCAGCCGGCACCTGGGGAAACCTAGCAAACCTGCACATTTTTTAAAACTAGACACCTAGGGGAATCCAAGACGTGGTGGCTTATGGGGCTGTGACCAGGTTCTGTTACTCAGAATCCTTTGCAAACCTCAAAAATTGGCCAAAAAACACTGTTCCCTCTAATTTGGTGACAGAGAGTTCTGGAATCCGAGAGGAGCCACAAATTTCCTTCCACCCAGCGTTCCGTCAAGTCTACCAATAAAAATTATACCCCACTTGTGTGGGTGCCCCAGGTGCCTGCAACAGAAAAATGCCAAAAACCTGTAGAGATTGAGGGGATAGCACAGCGACTTGATAAGCACATATTTTTCTTTTATACATCTTTAAGGCTGACTCTGCTTTGGGGACCCACACAAGTGAGGTATCATTTTACTTGGGAGACTGAGGGGAACTCTGGGTGGTAGGAAATTTGTGCCGCAGGGGTGATCCTACAAAGAAAAGTGAGGAAAATATGTTTTTTTAAGCAAATGTTGAGGTTTCCAGAGGAGTGTTGGGGGATCTAGGCAAGCCACACCTCCTTGGACTCCTTGGTGTGTCTATTTTTATAACATGTCTGGGTTTGGTAGGTTTCCCTAGATGAAGACCGCACCTGGGACCAAAAACATGGGTGCCCCCCCAAACACAGGTAGTTTTGCAATAGATAAATTTGATGGGTCCACCTACTTATGTGTTGTTCCAAACACTAAAAGTGTGAAAAGAAATGCACTTTGGTTATGTTAAAAAGACCCTTCACCCACCAACCAAGTTGGTGGCATGATTCATCATTGGGGTCCCTCCTGAGATACCCAGCGTGTCATAGGTGTGCTGCGACGCCTGATTACAGCGGAGCAGGTTTTGTCATTTTTACCACACATACTGGTTGGATTTGGCACAAGGGTGAGTGATGGTTCACTGGATAAAATTTTATTAACAAGAGATTTCACAAAAATGAAATGCACTGTTAATAACTGAAAGGCCAAAAATCTGAACCAATGACTCACAGCTCGTGAGCTATAAAGCCGCGACAAGGCACCAACCGCTTTACAGTCCATCCACTCACCTTCCATACATGACATGCACAAGACCATTCATGCTGCCAGCCACGGGCCCAGCACATTACAAAACTCGCATCGACAGTCAGCGCCACTCAAGGGCCCATCACTTTCATACGCCCACACGCCTGATACAGCAATCACACCAGCTGATGAGTGTGTGGACTGGCGTTTGGCTGGCACTGCCAGCCAAGCGCCACCCCATGCACACCACCAGCCAAGTGCCACCCCACGCACACCACCAGCCAAGCGCCACGCTACGCACACCGCTAGCCAAGCACCACCCACTCACACCGCCAGCCAAGCGCCACCCCACTCACATCGCCAGCCAAGCGCCACACTACGTACACCGCCAGCCAAGCACCACCCCACGCACACGCCAGCCAAGCACCACCCCACTCACACTGCCAGCCAAGCGCCACCCCACTCACACCGCCAGCCAAGCGCCATCCCACGCACACCGCCAGCCAAGCACCACCTCACGCACAGACCAGCCAAGCGCCACCCCACAAACACTGCCGGCCAAGCGCCACCCCACGCACACCGCCATCACTTTTTTTTTTGTTTTTAAACAACAAAGAAACCACTAATTAGAAATAAGTACAAAACTACAAACACAAAAGCTCTAACTGAATACATGACAGTAATGCCAACTGTGAAACTGAACATATAAAAATATAAAACAGCAGTTTACGCTCACAGAATTTCCCAATAATTCTTCTGTGTGTGGTAGCCCCTGAAACAGCCACCCACACACAGCCCAGGCTTTGAAGGACAATCAGGGCAGTACATCCTAGTCTCCTTCCTGATACCTCTGCGAGCACATACTCGGCATCTCTTAGCAGGAAAGTTTTCTTTGGCCGTGGGAAGAATGTGCTCAGCAAAGTGACGATCTTTCAATCCAGCCACATCCTCCACCACTGCTTCTCTAGGAACTCTTGCCTGTTCCAGCATAACAAGGCTCGCTATGATAGACTCCTGAAATTTCACAAATGTCATCCTTGACTCTGGAGAACTATCCTTGAACACAACAAAAGCATTAAAAGTTGCCAAGTGGAACAGGTGAACCGCTCATTTCTTATACCAAACATAAGCATTACGAGCAGCAGTGTAAGGTTCCATCCTCTGATCTACTATATCAACACCACCCATGTGCTTATTATAGTCCAAAATTCACACAGGTTTGCGCACTTCGGCAACCTGACCCTAAACAGCCACAGGTGAAGTACTCTCATCATGGATAGTACTTAGCATGTACACATCCCTCCTGTCTACAAATTTCAGAGCTAGCAGCTCATCATTCCGCAAGGCACTACACTGTCCCTTCTCAGGGTTTTTACAGACAAGCTCCCTTGGATAGCCTTTCCGATTAGAGCGGATTGTGCCACAAGCAACAGTGTCCACTCTAAACACCTCCTTGAACAACTGAACTCCAGTGTAGAAGTTATCTACATATAAATTGTGACTTTTGTTAAACAGTCGTCTACCAAGTTCCCACACAATTTTCTCACTAACTCCAAAAGTGGGTGGACAACCAGGGGTGTCAATATTGGAATCCCTACCAGTGTCGACCCGGAAATTATAAACATATCCTGGTCTACTTTCAGACAGCTTATACATCTGAATTCCATACCGTGCCCTCTTGCTAGGAATGTACTGCCTAAAAACCAAACTACCCTTGAACAGGACCAAAGACTCATCTACAGATATTGCTTTGCCTGGAACATAGATCTCTGAAAACCGATCTACCAAATGATCAAGGACAGGTCTAATCCTAAAACGACGGTCAGAATCAGGGTGATCTTGCGGCAAGGCTAAAGCATTATCTACAAAATGAAACATCCGAAGAAGAAGCTCATACCGGTTACGACTCATGATGGCAGGAAATTTAGCAATTGTCATCAAGGGACTAGTAGACCGATATGAAGACAGTGATGGCTTCCTTATCAGCCCCATCAAAAAAATTCAACCCATGAACTTTTTCAACTCTTCCAGATTTGTGGGAATCCACTGGCTAGCTCTGGAGTGTGGTCTAAGTCTGTAAGCGTTGTCCCTCAAATACTGCTCTGCATACAAATTACTCTGCTCAACAATCTCTTCGAAAAATATATTGTCCATAAACAACTCAAAAAAGTTGACAGGCAAAAAGTTTTCTGGATTAACTCAACACCCTGGGAAACCAGTAAACGCAGGCAACTGTGGCTGCTCCATGTTTGGTGCAACCCACGTGTTAGGTCTTCCAATGGGAAGCCTTTCAGCCGCTGACTCCTGCACCATTGGCACATCAGTGTCCTCCTCTAAAACAGGCCCTTCATCAGCACTGAGAGTGGCTTCCTCATCAGATGATTCCTCTCTGACAGAAAATTCACTTCCAGAATCTTGCACTTCCTCCCCTGCCTCAGATGCAGTCTCATAATCATGGTCAGAAGATGACTCAAAAAGCACACCAACAACCTGCTGAGCGGTCATCCTACGGCTAGTCATGATCTTTCCTACAAAAATTAACTGGACAAATGCACCACCAACAACCAGCACTGTGTAAGATAAGTAACAAACAAAGTGTAGCTTTATCACTAAGAGTTATAAACTCAAAAACTATACCGCTCACTTGCCTCAAAAAGCTTGACTCACCAGCAACTACTCTGCACAGCCACAGCAATCACCAATGATATCCCACTAAAAAGAGAAAAACGCAAATCAGACATAAGACAACACAATAATCATTGTGCATAAATCTAAAGACAATTTGACACACAATCCTGCATTCAGTACACCACCTACAAATACGTCATACATGCATAGCAACAATACTTCTTTGGAGTAAATTTATTTACTTACCTAAAACACGCAACTACGCATACCGCAGGACAACCACTGTCAAAACTGCAGCAAGCCACAGCAAAGGAAACAAAAGCTTTGAACTAGAATAAAAAGAAGACATAAACTTATTATCATAAATGCGAATACTTCGCCAGTTGACAAACACCCCGCGACCAACCATTTTTGAATGTTCCCTTGTGTCTAGTGTTCTCTGCTTGGGGGCAGATGGGCCTAAAAAAAATAGGACAATCTACCCCAAAGGGGGGAAGAAATGCCATAGAATATAGTCCCCTCTTTGGAGGACCACCCTTTCCCAAAGGGCCACCCCCCCACACAAAACACACACATGATCCCTGGAGCAAAGTGGATTCTGCCCCCCTTGAGGGCAGATGGGCTTAAAAAAAAACAAGAGGGGCAGAACTGCCCAGTTGTGCTTTTTGCCACTAGGGGGTGACCCTTGCCCAAGGGGGCGCACCCCAACACAAAAAAAACAAAAGAAAAGAAAAACAAAATCCCTGCCGTCTTCATGGTTTCTGCCCCCCCCCCGGGGTAGAAGGGCCTACACAAACTAGGCCAATCTGCCCCCATGGGGGGCAGAAATGGCCTAGATTACATTGCCCCCATTGGGGGGGCGACCCTTGCCCAAGGGGCCACCCCTCCCCACACAAAGCACACACACACACACACATGATCCCTGGCGCTAAGTGGATTCTGCCCCCCTTGGGGGCAGAAAGGCCTAAGAAAATAGGCAGATCTGCCCCCAAGGACGTAATGGTCACGTCCATAGCGCCTCACTGGCGCAGCCATGGGCGTAACCATTACGTCCATGGCGTACAAGGGATTAGGGAAAACGGACTGCGTTTAAAAAAAAAGATTGCTTTATTTAAAAACAATCACAAACATGGTGGTCTGCTGACGCCAGCAGGCCACCATCCCTGTGATTTTTGTGATTCCAACCGGTAATCGCAAATTTACATTTGGAATTACGATTTCCTAATTGCGATTTGCATGGAACCGCAATTAGGAAATCACAATTCCAAATGTTCATACATGTGGCCCAAAGTGACATGGGCATCATTAGTCCACTGTGCTACTGCAACAAAACCTTTGAAGTGGGTCACATAAATTAATACTTCCTGGAGTTCTTGTTCAATATGGAAGAGTTCATTGCTCAAAAACTGTTGAACATATCAGTGTCCAAACATGGTTTTGGACGCTGCCATGAACCCATAATAGTTATCTAATAATGGATCCTTGGATTCTACAAATGTAACTACCCAAAAGCATGTGTCACTACCGAGATGCATTAAGATAAAAGCTGCCCGGCATTTACCAGTGGGATATAACAGAGATCTGTTCATGAAATGGATCTAAGACTGACTTATACAATGAAAACAAAATCTTGGGGACCCCCCTCCCAG
This sequence comes from Pleurodeles waltl, assembly GCF_031143425.1. NCBI lineage: Eukaryota > Metazoa > Chordata > Amphibia > Caudata > Salamandridae > Pleurodeles > Pleurodeles waltl. The sequence continues at coordinate 1,770,100,735 of NC_090440.1, forward strand.
GTAATGGTTAGGCAAGGTAATGATGGTAACTCAGCTCCTGTTCCTTGCGTGGTCTGCCAGATGTAACCCTGCAGAGAAAGGTGTGGCAAATGCAGTGGGAGTGGATAGGAACTAATACAACTCAACCTTTGGGTTTCTCATGCTGTATTCCCTGTTTTAGGGCTGGTCTTCCTTGTCTAGTAACATTAACATCCATTTTAGGATAATTAAAAACTTTAGCAATGGTCTCAAATGCCTTATCGTGGCACTCAGGAGTTTAGATGAGATCTTCACTGTCTGGAGGATCTGGAGGCTGGATAGCAGAGAACTGGAGGGTGACCAAAAGAGAAACTTTTCACCACCTCAGGGACCACTCCCCTGTGATTTTCACACTGTGTATAATGTTCCCGGGAAACATTAACAATGAGGTCAATGCAATGCTATGCATTGACCGCGCTGCCATTGCCACTCATATGCATTTAAAACGCATGTGTTTAGCACACATGCCTTTACCACGCATATGCGTGGTAACGGAAGAGAGAGCAGTCCGGACAGAACAGGAAGGAGCAGCAACCAGGGGGGAGAGAGGTGAGTGGGGCCTAGTTTTGTGTGGGGGTAGTTTTTAGGAGTGGGATAGGGTAGTTTTTAGGACAGGGTGGGGAGGTTTTAGGGTTCAGGGTGGGGGGGTCGGGATCGGGGTAGTTTTTAGAACAGGGTAGGCTTTAGTGTTTCTAGCGGGGTGGGGTTTGGGGTAGTTTTTAGGGCAGGGTAGGTTTTAGGACAGGGCAGGATAGGTTTTAGAGTTAGGGGGTGGGGCAGGTTTTAGGGTTTAGAGGAGGGGTCAGGGTAGTTTTTAGGACAGGGAAGGGTAGGTTTTAGGACAGGGTAGGGTAGCTTTTCGGGTTTGGGGGCAGGTTTTAGGGTTCAGAGCAGGGGGTCAGGATAGGTTTTTGGACAGTGCAGGGTAGACTTTAGGTTTTGATGGTGGGAGTTTTTATGACAGGGTGGGGTAGTTTTTAGGACAGGGTAGGTTTCAGGGTTTATGGTGGGGGTCAGTGAAGTTTTTAGTACAGGGTGGGATAGGTTTTAAGACAGGGCATGGTAGTTGTTAGGGTTTAGGGTGGGGCGGGTACAGGGTAGTTTTTAGGGCAGGGTAGGTTTTAGGGTTTAGGGTGGTATTTTTTAGGACAGGGTGGAGTAGGTTTTAGGACAGGGTCAACTTTAGGGTTTAGGACAGGGGGTCAGATTAGTTTTTAGGACAGGGTAGGGTAGGTTGCAGGGCAGGGCAGGGTAGCTTTTAGGGTTTAGGGTTGGGGTGGGGTAGTTTTTAGGATAAGGCAGGGTAGGCTTCAGGGTTTAGGGCAGGGGGTGGGGTAGTTTTTAGGACAGGGTAGGTTTTAGGGCAGGGAAGGTTTTAGGACAAGGCAGGGTACGGCGGGGGTTTAGCGGCACAGGGAAGGGGGTAGATGGGGCAGTTTTAAGGGCTTGGGCAGGTGGAGTATGGTGTCAGGTGTAGGGGACAGGGCAGAGGAGATTTTACTAAGCATGTTCCTTTACCAAACATGCTTTTCCATCAAAATTTGTTGTAAAGGCATGCATGGTAAAGACATGCGAGGAAAAGGTGCGGTCGTTGTAGAGACAGCATTGTAAAGGGATGCGTGACATACGCATGGGTTGTTCCATCATACATCCGTGTTCGCTGGGTAGGTGCAGGGAAAAATACAACTTCAAAACCAAGGGAGTTGTGAAAAACAGGAAGATACTAATGTACATAAATATGTCCCTTAGTAATATAGTAGACTCCCCCAATGAAACCCTCTCATCTACTTCTCAAGATAGGTAGCGAGAGGAAGACATGAATATTTGGTTGACTCGGTTTTGCCCTGGAAACACTTCCGTGAATCACCCTGGAAAGGGGATGACTAATTAAAATGAATGAATTATCAGAAATAGTTTGAATCAACGCTAATAACTAATATCCCAGTTTGCAGAACTCAAGAGACACTGCGCTCAACATAGAGGAAGTTGTGAAGTCCTTGGGCAAGAGTGCAAAATTTGAGTTAAGCTCTCTAATAATACCACTCAGTGGCCGTAACCGAAAGGTATTTGGTATCATTGCTGGCCTCTTCTGTTCCGTTTATTGATGTTGAAAGGACGAAGTCTCGGAAACGAGGTAGGAAAAGTGGCAAAGTTTTTGTCGGTGGCAATCACTTGCAACCAGAGCCTGGAGAGAAGAGCAGACCAAAAAAGTAGTTAGTAAAGGACATGCGATGTGTTAAGGGAAGGCTATGCAGGGCATCTGGCATTCCATGGCGATCTGCAGGTTCTCCAAGTATAACGCCAGGCTCATAATTTAACTACAGAAGATAGGAAAATGAATACGTTTTTCGAATAGCTGCAATGCTCTGGTTCAATGTGAGGAGAGGATCTACCTGCTGTTCAGTTCTGTGTTTCTATACTTGAATAGGGAAAGCAAAGCAAACTCATTCACGGATCAGGAAGAATTTCACTAGTGCTACATAAGGATACGGAGAAGGAGAGAGGATGGCCAGGAAGTGGGAGCATACTGACTCAAATATTTGGAACTCAGGTGGGGCATTAACTCGTGTCAGTGGGTGCATTATGAACCGAGAATGTTCCTGCCAAGTGTTTTTGGAAAGATGATGGTATTGTTTTATGCTATGGGATTATAATGATGTTGTTTGGAATGCACAGGGAAATACATATAGGGGGTCATTCTGATCCCGGCGGGCGGCGGGAGCCGCCCGCTTGGAGGGAACCGCCAGAATACCGCTGCGCGGTCAAAAGACCGCCGCGGGTATTCTGGGTTTCCCACTGGGCTGGCGGGCGACCGCCAAAAGGCCGCCCGCCAGCCCAGTGGGAAACACCCCTCCATGAGGATGCCGGCTCCGAATGGAGCCAGCGGAGTGGAGGATGTGCGACGGGTGCAGTGGCATTCGTCGCGTATTTCAGTGTCTGCAAAGCAGACACTGAAATACAAAGTGGGGCCCTCTTACGGGGGCCCCTGCAGTGCCCATGCCATAGGCATGGGCACTGCAGGGGCCCCACAACACCCCTCACCGCCATCCTGTTCCTGGCGGGCGGAACCACCAGGAACAGGATGGCGGTGAGGGGGTCGGAATCCCCATGGCGGCTCAGCAAGCTGAGCCGCCATGGCGGATTCCCATGGGCAGCGGAAAGTCGGCGGTACACCGCCGGCTTTCCGCTTCTGGCCGCGGCTGTACCGCCGCGGTCAGAATGCCCGGCAGGGCACCGCCAGCCTGTTGGCGGTGCTACCGCCGACCCAGGGTCAGAATGACCCCCATAGTGCCTTTGAAGCTGGGTACAACATGCCTTGGTGGTTTGGGAAACTCAGTTACAGAGGCAACACTATGTCATTCTGAGATGGATTGTTTTGGCTCGATATACTGAGGTGGATGAAAACTAGTAGTGACATATTCAAAACAACGAAAAGAAGAATACTCTACTATCAAAATAACAGAAGAAAATATATGCACACCAAGTACAAATTCAAATGTATAATAACTATCTTTAATGAAAATTTAAATAAAGTCAAACCTACCCTAATACTATGCACTCATAACTGAACAAATTCTATTCAACACAACTCATATGCATATCAGTAACAACACAACATAAACTTACACAGATGACAATTAAGACAACATATGAAGGAATATATAAAAGACAAACACACTCAAACCAAAACTCAAGTTATGAGTGCATAGTATTAGGGTAGGTTTGACTTTATTTAAATTTTCATTGAAGGTAGTTATATATTTGAATTTGTACTTGATTTTCATATATTTTCTTCTGTTATTTTGATAGGAGAGTATTCTTCTTTTTGTTGTTTTGTATTTGTTTTCCTGGTTTATTCTCCTGATTATGTCAGGGACCCCTTCTGAGTGTTTTTTCCAGTAGTGACATATTCCTCTCGGATGCTCAGATTTGGGAGTTTATCAAAGTGTCTTAGTGCAAACCTGCTGGGATAAAGCAAAGGGGTAAGATGAGTGGGTGATGTTGGAGTGTGACTTTAAAATTAATATTAACATGAAAAGCTTAATGAAACCGCGTAGAAGATATGTAAACCTAGAAGAAAATTAATGTGCGCGTTTGAAATGTGCCCACGGGGAGTGGCCACCAATGTATACGATGACTAATGAAACTGACTAATCATGAATTAACAATGTACTAATGTATGACTTTGTATTAGCATTAAGGATTATGTATTAGGGGTTTGTTAAATTAATCAGTAGGCCTTAGTTAGCAAGGGTCTGGGCCTAGCTGCCTGGTCTCATATTAACTGTGTTTTTCTAACGTGCAATGTGCTGCTTTCCTGAAGGACACAAAGCTGTACTTTTCCAGAGGCTAGAGATATGTGTGTAGCCGTAGTAAATTCTTTCTCATGGGACCCGACTTGCTCAAGGAGACATTCTTGCCGAATACAACAGCGTAATTAGCAACAGGTGCAAGGTCGCCTGGACTAGGAGAAGACAATGGAACTACTGACTGGAGCGACAAGTGTAACTTTTCTTACCTGACACTCCACCCTTTGAAGATGTCAATCACAGGAGCCAATCAACTGCATGAGAACTGTCTTAGGTGAAAATGCTAGTAAGGTGTGTGACAGATTATTGGACAGAGATAACGATGCACCAAATATTGCCCAATGGGAAATTAGAGACTTGTTCGACAACTTTGATATAACGGCGTGACCCAAGGAGGAATCAGCGATTACTTTGCCACTCCTGAAGCCCTTCTTTGCCATTCTGAGAGACTTTGCCTTTGGCTGTCTGATACTTTAACCCATCCTTATCCTACCCTTTGCCTGTTATGCACTTCTCCTCCTTATGAGGGAAGAGTCTTTACTTGCTATGCCCTACTGAGACTTACCTGTTTTATCCTGGCTGATGGCGAATCGACTGATGTCCTGAAGCCACTTGCTGACCCATTTGGATGGGTAACTATCTGATGATAAATTGTAATTGTCTGTTTGCCTTTTCTTTCTAGGTACCAATTGCTCTTTTGATAGAGACCATAGTTAGATGTTTTCCAAATTCATGTTGCCAATTTGTTTTGCATGGAGCCCAACATGCTGATGCTAATTCGAGGTTAGTTAAGGAGTTCACCAATATCGAATGCAATTAGACAAATGACTGAATTCTTGCTTTGTTGAATAATGTACTAATGATACTCTGCTAAAGCTGACTCATGTTAATGTTGTGCTTTGTTCTAATGTTCATGATCTATGCTTTGATAAAGTTTTGCTCGAGTTGCCAGATTATAGTAGTTTTGATGTGCTTGCTATTGTTGAGGCGAATAAACATGATATTAGATTGTACCTAATAGGGAATAAATATCCTAACTCTTACTAGATTTGTTGTGGTTATTCATGGCTGAAAGGTCATGGTGCATTCGTTGTATTGATCTATATTAAATGATATTGATTAGCTTGATTAATTAGTATTGTGCATATAGATAGAGTTATTGATCTATTGATTGTGATGCCAAGAGATATCTCATTCTGGGAAGTCCCCAAACGTGGTCAAAGGGTTCATTGGCCTAGACGTGTCTCCTTGTAAGTTTACTTATCAAGGCTCTGACGCGTTATCAGATCATGTACTTATGGGTGTACTTGTTTATGATTTATTGCAAAGGGAGTACAACAATGTGTGAACAATATTATAACATCTAAGGGTTTGAAGAGTAGGATAGGTGTTGTGTATTTGAAAGAGCACAGTCTTTACCACAGCTTTGTCGTTGGTTATAAAGATAAACTCAAAGCTGTAGAGAAGGCCAATGTCAATAACCCTAGTTACCGGGGCATGGCTTCATTAGTGGGGTGATGTTATAGATAATATGGACACTCTACCTGGGCCAGAAACAGGACATGACCCAACAGGCGATAGAAGAAACTTCAAGTCAAGTCAATTGAAGATTTAGAAGCTCATCTGGAGGTGGGCAGTAAGGAGGAAACTGCCAAAATTAATGAATGCTTCATTCACTCATCCTTATTTCCTCTGCCTTATTTAGAGGTTAGGAATCCACTTTGTTTCCAGTTGTGTACCCAACCTCTGCAGAACTGCATGCTCTATGCCATCAGAAGGCTTGAATTATTGAGAAGTGTGGGGCTTCATAATGTTTTCTAATGCTTTTTTCCACTCGGGCCAGCCATGCACAGAATGCCCAGGTAGCCATATGAGTGGTGCAAAGTTTAGTGCACCTGGTAAATTTGGTGTGAGATTATGTTGGTACAGCTGTTATTCTCCGTTGGCAGATATCGGTAGATAAAACCTGCAGATAGTGAGTGAGAGAAAATGCCCTAAAAAGTTTGGAATATGTGGATTTTGGTGAGGAAGGCACCAAAATATGCACATTATGCCAAATTTGAAAGGCATTAATCATAACAGGCAATAACTATCTCACCCATTAAAATCCTAAACCTGTGTTTTAGAATTTAACAAGTGTGATAAGTATTGCGTCCAGGGCCAGGGCACACGTAGACCCCCAGTAAAAAGTTAATGGCTAAATTCTAATCCCTGTTAGAGCACAAATGTGTGCAGGGATAGAATTTTTGAGTTGTTTGATATTCATCACACCTTCACAGTTTTACCCTGAAGAAATGCCAGCAAGTCCAACCTCCACAATTTATCAGGTAAAAGGACCAGAAAAAAGGTAAAATGTGGAATTTGGTGTGTTAAAAAAACGATTCCTCATGCTGTGCCTCATTTTTTAAAAAATAATTAAGAACAGATATTACCCCCAGGTCCCTTTATTCCTCATCCCATTCACCAATTCATGGAGATAACTATCTCCACAACAGAAAAAAAAGAACATGAGGAGTGCTGGGAGAACCCTCACCACTCCCTCCCTCTGGTAGTACATAAGCTGTACTCACCCAGCATTCCACCTTCTTCCGGCGGATGAGGTTATGAGGGTGTCGTCCCTGCAGGGCTTGGACGAATGTGTTCCAGTGCGCTTCCTCCAGGTCTTCTGTTCTTGCTGGGAGTACGCTGCAAGTTGCCTCGAGGTGGCCGCTGGTTGGGCCATTTTTTATGTTTCCTTTGTGTGTGCATCTCCCAGCCAGCTGGGCTGCTGGGAGATGTGAGGAGGAACCAGGAAGCCTGGGGCTTGCCTGACTTCCTCTTTGGGACTCGGTGACATTTGGGCATGCGCAGGAGGTGCGTTTTTGGCCCAGCTGATGCCGTTTTGCTCCGGATCGTGCTCTGCGTGTATTTAGGGACTCGTGCCCTTGGGTGAGTAACACTTGGTGGATTGTTGTGTTTTTTGTATTTTTGTATCCTGCTGCATTTTTGGTTGTTGTTTGGTGGGCAGTGTTGCAGAGTGCCATGGGGAAGCATTCTCACAAAAAAAGCACCTGGTGGTATCTCCACCGTCTTCTTCCTCTTCTTCAACGCCCGATTCTCATTCTGCTTCCCGGCTGGACAGACATTGGGAGGGGGAGGCCCCCATTAAATGCCTATTAGAGACACTCTGTTGAAGATGGGGGTTGAAGGAAAGCATCCCATTGTTCCTGCTGCTGTGTCTCCCTCTTCATCTGAGGAGGAGGGTCTGGGTCCTGAGGATCTTACAGGTAAATATATTTCTAAGGACCAGTTGCCTACCCTTGTGCATTATATTAAGGGTAATATGGGCTTTCAGGAAGATGAGGCTCCAGAATCCTCTTTGTCAACTTTCCACAGGTCCTCCAGTTGGAGGGAGTTGATGGCTGTGGTCCAAGCTGTCCGGCTGCTATATCATTTTCTGGAGGATTGTCATCTGGTGGTGCGGTCCGACAACCCAGTGACGGTGGCTTATTTGAACAATCAAGGGGATATTTGTTCCTGGTCCCTCAATGCTGTGGTCTTGCCTTTGTTTCACTGGGGGACATTACATCTTCTCTCTCTCAGGGTGGTACATGTTTGACGAGTGGACAATGGGGTGGCAGATACCCTCAGCCGGGTTTTTCCTTCTTTCCACTAATTGTCTCTCTCTTTGGCAGTATATTGGCAGGTGTGCAGGAAGTGTGGTGTCTCCTACCTGGATCTCTTTGCTTCTCACCTCAATGCTCAGGTTCTCCTCTTTTGTTCCAGGTCTCCCCAGGAGGGGGCGTGGGGGTGGATGTTCTGTTGATCCCCTGGCCCAAACGCCTGCTGTATGCCTTACCTCCAGTGGCTTTAGTTGCCCAGTTTCTGGCTCGCTTATGGAGGGAGTCCCAGTGGTGATTTTGGTGGTTCCGTTCTGGCCCAGGATGTCGTGGTTTCCCATTCTCAGGAGATTGGCTGTCGAGGGACCCTGGTTGATTCTGTCTTCTCTGTTTGCGGAGTCTGTGGCTGTCGGATTGGAAGTTGAGAGGCGGGGCCTCCAGAGCAGGGGCTTGCCCAGGCATCTGGCTGTAGCTGTGCAGCACTCTAGGAAGCCTGCTACTCTTCAATCCTACAATTGCCACTGCGGTAATTTTTGGAAATGGTGTGAGCCTGTGGGGGTCTCTCCTTTGGATTGCTGTCTGACCATCATCCTTCAGTTTTTGTGGGAACATTTTGAGAAGAAATTGGCTGTGTCCACTTTGCATGCTCAGTGGGCTGCAAGTAAAGCTTTCCAGTCTCCTTGAGGTAACCTGCAGGATCTGGATAGTTTGGTGGTTCGTTTGCTCTAAAGTTTTCCTCTGGATCGCCCAGTGTCTAAACCTTTTTTTTCCTTCCCGGGACTTGCTTTTAGTTTGGAGGGCTTTAGTTTCAGCTCCTTTAGAGCCTCTGGAGGCTGCTGATATTCTGTTTGTCATCATTAAAGCGGTAATTTTGGTGGCCATCACTTCGGCTCGACCTCTTGGGGAACTGAGCGCTTTTATGGCCAAGGAACCCTTCTTGTCTTTTTCCGACGATAGGATGGGTTTGTGTCTTGGCTCCTCCTTTGTTCCTAAGGTCTCTTCCCAGTTTCACTGCAGGAAGTTACCTTGCCTACCTTGGGTTGTCAGGGTGGGGATGCCTCGGGGTTAGACTATTCTTTGCTTGATGTGAAAAGGGCCTTGAGGTTGTATTTGGACCGCACTCAGGTTTTTCGGTGGTTAGAGTCCCTCTTTGTGTCTTTTTGGACCACCTCTTGGGGTGAGAAGGCCTTCTCTGTTTCTATTGGCAGATGGATTAAGCAGACTATTCCACTGGTCTATTCTGTTTCTGTGGTTCCTCCTCCAGCGGGGGTCCAAGGAATGTCTACCTGGGGGGCTGGCGGCTTCTTGGGATGAGCTTAGAGGGGTGCCCATTCATGACATCTGCTGAGCAGCTACCTGGGCTTCCTCTAATACTTTTGACAGGCATTATTGGTTGCAGAATGTTTTGTGCTCTGACGCTAACTTTGGCTTAGGGGTTCTGAGGGTGGTCTGTTACTGACTTATTTTTTGATTCTGCAAATAAATCACTGTTTAGGGTTACCACAGTAGTGTTCTGGTCTCCCTTCTTGTGTCTTCTTCTCAGTTCATTCCAGTTTTGAGAAGGCCGGTTTCTGGATACTTGGGTACCCTCCATGCAGTGATGAATGGGACGAGGACTAGACGGACCTGGGGATAATGTTCTATCACGTACTGATAATCTTCATAACTCCTGGTCCTGTTGTCCTCGTCCCATTCATCACACCCCTCCCTCTCTCCCGTACCGCCGGTCTTCTGTTAAGGGCTTGGTAGTACAGGCGGAATGCTGGGTGAGTACAGCTTATGTACTACCAGAGGGAGGGGCCGTGGAGGGGTGTCCCAGCATTTCTCATGTTCCTCATGTTCTTTTTTTCTGTTGTGGAGACAGTCTTCTCCACGGAGTGATTAATGGGACGAGGACAACAGGACCAGGAGTAATTAAGATTACTCGGAAGTAACAGAACATTATTAACCACATGTGGGAAATACCTCACCATGGGGTAATGATATTTGCCTTTTGTGGTAAATGCCCAACTCTTTTCCACCCAAATTGTAATGAGGGCCACAGCTGGTCAAATATGTCAGGAAGAAACTGTGAGGGAACTCCTAGTTCCAATCCCTGTTCAAATCCCTGCTTGCACTAGGTTTGTAATTTACATTGTGACGTAATCAGGCATTTTTCATTCAAATGATCACCATCAGGTGTGATGGTAGTAGCTGTGATGCCTAATTAGGGCTCACAATCAATTATTGGTGAGAGTCAGTTACTCCTAGTTGATTTTGCAATTTAGGACTTATCCAGCCTATGAAAACGTGGATTTCCAAAGGGGTCGGAATTATCCGACCCACTTGTAATCAGGGCAATAGGGGCATAAAAGGGCACACTGTCAACGACAATCATGTAATCTATGTATGTTACATGTATTTTGGGAGTTACAGAAGCATTCAGAAGCAGATCTAAGAGCCCCTAGCACCTCCTTGCACCACATTAGCATCATTTTTTATGCTAATGTGGCCCAACAAGGCCAAAATCGCTGTGCCAAATTTACACTTTGTAACCCTTTGCACTACATTATGCCTGCGCCAGGCATAATGTATGCAAAGGGGTGTTCCCCCATTAGGGGGAGCCGAAAAGTGGTGCAAAGAAATCTAGCAGATTTCTTTGCGTCATTTTTTTCGGCACTTTTAATGCCTGCTCACAGCAGGCGTTAAAAGGAGGCACACCATTGAGTACAAGCTCCAAAGTAGCATCAAAAATTTTGACGCTAGTTCTCCTATCTACCGCATGGTCTTCTGTATCGTAGATACGGTGCACACATGGAGGTGTTAGTGGGGGTGCTAAGGGGTGAAAGAAAAGTGGCGCTGCACTGGGTGCAACACCACTTTTCTCAAATCAGGCCCTCAGTTTCTAATGCTCAAAAGAATTGTTCTTTTAGTCAGACTTGCAGCGCAAGGTAGGGTTTATAAGCATGGCGTCAAACGAAAACCACAATGGCAGCGTCATAGTGCTGCATATATTCGAAACAAGAGGGAAATTAGGCTTTAAGGAATGCATGTTTCAAGAAAAGTCCCCTAATTAACGTTTTTGGTAGAACTTTGACTCGATGGTTCATTTCTGACCTTATTACTTTCTCCTTTATGAAAAACCACATTGTTTCCTCTTTGCTTTTTCCATATGCAAGTCACGGCAGCAATGAAACTTCTCAGTAAATGCCACTGTTTGCCTCTGGCAGCTCTAGGTGACCAGGGCGCCCTTGATATAAAGTACTCTCATGGAAATCTAAGCTCCACAGTCACCACTGTGTAATTTTCCATGAGGAAGCAATCACACAAATAGAGACGTATTAATTGTAAATGTATTTATTTACCCCTGCCGAGCCATTGAAGAGCTTTTTCGACGAGTTGCACGCTACTCTGCGACCCAAGATTAGTAGTTAGCACAATTTCTGTTTTTTAATGTGCATTCATTGTATTAGGGCATACTGTGTTTTTCCAGTGTTGGCATATGTGCTCTGAAATATGGGCCTTTGCTTTGGCAAGTAATGTTACGCTGGTGCATAAAACGCCACTTTTTGACCCCATAATCCCTATTGGTTTTTGGAACTGGCACTTATATTTCCTCATCAGACTTTCAAGCAGTGCAAGAGACATAAACACAGAAGGGGGAAAGGAAGAGGGAGAGAAAGGAAGAGGAAGTGAAAAAAGGAAAAACAGTGGCAAAGAGAAAAAGTGGATATGAAAAGGAGCCTGCAAGAGTGGACTAAAGGGCCAGAGAGTGACTGGTAATGGGTTAAAGAGGCATAAGGTGGAATCAAAACTACGCAGCCTCTGTGTTCGGCATGCTCGATATTCGTAGCAACAGCCACAGGCTTCTGAGCAACACTTTGGGCCCCTGTACTTACACTTTTACAGATTAAGCAGTGGCTAGGAGGCTGTCTAAATGACACTTCTTAGGGTGGTAAAATCCTTGCAGTGGTGCTGCCTCGAAATTAGGCATTTGGTCTTCTCACAAAAGTATCAATTATGAAAGGGTGAAAAAGTAAAAGCAATTTATATGGCTGAAGAAAGAGTAGATAAACAGTACAAGTGTGATGGCCGTAGCCTCACAGTGAAGCTGAAGTGATTAAGCATAATGTGCTCGTGTTGTATAAAATCAGTGTGTGACACAGCCACAGTTTGAAAATCGTAAATGGCTTCACGTACTTCAATCCCTGAAAATGGTGAAAGCTGGATTTACGCTCACTTACGCTCAGTATGGTGCATCTACCTCAGTTCTTGCAATCCTTTCTTTCATTTTCAGTCTAGTATAAAAGGAGTCAGTGAAAAAGTGAAATATACCACCACGTAGGTGCTCCATATACGATAAATGAGGAGCCTCTTTTATAAAACGTGTATTAGGTTGCATTCATTAAGTAAATTATTTCCACATATGTTTCTATGGCTTGCCACTCTAATATATGCCTAACAATGCCTTGATGCCTATTGGACAACTGTAAACCCCTGTCATACCTGATGAAGCATTTGGGCCACTTCGCTTATTAGTCATGCAACTGACCTTTTTAGGCTGAAGTGGAAGATATTGGGAGCTAGCACCAGTTACAACACTTTCCAATTTACAGTGTAACACATTTGGCTACACAATGAGGACCAGGAATAAAGTTAAGAAATGTTATTACAAGTTAACAGTCAGGTAAATGTAAATCAATCTCAAAAATATGTTGTAAAGATACAGGATCACAACAAGGTAACCAAATACCTTGAAGACGTTAAGGCGCATCAGCATAAGGCACATAAGTAGTTCAGATACAGCAATACAGAAAAGCAGGAATAAGATTTGATGCTCAGAGGACAATATTTGATTCTCTTGCCTCAGCATGAGTAATACCTAAAGTCATCTAGCCAGGGATCTAACTTAGATTTCTAAGTCTAGGGAAAAATCTCAAAAGCCTGAAAATTACTAGGGAAAAGGAAAAATATGAAAATTCAAAAGAGGGTAGGTGTCAGCATTTCTAAAGCTCGGTCAGGAGTATTCTTAGAATCAGGAAATGCGTATTAGACTAAGCCACACCATGAAAAAGGGGACAGAATGAAGGGAAAATTATATACGTTTGTACCTCTCAAAGTCCAAAGGAAATCTCACATACAACTACCTATATGAGCACTGGTTAATACCACATGAATCTTCTTGAGCACGCTATCAGGAGTTCCCTCATAGGGCATGGCCAAGCCAGCAAACATGGCGGGCGCGAGCTCTTAAAGCTCTGCGCCACGCTCAGCGAAAACGCACTCCCAGAGGGGAGACGGGAGAATTTAACGCACCTCGCGCACTGAGCGGAGATGAGGAAGACACCGGGGCCGGCTGTGCGAGAGGTAGGCCCCGGCGACCCATGCTGGCAGATTGGTGCCACGTGGACCGGGCCCCGAGGTCAGGCCGCGAGGCAGCGACTATGCCACGGAGGATCCGGCTGGCGGGGATGGGGTCACGTGCCGGAGCTAGTGTGGCTCCTGCCCGTGCCGGACAACCAGCCTGCGGGGTGGTGGTTGACCCCCCGCCGCGCACCCTGAGATCGGAGAAAGGAGGTGTGGGGGCTCCCTGCGGAGTCCCCTGTGCCGGGAACTGCGGAAGATCCTGAAGATGCCTGTGGGGCCCCTCCCCCCCAGCCAAGAACTAATGCTGCGCAAAAGACTGGGCTCGGGGGACCGGTGCAGGGCGACACAACTCAGCAAGCGCCCTCTGCCTCTTCTTTTGTCTTTGGGTGACCAAGTCACAGGGACACTGCCCGGCCAATCCACTGGCGACAGAGCGGCACAACAAAGGCGCGGCATCACCGGATTCTGTGCCAAAACAGAGGTGAGCCCTGTATGAATGCGGGAACCCTCGGGCAGGCCAGTGAAACTTGGAGTTTCCCAATCTTTGCCGCTCTTTGAAGGGACCGAATAGAGGGGAAACCCCCCCCCCCGGGGTTTAGACCACACGCCCGAGAGTGACTGGGGGCCGCCGGGAGAGGGGGTTCCCTGAACACCAGATGGGCCTGGGAGAATTGACGGACCTAGACCGCGCCAACGCGGAGACTCCCCGACTTACCTGAACTTTCCAGAGGCCACAAAACTCCACAAAACCAAAAGTAGGTGACCTGGAGCCTGGAGGGAAGAATTACCTGACTGGACTGCTCGTGCTGCCATGGGGAGGCAAACTGTCACCCCTCGGCAAGCAGGTCCAGCTCCCCCCCGCCCGGTGCGGACGCCCAACAGGCAAAGTCGGCGTTGGAAACAAAGAACCTACGGGCAACCAAATCGAGCAAGATAATACAGAACTGGTTCCTCCCGGGGTAATCCCACACAGGACCAACTACAGTCAAAGCCCTGCGACACAGCTTCAAGAGCGACTCCCTCAAGTCAGACCTCTCACCATGCAGCCCAGAGCCGGCGAAAACACCATATCCGCCCCACATCGCCCCAACCAAGGCCGAGCCGCAAAACACCACGTGCAAGGAGGCCAAATGAGTTAAGAACGCTGATTTAAACCCAAGCAGTATCTCCATAGGATCTGAACCATGGCAGGAACGGGGCGCCTGCGCTCAGGAGCTGGAGCCAGGAAAACACAGGATCCCCTAACCCAAGACAGTCCAAAATTAGACGCGGTGCTTGCCGCAGTGGAGCGTATTGGAGACTCACTGGAACGTGCCCGCACATCACTAGAGGCGAAGCTAGATAGGGTGGCAAGTTATCTTGTTTTACTACATGCAGACCACCGCAAACTAGCAGACAAAACCAAGGAGGTGGAAGCCACAGTAAAGGATCTAACCCCTGCGACGGCCCAGCTAAAAGCAAGGATGGAAGACATACAGACCAGGTTAGCGGAGCTGGAACGCCGGGCGGAGGACGCAGAGGGCCGCTCCAGAAGAAACAACATCCGCGTGGTGAACCTACCAGAGGGATCAGAGGGTCACGATCCGACGGCCTACGCAGAAAGATGGCTACGGGGACTGGTACCCGATGGAGTGCTCACCCCCTCCTTCTCCGTGGAGCGTGCTCATCGTATGCCGGCCTGGATGAGACCGCCGGGGAGTGCCCCACGCCCATTCATCATCCGTCTTCTCCACTATTCGGACAGAGATACTATTCTGCAATCGATACGGGCTACATCGCCACCCCGGATAGACGACATGCAGGTCTTGTTATTCCCGGATTACACCACGACGGTGCAAAGAAACCGAGCCTCCTACCTCCCCCTAAAACGTAAGTTACGATCACTTGGCCTAACCTACTCCCTGCTGTTCCCGGCCAAGCTACGAGTTGTGGTTGACAACAAAACACACTTCTTCCCCACTCCGGAGGCCACCTGGAAATGGCTTGAGTCATCTGGACTATCTACTGACAACGCACCAGAGCGGACCGGGCCTGCCCCTCGAGCCAAACGCACTCGAAATAAAAGAGACCGGAGAAGAAACATCACGCATCCAGAAAGAACAAAATGCGCCCCAGACCTAGAACAGCTAATCCAAGAGAGAAGAGAGGCGATCCACACTGCGGCAACGATGGGTGCATCCCTCCCGGGCTCGGGATCGGACACGGAACTCTCTCAATTGACCAATGACCGTCCTCCCACACCGGACAGTATATCCGAACAGGGCCTCGCCGAGGTGCCCCTTGTGACGCCTGCCACAGCAGACGAACTCTTCTAGGGGGACTCCACATACGGTAAAATAACTATATTTCGCAAGAAATGCCCAGCCAGAAACGTCCATGCGGACACACCTTAAGAGGCGAGCAAATAACAGACTCGGCTGTAAAACACGCGTGTCGGACTGACCAGAGCTGCGTACACAATGATAGACGCGGCCCTCGCCTCCGTGCGCTACACCCCTTGAAGTCCATCTATAAAGGGAACCCCCCCATCACTCCCCTCTATTTCATCCTTTCAAATATTCAGAATAGCCAAACAAACTGGCTCAAGATTAGTATTATCCCCTTATATGCTTGACTTACTCCCACGCACCTATCAGCGGAGACACATAGCGCATAGCTATACGATTGCAAGTTGTTGTTTTTGTTGTATTGTTTGGGCGGTGACCTGTTGTTTAACTGCTCTGACGGCATTAGTTACAAATTGTTCTTGCCGGTGGACACTCACTAACCCCTTAAATAATAGTAAG
This sequence comes from Pleurodeles waltl, assembly GCF_031143425.1. Classification (NCBI taxonomy): domain Eukaryota; kingdom Metazoa; phylum Chordata; class Amphibia; order Caudata; family Salamandridae; genus Pleurodeles; species Pleurodeles waltl. Next base: position 1,770,116,794 of record NC_090440.1, read on the forward strand.
GAATGGAAGACTGACGGGGTGGGGCCAAATGCTGAGGATGGGCGAGCAGACTTGGAAAAATACCCAACACCCACGACATGGCCACATACACAGCAATTACGTGGAATGTAAGAAGCATCCACACCCCCAAGCGGCGATATGCTATTTACTCCTATCTTAAAAGGCATTCAATTCAAATAGCATTTCTGCAGGAGACGCATTTAGTGAGCCCTGAGATTCCCCGACTGCGTCAGCACTGGAGAGGGCAGTTATGCGCAACAGGACACTCAGCATACGCCAGAGGAGCACTAATTTGGGTCAGAGCAGGCACTCCCTTCGTGGCGGAGGAGCAGATCGTAGACACACAAGTTAGATTTGTGCTCGTCCGGGGAAAGCTGGCAGGACACGCGGTTGTGCTGGGTTCTATCTATGCCCCCAACTCGGACCAGACCGCTTTTCTACATAGTTTGTCGCAGCAACTGGCGAACTGGAGCACCCTTCCCTGGTTACTTGGGGGAGATTTCAATAGCGTACTCGATGTTAAACTTGACCGTTCTTTTCCCCACTGCCCACATCGCCTGTGGTGACTGCCTCACGCGGCCTAGCAGACTGGACCCAACAATGGCACTTGGGGGATGTGTGGCGACAGAGACACAGGGAGGACAGGGTCTAATCCTTCTACTCTGCCCGCACTCCCTATACGTGCACCTAGACCGTATACTCAGCTCCGCAGGTTTTGTCCCGGTCGTGGTGAACTCGGAATACATGGGGTGCACACACTCGGATCACAACCCACTGGTGGTGCGTCTGTGCTGGGGATCCCCGCACACGGCTGTCCCCACGTGGAGGCTGAGATCAGAGCTGCTGGAGGATGCTGCTTTTAGAGCATCACTAAGTGCCATAATCCCAGAATTCTTTGAGCAGAATGAGGGCACGGCCACATCGGGATTGATTGAGTGGGATGCATTTAAGGTCTTCATTCGGGGGCACTGCCTGGGGACCCAGTGTAGTATGCGCCATTCTGTTGAGCGCGACCTGACCTCGAGGGAGCGAGCCCTGCTGCGACCAGAAGAAGAAATCGCAAATAACCAAACTGGAAGGTCTGAGCTTTCTGCAATGCACGCAGAACACTTGACACTGCTAGAGCGCCTGAGATGCCTAAATTACACAGCACACTCCGTGAAAACCCACTCGTCAGCAGATAAAGCAGGCAAACTCCTGGCCTGGCTAATAAATCGAGATATCGAGAGGAAACCGATAACTGAAATCCGTTCACAGTCAGGGAAACTAACATACACACCCACAGAAATACAAGCTGAATTTGCGAGACACTACAAAGCGCTCTACACCTCGAAGGCGACCCCTGGAAATGACTCCAGCACTGAATTTCTTGCTGAAGTGACTCTCCCACACCTAGAACACGACCAGGCCGGGGCACTTGAGGCACCCCTCGACCTGGAGGAGATCAGGGCTAGCATCAGGGAACTTGCATCCGGCAAAACACCAGGACCGGATGGGCTACCAGTAGATTTTTACAAAGCCTTTGCTACACAACTGGCACCCAAACTACTTCAGGTATACATGACAGTGGAGCAGGAGGGTCACTTATCAGCTACGCAGAGAGAGGCACTGCTGGTCTCCCTTCCCAAACCTGGGAGAGACCCAGCGGACATGGGCTCATATAGGCCATTAGAAATGCTAAATACTGACTACTAAATTTTGGCAAAAGTACTGGCAATACGACTTGCCCCAAACGTGCCGGAACTAATATACCCCGACCAAAACGGGTTTGTACCGGCCAGAGACACCTCCCACAATATCAGAAGACTATTCCGGGTAATGCAATATGCTAGGCGTGATTGGCCACAGGCGGGATGTCTCGTCCTCGATCTGGAAAAAGCCTTCGACTCCCTGGAATGGCACTATCTATTCAGGGTGCTGCAACACTTCGGCATTGGACCATCCTTTATTCGCCCAGTGAAAATATTGTACACCAGACCTCAGATCAGAGTGAGGCTAGGGCCGGAAATATCAGAACCAATCCAAGTGCGCAGAGGCACAAGACAGGGTTGCCCCCTCTCACCACTATTATTCTCACTTGCTATGGAGCCCCTGGTGGCTGCCCTGCATGAGGAGAGAGATAACTGGGGAATCCCCCTAGGAGACGGCTTACACATAGTGTCATTATACACCTATTACCTCTTGCTATATTTCAAAGATATTACGCTGATCCCCCCAGCTGCCGGTTCACTCCTGCAACGCTTCGCGACGATATCCGGCCTTAAGGTGAACTGGTCTAAGTCATGCCTCTTCCCATTCGATCCGGACCTCCCAGACCCGGGACTTAATCTAGCCGGGAGCCTAGTCCCATGGCAACCAAGCACATTCAGATATCTAGGCATCCGAGTCTACCACAGCGAGGAGGATACATTTGATGGTGTCCTCAATCAGGTCTCAAATGACGTTCTGGAGGACACTGCCGTTATCGGTTGCGGGCAGGATAGCACTCCTTAAAATGGTGGTTCTTCCGCGTCTCCTCTACTTCTTCTCTAATCTCCCATGTTATGTACCTCCCGGATTCTTCAGGGCGCTCGAGATGGGATTTAGGGAGTTTATCTGGAGCGGCGGCCGCTGCAGGGTTGCCCTAAAGAAGCTATACCTGTCGCCCGACAAGGGTGGACTGGCGGTCCCCAACATGGAACATTACTATCTGGCAGCCCAACTCCAATGGGTGGCCAGATGGCTAGCAGGCACACAACTTACCGACATGGCATCAGAGAAGAAACCATGGCAGCTCCAGCAGATACAACATATGTTCCACCCACTCACGCGTACACAGGCACCACGGCAACTGTACCTCAAATTAGCCCGCAAATGTTTCTGCAGATCGCTCTACCTCACAATATCGGTCATCCTTTTTGCACCCGCGCTGGCACTGTCGGGCACACCTAGGGGCCCCAAGGTCACATCAGATTCTGAGCTGCGCACATGGCACGAAACAGAACTATACACACTGGGAGACCTGTATGAGGAAACCCAACTACTCCCGTTTGCTAGGCTTCAGGAAATGGGACTCCCACCTGGCCAATTTGTTTTGCACCGCTCCTTGATGGGGGCGCTGGGATCCGGGTGGGGTGATATCACAACAGCCCCACCCACCCACTTGCTGGTCCAGTACCTGTAGGTGGTGGGTGGTGGCCAACATCTAGTTAGCTGGCTAGCGGACGCCTTGAGAAACCAGGCAACCCCTGAAAACAGTGCGCTACGAGTGGCATGGGGGACGGACACCGGTGGCCCGATCGCGTCGGCAAGATGGAAGGCTGCCCTCTCGGGCCACCTTGACATACCATGTAACTCCTGATTCCGTCTAATCCAATACTATATAGTGAACAGAGCCTACCTCACACCTGCCCGCGTGAACACATACTTCAACCGACAGGATGCGGCCTGCCCCCGATGTCACGAAATCGGAGCGGACCTGCTGCATATGATATGGTCCTGCCCTGGCCTGGTGACCTACTGGAAGGCGGTAACTGACAACTTATCTACATACACAACACTACAGATACCCTTTACATGGGAGGCATGGATCCTAGGACTGTTCCCCAGGGGCAAACAACACAGAGCAGAAACGCGCTTCACAGATTTAGGACTTATTGTGGCGAAAAGATCAGTGACCCGTAGGTGAAAATCGCCAGACCCCCACCGATGCAGGCTTGGAGGTGCTCGCTCGAGTTGTGGGCGGGGGTGGAGGGATCGGCACTGCGACGAGAGGAGATCCAGGGGCTGCGACAATTCCCAATCTCAGACCGCTGGAGGGGCTCTTGCTGCATCTGCATGGCACGGTGGTACACCCAGTGGAGGAGGGACTAGAGTAACACAGACGAGTAACAATTGACCGCGAAAACACACCACACAAAGGGATCGAACGCGGGAACCAACTAGACACATCATGGGAAAACCACATGCACCAAACCAGATGGCTGACCCATTCCCCTTTACTAGTAAACCAACCTGTTGTAACTGACCCCCACCCCGACACGGAAACAGTCACATTCGAAGCGATCACATAACCACCTGACCCCGGCAAAGGTTGTTGTTGTTCCTTTTATCAAGGTTTTTTTCTTCTTTATTCAAATGTTAAACTATATAAGATTCACAGTGTCTGTTCTCTCAAAAAGTACCATAATTAAACAATTATGATTGAAAAATGTTACACTAACAAACACCAACAAGCGCTGTGCCGACCTAACAGACACTATACATACAAACGTCTACTTAAGCTATGACTAAACAACAATAGTACACCACACCTGGGATAAAAAGCCATACAGGATGAAAAATTAATAACTAAACAGTGGTTGTAAAGAACACCTGAAAAATTGCACAGACAAATTGTATAAGAACATTGCATTAATGTGTCGCCAATGTACTAATTACCTTTTGGAAATACAAGTAATATACTGTAAAATATGCTAACTTGGAGCAATTGCCAAAATAAGTAACAATGTAAAATTCATAAAATGCCAATAAACAGATTTATGAAAAACAGTCAGGAGTTCCCTCATCCTCACCATTCTCACGTTGTAAGCTGCAACATTTACGATTTCTCCCAGAGTAGTCCTGAGAACTAAGTCATCCTGGGACACCTGTAAGTCTCTCAATACTGTACTAAATAGGGTCGTCAGCTCACATTCTGTTTCTCCGTGTTCTTCCATCAAGGTCTCTTTCTCAGGCTCACTATTACCAAGGCAATGTAACATCTATTCGCAAGCTAACATTTCATGTGAGCATTTCCTGTAATAAAAAAAAGTCATTCAAGCAGTAACGAAAAGCAGTATTTCATGTCGAAAGAAGTTCAGATCCAGTTAGGACAAATTAAACATACCATTCAATTGTGCACATTTAAAATGTGTGTTATGGTGCACATGTAACTCCAAGTAAATACATTATTAGTACATAAATTCAATTTAATTTGATACTACAGTTTCATTGAAAGCAATGCGATTTGGAAGACATAAGAATAAAAGCAACTGGAAACTATAGGTTGAATTCAAAGCAAAAACAGTTTGATAATGTGAGGATGTTTTTTATCCTTTCTTTCAACTACATGTCACTTAATAAGGTTACAACACACCGTGTGTATGAATTTCCTAGCTCTACAGTGAATGTACTTCAATATGGGGTTCAAGTGCAACACTTTACATTAATAACGTTAGGACACACAGAGTATTTGGTTCTAACTGCACATGCAATTTGCATCCTACGACGTGTAAGAGTGGAGTCAAAATTTACGTTTCCATACCTAGTATACCTATAATATTTACTAGAGTAGAGGCCACATTGTTTTTGGACTGTATACTTTTTAATGGTTCAATGTTTAAGGTGTGGGAAAAAAGTGAAAAAACAAAAATCTGTTTGATGCTGTGACTTTACATATGCAAAAATGTGAAAAAGGAGACTCAGCTTGCGTTTCTGAATTCTTCCTCTGCATCTTTTGGTGAATGGATTTCCAGTGTTGCCCATCATTGACTGTGCCATTCCTTTAGGACAATACACTTAATGGTGGTGTGGCCCAGTGCCATCCAGCGTTGCTTCTTTCCTTAGTGTCCAGTGCTACTGCTTGGTACATCTTCATGTGTTAGGAACATGATTGGAAAAGGCAAAAAAGGTGGTAATTTCCCATTTGCTAACCAGATATCTTTATTAAACTCAGAAACGCAGATGTGGAGTAACCGTGCAGTACCTTTTTTATGCCATTGTACCGGTAGGTTCTGATAAAATTTACAAACCATTTAGCATGTCATTTTGGTGTCATTAAGAGATAGTAATGCCTGCTTCCCCTTGATGGTTCTTATTGACAAATTAAGTTTCCAGATTTCTACCTAGTGCAGTGCACCAGTAGTAGTTTCCTGGATACACCCATGAGAAAAGCATGAGCCTTTTTTCGCATTGTCAATTGAACACAGCACAGTTCTGAATTGGAGGAAGCTTGCAAATGTTTCCACTTTTTCCACAGAAAAGCCTTTTCCCTTATACCTATAAAACGTCTAGTGGTTTTCTGCTTGCCTTCTAAACCTGAAAAGGAAATTTACTCTAGCCCTTGTCAGAAAATGAGAAAGGTCTAGAGGGAGCTTTGTGACTGACTACAAACTAAATAATGTGTTTATGTCCGGTCACATTCCTCAGGAGGGAAAGGATTCATGTGTGGGAGGTGTTTTGTGAATACCACACACCGGTACCTGACTTGTGAATCGGGCCTCTTTACCCAACACATGTTGAGTTTGAATAATTCATTCGTTTTGGTCGCATCGGGAGCAAATTTAGGTGCACATTTCTCAGCTCCATATTATGCTGTGTCCTGTGCACCAGTGATGATGATATGAAAACCCCATCTTTAAGGTTCAGCAACTTCAGCTCTTATTATTCCTTTAACATATTTCTCAGACAACAATTGTGTTAGCATGCTTTCTCAGCTCATTCAGCTTTGCACATCTTTCTTTTTCCTTTATCAATTCACTCAGTTGCTTTTCTTGCAAACAGCTGGTTTTATCTATTTCCCTCTCAGACCGAATTTTCTGTGAAATTGCACTAGTTCACAATAATTTCATGACTTTATTAATTAAACGTTTTCCAACAAGCTAGCTGTAGCATTTCTTATCATCAAGGGCTCCATTAGTTTTTAATGGTGTGAGACAAAATTACCATTTACCCACATGCAATTTTAGAAGCGTCATTAACGCCGAGAAAGCACCAGGTGGGATTTCTAATAGACACCGTTTCTCATTTTGTTTTTATTTAAAAGCAATGGCTTGTTTTCCAGTTTGCTTTTTCTGCTGTTCCGCTTATGAAGCCTGGGATTGTGTTTTTTGCTAATGCTAACGCGGCTGTAAAGTAATACCATGGTCAAGACCTGTGATCTGTGCTCTGTATGTATCACCGCGCAGTAGGGCTTACATATTTTGTTTCCTCTGACTGGCTGAACAGTGCTTACCTTAGACAGGGAATGGGCTTTTAGAAATCCATTGCAATAGATGTGCCTCTCAGTGTGAATCGTTTAGCTGGCGGCTAGGGGCTTGGTGGAAAGTATACAACTTTACACCAAGGTTTGTGGAGCAAGCGAGTGGGAAGTGGGGGGTCAGGGAAGGGGAGAATGCGAGCCGGGGAGTAGGGGAGGAAAAGAGAAGGGGGCGAGCAAGTGTACAAGACAATTAACATAGGTTAACTGCTAGCCAAGGTCAACATTTAACAAGCATTTGCAATGCAATAGGTTTCGCATGTTTCAAACAAATTGTCATATTTTGACAACAGCGCCCAAAAGCAGAAAGCAAAATAAACATGAGAAGAAACTGAGAAAAGTCGACTTGGCAAAATAAAATTAAGTTAGCTTTAAAAGATAAAACTTTGTAATTTTGTGCCTGCTGGGCATGTTTTTGCCAGTCACAAGCCTTATGTTTCTGGGGCACTCAAAGTTAAAAACAACAACTACTACCTCGATCACGTCGGGAACAGCGGACGGACCCTAATTAATTAGTGCTTGATCCCTGCTCCCCACAGAGGAACGGAAATGATGCCAGGCACGCCTTGATGAATTACAAGGCTGTAAAGAAGAGTGTCACGCAAACCAACAAATGGTGAGCAACAGGCAGGCTCCAAGACCTGTGCTGAACACAGCAGAGTCTCGCAAGTGAGACGCATGTGCTAGTGCATGCACTCGAAGGCTCGACCCTAAAAACAATTCAGGCAGTGCAGTGTCTAAAGCGTTTGTAAATCTGGGCCTAAACGTCACCTTGGCCCGTGTGACAACTTGTGACCATAGTTCACAATCCACAAATATACTAAGGGGCAGGCAGGCGCCTCAAATACTCTTATTTTAGGAGGGTGCAAAGTTGTTGTAGCAAAACAAGTTAGTCAGTGTATAGAGACAGTTTACAGTTGTCAAATGTTACTTTCAGGGATGCATGCAGAAATGACTCTTGAATTTAATCCTAGCAGGGATTCAGTGCACAATGGGGCCACAGATAATACTGAGGTCAACGGCAGTGCTGATGAGAGCGTGTGTGTAACACAGGCGTAATATGTTTACACATCACTTCATAGGAAATCCTATTTGTTGCACCCTTTATAGCTATGCCATCCTTGAACAACTTGCACCAAACACAGGGAAACGTTGTCAGAATTTCATCCTTGAGCATGCCAAAGTTGTGTGAGTTGCTCAAAAGTTATACGTGGATCCCCAGCAGTTGTGTCATGGATTTTGCTATCTGTGACTTTCTCCAAGAATAAGCTCAAAACTGCTGAATAAAATTACCCCATAACATGATTTACGCTATCATTAGGTGCTTTTTCCTTGTTTGGTGTACTCATCCATCCATCAATTTTGCATGTAGAATCCAAAATGCGAGCACCCATTGCCCCTCAAAGGATTTTCAATTAGAATGCTTTCTTTTTGTAATTTTAAAGGGCCCCTAGGTTAACACCTTTTTCTTCCCAGCTTTTCCGAAGGTTCGGAAAGACTTTCTGCTAGATTTTTTTACAATGTTTTTTTTTTTTTTTACTGGGGCAGCTGTCCCTTGTAAGCAAGGCATTGGGCCGGTATTCAGCTGTCCTTGTCCTTCTTCACCCTCAAAACCATGAAGAGGCGATAACTGCCCCAGTGCTTTATTTAAAAAGAAGGTACTCGTGCAGCTGTCAACAACAGAGGCAAACACATCTTTAAACAAGCATTGGCAAAGCCAATAGGTCTCGCCTATGCAACAGCCATTGGCTTTGCCAATGTAATTTAGCCATGATGTGCACCAGCGTGGCTGCTGTTCAGCATGGCTAAATGTTGGTGTGTAGAGGAGAGTCACGTGGAGAGTTGTAGAGTGGAATGGCGAAGAGTGGCGTAGAGTATTGTGGAGTGGAGTGGCAGATAGTGTTGTGTATTGGAGTGGCATAGTAAGAAGTCGCGTCAAGTGGCATAGAGTAGAGTGCACTGGTGTAGAGTACATTGCAGAGTATAATGGTGCAGAGTGCTGTGGCATTGAGGGCAGTGGCACTGAATTCAGTGGCATACAATGCAGCGTGTTAGAATGCAGTGGCATAGATTAGAGTGACACATAGTAGAGTGCAGTGGTGCGGGGTGCAGTGGTACAGAGTGGAGTGAGAGTACAGTGGGGCAGAGAAGGGTGGCGCAGAGTAGAGTGCGGTAGAGTGCAGTGGCATAGACTGCAGTGGTGTAAAGTAGAGTGGCACAGAGTGGAGTGGTGAAGAGTTGAGTGATGCAGAGGGCAGTGGCGCACAGTAGAGTAGAGTGACAGAGTGCAGTGGTGTAGAGTGCAGAGTGAGTTGAGTGGCATAGAGTGCAGTGGAATAGAGTGGTGCACAGTAGAGTAGCATAGAGTGGTGCACAATAAAGTATAGTACTGTAGAGTGCAGTGGCATAGAGAGCAGTGGCATAGAGTGGAGTAGCGTTGAGTAGAGTAGTGCAGATTGGAGTGGGGTTGAGTTCAGTGGCGGAGAGTGCAGTGCACAAAGTAAAGTGTCAAAGTGCAGTGGAGTATGTTGGCATAGCGAGCAGTGGCATGGATAACAGTGATGCAGAGTAGGGTGCTGTGGAACAGAGTGCTCTGACGTAGGGTGCAGTTGTGTAGAGTGAACTGGTGTAGAGTGCAGTGATTAAGAGCAGAGTGGCATAGAGTGCAATGGCATACAGTGGAGTGGCACAGAGTGGAGTAGGGTGGCATAGAGTGCAGTGTTGAAGAGTATATTGTTTCAGAGTAGAGTGAAATGGCAAAGAATGGAGTGGTGCAGGGTACCATGCAGTTGCGTAGAGTGGCATAGAGTGTATTGGCACAGAGTAACGTGGTATTGGGCGCAGTGGCACAGAGTGCAATGGTGTAGAGTAGATTAGAATAGGTACAGTTGATTGGCGAATAGTGCAGGGGCATAGTGTTGAGTGTTACAGAGTAAAGCTTCATTGACATACAGTGCATTGGCATAGAGTACAGTGGCATAGAGTGGAGTTGTGCAGAGGAGACTTGTGTGGCCTAGACTGGAGGCCTAGAATGGCAAAGAGTGCATTGGCTTAGAGTAGAGTAATTCAGGGTAAAGTAGAGTGGCATAGCAAGAAGTAGCATAGGGTGCAGTGGCATAGAGTGGAGAAGTGGTGCAGAGTTTAGTGGCGTGGCATGGAGTGGTGTAGATTAGAATGCAGTGGTTTGGAGTGGAGTAGTGCAGAGTAGAGTGGAGTGGCACCGACTGGAGTATGCATGGTATGGTAGTGCACTACCATTACATCCAAAACATTTTCAAATGAAATGGCCATTAGATTTGTACAGACATACACTTTTATGAATAAAACTATACAGTGCATGTTGGAGGCTGGCCCTCTATGTAGTGTACAAAACCAAGCACACTATGTAGGGTTCAGGCAACTACACGTTGGTTTTCAGGGGTAAAAATTAGACCACCTAATGCTCCAATTTCTAAGGTAGCTGGTTGAGCAGTTAGGCTAATCCAGGAGATGTGCTAAGTATTTGCTGTACTCACAAATCCAGTCATGCATCACACATACTCAATGAATAACTCAAGACCAGAATTTATAAAAATACTTCAGACTTTTATATACATTTTAAGACCAAGATCTTTAGAATACATTAAGTACTTTTTCAGTTATGACTTTGAATAAAGTTAGTCTTTCTGTGCGTAATCACGCACCATTAGAATCAATAGGCAGTCGCTTATAAAAATGCATGAAAAAATCACACAGGTGAGTTACCAGTCTCTTCTTTTGCAGGGTGGTCGTAGTAGTCGGGGCGCACCGCATGCCAGCTGGAGAGCCTCGGGCGGCTCCCGGTTCTGGCAGGAGCAGCATTGGAAAGTCTCTTGGCATAGGCACAGGGCCACCTGGATGGGCCACTTGGAAAAGGAGCTGGTTTGCAGATTTAAAGTTGGTGCCTGGGAGTTCCCTTGGGCTGTTGAGGTCGCAAGGGGTTGGGGACCCGGGGCACACAGCAGATCCTGTGATGCAAGACCCAGGGCGGCCAGGTGCAGGGCGTGTTGGAGGTCTTGGATGCTGTGCACAACGGAGTCCACTGGAACTGGAAGTGACTCTCTTTGCGGGCGGCTTACAGGACAACGGGGGCACTTTGGTCGGAGGTCTGGGGTGTTCATAAAGTCTCTCAACTGGGGCTTCCTCCAGATCCTTTTTCAGCTCTGGGGGAGCTGGTTTTCTGCTTGTCCGGTGTCAGCTGACCAGTACCCAGGGTATTGCTATATCTACGGCCACTAGAGGGCGCAGTCCCACCAAACTTGGCACAGATACAGGTCATGTCTGGGTGGCCGTTGGTGTGTTGTCGGGTCCAGCTGTGTCTTCAGGTTGCGGAGATATTGGCAATTCAGTATAGAGACCCTCAATGGTCTGTTGGTCCTCTGCAGGTTTCTTGATTTTCTTCAGTGGTGCCTCCACTCAGTAGGGAGATTTAGGCTATTTGCGAAGCCTGGAGGTCCTCTGGGGCTTTTGAGGTCAGTCCAGTGGTCAGCTCTTCCGCAGTGGTGATTGTTGGTACTCTGGTGCAGAAAGCAGGGGTCTTGGAGCCTCTTCTGGTGCAGCAGGTCCTCGGTTCTCGTCATGGCGGGTTCTTTGAGGCTGTCTTCTTTCTTCCTGTTCAATCTAAATTTCTGGTCTAGGGGAACCCACTAAATACTGAATTTAGTGGGTGTTTTAGGGGGAACCTGGTAGTGTCCAATGGGATACTTACCCTTGGGTGGCTACACCCATTACAGTGACCACTTCCTGTGGGAAGGGTCATTTCCCTAAACCTGATTGGCTATTTTCCTCCATTCCGAGATGGAGTAAAATGAGATAGAGGGTCCACTTTCGTTGCAAGCCCTTATGGGTGGTGCATGCTCAGTGAGGCCACTCCTCCTACCCTTTGTTTGGTTTCCCGCCTTTGCCCCCACGCAAAGTGCGGGTTTTCAAGGGGGGAAGCCCTCTGCTGCCAGCAGCAGCCCTAAGGGTTTGAGTTTAAGGGACTGTAGCCCTTTGAAGCTCACTGCCAGGTTGTTGCACATTCCGGAGAGAGTGGGTGTTAGCTGCCCCACCCAGGAAGGGCATTGTCTTACAAACCAGAGAGCAATGGTTCTCCCCCAGGTTTGTATATTGGCCGTCTGGAGTGGCAGGATCGATGGAACCAGTAGGCACCTATGCCAGTTATGGTTAGCTTTTGCAAGGGGCACCTCTAAGGTGCCCCAGGGTACATTTAGGGTTAAATCCAACACTGGTACCAGTTTGGATTCAATATTCTGAGTTGTTTATACCAAACAACCGAGGGTGCAGAGTAGCTATCATGTAACTGGGAAACTAGTGTTTGACCAGTGCCCAATACATGTATGTAAAAAGGCTGCTCTGTTCACTCACTATGTCTTGGGTTTGTCAAGGACACAGTGGGGGCATATTGCTCATGCAGCTATGCCCTCACACATAGTATGGTAAACCCTGCCTTAGGGCTGGAAGGCTTGCCAGAGGGGTGAATTACCCATAATATATGTAGTGTAGGGTGGACAGGGCACACAGAGGGTGTGCCTTGTCGAGTTTGTCTTTGTAGGTGTGCTCCAGTACACTCAGCCTGCAATGGCAGTACTGAGTGCATCTGGGTGCAGGACCCCTGGGGGTGGCAAAATTAGTGCTGCTGCCCTCAGGGGGCTACTCTTACTATCTCTTGCCCTGGGTACTGGGGTACCCATTTACTAGGGACTTATGGGGATAATTAAGAGTGTATCCAATTGTGGCAAGCATCACAACAGATTTAGGGAAAAAGCTCTGGCACAGGGAACCTGTTTAGCAGGGGCCCTTGGCACTACCAACTTCTAGAACACATCAACATCAGGCAAAAAGTGGGGGCTAGCCATGCAAAAAGACACCTCCTCTTACAGTGCACAAACGAAAATGTGTAGAAACTGCATCACCTAGTGCAATGATTTATGTTGATCATATTAAAGCATTTGTTTCCAACACACTTCAGAACTAGGAAAATTGTGCTTCATTTGTGTTAGTAATTCTGATATATTCTGAAAAACTTAGTTCATTTTAATGTTGTTGTCTGCTAGAAAAAACCTATTTCCTACCCCCAGTATCCAGCAAGATTGTCACATAAATCCTCTCACTTTGAAGTCAGCGAAAGGAAAGTAAACAAGCACCCTCGGAAAACAGTTCCTGACATTTGACCTCAGCCTTTGAATGCACAGCAAATGTGACAAACTAAGAAGATTTAAAGAAAGGGAGTTTATGAAAGGGTACAGAAAACACAGCTTAGGCAATGGGAAGGACAAGCTGAACCTGGAAAGCCTAAAGCAAATAAAGCCAGAAAATAGAATGCCAGAAAATGTGAGTTACAAACCATTAAGCCAATGGTAATCAATGGGCATTCCTAGGTCCACCTTCTGAAAGTCCGCAAGATGTCTTTTGCAAAACAGACAGCTGTGTTGTCTCGTAGGCTGCAACCTAAAAAACGTGCAGCAGGTGGGAGAGTGGGGTAGCAGATATGTAATCTACTATGATCTCTGGGCATGGCAGGCTGCCCAAAATATTATTCTTGATCCCCAGGCAAGGCGGGAAGCATGGCACAAATTCAGTCTATGTGAGATTGCCATCTTCCATAGATTTTTTAAAGACTGATGCCCAAACGTGGTGAATAATGCAGTATAAATAACTTGATGTGACTTTAATAAAAATAAAAAATATTTCTGTGTTCACAATGAATTCAAGTTTTTTATCTTTTTGTTTTTTCTTCGAGCATGCCAGAGAGTGCAAAATGTCTGATTGTGAAAGACCTGTTGTGGACTTGCCACTTTCCAGGGTTTACAGCTCTCTCATTGCTTTCCGTTGTTTGGCTTTATTGTCACTCTCAGTTGCTTATTTCTGATTCAATTGCTTTCCTTGTCTATTATGTATTTGTCCCTCTCTTGGAGGATAGCTGCTTCACCATCCTCCTGACTGGCTGACTTGTGTCTTTTCACTGCTCACTTTAAGGGACCTTTTTTTGGCTATGCAGCCTATCACAGTGCATGTGTCTCCCTCTTGTGATTGTTTTCCCCTCTCCTGCAGCACTCTGTGTTCTCTCTCTCTCTCTTTCTCTCTCTCTCTCTCTCTCTCTCTCTCTCTCTCTCTCTCTCTCTCTCTCTCTCTCTCTCTTTCTTTCTCATAGCTGCTCATGGTTTCTCTCAGTCAGGTACTTCTTTCTCTATCTCCCACGCTGAGAGTTGCTGTGCCCTCATTTGCTTCTCCCCTAGCCCCTCCCTTGTTGCTGACACCCTCTAGTGTTTCTCTTGTGTGTTGCTGTCTTCTAAGTGTCCCCACCCAGTTCACATTGCTTTTCCCAACCTACTATCCCCACCCATTTCTCCAATGCCCCACTCATCCCACCATCCTTTTGTTAAATATATCTATATATATTACATATATATATATATATATATATATATATATATATAGACTGTATAGACTGTGAGCAAGACCGGGTGGTCGAAACGCGTAGGTGATGATGGTGGTGGTGTTTTGTGGAGTACACAATTGAATTCAAAGCATAGCATATGAACTTTCCTGGAGTGGAACATTACAATTGTGTCAATTGTTTGTTCAAGAAGTATATATATATATAAATATACATACCTATACATATATACATATATATATTTTTTTAAATTCACAGAAAAATCAAAGATTACAGGGACATTATAGTTAGGCTGATGTTTTACTCGTACAAAACCATAGAAATTCAGCAGTTATAGTTATACTTATAGTTATACTTATGTTAAGAAACTATAACTTGTGACCTAAATTTACTTAACGTCACACGTTATAATTTCTTCAGATAAGTATAACTTCAGCCCTGGGGACCCTAACCCTGAGGCACAGCCTTTCAACAGATGGGGAAGGGGGGCTGCATGGCTATCCTTTCCGGTCCACGTTTAGCCCCAGGCACCCCATCCCCCGGGGCTTGGCCGTGTATAAAAAAAGGTAGCGGGCTGTGTGGCTCCCCTCTCAGAGACATTATGAGCCCTGCGTACCCCAACCCTCCAGGGCCAGGCTCCTGCTATGTCCAGAGGTGAATAACCCCGGGACATAGCGTGTTTGCTTCTGCTTAGCAGGAGCAATTTTTAAGCTCCCGCCAAGTGAGAGTAAACACTAAGGTCTAAATTTAAGGATGGCCTTGCACCATCTAATGGCACATTAGCATCATTTTTCTGACTCTAATGTGGTGTTAGATTGCCAAAAATGCCACGCCAAAGCTACAGAGTGGCGCAATGCATAGATTGCATCACTTTGCACCACCTTATGCATGCACCATATATAAAGTATGCAGAGAGGGCATTCCGGCACAAGGAGGCCCGCAAAACCGGTGCAAAGCAATCTACAAGTTTTCATTGTGCCATTTTTCGTGCCATTTTTAATATCTGCTAAAAGCAGGTGTTAAAAGGTAGCACCTACAAGAATCAATGGGCCGCCTTGCAGTTTGCTCCACTAGCGTCAGAAGTTTTGATTCTAGTGGAGCAAAGCGCAACAATAGCTTAAAAAATGTTGATGCTATTTTTCCTAATACAGCCATGGTGCCTCGTTTCTTAAATATGGCACCTGCATGGTGGCGTTAGAGGGGCGCAGGGTGGTGCAAGAAAAGTGAAGCTTCACAGTGTGAAGTGCCACTTTTCTTAAATCTGGGCCTAAGTCCGCTGCCAACAGGTCGGAGCATGTAAAATGCTCCTGCTCATTGGAAGCAGGCTTTTCATCTATTTTTCTTGCCACATTGAAGTGGACAAGGTAAAAGATTAAAAAAATGCTCCTGCCTGCAAGGAGCAGCATTTTTTGCTGCTCACTGTAAGTGGGATCAATGTGGGCTCCCGCTGGTGGCAGGGAGCCGGCAGGGGCCTCAAGGGCTTTGGGGCTCCCCCGCAGCTCCCAACGATCATGTTGTGGTTACCCTGGGTGTGCTCCATCACCCACACTTTAATGGCCAGGCCACGGGGATGGGGTCCATGGGGCCAAACTTGGCCCAAGGAGGGGGGGCTTTGTTCTACCCTCTCAAGTAAAATTAATAGTTGACTAGGCCCTGGGGGATGGGCTCCCCAGGACCAATATTGGCCTGGTTGGGGGGGGGTCTGCGTCCCACCTTTCCATTCTTAATATGACTGGGCCCCAGGGTCAGAAGTCAGCCAGTCGAGGGGGGCTGCACAGCTCCCTACCCAATTAATAATTGAATTGGCCCCAGCATTGGGGTTCCCAGAGCCAATATTGCCCTGTGGAGGGGGGTACATACCCTCCTCCCCCCTCAAAAATGTCATGCCAGTTGGGTCCCCAGGGCCAAAGTCAAGTCGGGAACAGGGACTGCATGCCCTTCTCCCAGGTTTGCTGCCTTTGGGGGGTTGACCACAGGCAACTCCCCGTGCAATGCTGAAGGCCGTGTGTTTGCATGTCAGAAGGCAATGCTCAGCATGTGGTTGGCTTCATGCGGGAGGTTGGCCGCAGGGCTAGATCCTGTGGCCAACCACCTGCACTGCACACAAAGGCTCTGTGCGGTGGCGGTTGGATTAACGTATGATAATAAAATATGACTTTACATTTAAAAAACCATAGATATTCACTGCAAGAAACAAAGGTTACAGATTTATAGGTAGGTTCACAATGTATACACACGAAATTCTGCAATTACAGTTAGAGTTAATTCAAACAAATATAACTTGTGCCCTAAGGTAACTATAACTTGCATCCTTCCCATGCACTGCTAATTACCCCACCTATTACTTCACTCATGACATCTTCTATGACATCATTGATAATATCGCTGCAACATTTGCAGTGAAATTTTATGTCAAGACCGGAGGCTGCTATTATGCTTACTTGTCCTGCTTTAATTTCAATAGCAGCTGAAGTCAAGAACATTAACCAATACCAGATGGTTAGCAGAACAAGCTACCAACAGGAAATAAGGAAATACAAATGGCCAATCAGAACGCAATGCACATAAAGAAATACCAAGCTTGATTGCAAGCAGCCCTCTTTTCTTGCTGCTCGCAGTCAAGATAAGTATATCTTTATTGCGTTCCTTCTTTTATAACGTACCTTTAATGTTTTCATGGTTTATTATATTGTAATTTTATCGCGTTTATGCATGCGCGTATATTGCCTTCTGTTTTCCGATTAATAGTGTCTCTCCCCCCCTTTTTGGGCTGCTACGTTCGACGCAACCATTTGCTTCACGCTTACCGTGCTTCTGACACTCCGTCGTTCCTCCGCACACACCGACGCTCCAGTGCCTGGCTATTTTTAGCCTTTCCTCACGCTCTCTCTGGACGCTTGGTCTTCCTCTGGAGGCACGGCCTTTTCTGCCTGTGTATTCTGGTTGGCAGGAGTGTTTCCTCATTTACACGCCCCTTAACCTGGGTCCTCCCACTTCAAAATTAACCCTGTTTTTGCCAGTTTGTGTTTTCTCTACATATTATAATGGATTTTTCTGTGTTTTTGAGGAAAACAAAGACAATAATGAGGTCTTTTCAGAAAATTTGAATAAATTCCTTCAATACTTTTTCTGCCTCCATGTCAAACAATCAGAAAATACTGTTTCATCCTGTCTATCACAATCTCAGATGGCCCTGTCTGCAGGGGAAAGCAGAAAGTGCAAAGCCACGGAGGCTTCTCAAGATATCCAGACTAATGTATCTTCTGTGCTTTTGACTAATGAGTCTGCCTCACACCATACGGAGGACGTCGTTCCTCACAGGCCTCCTAGTAAGGAGGGGGAAAACATTATGGGTTCTGAGAGTAAAGCAAAAACAAAACATATACTCTCACCCCACAAGATTGAGATTGATAATATAAAAGATACGGATGATAACATGGAAGATATGGATTCTGATAAAGATTTGGATAATACCAGTAATTCTGATTTTTGGATTGGCCCTCCTACCAAAAACATTAAATTAACGTCAGGAGACCCTCTATACTCTATCCCTCTTCTGGATGCTGAAGGGAATCCCATATTTGATCCCAAGTTAATTCACCATCCTAATTCCACGGAATGGCTTCCTTCAGACCATGTTGCAGAATACATCACAGCCAAACTATGCCTTCCACTAGATAAACAAGTGTGTGCCAAACTTCGATCTGAATGTCCTAGACCTTCTCTCCCAGCCCACATTACTTCTAACCCCTCCATCGATACTTCCATGATTACCTTTTCTCCAAGTTTGGAAAAGACCAGCACAAAGGAGTTGATAGGGCTTGGTCAGTCTGTCAGGACAAATTATTGGATATCGTGGGTCCTCTAGCCCACATTTTTGACATGGCGGAATCCGCCAGAATAAATAATGATTCAGTTGATCCTGAAGAACTCTCCCTTTGGATTCAACAAGCTTTCTTTCTTCTTGGCAATGCAAGTTCCGCTATGACTCACGAGAGAAGTAAGGGGCTACTTCTTAAATTGGACCCCAAACTGGCTAAACTTGTAGTTATGGACCCAGGCCCCAAAGCTGATGGTTTGTTGTTCGGCAAATCCTTAATCAAGGAATTAAGTAAATATGTTACAACCTTTGCATCACTTGATAGAGCTCAGCAATCTCTCAAAAAAGTTTTTAATGCACAGGTTTTTGCCAGGGCCGGTAGAGGAAGGATTCGCTTTACCGGCTGTTACGCCAGATATCAAGGGTACAGAGGCTCCTTTAACTCACAACAAGATTTCCGACCTCAATTCTACCCTCAAAGATCCAGAGGCTTCAGGGGCAGGAATCAACGTAATACCAAATCATATCCTCCCGCAGGTAAGCCCACTTCCTGGCCATGTTTCCATAGAGGGTCGTCTAAAATTATTTGTCCACAGATGGAAAGATATTACTTCAGACCCTTGAGTTCTCAACGCTGTCCAAGGTTATTCATTAGAGTTCTACAACACCCCTTTTCAAATGTTTTTTCCTCCTCCTCTAAAATTATCCACAGACATGGCATTTCTGGTTTCTTCCGAAATCCAGTCCCTTCTTCACAAACATGCCATTCAACCGCAATAGTCAGGATTCTTAAGTTCCATTTTTCTAATTGTCAGGAAAAACAAAAAGATCAGACCGGTTATAAATCTAAAAAAATTCAATCAATTCGTTGTATATCGCCACTTCAAAATGGAGACAATTTTGCATCTCAGAGACTCTCTTCCTTTGAATGATTGGATGGTTCATCGAGACCCCCAAGACGCCTATCCAACTGTACCTATTCATCACGCTCACAGGAAATTACTTCAGTTTCAATGACAACACCAAACCTATCAATTCTCTTGTCTTCCTTCAGGCTTTCTTCAGCTGCTAGGTGTTTCACCAAGTTAATGAAACCAGTGGTAGCTCACCTCAGAGCACAAGGTTTCATATTAATCATTTATTAATGACGACATCCTTCTCATGCATCAAAACGTGAACACTCTTCTCACTCAGCTTTCTTACACTTCTTCCCTTCTGTCAGAACTAGGTTTCATAATCAACACTGACAAATCTGTCCTTGTTCCATCCCAAGCCACAGAGTTACTAGGTTTTCTCGAAAATTCCTCTCAAGGCACCCTTCAACTCTCAGATTAAAAAATAAAATACATAAAATCAGAATTAATCCACTCTTTACGGCAGACTTCGCTCTCCCTAAGGTCTTTTGCAAGGATTGTAGGGCTTCTTTACTCTTTGATTCAAGCGATCTTCCCAGGTCCCCTTCATTATCAAGATCTCCAAAGACTGAAAATCCGGCACCTGCGCAAGGCTCTTGCTTATTCAGACTCCATCCTCCACGATCAAGAATCCCGTACAGAACTTCAATGGTGGTTAGACCATCTGGAAGCAAGACTATCTTTGCATCAGCCACAGATCTTGTATTAGAATCTGCCCAAGTTTATCAGGCTGGGGAGCAAGGTGTGGTCAGATATCGACTGGAGGCACATGGTCTCCTCAGGAGTCTTCTTTGCACATCAATTGTTTAGAGATGCTTGCAGGCTCCTTTCCAATCAGAAGTTTTACCAAAAACAAAGTCCAATGATCAGTTCTTCTCCGCATGGACAACCTCACGGCCGTCAAATAAATAAATCATCTCGTCGGTACCAGATCCAAACCTCTACCCGAATTACCCAAAGGTTTTTGGGAATTTTGCCTCCATCGCAAAATTTCAGTCCAGGCAGAATATCTGTCAGGATCTCTCAATTCAGTAACAGATTGGTATTCACATCATCTCTCAGATTACAGCGATTGGAAACTTCATTCTTCCGTCTTCAACTTAATTTACCACAAATGGGGTCCCTTCCATATAGATCTCTTTGCATCTCGCCTGAACACACAACTTACTCAATTCTTCAGTTGGAGGCCGGATCCTCAAGCTTTAGCAACTGATGCTTTCCTTCAAGACTGGTCAAACTCAGCAAATTATGCCTTCCCGCCTTTCATCATGATCAACAGAGTGCTCGCCCAGGTCCGGTGCCAGAGGGCCACTGTAGTTCTAATAGTTCCATTTTGGCAGTCCCAAGTCAGATTCCCTCCCCTTCTCGAATTATCAATGGATTTCCCAGTCCTACTCCCCTCCTTTCCCTCCGTACTTCTCAACCCCCAAGGTCATCCCCATGATCTGATCCTCAACAAATCCCTTTTTCTGTCAGCCTGGAAGGTTACAGGTCTTCAACCTCCTATCCAGGAATTTTGATTGAAGCTTCAGCCTATATCAACAACTGGTGGGCCCCAGGTACATCTAAAGCATACAAGTCTGCATGGTTAATTTGGTCCAGCTGGTGTTTGGGAAAATCTAGTAATCCCTTTTCAGCAGATATCAGCTTAATATATATTTTTCTTGCTCCGCAAGCTAGCGCTGGTAAATCTTACAGGACTATAAACATTTATCGTTCAGCTATCTCTCTACATCATCCCTTTATTAACAGTAAGCCTGTTGGTGAACATCCTCTCATTTGCTGGCTATTAAAGGGAGTAACATTTTCCAGTCCTCCTCTACCCAAATATACTGTTTTGTGGAACGTTAACCTTGTTTTACAAATGTTTTTATCTTGGCAAGATAATGATCAGTTGTCTCTCAAAATGCTTTCTGCTAAATTAACAATGTTATTGTGTTTAGTTTCTATCAAACGTCTTTCAGATGTCAGAGCTCTGGATATATCTGCTCACCATTTTACTCCTACTGGCGTTCTTTTCAATGTTTCTAGACGTACCAAAACCAATATCTCTTCTGTGTTGTATCCTTTCTTTCCCAACTATCCAACACTATGTGTTGGTAATTGTTTAAAGGTTTATGAACAAAAGACTACTGATCTCAGAACGTCTTTGGCCACCCAACTTTTAATTTCATTTAGGAATCCCCCACCTTAGCTCTTTTGGTCAAAAGGATTATGTCCCTTGCGGGAATTGATATGTTCAAATTTGGGGCCCATTCTTCTCAGGGTGCAATGGCGTCCAAAGCCTTCTGGGCTGGTTCCCGTCTGGAAGACATTCTGAGATCAGCAGATTGGTCAAACGATGTTACCTTTTGTACTTTCTACTGTAAATCTATTAATGCTGCATCTTCAGTGGTACTTGATATGCTTTAAACAAGCATAATAGGAGCCTCCGGTCTTGACATAAAATCTAGATTTTCCAAATAATTTATGATGGAAAGTCTTAATGTTATTAAAGACGCGGAGGCGAGTATTATCCCACCACTCATCTACTATAATTATGTTTCTTCTTCCCTCCCTTTAGTCTCTACAACCGCTACAGTGACTACCTCAGGATAAACCCCTGAACTCATCTACCATCATGGGACAGAAGTTCTTTCCTCCAGCGTTGCCTATGGATTCTTACCATCTTCCTTTCCACAAGACTGACTCTGTATTTTATTTGGATTGGATCCAAGATCTGTTTTCGATCATTTCAGCTGTCTGTATAATTGCTTGCATTTTTCCAATGTTTAAATCTTACTAATGACTTTCTCGCAGAAGAAAAGAGGGCTGCTTGCAGTCAAGCTTTGTATTTCTTTATGTGCATTGCGTTCTGATTGGCCATTTGTATTTCTTTGTTTCCCATTGGTAGCTTGTTCTGCTAACCATCTGTGATTGATTAATGTTCTTGACTGCAGCTGCCATTGAAATTAAAGCAGGAAAAGTAAGCATAATACTCGCCTCCGTGTCTTTAATTAAATTAAGACTTTCCATCATAAATTATTTGGAAAATCTACATTATTGATGAGAGAACTATGCCTGGCGGGGCCTGAGTTATAATTACCTTAGGGCATAAGTTAGAGTTTTTTGAGTTAACACTAACTATAACTTCTGAATTTCTACTGTTTTGTGTGTGTAAATTGTGAGCCTAACTGTAACGTCCCTGTAACCCTTGTTTGCTTTACGGAATAAATTTATATATGTATGTATATATAGATATATACTAATATATATCTATATATACATACATATATTTGCAAACATATATATGTGTGTGTGTGTGTGTGTATATGTATGTATATATAAAGATCTTTTTCCATAGACAGAGCATTTATTGTTTTGCCAACAACTTTAGCGCAGTTTGAAAAATCTTCAAAACATTTTCAAAACCAATACAACCATCAGTTCAGCTGCTGTGTTGAAAATTGTGGGGTGATGTGTCAAGCAGGGTGCAATAAAAAGGGGGGGTTCCAAAACACATTTTCCCCATTCTGTGTCGCTGGGGATTTTGCATTCTTTAGACATGACCACAGCCCGAACTGCTGAACAGAATTACATCAAATTTGGCAGGAAGTTAGATCTTGGTCCGCAGATTGTGCTTTTTGTGATTTGGTGTAAATTTGTTCAGTAGTTTCAGAGTTATTCAAGGTTAAAAAAATAGATATATAGGGATCCACTAGCAGAGGATGCTCATAGCTGGGAGAAAATCAAAGCCCTGACCGCAACTTGGCAGAAAAGTTTAAACTGCCGTTTTGTTTCTCACATAGGCTGGGGGTTTGGAGAGCAAGAGTGTAAAATATATATGGCGTCAAGATATAGGTATCCTGACCCCAAAAGACACAAAAAATTGCCCAATTTCTTTTTCATCTGATCTGTGAATCAACGTGGCCACCCAGTGTAAACTTGTGAATGATCCAAAAATAAATGGAAAAAAGTACACCCACTGCATCCAACCCTATGCTGCACACAGCCGAAGGCCGTGTGCAGTGTGGGTTTGCGTGCATGCGGGAGAGTTGGCCGCAGACCCTGCGGCAACCCCCACCATGCACGGCCAAAGGTCATGCGGGCAGTGGTTATATTAAAATTCACATTAAAAATACACAGAAATACACTGAAGAAAACAAAGGTTACCGGGATGATATAGTTAGATTGACGTTTTACCAGTACAAAACCATAGAAATTCAGCAGTTATAGTTATACTTATAAAATGTTATGTTACACTTATAAAATGTTTTTGTAATCGGCCAAGCCACAGGGGATGGGGTCCCTGGGGCTGAAATCAGCCTGGGGAAGGGGTCCCGTGCACCTCACCTGCCCTTTAACAGAAAAGGTATTTCCTCTCTGGGCCATGGCCCACCCGGCGGCAAAGAAAAGTCAGCACGGGTAACTGTGGTTGATTTTTTTTTCATTAGTGTCAGAAACCACGGATCCTCCACGATTTCTCAACAAAATTGAAAATAAAATGTTTTAGCCCCTTGGGGGGTTGCTGTAGGACAACACCATGGGGTCTTAGGGGTCAGGGTATTCCTACTTTGCCCCCCACTATTTTTTTGGCCTTTTTTCTTGGGATACAGACGAGTCCCAGGATAGCTGCCACCACTTTCTGGTTGAAGTAGTGGCAGCCAATCAGATCTCATTTTGAGATATCTGGGATACGCGGACCCTCTGCGTCCCTAGATATACCTATTTTTTTTTATCTTCAATATCTCAAAAACTACTGAACGAATTTACACCAAGTTATAAAAAGCACTCTTTCTGAACTAAGATCTAGTTTTCTGCCAAATTTGGTGTAGTTTGTTCAGCTGTTTGGGCTGTAGTTGTGTTTAAAATCCCTAAGGAAAATTGAATGGGGAAAATGCTTTTTTGGAAACCCCCCTTTTATAGGCCCGCATGATAAATCACCCTGAAACTTTCAAGACAGTGGCTGAAGTGAGTGGCAAACCAGCTTTGAACATTTTGTGAAGATTTGTCAAACATTGGCAAACTTATTAGCAAAACAAAAAGGGGCACATTTATAAGCCCCAAACCCCACCTTGCGCCACATTAACATCTTTTTTTTACACTAATGTGGGCAAACGAGGCCAAAATCCTCGCGCCATATTTGCAAAGTGGTGCAATGCAGGGATTGCACCACTTTGTAACTCTTTGCTCTACATTAAGCCTGCGCCAGGCATAATGTATACAAAGGGGGCGTTCCCACGTTGGGGGGCGGGGGCGAAAACATGGCGCAATGAAATCTAACAGATTTCCTTGCGTCATTTTTCTAGGCACTTTTAACACCTGCTCAGAGCAGGCATTAAAAGGGGGTTTCCATTCTTCACAATGGGCCCTTATGTACTCTGCAGGAGTAGAGCCAATATTTTGGTGCTACTCTTGCAGAGTACATCAATAGCGTTATGAAAAATGACGCCTTTGCCCCCTACCTTGTGCCATGATACGCCGTATTTTAAATACAGCGCACACATGGTGGTGGTAGGGGGGTGATAAAGGGTGCAAGAAAAGTGGCGCTGCACACAGTGCAGCACAACGTTTCTTAAATATGCCCCAAAATGCTTTGTCTATGGAAACTAGGTCTTAACTACAACTACCCACTGGTGACTGCCAGTAGGAAATATATATATATTACCTACTGGTGGTATATATATATATATATATCTATATATATATATATATATATATAGATATATATATATATATATATATAAAGTTCCCAAATTTTTATGAAGAGCAGCCTAAAACCTCAAATGTCTGTTTTTCTAGCAAAGGTTTTAAGTATAGATTTAGCACAGCAACATCCACACTGAGTTAAAAAGCGACAAAGTCTTTTACCATTTCTATTCTACAGCAAAGTCTTTAAGCACAGGATTAGCTAGTGCCATCCATGCTGAGCTGTAAACTGACAAACGCCTTTTACCACTCCAAGCAAAGTAGTACAACTTTGGATTGGTAAAGTAGCGTCCAAGCTAGCCTGAAATGAATAAAACCTGATATGTTTAGCTGTCATCACAGCGCTTCAGAGAGGTTTTGCTTTGTCCAGATACAAGGGAGCCCCCATTATAGGTCAAAAAATACCCTTTCAGGCTTAAAGTGCCAGATTATAATGCAAAAATGGAACAAGAGAATTCTGGGTAGTTCCCAAGGTTAGGTGGAGAGCAAAGCCTATATAGAGCACCCTACAACATCATCAACTGAATCTGCTCACCTCAAATGTATGTTTTTCCAGCAAAGGTTTTAAGCATAGGACTAGGATTTTAAGCATAGGATAAGCACAGTGCCATCCACGCTGAACTAGAAAGGGACAATTAATGGAGGCCTGGGCAGTGGGGTCCCCAAGGCCAAAATAAGCTTTAGAAAGGGGGCCGCAAAGCCCCCTTCCCCTTTAAACAAAAAACAGCCTCAACTGATAGGTCCCTGGGGCCTGTGAAGGCTCGGGAATGGGGGCTTTGAGTCCCCTTCCCTTTTTTGGAAAGTTTGTCCCTGGGGGGAAAGGGTCCCCAGGGCCTTTGAAGGCTCAAGGAGGTAGGCCACATGCCTCCCCTCTTTTTTTATTGGTTTGCCCCCAGGAAATGGGATCCACAGGGCCTATTAAGGTTGGGGAAGGGGACTGCGTGCCCCTCCCCTTAGAGTTCTGCCCTAGGGTATGGGATCCCTGGGGCCCGAGGAGGGCCACATGCTCCCTCCCCTGTTTCATTGTATTTGGCCCCAGATGATGAGGTCCCTGCAGCCTATTAAGGCTTTGGGAGATGGGCATTGTTGAATTGTTGAGTTTGGCCCTGGGGATTGGGGTTCCCTAAGGTCTATTAAGGTTGGGGAGTGGGGCTGCATGCCCCCTTCCCTATATATATATATATATATATGTTTTGACCCCATGGGATGCGGTCCCTGTGGTCTGAATGTCAATGCTATGCTGCATCACCAAAGAGTGTGTGTGGCATGGGGTTGGCAGCCTGCAGGGTGCTCGTTGCCTTTGGGTGGGTTGGCCACAGGACCCGGCCACAATTTGCCGGTAGAGGCTAGGAAGCGGACAACCTCCACCATCAAGGCCAAATGTCATTATTGCATGCTTGCCAGGGGGTTGACTTCACGTTTGATAACAAAATCTTACTTTACTTTACAAAACCCTAGTAATTCACTGAAAAATGAAAAGGTTAAAGTAATGTTACAGTTAGGTCTGATTAAAAAGATCTCTTTATGTTTTAAAAAATACTAGGAATTCACTGAAAAGTTCAAAGGTTAAAGTAACATTATAATTACGTGGGATATAAAGATCTGTTTTTTTCAAAAAAATAACCTTAGTAATTCACTGAAAAAAACAAAAGTTAAAGTGATCTTATAGTTAGGTGAATATGGCAGTGACATTAACGTTTTGTACTAAAAAAACACAGATATTCACCAGTTATACTTTGCAGAGCTAACTATAACATGGGCCCCCGCTACGCACTGCTTATGACTTCACATATTATATCACTCATGGCATGTTCTATGACATCATTTGTGAAATTACTGATGACTCCTCAAATGACATCATTGATGATATTACTGATTACATAAGCCAAGCTCTTTTTGTATACAATACATTATAAATGGGCATGGCATGAACGCTATGAAAGTAAGTGCAAAATAGTTCAGAAGAGAATTAAGTGTCATTACTGCTATCATACATGCAACCCCCATAGGTGAAGCAAACTTGTGCTATGTGCAACATTAAACCTATACTTACCACTGGTGTGTACCTCACAAAAATGCGTTATGAGTTACATTATTATTACTCTTTTGGAAAGAATGGTGTTTCCTTTACCTGTAATATTTTAAAAACAAAAGACATACATTGTACTGCTGCTTACGGAAACGAAGGCATTCTTCACGCCTTGTTCTTCCCTTCCAATAACTTTTAAGACAGAAAGAGGGGACTGCATCTGCATCCCATGAAGATGGTCACTTCTCTAGGAGCTCTCTCAGGGGCTTCGAGACGATCAAAGGAAAGCAACAACAGATGTAAAGAGAGTAGCCAGCCAAGTCTGGGGATCTATGTGGTAACCTTCACTGATCAGGAGGATGTCTTCCCTCAAAGAGGTCAGAGCCTTGAGACCCTCACAGGTGAGTAGTGCGCTTTACAAATTCCTTGATTGATTGATTGATTGAGAAGGATGGATCTATGAATGGAGATGTTGTTAGCAAAGAGTCCTCATCTCACAGAGGCAAGTGGATATTGACACAGGTTGTTAGTACAGAGCCACCTTCAGGACAGAAGGAACAATGCATTGAGAGCTGCACTCTTATTATAAAAGGAGAAGATAGAAGTAAATGAGCACTGTGACGTAAGGTGCACCTTGCAAGATCACTAGTAAAGCAGCAAATGATCCAGAATCTGGGAGCTAAGGTAGAGATCAGAGGATTAGACCGGGCAGGGTGGATGTGCGCTATAGGTGAGATAGCCAACAGAGGTGGCAACCATCCAAGGCAGAGAAAAAAGCTGCCTCAAGATTCTATGGACGGCCTGCGTGGATCCTGGCATAAAGGAGTCAGAGACACTATCTGAAATCAGGCAGCTGTTCAACAACATACCCATTGATTGTCCACTATAAAAACAGATACAGGTAGCATGACATGCAAGAGATAAATCCTACCTGTTAATGTAAGGAAAGAGAAAGGAAGACAGAGGCAGATCTTTTACCCTATGATGGATGAAATACAGAAAGGAAATAATCAGTTACTTAGAGAGGAGGGCTCACTTTCTTGAACAATCGGCGCCCTTAGGGTAGAATCCACATGCACAAATAGTCTTATGTAAACCATTTTCTAATTCACAAAAGTGATGTCACACTCATAAATAGGTTTCCTCATCTTACTACCTTTAATCCCCTCCTCTTAGCAGTTGGGAAATGGGAGCTGTGGTTTCCTTGGGAATGGTGTTTGAGGGAGGACTTCAGGAATGGTGAATAGGGAAGTGGGAGAGCATTTCAGCACTGGGAGTATTGCATGTGTTCCTTTTGCCAAAGAAAAGGCTTGTCAGAGATTAGGGGATGGGGCATGGCTGCTCTTGCGGTCAAGGCCTCGTGCAATTTTACGGGAGGGATCTTCCGGTTTTAGTCTTTATAATCGGTCTGATTTTCCTGCAAGACTCGTAATTAAGGCCATGCTGATTTTCCTGGAAGCAGATTTATGAGTAGATAAGGAAAGTAGGCAGGAATTGGTCATAACAGAGTGGGAATGCCCTGTGAGCTTGTGAAAACCTTCAGGCATACACATTTGCACGCTGGTACTTTTGATTTTCTCATGTACTGGAAACCAAAATCAGCACTGGAATCACTTGTTCAAATCAGCACTTCTCTGCCCATGGCCATGGCTAGAAAGGAGCCTTAAGAACGTAGTTGGAACGTGGCAGCCCATTATGCCCTCAAATCAGACCTTAAGCATGAAGTTCAATGAGAAAAATTCCAGAGTGGCAAAATAACCAGTCTGGCCCTGATTCTAAACAGAGGTTGGCTGTAGATCAGTTTTTGCATGACAGTAAATCGCCTTTAGCAGCATGAGGTAATCTCAGACCCCATGTGCAGAAAGTGACAAACCTCATACATTTAGAAACAGATCTCAGACAGAATTTCGGAAACAGAAATATTGTGTGGACATAATAGAGTGTCAAAAATATCAAGGGAGGTAAGTGCAAATTAATAACTATAGATTTTCTATTCTTAACTCCACATCTACGTACCTTTCAGAAATATATATAGGTACATATATGTGGAGTTATATATAGGAAAACGTTGCTTACCTATAGAAACTTACCTTCATGATGTTTTTGTCCTCGTTATTCTTGACACACTATTTTGTCCCACAATATTTCTGTTTCCAATATTCTGTCTAAACACCAAATACACGCTCCATTATGGTCAATGGCCTGTACCGTTTGAGGTAGCTGATCTGCTTTGTTGCAGTCTGAGTTGTCTTATGGGCTGTGTGATATTGGTGTATCTGAAGTGTTATGGTTGTACCATTTGGTTTGGTGTGATTAGAAGGAAGGTGTTATGGTTTGTATAGTGCGTTGTGTTAAGCTGTACAGTTTTGTATGCTGAGATATATTGTTATTGGCATAGTGTTCGATACAATGTGTTATAGGCTGGTGGACGGTGGCCTGTATGTTGATGGTGGCAATAAGTGTACTGGAGCAATGTTAAGAAGTAGGGAGTGATGCACAAGGGAGTGGTAAGGTGAGAAACAGGTGGGTGATGTTGTGTAAGTGATATAGGAGGAAGTATTGAGGTGAGAGAGAAAGGTGAAATGTGGAGTGGTTAACATTATGCAGAAAACTGAGGTGATGGTCAGGACAGTGAGGCAACTGGTTATTGTTGATGCATCTGCAGTGACTGTGATTGAGTGCATTCCCCAGGAGTTTTACTACGTTTTTAGAATACTGGGATAGAGGTATGGCCAAGGAGGGTACATGGGCTAGAGTTTCAACCAAGGTGGGAGGTTAGCAAAGCATAACACAAGCAATAACAGTCATTTCTTCTAATGAGTGACGATTTGATATTTTCATAAAACGATGAAAACATTTTTCCTATTTCATGCCACAAGTTTTATGTTAGGTGTTAGCCAAAACCTTTTGATTTTATTAAAACATGTATGATATACTCAGATATAGGAACTTTCAGACCGCTCTCTTCATCCATTGAACTGTTGTTGTGACATTCACATTTTGCTTCCTCCCACTACAGCATACAGCCTGGAGCATTGGGCCCACCTGCTATAGCCACTGGCTAACTTCACTTTGAGTGACAACATTTTGCTCTCTCACAAGAAGCACATCCGCACAGAAGCTAGTTCCCTTCAATGTCAGTGTTTTTGTCTTTACTTTATAATCACTTTAGTTTTGCCTTTGTATTTAGATCCTGATGTGATAGCAGGAAGCATTTTATGTACATTCCATTTTATCAGGTACCATCTCCTGCCAATGCAGCTGTAAATTTCATTTGGTATGTTTTGCTTTTCTGGTTGCTGCTCTTTCATAGTATACCAGGTCAGATTGTGTCCTGTTGAAACTGTTCTGTATGAGGTTATCCTCTTTTTACAATTCTTCTTTCTCTCATCTTTCTCGTCTTTCTTTCTTTCCTTCTTTCCTTCTCTCTTTTATTTCTACCTTTCTTTCTTTCTTCCCTTTTCTTTTTTATTTTCTTCTTTCCTTCTCTCTTTTGTTTTTCCTTCTATCATTATTTTGATGTCTTTCTTTCTTTCTTTCTTTATCTTTCTTTCTTTCTTTCATTCATTATTAGTTTTCTATGTTTTTTTTCTTCACTTCTTTCCTTCTCTCATTCCTCGTCTTTCTTTCTTTTTTCCTTCCTTTCTCAAAGGCAAGAGAACTGCAGCCAATGCTAGAGTGATTGACTTTTTTAGGTCTGTGTTAACCAAGACCTTTAGATTTTACTAAATTGTGTGTATAACATAGTCACTTATAGTGGTTTCAGCCAGACTTCAACCATTAGTCTGTAATTGGTGTAATTTACATTTTTCTTCCACCTGCTACAGCATGCGTTAA
Source organism: Pleurodeles waltl (assembly GCF_031143425.1). Taxonomy (NCBI): domain Eukaryota; kingdom Metazoa; phylum Chordata; class Amphibia; order Caudata; family Salamandridae; genus Pleurodeles; species Pleurodeles waltl. The sequence goes on from NC_090440.1 coordinate 1,770,147,496, forward strand.
GGGGCAGTGTATCAGCTCTCTTCAGTCATTAGCTAACCTCAATACACACACGGCACGCTGCCCTTTCACAAGGAAAACATCCACACGCAAAGTAGTTCCCTTCATTTCTTTTTTTTTTTTAAATATTTTTTATTGATTTTATGTTTCAAAATGTAATACAAATTGTTCAATTTGCAACCACAGGATAAACCATTACAATAACTAATATCTAGGTCATTTAACAATCACAAACCCCCCCAATGAGCACATCACGGAACACTTCTAGTTTTACAGTATCATTTCTGGCTGCACCCTCCATGGGTTTATCCTTTATTATTTATTTTATCTAGGCATTCGCTCGTGACCAGTGTGGGCCTTGTTTTGCGTGCGTGGGTTCCCTGACTGCCTAACTAGGGCGCCATCCGGATTAGTATATGCAGATAGCAACCCTGGTTTTCGGCTCCTCATATGTCACTGGTGCTGTGGTGACGAAGATTTGATAGATTATTATTACTAGAGAGAGGGAAAGAGGTGATGTGCATGCGCTGTGTTGCCTGAGTGCCCTATGAGCTTTGTTTCCATAGCGGGGGATGCAGGGGGATTTATGTTGTGGTTATTGCGAGTATATGTACCCCAGTTCAAGGAGGCATCTCATCGTTTTTGGCCTCCAATTTTGTTACCAGATCCTCCCAAGTGGAGCACCCTGCGTGTTGTCGCCCTTCCCGCACCATTCTTTTTAGTACCTGGTATTCAGTGGGAGTCCAACGTATTATTAGAGAGTGCCAGGATTTCAAATCGGGAGCCTTGGGGGCTTTCCAGTGTATTGCTATTAATCTTTTGTACATTAAAAAGGCCAAGTCTATAAATTTGTGCAGGTGTCTTTGTTTTTTTGGTCTTTTTCTCAATCCCAGCAGGCAGGACTCAGGGTCTGCTATCAGTGCAAGTCCTGTTAACTCAGATACCTCCCTTACCACCTCCGCCCAGGCCGTTTGTATATTAGGGCAATCCCATACCATGTGGTAGAAGGGTGCTGACGGTGTTTTGCATCTTGGGCATACTGGCACTGAGTCGGGGAACATGCGCTTTATTCTGGCTGGGGAAAGATATGTTTGATGCGTGAAGTTGAATTGGGTATATCTAAATCTGGGATTCCTTGACACGCCTCGGATGTGGGACAAGGCCTTTGGCCACTCTGCCTGTGGGATCGGGGTGGGGAGCACTGCATTCCATCTACCCCATGCTTTCCCTGCCTGTGGATCGGGAGTCTTGTTAAGGATTCTATATAAATTGGATATTATTTTTGTTTGATCACTGTGTTGTAGAAGCTGGTGGAGCACTGGGGAGATCTCTGGTTCCGAAGTGCCTACCCCCCATATTTTTCTAATTTCGTGACATACGGCATGGTATGTCAGGAACTGACCCGGATTTATCTCCGTAAGGGCCTGGAGAGCCTCGAACATCATTAATTTGCCGTCTTCGAAGCAGTCTCCTATTGTCTGTATTCCTGCTTCACTCCACAACTTTGCAGCTTGCATTCCAGCTGTAGTCCCCGCCAATAGATAATTTAGCGGTATATGTGGGGAGTAGGGAAGCTTATCCGCTCCTTTTTGCACATATTTAGCCCAACACGCGTGCGCGACTGCAAGCAAAGGGTTGATCAGTACCACTCTGGGGGGCTTAGACGTCAGCCAATTTATAAGGGGGTCCCGTTCCGCCGAGGCTCTAAGCTCTGCTTGCTCTGGTCTGTGGATCCAGTATTGGACCCACTGAAGTTGTGCGGCTGCATAGTATCTTTCAAAATTAGGAGTTCCCAGGCCACCGCTATCCAGCGGGCATTGCACAGTGGTTAGCGCTACCCGTGCTCTGTCACCACACCAAATGAGCTGCAGTAGGGCTGTATTTAAATTGCCGAATAAACTTTTGGGAATAGTAATCGGCAGGGCCGCAAAATAATATAGGAGCCTAGGTAGAATCAGCATATTGGCAATCGCCACCTTGCCGGGTGGCGAGAGCGGGAGCTTGTTCCAGAATTGTAGGGAGCCTTTTATGGAGATTAGCGCCCTCCCCAGGTTCCCGTCTCTTAAGTCTTCTGTGTCATGATATATGTTTATCCCAAGATATTTAAATGTTGTCGGGCACCACTTTAGGTGCCCTACCTCAGGGGGGTCCTGATTATTGGGGGCCCTTTTTGCCAGGGGGAACACACAGGACTTCTCCCAATTTACCACAAGGCCAGACAGGCCTCCAAATTCAGCCAATAGAGATATTACAGGTGGGATATCTGCACAACCGTTTCTGATATATATTAAAGCATTGTCTGCATATAATGAGACCGTGTGATATAACCCATTCCTAATAATTCCCCATTCGTGTTCCATGAGGCGTATTCTTGCCGCTAACGGTTCCATTGCTATGGCAAACAATAGCGGGGATAGGGGACATCCCTGCCGTGTCCCCCTGGAGATCGGGAACCCATCAGAAATCACCCCGCCCGACTTCACCCTCGCACTTGGATTAGAATACAATGTCCGGACCCAACGGATATAATTAGGGCCTATTCCCATGCAGGCCATCGTGGCCATCAGGAAGTCCCATTCCAGCGTATCAAAGGCCTTTTCTATGTCTAGTGAGAGCACCATTTCCTCTTGTGCAACCTTGGGGGTGTCTCCTATTATACTCAGCAATCTGCGAATATTTAGGAAAGTGTTACGCTTTGGGATGAAGCCATTTTGATCCGCGTAAATCAATGAGTGCATGAGGGGAGCTAATCTATTAGCTAATATTTTGCCTAATATTTTGCAGTCTGTATTTAACAGCGATAATGGTCTATAAGGTTTAACATCCGTATGGTCTCGGCCCTGTTTAGGGAGTAATACTATCATAGCTTCCCTTTGGGATATAGGTAAGCTTTCTTTAGTCCACGCCTCTTGGAACACTCCTAGCAGATGGGATTTCAAGCTGGGTAGATAGGCTTTATAATATTCAGAGGGGAGGCCGTCTGCACCAGGCGCTTTGTTCCTGGGCAGCTGTGCAAGGGCTAGTTCTATTTCTTCTGTTGTTATGGGAGTTTCGATTGCATCTCTGTCTGTTTGTGATAGTTGGGGTAGAAGGGAGTCCGCCAGAAAAGCCTCAAGTTGTGTAGCTGTGCATGAGGTGCGTTTAGTATATAAGTTTGAGTAATAATTCCTAAACGTCTCGTTTATTTCTACTTGTGTAGTGGCCATCTCATGCGGGCCCATCCGGATGGCACCTATCGGAGCTTGCTGTCTATCTTCGCGGAGTAGCCATGCTAGCATTCTACTTGATCTATCTCCTTCTGTTTGCAACCTAGTTAAGTAATAGTTGTAGTCGTGGCAGCGGAGCCTGCTATCTGCATCATTATATTTTGAGCGCTTTTCTTTGAGGACAGTGCTAGAGATTTCCCCTAGTGCTACCGCCTTTTCCGCAATCCTTAGCTCCTTCTCTAGTTTGCTAATTTCCGCCTGTAAAGAGCGTCTCACTCCCCACGTAGTGGACATGCATACTCTGCGTGCCACTACCTTATGGGCATCCCATTCTATCGCCCGGGTTATTGCAGACATAGCGTTTATTTCCCAATATTGGCCTATAGATTTCCCAAGTGTTGCGGCGAATGCTTGATCTTGTAGGGCCTCCGCCTGCAATCTCCAAGTGGGGATTGCCTGACGTGTCCTACCCCAATTCAGTGTTACTCTCAGAGGCGCATGATCCGAGATCGTCTTTGCTAAGTATTCAGATTCCGTGACCAGTGCCCCTATTTCGCGAGTACCCAATACTATGTCTATTCTAGTGTGGGTGTTATGTGGTACCGAGTAAAATGAATATTCTTTTTGCTCTGGGTGGCCTAGTCACCATACGTCATGAAGTCCCATAACGTTTGCCCATTCTTGCAGGGGACCTATGGGCTTCCTATTAGTTGGTGCGCTCGCGTATGCACTGGTTCTGTCCAATTCTGCTGATGGGGTACTATTAAAATCACTGCCCCAGATGGCTAGGGGCATGGGGTGGGGCAGCAACGTTGGAGTGAGAGTGGTGAGAAAGCCCGTGATGCCACTGTTTGGAGCGTATACCCCGACCACCGCCATTTGTCTGCCGTCTAGTCTGCCCTCCACCACTACGTACCTCCCTCCCTGGTCTATCTTGTGTGATGACAAGAGGAATGGAACTCCTGCCGCTATCCAGATCAGCAACCCCCTTGCGAAGGCCGAGTATGTTGTGCCTATCAACTGGCCTCCCCACTTCGTGCGCAGATCGCGTAGGTCCCCCTCTAACATGTGTGTCTCTTGCAAGATAGCGATATGCACTCCTAGTCTTTTAAGTCGAGCGTACTCTCTAGCCCGTTTACTCGGCGCCCCAAGACCCCTGACATTCCATGTTAATATAATATACTGAGTTTTAGTATTATTTCGGGAAGACATCATATGGGGTTCTGGGGATGTGTTGCTGTGTTGAGGATCTGGGCTTTAGAGTTGGCCCGTCTGGTCGCTGCCTTTCTGTAGCTGTTATTTAAATATAGCGGGTGCAGGCATATATTTCGTGCATTAAGTAATTCCGGTCCTTGCATTTCTACTAAACTGTTAATCCCTACCCCCCTAATTAAACCCCCTATACTACTTACAACTACAGTGAAACTACAAAACTTAAAAGTGTGAGAAATAACTCTTATCCAGTTGGATTTGTATAGTGGGATTCTCATATCGTACAGATGTGGCTCTTTTAGGGGGCTCACATCGTGCCGCAGACTTAGTCTGCCAATATCGTCAGGCGCTCCCCCTTGGCATAAGTCTGTTCCCTCTGGCCCCGCCCATCCATCTTGTATCACCTTCTTATGCCCCCAATCACTTAGCTTAGTGTTTATATCAAAGATGCATATTATTGGAGGCACTTTGTTCCTACGTTTCAGCGGTGCCGCAAAGTCTCTGCAGATTTTCAAGTTACGAGCATCATCACTGGCAGTCTCTCTGGGCATGTACGAATAGTTTAAAGTTTGTCAGCGGTTCTTGGGGTGACCTTTGGCCCGCCTAGTTCTCCTGTAATCGTAGATGCGGAGCTGGCCGTGTCTGAGTCCGATCCCAGCTCTGGGAGGCCTCTAGCAGTTGTACTGTGACTTTGCATGTGTAACGGCATCTCTTTTAGCACTTTTGCTCTTTCTTCTGCTGCTTGCCAGTCGTTGGGCTGGCCTCTGGTGCGCCTTTTGGATCGCTTCCTTGCAGCGGATTTTTGCCATTTCTCGTCTCCCTCATCGTCCTCCCAGGGGTGTGCAAGGCCCTTGGCGTGTAGCCATGTCCAGGCATCTTCGGGGTTAGTGAATATATGGGTGCGGTCCTCCATTACTACCCTTAGCTTGGCTGGGAAGAGCAAGGCATATTTTATGTTATGTTCCCGTAGGCGTTGCTTAATTTTGACAAAAGAATTGCATTGGTTCTGCACCCCTTGCGTAAAGTCTGGGTAAGCGTTAATGTTCGAGTCTTCATACTTAAATGGGCCCTTACTGCGGAATTGTTGCAATATTGCATCTCGATCTCTGTAGTTCAAGAACCTGGCAATCAATGGCCTGGGGGATTGGCCGGGGGCCGGAGGTCTACCCGGGATTCTGTAAGCCCTTTCGACTGAAAAAAACTTGGATGGAGCCCCATTTAACACCTCCTTGATTAGCCACTGCTCTAGGGAAATTTCTGATTCCGGTTGACGCATACTTTCTGGAAAGCCCAGAAACCTCACGTTGTTGCGGCGCACCCTGCTCTCCATTTCCTCTGATCTTCTCCAAAGTATCTTCAGCTCCTCATCCATGCGCTGAATCTGTTTTTGGTTCCCTTGCGCTATTGGAGTTAGGTCGGCTATTTCAGCTTCAGTTGTTCTCACTTTTTCAGCTAGGCTTCGATGATCCACTCGTAATAGGTTCAAGTCTTGCGCAACTGCATCGATTCTGCTTTCCAAAGATGACTTAGTGTCCAGTATTGCCTGCAATACTTTCTCGAACTGAGCAGAGTGCGGAAGAAGTGTGCTTTCCAGTGACTGTAGGGATGGGCTAGATTGTTGGTCGATAGGCGTTGTCACTTGAGTGGTACGGTCTGGGTTCTTGGTTGATTTGGCTCTGCCGGCCATTTTGGCTGTTCTGAGGTTACCTCCCAGTCTGCAGTGATTTCGCACTTTTAATTTTCCTGCTTCGTTGTTTTAAACTTTTACTGAGTAGCCTGGGCATGGAGTACACATTTGGCGTTAAGTGCGTGAGGTTGGCCAGCCGAGCCAGGGGACAGTTTAGACTTATTCGGGCCTATCATAGCCTGGGTATTCAATAACAAATGCTGCAGTCATTAATTGATTCAATATTCCGGCGTTGAGTTCTTGTGGGGCTGTCCTCAGGGCCCACCGGAGGGTGCGGAGGGTGTAAAAGCTTGGAGGGAACACTCACTTCCTCCTGTGTGATGGTAGAGCTTGGTGCCAGAGGCTCCCTCAGATAGAGGGGGAGAGTGCTTGAGGGCCGGGAGAGGCGGCGCCGCGCGGGGGAGACCGCAGCTCAGGACGAACGCCGGGCGCCACGGATGGGCTTTGTGCAGCTAGGGACAGTCGCGGCAGGGGCCCACTGCAGGGGGATCCAGAGCAGGCCACGCGCCCGCGGTCTGCCCCAGCCGTCCATTCCGGCATGGATGTTTAGTCCGAGCTCACAGGAGCACACAGTCCACATCAATCTTGCCCTCTTATGTTAATGAAGAGGTGGAGTGGGGGGGGTGTCCGGCGTACCAAGAGTTTTCCAACACAGCTTAGTTTTGGGATTCCCCCCCACTCAGGTGCCCTCCTCACCTCGTTCCTTGGACTCTGCTCTGGTATCCCCCGCAGCCTGCTGGGCCGCCGCCGCTGTGCGTCTTCGCTGTCGGGCCGGAGCGCCCCTTCTCCGTTCCTCTGTAGCGTGTACACGCGGCTTCTGCCGTGGCAAGATTCAAAATGGCGCCCCAGCCCCTCAGGCCGGCACCAGCTTCATACGTCCCGGGGCGCTCAGCAAAATCTGCTGCGTGGTCCGCTTTGGCCACAGCTCTTCGGCCCCTCCAGCCACGAGCAAGCCCGGAAGCGGGAGGCGACCGCACCAGGCAAGGGCGCGATCGGGGCCGCTAATGCAGCTCCTTCCTCTCGGCGCCGCACTCGGCGCGAGCCCGCAATTCCCAGCCCCGATTCGTCCGCGCACCGAGGGGCGCTTGCGGCTCAAATTGGGCGCCCCGATCTCCCCCGGTCGAGCCGCCGTACCGGCCGTCGCAACCAGGCCGCGGGGGCGCCTTTCAGGATGTTTCTAACGAGCCGGGATCGGAGCGCTCAGATCAAGCGACCGTCCCGGCCGCTATTTTGGCTCCTCCAGTTCCCTTCATTTCAATACAAGGAAGAATTATGGTAATGTGTGGGTTTTAGGGACCAAAAAAGCTTCTCTGCCTGTAACAAATGATTTTTTTTTAGGTTGATGAGGGCCTGGTATATTCACAAATAAAGTTTTGCAAAAACCTTGACAAGACACAAGAATTGTCAGCAGGTCAACACCAAACATATTTGCCTATGCTTGTTTTACTTTTAGTGGCATTTTGGCATTTTTTAAAACACCAAGAGTTACATTTCATATTTTTTGTACAACTCCGCGCAGTAACCAAAACCTGGGGCCAAAATCAGAAATAAATAATAAAAGACCACTTTTCTTTCCAAACCCCTACACAAACCCCTGGCCTCGCGTTATTAAAATACTACTGCTCCCAAACAGTCGTATACAAATAGTATTTTTGATAAATAGATGTATTTCCTTTATATTTAATTCTTCATCTCAATCTAGTACCAAGTGATTTCTCATCAAATAATTCCATATGGCCATATTGTGGGTGGTCTGAGGGTAAGCAGGGACATAGCTTCAGGAGGTGTGTTTGGGGTGTTACACTCCCTAATAAATGTATTTTGTGATAAATAGTTGGGTGCAGGTGCTTTCAGTCGTGTATGATGACGTGTTTCGACATTTTTACGCACACAGACAAAAATTCACACACCCTTCTGCCTCTCTGTTTTTTCACAAATGTTGGTTATTTCACAAAATAATGTGCTTTCGCTCACTTAGTACACCTTCAATCCACATTCCCCTCCCTTCCCACTGCCTCTTAAGCCCCTCTCCTGCGCTTGCTTGTCGTATAATATAATTTAACATCATGTGTCAGCGTTATTGTCGGGAAATCTGAAACTGAACACCCCCTCCCCACCCCCCACCTCCAATCATACTGTCATACTGACCAAGCTACGCCCTGGGGGTAATCCTAGGGTCAACTCGAGAAAATCAAAATGTTAATTTCCCAGACAACTTTTTAAAGAACTCTTAACAAGGACCTGCAGTAAGAAATATCAGCAGTCCCAAATTTGAAATCAGTTGTCGTGTCACATCTCTTGGACATGTAAGCATGGCGCATAAAATTTGAAGGCTACACAACAGCATTAGACTGAACTGAAATTTATGGACACGTCAAGACTCATCGCAAACCAAATAAATAATAAAAGGCAGGCAAAATAATCGAATGCCACAGTAAAATAAGAGCGAAGTGTTTTTATTACAAAAAATTATATATTTAAAAAAAATGCACGATAAACAAAGGCTATGATCAATGCAAAACCGGATAGCGAAGCGCACATTGATGTTTTTACTGCCAGCTACAACTTCAGAATTAATTGCTAAACGAAAAGAGAATCCTCCAAGTGCAAGGATGAAAATATCAAAATAAGTTAAACTTTTGTCATTTCGACTGTGCATTCCGGAGTCTTGCTTTGCTCTGCACTGTAGCACCCAGAGTAACCCAGCACGTTCCAACAAATGTGAGCAGAGACTCACTGAAGCTTGCTCCTCATTTCCTTGAGCAAGTTCTGATATATTTACTGCCAGAAAGAAAATGCTAGAGAAGCCTTGAGTGGCGCACTGTAAAGCACACATCTTTTTCAAGCAATAATACCCCCTTTTAATTATCTTTAATGGACTTCTGTGTCCTTTCAGCCATAATAAAAACAAATAAGGGCAATCCAGTTATTTTCTACGAGCGCAAGCAAAACTCTGAATCAGGACAAAGAGAAAAAATGGGCGGGGAAAAGCAATGAGCAATAGAGCGCGTGTGTAGGCCAGCACCTCTTCTGGTATGTGCCTTGTGACGTGGACTGTAAGTGACACCAGGGCTTCAGGATCCACTGATATAGATTGACCCTGCCTAGTTAATGCGCTCCATTCCCTAAGCATTCAGTCCACGAGTATGATAAAGAACGCTCCTGCTTAATGACAGATTTTCTAATCAGAGAAATCTCACTGTCTGTCTTGGAAATGTTTGCCTTACCTCACTTCCTCTTGCTTATTAAATTGTTCTACCAGCTTTGCATATCATACTGCATAGATTTACTGCGGGTAGTATAATGTTTGAGTTCGGATACACTGTCTGATGCCTGTTAAGGCACAGAAACTGTGACACCCTCACTATACAGCAGCAAACTCTCTTTTCACTTGGAGTGATCTGAGTTCTTAGCCTTTTATCTTCCTGTACCTCAGTTGCCTAACGTACATATGGCTGGGTATCGCCGAGGCCTCCTACAACCAAACACCGCTCACCCCTCGCGTATGCTTGAATTAATTTGCTTTGGGATTAGGGGTCATAAACCCCCAGCCGTATTTTATTGAAAGAATATAGTTAATCATAATCAAAATTATAAGCAGTAACCACAATAATGATCACAAAGTATTTACAGAGTTCAAGGGATGCCTAGCCTTAACAGAGTATGCTAATACATCCACATTCCTATCACTGACTAAAACCGTTCGTTCCTGCATGCCCAAAGTTTGTGGCTGTGAATGAGATCATGACTGTTTTCCCATTACCCTAAACCCTGCCCCTCGCTACAAATCCCAGGGGTAGGATCTCCATCAGGGTGTTCTCATACCTTCCAAACTGGATTGCTGTGGAGGACACCTACCTCGGGCGCACCCACCACCCTGAGACTCCACCCCCCCCAAGGGCCAGTTCTTGCTTTAGACCTTCTGCGCATGCGCGGGTGGATGGCCCTACGGGCCAGATGCCAGCGACCGCTAACAACCCCGTGCCCCTGTGTGTCATCCATACTTCCCAGCCAGCACCCCTTGGAGCTTCCAATTAGCTTGTCACCCAATTTTGTAATAAAAAAGGTACCCATTTATATTCCCAGTCATGATCTCACCCCGCCACAGGCCCACATCGTTGCCTGCAAGGACAGCCTGAGATAATTTTTTGTCCAACCAACAAATTTCAGATACTACCAGCTCAAACAGCCGCCGGCGCCCTAGAGCAACCAGATCATTACCCCCAAGGTGCAGCACAATGATGTCCGGTAATGAGTAGCCTAAGGGAGACATTGAATCCAGGAATGTCCTTAATTGAGTGAACCGCAGCCCGCCTCGGCGAAAGAAAGAGATGCAGAAACCAGCCTCTGTTGTGTGTGAAACAAAGGCACTCCTTGCAAATAGCTCACCTGCACATCGGACATGGGAATGTCTGACTACCCACACCTTGATGATACCAGCAACTCCTGCGTGCACCGGAGCCTTTGGAACCATAAAATACTTGCGGCGGGTGTCTACAAAGAGTACAAAGAAAGCGAGGTGTCAAGGACATGCACTCATAACATATACAGTCTCACATATCGCTTGTAGCAATCCGCTGACCATCTTCCAATTCTCTTAACCGCTGCTCCTGGGAATCCCATTGCCACAGCCACTGTGGCTGCCCCTATTCTAAAGGAGTGAGTGCCAAAATCTGAGGCATCCAACCCCGCTGCCAGAAGGGAGCGCTTGAGTGCCTGTGAGAATTGGTACCTAGTAAGTGGTGTGCCGTCCGCATGCACCAAAACACCCATCCCCCCTGGAGCGCACTGCGCTAGGAAGACCTCTAAGTTCCGTATAGGACAACATACGTTACCCGGGGCTCTATGCAATAGAATATGGTCCCCCTTTCCATCTGATCTACCTTAGAGCAGGGAACGGTAATCACCAGACACCCAGTCCCCTCCAGCAAATGAATACTCGCCAACTGCAGACCCCCTGAGGTGTCCCTTTTATTGCCCGCAACCAGTTAATCCAACCTAAAAGCATCATACAAGGCAAGGGTAAAGGCTGAATTAAATAAGGTGACATCCCAGGGAGAAGTACAAACACGATCCAACACGACTAGCAAGGCTCCCAGCTTTGACACATCAATGGGCCGCAAGTGTCTGGCTTAGAGCCCTGAATGTGGTGCCATCCCCTAAGGGCCCTTCTTACCAGCAATTATTTTGTACCATCGGGCATCCTCCATAGTTATGCAAAGAAAGAAACAGCAATGGAGTAATGCCTGGCGCACGCAATTGACTTCCCCTTAGCCCTAAAAATGCCAAGATTGAAGCCGGATCAAAACAAGTTGATGATACCACCCCACCCCTGAAATCAACATATACTGCAAATGCTCCCTGGTAAGCCTTCAGCGTTCTGGGTGCTAAGCTGGCTGCCACAAGGTCTGGTATTCCTTGGCACCAATCTGCCACAGATGTTCTGGAAAGGGCATTGGGAACTCCTCTGCTCCAGGGAGGTGAGACCTGAAAACCTGCATCTTAAAACAGGAGAGTGCGTCAGCAGCGTTATTCAACACTCCGGGCACGTGCTTAGCTCTGAAGGTCGCATTCAACCTTAAGCATATTAATACTGTCTCTTTCAGCAGCCTTAGGATCATCTTGCACTTAGCTGCTTGCTGGTTAATACACTCAACAACTGGCATATTATCTGACCAGAAAATCACAGACTGATTCAGAAATCCCTCTGGCCAAACAGACAAAGCCATTAAAATTGGGAACAGTTCCAAGAAACCAATATTAGCCACTAGGCTCTCCTGCACCCAGAATAAGGGCCATCGCTGAGTGCACCATGCTGTACCAAATATAGTCCCAAAGCCTTCACTGCCAGCTGCATCAGTAAAAAGTTCCAATTCCTCATTGGACCTCGGCGGACTGGGCCACACCACCAACCCATTAAAATCATATAGAAAGGTTTCCCAAATCCTCATGTCTTGTTTGACTTTGTTGGAAAGCCTGGTGTGATGATGCTTGGCTTTTAACCCTGACATGGCTTGGGCAATTGACCGAGAAAAGGGGCACCCCATGGGTATGATTCGCAGCGCAAAGTTGAGCTGCCCGACCAAGCACTGCAACTGATGAAGTGTCACCTTCTGCGCCTTTAGGCAAGACCACAACACGTGTGAAAAAGATAACACCTTCTCCCAAGGCAATCTGGACACACCTGCCACTGAATCCAAATCTATCCCTTGGAATTCAATCGTGGAACAGGAGCCCACGTCTTTCCTTCTGCAAGTAGAACCCCAAATTCCTTCATGAGTTTTTTAAATACATCCAACGCACCAGCACATTGATTATATCCAGTGGGCCCCAGAAAAAGGAAATCATCCAAGTAGTGTAAAACCCACCTATGCCGCACCCTGTCTCTAAATACCCACTCCAAGGTACTACATTTCTCAAAATATGAACATGACACAGTGCAGCCCATAGGCATACACCTATCAAAGTAATACTTTCCTTCCCACTGGAAACCCAACAAACGGAAGTCCTCGGGATGCACTGGCAACAACCGAAATGCAGATTCAATGTCCGATTTCGCCATCAAAGCCCCAGGCCCCAACTCCTGCAGCATTTGAATTGCCTGATCCAAAGAAGCATACCTAACCGAACACGATGCCCTATCAATGGCCTCCTTCACCGACTGCCCCTTTGGAGCGGACAGATTGTGAATCAGTCTGAACTCCCCTGGCTCTTTCTTGGGGACTACCCCTAAAGGAGAACAAACAAAGCCCTGCATGGGAATTTCATCAAAGGGGCCAGCCACCCGCCCCAAATCCAGTTCCTTCTTGATTTTCTTACTTGCCACCCCGGGGTTGGAACTCAGAGACAGCTGATTCTTACAATGGGGCGATCCAACATAGTCCTGAGCCGGTATTCTGAAACCGTCCTTAAAGCTCAAATACAACACCTGCACAGCCGCTTGGTTGGGATAAACGTTAATCCAAGGGACCATAGCCAATAGATTAATGGGGGACGAAGCCTTAACAAAAGATACCATGCAACCCACGCACCCCAAATGGTTAGTCTTGTTTCTTGGCACCTTTATCTCGTGATTTTTTTAAACACTTGAATTCTGGGTGGGAGGCCTGGCCACAAAAGGAACAGCAGTGCTTAAAACAGCATGTCCCAAGGGGCCGCAAGCAAGTGCGCCTGTTGAAATCCCAGCAGGCCCCCCTCTTGGCCCCAGTACCCCCTGAGGCTCCTGAGCCCGTCCGTGAAGGCCCACGAAAGGGCTGCTGACCTGGCCCCGAGTGCGATTGGTATAACGCAACAAAATGAATATGTGTCTCTAATCCCATGCCAACGAAGGCTTGTATGCCTTAATTCTCCTGAATTCCTTATTGTTTTCCTTCCACGCCGTGCCACCATATTCATCGTGTGCTCCCACGATCCTGTTCTGATAGCAAGCTAACTGCGCACCTAAGTCACTGAAACGTTCCTCTAGAATGTCCTGAAAAATGGAGAACGCTCTATCCCAGTTGGACAAACACTCTCCTTCTTTGTGGCCCATGCCCACACTCTCTCAAATGCACGCACTCTTTGCTACACCGCACCACCTCCTTCTCAGCTTTGTCAACCAGTAAATCAAAGATATTGATGTAAGCCCCCTTCCAAATCTTGTACCTCACTTCATCTGGTCCAATAGCCCTAACTGTTCATGCTCTGAGCAAATATCCCCCAAGTCCTTAAGGGGTGAAGGGTGACCAGTACCAGCACTTGCGGTTCCCCGGGCCACCAAGGTCGTTGTTGTAAAGGTCACCACCACTGGGGGATTAACTGCCTGGGGTGCGGGCGTGCCTGACGCAGAAGTAACCGGCTGATCCGCGGATACCACATCAGTAGTCAAATGGTCCCCCCTGTAGGGGTTGAGGAGAAGGAGCTGGCCCCCTGCACCCCCCTGCTAATGTTTGACTCTGGCCCTTTTTTTTTAGACCCCTGGGCACTCTTTGCAGAGCCCAACCTGGAAACCAATCGTTGCGCCTGTTCCCTAAAGTCTCCCTCATTAGCCCCTGACAATGGGCCCCCCACTAAATTGGTGGACACCAACCCCATGTCACACAGCCATGGCAATACGGATGCCAAGTGGCTTACCAGATCCCGCTGACTGGCCTCCCCCTCACTAGACGCCCCAGTGTCCTTACCCGCAACTGTGTTTTGTGGAGGGACCACAACGCCTGCAGTTTGCGCTGCCGCCTGACTCTGGCCCCCACTCCCAGCTTGCCCCGCATCCACTACCGATGATGCACTAACCTCAGGCCGCGTTGAAGCTAGATTGACACCGTTCCCAACCTGCGCAGGGGTGGCCTCCGTCCACCTCCCCCCAGTGCCCTTACCCTTCCTCTGCCCCCGCCCTCTCTTCGGAGCTGGGGGGATCGCCTTGCTAGATGGTATTCCCACCCGCCAGGGCACATCCTCGTTAGAGGACGCACCCTCCATGGAAGAAGAAGTCTGTGCCTTCAAGGATGCTATGGACGGTCCATAGTGTCCATTCTAAGCATCAGGGCCTCAAGGAGCTCTTCTGTTGGCAACCGTTTCTCAGCCATGACCCACGCACGGACACTAGAACAGGCAACCATAAATGGGCCCCTACAAGAAAACACCTCAAAACAGGATCTCGCTCTCCGACCTTAATGAGACTCCCTTTGCCAAGAAAGCACCAAATGTAAGGGCCCCCTTACCATAGAACACAAAGTAAACCCCAACAGGTATGACAAAAGGCACCTCCCCATACGCCACCTCACATTTAGGGGCACCCACCCTATCTACCAAGACAAAACAGGACCATTAATGCTCCCCACACAAAATTGGCAAGGTGGCCGCTCATCCAGTAGCCAAGGAACCCCACAGGACCCGCTACTGAGAGTAACTCGGGTCAGGTGAGCTAAGCTCAAACCCGTACGGCCTTCCTGAGGCTTGCTGGGCCACTCGCGTCATCCTCTTCTTCCCTTAAATGCTGCAGAAAGCAATCTGCAAAATGGAGCACAAAACAAATTAATTAATGTTAAAAAACTTGCAAAAGAAAGAAAACAAAGGAAACAAGTAGGCCAAAAAGTAGCCCAAAAGTAGCCCAAATGAAGAAAAATAGCCCAAACGAAGAAAAGTAGCCCAAATGGAGTGTTGGGCCACTGGGGCCTCCTGGTTCAATCGTGGAGCGCAAGAAAGACGCGCTCGCCATCTGTGGTCGCCTTATAAGGCCGGCGAAGTGACATCATCTGCGTGCGTGACCCCGGAACCAGAAAGACTGCTTTCCGGGGCCGCCAAACAGTGCTTCCGGGGCCGCGGGCACCTCTACAGCCAATCGGCTGTGTTTTTATTGCGGGGTGGGGACCGGGGAGCCTGCCGCTCCCTGACGCCCACCCCCACGTTCCGGCCCGGTGCCACCGCCATGCAAAAGTCCGTGCAAAAGATGGGTTTCCATGCTAACAGACTTCTCCCAATAATATGAGCTACAGAAAGGGATGGGCATACGGTACAAACCCAAATACTGCTTTGAACTTACTTATTTCTCCCAAACCCCAATATGTGCACAATGCTTGGTCATCACTTTACATCGTAGACTCAGAAGTGCCACATACAGGTAAATGGATTCGAGTAAATGTAAACTAATGTTGTGGAGATGGAGAACGAATCGCCTCCATTTCTTTAAAATGCCCTGTCTGGTATTTGTGGTTCTGTAAATAATTGGGTTTAAAGTGAAACTCCGCACACCCCAGTAACCCCACACCTAAACCTACAGTACTGTGAACATTACTTAAAATACCCTTGTCTCTGCAGCCAACCTATTGATATGTGGGCAGCCATCCTGGCATTATCCCTCAGCAGCACAATCACACTCAAAACCCATCATTTCTATTGAAAATTCTGGCCCTAGAGTTCATGTTTATCCCTGACATTTACCTACTGATATATCTTACTAGAAAGGTACAGTTGAAATGCTAATTAACAAAACTTTCAATAACACACAGGACAAACCTTCTCTTGCCACATCTCTTCCATTCTAAAGCTATTTGGAACTGTTTTTTTTTTAACATCTTTTTATTTGTATTTATTGAACATTACACACAGATATAAGCAAATAGCTAAATTAGAAATTAGAAACAATCTCCATACACAGTGTTAGCGTCTTTGGAGTAATACACTTGTGCATAGCACCAATATTACAGTCACACCTTTGCAGTCTGCTTTCTTGCATTAATGGCTAGTTTGGTGATTGTTGCCAGTGTCTACGGAGATCTTTGAATGAAAGAAGAGGGATAGAAACTGAAGAAAAAAGGTAAGTGTGATAGTGATAAAGAGCGAGGAGAGGGACAAAGATGGGGAGCCAGGAGGATCGACTTATTTGTTGTAGTAGCGGTATTCTTCGTCTTCTTTCGGTTAGTGGGTGTTCGGGGTGTATTTAGTGTTGTTATTTGGGTTATGTGCTGTTTACTGTTACTCCTATTGTTTGCTGTTCATTTGCATGTTTGTGTTTTTGTGGTCAAGGGGGTCGCTCATTGTCCTTGCTTTCAAGTGTTGTGACAAAGGAGTTCCAGGTTGTAAGGCCCTTCACTTCGATCCCTCTATCCTTTAGCGATTGCAATGTGTATGTCTCTGCTTTTGCCCAGCGCAATAGTTCTGTGTGCCATAGTGTCTGTTCTGGTGCGTTGGGAGCTTTCCAGTGCATAGCTATTAATCGCCTGTATAAGACTAACGCTAAGTCTATACATTTGTGTATTTGCTTTTTGCCTTTAGGTCTTTCTCTTATTCCCAGTAAGCATACCGCTGGGCTGAGGGTCAATGGAACTTCGAGCCATGCAGTTATTTGAGTTATTATGTTGCTCCAAGCATTCAGGATCGGAGGACATTCCCATGTCATGTGAAAGAAAGCAGCTTTGATGGTGCCGCATCTTGGGCATTTCTGGGTTGATTGAGGAAACATTTTTGCGAGTCGGTGTGGTGATAAATATGTCTGATGTAAGTAGTTAAACTGTGTGTATCTTAGCCTGGGGTTACGTGATACTATGTGTGTCGCTGTAATGGCTTGGTTCCACTCGTGTTGTGATAGAGTGTAAGTGAGGGTCTGGTCCCATCTACTTTTAGCTTGTTCTTGGCCTTGTGTGAATTGTGTAGTCAGGGTTCTATATATTCCCGAGATATTCGGTAGGTTTTGTGGATTGTTTAACAATTCGTGTAGGATTGGGGCTACAGTAGGTTCTTTGTTCCCACATTTCCATGTAGCGCGTATTAATTGTTGCACCGCTCCGAATGTGATAAAGTCACCTCGTCCTAGGTTGTGAGCGGCATCTAGTGCCTCATATGTGCTTAGTTGCCCGTCTATGAATAAGTCGGCCACTGTTTGTATGCCTTTCTCTGGCCAGGTTGATAAATCAAGTTTTGCAGCTATTATTAAAATTTTTGGAATGTCTAATAAGGGTATCTTGGGGGAGTATTGTGGTGTCTTATCACCACAGAGCACATATTTGTGCCATATACGTCGTGCATTATGCAGTAGTATATTTTGCTTACGCCATGCGTCCTCCCTAGCTGATAGGTGGCGTATTATGTTAGTATGTCCTAATTAGTTGTGCTTCTGTGTTTGCAGGGTCGCGTATCCATTTGAGCACCCACTGCAACTGGGCGGATGCGTAGTATAGTTCTAGTCGGGGTACCCCCAACCCGCCCTGTGCCAGTGGGTAGTGTATTTTGTTTTGGGCCACTCTACGACGGACGTTACCCCAAGTTAGGTCTGATAATATGCTGGATAGGGATTTAAAGAAGGAGGCAGGGAGTGTCAGTGGTAGCGCAGAGAAAAAATATAGCAGACGTGGTAGGACCACCATCTTTGCAATGGCCACTCTGCCCAGAGGGGAGAGTGGAAGCGAGCACCAGAAAGGTAAGGACCCGCGAAGGGCTCTGATCGCGCGTCCTAGATTACCTTCCTTTAGATCCTGGGGATCATGGTAAATATTTATGCCCAAGTACTTAAATGTAGTGTAGCACCATTGCAGCGCAGTCGGAGAGTGGACTTTGCGGTATGAGTCTGGAATCGCACGCATTGGGAATAGACAGGATTTCGACCAATTGACCTTAAGCCCGGATATAGTACCGAATTGATCTAGTAGCTCGAGCATACCAGGAAGGGACGCGGCATAGTCACGCAAAAACACCAATGCGTCGTCTGCATACAGAGAAACTATACGGTGCTGTGGGCCATCTGGAATGCCCCAGTCGATCGCATATGTGCGAAGTCGGGCGGCCAGGGGCTCAATGGCAAGAGCAAACAGCAGTGGAGATAGTGGGCATCCCTGCCTTGTGCCTCTTTCCACTACGAATCTTTCAGATATAGTTTCACCTGTTTTAACTCTAGCTGTCGGTTCAGAGTATAAAGTTTTAATCCACCCAACGAATGCCCTGCCAAAGCCCATGAGTTCAAGTGTTTCTAGCAGAAAGGGCCAACCCAGTGTGTCGAACGCTTTTTCAATGTCCAGTGACACTGCTACTCGACCGTATTCATTTTCAGGGGTGTTTGCCATTAATCGTAGTAAGTTCCTAATGTTAACATGTGTGTTGCTGCCGGGTATGAATCCCGATTGGTCGTGGTGCACCAGGGTCGACAGCAGTGGGAGAAGGCGGTTTGCTAGTATTTTGCCTAGTAGTTTGCAATCTGTGTTTAATAGTGACAGAGGACGGTATGAGCGGACATCCATTGGGTCTCGGCCTGGCTTGTGCAGCACCACTATTATTGCCTCACGTTGTGATTCGGGTAATTGACCTCGTTCTAGTGCTTCACCCAACATTTCAAAGTATGGCGCCAGCGTTTGCGTTTGGAAGGTGTTATAATATTCTATGGGAAGGCCATCACTTCCCGGAGCTTTACCGTGTGTCAGCTGACGTAATGCCTGTTGCACTTCCGCGATGTCTATTGGTCTGTCTAGTTCCTCGGCCTGTATTTGTGTGAGTTGCTTTATTTGTGTTCCACTGAGGAACTGACTCAGTTGCTCTTGTGTGGGGGGTGTGTGTGCCCTATATAATGTGCTATAATATTCTCTGAAGGCGTCATTTATTTCGGCCTGGGTGTTTACGATTGCTCCCGAGGTTAGTCGTATCGCCCCGATAGGAGCACTATGGGGGTCATTCTGACCCTGGCGGCCGGTGACCGCCAGGGTCACCGACCACGGGAGCACCACCAACAGGCTGGCGGTGCTCCCTCGAGCATTCTGACCGCAGCGGTTCAGCCGCGGTCAGAAACGGAAAGTCGGCGGTCTCCCGCCGACTTTCCGCTGCTCGGGGGAATCCTCCATGGTGGCGGAGCGCGCTCCGCCGCCATGGGGATTCTGACACCCCCTACCGCCATCCTGTTCCTGCGGGTCTCCCGCCAGGAACAGGATGGCGGTAGGGGGTGCCGCGGGTATTGTCTCAGTCGGTGGTCTGTGTCCTTCCACAATGTGCGCATAGCTGTGAGGTCCGCATTGTCTATTGCTCCCTCTGCAAATTTACATTCTGCGGCTCTTACATTTTGCTTGTGCATTCGGATTTCGTTTGTCAATGTTTGTCGTACCCCCTTGGACATTGACATGCATATGCCCCTGACCACCACTTTATGTGCGTCCCATTCATTTGCTCTGGATTTCGAGGTTCCATTATTAAGTGCAAAATATGTGGCAATTTGAGTGGCTATCTCTTTCCTGAAGGGGGGGTCCAGTAAAAGTTGTGATTGCAAACGCCACGTTGGGATGCGTGTGCGTGGTTTGCCCCACTTAATTTGTGCTATGAGCGGACTGTGGTCTGAGATCACTCTCGCAGAGTATTCAGCTTTGGTGAATTTGTATGTCAGTTCAAGTGAGCAGCGTATTAGGTCTATGCGGGTGTGTAGGAGGTGCACAGGTGAGTGGTAAGAGTGTTCCCTGTCCAAGGGGTGGAGATATCTCCACACATCAATCAATCGGCGCTCAGACATCCAGGATTGCAGTGTTTGTGAGTTTTTCCTTACTGGGGCAGCCACCAACGGGGGTGTGATCTGTCCATATCTATTTGTGGCACGCAGTTCATGTCGCCACCCCCAAATTTTGGGTATGTTTAAGGTGTTTGATAGGTGAGATATGGTGGTTTGTAAAAATTCGCTCTGCTTAACGTTAGGGGTGTATAACCCAGTAATCGCTAATGGCTCTCCATCCAGTGTGCCAATCAACTGGATATACCTGCCTTCTTTATCTGTTGTATTGTACTTTGTAGAGTATGGCACCCCGGGCGCTATCCATATCATGACCCCCCTCGCGAAAGACGATGTGCCTGCTGTGTATAGTTGTCCCGCCCAGCTTTTTTCCAATGATTTGGCATCTGCTGGAGTGATGTGTGTTTCCTGTAATATAGCAATGTGTATATGATGGCGTTTTAGGTATGCCCGTACCCTGTTGCGTTTAACTGCACCGGCCATGCCTTTTACATTCCATGGTATTATGTTGTATATTGTGTCCTTATGTGTCATTTTACGTTGTATTGGCTATCGCCCTGTAGGTCCGCTTCAGGGAGTAATGTTGCCCCTTTGCATCGCCCTGCATGGTATCGTCGCACGCCTTGGTCCCCCGCCCGATTGCCGTCCCGCATGTGTAGGATGTTAATGGCCCCGAGGAATTGGTATAGGCACCTATTAAGAAAAATAGAATAGAGGAAAGCAACAGAAACCTATAAAAAGGATATACTGGGCAAAGCCCAACTTTAAGTGTTTTGGCACAACCGATGCCTAAATCGAGTCCGAAGGGGTACTGTTCCATTCGGGTACCAAGTAGGTAGTGGGGGGCGCGCGTAGATGGAGGCTAGTCTCTCGCCTCTGGTCCGTATTAGTACTGGTTGTTCCCAGCACCAACGTGTGTGTTTCCTTGTAATTAGGTGTTGTTGTTTCAACTTCAGCGTGCGGCCGACCCGGGCCAGAATGCATCCAGTGTGTTCTTGGAGTGAACTTTCCCTCGTATTATGTCTGTAGACATTTTAGGGCAGGTGTCGTTAGTTCCGGCCCTTTGGGAATACCAGAGAGTGGTTCTCATATTTCATCGGCCGCACGTGGGGTGAGGCTCGGTCCCCTCGCCAACGGGGAGAGGGAGGGGCTGGTATCACTGTGTTGCGAGCTACTGTCGACGCACTCTGCTTCATTATTAGTGCTCAATTGTGAGCGTGCTAATGTGCTAATCTCTTTTAAGGCTTGCGCCTGATCATCTGCCATTTGTGTCTTGGTTGGTCTCGCCAAGTTGTTTTTCTTTCTCTTTCCTCTATGAGGGTATGGGGTTATCCATTCTTCCTTTGGCTTGTCTTCTTTAGTTGGGTCGACTATGCCTTTCGCATGTGCCCAGGTCCAGGCGTCCTCCGGCATTGGAAATATGAGTGTTTTTTCATCTGAGATTATCCGGAGGCGAGCTGGGAACATGAGTGAATAAGTGATTTTATTCTCTCTTAAGACTTGCTTGATTTTGAAGAACGAGGCCCTTTTGTTTTGAACTTCAGTCGTGTAGTCCTGGTAGGCAGTAATAATGCAATTCTCCATGCTGGCCGTGCCAGAAGTTCTAAAATGCTGTAAGACGAGGTCCCTGTCTCTACAATTTAGAAATCTCGCTATCAGTGGGCGGGGTGGGGCGCCCGGGCGAGGAGGTCTGCCTGGGATTCTGTGAGCTCTTTCTATAATTGGAGCTTTAGTAGAGTCTTGTATTTTCATTGTGTCTTTAAGCCATTTCTCTAGGAATACTTCGGCCTGTGATGTTTCTGCTCTTCCTGGGATTCCCAAGAATCTGATGTTATTGCATCTGGAACGGCCCTCTGCCTCCTCAGTTCTTCGCTGTAGCTGTTTGATTTCCGCCTCTAGCTGCTGTATTCTGTTTTTCATGACAGTTACCTCTGGTTGGACATTTTCTAATGCTGTTTCTGTGTCCGCAACCCTATCTGTAAGTTTGTGGTGATCCGCTCGAAGAATAGTGATTTCCGAGATTGCAAAGTAAATTTTACTCTCGAGGGAAGTCTTGGTATCCATGACTGCTTGCAGCAGTTTTTCAAATTGTAACGAGTGCTTGCGAAGTGTCTCATTCACTTGTGATATTGTTATCCTTTGTGGTTCTGGTGGGGTGCCGCTGTCCGAGCTAGGTCCCAGTTTGGGTAATTTTGGCTTGACCATTATGCCTTCTGAAGTAGACTTGTGGGTCATCCGAGGGTATCGTGTCCTGCCCACATGGGGTCGTTAAGTGCTGCGGATAAGCGGTGCTGTCTTCTAGCGGGCGGCTTTTAAGGGGTAGGCAATGCGAGAGGACCCACGTTGTTTATCTGCCAGAACGGGTTATTGTTGCTTATTTTGCACACTTGGGCCATGGCTT
This sequence comes from Pleurodeles waltl, assembly GCF_031143425.1. Classification (NCBI taxonomy): domain Eukaryota; kingdom Metazoa; phylum Chordata; class Amphibia; order Caudata; family Salamandridae; genus Pleurodeles; species Pleurodeles waltl. The sequence continues at coordinate 1,770,169,950 of NC_090440.1, forward strand.
AGTGTTTTTTTCGGGCAGCCGTGGTGCCGCGGGCACCCGGCCTTATGATATTATTCTTCCAATCGTTAGCCCCACCTCTCAGCTTCGGGGCCGACGCCCAGTGTCCGCTGCCCAAGGCGAGCCGCGAACGGCAGCAGGGAGTGCCCCTCAAGTCCGCTTAAGTACTTTTATTCTTCTCGTTTCGGACCTAGTTCATTCGGGGCCGCGGGCACCGCCTCGCCTCAATACCACATTTTCTGCCATTTCCGGGCCTGCAGGCCGCCGTGCAAAGGGGAGCGCTCAGCCAGCCCGTGCCACCCCTCCGTTCATGGCCCCGATCGAGCCGCGATCAGCTTGTGGGAAGCGCTTCCCCGGGATCGCAATGTGTCCACAGCGCTTCTTACCTCGGGCCGTCGCTCCGAGTTCTGCGGTAGTCCGATCCGGCCAGTCCTGGGCCACGTGTACTGCCTCGCCCTGCCAATTCTTCTTCAGGTTCTCCGGGCCACGAGAGTGTGGCCGCGAGGAGCTCCGATTTATATAGCCGCACTCTGCCGAAGATCTGTCTTTTTCGTCTGGAGGGTCGGGCCGCGATCTCAGTCTCGAGAGGTCCTATCAGCCGGAGGGCCGATTGATATCCTCCACGCTCTGGCCCCATGGGACCGTGCGTCGCAAGTTTCTAGTTGTTGCGTGTGTTACGGAGCCTAGCAATCCTTCGAGAGGACTCAGGGGAGGCTCTGGTTTACAACTTCCGTATTATTTTGGCGCTGGGGTCAGGATCGATGAAGGATTCTTGTGGGCCGAGAGCGGAGCTCCCCGTTCAAGCGTCCGCTCCGGCCGCCATCTTAGCCACGCCCCGCTATTTGGAACTGTTAACGCATCCTTTTATGATATTTTATTACACATCAGGACTCATTTTATGCCAATGAATCTTTTGACCCAGTTGAGAGACACCGTAGGACGAGATAGCTAATCAATATATCAATCAATACATCAATAATGTCATCAATATCTATCACGACAATGCATTTCACTTTAGTCAAAGTCATTAATCAGTTCAAAGACGCTACCATGACCTTTCAGCCATGAATAACCACACCAATTTAGTAGAATTTTAAGTATTTTTATTCCCTATTAATTACAATCTAATAGCAAATGTGTTAATCTCAACACCAAGAAACATAATAGCAAGATATGGCAACTTTGATAAGCTTTCATTAAAGCGAGAATCACAAACATCAGAACATAACACGGTGTGAACATAGATCAAATTTAGCAGAGTGTCAATATTGCGTCAGTTTCAACAAAGCATAGTCTTGGTCGTTTGTCTATTTGCGTCAGTTTTGGTGAACATCTGTCCTAACCACTTAATAGCATTAGCATGTTGGCCTTCATGCAAAACAATTTAGAACACAAATTTGGAAAACATCTAGCTATGGTCTCTGTCAAAGGCAAGCAGTTGGTACCTAGAAAGGAAAAGCAAACAGACAAATTACAAATGCATTGTCATGATTACCCTCCAAGGATTAGGTCAGCGCACAGGTTCAGTCTTCGTCTTCAGGACACCAGTCAAATCGCCATCAGTCAAAACTCAGCTCCGGAACAAAGGACACTTCCCTCATCAGGAGGAAAAAGTGTAAATGGACAAACTAAAGGCAAGGATGGTTTTAATAAAATCTCAAGTCACCAAACAGAGTGACAGAGTTTCTGGATAAAATCAATAGCATTCCCTAACCCACCTAAATGACTCCCCGTGACATGGGAATGTACATTCCCCCAAAATTCTATTGGACATCTGCTATACCCCACTATCTTTAACCTATCAAATTAAGCATTAGGTAATCCTAATCTTCACCCCATATTGTTTTACAAGTTTTTGATTGGTCTCCATAATTGACGTCTTCAGAAATGGCACGTCCGGTGTGACTTCATCCCTTTGTAATTCTTTGCACATCTTTTGGTCAGCAGTTCCATTGTCTTCACCGGTTTGAATGACCTTGTACATTACATTAATCTACACTGTTTCAATTCATTTTAACATTTATTTTGCAAGACGATGAGAAACGGTGTGAAACGAATTTACATGGTTACATTCATCGAAGAAAAATAATAAACAGGGTCATGGCCCTTCGTGAGACAGCACACTGAAAAATAGAAAAATGCATTTAATATGAGAGCCAAGCAGCTAAGCTGCAGCTCATGCTAACTTAAGGCCTATGAGGTTTTCAATACAGATTTAATAACGCAAATGTTAGTGTAAGCTCATTTGAACGTAGCATAAACATTTTGATCATCATTATTAGTTCGCGTATATATTGGTGGCCACTCTTCGTGGTCACAATTCAAGCGCACCTCTAAGCAAAATTGCTATTACTATAGTGTCTATGCAGCATCATCACACCTTAATTCATAAACATTTCATGTTAATTTAGATTATATAAGCTACGCTCTCTCAGTACCTCCTCTGATGACGTTCGTCATCACAAACCTTTCCTTTTTGACCTTTCACTTAATTTTTCACTTTACGCATAATGCGCATTTCAACATCTTGTCCCTTGTGTGAACTTTCCCAAATTTCATTAAACATTTTCTCCCTATCATTTTCCTCATTCTTTCTGCTTCTCTTTGTCCAATTTCTTTTGATTTTATCATTTATTTTGCATGCTCCCCATAATCCTAATAAACAGGCCAGAACAATGAATAGACCCCCTAAAATTTTTGCAAGTACCCCGTTCCAAATATTGCTAAACCGGCTCCCTACTCTGGCAATTCCTTTTCCAAATTTTTCCCACACTCCAGGTTCCTTCAAATCTTTCAAATCTGCACTATCTCTAGTTAAGTTAGTAATCTTTTTACTATTGTTCGGTATAAATGAGCAACAGTGCCGCTCGTTGAGCATCTTGCAGACTCCGCCGCTCTTTGCTAAAAGAATGTCTAAAGCAAGCCGATTTTGAAGAGTCATAGCTCTTTCTGCAGCAAGTTCAGTATCCATCAGGAGTATAGCCCCTGTAAAATTTGTCAGCATATTATCCACAATAGTAGACAACTTTTGAATCTTTATGGAGTTTAAGATAACCCCTACTGAAGGAATTATGGCTCCAAATATGTCTCCAAAGACAGCAGCCGCCGTCTCTCGTTTTTGTCTAGCATGTTGTAATTCAGATGTTTTAGGTATTTGCTTTAAGTCATCAATCTGGTAAATCTTTGGGAAAACTATTCCCAAATAACATGTCCCATACCATCCTTTAGGAAGATGGTAATAAGCATTAAGTCCACAGATATAATAGATCCCAGGGATCGCTGGATCCTGTCCATTTAACATGAATGTCCATTTACTCTGAAACAAAAACACGTGTCTGCATTCACTCATTCCCACAAATAAGGTGTCTTTCTCAGATTTTGGCCTATATATACAAAGCCTCCCTACATGTAGTGCATCTATAGCTAGTTTGCCTTGCGTCTTGATTGCGGTGTAAGCATAATCGTTTGCATATGTGCATTTTTCTAATCCCTTTTCTAATCTTTCCTTCAATGCTTTGCGTCTATCATCAGTGTGATCTAAGAAGCTTTTCTCTACAGGTGTCAAAAGGCAGGTCAGATTGTTGCGGTGTGCATAAGCTGTCCCAAATGTAAGCGTTGGTTCAAAGAAGCCCCTAACTAATTTTATACTATGCTCTTTAGCTAGTCTGTTCAGAAACTAAATCACAGGCACAAAAGAAAACACAACATCCTGATTTGAATCAAAGTATTGCACATGCTCTTGATTATAGAATCTTGTTAATAGCAAGCTACAGCTTATCTCATAAGTTAACGGTAAGCAATGATAGGTGACCCCTTCTTGCACTGACGAAGGAATCTTTGTTCATACATAACAGTTTTTCGCATCCATGGTCTCAACGTACTCATTCAGCAAGCGATAGAAGATATTAGTAGAAAGTTCCCCCTTTGAATTAGTTCCCTCATGCAAGTGCTTTGCATCCTGCTAAAACTTTTCCCACGGTGTTAATGTTGTAGTCTCAGGTTTTGAAGCAGTGTTAGTTGCTTTCTTATCCAACCACGGCATTCCCACAATCACTCCCACAATTATTATTGCAAACACAATACCTAATATAAGACTCAACCAACCACACACCTTACCCTTCTTGTCACTACCTCTATTATAAGCCATGTCTGTAAAGAATCAGATAGCAGAATAACAATCAACTTGAGGACGATATAAAACTCTTTTCTTTTCTCTTTTTTCTTTTTTCTTTTTTTTCTTTGATGGAAAAGTCTCTTTCTCTCTGCGTATATTTACAGCGTTTCTCTCACTCCAGGACCCCTTTGTCAAATCAGGTTAGCAGCTTGTCATAATCAGGTTTCTCAAAGTCAAATCAGGTTATCAGTGTCTCATCCGTTAATTTATAAGTCTCTTTTCTTTAGTTTTCAATTTTCTTTTTAACAAAATCTCTTTCTTTGAATCACTTCAGGTACCGTAGTATTGGCCTGGCACTTCTTGATCAAAACAGAACGCTAAGAATTCTTGTTGCCATTCAGATGTTGTTGCGTATGCCCATTCAGGACCTGCGTACCTTCTATTTGCGGTTCTCCTTCCTTTCAGTCTGCGTTCACCTTGCAATTCTCCTTCACTCAGATCTTCTACTCTAGATGTATCAGTCTCTTCTGTTATTGTTTCACCTGGTACGCTTCTTGCTTTTGCAGCCTGTTTCCCTGGCCAGTTGTCTCCCTTATGCGTCTTCTTCCGATTTGTCTTTTCAGGACGCTGAACAGCACCCTCCTCTTATAATATGGTGTTTTCTCTTGATGGACCTGCAACTGGCTCGGGGGATGCTGGAGTACTTTGGTCTCTTTCTATTATTTCCTCCTTCTTCTTCTGGATCTGTAACGGGTTCAAGTTCTAACCCGTATCCGTCTATTTCTGGGAGAACCTCTCCTTGATTTAGTTCTCCTGCTGCCTCTACTGAGATAGGCACACTGTCACCTCTCTCGAACTCGTTCACTGTTTGAGGGACTAGGCTGTTCTCAGTCGGCTCTCCTGCAGTCTCAGTTCCCTCTTGGCTGTTTTCTAGCCCTGAGACTTCCCTCTCTGCAACTGTTGTGCCGGAAACTTCAAGTTCCTCATCAGTTGGACACGTTACCTTCTTTGTGTGACTGGCATGTATCCAGTTTGGAACGCCTGCACATTTCACAGCAGTAGTTGTTGTGAAGATTACTTGATATGGCCCCTTCCAGCGTGGCTCCAGACACGACTTTCTCACGTGCTTCTTGACAACCACCCAGTCACCGGCTTGTAGGGTGTGACCTGGATCACCGATCGGTGGCAATGTATTAGCTTCTACCTGGTGAGAGAAAGAGCGAATCACATCAGCCAAGCCTTTGCAGTAGTCCAACACCATATCATCTGTGATATTCACTAGAGCATTTGCAGGTACTGCGGGCAGCCTCATAGCTCTACCCATTAGGATCTCGTGTGGTGATAGTCCTGTCTTCTTATCAGGGGTGTTCCTCATTGACATCAGCACTAAGGGCAATGCATCTGGCCATTTCATATTGGTAGCTGCACACATTTTTGCCATTCTCGACTTCAAGGTACCATTTATTTGTTCTACTAGTCCTGAGGCGTCAGGGCGGTAGCTACAATGCAGCTTCTGTTCAATGTCTAAAGCAGCACACAAAAGCTTAATCACCTCATTGTCGAAGTGTCTGCCCCTATCTGATTCTATAGAGACCGGAAACCCGAACCTGGGTATTAGTTCCCTAAGCAGCAGCTTTGCAACTGTGAGACTGTCGTTTCTACGTGTGGGGTAAGCTTCAATCCAATGGCTGAAAACACACACCGATTTGCACCTCCATGGACCTGTGTCAAGACAAAGAACAAGCATCACGTTCATGACAAAACAGTAGAAAAGGCTTTGTGTAATCGGGCATACCCAAAGCGGGTGCCCTGCAAATCTCAATTCCATGAATGACTCAAGCTCTTCCTTGGACAAGGCTATGGTATACGGTTCATCTTTAATCTCTTTACCTGTCAGTTTTATCAAAGGCTTTGAGATAATTGAAAATTTGGGTATCCACTGGCGGCAGTAGCCCACCATTCCCAAAAACATCCTGACATCTCTCTTTGTTGTTGGGGGGTTCATTTGCAAAATGGCTGTTATTCTTTCTTTCGATATTCTCCTGGACCCTCTTTCAGTTAAGTGTCCTAAGTACTTCACTTCTTTCTGGCAGTACTGCAACTTCTTGGGTGACACTTTATGTCCATTCTTTCCCAAATGATTCAGTAAAGCAATTGTGTCATACCTACAGTCATCCCTTGTCCTGGATGCAATCAGCAAGTCGTCAATGTGCTGCACTAGAGTCGAGTTAAAAGGCAGTACTAAGGATTCGAAGTCCTTTTTCAATATCTGATTGAAGATGGACGGTGACTCAGAAAACCCTTGAGGAATTCTGCACCAACTGTACACCTTGTCCAGGAATTTGAAACTGAATAAAAACTGGCTGTCCTTGTGAAGAGGTGTTGAAAAGAAAGCTTGTGACAGGTCTATAACAGTGAACCATTCAGCATCACACGGGACCTGAAACATAATCACTGCTGGATTGGGTACTATGGGACAACATTTTACCACAATCTCATTTATTTTCCTCAAATCCTGCACAATTCGAACCTTCCCACAAGGCTTTTTCAGACCCATTATCGGTGAATTACATGGGCTGCTCAACACTTCCTTCAGGACTCCCTGTTTCACAAAGTCTGCAATTTGTGACACTTGAATAAGAACATCTTGTGCCATGTGATATTGTGGCACCTGGGGAAACACTGCATTTGGATTCACTTGCACTTAAACTGGTTCTACTCCTTTTATCAAGCACACTTCTTTTCCTGTCAAATCCCACACTTTCTCTGTCACTGTCCTTTGTAATTCAGCAGGTAAGTTGATTACTGTAAGCATCGGGAATAATGTAATCAAAGGATAATCTTCATTTGCACTTCCTGTCTCTAACTCTGAGAACTGACCATCATCCCCTTCATCATCACTGTTTGTCTGCACTTCAATTCCATCATTGGAACAGGTAATCGAACATTTTGTCTTGCACAGTAAGTCTCTTCCCAGTAGGGATACCGGACTCGAATCGCAGACTACAAACTTATGCAGTCCCTGGAAGTTGCCGATCTCAACCTGCACTGGATCTGTAATGGGATTTGTCAACTACTGGTTTGCTACTCCGACCACCCTTATGGTACGCCCTGAAAGTGGTAATTTCTGAACCTCTGCACTTCTGACTGTAGAGCGTGTAGCTCCGGTATCAACTAAGAATGAAACGTTGTGACCCATTACCTTTCCCTCTACATAGGGTACCCTCTGATCTACCTCTAGGAACGCTGCAGGCCTGCACTCTTCACTATCTGAGCTGTGATCCGACCACTCCTCATTCATTCCATCTTCACCACGCAACGGGAATTGCTGTACTGTATTATTTTGACTCATCACCTGACCTGTGACCTGCTGAGGAAGCATCACCTGTTGCTGTCCCATCGGAGCCATTGGTAATTGCATTTGCTGTCCAGGTACCATGGGAACCTGCTGTTGTACTTGCTGCATTTGCGCTGGTTGAACGCGCAGCATTTGCTGCATAGGCTGTAGCCCCTGCATCTGAACCATATTGTTTTGGAAGTACGAATTTTGATTTCTCAGTTTTGGACCTCTCACATTTTGCAATGTACCGATATTAGTGCTTTGTTGAACTACACCATCCTGCACCACATTTGGGCATTCCCGCTTCCAATGCCCCATGCCCCAGCACGCGTGACATGGTGACATCCTTTTCATCCCTTGTGCATCATTTTGAACCACAACAGTATTCAAGTCTGGACCGCGATTCACAAAACCTCGACCTCGACCTCTCGGTTGTGCCTGAAACACACCATTCACTTGCGGTTGTTGTTGTATCATCTGTTGAACTCCATTTCCCTGGATACCAGCCTGCGCTGCCCTTATCTGCATCACCATCACTTTCTCCTTTAACTTTTTCTGCTTCAGCTCAATTTCGTCACTACAGTATTTCGCATACTCCAACACCTCATCAATCGGCTTCGCTTGCCAACAAATCAAATGATTCTTAATCATCTGGCTAACCTCTGGTCTCAGCCCTTCAACAAATCTGAACACGAGATGGTTCATGTCTTTCGTCTCAATGGTCTCAGTACCACTATAATGTTTGAATGCCTTTAACAACCTCTCATAGTAAGCGTGTATTAATTCTTTAACCTCCTGTGAGGTTCGGTCGATGTTCTGCCAGTCGGTCACCTTCGGCGACACCTTCTGCTTCAAAAATTCAATCACTTTATGATAGTACTTCATCACCTCCTCAGAGGGTGCTCCGGTCACCTTATCCCTTGATGGCTCCTTCGTCGGCCAGTCTACCCCTCTCTTGCACTCAAGCCATAAGTCGGGCGGAACAATAATATCAAACAAGGTATTCAAGTCTTCCCAGAGACACTTGGCAAGCTTCACAAACCTATCTGTTTGTTGATACCACTCGATCGGTTTCTCCCTCAATCTGGGATAATCATTTGTAAAAGATAGGATGTCTCCTCTGGACCACGGCACATGAATTAAAACTCCACCAGCTGTTTCTCTCATGGGTTGTTTTTTTACAGATTCCGTATCAGGTGAAGCTTTAGCCTGACTTGACCCCGGACTGTCACCTTTTTCCTTATCTATTTTTTTTGCCTATCTGCCTTCCCACTTTTCTAACACTCCCCAGATTTCCGCACTTTGCAGTATTTTTTTTTAAATGCGCTTTCATTCCGGCAGACCTCATATGCTCAAAGTCTTTTGAATCAAAGTCTAACCTGTAACTTCTTTTCAAATGTTTAGTGTTCTCAATATCAATGTTGTACTTGTCTGCCAGGTTTGCTAATCTCTGATGTACCTTACCTGCCTCTTCAGTAATCTTAGGGCACAAGTATCTCAATTCTGCTTCTGTGTATGACTCTAATCTGTTTACCCCCATTGTTCCGTCCACTAGTTCAGCAGCTTCCACCCCCAATCTCACAAAATTCAGGTACTCATCTCTCCCCATCCTTTCCGGTTCTACTGCAGTCACTGTAGTCTTCTGTGAAGCATAGGTCTTCTCCAGCCACTCATTCAACTGTTGTACTGTAAAACCTTGCAGTGAAATGTTCCTTGCATGCATCATTGGCGATTGTGAAGCATTCGTACTTATCATCTGTGGGGTTAGCACTCCTAGCCCTGCCTGTCTCATTGCCTCCAACGGTGCTTCAGCTGGGCTAAGGTTTAACAAGGACCTCGGTTTTTCAACCACTTGCTCTCCTGGGGCCATTAACTGGGGAGTTCCTATGAACCCTCCTCTTATTGCATCTTAGGTCATTACTCCCTGTTCACATACGCCAGGCTTACCTCATGCATACAATGGCACCGGTGGACCAACAGTGATTGGTAACGATATTGCAGCGGGAGTCTGACCTGGTCCCAAACCTCGTGAAGCTGCGACTCCAAAGGTCTGATCCTCTGAAGCCGGGGCAGGTATTAAGGGAGGACCTGCTGCTGGGTTATATCGCGGTATCAGTTGTGGTTGCGGCTGGGGCAGCAATTGTGGAGTTGGCTCAATCTGCACTAACCTCAATTTTGTATATATCGGGTCTGGCGGCACTATCAGGTTTGTAGTAGTCTCTAGCACTGGGACGTCTGGATAGATTCTCTGTATCTGCGGTGGAGGTTGCAGCTGTATCTGCATGTCTGGCGCAGTGGGTACACTGACACCATTCTGTATCAAAGTCGTATCATTAGTCTGTACTGTATCAGTAGCTCCCTTCTCCTGCGCCTGGTTCTCAGGACCCGTACTAGTGCTCGGGATATTGTCGCTCGCCGCGGTGGCGGGCGATCATGTAATATCCGATCCATGAATTCTTCATCGTCTGAATCGTCTTCCTCTTCCCAAGGTCTCTTAGTTTCTTTAGGCTTACTAGAGTCTTTCTCTGTTTTACAGGTGGCCTTCTTTCCCTGCATCTCTTCCCCTTGTGTTATTGCTGGGAACAATTTCAATCCATCAACTATTCCCCGTCTCCACATTTTGCTCTCATTATCCCATCTAGCTTCTGCATAAGCCTTTTCTGCTCTTTTTATTCTTCTTTGGAATTTTTCTTGTCTCTGTTTAAGAGCCATTAGATCCCAAATCGCTAAAGCCTCATACTGAGCTGGCCTCAGAGGTGGTTTCTGTACGCTTAACATCCACCTCAAATTCTCTAGCACCCTCGTATTGAACATCCCATGTTCTGGGAACGCCAAACATCCCTCTTTCTCTGTTAATTTGCGCCACTGTTTCATCCATAAACAAGGTGCAACACCTTTTCTTCCATAACTATGTAAGCTGGAGTACCCTCAGGGGGTGTAGGCTCCCCTTCACTCGCCATAATGTATGCGTCTTCTTTCAGAGCACTCTTAAAAGCCTTAACAAAATTCATTTTTTACGTTTTCTCTTATTTGTCTTTAATCAGAAAGGGACTATAATTCCCAGGACACTCTTCACCCACCTTTCTCAACCTAATGCCCCTCATGGACGGCAGGCAATCCGTGCGCAACCCCTCTCAACAACTGGCCTATCTCAGCGCGGCACCACTGACGTCACAGTCACACACTGCAGCTGACAAAGTCTTGCAGCTCGTCCGCCCCTCACTGGATTCACACCAAACTAATGCAAAATTTTACCTCGAGCACCTTAACACCAACACAAATCTGCCGGTTTACTACAGGAAGGGTAACACATTCACTTCAGAATTTTACAGAGATTTCACTTGAGGCCTCGGCCGCTACTCTCTCCTTCTCAATTCCCGCATACGCAAGCAGAATTCTACCCGCAAATCCTACTCTCGACTTGTCAATGGTTCGTCCTAGTGCACTTTAGAACTTGCCAAATCTCCATCGAAGGTTTCACACATATAATTTGACTCGAACTCGACTTGTCAACCACGCCCGATTGACCTATTAAACCGCACAGATTACAACATAAACCCAAGTGTCTCCTACACTTGTCAATATACTCCGGAGTCTTAGACCACGGCGGGTCCGTACATGAACAACCAACCACGTGGATAATTTCTTAGCACAAAGCGCCACACTCATATGAAGTATGCCTACTTCCCTTCTCTCATACTGTGCAGTACGCCCACTCCTGCTAAAACAACATTTACCTGGCCTGAATACATACAGATTTCACGATCACCTGCAAAAAGGCATAAGCTGAGCAAGCGCAAAACCCTATACCACACACGCTATGACGCCAAGAACATTCCCAACTCACTTAGGCAGGCTCCGAGATCCCAGGAAAGTCATGGTGAATTTAGAAACACATCATACTTCCAATTTGCATTATCTCAGAAAAACAATTTAAACGATTCTCCGTCCTAGGGCCCCAAAGGGCCAAACCGTCGCTCTGCTACCAGAACTGTTAACGCGTCCTTTTATTATATTTTATTACACATCAGGACTCGTTTTAGGCCAATGAATCTTTTGACCCAGTTGAGAGTCACCGTAGGACGAGATAGCTAATCAATATATCAATCAATACATCAATAATGTCATCAATATCTATCACGACAATGCATTTCACTTTAGTCAAAGTCATTAATCAATTTAAAGACGCTACCATGACCTTTCAGCCATGAATAACCACACCAATTTAGTAGAAGTTTATGTATTTTTATTCCCTATTAATTACAATCTAATAGCAAATGCGTTAATCTCAACACCAAGAAACATAATAGCATAGTCATGATATGGCAACTGTGATAAGCTTTCATTAAAGTGAGAATCAGAAACATCAGAACATAACACGGTGTGAACATAGATCAAATTTAGCAGTGTCAATATTGCATCAGTTTCAACAAAGCATAGTCTTGGTCGTTTGTCTATTTGCGTCAGTTTTGGTGAACACCTCTCCTAACCACTTATTGGCATTACCATGTTGTCCTTCATGCAAAACAATTTAGAACACAAATTTGGAAAACATCTAGCTATGGTCTCTGTCAAAAGCAAGCAGTTGGTACCTAGAAAGGAAAAGCAAACAGACAAATTACAAATGCATTGTCATAATTACCCTCCAAGGATTAGGTCAGCGCACAGGTTCAGTCTTCGTCTTCAGGACACCAGTCAAATCGCCATCAGTCAAAACTCAGCTCCGGAACAAAGGGCACTTCCCTCATAAGGAGGAAAAAGTGTAAATGGACAAACTAAAGGCAAGGATGGTTTTAATAAAATCTCAAGTCACCAAACAGAGTGACAGAGTTTCTGGATAAAATCAATAGCATTCCCTAACCCACCTAAATGACTCCCCGTGACATGGGAATGTACATTCCCCCAAAATTCTATTGGACATTTGCTATACCCCACTATCTTTAACCTATCAAATTAAGCATTAGGTAATCCTAATCTTCACCCCATATTGTTTTACAAGTTTTTGATTGGTCTCCATATTTGACGTCTTCAGAAATGGCACGTCCGGTGTGACTTCATCCCTTTGTAATTCTTTGCACATCTTTTGGTCAGCAGTTCCATTGTCTTCACCGGTTTGAATGACCTTGTACATTACATTAATCTACACTGTTTCAATTCATTTTAACTTTTATTTTGCAAGACGATGAGAAACGGTGTGAAACGGATTTACATGGTTACATTCATCGAAGAAAAATAATAAACAGGGTCATGGCCCTTTGTGAGACAGCACACTGAAAAATAGAAAAATGCATTTAATATGAGAGCCAAGCAGCTAAGCTGCAGCTCATGCTAACTTAAGGCCTATGAGGTTTTCAATACAGATTTAATAATGCAAATGTTAGTGTAAGCTCATTTGAACGTAGCATAAACATTTTGATCATCATTATTAATTCGTGTATACATTGGTGGCCACTCTTCGTGGTCACAATTCAAGCGCACCTCTAAGCAATATTGCTATTACTATAGTGTCTATGCAGCATCATCACACCTTAATTCATAAACATTTCATGTTAATATAGATTATATAAGCTACGCTCTCTCAATACCTTTTGAGAAGTACTAAACCACCCAACTATCAACAGTGGCTTCTATTGGACCTGGACCCTAATGGGCCATAAACACTAATTCCGTATTCCAGTGAGCAAGCATCACCACCGTTGAGGAATATTGGAAGTATAGTCACTGCAGATGTTTTACCTTTTCCTGGACTCTGTTTTGTCTGGTGTTTGAACTCTGTTCACTGTGGCACTGCCAATCAGTGCCATAGTGTGTGTGCTCTAGCCCTAAAATGGTAGTGATAACATTATTTTCAACCAATTGGTCTATTTAACTGATCACTTAGATCTTTGTAAATTGTGCAGAAAATGCACCAATGGCATGGAATTGAAATGCCATGTGTTGACCTCTCTATGTATTTACACCTCATACATATATAGCAAAAATAGATGTCTTCCAGGAGAAACACTGTGCTCTGGTCTGGCCTCCCTGTAATGTAAATGCAGGACTGTGACAGCTGACAGGGAAAAGTGTCTTTCCCACACAGGAAAAAACTATTTTTTATTCAGAAGTCACAAAAAAAGTGTGCCGTGTAATCACATAGTGCAGGTTGCTAATATTTAAAAATAGGGCACTCTACATATTGTGGTAGAGTGTTCTCACAGTGAAATAAAACACAAAAGCTTTGCAAGCCGTTTCTTTGAACAGGCCTAAATTCAGTCGGGGAAATGCAATAACATGCTTCCAAGTTATTTCCTACTTAACTTTCACCATCAAATACTATGGTAAAATCATGTTTGATAACTTACATGAAAAAGTAACTTGGTGAAAACATACTTTGGAATGCCTCACACAAAACTGATTTAGAAAAGTTGTGCCACTCTTCACATCTCCAGAGCTGAAATCCACTTCTTTAGCTAGAAAACCTAATGACTCTGGCTTAGAGAACAATAACTTAGAGCCTAGGAAGAGCAAATGGTTATTATCTGCTGAACATTCAGCATGGATTAGGTAGCTGACACTTCTCAAGAACAGTTGGCAGAACAACGGGCCGTTTATCACTACCCTTTATGAGTTGGTGATACTAGGGAAAGCTTCTCCTGTGGATTCCCAAGGCCCTCCAAGACAATCAAGCTCCAGTCACAGCAGTGGAGTGTTGATCCTGTCAGATGAGAGGAGAGCTCATCTAAATAGGGGAGTTACTAGAGAGGGGAAAGCCAGCAGCCTTATATGGTCCAAAGCCAGCAAGGAACCTCCCAACCCACACTAAAGTAGCAGTCGTTACCTGGCAGGTAATCACTAAATACCTAGGATGGGGCAAAAATCTACCGCCGGGCACTCCTATGTGGGGCAGTGATATGCTAGTAGAAGTGAGACAACTCTCTGTGTTTTCCAAGTGGGATATGTTAGGAATCAGTACACTGGGTGATATGTTGAGGGAAGGCGCCATTATCCCATGGGAGAGACTGCAGGAGGAGTACAACTTAGCAAAAACTGAGACTTTCAGGTATTTGCAGTCCAGGAACTCCTTTGCTGCCCATATTGCTGGAGGCAGGGATGAACGGGCTCTCCCCCATTTGGAGGATAGGCTCCTAAGTGAGCCTCTACGGACACATGCTACTTCTGCTGCATACAGGAAAATAATAAACCACTCCCCGAACCCACTATCTTGCTTGAAAGCAGGCTGGGAGGAAGACCTGGGTACAATAGATGCTGAGATCTTGAGGTCCACATGAGAAGTGACGATTCATGCGGGGTTTTGTCAAGTGCACCTGCGCATATTACACATATCCTACTACAAAGATTTCCATTATTAAAAATGGGGAGAACAATATATTACAGATGCATGAGATGTTGCGAGCAGATGGGCACTTTTTTCATCTACTGGGGGAATGCCTGGCACTGGGGCTCATTTTGGAGAGGCATTCGAGCCAGTCTGGGCTGGGTCACAAAGTAGGTATTAACAGACTTGCCTAGGGTGGTTTTGCTAAATATCTGGAGAGAAGAGGGCCCCTTGAAATATTCCAGACTGCAAATGTTTCGGTCAAAATTAATATTGCCTACCAATGGGGGGACTCCTGACCCACCTAAATTTTATAAATGCAAACAGACATGGACTGGTGCTTTATAGCGAATGGACAATATGTGATGGAAGAGGTTGTCCCAATAAATTTTCCAAAATATGGAAATGTTGGCAGACATGCAGGGAATCATGAGACAACAATATGTCGAAGTAGATTTTGGGTGGAGACAGGCAGCAGGTTGAACACCCCATGGAACTATATTAATAAGGCTGGGGGACCAGTGCGGCACCTGGTGCAGCTGGGAAAAAAGTTGCTTTTGTCTGTCTTTAATGATACATAAAACTGTAAATATCATTCTTATTTTTGCAATAAAACTAATAAATTGTTTATAAAAACATAAAGGAGTTGCTAAGGAGCAGAAAACATGCCTATCTGGTGGCCTTTGGGTTCTGTTATCTTGAAAGATGGGGTCCTAGCTAATTTTAGAGTAAGGCAAAGAGAAGATGATAGGAAAGGAGGTGGGAGACTAAGAGAAAGTAGTTAGGATTGGGTGGTAGAATTTATCCCAGTCACTGGATAGTACACAGGATAAATCTGGCACCTCAACTACCACCTTCTCAGAACATTCCTAGACCTGAGAAAGCTCCAGCTGAAGAAGATGGCCATGTTGGAAGAAGACTCATGTCTCCTGCTGGAAGAGCAGGATTCATTTATGGTCTTTAGGACTGAAGGACTCCTGAATCCTGCTGGCACGCAGTGACTGCAACTAATGTCTAAAGGTCAAGTGGATGGTCTCATGCTTGTCCACTTCTGGAATGCAAAAGGTAGCAAAACTGATTCCAAAAGGGCTCTGCTGACCACAGAACACTGGGACATACTAATTTTGTTCACCTCCGGAGGACCAGGACAAGGTACAGAGGCTTGTCCATGGATGTTTCATTCAAGGCAGGCAAGAAAATTATTGTTGTCCCACCTGGAGCTTTTACCCATGCTGATAATTGGTTCAGCGGTCTTCATAGCGAAGGTATCTGGACTTATGGAAATGTCAGTGGCTAGTGGTGAACTACACCTCAAGTATCAGGCCTCCTCAACAAGGCCCATTTTGAGGAGTTGGAACGGTGTGCAATATAGACGATGTAGATACTTGAAATGTATTAACCTCAAACGGTAATTAGGAAAGAAGAGTTTTTTTTGGCCACCACAAAAAAGACCATTGGGCATCTGTGATGGGGGGCGGGTTTGTGTCTAAGACCAAGGCCACACGTGCCATTGGTGTCTCTACTGGTGGGGTAGATTGTATAACATTATATAGGCGGGTGATGAGCTTACACAGCGAGGGAGCAGTATGTATATGCTCAAGAGCCTGGAGCCCCTAAATAGGCAAGTAAATAGGAGTCGTTAAAGGCCATGGCTCTGTACGATCTGCCTCTATATCGACATGAGGTTGGAACGGTGTTGGATACAGCCGGTATATTAGGTAGAACGCATGGACATGCATTTCATATAGTAACCTATCCTGTATGCCCAATCTGCCCTGAGAGGGTGAGGAAGAGTGAGGATTTCCCACTTGATTCTGAGTTGTTTATGGCCCATATGAATGTTACTAGGTTGGAACAGAGACCACTCAAAAAAGAGGCAGTGAAAGGTAGGGCAAGTTAAGGAAAAGATATAGGAATTTGATAAGATTACCATTTTTGTAATCAATATCTGACCAGACATGAATAGTGGGAAATGGGACTAAAGTGGAATTCTGTCCTCCATCCACAAGATGGTACGGCCATAATGTCACCTGCATATAGGGAGAGGATCAGCCGCCTCAACGCATAGCCAAGCCTGCAATGTGCATGATGTTGTCGAAGATGTGCTGCCAGGGGCTCCATCTCAATGGCAAAAATGATAGGTGATAGTGCACATCCCTGGGATATTCCACAGGTGAATGGGAAGGGGTCAGATATCATGCAGTTGAGCTTAACACAGGCAGTGGGTAATGTGTAAAGAAGTTGTATTCCGCGAAGAAAATAAATGCTCAAGCCAATGCGTGTGAGTAGTTGGAACAGATATGCCCACTCAAGAGAGTCAAATGGCTTGGTGGCATCCAGAAGGGCGGCCACTACTGTGGTCCGAGGATGTAGGTGGTACATAACAGCAAATATGGGGCAAAGGTTGTGGAATGAAGAGCGACAAGGGATGAACATGGATTGATAGGGTCTCACGATTTTGGGTAGTAAATGGAGAAGGCAGTTTGCCAAAATGTTGGTGAACATTTTGCCGTCGACGTTGATCATGGACAACAGGCGATAGGAGTCACAGTAGGAGGTGGGCTTGTCCAGTTTTTTAATCATCACTATAACCACCTCTCTGAGGATGGAAGGAGGGAACCTCTACCAAGGGATTTGTCTAACATTGATAACATGTGGGGGGCTAGAAGGGGCACTATTTATAAGTCTCTAAACCTTCAAAAAGTTAGGACTGTAGATTGCAGCCATTGTAAATGGTTGTCTATGAGGTAGACCGGCAAGTAGGACATAGCAACCTGCAGTGTCACATTGTGAGTTTTTAAATTGCCACTGTAAGCGTCTGCAAAATAATATGTTAACCCCCTACGCATAGTTAGAGTAAGAGAAAGTACAGGTCTCCCTGAGCCACTGTGTGTGGAGACTGGGTGTAGAGGGTGTGTCAGATGCAGCTTTTAGCAGAAGCAGATGTCTATGCTGTGTCTGGTGAGGTATGCGTGGACTAAACACCCTTTCCTGTAGTCATAAGCCCACGGATATTCAAGGAAAGGCAGTTAATAGAGGATGCGTCAGCATGTGAACTGGAAACATATTGGACGTGGCTGGATGGTGAAGCATGGAATGCCTGCAGGAGGATAACCATGAAGTAAGTGACTGCATCTCAGACCTGTGAGGAAGAAGAACTGCAACAAACACCAACAGTGGCAAACAACCCGAACCTACCCACCTTCCACTCCAACCCAATAACGAGGTTGAGACCGGCAGCCTCACCCCCGCCCTCACCCCAACAATCCATGATAATTGCTAGAAGAAGGTTGGGAAATAACCCTGTAGGCCGAGCGGAACCAGGAGAATAACCCAGCTGGAGTCCAGCAGGGTTGCAGAATGGCCGCAAAGTGCCCCAGAGTCAAACAGTGGTGTGGCAAAACTGGTGTAAGGTGTGAGGAACGTGGCTGCACTCTGCCTTGCTGCTTGGCAACAGCTGCAAGTCTTGGTGTCAATAAGCCGGGGTCCAGCCCCTTGGCCATCGTAACACGGGCTTGGGGGTGGTAGTGTTGTAAGAAGGCTGTCTCTCAGTCATTGTTGCTGAGGGAGTTTCTCGGGTCATCATAGGGACTCCTGGTATGGTACTGCAGCGAACTACCAGGAGTTGATTTCTTTGCCGAGATATGAATGCAAACTTCAGGGCGGATTTGGCATCAGTGAAGAAATTAGTTTTCCCCTTGTGCGAGATGCGCAGTTTGGCTAGGTATAGGAGAGGACATCTGTTTTTTGGAGGACTTCTGGCTGCCAGTGTGGATTGGGCGAAGTCAGGGTATAATGACAGGACATTCCCTTGGTGGTTGATGGACCGGCACTCCTGGGCAAGTTGCAGTACTGTGTCTCTGTCATGGTAATTCAACAGTTGTGGGACTATTGGGAGGGCAGGTGTGCCAGGAGGAGGTCTCGGACCTGGGGAATGATATGCTCGCTCAACTATAAGCACCTGTGAAAGAGTATCACCAAATAGGTCATGAAGCAGGGATTTAAAAAAGTCCTCCATTTTGTTAATGGCAGTAGATTCAGGATTTCCTGTGATCCTGAGGTTGTTGTGACTGGACCTTGTCTCCAAATCTTCATTTTTCGATTTGGTGACGATAAGGAGTTTGTCCATGTGAAAATTCTTTTTCCTGGAGTCGGCCTGAGCATAGTCCGCACCGGAGACGCAGTTTTCTAAGATGTCCAAACAAGTTTAATGCTTGTCGGCTCTTTGTTTCATGTGGTCCAGATGGATGGTCAGAGCATCTAGTTTAGAGTCTATGGATTGAGACTAAACTTAATTTCGACCTGTAGGCCCCTGAGGTTGTCATCCGTGTGTATCCCTCTACGAGTGTTCTGCGTAGGTTCTGGTGCTGCTTGGTGGGTATGCCACCTGCACTCAAAGCTGAGCTTCTGCTGGTGCTCATCATGCTTGACCATGATGACAGTGGAGTGAGGGGGAGACCCCCGTGCAGTAGTGTAGACAGGCGTCTATGTGGCGGTAGAGGGCATATTATGGCCTGGGATGAGCAGAGCAAAGTGGAGGCAGGTGAGGAGCATACACAGGAAGAAAGTCTGCAGATCCGGTGACCACCTCAGGCCCAGCCACTACCTGGATCTCTGTTTCCTCTGAGGAGCATGACAGGCCTGGGGTCCCAGGAGTATGTCCTGGGACAAGCGGCATGTGTGCTGCAGCAGTCTCTTCACTACACACAATGATGCACCAGTCTTGACATGGATGGTTCATCTTTGGCCATGTAGTTCCTGGGCTGTCTCTCCAAGTGCCCTGTGCTTGCATAGCTCAGACAGGCCAGATCTCACAGCAGGCCCTGCCATGTCCTGGTAAGGTGGTGGTCCCCCGGGAGCACAGGCAGACCAAAGGGCAGCAGGTGGGGTGAGTGTGGGAAGGGGAGAGGCGCACAGGGTTGTGACTGTTCCTAAAAGAAATAGCTCACTGCTGAGGCAGGGTCAGGAGCCAAAACAGACTAGACCAGTGGTTCCCAACCTTTTGACTTCTGTGGACCCCCACTGTATCATTAATGGAACCCAGGGACCCCCACTGAATCATCATTGGAATCCGGGGACCCCCACGGTGTCATTACCGGAAGCTTGGGACCTAATTTGTCATTATTTGTTCATATTTATTCATTTTCTAAGCAGTCTCGGACCCCCTGAGAGGGCTTTGCGGACCCCCAGGGGTCCCCGGACCACAGGTTGGGAGCCACTGCACTAGACGTCAGGTAGCACCAATGACCAAAAGCATACCAGCCAGTGTGGGGCTCGCAGGGCAAGAAGCAGCATGGTAGGGCAGGTGGAGTCCAGTACGGGAGCATGCTGGCCCAAAGAAACAGAGTTAAGACCCCCTACCAAGTGGAGGACCACGAGGTAGGCTGGGCATGTGGTGGGGCCTTCATGCAGGTCAAAGAAAGGCACAGCCCCGGTGGTCTCTGTTTGGACTCTGGGAGCACTCCCATCCCCAGCGCCCAACGTCAGCAATGACAGCCAAGGGGCATAGAAATCATCCTGCACCCCCTGCAGCACTCAGGTGAGTGTGGAGAGCACCAGGCCTGGCAACTGTGCCACTGGCGGCTGTGCTCAAGGCAGCTCCGAGGAGAGGTGATTGCCAGAAGGTGCAGAGGGGGAGGGCTGCTTCATAGTCCTCGCTGCTCCTCACTTCCACATAGCAGGGATCTGCCCAGCAAACTGATGAATCCCACAGGTCGCCACAGGCACTGCTGTCTGCAGGTCCCACCAGGCCTCGAAGTTGAATGGGAATCCGGTTCCCGAGACGTGGGCCTCATGATGACAGAGGTCCCCATTAAACTTGGTGTTGGTCTTGTGGCCCCCCAAATAGAGGCAGCCACTTCTTGATGGCCAGAACAGAAGTCTGCTGTTGGCAGATAAAATGTGGATAGTATCTTTGGCTGGCAGAGCCCTCTATTGAGCTGCCATCTTGCTGCCTGGCAAGTGCCCACCCCACTCCTTAACGTTAATGTTACACACAGGGAGTTTGATGACCCAATGTACCTCAAATGGGTCCTTCAATCTCTCGACACAAAGTACATGAGCATGTCAAGGCTACCTGGAATTTGAACGACGGGACAGGAAGGGGGGGACAGAAGGGACTCTCTACACAATGAATTGGCAGAACAGGGACAAGTCCTGCTTTCCCTTGAAAGTTTGATCACCGACTTAGGGTGGGGAATAGCGTAGGTTATGGTTACCATTGGATGCTTTGGAGTCTGGGTAGTGCCTTTCCATGTACATTGTATACAGGTGGCAAGCACACAGATCAGTTTTGTGGCACCTCCTCCTTCCATGGGACTGTGGGTTTCTTGGGCTTGGTGGGGGATTGGCTGGCATGGTGGATGCCCTCATCCATATAGTTCTGATTGAACATAGTTCTGGACCAAGCACCAGAGATGTTGATTCTATATGATGTTGCTGCAGGTGCTGGGGGGCAGGGAGTAAGAAGAATTCTAATCCACTTAAAGAAGTTGAAGAAGTTGATAAACAGTTATTTTGTAGCTTCAGGTGTCCTTCCAGGGTACCTAGTGAGATTTATTGTTCCCCCTTTTTGTATGTGTGCTTCATTGCATGATTTTCACTGCATCACACATCAGAGGTAAACTCATTAGTCATGTGCCAGGGTCCCTGCTGGGTTGTACTACCGGTTCACTTTATTGCTTTGGTGAACACAGCTTCTAATTCATGTTTGTGGGTGGGGTCTACTCATGTATCACACTGACTTCCTGAGTTTAATGTACACCGCTTCTATATTGGGGGGGTCTTTATTTATATTGTTTGATCTGTAACACGCCAATGGCGCACAGACCCCACAGCATTTAACACCTCTGCATGCTTTCTTTACGTAAAAGCTCTTAGTCACTATATCAAATGGAAGAAGGTCCTGCTTGCACTACTTGGCCACAAAAAACACCTGGCATTGCCCTCCTTCAGGAGACACATTTATCACCCATCGAATCTGAAAAATTGAAAAGAGATTGGTTGAGCAGAGTCATTAGTGTTAGTTGCTTTCCTAGACTGGACAGCCCCTCTGCAACTCATGACCCACCTTCCTCCATCAAAAAATGCAGGGTGGTCATTCTCATCCATAAAATGCTGCAATGCACACTGAAACACACTTGGGTTGACACACTGGGACAGGATGTCTTTGCTAAAATAAAGACTATGGATTTGAGTATAGTGGTGGGCTTGGTTTATGCACCCACTAATAACAGAGTCAGCTTTTTCTCATCCCTGTCCAGGCTCTTCATGTAATTTGGACAGCTGTGGGTAACAAGGGGGGGGGTTGAATAATTTTACAATCACCACTGGATACTTATGTGAACAGAACAGGACCCTATGAAAGACTGATGCCCCGGAACGATCAGTATTGTTAGACGACATAGGAACAATGTCATGACAAATCCCTGCCATTTGGCACATCTATGAAACAAGGACCACACCTTTGTTTCAAATGTGCATGGGATGTGTTTAAGGATTGATATATTTCTCCTCAATCACCTTCTGCGTGACTGTCAGATTCTGTAGGGGGGTTTCGGACAACGCCCCAGTGCTGTTAGAGCCTAAATTGGTACATGTCACCCCTGCTACCAAATGTTGGGGTTTGAAACTGTCATACTACAAAATGCCCCAAGATAAGAAGCAACTTACTGCCCTCCACTGCCAATACATCAGTGGTAAGGAGGCTTCACTGTTGCACCCCCAGGTGAGCAGGGGGTAAGGCAGCACTGATGGGGGAGCTAATGAGATATTCTGCCCTCCGGAAATGACTGTTGTGAGAGATGCCAACACAATTAGAAGCAGAGATAGAAACGCTGACTAGAGCATACACTGCCCACACAACTCTGCACTTGCTAAGTCAAACTGAGTGGTCAAAGTTTGGTCTCAATACTCAATTTCACTACACAAACAGTATGTGCCCCACAATGATTAAGTGACGACATTATGAACAGTGAGAGAAGGCAGGATGCTGCTGGCAGGGCAGATCTAATAGCGGAAGACCCTTCTGGCCATCTCGTCTGTGACCTTGCCACCCATCCGGTTGACATAGCCAATTTCTTTTCATGCATCTTGAAGGGTCAATATAGCTTTAATGAGCATGAACATCCCCAGATGTACCTAGCGGTCCTAGAGGGTGTCCGTCTCCCCACCTTATCAGAGGAAGGCAGACACGTGCTTGTGGGGAAGATAAAGGAAGATGAGATGGCAGATACCATCTTGAGCATGTCCTACAATAAGGCTTCATGAGACGATGGCTTCCCAGCTGAGTTCTATAAGTTCAACAAACAGATCTTCATTCCACTACTGCATAAGATCTTTTAAGAGACTAAAGTCAAGGGTGGATTTACACCTGAATACAATAAAGCTATTATCAGCCTCATCCTTAAAATAGATAAGGACCCCACATGAATACCCCAGTTAATGCCCATTTATGTTACTTAAACATACAGAAAAATGCTGGCTAAAGATCTGGAGACAAGGAACTAGGGAGACATATTGAGCAGCAAATGTAATTCACAAGTAGGCTTCATACTGGGCCATTCATCAGGAAACCAAAGGAGAACCCTAGCTGACATCTTGTGGCAGGTGAGAACTAACATGGACAGTAAGATACTTCACTCTCTGGACGCTGAAAAGGCATTCGATCAGGTGGAGCAGGGCTATCTCTTTCGTACTATGGAATGGCCAGGCATAGGCCCAACATTTAGCTAAGGTACTGTGGTTTTATTCAAACCCCACTGCACAGATAGATTTCGGGGGGCATATGTTGCAGGTCTTTAATATCCATAGAGGGACATGACTCGGGTGCCCATTGTCCCCTCTTCTGTTCGTCTTTGCTCTGGAGTCGTTAGCAGTGGTCATATCAACTGCATTGCTTTCAAGGTGGGACAAGTCAAGATTAGGTTATATGCTGATGACATCTTATGGACTATTCATGACCCAGATGCTTTATCCATCAGATTTCTCCTATTAATTCTTTTTTGGTGCTCTTTGGGTACTCTATAAAATGGGGAAGGTATGAAGCCCTGCTCATTACTGACTGTTCTTGGCATCATGCACTGAATGGATATGGCTTCACATGGAAGTCCTCGAAGTTTAGGTATTTTGGCATCCTGGTTAATAAGGGGTTGGCCAATATGGTCATGGACAAATTACAACCCCTACTTACTAAGGCTACTTCTGATTTCCAGCAGTGGTCCTCTCTCCAAATTTTGTTACAGGGCAGAAGACAAATGATTAAGATGTTGACGACTCCAAGGTACAATTATGTTTTTGGTATGTTTCTGCTTCTCATACCCAGAGAGACTCTTCACATTCTCAGTAGACACATCAAAATGTTTATATTGACAGGCAGGAAGCCTAGGTTGAAATCGGGGTGGCATCTTCTGGATATGTATATTTACTACCTTATACACCATCTTTCGCAACTATTCCACCTGGTTTTGAAGGATGACACTGAATACCCATTCTGAATAATGGACAAGACAGGACTTCAGATGCTAGGAGAACTCTCTGGTGATGAGGGCTTCTCAATAGCCCTTTTTGAGTCACTGTGTACAGATCACAACATCCTGCCTTCCCAATGCTGGTGATACTACCAACTACAACACTGCCTTAAAACCATACCTGGATGTGGCCCTATGCTGTTTTATGGTTCGGCTATTCAGAAATACCTCCATATATTAGGATAACTTTTGGGGAACAACCTCTAACATATACCAGATCCTCACTGATGTGTTAGATTCATCCATCATGCATTGGGAGACCAAAGCACTCCGGCACACAGCACTAGCAATACGATACAATACACAGGTGAAGACTCGTGAGACGTGGACTACCACAATCAGATCCTCAATGAAGCCCAGTGAACATTTGTGTACTTCAAGGTCCTCCATAACTGGCTTTGGTCCCCAAACAAATAAAGAAGGGCTAGGTTGCCACCTGACAATCTTTGTTGGAACTTTGCAGGTCAAACTGTGACATCTTACACATTCTCTGGTCCTTCCTTAATCTACATACATATTGGAGAGATATTTGGCATATCTTACATGACATCAGCTTCTGCCATTTTGTGGAATCAGTCAAAATGGCCATCTTGCAGAATATGTCAGATGTAGAGGATGCTCCATCCCAATGGAGGATGTGGATGGCTGAAGGATATATAGTGGATAAAAAGGTATTTCAGACACTGGTGACTGCCACTTATAACCTCACACCAGGAATGGACTGCTGGCCTCCTTAGGCTAGCCACATATGGACGGCATATTTGCAAGCTTCAGGATTGCCTTATTCTTTTTGAGAGGATCTGGGGCTCCTTTCTTCATCGCACTGACCCTTGAGGCACAAACTTATAAACAAGGTCTCTGGTCTTTTGATTTTGACAGTGAGAGGTGGTGCTGCCTCTCTGGAACACTAGATATGGACTGCCGGCGGATGGTCCTGACTCCCTCTGATAAGGGATAGTACTGCCTGACCGCTGCCTTACTCCCCTCCCCAATTCCCTATAATCTGAAACTGCTATACTGGATCACTTCCAGATGGGTATCAGTGAAGAAAGTTCCCATCTCAAGATACCTCACTCACAGTACTTTTGACTAACCTGTTATGTATATCTATTCAGAAGTGATTCATTAAGAGGGGACTTGGGTTACTTTCATTTTGATTTCAGATGGTTCTTTTAATTTCAGAATTTCCTTTTGAGAAGACATGTATAGTTGTATGATATTGGTGGCAGATAACTTACTGCTTAATGGTTATTCTTTACAGCTTGAAGTTATACTGTGGAGTTTTGTTTTACGGCAAATGATGTCATGTACATTGAGACATTTTCTTGACTGCTTTTTGTGTGTCCTATGTTTTCTGCACTGCAAAATAATAAATAAAGGTTTCTGTGAAGAAACCAGTTTATTATATGGTGTGGTTGTGATTGTGAGACTTCACCGTGTAATAACCTCAGTACCTCTACTTGGTCCAGTCAGATGTGTTTCAAAAACCTTAGCTCAGCCAAGGGTAGCTGGCTTCTTCAACATTTGTGACCATGTAGCTGTAACACAAAGTCACTCAACTGAATTCTGGAGTCAACTCTTCTGTCTGCGGCTTGGGGATGATTTCTCCTCAAGCAGGGCACTACAGGCACAGTCGTCTCTTTGCTGGCCCAATGATGAACAGTTGCCATCTAGTCTTGATTCAGCCTCTTTTTGCTGAGTCCAGGGAGCATCAGGGCAGTCCTTCTTTGGTCCATTCTTCAGTACAGATGTGATCTGAGGTCTGGGTGCCAGGGGTATCATTTTTATGCCCAGGTAGTGCCCTCTGGGAGTGTGGCAACTACTAGCTAGTGGGCTACCAGGTATCCTTCCAATTGGTGCCAACTTCTTGTGAAGTCCATCCACTCCCAAGATTGCAGTTCTTTTCTCTTGGTTTGTGGAGCTTCCTATCCAACCACAGAGGTGTGGCTACCTGAGGGCTAGACGCCAATGGAAAAACAGTTTGACAACAGCTTACCCCTCTCTGTTCTGCAAAGACTAAAATGAAGCCCCTCTTGCGTCTGTCGACCATTTACCCTTAAAATGCGCTTTGACTTTGAAGCTCACCTTTTGGGCTCATACCCTGTTTGGCTTGCCTGCCAGGGACAATTCACACTTCCCCTAATGGCAGGCCCTTTGTGTTCCTTCCTGAGAGTTGTTCACACCTCCCCAAGGAGGACCATAGACTGTCTTGTGGCCAACAACCATAAACAGTCACTGGCAACCTTAGGCAACACAAAGGCTATTTACTAAAGTTGCCACTAAAGTTGCCACTTGTGCAAAACTTACATTAAATTTTACTTGAACAGCAAGTCATCTTTAATGCAATAATTCTTTTGATATCTGGAAGTATCATATTTAATAGTCCTATTCAGACATTAGCACTGTTGAGTTGTCAATGTGTAACTCTGTACTTGTCAATGGGGTTAGTCTTTATACAGTAAAAATGACAATGCAGGGTTTTACTGACAGGACATGTAAAGTGAAAAACTATATATCTAATCTTTTTAATAAAATGCACCCTGCCTTCGGACTCAGTAGGCCTTCCTTAGGGGCGACTCATAAATATTAAAAAGGAAGGTTTGGGTTTTGCCATTACTTTAAATGGCAAAGTTGATTTAGCAGTTTAAAACTTCTCTGCCAGCCAGCAGTAGCAGGATGGGAATCATAATTTTGTTTGTCACACTTGCGGAAGAAAAATAAGTGCTCAGTCCACAAGAGACACTTTAACTTACCGGCCCAGGGTACCATTGCTACCATACCAGGGGCATATAAGTAATTTAATTTGTGCCAAATATGGGAACCAATTCAATATATACCTTTTAAGGGTCAGAGCACTGGCACTAAGGTATGTTTAACAGGCCTTAGTGCACCTTCAGAGTTAAAAAACAGCGACATTAGGCCAAATACTTGGGGGTGATCATGCAAAAAGAGGCATTTCCTTACAGTTTTAAAAAAAAGAAACACTCAGTACACAGCAGACCTAAAAACCTGCCACATTACCAATGCACTGCTTCCAAGAGCGGGCTACAACCAAATCTGAAAATATTCTCAATCATAAACAATAAACCAGGAGAAAGTATGACCGTTTTAATTTCTCTTGCATTATATATACTGTCTCATAAATAGGCTATTACAATATGCAATACTATGAATTGTCTAGTCACATAGCCTGTTAAGGATTTTAAGTCCACAAATGAACACCAAATGTCACCATTAATTTTAATTCTGATCACTACAATCAAACTAGTCACGACTGATATCATAAATATATTCTTTCATGTGCGCTAATGTCCTCCTATGCCTTTCACAATTATTTTACTCTTTCAAGGATTCACCTTATAATCATTCCATTCAAATAATGTTGTCCCTTTTTGTTTAGTGTATCCCTTTGATGCCTAAGTGAAATTGCAGATAACAGACCATTAAAGTATAAAAACATCAGAAGAGATATCCACAGCATGTATGGATCCTGAATTTACTTTCTCAAAATTTGCCATACTGTACCAATGTAGATTGTGCTGTTAATTAGTGTTAAAATAAATAATAAGCAGAGCAACATCAAAATAAAAAGTTTGTAATCTATCTTGATACTTATAAATGAAATATCTTGTGTACAGTGCTTACTGGCTAGCATCCATCAAGGTCCTCAAGATTCTTATCCATCAAGAAAATGGCACTATCACTTAGGGGATCAGAGGCAGGGCAGGGCATTCTGACCGCGGCGGTTCGGCCGCGGTCAGATGCGGAAAACCGGCGGTCTCCCGCCGGTTTTCCGCTGCCCTTGTGAATCCCCCATGGCGGCGGAGCGCGCTCCGCCGCCATGGGGATTCTGACACCCCCTACCGCCATCCTGTTCCTGGCGGGTCTCCCGCCAGGAACAGGATGGCGGTAGGGGGTGCCGCGGGGCCCCTGGGGGCCCCTGCAGTGCCCATGCCAATGGCATGGGCACTGCAGGGGCCCCCGTAAGAGGGCCCCACTTTGTATTTCAGTGTCTGCTTTGCAGACACTGAAATACGCGACGGGTGCCACTGCACCCGTCGCACCTTCCCACTCCGCCGGCTCAATTCTGAGCCGGCGTCCTCGTGGGAAGGTTGATTTGCCCTGGGCTGGCGGGCGGCCTTTTGGCGGTCGCCCGCCAGCCCAGGGCAAATCCCAAAATACCCTCAGCGGTCTTTTGACCGCGGAGCGGTATTTTGGTGGGGGAAGTCTGGCAGGCGGCCTCCGCCGCCCGCCAGACTCAGAATCACCCCCTTACTCTTTTATAGCCTTGCTTTGTCCTCCATAGTCTATACATCTTTATTCTCAACATGCCTGTATCCTTATCTTCTTCCTATCTTGCAATTTACGTTGCATTATCTACTTCATTATCACAACACTTGGACATGCATTTGCTTTACAGGAGGGAGGATTGACATTTTTTAATATGTATTTTGTGTACTTGTATTAACATTTTAACTTGCAAAATAAGTGTTGCTTCAATTAATTTTTGCTCCTAATTATTTGTCATTTCTAGGAAGTTCCTCAATATATCTTCTTTGCCATATTTAGGTACTTTTTTTTGGTACGTTTTCAAAGCCTTTCAGAGCTAGAGCATAGTATGTTCTTTTCCACAAATATTATCTTCAATTTAGATTGCTAACTTGATCTTCTCCTCTCTAGAGTCTTAGAATGCATTCTTTTATTTGGAATTTGATCACCGCGATTGACTGGTTCATTTGGTTGAAATGTTTTGGCACTGTTGAATTTTTATATGTAGTGCATATGTTTCAATGAAGTTCATTCAATAGGAACTTGACCAGTAAAGTTGTTTGTCGAAAGTAGTAATGCCCGCATCAGCTCTGTATCGAATATCCCATAATTAGTTTTATAAGAACCAAAGCTTTTTATCTTATGATATAGAATTTAGTTACACAAGTACAGCGTGTCCAACAAAAGCATAGGATGTTCCGTTTAATTTCTTCTCTAGTACTTATTGCCTTGTATCTATTTAAAATTACCCATATTTATTTATACATAAATGTGAGTATTGACAGTAATTAATTATGATCATCAGACACAATGTACTAGGCAATAAATAAAATATCATTGGTATATCATAAAAAAGAGGGAACCATTTTTCTATAAAATTCCACATAGTTTAAAAATGGATTAAACTATTTAAATTCACAATAACAATTACTCCACTTCTTTTATATTTCGGCGTTGTGCTCTAAAAATTCCAATGTCCCAATTTCTTTGCTTCTATGTATCCAAAAACTGGGTTATTATTAACTAATCTTTTTTTGTGGAGTTTGTAAAATTGACCAGTGTTTCAGTACAGTTTTCTAATCTCAGTAGATACGGTAGGATATCAATTTATATATGCTACCCTTTCTTTTGTCTCTTAAATGTTTAGCCTCAGTAATAATTCCTGATTTATTTTTACTTTAACTATTGTTGCTTGTATATTTTTAGGCAATTGCGTGTTATACAGTGTAATCCAGACCTTAAGAAAATGCATATGTGTTGTTCTGATATTAATTATGAATTGATTAATGCTGTTTAATTCTGTATAGAATTCACTTTCAGATCATCAGTTGTGACTTTCCTGGTTCTGACGATGTCATCAATAAATATGTTGAAGAGATTTATTGACATATCAAATCTTGCTGCAATACTTTACGGTGCAACATGTGTTCTATGTTAAAAAGATACACATGTATTGCCATGGGGCCAAATGGTGTGGGTGTATCGAAATATGGTCTGAAGTAATTTGATCAAAAAGTTTGGATAAGCTTTCAGACCAAGTTTCTGTAATAATATCTATTGTGTGGTGTGCGAGCATTCTACAAGACAAATCTAGGGTGAAAAGGATGTCATTTTCTGGGGGTAAATTAAGAGTTTGCATTGTCTCAAGCAATAGCCCATGTCCTTAATGCACATTTTGAATCCCTGCACTAAATGTAGATGAAATAGATTTTCATATTTGACTAATGGCTGTAGAAGGTAATTGTTTGTAGCAAAATAGATGTTAAGCCAGAGTGTACAATTAAAACACATATAGGGCTCTGTCTGCCAAACTCCTGACAGGGAGGCCGTCACCTACGCAGCAACCTCCCCGCCGGAGTTATTAAGACTTTCTCGCTAGGTCAGCGTGCAGAAACCTGAGATTCCACCAGCTGGCCTAGTGGGAAACAGGTTACGGCATCGTCTCCTGCTTGTAATTGAGTCGACGGTAATGTTGTAGCCTGCAGGGTGCACCAACACCTTAGCCATGTTCATAGACAGTGAACATTGCAATGGTGCTGGCTGGGGGGCCCTGCACTGCCCATGCCAAGAGCTGCTTGCAGCACTGCTCTGGCGGATTAGGACCGCCAACTACCTACAGGCCCGACCGCCAGGTGGTCTATTGACTGCCAGACTTGTAATGAGGCCCATAGTCTCCATTAGCAATAAATAGCATTATTTGTTCCTGTAATAATTCATACCCCATCAAAATGTATCCGCAAGTAAATATACCATACAAATTGCTCTTTTTTATACTAGTGTGCTGTAATCCACTGTCAGGATTCCAGTGATTCTGTCATCCAACAACTAGGTGGCACTCATGATGGTTTTCAGAGGCCCTGCCTTTAAACATGCCCATGACAGTAGATTCTCCAGGACACAGTACACGTAGCTCCAAATTAGGTTTCAGTCCTGTTTTTTCACCTTGCCATCCTGGTGCAATGTGGTTCACATAGTTCATTCTGTTGTCAAACCTTTATCAGATCATGCCCAGTAGGTGAAGGCGCATACATCATTTTTGTTTCTGCTTGCTATAGCTACTCTAGCACCTTCGAAACTGAATACTTCTCTTACTGCACTCTGCACTCCATTTAGCAACCAATTTCTGGTTTCTCTGCAACTTTCTGTGTGCCTGTTGGCTTCCATAATCTTCTACTCTCCCAGTTGCTCTGTAGCTTCCCCTTCACCGGTGGTTTCTAGATTCCCTGAACCTGCTTGATGACTCACACCTAGCTCATTTTCTGCACCTGTGTTCGCTCTTCCCCCATGCCTGTAGCTATTTAATCCATGTGAGCTCAGGGTGCAGCAGCTCACAATGGTCTTTCATGCTGAAACCTCACCTTGCTGCTCTGATTCCAGGATTGCTCCCTGACGAAGGTACCTTGTTTCCTTTTAATTTCTTGCTCCCTACTCCATGCTTTGATACCTTGCTTTCCCTGGTTCCATTCATTGTTGTTGCTGTCTCTGTCCCTCTTTACCGGTGATTTGTATGCTGTCTGCACACTCCCTGACCTGTGCTTGTTGGTGTGACGATTCTAGGCCTGATTCTCATACTGCACATTGTCGTACATTTTGCAGAACTATAAAACATACTACAAAAAGCAATTCACAAACTATGCGTGCACAGACTGTGGAGAACTCTGCATACATGAGTATAGGGAGCATGGATTTCTAAAACTTTGCATGTGTTTTCTGCATACTGAAAATTAGTAAACATACTATAAAATGTAACTTTACTTTTGGGAATCAGGCTTTCTGAGTCTTGGATCCTTGTTCCTTCCCCAATGTTCTAATTTCAGTTCTGTTCCCATTCTTCTAGTTCAGTCTACCCACTCTCTGTCCTGTCCTTGTTAGTGTGTAGATTCTGAGTCTTGGATTCGTGTTTCTTTTTCTGTGTTCCTTGTGCCCGTCCTGTCCCTGTACCCTCTTTGTTTGTAGCTTCCTTTTCTGTGTTTCTGTTTAACAGTGTCCCTTTATACACACCTTGAGTTCAGTTCTGCCTTTATTATTGAATCCAGCCCTGCTTTTCACTTAGCTCATTTCCCATTTTTAGTGTTCCGCACTCTGTTCCTTTTTGTTCTCTCTTGTGATTGTGATGGCATTGGTTAATATTACAGAGGGTGCAACTAAGATTCTGATCCCTCTTGCACAGCGACTCACTCAGCACTTTTCCAGATGAGATGCTGGGTGTCTTTCATATTCTACGAGATGAAGTGCTCCCTGCCTTTCGCACGATCTTTTCCTCTCACAGAGCTATCACTTCCCACCCAAGAACCATACAAACTATCATTTAAAATAGTTTGTTTATCATACTTTAGTTTGTACTGTCATCTTGCCTTCTCATTGTTTATTGCTCAATATATATATTGTCTGTATAGTTTTGACTTTGCACACATTATGCTATTTAATCCCATGGTCCCAATCCCAAACTATTCCAGTCCACAGATTCTGTATTGTCCTTTCCCTTCCCAACATTCATGTATCTGGTGTATACTAAAACCCTCTTCCAGAATTACTCTATCCTTGCTCAGGTTGGACTTCCCTTGCATGGTAGTTTTTTCCCTCATCTTTGCAGATTTGCTGACATTCACTGATGCTGATACTCCACACACGTTTGCTGGAGCCAGGGCAAATGAAGGCTATGATTTTCACAGATTATTAACCAATATCATGACAACTTTAACTTTAAAATATTAATGGAGATCAGGTTGATGAGCCTTCTGGGGAACACAGTAGTTGTAGCAAACCACCTGAACAGATACATCACTCTAAGCGCTACACTTTGTCAGGTTACATCAATGTTATGTTTACACTTGCAATAATTTCACGCTGAAATGGCAAACCTTTGGCTCCTCAACAGCTAATGAAATAAAATATTAAAAAAGTGAACCAGCTGTAACTAATCAATCTACACAACTGCAGCCTTTGTTTCACAAAACACATTAGGGTTTAGTTAGAATTATATGTGTTATAATACACATTTCCTCTTTCAGGACAAGCAGCTGAAAAATGTCCATGGTGTAAGCAGGGGCAAAGAAGGCAACCATATCTCTTCCGACAATAGTGGGAAATGCACCCAATGTAATTTCATCATTAGAAACTATTATAATACAGGCATCTGAAAATGGGGCACCGGATTTGGTTAATGATTCCTCCTTTGGTACCCAAATTATTTTCTTTGATAGCTGCGATCATCAAGTTGCAGGTACAAGGAATGCAGCATCTGGCAAAGATTCTTCATTATGTAAATGTCGGCAAAAGCCACTGACAGCCTCTCTCAAAATATACAAACTTTAAGGAAATGTAATACATTGATTCTGAAGCAAGAGTATATTTCTTGTGCTATCAAATATATATTGAATTGTGGTAATAGCCTGTATTTACTGGTATGTACACTGTCAAGGCTATAGACTTCATTCCATTTAGATCACTCAGAGGGGTCCCAAAATGGAAACAATCATTGTTACATGGGTCACTAGGGAAATAGCTGACCTTGTCCATAAATCCAAGGGACCATTTGCCCAATAGGGAATTACTCTTGAAAGATGAGTGGAGAGGAGCTTAAGACTTGTGGTCAGAGTGTCACTAATCAAAAGGGAGAGTGAAATAACTAACTTGGAATGGAACCAATAATTTTAAGAGTAGTGATTGGGGGCTAAAACAGAGACTAGAACTCAAGGAGTAAGTTACACTTTGTGAAGGAAGAATATTTTTA
Source organism: Pleurodeles waltl (assembly GCF_031143425.1). Classification (NCBI taxonomy): domain Eukaryota; kingdom Metazoa; phylum Chordata; class Amphibia; order Caudata; family Salamandridae; genus Pleurodeles; species Pleurodeles waltl. Next base: position 1,770,203,748 of record NC_090440.1, read on the forward strand.
ACTCCAGCTGCACAATCTGAAATTAATTATGATTGGGGATGGTTAGCTAATAACACAGACATTAAGCACATTATATATTCCTAACTGTTATGATGCGTCAAGATGTAGAGTATTCTTTCTGGATCAGGGTTTAGGGAACTTTGTCAATCTGGGATTTGGCAGGTTTAGCTAAATTAATGCAAATGCTCAAGCGTACTTCCCTGTTTAACCAATCATTTAATATCTGCCAATAAGGTAAATGCATATGGTTGATCGTTAGGCGGTTTAACCATTTTTATTTCCACATCCTTAACTGTAAGTGTCATATATAGCTTGTAATTCAACTACTTTTCAGGCTGTGCCTGTTGAAAACTGGCTAGAAGACAAGTTCTGTACTGTTGGCGTTTATTTAAACATTCATAGTTCCGATAAGGCTAATTTTACTGACGTTTTCTGTAGAGATTTGGAATCGCTGGCAAATATGTACACAACTAAAGAGATCCTAATTGCCAGTTGCTTTAGTCTAAATGTTATGATTTCCCAATCAGATAAAAAGCTAGAAAAATGACATGGGCTTACTTTGGGGCTTTGGCCCAACGCATTCAGTATCTCAGAGATACGACCCTGAAGCGACTGGTATAATTGATTGGTTATATTTCTTTTTACAGCTGAGGTCATTAAACGGCTGATTAAAGTCTAACAGACCATGTAATTTTACTCTTCAGTCCCCTGGTAAAATGGCCGTTCCCAACTACACATTTGTGTCATGTCAGCTGTTCGAGCGCCAATAGGTTTTTATAGCTGAAAAAAACGAAAATAATAATTTTCCTGTGGTGACACTTCTTTCTTGTTTTACATCCGTGTCTGACAAATAAATGCCTATGGTAATTTTGGTGGTAGTGGGTATTTTCAGTATTAGTGAGTGAAATGGAGTGTAATAAGTATCAGAGTACAAGCATAGTAATCAAATTATAATACTGAAGATATGAATGATCATGCATTAGCAAATATTAGTTATTGAAATATGTTGTGACCATGTATAAGTATTAACAAACCGAAGCATCAATCTAAAAAACAGATAAAGCAGAGTTGGTATTCTACTGCTTTAAGAAAGTTGAGAAGGGATTAGGACCTTACAACGCAGGTAAAAAAACATACAAAGGAAAAAAACATGTTTGTCAACCTCACAATTTTGACAAAAAGCTACACAAAAAACAGTTTTGGGGGACGAAAACAAGACATGTGTATATTAGACTGGTCAACCTTAGGGTGGTCTTCCCCCAAAACTTTTTTCCTCACTCCTTCTGTTTTGTTGAATTTGTTTTTGTTGGGGTTAGGGGTCTGCATACTTTACCACTGCTAACCAGTGCTAAAGTGCTTATGCTCTCTCTTTTAAACATCGTGATATTGACTCACACCCAGTTGGCGCTTTTAATGTTCTTGTATGTCTGTATTAAAGTGCTACTACAGGTGCCCAGAGCCTGTAAATTAAATGCTACTCGCGAGCCTGCAGCACTTATTGTCCCACCACATAAGTAGGCTTCTTAAACATCTCAGGCCTGCCATTGCAGCCTGTGAGTGCAGTTTTAAACTGCCATTACAACCTGACAAAATAACTATTTTGCTAAGCCTAAACGTTCCTTTTTCATACATATAAGTCTCCTATACAGTAGTCCTCAAACAGCCCATACGCCAAGGTGCATTGACTTAAAAAAAGGTGGACATGTACTTTTTAGTTTTACATGTCCTGTTAGTGAAAACTTCCAAAATTTGTGTTTCACTACTGCAAGGCCTACCTCTGCCATATGACAAATAGCATTGGGTTACCTTATTGCATTTAATAAGTGATAACTTTTGTGTGGTAGCAGGCAGGAACATCGTGTTGTTTGATGTCTGAGGAATTGTAATTTAGATCCCTCATAAATGGTAAAATCATATTTAAGTCACAATTCTGAAGTAAGCGAGGTAAAATAAAGTTGCGGCAAACACGGTAAATTTTATTAATTTTAAAATATGCCCCCGATCTCCAAACGCGTCCGAGGCGGCACGCGAGCAGCAACCGTTTCTTGTTTACGGCCGCGCTTGCTCCGCTCGCTCTCCTGGTGTCGTGCCAGGCAACACCAGAACGCTGCACACAAACCGCGAGTACAACATTGATTTTTTTTTATTATTTTTTATTTTTATAACCAATACAACCCCCACCTCAACAGAAAAAAATACACCAATATTTACAAATGCTTCAAACCACAATCAAAAATAAACACAAAATAAATTAACATTGCCAGAAAATACATTGAAATTACCCGTTGTCTCATAAATACAGTTTTAAAGACAAATCTCATACGGTAACTCATTGACGCAGTTTCCAAGGCAATTTTCTTACTCTGTTACTCCTACGCACGACCAAACCTTCACCAGCACTGTCACGCAAATCAGACTGTTTCACTAAACCAGCCCCACTTACATTCGAGTCAGACTGTCTTACTAAATCACCCTTGCGTACAAACTGAGGATCTAATCTCCCTTTCAGTTTGACAACCTTGGATTTGTTACACCACTTATTGCCCTGAACCCTTACAGCATTACCCAAAACCAGTTCTACCCTAACCGGTTCAGATAACCTGGGATTGCCCTTCTTAACAAAAGTAGGCAATTTTACTGCAGCCCAATCGCCTACTGCAATAAACAACTCTTTGCCCCTTTCTTGTTGTCAAAGTATCTCTTTTTTGCACACTGTTTGTTAATCACATTAGTTTTGATGAGGTCAGTACGGTCACCAACCTGCATATTTTTGAAAAACTTGGACATCCACCCATAAAACATGGGACATCCACCCAGGTTTGATTTGCGTGTTGGGCTTTCTTCCTTTCAAAGCTTCAAAAGGAGATACCCCCGTGGTGGAATGAGGAGTTGTTCTATAAAACCACAGCATTGCTTGGACCGACGCCTGCACATCACACCCATTCTTCAACGCCCACCTGACACAGTCCCCCAACACACGGTTGAATCTCTCCACCAAACCATTTGTTTAGGGTAGATAAAGAGAACATCTCAGATGTTTAACATGACCTTGCTCCAAAAATGTTTTAAACTCTTCAGACATAAATTGAACTCCATTGTCCGAAATGACTTCCCCTGGAAACCCTTCACTCATAAACACTTCCCACAGGAATAGCACAAGAGTCTTTGCAGTCGGGTACTAAACAAATTTGACATAAGGCCACTTTGAAAAGTAGTCAACAACAACATACGCATACCGCAACTTACAATTTAGTGAGTGAAAAGGTCCTACCATATCAACCCCCAATTTACGCCAAGGACCACCAGGACACAATACGGGCATTAGGGGTGGTGTCACAGGTTTCAAACACTTATCAGAATTGGAACACACTACACAATTCCTTACTAATTGATCGATTTCATTGTCCTTGCGAGGCCACCAAAAACTGTCTCTCACTCGTCTTTTTGTCAATGTGGCCCCCAAATGACCATCATGCGCTTTCTTAAATAGAGAACACCTCAACCCCTCTGGGGGAATTAATTTGTCGTTCCTCAAAAGAATACCATCCTCAATTGTCAACTCATCAGAAACCTTCCAAAATGGCTGAATGGCCGTCATCAAGTCCCTCTCATACGGCCAGCCCTCAACTATACACTTCATAACTGTGCACAAGTCAATATCAGCAGCCATCTTCTCCTTCCACTCTGACTCAGAACATACACACACTTGTTCAACCTCAACTGCTGCAATCATACAACGTTCGTCATCCACAAAATCATCTAACATCGGGCTACACTGCCTGGGAAATCTTGACAGAAAATCTGCCCTCACTTTACGCCCCCCAGGTATATGCATCACTTCAAAATCATACTGCATCAATCTCGCTACCAATCTAGCAATTCTGGGTGTACCTGTTTTGTCATTAGTCCCTTTCAAAATTGAGACTAACGGTTTATGATCTGTTTTTAACAGAAAGTGTCTCCCCCACACATAACACCTGAATTTTTCAATGGCCCAAACACAAGCCAACAGCTCCTTTTCGATAACAGAATAATGCACTTCTCGTGTTCTTAATACTCTAGAGGCAAAACCAATGGTGTTTTCAACACCATCAATCATTTGGGTCAACACTGCACCCAAACCAACATTGCTGGCATCAACCATAAGACAACATTGAAACCGAGGATCATACGGTTTCAGCACCTTAGCCTGTGTCAACAGGATCTTGATGTCCTCAAATGCTTTATCACATTCTGAACACCACACAAAACTGGTCTTGTCTTTCAATAAATTGGATAAAACTCTCACTCGACTCGCATACTCCGGTATAAACCGAGAGTAAAACTCACACATACCTAAAAACGCTTTAACTCCAGCCTTGTCTGTAGGCTGAGGAGCGGCTGTGATCGCATCAATCAAACCGGGTTTGGGACTAACACCCTCCTGACTAATTACATGACCCAAATACTCAACTGACGACTTCATGAAATGACATTTCTCTCTCCTAAGAACCACGCCATGAGTCATACATTTCTGTAAAACCTGTCGTAAAACATTGTCATGCACTTGCTGGTCAGGTGCATGAATTAATACGTCATCCTGGAAAACCACCACGTTGGAAATCCCCTTTAACAATATACACATGATTCTTTGAAACACCGAAGCCGCCGATGCCAGCCCAAATGGCATACGGCAAAACTGGAAAACACCAAAAGGCGACACAAAAGCTGTTAAAAACCTGGACTCCGGATCAAGTTCTACCTGATGGTACGCATTAGCCAAGTCTAACTTCGTAAAAATCTTCGCACTTTTGATAGTGGACAACATTTCGTTGATATTGGGGAGGGGATGTGAGTCTACCCAAATTTCCCTGTTGAGTGCTCTCAAGTCCACACAAATTTTTAAATCCCCATTCTTTTTCCTAGCCACTACTAATGGAGAGAGCCACAAAGAGGATTCAATTGGTTCTATAATCCCCTTGTTCTGTAGATTTTCTAGTTCCCTTTCTAAATCTTCTCTCACGCTAAAAGGAACAGATCTTAGTTTATGCTTGACTGGAATGGCATTAGCTTTCACTTTTATTTTATGTTTAAACCCATGCAACTTTCCCAATTCACCTGAAAAGACCTTAGGGAAATCGTTAAGAAGGGCCTCAATCTCCCCCCGAATCTCTTAATACTGCAACCTGCTCAGACGTACCAGGTCTCAACACCATTCCAAACAGGCCCTTATGGAACCAGCCTAAAATGTTCAACCCTCTAGCCGCTACATAGACTTTACCAAATATGTGTCTCCCCTTAAACTCGAGAATGTCCTCAAAGAAACCTTGAAGTTCAATCTTCCTCCCTTCGTAGGACACTGGAGCCCTGTCTGGCGGTTCAAGAGCACGCTCTCCCCAATTCAGCTTGAACAATTCCAGAGTAATCATAGTGATCCTAGCCCCTGAGTCCGCTAGCAACCGCAACGACTTGTCTCCCACTCTCATGCAAACATAGGAACCACACAATTATCCGGATCACCAGTCTTAACCGCTCCCTCAACCACACTCAAAACCATGTCCTGAACCTCTCCCATAAGATGCTCCACCGCTTCATCATTCTCTTCCATCACCGTCATGACAGATTCTCGTTTACCACCTTGACAAATTTTTGCAAAATGCCCCAACCTGCCACAACTCCTACAATGGACACCCAAAGCTGGGCAACTCCTAAATCATTTTTGATGCCTAGAATTACCACATCTAAAACAAACATTTTTTTGTTTGAAGAACACATTGGAATTGGCAAACTTATTGTTTTTCTGTCCACAAGACTTGATCCCAGTCTTTTTGTCATCCTTGTTGACAAGCGCATTGACTCTGCTGGACGTTGCCAATTCTATTTCCTTAGAAGACTTGATAGAAGATTCTATGCTCTTAGCAATCCTTATCGTCTCCACCAACGTTGGATTGTCCAGCGATAACAACTTCTGTCTGAGAGACTTGTCTGTTCCTTGACAAATAAACTGGTCTCTAACAAGTTGATCACCCAGCACTCCAAACTGGCATTCTGCAGCTAGAACGCGCAACGCCGAAATATATGTGTCCACATCTTCACTTGAGCGTTGTTCTCTTTTAAAAAAATTGTGTCTAGCCACTACCAAGCTGGGGGGAGCATCAAATCTGTTGCTCATTTTCTTCACCGCAGATTCATACTCATCTAGTTCATCATCGTCCATTTGTACTTCAGGTAGATGCTTGAAAATCGCTCTACCCTCAAAGCCAATAGAATGGAGCAGCAGACATTTTTTTCGTTCCGGCCTGTAACGTGATGCACCAATCGCCACTAAATATGTTTCGAAGGCATCAAACCATTGTTTCCAACATATAGCTGGTTCACCTGGACTGTCTAGAAATGGCGGTGGGGGCAGAACCGATTGCATGGTTAGGCTACTCAAAAATATTTAATAAAAAAAATATAACTGTATTAAAAAATAATTTTGATGAATTATTCACAACACACAGAATAAAAAAAATGTTTTTTTTTCACATAAATAGTTAGATTTCCAACAAATGTTCGCTACACAGTCTAAAAACCTTCTGAGAACAATTGTCTTAAGTCTGTTAAACGCTGTCTGTAGACATATACTGTAGACATATACTGTGACAACGTAAAGTAGCGAAGCTCTAATCATCAGTAGACCAGATCCATACCTCTTTTGAATTTAGTAGTAAATAAACTCCTTAGTTTGCGTTGGGCTTATTTTTGCGTGCAGTTGGAGTATTTCCATGAAGCAAAGCCACTCCCACGAGGTGCTGAAATCACTTTTTTTCTATTTCCTGGTGTTTCCGATGTCGTCACAGCCTCCAACATTGAAGAACCACAGACAAGAGACTTGCAGCGCAGGTCCGCAGCGTTTGGATATGACCCTCGTCGCCAAATGAAGTAAGCGAGGTAAAACAAAGTTGCGGCAAACACAGTAAATTTTATTAATATTAAAATATGCCCCCGATCTCCAAACGCGTCTGAGGCGGCACACGAGCAGCAACCGTTTCTTGTTTATGGCCGTGCTCGCTCCGCTCGCTCTCCTGGTGTCGTGCTAGGCAACACCAGAACACTGCTCGCAAACCGTGAGTAAAACAAATTCTTAGAAAGTTGCCATTTTATTGTCCTAACCGTTTGGAGATTGTTACAGTGTCACATGATTAGGTGAGGTTGGTAGTTGGTCTTTGTGTATTCCTCCCAGACAGCACCACAATAGAGGGTATGGGTGTTGACAGGGTGGGCCATCCAGGTTTAATGGGGGGGGGCTTAACTGTCACCTACCACACTTGCACTTCAAAGGTACTAGCCCAGCTCACAGAAAATGGACTACACACTAGCCTATTGTGCCTCCAGCCAGAATGGGACCAGGGCAGGGAGCCAGGAAATTCCAGACCCCTCTGTAGGGGGAAAACTCCAGAAGCTTCTTCCTCTTAAAAGTGGTCTCTGGGTATAAAATAAAAAGACCCTCTGACCCGCTCTTCAGTACACTCCTGGACCTGTGGATACTGAAGAAGAAGGACATCCTGCAGCCCTGCTGCTTGAGGCCTGCCCTGCTTATTGAGAAGAAATGCTGGACCTGCTCCCTTCATCCCAGTCTGAGTCACTCTAGTATGGGCATGAGAGGAAGACGTCAAATGCATCAGAGGTGTGGCCGCCACTGGTGGGCACACAACGTGATTGGCCAGTGTAGTGTTTAAAGAGGAGATGGTGCCAGTCAAAAAGGGTGGAGTAGAGATGACCATAGTATCCCTGGGGGATAAGCAGATGGTGCCTAAAACCCACACAACTTCAAATACTTCCAAGCACAGGCAGTGGGTCACTGTCAATAGGCAGAGGGTGGAGGCTGTGAGGGACACAAAAGTCTGCATGACTATTGTAAGGTGTCATCTGGTGTCTTCAGGGTAGGTGGTACACAATACATGGTCCCCAGGTCATAGCCACAGACAACCCATGAGAGTCACTAGCAAAGGGCACTGGTTACGTCTGAGTGGGGAAAGGTCTCTGGTTGTCTAAAAGTAGCCATGAGTCTTTGTTTGCCTTGAGGTTCTCAGTCAGGCAGCAAACTAAGGACCACTGTCTGGAAGGATGTTAGGGTTGCCTGAGTGGGTGTGCATGACCACATGGTCCATGACTGTCCAGGAGGGGAGTCAAGGAGGCCTGGAGCTTGTAAAATGGCCCATCCTCTGCCAAGAAAAGGAAGGACAAGGGGCATGGAAGCCAGCCCCTGAAACTCCTGTGGACCAGGTTGAAGGGGTGTCTCAGGAGGTGGCCCTGGAGCCTATCGTGGAGGACATTGTCACTCTCAGAGACCTGCCTCAACTTGCTAGATGGCAAGTTGAGGTTGGGCTAACCAGGGAGGAATTCTGCAAGATGGAGAAAGAATTCCCAATTCTAGAGGGCTTGAGGTGGCCAGCTGAGGCCAAGGCAGCTGGTGAAAGCTATGGAGATCACCACATCTATTGGGACAGTTGCCTCCTATATAGCAAGCCTAAGTCTCCTGTGCCTGGTGGACTCCCAGTGCTACAGGACCTTCCTATTGCAACTGGCTCCATATATACCCCTGGCAAGGCATCTGGGACAAGACAATACATTAACCAGGAATGTGACCTACTTTTATTGACCAGGATGAAGACCGCCTCAACTACATTCTACAGTTCAAGTCCCAACTGCCAGGCCAGTGGGAAACAGGAGAAGAAGCTTAAGTCTTCCCTGGTTCTCTTTCCTGTCATTGGCACTCCCTTTGAAAGGGTGGGCATCAACATCGTTGGGTCCCTGAATCCTAAAATTGCCTTGGCAATAGGGTTTTCCTGGTTTTGGTCGACCATACCACTAGATACCCAGAGGGCATCCCTCTGAGGTCTGTAAACTCACCTGGTTAGAGGGGCACCAGCGTCATCTTCGGGACCTCTCAGTATTGTGAAGGAAGCTCCTAGTAAGCCTCCCAGGATGAAGTCAGCTGCCTTTTGGCTCTCCGAAACCAGATGCAGCTCTTCTAGAAAAAGAGAATCTTGAGGCCAGCCAAGAGTTTATGGTATGACCAGAAGGCCACTTTGGTTGAGCTTCAACCTGGCCACAAATTGAGTGTCATGTAGACCTTTGGACCCATGGCCCTCCAAGACCACTGGTCTCTGCACTAAGTGGTGAAAGGTCAAACTGGAGAGGTCACCTTCTTGGTTGATCTTAGGACCCCTAGGAACCTCTGAACCACCTGAAACCATATTATGAGAGGTCTGAATGCAACATGCTCCTGGTTACAGATGATGGGGTGGAAGAGAAGGGATAAGCTTTCCCTGACTACCTATCCTGTAAGGAGCAAGGTGGGTCAGCAGAGGGTGTCAACCTCTCCTGTACTCTGACTCCAGAACAGCAGAGGGACAGTCACCAGTTGTTAGGGCAGTTGGATCTTTTTTCTCCCTCACCCTTGTGCTTACACACGTATGTACACATGACATTGATACTGGATACAGTATCCCTTTGAAAAACAAAATGTACAGGTTCTCAGCCAAAGTGAGGGCCAGCATTAAGGAGGAAGTCTCAAAAATGATTGTGCACTCCAGCAGTCCTTGTCAAGCCCGGTGGTGCTGGAACAAAAGCCACCACACTGGGTTCCACCCTAGAACTCCTGTTCTGCCAGGATTTCAGGGGTGCACCTCAGTGACCAAGATTGACACTCACCCCATCCCCTGAGCTGATGATCTTATCAACGGGCTAGGATCTGCCAAGTTTCTGAGTACCTTTGACTTGACATCAGGGTACTGCAAGATTGACCTGACTGAGGGGGCAAAGAGAGGTCTCCATTTTCTGCATGAGCGGGCCATTTCCAATTGTGGATGATAGCCTTTGGGTTGAAAAATGCCCATGCCACCTTTCAGAGGTTAGTTAACAGTGTCCTCATGGGGAAGGAGGCATTCATTGCCACCTCCCTGAATGACATAGCTATCTGGAGTTGCAGCTGAGAGAAACACCCCTTTTATCTCCAAGAGGTGCTTCAGTCTCCCCGACAGACAGGATTGATGATCTAGGTCAGAAAGTGCCAGATCACACATGGTTCGGTGGTGTATCAAGGGCACTGGGTGGATGAGGGCAAGGTGCAGCCCTTTTGGGGCAAGATTGAGACCATCCTGGCCTGGGAACCCCTAACACTAAGACTGAGGCGATGGTCTTCCTGGGCCCCACCAGTTATAATAGAATATTTTTATAATAGTTATACCACCATTGTTGCCCGTTTAAATTAGCTGACTTCTAAGCAGTAGCCCAAGAAGGTGATAAAGGAGGAGGCCTGCCAGAAAGCCTTTGACACCCTCAAGGAGGCCATTCAAAGCCCATAACATCTCCCAGAAATGTACTGTGTAGAAAGAAGCTTCAGAGCATAACATAGGGGCTATGCTAGCACAGTTGAAAGAGGATGGCCTAGACCAATCAATAGCCTTCATCAGCAGGGTGCTACTTCCTCAGGAACAGAGGAGGAGTGCTATTGAGAGACAAGCATTTGCTGTGGTCTGGGCACTGAAAAAGCTGATACTACAGAAGACTGTAGCGGACTACTGCTTGAAGCCTGCACTACTTGTTGAGAAGGAAGACAAGTATGAAGCACAAAAAGGAAGACGGGACTGCTCCCTTCATCTCTGGCTGAGTGACTCCAAGGGTCAAGCTCCAGTGGCCCCACTTCATCTGCCCAGCTAACCTGCTGCCTGGACCTGCAACTGGACCTGCCTAAGCCCAGCTGGCTTCTGCAAAAGTGAGTCCCTGATCCCTGAGGAGCCTACCCAGATTTTGAGACCTTAACTGGCATCAGAGTGCACTCCTTTGACTCACAAAGGCCAAATAAGGCCATTTAACATATTTCTTTCTTTGTACTCTGACATATGGTTGAGAATAAAGTTGAGGAATAGATGCAGATTTCTGAGTGATCTTAATGCAAGGCTGCTTTTAGCTTATATACTACACATGTAAAAACATTACAAACTATTAAATCCTTTCCACCACAAATTGGCCAGCAATACATTAAAATCTTGCAATATGTACATGACCTGGTACTTTTGGACAAAACATGTAGTTTTAAAAAGGCTGCTAATTGCGTTGGTCTGCTCTATCATGGCTATTCACTTAGGGACAAATGTACAAAGCCTTTTTTCGATTGCAAACTGATTAAGGCCTTTTAGTATATACAAACCACAAATTGTGATTCACAATTTGGGTTTGTGACGCCAGTCCGAATCAGTATTTGAAAGGTGCATGTTTAGGGCATCCCTTCTCAATACCATCTCAGGTTGGTATGTAATAATGTTTTGCAACTGAAATACAGTCACAAAATATGAAAACATTAATACTTCACAGACTACATACATGTAGTGGTAAATCATTCACAAACGGTAGGGAGTCCACAAGGGACCCCATCTACTTTGAGAATCTTGAAAAAATATTTTTTAAGAATAGGCGGTGGTCCTATGGAGGAGTTTTTCTATTAACTTTTTTTTAAATACATCCCATTTTCCTTTATGCATTATTCAAAAGCAATCACAGACATTGTGGTCTGCTAAGCTTAGCAGGACACCATCCCTGTGATGGCTGCAATTCATAAATGGATTAATATTCATGCAGTAGGTCGAATGCCGACCCACCAGAAATGAGTGTTTTCCAGCTCGACATATTTGTACATAGATCAGTTTACAAAATACCACACTGGTCCCAAAAATGCTGGTCGCAAATTGCTACCAGTATTTTGCGAAAAGTGCTTTCTACATCTAGTCTTAGGTTGTTAAAAGGTCAAAAACAAAAATTATGATCTTTGAAATCAGATCCTTAAAATTGGTCCTGTGGCACATCATAAACCCTGGAAAGTACAGCCCCAGAAATCTACGAATTGATTGATTGCCATTGCGGATCTGGAAGTGAAGTATACACGGGAACCAGAGTATTGAATAGTTTGCCATTATGTGTCTGGTCAAGGTCTAACTAACTATAATATTTCATATGAAGAACCTTGAAGACCTTGAAAAAGGAAGGTTTGCTGGTTCCAAAAAAACTATGTATGCTGTTAAAATGGTGAGGTTTCAGTTCCTGTAAAAATGGTCCATAAGTCCTGTCCTACCACAGGCTTTTTGTGTCAGCCTACGCTTAAAACATAGGTGCCCACTTGTGCATAATTATGTTTCTGACTTATTAACTGTTCCCCATTTAAGAATTTTGGTTTTACCACACAACTGTTACCAATCGCTTCAAACTGAAGCAATTGCACATATTTTTCTACAGCTTAGTCTTGCCTTTTTCTTTTAATTTCATGTGGTAGTTTACCTACAAATGTTTCCTTTTTCTTAGTTTTTGCCAAATGTTATGTATTGTTTTGCCTGTATTAAATATTTAAGTTGCTGATCCTTGCAACCCTAAGCACCTTGCTTGGACATGGGGCACAACTTAGAGGAAGGCGAAGAGACATTCATCATAAATACATTTATGTGTGTCTATGGTAATTTTACAAGGCAACCATAACAAAAAGGTTGCCAAGTGCTGAACATGATCAACACAAGCATAAAGTCAACGAATGACAGGATGGGTCTTGGTTATGGATGATTAATGCATTGAGATATAGGGGGTCATTACGACCCTGGCGGTATAAGGCGAATACCGCCGTGCAGAAGACCGCCAATACACCGCCTCAACGCAGTGGGACAGCACCCAAGAAATAGGGAGGACATCAGGAAGAGGTGGAACGACCTACGGGGAAGGTGCGTTCAACGGTATCCAGGCACCACATCGCGGTACAGCGGACTGGCGGCGTTCCTCCCCCTCAACTAACAACATGGGAGGAGCAAGTCTTGACCATCTTGCATCCTGAGGGCCTCGGAGGAGTCGGAGGAGGAACGGACACTGGTAAGTCAAATCTTAACTATCACATCCCCCACCCTACCTGCATGCTATCACACACCCCCACCCTCACACCCTCCCCTATCACCCAAACTCCTCACTAATGTACTAAGAACACCAACTACACACCCCAACCCCAAGACCTGCATGACACAACTAACCATGGACACTCATCACTAAAGCATGCCCACTGCACATACCCAGAACACCCCCCAACCATCAGCACACAACCACACACACAGGAATGCCTGCCCTGGGGTTCACGCACAACCAACCATTGCACACCATTACACACACACATGCAATAATCATGTACTTATACTCCAGCAGGAACCCGAAGGAACGTCACCACACCAGAGGGTCCAGGCAACCCCACTCCACCCCCAGAAGAGGCCCACAGTGACGACAGCAGCTCTGCCCTACTGGATCTTAATGACCAGCCCGGACCATCGTGGGCCTCAGGACAGTCGGTTCCCCTCGCACAGGCACAGCCCAACACTGACCTTCCACCCTCTGGTAACACCAGCACAGCACCCACCCAGCGGGCCCAAATCTCCCTACCCAGGACAGGTCAATCAGCGGTGTGTCCACCACTACAGGGCACCCAAGCTAACCCACCACCCCAACAACAACAGGGACCTGGGGGTAGTGGTAGTGGGCACACGGTCCAGGGGACGGAGGCACAGGAACACAGGGGAACTGGGAGGGCTGCTGTGCGACAGAGGGAGGACAGGCCAAGGGAACCAACTCTCCATGAGGCCCTATCCTCCATCATGGGAGCATACCACCACTCCCAGGAGACGATGGCCACGGTCCTGGACAAGTTGCAGGAGACCCTGCGTCTGCAGGAGGAGCAGTATTTTGGGGTTCAGGGAGGAGCTCAGGACCATCGGCTCTGCCCTGGGAACCATCATAGGGGTGCTGACGGACATTCAAAAGACCTTGAGGGACACCGTGGCACTCCAAGGGGCCCCTGACACTAGCCACGACGATGAACTGCCTCCCACCTCCGCTGGCGCTAGTGGACAGGACGCCCCGCCACAGGACTACCACACCAGCACCCCATACCCTGCAGACGGACAACCACCATGCAAGCGGTCCCTGAGATCCAGGAACAGGACAGAGCAAGATGGCAAGACCCCCGCCAGGAAATAAGACCACCCTGATTGTCCCCCCACTGTCCCACTTTGTTACCCTGTCCAATTCGGAACTGCCCCAGCTCCACTTCCAATGGGCAGATGTGCAATGTACCTGTGAGACTAATAGACTGGACTCTGCCATGGACATTCCTCCACCATCACCCGTCACCATTTTACAACCACCCTTCATTTTTAGCACTTAAATAAACACCCTTGAAACACTAAAAAAACTGGAGTCAGTCTATGATTTGTATTTTTCAATTATCAATGACAGTGTCATAATGGGTTACCCATTGGAAGGCTAACATACCAATGTCACACATCACAAGCCCTTCAAGGATGCAAGCAGTTGACACGTAGGTTACCACATTTGTGAAATTGAAATGGAAGGGGACAACTCAGTTAACAAATAGTGAGTGAAATGTAGGTACAGGATAGAGGTAGACGCGTGAAAGTTAATGTAATGTTATACCGGAAAATGTACTCACCTGAGTTTCACTGGAAATATTGCTGTATGACTGACTCCCTGTTGTCGTTTTCTTCTTCCTCAGCTTCATCCTCATCACTGTCCACAGGCTCCACAGACTCCACAGCTGCAACAACACCGTCATCTGGATCATCCTCCTGCAGAAAAGGCACCTGGCGTCGCAATGCTAAATTATGGAGCATGGAGCAGGCGATGATGATGTCGTACACCTTCTTCTGTGAGTAGAATAGGGACCCACCTGTCATATGGAGGCACCTGAACCTGGCCTTAAGAAGGCCGAAGGTGCGTTCGATAACCCTCCTAGTCCGCCCATGGGCATCTTTGTAGCGTTCCTCTGCCCTGGTCCTGGGATTCCTCACTGGGGTCGATAGCCACGAAAGGTTGGGGTAACCAGAGTCCCCCAATAGCCATACACGGTGCCTCTGGAGTTGACCCATCATATCAGGGATGCTGCTATTGCGCAGGATATAGGCGTCATGCACAGAGCCAGGGAACATAGCATTTACCTGCGAGATGTACTGGTCTGCCAAACAGACCATCTGGATATTCATCGAATGATAACTCTTCCGGTTCCTGTACACCTGTTCACTCCTGTGGGGGGGACCAGAGCTACATGGGTCCCATCAATGGCACCTCTGACGTTGAGGATATGTCCAAGGGCATATAAGTCACCTTTCACTGTAGGCAAATCCTCCACCTCAGGAAAAATGATGTATCTCCTTACGTGTTTCAGCAGGGCAGACAACACTCTGGACAACACGTTGGAAAACATAGGCTGGGACATCCCTGATGCCATGGCCACTGTTGTCTGAAAAGACCCACTTGCAAGGAAATGGAGCACTGACAGCACCTGCACATCAGGGGGGATTCCAGTCGGATGGCGGATTGGTGACATCAGGTCTGGCTCCAACTGGGTACATAGTTCCTGGATTGTGGCACGGTCAAACCGGTAGGTGACGATTAAATGTCTCTCTTCCATTGTCATGCAATACAACACAAGTACACTGTTCCATACAGAAAAGAGAAAGAAAAAGAAAAATTAGAGTGACCTGAAATATCAGGAGCAAGGACCCTCAAGCATCATAATAGATGTCTGGCATCATCACTGGGTAATGCTCCTCGCCAGGCCGGCAGTGCAATACCTGACGGGCTCCCCACAAGGAGGAGCACTGAACCGTAGTGTTCTGATAGTTGCGGGTGGAAACTAACTATCTAGGGAAGTAAGTGCTATCATTCGAGCACCTGAACCCAGTGGAGAGAACAAAAGGCTAAAGGATAAAATTGGTAAAACAGCCCTACATATATCATCATTTTAATCAATAGTCAGGGATGAAACCAAGATTAAAAACAAGAGAAAGTAATATAATGAGTATCAATGCTCAATTACTTTCGATGAGAAATCAACTCGGAGAAAAAACCTACTAGGAATCCTCCTTAAACAAGGTCAACATGTTTCGCGTTGTGTGGTCCCTGTGGATCCAATGACGCTTCATCAGGACCAAAATGTTAATACGCTCTTCTCCAATCAAACAAAAATCATACTCACAAAGTCGATTCGCTTACATAGTGGAGTCATAGGTTAAGTCACAGTCAGGTCGCCCTAAGAAACATAATTAGAAACACAGCACCAAACTGTGCCCAGAAGTGGTCATAAATAAATCATGCAAACATTGTGCAAGCAATCCAAAAAAGAAAAGTATAATAGAGAAATATGAAAAGTTATGATGACTGTAAGGTAGGCTTACCACCCCTGAGTCAGGAACAGGCTCCTTGGTAAGTGCGTCCCCAAGACTCGGCTATCTGCTAGACATAGTAGGTAGGTATCATTAGTACATGTGTCCATCAATAATCTGGTATGAGGGTCTCCAATTCATTGGTAATCAACAAGTTGTTCTAACTAAAAGTCTCTTCAAGTATGGTGTAAACTAGAGCATATAATAAATGTAAATGCCATTGTCTGTTCATCTAGATAATATAATGTCAATATCGTGTAAAAATTAGAATATTAGAAATGTACTCGACATTGTTGTGAAAAAACAGCCAGTAACCATCATTAGTCGAAAAAAAATCATTACAGAAATGCACAACTAAATAAAAATAATAATCGGCACATCATAATAGTATCTCAATCATAAGTACAGTGCCGTTCTGCTTGTGATGGCACTGCACATACTTTAAAATCGTTTAGAATGAAAGGAGGCTCATAAAAGGGGGGACGCTCAATCGAAATAACGAGAGCGCGAGTGAGCCCGTGAGCGTTATGCAAGGTATAAAAACCAAGACCTACAAAGGGGTCTTTCAGTTAACTTACTGCGCGTGCCGAAGGTCCAAACTATGGACCTACCCTCCGGGGCGTCGAACCGCATATGGACGCGGTAAGATGTTCACGGAGTATTTCAAAGTGACGACGACCCGGAAGTCAGATGCGGGCTCGTCAAACATAGAGAAAGTCTTCCCACGATCGTGGAAATGTAATAGAAATAAAAGAGGGCCTAAAAACTTGGCGGCCATCTTTAATGAGGAAAATTCACCGTTAGTGCTGAAAAACAACTATACAGTCCTGTAGGGACATTCCAAACATCTGTTACATGGACAGAAACTATCCTTTACTGTTAGGCGGTACCATCTGTGCCCCCCACTTCTACAGGTACAGCCGCCACCTCCCCTACCAGCACCGCCCTCCCAGCAGCCCCTCAGCGTTCGCCCCGTGCCTGCTCACCCAGGAGGGTGGGCATCACCTTCGCCCCAGGCACCCCAGGCCCTGCCCCAGTCACCCCTGCTGCCCTCAATGAGGAGGCCATTGACCTTCTCAGGTCAATCACTGTTGGGCAGTCTACCATTGTGAATGCCATCCAGGGTGTAGAACGAGAGTTGCAACACGGTAATGCATTCCTGGAGGGCATTCATTCTGGTCAGGCTGTCCTTCAGCGAACCCTGCAATCTCTGGCCTCAGCACTGATGGCAGCCATTGTCCCTGTGTCTAGCCTCCCCCCTCCAACTTCCTCCACCCAGACCCAATCCCCTGTGCCCCAGCCCATCCCAAGCACACCTACAGACCAGCATGCACACAAGTCAACACACACAAGTAGCTCAAGCAAACATAGGCACCACACACACCACAGGCACTCACACAAGCATCACACACATACGGATACAGCAACATCCACTGTCTCCACTGTGTCCCCCTCCTCTTCTTCTCCCTCCTCCCTCCCAGTCTCGTCTACACACACACCTGCATGCACCACATCTACAGGCACTAGGACTCGCACCAGGACACCCAGCACCACAAGCCGCTCACCTGCACTCACCACCTCCACTGCCATTTACACGTCCCCTGTGTCCTCTCCCAGTGTGTCTGTAATGCCCCCTCCCAAAGTACCCAAACGCCGGCAATCACTCACCCAACATCCATCCGCCTCACGACAGCCTCCAGTACCTGCACCTGCACCCAAAACAGCTAAAGTGACACCTCCTACAACCACCTCCTCTTCCTCCACTCCCAGACCCCCTCCAGCTACCCATCCCAGTGTTTGTCAGAAACTGTCCCTCTGTCAAACTGACCTTTTTGCCCCCACCCCCCCTCCAATTCATCAGTCCCGTCGTAGCACCTCAGCCAAAAAGCCTCCAGTACCAGTGGTGTGTGTTCCCGGTTTTTGGAGTGCACCGTCCACCAGGGCAGGCAGTAGGACCCGGAGCCAAGGCACTGGCAGCCCACCCCCTGTAAACGCTCCAAAATTGGAGAGTGGACGACGGGACCGTGTCAAAACTCCTGGTGGGACAACAAGTGAAATGGGATCGAAGGCGATTGGTGAGTCAGCTGTAACTCCAAAAAAGGTGGGGAAGGTCCAGAGGATGTCTGCCCAGCCTGTTGTGAGTGTCATGGCGGAGAAGTGCGCCATCTTTTCCGGCGGTCCAGACACAACCGCCAGCACCGTCGTCACTGGTCCAGAGACCACCGTCAGAGTCACAGACCAGGAGGGCCCAAGTATCGTCACTGGTCCAGAGACCACTGCCAGAGTCACAGCCCAGGAGGGCACAAGTATTGTCACTGGTCCAGAGACCACCGCCAGAGTCACAGCCCAGGAGGCACAAGTATCGTCACTGGTCCAGAGACCACCGCCAGAGTCACAGCCCAGGAGGGCACAAGTATCGTCACTGGTCCAGAGACCACCGCCAGAGTCACAGCCCAGGAGGGCACAAGTATCGTCACTGGTCCAGAGACCACCGCCAGAGACACAGCCCAGGAGGGCACAAGTATCGTCACTGGTCCAGAGACCACCGCCAGAGACACAGCCCAGGAGGGCATAAGTATCGTCACTGGTCCAGAGACCACCGCCAGAGTTACAGCCCAGGAGGGCACAAGTATCGTCACTTGCCCAGAGACCACCGCCAGAGTCACAGCCCAGGAGGGCACAAGTATCGTCACTGGTCCGGAGACCACCGCCCGAGTCACAGCCCAGGAGGGCCCAAGTATCATCACTGGTCCAGAGACCACCGCCAGAGTCACAGCACAGGAGGGCACCACTATCGTCACTGGTCCAGAGACCACCGCCAGAGTCACAGCACAGGAGGGGACAGGATGCCACAGCCCCGCAGGCCAATGATGGAACGTCATGCCACACACCAATGTCTAGTGTGAAGATCGTCATGCCACACACCAATGCCCAGTGTAGAGATCGTCATGCGACACACCAATGTCAGTATCAGGACTGCCATGGTAAAACACCGATGAACAGTCATGAACCTCAATGGCAAAGCACCGCTGAACAGGGCAAAGACCGCCATGGTAAAGCACTGCTGAACAGGGCAAAGACCGCCATGGCAAAGCACCGCTGAACAGTCATGAACCTCAATGGCAAAGCACCGCTGAACAGGGCAAAGACCGCCATGGTAAAGCACCGCTGGACAGGGCAAAGACCGCCATGGCAAAGCACTGCTGAACAGTCATGAACCTCAATGGCAAAACACCGCTGAACAGGGCAAAGACCGCCATGGTAAAGCACCGCTGAACAGGGCAAAGACCGCCATGGTAAAGCACTGCTGAACAGGGCATGGACCGTGTAGGAATGAATGGACCGCCACATCAGGCATCCTTATCCCATGTGCAGCTGGGACAGTGACAGGACAGGAACTTTCATGGGGAGACGCATCCAGTCTGGGCACCAGTCCCCCTCCAGAACAAGTGGAGACCTGCATCTACTTGAGACACTGTGGATTTGCACTCCCCAGGATGGCAGAGTGGGCAACCCACCCACTGTAGAGACTTGAGAGACTGTGGCTTTGCACTCCCCAGGATGGCAGAGTGGGCAACCCACCCACTGTAGAGACTTGAGAGACTGTGGCTTTGCACTCCCCAGGATGGCACAGTGGGCAACCCACCCACTGTAGAGACTTGAGAGACTGTGGCTTTGCACTCCCCAGGATGGCACAGTGGGCAAGCCACCCACTGTAGAGACTTGAGAGACTGTGGCTTTGCACTCCCCAGGATACATCAATGGGCATGTAGCCCAGTCGTGGATCTGGCTTCGCATTCATCTGGCTGAGGTGCCCCCCCTTCCCTTCCCACTGAGGTGCCTGTTTTATTTCTATCTGATGCCCCGGCAGTGTTCTCTCCGATTTTGGTCAGGTATCTATTGTGGGCCTCGCCCATGCATTTTTGGACTGTTGGTGCATGGACATTGTTGTGTACATATCTGCACTACTTCTTGTATTGTATATATAATTATGAGTGATTTAGAGATATATATCTGTATATTTTTGTATGACATGTATATTGGCACATTACAATGTTTGACCGAAATTCGCTTTGTCTTTGGATTCTTCCAGGGGGATTGTGGGTTGTTAATGTGATATTTTTGACTGCATTGGTGTGTATGTTGTAATATGCGAGGGTGGGGGTGGGGGTGTTTGGTGGGTGTCCCCCTAACTTTTGCCTCCCCCCCCCATGTCGTAGGTGCAGTACTCACCGGTATCTTCTGCGCCTACTGCGCTGTTGGTCGTAAAGGAGCAGAAAGACAAGGGCTGGTAGTATTTGGAGTTCGGGGTCCATGGAGTCATCGTTCCTCGTGGGATATGTTAAGGTGAGCATTTTCCCATAGCACAAGCTGTTTCCGCCATGTTTTTATCCACGGTGAATCCGCCCCGGAAAAGGTGGCGGATTGGCGGGTTGTAATGGTGTGGGCGGTACATTGTCTCCCGCCTGTCTGTTGGCAGTGACCGCCGCGCTGCTTGTCTGTACCGCCGTGGCGGGCGGTGTGTTAAAGTGGCTGTCTTTGTTGGCGGTGTCCGCCAGGGTCGTAATTCCCTTTTTTTGTCCGTCGGCCTGTTTGCGGTATTACCGCACCTTTTACACCGTCCGCTAGGGTCGTAATGACCCCCATAGTCTTCTTTGAAGAGATGAGTCTTTAATGCTTTCCTAAATTGGAACAGCATAAGGCTATCCTAATGAATGTGAGATATTGTTTCTGATCCAAGGTGTATAGATTTAAACGGCCTATTCATTGTTTTTTTTTCTTTTTTACACGTCTTAGTTTTTAGTGCGATAGTGTCCTGGCTGCGGGTGTGCAGAGAACGAGTCCTGGGCGGAGTTCTCGGAGTTGTGCTAAGCAAAGTTGTACAAAGTGCCCAAGAAACTCTGCACACTATGCAGAGTTCTGCATGTGGCAGAGTGAGTTAGGTCGCGCCGTTCGTGCTGATTTTTTGTGACAGGTGTTTGTCCCCCGTGCAGAAAAATCAGCGCGAATGGCTTCCTGCGCAGCGCAAGAGGGCGCTGCTTCTTTTCTGACGTCCAAGTTGATTTTCTACTCAAGCGGCAGCTACTTCAACGCAGAAGGTTTCTCAACGCAAGTGGTCGCAACCATCTGCGACCACCTGCTTGAGAAATATCTTTGGGAGGTGGTCTTGAGTAAGATTTTCCTTGCTCATGCTCGCCAACTCACCATTGATGAGCGCGAGTGAGGAAAAAACTCCGATCAGCTCCACTATGCAGAGTTTTTTCAGAACTCCGCACTCTAAGTGGAGCATGGATTGGGATCTAATACAAAGAGTCCAAGGATAACATTAAGCTTATTAATTATGTTAGGAAATAGTATCCTAAATTTTGAGGATAAAAGAGAAACCTCCACAGAAACTTAGGGCCTCACTACTAGTTTTGCTGTCCTACCACAGGACTGCCAAACTCACGCGGAGGAAGCCACCACCATAGCAGTGACATTCCCCCCGAACGTATTACAATATTTCTGCTGTGCTAACCGCTGGAAATATCATAATACGTGACAATATCCTAACACTCCACACCCTTGGAATGCACAATGTCTGCAAAGCAGACAGTCCGCATTCCAGCGGTGCGGGGAAGGGGGGCCCTTGCACTGCCCATGACATGGCCTGTGGCCCCCAGCTTTCTGCCAGTCTTTTCATGGCAGACTCAGCGCCGCCATGGCTGGTTGCAAGGCCGACTGTCGTCATGCATTTGAGAACCATGTTACCGGTTGTAATTTGGCAGTCAGACCACTAAAGCCACTGCAGTCTGATTGCCACCGTGAGTTTGGCGGTCTTATGACCGCCAAACTCGTAATGAGGCCCTTAGATTTCAGACATGCTTACAAGTAGCTGAAGTCAGTGCAAATATGCAGATGGATCTTACAGTAATAACTTTAGACAACACAGTGACTCAGGGTCTGATTACGAGTTTGGTAGTTGCACTGCCAGCCCGCAGCGGGACAGTTGGGAAAACAGCACAAAGCCGGCAGCATCCCGACAGCCACATCACAAGCTTTACGTGGGGGTGGCAGTGTGCCAGCAGGGCAGTCAAGGCGGCTGCATGCTTTGGCTCTAGGAGAGAGCCTGAAGTCAATGCCGACTACACTACTGCACCTCCTGCAAGTCAGGTGCACTATTTCTATGGATCATGTCGTGCATGGCACACAGTGTGCGCACCAACTTTGCAGGGATGGGGGGGACACAACATGGGCTATGGCCACAATGTATATGGACTTATTCGCTCTGGGACCCTTTTTGTGGCCCTTTATCTGCCTTTCTGCCAAGCTTTTCATGGCAGTATCCCCTTCATGAAAAGCTCAGAGGAAAAGCAGGTCGTAATACACACAGCGGTGCCAATGCGGGCACCACCACCATTGACTACCCTGGTCTCTACTGCTGCCTATGCGGCAGCTCAATGTTGCCAGTGTCGGCGGTCTTGTGGGGGTCCGACCGCACAGATCGTAATATAGTGGTTGGGCTGCCAACACAACAGCAGCTGGACTACCACCGTAGCCATAGAGGTCCCCAGGACCGCCAAACTCTTAATCAGGCCCTCAGTCTAGTCATGCTGTGAGAAGGAGATCTTCTCAATACATGGTGATCAGATTCCCGCTAATAATTGCTTTCTTTCTATAGAAAATCATGTTTTGAATCTGGCAACACAGCCTTTTGTGCCATCATCTGTCTCTGTGCAAACAAACTTAGATTCACTGAATGACAGAGCTAAAAGTTTAAATCACTCTGTAGATTATCAGTCTATGCCTTTTATTATTTTCTCTGATCTTTTCCCTTTGTTTGAGGATGATATTAAATAGACATAATAATTTAAAATTGCTTTATAACATTTATGATCTTAGACCCATCTCCTATAGTGAAGTAGATTGGGTTCAAATTTCTTAAAGGCGCATCATTTTTCCGGTTCATTGTAAATCTACTGTTTCCTTTTTCTCAGATATAACTGTAGAGCAAAATCTTAAATTTTAGTGAAGTTTATTACAAAACGGGCATCGACTTAGCAGTAAATTATTATAATCTATCATACAGAACAAAGACATAGGTGGTCATTGAGACCACGCCAGACGTATTACCAACATTCCACTGGGCCGGAGAGTGGAAACAGTGGACATGGAGCGGTCGTCAATGCCGCAGCTTCACCCGTTGCGCATATCACTGCCCGTAAATCGGGCAGTGACCTGGGTGATGGGGCTGCGCACGTGGGCCCCTGCAGTGCCCATGCCAAGTGCATGGGCACTGCAGGGGCCCCAAGGGGGGCCCCCGAGCACCCCATCTGCCAGACTTTCCCTGGCAGGGGAAACCACCAGGGAAAGGCTGGAGGAACATGGGTTCCCCTGTCGGATAGAGTACTCTGCCATGGTCAGGCTGTCTGGCGGCGGTAGCCTGGCGGTGGTTGAGGGCCGCCTGTGGCGGTCCCCCCTGTGTTCATAATATGTCGGTCCAGACCGCCATGCTGGTGGCGGTCTGGACCTCCATATTCATAATGAGGGCCAAAATTCAAAGATCTATGGCTCATCGTGTATTACCACTACATGTCAAATTGGAAGCTGCAATTGTAAAGGTTTCTCAATTAGATGGCCAAAGAGAAGTGTATGAAAAGTCCCTGACTTTGTCTCGCAGAAACGTAGGAGCTGATACCCCTTAGACTTGGCTCCCCAATGTTCTGAACCTAATGTTAAAATTAACACTTGGCACTAACTTGTTGAAACATTGCCTGTCTAAAAAATCTGTTTACTTTTCCCAATTTTAGTTATTTTTTTGATTCATGTATGGTGGTATGCTTGCAAGAAACGTGGTCTTGTAAAGAGTTTGAAATGAAAGACTTTATGGTCTTTTCAGTCCCTGTGACTCCCTCATTAAAGGTGCATGCTAAAAAGGGTCTTTGTACTTTATTGAAATCAGCTATAGGATGGATGTCTACCAGACTGATTTTCTCCTTGAATTTTGCAATTATATTTTACTGTTCTGTTTTAGATTGTTTAGTGCAATGTGTATTTTTCACCATATTGTGATTTTAAGAAGGATTTGTTAGTTCTTCAGATACCCATCTCAAAAGCTGAAAATCTGTTTCCTAAAGCCACTTTACTAATTTTAATAGACTTTAATACCACATTCTCCTCTTACTCCTTAACAGAAGCATGATTTTGGTGCACTTGATTCGCTGTGGGACCTTGCTGATCCAGTATTCCCTAATAAAAGGAGTGACAATCCCGACCCTTTAGTCCTTGATGGGGTGCTGGAATTAAACATAGCATTAATCAATGGTAGGTTAAATGACCACTCTGTAGATAATCTGTCATGGCCTCAACGAGCCTTAAAATCCCATTTAGATTATGCTTTCATTCATTATTTGGGGCCTGACAATCTTGGCAGGATTATCACCATCCCATCAGAGCAGCTGGAGTACTCCATCAAGTCGACGGAGTTCTGACTGCCATATTTAGATGTAATGTGGCTGAACCTCCAACCGCTCTTCCTAGCCATCAGGCCGGTGGGCTCCCGCCGACCATATTTAGATGTTACAGTCCTGCAGGAGTTGTTCTGGTGGCGGATTTCGGACGAAGGGAGACCGTCGCGGAAGCCAATGTACATTTTACAATGGCAGTAGCCAGGGCAACAATGCAAGTAACACTCACCCCATGGACATTAGCCATATATGGCCACCTGCATTACACAACACACAACATGCTACATACATACCATGATCCATTGCCATTCCACCACAACACAACAGGTACATGCAGAAAACACACAATGCCATACATCCTAAAACACAACATACATTCAGTATTGATACTATAAATGCTGTCCTAGCTTTAGTAATGATCGCTGAATATTATGTGAAGTTAAGGAAGGCCAACATTTGTGTTGCTTTTGTTGATTTTAGCTGAATGGATCAAACCCAGATCCTTGTGACTCGGGGTGAATGTTGGCATTTTTCAGCATTCCGTCCATCATCTGTTCTTTTTGCTTTTGTCCCTTTTAAGTGGGAAGGGTAATCCCAGATATGGGTTCTATGCTCAATGCGCCACTGGATTCAAGCTGCCTGGCTGATGAGGAGTGGTACCCCGAGATCGGTCCCAGGATGCTTGTTTCCGGTCCAGAGAGTACCTGGCCTGGCAGTTTGGGCTAGACATGGGGAGCAGGGTCAAGAATGATTTGCATATGGCTGGGTCCATACTGGGGTGGCGTGGCAGGCAAAAAAATGATGGATTAAACCAAGATCCTTGTGACTGGCAGTAAATGTTTGTATTCAGCATTCCGCCAATCATCTGTTCTGTTAGCTTTTGTTGATTTTAGCAACAGATTTGATAAAGTTGACCGACCCCTACTTTGGCAAAAGTTAATACATTGGGGCAATCCAGCAATGCTACAAAGTCCACTGACATCTTTATGCTCTGACAGCTGGTTAGAAGTGTTACTTGGTTCCCTGTTTGAGTATTTGAAATGGCCTTAAACAAGGCTGTATTTTATTGTCCCTATTACTTTCCCTTCACCTGGCTGATTTTCCCAAATATACAAACACCCTCCTAAATTAGGGTTAAAACTTATTTCACTGTTAGTGTATGTTGATAATTTAATTTTGTTGTCCCTAGGTCCTGTTGGCCTCCAAAAATAATTTGATGCCCTAGCAGTTTACTCTTCTTCTCATAACCTAAGTGTGAATCAAAAGAAAAGAAAAATTATGGTTATAGGGGACCCGTATCTGAAATCTCGAAATAAATGATTTTACGAGAAAGGCTAGTTAAAAAAGTTGGGAGCATATAATTATCTCAGGACTCTTATCTCAAATACACTTTCATCATCTAATCATGTCAAGGGGCAAATATTAAAAAAAACACTGCAGTTGGGCTTTGCTGAAAGAAAGTGTGGGACAGAGAAATTCAATCATTATCAAAAGTGTATATCTCCGAAGTCCTTTCTGTAATACTATATACAACAAAGCCTCACTCAATAGCTACTTTGAAAAGTCACACTGCCATTGAATCTGGACTTTGGAAATATTACTTAGGTTTAAGGAAGTCACCCACAATACAAATAATTTGTTTGGAGTTGGCAATAACTAGTAGTAACTATAGGGCCATTATTCTAATTTTCTGGTATGCATATAACCTCTTTAGTAGTCATGAAGATGTAAAAAAACTAATTTGAGGTGTATTTGTGCAGGATTTCAAAGGTCGTTTACCTCTACTAAATTATTTTGGTATCCTACCACTCATTTAGACCTCTCAAACAATGATACATTTGGGTCTAACTTGAAATTGAAAAAGTGACAAAACTTTAAAGCTATCAAGTTGATTTAGCACATTGTCAACAGATTCCAAGATTACAGTTGAAATTCTTTTTTATGTCATTTTTCAAATTTTAACTAGTTTTTTTTTGGGACCTGTTTAAAATTGTCTGGAGAAAGCTCTTAGCACTTTTTGGGAAAAATGATTATTAGTGGCATTATTGGTGGTCCAAAGAGTGTTTCTGTGGATTCACTGAGTAAACATTGAAATAAGTAAATAAATATATACATAAATACTTGGTAGCCTTAGCACCGTGCCCTTGTCCTCTGCATATCATACAATTTGTAAGTGCCAGTTTTGTCCGACTTTTTTCAAATTCATCCTGTATGCATCTGCAGCTCCCAAAATTCCAGTAGTTCTGGGGGATCTAGCCACAAATCCAAGGAGGGGAACCTTTCTACCAACTGTTCGTTAGGGCCACAGCCAAATCCAGTTCCACAGTTCTTGTTGGTTTGTTTATACTAGGTGCCCTCTTATGTCTAGGATTTCACTTTGGACAACAGGGGGCTAGCTTATCTTGCCATCTAAGAACCACTTCCAAAGCCTTGAGCTTAAGGGGTGACAGGATGCAAGGTCTCATTTGTCTTGCAGGCACAAAAAATGTATCAGGCTGACTTTTTAGTCTCTTCCTTCTTTTTCTTTTCCAAGATCACTGGGATTCTGGGTTTCAAGTTGTGAATCGCAAGAATTAGTTATAATGCAGAGGTGATTGCTGTGTCGGTTCAAGCATGTCCCTGCTAAGTTTCCACATTATGTCCTTCATACATTTGCAGTATTTCTCTTGACTTCTGGTCAAAACAATTACAAAAAGAGAAATTTCAAGAGGGCTCAGAGTCTGTGCGACCCTGTTAAATTGGGTATTTTCTTCCAGTCAGGGATCTTCTAGTACAGCAGCTGGTCCAGATCACCTTTCATTCTCCAGGCAAGGCATGATGAGGGTCAACTAGACCTAATGTAAGTCACTTGTAGTTACAGCAAGATGAGGGGCCTGGCAAGTCCAAGTTATGGGGCTCTCCTGTCACAGACAGCCACCTTTACTGGAAATTAACTTTTTTGGCATTCATATAAAAAATCTAAGTTCACCAGTACATTGGAGTTCTCATTAAAAGACACAATGCATTAAAGATAGATTTTGTAGCTTTCTCCTTTCATGAGTTAGGGGATAATGTTCTTTATTCTTCAAGCATGCCTTTAAAATGAGAAAAGTGGGTTCAAAGTCCGCAGAAAGGCAGCACATTTGAATCCTGATAGAGAAGAAATAGGTCAGACTCCTATTTCTACCCATCAGGAACCTGGCCATGTGTATTACAAGAAGTTTGTAATGGTAGCAACTAATATGAGGAGCACGTGTTTAAACATGACTGAAGGGATCATTACGACTTTGGCGGGTGCCACCGCCAGCCATAGTCCCGCGTCGGGATGACTGCCTCTGTGGCTGTCCCTCTGCTGGCCCTATTATGAGTTTCCCCCGGCCCAGCGGGAAACTCACCACAACATTGACGCGGGTTTGTAATCAAGCCGGGGGCAATGTTGCAGTGTGCCGGGTGTGGCCAGCACCTGTGGCTCTTTTCACTGCCCGTAATTCAGGCATTGAAAAGCGTGACTGGGCCATCCATGGGGGCCCCTGCACTTCCCATGCTGAGAGCATGGGCAGTGCAGAGGCCCCTATGGGGTCCCCAGCACCTTCTTTCCGCCAGCCTTTGTATGGTGGTCTGACCACCAAGCAAAGGCTGGCGGAAAGGGGACTCGTACTCCAGAGGGCAGCGCTGTTTGCAGAGCTGTCCAGGTGGATTACGACTGCTGAGACTGCCAGGCTGTCAACTGGTGGCAACCTGGCAGTGCTGGCGGTCGGACCGTCGCGGCTCCGCCACGGTCATAATATAGAGGCTGGGTTGCAGCTTTGGCAGCGGTGAGACCGCCATCGCAAGTCTAGCGGTCGCAGGACCAGCAGACTCTTAAGGAAGCCCAGAATGGTTATTGTACTGCAGCTTTTAGCCTAGACATGCCAAGCTGCAGTGGCAGCCCTGTAGTCCTTTTTTAAAATAACCAAATCCAGTGGTGCAAATCCACACTGCAAAACTGCATGCAATATTTGACTTGCAAGCCATGTGTGTCAACCTTTTTCTGGGGTCTTTCCTTATTGTCAAATAAGCCAATCAGAGTTATATGCAGAGCCTTTTTAAACCTCAGATGTTCTTTTTCCAGTCTCTGGTGCAACTAGATTGATGTCGGTATGGAAGAGCCTTATACTAAGGTGGTCTGATTTGATAAGCACAGGCAGCACGGGCAGGCCGTCAAGCAGGTTTTGGGAAGCCAACCTTATTATTCTGACCTGGTAGTGTTAGAAGGTATCTACAATGTATTCGTGAGCAGTGATACAGAATATTTGGTGGTGAGTCACAGCATCCTAATTGTAAAGCATTATTTTACAGAGAGCAAGGAATTTAGTGTAGTGATAATATGACCTAGTGCTTTAAGCCGAAGAAAAAGCAAGTGACCCAGTTCTGAAAATGTTTGTTTCTTTAGTATATGAGATATCAGACTAACGCATTTTCTGTTGGATTAATCGAGGCATGCCATCATCCCTCCCAGTATGAATCCTAAGCTTTTAATGAGAAATGGGAGGGTTAAGAGAGAGCAGATTTAGAAATTGTGTTATCTTTTAGTGCGAAGAATATGTTTAAATTAAAGATGACACCCAGTCTGAGTACCTGAATATTGGGCTGGAGTTGCAGCCATGTGCACATCAGAGTAGTTCATTCGACTTGGCCAAGTACAATTTCAGTCTTAATGGAATATACGCACTGGGAGGTAGCACTGATTCCACCGTGAATGTAAACAAGACAGTCCATAACTTATTGATGCCCCTCAACTGACACTTGTAGCTTCACACGGGGCTGAGAGTGATTGGAATACATATGGTTGCTTTTTATGATTGTAGGATCCGGGACAAGAACGTGATGTCAATAGATATTGAGAGATGTGATTTGGCGAAGTTACAAATAAGACTCATGATCAGCACCTCACATTCTTGGCAAAAGCTCTTGTTCTTCTTATTTGTCCCATGCCATTTTATTACATAAAGAAAGTCAAAGAATAGTCGGAGTGGTGGGTTAATTCTCCACTGCTGAGTGTGGTGCCAAGAGGCTACTTTGATTACTGATTGATCTGATATTCTACTGAAACCGCACAAGCAAGCACATCTATTTTTGGTGGCCCATATAGGAGAAGTCTGTGTGTGGGTGACTGAATTAAAGTAATGTTCCCAGCCTTTGAAATTCATAGAATTTAGTAGCTTGTTGGCTGTGTCTTTTCTCTGGGATCCTGGTCCTCCTGCCCTGGAGATGGGTGAGGCTTGGAAATGTTCTTCATTTTTTCTGGACCTTTCACCAATTCTTTTACCAGATAAGGCGGATTTCACTGCTATTCAAATCATTATAGTGCAAGAAAAAGAAATGAGGGACTGATCAGGTGGAATGCGAAATCTGTGATTAAATCAGTGCTTAACTTAAGCCCATGGTTACAATTGAGCCTACCAGCACACATTTGCCAAAACTTGCACTTGTTTTGCCTTATCAGAAATTTACCCAGAGCAAGAAGGAGAAAAACACACAAGGATGAAAGAAGTTGAAAGATCTAGATAAATGGAATAACTGACAAGGTGAGAAAGCAGGGATGAGAATAACCTGCAGGAATGAAATAAAAGAGCAAGGAGTGTCTAGCGGATAAAAAATGCATCCGGTGGAATCGAGTCTATGCAGCCTTGGGATTCCGCTCAAGCTGTGGGCTTCTAAGCACAACTTTGTGTCCTGGTTCTTCTTCTTTTACAAAGTAAGCACTGCAAATAATTCAGCTACGCTGTGCTGAGACAGGAGAGCAAAGACAAGGAGCAGACTGGGCGAGCAGTCCTTATCTGCAGTTAATATTGATATATTTACACAACAAAGACTCTTCCTAGCTTCTACAGCTCTGTATTTCTGATCAGCTTTCCTTTTCATTTCTACGTCACGTTCTCGAGAGCGGTGGTGTGGGAAGTGGTCCCGGGAAACCAAAAAACAACTGGCCCCAAATTAGGGAATCAGATAGCTACAAAAGTGGCCACCATTGTAAATTGGGCGGTTTTGAACAGACAGACTGTATTGGTATTTTGCAAGGTAAGGCTTGCATTTGTGCTTTCTGCAGTCAACGATTGTAATAATAATATCAGGGAAATCAACAGTAAAAACCTACCCACCACTTCATAAAAAAGGCCCACCAACATCCATAAATAGGACCACCCACTGGCCTGTCAGGTCAGCCCTTCTGGAACTGCCAGATTGCCTTTTAGACTAATCCGAACCTGGGGAATCAAACGCTAGACATCTCATAGATATCGAATTTTTGCAAGTCAAATCTCTGATGCTTGTGTCAAATGCCCTTGACACAAGCATCAGGAGGGGTGTGGTGAGATATCAGTGCTTAATAAACACTGGTTTGCTCACACCATTTCAGCAGACAAACAATGTACCATCGGGCTGAAAAGGAGGAACAGACCACGCGACACCGCTCTAAGGGATAAAAGGCCGCTTTAATAGAACAGGTCCAGTGAAACAATTAACCTTGGCAACAAGCCTTACAAAACTATGACCTCACTAGACAAAGTTTCCTCCTAACCCCTCCCCCCCACTAAACTTCCCCTTCCCAGTAACCCTTAATCAAAACCTTTCCCATCTGTCTTCCTGCCCCCCTTCTGTATTTCCCTTCCCTTTCCTCCCTTGTGACCCTTGCTACAACCTCCCTGACCTCAAACTTCCGCCTCCTCCCCTCCCCCCAACGGCTTTATGTGCAAATCCCCCCACCCCCACCAGACCTGTCTACCAGCGGCAGCCTAATTTCAATAAACAACAAACATACCACCAAAGTGCAAAGCAATTACCTGTCCTCTTAAAGCCTTATTAAGCCCAAAACTGATAACTCTGTCTCTTAAGCTAAAACCCTGACATCAACAAACCTCAAACAAGGCAAAGCCAAAAAACGTGAAAAAACGAGGTAGGGTGGGTGGGCCAAAAAACTGACCGAGTACTGCCTCCTGGGTGTGACTACGGCCAAAGAGGCCGCCCAAACCCAACCCACACCTTTTATAGTGACCCCCAGGCTACCACCCCTTCCTGTCCCTTACCCAATCAAATACCCGGTCCCCCTGTGGCCAGCTCCACCAGCCCGATAAGCCCGGGGGAGACCAGGCATGCCTGACTCCCCGCAAAACCCCATCGGGCTGAAAAGGAGGAACAGACCACGCGACACCACTCTAAGGGATAAAAGGCCGCTTTAATAGAACAGGTCCAGTGAAACAATTAACCTTGGCAACAAGCCTTACAAAACTATGACCTCACTAGACAAAGTTTCCTCCTAACCCCTCCCCCCCACTAAACTTCCCCTTCCCAGTAACCCTTAATCAAAACCTTTCCCATCTGTCTTCCTGCCCCCCTTCTGTATTTCCCTTCCCTTTCCTCCCTTGTGACCCTTGCTACAACCTCCCTGACCTCAAACGTCCGCCTCCTCCCCTCCCCCCAACGGCTTTATGTGCAAATCCCCCCACCCCCACCAGACCTGTCTACCAGCGGCAGCCTAATTTCAATAAACAACAAACATACCACCAAAGTGCAAAGCAATTACCTGTCCTCTTAAAGCCTTATTAAGCCCAAAACTGATAACTCTGTCTCTTAAGCTAAAACCCTGACATCAACAAACCTCAAACAAGGCAAAGCCAAAAAACGTGAAAAAACGAGGTAGGGTGGGTGGGCCAAAAAACTGACCGAGTACTGCCTCCTGGGTGTGACTACGGCCAAAGAGGCCGCCCAAACCCAACCCACACCTTTTATAGTGACCCCCAGGCTACCACCCCTTCCTGTCCCTTACCCAATCAAATACCCGGTCCCCCTGTGGCCAGCTCCACCAGCCCGATAAGCCCGGGGGGAGACCAGGCATGCCTGACTCCCCGCAAAACCCCATCGGGCTGAAAAGGAGGAACAGACCACGCGACACCACTCTAAGGGATAAAAGGCCGCTTTAATAGAACAGGTCCAGTGAAACAATTAACCTTGGCAACAAGCCTTACAAAACTATGACCTCACTAGACAAAGTTTTCTCCTAACCCCTCCCCCCCACTAAACTTCCCCTTCCCAGTAACCCTTAATCAAAACCTTTCCCATCTGTCTTCCTGCCCCCCTTCTGTATTTCCCTTCCCTTTCCTCCCTTGTGACCCTTGCTACAACCTCCCTGACCTCAAACTTCCGCTTCCTCCCCTCCCCCCCAACGGCTTTATGTGCAAATCCCCCCGCCACGCAGGAAAACCGCCCAGTGTTTTCCTGCCCCCACCCACCCAAAACCCCCCGAATTAACGATCCCACAACTTCTCACCCAATAATTCTGCAATGAGCATTCTCAATTCAAGTAGATACATCTCATTCCCCAAGAAAGACAAATGCACCCCGTCCTGTCTGAATAAAGCCAAATCCGTAGCCACCAAATTATCATGCCGCAATATCGAAATTCCCTTTTCGTGACAGAAATTCCTCATCTCTCTGTTCACCTTCCTCCTCTGCCTCTCAATACCTGCTACCGAATATGCTCCTCTCCAATACCTGCGAGGTACCAAACAAGTCCACACAATATGAGTGCCAGCCCAAAGCTCTTTGATTCTTAACATATCCATTTTCATTGCTTTTAACAACCCAATACCTGATAAGGAAACTAACTCATTTTCCCCCAAATGAATCGCTAAAAGATCCGGACAAACCCCCCTCTCCATCCTACGAGATAGAACTGACAAGAGCTCTCCCCACCTCATGCCGCTCTTACCCACCCAACTGACCTTAATCCTTGACCCGTCTAAACCCAACTGCTTCCCAAAATGCCTAGTCGCCGCCTGTTTCTCTGCCCAACGCACAAAAGAGTGCCCCACGATCCAAACGACACAGCAACCCTCAGGACCAGCAACACAACCTATGAAAGAACAGCGGAAAAGAGAAATAAAAACACCGAACCGAAATGCACATAACATTAACAGTAAAAGAAATAAACCATATAAAAAAACCTCAACTGAAATACTATCCCTTGCAAAAAACCCCAAACCAACGCTCATCTAAATTGGCGGACATAACGCTTAAAACATTGTGATTTCTAACGCCCTAAATTCATTATTGCCACATCTGATTTACCTACCGTTCTTGCTTCTGTAGCCGCTCCAATTCGGAAGGAATGTGTTCCATAGTACCGATAATCCATCCCCAGCCAACCCAAAGCCCGTCTCAGGACTGCCAGAAGTTGGTAAGCCGTCAAAAGCGAACCATCCTCATGCAGGAATACAAACCTCGATGACTACGATAATCTTCGTGCGAATGACATCCAAAGCCCAACCGGGCAAGTAGTCAGACCTGTACCCTTCAAAAATACCTCTTGTCCCCTCCCCAACCAATCATTTTTTTATGCTCGCAACCAAACCACCACCGCCCCACTCCTTACCTGCACATCCGACCGCAAAATTCCATCACAACCCTTGACTACCAAGAGCTCCGAAACCCTAAATTCTCCATGAAAAAGCCAAGACATGCAAAGAGATAACAAATGACATTCCCAAGGTGAAAAACAAACCTCATCTAAAACTCCCAACAACTCTTGAAGCAAACCTGACGTAATAGGTCTCCTCCCATCCCTCCTCGCCCCCCCTCCCTAGCCCACCCTGCAATCAAACGTCTGCAAAGCTCCCCTTCCACCGGATCATACCCCCAAAAATACTTACCAAAAAATGATATCCCGACAACTTACCTGAAATAGTTACCGCCGATAGCCCCAACTCTATTTGCTGCATAATAAAATAAACAGCATCCTCCCTCCTTTGGGTAAACACTTCTCCACCCCCAACCCGTCTCACTGCGCCTGACCTTAAAAACTCCAACCAAGCCTGTTCGTAACTCTTCCGTGTAGATGGAGCTACCAATTGCTGGACCAGCTGCAACATCCTCACTCTCCTAACTCCCACAACTCCCTGGGAACCGCCGTCTTCTGTACATCCGCTCCCGGCGCAAGACCACGGAACCTCCGCCACTGGAAACGAGACAGTGCATCCGCAATATCGTTATTCACACCAGGCACATACTTCGCCTTAAACATCACATTCCATTGCAAGCATTTTAACAAGAAAACTCTCAACAGCCTCAAAACCTTCTCATCTTTCGCCCTCTGCGAATTCACCAGATGTACCACCGACTGATTATCCACATTGAAAACAACATTGCGATTCGCCAAATCTGAACCCCAAACCGACAAAGCCACCACCAACGGGAAAAATTCCAAGAAAGCGATGCTATGTTTCGCTTTTTTCCAAATCAAGGGCCAACTCTCAGCCGCCCAATGTCCATCCCAAAAAAGGCCAAAACCATGCGCTCCTGCCGCATCCGAAAATATCTGTATCTGCCACTGCCAATCCACTTCATCAACCAAGATCCTAACCCCATTAAACTGTTCTAGAAACCTAATCCAAATCCTCAAGTCCTCCTTGACACTTGCCCGAAGCCGAATGTGCTGGTGCGGCAAAACTGCCCCCTTCATTGCAAAACCTAAACGCCTGCAAAAAGCTCTGGCAACTCGAACCACTTTGCATGCAAAATTCAAATGGCCTAAAATACTCTGCGCTTGCCGTAGCTCAATTTTTTGGCCTTTTAACTGCCTCTTCCAATAAGGAAATCAATTGCTGAACCTTTTCCTGGGGCAAACGAACTTCCAGTTTAACCGAGTCACGCTCAATTCCGAGAAAGCTCAAGCAGGTGGATGGCCCCCAACTCCGCCATAAGACACTCAAAGGTCTCCAACGCCTGACCACATTCACGGGACTGAGGTCTCCCAATGAACAGAAAATCATCCAGGTAGTGGGTAACAAACTTCACTCCACCCCTATACTGTAAAACCCATTGCAAAAAAGTGCTAAACATTTCAAAAAGAGAACAAGATACAGAACATCCCATAGGCAGCATCCTATCCACAAAAATTGCGTCCTCAAATTGCAAACCCAATAAAGAAAAATCCTCTGGGTGCACTGGCAAAAGCCGGAAAGCCGACTGGGTATCTGACTTGGCCATTTCAGCGCCCCGGCCACACTTCCTCACCAATGAAATCGCATAATCAACCGATGCATAATGCACCACCGAGTCCTCCGTGGCGATGAAATCATTCACTGACGCACCCGCCGGCCAAGACAAATGATGGATAAGATGAAACTCGCCCTTCTGCTTTTTTGGCACCACTCCTAGAGGGGAAATCATCAAATTCGGCAATGGCCAACTGAAAAAGGGGCCTACAATCCTACCCAACTCCACTTCCTTTTTAAGTTTAGCCCTAACAACATCGGGGTATTGCCTTGCGGACTTCAAATTGTTGGCCCTTCTCCTCACCCTCGGACCTTGGTAACATAGCTTAAATCCGTCCCTGAAACCACAAACCAAAACTTTTGCATCCTCCGAACGTGGATAAAATTGTAACCAATACGTAACAACCTCTATATTAATGGGAGTAGGGCCCTTTACCTGCCAACTGCTGGAATTGCCCTCTTCCCCTGTCCACTCCTCTACCCTGTACCCCTTGCCCAGCCCAATTGAGTCCTCCAAAACATTGGTAAACCGGATGCCTGCCCCCACAGTTGGAACAATCATGCCTAAATTTACATTGTTGCCTTGTACACATGCCGCTGTTGAATGACCAGCAGGCCCCGTTATGTGGCAATTGTCCCCTTTGTCCAAATCCCACCCCAAAATGGGTGGGACGGCCCTGAAAGGGCCGCTACTGAACCGGTAAACCACTTGCCGTATGCGTTGCTGGGGCAGTCCGAGCAGTTCTCAACCACTGCATCCACAATTCATTATCAATTTCACCCCAAGCCTTTTCTGGGTAAACCGCTTTCCTTGCCCTAAATTCCTCATCATAACGGAACCAGCCAAATCCACCATAATCCATCTGTGCCCTTCTCACCACATCCATGTATTTCAAAAGCGCCACCGAGCAATCCGGGAAACGCTCGCACAGAACACTGGCATAAATCAACAAAGCCGACGTCCAATTCTCAATTGTCGTGGGAACTTTAGGTCTCCGAGCTAATTCCTACTCCTCCTCCTTAGATCCCTCTTTAGCCTGGACTTCTCTATGAAGTAACTTAAACACATCCACAAACTCCCCTTTCCAAATTTTTTCTTTCAAACTTAGAGTAAGATGCGCCCTCAAAGGCATCGACACTCCCATATACGGCAATCTCTTTCCCTTTCCCAAACCTTGACTAATGCTACTATTCTGTCCCGCACTCACCTGATCCACCCCAACCTTACCTGCTTCCTCCTGCGCACTCATGGGATCCCCCACCTTGCTCTCTGTTCCTTCTCCACCCGCCTGAATTGCTACATCCACATTTGTTGAAACTCGAAACCCAGACCTGGTACCCCCCAATACACAACCCTCACCTCTAGATAAATTCGCAGCCACATCTTGATGAGACAGCCGCTCGCCCCGGAACGCCTGCCCACTCGTTGACGCTTGAGGAGCTTCGACTTGTTCACCATCCTCATCATAGTCCAACTCCTCTTCTTCCTCACCAGTCAACATAGCGCTCCGGCTATAAGACCTCGACTCCAAACCTCGTGCATTCGACTCGACTCGACCGATCTGACTTCAATAGGTGTGACCTCCCTCGCTGTCAGGCGTACCGCTCCGGATTGCGCCCTCTCTTCTATTCGGCGTCCCGGAGGTGCCCTGACCCCCACCGTAACAGGACCTCCAGCCGACCGTCCAGACCGCTGGTGCTCTATTAACACCCCATGTCCGCTCGAAACATGAGGGGCCACACACCCAGAAAGGTACGCCCTCTGTTCTTGACCCAAAACCTTCTGACCCAACTGCGCTGACCCTGCACCCCCATATTCCAATGTTACGCCACAATGGTACCCTGTGAAATCCCACCTTGTTCCTTCTGGGAAAAACCCTGCCCTCCTGCCCTAAAAATTGAATGATCCTCCACCTCCCACTCTTGCACCCCTTGCCCCACCTGACAAACTATATTGGAAGTCTGCCGACTCCCCCTTCCACTAGGTACTAATAAACCCCTTTCAAATTGCCCACCAATGCCACTACCTTCCTCAACCTGCAGCTCTAAAACCTCACCTTCCTCCTCGGAATCGATGACAATTACAGCCTTATTATCTTGTTCAGCCATAAACATATGGCTACCTTCACCCGACGCTTAAATCCATCAAATTCTCTTCTCCGACGCTTAATTCCCTCAAATCGGAGGGCGCGACCATCTTGGCTGCCCCTCCTAACTGCCTTTCCTCAAAAGGCTGTCCCTCCTG
Source organism: Pleurodeles waltl (assembly GCF_031143425.1). NCBI lineage: Eukaryota > Metazoa > Chordata > Amphibia > Caudata > Salamandridae > Pleurodeles > Pleurodeles waltl. The sequence continues at coordinate 1,770,241,675 of NC_090440.1, forward strand.
CTCCCACTCGCTTTCTACGGCGAGTGGGGCTTGAGGTAAGAGAACCTGGTGCGCACGCGCACCTTTTGCAAGGCTCGCGCGTGCCGCACCCACCCCCTTCTGCGCACCCGCGGCCTTCCGGCTCCAGCCCCAGAACGCGCCCGAGAGCCGCGCCCAACCGATTTCCCCGCAACAGAGCCATCGATGACAACACGGTCGCCTCTACCCGTGGCTGCCACCCTCCGCGCCAGAAAACCACCATAACGGCGTGCAGTACGCGCCACCACTACTCCAGGTAAGCCGCCCTCATGGCTAACCCTTGCTTCCTCACTCTCGTGGTCCGGCGAAAACGAAACTTTTCGCCCGGCCACACTTTTAACTTTAAATTTCCTGCCTTTCTTGGGGCTTGTAACAGGGGATTTACAAGCCAAAACAGCAGCTGAAACCCTGTCAGAGGAAGACCGCTTCGGTCTCCTCAAACCCACCCACGCTTGTTCTAAAACCCCTTCCCTTATCAAATCTTCCCTCCCAGCCTCCTGCAAAACCATCAATGCCTGAACCACCGCATTAATCTCCATGACAACCCAAATAAAACTTTTCCCGAGCTACAAAAAACTCCGGCCTAAAAACGCCCAAAAAACTGCCCGAGTACTGCCTCCTGGGCGTGACTACGGCCAAAGAGGCTGCCCAAACCCACACCTTTTATAGTGACCCCCAGGCTACCACCCCTTTCTGTCCCTTACCCAATCAAATACCCGGTCCCCCTGTGGCCAGCTCCACCAGCCCGATAAGCCCGGGGGGAGACCAGGCATGCCTAACTCCCCCCAGAACCCCATTCTGGAGTATCTCCGCAAATTGTATCCCTCTGCAATTAAGCAATCCTATGTTTTAACAAAGTCTTTTATTTTGAACTCTTGATTTCCTGTTGTTAATGTTTGCCCCAACTGTCCGCATCTCGTCTTATGTATGACCAGTTACTGTCAACCCAATGGACGATAGGCTCCAAACAATTATGCTTTCAGTATCCCAAGAGACTGTTGTCCCACAGTTCTGCATCGTAATAGCCCTTACCTCTCATTATCTATTTATTGTGGCAGGGCATTTTGACTTGGTCACGCCTGGTACCCTTACCCCTTCATATAAAAAGCATGCCTGAATGAATATTCTAGACATCATTAATGTTTGACTAGATTGAATTAATTGCATCGTCTTTGAAAAACTGAAAGGCTGATCCTAGGCAGAGGGGCAGCCTACTTTACTGAATGATGTTTATGGTTCAAATTTTTAAGTGAAACGTCTTCCAATTCACTCCTAGGTATCATGTAAACCCTTCCTGCAGAATATATGTCAGTGGAAGATGTTATGTCTACACACAAAGACTCTTGTGTAGAAAGTTTTGTTGGCATTCTGTACCTCATTGTATTACCTTTTTGGGCTAAACTGTTAAACCCCATTTGGAATTAAAACACTAGTTTTTCTAAAAAACACATTTCATCATGCTAAACCTGGCAAAATGTATCTCCAGGGAATAGACCGAAACTCGTGAATTTCCTGCAGAAATCAGTGCAGTAACACTGATTGACCAAAATCCCAGGGGTAGCGGAAGTGACATCACAAACCCTTTGATCTCAATGATAACACAGGAAATGACATCATATGGCCCCCCGACCCTGACATTTTTTCCAGGAAGGCATGTCACATGATCTAACATCACAACAATTGAGGATTTGCTTTAGCTAGTATCACAAATTAAAACAAAGTAGTGCTATACACTGCTTTCTTTATTTTGTATCAAACTAGGGTGTTTTATGGATGGTGAATGGAGGCTCCAATGCAACCACCCATGATTTGTGATGCAAATCAATATCTACAAACATTAATAGACAGGATGTTTTGCACCAAAATCGTTTACCTCCTCAAAGCAGTCATAACAAGGTGAATTCTTTTAATTTCTTACGCTTTTTCAAAAAAGCACACAGCACACATGCAAACTGGCAAATATTAAGCATAGTTTTTGTACTGGAAGGAACTGCTCAGACTACAAAACCTATGCTTGAGAGAATGCACATACCTTCCACTCTGGCACAAGGGTATGTGAATTGGAGCATGGCTGCCAAAAGTGCACAAGTACATTATTACTACTATTATATATGGCACATTTTTCTCTCTCCCTATGATGCAAGGCAACACAGTAACGTTGCCATTGCCTTGTGTCAAAGAAAAGCAAATCTGGGTCACAATCTCAGTCACTACCTGTCACTTGACTCTCATTCACTTTCATTCACACACACATGCATACAGTAGCATTTACATTTTCTTATGCATACGCACTCTCTGACACACGCTGTCACCTGCAAGCACACAGACAACATGCATTTAATTCATAGTTACTTACCACAGTGTTAGAAATGGGGTCTTTGGTTGGCAGTCAGGTTACCCCCTGTCCAAGCAAGGACCTTCACTCTAGTCAGAGTAAGTCACACACAATCCAAATTATCCTGTGCCCACCCTCTGGTAGCTCGGCACTGAGCAGTCAGGCTTAACTTAGAAGGCAATGTGTAAAGTATTTGTGCAATAAATCATACAATGACACCATATAATACCACAAAAATACACCACACAGTGTTTATAAAAATATATAATATTTACCTGGATATTTGCAGGTCAAAAACGATCAAAGATGCAATACGTAAATGTAGAGATATCACTGAAAAGTGATATAAAGTGTCTTAAGTCTTTTTAAAGCAAACAAAGGGCCTGATTACAACTTTGGCCGAGGGGGCAAATCCATCCCAAATGTGACAGATATCCCCCCACCGTATTACGAGTCCATTATATCCTATGGAACTCGTGATATGGCGGTGGGATATCTGTCACATTTGGGATGGATTAACCCCCTCCGCCTCTGTGTCTCTGTCAAGCACAAAGTACATGGTTCGCGTGAAAAATCTCTGCAAAGGCAGCAGAGGAGGAGAAGCATGGAAACAAAGGGGTGTGCGTTAATTTCTCGGGCTGCACACACTGATGCGTCGTTTAGTTTCCACGCAGGGACAGCGGTGAGTGGATTTCCAGCGCTCAGTCGTGGGGTTTTCAGACGCCCCGGGGTCTGTGCGTGGAATCCTGGGCTTGCAGAGCGAAGTCACAAGATGACTTTCAGATCAGCAGCTACCACTCAAACAATGTATGAGGGCAGCCCCAATGTTAGCCTATGAAGGGAGCAGGCCTCACAGCAGTGTAAAAACAAATTTAGGAGTTTTACACTACCAAGACATGTAAACTACATAGGTACATGTCCTGCCTTTTGCCTACACAGCACCCTGCCCTAGGGGTTACCTAGGGCATACCTTAGGGGCTTGGCAAGTACTTTTAAATGCCAAGTCGAATTGGCATTGAAACTGCACACACGGGCCTTGCAATGGCAGGCCTGAGACAAGGTTAAGGGGCTACTTAAGTGGGTGGCACAATCAGTGCTGCAGGCCCACTAGTAGCATTTAATCTATAGGCCCTGGGCACATATAGAGCACACTACTAGGGACTTATAAGTAAATTAAATAGTCCAGTTGGGTATGATCCAATGTTACCATGTTTTAAGAGAGAGAACATATGCACTTTAGCACTGGTTAGCAATGGTAAAATGTGCAGAGTATAAAAAACAGCAAAAACAGTGTCCAAAAGGTGGAGGGAGTCAGGCAAAAAGTTAGGGGTGACCACCCTAAGGCAATCAGGTCTAACATACAGCTATCACCATAGGTCCTAAGTTTGCTAGCTTATTAACACTAATAGTAATTAACAGAATATTATTCACTATTAGTATAATTAAAAACAGGCAGACAATAAGGAATGTGGAGCCCCTCCATGTTTTTCATTGATTTTGCCACACATGAGGCCAGGGGTCACAAAGGCAGCACCATGGGTCACAAGAGGCAAACTAGGGGTTGTAGCTGCGAACACTGGCAATGCTTAAACGACGTCCATGATTCTGCAGTATTTTTAATGACCTATTTTTAAGGCATTGGTATAAGGGGTCCAGCAAACTCCAGAACGAGGACCCCATTAGTCTCCTTGGAGCCGCTTGTGCTCCACATAGCTCAAGTTTCTGTATGGTAGGCTAGTATAGTATTTATATTTAAAGGATCACTGCCACTCAAGAGGCTGTGGATAAACTGGTGAGAACTTTTTATAGCATCAGTTTTTACTCTGCACAAGCAGAGTACAATTCGCTGGTGGTAACAACCCTTCCAAAAACTGAACAATGCAGAGTTCACAAATACAAAACAGGCAAAAAATAAAGTTCAACAAATTATTTCCTATTTTTTAACTCACACAATTGGTAATGCAGGGCCCAGTGCGTCCCTGCATTGTCCATCATTCTGGAAGAGGGACCTAGGAAATGCAACCTCAGTCACAGCACAGTAGCACAGGCAGAGTTAAAGGTGAAACAGTGCGTATGAAATGACATGACCAACTCCTGGTACGAAGCTGGTCCTACCATATTGGTGGTAAAACTTTGTACATTGCAGTCATGCACAGCATGGTGGTGCCTTCTCCGATTAAATGATGGCCATGGCATAATGGTGGTAACTCTTGGCATGCTGTAGGCACGCATAGCATTATAGTCCTGCCCATGCGAAAATGGTTGCCCTGGCACATGACTATAAATCTCAGTATACTGTGAAAATCCATGTGGTCGTGGCTCCCGTCTTTTGTGGTGTAGAGCATAGTATAATTTGATTAGTATTCATGCCCATACTTGATAAAATGGCACAATAGGGGTGAGCCATGGTATGATGTTGACCATTCCTAGTATAATACTAACCCTTGCATGATGTTGGTAATCACCAGTTTACTGTGACTATTCAGGACATAGAAACGCCCACCCTTTGTACAATGCTAGAGCTACCACAAAAGTGGTAAAGAAAACTGTGGTAAAGGAAACCAGCTAATACACTACCTGGCCAAGGACGTTATGGGTCTTCGCTGCTCAAGAAGGTTGAGAGTTCAGCACATCATGGAAGAAACAGATTGTGGCTCAGGCGTAGGAAGATTAAAAAATATGCACGAATAAAACTTAGGTGAGATGGACTTCATGCTGGACAAGAGCACAGTATAATGGAGCGGGATTGGTGGGGACAAGCTAAAGCATGGGAGGAATAATGCTGGAGTAGTTAAGATTCTGTCAAATACCTATATCTAAATGCGTACAGGCACCTGCAGACTTGTACGACAATTACAAGTCTCAAAAAACGAATAAACATGAATGAAAACCAAAGGGGTTGTTCCTGTTATATCGTGGGCATACAATAATGGTACATGGGCATGTAAGGAAAAATCTACCCCCATGTGGCAACAGTACATGTGAGTATGAACATTATAAATTAATCTATAAATTGATCTTTGGGCACCAAAGATGTATTTACTAAAAATGAAAAGCAGGTATTTCAGGTCATTTTATTTTTCCGCGAAAATTATAAGCTTTTGTTTGGAGGTATTTTGTTTATTTTTCAAGAATGATAATGTGGCGTTTGATAGCAAAATGTGCATTTTTCATATACAATGTTTGGAAACAAGCTTACTATATTCTCAAATATTTATTTAGAGCTCACATTTGAAAGATGATGACTCTTTCCTGCTATTTGAGGTGGTATGCTGTAGCTGTGCTGTCACTACTATGCTATCCGAACCAGTAAAATGTCTGTACTCTTAGGGGCCAGATGTAGCAAAGGTTTGCGAGACGCAAATGGCCCGAATCTCTATTTGCGACAGCACAAAATCGGAAATGGGATGCAAAAATCCCATTTCCGACCCGCAAATAGGAAGTCGCAATTTGCGAGTCGCAAACCATATGCAATTGCAACTCGCAAATTGCGACTAGTCGCAAAATGCACAGTTTGCATGTCCCATTTACCACTAACTCAGAGCAGGTGGTAACCATTACCAAAGTATAAAAGGAGACCCAGAAGGCATCTGGATTACTCAAGATGGCGGAGATATACCTGATAGCAGTGAGGAGGAGAGTCCACGCAGCCCAGCAGAGGAGGAGGAGGAGCCAGAGACAGGAGAAGATTTACAGAACAAGTCAGACTCTTTTCCAGCAAACTGAGGAGGAAATCTACGACAAATACCGACTTAGCAGCGCAGCTATACTTGAATTAATTGAATTACTCAAACCACAGCTAGAACGCCAGACTCTGCACGGCTGCGCCATCCCTACGCATGTGCAAGTGCTATGCTCACTGCACCTCTTGGCCTCGGGGAGCTATCAGGGGGTTATTGCTGTGGCAGGTGGGGTATCTCAAAGTGCACTATCAAGGTTCCTCAGGGCATTCCTAGATGCCTTACTCACACACATGTCTCACTTCATATACCTACCCAGGAATGAGGCAGAAATTAACAGCACCAAGCTGGACTTTTACCGGATTGCCAACTTTCCCCATGTCATAGGGTGTGTAGATGGGACACATATTCAAATATGCCCTCCTGCAAACCTAGAATATCTTTTCCGCAACACAAAGTGTACCCACTCACTCAATATTCAGGTTGTTTGTGACGCCCATTATGTCATCACTGACATTGTCGCAAAATTTCCAGGCAGTACCCCTGACTCCTACATTTTTAGGCACAGTGGGATACACCAACGCCTGGAACGTGGGGAGTTTGGAGACGGATACCTCCTAGGTAGAGCTGCATACACCTTGTAGACATACACACAGATCAATGTGCACACCAACCAGGACTTTCTAACAGTGTACTGTTTGTGCCCAACAGGTGACAGTGCATATGCACTACGGCCATGGATAATGACTCCGTTCTTAACACCCAGCAATGAATGCGAGAGGCGATACAAAAGTGCAAATAAGAGGACCAGGAACCTGATAGAACGCACCTTCGGATTGCTGAAAGCAAGGTTCAGATGCCTCCACCGCAGTGGAGGTGCCCTCCAGTATACCCCCATTAGAGCATTCAAAATTGTTGTCGCATGCGCCATCCTGCAGAATATAGCCACCCGACGTGGGCTACCTCTCACCCCTGCAGACCCAGATTTCGAGGATGAAGAGCAGGAGCAACCACATCGCCATCATGGGGATAGCAGCATCGCAAATCAAGGCAGACTGAGACGGGAACACATCGCAACACAATACTTTGGAAGGTACGTGTCAACTTCAACCATACTCACTTACTGACCAAAAACTCCATTTGTTAAGTGGAACAAAAAAACTATTTAATATGTGCAGAAATTGAACTATTTACAATGACAAACTGTTCAGGGACTTCAAAAAGCCAACCATGCATGGGGCACATTGCCGTCATGTGCCCCAACATCAGGGACAGGGTTTAGTCTATGACCTACGGCGGCCTCTGCCAGCCTGGCTGGTCCCAGGTTGTTCTGCAGTGCTCTGCCTGGTACTCCCACTCCGGAGCACCCTAGTGTCACCAGCAGGGACACTGCTCACAGTGGAGTCCTCTTCGCTGTCCTAGGGGGTGTCCCCTGTACCCCTGGACACATGCCGTGCCTCCATTAGATCGATCACATGGGTGATCCGGCCCAGGCCACTTGCCTCATCCCCTGCAAAGTGGCCCATTTCCACTTGGAGGCCGACTGTCCTTCTTGACAGGCCAGTGGTGTTGACTGCCAGTCTGCCAATTGATGAGGCCATCCTGTCCAGCCTCTGGAGCAGCTGGTGGTCCCTGCGCCGCCCACCCTCGCTCTGTGACAGTAGTCCAGCCACCAGTTCCCGCATGGACAGGGCTAGGTCCCAAGTGTTTGTGCCTATGACGTCCAATTGTGCATGGAGCTGCTACATGCTGGTCTCATTGCTCCTTACAAAGCGGTGCAGAACCCCACTAATTCTCCCTAACATTTGGTTCTGCAGGCGCTGACCACGTAGCAGTTGTGCCTCGGTCATGGTGGTCGATGGACGCCCGGACTCAGCCTGCAGCCCTGCTCTCCTCAACTTGCATCGCCTGCGCAGCGGTGGATGCCCTGTGAGCTGTACCGTGGCACTCCTGGCTGTTGCTGGCGCAGCCTCCGGAACCACTGTTGCAGCAGGTGTAGTCATCAAGGGGATGGTGTTGGTGGTGCAGGTGGGAGTGGTGGCAGCTCCTGTGCTTTCCTCATGGGGCTGGCTGACTGTTGGCACCTGGCTGCTGTGGCTTGTGGTGGTGTCTTGTGAGAGACCTGTGGGACATGGGGAACAGACTGTCAGTGTCTACTATCTGTTGCACACTTCCTAATAAACATTTGCCTATTGACTGCCTACTTGACTACATTGCCCATAATGCATCATTCTGGTGTTTGCTACCCTGAAATGGAGCTATCTTGGTTGTGCATGCCCCTGTGTACATGTTGGGTGGGGGTGTGGCATTGATGGGGATACAGGCATATCACATGGTACTCACCGGTTGATGTTGTGGGCTCAGAGGTGTCCAGATCTCCGAATCCTGTAACTGCCTCCTGCTCCAGGGTCTCCTCCTCCCTTTCCTCCAGGGGTGTGGGTGGTGGTACGGATGATGGTCCCCCTCCTGTGCCTCTCATCTCCCGGACCCTTTCTGCCACCCTCTCCTTGGTCCAGGAGCGGAGGTCATACCACCTCTTCTTGATCTCATCCACACTCCTATGGCTGATCCCCAGGGAGTTAACTTTTTCCTGAATTTCCAGCCAGAGTTGTGTTTTTTGTTGAGTCTGGCACATTGAGGGCTGCCTTCCCAAAAAGATCATCATAGTGCTGACAGCATTCTTCTGTCAGCACCTCCAGCTCCTTCTCAGAACATTTTAATTTCCTCTTTCTGGGTGTTTCTGCCATTGTAGCTGCTGTTCCTCCTGTTGGCTGTTCAGCAGTTTAAAATGGGTGTGGTCCTCCCTCCTCCCAGGTGTATTAGTAAACTTCCTGGCTGTGATGTCATCATCATGTGCCAGGAAGTGTTTGCAGAGTGTTCTGGAGTGGTTTCTGGAGTGTTCTGCAGCACCTGCAATCAATTTACATGCTACTCGCAATTTGCGACACCCACTCGCAAATTGCGAGTCCGTTTTTTGCGCGGTCGCAAACAGCGACCTCGCAGACAGCGGACTCGCTATCTGCGTTGCGACTCCGGGTGCGAGTCGCAATTTGTCCACGGAAATTGTACCTGCATTCCTATTAGCGACATGCAATTTGCGAGTCGCACATGCTCGCAAATTGCGAGTCGCTAATTTTTTTGTACCTACATCTGGCCCTTAGTGACATTTCCGCTGTATGAGCCTGTAAAATAAGCCAATCTCTTTAGTTTTATTTCCTCACCCTACCCCTTCAAAGGAGTTTCTTTTTTAATTAAAATGTTCGAATATAGATCTTCCAGTCCAAAACTGAGCTACCAGAGAAACATTGCCATATCTGATTCAGGCCATAACCGCTCCTCATTCTTAAACGGGTCGTGCATTAAAGAATAATTGTATTATTTATTGTTATTATATTGCCTTCTTGCAATTGTTTCTTATCCCAAACTTTTAATGTCTACAACATATACTGAAAATTTAGGAGGTTATCCTTCTTTCTACGTCTTTGTTATTCTTCATCTTTCCACTACTTCTTAATCTTTCCCCTACTGAGAAGGAGCGTTAAAATATTTTGAACTTCAATCAGTTGATTTTGTATGTTATCTCTGTAATCTGGCAACCTCTAATTTAACCTCAGTGGGAGATCTAAGCAAAGTCTTTGTTGTAAAGAAATTATGATGTTTCCAAACTGGCTTTATTGTTGGCTAATTGGCAAGCATGTTTGTATCATTTGCAACAATATGTCCACACCTAGGGCCTGATTTAGATATGGGCGGACGAGCTACTCTGTCACAATGGTGAAGATTATCCCGTCCGCGGAAATCTAAATCCTATTTGATATAATGGGATTTAGATTTTGGGGGACAGGACACCAGTCACCATTGTGACAGAGTAACTCATCAGCCAATATATAAATCAGGCCCTTAGTGTGCACCAAAACCTTTGCGCTACCATTTTAGTCAACCTTGCCACTGTATAGTAAGATAGTCATCAAAAATTACATCGGCACAAATGAGTAGAAAGATTCAGTTCTATAATGTTACTCCAGTCCTATTCCCCTTTCACCAGCTCTTTTTTTGCCCATGGAATTGCTCACTAATTTTAAAACTCTAAGAGAACGTGTAATAATTTTTGGTTTAACTGTAGAAATACATTTTCAAAATATTCAAAGAAAAAAGTGCTCCTAGAAAAGGATGTTCTGATACAAATTTTCTTTATACTTCAAATGAATCAATCCTGGTGTAGGGGCTTCAATTTACTCAATGTATCCAGCATGTCTCCCAAGCACTTAGGGCCTTATTACAACGTTGGCGGTTAGAATGAGCTGACCACCAAAGCCGCGGGGAGGAAGCTGCCTTCATACAGGCGGCCTTCCCACAAGTTGTATTACAATGCTTCCACTGGGCTGATCGGTGGAAACATCATATTATGATGTCAGACTGGCAGAAACAGTGCCATGGCATTAAGGTAGCTGTGGCCAAAGCCGTGGCACAACAGCACCCTTGGAATGCACACTGTCTCAAGACAGTGGCTTTCTGCCAGCCTTTTAATGACAGGGATCCCGCTATGAAAAGGCTGGTGGAAAGAGGACTCATGGTCAGCAAGGCGGAGCTGAACTCAGCACCGCCATGGCTGACCACGACTCTGACTGCCGCCACCCCATTGAGATTTCTGATCCTGGCGGTGGCGGCAGTCCCCTAGGAGTCCAACCACCAGGGTCGTCATCTGGCGGTCAGACCACCAAGAGTGCTGCAGTCCAACCACCATTGCAGGTTTGACAGTCCTTGGGCCGCCAAACTCGTATTAGGGACCTTAGTAAGTGAATGCAGAGGAGGTGGGGAGGTTTGCATACTTCAGTTTTCTATATGTTAGGGATTAACCCATATTTCCGTAAATGTAATCAGATGGAATTCTAAATATTGCTGAATATCCACTAAGATTTTCATAATATTCAATGTACTTTTTTAAAAATCTGGGATGGGTGAACTTAGTAAGGAATCCAACTGGAGGGTAGAGGTAAACCACTACCTTCGGCATTCAAAATCCATAATATTATATCACTTATTTTTTCCTAATTCCTGAGGAAATAGGCAATTCTTAACTCCAAGCTTACAGAAAGGTTCCAGGAATATATGCAGGTTGATTCTAGGCCATCTTCTTCTAATTTGCTATTCGAATAATGAAGTGGGAAAATGTCATGCTGAATTATTTACCTTTTTACATTCTCCCAGGTAATTATTTAAAAATAATAGCAGGAATATCTGTAGGAAAGTGCCCTTTTTGACATGCTCACCCCCACTTTTTGCCCTTCTACTGATGCTTTTTGACTGAAAGTGCAACCGGTTCCTGCTTACCAGGCCCCCAGTACCAGTGCTCTTTCCCTTAAAACAAGGTAAATGTCTAATTGTAACCCAATTGGCAAGGGCTTTAGCACTCTTGTAAATCCCTGGTAAATAGTACCCCTGGCACCCAAGGCATGGGTACTAAAGTGGTCCCTAGCGCTGCAAATTGCATTATGCCACCCCAAATGACCCACATTCAAGCCCACGCAGACTGCCATTGCAGAGTGTGTGAAATGTTGCAAACCATTTTGAAAACCATGACATTGCACAAAAGCACTGCATGTAATGTATGTAAGTCACCCTTACAGCAGGCCTTAGAGCCCTAAGGCAGGGTGCATTTTATTACAAGTGAGGGCACTGCTGCACGAGCAGATGTACTCCTGTGATGCTGAGTTCCATTGCTAGATACTGTAAGTGTTCAGGAAGCCATATTGAGCATTGATGATTGCGTATTTACCCAGATACACGATGGCTTCACTGAAAGTACTGATGTTTGGTATCAAAGACCTCATCTTATATCCGTACTGATCCCAGTATCAGTTTTATTATAACATGCACCCAGAGGGCATATTAGTGGTGCCCCCGGACATCCTCCCAGTCCCTTAGTGTGCTGGCTGACTGGTATGGACCAGTCTGCCACCACAGGCAAGTTTCTGACCCCCTACAGGTGAGAGCCTGCGCTCTCGAGGCCAGAAACAATGCCTGCTCCAGAGGAATGTTTTCACATCTCCAGCAGGATGGCTAGCGATTAAGCATATCAGTGCCAGGAGCATTAAAACCCCTGACACCTCTGATGTACAACCCTGGCTTGCCCCCTAACCACAGCTTGCCCTGTGGCTCGTTTGAAACCAGAGCAGGTGGACATTTAGATATTCAGGAGGCATGTTGCACTCTAGGGTAGTCACACCCCAAAGGTGGGCTACCTGAAGTGCACAGTCAAGGAAAAGTTTCACCATCTTGTTTTTGGTGAAGCTAGGATCTTTGGATCAGGAAATGCCCACTCTCCACAGGAAGTGGTCATATAGAAGGTGTAGTCACCCCAGGGGTAAGTAGCCCATTGGCTACTACCTCACACCACTTTAACATCCCTAAATTCAGTATGTAGGGGTTCCCCTGACACTATAAATTCAGATTCGTCTACCTGGGAACTGTAGAAGGACAAAGAAGAGCAGTGACTGTGAGAACAGAGGACTTACTATAAACTTGGCACCAAACCATGCCTTGCTTCTGGGACCTCGATAGTTGCACCGACTTGACTCGTCCAATTTCTTTGCAGCCTCTCCAACACTTGGAGGCCTGCCCCACACTTTGGCAACCAGCTAACATCTCTGTTGGGGTGGAGAAGTCATTCCCTGCATCTGCAGGGACCATCCGCATCTGCCTGGTACTTCATTTTGCTGCCCATTAGTCCCACCGAGGGGGCATCTAATCAGGAGGTGGTCATTGTGGTAGCAAGAGGGCAGCCCCATTTATTCAGCAAAATTCCAAGTCCCTAGACCCTTCAGGAGGCTCCCTGCACTAATACCCGGGGTACAGGAGCAGTTGCCACAACCAAAGCTTGTTGAGTGTCCAGCCCGGACACCACTGATGCCAAAGCCGACATGCCAACGAGGGACTTCAGGATCAACAAGGCCTACATTGAGAGTGGTCCTGCTGTTCTTATTTCTTCCCCTGTCCAGGTCACCCAGAAAGTGAGAGCCTCCAACTGCAGCAACCCACCGGACCCAACACTTCTGCACCCGAGCCCCCCCAGCCTGGGTTCACGTAAACAGACTGTGTCCCTGTGCTCCAGAGACTCTCAAGAGCCAAGGCTCCTTTTGGGTTCTGCCAGACTTGTCCCCAAGTTCACCCTTGCAACCTTTCTTCTACAAGTACCCTGCCATTGACTTTAACGCATAACGCTCGAGCTATCAACGCAACCAGCACCTCTGCACCTGGACTCATCAGGGCAGGTAAAACTGACCTGCTGGTGGTTTCTTGGACCTTGGCCCCCTAAGCACCTTAAGCCCCCAAAGGCACCCTCAAGAAACACGCACAAGGATATGTATGTAGTGTATTTATCGCCCATAGGATAACATTACCACGTTCTGACAGCTCTGTTATTTTTACTGGTTTCTTGTGAAATATATAACCCCTAAAGTATTTACCCAATATCGATGATTTTGGTGTCTAAATATATGTAAAATCTGTGTTATTTTTCTAAATTGGTCTCCGTTTCTTTTATTGAGAGGGTGTCTCACTTATTGACTGTGTGTGTACAACAAGTGCCTAACACTGCCCTCTGATAAGCCTAAACTGCTCGACCACACTACCGCAAATAGAGCACTTGGGCTTATTAAAGTAAGCCCCTGTAAACCAATAAGGGTCCTCAGGACTTTTGGCATGGTATACCCCTACATTGGTACACTACATAGAAAGCCAGCTTCCTACAATATCTGACACACTCTCCCTTTTATATGACTTATTCTACCTTGGTTGGCTTATGGGGGATTTGGTAATTCCTGATTATAACCTTAATGTTTTAAATTAATAATCTTGTACATGGAAAAATGATCAACGTTTGTTAAAATGTCTCTAACCTGTATATATACTTGGCTGGCACTGTTTAACAAGTAATCAGGAAACATTTTCACTTTCCTTGTGACTAGGCCCAGTTGGAACCCTGCTACATCAAAATAATTTTGCATAATGGCTAAAAGTCAATGAACATTAAAAATAGCAGGGGTGACAGAACATGCCCCTGCCCAGTACCTCTCTTCATCTTGATGTGGTAGTTAAACAAATCCTTACAACAGCCGTAGGCAAATTGTGCTGGATTGTATGAATTAAGTTTGCAAGTTTATGGGCAATATTTTATTTAAAAACAAATGTTGGTCTTGCTGTTGGTGTCCAGGAGTGAAATAGACTTATGTAATTTTAAAAATATTGGATCTATTAATGGTTTAGGAAAAAAATCTACCTCATCATTTTGCCAAGATTTCAGCCCTTATCTTGTTTTTACTACCCCCTGCATACTCTAACAAATGAATCCAAAATCTGGTTCAGTAACAGTTAATTCTCCTTGTTCTTCTTACAAGAAGATTGAGAAATTCAAAGTTACATGGATGTTAGCCCATTTTGCCAGTAGGCTTCTTGCAGAGTCAGAATAAAGCTGGACATAATAGTTTTTGAATATTTTTCAAGCTGATATATCAGACTTATGTTGCTCACCCTCCACTCTTATCATTTGAATCTTTATTCAATTTAATTTATATCATGTTGGCTGTGGAAACACTTTGGTGCTTCATTGATAAATGCCAATATTTAATCCTGCTGAGCTAATAAGTTATTCATTACTAATGTTGCATGCTTTATTAGCAAGTTCCCTTTGTCACACATACTTACCCACTTGCGCTTGTTGTAATTCTTTGGGTATGGTTAAACTTTCTTCTTAGAGTTGGCCATTTTCCTGCAGCTGTATCTTCCTAAAGTGAACGGAAAATGACTTAATTAGACCTCACCAGCATGCATACTTTATATTTGTCTTAAACTATAAAGATGTTTTAGATTTGATTTTAGTAGCTATTAGGCCAGCTATTAGGCCAGGAAATAGACAACACATTTTTGTCATGCTGAAAAGTATAATTTAACATCCATCATTTTCTCTCTACTTTTATTAAGCTCTCTATTTCTAGTACAAGCACTGAGGGGTCTGAAAGGGATAGGGGTAGGATTATAATTGACTATTGAGCTAAATCCAGTTATCCAGAACCAATCAAAAATCAGCCCCTAAAAAGGAATGATGTGTGACTGAGAAGAAGAGAGAGTCTGCAGGAGTAGGGTTGCTCTTCAGCCAAAATTAATTCCAAGAATTTGAGCTTGTAGGTGGGTTCTATCAAAAATCCCTTTAGAAGAATGAAGACAAAACCAATGATCAACTAGCTAATAAGCCAGGGTACACCAGTGTGCTTCTCCTCTTCCCTTCAAGATGCACTTGAGGTGGGAAATAAGGCCTATGATGTCACCACACAGGAAGAAGTAAATTCGGCAATAAAGGGTCCTGAGGAGAGAAGCCTATGTCCTAAAGGATTAGGTGCTCAAGAAGCTGCACAATGAATAAGAATACGAGGAAAAGACTAAACCGACCTGTAAGGAGGGTGAGACATAGGATACTGCACAATCAGTTACTATTTTATATCACCAATCCACTACGAGGAGTGATGGGTAGATGTTGATTTGAAAGGTGGATCCGAGAGACAGAGGGTAGTTAAAATGTCATGGAAAAAGGACATGTTAGAAGGTCTTGGGTGAGACTAGAAAAGACCATGGGCCTCATTACACGTTTGGCAGTCTTAAGACCGCCAGACTCATGGTGATGGTCGAACCACTGCAACCCTGGAGGTCTGACTGCCAGATGACCACCCTGGCAGTCAGCCTACCAGACGACTGCCACCACCGCCAGGATCACAGATCCCGACAGGGTGGAAGTGGTCGGAGTCGTGGTCAGCCACGACAGTGCTATGGCAGCACCGCCATGCTGATTACAAGCCACTTTCTGCCAGCCTTTCCATGGCAGTCTCACCACCGTGTAAAGGCTAATGGAATGCCAGTTCTGGGGACCACAGCGGGGCCCTGCACTGCCCATGGTATGGGCATCATATCATGGAATATGATTGAGGCTATGGTCTGCAGGGTGGACCTGCAGGATGTACTTGGACTAGATGAGTGTGTGCAACAGGGACCATTCCTGCTACCTTCACACCTTAGAGTGATGGCACTACAGTTTTTCAGTGAGTCCCTGAGCTGTGGTTAGCATTAACACTACATAATGACAGCGATGAAGATGGAAACGAGGGCCCCAAAATAATGGAGCCCTCCAGGGAAATGGGCAGTACAGGTGTGGAATTAAAAAAGGGGAAGAAATATCAGGGAACAAAGATGTTAACTAGAGTGGTCTCTTTTAGACTGATGTATTATGTTTTTGCATAAAATACAAGAAAATAACAAAAAAGTGTAAATCTCCACGAAGGTTCATACTGCCATCACTTTTTACATCAAAATGGTTGATTAATGAATAGGGGCTATGTGTGTGTCTTTAAAGATTTAGGGCTTGATTTAGATCCTGAAAGAGGGAATACTCTGTCACAAACGTGACGGATATTCCATCTGTCTTATTACAATCGCCACAGGATATAATGGGATCGTAATACTGCAGACGGGACATCTGTCACATTTGTGACAGAGTATTTCCCCCTGCTAAGATCTAAATCAGACCCTTAAAGCCTTAAACACAATTTAATTTAACTGGAGACAAAAGCAAACCCATACACAATGTCCTAAGAATGGTTGAGTCCAAGGCAAGAGAGAAGTTTAAAAAACATTGCAGTGCAGAGTGATAAACAGACTTAAGTAAAGTCTGTGATTGAAGATGGCCAGAGGAAGACCTGGCTCATTTCCCAAACTGTGAGTTTTTATACACTTTCAGAGAAATTGTTCAGTCACTGTAGTATGATGAAGAAAGTTACATCTCATAACCCATCATAAAATAGAAATCACATCATATGGTGTAATGACTTTTGCTCTATGCTAATGAATATTCTGTACTATGCATTACACGGAAAAGAATACCACAATCAAAAAATATAAACAGCACCTCCATTCAGTTGAAAGAACGTGCCTTCAGTTGAACACATTTGTAAATCCTTGATCTCCAGGAACATCAGAAACAGAAAATATTACATTTTATAAATGTTACAGAGTAAGCAAAACAGTGGAGCTAACTGAATTTCGTACAATTATTGAATGCCGAAGTTCATATTTGAGGCTATTTGCTGCACAGGCAGGGAAGGGATGAAAAAGAAGTTAAGGTAATGCACTGCGCATCCCATGTATTATGAAGGTGCAATTTGAAAACAGAAGTAGGCCAAAGCCTTCTCATGTCAAGATAACAAGGTTTCATTGTATAAAACACAGTAGAAACATTTGTGTCTAATTTTAACTAATGAAGGCACAGTTTTTGTAATTTATGGAATCTGCTTCCACAATACTACTGTGATAATTTTACAGTTCTTTCACACAGTACTCTGTTGGAGCCAGTTGACATAAAAATACAATTAAGGTGTTCAGGAAAGTTATTTAGTTTTCCTAAAAGGATTTCCTTAGGGGTCATAGGAGACGGTGTGTCTAGGTGCTTGATAAACGTTTTCCATGCTGATGTGAATTTCTTTGTACATCTTCTGGTACAGGCAGACTCTTTTAATGTTTTGGTGAGGCACATGGAGTTCCATCATTATGAATACCCAAGCGGATAACGCCATGGCTGGACAACCATCATGGTGCATCCATTTGTGGACAACTCAACTGAATCCAGGTTTGGTACACACATCTCAAGATAAAGACAGATTGTATATAGTTGACTAAAATGGTGCAAAGTTTAAATGACAAGTGTGCTCTCAGAAGAATATTGAATATTTTAAATATGACATGAAGCGGAGGAGAGAATGAAGGAAAGCAGCATGGACATTGCAAGTGATTACAATGAAACAATACATTGTGGGACATAAATGCCTCTAAGTGTAAGGGTGTGAAAGTCATTACAAAATATATACATACTCTCTAAGCCTGTTTAACAAATGTATATTTTAGTCATGGTTCAATGTATATATGTGTGTATGCGTGTGTGTATGTGTATGTATCTATGTGTGCATATATGTATATATTTATATAAAAGTATGTATCTAATGTATGTGTGTATATACATATATATGTGTATATCATTCTTTTCTTATTTCTTAGATAAGTTGTTAGATTAGATACTTATGAATCTGTTTTCAATTTATCTATCACAATGAGCAAATGTTATATTAACTATTTATCTGCAAGCATTTTGCTATTGAAATGTTGAGGAAAGAGACAATGATGTTAGAAAAGTACACAATTAAATTAACTCCAAATATTGCAAATCTTGAAAGTCTGTGTTTACACAATACAACTTTAAATCTAAAAATATTATATTCATTATTATATTCCTTAAACTTATATTCTCTCACTATGTTTTTACATATCTAGTATTTATTTATTACTTTAGTCCTAGTGTACAAGAGATAAAATACTCTCTTGTAAGCTTTACTCTGTCTCCCATCACCCTATATCTCTATTAATCTCTCCTCCATCCCCACTCTCTGACTCATCCCAAACCCATTCTACTACTATAATCTCTAACATAACCCTACCTAAGCTCTTGCCTTGTCTACCACTCCTGGCTCACCTCAAACCTCAGTTTTCTACTATTATCTCTCAAACAACCCTACTAAAATCTCCTAATTCATCTCACTTTTGACTCATCCAAAACCCCTTCTACTACTATGATCTTCCTATCCACTTTCTACAGACTTTTTGCTCCTCCTTTTCTCATCACAAGCCTCATCCTATTACTATAAACTCCAAATAACACTTCTAGATTCTTCCCACCTCTATCCCTCATTTACTCTATTCAATCCAATTAACAAACTCACAAATCCTCTGCTCAAATTAACTTCTACTAATACAAATACTGTACTCATATTTCCCTATACTAATCCACCACTAATCCTTTTGGGTTCCGGAGTAGCATGCTTCAACGCCTCGTCAGGGGTAGTAAGTGCTATATAAATACCATTACAATTATATGTGTCAGGTTTTTCCCTGATGCTTAGAGCAATTGTTCTTAATTTGTTGCTGTCTATTATGGAAGGTCAGCAATAATCAGTCACTTCACAATCTTTTGCTTACAAACCAAAGGTATTCGTTTGTGATGTCCTGCAGATTTCTATTTTGTCACCACTTTTTTTACAAATCTACTCCTCCTCCCTCAGCAAAGTTTATCCAGTGGGCATAGTTTTTAATATACGTCAATGACACTATACTGGATCTTTTGTCTAGCACATCCTTCAATCAAGAAATAAATGATCCTCCATATTGAGTGATTGTCTTTTGCTTAAATGATGGTAGATGTAAAATAACAATATGAAGCATAATTCTTAAAACAAGAGCTTCTTAGTAACACTCAGAATATATTCTCCTGGAGACCTCCAGGCTGACCCTACATACAAGGACCTCTACCTGGGTAAAGTCCAAGGAAATACAAACACCATTGAGTCTGATCCAAAAGTTGTTTAATGACAGATCATAACGAAAGGGCCTGATCCACCACAAATCTTCCACTGCTTCAGCCTCCAGTTACCGATTGCCGACAATATTCCACATCCCTAGAGACCTAGATACTTGAATCATAACATTCTCAGGATACCTCACTTTCCTACATAAACAGTGCATGAACTTGGAGGGTGTTTTACCAAAATATCAAGAATGAAATGTCATCTACTATAATATTGTTGCCTTTTATTATGATGTCAGAAATACTGTTGTTTTGAATATTGAAGTTAAGCATATTGGTTATTAGTGCTGTATTTCATACTGCTGTTAAGAATATTGAGTATGTAATATTGTTTCTAATTTGTTTTAATGAAAAGTAGCTTGCAATATTTAAATTCAAAGAGGTGAAAGAAATATTTCAGAAATAGTTTATAAAGTATATTTAGTTTTTGTTAATAAAATATTTTTCATACATATGGTATATGTTTTTTAATATGGTGTTGGCTTTCTTAAAAAGTATTTTTTTGTTTTCTTGTTTATGTTATTTAAAAAAAACATAAATTTAGTTTTTCAGATATTTACTAAAAGTTTAACATTTTAAATCTATAAATTTATTATGAACATTTAGAAATATTTTGAACTAATTTTGGACAATTCAGATGAAGTTGTATAGGTAATTTATCATATTTGTAAACATTTACCCATAGTTTATTACGTTTTAAATTTATTTTAAAATGTGAAAAATTTACTTATTTATTTTTGGTGCATTCCTAGTTAAATTTATAGTGTTAGGGCCTGATTATGACTTTGGCGGTGGACCACAGTGGAAGGGATGCACAATATACAAAGCTCCCAATGTAAACTACACCTGCAGAGTAGGGGTGGTGGCATCAGGGATACCGCAGGAAAGATGCTGCCCTGGGATACATCTCACTTTGCACATGCCCCTAAAACACTATTTGTACAGGAACTGGGCCTTCATGTATATCAGAGACAAACAATAGTATAACCAAGTGACATACCTCCAAGACAAATGTGTAAGTACAAGCCAAGAAACAACAGCAAGGGCCACACGTTTAGATGAAGAAGCTGGAAGGTACATACCTGGAAATGGACACGTGTATTCAAATGTTTAGGAAGGTAGCACAATTGAACACCCTCCATGTGTGGACAAACAAAATTCTAGCTTGTACACATTTAACAAATGTCCATTCAACATCAGGGGGACAAATCTAACTCAATACATGTTGACATTGGCCAAGCCAAGATTAAATACTTACCATATCAAACTACACACAATGCAATGACACCGCAATTAGATTACCACCAACATATCCATCCATTGAACATCTCCCCTTGTCATGGGTGACACCAGCACTGCTCCCAAAGTCAGATTTTGCCAACCACAGCAAATGGATCAGCAATCAGGGTGATTCAAACACAACTGTAGGCATACATCACAAATTACTCAGGAATAGCAAAAAGGTAGAAAGGTAATGGCAGGGCTAATGTGTACTCAAAAAACAGCTTGGGTTTATTAATGGAACTTGAAACGTGTGTCAAGGCCAGTCTATAAACTAAAGTCCATCTGCGTTGCTGTGGACCACAACTTGATTCACTGACCACTGGCATTGGAAGCTCCACAGGAAGGGGCATCAAGTGGGCAGGTGAGGCACCTCAATGATCCTCCTTGGGTGGGGTTGGGTCTGATTTTGGATGGGTGGGTATGGTTTTCTGAGGGGTAGGCTTCACTTCAGGAGGGGTGGGCTGGAAGGGGTGCAGCTTTTTCTTGGTGGTGGCAAAGGTGTGACAGGGGAGGACTTGGATATGGAAGGCATGGGTTGGGATTTGGGTGGGGTCCTTTTGATACTGGGAGGGGGGTTTGACAGTGGTAAGGTTAAAGTCAAATAGGAAACTTTCCTTGGGAAATGAGATAGGGTCTTCAGAAGGGATTTGGGGTTGGGAGGTTGAGGAAATGACAGTATTGGCTCTGGGTATTGTTGATGCTGGTGTGTGTGGGTCTGAGGTATGCTTGGGTTTGGGTGGTGTCTGTTGTGTGTGTGAGTGTGGGCATTTGTGTTTCTTGGGGGGCTGAGGGCTGGAAGTGATAGGTAAGGTGGGAGTGGTGGCTGTTGGGTGGTGTCTGGGGTATGGTGTGTGTGTGGTGTCTGTGAGTGTTTGGTTGGTGTCTGGGGTATAGTGTGTGTGGTGTCTGTGAGTGTTGGGGTGGTGTTTGGGGGTATGGTGTGAGTGTGGTATATGGGTGTTGGTGTGGTGTCTGGAGGTATGGTTAGTGTGGTGTCTGTGGTGGTGAGGGTGGTGTCTGGAGGTATAGGAGTATGGTATGTGGGTCAGTGGGAGTGCTGTCCGTGGGAATGGTGGGTGTAGTGGTCTGTGTGAATGACTGTTGCGTGCTTGCAAGAGATGTGTCTTGTGGTGCTTCTGCTTACGTGTGCTGCTTGTGTGTGTTGAGGTGGGCTCATGCGGATGTGTGTGTGTGTGCTTGGGACATGTAGGGGAATAGGGAAATTGGATTGGGAAGAGGTAGGTGGTGGGGGTAGGACTGTGGGGGGGTGGAAGGCTGCTGTCAGTGAAGAGTCTAGAGCCTAAAAACATCTCTGTGGCCAGGCATGGCACGAGGAATGCCTTCCAGGTAGGCATCCACCTGCTGAAGCTGGCTGCCTTACACCTGAATGGCAGTCTGACCCACAGAAATACTCCTCATGAGGTTAATAGCCTCCTAACTCAGGGTAACAGGGCAGAGGGAGAGGTGCTTGGGGTGAAGTCGACGAGTGGTTTCTTGGGTGAGTGGGCAACAGGGAGGGTGGAGATGGAGCTGGGGGTGGCGGACAAGGATAGAACAGGAACAGGTCTTGATGGGTTCGCCACCACCAGAGTGGCCACTGGATAGTGTCCGAAGATGGAAATATAGATCCTGTTTCCTCCGTGGCATTCCCCTCACCCTCCAGGCCACTGGGTCCCTCCATGTCCGATGTCTCTTAACTGGAGGTACCCTGGCCAGCGGCTTCCCGACTGGTTTCTGCCCTATGTCCTCCACTTGCCTGTGCTGATGCTGAATCACAAAGACAAATAGGGTCACCACATGTGCCTGAACACACTTCAACAACTGTTTTTATTAAGAAACATTACCATAATGTACAGTAGCCCCCGGCCACAGTCAAGTGGCCCCAATATTTACAATACCGCATGCATGCTACATGAACTGTCAACAGTTTCCCACAAGAAAAGCAGAATCATATAGAAATCCAATTGAATGGTGAAGTTGTGCAATCACAATACCAATGGAGCAACTATGAGACCTTATCAATTTGAATGGTTTGACTTATGTAGCATCCCCCAGTAACCTGTTGGCACAAAAAAGTATGGCAATGTTAAGTTCAGTCTCACAGATCCCAGACAAGATCATACATCCAGCAAACCACCACCATTTAACATGTGCAAAGCACTTTGTCAAATGATTCTACATCAACGTCATGGAAATGCACAATGTGAGTAAAAGCTGTAGACCTACCTGTCATTTCCTTCATTGATACTGCAATTGTACATGCCAAAGTACATGGAGTGAAGGGTGAGGGTATGTTGGAGCAACCAAGCAATGGTGACACACTCCTGTCTGTGGCACCACATGAACTGTAGCCCCATCACATATGTCTGATTCCTAACACATGTTGCCATGAACACATACGTGAGGGAATCAGAAATCATCCCATGAAGACAGGTAAACCATGCCTGAAACAGCAGTGATAATTATATGGCAAAAGTGAAAGGGATACATGCTAACATGTAGACACAATGAACAAAGGCAACAGTGTTGTGACCAGAATCATGTCAATGGACACTCACTACTTACCAAGGGAAAGAATTGCACCCAAAGGGCAATGTATGCTCTGTCACATGTATGATGGCCACCTTCACATGAGAGACAGAAGTGGGACACTAGCACTCGTGACAACCTGAAGACAAGTGGCCTCTGGGGGACAGATGCCAATATAGTCACTTGAGTAGACACATGGCTGAGTACAGTGGTCTCATGTTGTGTCGTAGTTTGGACTCTTGCTCTAGGCAAGACTGCTGGTTTAAGAATGACAGTACTTATGTTTGTAGGTGACTATGCCTATCCTACAACAAGTCGCAACTGTCGTCCCAACCCTTCCGGCTCACTAGCAGCACCTCACCAAGAACACAAATAGTAAAAGGAGATTTGTGGCAGCCTTTACGCATGGACTCGAGAATAAGACATCTCAGGGAGTGTCGTGGTTAAACGGAGATTACCCCTTTCTCACAGATACATCATGTCTCAACCAAACTCAGGCAATAACGGAGATGCAGTAAAGTTTCAATAGATTTATTTAACACAACTGCAATCTGCGATATGTTGCATGGGCTGCAATGATTAGGATAATGAACAGTGCAAGAAACAGAATTGTGAAGACAAGAGTCATCATTACAAAGACCCCCACCATCTTGCAATAGCATCTAAAAGACATAAGATGTGTAATATGTCCTAATACCCTAATATGATAGGCCTAACCTCCTACCTAAAGGAGAGCTGGGTTTGCTAAACCTAATCTCCCAATGCCATGTCCATGAGAGGAGCCCCCAACCCTCGTTACCTAGGGATGCGGTCTCTATCTCAGACTCCGCAGGGACACGAAGACTGGGTCAGCGTCAAGACGACGTGCAGCATCGATATCAGCGATGGTGGCGATGCCCTCTGGTCAAAATCCCTCAAATTATCTGTCTAAAGTGTGATGTATTTATACAGATCTAACAGGACCCCGACGTAGGTGTGTTCCCAAACAATAGATAACAGACATGCTTGGGGTGGCAATTATTATAAACAAATCTCTCTAAAGTATAGAGAGGGAAAGTCCCTAAGTGTGAAAACCTAGTTTGTTTGTCTTTGCCACTTGATCTTGACGCCTTAGCGCGGTGGCACTGATAATGCAAAGCATAACAAGTGGCCTAACTATAAACAAGGCAGCCATCTTAGATGAAGTAAATAATTAAATGGGCTAAGACAGAGCAAGCTAAGTAGGTTAAAAGTCACTAGGTGACGGGGCACAAGTCTGCAAGCTAAAGGTTAAGCTAACTCATGTTATCCCATTAAAACAAACTAGGATTCACAACAGTTGTATGTTGTTGGGGCTGACACATGACAGGACAAGTGGACTGTTGGGTACAAATGACACCCACAACAACAAACAACATGACCTGATTGATGACTGTACTCAGTCATGTGTTGGCCCTGGAGACTAAATTGGTCCTGGAATGTATGCTGTCGTGCCCTTGGTTACTGGGCCAATAGGCACGGCACATTAGCATGCACCAACTTCCATACCTACACAAACAATTACTCATCTGGCGTGTAACACATGACCCATCTCCAGGGTGAAATAGCAGACTCTAAAACGTCAAATTGGCAAAGTAACCTGCAGTAATATGCCCAGGACTCACCCACTCGTAGCCGCTGTGCTCCCTTCAAATGCTTATTAAGCTCAGGGTAGGCCACCACCAGAATGGGAGCTATCAGTAGGTGTCAGGCTCTGGCGTGTTCCCTGTCCATGTTGGGAGGACAGCCCCAGCTGGAACTCCGTGATCATTCATATTCAGCGTCTCAGGTCCTCCCACCTCTTGTGACAGTGGGCGCTCTGCTGGCTATGGACCCCCCAGGGTCTGCACTTTCCAGGCAATGGCTCTCCAGATCCCTTTCTTCTTATGGGTGGTCCAAAAGTCAAATGAGAAGGTTATAATTCCATTTATTTTAGCCAACTGGTTGTGTCACACACACTTCAGAAACACCATGTACAACACTTTGGTAATTGTCAACACACCACAAGTGTGAAGCATACATGCTGATGAGTACAGGGACATTAAGACATACTTTTGGAGTAATCTGCAGACTAACCAGCTACCTTGCTCGTGGCCTACACTGACTAAGTAAGCCTACTGACATCAGGCTCAAGAAAAGGGTACTGTGATGAGACCCACAAGGAAACACAACACACCATTGTCACCTTCTGAAGGGTCAACACCTTGGACCTGACTCCAGCCATATTGACTAACGGCATACATTCCCTACAGGCAACTATCATAGCACAAAATATACCCTATCACTTAAGTGAAAATGAAAGGGCTGCCATGGGTGGCATGGACGTCTCTTACATGTGCATGTGTGGACATGTGGTCTACCCTAAGTAATCTCATACCACTTCAGAGTAGGTTTGAGTGGTATGTACATGAAGCACAGAACACACCTTTTACCATATGGGGCAATCCTACAGAGTTGGCAGCCAAAATACTAAGGTATGTTTGGTCTGATTGGTTGCATGTAGCTAAGCTAATGAGTCACATGTCATTCCCTCTCCTGAATCAACCAACGTTCTCCACTTGTGCAATGTACCTCTTCTGTACAAATATAACATATTTAAAGGTGACTGCAAAGATGTGGGAGTAAGGGATCTGTCATAAGTTAATGCACACATTGACAAGGAGGCTCAGCACAAAAATGTTCTAGGTCATGGAGTTACTTCAGGACACATTCCTAACATAGTCAAGGTACAACGGCCTACAAGCCACGTCTTGCCACTGAAGACTCATTTTGGCCACTTCCAAAGATCTGCAGGTCTACAGAGAGTGTGCCTAGTGCCACTTTTGCATGGCCACAGTAACTGTAGACCAGCCTGGTCTATGTCCCATACTGGGAGAAACATTTGACAGGCCCTGGTCTCTGCAGGACGAGCATACAGAACCTACATGACACTCACATTTCTATTACTGCGATGCATGGCAGTACATCCTGTGCCCATCCTCTATGTGGGTTAAGGGTTGTGTAGCACTCTGAAGGGCACAGTGAGCTTCACATGGTTCTCACACAACAGCTTGGCGAGGCCTGATGTGGGCTGAGTGATCTCTGGGACTATACACATTGCTAACAAGATCCTCAAATGACTCAAGCACTGCACATACACAGCACATGCTGTAATGCACAGACATGTTGCATTACATTTTCAAACATCACATACAAAGAAATGTCATTGCATGGCTCTAAAGTCTCCTTGCCTCCATACATGAATGCAACAGAGGGAGGATCTAGGGCTTATAACACAACACAGTGGTAATGTGAAACACATAGATTACTTGTCTCCACTACCAGCACATTGTACATCCCATGTATAGAACAAACCAATTTGACAACAGGCACCTGAAAAGTCTCACTGACACTCAGAGGCACATTGTAGCCAATGAAGAAAGTAAAGGATGGTGTTGAACAGTGTCCATGAGGTTCTTACCTGCTTCTCTGGTGAGCCATAGAGCTGATCATACATGGGAAGGACCTCCTCAACAAGCCTCTCCAGCTCAGCAGGAGAGAAGGCAGGGGCCCTTTCACCAGCTTGGCTGGGCATGATTGCTCCCAGAGGCAGCAATCAGCAGCTGACGTGGTGGAGGTGTTGATGGCAGCAGTGCCAGGAATCAAGTGAGTGATTTAGCAAAAGGCAGCATACATGTACGCTACAAGCACGGTCATCACTGCTAAGAGTCACAGCCATTGGCCCGCGACTGTCACAGTCACCAATGTTAGCCTATGGCTGGGTCCACCCTGGTCGAAACTGCCCACCTCATGGTCAACTTCCGCCGGTGGTCACTGGTGGTTCCTAATATCCAGTGAACTAGGTTCACCATTTTGACTATTGTAAATTCAGTACTGGGCCCAGTTAAATGTGTCACAACATCAATATATGTGTCTGATCATCACAAACAATCTAAAACAGACTTGTTGTGAAGGTTCTCCTACGCAATCACCAGGGTAGTGTGTTGCTGGTCACAGATAGCATATTACGGTGGTGCACTATTTTTGGACTGTTATATTGCAAGGGACACAAGGAGCAGGTGGTTGTGAGACACCCAAATCCATGTTGTTGACACATGGACAACCATGGAGGGGTCACATTTGGCCATCGAGAAGTGGGCAGCTTTGATGTGTAACAGGTATGATGTTTTTCCAGTCAGTAATGCTTTGTCACATGCTTTTGGTCCCATTCATCATGCTTGTTGGTATGGACAAGGTGACTAATAATCCTACTCATTTGATGTCACAAATAGTTACCCTGGAAGAGGGAGGAGCTCCAGTGTACCATCCATTGCCAAACCTTCAAACCATGGAAGAACGTCACATCATCAAACAGTTCCGACTGAATCGGCAAACTAT
Source organism: Pleurodeles waltl (assembly GCF_031143425.1). NCBI lineage: Eukaryota > Metazoa > Chordata > Amphibia > Caudata > Salamandridae > Pleurodeles > Pleurodeles waltl. The sequence continues at coordinate 1,770,269,369 of NC_090440.1, forward strand.
CTGGATTTATGTTGTCAGTTGGAGCCAGGTCTGATGCCTGAAATCACAAATCCAACATGCATACCACGCATTTTGAGACTCATGTCAGCATTTCACTTCCTGGCCATAGGGTTCTTCCAATATACAGTGGCCATATCTGGTGGTATGTCCCAACCTATGTTTAGTGGTGTGTTAAGAGACAAGCTATCAGCAATGATTAAACACATTGACAGCTACATCATGTTCCCCAGACATGAGGATTTAGCAAATGTGAAGGCTGGCTTCTATGGTTTTGCTCACCTCCCACATGTGGTGGGAACCATTGATGGCACACATGTTGCCTTGGTGCCACTACAGGCCGGTGAATAAGTCTATCACAACAGTAAGAACGTCCATTCTATCAACATGCAAGTTGTCTGCTTGTCAGATCCGTACATCACAAATGTCTGTGCCCGGTTCTCTGGTTTGGCCCATGATTCCATTGTAATGCAGAACAGCAGGTATGTCACATCTATTCTGATTTTGTGTTTGTAATTTCAGGTGCTACAATATTAAGTGACTGACTCACTGTGGCACTTATGTCTCATTCCAAAACAGGATCCTCAGCATAAACAAACTTTCCTTGATTGTTGACACCACTGAGGAATCCAACTACTCCAGGGGAAACCTGCTTCAATTAGGCCCATGGAAGAACATGGCTGGCAGTGGAGCGGGCTTTTGGGTTCCTGAAGGCCACATTTCTCTGTCTGGACAAAACTGGGGGGCCATAACATCACCCCGCAGAGGAATATTCATTAGATCCCTGAGGAGGGGTGAGAATCCAGCGGTAAAGAGGAAGGAGCTGATTTCCAACACAATCTTATCAACAGCTTCTTCTGATGAGTGTAAATATGTCATGATATGTGATGACTTTGACTGTACAATGAACTGTAGATGTGATAATGTGCGAAGTGTATTTTTGCAAACAGTTAGGGAGCTGATGTTGAGGCAAAATCTGCCATGGGGTGTTTGATGAGCTAGCTTTTAACACATTCACATTTTGATGATGTTGTTTTGGTTGTGTCAGATTTTTCTAAGTTACTTTGTTCCCCAGATATTTGATATGTGACGTGTCAAATGTGTGTTTTCATTACTATACTACTTTTTTTTTGTTCTTTGTTCGGGTACCGTCACCATGAGATCTTCATTTGGGCACTTCAGAGTTGAGATGTTGGCAGGTATATTGTGATGGTGGATATACAAGTTTGACACAGATTGTTCCTTGGAATGTTTTTCATAGACATTGGGTGTAGAAGACCTGTGTCAAGGCAGCTTGCACAGTGAAAGGATGGAAGTGCAGAAGACTCAGTTGGACTTGTTTGTTGTTGTGTGGTGGCCATGATGCATTGAGTGTGTCATCGAGTGGTCAGTAAAAATGTTGTTGAAAGCCAAATTCATGTCAGTTCCCCTTCACATTGGCTAAAACCTCTTTTTTTCTGAACTGTTTGTATCTGGCAATGTGGCTCATCATTATAGGCAAACGTGCCCGTGGCACATCACTGACATTTGCTTGTGTCACACCGCCAGATACAGTTGCACAGCATTGTAATGACCCTGTGATCAGCAACTGTTGTACCCCATCTGTCTTGTTGTTGCATTCTATGAGGTGGGCTTCCTTTTGAGAGCTAGGCGATATGTCTCCAGCTGATGACATCAACCATATCCATTTTTGCCTATTTAACAGGACAATAACTGACATGTCCATTCTTCTGGAGGTCTGTACCAGTATATTTTGTGGCCTACTCAGTCCGATGTGGTCATGTCTGAGTTTCTAAGTTTCTGGCATCTTGACAGCATACGTGCTGAACAATGTAATAAAATATCTTCTGACACAAGATACTTGTATGTATGTTTTGATGTGTGATGGTAGCAATCCTGAGATGGACACTATGTACATGCAACAGATCCCTGATTGCACAAGTAGCTTGTATATTCTTTGTATAGTTCACATGGTCTTACATTTGTACATTGCTAACTGAGAAATTGAAGACCACAGACAATGAGTTAGTGACATGTGAATTTATTACAATGGTATCTAAACAAATACATTTGTGACATCAAGAAATGAAAATAGTAAAGTGAATGGGTCAGTCATAGTGAATGAACCATTGGAGTAGATGCCACACCATTGGCAGTCCAAATCCAAGAGTACTCCTCCCATTGGAACTGGAATGTAGTTCAGGATCAGTCCACAGAGCGAATGTGTGACACACAAAGGAGGACATTAGGGTGAGGTTTCTCGCTGGCAGTGGGTGGTGTCTTGCCATCCACACCTCCTGGATTCTTGCATGAATGTCCCTGCTTGCGAGGGGGAGATCAGCTGCTGCAGAGGCAGAGGTGTCTGAGGGTGGTTGTGTCTCTGCCAGGGCCTCCCTTCCTGTGGTTGCTGCAGATGTACTCAGCTGTGTGGTAGTTGGCCCACAAGAAGGGGTGGATATTGGTGTGAAAGCCCTGCTCATGGCTGAGTTGCTGTCTCTCAGCACCCCTGTTATAGTTTCCATGTTGGTGTTATGTTGATCCATTTTTTGAATCATGTCCCTCTGCGGCAGCTTCATTTCCCATAATTCAGTTAACACCATGCCTTGGGACTCTTGATAGACACCCAAGACGTGGTTGATGATATCCTGGTCGACAGCAACCCCATGGCCTCACTCTGTTGGCCCGCAGCATCTGGCATGCACCATACCCCGACAAGCCTGTGCCTTTGTCATAGGGTGCCCTCTCCAACTGTGTCCTGGACCCTCGGTTGCATGAGATGATGGAAACTGTGCTAGGTACACAGGTTGGGGGTGCGTTGCTGCCTGTGATGTTGTTGCAACAGGGCTGGGAGGTCTTATTGTGGGCACAGTGAGAATCACTGTTACGATCTGACCAGGTTACCCAGATGTGCAAGGCTCGTCCTCCACATCCACAAGACGAGGAGTGTTATCATCACTGAGGGCATTATCCGGGGGGGGGCGGAGTGGGACGAGGTCTGCCCAGGTGTTGTGGCAGCTTGACCTGTTAGGAAAGAGAGTGCACTTGTATTGGTTGTAATGTGTCATTTACCTCCAAAGGTATTGTGTTACAGTAAGTAGAGATAGTGGACATTCATAATTTGTAGGTTAGCCTATTGTGCCATGTTACCATGGTACTGGAGCATTTGACATGAAAGGTGTGAAGCTTGCATATAATATTAGCCTCAAGCAGCTCATTAGATATGCTGATCAGTTACACATCAGAAATTAAAAAATTAAAATGACATCTTACCAACAGTGAAGCCAACACAGTGGAGAGGCAACATGTGCATTTGACCATTCAGAGGCCTAGTTGAGTGAGATACATGCAAACCCACATCTTTGTTGTAGATATAACTGCAGATATCATGTGTACAGTGCTGTGTCAATGTTTTTGGTGCTGCTACCCATCTGGTGATGCAGCTTGAGGTCTTAGGAATACTTGGTGGACACACTTGATAAGGTGGAATTCATGTCATCTATAGTTTTCAGTTGGGAAACTAGGTCAAGATGGAGCTAGGTAAACAGACACATCTCTGAGTTGAGTATGATCTGTATATTGCTCACTCTTGAGTGAATAAACATCATTTGAGAGTTAACTAATAGGTGTCGTTGGGCAAGTGAATACTGGGCTGGTGGTTGGATTTACAGAAATAGGCCCTATTGGGCTTTGCAGTCAGGTCACTCCCTTTAATTCACACACTTGACAAATAGTATCCTCCCAGGTGAGTAAATAGCATTTGAGAGTTAACAAACAGGTGTAGCTGGGCAAGTGAAGACTGGGCTGGTGGATGGAGTTACAGAATCAGGGACTCCTGGGTTTTGCAGTCAGGCCATTCCCTCTACTTCATACACTTGACAAATAGTACTCTCCCAGGTGAGTAAATAGCATTTGAGAGCTAACAAGCAAGTGTCTTTGGGCATTTGAACACTGGGATGGTGGTTAGATTTACAGAAACAGGGCCTATTGATCTTTTCAGTCAGGTCATTCCCTCTAAATAGTATCCTCCCAGATTAGTAAACAGCATTTGAGAGTTAACAAACAGGTATCTTTGGGCATTTGAACACTGGGCTGGTGGTTGGAGTTACAGAATCAAGGTTTATTGGGCTTTGCAGTCGGGTCTCTCCGTCTACTTCACACACTTGACAAATAGTATCATCCCAGATGAGTAAACAGCATGTGAGAGTTAGCAAACAGGTGTTTCAGGCATTTGGACAGTAGACTGGTGGTTGGAGTTACATAAACAGGGCCTTTTGAGCTTTGCAGTCAGGTCACTCCCTCTACTTCACAGACTTGACAAATAGTATCCTCCCAGGTGAGTGCACTGCATTTGAGAGTTAACAAACAGGTGTCTTTGATACTTTGAACAGTGGGCTTGTGGTTGGAGTTACAGAAACAGGGCCTCCTGGGATTTATGGTCAGGCCACTCCCTCTACTTCACATACTTGACAAATGTTGAGTATTAAATATCTGTAGCCAGACTGTATTTAGGTTGGAGCATACTTTACATGCTAAGACATACCATGAGTATTGGATTATTTGTATATATTGTACCACTTAGGCCTTTGTAGCTGTGATGTCATGTCTAACAATACACATTGAAATTCTTACATCTCAGATACTCTGGGTATCAAATGTTGGTACAGTAAATGGATGACACAGTGGCAGGAGATGAGCTGTGAGCTTGCAGGGCATTGCATTTTTGGGACAGTTTTTTATGTTGTGACTTAACGGACTCTACTCCCCCAGGTATTCCTGTCATGCCCTCAGGATGCAGGATGGCCACGACCTTCTACTCCCAGTGAAAGAGTTATAATGGGGCAATGGGAGGGCCACCAGTCTTCTTGTCATTCAGTTACCTTGCCCCCCATGTCGTTCCATCTCTTCCTAATGTCCTCCTTTGGGCACAGGGTGGTGCCTACAGCATTCACTCTGTTGACGATCCTTTGCCAACTGAGAAGAGTATTCTGGACTTGGGCTCCAAACAATTGTGGCTCTACTCATGATTGCATCCACCATGACTGACGTGGTGGAAAATTAAAGTGGGTGACATGTAGTTAATTAAAATAAAAGTGATGTTGGAATTAAAGGGAGAAATGTTTGTGAAGGGGTTAAAGGGATAGTGGAAAAAGGGATACCTTATCTCTCTGCTAAGCTATACACTGTCAATTGTACTGGAGATGCAAAGGATAGTGGTCGGTGAGAGGGTGTGTTTTATATTGTGATTTGAAGGTGTGTCCACTGGGCCCATGATTTTCAGCTGTGTTGATTTTTAATTCATCCAATGGGCATTTGTCTGTTGCTATTCTGAATGCATACCACAGTGGTCGACCACCGTTGGCTAACTGCCGCATGTGGACCGCCATGTTGACTGTTCGTTTGTAATTGGCTTAGCTTTTGGTTACATCACTGGCAGCGCCTTAGTATGGACCCCCAAGATATCAGACCACCACCCGCTGGCAGTCGGTGGTTCTGCCTGTATACATCACAATACAGCAGTCTGGGGACCACCAGCACAGCTGTCTTTCTGGGACTGCCACCTTGGCGATCTTGGCGGTCCCACTGCCAAACTCGTAATTGGGCCCTTAAACTGGAGTTGGAATAATAAATCTAACCCCGTTAATTCGCAGCATTTTTCCAATGTAGATTACATTGGGGTATGAATAGCAAATCTATCCCCCTCTATGCCCACGTCTTCCTCAATGCAGCTTGTATTGAAGTGACAATAGTAAATCTACCCCTATTAAATCCAACACTTTCCCCATGAAGGTGTCTAGCACATTAATATTTTATGTACCTTTTTTTTTTTACAGTCACAGTAATTATTTACATGTTCAATGATTCTTATATATTTATTTTTATCTATAATATTTTTTACCAATTGTTTTAACAATTCAATGTTATAAATAAACATTTTGACATTTGTTTTTACATTTTTAAACAAGATATATTCACATTTATATTTTAAATTTTTACATATTGTAGCATTTTTATAAGACTTTTGTAAAATACTTTTTTTATCCAAGAATTATTTTTACAAAAACAATGTGTTAGAGCATTTTTAGAGCACATGTTTTTTCTATATAATACTGTGTAACATAAATTAATACATATATTTATGTCAGTACATTTTTCACAATTTGTAGAATATTTTTTAATATTTACATAACATTATCTCCAACATAGAAACGTTAATATTAAACTTTATTATTTATTTTCGATTGTTTACTACGGAAAGGCAGTTTCTTTTAATGTTTATTTAGGAGCCATTTGTTTATAGAAACCTTTATTTTTAGTCTATGAATCTCATGTTGGGTTCTCCTAGCTCTCATGCACTCACAGTTGTCTTTTGTTGCTCCAAGGATCAGTTAAGAGTAATTTAAAAAAACTTCTTGGTGGGATTTTGTAGATGGGTAATGTGTTTAGTGTGGGTAGAGCTATTATAGGTTAGTGTGCAGTGATATAGTGCATAAGTCTTACGTTTAGTTTTAGTAATGTGCTGTGAGAGGGCTTTATGTATAATGTGTTTTAATCATAATGGTTTCATTACGCTTATTAGATGTATGTTATTTCACAGTTAATATTATTTTACTTTCTATGTTTAAGGAGTACATGTTTTTGTTAGACTAGAGGATTTTTCCTGGGTTTTAACAAGTGTTTTTTAATTGAAAGAAAATAAAGTTAGTTATGTTTCAATTTCCTTTATGTTTTAGGTTTTGGTTGGTGTCCAAGGACTACGATATTTTCCTTCCTTAAAGGGTAGGGTGTTTCTCTTATTATAATGTTTTGTTATGTGATATGTTTTTCATTTACTTGCTAGTTGGTTTTAAATGTTGTATTGTTAGGAGAAGCTATTTGTTTTGCTCAATGTATATTTATGTATTTATTTATTTACCTATGTCTTACTTATTCATATCCATTTTATTAATTTCTATTTTTTAGTCTGACTGGATTTGTACTTAATAAAATGTACATCTTTGACTGATTTGTTTAAAATATTACAATAACATTCATAAATAAATTAGTTTTTATATTTTTTATTGTATATAACAGCATTTCTGTTTCAATTGGAATATGTGTGTGTTTAGAATAGTGTCCTTGCAGTGGTGTCTAGGTGTGGTAGGCCTCGGATGCTAGAAAATGCCTATTCTTTGCATCGTTTTATTTCATAAATTTCTTTGGTTTGCTTTGATACTTTAGGTTTTACTTGGGTAATAGATGGTTCTATGCTAAAATGTTGTTAGCTTTGTTAAATTTTTGCTCTTTTTTAATACTCGTAAGACTTGGTCGATTGGCTTCAGCGTAGTGTGCCTTGGAAGACATTGTGCCACTCTTCCACCGTATTGTTTGTTGTGCCTTGCAACATGGTAAATAAAACTTGAGTTGGCATCTGTGACTGGAATGGTGTAGTCTGATAACCACAATTATGTTTGAGATAGTTAATTAGGAACCTAGATGCTTTTGTGTGTTTGAAAGTAGGGTGATTCTGTTAGGAGGTTGTATGATTTGCTACTTCTGTTACAGGAGCACATACTAGGGCATTTCAGTTTTTTTATTTTCCCAGGCAAATTGGACATTTATTGTGTACTCAACAATCAGGCCCTCATTACGAGTTTGGCGGTCTTTTTGGAAGACCGGTGTAGTGATGGCCACCAAAAGACCGCCAGGGATGGCTGTATCCCACCCGCCGTATTACGAGTCACATACTGAAGCGCTCACAAAAACAGTCAGAAATCCAAGACCCCCAGGCAGACTGAGGGCGGGAGGAGGCGGTCCCACCAGTAGCACTGCCGCGCAGCAACATCCCACCCTCCGTGTCATAACCCACAAATCAGCACAATGGTCATTGCACAGCGGAAAACCATTGGCAGTGCAAACAGCCACGCTCAAATTACCACCACCACCAGACCCCAACATCACATTGGACAATATGAACACCCCACACCCGACACACTTTGCCACACTATACACACCCACACCCACCACTATAAAACATACCGACATACAACCCACAATCCTTTACAACTACAACCACAGACAGTGAGGACCCACAAACCCATCACCTAGCACTTATACTCCATAGGCACATTTACACCACACACGCAGCACATATCACACAAAGGCACCATCAATACCATACACACATCACAACTGCAAACAAACACCATAACACACCAGCACACAAAACCAAGCACCCCCCACATCCCACCAAGCCCCAATCACCCCACCCGTACACACAATACCCCCTCATCCAAACCACATCCCCTCAAAAACACCCACGATTCACAGATGAAGACTTGAGGGTCATGGTAGATGAAATCATCAGGGTACAGCCACAGCTGTTGGAAGCACACGTCCAGCAAACATCCATAGCCAGGTAAATGGATTTATGGTGGAGGATAGTTTACAGGGTCAACTCAGTGGGCACCCATCCACACAGAAGGGAGGACATCAGGAAGAGGTGGAACAACCTTTAGGGGACGGTGTGTTCCATGGCCTCCTGACACCAGATTGTCAACAACAAGACTGGCGGTGGACCCCTACCCCCTCCCCCAGAGTTCACATAGTGGGAGGAGAAGGTCTTGGACATCATGCATCCAGAGGGCCTGAGTGGAATAACTGGAGGAATTGACTTTGGTAAGTCAACAACACTCCCCTGGCACCAACGACTCCTGTACAGCCTGCATCCCCACCACCCTATCACTCCCCAATTCACCCCATCTCACACTTCTACCCCGCCAATCACCTGATGCCCCTTCCCTGCATGCCACACCACCCCACCCCACTGCCACTATCCCAACACAGTCCCTCCCTTGTGCACAGGTAGCCCTCACAATGGCAAGCACCACACCTCCCACAATGCATTACTACCTACACATGAAAAGCCCCTATTCCCACTTCACAGTGGAACACCTGAACACCTACACATAAAACCATAGCACCAGCTACACCAGCTGGATGTGTTGACTGTTTCCTACCACATGGCAATGATAGCCATGTTATCCACCATCCACAACCCACAATGGTACATGGAACCAATGCCACAACCCATGTCCCACAGACAATGTCTGCAGTGCTGCTTCTGTCATTGCCATCACTGGGAAGCAAGTCGAGCCACTGCATGCACCAGACAATGAAACAAAGAAGTATACCTCCACAATGTAACTTGCTCCCTCTCCATCCACAGATACCCCTGCCACCCTGCAGAGGATGCCAGAGACAGCCAGCCCTCCCAGGATGAAGGCCCCAGTGGATGTCTGGACTATGACAACTTAACTGTCAAATCTGGGACAACTGGTCAGTCCACCACCAGCAGCCCCACCCTGACCACATCTGAGTCCCCCCACCCAAGGTGCAACAGCAGCACAGCCAACCTCTCATCCCGAAACCTGTGTATAAAGGACTGGTCAACCAGCAGTGTGTCCCACAGTACAGGGCCAGAGTCAACCCCTCAAACCCAAGATGATACAGTTCCTGGTGTAACTGGGAGTTGGCACACTGTGCCAGGTGCATATACACAGGGGGCCAGGGGCAGTTGGTGGGCCAAGGGATGGGCCCCCCAAGGGAAACAACTGACCAGGAGGGTATCACCAAAGTCCTGGGAGCATACCAGCAATTCCAGGACAAGATGGGCCAGATCCTCTCAACCTTGCAGGAGATCCAGAGGCTGCAGAGGGGTGCTCAAAGAACTCACTACCATCCTGCGTGCATCCTCCACCCACTAGCAGGCCCCTTCCACTAGCCACATACCAACTGAGCATCCACATATGCCGCAGCTAGTGGAATGTAGGCCCTGTGGGAGGGCCCATAGCCCACTAGCACCCCTCCCTCTGTGCCTGAGGAATCCACACGCAAATGCGGTTGTCCATCCAGACATCCTGCAGGACCTGATGCCAAGACCAAAACCCCGACCAGGAAGTTAACCTCTCCTGAACATTCTCCCTTGTGTGTCACTGACACACCCTGTTGACTGTCCACTGTCATGTCTCCATTTTCCCATGGCCCTGGGATACTGGACCTGTACCATCTGCAGATGGGCCAACTTCTCAGACGATTACAGCCACCATTACCTCACCCTTCACCCACTGCACTTGTGTATCACAATAAACAGTATTGAGCACACCTACTGCTTACCTGTCTTTATTGTAACAAGGAAGATTTACTGTTGTACATAATGTCAATATAGTTAACACATTGACCATTAAAACTCTGTAAGATGGACAGAAGGGAGTGCAATGTGCAGGGAGGCACAAGCCAGAGTAGCACCACCCAACTGACCTGCAAAGAGACCAAGACAGGGACAACCATCACAATAGGAGTCAATATTGCACAACCAACAAAAATATAGTACATTGTCGAGCTCACTAGTGCAAATATGCAAGTGGAATGTAAACACATATTACCATGGCAGACCCACATGTCCCAGACATGCAATCCCAATGGTACATCCCTCACAGCTGACGTTACTCCACTAAAGGCAAGTCCCACTGTCAGTAAAACTAATGTTCCATAAACGTCCATAGTGTACAGTGAGAATAGGTAGCAATATTGTCAACTACTATATGTGTGGCAGTCCATTCGCAGTTCACAGAGCAGTACAGGGAACATAAAACATGGCCAAGTCATTGCAGATGTGATGCTAGACTACAGCATAGCAAAAATAGCTCTGACATCAGAACAGTAACTACTCTTCGGGTGGCCAACAGGTTGTCCCACAAACCCACACATTGGGATAGCTGCACTTGCCACCTGCACTGATGGCAAACATCAGGAGGAGCAATGTCACAAGGCACACAGAAGTACAGTATACATAAAACAGAATAAACACATCCCTGCATGTCGTAGGAAGTATTGTTGGATCACTCTGTTCTAGTGTCAGCTGCATCCTCAACATCAGCCTCCTCATCACATGTATGTTACCATTATCAGCCACTGGTCCAGCTGCCACCTCCTCAACATCCAGTAATGGGATGTCACGTCTCAGGACTAGATTGGTTAGCATGCAGCAGGCAGCAACTATTTGATAGACCTTAGGTGGTCTGTAGAGCAAGGAACCTCCTGAGACATGCAGACACCGGAATCTGGCCTTACGTAGCCCAAAGGTCCTCTCGATGACACGCCTCATCCTGCAGTGGGCCTCACTGAAACGGTTTTCCACATCTGCTGTCGGGTATCTTGCTGGTGTCAGCAGCCATGGCAGGTTAGCATAGCCAGAGTCACCTCTGTGCAGAAAGATTTGACACATCACCACACTGGTAGTGACAGGGGGCAGTATGTGAGGAGAGGTGAGATAGCAGATGCACAGATACAATTGGAAACACACCAATGAGCCAGGCCCTCTCTCTCTGTAGTTGTGCCATCAGGTGGGACATTACTGTTCCTCAGAACGTAGGAGTCATGCACAGAGCCAGGAAACATGGCCATCACTTGGGAGATATACTGGTCAGTGAGACACACCACCTGGACATTTATGGAGTAAAAGTATTCCTGATCATGTACACTTGTTCATTGGCCCTGGGAGGTACCAAAGCATTGTGGGTGCCATCTATGGCCCATATCACATGAGGGATATGTGCCATATCATAGAAGTCTGCTTTAAAAGTGGGAATATTCAGCTCCTTGGGGGAACCTAATGTAGCTGTCCAGATGTTTGAGTAAAGCACACAGTACATCCTTCAACACATGACTGAACATGGGATGTGACATCCCTGCTGCCAAGCCCACTGTGATCTGGAACGACCCTGAGGCAAGAAAGTGTAGCACAGACAACACCTGCACTGTTGGAGATATGGTATGGGGATGATGTATGTCAGAGAAGAGCTCTCGCTCCAACTGGTTGCACAGTTCCATGATTGTCTGATGGTTCAGACGATAGTTCTGTATGATGTGTCTTTCTTCGAGGGTAGCAAGATCGACAAGGGTCCAGTAAACAGGTGCATGTCTCATTCTCACCATTGCAAGGAAACTAGGAATGGGAGAGAGAAATAGGCACAAGTTGATGTGGTCAGTTCACCAGCCAACTAACACAATACATGTAGCACACAAAAGTAGTGTGGACAGAACACTGAAGTACACTGAATCCATATGGCAATGTTGAGTGACGCTGTTGCCATCATTTATGACAGATCCAGGCCTGACAGTTTCCCAGGCATGGTACATTTGACACCTCCATGTAACAACACCCTATTATGGCAGCCACCTGTCCTGCAAGCACAAGACAGATGGAAGTGACCTAATTCCACCGGCATTAGTCATCATGGCGGTACGCGGTCTCAACTGCAGTGCAACTCCTCATTGGCTAACATTGATGCCTATGGGAGACTGGGGCCAATGATGATCATCGCCGGTGGTAAAGGTCATGTACATGGCATACGTGACAGCCATTTTTTGTTGCTGTCTCACGTGACTCCTGACAATCGTGCAAGCAAGACCTCCACTCCATGTGCTGCTGTGTTCTGACTCTGAAAACCAATATGCCATGTCCTGAGGACATAGGGCCCCTGCCTTCACCCAGGAGGAGCTGAAAAAAAATGTAGATGGGGTCCTACTCCTGTATGGACAGTTGTATGGGGCACCAGAGCAGCACGTGAGTCAAATGTTCCTGTCCGGTCTGCTTGTGATGTGTGTCGGTGTGAAAGGCGTTGTGACACAGAGTGAATGCATGCAGATGCCAAGGATTTGGTGCATTAGTGGCGTACGTACACGTTTGTGTGGTCATTAGATGTGTCTGATGTGTAGAGTCCACTGCTGTTTTTGTGATACCACTCTACATGACTTTCTCCTTCTGTCTGTGTCACCCATGCAGGTCAGCGCCCATTAGAAGAAGGAGATTTGGTGCACCATCGCTAAGCAAGTGCGGACCCTGGGGGTCCATGTCCCGCGGAGCACCCACTGCAGAAAGCGGTGTGAGGACCTAAGATGCTGGCTCCAGAAGACTGCTGAGGCCCAGCTGAGGACATCCTCCCAACAAGAGAGGGGTGCCTGTCCGACCCTGACCCCTGACTGAGGAAATTGTTGAGCTATCAATCAGCTGCCTCATATTGTAGGTGTGAATGGCTGCAAGGGGTCAATATATTACTGTACACATTGTGAAAGGATGTCATGGCATGCAACATTGCCATGCTGGTATTGTATGGGTAAGGAGTAGAGGGTATGTCTATGTAAATGAGCAAGGTAGTGTGGCAAGTACTGTGATACTGTGGATTGTGGGACCCTTCATGAAGTCAAAGTGTGTCATATGTTTCCACATCAGTAGGTTTCCACTGCATAGCTTCAGTTTATCCTATGATTTCAGGCAGATGTGTGTGTCAGTTCAAAGGCATGCAATGGCGTGGCATGTCAGCAGATTTTGAGGTTGTTACTCTGTGTGAATAATGGGCATGTATTGACCTATTGCACCCTTTCTTTCTCTCCCACTTTCCCTCCCTCTCACTCTCTGTCTTTGTGTGAATCAACATCATCAGGTGAAGGAGAAGGGGCACACATGAGTGGGGAAGCTGCAGCCCATGGGGCCCAGGAGGCTGAGACCAGCAGAGTTGAGAAGACCAGTGGACAGATGGCGAGGGGAGTGCCATAGGGTAAACCAGATTGACAACATCATCTACTTATTCTTCCTCCGATGGACACTCCCTGGCGGTGGCGGGCTGATCTGGGACCAGGCCAGCACCATCCTTTTCTGCCACTCCCCTTAGCAGCATCGCCCTCCCTGTAGCTCCCCACTGAGTTGCACGTGCCTGCTCACCCAGGAGGGTGGGCATCTCCTTTGCCTCAGGCACCTCTGTTCTTGCCCCAGTCAGCCCTGCTGCCCTCAATGAGGAGGTTATTGACATCCTGAGGTCCATCTCTCTGGGACAGTCAACCATTGTGAATGCCATCCAGGGTCTGGCATCACAGATGCAGCAGACCAATGTCTTCCTGGAAGGCATTCACAGTGCCCTGACTGGCCTGCAGAGATCCTTTCAGGCTCTGGCCTCCTCGTTGATGGCAGCCAGTGTCCCTTCATCTTCCATCCCCCTCCAGCTACATGTGCCCAGCTACCCCTCTCCCCATACCCATCCAAAGCACACAGTCAGACCACCATTCATCCACCTAAACAGACACAGTTCGCAAAGACAAACACAGGCACCACAAATCCCACAACTGCCATGCACACAGACAACATACACATGCAAACATAACAGCATCCACTCCCTACACAGACTCCCCCACTACCACCTCCCTCACAGACACTACACCACTCAAACATGCGATCACCACATCAACACTCTCAGATCCAGCCACCAGTCCCCTCACGCCCACTATCACCACAATAGCGGACACCCATGCATCCACCCCATACACCACATGCGCACTCACCATGACTACCAACACCCCCCATGCAGTACATCCATCTTACCTGCACACCTCAACAGACACTCACGTATCCACCCTGGCATCTCTCTGCATCCCCCCATCCTCCCAGTACAACTAAACACCTGTACACACCCACCCAACAGACACCCAGCACACACATGGCATCCACCCATGCACCAGTACCCAAGGCACAAACCTGTACGTACCTCTCAAGCACTTCCTCTCCCTCCACCCCCAAACGTTTTTCCCATGACCACCCTTATGTTCCCCAAAAATGATTTTTGTATGGGTTTGCCCTATTCCCTCCCACTGACCCAGTCCCTGTTTCCCCTAAGCACCGTGCTACCCTCCCCAGACCCAGTCCTCCACCTCTGAGTCCTCCCATGGACCCCCTGGTACTGCCCATGTCCCTACCACACCTCAGAAGTCGATCCCCACAAAAGCTAAGGGAGGGTCCTCCAAAAGTCAAAACCAAGGGCCTTCCCCCTCAGGTTAAGTCAAAGTCCAAAATCCCTGCCTCCAAACCTAAACCTAAGGACCCTCCTCCCAAACCCAAGCCCCCACCTCACCCCCTCCACTCCATCACCCCTGAGGTGCTTGCTTGTCCCAGTGATGACCCTGCCATGTGGAGGCCACTTTGCAGTCAGGAGTCAAGTTGGGGCGACAGACATTGCCCAGTGTGCCAGGGGCACAGAGGACTATTGGACTGGCTAGTAGGCCCAATTTGTATATAGTTGTACATAACTGTATTTATTTATTGTAATACATCTGCTGCACTTCACCATTGGTGTCGATAATTACAACTTGTCCTGGCTTTTCTTCCACGTGTATGTGTTGTACATGTGCGATTGGGAGTGTGTCTTCTGTGTATGTGATGGGTTTGTGGAGCATCATGAGTTGTGTGTGTGAGTTGTGCTATTGACTTGTGATGTGTTGTGTTGGTGTTGTGTGGCATTGTGTTGTAGTGGTGTGTGTGTGTTGTGATGCACCTGTGATGTATTTTGTGTGTTGGGTGGACGTGGTGTGTGCTCAGACAAGTTGTTTCACAGTGTTAATGTTTCTATTGGTTGTGTGCTGTTGTTATGTGTTACAACCAGTATGTGTTGTCCTGTAGAGGTGTGCAGTGTGGCTCTCTGCCAATGCGTTTGTGTGTTTACGATGGTGTTGTCGTTGTGTGACTGGGTGGTGTTGTGTGTAGATATGTTTGATGGTGGTGGTGTGTGTTTGCGTTGTGGTGTTGTATGGCACGTGTATGTTGGCCGTGGTATGTGTTATTTGTGTATGGGTGTGTGTATGTGTGTTGGTACAGGTGTATGTTTGCGTGTGTGTGTGGCTGTGTTTTGCCGTGCCGGTTGTGTGTGTTGTGTATTGGTGTGTACTGATGGCCTTCCCTTCAGTGTGTGCTAGGTGGGTGTACTTCTGGTTCTGGTATAGTAAGGCCCACAGGAGCAGTGGGAAAGCTTCAAGTTCATTTCCATGGTGGCGGCGGACATGTCTGTGTTCCTGAAGGTGAATGTCTCCTTTTATATTGTTCATTTCCACCAGGCTTTTCGTGGTGGTGCAACCGCACCGGAAATCCTGGTGGTGTGCAACCTCGTAATATGGTCGGCGGAAACATGGTCTCCGCTGGCCTGAAGATGTTTGTCCACACTGGCGGTACTGGCGATGTATTGGCTGTGTCTTGTTGGGAACACCAGCATGTTCATAATATGGCAGACTTCTCCATTGCCCTGCCAGCGGTGCGGCCACGATCGCCACCGTGGCAGTCAAGGGACCGACAAATTTGTAATGAGGGCCTCTGAAGATTTTTTAAAGTGTCACTGGCATGGGCAGTGCAGCGGCCCCCTAACAGGGCCCCATACAGATTTTCACTGTCTGCTTTGCAGACAGTGAAAATCGCGACGGGTGCCACTGCACCCATCGCACCCCTGCAACTCCGCCGGCTCCATTCGGAGCCAGCTTCCTCGTTGCAGGGGCTTTCCCGCTGGGCCGGCGGGCGGCCTTTTGGCGGTCGCCCGCCAGCCCAGCGGGAAAGTTGGAATGGCCGCCGCGGTCTTTTGGCCGCGGGGCGGTCATTCGGCGGTAACCGCATGGCAGGCGGCGACCGCCGCCCCCGCGGTCAGAATGACCGCCTAAGTGTTTTTGTTACAGTATTGAGGCTTTTTATGTCTTTGATTTTTTTTATGGGCAGCAGGGGATTCAGTTGTGGTTTTCTGGTTAAGTTATGAATGTTTTCAAGTTTCAGATACCAGGGAGTTGGCCTGTAGCATAGTCAGGATCTTTCAGTTTATTTTTTAAAATGTTCCTGTAGGTTCTTGTGAACTAGTGCTGGCTTACTTAAGGTCTTGTAACACATTTCTAACTTTGATTTCTGTAACATTTGGTAGGTTATTATGATCTCTTCTGTTTTGTACAATTTAGTTTCTAGTCGTAGTCCTCCTAGAACATGCAGTTGAATATTACTTTCCAGTGCATATTTTCTGTGTTGTGCTCGCTTGACATAAGTATATTCCTTGTGAGTCAATTGCAATTTGTCTTCTTGAGACTTGATTAGGGGTGGACGAAGAATTCCACACCACTGGCAGAGTTTGCAGAGTTTTGCCCACTCTGCACTCCAAGCAGAGTTCAAAAACCTCTGCGACGCGAAGCTGAGTTATTTCTCTCACAAAGCTCGCCAACATTAAGTTGGTGAGTGCGAGTGAGAGAAGTCGCTAAGTTGGCGAGCAAGATTTCTGAATGTGGACTGTCCCAGCAAGTTGCTACTATTCATATTGAGAAAGCTGCTCCTCTCATTTAGGAAGCTGCCGCTCAAGCCGAAAATCTACTTGAGTGGCAGAAAGAAGATAGCACCCTGTGGTGCCCCGCGTGTTGCAGTTTGTGTTGATTTTACGTGTCGCTGAAAATCAGCTTGAATAGCACGACTTACCCAAACTCTGCCTCTCGTGAGACTCTGCCGCTCGTGAGACTCTGCATTGCGTGGCAGAGTTTTTTCAGTAATGAACTCTGCCAAGGCCTAGACTTGATGTAAGTGACTCTTACGGTATTAAGGGCCTTATTACGACCCTGGTGGTCTTAGGATCGCTAGGAGGCAGTTGCAATCGGACGGTCGCCAACATGTCGGTCCGACAGCCACATTACAACCCTGGTGGTTGTGCCACGGTCGGACCACCAGCACCGCCATTTCTCCTCCACTGGAGGGGCTGGTGGTGGTGGTGGTCCTAATCCGCCAGGGCAACACTGCAAGCAGGGCTGGCCTAGGGATTATGAGTCCCTTCTTCACCAGCGATTACATGGTGGTATCACTGTCATGTAAAGGCTGGCAAAGATGGGGTTCAGGTGGCCCCAATGGGAGCCCCTGAATTGCCCATGCACTTGGCACTCTGGTTCTGAAACTCGTAATAGGGACGGTGGGAAGGGGACCACACTTGCGGTAACCTGACCACAGGACTTTGGCTCACGGCCTTTTCCGTCCGCCGAAGTCAGAATTAGGGCCTATATCTGTGGGTTTCAGAAATCAATATTAATTATGTGTTTGCAATGACCAGATTGTAAGTAGATTGAGTATTTAAACATGCATTACTTTTTTACATTTTATACTAACAGATTTAATGTTATTTTATTATGTAAAGATGTTTGTTGAACTCTTCATTTTTGTTGGAACATTATGGAACAGGTGTTTGATTTTTGTCTGATTCACAAGCAACACTTGATAATGTTACATATTTGAAAAATAATTTTGCATTTTTAGCTTTTATTTTTATTTATTTTTATTTTTCATACTATACAGTGTTTTGTGTTGCTTTACATTAAGTCATATTTACTTGTCAAAGTTAAATTTGTCAAGTTTAGAGCTTAGAATGATGATTTTCTTTGTTTTGCATACTGATTTTCAGCTTTGTTCATTTGTGTTTGCTACGGATTCTGTTAATTTTGTTTTATTTAAAAATGTGCATGTTATTTTTATTCAGTTATAAATTATTTAGTTTACCTTATTTACTTATTAGATTTGGCCTCTTGTTTTGGAGTTTGTTTCTTAATTTATTTTCCGCAAAGAATCCAGGAGAATGTTGCCCCTTTCAAGTGTCTGTGTTTTTGTTGTAAGCTGAGAACAGTTTTGGGTCTGTTTTATGGTAGTTATTTAATTAGTAAAGCATTTGTATTGGTTAGTTGGTTTAAAATGAATATCTTTTGTTTTTTAAGTTGATATTTGATTATTTTAATCCTGTACAGTCCTTATTTGGTTAATATATACATACATTATCTGCTGGCAGGGGCAAGTAGGTAGTTAATAGTTAGACCCTTGTTTCCATAGGGAATAAGTTTTTTGTTTTGCCCTTAACTTTGGTGATATTTGACGACATTTTCAAAACTAGTTTGCCACTCACTTCAGCTGCTGTCTGTAAACTTTTGTGGTGATACATCAAGCGGGGCTGAAAAAAGAGGGTCCCAAAATGCATTTTTCCAATGCAATTTCCCATAGAGATTTTAGACATAACTACAGCCTGAACCGCTGAACAGAATTACACCAAATTCTGCAGAAAGCCAGATCTTTGTCCAGAAAGTGTGATTTTTGTTATTTGGTGCAAATCGGTTCAGTAGTTTTGGAGTTATTAAAGGAAAAAGAAATATAGCAATCTAGGAAAGCAGATCCTCTGCTGAGCTGTGTGGATTCACAGATCCACACGCCAACAGCAATGCTGTGATTTGTTGGCCGCAACCTGAGACGAAAGTTGCAGCCAACATTTTGTTCATTGGGACTTTGTTCCCAGCGGGAAAAATAAAATTACAACATAATAGAAAGGGTCAGGGTAGAGGTACCTTGACCACATGGGACTTATAGAGGGGTCTGTGATGGACCCCTCATGGGGAAGAAATCATCCAAAAGCTTTTTTTTGGTGCGTGAGTATCCGTGGATCTACCTGAATCGTCACTGATCCTCACGGATTCAGGTGAATCCCCAGATCCAGAACCCAATTTAAAAAAATATATTCACCTACTCACACACCCACTTACATACCCACACAAGCACTCACACACCCACTCACAGACCCTCAAATCCACTCACACACTCTCACTCACAGACCTACACAGCACTCACACACCCACTTACACAGTCACAAAATCCCTTACACACCCACACAACCACTTACATACCCATACAACCACTCACACACCCACTCACAGACCCAAAAAATCACACATACCCAATCACAGACTCACACAGCCACTCAAAGTCACACACCCAGCCACTCACACACCTACTTACACACCCAACCAATCACACAGCCACTCACTCACCTATACAGCCACTCATAAGCCCACTCACAGACCCACAAAACCACTCATATACCTACTCACACACCCACCCAGCCACTCCCACAACCACTTACAGACCCACAGAGCCACTCACACACACCATACACTCACACACCCACTCAACTATTCACACAACCAATCACACACACCCTCACACACCCAGGTTACAGGGACATTACAGGAAGTTAATAGCATTAAAAAAATAGAAAACAAAGGTTACAGGGGTGTTATTGTTAGGAAATAAAATGTAAAAAACCTTACAAATTCACGTAAAAAACAAAGGTTACAGGGACATTATAGTTAGGTTCAGATTTTACAGAAATTCAGCAGTTATAATTATAGTTATCTGAAGTAACTATGGCATGTTCCCTAAGGAAACTAACTATAAGTTGTACCCTTACCATGCACTAGCTACCCCACATATTACATCACTCATGACATCTTCTCTGACACCACTGATAATATCACTGCAACATTTGCAGTGAAATTATTGATGAGAAAACGTATGGCATGTTTTGTGTTTGTAACCAGTTACACACCCACACAACCACTTACACACCCACTCACACACCCATACAGTCACTCATACATCCACTCACAGACCCACAAAACCACGCATGTATCCACTCACGGACACACACACAGCCACTCACACAGCCACTTACGCACCCAAACAACCAATCACACAGCCACTCACACACCTATACAACCACTCACACACCCACTCACAGACCCACAAAACCACTCACACACCCACATAGCGACTCACACACGTACTCACACACCCACACAACCATTCCCACAACCACTTATAGGCCCACACAGCCAGTCACACACACACACACCCACAACACACTCACACACCCACTCACGCATCCAGGTTCCAGGGAAGTTATAGGTAGGAAATAGCATTAAAAAACCATAGAAATTCATTGTGACTCGCAATTAAGAAGGGGCGTTTCAAGGGCATTCTTTCCTAATTGCGAGTCGCAGGCCCTTGTATGATTGTATTATGACCGTGAATGTAGTCGCAATACAATCGCAGTTACCACAAATTTCAAATTGGTGGTAACCCATTCACAAACGGGAATGGGTCCCCAAAGGACACCCTTCCCCACTGTGAATAGGGGCACCAACATATTTTCAAAGCAGGCAGTGGTAAACTGAAATGTTTCATTTTTATTTTTGAAATGGTCATGGACATAGTGGTTGCTGACCCCAGCAGACCACCATCCCTGTGAGTCCGTCCATCCACAAATGGGTTGCAATTTGCGACCTTCCTCATGAATACTGATGAGGTACGTCCTTGTGACCTACTTGCAAATTGCACAGTGTGCTTGACACCGTTGTACATTTTATTTTGCAACTAGCAATTTGCAGTTTGTAAAAAATCACAAGTTGCAAGTCGCCAAAACAAAATGGTTGTACATCTGGCCCCTAGTTTTCACAGGAAAAGTGTTTTAGTTTTGCTAACTTTTTACACCATTTTGACGAATCTTCACACAATTTTCAAAACCAGTGTGCCAGTCAATTCAGCTGCTGTTTCAGATGTTTTCTGGTGATTCGTAAAGTGGAGTAGGTTAAAAGTCGCTCCAAAAACATATATTCCCATGCAGTTTCCCATAGAGATTTTAGACAACTACAGCCTGAATGGAGTTACACCAAATTTAACAGAAAGCTCGATTTTGGTCCAGAAAGATCTCTTTTTGTAACTTGGTGTAGTTTTTAAGTAATTAAAAAAAAAGATTTATGTATATCAAGAGACGCAGAGCGTCCCTTTAACAGATCTCATGCTGAGATCAATCTGATTGGCTGCCACCACTTTAACTAGGAAGTGGTCGCATTCATCTTGGGACTCAGGACTTGGCTGAGACCCATGAAAAAGCATGAAAAAAACACTAGGGTGCAGAGTAGGAATATCCTGACCCCAAAGGCTGTCACGTTGTTTCTCATTATGCTAATGAGGCTGCTTTATTTGAGCAGCAGCATCACTTGAATTATGGGGAACTGTGTCCAATCCCACACCATGTGTCAACTGTCTACCTAATCCATTTTAGGCCAGCTAGCAGCACCTCATCTCCGCCCAGGACAGGGATGATTTGTGGCAACCGGGTGCATGACATGTTGACTTCTCAGGGAAATCGTAGTGGATCAGATTACATTAGTCTCACACATTCAAAGACAAACAGGCAGGAAATGTTTTAATAAGGTTTATTGAATCAGCTGTGTCTTAGATAAAATGTCATTGAATGCAAAAATTACAATGATGAAACATACTAGAAGGAAAATGGTGACAAGGAAAGTGAAACACAGGAAAAGTCCCACCATACTGTCACTATGAACACTACATGCGATTCCTACCTAAGCTATGTTAGAGCACAGCCCTAGTCCCCCCTTCAAGATTTCCCCCTGGTAAGACATCATCCCTCATACCTGAATATGACAGTGGTGAAGATGCCTGTTATCTATAGAGACACCATCTTCATGCGGGCCAGGGGAGGGGCGGTCTCAGCAAGCAACTATTATTAAGTCAGACAGCATGCTGTCGTGGTCATCTAGCTGGAACCTCCCTCTAACATGTATGGGACAGGGAAATGTTTTTCTAATAAAACAACTGCTGTTCTGGGAAAATGTTGCCATGTAAAAATACTTGTGTTTTGTGATTGTTCGAGAAGCAGTGTACCGCTTGTGCCGGAAATCCTATCTCACTGCAGCCTTGAGGAAAGCACAGAGTGAAAAGGAATATTGTGCTAAGAAATGTAATGCTTTTAGGCGAAAGGAGAACTAGATAAAGAAAATAAAACCCCACCACAAATGTGGCAGATTTTAGAATATTAAAATTAAGCAGAATAAAATGTTGTTATGCTAAAGGGCACAAGCAGCAGACCTTGTTTCTAAAATAACGTGCCCAGAGACATGACTAACTTGGCTCCACAACAAGGTCTTGTGGTGGGGTCCCACAGGGACCACGCTGGGGGCCAAAAATATTTTTTTCATTGACATTTTTCCTTTAATTTGCAGAGGATTAATAGATCGACAGAACATTTTTTTAAATAAAACAAGCGTGGTCTCCCTGACTTTTTTTTTGTCCCCCAGGTGGGCCTATTCCCGGGGAGAATTATTTGTATTATTATAGTGGAGGGGTGTATGTTACCCCCGTCCCCAGGCTGATTCTGGCCCCAGGGACCCCAACTCCAGTGCCCAGCTGATATTGAGCAGGGGAGGGGCCATGTGGCCCCATTCCCAGGATTATGTTAGCCCCGGGGACTCCATCAGCCAAGGCCTGACTTTATTAAAAGTTGACCGATTTCTGCCCTGGCGGCTCCTTCCCCTGGGGCCCAGCCAAAGTTAAAAAGGGCGTGGAGGCACACATTAACCCCTTCTTGGGCTGATTTCTGCACCGGTGACCCAATCCTCCCATGGCCCAACTGGAATAACAAAAGGGAGCGGGCCCCACAGACTCTCTCACAGAGCCATTTGTAGCCCTGGGTACACCGTCCCCCAGTGTCGGATCCTGCTATACCCTGGGGTGCCCACCACGGACATAGCGGTTTCCTCGACCACACTGGTGTGGGCACAAAAGTCTGTGTTTTCAAAACTTGGCCAAGTGAGGGCAAACACGAGGTCCGATCCCAGATGGTGGGAGCTTTAAAAATGCTCCCACGAGCTGGGAGCAGGCTTCAGATCTATTTTCCTGCCTTATCTGAATATTGCTCCCATCTGTAGGGAGCACCTTTTTCAGCTATTCCCTGTGGATGGGCACAATACTGTCTTCCACTGGATAAGGAGAGCCGGCTGGGGACATGTAGGCCTTGGGCCTCTCCCACACGACCCCGAAACAGGGTATGGTCGATGTCCTGGATGAGCACTATGGGCACTCACCCTTTTTTGGGTGAGCCTGGGGAGATGGGGCCGAGACCGTCCCAAAGAGGGGGGGTGGGCCACAGTCCTCCTCCCACTTTAGTAATCAGCCGGGCCTCAAAGGATGGGGTCCTCGGCCTGAAATTGGGCTGGGGAGTTTGGCTGTGCAGCCCTTCTCTCCCTCCAGTAAGAGGCCAGGCCCCAGTGGATGGGGCCTGGGGGGACAATACTGGCCTGGAGAGGGGGCTGTGTACCCCCTCTCGATTTAAAATGGTGCTGGGCCCCAGGGGATGGGGTCCTGGGGCCAAAATAGGCTAGGGAAGGGGGGCTGTGTACCCCCTCCTCATTTAGAATATGGCCAGGCCCTGGGAGATGGGGCCCCCGGGACTGAAACCGGCCCAGAAAGGGGGCTTTGTGCCCCCTCCTCCATAGACATAGTGCTTGGCCCCAGGAGATGGGGTTCCTATGGCCAAAAACAACATGGGCAGGGGGGACCATGTACTCCCTCCTCTAAAACCAAAGGTCGGGCCCTTGGGTATGGGATTGGCCCAGGGAGTGGGATATGTGCCCACCTTCCCATAAAATGTGCCAGGCCCTGGGATATGAGGGTCCCTGATGCCAAAATCTGCCTCGGGAGGGGAGCCCCCTGGTCCTTCCCTCTAAAGAAAATTAAATGGGCCCCGTTGGTTGGGGTCCCTGGGGACAAAAGCATCTGGGGAGTGGGCCATCAGGATGGCTGCCTTTGAGGGGTTAGCCACAGGGGCTGGATGCAGGCCTAGACCTGCGGCCAAACCCTGCCACACACAGCCAAGGCCGTGCATGGGGGAGTTTGGAAAAACATATGGTAATTAAATATTACTTTACTTTAAATAAAAACCTATACAGGGGCACGATAGTTAGAAAATAGAATTTAAAGACCATAGAAATTCACTGAACAAAACAAAGGTTACAGTGATGTTATAGTTAGAAAATAGAATTTTAAAAAACCTTAGAAATTCACTAAAAACCAAAGGACACAGGGATGTTATTATTAAGTTCAGATTTAACACACACAAAACCATTTCAGCAGTTACAGTTAGATTTATTTCAAGTAACTATAACTCGTGCCTTAAGGTATATATAACTCGTGCTCTCTCCATGCATTGCTAATTACTCCACATATTACATTACTCATAACATCTTCTATGACATCGATGATAATATCACTAAAACACTTGCTGTAAGATTATTGGTGCGAAAAATGTGCATGGCTGATATTATATCTCACACTATAATCCCACAAACCTAGCAGCCAATGCTTAAAATATAACTAAAATAAATAAGTATAACACAAGTAACATATTTAATAATCAATTCAATAATTAATAAATTAATATTTATTTGTTAATTAATTTTACTTAAACACCTTCCCACCTTATGCCCCTACAAACACAACAGCTCGCACCTAAAACCTAGCTTAAAAAATATAATTATTAAACAATTCACATCATTAGTAATCAATTGAAGAATTAATAATAAATTAGTAAGTAATAGTTAACTGGTTGATAATTAACTTCCCACCCATGCCCATACAAACCCAACAGCCTGCACCTAATATATGACTTTAAAAATTATAATTACAAAATGTACATAATTAACAATCAATTAAATATGTAACAGTCAATTATTAAATAATTAATAATCAATTATTAATGTACTTCCCACCCAATGCCCTTACAAACCCCACAACCCACACCTAAAATAGAGCTTAAAAATATAATGACACAATTTATGAATTATTAATTATTTTTTAAATTATTTATACTTAATTAACTTGCCACCCTGTACCCCTACAATCCTCACAACCCCCTATGACACTATAAATTACCATTAACAATTAAAACATTATAAATCACCTAAAATGTCAAACTATATTTCAAAATATTGTCAATTATACAAGCATATTCAACAAATAAAATTCATACATAACCCAAACACATAAAAATAATTTTAAAACTACAGGTTTTATAACTATATTGAAAATGATATTAACAACACAGATATTCCTAAAAATATTACTTACCTAAAAAAAATCGATATTCTTATCAACATTTTTGCATCACAGTCTTTCTGCATCGCGTTATTTTTGTATCACAATTTGTTTATGATATTTCTGTATCTCAATTTTTAAAACTCGATATTTCGTCCAAACATATATATACAATTACAGATATATATATATGTATCTATATTAAAGTTAAGTTCTTACTTTACATAAAATTGTGTTTTAATAGTAAAATATGTTATAGGTATTGTAGTGGTTTGTTTAATTTTATAATTTTGATTTAGTGTTGGTTCAATGTTATTTTCAGTTCATTTAGTGTAATTTAACTTGCTTACTATTTTTTGTATTTCTTTATTTTCGTTTTTGATATTTGGGTATTGACAATATTTTTGTAGTCGATATTTGAGGGGGGGTTTGTTTAAATATAAGACGGCAATATTTTTGGCAATATTTCAGTATTTTAATATTGTTGCCACTCAATATGATGTCATACAACCACCTGGATTCCAATTTGTTCTTCTACATTCAAGTTTACAAGGTGTCCATTTCCTGCATCTTCCAAGTAAAGGCCTTGTGGAACAATCTCATTTTTATTTAAAAAATAATCATCATATTGCAGCCAACAGCACCCTGGTTCAGTCTAGCCGAGTCTATGACAATTCTGACTATCTTTTGGAATCAGGGAACAACTTGTGTCACCTCCAGCTGGTTGCAGAATATCACTGCCTACTTCATTATTGGCTCCCACAACATTGCAGACTGGTCTTCAAGACTACAATGGTTGATCACAGGGCAGTCCTTCAGAACATCCCGATTTTATGGCTGGCAAATGTTCTTTGTACAAGCTTGGCAGAGCCCTTCCCTTTGCACACCAATTCCTTTTTGTTCCCAAGGCCGAGGCAGCTATCTGTGGGGACAGATACTTTGTCCATAGCTGTAACCCGGGTCTGTAATTCTTACACTCCAGATCTTCAGTAAGAACCTTATCTGCTTAAGCCCAGCAAAGTCTACAAACTTTTGTTTATATCTTACGTTGTTATCAATATTGATGCACGGTTGGCTGTTCTGTTAAAACTTTAAAAAATGATATTGGATTTGAGCGCACATAACATTACATAGCATCATGTATAACATGTATGTGATATATAACTTATATAACATATGTAACCTATAAAATGTATAGAACAGTTAACACATAGAACACACATCTCACACATATAGAACAATACTTAACATATAACAACATATAACAAGTTAAACAACACATAATATATAACAACAGATAGCGAATAACAACACATAACACAGATAATCCAGTAATATACTGTATAAGGTGATATGCCTGTGTTCTTCAGTAACCAGGTCATTGGCTACTGGGGTAGCAAAGAAACTTGCCCTTTCATATCTCTTTGACACTGTAGGTTACTTTGTAGAGCAGTCGAGGTCATCCTCACGGCTGGGGACAGGTACAATAGACCACACTTATCACAGTAGTATCAGGTGGGAAAGTCCAACTAGAGTTGTTTATTTATACAAAACATCACTTTAATCATATGATGAAAATCACACAATTAGTGACACTAAAGCAAAATGAAATACGGTTGTAACACTGGACAGTAAGTTCCACACAATATGCACCCTTTGTGATAACTAGGGGCTTGAATGTTGCTGTGTGTTTGAACAACGTGAATTATGAGTATTATGCAGTCAAAATCATAAACGTCACTCTCTAGACACTGTTTGTGGATGTTCACCTATATTGAACACCACAAATGTAGCAAACACTCACAGTTCAGCTGGTAAAACACCTTGGAAAGTCTACCACAGGTGATTCAAGTGTTTGCAGTCAAGAAGGATGAAACCAGGAAGATCTGCTTCTCCACCAGTTTAGGATTAGGTTCTGCTGTTTCCTTGAAAAGAGAATGTCTCATGTCATAGAATTTCAATAAGCGTGGGCCAATAGCTCTGTGGTATGAGGGGCCAGATCTAGGATCTGATGGGGATAGACTATCTTTGGGGATAGACAGTGCATCTGACACAGAGAGGTAGTCACTGTATTAGCCCACGGTTGCAAAGGCACACATCAGGACTACACAAAACCTTCAAGCTTTCTGCATCTAGCTAACCCACAGGTGTGTAGGACATCTGCACTGAAAGGCCGAATCTGGACTCTTGAGTGTGTTTTAGGGGCACTTTTGACACATAGGCGGTCATTCCAACCCCGCGGGAGCACCGCCAACAGGCTGGCGGTGCTCCCAAGGGCATTCTGACTGCGGCGGTACAGCCGCGGTCAGAAACGGAAAACTGGCGGTGTACCGCCGGTTTTCCGCTGCCCTGGGGAATCCTCCATGACCGCGCAGCTTGCTGCGCCGCCATGGGGATTCCAACCCCCATACCGCCATCCTGTTCCTGGCGGTTTCGGCCGCCAGGAACAGGATGGCAGTATGGGGTGTCGTGGGGCCCCTGGGGGCCCCTGCAGTGCCCATGCCAATGGCATGGGCACTGCAGGGGCCCCCGTAACAGGGTCCCACCTTGATTTTCAGTGTCTGCCATGCAGACACTGAAAATCGCGATGGGTGCAACTGCACCCGTCGCACCCCTTCCACTCCGCCGGCTCCATTCGGAGCCGGCATCCTTGTGGAAGGGTGTTTCCCGCTGGGCTGGCGGGCGGCCTCCTGGAACCCAGCGCAGCTGTACTCTGGCGGCTCCCGCCGGCCTCGCGGATACCGCGGCCGGCGGGAGTCAGAATGACCCCCATAGACCCTTATAGGCTGGGTGTGGGCCTGTATGCATTTCATACTGGGTGGAAGCTGGGAGGTATGATGCATGGATTAATGAGGGGTCCCAAAGGATTAACAAAAATTAAAAAGCGAAATTAAACTGTCCCTCCTCAGTGGAGCTTGGAAAGGAAATGTGTTGCTCACAGCATGACCTTCGGGGGTAGGTCCTGTTTTGGCACTAGTCAGGTACACTATCCAGGCACCTGATCTGGTGGCTATGAAACTTGCGTAGTCCCCTCACTCAATACCTGGAGACATGGAAATCTTGCATATAGCCTTTACAAACAGGGGCTGATTCACAAAGGTATTTATGAGTACAGGAAATAGTACTGTAAGAGTGCCTCCTGACTTGTGAATACTCCCTAAAATGTCAAATTCCCTATTCCTAAAAAGGCAAGGAGGGCACAGCTGTTTCCATTGTGCTCTAATTATATATCAATATTCCTTGAATACTCAAATTTAAATTAGATGTTTTGGGCCGAACTAACAAAGACATGTAAGAATACTACAAGATTACTATTTTATGTCAGCAAAATGCCCTGGTAAAGAGGCCCCAGAGAATCTGAATCTGTGGCCAGGCATTGGTGAATTCTAAATGTTGTAGTAGGTAACTTCAGCAGAAGAAAAGGTGCTACTTACATCTGGCACTTTTATTAAATGGGTTAGGTAACATAGGTCCTCATTACGACCCTGGTGGTCTAATAACTGCCAGGGTCGAAGTGGCAGTTGGACCGCCACCAATGTAGCGGTCAGACTGCCGCATTACGACTGCGGCAGTAGTGCCACAGTCGGACTGCAGCGCTGCCCTGGGAATTATGACCCCCTTCTCCGCCAGCAGTTTCATGGCGGTAACCACTCCATGAAAAGGCTGGTGGTGTTGCGCCGCGTGGTGCGGCGCGAGCCGAGCATTCGGCTCGCGCCGCGCAGTGCGTTCTCAAGACGCGGCGCGCCCCGAGTCTTCTTTGTACAGCGCGAGGCCCCAGATATTATTTTGGGCCTCGCTCTGCCTTCTGTTGTGTCCCTGTTCTCCCCTGACCCCTCCTTACCTGTTTCCTTTTCTTTCTTATTCTTCTTTTTCTTTTTCTTCTTTACTTTTTCGAGGCATTTTTCTGTCCTTTCTTTATGTCTTTCCCCCTTCCCATGTTACCTTTTTCTTCCCAGCATTCCTTGGTCCCTATTTTCTATGGTTCCTGTTCTATTCTATCCTATGTACTTTTTCCCTATCTAAAATGGTGTCTTTTTACTTCCTGTTGGTCACTTCCTGTTTCTTGGTATATAAGGGCTCTGTTTTCTCCCTTTCCTTGCGCTGCATCACTTTCTGCTCAGATTGTGTCTTCGCTCCTGATTCTTAGCCTTCGGTTCTGAATCTTTTCAATTTTGCACTTACCTGCATTTTGTTCCTGTTTGATTCCTGGTTTTGTTTTCGTTTCAGGAATCCATTTTTTGGAGGTTTTTTCCCCTTTATTGGGGTTTTTTTCCCTCTGGCACTAATTCTAAAGGGCACGGTCTGTTCTTGGCGTTTCCACTGCCTGCAGCACCGTGGCTACTAGAAAGAGTCGCCCTTTTCTGGGCCAAAGCCGAACCCTCAAGACCTACGCCACTAGATCTGCGGTTTCCAGGCGCCAGCAGCACGTGAGTCGTGACAGAATGCAGCGCCAAACCATTCCGACATCTTCTGACACTATGGATGACACAGTGGCGGCGGCTGCAGATCCTGATTCATCTTTTTTGACTACTATTCAACAACAAGCTCAGGAATTGCAACAATTGCGCAACGAGAATGCGGTCTTACGACAGGCTTTGGCCCTCCGCAGTGGCGATGTTCCGACTATCTCCGCCTCAACGCCTCGCTTCTCTGGTGAACCAACTAAACTGCGTGAATTCCTGGATGCATTAACGGTTTACTTCGCCTTCAGACCTACCCAATTCTCTCATGACAGGACAAAGGTGGGATATCTTATTAGTGCATTATCCGGTCCTGCCTTGGCCTGGGCAACCCCGATGGTGTCATCCAACGATCCAGTATTGTCGGGCTATTCTGCCTTCGTGACCCGCTTCAAACAAATGTTTAGTCGCCCAGGATTGGAAGCCTCGGCAGAGGAAGCATTATGTGATATCCAGCAAGGTTCCCAGGATGTCCTCCGATATATTACACGTTTCCGTCAATTAGCGGCAGAGACCACTTGGGTGGAGCGTACCCTGGTAACTTTGTTTCGCAGAGGACTTAAGGAAGAAATTAAGGATGAATTAGTACATTCCACCAGAGTTGAAGATCTTCGTGGCCTCATGGATAAAGCACTTTCCATCGAGTATCGTCTTCAAGAACGACGAATGGAGAAGAGAAGGAGTAGAGGATCGTCTCAGCCAAGCTCTTCACGGATGTATCCACCTCATCCTGAGGAATCTCGTCCTCCTGCTAAAGATATAGAAGGGGAACCCATGCAACTGGATACTACTCGAGGGCCACTCTCTGCTAGTGAGAAGGAAGACAGACGGAAGAAGGGATTGTGCCTCTACTGTGGTTCTGCCGGTCACATGCTTCGTACATGTCCTGTACGTCCACCTAGACCCTTGGGAAACGCCACCTCCCGTCCTCTGTAAGAAGGGAGGGGACGGGATCATCGGCTATACCTTCTATCAGCTCATTCAACGACAATACAACTTACTTGTTCGTGTTACCAGTCATATTACAACTACCTGATGGCCGCCAAGAAAGAACTATGGCATTATTGGATTGTGGTGCTAGTGGTATATACATGGATAAGACATGGGCCACTAATCTGCAAATTCCCACTCAACCCAAAGACATTCCTGAACAAGTACACACCGTGGATGGATCTTTAATATCCTCAGGTCCAGTCGATACTACGACCTTGATGTTAAATTTACAGTTTGGTAATCATCAAGAACACCTCTCTTTTGATCTCATTTCATCTCCCAACCATACCATTATTCTCGGAATTCCATGGTTTACTAGACATAACCCATATGTGAACTGGGTAACCTGGACAATTTCTTTATCCTCACAGTTTTGTCAAGAAAATTGCTTTGCTTCCGATAAATATTGGTCACCAAACAGATTAACACCTATGAAGAGTACTACGGAGTATTCCATCAACACTGTCCAAGGGGTTCCTGAACATTATTTAGAGTTCCAAGACGTGTTTCAAAAACCATCCAGACCTGTATTACCTCCACATCGAGAGTACGATTGTGCTATTCCTTTGGAACCTGGAACAGTCGTTCCCTTTGGGAGGATGTATTCTCTCACGGAACCTGAAAAGGAAGTTCTTAAGGAGTATCTGGAGGAAGATGTACAGGGTGGTCTCATTGTTCCATCTTCTTCTCCAGCAGGGGCTCCTCTCTTTTTTGTACCTAAGAAGACCAAAGATCTTCGTCCTTGCATAGACTTTCGAGGCCTAAACAAGATAACTATTAAGGATCGTTATCCTTTGCCCCTCATTAAGGATATTTTAGAGGCAGTCAGAGGGGCTCAACGTTTTACCAAGTTGGATCTTCGGGGAGCTTACCACCTTTTACGTATAAAAGAAGGAGACGAGTGGAAAACAGCATTCAGGACACCGTTCGGTCATTTTGAATATAAAGTCATGCCCTTTGGTCTTACGAACGCTCCTGCTATATTTCAAAGGTTTATGGACTCAATATTTTCCGATCTCTTGAACCAGACACTCGTAATCTACTTGGACGACATCCTTATTTTTTCCAGACACCCCGAACTCCATTCTTCTCATGTGAAACAAGTCCTTCACAGACTCCGAGCACATCAACTATTCTGTAAACCCGAAAAGTGTGAGTTCGATAAGACGGAAGTCAAATATCTGGGTTATCATTTAAGTTCCACCGGCATAGCTATGGACCTAGAAAAGGTACAAGCAATTCTAGAGTGGCCTTCTCCCTCTTCTATCAAAGAAACACAATGTTTCCTAGGATTAGCAAATTTTTACCGACAGTTCATTCAAGACTTTGCTAAACAGACCAGCCATATAACCCATACCTTAAAGAAGGAAAAGCTAAAACAGGGGTTTGTCTGGACCAAGGCGGCTGAAACAGCTTTTCAAGAATTAAAGAAGGCATTCACTCAAGCTCCCATCTTGAGACATCCAGATACCAATAAACAGTTTATCGTAGTTACTGATGCTTCCGAAAAAGCTATTGGAGCAGTCTTGCTTCAACTTCAAGAAGATGATGGTCTTGAACATCCTGTTTTCTATTTGTCCCATATTCTCTCTTCAGCTGAACAACATTACTCAGTACTAGAAAGAGAGTTGTTAGCTCTGAAGACAGCCTGCATCGAATGGAGACAGTTTCTGATGGGATCCAAGGAGCCTTTCGAGGCGAGAACAGATCACCGTAATCTGCAATGTCTACGTAATTTTGTATGCCAAAATAGTCGCCAGGCGCGTTGGGCCTTTTTCTTTAGTCAGTATGACTTTTACATCACCTATATTCCTGGATCTCAAAACATTCTGGCTGATGCTCTGTCTCGACGCTATCCAGATTGTACTCCTTCCCCATCTCAGTTTCTACTGGAGCCTAGTAAGATCATTGGAGTTGCTCAATCTTTTCTGGATGAGGTACAACTGGAGTATTCCAGCCTGTCTAATAGCGAAATAGAGAAATTAAGAACCTTTTTATGCAAGAAGGAAGGATTCTTTTTTCATCAGAAGCTGTTATTCCTCCCTACTAACAGAGTGCGAGACAAAGCATTACAGATGTGCCATGATTCACCGGTTGCTGGACATAGAGGTATTAAGGCCACACAAGAACTTCTTTCGCTATCTTTCTGGTGGCCTACCTGGAAATCAGATGTCGAAAGATATGTTCAGGCTTGTCCCATATGTGCCCAAGTCAAGATTCCCCGTAGCAGACCTGCAGGATTACTACAGCCTTTGCCAGTTCCACCAACGCCATGGCATACTATTTCCACTGACTTTATGTGTTCACTTCCTCCATCAGCTGGAAACCAGGTTATCATGGTCACTGTTGATTCTTTCACTAAGATGGCCCACTTTACTGCTCTAAAGAAATTACCAACATCCCAAGAATTGAGCCAGATATTTATCGACCATATTTTCCGTCTCCATGGACTTCCACATACCATTGTGTCTGACAGGGGTCCCCAGTATATTTCCCGGTTTTGGAAACATTTTTGCAAGACACTAAGGGGGTTATTCCAACTTTGGAGGAGGTGGTAATCTGTCCCAAATGTGACGGATTTACCACCAGCCGTATTACGAGTTCCATAGGATATAATGGACTCGTAATACGGCTGGTGGTATATCCGTCACTTTACCGTCACTTTTGGGACGGATTACCACTTCCTCCAAAGTTGGAATAACCCCCTAAATATCAATATAGCACTATCATCCGGTTTCCATCCTCAGACCAATGGACAAACTGAGCGTTTGAATCAAGGACTAGAACAATACCTTCGTTGTTTTTGTAATTCCACCCAAAGCAACTGGAACACTTATCTTCCTATTGCTGAATATTCCTACAACAATTCTGTCCATAGTGCCTCCAAGGTCACTCCCTTTTTCTGTTCCTATGGCTATCATCCGACCTCTTTTCCTACTGCTCCTCAATCTACCTCTCCTCTGCCTGCCATTACATCTTTTTCCAAACGTCTCCTGCAACTCCATAAGCTAATTAGATCTAATTTATTGCACACTAAGAGATATATGAAGAAGATCGCTGATAAGAAACGTGGACCCACTCCTGATTATCACCCTCAGGATAAAGTCTGTCTTTCTTCCAAATTCTTGCCCTCTCGCCTTTCTCTGAATAAGTTCACGCCTCGCTATTATGGGCCTTTTCGTATTCTTCAGTTGCTCAATCCTGTCACTGTTCGTCTTCGCTTGCCTCATACTTGGAAAATTCATCCGGTCTTTCATGTATCCCAACTCAAACCTTATGTCCCTGATCCTTTCTCTCGTCAGTTTCCTTGTCCTCCTCCTGTGTTGGTGAATGATGTCCCTGAATATGAGGTTCAAGAAATTTGTGACTCTCGCCTTTTTCACCGGCGTCTTCAGTATTTGATTCACTGGAAGGGTTATCCTCTTAGTGAATGCTCTTGGGAAGATGCTTCTTCTGTTCACGCCCCTCTTTTGATTTCTCGTTTTCATCGTTTGTTTCCTTTCAAACCTAGACCTTCGGGGGGGGACCTACTGTTGCGCCGCGTGGTGCGGCGCGAGCCGAGCATTCGGCTCGCGCCGCGCAGTGCGTTCTCAAGACGCGGCGCGCCCCGAGTCTTCTTTGTACAGCGCGAGGCCCCAGATATTATTTTGGGCCTCGCTCTGCCTTCTGTTGTGTCCCTGTTCTCCCCTGACCCCTCCTTACCTGTTTCTTTTTCTTTCTTCTTCTTCTTTTTCTTCTTTACTTTTTCGAGGCATTTTTCTGTCCTTTCTTTATGTCTTTCCCCCTTCCCATGTTACCTTTTTCTTCCCAGCATTCCTTGGTCCCTATTTTCTATGGTTCCTGTTCTATTCTATCCTATGTACTTTTTCCCTATCTAAAATGGTGTCTTTTTACTTCCTGTTGGTCACTTCCTGTTTCTTGGTATATAAGGGCTCTGTTTTCTCCCTTTCCTTGCGCTGCATCACTTTCTGCTCAGATTGTGTCTTCGCTCCTGATTCTTAGCCTTCGGTTCTGAATCTTTTCAATTTTGCACTTACCTGCATTTTGTTCCTGTTTGATTCCTGGTTTTGTTTTCGTTTCAGGAATCCATTTTTTGGAGGTTTTTTCCCCTTTATTGGGGTTTTTTCCCTCTGGCACTAATTCTAAAGGGCACGGTCTGTTCTTGGCGTTTCCACTGCCTGCAGCACCGTGGCTACTAGAAAGAGTCGCCCTTTTCTGGTGAAAGCCGAACCCTCAAGACCTACGCCACTAGATCTGCGGTTTCCAGGCGCCAGCAGCACGTGAGTCGTGACAGGTG
Source organism: Pleurodeles waltl (assembly GCF_031143425.1). Classification (NCBI taxonomy): domain Eukaryota; kingdom Metazoa; phylum Chordata; class Amphibia; order Caudata; family Salamandridae; genus Pleurodeles; species Pleurodeles waltl. The sequence goes on from NC_090440.1 coordinate 1,770,304,692, forward strand.
GAGACAGGGTGCATCCTGGGGCCCCTGCAATGCCCATGCACTTGACATGGGCAGTGCAGGGGCCCCCCTGGCCAGCCCCATCACCATGTTCACTGTCTGCCTTGCAGACAGTGAACATTGCAACGGGTGATGGTGCATCGTATGCACTGAAGTTTTGCTGCCGGCTCTGTCACAAGCTGGAGACAATGCTGTAGGCCATATCCCACTGGGCCAGCGGGTGAAGACTGAGTTTCCGCCCACGGACCCAGCTGGAAACTTATAATGGCTCCCGGTGGGGAGGCAGCCAATATGGCCGCAACCTCCCAGTTGGAACTTCGGCAGACGGGATTTTCTGTCTGCTGAAGTCGTAATGAGGGCCATAGTCTCCCATTTACTCACCAAGTGTATTCACTGCTAATAACATATCCACTGTATATACAAATTTGTATTATTTCTCTGACTTCACAATGTATTATTCCTGTTTCGAAAAAATGATGAAGAATAATTATATTAAACACTACCCAAGCAAATGTTAAGATGAGGAATAATGTGTCGCAGGAACATAACACAGGCCCATGCAGCCCCAGCAAGTCAATGGGGACGCTAACCCTTCAGGGGCCTCTTTACCCTTGGGAGGGCCCATCCTGCCCAATGATTATAAATATGTGTGAAACATGAAAGACTCGGGGGTTACTCTTCATAGTCTTTAGAAGGGTCCACTAAATTTCTCCCTTCACCCGTGACTAGATGTGTTGCGCACAAATAGTGGCAATAAAGGTGCTGCAATAAAGACATCAGTGTACAGTCTATGCCCCAGGGCAATGCCGTGAACCAGTCTCGAGTGTAGTGACCCGGAGACACACAAAGGCACGCTTACCACAGAAAAACGCCCGCCGCTCTCCGGGCGTGCCTCAACTAGATAGGCATTTGGAAAGGACGACTGCAAATTAGCTAAGCCCATGGAAGATCTACCCGAAATGCGACATTAAATCAATTCTCTGACATCTGCTTTGCTAAGAACACACAATAACAACATGCGCCTGCGACATTATCAGCATTTCGAATTCCGTGCCCTGCGTCGGGGAGATTTATGAGCATTATTTCTTTGCAAATCCCCCCATTATATTTCATAAGCGTTTTTCTTTTCTGCCGACGCAGCGCGAAGACCGCAAAAAACAGCAACCGGAAAACTTTACATTATGACTGCATCTTCAGATCTGAAGGAGAAAAAAAAGCATTGTATTTTTTTTTTATTTTGCAATCCTTTTTCATTTAAGTATTATTTTTTAATTGCAGCATATTAAACATAAAATCTGGTACAATCTTTAAAAATAAATAGGACCTAACTATAAATGGGCCCTGTTGTGTTTTTATCTTTGACAAGCACGTAATTGCTTCTCAAATTTATCAGTTTGTTTATGCAAAAACCATTTACCAAGCCGAGCTCAAAAGCATCAATTTCATCATTATCATCTTATTAATTTTGCCAAGCTATAACACAGCTGATTATTCCTGAGTAATATCCTTTGCAGCACTTCATGTGTGGCAAAACCATCTGTACAGTACCTATTTAATAAATAAACTCTCCTCTAAATGTCTCTGTTTATTGAGAACTAATGTTTATAGAAACTATAATGGGCCTCGATAAATAACTCAGCTTCATCAACCTGCATATGAATCAGCGCGAAGAACGCTGACATCATCACCTTTCAAGTACCAGAGAAAGCAGAATTACCCAAAAGAGCTGTAGAGTCAATATTAAGGCATTAAAACTGCAATGAAGGCATATTAATGCTTAAAAACTTCATTGTTGGCAGTGGAATTTGCCACAATGGACATATTTTATATCTCTTGGAATACTTAAGCTTTATGGCTGATGCTTTCCAGAGTGCCTTTGTGTTTAATGTAGTTTTCCCACTTTAGATAAAAAAAACTCCTGATCTTTGAAATAAAAAAAGAAAAAACAAACAAAGAAAATTGCTGAATCTCTGCATTCGTTTTAAGGGGAAGCAGCAGAGGCTGCTCATTGGGATCACCCTAACGGAGAAGCAGAGAGAAGGCGCTTCTAATGCCATTCTTTCTAGGCAACTGGAGGGCGCTGGGAAGCTCAGAGCATGTGAGGAGCCAGATTAAAGAGCATGGAGGTAATGAACATAGATTGAAAGGTGTAATTTTTCAGGTTCGAAGTGGCAGAGAAACGGGGTATTCTTTAATATTAATCTGCGAAATTTTGGCCACTTTGTTAACACATTTATTTTCAAACGCTGGTTTAAGATATCAAGAAATCAGTGACATATACTCCCTCAAACCTCCCTCATGTGCTCTCATGTTTTTCCATCACAACCCCTCTTTGCCCACCTCTATTTGCCTCTTGCCCCTTCTACTTCTAGCTCTCTTACCTCTCACCCCTCCTTCCGATCGTCTCAAACCATTCTCCCCTCTATCACTGTTTCTCTTACATCTCTTCCTCCTCCCCTCTCTCACTCTTACTTGGTATCCTCCCCCAATCTCAGCCTCCAATCTACATCCTGCTACATCAGGTTTTTCCCTGCATATCCATCCCAAACAGTTACACTCCTTCTTATGCTGCCCCTCAACTTTCTGCTGTTACCCCTCCATCCTAACTCGCCTGGCAGCTCTTCTGTTCTTTTTTGTCCCTCTCAGATACGTCACCACTCTCATATCACTCCCTCACATAACTACTTCTCCCTTTAATCTATCCACCTCTTCTTCTCAGGCCTTCTCTCTATTACATTTTACCAAGCAAATCTGCTGTCAGCCCCATGCCTTTCTTTCTCTCACTGCCCTCTTCAGTCCCCTTCCCCTCCTCCTGCATATCTTTTTTCCTGACCCCAAACATCTTTAATGCCTTCAACAAAACCTACTATTTTCTCGAGGTTCTCTTCTTTACAGTATAGGCCTAATTTTGAACACTTCTGATCCATATGCTCTATGTCCCTCATTACAATTTAAGGGTTAACTAAATTCTGATCCCTGTGCAAACATCCATTTTCAAAGGAAGAGGAGTTATGAATTATATGATAATTATCACAGCCTCACAGTTTTCCCCTGATAAATTCTGGCAACAAACGTGCGTGCATTTATTATAGAAAAAGGCAAAAAATGCAGAATTCACCTTGTTCTTCACCAATTCTATTTGTAATGCTTCATTTTAAGGATGAAAACTCAGAACAGGAAGAAAGTATCTCACCCTGGATTAATTTTATTTAACGTGTATGGTAAATGACAGAACCTATTCCGCCTATATTATGAGGCAGCACCCCTAAGGTGATGCATTCAAAACAATTTATTCAAGCATAGCACTAGCTCTTGTCAACACTTTTCAATGTCTCATAGGTCTTTCTCAAGTCTTGGATGATAGGACTGGTGTTTGATATATATGCACATATACATATTTACAAATATCCATATACCTATATGTCTACGGTACATAGAGGTGGAGTTACGAATAGTCACTTTATAGTTACCTACATACTATCATAATATTGTGGTAGTCAACACTTTGTCTATGATACTTTTGTAGCACAACATTTTTCTACACAATATTCTGAATGCAAGCAACTTATTAGTATTATACAACTGACAATAATAATCCACAAACAAGATCTACCAATCTAACGGTCTTTAGTTTGTGGAAGTTTGCAAGACTTAACACCTCAATGGGATGGTCAACAACTTGAAGTCAGTAGTCACATAGACATGGAGTTGAGGCCTTTGAAATAATAACATTTTGCCAAGTGGAATTATAAAATGTATAACGGGAAGACAAATACACATACATCAGGATAAAAAAATGACTCCCCATAGAAGTAGAGGGCATTTTGATACTGATGGAGAGGATATCCTATGAGGGGTTTGGGTCCCAGCATAAACTCACAGAATGGTTGTGGCCCAAGCTTGTGTGATGGCCTTCATGCAGGCCACATTGTTTCTGCCATCTTTCCACAGAAGCAAAGTCCCAGGCTGGGGCCTCCAAAATACCCTGCTGAGGGACTGTATTTATATCTGTGCATGAGGAGCAGATGGTGACACCCTGTGGGTCGGAAGAGACCATATTAGGTGGGACTGGTCAGTCACTAATAAAAGGACATAGTACAAGATGTGATGTGGCTGAGAGGTGGTTGCCTGGGAGAGGCCTTCAGGGAATGTGCATAAGAAGGCATGCCTCACATCCTCTGCATACTTGCTTGCATACTTATCACCAATGGTTTTAGCTAAATCACATCTACAATACCCAAGAGACAAAGGGTGGAACAAAGATTATGGAGTGATGGAAATAAACCAAATAAAACCCATTTGGAACTACTTTGGATTTCACAATGAAGCAACCCACTTGCTCTTCCATCCTCTAAAGCCATGTGGAGCGCTAAAGAATCTGTATTTTATTTCATGAAGCAGTTTACCCTGAACCAATTTTAGAATCATTAAATCTAGTTCATTCATTAAGAGGATGCTATTCAGCAGCTGTGCTGAGAAGGCAGAAGCAAAGGCCCCATCCAATGGAACTCAACATGAAGCCACGCAGATCCACTTGCTGCTCATACAGAGAGCCAAATTAGGATTCCCAAGCATAATTTGACACCTTTTTCTCTTGCTATCGTCTTGATTGATTACGTATATTTCACTATGTTTATATGTATGTGTTAACAGAAGCAGGGGTCTCACTCTTTTGGTTTCACAAGGAAAAATCAACCTGAACTCTTTTGTTCATGTACTGCTGCCTTGTATTAACAAATCTCTTCAAAACATGTATCATAGATAATTGACCATTATTAACTGAAATAACTACAATTTACAATCAGGCTATACTACACAATAGTACCTTAAAGCACCTCGTAGGACAGTTGAAGATATTTCCATGTCAGGTAAATAAAAACACTGGGAAAAAATATAGGGGGTCATTACAACATTGGCGGTAAAAGCCGCTTACCGCCGTGCAGAAGACCGCCAATACACCGCCGCGGCCGCGAAAATCCGCCACAGCTATTATGACCCACATCTCGGAATCCGCCGAAATTCAGACACCCACACAAGTCCGCCACACCAAAGGTCAGTGATAAACTGGCGGAAAAAAATCCTCCACCGTCACGCCAACAGAAACACGGCCATGCTATCACGACCCACGAATCCACGCGGCGGTCTTTCAACCGCGGTATTCCATTGGCGGTACACACCGCTGCACTCAAAATACACACACATCTCCAAAACACCGCCACATTGGACAATTTGAAATACACACACCTGATACACATACAAACACCACTCCCACACACCCTACACTATATAAAACACACACCCACATCACCCACAAACCCCTACGACCAAAATTTTTTACGAAGGCCAGAGAAAGTGCACAGCATAGACAACCCCACCACACAGAGGCACACAACACCATCACCCACACAACATCCACGCACAAAACACCACACACCACTACACATCACCACACTCATCACCACATACACCACCCCACACATCACCTACACCACCCCATGGCACTGCAAAGACACCCCAGGTTCTCCGAGGAGGAGCTCAGGGTCATGGTGGAGGAAATCATCCGGGTAGAGCCACAGCTATTTGGATCACAGGTGCAGCACACCTCCATAGCTAGGAAGATGGAGCTATGGCGAAGAATAGTCGACAGGGTCAACGCAGTGGGAGAGCACCCAAGAAATCGGGAGGACATCAGGAAGAGGTGGAACGACCTACGGGGTAAGGTGCGTTCCGTGGTCTCAAGACACAACATCGCAGTACAGCTGACTGGCGGCAGACCCCCACCTCCTCCCCCACAACTAACAACATGAGAGGAGCAGGTCTTGACCATTATGCATCCTGAGGGCCTTGGAGGAGTCGGTGGAGGAATGGACTCTGGTAAGTCAAATCTTAACTATCATATCCCCCACCCTACCTGCATGCTATCACAGACCCCCACCCTCACCCCCCTCACCTATCACTCCAACTCCTCACTAATGTACTAGTAACACAAACCACACATCCCAACACCAAGCCCTGCATGACACAACAAAGCATGGACACCCCTCACTAAAGCATGCCCACTGCACATACCCATAACACCCCCCCAACCATCATCACACAAGCCCCCACACAGGAATGCTAGCACCGGGGTACACGCTCACCCACCCATTGCACACCATGACACACACAGATGCAATAATCATGCTTTTACACCACTGCAGGACCACTACCCAACGTCACCAGACAGGAGGGTCCAGACATCTCTACCCCACCCACAGAAGAGGCCCACAGTGATGACAGCAGCTCTGGCCAACTGGATCCAGATGACCAGCCCGGACCATCGTGGGCCTCGGGACAGTCGGTTCCCCTCGCAGAGGCACAGCCCACCACAGACCTTCCACTCTCTGGTAACACCAGCACAGCACCCACCCAGCGGGCCCATACCTCCGTCCCCAGGACACGTCAATCAGCTGTGTGTCCACCACCACAGGGAACCCAGGATAACCCACCACCCAAACAACAACAGGGACCTGGGGGCAGTGGTAGTGGGCACACGGTCCAGGGGACGGAGGCCCAGGAACACAGGGGAACTGGGAGGGCTGCTGTGCGACAGGGGGCGGACAGGCCAAGGGAACCCACTCTCCACGAGGCCCTCTCCTCCATCATGGGAGTATACCACCACTCCCAGGAGACGATGGCTACGGTCCTGGCCAAGTTTCAGGAGACCCAGCGCATGCAGGAGGAACAGTATTTGGGGTTCAGGGAGGAACTCAGAACCATCAGCTCTGCCCTGGGCACCATTGTAGGGGTGCTGAAGGACATACTGGACACCAGGAGGGACACCAGGAGGGACACCGTGGCACTCCAAGGGGCCCCTGACACTAGCATGGACGATGAACTGCTCACCACCTCCGTCGGCGCTAGTGGACAGGACGCCCCGCCACAGGACCACCACACCAGCACCCCACCCCCTGCAGATGGAGAACCACCCCGCAAGCGGTCCCTGAGATCCAGGAACAGGACAGAGCACGATGGCAAGACCCCCTTCAAGAAATGAGACCACCCTGATTGTCATCCCACTGTCCCACTTTGTAACCCTGTCCATATTAGAACTGGCCCAGCTCCACTTTCTTTGCCCATATGGGCAGTGCACCTGTGAGACTAATAGACTGGACTCTGCCATGGACATTCCTCCACCATCACCCCTCACCATTTTACCACCCCTCCAATATTTAGCACTTCAATAAACACCCTTGAAGCACAAATCAATCTGGAGTCAGTCTGTGATTTTGAAAATGTGTATTAGCTATGACAGTGAAAAAATCAGTTCTCAAATGTAATGTCAACATACCTATGTCACACATCACAAGTCCATGATGAATGTAAGCAGATGAAATACGTTGGTAACCACACCTGTGAAACCGTAAAGGAAATGTACAACTCAGTTATCATATACTGCTTGAAATTGACAGACAGGATAGAGGTAGAAGTGTGAAAGTACTTGTAGTAGGCAAGAATGTGTTCTCACCTGTGTGTCACTGGAAATATTGCTATATACTGCGTGAAATTGACAGACAGGATAGAGGTAGAAGTGTGAAAGTACTTGTAGTAGGCAAGAATGTGTTCTCACCTGTGTGTCACTGGAAATATTGCTGGATGACTGAGTCCCTGTTGTCAATGTCTTCTTCCTCTGCTTCCTCCTCATCACTGTCCACAGGCTCCACAGCTGCCACAACATCGTCATCTGGACCATCCTCCTGCAGAAAAGGAACCTGGCGTCGCAAAGCAAGATTGTGAAGCATACAGCAGGCGATGATGATCTGGCACACCTTCCTTGGTGAGTAGAATAGGGAACCACCTGTCATATGGAAGCACCTGAACCTGGCCTTCAGGAGGCCGAAGGTGCGTTCGTTCACCCTCCTAGTCCGCCCATGGGCCTCATTGTAGCGTTCCTCTGCCCTGGTCCTGGGATTCCTCACTGGGGTCAGTAGCCATGACAGGTTGGGGTAACCAGAGTCACCTAATAGCCACACACAGTGCCTCTGGAGTTGACCCATCACATAAGGGATGCTGCTATTCCGCAGGATGTAGGCGTCATGCACCGAGCCAGGGAACATAGCATTTACCTGGGAGATGTACTGGTCTGCCAAACATACCATCTGTACATTCATCGAATGATAACTCTTCCGGTTCCTGTACACCTGTTCACTCCTGTGGGGGGGGGACCAAAGCCACATGGGTCCCATCAATGGCACCTATGATGTTGGACAACGATACTCAAAGTACGGCCCGCGGGCCGCCAGCGGCCCCACGGACCTAGCTTGGCGGCCCGCGAGACGCACACAAAACGCCATATCATAATGGCAGCAGTATGTAAACATAGAAGAGGGCCCTCCTCTATGTTTACATACGGCGGCCATTGTTTATGGCGTTGCCCTGACGATCCTGGAAGCCAAAGCCCCATAAAAGTCAGCGCTTGCAGCTAACTTTTATGGGGCTTTGGTCGTCTGCTTCCTGTCACCGGCTCCACGTCTGCTGCCCGCCTGCCTGCTTGCTGTTCCACATTTGTGGCATCTTTACAGTGCTTTGAGTCAGGTAAGGCTCTTTGGTTATTTATTTATTTGTTTTTAATGTAGTGTGTGTTACTGGGGTAGGCGTGAGAGCAGATTGCGCTGTGTGTGTGCGCTGTGTGTGTGTGTTACTGGGGTAGGGGTGAGAGCAGATGGCTCTGTGTGTGTTACTGGGGTAGGGGTGAGAGCAGATGGCGCTGTATGTGTGCGCGCTGTGTGTGTTACTGGGGTAGGGGTGAGAGCAGATGGCGCTGTGTGTGTGCGTGCTGTGTGTGTTACTGGGGTAGGGGTGAGAGCAGATGGCGCTGTGTGTGTGCGCGCTGTGTGTGTTACTGGGGTAGGGGTGAGAGCAGATGGCGCTGTGTGTGTGCGCTGTGTGTGTGTGTTACTGGGGTGGGGTGAGAGCAGATGGCACTGTGTGCAGATGGCGCAGTGTGTGTTACTGGGGTAGGGGTGAGAGCAGATGGCGCAGTGGGTGTTACTGGGGTAGGGGTGAGAGCAGATGGCGCTGTATGTGTGCGCGCTGTGTGTGTTACTGGGGTAGGGGTGAGAGCAGATGGCGCTGTGTGTGTGCGCGCTGTGTGTGTTACTGGGGTAGGGGTGAGAGCAGATGGCGCTGTGTGTGTGCGCTGTGGGTGTGTGTTACTGGGGTGGGGTGAGAGCAGATGGCGCTGTGTGCAGATGGCGCAGTGTGTGTTACTGGGGTAGGGGTGAGAGCAGATGGCGCAGTGTGTGTTACTGGGGTAGGGGTGATAGCAGATGGCGCTGTGTGTGTTACTGGGGTAGGGGTGAGAGCAGATGGCGCTGTGTGTGTGCGCGCTGTGTGTGTTACTGGGGTAGGGGTGAGAGCAGATGGCGCTGTGTGTGTGCACGCTGTGTGTGTTACTGGGGTAGGGGTGAGAGCAGATGGCGCTGTGTGTGTGCGCTGTGTGTGTGTGTTACTGGGGTGGGGTGAGAGCAGATGGCGCTGTGTGCAGATGGCGCAGTGTGTGTTACTGGGGTAGGGGTGAGAGCAGATGGCGCAGTGTGTGTTACTGGGGTAGGGGTGAGAGCAGATGGCGCTGTATGTGTGCGCGCTGTGTGTGTTACTGGGGTAGGGGTGAGAGCAGATGGCGCTGTGTGTGTGCGCGCTGTGTGTGTTACTGGGGTAGGGGTGAGAGCAGATGGCACTGTGTGTGTGCGCTGTGTGTGTGTTACTGGGGTGGGGTGAGAGCAGATGGCGCAGTGTGTGTTACTGGGGTAGGGGTGAGAGCAGATGGCGCAGTGTGTGTTTCTGGGGTAGGGGTGATAGCAGATGGCGCTGTGTGTGTTACTGGGGTAGGGGTGAGAGCAGATGGCACTGTGTGTGTGCGCGCTGTGTGTGTTACTGGGGTAGGGGTGAGAGCAGATGGCGCTGTATGTGTGCGCGCTGTGTGTGTTACTGGGGTAGGGGTGAGAGCAGATGGCGCTGTGTGTGTGCGCGCTGTGTGTGTTACTGGGGTAGGGGTGAGAGCAGATGGCGCTGTATGTGTGCGCGCTGTGTGTGTTACTGGGGTAGGGGCATTGTTTTGAAAAAGGGGGTGGGGTGGTTGTTCCCCCTCTAAGCCCCGCCCCCCGCTGTCACTTCAGTGCGGCCCTCGGCCGCAAACCATACTGCAATTTTGGCCCCGAGAAAAAGTTTGTGAGTACCCATGATGTTGGGGATATGTCCAAGGGCATAGAAGTCACCTTTAACAGTAGCCAAATCCTCCACCTGAGGGAAAACGATGTAGCTCCTCATGTGTTTCAGCAGGGCAGACAACACTCTGGACAACACGTTGGAAAACATAGGCTGGGACATCCCTGATGCCATGGCCACTGTTGTTTGAAAAGACCCACTTGCAAGGAAATGGAGCACTGATAGCACCTGCACTTGAGGGGGGATCCCTGTGGGATGGCGGATAGCTGACATCAGGTCAGGCTCCAACTGGGTACACAGTTCCTGGATTGTGGCACGGTCAAACCTGTAGGTGATGATTAAATGTCGCTCCTCCATTGTCAACAGGTCCACCAGCGGTCGGTACACTGGAGGATTCCGCCATCTCCTCACAAGTCCCAGCTGACGGTGCCTAGGAAGGACAACAGCGACCACAGAGTCAAGCAACTCAGAGGTATGTACCCACAGTCTACACAGAACACGAAACATAATCCAAAAAGTTGTCTGTATGTGTGTTGAGTCCAGGCCTAGGTATGTGTGACGCAGTTGAAAATGAAGCCATGTGGGCCCCTGAAATGGCGGCTGCCTGACCTCTAAACTGGGACAATGGGATGTGACGTAACTGCGCTGGCATTGGACACCGTCGCGGTAGGCGGTCGAAGACCGCTGGGCAATGCTGCATTGGTTAACATTGGACCCTATGGGTCCCAGGAGCCAATGACGAAGTGCGCCGGCGGTGATAATATGCACGGCCGCGGACGTCACCACCGCGGACGTGACCGCCATTTTCTATCTGTTCAATCACTCGATACCTGATCTTCGACAGGAGAGGACCTACACTGCAAGTGCTGCTGTGACCTCGGTCTGGAAGAGACAATGGCAAGTGCGTCTGGGGAAAGAGCCCCTGCCTTCACTGCACAGGAGTTGGAGAAGCTCGTGGACGGGGTCCTCCCCCAGTACACGCTACTCTACGGTCCTCCAGACCAACAGGTGAGTACACAGGGAGCAAGATGTATGGGCTATGCCTGGATGGAGAGGGCTGGTAGTAAGAAGGAAGGGGGCAGAGTTCTGCGAGCATGAAGGACTGTGAATGCATGTGCCACATGGCAAGGGTAGGGATGTGGGCCACTCACTTTGACGGTGCAGTTGTTAATGACTTCTCTTCTTCCCCTGTACAGGTCATGAAGGTCAGCGCCCACCAGAAGAAGGATATTTGGCGTGCCAAGGACGTCCGGACCCTGGGGGTCCACCAGAGACAGAGCACCCACTGCCGTAAAAGATGGGAGGACATTTGCCGCTGGAGCAAGAAGACAGCGGAGGCTCAGCTGGGGATGGCCTCCCAACGTGGGAGGAGTGCCCGTCGCACCATGACCCCCCTGATGTTCCGGATCCTGGCGGTGGCCTACCCTGAGTTGGATGGGCGCTTGAGGGCATCACAGCAGACACAAGGGGGTGAGTACACTCTCATTCAGCGGACTTTGCGCTCAGTGAAGGTGTCTGGGTGGGGGAGGAGGGCTGTGGGTTTCCCTAGGCCAGGGCGAGTTCCGTAGGCTAGGCCCCTCCGTAATGCAGGCCATGTGGCACTCCACCCCACCTCTGTAGAGTGGCAAGTACAGGTATACATGCCCCTGTGTCATCTATGTGTGCTGATGTCCAGCATAGCCATGTAGGCCATATCCCAGGAACTGCATCAGTAGAGCCCAACAGCGCGGCGTAGTGCAGAGGGCTGCTGTGTCTGTATTGTCCGCCAATAGTAGCGGTAAGCCATGCACTCAACCTGTCTTTCTTCTGTCGTCCCCCCCCTTTTTGTGCTCTCCCTGTTCTTGTGTGCATCAGCATAATCAGGCGGAGGTACAGTGGCACCGGAGCACGAGGGAGCTGCATCCCACATGGCCATGGACGGCCACACCACGGACTCTGAATACACCAGTGGGACGGAGGGCGAGGGGAGCTTCACGGCGGTCACAGGATCAGCAACAAGCGACACGGACTCGTCCTCCGATGGGAGCTCCCTTGTGGTGGTGGCAAAATCTGTGCAGGTACAGCCGCCACCCCCCCTACCAGCCCTGCCCTCCCAGCAGCCCCTCAGCCTTCGCGCCATGCCCGCTCACCCAGGAGGGTGGGCATCACCTTCGCCCCAGGCACCTCAGCCCCTGCCCCTGTCACCTCTGCTGCCCTCAGTGAGGAGGCCATTGACCTCCTCAGGTCCCTCACTGTTGGGCAGTCTACCATTTTGAATGCCATCCAGGGTGTAGAAAGGGAGTTACAACACACAAATGCATTCCTGGAGGGCATTCATTCTGGTCAGGCTGCCCTTCATCGAACCCTGCAATCTCTGGCCTCAGCACTGATGGCAGCCATTGTCCCTGTGTCTAGCCTCCCCCCTCCAAATTCCTCCACCCAGACCCAATCCCCTGTACCCCAGCCTATCCCAAGCACACCATCAGACCAGCCTGCACACACGTCAACACACAAGGGAAGCTCAGGCAAACATAAGCACCACACATCCCACAGGCACTCATGCAAGCATCACACACATACAGACACAGCAACATCCACTGCCTCCACTGTGTCCCCCTCCTCCTCGTCTCCCTCCTCCCTCCCAGTGTTGTCTACACTCTACACATGCATGCACTACCACTACAGCCACTAGGTCCCGCACCAGCACACCCACCACCACACCCCGCTCACCTGCACTCACCACCCCCACTACCATTTACACGTCCCTGTGTCCTCTCCCAGTGTGTCTGTGACGCCCCCTCCCAAAGTACAAAAACGCGGGCACACACCCACCCAACATCCATCCACCTCACGACAGCCTCCAGCGCATGCACCTGCACCCAAATCAACAAATGTTACACCTCCTACAACCACTCCCAGACCCCCTCCAGCTACCCGTCCCAGTGTTCGTCAGAAACTTTTCCTGAGCAACCTTGACCTCTTTCCCACCACCCCCCCTCCAATTCATAGGTCCCGTACTAGCACCTCAGCCAAAAAATCGCAGGTACCAGTGGTGCCTGTTAGAGGTATGTGGAGTGCACCGGGCACCAGGGCAGCCAGTGTGACATGGAGCCACAGCACAGCCAGTCCCCCCCTGTGAAGCACCAGAAGTTGGACAGTGCCCGACGGGAGAGGGGGAAGACTCCAGCCGGCAAAGCCGCTCACAAGGGTCCCGGGGGGAGTGTCTACTCAGCTGTGACTCCCCCCAAGGTGGGGAAGGGGCAGAAGAAATCGCCAAAGTCTGGGAAGAGCGGCACGGTGGAGAAGCCCGCCATCATCCCCGCTGCCCAGGAGGCCACCGCCAGCCCCAGCGTCACTGGCCAGGAGGCCACCGCCAGAGTCAGTGCCCAGGAGGGCAGCCCCATCCTCACTGGCCAGGAGGCCACAGCCAGAGTCAGTGCCCATGAGGGCCCCGGCAGCCACAGCCCCGCTGGGCAATGAAGGACCGCCATGGCAAACACCGCTGAACAGGTCATAGACAGCAAAGTCAAGCACCGCTGAACAGGACAAGCACCGCTGAACAGGGCAAAGACTGCCATGGCAGGCACCGCTGAACAGGGCAAAGACAGCAAAGTCAAGCACCGCTGAACAGGGCAAGCACCGCTGAACAGGGCAAAGACCGCCATGGCAAGCACCGCTGAACAGGGCAAAGACAGCAAAGTCAAGCACCGCTGAACAGGGCAAGCACCGCTGAACACGGCAAAGACTGCCATGGCAAGCACCGCTGAACAGGGCAAAGACCGCCATGGCAAGCACCGCTGAACAAGGCAAGCACCGCTGAACAGGGCAAGCACCGCTGAACAGGGCAAGCACCGCCCATGTGCGGCAGGGGCAGTGACGGAACTGGGACCGTCACTGGGAGAGTGATGCACTCTGGGCACCAGTCCCCCTCCAGAACCAGTGGAGACATGCATCCACTACCTCAGTCCTTGGCAGGATGAAGCACTCTGGGCACCAGTCCCCCTCCAGAACCAGTGGAGACTGTTATCGACTTGAGAGACTGTGGCTTTGCACTCCCCAGGATTGAACAGTGGGCAACCCACCCACTGTAGAGACTTGAGAGACTGTGGCTTTGCACTCCCCATGATGGTACAGTGGGCAAACCACCGACTGTGGAGACTTGAGAGACTGTGGCTTTGCACTCCCCAGGATGGTACAGTGGGCAACCCACCCACTGTAGAGACTTGAGAGACTGCGGCTTTGCACTCCCCAGGATTGAATAGAGGGCAACCCACCCAGTGTAGAGACTTGAGAGACTGTGGCTTTGCACTCCCCAGGATTGAACAGTGGGCAACCCACCCAGTGTAGAGACTTGAGAGACTGTGGCTTTGCACTCCCCAGGATTGAACAGTGGGCAACCCACCCAGTGTAGAGACTTGAGAGACTGTGGCTTTGCACTCCCCAGGATTGAACAGTGGGTAACCCACCCACTGTAGAGACTTGAGAGACTGTGGCTTTGCACTCCCCAGGATACATCAATGGGCATGGAGCCCCCTCGTGGATCTGGTGTGGTGCAGTCATCCGTCTGAGGTGCCCCCCCTACCCTTTCCCCTGAGGTGCCTGTTGTATTTCTATCTGATGCCCCAGCAGTGTTCTCTCCGTTTTAATCAGGTATCGTGTGTGGGCCTCGCCCATGCATTTTGGGCCCAGTGGTCCACGGACATTGAATGGTGCATTACCTGCACTACTAATCGTGATGTATATTTTGTTGAATGTGTAATTATATCTGTATATATTTGGTTACTGTATTTTGATATATTACAATGGTTGAACTCATTTCCTCTTGTCTTTGCATTCTTCCGGGGGGTTTGGGGGTTGTTATTTTAATGTTTGGATATGCATTGGTGTGTGTGTTGTAGTGGGTGAGGGTCGGGTGGGGGTGGTGGTGTTGCGTGTGTGTGTCCCTGACTTTTGCCTCCCCCCTCCCCTATGTCGTAGGTACGGTACTCACTGTTGTCTTCGCCGCCGGCGTTGATGATGGTCGTACAGGAGCAGGAAGACTATCGCAGGGAGTATTTGGAGTTCCGGTTCCATGGTGTCCCCCTTCCTCGTGGAATGTGTAGAGGTGAGAGTTTTCCCATTGAAATGGCTGTTTCCGCCGTGTTTTTATCCATGGTGAATCCGTCCCGGAAAAGGTGACGGATTGGTAGGTTGTGATACTGTGGGCGGTACTTTGTCTTCCGTCTGTCTGTTGGCGGTGACCGCTGCGCTGTTTGTCTGTACCGCCGTGGCAGTCAGATTGTTAAAGTGGCTGTCTTTGTTGGCAGTTTCCGCCACGGTCATAATTCCCTTTTTTTTCCGCCGGCCTGTTTGTGGTCTTACTGCCGCTTTAACACTGTCCGCAAGGGTTGTAATGACCCCCATGGTTACATGAATATTGCCAAATGATGCCTGCATAACAAGTGAATTTTTAATATATATCCTGTAATTAACTAACAAACATGGTAACCATAGTCCCTATACAACCGTTGAAAAGCCAGTTTAAACTGCTGAATAAAAAGTCCATAGGGGCAGTTCAACATAAATGGTGTGAAGTACCAGAGCTCAAATTCATTTCGACAACTATTTCTTGCTGCTTCCAGCAAAACCTGTTAAAGTCACTTTTGTCGTCTCTCTACGTCAACAAAAACATGTATTTAATAGGGATGGGTGTAACTCACTTAATTCAGCATAGTATTGTCATGCATGTTAGACCTGGCATCCTTGGTTCGGTTTCCTCTTCCTTTTTGCCTTCTGACCTCCAGCTTTTCGGACTCATTTTTGATGGCTTTTAAGATTCTGTGCACTTTACTACTGCCGGCCAGCGCTAGAGAACAGGTGATCTTTACTCTAGAACATGGTAACATTGGCTTATCCACAATTGCCATATTTAATTTACTTGCAAGCCCCTAGTAAAGTGCACTATATGTGCCCAGGGCCTGTCAATTAGATGCTACTAGTAACCCTGCAGCACAGATTGGGCCACCCACTACAGTAGCTTTCAAACATGTCTCAGGCCTGCCACTGCAGAGCCAGTGTGTGCAGCTTTAAGCTGCCATTTCAACCTGGAAAGTGTACACACTTGCCAGGGCCAAACCTCACTTTTCATTACATGAAGGTCACCCCTAAGGTAGGCCCTGGGTAGCCCCAGGAGTGGGGTACAGTGTATTTAAAAAATTGGACATGTATTGTTTAGATTAACATGCCCAGGTGGTAAAAAAAACTCTTGAATTCGTTTTTTTCACTGCTGCAATGCCAGGGTAATATTGGGATTGCCTAAAAACATCTTTTGAGTGTAATTTCCAATTGGGAAGAGATAGAAATAGGAATTTTAAATTGTAAGCCTGAAAATGCCACTTTTAGAAAGTTGGCATTTTCTCACTTTAAGAAACCTTTGCCTCTGCTTGTTTCTAAATACACAACTGGGGTAGATGACAGCTGGGCTTTGTGCATTCCAGCTAGACAGTCCAATACAAAGGGACCTTGGGTTGGACATTTGCATCCTGATGGGCCATCACCTGGCCAATGGCTCTTCCTGGGCTAGCTAGATGGGAGCGATGAGCTGACACCTATACCTGATAGGGCTGTGCCTCTCCTCACACAAAGGGCTGCATACCCCACTACAGTGTCTGGAGCCAGGAGAGGATGGGAAGGGACCTTGTGATCTTCAAAGGCCTCTTTCAAAGTCTCTCCCACTTCACAGACACATTTTGGTATAACTATTGGACCCCAAACCCCAACAAATCACTTTTGGGTCCTGAGGAGACTCTGCCAAGAAGAGGACCTGTGCTGCCAGGAGGGACTGCCATTTTGCTAACTGCTCTGTTGTGTTGGCCTGTTGCCTGAGGATCGCTGTGCTGTTAGGAGGGACGTCCACTTTGCAACTTGCTCTGCTTTGTTGGCTTGCTGCCTCATGCAATGTGAAGGGCTACTCCTACTCTACAATCTTAAAGGACTTTTCAGGTGACTACAAAGGCTTGTTGGCTGGCCCGCTGTTGGAAATCTTAGGGCCATCAAAGATTTCATCTGCGCATCACTGCCCTGGGACCTTCACACAGCTGACAATCTACTGTGAGTGGGCGTGCTGTGCACCCTGCTCAGCCTCCATGTGTGCATACACCCAGCGAGCCCCCCGCTGCCACTCTGGGCTGCACGTTGTGTGATTGTGCCCCACATTGACTTCCCTATCTCAAGGGGCTAGGGAAACGGAGATCCCTTGTAAATCATTCCGGTTGGGAGACCAGATCAAAACTACAATTGTGAGTTCTTCTCCAGCACTCCCCTGAAGAGACCTGACTTTAACTCCCTTAAAGGGAGTGCCCACATCTTTTCGAGCACTGTGATTTTCAATTCTACACTTAAATTGTGATAACTTATGCAAATGTAATTGGATTTTTGTCGTTTTGGTCTTGTTTTATTCAGATAAATATGCTCTATTTTTCTAAACTGGTCTGGAGTCTTTTGTGGTGCTTTTACTGTGCTACTGTAATTTACGTGTTGCACACATATTTTACACATTTTCCTCTTTAGTTAAGCTTGGCTGCTCTGTGCCAAGCTACCAGAGGATGAGCAGAGGTTAATTTAGGAAGTGTAACGGACTTATCCAGACTAAGATTGTGGTCTCTACTTGCACAGGGTGCATACCTCTTCCAACTGGAGACCCAATTTCTAACAATGCAGAATTACAAAAAAAGTCCTTGAGAATATGCAGAACTGTGCAAGAGTAATTCTGAGTTTAGCGCTTTTTCTAATCGTAAAAAGCACCGCTCATGTCCAAAATGGGCATAAGAATGCATTTTTCACTAAGATATAGCACTACATGTGCTGTTGGGGTAGAATTTAACCACAGCTTTCTCCCAACATCCAGCACTATTTTCTATGGGCAAAATTCAGCCTTTTGTTCAAAATGGACGCAAGGGTGCACTTTGCCTCAAGAAATAATGATAAATGCTGCAGAACACAAATAGCGAGTATGAGTGGACGCTTGCGTTCGCTAAATGTGCTCTCGTTGTAGGATTGTTTCCCCCCCAAATTAGTATCTAGTATGCGAGCAGGCATAATAGCCTTATTAGTAATTCTACGTCAAAGAGTAATGCAAAAATACCAAATACTCTAGCATAATTGAAATTACACCTGGATCTAAGATTTAGTTAATAAGCAGCTCATTCTATTCTTCCCAGCTGATGCTACAATTGAAATGTGCCTATTATGAACTTTATTTTCCAATGTTTCTTCTCGGAGATTTTGTGCAGATTGTAATGCTAATTTCCAGTTTAAGCGTAGTTTTGGACAACTTGTTGGTTTCAAGTTGTCAGTTCAGTAATCGCTTCAGCCATTTTTAAGTGCATTGTGGCATCCTCCAATGCATGGATTTTTTGGTGAAGCATTAACTTTTCCTGAGACGTGACAGATGGGCTTCGACCGTAACAATAGTCTTGATCTCTATTCTCTCTTTTTAATGGAGGATCTATCTTTTAACAGCCAGGATTCCCTCTGATATGACTCTGGTGTTGCTGTGAACTGTTCTGCTATCCCCCACTAGGCCACAGTGATAAATATCCCTGAGGCATTTAATACTGACAAGCAGGTCTGCCGCTATCTATGAACTGCCATACCCCTCCATATCTGTCCTTCGCCGGAGCTCACTGGTTTATGGAACAACATCCTTTCTCCCAATGCCAGTGACTTTATTTAACGCACTTGTAAGTAGGAATGCACCATAAAATACTCGACAGACCTTTGTATTCTTAGATAATTTGAACACCATAGAAAAGCATTATGAACCCAGACCCCATTTAACGCTAATAGAAGTATCTAATCATAAACTGAATTGTGGTGCACAACACACATGTCTTTGTCTGGTAAGGAAAGGTGTGATAATGTATTTAGCACATTTAATTACAAAAAGCAAAACATTACATCCCCCTACCACACCACCATGATATGCCTTTCCCTCCACACCCATACTCCTCCCCATACCCATGTGTCTCCCCATGTTCCTTCTCCCTCATTTTCTCCACTTCCATTCCCCTTTGCTGTGATCCCCACAACTCTGTTTAAACCTACCTCATCCCCCTGCCTCCCACACCCCACTGGGGTGTTCTTCATTTCCCCCGCAGCACCTTCTTGCAATCTTTCTCCTGTCGGTGGACAGCTCTATGCGGGAGCTCGAATGCGGAGATCCGGGCCCTGACAACTGACCTGATCACCTTGACCCCCCCTTTGCATAGCAGCAGCACTCCCCCCCCAACCTGATATGGACATTCTGTTAGGTTCTTGTTGCATTCATTTGCTCGAATGTATGCCCTATGTATCCTTCCCCACCCCCATTGTATCTTGTTTCGTTTTCTTGAAACTTTAATAAAGAAATGCAAAACAAAATAAAATGCATAACGTATTAGCACTACTTAAGGTAGATCATTAAATGCATCAATATTCAACTTACTGCATGTTTGATGCTGTAGATTCACAGGTGCTACAGTTAGTCAGGAAGAGTGTCAGAGAGATTTGGTTTAAGACAGAAACAGAAGAAATAACAGACCAGAGATCATAGTTCACCTGGCTCTTGCCTGAGATCTTGCTAGGTGTGCCAAAAGAAAAAGCATTAAGGACAGCAGTGGTTTCTGTTCAAGGGCGCCAGGGCTCCCCCTCCCTTTGACATTCACAGCAATCATAGCAATGGTAAATCTGCTTTTTAATTTTAAAAAACACACTTGTCAGTTTCTAAAACTGGAGGCACTGTCTGCCCCACTCACTAACACCGTTATTGCTGTGATTGATAACACTAGTGTATCATGTGACTCATAGCGCTTAAACTACTTGCTCCCCTGGGCAGGACAAAAGTCTATTGGCCTTATTTACAAGAATCTGATGCATTGGCTCTGATGTGTCAGATTTCTTGCGCTGCCCTGTGTCTGCCTAACGACACCATGGTAGCGCTGTATTTATGATACAGCATTCCATGGCGCACATTACCGCAGATGCATCAGAAATTCTGGCGCATCTGTGGTGCTAAAGTGATGCAATGCTGGACTAGTGCCAGAAAAAAGTACGCTACTCTAGCAATGTGAGGAGGCCCCCATAGGAAAAAGCCCAGCATCATAAATAATTATGCTGTGAAGGCGCAGAATGATGCAGTGAAATATTGAAGATTTCACTGCACAGGTTCTGCTTGGTTTTTAACGAGGGAACACCTACCGTGCATACATTGTACATGGTGCAGGTATATTGTGGCGCAAGGATTTACAAACTGGTGCAATGGTCTCATTGCGCCAGTTTGTAAATGTGGTGCACTGTCGGGACTGCTTTGAGCCACCGAGGCATCAAAAAAATGACACAACTGTGGCAGACGGGGCTTGTAAATAAGTCCCTAAGTATTTGCCTGGCTGATAATCTCAAAACTCGGAGGCCTGTGAGGTCATCAGCTCAGCAAAGACCTAGTATCAAGATCTAGTCTCCACCCCCTGATGACATGGAGGTAAAATTAGCCTTGGGTTTTTTAGATGCCAGCCCTGTAGTGCTAAGCCTCCACATCAATCAGGGAGTGGAGACCATTGTCACTCCACCCTTTCCCAACTCGTTACAGAGTGTGGGCTGGGGTGGGACCCTTGACCCACACTGTGGTAGGATGGGAAAGGGTGTGGCAGGCAGGATGACAAGAAATCGAGTCTGTGCGGACTCGATTTGTGTCTGAGACTGATTCCCGCACGTGAGTTGGTTACTGCTGGAGCTGGACACCAATTTAGCAATGGTGCATGTGTGTCTTTTCAGACAGTCAGACACACGATTTACTGCAACGCCCGCAGCTAGTGAGCTAGGCCAAAGGTGTTGCTTGCACACAGTACTGCAGCTCCCTGTTGTGACTCGTCAACTGTATTTGTGTCTGTGAAGGACTCAGCACTCGGGAGTTCCCTGGGTAAGGTAAAAAAGGTGGCAACTGCCGGGCCCAGGCTCATTTGGTTAGTTGTAATTGGACCCATTTTCTCTTCGATAATATGTGATCGCATCTTAGTTTAAAAGAAATGTCAAAGCACCTTATATTTTAAAACTGCACTCAAGATTACTCTGACACAGTACCGTACCTGAGCAGGGTCACGCGGAGAGTGAATGACTGAGCAGGAACCAGACCATACATGTTAGAAATGTTTTTTTTGGTTGGCAGTCAGGTTGCCCTCTGTCCAAGCAAGAACCCTCACTCTAGTCAGGGTAAGTCACACACAATCCAAAATCAGCCTGTGCTCACCCTCCGGTAGCTTGGCACGAGCAGTCAGGCTTAACTTAGAAGGCAATGTGTAAAGCATTTGTGCAATAAATCATACAACACCATAGCATAACACCACAAAAATACACCACACAGTGTTTAGAAAAATATATAATATTTATCTGGGTATCTTCAGGTCAAAACGATCAAAGTTGCAATACGAATTTGTAAAGATATCACTGAAAAGTGATATAAAATGTCTTAAGTCTTTAGAAAGGAAACAAAGTCTCTTTCAATCACAAAGTACCTGGTTTCTGGTCGAAAATCTCCTCAGAGGGCCACAGGAGAAGAGGTGCGTGGAAAACTGGTGTGTGCGTCGATTTCTCCTCAGCACACACGGACTTGCGTCGTTATTTTCCACGCGGAGAGTCGGGCGTCGTTTTCCGGTGTGCGGACAGTCTCTTACTGTGGTTTGCGGGGAGTACCAGATGTCCCGTGTCTGTGCGTGGATTTTCCTGCTTGTTTTCCAGCTGCGTGTCGTTCTGCGGGGCTGCGCGTCGAAGTTTCGATCTCACGGCAGGAGTCGCGTCGATTTCTCCTGCGGAGTCGGGCGGGGTTGTCCTTGCGAGGCCGTGCGTCAAAGTTTTGATCTCACGGCAGGCGTCGCGTCGATTTCTCCTGGGAAGTCAGACGGCGTTGTCCTTGCGAGGCCGTGCGTCAAAGTTTCGATCTCATGGCAGGCATCGCGTCGATTTCTCTGGCGGAGTCGGGAGGCGTTGTCCTTGCGAGGCCGTGCGCCAAAGTTTTGATCTCACGGCAGGCGTCGCGTCGATTTCTGCCGGGAAGTCGGGCGGCGTTGTCCTTGCGAGGCCGTGCGTCAAAGTTTCGGTCGTCCCGAAGACGTCGCGTTGATCAGCGTCGGTGTGCGGCGTTTTTCTTGCCGCGGAACAAGCTGTGCGTCGAAAAGTTCGGCGCACGGAGCGTCCAAGAGGAAGAGAGAAGTCTTTTTGGTCCTGAGACTTCAGGGAACAGGAGGCAAGCTCTATCCAAGCCCTTGGGGAGCACTTTTACAGCCAGGCAAGAGTTCAGCAAGGCAGCAGGCCAACAGCAAGGCAGCAGTCCTTTGTAGAAAAGCAGACAGGTGAGTCCTTTGAGCAGCCAGGCAGTTCTTCTTGGCGGGATGTAGTTTCTGGTTCAGGTTTCTTCTCCAGCAAGTGTCTGATGAGGTAGGGCAGAGGCCCTGTTTTATCCTAAATTGTGCCTTTGAAGTGGGGGTGACTTCAAAGAGTCTCTAAGAAATGCACCAAGCCCCCTTTCAGCTCAATCCTGTCTGCCAGAGTCCCAGTAGGGGTTGTGGCAGTCCTTTGTGTGAGGGCAGGCCCTCCACCCTCCCAGCTCAGGAAGACCCATTCAAAATGCAGGTGTATGCAAGTGAGGCTGAGTACCCTGTGTTTGGGGTGTGTCTGAGTGAATGCACAAGGAGCTGTCAACTAAACCTAGCCAGACGTGGATTGAAGGGCACAACAAGATTTTAGTGCAAAGAAATGCTCACTTTCTAAAAGTGGCATTTCTAGAATAGTAATATTAAATCCGACTTCACCAGTCAGCAGGATTTTATATTACCATTCTGGCCATACTAAATATGACCTTCCTGCTCCTTTCAGATCAGCAGCTGCCACTTCAACAATGTATGAGAGCAGCCCCAATGTTAGCCTATGAAGGGAGCAGGCCTCACAGTAGTGTAAAAATGAATTTAGGAGTTTTACACTACCAGGACATATAACCACACAAGTACATGTCCTGCCTTTTACCCACACCGCACCCTGCTCTAGGGGTTACCTAGGGCACACATTAGGGGTGACTTATGTATAGAAAAAGGGGAGTTCTAGGCTTGGCAAATACCTTTAAATGCCAAGTCGAAGTGGCAGTGAAACTGCACACACAGGCCTTGCAATGGCAGGCCTGAGACAAGGTTAAGGGGCTACTGAGGTGGGTGGCACAACCAATGCTGCAGGCCCACTAGTAGCATTTAATCTACCTGCCCTAGGCACATGTAGTGCACTCTACCAGAGACTTACAAGTAAATTAAATAGTCAATCATGGATAAACCAATCAGTAGTACAATTTACACGGAGAGCATATGCACTTTAGCACTGGTTAGAAGTGGTAAAGTGCCCAGAGGTCAAAAGCCAACAACAACAGGTCAGAAAAAATAGGAGGAAGGAGGCAAAAAGTTTGGGGATGTCCCTGTCAAAAAGCCAGGTCCAACATGACCCCCTACCAGCCTAAAGCCAGGGGAGAACAATCACTATCCTGATGTACTTCCCTGTTTGAGGCGACAGAACAAGGACCCAGGCCCACAACAGCAGGGGCATGCTCCAGTTCTTCGCCTTCCTGACTCCAATTGGATCCCTCTGTCCATACTCTCAGGGCCCACTAAGCCAATCCATGGGGAACCTTTCTCCTTACCTGCGGATCCCATCTGTGCAGCACCTAACCTTACTTTGCTCACAGATGTATCCCAGGAGCAGGATAGTACCACCATGACCAACACAGTGGTGTTGTCCACTCTACCCCCGGGGTGTGACACTTGTCCCCTCCCCAGGGATAACTCTGTCCACCCGGACAGCAAGCCACAGTGATTACTGACAGCTGCCAGGGATGAGAGCCAGGCCCCAGGCCTCTCAAAGCTCTCCAACCACTGTGGCTGTGGAGAGTGGGGGGCGGTAGCCCCAGGTGCTGGGCACCCTTTAACCACTCTCCCTTCCACCAAGTTCAGGCATGACAGCCTGAACCTGGTCCTCCCCTCTGGGGCTCTGTACCCTCCCTCCTGGAGCGGTACCCCCAGAGTCCAACATGGTCAGGGTGCTTACAGAAGTCGCCCTGTACCATTCCTCCACCAGTGCAGGGCTGTTAACCTGCAACTGGCCCTCCAACCTGGGGTCTGTCCCTTCAGGTTGGACTAGGGCCTGGGGTGAGGCTTCCCTCCCCCTGTCCTCCCTTCTGGGGTCCAGCACCCTCCAACTCGGAGTGGCCTCCTCAGAAGACAACATGGTAGGGGCGCTGTTATCAGTAGCCCCTCCCTCCAGGTCCGGGGGGACACCCTGAACCTGGTCTTCCAGCCCAGGGTCTGTACCGTCAGACTGGATCACTGCCTGGCAAACCAGGACTTTCTGGGAGGCACACCTACCCCCCACCAGGTCAGAGTTTAACCTCTGAACTTGGCCATTCAACTCAGAGTCACCACCCTGAAGTTGAACAATTGCCTGGCACGCCAGGACTTCCTGGAGGGCACACTGACCCTCCACCAGGTCAGAGTTTAACCTCTGAACCTGGTTCTCCAACCTAGGGTCACCACCCTGAGGTTGGGCAACTGCCTGGCACACCAGGACTTTCTGGGAGGCACACCTACCTCCCACCAGGTCAGAGGTTAACCTCTGAACCTGGTTCTCCAACCCAGGGTCCCCACCCTGAGGTTGAACAATTGCCTGGCACGCCAGGACTTTCTGGGGGGCACACTTACCTCCCACCGGGTCAGAGTTTAACCTCTGAACCCGGTTATCCAACCCAGAGTCAGCACCCTGAGGTTGGACAACTGCCTGGTACACCAGGACTTTCTGGGGGGCACTAGTACCCCCCACCAGGTCAGAGTTTAACCTCTGAACCCGGTTATCCAACCCAGAGTCAACACCCTGAGGTTGGACCATTGCCTGGCAGGCCAGGACTTCCAGGGAGGCACACCTACCTCCCACCAGGTCAGAGTTTAACCTCTGAGCCTGGTTCCCCAACCCAGAGTCACCACCCTGAGGTTGGGCAATTGCCTGGCACGCCAGGACTTTCTGGGGGGCACACCTACCCCCCACCAGGTCAGAGTTTAACCTCTGAACCTGGTCATCCAACCCAGAGTCAACACCCTGAGGTTGGACAATTGCCTGGCGCAGCAGGACTTCTTGGGAGGCACACCTACCTCCCACCAGATCAGAGCTTAACCTCTGAACCTGGGTATCCAACCCAGAGTCACCACCCTGAGATTGGGCAACTGCCTGGCACACCAGGACTTTCTGGGAGGCACGCCTACCTCCCACCAGGTCAGAGGTTAACCTCTGAACCTGGTTCTCCAACCCAGGGTCACCACCCTGAGGTTGAACAATTGCCTGGCACGCCAGGACTTTTTGGGGGGCACACCTACCCCCCAACAGGTCAGAGTTTATCCCCTGAACCTGGTCATCCAACCCAGAGTCAACACCCTGAGGTTGGACAATTGCCTGGCACAGCAGGACTTCTTGGGAGGCACATCTACCTCCCACCAGGTCAGAGTTTAACCTCTGAACCCGGTTATCCAACCCAGAGTCAACACCCTGAGGTTGGACCATTGCCTGGCAGGCCAGGACTTCCAGGGAGGCACACCTACCTCCCACCAGGTCAGAGTTTAACCTCTGAGCCTGGTTCCCCAACCCAGAGTCACCACCCTGAGGTTGGGCAATTGCCTGGCACGCCAGGAATTTCTGGGGGGCACACCTACCCCCCACCAGGTCAGAGTTTAACCTCTGAACCTGGTCATCCAACCCAGAGTCAACACCCTGAGGTTGGACAATTGCCTGGCGCAGCAGGACTTCTTGGGAGGCACACCTACCTCCCACCAGATCAGAGTTTAACCTCTGAACCTGGGTATCCAACCCAGAGTCACCACCCTGAGGTTGGGCAACTGCCTGGCACACCAGGACTTTCTGGGAGGCACGCCTACCTCCCACCAGGTCAGAGGTTAACCTCTGAACCTGGTTCTCCAACCCAAGGTCACCACCCTGAGGTTGAACAATTGCCTGGCACGCCAGGACTTTCTGGGGGGCACACCTACCCCCCAACAGGTCAGAGTTTATCCCCTGAACCTGGTCATCCAACCCAGAGTCAACACCCTGAGGTTGGACAATTGCCTGGCACAGCAGGACTTCTTGGGAGGCACATCTACCTCCCACCAGGTCAGAGTTTAACCTCTGTACCTGGGTATCCAACCCAGAGTCACCACCCTGAGGTTGAATCTTTGCCTGGCATGCCAGGACTTCCTGGGGGGCACTCTCACCCCCCACAAGGGACACACCGTCCCCAAGGGCCACACAAGAGTCTGGTTGGCGCAGGTCTCCCGACCTCTGCCCATCCGGCAGAGTCTGGGTTTCCCCCAAACCAGAAACGGTTTCACCTGGGTCATTCCTGGGGGGCTCTGCTCTCAGAGCTGTCCCCTGACTCTCAAGGTCCTCCACTGGGGTCTGCAACCCCCTCTCAACCCTATGTCTGGACTTATGCACCCCCTCACTAGGAGGGGTACTGCCAGACACCAGAACTGTTGGGATGCTGGCTACAGTCACCCCCCCAAGTTCTTCTGACACTGCGGGCTTCCCTCAAAAGGTGGCCCTACGGTACAGGCTAGGCTTCCCTCCTGGTGTTCCCTCATGGAATCCTCTAGGACCTGGGACCTACCTGGGACACTACAATCCTTTCCCACCTCACTCGGTTGGGAACCACCTAGACCACTCCCTTCAGGAGCACCCCCAAATGCCTGTTCAGACTCTCTGGTACTCACCCAGAAGTCTGCCTCCATTGTAAGTTCCCTGGGGTCAGAGAACTCACACTCCACCTGGTGTTGGCGTAGCTCTGGAAAATAAGGACCAGACATATGCTCTCCAGCAATTACATAATTCTGCCCTTCACATGTATTAACCACAGTACCCTTCACCCAACCACCCAGTAACTCAACCTTGGAAAAGCACTCTACCTCACCCTCCTGAGACTGGTGAGACAGTATCTGTCTGTCCCTGACACTCAACCCATACTCTTCTGGGATGTCTCTACACTCTATATCCAGGACGTCCACCAGGGGGGAACCCTTTTCGCTGTCACTCTCTGCTAGAGTCAGTAAAGTGTCCCTCCCCCCAGTAGGAATATGACTCCCTGTGCCAGTTCCCCAATCCTTCTCAGGGACCCTGTGCATAACGGGAACTACCTCATACCCTTGAACCGCCTGGGGTGTTCAACTCCCTTCTTCAAGTTGGGCACCACATCTCTGGGCTTGTGCCCTTCTTCAGCAGTACTAGATGCAAGAATTTTGCTGCCACCATCTGAACTGGACTCAGCCCTTCCGGCCTCCAGTTTCAGCTCTTTACAGCTCAGCTCTTGAGCTGCAATTTTTTCTTCTTCCAGGGCTAAGAGTCTTTTTGCCTCAACCTCTGCAAGATACTCCTCTAATTGTTGCTCCTGTCGCCTTTGACTTCGGAGCCATTCATCTATTTCTGGGTCACTGTCCTCACCTGAGTAGTCTTCCTCCTCATGTGAGCAGTCTTCCTCCTCATGTGTGTAGTCCTCCTCCTCATCTGAGGGGTACTTAGTCATTTGGTTTCTTGCTGCCTCTCTCTCTGCCCATCTTTCCTCCCCCCAGACTATGTAGGCATGTAGCATCTCCGCTTTAGTAGATCTCCTTGCTACAGGAAGGCCCCATTGTCTGCAAAGCTTCCTTAGGTCAGCCTTAGTGAGGTGGTCAGTACGAACAAAGAATGAGTAGGTAAGCAATCCCATTGTGATAAGATCTTACTAGCAATAACCAAAATCCAAAGTCCATAATATCAATAGTATATCCAGGAGGACATCAGAGAACCAAAAGCAAAAAAAGATGAAAAATCAAGTTGACCTTCAACTGTGGGTAGGTAGTGAAATACTTAGCTACTGTATGTCACTGCACAAACACAAGTCCTATCCTCACCGCTGATCACCAATGTTAGAAATGGGGTTTTTGGTTGGCAGTCAGGTTGCCCTCTGTCCAAGCAAGAACCCTCACTCTAGTCAGGGTAAGTCACACACAATCCAAAATCAGCCTGTGCTCACCCTCCGGTAGCTTGGCACGAGCAGTCAGGCTTAACTTAGAAGGCAATGTGTAAAGCATTTGTGCAATAAATCATACAACACCATAGCATAACACCACAAAAATACACCACACAGTGTTTAGAAAAATATATAATATTTATCTGGGTATCTTCAGGTCAAAACGATCAAAGTTGCAATACGAATTTGTAAAGATATCACTGAAAAGTGATATAAAGTGTCTTAAGTCTTTAGAAAGGAAACAAAGTCTCTTTCAAACACAAAGTACCTGGTTTCTGGTGGAAAATCTCCTCAGAGGGCCACAGGAGAAGAGGTGCGTGGAAAACTGGTGTGTGCGTCGATTTCTCCTCAGCACACACGGACTTGCGTCATTATTTTCCACGCGGAGAGTCGGGCGTCGTTTTCCGGCACGCGGACAGTCTCTTACTGTGGTTTGCGGGGAGTACCAGATGTCCCAGGTCTGTGCGTGGATTTTCCTGCTTGTTTTCCAGCTGCGCGTCGTTCTGCGGGGCTGCGCGTCGAAGTTTCGATCTCACGGCAGGCGTCGCGCCGATTTCTCCTGCGGAGTCGGGCGGCGTTGTCCTTGCGAGGCCGTGCGTCAAAGTTTTGATCTCACGGCAGGCGTCGCGTCGATTTCTCCTGGGAAGTCAGACGGCGTTGTCCTTGCGAGGCCGTGCGTCAAAGTTTCGATCTTACGGCAGGCGTCGCGTCGATTTTTCCGGCGGAGTCGGGCGGCGTTGTCCTTGCGAGGCCGCGCGGCAAAGTTTTGATCTCACGGCAGGCGTCGCGTCGATTTCTGCCGGGAAGTCGGGCGGCGTTGTCCTTGCGAGGCCGTGCGTCAAAGTTTCGGTCGTCCCGAAGACGTCGCGTTGATCAGCGTCGGTGTGCGGCGTTTTTATTGCCGCGGAACAAGCTGTGCGTCGAAAAGTTCGGCGCACGGAGCGTCCAAGAGGAAGAGAGAAGTCTTTTTGGTCCTGAGACTTCAGGGAACAGGAGGCAAGCTCTATCCAAGCCCTTGGGGAGCACTTTTACAGCCAGGCAAGAGTTCAGCAAGGCAGCAGGCCAACAGCAAGGCAGCAGTCCTTTGTAGAAAAGCAGACAGGTGAGTCCTTTGAGCAGCCAGGCAGTTCTTCTTGGCGGGATGTAGTTTCTGGTTCAGGTTTCTTCTCCAGCAAGTGTCTGATGAGGTAGGGCAGAGGCCCTGTTTTATCCTAAATTGTGCCTTTGAAGTGGGGGTGACTTCAAAGAGTCTCTAAGAAATGCACCAAGCCCCCTTTCAGCTCAATCCTGTCTGCCAGAGTCCCAGTAGGGGTTGTGGCAGTCCTTTGTGTGAGGGCAGGCCCTCCACCCTCCCAGCTCAGGAAGACCCATTCAAAATGCAGGTGTATGCAAGTGAGGCTGAGTACCCTGTGTTTGGGGTGTGTCTGAGTGAATGCACAAGGAGCTGTCAACTAAACCTAGCCAGACGTGGATTGAAGGGCACAACAAGATTTTAGTGCAAAGAAATGCTCACTTTCTAAAAGTGGCATTTCTAGAATAGTAATATTAAATCCGACTTCACCAGTCAGCAGGATTTTATATTACCATTCTGGCCATACTAAATATGACCTTCCTGCTCCTTTCAGATCAGCAGCTGCCACTTCAACAATGTATGAGAGCAGCCCCAATGTTAGCCTATGAAGGGAGCAGGCCTCACAGTAGTGTAAAAATGAATTTAGGAGTTTTACACTACCAGGACATATAACCACACAAGTACATGTCCTGCCTTTTACCCACACCGCACCCTGCTCTAGGGGTTACCTAGGGCACACATTAGGGGTGACTTATGTATAGAAAAAGGGGAGTTCTAGGCTTGGCAAATACCTTTAAATGCCAAGTCGAAGTGGCAGTGAAACTGCACACACAGGCCTTGCAATGGCAGGCCTGAGACAAGGTTAAGGGGCTACTGAGGTGGGTCATGTGCCTCTACCTGTACGCATAGTACCCGTGCCAAGGGATATGTATGGACGCATGCCCAGGGGAAGGGAGGATGAGATGGAGGGTACCCAGCATAAGTCTGCGCAGTTAATAGAAATCACTCGCCATTATATAACTAACCCCATTTGTATAACCCCACCTATATCTGAGAGTCACTCCAGAATCAAGGTCCGGATAACTTGTGATGTCGTCATGCACAGGTCAAGCCGCTTCAAGCTTGTGTTGGCCTGCCAAGGACATAAAGCTCCCCGAGGCATTGAGCACATCACAGCTGTATGACACATACTGCATGGTGGTCTTCAAAGCGGCATTGATGCAGCAGACATGACACCTCTCGTTCACAGGACACTAGGTTATTACTGGATGTGATATGAAACAGGAGTGCTGTGTGTTTTGGGCCTCAGGAGGAGATGGGAGGATTCCTGCTCTTTCCAGCCGTGGTATCACTGGACCAGAGCACAATTCCATGTTAGTCAGCCTTCACCAGTTTCCGACCTCACTGCTGAACAGCAGGAGCATAGTCTGAGGAAGGTAGGGGTCGGAGAAGGACACGATGAGGCCCTCCTGGAGAAGGAATCATAGGGGGAAAGCTGGAACTTGGTCAACGAGTGAATTTGAGAACATAGCAGCTGTCTAAAAGGCGAGGGTCAGTTGAACCACTTTTAAACCGGGAATTGGTATTAAAATGCACAGTAGCCCAAAGTCACATGTGTTGTTTGTTAGGCGTATGTCACAATTAATAAACAACACTTCACAGCACGTGCCTTCTCCTGGACTGAAGGCTGCAGGCAACAATAACTGAGTGCAGGTCACTGAAAGCATGATTGTAGCTTACGTTCCCACCTATAAGATTTGCACAGAAAATGGCTGCTAACCTCCTGACAAAATGCTGTGCTAGCACTCCCCATTCTCCTGGAACCAAGCCCAGCCCCATTACTCACAAACCTCACCAGCCACCAATGATCAAGGATACTCTAAACGTAATTGAAAGTAGCTTTAAAAGGAGAGGCGAAGTAGGAAGCTTGATAGGCTGTGTTCTTTACTAAAACATTATGCATTTCGGCATAGATAGTGATCCCGAGAACAGAGGCAATGGTGGGATCAAGAGTGAGTGACAAGAACAGCTGAAAAACACCCTAAGAAAATCCCTATTTGGAAGTACTGATATTTTTCACATCAGCTCCAAAACTGTTGAACTAAATTTCTCATGGGATGCGCTCAGTTTGTCATCTTATAACTTAAAAAGGCCATATAGCACCGTATGTGTCCTATTTCAGTTACACAACAAAGAAAGTGCTCTGTATCTAGTAAGTCCTGTAAAAATCAATCATTCATTTTTTTCAGTCGGACGAACTCTTTGGTCCTTACATGTAGTGGCTCAATGTGCAGTACATATGCATATGAACTGAATGTGTTTGATTTAGAGCAATATGTTATTATTGCATACCACAAATTATCTTGCTACAACAAAGCATAAAATAGACACGTTACCATCAATGTTTTGCTGGCCGTTACGCCACATAAATACAGTCTGAAAAAAAATTGGAAATGGTATTTCGGAAACTTAGACTTCAATTATATGCAGAAAGTGCTAAATTTGAGGGAATAACGCAATCATGGTGTAGTAACTTAATTACCTCATAAAAGGTTTTATAACCAGTTTAATATTCTCCTTTAAATGAGGGTCCTTGAGGAGAAAATAGCTCCTATAGCCTGTGCCTATGCCACACTCTCTCTTCCCAATAAGGATGTCAAGCCTCTAGTGGAATTTGCACGTTTCAACTTCCAATTACATTGTTGTACAATTAAACGAACTGTACATTTTGAAAGTAAGTAAATAAAGTAATATTGGAAACAGAGCCATCAAAGAGCTAATTTTAAAGTTGATCATGTTTTGTCAATAAATAAAGCAAATTTGCTTTGTGAATGCCCCATGAAGCAGCAATTTTATAAGCTGTGACCTGGAGAAGAACTTACTTCCCAACTCTTAGAGGCGAGGTCTATCTCACTTTCAGCATTCATCTCACAATGTATCACTGGTGCAATGCACTAGTGAGCTCACGGTTTGAGACTCCCAAGCAGAATCGTAGATCCTCAATTCGGTCCAAAATTGACAACAATTGCGTTAAGAAGGGAAACAGTGAAATGCAAGCATCGCAACATAGGTGGTGGCCAGGGATTATAATCTCTAATTCCACCAGACTAGCAACAACGTGCTACACAACACTGGTGCTGTGGCCCAAAAGTGCATAACACAAGAATCTCCTCAGATTATTCAGCCACTTTTAGTTTAAAGGTAGGCAGTCGTCCTGTGTTATATATTTCATAATGCACCCGAGAAGACGCAGAGTGTGTTTCAGTAGTTGCACCCCAAGAAATAATGATGTGATGGGGCCCATCAATCATGTGAGGATCTTTGACCCTAAACTGTTGTATGGTTTGAGTGTGAATATCGGGTCCATTCAATCTCCTGCGATACCTTTCTACCATTAGAATAGAGCCTCTTCGCTCACAGGAATATCTCCAACTCCTTCTTGTTCCTCAACCTGGTATAGATGGGATTCAACACCATTTAGCTCTGGAATATATCAGGCTCAGTTTGTGGTTTCAGTTTCTAAAACAAGAAATTAAGCCTTTTCTGTTTCCTGTGATGGTTCTAGATGAGACGGAGCATGCTGTACATATGGAGCCCCACACTATCACTCTCCCTCTTGCAATAGATATCTGCTTAAAATGTGATATTACCTCTTAGTTCCTTAGTAGATGTGTAAAGCAGTGGTTCCTAGCTCGTGGTCCAGCGACCCCTGGGGGGTCCACAAAGTCCCCTCAGCGGGTCCACGACTGCTTAGAAAATGTAATATTTTAAACAGATTAGGTCTGCAGCTTTCAGTAATAACTCAGTGGGGGGTCCCCAGATTAAAATAATGATTCAGTGTGGGTCCCTGGTACCAGTATTGAGAAAGTGGGGGTCCACAGAAGTAAAAATGTTGGGAACCACTGCTGTAAAGCATTCTTCAGTGACAGAAACACTCCTGTCTCTGCAGGAAGGAGCCATTGCAGCCAAATTACCTCCATGTCATATATGAGTCCTTCAAGTAGGCATGTTTTTTTTTGCCCACAGTCTTTACATCGTAGGACTTTTAAGTACAGGTGTGTTGGAATTCAGTTTTGCCTCCATAATTAGATACCAGAAAACTTTACCCTGTACGATGATGATTTCTCCAAATACATGTGAGTCAAAGTCTCTCTTCAACCTCAAGCTTTTCCCTGCAGTCAGACGTCACGTGTGACATCCCAACTACCACTCAGAGCACCTACTATCCCTCTGTCTTCTCATACAGTCCCATGTGTTTAATCCATGATAGAATATTTTCCTTTCCTAAATAATGTCTCTGTCCCTCTTGCAGTTCCTGGGTAGCACTGGTGTAACAGAGAATACGCCACCCAAAGGTAGGTCTCTAAACCTCCTGCAATTCCCAGATGGTTTAAAATGAGAGATCTCCCTTGGTCCCTCGAGTATTAATGTGTCATTTTTGATTTTCCTATGGGCTAAGGTTGTGATGGAAGCCTTACCTAATCTAAACTGCCTCTCTGACGCTCTTGGAGCTTCTACTTGTTTTTACAAGAGAGGAGAAATAATTGCATTCCCTAGGGTATCTTTCTGCATCTTCGGTTGTTGCCAACTGGTTTTAAATAGCAGATTCACCCCGGTTCCTCGACTCTTCTTCCTTTGCAGTTCACCTGTAGTACATATGTGATTATATCTTATCTGTTTCCCTGGAGGATGTTGTTGCACCAGCTCCAATGTGGTTTAACTGATAGATTCCACTCAGTCTTCAGAATATTCATGTGTTAAGGATGTTTAGGTATAAAAGTCCATAGTTGTTCGTACGAATTGTCTGGTTCTTGCATTTATTCAATTTCCGTGAAGACTCGTTTATACTTGTTGGGATATACCCTAATAGATAAGCCAAACCGGACACACAGTACTCTCTAATCTACTGCTGAGAAAAAGGAAACCCTAAAAGAGACCCTTATCCATGTTCCTCAAGAAATATTCTCTGAACAATCTTAAAGCAATGCATCTGGATGGTGGAAGTGATCTATAGTGTTAGGGGTAAGGCATGACTGTTTCTATATGTGAGGTCTACCAAACCCTCTTCTAAAGATGAGCACCTCCTTGTCATGAAGACCTTTTAGCCCCTTTGCTGACAGAGAGGGGACCTCATGGGTGTGTCTGGCCAACTCTGGTTGCATGCATTCTAACTGCACAAATGTGGTGCTCCCTCTTCTGTTCTGTCCATCATCCTGTTGCTGTTTCCTGCCTGCTTATTGGAGGTGCTGTCCAAGATCTGCAAGAGGAGATAAGGAGATGGGAAAGGGTTAATTTTAGGAAAGCAGGAGATTGGTTTATTAAGGATTGGGAAGGTGTCCAAGCTAATCTCCCGTTGTCACGAGCTCAGAATAAACTTCCCTATCTAAATCAGATGCACTTTATGTAAAAACATTCCTCTCCAAATCAAATCCATGAGGTAAATAGTTGGATGAATATTTAGCGCAGCTAATATCTCGAGAAAGATTGGTCAGTTCGCACATTGGTTGTGAGTCTCCAAAAATGATTTTGAAAAATAGTTTTGAGCAATACAGTATAAATGGCTGAAGGAAGCAGGCACAAACGTGACACAGGTAGAATAGGCAGAAGCTCGTCAATTTATTCATAGAGGCGCAAGAGGTCCCAGTCTTAGGAGAATGCAAATCTATGCTCATCGGATGGTATACTACTGTGTTACTACACAATTGGAATCCCAGTGTTCCCAACCACTGCCCTAGATGTCCCGAACCAGAAAAATTAGTCCATATGATTTGGGGATGCCTAAGGGTTAAGAAAATTTAGGGGAATTTTTTTGTCGAGCATACAGGTTTCATTTGGAATCTTTGGATGTAAGCTCTATTTTTCTGGTCAGTTCAAAGCATTTGGGGGCTAAAACCAAGATGCATTCGTACCTCATTCTGATAGCATGCTCTGTGACCACCAGCAGTTAGAGATCAAGTGAGCGCCCAGAATTTCAAATATGGCATACTAAATTGAGCAAGGTATACATTGAAGCTATCTATGCTAAAAAAGGAAGGGGAGAAAACGTTTCCTCAAATCTGGAAATATGCCACACACCTTATAAACGTACGACGTGATCAGCATAATATGTTCTATGTTACTACAAAGACATCAACAAAGTGCATCAGAGCTGTGCTCAGAAAAGATGATTCGTCCTGGCACCCTGGCTTCACGGCATAGATTAGGAGTTAAGAACATGTAGAGAGGTTCAAAAGTGAGTCCTCCAGGGGTATCTCTTGACTGAAACTAGTGATATATCTCCACAGTACTACATGTGTGCTTCTGTTGTCTTTAATGTTAAGGATTTTCATCATTCTGCCCAGCTCCAGAGCTAAAACCATGTGCTGAGCTCTCATGGGATGAGACGAGCTTGTCCTACCTAAGAAATGGGTTGCATCGAACTGCAGAAGAGTACATTCACATTTAGACACAGCATAGCAGTTGTGTTACATTGTACCTTGAGCAACCTTCACATCACCTCTCATGAGCCATGGCTTACCTACACACTCTAGACAGGAGATTCACCCCAAAGGCCCTGCTTTCCAGTATCATGGACCGTGGAGGGTTCACTTCTTATAATGCAGGGTGGCCCCTACAACATCAGTATTTGAGAAAACACCTAACAGGAGTGTAATAGCTTCGCCAACCACAGACCACCTCTCTGTCCATCGCGCATTCCTCTGTGTTTAAACTGACTGTGTCTGCCTCCCTTTCGGAGTAGTGCCCAAGTGGCATACATTCGATTGAATCTCCAGTTTCCAGATGTAGCTCGCTGCACCACCTGCCGGATATGTTCCATGGACTGCCGATGTTCCCTTTTTGCAGTCTGCTGTGATAAGCGTACGACCACACTTTTCAACCCCTCGAGGACCTCACCGCCCTTCGTGCGAATCCGCAAGTGGCATGAACGTGGTGCAATCGTTTCAGTTCGTGGGTGCTTCTCCCCTAAATTCTTACCAATCCTCAGGACACAGAGATGCCTATCAACCCTTCTACAGGGCTGTTTTTCCTCTTTAAAACTTCGGTGCCACAGAGCAGCTGGCAGCATTTAGCAACATTCTGCTCCAGCAGTTTTGTCTTCCCGGGCTTGAAATTGATTTTCTTCATCTTGGCACGTGAACATCCAGGCTGAGCACCCGTCGCCCTGCCACCCAAGCGCGTGCTGTGGCACCAAGCAAGAGACGCAGCAGCACTCGTGCACATGGCAGCCTCAGAAAATGTGGCGCCCGTTAGAACCTTCTGATGCCCGTCAAGCCGCAGAGGTCACACGGGGCCAATCCTGCCGCATTACTCAATACACCCTTCACTTGCAAGTCGCGTGCAGCTGCTCCAGAAGTAGACCGACAAGTAGAACAATAGATCAATGTGTTTGCGATGAAAAGCACCCCAACTTGTGCATGACACCCTTGACCATACAGCCGTCCTGACTCTTTGACCTCTAGTAGGTGATCGTGGTATTTATAAACGCGTTTAAAGCAGTGGTCGAAATGCATTAAAAAAAGTATACGAACTTTGATGCTGCAGGCAATGGGGGCAGGGGCAGTGAGTGGGGGGGGGGGGGGTTAAAGGTGTCTCTAAAACACAAAATATTCTGTACGTTTTTGTTTGTCTTTCATCGTCTGGTAGCTACAGATAAAATAGCATGCAGCTTAAATGAAAACTAAATTAAAAAAAAAATGTGTTACTGAGTAGGAAATGCACTATAGAATATTATGAAACCTCTATTAGTTAATGCGCTGCAGATTTCTGTGTATCACCAGGGTCTTGGTTGGCCCAGTGGAGAATAGTGACTTTTGTATTTTTAGTATTAGGAGGTCAGAGCCTGTGTGAATATGTAAGTCATTATTTTAAACATGCTTTACACAGTATAATATAGACTGCTACAGAATGCACAAAAATAGTTTAAGATAAAATGGTGTTTCTAAAATATAGAGTTTAGTAATACCCAGACTGAACATAATGCCATATTTTTGACATAATTGTCCCTTCAACACATTGTCAGTGGTAGTAAACACTATGGGGGTTATTCCAACTTTGGAGGAAGTGGTAATCCGTCCCAAAAGTGACGGTAAAGTGACGGATATACCACCAGCCGTATTACGAGTCCATTATATCCTATGGAACTCGTAATACGGCTGGTGGTAAATCCGTCACATTTGGGACGGATTACCACCTCCTCCAAAGTTGGAATAACCCCCTATGTAAATATGATTTCAATTAATAGTATGCACTCCACAGCTCAGTTGTTAATTCTTTGCAGTGCCACTCAAAAGAAAATCATTGTCATTACAAAGCTTTGAGTGGTTCAATCAATTAAAGCCAGTACCAGCTCCTAAGCGTCCTTACAACATTTGCAGATTAACTCGTTGCGGACATTTACATTTCTTTCAGGAAAGCAGGCACCCTGGCAGAAAGGCTGGTTTAGCTGTCTGCTGCTTCGCCTCCATAGCACAGGAGACTCATTGCATGACGTTTCAGCTGAAGCATTTAAAATATAGGAAGTAACCGCCCCCAATCAGTTGTCTTTTTAAAAGAAGGGGAACAGTTTCTCATAAATCAGAAAAGATGGGGCACATCGTGCCCCTCCGATCCCGCCCACTTTGACCCAGTGGCTGCTCCTTTGCAATGGCAAAGGAGCGTCGCCCCCCTGGCTAAGCCAGGAGACGAAAGATAAAACAATATTTAAATATTGTTTTATCTTTCATCAGCTGGCTCAGCCAGCAGCGTGTTCAGGGTGGGGCAGGGCTGGGCCATAGTATGGAGTGAAGTGCAGTAAGTGTGCATGTTTTTTTGCATGTGCACTTAGATTTCTGCACAGACCCCAGGTTTGTGCCTGATGTCTCAGCAGCAGTCCAGGCTGCTCAGACCAATCCTGCCACTGCTTTCATGCTAGGTTTAGCATGAAAGCAATGCCAGGATTGCTGGGGAGCCTGTGCTGGTAAGACCAAAGGAGCAACGTGGCTTGTGGCAGTGACGGGAAAAGGTACTTTAAAAAAATTTTTTTATTTTTTTATTTGGCCCCTTGTCCCTTCTCACGCCCCTCCCTTTGAGATTTGCGGCAACCGCTGCTGCTTTGACCATTGGTTTAAAGCAGCACCGGCAGCGTATGCCCCTTTGCCAGAGAAATTGAGAACAATATTTATTTATCAAGTTTTGTATAAAAGTCTATGTTGCATTCTGTTGATTCACAGCAAGAGAAATAGTTGGGGAAAAAAACTAGTTATATAGATGTGTTTAGACATTGGCTGATCCCACACATAATATATTTTGCTTAGTTGTAAGCCACTGATTCAATAAGTAGATTGAATGTGAAACCCTTATATATCAGAAAAGCGGGAGTTCGAACAATTAATTAGCATTGTGTTTTTCTGCACTTGGGGCCTCAAATGTGTTTTGTGTTAACCCCTTCCCCGCCACGGACGTAATGGTTACGTCCATGGCAGCGCCCGTGTGGCGCCATGGACGTAACCATTACGTCCTGAATGCTTCCCTCGGGAGAAGCGCTAGCGCTCCTCCCGAGGGCCGCCCCCCCACCCCACTAGGTCAGGGCTGACCGGGGAATCCCTTCCCCTTCCACCCCCGACCCCCCCCACCCCCCCCTGTGACGTCAGCGCGCGAGCGCGCGCTGATTTGTCACAGGGGCCTCCCTAGTCGCGCTGGAAGCTCTGCTTCCAGCGCGATTGAAAAAGAAATGCAAAAGCATTTCTTTTTCAATCACTTGGGAGGCCCAGAGGGGCTTCAAAGGGAAGGAAAAGTATTTCCTTCCCTTTGAAGTCCCTCCGAGGGTTTCAAAAGCCGGATTGCTTGCAATCCGGCTTTTGAAACCCCACTAGACACCAGGGATTTTTTTTTTTTTCATTGAAATTGACAAAAGGGAGCGACCCCTTGGGCAAGGGTCGCTCCCAGGGGGGGCATTTTTTTGAAAAGGCCTTTTCTGCCCCCCCTGGGGGCAGATCGGCCTTATTAGGCCGATCTGCCCCCAGGGGGGGCAGAAACCTCTAGGCACCAGGGACCATTTTTCTTTTTTTTTTTTTTTTTTTTGTTTCATTTTTTTTTATTGAGGTGGGGAGCGACCCCTTAGGCAAGGGTCGCTCCCCTTGGGGGAAAATTATATTTTGGCCATTTCTGCCCCCCTTGGGGGAAGATTGGCCTATTTTGATGAGGCCAATCTTCCCCCAAGGGGGGTAGAAACCACTAGACACCAGGGATTTTTTTTTATTTTTATTGTTATTGACAAAAGGGAGCGACCCCTTGGGCAAGGGTCGCTCCCAGGGGGGGCATATTTTCGGGAAGGCCTTTTCTGCCCCCCCTGGGGGCAGATCGGCCTACTATTAGGCCGATCTGCCCACAGGGGGGGAAGAAACCTCTAGGCACCAGGGACCATTTTTTTTTTTTTTGTTTCATTTTTTTTTTTTTTGGTGGGGAGCGACCCCTTAGGCAAGGGTCGCTCCCCTTGGGGGAAAATTATATTTTGGCCTTTTCTGCCCCCAAGGGGGGTAGAAACCACTAGACACCAGGGAGTTTTTTCTTTGCGTGAATTTCACGCAAAGGGAGCGACCCCTTAGGCAAGGGTCGCTCACTGGGGGGGAGGGCAATTTATTTTAGGCCATTTCTGCCCCCCCTGGGGGCAGATCGGCCTATTATTAAAATTATTAAAAAAAAAAATTTGTGTTTTTTTTTTTGTTCTTTCTTTTTTTTAGAGATGGGGAGCGACCCATCAGGCAAGGGTCGCTCCCCTGGGGGGCAAATTGTATTTAGACCATTTCTGCCCCCCTGGGGGCAGATTGGCCGATTTTAGGTCAATCTGCCCCCAAGGGGGCAGAAACCACTAGGCACCGGGGATTTGTTTTTTGGCGCCAATGTCACGCAGGGGGAGCGACCCCGTAGGCAAGGGTCGCTCCCGGGGGGCGGGGGGTGGGGGGGCAAATTTATTTTAGGCCATTTCTGCCCCCCCGGGGGACAGATCGGCCTATTATTAGGCCGAACTGCTTCGGGGGGGGGGCAGAACACTCTAGGCGCCAGGGCAATTTTTTTTTTGTGTTTTTTTTTTGTTGTTGTTTCTTTTTTTAGAGATGGGGAGCGACCCATCAGGCAAGGGTCGCTCCCCTGGGGGGGGCAAATTGTATTTAGACCATTTCTGCCCCTCTGGGGGCAGATTGGCCAATTTTAGGTCAATCTGCCCCCAAGGGGGCAGAAACCACTAGGCACCAGGGATTTGTTTTTTGGCGCCAATGTCACGCAGGGGGAGCGACCCCGTAGGCAAGGGTCGCTCCCGGGAGGGGGTGGGTGTTGGGGGGGCAAATTTATTTTAGGCCATTTCTGCCCCCCCGGGGGGCAGATCGCCCTATTATTAGGCCGATCTGCCCCCGGGGGGGGGGGGCAGAAACCTCTAGGCGCCAGGGGAATTTTTCTTTTTTTTCTTTTTTTTTTTCTTTGTTTTTTTTTTTTAGAGATGGGGAGCGACCCATCAGGCAAAAGTCGCCCCCCTGGGGGACAAATTGTATTTAGGCCATTTCTGCCCCCGTTGGGGGCAGATTGGCTGAGTTTAGGTCAACCTGCCCCCAAGGGGGTAGAAACCACTAGGCACCGGGGATTTGTTTTTTGGTGCCAATGTCACGCAGGGGGAGCGACCCCGTAGGCAAGGGTCGCTCCCGGCGGGGGAGGGCGGGGGTTGGGGGGGCAAATTTATTTTAGGGCATTTCTGCCCCCCCCCCCCTGGGGCCGGCTGAGCTACAGGCCAAACACCACAGGTAGGCACCTTGCAAAAAACACCTCTGTTTTCTGTGAAAAAATATGTTGTGTCCACGTTGTGTTTTGGGCCATTTCCTTTTGTGGGCGCTAGGCCTACCCACAGAAGTGATGTACCATTTTTATCGAGAGACTTAGGGGAACGCTGGGTGGAAGGAAATTTGTGGCTCCTCTCAGATTCCAGAACTTTCTGTCACCGAAATGAGAGAAAAAAGTGTTTTTTGGGCCAAATTTTGATGTTTGCAAAGGATTCTGGGTAACATAACCTGGTCAGAGCCCCGCAAGTCACCCCATCTTGGATTCCCCTGGGTTTCTAGTTTTCAAAAATGCACTGGTTTGCTAGGTTTCCTCAGGTGTCGGCTGAGCTACAGGCCAAAATCCACAGGTAGGCACTGCTTTTTATAAAAAAATGTGATGTGTCCACGTTGTGTTTTGGGCCCTTTCCTTTCGTGGGCGCTAGTCCTACCCACACAAGTGATGTATCATTTTTATCGGGAGACTTGGGGGAACGCTGGGTAGAAGGAAATTTGTGGCTCCTCTCAGATTCCAGAACTTTCTGCCACAGAAATGTGAGTAACATGTGTATTTTTAGCCAAATTTTGAGGTTTGCAAAGGATTCTGGGTAACAGAACCTGGTCCGAGCCCCGCAAGTCACCCCTCCTTGGATTCCCCTAGGTCTCTAGTTTTCAGAAATGCACAGGTTTGGTAGGTTTCCCTAGGTGCCGGCTGAGCTAGAGGCCAAAATCTACAGGTAGGCACTTCGCAAAAAACACCTCTGTTTTTTTCCAAAATTTAGGATGTGTCCACGTTGCGCTTTGGGGTGTTTCCTGTCGCCGGCGCTAGGCCTACCCACGCAAGTGAGGTATCATTTTTATCGGAAGACTTGGGGGAACGCTGGGTGGAAGGAAATTTGTAGCTCCTCTCAGATTCCAGAACTTTCTGCCACAGAAATGTGAGGGACATGTGTTTTTTTAGCCAAATTTTGAGGTTTGCAAAGGATTCTGGGTAACAGAACCTGGTCCGAGCCCCGCAAGTCACCCCTCCTTGGATTCCCCTAGGTCTCTAGTTTTCAGAAATGCACAGGTTTGGTAGGTTTCCCTAGGTGCCGGCTGAGCTAGAGGCCAAAATCTACAGGTAGGCACTTCGCAAAAAACACCTCTGTTTTTTTCCAAAATTTAGGATGTGTCCACGTTGCGCTTTGGGGTGTTTCCTGTCGCCGGCGCTAGGCCTACCCACGCA
Source organism: Pleurodeles waltl (assembly GCF_031143425.1). Classification (NCBI taxonomy): domain Eukaryota; kingdom Metazoa; phylum Chordata; class Amphibia; order Caudata; family Salamandridae; genus Pleurodeles; species Pleurodeles waltl. The sequence continues at coordinate 1,770,347,036 of NC_090440.1, forward strand.
AGTGAGGTATCATTTTTATCGGGAGACTTGGGGGAACGCTGGGTGGAAGGAAATTTGTAGCTCCTCTCAGATTCCAGAACTTTCTGCCACAGAAATGTGAGGGACATGTGTTTTTTTAGCCAAATTTTGAGGTTTGCAAAGGATTCTGGGTAACAGAACCTGGTCCGAGCCCCGCAAGTCACCCCTCCTTGGATTCCCCTAGGTCTCTAGTTTTCAGAAATGCACAGGTTTGGTAGGTTTCCCTAGGTGCCGGCTGAGCTAGAGGCCAAAATCTACAAGTAGGCACTTCGCAAAAAACATCTCTGTTTTTTTCCAAAATTTAGGATGTGTCCACGTTGCGCTTTGGGGTGTTTCCTGTCGCCGGCGCTAGGCCTACCCACGCAAGTGAGGTATCATTTTTATCGGGAGACTTGGGGGAACGCTGGGTGGAAGGAAATTTGTAGCTCCTCTCAGATTCCAGAACTTTCTGCCACAGAAATGTGAGGGACATGTGTTTTTTTAGCCAAATTTTGAGGTTTGCAAAGGATTCTGGGTAACAGAACCTGGTCCGAGCCCCGCAAGTCACCCCTCCTTGGATTCCCCTAGGTCTCTAGTTTACAGAAATGCACAGGTTTGGTAGGTTTCCCTAGGTGGCGGCTGAGCTAGAGGCCAAAATCTACAGGTAGTCACTTTGCTAAAAACAGCTCTGTTTTCTGTGATATGTCCACGTTGTGTTTTGGGGCATATCCTGTCGCGGGCGCTAGGCCTACCCACACAAGTGAGGTATCATTTTTATCGGGAGACGTGGGGGAACGCTGGGTGGAAGGAAATTTGTGGCTCCTCTCAGATTCCAGAACTTTCTGCCACAGAAATGTGAGGAACATGTGTTTTTTTAGCCAAATTTTGAGGTTTGCAAAGGATTCTGGGTAACAGAACCTGGTCCGAGCCACACAAGTCACCCCTCCTTGGATTCCCCTAGGTCTCTAGTTTTCAGAAATGCATAGGTTTGGTAGGTTCCCTAGGTGGCGGCTGAGCTAGAGGCCAAAATCTACAGGTAGTCACTTTGCTAAAAACAGCTCTGTTTTCTGTGATATGTCCACGTTGTGTTTTGGGGCATATCCTGTCGCGGGCGCTAGGCCTACCCACACAAGTGAGGTATCATTTTTATCGGGAGACGTGGGGGAACGCTGGGTGGAAGGAAATTTGTGGCTCCTCTCAGATTCCAGAACTTTCTGCCACAGAAATGTGAGGAACATGTGTTTTTTTAGCCAAATTTTGAGGTTTGCAAAGGATTCTGGGTAACAGAACCTGGTCCGAGCCCCGCAAGTCACCCCTCCTTGGATCCCCCTAGGTCTCTAGTTTTCAGAAATGCACAGGTTTGGTAGGTTTCCCTAGGTGCCGGCTGAGCTAGAGGCCAAAATCTACAGGTAGGCACTTCGCAAAAAACACCTCTGTTTTTTTCCAAAATTTAGGATGTGTCCACGTTGCGCTTTGGGGTGTTTCCTGTCGCCGGCGCTAGGCCTACCCACGCAAGTGAGGTATCATTTTTATCGGAAGACTTGGGGGAACGCTGGGTGGAAGGAAATTTGTAGCTCCTCTCAGATTCCAGAACTTTCTGCCACAGAAATGTGAGGGACATGTGTTTTTTTAGCCAAATTTTGAGGTTTGCAAAGGATTCTGGGTAACAGAACCTGGTCCGAGCCCCGCAAGTCACCCCTCCTTGGATTCCCCTAGGTCTCTAGTTTTCAGAAATGCACAGGTTTGGTAGGTTTCCCTAGGTGCCGGCTGAGCTAGAGGCCAAAATCTACAGGTAGGCACTTCGCAAAAAACACCTCTGTTTTTTTCCAAAATTTAGGATGTGTCCACGTTGCGCTTTGGGGTGTTTCCTGTCGCCGGCGCTAGGCCTACCCACGCAAGTGAGGTATCATTTTTATCGGGAGACTTGGGGGAACGCTGGGTGGAAGGAAATTTGTAGCTCCTCTCAGATTCCAGAACTTTCTGCCACAGAAATGTGAGGGACATGTGTTTTTTTAGCCAAATTTTGAGGTTTGCAAAGGATTCTGGGTAACAGAACCTGGTCCGAGCCCCGCAAGTCACCCCTCCTTGGATTCCCCTAGGTCTCTAGTTTTCAGAAATGCACAGGTTTGGTAGGTTTCCCTAGGTGCCGGCTGAGCTAGAGGCCAAAATCTACAGGTAGGCACTTCGCAAAAAACATCTCTGTTTTTTTCCAAAATTTAGGATGTGTCCACGTTGCGCTTTGGGGCATATCCTGTCGCGGGCGCTAGGCCTACCCACACAAGTGAGGTATCATTTTTATCGGGAGACGTGGGGGAACGCTAGGTGGAAGGAAATTTGTGGCTCCTCTCAGATTCCAGAACTTTCTGCCACAGAAATGTGAGGAACATGTGTTTTTTTAGCCAAATTTTGAGGTTTGCAAAGGATTCTGGGTAACCGAACCTGGTCCGAGCCACACAAGTCACCCCTCCTTGGATTCCCCTAGGTCTCTAGTTTTCAGAAATGCACAGGTTTGGTAGGTTTCCCTAGGTGGCGGCTGAGCTAGAGGCCAAAATCTACAGGTAGTCACTTTGCTAAAAACAGCTATGTTTTCTGTGATGTGTCCAGGTTGTGTTTTGGGGCATATCCTGTTGCGGGCGCTAGGCCTACCCACACAAGTGAGGTATCATTTTTATCGGGAGATGTGGGGGAATGCTGGGTGGAAGGAAATTTGTCGCTCCTATCAGATTCCAGAACTTTCTGCCAAAGAAATGTGAGGAACATGTGTTTTTTTAGCCAAATTTTGAGGTTTGCAAAGGATTCTGGGTAACAGAACCTGGTCCGAGCCACACAAGTCACCCCTCCTTGGATTCCCCTAGGTCTCTAGTTTTCAGAAATGCACAGGTTGGGTAGGTTTCCCTAGGTGGCGGCTGAGCTAGAGGCCAAAATCTACAGGTAGTCACTTTGCTAAAAACAGCTCTGTTTTCTGTGATGTGTCCACGTTGTGTTTTGGGGCATATCCTGCCGCGGGCGCTAGGCCTACCCAAACAAGTGAGGTATCATTTTTATCGGGAGACTTGGGGGAACATAGAATAGCAAAACAAGTGTTATTGCCCCTTGTCTATCTCTACATTTATTCCTTCCAAATATAGGGGTGTGTGTAAAAAAGACATCTATTTGAGAAATTCCATGTAATTCACGTGCTACTATGGTCACCCCGGAATTCAGAGATGTGCAAATAACCACTGCTCCTCAAAACCTTATCTTGTGCCCTTTTTGGAAATGCAAAGGTTTTCTTGATAGCTATTTTTTACTCCTTATATTTCAGCAAATGAATTACTGTATACCCGGTATAGAAAGAAAACGCACTGCAGGGTGCAGCTCATTTATTGGCTCTGGGTTCCTCGGGTTCTTGATGAACCTACAAACCCTATATATCCCCGCAACCAGAGGAGTCCAGCAGACGTAACGGTATATTGCTTTCGATAATCTGACATTGCAGGGAAAAGTTACAGAGTAAAAAGTAGAGAAAAATTGATGTTTTTTTCACCTCAATTTCAATATTTTTCTTTTTCAGCTGTTATTTTCTGTAGGAAACCCTTGTAGGATCTACACAAATGACCCCTTACTGAATTCAGAATTTTGTCTACTTTTCAGAAATGTTTAGGTTTCTGGGATCAAGCATTGGTTTCATGACCATTCCTGTCACTGACTGGAAGGAGGCTGAAAGCACAAAAAATTGCACAAATGGGGTATGCCCCAGTAAAATGCCAAAATTGTGTTGAAAAATTGGGTTTTCGGATTCAAGTCTGCCTGTTCCTGAAAGCTGGGAAGCTGCTGAGTTTAGCACCGTAAACCCTTTGTTGATGCCATTTTCAGGGGAAAAACCACAAGCCTTCTTCTGCAGCCACTTTTTCCAATTTTTTTGAAAAAAACAAAATTTTCCCTGTATTTTGGCCAATTTCTTGGCCTCTTTCAGGGGAACCCACAAAGTCTGGGTACCTCCAGAATCCCTAGGATGTGGGAAAAAAAGGACGCAAATTTGGCTTGGTTAGCTTATGTGGACAAAAAGTTATGCGGGCCTAAGCGCGAACTGCCCCAAATAGGCAAAAAAAGGCCTGGCACAGGAGGGGGAAAAGGCCTGGCAGCGAAGTGGTTAAGCCATTCACATATTTAACATTACCGATAGTACAACTGGGAGAAGCAAATTGCTCCTGAAATACATAAAGCCTGGTTTTTATTGAGTGCAGAAGGACAGTAGGATGCCTGTGACTGATTAAAATATGTTCTGCCTCTTCGTCAACGGGGTAATCGCCCACCTCAATGGAACTGAATACACTGATGCCCCAAAATTGAATGGCAGCAGGGTGCCTGCAATCATGTTTGCAGATGACACCCTGCTGCTGTCCAAAACTCCCATGGGGATACAGAGGATCCTTGATTCTCTTGTGGCTTTTTGCACAGATAGGGGGTTGGAAATAAATGCTAATAAAACCAAGTTTATGGTTATGAACCCAACCCCAAGATCACGCCCGAACCCCTTACTGGGAGCTTTACGTTTAGAGAGAGTCTCCACCTTTGAATATCTAGGTGTAACGTTGAATGAAACCATGTCTTGGGGAACTCACCAGACTAGGGTTAATCTTAAATTAGTGCAGACCACTGGCGGCATTGCTCAGTTGATGAGAAGCTCCACATATCGACCGCTGGGGCCGCTTATCCAGATATACAAGGCACAGGCTAGAGGAGCTCTGATGTACGGGGCGGAACTGTGGGGTCACACAGTTTCCTGCAGTTTGTCTATAACTGAGAACAACTTCATTAGACAGATAGTAGCACTCCCGTCCAGTACTCCGCTCCTCCCCCTGAGGATGGATCTGGGTCTGAGACCAATAGCAGATGAATTAGGTCTCAGACCCATAGTCTTCTGGCGAAGGCTATGGAGCACCGAAGAACTCTCTTCTTATAGGGCGGAACTGAGGGAGTTTTTAACCCACCCTAAAGCTTTACAGATCCCGTGGATAAAATATATAAAAAAGTCCTGTATGGGATTTGGCCTCCCTGACCTGTGGTTGGATCCAGCTAACGCCTCACTAAGGATCCCACGAAGAGCTTTGGTCAGTGCTTACCACGAGCAGAAATTAGCTATGGCCCTAGACTGCAAGAATGAGGGGTCATTAACATCTGTATTCGCGCAAAGCAAGGACTCATACCGCCTGGAGAGGGTTCTGGATGCTATGTCTCCTGTGCTGGCCAGGAAGCTATTTCTCCAATGGAGATATGGCACATTGCCTCTGCGATCTTACATCTGCTCCTGGTCAACACTGCCATCCACCAAGCTATGTCCGACATGTGTGGGAGCAGAGGAAAGCGATCTGCATGTGGTCTTGTTTTGTCCAACTTACAAGGCCGCCAGGAAATATTGGCTCCTACCACTTATTAGAAACCTTGGTTTTAGGGAGTACCTCCCGGTGTACAGAATTTTAAAAACTGATGTTTCAGGTCCAATTGTGTTTGCACTAGCCAAATTCCTTACCAATGTCTGGCATATTCGCACCTGTATTTTAAAGTTGCAGGCTCCTATCTAACTTTAAGTTTTTATTTTAATTGTATGGTCTTTTATTTGATGTGTTTCCTGTTTACTTTTCCGTGATGGTTTTATATGTTCATACGTGTGTTTTTTGTGTACATCTTTTAGGGCCAAATTGGCCGAAATAAAGATCAATTGATTGATTAAAATATTTTACATTTAAGTTGTCATTGGAAATCCAATCATAGTGTGCAATCCATTTGTGTATGGTTGATTAACCTGAATGTTATTCCATGTAAAATGTTGGCGTCCAGTCATTCAAATGTAAGGTTCCGGTGCCAGTGTTGCTTGTTGATGTCTGGATAAAAAATAAAGCAAACATAGAACGTTTTGAATATTTACAAAAGAAATTTAATGCAAACACTGTCTGCAATTAATGTCTCCCCCTTGCCTGCATATATGGGTCATTTCATCATGTTTTTCATGTGCATTAGTTTTAAATAAAGATGTTTGACCACAACCAGAGCACCAGGTGATAAAACCATGCGGTGAAATAAAACGGCAATAATGAGAATTTTTGAGCTATTTTCAACTCTAAAGTGATTTTAGATAGAATGGAATCTGTGTGACATATATATATACACACACACACAACTCTGGAGTGTCCATGTCTTCCTTTTACATGAGAAAAATTGTTTGTTTATATTCTGGGTTATATATATATATATATATATATATATATATATATAACCTAATTCCCATTGACAAAGCATTTTTTTCTTTGACAAATCTTCAGGAAATATTCCCCAAAAAAGCCCCTACTTTGCCTAGTTGTGCATGGAAAGTTTTGGGGAGATCCATTAAGCGGGGCCGAGAAAAAATGGGTCCAAAAATATGTTTTCCCCATGCTATTTCTCATAGGTATTTTGAACACAACTACAGCCCGAACCGCTGGATGAATTACAACAAATTTAGCAGAAAGCTAGCTCTTGGTCCAGAAAGAGCCCTTTTTGTGATTTGGTGTAAATCTGTGCAGTAGTTTTGGGGATATTATGAAAAAGAAATATAGATATCTAGGGACATAGACCCTTTGTGGACCCACTCACGGAGGATCTGCACATCCAGGGGAAAAGCAAGGCATTGGTTTGCTGGCTGCAACCTGAAAGGAAAGTTCCAGCTGCCATTTTATTTCTTGCATCGGGCCGGGGGGAGAAAAAAAGCACTAAAAACTGACATAGAGTTCAGGATACAGGTATCCTGGACCCATAGGAGATGAAAGGGATCCTGAGGGACCCCTCATGAGGAAAAATTGCCCAAAATATTTTTTGGGCTGATCCGCAAATCTGTGGATCCACTGCAGTGCTTGCCCAGCACAGCCCCCTGTACAAACTTGCTAAGGATCAGTGGATACATTTAAAACAAAAAAGAAAGATACTCATACATCAAAACCCACCGAAGGCCATGCCTGGTTTGAGATTGGGAACATGGAGGGGGTTGGCCACAGGACTTGCAGTCACTGCCCACTGCGAACAGCCGAAGGTCGTGCACGGTGATGGTTGTATTAACATACGGTAATTAGATATTACTTTACATTAAAAAATAGAAATACACTGAAAAAAACAAAGGTCACAGGGACGTTATAGTTAGGTTGACACTTTACTCATACAAAACTATAGCAATTCAGCACTTATAGTTATACTTATATGAAGAAACTATAACTCATGCCGTCAAGAAACTTCAGGCCACGAGTTATAGTTTCCTAACATAAGTAAAGGATTATGTATAACAATAACTGTTGAAGTTCCATGGTTTTTTATGGGTGAGGTTATAGTTAGGTGGAAACTCCAGTGCCTACTTAGTGTTTTGAACTAAAAAAACACACAAAATAACCAGTTATAGTTAGCAGAGCTACATCAGTCATGATGTGTCATATGATATAATCTGTGACATCAATGATGACATCTCACATTATTTAATTGAGGTCATCACTGATGACAGCACTGATGATATAATCCAATGAGTGTGCTAGATTGTTTTATAGTTCACAAAGTGGCGGGTAACTATCGTCTTACTTCTGCACCTAATTTTATACAGTCTGTGCCCAGCAAATGAGTCTAAGAGTCAACAAAACACATGTGCTCCAAAAGCATCATAGGTCTGTAGAGGTAATGAACATGTTATGGATCTTTCAATTTAGGAGTAACTGTGTGTGCAAGTGACAGTTGATGGCGTGTAGCCAGTATTTCTGACACAAGTGTTTTGGTTCTGCAGAAAATAAATTTCAACAAGCAGAGATTCTACATAGTAGATGCTAAGTATCATAAGCAGACTTGAGTATTTTGACAGAATCATCTCAGCATCACAATTTCTGCATAAGACAGAAGACTGTGTGCACCAGGTACTAACCTATGTACATTTGCTTGATTAGCTTCAGAGGATGATCTATCTGTAAAGTTTTCACCACAATATGAAGGCTGCATGTAGTATCTTCAGACCTTGGTATTTTAAGTGCATACTCTCTTTGGACAAGTGTTGCATAGAGTCAACACTGTTCTCAGTGGATTTGTTTTATTATGCTCTACTCATATCCACTTCATTTCTCACTGTGGGTGAGAAAGGGTTTGCTAGAGGTAAAGACTGTTGCAGTAGGGCATTAGTTATATAACAGACGTTGAGTATCTGGAGAAACTTGTTTTTCTTGAACAGTTGTATACCAATTGAACACAGTGTGCAGTAAAGTTTACACATCTACCTATGGTTAACTGTTAATATTAACTCAGCTACCCAACAAGTGTGTGGTATAAGGTCAAGGTCAATGCTGTACATAATACAAGTTTGCCTCGCTTAAGGGGTTGCATGTGTGATGGAATTAATGATGCTTTATGTCATTCTGAGCTATTTGGTACTTGTTTTAAAACCTTTAATACCATACTCTGTTATAGAGTAATGTGTACAAAAGGAACTTGGATGATGTCATCAGTGATACGTTTGTACTGGAATTTTCACCTAGCTGTAGTGTTGGTTTAATCTTTGTTTTTTGTGTGAATTTCTAAGTTAAAAAAAAACAAATGGATTCTTTCATCACACCTAACTATATCACTTTAACCTTTGTTTTTTCAATGAGTTTTCAAGGTCTTTTAAAGTAAATTGAGATATAATTACAATTCCTGAAGATACTGTCACTTAAACCATTGATTTTTCTCCAGTGAATTTCCAGGGATTTTTTAATGTAAAGCTAAATATAATAACAATTCTTAACTATAACATTACTATAATCTTTGGGCCAGATTAACAAGGCCCTAGTGCCTCCTTTCGCCACGTTAGCATATTTTTTTAATGCTAATGTGGCTCAACAAGGCATACATTGCCATGCCAAAATTACAAAGTGGTGCAATACATGCATTGCACCTCTTTGCGACCCCTTGCGCCACATTTTGCCTGTGCCAGGCACAATGTATACAAGGGGGGGGTGTTCCGGCATTATGAGGCCTGCAAAAATGGAGCAATGAAATCTACAAGATTTCATTGCGCCATTTTTGTCATCATTTTTAATGCCTGCTCAAAGCAGGTGTTAAAAGGACACACCTATTGAAATCAATGGGCCTTCTTGCACCTTGCTCCACTACTGTCATAAGTTTTGATGTTAGTGGAGCAAAGCGCCACAATGGCAAAAAAGATTCTTGTGAATCTGGGCCTTTGTTTTTAACGCCAAATTGATAGTTTTTTTTTTTTTTTTACATAAAGTAATATTTTGTTGCTATACTTAATTCCAACCCTATCCTTGCTTGGATGTTGGTCTATGTGCAGTGCGGGAGGGGGATGGGGGGGTTGCCCACGATGGCCTGGCCTGCAGCCAGGCCTTGAAGCCAACAGCCCCAAAGGCAGCTATCTCCACGCCATACACTGCCCTTGGTTGTCCATAGTGAGGAGGAGTTAGCCGCATGGCCTGGCTTGAAGCCAGGCCATGCCGCCAACCACCAGCAGGCTGCCAATGCACACGGCCTTTGGTGTGCGGGTCAGGGGGTGGCCTTCGGGGCGTGGAGACCACATTCCCTAGGACGTTTTCTTTAAAGGGGAGTGGGTCCATGGACTTCCCCCCAAGCCAATAGTGGCCCAAAGGATCACAGCCACAGGGCTAAAACATATGTATTATTTGCCCCCTCCCAAAGCCTTAATAACACCCTGAAATCTCATTTCCAGGTGCTGATTTCCATTAAAAAGGGGGAGAGTGGCTAAGGGGACCCTCTCCCTGAGACTATTGTGGCCCCAGGGACCGCCATCTCTAGCTGGGTACCCTGGTGCCCACTAGGGCCACCCACTTATCAACACATGCTGAGATGAGCACACAGCCACCTCCCCTAGGCTCGTTATGCCCCAGGTCCCATCCCCAGGGTCTAAATTAAATTAAAAAGGTGAGGGGCTGCAGGGACCCCTTCTCTGAGCCCTATAATGCCCCAAGGACCCCATCCAGCAGGTCAGAATTGGTCTAAAAAGAGGGAGAGTCACACAGCCCTCCTCGCTGATCCTTCATAGGCCCCTACCCCCAGGGCTATATAATATTTAAAAGGGAAAGGGGGCATGGCCCCGCCTCTGAGCCTTAACAGGCTCTCAGAACGACATTCCCAGGGACCAAATGCATTACAAAAGGGGAGGAGGATTCACAACCTCCTCCCAGAGCCTCATCAGGACCCAAGGACTTCATCCTCTGGGATCAAATGCAATAAAAAGGGAAGGGGGCAATGCATCCCCCTCCCCAAGCCTTAATAGGCCCCAGTGGACACTATTCCCCAGGGCCAAGTGTATCTAATAAAAGGGAAGTGGGGCCACACTACCCCCATCCCTGAGTCTTCATAGGCCCTAGGGACCCTATCCCAAAGGCTGTGAGTGTGGGCATCACCCATCTCCTAGCCTTCTCTGGACCCAGGAACCCCATCACCCACCTCCCAACATTTTGCGAGCCTCTCTCAGTGGAGTATGGGGTACCATATTGGCTTTTTCAGCCTATCTTTATACCAAATGTTACCTCATCTGATCTCACATCAAACCCAGCTGCCAAACTTGATCCTTTAGCAATGTAGTATGAGGTCAATAGTAAGGCAGGTGTGATTATGTTTAATCCCACCTAGCTGGGGAGTATTACAGAGGATGATAAGTGACTATGTAGCGGCTCAAAAATTGGTGCCCCTATTGTTCTTGGGAAAGCGCTTATAGGAGCTATATTAATACATACCTTCTGCTGTGGCCTCCAATAACATAGACAAATATGGAAAAGAAATAGTAATAAGAGAGCAAGACCTTCTAGCATTTAAATATGAGGAGAATAGTGAGGTTAGCCAGTTGCATTAAGAGGTAGTAGAACATACAATAGATTCTATGAATGTTTAAAGATGGCGCCCACAGTGCCTGTAGAAGAGTGATGATCCTTGTTGGTTTTCACAGTTGGTGACTTTTAAAGCGCTCATAGGATACTTTATTTATATATGGCCTCAGAGTAGATAGAAATTAAAATGGTTAAATGAGCAGAAGAGTCTTAAACACAATGGATTTTATAGATGTTTAAGATGGTGCCCATAGTGCCTGCAAAAATACAAGGGTGATCCTTGTAGATGCCATCTACGCCCCTTGCAGTTCTTGGAGGAAGGCGCCTTAGGTAATTGTAGAAAAACGCTCATTGGAGTGTGATTTTCAGATGTGGTCTCTGAACAAATGGAAATTTAACAGTTTATAAGAGGTGGACCCTTTCGTGATCAAATATGAGGAGAACAGTGAGGTAGGTTGGAGTATGCCTATTTTTAACCTGTAGGGTCTAGGAGATAGAATTACCCACAATGAACTCTATACATGTTTAAAAATGGTTTCCGCAGTGCCTGTAGTAAAGTGAACTTACGGTTTCAGTTTGGTAGCTTGGTTTGATGAGAGATCAGGGGCCAGATGTAGCAAGATAGCAAATTGCGAGTCGCAATTTGCTATGCAGAACGGTGTCTCAGACACCGTCTGCGAGTGTCATTAATATTAATGAGGTGGGTCGCAAATTACGGCCCCATAGCGACTATGGGCACTCACGGGTATGGAGGCCTGCTGTAGTCAGCAGACCTCCATGTCCGTGACTGCTTTTAAATAAAGCAGTTTTTTTTTTTTTCAAGTGTAGCCCGTTTTCCTTAAAGGAAAACGAGCTGCACTTAGAAAAAAAACCGAAACCTTTTGTTTCGGATTTTTTCAGGGCAGGTAGTGGTCCCTTGGACCACAACCTGCTCTGAAAAAATAATTTGGGGTCCAGTCACAAAGGGGAAGGGGTCCCATGGGGACCCCTTCCCGTTTGCGAGTGGGTTACCATCCACTTCAAGTGGATGGTAACTGCGACTCCAAATGGAGTTGCATACCACTGCGACTCGCAAATAGGAAGGGAACACCCCTTCCTATTTGCGACTCTGAAATGCATTTTGCGAGTCGGTTCCTACTCGCAAAATGCATTTCTGCATAGCAAACACACGTTTGTGACTCGCAAACGGCGATTTTCGCCGTTTGCGACTCGCAAATGGTTTGCTACATCTGGTAACAGATGAGGTAACATTTGGTATAAAGATAGGCGGAAAAAGCCAATATGGTACCCCATACTCCACTGAGAGAGGCTCGCAAAATGTTGGCAGGTAAGTGGTGGATCCTGTGTTTCGAGTCTGTGCTGCCTGACAGCACAGACTCGGGGGAAACATACAGCATGTGTTGCATTTAATGATGGTTTATGAAATCCACTTTTTGTGGAAAAGAGATGCACGTTTAAAATTAGGGACTGGAAGTTCTGTTTGTGCTACTGCCTTATATTTAGTTGGCGGTGTACTCGGTGCTTTGATTTTGTGCTGTCCGCGAGATTGGGGGTAACATGCAGTGTGTTGCCTTAAACGACGGTTTCCCGATCCGCTTTTTGTGGGTAATAGATGTACGTTTATAATGAGGGACTGGGAGTTCTCTATGTATTACTGCCACATAACAGGCTGGCTAATTATTGTTTTTTGGCTGACAGTGTGGGGTGGTGGTAATTATAATGTGGCCACCAGTTAGGCAGTGACCTTCAGTCAGCATGCATCCAGATATTGATGGCCACCGTTGACCTGATAGTGTGGGTTGGTGGAAATCCTTAATATGGGCACCATCCAGTAAGTATGCAACATACGGACGACCGATTAGCACTCATTTATGATATCGAGTATATATATATATATATATGAGCGGGAGATTTGCTGGAACGATCTGAGGGCTCATCCACATCAGAGTGTGTAAAAAGTGTTAGGGAAAGTAAACCGGAGGTATATTGGAGATTACAATACAGTCTGGGCTACAAGGTTGATGAGGGCACAGGTCACATCTTCTCAAGCATGAGCACCATGGAGAAAGTGTTGTATTATGCACGATGCACCCTAACATGCATGAGGACATAGTGATGATTTTGGATCCTATAAAAACAATGGATTAGTCACACAGGCTATGTTAAATGTTTTATGTTAAAAAAATGAAGTATTATTTAGTAAGGCATTATGTATATGTACTATGGTTGGCCTGACCATGCCTTTATGAATACTTATATATGTTTTTGGTATTTCCATATAGAGTAACCATATTCTAATCCACTGTGTGCTATTGTTTTTTGGCATATATATGGTACTGAAAAAAGTGAGCATCCACCAAAACGTGTGCTGACAGATTGAAGACTCCAATCCATAGCAGACCAACGGCAGAACATTGGGGGTTACCTTCTGGTGTGTTCTTTGGAAAGCACATGCTATATGTGACAGGAAATTAAAATGAGTGAATGGGTGTGAATGTGTATGTATGTGGGAGTGTGTGAGTGGATCGGGTATGGATTGAGTTTTATCGGTATGGAAGGAGAAAAAAATGTGTGTGTGTTTAATGAGGTTTTTATGTAAACATAACATTGTTGAAACATTATATAGGTTTCTGAGATGTGAATATATATATATGTGTGTGTGTGTGTGTGTACTATTGTTGTGAACATGAATATATGCAATTAAGCTAACCATTGACAACAATAAATTATAGTTTTTTAATATAATAGAATGAGCAATATGTACATGAAATAAAAATTCTAATTATTGATTGTTGGGATTCACCTAGAGGGATGGTCAGGTCTAGTAATTATAATTATTAGGATTAAATCTAAGTGTAAAAGGTGTATGGTCGAGCAGGAGCATTGTATTATGTTACTTGTTTGTTCCCCCTTTCTCCTGGACCTTTAAGTTAGTCTCAGGGGGCGCCTGTTCTATATTGGTTGTGCTCCACTCTATGACACTCTGTGCAACTCCCTCTATGCCACCCTATCAAAGTTTGTTCCAGTCCACCCTATAACACACTTCTCCACTCTATTTCATGCTACTCTACTACTGCACGTTACGCCACTCCACTCAACGGCAAAGTATGCCACTCAACTCTATCACACTGTATGCCACTCCACTGTACCATACTCTACTCTGCCTCACTCCACTCTTCAACTGGGTTCTTCATTCTATGTCACTCCACTCTACTCCACTCTACAACACTTTCCCACCCTCTAAGACATGGCATACCACTCCACTGTATGACATGCCACTCCACTCAATAACAATTTGCTCCACTTAGTGCTATACCACTACCCTGTACTCCATTCCACAGCATTGTAGTATACAAGATGCCACTCCTCTATATGACACTTTAGTCCACTCTAAGATACGCCACTCCACTTGACTCCACTGTATGACAGTTTACCCCACTCTTTGCCACTGTACGACACTCCACTCTATGCGTTCCACTCTACATTACTGTATTATATAAAAGTCCACTCTACAACACTCCACTACAGTGTACACCCCTGTACTCTGCTATAAAACACTCAACTTCACTCTATGCCACTATATGACACTTTACTCAACTCTATCTACTCTACGGCATTCTTTACAACACTCTATATCACTACACTCTACCACACTCTACAAAACTGTACTGTAAGCTGTAGGAGGCTGGCCTGGCTTGTAGTGGGTACCAGAGGTACTTACACCTTGTGCCAGGTCCAGTTACCCCTTATTAGTGTAGAAGAGGTGTTTCTAGCAGCTTAGGCTGATAGAAGGTAGCTATGGCAGAGCAGCTTAGGCTGAACTAGGAGACATGTAAAGCTCCTACTATACACCTGGTGTCATATGCACAATATCATAAGAAAACACAATACACAGAAGTACTAAAAATAAAGGTACTTTATTTTTATGACAATATGCCAAAAGTATCTCAGTGAGTACCCTCAGTATTAGGATAAGTTATATACACAAGATATATGTACACAAACCAAAATTATGCAAGTAATAGCAAGAAAAGTAATGCAAGCAGTGTAAAATTACAGTAGATTGCAAAAGGAGCACATAGGTATAGGGGCAACACAAACCATATACTCCAAAAGTGGAATGCGAACCACGAATGGACCCCAAACCTATGTGAGCTTGTAGAGGGTCGCTGGGACTGTAAGAAAACAGTGAGGGTTAGAAAAATAGCCCACCCCAAGACCCTGAAAGGTAGGTGTAAAGTGCACCTACTACCCCCAGAGAGCACAGAAGTCGTGATAGGGGAATTCTGCAGGACGAACAAACACCAGCAATGCAACAACAGTGGATTTACGGACCTGAGTACCTGTAAGACAAGGGGACCAAGTCCAATAGTCACAACAGTGTCAAGAGTGGGCAGGAGCCCAGGAAATGGCAGCTGAGAGTGCAAGGAAGCTGCCACCTGTTGGAAGCAGCTTGGAGTTCTGCAACAAAGAAGAGGACTAGGAACTTCTCCTTTGGACGATGGATGTCCCACGTCGCGATGAAGCTTGCAGAGGTGTTCCCACTCAGAAAGACCGCAAACAAGCCTTGCTAGCTGCAAGGGTCGTGGTGGAGGTTTTTGGGTGCTGCCGTGGCCCAGGAGGGATCAGGATGTCGCCACCTGGAGGAGGAGACACATGGGGCGCCCAGCAAGTCAGTGAGCCCTCACAGAAGCAGGCAGCACCTGCAGAAGTACCTGAACAGGCACTTGGAAGAAGAGTGAACCGGAGTCCACGTGAAGTCACAAAAGGGAGTCCCACAACTCCAGAGGACAACTCAGAAGGTTGTGCACTGCAGGTTAGAGTGTTGGGGACCCAGGCTTGGCTGTGCACAAAGGAAATCCTGGAAGAGTACACAGAAGCCGGAGCAGCTGCAAATCACTTACCTCCACCAAACTTGGACTGAAGAGTCACTGGACTGTGGGAGTCACTTGGCCAGAGTTGCTGAGTTCCAGGGACCACGCTCGTCGTGCTGAGAGGGGACCCAGAGGACCAGTGATGCAGTCTTTTGGTGCCTGCGGTTGCAGGGGGAAGATTCTGTCGACCCACGGGAGATTTCTTCAGAGCTCCTGGTTCAGAGAGGAGGCAGGCTACCCCCAGAGCATGCACCACCTGGAAACAGTTGAGAAAGCCGGTAGGATGAAGCGATACAAGGTTGCTAGTAGTCGTCTTGCTACTTTGTTGCGGTTTTGCAGGCGTCCTGAGCAGTCAGCGGTCGATCCTTTGGCAGAAGGTCAAGAGGGAGATGCAGAGGAACTCTGATGAGCTCTTGCATTCGTTATCTCATGAGATCCCCAAAGCAGAGACCCTAAATAGCCAGAAAAGGAGGTTTGGCTCCCTAGGAAGGAGGAGTGGCCACCAAGAGAGGTAAGAGCCTATCAGAAGGAGCCTCTGACGTCACCTGCTGGCACTGGCCACTCAGAGCAGTCCAGTGTGCCACAGACACCTCTGTTTCCAAGTTGGCAGAGGTCTGGGACACACTGGAGGAGCTGTGGGCACCTCCCCTGGGAGGTGCAGGTCAGGGGAGTAGTCACTCCCCTTTCATTTGTCCAGTTTCGTGCCAGAGCAGGGCTGGGGGATCCCTGAACCGGTGAAGACTGGCTTATGCAGAGATGGGCACCATCTGTGCCCATCAAAGCATTTCCAGAGGCTGGGGGAGGCTACTCCTCCCCAGCCCTCACACCTATTTCCAAAGGGAGAGGGTGTTACACCCTCTCTTAGAAGAAGTCCTTTGTTCTGCCTTCCTGGGCCAGGGCTGCCTGGACCCCAGGAGGGCAGAAACCTGTCTGAGGGGTTGGCAGCAGCTGCATTGGAGACCCCGGAAAGGCAGTTTGGCAGTACCCGGGTTCTGTGCTACAGACCCGGGGGATCATGGTATTGTCCCCCCAATGCCAGGGGGACAATGCCATGATCTTAGACATGTTACATGGCCATGTTCGGAGTTACCATTGTGACGCTGTACATAGGTAGTGACCTATGTACAGTGCACGCGTGTAATGGTGTCCCCGCACTCACAAAGTAAGGGGAATTTGCCGTGAACGATGTGGGGGCACCTTGGCTAGTGCCAGGGTGCCCACACACTAAGTAACTTTGCACCCAACCTTCACTAGGTGAAGGTTAGACATATAGGTGACTTATAAGTTACTTAAGTGCAGTGGTAAATGGCTGTGAAATAACGTGGACGTTATTTCACTCAGGCTGCACTGGCAGGCCTGTGTAAGAATTTTCAGAGCTCCCTATGGGTGGCAAAAGAAATGCTGCAGCCCATAGGGATCTCCTGGAACCCCAATACCCTGGGTACCTCAGTACCATATACTAGGGAATTATATGGGTGTACCAGTATGCCAATGTGAATTGGTAAATTTAGTCACTAGCCTGTTAGTGACAAATTTGGAAAGCAGAGAGAGCATAACCACTGAGGTTCTGGTTAGCAGAGCCTCAGTGAGACAGTTACGCATCACACAGGGAACACATACAGAGCACATACTTATGAGCACTGGGGCCCTGCCTGTCAGGATCCCAGTGACACATAGACTAAAACAACATATATACAGTGAAATATGGGGGTAACATCCAGACAAGATGGTACTTTCCTACACAACCCCCCCCAAACGAAGGACAATAAGACTAGCCATGACCTGATGAGTTTTCATTGTCTAAGTGCAAATATCTGGAGAGTCCATCTGCATTGGAGTGGGTACTCCCAGGTCTATGTTCCACTGTATAGTTCATTCCCTGTAGAGTTATGGGCCACCTCAACAATTTAGGATTTTCACCTTTTATTTGTTTTAGCCAAAGTAGAGGTTTGTGGTCTGTCTGAACAATAAAGTGATTGCCAAACAGGTATGGCCTCAACTTTTTCAGTGCCCAGATCACAGCAAAGGCCTCCCTTTTTATGGCAGACCAATGCTTTTCTCTAGGGGTCAACCTTCTGCTGATAAAAGCAACTGATCTGGCCCTCAGAATTCAGTTGTGATAAGACTGCCCCTACCCGTAATTCAGATGCATCAGTTTGAACAATTAATTTCTTGGAGTAACATGGGCTTTTTAGGACAGGTGCAGAGCACATGGCCTGTTTGAGCTCCTCAAAAGCTTTCTGACAGCTAGCTGTCCACAATACCTTTTTAGGCATCTTCTTACTAGTGAGATCATTAAGAGGGGCTGCTATGGAGCCATAGTTTTTAATGAATCTCCTGTAATACCCAGTGAGGCCTAAGAAGGCTCTCACCTGGGTCTGTGTTGTAGGGGGAACCCAATCCATGATTGTCTGGATTTTCCCCTGAAGTGGTGCAATCTGTTCTCCACCTACCAGGTGTCCCAGATAAACCACCTTTCCCTGCCCTATCTGGCACTTTGAGGCCTTGATAGTGATGCATGCCTTTTGCAGGGCCTCCAAAACTTTCCAAAGGTGGACCAGGTGCTCATCCCAGGTGGAGCTAAAGACATATATATCATCAAGATATGCTGCACTAAAAGCCTCCAGCCCTTGCAGGACTGTGTTCACCAACCTCTGAAAAGTGGCAGGTACATTCTTCAAACCAAAGGGCATCACTGTAAATTGGTAGTGCCCTCCTATAGTTGAAAATGCAGTTTTAGGTTTAGCATCCTCAGCCAATTTGATCTGCCAATACCCTGCAGTCATATCAAAGGTGCTTAGATACTTGGCAGATGCCAGTGTATCTATGAGCTCATCTGCCCTGTGTATAGGGTGAGCGTCAGTTTTTGTTACCTGATTGAGACCTCTGTAGTCTACACCAAACCTCATCTCCCTTTTTCCATCTTTTGAGTGAGGCTTTGGTACAAGGACCACAGGACTCGCCCATGGGCTTTCAGAAGGTTCAACCACTCCTAGATCAAGCATTTTCTGAATCTCTTGTTTTATGCAGTCCCTGACATGGTAAAGTTGACTATAGATTTTACTTTTGACAGGCAAGCTGTCTCAAGTATCAATTGTGTGTTCACACCAAGATGTGGTGCCTGGCACAGTTGAAAAGAGTTCAGAAAATTGTCCAAGGAGATTTATGCAGTTGTCTTTCTGTTCTGCCGTCGGACAATCTGCTAAAACTACTCCCTCCACTAAAGCATCCTCTTCAGTGGAGGAGAAGAGATCAGGGAGAGGGTCACTCTCTTCTCCCTGTCCTTCATCTGTTGGCATGAGCAGAGTGAGATCAGCCCTGTCATAGTAGGGTTTTAGGCAGTTGACATGAATCACCCTAAGGGGACTCCTGGCAGTGCCCAGGTCTACCTGATAGGTGACCTCACCCTTTTTCTCAACAATTAGATGGGGTCCACTCCATTTGTCATGGAGTGCTCTTGGGGCCACAAGCTCCAATACCCACACCTTCTGTCCTGGTTGGTACTGGATCAGAACAGCTTTCTGGTCATGCCATTGCTTCTGGAGCTCTTGGCTGGCCTGAAGGTTTTTACTGGCCTTTTTCATGTACTCAGCCATTCTGGATCTTAGGCCAAGTACATAGTCCACATAGTGTTCTGTTTGGGAGCTTTTAAAGTTTGTTCCCAACCCTCCTTCACAAGTGTTAGTGGACCTCTTACAGGGTGTCCAAAGAGGAGTTTAAAGGGGCTGAAGCCCACTCCTTTCTGGGGTATCTCCCTGTAAGCAAAAAGGAGGCAATGTAACAGGACATCCCACCTCCTCCTGAGTTTTTCAGGGAGTCCCATTATCATACCTTTGAGAGTTTTATTAAACCTCTGTACCAGTCCATTAGTCTGTGGATGATACGGAGTGGTGAATTTGTAGGTTACACCACATTCCTTCCACATAGCTTTCAAGTATGCAGACATAAAGTTGCTACCCCTGTCTGATATAACCTCTTTTGGGAAACCCACCCTGGAAAAGATTCCCAGGAGGGCTTTTGCCACTGCAGGAGCTGTACTGGTCCTTAGAGGAATTGCGTCAGGATATCTTGTGGCATGGTCCAAAACTACCAAGATAAACCTATTGCCTGAAGCAGTAGGAGGGTCAAGGGGGCCAACTATGTCAACCCCTACCCTTTCAAAGGGAACCCCAATCACAGGTAGTGGAATAAGGGGAGCCTTTGGTGTTCCACCAGTCTTGCCACTGGCTTGGCAGGTCACACAAGACTTGCAAACATCTTTAGTGTCCTCTGACATCCTAGGCCAGTGAAACAGGGGGACAAGCCTTTCCCATGTTTTGATCTGGCCCAAATGCCCAGCCAAAGGAATGTCATGTGCAAGAGTTAGGAGGAACTCTCTGTACTGCAGGGGAATGACCAATCTCCTGGCTGCCCCAGGTTGTGGGTCCCTTGCCTTTGTGTACAAGAGGTTGTCCTCCCAGTAAACTCTATGTGAGTCACTGACATCCCCATTTTGCTGTTTGACAGCTTGCTGTCTGAGACCCTCTAATGTGGGACAGGTTTTTGCTGTGCCACACTCAGCTCTTCCCTGGCAGGCCCCCCTCCACCCAAAAGCTCAGCAGTGTCTGCTGCCAGCTCATCTGGTGAAGGTTCTGCACAGGGAGGAACATCTTCTTCCTCAGAAGGAGAATCATCTGTGGAGGGAGGGATAGTGGGTAGGGATTTACCCTTGCTACCCCTAGCTTTAGGGAGCACTTGGTCCATTGTTCCATGATCCAAGTTACCCTGCCCTTTTTGCTTTTTGGCCTGAGCCCTTGTCAAAGCAAAAATATGCCAAGGAATGCCCAGCGTTGCTGCATGAGCCTCCAACTCCACTTCTGCCCAAGCTGATGTCTCTAAATTGTTCCCTAGTAGACAGTCTACAGGTAAATCTGAGGCAACCACAACTTTCTTTGGACCAGTAACACCCCCCCCCAGTTGAGATTCACAACAGCCATTGGGTGGCTAAGAGTGTTGTTATGAGCATCTGTCACTTGGTACTGGTGACCAAGTAGGTGTTGTTCAGGGTGCACCAGTTTCTCTATCACCATGGTAACACTGGCACCTGTGTCCCTGTAGGCCTGAACCTCAACACCATTTATTAGGGGAAGTTGCTTGTACTTATCCATATTAAGGGGACAAGCAACCAAGGTGGCCAAATCAATGGCACCTTCAGAGACTAACACAGCCTCTGTGGTCTCCCTAACAAGACCAACCCCAACTAAATTACCAAAAGTGAGCCCAGCTACTCCCTTGGCTTGGCTATTAGTAGGTTTGCTCCCACCACCACTGCTATTACTAGGGGCACTAGAATTAGCAGTAGGGGTTGTGGTACTGGGAGGTTTGATGTTTTTCTTTGGACAACTGGCATCAGTTGTCCAATGGCCTTTGACTTTACACAAATAACACCAAGGCTTTTTAACTTGATTATTGGAAGAGGATTTGGACCCACCACCCCCACCAGAGGATTTTTGTGGGCCTGATGAAGACTCAGTTTTACTTTTGTCCCCACCCTTGTCAGAAGACTTACCATCCTTCTTCTTGCCATCCTTGTCACCCCCTGTATGAACTTTTCTGTTCACTCTTGTTCTGACCCATTTGTCTGCCTTCTTTCCCAATTCTTGGGGAGAGGTCAGATCTGAGTCCACTAGATATTGGTGTAACAAGTCAGACACACACTTATTAAGAATATGCTTTCTCAGAATAAGATTATACAGGCTTTCATAGTCAGAAACTTTACTGCCATGTAACCACCCCTCCAAGGCCTTCACTGAACAGTGAACAGTATATCCAGTGTTGTGAGGACTCTTTTCTGGTGTCTCTGAACTTAATCCTGTATTGTTCAGTGGTTAAGCCAAATACATCCAAGAGTGCATCCTTCAAAACTTCAAAATTGTTAGCATCACTTTCTCTAACAGTAAGGAGCCTATCCCTACCCATTCCAGTGAAAGATAGCCACAATATAGCAGCCCACTGCCTTTGAGGGACCCCCTGTACCATACAGGCCCTCTCAAGTGCAGCAAACCACTTGTTGGTGTCATCCCCCTCCTTGTAAGGGGGGGACTATCTTGTGCAGATTCCTGGAATCATGCTCTCTAACAGGATTACTATCAGGAATGCTGTTGTTGCTGCCACCATGGGGTCCTAACCCCAATCTCTGTCTCTCCTTCTCCAGGTCTAAGGATTCCCTATCTAAGACCAGCTGTTGCTGTTTAAGCTTCAGTCTGGTCTCTTCAACTCTCAACCTTTTGAGTTCCCTTTCTAACATATTGTCTTCAGGGTGGGTGGGTTGGGAATGCTTGGACACAGAAGATAAATTGGAAACAACAGAGGGAGATCTGTCCCTAACTGACTGAACCCTAATAACTTGGCCTCCAGGAATCAAGACTCCCCTACTATGATGGGAACCTCCATTACTACCAACATTACTAGGTGTCCTACTAGGGGGCAGATCTGGAACAGAACTCTCCCCACCTCCCTCAAGGAGATCCCCTGAGTCAGAATGGGAACCTTCTATTAACCTCTCATTTGAAGTGCCTGCTTGGGACTCATCATTCACAATAAGCATATTATATAGAAACTCTTTTGTAGGGTTCTTTCCTATCACTAAACCTCTATCTAAGCAGAGACTCCTTAGGCTCTTGTATTTCAAATTGTCATAAGTAGTATTGACCATTTTAAGAGTAGAGTCTACCACAGATATGATAGCAAAAGGTTTAGAGACAGTGAGAAGGAAGAAAAAGTTTCAGAACTTTTTAAAGAACAGAGAAAAAACTTTTTTTAACTTTTTAGAAACTTTTAGCAGTTTTAGAGTACTTTTCAGAACTTAGTAAAAAGTTTAAGAGGAGAAAAGCAAAACTTTTTGGTTAGGTGTACAAACACTGAACTTGTTTTGAATATTATTCTCTTATGACAAGTACACAATGGCAAAGTGGTAAGTAGTTACAAGTATTTATCCCACCGCTGCACAACCAATGTAGGAGGCTGGCCTGGCTTGTAGTGGGTACCAGAGGTACTTACACCTTGTGCCAGGTCCAGTTATCCCTTATTAGTGTAGAAGAGGTGTTTCTAGCAGCTTAGGCTGATAGAAGGTAGCTATGGCAAAGCAGCTTAGGCTGAACTAGGAGACATGTAAAGCTCCTACCATACCACTGGTGTCATATGCACAATATCATAAGAAAACACAATACACAGAAGTACTAAAAATAAAGGTACTTTATTTTTATGACAATATGCCAAAAGTATCTGTGTGAGTACCCTCAGTATGAGGATAAGTTATATACACAAGATATATGTACACAAACCAAAATTATGCAGGTAATAGCAAGAAAAGTAATGCAAGCAGTGTAAAATCACAGTAGATTGCAATAGGAGCACATAGGTATAGGGGCAACACAAACCATATACTCCAAAAGTGGAATGCAAACCACGAATGGACCCCAAACCTATGTGAGCTTGTAGAGGGTCACTGGGACTGTAAGAAAACAGTGAGGGTTAGAAAAATAGCCCACCCCAAGACCCTGAAAGGTAGGTGTAAAGTGCACCCATTGCCCCCAGAGAGCACAGAAGTCGTGATAGGGGGATTCTGCAGGACGAACAAACACCAGCAATGCAACAACAGTGGATTTCCGGACCTGAGTACCTGTAAGACAAGGGGACCAAGTCCAATAGTCGTGACAGTGTCGAGAGTGGGCAGGAGCCGAGGAAATGCCAGCTGAGGGTGCAAGGAAGCTGCCACCTGTTGGAAGCAGCTTGGAGTTCTGCAACAAAGAAGAGGACTAGGAACTTCTCCTTTGGAGGATGGATGTCCCACGTCGCGATGAAGCTTGCAGAGGTGTTCCCACGCAGAAAGACCACAAACAAGAGTTGCTAGCTGCAAGGGTTGCGATAGAGGTTTTTGGGTGCTGCTGTGGCCCAGGAGGGAACAGGGTGTCGCCACTTGGATGAGGAGACAGAGGCGCCACCCAGCAAGTCAGGGAGCCCTCACAGAAGCAGGCAGCACCCGCAGAAGTATCTGAACAGGCACTTGGAAGGCGAGTGAACCGGAGTCCATGCAAAGTCACAAAAGGGAGTCCCACGACGCCGGAGGACAACCTAGAAGGTTGTGCACTGCAGGTTAGAGTGTCTGGGACCCAGGCTTGGCTGTGCACGAAGGAAATCATGGAAGAGTGCACAGGAGCCGGAGCATCTGCAAATCACGCGGTACCCATCAATGCAGTCTAGGGTGGGGAGGCAAGGACTTACCTCCACCAAACTTATACTGAAGAGTCACTGGACTATGGGAGTCACTTGGACAGAGTTGCTGAGTTCCAGGGACCATGCTCGTCATGCTGAGAGGGGACCCAGAGGACCAGTGATGCAATCTTTTGGTGCCTGCGGTTGCAGGGGGAAGATTCAGTCGACCCACGGGAGATTTCTTCAGAGCTCCTGGTGCAGAGAGGAGGCTGGCTACCCCCAGAGCATGCACCACCTGGAAACAGTCGAGAAAGCCAGCAGGATAAAGCAATACAAGGTTGCTAGTAGTCGTCTTGCTACTTTGTTGCGGTTTTGCAGGCGTCCTGAGCAGTCAGCGGTCAATCCTTTGGCAGAAGGTGAAGAGGGAGATGCAGAGGAACTCCGATGAGCTCTTGCATTAGTTATCTTGTGAGATCCCCAAAGCAGAGACCCTAAATAGCCAGAAAAGGAGGTTTGGCTTCCTAGGAAGGAGGATTGGCTACCAAGAGAGGTAAGAGCCCATCAGAAGGAGCCTCTGACGTCACCTGCTGGCACTGGCCACTCAGAGCAGTCCAGTGTGCCACAGACACCTCTGTTACCAAGATGGCAGAGGTCTGGGACACACTGGAGGAGCTCTGGGCACCTCCCCTGGGAGGTGCAGGTCAGGGGAGTGGTCACTTCCCTTTCCTTTGTCCAGTTTCGTGCCAGAGCAGGGCTGGGGGATCCCTGAACCGGTGTAAACTGGCTTATGCAGAGATGGGCACCATCTGTGCCCATCAAAGCATTTCCAGAGGCTGGGGGAGGCTACTCCTCCCCAGCCCTCACACCTATTTCCAAAGGGAGAGGGTGTTACACCCTCTCTCAGAGAAAGTCCTTTATTCTGCCTTCCTGGGCCAGGGCTGCCTGGACCCCAGGAGGGCAGAAACCTGTCTGAGGGGTTGGCAGCAGCAGCAGCTGCAGTGGAGACCCCGGAAAGGCAGTTTGGCAGTACCCGGGTTCTGTGCTAGAGACCCGGGGGATCATGGAATTGTCCCACCCAATGCCATTCTGGCATTGGGGGGGACAATTCCATGATCTTAGACATGTTACATGGCCATGTTCGGAGTTACCATTGTGACGCTGTACATAGGTAGTGACCTATGTACAGTGCACGCGTGTAATGGTGTCCCCGCACTCACAAAGTCCGGGGAATTTGCCCTGAACGATGAAGGGGCACCTTGGCTAGTGCCACGGTGCCCACACACTAAGTAACTTTGCACCCAACCTTCACTAGGTGAAGGTTAGACATATAGGTGACTTATAAGTTACTTAAGTGCAGTGGAAAATGGCTGTGAAATAACGTGGATGTTATTTCACTCAGGCTACACTGGCAGGCCTGTGTAAGAATTGTCAGAGCTCCCTGTGGGTGGCAAAAGAAATGCTGCAGCCCATAGGGATCTCCTGGAACCCCAATACCCTGGGTACACAGTACCATATACTAGGGAATTATATGGGTGTACCAGTATGCCAATGTGAATTGGTAAATTTAGTCACTAGCCTGTTAGTGACAAATTTGGAAAGCAGAGAGAGCATAACCACTGAGGTTCTGGTTAGCAGAGCCTCAGTGAGACAGTTAGGCATCACACAGGGAACACATACAGGGCACATACTTATGAGCACTGGGTCCCTACCTGGCACGGTCCCAGTGACACATAGACTAAAACAACATATATACAGTGAAATATGGGGGTAACATGCCAGGGAAGATGGTACTTTCCTACATAAGCCACTCCACTTTACAATGCTGTATTCCACTCTATGCCACTCCACCGTAGGACACTTTGCAACACTGTACAGCATGCCACTCCATTGTACCAGACTGCACTCGACTCTTTACTATACTCTACAATACTCCATGTCACTCTACTTCACTCCATGCCATTTTATTGTACAACATAACACTCCACTGTATTACAGTTTACTCCACTCTGGCCTACATAACTCCACCCCACTGTACTCCATTGTATGATACTTCAACCCACTCTACATCACTGCTGGACACTCCACTCTATGTGAGTGAGTCCATTGTAGGACACCCTACTGTACTCTGTGCAAACCCACTCTACAACACTCTAGATTTGCTCACCTCAAATGTAAAAATTGAGGTGAGCAAAGCTAGAGTATTGCTGGTGTTGCAGGGTGCTCCTTACTGGAGCTACTCCTCACCTAAACTTAGGAGCTACCCAGAGTTCTCTCTTTTGTGTATATATGTGTTCACCAGTAGGTAGTTATAGTTAGGACCTGGTTTCCATAGGGAAAGTATTTTTTCTTTTGCCAATAACTGTGGTGCCGTTTAACAAATCTGTTATACGGTTCCTACTAAGATAGGAGGACAATGTTTTAGGACAACAGAACTTCAGAATGTGGGAAACAGTCCATACACACCATCAGAAACTGCCAGCCTTACTCCTGGCTGGTTCACAGTGCCTCACCTAGACCAGACCCCTAAACTTGACAGGGTGAAAGGTGATTGTGGCAACATGAATATGATACTTTGACTCCCAAGGAAGTTGTGGAAACAGATCTTACCCTTTCATTGCATTACACAGGAATTCCCAGGCAAAAGATCTAAGATAAGTTTTCAATTTTATTGAAACAATCATAGTCTTGCATAAAGAGAATGTGCTGCAATAATTGGGCAAATGAAACAAAGCAAAGTAATCAGCATTACGATCATGATAAAGAAGATGAATAAGCCAACCATGATAAATGATTTCTAGATGTTCCTACATATAACCCTAAGACTTTACTGAGAGCGTGGTGGTTGTACCCTCTGCCTTTTGCCCAATCTAAGGGTTTAGCCTTAGCCCCATATCTGGAAACTGCATCAGGAGTCAGCCTGTATTGTGGATGGCAATCCTCTAGGGGAGCTAGTAGATTAGTGCCAGCAGAACTGCATGTCGAATACAGCATTCGTCCCAGGATAGTCCAGGCTGGAGTGCCCCCCTGTCTCTTCTGGGCGAGTGAGTGCGCCATTCCTATAATAAAAAGCCACTGTGTCAGAAGCATAGCTCTGATGTAATGCTATGTCTAGATGTTACTTGATGTCTACTGACCTGGCAATGCAAGCACTAGGATATTGTGTACTGTGTGGGGTATTCCGCAAATCTGTGGCATTTGTTTTAAAAAAAGAGCTGGCTCCTGCACTGTACAAATATGAACCTCCCAGGGTTTATCGCACAAGGGCAACACAAACAGATTTATAGGGGAAGGGGGCATCAGGCCCTCTTCCTTCCCCTGGTTCTATTTAAAATGAGGGGGAATGGGAAGTCCTAGGAGTTTGTGTACCTGGAGCCTCTTAAGTCTCAGGAAAGGTATAGCACAAACTCCCTACCCATAAAAAGAATGCATCCAAGGGGATGGGGTCCCCAGGGCCAGTAAGGGCTAGGGGAAGGAAGCTGCATGCCCTCCCACTTTTAATACCATTTTGGCTCCAGGAGAATGGGGTCTCAGGGACAGTTTTTGCCTGGGGAGGGAGACACATTCCCCCCCAATAACTTTTTTTTTTAAAGAAAAGAATTGCATGCTGCTTACAGCACCTAGGACACACAGATAGTAGACAGGTACCCAGAAGTGTGGGAAAATGCACATAACATTGCAGTTTAGTTGGGAATCAATTGTGAATTCCAAAAACATACATGAGCACCTAGCCACAATTTTGTATTTAGAAAATCGTGCCAGGCCTGTGAGTTTTAGTTAATTCACAAGTTTTTCACAGCCAAAAAGTGAATACATTGAGGTGCCACTGAAGGCAAGACTCTAGACAGGGAGAAAGAAGAAGAAAGGCACAAGACTCTCATTAGTCTCTAGTAATGTACAAAAAATAAATGAATGAATCAAAAATGTGCCTGCAGCATAAGGTCTTGAATAATCTCAAGAAATTTGTGAATTTCGAAAAATGAAAACAATGTGCTCATCTAGTCTGTGGCTGCCTGCTGGCCCTCTTAAAATACTCTTGTGGGCATGCTCAGGGCTAAACTTTCAGCATTGCACAGCAAAGGCAGGCGGGACAAGCTGTAGGGCATATTCTTAATCCAGGCTGGTGTTCACAGCCAAAGGCAGTGCATGTCTAGGTCTAGAGCAGGGGTCTTCCCAGGGGGGCACTAGGCTCTGGCCGAAAGTATAATTATGCTAATAACAGGGCTTTGTTTTAATCTGAAAAAAATGAGCAGCAATAAACCGCTCTGTAATGGGCCATCGCTAACAAATTTTGTCTTCTTTATCAAAGCTGGGAGTATGTCTCAAGGGGAAAGAGACTCCAAATACTCTTCAAAACCCGACCCTCACTTGTAATAATCACACTGAGGATACTTTTGGATGCTAGGAAGGCCTGCCTGACCAGAATAGTATGCTTGGCATCATGTATTTGACTGCATTTTTAAAACAGTAACAGAACTCTATTGCAATGTTTAAATAAGTGTAGACCTCTTTAAACATTGATAATTTAATAAAATAAATGTGAAACATTCGGAGGGGGGGCAGTGATTACCCCCTCCACCACTAGGGGGGCACAGCATTAAAGAGTTTGAAGGCCATTGGTCTAGAGGCATGGGTAGTTGGAGCAAGCTCTGCATACATCTTCACCACACATGTGAAAACACCAGACAGATGGGGGTTTGGATCCATGGTTGGTTGTTGGTGGGCCTTATGCACAGAAATTGATCTTGCATCCAACCACTAATGTTACCTTCACCTTTCAAAATATCTCAGACATTCACTGACAAATCAGAGTTATACTGGTTTTGTAGTTCCACATTGAAACATAAAACTCCCTGAAATGT
This sequence comes from Pleurodeles waltl, assembly GCF_031143425.1. NCBI lineage: Eukaryota > Metazoa > Chordata > Amphibia > Caudata > Salamandridae > Pleurodeles > Pleurodeles waltl. The sequence continues at coordinate 1,770,375,785 of NC_090440.1, forward strand.
ACCCGTTATAGTCAGCTACAAAAATCATAACTTGCGCCCCCACTATCCAAACCATGATTCACCGCTGAATGAGTTTTGTTAACTAACAATTACGCAATTGGACTTAAACACAAGACATCATTAAACAATAACGCATATACAAACAAATAAGTTATATTGTATCCGTGGCAAAGATAACATAATTTGTAATGACACTATTGATGTAATTTCTGATTGGTTCCTCCACGTTATGAGTGAAGCAATTTAAAATTTTAACAGCAGGGGCACAAATTATCATTCATAGTAATGTTTACTAATATGTTAACAATAGTTCACCTTAAAAATTGTCTTCAGATTCATTAATTAAGGTGTTGCCTTCACTTTGGATCTCAATCCCACCATACTAATTAAGCTATTACTCCTACCCCATTATTAGTGGAAAAATTCAATAGAGATGTTTTTGAGACATTTATTTACTATGTTTGTGAGTAAAAATACCTATATGTACCCTCTGCCTCCTTGCAGCCCCTCTGTGGGACCCTACCTATCGTCCAAACTCTTATTGTGACACTTTTCACCTGCAGCAACTATGTGTACCCCCCTCCACCAACACGATTAAGTCTTTTGGGCTGAAACTATTCAAATATACTCACGATGCACAGCTGCTTCTAAAGGGGGTTTAGATCTGGAAATTACTGCACTCCTTACATAGGAACGTATTAAAGTTCTAGGTAGTCAGATGCGCCATAGCCATCAAAAGTTGAATGGCAATAAAACAGAGACTCTTTTACCATACAGTAAGACTCTACTGTAGGAACTTATTTATTGGCCCTAGGAACTGAGCGAAACCCCAAAACTGACAAATATAGTGAAAATCAGGTGTCAGAATAGACAGTCTGGTGATCATTCTGACTTAGGCGGTCTTTACCGAAGACCGTTGTGCAAGCGGGCACAGAAAGACCGCCAGTGATGGCAGTCTCAAGACCGCTGTATTACGAGTCACAAACACAACACCGCCAAAAAATTACCAAAAAAACAACACCGTCAGCCTGTATGATGGCGTGAAAGAAGTGTCTGCACCACCAGCACCGCCAGGCCAAAAACATCCGGCCCGCCAAATCACAAATCAGCGCTGCGGTCTTAGCACGTCGCCAATCTATTGGCGGTCCAAACCGCCGCAGGAAAAAAGCACTTCCGCCAGAACACTGCATCACATTGGACAACACCAATACCCCACACCTGATACACATACACACACACCTGATCACAGCACTACAAAACACCCCCCCAACATACCCAGAACCCTTTGTACCCAGAAAGTTAGACAGAACAAGACAAGAGCACCCTGAAAGAAGGCACTGCACCTAGATATCACAGGCACCTTCACACTGAACACGCATCACACAACACATAAAATCAAGAGAAACACAACACACACATCACCACTGCACACAAACATCACAAACCACACGCATTTCCTATCACCCAAACTCACACCAACAAAAAGCACACCCAGCATCCCTGCACAACACACACACCACCATCCACAACACAACCACCATGGCACCACAAAGAAACCCACGATTCACAGCAGGGAGATGAGGGTCATGGTCGACATAATCGTCAGAGTGGTGCCGCAACTGCTTGGAGCACAGGTCCAGCAGACATCCAATGCCTGGAAAAACGACTTATGGCAGAGGATCGTCGTTAGGGTGAACGCTATGGGGAACCATCCATGCACAAGAGAGGACATTAGGAAGAGGTGAAACGACCTATGGGGGAAGGTATGGGCCATGGCTTCAAGGCACCAAATCGCCATCAAGAGGACTGGTGATGGGCCCCCATCACCTCCCCCAGAATTATCATTATGGGAGGAGAAGGTCTTGGCCATCCTACACCCAGAGGGGTTGACAGGAATACCTAGTGGACTGGACATTGGTAAGTCAACTACACTCCCCGGCCAACATGTCTCCGTGCACAGCATGTATCCCCACCACCCTCTCACCCCCTAACATCACCTTAACATGCACAAACCCACCATGGACCCAATACCCACTGTTTCATGCCACAGCTCCCTACTAAGGCCATTCCCTCACAGGCCCACCTAGTGAATGGATACCCCACACTTCAGCAAGTACTACAACTACCACAATGCAACACTCTATACCATTGCATGACTGCTACATCCACTTCACATCTCTGCACTTGCACGTTAAACCATGTCACTCCCCTTCACCAACAAGTAATTGGAATGCACATCAGTACATGGCAATGACAGTAGCAAGACCAATACAAACTATTGCCCAAAATAGGACCATTGCAACATTCCACTGATGGAAACACAAGCAGTAGCCTAGTAACTGTCAATGCCATTACTACCCTGCAAATCCAGTCAATGATGGCATACAACCACGTGTATCACTTGTACAATACCTCAATGTGACACAATACCTCTCATTCCACAAGTCTCCCAAGTGCTGCCACACAGCAGACGTTGCCAGTGACAGAAAGCCCAGGCCTGGAACCAGGTTCAATAGACAGTGAATCCTCTATATGTCTGGATAGGTATGACGTACCTGGCCCTTCAGGCATGAGTGGTCAGTCCACCACCTCCAGCCTCACCCTGCCCACAACTGAAACCACCTCCTGTATGGCATCCATTGCACAGCAGAGCCCACCTTCCCAAACTTGTGTCCCAAGGTCACGTCAAACATCAGTGTGCCCCACAGGACAGAGGCATGAGTCAACATTACAATCCCAAGACAATGAAGGTCCTGGTGTCAGTGGGAGGGGGCACACTGCACCAGGGGCACAGGTATTTGGGGCAAAGGCCAGTCAGAGGGCAATCGTGGACCAAAGGACAAGTCAGCAACAGGACACGACTAGCCAGGAGGCTGTCTCCAGAGTCCTGGGAGCCTACCAGCAATCCCAAGACAAGATTGGCCAGATATTGACCACCTTGCAGGAGACCCAAAGGCTGCAGGGGGAATACTGCCAGGAAGCCATGCAGCAGTGGCGGGTACTCAATGCCACCATTGTCTCCATGTCAGGGGAGTTCAAGGAACACAACAACGTCCTGCGTACATTTCCCACCCAACAGCAGGCTCCATCCAGTAGTCACACAACCCCACTGCCCTCTACATCCACACCTGCTACTGGAATGGAGGCCCAGCAGGAGGACCCACAGGCCACCTGCACCTCTACCCCTGGAGCTAGGGACCCTCCCCCATAAAAAAGGTCGGCCATCCAGACATCCTGCAGGACCTGAGGCAAAGAGCAATCCCCACCAGGAAGTGATCCCTCTCCTGAACTGTCACCCTTGTGTGCCACTGTCACACCGTGTTGGCTGTCCAATGCCAAGTTCCCATCATCCCAAGGCTAATGGATACAGGACCTGTGAAACAAACAGCTGGACCACCCACTCTAATCCTCAACTAAACCAAGTCCCCACTTCTCTGGACTGTGATGTAAAACACTCAATAAACACCAATTTGCACAAGTCATTGTGCATGTGTCTTCATTGTTTACAGTGCCATTTCTGTTCACAAAACAATCAAATACACATATCAGCACTACAAGAACGTCAACATGACAGATGTAGTAGGAATCTCCAGCAGGTATGTAAGTACATCCATTTTGTAGTAACATCCAGTGTCAACAATGCCAACAGGCATATCAGTAATCAGCTTGCAAACAGACATGCGACCTGAAGAGGGAAAATTACATGGAATTAGGCTCAATGTTGTAAGGCATGTACTCCATATTCATACATCAATATGGGGCGGCACCACAATGGGATATTTAGGGGCAAAACTGTGGAATTCTCTCCCTCTTAGCATTCGACTACTTAGCCATGAACTTGACTTCCGAAAGGCCATTAAAACCTGGCTCTTTTAGGCATTACTGTTCTTGCCCTCGGCTTATGTTGCTGTCCTTTAAGCGCTGTGAAGCCTTTTGGGTAGATGGCGCTATACAAGTCAATTAACATAACATAACATAACACAAACACAGGATGACTGCCCCAGCAGCAATGATACCACACATATAAGGGTCTGCATTATCACTCACACATGTGTAGGAAAGTAAAGATTTCACATCCTCCATAGATCACCTCCCTGAGTAGTCAGGAACAGGTAGTTGCCACACAGCAGCTGACAATGCAGCATGATAGGCCTACACAGCAGGACAAGACTGATAAGTCCCCCTTACATTTACCCAAACAGGCAGACTGAGGATCCATAACCTTTGGTACAACCATAAGGATGTTCCTTTATGGCACCATCATTTCACACATGTCATTGGCAGCAATGCATTTCCACTAGTCAGCTTCCTTTCAGGGTTGGAAACCAAGATGGAAGGCAGTAGTCCCCACTCACATCTTGATGCATTCAAAATCTGTGTAGAGACTGGCTTTACCAATACATAGTACAAGTGCACAGGACATACAAATCACTCATACCTGTTCATCATTGAAAGTAGTGACGAATCAGGTCAGTCCTGCTGTCATGCCTCATCCTCATATGCCTCCTCCTCAGAGTCATTGGCCCCAACCTTTGCTCCAGCATCAATGTCCCCCTCCTCCAACTGTGGGACGTGCCTTCTGAGGGCCAGATTATGGAGCATGCAGCATGCAAAAAAGATCTTGCAGACTTTCCTTGATCAGTATTGTAGGGCACCACCGAGCACAGAAGCAACAAAATCTAGCTTTCAAGAGGCTTAAAGTCCTCTCAATCACCCGCCTCATCCGGCTATGTACCTCATTGTACCTGTTATCCCCTCCTGTAGTTGGATGTCTAACAGGTGTGAGGAGCCAGGGCAGGTTGGGGTATCCGGAGTCACCTGTGTGGAAAAGGAGAGGATGATAGGTAACAATGCTAGGCAGAGTGCAGACTGTGTAGGGAGGGGTATCAAATGTCTGACATGGAGAGCAATACACATGCCTGTTAGCCAGGTCTTTTCTCCCTGTAGCTATAACATCAATGCAGGGACACTGCTGTTCCTCAGGACATAGGAATCATGTACCCATCCAGGGAAGTTTGCGTTTACATGTGTTATGTACTCATCTACAAGACACACCACTTGTACATTGAGTGAATATGTACTCTTCCAGTTTCTGTAGACCTGTTCATTGGCCCTCAGAGGTACCAAGGCGATGTGAGTCCCATCAATGGCAGCTATTACATGTGAAGCATTTGATGTATTGTAGAAGGCTGCTTTCACAGTGGGCAATGCAGCACATTGTGGGAACCTTATGTACCTGTTCACATGCTTGAGTAGGGCATCCAGCACATACTGTAACACCTTACTGAACTTGGGCTTTGACATCCCTGCAGCCAGTCCCACAGTCACCTGAAACGAGCCACTTGCCAGAAAATGCAGGACTGCCAACACCTGGACTGTTAGAGGGATGGCATTGGGATTTCTCAAAGCCAGCAGGAGGTCTGGCTCCAACTGGGCAACCAGTTCCCTGATAGACACACAGTTCAGTTGATAGATCAGGGTGATGTGGCACTCTTCCATGGTTTCAAGATCTACTAGGGGCTGGTAAACTGGTGCATTCCTCATCACTCCATTTTGGTGGTATCTAGGCAGAGAGAAAAACAATATTCTGGGTACCTCTCACAATGTCAAGCACCAAATATGACATACAACAATCATGAAGTATTGGTCATGTAAGTTGGCTGTCATGTTGTGGAAAGACACATTACTCCACACTCCATTCCTAGCCAGACAATGCCCCATAATGACTGTAGCAAGGGATGTGTACAGGACATGTAAACATGCACTTTTCATGTGTTCCACCATACAGACATATGTAGTGACAAGTGGGTGATGTCACCTGACACCCACTACATATGTGAATATCCACAAAATGTAACTGTTAGAAATGGGGTCTTTGGTTGAAAGTCAGGTTACCCCCTGTTCAAGCAAGGACCCTCACTCTAATCAGGGTAAAAGAGAATCACCCTCAGCTAACCCCTGCTTACCCCCTTGGTAGCTTGGCAGAGCAGTAGGCTTAACTTCAGAGTGCTAGGTGTAAAGTATTTGTACCAACACACACACAGTAACTTAATGAAAACACTACAAAATGACAACACCAGTTTAGAAAAATAGGAAATATTTATCTAAACGAAACAAGACCACAACGACAAAAATCCATCATACACAAGTCAAGTTATCAATAAAAATGCAAAAAGAGTCTTTAAGAAGTTTTAAACACACACTAGTGCTGCTAGCGTGAAAATGTACCTGGTGCGCGTCAAAAATAACCCCGCACTGGCAGGTGTGCGTCAAAAATAACTCCGCACTGGCAGGTGTGCGTCAAAACTAACTCAGCACAGTGGTACGTTAGTCAGAAATCCAGCCACACGATGATCTGAAAATCCTGCAGCGCAGGTTGTGATCTCCCAGCCTCCGTCAGCGATGCTGCGCGTCGTTTCTCCTGCTCCGTGCGTTGATTCTTCGGGCGTATTTCCTGCGAGCGTCGTTTCTCAGCTGCGGAGCCGGCGGCACGTAATTTTTTTAGCCACAGATCGAATTTGCGTCAATCTTTTTCCCGCACGCGCTCTGTACGTGGATTTTCTTGTCTTTAGGCTGCCAGCTTCTCCTTTCAGGGTCCCAGGAACTGGATGGGCACCACAGGGCAGAGTAGGAGTCTCTCCAGAGACTCCAGGTGCTGGCAGAGATAAGTCTTTGCTGTCCCTGAGACTTCAAACAACAGGAGGCAAGCTCTAGATCAAGCCCTTGGAGATTTCTTCTCAAGATGGAAGGCACACAAAATCCAGTCTTTGCCCCCTTACTCTGGCAGAAGCAGCAACTTCAGGTTAGCTCCACAAAGCACAGTCACAGGCAGGGCAGATCTTCTTCCTCAGCTATTCAGCTCTTCTCCAGGCAGAGGTTCCTCTTGGTTCCAGAAGTGTTTCTAAAGTCTGTGGTTTTGGGTGCCCTTCTTATACCGAATTTCTCCTTTGAAGTAGGCCTACTTCAAAGTAAAGTCTCTTTTGAATGTGAAATCCTGCCTTGCTCAGGCCAGGCCCCAGACACTCACCAGGGTGTTGGAGACTGCATTGTGTGATGGCAGGCACAGCCCTTTCAGGTGTGAGTGACCCCTCCTCCCCTCCCTCCTAGCACAGATGGCTCATCAGGATATGCAGGCTACACCCCAGCTCCCTTTGTGTCACTGTCTAGTGTGAGGTGCAACCAGCCCAACTGTCAAACTGACCCAGACAGGGAATCCACAAACAGGCAGAGACACAGAAATGGTATAAGCAAGAAAATGCCCACTTTCTAAAAGTGGCATTTTCAAACACACAGGGCCAGATGTAGCAAACTTTTGCGAGTCGCAAATGGCCCGATTCGCTATTTGCAACCCCGCAAAATCGGAAATGGGATGCAAAAATCCCATTTCCGACTCGCAAAATGGGATGCGAGCCGTTACCGACTTGCAAAATTAGCGACCCCATTTTGCGACCCGCAAATAGGAAGTCGCAATTTGCGAGTCGCAAACCATATGCAATAGCAACTCGCAAATTGCGACTAGTCGCAAAAAGGCCAGTTTGCACTTCCTATTTACCACTAACTCAGAGCAGGTGGTAACCATTACCAAAGTATAAAAGGAGACCCAGAAGGCATCTGGGTTACTCAAGACGGCGGAGATATACCTGATAGCAGTGAGGAGGAGAGCCCACGCCGCACAGCAGAGGAGGAGGAGGAGGAGCCAGAGACAGGAGAAGATTTACAGAACAAGGCAGACCCTCTTCCAGCAAACTGAGGAGGAAATATATGACAAATATAGACTTAGCAGCGCAGCCATAATAGATTTAATAGATTTACTCAAACCACAGCTAGAACGCCAGACTGTGCGCGGCTGCGCATCCCTACGCATGTGCAAGTGCTATGCTCACTGCACCTCTTGGCCTCGGGTAGCTATCAGGGGGTCATTACTGTGGCAGGTGGGGTATCCAAAAGTGTACTATCACGGTTCTTTAGGGCATTCCTAGACGCCTTACTCACACACGTCCCGATACATATACCTACCCAGGAATGAGGCAGAAATCAACAGTACCAAGTTGGAATTTTACCGGATTGCCAACTTCCCTATGTCATAGGGTGTGTAGACGGGACACATATTCAAATATGACCTCCTGCAAACCTGAAATATCTGTTCCGCAATAGGAAGTATACCCACTCACTCAACATACAGCTGGTATGTGACGCCCATTATATCATCACTGACATGGTTGCTAAATTTCCAGGCAGTACCCATGACTCCTACATTTTTAGGCACAGTGGGATACACCAACGCCTGGAACGTGGGGAGTTTGGAGACGGAAACCTCCTAGGTAGAGCTGAATACACCTTGAAGGCATGCACACAGGTCAATGTGCAAACCACCCATGCCTTGCTAACAGTGTACGTTTTGTGCCCAACAGGTGACAGTGCATATGCACTACGTCCATGGATACTGACTCCATACTTAACACCCTGCAATGATTGCGAGAGGCGATACAACAGTGCACATAAGAGGACCAGGAACATCATAGAGCGAACCTTCGGACTGCTGAAGGCAAGGTTCAGATGCCTCCACCGAAGTGGAGGTGCCCTCCAGTATACACCAATAACTACATTCAAAATAGTTGTTGCATGCGCTATCCTGCACAACATTGCCACCCGACGTGGGCTACCTCTCACCCCTGAAGACCCTGATTCGGAGGATGAAGAGCAACCATATCGCCATCATGGGGATAGGAGCATCGCTAATCAAGGCAGACTGAGACGGGAACACATTGCAAACCAATACTTTGGAAGGTACGTGCAAACTTCTACCATACTCACCAAGTTAACAAAGAGTCCATGTGTTAAGTGGAAAGAACAAATGATTTAATAAGTGCAAATAACCAAACTATGTACATGATAAACAGTTCAGGGGCTTCAATAGTCCACCTTGTGGTACTGAAAATTCTGGACCCGTGTTATAAACATCGCCGTATCACAACGATTTTGGTATCAGCAGACCGGGAATGATTAGAATAGTATGCACAAGCATTGTATTCATATTCGGGTAACGAAATCACTCGAATATCAGTGTTTTCGTCCTGAACCCTTGTGTTCCATTTAAACGACAGCCATTTTGTGATTGCCCTCACATAGGCCAATGTCTAATGCTGAAAACGAGTCTGAAGGACACGTACACCTTTGCTGACTCCTCTGTGACCTGGGCAAGCTGACTCCACTGCCTGAAGCCAAACCTGTTCGGCCAGTTTCTTTCCCAGTGGCCGAATGAGATTAGTATCAAGGCACAACACATCATAAACCTTTCGTCACACACAAACCATGCCTAATCTTACACACACCTGTCTCTGTTTCTTTCTTTATGACTTGCTTTACAAGGAGGAGGTGCCCGTTTTTATTGGGGGTCCGTCGATATCTGATGAAAGTACTAAGCCTTTCCGGGTAATTGATTGAGGGCTGGACAAACTGAAATATGGGCTTGTCATCATAAACCTGCTATTTCTTTGTTGTGAAAACATGTGAATGGTCAACTGTAAAATAAGGAATGTTTGCCTAAAGCATAATATTTTGTATAAAAGAGAAGGTTAGCTTTGCAAAGGGAGCAGTCTCCTGAGAATATACACTGTGTTGTACTTCTAGGATACCTGTTGCTGGCTGCAGCCAATAAACAAGATCTTTGACTTCACCAAGAAGACTCTGTGTTTCTGTAGTCTGAAACAGGAAGGACTCGAAGTCTTAGGGTGTGTTCCCTGGCACCGCTGGGTTCTGAAAAACCCAGTACTTCAGTTGGCGCCCAACGTGGGGCGATTTCAGCGGTACCGGTCCAAGCCAGAGGTTCGTGAGGAGCTTCGTGTGAAAATTCTGGAGGAAGGCCGCCACTTCATCGATCCCTGTATGTCGACGTGGTCCGAAAGTCTTTGCTGCGAGGTTCCCCGCTTTCCGACGGCTACGAAGGACTGCTGCCCTGACTATCGCCCTGTTTTGGACCCTTGATGATTTGGTAGAGCGAAACGATAAACGAGTCTTCTGGTGACGTCATCGATACCTCAGTTAAGTATAAGTGGAGCGTCTCCCAGTCCTTAGTTTGGTTCTTAGTTTGGTATCCCCTTGGGATCTTTGATTTGGAACTTGCAAGTACCAAAGCCGAGGGATTCGTGTATTCACGAGACTATCGTATTCGATAATCCTTTGAAGTTTGAAGCTAGACTAGAGAGCGAAGATGCCTGGTCTTAGCAGATATGGAAATTTGTTTTGTCTTGGTTATCATATAGGGATTCCCGATTGGAGGACTCGTGTCCGGTTCCTCCGATTGGAACTCCAACCTATGAACTATATGTGAAACATGGCATAGGCCCCCTCACATATAATGAAGTATGGATCCGATACACCAGGAAAGATGGAGTTTTGAAATGGCCCCAATATGGTAGTTTTGACACAGAGATTCTGGATAATCTGGAGGTTAAACTTTTTAAGAAGAAAGCCCGGCCGGCGATGTTTGACTCTTTCCGCGTATGGCGTAAGGAAGCCAAACAGAAGGAAATTAAATTAGCAAAGAGAAATAAGAGGGAAGAGGGTATCTCGATAATGCAAGCTGCCATGCAGTTTAAAGATGATGAAGAAGAACAGATGAATGGGCAGTTGCACAGGCAACGTAAAATGGTGACCGATAAATGTTATCCAGTTCTTCCGCTTCTTCAGCAAGATGCAGCAAAAGAACTTGAGAAAGATCCTTTAATGTCACACTTGTTGAGTTCGCCACCCCCTTATGCGCAGAATGCTACAGCACCTCCGCAACCTTTAGCTGTGCAACCTCCGGTTATTGTGCCTCAGGTTCTTCCACAGCCCCAGCTCCTTTTCAGTTGGCTCCTACTACTATGGCGCAGCCCCTTCAAGGGCCGCCGACTTTGCTACCTGCTCCATCTGTACCTCCTACAACTTTATGTACTACATCGACTGCCTCTTCAGGTGTTCTTCCTGATACTGCCTCTGCGTCTGCTTCTGCGTCTGCCTTGCCTCCCTCTGTTTTTCCTCCTGTTCTTTCATCAACTTCTCCTTCTGTCCGACAGAGAATGACAGATACTGTTGCCAGCCTTATATTTCCTCTCTTTGGGTCGTCTGGTGTGACCCCAGATTCGGAGCGTAAACAGTCGCGCAGTCAACTGCCTAATTCTCAAGAGAAAGAAATGTTGGACCGTATGGTGCGTAAATGGGTTGTTTACCCTTTGAGATACGATGTAGAGTCTGTTATGGATGTCTTCCGTCAATGGGGAGTACCAAAACAAAGATACGTTTTTGAGAAAATGTGTGCTTTCCTTTGTGAGGAATTGGAAGATAATGATTTGGAAACAAATCCGCCTGATTTGTGCCGTGTACGGTTTGAGTTTGCAAAGGGCACTATTGTAGGTCCCGATGTTGAGACAGCAGTTGCGACGTTGTTGTCCTTTAGGAATAAGGATCCTTCTCAGTCATTGTTCCAACATGACTCCTCTGTTAAAAAAAAGGTGCGACAGTACCCAATGAGAGAAGTCCCTCCGGTATGGAAGGACGCTGTTGAGGCTGATGATGCTAATCACATTGATGCTGTCCCAGCTCATTTTCAGCGTGTTTGGGTACATGTTCCGTGGAAGCGAGCTGAAGTTTTAGCCCTTAAGCAGACTTTGCCTGATCCCCGTAAAAACCCTGCAGGGTATTATAAGGAATTATCACAGACGGCAGACTCATGCATTATGAATTTAGCCGACATAGACATGTTATTTGGGAATGTTGTTCCACAGCCTTTGTGGGGATTGATTCGCCATACAGATCATGCACAAGAGTTAGGTGACTCATGGGCTAATATTAGTGCTGCAAATGATAGACAAGTTGGTGGTGCCAAGCCTGAGCCTTTGGTAGCAGAACTGCCTGCTAGGATCATTACTTACATGAAGACTTTAATGCCTGCGATGCGTGTGAATTGGGATAAATTGTCTGCGTGTAAGTAGAAGAAAGATGAAACAGTGTCTGATTTCTTCACCAGGTTTGAGGAAACGTTTATCGACCACAGTGGTCAAGATATGAGTACAGAAGGTGGTCAACGGTTGTTCGTCGACAAGTTTGTGCACAATTTGCTTGCCGAGCTGTGTAAGAAATTGAAGGATTCAGAGAGTTCTTGGGCCGTTTCCTCTTCAGCACAAATATTGGCTACTGCACAGTACTACGAAAATAGGGATAAAGATGAGAAGGATAGAGCAGACAAGAAAACTAAAGAATTAAAGACGAAGGTTCTTTTACAACAGGTGTATCCGCCACGTGGTGGTCAGAGTAACTATCAGCAACCTCAACAGTTCCAGAGAAACTCGCAAAGGTTCGAGTTTTCTCAACCACGTGTTCCTGTAGGTCCCAATCAGTGTTCATATTGTAAAGAAGAGGGTCATTTCAAGTATAGTTGTCCTATTTTGTTACAGCGTACGAATGGTGCTTCTGGCGCAAGAGGTCGAGGTGTTCAACAAGCTCCTAGAGGTAGAGGACGTGGAAGTTTCCCCCAGAACACGCGTTCCTTTCCGTCTCAAAACTCAATGAATAGTTTTGACCAGCAACATAACGCGTCTGGTAGGATGGCTCAGTACTATGCTGACGACTACTATGCAGAAGATGAGAATCTGGAAGGTAATAATTGCTAGGTCAGCCATAGACGAAGGGAGGGAGTTTTTTTAGTTCCAGTGGATCAGAATGGACCTTATGTTAAGGTGATTACATCACGTGTGTCGGAGCCTTTTCTGTTGGATACTGGTGCTACAAAGAGTTCTATTATGCACTCAAAACTCCCTGGCGCACCTTTGTCTGGCGAGATGAATGTTTCAGTAGGTTTTCTGGCGCCCCGGTTAGGAACCCGATTTCTAGTCCTATGTCCCTTTCTGTTGGACCTTGTGAATTGGAAGCACCCCTTATTCTGACGACAGGTTGTGGTGAAAACGTGTTAGGATTGGATTTGTTGAAAAGATTGTATGCAACATTATATTGTTCTCCTTCGGGAGTACAACTTACACTGGGTAGGAAATTGGTCTCTCCAATGTATTTGTCGAAGGATAAACTTCCGACCGAATTGTCGTTTCTTCCTGATACCATTTGGGCTACTGGTCCTAATGACGTGGGTCTTTTGGAAATACCGCCTTATGTTGTGACATTGAAAGCCAATGTTAAATTACCACGCATTCAACAATACAAGATCTCTAGTGAAGGTGAAAAGGCGTTGCTAGCGATCATTTATGTTTTAATTGAAAAAGATGTAATTGAAGAGACAAGAGGCAACGTTTGTAATAGTCCTGTTTTGCCTGTTTTGAAACGTACTGACCCATCTAAGCCACCTGTTTACAGGCTCGTGATTGATCTTAGAGAGGTAAATAAAATAGTTGTGCCACAGTTTCCAGTTGTTCCTGATATCACTGCCATATTGACTATGATTCCAGCTTCCGCCACCTGGTTCTCGGTGATTGACTTAAAGAATGCTTTCTTCAGCATCCCGATTGCAGAGGAGAGCAGGGATATTTTCGGATTCAGTTTAGGAGGCCGAAGTTTCCGCTTCAAACGCGCTCCACAAGGCTACTGTGAAAGCCCATCAATATATAGTCAGGCTTTAAAAACACAGCTTGATGCAATTGTTTTACCTGACGGCACTACCCTTATTCAGTACATTGATGATTTGCTAGTCGCTACAGATACTGAAGAGATTTGTAAAGAAGCCACCTTGTTGTTGTTGCGTCATTTGTCTGATTTACATCACAAAGTGTCCCTTTCAAAACTGCAATATTGTCGACAAGAAGTGACCTACTTAGGTCATCTCTTATCGAAGGAGGGAAGGAAACTGACCTCAGAAAGAATTCAGGCAATTGCAAAATTGAGTGTGCCAAGGACACAGAGAGAGAAGTACGTGCTTTCTTGGGCATTACATCATACTGCAGACAATGGATACCGAATTTTTTTTTGCTGGCCAAACCTTTGGTAGCATTGACCTATAAAGATACACCGAATCCCGTTCCGTGGTCTGAAGATTGTCAGAAAAGTTTTTCCGAATTGCGTAATGCATTGTGTTCGGCTCCTGTGTTGGGTACCCCCGACTACAGTAAGCCCTTTACACTGTATGTCCATGAGAAAGAGGGTTGTGCATTGTCAGTGCTGACACAGTCTTTTGGAGACAAGCAGCGCCCATGCGCATATTTTTCGTCGTCTTTGGATCCGGTAGCTAAAGCATTGCCGAGTTGCTTGAGAGCCACAGCGGCAGCAGCTGTTTCTACTCGACAGTCTGCTGGGTTAGTGATGAATAATATGTTGATTGTGATGGTTCCGCATGCAGTGGACACGTTGTTAAACAGGACCAAGACACAGCATTTAACTAGTGCTCGATTGTCAGGTTACGAGTTGACACTGTTAGCGAGTCATGTGCACATAAAGAGGTGCAATACGTTGAATCCAGCCACGTTATTGCCGATTTCAGTAGAAACAGATGATGTTGAACAACATGATTGTTTTCTTAGGACAGAAGAAGAAACGAAAGGGAGAGTAGATCTTAAAGATACTCCTCTTGTAAAGTGTGATGGTACCTTATGGGTGGATGGTTCATGCTTCAAGCTTCCGAATGGTGATACGACTGCAGCATATGCTGTCACAACTTTGCATACGATTGTTGAAGCTGCACGTATACCACATAATTCAGCTCAAGCAGCAGAGCTGATTGCACTTACGAGAGCGTGTGCGTTATCGAAAGGAATGAAAGTGACCATATATACCGACAGCCAGTATGCGTTTTGTGTGGCCCATAGTTTTGGACGATTGTGGAAAGAACGTGGGTTCCTGACTTCACATGGAACTAAAATTCAGCATGGTCAGTTGGTGAATGAGCTTCTTGAGTCACTGACCTTGCCATTACAAGTTGCGATTGTGAAATGCAGTGCACACAAGAAGGTTACTGATGATGTCGGTCGTGGCAATGCATTTGCTGACGAAATCGCAAAAGAAACAGCAAAAGATGTGATGAATCGAATGTATGTTGCAGGCCCCGCAAGATGGGTTGGTGACGTTGGAATATGTGAAGATACGATAGAGGGTGTGAAGTCTATTCAAGCTGAAGCTTCAGAGAAAGAATTGAGCGTGTGGAAAGAAAGTACGGGTAAATTGGATGAAAATGGTTGTTGGGTTGACTTGTCAGAACATCAGCGATGGTTGTTACCCGATGCGTATGTGCTCGCAGTGGTGACAATGGCTCATGGAATGGCCCATATCAGTGTGAAAGGGATTTGTAAGTTGTTGGCTCCAGTATGGCAAAATGCTGGAATTCCTAAATGTGCAGAGAATGTGGTCAAGAATTGCATGGTGTGTCTGAAATACAATCCTGGTAGGGGAACCCCAACTCCAGCTGGTCATTTTGCGCCTCCAACATATCCGTTCGAGGTTTTGCAGCTAGATTTCATCCACATAGAAAGGTGCAACAATCTGAAATACGTACTCGTTGTTGTTTGTGCTTTTTCAAGATGGGTAGAAGCATATCCCCTAAAAGACAACACTGCCTTATCCACAGCTAAAGCCCTTGTCAAAGAATTATTCCCTAGGTTTGGAATGCCGCGAATGGCCTGGAGTGATAATGGGAGTGAATTTGTGGGTCGAGTGATGAAAAGAGTATGTGAAGGGCTAGGTATCCAGCAAAAATTCCACGCTGCAAATCACCCCCAATCAGCTGGACTAGTAGAGTGCTATAATGGCACGCTAAAACTGAAGTTGGCAAAGATACAAGCGAGCTCTGGTCTTAAATGGCCTGACGCTCTGCCTCTAGCACTCCTGTCAACAAGAATGACTGTGCATTCGCGAGTGGGACTTAGTCCCTATGAAATCGTGTATGAGACTATCCCGAGAGATGAGACACTAGCATATATTGGATGGAACATAACAGGATATGGAGTTACTCTGAGTGGGAACCAGCGAGCAAAGAGATCCTCCCCGATTTGGATTGTACCCCATGAGGGTCATCTATATCTGCAAGGTAATGGCAAGAATCCCAGAGCTCAGTTAGGGGAAAGTATCTGCACTGAAACATATGTTTTTGCGTCTCAGACTTCTCCTTCGTTCTTAGCAGCTAAGGGTACCTATTTCCTCTGCCATAATAGAGCCTATACATGGTTGCCTCCTGACTTCTCAGGCACATGTTTTGTTTTGTTCCTGTTACCTCCCACCTACACGGCCACGGCAGATTACCATAAGACAAGGATAGTTAGAGGTGTCATAAGTAAAGAAGACACTACAGGACAAGAATTTGGAGATTTCGTAAAGGGTTTTCTGCTGTTTTGGGGCCCTATGGTTAACAGCAGGAACATAAGGCAATTGACAAGGGTGGTTGAATCCACGGTAGTTGAAACCGCCGGTGCCCTTAGTAATTTGACTGCTGAGCTCCAGTCGGATCGCCTTATGACTCTTCAGAACAGGGTCGCATTAGACGTCATACTTGCAGACCGAGGTGGGGTATGTAAAGTGATCCAATCAAGTTGCTGTGTTTTCATCCCAGATAACGCTCCGACAGTCTACCAGGCCATTTCCAAACTGCATAAGATCTCCGAGTCTATTCACGTGGATAAAGGAGATTGGTCATTGATGGGGTGGTTCTGGGAGTTGATATCCGCCTGGGGATGGAAGACTCTGATAGTCATTGGGATGATCTTAGCCATTCTTTTCCTGTCCTGTCTGTGTGTACAGTGTGCTCCTGCAATATGTGGCCTCTGTGCTACATCGTGTGTAAGGAAACCTGTATCAAGGGACGAGCTAAGTAATAGGATGATGCTACAGCAACATCTCAATGACTTTATGAATATAGACCTGGACTCAGATTAGCGTGAGTATAGGTTATTGCCTATGTAAGGGCAAAAGGAGGGTCTGTGGTACTGAAACTTCTGGACCCGTGTTATAAACATCGTCGTATCACAACTATTTTGGTATCAGCAGACCGGGAATGATTAGAATAGTATGCACAAGCATTGTATTCATATTCGGGTAACGAAATCACCCGAATATCAGTGTTTTCGTCCTGAACCCTCATGTTCCATTTAAACAACAGCCATTTTGTGATTGCCCTCACATAGGCCAATGTCTAATGCTGAAAACGAGTCTGAAGGACACGTACACCTTTGCTGACTCCTCTGTGACCTGGGCAAGCTGACTCCACTGCCTGAAGCCAAACCTGTTCGGCCAGTTTCTTTCCCAGTGAGATTAGTATCAAGGCACAACACATCATAAACCTTTCATCACGCACAAACCATGCCTAATCTTACACACACCTGTCTCTGTTTCTTTCTTTATGACTTGCTTTACAAGGAGGAGGTGCCCGTTTTTATTGGGGGTCCGTCGATATCTGATGAAAGTACTAAGCCTTTCCGGGTAATTGATTGAGGGCTGGACAAACTGAAATATGGGCTTGTCATCATAAACCTGCTATTTCTTTGTAGTGAAAACATGTGAATGGTCAACTGTAAAATAAGGAATGTTTGCCTAAAGCATAATATTTTGTATAAAAGAGAAGGTTAGCTTTGCAAAGGGAGCAGTCTCCTGAGAATATACACCGTGTTGTACTTCTAGGATACCTGTTGCTGGCTGCAGCCAATAAACAAGATCTTTGACTTCACCAAGAAGACTCTGTGTTTCTGTAGTCTGAAACAGGAAGGACTTGAAGTCTTAGGGTGTGTTCCCTGGCACCGCTGGGTTCTGAAAAACCCAGTACTTCAACCTGGCATGGGACACATTGACATCATGTGCCCCAACCCCAGGGACAGTGTGGAGCTCACACCCTACGGCGGGCTCGGCCAGCCTGGCTGGAACTAGGTGGGTCAGCAGTGCTCTGCCTTGTGCTTCCACTACGTAGCACCCTGGTGTCACCGGAAGAGACACTGCTGACAGTGGAGCCCTCCTCACTGTCCTGTGGGGTGTCGCCTGTGCCCCTGGCCACCTGCCGTGCCTCCATTAGGTCTATTGCATGGTTGATCCGGCCCAGTTCCCGTGCCACATCACCCGCAAAGTGGCCCATGTCCACCTGGAGGCTGACTGTTCGCCTAGACAGCCCTGTTGTGTTAACAGCCAGCCTAACTATAGAGGAGGCCATCCTGTCCAGGCTTTGCAGCAGCTGGCGGTCCCTGCGCCGTGCACTGTCACCCTGTGTTAGCAGTCCTGCCACCAGTTCGCGCATAGACAGTGCTAGGTCACCCGTGTTGTTACCAATAACCTGCAATTCCGAATGCACCTGCTGCATACTGATGGCATGATTTCTTTCAAAGCGCTGCAATACCCCACTAATCCTCCTTAACTGTTGGTTTTGCAGGCGCTGACCCCGTAGCAGTTGGGCCTCCGTTGGTGTTGTGGAGGCATGCCCTGACTCTGCCTGCTGCTCTGCTGTTGTCATCCTACGTCGCCTGCGCAGCGGTTGAGGCCCTGTAATGTCTGACGTGGCACTCTGGCTTGTACCTGGTGCAGGCTTGCACACCACTGTTGCAACAGGTGTTTCCAGAGAGGGCATGGTGTGGGTGGTGCAGGGAGCAGTGGTGGCTGGTCCTGTTGTCTCCTCTCTCTGCTGGCTGACCATTGGCCCCTGGCTGTTTGGGCTGGTGGGGGTGTCTTGTGGGAGACCTGTGGGACATAGGGAACACACTGTCAGTGTCTACTATCTGGTATCGACTTCCTAATAAACTATTGCCTATGAACTGCCTACTTGACTACATTGCCCATAATGCATCATTCTGGTGTTTGCTACTCTGAAATGGAGCTATCTTGGTTGTGCATGCCCCTGTGTACAAGGTGGGTGCGGTATGGCATTGATGGGGGTACATGCATATCACATGGTACTCACCGGTTGATGGTCCTGGCTCAGAGGTGTCCAGATCTCCCATTCCACTGACAGCCTCAGGCTCAAGGGTCTCCTCTACCCTTTCCTCCAGGGGTGTGGGTGGTGGTACCATCAATGGTCCCCCTCCTGTGCCTCTCATCTCCCGGAGCCGCTCTGCCACCCTCTCCTTGGTCCGGGAGCGCAGGTCATACCACCTTTTCTTAAGTTCTTCCACACTCCGGTGGCTGACCCCCAGGGAGTTGACCTTGTCCTGGATATCCTGCCATATTCTTCTTTTTTTTCCTGTGTCTGGCACAATGAGGGCAGCCCTGCCAAACAGCTCGTCATGGTGCTAACAGCACTCATCTGTTAGCACCTCCAACTCCTTCTCACCAAACTTTAGCTTCCTTTTCCTGGGAGTGTCAGCCATGGTTGCTGGAGCTCTGTTTGTTAGCTGTGCTGCAGTTGAAAAGGGTGTGGTCCTCCCTCCTCCCAGGTGTATTTGTAAACTTCCTGGCTGTGATGTCATCATCATGTGCCAGGAAGCGTTTTCCTGAGTGTTCTGTAGTGATTTCCAGACTGTTCTGCAGCACCTGCTTTCAATTTTCAGCACAGTCGCAATTTGCGACACCCACTCGCAAATTGCGAGTCCGTTTTTTGCGCGGTCGCAAAAAGCGACCTCGCAAACAGCGGACTCGCTATCTGCGGTGCGACTCCGTGTGCGAGTCCCAAATTGTCCTCACGCTTTCTACCTGCATTGCAGTTAGCGACTCGAAAAATTGCGAGTCGCACATACTCGCAAATTGCGAGTCGCTATTTTTTACCTACCTACATCTGGCCCACAATCTTAAAATCAACTTTACTAAAAGATGTATTTTTAAATTGTGAACTCAGAGACCCCAAACTCCAGATGTCCATTCGCTCCCAAAGGGAATCTACACTTTAATCAGATTTAAAGGTAGCCCCCATGTTAACCTATGAGAGGGGCAGGCCTTGCAACAGTGAAAAACAAATTTAATAATATTTCACTGTCAGGACATATAGACCACATTATTATATGTCCTACCTTAACCATACACTGCACCCTGCTCTTGGGGCTACCTAAGGCCTACCTTAGGGGTGCCTTACATGTAAGAAAAGGGAAGGTTTAGGCCTGGCAAGTGGGTACACTTGCCAAGTCGAATTTACTGTAAAAACTGCACACACAGACACTGCAGTGACAGGTCTGAGACATGATTACAGAGCTACTTATGTGGGTGGCACAAGCAGTGCTGCAGGCCCATTAGCAGCATTTGATTTACAGGCCCTGGCACCTCTAGTGCACCTTACTAGGGACTTCCTAGTAAATCAAATATGCAAATCATGTATAAACCAATCAACCATACAATTTACACAGAGAGCATATGCACTTTAGCACTGGTTAGCAGTGGTAAAGTGCTCAGAGTTCAAAAGCCAACAGCAATAGGTCAGAAAAAATAGGAGGCAGGAGGCAAAAAGATTGGGGATGACCCTGCATAAGCAAAAAAGTCCAAAAGTAAACTACATTAATCATTTTGTGATGATATGCAGGTAATGACGCATTGTGAACCCAGGACAGTCATGTAACATATTAAAATGGCATCTGCCTGTCCTGCATGCATTGGACAGATGGAAGTAACCTCATTTCGCCGGCGGCAGTCGTCATGGCGGGAGGTGGTCGGAACCGCCATGCCACTCCTCATTGGTTAACATTGATGTCTATGGGAAATTGGGACCAATGACGATGGACAAGCTCATTCGACTCCTGGCATTTGGGCAAGGAAGACCTCAACATTGTGTGCTGCTGTGTCCTGAATCTTGGAGCAACTATGGCATGCACTGCAGGAGATAGGGCCTCAGCATTCACAGCCGAGGAGATGGATAAACTGGTGGAAGGGATCCTATCCCTGTATGGGTGGTTGTAGGGGGCTCCAGGGCAATAGGTCAGTACAATCTCCTTTGTCCCACATTTCGGGTGGTGCTTGACGGGGAATGTGTAAACATTGACATGTGATGCCTGATTTGGGGATTTGCATGCACATTATGTGTGTAGTATATTTGCAGTCTGCATGGTCCGTGTAAGTTGTGTGTCGCCAAAGGTTGCAGCTGTATTGGTATCATTTACATCATGTCCTCCATTTTCAGAATGTTACCCATGCAGGTCAGCGCCCCCCAGAAAAAAGGGTTGTGGAGAGCCATCGCCAAGGAAGTGCGGACTCTGGGGGCCCATAGCCGGCAGAGCACCCACTGCAGGAAGTGGTGGGAGGATCTGAGACGACGGGCCCACAAGACTGCAGAGGTCCAGCTGGGGATGGCCTCCCAATGTGGAAGGGGTCCCGTTGGACCCTGACCCCCCTAATGGCCAGCATACTGGCGGTGGCCCACCCAGAGTTGGATGGCTGCTTGAGGGCAGCACACTAGCCACAAGGGGGTAAGTTCAGACTGCTGACTGACTTCTGGATGGTTGTCTACTGTGACCCTCACTGGACTTGGGATTTACGCGATCAGATGAAATTTAGGGAGTGTGCAGTCCTGGGTGTCACTCCAATCATGTTGGAGTGTGACATGTTAGCTATGTAGAGCCATGCAGGAACAGAAGTGGTGGTACTGTAACACACATTCTACTGTACATATGGGTTACTCAAATGTTCAGGCATTTTATTGGAATCATACTCCATCTCTGCGTATACTGTAGTAGTACAAAGTGATCCTATTGGCACTGTATTTGAGTATTGACAGGTTTGTTTAGTTATCATTGCAATTGATGTAATTGCAATATCAATGGGCATCTGTACCAAATGTAATCCACACACATCTGCCATTTAGTTTGTGTGCACAGTTCCTCTGAGATCAGATTTGTTTCATCCTGTCATGACTGACATGTGGATGGGTATTGTAATGGGCTAAATTGTTGGATTGGTCTTTTAGCCAATTGATAGGCATATAGGGCTTTTCAATCAGGTGTCTAGTCTACAGGGATAAGGTAATCAGTGATAAGTTTGGGTCTGGCTTGCACAACTCTATTGTTCATGACTGCAAAATGGTCTCTTGTTTTCCCGACATGGGGCAAATGTATGTATAGTTTGTATGTGAAGTGAATGTGTGGGTTACCATTTCCTCCCTTTCTTTTTTTCCTACCCTCCTTCTCTCTCCACCTCTGTCTATGGGTGCTTTAGCATCATCTGGCAAAGGAGGTAGGGCACCGGCCAGTTGGGATGCAGCAGCCCACGGGACACAGGAGGCTGGCACCAGCGAAGCCAAGGGGACCAGTGGGATGTAGGGCAAAGGGAGCACCACGCTGGAGACTGGAGCTACCACCACATCTGATTCAGATTCCTCCTCTGATGGTGGCTCCCTGGCAGTGGCGGACCCATTTGGGACCACCCCAGCACCATCCTAGTCCGCCAGCCCCTTACCAGCACCACCCTCCCTGTAGCTCCCTACCCAGTTGCCTGTGTCCGCTCAGCCTGGAGGGTGGGCTTCTCCTTCACCGCAGGCACCGCTGCCCCTGACCCAGTCAGCCCTGCTGCCCTCACTGAGACTATTCACTTCCTGAGGTCCATCTCTGTGGGGCAGACAACCATTGTGAATGCCATCCAAGGACTGGCATCCCAGATGCAGCAGTCCAATGCCTTCCGGGAAGGCATTCATGGTGCCTTGCCTGGCCTACAGAAATCGTTTCAGGCTCTGGCCTCCTTATTGATGGCAGCCAGTGTGCCTTCATCTTCTGTCCCCCCTCTAGCTACCTGTTCCCAATCCACAACCCCTCTCCCTACACCCATCCAGGGCACACCTACAGACCAGCATACACCCACTACAGCAGACAAGGTGCGCAAAGACAAACATAAGCACCACAAAAAAACCCACAGGCATGCACACACACACATCTGCATACACAACAGACATGTCCCACACTACCTCCCTTACAGTCACATCACCACTAACACCTGCCAGCACTGCATCATCACACACTGGTCCTGCTAGCATTCCTGTCATACCCTTAATCACCACAACAGCAGACTCACAGACACCCACCCCACACACCACATCCACACTCACCACGACCACCTTCTCTGCCACTTGCAGCACATTCACCTCACTTGCACACACCACCCCAACATTCACTCACATGTCTTCCATTCCCTCACCCACCACAAACATGCACGCATTACGTGCACCAGCACTCCCTCTACCTACACTACCATCCCTCATTCATGTCTTCCTTACCGCCTTTGATCTCTTCTCTACTTCTCTCCCACCCCATGTTACCACTAAACATCGTGTCCCACCACCTTCTACCTCCCATTCCTCTGGTGCCCCCCTGGTGTTTCCCCTGCTCCTCTACCAAGCAAAAAATCCACCCCTCCCAGAGCCAAAGTCCCCCCTCCCAAGCCCAAACAGAGACATCCCCCTTCCAAACCAAGCCACACCCACACCACCACCAAACCTGAGGTGCCTGAGTGTCCCATTGATGCCCCTATGATATGAAGGCCTATTTGCTGTAAGGAGTCAAGTTGGGGCCATGATACATTGACTATGTGTCCTGCATTTCTGCAGATTGGACTTGCCATTTGGCACATTTTGTATTTATTATTTATTTGGTTCTGTTGGACTTTTTTGCTTATGCAGGGTCATCCCCAGTCTTTTTGCCTCCTGCCTCCTATTTTTTCTGACCTGTTGCCGTTGGCTTTTGAACTCTGAGCCCTTTACCACTGCTAACCAGTGCTAAAGTGCCTATGCTATCTGTGTAAATTGTAATGTTGATTGGTTTATCCTTGATTGGCATATTTGATTTACTAGTAAGTCCCTAGTAAGGTGCACTACAGGTGCCAGGGCCTGTAAATCAAATGCTACTAGTGGGCCTGCAGCACTGGTTGTGCCACCCACATAAGTAGCTCTGTAATCATCTCTCAGGCCTGCCACTGCAATGTCTGTGTGTACAGTGTTTACTGTAAATTCGACTTGGCAAGTGTACCCACTTGCCAGGCCTAAACCTTCCCTTTTCTTACATGTAAGGCACCCCTAAGGTAGGCCCTAGGTAGCCCCAAGGGCAGGGTGCAGTGTATGGTTAAGGTAGGAAATATAGTAATGTGTTTTACATGTCCTGACAGTGAAATATTGCTAAATTCATTTTTCACTGTTGCAAGGCCTGTCCCTCTCATAGGTTAACATGGGGGCTATCTTTAAATCTGATTAAAGTGTAGATTCCCTTTGGAAGCGGATGGACATGTGGAGTTTGGGGTCTCTGAGCTCACAATTTAAAAATACATCTTTTAGTAAAGTTGATTTTAAGATTGTGTGTTTGAAAATGCCACTTTTAGAAAGTGAGCATTTTCTTGCTTATACCATTTCTGTGACTCTGCCTGTTTGTGGATTCCCTGTCTGGGTCAGTTTGACAGTTGGGCTGGTTACACCTCACACTAGACAGTGACACAAAGGGAGCTGGGGTGTAGCCTGCATATCCTGATGAGCCATCTGTGCTAGGAGGGAGGGGAGGAGTGGTCATTCACACCTGAAAGGGCTGTGCCTGCCCTCACACAATGCAGTCTCCAACCCCCTTGGTGAGTGTCTGGGGCCTGGCCTGAGCAAGGCAGGATTTCACATTCCACTTTACTTTGAAGTAGGCCTAGTTCAAAGGAGAAATTGGGTATAAAAAGGGCACCCAAAACCACAGACTTTAGAAACACTTCTGGAACCAAGAGGAAACCTCTGCCTGGAGAAGAGCTGAATAGCTGAGGAAGAAGAGCTGCCCTGCCTGTGACTGTGCTTTGTGGAGCTATCCTGCAGTTGCAGTTGCTGTTTCTGCCAGAGTAAGAGGGCAAGGACTGGACTTTGTGTGCCTTCCATCTTGAGAAGAAATCTCCAAGGGCTTGATCTAGATCTTGCCTCCTGTTGTTTGAAGTCTCAGGGACAGCAAAGACTTCTCTCTACCAGCACCTGGAGTCTCTGGAGAGACTCCTACTCTGCCCTGTGGTGCCCATCCAGTTCCTGGGACCCTGAAAGGAGAAGCTGGCAGCCTAAAGACAAGAAAATCCATGCACAGAGCGCCGTGCGTGGAAAAGATTGACGCAAATCCGTTCTGCGGCTGAAAAAACGACGCGCTGCCGGCTCCGCAGCTGAGAAACGACGCTCGCAGGAAACGCGACCAAAAAATCGACGCACGGAGAAGGAGAAACGACGTGCAGCATCGCTGACGGAGGCTGGGAGATCACAACCTGCGCTGTGGGATTTTCGGATCATCGTGCGGCTGGATTTTTGACTCAAGTACCGCCGTGCGGAGTTATTTTTGATGCACACCTGCCCGTGCAGGGTTATTATTGATGCACACCAGGTACATTTTCACTCTAGCAGCACTAGTGTGTTTTTAAAACTACTTAAAGACTCTTTTTGATTTTTTAATTGATGACTTGTGTGTGGTGGATTTTTGTCGTTTTGGTCTTGTTTTGTTTAGATAAATATTTCCAATTTTTCTAAACCTGTGTTGTGTCATTTTGTAGTGTTTTCATTAAGTTACTGTGTGTGTTGGTATAAATACTTTACACCTAGCACTCTGAAGTTAAGCCTACTGCTCTGCCAAGCTGCCAAGGGGGTAAGCAGGGGTTAGCTGAGGGTGATTCTCTTTTACCCTGACTAGAGTGAGGGTCCTTGCTTGAACAGAGGGTAACCTGACTGTCAACCAAAGACCCCATTTCTAACAGGTTCTAAATACATCTGTCCACATCGTTGTGGTTGGCAGGAGATGCTTGTCCGGGTTTACTTCTACATGGTGGTGTGGCATCTGTGTGCAATGGTGTGTGAGGTCTGTGTATGGGTTGTGTCTGTGTTGTTGCATGCACTGGGTAGATGGGTTGTGCCATGTGCATGTTTTGGGTACTGCTTGCTTGTGGGATTGTATGGGGTGTTGTGTGCATCCGTGTGTATGGTGCTGCATCTGTGGATTTCCTTGTATGTTGGTTGTATGTGATGTGTCACCTGTGTCATTGTTTGGATGTTTGTTCACTGCTATTGATTGTGTGGCATTGCTACATACAGTTTATGGTGTGTGTGGATGTGTGGTGTTTCACAATGTGCCTGTCTATGTCTGTGTTGAGGTGTTTGTGTGCATTGTGCTGATTAGGGGGTGTTGTGTATGGATGTGTATGACTGTGATGGTGGTGTCTGTGTGCATTGTGCTGTGTTTGGCACGTATCTGCTTGGCTTTGTGTGTGTATTGGGTACCCGGCTTTTACGTATTTTTTGTGTGCTTTTGTGTGTGTATATGTGTGTGCTGATAGGTTTGTATGCATGTGTGTGTGGCCTTCACTGTCAGTGCCGGGAATGTGCGTTATGTGTGGGTATGTATCACTGTCATTTCCTCCACTCTGTGCTAGGCATACTAACGGTTGTCATCTTCATCGTTGTTGCTGGCCCTGAAGGTGTATGGCGAGATACAACACTGGGAGGACTTGCAGTTTGTTTGCCATGGCTGCCGCGGATGCGTCTTTGTACCTGGAGGTGAGTGTCTCCTTTTGTACTTTCTGTTTCCGCCAAGATTTATGTTGTGGTCAGCCTGCCCGTTTATCCTGGAGGTCTGCTGACTCGTAATATAGTGGGCCGGACATTGGTTCCCGCCAGCCTGAAGTTGGCTACCGCCACCGGATGCTGCTCGTCGGCGGTAGCGGTACTGGCGGTAAGTAGTCTGTGTTGCTTTGGGTTCACTGTCTTATTCGTTATGTGGCGGTCTGCAATGCCACCCTGGCGGCAGACTCACCGCTACCTCTGGCATGGCGGTCTGGTTACCGCCAAACTCGGAATGACCACCTCACTCGAGTATGCCACTATAAATTGATCCAGTCACTCAAAACTGTTATTTTCAGTCACATATTTACAAGAGTTACTTCATCTCGTGAGCTTTCCTTACTAGACTTGATGATAGTAATTCCCTGTACCTTGGATGGCTAGAATAAGCCATCGATTGGCTTTAAATAATTAAAAATGTGGATGCCTGCTTATAAGGAACGGGGCGGGCGGCACATGGGGGGGTAGGAGAGGCGTCTAAAATGTAATAAAAATATATATTTTTTACAATGAACACTCACCTTTTTGCCGCCGCAGCCCCGCTCCTCTCCTCGGCTGGCTGCAGGCAGGCACAGGCATCAAGCCTGCCCTGCTTCCAATCCTGGCGCTGCTCAGATCAGCCTCAGAACTGTCTGGGAACGCCCAGCCAGGGCACACCCAGGCAGACTAGGAGCCTGTGCAGGCTCTCACCAGCCCGGCAACTGTGTTGCTGGGCTGGAGAGAGCCTACTGTGCAAGTGTGTTTGGCCGGCCTCAGACGATCGGCCAAACACACATGCACTGTGAGGGGGAGTACTGTGCACTCCTCATCACCCCGTGGCCCTGCCCCTTTATAAGGAAAAGATAATAAACACTGTTTATTATTGTTTCCTTGTAAAGGTTTGCAACTGCTGGCGGGGGCTGGTGGGACACTCCTCCACCCTAATGGAGGGGCCAATATGTCTGTACATGGATGCTCGATCAGAAGTTCCCGTCCAACATGTCACATGACAGAGAAAGATATTTTGATGATTAACCACCACCCCTATAGTGGACAACTATACATTTTGCACATTTTCCACCATCAGTGTGGTAGAGTAGATAAATATGGCATAATAGCAATTCCAAGCAAAATTCTATATCATCCCTTACTTACTTGTCCCTTGAAGGAATATGTCAAAAATGTTGAAAGGTTGCTTAGAAGAGACATTAGCAGATCTAAATGAGGTCCATAGAAAGTGTTCTTTTGTGCTCTTAATTGGGCCTCATAAAGAAGGCCCAATCCCTATGTAATATCTGTGCCATTTCTTTTCTAGTATATGTTTTTAATTGTTCTTCTCAGATGAGGGGAAGCAGAAAGTGAAGGGGAAAAAAAAGAAAGTAAGAAAGAAAGAAAACAAACGAGAAAGAAAAAGAGAGGAGTACACAAGTAGAAGAAAAAAGGAAGAAATAAGGAAGGAAGAAGGTCTGGGAGACGATTATAAGACATATTAGTTTTCTTCACATGCTAAATACATGGGTCTGGTGCAGGATTTCCAGCAACATTTCATGAATAAGTGTTGACTACCTCATGACTGGATCTATTTATTGTCGTCTCGATTCTCAAGTCCTTATGCGATGGATCCCTATTCTTGTGCTTATACAGGACCTTTAGCATCGCTATTTTACATTGCTTTGCTCATTTGATGAGTTCCATTAATCCACTAGTGCTTGGAGTAGACGTTTTCTATTTTTCTTATAGTCCTCCATTGGATACAGGTCTTCTTTCCTTGCTCTCTCCCTTGTCCACTACTTCTCCATAGCATCCCCTCTCCCTTAGCGCTCTCTTTCTCCTATCACCCTCAACCCCACGCATCCATTGCTCACCCATCCCGCTCCCCATTTTTTTTTTAAGGCTTTTTTTTTCCCACAAGACCAACTCTACCTTGTATCGCCTCATTCTGGTGTGCTCCTGTAACTCATAGTCCCACTTACTATTTCTATTTTTGGGTAGGGAGGGGGCGGTATTTTTTCAAAATTCCCAGCATCTGTAAAATGCTACTGAGTTGCTCGCTTCCTATTTTTGCACTTATGCACTTTATTTTGTATTTTTACTTTACTGTTCTAACATTGCTGCGATCCATGTTTTAATAGTAAGGTCAGCAAGCAAGCATTATTTAAACGTTTTTTTCTTAAAAAGAAAACACATTTTAAAATGACTGCCATGTGCTCCTTTGTATGTGTCGTGATGCAACGGCAACCGTTTTGGCTTTTTAAGGTCAAGCGTACTAGACCTCGCAAGCTGTCCGTTTGGGAGACACCTGTTGTGAGCTTTCACTGGGCTTAGAGGTCACCCGTTGCATATCACTGGTTGGCTTTATTGTCAACAAGCATTCCCAAAGACGAGACCTATTAGTATGACAATTGCAGCTTTTGTTTCATCCTCTCTGACTTGCGCCTATATTTCCAATCTTTTATATGCATTTCTGAGACGCATTTTATTTTATGGCTCTGACCTACTTCTAAAGCAGTTGTTTCTCCCCCCAGGTCTTTATTTTGAAAAACGTCAACTTCTCTAAGCAATATCGTGAATCAGAATGTTTTATTGTCCAGTCAAGAACAGGTTATGTCATCATCCGTTAAGTAAAACATAAATATTGCTGTTTCCACCAGAAACTATACAATGTGGTGTACATTCCGATACCCATTTCGAGGAGATACGGGATTTCTTAAATGAAGGCTTCTGATGTGTGTTCATCGCATAATTTATGGGTGCAATATTTCTAAGCAATATGAATTGCTATAAACATTAATATCTTGCTTAGTGGCGAATGTAAAACAGGCTCATCCTGTGTGCGCTAATGGAAAGAGTCAAAAGGTTGGTGGCCCGGGACATCTGTTACGCAACAGCATGTCTGAGCCAAGTAGTACATTAGATACTTTCTTTTTTAATTGTTTATTGGGCTGGATCTTAAATGCAAAATTCCAAACCAAATACTATCCTACAGTGTCATGCTATTGTTAGAAAATTGCTTTTCCAAGCAAAAACAAAATTGCATAGCCTGAGATAGAAAAACACAGAGTTTGAGAGTGAATCTAAATAGATGAGTTTTCCGATAAGACTCTAGCATCGAAGACCTCTTACCTGAACAACGTATTTCTCCTTTGATGTCTTCGATGCCTTGTGCCTGTAGTGTCTTAGGACTGTAAGCACTGGAGCTCCGCATCTGGGACTCAATGAAGAGATTATGCAGTCATTCTGGAAGGCTTTAAGGGGTGGAAATGAACAGTTATGGGATAATGAGAAGTCAGTTGAATATTGTAGGCTGAGGTATAAAGACTGACTACAAGCTCCGTGTGTAATGTGTTTAGGCTGGTGTAGTGGGTTCATTTTACACTATATTTATGCACACCTATTTTAGCTTCACTGATGCCTGTGGTCTAGGCCCTTTTACCTTCATATGTGCTCCGAGTTCATTTATTCCATTTTTATTAATTTGTAGTTAGCCTACTTTCAGCGGGGATGCTTTTATTTTCCAATCAGCTGGAACTTTGTGATTTTGCGAAAGCATTGTTATTATTCTGTGCACTACAATTTACCATGTACCCCTGTCAAGGGTTGACAAGTCCGAGTACATGGTATTCCAGATAGCAGATGTTGCCACAAGACTTTTCAATCAGTCCAACACCAGGCGCTTGGCCATGTCAAGCCTTTTCACGGAACGAAAATATGTTTTCTTATAAAAGCACTGTGTAGGTCAAGGTACAAAATGAAGGTCATTCCAGACAGGATTCCATTGACGCTGCATCCCATTTCATTGCTAGCCTCGGCCATGTCTCTACAGCCAACCCAGGAGACGGCAGGCTGTCCGCTTTCCTTCAGGTAATGGCGTGGGTACTCCTCTCATGGACTAAGTAGCGACAGATTGGGCTATCACTGCTATGCTCTTAGGAGTTAGGAACTAGGTAGAATTCATCCATGCATGTCATTCCAATATGTTGGGACTCTTTATTTTCTTCTATCTGGTCACGACCATTCTAATACTGTTATGTCTCATTGCCTTAATAATTGCGTGTTAGACAATGCTTTAACATTAGCTCAAAGAAGCGTTAGGATCCAAGTTCAATCCAATGTTGAACGTCGACTATGAAAGGTACATTTTCAATCAAGTGAGACAACAAGTTGGTGAGACGATGAATGAGTTTGTTGAGAGAATTGGGGCCTGATTTATGAAAAATTAGTGCCACCTTTATCTAATTTTTTAACGCATAAGCTGCGCAAACTTTCAAAATATAATTAGATTTTGTAAGTTTGCGCCGCTTTGCGACAAAAATGATTTAAAGGGGGCACTAACTTTTTATAAATCAGGCCCTTGGTGTGCTCATCAATCATTGTAAGTTCAGTGAATTCAACAATGAAAAAGCCATGCGCCTCAGAGACATTGATGGTTGCTTGTCATACTCGTTCAGAAGACATATGTTGCGAGAGACACTCAGCCTTGAAAAGGTACTAATGGCTGCTGGAGATGAGGAACTAACAGATTGGCAAGCCGCTGATATGGAAGCGGGAACAACAAAAAGCAAATTGGCACTAGACATGAAGAGCAGACACAAACACCAAGCCCATCCCCACAAGTCGACATCTTCAGAGAAAGAAAGGCTGTTTCCGATGTGGGTTTTCATTTCCACATGAAAGCAAATGTCCAGCCATTGGACAGACATGCAAATGTTGCAGAAAAGAGAACCAAGTGTGTCACAGTGAGATGAGAAAATGGATGCAGAAGATTCCAGAAGCATTCTCGCCATGCCCACAAAGCCAAAAAGCAAACTCTATTGTGACAAGTGGAAACTAAACGAGGTCAAACGTAATCAAGTTAATCCTGCAAGGATCATTCAACATTACCATTAAGTGACAGCGAAGACGGTGAATATGCAATAATAATTTCTAGAAAAACAACGACATGCACATGTGGGCCTTGCCAAGTGCAAAGAGGACACATGAATGACAAAATAGAAGTGAGTTAACGAGACAAAAGATCTCTCGTGGACATTGCCCCAAAATCAGGCTAAAAGTCAACGGTTGTCCCATAACTTTTGTAATTGACATCAATCAACATCATGCAAGTTGATCAAATTAATAATTTGTCAACTGCACCGCGACTTACAGCATCCAATGCAAAGGTATACACCTGGGCTGCTTCCAAACCACTGCGAAGTCAAGGTCTCTTCACGCCGTGCAGCACAAGAAGACGTCTGTGCAGGCCCCAATCCACATTCTTTAAGGTACTTTATCCAGTGCATGCCTACTTAGTTTTGCAACTGCTGCTGACATGGGAAAGATATCCATTAATTACAACCTAAAAACGCAATATGAAATTGTGAGTCAGTTTCCATCCCATTTTATCTACAAGAAGCGGTCGAGAAGGAATAAGAAGTTTTCCTAAAACACAACATTGAGTGCTCTACTAGTCCCACACCATGGGTGTCTCCCATAGTGGTGGTGCCAAAAAAGGACAATGGATGTGCATTGCACATCTGTGTGGATATATGCACCAAGCCAACAAAGCAATAGGGGGAGACGCCTTGTCCGCACATTGCGGATATGATCATGCAGTTGAATAGAGCCAAACCCCATCTTGACCTGAACAAAGGGTACCATAAACTCAAACTGGAAGAAAACTGGAAGTATCTCACCACTTTTTCGACTCATGTTGGTTTGTTCAGGTAGAAAAGAATGAGCTTTGGAGTGTCATCTGCTGCAGAAATATTCCAAGATGCTATACGTAGAACTATTCAACCTGCAACACATGCCTTCAATTACAGTGATGACATACTGGTCTTTGGAACAATGCACAAAGAACATGACAATGCTCTCCAACAAGTGTTTCAGTTACTTACAGATGAAGGTATCACATCAAATGCAGAAAAATGTGAATTTCACAAAAAAATCTCAAATTCTTTGGGTAGTTATTTTTGGATGGGAGAATGACTCCAGATCCTGGTAAAGTGTGAGCACTATCAGCCACCAGTATCCCACAAGATGTCACCATGTTACGATCCTTTTTGGGCATGGCCAGCTATTGTTCAAAGTGCATACGTGTCTTTGTCACAGGGAGTGCCCCGTTGCGAGATCTGACAAAGATAAATGTTCAGTTCTAATGAGCCTCTGAATGTGACTGCAGTTTCAAAAACATAAAGCATGCAATTGAAAATGCAACTGAGATGGCTTATTTTGATCAGAAATGATACACTGAAATCACTGTTGATGTGAGCCCAGTGGGGCTAGGATCAATCCTTGCTTAGCATAATAGACATCCAAATGCTCAGAGACACACTGTAACAGTTAAGAGTGCTTACAAGGGATTTTGTATAAAGGAATATTAAATGATTTACACTTAGTATCTTGATGCATATTATTGATATCCAACTACAATTTAATGTAAATTACCATTAGCACAATTCATTTAGAGTTTACAGAAATAAATCACAAAAGCGGCTGTATCTATTGAAAAACTGTGTATTAAAGGTCAGTCACAGAGTTGAACACAAAACACATTAATTTAGGTGTTATGTTACATCTGTTTCCATTACATTGACATTGTCTCTTATAATACAGTGGTATACAGTTACATCATAATACTGGAGACAGATGGCAATGTACTAAATGCCCACTTTCTGAACATTAGGAACACGTATGTATAAATGACATAACATCAGTTCATTAATGGGTTCCAAACAATCTACAAAGAAAAATGGGATGAGCGTTGACATTTCGGTCTCACATTGAACTGATCCATGGGACCAGCTGCAGGACAAAGTTGTTTACACGAAAACATAGTGGTTCCCTATGGAAATTATATATTCAAACTGTGAAATCAAAACACTAAAGAAATCTTCGTAGGAATACACCTGCAGTCCCTTTAAAAGAACAAACCATAAATAACCAACAACACCATTGGATTAACCACTAACCCTGAGCTCCAGAGCAGCATGCTACTCACCGTAAAGTGTTTCAACGCCTCATCAGAGGTAGTAAGTGCTCTATAAATTCAATTCCAATTCCAGTTACATAGTACACACATACACACACACCTATTACTTCTTCATCCATACTAAAGTAGGCTATAAATGATGCACTCAAACACTCCTATTACCTCTATGTCCCTCAGCCCAACGATTATTAATGGAATTAATCCCACCTCCAGATACAGGGAAGCAACTACAGGCCCCACCCACCCCTATTTGGGTACCATAAGAGCGTTGGCAGTCATAGCATTCTTCTGTCACTACCAAGTACTGTTGAAGGCCAGGATGGGGAGGAGTAATGACTGGGATGAGAATGAGTTAGATTAAGAGTAATGCAAATTACCTGTAAGTAGTTGAAACATTAGCTCTATGTCTCTGAGCCATATCCCTGTCATTACAAAATAGGAATACAGAAAGTCATAAGCATTACATATAAAAGAACAAGTGAAAGCAACCAATGCAAAGGAGTTTTAATGCAAAAAGTGGTAGTAACCCATAATTAATACTGAGAACCCAAATCATTAACATCATAACCATAGATAGGAGAACAAAGAAAATATTGGATCATGATTTCATAGCAGAACCAAAATTCTCTTCATCATTCAGTAACTCCTACAAATGATAATGTTTAACAAATGAATGATGAGAGTCATAGGACCCAACTCTAAATACTTATTTCAGAAAAATCCTTTGAACCTTTACCCAGAAGGCAGTCATATTTCAAATATACAGCCTTGTAATATTTTAGGGAGAACATCTTGCAATGAATAAGACTTGATCTATTTGCTAACGGTCATTAATGACACTTTCTTATCTTGACTAGACAAACAAAAAATAATGAACAAATGATCCGGCTTCCTAGAAGAACCAGACCAGTCTAGATAGATCAACAATGCATGTACTGGGGGCGGAGCTGAGTGATCCACAATGAAGGTTGCATTGTGTAATCCATTAAATATTCCAAAGCACTGATGACTCCAGGGAGTTCAAGAGAATCCCCATCAACACTATAGAATAGTAATGCCAAAATAAGGGCAGTGACTGGCACTGAGAGATCATTCGGAGAGAAGCGGGAGCCTGGCTGAGTGGAGCAAGGCCTGCATGTAGGCCTGATAATAGGATGTACCTGGAAGACTATGCCACAAATGGCCCCACGCAACCAGGGAGGTACCAAAACCAAGGTGCCCTCAGCCGCCCCTTATCCTGGATAGGCAGGCACAAGACCAGACTGAGTGCAGACTATAGCTCACCGGAACACAGCTGAGTTCAGGACAGATGGAAATGGCTGTTCAGTGCGGCAGCCAGGGAAGTTAGGGAAGCATGTGCCATTAGTGTGAGCATCTGGCCCCCCTCCTACCTTTGCTAACCGGTGGGGGCGGATTGGAGGCCCCATGGAATGTGATGAGAAACCAGAGGCACAATCACCTGTGAGGTGCTGATGAGCCAGGCCTTGGGCTAAGGGGCCAATTCGCCTTCTGCTGGGTGGGGCCAGACTGTAGGGGCAGTCAGATGAACTGAGTCAGAGAAGCACACCCCAAGAATGAGGTTATAGTGGTGTAACCTCCCAAGTGTGGGCAACAGTGGCACAGAGACCCAGAAGCCAAGAAGGGGAGTCCCATAGCCCAGATTCTGAACAACCATCCTCCAAAGGGCTAAGACTACAATGTGATCCTAATGAAGGTTATAAAAGCGTGGTGAGCTGGCCACCTAGCAAGAGACAAGGAAACCACTGTGAAACACCTCTCTACCAATGTCCTGCTGAGTGCCTAAGGCTCCACAGCAGTGGTTCTCAACCTGTGGTACCGGGACCCCTGGTGATCCGCAAAGCCTCTTGAGGGGGTCCGTGACTGCTTAGAAAATTCAGTAATATTAACAGATTAGGTCCCCAACTTTCAGTAATGAATCAGAGGGGGGTCCCTAGATTCAAAAGGTTGGGGACTACTGATCTACAGGATGTCACAGCAAAGTCAGACAAAGAAGAAAAGCGACACACTGGCAGTGACACACAGTAAGCGGCCAGACTGACAAGGCTAGGGCCCAGAATAAATGGTAGGAGTGCCCGCATTTGAGACAGGCATATTTCTGTATATAAATTCATACTAATATAAAAATATTTTTAAAACTATCAGAATGTATAATAAATATTTTTATTGATTGCTACACTATATATATATATATATATATATATATATATATATATATATATATATATATATATATATACATACACACTAAAACCATAAAAAATGTAAACAATTGAATGAGAAAAAATATATGAATTAATGTAAACAATAACTAGAATATTAGAAATTGGAAAAATCCATTTAAAAATAAAAACAAATAATGTAAAATATAAATAAAACAATTAACGCTACGAACTCTATTTAACCAACATTATGAAAACTATTAGAGTCTAAGAATATTAAATATGCTATTATCACTCTAGTCTATGGAACAGTAGGGAAAGCACTGGATTTTAGAGGGATAAAATTTACTATTCCCACTCCATTCAGTGCAACAGTAGGAAAAGTGATGGTCTTTGGAGGGATAAAATGTACTAGTCACAGTCCAGTCAGCACACCAATAGGAAAATTGTTGGACTTTGGAGGGTTAAAATTTACTATTCCCATTCCAGTCTCTGTAATAGTAGGGAAAGCATTGAATTTTGGAGGGCTAAAATGTACTATTCTGACTCCAAACAGCGCAACAGTAGGGAAGGTGTAGGACTTTGGAGGAGTAAAATGTATTATTTCCACTTCACTCTGTGAAACAGTATGGAATGCACTGAGTTGTGGAGAGGTGAGATTTCCCATTCCCACTCCAAACACGCCCAACAGCAGAGAAAGTGCTGAATTGTGAAACTGAATTTTGCTATTCCTACTGCAGTCTAAATAAACGTAGAGAAAGTACTTCACTTCAAACACACTACATATAAAAGTAACACCATCAATGTAAATAAAAATAGTACACCCTTATTATAAAAATATTACTATAAATATGTGTGACAAAAATGAAAAATATGAAGCCATTTACATAATTACTATTCAATAAAATAATTAATCCATTAAAAAATATTTTTATTTAATTATTAAGTAACTTCCCACCCTGTAGCCCCGCAAACCTAGCAGCCCACTCCAAAAATGTAACCTAAAAATATAAACGCCATTTGTTAAATATTTAAATTACAATTGAATAATTAATTTACAAATAATAATTATTAAATAATCATTTATTAATTGACTTCCCACTCATACCCATACAAACCTAGCATCCCACAGGTTAG
The DNA here is from genome assembly GCF_031143425.1 of Pleurodeles waltl. Lineage (NCBI taxonomy): Eukaryota > Metazoa > Chordata > Amphibia > Caudata > Salamandridae > Pleurodeles > Pleurodeles waltl. Next base: position 1,770,412,446 of record NC_090440.1, read on the forward strand.
AGAAAGCAGCGTCCAGCAGCCCCGCCACCATCACCAATCCTTCCTGGGGGTAGCAGAAGAAGGACACACAGAAGATGGGACATGAGGTGGGGTCACATTGGAACCTTACTTGAGACAAGATAATGTGACTGCATCCATGATGCATACGCTAAATGGGGTATGTTTACGTTTATAACAACTTTACAGAGGTAACCAGCTTAATTGCACCTGATTCACATACAAAGCTGAAGATGGAGAAGAAAGGGGCTATATGTGGCTGGAGGGTGTACACCATACCCATAATAAAGCAGTATTTATGTTGTTGGGGTGATGGACATATCATGCATTGGGCTCTGGGTTAGTTCAGCAACTGGTGCATGTTAAGGCAGGGAGGGGGGACTGTGTTCTGATTTTAAAAAACCCAGTAAAAACCTTAACCTGTATGACAGTACAGGACTGCCCAAGGGAGGGTGGCAACATGTGTACGTAGAGAGAAAGATTCACAAAGTGATGGCAGATGCGTTGATATGAATGACATGCAATGTGACTGGACCAGGGAATAACATTAAGAGAGGTCTTGTGAATAAAATCAACACCAAGCTGATCTAGTGTTCCTACAGGATACACATCAGGAGCACATTGTCAGTGTATGGGAAGGGGGAATAAAGAGTGCTCTGTCACTCTTGGTACACAGCAGGCTCCAGAGTTGTGTCAATTCTGCTGAGGAAATCAATTAACTTCCACCCCTCGCAAATATGGATGGACAACAACAAAAGCTCCTCCTGCAGTGTTGGAGTAATAGGAGAAAAGATAACTGTTATTAATAACTGTATCTATGTCCCAATGGGCATCCAGAAAGAAACAGTACATTTACTGTCACAATTCCCTCCCTGCGCTGTTGTGCCCATCACAAGGGGGCCCAATTGTGGGACTTTTTTTAGACCTTCCCCTGCATGAATGTCTTGGTTTCCAGCAATTTAGATGCTATTTGCAAATTTCCATCCATTCCCAAACCATGCTGGATTTTTTTGGAAGCTAGTCTGCTTATACAAGGAACACCATTATCTAGAATTCCCTGCTTTGTCTCCTCCCTTGCAGGCCAAGGATGGGTGGAGGAATACAGCACACCTGTGGCTGGCTGTTGCTAGCCTGCTCACACGTGATGCATGTGATTACTGTGAGCCCTTTTAAGCCTCAGCTCCCTTCAGCCCATTGCTGGTCATTGAAGCTGTTTTCCAGTGAGAGCGACCCTTGTTACCTGAAGTTTCTGAGCCATAGTTATCCCTTGTTTCCTGAAGTTCCACAGCCTTAGTTATTCCTCCTGTTTCCTCAGCTTTTGTTATTCTTATTTGCGGAGTTCCTGAGCTGTAGTTATTCCTTATTCCTGTTCCTGAGCTGTAGCAAATCCGTGTTCCTGGATTAGCACTCCCTGCAGTCCCTGCAGTGCTACGTGACTCCTGAACCTCAGCTATTCCTTGTTGCCAGTACTTTATCTGCCTGCAGTTTTTCCTGGTTTCATTGTATCTTTGATTCCTGCACCAGAGCTCCTTTGTGCTGCCTTGAAGCTTCTCCTTCTGTATTTTGCTTTTCCCAGTCCTTGCCTTTCTTTCCATTTCTTTGTTCTAGTTCCTAGTTTGCTGTTTTCCTGCTGTCTTGCTTCTGGTTTCCTTGTATGTTTGTTACTTGCTTTCTGCCAAGTGTACCCTTTCTTTCCTCCTCTTGCTAGCTCCTTGTACATCATGGTTGTATTTAGTTCTACACCCTTGCTGCCACACATGTTCCTGTTTGATCCCCAGGATCCGTGGGCTCAGCTGACAACCTAGGCGGTGTTTCTTGGCCACTGTGAGTATTGTGTTTCAATTACTTTTTAAAACATCACCATAGGTATCAGCTCCACAGACCCTACCTTTGCATGTATATCCAATATATGGGTATTAGCAGTCAGAATCTGTAACAGCAATTGTGGGTGAGGAACTTACTGAGCTTCAGTCTTACCATGTGGACCTCCAGAGTGCTTTACTCCACATTCCCTTTATTGTTTATGCTGATATATATATATATATATATATATATATATATATATATATATATATATATATATATATATATATATATATATGTTTATATTCGATATATACATGTGTATGTCTTGCATGTTCGTCCTAGGGTGTTAGTCTGGGTGCCACATTGCCTCGTGAAAGGCTGTTCTTTCTGAGCCTTATCACTCTTATTCCCTTGAATAGAGCTTCCCTTTTGGATCCCCTCTCTCCTCTGACTCTCTGTGTGATCTTGGGCAGCTCATACCAGTATTCTGCCTCCTTTGTCTTTCATGCCTCCAGTCTAGCCAGCACCCCCCCAACAGTTACTGACAATTACTGATGCAGCTCCTAGGTGGATTACCACAGGCCCTGATAGATCTCCTATTTAGATAGAGCTAGCAACAACGGACATCGAATACCCCTCCCTGGAAATTGGAAGTGGGATAGAGAATGTGTGGAGAATGCTATGCCTGCAGAAGCAGCAATTCTACTCCGGTGCACACAAGTCTCACTCACAAATAGATAATTTCTTTACCCCATGCTCATCCCAGAGACAATTTACATCGGCGGAATACTTATCATGGCTTATATCAGATTATTCCCCTCTTGATGGCGACAATGGGGGCATACAATAGACAGCAGGTGGGAAATTAGAGAATGGTGATGTGACAACTAACTAACCCCACAGTGTTGAAGAGCCTCTGGAAAGCCACAGAAAGATATTTCGCTGAAAACATGAACTCTGTGCTGAGGTCAGACACACTATGAAAAGCGAACAAAGCAATGATGAAGTGGTGATCATCTCAGGAGAAGTAGATCAAAGCCATGCTAGGAAGCTATTGGTGGAGCAATTAGAACAGGAACTCAGTTAAAAATGAAGAAAGTGAAACATCATCCATAGATCGGACAGCATGCTTAGTAGAGTCAAAAAGAGGACTACAAGAACACACTTACCAAAAAGGTAAAAAAAGGCCCATGTGCTCAGCCAAAAGCATCTATACCAAAAGGAAGACAAAGCAGAAAAACTGCTGGTTTAACTGAACAGTAGGTGTTAGACTTGGCCCTTTCTGCAAACCTTTTGCCTCCATCCTCCTGAACCAGTTTTTGTTGGCTTTTAGGACACTTTACCACTGCTAACCAGTGCTACTATGCTTGTGCTCTCTCCTGAAAGCATGGTAAAATTGGCTTACACCCAACTGGCATATGTAATTTACTTGTAAGTCACAAGTAAGGTTGTACCACATGGACCCAGTGCTTGTAAACTAAATGCTAGTGAGCCTGCAGCACCTATTGTGACACCCACTTAAGTAACCATTTAAACAAGTCTCATTCCTGTCATTGCATCCTGTGTGTGCAGTTTCAAACTGCCATTTCAACCTGGCAAAATAAACCTTCTGCCAGACTTCAACCATCCTTTTCAAAATATGTCACCCCTCAGGTAGGTCCTAAACAGCCCATCCGGCTGAGTGCAGTGTATTTACAAAAATGGGACCTGTATTTTAACTTTTATATATCCTGGTAGTATAAAAAACTCTTAAATTTGTTTTTCACTACTGCAAGGCCTGCCTCTACCATAGGATAACATTAATTTACCTACGCACATTTAATAATTGATAACTTTCTATTGGGAGTAGGTAGAAATGTCGAGTTTGCTCTCTAAAGAATTGCAATTTAAAAATGTCTTTAATGGTAAAGCTGGGTTTTAAATCACAATTCTGAAAATGTCACTTTTACAAAGTTGGCATTTTCTTGTCCCAGCCATTTAATGCCTGCAGGCTGTATCGTGGGTCACATGGCTAGATATATCTGTCAGTCAGTCTTTGTGTATTAGTCTCAGACAGTGAGACAAAGGGGAATAGATGTTGGCAGGATGGACCATCTCTGACTTGATGAGAGGGCAGAGCTGTGAACTACCATGCTTGCACATCGCAAAGACTCTTCATCAGCACACTCACAAAGAGTTTGACATTAGTTTTTTGTGCCCCCAGGCAAGCAGGGGCCACAGCAGGAAGGCAGGAAATCCTAAACACCTGTGTAGAAAGGTGACTCTAGAAGCTTCTTCCACTTCATATTGGGCACCAGGTATAAAAACAGAACCTCAGAACCAACTCTTCAGCACACATCTGGCTCTGTGGAAAACTCAGAAGTACTGCTGCACTGTTCCGCTGCAAGAAGGACTGTTACTCTGTCACTCTGCGCTATGTCTACTTAAAACTTTAAAATTGCATATTTTTGGTTCTACTAATTGGATTTTGGGCATTTTGGTCTCCATTAACTTATTAAATGTTATCACTTTGGAATAATCCCAGACCAATTGAGAAAAATAGAGTACATTTTAAGTCCTATCTTTTTATGTGTGGAGACTCTGCAGTCATAAAGAAACTACTAGTGAAATGCCTTTGTGATTAGCAAACAATCATTAACTTACACCAAGTGTAGATTCACCTCTGTAAATCAGGCCCTATGTGTCCATTAGACGTACCTCTGCCAAGAAGTGACGTTCTGAAATCATAGGAATGATGTTCTGTAATTACTTTATCTTGAATCAACTGATCTTTACCATTTAGGCGTCTTTCTTCAGATCTATCGCAATGCTTGAAATTTGATGTATTTAACTATTTTATACAATTTTGTGAGTACTCAATTACCTGTGTGCCTTTGAACCAGTTGTGTAGTTTTAATTTTGTCAACACACCCATGAATATCTGAAAATGCGATTCCGGAGGAGCTCAGAACTTTAGCCTAGTAGCCTTAATTTACTAAAACTAACAACCTTGTGTATGACATCATGAAGAATAATAGATTTAATTTCAGATATGCCCAAACAGGTTGCTCAGAACAGTATAAGTAGGTGTGATCATTGTGTAACATGCTTTGTTCATTGACATTCTGTCAAAAGAATGCTTGCTTTTATAACCTGCTTGTTCTTACTGATGTTCTGTAATGTATACATCTCAGAATTTAGCAAAGGATCATAGCACTTGCAAATTCCAGAAATATATTTTTCAAGATTCAGTGTTCTTTTATGGTTTTGTCTGGTGTGCTCCCCATTGACTGTATCAGAGACAGGTGGATCGATGGTAGATACATTTAACAGTGAGGAAATACACAATATTTTTACACTTAGCAAATACAGGAATATGTTTTACCATACTGCAGCCCCTTGCTAATGACAGATAGAATTCTATGATTCTGGAGGAGGTGATGGGATTATGAGATGAGGAAATATGGGAGAGGGAGTGAAGGAGTATTGGATGATTCAGGGAAGAAAGTGGCATTTCAGTAAGAGAGCTTTAGAAACATACTCCTGTCAAGGGCAGCAGTTAGGTTTCAGATTTAAAGAAATAGGGAATAGAGACCATTTTATTAATTAGAATTAGAGGAGATCCTCATAGTACATGGAATGAGAAGAGAGCATCTTCATTTTAAACAAGTGTATAAAAATGTCCCTTAATGAAAAAATATTGACCTTGTGTAGAGAAAAAAAAAAATCTGCAGATTAGTATCACATTTGCACTTGCAAAATTTTCCATCTGGCGGAAAATATGCACATATAAATATTTTGCATGTGCAATCCTATGGAAAACTACAACTGAAGTACTTTTCCAAGATCGCTCTAGGGAATCCAAATGTAGGAGTATTCCTATGATGGCAGATTTCTGACTTTTCCCATCTTTTCTGATTCTGGCTGCCATTGCTCACAAATGCTTTTGTTGGAGTGTAGTTATTATAATCAAAATTAACATGAAATGTTTGCGAATTAATGCCTAATGATGCCGCATAGAAATTGTATTGCTGTGCTTTTACTAAACGTGTGTTTGAAATGTGCCTACGGGGAATGTCCACCAATGTATACGATGATTAAATGAAATTGACTAATGATGAATTATTAATGTACTGATGTATGATTTTGTAATAGCATTAAGAGTTACATGTTAAGATGTCGCTAAAAATTAATAACTAGGCCTTAGTTAGCATGAGTCCGGGCCTAGCTGCCGGTCTCATATTAAATGTGTTTTTCTAACGTTCAAGGTGCTGACTTGCTGAAGGACATGTAGCCGTATTTTTCCAGAAGCTAGAAGATGTGTGTAACCGTAGTAAATTCTTTTCTCATGAGATTCGAATTGCTCAAGGAGACATTCTTGCCGAATGCAACAGTGCAAACTTGCAACAGGTACAAGGTCGCCTGAACTGGTAAAGACAATGGAGCTACTGACTTGTACCGCAAGAATAACGTTTGTATCTGACATTCTACCCATTGGAGACGTCAATTACAGGAGCCAATAAACTACATGAGAAATGTTCTAAAGTGACAATCCTAATGAAGTGACTACCTGATTATTGGATGGAGATAATGATGCACCAAACTTTGCCCAATTGCAAATTAGGGGACTGTACAACAAGATTGATATAATCCCATGTCACAAGGAGAAATCAGCCATTCCGAGCCACTGTTTGTCATTGCCATTACATGCCTTTCTGTGCTATCACCTAGCCACTTCATTACTCTGACTTATGACTCTTCAAACCATCCTTACCCTTGCCTTGCCTTACTTTTCCTCCTTACGAGGGAAGTGTCCTGTATTGCCTGTCTTGCTGAACTTCGCTGAGTTTCCTGGCTGATGGCGAATCAACTGATGTCCTGAGGACGAAGTCTGACTCTGTATGCTGACCCATTACGGAGGGTAACTATATGATAATGAAATTGTAATTGTCTTCTTGCCTTTCCTTTTTAGGTACCAACTGCTTCTTTTGATAGAGACCACAGATAGATGTTTTCTAAATTTGTGTTGCTAAATTTGTTTTGCATGAAGCCCAACATGCCAATGCTAATTCGAGCTAGTTAAGGGGTTCACTAAACTGACGCAAATAGACAAATGACTTAATCGATGCTTTGTTGAATAATGTGCTAATGATACTCTGCTAAAGTTAATCCATGTTGACGTCGTGCTTTGTTCTAATGTTCATGATTTTTGCTTTGCTGAAATCTTATTCTAGTTGCGATATTGTGACAGTGCTAATGTGTTTTCTGGTTTTAAGATTAATAAACTTGCTAGTAGAGTGTAATCAATAGGGAATAAATATAATAAATCTTACTAAATTCTGTGTGGTTATTCATGGCTGAAATGTCATGGTGGGTTCCTATTCTTATTAATGTCATTAACTAATTTGATTGATTTGCTATTGTGAATATTGATGAGGTTATTGATCTATGGATTGACATGTTGATTAGTTATCTCGTCTTAAGGAGTCTCCAATCAGGGTCTAAAGATTCATTGACCTAAAACGAGTCCCAGACTAAGCAAATTATCTAGGGCAGGACGCGTTATCAGTTCCATCTCTGAAAGTCATATCTGAGTGGACAATTTCAGAGCACATAACATGTGTTTAGTGCTACAACTACAGAAGAGAAAAGGGATGTAGAGAAAAAGTGAACAAAAAGTGCAGAAGAAACACTCAGTAATGACGGTATAATTAATTCAGAGGAGAAGATGAACTCTCCCATGTCAACAGCTAAAACCTCACTAAAAATCAACAACAACATTACTGGAGTGGAAATCTCAGAAACCTATTGAGCTGCTTGCAGGGACATATGGAAGTGACTATTGATAATAAAGAACAAGAAGGCAACAAGAACTGCGAAGAGGAGGAGAAAAGCTGCAGCCGGTTTCTAATACATGCCTTTGAAAGGAGACATAAAAAGAAAGTCTTAAGCCTACAACTTGAAAACATGTAAGTACTTCACCAGCAGGCAGATAATTTCCTCCTGAGGTCACTGGCATATTACCATGATGAACATCTATGAAATTATGAGAGCTGGTCAAGATGCTCTGAAAGGATAGGTGAAATGAGAGCAGGAGGGAAATCAATAGTTTCCAGAATATCTATCTATATTTGCAGGAGATATATGTGTATTTGACAGGACTAACCATGAGAGAGAACGTAAGCAAGGGCTGCATAGTGGAAGGTGGATCATGCCCAGTACAAACGTTGACATCTTGGAGCTCAATAAAGATTTTAATGTAAAAGCAAATGGGTGACATGGAAAATTCCTCAAAGTGATCCAAACAAAGGATCTACAGGGTGAGAGGAGTATTCACATGACACTGTTATTAGAAGGTCCACAGCAACCCTTCTGCAATAGGTTTTCAGGAATGATAGATCTAAGCTTTAAGGTAACAGATACAGAGGGATTACTCAATTTTGTTTCATTGGAAAGTCTAAGCAAAAGGTCATAAGCAAATTATAGCTTATTTTGAGAAAGACCAGATCATGTCGCTGGCAAAGCTATCCCAAAAAGTGATGACCATATTAACTTCATGCGATCAGCTTCAGCAGAGATGGCCCTGAGTATAAACTGCAACTTTACAAGTACTTCAATGCATCTCAAGGGCTCTAGAATGCAACATTATTTTGCATGATACATCTTGTCTTGAAATAGTCCACAAAGGCAAAGCCTAATTTATGTCATTGTTTCACAATGCAAATGATTCATTCAGAAAGCGTAAATCAGAAGGGTAATCATTAACCCCCAAATGAGGTTTAATGTTGTTGTTTGTTTTGCACAAACCGTTGATTAAAGGTTTGTAATTTGTTTTTGCATATGTAAAGAAGGGTACAAGGTGGTCAGTAAAAAGATAGTCTTCCTGGATGATGTTTCTGGTATGAGAAATTAATACAGTAGCAAAGTTAAGGATAAAGTGCTGGGGTGCTTTAGGGTTTTATCTAGAAGAAGTGCAGTCTATTTGGAAGAAGTGTGGTCTGGTCCGTAGATAAAACAGAAATTGCAATTAACTTCTTCTTTATGTGTGGGGAGGGTGGCAGCAATGGACAGAAGACCAAGGCCATGATAGATAGGCTTATCAAAAGGGAGCAGTAGCTTGTTAACTGAAAGATTATGTGGTCTACACATGTCCTGGGCACATGTTCTAGTATACGCATACACTTCCATAGAAATGAATATCCACAGTTGGATGACAAAGGAACCATATAGATTTCCAGGGCGTTAGTGAGCTATTTGGTCACAGAGCTACCTCTGTAACAAACAATCCATCATGATAGACATGATCAAAGGGTCTGAATAATATGGAAAACTTGAGTCTTCATGGACTGAACACATTGAAACAGAAAACTGTTGCATTAGTTCCCTACTCTAAAGTTTTCATTAAACACTCATTACATCTATAAGAATAAACACAGGTTAAATCAGGTTGGAATAGTAAGTGGTAAGTGATATAAAAGGCTACCACAATTTGGGTGAAGCTATTTTGTTAATTTCTGCTGGCTGGATTACTAGCAGTGGCTCAGTTAACTTAGGGAAATAGCTTAAAACAAAAGATTAAAACTGAATATACAAAAGCTAAAATCTTGTTTTGGTGTACCCCCTGCATATCAAAACCACATTATTGATGGAACACAATATCAAGGACATAATATCAAAAATAAAATATTGACAGGTTAGAAAATCTAGGTTTTCTATAACTAGTTCTACATATATGTTTAAAGACAATGCATATATCTTCAAGTAGCATAGATGTCAAGTTAGAAATAGTAAATCTATACTTCCCTACGTGCACTTACCTTTCAATATTTTGTCCCTCAATATTCTGCCCTTGCTATTCTTGTGCCACAATATTGTTGATGTCGATATTCATTAGTACAATCTATCATGTTATTGTCTAAATGCATACATCTCTAACCTATGCAAGAATTGTAAACTCCCTTGTTAAGTATACGGTTTTAAAATCAAAAGTTCTTCATACCTCCTAAGGCAGTGAACCGATCGTAACTGAACACATTCAGATCTCCCCCAGAAGCTTGACACTGCATGGAATGCTGTGACCTCAAAGTGATTGTCACCACATTCCAGCCAAGTGATCTAGAGCAAACCACAACATTGATCCTGTTGGTTTTGTTAACCACACTGTGATAGTGGGATTCTTCATGTGGTGCCAGATCCCTCAAATGTATAGCACAATCTTCAAGCAACTAAATGATTGATAAAAGTAAAAGGAGGAGTTATTCAACTAGTGTCCAAGGTAAATCTGATGCACTGACAATTAAACATGTGGCTGAATCATTATACAATGTGTATTCCACATCACACCATTATTCCTCATAAATTGGCTTAATCTCCTCTTCTCCTATTTTGTTACATATGGCATTATTGCTAATAAATCTCCTAGGGACTCTGATTATGCCCTTGCAGAAATTAAGATACATCTTAATGAGGTAAATATGACAGCTAGAAAGTCTTTCCTTATATCTGTATTGTATATGGTAATTTAACAATAATGTGGAATTCATGTTTTTCCTCTGTGTGGAGAGAAAGGCTAATTTCATTATTCATTTATTTATTTATTTATTCATAGTACATGGAATTCTGCAATCCCCGTATAAAACCCTGTCACTAATTTCTTTACATTTGGTAATTTGTGATGCACCAAGTCACTGATTATAAAGAAATTATGTCAGTACTCAACTGTAATAGAGTTGTGAATAAGAGTGAGCAGCTGGTCAGTATTCCACGTTTCCAAACTGTACACTGAATTGCATGTTGAGACAGAAACAGTATGTTTTTGGATAGACCCAAATGGTGCCTATCTGTACTGTGACGCAGTTAGGTGCAATGGCCTGCCCCCCCCTGAAATGACACCCGCCTGTCCTGTGTGGATGGGCATGTGGAAATGAGGTAATGCCGCTGACGTTGTACGCCATTGTAGAAGGCAGTGGAGTACCGCCGTGCAACTCCTCATTGGTTGTCATTGGGCCCTATGGGTTACCGTGGCCAATGGTGAACTACACTGGCGGTGACGGTACGCGCTGCCGCGGATGTGACCGCCATTTTCTATGTGTTCTCCCACTTGCTACCTGACATTCAACAGGAGAGGACCTACACTGCAAGTGCTGCTGTGACCTGTGTCTGGCACCGACAATGGCTCGAGTCACTGGGGAAAGGGCCCCTGCCTTCACCGCTGCGGAGTTGGAGAGGCAGGTGGATGGGGTCCTACCCCAGTACTGAATTCTGTATGGGCCTCCAGACAAACAGGTGACTACACTGTGAGCACGATGCATTGGGCATGAATGAATGTAGTGCTGTGTGTGAGGGCCTCGTGTAAGGGGTGTTGGTGGAAGGGTCCTGGGCAGCGTGCTGCATGTATGGTGGGCAATGTCTGTGCATCAGGGGATGTGAGGGCTATGGTGGGTCATGAGTGTAAGAGGCCGGACAGTATGGCTGATACCTTTCTCTATGTTTATTTGTCTGCAGGTCAGTGGCTATCAGAAAAAGGGTATATGGTGTGCCATTGCCAAGGACGTGCGGACCCTGGGGGTCTACAGCAGGTGGAGCACCAACTGTCGCAAACGGTGAGAGAACCTGAGACGCTGGGCATGGAAGAGGACAGAGGCCCAGCTGGGGATGGCCTCCCAACAAAGAAGGGGTGCCCATCGAACCCTGACCCCCCTGATGTTCTGCATACTGGCGGTGGCCTATCTGGAGCTGGATGGGCACTTGAGGGCATCACAGCAGCCACAAGGGGGTGATTACAGTTTCCAAATCTACTACTTGGATGTGATGGGGTGGTCTACGGGTGGGGGATGTGGGACTGTGGGTGCCCCTAGGCCAGGCCGGACATTGCAGGGTAGGTCCCATGTTGGGCAGGGCTGATGAACACCACCTCCTACAAAGCTAGTAGGCATCCACTAGTGGGCAGGGGTCTGTGGGTGTCAGGTATGCTGCTATTGGCTTTAGGTATTCCTGTCCTTGGGCTGATGACTAGCATTGTGACTGGTAGTACATTGCATAGTGCGTAGGCCTGTTCTCTGTGCGATGGTGCTGTGTACGTCAACGGTGGCGGTGGGGCAGCCATTGACCAAGTGTATCCTTTGTCTTTCCCCCCCCTTTTTGTTTTGTCACCTTGTCCTTATGTGCATTAGCATCATCTGGCGGAGGAGCAGAGGCACCGGCGACGGAGGGAGCTGCATCCCACATAGCCCATGAGGCCGAATCCACCGACGGTGAGGGCACCAGAGGGATGGTGGGCGAGGGGAGCACCATGGCTGAGACATGAAGGGACAGTTTGGACAGTGATACCTCCTCCGATGGAAGCTCCCTGGTGGTGGCGGACACCTCTGTGGCCACCCCAACGACAGGTACAGCCGCCACCCCGTACCAGCACCACCCTCCCAGCCGCCCTTCAGCGAGTTTCCCATGCCTGCTCACCCAGGAGGGTGGGCATCTCCTTCGCCCCAGGCACCTCAGGTCCTGCACTAGTCATCCCTCCCAGCCGCCCTTCAGCGAGTTTCCCATGCCCGCTCACCCAGGAGGGTGGGTATCTCCTTCGCCCCAGGCACCTCAGTCCTGCCCTAGTCAGCCCTGCTACCCTGAGTGAGGAGGCTATTGACCTCCTGAGATCCATCTCAGTTGAGCAGTCAACCATAGTGAACGCCCACTGTCAGAAAAGGTGGAAGGACTTGAGATGCTGGGCCGGGAAGATCACTGATGTCCAGCTGGGGCTGTCCTCCCAACGTGGGTGGGGTACACGTTAGAGCCTGACTCCACTAATGGCTTGTATTCTGACAGTGGCCTACCCAGAACTTAAAGGGGATCTGAGGGGAGCAAAGCAGCCTCAAGGGGGTGAGTCAAGGGCATATTCCTGCCTGTCACATTACCAGGTTGATGTGTTAGGTTCAGCCATTTCCCCCTGAAGATTGGAGATGGGCCATGTACACAAGATGAGTAACTGTCTTTGTAGGTATGGACGTTGGTATATGCTGATATGCCTTGTCTATTGTCCTATTGGCCTAGGACATAATAGAATACAGTCCACAAACAATTTGCTCCCCAGGGCCAACACATGGCTGTGTACAGTGATCAATCAAGTAATGTTGATTGTTGTTGTGTGTGTAATTAGTACACAACAGTCTACTAATCTTCAGTGTGACAGCCCAAAGAAAATGAAATGATGGATCACTGTCCTCATCCATGTGCCTGCTCAAGTGAGTAAATTGGCATCTGTCCCCAGAGGCCACTTGTCTTCAGTATGTCACGAATCTGTGTGCCTCACTACAGTCTGTCAGGTGAAGGTGGCCATCATACATGTGGGAGAGCACACATTGTTCTTTGAATGCAGCTACAGATCAATACTTTCCCTTGGTAAGTGGATGATGTCCATTGACATGATTTGTGGACATCACTGTTGCCAACATTCCTTGTGCCTACATGTTAGCATGTGTTCCTTTCACTTGACAAATTATTTTCACTGATGTTTCATGCATAGTAGTCTAACTGTCTTCTTGGGATGCTTCCTGTAGTCCCTCACAGATGTGTGCATGCCAACATGTGTTTGGAATTGGACATATGTCACGGGGCTACATTTCATGTTGTATCACAGAAAGGAGTGTGTCACCATTGATTGGTGGCTCACACATCCCCTCACCCATCATTGCATGTCATTTGGCATGTACAGCTGCAGTAGCAATGAAGGGCATGACAGGTAGAACTACAGTTTTGACCCATAATATGCATTTGCATGCCATTGATGTGGCATCATGTAGCAAAGTGCTCTGCACATGTGAAATGGGGAAGGTTTGCTACCTGACTGCTGGCATGCATCATGGAGTGACTTGTAGTTATGTGGGAATCATATGTGGTTGTATACAACTATTCATCCATGGAAATCTGGATTTGCAGGACCAAAATTAGGACAGTGATATAGCTTCCCATTGGGCAACAGTTTGAGGGCTTTCTACAAGTACTTCAGATTCCCTGTGCCTCTTCAACATTCAAAGGACTATTGACTATCTTCAGAGTATGTCATTTTCAGGGGTGCCATTCAAGAGAGGTGATTTCCCTGGGGCTAGCTGATTCATTGTTTTGTGGATTTTAAAGACATATCTCCCTGACATTTGCACGATTAGCCCACAGTGTACATTTGCATGTTAGATGTGTAGTATATGTGAGCAACATTAATAAAACCCCCATGACGCCGTTATGATGATTTAAACATGGTGAAGTGTGCATTATTGATCTATTTGCAGTGTGACATGAGTATTTCCTTGTCACCTTCATCAGGCTATTGTACTTCTCTCAGCAACATGCCAGGATTATGGACCATCATTTCTTATTATTGTGGTATTGTGTATGTGACAAATAGATGTATGCATGGCCTTGTGTGAGACTGTAGGAATGAACTTGAAACTGCTCTACTATTGTATGACAACAGGTAACTGAGGTATGCTACATGAGGCAAACCATTGAAGTTGATGAGGTCTCAACATCACCCATGCAATTGGAGTTTTCTCATATTATGATTATCCTGTGGGCAACTGTTGACAGTTCTTGTGGCATACATATGGTGTGGTATATGTAGGATTCACTTTGATGGAGTTTGTTGCTGGGGCCTGTAGGAAAGTACCATCTTGCCTGGCATGTTACCCCCATATTTCACTGTATATATGTTGTTTTAGTGTATGTGTCACTGGGACCCTGCCAGCCAGGGCCCCAGTGCTCATAAGTGTGCCCTGTATGTGTTTCCTGTGTGATGACTAACTGTCTCACTGAGGCTCTGCTAATCAGAACCTCAGTGGTTATGCTCTCTCTGCTTTCTAAATTGTCACTAACAGGCTAGTGACCAATTTCAACAATTCACATTGGCATACTGGAACACCCTTATAATTCCCTAGTATATGGTACTGAGGTACCCAGGGTATTGGGGTTCCAGGAGATCCCTATGGGCTGCAGCATTTCTTTTGCCACCCATAGGGAGCTCTGACAATTCTTACACAGGCCTGCCACTGCAGCCTGAGTGAAATAACGTCCACGTTATTTCACAGCCATTTACCACTGCACTTAAGTAACTTATAAGTCACCTATATGTCTAACCTTCACCTGGTGAAGGTTGGGTGCTAAGTTACTTAGTGTGTGGGCACCCTGGCACTAGCCAAGGTGCCCTCACATCGTTCAGGGCAAATTCCCTGGACTTTGTGAGTGCAGGGACACCATTTCACACGTGCACTATACATAGGTGACTACCTATGTATAGCGTCACAATGGTAACTCCGAACATGGCCATGTAACATTTCTAAGATCATGGAATTGTCACCCCAAAGACCCGGTTACTGCCAAACTACCTTTCCTGGGGTTTCACTGCAGCTGCTGCCAACCCCTCAGACAGGTTTCTGCTCTCCTGGGGTCCAGCCAGGCCTGGCCCAGGAAGGCAGAACAAAGGACTTCCTCAGAGAGAGGGTGTTACACGCTCTCCCTTTGGAAAAAGGTGTCAGGGCTGGGAAGGAGTAGCCTCCCCCAGCCTCTGGAAATGCTTTGATGGGCACAGATGGTGCCCATCTCTGCATAAGCCAATCTACACTGGTTCAGGGATCCCCCAGCCCTGCTCTGGCGTGAAACTGGACAAAGGAAAGGGGAGTGACCACTCCCCTGACCTGCACCTTCCAGGGGAGGTGCCCAGAGCTCCTCCAGTGTGCTCCAGACCTCTGCCAGCTTGGAAACAGAGGTGTTGCTGGCACACTGGACTGCTCTGAGTGGCCAGTGCCAGCAGGTGACGTCAGAGACTCTTTCTGATAGGCTCTTACCTGTGTAGCTAGCCTATCCTCCTTCCTAGATAGCCAAACCTCCTTTTCTGGCTATTTAGGGTCTCTGCTTTGGGGAATTCTTTAGATAACGAATGCAAGTGCTCATCCGAGTTCCTCTGCATCTCTCTCTTCACCTTCTGCCAAAGGATCGACCGCTGACTGCTCAGGACGCCTGCAAAGCCTCAACAAAGTAGCAAAGACGACTACTGCAACCTTGTATCGCTTCTCCTGCCGCCTTCTCGACTGTTTCCTGGTGGTGCATGCTCTGGGGGTAGCCTGCCTCCTCTCTGCACCAGGAGCTCTGAAGAAATCTCCTGTGGGACGACGGAATCTTCCCCCTGCAACCGCAGGCAACAAAAGACTGCATCACCGGTCCTCTGGGTCCCCTCTCAGCACGGCGAGCGTGGTCCCTGGAACTCAGCAACTCTATCCAAGTGACTCCCACAGTCCAGTGACTCTTCAGTCCAAGTTTGGTGGAGGTAAGTCCTTGTCTCCCCACGCTAGACTGCATTGCAGGGTACCGTGTGATTTGCAGCTGCTCCGGCTCCTGTGCACTCTTCCAGGATTTCCTTTGTGCACAGCCAAGCCTGGGTCCCCGACACTCTAACCTGCAGTGCACAACCTTCTGAGTTGTCCTCCGGCATCGTGGGACTCCCTTTTGTGTCTTCGGGTGGACTCCGGTTCACTCCTCCTCCAAGTGCCTGTTCCGGTACTTCTGCGGGTGCTGCTGCTTCTGTGAGGGCTCCCTGACTTGCTGGGTGCCCCCTCTGTCTCCTTATCCAAGTGGCGACATCCTGGTCCCTCCTGGGCCACAGCAGCACCCAAAAACCCTAACCACGACCCTTGCAGCTAGCAAGGCTTGTTTGTGGTCTTTCTGCGTGGGAACACCTCTGCAAGCTTCTTCACGACGTGGGACATCCATCCTCCAAAGGGGCAGTTCCTAGTCCTCTTCGTTCTTGCAGAATCCACAGCTTCTACCTTCCGGTGGCAGCTTCTTTGCACCCTCAGCTGGCATTTCCTGGGCATCTGCCCACTCTCGACATTGTCGCGACTCTTGGACTTGGTCCCCTTGTTCCACAGGTACTCAGGTCTGGAAATCCACTTTAGTTGCTTTGCTGGCGTTGGTCTTCCTTGCAGAAACCCCCTATCACGACTTCTGTGCTCTCTGGGGGTTATAGGTGCATTTTACACCTACTTTTCAGGGTCTTGGGGTGGGCTATTTTTCTAACCCTCACTGTTTTCTTACAGTCCCAGCGACCCTCTACAAGCTCACATAGGTTTGGGGTCCATTCGTGGTTCGCATTCCACTTTTGGAGTATATGGTTTGTGTTGCCCCTATACCTATGTGCTCCTATTGCAATCTACTGTAACTTTACATTGCTTGCATTACTTCCTTTTGCTATTACTGCATATTTTTGGTATTGTGTACATATATCTTGTGTATATTTGGCATCCTCATACTGAGGGTACTCACAGATAATTTTAGCATATTGTCATAAAAATAAAGTACCTTTATTTTTAGTATATCTGTTTCGTGTGTTTTCTTATGATATTGTGCATATGACACCAGTGGTATAGTAGGAGCTTTGCATGTCTCCTAGTTCAGCCTAAGCTGCTCTGCTATAGCTACCTTCTATCAGCCTAAGCTGCTAGAAACACCTCTTCTACACTAATAAGGGATAACTGGACCTGGTACAGAGTGTAAGTACCCCTTGGTACCCACTACAAGCCAGGCCAGCCTCCTAGAGGGCCTACTTTGGGTCACGGTAATGTTTGTTAATCACAACTTGTTCAAGTGTGATCAGGAACATGTAATGACCATATTTCTCTTTGTATTTGCAGCATCATCCCAGGCAAGTAAAGGAGACAGGGTGGAACCAAGTGGGGAAATGTAGGAAAGTAGCCTCTTTCTCGCATGGTTACCCCCAATTTTGGCCTGTTTGTGAGTGTGTGTCAGTGTGTTTTTACTGTGTCACTGGGATCCTGCTAGCCAGGACCCTAGTGCTCATAGATAAAAACCTTTATGTCAGTGTGGTTTGTCTGTCTCACTGGGATCCTGCTAGCCAGGACCCTAGTGCTCATAGTTTGTGGCCTAATGTGTATGCCTGTGTATTACCTAACTGTGGCACTGAGGCTCTGCTAATCAGAACCTCAGTGCTTATGCTCTCTCTGCTTGTAAATCTGTCACTTTAGCCAGTGACTTCATTTACCAATTTCAAATGGTACACTGGACCCCCCTTAGTCCCTAGTATATGGTACCTAGGTACCCAGGGCATTGGGGTTCCAGGAGATCCATATGGGCTGCAGAATTTCTTTTGCCACCCATAGAGAGCTCAGACAAACCCTTACATAGGACTGCCACTGCAGCCTGCGTGAAGTAGTGCACACACTATTTCACAGCCATTTTCACTGCACTTAAGTAACTTATAAGTCACCTATATGTCTAACCTTCAATTGCTGAAGGTTAGGTGTAAGGGTACTAAGAGTGAGGGCCCCCTTGACCTAGCAATGGTGCCCCCACATAGTTCAGGGCCATATTCCCGGACTGTGTGAATGGTAACTTCTAATATGGCCATGTAACATGTCTAAGATCATGGAATTGTCCCCCCATTCCAAATCTAGGGTTGGGGCGCCAATTCCATGCATCCTGGAGGCTCCACTATGGACCCCCAGTACTGCCAAACCAACTCTATGAGTCTTGCACTGCAGCTACAGCTGTGGCCACTTCACAGACAGGGTTCTGCCCTCCTGGGGTCTGGGCAGCCCAGTCCCAGGAAGGCAGAACAAAGCATTTCCTCTGAGAGCAGGGTGTTACATCCTCTCCCTCTGGAAATAGGTATTACAGGCTGGGGAGGGGTAGCCTCCTCCAGCCTCTGGAAATGCTTTGAAGGGCACAGATGGTGCCCTGCTTGCATAAACCAGTCTACACTGGTACAGGGACCCCTTCTCCCCTGCTCTGGCGGGAAACTGGAGAAAGGAAAGGGGAGTGACCACTCCCCTGTCCATCACCACCCCAGAGGTGGTGCCCCTCCAGTGTGTCCCAGACTTCGGCCATCTTGCTTTGCAAGATGTGGGGGCACTCTGGAGGGCTCTGAGTGGCCAGTGCCAGCAGGTGACGTCAGAGAACCCTCCTGATAGGTCCATACCTGATAAGGTAGCCAAACCCCCTCTCAGGGCTATTTAGGGTCTCTCCTGTGGGTTCTCTTCAGATTCTGCTTGCAAGTTTCCTTCAGGAATCCTCTGCAACAACTTCAAACTCTTCTGACCTCGGATCAACTGCAGCCTGCTCCAAGAAACACTGTAACTGCAACAAAGTGTCTACAAGAGACACTTTTCTTCAGCAACCTCAGCTCCAAGTCAGCAACTGCAACAGTTTCCACGGTGTGCATGCTCTGGGGATCCTGCACCAGAAGGACCAGAGTCACTCCCCTTCTCCAAGCAGGCACCTTCCAAAGCAACGACCGGTACCCTGGGACTCCTCTCACAGCGACGAGCATGCTCCTAAGGACACAGGAGGTGGACATCATCGACATAGGTTGTCCTGAGGTCCTGCTGAAGCAATTTGGAGGAGGTAAGACCTTGCCTTCCCTGAGAACGACGGTACCCCTGTGTATTGTCTCTTCTTCGCCTCCTGAGGCCTATGTGCACTCTTTGCAAAATGTCTTTGTGCACAGCCTGGCCCGGGTCCCCAGCAGTCCACCCTGCAACGCTCAACTCGGTGAGTTGCTCTCCGGCGGCGTGGGACCTTCTTTTTTTTTTTTTTCTTTTTTAAATATATTTTTATTGTTTTATCAGCCAAGTGGCAACATTTAACTGAGATACATGAAGTTACATTATGTTCCATCATACATTATACATGTAATTATTACGTATGCACATTTTGCGAATCCAGTGCAAGTGCACTGTTGCCCGATTTGGGCCTAGAGGCCCGCGCATCCACACATGAGGTGCATTCTACGTGTGCAAGGTTATTCAGGAAACTAAAGATATAGAGAAAAAGAGTAAGATAGGAGCTGAGGCGGCACCGGAGGACCCACTCCGAGGGGGGGGGAACCAGCAGGAGGAGGGGGTGACCCCAGAGAGAGGGGGAGAGCCGGTCACCAGAGAGGCCATAGATGCCTTCCATGAGCCGTGCATAACAGTTGCGCGTACATCCCTGCAATAACGCCGGCTCAGCGCCCAGCCTTGTTGTCCCAGGACCACAGGGGACCAGCCCACCATTAGTCGTGGGCTGCCGTGCAAGGGCACTCGGCCACAACAGGAGGAATCAGCAGGTTTCAAGTCCCCCCGGCCCCCATGCCCTTCGGCGCACCACGGGGCTCCCACGATGCACCCAGGGGCATACGCCAAGAGCACCTAAGTTTTATATTAGTTCAACTTTTTTTTTGTTTTTTTGTTTTTTCCCCTCCCCTGTGCCCCTCTATCGAACAATATGATACTGTTTTACTATGGTCATTAGTTTTTGTCAATTATCTCATTCTCGTCTGTTTAGGCAGGGCATTCATCGTCTTTGTTTTCTACGGCTAACAAGAATAATTTCCATACCTCTAGGCCTTTAGCTAGTATACCCTTATCCAGTAAATTCTGTAATGTCTGTATTTCTGCTTTGGTCCATCGTGTTACCTCTTCTCGCCACTGGGTAATACTGGGGGCGCCAGGGGCCTTCCATTTCATGGCAATGAGGCGTCTGTACAGCACCAACTCCAGGGCAATGCATTTATAGGTGCGTTTGCGTTTCTTGGGGTGGGGTGTTATACCCAATAGGCACACCTCAGGAATGGGAGTTAGTGAGGTGTTTGTCCATTCAGCTAGCAACGTTATTATCTCTATCCATGCGTTCCGAATCAGGAGGCATTCCTATGTCATGTGATAGAAAGTGGCCTCTTCTGTGTCGCATCTGGGGCATGTTTAAGCGGTGTGGTGATAGGTAAGTCTGATGCACATAATTAAACTGTGTGTACCGGAAGCGGGGATTACGTGAAACCTCGCGTGTCATTTTCATCGCCTGCTCCCATGCATTTAGGGACAGTGGTTCCGGTAGCTCATGGTCCCATTTATTTTTTGCTTGTTCCTGTTTGTGTTCCGTCTGGGCTGTGAGGATATTGTATATATTCGATATTCTTGATGGGGCGTTTGTACACTCCAACAGCTCATGTAGCAGAGGAGAGACATCTGGTTCGGACTTGCCTTTTCTCCAATATTCACGCATTACCTGCCGGACTGCACCATAGGCTATGAATCCTCCCCTACCCAACGCGTGCCTGTCGGCTAGTGCCTCATAGGTTTGGATTTGTCCGTCCTGGCAAATATCTCCCAGTGTGTGTATGCCCCTGCTACCCCACGCATTCAGGCCCACTTTGGCTGCTATATTTGCTAATTTCGGGAGAGCCAACAGTGGTATCCTCGGTGAGTACTGCTGATCTTTTGCGCTTTGCAACGCATATCGGCCCCAGGCCCAGTGTGCCGTGTGCAGCAGCACGTTGCTAGTGTGTGCTGGGTCGGTTCGATTCATGAGGTATTGTATTATTTCTGTACCGCCGAGCTCTAACAGCACCTTCTGAGCTTCAGCCCCAGGTGGGTTACCGCCCCATGTGGATATCCAATGTATCTGGGCAGCTGCGTAGTACGCTTCAAATTTGGGGGCGCCCATTGCCCCCACCTGGAGCGGCTGGAGCACTTTTGACAATGCGACGCGTCTACGGCCATTTCCCCATATTAGATCCGTTAATAAGCTATTCAGTAGTCTAAAGAATGAGCTTGGGAGTATCAAAGGCAATGCCATAAAATAATAGAGTCGACGGGGCAGCACTATCATCTTTGCTATAGCCATAGGGGATAGTGGGAGTGAGCACCAGAAGGGTAGGGAGCCCCTCGTTGATCTGATCACGTGGCCAAGGTTGCTGTCTCTAAGATCTTGGCTGTCGTGGTATATATTTACACCAAGATATTTAAATGTTGTGTGGCACCATTTCAAGCCACCCAGACCCGCTGGTGTTCTCATTGCCTCGGGAACCGGGCGCATAGGAAATATGCAGGATTTTGTCCAGTTCACTGTTAACCCGGCCACCAAGCAAAAATTTTCTAGGAGGTCCAACAGTCTCGGAAGGGCTACCGTGTGATCCCGTAGGAAGATCAGCGCATCATCCGCATATAAGGATACTTTCTGATGTGTCTGGCCATCCGCGATACCCCATGCGGGGGCCATTATGCGAAGGCGGGCGGCCAAAGGTTCAATCGCTAATGCAAATAACAGTGGAGACAGCGGACATCCCTATCTAGTTATCACGAGTTCCTCTCCGTCCAACAGTCCCCTTAGTTGTATAAATCTGCCCTCCTTGTCTTTTGTGCTGTGTTGTACAGTGTAAGGGACACCCGGCGCTATCCAGATCAGTACCCCTCTGGCAAAGGAAGAATCGCCAGCACTGTATATTGAGCCCATCCAGCACTTTTCTAACCGAGCAGCCTCTGCGGATGTAATGTGAGTTTCCTGTAGTATAGCTATATGTATGTGATGTAGTTTTAGAAACGCGTGTATTCTGTGACGTTTGTTTGTCCCGGCCATGCCCTTCACATTCCAGGTTATGAGATTATAAATGGGTTCCTTATTCATTGTGTTATATTGAGACGTGGGGGGTTACCTAAACTGCACCGGGCACATTCGCCCCCCGCTTCCCCCCTGCCCCCCCACCCCCACCCCCGGCCGCCAACCCCCCAGCCCCAACCCAAAGGCTCCGAGGAGTAAAGAGTAAGCCCATAGTGGCCTAAAGATAGAAAAGAGAGAGACAAGTATAACAACAAAAAGGATATTGCAGACTGTGTGTGTCCGCTAAGTAACGTGGCACAACTGGTGCCTAAAGTGGATTCCATAAAGGTCGGTTCCGTTCGGATACCGTTCAGGTATGTGGGGTCGTGGATTCCCTGGCGTCGATCTCTTGGATGGCCCACCTACAGGATGCTTCTCATTTCTACAGTTCCATTCGTCTTGTGCAGCGATCGGTGAATCTGTCCTATATACTCATGCCTTTGGCAATCGTACACTGTGGATTTCAGGGACAGCGGCCCGGTGCCGGCAGCTCGTCGCATCTCGATTGCCGCCGTCGTCGAGGGGGGTCCGCGGATGCCAGTTCTTCATTTTTAAAGTTCGTCCGCCGATCGCAGTGTGAAATCCGGGCCCACTAACAATGGAGAGGGGGGTGGACTTGTGTCTCCCCCGTGTGAGGCGGAGTCATTAGTGTCCGTTTCGCTCCTGGCGTCCAGCATCCCACAGGCGAATGAGTTTGTGTCTTTCATTATTTGCGCACAATCCAGCGCCATTTGCGCTTTTGTGGGGCGGGAGGATGTTTTGGTGTTTTTTTTTTTTCTTCCTGGAGTTAGCGATAGTCCATTATTCAGATACTGCGTCTTCCTTGGCTGGATCGGCCAATCCTTTAGCATGGATCCAGGTCCATGCATCCTCTGGGGTGGGGAACATTAGGGTTTTCTCGTCCATGACGATTCGTAGTCGTGCTGGGAACATAAGGGAATAAGTGATGCCTTTTTCACGCAGCAACTGCTTAATCTTGTTATACGCGATTCTTCTGCTTTGTACCTCCATTGTATAATTGGGGTAGGCAGTTACTCTGCTGTTCTCGAGCATAATTTGGTCAGACGTTCTGAAATGCTGAAGGACTAAGTTTCTGTCCCTATAATTTAGGAAGCGAGCTATTAGAGGTCGGGGTGGAGCTCCCGGCCTTGGTGGTCTGCCCGGTATCCTGTGTGCCCTTTCGATCACTGGTATTGTGTTGGGGTACAGCTCTTTAAGTGTGTTCCTCAACCAGGACTCTAAGAACTCTTCTGCCTTAGGTTGCTCGCTTCTCTCTGGAATTCCGAGGAATCTGATGTTGTTACGTCTGGAGCGTCCTTCAGCTTCCTCTGCTCTACGTTGGAGTAGAGTTATGTCTAGTTCCATTTTTTGCATTTTAATTCTCATTTCTGCTACTTTGGCTGGATGATTTTCAGTGTTGTTTCAGTGTCTTGAACCCTTCCAGTTAATTTGCGGTGGTCGACCCGCAGCAATGAGACTTCCTGTACTGCGGAATTAATTTTCCCTTCAAGCGAGGATTTAGGGGGTGATTCTAATTCTGGCGGGCGGCGGAGGCCGCCCGCCAGAATTCCGCCCCCATAATACCGCTCCGCGGTCAGAAGACCGCGGAGGGTATTATGAGTTTTTCCCTGGGCTGGCGGGCGGTCTCCAAAAGACCGCCCGCCAGCCCAGGGAAAAACTCCCTTCCCACGAGGATGCCGGCTCGTAATCGAGCCGGCGGAGTGGGAAGGTGCGACGGGTGCAGTAGCACCCGTCGCGTATTTCAGTGTCTACAAGGCAGACACTGAAATACCTTGCGGGGCCCTCTTACGGGGGCCCCTGCCGTGCCCATGCCATTGGCATGGGCACGGCAGGGGCCCCCAGGGGCCCCGCGACCCCCCCTACCGCCATCCTGTTCATGGCGGCTTTCCCGCCATGAACGGGATGGCGGTAGGGGGGGTCAGAATCCCCCATGGCGGCGCAGCAAGCTGCGCCGCCATGGGGGATTCTGAGGGCAGCGGTAAACCGGCGGGAGACCGCCGGTTTACCCTTTCTGACCGCGGCCAAAGCGCCGCGGTCAGAATGCCCTGCGGGGCACCGCCGGCCTGTCGGCGGTGCTCCCGCCGACCCTCGCCCCGGCGGTCGAAGACCGCCGGGGTTAGAATCAGCCCCTTAGTGTCCATTATAGCTTGCATAATTTTATCGAATTGGAGGGAGTGTGTGCGTAATGTTTCATGCAGCTGTAGCTGTGTGAGCGATTGCGTATCTGCTTGGCCGGTCAGCTGGGAGGGTCTCCCTCTCCGGTGGCCCCGGTTTTGGGGTGTTTTGGTTTGACCATGGTTTACTTGTTGGCCTGCGCCAGCCTCTACCAATGCTAACTTTCTCGGAGATTGTATCGCCTGTCTTAACCCTAGCCATGGGGTCAGTATATAATGTTCTCACCCATCCAATGTATGTTTGCCCGAAGCCCATCCGTTTGAGTGTCTCTATTAAAAAGGGCCAACCCAGCGTATCAAACGCCTTTTCTATGTCCAATGAGACTACCACCTGCTGCTCATCTTCTACCGGGGGATTTCTCATTAGACGTAACAAATTCCTGATGTTGCTGTATGTGTTGCGACCGGGTATGAAACCTGCTTGGTCTTGATGTACTAACTCCACAATGCATGGGAGCAAGCGATTGGTCAGTATTTTGCTGAGTAATTTGCAGTCTGTGTTTAGTAATGATAATGGCCTGTATGAACGGACATCCAAAGGGTCGCGGCCCGCCTTCGGTAATACTGCTATCAATGCCTCACGACATGTATCAGGAAGTTGGCCTAGTTCCAGAGCTTCCTTTAGCATTGCCAGATATGGTGCTAAGATCTGCGGTTGAAACGTGCTATAGTATTCTATGGTTATACCATCGCTGCCTGGTGCTTTGCCGTGTGCCAATTGTAGCAATGCTCGTTGGATTTCAGCTATCTGTATTGGGCTATCTAGTTCTGTAGTTTGAGTAGCTGTCAGGTGGCTCAGGGTGACACCATTGAAGAAGCTGTTTAGTTGAGCATTGGTGGGCGGCGGCCGAGCCCGATACAGCGAGCTATAGTACTCTTTGAAAGCATTATTTATCTCTGCCTGTGTGTTAACTATCCGACCTGATTCCAGTCGGATAGCGCCTATGGGGGTGTTCCGGCGTTCGTTTTTTATAAGCCACGCTAATAATTTACCGGATCTGTCACCCTCCGCGTGTGTACGGGCCATGTAATGTTGATAATCAAAATTTCTAAGACGGTTGTCTGCCTCGGTCCATTTGGAGCACTTGTTAGTGAGGGTGTTTGATGTTATGGAGCCTTTAGCGTGTTCGCCTTCAGCTAACTGAATTTCTTGTTCTAATGCTCGGAGTTCGCGCGTTAGTGTTTGCCGCACTCCTACTGTGGTTGATATGCATACCCCTCTTATGACTGTCTTATGTGCATCCCATTCGATGGCCCTTGAGCTGGCCGTCCCTTCGTTCGCTGTGAAATATGTTGAGATGTGTGTGGCAATGTCCTTCCTGAAAGGGGGATCCTGCAGTAGGAGTGTTTGCAGTCGCCAGGTGGGAATGCATGAGCGAGGTCTGCCCCATCTTATTTGTACTATGAGTGGGCAGTGATCTGATATTACCCTGGCGGAGTACCCCGCTCTCGTAATTTTATGTGTTAGATTCTGTGAGGTGAGGATGAGGTCTATTCGGGTATGTAATAGGTGTACTGGGGAGTAGTAGGAGTACACCTTTTCGTGTGGGTGCAAGTGCCGCCATATGTCAATCAATCGTCGCTCTTCCATCCATGCGCCCAGTATTTGGGCATTTTTCATTGTTGGGGCGGCCACAAGCGGGGGGTGTGATCTGTCCTCAACTATGTTTGAAACGCAGTTCATGTCCCCCCCCCCATATACATGGTGAAGTTAGATCGTAGGTTAATTGTGAGGCCTTAGTTTGTAAAAATTCACCTTGTTTAATGTTCGGGACATATAGCCCATTTATCACGAGTTCCTCTCCGTCCAACAGTCCCCTTAGTTGTATAAATCTGCCCTCCTTGTCTTTTGTGCTGTGTTGTACTGTGTAAGGGACACCCGGCGCTATCCAGATCAGTACCCCTCTGGCAAAGGAAGAATCGCCAGCACTGTATATTGAGCCCATCTAGCACTTTTCTAACCGAGCAGCCTCTGCGGATGTAATGTGCGTTTCCTGTAGTATAGCTATATGTATGTGATGTAGTTATAGAAACGCGTGTATTCTGTGACGTTTGTTTGTCCCGGCCATGCCCTTCACATTTCAGGTTATGAGATTATAAATGGGTTCCTTATTCATTGTGTTATATTGAGACGTGGGGGGTTACCTAAACTGCACTGGGCACATTCACCCCCCGCGCTCCCCCCCACCCCCCCACCCCCGGCTGCCAACCCCCCAGCCCCAACCCAAAGGCTCCGAGGAGTAAAGAGTAAGCCCATAGTGGCCTAAAGATAGAAAAGAGAGAGACAAGTATAACAACAAAAAGGATATTGCAGACTGTGTGCGTCCGCTAAGTAACGTGGCACAACCGGTGCCTAAAGTGGATTCCATAAAGGTCAGTTCCGTTCGGATACCGTTCAGGTATGTGGGGTCGTGGATTCCCTGGCGTCGATCTCTTGGATGGCCCACCTACAGGATGCTTCTCGTTTCTACAGTTCCATTCGTCTTGTGCAGCGATCGGTGAATCTGTCCTATATACTCATGCCTATGGCAATCGTACACTGTGGATCTCAGGGGCAGCGGCCCGGTGCCGGCAGCTCGTCGCATCTCGATTGCCGCCGTCGTCGAGGGGGGTCCGCGGATGCCAGTTCTTCATTTTTAAAGTTCGTCCGCCGATCGCAGTGTGAAATCCGGGCCCACTAACAATGGAGAGGGGGATGGACTTGTGTCTCCCCCGTGTGAGGCGGAGTCATTAGTGTCCGTTTCGCTCCTGGCGTCCAGCATCCCACAGGCGAATGAGTTTGTGTCTTTTATTATTTGCGCATGATCCAGTGCCATTTGCGCTTTTGTGGGGCGGGAGGATGTTTTGGTGTTTTTTTTTTTTCTTCCTGGAGTTAGCGATAGTCCATTCTTCAGATACTGCGTCTTCCTTGGCCGGATCGGCCAATCCTTTAGCATGGATCCAGGTCCATGCATCCTCTGGGGTGGGGAACATTAGGGTTTTCTCGTCCATGACGATTCGTAGTCGTGCTGGGAACATAAGGGAATAAGTGATGCCTTTTTCACGCAGCAACTGCTTAATCTTGTTATACGCGATTCTTCTGCTTTGTACCTCCATTGTATAATTGGGGTAGGCAGTTACTCTGCTGTTCTCGAGCATCATTTGGTCAGACGTTCTGAAATGCTGAAGGACTAAGGAGGTGATTCTCACCCTGGCGGGCGGCGGAGGCCGCCCGCCAGAGTTCCCCCCTCCAAAATACCGCTCCGCGGTCGAAAGACCGCTGAGGGTATTTTGGCTTTTGCACTGGGCTGGCGGGCGACCGCCAAAAGGCCGCCCGCCAGCCCAGTGCAAAAGACCCTTCCCACGAGGACGCCGGCTCAGAATTGAGTGCAGTGCACCCGTCGCGTATTTCAGTGTCTGCAAAGCAGACACTGAAATACAAAGTGGGGCCCTCTTACGGGGGCCATTGGCATGGGCACTGCAGGGGCCCCCCAGGGGCCCCACGACAACCCATACCGCCATCCTGTTCCTGGCGGGCGAACCGCCAGGAACAGGATGGCGGTATGGGCTGTCAGAATCCCCATGGCGGCGCAGCGAGCTGCGCCGCCATGGAGGATTCTAATGGGCAGCGGAAAACCGGCGGGAGACCGCCAGTTTTCTGCATCTGACCGCGGCCAAACCGCCGCGGTCAGAATGCCCTGCGGGGCACCGCCAGCCTGTTGGCGGTGCTCCCGCCAACCCTGGCCCCGGCGGTCCATGACCGCCGGGGTCAGAATGACCCCCTAAGTCTCTGTCCCTATAATTTAGGAAGCGAGCTATTAGAGGTCGGGGTGGAGCTCCCGGCCTTGGTGGTCTGCCTGGTATCCTGTGTGCCCTTTCGATCACTGGTATTGTGTTGGGGTACAGCTCTTTAAGTGTGTTCCTCAACCAGGACTCTAAGAACTCTTCTGCCTTAGGTTGCTCGCTTCTCTCTGGAATTCCGAGGAATCTGATGTTGTTACGTCTGGAGCGTCCTTCAGCTTCCTCTGCTCTACGTTGGAGTAGAGTTATGTCTAGTTCCATTTTTTGCATTTTAATTCTCATTTCTGCTACTTCTGGCTGGATGATTTTCAGTGTCGTTTCAGTGTCTTGAACCCTTCCAGTTAATCTGCGGTGGTCGACCCGCAGCAATGAGACTTCCTGTACTGCAGTATAAATTTTCCCTTCAAGCGAGGATTTAGGGGGTCATTCTGACCCTGGTGGTAAATACCGCCAGGGCGGAGGTTGGCGGTAGCACCGCCAACAGGCTGGCGGTGCTCCGCCGGGCATTCTGACCGCGGCGGTACAGCCGCAGCCAGAAGCGGAAAGCCGGCGGTGTACCGCCGACTTTCCGCTGCCATGGGGATTCTGACACCCCATACCGCCATCCTGTTCCTGGCGGTTCGCCCGCCAGGAACAGGATGGCGGTATGGGGTGTCGAGGGGCAGGGGCCCCACAAAGATTTTCACTGTCTGCTGTGCAGACAGTAAAAATCGCGACGGGTGCCACTGCACCCGTCGCACCCCTTCAACTCCGCCGGCTCAATTCTGAGCCGGCTTCCTTGTTGACGGGGCTTTCCCGCTGGGCCGGCCGGCGGTCTTCTGGCGGTCGCCCGCCGGCCCCGTGGGAAAACCAGAATGACCGCCGCGGTCTTTCGGCAGGAACCGCTTGGCGGGCGGCGACCGCCGACCGCCGCGGTCAGAATCACCCCCTTAGTGTCCATTATAGCTTGCATAATTTTATCGAATTGGAGGGAGTGTGTGCGTAATGTTTCATGCAGCTGTAGCTGTGTGAGCGATTGCGTATCTGCTTGGCCGGTCGGCTGGGGAGGGTCTCCCTCTCCGGTGGCCCCCGTTTTGGGGTGTTTTGGTTTGACCATGGTTTACTTGTTGGCCTGCGCCAGTTCGTTACTCCAGGATTAGCTATTTGCCGAGAGTTTCCGCCCCTGCTTTCAGTCTTCCCTAAGCGCGTCCCCTAGTACGCTTTGTCAGTAGTTCAGGAGGGAGTAGTGTATAACCATTTTAGTGTTAGTGTCTATTTTGGTTTCTCTGAGTTCTTGCTCCGTCTTTTGTACTTGTAGACCCAGTTTGGTGCCTATCCGATTCTCCCTTCGCGACAGCCGCCGCTCCTGGCAACCAGCAGGGCTCAGTTGGGCCCACAGTCATGCGTGTTGTCCCTCTTCAGGAGGGGCGATCCAAAATTCAGTACTCCGCAAGATTCCCAAATTGCGTACAGTGATAGTACCCTTGGTGATGCCAGCGGTCTGGTGAAGTGCGCCGTAGTCCCGCACGGCGCATCCCAGTAAGAGCACCAGTTCTGTCAGGGGGCAGCTATTTCACTTCCAGCACTCGTATCAGCGGAGACCTTTTGCTTGACTCAGTGCTGGGATGGCTGAGCGTCCAGGGTGCGAGGAGTTCACTATCCGAGTAAGGCAGTTGGCGCACAAGTTTAGTTTCCCAGTGTGCTATAAATGCCGTGGATCAATGGAGGGCAGGCCGTGAATGCACGAGGCGATGAGGGTCAGGGACAACGCTGTGTGCCTGCTCAACTGAATAAGCCAGGGGTGGTGTCTCCCTCGTACCTGTTCCACTGTAGTTCACTTCACTTACGCTGGCCTCGAGGGGGAGAGATCCTTTCCCCCTCACATTGCGACTTGAGTTGTGTCGCCGAGAGAGATGTAGCTCCACCACGCTGCGACAGGCATAAATACCCTGGGCCCAACCGGGGAACCCCCGGGCAGGCTCCCCAGTAAGCGCAAGCCCGTCGGCTGCTCCTCTCACGCAGGATGCCCTCCGGGCTTAATTTAATGTAGTATGGCTGCCTCAGCACACTCCGGCCGCCGCCTTGTGATTGCGGTATTCCAGCGCCATGGGGGGCCGCAATGGATGCCTCTGGTGCCCTCCAATGGGGGTGCTTAACCCGGTAACCGTCCGGGGAGAGAGCACCGTGGATCGAGGAGTCCGGACGTGGATCGGCGAGCCGCGCGGAGCGGGGCGCCTGTGCGGCGTCCGAATCCGTAGCTGCAGCTCCAATTCAGGCGGGGGCGCGCTCTATCTACTCATAGCGGCGCCGATCCTCCCAGCTTCCTGTGCCCCCCAACGCCCCGCGGGCCCCCCCCCGGCACAGGACCGAGTCCCAGAGGCCCGGGGGGGGAGCCGGGCCAAGGCCCCGAGAAGAAGACTCACCCGCTGCGGCCGCGGGCGCCAACACGGTAGGCCGCAGCTCCTCCACGGCATCCAAGGCAACCCTGGCATCGCAAGAAGGGTCACCGACTCGGCCAGTGGTCCCAAGAAGTAGAATGGACGGCACCCGCCTTAGAGAGGGTGGTGGGTGCCGTTTCCAGGATTTTAATGTGGGCCAGGCACGGAGCTGCAGTTTTATCCTGCCGCTCCGGTCGCCATGTTGGCCACACCCCCTGGGACCTTCTTTTGTTGTGCTGCATCAACCGTGTTTTGCACCACCTTTGAACCCTGATCCTGCGGCTTCTGGGGGTGCTGGCTGACATCCTGAGGGCTCTCTAAAGTGCTGAGAGTCCCCTCTTCCTCCTCACAGAGATTTGAAGCCCCCAGGTCCCTCCTGGGTCCATGCAGTGCCATTTTGATCAAAAATGCACTTTTGTCGTAGCCAAGGCTTGCTGGCACTTTCCAACATGAAGTCTCATCTGCAACGATCTTCACACCGTGGGACATCTTTTGCATCATGCAGGAACCCGCTGGCATCTTCCTAGGGTGCATTTCTGCAGTCTTCTACTAACTAGGGGCTCTTCTTTTGCACCCTCTTCTGGGTTGGCAGTGGCTCCTGTCCTTCCTGGAACTTCTTCCGAATTCTGGACTTGGTCCCCGTCCTTTGCAGGTCTTCAGGTCCAATAATCCAGCAGTTGTTCTTTGCAGACTTTGTTGGCTGCTGCAAAATCCCAAAACTGAGGTGTAGTGTGTCCTAAGGAAACTTTCAATACCTTACTCCTGCTTTTCTGGGCTCTGGGGTGGGGTAATTTACTTACATTTACTGTATTCTTACTCTCCCAGCGATTCTGCACACACTACACTTGTCTAGGGGGGAATTCGTGATTCACATTCCACTTTTTTTAGTATATGGTTTGTGTTGCCCCTAGACCTATTTTCTCCCATTGCACTCTATAGGATTTCCTACTGTTTGCATTGTTCTATGACTATTTACTTGTCTAATGTTGGTGTGTAGTGTATATATTGTGTATAATACTTACCTCCAGAAGGAGGATTGTCTCTAAGATATTTTTGGCACTGTGTCACCCACATAAATACCTTTATTGTTGGTAACACTGAGTATTGTCTTTACTTGTGCATAAGTACTGTGTAACTATAAGGGGTATTTCATGAGCTTTGCATGTCTCCTAGTTCAGCCTAAGCTGCTATGCTATAGCTACCTCTATTAGCCTAAGCTGCTAGAACACTACTACATTCACTAACAAGGGATAACTGGACCTGGTGTAAGGTCTAAGTACCCAAGGTACCCACTACAAACCAGGCCCGCCTCCTACAGGAATGATACCACCCACACAAAGGGCCCCAGTGGCCTGGAGGGTGAAGGAAGTGCCATGGAGGACACAGGATTGACATCATCATCACCTTATTCTACCTTCAGTGGCCACTATCTAGTGCTGGCAGACCCATCATGACCTACTCCTGTTGCATTCTTGTCTGCGACCCCTAATTCTATCACCACCCTCCCTGTTGCTCCCAACCCAATTGGCCATGCCCGCTAACCCAAGAGGATGGGCATCTTCTTCGCCTCAGGTACCTCACCCTCAGCCCCTGCCACCCTGGCTGCCCTGAATGAGGAGGCTATTGACCTCCTGAGGAGTATCTCTGTGGGGCAGACTGCCATTGTGAATGCCATCCAGGGTTTGCCAATCAACTTCAGCAGACAAATGCGTACCTGGAAGGCATTCATAGTGACATGTCCTGCCTACAGAGATCTTT
The DNA here is from genome assembly GCF_031143425.1 of Pleurodeles waltl. Classification (NCBI taxonomy): domain Eukaryota; kingdom Metazoa; phylum Chordata; class Amphibia; order Caudata; family Salamandridae; genus Pleurodeles; species Pleurodeles waltl. Next base: position 1,770,444,787 of record NC_090440.1, read on the forward strand.
ATAGGCTCTGGCCTCCTCACTGAAGGCAACCATCAACACCCCACAATCCTCACCCAATCACCTCCCTCTTCACAATCCAAAATCCCTATTCCCCTACCTGTCCAAAGCACACAGACACATCTGTATGCAACCACCTCAACACACACAAGCAGCACACATGGACACAAGCACCGCAAGACACACCGGCACGCAAGCACTCAACAGTCACCCACAGATACCACAACACCCACCATTCCCACAGACACCCCCACCACCCGCACCAACCCACACACCACAACCACCATACCCAGAGATACCACCACAACACCCCTTGACACATTCGCCACAACCATCATACACCCACACTACACCTCACAACCCACTCACCTCAGACACCGTGCCCACAGACACATCCACCATACCCCCAGACACCACCCAAACACACAGACACATCCACCATACCCACAAACACCACCTCAACACCCACATCCACCACTCCCACATCACCCAGCTCCTCTACCTCACAGCCCCCCAGCCATGCAAACGCCCACACTCACACTCACACACGTAACAGATAACACCCAAACCCAAGCATATCTCACACACACACCAAACGCATCGACACACACAAGCAAGACCACCACTCCCTCAGCCTCCAAATCCCTAATCTCCTCTGATGACCCTACCCATTTTCCCAGTGAAAGTTTCCTTTTTGACCCTGCCCTTTCCTGTTACCTCCACCCAAACCCGAGGCCCCCACCCACACCCCAACCCATTCCATCCCTTCCACATCAAAGTCCTCCTCTGTCACACCTGCTCCATTGCAAGCACCCATACTTCTCCCCCAAAGAGGAAGCCCACCCCTCCAAAGAAACAATCCACCCATCCCAAATCCGACCCCACCCCTCGTAAGCATGATCCCTGAGGTGCCTGCATGCTCATTTGATAACCCTTCCTGTGGAGGTTCCCTGGTAGTGAAAGGAGTCAAGCTTGGGAAAAAGTATGTGCATGGACTATTATTTGGACTAGTCACTGGCCTTTGCTCTTCAGCATTTGCTGTTAATAAACCCAAGTAGTTGTTTTTTTGGGTACACATTTGTCCTAACATTACTTTTCAACCTTTTTGTTGTTCCTGAGTAATTTGTGTTGTATGCCTACAGTTGTGTGGTTTCACCATGATTGCTGATCCATTTGCTGTTGTTGGCAAAATCTGACTTTGTGGGCAGCGCTGGTGTCACCCAGACCAAGGGTAGATGTTCACTGTATGGATATGTGTTTGTTAATCCAATTGGGGTGTCATTGTAATGAGTTATGTTTGATATGGCGGGTATTTCATCTTAGGTTGGCCAATGTCAGCATGTATAGTGTTAGAATTGTCCCCCTGATATGGATTGGACATTCAGCTCATGTGTGGAACTTAGAGTTCTGTTTGTCCACACATGGAGGGTGTTCAATTGTGTTACCTTCCTTTACATTCGACTGACCATGTGTCCATTTTGTTGATTGTACCTTCCAGCTACTTCATCTACATGTATGGCCCTTACTGTTGCTGGTGTATTTGCTTCCTTGACTTGCATTTACCCATTTGACAGATAGGCATGTCACTTGGCACTAGTATTGTTTTTCCCTGAGATACATGACGGTCCAGTTCTGGTGCAAATGGTGTTTTAGGGGCATGTGCAAAGTGAATTGTGTCCCACAGCAGCATCCTTCCAGGAGTGCTCCTGATGCCCCCATCCCTACTGTGCAGGTATTGTTTGCATTGTGAGCTTTGGATATCTGACTCACAAAATATTGTGCATTACATTGACCTTCCATTGTGTTGCAAGGTGGGTGATATGTGTGGGACCATTACAGGGATGTTTCATGGTAGGGGTATTTGTGTTAAATGACACTTCCATACATCTGTGTCTTCAATCTGAGGATAATACATGGCATGTGAGCAATGTGAGGGTGTCAGTTGAATTATGTGTGATGTTGATGTGGTGGTGCTGTTGTGTGACACAATTTTCTGTACACTTCACTGTCCCTGTGACTAAGACATGTTTTTGTGGAGCGTGCAGTGCAGTGTCAGTGACCTGCCCAAATGGGGTGTTTTATGGCTGTGAATGTGTCATTCATTGTGAATGACTCTAACCTGGGACACAATGACAAGTGAACTTGGTCCACGTAGGGTGACCCCCATATCATGTGGATGAGGGCACAACGATCTGGTAGGTGTGTGCTCTTACCATTGGTTGCATCCACGATGGCGTGGATTTTGTGCTCCAACTATGAGCAGCAGCAGGACGTGTCTGATTGGTTTCATGGCAGCACAGGAAATGTGACACTGCCTGCAGGTGAGTTTCTTCCTTTATACTTCCGGTTTCTTTTGCTGGAACGTGGTAGTTGGACCACCACGGTCACGTCGGAAGAAGGCAACATCATAATGGGTCTGACAGAAACCATGTCTCCAACAGCCTTATTGTCCTGCCTCAGCACCCCGGCAGTCTATGCTGCCTGGCAGTGCCAGCAGGACTTTGGACGTCTTTCCTCTATGGAACCACATGCATCATAATATGGTGGTCCGACCACCAAGCTGATATGGCTGTCGGACCACTGTGGCAGTCCACAGACCACCAAACCCGTACAGAGGCCCGTAGTGACTAACTTCAAACATTTTATCACAATTGTTTATATCCTGTAAACTTTATGAAAACCACTATGGTAGGATAATAACATATTGCTTTATGACTGAATATCATTAGCTGTTCATGTCCATAGCTCTTGATGACTTTACAGAGTCAGTTGAGGATGGTGATAAATGTATTATTCATGAGTTTTGTACAATTGCATTGTGATTGTTTTACTTATGGTCCCCCTTTACCTTTTTTAGATTGCATGGGTAAATTCCTTCTAGTAAGGATGTTCTATGTGATCATTTGTGACTGTTAAACCATTAGCAAACTAAAAAGCGGATTTCAGGGATATGATAATGTTGCTTAGGTGAAGTTACACCAGGCATTGTAAGTCATATACATAGTAGTCTGAGTTAGTTTAATAGATTTCTTTGACTGATTTCTTTTTCACATGTATTCCATTTGTTGAATTAAATTTAAGGTATTAAAGTGTGTCTGCATGTATACAATGTGGCCATATCCACATAAATTAAATATCTTTCTACCACTATAGTCAAATATGGAATATGTGACTTACATTCACATTTTTGAATAGGGTATGCAGTCTATTTTGATCAGAAGCTGTCCAGAAAGGTAAGCACAATGTTTATTTATAATTGTGAAAGGTTTTTATGTAAACATTTTTATCTTATATTAATATCTTATATCCTATAGTTTTCTTAATAACAATTCCTTATTATGTGAAAGACATATGGATGTGCCGTTGGTTTACTTTATTTTAAAACAGCACCTACCTACAATCAAAAGCTTGGTTTGGTAAAACAGAAACATCAGAGGGGCTTACATGTTTCTGTGTCTCCCTTCAGAGTAAAATAACTAAACTCTCCATAGTGTCATATTTTACAACTGGATGCAAAAGGCAATAGATTTTTCAAATGATTTCAAAAAGATATACCGGGTGATTAATATGTTTTTGGTATGTATAATCCATTGTGATGGACTATGCATAATGCCAATATGAAGGTCTAGCCAACCGATTTAAAAGAAGGCTACTCTTCAGTTTGGCCACAGTGGAGACTACTATGGCCCTCATTCTGACCTTGGCGGGCGGCGGAGGCCGCCCGCCAAAGTCCCGCCGTCAGGTTACCGTTCCGCGGTCGAAAGACCGCGGCGGTAATTCTGACTTTCCCGCTGGGCTGGCGGGCGGTCTCCTTCAGACCGCCAGCCAGCCCAGCGGGAAAGAGGCTTCCACGATGAAGCCGGCTCGGAATCGAGCCGGCGGAGTGGAAGCTGTGCGACGGGTGCAGTTGCACCCGTCGCGTATTTCACTGTCTGCGCAGCAGACAGTGAAATACATTTAGGGGCCCTCTTACGGGGGCCCCTGCAATGCCCATGCCAGTGGCATGGGCACTGCAGGGGCCCCCAGGGGCCCCGCGACCCCCCCTACCGCCATCCGGATCTCGGCGGTCCGACCGCCGGGATCTGGATGGCGGTAGGGGGGGTCGGAATCCCCGCGGCGGTGCAGCAAGCTGCGCCGCCGCGGAGGATTCAATGGGGCCGCGGTACACTGGCGGGACCCCGCCAGTGGTGCCGGTCCGACCGCGGCTTTACCGCCGCGGTCGGAATCCCCATTGGAGCACCGCCGGCTTGTCGGCGGTGCTCCCGCGGTCCTCCGCCCTGGCGGTCAAAGACCGCCAGGGTCAGAATGAGGGCCTATGTCTCTTCAGTGGCCTAACTTCTCCAACAGCCATCAAGAGTAAGGGTCAACATGTCTGCCTGCCCAGTTTAGATGGGTGGACATGTAGTCATTTTTTACTGTTTCTTACCACCAGGTAAAACCGGATCCATGTAACAATGTCCTACCTGCACTGAAAGACTTCTTGCCAGGAATCAGATTCAGCACAGATTATTTATCAATCATAGGGCCAAGGGGATTAGCTATACTGAGAACGATACAATGGAAACTGTAGAGGATAGGAACATTAGACCTCAAACTATTTGATTCTCTGATCCGCACACTTATTGGTTATTAGTACACTTCCAGGGCATTATAGGTAGAGCCAGTATTTAAAGTCATTGCGAACATGCAGCCTTCACCTGGCAACATGTCGATAGTGGGTGTGTCTCTTTGTACGAGTTTGCATTTTCTATCAATGCACAAAATGCATACCATAACTCTCACCACCATCCATCTTGTCTTGATTGCTCTTTTCTGTGTGTAACATTGGCAAATATGTGTTTTAGCATGGCGGGCAGTGGGAGTTATGGTATGTGTGTTGTGTTTTGGTAACCATGGTTGGAAAATTTCATTGGTTTTGCACAGTTGAGCCAGAACTATGGGCCTCCTTATGAGTTTGGTAGGTCGCCCATTGGCCTGCCACACCCATTGGGAGGAGACTGCAGCCCAGCTGGCGGTCTCCCCCCAGTCCTATAACAATGTTTCCACCGGGCTGACTGCTGGAAACCTCCATATTAGGAGGTTTCTGCCAGCCAGCCCAGTGGAAATAATGTGTCAACATTAGTCGACGCCGGAGTCCCATAGAGGATGCCCCCAGCTGAAGCAGACAGTGCATATTCTGAGGGTGCTGGGCAGTGGAGGCCCTGCACTGCCCAGGCCCCCAACACTCTCTTTCTGCCAGCCTTTTTATGACGGGGTCCCTGCCATGAAGAGGGTGGCAGAAAGGGAATTCAAGATCAACAAGGCGGTGCCACTGTGACTGACCAATCAATCAATCACTCAATCAAGCACTGCATTTGTAAAGCGCGCTACATACCCGCGAGGGTCTCAAGGTGCTGGGGAGGGGTGGTGCTACTGGTCGAAGAGCCAGGTCTTGAGGAATCTTCTGAAGGCCAGCAGGTCCTGGGTCTGTCGTAGGATGGTGGGGAGAGTGTTCCAGGTCTTGGCGGCGAGGTAGAAGGATCTGCCACCGGCGGTGGTTTTTCGGATGCGGGGGACTGTGGCGAGGGCGAGGTTGGCTGAGCGGAGGCTTCGGGTGGGGGTGTGGAAGCTGAGTCGGTTGTTGAGGTAGGTGGGTCCAGTGTTGTGCAGTGCTTTGTGTGCGTGGATCAGGAGCTTGAAGGTGATCCTTTTATTGATGGGGAGCCAGTGCAGGCCTCTCAGGTGGAGTGTGATGTGGCTGCGGCAGGAGACATTGAGGATGAGTCAGGCCGAGGCGTTCTGGATGCGTTGGAGTCGTCTCAGGAGCTTGTTTGTAGTTCCTGAGTAGAGGGCGTTCCCGTAGTCGAGTCTGTTGGTGATGATGGCCTGGGTAACGGTTTTTCTTTTGTCGAGGGGGATCCATTTGAAGATCCTGCGGAGCATACGGAGGGTGTTGAAGCAGGACACGGAGACGGCGTTGACTTGCCTGGTCATGGAGAGAGTGGAGTCGAGGATGACCCCCAGGTTGTGTGCGTGGTCCGTGGGTTCCGGGGCTGTGTCTAGTGACGTGGGCCACCAAGAGTCGTCCCAGGCTGATGGGGTGGGTCCGAGAATGAGGACCTCCATCTTGTCTGAGTTCAGCTTCAGTCTGCTGTCCTTCATATAGTCGGCTACGGCCTTCATTCCTCGGTGGAGGTTAGCTTTGGCGGTGTGGGGATCTTCGGTGAGGGATATGATCAGCTGGGTGTCGTCGGCGTAGGAGATGATGTTGAGGTTGTGTTGTCGTGCGACGTGGGCGAGGGGGGCCATGTAGATATTGAACAGTGTCGGGCTGAGGGAGGATCCCTGTGGGACGCCGCAGGTGATCTCTATGGTTTTGGAGCGGAAGGGTGGGAGGCGGACGCTCTGGGTTCTGCCGGAGAGGAAGGATGTGGTCCAGGCCAGGGCATTCTCTTGGATACCGGCGTCATGGAGGCGTGCTGATAGGGTGCGGTGGCAGACCGTGTCAAAGGCTGCTGATGGGTCCAGGAGGATGAGGGCGGCTGTTTCTCCTTTGTCCATCAGGGTCCGGATGTCGTCAGTGGCGGCAATGAGGGCGTTCTCGGTGCTGTGGTTACTGCGAAAACCAGATTGGGACGGGTCTAGGATGTTGTTGACTTCGAGGTAGCGGGTCAGCTGTTTGTTGACAATCTTCTCCGTCACTTTTGCCAGGAAAGGGAGCAGGGAGATGGGACGGAAGTTCTTGAGGTCCTTGGGTTCCGCCTTGGGCGTCTTCAGAAGGGCGTTGATCTCGGCGTGCTTCCAGCTTTCTGGGAAGGTTGCTGTCTCGAAGAACAGTTGATTGTTTTCCGGGGGTGGGGCGTGATGGCTGCGCTGGCTTTGTTGAAGACGTGGTGAGGGCAGGGGTCTGATGGGGATCCGAAGTGGGTGGAGTTCATGGTTTTGATGGTGTCTTCGTCGCTGACGCTGGACCAGACGGTCAGGCGACTGGTCCGAGTGGTAGTCGCAGGGGTGGTAGACTCGGTGGTGGGTGCGGGGGGGTCGAAGCTGTCGTGGATGCCGGTGATCTTGCGGTGGAAGAGGGTGGCCAGGGAGTCGCACAGGTCTTGAGATGGCGGGATGTCGTTGGTGATGGAGCTGGGGTTGGAGAGTTCTTTCACGATGCTGAAGAGCTCTTTGGTGTTGTGTGCGTTGTTGTCTAGGCGGTCCTTGAAGGCGGTCTTCTTGGCGGTCCTGATGAGTTGGTGATGTCTGCGGGTGGCGCTCTTGAGGGCTGTGTGGTTGTCTGGTGTTCGGTCGTGGAGCCATTTCTTCTCCAGCTTCCGCCAGGTGTGCTTGGAGATCCGGAGGTCCTCAGTGAACCAGGCGGCTTTCTTGTTGGTGTGGTTGGTTGTAAAGGTCTTGAGAGGGGCGAGGGTGTTGGCACAGTCGTTGATCCACTGTGTGAGGTTGGTCGCGGCAGTGTCTGGGTCGGTGGGGTCGGTGGGTGGTCTCAGGGCGAGGGCGGTAGTCAGTTGGTCCTCGGTGACCTTGCCCCAGCAGCGGCGTGGTAGCTGTTGGGTGCGGTGGTGTGTGGTGGGTTTTCTGTAGGTGAAGTGGACGCATCTGTGGTCGGTCCAGTGTCGTTCGGTGGTGTGGTTGAAGGAGACGTGGGGGCTTGCAGAGAAGATGGGGTCGAGCGTGTGTCCAGCGGCGTGAGTGGGTGTCGTTACGAGCTGTTTGAGTCCGAGGTTGGCGAGGTTGTCGATCAGGGCGGTAGAGTTGGCGTCGTTGTTGTTCTCGAGGTGGAAGTTCAGGTCCCCGAGGAGGATATAGTCCGTGGAAGCGAGGGCGTGGGTGCTGATGAGGTCGGCGATGGTGTCAATGAACTGTGGGTGGGGTCCAGGAGGTCTGTAGATGAGAGTTCCTCTGAGGGTGGTGTTGGGGTCGGTGTGGATCTGGAAGTGCATGTGCTCAGCGGTGGTGATGGTGTCATCGGTGTTCGTTGAGATTTTGATGGAGTCTTTGTGGATGATGGCGATTCCTCCTCCCACTCCATTGGTGCGGTCTCTGCGGGAGATCTTGTAGCCCTGTGGGATGGCTATGGCGATGTCTGGTGCTGAGGTGGCGTTCAGCCAGGTCTCTGTCAGGAAGGCGACGTCGGGGGCAGTGGAGTCTAGGAGGTCCCAGAGTTCGATGGCGTGTTTGCGAGCGGAGCGGGTGTTGAGGAGGATGCAGCGGAGGTGGTTGGGTTCTCTGGCTGGTGGTGTGGAGGGTTGAATGCTGGTGAATCTGCAGTTCGGGCAGGTGAAAGGCCCCTGGGTGCATTTCGGGATGGCCCGGTAGCAGGGGTGGTCTTGTCTGGTGTTGAGTGCGTGGAGGGTGCTTGCGTCGTAGTGCAGTCTGGCGTTGCGGGGAGTGCGGGTTCCAGGGGTTCTGGTGCTGGGTGCGGTCCAGGTGCGGATGGGCGCAGATGGGCTTGCCAACCGCTGCCAACCCGCTGGAATCCATGATAATGGCGACGGTCTCCTGGAGACCAGATTACTACCGCCATACTCATAATGAGGCCCTGTATCTCTATTTTTAGTGTGCCTTTGGCCGTGAGTATCAGGGGTCATCTGCTTGCCCCCTAACCTCCTAACCTGACATGGACATCAGCTCCTACTGCTAAATGCCAAAGGCTGGTCCCTTTCCTGAACCACCTGCTTGTAGCTAAACACCCCAATGCATGGCCTTGGATTATGCAGAACAGGGGTTGGATGTTAGGCCTAACCTGACCTTGAACCCAACCCTTTGCCTTAAGCCAACCCTCGCTACACATTCAGAATTAATTGAAAGTGTTAAACTTTTTAAGACCTCTCATTAACTTTTTCGAATGCTTACATCTCAAAATTACTAAATGGAGTTGCACCAAACCAACAAAATACAATTTCTGAGTAAAGTTCTGCTTTTTTTGCCAAGTTTGCATAAATACATAAATCTGTTGAGTGGTTTGGGTTGTAAGAACAAGCAAAATTTCACATGGAAGCCTAAAATGAGAAAAACATTATTTTTCATGCCCCATAAGTTGTTCCTCATGCACAGGTCTGCAAGTAACTTGGCATGCCGGACTATGGCTGAATATATCAGTTGATTTTCTAAATTTGGTGAAAATATGTCCCTGGGTTTAAATGGTATTGGTAAATCAAAGAATTTACAATTGCTAGTGTATATATATACACACACATATTCACTTAAAAAAACAAAGGTTACAGGGAAGTTACAGTTAGGCTCAAACCTACAAAACCATGAAAATTCAGCTATTATAATTTTTCAAGTAACTGTAACTCGTGCCCTAAGGTAACCAAGTTGGCCCTGTAGCCAATCCCTATAAACCACCCCACCCTGTGCTACATACGGCCTTGATGGAACACCATAAAAAAAGGGGGCTGGGTATGTGTACTCCAATACAATTGCCTTGGTCCTGGGATCCCCCTGGGCTAAAAATTAAAAATTTTCACATTTTTGGCAAAATCAGCATGTGGATCTGCGGACTTTGCTGAATATTTTTTTTAAAAAGGGTAGTTTCCTGCGCTTCTTATTAATGTTGCCCATGGGTGAGCCATGTCCCTGAGGCACGGCCAATTTAATTAATGTTGAAGGGAGCACATGGGCCCCCGCTCTCCTCTGGGCTATATTTAAAAAATATGGGGGGGCGCAGACCCCCAGGTATCACCACCTCCCCAGGGCTACAAACTTTAAAAAGATAGGGTGGGCTGCCTGGACCCTCCCTGGGCCCTGATGACCACCACTTTGCTGGGGCTACATTTTATGATTTTACAGAGGGGGTGCATAGAACCTCCTGGGTCCTGGAGACCACCACTTCCTCGGGGTCCACCCAGGGCACCCAGTAAAGACTTATGGGGACCGCGGGCAGAGCCTCAAGGCCCCTAGGGTCCCACCGGCTCCTTACTCCAGTGGGAGCCATCATTGCTTCCGCACACAGGGTGCTACTACAAATAGCTCCCCACGTGTGAGAGCAATCATTTCATCTGTTTCCCTGCCTGCATGCTAGCGGAAAAGAGATTAAAACTCCACTTTCAGCAAGCAGGACTATTTTTAAAGCAGAATGTTGCTTTTGCTTGGTGGGAACTGTCAGCGCACCTCAAGCAAAAGCAAACAGCTACCTCCCGAGGGTGGGCACCTCGGGAGGTATCAGGAACCAGCCCTGGAGAGTGGCAGTCCCCAGCATCTTATATGGCCCCACAAGGGGGCCCCTCCATCTTTTCAATTTGGCCCCAGGAAGAGGATGTTCCCCGGTGGTCCACAAACCCCCTTTTATTTTTTTCATATGTTGCCCCGGGGAGTTGGTGATCCACGAGGCGCAGGACCGTGCTACCCCTGCATACTTCTAACACATAGCTCTTGGGAAGTGGCGGTCCCCGGGACTGGGGGATCCTCAGGTCCCCCCTATTAAATTTATATGTTGCACCAGACAGGTGGTGGTCCCTGGGGCACAGAGGCACAGGGGCACGGGAGACGTGCAGCATTCCTGCATACAATATAAACATAGCCCCGGGGAGGTGGTCGTCCAAGGGCCCCTTTATATTATTATAAATTTACCACCAGGGAGGTGGCGGTCTTCAAGACCTGGGGTTGGTCCCCAGGACCACCTCTTTCATTTATATCATATTGTAATTGTAGTTATATAGTGCTTAATACCCCTGATGAGGCATCACATTTCTTTTGGCGAGTAGCACGCTACTCCGGAACCCAAAAGGATTAGTGGTAGATTAGTATAGGAGAATGAGTACAGTATTAGTAGAGGGAGGTCTAATTTAATTTTTAGCATAGGATGTGAGTCTGTTAGTTGGATAGAATAGAATAATGGAGGTATAGAGGAAGGAAGAACACAGAAGTGTTAATTGGGAGATCATAGAAGCAAGATGAGGTTTGGGGTGAGTAAAGGAGAGATGGAGGAAGGAAGTGTCTGTAGAAAGGGATTGGAGAGACCATAGTAGTAAAATGGGGTTTGGGATGAGTTAAAATATAGATAAATGTTTGGGAGATCATTGTGGTAAACTGAGGTTTGGAGTGAGCCAGGAGGGTTAGAGGAAGGAAGAGTCTAGGAAGGGTTATTTTGGAGATCATAGTAGTAGAATGGGCTTGGGACGAATCTGAGAGTGGAGATAGAGGATAGATTGATGGAGGTACAGGGTGATGGTGAGACAGAGTAAAGCGTTCAAGAGATAATTTAATTATTTTCCTCTTGACAGTAGGACTAAAGTAATAAATATATAAATGCATGATTACATAGTAAGAGGATATGGGGGTCATTACAACCCTGGCGGACGGTGTTATTGGTGCGGTAATACCGCAAACAGGCCGGCGGACAAAAAAAGGGAACCGCCAACAAAGACAGCCACTTTAACACTCCGACCGCCACGGCGGTACAGACAACCAGCGCAGCGGTCACCGCCAACAGACAGGCGGAAGACAATGTACCGCCCACAGTATCACAACCCGCCAATCCGCCACCTTTTCCAGGGCGGATTCACCGTGGATAAAAACACGGCAGAAACAGCTTTTGCAATGGGAAAACGCTTATCTCTACACATCCCACGAGGAAGGAGGACACCATGGAGCCGGAATTACAAATCCTCCCTGCCCTTGTCTTCCTACTCATCTACGAACACCAGCGCCGGCGAAGACAACAGTGAGTACTGCACCTACGACATAGGGGGGGGGAGGCAAAAGTCAGGGACACACACACGCAACACCCCCTCCCCCACCCTCGCACAGTACAACACACACACCAATGCATTTCCAAACATCACAGTAACAACCCACAACCCCCCCGGAAGAATGCAAAGACTAAAGGAAATCAGTTCAAACATTGTAATGTATCAAAATACATGTACCAAATATATACAGATATATATATAAACACATTCAAAAGTATATACATTATGAGAAGTAGTGCAGATATGCACATATCAATGTCCGTGCACCACTGGGCCAAAAATGCATGGGCGAGGCCCACACAAGATACCTATCCACAAACGGAGAGAACACTGCCGGGGCATCAGATAGAAATACAACAGGCACCTCAGGGGTAAGGGAAGGGGGGGCACCTCAGCCGGATTACAGTACCACGCCAGATCCACGACGGGGCTCCATGCCCATTGATGTATCCTGGGGAGTGCAAAGCCACAGTCTCTCAAGTCTCACAAGTGGGTGGGTTGCCCACTGCCATATCCTGGGGAGTGCAAAGCCACAGTCTCTCAAGTCTCTACAGTGGGTGGGTTGCCCACTGCCATATCATGGGGAGTGCAAAGCCACAGTCTCTCAAGTCTCTACAGTGGGTGGGTTGCCCACTGCCATATCCTGGGGAGTGCAAAGCCACAGTCGCTCAAGTCTCTACAGTGGGTGGGTTGCCCACTGCCATATCCTGGGGAGTGCAAAGCCACAGTCTCTCAAGTCTCTACAGTGGGTGGGTTGCCCACTGCCATATCCTGGGGAGTGCAAAGCCACAGTCTCTCAAGTGGATAACAGTCTCCAATGGTTCTGGAGGGGGACTGGTGCCCAGAGTGCTTCATCCTGTTAAGGACAGACGGAGTGGATGGATCTCTCCACTGGTTCTGGAGGGGGAATGGTGCCTAGACTGGATTAGGCTCCCCGTGACAGTTCCTGTCCAGTCACTGTCCCAGCTGTACATGGGATAATGATGCTTGATGTGGCGGTGTTTTCCTTCTGCAGCGGTGCTCTGCCCTGTTCAGCGGTGCTTTGCCATGGCGGTCTCTGGCCTGTTCAGCGGTGCTTGCCCTGTTCAGCGGTGCTTTGCCATGGCGTTCTCTGGTCTGTTCAGCGGTGCTTGGCCTGTTCAGGGGTGCTTTGCCATGGCGTTCTCTGGCCTGTTCAGCGGTGCTTGCCCTGTTCAGCGGTGCTTTGCCATGGTGGTCTCTGACCTGTTCAGCGGTGCTTGCCCTGTTCAGCGGTGCTTTGCCATGTTGGTCTCTGGCCTGTTCAGCAGTGCTTGCCCTGTTCAGCGGTGCTTTGCCATGGCGGTCTCTGACCTGTTCAGCGGTGCTTGCCCTGTTCAGCGGTGCTTTGCCATGGCGGTCTCTGGCCTGTTCAGCGGTGCTTGCCCTGTTCAGAGGTGCTTTGCCATGGCGGTCTCTGGCCTGTTCAGCGGTGCTTGCCCTGTTCAGCGGTGCTTTGCCATGGCGGTCTCTGGCCGGTTCAGCGGTGCTTGCCCTGTTCAGCGGTGCTTTGCCATGGCGGTCTCTGGCCTGTTCAGCGGTGCTTGCCCTGTTCAGCGGTGCTTTGCCATGGCGGTCTCTGATCTGTGCATTGGTGTGTGGCATGACGGTCCCTCATTGCCCAGCAGGGCTGTGGCAGCCGGGGCCCTCCTGGGCACTGACTCCGGCGGTGGTCTCCTGACCAGTGACGATACTTCTGCCCTCCTGGGCACTGACTCCGGCGGTGGTCTCCTGACCAGTGACGATACCTGTGCCCTCCTGGGCACTGACTCCGGCAGTGGTCTCCTGACCAGTGACGATACTTCTACCCTCCTGGGCACTGACTCCGGCGGTGGTCTCCTGACCAGTGACGATACTTCTGCCCTCCTGGGCACTGACTCTGGCAGTGGACTCCTGACCAGTGACGACGGTGCTGGTGGTGGCGTCCCGTCCGCCGGGGAGGATGCCGCCCTTCTCCACCGTGCTGCTCTCACGAGGCTGTGCAGACTTCTTCTGGCACTTCACCAGCTTTGGAGGAGTCACAGCTGACTCTGCAATCCCCCTGGGACCCTTGTGAGTAGTTTTGCCTCCAGGAGTCTTAACCCGGTCCCGTCGGCCACTTTCCAACTTGAGAGGGGGTGGACTGGCAGTGCCTTGGCTCCGTGTCACACTGCCTGCCCTGGTGGCCGGTGCACTCCATACACTTGTAACACTCCCCACTGGTACTGGAGTCTTTTTGGGTGAGGCGATACTACGGGACTGATGAATTGGAGGGGTGGGGGCAAAGAGGTCAATGTTGCAGAGGGACAGTTTCTGACGAACACTGGGATGGGCAGCTGGAGGGGGTCTGGGAGTGGAGGAAGAGGAGGTGGTTGTAGGAGGTGTCACTTTAGGTGTTTTGGGTGCAGGTGCAGGTACTGGAGGCTGTCGTGAGGTGGATGGATGTTGGGTGTGTGGGTGCCCGCGTTTGTGTACTTTGGAAGGGGGCGTCACAGACACACTGGTAGAGGACACAGGGGACGTGTAAATGGGAGTGGGGGTGGTGAGTGCAGGTGAGCGGGGTGTGGTGCTGGGTGTTCTGGTGCGAGTCCTAGTGCCTGTAGATGTAGTGCATGCAGGTGAGAGTGTAGACGATACTGGGAGGGAGGAGGGAGACGACGAGGAGGGGGACACAGTGGAGGCAGTGGATGTTGCTTTGTCTGCATGTGTGTGATGCTAGTGTGAGTGCCTGTGGGTTGTGTGGTGCATTTGTTTGCCTGAGCTACTTTTGGGTGTTGAGGTGTATGCATGCTTGTCTGATGGTGTGCTTGAGACAGGCTGGGGTACAGGGGATTGGGTCTGGGTGGAGGAATTTGGAAGGGGGAGGCTAGAGACAAGGACAATGGCTGCCATCAGTGCTGAGGCCAGAGATTGCAGGGTTCGATGATGGGCAGCCTGACCAGAATGAATGCCTTCCAGGAATGCATTAGTGTGTTGCAGCTCCCTTTCTACACCCTGGATGGCATTCACAATGGTAGACTGCCCAACAGTGAGTGACCAGAGGAGGTCAATGGCCTCCTCACTGTGGGCAGCAGGGGTGACTTGGGCTGGGGCTGAGGTGCCTGGGGCGAAGGTGATGCCCACCCTCCTGGGCCGAACGCTGAGGGGCTGCTGGGAGGGCGGTGCTGGCAGGGGAGGTGGCGGCTGTACCTGTAGAAGTGGGGGGCACAGATGGTGCCGCCACCACAAGGGAGCTCCCATCGGCGGACGAGTCCGTGTCGCTGGTTGGTGATCCGGTGACCGACGTGTAGCTCCCCTCACCCTCCGTCCCACTGGTGCATTCTGAGTCCGTGGTGTGCCCCTCCATGGCCATGTGGGATGCAGCTCCCTCGTGCTCCGGTGCCACTGTACCTCCGCCTGATGATGCTGATGCACACAAGAACAGGGAGACCACAAAAAGGGGGAGGGGACGACAGAAGAAAGACAGGTTGAGTGCATGGCTTACCGCTACCGTTGGCAGACAATACAGACACAGCAGCCCCCTGCACTACGCCGTGCTCTTGGCCTCTACAGATGGAATTGCTGGGATCTGGCCTACATGGCTATGGTGGACATCTGCACACATGGATGCCACAGGGGCATCTATACCTGTACTTGGCCCACTACTGAGGTGGAGGGGAGTGCCACATGCCCTGCATTACGGAGGGGCCTAGCCTACGTATTTCTGACTGGCCTAGGTACACCCACAGTCCTCCTCCCACACCCAGACCCCTCAACTGCACGCCAAGTCCCCAGAATGAGAGTGTACTCACCCCCTTGTGTCTGCTGTGATGCCCTCAAGCGCCCATCCAACTCCGGGTAGGCCACCGCCAGGATCCTGAACATCAGGGGGGTCATGGTGCGACGGGCACCCCTCCCACGTTGGGAGGCCATCCCCAGCTGAGCCTCCGCCGTCTTCTTGCTCCAGCGGCGAATGTCCTCCCATCTTTTCCGGCAGTGGGTGCTCTGTCTCTGGTGGACCCCCAGGGTCCGGACTTCCTTGGCGATGGCACGCCAAATGTCCTTCTTCTGGTGGGCGCTGACCTACATGACATGCACAGGGGAAGAAGAGAAGTCATTACCAACTGCACCGTCGATGTGAGTGGCCCCCATCCCTACCCTTGCCATGTGGCACATGCATTCACAGTCCTTCATGTTCCCTGCACTCTGCCCCCTTCCCTCTTACAACCATCCCTCCCCACCCAGGCATAGCCCATACAACGTGCTCCCTGTGTACTTACCTGTTGGTCTGGAGGACCGTAGAGTAGCGGGTACTGGGGGAGGACCCCGTCTACTAGCTTCTCCAACTCCTGAGCAGTGAAGGCAGGGGCCCTTTCCCCAGACGCAGCAGCCATTGTCTATTCCAGACCGAGGTCACAGCAGCACTTGCAGTGTAGGTCCTCTCCTGTCGAAAATCAGGTATCGAGTGATTGAACAGATAGAAAATGGCGGTCACGTCCACGGTGGTGACATCCGCGGTGGTGCGTATCATCACCGTCGGCGCACTTCGTCATTGGCTACTGGGACCCATAGGGTCCAATGTTAACCAATGCAGCATTGCGCTGCGGTCTACGACCGCCTACCGCGACTGTGTACAACGCCAGCGCAGATACCTCACATTCCCATTGTCCCAGTTTAGAGGTCAGGCAGCCGCCATTTCAGGGGCCCACATGGCTTCATTTACTACTGCGTCACACAAAACTAGGCCTACACTCAACACACATACAGGAAGAGTTTTGTGTTTGGTGTCGTGTTCTGTGTATCTGTGGGTACATACCTGAGAATTTGTTGACTCTGTGGTCGCTGTTGTCCTTCCTAGGCACCGTCAGCTGGGACATTTGAGAAGATGGCGGAATCCTCCGGTGTACCGACCGCTAGTGGACCTGTTGTCAATGGAGGTGCGACATTTAATCGTCACCTACAGGTTTGACCGTGCCACTATCCAGGAACTATGTACCCAGTTGGAGCCAGACCTGATGTCACCAATCCGCCATCCCACTGGAATCCCCCCTGACGTGCAAGTGCTGTCAGTGCTCCATTTCCTTGCTAGTGAGTATTTTCAGACAACAGTGGCCATGGCATCAGGGATGTCCCAGCCTATGTTTTCCAACGTGTTGTCCAGAGTGTTGGCTGCCCTGCTGAAACACGTAAGGAGATACATCGTTTTCCCTGAGGTGGAGGATTTGCCCACAGTGAAAGGTGACTTCTCTGCCCTTGGACATATCCCCAACATCATAGGTGCCATTGATGGGACCCATGTAGCTCTGGTCTGCCCCCACAGGAGTGAACAGGTGTACAGGAACCGGAAGAGTTATCATTCGATGAATGTACAGATGGTATGTTTGGTAGACCAGTACATCTCGCAAGTAAATGCTATGTTCCCTGGCTCAGTGCATGACGCCTACATCCTGCGGAATAGCAGCATCCCTTATATGATGGGTCAACTCCAGAGGCACCGTGTGTGGCTATTAGGGGACTCTGGTTACCCCAATCTTTCCTGGCTATTGACCCCAGTGAGGAATCCCAGGGCCAGGGCACAGGATCGCTACAATGAGGCCCATGGGCGGACTAGGAGGGTGATCGAACGCACCTTCGGCCTCCTGAAGGCCAGGTTCAGGTGCCTTCATATGACAGGTGGTTCCCTATTCTACTCACCCAAGAAGGTGTGCCAGATCATCATCGCCTGCTCGATACTTCACAATCTTGCTTTGCGACGCCAGGTGCCTTTTCTGCAGGAGGATGGTCCAGATGGCGGTGTTGTGGCAGCTGTGGAGTCTGTGGAGCCTGTGGACAGTGATGAGAATGAAGCGGAGGAAGAAGACATGGACAACAGGGAGTCAGTCATACAGCAATATTTCCAGTGACACACAGGTGAGAACATCTTATTTTTTACCATTACATTCACTTTCACACTTCTACCTCTATCCTGTCTGTTATTTAATAGCAGTATTTGGTCACTGAGTTGTACCTTTCCATTACGGTTTCACAGGTGTGGTTACCAATGTGTGTCATCTGCTTGCATCCTTCAAGGACTTGTGATGTGTGACATAGGTATGTTGGCTTTAGAATTGAGAACGCATTTTGACACTGTCATTAATAATACACATTTACCAAATCACAGACTGACTCCAGATTGTTTTGTGGTACAAGGGTGTTTATTTAAGTGCTCAAAAATAGAGGGGGGTTGTAAAATGGTGATGGGGGACGGTGGAGGAATGTCCATGGCAGAGTCCAGTCTATTGGTCACACAGGTGCACTGCCCATATGGGCATAGGAAGTGGAGCTGGGGCAGTTTAAGTATGGACAGGGTAACAAAGTGGGACAGTGGGAGGACCATCAGGGTGGTCTCATTTCCTGGCCGGGGTCTTGCCATCTTGCTCTGTCCTGTTCCTGGATCTCAGGGACCGCTTGCGTGGTGGTTGTCCGTCTGCAGGGGGTGGGGTGCTGGTGTGGTGGTCCTGTGGCGGGGCGTCCTGTCCACTTGCGCCGGCGGAGGTGGTGGGCAATTCATCGTCCAGGCTAATGTCAGGGGCCCCTTGGAGTGCCACGGTGTCCCTCATGGTCTTTTGTATGTCCTTCAGCACCCCTACGATGGTGCCCAGGGCGGAGCTGATGGTCCAGAGCTCCTCCCTGAACCCCAAATACTGTTCCTCCTGCAGGCGCTGGGTCTCCTGAAACTTGTCCAGGACCGTCGCCATCGTCTCCTGGGAGTGGTGGTATGCTCCCATGATGGAGGAGAGGGCCTCGTGGAGAGTGGGTTCCCTTGGCCTGTCGGCCCCCTGTCGCACAGCAGCCCTCCCAGTTCCCCTGTGTTCCTGTGCCTCCGTCCCCTGGACCATGTGCCCACTACCACTGCCCCCAGGTCCCTGTTGTTTTTGGGGTGGTGGGTTCTCCTGGGTTCCCTGTAGTGGTGGACACACCGCTGATTGACGTGCACTGGGTACGGAGGTATGGGCCCGCTGGGTGGGTGCTGTGCTGGTGTTACCAGAGGGTGGAAGGTCAGTGTTGGGCTGTGCCTGTGTTAGGGGAACCGACTGTCCCGAGGCCCACGATGGTCCGGGCTGGTCATCAGGATCCAGTAGGGCAGAGCTGCTGTTGTCACTGTGGGCCTCTTCTGTGGGTGGATTGGAGATGTCTGGACCCTCCTGTGTGGTGACGTTCCTTAGTGGTCCTGCAGGGATATAAGAGCATGATTATTGCATCTGTGTGTGTCATGGTGTGCAATGGGTGGGTGTTTGTGTACCCCAGTGCAAGCATTCCTGTGTGTGGGTTTGTGTGATGATGGGTAGGGGGTTGTTATGGGTATGTGCAGTGAGCATGCTTTGGTTAGGGGTGACCATGCTTAGTTGTGTCATGCAGGGCTTGGTGTTGGGATGTGTGGTTTGTGTTATTAGTACATTAGTGAGGAGTTGTAGTGATAGGGGAGGGGGTGATGGTGGGGGGGTGTGAGAGCATGCAGGTAGGGTGGGGGATATGATAGTTGAGATTTGACTTACCATTGTCCATTCCTCCACCGACTTCTCCGAGACCCTCTGGATGCATGATAGTCAAGACTTGTTCCTCCCATGTTATTAGTTGTGGGGGAGAAGGTGGGGGTCCGTCGCCAGTCCGCTGAACCTCAATGTTGTGCCTGGAGACCACTGAACGCACCTTCCCCCGTAGGTCGTTCCACCTCTTCCTGATGTCCTCTCGATTTCTTGGATGCTGTCCCACTGCGTTGACCCTGTCGACTATTCTGCGCCATAGCTCCATCTTCCTGGCTATGGATGTGTGCTGCACCTGTGAGCCAAATAGCTGTGGCTCTACCCGTAGGATTTCCTCCACCATGACCCGGAGCTCCTCCTCGGAAAACCGGGGGTGTCTTTGGCGTGACATGGGGTGGTTTGGGTGATGTGTGGGGTGGTGTCAGTGTTGATGTGTGTGGTAATGTGTAGTGGTGTGTGGTGTATTGTGCGTGTAATGTTGTATGGGTGATGGTGTTGTGTGCCTCTGTGTGGTGGGGTTCTCAGTTGCTGTGCTCTCTGTCTCTCTGGCCTTCGGTCGTGAATTGTGGTCGTAGGGGTTTGTGGGTGATGTGGGTGTGTGTTTTATATAGTGTGTGTGGGAGTGGTGTTTGTATGTGTATCAGGTGTGTGTATTTGGAATTGTCCAATGTGGCGGTGTTTTGGAGATGAGTGTGTATTTTGAGCGCAGCGGTGTGTACCGCCAATGGAATACCGCGGTTGAAAGACCGCCGCGTGGATTCGTGGGTCATTATAGCATGGGCGTGTTTCTGTTGGCGTGACGGTGGAGGATTTGTTTTCGCCAATTTATCACTGACCTTTGGTGTGGCAGACTTGTGTGGGTGTCTGAGTTTCGGTGGATTCCGAGATGTGTGTCATAATAGCTGTGGCGGAATTCCACGGCCACGGCGGTGTGTTGGCAGTCTTCTGCACGGGGGTAAGCGGCTTTTACGGCCAATGTTGTAATGACCCCATATGTCTGTAATGAATATAGTATATTGATATTTAGGTTGCATCTTATAAATATAGACTTAAGAGTTGCAGTATTTGAAGTTAATTTATTTGTGTACTTTTATAAATATTATTTTATCTTTCCTCATTATTTCAAAAGTGAAATGCTTGTAGAAAAATAGTAAGGATAATATTTACCTACTGTGATAGATGAAATAAAAACAGAGACTTGTAAGCATCCAATCAAACTAATTATATAGAAATTATGAAATGACCTGTGAACATGTTAAGCGCAGAATAATGTACACATATATACGTACGTACACATACATAATATACATACTCATACATTAATTCAAACATACACATACATATATACATTGATCCATAAGTAAATTATACATTTGTTAAAACAGGCGTAAAGAGCATGTATATATTTTAAGATAAAATAGTTATTATTCATATTTGTACAAAGAAGTATACATAGCTAGATATATAGAAATTATAAATGTTTATAATGTTTGTTGTTTGGTGGTTATGTAGGAAAGAACCAATTCTTGAGTAATCTTCTGAAGATGTGATAGTTATCCATGGATCTTATATTTGGGGGTAATGAATTCCACTTCAACGGTATGGTGGTGCTCTGAGATGGGATGTCAATTTTGAGCAGCGGACTCTATTTTTTTCATGTAGATGGGAGGTTATTCAATGGGGTGCCCACTGGGTGCATCTATTAATAAATCCATCATTGGAAACAGTGAGGGTTTATTAATACAAGATGTTTGATACCAAACATCCCTATTCTCAGTCAAGCCATCATGAAGCTGGAGAACTCATATTGACCAGAGTCCAGCAGATGTACTTAAAATGGCTTTTCTGTTCACTCACTGTGTCTAAGAATTGACAAAGACATAGCAGGGGCATATCTGCTGTTGCAGATATTTCCTCACATGTAATCTAATGCAAACTGCATTAGGGCTGTAAGGCCTGCTGTAGGGGTGACTTACACATGACATGCAGTGTAGGGGGTTATGGCACACAGGCTGTGTGCCATGCCATATTTTCACTTTTGTCTGCACCAAGACACACAGCCTACAATGTCATTCAGCATGTGCGAGGTCAGGGGTCCCTGAGGGTGGCACAAGACATGCTGCAGCCCTTGAGGACCATCTTTGGTATGCATGCCCTAGGGTTCAGAGCTACCATCTACCAAGGACTTACAGGGGTGCCAAAGGTGTTGCCAGTTGCTGAACTGCACAATTTTAGGGGGAAAGATATGGCACTGGGGACTTGGATAGAAGAAACCCAGTGCACTTTCAGTCAAAACTGTATCATATACCAGGCAAACAGGTGACCATTCCAAAGAGGAGCACTTTCCTACACCCCACTATTGCAGATCACTGCAGATCCACTGCAGTGTCTCTGGAGACAGTTGCCTGGAGATCCCTGTTTTGCTGAAACCACTGCCTGCAGCGGAACCACTGGAGGGTCCTCATGTGCCAGGTTGTATGGTTGACCAACATAATGCAAGGGGCTAACAGGCCTAAGAAGACCTTCTAGAATGGAATCACTGCTCCATTCTGAAACATCAGCGTCGTAGCCTGAATGTCCAGAATACTCGGCGGAGGGAAGGCTCACCTCACCATAGTGTCTATGACTACACAGGGTGCACTGATAGGCTGTATTTGGAATTTGGGTTTGCCCAGGCTTAACAACCACTGAGTCATTAACCGTAAGTGACAACACTAATTTCAGAGAAGTGTCCAACCATCCCGGTAAGGGAATACTGATACCCCAAAACTTCTGAGATGAACTGCAACCACTGCCATCACCTTCGTGAAGACTCGAGGAGCGGAAATAAGACTTTTAAACTGATAGTGTTGAGGCCCACTGTGAAGCGGGGATAATTCCTGTTCGACCTCCGAGTTGTGATGTGAAAGTATGCATCCTGCAAGGCAATTGAAACCATCCAGTTTTCGTTCGCCTGCGCGAGAAGCACCTGAGCTAGTGTCAGTATTTTGATTTTTCCTGCATGAGAAACCAGTTAAAAATCCTGAGGTCTAGGATCGGATGCAAAAGACCGTCCATCTTAGGAATCAGGAAATAATGTCATTCCTGACACCTATTCTCCTCTGGAACCAACTCCACAGCACCCTTTGAAACATGGATTGCGCCTCCAGTTGGAGGAGATGGTCTGCGCAAAATAATACCACTTGACTCTTCCAAACCTATCTTTCTCAACACCACTTCTTTCTTTTTACTCATTTATTATACCAACGAAATCCCTTCCAGAGCAGGAAACTCCTACCCACGCTATTGATGTGGCTGCCATATATCTGTAATGCAGAATCCACCTGGTCGTTGTTGTGAGAACCCGGCAGATCATTTATCTGGTTGACTGTAACCAGTGCATTGTTTGGGTTGCCCATCTGTCACTGTTGAATGGGCAATATAGATCATCTGCTTTAAATATCCAGTGCATGCAGTGGGTTGGACCTCTCTGGCTTCTGGATCCACTGTAGAATATTTACCCTGCCAGCCTTCAACCAATCCATTACTGAAGGTTGCTCCTCTACAGCTTAAAACTAAGGGCCTCATTATGATCCTGGCGGGCGGCGGAGGCCGCCCGCCAGGATGCCGCCGTCCAAAATACCGCGCCGCAGTCAAAAGACCGCGGCGGGTATTACGAGTTTTCCCCTGGGCTGGCGGGCGGTTGCTGAAAAACCGCCCGCCAGCCCAGGGGAAAACGACCTTCCCACGAGGATGCCGGCTCGTAATCGAGCCGGCGGAGTGGGAAGGTGCGACGGGTGCAGTGGCACCCGTCGCGTATTTCAGTGTCTGCAAGGCAGACACTGAAATACTTTGCGGGGCCCTCTTACGGGGGCCCCAGCCGGGGGCCCCGCGACCCCCCCTACCGCCATCCTGTTCATGGCGGCTTTCCCGCCATGAACAGGATGGCGGTAGGGGGGGTCAGAATCCTCATGGCTGCGGAGCGCGCTCCGCAGCCATGGAGGATTCAAACGAGCAGTGGAAAGTCAGCGGGAGACCGCTGACTTACCGCTTCTGACCGCGGCTGAACCGCCGCGGTCAGAATGCTCGTTGGAGCACCGCCAGCCTGTTGGCGGTGCTCCCGTGGTCGGTGGCCCTGGCGGCCACCGGCCGCCAGGGTCAGAATGACCCTCTAAGTCTTGATAGGAATTCATCCAGATAGGTGGAAGCAAAGCTGAAAGTTTCTTGGAGTGAATGGTTGTATCTGGCTTTATAGGAATTTATATAGGTGATGAGCTAGTGCTGTTATAGTTTAATATGTGACCACAGTGGTGGGTCTGGTGGGTCAACTCTGTAGTGGAAACATTGTACCCTAAAAATAATCAGAGATACCAAAGAACCAGTTTGGCTAGATCTACCCAAAAGCATATATTCCATAACAAAGCTATAATAAGAGGGTTTCTTAAGTCCACCTAGAAGGTGATTGAGTGCAATGCTGACAATACCAAGTAAGCAATAACTTGCCACAGTATTAGATCAACCTAAAAATCCTCTTTTGATGGAATGAGATCACTAGAGCTGCACTCTGAATTAGCTTGTGCTGCCTTTGTTGATATCTTCCATGCAATCATAACCATATTTATAAAGGCATCAAACTGGAATCCTAGTTAGTTGTGAGACTATCATACGCTCCAGCACTATGACAACCTTTTCATAAGATTATTCGAATGTCAGGAGCCAGCCGAAACATCCACCTAGGTGTAGAAACAGTAGTTAATCCAATAAATAATCAGCAGTTAATCCAATAACAAGACCTACTGAGGCCATGAGCAAGAGAGTAGATCCATTAAGGATAAAGCTCAGAAAGAGGGAAATGATACGTGTATACATCACACTCTTCTCGCAGGAGATGCTTAAAACGATATCACATGAGCACAAAAGCACTTGCTTTTCCCAACCATCTTTTCCATCACTGGAAACAAAGGGGGTTATTCTAACTTTGGAGGAGTGTTAATCCGTCCCAAAAGTGACGGTAAAGTGACGGATATACCACCAGCCGTATTACGAGTTCCATAGGATATAATGGACTCGTAATACGGCTGGTGGTAAATCCGTCACTTTTCCGTCACTTGTGGGACAGATTAACACCTCCTCCAAAGTTAGAATAACCCCCAAAATCTCCAAGGTGTCGACCTTCCCCAGTACAAAACACCATCAATGAATGCAGAAAACTGTTAGACTTTCTTAACTACAAGGTCTGAAAGGCACAGTTTATCCTCAGAATACCAAACAATAGTATATATATTTTTTTTAAACGAAGAGTGGTTGTTTCTGACTAACAGATTTGGTAAATCTAACTGGGCAACCAGTACAAAATTTATCAAGAGCAAGAATAGTTAAGCAGTGGGAAAAGCTCAGGAGATAATGAGATGGGGAAATAAGATAATGTACAGTGAAGGAGGAAATCGGTGAATAAGGCACTCTAAATACTAGATACCAAAGCACAATGGAATGAGCAGGGCAGTGAAAACCATAGGTGCCAGTAAAATTGCATAATTGCATAATTATCTGCTGCAAGGTAAGTGAGATCCATCCCAGGGTCAGAGTTTGTTAGGAGTCGAAACAAAATACTGAAAGCTAAAGTGGGACTTAACTAAAAAAGTATCCCTGAAGGCGAACATTCAGCTCTGTATTAACACAATAGGAGAAAGAAAAGGAAGGGGAGGAAGCATGATGTGTTGCTTGCACAGAAAAACTGCAAGTAGTATAGATGGCACAACAATAAAATGACAAACCAGTAAACACTACAGACTTTATCGAATTTCCATGCCTCCTAATATTCACATTTAATAAGTACAAGACCCTTAAAAGCATTGCTTGGAACGTCAATGGTCTGCAGAGTGAAAACAAAAAGATCATTATGTCCCATTCTCAAATAAAGTGTGAACCATGCTACAAGTAACGCCTGAGTAAGAATGGAGGACATTTTTCTTCAAAATGTAGGGACTATGCCACTTGCATCCTGAAATGTTTCTCTTGTGGCCAGCCAATCAAACCACTTGGATTCACAGTTCCAACTTTGGAACTACAGTGCAGATTTGCTTATAATTCACACAACACAGGGCAGAAAGGCACATTGCTGCACTGTGTTGCATGAATGAAAAAGTGCTGAATGTGCCATATCTACTAAGGTATGGTGCTCTTCAGCTCTCTTCCTAAGCTGGCACTCTTGAGGTTGTCAAGCACCTACATAAACCCTCTTGAACCATGGTGCAAGGGTGCCTGCAATACGAACGGGACTGTTTTTGTCCTTGTAGCATTAGAGGCACACTCCTCATTCTTTGTGTGCTGCAGAACGCAGCATGCATACAAAGAGGAAATAACAAGGAGAAATATGGATATTTCTCCTTGTTTAGCCACACTGGGGAAGGCGTACCGTTTTGACACGTTCTCAGTTTTTCTAGCTTTAGTAAATCTTGGAATGCACTACAATCAATGGGTGGTTGCATAAGAACACCCAGGCACCACCCTTGGAACGCCTTCCCAATGTAAGGTAAGGCAAGGCAGTTATGAACTGCATTGTGTTACTTTGTATTTATACTAAACCACATAAAGCCACACTAAGGGCCATATGTACGAACACATTTTCCCATTGAGACAGAATGGGAAAAACCCTTTGCTACATCTGGCCCTAAGTGATTTAGCATGGCTTAGTAAATACCAACAAAGATTTGGGTCAGTCTGTGCCATAAATGTGACCCAATCCTGACATATAATCATAGAAAATCTGCCCCCATATATCCGAAAACGACAACAGGAGAAAAGGTTCCCTCATCCAATTGGATTGATGTTTTCTTTATATTTCCGGCAACATTAAGGATTTGCAAATCCCAAATGGCACAGATATACAAAAGTGTACACCCTTTTAAGCCCATCCTGCACTTTTTTTAAATGCTTATATCTGGAAAACTACTGAACAGATTTACACCACCACAAGCAAGCTTTTTGAGTAAAGTTCTGCTTTGATTAATGTTTGGCGTAAATCAGTTTAGCAGTTTGGGCTGTAGGTGCAGGTATGCACCTCAAATGGGAACAAACTTTTTTCAGTCCCTTTAACTTAACAACACTGTGGTATATATACACACATGAACTTATATATATATGCACACTTGAAAGAAATGTTTATATTGCTTTATTCCTCACACAAGTGCTATCCAACCTTCCAGCCAACCAAGGCATCTTAGTTACCTCAGTGCTTGAAATGTTTCATTCCAGTGCTGGAATTCTTTTCATTTTTTGTGAGGGGAAGTTCTAAATAATTATTTGGAACAAGCAATCCATCTTCCCAGCACCACTGAAACTGTTGCATGCTGTGATGTCACCATGTATTGAACAGGTATCTTACATATAATTACCTAAATAATCTTTTGGTTTATGTTCAGCCTAACAGCAGATTACGGGCCTTATTTAGAGTTTAGTGGACAGGTTAATCCATCACAAACGTGACAGATACCCCATCTGCTGTATTAGAAGTGCATTTTAACCAATGGCACTTGCAACACAGAAGGCTGGCCATCCATGACTTTCGTGATGGAGTAACGTGTCCACTGACGTCTAAATCAGCCCGTATGTTTTTTTGTGCTTGCTAGGAATTCACAAAGGAATTTCGGTCCCGCGTGAATACATTTACTACTGCGTATATGTGTGGACACACCCATAGTGATAAAACAGACTCAACAGGTGGGAAGTGAGTGTTCCAAGGTGTATTTTGTCTGTTGGATGCAATATTGCCCCGAAATATTTATGTTTGTGGGCATTCACAAACTTTGATCTGACCTCTTACGAGTCTCGAAATGACCAGAGATTTACTCCAGTCCACAGCAGGGTTATTTCTCCTTCCAGAATAGGAAGGGAAAAAGATAAACCTCAATCAGCTAAAGAGAAAAATGTTTTATTTCAGGCAGGCAAAAAAGTGCCTCCAGTACTGCATACTACATTGTGTAAAAGTTGGTATGGGGGAAAAGGAGCCCTCGGGACATGCCTCATAGCATCCCAGTAATACACCTGGAAACCTGCACAACTTTCCAGCTGTATTATTGTGAATGCTGGTGAATAGGAACCAAAACAAAGTAAAAGTACATTCAGGCAGAACTGTAAATCGCTGCCTGTACATTTTCTTTTTTTCATGAATACACCTCACTGTATGTAACCCTAGCAGTAAAAACAAAAAGATATCCGGCCTGCTCCCTTGTGAAACCAGGAAATTTACTGATCTCAAAATTAATGAGGGCAATATCCAAGCAATGCATCCCATCGATGATGTTAAAGTATCTTAAGGCGGCCCATGGCTAAATGTATCAACCATGAAATTTGGGCCAAGTATTTTGCCTGGAAGCTTTGTCTTTCAAAGGGGCTTGCCTATCGTTAAGTGCCCTATTCTTGTATTACAAGCCTCACTGCCACTCATTTTAGTCAAGTAAAAAAGATGAAAGGCTCCATTACGCATGGTTGACATGGTTCTGGTTCTCAGTCCTTCAGGTTCAAACAGTTCTAAACAGGTGATGCTCTTTTCTTGGCTATCCTTAGTGTAGGCTCCCTGGACACGAGACACAATGAGGGAGAGGGCGGGGGAGGGGTCTTTGAAGGCTGTATAGATGGTGGGAAAAGGCAATGATACCACATCCTATACAACTGCATGCTGGAAAATGCACTGATGTCGCTTTCTGTTGAAGTGGGTGTTGGGAAATCTGGAGCAGTCAATTTGTTGATATGAATGATGGGAAATTAAGCTTGCTTGTCTGGTTTCTTGTTTTGAAGATGGTTTTGGCTGGAAACCTTTGATGTCACTTTAGGTACGAATAGATACAGGAGAATAAAGTGATTCCACTTCTTGATGAGATGGATGCTGGGGAATCCAAATATGTCTTCCTGTAGAGATGGTTTCAGGTTAATAAAGTCTGCTTGCATGGCTTCATCTTTTAAAAATGGGTATGGCAGAAAACCAGTGACTTATCTTCCAGGACAGGCCGATGCCTTTAAGTACTTGGATGTCACTTCCTGTTGAGATGTCACTTCCTCTGCAATTCTATTTCCAGATATCTTCAGGGGAAAATAATATTACTCAATCTTTGAACATGTCAGAAAATGAAGGATGCGAAGCGCTGAACTCATCTTTCCCTACCACATTTACCCTGTCCCTTTTTCAACCATTGAATGTTGAATCTGCCAAACTTATTCCTGCCATTACATTACCTCTCATCTGGACCCTCGTCCTAATTAGGGGTCTATATTATTGTAGAAAGGTTTGCTCCTGTGATTAGTAATTTGACTAATGCTTCTCTTGAACTGATGACTTGTCCATTCACCGCGCTCTCAGCAGATGTGTAGTTACAGGCCTCTATTTTCCTTACTTCCATTCCTTGCAAAAAATGTAGAAAAATAAGTTAATATTCAGCTCTTAATCAAGGAAAATGGAGGTCCAGTTTTGACTTCTTGTGTGAAATGCCTGTTCCCTAATAAGATTAAGTCAGCATGGGAGCTCTAACCGGGGGATTGGACCCTAGTCCCCCATATATGAAGTCAACTAATTCGTAAGAGGTGAGTTCCCACTTATTTGTATTTATTTGTGGGCACCTAATTGCCTTTAGAAAGTACCTAAATGTACATAGTCCTGTAAGTATACGATGTTCCTTAATTTTTGGAGAAAAAGTTCTGAGGGATTAGTCGAGCTTGTAGTTTATAAAACTGTTTTAATGTCAGCATATAGTGCAATATATAGATTATGCGTAGAACAGAAGGAGTACTCAGCCAACACGTGTTTCGCCCTTTCGAGAGTGTCTACCAGGGCTTTCTCAAGGTTGTGGAAGACGAAATCCGGTGATTTTAAGGATGGAAATAAAAACTATTGAATCATAAAGATCAATAAGCACCAAAGAGTGGATTCCCAAGATGTTAAGAGGAGAACTTTGCTGTACTACCATACCCTAAGGTGCTGTCAGCAGAGAATTGTGACAGGAAGAAAACCCGTATATAAAGGTGAAGTTGCACAGATCAATTCCTAGTGAAAGAAGTGAAAGGGATCAAAAAATGCATGTGAACATTCCGTAATATCTGAAGTGAAATTATTAAAAAGGAATAAGTGAACCATTATAGTGAATAAGAGCATGTGATAAATACAACATTTGAACAATAAACAAGACAGCAGATCAAATAGTGGTGCCGGTACTAGCTGGTCAACATTGCAGTTATGAAAACGTATAGGTTAAACAAAGTGCATTTCTATGCACTAATATTATACATCCTTATTGTAAACATGCATGTAAATTTACAAAATCAAAAAAAAAGGGAAAACAGAAAACATACCATAAAATGTAATGTAGATTTTCCTAGTTTATGACGGAAAGTCTTAATTTTATTAAAGACACCGAGGCGAGTATTATGCGTTTCTTTTCTTGCTTTAATAAATGAGCAGCAGTCAAGAAACTACAAATCCCATAAGGCTTAACACAGACAGCCAATGGGATTAAAATCGTAGTACACAAACATATATGAACCAATAGGAATAGTGCCATGCCATTGTGATGTCACTTGACTGCAAGCAGCCCTCTTTTCTTGCGAATAAAGTCAATTAGTGATGAATAACGGGAATAATAAACAAAGAATAAACAATGCCATAAGAAATGCAAACACATCAGAACAAAAGTCTAAAATCCTGCAAAGGAAAGAACACAGGAGGAGACAATCCAAAACTTGAAATAAGCGGATCATTCGGATGGTGCGAAGAGGTCCAACTAGGACGTTGGTTGAGTGGTCGAAACCGGTGCTGGAAGAAAAGGAGGGATAAATAAAGTTATACTAGAGGTGGGATAATACTCGCCTCCGTGTCTTTAATAAAATTAAGACTTTCTGTCATAAACTAGGAAAATCTACATTTTATGACAAGACCGGAGGCTCCCATTATGCGTGTTTAACGCATATTAATTACATTCAATGAAACATTGTCAACAGGTTTGCAATAAAAAACTTTAAAAGTATTATCATTAGACCAGTCTGCAGATTTCAGAATATCTTCCAAACGAGAGCCTGCCCAGAAGGCTTTGGAAGCCATAGCCCCTCTGGAAGAATGAGCTCCAAATCTGGAAATGTCAATACCCGCTAAGGACATAATCCATCTCACCCAACGAGCTAAAGTAGCAGACGAAACCGGGTTATAAGGTTTCCTGAAAGAGATAAGAAGTTGGGAGGAGGACGTTCTCAAATCTGCAGTCCTTTGTTCATAAACCTTGAGACACTGATCTACACATAATTTTGGATGCTGTGGAAAATAAGGGTAAAAAACTGACGATAAATTAGTCTTGGTACGTCGTACAACCGAAAACAACACTCCCAAAGGAGTGTACTGACGATTGGATACGTAAAAAGCTTTAACTTCTGATAAGCGTTTAATAGAAATCAAACATAACAACATTGTTAATTTAGCTGATGACAGTTTTAATGACAACATTGGATTATCTGGCAAAGAAATCAAATATTTTAAAACAATATTGACGTCCCACAACTGATTATACTTTGGTAGAGGAGGTTTGGAAAATGTTACTCCCTTCAGTAATCAGCATACCAACGGATGTTCGCCTACCGGTTTCCCATTGACATGGATATGGTTGGAAGAAATAGCAGATCTATAAAGATTGATAGTACGGAATGCTTTGCCTTTACTGGCTTCTGCGGCCAAAAAATTAACGACAAAAATTACATCTGCTGAAAAGGGATTAATTTGTCTTCCCAAACACCAGCAGTCCCATAAAGACCAGGCTGCCTTATAGGCTTTTTTGGTGCCTGGGGCCCAGGAATTTGAGATATATTGGGAAGCCTCCGCCGAAATGACAGGGGAAGATTGGGAATACCTGAGATCTTCCAAGCGGATAGAGTGAGGATATTGTCCACAATAAGAGGATGAGAATGATGAAGAGGGTCTAGTAGTAGATCTGGGAAGGACGGAATTAGTAAGGGAAAATCTATCGACAGTTCCAACAGAGTGGGAAACCAAACTTGGGATTGCCAAAACAGGACTATGAGAATGAGAGAGCCATGGCGTGTTCCAGGACCCTGTTGATCATTATAAAAGGGGGAAAGGCATAGTTGAGGGAATGAGACCAATTTTGTAGAAAGCATCCGATGCTAAGGCTAAGGGATCTGGACGCCAGCTGTAAAACTGAGGAAGCTGTGTGTTCAGTCGAGATGCGAAAAGGTCTATGGAGAACGGGCCCCATAAAGATTGTATGGCTAGATCCGCTAGAGGCTTGGACTTTGTACCCCCGAGATGGTTTATGTATCTGACTGCAGAGATATTGTCCATCCTGAGAAGGATTGCACAATGCACTTTGTGCTTTGCTAGGCTTCTGATTGCAAAGGAGCCGGCAAGCATCTCTAAACAATTGATGTGCAATTTGGACTCCTCGGTTGACCATGTACCTCCAGTCGAGATGGGACCACATCGGGCCCCCCAACCTAGATGACTTGCATCGGATTCTAACACAAGATCTGGGGCTGATGGAAAAATACTTTTCCCGTTCCACGCATCTAAATGGTCTATCCACCATTGAAGCTCTGTTCGTGACTCTACATCTAAAGGAACGAGATCGGAATACGATAGCCCCTTCCTCAAGTGTTGAATCTTCAGCCTTTGAAGTGAGCGGTAATGAAGGGGACCTGGAAAGATTGCCTGGATAGAAGAGGAGAGAAGGCCTACTATTCGAGCTAAAGTTCGGAGAGAAATGAGAGAACTGCGAAGAATTTGTATAATTTCTGATTTTAGGGATTTTATCTTTGTCGAAGGCAGAAGAAGGGTAGCCGAAAGAGAATTGATCTGGAATCCCAAGAATTCTATGATTTGAGAGGGTGCTAGGAGAGATTTTTCTCTGTTTATTATGAAACCCAAGTCTTCTAAAAGAGAGCAAGTCGTCTGTAAGTGAACTAGCAGAGTTTGAGAAGACTGATTTAAAATGAGGATGTCGTCTAGGTAAATTAATAGCCTTATCCCTTGAGCTCTTAGGAAAGCTACTACGGGCTTCATGAGTTTGGTGAAACACCATGGGGCAGACGATAGACCGAAGGGCAGAGAGGTAAAGTGATACGTTTGACCCAACCATTGGAATTGAAGACATTTTCTGAATTCCGGATGAACAGGAACCACTAAATAAGCGTCCTGTAAATCCAGTCTGACCATCCATTCGTTCTGAAGAAGAATATCTCTGAGATGGAGAATTGTCTCCATTTTGAAATGCCGGTATACCACGAACCGGTTGAAATGTTTCAGATTGATGACTGGAAGCATCTTTTTGTTCTTCTTTTGAACTGGAAAAATTGGGCTGATAAATCCCAACGGATGAGGCTGAGTGATTGAAACTGCCTGTTTCTGTAACAGAGTTTTTACCTCAAGAGATAT
The DNA here is from genome assembly GCF_031143425.1 of Pleurodeles waltl. Lineage (NCBI taxonomy): Eukaryota > Metazoa > Chordata > Amphibia > Caudata > Salamandridae > Pleurodeles > Pleurodeles waltl. Next base: position 1,770,477,366 of record NC_090440.1, read on the forward strand.
GAGATGAACCATTTCTGTGGAAAAATGAGGAGGAGGTTGGAAAAAAGTTTGCACCGGAGTAGAATAAAGCTCTATTTTGTAACCTTGTACCGTGTCTAACACCCAAACATCTGTGCTAATTGTTAACCAATTTGACAGAAAATGGAAGATACGACCTCCTGTCGGGAAAAAACCAACATGAGGGCTTACCTGTTGGATTGGAGACCCTGGAATGTCTGGCGGACCTGGAGCGATAACCTCTGCCCTGTTGGGGGTAGAATTGTGGTCTGAAGTCCTGTTGGTAGGAACTGTGGTAACCTCTGGAGCCTTGATTAGCGAATCCGCGGCCAGTAAAGCGACCTCTGCCTCTACCGGCCCTGGCAAAAACACATTGGTGAAACATCTTCCTCATGGACTGTTGAGCTTTGAGCTTTGTCCAACGAGGTGAATGTAGCCACGTATTTGCTGAGGTCTTTTATGAAGAAATCTGCAAAAAGTTGTCCATCTGTTTGAATGTGAGGTTGTACGGTCGCCAAATTGATTAGTTTGGGACCCAATTTAATAAGAAGTCCTTTACGCCGCTCATGAATATGTGAGGAATTTGCGTTTCCCAGTAGACAGAAGCAACGTTGAACCCATAACGATAATTCTTCTGGATCTAAAAAGGTACCTTCTAGTCTGGCTGACTCAACCAGATCAAATATCCTAGTAAGCGGACCCGTAACGTCCAAAAGTTTGTCCTGACAGGAGGACCACGATTTGTCCACTCCTTGACGAGGATCTTTACCCTGCTTAGTAAAGAAAGTCAACATTTGTTGGTCAATAGAAGGGGTAATGGTAGCCTTGTTAGGAAGTACAGGACAAGGGCATTCTGACTTCTGCTTGGATCTAGTTTGCTTGTCTAGAGGTGAAAACAATTTTTGCGCCACATAGCGACCCACATGGTCAGCTGGGAACCCTTCCGTAGAATTAGGGTGATGAATTTGAGAGGGGTCAAACATGGGAAACCCTTCAGAATCAAATAGAGAGGGAACAGCTGAGGCTACTTTTGATTTCTTAGGAGGAGGAATGGAAAAAGTATCATCATCATCCTTGTCAGATATATAAGAATCTGAATCCACATCAGGCATGTCCTCATCTGTATCTTGGATGGCAGAAGTAGGAACAGGAAGAACATTACGTTCTTTAAATTTACGTTTTAAAGAAGATTTTGACGCCATATTATTATACTCCTTGGCAGGAGCCTTGTGAGGAACTGCGTCCTCTGGCATGTGTGAGATAGACTCACTCTCCTTTTGCGTCCCCACACCTGGCTTTGTTGGTGGACGTTTACTGCATTCCCCCGCAGTCTGGGCCGAAGATTTGGATAATAAATTTGAAAATTTGGTTTCTAGAGTTTTTGATAATTTTTGTATAGAGGACGAAACTGCCTGATGGACAGAACTCCTAATGACATTACAGAGTTCATATCTTATGTCTTCTAAATCAGTAGAAACACCCTGTAACATTGTGGAAGTGCCAGGCTCCATGGTAGGCAAAATAAATAAAAATAAATAAATAAATACTGGAATTAGAATAAAACTACAGAAAAAAACTGTAGTAAAGGGAAAAAATGAAGCTGAGGTAATGTTTTTCTAGAAAAAACTTGCCAGGAAAACACGGGGTTAATAGAATAATAAAGTTGGATAAATGCCCAAAACCTCTTACTTGGATAGAGGTTAAATCAATAAATATCGTGTTGGCACAACGAAACGTTGTTGCCAGACGGGAGACAAAGCAAAGAATGCGCGCACTCCTGAACTGTTTCCTCGCCTCAGGAGCAACCCGAATGACGGTTGCTTCCTGAGGTGAAAGAATGCCAGGAATGCTGACGCGCGCAGGAATGTAAACAAAGCCGAAGCGTTTGGCTCAGAACAGCACAAACGCTGTTCTGAACGAACGCATTAAATAAGGGGTAAATAATGGACACAGCATGTGGCAACCTGCCGGCAACATGCAAAGTTTGACAGCGGTAGAAAAAATACACAAAAAAACACCATGAATTAATTAATTAAGCAACTAAAGACATGAGAAAATGAAAAGGCGACTTATCTTGACTGCAGCAGCAAGAAAAGAGGGCTGCTTGCAGTCAAGTGACATCACAATGGCATGGCACTATTCCTCTTGGTTCATATATGTTTGTGTACTACGTTTTTAATCCCATTGGCTGTCTGTGTTAAGCCTTATGGGATTTGTAGTTTCTTGACTGCTGCTTATTTATTAAAGCAAGGAAAGAAACGCATAATAGGAGCCTCCAGTCTTGTCATAAAATTCAAAAACTACCTATAACAATGTTCCATGTGCTAATAAGACAACAATCAGTCTGTAAAAAAGAAGAGAGAACATATGACAGCGATATATGTCGCTGTGGAACTGCTAAAGTAAATAGAGTTATGTTTACAATGGAGTCAAAAGTAACAAAGGGTCACCAGATAATTACATGCAAAGCGAGTCCGAAGTTTAACGAAGATTCGAGATGCACTAAGACATATTTTAACTAAGTACTCATAGTAATATGATCTTAAAACATGAGGCAGAAAAAGGTTGCAAGAAATAGTGATCATTGCGGGGACAGGTAAAGCTTACCAGATTAATTACTGCTTAATAGCGTTTGGAAAAAAATCGACTCAATCGCGTCCTTGCCCGCCGCCATAATTAGGAGCACTTGAGTGAAAAAGAGACCTTCTTTTCTATTCTGGTCTTGCATCGGTAGTCCATCATTTATGTTCATTGTCAAAACAAAGACTCGCGTCCTTGGCTGCCGCCATAATGTAGATTTTCCAAGTATTTTATGATTGAAAGTCTTAATTTTATTAAAGACACGGAGGCGAGTATTATGCTTTCTTTTCCTGCTTTATTTCAATAGCAGCCAAGAGAGAAACACCAATCCCAGAGGTTTGCGAAACAAGCAGCCAATGGGAGTTAAGAGTAATACCATTAACCAATCAGTATATTATAACACGTTAGATATACCAATCCTGACTGCAGGCAGCCCTCTTTTCAGTTGCGAGACAGTCAAGAAAAGGATTTGAATAAAGGTACAATACAACAAATTAAACATAATGCCAGGATTAGAGCAAAAAAGTCTTGAATTCTGTCCAGGTTAGGTGAGTAGGATGGCTTGACAGGATGATGGATGCAGGATTCCGAGATCAATGGAAATTGCGGTGAATGGGTACTGCGAGGAGAATCAGCATCCATTGAATTAGGTTGAAGAGGATGCTGGAGCGTTGGTAGTAACTAGAAGGGTGGGATAGAACAACATTAGTGCAAGAAGCGGTGGGATAATACTCGCCTCCGTGTCTTTAATAAAATTAAGACTTTCCATCATAAAATACTTGGAAAATCTACATTTTATGACAAGACCGGAGGTTCCTATTATGCATGTTTAAATCATGTTAACTACTACAGAAGTTGCTGAACTAACAGGTTTACAATAAAATGTGCAAAAGGTAGAATCATTTGACCAATCTGCCGATCTTAGAATATCTTCCAAGCGTGAACCAGCCCAAAAGGCTTTTGACGCCATGGCCCCTCTAGCAGAATGGGCACCAAATTTTGACATATCAATACCCGCTAGGGACATCACCCATTTGACCCAACAAGCCAAGGTAGGGGAAGATACAGGTTTATAGGGTTTCCTGAAGGAAGCAGAAGATGTTCTAAGATCGGCCGTTTTCTGTTCATAAACCTTTAAACAGTTTCCCACACAGAGTTTCGGGTGATTTGGAAAAAAGGGATAGAAAACAGAAGTAATGTTGGTTTTGGTACGACGAGAAACATTGAACAGAACACCAGTAGGTGTGAAGTGACGAGCCGAGATATCCAGGGCTTTGACATCTGACAGACGTTTGATAGACACAAGACAAAGTAACATAGTTAGCTTAGCCGAAAGCATTTTCAAAGATAAAGAGTCATTATCCTGCCATGAAACAAACATTTGTAAGACGAGGTTCACATCCCATAAAGTGGAGTATTTAGGAATTGGGGGATTGGAGAATTTTACTCCTTTTAAAAGACGACAAATGATAGGATGTTCTCCTATGGGTTTTCCGTTTATAAACGGGTGATGTAAAGATATAGCTGATCTATACAGATTGATGGTTCTGTAGGATTTGCCGGCGCTAGCTTGAGAAGCAAGAAAATTAGCTATGAGAGTTAGATCTGCTGAAAAGTGATCACATGCTTTTCCCAAACACCAGCTAGACCAGCTGGACCAAGCTGATTTGTAAGCCTTGGAAGTGCCTGGAGCCCAGGAATTGTTGATGTAGGTTGAAGCCTCGAGTGAAATTCCTGGATAAGATGAGGACGACCTGAAACTTTCCAGGCAGATAGGAGAAGAGTTTTGTTGAGAATGAGGTTGTGAGGGAGACCTTGTGGATTGAGAAGGAGGGAGGGGAAGGAGGGCAGAAGCACAGGGAAGGCGATAGCTAATTCTAGGAGAGTGGGATACCACACTTGCCACAACGGGACTACTAAGAATACTGTGGCTTTTTGACGCCGAAGATGGGTGAGGACTCTGTTTATCATGATGAAAGGAGGGAATGCGAAGTTTATTGCATAATGCCATTGTTGAAGAAATGCATCGGTCGCCAAGGTGTGAGGATCTGGTCTCCAGCTTAAGAAACGAGGAAGTTGTGCGTTCAGACGGGAAGCGAAGAGATCTATATGGAAGGGACCCCATTTTGCGATGAATAGAGTTGAAGACTGAAGAGTGAAGCTTCCAGTCGCTGTAATCGGAAAGATGACGAGAATACCAGTCTGCAACTGAGTTGAGAGAACCTGGCAAGTATTCTGCTTGAACTGAAATTTTTCGATGGAGGCAGAATTCCCAAAGGTTTTTTGCTAGTTCTGCTAGGGGTTTGGACTTGGTACCGCCGAGGTGATTGATGTATTTTACCGCTGTGAGATTGTCCATCCGAAGAAGTACGGAACAAGAGACTCTGTTTTTGGTGAAGGTTTTGATTGCAAAGGAGCCTGCAGGCATCTCTAAATAGTTGATGTGCAATGAAGACTCCTGTCGAGCCCATGCGCCTCCAGTCGATATCTCCCCACACCTTGCGCCCCAGCCTGTTAGACTTGCGTCGGATTCTATTACAAGATCTGGGGCTGAGGCAAAGATGGTCCTGCCATTCCAGGCTTCGAGATGATCGAGCCACCATTGGAGTTCTGTACGGGATTCGAGGTCGAGGGGGATGAAATCTGAATAAGCAAGTCCTTTGCGTAAGTGTCGAATTTTTAATCTTTGGAGAGCCCGATAGTGCAGAGGGCCTGGGAAAATTGCCTGAATCGAGGAAGAAAGAAGACCTACAATCCTTGCAAGAGACCTGAGGGAGAGAGAAGTCTGCTGTAAAGATAGGGTTATCTCTGATTTGATACTTTTTATTTTTGAGGCCGGGAGTTGTAGGAGGCCTTGAGAGGAATTGATTAGGAATCCTAGAAATTCCATTGTCTGTGTCGGGGTAAACATCGATTTCTCGTTGTTGATTAGAAAGCCTAGATCTGAAAGGAGTGAGATTGTGTAAGACAGTTGAGACCGGAGAGTAGAAATGTCTTGATGCATTAGAAGGATATCGTCTAGATAGATTATCAGTCTGAATCCTTGAGATCGGAGAAGAGCTACAATAGGTTTCATTAACTTGGTGAAGCACCAGGGGGCCGAGGAAAGACCGAAGGGTAGGCAAGTGAACTGGTAGGTGTGATAATTCCATTGGAATTGAAGAAACTTTCTGTGAGAGTAATGTATAGGAACTGTTAAGTAAGCGTCTTGAAGGTCTAGACGGACCATTCAGTCGTTGAGGAGAAGCGAATCTCTTAGATGGAGAATCGTTTCCATCTTGAAGTGTCTGTAGACAACGAACTGATTGAATTGTCTGAGATTGATGACCAGTCTTATTTTCTTTTTTTTTCTGATTACTAAAAAAGGGGGCTTATGAAGCCTGAGTGAAGGGGACGAGCTGGTTGGATAGCACGTTTTTGAAGGAGATCTTGGATTTCTGTAGAGATAAGATTTGACATTTCTTCTGAAAATCTGAGGGGAAGAAGGGACGACGACTGAGAAGGAGTTTCGTAAAGTTCTATTAAATAGCCTTTGACGGTATTGAGAACCCAGGGGTCTGAGATAATCTCTTTCCATTTGTGGAGGAAACATTTTAGACGACCCCCTATAGAAAGATGGCCAAAAGGTTGGCTTACCTGAATTGTTATAGGACCTGCGTTGGTTCCTTCCTCTGAAGCCTCTGGTACGCTGGGGGTAGAATTGTGGATGAAAGTTCTGTTGCTGTTGCTGTTGGTAATTATAGGAGCCTCTGAAGCCTTGTTTCCTGAAGGACCGGCCGGTGGAGCGGCTCCTTCCTCTACCGGCCCTGTCAAAAACCCGTGAGTTAAATACTTTTTTGAGTGACTGTTGGGCTTTGTCAATCGAAGCAAAGGTGGTGACGTATTTACTTAGTTCTTTGATAAAGTTATCTCCAAAGAGTAAACCATCGGCTTTAGCTCCTGGATCCATAGCTGCCAGATTCGCAAGCTTAGGATCTAGCTTGAGCAGTAGACCTTTTCGACGCTCGTGCGTCATGGCTGAATTCGCATTACCCAGCAAACAAAACGCTCTCTGTATCCAGAGGGACAGTTCTTCAGAATCGATTGATTCATCGTTAATTCTAGCGGATTCTGCGAGGTCAAAAATGCGGGATAAGGGACGGACCAAATCAAGGACTTTATCCTGGCACAGGGCCCAGGCTCTGTCCACCCCTTTACGGGGATCTTTCCCAAATTTGGAGAAAAAGGTTAGGAGGGACGGATCTATGGACGGGGTAGCAGTAATGTGTAAGGGAAGGGAGGGTCTGGGACATTCTGAGCGAAGCTTAGCTCGTACCTGTTTATCTAGGGGAAGACGTAATTTTGCAAGAATAGAGCTTGCAACATGATCAGAAGGTAACCATTCAGTGGAATTGGGATGGTGAATTAGGCCAGGATCAAACATGGGGTTATCATCTGAATCTAATAGAGGGGCGTGGGTTTGTTCAGCGGATGTTGGTTTAGATTTTTTAGAGGGGGGGACCAATCCAAAAATTGGAGGTGTTGTCGTCCTCATTGTCTGAGGAAGAAACATTGATGTCACCATCATCATCAGTGTCTTTAATGTCCGCAATCACAATTTTATGGGTCTTAGACACATTTTTTGTTTTATTTTTACTTTTAGTGCCCATAACTTTGTTCCCCTCCGTAGTAGGAGGCCTTTGAGGAACTTCGTCCTCCATCCTGCGTGAGCTTGACTCACCATCCATTAGCGCAGATGAGACGTTAGCCTGATTAAAAGAAGCCTCTGAGGCTTTGCGCTTTCTGCTTTCCCCCGCAGAATGGGCCACTTGTGATTGGGATAAACAGGATGATACTGTAGATTGGATTTGTTTGGAAATCTTTCCCATAGAAGCATTAACTGCTTTTTTAACTGAAGATTGAATAAAGTTACTTAGATTATAGGAGAAATTCTCTTCAGAATCATCATTTTCTGTGAAGAAATCTGAAAAATCCATCTTGCTATAGAGAGAAGAGGAAAAACTGGTAAGTAAGGGGTTAACTAAAAAGGGCAGGTTCAGAAACTAAGAGGCGTGTGACTCACCAGGAAGTAAAGTAATGAAAGGCTGTAACCCGAAGCCACGCCTCACTGAAAGGTAATTAGGTCAGCCGTGGAACTGCAGAGGAGAGCTCAGAGGAAACGTCTCATAAACGATGCAGGTGGCCAAAATAACACGAGCGCTTCACTAGGAATGCGCTCTGGAATGAAAACAATGAGCGTTTGAAGCTCGTGTCAGCCGGCGTTCAAAATAGAACATTTACGGCGACGCGAGCCGACTGAAGGAATAAAGGGGAAATTCTCTTTGCGCGTGAAAGATAGAGGCTAAGTGTAGCCGAAAAGAGAAAAGCATGCGCATTCAAAGCCACATTAACAATAATAATAGCTACACGTAAAGTAGTAAAACCACAACAAAATTACATTAAAATTATCGAAATGTATGGAGCAACGAAAGATATACTTATCTTGACTGCGAGCAGCAAGAAAAGAGGGCTGCCTGCAGTCAGGATTGGTATATCTAAGGTGTTATAATATACTGATTGGTTAATGGTATTACTCTTAACTCCCATTGGCAGCTTGTTTCGCAAACCTCTGGAATTGGTGTTTCTCTCTTGGCTGCTATTGAAATAAATCAGGAAAAGAAAGCATAATAGGAGCCTCTGGTCTTGTCATAAAATTGGGAACGCTTAAGTCAAAATAGAACCTTCTTTTATGTTGTGGTCTCCACACCGGGAATCCATCATTTATGTTGATAGTCGATGAAGGAAGTGCCATTGAGCAGAAGTCGAGCGCTTTGCATGACATCGACCCTGTTAAATAGTTAGTTGCACTTTTGGCGGTTACGTAGATAATTGCACTTTTGTGGGTTACATGGATAATTACACTTTTGTCCATAGGATTCACCACGAGTGAACTTTTATTTCTGTTTGTGTGTCTGCTTCGCACTAATGGCTGCCGTCAGCTCGCCTATGTGAAACTTTTACTTTTCAGTTTGTATGGCAAGAAAAGTCCAGTTATGTGAAACTGTTTTATTTTCATTTTCAATTTATGTGGCAAGAAACGTCCGGTTAGGAGTTTACAATGCTAATTGCTCTAGCTCAAGCAAATGCGAGACCCATTGCGTTGCAAATGCTTGTTTTACTTGCGCATGATTTGCAAAGTTCTCCCTCTTTTGCAGATGTATGCTCACCGGCTGGTTGTCCAGGCAGCCATGCTCTCTCAATTTTAACCTGGCCCGTGGCCTAGCTTAAAAATCCCTTGGTTATTTTCAATGGCTCCAAAACCAGAGACCACAAAGGTCTTTCAACATGCTTTTATTCGACATTCCTCATAGGAAATAGCCTGGCATGCGCCTTCCGTGCCCCTAAATAGTGAACAGCCTCTCAGTCACTTCGTGACGAACGGAATCACACCATATTTTGTAAACATTTTGAACTACCACATAGGTGTTTGTGCCAAGGCGCTTGCACGACTCTCTTTTCTAACTTCAATTGCTTAGGAATGTGAATTTTGAGTTGATTATAATTTTTGTGGTGTTACCTGGTGGTCTGTTTTGTCTGCTATGATGAAGCCATGGAGGCCTGATTTCCTTGTAAGTCATCCTTGTTTAGAAGTATGAGCGTAAGACTCACTTATCCTTATGACCACTACTGAAACTATCACCTGCATTAACACACTGTCAAAACAACAGAGAGGAGCTGCGATATACTAGCTCAGTTTCTAAGTGAATCCTTAAAAAACGGAAATTCTGTTTCTGTCCAAAATGGCCTGCAATCCGACTATTCCAATGAGGAGAAGATAATTTAAAGTAGATGGTATGTGAGTTATCAACCACGTTCACTTTGACAGAATCGTTGACGATCTCTTGGATTCCAGCTTAGTACCATTTTCGGCTAAATGCTGTGTGAAATAATAAAAGCATCTACACTGCAGAATAGTCAGTCATTCTTGTCTGTCTATCGTGCTGGTCATGTAATGAATAGATTCAAGATCGTGACTCCTAACTGCCCTCCAAAAATGCACTTTTGCTTCTCTGAAGGCTATGTTGCACCATGCATGCTGCAGCTGGCTGGTTCGTGGCTAGTTCATGGATCTACAGTATTTCAAGCAAGTGAAATATATGTCACATTACCTTTCGATAGTAGGTGGAAACGGCAAGACAGTTCAGATCTGCTGTTTAACATAAGTAGCCTTTTTTGGGTTATCTTACGATACAGAAATATCTCCAACTTACGGAATAAGAGTCAAAAAGTAATTATAAAGACCAAAATTGCAAAAGCACCAGTCAGCCCTTTTGGTACAGGGCAGACCACATCTGCAATAAGTTCCAAGTAGAGACGGCAAAGGTCAGAGAGTTTCTTCAGTTCAGACATCTGTAGAAATCTTTTCTATTAAGGACGTTTTTGTATTACCACTTGGATTGTTTAGGAGGAGATCGTTATTTAGGAATCTTACGCTGTGGCTATGGAGTTGTACATGAATATCGATTATAGAGAATTGTCTGACCATAAGTCGGGAAAATATCATAACATCAAACATATCGTGGCCCAAAATATTAAGGGCAAGTATGTCATTTTTAACTGCTTTGCTATTCTAGTATAGCGAGGTTTAATATTTAGTATAATTTGACATAATTTTGTATTACGCTGTTTTATTGTATCATTCTAGTTTTTTAGTCTATTATGTATATTCATTTTTTTGTAACTAATTGTTATTTATGTCTTTTCGGGTTGTTTTTTTTAAGGGTCGGAGGGGTGTTTTTGCGTATAAACTGTTAATCTGTTAATTATTTGATTTTTAATTTAATTATAATTTTTAATGTTTAATACATTTTAATCAAGCTTTATTTTCTTAGGGTTGTTGGATTTATTGGGTGGGTGGTGTTATTAATTACATTTTAACAGGTTAATTGTTTAATTTGATCATTATGTTATTACATTTTGTATTTATGTATTAAATTCCAAGTACGGTTTGCATATAATTTGTTGATTATTTTATATATTTTTCTTTAATTGTTTTTCAAATTGTATGTCTATGTATTAAAGTTTACTTTTGGGTTGTGTTTGTTGGGGATTGGTTGTGTGTTTTTAAATATAATATATAGTAATTTTATAATTGATTAATGTATTAATTATCTTTACTTTTATTTTACAATTACGTAAATATGTTTTCCATAATATTTATATCAATATTTATATTAATATTTAATTAACAGTTTTTAATGGGCAATGTGATATTTTGTGGGTTTGACTGTCCGTTTTCTAAAAATATGTTATTATTTATTATCTATATTTGTTACATATTGAAATTATATAAATGATATAGTGAATATTTTATAACATATATAATTGTTATAATATGTGTGTGTTTTAGGTGATTTCTAGGTGTACTGTGTACTTTTATTATATTTGTAAACTAGTCTATTATTGTTTATACATTTACATTCTTTTAACAAAGTACATTGACTTTTTTTTTTTAATGTGATAATATTTATTTTTTTATATTGTTAAGTAGAAATGACATTGTTTGGGTGCAGTCAATTCAACCCCTTACATGTATGATCTTTGCTAAGTGTTTGTTGCATTGGAGTTGGGATGACCCCAAATCCCCCCCCCACCGTATATGCACTTTCCCTGTTGTTTGTTAGGCTGGAGTTAGAAAGTTGACCGCCTCCCGCACATCACAATATCCCAATGTATGTACTTGTTCCAGCTCTTGTTAGACTAAATTCAGAATAGTAAGTTTGTCTTCCCCCTCTTCTGAAGTCCCCCCCACCCAAGTGTGCACTTTTCTGAATGTTTTTAGATTACTGGTAGAATAATAAATCTTCCCCTTCGCCCAATCTATACACTTTTCCAGTGTTAGTTAGGCTGGAGGTGGTAAAACAGTAAATGCCACCATCTCCCCACCATATATGCACTCCCGCAGTACTCCTTAGACTGCAGGCAGTATGCATGTATGTATGTACATGTTATTCCTATAGCGTGAACCTCATCAAAAGGAGGCAGAAGAGCACTGCACATTTTCAAAAGCAAGCTGAGAATCAGCATTTATTTTAGAGGAATCTGAGTTGTTGCCGGTTAATACATTGTGATGTAGTGTTCTTGAAAGAGGCAAGTCTTTAAACCTTTCCTAAATCAGAGCAGCATTGGTGTGGTCCTGATGAAATCAGAGATGCTGTTCCAGATCCTGGGTGCAGAGATGGAAAAAACAGTTGTTGACACGTCAGACCTTAATAAGTAAACTTACAAGGGGACGCAAATAGGTTTATGAACCTTTTGACTTGCATTTAAGATGTTCCCACCATATATCCAGTACATGCAGATCAATAATCAATAACCAATCAGTAACATCAATAATCAATAGCATTAGTAATCAATAGGAGTCAGTAATTATCATGCCCCATGACCTTTCAGTCATGAATAACCACACCTTTTAGTAAAAGTTAGAATATTTATTTCCCTATATTAAAAATGCGAATGTCTTGTAAGATAAGCTCAAAATCAAATGATAAACATACAGAAACAACATTGGCTGTCCAAATCTATGAAAGAAACGTAATCTAATCAAAGCTTGAGCCACTACACATTCTAAAATTACAGTGCAAAATAATAACAAGAACAATTGCGCAAACAATATCACATACATTTAGATTCAGCAACGAACAGACATCGATTATTACCCCATATAGCGAACTTTCATTAGTGAGGATCCTAAGTAACACCAGATTAGCATCAGCATGTTGGGTTTCACGCAAAACAATTTAGTCAACACAAATTTGGAAAACATCTAACTATGGCTCTATTAAAATAGCACGGTTGGTACCTAGAAATAAAATCAAATGGACATAACAAACAACATCAGTGATAGTATACCTCTCCTCAATTGGATCGGCAAGCTAAGATAGTCTTCATCATCAGGACATCAGTCCGGTCACCAAGGCATCAGGATTCAGCATCAAAGTTCAGAAAACACAAAGGCCCTCGTTATGACATTGGCGGCAAATGCCACCTACCGCCATGGCGACAGCCGCCAACATACCATCGCCGTGGCTACCAGCCGCCAACTGCATTACGACTCCAGGCAGAATTCCACCAGAAGGCTGGCAGAATTCTGTTGACAGTCATGGCGGCGGATGGCGGTGAGGTGGCGCTGCTGCGAGCAGGAGCGCCACACCAGCAAAACACCACCTACCGTATTATGTTCCATGATACGGCCTGGCGTTGTTTTGCTGGCGGACGCTGCTTCTGTCAGCAGCGCCGCGCCCCGTCTCCTGTCGGAGGACCCCCTGCAAGCAGTTAAGTCTGGTTCTCTGACAGGAGGAGTGGTGGGGGTGTTGTGTGTGTTGTGTGTGGGGTTGGTTGTGTGTCTGTTTTTGTGTGCGTGCATGTGGGTGTGAGTCACGTGGAATGTGTGCGTGTATGACTGAATGTGAGTGTACGTGTCTGTTGTGTGTTGTGAATGTGTGTGTGCGACAATGTAAGTTAGTGTGTGTTGCGGTGTGTGGGTATGTATGTGTGCATGCATGGGTAGATGTGGGTATGGGTGTGTGTATGAGTGTGTATGTGTGCGCGTGTGGGTGTGTGGATGTCGGGGGCGAGGGTGGGGGGCGGTGGAGACACCTATCAGCGCCAGGGAAGGAATTCCCTGGCAATGATAGTGCCTACAACCGTGGTTTTTGTGGTGGTAAGATTGCCATGAAAACCATAGTGGTGGGCGGGGTCATAATCCTGAGGGTGGGATTGTGACGTCCACCGGGCTGGAGACCGAAGTCCCCAGCCCAGAGGCTGTTACCACCCTGGCGTCGGAGTGGTACATTGGCAGTTTGACTTGAGCCAAACCGCCAATGTGATAATTTGGATAAAGGTACCGCCAGCCTGTTGGCAGTAACTTTCCCCAAATTACCGCCGTCCGCCACGGTCGTAATGACCCCCAAAGTCTTTAAGCAGTAAAGTTAAGCACGTCTTTTGTCAAGACATTCAAGAAAATAAGGGCTTTCGGCAAAAGAAAATGGGCAAATGCTCTGTCTTCCCTCGGTGTAGTCCGGCTAAGTTAGATTTCCTAAAACTACTTCTCAAGTCCCTATTGGTCAAGAGATCACATGTTCACACTTTGTCTACTAAAACTAAAACTTAAAATCTACAGTTTCTACTAGTACACAGTTCACATGTCGATGATTGGCTCCTCTTGTCCCGTTCTCATCATCTGGCTCGTCAGGTAACAATATTGTTGCAGCTTATACTCCAGTCAGTATGATTATTGTTCTCTCCTGAGAAAGTCAGTGTTACACACATTACATTTACAATTTTGCATCTAGCAAGAACAGCATCTTCTAGCAAGCAGTTCCCATGAGAAAGACTTATCTACTAGCACATTTGGACAGCACAGTGGAAAATCAGAATGTCATTCTTTACGTAGACATTTTATTAAACGCCTAAGAAATGCAGCTTGCATTGAGGCCGAGCAACTAGGCCAAGACGTCAGCTAAGTTAAGGCCTACAATTAATAAAGCTAATACATAATACGTAACCCTTAATATGACATATTACTACATTAATCAAACAAAAGTTCCATATTTCATATTAATAAGCCATTAACAAGTATGCTTTGTGAACATTGGCAGCCACTCATGTGGACACATTTTCAAATGCATGCATTAATTTTCTCTAAGTTATCACATTTTCTATGCAAATCCATTACTCAGAATACAATGAATATTCATTAATATTTTTTATTATAACACCTGCTCCAACACTGTTGTCTTGTTTATTGCTTTTTTTCACTTCTTTAGTCTGCAGTCTAATGGGGTCCTGGCTGCGGATTCACCAAGAACCAGCAGAAATTGTGAGTTTGGGCCTGATTATGATCTCAGCGGATGTGTCTTCTGTATTACGACCTCCACGGCAGACAGGATATCCATCACATTTGTTACAGAGTATTACCTTTTGCCAATATCTAAATCAGGGCCTTTGTCTGAAAGATAAACAGAGGTGCTGTTTGTGATGGCTTTTCAAATGATGCGGCTGGTTTTGAAGATGGTGAGGGCTAACAAGGGGAGCCAATGAAATTTCATCAGGATGGGGGGGATGTAGACTCTGGATGAGATGTGCTGCAGTGTGTAGGTCCCCTCAAGGGATGCCAGTGTTGGGTCTGGCAGACCGTAGAGTAGAGTATTGCCACCATCCAGATGCCAGTATACAAGGGCTTGAATAGCAGTTCTGATGTCGCTTTATGGAGGTTTGACTTTCTTCAGAAGAGAGAGTTACTATGATGCCATGTTTAATTATTTTTTTTACAGTATAGTGTAGCCATTTTTTAATGTAGCTTTATGCGCGTTTGCTTAACGTGTTAGGCCTCTGTGCACTTTGCCCTAGATGCATTTTATTTAGCCTCGCACTGTTATTTTACAATAGCCAGTTTCACGGTCTTGTTTTATTTCCTTCTATCACACTGTTTAGCTTACTTCAGCACTGTGTTCGCAAACAATACATTCTTGATCCCTCTGTGCTTCAGTCAAGGATACAGTCTGGTACATTGCCGATAGACTTGGTAGAAGTTTAGTCTTTATGGTTCGTAGACAGTACACATTTTTACGCAGGAACATCGAGGTGTTAGTTCACATCAATAGTATAAAAACACTTTCTAGTCCCAGTACACAGGAGAGGGAGATTCCAACCAGGAACCCACAACTAGATGCTGACTGCCCTGTTGCAGATGCTGATCCAGATCACAGGCCTTTGCTCAGGTATGAGGGTTGATGTCTTCTCGGGGAAACCAGAAAGGCAGGCTTAGAGCTTCACATGCTGTGCTCAAAATATAACATAGAGAGAACATAATTTAGTTACAATATGATAGCCTTATTTTTATGCTTCACTCTCCTCATTACTATTTCCATCTTACTGTGTTGTATGGTTCTGGTTATTGCGGCTCACGCCTGGTTATCTAAAATGCAGTTGTTTTATTAAACTAATCTTTAAAACTCAAACTGCCTTTGTCATTTATATATGAGACCTTACTTTGTATGAGAGAACTGGTTGTGACCTGAGTGACCACGACTTCCCTGGGAAGTACTAAGATGTCATGCGCTCGGCTGCCCAATTGTCTCTTCCCTTCGGGAGAGATGAGGCACTGCTAGTTAGCCAGAGCATAACCCGGATTTAGAGTGACCAGGGTCCTTCACCGTGGGTCAGACTTAGTCCCCCACACTGTGAACGATTTTGTTGCCCAAAAAATCCAGTAGTCTAATTAGGATAATGAGAGCCTACGCGACATGGCGCCGCCAACTATTGGTCTGGCTCTAAATTTTGGGTCCACCAGTTTTTCTTGGTCTCATATTATATAATGATCCCTCAATTCCCTTAGCGGAGACGTCCATGGCACTGAGGATTTCCACCTCCACTGTATAGCTAATCCTATTTACAGC
This sequence comes from Pleurodeles waltl, assembly GCF_031143425.1. NCBI lineage: Eukaryota > Metazoa > Chordata > Amphibia > Caudata > Salamandridae > Pleurodeles > Pleurodeles waltl. The sequence continues at coordinate 1,770,493,382 of NC_090440.1, forward strand.
GGATGGTTGTTCAAGCTTGAACCTTAAAAGGAAAAACCCCGCCTTGATGTGCCTTCTCTGAACTATTGCTGTTATAAAGATGGCAAATCCCCAGGTAATACAAATAGCTCTTAATATGAGACAGCCGCTCACAGCACATTTGCTAGTAAATGGCCTTAGGATCCAGGGAGGTCAGGTCACATTTGTGGTGGCCGCCCATACAGCATATAGAACAGAACTCTTTTACTCTTGGGTTACATTTCCAGCAGATGATGAAAACACAAATACATTCCATACATATACAGTTGCGAACGCACCTGCACAGTACAGGGCGTACGCATACTTGGAGATTCCTCTATCTTTCAAGAACATAATAATTGGCTTGATGGCGCCCTACCACACACCATATTACAAGTATGGTTAGGTCCACTTAGCAATGATGGTCCTACATGGCCTTTACTGGCCACTTATACACCACATCCTGCGGTAGCAAATATGGCGGTGGCTGAGGTTCGACGCTTGTATACAGACCTAACAGCTACATATAGACATCTAGTAAAATCTGTGATGCAAACACTAAATACAAACCCAGCGCGTGCTGCTCCAGCACAACCACATGCAGTAGTGCCAGGTATAAACCCGGTGACTGTACACTCTATTATGGGTAAAGTGCCAGCGAAACGGGAGGAGACTCCATTTTGGCTGGCGCAGAAAATTAATACGCTGGAGGCAGTATTTCCCCATATGGGGCCTCAGGACAAACATTGAATATTGACTATGTGTTTATCCTTTGGGATGGTTCCCACAGTAGAACATTGTAATACATGGGACACGGTATTTGCTGCACTCTATACAACGGCACATGGTACACCGACATTGGCCAACCTACCGGAAGTGCTTAAACAGATTCAGGATGAATACGGGGCTGCCCCAGCCTTAGATTTAGGAATGGAACTGATGGGCAACTTTGCTACGGTTTCTTCAATAATCCTAAGTAATCTTAAAGGGGAAGCAGTTGCACTTGCAGTGCGTATGCGTCTTCGTGACGTCCCGCAACAAGATCAGGTGCGGGAACTGCCAAAAATAATAGCGGAAACATATTCCAGTATCGGTCGGGATAGCCTTGGGGATAGACCGCAAAAACCTCAATTTCAGGGGAAAATTAGTAAAGAAAATACTAAACAGCAGCAGCCTGAGGGTAATAAGAAGCGCTGGGAGAAAAAACAACAGACACCTAAGAAAGAAAGGGGAGAATCTCCGCGTACGGAGGCCCCGCAAAATAGATATAATCTCAGGAATAGAGATAATATTAAAAACGCCTGATAGATATCAATATACTGATACACGCCAATCTCGTTCCTTTCAGGACTCAACGGAAAAGAGAAATGAGAGAGGTGGGCGGTCAGAGCGGAGAACAGAGTACGTGAAACCAAGACAGGACTCACAACGCTCTTCTCAGGTTTCTATCAAGAAGGAAGAGAAACCGGTACAACAAAAACAACAGTTTAAAAAGAAAAAGGTGGCGGCAGTCTCAGTTAGACATGCCACTCAGGAAGAGAGTTCTCTTGAAGAACAAGACATGGACGCTGGCACTGCTAGACAGTGCGGCAGAGGTCACAATAGTTTGCCGGAATCTTCTAGAGCATCTGGAGGTGAAAGCAACTGATGACTTCATACAAGTCGAAACAGCAGATATGCGTGTCTCTGAACCCGATAGGGTGTATACAGTGACTTTACAATTAGAAGGAGACATTGAAAGCACTATACACGCAATCTTTTGGGATTGTGTAGTCAAGATATATGACATTTTGCTGGCTAAACAAGATTGGCTGCCTGATTTTGTCCGCACCTGCCCAGTTGGGGAGGAGGTTATTAGACCTTCCTTCTTGCCCCTTGTTCCAGGGGAACTCGCGGAGTCCTATTGCATTAAATGGGCTCTGGCACAAGCTCCTACCTTATATAGAAATCACGTAGGGTGGGACAGGAATTCTCCATATCATGTAATTCCGATTAAAGGTTTACCTCAGCCACAACCGCAGTATCCCATAAAGCATGAAGCAAGGGCACCAGTGAGAGAAATACTTACACAATTAGAATATCAGGGAGTAGTTGAATCCTGTATCCCACCGATGAATAATCCCTTGTTCCCTGTAGCTAAGCCGGACCATTCATATAGAATAGTCTTAGACTACAGACATTTGAACAGACATACACGTACATATGCTATACAAAATTCACATAGCGCTGCACTGATGAATAACAGTGCAGAAAAAATATAAAACAGCATTGGATATCTCAAATGGATTCTTCTGCCAAAATATTGCACCGGAAAGCAGGGACTTAACAAGCTTTAACGCATTAGGCTCCCAGAAAAAATTCTGTCATTTGCCTCAGGGGTATAAGAACAGCCCGGGACGTGTGACTGAAATTCTACATGAGTTGGACCCTGAAGCGTTGTCATATGTGGATGATATATTTGTCACGGATGACGAGTTATTGCAACATTTAAGGCAGGTAGCCCGCATTGTTGTAGGGTTTGCCGAAGTCAGCTACAAATGTAACTTTAAAAAATCGAAAATTGCCTCTCTCAGCGTCATATTCCTGGTATATGAGCTGTCGAATGAAGGTAAGAGCCTTGCGCCACATTTTTTAGAAAAATGTGTGCAGGTGCAACCTCCAAATACGATTAAGAAACTCCAATCGTTGTTGGGCTTTCTCAATTTTGGCAGAACATACATTCCTGATTATGCTGCACGCATAAAACCTTTATATCAATTAATACGTCCTGATTTTTCGAGCAAATCCTGGACAATTGCACATACACATACTCTTCGGGAGTTGCAAGCAGACATGCTGGCAGCAAAACATTTACATACACGGGACATTAAGACGCATTTGGTTATCAGGGTGATAGCTGGGGCCGTTGGGTTTACATATGTCACATTTAATGAGGGTGAGACAGTCCCGATTGGATACAAGTCACAATTGTATTCTACTGCTGAACAACGATTTGCTCCCACGGAGAAGATACTAACTGCTGTACAGATGGCTGTTATTAAAGAAAGACCTCTTGCCCAGGGAAAACGCATTACTGTTGTTTCTCCTATTCCGGCCCTAGAGGCTGTTACAAAAGCAAGCGTCCCGAACGCAAAAGCTCTGCATCCAAGATGGATACAATGGGCTACGTCTTTGACAGCCACTGGTGTAGACTACATTTTTGACCCAAAGTTACAAACTCAGGAATTTCTGCAATATGAAGTTGAATATCCCATCCCCGCTGACACATTGCCTATTGATCAATATCAAGTAGTCATGTACACCGATGGCTCTGCTCAACCGGCGATTGGGACGAAACACCAATATTCTGCTGCATGTGCATTAGTGAGCGCCAAATGGAGGGGGAGAAGTTCTGCCCCAACATACTTATACACAGACCCTAGGGGATTGTACGGCACAGTTAACTGAGCTAAAAGCTCTTCTACTGTGTTGGAAAATAGGTTATTGGTAAGGGCAGGTAGGCACATACACTTAAGAATAGGCCACTAACCTCCACTAAGGTCCAGTGAGGTCTCAGTAAATTAACCCCAGCTCAACCCGTGGTAGCTTGGCAACGAGTGTCAAGGCTTAATTTAGGAGACAGAGTGTAAAGCATTCAGATATCACAAAACAGTAAATAAATAAAACACAGGAAAAAGTTTAAAAATCCCAAACCAATTTATAAAACTAGATTAGATTTTTATCTTTAAAATTACACAAAAATGAATAAAATCGGATAAGGGGAACGGGAGATATGACTTTTTAAAGGATTATTGTTTTTTAGCGCCTAGAAACAAAAAGCGCCAATCGGGTCATCTGGTTGCACCTCGACCGGGGCAAAGTCAAAGTTTAAGGCCCTGCTCGGCTACAGGCAGCGGGAATGCCTCGGTTAAACGTTTACCTTCACACTTAGTCTCCTTTTCGAAGATTTTCTTCAGCGGGATGAACCTGCCAGTCCAATCCGACCTCCTGGAGCCCTTCTCCGGATACGCGATGCGGGAATCCTCGGTGGAGATTTGTACCTTCGGACTTAGTTGTTTTTTCGAGGTGAAAATCCTTTGACCGGGGTAAACCTGGATCTTGATCCGATGTCCCTGGAGCCCTCCTCGGATACGCTGGCTGGGAGGTCCTGGTCAACTTTTTACCTTCGGACTTAGTCTCTTTTTTAGAGATTTTCTTTACCGGGACAAACCAGCAAATCAGGCCGGGTTGCTGTTGGGGCAAGCCGGCTAGAGTTTCCGCGGCGGGTCGGTCCCTCTATTGAGCTTTTTTACAAAACTTCTCCAAACTTCTCCAAACTTCTGGGGCTTCTCCCAGATGTCCTTTTAAGGTTCTTTTGAGGTCCACAGCTCACCCCAAGGGTCCAGAAGTTCTGAGATGGTCCTTGGGGGTGCGGACTACAACTCCCAGAATGCACCTGGTGCAAACTCCTTTTTGGCCACTGGGCAGTGGCCAGCTGGTTGATTTCTTCAGGAGTTGGTGCAGGGGACTCTGGATAGCAATTTTTCACCTGTAGCAAACAGGGAGTCCCTCCTTGAACCAGTTGAAGCCAGGCAAAGTCCTTCTTGTGGTGAAGCCCAAGTGTGCAGCTGGTGCAGTCCTTCTGAGTGCAGGTTCCAGGTGCAGGCCAGGGGTCCAGCAGGGCAGTCCTTCTTCTCCTTTGGTTCTTCCTTGTTGGAATCTGATGGGGTTCTGAGGTGTGGGTGCAGGTCTGCCAGTTTTATCCTTGCTCCTGGGTGAAAAGCAGGGAGATCCTGGTTCTCCAATCAGGTGCAGGGTCCTTCCCCCTTTGATGACCACTTCCTGTGAAGTGTGGCAAAAATCAATCTCAGGAGGCAACATTCTCCAAAAATCCATCATGGCTGAATCTGATTTTTGGAGGTTACATCTGGCTGAGCCCACCCACTGGTGTGGCTAAAAATCATAAACACACCCCTCTCCTGCCCTCTCCTAATCTAATCAAGGGGTCACCTAGTTGTCTGCGGTTGCAGGATGTGGGGGTGTTGCTGGTTGCTCCAAATGTCCTTCTCTGCCTTTGAAGACCAGTTTGGCAGCCCTCCCCTTCCTGCCTCACCATCTGCTGAGGGGAGATTCCCTCCCACAGGCACATTCCTTTGTGTGAAGCCAGGCCACTTCACACCTCATCAAGGCAGCCTGGCCAATCAGAGCACAGCAGCGAAAACAATGCAGGGCTGAAATTGGCAACTTTTCAGGTAAAGTTTAAAACTCTTTACCTGGACAAGTTATATTAAATCCCACAACTGGAAGTTGTGGGATTTATTACAACAATTAATTTGATACCAAACTCTTGGTATGCATCATTTAAGGAGACTTTAAAAATTAAAATAAAGTCTCCCCATTCTAGCCTATGAAGGCCATTTACTACAATGAGGGAAAAACGAATTTGGTTGTTTTTACCTCACCAGGGCTTATAAAACTATTTTTATAAAGTCCCTGCTTATAGTTACATGGCACCCAGACCTAGGGGCACATAGGTCACACCTTAGGGGTGACATATGTAAAAATAAGGTAGTTTAAGACTTTGGAACTACTTTTACTTCCAAAGTCGAATTTGCATATACATTTAATTTAAAAGCAGCCAGCAAGGCAGGCCTGTCTTTAAAATGACACTGGGCACCTCAGCAGTGCACCTATGGGTGCACTACCTATGCTTTGGTCCCTAAACCTACATGCCCTACCATATACTAGGGACTTATAGGTAGGTTAACTTAGCCAATTATAATTAGCCGAATTTGCATATCAATATTACACAGAGCACTGGCCCTGGGACTGGTAAGCAGTATCCAGGGCACAGCCAAGAGTCAGTAACTACCAGTACCTGTCCAAAAAGTGTGGGGGTGACCAGGGCAAAAAGGAGGACTTTCCTACACTCCCCTCCCCTAGATGAAAGATGATGGGTACTAACCTACACCCTGGTAGTCCTCATCAGTTAAGTGGAAAAACCTGGAAAGGCCATCTGCATTGGCATGGGCAGTCCCAGGTCTGTGCTCCACTGTGAAGTCCATCCCCTGTAGGGAAATGGACCACCTTAACAGTTTTGGGTTCTCCCCCCTCATCTGCATCAACCATCTGAGAGGTCAGTGGTCAGTTTGTACACTGAAGTGAGTGCCAAACAAGTATGGCCTCAACTTCTTCAGGGACCCGACCACAGCAAAGGCCTCCCTCTGAATGGCACTCCATCTTTTCTCTCTGGGGAGTAGTCACCTGCTGATGAAGGCAACTGGTTGATCTTGGCCCTCTTCATTAACTTGTGCTAACACTGCCCCAATCTCTTCCTCTGAAGCATCTGTTTGCACTATAAACTCCTTGCTATAGTCAGGGGCCAGTAACACTGGTGTTGAACACATAGGGGGTTATTACAACTTTGGGGGAGGTGTGAATCCGTCCCAAATGTGACGGATATACCACCAGCCGTATTACGAGTTCCATAGGATATAATGGACTCGTAATACGGCTGGTGGTATATCCGTCACTTTACCGTCACTTTTGGGGCAGATTTACACCTCCTCCAAAGTTGTAATAACCCCCATAGTCTGTTTTAGGGTGTCAAAAGCTTTCTGACACTCTGGGGTCCAAATGACCTTCTTGGGCTGTTTCTTGGAGGTAAGCTCAGTCAGAGGGGCCACTATGGTCCCATAATTCTGAACAAACCTCCTGTATTACCCAGTCAGGCCAAGAAAGGCCCTGACCTGAGCCTGGGTTTTAGGAGCCTCCCAATCCAGGATAGTCTGGATCTTGGGCTGGAGAGGTTGTATATGGCCTCCACCAACAAGGTGGCCCAGGCACACAACTGATCTTTGCCCTATCTGGCACTTGCTTGCCTTGATAGTCAGGCCTGCTTGAAGCAGGGCCTGAAGCACTTCCTTCAGGTGGACCAGGTGGTCCTCCCAGGTGGAACTAAATACAGCTATATCATCCAGATAAGCTGCACTGAAAGATTCCAACCCGGACAGGACTCTATTCACCAACCGTTGGAAGGTGGCAGGAGCATTTTTCAGGCCAAAGGGCATCACCGTGAACTGAAAGTGGCCCTATGGTGTTGAAAATGCTGACCTCTCCTTAGCTGCTGGACGTAAGGCAATCTGCCAGTATCCTGAGGTAAGATCAAATGTGCTCAGGAATTTGGCAGCCCCCAACCTATCAATGAGCTCATCAGCTCTAGGTATGGGGTGAGCATCAGTCCTAGTAACTGCGTTTAGACCTCTGTAGTCCACACAAAATCTCAATTCCTTCTTCCCACCTTGGGGATTAGGTTTGGGCACCAGTACCACTGGACTGGACCAAGGACTGTCAGAGGGCTCAATTACCTTGAGCTCCAACATCTTAGCCACTTCAGCTTTGATGTTGGCCTTGACCTGGTCAGACAGCCTGTATAGCTTGTTCTTGACAGGCAAGCTGTCACCAGTGTCAACGTCATGGACACACCAATTGGTGAGTCCAGGGGTCAGGGAGAACAGACTAGCAAACTGTTCCAAAACCTGTTTGCAGTCTTTTTGTTGCTGGTCTGTCAACTTGGGAGAGAGCACCACTCCCTCCACTGACCCATCTTGTGCATTTGAGGACAGGAGGTCTGGCAGAGGTTCACTCTCCTCCTCCTTCCCTTCATCAGTGACCATCAGCATGGTCATGTCTTCCCTGTCCTGGTGGGGTTTCAGTCTGTTAACATGCAGGATCCTATGAGGATTCCTGGGGGTGGCAAGGTCCACCAAATAGGTGACCTCACCCTTTTTCTCCAGAATTGGATAGGGCCCAGTCCATTTGGCCTGAAGTGCCCTAGGAGCCATGGGCTCCAAAACCCACACCAGCTGTCCTGGGTGATACTCAGGCATGGTAGCCTTCTGATCATGCCAGAGCTTCATGAGCTCCTGGCTGACCTCCAGGTTTCTGCTTGCCTTCTTCATGTACTCAGCCATGCGTGACCGCAGGCTCAGCACATAATCTAGCACATTCTCCTTGGACTCTCTGAGAGGCTTTTTCCAAGATTCTTTCACCAAGCACAATGGGCCTCTTACAGGGTGCCCAAACAGTAACTCAAAGGGGCTGAATCCAACCCCCTTCTGTGGCACCTCTCTGTAGGCAAACAGCAGGCATGGGAGGAGAACATCCCATCTCCTCCTGAGTTTGTCAGACAAACCCATGATCATGCCCTTCAGGGTATTATTAAATCTTTCCACCAGATCATTGGTCTGTGGATGATAGGGGGTGGTGAACTTATAAGTAACACCACACTCATCCCACATGGCTTTCAGATAGGCTGACATAAAGTTTGTGCCCCTTTCTGAGACCACCTCCTTTGGGAACCCCACTCTGGTGAACACACCAAGTAGGGCCCTAGCCACTGTGGGAGCAGTGACTGTCCGGAGGGGTATTGCCTCAGGGTACCTGGTGGCATGGTCCACAACCACAAAAATTTACCTGTTACCTGAGGTAGTTGGTGGGTCTAGGGGACCAACAATGTTAATCCCCACCCGCTCAAACGGAGTCCCAACCACTGGCAGTGGTATCAAGGGAGACTTTGGCTTGCCCCCTGTCTTGCCACTGGCTTGGCAGGTGACACAGGAGCTGCAAAACTCTTTTTCTGACATTTGGGGCCAATAAAAATGGTTGACCAGTCTGTTCCAGGTCTTGGTCTGTCCCAAATGTCCTCCACTAAGGTCCAGTTAGATCTCAGTAAATTAACCCCAGCTCAACCCTTGGTAGCTTGGCAATGAGCGTCAAGGCTTAACTTAGGAGACAGAGGCCCTCATTCTGACCCTGGCGGTCTTTGACCGCCAGGGCGGAGGACCGCGGGAGCACCGCCGACAAGCCGGCGGTGCTCCAATGGGGATTCCGACCGCGGCGGTAAAGCCGCGGTCGGACCGGCACCACTGGCGGGGTCCCGCCAGTGTACCGCGGCCCCATTGAATCCTCCGCGGCGGCGCAGCTTGCTGCACCGCCGCGGGGATTCTGACCCCCCCTACCGCCATCCAGATCCCGGCGGTCGGACCGCCGAGATCCGGATGGCGGTAGGGGGGGTCGCGGGGCCCCTGGGGGCCCCTGCAGTGCCCATGCCACTGGCATGGGCATTGCAGGGGCCCCCGTAAGAGGGCCCCTACATGTATTTCACTGTCTGCTGCGCAGACAGTGAAATACGCGACGGGTGCAACTGCACCCGTCGCACAGCTTCCACTCCGCCGGCTCGATTCCGAGCCGGCTTCATCGTGGAAGCCTCTTTCCCGCTGGGCTGGCTGGCGGTCTGAAGGAGACCGCCCGCCAGCCCAGCGGGAAAGTCAGAATTACCGCCGCGGTCTTTCGACCGCTGAACGGTAACCTGACGGCGGGACTTTGGCGGGCGGCCTCCGCCGCCCGCCAAGGTCAGAATGAGGGCCAGAGTGTAAAGCATTCAAATATCACAAAACAGTAATTAAATAAAACACAGGAAACAATTTAAAAATCCAAAACCAATTTGATAAAAATAGATTATATTTTTATCTTTACAATGACACAAAAACGAATAAAATCGGATAAGGGGAACCGGATATATGAATTTTTAAAGAATTATTGTTTTTTAGCGCCTAGAAACAAAAAGTGCCAATCGGGTCATCTGGTTGCACCTCGACCGGGGCAAAGTCAAAGTTTAAGGCCGACCGCGATGGAGCCCTGCTCGGCTACAGGCCGCGGGAGGCCTCGGTTAAAAGTTGACCTTCACACTTCGTCTCTTTTGCGAAGATTTTCTTCAGCGGGACGGACCTGCCAGTCCAATCCGACCTCCTGGAGCCCTTCTCCGGATTCGCGATGCGGGAATCCTCGGTGGAAATTTTTACCTTTGGACTTAGTCGTTTTTTCGAGGTGAAAATCCTCCGACCGGGGTAAACATGGATCTTGATCTGACATCCCTTGAGCCCTACACGGATACACTGGCTGGGAGGTCCCGGTCAACTTTTTACCTTTAGACTTACTCTCTTTTTCAGAGATTTTCTTTACCAGGACGAACCAGCAAATCAGGCCGGGTCGCGGTTGAGGCAAGCTGGCTAGAGTTGCCGCGGCGGGTCGGTCCCTCTGTGGAGCTTTTTTACAAAAGTTCTCCAAACTTCTCCAAACTTCTGGGGCTTCTTCCGGATGTTCTTTTAAGGTTCTTTTGAGGTCCACAGCTCACCCAAAGGGTCCAGAAGTTCTGAGATGGTCCTTGGGGGTTTGGACTACAACTCCCAGAATGCACCTGGCACAAACTCCTTTTTGCCCACTGGGCAGTGGCCAGCTGGTTGATTTCTTCAGGAGTTAGTGCAGGGGACTCTGGATAGCAATTTTCCACCTGTAGCAAACAGAGAGTCCCTCCTTGAACCAGTTGAAGCCAGACAAAGTCCTTCTTGTGGTGAAGCCCAAGTGTGCAGCTGGTGCAGTCCTTCTGAGTGCAGGTTCCAGGTGCAGCCCAGGGGCCCAGCAGGGCAGTCCTTCTTCTCCTTTGGTTCTTCCTTGTTGGAATCAGATGGGGATCTGAGGTGTGGGTGCAGGTCTGCCAGTTTTATCCTTGTTCCTGGGTGAGAAGCAGGGGGGTCCTGGTTCTCCAATCAGGTGCAGGGTCCTTCCCCCTGTGATGACCACTTCCTGGGAAGTGTGGCAAAAATCAATCCCAGGAGGCAACATTCTCCAAAAATCCATCATGGCTGAATCTGATTTTTGGAGGTTACATCTGGCTGAGCCCACCCACTGGTGTGGCTAAAAATCATAAACACACCCCTCTCCTGCCCTCTCCTGATCTAATCAAGGGGGCACCTAGTTGTCTGCGGTTGCAGGATGTGGGGGTGTTGCTGGTTGCTCCAAATGGCCTTCTCTGCCTTTGAAGACCAGTTTGGCAGCCCTCCCCCTTCCTGCCTCACCGTCTGCTGAGGGGAGATTCCCTCCCACAGGCACATTCCTTTGTGTGAAGCCAGGCGACTTCACACCTCATCAAGGCAGCCTGGGCAAAAAGAAGGGCTTTCTTACATACTGGCACTAGAACATACGGATCCGGCGCAGTTCACACTGATTGTTTGTGATTCGTATTATTGCGCCAAGTCTTTTAATGAATATCTACATTACTGGCGCTTGAATGGGTTCAGAGATTCGAAAGGCAACACCATAAAACACAGACTAAGATGGGGGAAGGTAGGAGACTTGAAAGAGGCGCTACCCAAAGTCCATGTTGTACATACACTTGGACACCAGCGCGTTGGAATACACGTTGCTGGGAATACCTTGGCTGATGAGGCCGCAAAGTCGGCAGTGGCAATTGCCACTGTAGCTGCAGTGACTCATTCGATTTCCAAACCAGACACAGAGATTATGGCTGCCATAGAAGCTACGGATGATGGCAAGTCTTATCCTAAAGGATTTCCTAATAAATGCCAATACTTCATGGGGAGTATGCTGAACGCTGCAGTTAAAATTCCTGGCGTAGGCGTATGCGACATCCCCAATAAAGATGTTAGACCACAATTGATTAAAGCAGCGCATGAGGGAGTGGCATCAGCGCATTCTGGCGTGACAGCTACAATTTCGCTATTACAGGCCCGTTACTGGTGGCCTGGTCTCTACAGAGAGGCTAAGCAGTATGTCCTTTGTTGTGACATCTGTCAACAAATTAAAGTTTTGACCGCTAAACGCCCGCCGCAGACACCCCTCTTAATATCCAATAGGCCATTACAATGTGTGTACTTGGATCATTGTGGTCCACTGACACCGGATAGTGCATATAAATATGTACTAGTCGCTGTCGATTCTTGCTCCAGATTTGTGTGGCTGTGGCCACAGCGCTCGGCTGACGTTCGGACTGTTATTAAGGATTTGCGAGTCTTTGTCGGTATATATGCAGTTCCATTCGGACCAGGGCCCTGCATTCACCTCAAGGGCGTTCAGGGACACCATGGCTTCGTTGGGGGTCCAGCTTCAGTACTCGTCTCCATTTCATCCCGAGGGAAATTCTGTCGTAAAGTGATTAAACCGTGATTTAAAGCAATCCTTAACACCCAGGGTCTTAGGTACGGGTCGTAGTTGGCTAACCCACCTGTGTGGAGTTCAGAGAGCACTCAGTAACCTGCCTAGAAGGTCCCTGGGGGGTCGTACTTCATATGAGTGCCTGTTCAGAACACGGATGTTTGTTCCGGATCTTGATGGTCCTGGTGTGGAGGCGGCAGACACGCCTTTTGACATAAATTATTGTGTCACTGTTTTGCAGGAATTACAACTGTTCTGTGAAGATAATTCTTCTAAAAGTGCTGCCTCCACAGGAATTAAGGATGTGCCAATAACACCTACCGGCTGGATTCCCAGGGTTGGGGATCTTGTACGTAAAAAGGTCACGTTGAAGAAAGAATTTGGCCCTTCTTATCGAGCACCAGTCCCTGTGTTGGGGATACACGGATTGAGAACTGTTATTCTACCACCGTTACAGGGTGCCAAAGAAAATCGTTTTGTTTCAATTGACAATGTCAAGTTACACCATGTGGCCAATTCTACACAGCAGACCAGGAGGAACGTCCAATAGTTCCCGAATCCCTCTCACTACTTGTGAAGATGCTCCGCTTCAAGTTATCTATACCAACACTGTCGCCTCTCCGAGCTTGGGGAGGGTGGATGATGATCTTGCTTTAGTTCCACTGACAACACATAACTTGGAAATTTTTGATCAAGTCACCATGACTAAAGACGTGACGGATGGTGTTATCTACAGTGTACCACCGTGTGAAACTCCACCTCCTCCATTGACTACGGCGACACCTTTTGCAACAACTGCCTCTGGTTACTTTGCCAACACAAATGATGGTATTTCGGACTCGTTTGCCTCTTCGACTACTGACCTATCAGGTCCATGTAAGCTGATGTGTTGGCTTAAGGATACGTATTTTGTTTTTCCATGGAACTATCTGTGGCTTTTGTTGACTATGCTAGCATTTTTTCTTTGGCTAGGGTTTGTCATTACCTTTTTTCTGTTGATACATGGTAATTTTCTTCCTGAGAGATCAGCGGTTGAACAGGTGGAGGAGGTGTTGAAGCCACATTTTTCATCACAGGGTTCGAAGAGACTTGTCCTTTGAGAACATTTCTGCAGTGCCGATTCCGGATGGGATTGTATGGGATAAAGTAATGTTTGATATATATGGTCCCACTGAGATAATTCAAATACCGTATGTGCTGAAATTATCTATGAATGATATAGTAATACCAGGCATTGTATCTGATGATTGTGATGTGAAGACAGTTGATTCCATGATGACTGAATTACAAAATTATACTGTCTATGAAAATGAAGATGTTTACCAGTTTAAGGACAATTATGGTGACATGTTTTGTTAGAATTATTATGGGCACCATTTTATACATAAAGCCAGTAGTACAAAAACGATATTTGACTATACGCAATGGGAGCATTGCCCAACTGCCCCGCAAGGGAGTTCCAGAACTTATTCTGATAAATTTGCATACTTTTCTGGGAATCATCAAATGAATACTAAGTCATATTATTTTAAGTTAACTCCATTTAAGGATAAACAAATGATGTTGACTAATACGAAATTCATATACTCTGATTCTTTTGTTTCCCGACTGTCAATTGAAGGTTATGAATATTGGTCAAATAATGTTGATTTGAAAAGTGTTTGGGGAACAAAACATTGGCAGACAAGGTGTAGAGAAACATTATTTAGGGCATGTCTCATTCCAGTCCAAATTATTTTTTTAAATGAAACAGTACAACAGACTAGCTGTCTAGGCTTAGCAACAATCAGAGACTTGAATGTGCCTAGTATACCTGTACCTGCAAAAAATAATGACTGGCAGCAATACATAATTGCCACTATTAGTGAGCTTACAGACTGGTACATTTAACACTTCATTGGCAAATCCGGGCGGGTGGTTATTGTGGCCCATTGACACTAACGGGTGTCATCAACGTTTTGTCTCCTCCTCGGGGGGTTTCCGGACAGGTAGGTCTGACCCTCCCTATATATCGCCAGGACATGCTGACATAATAACTACATATATATTGTGGGAAAATTGTGCCAACAATGGTTGAAATCCTCCTCGCTAGATGCAGTTAAGATACATCTCACTCTCCTGTCTAATAACACTGACTTACAAGACTTTTTGTCAGGCCCAAAGACACCACGTAGGAAGCGTTTTCTGTATGAGGTTTACAATGAAATATGGAAACTTTCCCAGCAGGAGGCAGCAGCCCGGTTAAGGCAGATAGATCAGGAAAATATGGAAAAGGCATTAGCTGTTGTGGATAATGGAATTCACACCTTGTCCGACCGCATATATACAATTAACAACATTGTTTCTTCTGCGATAGACATAATATGATCTGATATGTCTTCTTTATATCATAGACAAAGTCAGACCAGGTCCATTTTGCAGTTGGGTTGGACACTTCAGACATTGAAGGCGGGTTGCGTTCCGTGGCAGCACATCAGTGCCAGGGAGATCTTTTCTTCGTTTAATTTAACGCGACAACAACAACTAATGGCTAAGAAGGAGGCGACTTATGTCATGCTTAACATTGAGAAATTAGAAAGATTGCCTTTTACCGTGGCCGAGATCCCCTCTGCAGAGTGGTTGATACACGGGGTTATTAATCCGCCCATTTCTACGTTACCGTTCACTTCCTGTTTGAAACATGTTCTGGTAGGCATATATGAGAGGTTGGGTGATAGTTATATCCATGAGGTGTGGGAGCTTCCCTTCTTGTACAAATGCATCAATGGCATGAAAGAGGTCTTTCTTAGCGGTAGTGAAAGCGAGACTTCAGTCAACCATTCGATGATTTGTAAGCAGCTGTCCTTGCATGGGGCATGTAATGCCTCGGTTGCGAACTTGGCTTGCTATCTGAAGGGAGTTACGGTCCCCTTGATTAAACGCACATTCCAGGTGCTTTCAAACGGCAGCTACGTCCTCCTCAATAGTGAAGACTGTTGTGGCATGCGGGCCGGAATAGTTTACGTTGTTTCGGTCACTAAGGTCGTTACTTGCTGCGGGAGTGTGTTGTTTCCCCCCACTCAATTGAGGGAGGTAGCAGATATCTGGCCTCACATTGCTACTTCCAAGGTGAATTTCGACAAGTTAAGTAGACTAAAGGCTTTATTGTTTCAGAAGCATGTGGCCCTTACTTCTGCACGTGGGACCTAAGCACTTCAAGTGGAAAGGTCATCGGAGGAAATACAGTCCCTGTTAAATACCAACTTTCCGAGCCACTTTGGTGAACTCGTGGGTCGTATATTTAATGCGTCCAGCACGACTGGACTAGTACATTTTTTTAAAGCTGTTGGTGTTGGTTTCATTCACACCTTCTCTTCCATATTCGGTTTGATACCTTTGGCTATTCATTCAATTTTCTGAAGCATTTTGGGGGGATTTCTGATAACTTTGGCCTTATTAGCCGGCATTTTGATGTTGCTTTTCTGCAATGGCTGTCCCGCCGCAACAAGGACGAATGTGGGCACTCCCATCAGCGCATCTGTGTCGTGAACGCATGATGCAGCACTTTGGAGCGACACTCCTGGGACATTTGGAGTGTGACTGGTCTCTGTCATTCAGACCGGTTTTGGATTGTGTGCAACCCGTGTTTCGTGCAGTTGGTGCGATTTGGAACATGCACTAGCCGTCTGTCTCTTACAGCAACGCCCCCCAGTGGTTGATGCTGATCTGTTGATGTTCCCGATGAGGGCTCATTACCAGACTTGCACGCTGCGGCTGCGTTTGCTTTGTGAGGCTGATTACGAGATGGAGGAAGTTGATATTAACTCGTTCACAGGCCTTGTACGGGATGCCGCCCTGGTTGACACTGGGGCTTTGGAACACACCTGCTCCTTGATAGTCTTTGGCGTGGATTTTCCGGTTTTGTCATCTGCTGAAGTGGAGAATCTTCTCCTTTCCATGACCGATGTTTGAATTGGATATGATCTATATTGACACTGTTAACTGAATTCGGCATTCAGCCACATGCTTATTTTTAAATGGAGGATTAGTGTGCTTTGTTGTCCTCTTGACTTGTTGAAATTCTGTAGGTTTTTTAGTTATGTTTTAGCTTAGGGCATTTTTTAGAAACTTTTTTAATTGAACCACTTTCTACCGACAAGGGGAGGATGTAGTGTGGCCATTTTTTAATGTAGCTTTATGCGTGTTTGCTTAACGTGTTAGGCCTCTGTGCACTTTGTCCCAGATGCATTTTATTTAGCCTCGCACTGTTATTTTACAATAGCCGTTTCACGGTCTTGTTTTATTTCCTTCTCTCACACTGTTTATCTTACTTCAGCACTGTGTTCGCAAACAATACATTCTTGCTCCCCCTGTGCTTCAGTCAAGGATACAGTCTGCTACATTGCCAATAGACGTGGAAGAAGTTTAGTCTTTATGGCTCATAGACAGTACACATTCTTACGCAGGAACATCGAGGTGTTAGTTCACATCAATAGTATAAAAACACTTTCTAGTCCCAGTACATGGGAGAGGGAGATTCCAACCAGGAACCCACAACTAGATGCTGACTGCCCTGTTGCAGATGCTGATCCAGATCACAGGCCTTTGCTCAGGTATGAGGGTTGATGTCCTCTGGGGAAACCAGAAAGGCAGGCTTAGAGCTTCAGATGCTGTGCTCAAAATATAGCATAGAGAGAACATAATTTAGTTACAATATGATAGCCTTATTTTTATGTTTCACACTCCTCGTTACTATTTCCATCTTACTGTGTTGTATGGTTCTGGTTATTGCAGCTCACGCCTTGTTATCTAAAATGCAGTTGTTTTATTAAACTAATCTTTAAAACTCAAACTGCCTTTGTCATTTATATATGAGACCTTACTTTGTATGAGAGAACTGGTTGTGACCTGAGTGACCACGACTTCCCTGGGAAGTACTAAGATGTCTTGCGCTCAGCTGCCCAATTGTCTCTTCCCTTCGGGAGAGATGAGGCACTGCTAGTTAGCTGGAGCATAACCTGGATTTAGAGTGACCAGGGTCCTTCACCGTGGGTCAGACTTAGTCCCCCACACTGTGAACGATCTTGTTGCCCAAAAAATCCAGTAGTCTCATTAGGATAATGAGAGCCTGCGCGACAACAGTGTGTTCCTTGAGTGAGAGGTTGGTATCCAGGGTGAATCCAACTGCTTTGGCAAGAATGAGGGTTAATCTGTCAGGGTCAGCTATTCCCCCCAACTTGTGGCATACTGGAATTAGAATATCATATTCATCCCACCTCCATAAATTACCTTTACCCAATGTTTGTTTGATGTCTGGAGTTAGAATAGTAAATTTGATCTCACAATACATGCACTTTCCTCAGAACTTGTTAGACTGGAGTTAGAATAGTAAATCTCACTCTTCAAAGTATTCACCTTCTCCAAAGCTTCTTAAAGTTGTGTTAGAATAGTAACTGTGACCTCACCAATGTGTGAATGTGTGCACTTAAACTGGATTTGAAATACTTTATTTGAGATCCCGGAATGCATATTTGTGACCTAATTAGATTGTATTTAAAGAAGTAGGGGCCAGATGTAGAAAGGTGTTTGCATGGTGCAAACTGCGAAAAAGCCTTTTGCGATGTACATTCACAATTTGCGAGTCGGTACCGACTCGCAAATTGTGAATGTGACTCGCAAATAGGAAGGGGTGTTCCCTTCCTATTTGCGACTCGCATCGCAATGCAGAATTGCTTTGTGACCGCGAATGCGGTCGCAAAGCAATTCGCAGTTACCACCAGTGTCACACTGGTGGTAACCCATTCGCAAAAGGGAAGGGGTCCCCATGGGACGCCTTCCCCTTTGTGAATGTTGCCAAAAAGGGTTTTTCAGAGCAGGCAGTGGTCCAATGGACCACTGCCTACTCTGAAAAACCAAAACCAAAAAGTTTCGTTATTTTTTTTATTTTGCAACTCGTTTTCCTTTAAGGAAAACGGGCTGCAAAGTAAAAATAATAAAAATGCTTTATTTAAAAAGCAGTCACAGACATGGAGATCTGCTGACTTCAGCAGGCCACCATCCCTGTGAGTGCAGGGACTCGCTATGGGGTCGCAAAAAGCGACCAACCTCATTAATATTAATGAGGTGGGTCTTTGCGACCCCATAGCGAGTCGCAGATGGTGTCTGAGACACCGTTCTGCATCAGGATTTGCGATTCTGAAACTCGAGTCGCTCCGACTCGCAATTTCAGAATCGTAAATTCTGACATTGCTACATCTGGCCCTAAATGTCTTGTTGGCCGCAAAATGTGAGTATTGTGTCTAATGTTTGTAGGATTGTATTTATATTAGTGCATTGAAATATTATTTTTTGAAATGTTTTTGAATGGGATTTTGGTTTTTATTTTGATTTTACGTCACATTTCCAGTTGTTTTATTGCTACATGTATTTATATGAGTTCAATGTTTTATGTTATTAAGCTAGTATTAATTATCATATACGTTTTCATAAATGTAATACATTTTGGAAAACAAAAGTGTTATTATTTTGTTAAGTTATTATTGTGTCAACCACTTTTATTTATACATAATAACATATATAGTGTTAATAGTTTGTTCCACAATACTTTTGTATTCTATATTCTCGTACTGACCATTGTAATTATGTAAAGTTGATACTTATGTACCCTGACATTTTTTTATGTGATGCTTTAGTATTGCAAGATTGATGTGGTCTATATTCTGTTGTAGAAGTGTGGATATCCTTCTGATGCAATTGTGACCTGTTACTATTAAGGAAAACAAATACAAATAGGTAGATGAGTAAAGTTGCTATGGTCTTGGAGCTGGATGATGCAGACAGACCCCCATGATGGATTTGTACTTGCTGACTAATTCTAAAAGAAAGCAACATTGAACATTAAGGGATATGCAATATGCACATGAAGGAAAGAAAATGTGAGCAAATGAGGCTCTGATGGTCATGCAAGTAAATGTGGACTGTCCTGTTCCCTTAAATTCCAGAAGAACTGGTGGTGGTAACTCAGCTGTCAGGTTCCAATGACATAGACTGGCTCTTCCCCAATCGCTAGGTGTAAAAAAATGGGTTCCTGGTTGAGAGGGTGGGAGCGCCATTCAGACAAAAACCTCAATACCTGTCAGGACGAACCACAAAACTCACTAAATTAAACTGTTCCTAACCCTCTGGTAGCTTGGAACAAAAACATTCAGGCTTTATTTAGAGGCAATATGTATTATGCAGTACACAAACAGTAATAAGGTGAAAACACAACACCTCTCAAGGATCATAGACTCACTCCCTCAAGGGCCAGCTGGGTTCAGACAGAGTCAAACACAAATGGTGGCAGCGACAGCAGAGTGTCCAATGGGGACAGAAGGGTCCATGTACTCAAGGACAGGGTACTTCAATTTGAAGTGGGGGGTGACAAACGCAAGTGGTTTGAGGAACATAAGTTGGCTTTAGAGAGCCATAGGGTCCATGAAGGGGATTGGAGAGCGAGCCTTTGGAGGCACAAACCCAATGAGGTGAGGTTTCTTTTGTTGGCCCTAGGGATAGGTAAAAGGAAAGAAACCCTTGTCTTCCCCCTGAGAAGTGCAGTGTGAAGTTTGGGGACAGTCAGAAACTGTCTTGCCAGTCCTAGATGGACTTTATGGGTCCAGTACTCATGTTTGTGCAGTGCTACTCCGTGATTCTGTGCAAAATGAAAAATCCTGCCACTGCCACCAATGTAAGAAATTGGGCTATTGGCTGAGGGGGTGGAAGCCCCACTCTAGCAACAACTACAAGTCCAGTGCAAAGAGTTCCATTCGCAGTAAAGAAGGCCTCAAGGAGCAAGTAGAATGTCGCGGATAGTTGTCAGTGTAGGGCAAAGAGCAGGCCAGGCATCGCAGACTGTCATCGCTGTAGCACCAAGAGCAGGTGGGGCAGCATGGACAGTCATTGCTCTACCTTTATGTTGGCATTCACTTTGGGCTGTTGCTGTTGTAGTGTGACGTATGGCTGTCACATTGCACGTCGTCACTGGTGGCCGTTGTAGAGCATTGACCAGGTCTCACCATGACTTTGCATTGGTGCTTGTCACAGGCAGCAGAGAGTCTTGGCTTGGTCAAGAGGAGCCCAAAGTTTAAGCTTTATCACCTTCTCTTACCAGCCAAGTTTCCAGGACCTGAAGATGAACCTCTTGGGGATCAGGAAATCACTCCAGCAGAGGCCAGAAGGGCTATGGCAGGTCCAGTTGCAGGTCCTGGCAGGTCTATTTGAAACAAGTCCACCGGGTAGTTGCAGGAAGGCCTCTCAAGCTTGTTGTGCCCCTGTAGCTCACACAGGAGGTCAGCCAACTGACCCTTGGTGTCACTCTTGTTAGCCTGGGATGAAGGTAAGAAGGATCAGTCGTCCATCTCAGACAGCAAAGCAGTACTTCAAGCAGCATGGCAGTCATCTTGCAGCAGAGCAGTCCTTCTGTAACTTCCACTGGACCAGGTGTGTTCTTAAGAATAGCACTGGAGGTCTCATATCTATACCTGGTACTAGTTTATGTGTAGGGGACTCTCTGTCCTATCCCACATCTGGTTCGGAGGCAAGAAAGGATACTGTGGACAGTTACCTGGTCACCAGAGCATTTTTAAGGATCAAAACTTTACAGGACAACCACCATAGACATCAATGGAGTGGTCCTGATGCCGAGGGATGCAGGCAACAAGATGCTCAAAGGATGCTCCAGTTGTAGAGTAGTCCACACTGGTGCCTTTGTGGTAATACCTCGGTCCACGGGTGAAGTCGGGTGAACGTGGCCACATAGGCCAGGGTCCTTCAAAGTCCTCTTAATTGCAGTAGCTGGCCCTCCGATGAAGGGCTCCTGATCAGTCTACATCTAAGTTGGGGCGAAATCCATTAGTGGGGGCTGATGTCTCTTGGGTACAATTAATCCAGTCTGGGGTAGCACTCCCAGGGTCAGCAGACACATATGCAGGTTTTGGCTATCTCAGATATGTCCTCTTGGGTGCTTGGTGACTGGCAGCAACAAAACTTATGCGGTGGCTACCAACTTTGCCACATGGCTGAGCTAACTGATCCTTGAAGTCACTGCTGTTGTTGGATGTTGGAAATTAACTTTTCACAGAGCCAGGAGCTGTAGGCACAGTCCAATCTTTCCTAGCCCAAAGTACAACATTTGCAATCCTTCCAAGCATGCAGACTCTCTTTGTGCAGGTCTAAGTGCAGCTGAGCAGTCCTTCTTTGGTCCTCTTCTCCCATTCTAGCGTGATCTGAGGGTCAGGGTGCCACAGGGGCACATTTATCCCAGGAAAGTGCTTGAGGGGACTACGCAGTCACTAGCCAATTGGCTTGTAGGTCCCCTCCTATCTACTGGCATAGTTCCTGTGATGGGTGGCATCCCAGAATGCCACATTCCTTCCTCTTTCAAGATGGCATGACCCTTCCTCATTCGTGAGGAGTTAAGTAGCCCATCCTAGAGGTGTGACTACCTGAGGGCTACACAGCCACAGTAAAACTGATTTGGGAGCAAGTTTCTCCTCTCTGGTCCTGTTCTCTGCTGTCTACAGAAACAAAAGGCATCCTGCTCAGGGGTGTTGGGCTGGGTGACCCATCAAAGGCATCTTCCCCTATAAAGCTCACCTCTGGGCTAACTCTCCATGTAGCCATCCTGGCAGAGGAGGTGACACCTCGCTGCTGCGGCACTGCTTTTGTTCCTGAGCCTGGGAGTCAGACACATGCCACCCCAGGCAATAACAAAGCTGTCTGTGTGTGTGCCTTTGTGAGTCTACTCGACGAGCAGAGCACAGGGTGGCAACTTTCTAAAAATTGCCAAACTTTAATAGTGACATTAATTTTGATCTGGCCATCAGGCCACATTTAATGGCATTATTAATTTGATACCTTACATGACCCGGTTTGGTAGTCCCAGTCAAATGTTAGCGAGTTGGAATGCCACACGGTAACCCTGTGTTAGCCAAAGCGGCTACCAACTTTACCCATAGCAAAACAACAATTTGGAAGTGTTGCTGTTAAGACATATCAAAAAATATATGCCTTACTTAAAAAAATACAGCTCCCCGCTATAAGACTCCTTAGGCCTTCTGTTGGACCTGGCTTTTTGGCAGGGTCATCCCCAAACTTTTTGCCTCCTTCCTCCTATTTTTTCTGACCTGTTGTTGTTGGCTTTTGAACTCTGGGCACTTTACCACTGCTAACCAGTGCTAAAGTGCATATGATCTCTGTATAAATTGTACTGTTGATTGGTTTATCCATGATTGGCTATTTGATTTACTTGTAAGACCCTAGTAGAGTGCACTATATGTGCCTAGGGCCTGTAGATTAAATGCTACTAGTGGGTCTGCAGCACTGGTTGTGCCACCCACTTAAGTAGCCCCTTCACCTTGTCTCAGGCCTGCCATTGCAAGGCCTGTGTGTGCAGTTTCACTGCCACTTCGACTTGGCATTTAAAAGTACTTGCCAAGCGTAGAACTCCCCTTTTTCTACATATAAGTCACCCCTAATGTGTGCCCTAGGTAACCCCTAGAGTAGGGTGCTGTGTGGGTAAATGGCAGGACAGGTACCTGTGTAGTTTATATGTCCTGGTAGTGTAAAACTCCTAAATTCGTTTTTACACTACTGTGAGGCCTGCTCCCTTTATAGGCTAACATTGGGGCTGCCCTCATACACTGTTGAAGTGGCAGCTGCTGATCTGAAAGGAGCAGGAAGGTCATATTTAGGATGGCCAGAATGGTAATACAAAATCCTGCTGACTGGTGAAGTCGGATTTAATATTACTATTCTAGAAATGCAACTTTTAGAAAGTGAGCATTTCTTTGCACTTAAATCTTTCTGTGCCTTACAATCCACGTCTGGCTAGGTTTAGTTGACAGCTCCTTGTGCATTCACTCAGACACACCCCAAACACAGGGTACTCAGCCTCACTTGCATACATCTGCATTTTGAATGGGTATTCCTGGGCTGGGAGGGTGGAGGGCCTGCCCTCACACAAAGTACTGCCACACCCCCTACTGGGACCCTGGCAGACAGGATTGAACTGAAAGGGGGCCTGGTGCATTTCTTATCCACTCTTTGAAGTCACCCCCACTTCAAAGGCACAATTTAGTATAAAACAGGGCCTCTGCCCTACCTCATCAGACACTTGCTGGAGAAGAAACCTGAACCAGAACCTGCATCCTGCCAAGAAGAACTGCCTGGCTGTCTAAAGGACTCACCTGACTGCTTTCTACAAAGGACTGCTGCCTTGCTGTTGCCCTGCTGCCTTGCTGAACTCTTGACTTGCTGCTGAAGTGCCCTCCAAGGGCTTGGATAGAGCTTGCCTCCTGTTCCCTGAAGTCTCAGGACCAAAAAGATTTCTCTTTTTCATTTGGATGACTTGTGCGCCAAAAAAATTGACACACAGCTTGCTCCGCGGTGAAAAATTCACCGCACGCCGATCCGGAAAGACGCCGCTCGACGCGACGCCTGCAGTGCAACCGGAACTTCGACGCATGGCCTCGCCTGGACAACGCCGCCCGACTTCAGAAAGGAAATCGACACGACGCCTGCCGCGAGGTAGGCGATTCCACGCACAGCCCACCGGAACGACGCGCACAAGCCTAGGATTCCACGCACAGACCCCGGGACATCTGGTAATCCCTCGAACCACAGAAGGAGACTGTCTGCGCGCCGGAAAACGACGCACGACTTCCCCGCGTGAAAAATAATGACGCAAGTCCGTGTGTGAAGGTGCGAAACTGACGCACACACCATTTTTCCACGTATCTCCTCCTCTGCGGCTCTTTGCAGAGATTTTCCACTTTAAACCCGGTACTTTGTGCTTGGAAGAGACTTTGTTTGCTTTTTAAAGACTTAAGACAATTTGTATCACTTTACAGTGATATCTCTACAATTTCATATTGCATCTTTATTCGTTTTGACCAGCAAATATCCAGATAAATATTATATTTTTTTTTTTTTAAACACTGTGTGGTGTATTTTTGTGGTGTTATATTGTGTTATTGTATGATTTATTGCACAAATACTTTACACGTTGCCTTCTAAGTTAAGCCTGACTGCTCGTGCCAAGCTACCAGAGGGTGGGCACAGGATAATTTGGATTGTGTGTGACTTACCCTGACTAGAGTGAGGGTTCTTGCTTGGCCAGAGGGTAACCTGACTGCCAACCAAAAACCCCATTTCTAACACCTTCCTTAGAAGAGACTTATGTATAATGTTAAGGGATAGGATGGCTTTGAACTTGGTTTAAATGGCAAACTCGAACTGGCAGTAAAAACACTATTCTTCCAGTCTGCAGTGGCAGGTTAGGAGCATTTTTTTACCTTGTTACACGAATGGTGGCACAAACAATCCTGCAGCCCTGAGTGGACATGCTTTTTTACATGCCCTGGGTACCATGTACTAGGGACTTATAGGTAAGTTAGGTCTTGCCAATTGGGTGTATTCAATTCGACATGTAATTTGTATGGGGTTAAAACACTGGCTCTGAGGTCTGTGTAACAGGCCTGAGTGCACCCTCAGAGTTGAAAAAAACAGTAGCATCAGTCCTAAAATGTGGGGGGTGAACATTCAAAAAGAGGCATTTCCTTACAGAGACCATCCTTGGCGTTAGGAACTGCACGTCTTACAGATCTGTGCATGTAAGCGCTGAAGACATTAAACAGTTATCTTGTGTAATCTGGATGCAGTTACTGTTCAAGCTAGATTGCATTGTTGTGATTAAGTTATCTATAGGAGAATAGCAGATGTTTTATTTTCTTACAAGTCATCACTTGTTCATTGAGACAAGGACTATTAAGAGCCTTAACAACACTTTGCGGCCTTTATTTACCTAGCTGGAAAGAGAGCTCATTTGTTATACAGCATCAGTAGCATACCTGTACCTGTGTAACCTGAAGGTCACGAGTTTAAGCCTCTCTGCAAGGATAACACAACCTTTCATCTTTTTTAGTTTTTATTGGCTCAGTACCATCGAGCTGGGTAATGGTAACCGCTGTGCGTTTACTGAACTACTTGTGACAAAAACGAATTACTTTCATAATATAGCAAATGGATGGAACACACTAAGGGGCTAGGCAGCTTTACTCAGTCAGAGGTTAAACTTAGATTGCAACATTGTGTGTGGTGTATTAAACATCCTTCGGGTGACCTTGCCCCCACCCCGGGCTGCACAACACCACAGTTCTACAAGCACTGATAGGGAAAGTGCAGTAAATTAAGCCAGTCTCATACTACAGATTGGTGCAGAGCACGTGGCAACACATTGGAGACCAGACGTCAGACAGCTCGGCCTCCCCACCGAGAGGGCGCGAGAGTAAACTCTTACTAAATGGAGGGCAGCCTGGCAGGAACTCACGCGAGGCCCCGCTCAATAAGAACAACTTGCCTGCTGATTTCAGAGGACTCTGCCAAGTCCCTTGTCATTGCGAACTCCTTAGAAGCCCTCATCGGGGCCACTACCAAAGAAGAGGTGTGCGGTGCCACAA
Organism: Pleurodeles waltl; assembly: GCF_031143425.1. NCBI lineage: Eukaryota > Metazoa > Chordata > Amphibia > Caudata > Salamandridae > Pleurodeles > Pleurodeles waltl. Next base: position 1,770,518,845 of record NC_090440.1, read on the forward strand.
AAGGAAGACGTTGAATGTCATCCCGAGACCGTGGGCCTCCTTGCTTTCATTAAGGCCTTAATGCAGCAATTACGGTAGCGTCGCCCTAAGAAAAAAAAGGAAGTGCAGTTTACTTCAAAAAAGTGAAATTGCACAGCCTACTATTTAATTATACACAAATGTAAATGGCCTATTTTCCCCATAACTGGTTATTACGACAGTGTTTTACTTTCCGAGTTTTCCCAGTCTCCCCCAGCCTTCCCAAAAAACCTACAAAGCTACTGGCAATATAATTGTTTTGTTACATTGATGTTTTCTTCTTATTTTTTCTTCTAATGTGATTACAGCGGGGATGCATCTTGGTTTTCTGCCAGCCTGTTCTTCAACTACTTAAGCCTTTATAGATGAAGATTGCCTCAATTATGAAAATACCTGCTTATTTGAGAAGTATTATCCTGGCACCCAGCTGGCATTTACAGCCAATTAACAGGCTTTGCCATTAGTTTGAGGAAGGAGGGGGGCAGTGCCAGAACTGGCCATTGTGTGCTAATTTTCTGTTTTAGATAATCAGCCTGCCCTTCCAGAATAGGAAGAGGGGAGAAGAGAAAGGTTTGAGACGCAGTAGTAGACATAAAAAAAAATTACTATGCGAGTCCTGATGACAAAGGTATCCCACTATCTGCTGATTGCGGGTGCTGCCGTCACCGTGGGGGCTCTCCAAACCACCCCTTTGTCTCTTTCCTGCAGAACGAAAAAAACAGGAACGGTATTATCGTGTCTTTTCATTTTTTTCTTAACCGACCAGCTTCCTGCAAGCATTCCCCGTGTCGGCAATTTAGTAAAATTGAGCAAATGTGAAAGCTCTTTTTCCCCACCCCTTCTTTTCTTTTCAAGACCGGTGACCACTCTCATTGACAATGGGCCTTTGTCCTGAAAGAGGCTGATGAGCTCCCCTGGAATACCTTGCCCCTGAAATAGTCCCCCCCAACGTGTTTTGTTAAGAGAGAATTGTGTTTTAACCGTTTTGAGAAATTAATATCATGTCTTCTTTTCTCAGACTTCCGCTTGTCACCTTCTGTGATGAGTAGCAATAATGCTTACACCAGTTTGCATCTACATACATCCTTTTGCACTTTGGGTCTCTAAAGGAATGTGGGTTACATGCAGGGTGTGGCAAGGTTTGATTACTTACCAGTAATCGTCATTACTCCTAGTTTTGTATGTCCTTCTTCCATTCATTACTAATGAGATGAACACCTCGCAAGACAGAAAGAAGTACAGGAAATACTTGTGATAGTGAGTGTTGGACCTGGCCTTTTTACAGGGTCATCCCCAAACTGTTTGCCTCCTTCCTCCTATTTTTTCTGACCTGTTGTTGTTGGCTTTTGAACTCTGGGCACTTTTCCACTGCTAACCAGTGCTAAAGTCCATATGCTCTCTGTGTAAATTGTTAGTTGATTGGTTTATCTATGATTGGCTATTTGATTTACTTGTAAGACCCTAGTAGAGTGCACTATATGTGCCTAGGGCCTGAAGATTAAATGCTACTAGTGGGCCTGCAGCACTGGTTGTGCCACCCACTTAAGTAGCCCCTTCACCTTGTCTCAGGCCTGCCATTGCAAGGCCTGTGTGTGCAGTTTCACTGCCACTTCGACTTGGCATTTAAAAGTACTTGCCAAGCCTAAACTCCCCTTTTTCTACATATAAGTCACCCCTAATGTGTGCCCTAGGTAACCCCTAGAGCAGGGTGTTGTGTGGGTAAAAGGCAGGACATGTATCTGTGTAGTTTATATGTCCTGGTAGTGTAAAACTCCTAAATTCGTTTTTACACTACTGTGAGGCCTGCTCCCTTCATAGGCTAACATTGGGGCTGCCCTCACACATTGAGGAAGTGGTGGCTGCTGATCTGAAAGGAGTAGGAAGGTCATATTTAGTATGGCCAGAATAGTAATACAAAATCCTGCTGACTGGTGAAGTTAGATTTAATATTACTATTTTAGAAATGCCACTTTTAGAAAGTGAGCATTTCTCTGCACTTAAATCTTTCTGTGCCTTACAATCCACGTCTGGCTAGGTTTAGTTGACAGCTCCTTGTGCATTCACTCAGACACACCCCAAACACAGGGTACTCAGCCTCACTTGCATACATCTGCATTTTGAATGGGTCTTCCTGGGCTGGGAGGGTGGAAGGCCTGCCCTCACACAAAGGACTGCCACACCCCCTACTGGGACCCTGGCAGACAGGATTGAACTAAAAGGGGACCTGGTGCACTCCTAGGCCCCTCCTTGATGTCTCCCCCACTTCAAAGGCACATTTTAGTATAAAACAGGGCCTCTGCCCTACCACCTCAGACACTTGCTGGAGAAGAAACCTGAACCAGAACCTGCATCCTGCCAAGAAGAACTGCCTGGCTGTTCAAAGGACTCACCTGACTGCTTTCTACAAAGCACTGCTGCCTTGCTGTTGGCCTGCTGCCTTGCTGAACTCTTGTCTTGCTGCAGAAGTGCTCTCCAAGGGCTTGGATAGAGCTTGCCTCCTTTTCCCTGAAGTCTCAGGACCAAAAAGACTTCTTTCTTTCAACTGGACTCCTTGTGCGCCGAAAAATTCGATGCACAGCTTGCTCCGCAGTGAAAAATTCACCGCACGCCGATCCGGAAAGACGGCGCTTGACCCCGCAAGGAAAAGATCGATGCTAGCCTGCGGTGCGACCGGAACTTCGACGCACGGCCGACCGGAACGACGCGCAACCGGACAACAAGCCCAGGAATCCACGCACAGACCCCGGGACATCTGGGAATCCCGCAAACCACAGAGGAGACTGGCCTGCGTGCCGGATCACGACGCACGTGTTCCCCGAGTGAAAAATAACGACGCAAGTCCATGTGTGAAGGGGCGAAACCGACGCACACACCATTTTTCTTCCCGGAAAACGACGCACGTCTCCCCGCGTGGAAAATAACAACGCAAGTCCGTGTGTGAAGGGGCGAAACCGACGCACACACAATTTTTCCACGCATCTCCTCCTCTGCGGCCCTCTGCGGAGATTTTCCACTCCAAACCAGGTACTTTGTGCTTGAAAAAGACTTTGGTGGTCATTACAACCCTGGCGGTCGGTGTTAAAGCGGCGGTAAAACCGCCAACAGGCCGGCGGAAAAAAAAATGGAATTACGACTGTGGCGGAAACCACCAACAAAGACAGCCACTTTAACACTCTGACCGCCACGGTGGTACAAAAAAAAGCACGGCGGTCACCGCCAACAGACAGGCGGGAGACAATGTACCGCCCACACTATTATGACAGGCCAATCCGCCACCTTTTCCAGGGCAGATTCACACCGGAACTCCAAATTCTCCCTGCGATAGTGTTCCTGCTCCTCTACCAGGAGCACGAATGCCGGCGGCGAAGACCACGGTGAGTACTGCACCTACGACACAGGGGAGGGGGAGGGAAAAACAGGGACACACACACGCAACACCCCCGCACTCACCCACTACAACACACACAAATGCATATCAATACATCACAGTTACACCCCCCAAACCCCCCGGAAGAATGCAAAGACAATAGAAAATTAGTGTAACCATTGTAATATATTAAAACAAGTAGTCAGAAATATATATATACACCATGTACAAAATATATACCAAGCATAGTAGTCCATGTAGTGCACTAAGATAGTCTGTGGAACACTGGGACCACACGGTATGGGCGAGGCCCACACAAGATCCCTGACCATGACGGAGAGAACACCGCAGGGGCATCAGATACCAAGAAAACAGGCACCTCAGGGGGAGGGAAATGGGGGGCACCTCAGCCGCTGGAGTGCACGACGACAAATCCACGAGGGGGCCACATGCCCACTGTTACATCCTGGGAAGTGCAAAGCCACAGTCTCACTAGTCTCTACAGTGGGTGGTCTGCCCACTGTTCAATCCTGGGGAGTGCAAAGCCACAGTCTCTCAAGTCTCTACAGTGGGTGGTCTGCCCACTGTTCAATCCTGGGGAGTGCAAAGCCACAGTCTCACAAGTGGATGACAGTCTCCATTGGTTCTGGAGGGGGAATGGTGCCCAGAGTGCTACATCCTGTTAAGGACAGAGGTAGTGGATGTCAGTCTCCACTGGTTCTGGAGGGGGCATGGTGCCCAGAGTGCTTCATCCTGTTAAGGACAGAGGTAGTGGATGACAGTCTCCACTGGTTCTGGAGGGGGCATGGTGCCCAGAGTGCATCATTCACCCCGTGACGGACTCAGTTGCATCAGTGCACCTGCCGCTCATGGGCTAGCGGTGCTTGAGATGGCAGTGCCCTGCTCAGTGGTACTTGAGATGGCAGAGCCCTGTTCAGCGGTACTTGAGATGGCGGTGCCATGTTCAGCGGTGCTTGAGATGGCAGTGCCCTGTTCAACGGTGCTTGAGATGGCGGTGCCCTGTTCAACGGTGTAAGGAAATGACTCCTTGGCATGGTTACCCCCTGATTTTTTGCCTTTGCTGATGCCAAGTTATTATTTGAAAGTGTGCTGAGGCCTGCTAACCAGGCCCCATCACCAGTGTTCTTTCCCTAAAACTGTACTTTTGTTTCCACAATTGGCACATCCTGGCATCCAGGTAAGTCCCTTGTAACTGGTATCCCTGGTACCAATGGCCCTGATGCCAGGGAAGGTCTCTAAGGGCTGCAGCATGTCTTATGCCACCCTGGGGACCCCTCACTCAGCACAGACACACGGCTTGCCAGCTTGTGTGTGCTGGTGGAGAGAAAATGACTAAGTCGACATGGCACTTCCCTCAGGGAGCCATGCCAACCTCTCACTGCCTATGGCATAGATAAGTCACCCCTCTAGCAGGCCTTACAGCCCTAAGGCAGGGTGCACTATACCATAGGTGAGGGCATAGGTGCATGAGCACTATGCCCCTACAGTGTCGAAGCAAAACCTTAGACATTGTAAGTGCAGGGTAGCCATGAGAGTATATGGTCTGGGAGTCTGTCAAACACGAACTCCACAGCACCATAATGGCTACACTGAAAACTGGGAAGTTTGGTATCAAACTTCTCAGCACAATAAATGCACACTGATGCCAGTGTACATTTTATTGTGAAATACACCCCAGAGGGCATCTTAGAGATGCCCCCTGAAAACATACCCGACTTCCAGTGTGGGCTGACTAGTTTTACCAGCCTGCCACACACCAGACATGTTGCGCGCCACATGGGGGGAGTGCCTTTGTCACTCTGTGGCTAGTAGCAAAGCATGTACTGGGTGGAGGTGCTTCTCACCTCCCCCTGCAGGAACTGTAACAGCTGGCTGTGAGCCTCAAAGGCTCACCCCCTTTGTTACAGCGCCCCAGGGCATTCCAGCTAGTGGAGATGCCCGCTCCCTCCGGCCACGGCCCCACTTTTGGCGGCAAAGCCGGAGGAGACAATGAGAAAAACAAGGAGGAGCCACTGGCCAGTCAGGACAACCCCTAAGGTGTCCTGAGTTGAGGTGACTCTGACTTTAAGAAATCCTCCTTCTGTCCCCCAATAGGATTAGGGATGTGCCCCTCTCCCCTGAGGGAGGAGGCACAAAGAGGGTGTAGCCACCCTCAGGGCTAGTAGCCATTGGCTACTAACCCCCAGACCTAAACACACCCCTAAATTGAGTATTTAGGGGCCCCCAGAACCAAGCAAGATAGATTCCTGCAACCTGAAGACGAAGAAGGACTGCTGACCTGAAAGCCCTGCAGAGAAGACAGAGACACCAACTGCTTTGGACCCAGCCCTACCGGCCTGTCTCCCCACTTACAGAAAAACTGCACCAGAGGCGCGTCCCCCAGGGTCCAGCGACCTCTGAAGCCTCAGAGGACTACCCTGCATCTAAAAGGACCAAGAACTCCCGGGGGCAGTGGCTCTGCTCCAAAGAAGAAACAACTTTGCAACAAAGAAACAACTTTTAAAGGACTGCACATTTCCCGCCGGAAGCATGAGACTTTCCACTCTGCACCCAACGCCCCTGGCTCGACCTGCGGAGAAACAACACTACAGGGAGGACTCCCCGGCGACTGCGACCCTGTGAGTAGCCAGAGTTGACCCCCTGAGCCCCCCAGCGACACCTGCAGAGGGAATCCAGAGGCTCCCCATGACCGCGACTGCCTGCTTCAAAGAACCTGACGCCTGGTAAAGACACTGCACCCGCAGCCCCCAGGACCTGACGGATCCGACCTCCAGTGCAGAAGTGACCCCCAGGTGGCCCTCTCCCTTGCCCAGGTGGTGGATACCCCGAGGAGCCCCCCCCTTGCCTGCCTGCTTTGCTGAAGAGACCCCTGGGTCTCCCATTGAACTCCATTACAAACCCGACGCCTGTTTGCACTCTGCACCCGGCCGCCCCCGTGACGGCTGAGAGTGTACTTTTTGGGCTGACTTGTGTCTCCCCCGGTGCCCTACAAAACCCCCCTGGTCTGCCCTCCGAAGATGCGGGTACCTACCTGCTGGCAGACTGGTACCGGCGCACCCCCTTCTCCATCGAAGCCTATGTGTTTTGGGCACCACTTTGACCTCTGCACCTGACCGGCCCTGAGCTGCTGGTGTGGTAACTTTGGGGTTGCCCTGAACCCCCAACGGTGGGCTACCTTGGACCCAACTTTGAACCCTGTAGGTGGTTTACTTACCTGCAAAACTAACAAATACTTACCTCCCCCAGGAACTGTTGAAAATTGCACTGTGTCTAGTTTTAAAATAGCTTATTGCCATTGTCGTGAAAACTGTACATGCTATTTTGCTGATTCAAAGTTCCTATGATACCTAAGTGAAGTACCTTTCATTTGAAGTATTGATTATAAATCTTGAACCTGTGGTTCTTAAAATAAACTAAGAAAATATATTTTTCCATACAAAAACCCATTGGCCTGGAATTGTCTTTGAGTGTGTGTTCCTCATTTATTGCCTGTGTGTGTACAACAAATGCTTAACACTACCCTCTGATAAGCCTACTGCTTGACCACACTACCACAAAATAGAGCATTAGAATTATCTCTTTTTGCCACTATCTTACCTCTAAGGGGAACCCTTGGACTCTGTGCATGCTATTTCTTACTTTGAAATAGTACATACAGAGCCAACTTCCTACATTGGTGGATCAGCAGTGGGGTACAAGACTTTGCACTTGCTGGACTACTCAGCCAATACCTGATCACACAACTAAATTCCAAAAATTGTCATTAGAAACTGATTTTTGAAATGTAAGCTATTTTTCTAAATTTTTAAAAGTCCTGCTAGGGCCTTGTGTTAGTTCCTGTTAGCATTTCTTTTAGAGTTTAAACGTTTTGTAAAAGTTTGAATTAAGTTCTAGAGATAGTTTTAGATTCTTAAAAAGTATTCCAACTTTTAGAAACATAGGCGGTCATTCTGACCGCGCCGGGCGGCAGTCGCCGCCCGCCATGCGGTTACCGCCGAATGACCGCACCGCGGTCAAAAGACTGCGGCGGCCATTCCAACTTTCCCGCTGGGCCGGCGGGCGCCCTCCAAAAGAGCGCCCGCCGGCCCAGCGGGAAAGCCCCTGCAACAATGAAGCCGGCTCCGAATGGAGCCGGCGGAGTTGCAGGGGTGCGACGGGTGCAGTGGCACCCGTTGCGATTTTCACTGTCTGCTAAGCAGACAGTGAAAATCTTTGTGGGGCCCTGTTAGGGGGCCCCTGCAAAGCCCATGCCAGTGGCATGGGCAGTGCAGGGGCCCCCAGGGGCCCCACGAGACCCGTTCCCGCCATCCTGTTCCTGGCGGTAAAAAAGAGGGTCGGAATCCCCATGCAGCGCCGCCATGAAGGATTCCCTGGGCCAGGGGAAAACCGGCAGGAAACCGCCGGTTGCCCTTTTCTGACCGCGGCTTTACCGCGGCGGTCAGAATAGCCCAGGAAGCACCGCCAGCCTGTTGGCGGTGCTTCCGTGGTCCCCGGCCCTGGCGGTCATGGACCGCCAGGGTCGGAATGACCCCCATAATGTCTGCTGCAGAAGAGATAGTGATGGAACTCAACCTCACCCCTTACCTGCATATTAGGATGTCAAAGTTAAGGTCTCTCTGCAAAACCAAAAAGATAAAGACTGGTTCAAACCCTACCAAAGTACTGCTCTAGGAGCTCTTGGCAGAGTTTGCTAAAAACAACCCCTCTGATGATATCTTCACAGAGGGGAAAGCTAGTGAGGAGGAAATTTCCCACCCCCTCTCCTAGTTAGGGAGCCCAGGGTTTCTCCAACCCTATCTCCAGAAGTGATGGTCAGAGATGTTGCTTCTCTCACAGGAGAGTCCAACAGCTCTGCAAGCATTGAGGGCAGCCTCAATGAAGATGATCTCCTGCTAGCCAGGTTGGCCAAAAGATTGGCTTTGGAAAGACAGATCCTAGCCATAGAAAGGGAAAGACAAGAGATGGGCTTAGGTCCCACCAATGGTGGCAGCAACATAAATAGGGTCAGAGATTCTCCTGACATGTTGAAAATCCCTAAAGGGATTGTAACTAAATATGAAGATGGTGATGACATCACCAAATGGTTCACAGCTTTTGACAGGGCTTGTGCAACCAGAAAAGTAAACAGATCTCACTGGGGTGCTCTCCTTTGGGAAATGTTCACTGGAAAGTGTAGGGATAGACTCCTCACACTCTCTGGAAAAGATGCAGAATCCTATGACCTCATGAAGGCTACCCTGATTGAGGGCTTTGGATTCTCAACTGAGGAGTACAGGATTAGGTTCAGGGGGGCTCAAAAATCCTCGAGCCAGACCTGGGTTGATTTTGTTGACTTTTCAGTCAAAACACTGGATGGTTGGATTCATGGCAGTGGTGTAAATGATTATGATGGGCTGTACAATTTATTTGTGAAAGAACACCTGTTAAGTAATTGTTTCAATGATAAACTGCATCAGCATCTGGTAGACCTAGGACCAATTTCTCCCCAAGAATTGGGAAAGAAGGCAGACCATTGGGTCAAGACTAGGGTGACCAAGACTTCCACAGGGAGTGACCAAAAGAAAGGGGTCACAAAGACTCCCCAGGGGAAGAGTGTTGAGACATCCAAGGGAAAAAGTAAAGAGTCTTCTACAGGGCCCCAAAAACCTGCACAGGAGGGAGGGTCCAAAGCCTCTTCACAATCCAATTTTGGGTACAAGGGTAAAAACATTGATCCCAAAAAGGCCTGGTGTCGTAGCTGTAATCAACAGGGACACCAAACTGGAGACAAGGCCTGTCCCAAGAAAGGTTCCACTTCAAACTCTACTCCAGCTAACACTGGAATAGCCAGTCTCCAGGTGGGATCCACAGTGAGCCCAGAGCAAATCAGGGTTCACACTGAAGCTACATTAGTCTCTGAGGGTGGGGTGGACTTAGCCACACTGGCTGCCTGGCCCCCTAATATGCAAAAATACAGGCAGCAACTCTTAATTAATGGGACTAGTGTGGAAGGCCTGAAGGATACAGGTGCCAGTGTCACCATGGTGACAGAGAAACTGGTTTCCCCTGGTCAATACCTGGCTGGACAAATTTATCCAGTCACCAACGCTGACAATCAGACTAAAGTACATCCCATGGCTATGGTAACTTTAGAGTGGGGAGGGGTCAATGGCCTGAAACAGGTGGTGGTCTTCTCAAATATCCCTGTAGACTGTTTGCGTGGAAATGACCTGGAGTCCTCAGCATGGGCTGAGGTGGAACTCAAAACCCATGCAGCCATGCTGGGTATCCCTGAACTGGTGTGTGTCAAGACAAGGGCACAGTGCAAGGCTCAGGGTGAAAAAGAGGTGTCGGAGCCCGGAATAATGGCCCAACCCTCCAAGAGAAAAGGAAAGAAGACTGGGGAACCAGCTTCAACACAAAAAAAGAAAAATAACCTCTCTTCTCAGGAAGAGTTCTGCCCTCTGAGGGAACTGAGCCCATGGAGTTGGAACCTTATCAGGTTGAACTCTTAGGTCCAGGGGGACCCACAAGGGAACAGTTGTGTAAGGGGCAAGAAACATGTCCCTCTCTTGAAGGCCTTAGGCAGCAAGCTGCTGAGGATACCAAAGGAAAAATAACTGGAACACATAGGCCCTCATTATGACCCTGGCGGTGTTGCACCGCCAGGGCCAACGGGGGCGGGAGCACCGCCGACAGGCCGGCGGTGCTCCCTTGGGCATTCTGACCGCGGCGCTTTGGCCGCGGTCAGAAATGGAAAACCGGCGGTCTCCCGCCGGTTTTCCGTTGCCCATTTGAATCCCCCATGGCGGCGCAGCTTGCTGCGCCGCCATGGGGGATTCTGACACCCCCTACCGCCATCCTGTTCCTGGCGGTTAGCCCGCCAGGAACAGGATGGCGGTAGGGGGTGTCGCAGGGCCCCCGTAAGAGGGCCCGCTAGTATTTCACTGTCTGCATAGCAGACAGTGAAATACGCGACGGGTGCAGTAGCACCCGTCGCACCTTCCCACTCTGCCGGCTCGATTACGAGCCGGCTTCATGGTGGGAAGGTCGTTTTCCCCTGGGCTGGCGGGCGGCATTTCGGCGGCCGCCCGCCAGCCCAGGGGAAAAGTCAAAATACCCACCGCGGTCTTGCGACCGCGGTACGGTATTTTGACGGCGGGACTTTGGCGGGCGGCCTCCGCCGCCCGCCAAGGTCCGAATGAGGGCCATAGAGTCTATTGGGAAGATGGACTCCTCTACACTGAGGCAAGAGATCCCAAACCTGGTGCCACTAGGAGAGTGGTAGTGCCTCAGGAGTTTAGGAAGTTCATTCTAACCTTAGCTCATGATATTCCACTTGCTGGGCATTTGGGACAAACCAAGACTTGGGAAAGGTTAGTTAACCATTTCTATTGGCCCAACATGTCCCAGAAGGTAAAGAAGTTTTGTGTCTCCTGTGCCACCTGTCAAGCCAGTGGTAAGACAGGTGGACACCCAAAGGCCCCCCTCATTCCACTTCCAGTGGTGGGGGTCCCCTTTGAAAGAGTGGGTGTGGACATAGTGGACACCCTCCCACAGCCTCAGGGAACCAGTATATCCTAGTGGTAGTGGATCATGCCACTAGGTACCCTGAAGCAATTCCCCTTAGGTCCACTACTGCCCCAGCAGTAGCTAAAGCACTCATTGGTATCTTTACCAGAGTGGGATTTCCTAAGGAGGTGGTTTCTGACAGGGGTACCAACTTCATGTCAGCATACCTGAAAAATATGTCGAATGAGTCTGGGGTGACTTACAAATTCACCACACCATACCATCCACAAACCAATGGCCTTGTAGAAAGATTTATCAAGACATTGAAAGGCATGATCATGGGGCTCCCTGAAAAGCTCAAAAGGAGATGGGATGTCCTCTTGCCATGTCTGCTTTTTGCCTACAGAGAGGTGCCTCAGAAGGGAGTAGGGCTTTCCCCCTTTGAACTTCTGTTTGGCCATCCTGTCAGGGGACCACTAGCTCTTGTAAAAGAAGGCTGGGAGAGACCTCTTCATGAGCCTAAAAAAGATATAGTGTACTATGTACTAGGCCTACGTTCCAGGAGGGCAGAGTAAATGGAAAAGGCAGGCAAAAAACCTTGAGGCCAGCCAACAACTCCAGAAGATGTTGTATGACCAAAAGGTTGCTATGGTTGAGTTTCAGCCAAGGCAGAAAGTATGGGTTCTGGAACCTGTGGCTCCCAGGGCACTTCAGGACAGATGGAGTGGCCCTTACCCAGTGCTAGAAAGAAAGAGTCAGGTCACCTACCTGGTAGACCTAGGCACTAGCAGGACCCCCAAAAGGGTGATCCATGTGAACCGCCCCAAACTCTTTCATGACAGGGCAGATGTTAATCTGTTGATGGTAACAGATGAGGACCAGGAAACTGAGAGTGAACCTCTCCCTGATCTCCTCTCCACAGACCCTAAAGATGGCTCAGTAGATGGAGTGATCTATTCAGACACCCTCTCTGGCCAACAGCAATCTGACTGTAGGAAGGTCTTACAACAGTTTGCTGAGCTCTTTTCCCTAACCCCTGGTCAGACACACCTGTGTACCCATGATGTGGACACAGGAGACAGCATGCCTGTCAAGAATATTTTCAGACAGTCTGACCAAGTTAAGGAAAGCATCAAAGTGGAAGTCCACAAGATGCTGGAATTGGGAGTCATTGAACATTCTGACAGCCCCTGGGCTAGCCCAGTGGTCTTGGTCCCCAAACCTCACACCAAAGATGGAAAGAGAGAGATGAGGTTTTGTGGGGACTACAGAGGACTTAATTATGTCACCAAGACAGATGCCCATCCCATTCCAAGGGCAGATGAATTGATTGACAAACTAGGTGCTGCCAGATACTTAAGGACCTTTGACTTGACAGCAGGGTACTGGCAAATCAAAATGGCACCGGGAGCAAAAGAAAAGACAGAATTCTCCACACCTGATGGGCACTATCAGTTCACTGTTATGCCCTTTGGTCTAAAGAATGCCCCTGCCACCTTCCAAAGGTTGGTGAATCAAGTCCTTGCTGGCTTGGAGTCCTTTAGTGCAGCTTATCTTGACGATATTGCTGTCTTTAGCTCCAGCTGGCAGGATCACCTGGTCCACCTGAAGAAGGTTTTGAAGGCCCTGCAAGCAGCAGGCCTCTCTATCAAGGTATCCAAATGCCAGATAGGGCAGGGAACTGTGGTTTACTTGGGACACCTTATAGGTGGAGGCCAAGTTCAGCCACTCCAGCCCAAGATCCAGACTATTCTGGACTGGGCAGCTCCAAAAACCCAGACTTAGGTCAGGGCATTCCTTGGCTTGACTGGGTACTACAGGAGGTTTGTGAAGGGATATGGATCAATAGTGACACCCCTCACAGAACTTACCTCCAAGAAAATGCCCAAGAAGGTAAACTGGACTGTAGAAAGCCAACAGGCCTTTGACACCCTGAAACAAGCTATGTGCACAGCACCAGTTTTAAAAGCTCCAGATTACTCCAAGCAGTTCATTGTGCCTACTGATGCCTCTGAACATGGGATAGGGGCAGTTTTGTCCCAAACAAATGATGATGGCCTTGCCCAGCCTGTTGCTTTCATTAGCAGGAGATTACTCCCCAGGGAGCAGCGTCGGAGTGCCATTGAGAGGGAGACCTTTGCTGTGGTTTGGTCCCTGAAGAAGCTGAGACCATACCTCTTTGGTACTCACTTTTTAGTTCAAACTGACCACAGACCTCTCAGATGGCTAATGCAAATGAAAGGTGAAAATCCAAAACTGTTGAGGTGGTCCATCTCCCTACAGGGAATGGACTTTATAGTGGAACACAGACCTGGGACTGCCCATGCCAATGCAGATGGCCTTTCCAGGTTCTTCCACTTAGAAAATGAAGACTCTCTTGGGAAAGGTTAGTCTCATCCTCTTTCGTTTGGGAGGGGGGGTGGTGGTTGTGTAAGGAAATGACTCCTTGGCATGGTTGCCCCCTGACTTTTTGCCTTTGCTGATGCCAAGTTATGATTTGAAAGTGTGCTGAGGCATGCTAACCAGACCCCAGTACCAGTGTTCTTTCCCTAAAACTGTACCTTTGTTTCCACAATTCGCACACCCTGGCATCCAGGTAAGTCCCTTGTAAATGGTACCCCTGGTACCAAGGGCCCTGATGCCAGGGTAGGTCTCTTAGGGCTGCAGCATGTCTTATGCCACCCGGGGGACCCCTCACTCAGCACAGACACACTGCTTGCCAGCTTGTGTGTGCTGGTGGGGAGAAAATGACTAAGTCGACATGGCACTCCCCTCAGTCACCTCTCTAGCAGGCCTTACAGGCCTAAGGCAGGGTGCACTATACCATAGGTGAGGGCATAGGTGCATGAGCACTATGCCCCTACAGTGTCTGAGCAAAACCTTAGACATTGTAAGTGCAGGGTAGCCATAAGAGTATATGGTCTGGGAGTCTGTCAAACACGAACTCCACAGCACAATAATGGCTACACTGAAAACTGGGAAGTTTGGTATCAAACTTCTCAGCACAATAAATGAACACTGATGCCAGTGTACATTTTATTGTGAAATACACCCCAGAGATGCCCCCTGAAAACATACCTGACTTCCAGTGTGGGCTGACTAGTTTTACCAGCCTGCCACACACCAGACATGTTGCTGGCCACATGGGGAGAGTGCCTTTGTCACTCTGTGGCTAGTAACAAAGCCTGTACTGGGTAGAGTTGCTTCTCACCTCCCCCTGCAGGAACTGTAACAGCTGGCGGTGAGCCTCAAAGGCTCACCCCCTTTGTTACAGCGCCCCAGTGCATTCCAGCAAGTGGAGATGCCCGCCCCCTCCGGCCACGGCCCCACTTTTGGCGGCAAGGCCGTAGGAGATAATGAGAAAAACAAGGAGGAGCCACTGGCCAGTCAGGACAACCCCTAAGGTGTCCTGAGCTGAGGTGACTCTGACTTTTAGAAATCCTCCATCTTGCAGATGGAGGATTCCCCCAATAGGATTAGGGATGTGCCCCCCTCCCCTCAGGGAGGAGGCACAAAGACGGTGTAGCCACCCTCAGGGCTAGTAGCCATTGGCTACTAACCCCCAGACCTAAACACACCCCTAAATTGAGTATTTAGGGGCCCCCAGAACCAAGCAAGATAGATTCCTGCAACCTGAAGACGAAGAAGGACTGCTGACCTGAAAGCCCTGCAGAGAAGACGGAGACACCAACTGCTTTGGCCCCAGCCCTACCGACCTGTCTCCCCACTTCCAGAAAAACTGCACCAGCGACGTGCCCCCCAGGGCCCAGCGACCTCTGAAGCCTCAGAGGACTACCCTGCATCTAAAAGGACCAAGAACATCGAGGACAGCGGCTCTGCTCCAAAGAAGAAACAACTTTGCAACAAAGAAACAACTTTTAAAGGACTGCACGTTTCCCGCCGGAAGCGTGAGACTTTCCACTCTGCACCCGACGCCCCTGGCTCGACCTGCGGAGAAACAACACTACAGGGAGGACTCCCCGGCGACTGCAACCCTGTGAGTAGCCAGCGTTGAGCCCCCCCAGCGACGCCTGCAGAGGGAATCCAGAGGCTCCCCCTAACCGCGACTGCCTGCGTCTAAGAACCCTACGCCTGGTAAGGACACTGCACCCGCAGCCCCCAGGACCTGACGGATCTGACCTCCAGTGCAGAAGCGACCCCCAGATGGCCCTCTCCCTTGCCTAGGTGGTGGCTACCCCGAGGAGCCCCCCCCCTTGCCTGCCTGCTTTGCTGAAGAGACCCCTGGGTCTCCCATTGAACTCCATTACAAACCCGACGCCTGTTTGCACCCTGCACCCGGCTGCCCTCGTGCCGCTGAGGGTGTACTTTTTGTGCTGACTTGTGTCCCCCCCGGTGCCCTACAAAACCCCCCTGGTCTGCCTTCCGAAGACGCGGGTACCTACCTGCTGGCAGACTGGTACCGGCGCACCCCCTTCTCCATCGAAGCCTATGTGTTTTGGGCACCACTTTGACCTCTGCACCTGACCGGCCTTGAGCTGCTGGTGTGGTAACTTTGGGGTTGCCCTGAACCCCCAACGGTGGGCTACCTTGGACCCAACTTTCAACCCTGTAGGTGGTTTACTTACCTGCAAAACTAACAAATACTTACCTCCCACAGGAACTGTTGAAAATTGCACAGTGTCTAGTTTTAAAATAGCTTATTGCCATTTACGTGAAAACTGTACATGCTATTTTGCTGATTCAAAGTTCCTATGATACCTAAGTGAAGTACCTTTCATTTGAAGTATTGATAGTTTATTTTAAGAACCACAGGTTCAAGATTCACAAAGAAAATATATTTTTCTATACAAAAACCTATAGGCCTGGAATTGTCTTGGAGTGTGTGTTCCTCATTTATTGCCTGTGTGTGTACAACAAATGCTTAACACTACCCTCTGATAAGCCTACTGCTCGACCACACTACCACAAAATAGAGCATTAGAATTATCTCTTTTTGCCACTATCTTACCTTTAAGGGGAACCCTTGGACTCTGTGCATGCTATTAATTACTTTGAAATAGTACATACAGAGCCAACTTCCTACAAGCGGTGCTTGAGATGGCGGCGCCCTGTTCAGCGGTGCTTCAGATGGCAGTCTCCATTGCAGGGTCTCAGCTGCTGGCAGTCCTTCATGGCCCAGCGGGGCTGGCGCTGGCGGTCCTTCATGGCCCAACGGGCCTTTTGCTGGCGGTCCTTCATGGCCCAGCGGGCCTTTTGCTGGTGGTCCTTCATGGCCCAGCTGGGCTTGTGCTGGCGGTGGCCTCCTGGGCAGCTGGGGTGGTGCTGGCGGTGGCCTTCTCTGTAGCTGGGCTGGTGCTGGTGGTGGCTTCCTGGGCAGCTGGGCTGGTGCTGGCGGTGGCCTCATGGGCAGCTGGGCTGGTGCTGGCGGTCGCCTCCTGGGCAGCGGGGATGATGGCGGTCTTCTCCGCCATGCAGCTCATCCCAGACTTGCCGGGTTTCTTGTGGCCCTTCCCCACCTTGGAAGGTGTCACAGCTGACTCCACACTCCCAACGGGACCCCTGGGAGCGGCTTAGGTGGCTGGAGTCTTCCCCCTCTCCCGCCGGGCACTGGCCAACTTCTGATGCTTCACAGGTGGGGGACTGTCTGTGCTGTGGCTCCGTGCCAAACTGGCTGCCCTGGTGGCCGGTGCACTCCACATTCCGGTGACTACAGGCACCACTGGTCCCGGAGATGTTGTGGCTGAGGTGCTAGTTCTGGACCTATGAGACGGACGGGGTGGGGGAGGTGTGGGAAAGAGGTCAAGGTTGAACAGGAAAAGTTTTTGGGACACACTGGGATGGGTAGCTGGAGGGGGTTTGGGAGTGGAGGAAGAGGTGGTGGTTGTAGAAGGTGTATGTTTGGTGACTTTGGGTGAAGGTGCATTCGCTGGAGGCTGTTGTGAGGTGGATGACTGTTGGGTGGGTGTGTGTATCTTGGGAGGGCATCACAGACACACTGGGAGAGGACACAGGGGACGTGTGAATGGTAGTGGGGGTGGTGACTGCACGTGAGCGGGGTGTCGTGGTGGGTGTGCTGGAGAGGGACGTAGTGGCTGTAGAGGTAGTGCATGCAGGTGTGAGTGTAGATGAGACTGGGAGGGAGGAGGGAGACGAGGAGGAGGGGGACACAGTGGAGGCAGTGGATGTTGGTGTGTCTGCATGTGTGTGATGCTTGCGTGAGTGCCTGTGGGATGTGTGGTGCTTATGTTTGCCTGAGCTTCCCTTGGGTGTTGACGTGTGTGCATGTTGGTCTGTAGGTGTGCTTGGGATAGGCTGAGGTACAGGGGATTGGGTCGGGGTTGAGGAAGTTGGAGGGGGGAGGCTAGAGACGGGGACAATAGCTGCCATCAGTGCTGAGGCCAGAGTCTCAAAAGCTCGATGAAGGGTCGCCTGACCAGAATGAATGCCCGCCAGGAATGCATTTGTTTGTTGCAACTGCCTCTCTACACCCTGGATGGCATTCAAAATGGTAGACTGCCCAACAGTGAGGGACCTGAGGAGGTCAATGGCCTCCTCACTGAGGGCAGCAGGGGCGACTGGGGCAGGGCCTGAGGTGCCTGGGGTGAAGGTGATGCCCACCCTCCTGGGTGAGCGGGCATGGGGCAAATTCTGAGGGGCTGCTGGGAGGGCGGTGCTGGTGGCTGTACCTGTAGATGCGGGGGGCACAGATGTTGCTGCCACCACAAGGGATCTCCCATCAGAGGACGAGTCCGTGTCGCTGGTGTCAGCTCCTGTCCCCGCCGTGGAGCTCCTCTCGCCCTCTGTCCCACTGGTGAATTCAGACTCTGTAGTGTCGCCCTCCAGGGCCATGTGGGATGCAGCTCCCTCGTGCTCCATTGCCACTACTCCTCCGCCTGATGATGCTAATGCACACAAGAACAGGGAGACCACAAAAAGGGGGGGGAAGACAGAAGAAAGACATGTTGAGTGCATGCATTACCGCTACCGTTGGCGGACACGACAGACACAGAAGCCCCCTGCACTACGCCGCGCTCTTGGGCTCCACTGTTCAATTTCTGGGAAATGGCCTACAAGGCTATGGACGACATCTGCACACATAGATGACACAGGGGCATGACTAGCTGTACTTGGCACTCTACAGAGGTGGGCTGGGGTGCCACATGGACTGACATACTGAGGGGCCTTGCCTACGGAACTCGCCCTGGCCTAGGGAAACCCACAGCCCTCCTCCCCCCACCCAGACACCTCCACTGCGCGCAAAGTCAGCAGAATGAGAGTGAACTCACCCCCTTGTGGCTGCTGTGATGCCCTCAAGCACCCATCCAACTCCGGGTAGGCCACTGCCAGGATCCTGAACATCAGGGGGGTCATGGTGCGACGGGCACCCCTCCCACGTTGGGAGGCCATCCCCAGCTGAGCCTCCGCCGTGTTCTTGCTCCAGCGGCGAATGTCCTCCCATCTTTACCGGCAGTGGGTGCTCCGTCTGTGGTAGAAACCTATCGTCCGGACGTCCTTGGCGATGGCACGCCAAATATCTTTCTTCTGGTGGGCACTGACCTACGTGAAATGTACAGGGGAAAAAGAGAAGTTATTACCAACTGCACCGTCGAAGTGATTGGCCCCCATCCCTTCCCTTGCCATGCATTCACCGTCTTACATGCACACAGCACTCTCCCCCCTTCCTTCTTACATCCAGCCCTCTCCACACAGGCATAGCCCATACAACATGCTCCCTGTGTACTTACTTGTTTGTCTGGAGGACCGTAGAGTAGCATGTACTGGGGAAGGACCCCATCCACGAGTTTCTCCATCTCCTCTGATGTGAAGGCAGGGGCCCTTTCCCCAGACACTAGAGCCATTGTCTCTTCCAGACCGAGGTCACAGCAGCACTTGCAGTGTAGGTCCTCTCCTGTCGAAGATCAGGTATCGAGTGATTGAAGTAATAGAAAATGGCGGTCACGTCCGCGGCGGTGCATACCGTCACTGCCGGCGTACATCACCATTGGCTCCTGGGACCCATAGGGTCCAATGTTAACCAATGCAGCATTGCGCCGCGGTCTTCTACCGCGACGGGGTACAGCGCCAGCGCAGTTACATCACGTCCCACTTTACAGGTCAGGCAGCCACCATTTCAGGGGCCCACATCGCTTCATTTCCAACTGCGTCACTCATACCTAGGCCTAGACTCAACACACATACAGGCCAACTTATGTGTATGATAGGTGTTCTGTGTAAACTGTGGGTACGTACCTCTGAGTTGTTTGACTCTGTGTTCACTGTTGTCCTTCATAGGCACCGTCCGCTGGGACATGTGAGGAGATGGCGCCATCCTCCGGTGTACCGACCGTTGGTGGCGCTGTCGACAATGGAGGAGCGACATTCAATTATCACATACAGGCTTGACCGTGCCACAATCCAGGAACTGTGTACCCAGTTGGTGCCAGACCTGATGTCAGCAATCTGCCATCCCACAGGAATCCCCCCTCAAGTGCAGGTGCTGTCAGTGCTCCATTTCTTTGCAAGTGGTTCCTTTCAGACAACAGTGGCCATGGCATCAGGGATGTCCCAGCCTATGTTTTCCAACGTATTGTCCAGAGTGTTGTCTGCCCTTCTGAAACACATGCGGAGCTACATCGTTTTCCCTCAGGTGGAGGGTTTGCATACAGTCAAAGGGGATTTCTATGCCCTGGGACACATTCCCAACATCATAGGTGCCATTGATGGGAGACATGTGGCTTTGGTCCCCCCCCACAGGAGTGAACAGGTGTACAGAAACCGGAAGAGTTATCATTCGATGAATGTACAGATGGCATGTTTGGTAGACCAGTACATCTCCCATGTGAATGCCAAGTTCCCTGGCTCAGTGCATGACGCATACATCCTGCAGAATAGCAGCATCCCTTATGTGATGGGTCAACTCCAGAGGAACCGTGTGTGGCTATTAGGTGAGCACCTGGAAGCAAGTCAGTGGGAATGGTTGTCTGGGTCTGGGGATATCCCTCCAGGTTAGTGCGTGTCTAACAGTTTTCCCTCACCATTTGCAGGTAACTCTGGTTACCCCAACCTGTTATGGCTACTGACCCCAGTGAGGAATCCCAGGACAAGGGCAGAGGAACGTTACAATGAGGCCCATGGGCGAACTAGGAGGGTGATCGAGCGGACCTTCGGCCTCCTGAAGGCCAGGTTCAGGTGCCTCCATATGACAGGTGGATCCCTATTCTACTCACCAAAGAAGGTGTGCCAGATCATTGTGGCCTGCTGTAAGCTTCATAACTTGGCTTTGCGATGACAGGTGCCTTTTCTGCAGGAGGAAGGTCCAGATGGCGGTGTTGTTGCAGCTGTGGAGCCTGTGGACAGTGAAGACGAGGAAGCAGGGGAAAAAGACATGCACAACAGGGACTCAGTGATCCAGCAATATTTCCAGTGAGACACAGGTAAGAATACAAACCTGCCTACTTCATGTACTTTAACACTACTACCTCTCTACTGTGTGTCGTTTTCACCCAGTGTATGGTCACTGAGTTGTCAATTTCCCTTACGATTTCACAGATGTGGGTCCCACTGTGTGACATCTGCTTAGATTCCTCATGGACTAGAGCTGTGTGACATAGGTATGTTGACATTAAACTTGAAAGAGCATTTTGTCACTGTAATTGCTAATACACTATTTCGAAACCACAGACAGACTCCAGATTGTTTTGTGCTTTAAGTGTTTTTATTTAAGTGCTCAATATTGAAGGGGGTAGTGAAATTGTGAGGGGTGATGGCGGAGGAATGTCCATGGCAGAGTCCAGTCTATTAGTCTCACAGGTGCATTGCCCATATGGGCATAGGAAGTGGAGCTGGGGCAATTTCAGTATGGACAGGGTGACAAAGTGGGACAGTAGGGTGACAATCAGGGTGGTCTCATTTCTTGGTGGGGGGTTTGGCATTGTGCTCTGACTTTGTCCTGGATCTGGTTTGTGGAGTGGTTCTCCCTCTGCAGGGGGTGGGGCACTGGTGTGGTGGTCCTGTGGCGGGGCGTCCTGTCCACTAGCGCCGGCGGAGGTGGTGGGCAGTTCATCGTCCATGCTAGTGTCAGGGGTCCCTTGTAGTGCCACAGTGTCCCTCCTGGTGTTGAGTACTTCCTTCAGCACCCCTACGATGGTGCCCAGGGTGGAGCTGATGGTTCTGAGTTCCTCCCTGAAGCCCATATACTGTTCCTCCTGCAGGCGCTGGGTCTCCTGAAACTTGGCCAGTACCGTTGCCATCGTCTCCTGGGAGTGGTGGTAGGCTCCCATGATGGAGGAGAGGGCCTTGTGGAGAGTGGGTTCCCTTGGCCTGTCGCACAGCAGCCCTCCCAGTTCCCCAGTCTTCCTGCGCCTCCGTCCCCTGGACCGTGTGCCCACTACCACTGCCCCCTGGTCCCTGTTGTTGTTGGGGTGGTGGGTTATCCTGAGTTCCCTGTAGTGGTGGACACACTGCTGATTGACGTGTCCTGGGGACGGAGGTATGGGCCCGCTGGGTGGGTGCTGTGTTGGTGTTTCCAGAGGGTGGAAGGTCTGTACTGGCCTGTGACTGGGTGATGGGAACCGACTGTCCCAAGGTCCCCGATGGGCCGGGCTGGTCATCACTGTGGGCCAATTCTGTTGGTGGTGTGAACATGTGTGGCCCCTCCTGTCTGGTGACGTTGGGTAGTGGTACTGCAGGGGTATAAAAGGATGGTTATTACATCTCTGTGTGTCATGGTGTGCAATGGGTGGGTGACCGTGTACCCCAGTGCTTGCATTCCTGTGTGAGACCTTGTGTGAGGATGGTTTAGGGGGTTGTATGGGTATGTGCAGTGGGCATGCTTTAGTGATGGGTGTCCATGCTTTGTTGTTGCATGCAGGGCTTGGTGTTGGGATGTGTGGTTTGTGATGTTGGGACATATGTGAGGAGTTGGGGTGCTGGGGGTGAGGGTGAGGGTATGTGATAGCATGCAGGTAGGGTGGGGGTTGTAATAGTTAAGATTTGACTTACCAGAGTCCATTCCTCCACCTACTCCTGCGAGGCCCTCAGGATGCAGAATCTCCAAGACCTGCTCTTCCCATGTTGTTAGTTGTGGGGGAGGAGGTGGTGGTCCGCCGCCAGTCCGCTGAACCGCCAGGTGGTGTCTTGAGACCACGGAACGCACCTTCCCCCGTAGGTCGTTGCACCGCTTCCTGATGTCCTCCCGATTTCTTGGGTGCTGTCCCACTGCGTTGACCCTGTCCACTATTCTTCACCATAGCTCCATCTTCCTTGCAATGGAGGTGTGCTGCACCTGTGCTCCGAATAGCTGTGGCTCTACCCAGACGATTTCCTCCACCATGACCCTGAACTCCTCCACTGAGAACCTGGGGTGTCTTTGCCAGGACATGGGGTGGTGTCGGTGATGTGTGGGGTGGAGTGTGTGGTGATATGTGTGCTGATATGTAGAGGTGTGTTGTGTGAGGTTCGTGGAAGTTCTGTGGGTGATGGTGTTGTGTGCCTGGGGATGCTGTTGTTCTTGCTGGTGCTCTCTCTCTGGCCTTCTTTTGGAATTTTTTGTTGTGGGGGTTTGTGGGTGTTGTGGGTCTGTGTTTTATATTGTATTGGGTGTGTGGGAGTGGTGTGTGTTTGTGTATCAGGTGTGTTTATTTTGAATTGTCCAATGTGGTAGTGTTTTGTAGATGTGTGTGTATTTTGAGCGCAGCGGTGTGTACCGCCAATGGAATACCGCGGTTGAAAGACCGCCGCGTGGATTCGTGTGTCGTGATAGTGTGGGCGTATTTCTGTTGGCGTGACGGTGGAGGTTTTGTTTTCGCCAGTTCATCACTGACCTTTGGTGTGGCTGACTTGTGTGGGTGTCTGAATTTTGGCAAATTCTGAAATGTGGGTCATAATAGCTGTGGCGGAATTCCACGGCCGTGTGTTGGCGGTCTTTTGCACGGCGGTAAGCAGCTTTTACCGCCAATGTTGTAATGAGGGCCTTTGTTTGCTTTTTAAAGAATTAAGACACTATGGGGGTCATTTTGACCTCAGCGGTCTTTTTCCAAGACCGCCGAGGGACCGCCATACGGAAGACCGCCAGTGGTGGCGGTTTGCCGCTCGGCCTATTATGAGCGTTGGCAGCTCTCCATCCTTTTACGGACGGAGAGCCGCCAACAGCCATACTGGCGGGAGGTGGGGAAGTGGAGGTTGCTCCACCTCCACCGCCACGCCAACAGAACACCGCCCAGCGAATCACGTCCTGTGATTCGCCGTGGCAGTGTTCTGTTGACGGTGTGGTGTCGGCGGAGCAGCCCCCATGGCTCCCGTTCCCTCCCGAAGGATCGTCGGACCAGGTAAGTCGATCGTCCATGAGGGGAGTGGGGTGTTGTGTATTGTGTGCGTGCATGGGGGTGTGCGTGTGTGTATGTAGAGGGGGGGTGTGAGTGTATGTATGCTTGCTGGGATGTTGTGTGTTTGGGAATGAGTGTGTGTATGTCTGTAGGTATGTCTGTATGGACGTGTGCATGTATGTTTGAATGTGGGTGTGCGTGTCTGACTGTGTGTGTGGATGTTGGCATGTATGTTGGTGTGTGTGCGTGTATGTGTGTTGGTGGTGCCTGCGTGCGTGTCGTGTGTGTATGAATGATGTTATGTTGGGGGTCGGGGTGGAGAGGGGGGTCCTGCCACCTTTGGGGGGTGGCAGGGGTGGTGGGGAAGGAATTCCCTGGCACTGATAGTGCTCACCGCCATTGATTTCATGGCGGTTTCAAACCGCATGAAATCCATGGCGGTCAGCAGGGTCCAAATACCGCCGGCGGTATAGTGACGGCTGCCGGGCTGGAGACCCAGGTCTCCAGCCCAGCGGTCATCTCTGCCCTGGCGGGCGGAACGGAGAAGCAGCGGATGACCATGGCGGTAACAAAAGACCGCCAGCCTGTTGACGGTCTTACCGCCGCTTCTCCGCCTTCCGCCAGGGTCATAATGACCCCCTATATATCACTTTTCAGTGATCTTTACAAATTCATCTTGCATCTTTTATCGTTTTGACCTTCAAATAACCAGATAAATATTATATATTTTTCTAAACACTGTGTGGTGTATTTTTGTGGTGCCATATTGTGTTATTGTATGATTTATTGCACAAATACTTATACATTGCCTTCTAAGTTAAGCCTGACTGCTCAGTGCCAAGCAACCAGAGGGTGGGCACAGGATTATTTGGATTGTGTGTGACTTACCCTGACTAGAGTGAGGGTTCTTGCTTGGACAGGGGGTAACCTGATGGCCAACCAAAAAGCCCATTTCTAACAGTGAGCATGCCTCCCCCTTGGGAACTAGCTTATACGGGTATACTTTACCTAGCATTCCTAAAAAAATACAAAGCTCTTCAAACCAGATATGAAAGTCTTGATTCTGGGAGGGAAGAACATAATGAATAGGACAAAGACAAGCAGGGCTAGGAGTATTGAAGATTAGCAGTAAGTAATTGAAGCATTACCTCCTTGTCCTCATCCCACTTCATTACTAATGTGGAATACCAAAGCAGTCTAAAAGTCCTTCATATCAGACAAGAAACAAAGATAAACTACACCACTCATAAATGCTGCGAGAATCCAAAGCTTTATTTAAAAACAAAAAGTGCAAAGCTTAGGGCAAAACATTATAACCCCAATAATGGGGTTCTGAAGATGACAGTGCTTTATAAATGTACTAGGAGTAGCCCATGTGTCTGTAAAACAAATCTCAGATATGGGCACTCCCTTTCTCACAGCCCCGGAAGCAGAAATTCACACATAGATCGGACCTGAATCCTAACTGTTAGACGGGTGCCAGGCAAGGAATAAGCCAGGAAAATTGCTTGTTTGATCCATCAATTAATAGAAATATAAACCAGTGAAACCCTCTCACCCCTGTTAGAGAAGTTGAAAGTAACAAAGAGACTCAAACTCCCCAAAAGGCTTGGTTCTCGCCAAGTAAATCCATAAAGCTCTTTTCAATTCCAGAATCTGCCAACCAAACTCCTGAAAAGAATCAGCTACATCCAAAAGAGCCAGAAGAACCTCCTCTTCAGCCCTGTGAAAAACAGAGGCCACCTTAGTAAAACAAGCATTGGCAAAGCCAATAGGTCTCAGCAATACCCAAGCTATTGGCCTTGTCATTGTGAATGTCTTTTAGCCACGTTGTCTAGCAGCTCATCTGCTGTTCAGCATGTCTGAAAGTTACTAAAAGCCCAGAATCACAGAATGGTGAGCCGACGCCATATCTCTTTGCCCCCGATGCCGAGTTTCTTGTCCTGATGTCCTGGCAGCATCATAGTGCTTTTTCAGTAGCTTCCAGCCATGCTGAGCACCAGATGTGCTGCTAGACAACATGGCTCTAAAAATAGCTATAAAACATTGACATTTAAAATACCACAAGCAGAAAAGCAAGCAGGCTCCCTGTAGAATCAGAACAATTGTTTAAGAGTTAAATGTACCCTTCTCACTCTTAGCCCCCAGACAATTTCACTGTGTTCAGAATTGAAGGAACCCAGAAATGTGTAGTGGTCTCTGAAGGTAGCGTATCCGCAGAGCTCCGATCATACTGTAAAACATGACTTCCTATCATAGTACTCAAACTAAGGTGTCATTATGACATTGACGGTCAGCTGACCGCCACCCCGGTGATTGCGGTAAGTCTGTCGCCAGGCTGATGGTGAATACCGCCATATTATGATCATGGCGGTGATCCCTCCCATAGACAGCCAAAGTACCACCCAAAACGCAAGTGCGATCCGTCCACTGACCACAGCGTTTGCCGTCTTTAGGCTGGTGGAACACCACAACCCACCCACTATATTATGACATAGCAGACCACCAGGATTTCCGGGGCGGGACCACCGCCACAAAAATCCTGGCAGAAACAAATCATATAAAGGAGACACTCACCTCCAGGGAGACAGAGGGGTCTGCGGTCACCATGGAACCCAAACTGGAAATTGTGCAGATGCTGTACCCGTGATGGCAGTCCAGGAGCAGCAACGCCGATGACGACAGTGAGTACAGCCGCCTAGCACACAAGGGAGGGAGGGGAGATTGACACAACCACATGCACAACACACATACTACACACCAAGAACTATCTGCAGAGAAATTCAACAACAACATAAGCCAGGAGCAAATGAAGCCAGGACACATACCTTTGGTCCAACCACTGTAATTCAGTGGGAACAGCAAACTCAATAAAATAAAAGATATATAGGGCCATTGGCCAGTTCACTGTTAGTGAAAAGCCACAGGCCAACTTCCAAGGACCAACGTGACTCCTGACAGGCCAAGTCACTCCACTAGGCAGTGGCATCATACTGATGGTAGACAGGCACCTCAGTGGGGAAGTGGGGGGGGTTTCTTGGAAGGGGGGGCTCCTTGGACTTGGTTTTGGGAAGGGGCAGGTCCTTGCTCCATTACTTACGGGGCGGAGGTGTTGGCTTGGAGCAGGGGGGCCAGAGTGACACTCTTGTGCCCCTTAGTGGCAGGTGTAGCTGCAGGGGGAGGGACATGAGTGAACTGGGAACTGGAGGTACTGGGCTGGGGGAGAGGGAGCTTCCTCTTAGGGCCAGGACGGGAGGGAGGAGGAGGGAAGAGGTCAAGGCAGAAAGGAAAAGTTACTTAGGTCCAATGGGGTGGGTTGTGGGAGGAGGTTTGGGAGTGAAGGTAGAAAGAGTGGTTGTAGGAATATTAGGTATGCTGGACTTGGCTGCAGGTGCATGTGTGAAGTGGATGGCTGTTGAGTGTCTGAGTGGGAGTGTTTATGTGTCTTTGGAGGGGCAGACAGGGTGGGAGAGAACAAACAGGACATGTGTATGTATATTGTGGTGATGTCTGCAAGTGAGGTGGGTGTGCTGCATGAGGTTGTGATGGCGGTGGTGGGTACTGCTCATGTGGTGTATGGGGTGCTAGACTACATGACTGATGTTGTGGTGACTGTGGGCAAGGCTGTACAGGTGGCAGCATCTGGGACTGAAGATGCAGTGCTTGCAGGTGTGAGTGTTGATGTGACTGTGAGGAAGGAGGGGAGACAGTGGAGGCAGTGGCTGTTGTTGTATGTGCTTCTGTGGGCTGGCTGTGTGTGCTTGTGGAGTGAAGTGTGGTGCCTGTGCTTGTCTGTGTGAGTCCTGTCTGTTGTCTTGGGTTCATGCTGGTCTCATTGTGTGCGTGGGATGGGTGGGGGAGAGGGCTTTGGAACTGAGAACAGGTAGTTGGAGGGGGGATGGAAGAACCAGGGACACAGGCTGCCGTCAAAGAGGAGGCCAGAGCCTGAAATGATCTCTGTAGGGCAGCCAAGCCACAGTGAATGCCCTCAGGTAGGCATTGCGTTGCTGCATCTGGGTTGCCAGCCCCTGGATGGCATTCACTACGGGCATGGGCAACTCAATGGGGGCTACTTGGAGGGCAGTGTTTGTACTGGGGTGGTGGAAGATGTTGTAGCTGGGGTGGTCCCAGAGGGGTCCACCACCACCAGGGAGCTCCCATCGGATGAGGACTCTGAGTCAGATTTCGTAGCTTCTGTCTCCCCGTGGTACTCCCCTTGTCCTCCAACCCACTGGTCCCCTTGGCGTCGATGGACTCTGCCTCCTGCGTGCTGTGGGCTGCAGCACCCGATTTCACAGGTGCCCCTGCTCCTTTGCCAGATGATGCTAATGCACACAAGGACAGGATGAGAAAATGAGAGAGGGTGGGGGAGAAAGAAAGGGGTCAATTACAGCAACAACAGCACATATGACATACACATCACAATCGCTCACTGGGACTAACACTGTGCAGTATGAACCACAATGACAAACCATTACCTGGGAACAACAGCAGAAATGAACCCAAACACTACCATCTGCACACCTACTGGGACTTACTAAGCCATGTCTGCCATGGTGTTAGAAATGGGGTTTCTGGTTGGCTAGGGTATGCACCTGATGTACCTAACGGGCCCCTCCTGGGGCCTGCAATCTCTATGGGCCCCCCCAGGCTTCCACTGGCCCTACCAGCAAGGGGGGGCACCAAAAATGCCAATGATAAGTTACGGAGTGATTGTGCCCCTTAGGCAGTGGCCGGGGGAAAGGAACTCCCTTTCCGCCCCCTGCCCTGTGTCGGATAGACAGCCACCGCGTCCTCGGGCCGCTGTCAGAGTGAGGTTACGTTGGAGCAGGGGCCTCCACTGAGGCTTTCTTCTTGCTCTGGAGGGTGGCCGCATGGTGCGCGAGCCTCTCTCCTCTCTCCCTCGGTGTCTCCCTCGAGCCGGCACCAGGAACGGTGCCTGCTGGTGCCCCGGGGTCACGGCTGGAGCGCGCTCGCTCCTCTTCTCCTGTTGGTGCCCTGGTGGCACTGAGCAGAGCGCGACGTGCTCCAACAACGAAACACGCTCTCGGCCTGCGGCGGTGATTCGGGCAGCACAGAAAGCGCTTTCAAAAGCGCGTAAAGCAACACTGGTGTCCCAGACTGGGGCAGTGATACGGGTAGCACAGAACACGCTTTTAAAAAGCACGCAAAGCAACACTGGTGTCCCGGGCTGCGGCAGTGATACGAGCCACACAGAAAGCGCTTCAAACAGCGCACGAGGCAACACTGGAGTCCCGGGCTGCGGCGGTGATTTCTTTTCTTCCAGCAAGTGCGCAGGATGCGCAAAGGAGCCCAAGGAAGCGCTCCTCGAGGTGCTTTTCTGTTACCAGCAGCACTCCTCATGGCAGGGGTCAGGGGCCACAGCACCCTGCCCCTGGGGACAGAAATGAAGACAGAGCACAGGGCTGGCGAACCCAGCTACAGGCCAGCACAAAAGTAGATGCAAGCAGTGGCAGTTCCTCCTAGTGACCAGGCAGGTCACAAGTTAGCACAGCAGCAGCAGTCCAAGGAGGTCCTGGTGAGTCCTCTCAACAGTGTCCTGTGTCCAGTTCCAGGTAAGTTTTCTGGAGTCCCAAGAATGTCTAAAATGTGGGGAAAATTCCCCTGTACTTATCTTCAGTTTACAGTGTCTTTGTCAATAAGGAGGAGAGGGGATTCCAACCAGTTACAACTGGTTTTGGGAGTGCCCCTTCTCTAATCCAGCACAGGCTACAAACATTAGTGGGGGGTAAATGACCCTATTGTGCGAGGCCAGGGCACAGCCTTTACAAATGCAGTTGTGCCCCGCCTCTCCCTTATCTCAGCCCAGGAAGACTATACAATATGTAGATGCACCTCTGAGACACCTCCACCCTCCCTGTGTACAGGCTGTCTGAAAAGTATGCACAAAGCCCCCAACTGTCAGTCTGCCCAGACGTGGATTGGAGTCAAGCTGCAAAAACACCAGAGTCATAAGCACAGATAAATGCACACTTTCTAGAATTGGCATTTCTGTAATAGTAATAAAAGATACACCTACACAAGTAGGGAGCATTTCTTATCACTATCACAACCATACCAAACATGCCTACGCTACCCCTCATAAATCAGACAATACCCCTTAAACTTAAGGCAGGAAATTTCTAATGCAATCCTATGAGAAGGCAGCACTCACAGCAGTGAGACACCAAGTTAGGCTGTTTGTCACTACCCGGACAGGCCACGCTACCTGGCACATGTCCTGCCTTCTACATACATGGAACCCTGCCGATAGGGCAAGCTAGGGAGTACCTTAGGGGTGACTTACATGTAGTAAAAGGGGAGTTCTGGGCCTGGCAAGTACATTTAAATTCCAGGTCCCTTTGGCAGAAAACTGTGCACATAGGCCCTGCGCTAGCAGGCCTGAGATAGGTTTCAAAGGCTACTTCAGTGGGTGGCGCAAGCAGTTCTGCAGGTCCACTAGTTGCATTTAATTTACAGGCCCTGGTATAGGAATACCACTTTACAAGCGACTTATAGGTAAATTAAATATGCCAATTAGGTATAAGCCAATCATGCCAGTCTTACAAGGGAGAGCACATGCACTTTAGCACTGATTAGCAATGAAAAAGTGCTCAGAGTCATAACGTCAGTCAACAAAGGTCAGAAAAATAAGGAGGCAAAAGGCAAAAAGTCTGGGGAATGACCCTGTAAAAGGGCCAGGTCCAACACATGGTATACCAGCTACTTTGCTATTACCAAATATACATACCACCCTACATTGCTAAGCAGGACTCTACAAGATTGGTTAAACCGGTAAATTGGGGCATCCACTGACTAGAACCTTGCACCCAACACCATGGAAGGCAACAAAAAAGAATGTCACGCAGTGTGTGCTCACCCCCTTGTGGCTGCTGTGCTGCCCTCAAGTGCCCATCCAACTCTGGATTGGCCACCGCCAGTAGGCGGGCCATTAGGGGGGGTCAGAGTCAGACGGACACCCCTCTCTCGCTGGGAGGCCTTCCCCAGCTGGGCCTCTGCAGTCTTCCAGGCCCAGCATCTCAGGTCCTCTCATCGTTTCCTGCAGTGGTGCTCCGCTGGCAATGGACCCCCAGGGTCCGCAGGTCTTTGATGATGGCACACCTCAACCCTTTCTTCTGATGGACGCTGACCTGCATAGCGAACACAGATGAATGGACACCATGAACTCAACACTTCATTCTGTAACAGAATGGCATACATACTGCATAGATCCCACATCAAGCCCACACATGATCAGTACCTCTCCATACACATTTTAATGCAGCAAAAATACACTCCCCAAATGACACACTGCCAGCACACACATACATCTTCATACAGCCATGTTTCACCCAACGTACCCATAAGGTACTAACATGTTGGTCTGGAGGCCCATACAACTGCCCATACAAGGGTGGAATCCTATCCACAAGCTTCTCCAACTCCTCCAATGTGAAGGCTGGGGCCCTTTCCCCTGTGGAACGGGCCATCGCGGGTTCCAGACACAGGACACTGCAGCGCACGCAGTTGAGGTGTTGATTTGTAGAGAGTCAGGAATCAAGTGAAGTGGGGAAGAGAAAATGACGCTCACGTCCGCGGTGGTGAACACCATCACCGCCGGCGTTGATCATCATTGGTTCCTGTGCTCCATAGACCTCCATGTTAACCAATGAGGAGTTGCATGGCGGTGCAGACCGCCTTTTGCCATGACACCAAACGCCGGCGGAGTGAGGTCACTTCCACCTGTCCCTGCAGACAGGACAGGCGGTTGTCAATTCTTAATGCTGGTACTCATTGTGGACAATTTAATGTGCACCATAGGTACCGATGGTGCACACCAAGACAATTCCAGTCTGCTACATACATACATGCTCTGTGTACTGTGATATTGTGTGTCCATACTTCCTGTAGTCACACACATCTCATGTTTGATTTACTTTGATACCTACCACTGCGGAGGAGGAGGCAAGCACCCGTGTACAGACCCCTAGTGGACTTGGCTACACTGGAGGAATGGCACATCATCATGACCTATTGTCTGGACAGAGCCACAATTACTGAGCTGTGTCCACAATTGGAGCCAGATCTGATTCCTGATATCCATAGCACTACAGCAATACCCCCTGTAGCACAGGTACTTTCAGTGCTTCACTTCCTAGCAAGTGGTTCCTTCCAGGTGACTGTGGGCTTGGCTGCAAGGATGTCACAGCCAATGTTTTTGAATGTGCTTGGAAGAGTTTTAGCTGCCTTGCTAAAACACATGAGCAGCTTTATCTCATTACCCAAGAGTGAAGATTTGCCTAATGTGAAGGCTGGATACTATGCCATGGGACACATATCACATGTGATTGGGGCCATTGACACAACCCATATTGCCTTGGCCCCTCCCAGGACAAATGAGCAGGGCCACAGGAATAGGAAGAGTTACCACTCTATAAATGTCCAGATGGGGTGCATTGCTGATCAATACATCTCTCATCACTGCCAAGTTTCCTGGATCTGGGCATGATGCCTATGTGTGAGGAATAGCAGCGTCCCACAGGTGATGGCACGACTACAGAGGGAGAGAGTGTGGCTCATAGGTGAGCTACAGAGGGAGAGAGTGTGGCTCATAGGTGAGCTTGAGTCTTCACCCAATGTATCTCGCTGTATGCCACCTGAAGCTGTACTCTGTGTCACTGTACATGAGTAATGTGTGTCCCTCACTACTTCCAGGTGACTCTGGCTACCCAAACCTGTCCTGACTGTTGACACCAGTGAGGAACTCAAGGACAGGGGCAGAAACTCAGTACAGTAAAGCATATGGGGGTACCAGGAGGGTTATTGAACGTACATTTGGGCTACTGAAAGCCAAGTTCCGGTGCCTCCATGTAATTGGTGGATCCCTATTCTACGCCCCTAAGAAGGCCTGCCAGATAGTGGTGGCTTGCTTCATGCTGCATAATTTGGCACTCAGACACCATGTGCCCTACCTACAGAAGGAGGGGAAGACAATGCACCAGTGGCAGCAGAGGACACTGAAGACCGCGATGAGGAGGAGGATGTGGACAACAGGACACATCTGATACAGCAGTACTTCCACTGACACTCAGGTAAGACTGCACTTCTGTTCATACCTCCATTACAGTTAAGTGCTGTGTGGCTGCTGTGTTGTGCCAAGCATTACCTTTACTTCTCAATTGACTGTCATTATACTTTCCCTTTTTGCAGATGTTGGTTTTGTCACCACTGTGTACTGATCTGATGACTACAGACCACTTACACACATTTGTTGGATGGATTTACACATTACAGGACATTTGCACAGGATAATGCAGCTTAAGACATTGCATATTGTTGTATGATAAAGCAGACACTTCAGCTGTGTTCAAGGGTGTTTACTGAAGTGACAAAAAGGATGGGATAGTGCAATAGAGTGGGGTGATGATGGTCATAAACTTCAGTGTAGCGGGCCCGTTGGTTTGTTGCACAGGTCCAGTATCCATGGGGCCATAGGAACAGGAGCAATGGCAGTCCAAGGTGAATAAGGTGTCTAAGTGGCACACAAGGGAGACATTCAGGAGGGGCTCATTTCCTGGCGGTGGTTTGGGTCTTGGCAACAGTCTCTGGTGTCTGTCTAGGTTGCAGGGAACGTTTGCGGGGAGGTTCACCTTCTGAAGGGGGAGGGGTGCTGGTGGACTGTAAGTGATGTGTCAGGTCCTCCTGTCGACTAGCTGCAGCAGATGTTGTTGGCTGGTGAGTAGGCTGGCTATTGATGTGCTGTACACTCATGCATCGTGTTGACCATGTCACCCAGCACCCCTGCAATGGTGGCCATGTTGGCATTTAAGGCCTGCAACTGCTGCATGACCTCCTAGTGGTGCAGCCGCTGGTTTTCCTGCAAGATGGTAATCACCTGGCCCATCCTGTCCTGGGATTGTTGGTAGGCCCCTAGGACATGTGTGAGTGCCTCCTAGGCAATCGGTTCCCTGGGTTGGGCCTCCCCCTCACAAACCGCTGACCTCCCACTGGGCCTGGGCCCCTGTGCATGTTTCCCCTGAATGGTGTGCCCACTCTCACTTACACCAGGGCCTTCATCGTCTTGCTTGTGTGATGTCGACTTGGGTCCCTGTACAGGTGGGCACACAAGTGATCGACATGTCCTGGGGACAGAGGTTTGGGGACGTTGGTTGGCTGCTGTGGTGTTGGAGTTGGATGGGGGGGCCTGTGGTGGACTGGGTGTGGGATGTGGAAGCCGACAGACCAGTTGTGCCAGATGGGCGAGGGAGATCATCCAGATCGGGACATCCAGAGTTCCTGTCACCACTGAGGGCATCTTTTGGTGGGGGACTGAGTTGTTGTGGCACATGCTCGCCACTGACATTGGCTGGGATACTGTGGACATGTAAAAGATTTGTTACAGTCGTTGTCTGTCACGTATTCAGCATTTCTGGCTTTCCCTATGGGTTGGGTGTTGTCCTCCCACCTTTGGTTAGTGTATGCTGGTGAATTGTGGGATTGGTAGTACTACATGCTGCCCATGCATTACTGTTGTGTGTGCATGCAGGGCTGAAAGGGGTGTGCTTGCAGTGGGTAGGGCATGCAGGGGTACACATTTGATGGTGGTTATGGGGTGGTTCTCCGTATGGGATGAAGTGGGGTGAAGGGAGTCAGGGTGAGGGGGTAACATGCCATGCAGGTACTGGTGGTGGTAGGGTAGTAATGGTGACTTACCAGTGTCCAGCCCTCCAGTGACTCCAGTTAATCCCTCAGGTTGCAGCATTGCCAAGACTTTCTCCTCCCATGCTGTCAACTGTGGGGGAGGAGTTGGGGGTCCACCGCCAGTCTTCAAGATGGCAATTTGGTGCCTGGAGGCCACTGCATGCACCTTACCCCGTAGGTCGTTCCACCTCTTGTAAATGTCATCCCTTGTGCGTGGATATGTTCCCACGGGGTTCACCCTGTCCACGATCCTCCACCATAGCTCCACCTTCCTGGCAATGGATATCTGCTGGACCTGTGCACCGAACAGATGTGGCTCTACCCTGACGATTT
Organism: Pleurodeles waltl; assembly: GCF_031143425.1. Lineage (NCBI taxonomy): Eukaryota > Metazoa > Chordata > Amphibia > Caudata > Salamandridae > Pleurodeles > Pleurodeles waltl. The sequence continues at coordinate 1,770,553,060 of NC_090440.1, forward strand.
CCTCCACCATCACCCGCAACTCATCTGTGAAACAGGGACTCTTCTGTGGGGACATGTCTATTGTGTGGTGGGTGTAGTGTGTGTGTTGTGCAGAGTGTGTTAGGTGTTGGGGTATGGTGTGTGGTGTGTGATGCGTGAAAGGTGAATAGGTGCCTGTGGTTTGTATGTGTAGTTCTTCTATTATCTTTTGCTGGCAAGGTGTAGTTAGCTTTTCGCGTTTGTAAAGGTTTGTGGGTTGTGTGGGGGTGGGTTTCATAGTACTGTTGTTGGGTGTGTTCGGTGTGTGTCTATGTGTCAGGTGTGGGTTATTCAATCTGGCCAATGTTGGTTTCTGTTGGTGTTGGATGCCCAATCCTACTGCAGCAGTGTGCACCGCCAATGGATGACCGCCTTTGAATGTCTGCTGTGGTGATTCGTGGTCCATAATTTGGAGGGCGGTGTGTTGCTGGCGTAGCGGGGAGGGTGATGGGTTCGATAGTTTTTCACCTCCTTTGGGTCTGGCGGAATTATTGTTGCTGCTGGTTTCTGTCGGTTTTGTGTTTGTGTGTCATAATCTGGTGGGCGGATTTCCACCTCGGCTGTCTGTTGGCAGCCGTCACCACAGCGGCCATCACCATGGCTGTCTTCAGAAAATAACTCCAATGTCAGAATGACCAACTAAGTTACTTCCTGTCGTAGTATATTTTGATATGAAAACTCCATCCGGTATATGAAAAACATTTGGCCAAGCTTCTTGGTAACATTCAGGTTATGTTAACCAGCAGAAACCCTTTGGTCACGCAGTACATGGAAAATTAAAGTTAGCCACAGGAAACACTGGGCAAGAACGAAGAAAAGAACTAAAAAAGCAAACAGAAAAAAACATTCAAAGAGTAGGATCTTCAAAAAGGTGGAAAAAACTGAAGGGAAACATGAAGGACTGCCTAACACACTGCACCTCCACTGAACTGTCGGCACGGCTCCTTTCACCTCGCAGTATTATATAAATAGGCACAGTAACTCTGATTTATGTGGTGCACAAACACACCATTTGGTAACAGCAGATCCATTTTACTACTCGCCTGAGCTTTGATAGTTTGTTCTTTTTTGGCTAACATGATGGAATGCTTTAATTTGCAAAGTGTTGTGGAATGGATGGCGACTCTGATGTAAGGAGGGGTGGAGCTGATTTACCTGGCCCTACGGCAGTTGAGGCGCTCTGACAGCACTTTGTCAATGTAATGCCCATGAATACAGGAGGAAGGCAAGTTCATTTCCCCAGGAGGATGAGTGGACACCTTCCAAAAAACGTGTCTAGGTGATGTTTGGCCATGGGACAGCCTTCACTAAAATGTGAGGATTAGAAAAAATAAATAAAATATATGTGTCTTATGCCACTACTATGATTGTTTTTCATAGTGCGTCCAGTTTCTCGCATGCATGTGACCACCATTTTGTTGACTCCCGCTACTTTCGTGTTGTTGCCTGGGATCCAGGGTTTTCAATTTTTTTAAGGGGCTCGGCAGCCCAGCAGCCTGTTGCATTGGCTACCCCTCCCATGCTGCACTGCATGTGTCTCAGCCCTATGTGTTTAATGTTGTCTTCTGAAGGTTGTGTTGCACAAACGGAACCATGAGGCTGACAAATACATAAACAAAGACTTGGCTGGAAAGGGAGGGAGGCTGATGTGAGACATACCAAAGTGGATACACAAGCGCACAGAACTGTGAGGGCGACGAGAAAATAAACACAGACCTGAGTGGAAACAGAGTGGCAAGTAGGGAGGGGGGTGGAGCACAGAACAGACACCCTCTGAGAGCATGATTTGCCACCCTGTTTACAGAGAGTGTGCTCAGAGTTATTTAAAACACAAGCACCCCTAAGCAGAACTCTTTAACAAAGAAAAAAGAAGTCCCTACAAGAGTTGCTAAATGGGAGCAGAGGATGAATCATACTAATTGGCTCCTGCTCTGGGGGAGGGCTAAACACAGGAAGAGGCATGACACATGCATGCCTTGGACAAAGAAGAAGAAAGACGATGGTGCCAGCAAATGGAAAGCCTATGGGCCGTTGAAGCCCACCAAGTATACCCAACATGTCTCTTTCGAGACAGCACATGCACTGTCTAGCCGAGACCTAAATATAGAAATGTAGTCTAAGGATAACACCATCCTCAAAGAAAATAAGAAAAGGCTCCCTAGCCATAGGAGGTGCAATCTCCCAAATTCTCCTAGCCAATGTGACTGCCACTAAAAATACAATCTTCAAGCTCACAAATGTAATGTTAGCCAACCACAGTCTCAAAAGAGAAAGCTGTCAGAGGTTTCCAAACCAACGATAAGTCCCAGGAAGCATACAAAGTCTTCACCATCAGAGGGGAAAGAGAAAAACTCTTCAAGAGACAAAAAAACAAATCATCCAAGTCCTTCAGATTCCCCCATGGATCTCTAAAGGCTTCCCATTGAGCATGCAATGTGGAAACTGATAACCAATTCACAAGACCCTCCCAAAGGAACTGAAGAACATCAGACAGAGAACAAGCAACTGGAGAGATAGAATGCAAACAGCACAGATTCTGAAAATTCAACCAATGCCATAAGTATCCAACGAGGAAGGACAATGGCAATTCAGTACTGCCAGGGCCAAATGGCTAGCTAACCCCTTGTGCTGCCAACCCCTCCTCTCAACTTCCAAACTGACAACTGAAGCTGCTAGGAGAGAGCTATGTTTGAAAGAGAAGAAAGAAGAGGAAGTAACCACATGTCCTGAATTGCTAGAGACATGAGAACTGGGGGCCATGATCTTCTTGGCCAGAAAGGAACCAAAACATCCATCACACTGCCCTCCCCCTGAAACCTGGCCCAGAGTTTGGGAATGAGAGAGATGGGGAACTGCATACAGAAGTTGATTTGGCCATTAAATTGTGAGGGGAGCTGGTCTTACTCCTAAATCCTGAGGGAGTTAAACAAACTAAATCTTGTGTCTGCCCCTGATAATCTGAAGCACCCAACAGTCTGAAGTAGATTGAAGTCAAACCTTCAGGAAATGCCGAATTCTGGCTCCTACTACAAAGGCTTGGCCATCCCTGTGATAGTCAGGAGCCCTATTTTTTTTAGAGGACTTACATTTTGTCTCAGGCTTATTCTGTGGTCTAAATTTCCCCTGACAACCTTGATACTGCCTGAGAGAAAACTGATGAAAAGGAGACAGTCTGAGTAAAATAACTCTTCTTAAAATAAGAGGAATGCTACATTTCCTTAAATGCTTTTGAAACTTATCCCCAATCTCTGCCCCAAAAAGGTGAACACCCTCAAAAGGCAAAGTTAATGCTGATACCGTCTGACCTGAATCAGGTTTCCAGTCTTTGAGGACCAAATTACGACATGCAGCAATAGATGCTCCCGCAGACAGCACAGTAGCTTCCACAACATCAAAAGAGATGTCAGAAATACATTCAATTTTTATATTAATGCTTTCCAAAAGTGAACAACATTCAGTATCTTCCTCTACAGCCTTGTATAACTGCCTAAAATCCAAAATCAAGGATTGCATGACATTCTACCCATAAATACCAGTGCTGAGAGCACAAGACTTGCCAAAAAAAGGAATGGTATCCAGCAGCACTTTCTGCATCTGTGTCAGGAGGTACAAATTTGCTATCATGCGAGGCATAATAATCTTATCAGAGTCCTTCCATTCCCTCTTCATGATCTCCAGAATATCAGGATGCACTTGAAAATCAGTTTGCAAGGACCTCTGGAATTGTCTCTGCAACCACAACAAAAGAGGAAGAAGTATCAGGGGTCTCAACAACTCAGGAAGCAAATTCTTTCCAATATATTTACCCTTTAGATCATCAATCACCAGACCCTTCTCCTCCTCGGATTGGGAAGAAACCTCTTAAGACATTTCTCCATGCAAAGACTTACTAGGAAGCTTGACAACATTGAGCTCTAGCAAGGTCTCCCTAAAAAGCTGTTTTAAGCTTTTTTAAGTCTTTCATCTTCACACTCCTTAACACCCTCCTTGGGAGGAGGAGAGGAAAGCAAATCATATAAAGAGCAGGAGGATTCCACATGCCTCGACTTCCAAGAATGCTTTCCCATAATGTAGTCATCACAAAGCAAGCCCAGAACACCAGTAATCAGCATCCGCTATTCAGACTTAGGCCTTCATTACAACACTGGTGGTTGGTGTTAAAGTGGCGATAATACCACCAACAGGCCGGCGGTAAAAAAAATGGAATCATGACCACGGTGGAAACCGCCAACACATACAGCCACTTTAATACTCCGACTGCCACAGCAGTAGCAACAAACACCGCAGCGGTAACCGGCAACAGCCAGGCAGAAGACAATGTACCGCCCACCCCATTACAACACGCCCATCCACCAGCTTTTCTAGGGTGGTACCAATGCCATCAAAAGCACGGCGGAAACAGTACTTGGAAGGGAAACCACTCACCTCTCGACACTCAAGGAAGAACCAGGACACCATGGAGCCCGAGCTGCACGTCCTGCCCATGCTGGTGTATCCTCTCATATATCAGGAGTACCAACGGCGGCAATGACCACGGTGAGTACAGCACCTAGTAGACAGGGGAGGTGGGGAGGAAAAAGAGAGTGACACTTACACGCAACACTCAACATCCCCACCCTCACCCCAAAGACCATACACAAAAACACATGCAACAACATTACATATACACCCCGTAACCCTCTGGAAGAATGCAAGGACAAAAAGAATTGAGTCAAATTACTGTAATATTAGAATTTAAGAGAAATATGTTCATAAATAAATATACAGTATGTACAATATATACAAAATGAGGGACAATGTCCACACAAAAATAGTCTGTGGCCCACTGGGCCATAACACATAGGCCAAGCCCACACTTGACTCCTGCCTCAATACGGAGAGAACACTGCAGGGGCATCAGGTGGAAAACACACAGGCACCTCAGGGGACAGGGAAAGCCTCAGCCGGAAGAAGATACAACGCCACTGCTCCTGGAGGGAGCTCCATGCCCACATCGATGTCCTGAGGAGTTCCACAGTCTCTCAAGTCTCTCCAGTGGGTGGGTTGCCCACTGCCTGGTCCTGGGGAGTGCAAAGCCACAGTCTCTCAAGTGGGTAGGTTGCCCACTGCCTTTTCCTGGGGAGTGCAAGGCCACAGTCTCTCAAGTGGATGGCTTCTTCCCCTGGTTCTGGAGGAGGCTTTGTGCCCAGTGTGCTTCATCCTGCCAAGGATAGGGTGAGTGGATGCCTTTCTCCACTGGTTCTGGAGGGGGCTTTGTGCCCAGCTTGCTTCATCCTGCCAGCGATAGGGTGAGTGGATGCCTTTCTCCACTGGTTCTGGAGGCGGCTTTGTGCCCAGTGTGTTCATCCAGCCAATGATAGGGTGAGTGGATGGCTTTCTCCACTGGTTCTGGAGGGGGCTTTGTCCCAAGTGTGCCACAGTCTCTCAAGTCTCTCCAGTGGGTGGGTTGCCCACTGCCTGGTCCTGGGGAGTGCAAAGCCACAGTCTCTCAAGTGGGTAGGTTGCCCACTGCCTTTTCCTGGGGAGTGCAAGGCCACAGTCTCTCAAGTGAATGGCTTCTTCCCCTGGTTCTGGAGGAGGCTTTGTGCCAAGTGTGCTTCATCCTGCCAAGGATAGGAAGAGGTGAGCCTCTGAACGCTGTCCACTGGGGCTGCTGCTGCTGACAGTAGTGGTGCTTGGATGGTGCAGGTGCGGTGCTGGCCGCAGTGCAGGTGGCGGTGCTTGTGGTTGTGCTAGTTGCCACCAGGCCTTCACCTGCAGGCTGGATGGCTGAAGTGCCTTGGCTGGTGTTTTCTGCCCCTTCCTGCCCTTGGCAGATGGTGGTGTCACCTTGGGTCTGGCAGCTGGAGTCTTTGAGGTGGCCTTACTGGGTGGTTGTGGCTCCTTCCCCTTACTGGATGCTGTCCCCTTTTTCACCTTGCCAGGTGACGGAATGTTCTTTGCCTTGGCAGGGGTTGGTGGCACACTTTGAGCCTCTGACAGCTGCTGGAACCACAGCAGACGTGGACTTGGTGGCTGAGGTGCTGGAATGGGTTTTGGCCACCCTGGCCAGAGGGGAAGGACAGTGGAAGAGGGGTAGGGAACAGGTCAATGTTGGCTAGGAAAAGCTTGTTAGGGACATTGGAGTGTGAAGAGGGTGAAGGTTTGGGAGTGGAGGAAGAGGGAGTGGTTGTAGGAGGTGTCAGTCAGCTGTGTTTGGGTGCAGGTGCATGAGCTGGATGCTGTTGTGAGGTGGATGGCTGTTGGGTGGGTATGTGCTTGCGTTTGTGTACTTTGGGGAAGGGGTCACAGACACAGTGGGAGAGGACACAGGGGATGTGTGCATGGATGTAGGGGTGGTGACTGCCAGTGAGGGGTGTGTAGTGATGAGCGTGCTGTTGATGGAGGTAGTGGATGAGGATGTAGTGCATGCAGGTGTTAGTGGAGATGCTACTGAGAGGGAGGTGGAGGAGGAGGAGGACACAGTGGAGACAGTAGATGTTGGTGTGTCTGCATGGGGATGGTGCCGGGGAGAGTGCATGTGAGATGAAGTGAGGTGCTTGTGTTTGACTGAGCCACTTTTGTGTGTTGATTTGGGTGAATGCTGGTCTGAAGGTGTGCTTGGGATAGGCTGGGGTTGAGGGGATTTTGACTGGGTAGAGGAAGTTGGAGGAGGGAAGCTAGAGACAGGGACAATGGCTGCCATCAGTGCGGAGGCCAGAGCCTGAAATGCTTTCTGTTGGGCAGCCACTCCAGAGTGAATGCCCTCCAGGTATGCATTTGTGTGTTGCAACTTCCTCTTGACACCCTGGATGGCATTCAGAATGGTTGACTGCCCAACAGTGAGGGATCTCAGGAGGTCAATAGCCTCCTCACTGAGGGCAGCAGGGCTGACTGGGGCAGGACCTGAGGTGACTGGGTCGAATGAGATGCCCACTTTCCTGGATGAACGGGCACAGGAAACATACTGAGGGGCTGCTGGGAGGGCAGTGCTGGTAGGGGGGGTGGAGGCTGTACCTGTTGTTGGGGTGGGCACAGAGGTGCCCGCCACTGCCAGGGAGCTTCTATTGGAGGAGGAGTCGCTGTCTCTAGTGTCCCCTCCTGTCTCCATCGTGGTGCTCCCCTAGCCCTCCGTCCCACTGGTGCCCTCACCCTTGGTGGATTCGGCCCCCAGGCCCATTTGGGATGCAGCTCCCTCAGTCGCCGGTGACTCTGCTCCTCTGCCAGATGATGCTAATGCACACAAGACAGGGTGACAATACAAAATGGGGGGGAGACAGAGGATACACTTGGTCAGTGCCAGCAACACCACTACCGTTGGCGTACACAACACACAGGGAGCTGCCCTATGCACTAGGCCATGCACTACCAGTTACAATGCTAGTCACCAGCCCATGGGGGACATGGCATAACGCCATCAGCTGCACACCTGAAACCCACAGGACCCTGCGCAGTAGTAGATGCACACTAACACCATTGGGTTTGGAGTGCTTCAGAGCCTGCACAACAAGGGACCTACCCTGCCATGTTCGTCGTGGCCTATGGGCACCCACATTCCACATACCCCACCCGGGTAAAACCTTCAAGAGCGCCAAATCATGAATCTGAATTTGTACTCACCCCCTTGTGGCTGCTGTGATGCCCTGAAGCGCCCTTCCAACTCCTGATAGGCCACTGCCAGGATGCAGGACATCGGGGTCAGGGTGCGACGGGCACCCCTTCCTCGTTGGAAGGCCAGCCCCAACTGGGCCTCCGCCGTCTTCCTTGCCCAGCGGCGCAGATCCTCCCACTGTTTGCGGCAGTGGGTGCTCTGCCTGTCAAAGACCCCCAGGGTCTGCACCTCCTTGGCGATGGCACGCCAAATACCCTTTTTCTGATGGGCGCTGACCTGCAGGAAAAATACAGCAGAAAAGGGATTAGTCATATCGTCCGGACCGTCACACTCATGGCCCACCATATCCCTCCCATCCACTAACGCACATACATTGACCACCATACCTGCAGCACTCTGCCCAGGACACCTCAGCCCCCCCCTGCATGTGGCTTACACACACAGCACTCCGTACATTCATGGCCCACGCATCATGTTCACAGTGTACTCACCTGTTTGTCTGGAGGACCATAGAGTAAAGTGTACTGGGGTAGGACCCCATCCACAAGTCTCTCCAACTCCTCCGCAGTGAAGGCAGGGGCCCTTTCCTCAGACACATGAGCCATTGTCGCTTCCAGACACAGGTCACAGCAGCACTTGCAATGTAGGTCCTCTCCCGTTGAAGGTCAGGTAGCAAGTGAATAGATAGAAAATGGCGGTCACGTCCGCGGCGGTGCGTACCGTCACCAGCGAAGTACATCACCAGTGGCTCCTGGAGCCCATAGGGCCCAATGATAACCAATGCGAAGTTGAGCGGCGGTCATCATCCGCCTACCGCAACGGCGCACAACACCAGCGGAATTACCTCATTTCCACTTGTCTCTCCTCACAGGTCAGGCAGCCGCCATTTCAGGGGGGCACAGGCGATGGCACCTAACTGCGTCACAGCAGACATTGGCACATCAACTGACTCTCGGATTCACATACTGGTTCTGTAAATGAAGAGATGCATCATTATTGCAATAGATGTGTGAATATGACCCTCTGCTCACCGTTTTCCTCCCTAGGCTTCAACCGCTGAGGATGAATATGAGATGGAGACATCCTCCAGTGTACAGACCCCTGGTGGACCTTGCGACAATGGAGGACAGACACATTATCCTAACCTACAGACTTGATCGGGCCACAATCCAAGAACTGTGTGCACAATTGGAGCCAGACCTGATATCAGCTATCCGCCAGCCCACAGGTATCCTGCCTCTAGTGCAGGTCCTGTCAGTGCTCTATTTCTTGACAAGTAGTTCCTTTCAGTAGCCATGGTATCAGGGATTTCTCAGCCAATGTTCTCAAACGTGTTGACCAGAGTGTTGTCTGGCCTGCTGAAACACATGCGCAGCTACATCGTATTCCCACAGGAGTAGGATTTGGCCACAGTGAAAGCTGACTTTTATGCCCTGGGACATATCCCCAACATCATTGGTGCCATTGATGGTACACATGTAGCATTTGTCCCCCCCCCCCCGGAGAAATGAACAGGTGTTCAGGAATAGAAAATGCTATCACTCTATGAATGTGCAGATGGTGTGTTTGGCTGACCAGTACATCTCCCATGTGAATGCCAAGTATCCTGGCTCTGTGCATGACGCCTTTATCTTGAGGAATAGCAGCATCCCATATGTGATGGCTCAACTCCAGAGGCACTGTGTGTGGCTAATAGGTGAGCCCAAGGTCCCCACCCAGTATATGTTGATGTCTGGGTATAGGGTTGTCCCTAAGGGTTGGTGTGTGTCTAACAGTTTTCCCTCGATGTTTGCAGGTGACTCTGGTTACCCAAACCTCTCGTGGCTACTGACCCCAGTGAGGAATGACAGGACAAGGGCAGAGGAACGTTACAATGAGGCACATGGGCGAACAAGGAGGATTACTGAGAGAATCTTCAGCCTCGTGAAGGCAAGGTTCCGGTCCCTCCATCTGACAGATGGATCCCTGTACTACTCACCAAAGAAGGTATGCCAGATCATCGTTGTATGTTGCATGTTGCACAACTTGGTCTTGAGACGCCAGGTGCCGTTTCTGCAGGAGGATGAGCCTGGAGATGGTCTTGTGGCAGTGGTGGAGCCTGTGGACAGTGAGGAAGAGGAGGCGGAGGAAGAAGATGTGGACAACAGAAGTTATATCATACAGCAGTACTTCCAGTGACACACAGGTAAGACCCTTTGGCATCTCTATTTTCAGATCTCTGGGCCCCACTCTGGCTCCTGGTATGTTTACTGCTGCCCACTACAGGTCATACCAATGTATAAATTACTATACATATGAATTGCAATGTTTTCAGAATGTTGTACTAGTACATATTTCAATCAATTGACAGACTCCAGATATGTATTTGTTACAAGGCTTTATTTAAGTGCTAATAAGTAGAGGGGGGTGTGCAATGAGCTGGGGTGATGGTGGAGGTCCAGTTAGAGTCCAGTCTCTTGGTATCACAGGTGCATTGTCTAAGGGGGCATAGGAAGTGGAGCAATGGCAGTTCAAGATGGACAGGGTGACAGAGTGGGACACAAGGGTGACAATCAGGTGAGTCTTATTTCCTTGCGGGGGTCTTGGCAATGTACTCTGGCTTCTGCCTGGATCGCAGGGACTGTTTACAGGGTGGTTCTCCTTCTGCAGGGGGTGGGTTGCTGGTGGCCTGCTGTTCCAGTGGCGGGCCTCCTGTCCACTAGCACCGGCAGAGGTGGAGGGCTGTTCATCTGTGTGGCTAGTGTCAGGGGCCCATTGGTGTGCCACTGCCTCCCTCATGGTGTTGGCCATGTCAGCCAGCACCCCTGAAATGGTGACCAGGATGATGTGGATGTGTTTGAGGTCCTCCCTGATCCCCAGGTACTGTCCCTCCTGCAGCTGCTGGGTCTCCTGCAACTTGGCCAGTATCTGGCCCATGGTCTCCTGGGAATGGTGGTATGCTCCCAGGATCCCTGCAAGTGCCTCTTGGGGAGTGGGTTCCCTGGGCCTGTCCTCCCACTGTCGCACAGCAGTCCTCCCAGCTTCCCTGTTGTCCTGTACCTCTGTACCTCTGTCCCCTGAACCCAGGTCCCTGATTTTCTTGGGTTTGTTTGGTTGCCTGGGGTCCCTGTAGTGGTGTACACACTGCTGATTGACGTGTCCTGGGGACAGTGGCATGGGCCCACTGGGTGGGTGCTGTGCTGGTATTTCCTGAGAGGGGAGGCTCTGTGGTGGTATGGGACTGTGGCAGGGTAACCAACTGTCCAAAGGTCCCTGATGGGCCAGGTTGGTCATCGTGATCCAGGCGTGCAGAGCAGCTGTCATCACTGTGGGCCTCTTCTGTGGGGGGCTGGATGTTGGTGGCACCTTCTCTCTGGTGACGCTAAGTAGGGGTCCTGTGGGGATGCAAATGCAGTGTTATTATATCTGTGTTTGCCATCTTGTGCATGGGTGTGTTTCCCTGTATGGTTGGGATTGCCCTGTCAGCTTTGCCTTGTGGGCGTGGTGATTTTGTGGGCTTGGTGATTCTCTCTAATATGCATGCTGTGGTGATGGGTGTCCATGCAGGTCTGTGATGGGGGTCCATGCATTGGTGTGGCATGCAGGGCTTGGTATTGAGATGGGTGGGTTGTGATAGTGGGGTATATTTGAGGTGGTTAAGTGATGGGGTGAGGGTAGGGGTAGGAGTTTGTGATGGCATGCAGGTAGGGTGGGGGATATAGTAGTAAAGATTTGACTTACCAGAGTCCAGTCTTCCTGCTACTCCTGCAAGGCCCTCAGGATGCATGATCGCCAAGACTAGCTCCTCCCATGTTGTTAGTTGGGGGGGAGGAGGTGAGGGGTCCACCGCCAGTCCTCTGCTACCTGGTGTCTTGCAACCACGGAACGCACCTTTCCCCGTAGGTCATTCCACCTCTTCCTGATGTCATTCCTTGTTCTGGGGTGCAGTCCCAGGGTGTTGACCCTGTCCACGACTCTCCGCGATAGCTCCATCTTCCTTGCAATGGATGTCTGCTGCACCTGTGATCCGAATAGCTGTGGCTCTACCCAGATGATTTCCTCCACCATGACCCTTAGCTCCTCCTCTGAAAACCTGGGGTGTCTTTGGGGTGCCATGGATGTGGTGTGAGTGATACGTGTAAGGATGTGTGGGGTGATGTGTTGTGGTGTGTGCTGTGAGGTGCGTGGATGGTGTATGGGTGATGGTGTTCTGTGGCTCAGATTGAGTGGGTGCTCCTGGCTTGTCTGTCTCTCTCTGTTCGCAATCTTTTTTTCATTGAAAGGGTTGTGGGTAATGTGGGTGTGTGTTTTATAGTGGTGTGAGTGTATGGGTGTGATGTGTGTATGTCTGTCAGGTGAGTGTAGTTTCAATTGTCAATGTGGTGTAGTTTTGTTAGTGTGTGTGTATTTTGAGCGCAGCGGTGTGTTTACTGGTTAATGGTTTACTGCAGTTGAAAGACCGCCCAGTGATTCGTAGGTTCTGATACTGTGGGCATATTCCTGTTGGTGTAACGGTTCGGGTTTTGGTACTGCCAGATTATCACTGACCTGTGGTCTGGCGGACTTGTGTGGGTGTCTGTATAGTGTGGGTCATAATACCCTTAGTGGTATACCGCCGCGGTCAAGGTATGTTGGCGGGCGTCAGTACGGCGGTAGGCGGCATTTACCGCCAATGTTGTAATGAGGGCTTTAATGTTTCCCCTGCAGAGCTCCAATACTCTCCCAATCGCATTTCCTCACGGACAGCAAAAGAGCAAGACTTCGCATGCACAACCATCCAGATTTATTGTGCAAGAGCAAAGCACTGATTTGGATGAGCCATACCAGGAAGCAAGACAGGCTTCTTCCCATCAATTAGCCCCTCAAAGCCCAGGAAGGTCAGAAATAATCCCACAACACAGCCCAAGCCCAGATGAAAACTCTACCAGCATTAGCAGTTAGCCCAAGATCTCAGCACTTGATCCAAGAAGGGATGCTAGCGATTAGGTAAGCGTTCTGATGGCTCAGGTTTGGAAGGGACTGAACATCCTCTGTCCGATCTCACGTGAGACAGAAACAAAAACAGGAAGAATGTTGGGTAAAACTTGTTAGGAGTCAGGGACACTCTTACAATTATTTCCTATTCTTTTTTTTTCTTTGGTGAGGTGCAGATGACCTCATTAGTAACGGTTGAGACAAGGACAATATGACTTGGAGGTAATACTTGATTCAATTTCTGTCTCACTGAATTTAAGTGCCCAAGTTCTTCCTCTTTGTACCCTCTTCCTGTCTCCTGTAGAACGTTTTGGAGTCAAAGTGTCCGGAGTTACTCAGCATTATGCTGAGTTAAAGCCGAGGGCATACCATTTACTGCCTCTTCCATTAAGTGCTGATTTTTGAACGGAAGGGGTCTGTGTCTGTGCCTGATGTTCTGCTGTGGTGTGTCAGGTGCTGCTGTTGCTGACTCGTAAAGTGGAAGGCCAAGGTATGAGCTGTTTCCTTAGATAAGCCAAAAAAGTGTGAACATGATACCTGCTTGGACCCAGCAATCAACAGTAAAGAGAAGTCAAATTTGCCCAAGAGTTTTGAGGCAGAAAATATTTTTATAACAGCAGTAATCTGAAGAGCTAAAGTTAGCCTCAAATATAAGACGACTTCAAAGAGGTTTTACTAGCAGCACTAGCAATGGAAATTGTTCAGTGTTGCAGACCATGTTTGCATGTTAATCTTTAAATGAGGGTTCCTCTCTTTCTCCTGCATCTAACCATTGTATATTTTGTCCTACATTGTATTTATCCTTTACATTTTAAACTGTTCTCACTGTTAGCTGTTATTAACTTGTATACTACAAAAGCGCTCTCTATACCCCGGGTGATGTATTTGCTTTATGAAAGTCTCAATCAATGAAATATTTAAATAAAAAACTGCATATGGTAATATGAGGATTGCTTTGATGTTTTTGGTTAAATATCTGTATAATCCGTGGAATTCTGCATTCCGCTTTCCTTGTATAAACACTCATATCTAATTTCTTAATAATATGTGGCTTATGACATACCCAGTCGCCTATAAAAATAAATGACAAAGCCACTCAGCTGTAATAAGTTATTAAAGTTGAGTTCTGACATCACAATTCCTGGAGATGGGAAAGGCAGGTCAGGTCTCAGAGCATATTTAAAGCAGCTATATAAAGAAAATCAAATGTGGCTCTTCTTTCTTCTTCTCTGTTTTTCTAGCTGTGACAAGCAGAAACAAGTTATTTACGGCAACATGTTTATTTTGTGCTGTCCTTAGGTAATTATAGAAATGTAGAATCTTTCTGCATGTTTCTACAGATTCCAAGTTACTGTGCCTCTTTTTAAAACTTACTTGTATTAAACTGATTCTAATATATTTTAGCAACACATGGCTAACATATATTTTGATGTGTTTCATTTTGTCGTAGTGATTCTGTTTCTGTTCTTCATGTTTGCAGACCTGCTCTCTCTTTCATATGCCAGAGCTTTGTTCTAAGGATTTAAGAGGTTTGTGGGAAAGATGATGGTGTGATCATGTATTATAAAGATTAAAGTACCTCTTGCTGTACATGATAAGGACCTTGCAAGTCACCTAAGAAATCCATGACCTTATAAAGTAACTCAGGATTTGGCCGTTCCTCTACTTGGTCATTGAATTCCTCGTTGACTTTCCATATCCTTTTAATGTACAGCAGTGGGTACTTTACCCCATATATAATATGCATTATCCTTTCAAGTACTTCTCCTATAGGATCTGTAAATTTCATAGGGCAGCAGCCAATGGGTGGTGGTAGAAATCAGAACACCCAGTCGCCTATTATAAAGAAATTACATAGCCACCCAACAGTAATGACGTTTTTACAGATGAGTTCTGATGTCACAATGGCTGCTGCCAGAGGAAGCAGGAGAGAGGTAAGTGCAGGTCAGTTCACAGAGCATAATTAAATCAGCCATTTAAAGAAAATTAAATGTGGATTTTCTTTTTCCTGTTCTGTTTTTCTAGCTGTGGGAAGCAGAAAGGAGACGTTTATGGCAACATGTTTAAGTGGAGCACTCATTAGGTAATTTTAGAAAAGTTAGCATCTTTCTGCGTGTATTTTTAACAGAGTCCAAGCTACAGTGTCTTTTTGTTTTTTTAAAAGAAAAACGTACTTCTATTACACTGATTCTAATATCTAATTTGCAATACATCAAACAGTTTTGTCAATGTGTTTAATTTTGCACTGGTGATTCTGTTTTTATTCTCCATGTTTGCAAACATGCTTTCTCTTTTAAATGTCAGAGCTTCGCACCAAGGATTTAAGTGGTTTGTTGAAAGGTGATGGTGTGATTATTGTTGTAAGGAATAAAGTACCTCTTACTGCACATGATAATGATATTGAAAGTCACCTAGGTGTTCTATTACTTTCTAAAGGAACTCAGGCCTTTGGCAATGTGCTTCTACTTGGTCAGTGAACTCCTCAGTGACTTGCAATATCCTTGTAATGGATGGCAATATGTCCTTTATCCCATATATAATATGCACTGTCCTTTCAAGTGCTTCTTCTGTAGGGTCGGTAAATTCCATACGACAGCAGCCAATGTGTGGCGGTGGAAATAAGCACACCCAGAAACAGCAGGAGAGAGGGAAATGCAAGTCAGTTCATGGAGCATAATTAAAGCAGCAGTTTAAAGAAAAGTAAATGTGGCTTTTCTTTCTTCTGCCCTGTTTTTTTAGGCTGTGACAAGCAGAAAGGAGATATTTATGGAAACAAGGTTATTTTTGCACTCCATAGGTAATTATAGAAAAGTTATTATCTTTCTGCATGTTTCTACAGATTCGAAGATACTATGCCTTTTAAAAAAAAAAAGTACTTGAATTTCACAGATTCTAATATCATTTTGCAACATGTCTAGCTGTTTTTTTTTATTTGTTTGCTTTTGTACTAGTGATTCTGTTTAATTCTTCATGTTTTCAAACATGCTTTCTTTTTCAGATGTCAGAGCTTTGTACCAAGGATTTAATTGGTTTGTGGGAAAGGTGATGGTGTGGTTATGTATTATAAGGACTAAAGTACCTTCTACTGTATATAATAAGGACATTGCAAGTCTCAGAGATGTTCCATGAGCTTATAAAGCAACTCAGCCTTTGGTCTTGTTCCTCTACAATGTCATTGAAGTCCTTGGTGGCTTGCAATATCCGTTAAATGCACGGCAGTGGATTCTTTATCCGTATATCATATGTACTGTCCTTTAAAGTGCCTCTCCTCTGGGATCTGTAAAATTCCAAATGAAGCAGTCAATGTGTAGCAGTGAAAATCAGAGGAAGAGAAATGACAGCTGCAGCGTACGTGTGTTCAAGAGGCATGGTAGCTACCAAGACAGAAAAAGGCCAGAAAAGTTACAACCAAAAGGATTGTTTCTTTCTGCATTTAATTTAGGATTGTGCAAGAAACTTGAAAGTACAATAAAGTAGCTATCAATACTGTATATTGTACAATAAAGTACTCCAAATACAAGACCTTAATAGGAGGTGGAAATGTATGCTGACATTGGCCCTCACTGATATGTCAGTAAATAAAGAAGGGCTGAAGCAAATAGGATATTGTTGACTGTGGGTTAAGATTGATTAATATCTATAATTGCCACTCTAAGCCAAACTATGAATCAGAGACTTTGACAGTTTTATCTTATTTTCTGGCAAATGACAACTCCAAGAACCCCCTGATTTTAGAGGGAGATATGAACACAACCTTTGAACCTATAGAGATGGTACAGAAGCTAATGCTGGAATAAGGTGAGGAGAGGGGTATTCCCAACTTGTTGATTCCAACAACTGGAAGTGTGGAACAATGGTTAGAGCAGCAGACCCTGATGCAGAGATCTGGCCCAGGACCAGGGTTCAATTCCTGCCTCAGTGTGTCTTGGGCTCAATTCCCTTGGACCAGATAATTCTTGCCTCGGTGCGTAATCTAATTAATGGGTCCCACTCTAACTCTGGGCAATAGCTTGCTTAATCTGCGCAACGGCCCTGACAGCGCTTGGATGGCTGGCTTCACTCTGGGGCTGTCCAGGAGTGGGTGCCTCACAGGGAAAAGCCAGGAGGGATTCCATAGTGGTATGCGTACAGCGCCTTTAGACCCTAACGGGTGAGTAGTGCACTATACAAGTGCAAAGTTTACAGTTTTAACGCTGAAAAATTGTTCTAAGATTGCACTCCAGTTAGCCTCAATTAGTCTAGGGAACGGATTAAGAGCATGCAATGGTTGTACTTAATTGGATAGAGGGACACATTATACATTTAAAAGGGCTAATCCACAAGTAGGATTGACTATATTCTTATTGATATGGATCTATGGCCTAACCTGCATGATATGGAGGTTAAGGATAGGAGTGAAAGCGTACACAATGCTTTGAAGTTGTAATTCAAAAATATACCTTTTTTATGTGGTGATCTGGATATATGTGAAAGGGACATCCCAATTATTATATCGAACGACTGTAGGAGGATAATATGGCCCTAATTTGAAATGAAAAAGGATACATCAGCACAATTATATACTGCAGTTGAAAAGCATTCTATTCACTTAAAAATATACGGTTAGATGGTCCAGCAGTTATGGAAATGTTTACTGTTCTATAATTATATTTGATCTATTTATTATAATTAGGGCTTTCAGTTTTTACTGATTTTTACAGATAAATACAGACAGAAAACAATTTCTATCCTGTCTGAATTTATTTTTAAATTCAGAAAAATACGGCAAATAGGTCTTTTTGAATGTTTTTTTCTACTGTCAATCATGAGCGCTAGGTCAGTAGGGGCTACAGATTGGGAGTAAGAGAGATGAAAAAACACAATAGATTTCCTAATTAAGATTAAATGAGTGCATATGTACGTTGATTTCTGCTATTCTACATGCAAGTGTTTTCAGATAACGCTATTGAACTTTATACTGCAGAAACCTTTTGGACATTCATATAAGTATACATTTATCAGTTAAATAAATGCGTACAATTACTTATTGCAGTTTCGTTTCTGGAGTAAAAACAAAATAAAAATGGATAAATACAGGAAAAGGAGCACAAAGTAAATATGGATAAATACAGATGGAAATATCAAAAAAAAAAATACCATAAAACCGGAATCCCTAATTATAACTAAAAACTATTTTAATGGATCTCCTATTAACATCACTGAAAGTCATAAGGTGGCAGAGTGGTTTAACGAAGACTGCAAACTGGCTAAAGCCAACCTGGTGCAGATGTAAATGGAAGGGGTCAGCTTGTAATAATAGAAGCCCGAATAATGTATAAGAAAACACAGCTGAGTGCTAAAAGCAATTAGGAGGAGGAGCAATGGTGGAAACTGGCCAGGGTAGCCTCATTGAAAGACAGCTGCTTATTCTGGCATCTGCTCACAGAGGGTGTTTCTCATGTAGAAATTGAAGAGGATTTTTACATTATGTCAGATACTTGGGTAACCCACTTTATCAAATTGTATTCCTCACAAATGGAGAGTCAAACACTTTATAAGGCGGTGGAGAGGCAATATTAGTCCAGGATAAGGCGAGTGTACACCAGACTATATTTACTATGGAGGAGACCCTTCAAGCAATCTCCAGTATAAAAAAGGAGAAAACTCCAGATCTGCATAGAATCCCAGGTTATTTATAAAATTCAGAAGCATTAATCTGGGGCTTTATCCTGAACAGGCTAGCAAATGCTATAGTCAAGGGGGCTGAAGTTCTAAAGACATGGAGAGGGTCTGAAATTATCCCCACACATAAGTAAGGGGAGAAAAGGGATCAAGCCAATTATAGGCCCTTTACTTTAATTGATCAGCCAAAGAAATCTTCAATAAATAGGTGTTATTAAAGATACAGGAGTGGATGGAGGAGAAAGAGATCTTATCCCAGTTGCAAGCAGGTTTTAGCATTTACATGAGTACAATTGATCAGGTGTTCCTTTTTTTATAATCATCATCTGGAAATGGGTTGAAATTAGTAAGGGCCATATATATGTAGTGTTTGTAGATCTTAAATCTACCTTCGATTTGCTTCCTAGAGTCATGGTCAGTGCTAAATAGGCTGGGTATGCCCAGGGAGCTGTTGGATTTAGTAATTCGCCTACATAGTAGGAATTACACTACAGTAAGATGGAGTAAAGATGGGAAACTGACTAGAGGTATTGATGTCTCTTGTGGGGTACGCCAAGGCTGTGTGTTAGCCCCCATGTTAACATTGATGTGAATTTACATTATATGTGAATGGGGTGGTTAACATGATAAATGATTGTAATGACAACACCCCCCTCAAACTGGCAAGACAGAACATACCAGCCCTTTCATTTGCAGATCACATGCTGCTTATATCGAAACGTTCTATGGGCTTGCAAATTCCTCTAAATAGGTTTATTGAAGCTAGGGATTTGTATGGGCTGGAAATATATTGACTCAAGACACAATTTATTTAAAGGCACTATCAAGGCCGGCACAAGGACCCTACAACTCAAGGAGATTGAATATCTGGGTATAAGGTTGACCACTAATCTATCATGGTCAGCACAGAATTTAAAAAGTCAGATGTCCCTCCAACATGTGGAGTCAGCTATTTTGAAGAAGTAGAACCATTTGCCTTATCACCCAATAGCACCAGTGCTTGAAGTAAATCGTGCAAAATGTCTCAGAGTGGCCATGTATGGAGCAGAATTATTGGGGGTTGACCCTGCAAGAGGGCTGGAACAAATTGAAAATAAGTTTATGAGAGCATTATTATCTATGCCATAGAGGGCTTCTATGCACCTAAACCTAGGATTACAAAATGTTGTAACACATATGTTTGTATTAAAGCCCTTAATATACTGTGTTAGGATTTGTACTGGGAAAACTCAGATCCTAACAAAACAGGCCGTAGCCGAGGTTATAGGTCTGGATAAAGGAGGCTTAAGCCCATGGCAAATATGTTGAGAGCTGGTTGCATAACTGGGCTTAGAAGAACTATGGAGGAATCCAGAAAATATGGTAGGAGGCTCATTAGCTATCCTGGAAGCAAGATAGTGGGAGCACACTATGGTTAATTGGTTAGTCGCAACATCATATAGTTCACTAACCATTTATATTCTTCACATTAAATGCATTTTTCTGTATGAATATTTTATTTATTGTATTGAACCTGCTCACGCCAGGTCACTGTACCTAAAATTTTGATATGGGACTGTGACGGGCTGGATTCTGATCGCCCGCACACGGCCCTGTCTTGTGCTGACTTTGCCCTGGTGCTCTTAGTCTGACACACCACCCGTCCCGTGATTGGCAGAATGGTCATGAATGGCGGGCCGATGGGAGGTCAAAACTGCCACTGGCAGCACTTGCAGATGTCGGCGGTTCGGAAGACATAGACGAACAACCACAGGAGGAGGAAGAAACTGGACCACGAGAGGAGAAGGACAACAAACATCAGAAGGACGAAGGAGAGGGAGAGTGGTGGCAACTCGGGACAAGGGAAACAGCGAAACCCGTCTTCTTCTCGGGAAGACAACCGGAGGCATCTGAGGTGGTCAGCGGAGACAGGCATCCGGGAGGACGGAACGCCACCGCCCGCCATGCTTCTGAAGATCCCAACTCTTTTTTCACAAACTATGAGAGGGTAGCGAGTACAGCTAATTGGCCTGAGGATAAATGGAGCCAGTATATCGCCCCCCTTCTCACTGGTCACCTGCAGTCTACTTACCAAGCAATTAATCCAAGTGGAACTCTCCCTTGTAGAGAAATTAAGAAAACCATTTTAGAAAGAGTGGGCTTAGATAGCGAAAGCTACCGCACCAGATTCCGACAAACGAAATGGCAGCACCAGGGGAACCCCCGTACTTTATACTACAGAGTCCAACACGCAGCTGGCCGATGGTTACATCCTTCGGCAAAGTCCAGGGAAGAAATGTTTGACGTCATAGTCTTAGAGCAATACCTGGATGCCTTGCCATCTACCACTCACAACTGGGTACGACAACATCCCGGTCTCACTAATGAAACGGCTGTAGATCTAGCCTGTGCTTATCATAGGGGTCCGGACTTCAGCGCCACCAGGAGGTGAGCCCCTCCCCCTCCTGTCCGACCGGTTATCTCTAGAAATGTCACCCTTCGACCAGTGGTGATCCATGGCCCTGACCGTGCTCAACCTACGGGCCCGGTCGTTTCTGGACATCCAGGCATCGGACCACAGTGTTATAACTGCTCAGAATGGGGCCATATTGCCAGGTATTGCCCTCAAAGAAAAGACGCAGAAGAACCCATGGAGATAGGTCTGACAAAGGGGAGAGTGTTCTGGACTGGAGGAGAAAAACCCAAATATACCCTCCCCATCATCGTCAATGGTAAAGAAAGAATAGCTCTAATTGATGCAGGTTGTAGCCAGAGCGTACTACCGGGTCAGAAAGATACGGAAACGCAAGTCCTCATCGCCTGTGTACAAGGTGATCAACGATACTACCCCCTTGCCACAATATGGTTGAAGTGGAGAGACCAAACCGAGAACTTACAGGTTGGGGTACTCTCTAAATTAGATGAAGACATTATTCTAGGGACCGATTATGAGGGTTTTCCCTCTTTATTAGAGAAAGCTGGACAAGAGCACCTTTTTAGGGACTCGTGGAAGGAAGCACCCAGTGGGGTGGTCATAGAGGAGCCCAGACTAGTACGGAATACCCTCAGTAGGAGACAAAAAAGAGAGCAACGGCGTTCTTATGGTCAAAATAAATTCCCCCCAGATGAACTTATAGTCACCAGGAAAGTTTGCACGGTCAGAGGTGACTTCCGACAGTCAGAATGAGGACTCTTCTTTGAAACAGGCAGTATCCGGGGAAGCACAAGGGGTAGGTCCCAGATTCCTGATACATAATAATCTATTATACCGGAAACCCACCACCGCAAGGGGAAATGACCTACAATTAGTTGTCCCCAGAAGTCACAGCCAACAGGTGTTACAGTTAGCACATGGGGATAACGGGGAAGGACACTTGGGAAGGGAGAAAACCGAGGAAGCTGTGCTTAGACGGTTCTATTGGCCTGGGGTTTATGGAGAGATTCGCAAACATTGCTCCGAGTGTCCCAAATGCCAGCTGTATAACCCCTCCAATACAAGACCCGTTCCCTTACAACCACTTCCAGTTATCGATATTCCCTTTACCAGAGTTGGGATGGATATCATTGGTCCTCTCACTCCTTCTCGAGGTAGACAATATGTCTTAGTATTAGTGGATTATGCCACGCGGTATCCGGAAGCCATTGCCCTCCCTAGTATGCATACTAAAGCTATTGCCCAGGCAATGATAGAGTTTTTTTCAAGGGTGGGCTTCCCGAAAGAAATATTGACGGATCAAGGGACTCCTTTCATGTCCAGACTGTTGACTGAAGTTTGTCGATTGCTAGGTGTGAAACAAATCCGTACCTCAGTATATCACCCCCAAACAGACGGACTAGTGGAAAGATACAACAAGACCATTAAGTCTCTCTTAAGAAAAAGCATATCTGAGGTGGGTAAGGATTGGGAGAAGAAACTCCATTTGGTTCTATATGCTATCCGTACCCACGTACAATCCTCTTTAGGTCATAGCCCCCTTGAAATGTTGTTTGGCCGACAACCTCGTACGTTGCTAGATATGTTAGCAGAACAGTGGGAGGACACCGAAGAAGAGATAAAAGATTTGTTAACTTACATCCGAGATTTGCGAGAAAATCTCCATACAGTATGGGAAGAAGCCCACACTGCTTTGCGTGAAGCTCAGCACAAGCAAAAACAAATATATGACACCCGAAGCATGGTTCGGTCATTAGCTGTAGGGGATAAAGCATTGGTCTTCCTCCCTAGCACTGAGAACAAATTATTGGCTCAATGGCAGGGTCCCTTTGAAGTAATTGCCCAGATAAATCCCACCACTTATAGATTAGCCATACCCCAAAGCGGCAGAAGAGAACAGATATACCACATCAACCTTCTTAAGAAATGGGTACATCCCACTGGCGGACAAGCCATCCATTATGTCACCTCCGATATAAATGAAGACATCCCTTATCCGTTCCTCTCTCATCAAGATGTATCCAACCTGGGAAAACCGTGGATCATCCCCGACCTTACCAGGTCGTATCTTAGCCAGTTAAACCACCTAGTGACCCAAAACCAAGATGTGTTTTCTAAATATCCGGGAAGAACCACCTTAGTCCAGCATCCCAGCCGCCTCAAAGAAAATACAGTATCCCAACAGAGGCCATACCGTATCCCCGAAGCCAAACAGAAAATTATAGAAAAAGAAGTCCAAGCTATGTTAGCAGCCGGTATCATAGAGCCCTCAACCAGTCCATGGTGCTCGCCGGTCGTACTGGTTCCCAAGCCCATCGGCAGTACCAGATTTTGTGTAGATTATAGGGGGGTCAATAATTTAACATACTTTGATGCCTATCCCATGCCTAGAATTGACAAGCTCGTTGAAAGATTGGGTCAAGCCAGATATCTATCCACGTTAGATCTCACGAAGGGCTATTGGGAAATACCCTTGAGGGGGAAAGATAAAGCATTTGCCACCCCTTCTGGCTTGTACCACTTCACTGTCCTACTGTTTGGGCTCCACGGGGCCCCTGCCACCTTCCAAAGACTCATGGATGAAATCCTATGACCATACAGGCAGTATGCGGCGGCCTATCTTGATGACATTGTTACATATAGCAAAACATGGGCAGAACATATGTTGCACCTAGAGGCAGTTTTATGTGCCATGAGGACAGCCCAGTTAACTGCCAATCCAGAAAAATGTCGACTGAGACAAACTAGTATTAAATATCTGGGATACATTGTAGGGGGTGGTAAGATTAGGCCCCAAGTAGAAAAACTAGAAGCCATTTCCCAGATGTCATATCCAAAGAAGAAAAAAGATATCAGGGCATTCTCGGTACTTGTTGGCTATTATAGACGCTTTATTCCCCATTTTTCCACGATGGCTGAACCGCTTTCTAACTTGTTACGGAAGACGTGTCCCAATAACCTTGGTCCTCCTTCAGTCTCCGAGTTACGCAGTTTTGACAATCTAAAGACCGATCTCACTTCTGCACCTGTGCTCTGTTGTCCTGATTTCAGTAAGCCCTTTGTATTACTGACTGACGCCGCTGAGGTGGGCCTTGGGGCTGTGCTGTCACAACCGCAGGAAGATGACTCCCTACACCCCCTTTTGTACATCAGCCGGAAACTTCTACCACGTGAAAGGCATTATCCGGCTATAGAGAAGGAATGTTTGGCCATTAAATGGGCTACTGAATCTCTTAGGTACTATTTGTCTGGCAGAACTTTTACCCTGGTTACCGATCATGCTCCTCTCACCTGGCTAGCCCACAATAAGGACACCAATTCCAGTGTTCTGCGCTGGTTCCTTTCATTACAGCCTTTTTCATTTCAGATCCAGCATCTCCCAGGTAACCAAATGGTGACTGCGGATTTTCTGTCCCGATATCCTGCCTCTAAGAGTCCCGACGTGCCGCTTTCTAGGGGGAGTGTTTGTGACGGGCTGGATTCCGATCACCCGCACACGGCCCTGTCTTGTGCTGACTCTGCCCTGGTGCTCTTAGTCTGACACACCTCCCGTCCCGTGATTGGCAGAATGGTCATGAATGGCGGGCCGACTGGAGGTCAAAACTGCCACTGGCAGCACTTGCGGATGTCGGCGGTTCGGAAGACACAGACGAACGACCACGGGAGGAGGAGGAAACTCGACCACGAGAGGAGAAGGACAACGAACATCAGAAGGACGAAGGAGAGGGAGAGTGGTGGCAACTCGAGACAAGGGAAACAGCAAAACACGTCTTCTACTCGGGAAGACAACCAGAGGCATCTGAGGTGTTCAGCGGAGACAGGCATCCGGGAGGACGGAACGCCACCGCCCGCCACGCTTCTGGAGAAGCGTGGTAACTCCAGGTGCGTGGGATCACGTCCCTGTGAAAACGAGAGAGAGAGAGAGAGAGTGTGAGAGAACTGTATGAAAAGGGGGGGGAGAGAGAGAAAGGAGGTGATAAAAAGGAACAACACAGGCACTGAAAGGAGGGGGGGGACAACAGAAAACAACCAATTGAGCACCATAAAGCACTATAATTAGAGTATTGCACATCAAAGGCACCGCGCACAAAAATCGGCATAGGCACCAAGAAAAAGGAAAGAGGCACTGAGCAAAAGAATAAGGCCAAATGGACTATTCAAGGACAGCGCCTATAAAGACAGAAACAGAAGAGGGACAGATAACGAAGCTTTGTTAAGGAAAGAGAAAGACAGGAAGGAAACATTAAAAAAAAGACCAAAACAAAGGCAACCTGAACACTTACCGTATGTCCTCTGTTCTCTCCACATGTACTTCCCGGGGAAACCTGTACGCCAAGGAAACAAAGAGAGAGACGAGTGAAGGATAATCCACAACCGAAAACAGCCATTCTACCCACCACCCAAGAAGAAAACCTTAAAACATACCTGTACCTTAACTCACCAATTACCACATTGATCCAATAAAACTCTGGTACACCGGAACAGCGAGTTTGAGTATTCCTTCCACGCGGGCCCGGTTACAGGGACCCTCCTGGGAAAACGGACTAAAAGCAAAATGGAAGTCAAGTGCCATAACATCGGCATTTCCTATGTGTGATGCCCTCTGTGAAACATTAGAGCACTTTTTATACTTTTGTCCAGTTTATAAGAAATCTAGGAGGAGGTGGATTATCCCTACATGTAAGTTATTATCCGTCTCTCGTCCTGTTGAGGCCACTCGTGTCTTTAGATCAGACAACATAGTATGACTAGAATATACAATTTCTCAATACTTACTGTATGCTTAGTGGATTCACTCAATAATGTCCAGTCCCACTTGACAATTGTTTCATTAATTTTAGCTAATGTGTATGCAATTAGCTATGTTTCAAATTTCGAACAATTATTTTAAACTGTAAAGACCTCAACTTGAATGATGAATGTTGTATATAAGATGATGTATTTTTTTATTTTATATGTATATTAATTGTTTCATTTTTTATCTGTGTTTTATGATCATGTATTTGTTCAAATAAATACTACTACTACTACTACTGTTGTTAACTTTTTAGCACCTTCCCCAGCCTGGTGCCCCCTAAGTAGCTAGGCCATACACAGAGCTGTAAATCACACGTCTTTATTACTCCGCATGTACATGTGAACTCCAACATTCTAAAACCAAATGCTCCTAGATTCTATTCTAAGAGTTACGTCACATATGTATACGGAGTCCTCAGGGAGCCAGAAAGTTGCTGTTCCAAATCATGCATGACACTACAAACTGCACAGAGGATGGGGTAGATCCTGCTAACAAGTTTACAACTCAAGATAAATATAGTGGAATGAGCTCTTCTTCTGAGCTCAATGTTGCTGGTTTGACTTAAAAAAAAAGGATATCACACAAACAGTTCATGGACTGTCAAACCTACCTTAGGAATCATCTAGCTTTACAATGGGACCTCATAGTTAAAATTTGTGATCAGTGATATTCTCTCTGGTGCTAAAGGGCAGATTTAGGAGCCCCTAGCGTCTTCTTGCGCCCATTAATGTTATTTTTTTACGTTAATGTGGCCCAGCAAGGCCAAAATCACCGTAGCAAATTTGCAAAGTCGCGCCATGCACTTTATAACCCTTTGCGCTACATTATGCCTGCGCAGGCATAATGTATGCAAAGAGGGCATTCCTTCATTAGGGGGGGCGAAAAAAATGGCACAAAGAGATTTCTTTGCATAATTTTTTTTGGCGCTTTTAATGCCTGCTTGGAGCATTGTTTACAATGGGCCTCAATGGGCTTTGCTTGGAGCATTGTTTACAGTGGGCCTCAATGGGCTTTGCAGGATTAGTGTAAAAAATATTGACGTTAATCCTGCAAAGCTCCAAGCTAGCGTAAAAAGTTCTGATGCTAGTTCCCTAGTTACCACTATGGTGCACCATATATTATTAGTAGGGCGCTAAGGAGCACAAGAAAAGTAGCACTGTACTAGGTGCATAATCATAAATCTGCTCCTAAATATTTCACAAGTGGTACAACAAGAGGAAACAGCCTTTACTATGCGGTCGGAGCAATGCATAGCATAGCCACGCAAGTGTTAACATGCTTGCCTAAACCACGCTTGTGCCTGAACCACCCAAATGCGTGCTTAAGGCACCATGCATATGCGTGGTTCAGGCACACAGCAGGAACAGCCGGGAGAAGAAAGCGGCAGCCAGGTAAGTGGGGCTAGGGCGGGTGGTGGGATTTTTAGGGACAGGGCAGGATAGGTTTTAGAGTTCAGGGACTGGGTCGGAGGGATCGGGTAGTTTTTAGGACAGGGTGGGGTAGGTTTTGGGGTTCAGGGTGGGTGGTCAGGATAGCATTTAGGGCAGGGTGGAGTAGGTTTTAGGGTTGGGGCAGGGATTCGGGGTAGTTTTTAGGACACAGTGGAGTTGTTTTTAGGACAGGGTAGGTTTTAGGGTTTAGGGAGGGGATCAATGTAGTTTTTAAGATAAGGTTGGGTAGGTTTTAAGGTTCAGGGCGAGGGCAGGGGGTAGCAGTAGTTTTTAAGGACAGGGCTGGGTAGGTTTTAGGATAGGGTAGGGTTTAGGGTTCAAGGTAGGGGAGATCAAGGTAGTTTTTAGGACAAGATGGGGTAGGTTTTAGGGGTCAGGGCGTGGGTGGGGGTGGACTATTTTTTAGGACAGGGCAGGGTAGGTTTTAGGAGAGGGCCGGGTAACTTTTAGGGTTTAGGTAAGGGTAGGTTTTAGGATTTAGGGCAGGGGGTCAGGTAGTTTTTAAGACACAGTGGGGTTGTTTTTAGGACAAGGTAGGTTATAGGTTTCAGGGCAGGGAGTCGGGGTAGTTTGTAGGACAGGGTAGGGTAGTTTTTAAGGCAAAGTAGTTTATAGGTTTCAGGGCGGGGTGGGGGTAGTTTTTAGGACAGGGTAAGGTAGTTTTTAGGACAGCTTGGCATGGGTTTTAGAGTTTGGGGTGGGTAGTTTTTAGGACAGGGCAGGGCAGGTTTTAGGACAGGGTAGGTTTTATGTTTAGGGCAGGGGTGGCAGATCAGGGTAGTTTTTAGAACAGGTTAGGGTATTTTAAGGACAGGGAGGGGTAGGGTTTACGACAGGGAAGGGCAGCTTTTAGGGTTTAGGGCGGGTAGCTGTTAGGGCTTAGGGCGGGGGTCGGGCTAGTTTTTAGGAAAGGGCAGGTTGGTTTTAGGGTTTAGGATGGGGCAGGGAGTTAGGGTAGTTTTTAGGACAGGGTAGGGTAGTTTTTTGGACAAGGTAGGTTTTAAAGGTTTGCGGGGGTTGTTTTTAGGACAGGGTGGAGTAGTTTTTAGGAAAGGTGTAGGTTTTAGGGTTTAGGCCAGGAGTCATGGTAGTTTTTAGGACAGGATGGGGTAGTTCTTAGAACAGGGTAGGTATTAGGGTTTGGGGTGTGAGCTAGGGTTCGGGGTAATTTTTAGGACAGGGTGGGGTCGTTTCTAGGATAGGGTAGGTTTTAGGTTTGAGGGTGGGGGATCAAGGTAGTTTTTAGGACAGGGCGGTGTGGGTTTTAGGAGAAGGCCAGGTATCTTTTAGGGTTTAGGGTGGGGTAGCTTTTGGGGTTGGGTGGGTCTGGGTAGTTTTTAGGACAGGGCAGGGTAGGTGTTAGGATTTAGGGCAGGGGGTCGGGTAGTTTTTAGTACAGGGTGGGGCAATTTTTAGGACAGGGTAGGTTTTAGGGTTGAGGGTGGGTTGGGGTAGTTTTTAGGACAAGGTAGGGTAGTTTTTAGGACAGGGTAGGTTTTTCTGGTTTAGGGGGGTCATGGTAGTTTTAAGGACAGGGTGGGGTAGTTTTTAGGACAGGGTAGGTTTTAGGGCTTCGGACAGAGGTGGGGGTCAGAGTATTTTTTAGGACAGAGTGGGTTAGCTTTTAGGACAGGGCACGGTAGCTTTTAGGGTTTAGGGCAGGGAGTTTAGGTAGTTTTTAGGACAGGGCAGGTTTTAGGGTTTAGGGCGGGGTCGGGGTAGTTTTTAGGACAGGGTAGGTTTTAGGATTTAGGGCAGGGGCGAAGGGTCAGGGGGGGTTGTATCACACAACCTTTCATGGCGTAACCAAAATACCTTTACTAATCATGCTTTTGCAACAAAATTAGTTGTAAAGGCATGCACGGTAAAGTCACAGTTGTGGTACCATCCGCGTGGTTCTGTCATACAACGCGGAAAATTCATTAGAATTCAAAGGAATCAGATTGATTATATGTTTATAGTTATTCTTACTTGCAGACTTGGGAACAGACTTGTAATGGCAAATATTTATTTTCAAACCGTTAAGATTCTAAATATGGGGTAATCTGTGAAATTATAAGTGATCTGTGTTTTTCTTTAGGGGGAGTTCATAGTTCATAGCAGAAAGTAAGTAGCTCTGT
Source organism: Pleurodeles waltl (assembly GCF_031143425.1). NCBI lineage: Eukaryota > Metazoa > Chordata > Amphibia > Caudata > Salamandridae > Pleurodeles > Pleurodeles waltl. The sequence continues at coordinate 1,770,582,065 of NC_090440.1, forward strand.
GCCCCGGGCTATCGATAGTTTACAAATTACTGATTTATTGTAGCATGGATGCTAGATTTATTTAGGGTGGGAGGCCACAGTCACTCTAAAGGATGCATTTTCCAGCCAGGTTTTCGGTTTTTCTCACTTAAAAAGAGTCAAAATGAGGAGCAAAATAAAGTAGCATTGACAATGCTAATAGGTCTGGCTTATGAATGAAAGTATCTTTTGTGTCAGCCGGGTTTAGGCACTCAATTTGTCATCATACATGCATCATTCATCTTTGGACTCATGCATCCATTCATCCAACCACTGACTCAGTCTTGCATTTACATTGTGGGGCAATCACAGTAAACCACAAACTCAACCACAATATACATTAAAATAACACAAGTAAAATAAGAAATTTGCAATAATTAAACTAAACAAGTGTCTGTCTTGCAGTGTTTTTGTACATAGTCTCCTTAAAGGTTCCAGCATGGCAGCAATGCTTAGAACCAATGTGTTGGCAATCTTGGAACAGTAATTAAATGATACACTATGGATAACAACATTCCATGAGGGTTGCCCACTGGCCATTTGGGAGGCAACAATGTATAATGAACTTAGCATTAAATAAGCAGCCTCTTAACACTGCCTGTGGGGCTGTGGTATTCTCTTAAGAAAAATGAAAATGAAAAGAGGATTGCAAAGAAACAAAAGGGAAACTATAAATAAATAAAAAAAGAAAACTAAAGAACTGACTGTAATAAAGAGGGTTATTAATTGGGGTGGATGTGACCATGACGCATGGAATTAGATCACAAACTTGTCAGATAAAACACAGTTTTAGTAATTTGAACCTAGAATTAATCTCCTGGTAGCAGTGGTGCAAAGCAGACCGTTTTAACTTAGGAAAATGTGTAAAGTACTTAACAGTAACAAAACAGTTAAAAAACAAAATATAATGCAATAATCTCAAAACCAATGTAGAAGAATAGAGAACCTTTTACTGAGTAAAATGACATGAGTTTAAATAAGGGGAACTAAAGCTATGATTTTTTAAATTTTAAAGGAAAAAGCTCCAAGAAAAAGTAAAGCGCCAATCAGTAGCCACCGTTGGCAGATTACCGGTACCTAGGTGCAATTTCAGACTGACTGTGATGGAACATGGGTCAGATACACCAAACAGGTTTGTCCCAGTCAAAGATTCAACTTCTGACTTAGGGCAAGTATTTAAATCTTGGCTGATGGGATACTTTGTCACAAATGTGTCAGATATCCCATTCACTTTTTTACAAGTGCCATATGATATAATGCACTTGTAATATGGTGGAAGAGAAGTTTCAGAGTGTCCATCTGACAGGATCTAAATTGGGCACTTAGGCCCTCATTACGACCCTGGCGTAGGTGATAAAGTGGAGGTAATACCACCAACAGGCCGGCGGTAATTACCTCCAAATTTTAACCATGGCGGAAAGATCTCCGAAAGACAGCCAATGTAGCACACCAACCACCAGGGTGGAAACAACAGCCAGGTAGCCGCCTACAGCCAGGGAGAAGTCAATGTTCCGCCCACCATATTAAGACCCTGCAATCCGCTACCTTTTCCGGGGTGGTACCAACAACATCAGAAGCCTGGCGGAAACACTGCACAGAAGTGAAAGGACTCACAATTGGAGACAAAGGGAACAACCACACCACCATGGAACTAGAACTGCATGTATTTCCGATGACAAGTGAGTGTAATAATATCAACAGAGTATAAAAATAACTTAGCCACTATTACAGATATCTACAAATGTACAGAAAAAGGGACACTACCCAGTCCTCAGTTTGGGTGGGCCACATGGCCACAGTGCAAAGTCTAAGGCCCCACTTGTCACCTGCATCAATACGGAAAGAACACTGCAGGGGCATCAGTTGGCAAATAGGAAGGCACCTCAGGGGCACCTCAGCCGGATGCGGAAACAAGACCACTGGTTCTGAAGGGGGCAACATGCCCTGTGCTTGATCCTAGGGAGTGATAGGCCACAGTCTCTCAGGTGGGTGCCTTGCCCACTGGGTCTGGATGGGGCAACATGCCCTGTGCTTGGTCCAGGGGAGTGCAAGGCCACAGTCTCTCAAGTGGGTGACTTGCCCACTGGTTCTGGAGGGGGCAACATGCCCTGTGCTTGGTCCTGGGGAGTGCAAAGACATAGGTGGTCATTACAACCCTGGCGGACGGTGTTAAAGCTGCGGAAATACCGCAAACAGGCGGCGGACAAAAAAAGGGAATTATGACCCTGACGGAAACCGCCAACAAAGACAGCCACTTTAACACTTCGCCCGCCACGGCGGTACAGACAAGCAGCGCAGCGGTCACCGCCAACAGACAGGCGGGAGACGATGTACCGCCCACAGTATTACAACCCGCCAATCCGCCACCTTTTCCGGGGCGGATTCACCGTGAATAAAAACACGGCGGAAACAGCTTTTGCTATGAGAAAACGCTCACCTGAACATATCTCACGAGGAACGAGGACTCCATGGAGCCGGAACTCCAAAAACTCCCTGCCCTTGTGTTTCTGCTCCTCTATGACCAACAGCTACGTAGGCGCCGGAGACAACGGTGAGTACTGCTCCTACGACATGGGGTAGGGGGGAGGCAAAAGTTAGGGGGGCACCCACCAAACACCCCCACCCCCACCCTCGCATATTACAACATACACACCAATACATTCACAAAAAATCCCAGTAACAACCCACAATCCCCCCGGAAGAATGAAAACACAAAGCAAAAATCAGTCAAACAATGTAATGTGCCAATATACATGTCATACAAAAATATACAGATATATATTTGAAAATCAGTCATAATTATATACAATAAGAGAAGTAGTGCAGATATGTACATAACAATGTCCGTGCACCATCAGACCAAAAATGCATGGGCGAGGCCCACAAACGATACCTGACCACAATCGGAGAGAACACTGCCGGGGCATCAGATAGAAATACTACAGGCACCTTAGGGGGAAGGGAAGGGGGGGCACCTCAGCCGGATTACTGCAAAGCCAGATCCACGACAGGGCTCCATGCCCATTTATGCCATCCTGGGGAGTGCAAAGCCACAGTCTCTCAAGTCTCTACAGTGGGTGGGTTGCCCACTGTGCCATCCTGGGGAGTGCAAAGCCACAGTCTCTCAAGTCTATACAGTGGGTGGTTTTCCCACTGTGCCCTCCTGGGGAGTGCAAAGCCACAGTCTCTCAAGTCTATACAGTGGATGGTTTGCCCACTGTGCCATCCTGGAGAGTGCAAAGCCACAGTCTCTCAAGTCTATACAGTCGGTGGGTTGCCCACTGTGCCATCCTGGGGAGTGCAAAGCCACAGTCTCTCAAGTCTATACAGTGGGTGGTTTGCCCACTGTGCCATCCTGGGGACTGCAAAGCCACAGTCTCGCAAGTTGATGCAGGTCTCTACTGGTACTGGGGGGGACTGGTGCCCAGACTGGATGAGTCTCCCCGTGAAAGTTCCTGTCCTGTCACTGTCCCAGCTGCACAGGGGATAAGGATGCCTGATGTGGCGGTCCATTCATTCCTACCCGGTGCTTGCCCTGTTCAGCGGTGCTTTGCCATGGCGGTCTTTGCCCTGTTCAGTGGGGCTTTGACATGGCGGTTCAGGACTGTTCAGCGGTGCTTTCCCATGGCGGTCTTTGCCCTGTTCAGCGGTGCTTTGACATGGCGGTTCAGGACTGTTCAGCGGTGCTTTGCCATGGCGGTCTTTGCCCTGTTCAGCGGTGCTTTGACATGGCGGTTCAGGACTGTTCAGCGGTGCTTTGCCATGGCGGTCTTTGTCCTGTTCAGCGGTGCTTTGACATGGCGGTTCAGGACTGTTCAGCGGTGCTTTGCCATGGCGGTCTTTGCCCTGTTCAGCGGTGCTTTGACATGGCGGTTCAGGACTGTTCAGCGGTGCTTTGCCATGGCGGTCTTTGCCCTGTTCAGCGGTGCTTTGCCATGGCGGTCTTTGCCCTGTTCAGCGGGGCTTTGACATGGCGGTCTTTGCCCTGTTCAGCGGTGCTTTGCCATGGCGGTCTTTGCCCTGTTCAGCGGGGTTTTGACATGGCGGTTCAGGACTGTTCAGCGGTGCTTTGCCATGGCGGTCTTTGCCCTGTTCAGCGGTGCTTTGACATGGCGGTTCTGATAAGGACATTGGTGTGTGGCATGACGTTCTCTACACTGGACATTGGTGTGTGGCATGACGTATTCTACACTGGACATTGGTGTGTGGCATGACGTTCTCTACACTGGAAATTGGTGTGTGGCATGACGTTTCATCATTGCCCAGCGGGGCTGTGGCAGCCGGGGCCCTCCAGGGCACTGACTCCGGCGGTGGCAGTGGTTTCCTGACCAGTGACGATACTTGGGCCCTCCTGGGCTGTGACTCTGGCGGTGGTCTCTGGACCAGTGACGATACTTGTGCCCTTCTGGGCTGTGACTCTGGCGGTGGTCTCTGGACCAGTGACGATACTTGGGCCCTCCTGGGCTGTGACTCTGGCGGTGATCTCCTGACCAGTGACGATACTAGGGCCCTCCTGGGCACTGACTCCGGCGGTGGTCTCCTGACCAGTGACGATACTTGGGCCCTCCTGGGCTGTGACTCTGGCTGTGGTCTCTGGACCAGTGACGATACTTGGGCCCTCCTGGGCTGTGACTCTGGTGGTGGTCTCCTGACCAGTGACGATACTTGGGCCCTCCTGGGCACTGAAGACGATACTTGGGCCCTCCTGGGCACTGACTCCGGCAGTGGTCTCCTGACCAGTGACGATACTTGGGCCCTCCTGGGCTGCGACTCCGGCGGTGGTCTCCTGACCAGTGACGATACTTGGGCCCTCCTGGGCACTGACTCCGGCAGTGGTCTCCTGACCAGTGACGATACTTGGGCCCTCTTGGGCTGTGACTCTGGCGGTGGTCTCTGGACCAGTGACGATATTTGTGCCCTCCTGGGCTGTGACTCTGGCGGTGGTCTCTGGACCAGTGACAATACTTGTGCCCTCCTGGGCTTTGACTCTGGCGGTGGTCTCCTGACCAGTGACGATACTTGTGCCCTCCAGGGCAATGACTCCAGCGGTGGTCTCCTAACCAGTGACGATACTTGGGCCCTCCTGGGCTGTGACTCTGGCGGTGGTCTCTGGACCAGTGACGACGGTGCTGGCGGTTGTGTCTCGACCGCCGGAAATGATGGCGCACTTCTCCGCCGTGACACTCACAACAGGCTGGGCAGACTTCCTCTGGCCCTTCCCCACCTTTGGTGGAGTCACAGCTGACTCTCCAATCCCCTTGGAACCCATGTCAGTTGTTTTCCCACCAGGAGTCTTAACACGGTCCCGTCGTCCACTCTCCAATTTTAGAGCCTTTACAGGGGGTGGGCTGCCAGTGCCTTGGCTCCGGGTCCTACTGCCTGCCCTGGTGGCCGGTGCACTCCACAAACCTTGAACAGGCACCACTGGTATTGGAGGCTTTTTGGCTGAGGCGCTACGACGGGAGTGATGAATTGGAGGGGGCGTGGGGGCAAAAAGGTCAACTTTACAAAGGGACAGTTTCTGACGAACACTGGGATGGGTAGCTGGAGGGGGTCTGGGAGTGGAGGAAGAGGAGGTGGTTGTCAGAGGTGTCACTTTAGCTGTTTTGGGTGCAGGTGCAGGTACTGGAGGCTGTCGTGAGGTGGATGGATGTTGGGTGAGTGTTTGCCGGCGTTTGTGTACTTTGGGAGGGGGCGTCACAGACACACTGGGAGAGGACACATGGGATGTGTAAATGGCAGTGGAGGTGGTGAGTGCAGGTGAGCGGCTTGTGGTGCTGGGTGTCCTGGTGCGATTCATGGTGCCTGTAGATGTGGTGCATGCAGGTGTGTGTGTAGACGAGACTGGGAGGGACATGGTGTAGGCAGTGGATGTTGCTGTGTCTGTATGTGGGTGAGGCTTGCGTGAGTGCCTGTGGTGTGTGTGGTGCCTATGTTTGCTTGAGCTACTTGTGTGTGTTGACTTGTGTGCATGCTGGTCTGTAGGTGTGCTTGGGATGGGCTGGGGTACAGGAGATTGGGTCTGGGTGGAGGAAGTTGGAGGGGGGAGGCTAGACACAGGGACAATGGCTGCCATCAGTGCTGAGGCCAGAGATTGCAGGGTTCGCTGAAGGACAGCCTGACCAGAATGAATGCCCTCCAGGAATGAATTACCATGTTGCAACTCTCGTTCTACACCCTGAATGGCATTCACAATGGTAGACTTCCCAACAGTGAGTGACCTGAGGAGGTCAATGGCCTCCTCACTGAGGGCAGCAGGGGTGACTGGGGAAGGGCCTGAGGTGCCTGGGGCGAAGGTGATGCCCACCCTCCTGGGTGAGCGGGCACGGGGCAAACGCTGAGGGGCTGCTGGGAGGGTGGGGCTGGTAGGGGAGGTGGCGGCTGTACCTGTAGAGGTGGGGGGCACAGATGGTGCCGCCACCACAAGGGAGCCCACATCGTCGAACGAGTCCGTGTCGCTGCTTGGTGATCCGGTGGCCGACGTGAAGCTCCCCTCGCCCTCCGTCCCACTGGTGCATTCAGAGTCCGTGGTGTGGCCCTCCATGGCCATGTGGGATGCAGCTCCTTCGTGCTCCGGTGCCACTGTACCTCCGCCTGTTGATGCTGATGTACAAAAGGACAGGGAGAGCAGAAAAAGGGGGGGAGACAGAAGAAAGAGTTTTAGTGCATGGCATACCGCTACCGTTGGCGGACAAGACAAACGCAGCAGCCCCCTGCATTACGCCGTGCTCCTGCCCTCTGCACATGCAATTTCTGGGATATGGCCTATATGGCAATGGTGGACATCTGCGCACATGGATCCCACAGGGGCAACTATACCTCGAATTGGCACTCTGCTGAGGTGGGGTAGAGTGCCACATGGCCTACATTACGGAGGGGCCTTGCCTACCTAACTCGCCCTGGCCTAGGGACACCCACAGCCCACCTCCCTCACCCAGACACCTCCACTGCATGCAAAGTCCGCAGAATGAGAGTGTACTCACCCCCTTGTGTCTGCTGTGATGCCCTCAAGCGCCCATCCAACTCCGGGTAGGCCACCGCCAGGATCCGGAACATCAGGGGGGTCATGGTGCGACGGGCACCCCTCCCACGTTTGGAGGCCATCCCCAGCTGAGCCTCCGCTGTCTTCTTGCTGCAGCGGCGAATGTCCTCCCATCTCTTACGGCAGTGGGTGCCCCGTCTCTGGTGGGCCCCCAGGGTCCGGACCTCCTTGGCGATGGCACGCCAGATGTCCCTCTTCTGGTGGGCGCTGACTTACATGACATGCACAAGGGAAGTGGAACAGTCATTACCAACTGCACCGTCGTTGTGAGTGGCCCCCTCCCTACTCTGGCCATTTGGCCCATTCATTCACATGCATTAATGTTCTACGAACTCTGCCCCCTTCCCTCTTTTAACCAGCCCTCTCCAACCAGGCCTAGCCCATACAACGTGCTCCCTGTGTACTAACCTGTTGGTCTGGAGGACCGTAGAGTAGCGTGTACTGGGGGAGGACCCCGTCTACCAGTTTCTCCAACTCCTGTGCAGTGAAGGCAGGGGCCCTTTCCCCCAGACAGCAGCCATCGTCGCTTCCAGACCGAGGTCACAGCAGCCCTTGCAGTGTAGGTCCTCTCCTGTCGAAGGTCAGGTATCTAGTGATTGAATAGATAGAAAATGGCGATGACGTCCACGGCGGTGACGTCCGCGGCGGTGCGCATCATCACCGCCAGCGCACCTGTTCATTGGCTCCTGGGACCCATAGGGTCCAATGTTAACTAATGCAGCATTGCGCCGCGGTCTATGACCGCCTACCGCGATGGTGTGCAACGCCAGCGCAGTTACCCCACAATCCCATTGTCCCACTTTAGAGGTCAGGCAGCCGCCATTTCAGGGGCCCACATGGCTTCATTTACTACTGCATCACACATAGCTGGGCCTACACTCAACACACATACAGGAAGAGTTTTGTGACTGGTGTAGTCTTGTGTGTAACTGTGGGTACATACCTGGAGGAATAATGACTGGTTCTGCGCTGTTGTCCTTCGTAGGCACCGTCAGCTGGGACATATGAGAAGATGGCGGAATCCTCCAGTGTACCGACCACTGGTGGACCTGTTGACAATGGAAGAGAGACATGTCATCGTAACCTACCGGTTTGACAGTGCCACAATCCAGGAACTATGTACCCAGTTGGAGCCAGACCTGATGTCACCAATCCGCCATCCGACTGGAATCCCCCCTGACGTGCAGGTGCTGTCAGTGCTCCATTTCCTTGCAAGTGGCTCTTTTCAGACAACTGTGGCCATGGCATCAGGGATGTCCCAGCCTATGTTTTCCAAAGTGTTGTCCAGAGTGTTGTCTGCCCTGCTGACACACGTAAGGAGATACATCATTTTCCCTCAGGTGGAGGATTTGCCTACAGTGAAAGGTGACTTCTATGCCCTTGGACATATCCCCAACGTCATAGGTGCTATTGATGGGACCCATGTAGCTCTGCACCCCCCCCCCCCGGAGTGAACAGGTGTACAGGAACCGGAAGAGTTATCATTCTATGAATGTACAGATCCCAGGTAAATGCTATGTTCCCTGGCTCAGTGCATGACGCCTACATCCTGCAGAATAGCAGCATCCCTGATATGATGGGTCAACTCCAGAGGCACCGTGTATGGCTATTGGGGGACTCTGGTTACCCCAACCTGTCCTGGCTATTGACCCCAGTGAGGAATCCCAGGACCAGGGCAGAGGAATGGTACAATGAGGCCCATGGGCGGACTAGGAGGGTGATCGAATGCACCTTCGGCCTCCTGAAAGCCAGGTTCAGGTGCCTCCATATGACAGGTGGATCCCTATTCTACTCACCGAAGAAGGTGTGCGACATCATCATCGCCTGCTCCATGCTCCATAATTTGGCTTTGCAACGCCAGGTGCTTTTTCTGCAAGAGGATGATCCCGATGACGGTGTTGTAGCAGCTGTGGAGTCTGTGGAGCCTGTGGACAGTGATGAGGATGAAGCTGAGGAAGAAGACAACAACAACAGGGAGTCAGTCATACAGCAATATTTCAAGTGAGACACAGGTGAGAACATTTTCATTTTTAGCAATACATTAACTTTCACACGTCTACCTCTATCCTGTTTCTCGATTTAAATCACTATTTGGTGACTGAGTTGTACCCTTCCATTACGGTTTCACAGGTGTGGATACCTACGTGTCAACTGCATGCATCCTTCAAGGGCTTGTGATGTGTGACATAGGTATGTTAGCTTTACAATGGTAAACCCATTATGACACTGTCATTTATAATACATTTTTACTAAATCACAGACTGACTCCAGATTGTTTTGTGTTTCAAGGGTGTTTATTGAAGTGCTCAGAAATGGGAGGGGCTTGTAAAATGAGGATGGGTGATGGCGGAGGAATGTCCATGGCAGAGCCCAGTCTATTAGTCTCACAGGTGCACTGCCCATCTGGGCATAGGAAGTGGAGCTGGGCAGTTTAAGTATGGACAGGGTAACAAAGTGAGATAGTGGGAGGACAATCAGGGTGGTCTCATTTCCTGGCGGGGGTCTTGCCATCTTGCTCTGTCCTGTTCCTGGATCTCAGGGACCGCTTGCGTGGTGGTTGTCCGTATGCAGGGGGTGGGGTGCTGGGGTGGTGGTCCTGTGGCAGGGCGTCCTGTCCACTAGCGCCGGCGGAGGTGGTGGGCAGTTCATCGTCCTGGCTAGTGTCAGGGGCCCCTTGGAGTGCCACGGTGTCCCTCAATGTCTGCTGTATGTCCTTCAGCACCCCTACGATGGTGCCCAGGGCGAAGCTGATAGTCCAGAGCTCCTCCCTGAACCCCAAATACAGTTCGTCCTGCAGGCGCAGGGTCTCCTGCAACTTGTCCAGGACCGTCGCCATCGTCTCCTGGGAGTGGTGGTATGCTCCCATGATGGAGGATAGGGCCTGGTGGAGAGTGGGTTCCCTTGGCCTGTCCGCCCCCTGTCGCACAGAAGCCCTCCCAGTTCCCCTGTGTTCCAGTGCCTCCGTCCACTGGACCGTGTGCCCACTACCACTGCCCCCAGGTCCCTGTTGTTGTTGGGGTGGTGGGTTATCCTGGGTGCCCTGTAGTGGTGGACACACCGCTGATTGACCTGTCCTAGGTAGGGAGGTTTGGGCCCGCTGGGTGGGTGCTGTGCTGGTGTTACCAGAGGGTGGAAGGTGGGTGTTGGGCTGTGCCTGTGCAAGGGGAACCGACTGTCCCGAGGCCCACGATGGTCCGGGCTGGTCCTCAGGATCCAGTAGGGCAGAGCTGCTCTCGTCACTGTGGGCCTCTTCTGGGGGTGGAGTGGTGTTGTCTGGACCCTCTGGTGTGGTGACGGTCCTTCGGGTTCCTGCAGGGGCATAAGAGCTAGATTATTGCATGTGTGTGTGTGTAATGGTGTGCAATGGGTGGGTGTTTGTGTACCCCAGTGCAAGCATTCCTGTGTGTGGGGTTGTGTGGTGATGGTTGGGGGGGTGTACTGGGTATGTGCAGTGGGCATTCTTTAGTGAGGGGTGTCCATGCTTAGTTGTGTCATGCAGGGCTTGGTGTTGGGATGGGTGGTTTGTGTCATGGGTACATTAGTGAGGAGTTGTAGTGATAGGGGAGGGGGTGTGTGATAGCATGCAGGTAGGGTGGGGGATATGATAGTTAAGAATTGACTTACCAGTGTCCCATCCTCCACCGACTCCTGCGAGGCCCTCAGGATGCAAGATGGTCAAGACTTGCTCCTCCCATGTTGTTAGTTGTGGGGGAGGAGGTGGGGGTCCGCCGTCAGTCTGCTGTACCGCGATGTTGTGCCTGGAGACCGTTGAACGCACCTTCCCCCATAGGTCGTTCCACCTCTTCCTGATGTCCTCCCTATTTCTTGGGTGCTGTCCAACTGCGTTGATCCTTTCCGTTATTCTGCACCATAACTCCATCTTCCTGGCTATTAATGTGTGCTGTACCTGTGAGCCAAATAGCTGTGGCTCTACCCGGACGATTTCCTCCACCATGACCCTGAGCTCCTCCTCGGAGAAGCTGGGGTGTCTTTGGCAAGACATGGGGTGGTGTGGGTGATGTGTGGGGTGGTGTATGTGGTGATGGTTGTGGTGATTGTAGTGGTGTGTGGTGTTTTGTGTGTGGATGTTGTGTGGGTGATGGTGTTGTGTGCCTCTGTGTAGTGGGGTTGTCTATTCTGTGCTCTCTCTCTGTCGCCTTCGTCTCAAATTTTTGGTCGTAGGGGTTTGTGGGTGATGTGGGTGTGTGTTTTATATTGTATTGGGTGTGTGGGTGTGTTGTTTGTATGTGTGTCAGGTGTGTGTATTTGGAATTGTCCAATGTGGCGGTGTTTTGGAGATGTGTGTGTATTTTGAGCGCGGCGGTGTGTACCGCCAATGGAATACCGCGGTTGAAAGACCGCCGCGTGGATTCGTGGGTCGTAATAGCATGGGCGTGTTTCTGTTGGCGTGGAGGTGGAGGATTTGTTTCCGCCAGTTCATCACTGACCTTTGGTGTGGCGGTCTTGTGTGGGTGTCTGAATTTCGGCGGATTCCAAGATGTGTGTCATAATAGCTGTGGCGGAATGCCGCTGCAGCGGCGGTGTATTGGCGGTCTTCTGCACGGCGGTAAGCACCTTTTACCGCCAATGTTGTAATGACCCCCATAGTCTCTCAAGAGGGTGTCTTGCTCACTGGTTCTGGAGGGGGCAGCCCGCACAGCAGCCTATGGAGGCAGGATCCCATTGCATCTGCCGGCGGTGATGTCTGCACTGTGGTGGTGGTAGGCGGCTCCTGCACATCCTCTGCACCCTCGGATGGAGGCACTGTGGTGGTGCTGGGAGGCTCCTGCACATCCCCTGCACCCTCAGATGGATGCACAACAATGTTTGGTGGTGGGGGCTCCGTAACAGATGCTGGTGCATGCTCCTGGTCCTTCTTGCCTGCTGGTGCAGGCTCCTTGCCCTTCTTGGCTGCTGGTGCAGGCTACTTGCCCTTCTTGCCTGCTGGTGCAGGCTCCTTGCCTTTCTTGCCTGCTGGTGCAGGCTCCTTCCCCTTCAGCACATGTGGCCTGGAATCCTTTCCACCACCAATAGCTGTGCATGGAACTGGGGCCGTGGACTGTATGGCTGAGGTGCTTGGCTGGGTTCGTGATAGCCTGGCCATACGTGCAGAACGGGGGGAGGGGTAGGGAAGAGAACAATGGTGGATTGGAAAAGTTTCTTAGTGACATTGGGGCAGGAAGAGGGAGAAGGAATGGGAGTGGATGTTTGCATTTGTGTACTTTAGGAGGGGGGACAGACACAGTGGGAGAGGACGTGTGCATGGATGTTGCGGAGGTGTCTGCCAGTGAGGTATGTGTTCTGCTTGGTGTGGTGAGGATGCTGGTAGTGAATGATGATGTAGTGCATGCAGGTGTGAGGGTTGACGTGACTGGGAGGGAGGTGTGGAGGGGGATGAAGGGGGACAGTCGAGGCAGTGGATGATGTAGTGTCTGCAACTGTATGTTGTTTGAGTGAGTGCTAGTGGGATGAAGTGTGGTGCTTGTGCTTGCCTGTGGCACTCTTGGGTGTTGTCCTGTGTACTTGCTCGTCTGGCTGTGTGCTTGGGTTGGGTTGGGTTGGGGTAGAGGAGAATGGGACTGGGAAGAGGAAGTTGGAGGGGGGACGGTAGAAACAGGGACAATGGCTACCATCAGAGAGGAGGCCAGAGCCTGGATCAATCTCTGTTGGGCCGCCAATCCATTGTGAATGCCCTCCAGGAATGCATTAGATTAGGATGCATTAGATTGTTGCATCTGGGCTGCCAGATAGCATTCGCAATGGTTGACTGCCCTACAGAGATGGATCTTAGGAGGTCAATAGCCTCCTCACTCAGGGCAGCAGGGCTAACTGGGGAAGGGCCTGAGGTGAAGGAGATACCCACCCTCCTGGGTGAGCGGGCACAGGCAACTGAGGGGCTGCTGGGAGGGAGTACTGGTACAGTGGGTGGGGGCTGTACCTATAGCTGTAGTGGTCACAGAAGTGTCCACCACCACCAGGGAGCGTCCATCGGAGGAGGTATCTGTGTCTGAATTGTCCCCTCCAGTCTCCGCTGTGGTGCTTCCCTCACCCTCTGTCCCACTGGTGCCCTCAGCATCGGTGGACTCTGCCTCCTGGCTCCTGTGGGATGCAGCTCCCTCCGTCGCCGGTGCCTCTGCTCCTCTGCCAGATGATGCTAATGCACATAAGGACAGGATGACAAAACAGGAAAGGGGAGAGAGAGATAAAGGATACACTGGGTCAATGGCTGCACCAACATCACTGTTGGCGTATACAGCACCCTCACACACAGGGAACAGGCCTACGCACTATGCATTGCACTACCACTGATATTGCTACCCACCAAGGCATGAGGAGGGGCACACACTACCAAATGCAGCACACCTAGGACCCATGTAGCCCTGACCAGTAGTGGATGCTTACAAGCTAGGGAGGCAGGATTATCTATTCAGAGCCCCAGCTACCAGAGGACCTACGCTATGTCAGGCCTGGCCTAGGGGCACCCACTGGCACACATACACCACTCTGATAAAACCCCACCAGACTTAAGTTGTAATGATAGCCACTGTACTCACCCTCTTGTGGCTGCTGTGATGCCCTCAACAAGCACCCATCCAGCTCTGGATAGGCCACTGCCAGTATGCTGGCCATCAGAGTTCAACAGTGATGCCCTCAACAAGCACCCATCCAGCTCTGGATAGGCCACTGCCAGTATGCGGGCCATCAGAGTTGTCAGGGTTCAACAGGCACCCCTTACTCGTTTTGAGGCCATCCCCAACTGGGCCTCCTCCGTCTTCTGTGCCCAGCATCTCAGGTCCTCCACTGTTTCCGACAGTGGGTACTCCGCCTGCCATAGACACCCAGAGTCTCCTTGGCAATGGCACGCCATATACCCTTCTTTTGATGGGCGCTGACCTGCGGAGGCAATACACACAGGAAAACACCATTAGACAAACAGTCCAGCCTGTTACACGTATGGCCCACTATACCCATCACCACTGGCACACACATAGCCCAGCACACAGCGTGTACACCGCAATGAAGACATCCACCCCCCCTTACATTGAGGCCTTCACACACACAACCCCATGGATTTACGCCACATGCATCATGCCCACAGTGTACTCACCTGTTCATCTGGAGGCCCATTCAGCAGTCCGTACTGGGGTAGTATCTCATCCACCAGTCTCTCCAACTCCTCCGAAGTGAAGGCTGGGGCCCTTTCCCCGGACACACAGGCCATGGTAGGTTCCAGACACAGGTCACAGCAGCACATGCAGTTTAGGTCCTCTCCTATGGAAGGTCAGGTAGCAAGTGAGGAATATGATAGAAAATGGCGGTCACATCCGCGGCAGTACATACCGTCACCGCCGGTGTAGATCACCATTGGCCATTGTACCCTATAGGGGCCAATATTAACCAATAAGAGTTGCACGGTGGTTCCCGACCGCCTCCCGCAACAGCACACAACGTCAGTGAAATTACTTCACTTCCACCTGTCCCTCCATACAGGACAGGCGGACACCATTTCAGGTGGGGGGGGGGGGAGCCCTATGGATTCATGCTGAGTCACAGGAGAAATAGGCACATACTGGACAATTCACACTGACCCAGTACAAGTTTACAGATTGAAAACTACTGTTATGGCTCCAATGTTCAGTTTGTGACAGCCTCCTCACTCTTGTGTCCCTTAGATACCTACCGCTGCAGATGAATAGGAGATGGAGACATAACTCTGTGTACAGACCCCTGGTGGACTTGGCAACACTGGAAGACAGGCACACTATCTTCACTTATAGGCTTGACAGGGCCACAATCACAGAGCTGTGTGCCCAATTGGAGCCTGACCTGATATCTGCTATCCGTCACCCCACTTGGATCCCGCCTCTTGTGCAAATGCTATCTGTACTCCATTTCCTGGCAACTGGTTCTTTCCACGTGACAGTGGACTTGGCAGCAGGAATGTCACAGCCAGTGTTTTCAATAGCGCTGACATTACATTTCAATGACTTTGGTTGTATTCTGTGTGGCACTGGCATGCTGGCATTTCCCACTTCTTAGCCTACTTAATGTTACCTCTGAATATTCATTTTGCAGATGGTGGTGATTTGACAAATTCTCCTGGTGTGATCACAAGAGCCAGCTACAGGTCATTAATTCTATGCTCATTCTATGTACAGTTCATTTGCAATGGTTGTAGCTGTTTCAATCATTACATATTTGAAATACATGAAATACTCTTAGTCGATTTTTATCCAAGGGTGTTTACTCTAATGCTAATATATTGAGGTGGAAAGTGCAATGGGATGGGGTGATGATGGAGGAAAGTCCAGGGTATTGTTCCAGTCTGTTTGTAGCACAGGTGCATTGTCCATGGGGACTTAGGAAGGTGAGCAATGGAAGTACAAGGTGGACAAGGTGACTGAGTGGGACACATGGGGGACAATTAGGAGGGTAATTTGCTGGCGGTGGTCTTGCCAAGTTTCTCTGGCTTCTGTCTGGTTCGCCGGGAACGTTTGCAGGGTGGTTCACCTTCTGTAGGGGGAGGGGTGCTGGTTCTCCTGTTGGTCCTGTGGCGGGGCCTCCTGGCCACTAGCGACAGCAGAAGTGGAGGGCTGTTCAGATGACTGGCAAGTGGCAGGGGCCCACTGGTGTGACACTGCCTCCCTCATAATGTTGGCCATGTCTGCCAGCACCCCTGCTATGGAGATCAGGGTGTTGTTGATGGCCTGCAAGTCCTCCCTGATCCCCTGATACTGTCCCTCCTGCAGCCGCCTGTTCTCCTGCACATTGTCTAGGATCTGGCCCATCGTGCCCCTGGAATGTTAGACAACAAATGGCAACTCATTGATTGAAATAAACGCACATTCTAATTATGTATTCGAAAGAGAATTATGCGTGCTCATACACTGAAACACATCGTTGCCGTGATGTGTAAGTCTGGGTTTGCTCAAGAGCAGACCTGTTCTAGAAACAAAAAGCAAAACAGTGGAGCACACCCAAATAGTCAATATATCTACACTTTAGGGGAAAGTGATGTCTGATATAACAAAATAAGAAATCACAATAAATTACACTATAGTGCTATTTCTTAGACGGCGTTGATGAACATATTCAAAAAGAAAAAAGATGTACAAAAAACAAAGCTATCCACAAACAATATTATCCATACAATGGAGGATTTTAATACAAAGAAAAAAAATATTTTTTATCCACATAGATATATACATAAAAGCAAAAAAGATATAAATACAAAATAGAAAGCCATCAGCCAACACGTGTTTCGTCCACACCGGACTTCTTCAAGGCTGAGAAAATGACAACAAACAACATTCCATTACAACATATATATATATATATATAACTTTATACAAAAAGAGTTTTTTTATATATTACATTTTTCTTTTTCTAAAAATAGATGAGCAAAAACAATTTTTGTCAATAAAATAGACAAACCACCACACCAACACCGTGCTTATAGTGTAACAATTTACTGAATAATAGATAACAACAATGAAAAAACCACCACCACGTATCCTTTGTGACAAAGTATTGTTTAATATCCGAAGAAGTTACATGCAACGCTCCCATATCTCCAAATACCAGATATATAGAAGCCACAAGTGCCACAACGATGTTTTTGCATACCACATGCGAACCCAAGTGCATGAGAAAATCGCAAACATTGGATTACTTTGAATCAGAAAAAACCCCACACTCCACCATGGTGAAAGAATGGTTTCTGATAGGACTATACCTTTGATCACTTATTCGTCCGTTACGCTCATATCCCACTTTATGGTTATCGTAAACTGAAAAAGAGAAAGGGCAAAACCCCATTAACCTCCTTTTGTTAGCCGAATATTTTTCTTGAGTATGGGGACATAAATTATAATTTCACCCATACTAACCTGTTTCTAACCAAAGTTAACCGCCTCTTTAAGCTCTTCAAATTAGGTCTCAATACTGAAGGTCACCACTTTCTTTCATATATCATGGAACAAGCTAGGAAAAACAAACAATTGTGATATTTCTTATATTCTCTCTTCAAAAGCCTCAGTTTATATTGTTAATGCAGAACCAAAGTCTGCCCATACAGCAATGTTTTCAAAATTATCCACATAATTTCTGGGAGTAAAACAATTACCCCAGCAGGGCTTCGTTTATCCATTGCTTTCAGCTAAGCACGCTTCCCAAAATATTCAACTATGGGTCAGGCCTCCACTTTTGCCTTACCTCCTTGTTCATCTTTAAATTTCTCTAATTCACCCACGTCGTGTTAACTGGTTTATCCAGACATAGGGGGTTATTACAACTTTGGAGGAGGTGTTAATCCATCCCAAATGTGACGGTAAAGTGACGGATATACCACCAGCCGTATTACGAGTCCATTATATCCTATGGAACTCGTAATACGGCTGGTGGTATATCCGTCACTTTACCGTCACTTTTGGGACGGATTAACACCTCCTCCAAAGTTGTAATAACCCCCAAAATATTCGAACATTCAGCCCCTCCTGTGTGTCTCCAGGCTTCCTGGCAGCAAATGCGAGTCTCACGCGAGCTTTCTTAAATGCCGCGTTCGCAAAAGCTGATTGACACAAAAAACGGACTTTCGCCTATCGCGTTTACCTGCGGCGGCCATTTTGAAGCAGTGGCTGTTGTATTGCAGTACCTTTACCTGACCCCGGGAATGTTGGCAGGCTGCAAGGATCTCGGAGAGTGCCTCCTGGAGAGTCGGTTCCCTGCTCCTGCCTTCCCCCTGGCGCACAGCAGTCCTCCCAGTGTCCCTGTCGGCCTGTGCCTCTGTCCCCTGAATGGTGTGCCCACTGCCACTGACCCCTGGTCCCTGATTGTCTTGTGTACCAAGTGTGGCCTGGGGTCCCTGTACAGGTGGGCACACTGCTGATTGATGTGACCTGGGGACAGAGGTCTGGGGACGCTGGGTGGGTGCTGTGGTGTTGGTTCCTGATGGGGGAGGCTGTGTGTTGGTCTGTGAGTGGGCTTCGGTGACCGACAGTCCAGTGGTCCCTGATGGGCCAGGTAGACTGTCCAGGTCATGAAGTCCGGAGTTACTGTCATCACCGTGGGCCTCTTCTGTTGGGGGAGTGGATAGTGATGGCACCTCCTCTCCAGTGACATTGGCTGGGGTACCTGTGGGGATTTAAATGATGGATTATGCTTCATGTGTATGAGATTTGTACATCCCTGGCTTCCCCTCTATGGTTGGTGTTGCCTTGCCAGCTTTTGCTTGTGTATGTTGGTGTATGGAGGGATTGTTAGTTTCCCTATGCGGTGTATGCTTTAGTGATGAGTGCCAGTGCGGGGCTGGGAGGGGTTTCCATGCATTGGTACAGCATGCAGGGCTTGGCATTGGGATTAGTGTGATGTGATGGTGGAGTGTGTGGGATGGAGTGGAGTGATGGGAGTGAGGGTGAGGGTGTGTGATGGTATGGGGGTGATAATTGTTGAAAGTTGAATTACCAGAGTCCAGTCCTCCTCCAACTCTGGCCAGGCCCTCAGGATGCAGTATTGCCAAGACTTGCCCCTCCCATGCTGTGAGTTGTTGGGGAGGAGGTGGGGGTCCACCGCCAGTCCTCTGTATAGCCAGCTGGTGTCTTGCTGCTATGGAACGTACCTTCCCGTGTAGGTCATTTCACCTCTTCCTGATGTCATCCCTAGTTCTTGAGTGCTGTCCCACGGCGTTGACCCTGTTCACGATTCTCTGCTATAGCTCCATCTTCCTAGCTACAGATATCTGCTGCACCTGTGCTCCAAATATCTGTGGCTCTTCCCTGACAATTTCCTCCACCATGACCCTTAGCTCCTCCTCTGTGAAACCGGGGTGTCTTTGTGGTGCCATGGGTGTAATGTGAGCTGTGTTGGTGAGGGTGTGTTGGGTAATGTGTTGGGGTGTGTTATGTGGAGTGCATGAGTGGTGTATAGGTGTGAGTAGTGTGTGGATCTAGTTGTGTCAGTGGTCTTGGTCTCTCTCTGTTGGCAATGATTTGTATTCATAAGGGGTTGTGGGTAATGTGGGTGGGTGTTTTATAGTGGTTTGGGTGTGTGAGTGTGGTGTGTATGGGTGTCAGGTATGTGTTGTTTGAATTGTCCAATGTGGTGTTGTTTTGTATGTGGGTGTCCATTGTGAGCGCAGCTGTATGTACCGCCAATGGTTTACCGCCACTGAATGTCCGCTGTGGTGATTTGTGGGTCATAATGTGGTGGGCGTTGTTCGGTTGACGAAATGGTGTGGGTTTTGATACCGCCCGTTTATCACTGACCTTTGGTCAGGTGGATTTGTGTGTGTGGCTGAATTTTGTCGGATTGGTGTGCATGTGTCATAATATAGTGAACAGATATCTGCTGCGGCAACAGTAAATTGGCTGCTGTCAGCATGGTGGTAAGTGGAATTTACTGCCAGTGTCATTATGAGGGCCTTAGTCTCTTAAAGACAATTTTAAACTGCTCAGCAGAGCCAAGCTGCAGCCTGTAGCCACTAAAGTCCACTTTAAGTCAGACAGCCATTGGAAGAGGTTGTGCTGAATGTTCTGGTTTTGGTGGGAAAAGCTGTGAGAGAGACGTCCTCACATTGGGTAGATATTATTTTTGTGCTTTCACCTGGTCAAGATTTCCAATTTCTGATTTAGTCTATTTTATGGAGCTCAAACTCCTCCAGCATAGCAAGCTGTATCTGACGAAGTTCTTTCGAAACTGGATGCCATTTCTGTACTGTTCCACTGAAACTCCAGAGGACTTAGAAAGCCAAACATTTTCTAAGTCCCAACTTTTCAGAATTTTTGGAGCAGCTCCTCTTGGTCACTTTTATGTCTCATAGGACCCCAGGTGCAGCACATAGGGGGCAGGATTAACACCAGCAGAGGCCACCAGCAAGGTCCAGTTCAGGTCCATTTGCTACTCGTCAGCTGGGGACTTTGGGAAAAAGTCCTCTTGCAGATTATGGTATCCCCCTGAAACCTCAAAGGCCAGCCAGCCAACTGACCCTTGAAGTCCACTTCTTCGTCCTGGGTACAAGTGGGACCAAGTCCAAAACTTAAGTCTCCACACAGTCTCAAAGTACAAGTCCAGTCCTCTTCTGTCCTTCTGTAGTTCCAGAAGGAGTTCTGATGAGCTGTTGGTGAGGTGCCATGTTTGTTGAATTTACCAGCAAGTGGGTGTGGTTGGCTCCTGGATACTCTATCCAAAGCAGAAAAAGATCCCTATCCACATTGCACTATTCTGAGGTATATACATGGCACAATCATTCCACCACTAGAGGAAATGTGTATGCTTGCCAGGTAAATGCTTAGTCAAATGATGTGTCCACTCCTCCTCAGCTATACTACTGGTTCTGGGACCAGTTGCCTTTCCCATGGCACAGGTGCCAAGTGCCTATAGAGAGCCCAGGGAATAAAAGGTGCCTATAGAGAGCCCAGGGAATAAAAGGTGCCTCTTTCCATGGTCTTCCTTTACACTTATCTATGAATGGAAAGGCCTCAGTTTGGCCCCTTTCAAATTAATGAAGTTCCCTTAACCTCTGCAGCTGCCCTTCAAAAGCAGATATGTTTCAAATACCTCACACCCAAGCCTTCCTGCAAAAATACCAAGGCAGTTGTTTCTGCTATTGGTACATTTTTCACACCTCATTAAGTGGAAACACTGACAGGCCAATTGATGGTGGGCCAATGCGCATTGGACTACTGAAGATGCAGGCAAACAAAGTCAAACATTTTAAACGTCACTTTTCTTAAATGCTTATTAGAAATTTGATTTCACCACTGAATTTCATTTTTAATAAACATTAAAAATGGTGTTTGAATTAAACTGATAGCTTGTTCCAAATCAGTGATAGCAGAGTTGTGATTTTATTCAGACTTTTAGTTTTACTCATAGCTGTCCAACCAGAGGATTAGCCCTGCTACGTGTGCTGCAAAAAGGCAGCCATCAAAAATGATCAAAGCAGCTTGGTATAAGATTGATGAAGATTACCCTACAGGCATACACTCATGAAGTGCAACCATAGTAAATCCTCTTTGCTGTTTCCCCAGGATTAATAGAGGGGCAGTCTGCAGAGTAGCACAAAGTACAGGCAGTGAAGGTCCCAAAATCACGATTTGGCGAGTTGGCCTACAAACAAAGAATGAAAGTCAAATGACAAAAACAAAAGGGGGAAAGTCACATGGTCTAGCTATGCCTAATGCTCAGCTCTTAAGTGGCATTCACCCCTTTGTCATTGAGATTTGGCATTGCCAAGCATATGAAATGTCAGACTTTCTTTGCTAGTGCTGACCCAGGAACGAATTAAGTAGTAACTCACAGCATGGAGTGGTTATAGGATGGCAGGATAAATGTAGAATGTGACCTAACCAGGTGAGACAGAGCAGCAGTACATAGTCTGAGCATTGGTTAAAGAAACCCATTATAAATTAATAGATGGTTCACCCATGAGTGACAGGAGCCGTCAGTTGGCATGTAGTTGTTACAGGCAGCCAGGAAAAAGTTCCACAGGAACCCTCCAGGAGTGAGAAATATGCAGAATCTGGTGTACGCTAGTTTTTAAACAGCCTGGATTATTGTCCATAGGGCCCACCCAAGAATGATAGAACACTCATCCATTTAGTACACTGCTACAGGAAATCAGGATAAATATCCACACAGGAGAGACTTATGAGCCCCTCCCTACATACACAGGTTACACTCACCATGGATAATTGTTCGGTGGGTTCTAAGCAGGAGTGGCAAAGGAGCTATTGGCAGCATGCTCTTGTTAAAGGCAGCCTAAATAAATGCTCTGTTGGCTTCCCCGGCCTACAGGAAGTACTGTATACTCTCCATGCGGGACAGTCCGAGACCAACCCATGGCTGAACTGGTTACAGGCAGCTAGAATGAATGCCCATTAGTTCCACCCAGGGGCCAAAGATGGGGGGGTCCAGGGCATGGATACAGGCAGCTATGTTAAGTACTTTCTAGAGTAAATCCAAAGTAACCCTATGGCAGCAACTTTGCACTCTCAGGACTAATAGTGATGGTGTACAGAAGCGCTGTGGGATGATTATAGGATAGGTGAAGTGAAGGAGAGAATAATTGAAGGGGTGGATAGATGCTTGATGATTGTCAAGGGACAGGAATTCAGGCTTTAGGCACTAACAGGGCTGAAGAGGGAAAACATCACAAGAAAATGCCCTTAATCTTGCCACCCTTCCCCTGGAAGCCTAGATGAGATACTCTAGGAAGAAGGGTTCAGTAGGCAGGTCGCATTCAATCTCTGGAAAAGAAGAGGATGGACACATGTTCTGGGCTCTTGATAGATCAGCCCAGGGCCACTAATCCGGTTGAATGCTGGAAAGGCCCGCCTTTTCAGTCCCTGGGAAAATGTGCCTACATTATATCCAAAAGTGAATTATCAGCAATTTGAGAAAATACATCATACCTATGAAAGTGTTCAATGGGCCTCAACCAGGAGTATGTACAATAATATTCTTAGTGTGACTTTATTTAGAAATGAGACTCTGCTATCCTTTGACCTGCACTGTTCATCAAAGATGTACAAAGAATGTAGTAGTTATGCTTATAGCTTTACATTAAAGGATTTACAACTAAAATTCTCTGTAAATGTATGCAGCACAGGTATCTATTGTTAAAACATTGTGGTACTTTCCTGGCACATTCCGGAGTGCATATAGGGATTGATGTGTGCAAGTCTTGTAGATGGTGGCCCTTTTGGATTCTTGACATGCCAGAATTCAGGCCCAACCACACTACAGAAACGGCACTCATCACAGCCACAGACAACATCTGCATGTTCCTTGACAGAGGAGACGCTGCAACCCTCATTCTTCTTGACCTATTTGAATCATTTGACTCTGTTTCACACCCCATCTTCAGTCACCTGCATGAGATTGTCATCAAAGGACTCGCTCTCTGTTGGATCTGGTCTTTCTTAATGGCTAGAACACAAGCTGACAGCCTGGCACCTTAATCTTTGGAAACCTGCAACTCTGTGGATTGCCTCAAGACTCATCACTAAGGCCCACCCTCTTCAATGCATACATGATCCCTCTGACCAACGATCCACACACATGACATCAACATCTTCTCCTTTGCAGACATCACGCAACTCATACTCTCCCTCTCAGACACAGCAATCAACACAAAAAACAAGTTCACCATCTGCATGACCCAAGTTGCTAGCTGGATGAAAGACAAATGTCTCAAGCTCAACATCCACAAGACAGAAGTAGTGATGTTCGGCAAGAACACCTCATCATGGGACTTCAACTAGTAGCCAGCCAAACTTGGATCCACAGCCACAACCCACATCAGGATACTCGGAATAATAATCGACAGCCAACTGTACATGACCATGAGTCAACACTGACACTGTACACTGCTTCGCACCCTGAAGATGCAGAGGCCGAACTTCAAAGAGCACCCAAGCAACACTAGGAAAACTGTCACTCACGTCCTAGTCACCAGCAAGTTGGACTATAGGAACACCCTTTATGCAGGGATCACCAAGAAACTCACCAGCAGACTGCAACCCATGTACAGCTTGGCAGCCAGACTCATCCTTAACCTCTCACACAGAACTCACATCACACCACACTTCAGGCAACCAAACTTTATCCCAATACACAAACACCTTCAAGTCAAACTCCAACTGACACATTCAAGGTACTACACAGCACAAGCCCTACCTTCCTAAACAGTTGCTTCTCCATCCACCAACCACCCAGACAACCTCCAATCCGTATTACTTTTACACACACACACACATTCCTCTCAGGCACAGAACCAAATCAGGACAGGTATTTGCTTACATTGCTCCTCAAACATTGAGCAACTTCTCACTCCACATCAGGGCCTCCTCCTCTCTTCCTGAATTCTGCAAGAAACTTAAGACCTGGCTTTTCATTTAACCAACCTACAATAGGTAGGGCTAGGCATACACCCCTGCTTGGCGCCAGGATACCTCTGTGGGTGATAGACACATAACATCTAATAGAGGTTTGGAAATGAAATATTTATAGAAAAAATGAAGTGGGATATTACAGCTCTTTAAGAGTGATGGCAGCATCTGGTTGCATGTATGAATCTGGGGACCTATATAACAGTTAATTCAACTTTTGCTTGCACACATGGGACTACTTGTGCTGGAACTAGGCTGCCATCCACACTAGGGCCATCATTACGAGTTTGGAAGACCGAGGACTGGCTTGCCCGGCAGAGAAGACTGCCATATTATGACCATGGCGGTGTTCCCAACGGAACACAGCCAATACACCGCCAGTACCGCCAGTGCGGACGGACGACCGCAGCAGGCATCTCCAGTCCAGCAGGGACCATGTTACCACCAAGCATATTACGAGGTTGCACACCACCAGGATTTCAGAGGTGGTTGGATGGCCACCAAAACCCTGGCGGAAACGAACAGCATAAAAGGAGACACTCTCCTTCAGGAACACAGAGACGTCTGGAGCCGCCATGGAACCTGAACTTGAAGTCTTCCCACTGCTTCTGATCGCCCTACGACTCCACAGCCAGTGACAAAGTCAACAACCATAAGTACACCCACCTAGCACACACTGGAGGGAAAGACATCCGGGATTGCTAGCGACGGCCAAACACATGCAAACAAACACCCATACTAACACACATATACACACCAACATACACACATGCACACACAAACTAAGCACACCACGGTCAACATACACGTGCCATCCACATACCACCCAGCACACACACATCACTGCCAATGTCTAACACAAACATACACAACACCACAGACTCACACAATGAA
This sequence comes from Pleurodeles waltl, assembly GCF_031143425.1. Classification (NCBI taxonomy): domain Eukaryota; kingdom Metazoa; phylum Chordata; class Amphibia; order Caudata; family Salamandridae; genus Pleurodeles; species Pleurodeles waltl. The sequence continues at coordinate 1,770,606,908 of NC_090440.1, forward strand.
ATCACAACCGCAAACTCACAAAGGCATTGGCAAGGAACAATACTGCACACCTCCACATGAAAACACATACTGACAGCAACACGTAACAACCACACACAACCATCTATTTCAAAACACTGCCACACAACGTGTCAGATGTCACACCACGTCCACACAAAGCACATGACAAATCCATCACCACACACATGCACACACAACAACAACACAACACCATCACAACACATCACACCGAATGTAATGCACAAGGAAACCACACAACACATGCTGAAACACAATCACATCAGACATACAAAACTAACACAAACCAAATCGCACAAATACAACACATCCATCACAAAGGAAAGGTAGGACAAGTATGTCTCCACATTAATAGATAAAACTAACAAAATGTACAAATTGGGCCAACTGGCGAGTCCAAACAGTCCAAGTGCCACCAGGCACATATGGCACTTGTGAATGCTTCAACTTGACTCCTGACTACAAAGAGGCCTCCACATGGTAGGGGCATCAAGGTGGCAGGCAGGCACCACAGAGGTGATAGGGTGATGGTTGATAGGGGGTGGGGTTTGTAGGGGGGGTCCTTGTGTTTGCCCTTGGGTTTGGGGCAGCGAAGGAAGGAGACGCCCACACTCCGTGGTGAGTGGGCATATGCAACTGGGTGGGGAGCAACAGGGAGGGCGGTGCTGGTAAGGGGGGGTAGCAGACAATGATGGTGCTGGGCTGGTCCCAGATGGGTCCACCACCGACAGGGATCATCCATCAGAGGAGGAATTCAAAGATGATGCAGATGATCCTATCTCCCCTGTGGCACTCCTCTCGCCCTCCGTCCCACTGGTCCCTTTAGGTCCCCTGGTGTCAGCCTCCTGAGTTCCATGGGCTGCTGCTTCCCCACTTGCCGGTGCCCCTTCTCCTTCACCTGATGATGCTGATGCACACAAAGACAGAGGAGGAGAGGAAGGGAGGGAGGGAGAGAGACAAAGATAGGGTGGAAAAGAATCAATACCTACCTACCATTAACACAGATCAACATGTACATCTTTCCAATTACATTATGGGATGCCGTGCCATTACAATGACACTGCATTCCGGAAAATGCACATTGTGAATTGCAAGATGCTATGCTCATAAACCTGCTTTTGTGGGAACATATTGACTAAGTGAATTGTTCAAGGCTGAAACACTGGATAGCAGCATTGTGATTGCCAGTGCGATGTCATGCATGACATTGAAACAACCGGGTTAGCCTCCAGGGACCTCCCAGGGGACCTACCACATCTACTACCATATCATAGTTGGAAAGGCTAGACCACAGAATGATATCTGCCACAAAAGAGTTTGCTGTGCTATTTGCCCAAATAGAATCACTTGCAGAATGCCAAGGTTGTTTCCTACCCTCTTAGGTATCATGTCCAATATACTGTCCCATTGAGGCCATCTATGTAGAGGACCCCTGATGCCACCCCCACAATCAGTCCATGGCAGCTACTTCGACCTTGTCAACATTGTCAATGTGATATACACTGACAGCATTGTATTGCCACATTTGATTGATTCAGAGCCTTCCAGGGTGACTGATTCCCATTGTCGATGTGCATCTACCTCTGATCACATGCACATCTGCCCACAAGTAAGCCACCCAACCCCAAACAAGGCCTATCATGTGGGGGGTGGGAGCCTGCACTTACCCCCTTGTGGCTTCTGTGCTGTCCTCAAGCACCCATCTACCTCAGGGTAGGCCACCACCAAGATGGGGGCAATTGGGGGGGGTCAGGGTCTGACAGGCCCCACTCCTTTGTTGAGAGGATGCCCCCGCTTGGCATCCGTGGTCTTTCGGGCCCAGCATCTCAGGTCCTCCCACCGCTTTCTGCAGTGGGTGCTCCGCTAGCTATGGACCCCAGGGTCCGTACTTGCTTGGCGATGGCACACCATATCCTCTTCTTCTGATGGAAGCTGACCTGCATGGGTGACAGAGACAGAAGGAAAAAGTCATGTAGAGGGGCAACACATCAGCAGCAGTGGACTACTCACATCATACACATCACAAGCCCATACTAATGTGTCTTCACGGCACAAATGCATGTACTCCATGGGCCCTGCATGCATCCACTCCCTGTGTGGCATGGAAACGCCTTACAGCCTCACACACCCCTATCACACAGGACAATGGAATTGGGCTCACCTGCTCCTCTGGTGCCCTATGCAGCTGTCTATACAGGGGTAGGACCCCATCCACAAGCTTCTCCAGCTCCTCCTGGGTGAAGGCTGTGGCCTTTTTACCTGCAGGACGTAGCATGGTGGCTCCCAGAGACTGTACACAGCAGCTCACATAGTGGAGGTCTTGCTTGCACAAGTGTCAGGAATTAAGTGAGCTAGGCAGCAGAAAATGGTGGTTACGTCCTCCATGTAGATGACCGTCATCACCGGCGGTGATCATCATTGGCTCCAGTCCAACTTAGTTAGCAATGTGATCCAGTGAGGAGTTGCACGGCGGTTGCGACCGCCTACCACCATGATGACATATGCCAGAGGAATTATGTCACACCCATCTGTCTAGTGCACGCAGGACAGGCGGCTGCCGTTTTAGGCACATATAATGGTTTGTAGAGAAAAAATAAGTGTGTCATGCTAGACATATGTACCAAATGCATTGTAGGCCTATGTTCTGCCATCATGGCTGGGTCCACAAATCAGTGAGGTACCCTATCACCAATGGGGAACACCGTTTCAATGAGGCCCATGGCATGACGAGGTGTGTTATAGAAAGAACATTTGGACTCCTGAAGGCCAGAGTCTGTTGCCTCCAAGTCTCTGGAGGTGCCATCCTGTACACTTCGCTAAAGGTATGCCAGATCATAGTTGCCTGCTGCATGCTACACAATCTGGCCATGAGACGTCATATTCCATTACTGGCTAATGAGGAGGAGGCTGCTGGGCCAGTGGCTGATGATGGGGACATGGAAAGTGATGAGGAGGCTGATGAGGAAGATGCAGCTGAATCTAGGACTGAGCTTATCAATGATTACTTTCAGTAACATACAAGTATGTTGTGGGTGTATTTTCAGGAGTTTTATTTCCAGATTGCCTTATGGCAGTGCTCCTCATGGTCAGGTACATCATTGTTGATGTTCAGTGTACCCATTCCTCGGTGTGACTTGTAGTAGGAGACAGATAGCCTATCAGGAGCTGTGCTACTGATGAAATCTCACTGACGTGTGGTGAATGCAGATTGGTAAGTTGACAATCCCTATGTACAGGCATGTGGTGTTTCATTTGTCCTGCAAGCTCCTGTGCAGATGTTTTCCCAACTAAAGATTGTGTAATGTGTCTCAAAACTGTTGACTGTGGCATTCATGGACACTGTCCTTTCCTAACAGTAGGAGGTGTAGTTATTTACCCATTTCAGCTGTGATCTACTGCTTAATAGTAATGTGATTCCTGATCCTGTTGGTGTGACATTGTCTTCTGTTGTCCCCTGTGTTGTTGCCAATCCACACTGTGCACAACAACAATGTACTGTATGTGTGCTGTGGCTCCCACCACACCTACTATCCTGATGTGAGTCCCTGTCTTGGTCTTTTTGCAGGTTGGATTTGTAGATCTACTCCTGTGTGGGGCTGGGCTAGTGACTCCCTTGCAACTGGAATTTGGACCCTTTCTGGTGTAGGGTGTCACCTGAAGAATGTCTCCCTCTGTAGTCCATGTGAAATAAATTTGGAAGGGGAATTACCACACATTACATTTCGCTAGGATTGACATTCGTACATGTGAAAATAAAGACATGAAGACAGTTCCTGTGTTCTATGGTGTTTTATTGTACACAAAGTGTGGAAGAGTTGATGAGTGGGGTCCTGGTTGGAGTAATCATCAGAGTAGGTGGCCTAGCTGTAGCCAGTACAGGTCCAGTATCCAAGGGCCTTGTGAAAATGGAGTAATTACATTGAACAGCCAACAGGGTGTCTCAGTGGCACAAAAGGGAGAATCTTCAGAAGAGGGTCATTTCCTGGCATTGGGTTTGGTCTTAGAATCTGCTCCTGCATGATGCCTGGATGGATGACCATGTTTCCGGGGAGAAGGGGGAGCAGCTGCAGAGGGTAGAGTGCCAGTGGCCTGCAGTTCCTCTGGAAGGGCATCCATTCCACTAGCTGAGGCTGATGACTCAGCTGGTATCTGTCTAGTGGAAGGGACCTGCTGGTGGGTGGCGGTAGCACACATGATGGTTGTGAGCTCCTTGAGCACCCCTACAATGGAGGCGATGGTGGTACTGTGGGCCTGCCAGTGCTGCATGTCCTCCTGGTGGTATTGCCTCTGCAGCCTTTGGTGTTCCTCCAGAATGGTGAGTATTTGGCCCACCTTGCCCTGGGATTGCTGGTATGCTCTCAGTATTTGGGAGATGGTTTCCCTGCCAGTCAAGTCACTTGGGGGCACCATCCCCTGGCCCACAGGTGCCCTCCCATGGTCCTGAACCCCTGTGCCTGTGCCCCTGGCACCATATGCCCACTCCCCAGGCATGTAATTGTCTTCGGTGTGAGGGGTCAATTCAGGTCCTTGTACTGTGAGGGCACACTGTTGATTGACCAGTCCTTGGGACAAAGGTTTGGGGAGCAGGGTTTGGCTGAGATGTAGATGCCAGAGGTGGGTGGTTGGACACGGACAGGATGAGGCTGGGAGTGGTGGACTGACCAGGTGTCCCAGATGGCCCAGGTAGGTCGTCTATGTCCAGACATACTGTGGCATTCTCCTCACTGGGGCCTTCATCCTGGGGAAGGCTGGCTGTTTCTGGCATCCTCTCCATGGTGGCAGTGGCAGGGGTACCTGTGAATTAAGTGGGAGAGTATCACATGGTGGAGATGTCAATGTTGGTCTCTGTGTCTGATACAGACAGGGGCCTAACTTGATTCGCAGTTAAGGCAATGACAGATACTGCACTACAAACATTGTTTTGGGGTAATGTACTGTGAAATGGGTAGCATGTTCCATTGAGGGATGCTGTATGAGGATTGCATTTCTGTCATTGCAATGTATAGGTCCTCAGTCATAGCATCCTATTGGTGATTTAGGTGTGATAGTTGTACATGCAGGTGTTGCACTGTGACGTGGACAGATCAGCTTTTCATGTGGTTGCACAGGTGCATTGTAGGAGTTGTAGTGATACTGTTTGGCAGTGCTATCCGTGCACTGGCCAGGGACTGCCTGGACATTGTGGCTGGGTGGTGGGGTGGCATGCATGGGAGGGGTTTTAGGTGATGGTGTGGGAGGTGTAGTGGAAGATAGGGTAACTTGGGTAGTGATAGGGTGGTGGGGTAGCATGCTGGAGGCCCTAATTAGTGCTAGGTGTGTGGGTTCATTACCAGTGTCCAGTCCTCCAGGTATTCCAGTCAGGCCCTCAGGATGCAGGATATCCAAGACCTTCTCCTCCCATGATGCGAACTCTGGGAGGAGGTGGGGGCCCACCGCCATTCTTCATCATGGCAATTTGGTGTCTGGGCGTCATGGAAAGCACATTCTCCCATAGGTTGTTCCACCTCTTCCGGATGTTCTCCCTTGTGCATGGTTGGTTGCCCACTGTGTTGACCCTGTCGACAGCTCTCTGCCATAGCTCCATTTTCCTGGTTATGGATGTTTGCTTGACCTGTGCTCCAAGCAGTTGTGGTTCTACCCTGACAATTTCATCTACCATGACCCTCAACTCATCATCTGTGAAGTGTGGGTGTTTTTGATGGGACATGGTGGTTGTGTTGTGAGTGGAGGTGTGTGTAGTGTGCAAGGGTGCAGTGTAGGGTGCTCTCTAGGGTGGGGGATGCTTGGTTGTGCTTGCTGGTTGTTTATGGTGTTTGTGTGCTGTGACGATGTGTGCATAGTGCCAATGGTGCAGTTGTGTTGTGTGTGCTGAGTGTTGTGTGTGATAGCGCATATGGTGTATGTGTGCAGTGTCTTTGGTTTGTGTGGGGCTCGCTGTTGGTGTATTTCATTTTGGTTGCGAAGGGTTCTTGGTTGTGTGGGGGGGTGTTTTATAGTGGTGTGTGTTGGTGTGTCTAATGTGTGTATGTGTGTCAGGTGTGGGGTATTTGATTTGTCCAATGTAGTGCTGTGTTCTGGTAGAGGTGTGTTTTTGACCGCAGCGATTCACACTGCCAAAGGTTTTCCTCTGTGCATTTCTACACATATTTTACCAATTACATGCACTGCACCCTCACATCGAGCTCTTATTTGTTATACTTAATCTATTGTTCAAATATCAATAGAGTTTTTTTTTTTAGTTTTCTACATTCAGAGTGTCATGTGTGGCATTCAAATTCATCAACAATACATTCAATAATAAATATATATATATATATATATATATATATATACACACAATTCGAATATTCATGTATAGTGCAAAACTGTACAATTACAGCAAAACACTCCCATAAGCATTATATAATCCATAATTCAGCATTTTGGTTTCTAATATAAATTATTTACTTACAATGTAGAGCCCTGAAGAAGTCGCTGGGGAATAAAGGACTTCCCCATGACGAAACACGTGTTGGCTCGGAGTGTTTTTCCTTGAAGGATGCTGTAAATTTGAAGATGTGATCCAATAAACTTCTGGATTGGATTGGACTTTATAAAGATTGGCGTGATATTTCAGACTGCGTTCTTTTGAACTTTACTCACTTGAGTTTTGACTTACTGGATTTGTGAATAGAAAACTTTGGGTGAGGGGGGCCTCACATTGTGTTAAGTATTGTTGGGTTCATTTTGAACCTCGAAGGGATGGGTGTTTTCCCTTGTGTAGGCAACCCCTAAAGTCATAATTGGCCAATTAGTGTCCTGAGCGCCAGTAGTCCCCTGTTATTACACCCCATTTCACTTAGGTGACCAATGAAAGATTGTAGGGAGTGACTACTTTAGCCAAGGAGGATAAATAGATATTAAAGAGAGTTGGACTTAAAGAGGAACCTTGAGGGACTCCACAAGTTCGGGGAACGATATCCGAAAGAAAAGAACAGTCCAGAACTTGGAAGGTTCTTCCTGTGAGAAAGGAAGATAGCCAGGGGAGCGCTAGGCCTCCCACGCCTGCCTTGGAGAGTCTGTTGCAAAGAAGAAAGTGGTCAACCGTATCAAAGGCTGCGTAAAGATCAAGGAGAATGATGGCCGCATGTCCTCCCTGGTCTAATAATTGACGGGCAGACACAGTCACCGTTAGGAGCGCAGACTCAGTGCTGTGTTGTGCTCTAAAGCCCATTTGAGTGGGGTGAAGGAGCGAATTACTCTCAAGATAGCTCATCAGTTGCAAATTTACATTTTTCTCCAATATCTTAGCTAAGATGGGGAGAAGAGCAATGGGTCTATAGTTATCCAGGACGGAGGGGTCAAGTTTAGGCTTTTTAAGAAGGGGTTTTACGATGGCGTGTTTAAGCGATTGAGGGAAAAAGCCAGAGATAAGGGAATTATTAAGTATTCTAGTCAAAGGAGAAATAATAATGTCTGCGGCCTTTGCCAGAATAGCCGCAGGGGCAGGATCCAAAGGGGAACCTGATTTAATAGTAGTAAGTAATTTAAGAGTTTGCACATCTGTGAGCGGTAAAAACATAGTTAGTGAGGGCGCAGCTGGTAGGGAGTTCACCACCAGCTTATCAGATGTCTTCTGGGGAGGGGCCAACGAAAAACCAGTATTTATCTTCGTAACCTTGTCCTGGAAATGAGCTGCTAGAGAGTTACCATATATAACGGAAGCTTCTATCGGAGAAGCGGGCATAGGAATAATAGTGAGCTCTTTGAAAATCTGAAATATTTCCTTCTGGGAATTGGAGGGGTTCTCTATTCTCCTGCTATAATAGATAGTTTGAGCTGCCTTGATGTTCTGATGATAGGTTCTGATGGCTTGCTTGTAGTTTTCTTTGGCTAAAGAGCTGTAGTCCTTTCTCCAAGTCCTTTCTAATTTTTTACAGTTTTTTCTGAATTCTAATAATGAGGATGAATACCATGGCTTAGATTTGTGGTAGGGTTTTTTTATTCTTAGTTTGGTGGGCAATACTAGATCCAAAGCGGTAGAGATCCAGCTATCAAACCGTTCCGGAGTGTTCAAGGGGGGATCGTCGTAAAACACAGTAGAAGCACAAAGTGCAGTGTGCCAAAGACTAGGTAGCAACTTTGACCAGGTGCGCCTGAGGTGGTTAGCCTGGGCTGAGGGTCTCTAGGGACATCATAGGGAAAATTAAATGAAAGGAGGGAATGATCTGTCCATAATAAAGGCAGCGATGATGAGATGATAAGATCCGGGATATTGCTGAATAGCAGATCTAGGGTGTGGCCTTTCACATGAGTAGGGCCCATGACAGATTGGGTCATATCTAACGCATTAAAGGAGGCTAACAGGGATTTTGCCGAAGGACAGTCTGGATTGTCAAGATGGATATTAAAATCCCCGAGGACGGCTAGATTCGGAGTCTTACCTCTAAGACTAGCCAAGCCTCAGGTAGCGCTTCTAAAAAGAAGGCACAAGGGCCAGGTGGGTGATAGAGAAGAATTCCCGAAAAGGTAAAAGTGGCTGATAGATATAGGGAAAAGGTCATTCCTTCACAATCTGGAATCCTAAGTGGCAGTGTCAGACACTTAATGGTGTTTTTGTAAATAATTGCTATACCACCACCTCTATTCTGCGGTCTGTCTATATGGGTAATAGAGTAAGAGGGGAGTAGGGACTTACAGATATCGACTGAAGAATCTTCATTGAGCCAGGTTTCCATCAGGAACAGGGCATCAGGCGCGGATTCTTCCAGAACTGTATAAATATGTAGAGCATGTGCATGATAATGAGCGGCAGTTGAGCAGCAACATGTTTCCCAACTGTTGGGGAGGAGAATTAGTCGGAGGGGCAGTAGGAGGTGTCCAGGAGCAATTAGGACAAGAAAAGTAGGTAAATGGATGATGCATGCTTGTCTTGACAGGACATGACAAGTTGCCTCTAAGGGCATGCAATTAAGAAGAAGAGTAGCTCAACCTACTGATGGAAAAAAGGGCAGCATCCCTGGGCTCTGGGTGCGTCAGGGCGTGGATGGGCGCAGATGGGCTTGCTTTGGCGCGCCTTCGGCGCACCAGCGGAGCACCCGCTGGGCGCAGCAGCTGCGCGGCTGGCGGCCGCCTGTGCTTAAATATTTCATGTGGGCGGGCCGACCTAGCTCCACAACCTAAACAACTAGTGCCGCAAGCAAGATGGCTGCCGCAAAATGGCCGGGTAATATCTACCGGTCAGAACAGGTAAAAAACGCCGGATGCCTCTGCAAAATTAGGCCCCAGAGTAAAAAGTCCCAATAATATAACGAGTTGGATTAAAAATAGCCCCCCGTGGCTCCCAAGTTCTGAGTATACACAAAAGATAAAAGGGGATAAAAGGATATTTTTTTTTTAAATTGCCTTTCCTAATATTGTATGTTAAAAACGAAAAAAACACAGCACCCAATGTTGATAAAAACAAAGAAAACACATCAGCCAATGTATAAAAAAAAAAGCAAAATCGGCCTATTAACGTATACAGGATAAAATACGAGCAGCAAATTCAACAGTTTCAGGAATCAGAGAGAGAAAATGCCTGTACCTGAGAGGGAGTGAACAAGGTTTATGTAAATTATATTCTTCTGAGGTTACATAAAGGATGAAGTAGTGTACACAATGGTAAAATGTAATATTTAAGAAGAAAACATAATAATATTCTTAAACATAGGAAGTCAAGGAGGTTGAAGAACTGCCTGTATCAGGTGGAGTGTCTGATTTTCTGACAGATTTGTCAAGGAAAATGTGACTGGACTCCACAAGTCTTTTTGTTTGAAGACAAGTGATAAAGGATACATATAAGCTGTATATTGTCTGTGATTATGACAATCTGCATATCACCACGCTTTAAGTGATAATAGAGTACAATTTCGCTAGTGTGTTGTGATCTGTTGGAAGGCTAATATCAGTAAGGTCCTCACACCAGCCACACCAGCTCCCCCCGCAAGAAGTCTCCTGTCCGTTCCGTGCCTTGCTCTGGTCTTCATTTTTATCATCACTTCCATTTTGCCACTCTGCCTGCCTTTCCTGCTTTTGCTTTTTCACTCTGCGTTGGTCTCTGTGCTTTAGCTTTTTCACTTTGCTTTGTCCCTGTTTTGTCCCTATTTTCACCTTCGCTTTCACACTGCTTTGTCTCTTCTGCTTTTACTTTTGTACTCTGCTCTGACTCTGATTTCACCTTTACTTTTATACTCTGCTTTGCTTCTTCTGCTTTTACTTTTGCCTTAATGTCACCTCACGTTGCACTCCGCTTGGCATCTCTTTCTGACCACTTCCTGCTCCACACACACGCTTTCTCCCTCCCGCCACCCAGCACCTCTCCTTCCCCACATGACCTATTAATTGAGGCCTCAGCCAAAGCTTAACCCATCTGCACCTCTCTGCACCTGGACTGCACCCAACACCAGGAACTCTGGCCCTCCCACCAACTGTTGCCACACCGCCGAGGAACTTCGAGCCCTGGACACCAGACACCATGACACCAACTGCTGCACCTCCTCCCCCTGAGCAACCAATGGACCGTTCACCTGCCTATACTGCCACTTCTCCTGCAACACACGACCACCAATCTGCACAGTATCCTGCACCACCCCGGAAGAATATGCACAACCCAGAACAGCTTCAAGGCATCCCCCTCAATTCCCTATCCCTCTGCAAGCACCACAGAGGTCTGGGACACAATCCTCTTCCTCTCCCCGATGTAGCCTTCATCACCAAAATGTGGCTCAACCCCTCCTCGAACCCCGACATAGCCACTGCAATGCCTGATGGCCACAAGATGATGCACCAAGACCGCTCCAACAAACACGGTGGAGGCATCACCATCATTTTCAAGGAAACAAACGATGCATCACCACCAACGATGACCCTACACCTCTCATGGAACACCTCAACTGCCAGCTACAAACCAACGCCAAAACAATCATAAATGGCACCCTTGTATACAGACTCCCATGACCTTGACCAGCCTTCTGTGATGCCATCCCGAACATCATCATCCCACTAGGCATCAATTCCAACCACTACATCCTACTCGGTGACCTCAATTTCCACATCGATGACCCCAACAACACCAACTCCACCACTCTTCTAGAGAACATGGCAACAATGGCCTCACCCAATTGATCACTGAACCCACGCACAAATCTGGTCACATATCTGATCCCATCTTCACCTCCAGCGACAGAGTCATATTCAGCCACATCACAGAACTCACGTGGTCCTACCACACCATTGTGCACTTCACAATCTCCGATGCACAGCAGACCATCACCAAGCAGCACAGCTCCAACCACTGCAACTGGAGCAAGGTAACAGAGACACAGTGGACTCAGGCCTTCAGCACCTTACAACCCAAGGCCCCATCAGCCATAGAACAGGATGTCCAGAACTTCTTTACCTGGATCACCGAATGCTCCACCAGAGTCGCCCCACTTAAGCCAGCCAAATTTACAGAAGGAGCCTGCTGGTACACCCTAAAGCATATAACCACCAAGCACACCTGCAACTGAGAAACAATGGCGATCCACTAGGAACCCTTCCAACAAAGTCACCCACAAAACAGACCTTAGCCACTACCATTGGCAAATTAAGGAAGCCAAGAGAGCAGCCATCACAGCCGGCATCGACTCAGCAGCCAACCGCACCAAAGAGATTAAAAATAGTCAAACAATACTCTAACCCGGAAGAACACAATCTACCCCTCCTAAGAACTCTGCAATTCCCTCTCGGTCTACTTTCACAACAACATTGCCACCATCTACAACAAGTTCGACCACCAACCCACAGTCCCCAATCTTAGCAGCCTCGACCAATCAGCGAACACCAACCACATGATCACCACATGGACCCTACTCACCATTGAATCCACCTCGGCCATCATGTCATCCATCTACTCCAGAGTACCAACCAACCATACCCCCCCCCCCCACCTATTGAATCTCGGAACCAACCACATCAGCACAGAACTCACCAGCATCATCAACACTTCCATTACCACGGCAGTCTTCCCAGACAAATGGAAACATGCAGAAATCAGACCCCTGCTAAAGAAGCCATGTGCCAATCCCTATGAACTAAAAAATGATTGACCAATCTCTCTGCTCCCCAACCCTGCCAAAGTACTCAAGAAGGCCATCAATCGACAGTTCACAGCATACTTGGAACAAAACAACCTGCTTGACATCTCTCAATCAAGATTCTGAACCAACCACAGCATGGAGAGAGCACTCATTTTAGCCACAGATTACATCAGAACACTCCTCGATCATGGAGAGGCCACTGCCCTGATCCTCCTCATCCTCTCAGCTGCATTAGACACCATCTCCAACCACACCCTCATCAACAGACTCCACAACATCAGCATACGAAGGATCCCCCTCAAATGGACTGCTTCCTTCCTGACAGGATGTAATGAGAGCATCTGGCTACCTCCCATCACCTCTGTCCCCAAGAACATCATATGCAGCTTACTCCAAGAATTATCCCTCCGTCCCACATTGTTCAATACCTCCTTGACCCCCCCAACTGGCATCGTCAGATCCCACAGTCACAACATCATATCCTGCGCATCTACACAGCTCATCCTATTACTCACCGAAGACCCCTTCACCACGAGAACAACCTTTGGCAACGCCATGACCAATGTAACGGACTGGATGCAGCAAACTTAACTCTGACAAAACATAAGTACTGATCTTCAGGAAAAACATAGGAGTGACAGTGCCACACTTTACAAATACTGATTAATTGACTAGCAAATCCAATATCATAGCATTCAATGTAACATTTGTCCAATCATCCAAAACACTCCCTAGAAATACATTAGAGATGGAAAAAGGCACATTTGAATAAAAAATGGAATTAATTTGTTTCCAAACTTGCAACCAAAAAGTAAAAATGGGAGGACACATGAAAAGTAAGTGTTTTAGGTCAGCTTCTTGTGTTGAACATATCCAGCAAGTGTCTAAAGTATTTGAATTAAGTTTGAGTAAGGTTGTTGAAGTGAGAAGTTACCTATTAGAAATGTAAAATAATGTTTGGGTGGTGTTTGCTGCTCGAGATGGTTTCCTGATTTTAATCCAAATGTGTCTTCATATGGAACTGGACCATGTAACATCTAAATCATGTTTCCATGGTAACTCAGTGTTCGTTTTGGCTTTATTAGTAGAAGTATATTTCAAGTATGACTATATGGTGGATGCTTTGGGATTTGTATGCAGAAGAGAATCAAGTGGATGTATCGGGATCAGCACAGTATTGGGAGCTGATTTAAAAGCATTACATGCTTTCCAGATACTGTTGAAATTAATGTTGGAATGAGGATCGAAATCCAAAAAGTGCTTGAGCTTGTAGAAAAGAAATAGGAGATTCCTGATGGAATAATTGATTAACCCATATCAGTCCCCTTTTCCTCCAGGATTTCCAATATATAGGTCAGTTCATAATGTGTCTGTATTGATTATGCCATAAAGTAGAATGGAGGAAAGTAAGAAGGTCTTTAGGAATATACGATATGATAGTATCTAGTAATCTACATGTTTGGATACGATTTTGGGCTTACATTTCAATGTTAAATATTCTTTAGAGGAAAAAGGTGATAGGAAGTTACGCTCTAAAATCAACCCTTAGTGGGCAGTATTCTAAGGAGGAAGTGGCCCAACGCGCGGATTGACTAAATAGAAATGCTTTATGATATTTTGATAGGTCAAGAAAATGTACTCCACCATCATTCTTGGAGTGTTTTAACTTTGTTAAAGACATACGTGGGGATGTTTTTTACACCAAAGAAAAGAAGAGTGTGGAACACATTTTTGTGTAAAACTTGTAATGGAATATTAGAAATCAGGCCTCGAAAAATCGTAAAAATCATAAAAATGTTACTAGGCCTGCAAGTCGAGTAACTTCAATGATCTACTCGACCTAACTGTAATCTACTTGCCCAGTAAACGGGTCTCAAATTGTGCAATAGTAGGCAAATACTTTATTTTACAGAGTTGCCCTTTTCTTCAGTTTCATATATGAGTGCACTTTCAAATATGTAAGTTCAGCTTTTCTGTTGTGCAAAAAAACCTGTTTTGATTTAACAGACATAACTTTTTCTCCATGTACAATGTGGGGCTTATTTATGAGGCTGTTTTCATCCCTCTTGCACCACGCAATGTAGTTTAAGAGTGACACAAACCTTAAAACAGATTTTGAAGCCACACAAAGCCACTTTGTGTGGTTCTGAGTCACTCCAAAAATCTGGAATAACACACTGCAGTGCACATCACTGTTGCGGTACTCTGCCCTGGAAGGACATTCCATGGGTGTTGCATGGGTGTTCCCACGCATCTCTCATGGCTTTTGATGCAACCCCAGATTTACAAGAACTTGTAATCCTGGGGATGCACCAACATCTTACACCTTCCCAGGTGAAGAATAACAAGGAGAAATATCTCTATTCTGCAGCACACATAGAAAGAGGAATTTGACTCCTACAATTGTTTTTGTGCAGGAAGGTGTCCCTTCAAGCACAAAACCAATCCTGTATGCAATGCAGCAACTTTGCAGCCTGGTGTAAGGGTGCCTGCGTTGGCGCTAGGCAGCCCATTGTGCGCCAGCACATGGGAAAGGACAGGAACGCACTGTATTGCCTTAAATAGGGCACATTCCTGCCCTTTCCCTGTCATTCAGTGCAGCACTGTGATTTGATGGGCTGCAGTGCGTGACTTCCTCATAAATGAGGCCCTAGGAGTATAGACCACATATAGGGTCCACATGATCCCGGGTTTGCCTCTTAGTTTACTAATAGCATTGCCATCAGTGCTGGGGTAGGAGAGTTTCTCAGTTTATGTTTAAACACTCACTTTTAATAAATATATTACTAAGGCATGATGTAGTAGTACACTGTAATTTACAGACAGTAAATTTCCAAGAAATGTCCAAAAACCTTCCTACTAATTTGCAGCTTTATTGATAAAATTATATAGTGCATTAACAGTGATCTGTGACAACTGTGCTTCAGAAAACATTTATCATTTGCACATCACCAAATAAATTGTTCTGATTTGTTTTCATCCTATTCAAATATTTTTTCCTCGCTCAGAAGTACAAAAATGGGCTTTCACAACTACTGAAATATATTTTGAAATGTTTGTACAGTAGACTTATAAGCTATCTACACATGTGTTAGGAAAAATCTGACACCCTTCAGCCTTTCATTTCACACTATTTGTACAGCAGGACAGGGAGTTCACTTTACAAAATCCTGGAATTCTGCAGTCACAGAAGGAAAGGTAATTGTAAGAAAACCGACTTATGATATCTATCTCTGCACACAGAGCAAATGTGTCAAGATAAAAACCAAGATTTGAAGGCGTTTTTATTGCTCCTTCAGTTTCAAACTGAGCAGAACACCTGTTCTTTGCCAACTCAACAGAATGGGTGAGTAGGTCCTAAAAATAGCTCGACCAGATAAAATATGACTTCACCACAGTGAGGGGACAAATAGATTTTTCAAGGTCTGGAAATAATAGGCATCAACAGCATTTTTATTGTTTCAAAACAGCCCCACCACGAGAGTTATATGGGGTGCCACAATTAGCTAATAGGGTTATTTTCTTAAAACATTTATCCATATTTAAAGATATGGATGTTTTAAGGGATGAGGTGCATTGAAGTCCAAGATATTTAGGCCCTCATTATGACCTAGTCGGTAAATGCCGCCTACCGCCATGGCGACGGCCTCCAAAAGACTGTTGCGGTGACTACCTACCATCTGCCATATTATGACCGTAGCCGGAATTCTGCCTGAAACTGGCGGAATTCCAGCTAAGGTCATGGCGGTAAGGTGGCGCTGCATGCCAGTAGAAAGCTGCCGACCGTATCATGACACATGATATGGCCTGGCGGTGTTCCGCTGGCGGACGCTGCTGCTGGCAGCAGCGCCGCGTCCCGTCTCCTGTCTGAGGACCCCCTGCGAGCAGGTAAATCTGGTGCTCCGACAGGGGAAGGGGGTGGAGGTGTTGTGTGTGTGTGGGGGAGTGTGTGACTGTTTTTGTGTGCGTGCATGCGGGTAGGAGGAGTGTGGAATGCGTATGTGCAGAAATGGGTGTAAGTGTGCGTGTATGTTGTGTTGCGTGAATGCGTGTGTGCTAGGATGTATGTCAGTGTGTGTTGATGTGTGTGTGTATGAACGTATGCATGCGTGGGTGAATGTGGGTATGAGTGTGTGTATGTCTGTGTATGTTGGGGGGTCAGGAGGGGGAGGGAAAGGGTGAGGGAGAACTCTGGGGAGGTGGAGGGGGAAGGGGAGACCCCTATCAGTGCCAGGGAAGGAATTTCCTGGCACTGATAGTGCCTACCGCCATGGTTTTCATGATGGTAAGATTGACACAAAAACCATGGCAGTAGATGGGGTCAAAATCCCGAGGGTGGAACTGTGACTGCCACCTGGCTGGAGACTGAAAGTCTCCAGCCCGGCGGCTGTTACCGCCCTGGTGGACGGAGTGGTACATTGGCGGTTTGGCTTGAGCCAAACCCCCAATGTCCTATTTTGGGGAAAGGTACCACCAGCCTGTAGGCAGTACCTTTCTCCAAAATAACGCCGTCTGCCAGGGGCATAATGAGGACCTTAATTTGGTGAGGTTTCCAGTTGAAATTAGAAGATAAGAAATCATGTTTAAAAGTACATTTATTTAGAGGTAAAATGTCACATTTGTCAATGTGTAATTCATATTCATAATAAGGCGTAGGAACCTCTGATGAAAAAGCAGGAATGGAGGACCGGGTGGATGACCTAAATAATAAAATATTGTCAGCATATGCAGCCAATTTAATTTGCTTGGTGTTATATGAAAAACCGTGTAAATCTAAGTTTTGTCTAAGTCGAGTTAAAAATGGTTCTAAGGAGAGATTAAAGAGAAAAGGCTAAAGAGGACATTCCTGACGTGCACCCTACTTAAGGTAAAGTATGAATAAGTCAACTTATCTGCAAAAACAGCTGCTCAAGGTGAGGTATAAAGAAGAGAGATAAGGGTGGCTGTTTTGGGACCAAATCAGTTAAGGGTGTGAAACAAACATTTCCAATTTACACATTCAAAAGCCTTTTCTGTGTCTAAGATGATAGCCACTAAGGGCTTGTTGACAATTGTGGATTTTGAGAGGATATCAAAGAGCAGCTGGGTGTTGTTGGAAATGTATCTTCCCTTGACAAAACCCAATTGTTCCTTTCCTAAAGGATTAGAAAGAAAAGGTTCTATATACAGGGTCAATGCTTTTGAAAAAAATGTATAGTCTATTTTGACAAGAGATATAGGTCTATATATATTGTACATACTGTGGTTATTTTCCTTCCTTAAGTTAAGGCAAGTAAAGGCATCTAAAAAGGAGCCTGAAGATGAAGAAGAAAGAGTAAAGGATTCAATAAGGGTAATAATTTGGGGAGAAGCAATTTAGAGAAGTGGGAATAAAATTCTACTGTGGAGCCATCCGGTCCCTGAGCTTTATCTTTTCTTAATGTAAATAATGAAGTGTGAAGATCCATTTGGGTGATATCTGTTCTAACAGAGAAAAATCTAATTGTGGAGAAACAGCTTTTTGTATGGAGGGTAAATAATGTAGAATTTCAGAGTCAGAGGGAAAATATTTGTGTGTATATACATTTTTGTAAAAGTGTTTGAATTTCAAAGTCTTCAAATCAACTACAGATAAAAGTAATGCTTCCTATCATGATGTGTAACTTCTGTTGTTTGACTTTGAGATAGTTTGCTAATAGCCCCCTTGGTTTAGTTTGACCACCATAAAATTTGGCGCTAGATTTAGGAAGTGTGACGGGCCGGAACCTGTTCGCCAGTACTCGGACTTCACTTGTGCTGACATTGCCACTGGTGGGCCCAGGCAGCCCAGTTTATCGTCCCGTGATTGGCTGGACATTTGCAAGCGGCGGGATGTCAGGAAGTTAAAATCGCCGTTACCGGAGTTCTCGGTGTCCGGGGTTTGTGAGGAAGGAGTTGGAGGCGATCAAGGACCAGTGAAATCCCATCAAAGCAAGGAGATGGACGACAACCATACAGACGTCGGGAGCAGAGGACGGAGCCAAAGGACTACACGGAGGCAGGTGGAGCACTCGTATCTTGGCAGTGACGGCTGGGAACGAACATCGGACATCCTGAAGCCCAGAGACCGGGAGGACGAGCTGCTGCAGCCCCCCACGCTTCCGGAGAAGTGTGGCAATACAGGTGCGTGGGATCACGAGCCTGAACCTGAGTAACAGCGGAGAGAGAGAGAGAGAGAGAGTCAAATGAGGGCACAAACGAGCGCTATAGGGGGGGGGGAAGGAGCGGAAGGAAGGGGGTGGGGAAAGGCTGGAATCTTCACTTACCACTAACACCGTAGAATATAATAAGAGTCTAAATCACCGAAGCCATCACGCACAGGATCACGAGCTCTATAGAGAACAAAACCATAGAAAGAAATGATGTTAAATATAAAAGAAACACTGGAATAACTAGTATCATGAATAGAAAGTGAGGATAAAAGGATAAGGAACTCAATACTTACCATATGACAGGAATACCTAGTCCACTTACCACTTCTGTTCTCTTCTTTCTGCATGTACCTCCCGGGGAAGCCCTACGGAAGTGGAACAGAGAAGAGGAGAGTGAAAATCTGACTACAGACCAACCCTCACCACCTTCTACCCAGCAATTAATGATCAGAAAACACGTACCTGCGCTTGCTTCATCCATATTATTCCAATAAAACCTCTTTGTTTTTACACTTGGAATTCTGTCGGAGTGATTCCTTCCCTACCATCCGGTCGAAAGTGGTGTCAGAAGTGGGATTTGAAGGAAACCGCCACCATGGAGGAGAAAACGACAATAGCTGATGTTATAGCCCAGTTGGCTGAAGGGCAACGACATCTCCAAATGATATGGGAGCACCAAATGAAAGAAGCCAAAGAAGAAAGAGAGGCGTTGCAGACCGCACTTAAAAGCCAGGCAACAATTATGGCCAATAATCAGCTGGTACATGAAACCGCATTAGGCAAGCTCACTGATACCATTGCCCATACTAAAGTACATCCTACGGTGCCCAGTAGTGTGTTACAAAAGTATCAGGAGCAGGACGATCCGGACTCTTTTTTCACAAACTTTGAAAGAGTGGCCAGCACCGCTAACTGGCCTGAGAACAAATGGGGTCAATATATCGCCCCCTTGCTCACTGGACAATTACAAACCACATACCAAGCCATTAATACAAGTGGGACCTTGCCATATAAAGACATTAAAAAGACAATTCTGGAACGAGTGGGCTTAGATACTGAAAGTTATCGTACCAAGTTTAGACAGACGAAATGGCAGCATCAGGAGAAACCCCGCACCTTATATTACCGAGTTCAACATGCTGCCGGGAGGTGGTTACAACCCACGGAAAACACAAAAGAAGATATGTTTAATGTCATAGTACTAGAACAGTATTTGGATGCTTTACCACCCACCACCAGGAACTGGGTAAGACAACATCCCGGGCTAACAAACGAAACCACAGTAGATCTTGCCTGCGCTTATCATAGAGGTTCAGACTTCTGTGCTACCACTAGTCGGGTTCCCCTCCCCCCTATGCAACCAACTACATCGACAAATACTCTCCAGCGACCTGTAATGACACATGGTACCGACAGATCATCAGCCACTGGCCCAGGGCTACCCGGAACTGCGGGCCCTGGACCCCAATGTTACAGTTGTTCAGAGTGGGGACATATTGCCCATAATTGTCCGCATAAGAAGGAAACCGAAGAACCCATGTAGATAGGGTTGACTAAGGGAAGGGTGTTCTGGCCTGGAGGAGACAAACCCAAATATATCCTTCCAATTGTCGTCAATAATGAGAAAAGAACAGCCCTCATTGACTCCGGTTGTAGTCACAGCATGATAAGAGGAAATCTAGTATTGCCAGGACAAGTAGAAAAAGGGCAACAAGTCCTAATGACCTGTGTACATGGAGATCAGCGGTACTATCCCTTAGCTACAATAAAATTGCAATGGAGAGAGCGGTCAGAAGACATCAGAGTCGGGGTACTCTCCAAACTAGAGGAGGACATAATCATTGGTACTGACTATGTGGATTTTTCCTCCTTATTGGAACGAGCAGGGCAAGAACACATGCTGACGTCTTGGTGGACGGAAGCACCCGAAGGAGACATGCCGGAGGGACCAGGAAGGATTCGAGTTACCCTCAGTAAAAGACGAAAAAGAGAGCAAAGACACTCATATTGGCAAACCCTCCCGTCCGATGAAGATTCTACTCCATCTGGGAGAATTTGTACGATTACAGGAGATTTCCGGCAGAATTAGAATGAGGATCCCTCCTTGAAACACGCATGGCAACAGGCACAGTCTGGGGAAATACAAGGGGTAGGTCCCAGGTTCATCGTTCATAACCAATTACTGTATTGCAATCCCACACCCACCCGAGGAAATGACCTTCAGTTAGTAGTACCCAAAAGTCATCGGCAACAAGTATTACAACTAGCACATGGGGATAACGGGGAAGGACACTTGGGAAGGGAGAAAACTGAAGAGGCAGTACTTAGACGGTTTTATTGGCCCGGGGTTTATGGTGAAATCCGTAGACATTGTGCGGAATGTCCCAAATGCCAGTTATACAACCATTCTTCTCAAATCCTTGCTCCACTCCAACCCCTTCCGATTATTGATATCCCTTTTACCCGAGTTGGGATGGATCTCATTGGCCCCCTCACGCCCTCCACTCGGGGTAGGCAATACGTACCTGTGTTGGTAGACTATGCTACACGGTATCCAGAGGCCATAGCTCTTCCCAGTACACACACTAAAACCATTGCCCAAGCAATGATTGAATTTTTTTCAAGGGTGGGTTTCCCGAAAGAAATATTGACAGACCAAGGGACCCCCCATTTATGTCCCGACTAATGGCGGAAGTATGCCACTTATTAGGGGTCAAACTAATTCGTACCTCAGTCTACCATCCGCAAACCGATAGACTGGTAGAAAGATACAATAAAACTATTAAATCCCTCCTCCGAAAAAGTATATCAGACGCAGGCAAAGATTGGGAGAAAAAGTTACCGTTAGTCTTATATGCCATCCGTACACATGTACAGGCGTCCCTAGGTCATACCCCATTCGAATTACTGTTCGGCCGCCAACCTCTTACATTGTTGGATATGTTAGCCGAACAATGGGAGGATACGGAGGAAGAAGTGAAAGATTTGTTAACCTATACCCTGGAGTTAAGAGAGAATTTACATACGGTATGGGAAGAAGCCCATACTGCTTTGCGAGAGGCCCAGGAAAAACCAAAAAGACTATATGATACCCGAAGCACAGTACGAACCTTGACAGTAGGAGACAAAGCACTGGTGTTACTTCCTAGCACAGATAATAAGTTGTTGGCCCGATGGCAAGGGCCATTTGAAGTGACAGCTCAGATTAACCCCACCACGTACAAATTGGCCATACCCCAAGGAAGTGGCAGGGAACAGATTTATCACATTAACCTGCTTAAAAAATGGTTAGATCCTACAGAGGACCATAACATTCGGTACATCAATACTGACATTAATGAAGACATTCCATACCCCGCCCTAACCAAACCTGAACTCCCTAACCTGTCCTTACCCTGGATCAATCCTGACCTTACTGGGTCTTATCACAACCAACTAACTCACCTAGTACGACACAATCATGATGACTTCGCCAAATATCCAGGAAGAACCCCCCTAGTCCAGCATCCCATCCGCCTTAAAACAAATACGGTTCACTGCCAGAGACCATACCGCATCCCTGAAGCCAAACAGATGATTATCGAAAAAGAAGTCCAAGCCATGTTAGCAGCAGGAATTATAGAACCGTCAACCAGTCCGTGGTGTTCGCCTGTAGTACTGGTACCTAAGCCAGATGGCAGTACCAGGTTTTGTGTAGACTATGGGGGGTCAATAATGTAACCTATTTTGATGCATATCCTATGCCAAGAATTGAAGAACTCATTGAGAGACTGGGTCTGGCCAAATACTTATCTACCTTAGATCTTACTAAGGGGTACTGGCAGATACCCTTAAGGAAAGAAGATAAAGAGAAAACCGCGTTTGCTACCCCTTTGGGATTGTACCACTTTACAGTCCTCCCTTTCGGGCTCCACGGAGCTCCTGCCACCTTCCAAAGACTCATGGACAAAATCTTACGACCTTTTAGACAATATGCCGCAGCCTATCTGGATGACATTGTTATCTATAGAAATTCCTGGGAAGAACACATGACCCATCTCAATACCATTTTACAGGCTTTACGAAATGCACAGTTAACTGCCAATCCTGAGAAATGCCGACTAGGTCAAACGAGCATCAGATATCTGGGTTACGTTGTAGGGGGTGGTAAGATCTTTCCTCAAATCGAAAAGGTAGAAGCTATCTCCAATATGACGTTCCCTAAGAAAAAGAAAGATGTTAGGGTTTTTTTGGGATTGGTGGGTTACTATAGACGTTTCATTCCTCACTTCTCCACAGTAGCAGAACCCCTTACGGAATTGTTAAAGAAATCATATTCCAACACCCTGGGGTCCCCTTCAGTGACTGCGTTGCAAAGCTTTAACCGTCTTAAAGCTGCTCTTACTTCTGAACCTGTTTTATGTTGTCCTGATTTCAAAAAGCCCTTTGTGCTACTCACTGATGCCTCTGACGTGGGCCTTGGGGCTGTATTGTCACAACCCCAAGAGGATGGGACAACCCACCCCATTCTCTACATCAGCCGGAAATTACTGCCCCGTGAAACACATTATCCGATCATTGAGAAAGAATGCCTGGCGATAAAGTGGACTGTGGAATCTCTCCGATATTATCTATCTGGCAGACCCTTTACCCTCATCACTGATCACGCTCCTCTTACATGGCTCGCCCATAATAAGGACACTAATTCCCGCGTTCTCCGATGGTTTCTTTCCCTACAGCCTTTCTCATTTCAGATTCAACATCTGCCCGTAAAACAAATGGTGACTGCGGATTTTCTCTCCCGCTATCCGATCTCTGTGCGGCTCGAAAGGCCGCCCTCTAGGGGGAGTGTATGTGACGGGCCGGAACCTGTTCGCCCGTACTCGGACTTCACTTGTGCTGACACTGCCACTGGTGGGCCCAGGCAGCCCAGTTTATCGTCCCGTGATTGGCTGGACGTTTGCAAGCGGCGGGATGTCAGGAAGTTAAAATCGCCGCTAACGGAGTTCTCGGTGTCCGGGGTTTGTGAGGAAGGAGTTGGAGGCGATCAAGGACTAGTGAAATCCCATCAAAGCAAGGAGAAGGACGACAACCATACAGACGTCGGGAGCAGAGGACGGAGCCAAAGGACTACACGGAGGCAGGTGGAGCACTCGTATCTTGGCGGTGATGGCTGGGGACGAACATCGGACATCCTGAAGCCCAGAGACAGGGAGTACGAGCTGCTGCAGCCCCCCACGCTTCCGGAGAAGTGTGGCAATACAGGTGCGAGGGATCACGAGCCTGAACCTGAGTAACAGCGGAGAGAGAGAGAGAGTCGAACGAGGGCACAAACGAGCACTATAGGGGGGGAAAGGAGTGGAAGGAAGGGGGTGGGGAAAGGCCGGAAACTTCACTTACCACTAACACCGTAGAATATAATAAGAGTCTAAATCACCGAAGCCATCACGCACAGGATCACAAGCTCTATAGAGAACAAAACCATAGAAAGAAAGGATGTTAAATATAAAAGAAACACTAGAATAACTAGTGTCATGAATAGAAAGTGAGGTTAAAGGTTAAGGAACTCAATACTTACCATATGACAGGAATACCTAGTCCACTTACCACTTCTGTTCTCTTCTTTCTGCATGTACCGCCCGGGGATGCCCTACGGAAGTGGAACAGAGAAGAGGAGAGTGAAAACCTGACTACAGACCAACCCTCACCACCTTCTACCCAGCAATTAATGATCAGAAAACACGTACCTGCGCTTGCTTCATCCATATTATTCCAATAAAACCTCTTTGTTTTTACACTTGGAATTCTGTCGGAGTGATTCCTTCCCTACCATCCGGTCACAGGAAGGTAAGAAGATGTGGTATTGGTTGGTATTTTATTAAAGTGCTATTTGGCCTTAATAAGTTGTTGCAAAGGTTGTTGTCTCACTTCGAATCATTTGATGTCATATAAAATTATCTTGGATTGATTTTTGGGAAAGTTTTTGGATACAAAATGAATTATAAAATTACTAGCTGAGGGTTTGAATGCATCCCATATGGTATAAAGGAGTATGTCTACTATGTTATTTAACTGAAATTATTCATGAAAAAAAAGAGGTAAATGAGGAATCTAGTAATAATGAATTGTTTAATCTCCACCGCATTGGAGATACGGCTTTAGGTAGGACATCTAATTGTATAGAAATGGGGGGTGTGATCAGCTATCAGGATAGAACCTATGTCTACAGCATGTAAGCTCTGGGTCAAATTATGAGAAAGAAAAATTTAATCAACCCTTGACTGCATGTGATGCAGTGGGGAAAAATATCAATATTCACATAGAGTTGGATTACACAACCTCCAGACATCTGTTAGATTGTGTTTTTTAATAGCGTGAAGAAATGCTTTCTATGGCTTGTTAGGTATATAATGTGATGTAGAGTGTCTATCAATAAAAGGATCAACATGTTGATTGCAGTCTCCCTCAAGTACAAAATTATTGTTGTAAGAGATTTTGGATAATATTTGCCCAGAATTGACAGTCTGGAGCAGTGGGATCATATACATGCATTAAAGCAATTGGCACTTTGTCAATAAATACTATAAGCAATATCCAAGCCAATCTACATCAATTTCTTGTGATATGAATTGAATATGAAGACATTTATGACAAAGGATTACACCACCATTTTTTTGTCGGTTCCTGGTGAGAAAAATACTTCCCCCCCCGTCCCTTTTTAAATTTCAAATATTCTCTTTCCATAAGATAAGATTCATGCAAAAAAGCAATATGAGCCCCAAGCTTTCATAAATGTGTCAATACACTCTGTCTCTTTATAGGGAAATTTAAACCTCTGACATTCCATGACATAAGATTTAAAGCTATTGGAGAAAATCCAACATAAAAGTAGAATCAGACCTAGTAGTAGGAAGGAAGAAGCAGATCAATGTGAAGGAAAAACAAAGTAATAGTAATTGGAAAATGTTAGACAAGATAAGAGTGAAATGCAGTGAGAACCACAAAGAAAAAAGAAGAGGGACATACCTAGGTAATCTGTGATGAGGGTGGGGGGTAGACCACATTGATAAGACAGCACGTTCAGTTCGCTGGGATGACAAGGCACACAAAAGGTTGAAAGAGGTGGATCCAGAGACAAGCACAAGGATATATGGGTGGACTTTATCTGTAGGAAAAGGAAATGAAAATGAGTTAAAACATTGGGTAAAATATGTGTATATCAATTCTACCTACAAACAACAATTTGTCATTATCTTAACAGCTGTAGAAATGATAAAGTCACAGAAATAATCAACACCATAGATAATATATGTGAAATGTAAATATGGTGTTCGCGTCTTAATAGACACAGAAATATCCAAAGTGTCAGGTCAGCACAAATCAAGAAAAAACCTTCATTCTACTCGGATCTTCATATGTTGCCGTTTTATTGTTGTAGGTGACTTTGAAAATGCCTGGGAGAAAGAGCCCAAAACGAGCAACAATGTTTTGAAGCGCTAGTCACATATTTAAGAATTCTTTCCGTCAATCGGCAGTATTTTTTGCACAGTCATGAGTGAAATAAAGGTAACATCCTGACCCGGAAATGAGTTCCATTTGTTTCATTGCTGAGATGACCTATATTAGCTCAGTATACTCCAGGAAATAAAGAATGACTCCTCTAGGCTTTCTTGAGGTAGATCCTGCAGCAGAAGGATGACCCAGCCTGCGAACTCGTTGAATATTGAGTGATGAGCCATCCTATAAATTAAGGAGTTTAGGAAGAAAACTTTTAAAGAATATCATTGGATTAGTTTATTCAGTCCCTCCGGGAGACGGTAAATTTGCAGATCATTTGATCTACTTTGACTTTCAAACTCCCCGACATGCTTCTCTAAAGTTAGGACTTGTGACTGAAGAGAATTCACTATGAGGGAAGGCTCATTAAGGGCTGTAATTTGATGCTCCACTGCAGTCATCCTCTCCTCTATATGAGATCATCTATCCCCAAGAGATGATAATTTAGTGTTTGTCTCTTCCATATAAGGGTGTAAGACCATGATCTCTTCCAAGAAAAGGTCAATTAAAAAAAGGTCAATTAAAGCAATAGTAGACTGTTTTCTAGGGGATGGTCGTTCTTTTTAAAGTCTTTTGGTTGAAGATTTATTAAAAGTTAGTTGTGAAGAATTAAAGTAGAAATGGTGGACAAAGCAGAGAAATTACCCCTATGTGACGAGAAGCAGGAGTCTTCCATTAAAGTATGTAATCGAACCACAGTGGGATGTTTAAGATATTTAACAGGCGTATTCTTCAGAGGCTGTTTAAGTGTTGGACGCTTGCCCATGTACAAAGGCAATTAGCAGAATCATATATAGCGACAGCAATTATAAATGATATGTAGACTCCACGCAAAAGAGAAGGAAAGGAAAAATTATGACGTTTCCACTTTAAAATAGGGGGAAGCTGCGATATCTGCGGAATTATAAAGAATCATATTATTCAAAAACAGAAAAGTCTATTGAAGGCCACTTATCGATGGAGAAAAGAAAGCCTGACTGATGTGTCACTAGCATTCATTAAGCAACAAAGCCAGAATATCAAAATAATGGGCTTTCATATGTCATTAGCCATCAAGTCGTTCATGTAGCTGAGTAAAAGTAGAAGACAGAGCATATTGGTGAAAATAATTATATTTTAGTCAATCACACTTGCCTGCTCTAGAATGAGGTGATGGCTCTTTAAAAGGAGGTGAGGGCTCTTCAAAAAGCCTCCTGTCATCATTGGGGAAAGTTAATAGCAATAAAGGGGAGTGCCCAGCAATGAGCGCTGTTTGGATCAACGCCAGCAGCGCCACACTGTTCCTGACAAAATGACGGCGCCTCTGAGGAGAGAGCAGTGCCCTTCCAGTATGGATAAGGATACGCCCCCAGGGGTGAGAAAAGGCTGATCACAGTTATGGCATCACCTCACAAAGGCAAGGCAATGCTTAGAAATGAAGCCACCCCAGGAAACAGCCTCAGGAATCCTCTTCATGCACACTGGTCCTCGAGCTTCACAAAGAGGTTGCCATCTTCCTTGGGTGGTAAGCCACGCCCCCAAATAGAGCAATTTTTACAATCAGTGTCATTCATCTGTCATTTGTTTGTAAAAGAAGTTAGGGGAAGTATACCAGGCCTCAATTTAATATAGAGACTTTTATTTTAAATGGTTGCAATGTAATCAAGGAATTGTTCAATTTGTGGTTCACATGCCATTAGCAAAATGGTACTGTCAGACATTCCATCAGTGTAATCATATGGGACGTCTCCCATTCACAAAACGAGAATCTTTCTTTCACTGAATTTAGAAAATTTGGAGTGATGGAAGAGGTATTGTACCAATAAACACTCAAACCTAATACAGTTAGAGAGGATGTAATGTATCCAATCACATGGAATCTTCTGCACAGCGGAACTTCCTAAGATGTCACACTGGCCTCTCTTATACAGTCTGAGTAGTGGACCATATTCAAAACCATTGGATGATAGGTCTCACTTTAACTTGTCCAATTATTGGATTTTAGTCTAAATCAACTTTCACGGTGTTAACAGGGAGCTTCTCAGGAGTCTCAACAAAAATTGTATAAACTTGTTTTCTTCCACCCCCAGGGTGTCCACATTATACTGCCCCCACAGTTCATACCCATCTAAAGCGGCACTAACTTCTTGAGCTCTATAAATATCCAGAGTAGGGGAGACTGTATAAAAAACAGAGGACCTGGTTTTGAATTTGACAAATGGGTTACTCCTTTACAGTGGTTATCGATATCCGTTCCACCAAAATATAAACCCAATAGGAAATAATGGGATTCATATTATGGAGGATGGGATATCAGTCACCGTTGTAACGGAACAACCAATCCTCTGAAGTCTAAATCAGGGCCAGAGTGTCGACTAACCTCATGGTAGCAGCCAAACTGTGTTTGAGGAGAGTGCTCTTTGTAATTTGTGGGGACCAGAACTTGAAGTTTGAAAGCCTGAACCGAAATAATAACATTCAGATACCCTCTCCAGCTATGTTCACCCAGTGTCAGCTTACCCCTACTGTGCTTGGGCTTATTTACAGCCATAAACCTTCTTTAAATTGCATTAATCTCTAGGCCACCGGTGGTGCAATAGGGGGTAAATCTTTCTAAGAGGGTCTGATACCCTGTGGATGATTTTGATACAAGAAGTTTGTCCTCCACAAATAATGCAAGGATTTTCAAAACTGCTAGAGTTGGAGAATTGTTTCTGCACTTTCCCAAGTATTCAACACAATCAACTAATAAATTGTTAAAAGGTTAGAGGCCAAGACACATCCCTGCCACCCACCTTTGCTGACAGAGATGGTCTTGGTTAATTCGTTTGGGCCCCAATGCACCTGAGCAAAGTTATATATGTATTATGCAGGCCTACTATTACCTCCAGTGATGCTCTTGTGACACCTAACACATTCAAAACCTTCCACAGATTCCTCCCTGGGACCATATTGAAGGCTACCTTTAACTTGACAAAGTCTACATAAAGGTAGACCCAATTGATATCCACTGTCATCCATCTAAGCAGAAAAAAGCAGAAAACGTGACCCAGCGTGCTAGCCCTCAGTCTTAAGCCAGTATGCAAATGACTAGGAATATCATTTTCTAACATCCAGATGGATAATTTATCGAGAGCTTGTTTACAGAAGATCCTCTGAAAGTTGTTGATTAAACTGATTGGACTGTAGTTACCAGGTATATTGCGATAACCCTTCTTATGATTTGGAACAATCTCTGTGCCTTTCCAAGTAATTGGAACAGGAGCTCCTACAGCAAATGCATTGGTAAGGGCATTAATTTAGGACACCCAGACTGAGGGTTCTGCGTGTGATACATCTGTGGGGCTTCTGTATAAACTAGGTGCCTTCCCAGCTCTCTTGGCATGCACAGCCAGATAAGTACCAGTAATTGAAAGTGTGAGAGGGTGCATATCTCTAGGCGTAGGTAAGCCGGTTAAAAAATAAATAGTTCCATCTAAGGGGACAGGAATCTGGGTTTGTGAAGGCACATCAGCATTATTATTATTGGTAATGGAAGTCTCCATTGTGTGTCTCGCTATAGGGGCTGAAAATAGTTATCTAAAATGTTCAACCTACTCGTGGGCAAGACTTGAATCATGGGTTTCATGAACTTTTTCTATTCCACATAAGCTAGAGTGCCAGAATGGTTTGCTATCTCCGGAAGAAGAAGCTTCAGCCAATTGTTCCCACAATGTTGTTTCCCATGCTGCTTTAGCCCACTCTTGGGTTCTTATATATAGAATCCTAGACTCTCTCAAACTGATGTTATCTCCCTGTTTAGTAGCACCAATAAGTGCATTGTTGACAGTGCAGCACTCTTTGTTGAACCAAACATGAGTTCCTTTAGTGTTATTAGGATTTTTCTAGCCTTTTAAAAAAAAAGAACTCTTTGAGCTCTACAAAGTATGAGCTCCCAGATCTATCAGCACAGTCTCCATATTGTGGCTACAATGGTGGAGAACCAGCTATGTGATAGCCAATGGGCATTTAGGTAGTTGTTCCCACTTTATGTTCCTTTTATTACTGGTAATGGACAAATCAGCTACACCTTTTTGAGAGAGATGTCATAGCATATTGAACAGAGAACTATTGAGATGAAGAATCAAGGAGTAGTTATCAATCTCATGTCTTGTGACTACAGCCATATAGTTCACTGTTCATAATTCAGTATAACTAACACAAGAGTCAAGCATGAGCAGGCTCCTCCTCATTCCATAAACTACTGTGTGTGTGTGCGCGCATGCTGATTTCAGGGTTCAGGGCATAGCTCTGCATTTTCCCTTTTAAGGAGAGATTTTCTGACAGACTTGTCTAGCTCCTAGTACCCTCTTCACAATAGCATAAGTCAGTGGGGAAGATGAGAGATGTCTGCCAATTTCCCTTTTCTCTTAAAAGGTTACAGTTTCCTTTTGGTGCTTAGGCAATTCACTGGGTTTGACCCACAAACTGTTCTGGAAGCATGAAAAGAGGAATTCAGGAAGGTTAGGCCTAACTGTTGAATACTGGTAGTGCTCCCAAAAGATGCTAGTGCAAATGACCATAAACACACGTCTTGTGCCACCAAGTACTTGAGAACACATTTTTTGCAAATCAAAAAATGCATTATCAAATTACTGTACCAATGACTTGGCACTCTGAGTCAGTTATCACCACTATGAAGCAACTTTCCAGCATAGGCACATAATGATTTCATCCTGAACATTAGCCACATTCCAATGACCATGTCTACACTGAAACATTGGTTGATTGCTTGATAAGTGTTCTAACAATTCAATTGCTTTCTTTAGTTTAAGTTATGTTTGTTTTCCATACTTGACAACTTTGGAATTTCATTACATTACAAATGTACGACATTTCAACCTGTTAGGCATATTTACACATAACCTTTACTTTCCCATTGTAATAATGCATACTTCTAGAAGATGTGGCTTCTAAACCCACTAGCACACAAAGAAACACCATTGAGGATACATTTAGACTCATGAACAGTTGGTTTAGGTATTTATATGTATCAGTATGATTTCTTGTTGATCCAGAGAGTCTGCTGAATTGTTGCATAAAGTAAGGCTCTGGCCTAGCTCTACAAGGCTTGGTTTCCCACCCTCGGATTCCTGAACTTAGTTAAGTGCATCAATGGTTGAATGTGAAAGTAAAGGTTGCTGTAGCCCTACATAAACCCACTGAATACACAGCTGAGGAGGTGTCCCTGCTTTCTGGGTTACTAACAGTCTCTAAAAAGGGGTCAGGGATGCAGTGGCAATTCAACTACAATTTTGTGCTTTATATTACCACACACAAGTACTGAAGTACTCATTCTGTTGCTTAGCACATTTACAATATCCACACTGAATATTATTAAAACAGCACTAAAGCATGGTGCTAACAGCAAGAACAATATGAACATTTCTACCATTGTTGAACTAACTTCCTAAAGCCTACTTCTATGTGCTACACTATGAGAAAATGGAGAAGCTTAACTTGCATCTAGAGTTTTTTAGGATTCAGTGCAATGTATATCTGCTTATAACAAGAAGCTGTAACCAGGATAGAGAGTTCCCTCGAAAGAAAAACAAACATCACCTGGCCTCAGCTCCTCTCATCTTGGACGTTTCTTGGTATCAGCTGTTAGTGTAGGACTGGAGTCGGCGGCAGTACAGCACTCTGGCATTTTCTGTCAGGATCTTATAGCAGCATCTTGTTAGATAATTTGGATTGAAGGGCCTCTCTCTCTATGAGCCTTTTATATTTTTGGACACTGATCTTATTTAGCATGGCTAATTTTTTAGGCATTTCTGTCATAACCTGTGTGCATCAAAATGCTAGTCTTTAACACATTATTATAAATAAATATGGTGAAAATGCATCAATTCAGGCTACTTTGTTTATGTTAGCTGACCTTGGAATATAAATAACAAGGCACTTGTCCCACACTGATTTCGCATTAGGTGTCTTATCAATGTCAATGTCTGGATGGCTTGATACCTTCACAGATTCTTTGAAGGATAAGGTCACAGAGCATCTATGTCAAAGGGAGGCATGCAGATTAAAAATTGAGTCTAGACCTGCTCAAAATGGAGTCTGGCCTTAGGGTCTTTACCTCATGTTAGTTGTCTTTTTTGGCATGCTCCATAACGTACTATCCAAATGGACATTGCACTGCTTGTAAAAACAATAGCACATCCTTTAGCTGATGACCTGAGATTGAAGGTGGATGACAGTGATGTCAGAGCCTTGATCTAGTCAGATCTAACCACTACATTTGAAAGTCAAACACTCCCTCCGTCCACAGTGTTGGCATTTAGTCAGAATTTAGGATCTTCTCTGATTTCTGTCCTTTTTTTTTCCTTCAAAGACTCAGGTGCTCATTACGAGTCTGGCGGTCCTGGGACGCACATACTCGCGGTGGAAGTCAGACCGCACCAAAGCAGTGATCCGGCCTCCACATTATGACCCAGGCAGAGCCACCACAGTTCGACCGCCGGTACCGCCAGGTTGCCACCAGTCGACAGCCTGGCAGTGCCAGAGGTGTTAATCCACCAGGGCAGTGCTGCACTGGGGATTACGACTCCCCTCTGCACCAGCATTTGCATGGTGGTTCTACCGCCATCCTAATGCTGGCGGAGATGGGGTGACAGGGGCCCCATGGGGACCCATGCACTTGGCATGAACAGGGCAGGAGTCCCCAGAGACAGCCACATTGTACTTTTCAATGCCCGAAATACGGCCAGTGAAAAGCGCAATGGATACTGTCACACCCGACGCACCACACCATTGCCGCCGGCTCGATTACAAGCCGGTGTCGAGGTTGTGGTGAGTTTCCCATTGGGACGGTGGGAAACTCATAATTGGGCTAGCAGGTGAAAAACCGTAGTGGCGGTTTTCCAACCCAAAGAGTGTGACGGGCAACCTCCGCCACCCGCCAAACTCTTAATCAAGGTCTCAGTCTGTTTCATTGACACCTCTTACATCACCAACAAAAACTGTGAGGTGGGGAATCCCTCAGACATCCTTTTCCCAGTTCACTAAAACTTTGTCTCCGACAGCTAGCTCCTTCTACTTCACTGGCTTGAATTTTTCATGTAAGCTGATGATCACATCCTCTTTAGTGTGATTAGTAGAGCTGTCATGACTCAACAAGCTTCATCAGGTAGCACAAACCAATAGGCCACACAATAAATAAGAACAATGTGAATATACAAGAAAAGATCAGATACCTGGAGACTGTGCAAGACACGACAATAGTGGCTGGAGCTAAGATAGATGGACCGGGTCTTTCATATCAGCCAGAGAAGGAAGACCCGTCAGAACAATAGAACTACTGCTTTCAAGACAATTTAGGCAGCAGTATAGTGGGAACAAGATGCCTTGCAACTACTTGGTTCTATCATTCCATTGCCCTCAATGTGTGCACCAAATTTGCAATCTCCGATCCTTTGTTTTCCCTGTCTTTACGTCATGTATACCTGCATTGTGAGGCTCCTCTGTCTTTTTTGGGACTTTCAATACCTGAACTTAATCAGGATCTCTTGGGACTCCCAAGCCTGGGGATGTTCTCTGGGTACTTTCTGGGTTTGTTACCAGTCTGCCCATCATGAAATCAGCTGGGCAATGTGGGATTATGGGCTATTCAATATTAATATATAGGCACAATAATTTTCCTACTCCAACTGTGTTTGCTTATACTTGATTTCAGACTTGCTGCATGTCTAGAATGTCTGTTACCACTGTTGTTCTACACTCTCCGAGAGACAGGAAGAGAGAGAGAGACATGTGAAATCCTGCACTATGGGAGACAAACCTCCAAACTCTAGCATGTTTTTTTTCTACTCCTGATAACCTTACCCCCTCAAGAGCTGTATGTTTGAGTTCATTCAAGTCTCAGCCTGCAGCTCTTATTTGGTGGAGACTATGGATTAACCTCAGGGTTTGCGCATCTGAACCTCTTGTATGGTCCTCCTTCACCTAAAAAAAGATGAGGTCCCATCAAACTGCATCAGATAAATTGTAAGAACTGGCCAGTGGTGGCTGTCAATTTATCTAATCAAATATGAAACCACTGAGTTGGGCAGCTCCATTATCCAAAATAAGTCCCATTTTTGGGAAACCAGAGAGTGGTGTACTTCCACAGGGTGTGGTCTGGATAGAAACCATTGATAATAATGTAGGCATTCTAGTGAATTTAGATCTCGTTAGCTTCTCAGATTGCCATTATATCAAAATATTGTTTTTTCCTACTTCCTTCAAGGGTCCTCCATTTCCTGCTTTTCCACATCAAATGGAAGCTGGTAATGCATATTTGTCATCATACCTTCCTGCATTTCTCAACATTCTCTCTTTTCAACTACAGATGTTTGAAGGGAGATCTTTCTTGCTTCAGGAAATGTCAGAAATGAATTAAAACTCTTTAAAATTAATTTAAGGTAAAGTGTCTGCTTGGCTATATGTACTTTTTGGAAGTTTCTACATACTTTGTGACCACAGCACTCTCTCTTTGACAGTGCAATTGTTTTCAAATTGTGTGGAAAGCCACTAGTGTAGCATTGTTATACGTATAAAGGGGTAAAAATCCCTTAGCTACATTAATGGGCATCACCTTCATGTGAAGAGACAGAAGAAGGGGAAGCATTTTAGGGGTTCAGGCAATTAGCAGATACAGCCTGGGAACTGCACCCTTTTTTGCTTCGCATGCTCCAACTCTGTTTCTATTTTTCTACAAGTGAGGTACTGTAGACAAATTGTTTTGCTAAGCATCACTTTATAGAGGCACATGAACTGCATTAACACTCCTGTGCCCGGACTACGGGAATCTTCTTATGCATAGCTCTATTGGAAGAGGTCACCAAGCCTCATCAGCACACCCATACACCCACCTTTTCTTATGGCAGTAGAGGCCCCATCTTGTTGGACTGGGCTTGCCTGGAAAAGCAAGGGGCCTCACAAGCATTGGACTGGAAGCACACCTTGTAGTTAAAACTCTTCTAAAGAGTCTTCCCAAGAACTCCATTATCTCCCATCCACAGTGTGTCTCTAGAATTACGCATGTGCTCTGACTTCTGGAAACCTTTTATCTATTGGCATGTTTTGGAAAGGAGTGGTCATAGAGGATTGCTTCACTTTCTTCTTCTGTATTGGAGACAATACCTAGGAGGGATGGCCTTAAGCCACCAATCTGTAGCATTCTTAAGTTTTCTCAGTGGGTCAGCATGGGGTCTTTTATGTATATAGAACTTAGTTGGTTCTCTTGTCTGCAATGTTTCCAAAGCTGCAGTGCAAGGAATGCAGACCCCTGCAAAAGTTAAGAATACTAAAAAGTAGGATATTGGACAGATTCAAACCTAGGACCAGGAACATCACTTTCTGAACAAATATTGAAGATCATGATTGACTCAAATATGTGGTTCATTCCAGTCATGTACCTACGCCTTGCAAGCACTTGTTTTTGCTACCAAGAATTAAAATTCAGACAGCATTTCCCTTTCATATCTGAACATTGTGAGACTTAAACCAATTTATAACATTGAAAGCGATAATGCTCGAAGTGCTTCTGGTTATACTCACACTCATCTGTGCCTACAATGGGAAAAACAAAACATTGTGTTATAATGGACATCATTTGCATTGTTTGGAAAAGCTGAGCCACTCTGCCATTTTCTTTTTCTGACCTCATCCATGTCATTTTTCCATCGAACTTCACAATCTGAGAGCCCACTGAAGGTGCTTCACGTTTTATTGTGTTGCTCATCGACAGTTAAACTCTATTTGAGATGGTCACTTAGATTTAAACCCCTACTTAAATGAGACTTTCGATTACCGCTAACCACAAGATATGGGAATACTGATACTAAAAATAGCTTGATTACAGACCAGTGGAACAGGCCTTTTTTGTCTATCTTCATGTAGCAACAATGTCTACTTGACATCACTTCTAAAGATCCATTAAGATCCCCATAACTGTTGCTCTGACAACTCATCCGAGCCTACTGTACCGATCCAGGGGATGCTCAGGAAATGAGGGGCACCACCGACAACCATAACCTAGTTATCAGATCAGCACAACAAGCTGGCTTCTGTGTTCCTAGGGGACGCTGGTGTGCACGAGACTGGAACATGAAACTTTCTGTTGCCAGTCACTTCCATCCACCTGCACACAGCATACATCAATGTTGCGTCCAGGCTTCAGAAACCATAGACTGGATATACCACCAGTAAACCGACAAAATTACTTCAAAATGAGTTTACTAAATCTACTAATTTACAGCATTACTCCCCAAGGCAGGAAGAAAAGACAGAAACAGTAGTTTTTTAGCTTCTTAGCAGCAATGAACGACAAGTGAATATATAAACGGCCCAGGGAACAGCATAAGAATCAGTAATAAAAAGGTAGTAGGGTAACTTTCCAAACCTGCGCAAATCTACCAAAACTGACGGTGGAAAGCATTTAGCAACCTAACCACTGAATTGAATCTGTTGGCTCTCTGATCTTTAGTTTTTGCTCAAAACATTATTGTGTCTAGTTCTGTCTGATGCAGCCTGGACTATTACCCTAAAGCATTAGCCTGGGAATTGTATATTGGCCTCCAACTTCCCATTAACACCACATCTAAAACACTGAACATTTGAGATTTAATTCAGAAGATTCGGTTAGATATATGGTGAGTAAGCTATCAATTAAGCAATGCAGAATATCTGGCACCCAGCAAGAACACACTATCAAAACATTCGAGGTTGTACATCAGTCCCAAATGCCAAGAGCACTTTCTGCTTTTCAGTGTGAATTATAGCCTCAACTGCTCTTTTTCTGCTGACCTGTAACTAAAATTCATATTCTTCTTTGAAGGTAATGCATTGGCTTGATCTAAACTTTAAAAAGTGGTATTTCCAGTGCTAGTGCAGGTGTTTAAATAAAAAAAAATTAATGAGTGTTCACTTATTCTGAATAATAAGTTTATGTAGAAAATATTATAACGTAGAAAAATAATGCACGCATTTGAAAATGTGATTACGAAGAGTGGCCGTCAATGTTCACAAAGTGTCCTTCTAGTGAATTATTATTTTTGTGAAATATCAAATATGTTTGACTAATGTAGAAATATATCATATTAAGGGTTATGCATTATGCTTTAGCTTTCTTAGTTGTAGGCCTTAACTTAGTGAATGTCTTGACCCAGTTTGCCAGGCCTCATGTCAAAGCTGTGTTTCTTAATGTTTAATAAATGGCTGTAAGAGGGCCCCACTTTGAATTTCAGTGTCTGCTTAGCAGACACTGAAATTCGCGACGGGTGCTACTGCACCCGTCGCACCCCTTCCACTCCGCCGGCTCCATTCGGAGCCGGCTTCATCGTGGAAGGGTGTTTCCCACTGGGCTGGCGGGCGGCCTTTTGGCGGTCGCCCGCCAGCCCAGTGGGAAACCCAGAATGACCGCCGCGGTCTTTTGACCGCGGTACGGTCTTCTGGCGGTTCCCGCTTGGCGGGCGGCTCCTGCCGCCCGCCAAGGCTGGAATGACCCCCTTTATGTTTTCTGAACTTTGATACTGAATCTTGATGACTTGCTGATCGACTGATGTCCTAAGGACGAAGACTGACTCTGCTTGCTGATCCACACTGAGGGTAGGTATTATGACTTAAACTGTTGATTATTATGCATATTTGCTTTTTCTTCCTAGGTACCAACTGCATTGTTTCGATAGAGCCATAGTTAGAGGTTTTTCCAAATGTGTTACTAAATTGTTTAGCATGAAGCCCAACATGCTGATGCTAATCTGGTGTTAGTTAAGGATCCTCACTTATGATATCATGCTAACAGGGATTAATGCTTGGTGAATTTCTCTGCTAAACTTAATGTATGTGATTACTTTGACGCAGTTGACTTTGTTATTAATTTGCACCGTAACCTTAGAATGTGTTGTAGTTCAAGCTTTGATTAGCTTACGTTTCTTCTGCCACTTTGGACAGTCAGTATTGTTTGTGTATGTGTTTAATTTGATTTTGAGATTAATCTACATGACCTTAGTATTGGGAAATAAATATTCTAACTTTTACCAAAAGGTGTGGTTATTCATGACTAAAAGGTCATGGTGCGTGACAATTACTGACTCCCTTGATTATTACTGTTATTCATTGTTGTTGATTTTTGACTATTGTGTATTGATTATTGATTATGTACTGGAGCTATGGTAAGAACATCTTAATTGCAAGTCAAAAGGTTCATCGACCTATCCGCCTCCTTGTGTAAGTTTACTTATTAAGGTCAGACGCGCTAACAGAGATCGTAGCAGAGGTAATGGGTTAGTCTCCTTAAGAGCTTATCATAGACGTCCGGTACAGACTGACAGGTGTTAACAGAGATAGTAAGAGATGCTGATGGTTAGTCTTCTTAAAAGCTCATCATAGACGTCTGGTATAGAGTAACAGGTGTTAACAGTGTTGGTAAAGAGAGGTGAAGGATCGTCTCCCTGAGAGCCTGGTACAGGTGTTCTCAGAGATGGTAACAGCTTGATGAGCTGTTCCTTTGAGAGTTCATTATCATTGAGATTTGGATTTTATTTTCCAATGATGATAATAGGAGTGAAAATTATGTTCCGTTAAGTCCGGAAATAATTTTCTCAGATTCCTGGATCCTGCTATTGGTTGTTTGAGGGTGTTCTCGGCATTCTAGTGACAGAGTGAATGAAGTAGGTTGCGCTTGCATAGCTTATGCAAATCGCAGGTGAATAGTGAGGTTTGTGAGAGTTTAGGGAGTTTGCGTACTCCAAATAAAGTTGTAGAAGTAGTGTGCGTACTCCACAGTGTGAGAATAGGGAAGTCATCGAACTTGATTTGTCACAAGCCTTCTTTTCTGCGCCTCTTCATGAGGATAGTCAATTTCTCTTTTGTTTCAAATTCCTGGATCGAGTTTATTGCTGGTGAAGAATTCCTTAAGGGTTTTAAGAGTCACCTTTCATATTTAATCAGATCTTGAAAAATAATTTGGGGTCACTGGAATTGCCTTTCCAATCGACCTTGGTGCAGTACATTGATGACTTGCCGATTGCATCCAAAACAAGGGACGAGTGCAAGTATGATACGATTGCCCTGTTGAACCATTTGTGAAAGAATGGTCACAAAGTGTCTCTGCTTAAATTGCAGTACTGTCAGAAGGTAGTGAAATACTTGAGTCACCGGATTGAGAAGTGTTCGAGAAAAATATGCAGAGAAAGGATTACAACCATATTGTAGATAAATCCCCCGACAGCACAGAGAGATGTCAGGATGTTCTTAGGAATGGTAGGCTATTGTCACCAATGGATTCCAAATTTTTCAGTCATTTCAAGACCAATGCAGAAGCTGACTCATAAGGAAGTCACTGATCCCATAGTGTTAAACCAGGCTAGAATGAAAGCGTTCACTGAATTGAGAGAAAGTCTGCGCAAGGCTCCAGCTTTGGGTATGCCTGATTACACGAAACCATTCATATTGTTTTGTCATGAGCGTGATGCATGTTCTTTGTCTGTCTTGACACAGGTCCATGGAGGTGTAAACCGCCCAGTAATATATTTTTCAGCTACTTTGGACCCAGTTACAGCAGCCTTACCGGGTTGTTTGCACGCAGTTGCAGCAGTTGGTCAGAGCCTTACACATTGTGAAGGGACATCCCCTGACTGTAATGGTCCCTTATTCTATTGAGATTTTACTTACAAGGACAAAAAGCCAATATTTGACTAGTGCAAGGTTGACCAGATATGAAACTAGTATTCTAGGGTCACCAAATGTGTCATTGAAAAGGTGTACAGTGCTGAACCCAGAAACCTTACTTCCCAATGAAAATGTCGAAATTGAGCAAATGGAAGATTGTGAGCATGATTGTCTTGAAGTAACTGAATTGTGCACAAAACCGAGACCTGACATTAGAGACACCCGATTGGAAGAAAATGACCAAATTATCTTTATTGACGGTTCTTGTCTGAGAGACAATGCAGGGACACTGAGAGCAGGATATGCTGTGTGCACAATTACCTGTATTTTGGAAACTTCCTGGCTTCGAGGCGTGTACTCTGCCCAAGTAGCGGAACTGGTAGCCCATACTAGAGCGTGCCATGTTTCTGCTCAGTTGAAGGTTGCAATCTATAGGGATAGCCAGTATGGATTTAGAATAGCCCATGATTTTGGCCAGTTGTGGTCACAGAGAGGTTCCATGACCTCTTCTGGTTCACGAGTGAGAAATGGTGAGAGAATTAAAGAATTGTTACATGCTATTCAAATGCCTGAAAAGACTGCTGTGGTGAAATGCAGTGCACATCTGAAGTTGCAGGACTTTGTATCATTGGGAAATGGATATGCGGATCAAGTCGCAAGGTTTGGGGCACTGAACTGTATATTGTTCAAAGACAAGTGGGAACTGTTATCTGAAGAAGACGAAACTTATACAAGCTATGCATTGAAAGTAATTGACACTTTAGAAGAATTGAAAATGCTGCAGAATAATGCTGACAGGGAGGAAAAATGTCAACGGAGCAAAATGAAATGTGTGCAAAGACAAGATGAATTGTGGGTTTCAGGAGAGGGTCAATTGGTTTTGCCAAATAGCCTGTTGTCTCAAATGGTGAGGTATTACCATGGTCAAGCACATATTGGGAGG
Organism: Pleurodeles waltl; assembly: GCF_031143425.1. NCBI lineage: Eukaryota > Metazoa > Chordata > Amphibia > Caudata > Salamandridae > Pleurodeles > Pleurodeles waltl. The sequence continues at coordinate 1,770,647,347 of NC_090440.1, forward strand.
GATGCAATGATTCGATTGTTCAAACATGATTTGTTTAACCCAAAGCTGAAAAAAGTTGCTGAAGCAGTTTGCCATCGTTGTGTCATTTGCCAACAGTTGAACGCAGGAAAAGGGACAGTGGTAAATTTGAGCCACATTGGAAGAGCGGGAAGTCCATTCAGCAGAATGCAGATGGATTTTATTGAGATGTCTCTGTGTGGAGGTTTGAGATATGTGTTGCTGATTGTTTGCATCTTTAGTTACTGGATTGAAGCTTACCCTACACGAAAAAATGATAGTCTCACTGTTAGAAATAGAGTTTTTGGTTGGCAGTCAGGTTACCCTCTGTCCAAGCAAGAACCCTCACTATAGTCAGGGTAAGTCACACACAATCCAAATTATCCTGTTCCCACCCTCTGGTAGCTTGGCACTGAGCAGTCAGGCTTAACTTAGAAGGCCATATGTAAAGCATTTGTGCAATAAATACTACCATAACACAATATAGCACCACAAAAATACACCACACAGTGTTTAGAAAAATATATAATATTTATCTGGGTATTTGCAGGTCAAAACGATCAAAGATGCAATATGAATTTGTAAAGATATCACTAAAAAGTGATATGAAGTGTCTTAAGTCTTTAAAAAGTAAACAAAGTCTATTTCAAGCACAAAGTACCTGGTTTGGAGTAGAAAATCTCCGCAGAGGGCCGCAGAAGAGGAGATCCGTGGAAAAATGATGTGTGCGTCAATTACGCCCCTTCTCACACGGACTTGCGTCGTTATCTTTCACGCGGGGAGACGTGCGTCGTTCTACGGGAGGGAAAATGGTGTGTGCGTCGGTTGTGCCCCTTCACACACGGACTTGCGTCGTTATTTTTCACTCGGGGAAGACATGCGTCATTTTCCGGCACGCGGACTATCTCCTTCTATGGATCACGGGATTACCAGATGTCCCAGGGTCTGTGCGTGGATTCTTCGGCTTGTTTTCCGCTGCGCGTCATTCCAGGAGGCTGTGCGTGGAATTGTCTTTCTCACGGCAGGCCTCGCGTCGATTTCCCCTCTGGAAGTCGGGTGGCGTTGTCTATGCGAAGCCGTGCGTCAAAGTTCCTGTCGCCCCGTATGCGTCGCATCGAGCAGCGTCGGTGTGCGGCGATTTTCTCGCCGCGGAGCAAGCTGTGCGTGGAAATTTGCAGCGCACGAAGAGTCCAAATGAAAAAGAGAAGTCTTTTTGGTCCTGAGACTTCAGAGAACAGGAGGCAAGCTCTATCCAAGCCCTTGGAGAGCACTTTTACCGCCAGACAAGAGTTCAGCAAGGCAGCAGGCCAACAGCAAGGCAGCAGTCCTTTGTAGAAAGCAGACAGGTGAGTCCTTGGAGCAGCCAGGCAGTTCTTCTTGGCAGGATGTAGTTTCTGGTTCAGGTTTCTTCTCCAGCAAGTGTCTGATGAGGTAGGGCAGAGGCCCTGTTTTATACTAAATTGTGCCTTTGAAGTGGGGGTGACTTCAAAGAGTGGCTAAGAAATGCACCAGGTCCCCTTTCAGTTCAATCCTATCTGCCAGGGTCCCAGTAGGATGGTGTGGCAGTCCTTTGTGTGAGGGCAGGCCCTCCACGCTCCCAGCCCAGGAAGACCCATTCAAAATGCAGATTTATGCAAGTGAGGCTGAGTACCCTGTGTTTGGGGTGTGTCTGAGTGAATGCACAAGGAGCTGTCAACTAAACCTACCCAGACGTGGATTGTAAGGCAACAGTTCTAAAAGTGGCATTTCTAGATTAGTAATATTAAATCCGACTTCACCAGTCAGCAGGGTCTTGTATTAACATTCTGGCCATACTAAATATGACCTTCCTGCTCCTTTCAGATCAGCAGCTGCCACTTCAACAATGTATGAGGGCAGTCCCAATGTTAGCCTATGAAGGGAGCAGGCCTCACAGTAGTGTAAAAACGAATTTAGGAGTTTTACACTACCAGGACATATAAACTACACAGGTACACGTCCTGCCTTTTACCCACACAGCTCCCTGCTCTAGGGGTTACCTAGGGCACGCATTAGGGGTGACTTATATGTAGAAAAAGGGGAGTTTTAGGCTTGGCAAGTACTTTTAAATGCCAAGTCGAAGTGGCAGTAAAACTGCACACACAGGCCTTGCAATGACAGGCCTGAGGCAAGGTTAAGGGGCTACTGAAGTGGGTGGCACAACTAGTGCTGCAGGCCCACTAGTAGCATTTAATCTACAGGCCCTAGGCACATATAGTGCACTCTACTAGGGTCTTACAAGTAAATTAAATAGCCAATCATGGATAAACCAATCAACAGTACAATTTGCACAGAGAGCATATGCACTTTAGCTCTGGTTAGCAGTGGTAAAGTGCCCAGAGTTCAAAAGCCAACAGCAACAGGTCAGAAAAAATAGGAGGAAGGAGGCAAAAAGTTTGGGGATGACCCTGTCAAAAAGCCAGGTCCAACACTCACTGTAGCGAAACTACTGCTGAGAGAACTGATACAGTGTTTCGGATTTCCGATCTCTTTAGAAATAGATAGGGTAAGTCACTTTAACAATGAAGTAATTCAATTACTGTGTGCAGCATTGAACATTTCGCAGAAGTTGCATTGTAGTGACCGCCCTGAAGCATCAGGACTAGTGGAACAGATGAATGGTACCTTGAAGTCAAGAGTTGCAAAGATGTGTGCGTCCACAAATTTGAAACAGCCTGACGCATTACCCTTGTTGATGTCAATGAGAAAACCACCTTACAGGAACACAGGATTGTCACCGCATGAGATCCTCATGGGCAGAGCAATGAGGTTGCCAGCGGTGCCTGCAAATGCACTTGTCAACATTACAGATGATTTGGTGTTGGACTACTGCAAAGGTCTGGCTGATGTTGTTCGCTCTTTTTCTCAGCAGGTGGAAGCCACCACACTGCCACCGATCCATGACACAGGGCACAATCTGAGAGCTGGAGACTGGGTTGTGGCCGGAAACATATGAGGAAAACATGTTTGGAGCCTCGTTGGAAGGGACCTTTCCAGGTAGTTTTGACAACTACCACAGCTGTGAAGTGTGCAGGAATTCCAAACTGGATTCATGCAAGTCACACAAAGAAAGTGGCATGTCCACTGGATCACAAAGAAGAAGAGTTGTTGAGAGTACCAACAACAGCAAAACAAGTCTCAGGGCCAGAAGGAGAAAAATAGAGTACTGAGACCGGATCTGGGCCCGTTGAGGAAGGTTCAGTTACTCCTGTGAGAGACGAAGGAGAAGACCTCCAGGAGGGTGACAGAGAGCCTATCTCTATTGAGGCAGTAGGAGAGCCTAGTCAGAGGAGGGCTTTTCCAGAAGCAGATGATCTTGAGAGACAAACAGAGCAATTGCCAGACCCAGAGGGGAAGGGAGTTGAGGTGGGTCAAAGTCACTGTGAGCTGACTCCTCCTGAACCGATTGCAGGTCCGTCAAGAGAAAACACCGCAAAACAAGGAGAAGGGTCAAGTTCGACTCTGAAGAGAACACCGACAAAGGGTCCACTGAAAGGAGATAAGTGGCCAGAGTCACCAGTAGATAGAGAAAAAGAAGTGGTTGCTGATACAACAATACAGGAAGAAGTAGATACCACAAGGACAGAAGATCTAAGTCAAAGAGAATTGAATGGTGATCAAAAATTTAAAAGAAAGAGAATAGCAAGTCCAAGATACGCAGGTCCTGAATGGGCGTCTGCAACTACAAGTGAATGGCAGCAAGAGTTTTGTCTTTTTGTTTTGATAGAGACATTCAGGTCAGTATTTTGGCACTTGAAGGAAGCTGATAAACTGAACTGTTGAAACAATCTGAGAGAACATTTTTGAGAAAGAGACTTTGAAAGTACCTGTAAGAGACATTGCTAACCTGATTTGACTTTTGAAACCTAATTTTGACAAAGCTGCTGACCGATTTTGACAAGGGATCCTGAAGTGAGACTGAGAGCTGTAAATAACTGCTGAAAAAAGAGTTGTCTATTTTTGATCTAAGTTTTCTACATTTCTTCTGCTTTCTGATTCTTTACAGGTCATGAGTAACATTAGTCAACAGGGTAGGAATACTAGGCACTGTAAATATATGAGTATTGGATTGGCGTTTATGTGTGGGATATTGTTTGTGGTGTTGATTGTGGGTATGTCTGTTCTTGTTAAGAGTGAAGCCAACAACACTTCTGCTTTTGAGATGACTACTGCACTAACGGCAATAGAGAAATTTAGGTTAGATGAGAAATATTTGCATGGTAATACTAATGCGCAAGGAGAACTTTCTTCTAATGTTTTCTATAGCTTGGTAAGTGAATATGTTGAAACAGTGGATGCAAAGAATTGTTGTGTGTACGCAGATTCCTTCATCAGTTGAGGAAGGAGTTTCCTACCATAGTTTGCTATTAACTTATGGCATAAGTTGTAGTCTGCTACTAACAAGATTTTATAACCAGGAGTACATACAGTACTTTTACTCAAATTATGATATTGTGTTTTCATTTGTTCCTATAATTGGTTACTGGAGCACACCGCAATAATTTAACATGCTTGCTTACACCTTTAGACAAAAGCTTCTTAGATCACACAGATGACAGGAGAAAGGCATTAAAGGAGAAATTAGAAAACGGCTTAATGAAAAGGACTTACAGGAATGATTATGCTGATAGTGCAATTAAAATACAAGGGAAATTAGCTTTAGATGCACATCATGTGTGGAAAGATTGTAGATGCAGGCCTAAATCACACACTGACACTTTATTTGTGGGAACGAGTGAATGTAAGCATGTGCTTTTGTTTCAGAGTCAATGGACATTTATGTTGAATGGACAGGACCCGGCAATTCCCAGAATGTATTATATTTGTGGTCTTAGTGCTTATTACCGTTTTACAAGAGGATGGTATGGGACATGTTATTTGGGGCTATTTTTCACAAAGATTTATCAAATGGAGGATTTGAAAAAATTTCCTAGAGTGACTGAATTACATCATATGAGACAGAGGAGGGAGTCCTCTTCTGGTATAGTCAGAGATATATTTGGAGCAGTGATTCCTTCAGTGGGAGTCATTCTGAATTCTATAAAGATTCGAAGGTTGTCGACTATCGTGGATAACATGCGGACACATTTTTCAGGAGCCATACTCCTAATAGATACTGAGTTAGCTGCTGATAGAGCTATGAATCTTCAAAATCATCTTGCTTTAAACATTCTTTTAGCGAAGGATGGTGGAGTCTGTAGAATGATTAATTCTAGGCATTGTTGTTCGTATATATCTGATAATAGTAAATAAATTAGAGGCTTAATTACTAATCTGACTAATGAAAGTGCTGATTTGAAATAATTGAAAGAACCACGTGTTTGGGCAACGATTGGCAAAGGTTTTGCTTCAGTGGGAAATTGGCTCAGCAACATTTGGAATGGGATGCTACTGAAAATCTTGCCAGGGATAATAATTTTTGTGATTTGTCTATTTGGAATATGGGGATTGTGTAAATTATGCAAAAAGATTAAATTGAAAAGATCAAAGAATAATCAGAGGAGGGAAGAAAAGCAAAGGGAAAAACGGTATAAGGAAAATTAAAAAGGGAAACAAAAGTATGAAGGGATTGAATTGACAGAATTTTATCTGATGCAAAAATTTGTGGGTGGTATTTAGTGTGATTACACATTTAGTCATCAGAGGAGGGATTGCTAGCGCAGGTGTTTTAACTAAAAAAAAATTATGAGTGTTCATGTATTCTGAATAATAAGTTTATGTAGAAAATATAATAACGTAGAAAAATAATGCACGTATTTGAAAATGTGAATACGAAGAGTGGCCACCAATGTTCAAAAAGTGTACTTACTAGTGAATTACTATTGTGAAATATCAAATATATGTTTGACTAATGTAGTAATATGTCATATTAAAGGTTATTCCAGGGAAAAGAAAGGAGGGGTCCAAAACCACAATCTCCCTGTATGGAAATGTCTTTTAATAATGCATGGCGTGGGAGCTGCTCACCAGAGGACATTGGACCCTAGTCCTCCATAGGAAAAATGTGATTCAAAGTTAGGTGAGGTCCCACTAAGTAAATACAGGTTGTTTCGCAGAATCAGCTAGTCTTGAAACGTGTAGTATTCATTAAAGTGGCTGTAATAGATATCAATGTTGCTCCAAATCCAGTTTTAATTTTAGAGAGGTAAAACAACTCTCAGTAGAGATGTAGACAATCATAAGTCCAGAAAAGTATATGAGAGCTAGGCCTAGCAACATTGATATCGATTACAGCCTCTTTGATGAATACTACACGTTTCAAGACATATTAAAGGTTATGCATTATGTTTTAGGTTTATTAATTGTAGACCTTAACTTAGTCATTTATTAAACCTTAAGAGATACAGCTTTGACATGAGGCCTGACAAACTAGACCAAGACATTCACTGTCCTAGAGAGTTAACCTGTGATTTTCCATTTTGCATTATGTGCTCATAGCTGAGAAACCTTTCGTGTGAGAACCAACTGCTAGAAGATGCTGTTCTTACTAATGTAACATTTTGTGTGTAATGCGTGTGAGAGTGACTTTCTCAGGAGAAGAACAATGGAGATACTGAGTGGAGTGGAACCTGCAACAGTATTGTTACCTGACAAGACGGATGATGAGGACATTGCAGGGCAAACCAATCAATGACATGTGAACTGAGTAATAGTAGAATTCATAGATTTAGAGTTTTAGTTTTATTGGACAAAGTGGGAACATGCGATTAACTGGCCAATAGGGATTTGGGAAGTAGTTTTAATTTAACGATGCTGCACGAAGGAGAAACCCAGCACTCTGCCCTTGCATTTTGCCTTTTGCATTTTTACATTTCTGTCATTGCCCATTTTTTTGCTGGCTGAAAGGCTTATTCTTGATTATCTTGCGTCTATACAAGAGCCATGCTTAACTTTGATGCTTAGAGTCTTTGCGTTTTCTGAACTTTTTCTGACTGCTTGCTGATCCACACTAAGGATAGGTATTATGACTTAAACTGTTGATTATTATGCATATCTGCTTTTTATCTTTCTAGGTACCAACTGCATTGTTTTGATAGAGCAACAGTTAGAGGTTTTTCCAAATTTGTGTTACTAAATTGTTTTGCATGAAGCCCAACATGCGGATGCTAATCTGGTGATAGTTAAGGATGAGACTAATGAGATCATGCTAACATGAATTAATGCTTGATGAATTTCTCTGCTAAACTTAATGTTTGTGATTACTTTGACGCAGTTCACTTTGTTATTAATATGCACCGTAACCTTAGAATGTGTTGTAGTTCAAGCTTTGATTAGATTACGTTTCTTCCGCTGCTTTGGACAGCCAGTATTGTTTCTGTATGCGTTTCATTTGATTTTGAGATTAATCTACATGACCTTAGTATTGTTAATATAGGGAAATAAATATTCTAACTTTTACCAAAAGGTGTGGATATTCATGACTGAAAGGTCATGTTGTGTAGCTATTACTGACTCCATTTATTACTGTTATTGACTGTTGTTGATTATTGACTATTGTGTATTGATTATTGATTAGTTAAAAGTTTCATCAACCTATCTGCGTCCCCTTGTAAGTTTACTTATTAAGATCAGACGTGCTAACACCAATGTTGTGCTGACTGTCTAAGCAATACCAGCACCTGGAGTGAGCCATGTCTAAAGGAAGTAACTTGGCTACCCAAATGGAGTGCAAACACTTTGGTCAACTAAGAACACCAGTGCCAAATGAGAGTACCTATATGGAGCAGTGTCCTGTGTCTATTAAACTTTATTCATTAAAAGCAACCGTAGCACATTCACTTCAGAGCAAAGTAACATTATTATATTAAGAGCGTATAAGCTACTGCAGCATTGAACATTCATTGCCAACTTGGTTTTAATTTCCAGCAAATATGTTTTTACGTGATGTGTTCACGATGTTATAGCTTCTTCTATTTGGTGGCGTGTACCAATGAAAATCCACTCGCTGATTTACTAAGCTTTCCTCCTCACTAACCCTGCCCACCCTTTTTTTTCTGACAGTAGTGCTTTCACGTCTGGAAGGAAAGTCCAACCAGAAAATGTTTTGCTTTGTCAGAAGGTGTTAGAGCAAGGTTTGAAGAACGCTGCCCTGCCCGGAGAACATTCAAGATGAGAGAACACTTTAGAAAAGAATGATAATGTAAAATGTACCTTTTCTAGAGGCACCTGGGAAGACTTGCCTTCATCTTTGGCAAATTTTGTAATGCACATAACCGTTTGAAGGCTGCAGCTTACTAAACTGGCATTCTTTAAACTACTTTGCTGAAATAAATTATTCAAATTGTAGTTTCAGATCATTAACACCTCATTTACTTGAAGTCAATTTCCTGATTACTTGAAGGCTGGCAATGTCCTGCCATTACTTAAAAACCTGCGCCCTTCCCTGATCTGTTCTAATAGATGTTCATTACTGCTCTTGCAACGCTGGGTAAGTTCCTTGCACACTGTCCAACATCCAACCCCGAAAACATACCACTGAGCAACTTCTGATCAAATTCCTATCAATCTGGTTACTGTTCTTGTTGTAACAACCCAACATCTATCTTGCTGGTTGTGGATGCAGCCATGAGAGTACTGGATGGAGGAGACACGTGTTTGCTAATTCCAATTAACCTATGAGCCTCTTATGATCCAGTTGACCATATGCCGTCTTTCTACTCGTACTAAAATCTGTTTTGTGCACAGCTGCTTGGTTGATCTATGCTACACTTAAACTTGACCACATTTTAATTTTTTTTAAATTTATTCTGGCTGCATTTACAATTCCTGACTGGTTTACATTTTAGCTGATTTATCTTTAGGGTGTTACCTTTTGTCAGTTTCTCTTTCTTATCAATGGGTTAAAACTGTATGGGGGCTATGTAAGACGAGCGAAAAGGCAGTGTGCTGTTTACAGTTCCAACGATTCAATGCTTTTTTCAAACAGGTTGTTTTGTTGCAGGAACCCCCCTCCTGATAAGGTCATGTTAAGAGCTAGCTTCTTCCAGATCGTTTAGCCTTTTGCTGCAATTCTAGACTTATTTTGATGGCCATTTATTGTCAAACTAGTTTGAAGCCTATTTTTTCACTTCCTCATTTATAGTTTTCGAGAGTGCTGGCTCTAAGTGTTTGCACCAATGCCTGGTGTACCCAGTTTTGGCCACCCTTAGTTCTAAAGGGGACCTCTTCTCCTTTGCTAATCAGTTCTCATCATAACTTGGGATTCAATAACTGATCAGTGGACTTAAACTATTGATACATAGCCTATGGAATCTCAATTTGGAAAGGACAGCCCATACAAGCCACTTGTAAAGTGCAATTCGGTAATCATTTCCAAATCCATTTTGTGATTCTAAACAAAAAGCATTCAAAATAGCAAAATGGGGTTTGATTCATATGTACAAAGGATTTTGGTGGTTGCAAACCCTGTATTTTTTAACAGAATCAGAGGGCTTGACATGGGAAACATTCTCTGTATATCTGGCCCTTCATTCTTAACTAGGTTGAAGCAATTAAATATTTAGGGTAAATGTTCACAAAGAAAATCCTGGAAAATTGTGTTTGTTATGTGGAAGAAACTATTTAATATTTGTGGTAATTATTTATCGTATAGTTTGAAATGAGTGCGTCTTAAGAAATCTATATTATATTAGAATTTGAAGAGGAGCATTCCCCGAAAAAGGTGAGGTAAAGTAAGACATTATTAGTAGAACAAAATAGCAGAGGCTACTACAGACAGCAGACAGAAATGGGCTATGTTAGTCTCATGTAGATTTTTTTTTTGCAGTTGCAGTTAGTGCAATCTTGCCCCAAAGGCATTAGATCACTTTACAAGAGCACCAGATTACATTACACAAGGTCATAGTTGTTTTTTTGTTTCTTATGTCTTTAACCCCTTCACTGCCAGGCCTTTTCCCCTCCTGTGCCGAGCCTTTTTTTGGCTATTTGGAGCAGTTCTTGCTTTGGCCCTCATAACTTTTTGTTCACATAAGCTACCCAAGCCAAATTTGCGTCTTTTTTTTCCAACATCCTAGGAATTCTAGAGGTACCCAGAATTTGTGGGTTCCCCTGCAGGAGACCAAGAAATTAGCCAAAATACAGTGGAAATTTAGTTTTTTCCAAAAAAATGGGAAAAAAGGGATGCAGAAGGCGGCGCGTGTTTTTTTCCCCAAAAATGGCATCAAAGGGTTTGCGGTGATAAGATCACCATCTTCCCATCTTTTAGGAACAGGCAGACTTGAATTAGAAAACCCAATTTTTCAACACAATTGTGACATTTTACTGGGACATCCCCCATTTTTACTATTTTTTGTGCTTTCAGCCTCCTTCCAGTTAGTGGCCAAATTAGTGAGAAACCAATGCTAGATCCCAGAAAGATAAACATTTCTGAAAAGTAGACAAAATTCTGAATTCAGCAATGGGTCATTTGTGTAGATCCTACAAGTGTTTCCTACAGAAAATAACAGCTGAAATAAAACAAATTGAAATTGAGGTGAAAAAAACTGCAATTTTTCTCCACGTTTTACTCTGTAACTTTTTCCTGCGATGTCAGATCTTTGAAAGCAAAATATACCGTTATGTCTGCTGGACTCTTCTGGTTGCGGGGATATATAGGGCTTGTAGGTTCATCAAGAACCCTAGGTACCCAGAGCCAATAAATGAGCTGCACTTTGCAATGGTTTTTCCTTCTATACTGGGTATACAGCAATTCATTTGCTGAAATATAAAAAGTGAAAAATAGGTATCAAGAAAATCTTTGTATTTCCAAAATGGCCACAAGATAAGGTGTTGAGAAGCAGTGGTTATTTGCACATCTCTGAATTTCAGGGTGCCCATGCTAGCATGTGAATTACAGGGCATTTCTCAAATAGACGTCTTTTTTACACACTGTCTTACATTTAGAAGGAAAAAATGTGGATAAAGACAAGGAGCAATAACACTTGTTTTGCTATTCTGTGTTCCCCTATGTCTCCCAATAAAAATGGTACCTCACTTGTGTGGGTAGGCCTAGCACCCGAGAAAAGAAATGCCCCAAAACACGACGTGGACACATCACAGTTTCACAAAGAAAACAGAGCTGTTTTTCACAAAGTGCTTAGCTGTGGATTTTGGCCTGTAGCTCAGCCGCACCTAGGGAAACCTAGCAAACCTACGCAGTTTTGAAAACTAGACACCTAGGGGAATCCAAGATGGGGTGACTTGTGGGGTTCTGATCAGGTTCTGTTTCCCAGAATCCTTTGCAAACCTCAAAACTTGGCCAAAAAAACAAGTTTTCCTCTCATTTCATGATAGAAAGTTCTGGAATCTGAGAGGAGCCACAAATTTCCTTCAACCTAGCGTTCCCCCAAGTCTCATTTCTGAAAACTAGACACCCGAGGGAGTCCAGGGAGGTGTGACTTGCGTGGATCCCCCAATGTTTTCTTACCCAGAATCCCCAGCAAACCTCAAATTTAGCCAAAAAAAAACAAAACAATTTTTCCAACATTTCTGTGTGGGATTACCGCACTGGGACATATTTAATACCACTCAACGTTCCCCTCAGTCTCCCAGTAAAAATGATACCTCATTTGTGTAGGTGGGCCAAGTGCTTGTGAAAGGGAAGAGGCAAAAACATGTTGATATTGAGGAGGAACCAAAGGGGGCCCAGAAGGGCAGTTTGCAAACAACAATTTTTAGGCTGACAAGTGCAGCAGAATTTTTATAAGTATAGATGAGACAATGCTGGGTGATAGGAATTTTTTGGATTCCTGCAGATTCGGGAAGGTTCCATCACAAAAACGTGGGAAAAATGTGTGATTTTCAGCCAGGTTGGAGGTTTGCAGGGCATTGTGGGTATGGCAATGGTGCAGGTGCATGTGAAACTCACCACCCTGGAATCACCCTGATGTTTAGTTTTCAGTTGTGTCTGGGTCTTGTGGATTTTTCTACATGGCAGCGTCCCAAAGTCCATAAAGTTCAGCCCTCACCATTCCAAGTGGGACGATTTTGAGAGAGTTTTTAAATTCCTTGGCATCTAGTAGACTTTCAGCCCCCCTAGGGTGTGGATCAGGGGTAATTGCCCCATCTGCCCACTGGTGGGCAGAACAACTTTGGCCCCATTTATTTGGGGTGGGGCTATGGCAATACCCCCATCCTCTCATTTTTGAAAAAAAAAACTTCCCTGGCCTCTGGTGGGCTTTCTGCCCCCCCTTGGGGGCCGATGGGCCTTCCAAAAATAGGCCCATCTGCCCCCGTGGGGAGCGACCCTTACCCAAGGGGCTGCCCCCCTAAAGAAAACACACGCATACACACACACACCAATCCCTGGTGTGCCTAAGTGGTTTCTGCCCCCCCAGGGGGCAGATTGGCCTAAAAACAAAAAACAAAAAATAAATCAGCCAATCTGCCCTCAAGGGGGGCAGAAATGGTCTAAATACAAAATTGGCCCCACAGGGGAGCGACCCTTGCCTAATGGGTCGCTCCCCACCCCTAAAAAACAACAAAAAAACTAAAAACAAATTTCCCTGGCTCCTGGAGGTTTCTGCCCCCGGGGGCAGATCGGCCTAATAACAATAGGCCGATCTGCCCCCGGGGAGGGGCAAAAACGGCCTAAAATAAATTTGCCCCCCCAACCCCCTGGGGGGCGACCCTTGCCTAAGGGGTCGCTCCCCTTGCATGACATTGGCGCCAAAAAAAAAGATCCCCGGTGCCTGGTGGTTTCTGCCCCCCTTGGGGGCAGATTGACCTAACAAAAATCGGCCGATCTGCCCCCAAGGTGGGCAGAAATGGTCTAAATACAATTTGCCCCCCATGGGAATGACCCTTGCCTAATAGGTCGCTCCCCAACTAAAAAAAAAAAAAATCCCTGACGCCTAGTGGATTCTGCCCCTCAGCCTAACAATAAGCCGATCTGCCCCCGGGGGGCAGAAAAGGCCTTAAAAAATATTGCCCCCCTGGGGAGAGACCCTTGCCCAAGGGGTTGCTCCCCTCATGCCAGTTTCATACAAAAATAAATCCCTGGTGTCTAGTGGGCTTTTTAAAAGCCGGATTGCTTTACAGTCCGGGTTTTGAAATGCTCTGAGAGACTTCAAAGGGAAGGAAATTCCTTTACTTCCCTTTAAAGCCTCTCAGGCCCCCATCACATGATTGGAAGAGAAATGCTTTGCATTTCTCTTCCGCTTCCAGCGCGATGGGGAAGTGGCCTCTGATGAGGTCAGCACGCAAATGTGCGCGGACGTCATCAGATGTCACTGGGAGGGTCAAGGGGGTCAGGGGTGGAAGAGGAAGGGCTTCCCCTTCCATCCCTGCCTTGGGGGGGTGGGAGGGTCGCCCACAGAGGGAGCGTTAGCGCTCCCTCTGAGCTCTGTGCCCAGGACGTAATGGTTACGTCCTCAGCACGCGAGCACTGTGCCACAGGACATAACCATTACATCCGCGGCACAGAAGGGGTTAAGCAGGGAGATAGGACTTGATTGGTCAGAATCACATGTTATTAAGGCAACTCTGGAACTCGACCCTGGTGCTCCAGGTTCACATTTGGCTGCTCTTTTCGTTAGGCAATATTTCCCCCTACCCCTTAGATAGTATGCATTGATATTTAAGTATTTGAAAGCAGAAAAAGAAGGAAAATCTACCTGATGTTTTTCAAAATGCTGCAACCTTGCCCGTGAAACGGATCTGCACAAGATGAACTTTTTATTGAAATGTGAGAGACAGAGAGCAATTTTATTTTTGGATCACTTGTTGTAGGAAACTCCAGACGTGTGGACATTTTGACTGAGGTATTTAGGAGTATTAAGGTATGACTTTATATGCAGGACAAGCAGTTATTATAGTGCATCTAGGATCAATATGGAGCCATTAAAGGAAAGCAGGAGCTGGGATCTTTTGGTAATCTGAAGCATTTTGCAGAGTACATATGCTTTCTCTGTCCTATTTTCTGGAGTTAAAGTCATATAATTTTAGCCATGGCCTTAATGAATATGTTCTTTGGGTGAAAGGTTTTCATTCAGAAGGAATACAAGGGATTCAGCGATGGTGTCGTGTTTTCAGTAATACCAACATTCTTAATGGCTTCTAGCCAGATGTGTTTACTACTACAGTTAGCTTTTGGGACAGTAAAATAAATTCAGTCTTCAAAGAATACCTGTCTGATCATGAAGATGATTTCACAATAGTTCAATTTAGGATAAATTTAGATTACATCAGCATAGTGGTGATGGGATACAGCGAGGTCTTTATGAAGGTCTCAATATAGCTCAACTTAATGCTTGAACAGGGTACCAGAGTGGAGCCGAGAGGTACACCATGTGGCATAGGAGTGGAATCAGAGAGTTATTGGTCCTCTTTTATTTGCGGAGTGTGATCCATGAGACATGGTTCAAACCATTTCAGTACCGTTCCACTGAAAGCTATACTGCTTTTGAGTGTGCCTAATAGGGTTTCATGTCCAAAATTGTCAAATGTCACCTTGGTTTGAATATTGTTGTATATCCTTGTATTTCTAAACTGCTTGAATTGTTTTTGAGATCCTAAGCTTTAATTTTTGTTTTGTTATGATTATAATGCTTTATTATGATTTTATTGTTTTACATTTGAATTGCATAATTATTGGTAAAGTATTGCAATACAAAAAAGTAAAATGTGCTTAAGAAACATCAGTAAAAAATAACATGTAGAAGTTGACATCAATGATGACATTGAAATCTATTCTAAGGACGTGGTATTTGCATACCTAAAATATCACTTCAAACAATATTTACTACTTACCAGATTTATTAAAACATTCTTTTGACATATTGTAGCATTTATATGCATTTTCTCTAGACGGTCCTATTTTTGCAATTGTGCACAATGAGCAGTTCTGTCTTTCCATGTAGCAACACCAGTCATAAAATGTTTATGTATCATAAGAACCTATACCTCAAACTTGTTTAAGTCTGTAGGGAAATAATCGGATGATGAAACGTTCTGTGAAACAAGGGGGCTTTCACTTGCTCCCATGAAAAATCATCAGACAAAGAATCCAGAAGATTACTTCTTCCAGATACAATTGCCACCTCGCTCAAAGGTTACAAAGGGGTTGTATGTTGTACTTAGCTACAGTTTGCTGAGGTAAGCTGTTGCCTCTGTGTAGAACTGTCATTGATAAATATGCTAAAATGTTTGGCAAGTTAGTTTCAGAGTTTTCAAACCACCACAGAAGAAATCACAAGTGTATAAGCTCAACATTTTTGTACCATATGTGGATTCGGGGAAACTTTTAGCTGACATTTACATTTCTTCCTAACAAGTAAGAATAATGATCAAGTATGCCAAAACTTCACATGCACCTTGCCAGAACTGATTGCCAATGGGTGAACTAAATTCCAACAGAGATTTTTTTTGGTCCAGGCTTTTAACCCCATTCTTTCATATAGTTTCTAATTCAGGTCTTCTTCCTGTCCCCAGTGGTCAATTATGAAGCCAGTTTATATGAAGGCCCACTGTAGCACTAAAAATATTACACAATACAACACTTCTAGTCTGTTGCTAAAATCTTTGCCAAACTTACAAGCCTGGTTTTAACAGGGTGCTTTTCTACACTTGATGCTGTCATGTTTTAAGAGAGAAGAGGAAACATTTTATCACGGCACTGTCCTCAATCATTCAAATAAAAAACCAAGATGTGTCTGTTTTGTTTTTAATATTTTTACTAAACAACACCATAAAACAACAAAGAGCATCACACAATACAAAATATGTTTATCAGCAGTTTTAAATAGTCAGGTCACATTCAGAATTCATCTTAACAGTAAAGGTGTAGGAGGAAAAACATGTTAATATATGGTAAAATAATAAATCATCTTGACCCAACAGCAATTCAGTGTAACTAAATTGCAGTGTGCAATGGCAAATTGGTGTCTGGGTAGATTGGTATTTGACTCCGTTTTTTAAGGACGGTAAATCTGAATTCTTCTAGCTTGTGGAAAATTGAGAAGATGTGAATTCTGTTTGCTTGAGCATTGCAACACTGAAGACATAATTTACTTTGTTGACACCATGTAGAGTGTTTGAATCAAGCAGAGTACAAAAAACCTGAGCTTTCAGTCTGGTTGGAGCAATAACAATTTGAGCTTTTTGCAAAATACCTTATAGCAATCTATACATCAATGGCCTGATGTTTGATCATTTGTTTGAAGTATGACACTAGGCAAGGCTGTCCACTGTCCCATACATGCAATGTGCTCCACATGGAACCATATTTAAGGCACCAACACAAGACTCTTGCCAAAATGGTAATTCGGAGCTTATTCAGCCAACTAAAGAAATAGATATTTCCAACTTTGTTTTTGTAGCTTAGTTCGTGACATAGAGACTAACTGTAGCTGGTTGATTGTTTTGCACTAGAATCATCGACAAAAGCTTCCACTGTCAATATGATCTGTGTCTTGGTGAAATTACATTTCTATCCCAAGAAACAGCCAAACTTAACAGCCATTCATTAAAAAATGAGGACATTAGAATGAAATATGCCAACATTATCAGCATTAATGTAAATTGAAACAGAAGAGGTTACATTTTAACTGATAGAAGC
Organism: Pleurodeles waltl; assembly: GCF_031143425.1. NCBI lineage: Eukaryota > Metazoa > Chordata > Amphibia > Caudata > Salamandridae > Pleurodeles > Pleurodeles waltl. The sequence continues at coordinate 1,770,663,896 of NC_090440.1, forward strand.
AAATGTGGTAATTTTCTGAAATATGGTTCTCTATAGAGCGCATTAAGTGTGTAAGACTGGAAAACCTTGTCTAGTAGCACGCTTGATAGAAATTTCAAAAGATAAGAAGCTATTATCGGTACATTGGTATAAGGTATGACTCAATTTAACATTTAGAGTATATCCCATTTTCTAGAGTACCTCCCATAAAGAGCTCCCAAGAAACACAGTCACACCCTTTTTTTTTGCATCAAACAGTATGACAGAAAACGGACCTTGAAACAACTCTACATGATCGATTAAGGCTATGGCAACATTTGTAAGGAAAGTAGTGTCCTTTTCAGGTATAAAGCCATGTTGAAAACTGAAAGGTAAGCAGGTAATAACTGCATTCAGTCTACATACTACAACTTGGTGAATAATTGAAAGTTACATTTTTCTTTAACACTTTCAATCCTATCCCAGGAGTAAGGTACTCTTTTGTATAGTCTTGTCTTTTAAGATGCCCTAAGCAGAGAAGCACAGATTCTTCTATCAGCAGCATTAAGAAGTGTACATTTCGGAAGGCATGTTGTTAACATCTGTGACTGTGCCTGATGACAATTGCATTATGTAGGATTTTACCTAATTTTTGGTAAAGCCTAGAGCCAATATTAGATTGTCACTTTCGTTAACATTAGGAAGTTGCACATTATCTAGGAAGTTATGATCTTGGCAGTATTAGAGCCATGACTATGGGCCCAATTAAGAGTTTGGTGGATGGGATAGCCCATCTGCCAAACTGCCGACAGGGTGGCTGCTGCCTTAGTGGCGACCACTCCGCAGGACCTATTAGGTGTTTCCAACTAGGCTGACAGGCGGAAACCTCTGTTTCTGCTCATCAGCCTAGCGGGAAATAGTCGGCAGCATTGTCTTCTTGCCCAGAATCGACCCAGCAGCTATGCTGTCACCTGCAGGGTGCACCAGCACCCTCGCAATGTTCACTGTCTGCATGGGCAGAGCAGGGGTCCCCCTGGGGCCACCTGAGCCGGTTCTCTACTAGCCTTTTCATGGTGGTGAAAAAAGGCTGGCGGAGAACAAGGTTGTATTCCACAGGGAAGCGCTGCATACAGCCCTGCCCCAGCGGATTGTGAACTCCACCCGCAGTCAACCCGTCAGGATCGCCAATCCCAGCGGAGATGGCAGAACTCTGGCAGTCTGACCGCCAGAGTCTTAATGTGGCAGTCGGACCACCACAGCAGCGGCAGTCCTGACCGCTACTTCAGTACTATGTTGGCATAGATGTGAGCAATACTATTCAAATACCTGCAAGATTTTCTTATGCTATAAATACCCTGTCCTAATTTCTCTCTAATTGTTCTGATTAGAGTTTCTAGTCGGTCTGCTTAGTAATGCGAGCACGGTTCCAGGCTTCACGGTGGAGTACTGATATTTGTGTGTTGACCACTGATTTCTTGTTGCACGACTTTGCACCTGGCTTAGCTGCCCACTCGCACTTTAGTGGTCACTAGTTACAGACTCCATTTTGTATTCAGCTTAGACTCCATTTTGTGTTCAGCTTAGCCTCACTGCCACGTTAGAGGTGCGAGTAGTTTTCTGTCATAATTCCAACGTATGGAGGATATGTGAGAAAGGGGACTGCCCCAGCCCTTCTCACTGTACGTGTTCCAATGATAAAAACCCTGGTGCTAAAGAATGGGTTGAATCACCAAATGGCCCTCCAGAACCTGCAGAAATTATAGCAAAGGGCCCTAATGATGTTCTGTTGATTATGAAACCAGGAAAGGAAAAATGGGAACATATTCCAGCTGATATTTGCGAGAATGATCATACTTGTTTCTTTTACAGATCATACTACAGCTTGTTTTTGCCGCGAGTGTTCCGTGTGGTCTCCTTTTGGGCATGTGTGGTTGGGAAAGACCTAAAACCCCGAATCTCAACTTGATTGATCGACCACGTCGCGCAACAATTTTACTGCATCTGAATTACAATATTTGGATTCATTTGGTGCAAACCGTGCTCAGCGGATCTGACTTCTGCATGGGTGCCATGCGAACCACTGTGGATGTTTTGTCAACATGTTTGATCGCCATACCAAAGCCAACAAGTATCTTGTTAGAAATTTTCTATGCCACTAACCGTGATAAAAATTTGCAAAAACATGGGGGTCATTTGACCTCGGCGGTCTTTTGACAAGACCGCAGAGGGACCGCCGTGCTGAAGACCGCCAGTGGTGGCGGTTTTCCGCTCGGCGTATTATGACTGCTGGCAGCCCTCTGTCCTTTTCCAGACGGAGAGCCGCCAGCAGCCATACTGGCGGGCGGCGGGGAAGTGGAGGTTGCTCCACCTCCACCGCCACGTCAACAGAACACCGCCCACCGCATCACATTCTGTGATTTGGCGTGGCGGTGTTTTGTTGACGGTGTCGTGGCAGCAGAGCAGCCCTAATGGATCCCGTCCCCTCCCGGAAGATCAACGGACAAGGTAAGTTGATCATCCATTAGGGAAGGGGGTGGTGGGTGTTGTGTGATGTGTGGGTGCATGGGGGTGTGCGTGTGAGTATGTAGAGGGGGTGTGTGAGTGCGTGTAAGCATGCGGGGATGTAGTGTGAATGGAAATGTGTGCATGTCTATCTGTATGTATGTCTGTATGGATGTGTGCGTGTATGTCTGAATGAGGGTGTGCGTGTATGACTGTGTGTGTGTCTGTTGGCATGTTTGTTCGTGTGTGGGCGGGAATGTGTGTTAGTGGTGCCTGCATGCGTGTCGGGTGTGTGTCTGTGTTGTGATGTCGGGGGAAGGGGTGGGGAGGAGGGTCCTGCCACCTTTGGGGGGTGGCAGGGGGTGGGGTTGTCAGGGACGGACTCGTGGTGGGGGTGTCAGGGATGGACTGGGGGAGGGGGTGGAGGTGGGGGGTGTCGGGGAGGGGGTGGAGGGTGGCGGAGACCCCTATCAGTGCCAGGGAAGGTGATAGTGCTTATCGCCATGGATTTCATGGCGGTTCCAAACCCCATGAAATCCATGGCGGTGAGCCGGGTCATGATACTGCCGGCGGTCTTGTGACGGCCGCCGGGCTGGAGACCCAAGTCTCTAGCCCAGCGGTCGTCTCCGCCATGGTGGTCTGATCAGAGAAGTGGCGGATGACCATGGCGGTAACCGCCATGGCCATAACTCCAATTTGACCTACCTCCAGCCTGTTGCCGGTAAAACCGCCACTTCTCCGTCAACCGCCAGGGTCGTAATGACCCCCATGATGTTGAAACTCACTTCATTTCCTATGAGTATTGCAGGGACTGTCAGGAAACAACCAATGAAAAGTGGGACAATCTCACTCAGATAATTACCTACAACATTACTACCGGTGATGTGTTACTACATGTCCTGCAATTCTCGTGACATTGGAAAATGCATTCAATTGCGCTTAGAAAAAAAAACATCAACCTCTCAAAACTTACCGTGGGAACACAGAGTTTTGTGCTTTTACCGAACGGACAGATATTGCAAAAATATGTCGAATCATATGGTTTATCGTCATCTAGTGACTGCTGCCAGTCACATTAAACATGTCAAGTTGTCATTTGGCTGTCTGTTTTCATGTGGAAACCTGACCTTCACTTATATTGCAGCTAACATAACGGGCGGGCCGTGCACTTTTACACGCCTGGGACTCATGATGTTTCCATCTAACTCTATACATACTCGTTATCCTAGAGACACGATGCAACTAGATGAAAATTGTGATTCAGATATTCAATTATTATCCCAATCAGAGTATCTAAGCTTAAGTCTTTCCATTGTAGGGGTGCCTGGTTTAACTGTATACAATACTAGGGTAATTATCAAACTTGCTTGTCTAATAGTTAAAAATATTAACCTTTCTTCGATTGCTTTATCTGAATTTTTACTAGATGTATGTGGTACCAGGAAAGCTGCATTACAAAACAAAGCTGCTGTAGACTGTCTTTTGCTTAAACATAATCATGGTTGCAATGAATTTGAAGGCATGCATTGTTTTAATCTTTCTGACTGTTCTAAATCGATTCAGGCCCACATTGATACCCACCTACATACACTAGAGAAAGGGGTAAAGCATGATATAGATCAGGGATGGTGGGGCTGGTTATTTCAATGGTTACCTGATTTAGGACAATTACGCAAAGTTTTTGGTGGAATTTTTGTAGCATTAATTCTTATTATATAATTATGTTGCTGTGTACAATGTATTCCTAATTTGTTTGCAATGTTTAGACCGAACAAAGTTGATTTTAAACCTATAGGCTACACAACTCACTGTTGTACTGGAATGTAGTGATATTTGTGTGGTGACCACTGATTTCATGTCACATGACTTTGCACCTGGCTTAGCTGCCCACTGTCACTTTAGTGGTCACTAGTTACAGACTCCATTTTGTATTCAGCTAAGACTCCATTTTGTGGCCAGCTTAGCCTCACTGCCACGTTAGAGGTGTGAGTAGTTTTCCGTGCACACGTTATGCAACATGTTTTCTATTTCTGCGTGTTCTGTTTCTCACTGAAGAGCTAGGACATATTATCATCTAAGAGCTAGTATGTAATATGGAGGAGTTAGGCAGTCAGCACAATAAGAATGTACCAGGCTGATGTTTATAGTGCATGCAGGGAACAGTTTGACTTTGGGAGAGGTGCCTTGGGATTTTGGCCAGATCCCAACGCATTTCTTTCAAAGCTTACCTAAACTAGCCAGCATTTTTTAATATTTCGTTTTTATGGGAGGGGTTTTTCTAGAAAGCCCCTTCTTCGGTTCTTTAAGATATAAAAGATGGCCCTGCTCGGCAGTAATAAATTCCGAGACCTCGGTCAGGATTTAGACGCTGAGTGCCTGACACCTGTCCCGTGAGGATAGAGATCTTTCTCGCAGTCGAACGGGGGCATCGTCTTGCTGGCATGACAAAGATAAAGCATCTGGCAGGCCCTACGGTGATGCATTTCTATTAATTATTTGCTTTGCATTGTGTATGAATATACATCCATATAACAATATAAGTGTTTGTATCTGTTAGACTTTTCATCCTTGGCGTGGTCTCCCTTAACTTTTTGACTCGGTTTCCCAGGTTGTTAATGTGTGCTGGACTCTGTTTTTGCTGTTGTGGTTACTCTGGCACTTTACCACTGCTAACCAGTGCTAAAGTGCAAGTGTTCCTATACAAAATATGTATGTAATTGGTTATCCATGATTGGCATATTTGATTTACTAGTAAGTCCCTAGTAAAGTGAACTAGAGGTACCCAGGTCCTGTACACCAAGTGCTACTAATGGCCTGCAGCACTGGTTGTGCCACCCACCTAAGTAGCTCTGCAATCATGTCTCAGAACTGCCCCTGCAGTGTCTGTGTGTGAAGTTTTAAACTGTAAATTCGACTTGGCAAGTGTACCCACTTGCCAAGCCTAAACCTTCCCCTTTCTTACATATAAGACACCCCTAGGGTAAGCCTTAGGTAGGCCCAAGGGCAGGGTGCAGTGTATGGGTTAAGGTAAGAAATATAGTAATGTGTTTTATATGGCCTGACAGTGAAATACTGCTCAATTCGTTTTCACTGTTGCAAGGCCTGTCCCTCTTATACGTTAACATGGGGGCTAACTTTAAATATGATTAAGGTGTAGATTCCCTTTGGGAGTAGATGTATATATGGAGTTTGGGGTCCCGGAGCTCACAATTTAAAAATACATCTTTTAACTAAAGTTGATTTTAAGAGTGTGTGTTTGAAAATGGCACTTTTAGAAAGTGAGCATTTTCTTGCTTAAACCATTTCTGTGACTCTGCCTGTTTGTGGATTCCCTGTCTGGGGAAGTTTGACAGTTGGGCTGGTTGCACCTCTCACTAGACAGTGAAACAAAGGAAGCTGGGGTGTAGTCTGCCTTTCCTAATGAGCCATCTGTACTAGGAGGGAGGGAAGGAGTGGTCACCCACACCTGAAAGGGCTGTGCCTGCCCTCACACAATGCAGTCTCCAACCCCCTGGTGTGTGTCTGGGGCCTGGCCTGGGCAAGGCAGGATTTCACAAACAAGAGAGACTTTTCTTTGAAGTAGTACTTCTTCAAAGCACAAAATGGGTATAAGAAGGGCACCCAAAACCACAGACTTTAGAACACTTCTGGAAACCAAGAGGAACCTCTGCCTGGAGAAGAGCTGAAGAGCTGAGGAAGAAGAGCTGCCCTGCCTGTGACTGTGCTTAGTGGAGCCCTCCTGCAGTCGCTGCTTCTGCCTCTGCTAGAGGACAAAGACTGGACTTTGTGTTGCCTTCCTTCTTGTGAAGAACTCTAAGGGCTTGATTTAGAGCGTGCCTCCTGTTGTTTGAAGTATCAGGGACAACAAAGACTTCTCTCTGCCAGCACCTGGAACCTCTGTTGGGACTCCTACTCTGCCAAGTGGTGCCCATCCAGTTCCTGGGACCCTGAAAGGAGAAGCTGGCTGCCCAAGAGTGAGAAATCTACGCACCGACACCGGTGCGGGGAAAAGATCGATGCAACTCCGATCTGCGGCTGAAAAATTGACGCGCTGCCGGCTTTGCGTCTGAAAATCGACGCTCACCTGCAACACGACCGGAAGATCGACGCGCAGCATCGCTGACGGAGGCTTGTGAGATCGCAACCCACGCTGCGTGGTTTTCGGATCATTGTGCAGCTGTATTTCTGACGCAAACACCGCTGGGCGTGTAAAAAAGATGTCAGGCCTGCCCGGACCCAAGACTGCTGACTGGATCGACAGATCGCTCTTCTGCTGAGAGAAGAAACGAAGCACGCTGACCCGACTGAAGTAGAACAACGCAAGGTCTCGCTCGTGAGTGAAATCGACGCATTGCAAGCCCTTTTTGATGCACACTCACCCGTGCGGGTTATTTTTTTACGTGCCCAAGGTACATTTTCACACTAAAAGCATTAGCATTGTGTTTAAAATTACACAAATACTCTTTTTCTATTGTTATTGATAACTTGACTTGTGGATTTTTGTCGTTTTGGTCTTGTTTTGTTTAAATAAATATCCTATATTTTTCTAAACCTGTGGTGTCATTTTGTAGTGTTTTCATTAAGTTACTGTGTGTGTGTTGGTACAAATACTTTACACCTAGCACTCTGAAGTTAAGCCTACTGTTTGTGCCAAGCTACCAAGGGGATAAGCAGGGGTTAGCGGAGGGTGATTCTCTTTTACCCTAACTAGAGTTAGGGTCTGTGTTTGAACAGGGGGTAATCTGACTGCCAACCAAAGACCCCATTTCTAATAGTATCCTTGTGTGTGTATATTTGCTGTTTATAGATTGAAGATTCTTCATACGTGAGGTTACTTCATTATTGCTCATTTTGAAAGTGCACTTTTTACTCTTCAATCCTTCCTTTACGAACCTTGCAAAAAGCTATAATAAATGTCTTCTTCAGATTAAGAAGTACATTCCAGAGAATCTTTTTTACTCCTTTCAGTGTGTATATTTTGGCTCAGTCAAAAGTAAAGCAAAACAGGTGGTCTCACAAACCATTTTGTTTTTGAGATAAGGCCCTATAATAACAAGTGCATCCTGTATGGTTTTCAGTTGATCCCTTAAGGCAATAATGTTGAAACATGTAGGGTTGTACTTAGCTGGCTTGCTCTATATCACAACGTATATACACATTTTAGTGTATCTAATCCAGTTCTTAATGGATTTTCCTCTGTTTTCTGAGCCTCATAGATTTGGGACTGAAATAGCTAAGTCATGCCATGTATAATAAGCACTCAAGACATCCCATGCATTGAAGGTGTTGAAGCACCCACAATCTTGATAAACTCTGACATCTGCCTGAGGTCATCAATAAAATTCTCTCTGAAATAAAGCTTTGAAAATATATTTTGTTGCTATTCTATAGTATTTTGTTGTTATTCCAGTTGAAACAGATTGCACAGTGATTAGACTGCAGTAGAGAATAAATTGCAGAAGTGTACAATTATGGATATATTTTTCATGTTATTAAAATATATTTTGAATAAATTTATATTGCACATCAAAATATGTGCTTGAATTTGTTTAACTATAACCAACTTTAGTATATTTCCCTATTCTTTCCAACAGGAAGATCTCCCAACCAGGCTAGCCAAGAGAGGCAAGTGACATTTGTCACCCAGAAATAGAAACCTTATGAATAGATGTTTAAAAGAAATGGTGTGGTATAATTTCATACAACCTATGGTCAATCTCTGTAGACAACCTGAAACGACGTTTACTTGCAACTGTTTTTTTCCAAATTTCAATTTCTAAAATGCCACGTACTCAGTTAATTTTGAGATCTGTCCTGACTGCAGTGTCTTCCTTTGAAAAAATATAAGCATCTATTTTTGTATAAAAAATTGAATAAAAGTTAAAAATTTTATCAGAACTATTCATATAAATTCATTTTATATATTTATTTTAAATACTGAATCAAATACAAAATGCTATAATGCTATTCACTTAATTTTTAATTAATTTTATTAAACGTAATATAATAAATTAAATCAAACCAATTTTTCTTAAGTTTAAAATAAAACAAATTCCAACAGAGTAAAACATTTGTATTTTTTATAAGGCATTACTAATTATTAAAAGTGATATACAAAACATATTTACATTTTTTTAGCGATACTTTCATAATATGTATGTTTACATTTGTTTTGTAAATACAAAATGGTTAAGAAAATATGTTATAATTAAACTAAAATATTAATTTATATTTTTATATGTTTAACTATTTTAATTAATGTATTTTAATTAAACAGTATTGTAATGGGGCTTTATTTTAAATCCCTAACCCTATTATTTTCTATGGGAGTGCGTTTCAGTACCGGTGGCTGGCAATGTGTGGGGCTAGACTTACTCCAGCTCTGAGCTGGAGTACTTCACTACTGCTTTGGGTCTCTTATTGCTATAGTAACTATAGAAGTGCAGTTTGTGAATGGCGAAAGGCTTACTCTTTGATGCTTGGGTTGACGCTCCCCCCCTAACCCTCTCCCTGGCCCTTCCTAAACCCCTCTTAACTCCTCCCCAATGCTCCCCTTTTATTTAATCAATCAGTAGATTTGTAGAATGCTTATCACCTGTGAGGGTATCCAGGCACTGGCAGGGTCCAGTTGATTAGCTGAATATCCAGGTCTTCCGGGGCTTTCAGAACTGTGGAAGAGATGAGGAGGTCCAGAGATGAAAAGATAGCTCATTCCATGTCTTGTTGCTCGGTAGAAGAAGGACAGACCTCTGCATCTGCCACATTGGATGTGGGGGTGAGGATTAGAAAGAAGAAAGTAGGCAGGTCTGCAGTTGTGCAGGGCCTTGTATGGGTGGGTCAGGAGCTTGAAATTGCATTGTTTCTGTATAGGGAGCCAGTAGAGTTCCCTGTGTAGTGGGTGATGTGGGTTTGCCTAGAGAAGATCAAGGATGAGTCTGGCTGTGGCTTTCTGTTTGGTTTGTAGTCATCAGAGGAGATGAACTGTGATCACTGCATACAGAACATTCTTTAGTCCAGTCGGCTGGAGATGAGGCCCTGTGTGATGGTGCACCTTGAGCTTTGGAGTAGCTATTTGAATATCTTATGAAGCATGCGGGAGGATGAAGAAGATGGAGACTGAGTTGACCTGAGCTTCAGGCAGTTGTCCTTCATCCAGTTGACAACATCTGTTATGCAGTTGTAGAAGTTGGTCCTGGTGTTGGTGGTCTTTGGAAAGGGAAATGATGAGTTGTGTATCATCAGCGTAAAATATGATGTTGAGCCCCTGGGTTTTGACGATGCTGGCCAGAGGTGTCCTATATCTGTTGAAAAGGGTAGGGCTGTGCAATAATCCGTGGGGTATACTCTGCAGATGGTTTCCCTGGGTTTGGAATTGAAGGAAGTCTTGTTGCATTCTTCCAGTGAGGAAATAGGCAACTAATCTGAGAGCGGCTCTTTGGATGTTTATATTGTGCAGCCTTGTGATGAGTGTATGGGGGAGACCGTATTGAAGACTGGTAAGAAGTTAAGGTGGATAAGAACCACAGTCTCTCCTCGGTTGAGTAGGGCTCAGATGTCATCAATAGCCATATTGAGCACTGTCTCTGTGCTGTGGTTGCTGTGGAATCCGGATTGGGAGGAGTTGAGTAGGAAGTTCCATTCCAGATGTGAGTAGAGTTGTTGGTTAATGACTTTTTTATAATACTTTGGCTGGGAATAGAAGTTTGCTGAGTTCTGCCAATGGTTTCTTTAGTAGTGATGCCTGCATGTCCCCATTCCTCAGGGAAGGTGGCTGAGGCCATTGAGCTATCAAACAAGGTGATGAGTATGTGGCTGATTCGGCTTCGTCTAGGTTGAAGATGTGGCGAGTGCATGCATATTTTGGGGCCCCTGAGTTGACTAAGTTCATGATGGAGGCAGTACACTGTGGGGCGAGCTTGCTCCATTCGGTTAGTAAGATGTCTGTGGTGGTAGCGGGGGTCATTGTATTGTTTGAAGAAATCAGTGGTCGTGGGCTGGGGATTGAAGTTTCTGTAGATGTTGGTGATCTTGTCGAGGAAAAAGTCTGCAAGATTTTGCAGAGTTCCTGTGATGGGGTAATGTTGTTTCCTGCAACTGAGGGCTTGGGAAATCTTTTGACGATGTTGAACAGTTCTTTGCTGTTATTGGAGCTCCATTCGATGCATGAGGCTAAGGTATTTTCTTAAATTCTATCAACTGTCTGTGGTAGAGGGCTTTCTTGAAGGTGGTCTTATTAGTCGTGTCCTTGCTGGTGCTCCATCTGCTTTCAAGTTGTTTACAGTGTTGTTTAGCGGCTTTGCGGTCTTTAGTGTATCAGCTTGCCCCGTTGGGGACCGTATGTGGGTGTTGTTGCCAATGGAAGAAATGCTGCCAGTTCAGTTGGTGATCCAATTCTTGAAGTTTCTGATATTCTAGTCTAGGTTGTTGGACAGATAGAGTGGGTGGTGTTGAGGGCGATGATCCATGTTTCCTTTAAATCTTTATTCCAGCTTTCGGGGCGCGTTAGGCAGAGTGGGGGCAGAGGTCCATGAGGTGTTGATGTTGAAGTGGGCGATGGAGGTAAATTCTATGGTGTGGCTGTCCCTAATGCGGTCACTCAAGGTGAAGATGGAGTCTAGGATGCTTCCTGCAGTGTGCATAGGCTTCTGGATGAGTTGGATGAGTCCGATGTTGTCCAGGTTGTTGAGGAGGTTGGTACTGTTGATGTCATTGTAGTTACCAAGATTGAAGTTGAGGTTGCTGAGGAAAATGTAGTTGTTGGAGTCTGTCAAAGTGGGTGATGAGGCCGGAGATGTAGTTGCAGAAGGCTGTACATGGTTCTGGAGGATGGTAAGTGAGGGTACAAGTGAGGGTACCCCTGATAATGGTTTTGCTGTCTGCTTTGAGTCAGACATTGAGGTCTTCCATGGCTGGAGTGATATTGTCATTTGTGGTGGTGCATTAGTGGTGCATTGATCCTTGTGTATCATAGTGATCACGCCGCGAGGCTTCTTGATCCACTGAAGATTGGTGAACATGTATTCTTCTGGTATTGCGGTGGCGTTGTCGGGCACAGAAGAGAGGTTGAGCCACGTGTCAGTGTGGAAGAAACCGTTGAATGTGAGGGTGGAGATGAGGTCCCAAATCTCTGTGATGTGTTTGCATAGTGAGTATGTGCTAAGAAGGGTGCATGCGCGTTGATGTTTTTGTTCAAGTGGTATCTGCTGTGTGTTTGGGATGGGCTGATTGGTGGGCTAATGTGTGTCCCATGTCAGGTGAAGTGGCAGTGTTTGCAGCTGGAAGGTCCTACAATAGAGCATGGGTTAGCACAGTGGCAATGTTTGTTGCGGCATCCAGGGTTATGGTTGTAGAGGGTGTAGAGCTCAATGATAGTGTATTTGAGGGGGCCAGAAGGGCCAGGGCTGTGACGCTGGACGCAGTCCAGGCACGGACAAGGGCAGATGGTCACGCTGCCTGCATTTGGTCCTGGGGAGGGCAGGTGCTTCATTCGGCGGGATGAAGGGTGAGGGGGGAAAACCTGGGCACAAAAACCCAGGCAATAGCGGTGTCACTTGGTCAAGTGGCAGCAACTGAATCAGGCTGGAGCGAACAGTAACTGAAGGCCACAGTCAAGTGGCAGGCTATGTTGCAAGTGTCTCCTAGTGCAGTCGGGCTGCTGCCTGCATTAAGTAAGTCCTGGAGTGGCTAGGGCTTCAGTTGGCAGGAAGAGCAGGGACCAGGAAAACCCAGGTAGGTAAACATGGGCTGCGGCAGTGTTAATTGGACAGCTGGCGGCAACTGGATCAGGCTGAAACTAGCAGGAACTGGAGGCCACAGCATAGTGGCAGGCTAGGTGCCTAGGTGCCTACTATGGTGGTCACACTGTAGCCTGCATTAATTAGGTCCTTAGTAGGCGGGGCTTTTGTTGACAGGAAGAATGGTGAGCAGAAAAACTCAGGTAGCGGTGGTGTCACTTGGTCAGATGGCAGCAACTGGTTAAGGCTGGAACAAGAAGGAACTGGAGGCCACAAGCAAGTGGCAGGCTAGTTGCCCAGGTGCCTATTCGTAAGTACTTCCCATTTTCCAGCCACTCCTTTGTGCCCTTCCCACATTGACCTCTTAAACATATCCATACTTATTTGGAGACGTCACATGCATAAGTATAGGAACGGAGGAGGCGTAAACTTCACACGCAAGTTTATGAATGTGATTTTTAAGTATGTTTTGTTGTATTACAAAATGCAGTTCCTGAATAGGCTCTGAAGTTTGTTATGGTGCACAAACGGAACAAAGAGGTGCCTGTGCTTAAACAACCTGATGCGTATTTTTTTTAAAAATATTCCGTCACAGAAGTGCGCAAATACCTTAGCGGTGCAAGGGTTAAGGAACAGAACTAGCTTAGGTTTTTGTGTGTGATATAAATTAGCAGTACTAACGGTTCTTTATTTCACTATTAACTATGCTCACTAATATGTCTTGTTTGTTAAGATGCCCCTATGGCAGTAGTGTGAGATATATACAAAAAAATAAAACCAAAAATGACAAAAATATAATTTTACACAGAAACACAAACATATTTCTACAATCTACAAATTGTGCGCATGTTCATAACTGTTAAATACAGATCTTTTGAGAGATATTTTTCAAAGCAGTATTGCTTGTTACCATAAAAACTGATTTATTTATCAGGTTCCTCTCTGCATGGTTCACCCCAGTCTCTTAGGAAGCCCTGATGAAATCGGCGCTGCGATATTCAGAAATGACAAAAGGACCAGAAAAAATAAAAAGACGCAACTTTCATCTCGCTCGGAAAACTTTTCAATTAGAAAACCTTCCTGGCTATTTAAATATATTTAAAGTAATGACTCTGGTAATTTGTCATTTTCGTTTGGAAACATACCGTGCCATTGTCAGCTGCGGAAAGAAAAAAAAGAGGAGCAATTTTCTGAGTTATGAGATAGAAGTCGTCAGGGGGAAAATGACTGTCGTGGGGCCCCTGTAATTAAATAGAACACGCAGCTGCACTTAAGAGCAATTCAGATTAACAACGCGACATTTTTTAATAGTTTATTCAAAGACCGGACTGTCCTACTCTTCTTTTCATCCGACAAGGCACATTTACTTGTTTGAATGGTAAAATATATATTTTTTATTAAATAAAATACCTTTTTTTTATTTACGTGGCATTATTGTTGATTTCAGGTGGCAGTAGGTTTACTTTCATTATGGATCTTTTCAGCATTACATTCAACTCTTAGTATGCCTGCCTAACCACAGAAGAACAACGTGATACCGAAGGCGTGGATAGCAACCTCAGTGGAACCAGCAAGATGTTATAAAGCGCACCTGTGGCAGGAAATTTTCTATCGTTCACAGTGCAGTTTTTCACCATCTTTTGCACCAGTCTGAGCCGACTGGCACAAAAATAGCATGTTGTACATACTCGGAACAAGAGTAATATTCAGAATCGAGGGCAGAGGAGGCGTTTGGGATTGTAAGTCGAATTTGAAGAAACAGCCATTGAAATGCAGTGGGAATGCAGAAGGACATTATTTGTGTGTCAGATCGGCCACTTTGAACCTAGAGAGTGAGTTGTCAAGTAAGACTTCTTTTCCAGTAGAGAGTCCTTTCTATGTAATGCAGAGGTACTTGAACTGGGATTACTATTTGTTAAGTATTCACTATGTTGAAGGAGCGTGGGTGATTTGCAGTTTCATTGCTTGAGACCTGCAACTCGTCTGGTTACAGCATGGTTGGAGAGGAATAGTAAATGGAGGTGTGAGTTCCTTGAGCTTTCCTATTGGGAGATGTAATAGCTTAGCTCGAGCATGCTAGAGTTCGGGTGGAGGTTTTACACAGGCCCTGGATGAGACGAGTGGCGGCACCGAGGAGCGTCATCCCCCTCCCCCCGCCAGCAGCAGAAGCTGCAAACCTTTCACAAGGAAGAAACAATAAACTAGGTTTATTGTCCCTTCCTTGTGAAAGGGGTGGTGAGCAGTGAGGGGAGTGCACTGTGCACTCCCCTCACTGCGCATGTATGTTTGGCCAGCTGTCGCGGGCCGGCCGAACATACATGCGCAGTAGGGTCTCTCCAGCCCGGCAAGAGAGCCTGCACAGGCTCCCAGTCTGCCTGGAAGCACCCCAGCTGCGTGCTCCGAGCCAAGGGCAGCATCAGGATTGGCCGCAAAATAGGCTGGAAGCCTGTGCCTGCACTGCAGGACAGAAGAGAGGAGCAGTGTGGCGAGAAGCAGCACGGAGGTAAGTTTATTATTATTATTTTTTTATTTCAACTTCCTTTACCTGTGTCCAGGACCACATGTCCAGCAGTCCAGATGGCAGTTCCTTTCTTGCAGCACCACAGTCCTCAGGTGCAGCACGTCCAGCCAGCAACATCGGGCGGCAAGTCCCTGCAGGGTCTAAAAATATGGGGGACAGTCCCCTATACTTACTCATTTTGCACAGCTTCCTCAAAAGGGGAGCAGCGGATTCCAACCAGAACTAACCAGATCCAGGAATGTCCTATCCTCCAGCACTGGCTCCAGACACCAGTAGGGGGTAAATTAACCCTTTGTGGGAGGCCAGGGCACAGCCTTTACAGATGCATGTGTGCACTCGCCTAAACCTTTCCCAGCCCAGGAAGAATATTCAGTATGTAGATGCACTCTTGTTACACCTCCACCTTCCCTGTGTACAGGCCATCTGAGAAGTATGCACAAAGCCCAGCTGTCACTCTGCCTCAGACGTGGATTGGAGTCAAACTGCAAAAAAAACAGAGTTATAAGCACAGAGAAATGCCCACTTTCTAAAAGTGGCATGTCTACAATGGTAATAAACAAATCCACATACATCAGTAAGCAGCATTTCTCACTACCATTCCAAACATACCAAACATGCATACACAACTCCCCATAGATCAGAAAATACCACTTAGACATATGTTAGGGCATTTGCAATGCAATCCTATGAGAGGAGCAGCGCTCACAGTAGTGAGAAACTAAATAGGCTGTTTGTCTCTACTAGGAAATGCAGTACTTAAATACATATGTCCTACTTTTTACATAAACAGCACCCTGCCCATTGGGCTATCTAAGGTCTACCTTAGGGGTTACTTAGGTGTAGTAAAAAAGGGAGTTTAGGCCTTGACAAGTAGTTTGACTTGCCAGGTCAATGTGGCAGTAAACTGTGCATGCAGGCACTGTAGTGGCAGGTCTGAGAAAGGTTTGAAAGGCTACATCTCTGGGTGGGTCAAGATGTGCTGCAGGACCACTAGTAGCATTTAATTTACAGGCCCTGGGTATAAGGGATACCACTGTACTAGGGACTTACAGGTAAGTTAAATGTGCTAATCAGTTGTAAGCCAATCATACCAAGTTTAGAAGGGAGAGTACATGCACTTTAGCACTGATCAGCAGTGATAAAGTGCCCGGAGTCCTAGAACCAACAAAAAGAGGTCAGAAAAATAGGAGGGGGATGGCAAAAAGTTTGGGGATGAACTTGCAAAAAGGGCCAGGTCCAACACAACTGAACTTGTCCGGAGGGGATTTCACATGGAGGCTGATCTCTGATACTGAGTAAAATGCCAAGATTGATTACTGGTAATCTTATTACTCTGTTATCTGCACAGTGCTCTATTGCCCGTTAGGGCATCCTGGTACTGTGCACATGTGTGAGGTTAGCCCTGGAAGCGAGTGGAGGAGGCTTACTTGACGAGTTAGGTCTTCAACTTGCGAAATTCAAGAAGATAGGAGCATGTTCTAATATGTGGCAGGAAGTCATTCCATGCTTTAGGGGTAGAACACATTCTAGTAAGAGTTTGTTTAATCCTTTGCACCAGCCTCTCTTCCCTGTAGCAGCACCTATAATGTTTCTTTAAACACAGTGCCAAACAATAGTTATTTATGAGAGCCCAGTTCCAGCTGGTAGTGGTTCACAAATATAGATGGAGCAGCCCAAGTAGCAGACAAACAAATGCCACCTCTGGGGACGCCACGCACTTCTGCCCATGAACATGCCATGCCTCCAAAGAGACATCCTTAAACATGGCCAGGCTGAACTCTGGCAGAAATTTCATAAGCCAAAAAGATTGTAGACTTTACCCATTAGCTCAAAGTACCTGAAGAATTTCATAATCTGTGTCAAACTGTGCCAATGACGGCCATAGCTTTGGATCGATTGTGACCATTCCAAATAATGGAAACAGCTCTACAAGTATCCAGCCAATATGAGGCCTGTTCATCGAATGCCACAAAATCAGAGTGAAAATCATTGAAGAACATCTCATTTTCCCTATGAAACCTCTGAGCTACCAAAAAGACAAGCCCAGGACCTATTTTAAGAATCAAGCAGGAAAAGCATGAATATAAGGAGCCTGACATACCACAATATCTAAGGTCCTAAGTCACCTGGCAGAGCTGATAGCCACTAGACTCCCGCAAAGGTCCTAAAGTAGTAGATTGCATAGAAGAAAGCACAATAAGAAAATCCAAAAGTAGAGCACCTTCATGGACCAGAGAAAGAGTAAAAAACAACTTTCTTAAGAATCTGTGAGGCCAAAGAATTAATAGCCTGCACTACTCGTGGGGTCCTGAACACCTTAATAGCAGCCCACTGCACACTTGGTGCGGAAGGTGATAATCTCCAGGAAAACGCATCTTGGAGAGATTGAAGCAGCAGCAGGAGGTGATCATTTGCCTTTTTTAGTAGACAGACACCTGGAATCTTGAACAGCACAGGCAACATCTTCTGAAAGCTCCAACCTTGTCAACCCCAGAAGTTCATTTGGCACCCTGAGTGGCTCATTCTGTGAAGAGAAATCCATGAGAGAGGAGGAGACCAAATAGGGGACAGTGATACAGGGAGAATCCATGCAAGAGCTGGTTCCATCTGCTGAAGATCACAGAACTGCACTTTCCGACGCCAAAAAGGGGCACCAGGACAACCACCTGTCTCATTCCCAGTAGACAAACCATAAACCTGGATGCACAGAAACGTGGGAAAGTATAAGAGGCCTTCCGGTCAAGGGTAAGTCAGAGCATCCACCCACTACCCATTTGACAGGAGCAGAACATTGCATCAGGGTATTATCTACTTTGCAAAAGAGCCCATCATTAATGTGGTATATCTGTTGCACACCTGACACAGCACCTCCATGAGAGAAACAGAAGCCCTGGGATAATGGAAGCACTTGACTCAACAAGTCCTCTGAGTGTTGTGCAACCCCATGATAAGTACTGCCCTTAAAGAAAACAGAATTGTCTTTGACCAGAACCCACCCTGTTTCAAATGGCACATTTGCCAATTCCTTGCACTTGTTATCAACGTTTCAGTTCACTTTTGCTGCCCTAAGTGCGCCGGGTATGCCCATACGTGGGTCCCGGGCTCACTGTGCCACTGGATTCAAGCTAGCCTGGCTGATGAGGGGTGAAACCCCGAAACCGGTCCCAGGATGCTTGTTTCCGGTCCAGGGAGAACCTGGCCTGGCAGTTCAGGCTGGACTGTTCCCATGAGGAACAGGGTCAAGACTGATTTGCATATGGCTGGGTTCAAACTGGGGTGGCATGGTGAGCAAAATAATGGATGGATTAAACCCAGATCTGTGACTGGGGGTGAATGTTTGATTGGTTCTGCATTCCGTCCATCCAGTTACGCTATCCCACAGCGTTTGTGTTTTGCTTCCCAGAGGTAGTGTTGTCTGTTCTCAGAAGCACTCCCCAAAAAACAGCAGACAGTTATTTCAAGTTGGAAGGGTGACCAATGTCCCCCATTGTATCAAAAACCTTGAGCTTCTTTAGACTCCACCCATAAACAGAAGTATCTGTGGTTAGGACCAAAGTGGCTGGTGCGAGAAGTGGAAACCTTTTCTCCAATGACCAATGTAGTTCCTGGTCCGAGTTGTTCAGCACTGGCTGCCTTTGCTGCCCAGAAGCTGAATACCACCAGCAGAGAATGTACCAAGATACAGGACCCAAGTGTAGTTGAGCTCATGGAAATAAAACTCTGCGGAGGCCTGCAGTGAAGAAAAAACAAACATGCACATCAGGATGTGGTCCCTTCCCTGGGAGGGGGAGGGACAGAACTCTCCCTGAAGGGGAGACATCCTCTTAAGCCAGCTTCCAATCTGAGATTCATATAGGCAGGCAGCTTGTTGCATCATCAGCACCCTTTAATTACTAGGAATAGCTGAGTGTGGTCAGTAGGGAGTCCTTAGGATCTGCAGAGGTCACCAAGATGTGTGCTTTTGAATAGTAAGCTGATTATTACTGACCTTGAAGTTGCTACAGGGATGGTAGTGGAACTGTGCAAGTGAACAATAACAGTTTTGGTGGATATATTTAGGATTTCTAAAACTCGATGCGGTTAGTCTGAAGCCTTCCTATTGGATGAAATGTGAAGTCCAGTTATAAATAAATAAGCCAATCCCCATATGTGTAAAAGCTATACATAGGACTGTGAAACTACTCATATAAATTATTTTACTTGTATATTGGGATCTGCTGCATCTTGTTTTTGTGCAACATATGTAGGATTTAGACAGATTATGCAAAGGGTAAACATCAATAAGAGAGTGCTGTGTTGTACTCTAAAACGAAAATATACCCACTGGTTTATGTTTGGTTATAATCATTCAATAGGAAGGATTCACACTAACTGCATTGAGTGCTCACCAAAGGGCATAATGAATGATTACTATGTATCCTTGAAAGAATTTCACCAATTGTACAAAACAAATGTGTATGTATGTTCTAGGGCATATCAGCCCTGGGGTTATCACAGTGTTGTATGTTTCTGTTCTATTCTGGATGTTTAATTGGCGGGCATACCTGTCAGCTCCCACCAAGCAAAACCAAACAGCTATGTCCTGGGGGTTGGGTGCCCCGGGACATAGCAGGAGCTGGCCCTGGGTAGGGTGGCAGTCCCCATGGCCATCATTGGCTCCATGAGGGGGGGGGGGGGCACCTGGCTCCGCTCCAACTTTAATGGCCCCAGGGAGGTGGTGGTCTCTGGGGTTCGGGGGTCTCATACGGACCCTCCTCATTCTTTTATTGAAGTCCCAGGAGAGCGAGACAGACCCCATATTCCATTTATTTAATGCCGCAGGAAGGTGGTGGCCCCTGGGGCTGCAGAGGGGGGCCATGCACTACCCCACACTGTATTTATATAAAGCCCTGGGGAGGTGGCGGTCCTCAGGTTTGGGCCACATCTGAAGCAGAACCCCCTGTTTATTTCACTGTTGCACATAAAACACATTACTATGGGGGTCATTCTGAGTTTGGCTGGCGGCGGGCGCCGCCAGCCAAACAGGTACCGCCAGAATACCGCTGCGCGGTCAAAAGACCGCTGCGGTTATTCTGAGTTTCCCGCGGGGCGGGCGGGCGACCGCCAGAAGGCCGCCCGCCCGCCCAGCGGGAAACCCCTTCCCACGAGGAAGCCGGCTCCGAATGGAGCCGGCGGAGTGGGAAGGGTGCGATGGGTGCAGTTGCACCCGTCGCGATTTTCAGTGTCTGCTATGCAGACACTGAAAATCTTAGTTGGGCCCTGTTAGGGGGCCCCTGCAGTGCCCATGCCATTGGCATGGGCACTGCAGGGGCCCCCAGGGGCCCCACGACACCCGTTACCGCCAGCCAGGTTCTGGCGGTCAAAACCGCCAGAACCAGGCTGGCGGTAAGGGGGTCGGAATCCCCATGGCGGCGCTGCCTGCAGCGCCGCCATGGAGGATTCCCCAGGGCAGCGGAAAACCGGCGGGAAACCGCCGGTTTTCCGTTTCTGACCGCGGCTGTACCGCCGCGGTCAGAATGCCCATGGGAGCACCGCCAGCCTGTTGGCGGTGCTCCCGCGGTCGTTGGCCCTGGCGGTCCATGACCGCCAGGGTCAGAATGACCCCCTATATGTCCTACCTTGACCATACACTGCACCTTGCCCTAGGTGCTATCTAGGGCCTACCTTAGGGGTGTCTGACATGTAAGAAAAGGGAAGATTTAGGCCTGGCAAGTGGGTACATTTGCCAAGTCAAATTTAGAGTTAAAACTGCACGGACACTGCAGTGGCAGGTCTGAGACATGATTACAGAGCTACTTATGTGGGTGGCACAACCAGTGCTGCAGGCCCACTACTAGCATTTGATTTACAGGCTCTGGGCACCTCTAGTGCACTGTACTAGGGACTTACTAATAAATCAAATATGCCAATCATGGATAAGCCAATTACATACACATTTTGTAAAGGAGCACTTGCACTTGCACTTTAGCACTGGTTAGAAGTGGTAAAGTGCCAAGAGTAACAAAAACAATAAAATCACAGCCCAGCACACATCAACAACCTGGTGAACAGAGGCAAAAAGTTAAGGGAGACCACGCCAAGGATGAAAAGTCTAACACATGTCCACCCCAGCTGAAAGTGGGGAGCAACTACCCAACCTCATGGGAGTTCTCATCACTAAGGCGGAAGAACCTGGACAGACCATCAGCATTGGCGTGTTCTGTACCAGGACGGTGTTCCACCGTAAAGTCCATCCCCTGTAGGGAAATGGAACACCTCAACAGTTTTGGATTCTCACACCTCATCTTCATTAACCATCTGAGGGGCCTGTGGTCGGTCTGAACTCGGAAGTGAGTCCCAAACAAGTAGGTTCTTAGCTTCTTCAGTGCCCAGAGTACAGAAAACACTTCACGTTCTATGGCACTTCACCTACGTTCCCTGGGTAGTAACCTCCTGCTAATGAAGGCTACAGGTTGATCTAGGTCCTATTCATTAAGCTGTGAGAGTACTGCTCCAATGCCAGGCTCTGAGGCGTCTGTTTGCACAAACTCCTTGGAGTAGTCAGGTGCCTTCAGCACAGGTGCTGAGCACATGGAGGCCTTCAGGGCATCAAAAGCGTTCTGGCAAGCCTCTGTCCAGATCACTTTCCTGGGTTGCTTCTTAGAAGTCAACTCAGTTAAGGGGGTAACAATGGTACCATATCCCTTAACAAACCTCCGGTAGTATTCTGTAAGACTTAAAAAGGCTCTCACTTCAGTCTGGGTCTTGGGAGGCTCCCAAGCCAGAATTGTGTCAATCTTAGGCTGTAGGGGTGCCACCTGGCCACTCCCCACCTGGTTTCCTAAGTACACCACGGAACCCTGCCCTATTTGGCACTTGCTCGCCTTAATAGTGAGGGCTGCCTTCTGCAGGTCTTCTAACACTCTCTAGAGGTGTTGCAGGTGTTCCTCCCATGTGGAATTAAACACAGCAATGTCATCCAGGCAGGTGGCACTGAACTCATCCAGCCCAGCCAACACCTGCTTGACCAACCTCTGAAAGGTGGCAGGGGCATTCTTCATCCCAAATGGCATCACTTTAAATTGAAAGTGGCCATCTGGTGTAGAGAATGCTGACCTCTCCTTGGCCCCCTCAGTTAAGGCATTCCGCCAGTACCCAGATGTTAAATCAAACGTACTGAGGTACTAGGTAGCTCCAAACCGGTCAATGAGCTCATCAGCTCGAGGGATGGGGTGTGCGTCAGTCTTGCTGACCGCATTGAGTCCCCGGTAGTCCACACAGAACCTGAGTTCTGGAGTGGCACCAAGTGCAACAGCCTTTGGGACCAATACCACTGGGCTGGCCCAAGGACTACTGGAGTGCTCAATAACCCCTAGGGTAAGCATTTTGGATACCTCATCCTTAATGCATGCCCTGACCCTGTCAGTCACCCTGTAAACCTTCTGTTTAATGGGTGTACTGTCCCCAGTGTCCACATCATGTGTGCACAAGTGTGTGACTCCTGGGATCAGGGAAAAGAGTGAGGAAAACTGTCCCAACACGTGGCGACAGTCACCTTGCTGCTCCTCAGTCAGGGAGGGGGAGAGGATCACTCCCTCCACTGACCCATCTTTTTCTCCTGCAGACAGGAGGTCAGGAAGAGGCTCACTCTCCTCTTCTACCCCATCATCTGTCGCAAGGAGCATGAACAGTTCAGTCCGCTCAAAGTGAGGTTTGAGACAGGTTTGAGGCAGTTGACATGCAGGACCCTTAAAGGGTTCCTTGGAGACCGCAAGTCCACCAGGTAGGTGACTTTGCTCTTGCGCTCCACCAGCTCAAATGGCCCAGTGTACTTATCCTGGAGTGCCCTAAGCTCCACTGGTGCCATCACCCACACTTTTTGTCCAGGTTGAAACTCAACCAGAGTGGCATTCTGGTCATACCAGCGTTTCATGTTCTCCTGGCTTGCTTCCAGGTCCTCCTGAGCGAGACTCCTGAAGCGGGCAGTCTGGCTTCTCAAAGCCAGCATGTAACTGAATACATCCTGGGGGGGTATACTAGGAGCTTTCTCCGAAGCTTCCTTAACCAGACTCAAAAGGTCCCCTCACAGGGTGGCCATAGATCAGCTCAAAGGGACTAAACCCAAGTCCCTTTTGAGGCACCTCCCTATAGGCGAAAAGAAGGCATGGCAAGAGGACATCCCACTTCCGCCTCAAGGGCTCTGACGGGCCCATGATCATGCCTTTTAAGGTGCGGTTGAATCTCTCAACCAGACCATTACTTTGGGGGTGGTAAGGGGTGGTGAACTTGTAGGTTACCCCACACTCCTTCCACAGAGACTTCATATACGTGGATATGAAGTTGCTACCCCTATCAGATACCACTTCCTTGGGGAACCCCATGCGGGTAAAAACCCCCATCAAAGCACGACCCACCACAGGGGAAGTGATTGATCTCAACGGAATGGCTTCTGGGTACCGAGTGGCATGGTCCACCAAGACCAGGATAAACCTGTTGCCCATGGCTGTCTTGGGTTCCAGAGGCCCCACAATGTCAATACCTACCCTCTCAAAGGGAATACTGACAACAGGCAAAGGCTTGAGGGGAGCTTTACATTTCCTCCCACTCTTGCCACTTGCCTGACAAGTCTGACAAGACCTGCAATGTGCATCTGAGTGCCTGCGCATTAGGGGCCAGTAAATGTGGGTGACACGCCTCTCAAAGGTCTTGCCCTGCCCCAAGTGTCCAGCTAAAGGCACATCATGAGCCAACCCTAGTAGGAAGGCCCGGAAGCACTGGGGTACCACCACCACATGGGCTGACCCAGGCTCAGGAACCTTAGGCTCGCTATACAGGAGGTCATCCTCCCAATATATCAGGTGTGATCCTGGCTCCTTGCCACCCGCCTGGTCTGCAGCCTGCTGCCGCAAACCCTCCATAGTAGGGCATGACTTCTGTGCTGCACAGTATGCTTCCCTGGTGGGCCCCCTTCCTGTTGCCACTGCGACAGTTCAGAGACCTCCCCCAGTTCAGCCACCTGTTCCCCTGTAGGCTCTGGGGCATCACCCTCAGGCTCTGCCTCCTCCCGAACTGTGGGAACTTCTGGGGCCGGTTTCCTGCGCCCCCTGCCCTTCCTCTTCTTGGCGGTCCCCTGGGCCACTGTTTCAGGCTCCAGGGGCTCTTGATTACCCTGACGGGCTGCCATTGACCGGGAGGATACGCATACCCACCCAGGCAGACCCAACATCTCCAAGTGTGACCTGTGTTCCACCTCCTTCCAGGTGGAATCCTCAGGTCATTGCCTAGCAAACAATCAACAGGCATGGTTGGATTCACAGCTACCTTCAAGGAACCTGAGACCCCCCACCATTCAAAGGGAACCTGTGCCACTCTGCACAGGCGCTCTGAGTTGTCCACTGCAACTACTTGTTGAAGTACCCGAGGATCTATCTGCTCTTCAGACACCAGCCGACTCCTCACTGTAGTCACACTGGCTCCTGTGTCTCTCAGAGCCTCCACACTCTGTCCATTAATGGTCACCGACTGCCTGTACTTCTTAGTGTTTTCAGGCACTAGCGTTCTCTGGACCATCTCACTGTCCCCTAGTGAGACAAGGATCATCTCAGCTGGTTCTCACCCACCTGAAGCCAACTCCTACCCAAGCGCTACACTGGCCAAACCCTGGGACGGTGCACCAGTGGGTGCCGGTGTACTTTTGGGGCATTTGGGGTCCCCCCCTCACATGACCCACCTGGTCACATGCATACCACTTACGTGGGGGACCACCTGCCACTGGCTTCCCTTTGGAGAACCATGGCTTCTTTTCACTGGGGGATTGGGAATCTTTACCCTGGGAATCAGTTTGGGGCCCTTTAGAGTCCTCCCCCTGTTTACCCTTACCCCCCCTTTTTTCTGAGAGGGACCCTGCCCACCCTTGGCGTGGTCTCCCCCATACCTCTTCTGGACCCTGGTGCTGTCCCAGTGGTCCGCTTCCTGCGCAAGCTTCCTGGGGTCAGTCAGCTTGCTGTCAATCAGGTGCTGGCACAGCTCTGGAAAACAAACTGTACAAGTGCTCCCAATCAATCAGATTGTAATGCCCCTCATACGTAGTTACCTTACTGCCCTTCACCCAATCATCCAGTGACCTGCAATAAGAATCAACACATTCCAACCATGTTTGGGATTCCTTCTTCTTGTAAATCCTAAACCTATCCTTGTACTGCTCAGGGGTAAGACCATACCTTGTAAGCAAGGCATCCTTCATGCTAGAGTAGGTGAGATTCTGAGCATCCCCTAAGGCTGTCAGTGTATCCCACCCCTCTACCTCAAAGTGCTTCTACAGACCTGCCCCCCCAATGAGCTTCAGGGACCAGATTCATGTGGAGAGCAGACTCATACCCCTTGAACCACAAGTATATGTCATCCTCCCTCTAGTAATCGTTCACAAGGTCTTTAGGAATGTGCACCCTCCTCTCAGGCTGCACTGTAGGGTTGCTGCCACCATCTCTACTTGACTGGCTTCTATGATCCACCTCTCTCAAGCTAAGCTCATGAACCATCGCTAACTTCCTCTCCTCAAGGGTTAGTCTTCTCTGCTCCAATTGGTACTCCCTTTCTGTCTGTCTGTCCTGTAACTCTTCAGGTATCAGACCCTTAGATGAGACACTGCTACCTGCCCTGGAGACCTTCTCCCTCGACATAACAGGCCCACCCACAATACCATTGTGTACTGAACACTCCTCCTCCTCCTCATCTCCCTCATCCTCTGTGTGCCCTTCAGGTCTCTTGGCTGTCACCCAGGCCCTCAGCGCCTTTTGCAGCTCCTCCTTCCTGGATGACCTCTTAAGGGGACAGTCAAAACTTTTACAGAACTGCTTCAACTGAGCTTTAGTATAACTCTCCAATTTCTCAAGGTCAAAGTCAGCTCCAACTGATGCATCTCCAGCTTGGGACATGATGAAGATTCAAAAACAAGTGCAAAGTTCCAAAGGCAGAAAAGCAGGTTCCCAAATGAAGTTTCAAAGAAAGTCAAGCAAGGAATCTGCGAAAAAATGGAAGTAGAACAAAAACAGTCCCAAAGAGAAAAAAAAAATCAAAAGATCACCAAACAAGTAGTATGTGGTCACGTAGTGGTCTGAACTCAATCAATAGTGTACACTTAATCACTGTATGTCAAGTACAAATACAAGTCCAAATCCTAATTGCTGATCACCAATGTTAGAAATGGGGTTTTTGGTTGACAGTCAGGTTACCCCCTGTTCAAGCAAGGGCCCTCACTCTAGTCAGGGTAGAATAGAATCACCCTCAGTTAACCCCTGCTTACCCCCTTGGTAGCTTTGCAGAGCAGTAGGCTTAACTTCAGAGTGCTAGGTGTAAAGTATTTGTACCAACACACACAGTAACTTAACGAAAACACTACAAAATGACACAACACCAGTTTAGAAAAATAGGAAATATTTATCTAAACAAAACAAGACCAAAACGACAAAAATCCACAATACACAAGTCAAGTTATCAATAAAAATGCAAAAAGAGTCTTTAAGTAGTTTTAAACACACACTAGCGCTGCTAGCGTGAAGATTTACCTGGTTCGCATTAAAAATAACCCTGCATGGGCGAGTGCACGTCAAAAAGGGCTTGCAAGGCGTTGATTCCACTTACCAGCGAGACCGTGCATCGTTTCTCCTTTCACCGGGTCATGGGGCGTTGTTTCCTCTCTCCGCAGGAAAGCGGTGCATCAATCCGGTCAGCACTCTCGGGTCTGGGCAGGCCTTGCGTTGGTTTTCCACATACAGCGGTACTTGAGTCAGAAAACCAGCCACACGATGATCCAAAAACTCTGCAGCGCGGGTTGTGATCTCCCAGCCTCCGTCAGCGATGCTGCGTGTTGTTTCTCCTGCTCCGTGCGTCGATTCTTCGGGTGCGTTTCCTGCAAGCGTCGTTTCTCAGCTGTGGAGCCGGCGGTCTGTCGTTTCTTCAGCCACAGATAGGAGTCACGACAACAGGAGGCAAGCTCTAGATCAAGCCCTTGGAGATTTCGTCTCAAGATGGAAGGCACACAAAGTCCAGTCTTTGCCCTCTTACTCTGGCAGAAGCAGCAACTGCAGGATAGCTCCACAAAGCACAGTCACAGGCAGGGCAGCTCTTCTTCCTCAGCTCTTCAGCTCTTCTCCAGGCAGAGGTTCCTCTTGTTCCAGAAGGGTTTCTAAAGTCTGTGGTTTTGGGTGCCCTTCTTATACCCAATTTCTCCTTTGAAGCAGGCCTACTTCAAAGTAAAGTCTTTTTGGAATGTGAAATCCTGCCTTGCCCTGGCCAGGCCCCAGACACTCACCAGGGGGTTGGAGACTGCATTGTGTGAGGGCAGGCACAGCCCTTTCAGGTGTGGGTGACCACTCCTCCCCTACCTCCTCACACAGATGGCTCATCAGGATATGCAGACTACACCCCGGCTCCCTTTGTGTCACTGTCTAGTGTGAGGTGCAACCAGCCCAACTGTCAAACTCACCCAGACGGTTAATCCACAAACAGGCAGAGTCACAGAAATGGTGTAAGCAAGAAAATGCTCACTTTCTAAAAGTGGCATTTTCAAACACACAATCTTAAAATAAACTTTACTAAAGGATGCATTTTTAAATTGTGAGCACAGAGACCCCAAACTCCACATGTTCATCCACTCCCAAAGGGAATCTACACTTTAATCAGATTTAAAGGTAGCCCCCATGTTGACCTATGAGATGGACAGGCCGTGCAACAGTGAAAAACGAATTTAGCAATATTTCACGGTCAGGACATATAAAACACATTACTATATGTCCTACCTTGACCATACACTGCACCCTGCCCTTGGGGCTACCTAGGGCCTACTTTAGGGGTGTCTGACATGTAAGAAAAGGGAAGGTTTAGGCCTGGCAAGTGGGTACACTTGCCAAGTCGAATTTACAGTTAAAACTGCACACACAGACACTGCAGTGGCAGGTCTGAGACATTATTACAGAGCTACTTATGTGGGTGGCTGCAGGCCCACTAGTCACATTTGATTTACAGGCCCTAGGCACCTCTAGTGCACTGTACTAGGGACTTACTAATAAATCAAATATGCCAATCACGGACTAGCCAATTACATACACATTTTGTAAAGGAGCACTTGCACTTTAGCACTGGCTACCAGTGGTAAAGTGCCCAGAGTAACAAAAACAGTAAAATCACAGTTCAGCACACATCAACAACCTGGGGAACAGAGGCAAAACATTAAGGTAGACCACGCCAAGGATGAAAAGTCTAACAACACTCTACTCTGCACCACTTCACTCTGCTTCACTGCACTCTACTATGCACCACTCTAATCTATGCCTCTGCATTCTAACACTGCATTGTATGCCCCTGCATTAAATGCCACTTCACTCTACACTATATTCTGCAACTCTATGCCAATATACTCTGCACCAGTCAACTCTACTGCATACCACCCCATAATATGCCACTCAAAGCAACTCCACAGTGTGCCACTCTTAAACACAACACTCCCTGCCACTCCACTCTCCAACACTCTACTCTTCACCATTCCACTCTGTGACACTCCCCATCACTCTCCTCTATGCCACTAACATTTAGCCATGCTGAACAGCATCCACTCTGATGTATCATATGGCTAAAATACATGGGCAAAACCAATATCTCTTGTGATGAGAGACCTATTGGCTTTGTCAATGTTTGTTAGTTCTATGAGGTGCCAAGGTCCCTGAAAGCACTGTGAATATATAAGTCCTTATTTTAAACATGCATTACACACAACATAATATAGGCTGCCACCAAATGTGCAAATATATTTAGGATAAATAAAAAAGCCCTTCTAAAATACAGATTTAAAAAATATACAGATTTTACTAGTGCAAACATGTTTTATAACTGCCCATTAAAACCACACATTCCACATCAAAGCTTGGCACACCCTTACAGTACCTCTGTGAAAGAAAATATCCTTGCCATCATAAAGCTTCAAGTGACTTCTACCATTAATGCCAATATAGGTTTCCAAGCCCCTTTACATTTGCAGATTTACTAGCTGCGCACATTTGCATTTATTTTGGGAAGGAGACACCATGGCAAGAAGGCCTGTTTATGTGTCTGTCCCCCTCTCAGGATCAGAGCACAGGACAATCCCTGCCTTTCAGTCCAGCTGGGGAAACTGAAGTGTCCTAATAACATTTGTCCTTTAGCCCAAAGGCTAAAATTACGGACAAATTCTGTCCCTTAAGCTTTTCATCATGGACAACGGACGGTAGGGTATATTACGGGGCAGTCTGTGAAAATTATAGACGGATGGTTACTCTAAGCAGATGCAAAGCACATGTAGGCAGAGTTTCAGGTGCTTTCCACTTCGCCCTGCTCCCTCATCGACTTTCCGTTTTCCTAGTGTTCCAGAATTTACATTCACCAAGTCCCTGTACTATGAAGACCCCGAATGTATGTGGGTCGAAACTGTCAAAAATATTTCCAAGGGAAAAGGCTATCTAAGATGCCACCAATGGGGCGTAAAGCACTTAAATATCTGGTCCTCGGCCCCATTTGGTATATAAGGCTTCCATTTTACTGCCATACTTTGAATATACCAGGGACAACAATTTTTCAAAGACAGTTCTCCCATCTTTCTACTTCATAAAATTCAAGGACTGGTGTTTTATTGAACAATTTCTGACCATGGCTTTTTTTAAGTACATTCACAACTCGCACTTGCTTTCGACTTGCGATGGTTTTAGCTTTTTATGTCTGTATGCTTTCCCTAATAACTTCCATGATTTTCGAATATTTCAATATTTCTTCAATAGCACTGTCTACCAGTTGTCAGCGTTTGCAAATATTTTGTCCTTCCAATACGCATGCATTAAACACTGGAACAGTAGTGATTAAC
The DNA here is from genome assembly GCF_031143425.1 of Pleurodeles waltl. Taxonomy (NCBI): domain Eukaryota; kingdom Metazoa; phylum Chordata; class Amphibia; order Caudata; family Salamandridae; genus Pleurodeles; species Pleurodeles waltl. Next base: position 1,770,693,477 of record NC_090440.1, read on the forward strand.
TATTTTTTTTAAAGTACTGCTTATAAAAAAAAACTGTAGTTTAGGAAAACATACTCTTTTTTGGTTTCTTGCCAAAAACATGCTATAGACTACTAATTATATACTTGTTCCATGTTTTGCTATCTGTTGGGAACCCTCTTTTCTTAGTTCCAAGTGCCCAACTCCTTCACATTGAAATGACTAAACAGAGAACATTTTTTATGTTCCTCACAATAGTGGTCAAATCTCAGCAAGGGAAAGCAACACTCAACCTTGGGAACAGTGCCCCTCTCTACTTGCCACAGCACATGCTTTGTCCCCAAGGATTTATCAACATTTCTGTCCCCAAAACACCTTAACCTTTCTCTGGATTTTTCTCCTTCTCTTAACCGAATCTATTTCACACAAACACACTAACCATAGAGTTAAAAACTTCGCCTTCATCCTCACTTCTCAATAGACCAAATGTCTCTGTCCTTTCTCCACTTGCATCCCTTCTAAGAAGTACCAGGACATGGCAACATCCATGAGCAGCCTTTTGAATGTGAACTATTAACAACCCGTTCATCATTTTTAGGTCAGACCTAGAGACAGCTTTAGCTGTCTTGCCAGTCTCATGGGATCATAAAAACTAAAAATAATACAAATACTTATCTATACATATTTAGAGGGGTTTTGAGACAGCCCTCTTCAGACATTGGCCTTTTCAACTGTCATTTACATTTGCTCTGCCCACCATAGCACACAACAGTGGTTCTTAACCTTCTGACTTCTCTGTACCACCCCTCTTTACCATTACTGAACCTTGGAATCCTCACTGAGTCATTAGTGGAAGGTGGGGACCCAGCCTAAACATTGTCGATGATTTTAACTGCAAAACAATACGCAAAAATACAGAATCAAGCATTCATCAAACACATACACAAATGATAACACATTTTATTTAACTGGCAAACAAATATAAATAAAAAATAACATTTTAATTTTATTAGGAAAGTTGGAGTTTTTCTAAATTCAATTGAAGCCTCACATTGTCCATACTATCATACTATATTCAAGTTTGATGCACCCGCACTACTTCCATGAATCAATCTGAGGATACTAATTACATTCTTAGCATCCAATTTAAAATTCCTTGATATTTACAATACATTTTAAAATGTTCAATTGTACATTTAGCGGCCTTATTTATACACACTTTATTAATCTGTTAATATTATTTAATTTTCTAAGCAGTTGCGGATCCCGATGAGGCTTTGCATCCCCAGACCACAGGTTGGGAACCACTGGCATACAGCATGCGGCAATCGATCATCCACTTCAAACACTGGCTATGTTACACTGTGAGGGGCAAGGGGGGTATTTTGCCCGAACACATGTACAGCCCCCTAAATTAAAGTGCAGTTCAGAGATAGAGCTGGTGGGCCAAAACTTTGCCAATGTATTTTTCTTTCCGTTGTTTATGCTTTTTAATTTTTCACTAGTCATCTTTATGTGTTGACCTTTGTCTTCGTGTTACAATAATTAAAAGGTAATAATACATTTTCTTTGAGCCAATAAGAATTATATTTCCTTCTGATGTACATTAAAACAAAAACTGGATTCTAAGTACACCTGGGAACAACTGTACAGTTCTATATAAATAATATAAGATGGGTATTTTTGTTTTCATCAGAAATTTGTATTGTACGCTCTTGGCAAAAAGATTTAGGCAGCATTGGGTTTTTTCCCTCATTTTTCGGCAAATGGTTGGAATACATTTTTTTTTTAGATCACAGTGTTTGTTGTAATTTGACCGCACAATCACACGTGATCACCGTTAGCGTCTGTTTCTGTATAATGATCTTTCGTGAAACTTTTGTACAGTATTTCTTGTAGAAACATTTGATGCTCCAATAAATATCAATACCTTTAGGGGGCAGAGCTCTTATTGTGAAATAATGTCACAGATGCTGACCTTAGCGTGCTTCTCCTGAGAAATGTGATCATGGCAGGAACACTAGGCTGTAAATGAAATTCACATATGACTGCCTATTTGCAAGTGTTAAAATATTTGCTTTGTTAAGCTGCAATTATTAGTAAAAAAAATACATATCTTGTCTCAGACGTCTCCAATCTTGACACTAAGGGCAGTGTGGTACTCGAACATCCAACGTCTTAGAATATCGTATGACATAAGTGCCTTGTCCTAAATATCATTAACAAAAAGATCACCCATTTGGAGTTTAGTAATAGAATAACAATACAATAATAGAAACAGATAAAATGATATTTCTGTAAATGATATTCAGGGTACGATATTTATGTCAACGATATTCTGACAAACAACCAAGCGGGCAGATTTACTACAGTGGACTGTGTCTCTCATTGCATTTTTTTCGAGTGCCTAATATGCAGTGCTGGGTCTGGTTAAAGAAGTTGTGTGTCAGTGAGCAGTATCTGGCCCACCTCATTGACATCAATGGAGCAGATCATGGATGCACTACTCTGGCTTCTGCTATGAAGGTAGAAAGTTATGCTTGAATTAGGCAGATGGTCCCATCCCTGGCTTTATCACGTACTGCAGTGGTCACTGCAACCGTGATACCTAGGATTGCAATAGGAGAGAAGGGGGGCATCATGAGACAGGCAGCAGGATAGGATGCACCATTTGCCAGAAGAACGCATGCCAACCTCCCATATTCTCTACCTCCTATTGTACAAACTTGAATAGTCTACCCAGTGCTTAGATTGCACAATAATGAGGGCCGGTGCCAAAGCGCTGGTCAGAGGCCCCTGGTTGGCGCTATTAAATATCAGCACACCGAATACCAAGGATGCTTAGTCTTGGATCTACCTCATGCCTCTTTAACCCGATGCCAGACACTCCCTGCACCTTTATCTTGCAGGTTCAGGCTTTCTCCCTTGGTTATGTTTTTTTGGTCTTTCTCTTCTTTTTTCCGGTTTGTGTGTTTTTCTCGCTCTTGCTCTCAGGAAATGTCTGATAAGTTAAAATAAGTGCTGGTCCTAAAACTGAGTGCCAGTGGCCCCCACCAGAAACCACCGGCTCATATTAAGCACTGAGTCTACCCTGACCTGCTTCCACTTCATGAATCTCCACCACCTGCCCAGCATAACCACGCACCTATGCTACATTAGCAGCTGTAGAAGCACATGCAAACATGTTGTCTACATGCCTTTGTACACCATTAAAATGGGTAGCGGATTCTCATTGGTACAACAGCTCACTAAAGCTGTATTATGCATATCAACAATTCCCTTAAAGGGAAAGGAACTGCATGCAAAAAACTTTTTTCATTTTGCACTTTGGAATGGAGGTCTGCTCACTCTGAGGCCTCCATACCTGCATTCCCATCCCTTTAGGTAGGATTTGCTAAATGAATCCAGCCGTATAAATAATAATAGAGTCCAGTTTGTGCTGCGATGGAGCAGTTCATCAGTTGCAGTGCAAAATAAACCCCGGTTCTTAAATCAGTTTCTGACAAACACATTGACAACTTAACGATCCGAGGCTATGCCCCTCAGATCCCTAGTCTCTTGTTACAAATGTGTATTCCACTCCAAGCTAGTGAAAAACAGACAACATGAAAAGGGTACTCCAAACATTTTCTATATTAAACACAAGCAAAAATATTAACTGTTTGGGGGTGGCGGAAACATCATTTTCATCTGCTGCAGGGTTTAGGGCATTCTTCACAGATGTTGGTAAAATCTGATACGTGGAATTATTTTGAAGGGTGAGCAGAATTCTACAAAAGTTTCTCAGAAATCCCGCAGGAGATGGAGTTTGCCTCCAGCGTCGATAGCCAACCAACGCACCACAAGTTCCCATACGGTTGAAGAACATGAAGAGGACGCATTTTCTGAGGAGTGCAGGGCACACTTTGTTTATCTGCAGTAATAGAATTTCCTTCCACTGCCTTTGAAGAGGCTTTTAGGAGTGATGTTTGTATTGAGTCTGCTTAAACAACGTATTAAAGTATAGTTTCCATTCATATATTTTTAATGTACACAAGTGTCTCAAGCAATCAGGGCGTGACGTCTAGGGCCTCTTGTGTGCAGTGCAGATATCAGCCTGTCTCCATGCTTGACGGGCCTGTTTGTATCGTGCCCTTTTGTATGTTTTGTCCTGAGGTGCTGTGTACTCTTGCTCAATCTTCTGTATTTATGTAATATCCCCTTTTAATTGATTTTAAGACTCGTCAAATATACAAATCTGCATGCAAAAACACTGTACAAATGAGCAGTAACCAAATGTTTTAGGTTTTTTTGTTGCTTAGTTTATATAATATTTACAATGAAAACCCCTTAGTCAAAGAGCGTTGGTAATAATTCAAGGAAGTTTAAATATCAGTGAACATAATGAGAAGAGATTATTATTTTAGCGTCTGTCGCAGAAAGCAAATAACTCATAATTTCTGCTTCAATTTTTTTTTTCCATATGAACTAAATGTCAAAGTTGATAAGGCAAACGACGATAAAGTGTGTTGTGTGTTAAAGTACCCAGTACTTGTTTAGAACAACAGCAATACTGTAGCTAGCATGTACAGGAACGGCAGCGTATATCCCTTTCCCACAGAACATTATATAAAATCCAGTTGAAGCATCTAATAAGGAAGACAGACTTCATTATCATGTACTAAGGACCACTTATAATTTTCATTGTTATGAAATGGTCAAAAGAATGCAATTTGATTATTGCTGCTCTTTCGGCTAAGAGTTTTCCATATTTGTACATCACTATATTTCTATGTCATATTTAGTATTATTGATAAGTAGATCATAGGTTTCAATCTGAATATGGCAAACTATCATAGTGAGGACGACCATTCACTTTTGTGGTGTCTGCAGTATTCCTTATTATTGCAGGACATTCTGGTGTCCATGAGCTGTAAAAAGGGATAAATTTGTTGCTGAAATCTTCATTGCCAATAAACTGCCTTAGACTCAATTACAATAATGATTTGTTTGTGTGTGTGTGTGTCAGAGAGAGAGAGAGATAGTTCTGTCTCAGGGGGACCTGGGAGTAGGGGTCCCTTGCTGAGCACACTACAATAAAATAGATAAACTGTATCCTCACAAACGAGTATTGTCAAAAGGAGTCAGAAGATATAGGGCCTCATTACAACCCTGGCTGTTCTCCACTGGTTCTGGGGGGAGCTTGGTGCCCACTGATGCTGCACCAGGGGTGTGTCAGTTCCCATTCCCTCACATGGGTGTCTGAGCCACGAGATTTACCGGTAACAGGTAGCATGATACTCCCTGGAGGCAGAGCCACACTCCTCCTTGCGACGACTGAGGCTGCAAACTGCTGGTAGTGCCAGTGCTGGTGGTGGTGCCTAATGTAGTGTGTGCAGGGTCCAGGACGTCTCCTGCAGCCTCGGACAGCTGCCCACTGGGGATGATGCTGATGTCAGCCATAGTGGCACTGGCTGGGCACGTCACGGAGCAGGTGGCGGTGGCTGCGGCGGTGTCTGCGGCGGAGATGCTGCCGGTCGTGCAGGTGTCTGCACATGTGGAGGGAGACACCAGGCCGTCTCCTGCAGCCTCAGATGGCTGCCCACTGGGGATGATGCTGATGTCCGCTGTAGTGGCACTGGCTGGGAACGTCGCAGGGCAGGTGGCGGTGGCTGCGGCGGTGTCTGCGTGGAGATGCTGCCGGTGGTGCAGGTGTCTGCACTTGTGGAGGGAGACACCAGGCCGTCTCCTGCAGCCTCGGACGGCTGCCCACTGGGGATGATGCTGATGTCCGCTGTAGTGGCACTGGCTGGGCACGTCGCGGGGCAGGTGGCGGTGGCTGCGTTGGAGAGGCTGCCGGTGGTGCAGGTGTCTGCACTTGTGGAGGGAGACACCAGGCCATCTCCTGCAGCCTCGGAAGGCTGCCCACTGGGGATGATGCTGGTGACTGTAGTTGAGGCAGCTGCCGTGCAGGTGGCGGTGCAGATGGCGGTGCAGGTGGCGGTTGTTGGGCGATGCTCACCGCGGCACAGGTTGCTGGGCAGTCTTGCGAAAGGGGGGACACCAGTCCCTCACCCGGAGGCTCCGTGCCCTTAGGTGACTTCCCTTTGCTCTTGTGTCCCTTCCCCACCTTGGAAGTCGCTGCTGGGACCTTGGCACTGTCCTCTTTGATTCTGGATGAGGCCTTGCTTTGCAGCTTTTCTCTTCTGCATGCTGGCCCCTTCTTTACCTTGGCAGGTGGCAGAATAGGGTGGTCCTTGGCTTCACTAGGTGGCACACTGACAGCCCTGATGGGTGCCCCCTTCGATGTTCCCGGACTTGCAGGGACCACACTGGACGAGGATTTGGTGACTGAGGTGCTGGTCAGGGCTCTAGACAACCTGGCCCTAGGGAAAGGACGGGGGGAGGTGTAGGGAAGAGATCAATGATAGCCAGGAAAAGTTTCTGGGACGGGAAGATGTCGGGGGTTTGGGAGTGGAGGAAGAGGTAGTGGTTGTAGGAGGTGTACATCTGCTGAGTTTGGGGGAAGGTGCATGGGTGGAGGCTGTTGTGAGGTGGATGGCTGTTGAGTGGGTGTGTGCCGGCATTTGTGTACTTTGGCAGGAGGGCTCACAGACACACTGGGAGAGGACACAGGCGACGTGTGAATGGTAGTGGGGGTGGGGATTGCACGTGAGCGGTGTGTGTTGATGGGCGTGCTGGTGATGGAGATAGTGGCTGAGGATGTAGTGCATGCAGGTGTGAGTGGAGACAAGACTGGGAGGGAGGTGGAGGAGGTGGACACAGTGGAGGCAATGGATGTTGGTGTGTCTGCATGGGTATGGTGCTTGTGTGAGTGCCTGTGGGATGTGTGGTGCTTATGTTTGCCTGAGACACTTTTGTGTGTTGATGTGTGTGCATGCTGGTCAGATGGTGTGCTTGGGATAGGCTGAGGTTGAGGGGATTGGGTAGGGGTAGTGGAGGTTGGAGGGGAGGAGACTGGACACAGGGACAATGGCTGCCATAAGTGCTGAGGCCAGAGCCTGAAATGCTCTCTTTTGGGCCACCACCCCAGAATGAATGCCCTCCAGGTATGCATTTGTTTGCTGCAAATGCCTCTCAACACCCTGGATGGCATTCAAAATGTTTGACTGCCCAACAGTGAGGGATCTCAGGAGGTCAATAGCCTCCTCACTGAGGGCAGCAGGGTTGACTGGGGCCGGGCCTGAGGTGCCTCGGGCGAAGGAGATGTCCACCCTCCTGGGTGAGCGGGCACGGGAAACATGCTGAGGGGCTGCTGGGAGGGCGGTGCTGGTAGGGGGGGTGGCGGCTGTACCTGTTGTTGCGATGGGCACAGAGGTGCCCGCCACCGCAAGGGAGCTCCCATCAGAGGAGGATTCGCTGTCGCTGGTGTCCCCGCCTGTCCCCATCGTGGAGCTCCCCTCACCCTCCATCCCACTGGTGCCTTCAGACTCCATACAATCAACCTCCTGGGCCATGTGGGTTGCAGCTCCCTCCTGCTCCGGTGCCACTGCTCCTCCGCCAGATGATCCTAATGCACACAAGGACAGGGTGACAAAACAAAAAGGTGGGGAAAGAGAGAGGAGACACATGGTCAATGCCAGCAACACCACTACCGCCCATGCACTAGCCCATGCACTAAGAGTTCTTAGGAAAATCACCTGCCCACGGGGGACTGTTTGCCCATTTGCTGCGCACCTGGAACCCACAGGAGGCTGACTAGTTGTAGATGGACACTACCACTATTGGGGTTGGAGTGCCACAGAGGCTGCCTAACAAGGGACCTTCCCTACCAAGTTCGCCCTGGACTACGCGAACCCACAGCCCACATCCCCCACCCAGACACCTCGTAAAGCATGCAGAGTCAGCTGAATGAGACTGTACTCACCCCCTTGTGGCTGCTATGATGCCCTCAATCGCCCATCCAACTCCGAATATGCCACCGCCAGGATCCGGAACATCAGGGGGGGGGGTCATGGTGCGACGGACACCCCTTCCACGTTGGGAGGCCATCATCAGCTGGGCATCCGACGTCTTCATGTCCAGCGGCGCAGGTCCTCCCATCTCTTGCGGCAGTGGGTGCTCAGTCTATGATATTCCCCCAGGTCTGCACTTCCTTGGCGATGGCCAAATACCCTTCTTCTGGTGGGCGCTGACTTAGAGGTAAGGTAAAGTAAGAATGGAAATTACTCCCCCGTCCGGTTTGTCATACTCATTGGCCACCAGTTCCCATCCATGCCCTGAAACACATACACTGACCATACATACTCACATGCAGGCCTCAGCCCCCCCCCACAACATGTGTCTTCCATCCAGACCACTCCATACATTCATGTCCCATGCATCATGCTCACAGTTTACTCACCTGTTTGTCTGGAGGACCGTAGAGTAGCGTGTACTGGGGGAGGACCCCATCCACTAGTCTCTCCAACTCCTCAGGGGCCCTTTCCCCAGACACTCGAGCCATTGTCGCTTCCAGACTGAGGTCACAGCAGCACTTGCAGTGTAGGTCCTCTCCTGTTGAAGGTCAGGTATCAAGTGAGTGAACAGCTAGAAAATGGCGGTCACATCCACGGCGGTGCGTACCATCACCACCAGCGTACATTGGTTCCTGGAAATCATAGGGCCCAATGGTAACCAATGCTGAATTGCTCAGCGGTCTTTGACCGCCTTCCACGACGATGCACAACGCCAGCGCAGTTACCTCATTTCCCCTTGTCCCTCCTTACAGGTCCGGCAGCCGCCATTTCAGGTGGGCACATGGCAGGGCACCTAACTGCGTCACAGCACATTTGGCCAGGAATACGGACAGACAGCGCCACACACTGATTAAATCACTTTAGTGCAAAACACCTTTGCCAAACCTATGTAGTACATGACCCTCTGCTCACCATTCTCCTCCATACGGCACATCCGCTGGGGGAGATGATGAGATGGCGTCATCCTCCGGTGTACAGACCCCTGGTGGACCTGTCGACAATGGAAAACAGACACATCATTATCACCTATAGACTTGATCGTGCCACAATCCAAGAACTGTGTGACATATTGGAGCCAGACCTGATGTCAGCTATCCGCCATCCCACAGGTATCCCCCCTCTAGTGCAGGTCCTGTCAGTGCTCCATTTCCTGGCCAGTGGTTCCTTTCAACCAACAGTGGCCATGGCATCAGGGATGTTTCAGACAATGTTCTCGAACGTGTTGTCCAGAGTGTCATCTGCCCTGCTGAAACACATGCGCAGCTACATCGTTTTCCCCCAGGTGGAGGATTTGCCAACAGTGAAAGTTGACTTCTATGCCCTGGGACATATCCCAAACATCATTGGTGCCATTGATGGTACACAAGTGGCATTTCCCCCCCCCACAGGAATGAACAGGTGTACAGAAATAGTAAAAGCTACCATTCAATGAATGTGCAGATGGTGTGTTTGGCAGACCAGTACATCTCTCATGTGAATGCCAAGTATCCTGGCTCTGTGCATGACGCTTACATTTTGAGGAATAACAGCATCCCTTATGTGATGGGGCAACTCCAGAGGCACCGTGTGTGGCTAATAGGTGAGCCCAAGGTCCCCACACAGTATGAGTAGGTGTCTGGGTATGGGGTAATCCCTAGGGGTTGGTGTGTGTCTAACAGATATCCCTCGACATTTGCAGGTGACTCTGGTTACCCCAACCTGTCATGGCTACTGACCCCAGTGAGGAATGCCAGGAGAAGGGCAGAGGAATGCTACAATGAGGCACCTGAGCAAACTAGGAGGATTATAGAGCGGACTTTCGGCCTCCTGAAGGCCAGATTCCGGTGCCTCCATCTAACAGGGGGCTCCCTATACTACTCACCGAAGGAGGTGTGCCAGATCATCGTGGCATGCTGTATGTTGCACAGCCTGGCTTTGCAATGCCAGGTGCCTTTTCTGCAGGAGCATGGGCCTGATGTTGGTTTTGTGGCAGCTGTGGAGCTTGTGGACAGTGAGGAAGAGGAGTCCGAAAAAAAGATATTGACAACCGAAACAACATCATCGTGCAGTACTTCCAGTGACACACAGGTAAGAGACTGGCACTGCTCATCTCATATCTGACTACTGTGGGACATTGTATAAGTCTGCCTTATTACCTCTGTGCATGGACCCTGACAGTTCACTTTGGCTTTCCTTTTCACAGATCTGGGTACCACATTCTGCCTTCTGCTATGTTCACTGCTGCCCAACAACTGTCATACTTTGGTATGAGCAAATAAACATTTACTATGGTATTTGTCAATGAGGTTATAACACATTTGTGAAAGTACAGACTGACTCCAGATTGTTTTGTGATTCAAGGGTGTTTATTTAAGTGCTAATAAGTGGAGGGGGATGTGCAATGGTCTGGGGTGATGGTGGAGGAATATCCATGGTAGAGTCCAGTCTCTTTGGATCACAGGTGCATTGTCCAATGTGGCATAGGAAGTGGAGCAATGGCAGTTCAAGGTGGTCAGGGTCACATAGTGGGACAGAAGGGTGACAATCAGGAGAGTCTTTTCTCCTGGTGGGGGTCTTGGGACTGTCCTCTGTCTTGTGCCTGGGTCACAGGTAGCGTTTGCGGGGTGGTTCTCCTTCTGCAGGGGGTGGGGTGCTGTTGGCCTGTTGGTCGTGTGGCGGGATCTCCTGTCCACTAGCACCAACGGACATGGAGGGCTGTTCATCGTTCGGGCTGGTGTCAGTGGCCCAGTGGTGTTGGCCATGTCTGCCAGTACCCCTGCAATAGTGAGCAGGGTGGTGTTAATGGACTTTAAGTCCTCCCTGATCCCTAGGTACTGTTCCTCCTGCAGCCGCTGGGTCTCCTGAAACTTGGCCAGTAGAGTGCCCATGGTCTCCTGGGAATGGTGGTATGCTCCCATGATGTTGGAGAGTGCCTGGTGGTGTCACGACTCACGTGCTGCTTGCGCCTGGAATTTGCAGATCTGGTGGCGTGAATCTTCAATGTTCGGCTTTGGCCCAAAAAGGGGCGACTCTTTCTGGTAGCCACGGTGCTGTAGGCAATGGAGACACCAAGAACAGACCGTGCCCTTCAGAAAGTAGCGCCAGAGGGAAAAACCCCTTCCAAGGGGAAAAACCTCCAAACAGGAAAAAGTCCTGGAGAAAAACAAGAACAACAAACAGGAATCCAAAAGGAGCAAAAATCAGAAAATACAGAATGCTGAGTCCAAAACCAAAAGGCAAGGAAATCAGGAGCGAAGACACCAACTGAGCAGAAAGTGTTGCAGCGCAAGGAAAGAGAAAAAACACAGCCCTTATATACCAACAAACAGGAAGTGACCCACAGGAAGTAAAAAGGACACCATCTTAGATAGGGAAACAATATATAGAACAGAATAGTAGAGGAACCATAGAGAATAGGGAACAAGGAATGCTGGGAAAGCACAGGAATCTGGGAAGGAGGAGAAGACATAAAGAAAGGCACACAACAGACTGCAAACAGAAGAAGGACAAAGAAACGAAGAAAAACAGGTAAGAGGGTTCAGAGACCCCTGGGACAGTGAAAGGCAGAAGGAAGACCGAGGCCCCAAGCAAATCTGGGGCCTCGAAACGCGCAGGAGAGGCTGGGGGCGCGCCGCGTCTTAATAACGCGGTGCGCGGCCCGAGCCGAACGCCCGGTCGAAGTCGAGCTCTCGGCTCGCGCCGCACCGCGCGGCGCGACAGTAGGTCCCCCTCCCGAAGGCCCAGGTTTAAGAGGGAATAAACAGTGAAAGCGTTGAGTCAGGAGAGGAGCGTGAACGGAAGAGGCATCTTCCCATGAACATTCACTGAGAGGATAACCCTTCCAATGAATCAGATACTGAAGTCGTTTATGAAAAAGACGAGAGTCACAGATTTCCTGCACTTCATATTCAGGAGCATCATTCACAAGGACAGGAGGTGGACAAGGAAACTGACGTGAGTAAGGATCAGGCACATAAGGTTTAAGCTGAGAAACATGAAAAACCGGATGGATCTTCCATGTATGGGGTAAGTGAAGACGGACAGTGACAGGATTGACCAACTGGAGAATACGGAAAGGCCCATAGTAACGAGGTGTGAACTTGTTTTGAGAGAGACGTGAGGGCAAGAATTTGGAGGAGAGCCAGACTTTATCTTGCAGATGATAATTTGGATTGGTTGTACGTCTCTTGTCTGCAGCCTTCTTCATATACCTCTTGGTATGTAACAAATTAGATCGAATTAGTTTATGGAGTTGGAGAAGGCGTTTGGAGAAATAGTTAATAGCAGGTAGAGGAGAGTTGGATTGTGGAGAAGTAGGGAAAGAGGTAGGATGAAAACCATAGGAACAGAAAAAGGGAGTGACCTTGGAGGCACTATGGACTGAGTTATTGTAGGAAAATTCAGCTAAAGAGAGGTAAGTGCTCCAGTTACTTTGGGTAGAATTGCAAAAGCATCGAAGATATTGCTCTAGTCCTTGGTTCAGACGCTCAGTCTGTCCGTTGGTCTGAGGATGGAACCCTGAAGACAGGGCTCTATTCATATTCAGTGTTTTACAAAAATGCTTCCAAAATCGGGAGATGTACTGAGGTCCTCTATCAGAGATTATGGTATGTGGAAGTCCATGGAGACGGAAGACATGATCTATGAATAATTGACCTAGTTCTTGGGAAGTAGGCAGCTTTTTTAGGCCAGTGAAATGAGCCATCTTTGTGAAAGAATCCACTGTGACCATGATAACCCGGTTTCCGGCTGATGGTGGGAGCGAACACATAAAATCAGTAGAGATAGTATGCCATGGGGCCGATGGAACAGGCAAAGGTTGTAGTAATCCTGCCGGTCTGGTGTGAGGTATTTTGACTTGGGCACATATGGGACAGGCCTGAACGTATCTTTCCACATCCAGTTTCCAGGTAGGCCACCAAAAAAATCGTGAAAGTAATTCTTGTGTGGCTTTGATGCCTCTGTGACCAGCTACAGGGGAATCATGGCACATTTGTAATGCTTTCTTTTGCACCTTGTTTGTAGGGAGGAATATCAGGTCTTGGTAATAAAAATATCCTTGTTTCTTGTACAATAATGGTCTTAGTTCTTCTATGTCATGGTCCGATTGGTTGGCGTATTCTTGTTGTACTTCTTCCAAGAAAGACTGAGCCACTCCAATGATCTTACTGGGTTCTAGAAGATACTGGGATGAGGAAGGAGAACACTCTGGATATCGGCGAGACAGAGCATCAGCCAGAATGTTTTGGGATCCTGGAATATATGTAATATAAAAATCGTACTGACTGAAGAAAAAGGCCCAGCGGGCCTGACGACTATTCTGGCATACAAAATTTCTTAAACATTGTAAATTACGGTGGTCTGTCCTCACCTCAAATGGTTCCTTGGAACCCATCAGAAACTGCCTCCACTCAAGGCAGGCTGTTTTCAGAGCCAATAATTCCCTTTCAAGTACGGAATAATGTTGTTCAGCTGTGGAAAGGATATGAGACAAATAGAAAACAGGATGTTCAAGGCCATCATCCTCTTGTCGTTGGAGTAAGACGGCTCCGATGGCTCTCTCAGAAGCATCAGTTACTACTATAAATTGCTTGGTGGTATCTGGATGTCTTAAGATGGGGGCTTGGGTGAAGGCTCTCTTTAAGCTTTGAAAGGCTGCTTCAGCAGCCTCAGTCCAGACAAATCCCTTCTTTAAATTGTCCTTCTTTAAGGTGTGAGTTATGTGGCTAGTCTGACTGGCAAAGTCTAGAATGAATTGTCGATAGAAGTTTGCTAAACCTAGGAAACATTGTGTGTCTTTTATGGTAGAAGGAGAAGGCCACTCTAGGATAGCTTGTACCTTTTCTTGGTCCATAGCTATGCCGGTGGGACTTAAATGATAGCCCAGATATTTGACTTCCGTTATGTCGAACTCACATTTCTCTGGTTTGCAAAATAGTTGGTGATCACGAAGTCTTTGAAGAACTTGTTTCACATGGGAAGTATGGAGTTCAGGATTTCTAGAATAAATAAGAATGTCATCTAGGTAGATCACGACTGTCTGATTAAGTAGGTCTGAAAACACTGAGTCCATAAATCTCTGGAAGATTGCCGGGGCGTTAGTAAGACCAAACGGCATAACCCTATATTCAAAATGGCCAAATGGGGTCCTGAATGCTGTCTTCCATTCGTCGCCTTCTCTTATGCGTAAAAGGTGGTAGGCTCCTCGTAAATCCAATTTAGTAAAACGTTGGGCCCCTCTGATTGCTTCCAGTATGTCCCTGATGAGAGGCAAAGGATAACGATCTTTAATGGTGATTTTATTCAGACCTCGAAAATCCAGGCACGGACGAAGATCCTTAGTCTTCTTGGGCACAAAAAAGAGAGGGGCCCCAGCCGGAGACGACGATGGAACAATAAGACCACTCTGTATATTTTCGTCCAGATACTCCTTTAGAACTTCCCTTTCGGGTTCCGTGAGGGAGTACATCCTCCCAAAAGGAACAATTGTGCCGGGTTCTAATGGAATTGCACAATCATATTCTCGATGTGGAGGTAGCACAGGTTTTGACGGTTTTTGGAAAATATCCTGAAACTCCAAATAGTGGTCTGGGACCCCTTGGACCGTATTAATGGACATACCAGTGGCACCTTCAGTAGCTAAGGATCTTTTCGGAGACCAATACTTGTCGGAAGTAAAACAGTTCTCGTGACAAAATTGCGAAGACAAAGAGACTGTCCGGGTAACCCAATTTATATATGGGTTATGTCTAATGAGCCACGGAATTCCAAGAATGATGGTATGGTTAGGGGACGTAATAAGATCGAAGGAGATGTGTTCTTGATGGTTTCCCACCTGTAGACTTAACATCAGGGTAGTGGTGTCTACAGGACCAGAGGATATCAAAGATCCATCCACAGTGTGTACCTGTTCGGGTACTTCTTTTGCTTGAGTAGGAACTAGGTTAGCAGCAGCCCATGTCTTGTCCATGTATATAAGGGCCTGAATAGAGTTTGATGGATGGCAATTCCACTACAAAGATGGCAGATATCATACCTTACTACAACAGTCATAGGAGATTATGTATTGGTAATATGGCATGACAGGATATCTCTCACCCTTGTGACACCAAAATCTAAACCAGGCCCTAAATGTGATGAGGAAGCTACTGGAAAATGGACCCTGGTGGGCCCCCACTGTCTCTCTCCCAGTCTGGAACTAATATTAATCCAGGTTTGTTGATGTTTATGTGCTAGGCTGTGACCCCCCCCCCCCCCCCAAGGTTTTTCTCTATTTTGGGACTCATGACAAGGAGGCAAAATCGCAGGACACAGACAATAGATTTGTGGGGTACTTGTTACAAGTGGAAAAAGGATATTCTACAAGGTAACATACGTGTGCGTTGCTATCCTGTGAATCACAAGAAGAGGAACTAATTTTATTATTTGTATTATCTTCTTATAAATAACTACAGTGGAACACTACTCATGCATATCAGAAAAAGTAAATGAACATAAAAACAAATGATACTGCAATGGATCAGTGCCTTATGTATCTCAAAAAGGCAAAAGAAAATGATTTTTGTTTTTAGGAACTATTAACTCAATATAGATAGACTATAGTAAAGGAACTATGTTATACAGTTTTCTATTTATTTACATAATTTGGTGTACATTCCTTGATGAGTAGAAAATGAATTTCTAAAATAAAGAGCAATGATTCTGGAATTAAAAAATGTTATCAAAGAAACGGCGTTGAGAGGTGGTAGAGTACAATAATAGAGTACACAAGATACATACATTAGCAAAAGAGTTTTTAGAGTTTGAAAGTGGTATACATTTAGTGTTAAGGAAGTAGTAGTGCAATTGTGTTCTTTATAATAGGATGTCAATGCTCTTTATATTAGAGTGTTTGAAAAAGAATTGAGAGAGCAACTGGTTTTAGTAATATGAATGGAATTGGAAAGTACATGATATGTGTGTGTAAGACTTGGCATCCTTGGAATGGTCTCTCCTAAATTTTTTGCCTCTGTTTCCCAGGTTGTTGGTGTATGCTGGACTCTGTCTTTGCTGTTTTTGTTACTCTGGGCACTTTACCACTGCTATCCAGTCCTAAAGTGCAAGTGCTCCTATGTAAAATGTATGTGTAATTGGCTTATCCATGATTGGCATAGTTGATTTACTAGTAAGTCCCTGATACAGTGCACTAGAGGTGCCCAGGGTCTGTAAATCAAATGGTACTAGTGGGCCTGGAGCACTGGTTGTGCCACCCACATTAGTAACCCTGTAAACATGGCTCAGACCTGCCACTGCAGTGTCTGTGTGTACAGTTTTAAACAGCCAATTCGACTTGGCAAGCGTACCCACTTGCCAGGCCTAAACCTTCCCTTTTTTATACATGTAATGCACCCCTAAGGTAGGCCTGAGGAAGCCCCATGGGCAGGGTGCAGTGTATGTTAAAGGTAAGACATGTGTTTTACATGTCCTGACAGTAAATTACTGCAAAATTAGGTTTTTACTGTTGCAAGGTCTATCTCTCTCATAGGTTAACATAGGGGCTGCTTTTAAACTTGTTTAAAGCATAGACTCCCTTTGGGAGCAGATGGACATGTGGAGTTTGGGGTCTCTGAACTCACAATTTAAAAATACATCTTTTAGTGAAGTTGGTTTTTAGATTGTGTGTTTGAAAATGCCACTTTTAGAAAGTAGGCATTTTCTTGCTTAACCCATTCCGTGACTCTGCTTGTTTGTGGATTCCCTGTCTGGATCAGTTTGACAGTTGGGCTGTTTGCACCTCTCCTCTAGACAGTGTCACAAAGGCAGCTGGGGTGTAGCCTGCATATCCTGATGAGCCATCTGGGCTGAGGGGAGGGGAGTGGAGGGGAGACGTGGTCACTTACACCTGAAAAGGACTGTGCCTGCCCTCACACAATGCAGTCTCCAACCCCCTGGTATGTGTCTGGGGCCTGGCCTGGGTGAGGCAGGATCTTATGAACAAGAGAGGCTTTCCTTTGAAGTAGGCCTACTTCAAAGGCTGAAAGTAGTATAAGAAGAGCACCTAAAACCCCTGAAAATTAGATCACTTCTGGAATCAAGAGGAACCTCTACCAAGGAGAAGAGCTGAGGAGAAGTGCTGCCCCTGCCTGTGACTGTGCTTTGTTGGGCTATCCTGCAGTTGCTGCTTCTGCCTGTGAAAGGGGGACAAAGGCTGGACTTTGTTGTGAATTCCTGCTTGAGAAGAATCTCCAAGGGCTTGAACAGTGCTTGCCTCCTGTTGTTGAAGTCTCAGAGCCATCAAGGACTTCCCCTGCCAGCACTTAGACTCTCTGCTGAGACTCCTGCCCTGTCAAGGGGTGCCCTATCCAGTTCCTGGGCCTTTGAAAGGTGAAGCTGGCAGACAAAGACTGAAAAGCCACGCACAGACCGCCATGCGGGGTTGATTTTCGACGCAGCTGAAATCAACGCTCCACCTGCACCGCGGCTGAAAGATCGACGCAATGCAGCTGGAGAAATGATGCACAACACCCGCTAATGGAGGCTGATAACGACGCAGTGTGGTTTTGTGATACTGTGTGACCGGATTTTCAACGCAACATCGTTGGGCGCGGAAAAACAACACAAAGCCTGCCCGGACCCGAGGTGCCTGTCCAAATCGAAGCATCGCTCTCTTGGGGAGAGAAGAAACAACGCACACCGAGCCAACCAGAGGAGGAACAATGGAGAGTCTCGCTTGCGAGTGAGGAATCGATGCATCGCAGGCCTTTTCCGGCACACCTCGCCCGTGCGGTATTATTTTGACACTACCTAGGTACTTTTGTACCCTAACAATGTTCTCACTGTTTTCTACAGGATTTAAGACTCTTATTCTCTGAAAATTCATAGCTTGACTTGTGTATGTTGGATTTTTGTTGTTTTGGTCTTGTTTTGTTTAGATAATTATTACCTTTTTTTCTAAACCGATGTTGTGTCATTTTGTAGTTACTGTGTGTGTTGGTACAAATACTTTACACATTGCTTCTGAAGTTAAGCCTGCCTGCTTGTGCCAAGCTACCAAGGGGGTGAGCGGGGATAACTAAGGGCGATTCTCCTTTACCCTGACTAGAGTGAGGGTCCTTGCTTGGACAGGGGGTAACCTGACTGCCAAACAAAGACCCCAGTTCTAACAGTGTGCAAAATGTATTGTTTGAGGCATAGTGGTTATTAGGAACGTGTATTTAGTCACTTTTGTTAGCAAGATAATTATATGGGTCATTACAATGTGGTAAAAAAGTGAAAAAGAAACAAAAAGGGAGCATCTTGCTACATTTATATGACCACCAATGTCTATGCACATCCTTACTTTGCCAAATAGGAATGGCAGTGGAACACAAAAAAAAGGCTGGTATTTTTGTTGCATCTTTCAGAAAGCAAAAGTCCATGCACATTTTTGCTTTGTGAGCAAAAAAAATAAATTTATTTCTCATGACAAGTATAACAAAGAAATGTCCAAGGGTAGTTGGTAAATAAAATAGTGTCTTTAAGATAGGATAAGTTATCCACACAGCACCCAATTCCTAGCCGTGAACTAACCACAAAAATGTCATTGTGCCAGGAAAGTAAATAATATATATAAATATAAGCCTGCGCGAAAATTTACTATGATTTTCTAGCTAGAGGTTAATATCTCTCCTTCCATTCTATTAAATGATCCTTTGCTTACAGTCCATCCTCTGCAAGCCTTATTACCTTTGAATGTAGCAAACTGTGTCACATGCCTGTCCACTTTACTCTCTACAACGTAGCCTTACCTCTCCTCACAAATCACTAATCGGCCATCTGGGTAAGTATTCCTTGCAGTCTAGTAATATCTCACAGTTTGACTCACTTCTCATCACAAATCACAACCTCTGCTTTTGTGTAACTCCCCCTTGGTATCTAGCATTATCCAACTTCCTCTAGCCGATCTTATTATCCCATGTTGGGCTTCCATGATCTCTCTTTAATAAGTTTACCTAACTCCTAATAACCTAATCTACCACAAGAAATGGGAGGAAATACCTCTAACAATTTCCTAAGAACACAAGTCTAACCCAGTAGTCAACAATAACTACTAATCACTCTATTGACCACTAACTTTGGGCAACCGAGCAGTGTGCTGCTACCTGCCATAAAGTGTTCCGATGCCAGAGTAAGAATAGCTATGCAATTACACTTTGGATGTCATGTAGGTTTTTCAGCCTAGCAGAAGGAATCCATTATACCATACCCATCATCAAAATCTAATGGGAAAACAAAAAGGGCAATGTAATCATGCATGACATGCCTTCTCTTGATGGGCAACTAATCCAAGAAATTATAAACCATAAAAAACACATGGAAGTCAATGACTGAAAGGTGCTGACCCAAAGGCCACGCTAACTCTGTTCCTTTAATTGTAGAGTCAGACTCATTGGCATGAGGTATTAATCTGAGAATGCTGTATGTAACCAGACCTAAAGAGAGAGCCACATAAATTGAGCTCTATTTTGTGATCGTTACATTTGCTGTGTGAAACGCCAGTGTAGGGGAGAGTAAACGTCTCCTCTCACTTAACAGGACATCCTCACATAATTACAGCATGGCTAACGCTAAGTCTATAGCCTGAAACAAGGATGTGTGGATCAGGGCCACATTTGTGAAGGTAATGAAGTTGAAAAAGATGGTTATAGCACGATCTCATAGGCTTTCTATACAAACGTCAGTTAGGACGGCACTGAACAAAACATTACATCTATCACTCTTTTCATACCCAGCCTCTATGCATCGGTGTAATCTCAATAAAATATGGCATTTATTTAATTCTATTAATTCTGTAACTCTGTTAAGTCTTTCATTTATAAAAAATATGTAAAGATTTAGAAAGCAACTGTGGACAAACCATGTCAGAATTTGAAACCTGTTTAAAGTTGATTTTTGAGCGTCCTTCCTCAAGGAATGTTGGTGTCAGAAGAGCTAAAAGTGCTTCCTGAAATCTACTAAGGTCGAAAAATATGCTCAAGCTTGACAGGGACTAAAGGTACTCCGCGAAGGGCAGAACAATGAAACGCATGCTATGCAGATATTACCTATTTAAGAAACATTTCCAAAAATGATTTTGTATTTATTCATTTACTATTGTTTTTAGGGTCAAGCCTGCGTTGCATGTGCTCGCGCATGCATATCGCAGCGAGACGCTTTAGGTATTAGAAAAGGGCTCGGAGCCCTGTCGACATCACGTCAGTGTTTTTCATTGGTTCGTGGGCTTGCCTAGTAAAATCTGCTTGCTTTCATTAGTCGAAGGCATGCATACGTCATGCCTATTCCGGTGGCTAGCCCTCCTCGAGCGCATCGACCAAGTACAGAAAACATGCGAGGCTAGCTGTTTTCTGTCGGATCGTGGACTACTTTTTCTCTATTTTCCTAGCGCGATTTCGCTTGGCAGAAGTGGAGCGCTTTACACAGTTAATTTCACTTTTTCGGGTTACGTACATGTAGACGGGTCTCTTCGACTGCGTCTACCGATTCCCGAAGCTGGCGTCCATTGCCCCTCCTCTCGACACGACGGGCGCGTTCCCATGACAACATGGGAACGCTATCGGAAGCGTCGGACCCGGACTTCCGGGTCTGACAGAGAAAAGAGACGACGGACTCCCCAGAAGGGGTCGAACGCCGGGAGTCCGAGGACGCGGACGAAACGAAGGAGAAGACGCCGAGCAGAGAATCGAGGTCGCTGGGTCCAAAGGAGGAGCCGAATACCGGAACCGAGGAGTGCGCTTTGAAGGTCCCGAAGAGCCCAGGAATCAACGTTAACAAGCCCAGCCACGACCCTGGAGGGTCGTGGCTCAGCAAGGTACGGTCCTTTATAGGACTCCCTAACATATACCAAAATAAAGGGGTGCAAGGAGGGGAAACCGGGCACGAGGGGAAGGCTGGGGTAGGAACAGGGGAAAAGGGCACTTGGTTCACACCAGAAGCACGGTCAATCTCGACAGAGAAAGAGAGAGTGGTAATACCCGACACAAAGCACGTGTGACCTAAACCCTTCACAGTTGGACACTCCCTTTTCCCTATTCCCTTCCAACCCGGAATATTTTTTTCTCCTTGCATGTCACTATCAATAGAACCCTCAAAACACCCCACATTCGACTTACCTGTTCCAGCCATTTCTTTTCCTTTTCCGGTAACCTCGGGCAAGACGAGAGGACCTCCACAACACCTTTAAGGAACCAGAGAAGAAGAGACAGTTAACATCGGGGCAAAGAAGACTCAATAGACCTGCGTTTACAGAAATCCGTTCCCTTTGTCCTTCCCATCCATAGAAGTGCATCAGAACTCCCATAAATAAACACCTCTTACCGTATTACCGTGTCTGAGTCCTCTGTACCTACAGTAGCCTACCACAGTACATAAAAGCACTTTTGCCGATAGCTGAAAAGTCGGGTTAGGAGTTTACAACGCGATCAGCTCTAACATGAGCAAACGCGAGACCCGCTGCATTGCAAATGCTTGTTTTTTTTATGCGCAAACCAGGCCGAATGCCATCAGAGCCCTATACATGAACCCAGTGGAGGGATACCTAAAAAAAAATATGCAAGGGAGGGTCAACAGAAAAAAATGTGCAAACGATTTTAGAATTAAGGGCCTGATTACAACTTTGGTTGAGGGGGTTAATCCGTCCCAAATGTGACGGATATCCCGCCCGCCGTATTACGAGTCCATTATATCCTATGGAACTCGTAATACGGTGGGCGGGATATCCGTCACATTTGGGACGGATTAACCCCCTCTGCCAAAGTTGTAATCAGGCCCTAAATCTCATAAAAAAAATAATATGGATATTCACAGAAATGGAGGGAGATAGGTAACCGTGGCCGGAGGAAATAGAACGTTAATGGTTTTTAAACTAGGGGGCGAAGCAAATTGGCAATAATATGATATTTAAAATGTAATGGCAAGAGCAGCGATATACAAGTCCTGCATACATGAAGGGATGAAGTAAACCAGAGAGCAACCATGAGGTGAGTAAACAGCACCAGTAGTAGTACAAAATGAATGGGGAAGAATACGAAGTGGGGCATTAAGAAGTATAAGATACGTTAAGAAATCTAAACAAGAGCCCCATCAAACCCCGGTTGGTCCTATCAAGCTTCGTAAGCAGGATGCCCGTATGAGGCAGCACACGCGATAGAAACCCATCATACATTGTAAGAACACCGACCATATCACTATATATATATATATATATATATATAGACATATTTGTATCAATGTCTTTTTTCTGGCAGTACTGACAAAAACGACACCTCTAACTCTTCACCTTATTTGCGATCAAGATCCTCGTCTGGCAGTGCTGGCAACGATGCTCTGTAAACAGTATAAAGCAAAGTGACCTTGGACGAAGCAAAAACAAAACCATGACTCCTTGAGGTCTACTAGCAACTAATACTCTCATGCTATAAGGACCAACTCTGGCACTATTTGCACACGTAGAACAAAAAAGCAATAGTGACTACTAATGAACTCTCAGACAGAAGGATGGAAAAAATTACACACGGGCACTTTTAAATACAGAGACACAGATTTAAGAAGTTCTAGCGCCATATTAGCATAATTTTTGGGTGCTAATGTGACGTTGGGCTTCAAAAATTGCCACGCCAGTTTTACAAAATGGTGCAATGCATTGCGCCACTTTGTAACCCCTTGCGCCACATTATGCCTGCGCCAGGCATAATGTAGGCAAGGGGGGGTATTCCCCATTAGGGGAGCTGAAACAAATAGCGCAAACAAATCAAAGAGATTTTTTTTTTTGCACCATTTTTTGTGGCGTTTTTAACGCCTGCACAGAGCAGGCATTAAAAGGAGGCACATCATTATTTATAATGGGCCTCAACATGCTTTGCAGGATTAGCGTCAACATTTTTGACACTAATTCTGCAAAGCGCCAAACTAGCGTCGAAGATTTTGACGCTAGTTCCCTAACTACCTCCATGGTGCACTGTATCTTAAATACGGCGCACACATGGTGGCGTAAGGGGAGAGCTAAGGGGCGCAAGAAAAGTGGCGCTGCATTGGATGCAGCTACACTTTTCTTAAATCTGCACCATAGACTCCTCAGGCAGTATTAAGCAAGAATGACCACTCCAATGATCCCTGACAGTAGTTGGGGAACGTTATTCCCTCTGTGGCCTCTAAATGAGATTATCAATGTTGGCAGCAGTCAATTCAAATGTTATTTAACTTATAAATGTATAGAACTCATCGCTACCCCAGAAAGGTACCCCGGCGCTTGCAGGGAAGGAGAAACTAGGACCCAAAAGCTAGAAGAGCCAGGTCTTGAGCATCTTCCTTAAAGTTTTGTAAGAGTTGCAGAGGCAAATACGGAGAAGGAAAGAGTTTGAAACCAGGCAAGAACCGTGCCTAGAATACCAACATCTGCTAGTTACCTACGAAGCACCCGATGGGAGACAGTGTCAAGTGCAGCATTGAATCAAGGAGAGTAATGGTTGCGGTAACCCTTCTGTCTAGCTCTTGCCTTGGGTACATCAGGTGCTTCATGACTCCTGGTAGGGCAGTCTCTGTGGTATGTTCTGGTCTAAATCTCAGCTGGGAGGGGTGCACAACGTTGAGAGCTTCCAAATGAACGGACAGCTGAGTGTTAGTGTGCTTCTCAGCAATCTTCGCAAAAAGAGGTAACAAGAAATAGGGCGATAGATGGCCCAACTAGCTGCCTCTAAATTAAGTTTTTTAAGTAGTGGCAGGATTAAGGCATGTTTCCAGGCTTTCTGAACCATGCCCCACACAAGGAAGTATTCAGACGATCAATTATAATGGGAGCCAGAAAGTTACTCACATAATTTAGTTGGACTGGTGGCAGAGGATCTGATGGGGCGCCCGATTTAATAGCTTTTCAAAGAAGTTAAATGAAGTGGTCTCCAAGGGCTGAAACGGAGTCAGCTTATTTTGATAATCAGAGGATTCCAAATCTTTCTTGTTAAAAAGAGGAACCTTGTTATAGAAATACTCTGCTAAACATTCTTCTTGCAAAAGAGCCGGACAGTGTGCAACACTGGCCAGATGTAGAAATATTTCACAATTCGAAAAATGTCTTTTGGAGCGTTACTGGCAGAAGATATTATAGCCACATAATACATAGCTTGTGAAGACCTACAGGCAAAATTGTACATTGAATACAAGCCTGTAAATGTATTTTTTTTCTGGTTCTTGTGTCTTTCAGGGGAGTAACTGCAATTGTACAAATGAAGCAGGGTCCTATCAAGGTGGGGCTCCACCGGTAAGCAGAATAAAAATCAGAGTGCAAACTGGACAAAGTTTGACTGAGTGACTCCAAGTCCTCGCAGCTCAACAGGCTGCACCAGGGAGACTCCCAATCAAATATCAAGAAAGACCTGAAATGTCAGGATAAGTGACGACCTCCCTGTGAAGAAGGTTGGACCTGCTGATTTGGTGGCAAGAGTATCCTGGAAGCTTATTATTGTTTAGTAATGTCTGAGGGGTCAATACTGTTTAACAGCTCATTGTAGTTTGCCCTGGATAAATTAGTATTTGCTTTTATTCCCTTTGGGGTTAGTTTTCATAATTTCAGTTGGGTCATTACTAATAGCGCCTAAGCAGTTTTTCTTGCTACTTCTTTCCATAGGTGGCTGTTAGCAATAACACCTGAGGATTATTACTGGTAATACTGTATGATAGCTCATTATTGCTCAATATTGGCTAAATTATTGTGCAACAAATCCAACGGAATCAATTTATTATAATAGTGTATACAATGTCCATATGTGCTCATACTTCCCAATGGGGCTGTAAGAAATTGCGTGATTAGTTGCAAAAGACCTGAGTCCTTCACAAGTAATAAGTCTGCAACTTTCTCATAACTGGGAGCCAAGTACCCCATTATAGCCCTTGACTCTCTCCAAGTAGCAAAGCTGAGCAGTCCACAGCCTACTCAGAGGAGGTGGTGGGTGGTGTGGGCTAGTGCCACAGGTACACTGGTACAAAACAACAACACTCCTTAAATCATTGTCCAGTCAGTGCCTTTTCCTATAAATAGAAAAAAGTACTTTTATTGCATACACTAAGTAATACGACACATTATGTACAAATAATTACAATCAGGATGATGGCAATAGCTTTGGTGTCATCCTCATCACACGGTTATGGCCTATTGTAGGGGTGACATATATACTAAAAAAGAAGGTTTAGGCCTGAGACTGTGCTGCAGGCCCACTAGTAGCATTTAATTTACAGGCCCCGGATACATGTAGTACCTCTTTACCAAGCACATATAAGAAAATTGAAAGTGCCTGTCGGGTGTTGGCCAGTTTTACCATACTTAAAGGAGAGAGCACTATAGCAGTGGACTAATGCCAACAAAAACACATTTCAGGAAACAGGAGGGGAGAAGACAAAGGGGAGAAGACAAAAAGATTGGGGGGGGGGGAAGACCTCACCAACACTGTCAGGTCTAACAATCATGAAAACCTCTTCGGAGCTCAGGGATTCAATTCCCTCAAAGATTAGTGTAACTTTTAGGAAAACTTCTGGAGGGCGACTGCACTTTCTGCAGCCCCAAAATGGTGTTTGAAAATATTGGTGTTACCCCTGCCCTTTCCGGCGCTCTACAAAGCATATTATGTCAATTGAGTCCTTGCAGTGGTTTACGAAGCTCTCTACTGTCCCGGACATGCTAAAATGATGAGCTGCTTGCCGGAATGCCATTTTTTTGTATGAGGTCCCTGTGCCTGCATTTCATTTTTTTTTATGCTGAGTGACTGGGTGCCCCTGCCCAGTTAATGGGAAAACTAACCTGCATTCATTACTGACACCATGCAGGGATCCCAGGCCTGTGTGTCCAGGGTCACTCCTGCTGCAGCACAGCTTGTTGTGTGCGGAGTGAAGCAAGCCTTCCTTATGCTGCCTCCCACCTGTGTCTAGACCGGGAGGGGGCTGGAATGGTGATGTGCTCCATGTTCTGCCAGACATTGGCATGGGGAGCAAGTTGACAACACCAGTGAATGAAGCCTTGAAGTATTCATATGTGCTCTTTATGTCCAGGGGAGATGGGTTCCCTCTGGACAGTATTTCTGTGCATTTGACCCAAGGGGAAGGGGTTCGTGGGGCCAGAAGAAGATCTGGAGAAGGGCCCCACCCCAATATAAATTAATCAGGAAATTTGCACCTCCTGTATACATGAAGGATGGGGCACAGACATCCCAGGGGAACCATCCTGGGTCAGCCAGCAGGTCAATCGCCCAACTGTTTTTCATGGCACATAAGGGGTCCAGTACAACTCAAATCAAATTAAGGTTTATAAAGCACAACTACTCACCCGTAAGGGTCTCAAAGTGCTGAGGGGGGTTGTCCTCTGAGCTTCAGTTGAAGAGCCAGGTTTTAAGGTCCTTCCTGAATTGACGTGGCGATGGTGACTGCCTGAGGTGCAGGGTGTTCCAGCTGTTTGCCCAGAGGTAGGAAAAGGATCTTCCACCTGCTGGGGTCTTCCGGATGCAGGGTACAGTGGCTAGTGCTTGTTGAGCGGACTGGAGAGGTCTGGTGGGGGAGTAGAAGGTGATGGAGTGGTAGAGGTAGGCGGGTCTTAGGTGGTGGAGGGAATTGTGAGCGTGGACGAAGAGCTTGAAGTTAATTATTTTCTCAATAGGAAGCCAGTGGGGGTTTCTTAGGTGACTAACCTACTCTGGAGCCTCAGCTCCGCCCCCAAATGGCACAGCTGCCTGATCCCCTTTCCCAGCAGATGCAGACTTCCTCCCTACGCGTTCCTTTCTCAAGAACAGTGTCAAGATCTGTTAATTGCTATATTGTGTAGAGAGGATTTGGTCTACTTGTTGGCTAGCAGAATAATTAGCTTTACCAAATAGGGGGTGCAAAGGCAGCAGCCTTATCCTGAAAGGCCGACACTGGTGGTTAGTACCCTCAGTGCATTTCCACAGAACTTATACTGAGTGAGGCTCAGTTAGTGAGACACACTTGCAGTAAAACTCCCAAACCAAGCAGATCAACAGTGAAAAGTACAGAGGGATAAAGTGGATGGAACATATCTCCTACAGGGGCCATTATTGTTGAAGGGTAATTATCTGTGAGAGGTAATATTTGGGAATATTCCATTAAACATTATTGCTAATAATGCTCACTGGGGGAGTCTTTATTGTTCAGGTAAGCAGGGACAGTTCACTTGTCTGATCTTTGGTGACTGCGGTCACTCATCAAGGTCTTACGTTATGCTAGGATAAACTCCCTTGGGGCATTAGGCTACTGCAAAAAAAATGGATCTTTGGTCCTGGTAAAATCTCCTT
The DNA here is from genome assembly GCF_031143425.1 of Pleurodeles waltl. NCBI lineage: Eukaryota > Metazoa > Chordata > Amphibia > Caudata > Salamandridae > Pleurodeles > Pleurodeles waltl. The sequence continues at coordinate 1,770,720,673 of NC_090440.1, forward strand.
TGGGAACATAAACCATTGTGGAAATTGTTCTCAGGCTCTTGGCCACTGGGAAAATATTTTTGGATCGCTGAACAAATGGGACAATGCCCTTGAATTCCGAAGACACTGCAGAAAATGCAGAGAGTGGATTCATATGAAAGGAAGTGGATTCCATTCACAGATCTGCTACCGACTTCAAGAAGATGCAAAGTGTTTGCAAATGATTATTATCTTTTCAACTGGACTTTAAACCATCTTTGGGAATATTTCTCAACACATGCCAAAAGGTGTATGGGTCTACCATGCTGCGGAAAAGGGTTAGAAGTATCCGTGGCAGTGTCACAGGTGGTGGAGCAATGTGATGCTGTCTTCCCTTTTAGGCAGTATCTGCCAGTAGAAAACATTAACTCATATGGTACCTACCACCTACCTCTCCCTTTTTATCTCTTCAGGTGAAGAATTAGTATACTCCAGAATCCCTTTCTCAATGTGCTCCAATCTGCTATCTGATGTGATTAATGCATCAGATTTGATTTTAACTTGTTCGGTTGTGTTATGCTATGTTTTGTGCCACATGAAGCTGCAGAACAAATATTGTTTGTACCATTTTATGTGATGCAGCAAGGCTAATTGTGAACACTTCAAAATTAGTACTTGGAGGTCAGTCCTATACTGGGAGGGGGTGAGAGCACTTTATGAGAAATGCTGGGTGCACTTTTGTTTGAGCCATCCATGATGCTTTTTCCAATTACTTCCGGTGCACTCATATCCTTAGTTTATGATCAGTGATGTCATAATTAGTTTGCTGAACTATAAGTGGCAAATTTTAGTGTTTTTATATCTGGTCTAGAAATATTGTTGTTTACCAATTTCAACACCTACCTATAAGGTCACATTAAATTTTGGCTTTTTTCTGTGAATTTATGTTTTTTATTGAAAGGGAAAATCACATTACCATACCTTACTATGAAGTCTCTTTAACATATGTTTTAAAGCATATTTTCTGTTTTCTTTTACCATATATTCAGCTAGCGTTCCTTACACTCATGGCTTTTGACCATGTACACTGGGGGCTGACCCAGGCTCACCACCCCACATAGATGGCCAACCAACTGCAACCTGCCATCCCTGGTCAGGTTACTGCCCCCTGCCTGCACTCCTTTCTCCAGCTGTGTGTCCCTCCCACCTGCTGCCTGCCTTTCGTGGTCAGCTTGCTGCTCCTGTTCAAATCAACCTGCCCTGAATAGTCAGCTTGATACCCTGCACCCTTCCTGGATGCCCTCCATTCTCGGTCTGCCTGCTCCTGTCCTCTCCCGTCTGCTTTAGGTGGTCACTTGCTGCCCTGCACATGCCAGTTTGCCCTCTGTGGGCAGCTTGATGCCGTGCCCTCTCCTTTCTGTCCTACTTTCTCTGTGGGTGTGCCCCTGCCTCCTCTCTACTGTGCTCAGTGGTCCATTGTGCTTCATCTGCCAATGTTCATCTGTACTCTGTATTCAGCCTGCTGCCCCCATCCTGCGCCTCTCCCGCGCCCTCTGTACTCCATGTGTCTGTGCCCTTGCGTCCTTCCTCCTTGGTTCATTGTGCCTCCCCTGCCTATGTCAGCCTACCACCCGATGTTTAGCTTGCTGCCCCTACTTCCTTCCCCTGCCCTACATTGTCCATCTGGCCCCCTTACTGCCTGTTGTCCATGGTCAGATTGACAGCCAACACCTGCACATATGGCCTCCCACCTGTGGTCAGCTTGCTGCCCCTCCCCCATCCTCTGTTCTTCATATGAGGCCCCTGCCCCCTCCCAACCTCTTTCTGTGGCTGGTTGTAATGCCCCTGCCGATCTGCCCTTAATGGTCAGCTTGATGCCTCTGCCCAATGGTGGGAGGGTACAATAGCACACTGGGGAGTGAACTGCTGGTACTGGAAGTGTTTCAATTGCATGTCTGAATGTTTTACAAAATAAACTCCCTCATTTTGGTAATTTCTAAAGGAAATATGTTAGGTTTTACAGTTTTGAATCCATCTAAGATAACTTAAGCTGTGCAACATCAGAGGGTGCCATGTTGTCCATGTTGTGGCCAGTCAATCAAGGAGGGGTCCATTTGCGATCCCCCTACAGGCTCCTTGTGGTTAGGGTGAGGTCACCCTATTTTTTAAATTAATTCACAGGAGGCAAGGAACATGTCCATGAGTCCTTTAATGGCTGCCACAACATATTTTTTTTAAACATTCTTTTTGTTGAGAGTTTTGCATAGTGTTAGAAATGGGGTCTTTGGTTGGCAGTCAGGTTACCCCCTGTCCAGGCAAGGGCCCTCACTCTAGTCAGGGTAAAACAGAGTCACCCTCAGCTAACCCCTGCTTACCCCCTTGGTAGCTTGTCACGAGCAGTAGGCTTAACTTCAGAGTGCTAGGTGTAAAGTATTTGTATCAACACACACAGTAACTTAATGAAAACACTACAAAATGACAACACAGATTTAGAAAACTAGAAAGTATTTATCTAAACAAAACAAGACCAAAACGGCAAAAATCCACAATACACAAGTCAAGTTATCAATTAAAAAGCAAAAAAAGTCTTTGTGTAGTTGTAAACACACACTAACACTGTTAGCGTGAAAATGGACCTTGGGCGAGTCAAAAATAACCACACATGGACGAGTGTGCGTCAAAAAGAACTTGCGATGCATCGACTTCACTCACAAGCGAGACCTTGCATTGTTTCTCATTTCATCAGGTCGGGCGCGTCGTTTCTTTTCTCCGCACGAGAGCGATGCATCGATCCGGTCAGCACTCTCGGGTCCGGGCAGGCCTTGCCTTGTTTTTACACGCCCAGCGGTGCTTGCGTCAGGAATCCAGCCACACGATGATCCGAAAACCACCCAGCGTGGGTTGCGATCTCCCAGCCTCCGCCTGCGAAGCTGCGCGTCGTTTCCCCAGCTCCATGCGTCCATTCTTTGGTCGCAATGCAGGCGAACGTTGATTTTCAGCAGCGAAGATGGTGGCACGTCGATTTTTCAGCCGCAGATCGGAGTCGCGCCGATCTTTTCTCTGCACAGCGTTCTGTGCGTGGATTTCTTCCTCTTAGGCTGCCAGCTTCTCCTTTCAGGGTCCCAGGAACTGTATGGGCACAATATTGGCAGAGTGAGAGTCTCTTCAGAGACTCCAGGTGCTGGCAGAGAGAAGTCTTTGCTGTCCCTGAGACAAGATGGAAGACACACAAAGTCCAGTCTTTGCCCCCTTACTCTGGCAGAAGCAGCAACTGCAGGATAGCTCCACAAAGCACAGTCACAGGCAGGACAGCTCTTCAGCTCCTTTCCAGGCAGAGGTTCATCTTGGTTTCCAGAAGTGTTCTAAAGTCTGTGGTTTTGGGTGTCCTTCTTATGCCCAATTTCTCCTTTGAAGTAAGCCTACTTCAAAGCAAAGTTTCTCTTGAATGTGAAATCCTGCCTTGTACAGGCCAGGCCCCAGACACTCACCAGGGGGTTGGAGACTGCCTTGTGTGAGGACAGGCACAGCCCTTTCAGGTGTGAGTGACCACTCCTCCCCTCCCTCCTAGCACAGATGGCTCATCATGAAATGTAGACTACACCCCAGCTCCCTTTGTGTCACTGTCTAGTGTGAGGTGCAACCAGCCCAACTGTCAAACTGACCCAGACAGGGAATCCACAAACAGGCAGAGTCACAGAAATGGTAGAAGTAAAAAAATGCTGCCTTTCTAAAAGTTGCATTTTCAAACATACAATCTTAAAATCAACTTTACTAAAAGATGTATTTTTAAATTGTGAGCTCAGAGACCCCAAACTCCACATGTCCCTCCACTCCCAAAGGGAATCTACACTTTAATCACATTTAAAGGTAGCCCCCATGTTAACCTATGAGAGGGACAGGTCTTGCAACAGTGAAAAACGAGTTTAGCAATATTTCACTGTCAGGACATATAAAACACATTACTATATGCCCTACCTTAACCATACACTGCACCCTGCCCTTGGGGCTACCTAGGGCCTACCTTAGGGGTGACTGACATGTCAGAAAAGGGAAGGTTTAGGCTTGGCAAGTGGGTACACTTGCCAAGTCGAATTTACAGTTAAAACTGCACACACAGACACTGCAGTGGCAGGTCTGAGACATGATTACAGAGCTACTAATGTGGGTGGCACAACCAGTGCTGCAGGCCCACTAGTAGCATTTGATTTAGAGGCCCTGGGCACCTCTAGTGCACTGTACTAGGGACCTACTAATAAATCAATTATGCCAATCCTGGATAAGCCAATTAAATACACATTTTGTAAAGGAGCACTTGCACTTTAGCACTGGTTAGCAGTGGTAAAGTGCCCAGAGTAACAAAAACAGCAAAATCAGAGTCCAGCACACAACAACCTGGGAAACAGAGGCAAAACGTTAAGGGAGACCACGCCAAGGATGAAAAGTCTAAAACATAGCAGTAATAGATATAGTGAAAAGCAGTAGGGACGAGCATCCTTTAGAGCTTGAATAGAATCAACCAGTATGAAATGTAGCAGGTGTTTCATATTATTTAAAAATCAACGGATGTCCCTGAAAGACAAGTCTCAAGACCATGAATTGCAGAACAACCAGTACCAACTCAGTAACTGAGAGTGGGGAAGGGGTCGGAAGCAGGACAGCAGTTAGCAAGAAATAATGAAGGCAGTGTGGGGCCTAGGGGATAGTCATGACTGATGGTGCTCAGGTGTAGTGGGATAGGGAAGCAATGCTCGAATATGGGAGGGGGACCATGCTCTGCAATTTCATGGATATGGCCGAAACTAGGGCCGTAGTGAGGGGCGGGTGCCTAGGAGCGTTACAGGGAAGTGGCCCGTAGGTTCAGTGCCGGGGACCCATTTACTGGGGAGGTAAGTTGTAGAAAGTATGGTGTCTCACACAAGGGGTAAGGGACGTCAGCAGATATGCCTAGCCTCTTTGTACTGGAAGGCATTGCCCCACTTCCGCACAGCTCCGCACCATGCCGCTGCCTGATGGTATGGTACCAGTGTATGGTAAGTGTGCGTTTGGCTAGTAATAGGGCCAGGCTACCACACTGGGTAAGAGCTACCTGACACTTCCTGCATTTAATGATTAACAGGGTACTGGCCTCCCAGGTGTCGAGGTCAGTAAGTTCTCTGGCATCTCTGAGAATTGTGTGTAAATTCTGCCTGAAAGGGTAGAGGACGGGCAGGATCATAACATGTGCCAAAGGTCTACCTCACCAGATCTGCAACAGGGGCAAGTCAAATTAGCTGTAGGAAGGTATCTGTTATGTTGCACTGGGGTGAGGTATGCCCATTGTAAAATGGGGCACTGTATATTTTTAAATCTCACATTCCTGGAGACAGTATGTGGTAATGCTAGTGCCTGAGCCCACTCCTTATCGATGAACACCTTCTCAATGTCATCCTCCCACTTGGGCCAGCGGGGAGCCAATGAGATGCCCGTGTGGCCACAGAGCATTTTGGATGGCCATGTGATCAAGTGATGACCAGTTCCGAAAGTGAACAGGGTCTGTAGGCCATTATGCGTAGGGGGCTCCTCGTCTCACATTCCCCACAGCCTATTGCATGTATGAAGTCCATCTAGAGCGGGGGAAGGAGAGGAGATGACCGTCTGAAAACAGGTCCTCGACCATGGTGAGCTAACGCTCCTACCAGTCATGCAATGCCCCACTGGAGTAAGAACCTGGATAGCATAGGAGACCCACTAATGGGAAGCCAGGAGCATACGGAACAACATGGCGTATAAGAATGTAAAGCCTACGCAGACATCTGCTTGCCACCCACAGCTGACCCGCACCCATGAAAGTGGCCCTTAATACAGCAGTCATTTACAGGCAAGATTATGGGGGCCTATGCTCATACACTTGAGAACACAAAAGAGGTATGGCCAATATAGGGAATCAAAAGCCTTCTCCAGGTCCAGCACCAGGCACAGTGACAAGGGATATGTGGAAGAGGCAGCGGATTATGTGAGATACTGTGACCTGAGGCAAACCTATTCTGATCCGGATGGATGGTATCTGGTAGGATCTGGGCATATCTGGATGAATATAGTTTACCCAAGATCTAGTAGTCCACCGCCAATATGACAAAGGAAAATAGGATGCAATATCTGTTATGATGCAGTGGAGCTTGGGGAGCAAGATCAGCACCAACTTCCTCAATCAGGAGAGCAGATCACTAAGCCAGAGGGCCTCATACAGGGCAGCAAGACAGGATGCGAGAATGTCGATAAATGTATGGTAATATTATATGGAAAGACCGTTCAGGAATGGGGTTTTATCACAGGCTAAGTCAAGGATAGCCTGTTTGACATCTGTCAGTGTTATGATCTTGACCAGTTAATTCTGTGTAGGTGTGTCAATAGAAGGGATGATGAGGTGGCTATAGCACCATCCTGGGTGTCTACTGGCATTTTGTACATACCGGAAAAATAATTGTAAATGGTCGAGAAAATATCGATTTGTGCATGAAGCAACACTCCCAAGGGGAGCGGAGCTTGAGGATGATGGTCTCCCATTGCTCCTAATGAATCAACCAGGCAAGAAGTCATCCTGATTCATTGCCTTCCATGTGGGTTTTAGCCGCATATTCCATGAAATTAAAGCAGGACAATCACTTCAAGAAGGATGCATGCTGTTTCTTAGCCTCCACTAGCACTAGGAGACAGGAAGAATCTTGCGCCGCCCAATATTCCAGCTGGGTTAGATAGCACTTGCTCTCCATAATCTCCCTGTCCCGCATGCGGCAGACTCCGACAATCTCCTGTATACAAACTCCGTAGGTAACCACCTTAAACTCGTCCCACTTGAGGAGCTTGTTGGAGGCCGTACTTTCATTTTTAATAAACAATTGGTGAACGTGGGGGTTGGGGGATACTAAAAGCTAGGTCCTCCAAACATTCAAGGAGCAGATGCCAAGTGGGGGTGGTAGAGTGGGGGGGGGTGCTTCAAGAAATGTCAATAGTATGGGCATCATGTGACCTAAATAATCGGCTGCTCGCAGAGAAGGCGCAAGAGCCTGGCAGCAGAGTATGCAGTCCAGTCGGACTTACTGATCGCGGGTGAGGAATAAAAGGAATATACCCAAGTGTTGGGATAAGGGGGTCCTCCAGGCACCAACCAGCACCCCTATGCTACATCCAGTCCATGAATTTAGTCATTCGAGTGTAAGGAGGGGGAACATGGGGGTGGATGGGACCAAGCCAGTCGAGCGTCAAGGACGTAGTTGCAATCTCCTCTTATAATCCAGGGAAGATGGGTTCTAAGGGCTAACAGACCGGAAAGCTTTGACCAGAAAATGTCCTGGTCAGTGTTGGAGGCATGTTTGCTCCCAAGCAACATTGGTAAGCCATTGAGACGGCCCTGCATGAATACATATCATGTATCCCCATCAGTAATAGTGTCCAGTACCTGAAAAAGGGTTGCTTGACCTTGAGGAATGTGGTACATTGGTGTTTTACCACAATTGTTTATTCTGGAATTATCATTACCATTTTCCTCCAGCAGAAGATGGCCTTTCAAGTGGGCAGTGCAAAGTACGGCATCTTGGTCCCGGTAGTGAAGGAGTTTCGGCAGCATGGGACAAGGCGTATCACTCGGTGGCCCCCGGGTCTTTGTGCAGTGTGCCTGCTCGAGGGAGAAGAAAGTGTGAGATCTAAGGCAAGGATAAAAACGCAAAATCATGTATCCAAGAACTGCAAGTGGTCTTTTTCCTACACCCCCTCCAGTAAGCCAATTATGTGAACGTTGCTCCTCCAAGACCCTCTGTTTTGTCCGCTCATTTCCACCAGCGTACATCCCTGGTCCTGGAGGCCTCACATGGCTTGTGCATTAGCTAAAGTCTTAGGTTGGATTGTGGCCTAAGTCTGTTCCGCCTCTGTCACACGGTCTTTAAGCTTTCGGTGTTCGTCCCTGAGGAAGGTCAGCTCTGTCACCAGGGACCCTGAGGCGGTCTCCATGGTCTTGTGTGAGTTTTCAATGACTGATAGAATTTGGTCAAGTTTATCCTGCAGTGGCTGCACAGGTGCGGCTGATGAGTCCTGGTGGGGAGTTACAAGGGTCATGGAAGGGGGGTTTGGGAGAGGAGCCCAAGTGTGCTATTCCACTGTGTGCCACTCCACCTCACTCCATTCTCCTTTATTTCATTGGATGCCACTCCACTGTACGCCACGCCACTGTATGCTATTACACTCTAACCCATTCTAGTGTACGCCACTCCAGTTTACACCAGTTCACTGCATGTCACTTCACTGGACACTACTTCACTATACGCTATTACAGTTTATGTCATTCTACTGTACACTACTCCTCTCTATGCTATTCTACTATATTCCTCTTAACTTCACACCACTCCTCAATATGCCTATCCACTATATGCTACTTCCCTCTACCCAACTCCAATCTACACTACTTCAACCTACACCACTCCTCTATAAGACACTCCACCCTACGCTATTCTACTCTAAGCCATTTGACTCTATGCTATTCTACTCTACACCACTCCTGTGTATTCCACTCTATGCTATTCCACTGGTCACCAGCCCACTCTACACTATTACACTGTATGCAACTTCAATCTTTGCCCCTCTACTGTATGGTTTCTACTCTACCCCACTCCACTGTACCCCATTCCACTTAATGCTACTGTACTCTATACTACCCCACAATACACAACTCCAGTCTAAACCACTTTACTGTGCACCACTACATTGTACTCTACTACACTATACACTATTACGCTGTACTTAACTGTATGCTACTGCACTATACACTCTATGCCACTTCAGGCTACTCTACTCCATTCCACTCTACACTATTCCACTTTATGCCACTCCAGTGTATACTACTCAACACAATGCCACTCCATTGGCATTCTCCTCCACTCTATAACTCCACCCTACAAAATGTTACTATACTGTGCCACTCTACTAGACTCTACTCCACTCTCTCCATGTACACTCCACTGTCCAAATTTGCACTCGCCTCTATGCCTTTATTTTCTATTGTACAACACTCTACTCCACTCTATGATAGTTTCTAAAACTGTACACATAGCACTCCACTCTACTGTATGAGACACCACTCAAATTTATAACAATTTCCTCAACTCTATGATACACCACTTCAATGTGTGACACCCCACTCTATGCTATTCCACTTTATGCTACTCAACTTTTCTACAATTCACTATACATTATTCCACTGTATGCTATTCCACTTTGCGGGTAATCCACTCTATTGCACTACAGTGTATGCCACTCTACTCTATGCCGATCCATTGTATGACACTCTCCTGCACTCTATATAACTCCACTCTATAAAAGTCTACCACACTTCATGGCACTCTATGACATTCTACACCATTCTATCCCTGTATACTCCAATGTCCAACTCTATGCCCGTAAACTTAAATGTACAACACTCTATTCCATTATACAACACTTTTCTATACAACACAGTACTCGACTCTGCTGAGATCCCACTCCAATTTATATGTTTACGACCTGCACTATGCCAGTACACTCCATACATGCCACTCCACTCTATGACACAGCAATACATTTTATTGTACTTTACTCCCTACTGGTACATCACTCCACCTAACTCTGCTCCACTGTAAGAGACTTTACCTCATTCTACGCTACTATACAACAATCCACTTTACGCAGCTGTTTCACATTCTCCTGTAATCTATGCTCTTACACAATACTCTACAACACTGTATGACACTCTCCAACACTTTACTCCTGTCTATACCCCTTCCCTCCACTGAACATCATTGTGCTATACACAGCTATACACTCTGCCATACTGTATGCCACTGTACAACACTCTATTCCACTCTACTCTACGATACTCTAGTGCACTATACAACACTTGAGCATCTCTTTTCTCGACTCTGCTCAGATACTCTACTTTATGACACTCTACTTCACCCTACTCCATTTGAATACTCTACTCTATGACACCCTTCTCTACTGTTTGACAGGCCAATCCACTGTACATCTCACTCCTCCAGTCTACGATACTTGACTTCAATAAATAAGACACCATGCCACTACACTATAAAACACTTTGCTACACTGTTCGATATGCCACTACTCTCTACTCTACTCCACTGGTTTAAAATCTGCAACACTCCAGTCTATGGCAACAGACTTTACAGTACTCTCCCCAATGTACTGTACAACACCCCGCATAACAATTCTCCACTTGCGACACTGGACTCTACGATTGAAAAAACATTGAAATTTAATGAAAAAAACAAAAAGGTGAAAGCTTAGTTATAATTAGGAAAACCTACTTTCCCTAAACAAACCATGTTTAAACTACACAAACTTTTAAAATTCTAAAGTTATAGGTATAACATTAATTTACACTTTATCCACCATTCAAAATATAAGTAACAGAAATCATTACACATTCTTACTAAGCAGACAAGACTATCTATAACTCGTCATTCTACAATGCACTGTATTCTCACAAATAATGATACTCCATTGCACAACAGTACACTGTACGAGACTCTCTGCACAACAATGCACTCGACAACACTGAACTATACGACACTCTACTCCACTGAACTCCATTCTATGCCATTACACCTTACAAAACTCTGCTACACACTATGCCACTCTACAACACTCTTCCTGATGACACTTCTCTCCACCACACTCCATTTCATCACATTCCATTACATCAACGACGTTCCATTGTACAACACACAGGCTTATTGTTTGGCATGCCACTACAGTGTGCAACATGCCACACTACTCTACAATATGCAAACCACACCGCTCCACTGTATTACACTTTATTCCACTGTATGCTACATCACTCCACTCTACTGGACTCCACTCCATTCCACTCTACAATACTCCACTCTAAAACACTCCTTCACTGTAATGTATTCCACTCCATTTTACGACACTCTAATCAATGAAACTCCACACTGTGATTTGAAATACATTTTTATTAAAAAATAAAAACACTAACATACAATGAAAAAACAAAGGTTAAGGATAATTTATAGTTAGAAATACCACACGTCTGATTGCTATATAAACCCAAGTTAAAGTACATAAACATTACAAATTGTAAAGTTATAATTATAACTTTCATTTACAATTTACACATCACCTTCAAATTACTATGTTGCACACCTCCAAACACAGTCTTGTCACCTCACTTGCCACAAGACATTAACTATAACTCATGCCTCTTCCATGCACTGCTTATGCCCTTGCATATTACATTACTTATAGCATGTGAAATCATAGCATTCATAATATATACCTTCTCAAATGACATTATTTGTCACAACACAGTGTGTGGTAGAGTGGCGAGTTATAGTTAGTGTTGTCTGGTTAGCGAGCTGGAAATAGTGTGTAATGAGGTCCGCAACTTATAATAATTTAAAGGTGGTAAATACATTGTGATTAAAATTGATAAATATAGCTTTAGAATTTTCAGAGTTTGTGTAAAATGTGGTTTGTATAGGGAAAATACTTTTTCCTAACTATAAATAAGCTTCAACCTTTGTATTTTTCATTGAATATATAAATGTTAAAAAAAAACATATATATATATATATATACACACACACACATTATATATATATATATATATATATAAACACACACAGTCAGTAGGTTTCACTGAAACTCAATTTTTTTGTTTTCTTAATACCTTTGGCACCATTTGACTATCTGCATGAAAGTTTCAAAAAATAAAGTCGATCCGATTTGAGTCCATCCCAGCAAGTTTTGTTCTGATCTTCAAGGGGAAAGCGTAAAAGCATGGTCAAAAATGGGACATTTCCAGTTTTAACTCCAATAGCATTATTTGCTTTCCTCTTGAAAGACCTGGGTGAAAGGAACTACACCAAAGTTCACATGAAAGTAGTTTTACTCAGGAAAGTGCCTTTGTTTGATTTGGTATAAATCAGTTCAGTAGTTTTCGATATATTAACATTACAAAAATGTGTTGAGTAGGCTTAAAAGGGTTAAAAAGTTGCAGCTACATGAACCATTTTTTTCCACAGATAGTTTGTGGACCATCCATGGGCCTGAATTAAAAAAATATAGAAACCTGATTTGGCAGGGAAGCTTTTTCTCTTGCGCACAGTGAGATGTTGCTGCGCACAACGCCAACCACCACTACACACATCAAAGGAAGAGCAGGGGTTATCCACGCACTGTGGGTTGCATGCAGTGAGATGGGCACAAGACACAGTTGCACTCTGGCTAACTCTGCTGCACTCTCACACAACCGTCATAAATACCATAACTTGCACACCAAATGCAATGCATATGACATCCCAATATTTACAAGACTAGCTAAAAGCAAACCGTTGTTAAAGAAGAACACACACTAAAACCAATCAATGATGATGATACTATTTTCATTGTCCTCTATGTCATAGCATTAATGGTTATGAGGTACATAATCTCTTCGGTAACATCATTTATGACATTTGCAATTAGTTCTGTCATGGCAAAGTTAAAGTCAAGAGGAATACGTTTGTTGTGTTAGTTATGTTTGCATGACTTTTGTGTGAGGTATGGATGGCAGAGCGGCCGAGCTAACCAAAACTGGCAAATGTTCGTGTTTTTTGTATTTTGAATTTCAGAGTTTAAAAAAAAAATGTAATACATATGTTAAGGTGTTATAAGCAACCCATAACTTCATAACCATAACTTCACTTTAATTATAGTTTTTTCAAGACTCTCTCTCTTTCTCTCTATGCACACGTGTGTGTGTCTGTGTGTGTGCGCGCGCAGTGCTTAATTTGATGTCTTATTGTGGTAAAGGTCAACTGCAATTAATTTTGGGGACCAGCACATATTTTTCACATCAGACATTTCCTGAGAGCAGGAGAGGGAAAACCACACAAAACAGAAAAAAATGGAGGAAGACGATGGATAACTGTCATAAAGGGAGAAAGCAGGAACCTGCAAGAATGAGATAAAGGAGTGTACGGTAGTGGATTAAAGAGGCATGAGGTGGATTCAAGACTATGCAGCCTTGGTATATGGCACCCAACATTTAATTACTCTGGCTGCAGGCTTCTGAGCAGCGCTTTGAGCACCAGCACTCATTAGTTTACAAATTAAGAATTCTGTGTGTGTTATGTATATGTGTACACACCTGTCTAAAATGGCAAACAAATGTTCCTAGAAACAGTGTAATCATACTTTCCAGAAGGTATCATTCCAGCCACGCAGCCACAACAACTGAACAGGAATACATTTTGAACTCAGAGAATTTTCTTCCTCTCACCTACCTCACACCCCAGGTGTTAGAAATGGGGTTTTTGGTTGGCAGTCAGGTTGCCCTCTGTCCAAGCAAGAACCCTCACTCTAGTCAGGGTAAGTCACACACAATCCAAAATCAGCCTGTGCTCACCCTCCGGTAGCTTGGCACGAGCAGTCAGGCTTAACTTAGAAGGCAATGTGTAAAGCATTTGTGCAATAAATCATACAACACCATAGTATAACACCACAAAAATACACCACACAGTGTTTAGAAAAATATAGAATATTTATCTGGATAATTGTAGGTCAACACGATCAAAGTTGCAATACGAATTTGTAAAGATATCACTGAGAAGTGATATTAAGTGTCTTTAAGTCTTTAAAAAGCAATAAAGTGTCTTTCAAGCACAGAGTACCTGGTTTCTGGTGGGAAATCTCCTCAGAGGGCCACAGGAGAAGAGATGCGTGGAAAAAGGGGTGTGTGCGTCGATTTCTCCTCAGCACACACAGACTTGCGTCGTTCTTTTCCACGCGGGGAAGTCGGGCGTCGTTTTCCGGCGCGCAGACAGTCTCTTTTTGTGGATCGCGGGGATTACCAGATGTCCCGGGTCTGTGCGTGGATTCTCCTGCTTGTTTTCCGGCTGCGCGTCGTTCTGCGGGGCTGCGCGTCGAAGTTTCGATCTCACGGTAGGCGTCGCGTCGATTTCTCCTTGGAAGTCGGGCGGCGTTGTCCTTGCGAGGCCGTGCGTCGAAAGTTTGGTCTCACGGCAGGCGTCGCGTCGATTTCTCCTTGGAAGTCGGGCGGCGTTGTCCTTGCGAGGCCGTGCGTCAAAGTTTCGCACTCACGGTGGGCGTCGCGTCGATTTCTCCTGGAAAGTCGAGCGGCTTTGTCCTTGCGAGGTTGTGCGTCGAAGTCTCCATCGTCCCGAGGGCGTCGCGTCGATCAGCGTCGGTGTGCGGCGTTTTTCTCGCCGCGAAACAAGCTGTGCGTCGAAATTTTCGGCGCACGGAGCGTCCAAGTGAAAGGAAGAAGTCTTTTTGGTCCTGAGACTTCAAGGAACAGGAGGCAAGCTCTATCCAAGCCCTTGGAGAGCACTTTCACAGCCAGACAAGAGTTCAGCAAGGCAGCAGGGCAACAGCAAGACAGCAGTCCTTTGTAGAAAGCAGACAGGTGAGTCCTTTGAGCAGCCAGGCAGTTCTTCTTGGCACGATGTAGTTTCTGGTTCCGGTTTCTTCCCCAGCAAGTGTCTAATGAGGTAGGGCAGAGGCCCTGTTTTATACTAAGTTGTGCCTTTGAAGTGGGGGTGACTTCAAAGAGTCTCTAAGAAATGCACCAAGTTCCCTTTCAGCTCAATCCTGTCTGCCAGAGTCCCAGTAGGGGGTGTGGCAGTCCTTTGTGTGAGGGCAGGCCCTCCACCCTCCCAGCCCAGGAAGACCCATTCAAAATGCAGATGTATGCAAGTGAGGCTGAGTACCCTGTGTTTGGGGTGTGTCTGAGTGAATGCACAAGGAGCTGTCAACTAAACCTAGCCAGACGTGGATTGAAGGGCACAACAAGATTTTAGTGCAAAGAAATGCTCACTTTCTAAAAGTGGCATTTCTAGAATAGTAATATTAAATCCGACTTCACCAGTCAGCAGGATTTTGTATTACCATTCTGGCCATACTAAATATGACCTTCCTGCTCCTTTCAGATCAGCAGCTGCCACTTCAACAGTGTATGAGGGCAGCCCCAATGTTCGCCTATGAAGGGAGCAGGCCTCACAGTAGTGTAAAAACGAATTTAGGAGTTTTACACTACCAGGACATATAACTACACAGGTACATGTCCTGCCTTTTACCTACACAGCACCCTGCTCTAGGGGATACCTAGGGCACACATTAGGGATGACTTATATGTAGAAAAGGGGGAGTTCTAGGCTTGGCAAGTACTTTTAAATGCCAAGTCGAAGTGGCAGTGAAACTGCACACACAGGCCTTGCATTGGCAGGCCTGAGACAAGGTTAAGGGGCTACTGAGGTGGGTGGCACAACCAGTGCTGCAGGCCCACTAGTAGCATTTAATCTACATGCCCTAGGCACATGTAGTGCACTCTAATAGGGACTTACAGGTAAATTAAATAGTCAATCATGGATAAACCAATCAATAGTACAATTTACACAGAGAGCATATGCACTTTAGCACTGGTTAGCAGTGGTAAAGTGCTCAGAGGTCAAAAGCCAACAACAACAGGTCAGAAAAAATAGGAGGAAGGAGGCAAAAAGTTTGGGGATGTCCCTGGTAAAAAGCCAGGTCCAACATGACCCCCTACCAGCCTAAAGCCAGGGGAGAACAATCACTATCCTGATGTACTTCCCTGTTTGAGGCGACAGAACAAGGACCCAGGCCCACAACAGCAGGGGCATGCTCCAGTTCTTCACCTTCCTGACTCCAATTGGATCCCTCTGTCCATACTCTCAGGGCCCACTAAGCCCATCCATGGGGAACCTTTCTCCTTTCCTGCGGATCCCATCTGTGCAGCACCTAACCTTACATTGCTCACAGATGTATCCCAGGAGCAGGATAGTACCACCAGGACCAACCCAGTGGTGTTGCCCATTCTATCCCCGGGGTGTGACACTTGTCCCCTCCCCAGGGATAACTCTGTCCACCCGGACAGCAAGCCACTGTGGTTACTGACAGTTGTCAGGGATGAGAGCCAGGCCCCAGGCCTCTCACAGCTCTCCCACCACTGTGGCTGTGGAGAGTGGGGGGCGGTAGCCCCAGGTGCTGGGCACCCTTTAACCACTCTCCCTTCCACCAGGTCAGGGATGACAGCCTGAACCGGGTCCTCCCCTCTGGGGCTCTGTACCCTCCCTCCTGGAGCGGTACCCCCAGAGTCCACCATGGTCAGGGTGCTTATAGAAGTCGCCCTGTACCATTCCTCCACCAGTGCAGGGCTGTTAACCTGCAACTGGCCCTCCAACCTGGGGTCTGTACCTTCAGGTTGGACTAGGGTCCGGGGTGAGGCTTCCCTCCCCCTGCCCTCCCTTCTGGGGTCCAGCACCCTCCAACTAGGAGTGGCCTCCTCAGAAGACAATAGGGTAGGGGCACTGTTATCAGTAGCCCCTCTCTCCAGGTCCGGGGGGACACCCTGAACCTGGTCTTCCAGCCCAGGGTCTGTACCCTCAGACTGGATCACTGCCTGGCAAACCAGGACTTTCTGGGAGGCACACCTACCCCCCACCAGGTCAGAGTTTAACCTCTGCACCTGACCATTCAACTCAGAGTCGCCACCCTGAAGTTGAACAATTGCCTGGCACGCCAGGACTTCCTGGAGGGCACACTGACCCTCCACCAGGTCAGAGTTTAACCTCTGCACCTGACCATTCAACTCAGAGTCACCCTGAAGTTGAACAATTGCCTGGCGCACCAGGACTTTCTGGGAGGCACACCTACCTCCCACCAGGTCAGAGTTTAACCTCTGAGCCTGGTTCCCCAACCCAGGGTCACCACCCTGAGGTTGGGCAATTGCCTGGCACGCCAGGACTTTCTGGGGGGCACACCTACCCCCCACCAGGTCAGAGTTTAACCTCGGAACCCGGTTATCCAACCCAGAGTCAGCACTCTGAGGTTGAACAATTGCCTGGCACGCCAGGACTTTCTGGAGGGCACACTGACCCTCCACCAGGTCAGAGTTTAACCTCTGAACTGGGCCATTCAACTCAGAGTCACCACCCTGAAGTTGAACAATCGCCTGGCACGCCAGGACTTCCTGGAGGGCACACTGACCCTCCACCAGGTCAGAGTTTAACCTCTGAACCTGGTTCTCCAACCTAGGGTCACCATCCTGAGGTTGGACAACTGCCTGGTACACCAGGGCTTTCTGGGGGGCACACCTACCCCCCACCAGGTCAGAGGTTAACCTCTGAACCTGGATATCCAACCCAGAGTCACCACCCTGAGGTTGAACCATTGCCTGGCAGGCCAGGACTTTCAGGGAGGCACACCTACCTCCCACCAGGTCAGAGTTTAACCTCTGAGCCTGGTTCTCCAACCCAGGGTCACCACCCTGAGGTTGAACCATTGCCTGGCAGGCCAGGACTTTCAGGGAGGCACACCTACCTCCCACCAGGTCAGAGTTTAACCTCTGAGCCTGGTTCTCCAACCCAGGGTCACCACCCTGAGGTTGAACCATTGCCTGGTATACCAGGACTTTCTGGGGGGCACACCTACCCCCCACCAGGTCAGAGTTTGACCTCTGAACCGGGTTAGCCAACCCAGAGTCACCACCCTGAGGTTGGGCAATTGCCTGGCACCCCAGGACTTTCTGGGAGGCACACCTACCTCCCACCAGGTCAGAGTTTAACCTCTGAACCTGGCCATCCAACCCAGAGTCGACACCCTGAGGTTGGACAACTGCCTGGCACGCCAGGACTTTCTGGGGGGCACACCTACCCCCCACCAGGTCAGAGTTTGACCTCTTCACCTGGTAAGCCAACCCAGAGTCACCACCCTGAGGTTGAGCCATTGCCTGGCATTCCAGGACTTTCTGGGGGGCACATCTACCCCCCACCAGGTCAAAGTTTAACCTCTGAACCCGGTTATCCAACCCAGAGTCACCACCCTGAGGTTGAATCTTTGCCTGGCATGCCAGGACTTCCTGGGGGGCACTCTCACCCCCCACAAGGGACACGCCATCCCCAAGGGCCACACAAGAGTCTGGTTGGCGCAGGTCTCCCGACCTCTGCCCATCCGGCAGAGTCTGGGTTTCCCCCAAACCAGAAACGGTCTCACCTGGGTCATTCCTGGGGGGCTCTGCTCTCAGAGCTGACCCCTGACTTTCAAGATCCTCCACTGGGGTCTGCCACCCCCTCTCAACCCTATGTCTGGACTTCTGCACCCCCTCACTAGGAGTGGTACTGCCAGACACCAGAACTGTTGGGATGCTGTCTACAGTCATCCCCCCAAGTTCTTCTGACACTGCGGGGCTTCCCTCAAAAGGTGGCCCTACGGTACAGGTTAGGCTCTGAGACCTACCTGGGACACTACAATCCTCTCCCACCTCACTTGGTCGGGAACCACCTAGACCACTCCCTTCAGGAGCACCCCCAAATGCCTCTTCAGACTCTCTGGTACTCACCCAAAAGTCTGCCTCCACTGTAAGTTCCCTGGGGTCAGAGAACTCACACTCCACCTGGTGTTGGCGTAGCTCTGGAAAATAAGGACCAGACATATGCTCTCCAGCAATTACATCACTCTGCCCTTCACATGTATTAACCACAGTACCCTTCACCCAACCACCCAGTAACTCAGCCTTGGAAAAGCACTCTATGTCACCCTCTTGAGACTGGTGAGACAGTATCTGCCTGTCCCTGACACTCAACCCATACTCTTCTGGGATGTCTCTACACTCTATATCCAGGACGTCCACCAGGGGGGAACCCTTTTCTCTGTCACTCTCTGCTAGAGTCAGTAAAGTGTCCCTCCCCCCAGTAGGAATATGACTCCCTGTGCCAGTTCCCCAATCCTTCTCAGGGAGCCTGTGCACAACGGGAACTACCTCATACCCTTGAACTGCCTGGGGTGTGTCAACTCCCTTCTTCAAGTTGGGCACCACATCTCTGGGCTTGTGCCCTTCTTCAGCAGTACTAGATGCAAGATTTTTGCTGCCACCATCTGAACTGGACTCAGCCCTTCCGGCCTCCAGTTTCAGCTCTTTACCGCTCAGCTCTTGAGCTGCAATCTTTTCTTCTTCCAGGGCTAAAAGTCTTTTTGCCTCAACCTCTGCAAGATACTCCTCTAATTGTTGCTCCTGTCGCCTTTGACTTCGGAGCCATTCATCTATTTCTGGGTCACTGTCCAACTCTGAGTAGCCTTCCTCCTCATCGGAGTAGTCTTCCTCCTCATCTGAGGGGTACTTAGTCATTTGGTTTCTTGCTGCCTCTCTCTCTGCCCATCTTTCCTCCCCCCAGACTATGTAGTGATGGAGCATCTCCGCTTTAGTAGATCTCCTTGCTACAGGAAGGCCCCATTGTCTGCAAAGCTTCCTTAGGTCAGCCTTAGTGAGCTGGTCAGTACGAACAAAGCATGAGTCGGTAAGCAATCCCATTCTGATAAGATCTTACTAGCAAAAACCAAAATCCAAAGTCCAAAATATCAATAGAATATCCAGGAGGACATCAGAGAACCAAAAGCCAAAAAAGATGAAAAATCAAGTTGACCTTCAACTGTGGGTAGGTAGTGAAATACTTAGCTACTGTATGTCACTGCACAAACACAAGTCCTATCCTCACCGCTGATCACCAATGTTAGAAATGGGGTTTTTGGTTGGCAGTCAGGTTGCCCTCTGTCCAAGCAAGAACCCTCACTCTAGTCAGGGTAAGTCACACACAATCCAAAATCAGCCTGTGCTCACCCTCCGGTAGCTTGGCACGAGCAGTCAGGCTTAACTTAGAAGGCAATGTGTAAAGCATTTGTGCAATAAATCATACAACACCATAGTATAACACCACAAAAATACACCACACAGTGTTTAGAAAAATATAGAATATTTATCTGGATAATTGTAGGTCAACACGATCAAAGTTGCAATACGAATTTGTAAAGATATCACTGAGAAGTGATATTAAGTGTCTTTAAGTCTTTAAAAAGCAATAAAGTGTCTTTCAAGCACAGAGTACCTGGTTTCTGGTGGGAAATCTCCTCAGAGGGCCACAGGAGAAGAGATGCGTGGAAAAAGGGGTGTGTGCGTCGATTTCTCCTCAGCACACACAGACTTGCGTCGTTCTTTTCCACGCGGGGAAGTCGGGCGTCGTTTTCCGGCGCGCAGACAGTCTCTTTTTGTGGATCGCGGGGATTACCAGATGTCCCGGGTCTGTGCGTGGATTCTCCTGCTTGTTTTCCGGCTGCGCGTCGTTCTGCGGGGCTGCGCGTCGAAGTTTCGATCTCACGGTAGGCGTCGCGTCGATTTCTCCTTGGAAGTCGGGCGGCGTTGTCCTTGCGAGGCCGTGCTTCGAAAGTTTGGTCTCACGGCAGGCGTCGCGTCGATTTCTCCTTGGAAGTCGGGCGGCGTTGTCCTTGCGAGGCCGTGCGTCAAAGTTTCGCAATCACGGTGGGCGTCGCGTCGATTTCTCCTGGAAAGTCGAGCGGCTTTGTCCTTGCGAGGTTGTGCGTCGAAGTCTCGATCGTCCCGAGGGCGTCGCGTCGATCAGCGTCGGTGTGCGGCGTTTTTCTCGCCGCGAAACAAGCTGTGCGTCGAAATTTTCGGCGCACGGAGCGTCCAAGTGAAAGGAAGAAGTCTTTTTGGTCCTGAGACTTCAAGGAACAGGAGGCAAGCTCTATCCAAGCCCTTGGAGAGCACTTTCACAGCCAGACAAGAGTTCAGCAAGGCAGCAGGGCAACAGCAAGACAGCAGTCCTTTGTAGAAAGCAGACAGGTGAGTCCTTTGAGCAGCCAGGCAGTTCTTCTTGGCAGGATGTAGTTTCTGGTTCCGGTTTCTTCCCCAGCAAGTGTCTAATGAGGCAGGGCAGAGGCCCTGTTTTATACTAAGTTGTGCCTTTGAAGTGGGGGTGACTTCAAAGAGTCTCTAAGAAATGCACCAAGTTCCCTTTCAGCTCAATCCTGTCTGCCAGAGTCCCAGTAGGGGGTGTGGCAGTCCTTTGTGTGAGGGCAGGCCCTCCACCCTCCCAGCCCAGGAAGACCCATTCAAAATGCAGATGTATGCAAGTGAGGCTGAGTACCCTGTGTTTGGGGTGTGTCTGAGTGAATGCACAAGGAGCTGTCAACTAAACCTAGCCAGACGTGGATTGAAGGGCACAACAAGATTTTAGTGCAAAGAAATGCTCACTTTCTAAAAGTGGCATTTCTAGAATAGTAATATTAAATCCGACTTCACCAGTCAGCAGGATTTTGTATTACCATTCTGGCCATACTAAATATGACCTTCCTGCTCCTTTCAGATCAGCAGCTGCCACTTCAACAGTGTATGAGGGCAGCCCCAATGTTCGCCTATGAAGGGAGCAGGCCTCACAGTAGTGTAAAAACGAATTTAGGAGTTTTACACTACCAGGACATATAACTACACAGGTACATGTCCTGCCTTTTACCTACACAGCACCCTGCTCTAGGGGATACCTAGGGCACACATTAGGGATTACTTATATGTAGAAAAGGGGGAGTTCTAGGCTTGGCAAGTACTTTTAAATGCCAAGTCGAAGTGGCAGTGAAACTGCACACACAGGCCTTGCATTGGCAGGCCTGAGACAAGGTTAAGGGGCTACTGAGGTGGGTGGCACAACCAGTGCTGCAGGCCCACTAGTAGCATTTAATCTACATGCCCTAGGCACATGTAGTGCACTCTAATAGGGACTTACAGGTAAATTAAATAGTCAATCATGGATAAACCAATCAATAGTACAATTTACACAGAGAGCATATGCACTTTAGCACTGGTTAGCAGTGGTAAAGTGCTCAGAGGTCAAAAGCCAACAACAACAGGTCAGAAAAAATAGGAGGAAGGAGGCAAAAAGTTTGGGGATGTCCCTGGTAAAAAGCCAGGTCCAACATGACCACCTACCAGCCTAAAGCCAGGGGAGAACAATCACTATCCTGATGTACTTCCCTGTTTGAGGCGACAGAACAAGGACCCAGGCCCACAACAGCAGGGGCATGCTCCAGTTCTTCGCCTTCCTGACTCCAATTGGATCCCTCTGTCCATACTCTCAGGGCCCACTAAGCCCATCCATGGGGAACCTTTCTCCTTTCCTGCGGATCCCATCTGTGCAGCACCTAACCTTACATTGCTCACAGATGTATCCCAGGAGCAGGATAGTACCACCAGGACCAACCCAGTGGTGTTGCCCATTCTATCCCCGGGGTGTGACACTTGTCCCCTCCCCAGGGATAACTCTGTCCACCCGGACAGCAAGCCACTGTGGTTACTGACAGTTGTCAGGGATGAGAGCCAGGCCCCAGGCCTCTCACAGCTCTCCCACCACTGTGGCTGTGGAGAGTGGGGGGCGGTAGCCCCAGGTGCTGGGCACCCTTTAACCACTCTCCCTTCCACCAGGTCAGGGATGACAGCCTGAACCGGGTCCTCCCCTCTGGGGCTCTGTACCCTCCCTCCTGGAGCGGTACCCCCAGAGTCCACCATGGTCAGGGTGCTTATAGAAGTCGCCCTGTACCATTCCTCCACCAGTGCAGGGCTGTTAACCTGCAACTGGCCCTCCAACCTGGGTTCTGTACCTTCAGGTTGGACTAGGGTCCGGGGTGAGGCTTCCCTCCCCCTGCCCTCCCTTCTGGGGTCCAGCACCCTCCAACTAGGAGTGGCCTCCTCAGAAGACAATAGGGTAGGGGCACTGTTATCAGTAGCCCCTCTCTCCAGGTCCGGGGGGACACCCTGAACCTGGTCTTCCAGCCCAGGGTCTGTACCCTCAGACTGGATCACTGCCTGGCAAACCAGGACTTTCTGGGAGGCACACCTACCCCCCACCAGGTCAGAGTTTAACCTCTGCACCTGACCATTCAACTCAGAGTCGCCACCCTGAAGTTGAACAATTGCCTGGCACGCCAGGACTTCCTGGAGGGCACACTGACCCTCCACCAGGTCAGAGTTTAACCTCTGCACCTGACCATTCAACTCAGAGTCACCCTGAAGTTGAACAATTGCCTGGCGCACCAGGACTTTCTGGGAGGCACACCTACCTCCCACCAGGTCAGAGTTTAACCTCTGAGCCTGGTTCCCCAACCCAGGGTCACCACCCTGAGGTTGGGCAATTGCCTGGCACGCCAGGACTTTCTGGGGGGCACACCTACCCCCCACCAGGTCAGAGTTTAACCTCGGAACCCGGTTATCCAACCCAGAGTCAGCACTCTGAGGTTGAACAATTGCCTGGCACGCCAGGACTTTCTGGAGGGCACACTGACCCTCCACCAGGTCAGAGTTTAACCTCTGAACTGGGCCATTCAACTCAGAGTCACCACCCTGAAGTTGAACAATCGCCTGGCACACCAGGACTTCCTGGAGGGCACACTGACCCTCCACCAGGTCAGAGTTTAACCTCTGAACCTGGTTCTCCAACCTAGGGTCACCATCCTGAGGTTGGACAACTGCCTGGTACACCAGGGCTTTCTGGGGGGCACACCTACCCCCCACCAGGTCAGAGGTTAACCTCTGAACCTGGATATCCAACCCAGAGTCACCACCCTGAGGTTGAACCATTGCCTGGCAGGCCAGGACTTTCAGGGAGGCACACCTACCTCCCACCAGGTCAGAGTTTAACCTCTGAGCCTGGTTCTCCAACCCAGGGTCACCACCCTGAGGTTGAACCATTGCCTGGCAGGCCAGGACTTTCAGGGAGGCACACCTACCTCCCACCAGGTCAGAGTTTAACCTCTGAGCCTGGTTCTCCAACCCAGGGTCACCACCCTGAGGTTGAACCATTGCCTGGTATACCAGGACTTTCTGGGGGGCACACCTACCCCCCACCAGGTCAGAGTTTGACCTCTGAACCGGGTTAGCCAACCCAGAGTCACCACCCTGAGGTTGGGCAATTGCCTGGCACCCCAGGACTTTCTGGGAGGCACACCTACCTCCCACCAGGTCAGAGTTTAACCTCTGAACCTGGCCATCCAACCCAGAGTCGACACCCTGAGGTTGGACAACTGCCTGGCACGCCAGGACTTTCTGGGGGGCACACCTACCCCCCACCAGGTCAGAGTTTGACCTCTTCACCTGGTAAGCCAACCCAGAGTCACCACCCTGAGGTTGAGCCATTGCCTGGCATTCCAGGACTTTCTGGGGGGCACATCTACCCCCCACCAGGTCAAAGTTTAACCTCTGAACCCGGTTATCCAACCCAGAGTCACCACCCTGAGGTTGAATCTTTGCCTGGCATGCCAGGACTTCCTGGGGGGCACTCTCACCCCCCACAAGGGACACGCCATCCCCAAGGGCCACACAAGAGTCTGGTTGGCGCAGGTCTCCCGACCTCTGCCCATCCGGCAGAGTCTGGGTTTCCCCCAAACCAGAAACGGTCTCACCTGGGTCATTCCTGGGGGGCTCTGCTCTCAGAGCTGACCCCTGACTTTCAAGATCCTCCACTGGGGTCTGCCACCCCCTCTCAACCCTATGTCTGGACTTCTGCACCCCCTCACTAGGAGTGGTACTGCCAGACACCAGAACTGTTGGGATGCTGTCTACAGTCATCCCCCCAAGTTCTTCTGACACTGCGGGGCTTCCCTCAAAAGGTGGCCCTACGGTACAGGTTAGGCTCTGAGACCTACCTGGGACACTACAATCCTCTCCCACCTCACTTGGTCGGGAACCACCTAGACCACTCCCTTCAGGAGCACCCCCAAATGCCTCTTCAGACTCTCTGGTACTCACCCAAAAGTCTGCCTCCACTGTAAGTTCCCTGGGGTCAGAGAACTCACACTCCACCTGGTGTTGGCGTAGCTCTGGAAAATAAGGACCAGACATATGCTCTCCAGCAATTACATCACTCTGCCCTTCACATGTATTAACCACAGTACCCTTCACCCAACCACCCAGTAACTCAGCCTTGGAAAAGCACTCTGTCACCCTCTTGAGACTGGTGAGACAGTATCTGCCTGTCCCTGACACTCAACCCATACTCTTCTGGGATGTCTCTACACTCTATATCCAGGACGTCCACCAGGGGGGAACCCTTTTCTCTGTCACTCTCTGCTAGAGTCAGTAAAGTGTCCCTCCCCCCAGTAGGAATATGACTCCCTGTGCCAGTTCCCCAATCCTTCTCAGGGACCCTGTGCATAACGGGAACTACCTCATACCCTTGAACTGCCTGGGGTGTGTCAACTCCCTTCTTCAAGTTGGGCACCACATCTCTGGGCTTGTGCCCTTCTTCAGCAGTACTAGATGCAAGATTTTTGCTGCCACCATCTGAACTGGACTCAGCCCTTCCGGCCTCCAGTTTCAGCTCTTTACCGCTCAGCTCTTGAGCTGCAATCTTTTCTTCTTCCAGGGCTAAAAGTCTTTTTGCCTCAACCTCTGCAAGATACTCCTCTAATTGTTGCTCCTGTCGCCTTTGACTTCGGAGCCATTCATCTATTTCTGGGTCACTGTCCAACTCTGAGTAGCCTTCCTCCTCATCTGAGTAGTCTTCCTCCTCATCTGAGGGGTACTTAGTCATTTGGTTTCTTGCTGCCTCTCTCTCTGCCCATCTTTCCTCCCCCCAGACTATGTAGTGATGGAGCATCTCCGCTTTAGTAGATCTCCTTGCTACAGGAAGGCCCCATTGTCTGCAAAGCTTCCTTAGGTCAGCCTTAGTGAGGTGGTCAGTACGAACAAAGCATGAGTCGGTAAGCAATCCCATTCTGATAAGATCTTACTAGCAAAAACCAAAATCCAAAGTCCAAAATATCAATAGTATATCCAGGAGGACATCAGAGAACCAAAAGCCAAAAAAGATGAAAAATCAAGTTGACCTTCAACTGTGGGTAGGTAGTGAAATACTTAGCTACTGTATGTCACTGCACAAACACAAGTCCTATCCTCACCGCTGATCACCAATGTTAGAAATGGGGTTTTTGGTTGGCAGTCAGGTTGCCCTCTGTCCAAGCAAGAACCCTCACTCTAGTCAGGGTAAGTCACACACAATCCAAAATCAGCCTGTGCTCACCCTCCGGTAGCTTGGCACGAGCAGTCAGGCTTAACTTAGAAGGCAATGTGTAAAGCATTTGTGCAATAAATCATACAACACCATAGTATAACACCACAAAAATACACCACACAGTGTTTAGAAAAATATAGAATATTTATCTGGATAATTGTAGGTCAACACGATCAAAGTTGCAATACGAATTTGTAAAGATATCACTGAGAAGTGATATTAAGTGTCTTTAAGTCTTTAAAAAGCAATAAAGTGTCTTTCAAGCACAGAGTACCTGGTTTCTGGTGGGAAATCTCCTCAGAGGGCCACAGGAGAAGAGATGCGTGGAAAAAGGGGTGTGTGCGTCGATTTCTCCTCAGCACACACAGACTTGCGTCGTTCTTTTCCACGCGGGGAAGTCGGGCGTCGTTTTCCGGTGCGCAGACAGTCTCTTTTTGTGGATCGCGGGGATTACCAGATGTCCCGGGTCTGTGCGTGGATTCTCCTGCTTGTTTTCCGGCTGCGCGTCGTTCTGCGGGGCTGCGCGTCGAAGTTTCGATCTCACGGTAGGCGTCGCGTCGATTTCTCCTTGGAAGTCGGGCGGCGTTGTCCTTGCGAGGCCGTGCTTCGAAAGTTTGGTCTCACGGCAGGCGTCGCGTCGATTTCTCCTTGGAAGTCGGGCGGCGTTGTCCTTGCGAGGCCGTGCGTCAAAGTTTCGCACTCACGGTGGGCGTCGCGTCGATTTCTCCTGGAAAGTCGAGCGGCTTTGTCCTTGCGAGGTTGTGCGTCGAAGTCTCGATCGTCCCGAGGGCGTCGCGTCGATCAGCGTCGGTGTGCGGCGTTTTTCTCGCCGCGAAACAAGCTGTGCGTCGAAATTTTCGGCGCACGGAGCGTCCAAGTGAAAGGAAGAAGTCTTTTTGGTCCTGAGACTTCAAGGAACAGGAGGCAAGCTCTATCCAAGCCCTTGGAGAGCACTTTCACAGCCAGACAAGAGTTCAGCAAGGCAGCAGGGCAACAGCAAGACAGCAGTCCTTTGTAGAAAGCAGACAGGTGAGTCCTTTGAGCAGCCAGGCAGTTCTTCTTGGCAGGATGTAGTTTCTGGTTCCGGTTTCTTCCCCAGCAAGTGTCTAATGAGGTAGGGCAGAGGCCCTGTTTTATACTAAGTTGTGCCTTTGAAGTGGGGGTGACTTCAAAGAGTCTCTAAGAAATGCACCAAGTTCCCTTTCAGCTCAATCCTGTCTGCCAGAGTCCCAGTAGGGGGTGTGGCAGTCCTTTGTGTGAGGGCAGGCCCTCCACCCTCCCAGCCCAGGAAGACCCATTCAAAATGCAGATGTATGCAAGTGAGGCTGAGTACCCTGTGTTTGGGGTGTGTCTGAGTGAATGCACAAGGAGCTGTCAACTAAACCTAGCCAGACGTGGATTGAAGGGCACAACAAGATTTTAGTGCAAAGAAATGCTCACTTTCTAAAAGTGGCATTTCTAGAATAGTAATATTAAATCCGACTTCACCAGTCAGCAGGATTTTGTATTACCATTCTGGCCATACTAAATATGACCTTCCTGCTCCTTTCAGATCAGCAGCTGCCACTTCAACAGTGTATGAGGGCAGCCCCAATGTTCGCCTATGAAGGGAGCAGGCCTCACAGTAGTGTAAAAACGAATTTAGGAGTTTTACACTACCAGGACATATAACTACACAGGTACATGTCCTGCCTTTTACCTACACAGCACCCTGCTCTAGGGGATACCTAGGGCACACATTAGGGATGACTTATATGTAGAAAAGGGGGAGTTCTAGGCTTGGCAAGTACTTTTAAATGCCAAGTCGAAGTGGCAGTGAAACTGCACACACAGGCCTTGCATTGGCAGGCCTGAGACAAGGTTAAGGGGCTACTGAGGTGGGTGGCACAACCAGTGCTGCAGGCCCACTAGTAGCATTTAATCTACATGCCCTAGGCACATGTAGTGCACTCTAATAGGGACTTACAGGTAAATTAAATAGTCAATCATGGATAAACCAATCAATAGTACAATTTACACAGAGAGCATATGCACTTTAGCACTGGTTAGCAGTGGTAAAGTGCTCAGAGGTCAAAAGCCAACAACAACAGGTCAGAAAAAAATAGGAGGAAGGAGGCAAAAAGTTTGGGGATGTCCCTGGTAAAAAGCCAGGTCCAACACCAGGGAACTACACAGCTCTCACCATCCAGCACTGACTTAGACTTATTCGGAAAGAAAAAAAAACAGACCATTTGATGAGAATCCTTAACATCAAAGTTATAAAAGAGTATTTCTGGGGGCAACAATTAACACATGTAACACATCATAAAGCCACTTTCCCAAAGTGCGTGGGTCTGGCACCAATCCCGCAGCCTACAATAATCAACAAGTGCGCAGCTCCGTAATTTATTCTGTTTCATAAGTAATCGAAAGGTTTACTCACAGGAAGCCCTCTGGGCAGACATGGTAAACAGTCTACACATCCATATGCTCGGCAATCAGAAAAGGCTGTGCTGGGATCAGTGGATTAAAAAATGTCTGGTCGGATTGTTTATCATATCCCCATATAATTCCTGCGAGGACCTGACAGAAGAATAGGCGGGTGTTTATTGTGCCAGCTGTGTCAGAGGTCAAACTGTGAGTTCTGAAGGTCCCTCTGGACGCCTGAGTAAGTTTGTCCTAAGACTTCAAAGTAGTATCTGTTCCACGCAACCTTTCTCATCAGTTGTTAATTTAGCACAGTATCTCCAGTGCATTACCATGTGTCTGTCACGGGTTGTTTGCGCTGTCTTGTTATGAACGCCTGTCAGACAGTCACACTTTGCTTTTCAATGTCTGTTATAACTACGTTGTCAGCGAAAATAAATGTCTCTTTTGGAGCTAATAAAAGAACTTGAGCGCAGTTTTCACTGGATTCACTAAGATTTTGCATCTTTTTTTCTACTTAAGGAAATGAAGTGCAGCAAGTAGATTTTGCCTCCAGAGGGGCACAGCCATCAATGGTGCTGCATTACAGTGAGGCCGGGACCACTGGCCTGAGGGGACCCAAGCACATATTATTATTATTATTTACTACCCACAGAGTGGTCAGGGAGCCGATTTTTCTTGCTTGCACTAGGGACTATTTCGCCCTTGCCGCACCGGTTCAAAGTCAGAGTCAATGATCAAATCTTGAATACGTGCATCCCTTTAGATAACATATTTTGGTGCCTGTTTGCTCCATTCTTTGTTATAGAAGCAGCAACATTAGTGCCACATAGTGTTTCTCTTTTCCTTACAGCTGTGCCCATCTTTATTAATGAATTTAGCACTTAGATTCACCCCTTGTAATTCTTAAATTCATTGCTGTCCAACACTAGGGTGGGTCATTGTTCATGTTATTTTTTTTAAGATATCCAGCTAAGATACATTTATGTACAATTAATCTAAATGGAAATAATGTACATAGCCATTAATCATTCAGATAATCTGGCAAGACAATGGGTCTGATTTAGATATTGGTGGACGGGTTACTCCGTCACAGCCCGTCTGCGAAATCTAAATTCCATTATGTCCTATGGGATTTTGATTTAGGTGGACGGGATATCCATCACAGTTTTGATGGCGTAACCAATCCGCCAATATCTAAATTAGGCCCAATGGGCCTGATTCAGAACTAGGCGGAGGGGAATATCTTGTCTGCCGTATTTTGATCCCATTATGCCCTGTGGGGGTCGCAATGCGGCAGACAGGATATCCGTTACGTTTGTGATGGAGTATTCCATCCGCCAAGTTCTAAATCAGGCCCTGTGTATTTAAAATCGAACCTCTTTACCTAAATGTTTTCTGTCCTAATAAAAATAACTGCAGAACATTGAAGCTTTCTTGGTCAGTTCTTAGATTTGGGTCTGCCCCTCAAAATTAAAGTTTAGCATTAATTCAATGTTTTAAGCACATTATTCCATGGATGGGCATGTTAAATATTCTGCTCTGCACAAGGTAGTGAACCTTATCTTGAGTTCTAGAATATGCCATTGATGATGGAATTGTTGCAGTGGTGCTTTTAAAGGGAAAGCTGTCCTGCCACATCTGTAATCCAGTGATATACTCCATGAACATATGGTCTCCTTGATGTGATTTCACCTAGAAACAAAATAGCAACGACATTGCTTTGCCCATGAACAACCAGCTCTGGGATTCAAGGAATAGCATATCTGCCAACACTGATTCAGAGGCAGAACTCCCGATTTTTCAAATAAATAAATGCATTTACTTTAGCTGTCTCCCACCTAAAATTGCCTGTGCTTCAATGTATTTTAATGGAGAAAATTAAATTCCCTGCTTTATTTTTCAAAACCTCCCTCTTTGTAGTTTCAAAATGTTGGTGTGTATGGAGTAGTATGGAGTAGCCATCTCTTCCATCTCTTAAAGTGACAGATTGGGAGGGCAGAGAGGCTGCAGGTTTTTGCTCAACCCCCAGAACTATGGAGGATCCCATTGCTGCTCCCACTACACTAAGCCAACTTTGCATAAATTAATCAGGTGCAATGTGAGATAACACCCCTTAGGGCTCTGCTTTCATCAACTATTTCTATTAAAAATCATTTTGCGTGCAAAGGTGGATCTATGCTGCTATTTGCACCACGTCACATTGAATAAGAGACTGTACTAAGCTTGGTAAAAATATGTTGAGTTTGTGTGTGTCTGGTCCACAGAGGAACTTAACAGCTGGCTCACATGCCGCTGTTCTTACCATATTCCTCAACAATGTTACCCACTTTCCTGATGCATTGTTCTAACAAATGATCACAAAAGACAATCCTACCACTCATGTGCATATAAACAGAGTTGGAGAGCTCAGATTGCTGCCATTATTTTAGCACATACCAAAAAGCAGATGAGGTTAAAAAAACATTTTACTCTTCAGTCGTGACTTTTGGCAACAAAGGTCACGACTGTGAGGAACAATGTGTATATTAACCATCTCCAAACCAGCAAAGCATACGGTGGAAGAAAGGCGGACCGCATTACGTTTTCAGGCCCCGTTTCTAAGAATGTTCTGTTAGTTCAAAGCCAGGGTTGGCCCACTTACTTGTTCCAATTTAACCCATGCTCCAGCTATGCTTGCGACAACTATGTGAGCAGCTGTCCCGCGAGGGTGGTGTCGGTCTGCTCCGCAGTATGAAAGCCTGAGCTCCCTGCGCCACACTCGGATGGCTCCGAAGTCAAGCACATTGCCAAGGCCTTTTCATACCGCACTCCCACTAGCTTGTCATCTAACCCAACCCTGCTTTCTGGGTATTTGTATAAGTAATCAGAACAACAACAGCACCCGGATTGGTCAGAGCAGGCAGACGCAGCGCTCTCACAGAGACCTGGAAGCTGCGTCCGCCTGACGCAGCGCCAGTTAGGAGAGCTATGCGTGTCCGGTTGGCCACGGCTAAAGGAACGGCCAGGCTAACATGAGCGCTTCATCACAGCGACGGGCAGGTTGGCAGCCAATTACCATGCCCGAAGCAGCCCACTTATTAAACATCCAGCGAGTGCAACTCGAGTAAAGTTGCAAGAGGACACTATAGAAGACTACTTTGGCATATGTGCCAGCTCCTGTGCGCTGTGCACAGCGATTCAACTCCCTGGCACGCCGTAGGACAAGCACCCTCTGATCTAAAGATATGTATATATTCAAACATTATTTCAGAAAGGCATCCATTGTGAATTATGGACTCATATATTGCGCATCGTGTTATTTTTATGTGGGGATCAAAAATATTCCATATCTCTTCACAACTTTTGATAACCTTTCTTTTGATATTCATATGGTATTAGTACATTGCAAATATTGTGGAAGTGATGTCTTTTGAACTCTGTAATACTAATGTTCGGTTTTTTGTTGCAGTTTATAAACGTGTCACTTTAAACCTATCACACAGCGTGTTCATCTGTAGTGAGAAACACACAAGTCTGTCTGTGTACTCTTTGCTTTAAATCCATAGATGGAACTGTGCTTCATATCTAGACACACAGTTTCATCAACCCTTCGAGAACCGGAGATACAGCTATTGCTTAAAGGCTTATCATACGCCGTATTAGAAATATAGGGCCATATGTACGAACACATTTTCCCATTGACACAGAATGGGAAAAACCCTTTGATACATCTGGCCCATAGTGCTTTATCAATAAATCACTAATGGCTTCTATTCGTCTTTAAATATCAATGCTGTCCAAGTTGAAGACAGTGGCAGCTGTGTAACCAGGAAGAATGATGATATTCGGTGTCTGTTTGCTCTCTTATCCCATTTTCCTTTTTAAGGTTTAATGATAGCTAACATGTAATTGTGTGTGTGGCTGGCACTAGGTTTGGAGCAATGTGGAAGCACACATGACTTGATTTGGAACTGGACTGCAACATTAGGGTTGTCTGCCAGATATATGGTACTGGGTTGAACATCGCAGATAGGGCCAAACCGAGGGATGTGGCAGGGTCCCCAACCATGCAAGGGGGCAAAAAAGCAACAAGAAACCCCGACAATCCTATTCTTACCAAACTAGCAAACAGTGCAGCAGCTGTCACGCCAGCAGAAGCCCACCGGGAAATAGGACCCTTCAACAGATCAAGTGATTTCAGTGGAGATGGTTCAACACATGATGGCAACGCTGACGATCTGTCCCGCTTCAAATGGATGGTGCCTGTGTTTAGCCCCATGACCTCAGATTTTATTGTTTAGCGATGATGGTCGCATATAAATTGGAAGCCATGTGATGTATCACAGCAGGAGTGCTTGCTTGACCAGACAGCCATGTTATTCAAGGGGGTAAGCTACAATGAGTGTGATATCATTGTATCTGCTAGGGAAATTAGAACAAATGTTACAAAACTGGTATTTATCCACTGAAGTTTCCTTTTTCTGGCATTAAGGCAATTAGGAACCCTGCTGGTGAGACGCAGACCTGTATGCGCCATGAACACTGCAGTGTAACTTGTATGACCATGTTGGTTGGTCACATGCTCTGATTCTCATGTACAGGTGTGGTGTACTGCTGCTATGTGTGGGGGATGGGCAGGGTAGTTTGTGGACAAATCAAAAACAAATACCATGTTTTAAAAAAAAAGCAACTAAGCATCCTTATAATATCTAGGGAATGTCCTTTTAACTAACAGCCCCCACTCAACTCTCTAAGAATGACCTCCTCAGTAGCAAACTGTTTATGTGTGTTTCATATTTCCGTAACACTTTTCGTTTGTTGGGAAGTTTAAAATGGGCCCCTTGGTGGAGGCGAGGGAAACTCCATCATGAAGGCGAGGAAAATGTATTAAGAATAAACAAACAGGCAAATGTTGATGGATGGTGCTGCATTTGTGACCCTCAATATGCTTCTATATCAGTTCCCATAGCACTGGTATGAAGGACAAAGAACATATTGAGGGGTGGGATCAGTGGAACAAACATATCTCACCCAAAAAGACTTTCATAGTACAGTAGATCCATAACTATCCTGACATCATAAACATTCCCATCATTAAATGACTGGGGCTTGACCTCAGCTACTAGATTCTATAAAGATATGGCCTGTTTGAAAAAAAATCAGAGTCAAATCGCCCTTCTCTAAGAAACACATCTAAATAACATGTGGTTTATAGAGTATGTAATAGATGGAAAGGGCGAGCCATTTCCATCAGTGTTTTCCTCCTATTCCCCTTTAATGTGGGTAAAACTGGGGGCCCTACTGGAAGTGGACAAAGAAATAGTAGTTGCAGAAGTGAGATTTGTCCCTGTAAATACACTCTTAGGTGGTTCTTCATTGATATTGGCATGTGCCTATACCCCTTGTGTACTACCAGCTGACATGCTACAAACTGTGATGCACCAATTGTTGAGTTTTGATCTGGGGAATGATGGGCCACATCCCCATGCTTACAACAATGAACACTGTGAATGTGTTGCCAATGCAGGAATGGTTTGTGAATTGGAATGTGTGTGATGTGTGGAGGAAAAACACACCAGGTCCCATCAATAATCCTGTTATTCACAAGTACGCAAACTGCATACCAATGTTTAAAATAAAACACAACACATTGGAAAGCCTAAAGTCTACTAGTGCTTGATGTAAAATAGCATGCAGCACAGCAAAAGATAAAAATAAAAATTGTCATTTGTAACTGATCAGAGTGCTCATTAGAGAATAGCCAGTTGGAGCATTTAGCTAAAATACAAAGATATTTAGAACAGTATATGTATCCTTTTTCTCAATACAAGTCAATTATAGTGTGACAGAAACGTTTTACTCTCAGAGAAAACCGATCCAATAAGCAGGTGTCAGGATACTCTTCCCTGGGAAGCTCTGGAAATCATCAAGTAGAAGATGTCATTCATATATACATAAAATAGTAGGCAAATTTTTCTCCTAAAATCCTACTCTTACACTTGACAGGTTCGAAAATGAGGTTGGACTTCTAAGAAATGGGCAAAGGTACAACGTTGAGCCCTCTGGCATCATGGCCAACTTGAGCCATGAAAATTAGCTAGCATATTCAGTGTCAGAGGTAACATCAAATTCTGAAGAAAAAAAATCAATGTTTGGTTTAAAAATATTAGTACATTCTTGGTTATATACATAAATATTAACACTGTACATATCAATATATGAGCATGATACTGGTAGAATTTAAATTTTTCACATCCAGATTGACAGATTCTTCACGCACATAGGGACGCTTGCAGGATGCACAATGAAATATGTAAGCTAAACAATTTCTTAACAGAGCCCACTATTGATGACTATTGGGTGCTGCAGGTCTCTGATACTCATCCATTATTGATGACTACTGAAATCAGCACCACAAGATCACAAGAGAAAAATTGGAGGTATTATAACATTATTTTACAAAATTAAAGACAATGGTGGTCATTACAACCCTGGCGGACAGTGTTAAAGCGGCGGTAACACCGCCAACAGGCCGGCGGTAAACATTTAGCAATTACGACCGTGGTGGAAACCGCCAACAAAGACAGCCACTTTAACACTCCGACCGCCACGGCGGTAGAGACAAACAGCGCGGCGGTCACCGCCAACAGACAGACGGGAGACAATGTACCGCCCACACTATTATGACAGGCCAATCCGCCACCTTTTCCGGGGCGGATTCACAGTGGATAAAAACACGGCGGAAACAGGCATTTCGAAGGGAAAACGCTCACCTCTACACACTCCACGAGGAGCGACGACACCATGGAGCCGGAACTCCATATTCTTCCTGCGCTAGTCTTCCTGCTCCTCTACCAGGAGCACCAACGCCGGCGGCGAAGACCACAGTAAGTACTGCACCTACGACATAGGGGTGGGGGGAGACAAAAAACAGGGACACACACACACGCAACACCCTAACCCGCCACCCCCACCCTCACCCACTACATCACACACACCAATGCATATCCAAACATTACAGTAACACCCCCAACCCCCCCCGGAAGAATGCAAAGACAAAAGGAAATGAGTGTAACCATTGTATTATATCAAAATAGAGTAAGCAAAAATATACATATATACACTATTAACAAAATATACACCACAAATAGTAGTCCAGGTAATGCACCATTCATAGTCCGTGGACCACTGGGCACAAAATGCATGGGCGAGGCCCACACACGATACCCGAACATGACAGAGTGAACACTGCAGGGGCATCAGATAGAAATACAACAGGCACCTCAGGGGGAAGGGAAGGGGGGGCACCTCAGCCATATGAGTGCACGACGCCAGATCCACGAGGGGGCTCCATGCCCATTCATGTATCATGGGGAGTGCAAAGCCACAGTCTCTCAAGTCTCTCCAGTGGGTGGTTTGCCCACTGTACCATCCTGGGGAGTGCAAAGCCACAGTCTTTCAAGTCTCTCCAGTGGGTGGTTTGCCCACTGTACCATCCTGGGGAGTGCAAAGCCACAGTCTCTCAAGTCTTTACAGTGGGTGCTTTGCCCACTGCTGTATCCTGGGGAGTGCAAAGCCACAGTCTCTCAAGTCTCTCCAGTGGGTGGTTTGCCCACTGTACCATCCTGGGGAGTGCAAAGCCACAGTCTCTCAAGTGGATGCAAGTCTTCACTGGTTCTGGAGGGGGACTGGTGCCCAGAGTGCTTCATCCTGTGCAGGACAGACGGAGTGGGTGGATGTCTCCACTGGTTCTGGAGGGGGACTGGTGCCCAGAGTTCTTCATCCTGTGCAGGACAGACGGAGTGGATGGATGGCGCCACTGGTTCTGGAGGGGGACTGGTGCGCAGAGTGCATCACTCACCCTGTGACGGTCCCTGTTGCGTCACTGCCCCTGCCGCTCATGGGCTAGCGGTGCTTGAGTTTGTGGTGCTTGCCCTGTTCAGCGGTGCTTGACTTGGCGGTGCTTGCCCTGTTCAGCGGTGCTTGACTTGGCGGTGCTTGCCCTGTTCAGCGGTGCTTTCCCTGTTCAGCGGTGCTTCACTTGGCGGTCCTTGCCCTGTTCAGCGGTGCTTGCCCTGTTCAGCGGTGATTGACTTGGCGGTCCTTCATTGCCCAGCTGGGCTGGGGCTGGCAGTCCTTCATTGCCCAGCTGGGCTGGGGCTGGCGGGGCCCTCCTGGGCAGCTGGGCTGTGGCTGGCGGGGCCCTCCTGGGCAGCTGGGCTGTGGCTGGCGGGGCCCTCCTGGGCAGCTGGGCTGTGGCTGGCGGGGCCCTCCTGGGCAGCTGGGCTGTGGCTGGCGGGGCCCTCCTGGGCAGCTGGGCTGTGGCTGGCGGGGCCCTCCTGGGCAGCTGGGCTGTGGCTGGCGGGGTCCAGCTGGGCTGTGGCTGGCGGGGTCCTCCTGGACAGCGACGATGGGGCTGGCAGTGGCGTCCTGGGAAGCGACGATGGGGCTGGCGGTGGCCTCCTGGCCAGCGGGGATGATGGCGGTCTTCTCCGCCGTGCTGCTCCTCCCAGACTTTGCGGATTTCTTCTGCCCCTTACCCACCTTGGGAGGAGTCCACACTCCCCCCGGGACCCCTGTGAGCGGCTTGGGTGGCTGGAGTCTTCCCCCTCTCCCGCCAGGCACTGGCCAACTTCTGGTGCTTCACAGGGGGGGGGGGGACTGGCTGTGCTCTGGCTCCGTGATATACTGGCTGGCCTGGTGGCCTGTGCACTCACACACCACTGGTCCCGGTGATTTTGTGGCTGAGATGCTAGTACAGGACCTATGAGTTGGACGGGGGGGTGGAAGGAAATAGGTTAAGGGTGGACATGAAAAGTTGTTTGGAGACACTGGGACGGGTAGCTGGAGGGGGTTTGGGAGTGGAGGAAGAGGTGGTGTTTGTAGGAGGTGTAACTTTTGTGGATTTGGGTGCAGGTGCATGCGCTGGAGGCTGTCGTGAGGTGGATGGCTGTTGGGTGGGTGTGTGCCTGCATTTGTGTATCTTCGGAGGGGGCGTCACAGACACACTGGGAGAGGACACAGGGGACATGTGAATGGTAGTGGGGTTGGTGACTGCACGTGAGCGGGGTGTGGTGGTGGGTGTGCTGGTGTGGGACGTAGTGGCTGTAGTGGTCGTGCATGCAGGTGTGAGTGTAGACGAGACTGGGAGGGAGGAGGGAGATGAGGAGGAGGGGGACACAGTGGAGGCAGTGGATGTTGGTGTGTCTGTATGTGTGTGATGCTTGCGTGAGTGCCTGTGGGATGTGTGGTGCTTATGTTTGCCTGAGCCTCCCTGTGTGGTGAGGTGTGTGCAGGCTGGTCTGATGGTGTGCTTGGGATAGGCAGAGGTACAGGGGATTGGGTCTGGGTGGAGGAAGTTGGAGGGGGGAGGCTAGACACAGGGACAATGGCTGCCATCAGTGCTGAGGACAGAGTTTGAACGGTTCGATGAAGGGCAGCCTGACCAGAATGAATGCCCTCCAGGAATGCATTTGTGTGTTGCAACTCCCTTTCTACACCCTGGATGGCATTCAAAATGGTAGACTGCCCAACAGTGAGGGACCTGAGGAGGTCAATGGCCTCCTCACTGAGGGCAGCAGAGGTGACAGGGGCAGGGGGCTGAGGTGCCTGGGGTGAAGGAGATGCCCACCCTCCTGGGTGAGCGGGCACGGGGCGAAGGATGAGGGGCTGCTGGGAGGGCGGTGCTGGTAGGGGGGGTGGCGGCTGTACCTGTTGAAGTGGGGGGCACAGATGTTGCCGCCACCACAAGGGAGCTCCCATCGGAGGACGAGTCCGTGTCGCTGGTTGCAGATCCTGTGACCGCTGTGGTGCTCCCCTCGCCCTCCGTCCCACTGGTGTATTCAGAGTCTGTAGTGTGGGCCTCCATGCCCATGTGGGATGCAGCTCCCTCGTGCTCCGGTGCCACTGCTCCTCCGCCTGATGATGCTAATGCACATAAGAACAGGGAGACCGCAAAAAAAGAGGGGGGGAACAGAAGAAAGACAGGTTGAGTGCATGGCTTACCGCTACCGTTGTCGGAAAAGACAGACACAGCAGCCCCCTGCACTACGTCGCGCTGTTGGGCTCTACAGTGCAATTCCTGGGAAATGGCCTACAAGGCTATGGACGACATCTGCACACATAGATGACACAGGTGCATGAATAGCTGTAATTGGCACTCTACAGAGGTGGGGTGGGGGGCCACAGGGCCATGCCTTACGAAGGGGCCTAGCCTACGGAACTCGCCCTGGCCAAGGGAAACCCACAGCCCTCCTCCCCCACCCACACGCCTCCACTGCGCGCAAAGTCAGCTGAATGAGAGTGTACTCACCCCCTTGTGTCTGCTGTGATGCCCTCAAGCGCCCATCCAACTCAGGGTAGGCCACCGCCAGGATCCGGAACATCAGGGGGGGTCATGGTTCGACGGGCACCCCTCCCACGTTGTGAGGCCATCCCCAGCTGAGCCTCCGTGTCTTCTTGCTCCAGCGGCGAATGTTCTCCCATCTCGTCCGGCAGTGGGTGCTCCGTCTGTGGTGGACCCCCATGGTCCGGACTTCCTTGGCAATGGCACGCCAAATATCCTTCTTCTGGTGGGCGCTGACCTACATGAAATGTACAGGGGAAGAAGAGAAGTCATTACCAACTGCACCGTCAAAGTGAGTGGCCCCCATCCCTACCCTTGCCATGTGGCACATGCACCCACCGTCTTTCATGCACGCAGAACTCTGCCCCCTTCCTTCTTATAACCAGCCCTCTCCACACAGGCATAGCCCATACAACATGCTCCCTGTGTACTTACCTGTTGGTCTGGAGGACCGTAGAGTAGTGTGTACTGGGGGAGGACCCCGTCGACGAGCTTCTCCAACTCCTCCGATGTGAAGGCAGGGGCCCTTTCCCCAGACGCACGAGCCATTGCCTCTTCCAGACCGAGGTCACAGCAGCACTTGCAGTGTAGGTCCTCTCCTGTCGAAGATCAGGTATTGAGGGATTCAACAGATAGAAAATGGCGGTCACGTACGCGGCGGCGGTGCGTACCATCACCGACGGCGTACATCATCATTGGCTCCTGGGACCCATAGGGTCCAATGTTAACCAATGCAGCATTGCGCCGCGGTCTTCGACCGCCTACCGCAACGGTGTACAACGCCAGCGCAGTCACCTCACATTCCATTGTCCCGCTTTAGAGGTCAGGCAGCCGCCATTTCAGGGGCCCACATGGCCTAATTACCAACTGCGTCACACACACATAGGCCTACTCTCAACACACATACAGGCCAGATTTTTTGTATGAATCGTGTTCTGTGTAGACTGTGGGTACATACCTCTGAGTTGTTTGACTCTGTGCTCGCTGTTGTCCTTCATAGGCACCGTCCGCTGGGACATGTGAGGAGATGGCGGAATCCTCGGGTGTACCGACCTCTGGTGGACCTGTCGACAATGGAGGAAAGAAATTTGATCATCACCTACAGGTTTGACCGTGCCACAATCCAGGAACTGTGTACCCAGTTGGAGCCAGACCTGATGTCAGCAATCTGCCATCCCACAGGAATCCCCCATCAAGTGCAGGTGCCATCAGTGCTCCATTTCCTTGCAAGTGGGTCTTTTCAAACAACTGTGGCCATGGCATCAGGGATGTCCCAGCCTATGTTTTCCAACGTATTGTCCAGAGTGTTGTCTGCCCTGCTGAAACACATGCGGAGCTACATCGTTTTCCCTCAGGTGGAGGACTTGCCTACAGTGAAGGGGACTTCTATGCCCTTGGACATATCCCCAACATCATAGGTGCCATTGATGGGACCCATGTGGCTTTGGTCCCCCCCCCCACAGGAGTGAACAGGTGTACAGGAACCGGAAGAGTTATCATTCCATGAATGTACAGATGGTATGTTTGGCCAACCAGTACATCTCCCATGTGAATGCCATGTTCCCTGGCTCAGTGCATGACGCCTATATCATGCGGAATAGCAGCATCCCTTATGTGATGGGTCAACTACAGAGGCACCGGGTGTGGTTATTAGGTGACTCTGGTTACCCCAACCTG
The DNA here is from genome assembly GCF_031143425.1 of Pleurodeles waltl. Classification (NCBI taxonomy): domain Eukaryota; kingdom Metazoa; phylum Chordata; class Amphibia; order Caudata; family Salamandridae; genus Pleurodeles; species Pleurodeles waltl. Next base: position 1,770,760,954 of record NC_090440.1, read on the forward strand.
TCATGGCTACTGACCCCAGTGAGGAATCCCAGGACCAGGGCAGAGGAACGCTACAATGAGGCCCATGGGCGGACTAGGAGGGTGATCGAACGCATCTTCGGCCTCCTGAAGGCCAGGTTTAGGTGCCTCCATATGACAGGTGGATCCCTATTCTACTCACCAAAGAAGGTGTGCCAGATCATCGTGGCCTGCTGTATGCTTCATAACTTGGCTTTGTGACGACAGGTGCCTTTTCTGCAGGAGGATGGTCCAGATGGCGGTGTTATGGCAGCTGTGGAGCCTGTGGACAGTGATGAGGAGGAGGCAGAGGAAGAAGACATTGACAACAGGGACTCTGTCATACAGCAATATTTTCAGTGAAACACAGGTGAGAATACATTCCTGCCTACTACAAGTACTTTTACACTTCTACCTCTATCCTGTCTGTCGATTTCACCCAGTGTATGGTCACTGAGTTGTCACTTTCCCTTACAGTTTCACAGGTGTGGGTCCCAACGTGTGTTATCTGCTTAGATTCCTCATGGACTAGAGCTGTGTGACATAGGTATGTTGACATTACTATTTCCTGGAAATTTTGTCACTGTAATTGCAAATACACTATTTCAAAATCACAGACAGACTCCAGATCTTTTGGTGCTTTAGGTGTGTTTATTTACATACAAAATATTGGAGGGGGAAGTTAAATGGTAAGGGGTGATGGCGGAGGAGTGTCCATGGCAGAGTCCAGTCTATTTGTCTCATAGGTGCATTGCCCATATGGGCATAGGAAGTGGAGCTGGGGCAGTTCCAATATGGACAGGGTGACAAAGTGGGACAGTGGGTTGACAATCAGGGTGGTCTCATTTCTTGGCGGGGGTCTTAGCATCGTGCTCTGTCTTGTTCCTGGATCTCAGGGACCGCTTGCGGGTGGTTCTCTATCTGCAGGGGGTGGGGTGCTGGTGTGGTGGTCCTGTGGCGGTGCCTCCTGTCCACTAGCACCGGCGGAGGTGGTGGGCAGTTCATCGTCCATGCTAGTGTCAGGGGCCCCTTGTAGTGCCACAGTGTCCCTCCTGGTGTTGAGTACTTCCTTCAGCACCCCTACGATGGTGCCCAGGGCAGAGCTGATGGTTCTGCGTTCCTCCTTGAACCCCAAATACTGTTCCTCCTGCATGCGCTGGGTCTCCTGAATCTTGGCCAGTACCGTTGCCATCGTCTCCTGGGAGTGGTGGTATGCTCCCATGATGGAGGAGAGGGCCTGGTGGAGAGTGGGTTCCCTTGGCCTGTCCGCCCCCTGTCGCACAGCAGCCCTCCCAGTTCCCCTGTGTTCCTGGGCCTCCGTTCCCTGGACTGTGTGCCCACTACCACTGCCCCCAGGTCCCTGTTGTTGTTGGGGTGGTGGGTTATCCTGGGTTCCCTGTAGTGGTGGACACACAGCTGATTGACGTGTCCTGGGGACAGAGGTATGGGCCCGCTGGGTGGGTGCTGTGCTGGTGTTACCAGAGGGGGTAGGTCTGTGGTGGCCTGTGCCTGTGTGAGGGGAACTGACTGTCCCGAGGCCCGCGATGGTCCGGGCTCGTCATCTAGATCCAGTTGGACAGAGCTGCTGTCATCACTGTGGGCCTCTTCTGTGGGTGGGGTGGAGATGTCTGGACCCTCCTGTCTGGTGACGTTGGGTAGTGGTCCTGCAGGGGTGGAAAAGCATGATTATTGCATCTGTGTGTGTCATGGTGTGCAATGGGTGGGTGAGCGTGTACCCCAGTGCTTGCATTCCTGTGTGGGGGCTTGTGTGATGATGGTTTAGGGGGGTGTATGGGTATGTGCAGTGGGCATGCTTTAGTGATGGGTGTCCATGCGTTGGTGTTGCATGCAGGGCTTGGTGTTGGGATGTGTGGTTTGTGATATTGGTACATTTGTGAGGAGTTGGAGTGATAGGGGTGGGGGCGAGGGTGGGGGTATGTGATAGCATGCAGGTAGGGTGGGGGATATAGTAGTTAAAGGTTTGACTTACCGGAGTCCATTCCTCCACCGACTCCTGCGAGGCCCTCAGGATGCAGAATCGCCAAGACCTGCTCCTCCCATGTTGTAAGTTGTGGGTTAGGAGGTGGGGATCCGCCGCCAGTCCGCTGAACCGCAGGTGGTGTCTTGAGACCACGGAACGCACCTTCCCCGTAGGTCGTTCCACCTCTTTCTGATGTCGTCCCGATTTCTTGGGTGTTTTCCCACTGCGTTGACCCTGTCGACTATTCTTCTCCATAGCTCCATCTTCCTTGCAATTGAGGTGTGCTGCACCTGTGCTCCAAATAGCTGTGGCTCTACCCGGACGATTTCCTCCACCATGACCCTGAGCTCCTCCTCCGAGAACCTGGGGTGTCTTTGCCGTGCCATGGGGTGGTGTAGGTGATGTGTGGGGTGGTGCGTGAGGTGATAAGTGTGGTGATATGTAGTGGTGTGTGGTGTTTTGTGCGTGGAAGTTGTGTGGGTGATGGTGTTTAGTGCCTGTGGCTGCTATTTTGTGGATGGTGGTGTCTCTCTCCGGCCTTCTCTCTGTAATAGTGGTCGTAGGGGTTTGTGGGTGATGTGGGTGGGTGTTTTATATTGTAATGGGTGTGTGGGAGTGGTGTGTGTATGTGTATCAGGTGTGTGTATTTCGAATTGTCCAATGTGGCTGTGTTTTGTAGAAGTGTGTGTATTATGAGCGCGGCGGTGTGTACCGCCAATGGAATACCACGGTTGAAAGACCGCCGCGTGGATTCGTGTGTCGTGATAGCGTGGGCGTATTTCTGTTGGTGTGACGGTGGAGGTTTTGTTTTCGCCAGTTTATCACTGACCTTTGGTGTGGCGGACTTGTGTGGGTGTCTGGATTTTGTCGGATTTCAAGATGTGGGTCATAATAGCTGTGGCGGAATTCCGCGGCCGCGGCGGTGTGTTGGCGGTCTTCTGCACGGCGGTAAGCGGCTTTTACCGCCAATGTTCTAATAACCCCCAATGTGTTACTCTTTTCATCCTTGGTGTGGTCTCCCCTAAAGTTTTGCCTCTGTTTCCCAGGTTGTTGATGTGTGCTGGACTCTGTTTTTGCTGTTGTTGTCACTCTGGGCACTTTACCACTGCTATACAGTGCTAAAGTGTAAGTGCTCCTGTATAAAATATGTATGTAATTGGCTTTCGATGATTGGCATATTTAATTTACTGGTAAGTCCCTAGTACAGTGCACTAGAGGTGCCCAGGGCCTGTAAATCAAATGCTGCTAGTGGGCCTGCAGCACTGGTTGTGCCACCCACATTAAAAGCCCTGTAAACATGGCTCAGACCTGCCACTGCAGTGTACGTGTGTGCAGTTTAAACTGTCAATTCGACTTCGCATGTGTACCCACTTGCCAGACCTAACCCTTCCCTTTTCTTACATCTATGGCATCCCTAAGGTAGGCCCTAGGTAGCCCCATGGGCAGGGTGCAGTGTATGTTTAAGGTAGGACGTATACTAATCTGTTTTATATGTCCTGACAGTGAAATACTGCCAATTTTGTTTTTCACTGTTGTAAGGCCTATCTCTCTCATAGGTTAACATGGGGGATACCTTTAAAAATGATTAAAGCGTAGATTCCCTTTGGGAGCAGATAGACGAGTTGGGACGATGTGGAGTTTGGGGTCTCTGAGCTCACAATTTAAAAATATATATTTAGTAAAGAAGGCACAGAAAGATTTAAGTGCAAAGAAATGCTCACTTTCTAAAAGTGGCATTTCTAGAATAGTAATATTAAATCCAACTTCACCAGTCAGCAGGATTTGGTATTACCATTCTGGCCATACTAAATATGACCTTCCTACTCCTTTCAGATCAGCAGCTACCACTTCAATACTGTATGAGGGCAGCCCCAATGTTAGCCTATGAAGGGAGCAGGCGTCACAGTAGTGCAAAACGAATTTAGGAGTTTGACACTACCAGGACATGTAAACTACACAGGTACATGTCCTACCTTTCCCCCACACAGCACCCTGCTCTAGGGGTTACCTAGGGCACACATTAGAGGTGACTTATATGTGGAGAAAGGGGAGGTTTCGGCTTGGCAAGTACTTTTAAATGCCAAGTCGAGGTGTCAGTGAAACCGCACACACAGGCCATGCAATGGCAGGCCTGAGACAAGGAAAAGGGGCTACTTAAGTGGGTGGCACAACCAGTGCTGCAGGCCCACTAGTAGCATTTAATCTACCGGCCCTAGGCACATATAGTGCACATTACTAGGGACTTATAAGTAAATTAAATAGTCCAATCAGGTATGATCCAAGATAACCATGTTTAAAGGGAGAGAGCATATGCACTTTAGCACTGGTTAGCAGTGGTAAAGTGCGCAGAGTCTAAAAGCCAGCAAAAACAGTGCCCAAAAAGGAGAGGGAGGCAGGCAAAAAGTTAGGGGTGACCACCCTAAGGCTGTCAGGTCTAACAGATTGTGTGTTTGAAAATGCCACTTTTAGAAAGTGGGCATTTTCTTGCTTAAACGATTCTGTGACACTGCCTGTTTGTGGATTCCCTGTCTGGGTCAGTTTGACAGTTGGGCTGTTTGCACCTCTCTCTAGACAGTGACACAAAGGAAGCAGGGTGTAGCCTGCATATCCTGATGAGCCATCTGTGCTAGGAGGGAGGTGAGGAGTGGTCACTTACACCTGAAAGGGCTGTGTCTGCCCTCACACAATGCAGTCCCCAACCCCCTTGTGTGTCTGGGGCCTGGCCTGGGCAAGGCAGGATTTCACAAACAAGCAAGACTTTCCTTTGACGTAAGCCTGCTCCAAAGGCCAAAATGGGTATAAGAAGGGCACCCAAAACCACAGACTTTAGATCATTTCTGGACATCGAGAGGAACATCTGCCTAGAGAAAAGCTGAGGAGAAGTGCTGCCCTGCCTGTGACTGTGCTTTGTGGAGCTATCCTGCAGTTGCTGCTTCTGCCTGTGCAAGAGGACAAAGACTGGACTTTGCGTGCCTTCCTGCTTGTGAAGAAATCTCCAAGGGCTTGTCCTGAGCTTGCCTCCTGTTGTTGAAGTCTCAGGGCCATCACAGACTTCTCCTGCCAGCACCTGGACTCTCTGCTGAGACTCCTGCCCTGCCAAGTGGTGACCTATCCAGTTCCTGGGGCCTTGGAAGGTGAAGCTGGCAGACCAAGACTGAAAATATACGCACAGGCCGCCGTGTAGGGAAAATATCAACACACCTTCCGAGACGCAGCTGAAAAACGATGCGCCACCAGCTTTGCTGCATAAATCGACACTCCACCGGCATGACAGCTGGAGAATCGACGCACGTAGCTGGAAGAACGACGCGCAACACCCGCTGATGGAGGATGATAACATCACAACCCACATTGCGCGGCTGGAGAAACGATGCGCCTCATCGCTGACAGAGGCTGGTAATAATCGCAACTCACACAGCGCGGTTTTACTATCACCGTGCAGCAGGATTTTCGACGCAAACCTTAGTGGGTGTGGAAAAATTACCCAACGCCTGCCCAGACCCAAGTACTGCCCGGATCGACGCATCACTCCTCTGCGGGGAGGAAAAGCAATGCACGCCGACCCGACCAGAGAATGAGAAACAACGCACAGTCTCGCTTGCAGGTGAGAAATCGACGCACCACTTACCTTTTTTGACGCACACTCGTCCGTGCGTGTTATTTTGACGCTACCCAGGTACTTTTCAACGCTAACAGTGTTTTGATTGTTTTCTCAAGGATTTCAGACTCTTTTGCTTTTAAAATTAATAACTTGACTTGTGTATGTTGGATTTTTGTCGTTTTTTTGTTTTTTCTAAACCTGTGTTGTGTCATTTTGTAGTGTTTTCATTAAATTACTGTGTGTGTTGGTACAAATACTTCACACCTGGCACTCTGAAGCTAAGCCTGCCGGCTCGTGCCAAGATACCAAGAGGATGAGCGGGGATTAGCTGAGGGTGATTCTCCTTTACCCTGACTAGAATGAGGCTTCTTGCTTGGACAGGGGTAACCTGACTGCCAACCAAAGTCTCAATTTCTAACATTGGTGATCAGCGGTTGGGATTGGACTTTTATTTGTACTTGACATACAGTGATTAAGTGTACACTACTGTTTTCAGTGCAGACCACTATGTGACCACTATGTGACATACTACTGGTCTTGTGATTTTGCTTTTTCTCTTTTTTGGATTTTTCCCTGCTTCCATTTTGTGGTAATCCTTGATTGACTTTTGAACTGCAATGGGAACTTGTTTTCTGCCTTTGGAACCTTGCACTTCTGTTGACTTTTCATCATGTCTCAGTCTGGAGATGCATCAGCTGGAGCTGCTTTTGACTTAGGGAAACTGGAGAGTTAACCAGTGGCCCCATTGAAACAGTTCTGTAAGGATCTTGCCTCCCCCATTAAGAGCTCCACCAGGAAGGAGGAGCTGCGAAAGGCACTGAGGGCCTGGGTGGCAGCCAAGGAAGCTGAGGGGCACACAGGGGATGAGGATGAGGGTGAGGAAGAGGAGGAGGTGCAGAGCATTCACAATGGTATTGTGGGTGGACCTGTTCTGTCTGGGGGGAGGATCTCCAGGGCAGGTAGCAGTGTCTCATCTAAGGATCTGACTCTTGGAGAGTTGCAGGACAGTCAGAGAGGGCTCACCAGTTGGAGTTGGAGAAAATGAGGAATGCCATAGAGGAGAAAACGTTGTTGGCTCATGAGCTCAGCTTGAGGGAGCTGAATGAGAGGAGCCAGTCTAGTAGGGATGGTGGCAGCAACATCACAGTGCAGCCCGAGAGGAGGGTGCACATTCCTAAGGACCTTATGAAAGATTACAAGAGGGAGGATGACATACTGTTGTGGTTTAAGGGGTATGAGTCTGCTTTCCATATGACACTGGTCCCTGAAGCTCATTGGGGGGCTGGTCTGTGGAAGCACTTTGAGGTAGAGGAAAGAGATACTCTGACATCCTCAGGGGATCCCTAGTAGCTCACTTACCCTATCATGAAGGATGCCCTGATTACTAGGAATGGTCTTACCCCTGCTCAGTATAAGGACCAATTTAGGTCCTATAAGAAGAAGGAATCCCAAACATGGTTGGAATGTGTAGATTCATTCTGAAGTTCACTGGATGGTTGGGTTAAGGGCAGTATGGTGACAACGTATGAGGGGCTTTACAATCGGATTGCTTGGGAGCACTTGTACAGTTTGTTTTTCAGAGCTGCTCCAGCACCTGATTGACAGCAAGCTGACTGACCCTAGGAAACTTGCGCAGGAAGCAGACCACTGGGAGAGCACCAGGGTCCAAAAGACGTATGGGGGAGACCACGCCAAGTCTGGGCAGGGTCCCTCTGAGAAGAGGGGGGTGATAAGGGTAAACAGGGGGAGTTCTCTAAAGGGCCCCAATCTAATTCCCAGGGTAAGGTTTCCCAGCCCCCAAGTGAGTGGAAGCCATGGCTCTCCAAAGGGAAACCAGTGGCAGGGAGTCCCCCACATATGTGCTATGCATGTCACCAGGTGGGTCAAGTAAGGGGGGACCCCAAATGCCCCGAGAGTACACCAGCACCCACTAGTGCGCAGTCCCAGGGTTTGGCTAGTGTAGCGCTTGGGGAGGAGTTGGTTCATGGTGGGTGGGAGCCAGCTGAGATGACCCTTGTCTCACTAGGGAACAGTGAGATGGTCCAGAGAACCCTAGTGCCTGAGAACACTAAAAAGTACAGGCAGTGGGTCACCATCAATGGACAGAGGGTGGAGGCTCTGAGAGACACAGGAGCCATTGTGACTACAGTGAGGAGGTTCCTTGAAGGTAGCTGTGAGTCCAACCATGCCTGTAGATTGTTTGCTTGGCAATGACCTGGAGGATTCCCCTTGGAAGGGGGTGGAACACAGGTCACACCTGGAGATGTTGGGTCTGCCTGGGTGGGTATGCGTATTGATCAGGTCTATGGTCACCCGTCAGGGTGACCAGGAGACCCTGGAGCCTCAAACATTGGCCCAGGTGTCTGCCAGAAGGAGGAAGGGCAAGGGGCACGGGAAACTGGCCCCAGACGTTCCCATGGTCCAGGAAGAGGCTGAACCTGAGGGGGAGGCTCTGGAGCCTACAAGGGAACAGGTGGCTGAACTGGGTGAGGTCCATGAGTTCTCAATGTGGCAGCAGGAAGGGGGACCCACCAGGGAAGCATTCTGTGAGGCACAGAAGTCATGCCCTACTCTGGAGGGTTTGCAGCAGCAGGTTGCAGACCAGGTGTATGGCAAAGAGCCTGGATCACACTTGATTTACTGGGAGGATGGCCTTCTATATAGCGAGCCTAAGGTTCCTGAGCTTGGGTCAGCCCGTGTGCTGGTGTACCCCAGGGCTTTAGAGCCTTCCTACTAGGTCTGGCTCATGCTGTGCCTTTAGCTGGTCATTTGGGGCAGGACAAGACCTTTGAGCGGTTTGTCACACTTCTATTGGCCCCAAATGCACAGGCACTCTGATGCTCATTGTAGGTCTTGCCCAACTTGTCAGGCAAGTGGCAAGAGTGGGGGAAAATGTAAGGCTCTCCTCCAACCTTTTCCTGTCGTCAGTACCCACTTTGAAAGGGTTGGCATTGACACTGTGGGGTCTCTGGATTCCAAGACAGCCATGGGCAACAGGTTTATCCTGGTCTTGGTGAACCATGCCACCTGGTACCCAGAAACCATTCCTTTAAGATCAATCACTGCCCCTGTGGTGGGCCTTGCCTTGATGGGAGTTTTTACCCAGAAGGGGGTTCCCCAAGGAAGTGGTATCTGATAGGAGTACCAACTTCATATCTACTTATATGAAGTCTCTGTGGAAGGTTTGTGGGGTAACGTTCACCACACCTTACCACTCCCAAAGTCATGGCCTGGTTGAGAGATTCAACCGCACCTTAAAAGGCATGATTATGGGCCTGTCAGAGCCCTTGAGGCGGAAGTGGGACATCCTCTTGCCATGCCTTCTGCTCGCTTACAGGGAGGTGCCTCAAAAGGGACTAGGCTTTAGTCCTTTGAAGCTGATTTATGGCCACCCTGTGAGGGGACCTTTAAGTCTGGTCAAGGAGGCTTTGGAAAAAGTTTCTAGTAAACCCCCCCAGGATGTATTTAGTTGAATGCTGGCTCTGAGAAACCAGACTGCCCGCTTCAGGGGTCTCACACAGGAGAACATAGAAGCAAGCCAGGAGGTCATGAAACACTGGCATGACCAGTTCCTGGGGCCCTGGAAGGTGAAGCTGGCAGGCCAAGACTGAAAATCCACGCACAGACCACCATGCGGGGAAAATATCAACACACTTTCTGAGACGCGGCTGAAAAACGGCGCTCCGTCGGCTTCGTGGCAGAAATTGGCACTCCACCGGCATCACAGCTGGAAAATCAACGCACATAGCTGGACGAAAGACGTGCAACTCCTGCTGACGGAGGCTGATAACGTTGCAACCCACATTGTGCGGTTTTGTTGATACTGTGCAGCAGGATTTTTGACGCAAACCTTGCTTGGTGTGAAAAAAAGATGCAACGCCTGCCCGGACCGGAGTGCTGCCCTGCGGGGAGGAAAAACTACACACGCCGACCCGACCGGAGAAGAAGAAACGACGCACGGTCTAGCTTGCAGGTGAGAAATCGAGGTACCGCTTATCTTTTTCAACACACACTCGCCCGTGCATGTTATTTTGACACTACCCAAGTACTTTTCAATGCTAGCAGTGTTTTTTTCTGTTTTCTCAAGGATTTAAGACCTTTTGCTTTTAAAATTAATAATTTGTCTTGTGTATGTTGGATTTTTGTCGTTTGGTTCTTGTTTTGTTTAGATAAATATTTTCTATTTTTCTAAACCTGTGTTGTGTCATTTTGTAATGTTTTCATTAAATTAGTGTCTGTGTTGGTACAAATACTTTACACCTAGCACTCTGAAGTTAAGCCTGCCTGCTCGTGCCAGGCTACCAAGGGGATGAGCGAAGGTTAGCTGAGGGTGACTCTTCTTTACCCTGACTAGAGTGAGGGTCCTTGCTTGGACAGGGGTAACCTGACTGCCAACCAAGGACCCCATTTCTAACACTATGTAATTGACAAAGGGAAAGAATGAGAAGCCTTCAAGGTGGTAGTCAGGGTACAATACATGAGGACAATGAAGGGGGTGACTGACACCCTCAGAAAGGAGCTCACAGAACTAAAAATGGATGTGAATCGATTAGCAATAGGCAGTGTACAAGATGGGTCCCTTAAGAATAAATTATGTGAAACTCAGGAGTCTTCATTGGCTTTGTAAGTGCACGTAACAATTGTCCTGTTACACTGCAGTATCACATTTATGAGTGGTATGATGTCTATTGCATTACTACTTATTAGGTGCAATAAAGATCCCGCCATTCTTTAAAGTTCAGCAGATCAAACCTACTGGAATTTAAAAGAGGGAAATGCTTGATATTTACTGTGGCATGTTAATGGACTGTAGCAAGCATCAAAATCCGCATTTCACAGCCCAAAAACTTGGAATATGTGATGTTCACATCTGGTAAAGTCTGAACAACTCAGTGTCAGGTTTTTATCAGAATTAATATTTATTGCATCTGACAGAGCCTGCTCATGATTAGGTCCTAAGGGCCTGACGTATCAGTATAAGAACTAACAATTCCCTAATGGTGATTCACTGTGAATCACAATTAGGTAATCGTTATTTTCAGTTGGGGCTGCTGTCAGGAAGGGGTGCGGGCGGGGCACAGAGCAAGAGGGACGGGCAGTTAAAAAAATAAATAGACTTACCTGCCACTCTGAGATCCACTGCTCCCGTCAGCCGCTCGTCTCGAGTGCTTCCCTCCCCACCCAATCACAATGCTTCTCTCATGCTGTTATACAGAATGAAAGAAGTGCTGCGATTGGCCTGAGCAAGCAGAAATGCCGCTCAGGGAGGGAGTGGGGCACTGTGCTTGGTCTCCACCTGGCTGTAAAATACAGCCGGGTGGAGAGTTTCTAAGTGCGCATGTCAGTGACACGCACACTTAAAATCGCACATACCACTCCTCCTCCACCTGACGTGGAGGAGGCTGGCCCGTCCTACGAAGGCAGAAAAATAAAGGGATAATAAATTACTTTTATTGTCCCTTTATGTTTCTGCTTTTTGTCAGTGGGGTGATGCTCCTCCGCAACAGTGGAGGAGCCTTTGCTAGCCATTTCTACTATATGAAACTCAGAGCTTCATTTAGCGATTCCTAGTGGGTCACACATTGACCTACCTCATTAATTTTAATGAGATAGTTCACAATTTGGGACCCATTAAGAAACATAAAAATCCCAGTGATGGTGGCCAGCTGAGGTCAGCAGACCACTCTGTCTGTGACTGCTTTTAAATAAAGCAATCTTATCTTTTCAATGCAGCCCGTTTTCCTTAAAAAGAAATGGGATGCGTTAAAAAATAAATAAAAGAAAGAAACATTTTCTTTTTATTTGAGAGTAAGCAGTGGTCCATAGGACCACTGTCTGCTCTTAAAAATATTTTCACAGACATTCAAAAATGGGAAGGTGTCCCTTGTGGACCCCCTCCCCTTTGTGAATGGGTTACCCCATTCTTGAAGTAGGTAGTAAAATGCAAATGTTTTACGACCAAATTTTGTTCACAAAACATTCTTACATACCGCTGCTGATTCGGTATTAGGAAGGGAGGCCCTAAACACGCCCCTCTCTAATACTGAACCAGTATGTATTTGTATTTCCAAAATACGATTCAGTAACATGTTACCAAATCGCAATTTGGAATTCATACATATCAAAATGCATTTTCTGGTTACCAACAGTTCGAAAAATGCATGATACATTTGGCCCTAATTATGGATTATAAGATTCTGAGCAAGATCCTTTCAAACAAGTTGCTACTAATGTTGTTTGCAATGATTCACCCAAACCAGAATGGCTATGTATCAGGTTGCAAAATTTCTCAGGAGAATTTTATACGTGGGTCTTTGATTCTTTCAGATAATATATACAGCATGGTTTGTTCCTGTAATGATGAGTTGGATTTAACTTCTGTATTTGAACTGAATGGCCAGGGCAGGTCTACTCCAGGAAGTGTAAAACAGGAAGGCATCGGAAAATATTGTCCACTGTCTGCTATCCTAGTTACATAGGCCTTGAAGCGATTTGCATGCCATTTCAGGAAATGTGGGGGTGTAAATGAACTAGATTCATGGTTCTTGACCGTTTGACTTCCGTGAACCCCCACGTATTAATCACTGGAACCTGGGGACCCGAATGAATCATTTTTGGAATCTTATGATTCCGAGCTAAGCATTGTAGATGATTTGAACTGCAAAACAATAAATACAAATACAGAAACGCAAAATATATAACAATTTATTCAATTCACAAATATAAAAAAAAATATATATATCAAAAGGTTGGAGATGTTCTAATTTCAATTGAGGCTACCAGCTGTCAAACTACATTCTATTTTATGCACTTGCATTGCTCCCACCTATAAATGTGAGGTTACCAACTTAATTTTAAGCCTCTGATTGCAAAATCATTCACAGAATGTTTCACAATTTTCATTTTTGCATTTTGCTTTTTTATCAACACTTTATAATTCTATTACTATTATTCAATTTTCCAAGCAGTTTTGGATCCTCTGCGTAGGTGAGTACGCATTGTGAACCCTCGGGGTCCCCAGACCACATGTTAAGAACTGCTGGACTAGATGTATTGGGTACTTGCCATACAATTTCACTATATGCTGTGGACGCACTCCTTTACATAAAGGACTCACCAGTACAATTACAGGCATTAATGAGCATGATGAGAATGAATCTCCTCAGGATCAGCCGGGTCAAATCCTGTCTATTCCCACTTCATCATCCCTCTCTAGATGATCAGCCAAAATCTGACCCAAGACGCAAACGATGAGCGCTTACAATAGATTCATATAGGAATCCAAGTCTAACAAAGAAGCGCGTATCTAAATGAAGGTAATATATTTCTGTAGCTATTAGAAACTAGGTGTGATTTTGGAATAAATTACAATTGCAAGTCATTGGCAGAAATGGATTGTCCAAATTTATAATACTTTCCCTTATGCTGCATTATTTTACTAATTTACTGGTCATCCTGCCCCACACCTTCTTTAACCCCTTCTGTGCCGCGGACGTAGTGGTTACGTCCTGCGGCACAGTGCTGCTGTGCCGAGGACGTAACCACTACGTCCTCGACACACAGCCCAGAGGGAGCGCTCTCGCTCCCTCTGTGTGCTTCCCCCCACCCCCCAAAGTCAGGGATGGAAGGGGAAGCCCTTCCCCTTCCACCCCCGACACCCCCAACCCCCCCTGTGACGTCAGCGCGCGAGGATTAGTCACAGTGTCTCCCCCATCGCGCTGGAAGCTTTGCATTTCTCTTTCAATCACTGGGGGAGGCTCCGAGAGGCTTCAAAGGGAAGGAAATTTATTTCCTTCCCTTTGAAGTCTCTCACAGGTTTCAAAAGCCGGATTGCTTGCAATCCGGCTTTTGAAACCCCACTAGACACCAGGGATTTTTTTTTTTGGGAATGAAACTGTCAAAAGGGAGCGACCCCTTGGGCAAGGGTCGCTCCCAGGGGGGGCATTTATTTAGGAAGGCCTTTTCTGCCCCCCCTGGGGGCAGATTGGCCTATTATTAGGCTGATCTGCCCCCAGGGGGGGCAGAAACCTCTAGGCACCAGGGAGGTTTTTTTTTGTTCTTTTTTTTTGTGATGTTTTCTTTTTTTTAGGTGGGGAGCGACCCCTTAGGCAAGGGTCGCTCCCCTAGGGGGCAATATATATTTAGGCCATTTCTGCCCCCCTTGGGGGCAGATTGGTCTACTTTGATGAGGCCAATCTGCCCCCAAGGGGGGCAGAAACCACTAGGCACCAGGGATTTTTTTGTTTTACAGATGGGGAGCGACCCCTTGGACAAGGGTCGCTCCCCTGGAGGGGCAAAATGTATTTAGGCCATTTCTGCCCGCTTTGGGGGCAGATCGGCCGATTTTAGGTCAATCTGCCCCCAAGGGGGCAGAAACCACTAGGCACCGGGGATTTGTTTTTTTGGCGCCAATGTCACGCAGGGGGAGCGACCCCATAGGTGAGGGTCGCTCCTGGTGGGGGGGGTGGGGGTGGGGGTTGGGGATGCAAATTTATTTTAGGCCATTTCTGCCCCCCCTGGGGGCAGATCGGCCTATTATTAGGCCGATCTGCCCCCAGGGGGGGCAGAAACCTGTAGGCGCCAGGGCAGATTTTTTTTTTGTATTTTTTTTTTGTTTGTTTGTTTTTTTAGAGATGGGGAGCGACCCATCAGACAAGGGTCGCTCCCCTGGGGGGCAAACTGTGTTTAGACCATTTCTGCCCCCCTTGGGGGCAGATTGGTCGATTTTAGGTCAATCTGCCCCAAGGGGGCAGAAACCACTAGGCACCGGGGATTTGTTTTTTGGCGCCAATGTCACGCAGGGGGAGCGACTCCGTAGGCAAGGGTCGCTCCTGGGCAGGGGGGGTTTGGGGTCGTGGGGGGGTCAAATTTATTTTAGGGCATTTCCTCCCCCCCCCCCCGGGCCGGCTGAGCTAGAGGCCAAAATCCACAGGTAGGCACTTTGCAAAAAACACCTCTGTTTTCTGTGAAAAAATATGTTGTGTGGCCTACCCACACAAGTGAGGTATCATTTTATCGGGAGACGTGGGGGAACGCTGGGTGGAAGGAAATTTGTGGCTCCTCTCAGATTCCAGAACTTTCTGCCACAGAAATGTGAGGAACATGTGTTTTTTTAGCCAAATTTTGAGGTTTGCAAAGGATTCTGGGTAACAGAACCTGATCCCAGCCACACAAGTCACCCCATCTTGGATTCCCCTAGGTCTCTAGTTTTCAGAAATGCACAGGTTTGGTAGGTTTCCCTAGGTGGCGGCTGAGCTAGAGGCCAAAATCTACAGGTAGGCACTTTGCTAAAAACAGGTCTGTTTTCTGTGATGTGTCCACGTTGTGTTTTGGGGCATATCCTGTCGCGGGCGCTAGGCCTACCCACACAAGTGAGGTATCATTTTTATCGGGAGACTTGGGGGAACATAGAATAGCAAAACAAGTGTTATTGCCCCTTGTCTTTCCCTACATTTTTCCTCTCCAAATGTAAGACAGTGTGTAAAAAAGACGTCTATTTGAGAAATGCCCTGTAATTCACATGCTAGTATGGGCACCCCGGAATTCAGAGATGTGCAAACAACCACTGCTTCTCAACACCTTATCTTGTGCCCATTTTGGAAATACAAAGGTTTTCTTGATAGCTATTTTTTACTCTTTATATTTCAGCAAATGAATTACTGTATACCCGGCATAGAATGAAAACCCACTTCAGGGTGCAGGTCATTTATTGGCTCTGGGTACCTAGAGTTCTTGATGAACCTACAAGCCCTATATATCCCCGCAACCAGAAGAGTCCAGCAGACGTAACGGTATATTGCTTTCGAAAATCTGACATTGCAGGAAACAGTTACAGAGTAAAACTTAGAGAAAAATTGATGTTTTTTTCACCTCAATTTCAATATTTTTCTTTTTCAGTTGTTATTTTCTGTAGGAAACCCTTGTAGGATCTACACAAATTACCCCTTGCTGAATTCAGAATTTTGTCTACTTTCCAGAAATGTTGCGGTTTCTGGGATCCAGCGTTGGTTTCATGCCCATTTCTGTCACTGACTGGAAGGAGGCTGAAAGCACAAAAAATCGTAAAAATGGGGTATGTCCCAGTAAAATGCCAAAATTGTGTTGAAAAATTGGGTTTTCTGATTCAAGTCTGCCTGTTCCTGAAAGCTGGGAAGCTGGTGATTTTATCACCGCAAACCCTTTGTTGATGCCCTTTTCAGGGAAAAAACCACAAGCCTTCTTCTGCAGCCCATTTTTCATTTTTTTTTTTTAAAAAACGAAATTTTCACTGTTTTTTGGCTAATTTCTTGGCCTCCTTCTGGGGAACCCACAAAGTCTGGGTACCTCTAGAATCCCTAGGATGTTGGAAAAAAAGGACGCAAATTTGGCGTGGGTAGCTTACGTGAACAAAAAGTTACGAGGGCCTAAGCGCGAACTGCTCTAAATAGCCAAAAAAAGGCTCGGCACAGGAGGGGGAAAAGGCCTGGCAGCGAAGGGGTTAAGGATTTGGACTCGAAGGTGGCAGGACTGATATAGAATGATGGCAGTCATAGAAGTTCCCTGGCCAAAACACGTCTTCAAATGACTAAAGGTGGCTTAATTGCTCCTAATTAAGAGTATTTTATATTGCAGCACAGCTACAGTATGTGACTACATGGGTTCCCTCGCCTCTAATAGAATACACATTTCCTTGTGGAGAAGTGCAATTAGGTACACTTTGGGGGGATATTTTTGGACATTATTGGACAGGTATGCCAAGCTGTACAATACTCAAACTGCAGGTAACAGTCAAACATGCTGAAACAGGTATTTACAATTGAATGGGACAGTTAAAGCTTATGCACTCGAGGTGCTCATAAAACGTTTGAGTGGCCTGGCAGAAACACTACTGACTGTTGATGCACATTTATGGGTTTGGTACACTTTTGAAATGATGGGTGTCATTACTGATTCTTCCCACCTGTATATTTAGATACACAACTAAAAAATACCACTAGGGAAATTTTTGACACATGGCAATTCAGACAGCATGGGACAACAGAAGTGTTGAGCCAGCAGTTGAGAACATGCTACAAACTATGTATGATTGCAGAAGCAATAGAAAGAGAACATTGGCAAGGAATTCAGAAACAGGGACTGGGAGGGGATTGTAAAATATTTCACCAAAGTCTCCAGAAACAATAAGTTTAAGTTGCTTCAATTTAACTGCCTCAATCATCTCCTACCACAATGCACAGGATATTCAGCACTGCATCAGGCAACTGCCCTAGATGTCACTTTCTTGGTACTAAGTACTAATATGGTCTTAATGCCATCCATTCTGAACTCAATACTGGATGGAGGTTTACAACCAAGTCAATTTGACCATAAAAATGGAGATGCAGAATGTGGACCTAGCTGTCTTATGTTACATAAAATTAGTAAAGGAATTTGATAGCAAACACCAGTTATGGAACTAAATAAAGTAGCAGTTTTTTACTTTTTAGTTTGTTAGTGGGTCAAAGCTGAAAATGTGAAGTCTTTCAGCTGTTTCTCTCAAAAAACTGTGACAAAATGCATTAATTTTTAATTTCTTTTTTTTAAATGTACAATTTCACGATGTAGAGTTACTAACTATTAGATCTGAACTCACTTTGTGCACAAATTTTCCAGGTACTTCATCATATTCAAGAACCTCTTCCTCTAAAATTATTTCTAAGACAGATAAAGTTGCAGCCTGCATTAGGCATTTTCTTTTCCTGTTTTCTCCTGAAGAGCTCACCCAGATTTCACTTTTTCAAAAATTTAGTCAGAGTAAATTCTGAGGGGCTGACACTTTTTAAAAGTATATTTTATGTTTTGATATTCACAATAGCAATCAGTGACAAAGGGGGTAATGTGTAGCAAATATAACAAATGTTTTGCACATTCATTTCTCGTTGTTAGTACAAGTATTACTTAGGGCACAGCCGGTCCACGAAATCTCAGGTCTTTCTGTATATGTCTTTCTAAGATGCTCAAACACCTTCAGATTCAAGTCAAAGATAGTTGTTGTGAAACTTCAGCCCAGAATGTTGACACTCCGGGGAAATTCTATGCCTCATGCATAAATGCAACTTGTTAGAAGTTGCAACTTTTGTGTACAGCGTTAAAGAATTTATTATAAATGCAAACTGATGGAGGACAGTAGTACTCTCTGTTTGAAGGGGCCTGTTTACAAATGCACTTTGCAGCATGTTTAGTAGCACTACAATAGTACCACTAACATACTACAAAATGTCTTTCACAAACCAATGTACGGAGATCTATGCCTGTCCTATCTTTTCCACAAGGATATGTACAAAGATTTCCATACATGCCTGTATTTGTTTTTAAAGTAAATGTTGGAGGGGCAAGTGGGAGTGGCTTGAAAATTAGTATTGCTTAGTCATAAATAGGTGAGGTTTAGGAAGAGGTAAGGAGGGGCCCAGGAAGGGACATCAAATATTAACACTCACCCACAAAAGAGTAAGAAAATTGCCATTTACAAACTGCACTTCTAAAGCTACTATCAATCAATCAATCAATCACATTTATAAAGCGCGCTACTCACCCATAAGGGTCTCAAGGCGCTGGGGGGGAGGGGGTCAGTGCTCGAAGAGCCAGGTCTTGAGCTGCCTTCT
Organism: Pleurodeles waltl; assembly: GCF_031143425.1. NCBI lineage: Eukaryota > Metazoa > Chordata > Amphibia > Caudata > Salamandridae > Pleurodeles > Pleurodeles waltl. Next base: position 1,770,779,153 of record NC_090440.1, read on the forward strand.
GAAGGGGAGGTGTTCGGGTATGGCGCGAAGGTGACTGGGCAGGGAGTTCCAGGTCTTCGCTGCCAGAAAAGAGAAGGATTTTCCTCCGGCGGTGGTTTTGCGGATGCGGGGAACGGCTGCCAAGGCCTGACCGGTGGAGCGCAGAGTGCGCGGAGGGGTGTAGAAGGAGACGCGGGAGTTGATGAGTTTGGGTCCGAGGTTGTAGAGGGCTTTGTGTGCGTGGGTGAGGAGTCTGAAGGTGATCCTCTTGTTGACCGGGAGCCAGTGGAGTTTTCTCAGGTGTCCGGAGATGTGGTGGTGGCGAGGTATGTCCAGGATGAGTCGTGCTGCGGCGTTCTGGATCCGTTGAAGTTTCCTCTGCAGCTTGGTGGTGATGCCGGCGTACAGAGTGTTCCCGTAGTCCAGGCGGCTGGTGACGAGGGCGTGGGTGACGGTCTTCCTGGTGTCGATGGGGATCCAGCGGAAGATCTTGCGGAGCATGCGGAGGGTGTTGAAGCACGCTGAGGTCACCGAGTTGACCTGTCTGGTCATCGAGAGGGAGGAGTCCAGGATGAAGCCGAGGTTGCGTGCGTGGTTGGTCGGTTGGGGAGTGCTGCCTAGGGCGGGGGGCCACCAGGAGTCGTCCCATGCGGAGGGGGTAGGGCCGAGGATGAGGACCTCCGTTTTATCTGTGTTCAGTTTCAGTCGGCTGTCTGTCATCCAGGTCGCTACTTCCTTCATGCCGTCGTGCAGTCTGGTCCTTGCTGATGTGGGGTTGTTGGTGAGGGATAAGATGAGCTGGGTGTCGTCGGCGTAGGATATGATGTCGAGTCCGTGTTTGCGTGCGATGTTTGCCAGGGGGGTCATGTAGACGTTGAATAGGGTGGGGCTGAGGGAGGATCCTTGGGGTACGCCGCAGATGATCTCCGTGGCTGCGGATCTGAAGGGGGGGAGTCGGACTCTCTGGGTCCTTCCGGAGAGGAAGGAGATGACCCATTCCAGGGCCTTGCCTCTGATGCCGGCGCTGCAGAGGCGGTCTATCAGGGTGCGGTGGCAGACCGTGTCGAAGGCTGCAGAGAGATCCAGGAGAATGAGGGCCACGGTTTCACCCTTGTCGGTCAGGGCTCGGATGTCGTCCGTGGCTGCGATGAGGGCGGTTTCGGTGCTGTGGTTGGCCCTGAATCCGAACTGAGTGGAGTCGAGGGAGTCGGAGGTTTCCAGGGCGGCGGTGAGTTGAGCGTTGACGATTTTCTCAATCACTTTGGCGGGGAACGGTAGGAGGGAGATAGGCCGGAAGTTTTTGAGTTCGGTGGGGTCTGCTGTAGGTTTCTTTAAGAGGGCGTTGAGTTCTGCGTGTTTCCAGCTTTCAGGGAAGGTAGCAGTGGTGAGGGAGGCGTTGATGACGTCTCGGAGGTGGGGTGCGATGATGTTGTCGGCCTTGTTGTAAATGTGGTGAGGACAGGGGTCGGAGGGTGATCCCGAGTGGATCGAGTTCATGACGCGGGTGGTTTCCTCGGTGGTGGTAGGGTTCCAGGCGAGGATGGTGGAGATGTTGTTTGCGGCTTCCGGGGGCGGGTTCATGTTGGTGGTCGTGAAGCTGTTGTAGATGTCGGCAATCTTACGGTGGAAGAAGGTCGCGAGGGAGTCGCAGAGGTCCTGTGAGGGAGGGATGGGGTTGGTTTCTGCGTCCGGGTTGGAGAGCTCTTTGACAATGCCAAATAGTTCCTTGCTGTTGTGGGCGTTGTTGTCAAGTCTGTTCTGGTAGGCTGTTTTTCGTGCGGTGCGGAGGCGTTGGTGGTGTTGGCGGGTGGTGTCCTTGAGAGCTGTCAGGTTTTCCTCTGTCGGGTTGAGGCGCCATGTCTTCTCGCGGAGGCGGCATTCTTTCTTGGAGTTTTTGAGTTCGGTGGTGAACCAGGAGTTTTTCTTGTGGTTGTTGGTGTTGGTTTGGGTCTTCAGAGGGGCCAGGAGGTTGGTGCAGTCGGAGATCCAGTTGGTGAGGTTGTTGGCGGCCTCGTTGGGGTTGCTGGTGCTGGTGGGTTGGTTCAGGGAGAGCGTTGCTGCGAGTTGTTCTGTGGTGATTCGGTTCCAGTATCTTTTTGGTGGTTGCCGGGTGTGGTGATGCACGGTGGTTTTCTTGAAGCTGAAGTGGACGCAGCTGTGGTCCGACCATGTGAGTTCGGTGGTGTGGCTGAAGGTGATGTGTTTGCTTGAGGAGAAGATGGGGTCGAGCGTGTGTCCGGCGTAGTGGGTGGGGGTGTTGACCAGTTGTTTCAGTCCCAGGTTGGCGAGGTTGTCTAGAACGGCGGTGGTGTTGTTGTTGGTGTGGTTCTCCAGGTGAAAGTTGAGGTCTCCTAGGAGGATGTAGTCGGTGGATGAGAGTGCGTGGGGGTTGACGAAGTCTGCGATGTCTTCGCTGAACTTGGTGCGGGGTCCTGGTGGTCTGTACATGAGGGTGCCTCTTAGGGTTGTCTTGGGGTCGATGTGGATCGCGAAGTGGAGGTGTTCGGCGTCGGGAAGTGAGTTGTCGGTGTGGGTCGAGATGCTGATGGAGCTTTTGTGTGCGATGGCGATGCCTCCTCCGGTGCGGTTGAAGCGGTCTCTCCGGATGTTTTTGTAGCCGTCGGGGATGGCTATGGCGATGTCGGGTGCCGATGAGGGGTTCATCCAGGTCTTGGTTGAGGAAGGCGATGTCTGGGTTTGTTGAGTTGATGAGGTTCCACAGTTCGATGGCGTGCCTGTGGACGGAGCGGGTGTTGACCAGGATGCATTCGAGGTTGCTTCCGGGGGCGTCGTTCTTGGTGGTGGCGGTGTGGGTCCGTAGGCAGGTGAAGCGGCAGTTGCTGCAGGTGAAGGGTCCGTGGGTACGTTTGGGGGTGGCGCGGTAGCCGCCCGGCGCGCGGCCGGGGTTGAGGTTGGCGAGGGTGGCGGAGTCATAGGTCAAGCGGGGGGCGCGGGGGCCAGGGGTTCGGGCACTAGGCACGGTCCAGGCGCGGACGGGCGCAGACGGGCTTGCCTTAGGCGCGCCTTTGGCGCGCCAGCGGCGCGTCCGCTGCGCGGCCTCGCAGCGGCCGCCATTTAAGGGGTCGGTGGGGAGGCGGGGTCAGCTGGGAGGCGGGAGGTGGGCGGGCAGGGGAGCTGGAAGCGGCAAAAAAGAGCGGCAAAAAAGAGCGGCAAAAAAGAGCGGGAAAAGCGCGGTAGGAGCGGCGGGAAAAGCGGCAAGACGGCGAAAAGGGAACAAGAGCCTACTAAAATCTACTAAAAAGGAGGGGCTGAGAGGGGAGGACGGCGCACGGCACTCGGGGGCACACGCACGGGATACAAGGAGAGAAAAGAGGAATTTCAGTCACTCGGGGGCACACGCATGGGATACAAGGAGAAAAAAGGGATTTCAGTCAGCACCAGCACAAGCTCAAGCACCCGGGGTACACGGGCAAGAAGGGGGGAGCACACTCACAGGAGAGGAAGGCAGTCAGGGACTGGAGGCGCTGCGTGAGCAGGGGAGCGACCTACCCGAGGGTCAGTGGTACTACAGCCACAAAGGGCACAAAACAGTGGTAAATGTAATTCACCCAAGTGTTGGAGTAACTGAACCATCACAAATGGCCAAACACACTCCAATGGAAGATAATGAAGGCACAAAATAACAATAGAAATATATTGGAAATTAATGTGCTTATTTCTTTTTAAGACATATCCACTACTTAAAAAAAAAACATTATAACAATGCTTACATCATTTGCAACACCACCCCGTAATGCAAGGAGTGTTGGCTCTGGACTCAACTACCCATCTACAGGTGAAACACATAACAGCATCAACCAACCCCATACAGGGCGACCACATAATAAATTAACTCGCACACCAAAGACTTTACTGTCTTCTCTATGTTGGTGAATGTGTTTGTTGCTTTGCCCTCATTTTGATGAACAAATATTTCAGGAAGAGATGAAGGTTTGAAAGGCAAAGTATCCACATCTTTGGCATGTCCCGAGAAACAGTTATTATCAAATACCCCTTCTGACCTGTTGTAATCTTTAACATGGTTGCTGCCTGGGAGCAGGAGCTTAATTCACTCAGAGCCTGCTCCCAGGTTATCCCTGCCTAATATGAAATACTACTGGTACTCCATTTCATGACCACTGGCTTTTCCATAAGGTCATCTCTGACAATGTAAGTCTTGATACTTGTCTGGTATTGAGATGCATACACAGAAAAGACCAGCAATTTATCACCATGCCATTGGAGGGAAGGCAAAGTGCGGCAGACGAAGTTTAGGCCTTTTCGAAGCTCTGTTGCGTGGTTAGTGTAATTGATTACACCCATGTGGCACTTTAGCCACCTCACCACACAGCATAACTTCAATGAAACAGGCACTGCTGGCACTTGATCAAAGAGCAAGCTGTCTGCGATGCAATGCACACCTTCACTGATGTGTATACTGCCTTTCCTGAAAGCTCTCAAGACAGTCACATCTTCTGTCAGTTATCTCTTGCATCTAGATTTGTTGCTGGAGATTTTTGATGACGTGGCTCGTTGCTAAGTAAGACTATTCCACACTGGGGCTACTTGTGCATCTGGGGAATGGTATCTCAAACATCCTCATTCATTACTCATTACAACACAATGGGCACACGCTACCCTGACATTCACTGCATTTGTGTAGGCATGATGTCCTACATTTAGAACAGAACCCACTTATAAGAAATATCTCATCATTGTTGAAGGTGATGCACTGCATGCTCTCTTTCCCCACCTTCTCACACTCTACAGACCTCAACTTCAACAGAAGTGCAATAGTGGAAACACACAAATAAGCCAGCATTGAATGCACTTTTGGGATTCTGACGTCACAATTTAGATGTCTAGATTGTACAGAGGGGTGCTACTATACTCCCCAGAAGTTGTGTACAAGATTATTGTAGCATGTTGTATTTGGTGCAACATCGCCCTGCAACACGAATTATATATAAAAATTATACTTACCCCTGATCTACACCCATATCGAAGTGCCCAGAGCGGGACACCGAAAAAAGTTTAAGGTATTCTTGTGCTGGATCGCCTAGCTAATTCATTTTTCACTTGATCTGCTAGTTTGGTTTCTGCATTTATGTGGTTGGACAGTTTTTTGTCAAGGATGAATGGTAGACTATTACGCTGTCCATAAATATCATCCTGAGACAACACACCTTAGTTAACAATGTCAGAAACAAACATGCTGTTCTCTATTTACTATAACATTTACACTTCACTTTCACTATCATTCATACAATTTTCACGTTCAACACATATTTACAATCACTCACATAATACAGTACATTTTTACAAAATACTTGGTTGACATGTCCATTTTTTAACATCAATGATGTATACAAGCGATCCATGTAACAATCTTTGTGTTCCCCCAAAACATAATTGTTTTCCTCCACATGCAGCAGTCTCCCTCCTGCATGCAAAGCCTCAGTCATAGATGCAGAGGTTCCTCCCGCATACAGGGCACAGGTCTCAGCATGCAAGATTAAAGCTTAAAAAAAAAAAAAGGAACAAGAAGTCAGCCATTTTGGGGCATTCTTTCACCACAACAACATCCTCCTCCAGCCTGCTTCTCCTTTAGTAATCCAAACCCACCATGGCCGAGGAATCAAAAGAGGGCTCCAAACTTCACTTCACTGATGAAGAGCTACAAGTGATTTGTGATTGGGTCCTACATAATTAGCCTCAGCTTTATTGGTAGCTATATACTGAGCAATGGAGCACAGTCCCAAATTTGGAGGGACATTGAGCAATGAAGTACGGTCCCAAAGTTGTAGGGACATTGTCATACACTGCAGTGCAGTGGTTGTCCACACATGGAGGGGTAAAGGATACAACCAGCACTGAGGCTTACTTTGATGGGCCAGGATTGAGGTCCTGGACATTCTTGGTGTGCTCTGCCAACCATATTCTCAGCATCCAAAAATGTCACTACTGTACAGGAGGATCCTAAGATTAACCTGGCCACACTCCATACTCAGCTGGAGAAGCTTGAGCAGCAATTTCTGCATTCTGATTTTTTTCTTTTAAAATAATCATTTATAAGTTACACACTGGAATTACTTTTCAAAGTTCATATTTTGTTACAACAAAACATTTCTGACATTTATGTAAAACTTCATGAACGTTACAGTTCCATTTTGTCAAAGTATGTTTATAAAAGTGAGACATTGTTTAAATTTAACTTTCTTTAAACCACCATATGACGTTTTTTAGAAGCCATCCCAAAAAAAAGCTTTTTAACAATGGATTTTTTTTTTAATATCGTATTTTCCATAATCCTAGATAACACTCATTTATAATAAAGTCAGCATGGTAAAGATTGTTTTAATGTTTACTTGGACATGATTATGGGCCTGATTTAGAGTTGGAGGCGGAGTTTACTCAGTCACAAACATAATGGATATCGTGACCGCCGTATTACAATTCCATTATAGCCTATGGAACTTGGACTATGGAGGATGGGATAACCATCACGTTTGTGACTGAATAACCCCTCCACAAAAATCTAAATCAGGCCCTATGTAATTATTTAAAGTCTCTTTGAAAAAATGTTGGTCCTGCATGGAAAGTCTGATATGAATAAATGATCATTTTCTAACTACTTAGAATGAGTGATGGCATGTTTAAGTTAGTTAATGTCAAAATATCATAAAATATCCCTTATTTAATTTGAAACAATATTAGGTACTCTCTATATATGCACTTTTTAACTCATTTTCATCAGCTAGAACTGGCCTTGAAACATCACACCAGGACCCGGGGTACAGATCAAGACCCTCAGCTGCAAGATGGTCAAGATGGAGAACTGTCCACCGCCAGTGAAGATCAGCAGCATGATACCAGCAGGAAGGGGGCACCCACCCAGACACAAGCATGCTTTGAGACCAAAGGACTCCAGGCAGAGGCTGTGCAGTCAACTGTGATGCTGGATGATGTGGACACCACCAGCTAGGAGCAGTCAGATACTGGGGTCCTCCTGGCCTTGAAAAGGATCATCTACTGGTTTCTGAAGTACAGGCTCCACCATCATCTGGACCTGCTCCCACCACTCCTTTATCTCCACAGGTCACCATAAGATTGGGGCCTCCTTCCGCACCTCCTGCTCTACCTTTTTCTTTTCCTTTAAGTGCCTGCCCAAAAGAAGACCAACAGCTGAGGAACACATTTCCACCTGACACCTAAGAACCATTGTGCGTTGGACACTCCCTTCCCCCAGATTATGTCTCAAAGACTGCTGTCAAGGAGGTCTTGAGGCCAATCGAAGACGATCATGAACCGATTGTTAGACCTGACATGCCTTAGGGTAGTCACCCCAAAGTTTTTGCCTGCCTCCCTCCACTTTTTGGACACTGTTTTTGCTGGCTTTTAGACTCTGCACACTTTACCACTGCTAACCAGTGCTAAAGTGCATATGCTCTCTCCCTTTAAACACGGTAACCTTGGATCATACCTGATTGGATTATTTAATTTACATCATAAGTCCCTAGTAATGCGCACTATGCCTAGGGCCTGTAGATTAAATGCTGCTAGTGGGCCTGCAGCACTGGTTGTGCCACCCACTTAAGTAGCCCCTTTACCTTGTCTTAGGCCTGCCATTGCGAGGCCTGTGTGCGCAGTTTCACTGTCACCTCGGCTTGGCATTTAAAAGTACTTGCCAAGTCTAAACCTCCCCTTTCTCTACATATAAGTCACCTCTAATGTGTGCCCTAGGGAACCCCTAGAGCAGGGTGCTGTGTGGGTGAAAGGCAGGACCTGTACCTGTGTAGTGTACATGTCCTGGTAGTGTCAAACTCCTGAATTCGTTTTTACACTACTGTGAGGCCTGCTCCCTTCATAGGCTAACATTGGGGCTGCCCTCATACATTACTGAAGTGGCAGCTGCTGATCTGAAAGGAGTAGGAAGGTCATATTTAGTATGGCCAGAATGGTAATACAAAATCCTGCTGACTGGTGAAGTTGGATTTAATATTACTATTCTAGAAATGCCACTTTTAGAAAGTGAGAATTTCTTTGCACTTAAATCTTTCGGTGTCTTACAATCCACGTCTGGCTGGGTTTAGTTGACAGCTCCTTGTGCATTCACTCAGACACACCCCAAACACAGGGTACTCAGCCTCACTTGCATACATCTGCATTTTGAATGGGTCTTCCTGGGCTGGGAGGGTGGAGGGCCTGCTCTCAAACAAAGGACTGCCACACCCCCTACTGGGACCCTGGCAGACAGGATTGAACTGAAAGGGGACCTGGTGCACTTCTTAGCCACTCTTTGAAGTCTCCCCCACTTCAAAGGCACATTTGGGTATAAAACAGGGCCTCTGCCCTACCACCTCAGACACTTGCTGGAGAAGAAACCTGAACCAGAACCTGCATCCTGCCAAGGAGAACTGCCTGGCTGCTCAAAGGACTCACTTGACTGCTTTCTACAAAGCACTGCTGCCTTGCTGTTGGCCTGCTGCCTTGCTGAACTCTTGCCTTGCTGCAGAAGTGCTCTCCAAGGGCTTGGATAGAGCTTGCCTCCTGTTCCCTGAAGTCTCAGGACCAAAAAGACTTCCATCTGTCAACTGGACTCCTCGTGCGCTGAAAAATTTGACACACAGCTTGCTCCGCGGTGAAAAATTCACTGCACGCCTATCCGGAAAGACGGCGCTCGACCCCGCAGGGAAAAGATCGACGCAACGCCTGTAGTGCGACCGGAACTTCGACGCACGGCCCGCCTGGACAACGTCGCCTGACTTCCAGAGAGGAAATCGACGTGACTCCTGCCGTGAGGGAGAAAATTCCACGCAAAGCTCACCAGAACGACGTGCAGCTGGACAACAAGCCCAGGATTCCACGCACAGACCCCGGGAATCCCGCGACCCACAGAGGAGACCTGTCCGCGCACCGAAAAATGGCGCACGTCTTCCCCGCGTGAAAAATAACAACGCAAGTCCATGTGTGAAGGGGCAAAAACGACGCACACACCATTTTTCAACACATCTCCTCCTCTGCGGCCCCTTGTGGAGATTTTCCACTCCAACCCAGGTACTTTGTGCTTGAGAGAGACTTTGTTTGCTTTTTAAAGACTTAAGACACTTCATATCACTTTTCAGTGATATCTCTACAATTTCTTATTGCATCTTTTATCGTTTTGACCTGCAAATATCTAGATAAATATTATCTATTTTTCTAAACACAGTGTGGTGTATTTTTGTGGTGCTATATTGTGTCATTGTATGATTTATTGCACAAATACTTTACACATTGCCTTCTAAGTTAAGCCTGACTGCTCAGTGCCAAGCTACCAGAGAGTGGGCACAGATCTTTTGGATTGTGTGTGACTTACCCTGACTAGAGTGAGGGTCCTTGCTTGGACAGGGGGTAACCTGACTGCCAACCAAAGACCCCATTTCTAACACCGATGATCTGAGATATCCAGGACTTAGTAGGAAAGTTCTGGATGCTCCCAGAGTCGGTATCTGAGAAGCTCTGAACTTTATGTACCCTCATAACCTAATGAATAGAAGCTGTTAGAAATTGGGTTGTTGGTTGACTAGGGTGTACGCCCTGGTCAACCAACAACCACAATCCTTGTCAGGACAAGGCACAAGCAAACCCTAAATTAACATGTGCTAACCATCTGGTAGCTTGACACTGAGCAGTCAGGCTTAACTCAGAGACAATGTGTAAAGGTGAAACAGCATTTACAACGACAATGAAACAACAACATGCCTTTACGCAGTCCCCTAAATAATAAATGCATCTTTACAATTAAAGTTGTTACAACAACTTTTTTGTAACCACAAATATGCCTTTAAAACGAGCAACTTTACAATAAAAATGTAAGTAAGAGTACTTTATGTGTGTGTGTGTGTGTGTGTGTGTTAGGGCAAGAGGATTTTTAGGGTTTAGAGTGGTTTTTTGGGTGGCCAGAGTATTTTTAGAGTGGGCATGGGTTTTTGGGGCACAGGTGTTTTTAGGGTGGGTATACATTTTGGGGTGGCAAGGGTGCTTTTAGGGTTTAGAGTGGGTATAGGTTTTTGGATGGCAAGGGTATTTTTTATGGTTTTGGTGGGTATGTGTTGCAAGGGTATATTTAGGTTTTAGGGTTGGTATGGGTTTTTAAGTGGCACAAGTATTTTTTAGGGTGGGTAAGGGTTGTCGGGGTAAGTGTATTTTTAAGTTTGGTTGGGGGTTTTTCAAGGGTGTTTTTAGGGTTATATCTATCTATCTATATAATTTATATATACATAAATATATATATATATATACACATACACACACACACACACACAAACATCATCCCACAAACTTCTCCGTCTCCATATCGTGGTGCGTGATTGGGTGTGGGAATCCGCCATATCTATCCAAAATGCTCCCAAAAGGGGAAAACCATGCACACTCAGAGTAGAAGATTCATCCAGTGTAATTTATTAACAGCAACTCACTCAGCAAGTTTCAACATCTAAAGTGTCTTGATCACGAGTGAGGGTGAAAATAAAAGCCAGACAATTTGTAAGGTGAACAGTCACCAACATAAACAAAGGACTGCAAAAATGTAAGCAATATGCAAAGTAAAACAGGTGCCATATTTGTATTGCAAGTACAAATACTGCCTTAAATATCCATGAATGAAAGATAATGCTTATAACGTGAACTTGCCCAATTTCTATCCAACAATTCAGCAGCAGTTAAAAATAAAAAATGGTAGTTGTTGCTGCATGAAACAAATGACAAGGCAAAACTAAGTCACTATATTGCACTATTCCCAAGCCGGACAAGGTTATGTGAAAAAATTATGAATAAAGCTATTATGTCGCAATTAGGAAAACGTATAAAGCAACCTACTGGTGAACTGTAAATCATATCAGAATGAGACATTAATTAATATCATGGAGCTATTACCAAGTAAAAAGAACATAAAGTAATTCCCAAGAGGGAAATCAAATCACATAGTGCAGGTGATTGTCAAATGAAAGACTTCAGCCAAAGTGGGCACAAAATTATAGCTGGTTCAGAAAAATTAATAAAGCACAGGTCATAAATCAAGCTTCATACAAATCAAGAAGGCATCCATGCAAAACAAGTAATGGCAATGCGGAAAACAATGTTAGAAAGAAATCAGATTCAATCTTCGTTCAAGCAGTCAGGCAACATCTCTATAGTGATCCCCAATATCACCTCTGCAAGAAAAGAAAACAAAATTAAAACCCTGAACAGCAGAAAAATAATAATACAAATCAAAAGTATCCTAAGTGTACAGACAGTTCTTAATCCATATTAAGACCTGAAGGATAGAGTGTATGAAGACCAATAATATATATGGATTCCAATCTCCGCAGGGAGAGCGCTCCATCGCCTTTGCACCGGTTGGAGGAACCAGATGTAGGGAAGTAGCCTCTTTTTGGCATGGTTACCCCCACTTTTTGCCTACTTTCAGTGTGTTTTTACTGTGTTCACTGGGATCCTCTGTGCTCTCTCACTCTAAATTTGGTTGCTTAGGACTTAGCACACCCCACAATTGGCATACTGGTGTCCCCATGCAATTTCCTAGTGTATGGTACTTAGGCACCCAGGGCATTTGGGCATCAGGGGTTCCCCATGGGATGCAGCATGCATTGTGCCACCCATGAGAGCTCATGAAAAATGTGTCTGCAGGCCTGCCATTGCGGCCTGTGTGAAAAGGTGCATGCACCCTTTCACTCCAGGTCACTGTAAGTCACCCCTATGGCAGGCCCTCCTAGCCCAGAGGGCAAGGTGCAGGTACCTGTGTGTGAGGGTACCCCTGCACGAGCAGAGGTGCCCCAACAAAGTCCAACTACATTTTCCTGGACTTCGCAAGTGATAGGAAACCACTTTATCTGTGTTTGGACACAGGTCAATATCTGTGTCCAGCTACATAATGGTAACTCCGAACCTGGGCATGCTTGGTATCAAACATGTCAGAATCATACCCCAATACTGTTGCCAGTATTGGTTGTAGGATTCCATGCACTCTGGGGGCTCCTTAAAGGACCCCCAGCATTGCTCCTACCAGTCTTCTGGGTAACCTGTGCTGCTACCACCATAGTATATGGTACCTAGGTTCCCAGGGCTTTGGGGTTCCAGGGGATGCCTATGTGCTGCAGCATATCTTTTGCCACCCACAGGAAGCCCATGCAAAGGCTGTTACAGGACTGCCAATGCAGCCTGTGAGAAAAGGTGCATGCACACTTTCACCGCCATTTACACTGCACCAGGTCACATATAACTCACTCCTATAGCAGGCCATCCAGCCCTGAGGGCAGGGTGCAGAGTACCTGTGTGTGAGGGCACCCCTGCACTAGCAGAGGTGCCCGCATGACCTCCAGGACCATTTTCCTGGACTTTGTGAGTACGGGGACACCATTTTACGCGTCACTACCTATGTCCAGCTACATAATGGTAACTCCAAACATAGGCATGTTGGGTATCAAACATGTTGGAATCAAACCTCAAAGCTTTTGCAAGCATTAGTTCTATGATTCCATGCACTCTGGGGGCTCCTCAGAGGACCCCCAGTATTGGCATTCCAGCTTTCTGAGGTTTTCCAGGCAGCCCCAGCTGCCACCTCTCAGACAGGTTTCTGCCCTCCTGCTGCTTGACCAGCTCAAGCACAGGGAGGCAACACCCTCTCCCTTTGGAGATAGGTGTTACATGGCTTAGGAGGGGTAGCCTCCCCAGGCCACCGGTATGCATTAAAGGGCATATTTGGTGCCCTCCTTGCATAACCCAGTTTGCACAAGTCCAGGGACCCCAGGTCCCTGTTCTGGCATGAAACTAGACAATAGAAAGGGGAGTAACAACTACTCTGTCCATCACAACCCAGGGGTGGTGCCCAGATCTCCTCATGATGGCCACGTGATTCTGCCATCTGGGATCCCAGGTGAACAGAGGCGCAGGGGGCATCTGAGTGGCCAGGTCAGGCAGGCATTTTGGGGAAAAGATACAGGATGGGAATTTTGGAATGGATATTCCTCCCACTTCAGTAGCGCTTGGTCCCTCCGATCCATAAGTCTTTCCCAATATGTCTTATTGGCTGCATCAATGTCAGTGTGTAACATGAAGTGTCAGCAAGTTGCCTATGACCCTCAGCCAGATAGTCTTCTTTAGAAATTATCATGATATTGCCACCTTTATCAGAGTTGCGAATCACAATATCATGGCATCCTAGTAATTCTGAGAGAGTCCTCTTCTGAGTAAGTGTTAAATTGTATATATTACTACATAAAGATCTCAATTTCTTGAACTCTCTAATGACCCCTTTCTCAAATACATATTTTCTCATCAAATTGCATAATAGGCAAAAATACTGGCTTTGGGCAGAATCCACTTGGACAACATAAATCGGTTACCAGTTTATTTATTACGGTACGGAACCCCAATGGAAGTTCACATAACAAAAGCAATAAAACAACATAGAAAAAATATAGAGAAAAAAGACAACGATTGAAAAACAGATAAAACCTTTGGTTCAGTACATTCATCCATACAAAAACAACATCAAATATCCATTCTATAAAACCTAAAAGAACAAAAGAAAAAATATCCTTTATATAATTCCTAAAGGAAAAAAAAAAAAAAAAAAAAAAAAAAAGACGCCAAAGAAAACAAATATAACATAAAAACGTATTCATCAACTTAAACCTATAATAACATATTCAAAGGCTTCCTTTTTGGGCCCATAATAGTGAAAACTGCGTGATACAGTATACAATGTATAAAGTTTGCCAGGATTAAAATATTAAACATTCCTATACGTACCACTTTATCAAGTAGCAGCATACATAAGAGCAACTAAAATGCACCAGACATACATGTCTAAGGATATGATCAAAACATGCCCCTTCCCACACAATCCATCAAAAAACTCTAGACAGAATGAGAAGAATGAATAAAAGGGTCTGTACAGTGAATACATTGTGATAATACGTATACACCCATCATTGATGTCCCAGGTCCCTGATAAGTATTATTCAAAGGTTTGGAAAACAATTTAGTAAAATTCCCACCAATCCTACCCCAAGGCACTAATAGACATTCATAAAAGATCTAAAAAATTGATAGATCTTATAACATACCCTTTCATTCACAAGTGAAAATATACATTTGCAGACCCCCACAACAGAATGTAAATTGTATTCTTAAATAATGGCTTAAACAGTGGGCAACGAATATTCAGTAACACAGGGCACATGATTAAAATCCTGAATGTGTAGCCGACACAGCTCAGATCTTCTATCTTTTTTATGGATTTTATCCCAAATGCCCACGATCATACATAAGGGCAGCAAATCCAGTCTCAGCAAAAGAATCAGCCTTCTGATCCTATAAGGTAGTTTCTATAATAAATAGAGCTGAGGTTTACTCCCCAGATTGCTTTCCCACACAACCTGATTACAGGGATTTGACTGACAAAAGGGGGATATCTGTGGACACAGGGCACAAACCCATTTACAATAAGGGCAATCCCGAAGGTTACATTTGTCGCTCAAACACCGATAAAACGTACTCCATTCTTTTAAAATGGAAAAAATCTTTACCCTCAAGGTTGCCCGTAAAGTACCCTCCTTACCACTCAGAAGAGAGTTTCCCCACTTTTCAACAGCATCCAATGAGAGAGTAGGAAGATACTAAGCCAAACTCCAGTCACAGCGCATGAGGGGCTGCAAGAATGTTCAAATTGCTAAACTGATGAAGGATCCTACCTTAAGTGCCCTCAAAAGAATGCCAGTAGCTCATATCCAATACCTCAGATGCATCACATAAAGAAGGTTTTTTTTGTTAGCAGAACATGCCCAAATTGATGCCTCCCACAGACTTTACAGAATCTGTGCAATGCATTAGCCTGAGAGAGGGGCCAGCTGGCACAGAGATTATTATGATCAATGTTGCACTCTTAGACAAGACCTTCCCAAGATAGAGGTACAAACCCACAAATTCAAGTTTCTCAGAACCCAAGTGGCAATTAAGTGTTCTATTTAGTGCACATCCCTTTTTATGAAAGATTAAGACATTACTTTTGGTAATGTTGATCTTCAGAAAGTGGACTTCTGCATACTCTACCAATGCTGACAGGCGGAACTGCAAGCCAACTGAGGTCACATCTATGATGACTACATCATTGGCATATAATAACAAGCCAATGGACAAGGCGCCAATGCTGGATGGGTCGTCCCTTACACAATTTAAAGTGCCTGGAAGATCAGATGTATAAAGAAAAAGCAATAGAGAGGCCAACAAGCACCCCTGCTTAGGACAATAAGTTTGAACCTTCTATGATAAACCCTGTGTCCCGCCCATGAGAATTTGGCATCAAGCATCTGAGTGAAGCTCCAAAATATGACCCAAAAAGTAGTGCAGAATGGGCACCTCATCGGGTCCCAGGGTGCCAGAGGATCTCATCCACTGAGGGGGCCCATACACAGAAAAGTAAGCCTCCTTCACACAAATAATCACAGGGGTGTCCTCCTCAAGGTTATGTGCATACAAGTGGGAGATGTGGTCCCCCCAAATATTTTTAGGAATTGAGACTGTGCCTTTGCCCCATAGTCACAGAATTTGACTATCAAATGACAATACTTCCTAGAGTCTTTAGCACTTGCAGCCTCTCTTGGGTTAATCCATTTTACATCATATTCCCTTCTACTATTGGCGAGTTTATGATGAGTTCTTAATCGTTTAAGGCGATTTTACCCCATAATTAAGGGTAGCACGGGGATTTAAATTAGACACTAGTGAGGACCCATATTCAGCATTTCTCGCTCGGGGCGGAACACACTGATGATCTCCTTTGTATGCCACACCTACATGCAAAATTTGCCCCTGCGACCACCTAACCAGATTACCATCACCCCCCTCCCAGTCTCAGCAAAGAAGACAAAGCTTCAGTTCACATTCACCCCCCCCCCTCCGCTCATGGAGGCATGAGTGTGGCAATTGGCATAGGAAGCAAGCCCCCCTGCGGGGCAATCATAGGAGGAGAGGAAATACCCATAGCTACTCCAATTCTCCCCTGCATCCCAGCAGGATCCACATAAAGTAAATTCTGCACAACAGGCACTTTAGAGACACCATCTCCAAGAGGGAGATTTGTGAGGCCGCAAACTATGTCAGAGTCTTTAGGAAAATGTTATTTTTTAGTTTTCTATTCAGGAAATCTTATTTTTTATGTTTCCTTTACCTAGTCATACAGTTCTGGTTCCTTCTAGGTAGGAGAACAGCTACAGTATAATGAAGGTAAAGATGAACTCAAAGAGCAGGTGGGGGAATTGAGATTTACATACCCTTCTCGTCCAACATTTCCTAGGAGGTACCACCACCCGAGGCCCCCTGGCTTCCCTATTCAGGTCAATGTCAATGTCCAGATGAGTGAAATCTTCCCCGAACCCTCTATTTTGCTAGTAACCATAGCTGCCCCGTCACCAGAGTCACTTCTCAAGGATACTTCTAGGAAACGCATTGCCCTCCACCGTTGCCACTCTCTAATGAAGGACTTAAAATACAGTGCTCATTCATGGCACTATTTGAGGGGCTGGGGGGGTCAGTACATGAGGTGCTAGTACATGAGGCACTAGAGGCAACTCTACAGCAGACTCTGAAGAACGAGCAAAACGCGAATTAACATGACTCTCTAGTGCATCACTAATTATTGAGGACCCACAAACTGCACTTACCGCCATGAAGCAATCATTTGCCTGTTGAGGTAAGATCTCAAGAAGAGGAGGTCGACAACTGAGATCTTCCACCTCTGCCTCAGAAACAACGGGCATTTTCTTAAACAAAAATGATAATCCCAGGGTAGGATTTTAAAAGGCGTTGCTGGGATCTTCTAGAGCCACAGAAAGATTTCTTAACTTTACGATTAAGGCTTGGGGATGAGATGATTGTTCAACTAGAGCACAGTTTCTTCAAAGTCATTGTAATCTCATCATCAACTCTCACCAAACTTCCGAAGCTCTCAAGATTACTGGCTTATTGTTGATTTATCATCCACTGATTGGGCCGTCAGGACAAAGGAAAAGGTTGGCAATAAATGAAAAAATGTGCCTGGGCAAGCCCCCTCTAAGAGATACATGCCACACTGGCCTAATGCCAGCTACTTCTGCACCACTGGGGGACGCTGTGGCCTAGTCCAATACCTACAACACCTGCAGCACACAAATTCTAGGAGCAGAGCCAATGGTGACAATGGAGAAAAAGTGGTCAACTGACCAAGCCCCTCAAAGCTCCTCAATTTACACTGGGCTACCTTCAAACTTCTCCACACATACTTTTTTCCCTTGCCAAATCTGCAGAGTCTCCAAGTCTTTAATCTCAAGCTTTCACTGCAGTCAAATCTCCTTACCAAGGCAAGGCTAAGGGTACCATTCACAGAGAAATATAGTATGTGTGTGTACACTTACACCCAAACAAAAGAGAAAAGAGAACTCTGGGTAGTTCCCAAGTTTAGGTAGGAGACAGCTCCAGTATAGAGCACCCTACAACATCAGTGACACTCTCACCTCAAGTGTGGTTTTCTAACAAGGTTTTAAACACAGGATTAGCACAGTGTCATCCTTGCCGAGCTGTAAATGACAAAAGCCTTTCACCACTCCATGATAAATATATATAAAAAATATTATTGGTAAGTATTAATCATGCATAGGTCTTTACCGCGCATGCCTTTAGCACGAAAATGTAAGCATTTTACAGGCAAGTAAAACCCATTATACATATGTAGAAAAAATCGTTTATATTCACCTGTAAAATACTTACATTTTCATGTTAAAGGCATGTTCATGGTAAAAAAAGTTGTTGTAAATACTTATGTTGTAAAGACGCATTTGTTGTTTCGGTGTCGTTGTAAAGGCATCTGTGGTTAATGCAGTCTGGTTCCATCATGCATCCTGTGTATAGTATTTGTGCAACACTTCAAACAGTAGAACTGTGAAAATACTACAAAAAAGATTCCATACCAAATTAGAGAAATAAATCCGAATTTAATAAATGAAACAAGACCAAAACAATAAAAATCCATTAAGTAGAACTGGAGATCTTGAATTTCAACATTTTATGTAAAAATAGCACCAAGAAGCAAGAAGTGCTAAAAGGGAATCTGGTCAAGCTGGACTGGAACAAAATAAAAAGTTCAGGCTGACTGCAATTTAATGCATTGCAGCTACAGGTACCCAGTTAGGCCCGCTAAACCAAAGTACCTCAAATCCTGGATGTGGAGTGTTATATGGATCGGAGTCGAAGATACGTCATGCAGCTGAGGTGATGCGTCAGTTCCAAGATGCAGCGAAGCTGCAGTGTGAGGTCTTGTTGAATCGACTGAGATTATGTCGACTGGGCTTGCGATGCAAAGGCCAGTGTCGAGGATGCATTGTGCAGTCAAGACAATGGGTCGGTTCAGATGAGCAATGAAGCTGCAAAGTGGAGTTTTGGGGGCAGTGTTGAGGCTGCAATTAATGGGAGATGTGAGGAGATTGCATCATGCAGTGGCTGTTCCAAAGGTGATACTCCAAACCCAAGATGCAGGATGTGGCAATGATGCAAGTCTGTTGTCACAGGTCCAAACCACTCAACAGTGGCGATGCACTGGTTCTGCCTTAAGATGCGTCACTCAGCCAAGGAGATGTGTTGGTTCTGCTTGGGGATCCTTCACTCAGCACAACATGCATTGATTCTGCTGAGAAAACACTTCAAAATTTTGAGAACTGGATTGGCACCACATGCAAGGGTAGACTCACAGATGGCAGAGTCCAGGTGTGGAAGCAGAGTGGTTGGATGTTTTTTATGTCCCGGAGACTTCTTTTCAGGAGGCCAGCCAACTAGCCCTTAGAGCCACTCTGCATTCCAGGGAAGAGGGCAGCAGACAGCACAGCAAAGGAGGAGTCCAGCAGAATGCAGTCCAGTAGATTGGCAGTCCTTCAGCAGCACAACAGTCCTTCTTCCTGGCAGAGTATCCACAGGTCCAGACATGTACTGAAGTGGTGGTGTCTGAGGTTCTGTACTTATGCCCAGTGGTGTCTTTGAAGTGGGAAAGACTTCAAAGACAGGCCTTTGAAGTGAACAGAGGTCCTGCCCTTCCTGCCCTGGCTCCAGACTCACTACAGGGCGGTATGAGCCCTTTTTGTGTTGACAGAATACAGCCTATTTAGGTGTAAGTGAGGCTCTGCCCAGCTCCTTCCTCCCATCCTGCCAGGATGGCCCACCACATCATACCTAAACTCCCATTGTGTGTGGTTGTCTAAGGGGAATACACAAAGTCCAGCTGTCACCCACCCCAGACATGTGATCAGAGACAAGAAGCAGGCACCAAAAGGCTAAAGCAAATGGCAGCTTTCTAAAAGTGGCATTTTCAGAATTGCGCATTAAAATCCGGCTTTACCATAACTTTGGACTTTAAATTGTGATTCCAGAGACAACATGCTTGAAAAAAATCTCTCTTCCCATTTGGAATTAACACTTATAAACTGTAATAAGGAAACTTCAATGTTATCTTATGGGAGAGAAGGCCTTGCAGCAGTGAAAAATGAATATAAGAGTTTTTCACTACCAGAGCATGTAAAAAACTTAAGAGTACATGTCCTGCTTTTTAAGCACATTGCACCCTGCCTGCTGGGCTGTCCAGAGTGACTTATATGTACTAAAAAGGAAGGTTTAGGCCTCGCAAGTGGGTTACTTGACCAGGTCGAAATGACAGCTCAAAACTACACACACAGGCTCTGCAAAGGCATCCCTGAAACATGGTTAAAGGGCTACTTAAGAGGGTAGCACACTCAGTGCTGCAGTCCCACAAATAGCATTTAATTTACAGGCCCATTGAAATGATTGTTACAAGGTTTGTTATATTTGAGGTAAAATTGCAGATGAAAAGAATAAAAATGTTCTTTAAAACTAATTGTACAGGCCCTGCACACATGTAGTGCACTTTACTAGGTACTTCTAAGTAAACTAAATATGCCAATTGGGTATAAGCCAATATTAAAAATTTTAAAGCAGAGAGCACAAGCACTTTAGCACGGGTTAGCAGTGGTAAAGTGTACAGAGTCATAAGGCCAACAAAAAACAGACCCAATAAAAATAGAAGGAGGAGGGCAAAACATTTGTGGATGACCCTGCAGAAAGGGCCACTTTCCAACAGCAGCCAAAACATGCCGGTTTCCTCCGCAGCCTGCCCCACCTCTTGTTGTATAGTCTTCCATTCCTCCATTTTAATATTTTAATTGTTTCCCTCACTATCCCCATGTATAGAAATTCCCATAGAGTGACTTGTCCTACAGTTGCCAGCTATGCTTTGTCCCCTTTATAGGATATAAACATTGTTGTGGTGAAAAGTGAGCTAGAGTATGCTCAGGAATTTCTGCCCCCAAGTCACAAACGTGATCCAGACACCCATCTCTGCCTTTGGGTAATCACATGACTACTGCTTGGACCTTTGACTATAACTTAAGGACTGCTTATGTCGGACTTTTATTTTCTTGTATATATTATTTTGAAATGCATGCCCAGTTATATGCAAACTTTGTCCCAGACATTTCCCAATGAGTTTATTATTTGCCCACCCATCTCCAGGTCTATATTTCCCATCTAAAAAAGACACTATGCTTTCCTTTTGCCCAATCCCAACATTTTCAGAATTTTAGATAAAAAACAAACAGGTTACAAAAATACCCAGTCATTTTCTTACGGAAAAATAATTTCAATTGTTTCTCTGCCATTAGAATGGTAAACATAGGTATATTATATGTAATACATTTCCATGACCAAACATAAAAACAATAACAATTGGGATGCCAACAAAAGACTGAATATCAATTGCACTTTATTGTGTACTTAGTTTAAAGTACCACATTAGTCACAGGTGACATTTACACATAAGTATTTTAACAAACGATACATGCATTATTTTAACGCAAGCATTGGTATAGCCAATAGGTCTGGCGCGCAGTGTCAGCCTTTTGGCTTTGGCAATTCTTGTCTTATTTTGTCATGGTTTTTGCAAAAACTTACTGTTTGGGAAGCTGCCGGGCCCTAATTATATAACAAAAACTGGCTAATGGCAAAAATATTGTTGGGGGTTCAAAAAACATGCATCACCATAGTAGTCTCTGGCACTTAAGAGATCTACTTTGTGTATGGATGTGCTACTTGTGAAAAGGGAGTATGCCGTACCTCACAGTGAACTCAGTCAATGATGCAGACTGGAGTGGGTGGAAAAAATTTGAACGACACAGCAGACTAGCTGAAAACCCTTAAACTAACTACGTTACACATATGGGTTTTTACAAAATGAAAAGGTCTTGGCTAACACCACAGCAGAAAAAGCAAGTCGGTCAGGGGGTGGCTGCCAGCTATCTTGACTTTGTGAGTGCTTCTTGTAATGTTTCTTAAATCATTACAAGTAGATAGAGAAGGTTGATAAATAGAGAGGCTTTTAACAGATAGCTAGCTAGCTAGCTAGCTAGATAGATAGACAAAACAAGAAATTGGAATAAACTACACAGCTTCAATTAGTGATAGAAAAGTTAAATGTCCTTATAAACACAACATAGAAGGGCACTAAAAGCAAATACAAGAAGGGCATACTGATTAAACTGGTTTACAAGTAAACTGTAGTCTCCTCAAGTAAAAGAGATGCCAGCATGACATTCAGGAGTGTAGTTATAAATTCACTTTATTGTGTGTGTGTATAAAAAGAGGTAACTTTATAAACAACAGTTTCAACTGGACACAATGTGGGATGCTGTGAAATAACAGTAGTGAGGATGTGGCTTCTGTGCCGAGGGAACACAGTAACCAGCGTGTGAGCTCCCATTGGTGATGGTTGGCTCAGGCAGTAATCCTGTGATTTTGGGAGTGGTAGTGAAAGCCCACTGGTCCCGGACGGTATGGAGAAGCTACAGTACAGCTGGGAGACAGGGAAGCAGCTACAATATCCTTTTTGACCACCCGATGTTGTGTACAGCGATATAACCAAGGGCGGCCGACATCAGAGAGGAGCACCGGCCCCAGAAGCCAGGCCACCATCAGAGAAGAGCTCTGGCCCCAGAAGCCTCATGGGGTGGGCACGAGGGCTCCAGTACCATGCCCCCTTCAGAGATCAGGTGGAGGAGTGCTTGGACCCTACGTTGTTTGACGGGTGAGTTGCACACAGCTACAGCGATACAGGGAAGGCTGAGGCAGCAGAGGAGAGCAAGAGGAGTGGTGGACATGTGGAAGCCCCATCATATACCCGGAGAAGTAGCCATCTTGGAAAAGTGGGTTGGGTTTTCTGGGGACAGGGTAACTCACAGTGGTTGAATGACATGTTGGCCCCTTGCCTGACCCTCCTATCCCATCTGCCAACACCAGCCGCAGAAGGGGCAGTGAAGAGAGCTGAAGAGGACCCCTGCCTTCCTCCCCCATAGTGAATTTTGAGTAGTGGCACAACCATATGTAGCGGGCAGACAAACCAGAGAGGACCGCAGGGGTGGGCATCAGTAAGAGGGAGCACATCCACAGCAGACTTAGCATGGTGTGTGACAAAAGACAAAAGATGGCCAAATCAAACTGGCTAGATAAGTATGCCTTTAAGTCAGTGGAGGGTATCCCCCATTAGGTGGCTAGCCCAGAGACAGAGGACCATGGCCCCACTTTTAAAGAAATTCTTTAGGCCATTACCAACTCCTGCACAGTGTTGGACTCAAAAATCGACCTGGTGGTGTTCGATGTCACCTTGATTCCTAATGATATGGGCAAAATTGCTGAGAGTCACTGTTGATGAGGCAACATTGCAGGAATATGAGGCCTCCACTAAAGCCTCACAGAAGAAAGTCCATCAACTCAAGAATACCACACGTTTGTTACATGCCAGGGCAGAGGACACTGATGGCAGATCCTGCTGCAACAATGTGTGCTTTTTGAGTATCCTTAAAAGGTTGAGGGATTTAACTATGAGAAATTCATTGAAGATGACTGCCCTGCCTGCTAGCAAACTGTATTTGCACTTCTTAGTGGAGAGGGCCCACAGGGTGATGGGGGTACCACACAGACAGAGTGCATTTTCCAGGCCAATCATAGCTCGATTTCTACACTTTCAGGACCATGACACAGTCCTTAGAGGAGCAAGACAACATAGACCACTGCATTTTGAAAACCAGTCACTGATGTCCTTCTCTTACTTAACACAGGACGTAGCACAATAGTTGTTTGACAGATCAGGCAAGAACTCTATAAACTCAACTTTCAGAACTTCACGCAATTCCCAGCAAAACTGAGCAACCCGTATGAGGGAAAATTGTGGCTCTGTTCTTCCTCAGAGGAGGTGTGGGAGTGGCTTGAAGAATGCCAACCAGCAAAGACACCAGGACTGAGGGGTTCCCAGTCTCCTGCTGGTGCAGACAGACATGGACCTGTGCCATCACCGGGAGATGGTTCGGCCTGGAAAGACTCAGAACAGCCAGACCTGAACATGAGGGACAATAGCCTTGGTGACCGGAGGCAAAGGGCAAGCTAAGACAGGAGATCATACAGAGAACGTTAAAGTACTAACCCACTCCATGGAGACAGAGAAAGCGGAGCTTTGGGGGATACAGTAGCTAGCAGGTTTTGAAATTGGGTATTGGAGGGCGACAGACACCCCAGGCTTGGGGAGGCAGGTCATGCTGCCAGGCCCAGGAAAAACACTAACCTGAATTGTTCCAGGAATCTGAGGGAGCAAAGCCAAGACCACAAATGTCTGTGAAGGCTGGCACCATGCACCCTGCACCGACAACTGTGTACAGGGAACAGACCCCAAGGGAAAGGGGGTTGGGAAAGAGAAAAAGAAGAGTCATCTGACTTCTCCTACTAATTGGGTGGGTGTTGTCTGATTTCTTTGGTGGCTGATCTCAAAGGTCACCCAATTAGTGAAGCTGAGGATCCCTTCTGTTAAGAGTAAGTAGAGGTAAGGTTAAACTGCCTAACTATTACCCTGGCCCAATAGGTTGCACCTGATCCCCACTTCCTGGTTGTGTACCTTTTCTCTATGAGGGATGGAGTGCTGGGTTACTTCTTCCGTAGTGGTGTGTCAGTAAGTAACATGGCTGATAATTATGTATCTCCCTCCAAAATTAGGATCTGTGGTATTGTTATTTCACCCTGGGAAGCAACAGTACTCTTATGCAGCGGGATCATCAGGATCCATGTTGAGGCTGGACTACCTATTGATTCTCCAAATGCAGGAAAGTTGGTACAGTGAAACCAAGTATATACCCAGTTGAATATTTGACCACACACCGATTTGTAAGCACCTGTGGTGGTGGCTTCCCAAGGTTTGGGCAAGGTGGAGGCTGGATCCATAGGACTTCAACGATTGTCCCACCAGACAGATGTTAACAGTTACCACTGAAAGATACCTTGAGGCGAACATGTGTTCAGTAGCCTTGGAAATAGTGACCTGGGATGTCTACAGGCATTCATAAGAGGAAGTTTGATGTGCTTCAGGAAAAAAGAAAGAGAAGCTGAAAACAGTAGTGGACCTGGAGACCACTTTAGTCGACATGGAAGGGAAGTATGCTCTATAGCCATATCCTGAGCTTCTGCATTGCATATCACTTACTTGAGGTGAATACAGGAGTCTAGTGGATGATGAGGCAAAGGCCCTCTTTAGGGCAAAACACCAGAAGCTATATAAAGTAAGTAATAAAAAAGGTAAATTATTAGCCTGGCTAATAAAATGGGAGGAAGGAAGACCCTGGATACGACAAGCGATAGACGAGGGAGGGGTGGTAGCAGAAACCATGGTGGATATTGCAGGGTCTTTTGCCAAACACCTAGCAGATTTGACCAGTTCCTGAGCCGAGGGGATGGGGGAAACTGACCTCCAGTACTTTATGTGTGACTTGCCTGTTCTGGCCTTAGACTGAGACAATGTAGTGGTGCTAGAAGGGCATATTAGTGCCAAAGAGATTAGAGAGGCTTTATACTATGCTATAAGAGAGGGGAAGGCAGCCAGGCTTGATGAGCTTCCTCTGGAATTCTTACGATGCGTCAAGAGATTGGTGTGTGACCCAATCCGTAAAACGCATGATCTTAGAACAGCTACTATAGTCTTATTTTCCAGAGAGGGCAGACAGCCATGCCAGTGGGCCACTTACCGGCCAATTACTCTTCTAAACATGGAAGTTAAAATACTGGCTAAAATACTGGTGATCCGTCTTCCGCAAGTGACTGATAAACTGATCAGACCTGACCAATCCCGATTCAAGCCTATGCATTCCACCTGCTAGAGCCTGCAGGGCATCTTCTAGTGCCTGGCTAGATGGCGTGCCCTGGGGGACCCTGCAGTCCTGTTATCCCAGGACATGAAAAAAGCCTTTGACTCAGTTGAATGGCAATTACTATTTGTGGTATTAGGCAAGAGGAGGTTTGGCAAGGAGTTCATATTCTGGATGCATCTCCTGTATACCAAGACAGTGACAAAGGTGCGGGTCAACAATTGCCTCTCAAAAGAGTTCACCCTGGTACGGGTGTTTGAGACAGGGTTGTCTGGTTGCTCCCCTTGTTGTTCATCCTGGCCTTAGAACCCTTAGTGTGTTAGGCTCAATTGGATGCCAAGTTGAGGGGACAAAAGTGGAGCCCGGTCTTGGAGGACATTAACTCCCTGTAAACGGATGACATTGTACTGTATCTGACCGATAGGCTGTTCACCATCCATACAGCCCAGGAAATTCTGGACATCTTAAATACTCAGGATTCTGCATAAAATGGCACAGGTCCATGGCCTTCCCCCTGGTCACTTGGACTTCCCCCATGGATTGGGCATGCCCTATGCATTGATCTATAGAGTGTTTTTGATGTCTGTGGTTTCAAGTGACTGTCGACCAGGTGGAGGGGCAGAGGGCCAACTTAGGCCAGGTAATGGATGGATGCAGAGAGAATACGGCCACTGAAGATCTCTCCCTTTCGCCTTGATGGGTAGGTATACCCGTTATAAAATGTTAGTGCCACTGAAATTCCTACACAAACTGCAGAACATGCTTTAGTAGGTGCAGGAAGCTTTCTTCAAGGCAGTGAAGTGAGAGAATTACTCACTTCTGTGGGAAGTACTACAAAAGCTAACTTGAAACCCCTCTGACAGGGGTTGGTGCTCCCAGACCTTGGTCTCTACTGTAGGGCCGCATGGCTTCTTGTGGTGAACAACCAGGCATTTGCTCCCCCCAGCAAGATCCCTCGATACATGCATAAAAGAATTCCATGGTGTTGGAAATTTGGTTACTGATGCAGGGGGTGAAACTCTGATCAAGCAGAAACCACAATCTCAGTCAGGGTGAAACATATGCCAACCCGAAGTTAACCTATGCTTAACTCTCTGGTAGCTTGGCACAAAAGCAGTCAGGCTGAACCTACAGACAACGTGTAAAGTTATTCTGTAGCACTTCAAACAATGATGAAATGAAAACCCAACACAAGAAAAATCCCACACTAATTTAGAAACATACAGCAAGATGTAATACATTATTTGACACAAAAACAACAAAAATCAAATCAGTAGAACCATAGATATGCAGCTGTAAATATTTAAGTGAAAATAGTTCATAGAAGCACAAAGCACCAACTATTGTTGTCTGATTGTACCGGACTGGGACAAAATCACAAGTTCAGGCTGACCACGATGGAGTGAGGGCCAGATACAGGTATAAAGTTAGGCCTACTGAACAAAAGTACCTTAAATCCTAGTTGTAAAGTGTCATAAAATCCAGCATCGAGGATGCATCACGCAGCAGCGGTTCTGAGGAGCTGCGAGGCAGCGTTGAGAGAGCCTGAATCATCACCGAGGATACCATCAATGAGCACATGTGATGTAAAGTCCTGCATCGAAAATGCATCATGCACTAGGTGATCTGAAGAAGTTGCGGGGCTTGGGATGTGGAGTCCTGTGCCATCATCAAGGATGCCATCGACTAGTGGCTTGTGATGCGAAGGCCTGTAACAAGGATGCATTGTGCAGTGGCAATTCTGAGGAGGCTGTGGGTTGTGATGTGAAGTCCTGCGATGAGGATGCATCACACAGCAATGGTTCCAAGGAGACTGTAGGCTGCAGTGACAAGTCCTGAGAAGGAGGAGCATCGCACAGTGGTGGTTCTGAAACGGAGATACAAGGAGGTGCATCGCGTTACACCGGTTTTGCCCACAGAACAACAGCTGAGTTGGTAGAGCACCTTCAGGTTCACTTCTTGGGGTCCAGGACTAGGGTGAAACCACTTTGGGGACAGGTCTCACAGCAGACTGAGTCCAGGTGCTCAGTTCAAGTTGGTTGGAGCCTGTTCTGCCCTGAGACTTCTGACCAAGAGGTCATCCAACTGGCCATTGGAGTCACTAGGAGGGTCCTCGGATTAAGATGCAGGTCCAGTCCTTCTTACTCAGGCAGCAGGGCAACAGAGTAGCAGTGCTTCTGGCAGAGCCCCACAGCAGTCCTTCTGAGCCTTCCACAGGTCCAGCGATGTACTGAAGAGTTGCGAAGAAGGTACAGTATTTAAACCTGGTATTCACTTTGAAGTAGGAGAAAGTTCTGGAGGTTTCCACCCCAAGGGGTGTTTGGAATTTCCTACCTCCCTGCCCTGGCCCAGATTGCCTGGGGTCACAATAGACAAATGTCAAACTATCTCTCTGTGAGTGTGCTCAGACAGTTGATTGATTGATTGATGACAGCTTTTCTCCCTCATCAAGAAAGAGATGGACCGTTCTGCCAAAACCTCTCTTTCCTTTGTCTCTCTGTCTGGGAGCAATACACAAAGACCAATGGCCAGCTACGCCTAGTCATGTCACACAGGATATAGGCAGCAGACACCAAATGGTTAGGACAAGAAAATATCTACTTTCTAAAAGTGCCATTTTTAGAACTGTGACTTAACATCTGAATTCACCATTAAAGAGAGATTCAAATTACAATTCTTCAGACACCAAACTCAAATTCCTACCTGCTCCCAATTGAACATTATCACTTATTAAAAGTAATTAGTTAACACAGTGTTATCCTATGGGAGGGGTAGGCCATGCAGTAGTAAAAAAAACTAATTTAAGAGTATTTCACTGCCAAGACATGTAAAAGTTAAAAGTAAATTTCCAATTTTTTTAAAACGCTGCGCCCTGGCCTCTGGACTGTTTAGGGCCTACCTTAAGGGTGACTGATTTGTATTTAAAAGGAAGATTTGGGCTTGTCAAAAAGGTTTATTTTGCCAGGTGGAAATGACAGCTTAGGGTACATAAGTGTGTGGCATAATCAGTGCTGCAGACTTACCAGTACCATTTAATAAACAGGCCCTGGGTACATGAAGTACCACTTTACCAGGGACTTACAAGTAAATCAAATGTGCTAACTGAGTGATAGCCAGTTTTACCATGTTTACAAGAGTGAGCATAACCACTTTAGAACTGGTTAGTAGTAGTAAAGTGCACAGAGTCCTAAGGCCAACAAAAAAAAGATCAACAAATACGGAGGATGAAGACAAAGCGTTTGGGGGGGGAAGACCTCCATAAGGCTCTCAGGAGTAACACATGGCCCGAACGGATATCTCCAAAGGCTCTACGACCAGCCCAGACCAACCCGACTGCCATTCCCAATAGATCGAGTGGTTAATGTATGGAATCGGAAGAGCGATTGATGCTGGAATTACCGTTATGGAAATCAGCAGACCTGGGAGACTTTGTCGACTGGAATGCAAAATACAATGGGGCATGATTGACATATCCAAACTGGAGGATATCTGGGGTCACAGGGCCTCCTATGATTTGAAAAACTGCAGAATCAGTTCGACATGGTGGATTGCCAGCTCTAGAGGCATAGGGAGGTTGAAGACACTATCAAAGGGTATTGGGAGGTGCTGCAGGGGGTGCTGGAAGAACCTCCACTGGAATGCAAATTCCTGGGTGCTCTACTGAACAAACACTCTCTATCTCAAATCTACCAGATGCTAATTAAAATCTGTCTGCCGCCACTTACGGACCTACTAGACAGATGGGAGGTGAACCTGGGAACACTACCAGATGAGGACTAGGGAAAGGCGCTTTGCTGAACATAGGAGGTCATAATCAGATCCAGCTTTAGATTAGTGCAACTTAAAATACTACACCGGGCTTACTTCACAAGAAACTGCCTCTTCTGAATGGGCAAAGTTGAACACAAATGATGCTTATGGAACTGCAGCCAAGCTGCACATGGGTGCATACATTCTGATAATGTCCCCAAATACAACTATTCTGGTCCAAGGTGGGAGAGTGCTTGTCAACTGTACAAGAGGTCAAATTTAAAATCGACCTGAAACTGGCTACACTGACTTGGTTTGGCCAGACCCTACCCAAATATACTACTCTCTTCGGCAACATAGCACTGGCAAGGCAGGACATTGTAAGCATGTGGGGAGACACTATCACTGATATAGTGGAGACGTGCCTACACTGGTGTAAGTAGACAGAATGTATGTGATATAAGACCAAAGGCTGACACTAGGAAATTTGAGAAGGTATGGGGTGAATGGCAAAAATACTGAGAGTTGGACTAATACAGGTTTGCTGCTGTGTCTGCTTAAAGATGCTTACTGTGACCCGGAGAGCAATTATCAAAGTGTATTGCAGGTGTCAAGTTGCTCCAGTGTCCAACTGCAAAATTAGACTTAAAATTAGAAAAAGATTTGATAAAGCTGGAAGCATGTGCCCTGTGCTCACATCTAAAGCATCCAGGCTCTACAAACAAAACTAAGCCAAAACTAAAGTATTAAGTTGGCACTGAAGGGGACTACCTTGTGGACAGATGCGCTCCTTGAGAAAGAGCTAAATAGATTCACTCAAAATGAAGTTAGATAGTCGTTTAAATAGGCTGACCCGTTTCCCCATTGAGTATGCTGTTGTGGGCAGAAGTAAAATGTGAAGGACACAGCAACAGACCAATGGAGGAAGAGAGCTAGCTGAAGGCCCCTTTAAGTAAATACACTATATATATAATTTTAGTAAAGTCAAAAGGTCTTCGGTAACACCAGACCTAAAGATGTAGGTTTCAGTGAGTATGTTAGAAAATTGTAGCAGTGTTCATTAAATTTTGGGGGTTTGTCCTACAACTCCTCCTAGGAAATGCTGGTGGGTAGTGTTATTTGAGACTGCTTCTCTTGGTGGTGGTTGATTTGGGAGTGGTTGAATAGGTAATGGTGGAGTGTTAGCTTGAGTTGGTTGTGGTAGAATAGATGCAGGTATTTGGTGTGGAGGTGGTTGGTGTATCTCTCCCAGGTCGAGCTGCCTCTAAAGACTCTTGTACTTGCATTGGTCATGAAGACTGATGGTGTTTGTTTGTTATTGCCATTATCATCTTTATGGTCAAGATAGATTGCCTTGCACTCTCTTCCCTCAAACTGCTAAGATGTCCATGGTGCATTTTTGCCATGTGTTGGTAACATTTTACAACACATTTCAAGGCACAGGTTTCCTTGTCAATCATCTGAGGGATTCTGATATTTCTTTTTGAAAAACTGATCTGCTCAGAGTCAAGACCCCCTGCATTCCAGAACTTCCAGAAATGCTTGGTCTTTTCAAAACAAAATTAAAAACTGTGAATTTAGTGGGCATCTTTCAGCAATATCCTTTCCAATTACAAAGGCATGAAATTACATCTCACATTCAGAATAACGGATTATAAAGTATTCAACAAAAGACTGTGGCGGTCATTCTGACCGCGGCGGGCGGCGGTCGCCGCCCGCCATGCGGTTACCGCCGAATGACCGCCCCGCGGTCAAAAGACGGCGGCGGCCATTCCAACTTTCCCGCTGGGCCGGCGGGCGACGGCCAAAAGGCCGCCCGCCGGCCCAGCGGGAAAGCCCCTGCAACGAGGAAGCCGGCTCCGAATGGAGCCGGCGGAGTTGCAGGGGTGCGACGGGTGCAGTGGCACCCGTCGCGATTTTCACTGTCTGCAAAGCAGACAGTGAAAATCTGTATGGGGCCCTGTGAGGGGGCCCCTGCACTGCCAGTGGCATGGGCAGTGCAGGGGCCCCCAGGGGCCCCACGACACCCGTTCCCGCCATCCTGGTTCTGGCGGTGAAAACCGCCAGAAACAGGCTGGCGGGAAGGGGGTCGGAATCCCCATGGCGGCGCTGCGAGGATTCCCTGGGCCAGGGGAAAACCGGCGGGAAACCGCCGGTTCCCCTTTTCTGACCGCAGCTTTACCGCCGCGGTCAGAATAGCCCAGGAAGCACCGCCAGCCTGTTGGCGGTGCTTCCGTGGTCCCCGGCCCTGGCGGTCCGGAATGACCCCCTGTATGCCTTGCTATGAGAATGATTTACAGGTTTTCCTATAAACAGCAATGTTTCTCTCCCATCAATTATAGGCGAGATCATATGCAGGCTATATAACCCATGACAGTGATTTAGATAACATGAGCATTCACAATTGCTTATAACATTCCCTTGAATGTCCATCATCTTTTTTCTCAAGCTGTGACAGAGCAGCCCTCTGTGTGTGCATTGGAGTTATTTCTACATTCAGTTTGACCCATTCATCCTCAGATATGTCCATGTTATCACTACATTTTCCGCATCAACTTTACTTGTTTGTTCTTTGGTTTGAAAAAGCTAAAATGTTTGCCTGCTTTGTTCTGCTGTTCATATCTCACCACCATGTACTTTCAGTAATTACTTTGGGCCTTCTCCTAGAACATATCCTCAGGCTGAATATTCTTTGCCTGGAGCCTCTATGGCAGTGGTTTAACTTCTTAAGGCATGCTGTTTTAATACCCATTCGCAAAACAGGATGTGCTGTTTGCATGCCAGGGGCCGTATTGTGGAAAGGGTGCACTGTCTCTGTTTGTGCCATGGTGCGCTGTTAAACAGGTGTGCCAGATGCAACCAGGAGCAGTAGTTATATTACAATAAATTCGCTGCCCTCAGGGAACTGCCTGGGGGCAGAGCCTCAGGCATGTGGCTGCTTCAAACCTGCTCCGTGTTTCTCTGTGCAGGAGGCAACCCACCTGCACTGTAAAGAGGGGTTAGAGATCTCCCTGCAGTTGGGTGCAGTGTGTGACTGTACACACCTACCAACAGATGTCTGGGTCATTCTTGGGAGCCACTTCCCTCTTCTAGAGGAGTGCCCCCAGGGTGAGAACTGACAGTGCACCACCTTTTTGTGGCTTTCTGTAAGGGTCTTTTTGCATCTGCACCCACATCTATGATATGGCATAGCTGCATAGCAAAGAGAGTTCCTCATTTGCATCAGACCTGAGGGAATACCCTCTCATGATAGCACTGGCACTACATTTGCCCGTGCTATCAGTATTAAAAAAGTGGCCACACAAGTGTCTGCGGTCAATTCTGTAATACCATTGTGCACCGAAGGCGCAGAAAGTGGGAACGCACAACCTTTGCACACCCTCATCACAATGAATAATACAGCCTCAGGTTTGGCAATTTGTGATACAGTTTTCATATTCACAGGTAGCTTCACACATTGTTCACTCATTGGGGGTTGCAAAATGATCAGTGTGAGAACGTGAATAATGTCACTATTGTTATTAGATCCAGTAAAGGTTCCAGTAATTAACACCTGAGCGTAACTACTGGTAGCTATGGCACATAGCAAACAGACCTAACTTAAGAAAATGTGTAAAGCATTCAGAAGTACCAAAACATAAGAAGTTGAGAAAACACAATAGAATAAAAATCCCACTCCAATTTATGAAAACAGAATATTTTGATGAAGGAAATGACACAAAAATGACAACATCCAACTGAAGATATGATTTTTTTATGTTTTAAATAGAATTAGCACCAAAACGTGCAAAGTGCCAAGCACAGGCAATTGGACCCGGTCATGGATAAGGTTTAAGGCTGACCACAATGTAGAATGGGTTGGATAAAGAGACCAGGTTAATCCCGGTCTGAAGGTTTACCTGCTGACTTGGGGCCTGATTTATATATTGGCAGAGAGGGTACTCCATTGCAACAGAGTTCCCTACCCACCAATATAGTGTTCCATTCACCAGATGTAAATGCAGGTGCACCTTAAGTTTTACCAAAAAAGAGACTCCTGTCTCCACCTTGGCCAAACCTCTCCCATGGTCTTGGGAAGTAAGGGATGGCAGAGAATTGGCTATATGTTCACCTACCCAATCTGGATGGGTGGACATGTAGTCATTTTTTACAGGTAAAACCTGGCAGTAAAGAACAGTAAATTCATTTTAATGCGCCTCTCACCATGACAGAAGCCCTCCATGACAAGGAGAGCATTACTTTTTTTCATTTTCAAAAAGAAAATCCTGTTTTGGGGGATTTCTTTTTCAAAAGAAAAAAATAATACTATTTGTTACAGGGCTGTGTCCTTCCGACGGAGCCCTGCATTAAACAGTAAATGTATTGACAAGAACTGCTGTGACAGTGGTTCCTTCCAAAGCCTTAAAAAATACCCCCACTGTTATGCGGTCATTTCTAAATCTGGCTAGTGGAATATTTTTGACCTGGCAGATGTAACATCACCCTCCAAGCCAATGGAGAATACTGCAACTGCCAGAATATAAATCAGACCCTTAGTCTCTGATATAAAATTCAAAAATCTTAAACTGGGTAAGGCACCAGGCTGTGGCTGAAATGGGTGCCACAAGTGCGAATAGACATCAGATGAAGACCAGGTAAAGGTGTTGAATTTTGGCTGGAAAGATTTAAGCAGGAGAAATTCAAAATTTGCGTCCTAGGAAGGCGGATATTTTTGCCTCTTTCGCCAAGTGAAGATTTCTTCCTTTGGACTTAGTCACTTTGTTGGAACTCAGATTTCTCCAGTAGAGCAGGGCTGCAAGTCGTAGCTGAACAGGGCTCAATGAGTCTGAATACCTTCTCCATGACGTCCCACTGAAATGGATTTGCTGCTGTGGAAAAGCTCCGCACAGGAGCAACCTGAATATTTGGCCCAACAGCAACACACCTTCCTCAGATTGACTTGGAATCCTTGAAAAGATTTCTAATTCCCAGGTTTTAGAGTTAAATGGGATAGTGCACTCTGACACTTATCTAAAGACCCAGACCTTTAGAAACAATTAGTGTTTAGGACTCACCCCAGTAGGCACCACCAGCTGGACCAATGCAGGTCCAGGTGAAACTAGTCAGCTGGGCTCTTCCAGAAAAGGGGCTTCTTGCAGCTTTTTCGATCGCTGAAAGGTACAGGAGGTCAGTCAACCGACCCTTGAAGTCCACGTCCCAATCCTGGGTACATGTAAACGGAGGTCCCGTCCCTAGGGTTCTCCTCACAGGTCCCAACATCAGGTGCCATTTTTCTTCTGTCTTCCACAGGTCCAAAGGTGTTCTGAAGAGGTTAATGGGGTGCCATTTTTATGCCAAGTGCCAGCCTGTGGGTGGGGAAAACTCCTGGCCAATTTCTAACCACTAGGATTAAAATTTACCAGTGGTCGCCCTACCCACGTTTGCAGCACTTCCTGTGTGTTTTACCGTAAAGTATCCCACAGTGCTCCCCATCTGTCCAAAACGAACAGGGCAGAACCTTTCATCCCCTGTGCAGAGCTCTTTGTGGTCACACAAAGGTGTGGTCATTATATTGGCCAAGCCACCCAGGTCTTCACAGAGCTAGTTGTGGGTGCACTCACTCACAACTGGCTCTGGGAAGACCAAGCCTTCCATTGGGATTGGTACCTGGCTGCTAGCGGGACAATGGAGTGGGCAGGCCCAGGTGTGAGCTACATCTGCTTATAACAGGGAAAGTCTCCTTTGAAGTTAAGTTCCTGGGCACAGCCCAGATGTCACTCTTCTCAGGGGAAAGTCAGCCCCTCTCTGTTTGTCTTAGCTCTGGGAGCTACTTCACACCTCATTAACAAGCCATTCAACTCGTGGGTGACAGTGAATACTGCCAGATTTGGCTAAAGCATAAAAATGATAACTTTCTAAAAGCAACAGTTTTAAATAATAATATAAAGTCAGACCTTCCAAGTTGGTATTTAAATTACTATCAAAATTAGTTATTTAATTATTTTTCTAGCTGCTGCAAAACGTATGTTATAATTCTCCAAGGTGTTATAATAATGTAACCCTGTGATTCCTATGGGACAGCTCACCTTCCTATAGTGAAACACGACTTTGGAGGTTTGTCACTGCCAGGATATGCGAAGTGTAAAATACACATGTCCTTGTTTTAAGGACCATGCACCATTTCATAAGGGAATTTAGGGCCAACCTTAGGCGTGATATATAAGTATTTTAAAGAAGGTTTACGTCTGGCAAAAGATGTATATTGCCGGGTCAAACTAGCAGGTCTGGAGACATGCAATGTCATTTAGTGGTACACAATATATGCTGCAATCCAGTAGTCACATTTAACTTACAGACTCTGGGTACACTTTTGTACCAGCTACTAGGGACTTACAGATAGATAAATATGCCAATTAAGAGCATATACAATTTTTTACATGTTTTAGGAGCCAGAGCACATGCCCTGTGGTCTGATTAACTGTGTCCTAGTGGGCAGAGACATAAAAAAATGAACCTCAGTCCAGAAAAATGGGGGAGACTTTTCAAAAAGAGGCATTTTTCTACAATTAGGCTAATGAATATTAATTAGTCAGGTTACAATTTACGAGCAGGCCTAGGTAAAATTTCATGTCTTCCATCTGTGGTAGCCAGGTTAGAAATAGTGGGCAACCTCACCATTTCTGCATCCACCTGCCGCGGATTGAGATAAAAGAGGAATGCAGAAGAATTTCCCTTTCAAAAGAAGAATTCCTCATTTTGGGCATTCAGGTATACAAGGAATTTGGAATTCCTGAGCTGCTCAGTACTGTCAGGGGCCTGCCATTGTAATTACCTTAATGGTAAGTTAATAACCATGAAAGGCCCCTGACAGTACTCCTCAAAGAATCTTTCCTACCATGGAGCTTGAGTGTGGCACCTGCCGGTATGGTGGACCCTGCACCCAGCACCTATTTCATCTCAGGGTTTGGGACCTGATCAATGGCTTGCCACTTCAGCTGAGGTCAAAAACCACTAACACTTACTGTTCAGACTCATAATTAGCCTATTTTCATACCACACCTATTTGTGATTCAGAAAGACTCTTTTACAGAACTCACTTCTGTTGTATTATAGAGTCGTATATAATAGTACACCAAGTAATTATAAATAACACCTAATACGATTGTACTTATCTCACAATGTTTCATATATGTATCCTAAACACTATGCATGAAAATTAACACTTGCCAACAAGCGAATATCCTCATCCTCTTATGATCTAACCAGCTGTTGTGTTTCGACCCTGCATTCAAGGACTTTATCAAGGTTCTTTAAATGTAGTTGAGCAAAACGGCTTGATGAAATGTTCAAGGACAGGTGTCCCAAACAATCAATGGAAATAATGGTTGTTACCATTTCTGTATGCTAGCACAGGGTATATCCTAATATGGAAGAAAACATATATAGGAGTAGTAGCCTGATTCTAGTCTTCACATGGGCAGACTCTAAATTGTCATTCAGTGTTCTTTAGAATAACCTGAATCAATAAAGTGTATAACATAGTAGGCATGTGCATTGGTGCTGGGAAGTACCTTTTCTGCAGGGTCATCCCCAGACTTTTTGTCTTCCTCCACCTCTTTTTCTGACCCTGTTTTTGTTGGATTTAGGGCTCTGTGCACTTTAGCACTGCGATGCAGTGCTAAAGTGTATGTGTTTAGTGTCTAAAACATAGTAACATTGGGGTCTCCATGACTAGCATATCTGATTTACTTGTAAAACCCTAGTAGAATGCACTATGTATGCCCAGGGCCTGTAAGTCTAATGCTGCTAGTGGGCCTTCAGCACTGGTTGTGCCACCCACTACAGCAGCCTTTCAAAAATGTCTTGGACCTGCCACTGCAGAGCCTATGTGTGCAGTTTTAACTGCCACTTGGACCTGGCAAGTCTACCCACTTGCCAGGCCCAAAAATTATTTTGTATTGCATTTAAGTCACTTCTAAGGTAGTCCCTGCTCTGCCCCAGGTGCAGGGTGCAGTGCATTTAAAATGTGGGACATGTACTGTTAGGTTTACCATGTCCAGATAGTGAAAAACTCTTACATTCGTTGTTCACTGTTGCATCACCCATTGTAATGTTAATTAACCATGCTCCTGTGGCTGGTTCTTTATGAAGTTTAAACAAGATGTGCTGTTAGGCGACGGTCCCTGGACCTGCTTTTAACATTTTTTTCTGTTTTCATACTGTTTACACAGGCGCCCATGTGCTAAGCCTTCCGATATAAAAGCGCCATGAGTGTGTTTTATAATCTTGAAAAACCATCTGTGGTTTCAAAAAAGCACCGTGATTTAAGAGCGCTCCCTCCACAAGTGTTCTTGTGTTTTAACATACACACCGTTATGTACATACCAGTTCTTATTTGCATGAAAAACTCCTTCCAAGACTGGCGTGCGTGCTGAAAACAAACACGAATTAGTGATAAAAACACTAGTATTTATATGCTATAGATGTACCTCTTTTTTCATTCGTATTGCGTTGCTTACCTTTTTTCAGTTCCTCTACTTGTTCTGCTTGACGGGGACCGCGGCGTTGCCGAGATTCGGCATTCTCTATTCCTTTGGGGCAGAAACCGGTGGTTTATTTAAATACGCTGCGTGTGGTGCACATGACATCAGAATACTAGCTAGGATTCTTGGGACTTGTAGTGTCCAAACTCAACCGTTTCCAATCTTCTGAGTTATTCTTGGATAGCTTGCTATGAAATGTGTATATATCCCTGTGGATGACAAACTCCCTCATGTAGGTTGACCTTAAAGACATAGGCTAACTGGATTATCGTAGTACGGGCAAAGAGGCCTATCATTTTTTTCTGGGTGAAGAAATAGCATTCATGGAACAGACGCGCATGTTTTATACTGCTGGCAAGGAAATCTATCATGACAACATCTTATCTTTAATGATGTAGCCCGCATCTCCGTTATGCAGAGTATTGGAGTGGCTACGGACACTCAAATAGACCGTACTGGCGTTTTTAGAATACATGGTGGTTTCCGAGACCACATTTAAGCATTTAAGCCTGTCTCTGCCATTCGCAATTCATTATCATAAAGGTTTCTTGCCTTAATAGCAGTGCTTTAAATGGGCCGGTACTATGACCAATGTAAGTCTCAATGCATGGACTTAATACAAAGTAGACCAGGTTTTTTGACCAGCCAAACTTTACTCGTGTTTAATTTCAATGTTGCTATACATAAAACTGCTACCTTCTGTTGTTGCTTTGAGTGCCATACAGTTGTCACATTTGTGATGTCCCATGACCAGAGGTAATCCTAGCATGCTTCTGAGATTTTGCTGTTGTCTTCTATTCTCTGTATTGGGATCGACTAGTCTATCCTTCATATTCTTATTTTTAGCACAAAGATAATTGTATTGTATTGTAAAAGTATTTATATAGCGCTTACTACCCCTGATGAGGCATCGAAGCGCTTTTCGGCGAGTAGCACGCTACTCCGGAACCCAACAAGAATTAGTGGTGGATTAGTATAGGGAAATATGAGCACAGTTTTAGTATTATTATGAGTTAATTTGAGCTGTGGATATGAGAGTTTGCTAGTTAGATTGACTGCAGTAATGGAGGGGTGGAGGAGGGAAGAATTCAGAAGTGTTGATTGTGAGTTTATGGTAATAGGGTTTAGGCTTGGGATGAGTAAAGGGAGGATGGAGGAGGGAAGAGTCTGTGGAAGGGGTTAGGAAGATCATAGTAGCAGGGTGTAATAAATGAGGGAGAATATAGTAGGGTTTTTTGGGAGATCATTGTAGTAAAGGGAGGTTTGGGTGAGTTAGATGTGGAAGAGGAGGGAAGAGCGTAGGCAGAGTTTTTTAGGAGATGAAAGTAGTAGAATGGATTTGGGATGAGTCAGAGTGGGAATGGAGGATAGATTGATAGAGACATGGTGATGGGTATATAAGTGTGATATAAGATGAGAGCAGGAATTCATAAGTACCTAGTATAACAACTTATCTAGGAGTTATGCAATGACCTATGAACATGTTAAGCATAGAATAACATACACACACATATATATATATAGAAATATATATATACACACACTGTAGGAAGTTGGCTCTGTATGCAATATTTCAAAGTAAGGAATAGTATGCACAGAGTCCAAGGGTTCCCCTTAGAGGTAAGATAGTGGCAAAAAGAGATAATACTAATGCTCTATTTTGTGGTAGTGTGGTCGAGCAGTAGGCTTATCCAAGGAGTAGTGTTAAGCATTTGTTGTACATACACACAGGCAATAAATGAGGAACACACACTCAGAGACAATTCCAGGCCAATAGGTTTTTGTATAGAAAAATATCTTTTCTTAGTTTATTTTAAGAACCACAGGTTCAAATTCTACATGTAATACTTTGCATGAAAGGTATTGCAGGTAAGTACTTTAGGAACTTTGAATAATCACAATAGCATATATACTTTTCAAATAAAACACATATAGCTATTTTAAAACTAGACAGTGCAATTTTCACAGTTCCTAGGGGAGGTAAGTAATTGTTAGTTCTTGCAGGTAAGTAAACCACCTACTGGGTTCAAGTTTGGGTCCAAGGTAGCCCACCGTTGGGGGTTCAGAGCAACCCCAAAGTTACCACACCAGCAGCTCAGGGTCAGTCAGGTGCAGAGTTCAAAGTGGTGCCCCAAAACGCATAGGCTTCAATGGAGAAGGGGGTGCCCCGGTTCCAGTCTGCCAGCAGGTAAGTACCCGCGTCTTCGGAGGGCAGACCAGGGGGGTTTTGTAGGGCACCGGGGGGGACACAAGTTAGCACAGAAAGTACACCCTCAGCAACACGGGGGCGGCCGGGTGCAGTGTGCCAACACGCGTCGGGTTTCCAATGTAAATCAATGGGAGACCAAGGGGTCTCTTCAGCGATGCAGGCCGGCAAGGGGGGGGACTCCTCGGGGTAGCCACCACCTGGGCAAGGGAGAGGGCCTCCTGGGGGTCACTCCTGCACTGGAGTTCCGATCTTTCAGGTCCTGGGGGCTGCGGGTGCAGGGTCTTTTCCAGGCGTCGGGATCTGGGAGTCAGGCAGTCGCGGTCAGGGGGAGCCTCAGGATTCCCTCTGCAGGCATCGCTGTGGGGGTTCAGGGGGGACAACTTTGGTTACTCACAGTCTTGTAGTCGCCGGGGAGTCCTCCCTGAAGTGTCGTTTCTCCACAAGTCGAGCCGGGGGCGTCGGGTTTGCACAGTAGTAAGTCTCACGCTTCCGGCGGGAAACGCAGTTGTCTTGAAGTTGCTCCTTTGAAATAAAGTTGCAGTCTTGGGTGAACAGAGCCGCTGTCCTCAGGAGTTTCTTGGTCCTTCTAGAGCAGGGCAGTCCTCTGAGGATTCAGAGGTCGCTGGTCCCTGGGGAAAGCATCGCTGGAGCAGTGTCTTTAGAAGTGGGGAGACAGGCCGGTAGAGCTGGGGCCAAAGCAGTTGGTGTCTCCGTCTTCTCTGCAGGGTTTTTCAGCTTAGCAGTCCTCTTCTTCTTAGGTTGCAGGAATCTGAGTTCCTAGGTTCAGGGGAGCCCTAAATACTAAATTTAAGGGCGTGTTTAGGTCTGGGGGGTTAGTAGCCAATGGCTACTAGCCCTGAGGGTGGGTACACCCTCTTTGTGCCTCCTCCCAAGGGGAGGGGGTCACATTCCTATCCCTATTGGGGGAATCCTCCATCTGCAAGATGGAGGATTTCTAAAAGTTAGAGTCACCTCAGCTCAGGACACCTTAGGGGCTGTCCTGACTGGCCAGAGACTCCTCCTTGTTATTCTCGTTATTTCCTCCGGCCTTGCCACCAAAAGTGGGGCCGTGGCCGGAGGGGGCGGGCAACTCCACTAGCTGGAGTGCCCTGTGGTGCTGGAAAAAAGGGGGTGAGCCTTTGAGGCTCACCACCAGGTGTTACAGCTCCTGCCTGGGGGAGGTGATAGCATCTCCACCCAGTGCAGGCTTTGTTACTAGCCACAAAGTGACAAAGGCACTCTCCCCATGTAGCCAGCAACATGTCTGGAGTGTGGCAGGCTGCTAAAACCAGTCAGCCTACACGGGTAGTTGGTTAACGTTTCAGGGGGCACCTCTAAGGTGCCTTCTGGGGTGTATTTTACAATAAAATGTACACTGGCATCAGTGTGCATTTATTGTGCTGAGAAGTTTGATACCAAACTTCCCAGTTTTCAGTGTAGCCATTATGGTGCTGGGGAGTTCGTGTTTGACAGACTCCCAGACCATATACTCTTATGGCTATCCTGCACTTACAATGTCTAAGGTTTTGCTTAGACACTGTAGGAACACAGTGCTCATGCACTGGTGCCCTCACCTATGGTATAGTGCACCCTGCCTTAGGGCTGTAAGGCCTGCTAGAGGGGTGACTTATCTATACTGCATAGGCAGTGTGAGGTTGGCATGGCACCCTGAGGGGAGTGCCATGTCGACTTACTCGTTTTGTCCTCACCAGCACACACAAGCTGGCAAGCAGTGTGTCTGTGCTGAGTGACGGGTCTCCAGGTTTGCATAAGACATGCTGCAGCCCTTAGAGACCTTTCCTGGCATCAGGGCCCTTGGTACCAGGGGTACCAGTTACAAGGGACTTACCTGGATGCCAGGGTGTGCCAATTGTGAAATCAAAAGTACAGGTTAGGGAAAGAACACTGGTGCTGGGGCCTGGTTAGCAGGCCTCAGCACACTTTCAAATCAAAACATAGCATCAGCAAAGGCAAAAAGTCAGGGGGTAACCATGCCAAGGAGGCATTTCCTTACACACACATACACACACACATACATACACACATGAATACACACACATATGGACACATATATGTACATATACATATTTAAACCACTAGTAAATATACTTAGTTAAACAGGTTTAAAGAGTGTATGTGTAGTTTATTGTTTTGACATAGTAGCAATACATATTTTCTAAAGAACTATATATAACTAGAATATACACATAATCAGAAAAAAATATTTATCAACATAGGCATATGCAGTCCATAGTTGTTTGAATATGGTGGTTATGAAGGAAAGAGCCAACTCGTGAGTAGTTTTCTGAAGACGCGATAGTTATTTGTGTCTCCTATAGTTGGGGGTAATGAATTCCATAGTTTGGCTGCTTGAACGGAGAAGGATGTACCACCTATAGTCTTCTTCTTGTATGGTGGTGTTTTAAGGCGGGGTGCCAATCTTGAGTGGAGGTTTCTTTGTTGAATGTATTTGGTTATTTTGTTTCTGAAAAAAAGTGGTCCTGTTTCATGTATAGCTTTGTGGGCGATACAAAGCAGCTTGAAAGTGCATCTTCTGGCAACGGGTAACCAGTGTAGTGCTCTCAAGGCAGGGGAGATGTGGGCTTGTGGCTTTACATGTAATAGTAGCCTGGCTGCGGAGTTCTGAATATGTTGTAGTTTTTTCATAATAGAGAGAGATGATCCATGGTAGAGGCCACTGATAGTACATGCATGATAGTAGCTTGCACCTTGTGTGGAAATCCAAGGTGGGGGAAGATGCGTCGTAGAGTCTTCAAGGTGATGAAGCTTGTTCATGCTAATTTTTCCACTTGGGCATTCATAGTTAACTTGGAGTCCATGGTGATTCCAAGGTTTTTAACTTTCTTGGATAATTGAGGAGGTGGTCTGAGATCATCAGGCCAGGCGCACAGTGGGTCATAACTTTTCCAGTCACCACATACGAGTATTTCTGTTTTGGAGGCATTTAGTTTGAGATGGCTCCAGGTCATCCACTGATCAATGGCTCTGAGGCAACTGAAGATTTCTGAGTTTTCAATGTTTTTGGGGCATTCTAATTTAAGTAGTATTTGTGTGTCATCTGCATAGTTGTAGCATGTGAGATGAAAATCATTGATCAGTTCTGGTAATGATATCATGGAGATGTTGAAAAGCAAAGGTGAGAGGATAGATCCTTGGGGGACCCCTGCTTTTGTGAGGTAGGGTTTGGACAAGAAGGGGGGAGAATAGATGATATTAGATCTTTTTTGAAGATAGGATGTAATCCAGTCGAGAGCAGTCCCTTCTATGCCAGCTTTGTGGAGTCTTTGAATTAGGGTGTCATGGTAAACCATATCAAAGGCAGCCGAAAGGTCCAAGAGAAGTAGTGCAGCAACTCCATTGCGATCGACTGTGTTTTTAAGATCATCCCAGATTG
Source organism: Pleurodeles waltl (assembly GCF_031143425.1). NCBI lineage: Eukaryota > Metazoa > Chordata > Amphibia > Caudata > Salamandridae > Pleurodeles > Pleurodeles waltl. Next base: position 1,770,822,284 of record NC_090440.1, read on the forward strand.
CTATGAGTGCCAATTCAGTGCCTCTTCCTGGGCGGAACCCAGTTTGGAAGTCTGAAATGAATGACGTTAGAGTGGCTACATACCCCTATGTCGTAATACATACCAGCTTGTTGGATGTGTCTTTTTCCTGTCTTGAAGTAAGCAGTCACAGGGGATGTACCATGTCCTCTTCATAGCCCTTTTCAGAAGCCGATACGGATATCTTCCTTGCTGTAGTTTTTGCACAAGTTGATTAGCGTTCCAAAAGAAATCTTCCTCCCTGCACAGTTCCTTCTAATTCTTAAGAATTGACTGTATGGTCGATTGTCTTTCAGATTCCTTTGGAGGTGGCTCAAATAGTGCAGGAAAGAATTACTATATGTTTCTTTAGTTAATAGTGTAGTGAAGATGTTATTTCCATCATGTTCGATAGTCAGGTCAAGAAAATGTATTTCTTCTCTGCTCCATGTTGATGTAAAGTTGATGTCAGGTGATCTGTTATTCAACCATTCCACAAATTGCATGATATGCTAAATGAAGGAGACCTTGATACACAGAGTTGAAGTACTGCCTTGTGTTTTGTTTGTCAAATAATCAATCAATAGCCAGTGGGGTAATGCTATTGTCGTATTTTATTTTTAGAAAGTTGGCTTTTTCTTATTTTAACCATTCTGTGCCTTGGGCTGTTTCTGAATACACGCCTGGGTTTAATTGACAGCTACATTTGTTCATTCTCTCCAGACAGCCACAAAGAAGAAGAGCTGGGTTGACAGGAGATACATCTGTATTCATCTGCATAATGCTAGACATCCTAGATAGGGAGAGGGAGAGGCAGTTCACACGTATATCTGAATAGGCTGTGTCTTGCCCTCACACAAAGGGCTGATTACCCCCTACTGGTAGTCTGCAGCCAGGGCTGAGTTGAAGGGATCCTTGTGCACTTCAGACAATCTTTTGAAGATACCCCTACATGAAGGGCCTTTTTGGGTATAAATACTGGGCCTCTGACACCATATACTCAGAATGCATATGGTCTGAAGACATTCTGGCAGGAAGAAGGACCGCTATGCTATCAGGAGGGACTCCCACTTTGCTGTGTTGGCCTGCTTCCTTCTACTTCTTTCCTGGGAGTAAGAGGACTGGATCTAACTCTCTACATCTAGCAATCTAAAGTTTCTCCAAGGGACTGACTAAGCTTGCTTCCTGTTTCTGAAGTCTCAGGAATATCAAAGACTTCACCTGCATCTTGCTACCAGCACACCTGGGTTCCTCTGATGTGAGTCCTGCTCTGTTTAGTGGTACCAAATCCAGTCCTGAGCAGTTGGAGGTGAGTGTAGTGCTGCAACACAAAAAGGGATGCAACATCAGCGTATCACTTGGAACTTGTGAGAAAGGGCCTCTTTTTGCATGGTTAGCCCCCCACGTTTTGCCTGGAAAATTATATGGTTTCAAAATTGTAAGTGCTCCCTGCCCGTGCTAAACAGGTTCCCAGAGCCAGATCTCTTACACCAAAACTGTACTATGTATTGGGAATTCGGGTATCCTTGTAAGCCCCTTGTAAATGGTACACCTGGTACGCAGGCCAGGGGTACTGGAAAGAGCCTCCAGAGCTTCAGCACTATCTGTGCTACTGTGAGAGGCCCTACACAAGCCTCATGCAGACTGCCATTGCAAGTGCATGACTAGGTGTAGTTAAAAGTTGCAAACTTGACATGGCACTCACCAAGAGTGGCCTGTCCACTAACACTGCATGCACTATAGGTAAGTCACCCCTCTGGCAGGCCTTACAGCCCTAAGGCAGGGTGCACTATAATGCATGTGAGGGTATATGTTTGCATGAGCAAATATGCCCCTACTGTGTCTTTACAAACCCTTAAGTCATGGTAAGTGTACAGGGAAGCCATAGCAAGTGCATGTCCTGGACTCTGGTCATTACGAGATTCCCTAGCTACATGATGGACTCTCTGAATACTGTGTTGTTTGGTAACAAACAACTCAGAATAATAAACCCACTCTAATGCCAGTGTTGGATTTATTATAACATGTATTCAGATGGCCACTTTAAGGTGCAAAATCTACCTGCCTTGGCATGGTTGATAAACTGATTTTTGCCAGCCTGTCACCACCAGACAGAAATCATGATTCCTGGGGTGACACCCTCTGCTTGCAGGAGCCAGAACATAAAGCCTTTCCTGGGCGGAGGTGTTACACCTCCTCCCCAGGCAGGCACCCAGTGCCAGCGGTCAGCTTCAAAGGCTTTATCGCCTTTGGAATCTGACCTCTGACTCTGCTGCTAGCAGCAGATGACTGCCCAATGGTTTTCCCCCCACTTTGAGCTGAAAAACCAGAGGGAAAACTTAGTCAGAGTAGGAGGAGTGGCCCCCATCAGCCTGCACCATGCCCAGGTGTTAGCAGGTGAGGTGACCACTCCATTTCATTTTCCTCCATCTTGGATGGCAGGAAAATAGCCTATCAAGTTTAGGGATGTGACCTCTTCCTACAAGAAGTGTTCACATAGTGAGTATAGTCACCCTAAAGTAAGTGACCCATTGGCCACTACGTGGTACTCCCCTAAACACCCACTAATGCAGTATTTAGTGGGCATCCCTAGACCTGCAGATCACATTCAACGGACACAAGAAGGCCAGCGACAAAGAAGACCCAAAGCTTGAGAACAGAAGTCCTGCTGCAAGAAGAAAAAGGCACCAAACCTTGCCTGCATCACCCAGGACTATGCAATCGCCACAGAGGGGTTGATTTGACATTGGACAGACTCTAAGAAACCCCAGAGGACCTCTGACCTTCTAAAAATTGCTACGAACCTCCCTCCAGAATGAAGGTACCACTCCCTGCACCCAGCAAGCAAGATCCAGCGAAGTCCAGTTTCCTGTCCGGCCAATGAACAATGAACCGTAAATAGCTGTGAGATCCAATTCAACCCGATAGACCCGGAGAACAAACCCTACCAGTGTGCCAAGGTTAGTGGAACTGCGACCTCCAGTGGCTGAGATGTGCTATAGCCTGGGATATTGGACCCCCAACACAGACACCCAGAAGAAAAGTCCACTCCATACTCTCGAAGGACCAGAATCAAGCACCAGTCAAGGGTGGCCCTGCTGACCTGCAATTTACCCTCCAAGTAACATGGACCTGGTTCCAAAGGCTCCTTTACGCACAGCTCTTGACAAACCTATCTACACTGCTCATGGCCTCCCTGGCCCCTGCATCAGAAAATCAGCTGTGCTGTAGGCGTCCCTAATCCCTTGTGACCTGTACACTCCAAGGGGACACACCAGACTTACCTTTAAGTCTTTCTGAGACGTGTGTTTCCAAGTGGTCCCCTTCTATGTTCTGCACCAGCTCCAAGACTTTCAGCTGCTGCACCCTCTTGAACTGGGAACTGCCTGAACTTCTCCAGCTGCCCACAGGACATCCTGATAACCTCGACCTCAAAAGAGAAGATGACACTTGTGAAAGCATTACCTGATTTGATATGCATTTTTCAATTTTTCTCCCATTGGTTCCTATGGCGCGCAATTACACAAAAAAAGACTATTTTTGCTAAACTATGAAAAATCATAACTTAAAAAGTACTTACCTGATTTTGATGATCTTGGTCTTAAAACTTACATAAAAATCTGAAGTATTTTTGTGAATTGGTCTTGAGTTATTCTTTTGAGCGTGTCCACATTTATTGATACTGTGAGTACAACAAATGCTTAGCACTTCTCCAAGATTAGCCTATCTGCTCAACCAAACTGCCACTAAAAAGAGAGCATTAGGTGGTCTACTTAATACCTCTGGATACCAAGGTGGGGTTGCTTGGACTATCTGCACAGTGCATATCATTTCATACACTATATAGAGTGCCAGCCTACTACAGAACCGATGCACCCTACTGCAGAAGTGCTGCTTTGCCACTGCCTGCACCGAAGCCACAGACACCGCTTGCCCACTGGGAAATGCAATGACCAAGACTTACAATGCAGCCCCGGCTTTGCCAGTGCAGCACTGATGCATCAGAACCAGTACTTATCGCTTCTGGACATCGACGCATTAACGACATTGCCCGATTAGGAAACAAAGCAAAGCCTGCAAGCGTGACGCATCCCCCCTCTGGATCAACATATCGTCACCGAGCATCGACAAAAACTAAGGTACTGTCAGCGGGTCTGCATGACTCCTGTACTTGCCCAGCTCTTCATTGCTGTTGGACTGCACTTTTGGTTTTTCCACAGTCCAGTACAACCAGATAGCTCCGGTTGGAGCTATTGTCTTCTAAGCATTGCATTTTAATTTAATCTGTGAAAATTCATACCTTGACTTGCGTATGTTGGATTTTTGTCATTTTGGTCTTGTTTGACTCAGATACATATTGGCTATTGTTCTAAACGAGTGTAGAGTCCTTTTGTGGTTTTTACACTGTGTTGTTACTGTGTGTATGCACAAATACTTTATACACTGACTCCTTAGATTAGCCTAACTGCTCTATGCCAAGCTACCAGAGGGTGAGCACATGTAAAATTTTAGTATTTATCTTACTTACCCTGATGCTGGTGATCAGCAGTGAGGATAGGAGTTGTATTTGTGGATTGCATACAGTGATTGGTGTACACTAGTTTCATGTCTCATTTCATTATGTACCAATATAGGTTATTTTTCTCTTTGGCAACTTTTTGAGATTTCACAACAGCCATGTCTCAATCTAGACAGCTAGCAGCTACAACTGCAGGAGTGGAGTTTGAGCAGGAGAAATTGGAAATCTACATGATGTCCCAGCTCAAAGGTTTCTGCAGAGAATTTAAGCGTTCTTTTAAAGGCCTCACTAAAAAGGAGGAGCTGCAAAAGGTGCTGAGGGCCTGGCTGGCAGCCGGGAAAGCAGCTGCACAACCAGAGAAGGAGGGCACTGTTTTGAATGGTGAGGAGGAGGATCTACATCAGGAGTTATTGTACAGCCCAGACCTGCCTGTGGGATGTGGGGCTAGCTTGAGGAGAGAGAGGCTCCCCTCTAAAGCAGGCACCAGTGTTTTCTCCAGAAGTCTGTCGTCAGAGGAGCTGGAGGACAGACGGGAAGCTAGGAGGCTCAAGATGAAGCTGACAAAAGCTCAAAATGGAGAAAGCGAAAGCTTTGAAGGAAAAGAGATTGGCCATTGAGGAAAGGAAAATTATTTTGGCTCATAATCTGAGCATGAAGGAGCTGGACCTGAAAGCCCAGAAAGCCGAGTCTAGCGCAGATGGAGGCAGCATATCTTCAGTGTCCTCTGACAGGACCGTACATATACCCAAGAGTCTGATAGCTGACTATAAGGTGGGGGAAGACATAGATCACTGCTTTGAGACCTATGAGATTGCTTTACAAATGCACAGGATCCCTAAGGAGCGTTGGGGTCCAGTTGTGAAAGCAGTTTTCCAAAGTGGGAAGGGACCACTGCACGGGGAGGATAAGATGAAGTATTCTGCCCTGAAGGAGGCCCTTATTAGAAAATATGGGTTGATCCCAGAGGTGCGCAGGCAGAGGTTTAGGGAGAGTGTTAAGCTTCTTCCTGGGACCTGGGTAGATTGTGTTGATTCTTTCTGCAAGGCACTGGATAGTTGGTTGAAGGGCAGTAATGTGACAGACTGTCAGGTGATGTACAATTTAACTGTAGAAGAGCACATGTTTATTCTTTTCAGGCTCAGGATCCCCCAGCAGAGTGAGGGGAAGGTCAAGGGAGACCCAGGCAAGTCCCAGAGACAGAGCGCAAAACTTTGGTAGAGTGCAAACCTCTGCCAACTAGATACTAAATTTGTAACACTTGGTATAATGGCAGATAGGATGCATGTTGCATTGTCCTTTGGCATGTCTTGGCACTGATAGAAAACAAACCATACAAACAACGGCTAAAACCGAGAAAATAATAAAATAAAATACCAAAGACAAAAAAGGATCCATAATGTACTATTTTCCTTTCCCAGTATACCATGTATGACTGCGGAGACATTTGCAGACTCTATGTTACGAGCTCACAGACTTGACCTTCGTCCATGATATGCACTTTCATAGATCTTAAATGTACATACTGTTCATACTGTTGCACGTTATGCGTTATAGATGCATTGTAGTAGACTCTGTGTATTTTGTTATAAAACTTACATTAAAACATAAAAAGGATACTCTAAAGGATTTTACAAAAATAAACGTCTTTAGGATTTCTATAAACAGTAGACAGTTGTGAAATGTTTTTGGTACAACCTGGGACCAAAATAGGCGAAGCAACAGCCACCTGTGTGATTCCGAATCCATGGGACTAAAAGTGGAAAGAGAGAACCTGAGTGTACAGTTCTTTCAGACCCACAAATTGAGAAACGTTGCCATAGGTAAGAACAGTAATATGCTTTAAAGAAAGAAACTTAAAATTCACTCTTAGTTGTACGTGATGTAAGTGTGCTCTCTGTGCTCCTCAAACCTGGTTGTATTTTTTCAGATATTGTTCAGAACTGCAAAAGTTTGTATCCCATGATGCTTTATGAGTGCTGTATCCGGCAGGCATGGACGTTAACTATTTTCAACAGTTAATGAAGAAGAGCGCAGAGGATGCAAACAGCTTGCATGTTCTGTTGGTAGGAACGGATGGATCTTTTCTAGAAGATGAACAGCATAAACACAAGAAGACGAGACAAAATTAATTTGGGCTTGCGGAGAGAGCTCTTCATCTAGGAGAGTCACAAACGATTTGACTTTACTCTCATGTTTCAACAGATTCCCTAGGGTAAACAGCTACGGTGTTGAGCCAACAATATTTTTTGTTGTCAGCCAACAACATTTCAGTGTTATCGACACCACCTCAGTTGGTCATACAGGTAAGGAAACCCAAAGCACAGCTGCTACCAGGCATGTCACTGGGTATGCAACAGGGCCACACAAACGTCCTTTATTTGCGCCTTTCCACTTGTGACTTTAGGCAAGAAATGGAAAAGAATCAAAAGCAAAAAATACTAACCATCTCAGCTGAACTCATTCTTCTTAATTCACTTCCCTCCAACTAAATTTTGCAGCTAAGAAATTTAAATTGTTCAGTAAATATGCAGCCCCGCTTTCCATAAAAAAATTGTTCTACGGAGTGTTATAGGTCTTTTGTTTATTATCTAAAAGTTTGGCTAGGTGTTACTTTAGAGTTCAAGACAAGGGACCTTAAAAAGAGATCCAATATATTTATGACTGTCATAAATGTGAATGCCCATTTAAAGATACAGTCTATTTTAGAGCAGTGCCTGTATTGTGAACTTAAATTAGTGTTAATAGTGAACAAAGAAAAAAATAACAAATAATTATTTATTTTATCCATTCTATTTGAATTTCAGCTAAGTATTTAAATGTATTTTACACTGTAACAAGCAAAACCCTTTCCCACAACAGGGAATGTTTACGAAATTGTATTACCTCTGTAATCGACTAATCACAGCAATCTGATTCAACCCTAGGGCCTGCATGCTGTTAATTACATAAACTTTCATTCATTACTAATATTCTTAGGAATTTTTGCGCGCATACTCACCACAGCCACTAGTAATATATTAAGCAACTAAACAGATGGTAAAAATTATCATTTGTAGTTTAAAGTTGCACTGGCTATTTACTCAATCTAATCAAATATTTAGAATTCATACTCCATGTTATGTTAAATTCGTTTTAGTATAAAGTTAAATTTCAACGGGCATTGCATGTGCCCCTCTGGAATATAGCCTTATGTTCCAAACAAAATGTTTCATACAGCATAAGATTCACAAATTAGCGTCATCTCAGCTAACTCAAAAAATAACGCTTTGATTGGTCAAACATCCACGCATTCCCAAAGTAATCGGCTCCATCTTGGTGTAAAACAGTTTGCATTAATGTTTAGTTAATGGAAAAACCTACAAGGTTATGTTTTTCTCATTCCTTGCTACATAGAAAAAACCTTTTCCCTAATGGCGGTATTATGCTCCTGGTAGAGAGTGCGCGCGTCTTCTGACCTGGAGAGTGTCGGAGAAATAAACCATGGGTCGCTAAGTTCCCCCTCTTTGTGGCAGCGCCCCCACCTAGCAGAAGATTTCAAAGCTCCAGGGTGTAGATATCGATAAGCATTCCCCATCAACTACTTTTCATGTGTGGTGAGCCCGCTGTTGCTTGCCACTTAAGTAGCCTCGCTTCATTATTCGTAATTGGATTTTTTTCAGCTAGTTAAGATTTTTGGAGATTGCCATTTAGATAATGTATATAGCACACACTATAAACATTGTGCCAAATTTATCAATACTTTGCCCCAGTACAAAGTCAGCAAAATTGATGGAAACCGGCGCAAAGTGTTGATTTTTTATTTACTTATCAGTGAAAATCATTGTGCTGGAAAGTTGCCTAACATCAGAGCAAGACTCTCTACGCTGCTTTGCATGACGGGGGCGTCCCATGGGTGGCACAGCAGCTTTTCCAAGTTATCACCCATGATCGTTGATGCAAACAATTGTAGACGGGGCTTTCTGACAAGCGTAAGCCTCCTCAAGGCAGGCACAAAGAAGATGTTTCCTTTTCCCCAAACTTTTTTTAATTTTGCACGTGTGCTGCACTGTACAGATTCACGCAAAGCAACGACGTTTTTAAGGTAGTCTAAACATAGCGCTTTGTGCTGAATGAGTGCACTTGTAATACAAAAGCTGTGCTGGACTTATGTACACGCCTTTGTGTGTGTAGCTAGGAGGCCAGAAAGGGTGCCAACACTTGGGAAACGAGCAGAAGTGCTGTTATCAATATACATCCCTTCCTGTCACCTAACACAGCACAGCAACTTTCATTGCTATACAGCGTCTCAAGCAAAAATAGCAAATATGCCCTTACTGTCTGTATTCATTTCTCATATTCGCCAACAGCCCGCCGCATGGAATGCCTTGTTTTTTACCTTCAGCACAGCCATCAGTGCAGCAGCAAGGGGGGCACAGAATCAGAGGCAGCGGAGGTAAATTGCAACATTCCAGGGCAGATTTATAAAGTTGTCATGCAATGCAACTAGGTGGACAAAGTTGCTGCACGGCATTGCCAGAAAGGGACGAGAGAGCTACAAAAACTATGATCTATTCCCTAGCTCTGGCGCACAGTCTGCCTGCTTTGCGCCATGCACATGTTAGCACTATAATTTAAAGGTACCTGTGTGCTGTCTAGCAGAGGCTGTACTGGAAGGTGCCATCTCACTACAAAATACCATGCACAGACAAGCTTTAAAACCTTTCCCATGTTAAATGTGTTCTGTACAGTGGTGCACTCATGCAAAATCCGAAATGTTTGGAAAAATTAAAATATCTAGCACAATCCTCAAAGAGGTTTTATTTTTTGGGTGCAAAGCCCTGTCTACAAATGGTCATAGGTAGAGTTTTGTATCAAAACCTATGGGTGGTTGCATGGGAACACCCATGTACCACTCCTGGTATGCCCTCCTGATGTGACGCAAACTAGTGCAAAGCAGAGCTGGCGCCACTTTTTATTACTTTAGGGTCACTTTCCTGTGCAAATAAAGAAGATTGTCACCTTTCCCTGGGCTCCATCAGCACCGTAGTGCTTAATCTGTGCTTGTTGTTTCCGGTGCGGAGCACCCGCACTTATTTTTGAGGGCCGGAGCATATTCTTCTGCCTCAAGCATTTACTGCGAGCAAAAGACACATCTGGGAAAGACGGAGGAAGAGAAAAACGAAAAGTCACAATGGGAAAAAGCAGAAGGCTGCAAGAGTGAGATGATGGTACAGGGAGTGGCTGTAAATGGATTAAAGAGGCCCGAGATGGCTTCAGGATTACGCTGCCTCAGTATTCCATGTTCGCACATTTAATTGCAGCAGCCGCATGTTTAAGATGAGGGCTTTGGGCACCAGCACCTTTCTATTACAAATTAGGCACTGTCAGCACGTGTTGTTCTCAAGCCACTTGCACTCCCTATATCAACTTCGCAAGGATGAAAAGATGGGTCGACACTGCAGGGTCTGAGACCTGGGACCTGCACTTTATACAATTAGCTCTTTAGGGAGCGCCCAGCACACTCAGCTGTCAAACCGTTTAAGATTATTTGGAGATGTGGAAAGGCAGCATCAAGTTGTGAAACGGAAACGGGTTGACAGGCCAGGACTCTCACTGACTGAAGAATTCACCACCCCGACCCTCCATATCATGTGTTACCTTAAGCTCTGCCCTTTTAAAATAGAGCAGAAATCTTGTAATTTGTCGCTCAAAGAACGCAGTGACTTTCTTCTGGCACGCGATTTTTCTCGAACTTGTTTTTTTAAAAGTTGTAATAAGTAGAGTACCCTAGCGCGTGAAAATGTGCGTCCATTTCCTTTACTTTCACCTGAGGTTGCGCTTTCTTCTCTTCCGGTAATTGCGTTTAAGGGGCATTAGACGTCACGTTTACATGATTAGTTTCTAAATCCAAAAAGTAACTTTTTAAAAAAATCTTAGCTTCCGGGCTGCTTACCTTAGTCATCCAGCTAGCAGCCCATGGAATGAGCGTCCTTCACTGGGCCACGGAATGTGGTGCATGGGGACGGTGTGTTTATTTCTAAAATTAAGCACATGATTACTCGTGGCACACAGACCTACCAAAGGATTCGGCTGTGAAGCTGGTGTGAAGTGAGAAACGGTTCCCAATCCTTACTTTAGCATACCGCTTTGCATTTCCCTTTACGGTTTTCGCCATCATAACAACTGCGTCCATTCGTTTCATAACAGTTCCAAGACCACCATCTTCTGGCACAAATCGGGAGGTGCATCGTGTAATCGTGTAAGCGAAAAAAGAGGTTGAAGATTGAATTATCACCAACATTTTTGTTCCCCTTAATATTTGAAAGCAATATAAATACGTTAGAGAACAATATATTATAATCAGTAATCCGTTCAATGATAGGTAATTATCACCCAAATAACACACGAAGATAGCAGTTCAAACACAAGAGAAAAGGGTAAGAATGTGCGAGCGACCTCAGACATCTGTTTATCAATTGGTTTGGATTGTGGATTGTGATTTCTTCTGCCCACTACAGCATGTAGCATGGTGAGTGGGATAGTCCATTTCAGCTGCAATTGGCTAATTTCATTCTGAGTGACAGCATTCTGATCTCTCACAAGAGGCGTATCTACACACAAAATAGTTCCATTAGAGTCAGGCAATAAGTATGTGTGTTTTTTTAAAGCAAAATATGTTTACTTTTAGCTAATCTCCTCAACAATACAATTGTACAAAAACCATGACAAAATAGAGTCACTGACAAAGATAAGTAGGCCTGCACACAATATCATAACTATTGGCTTTGCCACTGCTTGTTTTTGGTTTTGTTTTGTACATTCCGAGGCTTTCCACCGGTGACATTGGATACTGCGTATTTGCTGGCAAAAAGCATGAGTGAAATGTTTAACACACTATGAACGAAAATGACAGTTGTGATGAAGCATTACCAGGAACATCCTGAACAGAGGCTCATAGTTTCAGTGCTCTACATACTTAAACTCTTGAGTTCACCTAGAAACAGTGTTTTAGAGGACAATTACAGGGAATCATATTGCTAAGTTATGTAAAGCTAGTGTGGGGAATTTATGGGAGCCTTGACTGAGCTCTCACATGTCCTCAACAAACTGATGTCTACTAGATAAATAGGTCCCATGAGCATTCCATGGTTGATCCTCGGTAGCCCAGCTGAATCATCAAAGCTTTCATCTGAGAAGTGTACGTTGTAAGTGGGCAACAACTAACCAAATCAACAAATTAAATAAGAAATATGAAAAATGCTACAAAGGAGATCTGAACTGAGGATCAAAATGGATAGGTATCAGTTTAGGTGGATTTTTTTTTTTTTAGTCAAAGTAAATAGATAGTTTTTTGTTTTTTTGTTCAAAATGGCCAAAAGTGGCATCAGTGCATTCATTTTTGGCACTAAAGAAAATATTTTCTCAAGCTCTTTGTTCAGGAAAAAACAATGTTTATAGAAAAACCAACCCACTTAAAAAGGAAAAGCAATTCATCCCAAATTTTCATGACGTGTTATTGATTAAAAATGTAATAAAATGTCTTCAAATCTCCAATACTGGTTATCCACAGAGCAGCCCATGTCTTAAACTTGCACCAGGCTTAGTACAACCTCAGTAACAATCCAAAGCAATTCTGAAATTGAGTTGCTTTACTATCCCAAAAAGTACAATCCTTTCTGCAAAAACAAGCAGTAGGGGAATCCACCCTTCAGCCATCTGGTTTTCTGTTACTATTTTCCTGGTACAAAAGAAAAACAGAAAAAAGTCCAGTTATGAACCTAGCACATTTCAAACAATTTGTTGTATGCCCTAAATTGAAAATGGAAACTATGGCCCAGATTTATGGGGATTAGGCGCAGGGCAGAGTAGCAAGTCATCTTGCTGCTCTGCCCTGCGCCAAAGTGAAAGGGCAGGAATGTGCAGTGTTTATGGCAAATAGTGCATTCCTGTCCTTTTCCCTTGCACTGGTGCCATTTCAGCAGCCTAGTGCCAATGCCAGCACCATTGCACCATGGTGCCTGCGTTGCACACATAATTGTTTTTGTGCAGGTAGGGCCACATTCCCGCACACATAGAAAGAGGAATTATGGAGAAGAAATAAACATATTTCTCCTCGTTGCCCCACCCCTGGTGAGGTGTAAGGTTTTGACGCATCCCCAGGTTTACGTGTCCTTGTAAACCTGGGGATGCGTCAAAATCCATGAGTGTTGCATGGGAACACCCATTGCAATTCCCATGGAACACAACAAACATTTCAGGTTAGATTTGTTTATCCCTGTAAACTGTTCAGGCAAGCAACCGGAAGTCAACTCGAAATTACATTTTTGAGTTTAATTTTTAGACTCTATGGGTAATTTTTTGAGTGTGAGATGCATTTTGCTTAATTTTTCTGTAATCTGGCCTAATGTTGCAGTATTTTTGATAATTACACTACAGCAAATTACGCACATTTTGCAAATCCTTAATTCCCTGATTTAATGAGAATTAGGTGGTTAGAATAGATCTTATGCTAATTTAATTAGCCCAGTTCGTCTAAACCTCAGACAAAGGGCCAGATGTATGAAAGCTTTTTGCTTTCGCAAACGGTGCGAATGCCCGTTTGCGAATGCAAAAAAGCCATTTCAGAATGTATTAAAGGTATTCTGAAAGCAATTTTAAGGAATCGCTAAAATAGCGATTCCTTAAAATTGCGACCCTGTTTAGAGAGTCGCAAATTGCGACTCTCTAAATAAGAAATCGCAAATAAGGATTCCTTATTTGCTATTTCTAAGCACTTGTAAGAAGCAATTCCTTAATGCAAATTGGGCATTAAGGAATCACTATTTACCACAAAGTTGAACTTGGTGGTGACCATGTGCAAATTTAAAAAATGCATTTAAATGCATTTTTAAAATGTACATGTATAGCACACATGCCCTTTTGGCGTGTGTGCACCTTACATGTCCTAAAAAACATTTTGGGGTGCAGCAGAGGGGGCCTTAGGCCCCCAGCACCCTGGGGTTTTGCATTTCCAAAATTGAGATTTCCAGTTAAGAAATCGCAATTTTGGAAATGCAAAAAATTCACAAATATGGGCCTACAGGCCCATAGGTGTGAATGGGGCCGGTATCACAATTTGTGATTCAGTAATAGCATTTGCTATTTTTAAGAAATCGCTATTACAGAATCGCAAATGTGATACATTGCATTTTGCGAATCAGAAATAGCCATTTCTTAAAAATCGCTATTTCCGACTCGCAAAAGGCCTTCTTGATACATCTGGCCCAATATCTTTAATTCCAATGGAACAACAAAAAAGTTGTCATTCCTGCTGTTCCATATACAATGTAACATAATTAATCAAAAAATATTTATAGTAATAGATTTAAAATATAAAAAATAAGATGATGTAAAATAAATATTTATATAGTGCAACATAATTAATAAAAAGATGTATTTTACTTATACTAATGTTTTAATAATTTAAATGTACTACCTATGTGCATACATCATTTCGTCAACTGCATTTTAACATTATCAATTATAGCAAACATAAACCACGGACCAGTACTGACTACATATTAGTAATGAAATCATGGCGGCCATCCTTACAGAGCGCCATCTTTCACTTTTCCATTTAGAATTATTTACCATCAATTTAAAGAAAGAGTCTAATACTCGTTTCAACCAATAAAAACGTAAATAAACATAAAAATAAATTAGCTTTCATGAGCCCTATTCAGTGTGTTGTGGCTTTTGCATCAATGCACAACTACATTACTACCAACTTTAAAGGGGGTATATATTTATAAACTACTTCAATATTAACAAACTTTTCAGAATTCCAATTCTACCCAAGTGGGCTCACATATAGTCAATGCATCATTTTCTCATCAAACTATCACAACAAAAGAAAAATTGTACAAAACACAAATGCGAAGTCCGTGAAATTCGATACATCTAGACTATTTCATTCTTTCGATATAATCTTTCTTAAAAAACACTGTTCTGGTCTGCCGTTACTGAACATTAAACCACAAAAAAGAGCAGGTTAAAATCATGCAAAACTGAAAGAAATGGGATAGAAAACAGCAATATTAATTCATGCAAATATACGCAATTCATTATCTACATTCAACCCTCTAGATTCCAATGAACGAAGCCGCAGAATATATTGTACTTCAGGTCTGTGCAGTAATTTCTCTCTATTCCCACCCCTCAGACTTCTGGCAACAGTATCAATTACTGAATACTGTAGCTGCTCTGTATTTCCTTGATGTTCCTTCCAAAAATCTCTAGCCGCAAAATAGGACTTGTCCTCATTTTTAATCACCTTTAGGTGCTGCAAGATTCATTTGTGGGCGTCTAAGATGGTGCTCCCCATATATACCATATTGCAACTGCACTTCAACATATATACTGGGAAATCTGTCCTACATGTAAGCTGTTTCATAATTTTTAATTCCTTCCCAAAGTTGCTTGCACTACAGTAATGTTTTTCCCATATCTACAGGCTTTACATTTATTACACTTGTTAAAGCTATTCTTAAGCTTTAACCATGCACCCTTACTGCTTCTTATGTCATCAACCACTAGTCTGTCCTTCCTATAGTCTATAAGGGACTTACCAAGAATCTTTTTTGTAATAGTCACATCACTCCTCAGCAAGTGCCAATGTTTTTAAAGTATCTTATGCACTTAAAAGTAGTCCCTACTGTAAATAGTGATGAACCTCACTTCTGTGTTTCTCATATTTGTCTTCACAGTTTCTCCTTAAATAACACTTCTTCATGAGGGAGTCTTCCAATCCTTCAAAAAGACGCCCTTAAAATATTCTGGCTATAGTCCCTCTGTCTAAATCTCTCCTTCATTTCTTCACTTGTTGCTCTTGTTATTACAAACGCTCCTAGCTGATAATAATTTGCCATTGGAAAGGCTCTTGTTCAAACTCTCATGATTGAAACTTGCAGCATTCAGCGTACTTATTCTAGACATAATCTTCCTATGGATATTTGTCACCATATTGCCAGTCTATATATCTATAGAGACTTCCAAAAACTCACTGTGGCCAGCACTGATACTACATGCTAATACCAAGTTCAGGCCATTGTTATTCAGTTTACTGACAAAAGATTGTGCGGACAACATGTCAGCTTTCCAAATTACAAATACATCATCAAAGAACTCTGTCCACAAAATGATATTCTGATTCCAGATGCTAGATAGCTCAGAGACCACCTTCTCGTCCCACCACCCCATATGCAAAGCCACATAGCGAAGGCACAGCAGGTGCCCATTGCTGTCCCTTGCTGTTGCTTATACAGGTGCCCATCAAAAAATAATATATTCCTGGTTAGAAAGAACTCAGTCACTTTGCAAAGCATCCTAATATGCTTAAATATCTAATGGGTCTTTCTTTAAAAATGCTTTATGGTCCTTAATCCATCATCATGAACTATGCTGGTATATAGTGACAAAACATCTAATGTTATCATCAACATATCTGATTCCAAGACACATTTTGAAGCATTCTCAAGAAGACTACCTGTAGCTGAAATAATCTGTCTCTTTTGGTGGTTTCTGTGGATTCTCATGAACCTTACTTATTAATTAGAAAGTGGGCAGTTTCAGAAAGTCATTCTTCAAAAATTTCAATTAGTCATCATTCAATAATTCTCTTTCATGCTGTCCTTTCAGTCGATCATAGTACTCATCAATAGCCTCAATATATTCCTGACATTCTATTTTTGTGTAACAAGCAGTGTCATTTAACTGAGCATAGGCCTCCTTGAGATACCATTCTCTAGGGCAGAGAACTACATTACCTTCTTTATCTGCTTTTCTTACTACCCAATCAGTGTCATTCTTCAATTTTGTTTTCTAGTGCATTAATCTCCCTTTGTCTCTGCACATTTCCTTTCGCAAACATTTGTTTTTCATTGAACTCTTTAACATCCTTTACTACAGCCCCTGAGAACAATGTTATATTGTCCTAAACAGTAGGGGGAATAGTCGAGGATTTAACTCTAAACTTGGAATCTCCTCCAGCAGACAACTCTACCCCATCACCTCTTCAAGGGATCTCCCCTGGGTATCCCTCCCTCAAAACACTCATCCTCAAGCTCTGACAATCGAAAGAATGAGTCAACATTCTCAACCAACAAATTCTTTTAATCAATCGCTGTTGTTACATTTTAACTGTATCAAACTATAGAAATTCACCAGTTATAGTTATCTCAAGTAACTATAAGTTATCCCCTAAAGTAACTATACCTTGCGCTCCTGCCATGCACTGTTCTTTTATCAAAACGTTTACTGCAAATATTACATTGATATTATCAATGATGTTATCAAAGATGTCATGAGTGCTGTAATTTGTGAAGTAATTAGCAGTGCATGGCACGGGCATGAATTAAAGTTCCCTTAGGCCACTAATATAGGGCACATATAACAAAAATGGAAAGAAAAAGAGAGAGATAAGAAGGTTAAAGCCTATGGGCGAAGAAATGGAAGCAAGCACATTATTAAATGTTAATCCTTGAATACCGTACAAAAGACTTGCTCCCAGAAAGGCCCCCCAAGGGCACCCGCGATGTCACTAACAGTAAGGTACAAAGGACAAATTGAGAACTACAATCCCCCAAAACTACTGCCAATTCCTCTTCTGAGCTCAGGCCATAAGGACTCTTCGTGTTAAGCTCAACAATATATTTGGATTCAAGGCATCCTAGCATCTGTATACGATACCCACCCATAGCGTAAATCTCCACCCTGTCCCAGGCAAAGAATCTCATCAAAGTATTGTTGCCATTGTGAAAGTCTGTGAAATACCGGGCCACTGGGTTTTTAATATAATCCTGATTCTTAATGGCCTTCATGTGTTCCAGAATCCATGAATCACAATGCCTATGTACATCTTTTCACAAGGATAGACTAGGGCATAGATACAGAAATCAGATTGACGATTCAAAAGGTTGTTAATGTATCTTTCAGTGCCAAGTAGAGGAGAAACATATTTTTTAGTATTCTTACTGAATTTACAGGCCTTGCATTTAGAACAGATGCAAAATCTTTTCGGCCTTTCCATTTGTGTAGCACTACCTGGAGTGACTTCATTTCTGCTAAGTATTTCCTTTAAGGTAACCCCTCTCCTAAAAGTGATATGGGGTGATTCCCAATTGTGTCAGAGAGGGTAGCTTCAGTAGATAAGATATCCCATGTTTTTTCAAAATGTTTCTGACTGACCCAGCCTCATTTCTAAATGTGGTTCCTGGGGGTAGGTGAACTGTTCCCTGGAACTCTTGGCATCAATCAGGAGAGTATCCCTGTGGACACCTTGAGTCTTAGAAAGGGTGGTGGACAGCATTATGTTACTGTAGCTTCTTTCTCTAAACCTCACCAGCATAGTTCCACATTCACTGTTGAATGGTTCATCTGTACTGCAATTTCTCTGTGCCCTAAGGAACTCACCAAAAGGAATGCTCTTAATTGAATTAGTGGGATGAATGCTGCTAGCTTGGAGTGAAGAATTCCTGGCAGTGCTCTTTCTAAACAGACTAGATATAAGTTTGTCATCCACCGTTGACACCTTCAAATCAAGGCACTCCTCACTGTTTTCACTCATTCTGCCCTCAAATTTGAGGTTCAACTCACTAGAGTTGAGTTTAACAATGAACCAGGAGGCCTGGTCTTTGCCTCCTCACCAGATGAGAAACAAATTGTCTATGTATCTGGTCCAGAGGACTACATAGGTGTTGAATTCCTCCATAGTGCCTGACACCTGCTGCTCCCACCACCACATACATAGATTAGCGTAGCTGGAAGCAAAGCAGGTGCCCACCGCCATACCTGGAACCTGTCTGTACAGTTTGGCAGTGAAACTGAATTTATTTTTTCTCTAAGCAGTACTGAATCATAGTTAGAAGCATCTCAGTGTGGTGAAAAAAATGACATTGATCTTGCCCTCAAGAAATGTTACCATGTAGTAATACCATCACTATGTTTAATGTTGGTAAACAGGCTGGTGATATCAAGAGTGACCATCAAATAGTCTGGCTACCAAGGAATATCGCAAATTCTCCTGAGAAAGTCCTTGCTGTCCTGTATGTAGGAAGGCAAGGCAGTCACAAAAGGTCATAAGAAATAATCAGTGTAACATGATATATTTTCCAACAGGGATCCCATGGAGGACACTATGGGCCTACCTGGGGGTTGTCAGGATCCTTATGTATTTTAGGTAACAGATGTAAAACATTCCTCCCACTCAATTAGGCTACAATTTCTCCAATCAATTAGCAGCTTGTAAAAGCATTAGTCTTGTTAATCTCATCATGTTACCATAACATAGAATGCATCATTACTGAATTGTCTCATACCTTCATTTATGTATGCTGATGTGGATAAGACCATAACATTGCTACCCATGTCAGATTGATGGATGATGACATTCTTTGCCTTTAACAGGGTGCCGATTTCTGCTAGGTGTCTATTGTTGAGCTTAACACTAAGGGCCTCATTACAAATTTGGCGGTTGGCCCACCAGACCGCCATGTTGGCTGTCCTGAAAAGACTGCCATTCCGGCTGTGTTTCAGACATCCGATTACGAGTCATACAGGCAGAACCACCAAGCAAAAAAAGCAGATGGCAGCAGGATAGCAGCCTGGATATAGGCGGTCTGACCTCCAGCGCCGTCAACACCACAGCCAACCACCAACCTTATTACAAGCACACAGTCACCGTGATGGTCCCTTCATGGTGGTCAGCCAATAGTAGTCAGGACCGCAGTGGTTCGCAGTCAGCAAAGTTACTCACAACTGCACACTGGATGAATTAAAAAACAACAGAACTGACATACATTGGCTAAGTGGACACACCTGCAAAGCACACTATAAAACACATCCCGTCACAGACCACAAACCTTTGCACTTACACAGCAAGACAAATAAGCCCAAGCAACTGAAATCTGTTGAGTATATAGATTAGGCATCCCCTTTTCCACCATTCCATTGAACACCCTGCACACACTTTTGTCCATTCACACCCTATTGCAATTCCCCTGTTAAGTAAGTCCCTGTCACCCTCATTAGTGTTTTTTTCCACCATGCCATGTAACGTTCCAAAAATCCTGTTTTTCCAAAGATGAGTTAAGAGTCATAGTAGATGAAATCATAAGAGTAGAGCCACAATTGTTTGGAGCACAATTCTAACACACTCCTCTCAGCAGGAAAATGGAAATATGAGACAGGCTCGTCGACAGAGGGAAAGCTATAGGCACCACCCTGCTCACAAACAAGGACATCAGGAAGAGGTGGAACAACCTCAAGGGCAAGGTCTAATCCATGGTCTCCAGGCACCAGCTGCAGGCCAAGAAGATTGGTGGTGGCCCTTCCAGTGCCCCATTAATGATAAATACTCTTTCCATAGGAGGAGAAGGTCTTGGCCATCTTGCATCCTGAGGGCTTGACAGAAATACCTGGGAGAGTGCAGTCTGGTAAGTCACAACACAAAAAATGTCACAGAAATGCAATGTCCTGCATGCTCACAGCTGAAATTTGCCCCCTGTCTTATTCATGTACTTCACCAACATTCAATACCGAGAGTATCTGGGTGTTAAAACTGTCAATGTGTATCATTGGACCCAACATCATAGTTATCAAGGCCTATCACATGCCATATGTCCAAATGGGGCCTGGAAATCTCACCATAACAGAAACACATTCCAGGGTCCATGCATGTCCCAAAATGACAATGTATGCACAAACATAAATTCAGCCTGCATACAGATATGTAAAACACAATAGTTGACAATTAGTCAGGAGAAGGGAAATTGACCTGACTATAACTCACAGCAGGCCCTGTTTCAGCAACTTCTACCACCAGCCGTGTCTTTTTGTCCAAATACCCTTGGTTGTCATCTCTCAAATGAAGTGTACTCACCTGGGGGGATAACATTGGTCAAGTGTGTGTAGTACGCGGGGGCAGAGCTTGCCTAGCTAAGATGGCAGCTGCTTAGAGCGAGAGCTCCCAGCCAGCCAGCTCAAAATCCTGATATTCCCAGGCTATTGGGCGGGGGCCCATGACATTGTGAGAAGGCGGGGGCCTGCTTGCCAGGAGTGAACTGGGAGACCAGGTCTCGAGAGGCACAGAGTACCGCCGCTGGCTGTGCTGGCCGAGCGGACATCCTGGCAGACTAGAGAGGTGAGGCCCGACGCCGCCTGCCGCAAGGGCCGCTGACCTGGAAAGCAGCTGGCGGTGAAGAGGAACTTGTGGTGCAGGTGTGCATCTGGCCGGCTGGATGCCGGAGTGGTGCTGGGGGCAGGGTTGCAGTGTCCGTGTGCGGCTGGTAAGGTGCTGGATGTGCGGCTCGGCCCGGACCCCTGAGAGGCCCGAGGGGCACCGAGTGCCACCGCTGGCTGTACTGGCAGGGTAGACATTTCGGCCGATTGGAGTGGCGTGGCCCTGCGCTGCCTACCACGTGGGCCGGTGGGCTGAAGAGAGGCCAGCAGCAAAGAGGAGCCTGTGGTGCATGGGTGCACCTGAGCGTTCGGCGACCGGCTGACTGCTGGGGTGATACTTGGAGGTGTGTTGTGGTGCCCCGAACGCAGCTGGTGAGGTGGTGGTGGTGCAGCCCAGCCCAGATTCCTGTGAGGCGGCACAAATGATCCTGGATAAGAGTGCCCCCCCGGACTGGTTGCAAGACTCGTGGGGGCCTTAGGCGAGGTGAGAAGGCAGCAGGGAAGTTGTAGCGGACCCCTGGCCTCCCTGGTCCCCTAAAAGGAGAGGCATTAGAGAGGGGGTCCCCCGGAAAAGTACAAACGACGGAAAGTGTTCCTTGCCCCACCCTTCACTACATGCGATGGAATTGCCGGCCTAGGGGTGTTTGACGTGGGGCCCGATGCTGGAATGGCCACCATATCCCCCTGGAGAGCAGACCCACGTGAGCGGAGATAGTGGATATCTGTATCTGAGAGATTGTTGCGGTACAGGACTGACCCTCTTGCGCTAGATTGACCTGGGAGACTCCATCGCTGTGTGAAGAGATCCGCAAGACGTATAGCCACTAGTGTCCTATGCTGAAGGGCCAATCCACATTACTGGTCACTGGACGGCGGTGGGTCCCAGCTGCTTCCAGATCCTTGCTGGTTATGGGGAAACTCAGGCCCAAATCACAAGGGGCAGCCCAGGCGGCGCTGGGGCCCGCCCGACAGTTGGCTAACGGTGAGGCTGGAGAGAGCGCAACGACTACCACGATGCAGGACACCCTGAACAAGATCGTTGGGGCGATTGAGGATACTAAGCTGACTCTGAGCCTGGAAATCGGAAAGGTCTCTGCAGAACTAAGTCACTTATGAACAGACCATCACAAACTGGTTGATGGGGGAAAGCTCCTGAAACAACCCTGGAGGAGCTACAACCCATGCACTGGGCCCTATGGGTCCAGATCACCCAGCTCTCCAAGCAGGTTCAGGTATTGGATCGCCGCGCTGAGGATGCGGAGGCCGCAGTCGGCGCAATAATGTATGAATTGTTGGAATGCCAGAGTGCGTCGAGGGCACTGATGTGGGGGCCTACCTAGAGACCTGGTTGCGCACTTTTATGGGCGAGCGACCCCTCTCGCCGTTCTTTGCACTGGAGAGAGCACACCAAGTCCTGACTCGCAGGCCAGAGCCGGGAAGACCACCCCGGCCAATAGTGGCAAAACGTTTGCACTACCGAAACCGTGACCTGCTGTTGCAGGCGGCCCGCGAGGCAGGCCCCTTTTAGGTAGCAAATGGCCGTGCCACCTTCTTTCCAGACTTTACAATGGTGGTCCAATCTCTGTGAGCCACCGTCTCTGAAGTGAAGCGAGCCCTGTGGGAGGAGGGACTCCGATACTCTTTGCTGTTCCCATCAAAACTGAAGAAGATGGCACTACACACTTTTTTCAAGAACATGATGAAGCATGGGCATGGCTCGAGTCATACCGTGCAGGCACTATAGGCACCAAACAGGTGGAACGCAAACAAACTCGACGTCGTGGTAAGAGAAGACACACCAGAGATTCTGCGGGTGGCCACCAGGTGACAAAACCCACAAACCAACAGGCGCACCAGGGGAAGAGAGAGGTGCTCCAGGTGGCGGCCTCCCAGATGGAGGTGAGAAGTTCGGACGACGGCCAGAGGTCTGAGCCTGCGACTTTGGACAGGGGAGACTCCTCAGATGGAGAATCAGTGGTTAGTGTGATGAAGGAGCTCTCACACGTGACACCTCAGATGTCAGATAACATTGTCTGAATCCACAGGGCCTACACACTTTTAGCCCTGTTGATCTCATAAGGCTACGATGCGGGAAGGCTGGAGCACGGACAGATTGCTCTTGTGCTACTGAGGCCGACCCCCAGATCAACCGTTGGCCAATCCAATTGGATGATGATACCACTTGTTCATATACTGGTTACTATGGTTTGGGTGGACAGCAGTTGCTTGTCTGCTCTTGGGGTGGGGAGTTGGGGGTTGTTTGTATTGCCTGTTCTAGCCCGTGGTCACTTAGGAATACGTGATGTGCTATTGCAGTGGTTGGTGGGGAACTGCAAAAGGGGGAGGTACAAGTTCCCTGATAACCCTTTTAGATGGTATGGCAGCGACGCATCCCTTTTCTAAAATAATGTCCTGGAATGTCAGGGGTCTGGGTTTGATTGCAAAACGACACAAGATACTTTCATATATGAAACGTAGGGGGGATACACATTGCCATGTTACAAGACTCTCACCTCACCCAGGTGAAAACAGACCTCGAATGACGGCGTTGACGGGGACAGTTGTTTGCAACTACATACTTGGCACACGCAAGGGGAGCAGCAATATGGGTGAGAGCAGGCGTACCCTTTGAGGCCACTACCATTGAAACAGATAAGGAGGGCTGATATGTTTTAGTGGAGGGGCGACTTTAATGCAGGCCGCTGGTCTTGGGTAGTACTTACGCCCCGAACGAGGACAAGCTTTAGTTCCTACATACATTGTCTGCCCGGCTGGCACGCTTTACTAATGTTCCATTCTTACTTGGGGGAGACTTTAATGGAGTGCTGGACCCTGACTTAGACCGTTCAACCGCTCCGCTTCAGGGGGCGGCAGCTGTCAGAGTGTCAAAAGGCATGTCGACCTGGATCTCCCATTGGGATCTAGTGGATATCTGGCGCCTTCAGAACCCTCTTGGTATAGACTACTCATACTACTTACACCTTTATCGCGTGCACACCAGAATAGACGGAGTGCTCTGCTCAGCCTCTCTTAGTGGGGCGGTTACACACTCCGAATACTTGGGCCAGACGGTATCTGATCATCGCCCGCTGTTGATCCATCTGACCACGATGGAAACTCGCCAACCTATCCCAACTTGGCGCTTGCACCCGGCAGCATTGGAAGATGATGTATATCGCACAGCGCTACTAAAAAGGCTGACGGAATACTTGACTCTGAACCCGGGGTCGACGTCTAGTAGAGGCATTGAATGGGAGGCCTTAAAAGTGGTAGTGCAGGGTCATTGCCTTGGACAGACGGTGAGCATCAGAAGAGACCTTGAACTGGACATTTTGCACTTAGAGGACAAATTACACAGACATGATAATGATCTGGATGGCACACCAGGAATGCAGGCAAAACTACTGGAGCTCAGGGAGAAATATTAGACGGCGCTAGAGTACCTTAGGTGTCATGACTACAAGACTTATGTGGCCAAAGTTCATGAAGAGGAAGGAAAAGCGGGAGGTTATTGGCACGGTTGATCCACCCAGAGGCTGGAGGGACACTGACCACTCCCCTGATGACTAGGGAGGGCAACATTATTTATGCACCTACTCAGATCAGTTCTGAGCTCACAACCTATTATAAATCCTTGTATGGTCCCCTCCGAGTGGACTCATCTACTGTGAGGGAAGGCTTCTTGTCCGCACTGCCTCAGAATGTCCTCGCTGATGAGGATAGAGTGGTGTTGGACCCACAAATATCGGTGGGGGAGATTAAAGCAGCCATTAAAACGCTGGCAGTGGGCAAGACCCTGGGTTCTGATGGCTTGCCCTCAGAGTTCTATAAATTGGGCTGTGATGTCCTGGCTCCCAGGTTGATGGAGATGTATACCATGACCAGAGAGGCCATAATGATCACCTTGCCCAAATCTAAACATGCTGACAGGAGAGTTACTGATTTCAGGCCCCTGTCCATGCTCAACACTGATTTTAAAATCCTCAATAAGGCACTTGCCGCAAGACTGCTTCCCCATATGAATACCCTCATACAGGAGGACCAGAATGGGTTAATTCCAACCCGTAGCACCTCCAATAACCTCCATAGGCTGTACTCCCTGCTCTACGATGATTTACATCCTTTGGCTTTGATGACAATAATTGTGTCGGTGGATCTTGAAAAAGCCTTCAACACGGTAAGCTGGGAATTTCTTGATGCCACTGTGTTGCGGCTGGGCTTGGGCAGGGCCTGGGGCGAATGGGTTAATTTGCTTTACACGAAATCTACTGCACATGTTAGGAGAGGACAAACTATTTCCTGCAGCTATGACATACACAGAGGAACCCGACAGGGGTGTCCTTTATCCCCCTTGCTATTCACCATTGCCATAGAACCCCTGGCAGCGAAACTCCGATATAAGGCCCAAAAATGGGGAATATGTTGGTGTGAACGCTTCCAGGTAGTCTCCTTGTACGCAGATGACCTGCTTATCTATCTTTACAATGGTCCAGAAATGCTGCCCCAGGTGTTCCAACTGCTAGACGAGTTCGGAGCATGTTCTGGTCTCCGATTAAATAAAAGAAAGACTTGCATCTTCCTGGCGTCATGGAATGGGTCGTCCGTCTTCATGCCCGGAGGAGGTATCCTGGGCACCACATACCTTCCAATATCTAGGCATCCAGATTTATCATGGGACACAGAACCTTAGGATGGGCAACTTGGGTCCAGCAATTCGGGCACTGCGATCCAGTGTTGCCTTCTGGCGCTCCCTTTGTTTGCCTATTATGGCACGCGTATCTCTCATTAAGATGGTTGTGCTGCCCAGACTGCTCTACTATTTTACCAACTTGCCTATTGCCCTGCTGCCTTCTTGGTTTCTGCCGCTAGACACACTACTTAGGGAATTGCTTTGGGATGGTTGGTGGCAGCGAGTGGCCCTGGCCACTCTATGACTACCTCCGGACCCCGGGGGTCTTGGAGTCCCCAACTTTGAGTTTTATTTTCTTGCGGCCCAGCTGCAGTGGCCCGCGCGGTAGGTTTGTGGAGTGGAGCTTATGGAGCTGACAGTAGATGAGGGAGGGATTCAGTAGTAGCGGACTAGTGGACGGGCTGCTTCTGCCTAAAACACAAGGCACTAGGAGGGGAATATTACAGACAACAGCCCTGGCTGGCAGAGAGTTCGCAGAAGAACACACACAGAGGTGTCTTAAGCGCCAGATATACCATTAGTAGGAATGCCCCATGGAGACCCCCTCTCTTGCTTTACGAAATGACAACTCGACTGTTGGACGGCCACGGACCTACATACGCTAGGCGCACTGTATAGTCAGGGAATGATGATCTCGTTTAAGGATCTTGTGGACCAGACTGGCTTGCTCCGCGGGCAGTTTCTGACATATGAGGAGGTAGTGGGGACTAGCCGGGCCCTCAGGAGAGAGATGGAGGGTGAACCTCCCACACACAAGGTCGTACACACTATGCTGTCTATTGGGGAGGGTTCACATTTGGTCTCCTGGCTCAAGGGATGAGGGGCAGGCCATTGGCCCCACTGTGGACAGAGGTCATTGATGGCTGGGAAAACATTGCTGCAGGAGTAGACACAGACTTGGAAAGCAATACAGGGAGCACTCTAACAAGTTTATAGGAGAGAGGTATAGGACTGGCGCCCTTGAGACAACTTCAGGACCACCAGGAGACTGGCACATGAACAAATTGTTACCTCCCCTGCATACCCATTCAATCGGGGAACTACCCTCACACATTGATTAAAAGATATTACATAAAAGATGATATACATACTTACTATCGTTATACAGCCTGATTGCACATGTCCAGGGACCACGGGCCGATTCTTAGTTTTTCTATACTGTTGGTTTAATTTTTGGTTAGTTCTCTCTTTAAATATTACAACCAATGAAGTTGATTGGTACTCCTTAGATGGCATGAGTATTTACTGATGGGGACACTAGGCACTGGCCCTATACGACATGATTACCTATATTTTCACTCCCCCCGTTCCAGATCACTAATAAGATTTTTTGAACAATTGAGTAATACTTATATCCTAACAGAGGAGTGATAATCTTAGTGGCAAAGCAAAAACACCATGTAATGCATAAAGTTCACTAAACCTGTAAACTCTAATTGTGTCGCTCGTACAAATGCTACGAAGTATGTCATGAAACGAATAAGGTATTGTGCTATGCCTGCTTAAGCTGAAATGCCAATAAAATAAAAGTGTTAAAAAAAGTGTGTGTAGTACAGGGAGAGGCCTGACTGCAACTTTCAGTAGGCACTGTTTCAGCAAATCCAACCACCAGCCTATTGTTCTCTTGTCCGATGACCCCTGTTTGTCAACTCACAAATGAACTTCACTCACCTGGAGAGGATAACATTTGTATAGTGTGTGTACTAGAGAGAGTGACCTGAATGCAACTCCCTGGAAGGATACCATTTGTCAAGTGTTGTGAAGTAGAGGGAGTGACCTGACTGCATCTCCCAGGAGGCCCTGTTTCATTAACTCTAACCACTGGCACAGGGTTCACTTGCACAATTTCCCTTGTATGTTAACTCACAATTGAAGTGTACTCACCTGGGAGGATACTATTTGTATAGTGTGTGTAGAAGAGAGAGTGACCTGACTGCAACTCCCAGGAGGCCTTGTGTCTGTAACTCCAGCTACCAGCCCAGTGTTCACTTGTCCAAATACCTCTGTGTCGTAACTCTCAATTGAAGTGTATTCACCGGGGGGATGCCATTTGACATGTGTTTGTAGTACAGGGAGTGACCTGACTGAAACTCCCAGCAGGCCCTGTTTCTCTTACTTCAACTACCATCACAGTGGTCACATGCCCCAATACGTCTGTTTGTCAACCCTCACATGAAGTGTACTCACATGGGGGCATACCATTGGTCTATTGTGTGTAGTATAGGGAGTGGCCTGACTGCAGCTCTTAGGAGGCACTGTTTCCGCAAATCCAACCACCAGCCTAGTGTTCTCTTGTTTAATGACTCCTGTTTGTTAACTCAGAAATGAACTTCACTCACCTGGGGTGATAAGATTTGTATACTGTGTGTGGTAGAGAAAGTGATCAGACTGCAACTCCCAGCAGGCCCTATTTCTGTTACTCCAACCACCAGCACAGTGTTCACTTGCCCCATTTGTCAACTCTCAAATTAAGTGTATGCACTTGGAGGGACAACATTGGTCTACTCTGTGTAGTACAGGGTGTGACCTAACGGTAACTCCCAGTATGTACTGTTTCAGCAAATCCAACAACCAGCACAGTGTTCTCTGTTCTGAAGACCCCTGGTTGACAACTCACAAATGAAGTGTACTCACCTGGGAGTGAACAAGCACAGATCATGTTCAAATCAGAGACGTGTCTATCTACCTAGCTTTATCTTGACTTGCTAACCCAAGATGAAACTATTAAGGACAGCTTACCCAGTGTGCGCAAGATGTATTCCTAAGGTCTCAAGATGCATCACCAGATTGGCAGCAGCAGCAGTAGACACATTGACTCCAGTCACATATGCAACCAAGTCCTGGGTTTGCCTGCATCCCACTCAACTAGGCCCCTAAGCGGTCAAAGGCAAATATTGCCTCTCCACTGTGTTGGCTTCACTGGTGGCAGGATGTCATTTTTAGGTCATCTTCCCAAGTGCAACTGATCTGCACATCTCAGCAGCTGCTTGAGTCTAACTGAGTTGGCATGCTTCACACATACCACTTCAATTCACAAATACCATGGTTACTTGCCACAAATGGTTTAACTACTGCTTAACATTGTGCAAGCTCTCTGCTTACTGTAACTCTAAACCATTAATGGAAGATGTTACACAACAACCAGTGACAAGTACGTTTTACATCAACAGGTGGATCTGCCACTGGCCACACAGAGGCCATGGAACAGACTGCCAGTAACCCCCTTGGATGAAGCCCTCAGTGACGACAACAATCCTGGATATCTGAACATCAAGGATGGTTCTTGCCCATTTGAACAACCTGGTCAGATGGCAACAGTGAGTCTCACTGTGCCCACAACGTCACCTCCTAGCCCTGTTGCATTAACATTACAGGCAACCATTCTTCCCCCAACCTGTGTCCCGAGCACAGTGTCTACCATCGTATGCCCCCAGTCCTGGATCCTGAGGTGCAGGGCAACGCTTTGGACAGTGAGAGTCAAGGAAAAAGTTGGTGGGGGCATCCGGTGACAAGGGTACAGGCCCATGGGTCTAGGTTACATGGGAGTGATTCTGTCAGCCAGCGGAGTGAGGCCACTGTGGCTGCTCTTGGTCCGGACATCATCAGCCATATTTTGGGAGTCTATCAGGAGTCCCAAGGAGTGATGAGTCAGGTGTTGACCGAACTCCAGGAAATCAAGCAGCTACTGAGGGATATGCATCAGGACATGCGGTAACGGATGGAGGCCCACAATAACAACATGAACTCCCTAACATGGGTGTTGAGGGACACACATACCACCCTGAGCATGGCTTTTCAACACCAGTATACCCCTTCCTTTGTGGATAGGTTTATGGTCAATGCAAGGGGGAAGTAACCTAGACTTCCACGGTAATCAAATGGCCAAAGTAACTCTATGCGTACAACCAATGTAACATCAATAGACATTTATTGCATTATATATTTCTTTGCACATGTTATTCCAGACATTAAACGTATATTTTGTTGAACATGTTATTCTGAACGTAAAGTTTGCATTCATCTGAATAGGCGCTCCTAGTAAAAACAGTGAAGGTGATGCAAAAGTGACACGTCTCCAGGAGCTTGCTGATGATTACCCTGGCTTGATGAATATGATACCATCAGATCAATAACCTGAGCCCCGGATAACATATGTGATCGGCGCTCAGTGGTACCTAGACCACACACCATCCACTGGATAATTGTTGACCCCAGACGTTTGGTACTTCCCATTACCTGAAGATGTTCCTGACCACCAGATTGCCTTGCTACACTGGAGTTGAGGTGCTACCGGCTGAATTTTACTGTCCTGATGATGACCCCCATTTGATTCTTCTTTACAACGGGGTCGAAACGTCGACATACCTATGAGAGTGGAATATATAAACATAAAGAAGCCTTATGAGTCTTCAGGGCTTCCTGGACAGAAGGAGCCACTAGAAGTTCATAATTTTCTGAAAGCCACCTTTGTACATACTGTATATATCACCTTCACTTACCTGCACTTTTGCATCACCTTCACTGTTTTTACTAGGAGCACATATTCAGACGAATGCAAACTTTACGTTCAGAATAACACGTTCAACTAAATATACGTTTAATGTCTGGAATAACATGTGAAAGGAAATATATAATGCAATAAATGTCTATTGACATTGTGAGAAAGTAGCCTCTTTCTAGCCTTGTTACCCCCACTTTTGGCCTGTTTGTGAGTATATGTCAGGGTGTTTTCACTGTCTCACTGGGATGCTGCTAGCCAGGTCCCAGTGCTCATAGTGAAAACCCTATGTTGTCAGTATGTTTGTTATGTGTCACTGGGACCATGCTAGCCAGGACCCCAGTGCTCATAAGTTTGTGGCCTATATGTATGTGTTCCCTGTGTGATGCCTAACTGTCTCACTGAGGATCTGCTAACCAGAACCTCAGTGGTTATGCTCTCTCTGTTTTCCAAATTGTCACTAACAGGCTAGTGACCAGCTTCACCAATTTACATTGGCATACCGGTACACCCATATAATTCCCTAGTATATGGTACTGAGGTACCCAGGGTATTGGGGTTCCAGGAGATCCCTATGGGCTACAGCATTTCTTTTGCCACCCATAGGGAGCTCTTACAATTCTTACACAGGCCTGCCACTGCAGCCTGAGTGAAATAACGTCCACGTTATTTCACAGCCATTTACCACTGCACTTAAGTAACTTATAAGTCACCTATATGTCTAACCTTCACCTGGTGAAGGTTCAGTGCAAAGTTACTTAGTGTGTGGACACCCTGGCACTAGCCAAAGTGCCCCCACATCGTTCAGGGCAAATTCCCCGGACTTTGTGAGTGCGGGGACACCATTTCACGCGTGCACTATACATTGGTCACTAACTATGTATAGCGTCACAATGGTAACTCTGAACATGGCCATGTAACATGTCTAAGATCATGGAATTGTCACCCCAATGCCATCCTGGCATTGGGGAGACAATTCCATGATCCCCCAAATCTCTAGCACAGACCCGGATACTGCCAAACTACCTTTCCCGGGGATTCACTGCAGCTGCTGCTGCTGCCAACCCATCAGACAGGTTTCTGCCCTCCTGGGGTCCAGCCAGGCCTGGCCCAGGAAGGCAGAACAAAGGACTTCCTCAGAGAGGGGGTGTTACACCCTCTCCCTTTGAAAAAAGGTGTCAGGGCTGGGGAGGAGTAGCCTCCCCCAGCCTCTGGAAATGCTTTGATGGGCACAGATGGTGCCCATCTCTGCATAAGCCAGTCTACACCAGTTCATGGATCCCCAGCCCTGCTGTGGCACGAAACTGGACAAAGGAAAGGGGAGTGACCACTCCCCTGACCTGCACCTCCCAGGGGAGGTGCCCAGAGCTCCTCCAGTGTGCTCCAGACCTCTGCCATCTTGGAAACAGAGGTGTTGCTGGCACACTGGACTGCTCTGAGTGGCCAGTGCTATCAGGTGACGTCAGAGACTCCTTCTGATAGGCTCTTACCTTTCTTACTAGCCTATCCTCCTTCCTAGGTAGCCAAACCTCCTTTTCTGGCTATTTAGGGTCTCTGCTTTGTGGAATTCTTCAGATACCGAATGCAAGAGCTCACCAGAGTTTCTCTGCATCTCCCTCTTCACCTTCTGCCAAAGGATCGACCGCTGACTGCTCAGGACGCCTGCAAAACCGCAACAAAGTAGCAAAGACGACTACTGCAACCTTGTATCGCTTCATCCTGCCGGCTTTCTCGCCTGTTTCCTGGTGGTGCATGCTATGGGGGTAGCCTGCTTCCTTCTTGCACCAGGAGCTCTGAAGAAATCTCCCGTGGGTCGACGGAATCTTCCCCTGCAACCTCAGGCAACAAAAGACTGCATCACCGGTCCTCTGGGTCCCCTCTCAGCACGACGAGCGTGGTCCCTGGAACTCAGCAACTCTGTCCAAGTGACTCCCACAGTCCAGTGACTCTTCAGTCCAAGTGTGGTGGAGGTAAGTCCTTGCCTCCGCACGCTAGACTGCATTGCTGGGTACCGCGTGATTTGCAGCTGCTCCGGCTCCTGTGCACTCTTCCAGGATTTCCTTCGTGCACAGCCAAGTCTGGGTCCCCGACACTCTAACCTGCAGTGCACAATCTTCTGAGTTGTCCTCCGGCATTGTGGGACTCCCTTTTCTGACTTCGGGTGGACTCCGGTTCACTCCTCTTCTAAGTGCCTGTTCCGGTACTTCTGCGGGTGCTGCCTGCTTCTGTGAGGGCTCCCTCACTTGCTGGGCTCCCCCTCTATCTCCTCATCCAAGTGGCGACATCCTGGTCCCACCTGGGCCACAGCAGCATCCAAAAACCCTAACCGCAACCCTTGCAGCTAGCAAGGCATGTTTGTGGTCTTTCTGCGTGGGAACACCTCTGCAAGCTTCTTCACGACGTGGGATATCCATCCTCCAAAGGGGAAGTTCCTAGTCCTCTTCGTTCTTGCAGAACACAAAGCTTCTTCCATCTGGTGGCAGCTTCTTTGCATCCTCAGCTGGCATTTCCTGGGCATCTGCCCACTCTCGACACTGTCGCGACTCTTGGACTTGGTCCCCTTGTCTTACAGGTACTCAGGTCCGAAAATCCACTGTTGTTGCATTGCTGGTGTTGGTCTTCCTTGCAGAATCCCCCTATCACAACTTCTGTGCTCGCTGGGGGTTGTAGGTGCACTTTACACCTACCTTTCAGGGTCTTGGGTTGGGCTATTTTTCTAACCCTCACTGTTTTCTTACAGTCCCAGCGACCCTCTACAAGCTCACATAGGTTTGGGGTCCATTTGTGGTTCGCATTCCACTTTTGGAGTATATTGTTTGTGTTGCCCCTATACCTATGTGCTCCTATTACAATCTATTGTAACTTTACACTGCTTGCATTACTTCCTTTTGCTATTACTGCATATTTTTGGAATTGTGTACATATATCTTGTGTATATTTGGCATCCTCATACTGAGGGTACTCACTGAGATACTTTTGGCATATTGTCATAAAAATAAAGTACCTTTATTTTTAGTATATCTGTGTATTGTGTTTTCTTATGATATTGTGCATATGACACTAGTGGTATAGTAGGAGCTTTGCATGTCTCCTAGTTCAGCCTAAGCTGCTCTGCTATAGCTACCTTCTATCAGCCTAAGCTGCTAGAAACACCTCTTCTACACTAATAAGGGATAACTGGACCTGGTACAGAGTGTAAGTACCCCTTGGTACCCACTACAAGCCAGGCCAACCTCCTACAGACATTACATTGGTTGTACGCATAGAATTACTTTAGCCATTTGATTACTGTGGAAGTCTAGGTTACTTCCCCCTTGCATTGACCATTAACCTATCCACATTTACTACCCTGGTCATAAGGGTTAGAGGGTATTTGCCTCATCGTTCTTTACATACCTCTTCCATCGGTCAATCAACAGCAGGCCTAGCAACATTGGTGCCAGCCACTGGACGTGAGGCCCTGCCAGAGGAACATCAAGACCCAGGCACTCCTGCCTCTGTAACAGCAGATTCCCCCCACTCCCCACCCTCCACACAAGCTGGGACATCCAGCAAAGAATCCAGGAGGTGCAGGTGGCAAGACAACCACGGCTGCCAGTAATAGTCCTCTTCCTTAATGGCCTCCTTTGTGTGTTACACATTCACTCTGGACAGATCCTGAACCACCTACCATTTCTAATGGGAGGAGTACTCTGGACTTTGACTCCCAATGATGTGGCATCTACTCCAATGGTTTAATCCACCATTAATGACCCCTTCCCATTTGATTTTTTGTTGAGTCATGCCACCTATATTTTCTGTTAGCCATAGCTGCACCAAAAAATCACCCTTCCCTGACTCTTCGTCCGCTGATTTTGATTTCATATTTAGCCATGTAGATATGTCAAACCATGTGAACCATGCAATGTTGATCCAAGCTACTTGTCCAAGATGAGGTATGTTGCATGTACACAGATTCCAGCTCAGGATTAAAACCCTCTCACATAGACACATACATACAAGTGTCTGCTCAAACTAAAAATGTTATTACAGTGTGTGTGCAGCACATAGACTGCCATTCTGTCAGGGCTATTGGAAATCAAAAATGATTGACCTATAATAAGTAAGTGAACATGTTGAGAGGTACAGACCTCAAGACCACGGTAGAAAGGGATTTGTCAGACATTGTCCTGTAGAATAGGCAAACAGTGGTGTGGTTTATGTCAGCAGCTTCAACTACATCACAGACCACACCAAAGTAATCCAAAATCACATGATCCAATATACAGATAGATGACAGTACAACAGTCCCTGATCACAGGGCCATCATAATCCAATGCCCATGCATCTGGAGCTATGACACAAGCATATGTCAGTGTTGTGGCACAAGCACTGTGGCGTACAATGATGAAACACATCTACAGCTAGATAAAAGTCACACAAAAAGAGTGTTTAGGCAATGTGAAAGAAAAATGACTTGGTGGTAAGCTAGCACTATATATTTCCTGCCCACATGATGCAATCGGCCAACCACAGCACACAAAACAAGTCCAATGGGCATTTCTGACCTTCCACCCAAACACTGTGCAAACTGTCTTGGCACAGGACTCGTACCCCCAAACTCTGTGACCTACATTACCTGGAACAATCCATGTCCTATTCGTATGTCAGAACAGCATTACATACCTGCCAATGTCACAACTCTGAAATGCCCACATGAAGATGTCATGGTGAAGGTACTTGTACAATGAGCAAAACAAGTATAGCCTTGAAACCATACATATAACACGTCCCCTAGCAAGCATCTGGAAAACAAAGTTCATTGCAAGGAAACTAACACAAACAAAAGAAACACCATCAAGGTGAAGATGTGTCAAAAGCTATCTCATCAAGCAGCCTTTGACTGATTATTGTAGCATATTAGCCCCCTAGCTCTAACCAAAACACTGAACTAAAAAATTCTCACAACTACAGGTCATCACACAGTCACAGTCATGACATCACAAGACATACTTAAACTCATGAGAAGTAGCTGTGGATGAGATCTTCCCACAAGTCAGCTCCTTCCTCTTCACCACTGTCATCCTCACTTGGTATTTCAGGATTCTCACCCGGTGGCACTGCAGGCTCACCCTCCTCTGGGATGTATGAGATATTCCTCCACAGGGCGATGTTGTGGAGCTTGCAGCATGCCACAGTGATCTGACACACATTCCCAGGTGAGTAGAGGAGGGGTCCACCAGTCCTGTCCAGACACATAAATCTGACCTTCAGGAGCCCAAAAACCCACTCAACTGGCCTGTGTTCTTCTGTGGGACTCATGGAAGCAGACCTCCCCTGGCATAGTTGGTTTCCTCAGCGGTGTCAACAACCAAGGATGGTTTGGATATGTTGAGTCTGCTGTTAAGGAATGGGATATACGTGCACCAATGTGTCCCTCTCCTCATGATTGTAGCACCTGACATTGCTCCCACACGATCACAACAGATGTGATTTACCAACCAGCCAGGCCCTCTCTGGGTGCAGATGTGACATTAGCTGAGGTATGGTGCTGTTCCGCATTATGAAGGAATTATGTGCTGATCCCGGATAGCAGGCACACACATGTGAGATGTAGAGATCTGCCATACAGACAACATGCATGTTGCTGGAATGGAAGTTCTGTCTGTTCTGTTAGACTTGTTCAATGGCCTGCGGTGGTACCAAGCCAACATGTGTGCCATCAGTGGCCCCCACCAATTGTGAGAGGTGGGCAAAACCATAAAAGTCAGCCTTCACGCTGGCTAAGTCCTCACGTCGGGGAAACATGATACAGCTGTCAATATGTTTCACCATTGCTGAGAGGAAATCCTTCAACACCAGACTGAACATAGATTGGGACATAGCAGCAGATAGGGCCACTGTATGTTGGAAGGACCCTGTGGCCAGGAAGTGCAATACTGACATAACATGTACCATGGGTGGTATGCAGGTTTAATTACTAATAGCTGGCATCGGATCTGGTACCAACTGAGGGCATAAGTCCACTACTGTTAGCCTAACTAGGCAGTATAACTGAATTACATGCCATTGCTCCATGGTCTGAAGGTCTGGCAGTGGACACTAGACAGGAGGTTGTCGCATCCTCCCTCTCCCACGGTACTTATGTGTGACAAGACATGATTTGTAAAATGACATCTTACCTCTCCCAGGGTACGTTGTAAAATGAGTGTGTCCACATCAACATACATGAAGCATGGCAATAATATGTGACAAAGCATTTCTGACTGGATAGACATGACACCCAGTACACATCACAGCTGGCAACTACACAAGGGTCACATGTGACCCCCATGGTTGTCAACACATGTCCACAACATGGATTCGGATAAAACTCAACTATCTTCTACACAATTGCCCCTTGAAATGTGACTGTATTTTCCGACTGCCAAATGAACGTCGGTGGTGGTGGACCATGCACTGTCGTCAAATGCCATCAGTGCCCTGCAAAACACTACACTGGTGGTTGTGTAGAAGCAACCTACGTGCCATGACAGAATAAGGATGTTTGTGATTCTACAACACATATCTTGTAAGTGTGATATGGTTTAGAAAGCCAAATACAGTATTTCAGGTCACCAAAATTGTGGATGCCTGACCTACTCCACTGGACATTAGGAACCGCCCGTAACCGAGGGCGGAAGTCATCTGGACGGTAGGTGCGCCCAACTGCAGCAGACACAACCATAAGCTAACGTTGATGCCTGTGGCGATCGCGACCGAATGGCTGTGCCTGGCGGAGGTGATGACCACGTATGTGGCGGATGTGACTGCCATGTTGTGCAAATTTACTCACTTGACTCCTGGCACTGCTGCCAGCATCACCTCCATTACCTGAGCTGGGGCTGTCCTCCTAACGTGGGCGGGGTGCATATTGGACCATGACCCCCCTAATGTCCCGCATCCTGGCAGTTGCTTACCCAGACATTGATGGGTGTTTAAGGAGAGCACAGCAGCCACAAGAGAGTGAGTATAGGGCATATTCTTGCCTATCACAATGCCAAGTTAATGTATTAGATTCTGACATCTCCTGAGTGCTGGTGCCTCACTACTGTCTATAATGTGAAGATGGTCATCATACATATGACAGAGCATACTTTGTTCTTTGGTCAGCTACATATCAATACTTTCACTTGGTTAGTGGGGAAAGTCCATGGGCATGACTTGTGTGCCATCAGTGTTGCCAACAATCTTTTTGCCTACATGTTAGCATATGTCCCTTTCTCTTTTGACAAAAGTTGTACACTGCTGTTTCATACATGGTCTACCTGTGT
This sequence comes from Pleurodeles waltl, assembly GCF_031143425.1. Classification (NCBI taxonomy): domain Eukaryota; kingdom Metazoa; phylum Chordata; class Amphibia; order Caudata; family Salamandridae; genus Pleurodeles; species Pleurodeles waltl. The sequence goes on from NC_090440.1 coordinate 1,770,859,474, forward strand.
TAATGGGGTGAAGTCTGTATTCCCTCACAAAAATGTGCATGACAACCTGTGTTTGGAACAGGACATTTGAAATGGAGGTACATTTCATGTGGTGCCATGGACAGGAGTGTGTCACAATTGATTGTTGGCTGACACATACCCGCAACTGTCATTGCATGTCATTTGGCATGTACAACTGCAGTAACAATAAGAGACGTGATGTGTATGACTAGATGTTTTAGCCACATTGTGCATTTCCATGCCGTTGATGTGGCATCATGTGGGAAAGTGCACTGCACATGTTTAATGGGAAGGTTTGTAAACTGATTGTTGCCATGCATCATAGAGTGACATGCAGGTATGTTGGAATCATATGTGTTTGGGTACACCCATTCATCCACAGACATCTTGGTTTGTAGGACCTAAATGGAGACAGTGATGTAGCTTCCCATTGGGCAACATGTTGAGGGCCTTCTACAAGTACTTCCAAATCTCTGTGCCTCTCCAACATACAGGGCATCTACTGATCCAATCAGAGTATGTCTTTTTAAGGGGTGCCAGACATTAGTGGTGATTTCCCTGGGGCTTGCTGATTCATGATGATGTGGATTTTAGGGACATATCACCCTGTCAATTTGCACATTTTGTCTACATTGTACATTTCCATGCCAAATGTGTGGCATATCGGAGCAACATTGGTACTACCTCCATGAGTCCATTGGGACATATTTCACTTGGTGAAGTGTGCATTGTTACTATGTTTTCAGTGTGACCTGAGTATTTCCATGTCACCTTCTTCAGGCTACTGTACTGTTGTCAGCAAAATGGCATGTTCTGGGAGCATCATTTCACATTCTTGTGTTATTGTGAATGTGACAAATAGATGTCTGCATGACTTTGTGTGGGATCTGGGAAATGAAGTGGGTATTGGGCTACTATTATATGAAAACAGGTAACTAAGGTCAGCATAATGAGGCAAAGCATTCAAGGTGATGTGCTCTCCTACTAGTTCAATGGTTACTGTGATTGTACTCTTCAACCATGCAATTGCAGTTGTCTGAGCTCCTAATTTGCCTGTGGGTAACTGTTGACAGATGGCATGCATGCATATGGTATGGTACATGTAGGAGCCACTTAGCCTGTAGTTTGTTGCTGGGGCCTACTCAATTCCATGGTAATGTTTGCTAATCACAGCAGCTATGTTAGTGTGTGTTCATAAACATGTGATGACCCTTTTTCTCTTTGTATTTGCAGCATCATCCCAGACAAGAGAAGGAGACAGGGCACAGCCAAGTGGGGAACCATCTGGTCATGGTAACTCTGGTCAAGACACCACTGAGACAGAGGGACCCAGTGGCCCGGAGGGGAGTGTCAAAGAGGAGACCGGATCTACAACCTTATTAGCGGGTTCAACCTCCTGTGACCACTTCCTAGTGGTGGTGGACCCATTGGAACCCTACGCCTGTACCATCTTTGTCCGCCACCCCCAGTTCTATTGCCACCCTCCCTTTTGCTCCCCCCCCAGTTGGCCATGCCCGCTCACCCAAGAGGGTGTCCATCTCCTTTGCTGCAAGCACCTCTGTCCCAGCCTCTGTTACCCCTGCCGCCCTGAGTGAGGAGGCTATTGACTTCCTGAGACGCATCTCTGTGGGTCGGACTGCCATTGTGAATGCCATCCAGGGGTTGGCCAGCCAACTTCAGCAGACCAGTGCTTTCCTGGAAGGCATTCATAGTGCCATGTCTGGCCTACATAGATCTTTCCAGGCTCTGGCCCCCTTACTGACTGTAGCCAGTCACCTCCCACATTCCACCCCCCTCCACCTCCCTCTTCCCAAACCAAATTCCCCATTCCCTTACCTATCCCAAACACACAGACACATCTGCACGCACCCACCTCAGCACACATAAGCAGCACACACAAATACAAACACTGCAAGACACACCAGCGTGAAGGTACTCAACATAAACCCACAAACACATCAACCACCACTTCACCAGACACCCCCACCACACCCACTGCCCCACACACCACATTAAGCACACCCACAGGCACCACTACAATGGCCAGTGACACATCTACCACATCCACAATACTTGCAGACACCACCCCAACAGACACACAAACATCCACCACATCCACTATACCCACAGACACCACTCCAACAGACACACAGACATCCACTATACCAGCCACCACCTCAACAGACGCACAAACATCCATCACAGACACCACCCCAAAAGACACACACAGGCATATCCAACACTCTATCACACAGCGCCTCTACCTCCCAGCCCCCAAGACACGCCAGCGCCCACACACACACACACACATGCAACAGGCACCACCCAAACAAAAGCATACATCACACATGCACACACCCAAGACATATACACCCACAGGCAAACCCAACACTCCATCAACCTCCAAATCCCCAATCTCTTCTGATAACCCTCCCTGTGTTTTTAAGGAGAGTTTACTTTTCAACCTTGCCCTTTGCCCTGTTCCCTCTAAAATCAAAGAGGCCCCCACCGACATCCCAACCCATCCCTCCCACATCCAAGTCCTCCCTTGTCACACCTGCCCCCCCTGCAAGCACCCACACCCTTCCCCCAAGAAGAAGCCCATCCCTCCAAAGAAACAATTCACCGCTCCCAAACCCAAACCCACTTATCCCAAATCCAACCCACCCCAAGGATGACCCCTGAGTTGCCTGCCTTCCCGCTTGATGCCCCTTCCTGTGAAGGTTGCCTGGCAGTGATAGGATTCAAGTGTGGGCACAGTACTGGCCAATGGCCTTTGCTGTTATGCATTTTCACTTCAATAAACCCAAGCTGTTGTTTTGTTGGGTGCACATTTGTCCTGCCATTACCCTTCCAACTTTTTGTTGTTCCTGTATAACTTGTGTTAGCTGCTTACAAATGTGTGTGTTTCAGCTTTTGTGCTGATCCATTTGATGTTGTTTGCAATATCTGACTTTGTGGGCAGTGCTAGTGTCACCCAAGACAAAAGTAGATGTTGACTGTATGGATATGTGTGTGTTAATGCAATTGGGGTGTCATTGCATTGTGTTTTGTTTGATATGGTAAGTATTTAATCTTGTGTGGTCCAATGAGAGCATGTATGGTGTTAGACTTGTCACCCTGATATGGACTTTAGATTCATATCATGAGTTGCAACTTGAGGTTTCTTTGTGCAGACATGGAGGGTGTTCTATTGTGCTAGCTTCCTTTGCATTTGTCTATGCATGTTTCCTTTTTGCTGTGTGTACCTTGCAGCTACTTCATCTAGATGTATGGCCCATGCTGTTGCTGTTGTATTTGCTTTCTTGACTTGCGCTTCCACATCATGCAGATAGGCATGTCACTTGGGTCTACTATTGTTTGTCTCTGTGATACCTGACGGGCCAGTTCCTGTGCAAATGTTGATCTAGGGGTGTGTGCAAAGTGTAATGTATCCCAGGGCAGCATTCTTTCCCGAGTGCCCCTGATGCCCCAATCCCTATTGCACAGGTTTTGTTTGCATGGTGAGCTTTGAATATTTGTCTCTCTGTCTATTGTGCATCCCATTGTCCTTCCATTGTGTTGCAATGTGGGTGTTGTGTGGGTCCATTACAGGGATGTTTAATGGCACATCCATGCATATGTGTGTTAAATCTGACGACAGTCCATGGCATGTGTGCAATGTGAGGGTGTCAGTTGTATTGGTAGATGTAATGTTGCTGTGTTGTTTCTGTGCCTCAGATGTGCAGACGTGTAGTTTTGTGTAGTGTGGCAGAGCAGTGTGAGTGACCTGTTAAAGGGGGCGTTTAATGGCTGTAAATGTGTCCTTCTTTGTGAATGAATCCGACTGTGGACATAATGACACATGAACTTGGTGACTGTAGCGTGGGCCCCATATCATGTGGTCAAGGGCGCGATGATCTGTTAGTAAGGTTGATGGCACAGGTGTGTACTTACCATCAGTTGCAGCCGCAGCGGTGTGGATTTAGGGCTTCATCGATGAGCAGAAGCAATGACAAGACATGTGTGATGGGCTCCTTGGCGGCACAGGACATGTAACTCTGCTTGCAGGTGAGTTGCTTCCTTTATTCTCTCTGTTTCAACCTGCTGGGATGTGGTGGTTGGACCTCCATGGTCACACTGGTGGTGTGCAACATCATAATGTGTCCAGTGGAAACACTGGCTCTGATGGCCTATTTGTCCTGCCTAGCCACCGTGCACTCCCTGGTGGTGCCGGCCGAACCACAGTGGTTTTTGCTCCATAGGCCCACCAGGATCCAACCACAAAACCAATGGTGGTCAGGCTGCCACCACTGCCATGGTGGTGCATGGACCACCAAACTCGTAATCAGAACCTTATAGTCCTTATTGCCTGAACACAGAAGAAGAATTGGCAGTATCTTTGGGTGATTAGAGTTCTCAATCTTTCCGTTGTACCTTACTGCTAGTGGCATCATGGGTGCCCTTTGGCGGCCTTTCAAGTTCCTTGGGGAGAGAGTCTATTCTATGGCATTTAAGGATTAATTTTTAATAATACGCTTGCTGCCATTTCTTGGCCCATAGTCTTTAACCTTCTTTTCTCTCTGTTTTTCTTTTCATTTTGGTTACATACTTTTACAGGAATGGGTCACTGATCTTATGCAGCTGGAATGACTCTACAGCTGTACATTGGGTCAGGCTGATGTAGTTTTATGGTTCAGCGTCTGTGAGATTGATAAGATAAGAGTATTTGCCTTATTATGTAGATTAGTGTACCTTTTTTCCCTTGAGACCCTTCCAACTACTGGAATTTACCACAGGACTCAGACATTTCAATGTATAGTCTGCCCACAGGAGTTTTGAGTTGTTTGCCATATTTATGTTTCTCCACTTCTGGGTGCTTATTATGGTTCTTTATTATTTATATAAGCTTCAAGTGACCTTGGGGGTCATTCTAACCCTGGCGGTCGGTGATAAAGCGGCGGCCAACCCGCCAACAGGCAGGCGGTCCAAAAAATTGAATTCTGACCCTGGCGGGAACCGCCAACACAGCCCGCCACATTAACACTCCGACCGCCACGGCGGGACCGACAAACAGCGCGGCGGTCACCGCCAACAGGCAGGCGGCAGACAATGTACCGCCCACCCTATCACAACTCACCAATCCGCCACCTTTTCTGGGGCGGGAGCCCCGCCGATAAAAACACGGCGGAAACAGACTACGAACGGGAAAACGCTCACCTATACACACTCCACGAGGAAGGAGGACAGCATGGAGCCCGAATTACACATCCTACCGGCTATTGTCTACCTGCTCATCTACCAGGAGTACGAACGCCGGCGCAGATGACAACGGTGAGTACTGCACCTACCACACAGGGGAGGGGGGAGGAGGAAAGCTTATGGACACACACATACGCGATACACCCACCCCCCCAATACCCACACACCAATGCAGAGCAACAAGTCAGAGTGACACCCCCCAAACCCCCCGGAAGAATGCAAAGACATAATTCAAATGAAGTTTAAAATTTATGTATAAAATAGGTTCATTTAAGTCAATATGCCATATGAAATATACAAAAGAAATAATGAACATAGTGCAAAGTATAAACATAGTCAATAAGTCCTGCACAGTCCGTTCAATATCCATAGTCCGTGGGCCAATGTGTACAAACACATGGGCAAAGCCCGCACAGGAGACCGGAAACCATTGGAGAGAACACTGCTGGGGCATCAGATGAGAAAACAACAGGCACCTCAGGGGGAAGGGAAAGGGGGGCACCTCAGCCACATGAGTCCACGACGCCAGATCCACGAGGGGCCTCCATGCCCACTGTACCATCCTGGGGAGTGCAAAGCCACAGTCCATCAGATGGATAACCGACTCCACTGGTATTGGAGGAGGCATGGTGCCCAGAGTGCTTGGTGAACACCTGCTCGACACAGAACCGGCACTGTCAATGGACCAGCGGTGCTTGAGACGGCTGTGCCCAGCGGAGCGGTGCTTGAGATGAAGGGCCCAGCGGAGCGGTGCTTGAGATGAAGGGCCCAGCGGAGCGGTGCGTGACAGGAAGGGCCCAGCAGAGCGGTGTTGAGATGAAGGGCCCAGCGGAGCGGTGCTTGAGATGAAGGGCCCAGCGGAGCGGTGCTTGAGATGAAGGGCCCAGCGGAGCGGTGCTTGAGATGAAGGGCCCAGCGGAGCGGTGCTTGACAGGATGGGCCCAGCGGAGCGGTGCTTGACAGGAAGGCCCCAGCGGAGCGGTGCTTGACAGGAAGGCCCCAGCGGAGCGGTGCTTGACAGGAAGGGCCCAGCGGAGCGGTGCTTGACAGGAAGGGCTCAGCGGAGCGGTGCTTGAGATGAAGGCCCCAGCGGAGCGGTGCTTGACAGGAAGGGCCCAGCGGAGCGGTGCTTGAGACGGCGGGGCCCTGTTCAGCGGTGCTCTTCACGGCGGGGCCCTGTTCAGCGGTGCCTGTCTTGGCGGGGCCCTCTTCAGCGGTGCTCCTCACGGCGGGGCCCTGTTCAGCGGTGCCTGTCTTGGCGGGGCCCTGTTCAGCGGTGCTCATCACGGCGGGGCCCTGTTCAGCGGTGCTCTTCACGGCGGGGCCCTGTTCAGCGGTGCCTGTCTTGGCGGGGCCCTGTTCAGCGGTGCTCTTCACGGCGGGGCCCTGTTCAGCGGTGCTCTTCACGGCGGGGCCCTGTTCAGCGGTGCCTGTCTTGGCGGGGCCCTGTTCAGCGGTGCTCCTCACGGCGGGGCCCTGTTCAGCGGTGCTCTTCACGGCGGGGCCCTGTTCAGCGGTGCCTGTCTTGGCGGGGCCCTCTTCAGCGGTGCTTGTCCTGTCTTTCAAGGGAGCCAGACCTGGCCAAGACTCCCAGCTTAGTCGCCCTCCGACCTTGCGGTAGCGGGGCCCTCCTGTGATGGAGTCTTGTGCCCATGGGTGTCGTCCGTCACACCCGGTATGGGGCTGGTGGGGCCCTCCTGGTGCGCTCGGCTGCTGCATGTCTTCTCCGCCCTGCTGCCCTTGCCCTCCTTCGCTGCAGCTCTCGGGCCCTGATGTGGCAGGTGACGTGGCAAGGCCACTCTCCGTGGTGGCAGCCGTCTCAGGCTTTTCGCGCCGGCCCTTCAGTTTTCTTGTCCTCTTCCCAGGGGGTGGGCTGGCTGTCCCCTTGCTGCTGGCCGATGTTCCTTCCCTAGGAGCTGGTGGACTCGAATAGCCCTGCACTATGGTGATACTAGATGCAGGGCTGGTGGTGGCTGAGGTGCTCTTTGGACTCTTACCAGATGGAGGGGGTGGGTCAGGTGATGCAAAGAGGTTAATTTTGGAGAGGAAAAGTTTTTTAGGAGCAATGGGAACGGTAGGTGCAGTGGGTATGGGCGTGGAGGAAGAGGATGTGGTTGTAGGAGAGTCAAGTGTGCTGTCTTTGGGTGCAGGTGCTTGGGCTGGAGGCTGTCGTGAGGTGGATGGCTGTTGGGTGGGTGGCTGCCTGCGTTTGTGTGGTTTGGAAGAGGGGGTGACAGACACAGTGGGAGAGGACACAGGGGACGTGTAAATGGCAGTGGGGGTGGTGACTGCACGTGTGCTGACTGTAATGGAGGGTGTGCTGGTGATGGAAGTACTGGCTGATGGTGGTGTGCATGCAGGTGTGAGTGGAGACGTCACAGGGAGGGAGGAGGGAGACGAGGAGGAGGGGGACACAGAGGTGGTAGTGACTGTTGGCATGTCTGCATCTGGATGTTGTTTGTGTGAATGCTTGTGGGATCTGTGGTGCTTATGTCTGGATGAGCTGCCCTTGGGTGTTGAGGTGTGTGCAGGCTGGTCTGATGGTGTGGATGGGATAGGCTGAGGAACAGGAGACTGGGACTGGGTGGAGGGAGTTAGAAGAGGGAGGCTGGAGACAGGGACAATGGCTGCCGTCAGTGCTGAGGCCAGAGCGTTGAACGATCGCTGATGGGCAGCCTGACCCGAATGAATGCCCTCCAGGTATGCATTGCTCAGATGCACCTCCCTTTCCACCCCCTGAATGGCATTCAAAAGGGTAGACTGCCCAACAATGAGCGTCCGGAGGAGGTCAATGACCTCCTCACTGAGGGCAGCAGGGGTAACTGGGGCAGGGCCTGAGGTGCCTGGGGCGAAGGAGATGCCCGCCTTGGTGTGCGAGTGGGCACGGGGCGAACGCTGAGGGGCTGCTTGGAGGGCGGAGCTGGTGCGCTGGGTGGCGGCTGTACCTGTAGTTGCGGTGGGCACGGATGTTGCCGCCACCACAAGGGAGCTCCTTTCCGAGGACGTGTCGGTGTCGCTGACGTCTCCACAGGTCCCCATTGTGGAGCTCCCCTCGCCCTCCGTCTCACTGCTGAACTCGGAGTCCGTTGCATGGCCCTCCGGGGCCATGTGAGATGTAGCTCCCTCGTGCGCCGATGCCACTTCTCCTCCGCCTGATGATGCTAATGCACACATGCACAGGAAGAAAAATAAAATGGGTGGGGGGGAAAAATGAAGACAGGTTGAGTGCATGCATTGGCAACACCGTTGGCGGAGAGGACAGACACAGAAGCCCCCTGAACTACGCTGCGCAATCGGGGTACACTACTCAGTTCTTGTGACTAGGCCTACAGGTCTATGGACGACAAATGCACACATGGGTGATGCAGGACCATGGATAGCTGTACTTGGCACCCTACAGAGGTGGGGGGCGGGGGCACAGGGCCATGGCTAACGGAGGGGACTAGCCTACAGAAAGCGCCCTGGCCTTGAGTTACCCACAGCCCTCCTCCTCCACCCAGACACCTCCACTGCGCGCAAAGATAGCAGAATGTGCTGATACTCACCCCCTTGTGTCTGCTGTGATGTCCTCACGCGCCCATCCAAATCGGGGTAGGCCACCGCCAGGATCCGGGACATCAGGGGGGTCAATTGGCGGCTGGCACCCCTCCTACGTTGGGAGGCCATCCCCAGCAGAGACTCGGCGGTCTTTCTGGTCCCGCGGCGGATGTCCTCCCACCTCTTTTGGCAGTGGGTGCCCCGTCTGTTGTGGACCCCAGGGCCCGGACGTCCTTGGCGATGGCACGCCAAATGTCGACCTTCTGATGGGCGCTGACCTATTTGACATGTACAGGGTGGGAAAGGAAATATCATCACTTTTCAGCATGGTAGATGTGAGTGGCCCCCCCTCCCCAACCTTGCCATGTGGCACATGTTCCCATCTGTCGTGCGTTGCACTCCTCATTCGCTCCCCTCCCCACCATCTTACATACACCCCACTCAACACAGGCATAGCCCATTCAGCGTACACCCTGTGTACTAACCTGTTGGTCTGGAGGACCGTAGAGTAGCGCATACTGGGGGAGGACCCTATCAACAAGTTTCTCCAATTTTTCGGAAGTGAAGGCAGGGGCCCTTTCCCCAGTCGCAGCAGCCATTGTATCTCCCAGACCGAGGTCACAGCAGCACTTGCAGTATAGGTTCTCTCCTGTGGATGATCAGGTCTCGAGTGATTAATCAGATAGAAAATGGCGGTCACGCCAGCGGCGGTGCGTACCGCGACCGCCGGCGCACATCGTCATTGGCTCCTGAGACCCATAGGGTTCAATGTTAACCAATGCTGCTTTGCGCCGCGGTCTTCGACCGCCTACCGCCACGGTGTGCCACGCCAGCGCAGTGACCTCACATCCCACTATCACACTTCACAGGTCAGGCAGCCGCCATTTCAAGGGCCCACATGCCATGATTTCTACTGCGTCACACAGGCCTAGGCCTTGCATTGCCACTCATACAAGCCGTTCCATGAATAGCGATTCGTGTACTGTGCAAGCTGTGTGAACGAACCTGTGGGTTGCTTGACTCTGTGCTCCATGTTGTCCTTCCTAGGCACCGTCTGCTGGGACTTGCGAGGAGAAGGATGAATCCTCCCGTGTACCGACCGCTGGTGGACCTGTCGACAATGGAAGAACGACATATCATACTTACATACCGGCTTGACAGAGCAACTATACATGAACTATGTGCCCAGCTGGAGCCAGACCTGATGTCCCCCATCCGCCAACCCACAGGGATTCCCCCTCTGGTGCAGGTTCTGTCAGTACTCCATTTTTTGGCAAGTGGGTCGTTTCAGACAACAGTGGCCATATCATCTGGGATGTCTCAGCCTATGTTTTCAAAGGTTTTGTCCAGAGTGTTGTCTGCCCTGATGAAATACATGCGGAGATACATTATTTTCCCTGAGGTGGGCGAATTGGCTACAGTGAAGGGTGATTTCTATGCCCTTTGACATATCCCCAACATCATTGGGGCCATTGATGGGACCCATGTGGCTTTGGTTCCCCCCAAAGAAAGTGAGCAGGTGTACAGAAACAGAAAAAGTTATCATTCGATGAATGTCCAGGTGGTCTGTTTGGCTGACCAGTACATCTCCCATGTAAATGCCAAGTTCCCTGGGTCAGTGCATGACGCGTATGTCATGCGAAATAGCAGCATCCCTTATGTGATGGAACGGCTACAGAGACACCGTGTGTGGCTAATTGGTGACTCTGGTTACCCCAACCTGTCGTGGCTACTGACCCCAGTGAGGAATCCCAGGACAAGGGCAGAGGAACGCTACAATGAGGTCCATGGGCGAACTAGGAGGATCATAGAAAGGACCTTCGGGGTCCTGAAGGCCAGGTTTAGGTGCCTGCATATGACAGGGGGATCCCTCATGTACTCACCAAAGAAGGTGTGCCAGATCATCGTGGCCTGCTGTATGCTTCACAATCTTGCATTGCGACACCAGGTGCCTTTTCTGCAGGAGGATGGTCCAGATGGTGGTGTTGTTGCAGCTGTGGAGCCTGTGGAGAGTGAAGAAGAGGAAGACGACGGGGACGACACGGACAACAGGGATACAGTCATACAACAATACTTTCAGTAGCACACAGGTAAGAAACAGCCACCCCAATTTACATTTACTTGAGGCCTCATGCGTCTCCACTGTCTGTGTATCCCCCCAGTTCCTGTTAACTGATTTGTGACTTTCCCTTCCCTTTTCAGAGCTGTATGACCCACTGCATGACTTCAGCTTTGTTTGCCCATGGACTAAAGCTTATTGAAATTGGTATGTTGTCATCACAAAGTAACTGGACATTATTGAACCGTTATGTGTAATACATTTGTTAAGAATACAAGCAGACTCCTGTTTATTTAAGTGGAATAAGTGATTTATTTAAAGTGCTAGATATAGGTAAATGATTGGGAAGCGGGGATGGGTGGGGGTGGAGTAATGTCCATGGCAGAGTCCAGTTCTCAGTCGCACAGGTGCATTGTCCATATGCCTGTGGAAGGATGGAGCAGGGGCAGTTCAAGGTTGGACAGGGTGACAATGTGGGACAGAGGGATGACATCAGGGGGTATCTTAGGCTGGCGGGGGTCTTGCAATCCTACTCTGTCTTCTTGTGAGATCTCAGGTTCCGCTTGCGGGGTGGTTCTTCTTCTGCAGGAGGTGGGGTTCTGGTGGCCTGTCGTTGTGTGGGGGCCTCCTGTCCACTGGCGCCGGCGGAGGTGGTAGGCTGTTCCTGGCCTGGGCTAGTGACAGGGGCCCTTTGGGGTGCCACATGGTCCCGCAATGTGGTGACGATCTGGGTAAGGGCCAGGACGATGGTCCCCATTGCGGAACCGATGTTCCTCAGTTCCTCCCTGAACCCCATGTACCGTTCCTCCTGCAGTTCCTGGATCTCCTGGAAATGGGCCAGTACCGTCGCCATCGTCTCCTGGGAGCGGTGGTATGCTCCCATGATGGTGGAGAGGGCCTCTTGGAGAGTCGGTTCCCCGGGCCTGTCCCCCCCCTGTCGCACAGCAGCCCTCCCAGTTCCCCTGTGTCCCTGGGCCTCTGTCCCCTGGCCGGTGTACCCATTACCACTGCCCCCAGGTCCCTGTTGTTGTTGGGGTGGTGGGTCAACCTGGGTGCCCTGTAGTGGTGGACACACCGCTGATTTACGTGCCCTGGAGACAGAGGCATGGGCCCGCTGGGTGGGAGCTGTGCTTGTGTTCCCAGAGGGGGTTGGGTCTGGTGTAGCCTGTGGCTGTCTGTGGGGAACCGACTGTCCAGAGGTCCCCGATGGGCCGGGCTGGTCGTCTGGCTCCAGGGAGACAGAGCTGCTGTCATCGCTGGGGGCCTCTTCTGGGGGTGGGATGGACATCTCTGGACCCTCCGTGGCGGTGTGGTGGCGTTCGGGTCCTGCAGGGGTATAAAGGTATGGTTATTGCTTCTGTGTGTGGGATTTCGTGTGATGGGTGGGTGTCCGTGTACCCATGTGCAGGCATTTCCTTGTGGGGGCTTTTGTGAGGGTGGCTTGTGGGGGTGATGTGTGTGTGCAATGGGCATGCTTTGGTGATGGGTGTCCATGCTTTGGGGTCGCATGCAGGGCTTGGTGTTGGGATGGGTGGGTTGTGATGGTGAGGCTTTTGCTAGGGGTTGGTGTGATGGGGGAGGGGGTGAGGGTGGGGGTATGATTTGCCATTCAGGTGGGGTGGGGGTGGGAAGCAGTAGTGAAGATTTGCCTTACCAGAGTCCATTCCTCCGCTTACTCCTGCGAGGCCCTCAGGATGCAGGATGTGCAAGACTTCCTCCTCCCACGCGGTAAATTCTGGGGGAGTAGGTGGGGGCCCGCAGCCAGTCTTCTGCACCGCTATGTTGTGCCTTGACACCATGGAACGCACCTTCCCCCATAGGTCGTTCCATCTCTTCCTGATGTCCTCCCTATTGCGTGGATGCTGTCCCACCGCGTTGACCCTGTCCACTATCCTTTGCCATAGCTTCATCTTCCTGGCAATTGTGGTGTGCTGCACCTGTGCCCCGAAGAGCTGGGGCTCTACACGGACTATTTCCTCCACCATGACCCTGAGTTCAGCGTCACTGAACCTGGGGTGTCTTTGGGGTGCCATGGGGTGGTGTGGTTGAGGTGTGGGGTGGCGTTTGTGGTGATGAGTGTGGTGCGTGTGGTGGTGTGTGGTGTTTGGTGCGTGGATTCTGTGTGGGTGATGGTGTTGTGTGATTCTCTATTCTGTGCTCTGTCTCTAGCCTTCGTCAATGATTTCGGGTGGTAGGGGCTTGTGAGTGATGTGGGTGGGTGTTTTATATTGTGTTGGGTGTGTGGGAGTGGTGTTAGTATGTGTATCAGGGTGTGTATTTCGAAGTGACCAATGTGGCTGAGTTTTCTATGGGTGTGTGTATTTTGACCGCGGCGGTGTGTACCGCCAATGGAATACCGCGTTTGAAAGACCGCCGCGTGGATTTGTGGGTCGGAATGGTATGGGCGTATTTCTGTTGGCGTGACGGTGGAGGTTTGGTCAGCGCCATTTTTTCGCTGACCTTTGGTGTGGCGGATTATTGAGGATGTCGGGTTTTCGGCGGTTTGGCAGTTGCGGGTCAGAATGACCGTGGCGGTTTACCGCGGCCGCGGCGGTGTTATGGCGGTCTTCTGACCGGCGGTAAGCGCCTTTTACCGCCGAGGTCAGAATGACCCCCTTTGTGTGGAAAACTCCAAATTTTCAATAACATGGGATATGTGCTGATCTATTTAAAATGGAGTGTAAGCTCTATGATGTTTAAACAACTGCAATGATGTGGGATTTATTTTATGCTTAAGCTTGTCCCCCTTTTTTCCAGGAACAGGAACAATTTATTTTAACTGTTCTTCAATTTGCTTTCTATGGTTTGAATACATTCTAATGTATACATTTTGTTATGTTTCATTCTGATATTTGCAATTTGATATACTCTAAGATACCCATGAACAGTTTATTTCAACTTATTTCTATTTGCTTTCTATGGTTCAAAAGTATTCTGATGCATTTATTATTTTTAATTCTGATATTTGCAACGTAATATATTCTAAGATGACCACCATAGTTCTTTGTTCACATGCTGGGCCCCGAGTACGTTTTCTATGGCTACACTTCATTTGTTCCTTTGAATGTGTTTTTGCACTAAGAAACTCAAACCGTGACCAAGTCATGCTTACACTGAGGCACGTTGGGTTGTTGTTGGCAACTGAAATGTTGCACTGAAATAAACTTTACTTGGTTCCCTGCTGTCTTGTCATCCTGGAGTGCGCGACCCTGGCCGGCATAGTGTGCGATATGTTGGATGGGCACCTCACCCTTATGCGCACCGGAATCAGAGGATCCTGGCCGTTCACATACCCAACAAAACCATAAAAATATAAACAATTCAATAAGAAAAACATATTAATTAATATAGACAATAAATAAAATATAAAAATTTAACATTTTTAAAACAGATTTATTAGAAATACGATAAACATTAAAATTAATTTATGAATAAAAACAAATAATATAAAATATAAAAAATCAACAGTGCTGTAAAATGTATTCAACTAATATTATGTAAACTAATGGACTCTAAGAATATTAAAAATAATATGCCACTTTAGTTTATGCAGCAGTGGGGAAAGTGTTTGGGCCTCGGAGGAGTTAGATTTACTATTTCTACTCCAGTCAGTGCAACAGTAGCGAACCCCCTTGGACTTTGGTAGGGATAATTTCCCAGTCCCACTCCAGTCAAAGCAACAGTAGGGAAAGTGATGTACTGCGGAAGTGTAAAAATTACTATTCCCACTCCAGTCTAAACAATAGTAGGGAAAACATTAGAGTTTAGAGGGGTAAATTTACTATTCCAACTCCAAACAGAGCTACAGTAGGGAAACTGATGGATTTCAGAGGGGTAACATTTGCTAATCCCACTCCAAACAGCACAACAGGAGGGAAAGTGTTAAACAGGAGGGGTAAAATTTACTATTCTGACTCCAGTCTGTGCAACAGCAGAGACATTTTTGGACTTCGTAGGGGTTCATTTAATATTCCCACTACAAACTGTGCAACAGTAGGGAAAATGTTGGACTTCGGAAGGAAAAAAAATACTATTCCCACTCCAGTCTGTGCAACTGTAGAGGAAACGTTGGATTTCAGAGGGGTGAAAGTTGCCATTCCCACTCCAAACAGTGAAACAATAGTGAAAGTGTTGGCCTTTGGAGGGGTTAATTTTACTACTCCTACTGGAGCAATAGCCGGGAAAGTACTCCACTTCAAACACATTACATATATGAGTAACCCCATAAATGTAGAAAAGTTTTAGCTCTTAATATGAAAATTATTAGCATGAAAAAATATATAAGTATTAAAAAACGAAATCAATTAATTAATTTACAAATTTAGTATTCAATAATTGTCAATTAATACAAATTGCTATTAAATTAATAATTATTTAACTTTGCATTCCATACTCCTAAAAATCTAGCAGCCCTCACCTAAAATATAATTGAAAAAAAATATTTCATAATTCACATATTTAAAATCAATTAAATAATTAATGTACAACCAATAATTATTAATTAATTATTACTTAATTAACCTCCCACCCTATACCCCTACAAACCTAACATCCTGCAACTAAAATATAAGTAAAATAAATCAGTATTTCAGAATTTACATCATTAACAAACATGTAATGAATTTACAATTAACAATACATTTTTAATTAGTAATTACTTAATTAACTTTCCAACCTTACACTCCACAAACCCAGCCACCCATAACTAAAATATGAGTAATATAAAATAATATTCCCTAAAGTACTTAACTAAAAAACATATAAATAATTCATCAACAATTAAATATTAATTGTTAATTTATTAATTAATAAACTTCCCACCCTATAGCCTTGCAATCCTAACACTCCACAAATAACATATTACAAAAATAAGTCAGTGTTACATAATTTACAGAATAAGTATCAATCACATAGTTAAATAAATGTATTAAATAATTCATAATTAATTATTACCAAATTAATTTCCCACCAAATTGCCTCTACAAACCCAACAACCAGACACAACACAATAAAGTACTACACAATATTAAAGAAAACATTCTAAATCACTTAAAATTACATTCAGTTTAAAAAAAAAAAGAATACCTTGTATATAAACAATAGTAACATAAACTTAATATATATAAACTATATATTTAACCACTATATTATTGAAAATGATATTAAGAACATTGATAATATTTGAAACAATATTACTTACCTCAACAAACGATGTTCTTGCCAATGATATTCTTGCATCACAAGATTTACGTATCACAATATTTTATTTCTGATACTTCTGTCTCCCGATATTTACCACTCAATATTTTGTCCAAACGCCCAAAAAATACTTCTTCCACTACCCAAAGTATTAGCTGGGATTTTAGGAAATGAAGGGAACAGTTCTAGATGGGTGATGACCATTCCAAGATTCAGGCATAAATGGCCCATGCATCATCCATTTAGTGTCCCAACAGACATACGACCTCATTACGAGTGTGGCAGTCTGCGGTGAAGGTCGGACTTCTGCACTCCATGCGGTCTGACCACCACATTACAACCCTGGGAGGTGGACACGCCTAAAGACTGCCAACCCCGCCAGGAACATGGTTCCCGACATGGTGACGGCGGCCTGAGTTGTACTCAGCCAGAACAAAAAGAACAGTTGGTGGATGGAATGAAGACCAAATAAAACATTCACCGCCAGTCACAGATCAGGGTTTCATTCATAATTTTTTGTGCTCATCATGACATTCCAGTTTGAAACCAGCCATATGCAAATCAGTCTTGACCCTGTTCCCCATGGGAACAGTCCAGCCCGAACTGCGCAGGCCAAGTCCTCCCTAGACCAGAAACAAGCATCCTGTTTGTTTGCTTTTGTCGCCATAAGTGCGCCGGGTATGCCCAGACGTGAATCCCAGGCTCACTGTGCCACTGGATTCAAGCTAGCCTGGCTGGTGAAGGGTGATACCCTGAAACCGATCCCAGGATGCGATGGTAGGCATTAACAATTTTGGCAAATATTTTAATCTAAAGTGCAAGTCATCATAAATGTAGCTATAGAAAAGGGTCATACTTATGGCATAGGCTGATGGCTTGAACAGACAATTAATAGATCTATGGATGGAAGTGCCCATATTGTGTAAGCAGCTGTGCTGCCCTAGGTGGTTTAAGGATCTTGTGTTTGCCACTTAGAAGACTAATCCTCTGGAAGCCTGCTGGAGGGTCACTAGGTTGATTGTACGTTTTTCACCACCAGAGTACAAAGGTGTGCTGGACCAGAGATGCCCGAAAGATTAACTCTATATATAGCATAGGGTGTATACTTCCCTTTCATCATCAGGGCCGGCGCTAGGCATGGGCAGTGTTGGCAGCTGCCCAGGGCCCCACACTCAGCCCAATAACTTGGGGTCCTGCGCCAGTGCGACATAGCCAGGTCACATTACAAAGGTGACTCCTTGTAATTGGGCCTGTGGGAGGGGGTCCTCTCCTCTAACCTCGCTGCTATGGTGTAGCAAGGCAAACACCACAGAGACACAGGGGCTCATTCTGAGCCCGGCGGGCGGCGGGAGCCGCCCGCCTGGAGGGAGCCGCCAAATGGCCGCTCGGCGGTCGAAAGACCGCAGAGGCCATTCTGGCTTTCCCGCTGGGCTGGCGGGCGACCGCCAGAGGGCCGCCCGCCAGCCCAGCGGGAAACCCCTCCCCACGAGGAAGCCGGCTCCGAATGGAGCCGGTGGAGTGGGTATGTGCGACGGGTGCAGTGGCACCCGTCGCGTATTTCAGTGTCTGCAAAGCAGACACTGAAATACAAAGTGGGGCCCTCTTACGGGGGCCCCTGCAGTGCCCATGCCATAGGCATGGGCACTGCAGGGGCCCCCAGGGGCCCCACGACACCCCTCACCGCCATCCTGTTCCTGGCGGTCGGAGCCGCCAGGAACAGGATGGCGGTGAGGGGGTCGGAATCCCCCATGGCGGCGCAGCAAGCTGCGCCGCCATGGGGGATTCCCAGGGCAGCGGAAAACCGGCGGGAGACCGCCGGTTTTCCTTGTCTGACCGCGGCCAAACCGCCTCGGTCAGAATGCCCTGCGGGGCACCGCCAGCCTGTTGGCGGTGCTCCCGCATCCCCGGCCCCGGCGGTCCTTGACCGCCGGGGTCGGAATGACCCCCACAATCTGCAGGTTTGCACTGCAATTAGGCA
This sequence comes from Pleurodeles waltl, assembly GCF_031143425.1. NCBI lineage: Eukaryota > Metazoa > Chordata > Amphibia > Caudata > Salamandridae > Pleurodeles > Pleurodeles waltl. Next base: position 1,770,877,488 of record NC_090440.1, read on the forward strand.
TTCCCAACACCCCCACCACCTACCCACACAGAAACAACACAAGAGGACTACTGTCCTGCTATTTAGCTCCATGCCAGTAGTAACCCTCTCTTAATAAGCAACTCTTGCACCTTCAGCCCTTTCTGAGCTGATAAGAGGTACTTGTAGGTGGCTGAGAGGGAGGAGCTGCTGCCAAGGAGGGGTCTGCATAAGGCAGCTTCAGGAGCAGAGGCATCTGTTGAGGTGCAAACAGCCCTGAATGTGTATGCAAATTAGATGGGCCACACACATTCCCTTTCTGTCCCAGATCTAAAAAATCCTAGAACTGGCCCTGTTCACCATGGCATAAAGAGACTGACAGTTTGTGGTGTTTGAAGTGGCAGAGAAGGACAGGGGCAGCTTTAGGGCAGGGCAACCAGTGCCACCGCACTGGGCCCTGAGGAGAGGGCCACTGTGTTTTGAAATATCTTATTTGTTTAAAAGCACATGCTGCAGAGTTCCTTGTGTGTCCAGTAATTTTCATACAACAATACAAATGTCAATTTAACTCTGGTGATTAATGTACCTGCTGGGGACGGATGGATTTTTCTCTAGTGGTAGTTTTCATTGAAAATAAAGTAGCATAGAGGATTAACATGCCTGATGTAAAGGACATGCACCATTCAGATAACATAATTTCATTTTAAGTAGATAGCTCAGTGTGTTAGTGCATTTGTCAACGAGATCCTTTGTTCCTTGCAGTTAATACATCACAATTCTCACATAGCACAGTTAGCTATTAATTGGCATCAAAGATCTGTATGTATACTGGAAGGTATAGGATAGAACATTATGGGGGTTATTACAACTTTGGAGGAGGTGTTAATCCGTCCCAAAAGTGATGGTAAAGTGACGGATATGCCACCAGCCGTATTACGAGTCCATTATATCCTATGGAACTCATAATACGGCTGGTGGTATATCCGTCACTTTTGGGACGGATTAACACCTCCTCCAAAGTTGTAATAACCCCCTATGTGTTTTCTGTCTTTAATCATCCTAATGTTACTTTAAGGGTTGGTTTGGTTAGAAATACATTCTTATTAGTAAAGAACTGTGTTACATTTTAAATTATGAATTCATGCTTCTCTGGACCAAACACTCCATAAATAAACAGCCTACCAGTATGGATGCAGGTGAACCCTACACCTTGTACTCCTCTTTGGGTTTTTTCCTGTACACTGATTTACACACATATGATTAATTTTCTCTATAAAATGTGTGTGTGTGTTGTAAAGTGTTCTGACACCTTACACTGCTATGTGTAACTCTATGAAACAAACGAATGCTGTAGCCTGTGTGAAGAAGGACATCTAGGATGTGTGTAGAAATGGGAATGAGCTATGTTTCTGTGATGAAGAGGGAGTCAAGCCTGTGATAGGTGATGAGGTCTTGGATGTCTGATACAGGGACAGCTGCAGAGAAACACTGGTGAGCATGAGTTGGAATGTGAGTTCTGTAGCTTGAGGGAGTAGTTAGCGGGATGTGTACAAGGTTGATTAGTAGGATGTGTACAAGGCTGATTAGTGGGATGTGTTCAAGTTTGGGTCTCTGTGTTGTGAGGCTGCTATGTGAGTGTCTGGGTTGTCTACATTTGGGAGCCCAGGAATGACCTAGCCTGGAAACGTGAACAATGACTGTATTCCGTGCAAAGAAAGCAATTATCTGTCAACATTGGAGTGATCCAACGCAGGAGCCACTTCAACAATAGGTCCTCCTTGATAAAAAAAGATGAATTATTTTCAACGCTGGAGAGCCAGGTGTACATGAGAGAGAGGAAAAGAGCCCCATCAACCCCGTGCAGGCAGCTACTCCCACGAATATCCACACAAACCGAGTTCCTTATCTAAAATACCTGTTGGTACGGCATCCAGACCAATCCCACGCCATTCCAGCAGGGGTCCTAACCAGTTGGTCCTCCAAAAGCCCTCACAAGCAACATGAATGCACCGGGAAGCGCTATCACAATTCCCTGTCACACAACAAAAACTGCATGCTTTGCCTAATAATGAATCTTTTGGCAGCATGGCCTGGTGTATAAAGAAAAACAAATGTTCTGCTTTCCCTGCCCCAAGGGTGTTCCTCGACAAGGATATCATTGCTGTATCAGTATTTAATCCAGTACTAATCCTCATGCGTGAGCCACGAATGCAATTATTCCCTTTCTCTCTCGCTCATGTTAAGGAAACTTAAGAGACCTCACAACGGTTTCACCCGACCCCTTAAATACAAAAATGAATTTCAAATGTGTTTTTTTAATAGAAGAACGTCAATTTGTAAAGGTATAAAATGAAAAACCCACCAGACGAACTTCTGGAGATAAAATGATACATTCTTTGTTAGGAGGGGGTTATTTTTATGTAAAAAACATGTTATTTATCTTCTGAAAACCCACATAAAATGCGGTTGTGGAAAAGTAATCGAAGGCACATGGAGAACAGGAAATTTAGGCAGGAGGTTGAGATTCTAGACTTTTGTGACAATGGAAGTGGGCTTTTTTTGTTTAATCTTGTAAAGAAAATCTCTAACAGAAAAAAATCATTGTTTAAAAACTCTAATGTGCGCTACAAATGTAGCGTAGACTTGGAGCAGCTCCCAGGAAACATGCATAATAAGTGTTTTCTGAAGCCGCCATTGCTGAAATGGGGAGCAGTGAGGTCTTGTAGGCAGAGCACTGCCTGGCTGTGGGTCACAAAGTTACAGATATGAGTGCAGACGGCTGCCACTCTGTGTGAACTTGGGCTTGTCCTTTCAAACTCGTGCGATCTGCGCTTTCTAGAACTCCAAAGGGCATATTTACAAGAAAGTGGTGCATCGCTCCCGATGTGCCACTTTTCTTGTGTCGCCCCTACCCCACCTAATGACACAATGGTTGCTCTGCATTTACAATACGGTGCACCATGGCGGTCATTCGAACAATAGCACCAACATTTTTGATGCTCTTGTGGCGCTTTTCTGCACCAGCTTCAAAAATTGGTGCATCATTTTAACGCCTCATCTGAGCCAGCATTAAAAATGACAAAAAAAATGGTGCACTGAAATCTTGTAAATTTCACTGCTGCATTTTTTCGGGCACCCCTGCGTCAGAACACCCCCCTTGCATACATTATGCATGGCGCAGGCATAATGTAGCACAAGGGTTCACACTTTGTAAATACGGTGCGGGAGAAAGGCCTCCTTAATGCTGCCTTAGCATAAAAAAAATGGGGCTAGGGCCGCACAAGTTGGTGATAGTGCCTTGTAAAATATGCCCCTAAATTCGATACACTATAACTCTAAATTAATTTCCTCTCACTGAGAAAACGTCATACAGTCCAAAGTATGCTTCCTTCCAGGATGTAGGCTTTTCTTCCAATAGAAGGCATCAGAAACACGGTTTCATTCCGGCCTTGTCCCAGCTGGACTGTAGCAATGCCTTACACACCAATGTCCTTGAAACCATATATGCCGCTGTGAAACCAGTATTAAGTGCAATAGCTAGAAGATTCCAAATTTTGAGAAGTGTGGCCACATCATATTACCTGACATGACTGACCCCAGTGGAACACATCCCCCTAAAAATCTGCTGCCTCACTCTAGGAGCAGTACATAGTGCAAAGATGTATGGAGCTCCAGGCAAAGTGGCAGATTGCCACTTGGGTGCTCCAAGGTCCCTAGCAGGAAGACCATTGTGAGGCTAACAGTTGCAAACAGTTACAAACTGATGTCTATAAACAATGTTACAAATATATTAATGTAAAATAAAAAAAATAATTTATAATTATTAACTTAAAAATAATTTACATTTTTTTTATTGCACATTAACTCATCAAATTACATGTTTAGAATAATATATGAATTTGTATATCATATATATTTTAATATAATCTCATATACTTATAAATATTATTTTAATCCAAATCAACTCCGATGAGCATTTTAATATTTAATCAATATTTTGTAGATTTAATTAAAAGTTATATGTGTTTTTAAAATGATTGTCATTTCTAATAAAAGTTTTATTTAGTTATTTTTAGAAAATAATAAAACAAAATTCAAATGATAAAATGTGTTTTTTTACTTTAACTTCCAAATGCTAAAAAAAAAAAAATAGATAAAATATATAAATGTGTGTATATATATATATATGTTTATATATATATATATATATAAAGATTTTAAGTCACAATAATTTAAATTATTTCATAACTTTAGAAGGGTATTTTGTGAGTTGCAATGGTCTTACTCTTTAGAGAGTCGGTATTGGTATTAGCATGTCCCTCTACACCCTTCCTTACCCTCCTTAAACCATTCCTTACACTTCCCTATACCCCGTCAACTTAGTAGTAAGTATTTACCATTTCAAGTTATTCCCTCTTGTCCCTCTCTTATTTACACCTAAATCAGAGGCCTATGTGCATGGAAATATCTGGTATTTTTTCAGACATCTCTGTATAGAAGATTTAGGAGAGGTGGAGGTCTTCACATGTAGGTTTGTGAATAACATTTTATAATACCTGAGTTTTACTATTGTAGTATTAGTTCACAAACTACAAAATGCAGCTTGTAAATAGACCCCTACATAATCACTAGCTTCCGGGATTATTGAAGGGGATAATAGGTTCTAGGGGTAAAAGTAGTGACAAAGGGGGAAGACAGAGGAAAGGTGTGAGGAAAAAAGAAAAAAAGACTTGTATCACTTATCCAATTTTTTTCTACAGACTCAGCCATTAATTTATCTTTTATTTGCAATCGATCCCTCATATCACCGGTCCCAAAACCAGGACAGTCCTCGTTCCAAAAACATTGCAGCACCAATCCTCAAAAATTAGTAATTCCTTAACTATCCATGTCTCCATTGTGAGTATGCAATCAAAAAAATGTTTGAGTTAAAAGAAATACTTTGCTTATTTATTAGTAGTTGACGACTCCACCAGTCCTTTCCTGCAACTTTAATGTTGGATATTAAGCATTCAGTGAGGGGAAGTACCATATACATTTATTGCATAATTTGCAATCAACATTTTCAACATGTATCTACTCTAATATGTCTCAAGGTGCCTACCAACTTTTACACTCACGTCAGATACCAGTTGTCCTTGTTAAAAGATTGACATTCTCTGCCTAATAATATCTCCCTGACATTCTACAATACCAGTTACATTGCATCAATGTTTACTTAACATTTCAATGCATATTGTGAATATCACTACCCTATCTCTCCAGAGAGGTCTTATAGCCAATTTCTTTTCTTCAATTTGTATGATATGTACCCCATTCAACACCACTCGTTTCAGTACTTTCACTATTATATTCATGTGATACGATTAAACATGGCTCTTTACTTTTCTCTCTTGTTATATTGCAACTTTGATTATATAGTTACTAGCCCTATATTCCCATTGATACATATTGAAATATAATCACAGTTGCAGATATTGGAATGGTAATGCAGAAAGGTTCTCCACTTTGTCCCTTGTAATAAACCAGCCATTTAAATATAGCTGTCTAGGTATTGCAAGACCCATAACTTGCGTATTTTCACAGGCACTTTTTTCATTAGAGAGTAGAGGAAAGTGCAAGTTTCTAAATAAGGAATATACCCATGCACACTTCCTTTCTACTATTAAGTCTGTAAAATCTTAAACATTCTTAAAATATTTGGGATGTCCACAATTGTAAAGAACTGGTTTCTCTACTCTCTGTGCAGTAAGCCTGCCATGTTGGATGTACCCCTGTGCCTGCTGTGGTAGCGTCTCAATCTTATTAACTCCAAGAGTTCACCATTAATTAACATTTCATACAACACTCTTGCTGTTACATTTTTTCCATAAGAATTGTAAACCCACTGAATGCACCTTAGGAAAAAAACTCTACAAACAAATCAACTATGGTTGACCTCAGGAAAAAAAGCTGAGGAAGGACTGTCATCTTTATACCAGTCAATATCAATGCAAGTTTAAGTTCCCAGTGAACATATTCATGAAATGTAGGACACTCCCAGCATTATAACCTTACATAATTTATTTTTCTCACCAGTGTCTGTATGCTACAACTGACAGGTATCTGACAAATGATTTAACTTGCCCAGTATCATAAACAATTTTGTAAGACTTTTTTCATCCAAGCCTCATCTTCCTTCTCTTTAGATCCCGATGGCCACACCGCGCAGATATTATTCTTTATGTTTCTTCCAACAAACTACTTTCCTTCCATTGCATTTTATAAAATGCAACAAAGACATCGTAGATGTTCTCCGGTTCATTCGCCCATTTTTTATTTACTGGGCACTAAAACTCTCTGATTTAATTATGGCTTTCCTCTTTTTGTACATAAAAGAGTTAATATCTGTTCAGTTTTGTCCCCTGATTCATTTGTTTCCCTATTACTACTCTAAGGGCCAGATGGAGCAAGCGTTTTGCATGGTGCAAACAGCGAATTTCGCTGTTTGCGCCATACAAAACGCACATTGCGATGCTCATTCCCATTTTGCGAGTCGGTAACCTGGTTACTGACTCGCAGAATGGGAATGCGACTCGCAAATAGGAAGGGGTGTTCCCCTTCCTATTTGCGATTCGCATTGCGATGTAGAATTGCTTTGTGACCGCGAACGCGGTCGCAAAGCAATTCGAAGTTAGCACCCATTTCAAATAGGTGCTAACCCATTTGCAAAAGGGAAGGGGTCCCCATGTGACCCCTTCCGCTTTGTGAATGGCCCTGAATAAATTTTTTCAGAGCAGGTAGTGGTCCTATGGACCACTGCCTGCTCTGAAAAAATGAAACACAAACCTTTAATTTTTTCGTTTGTGTTGCAACTCGTTTTCCTTTAAGGAAAACGGGCTGCAATACAAAAAAAAAACTGCTTTATTAAAAAGCAGTCACAGACATGGTGGTCTGCTGTCTCCAGCAGATCACCATCCCTGTGAGTGCTGCGAATCGGAAGGGGGTCGCAAATTGCGACCCACCTCATTAATAATAATGAGGTGGGTCTTTGCGACCCCCTTCCGATTCACAGATGGTGTCACGGACACCATCCAGCATCCGATTTTGTGACTCTCAAATTGCAAGTCGCTCAGACTCGCAATTTGAGAGTCACAAAATCGGATTTTCCTACATCTAGCCCTAAATTCTGAATCCTGCCCATCAACCTATGATAATATAGTTTATCAAATCTCAGTTAGGATATTTTCATGTCAGCCTCCCATAAAATGCTCAATATGTTCCCTCTCTAGTGCTAATATTTATTTTCCTGAATCACTCTCTATTCTCTAATGTTTCCAGTGAGAATTGATCACCTCAGTCCAGATCACTGCTGCTGAATCATCCTAGAATGTGGGTACCAAACAGCTCCTTAATTACTATCCATCTAATCTTTGTGATCCATTTAACTTTTAGCCGGAATTCTTCTTCTCTCCACAATTACTAGTTTAAAACCCACCTGTTATGTGAAGCTAATTTACCCCAATATTTAATCTGTACGCCTACTGCAAGATAATGTTTTGTATTTATCTTGTCGCAATTTACTCCTATAAAAATGACTCAATTCTTGGCCAACCAATATTATAGCGTGCTTGGAGTCCCTCCCATGTCAACAGGTGTAAAGATTAAAAAGCCCCATTTCCAAGTTCACTTCTGCCCGTTCACAACACATTTCACTTACATTGTTCCTTTTTTAAACATGTGGTTATTGAGTATTGCATATGCCACCAACCTGGCAAACAGTCCAGACACTTAACATACCTATCTACCCTGACACTTAACATACCTATCTACCCTACACTCCTCTGATCAGAATTTTCTCCACTTTGCATAGAAGCATGGTCCAAGTTTACTTTTTGATTAACATCACCATGGTCTACTTTTCCTTATTACAGTTATGCTAATTACTTTCCGACAATGTTCCAGATTTACAGGAGTGGTTCATTCCTGACTGTCATACAAGCTTCGATCATGGCGTTGGGATTTCTTGTTAGCCTTATTCTCATATTTGAAGCAATACCTGATATAGGCCTTGGTGCACTTTTATAATCTCCTTCATCATTATAGTTGTCATACTCCTACTATGTTTCAGCATCCATTTACTCGTCTTTTCAGCATAATCCTTAGTAGTATATTTGCAAAAGCATTCAATGCAACAGCAAAGGTAACCAGAAAATAAAGCATTTATTACAAAGCCTTAAAACAGAACACATCAAAGAAAGTACTAGTTGCCTATAACTATGTCTGAAATTAAAAGTGACGAAACAGTGCAAGTATCTCTACACAGAAGAAAAATAATCATCCAAATTATAGGTGCATATATTTATAACTAAGCAGTGCTAAGCAATAGACCCAGTCTAATTCAGTCTAATTGTTGAAATATCAATATTTCGACCTCTTGGATAATTAACAAGGTCATCATCAGGACAGAGTAACATTTAAGAGTCATCCCGACACATTTACAGGAAGAGCTGGCATCAGTACTCTATCTAATTAGATCTCACAAATTGAATGGAGATGTGGCTGCAAGAAACTGCTGGGAAAGTAAGAGTAGATGAGGCCCCAAATGTGTGTGCATTGACTGTTTTGGCAATTGTAGTAGCAGACAATTACACTGAAAAGATGAGTAAATGGGTCCCTAATGAACCATTGTTTTTAAGCAATGCTTAAACCCGAGTTCCCACTATGCAGTGCTTAATTTGGGCCTATAGTTGAAGGTTGTGCTCACCAACACTCATTTTTGGGGATTGGCACTTATTTTCTTTTAGAATTATGACTGCCGGGGCACTCAAGTATCGCTGTGTCCTTCAATTCTCTCCTATTATTGTTTGCTATCCACGGGTTTGTGGGGGTATTCACCTTGATCCTGAGTATTCTTCCTATTAATGTCACATCACTCTCTCTCCCTGGGATTGTGTTTTCCTCCTCTAGCACTGCTGTTTTGATGCCTGGTAGTCTCTTTCACTATTAAACAATAGTAAATGTGGTTTAGCCCCAAAATTCCTCATATTCTTAATCGTTTTTGGTAAAGTAATCGTTTTATTCTTTCAACTTGAAATTTTAACATCGATCCAGTGTAGTGATGAGTGCTAACTATTCCCAAAGCATTTCGGGCCGATCAGGCTCCTCGTCGGGGAGTGGTCCCTGCTTCCGTATGCAAACAGTGCTTATGAGTCTCCTCTCTGTGAATGTCATTATTTTTCTTCAACAGATTTAGATCTAAAGCGAGAGAGAGAAAAAAACAAAAGTCTGTGAGGTCCACTACTGTCCTGGGGGAAGCAGCCATTGTGGTCCCTAAAGTATCCATGTGAGGTGGCATTGCCCTGAAGAAGCCCCCAGAAGAGGACAAAGCTATAGCAGACATGCAGGGGTGCTACCACAGTTGAAGCACAGAGGAAACGCAGTGACCAGGAACGGCAGCCGCCCCATAAGAAGCCTCATAGGCCTTGAGAGTGACCAGGGGAAACGCAATCCAGAAGAAGCCCCTGGCAGGTATGGGCTGTTGCAGAGTGGCACTGCTGGGCTTAAACTTGGATGCTAAACTGAAGATTGGACACACAAATATGGCATCCAACCCCTAAGGAGCTTTGCAGGGGGAGCTGGGTGCCCCCCTGCAATGCTGGCACAAACAAGCATAGTGTTATGACTCTGTTGTTCCACCTCTGGAGGACGCTGTACAAGGATCATCTGCAGTCTTGGAATCATCATTACAACTCATCCAGAGTCCCATTCTGACTCCTGCCTGCTACACTTTTCGATATTGTTTGCTACTGAAAACGTACATTTGTTTCCATAGAGTAGACAGTTAGACCTGGAATCTGCTCTCCATTGCTTCCTATGGGAATAGTACTGCTGTTCCTCTGTACTGGATTCTTTTGTCCAGGATTTTGCCCTAGCTTCTGTTCTCTTCTCTATGATTCTTTTGCAGTCTCTAGTTCTCCTGAAGTTCAAGTTTCTTGCTTGCTACAGTTCCTAGATTTCTTGTGAATGACTTACCAGTTCACCAGTTTTTTACTTGCTTTAGTTCTCTTGAAATTCAAGTCTTGTGCCTGTTACAGTTTCCTAGAATCTTTGTGTAACATGCACGTTTTCCAGTTTTGTTTTCATTGCATAATCTGCTCCTGAAATACTAGCTACAGTTCTTAGGCTCCTTTCTAGCGCTTGCTCTGCAATTTCCTCTTGGGCTATTGTGTCTAGTAAGTGTACTATTAGTTCTCACCTGTGTATAACTGTTTTCCTTTGTACAGGGGTTGGCTCCTGGTTTCCAGGAGTCAATTCCTACCCCATCCTTTGTCTTGTGCTGTATTTAGTCTAAAATGCTTTATCTGTGACAGTGTGCCTTTGCTGTTCACCAGGAATTGCCACTGTATCTCCAGCTGGACCCACAAGGGCCTGTCTTGTGTATGTAAGTACAATCCTTGTTTGTGACCTAAGGGTTCAGAGACAGAATTGCTTTTGCTGTTTCCCTTCTATGGGGCTTGCGGGGTGATTATCTGTAAGAGTAATCTACACAGAAGTATTGACATTCCTGTTACTGTGGAAAGTTCTGAGACTTACCTGTGTACAATCTAGTGGTAACCAGAGTGTTGCGGTTTGTTCCCTGTTTGTTCGTGCTAACGTTGCTCTTCCATCACTATCCTGTTCCCGTGCTCACCTATAGCTGTTCTTTCCTGGTGTATGCCTTTCTTTGCTCCCCTGCTTCGGTACACTACATCCATAGGGAGATATTACAAGACCTTGAGGGGTGCTCCGCCTGGATTCCTGACACATAATTGTGGTGGAAGCTGAGAAGGAAGCTGAGGCCATTGGTGCAGCCTGTGAGGATGCCCAGGAGCTGAAATCTGTGTGTAGTGGCAGTGGCTTTGGCTATCCATGAGGTAAAGCACCATGGCAGGAAGCCTGCTACAACAGGGTCCTGTCAAGAAGACCAATGGATAGGAGTATCACAGTGGAGATGGAGAGGGTGATGCAACAGTAGCAACTATCCCAAAAAAAGTGAAAATGATTAAACAATTACTAAAGGCTTTATGTTGCAGTTCTTCCAAGACATTAAGGCTAATGTCAAACAGGGCCTGAAAGAAGCCAGGCAAGATGTTATAGAACTGGGGATCAGTCAACACTCTTGAAATAATGCAAGATGAAAAACTAAAGAGGTTGGAAGAACAAATAATTATTGTGAAAGAAAAGCGAGAAGTCCTACAGAACAGACAGAGGTGCCGCAATATCGATATCAGAGGGCCAGTGGGGAAACAGGGCCTCAGTGCCAGAACTTCCTCACCTTGCTACTGGACAAAGAATTAAAGAAACCCATCACACCTGATTGCGCATGCAGGGCCCTAGCATGAGGACCAGAACAAACCACCCCCCTTGCCTTATGCCATTTTTGCACCACTATGAAAACAAAGAAGAGGTGATGTTGACAGTGTGCAGGAATGGGACAATCTCCTTTAATGGTGCAGACCCAGTGGTGCAATGGCAAATGATGGGACGTCCCACAGATTGTGACGAGAGACCCCTGAATCTCTCAAATCTCACAGACATTTAGTAGTCTTGGGCTGTAAGGGGCCTCTTAAAAGTTGAGGGGCTCTGAGGTTTTTGGGTCTACCCTACACTGCAGGGGCTGCAGGGGGTTGCATTACGCCCCTGTGCATATCTATAAATATTTCAGGATTTATCCTCCATCACGCTACAGAAGCAGCAAAAATTCAAGGAAGTAACATCCTTCTTGAAAGAAAAAGACATTAAATATAAGTGGAAGTATGCTTCTGCATCACTTTCATGTGTGTGGAATCCTGAGTTTGAAGTCATCAGACTTGGCACAGAAGGAACACCGAAATGACAATCGGCTAAGCCCCTGGAGCCTCCAGTGGTGGGGTGTCTCTAGGAGGCACCCATGGTACTTACCAAAGATAGAGGAAATTATAGTGGGCAGCAAAGCCATCATGGAATACCCCCAGAAGTCTAAAAGAGAGGACACTCATGAAGCAAGGAAGATCGAGATATCAGCATCCAGAGTGATGTCCAGATAGCATGAGTACCAATGTGTCTTGGTAGGGAAGCATATGGGGAGGGAGGAGAAGGACCAAAATATGGCAACTGATGTGATGGCGTGTTCACCCAGGAGGGAGCAGGGAAGACAAATGCTGACAGGGGCCGACAAAAACTATGATATCTTGGTTTTACCTTTGAGTACTTGTAATATGTTAAGTATTCCTATTTATATTTTAAACGCTTGTTATGTTTGATGTTCTTCAAATTCACCGCTCTTCCTCACGCGCAATGTCTCACGCGCAATGGTTAATTTTGATTTAGTGTTCTTTTCCAGGCAGCTCTGCTTGACAATCCGTGTTCGAGGTTTTGAAGCCTGACAGTTGGCGTCGGACCCTCGGATCGGATGGTCGTGCCTCTTCTGTCGTGGGTCCTGCTTCTCTGAGAATAAACCTGTTTTCTTAAAAGAAAATTTCCTGATTTACTGGCATCTTATTTACACCCTAACTTCTTTGGTACCAGGAGTGGGGTGAAGATGTCACATTTGGGACCCACCGACTTATATGCTCTTTCTGTATTTTGCTGACCGGAGCGCAGAGGCTTCTCAGACCGTGAGAGTACTTGTCTCCTGGTCTCCTTGAGATTTTGCCGACCGGAGCGTTAGCGCAGCTGGCGCAAGGCATACCTCATAGGAGCGTAGCGGATTTTCTGGAGATTTTTGTCCACCGGAGCGTTAGCGCAGTTAGCGCAAAGCAAAAGCTGGTTCCATCCCTGTGAACTGTCGTGAGAGGAAGTGCGTACGTCTTTTAGCTTCGCGTTGAAGGTGCTGTTGATGTTATCAGGGAATAGGCTCCTCCAGGTTTCTGCGTGTGCACGTCGTCCTGCTCGTGATCTTCTGCATTAATATTCAAACTGTGCACGTCTTGGCACCGGAACAACTTGCATGAATGTGCTGTCGCGCGTCATCGGTTGTCAACGACTAGACTGCAGGAGAAGTGAGCCTGGTATCACAGGCACTGAATCTCTACACTTATCCTACGTTTCTCCACGTTCTGAGTCATTTACCTAGAAGACAATGTTTTCATAGCAACTGCACTTAAAATCTGCTGTTATTTTGTGAAAGTGTTACTTGTATTGCCTGCCACCTGTGTCATTGCTAGAAATGGGGAAATGTAGTTTTTTTAATCAAATATTCCTGCAATGGCTTCCTATCAAAATGTTGTCCAACCTCCGTCCTTCTTACCAAAAAATGGGAAGCCAGAGTTGAAGTGGTCAGAGTGGTTAAGAATATTTGAGAACTACCTTGAAGCCATTGATGCCCATGCGTTCTCTCCTGCAAGGAAAATGGCCCTGTTATTTAATCACTTGGGGGTAGCAGGGCAACGTGTCTTTGACAATTTGCCACCCGTTCCTCCTCCCCTTTCCGATGGTATGTTGTGGAATGAGTATGAAGAGGGAAAAGCTAGAATGATGAAGCAGTATGAGGATGAGTCCAGTGTTTTATTAGAGAGGTTTAACTTTGCCATGTGCAAGCAGGCTGCTGATGAGTCAGTAGAGGAGTATGTGGCTACATAGCGTGTTCTTGCAGCCAAATGTGATTTTGGTGCCAATGTTGATCTTTACATCAGAGATCAATTTGTTTTCTACTGTTTTTAAAAAAAAATACAAGAACGCCTTCTAGCGTGCCGAAACCCGACCTTAATAGAGACCATAGATATTGCAAAAAGTATTGAAACGTCCATTGTATCTTCCAAAGCTCTTTCTAGTTTGAATCATCACGTTGGTGTTAGCTCGCTGGTAGAGGAAGATACTGTCTGCACTGTTTCTGACAAATCCCAGAGAAGTAAGAGAAATTTCGGTCAAAATATGAGCATGCCTGTCTGTTTTAGATGTGGGTCTTATAATCGCTTAGGGAATTGCTGTTCCTGTCCTGCTCTGAACAAAAGATGTCTGAAGTGTAAAAAAATTGGCCATTCCCAAAAAGTATGCAGAATGGGTAAATTTAAATCAAACCCCAGTACCAATACATCCAAAATGCGTGTCAGTAATGTTTACACTACAGAATCAGAGAATGACATTTCCGAATGCATGAACAGACTCTCTAATGTTGTGTTGACTTTTGGTACACACAAGGATCAAAGTTTTGACGAAGGGAAAATCAAAGGACCCCTTTGTGAGGCCAGTATAGGCGAGAAGCAATTGATGATCATAGCAGACTCTGGGGCACCTGTGACCATCATTGCTGACAGGACTTATTATGCATTATGGCAAGATCCTCCTAATTTGCAGTGTCCGGATATCAATCCAAAGGCTTTTGGTGATCAGGATATAGACTTATTGGGGTATTTTTGGTCAAATCTGTCTATTTTAGGAAGATTAATACATACTAAAATCTATGTAGCTGTTAAAGGTAGAGATATTGTTAGTTGGAGGGATTTAGCTAAGCTTGGTATTATACTACGCCCGGGTCATTTTACACCCATTATGTTAGCTAACTTACCGACGAGCTCCACTTCTGTTTTGTCGGTGGTATCTTCAGAGTCAGTTTTCAGTGATCTTAAACTGAAATTTTCTAAGGTATTTCAAGACAAAGTGGGAAACGTAAAAGGATTTGAACATAGTATTAAGTTGAAGAAAGAAGCTCTACCTGTGGTCCACAAAGTCAGGCCAGTACCCTTAAGTATTAGAGAACAGTTGAAAGAGCTTTTGGACAAATTAATGTTTGAAGGCATAATTACTCCCACAGATTCTTCTGAGTGGGTTTCACCTATTGTTCACCTATTGTTCTCACAAAGAAAAGATCAGGGGGCTTGAGATTATGGGGGTCATTCCAACCCTGGCGGTCGGTGTTAAAGCGGCGGCTAACCCGCCAACAGGCTGGCGGTGTAAAAAATGGAATTCTGACCCTGGCGGAAACCGCCAACAGAGACCGCCACTTTAACACTCCGACCGCCATGGCGGGACAAACAAACAGCGCGGCAGTCACCGCCAACAGACAGGCGGGAGACAATGTACCGCCCACCCTATCACAACCCACCAATCCGCCACCTTTTCCGGGGCGGTAGCCCCGCCGATAAAAACACGGCGGAAACAGACATTTCAAACGGAAAACGCTCACCTCCATACACTCCACGAGGAATCTGGACAGCATGGAACCCGAACTACACATCCTACCAGCCATTGTCTTCCTGCTCCTCTACCAGGAGCACGAACGCCGGCGCAGAAGACTGCGGTGAGTACTGCACCTACGACACAGGGGAGGGGGGAGGAGAAAATATTACGGCCACACATACGCTACACACCCACCACCACCCTCACCCACTACAACACACACATCAATGCATAGCAATACATCACTGTTACAACCCCCAAACCCCCCGGAAGAATGCAAAGACAAAATGAAATGATCATAAACAGTCGAATATATTGTATTATCGGCATATAAAAATATCACACATTTAAAACTAATATATTCATAAATATTAAAAGTCCGATAATTTTAGCTGTCATTGTCCGTGGACCACTGGGCCCAAATCACATGGGCAAGGCCCACACAGGATACCTGACACCAACGGAGAGAACACTGCAGGGGCATCAGATAGAAAAACTACAGGCACCTCACGGGGAAGGGAAGGGGGGGCACCTCAGCCACATAAGTACACAACGCCAGATCCACGAGGGGCCTCCATGGCCACTGTCCCATCCTGGGGAGTGCAAAGCCACAGTCTCTCAAGTCCATACAGTGGGTGGCTTGCCCACTGTACCATCCTGGGGAGTGCAAAGCCACAGTCTCTCAAGTCCATACAGTGGGTGGTTTGCCCCCTGTACCATCCTGGGGAGTGCAAAGCCACAGTCTCTCAAGTCTCTACAGTGGGTGGGTTGCCCACTGTACCATCCTGGGGAGTGCAAAGCCACAGTCTCTCAAGTCCATACAGTGGGTGGCTTGCCCACTGTACCATCCTGGGGAGTGCAAAGCCACAGTCTCTCAAGTCTCTACAGTGGGTGGTTTGCCCACTGTACCATCCTGGGGAGTGCAAAGCCACAGTCTCTCAAGTCCATACAGTGGGTGGCTTGCCCACTGTACCATCCTGGGGAGTGCAAAGCCACAGTCTCTCAAGTGGATGACAGTGTCCACTGGTTCTGGAGGGGGACTGGTGCCCAGAGTGCTTCGGGCAGCCCTGCCCAACACAGATGCGGCACTGCCCCTTCCGCCAATGGGCCAGCGGTGCTTGAGATGAAGGGCCCAGTGCAGCGGTGCTTGAGATGAAGGGCCCAGCGCAGCGGTGCATGAGATGAAGGGCCCAGTGCAGCGGTGCTTCAGACGGCGGTGCCCGGCGGTGCCCAGCGGAGCGGTGCTTGAGACGGCGGTGCCCAGTGGAGCGGTGCTTGAGATGAAGGGCCCAGCGGAGCGGTGCTTGAGATGAAGGGCCCAGCGGTGCTTGAGATGAAGGGCCCAGTGCAGCGGTGCTTGAGATGAAGGGCCCAGCGCAGCGGTGCTTGAGATGAAGGGCCCAGTGCAGCGGTGCTTGAGACGGCGGTGCCCAGCGGAGCGGTACCTGAGACGGCGGTGCCCAGCGGAGCGGTGCTTGAGATGAAGGGCCCAGCGGAGCGGTGCTTGAGATGAAGGGCCCAGCGGAGCGGTGCTTGAGATGAAGGGCCCAGTGCAGCAGTGCTTGAGATGAAGGGCCCAGCGCAGCGGTGCTTGAGATGAAGGGCCCAGTGCAGCGGTGCTTGAGACGGCGGTGCCCAGCGGAGCGGTGCTTGAGATGAAGGGCCCAGCGGAGTGGTGCTTGAGATGAAGGGCCCAGTGCAGCGGTGCATGAGACGACGGTGCCCAGCGGAGCGGTGCTTGAGAGGGCGGTGCCCAGCGGAGCGGTGCTTGAGACGGCGGTGCCCAGCGGAGCTTTGCTTGAGATGAAGGGCCCAGCGGAGCGGTGCTTGAGATGAAGGGCCCAGTGCAGCGGTGCTTGAGATGAAGGGCCCAGCGGAGCGGTGCTTGAGATGAAGGGCACAGCGCAGCGGTGCTTGAGATGAAGGGCCCAGTGCAGCGGTGCTTGAGACGGCGGTGCCCAGCGGAGCGGTGCTTGAGATGAAGGACCCAGCGGAGCGGTGCTTGAGATGAAGGGCCCAGTGCAGCGGTGCTTGAGATGAAGGGCCCAGCGGAGCGGTGCTTGAGATGAAGGGCCCAGTGCAGCGGTGCTTCAGATGAAGGGCCCAGCGCAGCGGTGCTTGAGATGAAGGGCCCAGTGCAGCGGTGCTTGAGACTGCGGTGCCCAGCGGAGCGGTGCTTGAGATGAAGGGCCCAGCGGAGTGGTGCTTGAGATGAAGGGCCCAGCTCAGCGGTGCTTGAGAGGAAGGGCCCAGTGCAGCGGTGCTTGAGATGAAGGGCCCAGCGCAGCGGTGCTTGAGATGAAGGGCCCAGTGCAGCGGTGCTTGAGACGGTGGTGCCCAGCGGAGCGGTGCTTGAGATGAAGGGCCCAGCGGAGCGGTGCTTGAGATGAAGGGCCCAGCGCAGCGGTGCTTGAGATGAAGGGCCCAGTGCAGCGGTGCTTGAGACGGCGGTGCCCAGCGGAGCGGTGCTTGAGATGAAGGGCACAGTTCAGCGATGCTTGAGATGAAGGGCCCAGCGCAGCGGTGCTTGAGATGAAGGGCCCAGTTCAGCGGTGCTTGAGATGAAGGGCCCAGCGCAGCGGTGCTTGAGATGAAGGGCCCAGTTCAGCGGTGCTTGCCTTGGCGGTCCTTGCCCTGTTCAGCGGTCCTTGCCCTGTTCGGCGGTGCTTGCCTTGGCGGTCCTTGCCCTGTTCAGCAGTGCTTGAGTTGGCGGTCCTTGCCCTGTTCAGCGGTCCTTGCCCTGTTCAGCGGTCCTTGCCCTGTTCAGCGGTGCTTGCCTTGGCGGTGCTTGCCCAGTTCAGCGGTGCTTGCCTTGGCGGTCCTTGCCCTGTTCAGCGGTGCTTGAGTTGGCGGTCCTTGCCCTGTTCAGCGGTGCTTGCCCAGTTCAGCGGTGCTTGCCTTGGCGGTCCTTGCCCTGTTCAGCGGTCCTTGCCCTGTTCAGCGGTGCTTGAGTTGGCGCTCCTTCATTGCCCAGCTGGGCTGTGGCTGGCGCTCCTTCATTGACCAGCTGGGCTGTGGCTGGCGCTCCTTCATTGCCCAGCTGGGCTGTGGCTGGCGGGGCCCTCCTGGGCAGCTGGGCTGTGGCTGGCGGGCCCCCCTGGGCAGCTAGGATGGGGCTGGTGGGGCCCTCCTGGGCAGCTGGCCTGCTGCCGGACTTGTCGTGCTGCCCTTCCCACCCTTGCCTGGTCGTCTGTGGCCCTTTCCCACCTTTGGCGGTGTGCCAGGTGGCACCCCACTTCCAGAGCCAGGGTAGGGATTTTGGTCCCTGGTGTCCTTGGCCTCTCGTGCCGGGCACTGGTGATCTTTGGGTGTTTTTCTGGGGGTGGGCTGGCCGTACCTTGGCTCCTACCAGAACTAGTTGCCCTTGAGGGTGGACAACAGTCCTGATAGGTCCTGGTTTGGTGGTGGCTGAGGTGCTGATTGCAGTCTTATTCGATGGACGGGGTGGGGGAGTTGTTGGAAAGAGGTCAAGTTTGGAAAGGAAAATCAATTTGGAAAGAGAGGGACGGCTAGGTGTAGTGGGTATGGGAGTGGAGGAAGAGGATGTGGTTGTAGGAGTGTGAAGTCTGGTGTCTTTGGGTGCAGGTGCTTGGGCTGGAGGCTGTCGTGAGGTGGATGGCTGTTGGGTGGGTGGCTGCCTGCGTTTGTGTGGTTTGGAAGAGGGGGTGACAGACACACTGGGAGAGGACACAGGGGACGTGTAAATGGTAGTGGGGGTGGTGACTGCACGTGTGCGGAGTGTTCTGGTGGGTGTGCTGGTGATGGACGTAGTGGCTGAAGATGTTGTGCATGCAAGTGTGAGTGGAGACGTCACAGGTAGGGAGGAGGGAGACGAGGAGGAGGGGGACACAGTGGAGGCAGTGGGTGTTGGTGTGTCTGCATGTGGATGTTGCTTGTGTGAATGCTTGTGTGAAGTGTGGTGCTTATGTCTGGATGAGCTTCCCTTGGGTGTTGAGGTGTGTGCAAGCTGGTCTGTAGGTGTGTCTGGGATAGGCAGAGGTACAGGGGATTGGGTCTGGGTGGAGGAAGTTGGAGGGGGGAGGCTAGAGACAGGGACAATTGCTGCCGTCAGTGCTGAGGCCAGAGTGTTGAACGATCGCTGATGGGCAGCCTGACCCGAATGAATGCCCTCCAGGTATGCATTACTCCGGTGTACCTCCCTTTCTACACCCTGGATGGCATTCAAAAGGGTAGACTGCCCAACAATGATGGTCCTCAGGAGGTCAATGACCTCCTCACTGAGGGCAGCAGGGGTGACATTGGCAGGGCCTGAGGTGCCTGGGGCGAAGGAGATGCCCCCCTTCCTGGGTGAGCGGGCACGGGGCAAACGCTGAGGGGCTGCTGGGAGGGCAGTGCTGGTGCGCTGGGTGGCGGCTGTACCTGTTGTTGCGGGGGGGCAGGGATGTTGCCGCCACCACAAGGGAGCTCCCTTCAGAGGACGAGTCGCTGCCACTGACATCAGCACGAGTCCCCGCTGTGGAGCTCCCCTCGTCCTCCGTCTCACTGGTAAACTCCGAGTCAGTTGCATGGCCCGCCATGGCCATGTGAGATGCAGCTCCCTCGTGCTCCGATGCCACTTCTCCTCCGCCTGATGATGCTAATGCACACATGAACAGGAAGACCACAAAAAAGGGAGGGGGGAGAAAGAAAGACATGTTGAGTGCATGGATTACCGCTACCGTTGGCGGAGAGGACAGACACAGAAGCCCCCTGCACTACGCTGCGCACTTGGGGTCCGCTACACAATCCGTGGGACATGGCCTACAAGCCTATGGACGACGACTGCACACATAGATGACACAGGGCCATGAATAGCTGTACTTGGCACCCTACAGAGGTGGGGGCACAGGGTCATGCCTTACGGAGGGGCCTAGCCTACAGAAATCGCCCTGGCCTAGAGATACCCACAGCCCACCTCCCCCACCCAGACACCTCCACTGCGCGCAAAGTCACCAGAATGAGAGTGTACTCACCCCCTTGTGTCTGCTGTGATGTCCTCACGCGCCCATCCAAATCGGGGTAGGCCACCGCCAGTATCCGGGACATCAGGGGGGTCAATTGACGACTGGCACCCCGCCTACGTTGGGAGGCCATCCCCAGCAGAGCCTCCGCCGTCTTTATGCTCCCGCGTCGGATGTCCTCCCACCTCTTCCGGCAGTGGGTGCCCCGTCTGTTGTGGACCCCCAGGGTCCGGACGTCCTTGGCGATGGCACGCCAAATAGCGATTTTCTGGTGGGCGCTGACCTATGTAATATGTACAGGGGGAGAAAAAAAATCATCACCTTCTGCGTGCTTGATGTGAGTGGCCCCCCATCCCCACCCTTGCCATGTGGCACATGCTCTCATCTGTCGTCTGATGCATGCCTCAATCGCTCCCCTCCCCACCATCTTTCATCCACCAACTCAACCCAGGCATTGTCCACAAAGCATGCTCCCAGTGTACTTACCTGTTGGTCTGGAGGACCGTAGAGTAGCGCATACTGGGGGAGGACCCCATCCACAAGTTTCTCCAATTCTTCAGAAGTGAAGGCAGGGGCCCTTTCCCCAGTCGCAGCAGCCATTGTCTCTTCCAGACCGAGGTCACAGCAGCACTTGCAGTGTAGGTCCTCTCCTGTGGAAGATCAGGTATCGAGTGATTAAGTAGATAGAAAATGGCGGTCACGCCGCGCTGCGTACCGCGACCGCCGGCGCACATCGTCATTGGCTCGTGTAACCCATAGGATTCTATGTTAACCAATGCGGCTTTGCGCCGCGGTCTTCGACCGCCTACCGCCACGGTGTGCCATGCCAGCGCATTGACCTCACATCCCATTGTCACACTTCACAGGTCAGGCAGCCGCCATTTCAAGGGCCCACATGGCTTAATTTCTACTGCGTCACACATACCTAGGCCTTTCCTCAACACTCATACAAACCATTCAATGCCTAGTGAATCGTGTTGTGTGCAGGCTGTGGAAACGTACCTGTGGGTTGATTGACTCTGTGTTCGCTGTTGTCCTTCCTAGGCACCGTCCGCTGGGCAATGCGAGGAGATGGAGGAATCTTCCCGTGTACAGACCGCTGGTGGACCTGTCGACAATGGAGGAAAGACATGTCATACTGACATACAGGCTTGACCGAGCCACTATACAGGAACTGTGTGCCCAGCTGAAGGCAGACCTGATGTCACCCATCCGCCAACCCACAGGGATTCCCCCCTCTAGTGCAGGTGCTGTCAGTGCTCCATTTCTTAGCAAGTGGGTCATTTCAAACAACAGTGGCCATATCATCAAGGATGTCTCAACCTATGTTTTCCAAGGTGTTGTCCAGAGTGTTGTCTGCCCTGCTGAAACACATGAGGAGCTACATCATTTTCCCTGAGGTGGGGGATTTGCCTACAGTGAAGGGTGATTTCTATGCCCTTGGACATATCCCCAACATCATAGGTGCCATTGATGGGACACATGTGGCTTTGGTACCCCCCAGCAGGAGTGAACAGGTGTACAGGAACAGGAAAAGTTATCATTCGATGAATGTACAGATGGTGTGTTTGGCTGACCAGTACATCTCCCATGTTAATGCCAAGTTCCCTGGGTCAGTGCATGACGCCTACATCCTGCGGAATAGCAGCATCCCGTTTGTGATGGGTCAACTCCAGAGGCACCGGGTGTGGCTATTAGGGGACTCTGGTTACCCCAACCTGTCCTGGCTACTGACCCCAGTGAGGAATCCCAGGACCAGGGCAGAGGAACGCTACAATGAGGCCCATGGGCGGACTAGGAGGATGATCGAGCGAACCTTTGGCCTCCTGAAGGCCAGGTTCAGGTGCCTCCATATGACAGGTGGATCCCTAATGTACTCACCAAAGAAGGTGTGCCAAATCATCGTGGCCTGCTGTATGCTTCACAACCTGGCTTTGCACCGCCAGGTGCCTTTTCTGCAGGAGGATGGTCCAGATGGTGGTGTTGTAGCAGCTGTGGAGCCTGTGGAGAGTGAAGAAGAGGAAGCCGGAGAGGACGACATAGACAACAGGAACACAGTAATAGAGCAATATTTTCAGTGACACACAGGTAAGAGTACAAACCGGCATATTACATTTACTTAAAGACTCCTACCTCTCTACTGTCTGACTTTTTCCCCCAGTGTATGGTAACTGTGTTGTGACTTTCCCTTCCGTTTTCAGAGCTGTGGGCCCCACTGCGTGACATCTGCTTTGTTACCCCATGGACTACAGCTGTGTGACAGCGGTTTGTTGGCATCACAATGTGAATAACAATTTTGCCACTGTCATGTCTAATACATTTGTTAAAATCACAGACAGACTCCAGATTGTTTATATGCAATAAGTGTGTTTATTCAAGTGCTCTAATTTGGATGGGTGGTTGCAAATCGGAGAGGGGTGATGGTGGAGGATTGTCCATGGCAGAGTCCAGACTATCAGGTTCACAGGTGCACTGTCCAAATGCCTGTGGGAAGTGGAGCAGGGGCAGTTTAAGGTTGGACAGGGTGACAATGTGGGACAGTGGGATGACAATCAGGGCGGTATCCTTTGCTGGCGGGGGTCTTGACATGTTACTCTGTCTTCTTCCTGGATCTCAGGGCCCGCTTGCGGGGTGGTTCTCCTTCTGCAGGGGGTGGGGTTCTGGTGGCCTGTTGGTCTTCTGTCGGGGCCTCCTGTCCACTAGCGCCGGCGGAGGTGGTAGCCTGTTCTTGGTCCATGCTAGTGTCAGGGGCCCTTTGAGGTGCCACAGTGGTCCGCAATGTGGAGATTAACTCATTCAGGGCCACTACGATGGTACCCATGGCGGTACTGATGTTTCTCAGTTCCTCCCTGAACACCATATACTGTTGTTCCTGCAGAAGCTGGATTTCCTGAAACCTGGCCAGGACCGTCGCCATCGTCTCCTGGGAGCGGTGGTATGCTCCCATGATGGAGGAGAGGGCCTTGTGGAGAGTGGGTTCCCTTGACCTGTCCCCCCCCTGTCGCACAGCTGGCCTCCCAGTTCCCCTGTTACCTTGGGCCTCCGTCCCCTGGACCGTGTGCCCACTACCACTGCCCCCAGGTCCCTGTTGTTGTTGGGGTGGGTTCCCTGTAGTGGTGGACACACCGCTGATTGACGTGTCCTGGGGACAGAGGTATGGGCCCGCTGGGTGGGTGCTGTGCTGGTGTTCCCAGAGGGGGGAAGGTCTGCTGTGGCCTGTGCCTGTCTGACGGGAACCGACTGTCCCGAGGTCCCCGATGGACTGGGCTGGTCATCTAGATCCAGGGAGACAGAGCTGCTGTCATCACTGTGGGCCTCTTCTGGGGGTGGAGGGGACATTTGTGGACCCTCCTGCGCGGTGACCTGGCGTTCGGGTCCTGCAGGGGTATAAAAGTATGGTTATTGCTTCTGTGTGTGCCAATGGCGTGCAATGGGTGGGTGCCCGTGTACCCCAGTGCTGGCATTCCTTTGTGGGGGCTGTTGTGATGGTATTTTGGGGGGGGTGATGGGTATGTGCATTGGGCATGCCTTGGTGATGGGTGTCCATGCTTTGGGGCCGCATGCAGGGCTAACTGTTGAGATGGGTGGGTTGTGATGGTGAGACATTTTTAAGGGGTAGTTGTGATGGGGTAAGGGTGAGGGTGGGGGTATGAGTTGGCATGCAGGTGGGGTGGGGGGGATGAAGTAGTGAAGATGAGACTTACCAGAGTCCATTCTTCCACCGACTCCTGCGAGGCCCTCAGGATGCAGGATGTTCAAGACTTGCTCCTCCCATGTTGTAAACTCTGGGGGAGGAGGTGGGGGTCCGCCGCCAGTCCGCTGTACCGCGATGTTGTGCCTTGATACCATGGAATGCACCTTCCCCCGTAGGTCGTTCCACCGCTTCCTGATGTCGTCCCTATTTCTCGGGTGCTGTCCCACAGCGTTGACCCTGTCCACTATTCTGCTCCATAGCTCCATCTTCCTGGCAATGGTGGTGTGCTGCAACTGTGTCCCGAACAGCTGGGGCTCTACTCGTAGGATTTCCTCCACCATGACCCTGAGTTCAGCATCTGAGAACCTGGGGTGTCTTTGAGGTGCCATGGGGTGGTGTGGATGATGTGTCGGGTGGAGTGTGTAGTGATAGGTGGGGTGCTATTATGTGGTGTGTTGTGTGAGGTGCGTGGAAGTTCTGTGGGTATTGGTATTGTGTGCCTGTGGATGCTTGGTAGTTGACTGTGGTGTCTCTCTCTCGCCTTCTCTCAGAATTTCTGGTCGTAGGGGTTTGTGGGTGATGTGGGTGTGTGTTTTATATTGTATTGGGTGTGTGGGAGTGGTGTGTGTATGTGTATCAGGTGTGTGTATTTCGAATAGTCCAATGTGGTTGGGTTTTGTACGAGTATGTGTATTTCGACCGCGGCGGTGTGTACCGCCAATAGAATACCGCGGTTGAAAAACCGCCGCGTGGATTCGTGGGTCGTAATGGCATGGGCGTATTTCTGTTGGTTTGGTCATCGCCAGTTTATCGCTGACCTTTGGTGTGGCGTACTTTTGTGGATGTCGGAATTTTGGCGGTTTGCCTGTTGTGGGTCAGAATGACAGTGGCGGTTTACCGCGACCGCGGCGGTGTTATGGCGGTCTTCTGACTGGCGGTAAGCGGCTTTTACCGCCGAGGTTGGAATGACCGCCTATGTGTTGATTTGAGGTCACTCAACAAAAACATATTAGTAGATTGTCATCCCCTACCCCACATACAGGAGCTCATAGCTAGTATAGGGAATTCAAAGTATTTTTCTCCCATTGACCTACATTCAGCATATCATCAGATACCCTTAAGTGAGGAATCTCAAGCTCTCACTACTTTTATCACTCCTTTTGGGGCGTATAAATACCGCAGACTTCCTTTTGGCCTGGCGTCCGCAGCCTCCGTTTTCCAAAAAATGATGGATTCTTTGTTCAGTGGGGTGAATAATGTGGTAGCTTTCCAGGATGATATTTTAGTTCTCAGTGTCACATCAGAAGAGCATGTTGTTCTTTTAGGCAAAGTTTTTGACATTCTGCAATCTCATTGTATGACTGTCAAAGCGGATAAGTGCAGGATTCTAGCTGAACAATTAGAATATCTTGGCCACACCATCTCAGAGGAAGGAATACGACCTAAACTTTGTAATCTAAAAGCTATTTAAAATGCTCCTCCACCCTGTGATAAAGATACCTTACGCTCTTTCCTGGGTCTCTGCGAATACTATGCCCGTTTTGTGTCCGGGTATGCTTTGATTGTACAACCATTGAGGTCTTTACTCAAGAAAGGACAGAAATTTGTCTGGGATACCAAGGTGCATACTACTTTCCAAAAAATCAAAGATTAGTGTTATCAGCACCATCACTTAAACCTTTTATATCTGGTGTTGAGTCTTTTATAACAGTAGACGCCAGTCCAAAAGGTTTAGGAGCTGTTTTTGGGCAGATTGTCAATGGTAGGGAGAATACTGTTGCGTTTGCTTCTTGATCTCTTTCTGATGCACAGAAAAACTATAGTACCATAGAAAGGGAAGCCCTTGCTTGTGCGTGGTCTGTTGAAAAGTTTAAAACGTATATATGGGGCAGGAAATGTGACGTATTCACTGATCACAAACCGTTGGTTTATTTACTTAGTGGTAATGGCTTGGGAAAGGCTTCTGCCCGCTTAGTGCGTATCCTATCCAAATTACAGGAATACAACTTAATTGTCAAGTACATCCAAGGAGGCTTGAATGTTCGGGCTGATTGTCTGTTTCGCATGCCACTGGAGAATTCTGGTAATGAGCTGGATTGTCAGGAGGATGAGTGTGTAGTTGGTTTAATAGAGGCTGTTTCAGCTTGTACCGGGAATGTCACTATGGATGAATGGAAGGCAGCCATGCTTTCAGACAAAACATTGTCTCGTGTAGCTTATTTCATCAAATGTGGTTGGCCCGCAGAGAAAACACTTGATAAAGTCATGAGGTCTATCAAACAAGTGTCAGGGGAATTGTCATACAATAATGAGGTTTGCATGAGGGGAAACCTATTCATTCCACCTTTTGATCTATGCCATAAAATTATCAAAATTGCTCATGCAGGTCACCTAGGAGTTTCCGCCACACTTAAGAAATTGAAAATGTCTTATTGGTGGCCTGGTTTATATGATCAAGTTGAACATTTTATTGATAATTGTGAACATTGTGTTGTATCAGACAAACATTGGAGGAGTACTACCAAACCGTTGCATCCCGTTCCTTTTCCAAAGAAAGCGTGGGATAGCTTAGCCATCGATTTTCCTGGTCCTTTCCATATTTTACCCAGAGAAATTAAGTTTCTCATTGTACTTATTGACTACTATTCAAAGTGGATATATTACTCTTTTGTTGAGTCAGCTGACTCTGAATCTGTTATGAAGTTCCTGGAGAAACTCTTCCATGTTGAAGGCACTCCTACTACTATTGTTTCTGACAATGGAGTGCATTTTTCATCTAATAAAATGGAAGTTTTTTTCAAGAAATTTGGTGTTAGACACTCACAAGTGGCACTCTATAGTCCCTCATCTAATGGTTTGGTAGAGAGGGCCAACCGCATCTTAAAAAAGAAGGTATACAAACAGCTATTGCCATGAACATTGATGTTGCTCATTTCCTCCAGGAAAAGATCTGGGCATATCATACCACCCCTCATTCTACTACGGAACTTACTCCTTTCTTACTTCTCAGAGGGAGGGAAGCTACGACCAATTTGACTCCCTCATGGCTCTGACAGAACACCCATAAATGCACTCAATCCCAGGAAGATTGGAGAAAACTGTCATCCATTAGTCCCTAAATTAGGAGAATAGAGACAGACAGAGCAAACTGCTTACTGTGGAAACTAGACAAGTACTATGAAGCAGCCAGTAAGTCTGAAAACATGTTAGCAAACCTCCTCAGAATGAATCAAGAAATCAGGTAGTGGAAGTAAAGAATAAACAAGGGGTTGTGGGTGGTGTGGAGCAGGATATGGCTTTGTGTTTTCAGGAATTTTATGAAGAACTAAACAAGAAGGACAGTGGCATAATAAAAAACTTGAGCCCCCCCTCTGTAAAGTAGATGGAGAGGGCCCACCACTATTGCTGGGGGGATCCCCTGGAGCTCAGGGCCCCATCCACACAATGGGGACTGCAGAGGCTTAAGTTACGCCAGTGAAGAAGGATTTTACAGGCTCCATCCAACGTAAATCCTATCTGCTAGGTGCCTCCATACCTAGGGTATCAACCGCAAAAAAAGGAAACCCTCGAACAGTCAATCTCTAAAAAAGAGCTCCATAAAGCCATTTCTAGCCTTCACTCGTTAAGGGCCCCAGGCCCACATGGGTTCACAATTAAGTTTTATAAAACATTTGGTCGCTACCTGCTGCTCCTAACATATAAAGCCGTTTTATGAGATAGTAGACAACATTACAATGCCCACAATGGCTGAATCCACGATCGGGCTGACTTTAAAGCCAAGGAAACCCCACATTAATAATGTCTCTTTCAATACAGATGGTAAAATTTGAACTAAGACCACTACTGACTGCAGAGCATAATTGAGGACATTATTCACTTCCTTCTGGGGAGACAAACGGAATAACATAGAGAAGGCCCATCGTCTTATTGATATTGGCAATTAAGGAAGGCAGTCGTAATTTCCCTGAATGCTTAAAAGAATTTCACAAGGTAGATTGGGACTTTATGGATGACACACAGAAGGAAATTGGCCTAGGTGATGACTTCAGACAGTGGGTTATGGCAGGCTACCATGCACCAAAGATGTGAATGAGGCTGAAAGGACAACATTTGCAGTGGGTCTTATAAAAAGGGCAACTAGACAGGGACCAAAGGTGCCATCAAACGAATGAGGTTTGGCAGGGATGAATTTAAACTCGCTGACCCATATTTATGAAAAAATAGCACATCAGAGCTGATGCGCCACTTTTTCTGCGCCCCCCCTTACAGCACCTAACGAGTATCAGGAGTCAAGTGAGCATTGCCACATGAAATGGCGGTCACGTCCACCGCGGACATCACCACCGGCGGCAATCACCATTGGCTCCAGGTTCCCATAGACAACCATGTCATTCAATGAGGAGTTGCATGGCGGTTGCAACCACCTACCGCCATGACGGCTAACGCCGGCGGTATGAGGTCACTTCCATCTATCCTGTATCCAGGACAGGCGGCTGCCATTTTATGTGTATGTTGTAAATAGTGGCTGAATCTTATCTGCGTCAAGGGTGAAAATTTTGCATAGCTTCACTGTGTCCACACAGTTAATGCAGCTTTCTCTGACTTCTCCCCCTCCTGTTCCCAGATACGGTGCAGTGTTGAGGATGAGAAATGCTCCTGTGTACCGGCCCCTAGTCAACCTTGCCACTGTAGCAGAGCGACACATCATTCAGACGTATCGCTTGAACCGTCAGACCATCATAGAGTTGGTGACACAGTTGGAGCCTGATCTGTTGCCTGCTATCCGTCACCCCAATTTGATCCATCCCACAGTTCAGGTGTTGTCAGCCCTTCACTTTCTTGCCACAGGCTCATTCCAGATGACAGTGGGCTTGGCAGCAGGGATGTCACAAGCGATGTTCAGTAAAGTTTTCAGGGATGTACTGTTTGCCCTTTTCAGACATCTGCCCTACTTCATCAGGTTCCCCCAACATGCTGATTTAACCACTGTCAAAGGTGTCTTCTATGATTCAGCACGTCTCTCATGTAATAGGGGCCAAAGGTGGCACACACATTGCCTTAGTGCTACCCAGGAGAAATAAACAAGTGTTGAGGAACCGTGAAAATGTATATTCTATCAATCTGCAGGCAGTGTGTCTCCCTGACCAAAGTATCTCACAAGTGACTGCCAAGTTCCATGGTTCTGTGCATAACTCCTACATTCTGCAGAACAGCAACGTCCCACACATGATGGCACCACTACAGAAGGACCTGGCGTGGCTCATCGGTATGTATCCAATAGTATGTGTGCCCTTGTACACTCAACTCACTTCACACCCTGCCCTATCTCCCTACTGGTTTTGACATTCATGGTTCCTACCTCTGTGCACACAGGCGCCTCTGGCTATCCCAACTTTCCCTGGCTACTGACACCTGTGAGACATTCGACTACAGATGCTGAAAACCATTTCAATGAGACCCACGGTAGGACAAGGCTTGTGATAGAAAGAACCTTTGTTCTACTGAAGGCCAGATTCCGGTGTCAATACATCTCCGGAGATGCCCTACTCTACAGACCACAGAAAGTGTGCCAGATCATGGTTGCCTGCTGTATGCTACACAATCTGGCCCTGAGATGTCAAATACCATTACTGGATGCAGAGAAGGTGGCAGCTGGGCCCGTGGCTGATGAAGGCGACATGTGGAGTGAAGAGGATGAAGATGATGAGGATGCAGCTGGCTCCAGAGCAGAGTTGATCCAATAATAATACCACTGAGATCCAGGTATGTGTCAGATGTATGTTATGTGACCTGTACTCCTGGGTGACTTGTGAAATTGTTCCTCCTGGTGTCTGTTATCACTGGTGGAATTGGTTTCAGCTCTGCATCTAGTTGTGTTTGGGGAGGTGACATTTCACCATCAGTGGGGTTGTTACTGTGCACATTTCAGTTCAAACACCTCCCTGACGTTGTTTTGCTTCACATGTGACATGTTTGTGATTTTCCATGTTTCCCTGTAATGCCACTTCAACTGAAATATGTGGTACACATTGTGGTATCAACAATATTGCTACCTCTCCTAACAGTACACATTGGGAGGCTGTGCAAAATTACTGTACTGACTATGGAACATGCCTTAAGCTTAGCTTTGTCTGCTGTGATGGAGGGACCATTGGGGATGATTGTCTTGGGAATGTGGGTCTCACATGGACATGTGGCCAGAGCTGACACTTGCAAAATCACCCTTGGGACTTTGTAATTGTGGTGCATGTGTGTTTTGTGGGCATTTTTTAATCATATAGTAAATATTGTTCCTGTCCTGTTCTACTCGCAGGGCATTTGTGTGGTGCACTCTGGTTCCTGCCATTGTAACCTATGAGCCTTGTTGCACCTCCAAAGCACTGCAATAGCATCAAAAATGTTGACGCTATTGTGATGACAACCTCCATGGTGCACAGTATTACAAATATGGCGCAACCATGATGTCGTTAGGTCCCAGTAGGGGGACACAAGCAAAGTGGTGCATCATAGCTAATGCACCATTTTTTCTTAAATATGGACCTAAGCTCAATATTTCACCAGTAGCAAGAGCAACACTTCAAGTGTGGGACGGAATAGGACTGGGAATGGGTTTGACTTTCTTTCCCTCCCCTTTTACTCTGATTTGGAGCAGTAGGAACTTTGTTTCTGAAAGGGATAGACACCCCTTTCGTAGCTGGTGGGAAGGAAGTTTCAAAACCATAAGGGACAGGTTTGAAAACGGAGAGGTGAAATAACTCAACCACCTCTAAGAAGAGCTTGACTTGCTTGAGACTTCATTATCTCCAGGTTCGGCACTGGGTATCAGAGGCACAAATAAAAGATAGTGTAAGTTGCTTCTAAATTATGACAATGAGGGTCATATCATTTCTAGAATCTACGGACTGCTAAATGAGGTTCCACCAACCACAACATTTACATTTTTAAAGACCTGGGATAGGGATCTTGAGATGTCAATTGAATACCCTGGACAAATAATTTCGCAAGTCACGTTGAAGAGAAGGAAACACTCTTGAAAATACTGCACAGTGGCATTACACATTATTAGACTGGAAACTATTGGACACACAGGGGTTCATTGTGTTGGAGAGATTGTGGTGAGATCAGAGTCCTGACGAACATCGTAAGGGCTTGTCCCATGTTAAGAGAATTCCGGAGGGGAGTGGTAGATGCAGATGGTGAAGTCGCAGGACGCTGTACTGCTGAATGGCCAGAAGTGATCCCCTTAGGCAGCCCGTCTAAAGAGAGTTACCCCTTCACCAGTAGGAAAGGTAATGTTATATCTCACTTGATTTACTTCTAAGCTGGGGGTCACCATCCATCCCCACTGACACAATGTGGGTGGGAAGGTGGTTAATGTGCATGAAACAATTATAATAAACGTGTACATTTTCTTACCTTCTTTTAAAGTAACGTCCTTTATAAAACTAAATCACTGACTGCACATTATTTATAAATGGTTACATGGTGTCACCAGCCATTCTGATTCTCTAATCTTCTTCACTTCCTAATTTATGTAGTGGCTGCTCGACACCCCTACCATGACAGCATCAGTTAAAAGAAAGGACTTGTTTCTTTATTTGGAGTGCAATACTGTTATGACCCAGGGACAGCAGTGGTAAACGACTTAACTGAGTAAGGTCCAATAGCCCCCGACTGCCCATACACTTTCTTTCCTTATAGCAAATAGCATTTTAATCAATGAAGTATGGAAAATGTTTCATGAAACCTTCAACCCACTCATCCTAACATTACTTAGTAGAATGTCCATCTGAGCATCCACTGGAAAGTCTTAGGTACCTCGGTGTGCTCGCTTGCTCAGGGGCACAAGCATTGCTGACTTCTATGATATTCATTTGTAATTCACAAGTGGCAGCACCCTCAATTTGAAAACTCATCCAGCACTATTGGTTCTTTGTTAAAAAAGGAAATCTAAGAGTAACAATCAAAACATTTCAAACTACTTCAATTCTGTCATTGTTGACTTTAAAAAATGAAGAAAGAGGATAAAATGTTTTCACGTATGAACATAAAGAGCATTTTTGTAGAAGACAATGCTAGAATGTGGAGCCTTTAAAGGTTACCCAGTGCATCACTTTTTATTGGACAATTGTTAATTTTCTAGTGACCACACTGTCTACCCTTCCTAAAAGCACACATTTAGAGACAGTAGTAAACATCAAAGAGCTTCTGGCATGAAAAGACCAAGCGGATTTCCTGAAGTTAAATAAACAACACCTTTACCACTTGTGTTTCATCATCATGCAGTAATGGCCAAAAAAGCCCCTTTTTTCTCGCCTGTGTGTACCCTGGAAGGCAATAAATGTATCTTGATGGCCATTTGCCATATGTAGTGTAACCGCTTGTCTAATGGGGACCATTCACTAGAGCCACAGATCCGTATCCTGTTTGCCCCTTTGGCCTTAAAGCTGCTTCAATACACCAGGTTTGCAATCTGCATCACATCTAAACAATACAGACATGTTCGCTGCAGATACTTGGAGAAATGTCTGAAGAGCTTGGAGAAAACTGAGCACTTACTGCTAAATAGGCAATTCTTGGGCTTTTGGGAAAGACAGGCTCACTAGCAACACAGCAGCAATGTATTGTTACCCGAAGAACATGGTAACAAAACGAGACATTGTAGGATACTTGGGAGGCTTGGGGGTCCAGACGAGGAAGAGGAGGAAAGGTGACGAACGTCTGCTTGGAAGCTAACAAAAATTGTATATGAAGGAAGAGGTTATCCACGATTTTTTATTTAAAAATTGAGGTCCGTTTCAGTCTGATGGATGAAGAGCAGGTAAAGGCAGGATTAGATAGAACACCATGTGAAACTGAGGCATTGGGACAAGAAGCAGAGAGGGGTCCACAGAAAGTCTGAGCTGTGGAAGATATACTATCCATAAACTTGTCAAAAACAAATATTGAAAGTGACTACAACCTGCCTGAGATGTGAAAATGTTCTGTGATTAATACAAGATGTATGACGAAAAACAATAAAAAGATATCCTTAACAGAAAAATGTCTGAATAGCACCCACTCTGTATTCTTTCCACTGATCATATTAGCTCTTTCCCTCCTCTATTTTTCGTAAAACCAAATTTGGAACCTGGTACTTACTAGATGCTTTCTCCTCAGATATCGGTGAACGCAGGGCCGGCTCTAGGGCTGTGTGCCACCACACCGGGTGCTGACTTCGGGTGGGGACGCCATGTTTGCAGGTATAATATGGTTTTAAACATACCTGCTGCTGCGTTCCTCGCCTCCAGAAGTTTTCAGACAACAATAAATATGTCAGGATTACTCTGTTGAGTAATGTCCTGCCTGACCAGAGATCGGATTCGTTAGTGGACGTTTTACATTTTTAAGGTAGCGCAGAAGGTTATTGTGCCTGCTGCAAAGAATGTGTACCATGCAGATTAAGTGCATATAATGCAAATAGGGCAGTGGATTACTAGAGAGGTCCTTTTGTTACTTGCTGTTTATGAATTAAAATCTTAATATAGAACAGTAACCTATCAATTGTCATCAAAGAAATGTCAGCATGCTGCAAGGCTTATGTTAAAGCTTTATGACTTTTTCCTCAGCCTTTCATTATCCTAATGTTGCAAAAAGGGTTATAATTAATTCTTATTATTAAAGAGATCACCCAACTATGGTGTTACATTTTAAATTCTGAATCTGTACTTCTCCAGACCAAGCACTCAAACTATACAGCCTTCTAGTATTGGTGACATGTGACTCCTACACCATGTACTCCTATGTCTTATGTAACAATTCTTATACACCAATTTACACACCTATGATTGATTGTCCCTCTGTAATGTGCGTGCAATGTAAAGTGCTCTGATACCCTACTCTGGTATAAGTGGCGCTATAAAACTAATTAAATGTATCTGACAGAGTGTGGTTATGGAAACTTGAGGGGCACTGTGAAAGGGTGGTCGTGAGGGAATTGGTGGTGGAGGTAGTTATTGGGGGTGCCAACAAACAATATCGCACAGGGCGCTACCAGAGCTAAGACCGGCCCTGGGTAAACTCCTACTTCACTTGTAATGATCCTTTACTGCCATTCCTTCGCAGTACTTGATGCCTTAATAGCTGTCTTTCTTCGTAGACTGCTCTTTCCCTTGCCCAGTAGCGACCAAACCCACTAACGTGCTACTGACTTCCATCCTTGTCCCACAAGCAAGAGAGCCGAGACCCCTAAATTCTATGGAATACCATTCAGGTGTTTACCATGATACAGCTGTAAAGTGTTGCCAGCCCAATGTCTCACATCTCAATTGTTACGTTTTGTGCGTCTTTAGTCTAGCGCCTGTTACCTTAAAACTAACTCAGAGCGCTGAGTGGACCAATGTGGCACAGAACTAAACAGAATTTCATTCAGGACTGACGAGTGGGCAAGGCGAGAAAATTAAATTCAAGAAGGGCCAGGGTATAGACCGTTTCTTCGTGCCGTCACGGACAAAAAATGCGGCCTACACACTGGCCCTCTCAAATTGGCCCATTAGGCAGTACGGGAGTGGCTGATAGGCCAGTCCACAATCGAAGGTATAAATGAGGGTTTATGAAATTTATAGAAAACTCTGTGTAACTCTTACATCGCTATGACATGTGGATCTTTCTGCAGACCTGAAGTGGAAGATTGCCCTAAAAGGCATACGTACATATTGAACAGAACGTCTGTGATATGTTTTTAAACATTTTCTGCATGCATGCCATTAACGTTGCAGCAGAATGGCAGCGGTTTCACACAGATCTTTCTGCTACAAGGAAATTTTGGGACCACGCATTCCAGCAGTAATGTAATGCACCTGCGTTCAAGTCGTTATTGCCATGAGAATGACTTTGCAAGGAGGCAAGAGCCGAATTATGATTTTATAAAGAGCGATCGAAAGCCTCATTTCAGTAGAGCACGGAAAGGAGGAGGTGTGGCAGAGCAACTGATTCATTTGTTTGTATATTGTGGTTTTGTAAAACATGTATCTATGCTCACATGTAGTATCATACAGTGTGAACCTAGCCAAAGGCAGCAGATCACTGTACAATGGCAAAGGCAAGGATACAGGTAACAAGTGATTTGCGGGATAGCAGGTTTAAGAGTTGTTACTGCATCATGATGTAATATTCTCAAAAGAGGTGTGTCTTTCTGTCTTTCCTGAACTGGAGCAGCATTAAGGTGACCGAGGCTGTCCTTGCAGGGCATGGGGATGTCCCAGATCATGAAGGAGAAGATCTGGTGCCTT
The DNA here is from genome assembly GCF_031143425.1 of Pleurodeles waltl. Taxonomy (NCBI): domain Eukaryota; kingdom Metazoa; phylum Chordata; class Amphibia; order Caudata; family Salamandridae; genus Pleurodeles; species Pleurodeles waltl. The sequence continues at coordinate 1,770,912,488 of NC_090440.1, forward strand.
ATTTTTGTCTGCTTTACTCTTCTTTATCTCCTGTCTGCTGGTGTTCTGGCTGTGGGTGTGCTGAGAGCCACCAGAGATAGTGAGCTTGTCGGCCAGGTCGTTATGGCTTTGTAAATGATGCAGTTTGTGTTGAAGATGGTATAGGCCGGAAAGCGGAGCCAGTACAGTTCCATCAAGATGGGATGAGGTGATCATATTTCTTCAGGCCCTATTGAGCCATGCTGTAGCGTGTAGGATGCCATAATAGCGTGAAGCAGCGTAGAGTCCTGGAGGTCCTGAAGTAGGGCATTTCCACGATCCAGATGGGAGAGTATGAGGGCTTGAACAGCAGTTTTGAAGTCATTTTCTAAGAGGAACAAATTCACTTTCTTCAGTCGAGAGAACTGGTGCAGGGCCATTGTTGTTTTCTTGACAGTATGTTCTTTGAGGATACTGTTTGTGTGGAGGGTCAAACCAAATGATTTGGCATTTGGTAAAAGTTGGGGTCTGAACCCTTCAAGGGTTATGTATTTGAGCCAGGTTTGTGTTCTTTCTTGCGGTGCGGGAAGCCCACTCCTGCGCTGCCATAGATGTTTAGCTTTTCTTTTGTGGTGGATGCCCCAGTTCTACCTGGGGCTTCCCACTGCATTTTGCTCTGTTTGGAGCAGTAGAGGCAGGCCCATGGGGCCCACAAGCTACTCTGCCTTCACCTATCCTGGGTGCTTCAGGAGCCAGATTTGCTCCTGGTGGGAACAGGTTTTCTTTTTGCAACTGCCAGACAGGAGTAAACCTATATTCTGTGACTGCAAGAACACAGTCAGGAAGTTGATGTTCTCCCTGTCCAGGCTCTAGCAAGCAGAAAACAGCAGGGTCCAGGGCATAAGGTCCCTGGGACACAGCTGCCAACAGGCCCTGGGGAATGGGGTCCCTGTGGCCACTGGATGACTCTGGGAGGAGGACCCTGTGCCCCCTCCACAGGCCATGGGTATACGGTGCCCAGTGCTCTTGCATGCCTTTGAGATGGGGCCATATGCTCCCTCCCCACAAAAATTTGGGCACTGGGGTCCCCAAGCCTAGGGGCAGCGGTCCCACACGCCCCTTCCCCCTCCAAAAAGAAATTCAGCTTTAGGGGACAGGGTCCCAGACTCCCTGGCCCTTCTGTGACATGGGGAGAGGGGCACGCTCCCCTCCTGTTTAACAATAAAATAGGCCCCAGGGGATAGGGCCTAAGAGGCCTTGAAAGGCCCAGAAGAGGGACCACATGCCCCCACCCCCTTTAAAAATACATTTGTGTTAACCCCACAGGCCCTGGTCCACCCCAGGGGATTAAAACTGAATAGGGTTGGAGCCCGGCTTTTTTTCTTTTAGCAGTACTGCAGATTCACAGATCTTTTGTGGATTCATGGTACTGCTAACAAAAAATGTATGTTTTGGCCCCAGATGAAGTCCCTCTGGGGCACCTGCCTGACCCCCTCCAGGGTTAGGGAGTAAGGATACCATAGCCAACCCGCCATATTTTTATTTTTATATAAGGATAGGGAACCTAAACTGGCTGCTGCTACATCTTTGTTGAACTTATCTTTGGATCTATCGGATCTGCAGACCCTCTGTGTCTCTCTATGTACATACATCTTAAACCTTCATATTTTCTAAATTACTGAACAGACTTACACCAAATCACAAAAAGAACACTTTCTAGACCAAGATGTAGCTTTCTACCAAATGTGATGTAGTTTTATTTAGCTGTTTATGCAGTATCACTGTTCAACTTTCCTATGGAATGGAAAACTGCATGAGGAAACATGCTTTAGAACCGCCATTGTTATTGGCCCCAGCTTGGCAGCCAAAGTTATTAGCAAACCAAAAAATCAATTTCCTATGGAAATGTGGTCCTAACTAATACTATTCACTATTCATACTATATATATATATATATATATATATATATATATATATATATATATATATATTACCTAGTGGTGGTCGCCATTTGAGGAATCTTCACAAAACTTTTGGGGTGATCCGTTAAGCAGGGGTTGATAAAAAAGGGGGGGGGGGTCCCAAATGCGTTTTCCCCATTCATTTTTCCATAGGAAAAAATGAACAGCGAGAGCGCCAAAACTTCTGATCGGAACGACACCAAATTTGGCAGAAAGGTAGCTCTTGATCGAGAAAGAGGCCTTTTTGTTGTTTGGTGTAAATCTGTTCAGTAGTTTTAAAGAAATAAAAGAAATCCAAATTTGTATATATAAGAATTAGGGACCCCTCCTGATCTCGTGCTGAGATCTGATTGGCTGACAACTCTTCAACAAGGAAGTGTTGTCAGCCATGTTAGGACTCGGCTTCAATGAGTCACTGAAAAAAAAGTAAATAATAAAGGGGCCAGGATAGAGTCACCTCTGACCCCTTAGCTCTGGTGGTGGGTTATCCAAAGGGACCCCCTCAGGGCTAAAAAACATTTAAAAAGCATTTTTTGCCATGGAGCCGCGAATCCGCAGCAACATTTTTTAAAAAACGAAGAACAGACTCCCACGCTTTGTTATTTTAAAGCCCCCAGGAAGGCATTTATGGAATAATGTGGAGGGGGCGCCTGTCCCCTCCCACTGCCCTGGGCGGCCGACACCTCCCTGGGGCTTATAAATAACTATTATGTGAGGGAGCCAAGCACCTCCCCAGTGCCCTGGTGACCATCACCTCCCTGAGGCAGTAAATACTTATTTTATCAGGGGGGTGCGACCCCCCCACTGCCCCAGGGACCACCACCACACTGGGGCTGTAATAATAGGCGAGGGCGTGTGCGGCCATATTCTGATGCACACGGCCAAAGGGCGTTGCACAGCCTAGGATTGGGTGGTTAGGGGGATTGGCCACAGGTTCTGGCTGCAGGACAGGTCTTGCGGGCAACTTCTGCTGAGCACGGGGCGAAGGCCGTGCATGGTGCAAGGTTGGGAGCTTATAGGGGTTGGCCTCAGGGCCTGGCTGCAGGCCATGCGTGGGGTTGATTGGATCAACGTACAGTAATCCAATCCACTTATAGTAATAAAAATTAGCATATGTTGACTGTCGCAGGTGGGGTATTTTGGTCCGGTGTTGTGCAGTGCCTTGTGAGCGTGGGTGAGGAGTTTGAACGTGATTCTCTTGTTTACTGGGAGCCAGTGCAGGTCTCTCAGGTGGATGGTGATGTGGCTGTGGCAGGGGATGTCCAGGACGAGGCATGCGGAGGTGTTCTGTATGCATTGTAGTCTTTTCTGGAGCTTGGCCGTGGTTCCTGTGTAGAGGACGTTGCCGTAGTCCAGTCTGCTGCTTACAAGGGTTTTTGTGACCGTACTCCTGGTTCCAGTTGGGATCCATTTGTAGAATTTCCAAAGCATGCGGAGGGTGTTGAAGCAGGAGGAGGACACAGCGTTGACTTGCTGGGTCATTGATAGTGAAGAGTCCAGGATGAATACCAGGTTTCATGCGTGGCCGGTGGGTGTCGGTGCGGATCCCGGTGTGGCAGTCCACCAGGAGTCGTCCCAGGTAGAAGAGGTGGAGCCGAGGATGGGGTCCTCAGTTTTGTCCGAATTCAGTTTCAGGCAGCTGTTCTTCATCCATTCGGTGATGGCCTTCATTCCGTCGTGGAGGTTGGTTTTGGCGGTGGAGGGGGCCTTAGTGAGGGAGAGGAGCAGCTGGGTGTCATCTGCATATGAGACGATGTTGAGGTTGTGAGATCGGATGATGTTTGCGAGCGGAGCCATGTAGAAGTTAAAGAGGGTCGGGCTGAGGGACCATCCCTGGGATAGTTAGGAAATTGAATTAAAAAACATAGAAATTCACTTAAAAACCAAAGGTAACAGAAACCTTATAGTTATGCTCAGAGTTTAAACGCACGAAAGCAGAGCAATTCACCAGTTATAGTTAGAGTTAACTGTAACTTGCTTCCTCGCCATGCACTGCTAATTACCCCACAAATTACGTCACTCATGACATCTTTGATAACATTATTGATAATATCAATGTAATATTTGCGTTAATTTTTTTTATTAAAAATATGCATGGCGGGGGCACGAGTTATAGTTATTTTAGGGCACAAGTAATAGTTACTGGAGTTATCTCTAACTATAACTGGTGAATTTCTATAGATTAGTATGCTTAAAATGTGAGCCTAACAATAACATCCCTGTAACCTTTGTTTTTTTAAATGAATTTCTATGTTTTTTAAAATATTATTTCCTAACTGTAACGTCCCTGTAACCTTTGTTTTTTCAGTGAATATGTATATTCATTGAAAAAACAAAGGTTACAGGGATGATACAGTTAGGAAATAAAATTAATATACATATACATATATCTATATATATAGATAAATATCTATATATATAGATATATGTATATGTATAAATACATACACATATACATACATACATACATAAATATAATACTAATGAAGCAGGGAAACAGTTCAGTACTACAGGCTGTAACTTAGTGTCCCTTGAGACCTCTTTTGGCCACATAAGATACTGCACCCTGCAATTTGGAATTCAACACATCCCCAATGACTTTCAGGCACCTTGCTGAAAATTGAAGTGCGGCGCCCATTTTGAGAAAAGTTTTATATTGTGCTTTCAGGTTATGAGAGAGGGGGAGACAAGAGTAATATGCTGGCTGAAAAAAAAACAATAAGTACGAGGTTGCGCTATATGAAACTTCACGTAGTCATGTAAAGCGCTCTTGTGATCAAGTTTGCACTATATGAAACTTCATGTACTCATGCAAAGCGCTCAGACACCACAAAGAAACAGCTGCATGTCCAAAACAAGGAAGAGAAAGAAACAACCTCTGGCCGCGACGCGCAAGACAAAAGAAAAAGTGCGCTACACTAAGGTATATGACCAATCATGCAATCATTCATGTAACAGGGTCACTCTCCAAGCCGGTAACAAAGCAGCCTCAAGGCGGGACAAACGTGAAGCGCTTACCTACAAAATCAAGGGAACTTTGAAAGGCAGGCCAAGGAACCAATGAAAGTGATGGGCGAGAGATGGGCATGTTGAAAGCCCACAGATGTAGATTACAACATGACATGAGACAGCGCTTGCGCGCTGCCTAGGATCATCCTAAAAATCATATTAAAAGGTACATACAAATATTATAGTACTAATACCTTTGAATGATACTATAATAATAATTTCAAATATATATTTTATACAACTATATTAAATAAAATATTATATACATTTTAAAAAACGTTATTATGTACCTAAAAATATGATATTGTTACCTGCTTAAATTCTGTCCCACAATATTTTTGAAATGGTGATTTAAACACTATTCTTTCATCACATGTTTTTTTTCTACGATATTGTGGTGCCATACCATTAAACAGACCAAAATGAGGAGTAACAACGCTGACAGAATTTCAGGGTCAAATTCTATGCAATTCTCATGAGCCCAGCCTCTTTAACATTCCCATTTACTACCTGCTTTTTGTAGGTGGTATGTGGAAGAGGGGACCAATGCAGTTTCCATGGTGTGAGTCATCTAGTTGCCAGGGGACTCTCCACTCTTGGGGGATGGTGAGGGAGATGTTGGTGCTCCCTGTCCGGTTGTCAGTATCTGTGGTGCTGCTGCTGTCTGTCCCGACTTCTTTCTCAGTCCGTGGCACTTGCCAGAGGCAAGTCAGGAGCTAGAGGCAGAAACTTTGATACCCACCGCCCCACAATTCTTGCAGGGATCATGTGGGGGCTGGGTAGTGTGTTAGCCTGAAGTCCCTGTCCCTGTGCAGCCTGCTGCTGGTTTTACCAGGTGCAGATTCACTTCTAGTAAAACCGGGTACGGTGTTTCCAGACTGAGAATTATCAGGATATCAGAAAAGCACCTACTTGAAAAAAAGCCTAGGGCCTTTTAACTTATGCTAATGGAATTTCCAGGACACCTGATAAAGTCAGGGTCAGAAACGTAAGACCGCTTGGAATCAGAAGCATTTTCCCCCACGTAATACCAATCCAGATGACTCCTAATCGGGCATTAAAAGAAATAGAGACATGGGCAGACTAGATTAGTCTGACATTAGGTATTGCCATCAATCCCTATGTAAGTAAAGACTTAGGGGCATATATAAGAGCCCCTAAGTGCTGCCATAGCATCATTTTCTTTACATAAAAGTGGCACTAAAGTGGCTTTTCTGCCACACCATATTTACAAAGTGGTGCAATGGACGCATTGTCCCGCTTAGTAACCCCTTGCGCCACATTATGTCTGTGCCAGGCATAACATATGCAAGGGGGCATTCCGAAACTAGGAGGCCTGCAAAAATAGGGCAGTGAAATTTAAAAAAAGTCACTGCGCCTATTTTTGGCGTCATTTTTAATGTCTGCTCAGAGCTTACATGGTAATTTATGGGCCTCCTTGCACTTTGCTGCACTAGCATCAACAGTTTTGATGCTAGTGTAGCAAAGCGCCACAATAGTGTCAAAGATTTTGACGCTATTGTGCTAACGACTGCCATAGTGCACATATTATAAATACGGCTCAACCATGGTGTCGTTAGTTGCAGGTAGGGGAGTGCAAGAAAAGTGTCGCATCATAGCTGATGCACCACGTTTTCCTAAATATGAGCCTTTTTTTCTATTGTACATTTATTACAGAAACATCCATCAGAAAGAAAAGTACAAGAGGAAGATTTGTTATTAAAGGGATGTCTGTGCATTCCTTGCGCTTTTTCTCAACTTTCTGAAGCTACACCGATGTTGTCAACTGCCTTATTTTCTCTAGCTTCTCTAGATTCATTCACCCAAGAATAGAAATTGTTTTATTTTAATTTTCTTTCAATTATTTTACTCCATTACAAAAAGCCCTGAGGTGCAAGGCTTCATTGCAGAGAGCAGAGATGTGCCATCTTTTTGATTCGATGCCACAAAACTTGGATCTTTTCCAAGAGAAACTCGCATTTGGCTTGGGGTTGTCACCCATCAATTTATGAGTCTAGGCATGAAGCTGCTGCTGCTTGGTATGGAAATCGGGCTTTATCCATTTCAAATGGCACAAAAAACAATATTAATCATGTATATAGTGCAAGCCACACATTAAATTGTATCTTGGCATTTAAATATCAGTGTTATGTCATGTATTGTGCACGCCTTCCACTGGTGTGGCCTCTTAGCAGTTGTTTCTGAACAGTTTTCAGAGTGGGGGTGCTGCTATCAATGTTACAAATCCAAGTGTCACATAAAGAACACATGTAGTGAATAAGCCATGCCAATCAGCAGGAGAACGGAAAGGGTGTGGTATGTAACTGATGGTGCATTTTGGAGCACACTGTTGCAAATAGTTAACAAAGCATGGCGTGGCAGCACACTGTCATTTACAGACGGCACACTTTACATTGAAATGGCCACTTCATTTGCACAGACATGCAACTGTGCTGATAAAGCTACATAGCGTACAAAATGTAATGTGGAGATTGGGTTTCAGGGAATATTTATAATTTGTGCATTACCAAGTAAAGTGTCTTTTTATTATATATATTCCTTTATTGGCATTTCAATATTAGCATTACAGTACATTCAAACATTTTCATAGCTTTGCTCACTTCACGTTGAGGTACATTGTTTTCAAGTGAGAACAGATGTTTATCTTACATGCGAGCATGACATCAAGTGTATTCTCATATACTCTATTATTATAGATGGGCCAATTAAGCTATTGGTCTTGTACACGCATTGTTGTCAATCTGGGTTGTTCTGTGCTAGCCTGGTTCGTGGTGTCAGGATCTTTCTAAGATCTATTTATTTTATATCATGTACAGTAACATAACTACTATAACTTCTTAAACTTAATAACTGTGTAACTGTGCCCTCCTAACAAGCGGACCCTCGGTGCCAATGTTATCTCTTACTTTCAATGTTACATAAAATGTGTTTGTGTAGTCGCCTATTAGTGGTGTCTCCAAAGGGGAAATAACTAAGGTATGAGACAAAGGGGAGCTGTCCAATAACATGGTGTCAAATGGGGCGGGAGTATTCTTTATCCACTCTTATCTTCCCTCTCGACTGTAGCCCCCAGGGAGAACCTAAATCCCCGTGGGGCAGGGAAATCAAAATAAAGTGTCTTCTGGTCAGTAGGGTACCAGGTCAGTGACAAACTAGTTAAAACAACCTCAGCATCTATCCAACAAATTTTCTTTATTAGGGATGACGTTGGGTAGTCTGCCCAATATCATTCCTAATAAAGAAAATGCCCGGGTGCAACAGTCAAGGTCATTGGATCAGTACCATCTTCACGCTGTGGGTTGGACTAGCCGATGATGAATCATACCACTATTAAGTGGGTGAGGCTTTTCCATCCATAAAGGGGAGATCCCTTAGGAAGGGGTTACATACCAAGTGGAATACAACATGAGAAGGAAGATGAGTGGATAAAGAATATTCCATTCCCCATTTTTTGTGTTATTGTATGATGTACTAGGAGTGAATGGGGAAGGATAACTCTCCTATCTCTCTTCTGTGGTATCTTCAATATCAGGGTGTCCCCAGTCCGTCTGGGCGGTGTTGTGCTTAGTATCAGAAGTCATCTCTCAGACCAAATGCCTTTATTTGTTTTGATCCTATCAAAATCTTTTTTTACATCACACTTCAGTTCATTTATAGATATTTAAATTTAGTTTTCTGTTGACAAATGACATCTTACAGCCTATCTTCGCACTCGTAGCCCAGCAAGAATGTCAGACAGTTGAGTGTGCAAAAATCTGTCAATTTGCAGTCGGGGGAACAAAAGTAATCCCTAATCTCCATATTAAAAAAATAAGCAGCAATTTGCCACAATACCTAGACTGATATTTGACCTTAATCTTTGAAACCACAAAAAAGAAAAGATAAAAACTCATCTTTAATACTCATTCACCTTCTAAACTTCAGCACGGTCATTTCAGGGGTATTGCAGCACCCATGGCACCTCTGCCTCCAGCGCCTATATGTTGTTGCCTGTTTGAGTATGCATTGCACATGGTTCATGAACCAGCAAAAAGGTGTCACAGTTTAGGACGTGCTGTTGTGCCTATGTGCAACCAACCATACTCTTGTGCATGGCACTAGATCTGTTATCGAAGGGACATGCCTCGGCAATGAGATGTTTCTGTGTGGTTTGAGAGCTGTACTGTGGTAATGGGTTGTCCTTAAGAGCTGTGGTGGTTGTGCATGCAGGAATCTAAGGCTATACAAGGCTGAGATTTTTTTGTGATTCTGTTTATCATATAAATACAGTACCATCCGATATTTAGTGACATTTGATTCAACAATAGTGCAAATCACATTCAGAAATATTATAAATTGTTTAGATCCGGCACTCCATTACAGATTAGGACAACTGACTGTAGGCAATGAGGTCGGGCATGCAACTAATCAAAGTTTTAGAGTTATAGACAACACCATGAAACTAGTTACATCAAACCATGATTCATTCTAATCTAGGAACCTGTTAGGTGATGAAAGCTTGCATGGTAGGTAATGAAAGGGGGGGGGGTGGTTAAAAGGGTGGGATTATTCATCGACATACCCATTTTATCTTTCCTGGGGACTATCATATTCCCTCAGTTCAAGATTTTCATAATTCAATAAAATTTCGTCCCACTGGTGATAATGTGTCTTTCCATGCACACCCCTTCTTTCCCTGTGCACAGTGCATGGTGTTCAGATTTGGCCTATCTGCCTAGATCTTGCCGCCATTTGTTAATGGGGCGGGTTGCTTTAGTTTTCCACCACATTGCTTTGTGCCCAGTGTTGGACTAGGAAAGACAATAGGCCAGGGCTCCACATAAAAATGGCCTCAATTAGAGAAATAGATAGCTAAAGAAAAGTGGCCCACATTTGCAAACTGGGCACTTTTGAATTTGAAAAGACATGCCGTATAAGTGTTTTGCAAGGTACAGGATGCCGCCCGCCAAGATCTGACCGCCATGCGGCCACCAATGCGGCCGCACCTCCGCCGCGGCCATTTGGAGATCCCCGCTGGGCCGGCGGGCGGATACCTGGTTTCCGCCCGCTGGCCCAGCGGGGATCACGCCCGCAACATAGGAGCCGGCTAAATGGAGCCGGCGGTGTTGCGGCCGTGCGACGGGTGCAGTTGCACCCGTCGCGCTTTTCAGTGTCTGCACTGCAGACACTGAAAAGCCGCATGGGGTCCTGTCAGGGGGCCCCTGCACTGCCCATGCCAGCAGCATGGGCAGTGCAGGGGCCCTACGACTCCCCGTACCGCCAGCCTTTTCCTGGCAGTTCAGACCGCCAGAAAAAGGCTGGCGGTCGGGGACTCGTAATCCCCTGGGCAGCGCTGCAAGCAGCGCTGCCCTGGTGGATTACATCCGCCGGGGCCATTGTGGCGGTAAACCGCCAGCCCTGGCCGTGCGACCGCGGCGCTAGCACCGCGGTCAAAATACGCCGGGAGGCACCGCCAGCCTGTTGCCGGTGCTCCCGTCGTTTTGGCCCTGCGGTTATAATACCGCCAGGGTCATAATGACCACCCATATGTATTTGTGCTTACTGCAGGCAGTTTGTTTTCATATCAGGAAAATCAACAGTAAAAACCTGCCTAGCAGACCACAAAACAGGCCCACAAACAGTCAAAAAATCAGGCCCCACACTGACCTTTCAAACCAGCCTGTCAGGCATTGTCTCTATAGGTCAGGCCCCAGGAGTGGCTGTCGCAAGTCTCAAGGAAAGAGGGAAGGATGGAGGTGAGATGGGAGGACGGGGGATTAAGAGATAAAAAAAACATAACTTTCCTGACTCTACCAGCCCCCTCCTGCTCCTCTTCTGATGGTGTCACGATCTGCTGCTTGACAGGAAGCGCCTAAGCAGACCGTACCCTCCAGAAGGAGTCCCAGAGGAAAAAAAACAAAAAATGTGGGAAAAACCTCTACACAGGAACTCATAAAAAAGAGGAAAAACAGGAGTGAAAAAAGGAAAATATTGAAGAAAAATCACAATCAGAGCTACAGGAACTGGAGAAAAGTACGATGAACAGGAGCGAGGATCACCATCAAGAGGAAGTGTTTGCAATGCAAAGAAGATCAGGACTTAGTGACTTATAGGAACTGGCAAAACAGGAAATGAAAGCGACACCATCTTGGATTGGGAAGGGCCCATATAAAAGAATACGAAAAAAGGTAACAGTATAAAAGAAAAAAGCATGCTGGGAAAAAAGGAACAAAAAAGAAGACAACCTGGAGACCAGAGGAAAGAAAAAGACGGAGTGCACAGAGAAAAGAAGAAAAGAAGGGAAAAAAAGAAGAGGAGTCCCCTATCACCAGGCAAGAAGAAATGTCAGGAAAACAGGTAAGGGCGACGTGACCGGGAGCACAAAATGTGCTTCCCGAAATGCATCGTCACAGAAGTGCAATAACGCGGAGGATGGTGTTCCGATAATCGGAGCTGCGACCTGACCGCGCGGGAAAAAGAGACGCTGCGGTTAAGTGCGGCATCACAGATGGTGTCCCAGGACTCCCTGGGACACCAGCACAGGCTCCCCATGCAATCCTGGCACTGCTCTCATGCTATACCTAGAATGAGAGCAGCGTCAAGATTGGTCTGAGCAGCTTGGCCCACTGCGTTGGAGTCTGTGACTGTTTGTCCGACCAGGCTGTGTAACACAGCTAGGTTGGAGAAACCTAAGTGCGCATGTCAGACTAACATGCACACTCAGTGCACTCCACTCCTCTTCCCCACTTTCCCTCCCATGGCCCAGCCCCGCCCCTCCCTTCACATGTTGGCTCAGCTGAGCCAGCAGATGAAAAATGAAACAAAATATTGTTTTGTTTCTCAGCTGCTGGCTCTTAGCCAGTGGGGCGACACACCTCCACATTGTGGAAGAGCTGCCGCTGTCAGGTCCTGTATGTGCCATTTGGTTAAAATTAATGCCATGCCTGTGTATCTAATACCTACTTTTCGAGCTTTTGGTTTTCAAAACGGTCCCAGCAAGCAGGCCTCTGGTGTAAATAATCCATCTTTACCCAAAAGAGACTCAAGTTGTCCCACAGCACTCCCTCAGTAGTTGATATCTAATTACATGGTAGAAGCCAGCATTATAGCAATCACATCTAGGACAGCTGCAAGGCTGAGATGCAGCAGGGGTCACGCAGGGTTGGTGGTAAGGACTGGGAAATGTGGATGTGTAATTTGTAATTATTCATGGGGACCTCTGGCTTAGGAGGGAGCACATCAGGAACGGAAGGTGCGGTGAGAGCATGGCGGCCGGCTGAGGGGCTGGGCGCGGAGGGGTCAGCAGGGCTCGGAGTAAGGACATCCTAAAGCAATTTTTAGCCGCTTACCAGGGGTTGGAGGAGGCGGCGCGAAGGTGACAGCGTCTGGGGGATGGTTTTTCTTCCCTTTTGAAGGTGGTGGTGGCACGGAGCACTCGCGAACAGAAGCGGACGGCACCCCTGTTGAGAGCCGGTCCGGAGGTGCTTTGAGGAAGGGAGGCAGCAGCAAGGATTACGTTCCGGGGGAGGAGTGGCAGAGTCAGCACTGGCTGCACCAGTAAAGGAAAAGGCCCAGAAGAAGGTGAGAAGGCATTTTCCATACTTGTTGCTGCAAGAGTCAAGAGGCAGAGGAGGTGGCTCTGAGCAGGGCCAGAAGAGGAGAAGGGAAGATAGGAGTTAGGAGTGGCAGAGGTGGGATAGCCTATTCCCTGCGGAGTGCTAAGGCGGCTAAAAAGCGGATAGAAGTAGAAACTTGCGAGCATCCTCAGGAGCAGATTACGGGGAGGAGTAAGGAAGAGCAAATTAATAATACTTGTAAGAGGAAAGTTACTTTGAGTAATTTAGGTTCCGCCACAAATAGGAAAATAAGGGTCACCCCCTCATTAAGGACTTATTTTAGGGTGTTACCTGGAACCCCTAAAATGTCAATAGTGCAAGGGGCAGAGGCAGTATCGCCCTTGCCGGGATGCAGGGATATGACTATTCCAACAGCCAATGGGGACACAAGACAGCAAAGTATCCCCGGAATCTGTTTTAGGGAAGCCGTATCTGCCCAAGGAGGACAGGGGGTCAGTCAATGCGACATACAGGCTTGAGGGGGAATAGATCCTCTGAATGGGGGAGAGCATGCAAATCTATCCAGTGACTCCATTACAGATCTGTCGAAGGCTTTAGCCATGGATTTGAAGGCCGGCTTTAAGACGTCTAAAACTAATCAGGAGGAGATCAGGAATCTTTGTGAAGATCTCAGCAAAAAAATAGACGATCTGGCAGGTCGGACAGCCACCCTGGAGGAAGAGGTTGGTGATCTGAGGGCTGCTGTGGAGGAAAATAAAGAGCAGATAAGGGGTTTGAAAGCAGGAGAAGCAGGGTTGCTGGTTAAGTTGTAATCCTTGGAAAACAATCAAAGGAGAAATAACCTGGGGGTTCTCAGAGTCCCGAGGGATTGACTTGAAGGGATTTGTGGTAAAATTAATAAAACAAGAAATACAATTTGAGGATGCTGAGGTTGACATTGCAAAAGATATTCAAAGGGTACATAGGGTCCCCGCAAAAATGCTTCCCAATAGGGACAGGCCAAGGAAAATTTTGGTTTACTTTCTTACATATGGGCTAAAGGAACGTATTTTGGAGATGGCATTGAAGAAGAAATCACTCTAGGTGGATGGCGCTCCATTTGAGGTTAGGTCAGATTTTGCATCCATTACCTTAAATAAACAATGGGAGCTGGGGAAAAGAATTGATACATTGAGAAGACTGGGGGCAACGGCCCAATTAAGGTTCCCGGCATCCTCAAGAGTAATGGCAAATAATAAGATGTATAATTTCAGTGATTGTAATGATGTTGATGACCTGATTAAGAAATTAGAGCAAGATGCCGGTGCGGTGTAGGCCTCCTCCTCTAGCAACGGTCGGCTGGTTATGGTGATAGGATGCTCCGAGTCCGGCATGATGACCCTTCATAGGCGGTAATGCCGGTATATGAAGATAGGGAGGGTTCTCCAGGGGTTGGTAGGAAGGGGATGGGTTGGGGGGGAGGGTGGTGACGGAGAGCACTGGGTGGAGAGTATTAAAGGGAAAAAGGAAAAAAGGTCCTGGGTGTTGTTGTGGATAGAGAGGAAGGTGGGGAAACATGAGATCTAAAAGGGGCTGTGGGCCCCCTTGAGGGAGGATGTCAGAAATTGATTTGAAGCTCCTGTCAGGGAATGTTAATGGCCTCCGGGTGAGGAGTAGACAAAGGAGGATGGTGCAATATTTGAAGGACGCTCAATTTGACCAGTTGATCCTGCAGGAAACCCACGTCTCCAAGGAAGAGTGTGTGGAGGTTTTTCGACCATGTAGATGGGTGCAGTAGATAGCTAGTTCTAATGATGCGGGGGTAATAAGGGGGTAGCCATTATAATAAAAAATCAGGCTAATATATCTTTTGTTGAGGGTCCAGTGGATAAATCAGGGAGATGGGTGGTGGGGAAATTAACGGTGTATGATTGTGCGTTTACTCTAGTGGGGTACTACGGGCCTAATCGGGATGATATAGCCCTGTTGAGAGAAGTCTCACTTTTTTTGTTGCAATACTGGGATCCTATTATATGGGTGGGGGACTTCAATGTTGTATTGAATTATGAGCTGGATAGGTCTTTACGGAGTAGGTTGAGAATTAACAAGAAAATGCATGCTCAGGTTCGATTAATGATGTCACAATTTGGCTTATATGATGTTTGGAGAGAAAAGAAGGGGTGTGAAAGAGGTTATACTTATAACAACAAAAAATACAGACATCAATCTAGAATTGATTATTTTCTAATAGATGGGAGTTTAAAAGAGGCTATGGAAGAAGTTTCACATATTGGGGCTCATCTATCGGATCATTTGGTGGTGAGTTTGAAGCTTAATTGGCTTGGCGACAAAAGAGAAAGAAGGTGGACTTTGGATAGAACGCTATTATTGGATGACGAGGTTGTAGCAGAGTTACGGAGAGGGACTGAAGAATTTTTTAATCTTAATAAAGGATCAGCCTCGCTTGCGGTAGTATGTGATGCTTACAAAGCCTTTTTGAGGGGGAAGCTAATAAGCACAGCTGCATATAGGAGGAAAAAGTACTATGAAGAAATAAGCAGGTTAGAAAATTTGATTCGGCAGGTTGAGCACAGATTGGCAGCTATGGACCTTGAGGAGGAAGAAGTTAATCAGTTATATAAACAAGATCAAGAGGCTCGACAGGATTTTGCAGCAGTTATAGATAATCGAATTAGAATGAAATGTGAGGCCAATAGGGTGTCTCATTTTGACTATGGTGAGAATAGCGGTAAACTGTTGGCCTGGAAGATAAAAACCAGTATAGTTAGGAATCGGGTGGCAGAAATTCGGGACAGAACTTTAGGGGAGGTTAGGAAGAGTAAGAAAGAGATGGAAGACACCTTTTTTTACTTTTTCAAGGAATTATACACTGAGGATTTAGAAGTTTCAGCAGAGTCGGTGAAGGGATGGTTAGAGGGATTAGAACTAGCATCTCTAAGTGAGGAGGAGAACAAGGTGATTAATGAGCCAATTAATATGGTAGAACATGAGCAAGCAATAAAATCAGGTAAATTAGGCAAGGCGGCAGGACCAGATGGGCTGCCTGCTGAAGTCTATAGAGTATTGGGTAGTAGTATTATGTTTTTTTTAGAGAACTCTTTAACAATATTCTAGAGACTGATGGGAGACTCCCCCCTCTTGGAGGGAAGCTATTATTACAATAATTTTAAACCAGGAAAGGATCCTAGGAGTTGTGAATCGTATCGTCCAATATCTCGACTATAAGACTTTCGCAAAACGTTTGGCAGACAGATTAGGGAGTGTTTTGGGGAAGCTTATACATATTGATCAGAAAGGGTTTTTGAAAGGAAGACATATGCAGGATTTGATACATGGGTTGGTAGCTTCGGTTGATTTGGCCACCACATGCTATTCCCCTCTAGCAGTCGTGATGGTTGATGCAACCAAAGCTTTTGATAGAGTTAACTGGAATTATTTAAATATGGTATGTGAGGGTTATAATCTTGGGGGGCATTTTATTAGGACATTACAAAAAATTTACCAGGATCCCTGTGCAAGAATTTTGGTTAATGGCACTCTTACTTCCTCGTTCAAGATAGAAAGGGGAACGCGGCAGGGGTGTCCTTTATCCCCGCTACTGTTTGATTTGTATATTGAGCCACTTGCTACTAGACTTAGGAATGATCAGCGAATTACCCCCTTTGAGTGTGGGAATCTTTCTATGAAGGTGTCTTTGTACGCAGGTGACCTGATGATTTATACTTCTAATCTAACCCAGACTAATTTGGTATTGGAAGAGCTGATGAGAGATTCTGGGAGTATCTCGGGTTATGCAGTTAATAATCAAAAGACGGAGGTGATGGCCTGGAATATGGAGCTATGTAGCCCTGTAATCAAGAAGGAGGAGGTTAAATATTTAGGGATTACTATAACACAGGATATAAATAAATTGGCAGAAACAAATTTTAGGAAGGTAATAAGGGATGTAGATATCCTACTGAAGAGATGGTTAAATCTCCCCCTAACTATTATAGGTCAGGTTAATTTAATTAAGATGGTGATTGTTCCCAAGTTTACATTTATCTTTAATTCGATACCATTAATGTTTAGTAAGGACTCTTTAAGGAAACTTCAAGGAAAAATCAGCAGTTTCATTTGGGCATCTAAACGTGTACGTATTTCCTGGAAAAAACTGAGAAGGAGGAAAGATAAAGGAGGGTTGGCTGTGCCAGATATGCAATATTATGCGTGTGCTTTCTTCTTGAAGAATGCAAGACATTTAATCACCCACGTCGGTCAGAGCTGGGGCAGGCTCTGATTGCAATGGCAGAGGGTAATGAGTCACAGACTAGGTTTATGTATAAGTTTGGAGACCCTAAACACTTTAAGAAAGTCAGATTTAAGGTGTTACAAGATCTAGCAAGACTTTGATATGCGGTCAGGAGGACCATGAAATTGTCGTATTATAGCAAAAAGGGCCCTATTTGGGACTCCCCAGGGTCACCGGAATGGACTAAGGATGCATTGGCAATACCTCTGAAGGCAGCATGTTTTCTGTATTGGGGACAATTTTGCTATAATGGAGAGGTTATATCATTTGAAAACCTGAATGGAGAGGTAGGGGGTAACCTGTCTAAATCCAAGTACCTTCAGATTATCAGCTGGGCGAGGGATTTAAAAGTGGAGCTGGGAGGCACAAATGAGTTGGAAGACCAGTGGCATTTGGAAATCCCGCTGAAGAAGGAGCTGGCTAATTATGGATATCGTGGACGGCAAATTCACCCTACCAGGGGAGTTATGGGAAGAGTGCTTTCTGGAGCGCCAGCATAAAGATTTATGGCAAGTATCCACTACACTTTTATATAATATTGTCAAACCTGCTGCGTTAAGGAGGAATCATTTGTTTTCCATTCACGGAGTTATCTGGATACCAGCAAAGCTTTCTAGAATGGATCAGGGTAATATGGTAAGATGCAGAAAGTGTGGGACCCGGGCGGCAGACGACATTCATATGTTCCTGGAATGCCCCAAGCTCAGTAAGTTCTGGGCAGAGGTTGGTGATGCTATCAGTGAAATACTCTCTATAATACTCAAGGTAAACACCTCGCTTGTGATTTTTGGATGTTTGACAGGACCTCAGCTGATTAGCAGGGATAGTGCTAAACTGTTATTTTGTATGATGCTTGTGGCAAGAAGAGAGATCTGTAAAAAATGGATTGAGGTCTCATCTCCGACTCTTACGGATTGGAAAGATGCTTTCATGTATAACTTGAAGCTGGATATGAGTAAGAATAGTAAACAAAAAAATAGATTCTGGAATCAATTGAAGCAATGGTGGGGTCTGGGAGAGGATGGGGGAGGATAGGGGAGTACATTTGGTCTGGCACGGTCCAATGATTAAACATGCCTCTAATATACCACCACTGGCCGTTATTGTTAAGTGGAGTGGGTAAAGTGAGGCCATATCCCTGGGCAGGTAAGGTCTGGCAGAGTTGGGCAGCGGTTAATCATAGTACACTCTGCATTGAATGACCTTCCCGCCTTATATCCTCTCGTGGTGAGAAAGGATGGCTTGCAAATGAGGACCAAAAAAAAAGGAAGGGAAGGTGCTCATACCTGATAAATGAATGAGCAATGTCATCACCGATGGCCAGTCAGGGTGTGCTGGTGGGGAATGAGGAAGCTTTGATCGGTGGTTAAAACAATAGGCTAGTGGCAACTGACTGGATAGCCATGTTTCTTTTTGTGCTTGTTGGGATGCTGTAATGGTGACATGTGCTATGACCAAGGTTTGGACGTGTGAAACGCTAGTCGGTTATGGAGCAGATGTATCTGAAGCTTTTGCTACATACATTTGTGTAGAAAAGTTAAATCTTCATGGATGATTTGCTTTATTAACTTTTAGTTGAATTTCACAGAAAAAGTAAACCTCAAATAATAGTTGTAATGAAGCAAAACAACAGTGGGGCTTTGGGGGGTCGGGTAGGAGGTTATGGGATCAGAGACATCAAAACCAAACGGTTATGCAGAAACCATCAGTTGGCTCAGTCTATTTTCTGCAGTCTACGGTACCAAGGAGAGTCTAAACCATCTTCCACGTTCATTCTTTATTGTATGGTTCATTTACAGGAAAAAATTATAATATAAAGATAAGTAAAACGAGAAACATTAAAAAACTATTTTAAAGTTATTTAGTAAAATGCATCCAAATTAATAGGTATTAATAGGTATGATTTAGGCAAACTTTTCCTTTAAAAAGTGCTTTTATGTATCAGTAGTAAAGTGCGATTGTAAGCATTTACTTAACAAGTCCATAAATCTCACAAATTTACAGTTCGTCTTCCACTTGTTTTTTCACATCTTCATATGTGACTATGTATTCCAAATAGTGCCTAGCATTTCCAAATGCAAGCACCATTTTTCACAGCTTAACATGTTAGACAAATTGAGATGAACGTTTAATATGATATTAGAGGCTGCAGACTCGGTGCCTCGATCAGTACGGACCAAGAGCCGCCATTACAAAGGCACTGGGATTAGGAATGCATGGCTGCTGCAGCAACCCGAAGTAAACATGCTGGAGTTCAGAAGATGAAGGACAATGAGGATGCCTTAATTTTACTTTTTAGCTTGTCACATTTACTGTGTATTCAAAGGCAGGTCAAATGTCAGGCTGCGTCTTCTGACAAATTGCTACTTATTGTTTTGAGGTGTAGATTGGTGTTCACTTATCTTTCTCTAACTGCAAAGTCAGAGGAGCTTTTAAAGTGAACTATCTCACAATCTTGCTGGGGTACAGGGACTGTGAAACGAAAGTCTGTAGGATGTCAGTTTTTTCAAACACACATTTAACTAACTTCAAATATTTCACAATAAATTAGCAGTTAATAAAGCACAAATGAAGCAAATTTTTTGGTAATTCTGAAGTGTGATGCAAACAAAGATTTTAATAGGATCAAAGTAAATCAAAACACTTTACTTGGTGATGTGCAAGTGGCAAATATTTCCCCCAAAAAACGATTTCCACACTATCGTTTGCGTGCTTTATAGTTTTAAAGGTAAAACTACGTCAGTGCGAATTTTGTGGCCATTTCAATGTATTAAAATATGCAGTCTGTAAATGATAGTGTGCTACCACACCAGGCTTTAATAACATACATGCCACAGTGTGCTCTAAAGGGCACCAGAGGCTGCATACCACATCCTTACTACTCTCCTCCTGAATTGGCATGGCTCATTTGCTATACTTGTAATACTTGTTTTTGTGTGATGTTTAAATTGTTCACAATTCCTAACATTCATAGGAGCACCCCCACTCTGAAAATTGGACCAGCACTACTGTGCCATTTGCACACTGGACTGGGGCTATCAGTATGACTAATCTCTGCAGATTGAACCTATGCATGCTAACTGTAAACAGAACCTTTGTCACGTGAAAACAGGTGTTATAGTATCGGGCCAGTGGCAGGTGGAGTGCAGCACTAGACGGGGATGTTTGTGCTTTCCCTTTAGTTGATTCCTAGTACAGTCAGAATGTAAACTGTGTGCCGAGACCGCCATCTTTTCACCTGTTATTGCTGTATGCAGACCATGGGCTGTTGTTCACCAGGAATGCATCTGAGTGATCCTGACATAGATTTGTGCTGATTCTGCCTCTCAAGGAGAATTATGATGACTCTTGGTTGCTCCCACTTTGACTGCTTGACAAGCAAGAACAGGAAAAGATTAACCCTGGTTTGGCATCTTAAGTCTCTTACTGCCTAGACAGAGAGGTGTATCATGCTTGTGGACAATTGATTTGGGTTTCTATGGGCAAGGCGGTGAGTGAGTCCGGGGCTCATGGGAGTATGGCAACAGATTTCTCTCTCTGACAGATGGAGAGGGTGGTACTCCCTATTGATGGACCTGATATCCTTGCGGTTATTTTCTCCCATCTGTTTGCCTTCCAGCCTCCTGTTTTTGCTGTTTTAAACTGATATTTGACCTGGCAAGATTAACCTCTTGTCATGCCCAAACCTCCCTTTTTAATACACATGTCACCACTAGGGTGGATCCTGGACACCCCCAGAGGACAGGGTGCAGTGTAGTTAAGAAGTATTTTATTTTATCTTCTTTGCATTTATGTGCAAAACTACCATTGAAGCCACAATTTTGACCTCTATGTCATCCCATTATCATTAAGTTGATCTATACAATGTAATATGGGATATTAGTCAATATTACTAGTTCGACCATTCAAGAATGATTTTTCCTTATATTTTTTACTAAAAAGGAAATTATTCCGTTTGAGTATCCTGTGTACCTGCACAGATAAATAAATAAAAAATGTCTTTTTAAAAAAAACATCCTTTTTAGACATGTTTTATGTCACCGGACTAGACGCTTCCTTTTCTCTGTTTTTTCAATCATGCTCCCGATTCCGATTAATTCCTCGGATCAAGAGCATGTACACAAAGTTGTTTGTCCCTTTTTTATTTTCACCACCCTTCCTGAAGACGCACGTCCGTTTTTCCTTTCTATTTTCCTGAGACGCGCGCGAGCCGGAAGGGATTCCCTCCCCGCTCTCCGCAGCGCCTTTTTAAAGACTCGGACAGCGCTTGCATAACGTGTATGTGGGACGCCGTCTCGAGGGTAGGTCCACAACGCAGGACCGGGGATCAAAATGTAAGTCCGCCTCTCCCTTTTATTTTAGATATTTTCTACTCACCATTAACACTAACGAAGACGCGGTAGACCCGTGTCTCTTCGTAATTGGGCTATTTACACAGTGATTTCAAGAAACTGCATATTTTGACGATCTTTGACATTTTGACCATTTAGTGAACAGATAGACGGGAGTTTCCAATTATTTAACTGCTGCAATACACCTAAATGCTTTTTGTGTGGGTCTTCCACAGTGACAGCTTTTTTACTTACACTCAACATTGGTTTACTTTTATCTATACATTATTAATTATTGAATATCACATATATAATTCTGGTTATTGATTACGAACAGTGACCATTTGAGTCCACTGTACGTGCGTCCTAAGGAGTCTATTCTCAAACTTGGGGATGGTAAGCCTTTTTTGTCCGTGATTTTCTCACTTTTCACATGTGACGTTTGACCCTTCACAATTTTAAGTACACTTATTACTTTCAATTGTTGTATAACGCTATTTTTGGTTTTCTCTGGCCTATATATATGTATTTTTGTCTTTTAGGGCGAGCTGACTTGACCAGGTGATTTCAATGTAAGTGACTGTTTCACCTTTAAGTTAGGGCATTTAGACATATTTAATAATATCTGATTTTGTATTTTGGAGAAGACGTTTATATTTTTCTTTGGTCCTGATGAAGGGTCAATGGATCCGGCTGGACCGTAAGGACGCGAAACATGTTGGCCTTGATATATAGAGGCACTATATAATCTATAGTTCCCCTTGGCTTTTTCGTTTTGAGAGTCAATTGAGCATTGCAGTCTTGTGTGACACTCACCCTCCTTTTTTAACCTTGGTCTTCATCCACCCCATACTGATTAAAGTCTTTGATGTTTTGGTGCGATGAATAACCAATTTTAACAGTCTTTTTTGTTCTCTCCATTTTTAATCTACTCCTGGTATAAGCTATTACGCTTACTCTAGTAGAGCAGCACGGCATAAGAGCCCCCTTCGGGGAGCCCGCCAGGCGTTGCAGAGCTGGCCTGGTGAGGAGCATTTCCCGATGATGATGCTTGTCATCCATTGTGATGCATGAGGGCTCTTGCTCCTGATAGTTCAGGTCTCCTATGAAGTCAGAGTATTTTTGGAACAGTGTACCTTTATTTATAGTATTATAGTGGGGAGACTGTACACTGGACCACATAATCTCCCGGTCCCTCCAACCCCTTTTGGCTTATAGTTAAGAAGTTGGACATGTACTTTTAAGTTTTACATGTCCTGGTAGTAAAAAAACTCCTAAATTTGTGTTTCACTACTGTAAGGCCTACCTCTCCCATAGGATAACATTGGGTTATATTATTACATTCAATAAGTGCTAACATTTGATTGGGAACAGGAGAAGCTTTGATGTTTGATGCCTGAGAAATTATAATTAAAAATAATCTTTAGTGATAAAGTGGATTTTTAAATTACAATTTTGAAAATGCCACATTTCGAAAGTTGGCATTTTTCTTCCCTAGCCATTTGGTGCCTGCAGCCTGCCCCTGGATCACATGACTGGGTGTAGTTGACAGTTGGACTGTGTTTATTCCTTCCAGACAGCCACACAATAGAGGGATTAAGTGTGGCTGGGTGGGCCATGAACTGGCAGGATGCGGGGGCAGAGCTGGGCACAGCCCCACTTGCAACTGAATAAACTTTGCCCTGCCTTCACACAAAGGACTTTTCACCACTGCATTGGTAACACAGCCAGTTTGGAGCTGTGGTAGGGGAGGCAGGAAATTTCAAGGACTTCAAAAGGAATTCTCTAGAATCGTCTCCTACTTCAAAGTGAGCACCAGACACAAATATTAGACCCTCAGACCCAACAAGTCAGTACAGTCCTGAACCTGTTGATGCTACAGAAGAGGGACTGCTGAGCTGCTTTGCTGCCAGAATGACTACTACTCTGCTGCCAGGCTACTCTGCTGCTCTGTGGCCTGCTGCTCTGCTTGCTTGGAAGGGAGACTGGACCTGCACCATTCATCCCAGACTGAAGTGACTCCAAGGATCAGCAGACTGACCTGTTTGAGCTACAGGGACATAATAAGCTCCGGAGGCTCCCTGCAACTATACACCTGACCTGCTGCCTGGACTTGCAAATAGACCTGACTGAACCCTGCTGGCCTCTGCTGGAGTGAGTTCCGACCCCCAAGAGGTGCCCCTAAGATCCTGGAAACTCGGTGAGGCCTCAGTTGAGTTCCTCTCCAAAGAAAAGGAGAAATCCTGAGCTTCTGAGCTCTTCGCGAATGCGAACAGGCCCCATTGTGCCAAGATCTTGCCTCCCGCTTCCTGCCAACGGCAAGTTCTGGAGAACCTGACTCTTCGGGCCACAGCGACCACCAATGATGCACAGCAGCAGGAGATCTGCACTTCGCACTTTAGCAAATGACACCTCACGGTGACCACCAATGCAAAGCTCCAGCAATGAATGTCCGAAACGCTCTGCAGGATATTTTTGCTACAGTAAGAGCTGCTCTTTACACTATATTGACGACCATCCACAACACTATCATTGCGCCTAGCAGCCTCTTCCATGACAAAAGGAATTCTTCTCTCTGGAATTTGAAGGTAACTCATTTAACAGGACATATCTAGTCCCTGTCTCCGACCTGGGCTTTATTGCGGTCCGGCTGAGTTTTGACTTTCACCTGGTCTTGCATCACTATATAACCGCGAATGACGCTTTGTGCTTTTAAGCACTTTACTTATCTGAAATCTTTAAAATTGCATATCTCCGGTTCTACTATTTGGATTTTTGTCATTTTGGTATCAAATAATTTAATAAATTGTGCTCTATTGTTCTAAATTTGTGTGGGAATTTTCTTACTTTGGTACTGTTTGAAGTGCTGCACAGATATTTTACACTTTGCCTCTAACATAAGCCTGACTGCTTTTGTGCCAACCTATTAGAGGGTTATGGACAGGTTGATTTGGGGGTTTACCTGTGTATCACACTGACAGAAATTGTGGTTGCTAATTGAGTAGAGTTTCACCCCCTCAACCAGTAACCCAATTTAGCACCTAGCACCTATGCTCTTGCATTATTCTCAAAATCTCCCGATCAAGCTATGGGACTCTTCTTCAGAGAGCTGAACACCGTTCTATCAGAATTGAGTGGGGGAGTTAAACCAAAGGGTAGTTCTCACTAAACAACACCATCCCCTGGATGAGGATGGCCTCTGACTTCCTGAACTGAAAATAAAATATCTGACAGAACAGCTGCAATACAATGCCTTTCTGAAGGCATTTCTGGGGAGTTGGCAGTGTGTGGCCAATTCATTTGTGACTGGAGACATTCCAACATAATGTCACTGTTGAACTAATGCCCAACCTAACACCTGTTTGTGTTAATAGCCATAGTTAATCCCGCGTATACAGGGGCCAGTGTAGGGTCAGTATTGCTCATTACGCAACAGATGTTCTACTTGGGGGACTGTTCGCAATTACAGAGATTGGTGAGGCAGGTGGAGGAAAATGGTAAAAGGTTAGGAAATGTAAATGAATGGATGGGTTAATCTACTAATAGGCAGGAGTAGATCACATGCTCGATGTGCTTGAGTATTCAAGCTGCACCTGAATGAGAAAGCCGGCCATGAGTTGCTTCTGTTCCTGTTTTAAATAGACCTGGTCTGACAATTTGAGCTGGACTGCTTCTATTAGGACCGAGTCAACTTTGATTTCAATATGGTTGGTTTCTGGTGTGACATTGTGGACAACAAATGATGAACTGGAATGTGGATTAATAGGCTTTTCAACCATCATCTATTTAGTTCTAAGACACCCATGTGAGTACCAATTCTTTGAGAATTCCACAAAAAGTACAACTATACTGAACATGTCCGATGTTTTCACCATGCTTTTGTAAATGAGTCCCACAGGGCAATCAGAGGTAGAAATTGAAGGTTTTGCCTTATCCTTTGTGTAAAGAGATTTTGGGTATCCTGCACTCTTCAGATTCTGCACAGGACCGGTAGAATAATTTTGTGCTTACTTTTATCTTTTCTAACAATCACTTTTCAATTATTAAAAAGTATGATGGCACTAAAACGGTTAATGCTAAAAGGATGATTCAAATAGTTCTGTAATCGTTTTACTGGGCAGAGCAAATGAGATACCACCCTACCTCCTACAATCAAGCGAAAAAATAGTTTAAACGTATCAGAATGGTAATCACTAGATATGGGCTTCATAACTTTTAAAGTGATAGGATGGGTATGATGAATTTACCCAACTTCACTGGGAGAGATGAAACTTTTGGCGGCCCTTAGTCAAAATGCATGTGCCTCTGCATTAGAATCAGCTTTCACTTACTATTA
Source organism: Pleurodeles waltl (assembly GCF_031143425.1). Classification (NCBI taxonomy): domain Eukaryota; kingdom Metazoa; phylum Chordata; class Amphibia; order Caudata; family Salamandridae; genus Pleurodeles; species Pleurodeles waltl. Next base: position 1,770,937,951 of record NC_090440.1, read on the forward strand.
GTCACCCAGTAGCTTGCTATGATGGGACAGTAGCCTCCACCAAAAGTACATGTCCATCTTTTTTAATACACTGCACCCTTCCCTTGGGGTTGCTTAGGGCCTACCTTAGGGGTGACATATATGAATTACAAGCATTTGCAATGCAATGGGTCTCGCGTTTGCTCTAGTTAAAGCTGCTAGCGTTGTGAAGTCCTAACTGGACTTTTCTTGACACGTAAATTGAAAATTAAAAATAAAACAGTTAACAAAAGTTCAAACGCCACTGCTGTCATGAGCGCAAAGAAGAAACACAAAAGGAAAAGGAAGTTTGCTCGCAGGCAAACGTATCGGCAGTCGTGCAATTATCCATGTAACAGAGGCCAAGGCGGTAACAAAACTCCCCCAAGGCAGGACAAACGTGAAGCATTTATCACTGATAACAAAGGATTTTTGAAAGACAAGCACATGAACGAGTGATAGTGATAGTGATGGGTGAGATTAAAAGCCCACAACACTTACGACAGATCACAGCGCTTGCGTGCTCGACCTAAAAAGTAGCACAAGAGCAGCTTTTAACTTTTTTTTCTAAATGTGTGTGGGAGGCGGGGAGAGAACACCGGGGGCAGAGGTGGAGGAAGTAAGCAACACCAGTGGAGCAGGGAAATAACACAGGGAAAGGAACATGGAGCAAATAGGGAAGAAAAGCACATAGGTTAGGAGGAGAAATGCTGAGGTGGAGAAGCCAACTATGGTGAATACAACACAGATGAGGGAGGGAAGAAGTATGCGAGCAACAAAAGCACCATGGAGCATAGCAGGGTGGGGGAGAGATGAATAGGGAGTCTGCAAGGGAGACTGCTGAAAAAAAAGTAGTATCCAAAAAGTATGTTGTGGAAGAACAGAAGCCATGCTCTAGGGAAGGGAAACATGAAAAAGGAAAGACCACACAAGTTGATGAATAAAAGCAAGCCAATGAGTGACAATGCCAACCAACGACTGGGTTCTACGACAATTGTCTTTTCACAGACAGCTGGAGCTGTATGGCAGGCCATACATAAAAACCTACAATCGCACATGCTCCTGCAAATGCCCTAAATCATCCCACTAGTTCTGGTCACAATACAACCTGGGAAGGTTTTACAGAGAACCCTCAGGCACTATAGGGTGATTGCCAACAACAGCAAATTGAGTATCAATTTGGCAGGGCCAGCCACACACCCATTTATGTTTCACAAACAATGGGAAGGCCCCCAGTGGTTCTAGTTCTCCAGAAGAGCAGCAAAGGACAAAACAATTTACGTTTCTAATTATACATTTCAGCAGAACGATAAGAGAAACTGCTTCAGGTCTACTGACAAGGTGCTCAGGTTCTGTATTGTAAAAGGCAAACCAACAGCTGCCCCTTAAGAATCTTGTAATGAGCTTACTGAGTGGGGAGATTTCCAAACCTAGTTTGTAAGTCTGAACATCATTTCTATTTAAATTTAGTACGTAGAGTCCGACTGAGGTGAGGTTTTGCTCTTTTATTGTATTAAACCTTCCGTGAAATAGTCCAGAAGCAAAACAGAAAAGAAAAAGAAGAAAACAAAATGCTCAGTTCCATTTCCAGGTTCTCATGCAGACCTTAGAACAAGACATCAGCTTATCTTCACAGAACCAGCCTTTGCCATGCTACAGGACAAAACACCATGGCCCATATTTATACTTTTTTTTGCACCGCATTTGCGTCATTTTTTAAAGCAAAAAGCACCGCAAACTTACAAAATACAATTAAATTTTGTACGTTTGCGCCACTTTTGCGTCACAAAATGACGCAAATGCGGTGCAGAAATTTATAAATATAGGCCTATGTACACTGGAGCAGACGCAATTATTAACTAGGAACAAAGATAGCAATCCCACCCTCCTTTAACAATAAGGCAAGACAGCTCGACTCAAAACAAATCGATCGGATCTCTATGCAACCAGGCTCGTTATTGTGTTTAGAAATGGAAAAGTATCAAATCCGTATTTCAGTCATCATTTCTTTTCCTGTTCTTGAGGAGGCATCAAGAGTTATGCAAGGGCATCCGTGGTGGCAATGCACCATCAAGGGCATTAACTGTATCTTCTAGAAAGATAAGAACGTGGGCCCGTATTTATACTTTTTGACGCTAAACTGCGCTAACGCAGTTTAGCGTCAAAAAATTTTGCGCCGGTAACGCCATTCTGAAGCACCATGCGGGCGCCGTATTTATTGAATGGCGTTAGCCGGCGCAAGCAGACCGGCGCTGCCCGGTGTGCGTGGAAAAAAACCACGTACACCAGGCAGCGCCGGCGTAGGGAAAAATGGCGTTAGGGCGTCTTAAAAATGGCGCAAGTCAGGTTGACACTAAAAAATCGTCTTAACCCGATTTGTGCCATTTTTAACGACGCCCAGACGCCATTTACATGACTCCTGTCTTAGTAAAGACAGGAGTCATGCCCCCTTGCCCAATGGCCATGCCCAGGGGACCTATGTCCCCTGGGCATGGTCATTGGGCATAGTGGCATGTAGGGGGGCACAAATAAGGCCCCCCTATGCCACCCAAAAAAAAAAAAAAAAAACATGTATACTTACCTGAACTTACCTGAATGTCCCTGGGATGGGTCTCTCCATCCTTGGGTGTCCTCCTGGGGTGGTCAAGGGTGGCAGGGGGGTCCCTGGGGGCAGGGGAGGGCACCTGTGGGCTCATTTTGAGCCCACAGGCCCCTTAACGCCTACCCTGACCCAGGCGTTAAAAAGTGGCGCAAATGCGGGGTTTTTTGCCCCGCCCACTCCCGGGCGTGATTTTTGCCCGGGAGTATAAATACGACGCATTTGCGTCGCCGTCATTTTTTTAGACGGGAACGCCTTCCTTGCATCTCATTAACGTTCACGCAAAAAAATTACGCTATTTGCCCATACTTTGGCGCTAGACGCGTCTAACGCCAAAGTATAAATATGGCGTTAGTTTTGCGCCGAATTTGCGTCGAAAAAGAACGACGCACATTCGGCGCAAACAGAGTATAAATATGCCCCGTGGTGTGTTGCCAATAGGTGAAAAATCCTTCCTGCGGTATTATTCTTGTAACTACAGATGTGAGCAGTATTAAGGAAGCTACAAAATATATTCTCTGAATTGTTACTGACTAGAACCTTCTTCAGAACCCCCCCCCCCCCATGGAAGAAAGCATTCACAATAACCACAGACCTTCTTTATTGCGAGACGAAATAAACGGGGCAAATAAATAGAAACGTTCAGAGAGGGTAGGAAGTCAAGAGTTTAGGAGAGTGTCACTGGGTTAGGGGTAAAAACAAAAACGTCTTCCTGTTCCTTTGTCTTTGAATCAGGCTGGCGGAACACATCACAAAAAGTACGATAAAAATGCAGTCATCTACCTGCTGAATGGAAAGCCTAAAGGTCCACGCGTACAAGTTAAGTCACTACATATACATTCCTGCAAATGGTATGTAGTTATTTTCTTCGGAAGGGTTTCTCGAAACTAGTGTGTAAAAAACCCCACCACCTTTGGGTAACAGACTTCGACCTGCTTGAGTACTTTTTAACATAAATTTAAACTAACAATGTAATGAGGCAGGGGACTGAGAGTCAATCATCTGACCGATTTCCCATCCGAATGACGTCAGACTAAACACCGGCTCCGCACTGAGACACCCGGCTCATCCCATCACACAAGAGCGTCCCGACTCAGACCTTTACTCCAAAGAGCACAAAAACAAGAACAGAAGCGAGCCACTGGGGAACCTGCAGCGAGAGTGGGCCATAACCACACTCTCACTAAGACCCTGGGTCCCGGTGTATAAAGTAAAGGCTCACGCCACGGTGCCTCTCCACCCCAACTCTGAAGATCCCGAGACCTTCCTCATACTCAAAAAAATGACCTTGTAGCCTTCACAGCACCAGAAACCTAGGCCAGATCCATAGCTGGCCTTTGGGGGAATACTTCGCCCTTCTAGGTACTGTGCCCCTTGGCCATGAAGGACCAGACAGCCCCTATCCAGGCAACATAGCTTGCTTGTCCTCTTCACTGCACCAAAACACTTGGTCATAACTCACCGAATGAAAGTCTGGGCGGAAATGGTTCATGTGAATGAGTTGAGCGACGATGGCTGTGAACTTCCTCACTTTATGCTGCGTGACGCCGGAGAGGAGGGAGAGGAGAAACAAGCTGATTCAGAGCACCACCGCCGCCATGAGCGAGTAATCGGCTCCCTGTGTGAATGTCTAAAAAGGATTGTGGCTGGGATGAAAGGCAAACCAAAACCAGAGGAGGGGCCATCACACGCTGTAATGCGGACGAACCATTCTGTAGTGTGATGGCCAACAGAAATGGTCACTTAGTTAAAACGCCTGTGGAGGGAACTCAGCACACAAAGGAGGTACATTTCACAAAATGCACCAATAAAAATGAAGCATTTAAGACAAGCACAACAAAGAATGAATAGCAAGACTAGGCGTGGTTAAAAGCCCATAGAAAGATTAAAAACAGGCTCTAGAGCACCTGCATGCTTCACCCTAAAAAAGGAAGTTTTGGACCTGGCAGTTCAAAACGGCACACACAGGCTCAGGAATGACAGGCCGGAGACATGGGTACAGTGCTATTTATAAGTGGGTGGCACAATCAGTGCTGCAGGCCCACTAGTAGCATTAAATTTACAGGCCCTGGCCATGTGTAGTGCATTTCACTAGGGACTTATAATTACATTTAAAAAACCTGTTGGGTATATGACAATCTCATTGTTTTAGGGAGAGCGCGAGCACTTAACACTGGTTAGCAATGGTAAAGTGCACAGAGTCCTATAGCCAACAACAAATAATTCAGCAAAAAGGGAGGAAGAAGGCAAAGAGTCTGGGAATGACCCTGCAGAAAGGACCATTTCCAAAAGCTCTCATTCGGAAATCATCATTCATTAAATGTAATATAGTAACTTCAATGTTATTTTATAAGAGAGGAAAGCCTTGCAATAACGAAAAACGAATTTAAGAGTTTTTCACTATCAGTACATGTAAACCTTAAAAGCACTTGTCCAACCTTTTAAATACACTGCACCCCCTCTGGGATGTTCAGGGCCAAACCTAGAGGTGACTTATATGTGTTAAAAAGGATTGCTTGTCCTGGCAAAAGATTTGTTTTCCCATGTTGAAATGGCAGTTTAAAACTGCCCACACCTGCTGCAATGGTAGGCCTGAGACATGTTTAAAGGGCTACTTAAGTGGGCGCACAATAAGTGATGAAAGCCTACCAGTAACATTTAAGTTACAATTAAGTATAAGCCCATCCTACCATGTTTTAGGAAGAGCTTAAGCATTCTAGCACTGGTTAGCAGTGGCAAAGTGTGCAGAGGCCTAAGGCCAGCAAAGATTAAGACAGCAAACCTGGAAGGTTGAAGGCAAAACGTTAGTGGGAAAGCAACGCCAAGGATGCCAGGTCTAACGCTAATAAAAAAAAAATCTGAGTTGGGAAAAGCAATGGGAGTAGTAGGGCAGGAGGGAGCAACATAGACTGCATCGGGGCAGGCATTTGCGAGAGGAAGCAGCAGACAAGGGAGAAAACTAGAAAATGCATGCACTCTGTTATAATGCTGGAAGCAGAACAAAACATTGCTTCCCTGAATGTGGGTAAAGGAAGGCTATAGGCCACAAATTCAAATGGATGATAAAGAAATTGTGCTCCAGGGGAGGGACAAACATGAGAAAAGGAAGGAAATCCACCTAATAGGAAGCAAGCAAATAAAAGTGACATGATAGTCATACAATGATAAGCAATGGGCAGGCCCATATCCTCTGTGAGGTCTGATAGGGTCCAAAAGCAATCTTTTGACAACAGGCAGCTAAAACCTAGCTTTAGACAAGACCTAAAAGTCGTAGAACAGCCTAGAAAAAGTAGAAGAGAGGCAGGAAATCACAACTCTGCTTTTCACATCATGAATTTCTTCTCTACATCTTCTCAACACGTCATATACAAATCCATTGTTCTCAGAAAGTGTTTGTTTTAAGCACCTTTCTGCAGCATAGACAGCACTGTTGTGCCTTCTGAAGCTATAGAGACTTGCATATTTGTGAGAGAAAAGTACAGATTGGCCACTTCAGCCTGTCCTTTTCCTAGCTTCCTGCAACACAACAAACCTTACCTGCTCTCCATCTCTCTCCTTGTCCCTAAACTAGGATTACTCACCTGTCTATCCCTAGCCTTTTATTTTCTGATGCAAACTCTGCCCTTTCCATCCCAAGCCGAGTCTCAAAAACAACTTGGTGGCCTGAACCTCCCAAACTACTGTAGATTCCAAATGGCATAGCTAGTGAGACAAGGCCTCTCCTGGTTTAACTTGCCTGATACCTCATGACCAACCTAGCTCACAATTGAGAACAACCTCGCCCTACCACTTCCCCTCTTTTCTTTAATCACCACCTAGGCGATAATGGCAAATCACCCCTCAATCATTCTCTCTAGCACAACACAGGCACTTGGGAAAATCAACACCAAACTTGATAACAAAATAAAATCCTCCGTTATGGCACAATTAATAAGTTCAAATCGGAAGGTAGGACGTTGTTGCTTGAGAAATGGGCACAAAAAGCATCCTCTTTGCAGGAGAGCTAGGCACCTTCTCAGTCCCTTTACAATTCCCCCAACTCAAAATCAAATGCAAGATATAACAGACAGGCTTTTATCACTTTCTAAAGATCAAAGCCATCATCACCAAGCACAAACCCCCAAGAACACCAGACCTTCCGGACACACTGAGGAAATTAACTAGAGGGGGACATATTGCTTCCAAACGTTATTGCATTCTAACACCGAAACCTATCACCCTCACAAAATCATTTAATTGTAAATGGGAAAATATTTTGGACAAAATAAACGCCTCACATGCCAATACTCTAAACTGGCCTTCCATTTGGTTTAGCCTGACGACTAATAAGATTGCAGCCTCCCTAGCACAATGCAGAGTGTGGACCACTTATATGGCCCACTGGACCTCTTCGAAACTCTTTAAACTTGGTCTCCAGACCCTGACTGTTGTTGGACCTGGAGATAGGAGTCAGGGGATCTGCAACACATGTTCCTCGAATGGACATTCTCATTCATTCTGGTCTGAGATTAGTGAGACTATCTCCCAGATTCTGCCTACTGCTTTGACTCCTAATCTCGCTTCTGTGGTACTAGGCTCCCTCCCCCCAGAAATAACCCACCGTCTAACTCCTTCCCCATCCCCTCTCTCTTCTTCACCCCTTCCTTTGCCCCAATTCCCCTTCCCATCCACTCCCACTTGTCTCTCTTATCCCCCTCGTTTATTCTTCTCTTGTCTTTCTTCTTCCTTCATTTTTAAACGCGGATACTAGACTGGGGTAACCTAATACAATGTACGTCTACAACACAGTTATTGTGCCACGCTTACCTCTAGCTATGTTATAATGCATGTGATAATATGACTTTACAACAAAAGCCTTTGGTAGACCCTATCCTAACCACCAGACCATGCTACGCGATAGAACTTATTTTCTCTCCTCTTGTGTTGCCTCTGTAGTGTTTTATATAATTTCAATAAAAATGGTTTGCAATAAAAAATTCCATGTGTTTACCACTGTTGGTGTAAAGCAGTTTCTATATTACTCCTTGCTTTTCTCTGGCTGGCCTCTCCCTGCATGTGCTATCAGACCACATCTTGCCCTAAAGTTCAAATGTTAATGCACAATCAAGATGAACCTTTGGTTTGCTTGCAGTCTAGACTGTGACTGATGATGACTCAAGGATATCTGCGGTGAGCTGCAGCGAACGATAATAGTGAGGTAGTTAATATCTGTGGTCGTCGAGCAGGAAGGGGGGGCGAGGGAGAAGGCAGCTCTGTGGTGGTCTGGCATTGGATTTTCAGATGGAAGGATTATGCTATAAATAGCTGATGAATACGAAGAAGTGAAGCCTAAGATTAGTTACGGGGAGGTCAGAAAGGGAAGAATGGGTTTAGGACTGAGGCCCAAAAAATTAACTGAATAAAATCGTTTTACTGTGATAAAAATCCCACGAGAAGACTGGAGTTGCATGCTTCAACCTCGGTAGAAACTTCGTGATTCGATACAGATTGCGGGACCGGCAGTGGGTTCACACTCATGCAAAAAGCGATCACCCAGACACTATTTCTTTCCATTTTTTAGAGGATTTTTTTTTTTTTAAATATAATATAGTTTTCTGAAAATGTTGACATAAACAAAGGTAGAATAAATAAATAAATAAGAACAAGGTCTGGCACGAAATTAAGAAAAATGACCATAAACCGAGAGAATATCTCGTTCATTGTAGAAATCGCACCTCTTTGTTGCTAAACAATGATTATATCTTAGTCACATTTTAGTTTCATATAAACTATATAGATTTAAGGCAAGGCAAAAGAATTCTAAAATTCCTATGAAACGTTTACTCAGTGGAAGACATGGAGGAGAAGGAGACGGAGAAAGCGTAATGAAAGAAATAACAAAGCAAATGCGAGAGAAGAAATGACGTGACGAGAGGATGCTTGTACTGCAAGCACAAATCCACCAGTTCACAATATCCTGATCATTACACTAAATCTAGTCCGCTGGCAGGGCCGGAGTGGGAACCCAAAGCAGCCCGGTCACATTTTGTCAGACGAGCTCACATAGGGTGCATAGCGAGCGAGCCTGAGCACTACAATAGGGCAATAGGGCTTTTGGTGAGGGGGGAGGGGAGGAATAATCTTCAATGATTCCCTCACCATCACACTCTAACCCACTCCTCTCTCCATAGCCTCTCTCTCATATGTATTTCATTTGTTTTATAGTGCCTCTCTTACCACCATACGGTGTTATAGCACTTTAAATCACACACATAAACTGAGACAAAGAATCATATGTGTGTAAATCAGTGTATAAAACATGTTACATAAAACAAAGGGGACTACAAGGTGTAAGATTCACATCATACATACCTGTAGGCATTTTATAAGAGTGCTTGGTTTGGGGGAGCATAAACTCTGGATTGGCTAAAGTTGTCTAGCCAAATAAACACTTTTTAGCAAAATTAGGCGAATCAAAAACTGGCGAAAAACATAACTTTCTAACCTGTATCATGCAGTTTGCATACAGCTCTTTAATGGCAGTTCATAGCTCACTGTGCTAGATTATGATTAGAATTTATGAAGTACACAGTACCTAAAGGATTTCTGTGACAAAAGCAGTAACCCACTGAGCTATGCACATAATATACCGTTCTGTAATCTGCATATTAGACACACTTTGCAGCAGGCATATTAACCTTCGGCGCTACCTTAGGTGGGTCAAAACTGCAACTAGTAATACTTCGATCTTTCTCCAGAAAGTACATTAATAATCAGAGTCATCTTGGCATTTTTATTGCTGCCTGAAAACTGTTGGATATACAAGAAACTCTGCTGCGATTAAAACTGCTGCATTGGTACATAAGTGCCCCCTGTGACAAAAGCAGCCCCCCACCCTTTCAGCCTTCTGGGGAGACGCCAGATGCCCAGTATGGCCAGTCCGACCTTGTTCACTGGTAAATACTAGGAGTTGGCGATAAATTCTGCTCCACCAAGGAGTTTTGGCCATTCCACATTACATATGTAACACGGGGTTCCAGTCAAATTTGTCTGACTGCCGCATGGCAGAGTTTCTTCTTGCCACGTCTCACCAACTGTAAGTTATGAGCGCAAGTTAGAATTGGAGTTCCCTAGCGTGACTTTCAGGCACTAGGAGGGCCCTTGGTGAGATTTTCCCATTGCGGGCGGTCGCAACCATTCACACTGGGAAAGCTATGACTTGAATAGAAAGCCTACTTGAGTGGCAGCAAAACCTACTCAAGCAGCAGCGCCCTCTGGCGCACTGCATGGTGCAGTTCACACTGAATTCTCAGTGCGGAAAAAGCTCCGGGCACTAAATATCAGTGCAACATGCCAATTTCCACCTACTTGTGGAACTCCACAAAACCTCGCTGAGTTTTTATGTGACTCTGTGAATTTCCACGGAGTCAACTGTTGAACCAGGTATTGTCACATCTAAGGGGGATTAATATTCAGGGGCAGGAGGGGTGGTGTGACGGTCCATCAATCTTTTTCCAATGACATAATACTGATTTTGACGCTAGTGCATGCAGTGGGTCTAACAGATAACTATCATTCATTGATTACACTTCGGAGGATTTAATCAAATGCCAAGACATATCCAGACTGGATGAATAACTAATTTCTGATCAAATATATGCTTCAACTCCACCTGGACATGTCCCAATAGTGTATAATATGTCCACATTCAAACATGATATGTAAAACAGAACCCCCAGCTTTATGGCAATGACAACATATGTTAGGATCACTTCTTATAAAGTGTCCAAGGTGATCTATGGATCAACATGAATCTAGATTGTGTAATGGTTATGGAGGTCTTAGATCTATTGGTAAGTTAAACCCTGGAATGCAGTATGCCGGCAACAGGTCTAACCAGAGACCAGCTATTGAATCTACTTTAGTTTTTATCACTGGGAGAGGTATGATATCTGTATTGTACTTATACATCATTGAAGATGTACGACCTCAATATTTATGGAGAGTCTTCTTCGAGAACAGTGTCATTCCAAAAGAAACAAAGATGACTTGCTTAACTACATGCAGTGGGAATAATAAGTGAATGTGAATCAATTTATGACCAAAATGGGGTCGAGGCCTAGCTAAGACCTAGTTTGCAAAGGTAGGAAAACCTGCTTTAACAGGGCATGTTAAAAATGTTTCAAAAGCAATAGAAACATATCAGGATACACATGTGAATTCAAGTGTAGATTAGTACAGTGCTAATACTGCAAATTTTCATTAATGTACTCAAACTATCTCAACTTCACACATTTTGAAAATACTTATTCAGAAAATTTGAGTAAGTGAACTAGAACAGTTTGCACAAATGAGCACAATAATCACAGGGGTTAGTCTAACCCTTAGCATACCCCTCCCAAACTGCCAAGCCACTCACCAACTTGACTAAAACCTTTTCAAATCTCGCCAACCCAGGAACCCGCAGATTCCCATCAGCCATAATCTTCAAAATCTTTGACTTTACAAGAAACATTAGTAATATTAGAGATATAAGCCCCTACAAGTTTATTGTTATCTGGGAGGAAGGGGCGGCATTCTCTAAAGTTCAAAACCCTGCAAAATCTGCCTTTCTTTGCAAGAATGATATCTAGTGCTAGGTGGGTTTACATAATCATCTCACGTATAGTAATTGCTTAATTATTTATTTGTGTTAATGCTCCAGCAGTGTTAAAAGCGAGCCTATATACAAGGGTTAGTATTCTCCCAATTTTCACATCATTCATAGCCACTCCATTAGATTGAATCATAACATCTAGCACAATTTGCCCAAAACCTCATTTCACTTTCTTCAAACCAACAGCGTTGATCATATTATTTATATTGTATGCACTTAGGAATAGCAAAGCAACATAGCAGGAACCCACCCTTACAAGGTAGATTACTGCCACACACATAATGAATTCCCCTAGTTCCTCACCAACTAGGAATCCACCACTAACAGCTTTCCCACAAGGTCTATTGACCTAACTCCTGTAGGTTCATGGCGAACCATACATAATTCACTCTTTCTTTCATGCTGCATTCTCAAACTTGGGTGCAAATTTGCAGTCTTAAATTCTTCTTCAGCCTTCATATGTTATCTGAGTTTTATTTCATCTTTCAAATCTTTCCAAATTATCACTCTCCTCTCGTTATATTCTTTAACAGATGTGTGCCTGTCTTTACTCAAACTACACACATACTCCCCTTTAGTATTTTAAATGCCCTGGTTAGTTTGTGAAACTGGATTCAAATACTGAAAGTAAATTACTAAACACAGAAGCGAGATCATGGTATTAACTCTCTCAACAAGAGTTTGGCAACTGTCATACTGTTGCTTCTCCTGGTTGGATGAGCCTGTACCGATTTAGAAAACAAGCAGGCAATCATGAGAACATATTTAAGACCATCGCATTTCATCAAAATCCACTTAAAATCTAATAAATGCACTACATAATTTGTCAGTTTGCTCACGGTTCATGTCTTCTCTGATTATGTCTCAGACACGGAATACACCTCTGGCACAAATCTTCTGCTACACTTCTGAATTTCATGTTGTATCGTTACTCTTCGAAAGTCCTGGTCATCACACCCCTTCCTACATGTGTATAACCATGCAAAGAACAGGCCATGGAATGTAACATGGAGTCTGGGAGTAAATACTGGTGATCTGGAGTAACCCGTATATCAAGGAAATGTTTCTTACACCCAGTCAATTCCCACTTCTTCCTCTCGTCGCTTGGTACTTCCTCCGAGAGATCCCTCAATTCATCTAATGTGGTATGGGATTCAATAAAAACAATTTACATATTTTGTATTTTCAGCAGTTCTCACATTGGTTTCACATTGTACTGATTCCTGAACCATGGTTTGCTCATTTAAACTTATAGTTGCATTTTCAGTGGCACAGTCCCATTGTGATTGTGCTATCACACTGCATATTTTACCCCCAAGACAATTTCTCTAGGTTGGTATGTTGCTTCCAAAAGATCGAGAATATAGGAACCATTCCTGATGAGAGTACCAGAAGATGAAGATGTCATAAAGTCCCTTTGTGACCACAACTGCCCAAAATTATGTAACCCTTCAAATCCAAACTAGCTGTCTGTGTAAACTGCCACACTCAATTCACCTTCTAGGCAGTAATCTCTTGTCAGAGCAATCAATTCTGCCACTTGTTCTGAAGTTATGTTGGACAACTATGATGCTTCAATGATTTCACAAATGGAACAAACGGCATAAGCAGATTTTAGTGTTCCTTGATGGTGTCTCATACAAGAGCCATCTACAAACAAAGTCAGATCAGCTATTTCAAGAGGAACGCCTTTAATATATGGTCTTAGCCTGGTGCACAAAATTCTGTCACATTAGCACATTTAATACAATTATGATCTGGGTCCTCATCATCATCTTCATCATTATCTGAAACTGGCAGCAGCATTGCAGAATTTATGGTATTGCACCTTCTAATTAAAATGTTTTCAGCCGCTCGTATTGCTTGTCAAATGTTAAGCTGTGGTGTGAGTCAACACCATTTCAAATGAATGAGGGACAAACACAATGTTCAACTTTGTCCTGTTGCAATGTAAACAGCAGCAACTGCCTTCCGAAAACCAGGAATAAATACAGCTACTTTTTCTAATGTAGCAGAAAAGTAAGCAACAGGTCTCGCTATAGCTCTATGTTTTTCAGTGGGCTTTTAAAGTGATCACCAACTCTTCTAGCGGCAGAAAAGATAAAACTCCTTGTAATATAAGGCATTCAGAGGGCGGGTGTACTAAATACATTTTCTCTTGGCTCTTAGAAAGCCTTCATGCATTTGTCATCAAATAGTGCTGGATCCTTGATATCACTAAGAGTAAGCTGTATTGAAGGCTTTGCAATCAGAAAGAAGGCTGTAATCAGTTGACAACAGTCGGCAACTATTTTCAGTGACCTCCATTCCTCCCTCTGGGTGGTTGGAAGATTCATCTTCAGGACTGCAGAAAACTCGTCCTTTTGAAATACAAATAAATCACTTCTTTTTTACAATACTGCATATTTGCAGGTGAACACTTGGGGTGATTATCAGCAAGACCATTCAGGAGTGCAATAGTTACTAGTTTGCAGTCTTCATTTGCCACCAATAGCACCAATAGGTCATTAATGTATTGGACTGACTTATAGGTGGGTGGATCAGGTATAGTGTTAAACCTCAATTTCATGAGGCAATTTGTACCAAGATAGGTACAAAATTAGCACATAAAAATACAGCAAAATAAAAAGGAATTGACTCAAAAAGTGACTTCTAGTGTGGAATTAGAAGGTTATGAGAGTTCAGTAGTTACAATACAGCTGGATTAATCTAAATGCATACAATCATTGTCATGATGGCTCTCAGTAATAGGGCAACACAGAATACTAGGCAAAATCACTAATGGGCTAAGTCCCCAATGTGCAGCAAAATCAGTAAGAAATCGGACAACAGTCCCTGTAGCACCATTACTTTATGGGGTCTATATAGGAAATAATCTATAGGACATCATGAAAAGCGTAAAATCCTCATGGTTTGAGAAAATAAATAACACTCCAACAAATGAGAATAAAAACTTTAAAATTGTCATACGGCCCTATCATCTAAAGACTAACCCCCTATTTGAATATTGTTACAGCCCCCTCTGACCTATTGTCACCCCGAGGTGCCAGAACAAACTAGTTACTTAAAGAACTGTGAGCCACTGTGAACTACTGCATTACCATGCACAAGCAGAACTTTGGTAAAATGTTATATTACTGGGAGTCTTCTTTGAGAAGTATTTCCCTAAAATTATGTGAAAACACTACAGGTTTGGGACAAAAATCCTGTATTTTCAACAAGCAGGTATTTACATGAAAATACATGGAAACTGTTTTGTCAAAATGCCCAGGTGAGGCGTAACAAGAAGAAAAAAAAAGTTTATTTCTGTTCCTTATTTACTCTTTCTACTTGTGCTGCAATAGGCAGCAAACATTTTCATGCAGCAAGGCTTCCTGCACAAACAAATCCTGCCTGTAACACTGGCACCTGTGCACCCTGACGCAAGGGTGCCTGGGTTCAAGCTTGGCAGCCACAAGTGCACCAGGCAAAGAGAGCTCAGGAATTCACCATGTGTTAGTAATTATGGTGCATTGATGCTGTTTCCATTTGAAGCACCGCAGCGCAGCGGTTTGTCTTGCTGTGTTGCACTGCGTGAAATCATAGTGAATCCGGGCCCATGTCTGCAGCTGTGAGCTTCCCATGTGCAAACCCTGGCACTCTCATGCTGGAATTCAGTTGGCTTCACTGAAAACCAAAACTACAACTCCCGAAATGCAATGGCTTGGCAAAGGGGGTAACCTATGAGTGTGCACAGGTTTCAAAATATCCATTACAGGCTATTCCAAAAATATAGTTAGAGGAATAAACATTTTGCTTTCTTTCAAACCTTAGAGTGAATGAAGTTCAGTATCCTTCACTGTTCACATACTCGGCAGTGTCTTTCAGTCGTGAAGGGTTAAGATAAATATCAGAGCCTCACTGGCGTCAAGGGGAAATCCAACAAAGAACACCATGTATCCAATGTTTAAATGATGGCTTTTCTCTCTGGAGCCAACATGATATAAATCTGGCAGCCATAAATTTCGTGTTTCAGATTTCCACAAATAAAATGTCAGTTGCATTATGCGCCTGATCCTTCATGGGCCAAGGCTGTTTCATCATCTGCTCCAGTGGCGTCTATAAATGTGATTTTTAGCGGTGCACACAAGTGGCCAGAGATAAAACTGGAAGGACCACCTACATATATACATAAACAAAGTAATTTAAACTTTTTAGGCAGACTGTGAATTAAAGATTACTAAAGCCTGTGAAAGGGGCAAGGTCTTCAGAGTGTCTCAATCACTCGCATTCTTCTCTTTGCACAACTCCCATGTGCAGTCTCTTTGTTACACAGTTACGCTCTTTTGCTCCTCACATTTTTCTGAAGCACTCAATCTGCATATATCACATCTTATTTCTTTCCTTTTTAGCACTCTCTTTTTACTTTCTGGTGCATATACTTCCTCGAATTCCATACACTTAAGCAATTCCTGCATACACACAATGCACCCACTCACCTGTACGCACCCCATTTTCTCCAACTTTCACCCTGTCAATATCTTGATAGTTGTGTAGCTCCTTCACACACTTTCTCATATGATTACAATTACAATTGGCACATCTGACCATTGCTCTGGATGCTCTGCAGAGAAACAAAGGATTGGATAAGCTTGTATGCCCAAATCCTTTACCCCCCCCCCCCACTGGCAGGCACTGTGAGAATCTCCACAGCTTTCAAACAGGGCCCACCCTCAAACTGAACTCACACAGCTGCATAGGAGGGACTCTTTTTGCACTACGAACAATAAATGAGTGATAGATTTCATGAAAAACTCCAAAAAACCTGTGTTAATGCTGCCCAGTGACAGGGATGGTCTGGCTTCTCCTATCCTCTTCGATTACTATTGAGCAGCCCATCTCTGATACATCTCTGAGTGGTTGTCCACGAAAGCAATAAACACTGGTTCCACATGGACCGAGCAGGCAGTTGTGTAGCAAAGTATCCCGCAGCCCCTTTGGTGCAGGGGGCCCCTGAGGTCCAGGGGGCCCCTCAGCACAGGGACCTGGCCTGAGAGCTCCAGATTGAGTCTGGAAGGGGGCCTTTCCATGTACTTTGCAGGGGTGGGGGCTCAAGTTTTGTTACGCCACTGCGAGCAGTGGCTTGTCTCCACTCCCCAAACACTCCATACCCCAGAGTGCATATATTGTTATCCCCACAAAGACAGTCCTTGAGATTTGGGACAGACTGGGGCATAGGAGGGGTATTACCACCTTCCCTTCTCCCACCACACCAATTGCCCGTAATCCAGATTTCACTCGAGCCTTTGACCCCCATAAATTCCCCAGCTGGGAGGCCGGTGAGTGTAGAACCTTGCACGATCTCATCGCAGGAGGCACTGTCAAAGCATTTGATCAATGTAAAGTAGACTTCAAAGTCCTAGAATCGATGCAGCTACAGTACTGTCAACTACGTCACTGGGTGCTCTACCCCTATAATGCACAGGGTACAAAGTGGGCTTACACCACCTTCGAGAAATTGGTCAGAGCATGCAATGGCACTAGTGGTTTGATATCTTGAACCTGACAATTACTTCAACACCCTACGCCTTCCTGCACACACACGTACCAAATGCAATGGCAGACTAGCACTACAGAGGCCATCTCACAAAAGCAATGGGAAACACTTTGGGGCAACATCCCCAAAATCCACAGAAATATACCCCAATGAGAGACAGCATATCAGATCATGACACAGTGGTACTACACACCTACATGCCTGCACACTATCCCAGAGCTTCCTTTCTTTGTTGGTGTTGCAGAATAGAACCAGGGGTCTACTGCCAAATTTGGTGATCTTTCTCTATCATTACTACTTATTGGGAGGATATCCTGGGTCACATAAAAGGCCCTGTCGAATTTCCAATCCCTGCCTACTTCCCCACGGTTATATTGGGTATCCGGACCCTTGAACTAGAGGCGATGATACACACTGACTGGAGGCTTATTTGCCATATGTTAGGTACTCCAAAACAGCTTATTGCTCTAGCCCTGAAGAAGACCATGGCCCGCCCATTGCCCAATGGTTCACACACCTTGACAAGTTAGGGCAATGGAATATCTGTCCCACAAACTGGCCCAGACTGACACCATATTCACCTATGTATGGCAACCACTTATTGATTACTGTTCTTGCCTTCAGTATATTTGCTTCACACCACCTAAGCTTAAAATAACACAACTCTTTGACAAGGGATCTCGCTAGGCACTGCAATGGTGGTCAATACGCTTGTATCAACAAAGGGAGGGACTGGGAGATTAGTTGGTCCAGTGTACGGTCTCCCAATTAACTGAACATACAAAAAAGGTGTACACTGTTCCAAATGGAAAAATATAATCACTAGGGGAACATTAAAGTTCAGGAGCAAGAGCCCTCACACATCCGAGAGGATGTCATGCTTCATCATCGGGTAGCTCCTCGTCAGACCGGCGCTGCAATGTCTGACGGGCTCCCCGTAAGGGGGCTCTTTGCCGGAGATCTTTTAGGTAGCAGCCGTGGTAGCGGACACTACAAGACCTGGTGTTGCGGTCAGGCGCTAATCCTGGCAGGAGAGTGAAAGCTAAAATTGGTTCCCAGTCTTAACAGGAGCAAGTCAATTTAATTAATCAATGGAATAAGACCGGTACCAAGATTAAAAACAGAAGGAAAGTGTAAAATGAGGAATAATGCTCAACCACTTTCTGCATGGTGCTGGAGCTTAAGGAGATTATCGTCGGGCTCCTAGGACAAGGTCAACATGTTTCGCGTACAGTGGTCTAACAAGATCCTATGACGCTTCTTCAGGACCAATACATAATAAGACTTCTCCTGTCTATATTACCGAAAGTTTGCAAAAATGTCAAACAAATCATATAGTCACTTATTGTCAGAAACCTCTAATGGTGGCCCTAGAAAAATACAAACAAATCATTTTGATCAAAACACACGGAAAAATAAGGAAGGACACCCGTGACACAACAGTGTGTAGTAACCAGTTGTGTAAAAACATAATAAGACAATATGCTTACCATCCCTTGGTACATGGGGGGCCCCTTGGGAAGTAGCATGCCGAAAGCGGTCACTACTAATAAAGTGGTAAAGCAGACACCATGAATGCAGTGTAATCAATCCGTCAATACGCTTGACCCTCACCCAGAAACCCTCTCCCATCCCCTTTCACCCCCTCCACACTACTAAAGAGGTCCACTTGTGTGTCACCCCAAGGCGAGTTTGAGCTTGGTAGCTTCTTGGGATACACCTTTGACCTGCACTAGTTATACTGTTTGGTTTCAATGTTTCTAGACCTATGACATGTATTTTGCTAGCAGCGCCCCCACCCGCTGGTTATTATGTGTCTGTAACACTTTACTGCTCTTGTGATATTCATGTATGACTGCTTGCACCTGTGTGAGAGCTGAACTAATCAATAATGCATATGCATTGATAAATGTATTCAGAATGTACATGTGTTAGGTTAATGTAGGGAAGAAATAAAATGTTCACGGAAAATGTGCCCACCAGAGAGTATGCGGATTAACACAAATATAGTATTAACAGTTATAATAATATGCCTAAGTGAATAAAATGTATTAGTAGACCATAATGGCATATAATTCATATGTATTTGCTTAAACTTATATGCATAGACTAATTGGGAAAATCCTAGGCCTGCTCAGCTAAGACTCGTGTTAAGTTTCATGATATTAAATAAATGTTCAAATGTATTTTCTGATGCATGGAGAGAAGCTTCACTGTTCATTGTTCTGTGTTCACATGAGGTTGACCGACCCGGTTGTAATGTTGAAATGTAAGTTAACTAATGTCCTGCCATTCTCATGAGAACTGCTTGCTGTAATGTCCTGTGCTAGAAGTTGATACTTTGTAGATTTGACACATGAAGAAGGAGAGGTTTCCAGGAGCTGACAATGACAGTACTGACAAGAGAAGTAAAGTGCAAGAAAAGTTACTTGGAGAAGTCTGGTGACAGGAAAAGAAGAAGATAAGCCAATCATTTATGTGTGAAAGACTGTCTAACTATATCATAGATTTAGTATTTTGACTTTATTAGTTCTAAGGAGGATATTCTGACCAATTGCGGTGAGGAAAATTATTGTGGGGTTTTAGTTTATCCCCAACTCTTGACAAGAGTGTTCAGAAGAGTGTGAATGAGCCACAGAGATTTGCCTGTGAGTTTGAAAGAAGAGAGACGTGAGATGAGTGTGAGAGAGAGACTTAGATGCTGTTTCCTATACTGATGCCCTAATTTGGCTCAGCTGACTTATAGCCCACCGTGACTGAGCCAATACATTTCAGTGTCCCAACTGCAAATGCTAACCACATGGATGTCCAGCTGTCGAAGAAGTCTCTGATTGCTGATCTCGTAAGGAGAGGTATAACTGAAAACGGAATTAAATGTACTTGCTATAGATTTTTGTTCTTTTCTAGGTACCAACAGCTACATTTTTGTTTAGAGCCATAGCTAGATGTTTTCCAAATTACATTTTGTCTGTGTTTTCTCTTTGCATGAGAGCCCAATCATGCTAATCGACTCAGAGGTTAGTCAGAAAGTCCATGTCCCCCAAATGGTATTAACAACAATTGATTTTGTTCACTTGTGAAAGCTTACATGTATGCTATTTCTTTGATTCAGTTACTGTTGATATTTATCTGTCTGATTATTCTTGAATGTTTAGTATTAAATGCATTAGTTAAGGTTTTTCCATAGTTTTGGTTAACCCGTGTTGTTTATCTATGTCTATCATTTGGTTTTGAGATTGCTTTACATGACTTTAGCTTTATTAATCTAGGGAAATAAACATTTTAACTTTTACTAAAAGGTGTGGTCACATGGGCCTTGGTGAGTGAAGGTTACTGAATCTCATTTGACCAATGTTTATGCTAATTGATTGTGTTATTGTTATGCAGGTTATGAGCAGGTACAGCGTCAATGATAGATCACTCTTAACTGAGTCCAAAGGTCCCCTTATAAATAAAAATTATAAAAGGACAAATAACGTCAGACGCGCTTACACCCGTGCTATGATATCGCACTATGGAAATGTGTTGTTTCGACCTCAGGATTAATGACCATGTCTTGTATTGTTCTATGGAAAATCTGTAAGAAACAGATTTCAAGCAAAGAAAAACTACAGAAACACACCATCCTGAAAAAGGAAATACTCAGAGGGAATATGAAAGTAAGAAAATGTGAAATATAAACAGAAGCAACATCGCTCTTCCCATGCTGATCGGACACTGTTTTTTGGCAGTGGCTGTCACTAGTGGTAAGGCTCAAGGGGTGTCAAGGATATTTACAGGTGGTGCTCTGGTCCAAAAGGTTCCCACAGCAACATCACTGTTTTGCTCCCAGTTGTTACCAGTGTCAAATGCGCTGAGGACGTGGTCTAATACCACACATCCTTCTAAGGAAGCACTCCCCTAGTCTGTCAGGGTGTTGGTAGATGAAAGCACTTATAGGCAGATCTTTCTAACAACCTGTGGAAGCTTGATCGATCCAAGATGGTGTTTTCACGATAAAGGCATAGTGGACGCCTAGTGAGCTTCTTAACAGGAAGTATCAGTCATTACCATGTTGTTTGACTTTCTTGGCACAGTCATATTTCAAAACTGCGTCTAAAATTGTAGAACTGGATGGGTTGGCTGGGACATGAAAAAACATGAGTACGGCATAAAGATCCACTGATACAGTACTGCTTTCAATTACCGGTGTGTGAATTTGTGAATTTGTAAGACTCAAAAACTCACAAATTGTTTTTTTAAATCTAGTGAATTTTGAAAAATACAATTTTTGCAAAGTTTTTTCTTTCAGACAGTGGTTGATGTGGGTCTGATCAATTCGACACAACGTTCCCAATTTCTTTTTATTTTTACAAAAACAGTTTCCCAATTTTTGAAAAAAAATAAAACAACCACGGTTTCTGTAGGTTAATGCTGCCCTGGTGCCACTTGCTGAAATGTTAGGGAGGGGATCTCCAGTACAGGGAACATAAGTGACAGTTGGTCAGATAAAGAACACAGTCACCCAGGGTGCCTGCTACCTGAAAGACATATAAATGTATGCAGTTGGTTAATCACTAACCCTAAAGGCTGCTGGGGAAACGCTACATTACTTTCATTGTTGGACTCATTTGAAGGTTCATAATGACAAAGATTTATTCTTTTTGGGGATTAATGTAAGGGTGTTACTAGCTGAGTTCTGTGGGTGTGTTATCTTTTATATGTATTTACCTAAAAGGGAAAGGCCAGCAAAAGAATTGTAGAGGATTTTGTTATCTCTGGCCCCACCTCCATGAACACTGACCACACCCTCACCGCACTCATCATCACAGTTCCCATACTTTTTAGGGTCCAGCCTACGAGTGCATGCGCTATTGCATGCGTCTCACTTGCAATACTCTGTTGTGTACAGTAGAGGGCTTGGAGCCTGTCTGTCGCTCACAATTTGTTGATTTGCATGGCACACTTCTTTACAGCCTAGTAATTGGTCAAGGCACGCCTGGCATCATTTCTATTCTTCTCTGTGTAATTTGTCAAGGCACGTCTGGCATAATTTCCATTCTTCTCTGTGTCGTAGGGAACAAGCACTGATTGATTGAACTTAACCAGTACCTGTCCACTGCTCCCAACATGATCAAGGTACTATTTTGTTCTTTTTAACTTCTAGTGCTCTGAAAACAGAAGGCTTGTGACTGGTGAAAATGAGCCTTAGCAGGACAAACAAAATTGCAAAGTTTTATTTTTTAAAGCTAACTTTCTTTTATTTTGTCAAGTCATCTTTTCTCACTTCCCACTCATGTTTTCTTTTGTTTTTGCTCATGGGCACTCTTCTCAAAAGATGACAATTAACTTGTTACAAATATTGCAAATCAACAGTGTTTCTTTATTATGTGTAATCTTGTAAATTTTGCTTAAACACACAATCGTGCAGTGGACCCCAATCCACCCCACTACAATCCACCCCAATCCAACCCACTTTATCCCACACCAACCCACCCAACCAAACCAGTCCACTCCGACCCACCCCACGTCAATCCTCCCACACACCCAAATCTAATCTGCCCCACTCTAATAAAAAACAATCTGAACCACTCCAAAACAATCTGCCCACTCCAATCCAAAACAATCTGCTCCACTTCAATAAAAGCAATATGCCCCACTCCAATCTAAAACAATCTGTCCGACTTCAATCCAAAACAATCTGCCCCATTCCAATTTGCTGCATTCCAATCCAAGACAATCTGCCCCACTACAATCCAAAACAAGCATTTGCAATGCAACGGGTCTCGCGTTTGCTCATGTTAGAGCTGATAGCGTTGTAAACTCCTAACCCGACTTTTCACCTATCGGCAAAAGTGCATTTATGTATGTAACCCAAAAAAGTGCAACTAACTATGTAAAGCGCTCGACTTCTGCCAAGCGAAATCGCACTAGTAAATTAGAGAAAAAGTAGTCCACGAGCCGGACAGAAAACAGCGAGCTTTGCATGTTTTCTGTACTTGGTCGATGCGCTCGAGGAGGGCTAGCCAATGGAAAAGGCATGACGTATGCATGCCTTCGACTAATGATAGCAAGCAGATTTTATTAGGCAAGCCCACAAACCAATGAAAAACACTGACGTGACGTCAACAGTGCTCCGAGCCCTTTTCTAAACACTAAAGCGTCTCACTGCATACGCATGCGCGAGCGCATGCAACGCAGACTCGACCCTAAAAATCTGTCCCACTCCAATCCGCCCCACTCCCATCTACCCCACTTGAATCCAAAACAATCTGTCCCACTCATATCCACCCCACTCCAATCTGCCCCATTTTAATCCAAAACAATCTGTCCCACCCAATCCGCCAAACTCCAATCTACCCCATTCCAGTCAAAAACAGTCCACCCCACTCCAAGCTGCCCCACTCCAAAACAATACGTCCTACTCCAATCCACCTCAACCCAACCCAATCCTTCCCTCTCCAATCCACTCTAATTCAATCATCCCCACTCCAATCACCCCCATTCCAATCTGTCCTGTTCCAATCCAAAACAATCTGCTCCACTCCAATCTGCCCCACTCCAATCAAAAACAATCTGCCCCACTCCAATCCACAACAACCTGTCCCTATTCAATCTGCCCCACTTCAATCCAAAACAACCTGCGCCACTCCAATCTATTTCAATCTGCCCACTCTAATCTGCCCCATTTTAATCCGAAACAACCTGCTGCTCTCCATTCTGCCCCACTCCAATCCCAAACAACCCACTTCAATCCAAAGCAATCTGCCCCCACCCCAATCCAATACACCTCACCTCACCCCAATCCTACCCACTCTATCTCACTCACCACACTCAGTTCACAACAATCCACCCCACCACAACCCAGTCAACCCCACACAAATCCAATCCACACCTCACAAATCCAATCCACCCCAATCAAGCCCAGTCTAATCTTTTTTACTCCAATCCAATACAACTCACCCCAATCCATCACACCCCATCCACTCCAGTCCAATCTACCCCACTCCGATCCACCTTACTCCAATCAAATCCACGCTACTCCAATCCAAGGATGTATGATGAAACAATGCATTGTATAGCAACAACAACCGCGTCTTTATCACGCATGCCTTTACTACGACTGCCTTTACAACGAATTTCGTTGTAAAAGCATGTTTGGTAAAGGAACATGCATGGTAAATTCTTCCCCGCTCTGCCCCCTTACATCTGATACCATACTCCATCCCGCCCAAGTCCTTAAAACTGCCCCTTCCACCCCTTGTCCTGAGTCCTAACCCCTACCCTGCCCTGAGCCCTAAAAGTAACCCTATCCTGTCCTAAAAATCACCCCGACCCCTGCCCGACCCTGAATCATAAATCCTACCCCGCCTTGTCCTAAAACCTACCCCGATTGCCCGCCCCGCCTTCAACCCTAAAACCTACCCCGCCTTGTCCTAAAAATGATCCCAGCCTCCCACCCCCACCCTGTACCTTAAAACCTGAACCACCCTGTCCTAAAACTACCCTGTCATCCGACCCCACCCTCTACCCTTAAACCTACCCTGCCCTGTCCTAAAAACTACCCCAATCCCTGTCCCCAACCTGAACCCTAAAACCTACCCCGCCCTGTCCTAAAAACTACCCAACCCCTCTGTCCCCGCCCAGAACCCTACAACCTACCTTGCCCTGTCCTAAAAACTACCAGACCCCCGCCATGTACCCTAAAACCTAAAAACTACCCCAACCCCTGTCCTTGCCCTGAACCCCAAAACCTACCCCGTCATAAAAACCATCCGATCTCTGCCCCCACCCTGAACCCTAGAACCTACCTCACCCTCTCCTAAAAACGACCCGACCCCCTGAACGCTAACACCCACCCAGCCCTATCCTAAAAACTATCCTCACCTCCACCCTATACCCTAAGACATACCCCACCCTCTCTTAAAAACTACCCTGAGCCTCTCCCTACCTTGAACCCTAAAACCTACCCCGCCCTGTCCTAAAAACTACCCTGACCTCCCACCCTCACCCTGAACCCTAAAACCTACCCCGCCCTGTCCCAAAAATTACCCGGACCCCCTGCCTTGAACCCTAAAACCAACTCAGCCCTGTTCTAAAAACTACCCGACCCCCTACCCCTGCCCTGTACCCTAAACTCCCCAGCAATCCCAGCCCCACTTATCTCTCCCTCCTCTGATCCTTCCTGTTCCGCCTGGACACCTAGACCACTTTCTCTGCTGTTCTCACGCATATAAGAAGTAAACGCATGCATTGTAAATGCATGTGCATGGTAGTGGCAGTGTGGTCAATGCATAGAGTCGCATTGACCGTGTTGAAAGTGATGTTTCCCCCAATCGAACCCAACGCACTCCAATCATCCCTCACACACTAGTAATCCCATGCAACTCCAATCCAACCCACCTTACTCCAATGCAACCCACCGCACTCCAATCCAACCCACCCTACTCCAATCCAATCCACCCCACTCCAATCAAGTCCACCACTACCCAATCCACCCCACTCCAGTACAATCCACTTTAATCCATTCCACTCAATCCAATCCAGTCCACAATAATCCACCCTACTCCAGTCAAATCCACCTTACTCTACCCCACTACAATCCAGTATACTTCTTTCCAATCAATCCACCCCACTCCAATCCACCACATTCCAGTCCAATCCATCAAAATCTACTCCACTCCAATCCACCCCAATCCATCCAATCTACCACACCCCAATCTAATCCACCCAAATCCAGTCCAACCCACCCCTATCCAATCCACCCTTTACAATCTACTATAACTCAATCAGATCCACCCCATCACACTCCACTTCACCCTACTCAATCCAATCCACCCCACTCAATCCACTCCACCTCACACCACTCCACCCCAATCAGATACACCCCAATCCGATACACCCCACTCCAGTCCATCCCACTCCAGACCACCCCAGTCCAATCCATCCAAGTCCAGTCCACGCCACCCCACCCCAAGCCAATCCACTCCACCCCAATTCAATCCACCCCTGCACCCCACCCAATCCTCCCCAACCCATTTCAATCCACTCCACCCCAATCTACCCTACTCCACTCCAATCCAGTCACTCTACCCCAATCCACCCAACCCAGGTCAGTCCACCACACCACACTCCAATCCAGTCCAATCTGTCCAGCCTACCCCATTCCAATCCACCCTGCTCCGATACAATCCACTCCACTCCACCCTACTACAATCCACCTCAGCCCAATCCAGTCCACCCCATCCCAGTTCAATCCACCCCATCCTACTCCAATCCACCCCATCCTACTCCAATAAAATCCATCCACCCCACCCTACTGCACTCCAGTTCACCCCACCTCCATGCAATCCACCCCACTCTAATCTACTCCAATCTACCCCAATCCAATGTAATCTACCCCTCCAATCCACCTCACCCCACTCCAATCCAATCACTCACTCCAGTCCACACACTTTATCCCAATCCAATCCAAACAGCCTCATCCCAGTTTAGCCTGCCCCACTCCAATCCATCCAGCCCACCCAATGCAATCCAGCCCACCCCACTCCAATCCAATCCACCCACTCCAATCCCATCCACCCCATTCCAATCCAATCCACCTCACTCCAGTCCAATCTAATCCACACCACTCCACCCCAATCCACCCCACCCCAATCCAATCCACCCCACCCCAGCCCATCACTCCGAACCAAATTACCCCCACCCAATCCATTCTAATCCACCCACTCAATTCCACCCCAGTCCCATCTGCCTCACCCCATTTCATTCTACCCCACTCCCATCCAATCCAGTCCACGTCAATCCACCCCACTCTACCCCAATCTAATCCACCCCATTCTACTCCTATCCAACCCACTCCAACCTACTCCACCCTATTTCACCCCACTCCACTACATTCTAGACACTCTCTGCCGCTGAGCCCTTCTCCCCTCTACTCAACTCCACAACACTCTAATCCTTCTACTGCACTCTATGACATTCAAAGAATTCCACTCTATGACACTGTACTCCCCCTCTCCACACCAATAACTTTTAGCCATGCTGAACAGGAGTCACACTGGTGTACAACATGGCAAAACACATTGCCAAAGCCAATAGCTCTTGTAGAGGCGAGACCTATTGACTTTGCCAGTGCTTGTTTCCACACTTCAGCTGCTGCTTAAAGGAGAGATGACAATTTCAGTGGCATTTTGTAGCAGTGGGAAACCATTCCTGCAGTTGCAAAAGACCACATTGCAGTTGGTGAACCCGCCTTACTTGGCAGCAGTCCCTGCATCCTGCTCTAAGCCTCTGCTACCTGTGGCAAAGTTAGAGGATTCTCCTCTACCCTATCCCTCCCTCTCCACTCTAAGGATAGCCTGGCCTTATGATGTTTGCTGCCTCGTGGTGAGGCTCACCACTTAAGTCAGCCGTAGCTCCTGGCACTGCACCTTGATCAGCTGTTAAGACCATCGAACCCCACTAAACTCCTATACACAATATGTCATGTTCACGGTTGGAAATGGCCCTTTCTGCAGGGTTATCCCCAAACGTTTTGCCTTTCTCCTCCTATTCTTCTGACGCTCTTTTTGTTGGCTTTAGGACTCTGGGCACTTTACCATTGCTAATCAGTGCTAAAGTGCATGTGCTCTATTTCCCTTGCACTTGATATAATTGGCTTACACCTGTTTGGCTTATTTAATTTACCTATACGTCCCTTATAAAGTGGCATACCATATACCCAGGGCCTGTAAATTAAATGCTACTAGTGGGCCTGAAGCGCAGTTTGCGCCACCCACAGAAGTAGCCTTTCAAACTTGTCTCAGGCCCGCCACTGAAGGGCCTGCGTGCGCAGTTTACTGCCACCCTGACTTGGGAAGTCAAACTATTTGCCAGGGCCTGAACTCCCTTTTTGCTTCACCTAAGTCACTTCTAAGTTAGGCCCTAGATGGCCCTCTTGGCAGGGTGCTGTGTATGTAAAAGGTAGGACATATATCTTTATGTGTTACATGTCCTAGTACTGACAAACAGCCTATTTATTTTTTCACTACTGTAGGTGCTACTCAAAGGGTAGCATTGGAAATTCCTTTATATATGTCTAAGAGGAAATTTCTAATCCGTAAGGAGTGGTGTGTGCATGTTTGGTAGGTTTGGAATAGTAGTGAGAAATCCTGCTTATTGGTATAGGTGGATTGTTTATTACCATTGTACACTTTTAGAAAATGGACATTTCTCTGTGCTTACAACTCTAGCGCTTCGCAGCCTGACTCCAATCCACGTCTGGGGCAGAGTGACAGCTTTACCTGGTGCATATTTTCCAGACAGCTATCACACTGGGGCTGGGTGTGACAGAAGAGGAATCTGCATAGTGACAGTCTTCTGGGCTGGGGGGAGGGAGGGTCGCTCACACCTTACATATGAATAGGCTGTGTCCTGCCCTCGAACAATGGATTGATTACCCCCTACTGATGTCTGGAGACAGGGTTGGGTTGAAAAGGTGTTGTGCTTCATTTGAAAGGCACTTTTGAAGTTACCCCCTGAACAAAGGCATTTTTTGAGTACAAGTAGAAGGGCTCTTACCCCCTGATTTTTAGAGCACTTTTGGAACTGGGACCGAACCTCTGTCAGAAGGACTGCTGGACTGCACAAAAGACACATCTGGATTGCTCTTCTTTTGTTGTCCTGCTGACTGGTGTCTGCTGGGTGGCCCTAAGGACTCATCTGGATTGCCTTCCTGTGTGTTGTCCTACTGCCAGCTACTTTGTGACACCATTCAGTCCAGGTACAGTGTGGGACTTGCAGCCAGGCACTGCTGGCTGCATTGCTGGAGGACTGCTGGACCAGGGGAGACCACCATCAGAATTGTTTGCTTGTGCACTGGCCAACCTGCCTACCACAACTCTTTTCCTCATCAAGTGCCTCTCAAGAGCCCCAATGGGCGGGGAGCGCTGGCTTCAGCTCCTTGCTCCCTTGCCCATCAAGCATGTGGTGAGCTCTGGCCATTTTGTGCTTAGTACTGAGTGCTCCCGGTGCAGAGATCGCTTCCCTTGTGCCTCTGACCTCTGCGCATGGTGGGCTCTTGGTTTTCCCCTCCTGACAGCCTGCATGGTGAGGAGAAGAGCTTCGCTTTCAGCCCCCTTCTGACTGCAGCCTGGTAACTCAGGGGGAGAGCTGAGGAACTGCTCTGGAGGCTTTACAGGATAAACTGCTGCAGCATCTGTGTGGCGGGACAAACTTTCCACTGTGCAGATCATCACCATACGGTCAAGCGTGCCCTTCCAACCAGCACCATGACCTGCGCTTGGTGGGGGGAAAGAAAACCCCACTGCAGGGTGCTGTGTCCCAGCGGCCAAGGAAGGAGAGCTACTGCTATGGTCATGTGCTGTGGGCCCCAGTCCTGCCTGCCTTTGCAGACACCACGCAGTGTTGCAGCCACCATTCTCCAAGAGCTGCAGTGGCAGATGTGCTGTGCACCCACAGCAGCTGCCCTTAGAGATCCTCCATGTGGGGGACCCAGGAGGAGGGTCCCCCCACGGCCCGTTATGACATGTGTTCCCCTCCCCCTGCTTGGGCACAAACCTGGGGTGGGGGCAGTTGTTGGTCTTTTGCTTGTGGGATAACCTGTATAATGGTCCCTAGAGTGGCACAAGGCCACTCCAACGCACAAAGACTTGGGCACAGAAATTACCATATTTATTCTAAGATGCACGCGGGCGCTCCTGCGCCATACAACCTTCACTTCCTACAAAGGCAATCTTTCTCCGTGAGCGCAAGATATCTTATAAAGCCTATTAGGAGTGCATGTACTACTAGGTGTCTGCTGCCTGTTCCAGAGAGGTATACCTCTCTGGAAGGAGCAGGTGTGTCATCCCCTTGATTTTCCCTATCAGTATTCTACAATTGTGGGTAGGACTGGTGTGCCTCTAAATGTACTGGTATTACTTGCACTACTGAGAATGGCTATGTTCTTACCTTGCATTACTCAGGATAATGAGTACTATTGTCAGTAGTGGTTTACAAGGCACAATAATGATTGTTTATATGCTTCACTGATGCAGTTCAGGGCCTGAGAATGGAATGTATGTTGTTTTGATTCACCTTGTCAGGATAACGAGTATAATCTCAGAATTTACGTAATCTGTCCAGCATTCAGGAATATATTATATATTTTTATATAACCTGTTGTGAAGTCTCTTTTGTGCTGTATTTACTGTGTCATGAGTGTGGTTGCGTTGCGCAAATGTTTTACTCCTTGTCTCTGGGGATAAGCCTGACTGCTCTCTGCCAAGCTACCTGGGGTGAGCACAGGTTATCTTTGGTGTGTAACTCACTTGCCCTGACTAGACTGGTGGATTCTGCCTGGCTGTGGTGCCTACCCTAACGAACCAGAAACCCCATTTCTAACTTTCACCTAATGTAAGATTCTGAAAACGTTCTTTGAGCACGTTGTTAAACATGAACGTTTTATCCCAATCCACTGCTGCAGGTGCTTATCTCAGGATGGGGCAGCCTTGGGGGTGTGTTGCTTTTCCAGACACAATACATGCTGAAAAACTTACAAATGAGGCCCCATGCCGTGCAGCAGGACATTCTGTTGCAGACTAGTCTGGGCATCTGGGTGTAAAGGAATTCGCTCAATGCCATTGCTTTTTTCTGCAATGCAGTCTGAAGCAAGAATTAATTTAGCTCCATCAGATACTTACTTGTTAAAATTCTGTTACTATGCATGCCATCTGCGTTTCAGTGTATGTGCATGTGCACACACAACTTTGGTTCCTCGCATGGCACAAGTCCTAAAGAAATAGTGTCAGGACTAATAAGCATAGGCAATGGAAACTAACATTGTGTGGTGTGACATTAAAGTAAATAATGTCACAGTCCTATGATATCCCTCTTGAGGATGTGTTCATGACTTGATCATAGCAGTTGGGCAGCTTCAAATAACACTGGCCCAATATGTTTCAGCTTGCAAGAAATGTGAGTATTAGTTGAAGGATGTGACAACCCACTTCAAATAATAATCACAATTCTTATCAGGGTGGACCACTGACATAACTAAATAAACCTGTGCTTAACAATTGGCACAAAGCAGTCAGACTCACATTAGAGACAATGTGAAAAGTATTTATGCAGTACTCAAACAGTAATTAAATGAAGAAACAGCACAAGACAAAGTCCAAACTAATTTAGAAAAATAGTAAATATTTTATTAAGTAAAATGATATAAAAATGACAAAACTCCATTATTAAGTAGAAACATGGATATACACTTTTAAAGTTAAAATTCGAAATTGTGCTAAAAAGCACAAAGCGCCAACCATGGTCACATTAGCCAGGTCAAAGTCAAAAGTTAAGGCCAAACATGATGCATCGCCCGTAGAATACAGGAAACAGGTTCATCCTGGTGGAAAGTGTATCTTTTGACTTAGAAACTTGTATGGAGAAAAAGTGGTTGTCGATTAGTCAACTGCAGAGAAAGCTGCAAGTGAAGCAGGGCTTGACACCGGTGGGCTGATGAAGAGCGAGGTCCCGTTGAGGTCATCAACAAAGGCAGGAACGTTCTGAGAAGGCAAAGTCCAAAGTCCATGCCCAGGAAGGCTTTGAAGTCGGTCCAGGAGAAGCACTCTCTGTTCGTACTTAGACATTTTTCTAGAAGTTGGATCTCCTTCAGCATGGCAAACTGGCAAGTTGAAGTTGACCGGTGATTCAACATTGCTGGTTGCAGATTGGGGACAAGAGGAGTACCCTCTAACATGATTCAAGGGTCCATGACCTAAGGAGGCCCCACTTGCGATTTAGAACTCACTCCAACAGAGGTCAGCAGCATGTTCCAGGGCAGGTTCAGTTAGAAGTGGTTAGCTGGGCAATTGAAAGGAAAAGCTTGTTGCATCCTTGTTGCTCAAACAGGAGGTCAGTCAACGGACTGCTGGAGTCTTCTCTGGAGTGCTGGGTTCAAGAAAGGCAGGCCCAGACTTCCTTCAGTTTCTTAAGACAGCAGGGCAGTCCTACTTCTAAGTCTTTACAGGAGTGTTCTGAGAAGAGGTCTGTGGGGTCCATATTTATGCCCAGTGCCCGCAAGGGATGGAGGTCAATCTTTAGTCCACCCCACCCAGTTCTGGTCAGTTACTTCCTCACACTTGGTTTTGAGCCAGCCCGACTAGAGAGACAAAATGGAGGCAGGTCTAAGTGTGAGCTTCATCTACCAATGACAGGAACTGCATCCTTTGAAGCTCACGAAGGGGCTAACAACAGCCTCCAGGCCTTGTTGGCAAGTAAGGAGACCCCCCCTCTCCACACCCAGAACCCTTTGTCCCAAATCTGGAAGCAATACACATCTCACCATAGGGAAGCCATCAGGGGTCAGGTGACAGATAGACACTGTCAGGAAAGCGTTTTGGTTTTAGGTAGGAAAATGACAACTTTCTAAAAGTGTAATTTTAAAAATAGTAATATAAAATCAGAATTGACTATTTAGTTGGATTTTATATTGCTGTTAAAATGAGTCCTTGAAATATTTCTCTAGCTATTCCAAAAATGTGATTTAGCACTTATTAAATATAATAGTGAAAATCAGTGTTAACCTGTGGGACTGCCAGGCATCCCACAGAGAAAAACTACCTTGCAGGTTTGTCACTGCCAGACATGTAAACATTAAATACACATGTCCTACGTTTAAATACCATGTATACAGCTCTATGAGTTTTTAAGGCCCACTTTAGGGGTGACGTAAGTATTGAAAAGGAAGGTTTAGGCCTGGCAAAAGGTATATTTTGCCAGGTTGAAAAGGCAGTTTAAAAATGCACACCCAAGCTGCAGTGGCCAGCGTGGAGGCATGTTTTACACTCCTACTTTAGTTGGTGGCACAATGAGTGTTGTAGCCCACTAGTAACATTTAATTTTCAGACCCTGAGTACGGATGCTAACACATACTAGGGATTTTTAAACAGATTAATTGTGCCAATCAGTTGCTTATCAATTTTAGAATACTTGAAAAAAGCAGAGCACAAGCACTTTATCACTGATTAGTAGGGGTAAAGTGCAAAGAGTTCCACAGTCAACAAAAATAAGGTTCATTATAAAGGCAGAAAATCCCAGAAGACCCTGTAGGAATGACAAATTTCCATCACAGCTGTGGAGCTAAACTCTTCAGCAAATGTGAAACTAAATTCCTAAGACTAGCAGCTTTTACAAAACCCAAAACATTAATTTGCCTCTGTGTCTAATAAATGAATAGCTATGTTTCATCTTCCAATCATCACTGCATTAGTTTATTTTTTTGATAAAGAACGTTATTGTTTTTTTGCAACACAAAAGAACACAAAGTAGGTTACAGTCCCTCTCCCTCAAGCATGACACCATGGTGGGCGTGAGGTATGCCGTATGCAGGTAGTATGTCTGCAACGTGCAAAAACAGGTGGCCATGGTCAGGGTCCTAGAGGCCATCAGCACTTCCCTCCAGTCCTCCTTATCCATGGGGCCCAACCACTCCTCCCACCTCTGACAGAGCTTGTCCAGTGACTGAGCTGTGTTGGTATTTAGAGAGCGGTAGATCCGCGACACCTCCCCTCTACCCAGACCCCCCATCAGCAACTTTGCCTCCATGGGACTGAACTCGGGGAGGACCTTGCCAGCCCAGATATACACGCGTAACGCATGCCGGAGTTGCAGGTATTTGTGGAACTGGGTCCTATTAAGCTAATAATGCAGCTGAAGCTCCTCAAAGGCCCGCATATGCGACCCCTCCCAGACACCCCCAAGTAGTGAGATTCCTATGAGGTCCCACTTTTGAAACCCTTCCAAGGCTGAGACCTCCGCCAACCATCTCCCGTGCCACAGCGGGGTCTGCTGGGTGAGGCGGGCACACCAACCCGTTACTCTCTGAGCCTCACGCCAGCCCATCAAAACCACCCTAGTCACATCTGGGACCGCGCGAGGGAGAGGGCTACTGTATAGCGCTCCAAGTACCTTGGAGAAACCCATCGTCTGAAGTTCCAGCTGGTACGCCGGGTCCAACCAGCCCCCTCCCATACAGTGATTTATCACCAATAGGTGTATAGCTAAGTAGTAATAGTAGATTTAGACATCCCCAGCCCACACCCATAAACATCCCTTTGACAGATGCTAAGGGCTAGCTTGGGCCGAGTGCCGCCCCACAGGAACTGTCACGCCGCAGCATCAATTTCCCTAAACCATCACCGAGGCACAGGGTGAGGGTACTTTTGCAACAGGTAGAGGAACCGGGGGAATATCATAATTTTATAGAGTGCTATTCCACCCAGCAGGTTAGTGGGGAGACGTTAATCTCCCAGGCCAGCGCTGGCAACAAAGCCACTTGCACACCCAGATACCGGAAGCTGTTACGCTTGATGGGGATGCCTTGCTGCCAATCCACGCAGTCCCTGGAGGGGTGCAGCGGCACCAGCAGGCATTTACTGGGATTGAGAATCAAGCCGGAGGCCTCTGAGAACAGGCCCAGAATCTGCAGTGCCCGGGGGCCGCTGCAGGCAGGATTGGCCAGGAAGAGGAGTACATCATCCATGTAAAGTGCCACACAGTCTTCTCACCCCGTGGGCCAAGACCAACCGTCCATCAAGGGGTCCTCTCTCATGAGCTTCGCCAAGGGTTCCATTGCTAGCGTGAAGAGAAGCAGGGACAGAGGACACCCCCTGGCGGGTGCCTCATCAAATGGGGAACAGGTCTGAGATAACCCCATTCACCTGCACTCGCGCCATCAGGTTGGAGTAGAGGAGCTTCACTATGCCACGAAACCTGGGGCCAAGCCCATTGCTCAATAGTACCTGGTCTAGGTAGGTCCAGTCCAGGGTGTCGAAAGCCTTTCCTTTTCGAAATCTAGTAGGAGCAGCACCAACGGAGGGGTTAAAAGGCCTCAGTGGGCCAACGCCACATGCAGGCGCCTTATGCAGTGTGTAGTACTTCGCGTGGGCATAAAGCCGCATTAATCTGGGTGTATCAGGGAGGGCAACACCCCTTTCAGTCTGTTAGACATACAAAAAAAAGAGGGAGCACACTGCCTCACACTCCAGCATAAAATAGCCCCAATGCATCATGGTAAATGCAGTCATTTGATTTAAAGATAGAGACATTTTTCTAAAAGTCTTTCACCTTAAGTAGGTGCAGCAAGTGCAGTATCTCTGGACACGTATTTCTGGCTTTTGGCCGTCATCAGCAGAGAGAAAATATATCTGAAGGGGTTGCTTGAAATGCCACCGAACGTCTTCACAGGTTTGTGTACCACTCAGTAGGCGAACAGGTGCCTCACCAGAGCTCGTCAGCTCGTAGGCTCACGGGAGCCGTCAATTAGACATACAAAAAAAAGGGAGCACACTGCCTCACACTCCAGCATAAAATAGCCCCAATTCATCATGGTAAATGCAGTCATTTGATTTAAAGATAGAGACATTTTTCAAAAAGTCTTTCACCTTAAGTAGGTGCAGCAAGTGCCGTATATCTGGACACGTGTTTCTGGCTTTCGGCCGTCGTCAGCAGAGAGAAAATATATCTGAAGGGGTTGCTTGAAATGCCACTGAACATCTTCACAGGATTTTGTACCACTCAGTAGGCGGACAGGTGCATCACCAGAGCTCGTCAGCTCGTAGGCTCATGGGAGCCGTCAATTAGACATACAAAAAAAAGGGAGCACACTGCCTTACACTCCAGCATAAAATAGCCCCTTTCAGTCTGGTTACAAGTATCGTGGATACCTTGATCTCGGTATTGAGAAGGGAGATTGGGCGATAGGCGGAGCAATGTCGTGATAGGGGGTTATTCTTGGGGATCACCACTATGGTGGCCTGGTCGAGGCCCGGGGGAAAGCCACCTGTCTTTCTGGCCTCCCCGTACATGGCGAGCAGGTGGGGAGCCAGGATATCACTGCATTTGCTGTATAGTTCTGCCGGGAAACCATCCGGGCCCGGCGTCGTGCCCGCAGCCAGCATCGCGATTGCCTCCCCAACCTCTTTAAGGCTAATGGCCTCATCCAGGTTGTGTCTCTTCGTCAATGAGAGCTTAGGGTGAGTTATATCACTCAGCAGGGGGGCCTCTCTCTCTGACTGTGGCCTGGGCCGCTCTTCATAATGTTGCGCATAGTAAACGGCAAAGCTTTGAGCGATTTCGCTAGGCGTTTTGGAAAGGGCCCCTGACCCATCAATTATCTCGAGGATAACCCTATCAGCCAACGGTCGGGATACCAACCAATGCAGGAGCTTTCTGTTTTTGTCCCCCCAGCCGTACACACAGGCTGCTGAGGCTCGCCACATATGTTTCGCCATTTTAAGAACCGAGTGTCTGATCTCCTCTCTAATCAGGGTAAGTTGCCTCATAATGTAAGCATGAGCAGTAACCGCGAGCTGACGTTCGACTCGTAGTGCCCTGGCCTCAAGGTCTGACACCTTGAGGTTGCGTGCACGCACTCTCACGTGCAGGAGATGTTTAGGGTGGCCTTGCAAGCCGTCCAGACTATGCCCGGCGACTGCACGGATCCCAGGTTGTGGTCAAAGGTATGAGTGAGGTGATCCTTCACAGCTTGGGTATACTCCCTATCTTGGAGGTACCAGCCATTCATGTGCCACACTGGGCGCCAGGTGGGATCTGCATCACCCAGACGGATTTGTAACGGTGCGTGGTCCGAGACCCCATGCAGCAGAATCTCTGCCACAGTGACACTGGAAACATCCAGTGCTGGCACGAAGATGAGATCAATTCTGGCATGCGTGCGGTGCGGTGCGCCACTGACGTCTGAGTATATTGCTGGGATGCCATATTCGCCATACCTCACTGACACCGATGCTCTCTGCCCAATTGCTCAAACCTGACGCCCGGTGGGAGCAACTCACAGACAAGGGGCCAGAGATATCCAGCGCTGGGTTCATGACGGAGTTGAAGTCTCTGCCCAGTAGGGTCAGCCACGGCGAGAGCTCTGACAACACGTCCCTGAGGGCAAGCACGAAGCATTCAAATGCTCCAGGAGGGGCATAAGCACTCAGGATATTGATTGGTTGCCCCTGAGTGTACCGGACACCACAACATAGCGCCCCTGCGAATCAAACTGGTTAGCAGTTATCACTATGGGCAAGGAACGGTGCAGCAGAACCGCCACCCCCCTGGAGCCCCTGAAAAACCCTGCATGGTAGACTCTGTCACTGCATTAGTTTAAGTCTACAGCCTTGCACATGATTTGCTCCACAGCCATAATCACCAAGTCCTCTTAGTTGAAACTGCTTAAATTCTTGAGCAGATATTGTTTCTCCAGTTGAAGTTTCAAATATAATTATTCAGCATTAGCACTAGTGATAGGCAGCATAAGTAAAATTGCCCCCCTGGCATGTGAGTGATAAACAGTGTGTAAGAGTCAAAGTGCATGTTAGATACAAGAAATAAGAAAAGTTAATGTGAAACAGAAAAGGCAGTGTCTTCGTAAGGTAAATACCTGCCAGAAAAGAGGGAGTGAGGAGGTTGTTTGAAAACGGTGTAAAAGGAAAAGGAGGATTTGAATGAGAGGCGGTAATGAGTAAGGAGGGTTGAGTGTGTGGGAGAACAAGTTGATAACAGTGGACGGGGGACAGGGGGCTCCAAAAGAAGAATGAGAAAAAGCGAGAATGAAATATGTGTAAAAGGAAGTTGTCAAAAGGTATGGATATAATGGGTAGAGAGCATGGACGTCAATTGGAGACCCCCATGGGTTGCAGCTGCAACCCCTGGCTTGTCCTTTGCGACCCCTGGCAGAGGCTGTCCCAAAAACAAAAAAAACAAACACAGCTCAGCCGTTTTCACTTTGTGCAGTTTCCATACTTGTTTACCCTGTAGCCCTTTAGGCTTAGGAAGGACTGAAGTGGCAGAAGAGGGTAGGACCTACCAGCTCTGTGCCATCCTGACTCATTAACCATCCTGCTGTTGGCTCTTGGGGCAGAAGAGGAGGAGTGTAGGAATGGCCTGGTGTGCGGTGGGTACCTAAGGTCCAAGTATCCCCTATTAGTGAAGTGTAGACAGTGTCTAGAAGCCAGGCTCTCCAGATGTAGATGTGGATGAGCAGGCAAGACGTATCTAGGAGAAATGCAAAGCTCATGCAAAATCACTGTAGTCACACAGCACTTACACACATGAAAGAAAACACTCAGTTGTACAAAAATAAAGGTACTTTATTTTTGGTCAAACAATACCACAAAATACTGAAGGGCAACCCTCCAATAGGAGGTAAGTAATACACTAATTATATACACTAGTAAACAGTAATAAGCAAAGAAAAGGTTACAAACAGTGCAAATGCAAATAAACAATAGTGACCCTGGGGGAAGCCCAAACCATATACTAAAAAAATGGAAAGCGAACACAGGACCCCCACCTAGGTAAGTGGGATGTGTAGGAGGGAGCTGGGAGTACTAGAAAACCACAGAGGTAAGTAACACAGTACCCCCCAGCGACCACTAAAGCAGGAGTAAATCACTGCAATTTCCCCAAACCACCCACAATGAAAGAAAAGAAGACACCCAGACAAGACTGCAGGAAACTAGTGGTGGATTCCTGGAGAGGAAGACCTGTGGAGAGAGGGGACCAAGTCCAAGAGTCACAGTGGAGTCCAGGAGGAGTGGGAGCTACTACCCACCCAGCTGTAGTTGCAGGAATTGGTTGACAGTGATTAAAAGAAGGTCAGCACTGCAGCCTTGGAGCTGGAGAAGAGTTCCTGAGGGGTGCAGACGATGTTCCATGCCTGAAGGAGAATTACAGGCAGGTGTCAGTGCAGAAATTTCGCCAACAAGCCTTGGCAAAGGTGAATATCGCAATAGGTGGAAAGTGGTGCTGCCCAGGACCAGCAAGGCCCAGGAGGTCTCAACCCAGGAGGGAGAGTCAGAGGGGACCCTCAGCAATACAGAGAGCCCACAGGAGCAAAGGCAGCACTCACAGAGGTCCCACAGGATGGGGACACAGAAGTTGCAGAAGGAGCCCAGGCAGCACATAGAAGAAGGGTCCCACACCACAGGAGAACCATGCAGAGGTCTGTTCATCACTGGAAAGAGTGCTGGGGGCTGGAGCTGCACGTACCCAGAAGTTCCCTTGGAGGAGATGCAAACAAGCCTTGGCAGCTGCATGAGACGCGGTGCACGGGGGTACCATCCTGCGAAGAAAAGCAAGGGCTTACCTCCACCAAAGTTGGACAGGTAGCAGTGAGGACCAAGAGGAATACTCCGGACTACCATAAATGATGCAGGATCCATGCAGCTCAGGATGAGAGGAGATCCACGCAGCCGGTCATCATTGCAGTAGGTGCCTGTGTATGCCGGGGAGTGACTCCTTCACTCCAAGGGATATTTCTTCTTCCTTCTAGTGCAGGCTGAAGACACAACACCCTCAGTGGATGCACAGCTCGTGAAAATGTTGCAGAAGCTGGCAGGCTCTGGAGAAACAGTGTGCAGAACAGTTCTTCTTCTTGGAGGCAGATTGTTAGTCCTAGAGGGTCCAGTCGCAGTTCCGGTGCCAGAAGTAGAAGCAGAACTTGCAGAGGAATCCTGCTGGAATCTTGAAAGCCGAATCCGAGGACACACCTCAGAGGAAGACCCTAAATAGCCTAAGAGGGGGCTTCGTCACCAAGCCAGGTGACCACCTATCATGAGTGGGTTCTGATGTCACCTGCCTGTCCTGGCCACTCAGATGCTTCCAGAGTTCCCTGCCATCCTTGGATTCAATATGGCAGAACCCAGGGACCTCTGGAGGACCTCTGGGCACCACCCTGGGGTGGTGAAGGACAGGGGAGTGGTCACTTCCCTTTCCATTGTCCAGTTTTGCACCAGAGCAGGGACTGGGGGTCCTTGAACTGGTGTGGACTGGTTTATGCATGGAGGGCACCAAATGTACCCTTCAAAGCATACCAGTGGCTTGGGGAGGCTAACCCTCCCAAGCAGTCACACCCATTTCCAGAGGGAGAGGGTGTTATCTCCTTCTCCCAAAGGAACTCCTTTGTTCTGCCTTCCTGAGTTTGATCAGATCAGGCAGCAGGAGGGCAGAAACCTGTTTGAGGGATGGCAGCCGCTTGGACTGCTCGGAAAAGCCTAGAAGACTGGTGGTAGCAGTACTTGGGACACTTAGTAGGTGGTGGTAAGGTACAGCCTCTCCAGGCCAAGATTGAAACCATCAAGGCCTGGCAACCACCTACAACCCAAACAGAGGTGAGAGCCTTCTTAGGCCTCGCAGGATATTACCACAGATTTGTTAAGGGATATGGCACCATAGTAGCCCCCTTAACAGAAATGACATCCAAGAAACAACCTGGGTTGGTGAATTGGACAGAGGTTTGTCTGAAAGCCTTTGACTTACTGAAGGAAGTCATGTGCAAGGGCCCTGTGCTCAGTCACCTGACTACTCCAAGGAGTTCATCGTGCAGACGGACGCTTCAGAGCATGGCATGGGGCGGTTCTAGCACAGCTAAATAGGGAGGGCCTAGACCAACCAGTAGTCTTCATTAGCAGAAGACTAATACCACAGAAACAGAGGTGGAGTGCTATTGAGAGATAAACATTTGCTGTGGTCTGGGCACTGAAGAAGCTGGGACCATACCTGTTTGGGACTCACTTCTGGATTCAGACGGACCACAGGCCCCTCAGATGGCTTATGCAGATGAGGGGAGAAAACCCGAAACTCTTGAGGTGGTCCATTTCCCTACGGGGGATGGACTTTACAGTGAAGCATCGGCTGGGGATTGACCACGCCAACGCTGATGGTCTCTCCAGACAATTCAGACTTAGCGTTGAGAGCTCCCAGGAGGTTGGGTAGCTCGTCCCACTTTCAGCTGGGGAGACACATGTTAGACATGACAGCCTTAGGGCGGTCACCCCTAACTTTTTGCCTGCTTCCCTCCACTTTTTGGACACTGTTTTTGCTGGTTTTAGGACTGCTAACCAGTGCTAAAGTGCATATGCTCTCTCCCTTTAAACATGGTGACATTGGTTCATACCCAATTGGTTTAGTTAATCTACTTCTAAGTCACCAGTAAAGTGCACTACATGTGCCCAGGGCCTGTAGATTAAATGCTACTGGTGGGCCTGCAGCGCTGAGTGTGTCACTCACATAAGTAGCCCCTTAACCATGCTTCAGGCCTGTCATTGCAAGGCCTGTGTGTGCCGTTTCACTGCCACTTCAACTTGGCATTTAAAAGTACTTGCCAAGCCTTAAACCTGCCTTTTGTACATATAAGTCACCCCTAAGGTAGGCCCTAGGTAACCCATAGGGCACGGTGCTATGTAGGTGAAAGGCAGGACATGTACCTGTGTAGTTTATATGTCCTGGTAGTGCAAAACTCCTAAATCCGTTTTACACTGCTGTGTGGCCTGCTCCTTTCATAGGCTAATATTAGGGCTACCCTCATATACTGTTTGAGTGGTAAATATTGATCTGAAAGGGGTAACAAGGTCATATTTAGAATTTCCAGAATGGTAATACAAAATCCTGCTGACTGGTGAAGTTGAATTTAATATCACTGTTTAAGAACGCCACTTTTACTTAAATCCTTCTGTACCTTACAATCCACGTCTGGCTAGGTTTAGTTGACAGCTCCCTTGTGCATTCACTCAGACAACCCCAAACACAGGATGCTCAGTCACACCTGCACACATCTTCATACTGAATGGGTCTTCCTGGGCTAGGGGGGGTGGAGGGCCTGACACTTACATGTCAAAGGACAGTGGCCTGCCCTCACACAATGGACTGCCACAACTCCTACTGGGACCCTGGAAGACAGGATGGAACTGAAAGGGGACTTTGTGCACTTCTACACCACTCTTTAAAGTCTCCCCACTTCAAAGCCACATTTGAGTATTTAAACAGGGTTGCTGACCCTACTAACTCAGACACTTCTAGACAAGATACCACTGGTGAAGAAACTCTGAACCAGAACCTGCAACCTGCCAATAAGAACTGCCTGGCTGTCCAAATGACTCACCTAACTGCTTTCCTGCAAAGGACTGCTGCCCTCTGTTGCCCTGCTGCCTTGCTGCCTTGCTGCCCTCTGGCTCTGCTGAGAAGTGCTCTCCAGGGGCTTGGATAGAGCTTGCATCCTGTTCCTTGAAATCTCAGGGCCAAAAAGACTTCATGCTGCAAAGAACTTCTTGTGCGGCGAAAATTCGACGCACAACCTGCCAGAAATGACGCACAGCCTGCATCGTGGTGAGAAAATCACTGCACGCTGAACTGGAATAACGCAGCCCGGCTCCCCGAGAGGAGATCGACGCAGCACCAGCGACCGGAACTTCGATGCACAGCCCACTGGATCGACGCATAGGCAGTTCTGGCACTTTTGATGATTCACTAAGGCAGAAAGGATTATCTATCAATTGGCAGCAAGGAGGATTTACCAATTGACGAAGAAATCTTGTTGATGAGAACTTGCATCTAAAGACTTACCGGATTTAGCCATAAGAGCTAGAATTTATGTTCTTATTATGAGCATTGACCCTTGTGATATTAATTACTACATATGTGTAATGGACTTATTTAAAGTTTATTATTGGAGAGAAATTGTATGTAATTGTTTGCCTTTCCGGTGTCTTGTCATCGTTTATATGTAGATTCTATCTGTAGTCATTTGTTTATGGTCTTTGTGTGTTGATTTATACGTTTATGTGTGAAGGCTTTTTGTGTGAGAGTTATTGAGCGGATAGGGGGTGATGATTTATTTTAGAAACTGTATAGTTTGAAATAATGATGTATATATACACACATTTACTTGTGTTTGGATCAATACATTTTTAAATATTATTTAGGCTTTTATTTTTTAGAATAGTTTGCTTTATTGAATTAATAGGAGAGTGATGCACTTCTTACTTATTGTAGATTTCCCTGAATCTCTCTCCGTATTTGTGTAGGGACCCTGTATTTTTCTTTAGTTTGTCGATGCATAGCTGAGCCAGAATGACGCAGCCTGACTTCCTGAGAGAAGAATCGACGCAGAGCCTGCCGTGCAACAGAAATTTCCCTACATCGCCCACTGGATCTACGCAGCTCCTGTGACTTCGTCCAGCACACCCACGATTACTCTGCATCATCCCTGGGGAGTCCAAATACCTGCAACCCGAAGAGGATCCAAGTCCGTATGCCGGAAATCAACGCAAGGCCCTGGCTGCATGAAAAATATTGACGCATCATCTGTGTGCGCCCAGAGAAACCGACGCACCCCTCCCTGTTTTCCACGTATCTCCTCCTCTTCGGCCCCTTGTGGATAATTTTGACGCAAACCAGATACTTTGTGCTTGGAAGAGACACTTGTTGCTTTTTAAAGACTAAAGACTCTTTTTATCATTTTCTAAAGTGATATCTCAATGTGTACTCATTAAATCTTGATCGTTTTGACCTGCATTTAATCAGGTAACTATCCTATATTTTTCTAAACACTATGTGGTGTATTTTTGGGGTGTTATACTGTGTTATTGCATGACTTATTGCACAAATATTTTACACATTGCCTTCTAATTTAAGCCTGACTGCTCAGTGCCGAGCTACCAGAGGGTGGGCACAGGATCATTTGGATTGTGTGTGACTTACTCTGACTAGAGTGAGGGTCCTTGCTTGGACAGGGGGTAACCTGACTGCCAACCAAAGACCCCATTTCTAACATTGATGATCAGCGGTGAGGATATGACTTGTATTTGTGCACTGACATACAATA
This sequence comes from Pleurodeles waltl, assembly GCF_031143425.1. Classification (NCBI taxonomy): domain Eukaryota; kingdom Metazoa; phylum Chordata; class Amphibia; order Caudata; family Salamandridae; genus Pleurodeles; species Pleurodeles waltl. The sequence goes on from NC_090440.1 coordinate 1,770,981,347, forward strand.
GCTATTTGTATACTACCGACCTACAGTTGAAGGTCAACTTCATTTTTCATCTTTTTCTGCAATTTTGTTCTCTATCTCACATTTTTAACTTAATCCTCATTCAACATGTCTCTGGCTGGATCTCAACCAGGAGCTGAAGATTTTGACCTAGCTAAGCTGGAATTCATACACTGTTAACCAGCTGAAGGTGTTCTGCAAGGGGATGGGAGTACCTACCCAGGGTGCCTCCAGAAAGGAGGAACACCAAAAGGCGCTGAGGGCCTGTGCAGAAGCCCATTCAGATGAGAATGTTGAGGAGGAGGAGCAAGAGGATGGCCACTCAAAGGATTTCATGACAGTACTGGAGGGTGTTACCCTTGAAATTGTGCCCCCTGCTAAACCAGGGAGCAGTGTCTCTAGCCATGGCCTGACCTCAGAGGGAAGGAGGGAAGAGAGAGAATTTCAACTGCAAATAGCAAAGTTAAAAATTTAAGCTCAACAGGAGGAGAGGAGGGCAGAGAGAGAAGCCAAACAGGCTGAAGCTGAGGCTGAAAGGGCTTTGTCTGAAAAGAAACTTTTGTTGGCTCATGAACTGAGTCTCGAAGAGCTGGAGATCAAGGCGAGGCAGTCTGAGTCCAGCAGTGATGGTGGCAGCATAGATGCAGGACCTGCTGGGGAAAGGAAGGTTTGTATACCTAAAAATGTAATGCGAAGTTATGTGGTGGGAGATGACATTGATAAGTGGTTGGCTGCTTATGAGGTTGCACCAAGGGTTCATGGGGTCTCTAAGGAACAATGGGGGAGGCCTTGTGGTGGTATGTACCAGTAGTGGGGAGGGACACACTTTTTACACTGGACCCAAAAGATCAATATGTAAATGCACTCATGAAAACCGCTTTACTTGCCAAGTTTGGGCTGACTCCTGAGAAATACCGTCAGAGGTTCAGGGACAGCACCAAACTCTCCACACAAACTTGGGTAGACTTTTTTGATTTTTCCAGTAAGGCACTGAATGGATGGGTGCGGGGCAGCGAAGTAAATGATTACACAGGGTTATATAATTTGATTCTGAGAGATCATATGCTCAGCAATTGTTTTACAGAGTGCACCAGTACTTGGTAGACAGTAAGTTGACTGATCCTAGGAAGCTTGCTGAGGAGGCGGACTTCTGGGTAAGCACCAGAGTGTCCAAGAAGGTATCTGTGGGGGACACCCACAAAGGTGGTCAGGTTCCCACCAAAAGAAAGAGGGGGGAGAAAAACTTAAAAATAAGGAGTTCTCAAAATGCCCCCAAAATAATTCCTATTGGGGTGGTGGTACCCAGTCCCAGTCTGAATCTGAGAAGAGGGTAGGATTCTTTGACAAGAAGAAAGGGAAGTGTATCCCCAAATGCTTAGAGTGCTTCAAGTTTGGACTGTCTAAGGGCGACTCCCAGTGTCCCAAGAGGGCACAGCCCACCACTGGAGGGCAGACACCTGGGTTGGCTAGTGTAGCACTCGGAGGGGAGATGGTCCCAGTTAGCTTGGGGGAACAGATAGAGGTATCACTAGTTTCCCTGGGAGATAAGGAAATGGTGCCAACAGCCCAGATGCCTGCCAATACTTCCAAGTTTAGACAGTAGGACACAATAGATGGGCAAATGGTGGCGGCTCTGCGTGAGACAGGAGCCAGTATGTCTACTGTCAGGGGTCAACTGGTGTTGCCCTGCTGTCTTGCTGCCATCTGGCTCTGCTGAGAAGATCTCTCCAAGGGCTTGGATAGAGATTGCCTCCTGTTCCTTGAAGCCTCAGGGCCAAAAATACTTTATCCTGCAAAGAACTCCTTGTGCGGTGAACATTTGATGCACAGCCTGCCAGAAACGATGCACAGCCTGCATTGCGGTGAGAAAATTACCACATGCGGAACAGGAACTACGCAGCCAGGCTCCCCAAGAGGAGATTGACGCAGCGCTAGCATTGCGACTGGATCTTCAACTCACAGCCCACTGGATCTACGCATAGCCGAGCCGGAACGACGCAGCCCAACTTCCTGTGAGAAGATTGATGCAGCGCCTGCTGTGCGACAGAAATTTCACTGCATCGCTCACTGGATTGGCGCAGTCTTGTGACTTCATCCTGCATGCCCAGGATTTCTCTGCATCGTCCCCGGGGCGTCTAAATACCCCGCAACCCGAAGAGGATCCAAGTCTGAGCGCCCAAAATTGACGCAAGGCCCTTGCTGTGTGAAAAATATTGACGCATCATCTATGTACACTCAGAGAAACCGACGCACACCTCCCCGTTTTCCACGCATCTCCTCCTCTTCGGCCCCTTGCGTATAATTTAGATGCAAACCAGGTACTTTGTGCTTGCAAGAGACACTTGTTGCTCTTTAAAGACTAAAGACTCTTTTTATCATTTTCTAAAGTGATATCTCAACTTGTACTTATCTAATCTTGATTGTGTTGACCTGCATTTAACCAGATAAATATCTTATATTTTTCTAAACACTGTGTGGTGTATTTTTGGGGTGTTATACTGTGTCATTGCATGATTTATTGCACAAATACTTTACACATTGCCTGTTTGCTCAGTGCCAAGCTACCAGAGGGTGAGCACAGGATAATTTGGATTGTGTGTGACTTACCCTGTCTAGAGTGAGGGTCCTTGCTTGGACAAGGGGTATCCTGACTGCCAACCAAAGACCCCATTTCTAACAGTGCCTCAACGAATACTGTGCTCAGTGAACTTAGGTGTCTATGTCTGCAAGTCGTAATATATAGTGTGTTTGGCGGCAAGCCCAGTCTTTTCGTCTGAATCTTAATAAAACCCACAGAGAACGTAAACAAAAGCATTCCCATGGGGCAGGGTGAAGGAGTGACTCAGGTGGTTTATTGGTTTATTGTGCATTAAGGGGGTCATTCTGACTTTGGCGGGCGGCGGATGCCGCCCGCCAAAGTTACCCCGTCGAAAGACCGCGGGGGTCATTTAGACTTTCCCGCTGGGCCGGCAAAAGATCGCCGGCCGGCCCAGCGGGAAAGGCCCAGCAACAATGAAGCCGGCTCCGAATGGAGCCGGCGGAGTTGCAGGGGTGCGACGGGTGCAGTTGCACCCGTCGCGATTTTCACTGTCTGCAATGCAGACAGTGAAAATCCTTGTGGGGCCCTGTTAGGGGGCCCCTGCACTGCCCATGCCAGTGGCATGGGCAGTGCAGGGGCCCCCAGGGGCCCCATGACACCCGTTCCCGCCATCCTGTTTCTGGTGGTGAAAACCGCCAGAAACAGGCTGGCGGGAAGGGGGTCGGAATCCCCATGGCGGCGCTGCAAGCAGCGCTGCCATGGAGGATTCCCCCAGCCGGGGGAAATCCGGCGGAAAACCGCCGGACCCGGCTGGGCGACCGCGGCTTCAAAGCCGCGGTCGGAATACTGAATGAAGCACCGCCAGCCTGTTGGCGGTGCTTCATCCGGCCCTAAGTGTCTAACTTGGCTGTACACAATATGACCAGGGGTGATAAGAAGCAAATTGCAAGGGTGCAGCCATAGTAAGCGTGAGACTTGCTACTTGTAATGTAGGTACTTTTGTTTACGTATGCAATCCGCTTGCAGTTATTTCGCGGGAATGTACTTCTTATACATACAGTTATAAGTATGCTCCTTGCCACAAATGAGCTGACATAAATTAGCTCTGGTGGATTCAACAAAGATCCTCGTTTCCTTAGCTTATTTACACTGGGGGGAAAGTTATTAATGTTTCAGTGTTTTATATATCATATACATGTTTTAATCATTTGCCAACGTGGAAGACGTCGTTGGCATTCTAAAAATATTTTGCATTCTTTCTGCCACAATAAATGTGTGTAATTTATCATCAATATTATGATAATGTGCTCGGTTTAATCATAGTTTAGCCATCAATATGTGCCGTAATTTCGAGTTGTGGTTTTACATTTAGCTTGGTTTATCTAAATTTTACCTCCTATACAGGGTATACAGGGATGGGACGAGCCATAGGCAACCATCCAAGGTGGAGCAGTATTGACACCGACTATTGTGACCCTGTGTTTAGATGTGACTGCTGTTTCCCTGATTACAGTCCTTTATGACGCTGGATATTTTTGCATTCCTTTTTATAGCTGATATTACTATATGTACATGATAGGGCATGCCAGCCCTGAACTGACACTGTGTTGGAAGAAACGTCAATAAAGAAATAAAAAAAATCTATATGTGCTCTAAGTGGGTTATGAGTGGCTTTAAAGCACTGACAAGATGTAGGGAAGGGCGCTGTATGCCAGGATCAGTGTGCATGAACAGAACTGCCAGGGTCATAGTGCAGGCATAAAATGGCCAGGATTTAAAATCAATGCCACTACTTTGTAAAGGTTGCAGTATTGTAATAACAACTGGTTCCACTAAGGTACCAGTGCAGAGCTATGTATGGGATTCACAAATATCACGGTTGCTGTAGATGATGTGTGACATGCACTGGCAGAATAGTGAGTTGCAACACCTAGAATAACACCTGTTCCCAAGGGTTGGAGTGCTAATGCAGCTATGAGAGGATCTAAGTGCTAGTATACTAGTGTGTTCTGGTTGGGATCTAGGTGTACTGATACCTGTATACTACTCCCACAGATGGCAAGAGAGGGCACTACAATACATTATTGTGATGCACTGCCAGGGCTATTGGAATAGCAGTGGTGCTACTGGGCATGGTTGATATACATACGCAAACATGATGTGAATTCACATTGGAAATGTCAGCAGTCCAACAGCATTGAAGTGCACTGACAAATCCCATCTGCTAATATACATTTTGAATGTGACTACATCTCCCAGAATAGACACTTTTCAAACCCCTCCCACCACTGTCTGACACTGGCACAAGTGAGGCTCATCAACTGGTGTAGCCTCTGATTGGCTGAGGGCTAGACAGGTGGCTGCATAAAGAGGAGTGAAGATCCCGCAGGGAGTTTGGGAGTGCACTGGAGTCACCACTTGAGTGGACAGACAATGTTGTGCAAGCAAATGATGGAGCTGTGGAAGAGACTTGTGTGGTATATGGGGTACTTGATCGAGGTATAGGGGACATGGTGGAAGTGACTTGTCTACTCAGTGTGGCACTGAGATCCACTAAGATAGATCGAGAAGCACTTCAGCCTGGGGTCCATCACCAGAGAATTTTGGTTTTGGGTGTGGAAAATGCACTGCTGGTAGGTATCTTGTGGATGCTATGGTTTGGTCCTATGGTCTTTCATGGTGGCAGTGTTTAGAGTCTTCATGTTCTGTGCTGGGGTTCAAGTGCTTTTTGCTCCTCTTCCCTCCACCAATAGTGATTTAAGGTCAATGAATATCGGGGATTGCTAGAATGTCTTGGAAGGATTACTTGCATGGTCTGAGTGGGATGATCTACGGTGCTGAATCACTAGTGTTCTTTGTTTTGGACTATGACTGTTCTCGGTTGCTCTTTGCTCCATGGTAGGTACCAGTACTGGGATGTGCAAATAGTTGTCCTTGTGTGGACCAAAAAGCAGGACCACATTGTCTGTGTCAATCGATGATATATGCACTGATGTACAGATTGGATTACGTGAATAAGTGGTAGTTAGGGGCCTTGTATGGATTAGGTTTTCAAACCTAATTTGGGTTGGCATCTTGCCCTTTTCCATGTATGCTATACCATTGCAGCCTCATCACTCTGCCAGGATATCTGTGCTGTCACACCACCCTTTTCTAACTTAAATCCCGATTTCTTTAGAGCATGGCTCTTAATGCAGTGGGTTACTAGCCCTGCCATAGCTTCAGACCACAGGTATACCCATCTCTCTTGTGGACTAAATGCTTCCTTCAATTTCTATTCTGTTACTTTTAAGTTGCTTACACTGTTCTCCCCAGAGCTATATGCCTGCAAACCATCATCTATATTATGCAACCTTAGCTGGTTGATGGATTCCCCGCTTCTTTCTGGGACTGGTGCCCATTGTTCAGTGATCTCCGTTCATCCTTATGTAAGTTCTGTCTGGCTCCTTTCATGCCAAACTTAATTCATGGTGTTATTTGTATTAGCACTTTGAAGGTGAGCCTTCCTAGACACTCGTTAGCACCAACTAAGAGTTGAGTGAGATGGTGAGTGATAAAATAAGCTACACCTCTTGGGGTCTAGGCAGTTTAATTCTGCATTTTTAGTTGCCTTGAACACACCTCATTTGATTTGTGTTTTGCAGACTATACCCTCTCACAATTAAAAATCGACACACATATGCACAACCACCCAACAGGCTTATTTTAAATAGCTAATGGTAACAGAAACCAAGGATTGTTGGCGAGAAAGTGGGGAGATACATGGGAAAGTAGAAAAAAGGGGCTGGGACTGTATATCTATACCTATACCTAACCACAGTAGGGCGGCATCCATCATCATAGAGCCCCTCCTCACACATCTATCTGTGGGAGACAGAGGTGTGGGCTACTACCGTCGGTCGAGGGGAGCTCTTTGAGTATAATACAGAAGGGGGTTATAGTTGTGGATGAGCAAAAGAGCTCAGAGGAAAAGAAACGATAAAACTACCTCCAGATGGACTGTCAATGATTTAATCTTGTCCTCAGTGGGTAGAGGTCTGTAACACAAATGGGGATTCATTCAGTCTATGAAAGATGTAAACATGTTTCTGCCTAACGGAGATCAACATGGTCAATTTAAACTCACAGGCAATCAAAATCAACTGGTAAAATGATTAATAAGGGAGAGGTAGGGACAACCAGTCGTGTGGTGACTGAATCACATACTGGCTGTTCTTCATGACCCACTTTGTTGGGTCAAGAGGCCTCTACCTGACGTACATGGTTAGGACATAATCTGGATCCAGATTAGGCCCTGTTTCCAGTATCCCAGCCTGCCAAGGAGATTTTGTATTTTCTTACACTTCTTAGTCTACAGTCTGATGGTGTCCTTGCTGCATGTGCAGTGAGACCCCCCAGAGAGGGTGCATTTGTCTCCAAAATAAGTGGGTGTGCTGATTGTGGTGACTTTGTAAATGCTGCAGGTTTAGAAGAAGATGTGGGCTGGCAAAAGGAAGGAAGTGGAGTTCTATGAGGATGGGGGTCACATAATCATATTTCTTTAATTTAAGCCTAACATGAGACATGCTGTGGCATGTAGGATACCCTTAAGGAGTGCCACTGTGAAGTCTGGGAGTGCATGGAGCAGGTTGTTACCACCATTCTGATCCAAGAGTACAAGGGCTTGAAAAACAATTTTGAAGTCGCTATCTGGAGGAAACAGTTTCACTTTCTTCAGAATCAAGAGCTGGTACCAGGCCATCTTTGTTTTTGGCAATGTGTTCCTTTGGGGCAATGTTGTTGTCCAGGCTGTATCCAATTGACTTGGCATTCAGTGAAAGTTGGGTATCCACGATAACTCAGATTTTCTCATGTTAACTTTCACAACTTTTTGTTTATTTTAATAATCTTGAACCTGTAATTTAATTTCTAACACTTATTTTTTCATCCTCAGTGATATCACTTCTTGTGATGTCATCTAAGACCATAGATCATATGATCTCTTCCTTTTCTGAAACAGGGCTCAAGTATGCAATGTCACTTCCTGTATTGTCATTAAGGGTCAAAGGGTGTGTGATGTGACTTCTGCTATCCTGACATTTTGGTGAATCAAAGTCCATGGTAGAGTAGGAGGAAGAGAGTAGGCTGTGTGTGAAGTGAAATAAAAGAAAATGAATGAGGGCGATAGTAGGGTTTTAGAAGATGGAGAGGGATGAGGCATGTGAAAATAAAGTGTGAGAGGCCGACAGAATGGATGAAGAGATTGGGAAAGATGAGAGTGTGGGTGGGTGTAAGAACAGGAAGAATGGTGGCAGATAGAAAACAGTTGAAGGAAACGTAGGTGTGAAAAAGAGAGCATGACACTGGAGACGGATCAGAGGTGATGTGCATTTTATCGGCAGGTGAATATTGAGTGGATACCTAGGTTTCCTCCAGCAGGGGAAATACACGTGGCTCAAAACAAGCAGGAAATATGTCACAATTGCTAGAGGAGTGTGGTACTGAAAAATGTACAATTATCTAAGATAGCAAAAACCATTACAATGGCTATATGTGATAGGATGGAAGCTAGAAGGAAATCGGAGGAAGGTGAGAGAGAGGAGGATTGTGGAGGAAATAGAGTGTGTGAGTAGTTGTAAGAGAGTGAGGCGGGAAAGAGGAGGGGGAGGAAAAGGTGAGAGGAAGGTGCAAGTAAAAAGAGAATGTGGAGGGAGGTGCTGAAAAGGGAATGTGACCCAAGAGGTAGAGAGGACGGATCACGATCAGAGAACTGAGGCACAAGGAGGTGAGCATAAATGCACGAGCGAGAGAAAAAAATGAAGCACAAAGTAAGCCCAGAAAGGGGCATGGCAGGGGGATAAAAGAAAAGAAAAGAAATATAGAGGTGTTTTTTTAGAGTTCATCTTGGGAAACATTTTGGTTTATTGGTTTCTCTAGCCGATTTTGAACTGGAAGGAGAAGAGGTCTATGTAAGCATGGGCTCCAGGCAGTTCTATCTAAGATTCACTGTAGATGTGTTTGTGTGCATATCAGTACCAGAATAGCTGGAGGTGCTTCATGTCACATGTGAGGTGCATCCATAAAACAGAGCACTGTATGGGCCCCGTCCAATGAATAATGATGTGGTTATGGTCCTGGTATCTTGATAAAGCTGTCTAAGGAACTCAGGGCCAGATGTAGGTAGAGATGATTTTGCGACTCGGAAATTGAGTCGGAGCGACTCGCAATTTGTGAGTTGCAGAATGGTGTCCATGACACCATCTGCGAATCGCAAGGGGGTCGCAAAGACCTACCTCATTATTATTAATGAGGTGGGTCGCAATTTGCGACCCCCTTGTGAATCCATGCACTCACAGGGATGGTGGCCTGCTGGAGACAGCAGACCTCCATGTCTGTGACTGCTTTTTTAATAAAGCATTTTTTTTTTTTGTATTGCAGCCCGTTTTCCTTAAAGGACAACGAGTTGCAATACAAAAGAAAAAATGAAACCATTTGGTTTCATTTTTTCAGAGTAGGCAGTCGTCCATTGGACCACTGCCTGCTCTGAAAAAATAGTTTTGGCGACATTCACAACGGGGAAGGGGTCCCATGGGGACCCCTTCCCTTTTGCGAATGAGTTAGCACCCACTTGACATGGGTGCTAACTGCGAATTGCTTTGCGACTGCTTTCGCTGTCACAAAGCAATTCTGCATCGCGGTGCGAATCGCAAATAGGAAGGGAACACCCCTTCCTATTTGCGAGTCGCATTCCCATTTTGCGAGTCGGTACCAACTCGCAAAATGGGAATATGCATCACGATGCCCGTTTTGCATGGCGCAAACTGCGAATTTCGCAGTTTGCGCCATGCAAAATGGTTGCTACATATGGCCCTCAGTCCTGACAAGGACTTATTTCAAGACTAGTGTGCCCTGTGAGGAAGAAGACAGCGTTAGAGACAATGAGGTCCAGTGGGGAGCCCTGTCCAGTAGACGTCCTCTGGGAGGTGTGAAGAAACAGCAGCTGCACCAATCAGATCATTGCCTGTGTGTACAATAAAGTAAGTGACACCTGTGTGCCAGGGAAGTGCCGCTGTGAAGTGAGCCGAATGCCATGCTGCTCTGATATGGCCGGAGCCCTACATAGTGCTCAGTCAGTGACCGTATATGCCAGGTGGGGCTGCTGTGAAAGACACTGCCATGCGGTAAGGGCCATAGCATTGTGTGGGAGTGGGCTGTGACCCTGTATGACAGGAAGGGCCGTCCCGAAGACTTCACTGTGCTGATCAGGCAGGAGCCAATGTACAGAGAGATTCAGTGGCCTTGTATGCCAGAGGGGGTCACTAGAAGCATCAAGAACCGTGCCCTGGTCTGCCATCCCCCACTGGAGAAGTGAGGAAGCCATTAGAGCACCTACATCATCACCCAGGTGAGCGGCAAGCGACAGGACCATTGCAACCATCCCCCACAGGAGATGAACTGGACACTTACATCACATGAATAGCTGCATAAAATCTCAGATTGCTTTGGGAGCAAACATGAATGAGGGGCTTTGCACCCACTGAATGCATCCTTCTGGGCTGTGTACAGCTGGTTATACTGAACTACACTGCAGCTGCTGCAAAATCCCGTGGGCGAGTCGCGCTGTCAAACTCCAGACGCTTCACGACTGCCGGTGCTGATAAGGCTGGTTTCAAGCCTCATGACCCAGGGAAAACTTCCTGCTAGATAGCACGGATGCGTTGGAACACTATTGACTTTACTTCAAAGTCAAAGTGGACTCTTGAGACTCAGACTCCTAGTGGGGCATACCCTGGATCTTATCAATAATGAATAACCACAATTGTTAACACAAGGAGGGAGTGAGACAAGGAATCTCCAAAAAAATACACTGTACCCCAGACCTTAACGGGGACCATTTAATTGTTTGTGTATGTTGTATTTTAACTTTCTGTTGTTAGCAGTAGAAATAAAATACTTACCATTTTCATATAAGTGAGTATTTGGCTGGACAATTTTTTATTGCTGCTGCTGTGTGTATTTGGAGTTGTGAGACTGTGTTCACTGTCCTGAATCCACACCTTCCCCCACAGGGTGCACTGGACCGCTGGGACAACGCAACCCTGAGAGTCAAGAGCAGAAGGGGTATTTGTCCCATTTACATAGCAAGCAGTCAGCATAGCACGTCAGACCCTGGGATATCAGGAGTAAAAGGCCTCAACCCCCATGGTTGGGCCCAGTAACCCCTGTTTTCCCCATGGCCCTCTGAAAGGGGTTCTGACAGAGACCACCACTCACACATTGACTAATTATTCAACCCTTTTACTCACACTGGTGAAATAAGCACCTGCTTCAAAAATCGTTATTTAACCTGCGTAACATTGATACCAGAACTGCCCATGGTGTATGATCAGTGGCAGCTTTCGCTGCTACTACAGTACAAGACATTCTGAAAAGAAGGTAACCTTGCACTGCAGGAGCCTTCAGTGAGAGAGAAAAGTTTTTACTCCATTCATGCTGTGCTGTGAGAAAGGAACTCATATTGCCGACATCTCACTTGTAGCTCGTCTATGAGGGGGTGACGCTTGCATGTGAGGGAGGAATGCTTGCAATGCTTCCCCTCAGTTGAAAATGACCTGTAAAGAGGAACATTTGCACTCCTATTGCAATCAGGTACCTTTCCTACAGTAAAGGGGGGCTTCTACTGATGTGGTCCCATATCTATTCGTTCAGTGAAGTAGATGAATTTGCACTGCCGATTCATTTAAACCTCTTCTACGGTAGAGAGGCCCACAATTGTGCCACTTTGGTGGTTTCTGTTCCCTGAGGGGCTTTTCCCATAACCATTCATTTGCCCTGGACACTGGCATTGCTGCATTTCTGGATGTATATACACTGTGAATCAGTGAAGCTTGATACAAACTTTTGCTTTATCTAAAAGTTGAATGTAGATGATATGGGCAATGTGTCTTTTAATAATAGTAATAATGTGTTTGTCATATAACGCTTCATACTTGACGTCTTCCATTTCTAAGTGCTCTAAATAACAAATGTTACCGTTGCTGTACTTGTGGTGCTCAATTTACCATGTTTGGTGAGGATGGTAGCTTCGCCGCCCTTCTAGGGATTCGAACTCTTAATCTGCCAGTTATGATGCATGATGCTAATGCAAGAGTCAACTCTTTCAAAATATGTGAACAGTTTGCTTTTGGCTTATCATATGAAATACGTAGTCACCATTTTCAAAATTGACTAAAACATTTTGCAAAATAGTAAAACAAATCTATCCAGTGGCTCTGTCTTGTTTCACACCTTCACTCAGTCCTGGATTTTTAGCCATTTCACTTAGAATTTGGGGATTTGTTTAGTTCGTAATGACCATAATGTTAAAAGGGAAACTACAAGCCCATAGTGATGCAGAGAGTTTGCTGAAAAGTCAAAACTGGCTTATTGTATCGCACGAGACATGGAGCCATGAGGTAGTATAAAAAGTAAGGAAAAAGTGGTTTGTTTTTTATTGCTTTTGACCCCATCACGCGATAATTGGTACATTTTGCTCGGGGAAAACATTTTTTGGGAGGGGTGGGAGAGGGTGACAAGTCCTCTACAATTAGTTCTGCTCATCAGCCATACTTAATGCAAAGTTTAGGTGGGAAAAAAGGCGCAGAGGCAAAATATTAACACTTCTCTGAAACAAAAGTGGTGCTCGCCCGGAACAAAGCATGCTAGCAGGGAGTTTGGTTGCAGCAGCAGCAACAATGTGTCTGCAGACACCTGTACCATGAGCCACCAGTGCGGTTTCACACAATAACTAGGAACATTGTAAATTCCTAACTGGACTTTTCTTGCCATATATGTTGATAATGGTTCTCCTCCTATCCTTCTGCATTCGGGCACGTTTTGGCTCACATCTGTAGCTGATTTTGCCAAATGATGGTCCCGGTACGATTAAATTGCAGTGTCTGCTCGGGCCATGCTTAACCCCTTCAGTTAAAGCTAACAAGGAGGCACAGGTGACAGATTCTCTGCTCCGAAACTGTGCAACCGTTTTGCCTATAACATGTAAGAACGGTTACATGACATGCCAAACCGTGGACACCATCACCACAGGTATCACCCCTTCACAGAGAAATATGACAGAGTAAATGTCCCCCGGTCAAGAGTCTATTTCGCAGAGTTATCAGGTAATTTTGTGTCGTCAGTGGCACAACATTCAAGTACAGCTTTTCTCCTTCCGTAGCGTCTCTCCAATCAGTTCCATTAAGGTAACCCAGTACTACAATTCCCAGAATGCTTTGTATTTATTAAACACAATCCAACGACTAGAACAAGATATAGCCATAGCTCAGGACTAATCTACTAACCTCAGTACTTTCGACGTGGGCACAATACAAACTACAGATCATGATAGTGCAAAAAAAAAAAGTCAGCTGCACGTGTATACCTGAGCAGCGATGAACAATATAGCTCTTTCCTGAAGGGAAGAACTAGTGGCGGTAAAAACAGCAGGGTGCGAGCAGATCATCTATATTTTAATTATCAGCATACACAAGATGCCTGCAAGAGACACTGGGCTCTGCTCCGACACAATGTCCAGCACGAGCGATAATGCAGATGGTTGCCAAAGGTATTAGTACTCACCATGCAACAAAAACCGCCACACGGTCTCTGCAGCCTACAGGAAGGCAGATTTCATTTGCAGCCATCCCGGGACAGGAATCCAACTCAGCGTGCACCATGGCCCAGCCCTGCTGGTGGGCCCAGGCTCAGCAGCCGCAGACACTCGCAAGCTGTACAGAGGAAGTTAACAAGTGGCACAGAAGGAATGTGGCCAATCAGTCTTGCATGCTTATCTTGTAATGCCTGGAGGGTGAGCCAGGTAGAACAAAAGAGTCACGCAGCCTCCCAAAGCGGCAGCCATGATTATAGATGAAGTGCGGCGGAAGTGAATCAGATGCCGCGCTTTTCAATAAAGTAATAAATACTATTGAAAGAAAAATTTCAGCGACATGATAACATAATTTACAAACCTATTTCCTGAAGCAACATTATAGCGAAAATACGCTGAAAGCAAAAAAAATGCTCTGCAAAGAAAACATGGATTTGGAATTTAGTGTTCTCGTGTTTGCTCGAGTTAGAGCTCTTAGCGTTGTAAATTACTGACTGGACATTTCTTGCCACACAGACTGAAAATAACAAGAGAAACAAAGCGAGGGCGAGCTGGTCCTGGAAAAGCCCCCCTCTGCTGTTGATTCATGTTTACAGAGGGAGCTGTGGAGAGGAGGGACTGAACAAGCACCCACAGTGTAAGGCAAACAGCCAAATGCAAAAACAAAGTCCCTTACAGAAGAGATAAACAGGACATAGCGTAATTCTAAAGTACTTTGTGCTGCTCCCAAAGAGAAAAAGGCAGGACAAAGAGGCAGAAATGACCACTAGCAAGGATTTTTAAAGGACACTAGAACCAACAAATGAAATCACTTGAACCCACAGTATAAGCATGCTTAAAAGTATACAAAAAGTCCAACGCTAACGCTCAACCTAAAAAAACAAGAGCATCGCCAGAGACGGTCTTTGCCCAGGTTAAAGCTATTCTACTATTCCACTTGGAATTAAAAGTCCATTTTTTAACTATAAGCTTTTAAATCGTCGGCTATAGTTAACCAAATTCCACATAGCCTCCTGGGATGCTCGTGTGCTTATTCATAAAGTTTACTAAACAGTGGCCTACCTTTTACAGTTCTAGAATTGACTTTTGATGAGGAGTTTTGCCACATTTCAAAGTTTAAATCCATTCTGGTTTCCTTCTTTCTTGATTCCTTCTAGTTTCTAAATCTCCATTATCGGGAGGAATGTTTATTTGTAATCAAATGTTTCCGAATAGCTTCTTTTATTCCTCTGTTTTTATTTCGCACTCCATGACTGCTCTAATTCTCTATGAAAGTATAAGTAAAGTTGCATGCAATGAAACTAATTCGTCAAACACACAGTACCCCAGTCCTCCTCACTTGTTTTCTCCCTCCCTTAGGAAGTTTATTCGAAAATGATGCCAAACCGTGATGGCAACATAGGAATGCAGTTGGTTTATGTACAGAAGTGCAGACTTCCTTTGCTTTTTAAAACATCTTAAACTTGTTACTTGGAAAAAAAAACTTTAAGCGTCAAATTCTGTATAATGAATGGCCCCTTCGAGTTTTTAATATTCATTTAGTGCAGAAAGTGATGGCCAAATATCTTCCCGTTATAACGGTTATAATTAGTTTTATTGTGCTTGCTCCATAGTAGTATTCACCATTTATTTCACACTCTCGAACAGGAATTCCTCATCAGACCTCATACCAAATCTCACAATTACGCATAATTAGTTCTGTACGGTGAAAAATCCATTCCATTACACTCCAACTTGAATATTCAAGTTCCAATATAAATAAAAAATCTTCGTCAAAGATGTATTTCACAGTATGCTTCCTTCAAACAAGTGGAACTATTACATTGGAAATATTAAGCCAGGAATAACTTCACAGAGGTATAAGCCGATCGTTTATGTTGTGCCATCTTTGACGCTCAACAAATCATATTGCATCCCTGGAAAAGCACCTACACCCTAGACCATAAAGAATGGCTCCTATGCGTTCAGAGGTGCTTGTGTGGGGGAACTGGTTAGTGAATTTCAGTACAGGGATCTAAGCATGATAGCTGAAACAGTCTCCCAAAAATAAGCAAAAGTGGATTATATTAAAGAATATAATAAAATCAAAGTTTCAGAGCCATGACGTTTGACAAACAAAAGAGCATAGTAAAACTATTAAAAATAAGCATCTTCGCATTAGGAGAAATAAAGTACAGATGGATTAGCCTACGCTATAGAACAAACATTGCTTGTAAATTTAGGCAGAGAATGCATCTTCCGTTGTGATGATAACAATGAGTGTGGCTCTATCACTGTACTTCGGAAGAAGGTCAGTAATATGAGAGGATAAATAATGATTTATAAATAGTTTATCAGTCACTATTATAGAATAGAGGCCCTTGTAGGACCCTAGAAGCTGGTATTTCTCAAACTACTTGCATAAAATTTCACTGAACTTAGCAAACACACACAATCTATTAGTTCCACATGTTTATCAAAAATAGCAAAAATGTCTCAATCAGTTGAGAAAAATGTGCTCAACTTGGTCAAGTCTCAACTATATGGTGGATGTGTGCTGAAATAACAAAGCCTTAGCGATTAAGCATAAAAAAACATTACCAGGTCAAAATGGCTGTTAGATTTAAAAAAAAGCTGGTATAAAGTCCACTTCATTAACTGTTTGAAAACATGGAGCTGAGCCTAATCAAATGTGCATTGACAAATTATTTTATATGTGAACACACATTTACCCTGATCCTAACCAATGTACACTTGAACCAACCAATGCATTTGTGACAAAATCCCTCCTGTTGGGCAATAGAGAGCGACCTGTCCATCTTGAAATTGCAGTCATTTATCAGATTTGAGGCTCATGACAAATAGGTTAGGTATTCTGTGGTGCATGCACACACAAATTCAGTGAAAATATATTTTGATAAGTCATTTATCATGATATGTCCACTTCCTGGAAGGTCACAAATATCAACATTCATGCTTTGCTGCACAAGTCATTACCTATAAAGTTGTGATAACGGTATTTGTGGTCAGGTTTGTGCCGATTCTTATATTAGGTCACTGGCTGATAGTTTGATCCACTGGATCAAACCCCTGGAACCACCAAACCTGTTTTGTAGCACTGCCTTTCTAATAGCCT
This sequence comes from Pleurodeles waltl, assembly GCF_031143425.1. Taxonomy (NCBI): domain Eukaryota; kingdom Metazoa; phylum Chordata; class Amphibia; order Caudata; family Salamandridae; genus Pleurodeles; species Pleurodeles waltl. The sequence continues at coordinate 1,770,997,622 of NC_090440.1, forward strand.
TCATGTGTCAGAGCCGCCTGGGGGTCAAACAAGACCAAAACGACAAAAATCCAACATTCACAAGTCAAGAAATGAATGTTCAAAAGAAAAAGAGTCTTAAAACTAAGAAAACAGTGAGAATGCTGTGGTTACACAAAGTTCCTGGTTAGTGTAAAAAATAAAGCTGCATGGGCAAGCGTGCATCAGAAAAGGGAAGCAATGCATTAATTCCTTTCTCACCAGTGAGGCCGGGCATCGTTTCCTTCTCCTGATGGGTCAACGATATGTCGTTTTTCTTCCTCGCAGAAGAACGATGCGTCGATTTCTGGATGATGCACCTCGGATTCACGCAGAGTTGGGTTGACTTCGATGCCCAGGGACGAGGCGTGGAAAATCCGGTCGTACAGTATCAGAAAACCTCTCTTCGAGGGATTTACTTCGTTATCAGCCTATGCAAGCGAGTGTTGCACACCGTTTCTCCAGCCGCAATGCGTCGATCGCACAGCCACAATGCAGGTGCAGCATCAATTTTAGCCATGAAGCCGGCGGCACACCGTTTATCAGCCGCGTTGGATTAGGTCGGTCAAAAATTTCCCCACACAGCATGGATTTTCAGTTGTTGTCTGCCAAGGGGCTGGATAGGTGACCACTTGGCAGGGCAGGAGTCTCAGCAGAGAGTCCGGTGTTGGCAGAGGAAGTCTTTGATGGCCCTGAGACTTCAACAACAGAAAGCAAGCTCAATTCAAGCCCTTGGAGATTCTTCTGAAGCAGGAATGCACAACCAAGTCCAGTTTGTGTCCCCTTTCACAGGCAGAAGGAGTAACTGTAGGATAGCCCAACAAAGCACAGTCACTGACAGGGGCACCAGTTCTCCTCAGCTCTTCAGCTCTTCTCCTTGGCAGAATTTCCTCTTGATTCCAGAAGTGTTCTAATTTTCAGGGGTTTTGGGTCCACTACTTATACCCCTTTCTGCCTTTGAGGAAGGCAAACTTCAAAGGAAAGTCTCTCTTGTTTGTAAGATTCTGCCTTGTCTAGGCCACGCCCCAGACACACACCAGGGGGTTGGAGACTGCATTGTGTGAGGGCAGGCACAGCCATTTCAGGTGTGAGTGGCCACTCCTCTCCTCCCTCCCAGCACAGATGGCTCATCAGGATATGCAGGCTACAGCCCAGTTCCCTATGTGTCACTGTCCAGAGGAGAGGTACAAACAGCCCAATTGTCAAACTGACCCAGACAGGGAATCCACAAACAGGCAGAGTCATAGAATGGTTTAAGCAAGAAAATGCCTCATTTCTAAAAGTTGCATTTTCAAACACACAATCTAAAAATAACCTCTACCAAAAAAAATATTTTTAAATTGTGAGTTCAGAGACCCTAAACTCCACAGTTATAACTGCTCCCAAAGGGAATCTGAACTTTAATAATATTTAAAGGCAGACCCCGTGTTAACCTATGAGAGAGATAAGCCTTGCACAGTGAAAACTGAATTTGGCAGTATTTCACTGTCAGGACATATAAAACACATTAGTATATGTCCTAGCTTTAAAAATACACTGCATCCTGCCCATGGGGCTACCTAGAGCCTGCCTTAGGGGTGCCTTACATGTAAAAAAAGGAAAGGTTGAGGCCTGGCAAGTGGGTACACTTACCAAGTTGAGTTGGCAGTTTAAAACTGCACACACAGACACTGTGGTGGCTGGTCTGAGACATGATTACAGAGCTACTAATGTGGGTGGTACAACCAGTGCTGCAGGTCCACTAGTAGCATTTGATTTACTGGCACTGGCACCTCTAGTGCACTTTACTAGGGACTTACTAGTAAATCAAATATGCCAATCATGGATAAACCAATTACATACAATTTACACAGAAAGCATATGCACTTTAGCACTGGATAGCAGTGGTAAAGTGCTCAGAGTATCAAAAACAGCAAAAACAGAGTACAGCACACATCAAAAACCTGGGAAACAGAGGCAAAAAGTTAGGGAAGACCACGCAAAGGATACCAAGTCTAACACCAGCTTGGCAAGAAAGTAGATTATTTCTGTTTTCAATGAGTTCAGCATAAGTGATCTGAAAGCCATCCAGTAATGAAAGACTGGGAGATAGATGGATATTCGCACCCGTAGAAGGGGAGTGAATAGAGGTGACAAGAAAAACAAAAGGAAGAATTGATTTGTCTGAGGGAGGAGGTATGGAGAAAGAAGAGGAGATGTTCCCAGGAATGAGTACTGAGGGGCACGACTGGTAAAGGTGAAGGGTGGAGAGAAAGAAGCACCACGATTCTGAAAGAGAGTGACCATAGAGATATGATACAAACTAGTTTAATGTCAAATGATACAGATTACTCACAGAAATTAACTTTTGTCACCACTCTCTCCAACAGCAATACAAACAAGAATTAAAGTCATTACAAAACACCTTAAAATTCCATACCCTCCCTTTTATTGCAGCTGTTGTTTCTGAGGAATAATCTTTTTTCTGTGCTCATTAAAGTACTAAAGGATTTTCAAGAAGATCGAAACAAAGAAATAGGTTTGAAATTAGAGAGATAGGTACTGTACAGTAATGAGGAAAGATAGTCGCAGCCTTAAAAGCAGAGGGAAATATTCCAGAAGAGACCAAACATAGAGACCAAGTAAGGAGCCAGTAAGTAAAAGATAGGTTTGGCCGGCATGGAAGGAAGAACATATGACAGTGATGTAGTAGACCTGGTAGTTTTAAAGATGAAAAGCACCTCAGATTAAGAAGAAATAGGAGAGAATGAGTCAAAGCGTCAGGATGAAGAGTCAGTGGCTGATTATCATTAAGCATCAAATGCAAAGACCACAGAAGGAAACAGAAGGAGAAGACAAAGATGAGCAAATGTTAGAGATCTTTGAAGTGCAGTAAGCAAAAGTCCTTTGAAGGAAGAGTAGTGAAGGTTCAGGAAAAGAAGCAGATTAAGAGTACAAAAGCAGGTGCAGAGAGCCATCTGCCACATCTTAAATGAGTTTCTGAAAGAAAGATTCTTTGGCATATTTGAGCTGAAATGCATAAACTCCAGCAGATATCAGAAAGGGGGACAGAGTGTTAGTGGTTTAATGTTTCCTTCTAAGGTACTGAAAGTGCCTACAGATGTGCGAAGAGCAGAAAGCACAGGTGTGAGTCAGTGTTGAGGTGTCTTACGGCTAGACATAAATTCCTTCAGGGGAGCAGCAGAGTGAAGTAAAGTGGAGAGTGAGTGCAACAAATAGGAAGAGGCATGGTCTGTAGACCAGGAAGAGGAGTCTTCAATAAAAGTCAAAGAACTAAGCATGGCAGAAGTAAAAGAAACTAGAGATGTTTTCTTCAGATTGCATTGGTAGTACACAGGAAAAGAGGAGACAGAGGCAATAGGGGTGATGAAAGCAGAGATTGTAAATTAGTTTAGGAAGTAATGCACTGATGGGCAGTGAAAACGAGAGGGAGATGTTTTCAATGAAGTGGAGAAAAAGAAGAGATCCAAGGTGCTGCACCGGATATAAGTAAATGAAGAAGCCAGGAGAGTACGATTGAGAGACACAGCAAGGATGCTGAGAGGAAACAAGGATGTCTCATCAATGAGATGAAAATTGAATTTCCCCAACAAGAAATGAAGTGCCTGCAGTGAAGTTCATCAAAGAAAGGACCAGTTGGTCTATATAGGTTTAGGAGGAACAGTGGATGAGGATTAGTGAAAAACCGAAATAAATTTCAAAACATGAAATAAAGGTAATGTTGATAGAAGAGATGGAAAGTGCCAATTGAGATTGATAGAGTGAGTAAACACCCATGTCTAGGAAGGATAGCCCAAGAGAGTGAGAAGGAAGAGGCAAGGTTATTGAGTGCAGAAGTATCAGATGGAACCATACATGTTTTGGTAATGCACAAGACCTAAAGATTTAAAGAAAGACATGTCCAATACAATAAAATGTTTTTCACATAGAGATCTTGCATTCCAAATGCCAACAGAAAATGAAGATTCTATAGAAGTAGCAGAACTGCATTGGGGAAAAATAACATTTTCTATATTAGAATGGTGTACATTGCAGGATTCAACATGGCAAGAGGTATGCACTGGATTTCTCTCTATAACAATAACATACAAATGAAGACACAGAAGATTGATGTCCATGGCTGAAAATTGAGCACATGAAAAGGGGCAAGATATACGATGATGGGCAGAGTAACAAGGCCCAGCTTTGAGCTTCCAGGGGCAGGTGGGAGTAGGCAAGGAGAAGCCCTTGTGTTGCTGACCTTTGCAAGTATATCTTAGGGAGGTAAAGGAAACAGTACTATTGTTAGATTCCTGTGCAAGCACAGATTTCCCCCTGTGCTGCCACTACCTGGCAAAGCAAGTGCTGATAGCCCAAAGCACTGGGCAGGCTGAGAGGAGAAGATCACAAGGGAAGGCAGTCCTGCTGTCAGATAATGGTGGATTTAGCAGGCAGAGATTAGCCATTCTGGAAGATAGTCCCCATCAGCTGGTAAATGATGGTGGACCATAGAACTGTGCTTTATAGTGCATGCGCCAAGCAGATGTCAGGGGGAGCCATCTGCATTGCCGTGGATGCTCAGATTTTCCCCAAGTCTGTCGATACCCAGGGAGCATGCACCGATAGCCAGGAGCACTAGGAAGGCTTGATGCAGCAGTGTGAGATTAGCCACATCACTTGCAGTCCCCGTATGTTTGCTATTGTATATTTAAGCACTCATCTGGAATTTGGCTAGCTATCAGATTTGCACTTAAGTTGGTTCAATCAATCAATCAATCAGTCAGGAATTTGTAAAGTGACTACTCACCCATGATGGTCTCAAGGCGCTGAGGAGGGGGGGTGGAGAAGAGGGGTGTTGGTTGTGTTTGTTAGTTAGTTCATTCCCCAGACTTCATTTTTTCATAGGACAAGAGACGTTTGTTTGAATCAGGAATTTTTTCATATCTTTTCAAATCTCAACATAGCTTTGTGGATGGAATTTCTGCTATCATGAGGAGGGATGTGATTGCAAGAGTTTCTGACTTTACAGAAATTATTTCACCTGGGTTAGATTTCTAGGGAGGGCATCAGAAATATGATTTTGTAAGGAGTGTGGCCAAACATGTAGACAAGATTGCGGCTTGGCTCTGAGCTTCATGTCAACCCATCATATTAACCCCTACCCAATGAAGTCCCATGTTGAGGATGTCATCCATGGCACCATCCGAGAGGAAGATCAAGAGGGAGTGCAGCCCATTCAGAATCGGCCTCCCTCAGGGCTAGAATGTGCAAGAAGAGTCTTCTCCATAGCATCGACACAGAACATCCTTTCATCCTCCATCAAACAAAGAGCGAATAGCAGAGCCCAGTTCAAGTGGTGTGGGTGCCCCATTAAAGCAGGGCAGGAAAGCACATTCCTGAAAGGCACCACTCTTGATACAGGCTGAATTTTCACAGTGGAGAAGCCAGATGTGGTGTGTGAATGGGCCTAGTCTCAAGGATCAGGGAAGAAGCTGAGTACATACCCAACAAGGCTTCTGGTGAGACCCACGATCAGGAATGATACAGATAAGGAAGTCCTGCCCATTAAGAGAGGAGAGCGGGCAGGAAGAAACTCTCCCCACACTAGATCTTTGCCAGAGGAGGCCCCTAAAAGCCCCTGAGGCTCAGTAGTCTGTGCATCCTCATGTGAAGGGAGAGCCCAATGGAAAGTAGAGTAGACCCCAGAAGAGCTCTAAGATGGACAAAGTGGAGAAAAAAAGCCCAAAGGAGGAAATAAACTGAAGGCACAGAAAGAAAGCCCTCAGGAGTAGCTTGTATATCCTGAGAAGGAGTTGGTCCTGTGGGAGAAGAGAGAGGAGTAGAGCAAGCTCTAGGAACTGACTGTCAACTGGCTGTGAGAGGACACACAGGAGGGATGGAAGGAGATCTAGCCCTTCAGTTCCCCAGATTCGACTAGACTCATCACTATGTGATTCTGAGAAAATCACTTAATATCCGTGTGCCTAAATGTGTGTAAAATGTATTTGTGTTATCCGCACTTGGTTTACACACCTAGATTGTTTCCTAATGTACAATGCTCTGTCGGTTTATAACTCCCCAGGAGACATTAAGGTCTTAAGGCTCAGGGAAGGGAACCATATCTTCCTCCCCTATAATTAAATGTTGAAACCAGAGGATTTCCCCAGGGCCTATACAGGCTCAGGGAGGGGGCCTGCATGCGTCCTACCCTTTTTTAAAAGAAGTTGCCCCATGGATGGTGTCCCCAGGGCTGCAAACGGCCTACGAAGGGGGACTTGCACAGGCGTCTCTTTTGTTTATGCTTCAGCCTTGAGGTATGGGGTCCCCAGGGCCTCAATGAGGCTCTGTGAGGGGGACAATGTCCCCCTAGTTTTTCATTGAGCCTTGGCTGCTATTTCATTTTTTTAATATTGCAGAATTGCACCTTTTTAAACAAATATTTACTTTGGCCCCAAGGGAAAAAAAGCCCCCGGGCCAATCAGAAGGCTCTGTTATTTAAAATTGGGTTGAGGGACTCTGGGGTTTCCTATCCAGATATACAAATAATTTTGATCCTTAGTTTTTCTAAAACTATTGAGCAGATTTCAACCAAATCACAAAACACACACCTTCTGGACCAAGATCTAGTTTTCTGCCAAATTTGATATAATTCTGTTCTGCAGTTTTTGCAGTAGTCCTTCTTTAAAAAGTCTATGGAAATTGAATAGGGAATTTACACTCACTTGACTAATTTCCCCAAAAGAAGAAACTAGTCAAAAGAGAGAATTGTTTTCAAAAGTTGCATGAACATTCATCAAATAGCGTCAAACCAAAAAAGGTGTTTGCTATGGACACAGTGACCTAACTATTAATATACAGTAGTGAGTGCCACTAGGGATTTTCTATTTTCTATTTCAAAAGTCTCTCTTTAATGTAGCAGCAGCAGAAGTATAGATTTGACTGTCTGTTGCCATTAACTGCTCAGCAGTCAGCAGTCAATTTAAACTTCATTTACCACATTTTGCTCATTATTCTTGATTTACTTGAGTTTGTCATTTTTGTGACGTAATGTACTCCTCTGTTTCTAATGATGGATTACATTATATAAAGAGGGATAATGAGATTTACATTATGTTTGAATCTACATTTTCCACTTCAGGCTCATGAAAAGATTGTGATATTGCCCATTCACATATGAAATAGCCCACTAGAGAAGAGGATGTATGTTGTCTTTAGCCAGGACCCATGGAACTTTGGTATCATAATAGTGAGAATCATGTGGAGTTCATTCTGCAAAGCCCACTAATGGGCAAGATGTTTGTGGTGTACAACCATGACTGATGCGAATCAATTGCATTCACACAGAGATTGGATCTGGGAAAGTAGTTTGAACAAAACCTGAAATATTAAGAAGAAATTGTAAGGAATACATTTTATACTTGAAACAATGATCCATGTCAGGGTTTACAGGTATGTAAATGAATAACATAACTCCTTCTTAGGATGAACTACAGTGATCAGAAAGACTTGCAACAACTTTATTGACTGAAAGACTATTTATATTGGTACCAATGTAGAGTACTTTTTTGTGTGATCAAGATTACGGTTGAAACTCATTCTTTTTTGCTGCTATTACATTAAAGAGAAACTTTTTAAATAGAAACTTCTTGAGTGCCATTGTGGTATTATTTGATTGAAGTACTGGAGTAGTTACCCATAGTGAAAGGCACCGGTGTGATTTGCAGAGCATTACAGTATTAACAAACCATTACAAATTGGTTACAATTGAGAAATTAGAAAAAACACTGGAAAAATATAAGGGGAAAGATTAAATAAGGGAAGGAGTAACAGTAATGGAGATCAGACTGAAAAAAGATGAAAAACAGATACAGGAAAGGAAGGCAAGGAAATTCAGGCAAGATCAATTGGATTGTCAATCTGACAGAATGTATACGTTTGCTAGAAGATTTGAATCAGTAAGAACCAGCAATGTTATGGATAAAAATCTGGTGTCAAAAATGACATATATAGAAATTGAGGAGAGCGGATGAAGAAACTTCTTTAAATTGTACCCCTTTTAGAGGAAATTAAACTTTCTCACACATGCACAAGGCAGAGGGAAAGAGAACAAAGAGAAACAAGGGGAAGACCAGAAACTGGATACAGAGAAGCAAACAAAGGAGAAAGGCCAAAGAGAGGTAGAAGGGCAAAGCAAAGGAAATAATAAAATAATTCACAGAAAATTAAGTCATAAATATTTCCTGGAAGGAACAAACAGAGGTTAAATTAAACTTACTGAACAAAGGACATTCTTTCTGCATGGATTTGAAAATGGATGAAGCTAACTTTCAAATAGATCTCCATAAATTAACAAGAAAATTTAAATTGATAAAACATTTTACAAAGAATCCAAAAGATACATTTCAAACTAAATATTTAGAGATGTGCAACCTGGAGATTAGTGAGATCCTGTGCCTGGGTACATTACTTGCGCTGGAAGATCAGACAGATGAGACTTTAGAGTTAACCGATCTGGAAATATGTCATAGCAGTGGAATAGATGCACATTCTACTCACATGAGTAGTTATAAACCTAAATTGATATTCTCTCCACAACTATTGACAGGAAATAAAATAGATCTCTTTCATTAAGTAATAATTGAGGATCTGAGGAAAAGAAATAAGACAAAAAACAGAATATGACATCCAGAGACTGGAAAGTTCTACAAGAACTGCATAACAGTCACAGTTTAGATACTAAGGCATCTGATAAGGGTGGAAACATTGTGGTCCTATACAGAGAACTGTAGGTCAGAGACTCCAAAAAGACTGTTGGAAAATCCGGCACATTTGTGCTCAGATACAACCAAAGAGATCACCATGAAATACAACCATAAGTTACTGGAATGGAAGGAAAAGGATCTGTTAGCTCATGAGGAATACCATTACCTGAGAAATAAACATCCCATAACACTAGTTATATATTTCTTGCCAAAAATCCATAAGAATAAGGAAAATCCACCAGGCAGACCACTAGTCAATTTGGACTAATACATCTAGAAATATAGATGTATTCCTCTTCAACTATGTCACCACATTGTCGTCACACATATGGGATTCTGCTAATTTTGTGTACAGAATAAATGAGATACCGTGGGGAGAAAAATTACCTGATGGCCACCATAGATGTGGTAGCATTATATACCTCAGTGCAACATAAAGATGGAATTAATACATGCAACCACTTCCTAAGATCTAGATCTATACGTTTACTAGGACATACTGAGATGATTGGAGAAGATAGAAAACAATATGTTCTCCTTTGAAGGAACCCACTATAACCAAAGGCAGGGTACTGCCATGGGAACCTCTTTTGCCCCAGCATATGCAAATCTGTTGATAAGATTATGGGAACAGGAAGTGATGTGGGCTTAAGAGGCCATGAAACAAATTAAAATGTGGATCAGATTCGATGATTTATTTGTAACTCAGGAGGGATGTGAAGACCTACTAGAGAACTTAATCTCAACAATCAATAATAACAAATATAATTTACAATTTAGGTGCTGCATAAGTGATGAGGATTATCTGAACATACACATATACGTCAAGAATGTGAAGATTTGCAGAAAAACACACGAGGAAATCATAGCAAGCTACGTGCAAACAGTGGACATCCTAAGGCTCTAAAATACAGCCTCCCAATTGGACAGTTAGTAAGAACAAAGTGAAACTGTTCAGAAAATGAAAGAATCACAGATGATTTGAGGCAAGGGGATAAGATGCCTTAAAGAGAAGAGAGGAATTATCAATTTGTAGGAAAACGGACCCTAAAAAAAGAATCTCCAATAAGATTTATCCTGGTCTACAATCAATTGAACCAGGAGATGAAAAGAATAATTCTGAATGACTGGAAAATGTTGTAATGAATGACGAAATCAGAAAAGAACAACCACAAAACCTACTAATCACATATCGAAAAACATCATCATTATCTAACATGTAAACTTCCAGTGAATTACAGTCACCACATAAGGAGACACATAACTGATTAATGAAAAACAAGAGAAATGGGTTCTGGGAGTGTTCAACATGCAAGGCATGCAAACATGGAATGACTACAACTAATTTCAAACTACCAAATAGAAGAACAAGAAAAATAATGGATCATCTAACAATTAACACAGACCATGTAGTTTATATACTTCAGTGTTTATATAAGAAACAATATGTAGGAAGTACAATGAATAAAGTGAAACTAAGAATCCTACAACATCTGATAGCCATTAAAATAAGGACTTCAGTTATCAAACTGCCAAACACTTCTTAGAAAAGCATGATGGGAAAATATCAGATCTGAGTTATTTTGGAATCCAACATATTGCAAAGTTAAGAGGAGGAAGTAATCAAGACTTGAAATTCCAGATAGCTGAGTTAAAAATGTAAAAAATGGAAACTGAGGAACTCCATGTACATGCAGAACTCTACGTACATTTAGAAGAAGGATGATGTTCTGGCTGTACTACCACAGGAAGGACCTGTTTTATATGACCTGTAAAAAGATGTATATATTAAATAAAATGGAATATGTAGTCATGATAATTCAATACAGGGTGTAGAAAAGCAGGAATAGACTTGGGTTGAAGCACATTGACGAATAGCACGTGACACTGTGACACTATGAGGAGGTTGGGGAGGGCAGTTGTTGTAATTTTCATGTAATTAAGATAACCTCCATAAAAGCACATTTGAGTTGAATTATAATATTCACATGCACGTGCCACTTTAAGAAAACTCACCACCATATATGATAAATATGTGAAACAGCCTGCCATCGGTCTAAGTGAGCCCTGGTTAAATTAAATCAACAAAATAAAATGATGCCCACTGCTGAGGAACTGAGTACTGTTTATGGAAGTATGTTAACTGCAGAGAGACTGACTTGGGCTACTTTGCTGAACATATGGTACTTTAATATAGCTCTGGAAGAACTGATGAATTGTACTTTACAGGAAAGATGAGAAGTATTCAGAGCTATGTGGATATATAAAAAATTGTATAACATAGACAGAGGGTTAACTTATCTTCATTGTATGTGTGCCAATATGTATGAAACTGTCCCTCATATTAATTCTTGCTTTGCGCCGAATGTGCATCATTTTTTTTACGCATTTACACGCAAACCTAACTCCAAATTTATTCTTTGGCGCTTGACCCGTCTAGCACCAATGTTTTGGGGTTAATGTCATTTTTGCTTGCAGGAAACTAACTTGCATCAATGAGATGCAAGGTAGACATTACTGTGTATAAAATGACAACATAGCCTTAGCGCCATATTTATCCCATGTGCTAAAATGACACATGGGGACAAGGGTGGCCTTAAATAATGGTGCTAAACTTCCTTAGTGCCATTATTTAATGCCTGGGTCAGGGCAGGCGTTAGGAGACTTGTGGGCCTATTTCCATGGTCATGGTCAGAGCCCTTCCCTAGCCCCAGGGACACTTCCACCCACACCAGAGGGACACCAGAGGATGGGGGAACCCCATCCTAGGTAAGGTAAGTACAGGTAAGTAATTTTTATTTTTTTTAAAGTGCCATAGGAGGGCCTAATTTGGGCCCCTCTACATGGCACTGGGCCCAATGGCCATGCCTTTTTGGCATGGCCATTGTGGTGGTGGGCATGACTCATGTCTTTACTAAGACAGGAGTCATGTCCATCGGGGGTTTATGTCAAAAAATGATGCAAGTCTGGTTAGAGCCATTTTCTATGCCTCTGCCCATACTAGCGTCATCCTTTGGCGCACAACCCCCTGTTCGCCCTATGCCTCCCCCACCCGGCTAGGGTCCTTTTTTATGACACTAGCCGGGCCTTATCGCCAGCTATCGTCATTCCATAAATATGACACCCAGTCGGCATCTTGGAATGGAGCTAGCCGGCGGTATACTTTTTCACGCAAAACTGTGTTAGCGCAGTTTTGCATGCAAAAGTATAAATGTACCCCTGTATATAGAAACATAAGATAGCTTGGCATTAGCCCAGAGTGAGCTTCAGCTATATAAGATAGCACCTATATTGTTCCATTACAAAATAATGAAGTATGGGATCTAGTTGTTTTTAACATAGTAGGTGGGAAGTTTGTAGAAGCACGATCACTTTAAATGAACAGTCTATGGCACGGGGCTCTATGGTCCAGTAGAAGACAGAGAGGCCAAAACGAGTCGACCATACTCCCTTCTTTTGACTTTAAAAATGAAATAAATTAAATATAAAATAAGGATCATTCACCATTACTATGAAGCTGTGTTGTGCCACCAGTCTACCAATACCCTAAAAGGGAAAAGAGAAAAGTGAAGTTGGTAGAGGATATATGTACATACACAGGATTTTGTGGCTCAGGTGCATGAACACAGAAGCAACACATCTTCCTGTCTGAGGGGTTTAACAATTTCTATGTCACCATCTCTTGATGGCACTGTAAGAAATTCTTAAGGATAAGTGAGGGCTTATTTAGCTATGTTACATTCTTTTAGTGGTTTAATGGGGCTCTTTTGATGATGATGTATGAATGGCTGCAGGGGTGGCAGTGATTCTACTGCGTAAGACGAGGTTATGCTAGAGATTCACTTTTATAGCAAAGTGTCACTGTGCAGGACTATGTGACAGGTTTTTGTGGTGCCTGGGTCTTTTTGCAGATATATGATATCTATTATAGCTGTGTTGCAGGTATTTTGGAAGTTTTGTTATGTGCTTCCTGGGAGATATCCTGGGTACTATTGGGAACTGATTTATAAATTGGAGCTAATTTAGAGTCCTCTTGGGAGCTAAGTTGATGTCTTTTAGGACCAGTTGTGGGTTATTTTAAGAATGTGTTGGTTCAATGCAGAGGCAGCTGGAAATTATGCTGCAATGTGTGTGTGGGGGTGGGATCAAAGAGGTTGTCTGCTGGAATCTCTGGTGTAGCTATACAAAGAAGTACGCCATGAGCGACAGAAAGGCCTGTTGGCTGCTATAACTATGATCTGTTGTGATTATAAATAAGGTCAGTTACTAACTCTTTAATGGTTCTTTGAGAAATATTGGCGGGTCTGTTGAAGTAATGCTGAGGTTCTGATAGCGGCCATGTCAGAGATTGTTGGGGCTAAATTTAGATCCTAATAGGGGCTAGAAGAGGATCTCTCCTAAGATACAATAACATGCTGGTGACTGTGTGACAATATGTGAAGAAGTTTGTGGATATGAAAAAGATTTTTATGACTATGTGAGTATTTGTTGGGCTGTTTGACAGAATGTTGTGCTATATTGGTCTGTGTTGAGGATCTGCTGAATATTATGGTAAGGGTTCTTCATCTACTACATTAGGATTTGTTGAAATTGAAGGCTGGATCAGGATAGTCTAATGGGGCTTGTAAGGATCTGTTGTATTTTATCTGAAGGTTTGTATGGGGCTGCTTTGGGGATTTTTAGGCTTATGCCATATTCTGAGTTATGTGAGGATCTGCTGAGTATAGTTGACTATTGCCAGTGGACAGTATCAAAACAAAAAAGGCCTGTTAGAGGCAATGTAAGTACATGTTGGGGTTATGTGATGCTGTGTGTGGAGCTATGTGAAGGTTTATTGGTGGGATGCAAACTACTGATGCGAACTGAGTAAGGTCTGTCAGAAAGAAGGTACACGGCTGTTGAGTGTAAAATTATAGCTATGTTGGTGACTGCATGAGGTACTATATTGTTCTCTGTGAGGGTCTGCTAGGACAAATGTAGGGGTCTTCAGGATGCTGCATGAAGGTCTACTTGATTACGAGTCAGGGTTTGTTGTGTGTTATATATGGTTGATGTGCCATGGTCTAAGACTGTGTCAGCCTTTACCTTCGGGTTTCTGGGTTTGTATCAAAGGCTATTAGGATCTGTGTCAACCTTACTCAAGTTTAGTGGGGACTATAGTGGTGGTTGCATGAGAAGCTGTTGAGGGTGTGTTGAAAGTTGTTTAAGGCTTGTTGGGGGCCTTTGGAATCCATAGGGGACTCAGACAGAGTATTTTGGGTACTGGGCTTAGTTGGAACAAATGTAAGAGTCTGTGGTACTCTGTTAAGCGTCTGTTTGGAGGCAGTGATATGGGTCTGCTGGGACCTATCCAAGGATATAAGAGTAACTGTGTAAAACATAGTTGTAAAACTCTCTGAGTAGTGGACTATTTAAAACATAGAGCCTTAAGTCGGTAAGAGGGCACTGGCTTGAAAGACTTGATAATGTTTTCAGTGGGTGGACTCTAACGGGGCCTTTGACAAAGTGTGTTCTCTCCTAATGTAAAAGTTGTGTCGCCATGGACGTTCACTAGAGGATAAATAGGAAAAGGACGAAAAAAAGAGACAGGGCATCTCCCGCCCCATTATTGCTGCACTTAATGGTAATCAGTAAGATACTTTCTCAGCACTATTTTGAGTAATTAAGGGTCTTGTCTGGGCATCAAAGATGTCAGAAGGAGTACACCTAGATGTCACACTCTTTAATGATGCACTATGCTTCAAATCACATATTAACAGACTGATGATGATATGAAAGCAAAATACTTTATCTTGCTCTTTAAAGCGTAAAATATTTTCCAAATATAAGTGATCAAAGTGTGGATACATCACCAATGAGAGACAGCAGAATTGCAGTTGTGTGACAAACCTATACCCAGCTAGTGGTCATTGTGGGCTGGAAAATCTAAGAATAAAATGGGAGGAAAGTGAATTTACTGATTTATACTGGGACGTAGCAGAGATATTTTTAGCAAGAGTATCAAGGTATGAAAAGTTTAAACTACTTCAGCTTAACTATGTACGCAGTACATCCATAGTAAATCAAAGTGTCTGCACAACATTTTCCTAGATGTGAGGAGGTAGCTTCTTTCACATGGTTTTGGCCTGTCCAGTTCTGCAGATATCTAGGTGCAGTGGGAGATCACTTTAGAAAGAAACATTGCATGTGCTCCCACGATTTACCTTTTCGGATTGACACCCTGGTCTAAAGCCAGAGGTCTTCTTTCAATGTCATTGATCTGGCCTTCCAGTTGGACAAATGTCCTATAGACATGATCTGGCGATCTCCAAAGGCTTCTAGTTTGGCAGCATGAGAATCTTACTTATACAAATGGGCAAAATCTGAAAACAATGTTTATATACTGCAGAATGCAGAAAACAAGGTAAAGCTACACCACAGAAAGACTGGGATTCTCTCCCAAGACTGACGAAATGCTGCAGTTACAATGTACTTTGGCCCATATTTATACTCTGTTTGAGCTGAATTAGCATCATTCTTTTTGACGCTAATTCAGCGCAAACTTAACTCCATATTTATATTAACCTGTCTAGTGTCAAAATATTGGAGTTAACATCTTTTTTTGGATGTGTAAAACCTCCTTGTGTCAATGAGATGCAAGGTAGGCATTCCCCGTCCAAAAAATGACTCTAATCCCCTGGCGCCATATTTATCAACGTGGGCAAAAATGACGCCCGGATGGGAGGCGGACCCAACAAATTACGGTAACTCCGATTTGCGTCAAATTTTAACGCCTAGGTCAGACCTGGTGTAAAATTGATGCCCACACAACACTACTTAAGGAAAACACAGAGAAGCAACATTACAAACCCACAGGAGAAGATGGAAGTGCTACTGCTCCAGCTTGCGAGACGACGCAAAGGACAGCAACAACAACAGCAACCACCACAACACGGCCCACAAAGGCAACGCAGAAGGCAGGAGAGGGTATTCAGAAACAGGACAACCCCCCATGGCCTCAGGGAACAAGAAATCATTAGGACATGCAGACTCAACTGGCAAGCCATACTACACCTGCTGCACCACATTGAGCCACAAATCACAGCCAGCCTGCAGACCCTACACAATATACCACCAGCGACAAAACTGCTGGCTGTCCTGCACATGCTGGCAAGTGGCTCTTTTCAAACAACAGGTGCCCTGGTTGTTGGTGTGTCACAGCCGTCATTCTCTGCATTCCTGCCAAAGGTGTTGGACGCAATATTCTCCCTGACACCCCGCCACATAAGCTTCCCCAATACCCGGTAAAAGCAGCAGGAGATAAAACAGGGGTGCTATCAATTTCATGGCTTCCGGCATGTGCTTGGTGCAATTGACTGCACCCATGTCCGACTTGTGCCACCTGCAGCAACAGAGCACTTATACGGGAATCGCAAACAGATGCAATCCATAAAGGTGCAGGCCGTAGTGGACCACTGTGGACTATTTACAAACATTTTGGCCAAGTATCCTGGGAGTGTGCATGGCCCCTTCATTTTCCAGCACAGCACGATCAAGAACACTTCCAGGATGGACAATATGGAAATGGCCTACCTGTGGGTAAGTCGACAAACCCAGCAATGTACAAACAACACACCAACACTGTAGGACACACAAGACATACACCACTACAAAATCACATGGCCAGGGTAACACAGATGTGCAGCTAACAACACATATGCACCATGCTGAAGTATAGCACAATCAGTGCACACCACAAACAAATACACTCACATGTACGTAACACACCCACAACTTGACAGGTACACTACGTGAAGGACAGGTGCAGATATGTACCCTTTGCCAACAGAAGAACTACACAAACCACTTCAAGAGCCCACAGGTTGCCCACTACGTACACTTCATACACAGTACACCAAACAAAGATCAGCACAGCAATGTCAATGGCATACACCATGCTCATGTTACGTAAGTCTCACATAGGCACAGATCCCTCACATCATGCCATGCAAGTCACTACCAGAACAAACACCAAATGCCAGACCATTGGTGCCAATACCAACAACATCTCATCAACACATACCTTACTCACCTGTAGTGTGCATATACATCTGCCTGATGCATTGGGTCACACACATAGGAACACAAAATGAATGCCCATCAGATACCATGTGCCAGATATGTGAGAAGTAGCACCACACCTACTGTAGTGCCACCTCACATGCACCACTTACTGATCCACAACACCATCATGTCAGTATAACAAACAATAAATGGTCCACCATGGGGCAGAGTCACTGTTAGACAGTGCAGATCATGTATGCCATAATGGGACCCTGTAGGAGTATTTAGGACATTACTGACCTTACATGCACTGTGCCAAGGGACACATTTGCTAAGTAGCTGAGCTCCATCCCATAGCCTGCACTGTGCATGTGTTCACAGTATAAATGCTGAATTATGTTTTGGAATATAGGAGAGATACTGGTAGTAATGTTGATCATCCTGAAACAATGGGATACACACCCTTGGACACCTGATGGCTGGCACAAATATCAGCTGCCACTCAGGATCACTAAGAGACCTATGTAATATTGCCATGGCCTGCACTGTATGTACAAGTTGGCGGATGACCACTCTTTTGTGACTTGAAGCCACATTGTAAATTAGTCACCCTCCCACGCAGCACTTAGCGTGGAAGGGGTGGCATTGTGTGTTGCTGCAGGTCTGTCACCACAAAATACGTAGCATGATGATGCTGTCTCAGATGTAGGTGTCACCCACAACCTGAGGCAGTGCCAACATCAAGCAACACCCCAAGAGTGCTGTGTGCAGGTTGTAATGAGGGAATAGACTGTGATTTAAACTCATATCAATGTGCCATCCATTGCATGCTGCATACTGCTGCACACACAGAAAGAGCCAATTGCCTATCAAAACAGCATATGTATAGGGAGGTGTCCCTTCCTGCACTGATATATCCATCTCCACAGGGCAGGTAGACAAGCACTCTGGTCCAAGGTTGGTAGTGTTAGTGCACAGTTGCATATTAGCCACTGGCGCAGGGGACAACAAAGGGTTGCCCAGTAACATGTCACACATGGTGCATTCCTGCATTGTCAAAATGTTGCAGCACAGTGCTGCCAATCTTGGCGCTGTGCTATGTATTTACTCATTTAAATGGGCCTAAGTGTCGCTCTTCATCTGTAATGACACATGTCAAAATGGCTGGGATGTCCAGGCTTTGTAGTGCTACCAAGTTGCTACCACATATGACCCCATTGTGTTGTGAAGATGTGTCATGTCCCCTCTAGTGATCGCACACTGACACAAAGGTGCACCACACAACGCATGGTACATACATAATGACCATCAGTTAGGATTCCAAATCATATGTCCCAGGTCCTTGAGCCAATACTCAAGATTGTCATTTCCAACAACACAGTGCTTAGAAAACTTTTCACAAGGCCAGGAACTCACACCATACCACAAACACATATGAGTCACAACCAACACTAATTAACAACTGCCAAGCTACATGACAAACCTGTTTCAACCCTTAACAACAACTTACTCCTTTAATCTTTTGCAGCGGATCAGGGTTATGGCATACAGCCATGGATTATGACCCCATTTGCAAACCCAAGCACAGCAGCAGAGCATGCATACAATGAGGGACATCCTGAGACCCGGAATATTGTGGAGAGGACATTTGGTATACTGAAGTCAAGATTCAGGTGTGTGGACCTCACAGGAGGCAGCCTCCTATAAGCCCCACATATTGGGTGCAAAATCATCCTGGCATGCTACCCTGCACAACATATGTGTGCAGATGAACGTCCCCGTGTATTACCAGGTTGATGACCTGCCTGAGGAGGAGGAGGAGAATGGTGGTGAAGAAATAGAGGGGGAACAGAACAACACAGCTGCTGGGATACGCCGCAGACAGCACATAGTTGAGAACTTTTTCTCTTAAGAGCCACTTAAATCACTTTGTCAATTTTGTAAATAAATAATTCACTTATGCAACCAATCCTGCTTTGGTCTCTTCAATCTCCACTATATCTACCATAGGATTGCGAGTCTAACATCAGGGAGCAAGTTACAAATACAAATCTGATCTGTACTTTTGCAACATCATATGTGATGTGTAAGATTGTACTGCCACCATCACACACATCACTAATTGCCTCATCACTGGTATGTGACAACTGAAGGACACAATCTATAGACCACAACATATATTGTACAACCACGTTTTGCAACTCATTCATCAATAGCTCATCACACACAACCACATCACGTCCAAATAGTTGGTATGCAAAGGGCCCACACATGAGCAAAATCAGAAAGTTATTCATGTTGGAATAGAACACTGTCACAACTCAGTGTGAGAGTTGCAATGGCTGCATGGAACATGTGTGACAATGGGGGACATCATTGGTAACAATGGTTATCATAATTTTCCCAGGTATTACAAGCAATGGAAGAAGTTGGGCCTGTGCAGTACATCCATGGTAATATGTCCTGCCACTGCCATGGGGCCCAATCCTGACACAGGGTACACATGAGCACACACATTGCACGGACACATCAGTGGAATGCACTTCAGTATGGATGAGAACATATGCAGCTAGGGCTGGTCCACCACAGAAAACCAACAACCATTGTTAAATGCAATGAGTTCAATCAAACGTATGTGGTCAAACCATGATCTGGGTGGAACGTAGGCAGAGTGTGTCATACACAGTATGTACCAAAGATGTACACATGTCAGACATATATGTAGGCCATGACACAAGTCTCCATAAACTCCAAATCTATATATGGAGACAGTTGTGGGATAACATTTCCCAGGTAGTATTGGTTCACACATCAACAATGCTTGAGCTGTGTATGTAGTAATAAATATTATGCTCTGTATGACAACATCATACATCACATACAAAAACACAATACACAATCACAAACCAGACATATTTCATTGTACTGACTGCCAAACATATGTGGATACACTGTTGTCACACATGCATACATATATGCACAACGTGCAACTATTTGCATGCTGTTGGTTCTGTAACACACACATTGATGGAACAAACCAATTACACCCTCATCACATTGTTGCATGGACTACCACATGTGCCATACCCAATATATCACACTGCAGCACAGCCCATGTCATATGTATGTTGAGTCAGGGTGCATCTAAGGACAATGGTAAAAAAAACATGCAATAAGGGCAAAAAAGGACGCAAGTGTGTCTAAAACCTTTGCACTCCTCTCAATGCTGATTTTCAGTGAATTCAACGCATAACGGTCATGCGTCAATATAAACGATGCATGTGCATTATGCGTTTAAAAACCCACGCAAATGTCAAATGCGTCATATAAAGAAATGCATAACTGAAAACGTGAAGCATGGGGACAGGAAGTAATGTACTAGGAAATCCGGTCTACACGCATGGTACAGTGAGTGTAGTTTCCCTTTCTCTTTACTGTCTGTGCCTTTTTGACTGTGTGGTTGTGTTTTTGAGCTTGTGGTTGTGTCTTGGTAGCTTATTGTATCTTGTGGTGTCCTTCCTGTCGTGCTGTGTTAAATATTGTCTGCTTTTTGTCTCAGTATTTGTGTTTTTGTGTTTTTCTGTGTACATTTGTATTTGTACTGTGGGGTGTCTGTCTGGGGTAAGTAATCATTCGGGATAGTTGGGATTAGTTAGTGGCCTTAAGCTCCCGTAAAGTTTTTTTCCACTTATTTGGTGTCAACCTTCAACATTAACAATATGTCTGGTAGGGGGAGGTTGACCAGGATGGGAGAGGAGGAATTGGTGGATTGATTTGTGTTGCTGGTAGCCCACTACCTGCCAATGATGCTGGAAATGGGGGCCAGGTCATTCAGGGCTACCAGACCGAGGCCAGGTGGCTGTGGTGGGACAAGGTGCTCCACCACCTGAGGAGGGTCTACAAAAATACCAGGAATGATCACCAGCTCAAGCATCGATGGGCAGATCTGGTGGCCAGGGAGCAGGATCTGCTAGATCATCTTGGTGTGAAAATCTGCAGACCTGTTGGTGAGTGTCCCATTGGCATACTATTTACTATTCACTGCTCTCAAATGACAGTAGCAGAGAGTTGGACAGGTTGCATGCAACCAGAATGAAGTGTATCTGTGCCAGTCTAGACAAGGAGTTCACATGTCTAACCATGACACCAATGCAGGTCAAATGTCTGGTGAGTCAAGCACAACCATCACAGAGTCACACATTTCAGGGGCCATGGCCCCACCTGTGCCCTGGCATAGTGTCATGTATGAAACTCCAAGGCACAGCCAGCCTAACATTTTTCCAGGGATTGTGTCAACAAAGTTGGGCAATGCATGTATAGCACAACTTTGTCATCATTTCACGCACATGATCCCTGCCCCTGCCATTATGTCAGCAAAGTGGACTTACCTGCCTTAGGGTGCAATGTAAATGGGGCATTTGATACCATCAGACAACTTTGCCACATCAGTCATGGATTACTCAACCATGATCATTGCAGACTTATAATTGAGCTGCATGTCTATCAAAAAGTGCCTCTGGGTGCCTTGCAGGACAAGCTTAAGTACCTGAGTCAAATGTCTTGCAAAGCACCCGGGTGGTGTCATGTATTTATTGCACAACTCCTCCTTATACCATGTAGTTCCATCTGCTATAGACTGCCCACATATGGTTGTAGCAGGGTGTAGCACTACATGAGTCTCTGGCCCAGTGTAAGTGCACAGCTGTGCGTCTCTCACTCGCCTGAGTGTCTGTGTCATCATGTGATTGTAATGGTGTGTTTGTTGCACTGTTTTACACTAGGATAACTAGCTCACTCCTCTCAAATAGTACACACTGAAATATGTTGTCCACTAGCAGTGACTGTTATATTACACTAAGCATGATTTACCACTCATATCTTGCAGGTGGAACTGCCCCCTACATGATTGGCGAGGTGGCACAATTTGAGGACCCAGATGTATCCAGTAAGTGTGATAATGTGTGTCCTGTGAAGTAATCCTGGGTTTGGTGTGAGTGAGTCATGTGTGTTGCATACAATACAGGATGTGATAAGCTGTCCAATGGTCAGATATCAAAGTAAGCTGGATGGTGACATTGTGTCCCATTCAAAGTATCCCCATGCACAACCAGAGGGTCACTTCTTGTGAGGCTCGTGGTGCTCAATGGCCAGCATCATGTAAACAAGGTGATGACAAGCCCCATGAAGGGCTATATGTGACTAAGAATGACAGAGTGCCATGCTGTGAGAATATTGGCAGTGTGGCACTCCATCTTTCTCACAACACAGGGATGCACCATTTTGAACCTAATTTGGTGCATCCCTGTATTGTCATGAAGATCGAGGACTGGGCTGCCAATTGTCCCTCAGCATGGTGCTCCGTATTTTGCACTCCATGTATGTAACACTTATGTGGAAGGTAATAGACGTGCATACAGGTCAAGGTCAAACATGTGCTGGCATGGAAATGGGTGTGTAAGGAATTGTATTGGCAGATCAGGTATTGATGGGTGCCTGCACCTAGACACATAAATGTAGATGTGATGGACCTATGGATACCAGCGTCCTAGTGTCAACCCTCCTATTATATGGTCCACTCCCTAACTCCATGTATGAGTGGGCAAGAGTTGTTGGATGACCAGGACAGTTGAGATGATGGATTGCATGGCCATCTTCCTTAGGCACAGGGGGAGAGGAATACCACATTTGGAGGTAGATGTGATGCTCACAGTGTAGGTGACATTCATATTGATCGGGCTTGCATGTGTACCTATCAGCATTGACCCCTTATGGTTACCAACATCATCCCATCCTCCCAATAACATTTTCAAGTTACTGGTGATGTATGGTTGAAAATTGACACAGATGATGAAGAAGTTTGGGCCTGATCTATGTGAAGTTTGCACTGCCTTAGCATTATTACATATTACGCAAAAGCAATGCACACCTCCATGTGTTTGGTTAATACTCTTGTTTTGCATCGCTTTAGTCTCAATGAAATTATGCTAAGGCAGCGTTGTCATTACATTCATCAAAGCCATTGTCTTTTCTGGAATATGAGATGGAGTGCATGTGTAGATAGATGTAGAAGTGTAAGTTACTAATCTGTACATACTCCACACAATGCTGACACTGATGGTTGCCTGTCTCCATTTAACAGCTGCCAACATGACCAACGAGGAACTGAGGGCATTCCAAAAGAGGGCCGTCCTGTACCGCCACACCACGGCAGTGGAATCCAGGTTCCGGAGTATGGCATGCCGTTATCATGCTGAGAAATCAACGGGGGAATGGCGGGCATTCACAGAAGGGGGCCCAACACTGGCAGAGGCCACACAGAAGAGACCCAGCAACACAGCAGTGCAGGGGGGCACAGCCCACTCCAGCTGCTACCATGGCCCCCAAAATGCTGCAGGTTCTACAGAGGGACGTGTCTCTCGTGTTGCAACAGTTGGACAGTTTGGAGAAGGAGGTGGCTGCCAATACTAAGAGACTGAAATTTATCAAAAAAAACCTTAAGAAGGCCAAACTCTGAGGCTCTCATTACAACCCTGGAGGTTGGCGGAGAAGTGGCGGTCTTACCGCCAACAGGCTGGCGGTAAAAAAATTGGAATTATGACCCTGGCGGTTACCGCCATGGTCATCCGCCACTTCTCCAAACCGACCGCCAGGGCGGAGACAACTGCTGGGCTGGAGACTTGGGTCTCCAGCCCGGCGGCCGTCACAAGACCGCCGGCGGTATCATGACCCGGCTGACCGCCATGGATTTCATGGGGTTGGGCACCACCATGGAATCCATGGCGGTAAGCACTATCAGTGCCAGGGGATCCCTTCCCTGGCACTGATAGGGGTCTCCCCCCACCCCCCACTCTCACCCGAGTCCTTCCCCGACACATTTCCAAACACACTACACCCCTGCATGCATACATACACTCACACACGCCCTCTTCATACTCACACGCACACCCCCATGCACGCACACAACACACCACACTCCTCCACCCCCCTCCCCTAACGGACGATTAACTTACCTGGTCCTTTGATCCTCCGGGAGGGGACGGGATCCATGGGGGCTGCTCCGCCGCCAGCACCCTGTCACCAGAACACCGCCACACCGCCACACCGAATCACGTAACGTGATTCGGTGGGCGGTGTTCTGTTGACGGGCGGTGGAGGTGGAGCAACCTCCACTTCCCCGCCAACCGCCAGTATGGCTGCTGGCGGCTCTCCGTCCGGAAAAGGCAGCAGTCATAATTCGCAGAGCGGAAAACCGCCAGCACTGGTGGTCTTCAGCACGGCGGTCCCTCGGCGGTCTTGTGAAAAGACCGCTGAGGTTGAAATGACCCCCTGAGTGTCTTCGGAACTGTCACCTCCCAGTTCTATTCCGTCCCTCCTCATTTTTATTAATGTTTTTAGTGGGTTTTAGGGGGTTAGTGTTAGGTTAGTGTAGGTATGTAGTTTAGTTGGTATAAGTGGTTTTGGGGGGTGGGTGTTTTACTTTTTACATGTTAATCGGTGGGTGGGTAGCTAGGGGGTCATGTTGGGGTATGTATGTGTGGTAAAAAAATATGTGTATATATATATATATATATATATACATATATATATATATATATATATGTTTAGATTTAGTTTATATGTGTAGTATAAGTATATGTTGTCCTGCATGTGTCTCATAACTTAAGGGGGGTGGGAGGGGAGCAGTGTTTAGAGTGTGGTGTTAAATATGTTAGGTCAGTGTAGCATAGGGTAGTTAGCTTTAATTGTTGGTTAAGTATAGTTAGAATAGTTTAGTTTAGGTTAGGATAGGTTTTCTTGATTTTGTTTAGTTTAGTTTTATAATTAATAAAAAAAATTGGGTACTCCTTTACTTTTTGTGTCATATGCTTGTGTCTCAAGGTCTTCCCATGAGTGCACAGTCCAAATTGTGTGTTGGCCTAGGGATTAAGTCCTGCCTCCAAACCCCTCTTGTGACATGTTCATCACCTGTTTACAACTGAGCTGTCACATTGGCAGCAACAACGCATCTACTTGTCTATGCATCTGCCATCCAGTGTACCCACCACTCAAGGTGTTTATTTTGTATTGGACAGATAGGTGTGGTAATTCAACTGTCAGTGTTAGAGGCCTGTGTAGGAATGTTGAGCACTGTGGCACATCTGACAACAGCCTAAATTTAAAATATATCCTGCAAAACTGATCAGTGGCAATTACAGATGAGATTAAGTACCTCTGTTTCACACCTATGTGTTCTACTGGTACTCCCAGCTGACAATATTGCCTGATAACTGTTTCACAGGCATTCATGCCGTATGTAGTGAGTGAAGCATACATGTTTTCTAAATTTTTGCCATACTCAGTGAATTGATTGTAGGGGATAAGGCCAGCATTGCCGTTTATCAGTAGGAACCTTGTGTGTAGATATGTGTCCCCATATTCCTGCACTCTTGTACTGACACTCTGTGACTAATGACATGGTTACACACATCACAATTCCTAAGCGTAGTAGATGCGTCACAATACACAAAGACATGTTGTTTGTGTAGGAGGTGTTTATTTACAAGTGTTGTAGTGCAATATATACAAAGTCCAGGTCAGTGACCCCATTAGTCAAATCCATACAATTGTGGCACAACACAAGTCCTGGGTTGAGGGACGTGTCATGGGACATGCTTGGGTGAAGTGATGTTAAGTGCAGAGGAACATGATTTCCCAATTTGTAGGTGAGAGACAATGACAGTCCATAGCAGACAGGTCAACAGTGTGTCTTTGAAGAGTGCACATATCCAACTGTGCTAACACATGCATGGTTTCAAGCACAGGACAAAGGAAAACACTGGCCATGTGGCATGGGCTGGTGCTACCGGGAACTCTTATGGTTGAAGATGATCTGTTCCACATCTTCATGCTCCGATGTGTGTGGTGTTTCCTCCGCCCTTGATGATGGTGGTGGGGAGGTAGAGGGGGCCACACACACTTCAGTGATTTGAGATGTGGACTCCCAATTCTCAGCAGCTGCCATCTGTGGAACAACCTATGCCATCACTGCAGCAAGGAGGAACTGCTGATTTTTTTAGGATAGCAACAACATCCCTGTGGTAGGCAGTCATGTCTGCCCTTCCCAGTGCATGGAGTCCAGCTTGTTCTCAATCT
Source organism: Pleurodeles waltl (assembly GCF_031143425.1). NCBI lineage: Eukaryota > Metazoa > Chordata > Amphibia > Caudata > Salamandridae > Pleurodeles > Pleurodeles waltl. Next base: position 1,771,023,535 of record NC_090440.1, read on the forward strand.
AGCTGCTGGCAGTTTTGGAGGGCAGTTGTTGTGGCCTCTCCCTCATGGCAGCAGCTATGTCCCTCAGACACTGCTGGACTCCATGCATTGGGGAGTGTGTGCCTCGGTTGGCTGCAGTCTGTTCATTGGCCGTAACGAGGCATGTGCGCCTCAGAGTCCTCAGTTGTGTCGGTGATGGCAGGTCGTACTATTGAGGTGTTGGGTGGGACATCTGGGATGGCTGCTACATTATTACTCCTCCTTGTGACTGGAGGTGGTGTCTGGAAGGATACGAGGACTTCTTGGAGGGTCTCCTGGCTGATGGTTGTCAGCTGGTCACCTGGGTCATCGGGGTAGTCCAGGACAGGCCGATCAGCAGGACAGACATCATCCTCTGCAATGAGATGGAGTAAAATGAATCTTTCTGTGTTGTGGCAGTTGATATTTCATGTCACTGACTTGCTATTGGAGGCTCATTGTCATCTTGGTTCACAAACATTGTTCCTGTGCATCATGGTTGCAGTCTATCAGCCCTTTGCCCCACCTAAGTGTCACATGAGTGGAAGCTCAGTTGGCGCAATTGGCTGTGTCATATCTACTAGGTGTGATGTATATCCTTTTTTGTGGCTTGACACCATCTTGTCATTGTCAACCCTCCCTATGCATCCATTTGCATGGTGGGGCCTTGCAATGGGTTATGCAGTGCTCAAGCCACAGCACCAAACATGGCAATATGCCCTTGTCCCAGTCTTACATGGTTCACATACACCCATGCAGTACTGAAACCTTGCACCTTTCCAGGAATGGCATTGCCAGGACACTATGCTGATGTTACCTTTGATAGCTCCTCATGGTGATGTATGTGTATGTATGCCTACATTGAACAGCACACATGGACCTAGCAGAGTTCCATTTCATCTTCTCTCTGTGCAGGTAGGTGCACCTTCCTACAAACCTATGCTCTCCTCCTCAATGCAATCATCCTTGCAGTATGATGCAGGAGATGCAGCATGGTAGCAGTGCAGCTAATTTGACACATGCACACTGGTAGACCCAGGGATGGCCAGCATGGGTATAATTTCTAGCTGTGTGCATCATTATGTACGTGACAGTGCCTGATGGTAAGAAAGTTTATGGACATAGCCAGTTACCTGGAGTTGAACGTAGGTCAAGGCCTCAAGCTAATTTGATGGTGATTCTGCAGGTAGTCATACTGGTCGCTCATTACAAGTGCAGCAGTCCTATGACCACCCCCAACAGTGCAGGTGGTAGTGGCAACTGTTGTTAATGGGAATGCCCCAATGGCCTGGCACTGGCAATATTCCAGCAGCATACAGACTGTCAATGGCACCTGTCTTGTGACACCAGACCAGTATTACGTTCAGCCCTACACTCCAGGTCTGTTCCCGCTTTTCCACCAGCCTTTGCATGGCGGTGAAATCCCCATTCAAAGGTTGGTGGTGATGTGGTGTGGTGTGCCCCTGGGTGCCCCTGCACAGCCCATGCACCTGGCATGGACTGTGCAGGGGGTCCAATGCTCTGCCCCTTTGCCCTTTCCACTGCCTGATTTGCAGAGCTAAGTGCAGCGTTTCCTGTCACACCCAATGCACCCGAAGACTGACACTGACTCTATTTGATCCATCAACAATGTGGTGCTAAGTGCCCCCCAGAGCTACCATGTGCAGACAGATTTCCACCCGCCATCCCAACGTGTGACTCATAATACCAACTGCAAAGGGTACACTGCACTGGCAGTCTTACCAACACCAGACTTGCCCATGCACCATCCCTCCACCCATCAACGTGGAATAATACACCATTATGTTCACAGTCACACACCATGTGTTGTATGTGTGTGTTTATTTTCCCATTCCTATGTGTCTCACATGGTTGTGTCAGAGTACTTGTGGGCTCAGCCTGTAACTTTTGTGACCTACAGTTTGCTACCTGTGGTACATATTTTCTGTAGCGGCACATTGCTGTTCAGCATCAAGATGTGTGGTTCCACACTACACCAGTTTAGTTGGTCTGGGTAGTGGCATGTTTCCAATGATATAGGACCAGACTGCTATTCCCCCAGCATCTGCTCAGATTATTTTTCCCTCCACCCAGGCAGCATACTCACTGCATGATGGTGTGGTGGCTGCCTTATGTGGATGTGTTGTCAATGTGCAGATTGGTGGTGCTACGGGCACATGTCTGGGTACTGTAGGGATGGTTGCAATGAATTGTGTGCTGTGAGGTATAGTACACATATTTTTCCAGTGCTAGAGTCATTTTGCCTTACGACAATGTGCAATGCTTAACAGCAAAAAATTTGACTCTAACCTATTTTTAGCGCCACCCAGCACCATAATATAAGTATGCCACTTGGGTGGCGTTAAAAAATGGTGCTAGTCAGCGCTAAACATTTTGATGTATACAGTGTTAGTTCAGTTTTGCGTCAAAAAGTATAATTCTGGGCCTTTGTTCTTTCTTCCCCATTAGCAGATGGACATGGTCTGCTCAGTAGAGAGTGGCCACAGTCTGGTCCAGTTGTCTATCCTACCTACCTGTGTTTCGAAATTTACCATGTGATGTCCACCAGACAAGTACTCAACACATTTATGTGTTGCTCAACACATTTATGTTCTGCTCTCCCACCACTGGCGCTTATGTAAATGCTTTCTTTATGATAAAAGTGTGTGGCACTAAAGACCCAAGTTGTTTTGATTACTGAATGCTTAAAGTGGATTTTCACTTTACTCTAGCAGACATCCAGTAAGATGATTGTTTAATGTGCTCTTCCATAAAGTTAATAAAGGCCAACTGAAAAATGACAGCAGATATTGCTTAAAGATATGACGGGTTATTTTTAAGGTGAAGTTGTGTCTAAACACCATTTTACACTTTGAAAAAAATGCATTTTGTCTGTTATGAACTTGCAGAATCATCACTGCAGTCCATTGCCGTTCAGTAGTTGAATGTCAGGTGAAAGTGACAGGACTGGACATACAACTATGAAGAATTGACAGCTACCAGGCAAGCATTGGCATATGTGGGGAGACCTGGAGAGTGATGGTGAAATGACTTCGGTGAGCCTCTAGCGATTTTTTATGATTTTTGGACTTCGAATTTTCAAACATTTTCGTTTCAAACTATTGATTTTTCAAACTTTATGTTTTTAACTTTTTGGTCTTTACAGCTCAAAATAGTTGACCTAATATCTGTGTTGTTCTGTGTAGATCACGATAAACGCCAGTATCAGGTACAGCCTTTGTTTAAAATGTACATTAAAATAACCATGCAGTACATAGTGCATCAATAGCAATATTGACATCAGCGAGCTGAAGAGCAAAATCAGGGGACAAGAGTGAGGCGGCTGCTAATCACAGCCTGCACAAAGCAAGAACCAGAAACCGACGGCCTCCGTGGCTCTGCCACACCCTTCCCACGTAGCATAAACTAAAACAAGCACTGGCAAAGACAATAGATCTTGCCAATACAAAAGCTATTGACTTTGTTTTGCCATGTTGTACAACAATTGTGTCTGCTGTTTAGCATGGCTAAAGGTTAGTGGCTCAGAGTGGTGGAGTAGAGTGTCATAGAGTGTCATAGAGTGGATTTGTCTGAATGTTATATAGTGAAGTGGGAGGATTGGAGTGTCATAGAGTGGACTAAAGCGGAGTAGAATTTAGTGGCAAAGAGTGTCATAGAGTGAAGTTGAGTTGGGTGGAAGACAGTGGAGTGGGTTAGAGTGGATTAAGGTAGTGGGGTGGTTTGGAGTGGAATAGGGTGGATTGGATTGTGGTGGCTTGAGTGGAGTGGGGTGGATTGGTGTGAGGTGGATTGGATTGGATTGGAGTGGTGTGGGTTGGACTGGGCTTGATTGAAGTGGATTGGATTGGTGTAGGGTGGATTGGATTGGATCGGATTGGTGTGGGGTGGACAAGTTTGTAGTGGGGTGGTTTGTGATGGACTGGAGTGGGATGAATTGGAATTAAGTAGGTTGGATTGGGGTGAAGAGAGGTAGATTGGATTGTAGTGGGGCAGATAGTTTTGGATTGGAGTGGGTTGTTTGGCATTGTAGTGGGGTAGGTTGGAGTGGGGCAGGTTGTTTTGGATTAAAATGGGACAGACTGAAGTGGGGCAGATTGGAATGGGACAGCTTGAAATGGATTTGAGTGGGGCGAGTTGTTTTGGATTCAAGTGGGGCAGATTGTTTTGGATTGGAATGGGGTAGATTGGAGTGGGGCAGGTTGTTTTGGCTTGAAGTGGGGAGGATTGGAGTGGGCGGAGAGGAGTGGAACAGATTGTTTTGGATTGGAGTGGGGCAGATTGTTTTGGGTTGGATTGGGCAGATTGGAATGGGCCAGATTGGAGTGGAACAGATTGTTTTGGATTGGAGTGGGCAGATTGTTTTGGGTTGGAGTGGGGCAGATTGTATTAGGGTGGATTGGATTTGGGTGGATTGGGGTGGAGTGGGGTTGTTTGGATGGGAGTGGGGTGGATGGGACTGGGGTGAATTGGGATGGAGAGGGTGGATTAGACTGTGGTGAGGTGGATTGGATTGCAGTGGGCCATATTGTTTTGGAAAGAGTGGGGCAGATTGGAATGGGGCAGTCTGTTTTTGATTGGAGTGTGGCAGACTGGAGTGTGGCTCTCTGGAGTGGAGCAGATTGTCTTGGATTGGTGCAGATGGGAGTGGGGCAGATTAGAGTGGGACAGATTGTTTTGGATTGCAGTGGGGCAAATTGTTTTGGATTGGGAAGACTGGAGTGAGGCAGATTGTTTTGGATTGGCATGCAGTAGATTGCAGTGGGGCAGAGTGTTTTGGATTGGCATGCAGTAGATTGTGTTGGGGCAGAGTGTTTTGGATTGGGGCAGATTAGAGTAGCGCATATTGTTTTGGATTGGAGTGGGACATTTTGTTTTGGACTGGATTGGGGCAAATTGAAGTGGGGAAGATAGTTTTGATTGGAGTGGGGTAGATTGTTTTGGAGTAGTGCAGATTGTTTTTTAATAGAGGGGGTGAATTTGAGTAGGGCAGGTTAGATTGGGGTGGGTTGGGAGGATTGAAGTGGGGGTGGGTTGGAGTGGACTGCATTGGTGTGGGATAAAGTGGGTTGGATTGGGGTGGATAGTAGTGGGGCGGATTTGATTGAGGTGAATTGGGGTGTACTACATGATTATGTGTTTAAGCATCATTTTAGAGATTACACATAATAAAGTAACACTGTTGCTTTGCAATATTTCGAACAAGTTGATTGTTGTCTTTTGAGAACAGCGCCCACAAGCAAAACAAAATAAAAATGAGTGCAAAGTGAGAAAAGCTGATTTGGCAAAGCAAAAGAAAGTTGGCTTTAAAAAATAAAACTTTGCAATTTTGTTTGTCCTGCTGAGCATGTTTTTGCGAGTCACAAACTTTATGTTTGCAGGGCACTGGAAGTTAAAAATAACAAAATAGTACCTCGATCACATCAGGAGTAGCAGACGTGCACTAATGAAGTTGAATTAATTAGTGCTTGATCCCTGCTCCACACAAAGGAAAAGAAATGATGCCAGGCATGCGCTGATGAATTACGAGGCTGTAAAGAAGAGTGCCATGCAGGCCAGCAAATGGTAAGCAACAGGCAGGGTCCAAGGCCTATACTGTACAGAACAGGGTCTAGCAAGCGAGGCACGTGCGCTAGTACGTGACCTCCCCGGCCCGACCCTGAAAGGCACAATTCACATTTTTGCTGATGTTTTAAATTGGGCATCCAACAGACAGAAGCAACATAATCTTCAGAAAGAAGATTGCAAGATCACTAGGGGTGTCATATACCCTCTGTAGTAATTCAGTCATTACTTCCATGTGTGTTATTACTCAAGAAACCTTAAAATGACGAGTTTAACAGAATCATTTATTATGTTTCTAAATTTGCAAAAGGATTAGGATTGTGCGACTGCATTCTTGGAGTGATAAAGTACAGCATTGGCTAATGAAAGATGTGCAGGAACATGATGGTCATTGGTGTACTGGCATATGATGAGTGTGTGCATTTATGATGCTGGATGTGTCGGCATGTGCAGGTGTGTGTATGGATATATGTTTGTGGGTGTATGCAAGTGGTTGTGTGGGTGCCTGAAGGGTGGTGTATACTGGTGGTTAGTAGCACATAATGGAAGCTGAGTGGTCATATATAATTTTGAGGGGGTGGCTGTAAGAGGCTGGCCTGGTGTGTAGGTGGTACCTATGGTTCTTGCACCTTATACCAGGTCCAGTTATCACTTATTAGTGTTGTGTAGGCAGTGTCTAGAAGCCAGGCTCTCTAGGGGTAGCTGTGGATGAGCAGCCAAGGCTTATCTAGGAGACATGCAAAGCTTACGCAATACCACTGTAGTCACACAGTACTCACAGACATGAAAGAAAACACTCAGTGTTTCAAAAATAAAGGCACTTTATTTTGGTGACACAAGTACCAAAAATACCTTAGAGGCTATACTCCCTTAGGAAGTAAGTAATACACAAATTACATACACTAGTTTGCAGAAATAGGCATAAAACAGTTAGAAACAGTGTAATTAGTGAAAATCACAATAGTTAGAAATGGGCCTAGGGGAGCACAAACCACATAATAAGAAAGTGGAATGCGAAAGTCGATCCCCAAGCTAGGCATGTGTAGAGGGGAGCTGGGAGTACTTAGAAAGCCCAAAGGGATGTACCAGAACCCATCCCAGTGACCAGGAAAGCAGGAGTAAATCACAACAAGTTTCCTAGAACACACAAAAAAAGGAGCGTGAAGAAGAATTATGCAAAACCCAGAAGAGACTGCAAGACACCAACAGAGGATTCCTGGACAAGACCTGTGTTAGAAGGGGACCAAGTCCAAGAAGCACAGAAGAGTCCAGGAAGAGAAGGAGGCCTTGCTAACCGGCATGAAGGTGCAAAAGGGGAACCACTGGTGGAGAAGAAAAGTCAGTACTGCACCCAAGAAGGTGAAGTCGGGTTCCTTGGTGGGGGGGGCAAGTGATGTCCCATGCTGGATGGAGGATTGCAGTCAGGTTTGCATCATCAGAGTCCGCCAACAAGCCTTGGCACATGAAAAGCTTGCGGTTAGCGGAAAAGGGCTCTACTGGGGACCAGGAAGGACCAGGTGGAATCGACCGAGGAGGGGAAGTCAGAGGGGGCCCTCAGAGACACAGAGAGCCCACAGAACACCAGGCATCACACACAGGAGTCCCACAGGATGGGGCAAGAAAGTTGCAGAAGAGGCTCATGCAGCACTACGAAAAAGGTTCCCATGCCGCTGGAGAACCACTCAGGAAGCTGTGTGTCACAGAATAGAGTGCTGGGTACCGGAGCTTCTAGATGCACAAAGATCTTGGATGAGGGATGCCAACAAGCCTTGGCAGCTGCAAAAGACATGGTGTACGGGGGTGCTGTCATGCATGGGGAGGCTAGGTCTTACCTCCACCAAAGTTAGACAGTTGAAAGAGAGGACTAACGGGACCACTTCAGTCCACCCCCCACGATGCAGGATCCACGCAGCTCAGCAGGAGAGGGGATCCACGCAGCCGGTCGCTGTTGCATTTGGTGCCTGCAGAAGCAGGGGAGAGACTTCTTCACCCCACATGAGTTCCTTGTTCCTTCTGATGCAGGCTGAAGACGGGCTGTCCTCAGAGGATGCACGACCGGGGAAACGTTGCAGTCGCTGAAAGGAGCCAGAGATACAAGGACGCGTCTTGCTTCTTTGTTGCAGCTTGTAGGGTCCTGAAGAGTCCAGATGCAGTTTCTTCAGTCAGAAGTCAAAGTGGAGGATGCAGAGGATTCCTGCTGGAGTCTTGCAATCCAAATTTGAGGAATCACTCAAATAGGAAGTCCTAAATAGCCCTGAAAGGGGGATTGGCCACCTAACCAGGTAAGCACCTATCAAGGGAGGGCTCTGACATCACCTGCTGGCACTGGCGACTCAGATGCTCCCAGAGTTTCCTGCCAACCTTGAATCCAAGATGACAAAAGCCAGGGACCCTGTGGAGGAGCTCTGAGCACCACCCCTGGGGTGGTGATGGACACGGGAGTGGTTACTCCCCTTTCCTTTGTCCAGTTTCATGCCAGCGCAGGGGTTGGGGGGTCCCTGAACCGGTGTAGACTGGTTTATGCAAGGAGGGCACCAAATGTGCCCTTCAAAGCATTGCCAGTGGCTTGGGGAGGCTACCCCTCCCCAGCCTGTTACACCTATTTCCAAAGGGAGAGGGTGTTCCACCCCTTTCCCAAAAGGAAATCCTTTGTTCTGCCTTCCTGGACCCGAGCTTTTCAAGCAACAGGAGGGCATAAACCTGTCTCGGAGGTGGCAGCAGCTTGGGCTGCCTGGAAACCCTCAGAAGGCTGAAATATCAATACTGAAGGACTTCTAAGGAACCCCCAGAGTGCATGGAATCATACAACCAATGCTTGCAAAAGTCGTGGGGTATGATTCCAACATGTTTGATACCAAACATGCCCATGTTCTGAGTTACCATTATGTAGGTATTCATAGGTTGTGACCTATGCTCAGTACACGCATAAAATGGCGTCCCCGCACTCACGGAGTCTGGGAAAATGGGCCAGGAGTTTGTTGGGGCACTTCTGCTAGTGCAGGGGTGCCCTCACACACAGGTACTTTGCACCCTGCCCTCTGGGTTGAAAGGCCTGCCATATGGGTGGCTTATAAGTGACCTGGTGCAGTAAAAATGGCAGTGAAAGGGTGCTTGCACCTTTTCTCGCAGGCTGCAATGGCAGTCCTGCAGAAACCTTTGCCTGGGCTCTCTATGGGTGGCAAAATATATGCTGCAGCTCATAGGGATCCCCTGGAACCCCAATGCCCTGGGTACCTAGGTGCCATATACTATGGACTTATAAGGGGGCACCAGTGTGCCAATTGAGGATGAAATACAGAGTTTTGGGAGAGAGAGAGCATAATCACTGGGGTTCGGGATAGCAGGATACCAGTGAACACAGTCAAGCACACTGACATAAGGCAGAACAAGAGGGTAACCATGCAAAGAAAGAGGGTACTTTCCTACAGTGGCTATCCGATGGTTGATGTGCTGTCCTAAGATGTTAGGTGGACACATATAAAGTGGGTGTGCTGGCATACTATAGAAGTTTGTTGGCATATGTTGTATTTAATGCTTTATATTTTGTTGTGTACTACCTTTTTTTTTTATGTTGTGTAACATAGCTAGACTGTATTGTGCAAGTGAGAGTTAAGTTTAGCTAAGTATGAGGTAGTTTTGATACAAGGCAAAGGTAGCACCTTAAATCAATAATTTCATCACTTCAAACATTTAAAAAAGAAGCCACTGTTAACATATTGGCTAACCTTAACTTCCTGCCAACTTTATATTTTTCTGGGAACCTCAGGATTTTTTGGCATTTCTTTTAGCTTCTATGGGCTGGGTCACAATGTTGTTGTTGTGGACGTTTGACAGTGTGTATGTCAGCATGTGATGATGGGTGTATTACTTCATTGATTGCGTAAGTATGATGGCGGGTGTACTTGCATAGAGTTCTACATATATATGATGGTGGGTGAATCTGTGTACTGTGGTGGTTGTCTTGATGTATGAGGGTGGGTGTGCACCCCATGCCCCTGCTGCGTGCCACTGTACCCCTGCAGATCTCTGTGTGCCCTATTATGTGCCCTTCACTCCTCTTTCCTTTCTACTCCCATGTATGACCTTTGCCTCCCTTGCATCTCCTCTTTCTCCAACCTGCCCTCCTGGAGCAGTTCTATGTACCACCATATCACTGCAACCCTTGTGCTGCCTTGCTCTTTCCTTCTGCCCCTCTGTGTGTCCTTCTGAACTACCACATGCCCCCTCTCTCGTCTTCAAACCTCTTACTGAACATCTTTCGAATACCTTATCTCCATCCTGTAGGCCTTCTACGAACCTGTCAATGCCCACATATAGCCATGCACCCCCTGCTATTGCAGCCCATGTTGGTGTACTTATGCAGCCACTTTATGTGCAACCCTGCTTTGCCCTGACCAATTGCTTTGGTCATGCCTTTTTAATTAATGTTCCCCATTGTTTGTGAATATTAGAAGAGATTTTTTTTAAACTGAGCTCACTTAATTATAAAATCTCTCCTGATGTTCACAACCATATTACCAGCAGGTATAACTTACACTTGTAAATTTGGCTCCATGAGTTAAAAGTCAGGGCATGTATTTTTAAGATCTACATGTCCTGCTAAAGAAAAACTCTCAAAGTCGTTTCTCACTACAGCAAAGGCTATCTCTCCCATAGGAGAACATTGGGATTACCTTATTACATCTTATCAGTGTAATTCGCAATATGGACGAGACAAACTTTTCGAGTTTGGTGTCTCTGGAATCACATTTTAAAATCACAACTCATGGTGAAGTAAAATTTTAAATTACAGTTCTGAAAATGCCACTTTTAGAAAGTTGCCATTTTCTGACTGTAGCCATTTGGTGCCTGCCGCCTGTCTCTGATCACTTGTCTGGGGTGGGTGACAGCTGGGCTTTGTGTATTGCATCTAGACAGCCACTCACAATGGGGGCTTAGGTGTGACTTGATGTGCCATCCTGTGGGGTTGCGAGGGAGCAGCTGGGCACAGCCTCACTTACTCCTAAATAGGCTTTGTCCTGTCCCCACACAAAGAGCTGCTTAACCCCATGTAGTGAACATGGAGCCACGGCAGGACCTTTGTGCACTTCAAAGGCCTTTCACTTCAAAGGTTCAACTGGATATAAGTACTGGACCTCTGACATCACCAACTCAGTACACTTCTGGACCTGTGACTACTCTGCCAGGGAAGACTTCTGTGCTGCTGAAGGACTGCTATTCTGCTGGACTGCTGCTTTGCTGGACACCTGCTTTGCTAAGCTGCCCTGCTGCCTCTACGTCTTTAATCTGTGGTTTTCCCCAAAGTTACATGATGAAGCCAATGTCCAAAGTTGTCTTACTTAGTCTTCAAGAGACTCTTTCATTACCTTGCTTTCTTTTGTCAAACTAATACTGCTGCAGAATGATAAAAACTTTGGGAAGAACATGTAAATCCAATTTCTCAATGGTCATTTCAAACACATTCATAGACGTTTCACCCTCATCTTTGTTACTTATGTTAAATAGATTCCCTAAAATGTCTTGTCCTTCTGCACCAAAAAAATCCACTGTGAAAGGAAATCAAAATGTGCATTTTAAATATATCCAAAGATATTGAACATACAATGCTTTTCATAAGGGAGTAACTAAAAACTAATGAGTCTACTTCTGCCGTTCAAGCTATTGAGACCAAACAAAAGAAACAATCTGTTGTTATTTCCAAGGTTAAAGAACCTTTTACAGTTGAGGAAATCCTAATCACTTTGCTAATTTCAACGACTTTACGGGCTGTGTGCAAGCTATATAGTATAAGGGGATGCTATGCCAAGTGTTGCAAATCTTCTGTTGTAAAGGAGAAATTGTATCAAGTTGGGTCTGAGGAAGATGTTGTAGTCCTACCAATTATTAATGATGTGAGTTGTGTCTCTAATACGCACTATGAGCACCTTTCAGATATAGTGCGTTTTAATGTGTCCATGAGGATGTCAGGCTTTTGTTGGTTTCGGATGTTGAGTATGCTCCTTATTTTGAAGGGCATGTGGAATTGTGTCCCCCAGATGTCACTCTTTACAGTTATGGAGGGAAGCCCATAGAATTGGTTTGGTAGTTTGTGGCTGACATAGAGTTTGGAAGTAACCATGCCTCCCTGAAGATCTATGTTCCTCTTAAGGGGGATGCAGTGCTGAGGTGGCCTTATCAAAAATGTTTTGGGATATATCTAGACCCTAATTCTGACCCCAAGTCCAGAATGATATGGTGCTGGATTGGTTTACTCAAGAGCTTCCTGAGATTTTTTCCAATAAAATAGGATGTGTGAAAGGGTATGTGCATTACATATGTTTGAAACCTGTAGCCTGTAACATCAGGAATGTACCTGTGAGCTTGCAAGAAGCTGTAAAAGGATAACAGCTAGAAACAGTTAAAAGGCGAGGGGATAATTAAAGCAGTAGAAGCAACTCAGTGGGTGTCTCCAATGGTTGTGGCTGCCAAACGTTCAGGTGATATAAGGCTTTATGTGGATTTGAGTCATCTCAAAAAGGAGCTTATTGTAGACAGATTTTCCTTAATGAGTATCATTGATATGATAGGTTTATTGGGAAATGCAACATCTTTCCTACACTGGACTGAAGGGGATCGCATTAAAAGCCAGCAAATGTAAGTTCTGTTGTGCTGAAATTACATATTTAGGGCGCACCATCATGGGAAAAGGGGTAAAACCTAAAACCAATTAAGTTGATAATATCTTGACCTTGCCAAGTGCTACAAAAATGGAAGATATACAGACATATTTTGGCATGGCTGAGTATTATACTAGATTTATCCCTAATTTTTCCAGCCATTTTTGTGCAACTGACAACATGATTGGAAAATGTGTCCAGTTCATGTGGAGTGATGAATGTCAGAAATAATTTATTGATTTGAAGACAAGTTTGTCTTCTGCACAATCCTTAAAGAGTTCCAAGTTGACTCCAGCCAACTCCAAAGAAACAGCAACAACGGGGAAAGGACTCAGAATACCACTGTGTCTTGCCTGTTGCAGTCCCATCAGGCAGTAGAGTTGCTCTTGAGAGCCTGCAACAGTCTCCTCTTGACAAATAGCAGGAAAACCTTAACACCAGGTCTTCAACACCAGGTGAGTGGCTCGCAGCTCCAACAGATTGAAATGAGCCGGGCTTTCTCTGGAAACCATAGCCATTTGACCTCCACCTCCCCCAGATGATCTCCCCTATCCAGCAGTGATGCGTCTGTTACCACCATCAGCTCTAGAGAGGGGAAAGGAGGAGGGGGTCTGCCACTCAATGAGTTGTATTGAGGCGCCCCAACTGCAGATCGGACATCCCTTCCAAACTTGGAGTGGAATCCGCCAGATTACCACAGTGTTGGGCCCAATGGTATTTCATATTCCACTGCACATCTGGCATGTGCAACCTTTCATAGTTGATCTGGCAAATGCAGGAGGCTAAGAAACCAAGGGGCACTGGTAAGGCCAAAAGAGAGTATTGTAAACTGAAAATGCACCTTGAACCTCAGGTAATGCCTGTCGGACCACAGGATGTGTAGATGAAAATATCACTCCCGCAGGTCCAAGGACACATCCATTCAGTCTCCTGCATCCAGTGTGGTTAGAATCTGGCCCAGTGTGAGAATTTTGAGTTTGTCAATCCTGAGGAAGTCATTCAGACACTGAAATTTCAGTGTAGGCCAGAGGCTTCTTTCCTTTTTCAGCACAAGGAAATATTGAAAGTAGCAACCCTCTCCTCATTCCAAGGCTGGGAGCCTCTTGAATGCTCCCTTGGAGAGCAACTCTCACCCATCCTGCAGCAGAATGGTGATGTGGATCTCTGAAAGCTGATGGGATAAAGGTGGTAGATGTGGTGGAGCAGACAGAAAAGGTACGGCGTAGCCATACTGAATAATATGAATAACCCATTTGTTCAACATACTGGACCACTACCCTAGGAGGAAAAATGTAATCCTGCCCCACTCTTGACTAGCCCCTAAATTTCCAAAACTGGTAAGTGAACTACTTATAAGGGGTCAGCAGTCCCAGAGGGTGGACTATAGCTCTATTATCTTTGAATTGCTCGAGAGCAGAATCAGCTTTTTTAGCAGAGGTGAGTGACATCAAAGGACATTTCCATGAGCAAAGTTTACATGTCTTCTAAAAGCCTGTAAACCACAACCTTGCATGGTGGCGAAGCGCAACACTAGCACCAACTACCCTTCCCAGTCAGTATTGGAAAGACCAGCACGAATCACATACTTGGCAGCATCTTATCCATCTAACTTCTGTGCCAGAGAGGCTCTAAGGTCTTCCAGGGCCGCCGGCAATATCTTGCTGGCTTTATCCAATAAGGCATGCATATAGTGGCCTAAAAAACAAACCACACTGCCAAACTGGCTGAAGAGAACAGTCAGTTCCTGAAAGCCTCAATACAATAAAAAAAAACATCCGAAGGTGTGGATGGGAATTAATTCAGATTATCTTTGCTAATATATTCCGGCACTCCTAAAGTCTCTGGTAAAGAGTACATGGTGATAAAGACAGTGTTCCTAGGTACCAACCTGTGACACCGGGCCACTTATCTTTTCACTGGTGGACAGGAACATGGTTTGGACGAAGTCCTCATCAAAGTGTCCATAAGGGCATTGTTGAAAGGAAGCAAGGGCCCAGATGTATCTGGCCATGGGTTGCAGGATTTCTGTAAGGACATTAGTTTGGGTTTCAATGGAGGACAACTGTAAATCCAAAACTTCAGCTGCCTCCAACCTATAACTATGAAATTATAGTAGGTGGCTCAAGTGGCAAATCTATCTCTGTGTCCGGGGAGGCATCAAGAAAACTGGCTTCAAATTTTCATCATTATAATAAGGATGGAGGAAGATCAACATCATCTCTACCGTCATCATCGCCTTCCTTCCTGTATGCTTGGTCATAATCAGAGCCAAAAAGATAATGGAGTCTGTCTTAGCATGACTGCTTTGGTGCAGAATCTGGCTGTTTGATAACCAGTTGTGCTTTTCTGATTTCATAGCATGACATTGGCGAGATCAGGGTGAATTAGGTTTGGGGTCAGACATCGGAATAAGAATTACGCTGGCTCCTAATGCCTGCACTGAGATTTTGGCCCCAATGTCAAGGAGCAGCAGCCTGGCGTTGGTGTAGACATCAGTACTAGAGCCAGTATTGAATCAGGAATGAGTACGATAAGGTTAGCTGGCATCAGGGGAGGTGCTGCAGGTGGAAACTAAACTGTAGACCTCTGTGGATCCTGAGGGCCTAAAGGCATGCCAGAAGGAGTGGGTAAGCACAGAAGATCTGTAGCGTGGCATCCTTGAAGGCTTTCACTTACTCCTGCATCGCTGATGGTCTGGGGAAATCGGGGTGCATTTGGATCAATTGGGGGAGGGTTTCATACCCAAGCAACCCGTAGGTGACCATCTAGTATTGTGATACCCTTGTGACCTCTCCTGGTCACAGAGTGGCAGGATGTGGAGGCATCCTGCTTCTCTTTTTAGTTTTCTCATTGATTTCGACTTTCCAGAAGACTTTGACTTCAGGGTGGACATTTAGCTTCAAGGTCCCAAGGAGTGGGTTCGGGCCCATGCCTGCGAGTTCGAGAGGAACCAGTGCATAGGTTTCGACTTCTTCTGGCGCAGGATGACATAGAGCCTTATCTCCCAGTTACGGATTGCTTATGGATGCAGAAGTAAGCACTTGTAGAATCGCTGGCGAAAAACAGACACCAGAGACACACCCCATGCAGGTGAGTGACCTACATCTGGTTCCTACAGTCACAGCATATAGTTTTAGGAAGGGACATCATGCCCTAGCACAATGGTTTTCTTTTTTTTTTAGAAATCATTGATGGTTTGATCAAAATAGGAGAGGACCTCAACATTCATGTCTTAAGGTGTAAAATGAAAGAAACTGACATCAGTGTGTAGGGGTGGCACTTTTATGCAATTCCACTCCATCATTTTTGGGGTGCTAGGGGCCCAACGCGAAGCAGCACAACACCACTTTCCAGCACACCGGGCATTGCTGAAAGATTGAGATCTAGGCCCTCATTATAACCCTGGCGGTCGCTGACCGCCAGGGCTACAGTGGCGATAGTACTGCCAACAGGCTGATTGTACTCGTCACCACATTTTTACAGCCATAATGAGAGCCAAATTACTGCCATCTCTCTCATATGGGGCAGAAATAATGAGGGGTATGGAGGAAACTCTTTTGGAGAAGCTTCTGATAAAGACGTACAAGCGTGTCTTTCGGCTACCAAGGCATGCTCCCGCTGCCCAGGTCAGACTAGAATTCATGTTGGTTAAACAATCACTGGCTCGACCGGGAGCTTTCATCAAATGCTGTTACAAACTGAGCCGCGCCCAAGAAGGGTCTCTAGCCAAACTAGTCTGTCAGGAAATCATCCTGGAAAGAGGCAATGGAAACTACAAAAGATATCTGGAAAGGAGTGTAAGCCTGTTGAATCTAGGTGGGGTTTGGGATCAGTCACTTACCACGACGGCTTTTAACAAAGCAGTCAATAAGTCATGTAAACTGCTTAGTTGGTTAAAAGACAAAGAGGCTCTGACCAAAAGGTCGCATGGCTGGCTGACCCTTAATTCGTATAAAACTCTAAAAGAATCTACGCTCTTGGCCGCCCCCTATTCACGGAAAATCAAGCAATGCTTTTTAAGGCTTAGGCTGGGTGATGTCCCAACGCCAGACCTCATCCCAATTTGGAAGAAAGGGCCACAAATGGGCACACAGGAGTGCCGCCTTTGTCATCGGGCGGTAGAAAACCTGATGCATGTGGTCTGCATTTGCCCGGCCCTGGCTGAAGATAGAAAACGTTTATTGAAAAAAGAAATAAAAAGCCTAGGGATTAGATCCTGCAGACAAGCACTAATCGAAGCATTCAACCCACAAAACACCATATTGAATATTAGATTGGTTCAATTTTTGGAAATTTACTCTGGTAAAAAAGCGTCTGCTGGAAGAAGCCTGGGATAGGGAGGGCGCAAACAGAGACATTGTCCACCCACTTAGAGTAAAAACGTTAAAGATAGAAAGGTATGTTGGTAATATTCGCCACACGGCCAGACCTCTATGAAGTACTGTATTAGAACCCGGAGTCAAGTAGGGATTCTTCTTCTTTTTGAAATATACCTCCTCTCAGTTATTTAAAATGTTATGCAATTTATATGTTTTAATGTATGAGCATGGCTTTGATTACGTTTTATGTAGAAGGATTACTTTTATGGTTTTAATTAACTAATAAAATAAACACTACCTGACTGCGGCGGGACCGGCGGTATACCGCCATGGCGGTCCCGGCGGTCATAATCTGCCAGGGCAGCGCTGCCCTGGGGATTTCGACTCCCCTTAGCGCCAGCCTGTCCATGGTGATAGACACTGCCATGGACAGGCTGGCGGTAAGGGGAATCGGGTGCCCCTGGGGGCCCCTGCACTGCCCATGCACCTGGCATGGGGAGTGCAGGCCCCCCCAGGCATAGCCCTATCGTGCATTTCACTGTCCGAATTTTGGGCAGTGAAATGCGAGATGGGTGCTACTGCACCCGTTGCACATCAGCATTGCCGCCGGCTCTATTACGAGCCAACAGCAATGTTGATGTGACTTTTCCGCTGGGCCAGCAGACGGTTACACTGTTACCGTCCGCTGGCCCAGCGGAAAAGTCAAAATAAGGAGCCAGACATACCGCCAGCAATGGCGGTATTCTGGTGCCTGCAGCCTCATCGGTCTTCTGGGAAGACCGCCGAGGATGTAATGAGGGCCCTAGTCTGACAACTGGGGAATATCTTAAAGGTGAGGAATCTGTGGTTAGGTGTATGCATCGGATGCACTGATTTTGTGTACTGACACAACATCAAGTGATGTGTATGAAATTAAAGGAATTAATTCCTTTTTATTTGTCCTTTCAGTTGAATTATCCTATCTTACATTATTGCTATCAAGTAATATTTTATTGAACATTTGATCTTGAGGGGACATTGTCTTTTTAAGCATTGAACAATGGTTCGATTGCAGGATTACTATGGTGCTGTATCTATTTTGTCCTTTCTGAACGCGAGGCTCAATTTGTGACTCTGTACAACACGAGTGTCATAATATCCCCTAGATCAAAAAGACAGTAGATGTTCTGCATGCAGAGTAGCGAAATGGAATTATGCCAGGCTAACATGAAATGTATAATTTACAGAAACGTTTTCAGCTCTTTCCTGTGATCGAAATACCTTTTAGATCCCAAGAAGTAAAGATTCCTAAACTAAACTGGGATTTACCTGTAGGTATTAGATTGTGGACTCTTGCTATGAATTAATCAGAAATACCAGAAAATATTATATTACTCACAGCTACCAAAGGTGACTAACTGATAGAAATGTTGGCAGCTCAAGTACTACTGTGGGCGTGTGACCTCCTAATTTTAGACTATGGTGACACGTAATAGAACAGTGACATCTACTACCCTTAGAGGTTAACTCCAATCTTTGACTCAGACAGGAGTAACAAGCTCATCAAATCTAACAATGAGAACTAAGAGCATTAATCAACAACAATTTTTTATAAGGAGTCAGAAATGTATGCATACCATGACCTATGTGGTCATGAATCACCACACCAATTTAGTAAAGTTTAAACATTTACTGCCCTTATTTTAACAATGCTAAGATCATGTAAATGATGCGCAATACCAAATGATAGCAATACAGAAACAACACAGGCTGTCCAAAATGTCTGAAGAATCTCAATCTTATAAGAGCCATTACCATTAAACACTTGAAAAGAACTATACAGAATATTAATAGAATTATTTGAGAAATAACAGCAGTTTTCATTAACTGTGCAGTTGAATCAATCATATTAAATTAATAAATATTTTATTTAATTACTGGGTCAGACATCCTCACTACCAAATTATAATGTCAAAAGCTTGTGTGGGGCTGGGGTTTGTCACATGCAAAAATTAAAAACAAGACAAAAGTTAATTTGGAAAAACATGTAACTATGGCGCTAACAAAAATGTAGTTGGATTTCTAAAGGGGAAAAACCTGCAAAGACAAACAAATGCACATTGGTTATACCTTACCTAAGTGAAACAACAGCCAGCAGAGTTTTCATAAGCAGAGCATAGAAACAGCAGGTCTTCAGTAGTCAGCATGAGGAACATGAAAAAGCAACAGTTCAGTAATGTTGGGCCTAAGGTATCTAAACTGTTAAAATCATAAGTGGCTTCAGAGAAGAGCTGCAGAGAAAATCTGAGAAGAGTTGACCAGAACTGAACTGGAAATAAACTGAACGGAATCTGATTGCACAGAAAGCTAAACAAAAACTGACTTACATCACCTGAAACGTAGCTAAATTAAAGTCCCCAAAAATTACTAGCTAACTTTCTACTGGATAAAACTATGAGGTGTGATAGTGAGCAACCAATTGGACTTGGTTCCTTTTCCATATGTATCTTTCTTCATTCCTCCTCAAGATAGGCTTATGTTCACGCTCCTCTCCGATCAGCAGTTTCGGTAGAATTATAACATTTTTTAAAACAACACAGAATACATTTAGCTAGCATTACATCCTACCAAAAACTAAGGCTCATTGTTCAAAACTGGCAATATTTATCATAAGGAACCACAGAGTGAGCAGAAATTAGAAAAAAGTAGTTTTACACTGTCAGCTTTTAATACAATGTCTAATAAAAAATGTTTGCAAAAATATTTTAGTAAAGTCAGCATAACATTTCAACATTGTGCTTCAGGAAAAATACTAAAACATAGGTCTTTCCACTAATGCTAATGCACAAAGAAATAAAAAAAAATCATAATAATTTCAAATCATTAGTTTTCCACATTAATAAGAAAAAAATTTTATCACTGTATATAGTTATAATTCATCAAAATACATTTCACAGTCATTTATTATTTCACAGAGAAATTGCGGTGACGGACACCATGTCAACCAAGTTTTAAACATGCACATTTTATTTTTCTAACAAATGTTTCTCTATTTATGCTTTTTAATACATGTTAATAATTTTGTTTTAGTTACTAATGTCTGCTCTCTAACACTACCTCCAACCTTCACTTGGTAGCCAGGTCCTCAAGTGACGGCACTGCATGTGGGTGACGTGGACCGCATGAAACAAACATTCATGATATAAGAAAGGATGATACAAATAATAAAGAGGTCATTTAAGATTAGTGTATGGATATGCAAACTGCTAGGTTGACAGACGTTTTGTCTCTTTTAGGCCTTCTGCGGCCCACTCTCCAAATTTAGGCCCTCATTATGAACATGGCAGTTCAGACCGCCATGCCGGCGGTGGCGGAAAATACCCCGCCAGGGAAAGGCTGGCGGAAAGGGTGCTCCGGGGGCCCCCGTGCAGTGCCCTGTCACGCAGGTCACTGCCCAATTTGTGGTCATTTAAGATTAGTGTATGGATATACAAACTGCTAGGTTGACAGACGTCTTGTCTCTATTAGGCCTTGTGACGCCCACTCTCCAAATTTAGGCCCTCATTAAGAACATGGCGGTTCAGACCGCCTTGCCGGCGGTGGCGCAAAATACCTCACCAGGGAAAGGCTGGCAGAAACGATGCTCCAGGGCCCCCCTGGGGGCCCCTACATTGCCCATGTACTTGGCCTGGCCATTGCAGGGGCCCCTGTGCTGCTACACCCGCCGTACAGCGGCATTAACAACGGCTCCATGTGGAGCAGTTGCCAATGTCCCCGCCCTGAATTCTGCTTCCCGGACACTGTTTACGCCCACCGGCCCAGTAGAATGTATATTATACAGCCGGCGGGGTCTCAAGGGGTCTGACGGTCTGTGAAAAGACCACCAGCATGAGCACAGTGGGATTTCCCGCCGTGTTCATAATTACCCCCTTAGTGTACCAGCTTCTCTAGAGGGGAGATGGGTGCATTGTTGCATAAAGTGCTCCTGCAGTCACAGTGGGAGCACGCTTGACCATAATGAAAAGCAAGGTGTGCTTGGAGATCCGCTCTGCATTTCTTTTGTTTTGTAGAAGCACACACTATAATCGCATTTCCCAGACTGTGTGGTTCCTAAGCAGATGTTTGGTGAGTCAGGAATGTCCAAGCAATAAATAAGGGTGCCTATAAATTCTGTATTTATCTTTTCAAAGTGGCTGTACTTTAAAGACAGAGGTCAAATGTCAGGCTATGTCTTCTGAAAAACTGCTGATCATTTTTTTAACATGGTAAAGTGAATTATGCGATAATCTTGCTAGGGGACAGGAGTGCGAAAGGAATCCTGTAGAATTTAATTTTTGTGTAGCACACAACAAAATGTAAGTCCCCATAATTGAACTGAATGAATAGTTTTATTTGGGTCAATTAATTAAAATTTATACATTTTTCACAATAAATCATTAAAAGTGGCAATAAAATCAGCTACGAACATATAAATGCTAGTCAGAGAATAAAACAGTGATAAAATAATTCACATTGCAAGAGTAAATAAAAAATAACTGTAAAATTTTGATACTGCTGCAGAATCTGTGATCAAAATAGTCAAGTCCTTCACTCCAGGATGGCCAGAAAGATCTTGTTAATAGATTTCCAAGCGTGAGCCAAGTGCTTAGGAACAGTAGTGATCATGCAAATTTCCAACGCCTCATTGCAGATGGAGACCTCATTCCTCCTGAACATCAGCTTTACTAAAGTGCAACTTGCAGATAAAACTCTGAACAGCAGCATAATAAATGTAACATTAATTCTCTTTTATAGTTTCAGAATCTACAGGGCATACTTTCTAATGTACCTGCACAGTCTAGATGAAATTAATTAATTGGAAGGAACATGAGTCACGCTCGGAGGATACAGTGCTTGGTTTCCATAGTTAACGCTGACTTTAAGTATGATTGCAATTTCTCTTTCCTGTATGATTTTTCAGCGATGCAGATTGGTGCAGCATAGGTGATAGAATGAACAGTTGCCAAGTCAGCTTTCCTCGAGCGATGTGCGTCTTGTTTCCTCAAGATAGCTTTAATACTAAACTAAGGGGCATTTAGGGCCATCAAGGTGTCCAGATTACCATCTAAATCAAAAGCCTCCATTCTAAAGTATAAAGACCATGGATTGGACAAAGAGAGATAAATCATTTGGAGAACCTTTTTAAGCTGTCTGGTTTGGCTTGTTGTGTAGCATGATAGTACTTGAGGAAGGCAGCCTTGCTTTCAAAATCTTGTCTGTGCGGGGAGTATGTTTTGAAAGATGGAACAGCCCCCTAAAGGCATTACACTGCGCCCTATCTAATACTTTAGTTAATGCCCCTGGGTAAGCATGTTGATCAATCGGACTAGGGGCCCCATTGGTTCTCATAGGCTTGAAGGCTTTAGTCATGGAATCTCGATTAAATTTCATAGACCAATTTGCCTCTTCGCTGTCCGGGTCTGATCCCTGCCTTATATGCGGTACAGTATGGTGGGCCATGGAACTTGAAACTATATATAGGACATATTCTACCCATTTCATTGCTGGGACACTGCTACTTCTAGTGGCAGATTAATTATTTAATGTAAAGCCAGAACTTCTCTTGGTTTTTGCAAGACGATTGAACTGTACACATTCAGGAGTTATGAAAGCAACCATTGAGCACATTTTTTGTGTTTCTGAAGTGTGATGGAAACTTTTAATAGGATCAAAACAAATCAGGACACATTACTTGGTGATGCACATATGAAAATGTAATCTCTGAAACTCGATTTCCACACCCAATCATTTGTGTGAAATGTAATTTTAATAGTAAAACTGTATGTCTGTGCAAATTTAGTGGACATTCTAACAGAAAATGTGTTGTCTGTAAATTACATTGCGTGACCATAAAATGCTTTATTTACATTTAAAAAAAATGCCTGCCTCACGTCCATTAAAGATAGGTGGGTCGCAAAAGTTTGTATTCTAAAATGTGGGCTGTGGTTCTAAAACGTTAGGAAAGCACTGCTCTATAACAAAGTACTTAAACTCCACAGTCAGTCTTAGGGCAGTCTCAGGTTTCCATGTTGGCTTTGGCCTCAATCTGCAACTTTCTTTGAAACCTCAGAGACAACCAGATCGCACACAAGGCGCACACAACCTATCCACAGCAACAGAGTCATCCAGCCACCAGAGGAGCTGGGTCAGTCTCTCTACATCCCCAGAGATGGGAAAATGCCAAAGACAAGGTTGACTCCTGTGGGTTCGAAGACAGTGTGCCAATGGAGGGAGGCAGCCAATCTCTGAATCTCCAATATCACGAGTCGTCACCACCCTTTGGGCTGCAGACACCTTAAAAATATAGTAGGCAAAAAGGGAACAGCTGGTTAATACGAGGGCCGCTGCTCTCTGGAACAGGCAAACTTTTCAATTAAAATGGGATGGTTGTTTCTCCTTTGCTTCTACCCCTCAGACCATGAACAGGATGGTAGAAAACAGGGCATTTCAACCCCTTCCTCTTACCTATTCAAGTCCAGTCCACAGATAGGGCAAAAGAACAGGTTTGGAACATTCAAGAGGTGTCCTGATTGCTGCCTTTGCTCTCTTTTCCAAGCAAGTGCAGATGAATTAAGAGGGGTAATTAAGCCTAATAATCTGGGCTGAGGGAGGAATTGCCAATGTCTCCATATTACTATGTGTGTGGCACCATAAGGGTATTCTGATATATAACCCCATCACCTGGGTGCTATGCTACATTATCAGAGTGTTGCCTGATCAAGACACACTAGAATTCACTTAGCCTTCAAGCACATGTCGACCAACATATAAGCTTGTGAGGGGAAAACAGGCAGGTTATGAAGCATCTCTTTCATACTTACCTGAAGATAATGCATGCTTGGCACATACCTGTCAGAGACTATACAGATATCGGATTTATTTGTTGTGAGTTACTAGCACCCTTTCCCCCAAAGCGAGCACACACAAGAAATCCACACTATTATTTCTAAAAGACTTTATTTAAAGTCATGTTTTGTGTAGAGTTTATGGACAGATATTACTGCAAATATAAGAAAAACAGTAGCAATTATTTATAAGCAGAATGTGAAAATGATAAAAGCATTTGTCATGTCACATTGTGGAGATTCCCTTCAAATCTAGTCATGCCTATAAACACATCAGCATCAAAAGTCTGCAATTCTATGAAAGTTATGAGGTTGTTTGTCTTTGCATGCTTGAAATTTATTTATATTTTTCAGTTGAGAGTCTGTCTGCAGAACAAGGCTAGGTTGTTTCTACCCTGACGCATTTTAAGTAAATTATTATGCCAAAAAGTGCTGTTGAAGAATTGATTAATGGAGGCTAGTGGTGAAACAAAAAAGGGTTTCAGTAAAGTGCATGCATGAGATACAGTACTAGGTGACCTAAGTTTGGGAGGGTAGGACATAAATTGAATGTATTTGTGAGAGTAGGGCTATAACATAGCCTGTTCCAGAAAGCACCATAACTTGTGAGGAACATCTAGTGGTGTGGATATATAAATTTATAATTGCTTGATGTCAAGAGCCTTGTGGTAATTACGAAAATCAGAAAAGTTAACTCCCCCTAGTGATTTGAGAAGTTTTAATTTTGACAGAGAAATTCGAGGGGATTTAAGCATGTCCTTGAGAGTTGTGCAATACCATGTGTCTAAGCATTTGATTTTGGAAGAATTCCAGAAGAGGCCTGCTTTGACAAATATAGTTCTAGAGCAAAATGTATTCAGTGGTAGTACCTCTCTTTTGTCAACATTGAGTTTATATCCCAATGTTGCAAAATACAGGCTGAGTTTGATAAAGAAATCAGGAAGAGAACAGTCTGGATGTGACATAAATGAAAGAATATCGCCTGCACATGCTGTAAACCTTATTCAAGTATTTTTTATTTTTAACCCAATAAAGTCATCTAAAGTTCTTAGTTGGTGAACGAAAGGTTCCAGGGCTAAAACAAATAACAAGGGAGACAATGGGCATTCCTGTTGGGTTCCTCTATTAAGAGTAAAGTAAGGAGACCTTATATCATAAACTATAACTGAGGAGTATAGCAAGGAGATGAGTTGTAGAAAATTAGGACCGAAATCTTGCCACTGCTTTCATTAAAAAGCACCAGTTGACCCTATTGAAAGCCTTTTCTGCATCTAAGGATAATACCTTCAAAGTATCCTTTATCTCGTGAGCTTTATTAATAATATTCAGGAAAATTTAGGAGTTACCAGCAAGGTTTCTATAAAGGATAAAGCTCAAATGTTGTACATCAATGAGGTCAGGCATCAGAGCAGAAGAACCAAGGCTTGAGCAAATATTTTGCAATCTGTGTTGATTAAAGAATCAGTCTGTAGTTTTTGCATTGAGTCAAGTCAAAATCCTTTTTAGGGATTAAACATATTTTGACTTCTGAAAAGGAGCCAAAAGAAGATTGTAGATTAGTAAAGTGAGTAAATGATTTAAAGAGTTTGGGGACGAGGATTTTTGCAAAGTGGAGGTAAAATTCAACTGTGAAATCAATAGGGTCTGGTGCTTTACCTTTAGAAAGAGCCGGTATGGCCCACTAGAATGCCTCAATTTCAAGTGGTTGTTCTAAACAAGTGATATCTGACAGTGATGAAGCTCTAGGTTTAACCCCTTTGCTGCCAGGCCTTTTCCCCCTCAGGTGCCAGGCCTTTTTTTGGCTATTTGGGTCAGTTCGCGCTTAGGCCCTCATAACTTTTTGTCCACATAAACTACTCACGCTAAATTTGCATCCTTTTTTTCTAACATCCTAGGGATTCTATAGGTACCCAGAGTTTGTGGGTTCCCCTGGAGGAGACAAAGAAATTAGCCAAAATACAGAAAACATTTATTTTTAACAATAAAATGGGGGAAAGGGCTGCAGAAGAAGGTTTGTGTTTTTCCCCTGAAAATTGCATCAACAAAGGGTTTGCAGTGCTAAAATCACCATCTCCCCAGCTTTCAGGAACAGGCAGACTAGAATCAGAAAACCACACTTTTCATCACAATTTTGGCATTTTACTGGGACATACCCCATTGTTACTGTTTTTTGTGCTTTTAATCTTCTTCCAGTTAGTGACAGAAATGGGTGCAAAACCAGTGCTGGATCCCGGAAAGCTAAACATTTATGAAACGTAGACAAAATTCTGAATTTAGCAAGGGGTCATTTGTGTAGATCCTACAAGGTTTTCCTACAGAAAATAACAGCTAAAATAAAAAAATATTGAAATTGAGCTGAAAAAAACAGCCATTTCTCTCCATGTTTTACTCTGTAACTTTTTCCTACCAAATTTTCCATGTCAGATTTTAAAAGTAATATACTGTTATGTTTGCTGGACTCTTCTGGTTGCAGGGATATATAGGGCTTGTAGGTTCATCAAGACCCCTAGGTACCCGGAGACAATGAAGGAGCTGCACCTTGCAATGGGTTTTCATTGTATACCAGGTATACAGCAATTCATTTGGTGAAATTTAAAGAGTGAAAAATAGATATCAAGGAAACCTTTGGGGGGCGTGGCCAAGATGGCGACCGGAGCGGCAGCATAAACTGCAGCTCCGATCCCCGGCCCGTACAATCATCCTGTTAGCGGCGCCCGGGCCCCCCTTCGAGTGGGTCCGCCCGTCGCTTAGAGCGCTGCCCGGGGGCTGCATCGACACCCGTGACCGGAAATGAGCTACCGACGCGCAGATGGCACTCGGACGGATTGCGGCCTGTACCTGATCAACAAATAACACGCTCTCCGCGTACGTTGCGAAGTATCTCTCATGACCCGATGCTGGAGCACGGGTTCACGCTCCACCGCCGAAGAATAAGAACCGTGGACTCTACCCAGTGGTGAGGGGTGGTGTCACGCGCCGGCCCAACGGGGGCAATGTGGTGGGGCGGTGCCGACCGAGCCCCCTCTGTTGCAGCGGCACCTCTGTCGGGGTAAGCCCTGCTGGAGCAGACTTACCCGCTCGCCGCCCCTCGTAGCAGATAGCGGCTGGAGATCTCCATGCCAGGGCTCCCCCCGCTTACTGGTACCAGCACTTCGTCCTGCGGCCGGCCCAGAGGTCGAGCTGCGTGGGATACGCCTCTCCTCGCGACCCGCGACTGGAGCTCGGGCTCACGCCACACTGATTGGGCGCACCGCCGAGGACTCCATCCGGACCTGGGCGCTGATATCGCGCGCCATCCCGGGAAGGACACTCCGGGGTAGCGGCGGCGGCTGGATCCTCTTCGAAGCAACGAGGCCCTTCGCGGGTTGAGACCTGCCAGAGCGGGCTCTCCCATTTCCTATTCATCGAGGTGGGCAGCTGGCGGGGGTATCCTTGTCCTGGCTCCCCCCCCCGCTTACCGGAGGTAACACCACGCTCCGCGTCCTGCTTAGCGGCTGAACCGAGCAAAAACTTGCATCGCCAGGCCCAACAAGCTGCGGCCAATATTTTTAAACACTGCATCCTTGGTAAATAACAGCGCTGAACTCTATCATACAAGTTCCACTGGTACGTAAGAGGCGCTGCGCAGTAGCACATCGTAGTAGGGCGCCTATCCCACAAACTCACTCTGTGGCGTCGCTGGGTGACGGCACCGACCTGTTGCACTCCCGCTTCCCGCACGGAGTGACCTGCGGGAGCAAGCTCACAAATTAATCTGTCCCAGTGTTGCGGGCTGTGCCGGACTATCAATTGTGGTCACTCAAACGTACTGATTTGACGTGGATTGTTTCACTAACACTCTGTGCCATAACTGTAGTCCCTACTATACAGTCCCTTGCCCAGAATTGGCCCAGGCTTCACCTCCGGAGGGACGTGGCAATAGGAATACAGCTATTCGCGTGGGGGAAAAGCACACAACGGATCTGGCCGGTCACGAGAGGTGAGCCTATCGGCGACATTTACCGAGTCGCAGAGCGCAGACGCATTAATCACCCCCTTGGGTCACATGATATCCAGAGCAGCGGCAACCTCCAATATACTTCACAGCGCACTGCCCTTACCCCACTAGACTTATAAATTCACACCAGCACCATAATTACTAAGCTCCACAAGTAATAGTTAATGAGCCAGGCTATTACTCATCAACATCTGTATCCTGTCTCCGCCCTACTCCTCCTCAACACCCAGGCTGAACTGGCAAGACACTTGAATTGTTAACACACACTGCTCCGTGATTTCTTAGCACGCTAACATCCAAGCGCTCCCGCACTTGCCAAATGGTCAAACCAAAGACCCCACGTGCACCCCTGGGCAAAATGGACCACGCTACCTTGCCCTCTTCAGAGGCCCACGCCACCACGCAAGTGGCTTTGCAGAAGCTGGAACCTACCCTGCAATCACACACGTCACAATTTGAAAAGATACTACAAACCAGTCTGGACACTAAAACTACTCTAGAAGCTAAAATAGGCTCGGTAACAGAAGATCTTAACATACTTTGCACTGACCAACACGCACTAGCTGACAGGGTGTCTGAACTTGAAAAAGACACTGCAACCCTTCCCCGCTCTGTGACAGATCTCCAATCGCAACTAGCTCATTTATCAACAGAAGTGGATTCCTTAAAACGCAGAGCTGAAGATGCAGAACGCAGATCTCGTCGCAACAATATCCGTATGGTGGGGTTTCCCGAACGGGCCGAAGGCCTCAGCGCTGAATTATTCATAAAGCAATGGCTCACTGACACTATTCTTAAAGATAATATCCAGAAGTTCTTCTCTGTCAAAAGGGCACACAGGATTCCCGCCAGACCTCCCCCACCTGGCTCACAATCACATCCGCTTATAGTAAGACTGCTTAACTACCGTGACAGAGACCTTATCCTACAGTTATTCCGCAAATCCGGCCCGGTAAGCTTCGAAGATGCTGTGATTACAGCCTATCCAGACTTTACTGCAGAAGTACAGAAGAAACAAAACTCTTTCTACCACGTTAAGGCATGCCTCCGAAAACACAACATCAAGTATGCGCTGATGTTCCCTGCCAGACTCCGGGTGCAAGATGACACTCGTACACTCTTCTTCACCTCTCCGGAAGACACCTGGACCTGGCTACACGCCAAGGGACTAGCTGACCCGTTAGACACAAATATTCTGGGAGACAATAAACCCTCCTCCACGTCGGGTCGCAGGCAGCGCAAAAAACAAGGCACTAAGCCCTCGCCTGAACAAGTGCAAACTGAACGCTCCCGGCTCCTGCAGGCCACATCCAGATTCGTAAGCACGTTGCCAACTGCTTTCCCCATACAAACGGAGGTCGAGCAGGAACAAGATGCAAACTCTGACTCAGCTGAATCCACGCGCGGTCCTACTCTCACACCACGCACAGCGGACGATATCTGCTAGGCAGCTGGGTTCTATCTGTTCCCGAGAACCGAGGGCAACGTCACAACCCTCCTACACCTCCTTCTGGGCGCCATTAGTGTCTACCTATAACGTCGCGGGCTCCGCTTGTACCCCTGGGCAGCACATTCTGCATCACGAGTGACTCGGGCAGGGTAAACCCTTGTCTCTGCACCAATGCTCTTCGGCACCCCCCTGATCCATATGGACCATTTTCTCGAACCAGCAATTGCTGGAATTGTTTCCTATCTTTTAATTCAGTTGTTATTATATTTTGTTTTTGAGTGCACCTTTTTATTTAGTTGTTGGTTCTACCACACGCTAGTTAATTGCAAACGCAGCAGCAAACGTACATGTCATATCTATTATAGCAATAGGATAACAGCTCACAATATCGTAGTTATTGGCTGTCCAATCTTAGCGAGCAAGCGTCACAATTTTTTCATGATGAGGTCAGTAGATACCCGCTCCCTCGGCCACACGAAAATCACAAAAACATCATGGCCACTCAAACTCATCAAAGCATTTTGAAATACAAGGTGCTCACATTGAATATTACAGGTATGGCAACTCCACGGAAGCGACAAAGGGTTCATGCCTTTCTCAAGAGGCATCCGATACACATAGCTCTACTACAAGAGACACATCTCTCTAAATCCACGCTGGAAAACACACGCTCGAAATGGAAGGGGCAATTGCATGGCACAACTTCTTCATCATTTGCTCGCGGGGTAGCGATCTGGATCGCCCCCGGGGTCCCATTTACTGTATCTCGCACGCAGAGTGACTCAAACGGTAGGCACGTGATAGTTGAGGGCATCCTAGATGGGTCCCCTTTAGCCCTAGTTGCACTGTACTCCCCAAATACAAACCAGCGTGATTTCCTAGCCACACTCTCCACCGGTAACCTTAGTGACCCTACGATGGAGTGCATGTGGGGGGGCGACTTCAAAAGTGTCTTAGACACTCAAACAGACCGCTCGTTTCCCCCGCTTACCTCAGCCCCTTCCAACCGCGCCTCACAGGCACTAGCAAGTTGGGCTTTAAATAATGGCTTGAGGGATGTATGGAGGACGGCCCATCCCACCCAACGTGAATACTCTTATCATTCCCCTGCACACAAGTTATATACCAGAATAGATATGATTTTTGTACCTGCAGCCGTAATTCAGAAAGTGTGCATGTCTGAATATCTAGCACGCACTATATCAGACCATAATCCTTTATGTGTAACAATGGCCTGGGGTCACATGCACACTCGCATACCAACATGGCGATGACCCCCCCTTTCAAGCAGATATATCTAAGAGATTAGCTGATTATTTCCTACTAAATAAAAACACGACATCATCCCACTCTACAGAGTGGGACGCCCATAAAGTGGTGATACGCGGACACTGCCTCACAGCCACGGTGGGGGTGAGAAAAACACTTACCAAAGAACTACAAGTATTGGAGGTAAAACTCCGCAATGCAAAGAACATGGTCGTCAGAGACGAGTCCACACTAACAACACTGAACTCGCTTAGGGCTGCCCATAATGAAGCAGACACCAGACTAGGCAAACATGACTACAGACATTACATGACAAGACAGCACGCTGAAGGAGATAGATCCAGCAGACTATTAGCTTGGCTGACCCGACAGCCCTCGCAGCCAACGCCTATCGGTGCGATACGCCTAAACCCCGACGTCATCGTCAACACTCAGTCAGACATCAACGAAGCCTTTTCCACATATTATCGCACCCTTTATACGTCTCCCCCCCCTCCGCCGGAACAACACCTAACTGATATACTACAACTTGTCTCTAAAAACCAACTTATCCTCGATAACACCCCTACTCTGGATGACCCCATTACCATTGAAGAGCTGCGCTCAGCTCTGGCACAAATGGCGCGCAGCAAAACCCCCGGATCGGATGGATTACCGGTGGAATATTTTAACTCCCACGCTATCCAGCTCCTACTCACGCTTGTTGAGGTGTTCAACGAAGCGCACCATAACTTACAACTGCCAGACTCTATGCGCGAAGCTTTAATAGTTGTCCTCCCAAAAGCTGGTCGTGACCCTCTAGATGTTAAATCATACAGACCGCTCTCCCTCCTCAACACAGACTGCAAACTATTAGGTAAAGTATTAGCGAATAGGCTCCTCCCCTATCTACCAAGCTTGATACATCACGACCAGTCCGGCTTTATCCCTGGTAGGAGCACCTTCCTAAATATCAGGAGGCTGCTCCATATAATACACAGCAACACAGACACCGAAGCAGTCGCTCTCTCCCTAGATATTGAAAAAGCGTTTGACACACTAAGCTGGAACTATCTTCTTTGCACACTCAAGGCGTTCGGTTTTGGTCCCGGCTTTATCAACTGGATCAAAACGCTTTACTCTAAGCCCACAGCACGTGTCAAAAATGGTCGCATTATCTCTGAAGCATTCCCCATAAGTAGAGGCACCAGACAAGGCTGTCCATTGTCTCCTTTGTTATTTGCCATTGCCATGGAGCCATTAGCAATTAAACTACGCAGCTGTGCACATATATGGGGCATCCCGGAATCTAACACTCATCATATTATATCCCTATATGCAGATGATGCCCTGATTTACTTGCGCAATCACTCTGCCTCCTTGGCAGAAGTGCTGAAATTGCTGGACTCCTTTGCCCTCGCCTCTGGACTGCACGTCAACTGGTCCAAGTCCAGTATCTTCCCTCTTATTTCCATCCCGGTTGACACACACACGACACTACCGCAGTATAAACCACTGTGGTCACATGCAACCTTTAAATATCTCGGAGTGCAGATTTACCATTCTATTATAGATCTAAAAGAGGGCAACATTGACAGAGCACTAAGCTCCACCCGCAGCTTAATACCATTCTGGAGCTCACTCCCCTTATCCCCGTTGGGCCGGGTAGCAATAGCTAAGATGCTTATCCTGCCGAGGTTCCTATATTATTTCACTGCCCTCCCGCTATGCCTGCCACGCTCCTTCTTTAGCAAACTGCATTCAATACTAACCGACCTACTCTGGGGCAAAGACGCAGAGTAGCGCTGACCATAACGCAACACCCGCAGGAAATGGGTGGGCTGGGCATGCCCAACCTCGAAAGATAATATGCAGCCGCTCAATTGTCGTGGCTGTCTGCATGGCTACGGGAAGTCCCTTCCACCGAGGGCGTAATGCTGCAGTCATGTATGGCCCCACAAAGGCTGCTTCCTACATTGATATCTATCCCTCACTCCCTATCCCCGAAACTCATACTGCTGGAAGCAGCTCGCTTCTGTTGGCGTAGATATGTCCAAGGCAGGACTCCCTTCCCCCCTTACTCACCCTTGCTACCGCTGTTCCAATTGCCGGGCGCCCAAACTATCTCAACACATCATGACACACGGGACATAAATACACTGAAGGTGGGAGATCTATACTCCAATTCCGCGCTGTACTCCTTCGCGGAACTGGTGTCCGCCGGGGTGGTGCACAATGGGGCCTTTCTGACATACAGCGCCATTAAACGGCTCCTTAATAATCTTTGGGGTGTCGGCAATGACGAACCTCTTGAATCCCCATTACTCACCACTATTCTTACAATAGGTAGTACAAAAGGTTCCATAACTAAAATATACAAAATATTACTAGCAGCAGTTTGTACCACCCTGCCGCACGCTAAGGCACACTGGGACACGGTCCTCCCTTCACCACTACCACAAAAAACATGGATCGCAGCTCTCGCAACGATCAAATCAATATCCCGAAATCCTCGTTTACGTTACACCCAATTCAATTATATTCACCATTCTTACTTATCCCCAGCCCGCATCCAAAGAATATACCCGAACACAACTCCGACATGCCCAAGATGGGCTACCCCAGCAGCCGACTTTTACCATATGGTTTGGAGCTGCCACTCAATAAACTCGGCCTGGCACCGTGTCACAGATGTCACAGCAGACATCTCGTCCCTCGCCCTATCCCCCACACCAGAGTCCTGCTTATTGGGCATACGGCACCGCACTAGAGGAGATAAACAGATACACAGATTTATAGACCTAGCGTTTGCTGTCTTCAAACGTCTGATAGCAACCCATTGGAAGGCTCCACATGTTCCACCCCATCTGGTTTGGCTTCGTGACTTACACAGTCGTTCACAAGCTGAAGCGCAGACACTCAACCTACTGCAACACAAAGGTCTTATTGAGGAGGGTCCTGAAATCTGGAACACTTTCGTGGTGGCAATAGAAGCGAGGGATGACTTGCACCCCCCGTGAATAATACACCATACATAACCCTTACAGTCCTGGTTGGAACGGTTAGCATGATACTTGAACTGCCTCAATCTTATTCATTATCATTATTGACACTCTCATCCTTATCCCCAAAGTATCAATGTAATACATCAGGCTGCTCTCGTTGCGTTTAAGCCTTCATGCAAGTCAAACCCGGCTCACTCAATACTAATTCTGCTCAGCACCTCGCCGCACTCCACAAAACATAATCCTCGCCCCAATTATGACCTCCGCTTCACACATACTTACACATATTAGCTGTACTCCTTCTTCCCACATCTCTTAACCTCTGTCAGAGGTAGTCAACATCAGCAATGACATTAATCGCGTTTAGCTGCATCGTTTAGCTGCATCGTTATCTAGCAATCAGTTATAGCAAAACATTTAAGTTGAATGTCTCTTTCTTTCTTGCTCTGTTAGCCACACCTTATGTTTGTTTATATCTTGTTCTCTCTATCCTTCCTTTTTTTTTTGTACAATTCACTATGTAATAAGGCTGCACAAGTTTATATATGTAGGCAAATAATTCGATAAATCATTACCAGCCAAAAGTACTGTTATGTGAATGCTATGTTTAATAAACAGATTTAAAAAAAAAATCAAAAAAAAATCAAGGAAACCTTTGCATTTCCAAAATGGGCACAAGATAAGGTGTTGAGATGCAGTGGTTATTTGCACATCTCTGAATTCTGGGGTCCCCATACTAGCATGTGAATTACAGGGCATTTTTCAAATAGACTTCTTTTTTACACACTGTCTTACATTTGGAAGGACAAACTGTAGAGAAAGACAAGGGGCAATAACGCGTGTTCTTCTATTCTGTGTTCCCACAAGTCTCCCGATAAAAATGGTACCTCACTTGTGTGGGTAAGCCTAATGCCTGTGACAAGGAACGTAACATGGACACGTCACATTTTTACATTGAAATCTGATGTGTTTTTTGGAAAGTGCCTAGCTGTTGATTTGGGCCTTTAGCTCAGCCGGCACCCAGGGAAACCTACCAAACCTGTGCATTTTTTTAAACTAGACACCTAGGTGAATCCAGAGGGGGTGACTTGTGGGGCTCTCACCAGGTTCTATTACACAGAATTCTTTGCAAACCTCAAAATGTGGCAAGAAAACACCTTTTCCTCACATTACGGTGATAGAAAGTTCTGGAATCTGAGAGGAGCCACAAATGTCCTTCCACCCAGCATTTCCCTAAGTCTCCCGATAAAAATGGTATCTCACTTGTGTGGGTAGGCCTAGTGCCCGCAACAGGAAATGCCCCAAAACACTATGTGGACACATCAAAATTATCAAATACAAAACTACCTGTTTTTGCGGGGGTCACCCTAGTTTTTGGTCCTGGGCTCAGCAGCCATCTAGGGAAACCTACCAAACCTAAACATTTCTGAAAACTAAACACCCCAGGGAGCCCAAGGAGGTGTGACTTATGTGGATCACCCAGAGTTTTCATACACAGAATCCTCAGCAAACCTCAAATTTAGCTAAAAAAAATCACATTTTTCCCACATTTCTGTGTGGGATCACTGCACCGGCACAAATTTCCTACCACCCAATGTTCCCCTCAGTGACCCGGTAAAAATGATACCTGTCTTGTAGAGGTGGGCCAAGTGCCTGTGACAGGGAATAGTCAAAAACATGTCAAAAATAAGGGGGAACCAAAGCGGGTCCAAAAGGGCAGTTTGAAAAAAAACGTTTTTACGCTGTCAAGTGGGGCAGATTTTTTTATCGGTATAGATGCGACAATGCTGGGTGGTAGGAAGTTAGTGGATTCCTGCAGATTCCGGAAGGTTCCATCACAAAAATGTGGGAAAAATGTGTAATTTCCAGCAAAGTTGGAGGTTTGAAGGGCATTGTGAGTAAGAAAATGGTGCAGGGTGCATGTGAAGCACACCACCTTGGACTTACCCAGATGTTTAGTTTTCAGATGTGACTAGGTCTTGTTGATTTTTCTACATGGCAGAGTCCCAAAAGTCCAGAAAGTGCATTCCTCACCATTCCAAGTGGGACGATTTTGAGAGTTAGACAAGCTCTCATGGCCCAAATTTAAAGCCAAAACCCAAAATAATCAAATGTCCTCTTGCTTGCCATGGGATAAGATGTTTTAGTGTGCGGGGGGAGAGCTGAAAGACTGTTACCCACTTCAGTTGGGGTGAGGGCCTAACCATGCCCATAATGGTTGGTAGCCACCACCCCACTATTTTTCTAATTCCCTGGCATCAAGTAGGCTTTCTGCCCCCCATGGCGTGGATCAGGGGTAATTGCCCCATCTGCCCACCGGTGGGCAGAACAACTTTGTCCCCAGTTATTTGGGGGTGGGGGTATGGCCATACCCCACCCTCTTGGTTGAAAAAAAATCTTCCCTGCTCTGTGGTGGGCTTTCTGCCCTCCTTGGGGGCAGATGGGCATTACAAAAATTGGCAGATCTGCCCAGAAGGGGCTGCCCCCCAAACAAAACACACACACCAATCCCTGGTACCTAAGTGGTTTCTGCTCCCCCCTTGGGGCTGATGGGCCTAATAGAAATAGGCTGATCTGCACCCGAGGGGGGCAGAAATGGCCTAAAATAAATTCCCTCCTCCCCCCCCGGGGAGTGACCCTTGCCTAAGGGGTCACTCCCCATCTGTAAAAAAAAAAAAAAAGTATTCAAAAATAAAAATCCCTGGTGCCGATTGGCCTAAGATAAATAGTCCCAAGGGGGACAGAAATGGCCTAAAATAAAATTGCCTCCCAGGGCAGCGACCCTTGTCTAAGGGGTCGCTCCCACCTGTAAAAAATAAAAAAATCCCTGGTGCCTAGTGGTTTCTGCCCCCCTGGGGGCAGATCAGCCTAATTAAAATAGGCTTATTTGTCACCAAAGTGGGCAAAAATGGGCTAAAATAAATTAGCCCCCCAGGGGAGCGACCCTTGCGTAAGGGGTCACTCCCCTAGCGTGCAATTGACATCCCTGGTGTCTAATAGTTTCTGCCCCCCTTGGGGGCAGATTGGCTTAATAAAAATAGGCAGATCTGCCCCCAAGCGGGGCAGAAATGGCCTATAAACAATTTGCCCACCCAGAGAGGAGGTGTCCTGCTGCTGCCTTCTCTCCATTTTACAGATAAGACTGGATGGATTGAAAGGGAGGAGGACAGAAGAGATTTAGAGGGAGGAAGGATGTAAAACAGAAAAGGTTTGAAAGAGTCCACTGGTTTCTTGACTGCAGTCTTGTATGTATGTATGTATGTATGATGAATTTCTAGAGCGTGAACCTAGCCAAAAGGCAACAAAGCACTGTGCAGGGTCAAAAAGTCCACGAGTTATAGCTGAGACAGCTAGTTTGTGGACTGCTTTCTCTCCCATTTCCAAAGAAGGGAAGCATAACAGGACCTGGAGGGAAAGACTAATTGACCTGGGGAATTTGAGTACATACCCATCTCCTAAATGTGAATCAGCTCAGTCTGAGTGAATATTTCATTCCCTTAAATAGAATAAAGCTATTGTATTTAATGGACTAATTGATATCCATGAGATATTAACTGAACTGATTATAAACCTGTGTTCATAGGGTCAGCTAAATATACCACTGTGTTCAAAGAAAGCATTTGTTTACAAATCTTCAGTGTGAGGGCGGTCTTTTTTGTGAACAAACAACAACGTCCCTGATGTGCAGGGGATGAGTTTATGTAGTCAGGACTAAACTGGAGTTCTCTGCAGTATAGAAGTAGGAACAATGTTTCAGTTGGATCTGTTTTGACAGAACATGTTTATCAAATCTGTTTTATCAGGAGGGACTGCAACAAACTTATTGGTCTGACCGCCACATTACGATGCTGTCCGTCAGCACATCGCCACCACTGCCAGGATCAGAGATCCCAATGTGTTGGCGGTGGTATAAGTCTTGGTCAGCAACGGCGGTGCTGAGTTCAGCACCGCCGTGCTGATCATGACTTTTCTATTCACCAGTCTTTTCATGGTGGCTGGCAGAAAGGCAGAGTTGGGGCCACAGGGGAACCGTGTTGTGGGCAGTTCAGGGGCCCCCGTCAACACCCTCAGAATGCGCACTGTTATCTATAGCAGACTGTGCGCATTCTGAGGGTACTGGGGGCACTGTCTGAGTGATAGCATTGGCCTCAGCTCCTTGAGGGAGCCGAGGCTAATGTCTCTGCACTGTTGGCCCCGCCAGCCCAGCAGAAACATTGTAATACAGCGGTGGGGAGGCCGTCAGCTTGGCAGCCGCCTCTCCACCACCATATAGGAGTTCGGGAAGTCCAACCGCCCAGCTCCTAAGAAGGCCCTATGTTTGATGGGTTGGAGTTTTTCAAGTAAACTTCAATATCTTCTTCATATTGATGAACGTTTATACCTTTTTCTTTGACTACAGCACTCAGAAGTTCTTCGTATATGTTAAGGAAGAAAGGGTAGAATGTAGATCCCTAGTTCAGCTCTAGTTTAACTGTTGAACAAACCATATAACACAGATCCATATCTAACTTTGCTTCACATAAATGTTTATTTTTCTCTCAGAATTACAAAAATGAGTTAATAGTCATCAGTCAAATAGTCATTTGATCGAAAATGGAAGATGCCGGCAATAACTTCTCATTGATTTGATAACTTGATATGCAAAGGTATCACAGGAAATCTTCTATTCTTGAATGTCAGTTTATCTACTGGCTTCTCATTTGATTGATCATTAACTAGCGGCTTGATAATCAGAACAATGGCATGATAAATAAATAAAATAACAATAATTATAATATTGCCATGATGGAGTTGCATGTCAGAATATTGTTGCCAGAATACAGCCTGATATAAATATTATGGCCCAAATATTCTTTACAAAAATATTGTCCCACTGGATAAACATTTCTAATATTGAGTGCAATGGGGAGATATTTTTGTAGACAACATGTTATTTAGGTCACCATATTTATGTCAGAATATTTTGCTTATTTTACTTTATTTTTTATATGGATAATAAAATCCATCAACAAAATACAAAATAAACAATTTAGATTCTGAATAGATTCATGCAAATACATTTAAAACAAATAAAATGTTCTTAAGATCATTAATTCACTTAGTAAAAACTTTTGAATAAGATAATAAGTTGAAACAACAAATAGTTGTTAAAGATTGGAAGTGTCCAAAATACCTAGTGTTTTCGATCTTTTCAGCCTCACCGCATAAAGAAATTTAGAAATGGAGGACACAATGAACAATCTTGGGTCAGTTACATATATTTTTAAGGTGTTTATCCTGTTGGATATACTCATAATCCGACACAACGGAGCAACCCATTCAGCCCTAGATCTAGAATAAGCAGCACAAAGAAAACAATTGATTCTATTTTTGTAAGGCATGAAGGGCGCAATTTGGACTTAGTGTCTGCATGTTTTGTACACCAGGGTGAGGTGTATATGTGGCAAACATAGGCCACATTGGTCCTTCGTTACCTAAGGTGCCTAATCTCACAGGTTGTATTACATGTGGTAGGGTGCCATTAAACCAGTTGTGATGTTTTTGATAAGTAATCGGAATCTCAAGATACAGGTATGCATGATACTGTTGTGGTAGGTTTGCAATTCTGTATCTGTGGAATGCGAATGATCTAGGATCCTCCTGAGGAAAGGGGATCCAAGAGTAGAATGTTTCTGTTTGGTAAGTTTCACTAGCTTCTGTAATGAATGTGAATTCCCGCCCTCTTCTGTTAAGCCATGCGCTACTAGGTGTAGTGTTAATGCTTGTCTGGCATTCTCAGGAATGTCTATGGCGTTAGCCATATTTATGAAATGGGTAAAGAGATGGAACACCAAGTGGGAAGAAACTCCTTTTAATAGTTTGAGCTTGAACAACCTACAGCCTAGTTAGGTGTTCCCTGTTCAGCTGAGGAGGATCTTCCCCAAGACCACAGACATCTCTGTATAATGGTACTTAGCGTACCTGTTGTGTGCGAGACAGTGATACCCAGAGCACCCGTAAATTAGTGCCTAAAAACCATCGCTGGTGGCGCCGTTTCGTAGTCTGACTCTTGCTCTAGGCAAGACTGTTGATTTAGGGATGACAGTACTTTTGTTTGTAGATGACTAGGCCAATTCTTCAAGTCACAACTGTCGGCCCAGCCCTGCCGGCTCACAAGAGTACCTCACCAAAAACCCAAATAGTAAAAGGTAATTTGTGGCAGCCTTTACCCATGAACACAAGAGTGCGACCTCTCGGGGGAGTCGTGATTAAACTGAGATTACCCTTTTCTCACATGGGCAACATGTCTCAATCATACACAGGCAATGAAGGAGATGTAGTGAAGTTTGCAATAGGATTTATTAACAAGACGGAAATCTGCTATAAATTGCGTGGGCTGCAATGATTAAGATAATGAACAATGCAAGAAACAGAATGGTAAAAATGAGAGTCATGAATACAAAGACCCCCCCCATCTTGCAATAACATGAGATGTGAAAGAAATGTGAAATAGGCCCTGATACCCTAGCATGATGACCCTTATCTCTAA
Organism: Pleurodeles waltl; assembly: GCF_031143425.1. Lineage (NCBI taxonomy): Eukaryota > Metazoa > Chordata > Amphibia > Caudata > Salamandridae > Pleurodeles > Pleurodeles waltl. The sequence goes on from NC_090440.1 coordinate 1,771,063,182, forward strand.
CCTAAAGAGAGCTAAGTGTGTTAAACCTAATCTGCCAGTACCATGTCCATGAGAAGAGCCCCCAACCCTTGTTACCTTGGAATGAGGTGTCTAGATCAGATTTCATGGTGACACGAAGGCTGGGCCTGCATCAAGGTGACGTGTAGCATAGATAGCATTGATGGCGTCTGGTAGAAATCCCTCTGATAATCATGTCTGTGTGAGATGTATTTATACAGATCTTGTAAGACCCCTGACACAGGTATGTTCCCAAAAAATAGATTAGAAAGCATGCTTGGGGCAGCAATTATATAAACAATTCCCTGAAAAGGTTCATAATGTTACTGTCACATGAAAGTGGGAAACCACATAATGTGAATACTTACATGTCTCATTTATCTTTGACGCTGATAGTGATGCCTTTACAGAGTGGCACTGATAACATGAAACTAAAACATCTTCCTAACTATAAAATTGGCAGCCATCTTGGAAGAAATAATTAAATAAATGTGCTAAAACAGAGCAAGCTAAGTAGGTTAAAGTCACTAGGTGATGGGGGCACAGGCCTGCAAACCAGAAGGTTAAGCTAATCTCCTGATTCCCATTAAAATGAAATAGGATCCACTACAATACTTCTCTTCACCACTCTACTCTACCCCACTGCGCTCTATGCCAGTACTCTATGCCACTGCGCTGTACCCTGCACCACTTCACTCTACACTGTTCCACTCTACGCCACTTTGCTCTACTCTGAAGCAATCTACTCTACGCCACTGCACTCTATGTCACTGCTCTCTACTTCACACCAATGTCCTGTACGCTGTGCCACTCGATGCTGCTCTACTCTATGCCACTGCCCTCTACATCATTCTACTGTAAACCACTGCTCTCTACAGCATACAGCAATGCACTCAAAACCACTTTACTCAAAACCAATGACCTCTATGCCACTATACTCTGCTCTGCAACACTCTATGCCACTGCATTCTACACCGTTCTATTCTACACTGTAACACTGTACTCTGCGCTACTGCTCTCTGCACCACTCTACTCTTAGTCATGCTACTCCGTGCCACTCTACTCTGTGCCACTGCACTGCACGCCACTCTACTCTGCAAGACTGCACTCTTGGCCACTGAACTCAACGCCATTCTACTCTGCACCACTACACTCTACACCACTGCAGGCTACTCCACTGCAACCTAAGTCACTCTACACCCTTGCACTCTGTCACTGCACTCTATACCACTGCACTGCATTCTACTGCTATTCTATAAGACTGCACTCTCAGCCACTGAACTCAATGCCACTCTACTCTGCACCACTGCACGCTGACACTCTGCACCATTGCACTCTGTGCCATTGTGCTCTATGCCATGTTATTCTACTCTGCACCACTGTACATTGCACTCTATGCCACTGCACTCTACACCACTGTACCCTACTCTTCACCAGTCAGTTCTATGTCACTCTATGTCAATGCACTCTATGCCGCTACACTCTGCATCACTCCATGCCACTCTAATCTATTCAGCACCATTGCACTCTATGCCACTCTTCTCTACACATCTGCGCTCTAACCTGCTCCACTCCACTATACGCCACTTCACTCTACTCTGAAACAATCTACTCTATGCCATTCTACTCTATCTACACCACTACACTCTACCCTATTTCCCTACTCTATACCACGGCACACTACACCACTTTACTCAAAACCAATGCACTCTACTTCACTGCACTCTAAGCCAATCTACTGTGCACCACTGTTCTTTACATCCTTCACGCTAGGCCACACTATTCCACTCTACGTCACTCCGCTCTGTGATGCTCTACTCCATTAAACTCTACTCCATTCTATGACACTACACTCTATGCCAATCCACTCTACAACATTCTTCTCCATGCCACATTACAACACTACTCCATGACGCTCTACGTAACTCCCTCTATGCTACTTTACTACACTATATTCTACAACACACTACACTGATCTACTCCACTCTACACCACCCCACTCAATAGCACTTTATGCCACTCCACTCTACCCCACTTGACTCTACTCCACTCTATGACAATCTACTCTGCTCTATGCCACTCTACAACACCCTACGCCACACCCTCTATGCCACTTCACTCTGCTCTGCACCACTCCACTGTGACACACACACACACTCTGTTACTCAACTCTACGTCCTTTCACTCTACGACACTCCACTCCCTCCACAACACTGCACAACACTCTGCATCACTCCATAACACTCACTTCACTCAACGTCACTCCATAACTCTTCACTCTACTCCACTTTAGAACACTCTACTCCATGCCACTCTCCCTTACCCCACTGACTTTTAGCCATACTGAACAGCAGCCATGCTGGTGTACAACAAGGCGAGACCTATTTGCTTTGCCAATTCTTGTTTTTAAAGTCATTACTTAGCACTCCATAGGATACACATATTTATTTTCATCCACAACTTCTCCTGTTTTTCCCCTAAATGCCTTCCCTGTCAATGCTCTGCAGCAGTGTGACAGGTGCCACATGAAGGCCTTGGTGATAGCCTTGATGCCCCCGCCCCAGTGGTGACATATATCAGCAGGTGTTCGTAACCATTTGCATTAAGTAAATAAAAAAACAGAACAATTATACTGCTACTGTTGCTAATACCATACTTAAATTTGCTGTAAAGGCGTTCTCAGTTGCAGAGTTCACTAAAACATATTTCTGTTTTGGAAATATACAGCTTTTCAGTAAAACCCTTTTTGCAGCGGCCAATTTATGATTCCAAGCAACTTGCACTCCTTGCCACCCGCATCAGGATACAAATGCCCCTTCTTCAGGGCCTCACTGGATTGCAAAGAATCGAAAGAGGAGAAGGCATTTCTCAGCAGATTTAAATCAATAAAAAAAAATCTAGTAGTCTTTACACATTGAAATTGTTGGTCCGCAATGTCCATCCCAAACCAGCAAACACAAATCACAATTCAAATGTTTGAAGTAATTGAGACTGTGAATAGAATGATTTCTCATGAACTATAGGTTCCTGCTCAATTGTAGCAGACGAGTTAATTAAACAACAAATAGAAGACGATGCAGCACTTACTTAAGTGGTAAAGCGTTTTAAGTATCATATACCGTGGATTATAGAATCAAGAGAAGTTCTGAAAATAGCAATCATAATGAGGAAGCATTGCATCATACCAAAACATAAATGGATATTTACACAATTGTCAGCTCTTTGTACCAGTGCTTAATTTGTAAATAAAAAGGTGCTGGTCCCCAAAGCCCTCTTCTTAAACTCGCGGCTGCTTTAATTAAATGTGAGAACACGGCTGAACCCATCTCGGGCCTTTTCAATCCACATAAAGCCACTCCCTGCCCCTTCAGTTCACTCTTGCAGTTTTCTCCCTTTGTGACGCTTTTTCGTTTTTCCCTTCCTCCGTCTGTCCCATTTGTGTCTTTTGCTCGCAGCAAATGCTTGAGGCAGAAGAATAAGCCCCGGCCCTCAAAAACAAGTGCCGGTGCTCAGCACCGGAAACAACAAGCACAAATTAAGCACTGCTTTGTACTCTAAGGGCCGATTAGACAGATCGGGGCAGTGACAGTACCAAAGGGCGAGGGCTATTGGCAAATAAAGAAAACCTACAGAAGACAAGATTCGTAGTCCAAACCAGGAAGGTTTAATTAAAATGAAGAATCATTACAGAAGGCAAAAGAATTGGTTAGTCAGGCAATTACAATAATTTATAAACTATCCTGGGTCAAGGAGCAAATTGCCATAGGGACTCCTCAGAATGAAAGCAAGGAAAGGTCTGTAAAATATCTGAGTATAAGGACACCAAGAGGACTCACATTAAGACTGCTTCTGCAGAGTGAAAGGAAAGGTCTGGAATACCTCCTATAACAGCACATTTTATAGGTTCACAGAGGTAGAGAACCATGCCATTTGTATAGTGTGAAGTGGCACAATGGGCTGTATTAATAAAAATACACAGAGAACCTAATAGACATTGCAAAAAAAATGTGTTACACACAACAGGCTTACTATAGAAACCTCCCAAAATTAATAAGAATTGAGTCCCATTTACTTACATTTAAAGGAAAATGACTTTGCACTACTAAACAATAATCTATTTAATTGTAAATAGGTGCACGGTTTAACCAGCAAGCAGCACTAGTCTTGATCATTTGTAACATTACAAAAGGTCTCCTGGAAGCTTCCTTCAAAGCACATTAATTGATACGGCAGAATTAAACAACAACGTAGAACAGATCACGTTTTTTTATTTTATGAAAAGAAAAAACCCAGAATGAGGGAGAAATAATGCATGCTGTGCAACGTTTTAAAAAGCCATATTTCTTTAGCTGCCAAAGCAACCAAAGCAACCAGACCAGAGGCCCTGTAAATCTCTAACAGGATATAAGTTATATAAACAAAGGGGGACCACAGTCCTTGTTTCAAATGCATTTCCAGTCGATGGCACTGCAATCCAGCGTGTATGATTCATAAAGGCATCTGAATTTTCCATTAAGGACAAAAGCCCCTTTGCCACATTTCTTATCCTCCCAGTGTAATCCCAGTGTTTCCTTGCAATGCTAAGTTGAAGGTAAGGTGGATGGAATCGGATCCACCTGTGTAGGGCACATTCATTGTCATCTGTGATGCAAAATGAATCATGTCGACGCATTTGGTGATGTTGTGCAGTCTTTCACGCCGATGCCTCCTTTAGTCTTTCTGAAGAGCAATATGTCCAAGTTAGCCGTTTTAATGGTGCACTGTGCCTCAACATGGAGATGTTGTGGGTGCTAGTTCGGTACTTGGCCCTGTGTCTGTGATGATGTAACTTAAATCACAGATAACCTCTGCGTGTGCTATACGGTGTCGTGTAAGCCTCCAATTACAGTACGAAAATGTACAAAGAAGTCGAATTTTCCCTTCACACACTAGCATGCATTTGGTGCACCCAGGAAGTAAAATTGTCGTTTGATTTTCAGAAGTGGCCTTTAATCTAAGATTGCAGCTGTCACCATGAAAACAGATTCATAAAATCCTGAGGAAAGTAGATGTAAGTGATTACTTGCACAACTGATGGCTCTGCATGTCCTCTTTGGGTGTCATACAGCAGCACTGGCTGTAGCTTCAGAATAAGGCCTGATACGACCTGCATTGAGAATCTATACCTTATGTGGATCAGTTAATTCTCTACTGCAGTTAAGATCACTATTAATCCCTCATTCTCTGCAGCCCATCAGTGAAAGGGTCTAACCATTTTAGAGTTTTCCGATGCATTGTGCGACGCATACAGGCTACAATTATTTTACATCTGAGTTAGCCTCGTCCAAAGTTTATGCTTTTAAAAAATATTTTACATTTCAATAGCAAAGCACATTTTTTTGGTGATAATTACTTTGCATATTCACAATAAACAGTTACAGTCCAAGTAATCGCTAGTGTTAGACCGTCATGAATTTTTTTTGATTTGCATTTCTTTTGCACACTACAAATTTGCTTTGCACAATTGCAATTGGTTTTGCAAACGATTTGTGTATCACACACGTTAGGTGACAGCTCTACATTGAAATACCTCTCCTGTGCTTCCAAAATTCTCCAATCCCATTTGATATGGCATAATCAGCTAATCGCTTACATTCTTGAGGGGTGAACCCAACTAGCGCCGTCCCAGCTATGGACAGGCTGTGCTTCTTGGCTAAAGTTTTTATCCGGTCTTCGATAGTGCGGGGCAATACATAGGAGAAGCTCTCCTCGAGAATCTTGTAGGAGAAAAACTTCAGGCCCTCATTGGCTACTGCTTGAATGTCTGTGTCCTTAATGCTCTCAACGTTACAAGCAACCTCAACCTTGCCATTGTGAGGAAATGCCATGGCTTGGACACCTGGCAATCCTCCTTTGCTGCTGGCTCGGATAGCGGATGCAATTTCTTTTCCAACTGATAAGTCTCGAGTGTCCAAGGTGCAGTTACAGTTCATCACATAAGGGCTCGCTCCAATACCTAGCGAATAGAAACAACTTGGATCAGTGAGGAAAACCATGTCTCACACTTCTCAATATTTGACGTTTAAAACACGACTATGCAATTGGAATAACCTTGCATCATGAAAGTAAAGTGATATGGAACGGCGGACACAGATTTGAAATTAGGGAACAATTCTGTGGACACATGGAGCCTGCAGAACGTATACCATTATAAGATAACAATCACATTAAGGGCATTAAGGAGGTGACAACCCACTAATAGTTTTGTAAATGAGCAAAGTAAAAATATTACGTGAGCAGATTGGGGACGCCCGGACATTTTGCTACTAAGAACTGTGTTAATGTTTCCTAGTCAAGGGTTTAAAGAGATCAAAATTATGCTAATATCAGAGGGGCAAACTTTTTGTCCTACAGTATTGACAAGGTTATGGAAATAAACTGGCAATTCCACCCAGAGTACAGTAACGGTCTGGAAAAAACATGCAATTACGAATAGGATCCTGATGGTCTCCTAATAAATGGGACTAACCGGGGCGTCTCATTTCCCAGATTATTCCTCATTCTCATTTTCGCCCTAAGACTTCAACTGCTTTAAGCAGTGGAGTCCCTGTGGGACTGAGCCTGAGGGTTTATCGCATTACTAGCAATTATACTGGGCACAGTAACCCCTGATGCTGAGCTCATAGAGATTAAGGTCAACTCCTGATGAGGGCTAGTTAGACTTGGCATCCTTGGTGTGGTCCCCCTAATATTTTGCCTCTGTTTCCCAGGTTGTTGATATATGCTGGACTGTTTTTGCTGTTTCTGTTACTATGGGCACTTTGGTTTACTAGTAAGTCCCTGGTACAGTGCACTAGAGGTGCCCAGGACCTATAAATCAAATGCTACTAGTGGGCCTGCAGCACTGGTTGTGCCACCCACATTAGTAGCCCTGTAAACCTGGCTCAGACCTTCCACTGCAGTGTCGCTGAGTGCAGTTTTAAACTGCCAATTCGACTTTGCAAGTGTACCCACTTGCCAGGCCTAAACCTTCCCTTTTTATACATGTAAGGCACCCCTAAGGTAGGCCCTAGATAGCCCCATGATCAGGGTGCTGTGTATGTAAAGGGTGGGACATGTACTTATGTGCTTTTCATGTCCTAACAGTGAAATACTGCCAAATTTGTTTTTCACCGTTACAAGGCCTATCCCTCTCACAGGTTAACATGGGGGCTGCTTTTAAATATTATTAAGGTGTAGATTCCCTTTGGGAGCAGATAGCGATTTGGAGTTTGGGGTCTCTGAACTCAAAATTGAAAAATACATCCTTTAGTGAAGTTGGTTTTTAGATTGTGTGTTTGAAAATGCCACTTTTAGAAGGTAGGCATTTTCTTGCTTAAACCATTCTGCGACTCTGCCTGTTTGTGGATTCCCTGTCTGGGTCAGTTTGACAGTTGGGCTGTTTGCATGTCTCCTAGACAGTGACACAAAGGAAGCTAGAGTGTAGCCTGCATATCCTGATGAGCCATATGTGCTGGGAGGGGGGGGGGGGAGTGGTCACTCACACCTGAAAGGGCTGTGCCTGCCCTCACACAATGCAGTCCCCAACCCCCTGGTGAGTATCTGGGGCCTGGCCTCTGCAAGGCAGGATCTTACAAACAAGAGAGACTTTCCTTTGAAGAAAGGCCTAATACAAAGGCAGAAAGGGGTATAAGAAGAACCCCCCAAAGCCCCTGAAAATCAGATCACTTCTGGAATCAAGAGGAACTTCTGCCAAGGAGAAGAGCTGAAGAGAAGTGCTTCACTGCCTGTGACTGTGCTTTGTGGAGCCATCCTGCAGTTGCTGCTTCTGCTTGTGAAAGGGGACAAAGACTGGACTTTATAGTATATTCGTGCTTGAGAAGAATCTCTAAGAGCTTGGTCTGAGCTTGCCCCCTGTTCTGAAGTCCAAGGGCCATCAAGGACTTCCCCTATCAGCACCTGGACTCTATGCTAAGACCCCTGCCATGACAAGTGGTGCCCTATCCAGTCCCTGGGCCCTTGAAAGGAGAAACTGGTGAAAATCCAAGAAAACCAACTTCGGATCTCATCCACTGCTGAATCCCGTGACGCCGCCTGCAACCGACTCCGTGGTCCTCACTGAAGTGCGACGACCCTCGCAGGCCCAACACCGCTGCAGCCCTGTGACTCCGTGGAAGTCACTCCACCACGTCACAACTGATGCTGCCCGAAGTGCGTGGATTCAACGCTTCGCACCAAAGCCGCTTCCCGTCCACCGCTCCGCAGTAAGGACCCAAAGCCTCTTTGTGACGCCTCCGCTCCTTCGTCCCGCAGCACCGGAACCGGCGTGCCTCGGATCCAGCGACGCCACGATCCCCGACTTCGTGCACCGGCTTGGTTCCACATTTTACTAAGGTACTGTACCTGGGGGGTCTGCCTGACTCCGGACCCGATGCCATTGGTGTCAGATTGTTGGAACAGACTCTGGGGGTCATTCTGACCTTGGCGGACGGCGGAGGCCGTCCGCCAAGGTACCGCCGTCAGAACACCGCACCGCGGTCAAAAGACCGCGGCGGTGATTCTGAGATTTGCCCTGGGCTGGCGGGCGGCCGCCAAAAGACCGCCCGCCAGCCCAGGGCAAATCAACCTTCCCACTAGGTGGCCGGCTCAGAATTGAGCCGGCGGAGTGGGAAGGTGCGACGGGTGCAGTTGCACCCGTCGCGTATTTCAGTGTCTGCTAGGCAGACACTGAAATACTTTGTGGGGCCCTCTTACGGGGGCCCCTTCCGTGCCCATGCCATTGGCATGGGCACGGAAGGGGCCCCCAGGGGCCCCGCGGCACCCCCTACCGCCATCCTGTTCCTGGCGGGAGAACCGCCATGAACAGGATGGCGGTAGGGGGTGTCAGAATCCCCATGGCGGCGGAGCGCGCTCCGCCGCCATGGAGGATTCTGACGGGCAGCGGAAAGTCGGCGGTACACCGCCGGCTTTCCGCTTCTGGCCGCGGCTGTACCGCCGCGGTCAGAATGCCCGGCGGAGCACCGCCGGTCTGTTGGCGGTGCTACCGCCAAACTCCGCCATGGCGGTAATTACCGCCGGGGTCAGAATGACCCCCTCTGTCACTACGCCGTGTTATCACCCCATCGAAGCATTTTGTGTTTCTAAGTGCTATTTTTTAGTTTCATCTTTAAAAATTCATAACTTGACTTGTGTATGTCGGATTTTTGTAGTTTTGGTCTTGTTTTGTTTAGATAAATATGGCTATTTTTCTAAACCTGTGTTGAGTCATTTTGTGGTGTTTTTACTATATTACTGTGTGTGTGTGTACAAACACTTTACACCTGGTCTCTGAAGTTAAGCCTGCCTACTCGTGCCCAGCTACCAAGGGGGTGGTGAGCGGGGGTTCAGTCAGGGTAATTCTCCTTTACCCTGACTAGAGTGATGGTCCTTGCTTGGACAGGGAGTAACCTGACTGCCAACCAAAGAACCCATTTCTAACAGGGCTTATATGTATAACTTGAGCAGGAACAAACACTAATATTCTTAAATCATTGTTCTTCTTTATAACCACCCACAATATTGAATTGTTCCGAGGAGAGGTTCCTCAGCTGTCTTTGCTTAATGGGGTAGACTCTCACACACACACTATTACATTTCCTTTTTAATGAGGTTTCAGCAAGAGCGTTATGCCATTCCATTTTCACCATTAACCATTTTTGTTTTGTACTACAAGAATGAATGAATGAATACAAACTTTATTGCGCGATTACCCAAAATCCTTGCAATTTCCCCACTTTATACAACTACATATATCTAAAATAAAACATGCTGATGCACGCATATTCAGACAGTGGCTTGTCCATTGCACTCAATTCAGTTGCAATTTAAGGAATAGAAGATAAAAATAAATGACAATACATTTTCCTGCCGTTTACCATTTGATCGTGCATATAATTACTTACAGTGCCTCTCAATATGAAACCGCCTAAGATCCTAGCTGAGAATGCCTGTCCTCTAAAGTGACGGTGTGCGTGTTGAACCTCGACCTGTTACAAGCTTTATGTTTAGTGCCTAAAAACGTCTATACCCCCTCACTCCTGGCATGCGTTCACTTGTCACTAACTGGTTACTGTGGAAATCGTTATGAAGACGCATACATTCCTAGCTAAAAATACCAATCCTCTAAAGTGACCTTGTGCTTATTATACCTAAAACTTTTTAAAAGAGCCTGTTTTTAACGTCGTGATTTTTTTTGTATCTTGCCAACAAATTCCTGTCTGGTGTTAAGTTGCTTGAGATGCTCTCAAGTGCCTATTCTCTAAAGTGACTGTGTACTTACTGTACCTAGGACTTAGAGCTTATGTTTGGCGCCTGGTAGTGTAAATTCACCTGTGTGCCCAACCATTCATATTTTTGATGGGCCATGCCAAACTCCAGACGGATCAGACTAGTGGGCCAGCATTTTGGTAACATGAAGATGCTTTTGTACTCTTAACACTGGGTTTCTTCCAACATCCCATCCATTTGGCCGGGTACGCTTGTTGCCCATGCACTGCAATTGCCAATAGTTTGGTTTTTATGACCTTCCTGATGCGTACCATGGTTGGACTACATAGTTTCCCCTGAAGTTTGCATAGAGTGTAAATAGTCAATTGTGAGTCTGACTTCTTCTTAAGGTGTGTATATGACTTCCCTGTGTCACTGAGCCATGCCACCAGGTAGTTGTACATTTTCCCAGGACCCAGTCTCCACCCGAGTACGGCCTTTTTTACATAGGCTTCAAAAACCACCACTTTGGTATTGTTTGGGTTGGCCACTAGGTCGTTGCTTTCATTTTAGATATTTAAAGCATCCAACCCCCTTTGTAGACTTATTTTAGTGTGGTCAAATATCACCCAATCGTCCACGTACTGCAATAAAAGCACCTTTTGCTGCCCAATTTTCGGGGTGCCCAAATTTGCTTTTTGAAAGGCCTTGCTCAATTCAGCCATATATAAGTAAAGCGTTGGGACTAACGCTCAGCCCTGTTTTAGTACCCAGTCAGTACTGAGTTTTTTGAGAGACCATCTCCCCAGCCAATTTTATTCTTATGAAGGTTCTTCTATATAGTGAGATGACTGCGTTCAAGAGTCTGTCCAGGATCTTCCATTGTTTCAACTTTTTCCATAACTTATTGCGGGAGACCCCACTGAATGCAGCCGAATAATCCACAAAGCATGCAAACACCACCATGCCATTTTTTGTGTTTGCTTGCTGTGCTATATAGGATAAAGTGACTATGTTGTCAAATTTTGAGCCACCTTTGCGGAATCCAGTTGTGTATAAGCGTGATATGTCTTTTTCCTCAATCCATCTGGTTAATTCTGCTAGCAGAGTGCTGTTTTATGTTCTCCCTTCTATTTCCAGCAAGGCAATTTAAAAAAAAAAATTTTATAACATACTTTATTGTTTTCAAGGCACGTCATACAGTACTATTCATTAGCATTAATTCATTAGCATTTGTGATCAAATACAACATATATTGTTATACATTAGCATTTGTGTCATACAATGTTTCGTAGATGTGCATTATTGTTAGCTAACACGTTATATAATCTCCTGACGCCAATTGTAATCTTTACTTCTGTGTGAATTCTGAACATTTAACATTACTAATCAACTTTTAACTACTAACTAGCCGTCTTCGCTATGTGTTGGTAGGGGTCTTCTGCTTCTATACCATGAGTTATCACCTTCTGTATTCGCCTCCTTGCATGCACAACATCTATACTATTGGGAGATTTAGCCATTTCTATTGTATGTGTTAGGTGATCTATTATTTAAAGGTCACTTCAGTTTTTGATGATTTAGTGGCGTTCGTCATTTTGACTATTTTCTTTACTCAGTGTCACAAAGGTGTCTACCAGCTCATCCCATTCTTGGGCTATGGGGCAACTTCTAACTCCTGCACTCTCCTCCAGTCTAAGGGCGGCACCTTCCGCTTTTCCCCATTCTGTCACCTCTGTACCCCATTGTGTCACTGTGGGTGCTATTGTGGGTTTCCAGCGTCTTGTCAGCAGACGCTTTGCTAGTATAAGTGCTAGGTTTATCAGTCTTGGAAGCACTTTCCTTTTTTTGGAGCACAGGAGCATACCAAGCATACACACTTCTACTGTACAGTATATGGCGTTTCCTGCTAGTTTGTTTAATATGGTGGTTATTCTCATCCAGTATTCGGTTATGCCTGGACAGCTCCAAAGTATATGTAACAGCCTGCTTCTTCCATCTTGCATCTGGGACATGCCGAAGCCACCTCTGGATATAGTATATGTAACTTGTGTGGAGTGAGATACGCTCTGTGTAGTTCTGGCATATTGGATAAACTTAAATGTTGTATTTCGTGATATTTGACTAGGATATTTTAGTATGGTAGCCCATTCTTCTTCAGATAGCTCTCTCTCTATGTCTGTTTCCCATTTAATTTTGAACGCCGTCAGGGGCTGTGACAAGTGGGTTCTCAGTCCTTTGTAGAGCCATTTTATCAAGTGTTTACCTTGACCTATAATGTGTATAGTATGTACAAGAGCATGCGTGGGAGGTTCTATGCTATCCGGGGCCCATTACTTTTTAACATAATGTGTGATATTAGCGTGTAGGAGAAAGAGCGATGATGACAGGGTATGTTCATGTATATAATTGCCATGTGTAAGCAAGCGTTGGTCTTTAAACAGTGAACCAACTGTGTCTATGCCCCCCTACATCCAGCTTTATAGTTGTGCGCAGGTTAATATGCCCGCATCTACTGGTAGGCCTAACAGCGGTATATTAGGAGAGTAGGGGATCGCATTAGATGTGTATCGGAGCGACAATTTCCAATATTGCAGGGCTATATTTAATAAAAGTGGTGTGTGCTCCGGGGTTGGGGCTCCGGGGCATAACAAAGAATGTATGATGCCTCTATCCAGCATATGTTGGTTAAATTCTACTTCATGCAAATTTCGGCCGACCTGCCAGTACGTCAGCCATTGAAGTTGAATTGCCACACAGTAGGCATTAAAGTCTGGTGCACCCATGCCTCCTTGGTTTACAGGCATCAATAGCTTATTCAATGCCTCCCTTTCCCCCATAAAGTTCCAGTAACATAGAGTGAAGTGCTTTGAAGTAAGTTTCTGGTACCTTCACTGGTAAGTTCGTAAAGTAGTATAAGAGCCGGGGCAGCATTACCATCTTGGCCAATGCCAGTCTACCTGCAATCGAAATTGGTAATGTTATCCAGAACTGGATCTGCGGCTTAAGTGCGGTCATGGCTCTTTTTAAGTTACCCTCTAGTAGATCTGTCGGGGTACAATACACCTGGATACCAAGGTACCGGAATGTATCTGCCGCCACTTGTAACTGCCGATCACCAAATTGTATTGTAGTACCTCTATCCAATCCATAGAAGGAGAATGCTATAGATTTATCAAAGTTTATGGCCAATCCGGACAATGGTGTGAACTTCTGGAATATATACGCAACTGTAGCAGGGTTTTGTCCGAGATCTTTTATATATAATATAATGTCGTCAGCATATAGTGAAACTACATGTTTTGTATTTTCTATGTCAATTCTCCATGATCTACCATCTTGTCTCAACATCTGCGCCGGGGGTTCTATCGCTAGGACAAACCGCAACGGGGATAAAGGACAGCCCTGTCTAGTACCCCTATACACGTGGTAGGAATGGGAAATAATTTGCCCCGTGCACGCTCTAGCTGTCGGTGCTGCATACAAGAGGCGTATCCACTGTATATAGGCTGGAGGGGCCCGGAACTTCTCCAGGACCATTAACATGTAGTCCCAATTTAAGGAGTCAAAAGCTTGGCGTAGATCTAATGAGAGACATCCCGCTCGTGGGAACCTCCCTGCAGCTGCGTCCATCACATGATACAATCTTCGGATATTTAGGGATGTGCTCCTGGCCAGTACAAATCCGCATTGATCTGTGTGTATGAGACTGCCTATGTAATTGAGGAGTCTTTGTGCCAGTATCTTCGCTAATATTTTATATTCCGTGTTTACTAAGGATAGTGGTCTGTAGGATGAAATATCGGTTGCATCTTTGCCGGGTTTCAAGAGGGATGTCACTAATGATTGCCTGGTCGTGTCTGGGAGATGCCCTGTTCTTAATGATGCCTGGTATAATTGTTCTAAGTGTGGAGCAGGTTGTGTACTGTATAGCGAATAGAATTCAGCTGGGAGAACATCTGATCCTGGTGTTTCATTGCGTGCCATGGTTTTGATGAATTTCGTATCTCTCCCTGCGTTACTTGTGTGCCCAGTTCTTGTCTGGCCGCTTCGTTGAGTGTCGGTAGTTCAACATTAGCCAGAAAGGAGTCAATTTCTGCCCTCTCTATTACTGGTGGGGCGGAGTATAGTGCAATGTAGTAGTCTAAGAATGCTGTGTTAATGCCAAATTGTGTAGTTATATTATCTTGCTGCAGGGTGTTGACATGAAGTATGGAAGAGGGAGCTACTTCTTCTCTTATGAGGCGTGCCAGGACTGGTCCTGCCTTGTATCCTTCTCTATGTACACGTTCTCTGTATCTAGCATAGTTACATTTCCTCAATCTCTCGACGAGTTGTGCATGCTAGGTTCTGAGTTCTTGTAATTTTTGAGCTTTGGGGGGTTGCAATATTGCCTCGTTTTCCAATATGCCTGGCTGATCTTCCACCTGTTTGAGTTCTCTTACCAGTGTTTTCCACACTCCTGATATTGCTCCCACTATTACACCCTGCATCACCACTTTGAACGCCTCCCATTCTACCAGTGGGGAGGACGCCGAGCCTGTGTTATTGTGAAAGAATGTTTTGGTTGCCTGTGCTATCTCTTCCCTCAGGGTAATATCGTCTAAAATCGATGGCTGCAATCGCCATGTGGGGATAGGCGTAGACGCCCGACCCCACAGCAAGGTTAACTCTAAGGGGTTATGGTCTGATAGTGTCTTCCCTAGGTATGTGGTCTTAATCATCTGTGCCTGTAGTGAGGTTGTACAAACAATACGGTCTAGTCTCATGTGTACTTTGTGCAGGTGCGAGTAAAAGGAATACTCTGTTATGCCATCATTTTTAGCCCACTGCACATCTGTTAGGGACCAGCCCTGCAGCCATTTCCTTAGCGCGTCTGCCTGCCTCTGTGCATTAGTTCCGGACAGTGGCAGGGTGGTACGGTCCACAGCAACATCTAGTACTGCATTGAAGTCCCCTCCCACCAACCAGGGGATATATGCCCACTGTATCAATGCCCTCGACAGGCGTTCCAGAAAGACGTCTTGTCCACTATTTGGAGCATAAATGCTACCTAGTACTATGGGTTTCCCGTCCAGATTACCCCTAGCCAAGGCGAACCTGCCCTCATCATCTATTTTGGTATTGATTACCTCAAAAGGTACTCCAGCCCATATCCACACAGCTGCCCCACGTGCAAACGCAGAGTATGATGTGTGTAAGAATTGGCCTCGCCATTTTTTTCGTCACTTTGTGAGTGGTGGGTGATGAGTTTCCTGCAAGTAAGCAATATGCGCTTTTCGGCGATTTAATTGAGCCCAGATTCTGTGCCGTTTTTGAATAGATCCCATCCCCCTTACATTCCAAGTGCTAATGTTATATTCATGTTGTGCTGCCATACGGAGGCATTAACATAACTGTCGCTTCTCTGACCCATTTCAGCCTATATTCCCTTCGGAACAGTGTATAAGATGTATTTGCGGATGTCAGTCTTTGGAAATAATAAACAGTTCTAAACATAAGTTAAAATACTAGGTAAAGCCTAAACCAGCTCTGCCAAACTTTCATATAATACATAACCTGTGTACTAAAACAAAAGCAAACGAATGTTTGTATTGTGTCGTTTTGACCTTCCAAAGCCTGCTGTGGTGTCGGGCCTGCTTTTTTTCTCATCAGTTGTGCTTTGTTGCGCTTGTCTCTACGGGGTTGATAGTGCTGTCTCGATAAAAGGAAGTCATCTCGTTCTTCAGCCTTTGAATGTGGAAAGTTTTCATCGAGCCAGGCACACACCAAGTCAGGTGTTTCAAAGCAATGCGTTTTTTGATTACATGTAACTCGTAATCTAGCCAGGAATAACAGGGCATATATTATTCCCTCTGCGGGCAATCTTTGTTTTACTGACTGAAAAGACGCTCTTCGTTTCTGGACCGTCAGAGTGTAATCTGAATATAGTGAAATTTGGGTGTTGTCCACTATAATAGGGTCTAACTCTCTCGCCACCTGCAATATAATATCCCTATCTCTGTAGTTCAGTATCCTTGCTATCAAGGGGTGCGCTGGTGCTCCTGGTGGGGGTTCTCTCCACTGTGAAGTGCACCGACAGTCGGTCCATAACTATTGACTTCAGCCAGTCTTCTACGTACCGCGCTGAGTCTTTTCCTTCTTTGCCCTCCGAGAATCCAATTATGCGGATATTATTGCGTCTCGAGCGCCCTTCTGCATCTTCGATTCTTTCTTGTAGAACTTCCACTTGCTGTTGAAGTCGTTCAGTGGCGGTTCTATTTTCCTTGTGGGCCGGGAGAATTTCTGAGACATATGACTCTGTCTGTTTTATTCTATCTGATAGCTTCTTGTGATCATCTTTCAGGAAACTCAGTTCTGTTGTGATAGCGCCCAGTCTGTGCTCTATTGCCTGCCGAGAGTCTTTGATTTCTTGCAGGATGATGTCTAGTTTGTCCACATGTTCTTTTGCTGAGGACACCGGGATTAGGCCTTCGGGGGTCGATGTCTCCCCATCTTTCATTTGTTTGCCTTTTGTACGGCCCATGACTTGGTTTCTCTGCGGAATTATCTTCCCTGTGATTCAAAGCCTCTGAATGTGTAGTTGATGCAATAGGAAGTTTGCGCCAGTTGTTTTTACTGGTTCAACACGTGTTGCTTACTATCGAGTACCTACGTTATGTATTGGTACACTGCAAGGTAGTCGGAGTTTAGTTATTTCAGCATTATTTAGTATTTAGTCTGGGGTACATTCAGGGTGGAACTGTGCCTTGCGTGCAGATTCTACTTTTTGGCGCTCACTGTCTGCTAGATATTTAGCTGGAATTCTTTTATTGCTGTGTCTATTAAATGTCTTTGATCCACATGTTCCAGCAGGGCACTATTTCTTTGTGCACTCTATGCCCCAAGTGTGCTGTCCCTACCTTACCGCCGAGTGGCTGTACCAAGCCTCTCGGTAATCTGCGCACTGCGGCCTACGTCGCCATCCAGTGCGACAATTCGTTCAATTCCTACGCCACCTCACACTTTTCTAAGGGTATGCCTCCAGTTGTTCAATCTGCTGCTACATTCACTGCTGTTCCTCCCTTCCCGGCCCTTTCCGAGGGCTGGTTAGTCAACGCACACGTTTCCGAGTTTCGTGCCCTGCACACTTTACTACTTGGGGGGAAAGGAGGGGGAGAGTGGGACGCTTAAACCTCCGACGCAGCCGAGCACACACCCAGCTCCCGGTTTCTGGTTTTGTCACTGTGTCACCCCCCTCTCACCGTCGCGTGGCCTCGATCCTGGCCGTGTCCCATTCCCATTCTCCTCTCTGTGCTGCGTGCCCAGTTGTCCTCCAGCTCTCCCCACAGCGTTGCATCTTTGACAGGAATCTTCGGATGCGCTCCCAGGATCCTCTGCCTCTTCCCCGTTCTGTAATCGGCTGTTTGGCTGTGACTTGCCCCAATTTTTACCGGATTTCAGCCTCTTGGCGAGCCCGTCGGGAGCCCCCTGATTAAGCGACCGCCATCTTGGGCGGTTAGCCACGCCTCCCCTTCCAGCAAGACAATTCATCTGTAATGTTTTGGGTCCGTATTACCACCTTTCTTAAATATTGGCTGTAAAAAAAGAGCATCGTCATGAGTCCAGGACATCTGTTGTAGCCTGCATTCTGTGTACAGGGTGGATAGAGTTTCTGCCCAGTAAGCCAGCTCCTCCATAAACATACTGCCCGGGAGGTCATTGGGGCCAGGTTCCCCATCCTTTCTTATCTTTTTTATGATTTTTCTGACTGCCGGCTCACACTGCGCTTTACCGCCTTTATCCGCAGAAGACTCAGCATCACTGTTTACTCTAGCAATGAGAAGTTCAATCTTATTACCTTGCTGTGTCTCGTCTGGCTTTTCTGTGTGTATTTTTGGTATGTAAGCTAGCCATGTTTCTGCGGTCAGACCTTCAGTAGAAGCAGAGGGACACAGGCGTACCTGGACGCAGACACATCTGAGGGGAACCTCTAAGAGAGAAATTCAAGACATTTTTCTCACTCTTCCTGCCACAGTTCAACAGACACATCAACATTTAGAGATGTTTTTGATTAATCATTCCTTAAAAGCATTTCACATTTAACTGGTATAGAGTCACTAATGTATTTCTACAGCTATGATTCATATTCATCTCCTCATCTACAACATACGCAAATTCTTCTAACATGTGATTTTGGTCAACATCACTCAATTCTCCGGCATATCCTTTTCCTTTTCAGAAAGAAGCATCCCTCTGCAGGTCAACTTGCTCTAATCACCATTCTAAATCAAAAGAACACACATACCTTTTTCTGCAGGTTACCGTGCTAGTCTCCACCAAGTACATTACCTGTCTCAAAGGAAGGAGCACTTCAGCAACCTACAGTCAGTATTCCAAACACTTTGGAAAAGAAAATACCCCTCATACCCATACAGAACATTCACTGCCTGGGTGTATAATTTAATTCCTCCTCATTTCCTCCCAGGACCAGAGCAGAAGAACAAACACATTCCAACACCGGCGCAGTCTATTAAGGTCTCCCATTTCTGCTGATGCTGCCACACTAAATCACATGAGTCTATTCCATGTCTCGCCCTACTACTACAATGAGGACTACACTGGACTCACAGACAAGTCCATGGCCAAACTGCACAGAGTGCAAACCTCTTAGCATGCCTCAGGGACTCATGGACCAGGTAGGGCACAAAAACATTTGGGTGTGTCTTCATGGCAGTCTAACTGCATCCTTCACTCGAATTTGGGGATCAGCTGAAATTAGACACAATTTCTTAACTTCAATATTCTCTATAGACATAGATGCAACTTAAGATTCACAACGACAGAGTAAGACTCAGGTGAAGTTAGTAGGTCAGATCAGTTAAAGGTTTTACAATCAAACTTTATAATTTTTCGGGTTCTCAAAATCCTCCATGAGGGCAAGACAGAAGCTTGAAATTGTGAGGCTCTCCCAAACTCAGGTATGTTGTTGTCAAGTTCCTGCTGAAAACTTAAGTTTTTGTTGTAAAAGCTCAGATCAGGAAACAGTTGGATTTTTTAATGCAGCAGTTCCCAACCTGTGGTCACGGACCCCCATGGGCCGTGACACATGTCCATGGGGTCTGCAGGCCTGGGTCGGCAGTAAGGCACTTCTGCAGCTGGGGCCTAGAACAAAACACCTCCATGTTTTTTTACTTATTATTACTTCATTTGTGCAGCAATAAAAAAAATTCTAGCTATTGTGTCAAGAATTATCGATTCTATTAAGTACACAGAGGCGAGGATTATGCTTTCTCTTTCTTTACTGAAATATTACAGCAGTCAATCAACGTTAATTAAACAGAAAAACTGCCTTTCCCAACACTCCTTGTAGTCCATAGCATGCCAAATCCCGGACCTGGTCTCCTATAAATGTCTCTGCATCCTTAGACCTTCCTCTTTCTTTGCAATAATAAATCTAAGACAACCTGATATCCACGAACTGGACTCTCCAAAGTCCAAACAAGGAACAACAAACTGTAGCCAGTGGCTGAACTGGGGCGACCATGCATCCCTTGTTGTCCGATCCCATGAACGAAAGAACATGCACTAATAAACTGGTAATCACCATTCAATACATGGGTGGGTATCAAATAAAATACATGAGAACAGCAGATCATGCATAGACATCAATTTTACCATGTATAATCACATAATTGTTGCAATAAACATCATGAAAAAATAACCTCCGGATATGGGTGGGATAGTCCTCGCCTCTGTGTCCTTAACAGAATTGAAAATTCTTGACGCAATAGCTAGAATTTTTTTTATTCTATGTCAGGACCGGAGGCTTCGGATTATGCTAGTTCAAGCTGATCCACCACTGTAGATGCCACATCAACAATAGGTTTATGATAAAAAAAATCTTAAACGTAGTGTCAGAATACCAATCTGTGGCAGCATAATATTCTCAAAAAAAGTATTGGAAGCCACTGAATGTGCTCCAAATGTGGTAATATCTATACCAGTTTCTCCCAATAACCATTTGAAGCATCTGGTCAAAGTAGCTGAAGACACCAGAGCAACAGGACTCTGAAGAGAAATCAGCAATTGGCCTCACACATCGCTGCAATTCTCTCGAGTACAATCCAGGGCTCGAACGACAGACACCCTCCGACAGGAAATGAGACACAAAAGAACAGTAAGTTTGGCCAACAACTGTTTACGAGAGAGATCTTCGTCACATGGCCAGTTTCTCATAAAATGCAAAACAATATCTACGTTCCATTAAGTTGTATACTTAGGCTGAGGGGGTCTGAGCATTCGGATGCCTCACAAACGTTTACAAAGTAAAGGATGTTCGCCCACTGGTTTACCCTCGATATGAGGATGTCCTGCAGAAACAGCTGATCTAAAATTATTAACAGTCCTATACGCTAGGCCTTGGGTTGCTAAACCTGAAAGAAAATTGACCATCATGCTAACGTTGGCCCCCATGGGATCAATACCCTGTTCACTGCACTAATCCACCCATTGTTTCCAAGAGGATTCATAACGTTTATGGGTGGAAGGCGCCCAAGATTGGGATAAGGAGAACATAGCATCTTTTGAAATCCCTGGCACTTGCCAGCATCTCCAGAAAGTCTCTAAGCTATGAGAATCAAGAGTTCTTGTAATACTAGAGGATGAGGGAGATCCCACATATCTAGAAGCAGGGATGGGAAGGAGGGAAGTAGCACCGGAGGAGCACACAACAACAACATCGCTACCGGAAACCATGACTGAGCTTTCTAGGGAGGAGGTCACTAAAATGATTTCAGCTGTCTGCCTCATCACATGAGAGAGTACTCGCTGAATCACAGCGAACGGAGGAAAAGCGTAAAGAAGTCCCAGGGACCAATCCTGGAGAAACACATCCAACCCCAGAGCTAATGGATCCGGTCTCCAACTGTAAAACTATAGAACTTGAGCACTGAGCTGAGATGCAAAGAGCTCTGTCGAGCATTCGCCCCATCGACTTTTCAGACTGTGAAAGACAGACTGATGGAGTTTCCAGTCACTGCCATCCCTCAAAAAATGATAGTTCCATCTGCCACCACATTTGAACGTCCTGGAATGTATTCCACTGTCACTAATATTTGATGCTGGAGACAAAAGTGCCAAAACTTCTTGCCAATCTCCTCCAGGACCCATAATCCGGTTCTTCCTAGGCGACTGATATATCTCACCACCGAAGGACGGAGAACTCGTACCACTGGTTTCTCCAGTGAAATTGAAGAAAACATTGATGCAGGGCAAAAACTGTAACCGTTAAGTAAGCGTCTTTGAGACCTAACCAAACAAGCCAATCTCTGTCCTGTAAAAGATCTCTTAAGAGATGGATGCCCTCCATTTTGAACTAACCGGTAACCCCCACCTTTGTTCTGCACCAAAAAGATGGTGCTGAAAAAAAAACTACCGGATGGGGAACTGTCGCAACTATTGGGTGTTTGCGAAGAAGAGAAGCAATTTTGTTGTCTCTGAAACTGCTCTCTGTTTGGGAAAAACAAAGTGGAAGAGGAACAACCTCCTGTATGGGAGGAGAGCAAAACTCCACTCTGTAACCTTGAACCATCTGCAGGACCCAAGGATCCTGAGAACCGCACTCCCAAGCAGATAGATGCCATTTCAGCCCCCCCCCAGAATAACTTCTGAAAAGGGAATTATTCTCACCTGATGCTGTGGCATCTGTGGCGTTGAAACCACCTTGATTCCCACCTCTGTAGGCGCGACCACGTCCTCTCCTGGACCGGGAAGGGTAGAATCCTGCTGCAGCCTGGTAGGAGCCGCAACCTCTCTGGGTATACTCTGAAGAGGCCTAATAGAAGCCTCGGCCTGACACTCGGCCTCAATAGCGTCCGGCCCTGGTAAAAAGGCCCCTGCTAAACATTTGCTTCATAGAAGTTTGAGCCTTGTCCAGGGCTGAAAAGGTGGAGACATATTTGCCCAGGTCTTTGACAAATTTCTCCCCAAAAAGTAGAGCATTCCCAAGGGTACATGGTTCCGATGGGGCCAGCTCTGCCAGCTTAGGATCTATTCTCATTAAGAATGATTTTCGCCGTTCTGTGGATATGGCGCAATTTGCATTGCCCAGGAGGCATATTGCCCTCTGTGCCCATTCCAAAATGGCTTCGGGATCTAACGGTGTACTGGAGTCTTTTGCCTGTACTGCCAACTCAGGGATCTTGGTAATGGGCCCTGATATGTCGAGGAGCTCGTCTTGGCAGCCTCTCCAGGCCAGATTCAAACCTTTCTTTGGGGCTTTAGTGAATTTTTTGAGGAACGTGGCCACACTCAGGTCCCGTTTCAGGGCATCCGCCACTTTGTCAAGTAGAGAAGGGCGAGGACATTCGGAGCGTAAGGTGTTGCGTACATCTTTATTAAAGCTTTTACGCAGCTGTTCTTGCACATACTGAAACAATTCCATACATGGTACCCACTCTGTAGACCTCGGGTGTATGATGTCTTCCGGGTCTTTTGAGAAATAAATTCAGACATGGTATGACAGCTCTTAGTAGGCTGTTTGGGTTCCGCTTCCGCATGGTCAGAGTTGGAAGTGTGTGAGGCAGAGGAATGGGATGCCTCAGCACGAGGAACTGCAGAGGTTGGAAAGAACTCAGACTAATCTAAAGTGGACCCAGTACCATACTTGTGATCTTTAAGGACCGAAGTAGCCATTAGGGGGAAAATCTCTGCTAAGGAAATAGGTCCCACTGTGGCTCTCGGGGCAACTCCCACATCAGACAACTGATTTTCTCTAATCAGCGACACAGGGGGGTCGCCCCATCAATTCTCTTTAACCAAACCTCACTAGAGGATGAGTAAAAGGCTTCAAAGCTTTTAACTAGATACAGAGTCCTGTACATGGTGACCCAGAGCCTGTACTAGTCTCTCCTCCATCTGATGCTCATAGGGCATCTCCGTCTCATCCTGGTAATATTCGTCCTCTTCTGCACAATACACCATGCTTGGAATAGCTAGAGGAGTGAAGGAGTTCAACTCGGGGAGAGGGAGAGGGGGGGGGAAATTATTCCAGCAGTTTAATAGAGGAGAAAAACACCTAATCCAATGAGAGATAATATCTCTCAAATCGGCTAGAATCAAAAGTGGAGGGAACACCTGCTCAAATTTCCCCTAGGCTAAAGCCGAATAACGTTTTTGCGCCCCCTCAGCCGATCCAGGGGGTGAAATGCGTCAGAATTCACGAAGCGCAGCACATAAGACGATCTCTGCCTGTAATCACGGTCAGAGATCGTCTTGTGCATGCACAAGCATGAACATAGAAAGAGGACACTGTCCTCTGTGTTCGGCACTCGCCCGGCTCCTCTGGGTGCCAGTAAATCTCGCATGAAAACTTAACACTGCAACGGAGTGCTCTGATTTCACGGGTGCTCTGAAAGCAATGAAGTGAAGCACGTCAGTGCTTGCCTTGGCCGACTCAACCCTTTTATGTAAAATCAGTCGTCGAGCAAGCGCAACGGCATGCAAGTGGAACAAAGTAACCGCTCCTATAGGGAAGCGCCGTTCAAACCCCCGCTCCATGGCCGTAGATGAAAATAGCACAATTAAATGTATACAATACTGTACAGGTTTCGATAAAGGAAGGGAGAACTTACGTCTGGCTGCAAGCAGCACAGAAAGAGGAAGGACTAAGGAGGCAGAGACATTTATTGGAGACCAGGCCTGGGATTGGGCATGTTATGGAATACAAGGAGTGCTGGGAGACGTGTTTTTTCTGTTTAATTAACGTTGATTGGCTGTTGTAATACTTCAGTAAAGAAAGAGAAAGCATAATCCAAAGCCTCCGGTCCTGACATAGAATTTAAAAAACACTCCAAAAATCCTTGAACATCTAGCAGCCCTCGGCAAAAAAAAAAAAGCATCAAGATAACTCTGGTGATTAATGTATCTGCTGGAGAGAGATGGGAGTTTTCCAAGTGGCAGTTTTGACTTATCTAAGGTAGCAAAGATAGTTAATATGCCTACTGCAAAGAACAGTATTTTATATGCACAGCACAGTGGGTGACTACTTTTGCCACAGATATTCTTTTGTCACTGTGTAGTTCATAAGTTACTACCGTAATCTAGAACAGTGAGCTAAGAACTGCCATTAAAGAGCTGCATGCAAACTGCATGGCACAATTAAAAAATTATATTTTTTCCCTAGTCTCATTATCCTTATGCAGCAAAAAATGTTTGCTTGCAAAGAAATACATTATTATATTTAAAGTCAACACTAGCTACTGTGTTATATTCTGAATCCAGAGTTTGTGCTTCTCAAAACCAACCACTCTTAGAAAATGCCTACCAGTGTGAATAGCATCTGAATCTTACACCTTGTAGTCCCATGTAAAATGCTCCGACACCCTACACTGGTATGAGAGGTGCTTTAAAACAAATGAATTACATGTGACAGAGAGGCACTTGTGGTTTTACTACCTTTCCCCACCAAATATTATTGTGAAAATGCTTTCTTAGAAATCGCTTAGGAAATGTATAATCAGACTTGAGGATTAAGCTTTCCTAAATAAACCAAACACTGAAAAGTTAGTTGCTGAGATGCAGAGCCAATCTTCCCATTAAAATGTTTTAATTTTTGCATATTTTTTTCAATATAAAGTACTTATATCTTTAGGGATTAGAGTATTTGTTTGGTGTGTACTTGCCTGTGTATTTTTTACTAATTACTTTTTTAATGTTTGAAATTTAAATTGTACAAATTGCTTGGGGGTCTCCGGCTTCCAGTACTGATTCAGTAGGGGTCTTCAGGAGTCAAAAGGTTGAGAACCACTGTTTTAATGGCTAGATAAGTCTACTGCTTCATCTAGGTCTCATGTTTTATCTTTTTGACAATATATTTTTAGGTTCTCAATATCTTCTAGTGAGGCACAGCTGAACACTATAGTTGTGCACAGCCCCAAAAAGGTTGGATACATTTCATGTGAGCCTTTTTGTTTTAGGGAATAAGCTACAAGCAGGACAAACCTAAAAATCTCTCCACTGACATTATTTAGGGGTCACCAGGGGTTGCAGCTGTGACCCCTGGCTTGCCCTTTGCTACCGCTGGCACTGCCTTTGCAACCCCTGGCCTCAGAGGTGCAAAATTCAGTGCATATTCACTATTAGTGTAATAAAAAATGGAGTACACTTAGCTGGAATATTTCCCTCAATGGCAGCTGAGGTAAGTAAAAATGCTTTTAAATGTATGCTGTGTGTGGCTGTGGGTGAGAGTGTGTTTATGTGAGAGTATATGTAAGTATGATTTTTTGTATATGTGTAAGTAGGTGTGTGTGAGTGATAGTAGAGGTCAAAGGGCATGTGTTGTCACTTCTGCTACCCTTGGCATTTCAGTGAATTGACATCCATGAATTTCTCCTGATGGAAGCGCACGCTCCCAAATGTAACCTCAGCTCCATGACCAGAGCTAAAAAAATGACTAAGGGCCTAATTTACGTCTTGGCGGAGGGAATACTCTATCACAAAATGTAACGAATATCCACCCCACCTTATTACAATCTCCATAGGACATCATAGGATCATAATAAGGCGGACGGGATATCTGTCATGTTTGTGACATGGTATTACCCTCCACCAAGATCTAATTGAGGACCTACGTCCCAAAGGTTTTTTGATGCAATAAAAGTTGCTCCTTGTCTCTGAGATAGCTCCCTACTCCTCAGGGCACGTTTACAGGTACTGTTCTCTCTCAGTCAAGGTTTCCCTCAAGGTCTGCTGCAGTCTACTTATAACTAGCCAGCTGGAAATTCTTTAGAGCAGGGATTGTTCCTGCAGTTTGTATCACTGTAGCATTGACCAAGAGGTCATCTAGATGACTCTTGGAGAACAGTCCCTATCCCTGGGTGCCAGTTGGAATCAGGAATCTTTCAATTATATATTTCCAGCCATCAAGCAGAATTTTCTTTTTCCTTCAAACGTTATTTCATGATTTTAAATGTTTTAAGGAGGTGTGGTGAGGTACCATTCTTATTATATGCAATAACCAATGACTGGAGAATTCCTTACACCCAAATCATAGTGACTTCCCTACAGAACCCCAACTTTATCTTCAGCACTTCCTCTCTGCCTTAACTATCATCATTTCCTCACAGATTCCCTCCTTCAAGATAGGAAAGGCCCCTATACATGTACTACAACCCGTCTTTACTCCTGCTGTGGGTAAAGACAATGTCTGACAGGGTTCTTGGGGTGAATGGTTTCTGTTCCTGAAATCTCCCAATTTAGGATTTCTACTTAAAAGAAAGAGCTGTTGTGGCAGCCCTCTGTGTTGCAATATGCTCCTGTACATATGCAGTTGACTCATTACTTATAATTAGTCAGCATTTACACCACTTCAGTCTTCCTACTTCTAGAGGCAAGGCAAGTATTCACGCCTAATCTAGGATGCTATTTGTAATCACATATCTAGTATGTCCCACTTTTGTAAATTAAGCACCCATCCATGTGGTCTTAAAAAAGCACACTTAGAATTGGCAAATGTAAAAACTGCAGCCCAGTTAGAGCAGAATGGTGTGCTATAGTGTTACACACTTTTGGTAAACTTGTAGGTGGTGTAAATGCACACTGCAGTCTACACATGACATTTACCTTCCACGCCAGTGGGGCATTTTGTGTCTCAAATTACCTTGACCTTACCAGAAAGTCTAATAAGCTATTTGGATGTAACCAGTTTCAATGTACATATCTAGGGACAGAGCATTAAATGGCAGAGCTACAGTGCACAGAGTCAAAACACCAGAACAATGGTGATAGCCACATAAAAATGTAAATTGATAAACCTAATATAGCTGGGCTTGTTCTGCCAGCACTGTTGTTTGGAGTGCGCTCTAACAACGCAATTTCATTTTGGAAAATGAAATTCAATTAGCTGTGGTTAGATTAACGCTCAACTAAATTGTATCAGAGATATCAATAATGGTGAACACCCTTTTTGGGAGCTACAATGAGGAATAGGTAAGCCATATGAATATCTCACTTACTTAGTCTTCAATGCACATCCCTTACAGGACTCTCCTCAGCGACTATTTGTGGCACGAGGCTTTAGTGCAGCCATTTTTCTTTCAAGTCCATGTACTCTAGTTTTTGTGCCTGCAATGTTCAAGGCCAGTCCCTCAATGTGGGTTTCCACTGCAGGTATTCTAAGACCTATACCACTTGTGGCAGCACTCTGGTGTTTTAGAAGACCTATCAACAGTGCATTCCCTTGACTTAAGTAGGATACCCAGTGATCCTCCTCTTTTTCCTGCACCTCAAACCAATATCCTGCATCGTTCTATGTCCTAACAGTGAAAAAGATGCTTCTTCCCCAAGCCATTTCCACCATGTGAGGGCCCGCCACCAACTAATCCATTTACGCCGACAGCAGTATGACTTAGGATGCCAGCAAGGCCATTGTGTGAAACCGTCCCTAATGTCCCCTCATTGGTCAACAGCACTGTGCACCCTCTATCGCACACCCAGGAGATATTCAAACGGCAGCCCTCACGTTACTGGTTCACGACAGAAGAGTCCAAGCATCATGCTCTGGACCCCAGTTGCCCCAGTCTGCATTTTTGTATAAAACATGTACAAAGGCCACCTATTTTATTGGTGACAGAGCTGTCTGAGTGCTTGTACTCCAGTCACCATCTTGGAAATGTACTGTGGGACCAAGCTCCCAGGGCACTATGTTTTGGCCTGGGGTGAAAGACTGAAAATAAAAATGGTCAGTTCGTGCCAGTCAAATTCAGAAGCAGCAATCCGGGTGCCCTCAGGCCATCTCAGCTCTACTTCCCCTCCACAGCATGGAAAGGGAGTCCTGCTGAAACCGCAATGCAAACAGTCCTCTTAGCTCAAGGTGCACCTTTAAAAAAAAGTAATATGCTCTGAGATAAGATAACAAGCGAAAGACAGAATGGAAGTAAGGCAGGTGGGCAGTTAAAGAAGAGACCACTGTCTGGGATGGTAGGCAAAGTTAGAGAAAAAGACCACAGCTGCCAAGTTTCCCAGGTCTATGGGTGACTAGTTGGGACTATCTATTTTATATGTGTTTAGGCTCCCTCCTACAAAACCCTTATCCAGAAGACACTACAGAGAAATATTTGCAATCTCCTTGGACCATCCTTGAGTCAGCCTTCTGAGGCGTGGGCTGTCTTCATGCCTTATGTTTTTGGATGTGATGGATGGTGAAAGATCAACAATTCAAAAGGCAATAAGTTTAAAGTATACGAATACACCGGCCATACCCAATTCCCCAAAAATGCAAGTTTATTACCCAGGAGCCATAAAATGTTTTTAGAAAAATTGCATCGAAGAAGTCAAAGAAAACAGCTTTAACCATTTTCATTTAAGTCAAAGAGACCAACCTTTATCGCAGAAGCCTATGGAAATGAATGTCATTCTAAAAGGTGCAACTGCAGTCAGAAAAATGTCAAGTGGCAAGGGCATAAGTCCGAACGACTTACAAGGGTACATGAAAGTAGGAGTTCTGTTGGTTAGCCACAGTTATTCCCATGACTAAGGGCCTGATTATGACCTTGACAGATGGGCTACTCCGTCACAAAAGTGACGGCTGTCCCGTCCGCCGTATTACAAGTTCCATTATGTCCTATGGAACATATAAAAAGGCAGGTGGGATATCCAACACTTTTGTGACGGAGCAGCCGATCCCCCCCAGGTCGTAATCAGGCCCTAAGTGTTTATGGTGTGCAACCAAACTGACCAATTAAGTCTCCACAAGGTAAAATAGCCTAATTTGAAAGTGGTGTTGAAGAGGGGGGTAAGTGCAGACAAAAGCTACTCATGAGAAAAGGTCCTTCATGTGGGCCCATACAGAGTGTGTATTCATCCGATGGCTTAGACGGCTTCCCTCTGTCCGTTTTTAAATGTCTTGCATGCAATGTCTTGAAAAAGACATGCTGTATCTATTTTGTGGGCTTATAACCCTCTTATCACTTCCCATTTACTGACACTATCGTTTCTCTATTTTTTGTTCTCCCCATTTGTCAAGGGCATGCATACGTCATGCCTTTTCCGGTGTTTAGTCCTCCCCGAGAGCACCGGCCAAGTCCTTTAAACCTACACAGCAGCCATTTTTTACCCATTGTTTCAGAACTACTTTATTATTTTTTTAATGCCCGACCGGTGTTGCCACACATTAGGAGTGCTCAAGTTTTACTTATCGTCAAGCGCAGATTTTTTTTTTTTTTTTTTAATCCAGTACCGCTGCTTGGCACCTGTAAGATCCATGGCTGCTCTCACAAGGGCTGCAGCCACCGTTTCCTCGTCCTGTGCCGGCCACAACATGAAGCCTCCGGCGATGTCCCCTCCCATCGTCCCAGCTCTGCACCTCTGCAGGGCTGCAGCCAGCAAGATTACTGCTGTCGCTCAGTTTGGATGGCAGTTCAAAGCCACATACACGGTGTGGACGATGGTGGGCAAGATGTTCTTCAAAGGGGTGAGTTGCCATCTCCATTCTGATGAGCAGCAGAGAGATGGCAAACTGCTATGATTTCTGAAGTTTGTTATTCCAGAAGCTGGGAGCATAGACGGTTTCCTTTTTGCGCTATGTTACTTTTAATGTGATATCCATTCGTTTGTATTACGATTTCTTTTACATTGTCGCAAGGCGTTGTCAAAATAGGTCTTTTGGGTCTTTGATAGGTGACAATTTGATACTGTACATACTGATGCTGAGTCAGCCCTGCTGGGATTCAATCCTGCATGAGGCACAGAGATCATAACAGCGTGTACCTGACCCGCTGAGCTATCTTGCAGAATTGCAGTGTCACCCTTTAAGGCGCTCTGCGCAACATTCTGTCTGCTGCTCTGTTTCAGCAGTGAAAAACATCAGAAAGAACTGAACCTTCTCCCTCTTGTTCTTCATAGGTTTTTCATTTTACTATTATACCAATACTTTAATAGGAAGCATTGCACTTGTTTCAATCGCTTTAGAGTTTTCAAAGGACCTATTTAACTGTATAGCTACACAAAAGACCGCTTCGGCGTCAAATTCATTGACATAGCCTCCTTGCAACTCTACCGATTCTTCGATCTCCTAGATTGTACAGCTACCAGCACTCTAGGCTTCTTCGCCAAGGGACTACCAAGAACAGTACCTTGATAGTTCTGGTGGTAAATCAGGAAGGTGGCTTACACAGCTCTAGTAGGCAGTCAGTTGAGAGGACTTTAAAAGGGAGCACAACTTCTCGGTCTGAGTCACAGGAGTTTCTTCTTGATCCAAAAACATTGGAAACGTCGTAGGTACTGCCTGGCATTTTTATAGGTGAAAGCCCTATAATAGGTATGCAAATCCAAGAGACAAGGGCTCAATTTATGCCGTTTCCCTAAACTTGCATACATCCTATTCCAAAGCTGTGTGTATTGCTCAAAGAACTGATTTTAGTCTAGTAACCTCAAATCCACACTTCCTCAAAGTTCTAAAATTACACAGAATTTCACTCCCAGTCAAAATCCTTCGTTCACCCACTCTAATACCTCAATAGCAGGACCGTTTGTCAGCAAAGTGCAAAATAGGGCCTCGTCAAATGTGCTTGGCCCAGTGGTGTGGGCTGGTACCCAAAAGAACAAAGACTCAGCCATCTGGGATAGTGTGCACCTTGGTGGATCTTCCATGTGTAACTCCGAGTCAGGATTTTCCCAGGGAATGAAGATAGGGATGGGTGGGCTGTTTCTGAACTGTCCCAGCCTGATCAATGTGTACTGCCTGATTGTGAAAGTAGCAATATAATCCTCTTTATCGAATATATTTTTGGGAAAAATATCTAAACAGTATGATTTCTGTTTTAGGATTTTTTTTTATTAAAACAGTCTATACGTTCCAAAAATGGTGCAGATATGAGATTAAACAGCGTTGATAACTAGAAAGTAATGTTTAATGCAGGGGATCATATTAACCAATGTGAGTATGATTGTTTTTGAACATTTGCAATTCTAGAGGGCATCTAGTTTGTTATAACACAAGCAACCTTAAATTGAAAATGCGTGAGCTTGCAACTTAGAGAGGGCTGGCGAACAGAGCAACTCTCAAATGTCATTCTCACCTCCTCCTAACATCAAAACTCACCACTTTTCAAATATGTGTTCTGGCAAGAGAGGAAATGTATCTCACTTCAATGGCCGTTGCATACATGGTTTGGGGAACTCTTTTCTGTCCCTTGCTTAAAGTGGTTGAACACCCTAATGTGTGTGTGTGTTTTGTGACCCTGGTTGTTCCTGCAGCTCTGGACATAGCATACAGCTCACCACAAACCAGTAGCACCTAAAACACACTGAGGTCAAGGTTAATCCGGCACAATGTCTGTCACTTCTCGCATGCAGTAACTTCATTCAGTCACAGTATTTAGGCGTGTTAACGTTGGGATATGCAAGGAAAGACTACTGACGGTAGCTAGAACAGCAACCTGGACGGAGAGAGCAGGCAATAGTGCATAGTGTACAGTGAATAATAAGAGGACTTATTATTTACTCTTTAGTATAGGAGCTGTAAACTGCGCGAACACCATAAGGTATCCTGGCGCTGAAGTTAACTACAAAAACACAAACTTCAGCCCTCCACCAGAGCATAAGGGACATGTCTTGATTTTCCTCCTCAATTCCAGATAATGCGAGGTTTATCTCAGCTCCAGCCGTAGAGCAGTCCATTCAGTATCGACTTGGAAAGCAAAAGCCCTACCACCTTGATTACATTTCATAATATCTTGTAACTTTATAAGGAATGCCCCAGAAGAACATACGTTCCTAGAAGGCACATACAAGGTGAACATTTGTTTGATAAAAAGAGGAACTCTATCATGGAGAGCATTAAAATGCAGAGACTTTAAAAAAAGGTGTGCTTGAAGCCAGGATGCCAAATGACGTGTAAGGATAAGTTACTTACCTGTAAATCCTAGTTCTCTTCCAGGGGTATCCTCATCAAAGTCATAAACATTGAATATTCCCGCCCTTGTGCGGGGACCCCGGAGCATATATATATAAAATACATACATATTATCATGTGTAAAACAGCAATGCAGGCTATAATCATAAATAGGCTAAAATGCTTTATTTCTATGCAAGTTTTTTTTTTTTTTTTTTTTTTTATATTATAAAATCACAATAGATCATAAATATCTACCTAAGCCCCAAAAACTGGACTTAGGGAAGTAAACAGCAGTAAATAGCAGAGAAAAATAGAAAAAAAACACATTGAAAAACAATGAAGCATTCTTAGCCAATAGGCTGCATGCAGGTTAACACAGGAGAACCATAAAAACTTTGACACCGTGCCTTTAAGACCCTGAGCACCTCCAGTATCCCACCATGCCTCAGGGGTGAAGGGAAGGTGACAGTTGGTTCACAGTTAGGTCAGTACTTTTTTACGGTGACAATCTGTGTAACTGATCAGAAAGATAATCTGTCCTGCACTTCTAGGAGACTTGAGTCCGGGGAGGAGGGTGGGTTGTTTATGACTTTGATGAGGATACCCCTGGAAGAGAACTAGGATTTACAGGTAAGTAACTTATCCTTCTCTTCCAGGGGATCCTCATCAATAGTCATAAACATTGAATAGATTAGCAAGCCCATCCCTAAACTCTGCGGACTGTCTGAAAGAAGTGCAGGAAAGAATACATATTCATGCAAATAGATTTCTAAGAGAGGCCTGCCCCACCTGGGCATCCGCTCTTGCATCCGAGTCTAAACAGTAATGCTTAGTAAAGGTATGCACAGACTTCCATGTAGCAGCCTTACAAATCTCGGAAATTGGTACATTGTTAAGGAGGGCAGCAGTAGCCGCTTTTCCCCTTGTGGAATGCGCTTTTGGCCTAGCCAGTAATTGCTTATTAGCCAGTTGGTAAGTGTTAACAATACAAGACACAATCCATCTTGATATCGTTCGTTTAGACGCTGCCTCTCCTGTTCTTAAATGACCATAATTCAGAAACAAATGGTTAGAATGTCTAATCGGTTTTGTTTTGTCCAAATAGAATTTCAGCACTCTTTTCAAGTCTAAAGAATGCAATGCTTTCTCAGCCGGAGTCTCCGGATTGGGAAAGAAAGTCGGTAAAGATATAGTCTGATTGATATGGAATTCTGACACCACCTTCGGAAGGAAAGATGGGTGAGTTCGCAGAACCACTCTATTATCGTGAAAAACCGTGTACGGTTCTCTGCAAGACAGAGCCTGAATTTCGCTGACCCTCCTCGCTGAAGTAATGGCCACCAAAAAAGCCGTCTTCCACGTAAGGTGCTGTAAAGAGGCCTTGTGGATAGGTTCAAAGGGAGGGCCCATAAGTTTTGACAGGACTACATTCAGTTCCCATGGAGGAGAAGGTCTCCGAATGGGAGGAAAAACCTTTTTCAAGCCTTCTAAGAAATCCTTGACTACAGGTATCGTAAAGAAGGATTCCTGAGAAGGTGACTTACGATACGCTGTAATTGCAGACAAATGAACCTTAATAGAAGATACCTGCAGACCAGACTTCGCCAGATGAAGCAAATAGGACAGTATGACATCCTCCTGAGCTCGTATGGGATTTATACCTTGTTGAGAGCACCAGATGTAAAATCTCTTCCACTTAAAAGCGTAAGAACGCCGCGTGGAAGGTCGTTTTGACTCTTTCAAGATGTTCATGCACTCCTGTGAGAGCCCTAGGTGCCCATACTGTAGGAATTCAGGAGCCATGCTGTCAAGCTCAGAGAGGGAAGGTTGGGATGTAGGATTCTGCCTTCCATTCTGCTCAGGAGATCCGGTCTGCACGGCAACCTCCTGTGAAGTTTTTCCGATAAGTTGAGTAGATCCGTGTACCAGAATTGGCGGGGCCATTGTGGCGCTATCAGAATCATTCTGGTTCTGGAGTTGTAAAGTTTGTTGATTACTGCCGGTATGAGGGGAATCGGTGGAAAGGCGTAGAGAAATATCCCTGACCAGTTGATCAACAGGGCATTCCCTTGAGATCCCGGGCGGCAGAACCTGGATGCGAAGTCTGGGCATTTCTTGTTTGCTTCGTCTGCAAAGAGATCCAACTGGGGTCGACCCCATTGACCGAAGATGTCCTCGACGAATTCGTCGTGTAGGACCCAGTCGTGCGCGTCTTCTAGATGTCTGCTCAGGAAATCTGCCTCTACGTTTTGCTGACCTGGCAGGTGTATCGCTGTGATAGACATTCCCCTGGCCAGAAGCCAATGCCATATCGTTTGGGACTCTCGAGACAGAGGTAGTGATCTTGTTCCCCCCTGCTTGTTCAGGTAATACATTGTGGTTGTACTGTCTGTCTGAATTAGGAGAGATTTCCCCTGAACCAATGGAGAGAAAGATTTGAGAGCCAGATGGACCGCTCTGAGCTCCAGTAGATTTATGTGATAGCTCTTTTCCTTGTCGGACCACAGACCCTGAGCTTGGAAGGAACCCAGATGAGCACCCCAACCCTGAAGAGACGCATCCGTTACCAGAGTGTCGGCTGGAATTGTCTGGTGAAACGGAGAACCTATCGACAGGTGAGGTCTGTGCATCCACCATTGTAGTGATTGAAAAGCCGCTGCTGGTAGTCGTACTCTGTCCTCCCAGCGACCAGTCTTTTGGCTCCAGTTGTTCTCTAATGCCTCCTGAAGGGGCCTCATGTGTAGCCTGGCATTCGGGACAATGAAGATGCATGAAGCCATGGAGCCCAGAAGCGATGTCACCTGACGAGCAGTAGGTGCATCGGCTGTTAATAGTTGTTGACACTTCCTGTGGATTGATAAAAGTCGTTCCTCCGAAGGATACACTCTGTGTTTAGTATAGCTCCCAGGTAGTGGAGGTTTTGTGTTGGAATCAAGGTTGACTTGTTGTGGTTGATTTGAAGACCTAGAGACTCGAAAGTTCTTAGTACAATGTCTCGATGTTTTCTCGCCTGATCCGGAGAGGAAGCCTTCAATAGCCAGTCGTCCAGGTAGGGGTAGACGAATATTTTTTGCCTTCGAAGATGTGCCGCTACCACTGCTACACATTTTGAAAAGACTCGGGGTGCAGACTTCAGGCCGAATGGTAGGACTCTGAATTGGTAGTGCTGTGACGCTATCTGGAAACGTAAGAATTTCCGATGTTTGGATGCTATTGGGATGTGAAAATATGCATCGTGTAGGTCGATGGAGCACATCCAGTCTCCCTGATGCAGTTGCGGAACAATCTGGTGAAGGGCTAGCATCCTGAACTTCTGTTTTCTTATGTACTTGTTCAGGAGCCGTAAGTCCAGAATTGGCCTGAAGATGCCCTGTTGACCTTTTTTCGCCACCAGAAAGTAACGGGAGTACACCCCTTTTCCTTTTTGTGCCGGAGGAACCTTTTCTACAGCTTTCTTTTGTAGGAGTGCAAGAACTTCCTTGTGTAGCAGGCTGAGATGAGAAGGAAAACATCTTGCTGGCGGCAAGTGTGGCGGAGGTTTTTTGAAAAGGAGAGAATAGCCATGTTCGACAATATTGAGCACCCATTTGTCTCTTGTGATGGAGTGCCACTCGTGAAGATGATGCGTAATACTTTCCCCCACCGGAGTGGTGCACAGTGCTGAGGGAAGCAATGCTTTATTGCTTTGTTGGTGTCTTTGCTGTAGACTGTTGAGGTCTACTTGCCCCTCGGTCTCTTGTGGGTCTACATGCCTGAAACAGGGGACGTCCCCGTCGTTGTTGTGGCCTCTGAGACCAGTGAGGGGTTTGAACCCTCTGCTGGAATGGTCGTCTGTCGTACGGCCTGTACCTCCGCCTGAAGTCTTTCTTACGTTCCAGGCCCACTGCCCTCATAGTGTCCACCTCCGTTTTCATTCGGGCCATCTCTTCATCCGCGTGGGTACCGAACAACGAATTCCCGCTGAATGGGAGGTTTAAAATGCGTTGCTGTGCTTCCTGTTTCAGACCTGTGAGCCGTAGCCAGGAAGACCTCCTAGCGCAGATTC
Source organism: Pleurodeles waltl (assembly GCF_031143425.1). Lineage (NCBI taxonomy): Eukaryota > Metazoa > Chordata > Amphibia > Caudata > Salamandridae > Pleurodeles > Pleurodeles waltl. Next base: position 1,771,099,322 of record NC_090440.1, read on the forward strand.
CGTGTGCATACCCATGCGCAGCCAAATCCGCCCCGTCCGCCGCCGTGCTGATGACCTGGTTAGATACTAGGCCCCCTTCCTGCAAGATTTCCTGGAAGTCCTGTCTATCTTCCCTGGGCAACTTTTCTGTAAATCTGTGGAGTGAGTCCCACAGAGAGCGGTCATATCTGCCCAGAAGTGCTGAGGCGCTGGAGACCTTCATAGCAGATGCCGCCGTACCGCACATCTTTCTCCCCAGGGAGTCTAGGTGTCTGCTCTCCTTATCCGGGGGGACTGTGGAAGATGATGCCACAGAGTGTGTTTTTCTGGCTGCGGCTAAGATAACAGAGTCCGGTGGCGGATCCTTCCGCAGGAATAAAGGATCTTGCTCCGGAGCTTTGTACTTCTTTTGAATCCTAGCCGGGGCAGACTTGAGAGTGGCTGGAGTCAGAAAGGTGTCCATAGTAGGTTGTAGCAAACCTGGTACTAGTGGCAGCAGTTTTCTCGAGACTGATCTGTGTTGTAGGGTTTCAAAGATAACTGAGGATGAGGTGGCCGGCTCCGGTACCTCAATATTTAGTTTCTGCGCTCCCCTTAAAAGAACCTCATTAAAAGTGGTGATATCATCCACCGGTGAGATCCTAGCAGGTGGCGAATCTGTCAGTGTGGGGGAGTAGCGCCCAACCGACGATCCTGAAGAAGACCAAGAAGGTGATCTTCTGTGTGGTGTTCGCGACCTGGTTCTCCTTCGGGAACGAGACCTGCTACGAGAAGCTGTAGCAGAGTGTGCAGGTCTTGTGGTCGGCTGACGAGAAGCAGAACGAGCCCGTCCTGCTCTAGCTGTAGGCGATGGCGTTCTAGGTAATGAGGCAGTAGGAGAATACATCCTAGAGTATTGGGAATCCGGGGATGCTGCCGGTCTATTCAGGCTCTCTAACCATCTAGGTGATAGAGTGATGGGAGAAACATGCCCCGATGAGCCCGCTCTGGAATGGGATGATGCACTCCGTATAGAGACCACCGGTGAGGGAGCTTTATCCGCTGGCTCTACTGCCTGTGACACAGCTGAAGGTTGTGTCGACGTCGATTGCATCCTCGACGTCGAAAGTTGCGATGGCTGGTCTGTTCTCGACGTCGAAGGCCTCGACGTTGAATGTCTTGACGTCGATCGCCGATCGCGGGACCTGGACCTACTCGCCGTCGTGTGTCTCGACGTTGAGTGGCGAGTGGTCGACGGCGGATGTTCATGCCGTCGTGGTGTTTTTGGCGTCGTGTCCTTCGACGTCAAGAGGCGAGATGTTCTCGACGGCGAACGGGAGCGCCGGAGATGGCTCGACGCCGAACGGCGGTCTGCCGTCGACGGAGATGTACCCCTGTGCTGTCCATGCTTCGACGCTTTGTCCCTCGACGTCGGTCTGGTCACCGTCGACGGCGATCTATGCCGGTGAGACGGTGGCGCCGATGACGTCGATGGAGAACAAACAGGCACAATCCTACCTGTCGACGTCGATCTGGCCATTCCTTCTGTTGTAGGCCTGGGAAGTGAAGAGGATGTTGACTTTTTCCTCTCCTGAAGCCCATGTAGCCTGATTTTCTCTCTGTCTTTGAGAGTCCTCCTTGACATCTTCTTACAATACTTGCAGGTGTCAGGACAGTGACTCTGTGGCAGGCAGACAATACACAGAGAGTGTGGGTCTGACTGGGCTTTCTTCTTCCCACAAGAAGGACATTTTACAAAAAGAGATGGCATTTTCTGTCAGAAAAGACTGCCAAACTCAGACAAAAGATGTTATCTGTCGAGTAAACAGGAAAAACACTATTTTTAGGGATTTTTCTGAAGAAAAAACTCAGAAAAACTGAGAGCTCAATGCTCCAGGATCCTCTCAGAAGAAGCCGGAAAAAAGAACTAACCTAACTGTGAACCAACTGTCACCTTCCCTTCACCCCTGAGGCATGGTGGGATACTGGAGGTGCTCAGGGTCTTAAAGGCACGGTGCCAAAGTTTTTATGGTTCTCCTGTGTTAACCTGCATGCAGCCTATTGGCTAAGAATGCTTCATTGTTTTTCAATGTGGTTTTTTTCTATTTTTCTCTGCTATTTACTGCTGTTTACTTCCCTAAGTCCAGTTTTTGGGGCTTAGGTAGATATTTATGATCTATTGTGATTTTATAATATAAAAAAAAAAAATAAAAAAAAACTTGCATAGAAATAAAGCATTTTAGCCTATTTATGATTATAGCCTGCATTGCTGTTTTACACATGATAATATGTATGTATTTTATATATATATGCTCCGGGGTCCCCGCACAAGGGCGGGAATATTCAATGTTTATGACTATTGATGAGGATCCCCTGGAAGAGAATGCAGGTATATCAGGGCAAGTTTAGAAGATAGCGTGGAGCTGCACTCTGCACTAGTTGCAATTGGAGCATGATGGCAGTCCACGATGAAGCAGGTTAGCATAATCAATATGTGCCCTGGTCACTGCTTGGAGAATAAAATAGTGAGCATTTTCAGGAATAAAAGACAGGATTTTCCTTAAACCTTGCGGAGGACAAAGCATGTCGTAGACACCTTAGCCTGTGCATTAAAGGGTAGCTCGTCATCAAACACCAAAACCAGAATGCTGGTAGTCCTAGTAGATGGGGGCAGCAGTCCATTATGTCTGGCCACTAACCACCAGACCTCTTGACAGTGGGCCACCTGCTTTGATCGGCAAGTCCCCTGCATGGAAGACGGGTCTGTTCCTCTGCCCTTACTAACCGACTATAGGCAAGCCTGGTATCCTGACATTTTGGCCTTTGTGTCACACTAATCTAAGCATGCGTGTGAAGTCTTAGGCCTGTCTTTGTCTGGGTGAGGTCCTAGGTATGTCCTTTGACATGGAGGAATGCACGATGTATGCCCTCATAATGTACAGAGGACTACTGTCCCTGTCCTAGCTACAGTGCATAGAGCCCTTGGGGCAGACTGCCTTGTTTTTTAGATTTATAGCATGAACAAACCTTTTTACTTGAGTCACTGTGAAAGTGGCCTGCAGGTTTCTCTTGTGTTTGTACAGACTGTGTGCTTGTGTAGTGTGTAAGCACCACATGCACAGTAATAGGGCTCTGTGAGTGAGTCTCAGTGTTGAGCCAGTGGAATCCCTTTTACATACCCCCTGCTTGGCATGGCACACATGGTGAAGGGTGAGGGTAGCATCCTCAGACAGTAGAGCCCTACTGCCTGCATTACTGGTGCTTGTGGGTGGAGATCCAGGCACTGAAGTGAGGAGGATGGAGATGGAGCTGCCTTTAGAAGATCCATGGGGGCTTTTGTTAGCAAGGAGTTGCTGACTAGTTCTTCCTGAGCACTGTCATTTGGTTGATGGTATGAGTGAGGGGTGGACTCTATTGTCTGTTGTGCAATGTGAAGTAGTTTCAAGGTCAGACCAGGTTTTTTGTCTGTCGCGATTACTGCTTTAGAGACACTGATGGCAACCAAATGCAAAAATCTTAAACTTGATTATGCCTGTTTGTGGGTGCTTCACTTTGTAGACAGGACAATTGCTACTTGCTGTAAGAAGCATCACTCTACACAACCACTGCCTGGAGAGCAGCCTGAGTAGAAAATCAAAAAGAAAACCAATCAGAACCAGTTCCAGAGTTTGAGACAGTAGATCCATACCCCTATCTAGAAAATGTGTATAAACGTTTTACCAAAACCACCACACTTTGTTCCAGTTCCACACCCTTCAAGATCTAGAAATGGAGTGCTCTGCAGGGTACTGGAATGACTGTTGTAACACCAGGACTGGTATCTGACTAACAGAGGTGAGGGGACATCATTTGAAGTCTGCTTTCTTCTGCTGGAGGAGCTGGGGGTTCTGCCTAAGTGTCTAGAAGCCTGCCTTTCTGCTGAGAAAGGAAAGGAGTCTGCCTGGTTCTGCAGGAAGAGTCACTGTCATGGAGGAGAAGCCCAGAGTGTCCCCAGAACTGAGGAACACCCAGAGGAAGCTGACTATCCGAGGGTCCTCTAGGTGTGGCACATGCAAGGAGTCCTCACCTTCATACCATCTCTCAAAGCTGGTTCCTGGCAGGAACAGCTTCATGCATTTTACCTGCACCTGCCTGATCGGGGCTGCAACAGCCTGTATCATCCCAGTCAGGGCTGCACCTGGTGTGTTTAAGACATCAAGTTGATTATGTCTGCAACTGCCTGTACTGGCAGAGTCGGGGCTGTACCAGCCACGTTGACAATGTGAGACCGATAAGGGCTGTAACATCATGTGTTGGGCAACTGGGGCTGCATCTGTCATAGTGACTGTTATGGCCTAGTTGAGTCCTCGACCTACTTTAACCTGTTTGCCCAGTGGGAAGCCACAACAGCCAGGCTACACCTGCCCGCACCTGGCCTACTTGACAGTCCAAGACATTGTCTTCACTTGCCGTGAGCCCCTTTGTGGAAAAGACACAGGGGTCGCCTGATTCATTCCAATGGGAGCATAAAAGACTATCACATCCCCCATTACACCTCTGGGGTGAGAGACTTAAGAAAACATGAACGGTATGCACGTTTGACTTGCAGTGATACATGAGACAGCTCTGAGCCTGTTTCATATTTCTGTCCTAAATATTGGGGAGACTGGCCATCAAGGGATACCCCAGGGTGGAAACAGCCCCAGGAGCCACAGCAGGAGTAGGGACACAAGAGAGAATCACAATCAGGATCACTAGGTTACATTTTAAGTTGGACTGTGCAGTATTCAGTGATGTTGTGTGATTAAAAGCATAGTCTTATCCTTAAGAGGCAAGCACTGATCTGGACAATGTTATTGTGTTTGTAGGTTTATTGCTGAGTTCTGAGCTTGTGGGCCCACACTATCGCGCTGAGGAGCCTGTGACTGCTCACCCACACTACTCCAAGAGTCTAGAGTGGAAAGAGCTGTAATTGTCTCTGTTTGTAGTGCCAAAGTAGGGTGGATCCCAGAACCCAAGTGACAAACTACCTTAAACACCACAGCTGGGGCCCAGTAGCCCACCTATGTTTGCTCTGTGGCCCTCCAGACAGGATCTGACCCTACCCAACTGCATGACTTTTGTTTTATCTGACTTTAAGTTCAAGCAGTTTCAAGACATCCTGTCATCCATTCCCCCAAGCCCCAACTGAGTTTTTCTTTCACACCACATTAGTGTACACAACAAATTGCATGTCATGAGCCTAACATACATGAAAGATGGAACAACTTCATGAGGCCAGTGGGAAGAACCCTATAAAGATTACATAAAGTACGGCTCAGTATACAGCCCTGGGAAACTCCACAAAATGCTTGTGTGGCTGATGAATTTAAAGGTGGCATTAAACCGTCTGGGTATAGTCCATTAGAAAAGAACAAATTCATCTAAACAGCATTCCTCTAACTCCAACCTCCTGTAGCCTTCCCACTAGTTCAGTGTGACACAAAGTACAAAAGCTTTCGAGTGATCTAGGAAAATCAGAGTGGCCACATCTCCCTGGAGAGGGCAGAGCCAACTAAGGAGTAATTACGTGTAGGTTCTTAATTCCCATGTAGCAGATAACCCCAATTACCAGCTCCATAGCAATATAGTATTTTCACTTTCATCGGGAGTCAATCAAAAATTCTGGGTTAAGGTCTGGCCCAAAATTATGAATTACTATGAGAATCAAGCCCAAACTTACCAATCCCACCAGTAATTCCTCAATTGTTAGTAGACCTTTAGAGCCAACTTGTAATGGTTCGGATATTCACCACCCCCGGAGTAACCGCAGTCTTTAGTTCATTTAACCAGCTCTCCCACACCTAGCAGTGAATATGTTCCAGAAACTCGTATAACTTCTTCAGATACCAAGATGCGGCCCTCTAGTCATAGGGGATTGGCCGCACAGAGTGGGTAACAGATGGTGTGATTCGATGAGGTGAACCAGTGAGCATTAATGTTGATCAACAGTGAAGCTAGGAGAGATCCCTTTGGGACCCCACAGCTGAGCTTCTGAGTCTTGGACAAACCGGGGTACAGAGAAATGGCTGCTTGAAGTTTATTATTTAGGTGAAAATACAACTATGTGTAACTTGAACGTGTGGTGTATCTTCAACAGCGTGCTGATAGAACTCATCTTTTAGCAAAGCTATGAGACTGCTGGCTCACCCTCCTTTCTAGAAATCAGGGCTTCACTGTTGGCGAAGTAAAGTCAACATTTGAGTGTTACTAGGATTCCTCTTTTATCGTACAGTCTGGGGCATGTGACTCACAAGCCGCTGCCTAAACCTCGGGGTTTCACTGCTGGCGAAGCACAGCCCCTCGGCCAGGCTGAGTAAGTAGAGGTCGGTGGGAGAAACACAAAACAACAAATGCGGTTCACACGCATCTGAACTGCATTTCCCAAATGCAAGAGCCACATGTGTGTAATGCGCCGGCACTAATGACAGGGGAGACTGGTATTGATTGAGGGGTGCAGCCTTGTGGTCGTGGGGTGTCTGGGGCAAGAAAGGAACTAAAAGAGAAATAGACAAAACAATGTCAAGGAAGACAACCAGAAAATTAAAACAGCAGTGAGAGTAACCTAAAATTGCTGTTTTTCTGCTCTGGGAACCTTCCACTCAATAGCCATATTTTTTCCAAGGACTCCTCGTCATAGCTTAAACACAACACAGACAGAAAGCAAGTGTCACTCATTTTTAGGTGAGATGGCGAGATCAACAAATACAAGAGTGCTGTGTAAAAAAGGTTGTTGTAATGTGACTGCTCTGTGCATAGTGTAGACTGTCACCCCTGTCGTCACCGTGCGACAAACGCAGATCGCAGTCGTGGGTGGCACACTACATCCCTTCCCACCTTTTATATGCTTATCAGACTTTAAACTGGATTAGGCCGAATTGTTTTTTCCGCATTTCTAGAATGTCACAAAGTCTCTCAGCATAGCAGAGTGCCTCAAACCTTACCTCAATGCTTAATTTAACTTTGTGGTACCTCTACTGTAAGGGTTTTTCTGACCTTTGTGGTTTAGGTGTCCCTTGAATGAAGTTGGTAATCACCTGAGCTCCGGCAGGGTTGTTCACTCAATCTAGGACTTTCTAAGATCCAGACTCATGAAACGTCTTCCTTCTCAGCCTGTTGGAGAACGTCGACACAGTGGATCTTTTCTACAATACCACATTTTACAGGTACTCCTGGCACTTGTTTCTAGTAAATGGATGACCGTTGTTGTCTGTTTTGAGGACTTGCAATAATCCATATATCATCTTATCAAATAGCCTAGTATGCTCATACGCTGAGGACTACACAATTGCAATCACGGGATTTTAAAATACGCCTAGAATAAGCAGTTGCAGGCCATACAATAGAACGCACAGATCAGCACTTACCTTGATCCCGGTTGTTTCACAGGCCTCTTCACTGACGACTGGTACCAGGTGTGGACTAGCGGCTGCGGCTTGGCATAAATTACAACCTCATCTGAGATTTTCTACTGCTCCATGTGTGTAATACATTCCTTTTCTTAGTCGGACCTTTCTCCTGATCATTACTTGGTGTATCAGGTTAATTACTCTGTCTTTTAAAGGCCTTGGAATCACCAGCATGAATGAGGTATGTATGTATGTATGTGGTAATTCAATTGCGCAAATATAGCCAAGAAGGCAGCGGAGTGCTGTACAGGATCAAAGCCAAGATTAAAATAACAAGTGGTAGGAGAGGTAGCTGGGTATTGGAAGATTACTGCGTTGTGATGCAGTATTCTTTAAAAAGTTTTGTCTTCCAACTCATTCCTAAATTGGAGGAGCTTTGGATATGTGGATGTTGTTCCAGATCATGGGAGCATAGTCGGAAATGGACTGCTGCCTTGTTTTGTAATTTTTTTTACACTTCTTAATCTCCAGTGTAATGGTGGGCTGGTTGCAGGCATGTTGTGAGCCAGCAGAGATGGTGAAGCAGGGTGTCGGATATGATGGCATTGTAAATAATGTAGTTGATTTTGAAGACACCGTTCTTTCTCCTCTCTAGATAACTGGTCCTTCTACTAGACAATTCATGGCATACATTCTGCAGCTTGTGTAGGGTCTACTTGGTACTGTCATCTTTGTCTCTGTGCCTGGCGAGTAATGATTTGCGTTCCCCACTCTGTATGGTCTTGCTAGTGAACTGCATGCAGGTGTCGGCTTTGGTTCCTTGGGCCAGTTCTTCAATGCACATTCATTTTGAACATGCTGTTCTTGATATGAACTATATAAAACTCTCCGATGAGGTTGCCTGACATTGGTCCTCGAGATTATGTCTGGCAGGGTGATCGGATAGATTGTCCGATTGGTTATTGAAGCCAAGCCTTTGAACTGGCATTTCTGGAGCTTGCAAGCCTGTTTCTCAATTCTTGGAGGGGGAAGCTGTACTGTCCCTTTCTACAGAGAAATTAAGGGTTTGTGGCCCATACCTAGAGTGAATTCCCTTCCATAAACATACAAATTGAGGTGGATGAATGCCCATTTTATTGTGCTCCATCAGCGAGATCTTCACTCCATATCGATGAGGGTCCTGCTCACGAAGTCAATTGGATTGCAGCAGTCTATATGGTGCTCTTGAAATAAGACTGCTTCCAGCATGACTGGGCTTGCAGACACTATGAGTTTGGTGTTGGCCTTTGTGCCAAAGTAATGCATGGTGGTGTCTTTCAGCATGGCTCTCTTTTTCTTCAACGCACTGTGTTTTGGCAGCCAAATCAGGTTAGACATGATTGAAGTGAGGTTTTGGAGGGAATGGATTATCATCAGTAAATTTGGGATGGAACACCAACAGTAATTCTTTATCCCCCAAAAGCTTCATAACCCTGCCACATTTCTGGGGGCGGGTGCACTGTGGATGGCCTTGTGGGTCACTGCTCAGGTCTCGGTTTGAGAACATGTATCTGAAGAATTTTATGCTTTTAAAAACTCACATTTCTCTTTATGTGTCATCAATCCTGCTTACTTTAGTTTTTTTTAAAGTGTTGCGTAGTCTCAAGTTTTGATTGTGCTCTGTTGACGTTCTGTATTTCTTATGACATTCTGAAATACTTCCTTCACAGAAGTACCCCAAAACGTAATACTTTATATTTCCTCAAACCTACATGTGTTGAGAAGGTGGTGATAAACCCAGCTGCCCTTGCCTAGCATTAACAGGCATTATCCAGCATTCAGTCTAGTTTTGAGAACTATTTAGCTCCATTTATATCTCCCAGTATCTCGTATATCGGGTATATGTGTCTCCCTTTTGATGGCTGCATTTGAGAGCCGCATTTCTTGGCATTCTTATGATTTCTAGTTGTATTGACTTAGTGGTGATTACCATGGGTGACACCCATCATGTAGGGCTGACACTTTCTTCACCGTAGCCTAGGGCGAAGTGACAAGAAATGTTTCGTCTTGGCATTAGTATCTGCTGGAAAGCCAGATGTAAAAAACACAAGTGTCTCTGTACTGGACAGGGCCATGTCTTTTCAATGCCATGATGATTTGCCCGGCCTGTTAATGGCGCACACAGGAGATCAGAATGTGTCTAGGGCATGCACAGTGCATGCAGTGTGCACGGTAGAATTCCAACGGGGGGCTCAAAAGTGACCTTGAGTGTCACTAGAATAAACATAGTCAGGAATCCTACCAAGTCATTCTTCTCGATTTGCACCAGCACCCCCATTATGCATACATTGCCCTATGACCACAGTCTTCAAGGTCTATAGTTTTTTTTCGGAGACACTAGAATTTGCATTCCCAGTCCGCTGTTGGTCAAGGAACACCTTCACCTCAATAGCCTCCGTTCCACTGCCGTGATATGTATCCTAAAGACCATGATCTCATTCCTGAGAGATTGCACCTCTGCTGCTGTAGCTTCCACAACTGTATTCACGGAGCCAATGGATACCTTGATTTCCGTCAAGTTCTTTCAATAGGGTGGCTAGGATGGTGTCAGTGACTTTAGATGGGGAATGACTAGCTGGTGATATAACTGCAGGATGGGAGCTCAGCTGCAGGCATTTGGCAACCGCTGCCAGAAAAAAAGCTGCCGCACATGCTTATTCTTCGGCATGTAGCACCAGGGGTAGTCTATATTAGGGATCAGGCAACAAAGTGCATCATACAGCAGCAGAGCTAGGTGAGCCTATGCAGCAAGTCACAGCCTGAAAGTGATGCCCATGTAGTGGGGCAGAAGGACCGGGTCTGGCCAGAGCTAAGCTTCTTTATCATGAAAAGGAGGTTATGAAGAGAGGCCCCCCGGGAAGGCAAGCATTATGAACTGTCTCACTTAGCGCACATGCACCTTTTGAAAATAGATATATCTCAATTTTGCCCTTGAGAAATGTGTGTGGTAATACTGGATGAACAATAACTGGTTGTGGTGAGAACCAGAGAGGTAGACGTGATTACAGTCTGCTCCGAGATGGCCAGCAGAGTTGCAGCTCACGGTCCTCTTTCTATGACTAATCAGTGGGGACATTGAGTTTCACTCACTCGCAAGGCTGAGGGCATGGGGGAGGTGGAAGGTGACCTCCAACAAAGCACTTCCATAGAAGGGCTTGGGTTGCAACAACTTCCTCCACACCTTGCACCCCTCTCCTCCAACACCGCCACTGAGAGCTGTACACTCCTATCGGAGTCGTACAAGCTCACTGTGTGCAGGGGGATGGAGCAATGCACCAGAGGGCAGCCTGAGAAGCCAGATGAGCAGAAGCAATTCAGCTATGTAGGTGGAGGCCTGCTCCCGGCTAGGCAAGGTAGTCTCCACTGCCTCCTCTAGAGTGTGGTAAGGTGGTAGTCACTGGTAACCTTGTGTTCCGTGTTGCAAGGTGTGTGGCTTCTCCAGGTTGGCATGCTCTCCCCAAAATTCAAGGGGTACCCAACATGGCAAGCAGCAGCAAGGTCAAAACTTGGTGCCTGTGCTTGCTGCCGTAGCAATCTCAGGGTGTCAGCATCAATCCCTGCCTTCCCCCGGACTCTGAAGACTCCCATTTGTTCTAGTCTGATATGAGGTGTAGGTCTTCTACCATGCCACTGATGATAAGGGTGAGCATCAGCGATGAAGAGCTTTGTTTTGATGGCTTGTGTTCCCCCTCTGATAATGGTCTGGATTACCCTTGTGAGTGTTAGTGATGTAAGACGTCTGTAGACGTAAATGCACGTGTGGGCGGGCAATAGTTTTTGTCTATAATTTCATCATTGTGAATTGGTTCTTTCCCATCACTTTGACAGACGCACCCGAATCTATGAGAACTTGCTCTTAAATCATTGGATATAGATTTCACACTTAGGCATCTTTCAGCCTTTGGATTCCTTTACTAAGGCAGAAATCAGAAATATGTCATCTTCCTTTTCTTTTCCTTCTACTTCATCTTCATCTTCAAAAAAGGTTTGGGACAAATGGTAGCATGTTCGGTTAGTACCATGGTAGAAATATGAAAGAATCTAAACTTAACTTTAATGGGTAGGGGAGGATTCTACGTCTCTACAAAGGAATTCTTGCAAAGAACAACGGGCCCATAACATAGGTCAAAATGTGCAGGAATAATCGTGGATTCATAGTTTTTTTTTTTTTAAACCAATTTTATTAGTTTTTCAAGATATTATTACAAATCTGCTATGTTATCATTGTACACATCCTACACCATGCATCACATTATCCAGGTGAAAATATTATACTTAGGCTTCAGTGGTGAGATGGGAGTTACTGGTCCACTATTTCAAGTCCTAAACAATCTGAGTCAAACAAACTGGACGATTTCTGTCTATAAGTGGCAATAAGATCTCAGACAAGCGCATTGTATCTATAAAATTAAGGAAAAGGGAAGAAACAGTTCACAGCATTAACATGTATTAGTGCAGTATCTATGTATGCGCTACCTCCAGGCATTTCTGGCATCACACCCCTTTAAAATTGCAACAACGGATTAGCCTCCACCAAGATTCCTGTTGCAGAGGATTGTTATGTAATTCTAGTATGTAGATGCGCGGGGGCTGGGGTCAGGACCTTTGTTAAAGTGGTCTATATGCCATTTATCTCAGTCACTATTGTATGATCATTAGGGCTGCATTCGTTCTTGATATATATCCAGTTCCTGCATGAACATGTCCCAGTCGCTTGTGATTGGTACTTTACGCAGCCCTCTGGCGAAACTGCTTTAGCTTTACCCCCACTTCAGCAATGCAGCGCTCCAGTGGGGAAGTGTCGGGAGCATGGGTGACTTCCAGTTCATAGCTATGGCTCTCCTGCCAACAATTAGTGTGAGGTCAATAAAGGGGCTAGTTGCAGTTGCCCGCTTAGGACAGCGATAAAGTCCCAATAGGGCACCCTCTGCCGTATGTATATCTGTAAATTGGGTCAATTCTGTAAGAGCTTCTGTTATTTGTTGCCAAAATCGTCCCGATTCCAGACAAGACCAGAACATATGTATCATATTGGCTACTTGTTAATGACAACGGGGGCATCCTGCTGAGGATCCAAACATTTTATTCAGTGTATCTGGTGTAAGGTAGGCCCTGTGCAGTATATTATACTGTACATATTGAAACTTTGCATTTCCTGACACTTTTTTATGGTAAATCAACACCTTGTTCTATTCCTAATCCTGTATTTCCCTACCCACATCTTGCTCCCATTTCAAACTTAATACTTGCAAGGGGGTCTTGAGTTGTGTGTGCCAGTGCCTGGATTAACTAAGTGATTAAGTTCTTCCAACTGTCCATGAAGTGTAGTGCGTACACCAAAGGGTGCAGGTCCGGGTCTATTATTTGCCAGTGTTCAGACAGTATGGCAGCTAACCTAGCGTGTGCAATGAAGTATCCCCTTGGAACTCCCCCCTCCGTGTGTAAGTGGTCAAAGGACTCAAGCACCCTATCACGGAACAAGGACCCTACTGTGCTGATTCCTACTGCTTTCCATTGCTGCAGTCCCGCTTGGCCCCGCATTGTCCGAAAGGGCTTAAAGGCTGCTAATCTAATTTCAGTGGAATATGTCAGGATTTGGATTATGATTCTAATACTGTGCTTGTAGCTAGCATGGGCTACTGCCAATAGTGTACTACAGCGCAGAGGCTGTGAGGTAGACGGGAGAAAGGTTTCCTGAACTAGATGCTGTGCATCACTACTGGTGTCCTGCCCCAATTCTTCTAGTAGCCGGCCCACTGCAGTTGCGCTGCTAATTAACAGTGTTCAAAATTGGGAGCTCCCAACCCCCCTTTCTCGATTGGGAGTTGCAATTTTCGTAGCACCACCCGACGTCTGCCCTTGTTCCAAATAAAGGTGCCCAATGCAGCATGCAACATACGGAAGACTTTCCTGGGGATAATTAGGGGAAGATTATGAAAATAATACAGGAGGCGTGGAAGTATAACCATTTTTGATAATGCAATCCTTCCTTGTATGGTAAGTAGTAGAGTGCTCCAGGACATCATTTGAGAGCGTATAGCTGTGATAGCTCTTGTGAGGTTACCATCTAGCAGGTCTTGCTTAGCGGGGTAAATGTTTATGCCTAGATAGCAAAAGGTGGCTGGCTCCCAGCGGATTCCCTGGGTCTCCGATCGGAGACGCTGCACAGGACAGCAGGGGTTTAAAGGATATAAACATGACTTGGCCCAGTTTACCCCAAGACCCAACGCTGCTTTGAAGTCAGACAATATCTTAGTTATGGCACTTACTCCCTGTCTTGTATCACATATATAAATCAGCATATCATCTGCATATAGTAAAGCAACGTGCATACTCCCATCTAACGGGATTCCCTATTCTGCTCCTTTCTGACGAAGTTTCTGTGCCAGTGGGTCCATCGCCATGGTGAAGAGCAGTGGAGATAGGGGGCAGCCCTGGCGCATGCCTCTCGTCCCCGGGAAGGCAGGGGAAATGCACTGTCCTATCTTTACTCAGGTTATAGGATCCACGTATAAAAGTTGTATAAGATTATTTATGTGGCCTGTGATGCCGAAGTCAGTTATGGTGGAAAACATGTAGCTCCAGTCCAGCGTATCAAACGCTTTTTCAAGGTCTAGGACAAGACACGCAGCATATGGCCATTGTGCTGGAGCCCTTTTCATTATTCTGTACAGTCTACGTATGTTAAGTGTTGTGGATCTGCCCGGGACAAGGCTGTTCTGGTCTATATGTATTAGCCGGGGCATCTGTGTTAGGGAGCCTAGAGGCTATTAGTTTGCCCAATATTTTATAATCTGACCCAAGCACTGAAAAACGACAATAAGAAGCCAGTTTTTGCGGGTTTTCCCCCGGTTTGGGTAGAGATATTAGCAAGGATTCCCGCAGAGATGGTGGGAGCCAACCTTCCTGCAACGCCGCCTGATAGACTTCTAACAACTTGGGCTCTAACATCGGTAGATAGGCTTTATAAAACTCAATAGGGTATCCATCTATCCCCGGGGTCTTCCCTGCAGCTGACATCCATACTGTCTCACATATATCTTGGGTCATAATGGGCGCATTAAGGACTTCTACGTCGGAGGGGCACAGCGCTGGTAGGACCACTTCCTGCATAAAAGCCCATATCTTATGGGTTCTATCTAATGGTGGGGGGTTATATAGGTCTCGGTAGTATTCAGTGAAAGCGTTGTGAATATCTACTTGTGTGGTAAGCAGGTGTGTAGGGGATAGTCTAATCGTTGTGGTCGGAGGTGTGGGGGCCGAGCTACACAGCAGCCAGGCCAGCAAGTGTCCTGACTTGTTCCCCTCAGCATGCATCCTTGTCTGATATGCTCTAAAGTCAAGACAATGGAGTTGCTCTATTAGTCAGGCTTGCGTCTCTGTAGTGGTGAGTAATTGGCTCGCTCCTTCTGGTGAAGCCTGTGACTGGAGTTCTAACTCTCTAAGCGTAGTTTCTAAACACATTAATTCCCTGTGTATCATTGCATGGCCCCTACTGTTGTATGGATACAATGCCCCTGTATCACTACCTTCAGTGCCTCCCACTCAATTGAGATTGTGTTTGTCGAGCCCCAATTATCAGTCAAGTAGTGTGTTAGGGCTTCTCGCATGTTTTCCCAAAATCCCTGGTCCTCCAGTGTTGCAGGTTGCAACTTCCATATAGGGACCGGTGGTCTCAGCTGCCCCCATTGGAAGCGTACTAATAAGGGACTATGATCAGGGAAGGTTTTCCCAAGATACTCTGCTGCGTTATCTAATAATTGTATGGGGGAGTGACAGAGTATATAATCCAGCCTAACGTGTAGGTCATGTGGTATAGAATAGTGTGAGAACTCTCTTGCTTGGATGTAGTACGCGCCAGCAATCATGCAATGCCCACTGCTGCAGCCATTGGGAAAAGTGAGCGGCCACTGACACCACCGGTGAAGCTGGTAGTGGGGATTATGAGCGATTTTGATCTGAGTTAAGCACACTGTTAAAGTCCCCGCCCACAATCCATGGCAGATGTGCCCATTTAACCTATACAGTGGATAGACGTGCAAAGAACGCAACTTGATTGACGTTAGGGGCATAAACACTGCCTAGCAACACAGGTCTGCCGTCCAGGGACCCTTCTACAAAAACATATTGACCATCTGGGTCCATTTCTGTTTTATTAGATTGGAACGGGACATCTGCACGGATCCAAACCATGGCTCCTCGTGAAAAATCAGAGTACGTAGTACAGTACATTGTCCCCACCATCTGCACTGCAGTCTAGCATCCTCGCCCCCAGCTATATGTCTCTCCTGTAAGAGCGCTATGTGCACCCCACAACACCTTATAAACTGTTGTATTGCATGCCTCTTCCGAGTGGTGCCCAGACCCCAGGCATTCCAAGTTACTACTTTAATATCTACCATTTCACCTTATGTGTGAAGAGGGTATCGGGAAGGAGGACCATACTCTGTTGTTGGGCTAAGTCTGCTTCTGCGCTTGTGTGTTTCGTGCATCTTCCTTGAACTTGATTACAATTATAACTGATCCCCAGAGCTCCCATCCCAGGGTTACCTTGAACAAGAACACACAGTCCCAAATCAGGTCTCCATTTTGTCCAGCAGTGTGACCTTTGGGCACCCAGGAGTAGGGTGGGGGGTTAGTTGGTCTCCAGCACAGTTTCGGCATGACTTCCAGTGTGTGCGCCGCCTGACTAACAAAACATATTATGTAACATCTCATCTTAAACATTTAATTTCATTAGTCTTCTTCAACAGTACCGGTGACCGGAAAAGCTGCGGGGAATGACTTTGTCTCCAACTCCTATATTGTCAGCCAGGGCTTTCCAAGAATAGCTTGTCCGCTGTTTGCGGGGTTACCTCTGGCAGGGTGTCAGATGGAGTCTCACTCCAAGTTGGTGAGATGCCCATAACTTATCTACACCATGGTTAGACCCTCGTCCATCCATAATGCAGTTGCAGCTGACAGTACCTGTTTCTGTTCTAGTTACGACTGGGCTGGGGTAGGTGATCCTTTCACTCTGTCCATGCCAGACTCTTGGGGAGCTTTCCTGTTGTGCTTCCTTCCCTGCAGTCGGTCCGGGGACGCACTTGGTGATAATGACTTGGAGACTTCATATCTGCGCTGCTCCACCCAGTCCCAGGCGTCTGTAGGTTTCCATAAAGAAGAAACTGGTACCATTGGCTATTACCTTGAGTCTGGCTGGGAATAACAGGAAGTATGTTAGGCCGGCGTGGCGCAGGTGCTTCTTCACCCCCACAAAGGAGGCTCGTTGACACTTGACTGTAGCTGTGTTGTCCTGAAACAAGTAGATGCAAGAGTTGTCATATTGAAGTGGCAACACTGTGCGTGCCTTCTGCAGCACTGTTCCTTTATCCCTACAATTAAGAAGGCGGATCAGCACCTTGCCAGTGAAGGTAATTTTCTCTTCCAGCTCTGTTAGCGATGGTTGTAAAACTTTTAGTTCACTTTCTGTGTATGCCGCTCTTCTGGTCTTCCTGTAGCAAGCCTACCTCCACAGCCACTGCGTCCACCCTACTGCATAAGTCCTGTCCAGTGGTCGCTATGGCTTCTAGGATTTTGTCCAAATTTTCATCATGAAGGGTGGGGACCAAATCCATCTCTGCACGCCGAGCCCAATGGGGGCCCGGTGACACAGCCGCCCTCCATTCCTGCGGTCCTGGCTGGATCCCCCTCTCTTCCCCATAATGCCAATCATACAGTTGGTAACTCAGGGCCAGATGTAGCATTGTTAGAATTTGCAATTCTGAAATTGCGAGTTGGTGCAACTTGCAATTTCAGAATCGCAAATCCTGATGCAGAATAGTGTCTCAGACACCGTCTGCGACTCGCTATGGGGTTGCAAAGACTCACCTCATTAATAATAATGAGGTGGGTCGCATTTTGCGACCCCATAGCGAGTCCCTGCACTCACAGGGATGGTGGCCTGCTGAAGTCAGCAGACCTCAATGTCTGTGACTGCTTTTTAAAGAAAGTAGTTTTTTATTTATTTTGCAGCCCGTTTTCCTTAAAGGAAAATGAGTTGCAAAATAAAAAAAATAACGAAACCATTGGACCACTGCCTGCTCTGAAAAACCCTTTTTGGCAACATTCACAAAGGGGAAGAGGTCCCATGGGGATCCCTTCCCTTTTGCGAATGGGTTACCACCCGTGTGACAGTGTGACACTGGTGGTAACTGCGAATTGCTTTGCGACCGCATTCACGGTCACAAAGCAATTCTGCATTGCGATGCGAGTCGAAAATAGGAAGGGAACACCCCTTCCTATTTGCGAGTCGCATTCACAATTTGCGAGTCGGTACCGACTCGCAAATTGTGAATGCGCATCGCAAAAGGCTTTTTGCATGGCGCAAACTGCGATTTTCGCAGTTTGCACCATGCAAACAGCTTTCTACATCTGGCCCTATGTTCCCCACAATCAGTGCTGCGCAAACAGTGAAGCAGGATGCCAGCAATGTGTTGCCCGTTGTCTTTTCTGATCGGCAGGGAGCTGCTTCTGTCTGAAGGGGATTAGGGGGCCCCAAGCACACCACCACTGATCTATATTTACATGGATCGCTGCAACATCGGAGTGGGCTCCCACTACAGTGCCTCAGGACGCGCCAGGTTTGTCGTTCCGTGTAGCACACCAGCAGCCAACTCCAGTCTGTCTGTATCATTTCCGCCCCTCCAGGCCAGATTTCCTCTATAATTCAATACTGTGTCATTCGCGGGGTCTCCAAAGGCACCTCCAGCACCACCCTCGCCTCATCAATGTCTCATGGAGGGGCCCAACTTCCTCACTGCAGTCCCGGCATCTCTCACCAGGGAGGTCCATGGCTTATCAGTGGAGATATTGTCATTCACCACTTCCCCCGTGGCCTAGGACCAGCAAGGGGGAGGCCTCCCCCGGGTGATTACCGCTGCCTCGCCCGGTGGTCCCCCTCTCCACACCTACCCCAGCTACGGGCTATCGCAGCCCAAGCAGTAGCTGCGCTCATTGTAGCTCCGCACCACCGCTGTCCGCCTCCTCTAGACGCTATGGAAGGCCACAGGGAATTTCAAGTAGACAAATGAGAAAGTAGGGGGGGCACTACTCCCCTAGGCCTCTCCACGGCCCCCTCCTCACCGCAATCCAGGGCACACTAGGCGTACTCAAGTCCAGGCCACCTCCTTCTCTGCACGCCATGGCACGCGGCCGGCCCGACCATTAGCTGCGGTCACCACCACATTCCATTGGGCAGCACAGCCCCAAGGAGCAAAAAGACGGTAGGAGAAGCAGGGGAGGAGGGTGCACCTTCCCTAGGCTTACCCGCGGTCCCCCCTCCTCACCGCAATCAAGGCTCCCCTCGGCATACTCAGTCCAGGGCGCCTCTTGCTCCTGGTATTGTGGAGTGCGACAGACATGACAATCATCTGCGGTCAGTGCCGTGCTCTGCGAGGCTCTCTGCATGCTTGTCACTCAGCTCTGCCACTCTCTTTGAATATCGCATCCAGGGAGTGGCTTATCACACTGATTGCAGAGTCAGGCTAGGATACTGTATGAAAGGGGGGGATGCACTCCCCAGGCCTCTCTGTAGCCCTCGCTCCTCACTGTAATCAAGGGGCCCTCTCGGAGTGCTGTAACCAGGCCACCTCCTCACGTCGTCGTGCGCGGCAGACCCAACAGTCAGCCGCGGCCACTCCAAGGTTATCTGTGTGGCCCCCAAGCCTTGGCCACTCAGCAATGTCACTCTCCTTGACGTTCGTGACTGGGGTGTGGCATATTTCACCGGTTTTATAGTCAGGCGGCGGGAGCTCACCTAAGTTCCGTCTGCCATCTTGCGGCGCCAGACACCAACCCCCTTGTGGATTCCTAAATAATGCAGTAAGAGATCTGGTAGGATCCACATGCTCACAAACAGGTGTAACGTGCCTCCACATGCCCATTAACAGTAATGGATAGCCTTTACATGACCACGGACGGTAAAACAAGTTTGGCAAACCTTCCCAAGCCAGGCATCAGGTAATGTCACTCTCTGCATGCACAGAAATACATTATGCCATTTTCCAGATGCTGAGCAACATGCGTGGCTAGCCTCCACATACTCATCAATATGTATAACATAACTTCCCGTTTTTGCCACCCGTTTCATTTTTGCATGGCAAGCCTCTGCCCCACCATGATGACCTTGCCATTACAGTTGTTGTTTGATGGCTGAGATTTCTCATCCAGTCTGTGATGCAGGTTAACGCTGTATGGCTGAGACTGCCCTCTGTCTGCTTCTTTTTTCAAATGTCTTCTTTCACGCACCCATATGTCCTCTGTTTTCCTTCACCCACATATACCTCCTTGAATTAATGATCTCATCCAAAAACAGCCTGTTATACCAAGCACATTGATTCAGCTTGTCATTAAATGCCAGTTTGAAATATTTAGTGACATTTTTCATTTAGACCCAAATTGATATATTAGAGTTCTAATTTATTTCAGCATGTATTAGGATACTTGACCTACAGCAGAACAGGACTCACAGCAGAAGCAGTGAAATTCTTTATGTTTTGATACTGTCATTAACTGGGGTGCCACAGATTCTGTGATGTCCACATAAAAAAATCCTTTTTGCTATCACATGTTCTTTCACTTCCCACTATTCCTCTGTCCTCACACCACTCATCGTTATATTTTTCTCGCATTATTGCACACAGAGCAGCTCCTACTCCACCTTTGCTTCCGCAATTTTCTCCAAAACCCTCCTCAAACCTCTTCTACAACTATATTATCGTTTGATGACCCTGTTTGCTCAGGCGCAGCATGGATATCCTATTCTTCCTCATTCTCCCACCTGCCACATTCAGCTACAGAGGAAGTGACCAAACTTGAACTCTGTGAATTTCTCTTGATGGTCAGTAGTACGCACTACACTGCACATGCACCAGCCTCTCTTAATTCCAACACTTTTCTGAGCCTCACCCTCTTTGCATTGGCATGGAGACACTACACATGCTCATGTTCCGAGGGGAGAGTGATGTAAGCCAATTATTTCAGAATAGTGCTACAGGCTGGGAAGACGGCTGATTGCCAGATCCCTGTTTCACCTCCACACACTAATTTGGTTATGTATTTTTATATACATTTCTCGGAAGAGTTATCTTGCTCACAATCAAGTGGCAACAACCCTCCAAGTAAATATATTTATCTGATGACTCCATAAAACGTAGAGGGTCACACCGCCTAGCTGTAACTGGTGCTACAATGTGCACAAACAAATCTCAAATGACACATGGCATTTCATATTACTATATAATGTGTATACACTCTATGTGCCTTCTGGGATTGGGGGATTTTGTGACTTGAAGGAGGGATACGCTGCACTGCAGTCAATGCTGCAGCCCGGCTGGAACGCAGTCGCAAAAAGGAAGCAGTTCCAGGATTTCTGCCGCCTGAAGGAACATCAGCCTAGTTACACAAGTGTAACCTGTTGCGAAGGCAGGTGCAGGGCAGACAATCCCTGGGTTGTGCTGCAAGGACACACTGTCACGTTCCAACGGCACTCGTCAGTAATTAGGCAGAAGCATTGTAAAGAGAAGCTAGCTAAACAAGTCATACATGGAAAGAGGTGGAACGAGTTGCAGCTTGGCTCAACTCATCACTGAATCCTCCTGCTGTGGTTCAGCTGTGCATGTGCAAGCGGTGGTGGCAGCAAGTGCAAGGAAGGCGGTTCTTAATTGAGCTACATCATCTTCCTCATTGCCAGGCCTCATTAAAACCAGACACTCAGCAAAATGGTGCAGCTCAGCCAGGAGCTGCATGTAACTGGAAGATATCTGAGGAGGAAAGAAAGGAGACAGAAAATGGGAGGAATCACAGCCCAGTCCAGCTCATTACCCTAGTTTTCTGCCAAAGGCTGGCTGCGTGTGGTCAAATGGGCAGTGGCGGCTGGAAAATTTAGGAGGGAGGGGGCGGGACACACATGCACACTCGCACTCACTCACTCACGTACACACACGTGCACACGCGCACACACACACATCCATTCACAGCACTCAAAATAAAATATTGCAAACATATACGCGTGCACGCACCAAACATTCATTTTAAAAAACACACACACCTTCAGCTCTGCCTCAGAGGTCCAAGGAGAGTTGGGACTGCTGCCTTCCCTCATTGGCTGACCCTAGGCCAGCCAATGAGGGAAGGCAGTAGTCCCAACTTCGTCACAGAGTGGGATGGGGTCAGTGAGACTTCTGACCCCACCCCACTCTGTGACAAGGTGTCACTGATTGACACTCGCCCTGGGCGCTTCAGGGCTTAAATCTGAAGCGCCCAGGTTGGAGTCAATGGGTGATGCTTCCCCTCGTCACTGAGGGGGAGGACCTCAATGCACCTTTGCTGAGCTGAGGAGGTCACGGCCATAGGAGCTGTCGCCTCTTCAGCCCAGCAAAGTTCAGCTCAGGCAGCCGGGAGCCTACGCAAATCATGCATGTCTAGCTCCTGGCTGTCTGACCTGAATATGAAGAGTGTTGGTCAGGCTGACCTTGGCTCGGCCTGACAGACACTCTTCTTGAGGGGGAAAGGTGGGGGGGTGGCCCCTCCGCCCCAAAGGAGGGCAGCGGCTGCAAATGGGGACTACAGCAGGTAAATAGAAGGCAGCACTTCGTGATGTATGCCAGCCTGCTCACTGTTAGAGTTTTTGCCTTGTGCCTAACAGTGGTTAGTCCACAAGGCATTTCTTTCCCTCAGCATTTTAATGGACAAAACCAGAACTGAAAATGCAAACAACATACGCCAGCCAGCAACCCATAAATTGGATGGGGGCATTAGGGAGTGTATTAAGATACCTTAGGGAAATAAAGCACATGTAAATCTGTTAAGATAAACTCACGTGAGTAGCGCATCTCAGGTTGTTAATGCACTTACTGTAGGAATCTGTGTGTGACCTAAAGCAGTTTGGAAAGAAAATGTGCCTGTTGTGCCTTCTGTAGAGCAGTATGTGTAACCTGCATGTTATACGTACATATCTTTGTAAAATTTCCCAGTGGTTTTAATGCATATTTTGCAGCGATCCTTGGCCACCATGTGGATCTCAAGTTTGAAACATTAAAAATAGCTCAGTGAGTTATGTGCTTCTGCAAAACATCTGCATATAACCTGCACAGCATAAGCTTGAATCCTTGTAGGTGTTAACTCAGAGGACAATGCTGCATCATTTGCTTTTATCGGAATGTTTCTCTTAATGGTGTATGTGCACTAAATGGGTAAATGGTAAACATAATTGAAATATAACTCTTTGCTTATTAAATGTATATTTTGTATATAGTTTTTAACAGCAAATGGGCACCTAATTGTTCCTCCCACAATAAAACCTTATCTGGAATAGTCAGTGGCACCTTATTTACTTGTGAGTTTTGTACCCCACTACATGCACCGATTAGTCAACTCAAAACACTAGAAAAATAGCATTATATAAATATTTAAAGGAACATAAAACAATGCAATTTGGAGTCCTATTGGATAGATTTAGCTCATATCCGATCTTCTTCCAGGGAATCCTTTGATCAGCCAGGCAGTTCGTTTCAAAGCTAGACTGAATATTTCAATCTTAATGAGTTTACTGAATCATAAGTAATTAGGTTTAGAACTTGTGAATGGGTTGAGAATGCGGCAGGGATTTGGAGGTTTGGCTCTCAAGGACGGGTTGAAGGTGTTGCAGAATTTAAGATGCTGCACTCCCTGGGATCTTTCTCCAAGTTTCACCTTCTGTCTGTTGTTAAATCAAGTGGAATGATGCTGACCTGAGGTTTCTGGCACAGCTTATGTTTTGCATGATTGTTATTCTTGGTATCTCAAGCACAAGTCTCAATAAACAAGTATGAGAGTATTTGTTGTTGTAATGTACAAAGATTCAACCGTTCCTTATCCAGACCGACAACTCATCCTTCTGTGGATGTTGTCTTCCACCACCTTATTACTAAACAAAAAGTAATCTATAATCAGGTAAGCACAATGGGTTATTCGCTGGCTGCAGTGATTTTGTGGTGCTCGCCAACTGGCAGGTTTGAATACCAAGGGCCATATTACAAATAGTATGCACAGTCCCTGTTTGCGCTGCGCCCTGGAATTGGTGCACCTGGCAGAAACAGGGACAGTGCGCCCTATTACTAATAATTTACTTCCCCCTGTGCAGATGTGAACTTGCACGTGTCCTAGGGGCAGCACCTTAGTGAAAATCTGCACTGTTTTTCATAGTGCCAACGGCGCCGAACTCTACTTTAAAGGTGGGAACAGAGATCCCCCTGCAGGGTGGTGCAGTGAGTGACAGCACCACTCTGAAGGGTGGTATCTCAAGGGTCCCCCTTTTTCAGCTCCAGATGGCAGACCGTAACATGGCACGGGGCACAGTGCTTTCCTCACTTGTGTTGGGCCATATCCCCATTCAAATGAGGGAATGCCCTCTTAAGACAGCACCAGAGCCGTATATGTGCCAGCACTATCTGTATACCAAATGGGGCTGCACAAGCATCTGCAGCCTCTTCTGTAATATTAGAGTACCCCAGGCCACATAAAATGGGTGCACATGCCAGTTGTGCCCCAGGGCATTATATGTAATATGGCTTTAGCTGTCAGGTCCAACTTAGCCCTTTATCTTTCTCTGGGCAATGAACTAAGATCTCCTGAATTGGATAGCAAAAATAACTACTATTACGCAACACATAGCAACAAAGTTTGTGGTCTGTGCAATAAAGGCAGTCAATAGTGTTATTATGTGGCCAACCTGTAAGTCCATAACGTCTGGACGGTGCTGTTCCCACATCAGGCCTCATTCCTTCCATGTCAAAGTCTTTCCTCTTCGTGAACCAGCCTAGGTGCTTCCGTTTCTCAGCAAGACTACGCTCTTCTGGCTTATCTGCCTTCCCAAAAAAAAAGAAGCTGGAGCCTGGAACCAGGGCAGCCACATCTTCTGATATTCCTAGAAAGTAAAAAAGAGATCCAAACCTATAAACTGATCCTTTAGGAGCATGCACAATGCGTGACTAGAGACCAAAGTGCCCCCTTATTCGCTAGTATTACTAAAATGATCGTCCCGTGGGACTCTTTCAAAGGTAGAAACCATGTGTATACCGTAAAGGGATCCAAATTTTCATTCAGTGTGTGAGTTCATACATTTTTCATTCTTTGTGAGCCACAGTTATTTTACAAAAGAAACACAGGACAAGTTTTGTTTCCATTCAAAATGCAGTAAGTCAATTCATAAGCAACAAAAGTGTGATCAGACAGTTATTCTATGTACAGCATGCATAAGACAAGACACTGTAAACTTCCCTACATTATTATTTGCATCATTTCGTAAGAAGGTAGTGCGAAGTAGTACACAATCCCTTCGTGGTAATTGTACATGTCAACTAAAAGGGAGGGTTTGCCGACATTTCGACCCCATCTGATTGTTAGGGTCTCTTCAGGACGTAGTCATCTGACTACCATCCTACCTACATCATAAACTCACTTGTATATCAGGAATTTATCACTGGACCTCTGACTCATCACTCATAACCTAAATCCTCAGTGTTAGAGAGCTCACTATTATCAATGACTCAATGTAGTTCTGAAATACTGAAATCATCATATGTTAAATCATTGTTCATCTGATTACATACAGGAGCGGTAGAAGCAGTCTCTATTCACTACGCCGCCATCAGCACAATGGAATCAGATGAACAATGATATTTAACAGGTGATAGTTTCAGTACTGTGGGACTATTTTGGAGTCATTTACCATAGTAAATTCACAGTATTTATTTTCCATGTACCACCAACCATATTATGTACAACTCCATCTTACATCTGATGACCCCACTGAACAACCACAAACCCAAGATGTAATAGAGAATTACACTAAAATTAGCAAACCTCTCTAATATGTACTACGTATGTTACTCTCAATTAAAACTGAAACATTTGAAATGAGAAATAGTGACCCAGAAGACAGTGAATGGAGAGATGTCTTTATATTGGCAAGAGGTTATGATAGGTGAACGGGTCAGATTTCTTCAACACAAGTGCCTTGAAAGAATGTTTTTCATAAGATAAGCTGTGGGGTGTATTAACATTCTGAAGTACCTATGATGCAAGATGAAAAACGATACGTATTACACGGAACTAGGAGCTATATTGAGAAACTATTGGAGAGATCTGATAAGAGCTTTACCAGAGGAGGCAGGTTTTAAGCTTTAAATGGGCCCCAAACATCTGCTGCTGGCATTTCTACTTGATCTGGAACTTACAGTGGCACTGGTGAAACCAAACAGATACTGCTGCTGGTGAAGTCAGTTTTGGCTAAAGAGTATGGGTTCTTACTAGCAGAAAATCTAGTATGTGAAGACAGGGTGCCCCCCAAACCATCAAAAGACACGAGGTTGCTGGGAAGATTATTTCTTTATACTATTAGGTACATAGGCCATGTGCATTGAAAAAAACGATGTCTGCATAATATTCTGAGTTAACATTCAAAACTCTCACTAATGGTTAATAGACAGTTGTAACCAGATTAAAAAATGTTCAGCGTTACTATATACAGAAAGATGGAGACAGGTATGGTCTTTGGTACACTGGTGGACATCTTAGGTGGCTGTAGGAGGCCAGGGAGTATACAGGAGTGTGGACAATTGGTTTAGCATTCCTCAGACAAGCTCCCAAAAGGCCCTGGTCAAGTTAATAAATCAATATGTTTCAGTTTACAACTTGTTTCAAAGAAATTGTTCACATGCATTAGTTTGACATTGTAC
Organism: Pleurodeles waltl; assembly: GCF_031143425.1. Lineage (NCBI taxonomy): Eukaryota > Metazoa > Chordata > Amphibia > Caudata > Salamandridae > Pleurodeles > Pleurodeles waltl. The sequence continues at coordinate 1,771,125,444 of NC_090440.1, forward strand.
ATTCACATTAAGTCTGTCATTTGTTTAAGTCTCTTAATTAGAACTTTAATTTTGTTCAAATTCCTCATCCTGTTAAATAGACACCTGTAGTACTGCCAAGCCATGTCCTCTACCACTGCTCCTAACTATCCCTCGACGCCAAACTCCAACCCTATTTTGATCCTCCTTAATTTAAAATTTTAACTTAAACAATGTTAACTTGTAAACCATTTTTCCTAAACAACTTCTGTGTTTCATTTAGTCACTTTTCAAAAAAACTAGCTTTAGAGTGGATTTATTAAAACTAACTGCATTTCGTGCTACTCAGTAGCCCCATCCCCCAAAGACACCAGAACTAAGCAAAAGTAGGTCAATGTCCTTAGAGAAATACCCTTGTCTCTGGTTAATGTGGACCAAGCTGACGATTTAGGTCCATTAAAGTTCTGAGAGATGCAGGGATCATCGAACAACGGCAAGCAATCTTCCAAGAGCACTTTAATCTTTTCAACAGGACAGGAAAAGTTCCAGAGCAAAACACTCTATCAAGAGTTAGTTAGAGATAATGTTTGAATTTAATGCCAACGCTTCGATGACTTGACCAGAGACCTAGGAAAAATGTGTTTCAGTGAGGCAAATGAATTGGGCAGAAGAAAATGCCTCCAGAGGCCAAAAGTGGATAAGCAGCTGCTAGGTTCAAACTGTGCCTATGTCACAGTTGGTTCTCAAAAGGTCTGTGGTCCAAAGAACACTTCACTGCAAAGGGTCACAGAGAAAGTGCAAACATGGTTTCATTGCATGGTATCAATGTGAGGGGAGATCTTGTGGATTCTGCAGAAGAGGAAAAGATTCTGGATATAAGAGGCAGCTATACGAGATAGAAACATGTTGTAGGGTCCAGGACTGTTGCAGCGGGCTGGCCCAGTCAGTTCTTCGAAATTGGTATAGGAGTCCATAGCAGAATACTTTCACTGAACAAGCTTTTAGTTATTTGCATATATTTCAAACTCTGTTGACAGAGCATAAAAACAACTTGTGCAGCACCTATCTAGAGCCAACATGAGTGGTACCAATATCCAGCTTCCTCAGTAATCTTGAGGCACCGCTTTCAGGGCAGCATTGCTCAGCTTCCATTAGTTATTACTGGGATTTTTGCAAGGAGCAAGCTTGTTGTCGTAATGCAATTGCATGTTTCTTTGAGGGACTGATCACCTCTGCAAGCAGGCTCTGCTTCTGAGGACTTCCAGGCACTGTGGATCAGCAAACAATCTCAACAGCAACACAGAGGTAGTCCCAGTAGCCTTCAGATAATCAGGATGTAGAAAATGATAATCAATGTTCTGTCCGTTAAAAGCACACCAAGTAAATAGATCTTCCTCAATATGGCACAGATAAAAGTTGTCTGCAAAAATATTACAAGGATAGTGGGACGCTGCTGGTCACTATATAGGTTTGTCTTGTGATTCGCTTGGCTTCACCGACCATTGGCAAGTGTCCCATTGCTGGGGTTCTAGCAGGTTTTACTACAGACAGCACACCAACAATTCTTGTGTGAGTTGCATTGTTGAAACTTTAATGTCTTGAAAGGTTCGTTGTGCAACGAAGATGGTTACCAAAAGGTGAAGGCAGGCTTTATCTTCTGCCACTCACACACTGTCAATAAGATGAATGCATTCTCATATGGTACTCCGGTAGTGACTAGGAAGCAGACGCCTGACTGTCTTACGAGGCAACTGCTTGCCCTGTCGTAACACAATATAGCCCTCGTTCTGCCCTCTTTAATGGGATAGTTATCAAAACGACTGGAAAAAAACAGTGTTAAGTTATCTTTCTGTTCTAACGTCTATCTGTGGCATGCCATTACAATAATTAGGCCGTGGCTACCATCACTGCATCAATTAAAGTTTTAATAACACAGAAAGGAGGGTTTCCACATAATAAATTGTTAGGTACACAGCACCAGACTTTTTTTCAATTTAATAAAATGATGCAGTGACTCGGCTCGTCTGTTGAGTTAAACTGTAACTCTGCAAGGTTGTTTACAGAAATTGTACTTTTAAACACTTTACTTATTGGAACCTGATACTTAGTCGCTTACATATGGCTGTGAGCAGCCACTGTAGATACAAATAGAAAGCTACGCTTAACACTTTCCACTGTGCCACAATGTTGAGCATATTCAGCAGCAGAAAGGCACACACATTATGCGTCAGAGTGGCCATAATCCATGGCATTGATGGCAGGGGCGTAGCTACCACTGGTGATGGCGGTGCAATGCACCGGGGCCCAGGGATGGTGAGGGGCACCTACAACGGGACCTTGAGCACGGAGAGGGCACAAAATAACCTAGCTGAATTATCAAAGAAGAGGCATTAAAGAGGACGTTACATTTTGTTTTTTTCGTGTCACATTGACTGCGTTTAAATATAGGTCAAATAGTCTAGTTTGCTGAATATTAATTTGGAGACTGGTGTTCACTTTTCTTTCGCTTACTGCAAAGGGTGAGGGTCTTGTAAAGTGAACTATCTATGTGAAAACCTTTCTGTATGAAAGGAAAGTCTGTAGGATGTCGTTTTTTTCTATACACAACAACATTTAAATACCTATAAATGAACTGTACAAATACTTGAAAATAAATAAACAAGAAACTTCTAATTCTAAAGTGATATAGGAACAAAGATTGTAATAGGGTGAAAACAAATCACAACATTTTACTTGATAATGTGCAAATGGCAAATATTTCTGGAAACCCAAGTTCCATACATTATCTTTTGTGAACTATATTGCATTATCAGTAACCTTTATGCCTGTGCAAATATAGGCCCTCATTACAACCCTGGTGGTCGGTGATAACGCAGTGGTAACACTGCCAACAGGCCGGCGGTAAAAAAAAATGGAATCATGACCACGGCGGAAACCGCCAACACATACAACCACTTTAACACTCCATCCGCCACGGCGGTAGCAACAAACACCGCAGCGGTAACTGCCAAAACCCAGGCGGAAGACAATGTACCGCCCACTGCATTACAACATGCCCATCTGCCAGCTTTTCCGGGGCGGTACCAACGGCATCAAAAGCACTGGGCCAAAACACATAGTCCAAGCCCACACTTGACTCCTGCCTCAATACGGAGAGAACACTGCAGGGGCATCAGGTCGAAAACACACAGGCACCTCAGGGGGACGGAGAATGGGGGGGAATCTCAGCCGGAAGATGGTACAACGCCACTGCTCCTGGAGGGGGCTACATGCCCACTGCTTGGTCCTGGGGAGTGCAAGGCCACAGTCTCTCAGGTGGGTGGTTTGCCCACTGCTTGGTCCTGGAGAGTGCAAAGCCACAGTCTCTCAAGTGGGTGCCAGTTTTCCACTGGTTCTGGAGGGGGCTTTGTGCCCAGTGTGCTTCATCCTGGCAAGGAGAGGCTCAGTGGATGGCTTCTTCCACGGGTTCTGGAGGGGGCCTGGTGCCCAGTGTGATTCATCCTGGCAAGGAGGGGCTGAGTGGATGACTTCTTACACTGGTTCTTGAGGGGGCTTTGTGCCCTGTGATGCAGATGTTTTGGAGTGCAAGGTCACAGTCTCTTACCTGGGTGTCACAACGACAGCTTTTGCAGGGGACAGGACGCACTGCAGCCCATGTAGTCACCACCACACACTGCTCTCCGGCGGTGACGGCTGCTCAGTGTATGCCAGTTGCACTGCAGGTGTGGTGGTATCCTCCAGGCCTTCACCTGCAGCCTCGGCCTGCTGCTCACTGGGGCTGCTGCTGCTGGCAGTGGTGCTGCTTGCGGCGGGGCAGGTGGCGGTGCTGGCCACGGTACAGGTGGCGGTGCTGGCCGTGGTGCATGTGGCGGTGCAGGCAGTGGTGGTGGTAGCCTCCAGGCCTTCACCTGCAGCCTCAGACGGCTGCCCACTGGGGCTGCTGGCAGTGGTGCTGCTTGCGGTGGGGCAGGTGGCGGTTCCTGGCCGAGGTGCAGGTGGCGGTGCTGGCCGCAGTGCAGGTGGCGGTGGTAGCCTCCAGGCCTTCACCTGCAGCCTCTGACAGCTGAAGTGCCATGGCTGGTGTTCTGTGCCCCTTCCTGCTGTTGGCAGATGGTGGTGGCTCCTTGCTTCTGCCAGCTGGAGTCTTTGACTTGAACTTGCTGGCTGCGCTTCCTTCCCCTTGCTGGATGCTGTTCCCTTCTTGCCAGGTGGCGGACCCTTCTTGGCAGGTGTTGGTGTCACACTGGCTGTTCTGACGGGTGCCTCATTGGAGCCTCTCACAGCTGCATAAACCACAGTGGCCGTAGACTGGGTGGCTGAGGTGCTGGGCTGGGTTCTGGCCACCCTGGCCCGAGGTGAAGGACAGGGGGGATGGGAAGGGGTAGGGAAGAGGTCAATGTTGGCGAGGAAAAGCTTCTTAGGGACACTGGGGCGGGAAGAGGGTGAAGGTTTGGGAGTGGAGGAAGAGGGAGTGGTTGTAGGAGGTGTCAGTCTGCTGTGTTTGGGTGCAGGTGTATGGGCTGGATGCTGTTGTGAGGTGAATGCCTGTTGGGTGGGTGTGTGCTTGCGTTTGTGTACTTTGGGAGGAGGGGTCACAAACACAGTGGGAGAGGACACACGGGACGTGTGCATGGATGTGGGGGTGGTGACTGCCAGTGAGAGGCGTGTAGTGATAGAAGTGCTGGTGATGGAGGTAGTGGATGAGGATGTAGTGCATGCAGGTGTGAGTGGAGATGCTACTAGGAGGGGGGTGGACAAGGAGGTGGAGGCAGTGGATGTTGGTGTGTCTGCATGGGGATGGTGCTTGTGTGAGTGCCTGTGAGATAAAGTGTGGTGCTTGTGTTTGCCTGAGACACTTCTGTGTGTTGATTTGGGTGATTGCTGGTCTGAAGGTGTGCTTGGGATAGGCTGGGGTTGACGGGATTGGGACTGGGTAGAGGAAGTTGGAGGGGGGAGGCTGAAGACAAGGACAAAGTCTGCCATCAGTGCGGAGGCCGAGCATGGAATGCTCTCTGTTGGGCCGCCACACCAAAGTGAATGCCCTCCAGGTATGCATTTGTTTGTTGCAAATGCCTTTTGACACCCTGGAGGGCATTCAGTATGGTTGACTGCCCAAGAGTGAGGGATCTCAGGAAGTCAATACCCTCCTCACTCAGGGCAGGAGGGCTGACTGGGGCAGGGCCTGAGGTGCCTGAGGCGAATGAGATGCCCACCCTCCTGGGTGAGCGGGCACGGGAAGCATGTTGAGGGGCTGCTGGGAGGGCGGTGCTGGTACAGGGGTGGCGGCTGTGCCTGTTGTTGGGGTGGGCACAGAGGTGTCCCCCAGGGAGCTTCTATCGGAGGAGTTGCTGTCAGTAGTGTCCCCTCCTGTCTCCGTCGTGGTGCTCCCCTTGCCCTCCGTACCACTGGTGCCCTCACCGTCGGAGGATTCGGCCTCCAGGTCCATGTGGGATGCAGCTCTCTCCGTCGCCGGTGCCTCTGCTCCTCCGCCAGATTATGCTAATGCACACAAGTACAGGGTGACAAAACAAGAAGGCGGGGGATAGACAGAGGATACACTTGGTCAATGCCAGCAACAACACCACCGTTGGCGTACACAACACACAGGGATCAGCCCTATGCACTAGGCCATGTACTACCAGTTACAATGCTAGTCACCAGCCCATGGGGTACAATGCCTAACGCCATTAGCTGCACACCTGAAACCCACAGGACCCTGCCCAGTAGTAGATGGCCACTAACACTATTGGGGTTGGAGTGCTTCAGAGCCTGACCAACATGGGACCTACCCTGCCATGTTCACCCTGGGCTAGGGGCACCCACAGCCCACATCCCCCACCCAGGTAAAACCTTAACGCACGCAAAGTCATGATTCTGAATCTGTACTCACCCCCATGTGGCTGCAGTGATGCCTTCAAGCGCCCATCCAACTCCGGATAGGCCACCGCCAGGATGCAGAACATCAGGGGGGTCAGGGTACAACAGGCACCCCTTCCTCGTTGGGAGGCCAGCCCCAACTGGGCCTCCGCTGTCTTCCTTGCCCAGTGGCGCAGGTCCTCTCACCGTTTGCGGCAGTGGGTGCTCCGCCTGTCAAAGACCCCCAGGCTCCGTACCTCCTTGGCGATGGCACGCCAAATACCTTTTTTCTGATGGGGGCTGACCTGCAGAAAAATATGCATAGAAAAAGGTATGAGTCATACCGTCCAGCCTGTTACACTCATGGCCCACCATATACCTCCTATCCCCTTACGCACAGACACTGACCACCAGACATGCAGCACTCTGCCCAGGACCACTCAGCCCCCCCCAACACAAGGCTTACACACACAGCAATCCATACATTCATGGCCCATGCATCATGCTCACAGTGTACTCACCTGTTTGTCTGGAGGACCATAGAGTAAAGTGTACTGGGGTAGGACCCCATCCACCAGTCTCTCCACCTCCTCCGAAGTGAAGGCGGGGGCCCTTTCCCCAGACACTCGAGCCATTGTCGCTTCCAGACACAGGTAACAGCAGCACTTGCAGTGTAGGTCCTCTCCTGTTGAAGGTCAGGTAGCAAGTGAGTGAACAGATAGAAAATGCCGGTCACATCCGCGGCGGTGCGTACCATCACTACCGGCGTACATCGCCATTGGCTCCTGGAACCCATAGGGCCCAATGATAACCAATGCAAAGTTGCGCAGCAGTCATCGACCGCCGACTGCAATGGCCCACAATGCCAGCGCAATTACCTCATTTCCACTTGTCTCTCCTCACAGGTCAGGCAGCCGCCATTTCAGTGGGGCACAGGCCATGGCACCTAATTGCATCACAGCAGACATTGGCACATCAACTGACTCTCGATTTCACATACTGTTTGTGTAAAGGAAGAAATACATATTTATATTAACATATGTGTGAATATGACCCTCTGTTCACCGTTTTCACCCTAGAGTTCAACTGTAGCGGATGAATAGGAGATGGAGACATCCCCCCGTTTACAGACACCTGTCGACAATGGAGGACAGGCACATTATCCTGACCTACAGACTTAATAGGGCCACAATCCAAGAGCTGTGTGCCCAATTGGAGGCAGACCTGATTTCAATTATCCGCCAGCCCACAGGTATCCCCCCTCTAGTGCAGGTCCTGTCAGCACTTTATTTCCTGGCAAGTGGTTCCTTCCAAGTGACAGTGGCCATGGCATCAGGGATGTCTCAGCCAATGTTCTCTAACGTGCTGACCAGAGTGTTGTCTGCCCTGCTGAAGCACATGCGCAGCTACATCGTATTCCCCCAGGTGGAGGATTTGGCCACAGTGAAGGCTGACTTTTATGCCCTGGGACATATCCCCAACATCATTGGTGCCATTGATGGTCCACATATTGCATCTGCCCAAACCCCCCTTCCCGGAGAAATTAACAAGTGTTCAGGAACAGAAAAAGCCTTCACTCTCTAAATATGCAGATGGTGTGTTTGGCGGACCAGTACATATCCCATGTCAATGCCAAGTATCCTGGCTCTGTACATGATGCCTTTATCTTGAGGAATAGCAGCATTCAATGTGTGATGTCTCAACTCCAGAGGCACCGGGTGTAGCTAATAGGTAAGCCCATGGTCCCCACCCAGTTGATGTAGGTATTTGGGTGTGGGTTTGGCCCTAAGGGTGAGTGTGTAGCTAACAGTTATCCCTCGATATTTACAGGTGACTCTGGTTACCCCAACATCTCATGGCTACTGACCCCAGTGAGGAATGCCAGGACAAGGGTAGAGGAACGTTACAATGAGGCACATGGGCGAACAAGGAGGACCGTTGAGAGAACCTTTGGCCTCCTGAAGGCCAGATTCCAGTGCCTCCATCTGACAGGTGGATCCCTGTACTATTCACCCAAGAAGGTGTGCCAGATCATCGTTGCATGTTGCTCAACCTGTCCTTGAGACGCCAGGTGCCTTTTCTGCAGGAGGATGAGCCTGGAGATGGTCGTGTGGCAGCGGTGGGGCCTGTGGACAGTGACGAAGAGGAGGCAGAGGAAAAAGATGTGGACAACAGAAGTACACTCATTCAACAGTACTTCCAGTGACACACAGGTAAAACACTGTAACTTCACCTTCCATTGCAGTTTAGTGTTTGACATTGAACATGGCAGCCTGATTTCCCTATATCTATGGCCACTTACTGTACCCTTTGGCATCTCTATTTTCAGATCTCTGTGCCCCACTCTGGCTCCTGGTGTGTTTACTGCTGCCCACTACAGGTTATACCTATGTTAATATTACAGTAGATTAGAAATGCAATGTTTACAGTTTGTTTAAACTATTACATTTGTCATATAATCCACAGACTCCATACTTGAATTTGTTCCAAGGGTGTTTATTTATGTGCTAATAAGCCGAGGGGGTATTGCAATGGGCCGGGTTGCTGATGGAGGAAAGTCCAGAGTAGAGTCCAGTCTATTTTTATCACAGGTGCATTGTCCAAGGGGGCATAGGAAGTGGGGCAATGGCAGTTCAAGCTGGACAGGGTGACAGAGTGGGACACAAGGGTGACAATCAGGAGAGTCTTATTTCCTGGCAGGGGTCTTAGCAATGTTCTCTGGCTTCTGCTTGGATCACAGGGACCGTTTGCAGGGTGGTTCTCCTTCAGTAGGGTGTGGGGTGCTGGTGGCCTGTTGGTCCTGTGGCGGGCCCTCCTGTCCACTAGCGCCGGCGGAGGGCTGTTCATCATCATCAGTGTGGCTAGTGTCAGGGGCCCGTTGGTGTGCCACTGCCTCCCTCATGGTGTTGGCCATGTCTGCCAGCACCCCTGCAATGGTGGCCAGGGTGGTGTGGATGTCTTTCAGGTCCTCCCTGATCCCCAGGTACTGTCCCTCCTGCAGCCGCTGGGTCTCCTGCAACTTGTACAGTATCTGGCCCATGGTCTCCTTGGAATGGTGGTATGCTCCCAGGATCTTGTTGAGGTCCTCGTGGAGAGTGGGTTCCCTGGGCCTGTCCTCCCCCTGTCGCACAGCAGTCCTCCCAGCTTCCCTGTTGTCCTGTGCCTCTGTCCACTGAACCGTGTGCCCACTGCCACTGACCCCAGGTCCCTGATTGTCCTGTGTTTGTGGGGGTTGCCTGGGGTCCCTGTAGTGGTGGACACACTGCTGATTGACGTGTCCTGGGGACAAAGGTATGGGCCCTCTGGGTGGGTGCTGTGCTGGTGTTTCTGAGGCGGGAGGCTCTGTGGTGGTTTGGGACTGTGGCAGGGTCACTGACTGTCCAGAGGTCCCTGATGGGCCAGGTTCGCCATTGTGATCCAGGCGTGCAGAGCTGCTGTCATCACTATGGGACTCTTCTGTGGGGGGACTGGATGTGGCTGGCATCTCCTCTCCGGTGACGTTGAGTGGGGGTCCTGTGGGGATGTAAATGCAGTGTTATTGTATCTGCGTGTGCCATCTTGTGCATGGATATGTTTCCCTCCATGGTTGTTTCCCTCCATGGTTGTAATTAGCAAGGCAGCTTTGGCTTGTGTGAGTTGTGCTTGGTTTGGCTAAGTGATTGTCACTAGTGTGCATGCTGTGGTGATGGGTGTCCATGCAGGTCTGCGATGGGTGTCCATGCATTGGTGTTGCATGCAGGGATTGGTTTTGGGATGGGTGGGTTGTGATGGTTGGGTATATGTGAGGTGGTGGAGTGACGGGGTGAGGGTAGGGGTAGGAGTTTGTGATGGCATGCAGGTAGGGGGGTGAAAGTAGTAAAGAGTTGAATTATCAGAGTCCAGTCCTCCTGCTACTCCTGCCAGGCCCTCAGGATGCATGATCGCCAAGACTTGTTGTTAGTTGTGGGGGAGGAGGTGGGGGTCCACCGCCGGTCCTCTGTACAGCTACCTGGTGTCTTGCAACCACGGAACGCACCTTCCCCCACAGGTCGTTCCACCTCTTCCTGATGTCATCCCTTGTTCTGGGGTGCTGTCCCACAGCTTTGACCCTGTTCACAACTCTCCGCCATTGTTCCAACTTCCTAGCAATGGACATCTGCTGCACCTGTGATCCGAATAGCTGTGGCTCCACCCGGATGATTTCCTCCACCATGACCCTTAGCTCCTCCTCTGAGAACCTGGGGTGTCTTTGTGGTGCCATGGGTGTGGTGTGAGTGGTATGTATGAGGGTGTGTGGGGTGATGTGTTGGGGTGTGTGCTGTGAGGTGCGTGGGTGGTGTATGGGTGATGGTGTTATGTGGCTGAGATTCAGTGGGTGCTCCTGCTCCTGGCTTGTCTCTCTCTCAGTTGGCAATAATTTTTTTTCGTTGTAAGGGGTTGTCGGTATTGTGTGTGTGTGTTTTATATTGGACTGGGTGTGTGGGTGTGGTGTGTGTATGTGTGTCAGGTGTTTCAGGTGCATGTAGTTTGAATTGTCCAATGTGGTGTAGTTTTGTTAGTGTGTGTGTATTTTGAGCGCTGCGGTGTGTACCACCAATGGTTTACCGCAGTTGAATGACCGCCGCAGTGATTCGTGGGTCATGATGCTGTGGGCGTATTTCTGTTGGGGTAACGGTGTGGGTTTTGGTACCGCCAGTTTATCACTGACCTTTGGGCTGGCGGACTTGTGTGGGTGTCTGTATATTGGCGGATTTCTCTGTGTGGGTCATAATACCCGTAGCGGTGTACCGTCGCGGTCACGGCATTTTGGCAGCCGTCAGCATGGCGGTAAGCGGCATTTACCGCCAATGTTGTAATGAGGGCCATAGTGGCAATATCAATGAAAATGTGCTGAGTGCAAATGACGGTGGCTACCACACCATGGTTTAGTAATTTATTTGTGACAGTGTGCTTACTATTCTCCTGCTGAACGGATGTGGCTCATTTGCAACACTGTATCTTGTGTGATGCTCGTATTTGTCAGAATCCCTATGAGGTCAGTGATATAACACTGATGGCCGCACCACCGGTCTGAAACTGTTGCAGCACCACTGCCTAGTTGGGCCACAGAGGCTCTTACTGCACTGGGAGCTTCATGTTAGCTCAGTCTGATTGCCTCAGGTGTAGAAGTCACACTCAGAGCAGCAGAATCTACCAAAGCACCTGCGGTGGCACTGTGAAGGTCTCATTGTGCACATACCAAATGGCCAAGCAGTGGGCATGCTCACATTTGTAAATGTACAGTGATCTATTCGGCCATGACTGCCTGACGCCATCAGAGGTCAAAGAGAAAGTTATGCCTATGCTTATGGGTGGGCTCTGAAAACAAGTCAGTCACAATAATCACTGCTTTCAGACTTATGGGGGGAGGGCAGATGATGGCATTTAGTAAAAGAACATTGCTTATTTAGGACAGAGTGATGGAACTGGGAAAATTAAAGATATGAGCGTTGTTTGTTTAATTTTATGGTAAAATATTACACAGCTAACTTTAAACAACTTCTTGGAGTCACTAATGCACAACTCTTCTTTGTCAAAGCCAGAAGTAGGAATAGTTGGCATTCTTCTGAAACATGTGAAACTGGACAGACTCTTGGAAAACAAAATGTTGCTTCCCAGAGTGAGGGACAGGGAACTCCAATAACTGCTATATAAAGTACTGCAGTAGAGGTGGGTGAGCTAACAAATTAACTGGAAGAGCTGAGTTAAGGGTCTGTCTTAGCTGTAAGAGCCCATCTTTACTCTAAGAGGCTAGGCATGAGCTGAGTCATGGGTACATTTGGCATGTAAATTGCGCAACAAATCTTATTAAAAAAAACTGATAAAGTGTCATCAAAATTCAAAAAAGTATATTTCTTTGACAAGTGTTCATCTTAGTATTTTATCAATGCATCGAGAGATGTTTATTAAAAGTGAACTTAGAAACATTCATATCCCTACTCCGACAACCATACCAAGCGAACACATTTGAAAGTCAGAGGTCATGTGCATCCTAATGTGGACTATATTCTTATTTTTACAAAAAGCAAAATTATAGTCGATTAAGGCAAACGCATGAGAGGTTTTTGTATAGCACACATCCTCAGGTATGTCAAGCTTTCCTCAAAAGCAGTAATTAAAAAATAGGAGGCAGAATAAAATAAAATAAAATAATTGCCTAGAATCACACAATTTGATCATGTGGTCAAGCCTGGATTGATTCTAGGTTTTATGGTATCCCATTGTGTAATTCAACCACAAGATAGGTATCCCTTTCTCACTCCTGCTCGACATCAAACTTTAATGCATTATCTTTAATTTTTGGTGCATGAGGTTCGAGCGTGGGTAGCAGACAGAAGCCACAAGAAAGTTCAACTCATTTTGGGCTCAAGAGGACATCTAGCTGAATAAGAGCGTAACATCTGGCTTGACCTTCAGGGCTGCACCCACAGCTACACTTTACTCTGGGTATTCTGTGCCTGAAACAAGCTTAGATACTGGTGGGGGAGGAGCAGGAGGGTGGTGTGTGTGTGTGTGTGTGTGTGTGTGTGTTTTTTTTTTTTTTTACACACAGACCTGGACTCCTGTTGCAGATGCTGTCCATATTCTGTGCATGAGAGGGAAGCTTGAATTGTTTGTGACCAGATCGGTATGTGTTCTATGGGTGTAACGGAAGGGTGTACTTCTGCCTGGTGCTGTACCTGTTTTGTGTGTGAAAATCTTGCTGTGCATGCCAGTTAAGCTTGCACTCACACACCCCAATGCTGTTCCTTACACCTGCACCAAATCTATAATGTTGATTGTTCGCTGTATCTAAGGGAGGGGAGTTAAGTGGTGCTGCCCAGTGCCACAATTGTTCCATGTCTTTGAAGTGAGCTTGCATGGGCCCCAACTACACTTGTTCATGACTGGCTCTGCAGTACCACATTTGTTCCATGTCTTTGAAGGAAACTTGCACTGACTGGTCCTCCAGTTGTTTGATGTCTTTCAAGGAAACTTCCACTGGACCTGCAGCATCACACTTGCTCAATGCCTTCCTGGGAAGACTGCAATGCTCTTAAACAGTCCAGTATATCTTAAACGTTTGAGCCAAGGACCCCTCCTTCACTCCTGCTCCCTGCTCCCTGTGCCCTATTTATATCTGTGTCTTCGGCCTGACCAAAAGACTGTTTTAGATGTCTCACCAGCCTCCGGTTTTCTCAAAAATAAAACATAATCTTGCTTAGAAAAATGGGGTTGAGGTAAGCCCACTTCAGTTATTGATCCGATAGGGTGTCTTTCATATATTAGTTCAGCACTTCAGAATAACACAATACTACTGGGCAGTGGATCAGCCTGCTTCAGCCATGGGCTTTGTTAGTAATATATGGTTCTGCCTCGTAGACCACGACTGATCTTTAGGGTGTCAGGTATTCTAAGTAACAGTATTTTGCCTGCTTACGCTGTGCTACCCTGCAGACAGAGAAGTCCAAGCTCAGGAGATATTTCCTTTAGTTCATCCCCAGCAGCTCCCCTGCACATGCAGACTAGTGCTACTTAAGTAATGAAAGTAGCAGCAGCTTTGCTGCCATTGCTCCTGGACCCCAACTTTCTTATGCAGAGTGCCAGGATTCACTGCGCCATCTTTAAAACCATCCCATCATCTTGAAACTGTATTCTGCAGACGCTATAATTTTTAACTGTTCCAAGATGGCAGAACAGTGTGCAGCTTCACTTTTTATTTTTGTACTGAAGCACATGTCCTCTACATTTAATTGATGTATTTTTAACTTTGTTTTTCTTCATTTGTGTTTTTGCTTAATTTATTTTAGCATATGCTTGCACTACAAAGAAAACCACCATCTTGTTTTTTCTTTTTTTTTAAGGCATGTTGGACGTTTTGATGCCAAGACTCTTCCCCAGAAAAGTCCATAAAGATCAGACTCACATAGTCTGCAATGTTGGTCCATGTGTGTCTTATGGGAGATTAGATAACCTCAGTGGACTGTCTGGCTTCTGTGTAGCTTACTCCAAGAGCTTTAAATTGGACTAGTGGACCGGTGCACCTGATACTCAACCTGTGCCTCCTATGCCACCATCTTTCCAAACTCTGCTTCTTCCTAGTGAGCAGTGAGTGTGAACAGTGTGTTTGTGTGATTGCAGAATTGCCACCATGTTTTGTGAGTGCATTGTGAAGGATGTGCCTATCTGAATGTAGGATTAACATTGCATTTTGTGAGTGCAGTGTTAGGTGGCCTACAAGTTGAAAGTTGTGCCTGTGCGAGTGCAGGATGAGGCATATGCCTGCATGAGAGCAGCATCAGGGGTGTGCCTCTGTAAGGACAACAGAGTGAGTGTAAAGTCCCTGCATGATATGTCTTTGTGTGAATGCACTTTATAAGGGCCAACCTACTGGCTTTGGTAATGCTTTTTAGAGTTATGGTTTTGACCTGTAGAAATGCAGTGCAGGGAGTGGAAGTACAATAGTGTGTGTGGGAGACTAGTAGCGGGTATTGATATGGGAGAAGCAGACTGTCAAAAGGGGTTGAGAGGCGATGGGGTGAACATACACACTGAAATGTCACTCTAGTGATGGGGCCCACTTACAATGCTTGAACTAGGGCCCATGGCAAACTAGCTACGCCACTGGTTGGCATAATTTCAGCGGTGATGGAGCTATGGGTGCATAAGTATAAGGAGTTGAGATGAAATAATTGCAATAAAGAGGTCTTTGTGCCTCTTCTTTTAATTTTTATTTTGCATTCAAAAAACAGGCTGTAAAAAGCGAGGAAATTTCATCTGACAAACTATAAGGCATGATTTTAACTTGTAGATTGAATTGTATTTGCTTTTCCTTTCTTGGTATACCAAGAAGGGGTTAGAACCAGGGGAGTGCAAAAGCTAAACTCCATTAAAGGTTTTATAATTAAAATGTAAATAAAGACATATACTTGCTTTACAAACAAAAATACAATTATTTAAAAATACACATCAGGAGAATGGAAAGTCCCGAACTGCGAAAAATATAACAATTTTAGTAAGGCCATAGCTACCCAACAAACATACTGTTAGCCTGAGGTGTTGCCTACAAAGTAACACTGCTCCTATTTTTCTCAGTTTCAAATATGTCAATTTTTATTTACAACTGATATCCCTGCGACCACAATGACAGTAAAATACCGGCGTTTTGTCACCTAACAGTTAAATTGTCTGTACTATTGGGGATGCCATGCCAGTTATCCACTATCTTACTCGCTGATGCTTTCTTTGAGTATTGTGCAAATGGTAAATAAGTGTGGAAAGCTAATTTCTCCACATATTAACATGGTGTGTCATACTGAAGGTTAACTTGCAGCATCTGTATTTTCCTCAGTTTGATATATTTTGTGGCCTTTGCACAGAGAGCATTAATATGTACTCATCTGCTGCTGAAGAGTTGCCACCTGGTCCTTCAAGCCTATGTTAAGACGAACTTTCTGTTACAAATACTCTTCATTAAGTAGCATATTCTTATAACACATATTGGGCCATCACAAGTTCTCAATTGTATTACATATGGGATAAAGTACCCCCTGCCGTAGGATTTTGAAATTCATGACCATTAAGAGGAATGAGGCTGAAGGCCGAGTTCTTTGTAATGTCATGGAACTCCAAGGTGATTTGCAATACTTTTTTTAATGTACTGCAGATGGTATTTTATTCCTCAAAATAAAACCCTCACAACACCACTCGTCCCACAGACTGCTTAAATCATAAGTATCTTGGACTTTCATGTTCATTGCAGACATAAATAAAAGCAGAATTTGCACTGAAAATTAAACACACCAGCAGTTAGTAATTTTTGCCAAAAAATATCAGGACCAGTTTCACGGAGGCCAGAGTTAAAAAACAAACAAACAAAAAAAAACTGTGTTGAAACACGCAGGGATTTCATTTCTACTGAACTTTATTTCAGAAGAACAAATCAGATAAAGGAAAATACAGTTCCTCTTTTCGTTTCTAAACCGCATATTTAATTATGCCACATGGCCTGTCTTTCACCCTTTCTGACGGCTCTGGCATCAGAAGTGTACTGTAATCTCGGACTACAGTTGAGTTGCTACATCATTTCCTTATTACGGGCGGTTAGGTGTGTCACAGGTTGCCTGTAATAAATACGTTTTAGACAGGTTTTTATACAAGGATTGCAGGCTCCCATGTATTTTTATAAAAACATTACAGATTAGGCAACTTAAATTATAATTAATGTCACGCAAAAAGTGAAAGCCACTAATGTACATAAATCACAACTGACGTGGGAGACAGGAAGCCTGGTAACCTGCTAGTCTGTGCTCAGATGATATTCAAACAAATGGAGTCTGTTGCAGCCAGGTAAAAAACCTTCTTAGGACGCAGTGGCGACATTTTGAAAGAATTCTGCTGAGCGTGGCCCTTACGCTGAAAGATTCTGACCACAAATATATTAAATAATCGAGGGAAATAAGAGGAGAACGTCTGCCAACAAAACAAATTTTTTTTTTTTTCAATACAATCACGTCTATATGTAATTTCAAATTGTGGGGGGCAGAGTTTGGCGAGTGAAGATGGCGGCCACCTGAAACGAGAGCACTGGGTCGGCCCGTCAAAAATCCTGTTCCTGTACTGATGGACGGGTCCCCCGCTAAACGGAAGAACAGTCGGGGCGGCTGACATGTGACTGCGACGAGCAGTGTGGTCCAAGCGTCGGGGGACCGCTTGGTTGACTGGCGCGGCTGGAGCGGCCTGCCCGGGAGCAGGTGAACTAACGAGGTCGGGCCCGTCCTACCCCCAGCCGCCCTGGTGTTGGACCGGCCCGACGGCAGTGAGGAGAGGCACAGTGCGGACGCAGAGGCCAGGCTGCCCCCTCCTTCCAGGGGGTGCACCACTAAGTGAGGGGAGGCCAGGACCGAGGAACAAGACACGCGCACGGGCCCCCTGATTGCCACAGGTGAGACGGTGAGGTCTGGCAGGGGGTCTACGGGCCTGGCTGGATCTGGGCCAGCTGCGGTTGAGGAGGGACGGACCAGCTGGGAGAGGGCACCGTGAGTGCAGGGCTCCCCGTTGCCGGGGGCTGTTGGTGGTAGCCCAGATCAGATCCCCCACTCGGGGGCTGACGACGCTTAGGCGGGGGTGGCCCCAGCTGGGGGCCCAGGCGTAGATTGAACTTCAGTGGAACTGCACGCGCCATAACTCGGTCTGCAGAGGGGGTGCCTGAAGAGGTGCAAGCCTCGTCCCGGAGCCCCATGGTGGGACTGAGAAACAGCAGGCTTGAACCTGCTGAGGCGGAGTGCTCTCCTGCGCTGGAACTTTGACCTACCAGACTATGGAGGGGATAATGATGAGAGGAGCCCACGGAGTGAAGTGCAGTTGCTGAGACGGACCCCCTTTGGACTTCCTGAGGTGTGTTATTGGAGAACCCTGGTGGCGCACGCTCTGTGGTGGCTGCATACTTTGAGGGGGCCTCTGTCATTTACATTCATTGGGCCACTGTTGGAACTGCGGCGTCGACAGCCCTGCGTGCTGCAGCGACCCAGGGGGAGCTGGAGTCCGTGACTGGGCCTCTTGATGCCCTGGAATCCGCCTCGATACAAGGTGGTCCTGGCCCTACACTTAGCAACTGGCAAGCATTCACCATCGGGAAGGCCCGTCTTAAATCACAGGGTCTAGGCCTGGCTATCTCCGACCCGGTACGCCAATGGCTGGCTAGTGAAATAAGGGAAGAGCCCACGCCCCCCAACATGCATAAGATCCTGGGGGCCACTGAGGACACTAAAACAACCCTGAGCCAAGAAATAGGCACAGTATCGGCTGAGCTAAGCCACCTACGCACTGACCTTCATAAGTTATCTGATCGGGTGAAGGATACAGAAAAGGTTCTGGAGGATCTGAGGCCTGCACACCAGGCAATGAAATCCAAACGTGCCCAGCTCACAGAGCGGATTCAAAACCTTGAAGACAGAGCTGAAGATGCTGAGGGCCACAGCAGACGTAATAATGTGTGTAACGTAGGGCTTCCCGAAAATACAGAAGGGGCCGATGCAGTGACTTACCTAGACCATGGCTGAGATCGATCATGAAGGACCGACCCCTTAGCCGTTTTTTGCACTGGAAAGGGCACACCGTGTACCGGGGAGGCCGCCAAGGCCAATCGTGGCCAAACTTCTAAACTACAGGGACCGTGACTTCCTGCTGCAGAAGGCAAGAAAGGAGGGACCGTTCGAAGTGGAGGGTGCCCGGGTCACTCTGTTCCCGGATTTCACGGCGGCAGTCCAGGCCAAACAAGCCACCTTCACCGCAGTGAAACGAGTTCCGCGTGATGAGGGAATCATCGTTGCTGTTTCCGTCAAAACTGAAGATCATGCTAGAAGGCCGAAACCAGTTTTGCCAAGACCCGGATGAAGCCTGGACGTGGCTGGAAACGTAACGGATGGGTATTGATAAAGCACAGAAAAAGAAGCCTGGCCCATCTCGCCGCCGGGGTAAGAAGCGGCGTACGCATGGCTTAATGGGAGATACCCAAGTGACAAAACCGACTCAGCAGCAGACATGCCAAGGTAAGAAAGCAGCCCTGCAGGCGGCCTCCCTGTCGGAGGAGGGCCTCTCAGAGAGTGAACCCAGGCCTGACCGGGACTCCCCTGTGACGGGAGAGTCCATATATGATGAATCTGTGACTAGTATCATGGAAAGGCTTCCCCGGGCGACTCCCCACACCACAGATGACATTGCTTGATAAGACGGGTCCCCGTCTTGGCCTTCGCCTGTGTCTGTTGTTGGACTGAGATCATGGGCTGACCCGCTCTATGGGAGGCGACCCTGATGTTTTCGATGACTGTCCCCGATCACCTGCTGGCTTCCTCAGCAGGAACATAATAATGAATTGTAACACAATGGTTTATATGGTTTGGACGGTCAGCGGTTGCTCGGCTGTTCTTGGGGAGGGGAGTTGGGATGCATTTGTTTTAACTATTTTAACCCGTGGTTATAGGAGACATGCTGTAATGCTGGGGGATCCTGTGGAGGGACATGGGGGTTAGGGAACCTGATGCAGACTGCGCCTATTAATGAGTATGGTGGGACACACTGTCAGCTTAAAATAATATCCTGGAATTACAGGGGATTAGGCTCAGTGGCCAAACGTCAAAGTTCTCTCATACATGAAACGAAGAGGGGTGCATATTGCCATGCTGCAGGAATCACACCTCACTCAGGTAGAAGTAGAACGCCTCCGAAGGCGATGGCGGGGGCAGATATTCGTAACTACATACTCCGCATATGCAAGGGGGGTGACAATCTGGGTGAGAGCAGGGGTGCCCTTCGAAGCCTCCTCCGTGGAGGTGGATAAAGAAGGTCATTGTGTACTGGTGGGGGGAGGCCTCTATGGCAGGCCTGTAGTGCTGGGGAGTGTATATGCACCAAACCAAGAACAGATTCCCTTTCTACACTTTGTGTCTGCCCGTCTGACAAGATTCATTGACATCCTGTTCCTTATAGGGGGAGATTTTAACGGGGTACTGGACACCCTCATAGACCACTCAACACTGCCACTGCAGGGTGCGGCGACTGTGAGAGTAGCAGCAGGCATGACAAACTGGATAACACATGGGACATGGTGGACGTCTGGCGTCTCCAACACCCCTTGGACAGAGATTACTCATATTACTCCCACCTTTACCACATGCCCACTAGAATAGATCGCATTATATGTTCTTCCTCACTTAGCGGTATGGTAGCACAGATGGAATATCTTGGCCGGACCATTTCTGATCAAAGCCCCCTGCTCCTCTCCTTACAACTAACAGAGGTCTGTCCGCCAGTCCCGACTTGGCGGCTGCACTCTAGTGCCCTAGAGGACAAAGTATTTCAGGAGGCATTGACATCCAGACTGTCTGAATACCTGTTGTCAAACCCAGGATGGTATCTAGCCGGGTAATCGAGTGGGAGACCTTAAAAGTGGTATTGAGGGGACATTGCTTGGGACAAATGGTGGGCATTAGACGGGACCTTGAATAAGACATCTTACGCCTGGAGTCCACCCTCCATAGTGTGACAATGATCTTGATGGCACTCCTGGGGCACACACAAGATTATTAGAGAACAGAGAATTATATAATACTGCACTGGAGTGCCTCCAATGCCATGATTGCAAGAAATATATTGATAGGGTACGTGAGGAGGAGGGGTGAGCGGGGAGTTTACTGGCCTGGTTGACTCACCTGGGGACAGCGGGGACTCCGATTACTAGATTGGTCACCGCAGAGGGAACTATACTCTACTCACCTATAGAAATAAACATGGAATTTATGACCTACTACATGTCACTGTACAGTTCATTACAAATAGGCAGGCCCAATGGCTTAAAAGACTTCCTGGGCGTCCTCCCTCAGGGTGTGCTTACAGAGACGGACAGGGATACATTGGGGGCAGCACTGATGGTAGGGGAGGTCAAGCAGCCATAACGACCCTGGCGTCAGGCAAAACCCTGGGCTCAGACCGCCTCCCCCAGAGTTCTACAAATTGTACAGAGGAACTCTGGCACCACGGCTTGTGGAGCTGTATACTGAGGCCTACATGGCTAAGGTGCTGCCAGCCTCAACCCAGGAAGCCACAGTGGCCTTGCTGCCTAAATCCATGCAATTGGATGTGGGAGTCGCAGACTTTTGGCCACTGTCCATGCTGAATACAGATTTTAAGATACTAAGCAAAGCCCTTGCTTCTAGACTGCTGCCCCACATGTGCACTCTGATACATGGTGACCAAAATGGATTTATGCCTACACGGGGCACTTCCCATAACCTCCGGAGGCTCCACTCCCTCCTCTATGACAGCATGCATCCCGCAAGCCCGACAGATATGATTGTCTCAGTGGACCTGGAAAAGGCCTTCGATACTGTGAGCTGGAAGTTTCTAGAGGGCACCATGTTACAGATGGGACTGAGGCACGCCTGGGGGGACTGAGTCAAGTTACTGTACTCACACCCTAATGCAAGGGTTAAGACAGGACGGATGATCTCCAGTAGCTATGGGATGCATAGAGGGAACCAGCAGGGATGCCCGCTGTCGCCACTGCTATAGCTATCAACCTATTAGCAGCGAAACTTTGAGCAACTGGACAGGACTGGGGAATATACAGGAATAGGAAGTTTCATATCATCTCCTTATATGCAGATGACCTCCTCATATACCTCAGAGACGGGAGAAGAATGTGCCGCTGCATAGTCCGCCCAGACTCTTGCCCCGGAGGATGTTACCTGGGCACCCCATTTGTTCCGCTACCAGGGTATACATGTCTACCATGACCTTCAGGATCTCTGGGAGGGCAATGTGGGGAAGGCGCTTCGGGCTCTGCGGTCTGTTGTCACCTTCTGGCGCTCCCTCCGCTTACCTATTATGGCATGCATTTCCCTCACCAAGATTTTAATGCTCGCTTGGCTCCTCTACTATTTTGTTAACCTGCCCATTTGACTTCCGGAAACTTGGTTCAGGTCGCTAGACGTATTGGTTTGGGAATTGTTGTGGGATGGCGGACATCAGCGGGTGGCCCTGGCCACTCTTCATCTGCCACCGGAGGTGGGAGGGCTTGGGGTACCTGATTTTGAGCTCTACGTTTTGGCAGCACAACTGCAATGGCCTACTCACTGGCTAGGTGGGGTGAACATTGCTCACATCGCTTGCGCTGTACGGGATCCAGATCAGAGTAGACTTCTGGCCACAGTACTGAAACCTAGCCTTCGGTGCCCCTGACCAGGGGTGCTACTGGCATCAGCCCAGGCTGGATGGTGGAGGATACTCAAGAGAACAAAGACAAGGGCTCCATATTTACCAGCGATTCCCCTGGTGGGAATCCCTCATGGGGACCCCTCCACCTGCTTCACAGAGAGACAGCTACACCACTGGTTGGCAGCAGGGATACAAACGTTGGGCGAGATGCACTGCCAGGGAATGTTGATCCCGTTTAGCGACTTGGCGGAACAGACTGGCTAACCCCAGGGGCAATTTCTGACATATGAAGCAGTGGTGAGGGCTATTAGGGACCTCTGGGGAGTGATGCCAGCAGAACCCAATACACGTGGCCCTTCAGACTATGCTTTCCATCGGAGATGGTTCTCATCTTGCCTCCTGGTTATATAAAGCATTGCTCAGAATGATGCACAATCCATTAGTTAACCTCCAGACTAAGTGGGAGACTGACCTGAACAGGTCCCTCACTGACACAGAGTGGAAGAAAGTGCTAGCGTACGGTCCCACAGTATCCAGAAATACACAACTGAAATACATCCAATATAACTATACCCATAGGACGTATCTTACCCCACGTCGGATTAGGATTATATATAGGGGGGATGCAGTTTACTGTCCACAGTGCAGACTACAAGATGCAGACTTTAGTCATATGACCTGAGGATGTCCGTCTCTACAAGTATTTTGGGATGGGGTCATACACAAACTTAATCGGGTACTGCATAGAAGCCTTGAAAACTCCATGGCGACCTGCTTGTTGGGATTGTACAGCAGGCCCCGCGTCAGGAAGGTTGGTAACATGTTTGTGGACCTGACCTTGATCCTGGCTAAACGCAGGATATCTTTGACTTGGAAGCAGAGTAGAGACCCCAACCTCATCACATGGGAAAGAGACGTAATACGTTGGGCAAGAGCAGAAGAGAGGGCCTTGGGACGGGAGAAGAAAAAAGGGATCAGACGCAGGCCGATAGCCCATCAGTGGTCTGAAGTAATAGACGAGTGGGAAGCCTTGGGTTCAGAAGACAACTCAGGCTCCGGAGACACCGCAGAGAATAAATACGGGCCAAGACGTGAGAAGGTCGGGGAGTTAGTATACTTCCTAAGGACATAGACGACAGCTGAGTCAGACGCCGGGAGTCTGCAAGAGTATACCCATTCCACCCTCTCCCCCGCACCCCCACACACAACCCCCCTCAGCATCCCTTCACAGCTATTACAATCAATACTACGTAGTTGACATAAGATGCCTAGATATGGATACTTATGATACATAATTGCACCTCCACCACGGGTCAGTTTCCTCAGTTATTAACTTTTAAGTTTGCTTAGTTTCATACACCGGGCATGACTCATTTAACCTAGACCACAGCACGGATCATCCTCCCGGAGGGTAGGAGCATCCCGACCCTACCGGGACCACAGAAAGCCATAAACCAACCTGAACCAAAAATAACAAGAATATACCCAGTATACAGCAGATACTCATGATACCTACTGAGGCTCAACAACATTAAACTGGATGCTTAGGCAATGTGATGTACGTATGCACAGAAAAAGTGTCATGTATTTATACGTATCCCAAGCATATCAGAGACGGTTGGACAATGTGTGGTACAATTGTAATGTAATTGATGAAATGCCACTAAAATAAAAGTATTAAAAAAATAAATATGTAATTTCGAATGGACTCTACTTACAACTCAACAGGGCCACGCTAACCCCACTCAATAACCCTTCAAAAAAAGAAGAATCGGCTGGCAGTTGAGCCCCTGGCAAAATTACTGAGAAGACCCACTGATATCAGGTTGGGGATGGCCTGCGGGAACAGAGGACAGAGTGGCATTATATGCTGACGACCTCCTCCTTTACCTCTCCAACCCGGCAATGAGTGGCCCGCGGGTCTTAGAACTCCTAGAGCTCTTCTCACAAGCCTCGGGGCTTACCCTGAACGCTAACAAATCCCTACTGATCCCACTACACCCCTCGAGAGACTGTGTTGACTGGCAGGAAAACATCCCAACCCGCCGCAATAGTTTTAAATACCTGGGCGTCCACATAGCTCTGCTCCCAGAACTAGCATGGGAACTGAATATCACACCGCTCCTTAAAAACTCCAGGAAAGACCTTCAACGCTGGCGGAATCTACCACTCAACACGCTGGGAAGAATAGCTCTATACAAAATGATGGTACTCCCCAGATTCCTCTACCAGCTACAAAACTTCCCGCACCTAATCCCTCGGAAATGGTTCAACGAGGTCGAGACTACGGCACGCCAATTTCTGTGGCACGGCTCGCGCCCCAAACTGGCTCTAGTCACGTGTCAAGGAAACGTCTATGAAGGGGGAATGGGGATGTCCAACATTTATTTTTACTATCTGGCTATGTGCCTACTGGTGATTAACGACTGGCTAGCGGGGGGTTGGACCGATCCCGGGTACAGACTGGAACTTCATGAGATGGGTTACAACGGGGTTTTCAACGCCCTGTATGGAGGCGTGATTCCAAAATCCACCCCAGAGGTGACCAAGCTGATCTTCACAGGATGGCGCGCTGCACAAAAAGCCACGGGGTGGTGGGCTCGCCTAACTCTCCAGACACCTCTTTGGCAGGGGAAATAGCTAAGGGAAGTCTCCACCCTGGAGGGCTTTCGGAATTGGGACAATATTGGGATAACTACGCTCGGCGACATCTGGGGCAATTCGCACATTCGATCATACGAGGAACTTCAGAAAAAATACTCTCTACACAACTCTCAGTTTCACAAATATCTACAGCTCAGACACGCTCTAAGGGTACACGTACGACCAGGAGACAGCATCCCAGAGCATAGCCCGCTTGAGGCTATGATTATGATGGGGCACCTAAATAAAGGGGGAACTTCCCAAATATACCGCTCCATCCTCACTAACACATCCCCTCCCCTCGAGGAACTTTGCCGGAAATGGGAGGAATGAGTGGGTCCCATCGAAGATTTAGACTGGAGAGAGGCACTAATGGCTCCCCGAACACTGGCCATATCCACACAGTTTCAGTTGCTACAGTCCCTTTACCTACACGCAGCTTACCTTACCCCTAAGAGGCTCCACCGGGCGAATCTTCGGTCCACAGACGAGTGCCCCCGGTGCTCTCAGCCAGGAGCTGATTTCTTCCACATGGTCTGGGCCTGCCCAGTTATAGAGTCATATTGGAAGGCGGTCATAAAGGAAGTGTCCGAGGTACTGCAGTTTACAGTGGAGGTATCTCCGACGCCACTGTTATTGGGGGCGCTGGGCAAGACAGGGCTGAATAGATCGAGTCGCACGTTCCTGGGAGTGGCCTGCTTGGTGGCAAAAAGGGACATTATGACAGAATGGAGGGCTGTAAAAGCGCTGACCCTTAACAAGTGGAGACGAGGAGTGGATTGGTGCACAGGATGCGAAAGACTGGTGTATGAAGCGAGAGGGTGTCCTGAAAAATACAATAGAATATGGGGGAGATGGGTGGGTCTGTTGGCTGTTTGAGTAAACTAAGATGGCAGGAAGCTCTATACACCTCTGAATAAAAGTCACCCAAGGTTTATGGGGTAGCATTAGCTGAAGTCCTTGTTCTGTGTGTGGGGAGACCGAACATTGGCCACAAAAGGGGAAAACGCACTGATCTCCCTTGGAAATGGTATCAGGGGGGGTCGGTCAATTACTCTAATGACATAAAGACGGAACCACAATTTCCGGAATCCTTCAAACCATAAAAACCTAAAACTTAACTCAGACCGCAGAGAGGCCGTAGGCCTTCCAGTCCAGGTCCCCGGGTTCCACAGGACGAAAGAGACAAAGGGGGCTGTTGTTACATCGTGACGAGAGCGCTATGGTATTGAAATCGGTGTTCTCAGGTATTGTTGTAATGTATGTTTGTTGTGTATTTCCTTTTTGTTCTTGTTCTTCAAAATAAAATAAAAATCTTTATAAAAAAAAAAAAGATTCAAGAAGGGCTTAGGTCGAGGGCACAAAAGAGACAACGCAGTCGGAGAAACACTCTCCTTGTGTTTAGATGTAGATAATCAATCTACGCACTTTGTAATATGAGTAGAAACCCTACTGAACTCACATCTGTCAACATTTCTGTTCCATTCCCATCATTTCAGGAAACCATCATCAGGACCAGGTGGAGGCTACTTATTCAAATTAATCAGGGTACTGTGAAAAAATAAATAATGGGGGTCATTCTGACCTCGGCGGTAAAAGCCGCTTACCGCCGGTCAGAAGGCCGCCACAATACCGCCGCGGCCGCGGTCAGCCGCCACGGACATTCTGACCCACAACTGCAAAACCTCCAAAAATCCGCCCTCCACTGCAGTCCGCCACATCAGCGGCCAGCGGTAAACTGGAGAAGACCAAACCTCCACCGCCACGCCAACAGAAATACGCCCATCCCATTATGACCCGCAAATCCACGCGGCGGTCATTCAACCGCGGTATTCCATTGGCGGTACACACCGCCGCGGTCAAAATACACACACCTTTACAAACCCCTACCACATTGGACAATTTGAAAGGCACACACCTGAAGCACATACACACACCACTCCCACACATCCAATACCATATAAAACACACACCCACATCACCCACAAACCCCTACCAACAAAAACCAGAGACGAAGGAGAGAGAGACACATCAGAGAATAGATAGCCAGACACACAGAGGCACACCACAACATCACACACACCACATAGAAGCACAAAGCACCACACACCAACACACACATCATCACATACACCACCCCACACCTCATACACACCACCCCATGGCACCACAAAGGCACCCACGCTTTTCGGACCAAGAACTCCTGGTCATGGTGGAGGAAATCATAAGAGTGGAACCCCAGCTCTTCGGCTCACAGGTTCAGCACACCACCATAGCAAGGAAGGCGGAGCTCTGGCAGCGGATCGTGGACAGGGTCAACGCGGTGGGACAGCATCCCAGAAATCGAGAGGACATCCGCAAACGATGGAACGACCTACGGGGGAAGGTGCGCTCGATGGTCTCGCGACACAACATCGCAGTGCAGAAGACTGGCGGGGGACCCCAACCCACTCCACCCGAATTCACAACATGGGAGCAAGAGGTACTAAACATCCTGCATCCTGATGGCCTCGCTGGAGTACACGGAGGAATGGACTCTGGTAAGTACAAGGCCAACCACTTCACCCCCCCCCCCAGCATGCTAACCCCCACCCTCACCCCCAACCCCCCAGCACACATCCTCCCTGAGAATGTCTCTCCAGCACAACCCACCCAACACCAACCCCTGCATGCCATCCCCAAACTATGGACACCCATCACCTAAGCATGACCACTGCACATACCCATCCCCCCCCCCCACAACACCTCCCCCAAGGGAATGCCAGCACTGGGGGACAAGGGCACCCATAAAACGCAAGCTAATGCACACACAGAAACAATAACCATACCCTCTTACCCCATGCAGGACCCGAACGACAACACACCGGTCAGGAGGGACCAGAAATGTCCATCCCACCCCCGGAACAGGCCCCTAGTGATGACAGCAGCTCTGTCGACCTGGAACCTGACGACCAGCCCGGACCATCGGGGACCTCTGGGCAGTCGGTTCCCCTCACCCAGACACAGGCCACTGCAGACCCAACCCCCTCTGGGAACAACAGCACAGCTCCCACCCAGCGGGCCCATGCCTCTGTCTCTAGGACAGGTCAAGCAGCGGTGTGTCTACCACTACAGGGCCCCCAGGGTAACCCACCAACCCAACAACAACAGGGACCTGGGGGCAGTGGGAGTGGGCACACCGTCCAGGGGACAGAGGCCCAGGGAAACAGGGCAACTCGGAGGGCTGCTGTGCGACAGGGGGGGGAGGAGAGGCCCAGGGAACCCACTCCAGGTTCCAGGAGATCCAGGCACAGCAGGAGCAACGCTACATGGGGTTCAGCGACCAACTCACCAACATCTCAACCGCTATGGGGAGCATAGTCCAGGCCCTGAACCGTATAGAGGACACGTTTCGGGACCATGTGGCATCACACAGGGCCCCTGTCACTAGCCAGGAACAGCCTACCACCTCCGCCGGCGCTAGTGGACAGGAGGCCCCACCACAACGACAGCCCACCAGAACCCCACCTCCTGCTGAACAACAACCACCCCGCAAAAGGAGCCTGATATAAAAAAAAACGACAGAGTAGGATGTCAAGACCCCCGCCAGCATCACATACCCCCTGAAGTCCTCCCACTGTTCCACATTGCCACCCTGTCAAACCTTGAACTGCCCCTGCTCCATCCTGCCACAGGCATATGGACAATGCACCTGTGAGACTGAGAACTGGACTCTGCCATGGACATTACTCCACCCCCACCCATCACTGTTTCACTATCATGTACCAATATCTATGCACTAATAATAAATCACACATTGCACTGAAATCAATCAGGACTCAGCCTGTCTTATTTACAAATGTATGACACATTAAATATCAATTACGTATTATTAACATTGTGAATTACACATACCGAGGTAACTTAGCATTAGTCCATGGGCCAACCAAGCCGAGGTCACGCAGTGGCTCATACAGCACAGAAAAGGGAAGGGAAAATCAAACATCATGTTTATAGTTCTGGGGGGAAATCGACAAAGTTGAGATGCAGGAGGCTTTCAGGAAATGTAAAATGGCATGGGTGATTATTACCTGTGTGCTACTGGAAATATTGTTCTATTACTCTGTCCCTGTTGTCTGTGTCGTCCTCTGAGTCTTCCTCCTCTTCACTCTCCGCAGGCTCCACAGCTGCTTCAACACCACCATCTGCACCATCCTCCTGCAGGAAAGGAACCTGACGTCGCAATGCCAGATTGTGAAGCATACAACAGGCCACGATGATGTGGCACACCTTCTTTGGTGAGTACATCAGGGATCCCCCTGTCATATGCAGGCACCTAAACCTGGCCTTCAGGAGGCCAAAGGTCCTTTCGATGATCCTCCTAGTTCGCCCATGGGCCTCATTGTACCGTTCCTCTGCCCTGGTCCGGGGATTCCTCACTGGGGTCAGTAGCCAAGGCAGGTTGGGGTAACCAGAGTCACCGATTAGCCACACACGTTGTCTCTGTAGCTGCTCCATCACATAGGGGATGCTGCTATTTCGCATAACATACGCGTCATGCACTGACCCTGGGAACTTGGCTTTTACATGGGAGATGTACTGGTCAGCCAAACAGACCACCTGGACATTCATCGAATGATAACTTTTTCTGTTTCTGTACACCTGCTCATCGTCTTTTGGGGGTACCAAAGCCACATGGGTCCCATCAATGGCACCAATGATGTTGGGGATATGTCCAAGGGCATAGAAATCACCCTTCACTGTAGGCAAGTCACCCTCCTCTGGGAAAATGATGTAGCTCCGCATGAGTTTCATCAGGGCAGACAACACTCTGCTCAAAATCTTTGAAAACATAGGCTGAGACATTCCAGATGACATGGCCACTGTTGTCTGGAATGACCCACTTGCCAAAAAATGGAGGACTGACAAAACCTGCACCAGAGGGGGAATCCCTGTGGGTTGGCGGATGGGGGACATCAGGGCTGGCTCCAGCTGGGCACACAGTTCATGGATAGTGGCACGGTCAAGTCTGTATCGAAGTATTATATGGCGTTCTTCCATTGTCGACAGGTCCACCAGCGGTCGGTACACGCGAGGATTCGTCCTTCTCCTCGCAAGTCCCAGCGGACGGTGCCTAGGAAGGACAACATGGAGCACAGAGTCAGGCAAACCACAGGTACGTACAGACAGCTTGCACAGTTAAAGAATGGCAATGGGTTGAAAGGCGTGTATGTGTGGCAATGCAAGGCCTAGGCCTGTGTGTCGCAGTCAAAATTAAGCCATGTAGGCCCTTGAAATGGCGGCTGCCTGACCTGTGAAGTGGGACAATGGGATGTGAGGTCAATGCGCTGGCGGGGCACACCGTGGCGGTAGGCGGTCGAAGACCGCGGTGCTATGCCGCATTGGTTAACATTGAACCCTATGGGTTTCAGGAGCCAATGACGATGTGCGCCGGCGGTCGCGGTACGCACCGCCGCGGTACGCACCGCAGCGGGCGTGACCGCCATTTCCTAGCTGATTGATCACTCGAGACCTGATCATCCACAGGAGAGGACCTATACTGCAAGTGCTGCTGTGACCTCGGTCTGGAAGTGACAATGGCTGCTGCGACTGGGGAAAGGGCCCCTGCCTTCACGTCTGAAGAGTTGGAGAAGCTCGTGGATGGGGTCCTCCCCCAGTATGCGCTACTTTACGGTCCTCCAGACCAACAAGTGAGTACACCGGGTGCACATGGAATGGGGTATGCCTGTGTGGATTGGCGTGGATGTAAGTTGGTGGGGTGGGGGGCGAATGAGGAGTGCAACGCACGACAGATGAGAGCATGTGCCATATGGCAAAGTTGGTGGGGGGGGGCCAATCACATCTAACATGCAGGTCATTGATGATTTCCTCCTTTCCACCCTGTACATGTCAAATAGGTCAGCGCCCATCAGAAGATCGAGATTTGGCGTGCCATCGCCAAGGAAGTCCGGAACTTGGGGGTCCACAACAGACGGGGCACCCACTGCCGCAAGAGGTGGGAGGACATCCGCCGCGGAACAAGGAAGACCGCAGAAACACTGCTGGGGATGGCCTCCCAACCTAGGAGGGGTGCCAGTCGCACCATGACCCCCCTGATGTCCCGGATCCTGGCGGTGGTCTACCCTGAATTGAATGGGCGCTTTAAGACATCACAGCAGACACAAGGGGGTGAGTATCAGCACATTCTCCTATCTTTCTGCGCAGTGGAGGCGTCTGGGTGGGGGAGGAGGGCTGTGGGTGACATTAGGCCAGGGCGCTTTCTGTAGTGTAGTCCTCTCCCTTAGGCATGGCCCTGTGCCCCCGGCCCCCACCTCTGTAGGGTGACAAGTACAGCCATTGATGGTCCAGCATCACCCATGTGCGCGTTTGACGTCTCTTGGCCTGTTGTCCTAGTCAGTAGTACTGAGTAGTGTACCCTGAATGCGCG
Source organism: Pleurodeles waltl (assembly GCF_031143425.1). Taxonomy (NCBI): domain Eukaryota; kingdom Metazoa; phylum Chordata; class Amphibia; order Caudata; family Salamandridae; genus Pleurodeles; species Pleurodeles waltl. The sequence goes on from NC_090440.1 coordinate 1,771,156,039, forward strand.
GCTTAGTGCATGAGGCTCCTGTGTCTGTCCTCTCCGCCAACGGTGTTGACATTGCATGCACTCAACCTGGTCTTCTTTTTTCTCCCCCTACCCTTTCTCTTCATCTTCTTGTGCATGTGTGCATTAGCATCATCAGGCGGAGGAGCTTTGGCATCGGAGCACGAGGGAGCTGCAGGACACAAGGCCCCGGTGGGCCCAGGAACAGACACCGAGGGCACCAGTGATCCGGAGGGCGAGGGGAGCACCACGACGGGGACCGCTGGTGAGAGCAGCGACAGCGACACGTCCTCGGATGGGAGCTCCCTAGCGGTGGCGGCAACATCCGGGCCCCCCGCCTCTACAGGTACAGCCGCCACCCAGCGCACCAGCACCGCCCTCCCAGCAGCCCCTCAGCCTACGCTCCGTGCCCGCTCGCCCAGGAAGGCGCGCGTCTCCTTCGCCCCAGGCACCTCAGCCCCTGCCCCTGCTGCCCTCAGTGCGGAGCTCATTGACCTGGTGAGGACGCTCATTGTTGGGCAGACGACCCTTTTGAATGCCATCCAGGGTGTGCAAAGGGAGGTGCAACAGAGCAATGCGTACCTGGAGGGCATTCATTCGGGTCAGGCTGCCCATCAACGAGCGTTCACTGCTCTGGCCTCAGCACTGACGGCAGCCATTGTCCCTGTTTCCAGCCTCCCTCTTCTTACTGCCTCCAGCCTGTCTCTGTCTCCTGTTCCTCAGCCTATCCCATCCACACCATCAGACCAGCCTGCACACACCTCAACACCCAAGAGCAGCTCATCCAGACACAAGCACCACAGATCCCACAAACACTCACCCAAGCAACACCCAGATGCAGACATTCCAACAGTCACAACCACCTCTGTGTCCCCCTCCTCCTCGTCTCCCTCCTCCCTCCCTGTGACGTCTACACTCACACCTGCATGCACCCCAACATCAGCCAGTGCTTCCATCACCACCTCACCCTCCAGTACAGTCCACACTCGTGCAGTCACCACCCCCACTGCCATTTACACGTCCCCTGTGTCCTCTCCCACTGTGTCTGTCACCCCCTCTTCCAAGACACACAAACGCAGGCAGACACCCACCCAACAGCCATCCACCTCACGTCAGCCTACAGCACCAGCACCTTCACCCAATGACAGCACACCTGACTCTCCTACAACCACATCCTCTTCCTCCACTCCCATCACCACTTCTCCTACCCTTTACCTTGGACCTAAAAAGCTTTTCCTGGCTAGTCTTGACCTCTTTCCCTCCGATGAGCTCCCCCCTCCATCTGCAAAGAGTCCCAAGAGCACCGCAGCCACCACCAGCCCAGCTTCGAGTGTCACTGTTGTGCATGGGATCTGGAGTCCACCCTTTGCCAGCAGTGACACATCGATCAGCAGCAAGGACACGTCCAGCCCCCCCCCCGGCAAGAGGACCTGCAAAAACAAGGGCCGCCGTGCGAGGACTGACAGGGCTGCCCCCAAGGAGCAATGTGCGGCCACTTCACCAGCCACACCATCTAGGGGAGGCAAGGGCCCGAGAGCCCCATCAAAGGAGCGGAAGGGCAGCAGGAGCGCGGAGAAGGTGGACCCCACATGTCACATCCCAGCTGGGAAGGAGGACACTAAAGAGGCCAGGAGTCCGTCCCCGAAGGGTCCAGAAACGTCACGGTCCGAGGGCGACTGAGCAGGGAGTCCAGGCCAGGTCTGGCTCCCTTGACCTGCTGGATGAGCACCGCTGAACAGGGCCCGCCGTGGAGAAGAGCACCGCTGAACAGGGCCCGCCGTGGAGAAGAGCACCGCTGAACAGGGCCCGCGGTGCAGAAGAGCACCGCTGAACAGGGCCCCGCCGTGGAGAAGAGCACCGCTGAACAGGGCCCCGCCGTGGAGAAGAGCACCGCTGAACAGGGCCCGCCGTGGAGAAGAGCACCGCTGAACAGGGCCCCGCCGTGCAGAAGAGCACCGCTGAACAGGGCCCCGCCGTGCAGAAGAGCACCGCTGAAGAGGGCCCCGCCGTGCAGAAGAGCACCGCTGAACAGGGCCCGCCGTGGAGAAGAGCACCGCTGAACAGGGCCCGCGGTGCAGAAGAGCACCGCTGAACAGGGCCCCGCCGTACAGAAGAGCACTGCTGAACAGGGCCCCCGGTGCAGAAGAGCACCGCTGAACAGGGCCTGCCGTGGAGAAGAGCACCGCTGAACAGGGCCCGCGGTGCAGAAGAGCACCGCTGAACAGGGCCCCGCCGTGCAGAAGAGCACCGCTGAAGAGGGCCCCGCCGTGAAGATAGGCACCGCTAAAGAGGGCCCCGCCGTGAAGATAGGCACCGCTGAAGAGGGCCCTTCTTCTCAAGCACCGCTCCGCTGGGCCCTTCATCTCAAGCACCGCTCCGCTGGGCCCTTCTTCTCAAGCACCGCTCCGCTGGGCACCGCCGTCTCAAGCACCGCTCCACTGGGCCCTTCATCTCAAGCACCGCTCCGCTGGGCCCTTCATCTCAAGCACCGCTCCGCTGGGCCCTTCATCTCAAGCACCGCTCCGCTGGGCCCTTCTTCTCAAGCACCGCTCCGCTGGGCCCTTCTTCTCAAGCACCGCTCCGCTGGGCCCTTCTTCTCAAGCACCGCTCCGCTGGGCCCTTCTTCTCAAGCACCACTCCGCTGGGCCCTTCTTCTCAAGCACCGCTCCGCTGGGCCCTTCATCTCAAGCACCGCTCCGCTGGGCCCCGCCGTCTCAAGCACCGCTCCGCTGGGCCCTTCATCTCAAGCACCGCTCCGCTGGGCCCTTCATCTCAAGCACCGCTCCGCTGGGCCCTTCTTCTCAAGCACCGCTCCGCTGGGCCCTTCATCTCAAGCACCGCTCCGCTGGGCACCGCCGTCTCAAGCACCGCTCCGCTGGGCCCTTCTTCTCAAGCACCGCTCCGCAGGGCCCTTCTTCTCAAGCACCGCTCCGCTGGGCCCTTCTTCTCAAGCACCGCTCCGCTGGGCCCTTCATCTCAAGCACCGCTCCGCTGGGCCCTTCTTCTCAAGCACCGCTCCGCTGGGCACCGCCGTCTCAAGCACCGCTCCACTGGGCCCTTCATCTCAAGCACCGCTCCGCTGGGCCCTTCATCTCAAGCACCGCTCCGCTGGGCCCTTCTTCTCAAGCACCGCTCCGCTGGGCCCTTCTTCTCAAGCACCGCTCCGCTGGGCCCTTTTTCTCAAGCACCGCTCCGCTGGGCCCTTCTTCTCAAACACCGCTCCGCTGGGCCCTTCTTCTCAAGCACCGCTCCGCTGGGCCCTTCATCTCAAGCACCGCTCCGCTGGGCCCCGCCGTCTCAAGCACCGCTCCGCTGGGCCCTTCATCTCAAGCACCGCTCCGCTGGGCCCTTCATCTCAAGCACCGCTCCGCTGGGCCCTTCTTCTCAAGCACCGCTCCGCTGGGCCCTTCATCTCAAGCACCGCTCCGCTGGGCACCGCCGTCTCAAGCACCGCTCCGCTGGGCCCTTCTTCTCAAGCACCGCTCCGCTGGGCCCTTCTTCTCAAGCACCGCTCCGCTGGGCCCTTCATCTCAAGCACCGCTCCGCTGGGCCCTTCATCTCAAGCACCGCTCCGCTGGGCCCTTCTTCTCAAGCACCGCTCCGCTGGGCCCTTCATCTCAAGCACCGCTCCGCTGGGCCCTTCTTCTCAAGCACCGCTCCGCTGGGCCCTTCTTCTCAAGCACCGCTCCGCTGGGCCCTTCATCTCAAGCACCGCTCCGCTGGGCCCTTCATCTCAAGCACCGCTCCGCTGGGCACCGCCGTCTCAAGCACCGCTCCGCTGGGCCCTTCATCTCAAGCACCGCTCCGCTGGGCCCTTCATCTCAAGCACCGCTCCGCTGGGCCCCGCCGTCTCAAGCACCGCTCCGCTGGGCCCTTCATCTCAAGCACCGCTCCGCTGGGCACCGCCGTCTCAAGCACCGCTCCGCTGGGCCCTTCATCTCAAGCACCGCTCCGCTGGGCCCCGCCGTCTCAAGCACCGCTCCGCTGGGCCCTTCATCTCAAGCACCGCTCAGCTGGGCACCGACGTCTCAAGCACCGCTCCGCTGGGCCCTTCTTCTCAAGCACCGCTCCGCTGGGCACCGCCGTCTCAAGCACCGCTCCGCTGTACCCTTCTTCTCAAGCACCGCTCCGCTGGGCACCGCCGTCTCAAGCACTGTTTATGGTTCACTGTGCCCACCATGCCTCCTCCTTGACCAGTGGAGACTGTCATCCACCTGATGGACTGTGGCTTTGCACTCCCCAGGATGGTACAGTGGGCAGCCCACCCACTGTAGAGACATTGAGAGACTGTGGCTTTGCACTCCCCAGGATGGTACAGTGGGCAGCCCACCCACTGTAGAGACATTGAGAGACTGTGGCTTTGCACTCCCCAGGATGGTACAGTGGGCATGGTGGCTCCTCGTGGATCTGGCGTCGTGGACTCATGTGGCTGTGGTGCCCCCCCCTTCCCTTCCCCCTGAGGTGCCTGTAGTTTTTACATCTGATGCCCCTGCAGTGTTCTCTCCAAAGGACTCAGGTCTCCTGTGTGGGCTTTGCCCTTGTTTCTCAAAACTTTGGCCCACGGACATGATGAATTCGTAGGATGTGCAGGACTTGTTACTTCAGTTATACACTGATGTGTATATCATTTGTTTTCTTGTAAATATCTTTCATGGTTGTACGATAATTTTCAGGAGCTTTTTGGTACATAAATATTTATTCCAAATTTGATTATGTCATAGCATTTTTCAGGGGTGTTTGGGTGGTGTCACTGTGACTTGTTGCTCTGTATTGGTGTGTACATAGTTGGGGGGGGGGGGGGGTCGCATATGTGTGTGCCCGTAACCTTTCGTCCTCCCCCCTCCCGTGTGTCGTAGGTGCAGTACTCACCGTTGTCGTCTGCGCCGGACTTCGTACTCGTGGTAGATGAGAAGGTAGACGAGAGCAGGTAGGATGTTTAATTTGGGTTCCATGCTGTCCTCCTTCCTCCTGGAGTGCGTAGTGGTGTGCGTTTTCCCGTGTTTTTATCGGCGGTGCTCCCGCCCCGGAAAAGGTGGCGGATTGGTGAGTTGTGATAGTGTGGGCGGTACATTGTCTGCCGCCTGGCTGTTGGCGGTGACCGCCGCGCTGTTTGTTTGTACCGCCGTGGCGGTCGGAGTGTTAAAGTGGCTGTCTGTGTTGGCGGTTCCCGCCAGGGTCAGAATTCCATTGTTTTGACCGCCAGCCTGTTGGCAGGTTGGCCGCCGCTTTAACACCGACCGCCAGGGTTAGAATCACCCCCAATATGTCCAATTATTCTTTCATCTGGTATCAACACTCCATTCTATAATAACCCTTATTTCTTACATTATTGCACATTTGTACCTCATTAAGAATAGCAATCTATTAATTTAACTGTCAAATAGAATTCTGGCTATATCATGTAATCTAAATTATATTTCAAGGCAGACCTAGGACGCTGCTTACATATACCTCAATTAACATTCATCATTTTATTAACAATCCTGTTATTCATACTGTCCAACGTATTGTACACAAATTTATGATAGGATTACCTAATCGATTCAAATATTAATCATTAAACAAATCCTTAACATAGTACCATCATATTATATGAACAATTGTTATATAACCAATCATATTAGACAAAACCATCATGTGTTCTTACATTTCAACAAATCATATTATACAGAACCATCATATGTTCTCATATTACATGTAGCACAGCTTTTCACCTGCAGTAATTTATTCAAGTAAGTGCTCTAAAGTTCTTTGGTTGACATCCTGATTGGCTACAGGCCTTTTAAAATCAACTGGAAGGTGGAATGCAGATTTGTTTGTTCACTGGTCTGATTCAGTGGCAAGAACGTTAAACCCTGGCCGACATATAAGCCTAATTTGTTTGTACATGGCTGTGTGTTGATAGCGTCATCATTACGGGAAACATCCATGAGACTGCTGTGAGACATTTGAAAGACAAAAATTGTGATTTTCTGAATTTGAATTTTATATTCGGAGAACCAATAGTGTTGGAAACTGTGGAGCTGTTCCACAAGTTTATGGGACAAATTGGATTCAGTATCCGATTTGTTGTGGATGACTGATGCAGTGGATCATGATCCGTTTGCAAGATGAAGAACAGGTGACTTCTAGCCCTAGTAGTTTAGTATGGCTTGGAAGGCAGGTGTTTACGTGGTGTTTGACTGAGATTATATTTTTATTTGCAGAATTGAAGGATTTGATGGATAGAGGAATTTCCAGAAGAGATAAATAATTGCGGGTGATATTGAATTTTGGACACATTGCAAATTATACCTTGTGAACAGGTGATTACCAGATAGCACAGTCATGTGTAGGCTGCGACCACCTAGGCTTGTTCTAGATATAGAATTTTGGGGGTCATTCTGACCCTGGCGGCCGGTGACCGCCAGGGTCACCGACCACGGGAGCACCGCCAACAGGCTGGCGGTGCTCCCGAGGGCATTCTGACCGCGGTGGTTCAGCCGCGGTCAGAAAGGGTAAACCGGCGGTCTCCCGCCGGTTTACCGCTGCCCCATTGAATCCGCCATGGGGATTCAGACACCCCCTACCGCCATCCTGTTCATGGCGGCAAACCCGCCATGAACAGGATGGCGGTAGGGGGTGCCGCGGGGCCCCTGGGGGCCCCGCAAAGTATTTCAGTGTCTGCTTTGCAGACACTGAAATACGCGACGGGTGCAACTGCACCCGTCGCACCCCTGCAACTACGCCGGCTCAATTCTGAGCCGGCGTCCTCGTTGCAGGGGCATTTCTGCTGGGCCGGCGGGCGCTCTTTCGGAGAGCGCCCGCCGGCCCAGCGGAAATGTTTAAATGGCTGCCGCGGTCTTTTGACCGCGGTGCGGTCATTTCACGGCGGTACCTTGGCGGACGGACTCCGCCGTCCGCCAAGGTTAAAATCACCCCCTTTGTGTTTTTTAACACAAGGATATATGTATGAGTGCTATTAAATACAAATGGCTTGCCCAGTTAGAGTCAATTCTTTCGAAGAAACTGTTGATATAAGCTACACTGACATATCTGGATGTTTGAGGCTGGTATGTCACAATATTATCATGAAGCGATGTGTAGACCTCTTTTAGACAGATTGATTAAAGAATTGATGCAATTAAGGTAGGCATGTCCCTTCTGAGGGTTTAGGCTGACCTTGATTACTGTTTTTCTGTTTTTTCTTCCTCTTACTTTTTTCTTTGTTGATTTTTTTCAGTTCATTCATGATTGACAAATGATTGCTACTATACTTTACTACAGGTAAAAAGCTGTGCTACATGTAATATGAGAAAATATGATGGTTCTGTATATTATGATTCGTTGAAATGTAAGAACACATGACAGTTTTTATTATATGAGTGGTTTATGAGACAGGATTGTTCAGATAATATGATGGTATTATGTTGAGGGTTTGTTTAGAGATTAATGTTTGAATTGATTGTATAGACCTATTTCAATCAATCAAAGAAATTTGTAGAGCGCGCTACTCACCCGTGAGGGTCTCAAGGCGCTGAAGACCTATAAGAAATCAGTGTCCTGGCTGGTATGAATAACAGAAATATGATAAAATAGAGATTGTTAATTGAGGAATATGTAAGCAATGTACTAGGTCTGTCTTGAAAATCAAATAACATCAAGCAAGAAATATAGTTGAAATTGTACTTGACAGTTGAATTAATGTGTCTTTGTTTTTAGAAGGCATACTGGGTGGGGTAAAAGTGACCCACTTGGGTGTGTAAATAGGGTCAATTTGTACTTACTATATTGACGTGATTATATTGAAATAAATGAAAAACTATTTTGTTGGTAGATGTTCTCCACTGATTTTGTTTGTTTCCCCGTGATTATTGAATACATTTACTGGCTGATGTCTAAGGGGCATTTTGTTATAGCTTAGATTTACTGGCTACCCCAGCCCCTCGCAACAGTAGTTAGCAGGGTACACCCTATTTTGTAGAAGTGTAAAAAGGGTCTACCCAGCAAAAGCCTTGCCTTCAGTGTTAGAGGTAAATATCTCCGGCAAAGAGCCCCCCTTTGGGGTGTTCCCGTCAGACATTGCAGCGCCGGTCTGACGAGGAGCAACGCCGATGATGAAGCATGACACCCATTTGGGTGTGTGAGGTTTTTGCTCCTAAATATTAGGACTTCTTTTTTCTCGTTCTCCTCTCTTTTTCTTTTTGGAATAGTGTACTGTGATTTGTGTTTCATAGTATCTAGTGAGGGAGACTCTACACTGGATCATTATCTCTCCCTATCCCCCCATTTTTTGTTTCTTAGAGGTAAATATGTCAGATCCTTCAGTGTTTCCACCACCGTCTTCATTCCACAAATCAATGTATTCTTTGAGTAGTCTTCATTTGCTTTTGATCGGACCAGATGCATGACCAGATAGACTAATACACCAGAAAACAATGCTGCGTAAAACAGAAAAGATTAGAAACAAGGTGGATGTAATAACGTACCTCAAAATGTTGCTTGGCTGCAATCGGATTTTTGAGTGCCTAGGTGTGACTGAATATTTCAAGGAACAGTTTCAAGCTACAGTATTGAGGGATATTATTTTATGAGAAGAATCTCATGTGCCAAAGGCTGTTAACAGGTTAGGAAAAATCAGTAGGCAAGGATTACCCTCGTCAAAGATGCAAAGATCATCGTCTAACGTCGAGGTCTGGGTCATACTCATACAGGCAATGCACATCAAAATTCAGACCGAGAACCTCTTACTGGTTTTCAATGTGCACATTCATTGATCGCCAATAGCGTTATGGATCGAACTGATTTATTTAGAAGGGAAAACTTGGCTCTGTTTAAAAACAGGGTATAGTAATTCCAGAAAAGTAATGAAGTTCTTGCTCTTCCATAATCAAAACAGAGTTTTCAGTCCAGTTGTCATCGCTTGCGATTTTGTTGCGTAAAGATATTTGGTACTCTTGCTTTATTTGTAGTCCCTGATGTTTCGCAGTCCGTATGTGTTTCACATTTTCATATGGTGCACTTTATATAAAGAACAATGAATGAGGCACAGGATCTCTGATATGGTGGTGACCACAATCTCTTTGTAATAACATGGGGGACAAAGAATAATACAGTAAGGTCAAACTGACAATAAATTAAGCATCAAATGAAAAGCAGAATCAGCGGGCAGAGCAGGCGTTGGGTTGGAGGAAAGAGATACAAGCAAAGGCACTTTACTGAGATGGCACTGATTGGCAATCACGCCACTCTAAACATTCCTCCAGCACCACTGAATAACCTGTAGCACAATTATAGGTATATTCTATTTCACACTGGTAGATAAAATCAGTTGCACGATGAGAAATATATTTTGGTCTACTGTGAGCATGCTTTGTATCACGCTGGTGAACAAAATGTTTGTCAGCATACTGAAAATACTATTTGGAACAATGTTCAATTGTTTGTAACTAAAGCTATTTCATGAGACATAATGTTAGCTATGTTCTAGCGGACAGTCTGACTTATTGTCAAAATAAAAATATATTAGCCAAGTACTTCCTGGCAACACTTGTTCATTGAGGACGCGGAGTATCAGCAAAGCGGGTCAGACTGCTCGAGAAAGGGGGGAGTTGGCCAGAAGGTATGAAGTCTATAATCCTGTTAAGCCCTGCCACTTTGGTCTTTTAAATGAGGTGCTATTCACTCAGCCTAATCGCTGCTCATTAATGAACCAAAGCCTGCTGATGCAGTTAAAACAAAACAAAAGTTTTTTTTTATGATGTCCAGTTGGATCCAAAGAACTACTGGGCCCATAAACTACTGGAAGGTGTGTTGAAGATACCCCCGTAACTTTTACTTTTATTAAAACAATTATTTAAGCTCTCTTACATCACAGATCTGTTTGTTAGCCTGGATGGCTGCGAATAAAAATACCTATTGTCTGGAAGCCCCATAGTGGAAGACTCTGGGGGCAAGTAACCACCAACTCTAAACTATGTCATTCTGTACAGCATCATGCCCTAGGAACATTGCAGTATTGCTCACGTGGCACTGACCACTACACAACACATGTGGCATGTCCTAAATCTATGTTTTGTATTTTGTGTTCTAAGGAAAAAAAAACAGTCCACCCTGTATGATTCCTCATGTGAGATTATTCTACTACAGAGTCTTAAGTCTAACAGCTGCCCATTAGCGTATCGATGTCCAATTTGTTTCCTGGAGCTCACACCGAGGAATAGAAAATAATAATATAACAAATGGAAATATTGCACACCAGAAACTTTTTAATCTTTGTGTTAAGATAGGCGGGGGGATATTAAAATACAATCAGTGATAGCCTCCTTAGTGAAATAAATGTAGGGTTACTGCTACTGCGACTTGAAATTGTGACCTGCAGACATATCTGCATTTGGCTGGTATCACCCTCTGTTTACTTCTGTTGACCTACTTGACAAACAAAATGCCTCCAAAGATTTTAATGGGAGTCACTCACTTTTCAAAAGTGTATCACCCTCCAAAAACATGTTCATCCTTGTTTCACCTTAATGGGCTTACCCATTGGTAATAGGGCCTAGTGTCTAGAGCAAACATAGGAGAGGGCTCCACATTGCAATTTGGTGGGAAAGCCCAGGCAGTGATTACTGCTAGGGTGTGGACCCGAGGCTCCCAGAGGAGAGGTACACAGCGCTCTCATGACGGCACCAACCTGGATTTTCCCAGCATGCTGTGCAGGTGGGTTGGGACAGGAGTGGAGGTATGATGTGGCACACTATGATTGGCCAGAGACCTGGCATCTACAACTTTCCATCATCATTTTACAACTCTTGCACAAGGGAGAGAAAGTGAGTTGGACAATGAAACTGGACAGCAGTAACACCATGGAAAGCTGGAAAGACAAGCTCCCTAATGGGCGAAGGACTCTGCCTGCAGCTCACCCCAGGACCAATGGGTCAGTGCAGGATCAGTGAAGCTGGTTCTGTTACAGCTCCTAGGGATTAGTTGGGGGAAGATCCGGACTTCTGTGCCCCAACAGAAGGATAGGAGCACCACAGACAAAGGAAGGGAGGGAAAATGGCGCAGGGGGGCAGTGAAATCAAGATATATCCAGAGTGCAGCCTTTCTGAGGCCTGCTGAAAGTGCTTCTGGAGGTAGGAGCTTATCTCCAGGAGCTTCTGGGGCGGAGAGGCAGGTTGTACTAGCTCTCCACCTCCCTACACATTCTCCTCAAAGGCAGGGGGACCGTGATGCTCCTGCCACGGGTGGGAGCAAGGAACCAAGCTGCTCCCGCCCGTGGGTGCAAAGACAAGAAGACAGCTGGCTCCTGCGCCTGTGGAGGAGGACATCTGGGGAAGCTGCCGTGAAGGTGTTCCAAGAGGGACTGGGCAACTCCATAAAAAAGGAAAAAGAAAAAAAGTAAGACAAAAGACTTGTGCCGCACACAGACAATGACTGCATCTGAAGCCGCTAATATAATATTTGTGGCTCCAGGTCTGAGATCACCCCATAATGCCCCATCAGGATTAATTGTATAAAATCTTCCTTCCTGAGGCTACCCTAGGAGGGCAGAAGCGCCACGAACCTGAATTTTAAGTATTGTGGGTTGCAGGGAGTGCAGCAGTCCCTTCAAAAGAACTTGCCCCAGGTTTGGGGTCATGAAATGCATGATCCCCAGGTTGTTCACCATTATTTTATAACATCTCTGAGGCTGGAGCTTTTGCTTTTCAGACGGGAGAGTAGCAACCTCTACTGGTTGGTTCTACGGCTACAGGTTATGTAGCCTAAAAGTGTGAAAGAAAGACTCAGGCATGTTATGTTGATTTTACATGCTGAAAGTCTATTCCTAACAATGATTCATGATTAATGATGCTGTGCTGCCTTTAAACATGATTACTGATTTTAGTGATATAATGGTGATTTTTAACAAGTGGTTAATGGTATTTTATTGTGGTGAACCTTTGTCTTATGTATTGATGTGGTGACCTTTGACAAAGCCAATAGGCTTGCCTTATATTAGTTTTGTGATGACTCCTTGACAAATGTGATTTCAGAATATCCCTAAGGTATTTATATGTGCCTGATGTATATATTTGTAAATTAATGTGTATTATTTAGTAGTGCACTTTTCCTTTTCATTTTCAAAGCTAAAGCACTGACTGGACAAGCATTTATTGAGTGTCATTATTACATGCCAGTGCATGGTGACTACTAGATCACATCACCTTCCCCGAGTAGTCCTTGGACTGCCCTGCTCTGATACCCCAGGAGTGCTACAGTAGGCTACTTAGTTCTTAGTAAGGGGAAAAGTGTGGACCTTTTAATTGTGCAGGCCTCATATCCTGTACAACTAATAACCCAATTTCTGAAACCTGGGTTTAGTTTTTAGGTTGGTAAATAAAGGATGTAGTGTTGCACATTAGCAGCACTGTGAACAACGGTTTGCCGTCCCTGTTTTTAGGTGTGGTGTCAGCAGAGACCTTTTGAATTTACTAAAATTATTTAGCTAATAAACTTGCAGGGGCTTTCAGCCAGCCCTTTTCAACCACTGGTCTGTTGTGTCATTCACATTTTTTTCTGCTCATTACAACATGGGGAAAGGGTTCAACTGACGTAAGACTTAAGGCATTCATTAAACTTCACCATGAGTGATATCATTCTGCACTTTAACAAGGATGACGTCCGCACAAAAAGTAGTTCTATTCAGTGTCAGACACTATTATTGCAACGTGCTCTTTTTAAAAGAAAAAAAATTGCTTTCATGCCAATCTTTTTCTTTTAAATTGATGAGGGCCTGGCAACTCCTTTACAAATATCACAAAACTTTAACAAAGCACCTAACCAGCCCAAATGCTGGCAGCCAAGGCCTGGCCTACTGGCTTTGCCAATGCTTGTTGGTAATCCTTTGGTTTCGCTCCAATGACAAAGGCCCGTAATTAAAGGTTGCTTTGCCCGTGCCTCCCACTAATTAGCCCCGCAATGTAACTGTGTGCCAGTATTAGTTAAGTCTTTTTTTGCGTGATGTACGGTGCTGTATTTCAACAGAATATGACAATAAGACATGGCTGTTCGAGCAGTAGCAGCCCCCCTCCTCCCACCAGCACCTTGAGACCCTTACGGGTGAGTAGTGCACTTTACAAATGCTCTGATTGATTGATTGAACCATAGTATGTCAGTGAGTAGCTTGTGAGCTAGTAGTAGCTCTCTAGCTATATGTGAATAGCTCTGAGTGTGCAGCCCAGCCTAGTAAATTAGAAGCTTTTGCTTGTCTGAATTAATATATTTGTGCCAAAGTTGAAAAGTGTGAATCTCAAAGAAAAATGTGTGTATTTTCAGAACTCATAAAATAATGTTTGGATAAAAAAAGCTTGAATTTTCCAATTTCTTTTTTTAAAGCTGATAATTGTGTGATACATCATGTAGCAATGAGGAGACTCATTACCAGTGCTTAATTTGTAAATAAAGATGTGCAGATGCCAAAGCTCTTCCCTGAAACACACAACTTCTGCAATTAAATGTGCAAGCATGGGAATGCTAAGGCAGCGTAATCTTAAAACCATCTCTGGCCTCTTTAATCTATTTACAGCCACTCCCTGTCCCTTCAGCTCACTCTTGCAGCTTTCTCCCTTTGTGACGCTGTTTCATTTTTCTCTCCCTCAGTCTTTCCCATATGTGCCTTTCCCCCGCAGTGCATGCTTGAGGCAGAAAAATAAGTGCCGGCCCTCAAAAATAAGTGTCGGTGCCAAGCACCGGGAACCACTGGCTCAAATTAAGTACTGCTTATTTTTACCTTGGTGCTAGGAGTATTGCAGCTATGGCTGTTAACTACCACCTATGTAAGGGAATTGCAAACTGAGAAAGCCTTTTTAAATTAATGCTTGCAGTTACATGGGGTGGTCACTAATGTAATATTGTCTGTTATGTTCACTATGACAGAACTAATAATATTAGTAGCTCAAGCTATTTTTCATTGAACAGAAGTAGCCATTGTTCCATAAAAGATTGGAGACCCTAGTCTATACAGTTCCAAACCTGCGTTAAATGGGAGAACGATACAACTTCCGAAATTCGGCCGAAAAGGACTCTACCGGGGCTGTATAACATATTAATGCAGGTACCACTGGTAGCATGGCCTCTTGAGCATTTTTCATGCGACTACATGCCCGAAACGAGTAAGGTTGATTTATAGCAAAGGTGGCCTGCATGGATTTGGTAGAACACAACTTTAAAGTAGAAGATTTCAATAAAAAAATATAATCTCACTTTTGCTAGAGTAGAACAGCAGTGCCATCTACTGGCCACGCATAGAAATAGACCATGTGTGTTCTGCACACAAAAGTAATAATCATATAATCCATACGACCTGTTGAAATTAAATTCATTAAAACCTGACAACTAAGAGCCTTTCGGATAAGCGTTATGGACACTGAATACCAGTTATTCAGCCTTACATAAACACCTGTTGGTGAATGAGTGCACCCTTCTCAGTGAGTAAACTTGGCTCAGAGATTAGTCCGCTTTTTAGCTTTCAATATTCGCACCTTCACCATGCAGTGTGTTATCATAAATGATGTCATTTGAAATGTAATCAGTAGTATTATGTGATGTAATGTGGAAGGTTATAACCAGAACATGGGGAAGGTGGGAGTTTTAGTTAATGCACTGTGGCGAGTGAGGTGACGTAGGTGCATGAGTTATAGTAATTTGAAGGTGGTGCATAAATAATAAATTTAAGTTACAGTTAGAACTTTAGAATTTCTAATGTTTGCCTAGTTTATGTTGGGATTTTCCAGAAAGAATACATTTTTCCTAACTATAACTTATCCCTAACCTCTGTTTTTCCCCTTTAATATATGAAATATATTAGAAGAAGAAAAATGATGACAAGTGAAATGGATGCACACCACAAACTTAACTGCCCCTTGTCACTCAATTCAATGATACTTAATCTGCTATTGAAAGCTAAAAAGCATATATATATATATATATATATATATATATATATATATACACACACATACATATATATATATATGTGCACTATTACATCCTTACATATCAAAGGAAAGCTCGGACACCTTCAGTAAATTGCAAAATTGTCTTTACTTGTTACAAGAGTCTTCTTGGCAAAACTAATAGGTCTGGCCTTGGCAAATTGGTGCTATGGTTATTTTTATTGTATTTTTGTCACAAGTGTAAGCCAAAAAGAAGAAAACATACTATGGCCTAAAAGTGGCGACCATATTCTTGAAATAAACAAAATAATGTCACCTTTATATGTAATTTAGTAGAACACTACACAGGTGCTTCCTAGCATTCAGGTGTAGTTAAACACATAGGAACCATTTTTAGTTGTAACGAACATCACAGGAAACATTACAACAATGAGTGTAAGATACAGTTCTATTAGATACCACTGGCTTTGAGTTTCTGTACCGGAAGACATTGTTTAAACACACAATGATATCTAAAAATACAAAGAAATGGTAATAAGTAAGCATTGACAAAGTAATGCATTGGCAATGAATTGTACTCCTTTTTAGGTGGATATACACGTGAAAAGTCAACATTCCAATGCTCACTACAAGACAGCCAATAGTTGAAGTGAGAAACAAAATGTGACTGACAGCTGAACAGACCAATGAATGAAGAAGGCTGATCCAAAGCTCAGCTATCTATGTACATAAGCATGCATTTATTTATTTATAATTGTTACATTAGGTTGGAAATAAAACTACAGTTAATTCTAAACAGCACAATTTAAAAACATCTTCAAAAAGCAGCGAAGAACGTTTCGGAAGGCCTCTTAAAGAGGAATTCTCATGATCACCTCAAGTGAAAGAGCCTGCACCACAGAGGAAAATCTTTTAGAAAAAAATGTGGATTTATTCCTCTCAAACGTGATAACTGATATAGAGCAGACTCACTTTCTTCACTACATAAACGAAAAATGAGAACTTGGAATCCAAGAGAAAAAGGAGCTTATTTAGTCAACAAAAGGAATTTAAATGACAACCTTGGCAAGAATAAATACCAAAGGCTGGGCATTAAGGTTGCTATTCTTGAAAGAAGGTAGCAAATAGTTGGATTTAGAAGCGTTAAACTTTCATCAAAGTCTTTACGGATGAGAGGCAGCTGGTTAAGAGAGGGGTGCCAGACTCTGATGATACTTACAGATATGTCAGCCTGCTAGACAATCACCCACAATCTAGGCATAAACGTGGACGATGGAGTACACTCAGCAAAACATGAGCAAGAGGAGTGCAGATGAATATTAACGGCTCTGGATATTCTGCGTGCTCCCAGAAAAGAAGGGCATCCAGCCAAGGATCTTGCACCCCAAAACAGGCATGCAGCAAGATTTGAAAACAGTACCCCAATGTCAAAAGAATCAAATACCACTGTGAGATATAGCATCACCACAGCCCGGAGAAAGACATTGATCCTGTGCAAAGTACATGCCTTTGTTCTGTTTTAGGCACAAAAAGATGGACGGAATGCAGCCCAAAATAACTACCAGTGGTTGAGATCGATAAAAGCATTCCACCCATCGCTCTGTGTTCTTCATTGATAATCATAAGTTTGGGCAGGTATGCCAAGAGGAAGGTCATCACAGATGAGGCCCAACAAGTAGAGGACATGACTGGTCTTGCTAGTGTTCCCATATAGAGGAGCTGTGGCCTCGCAGTTCAGGCTAGACTGACCACTGGGTGTTATGAACAAGACTGGTCTCCATATGATTTGTTCCTGTGCTGAAAGTCACATAAGAGGCACAAAGACAAGGGCAATCAAGTGTGATCAATCCTTAAAATAAGAACTGCACTATTCACACTCAGTCAAAACCAGGCTACAGCATAAATAAGTGTGTGGGTCTAGGAAGGGAGTAAGTAAATAGGAACCCAAACATTTGATAGGGATATATAAAACATCTTATTCCTAATTTCCAGATAAGAGGGCTGAGAATTTGGAAACAGGTGAGGTCTGGTCATGAGTGTGGCTACAGGATTCAGGAGTAACGATGGGACCAAGAATGCACCGATAATGGCAGTCAACAATATTCGCTCCAAGGTGGATGCAGGGCAGGCTATGGCGTTGATCCTTTTGGATCCATCTACAGCCTTTGATACCATCTCTCCTACCCTGCTTGTTGAGCGGTTGCAGGAACTGGGGGTCACAGACTTGGTATTGAAGCTATTAGCTTCCTTTTTGAGGGACAGGTCTCAGACAGGTGTTGTGGATCAGTTCTGTTCGGAGTCCATAACATTGTCTTGTGGGATTCCTCAGGGATCTTCCCTGAGCCACACTCCATTTAATTTATGTGTTTCCCCACTGGCAACACTTATAAAGTTGTTTGGGCTTCAGGCATTGTCCTATGCTGATGACACACAAATATTAGTGTCTACTGCTGAGGACACAGATGCAATTGCTACCAACTTTAAAAACTGCCTACAGGCAATGGCCATATGGATGTCAAAAATCTGCCTTAGAATTAAGGGAGACACGACAGAGGTCTTGATCTTTGGCAGCAAACCATCCACATAGACTCATCTGTGGTGGCCAGACAGGTTGCGTACATTACCAACCACAATTGATTCGCAAAGAATCTTGGAATATTGGCAAACAAAAATGTATCTTTCGATCTTCAGGTTAACCGGACAGTTTCAACCTGCGTCTGGGTGATCAAAACTCTTAGGAAAGTGTTTCCTTACATCTGTTTTGCAGCACACAAACAAGTGGCCTTGGCATTGATTACATCCAGTTTGGATTATTGTAATGCCCTCTACCTAGATATCAAAAAGGCTGTATTAGCCATATTGCAGTTAGTCCAAAATGCCGCAGCAAACCTGATTCCTGATGTTCCGAAATTTCAATCAGTCTAGGCAGCCGTATAGAAGCTACACTGGCTGCCCGTGAACAAACCTGTCTCTTTTAGAGCCTATGTATCATCCAAAAGGCCCTGCATAACATCAGGCCTGGAGGAGTATAAAAATAAGTTTCAATGATATACTCCCTTCAGACCCCTGCGATCTTCAGACAAAAATCTTCAAATTGTTCCTAAGTATTGAAAGGCGAGTTAGGGAAGCAGAGCCTTTTCGGTGGCCGCATCCAGGCTTTGGAATTCTCTTTCTCATTTCAAGCTCATGTACCTTTTCACAAAGCCCTAAAAACTTGCATTTTTACTCTTTAATGAATGTTTTTTTGGGTTATGATTATGGATTTTTTTTTTTTTTCCTTACTAAGACTAACCGATCTCAGCGCCTTGACGCCTTTAGGCGTTATTACTCTACGTTTTTTTCAGTCTTTTTTCATACTATGCTGCACCCATTCTTTAAAAGCTAAAAGAGATGCTATACAAAAGGGTTCTGGTCCACTAGATAGCCAGGCAGTGAGAAGAGTTAACTGTCTTTCCACCTGCAAATGCCTTCTTCAGGTCACAACTATCATAAAAGCAGGATAACTTGGAAACATAAACATCCGCGGATCGAATAACAAGGGGCTTACAGAATACATAAATAACACGTTTTGATTGTTCTGACAACAGAGAGACTAATTTAGCTGAAAACAAGAGGTAGCCTTGTAAATTCAAAGACTGCAATAAAACATTGTTTTTCCAGTGTTCTTCCTTAGAATATCACCAGCAAACGTAGGTCTTGACTCAGTACAAATGTTTTCACATGCATAGGTAAACCTTTTGTTGCCACTGTGTCCAGTACAAACAGTAACTTACTGCGAGCCACACTTGCACATTCTCGCACACCGACACCATAGAGAGGGTAGATGGGCACTAGGTCCACAGCCCCCATGCATGGATGGACACCATCATGAGTGTCCATGTCAATCAGCTTGAAGGCCTCGACACAGGCTGCAGTCACAGAGCTACCTAGGAGATGTAAATATAAAAACTGTATTATTTTTTGAATGTGTGCATAAGATGTGCTAACAGAAACATAAAATGCAACAACATGTAAAGACTGCCAGGTCACTATCATGTCTCCAGACTCTACACAAGGACCAGGCATGGTCTACTGGCTTTACGGACACAACACAGTTTCTCCAGTGATTGGTCCAATTCTTTTCCAGCTCTTTTTACTTAGTTTTTTGTATGCTACCTCAGCTGGGAGGCAGTTCTATGCATTAATTTTATTGTCTGTGACAAACCATTTTCTAAGGTCTCTTCATCCCCAACGAAGTGATATGTCAAGATCTCTAGGACGCTTTTGGCAGTTGTTAGCTTTGAGACTATTTTGTTTTGGCACTACTATCTTTTGGAAATAAATATATTTTATACTCTACTATGGCCCCTCTCTTCGCAATCTTATATCGTCTGACTGATTATCTGAGGGAAGCTATGTTTTAAGCTATGCATCATTTTTTGCATCAGTCGTTGGGCTATTGTTAATTATTTATCGTTCTGCAGCTCCCAGTACTGCACAAAATGGTCCATGTAAGGCTCAAGGGTGCCAGTACTTCCATGGGAAATATACTCTCCATTTCTTTGAACTGTCCCAATGGACATAGCACAGACCTTCTCAATGTCGTTTACACATTCACTTTATGAACATCTGCTATGTAAACCCGATAAAATCTCTCTCCCCTTTTGTGACGTGTAAGATCTTGCCTTCCATCCTAAACCACTTATCACCATTACTGGCCTGAAGTGTTTGACTGGATGCCTGGCTGGATTAATCCTAATGTGCTACCTCCAAGACCACTCATCATCTTTTCTAAATGACATCTCATTCAACAGACCGCATAGGATGTATAACACAACCGTAAAGGGACGGTCAAGACTGGCACCCCACTATCCCAGAAACTCGGTCAGTTGCCAAGTAGCCTAGGGCTCTAACTCTACTACCTGTACATGAAGCCATTGAAATTGTGCTCAGTAACATCAAAATACACAAATACGCTGAAGACACACAACTTTGCATAAAAGTCTTCTCTCCTCTATACATTCAGCGCCTCAAGCAATGTCTCCACCTCATGCAGCAAACACCTATCTGAAATTCAACTCCACCAAGACCGACTTCCTCCTACTCGCTAACAACAAAATTGACACAATCACATGAATCCAAATTGATTCAACCCCATCAACAAAGGCCAAATCACTCTGATTCACGGTCAACACCGACTTCTCTTTCTCTCTCAATAAAAACATCACCAAGGCGTTATAGTACTAGCTCTCCTTTGTGAAAAAAGTGAACCCATTGCTCCCTTAAAAAGACTCCAGGACTGATGTCCATGCCCTCACACTCATGCATCTCTCAGTCTCCACATGGGACCCACTGAAAGGCATTCCACACGCAGTAGCACACTTCTTCAAGGGCCTTATGAAAATCAACCACATCACCCATACCGTAATGGAACTCTAATGGCTCCCCACGCATGCATTAACAACAGCGTAATCTAAATTGCACCTGCGCTGTGCAGGTGAAGTAAGCCAGTTCCTGGTAGCACAGATAACACATAGAACACTAATGGATGCTTAAAGGCAGAACTGTACATACCTAGGGCATCAACATGGGCTGCTATGGTGATCACGGACCTGTTGTAGTCATAATCTGAAAATATGTTTAGTACTGTGGTTTGGGCACGTGACTGTCCTATAAAGGAAAAAAATACAAATATTCAAAATTCATATAAAATACTTAAGAAAACTGGGTTACTGGTTGAACAGGATGAAACCCTACTCAAGTAGCAACTCGTATCTTTGTAAGGGTCAAGCCACAAGCGAACCCCAAATTAACCTGCGCTCAATCCTCTGGTAGCTTGGCACAGAGCAGTCAGGCTTAACGTAGCGGCAATGTGTAAAGTATTAATAGAGAAATAATAAAGTGAAAACACAAGAAGAATCCCATACCATACTATAAAGAGAATAACTTTTAATAAATAAAACAAGACCAAAATGACACAAATTCAATCTGTAGGACCGGCGATATGCAAGCTTAAAGATGTAAGCGAAAATTCCCCAAAAGTACAAAGTGCCAACTGTGGTCATCTGGTCAAGCGAGACTGGGACAAAGTCACAAGTTCAGGCCGACCGCAAAGGAGCGTGGGCTGGCTACAGGAATCCAGTTAGGGCAGCTGAAGAAGAGTACCTTAAATGCAGGTTGCAGAGTGATGCGAAATCCTTCTGTTGATTTGCACTGTCTGGTGCAAAGACTTGAGTGGCGATGCATCGCCGATGAGGTAGGGGTGCAGTGCGATGGGCCAGCACTGGTGTAGCCACTGGGGGCTTGCAAGGACTCGTGTTGAGATGCGCTATGCTGCGTTGAGCTGGATCTGTAGTCTGCATCTAGGTGCACTGCCCTTGATCAGTCTGGCAGAGCTGCTGAGGTGACGCATGGTCCTATGTGGGAGCTTTGGGGAGCTGGGCCTGTTGTCGGCATCGAGATGCATCAAGCTACATCAAGTTTGTGGAGTTGCTGAGGTGATGCACGGTCCTGCATCGAAGATGCATGGCACAGAGAACCCTCTTGGATTGAGAACAGGAGGTCAGCCAACTGACCTTTGGAGATTTTGGAGTTCTGGGACACACAGGCAGACTAGTTTCAGCAGGGTAGCTCACATCAGAAGAGTCCTGGTGCAGTAATAGCAGTCCTTGGACAGCAAAGCAGGCCAGCAAGGCAGGCTTCACACCAGGGCAGTCCTTCTTCCTGTAAGAGTCCACAGGCCCAGTAGTGATCTGAAAAGTTGGTGTCTGAGGTCCAATTTTTATACCTGGTGCCTTCTTTGAAGTGGGAGAAACTTCTAGAGAATTCCCTTTGAAGTGCACCGCTTTCCTCCTGAACTGTCCTGACTCCAGACTAACTACAGGGGATATGAACCCCTTTGTGTGAAAACCACTCTTTAATGATAAGGTCGGATTTTAAATGACGCTTTTGAAAATGCCACTTTTAGAAAGTTGACATTTTCCTGCCTTAGCCCTTTAGTGCCTGCATTCTGTCTCTGGGCACATGACGTGGTGTGTGGTGTAGTTTGCCTTTGTGTGAAGGCAGGACACAGCCTATTCAGGTGTAAGTTGGGGCTGTGCCCAGCTCCGCCCTCCCATCCTGTTAGTGATGGTCCATCCAGGCACACCTAAGGTCTCTATTGTGTGTGGTTATCTGGGAGGAATGCACAAAGACCATCTACACCACACACCACATCATGTACCCAGAGACAGAATGCAGACACTAAATGGCTAAGGCAGGAAAATGCCAACTTTCTAAAAGTGGCATTTTGAAAAGTGTAATTTTAAATCCAACTTTACCATTAAAGGGGGCTTTTGAGTACAATTCCAAAGACAAATTCCAAAGATACCAAACATGAACTGTCTACCTGCTCTGATTTGGAAGTTAAAGCTTATTAAATGTAATAAGATAACTCCATGTTATTCTGTGAGAGAAGTAGGCCTTGTAATAGTAGAAAAGGAATTGGAGAGTTTTTCACTACCAGGACACGTAAAACCTAAAAGTACATGTCCTACTTTTTAAGTGCACTGCACCCTGCCCCCTGGACTGTGTAGGGCCTACCATAGGCGTGATTTACAAGTATTAAAAAGAAAGGTTTAAGCCTAGCAAAAGGTTTACTTTGCCAGGTTGATATGGCAGTTTAAAACTGCCCACATAGGTAGCAATGGCAGGCATGAGACAGGTTTGCAGGGCTACTTAAGTGGGTGGCACAACACGTGCTGAAGGCCCACTGGCAGAGTTTAATTTACAGAACTTGGGAACATGTAGTACCACTTTCTAGGGACAAGTAAATGAAACATGCCAATTGGGGATAAGCCAATGTTACCATGTTTCAAGGATTAAGCACATACACTTTAGCTTTGGTTAGCAGTGGTAAATCACAGAGTCCTAAGGCAAACAAAACCGAGATCAGAAAGTTTGGAGGCATAAGGCAGAAAGTTTGGGGGAAGACCACCCTCAGGCTGACAGGTAAAAAAAAAAAGGTACAGTTTTCATCTCCTTCAAGCTATTTCTATGTAATGTCTATAAAGGAAAATCACCACCAACAAATATTTCAGGATAGTGAAATTAACTTCTTTTGGGTCCCAAGATTAAAGATTAAGAGCTCAGTTTTGGGGGGACTGGATGTTTTAAACTGCCCTCAAGGTGAAAAAGTAAACCACAAGCCTAATCCTTTATACAATCAATGAGGTTCCTTAACAAGTGAGATTTTAGAACAACCTACAGGGCACAGTACAGTTCCTCACAGGTAGGGGGTACTGCCCAGGATGTAGTTTGTAGGTGGAGCACATTGTGATTTTTTTGCATAATATAAGTAAAAGTTGATTTTGGATGCCACAGTAAAACTGTGTTAGATTTTATGTCAATTTAGCATTTTTTTAAACCATTTATGAAGGGGTCTAGAGTCACAAAGATATTTGAGTACCTAAATTGGGCTTAGGTGTGCAAATACCGTCACCTATGAGAAAAAACAAATTTTAATTCACAAAATGCTGCTTTGCACTCGTATGTGGATGTATCTACATAAAAAATTAAGCCAGTATTCTCAAAGGAATATGTTCTGAGTGTTCAGGTGTGGGGATGCCTTATAGGGAAGTGGACCAAAACAAACCTTCAACCTTGTGGCCATTTATACATTTCTGACAAGCAAATTGCAATCCTCCAATGGTTAGATATTTACTCCTGCCCATGGCAGTTGTAAATCGCTGCCTAGGATAGGATTGGGGAGGGCACATCATCAAAATTGATCCTGTAGGCAGAAGAGTTTTTTCCATGAATTTTTTTTTTTGAACACACTGAAAAAAAAGAATAACATTTTACATAGCATATGCATTTGTGTGGCATATGTAGACATGCATAAATGTTTGTGTAGTACAAATTTACATCCATAAAAAATATGTACAGACTGACATGAAATACACAAAGAATTACAAAACGTCTCCTGGAAACAGCGAATTTCAAAGAACCCCAGGAGGAATCCTGAATGGAACAAATATTAATTAAAAGTCATATACATTAAGTATTATCATTAAATTAAAAAAAGCAGAGCTTCGAAAAAGATCTTTGAAACATTTTCAAACTAGAAAACCTATTTCTAAAACAGTACTCATGAAATACTATGCCTTTTAAAATATTTTAAAATGTAAAACGTTTTAGAAATAAATATAACCGTTAAGGGTTCTTTGAAGGCACAGTATAAACATGTATATGTTGTTCAGTGTGCTGAACATTGTAAGAGAACACAGGAGTGTGGTGGAGTTTTCTTTATATTTTTAAAGTTTATCTGTCATTTGGACTAGTTTTCTTTTTTTAAAGCTTTAAAGCAGTAGCTGTTGGATTTGTTCTTCTATGTGCCTATTAAGTTCATTCTTCAACACTATTTGATGCAGAGGGATGTTTTTCTGATCAAGTTAAACAGAATTCTGTGTTTTGACTATTTGATGGATAGCTTGAAGTAAAGCCAGATCTACTCTAGAACTAAGGGCCTGATTATGACTATGGCAGTCCTAAGACCACCGTACCCACGGTGGCAGTCCCACTGCTGCATCTTGGCGGTCCGCCCACCAGATTTGGATGCTGGCAGTCAGACCACCTCAAGACTGCCGCCACTGCAAAGATCTGGGATCCCGACACGTAGGCGGTGGGGAAAGCTGTGTTCAAGCACGGCGGTGCCGATGTCGGCACTGCCGTGCTGATCATGACTTGCCTTTCCGCTGGCCTTTTCATGGCGGCGACACCACTATGAAAAAACAGGAGGAAAGGCAGAGACAGGGCCACAGAGGGGCCCATGCCCATGTCATGGACATGGGCCACATAGGGGCCCATGCCCATGTCATGGACAGTGCAGAGGTCCCCCTGTCAGCACAGTCGGAATGCGCACTGTCTGCAATGGCAACAGTGTGCATTCCGATTGTGTTGGTGGCACAGACAGTGCAGCAGCATTGCACTTGGCTCTCCCTTAGAGCCAAAGCCAATGGTGCTGCACTGTCTCTCCATCTGGCCCGGCGGGATCATCGTAATACGGCAGTGGGGAGGCCGCCGGTTTAGCAGCGTCCTCCCCACTACTGTATTGGTGTTCCAGCTATTGGACTGCCAAAGTTCTAATCAGGCCGTTAGTTTCTTTTGCTCTTTATGGGAATTTTTTAGGGCATAGTTTTATTTTGGGTTAAATGTGCTATTTTATATAGTGTGATTGGTCAATGGCTACTGGTCAGTGTTTTTGTGGCTAATTTTAGGATTGTTTTGGCTGTTATTTAGTTATGAAATGCAAACTGTTCTGGGCCTCTCATACCCTATTTTCACAGGTAATATCAAAGCAGGCTTGCTTGGTTTACAAACATGATGTAACCTGCATTATTTTAGATGGTGGCCCAGTGGATGTTTTGACAGCGGAGAGAAAGGGAACAGCTTTCCTGAAGACGCATTCTCACTTGTGTTCGGATATTTTTGGCTGGCTATCTCATTTACATTGTCTTTCCCACTACAACTGTTGGTATGCATGCCTTTTCAAGAAACTTAAACCTGACTGAGGTCTAGAGTTTGTTCTTTAAAATATAATTTCTAAGATAGAGGAAATAATTTTGGGAGGAGACAGGGATTCAGAATGCCATTTCTTTTTGAGGGCAAAAATGGGTAAAATGAGACTTAGCTATTCGTTAAGGTCACTTAACTTTGCTTCATTGAAGGTTAAATTAAATAGCCTGGTTTGCCCTGAGGATTAGGATTAGTACCTTGGATTTTGTTGCAGTGGATGTTGATGGCAGGATATGGCTTAGATAAAACACATTTAAAATAATGGCAAAGGCTGCATTTTTTCGAAGGTAGATTACAATGGAGATAATACCACAGCGACTTAACAGAATTCATTAAAAATGTATTACATTGCAAACGCAGTTATTGTGAAGAGAAGGAAAATAAAAATTTACAATTTAGACTTTTAATCATCAGACAAATGGACCACACTTTAATAGTCCTCAAATATCTCTAAAGCATGCATAAGCAGTTCATCAGTTTTACTCAACTAAAACATGATTCTATACTGTCCTGAACTTCTTCAAGTTACCTACCAGAATCGGGTATAGCCTCTCTCTTTTCTTTACTCTTCTTATTTTATTTAACCAGTCGGCGAAGTTGGGGACATCTTTGGACCTCCAGTTTTGCAGAACTAATGATCATGCCACTAACATCTAGATAAATAAAACTTTTTGGTTTCTCTATACTATATTCAACAATGCCCTAGTAGTGCTAACATGGGTTTCGAGGAATCTCAATCTGCATTTGATTTTCTATAAATCTAAAGATGTCCCCCCAGAAATCGCCCAATTTGTTACAATGCTAAATAATAGGGAGGCAATCTCCACTATCTGGAATACCACACCTAAAACACTGATTTGGATAGTCTGTACTTATTTTGCTTAAAAATTGTAGAGTCCTATAAAGTAACATTCTGAATAAAACTGTATTTTACAAAAATTCGAACCTCTCAAACATTTTAAATTCAATTAGTTTTTTCTTAGCCAGGTATAATTAGCCCGTGTTATCTCCTCCTCCCTCAGCCACTTTGCCGATATCCGGCTAAATGTATCTGTTTTGTCCAGAGAAAGCAGACACTTATACCAATACCCAACTCGTTTCTTATGGGGTGTGTAAATGAAAAGGGCTCTTGGCATCTATATTTTGTAAATCACTATAAACGTCCCTGTATGACTACTGCAGCCATTTTTGTTTACTAACAAATTGTGGCACAATTTCTTTACACGTTTTCCATTTATCGCCCAACAAAAAATATACTAATTTTACAAAACCACTATCTTGCCAGCTTTTAACAGTCCCTGAGTCCAAATCAACCCTCATTCCCCATTCAAGAAGTCTGAGGGTTGATTCTGAATTTATATAGGGGAGGCCATATTGTCTAAAAAATTTGATTTCCTTTTAAAAAGCATTGGAGTGTCTTATACCTCACTTTTTCACAAGACTTAGCTAATCTTAGAGGGCAGCATATTTAATTCTCTATATTCATTATACCTATTAAATCATTCTGCAGATGCTTAAGCTCAGTACTGTTTTTCCTAAATCTAAAAGCACACTGTGCAAAATGAACAAGATAATAAGTTCTTAAATTGTGGAGAGCCAACCCGCTTTTTTCCGTGATTTTATATAAAGTGCCAAGTGCTAGTATTGGGGTAGGATTAGACCACAAAAATGATAAAAATCACAGTGTCCAATGTCTTAAAAAACTGTGGAATGTAAGATACAGTGTGCTGCAGAATAAGAAATGTTGAAATGAGGCAGGAATTACATTTTTATCAAAGCCACCTTACCCAGAAGCATAAGAGGCAATGATATCCACTTTTCAATTAGTGCTTCAACTTTATTTTAAAAGAGACTTATAGTTAATATAGTATATCCCTCCGATATCCTTCGTATAAAAAATGCCAAAGTAGCATTTTGGTCGCATGTGTGCACATGACTGGAATTCTGGTAGCAACTCTTCAGGTAACACTTGCTAAGAATGACCTCTGTCTTAGACTTATTGATTTTATACCCAACCAAAATATGAAATGCTGGAAAAATCTCAAATGCTATTTCCTGTACCGCCTTCTGAGGAGAACTAGCAACATAACATTATCTACATATAATTTAATTCTTGACATCTGGAAGACTTTGTCTTCCTGAATGGCCTGTGCTAAGAGCTCAATAAATAAAGCAAAAAGGATAGGTGAAACAGGACCGCCCTGTTTTGTTCCACACTGAACTTTAAACATACCAACTTCAGATGCAGTTAAAATTAATTTTGCTTCAGAGTTAATATACATTTTCCTACTGAATCCCATGGTCTGGGGCGAAAATCCAAACTTCTCTAAAATCTGAAAAAGCATTTCCCAGACCACAAGATAAAATGCCTTTTCATCATCCAATTAAAGAAATTGCAGCCAGAAGCCGTTTTATGGCACACAAGTCAAGAGATTCAATTAAATAATTGGTGTTTTTGTGCACAGCCGTTTCCCTGCAATAAAAACAACTTACTGATCTCCATTGATCCGACTGATGCTGATTTAGTCAACCTATTTGCAATTCATTTCATAATAATTTTATAATCTGAATTTAAAAATGTTACAGAGCAATACAAATTTTAAATTTAAGAAATCTTTGTTTTTGTTTTTTTAGGAAAACACAACACATTACCCTGATTAACAGAAGAGGTGGTTTTCCCCCTCTCAAGATAGCATTAGCCACTTTCAGCAAAAAAAGGGTTTAAAAGGTCAGCAAATACTTTATAAAACCCTGAGTAGGACCCATATGGTCCACTCACTTTGCTGCCTGGTAAATTTTTCACTACTTCCTCTAGTACTTGCAAAGAGAAAGGGTTACCAGGAAAAGCTGAGCCACCTCAGATACTACTGGGATTTAAATATTTTTTTAAAAACAATCAAGCACAACCCTATCTACATTAAATGAGGTACTATATAAATTCTTAAAATGCCCTAAAAATATATTTATAATCTGATCCTCGGAGGTGGCAATAACACCTATGCTAGGGCATTTAATCATACTAACTGAAATATACACACCCCGCTACCAAGCCTGCCAATCCAAAACCTTCCCATATTATCACTCTTTTCATAAGTTTCTTGCACGTAAGTGAAGTTCTCAACATAATTCTTAGTATAACAGTATTCCAGGAGTGCGGACTTTGCCTCTTCTAATTCCCTCTGATTTTCTGCAGACCCGTTTTTCAGGAATTTCCTATAGTCCTTATAGCTCTGATACTCCAAATGAACTTTGTTTGCTTTCTTTGTAGATTTTAAACAGAATACATACCTGGAAATCAATAGAGCTCAGAGGGAAGCATTCATAGCATCCCAAACCATAGTAACTGCAGCTGTACCTTTATTTCCTTCCGGAAAGCTCTCAATCACAACCCTGCATACCCCTATCCAACCATTATCCTACTAGTAAACTTTATTAAATGCCCACCTTGGAGCTTTATCTAACTGACAACGTACTAGTATTTCCAGGTCTGATGCCGTGTGAACCGAGAACTCATTTGATGCATATTTGGCCATTAAAACCTAACTGCAGGGGAGATTAGAAAAAAATCAATGCAGGTGGTTTTGTACAAACAAGAAAAACAATAGAACTCCTTTTATCTGGGAAAGCCACCCTCCAGGAGTCTATTACTTTGTAACCTCTAGAATATTTACTAAGTGTTCTTCCTCAACTGGGGCATACACACTGGCTAATATAAATCCTGAAAAATGTATCAAGCAATTTAGTAAGCATCATGCGCCTTCAGAGTCAGCTTCCCATGTATGGATTGTAACTCCCACACTCATTTTAATGTGGATGGCCACCTGTCTATGGGAGGAAGCAACATAAGAGAAGCATTTGCAACCTGCCCATGCTTTAAACATCCCAAACATATTTCATTTGCTAGAAGGAATACAGGTTTCTTGCAAAACAATTGCTATCGGTTGTTCCCTCTTTACCCACCGTACCAACCCCAACACCTCAGATCCAACAGGAATGATGCCCTCACTTCCACCCCAAGCACTCACCCTCAAGCACTAAGAGCATCTAGACCAAGGTGGGGTGTTGCAAATTCAATTCCGATTCTAGGCAGACTGCCCCCATCTCAACAAACGAAAGCCTCCCTACAATGAGGTCAAGTGCACTTAATAAACCTTGTCAATGTCTCAATAAGCTTAAACTAAGACCAAAGACAGCATCTGATATGTTTCATACAGAGCACAATCAGAGAATCAGCCTATTTGTCAATAGCGTCACCCTACACCATCAAGCTAGGCCTTAGGCTAGCCCCAAGCCACATTCTGCATATCAAACCCCCCTTTACATCTCTGCAAAAAAGACTTGTGCTTCAGGTACTTGAGAAAAAATACAAAAGTGCCCATTTAACAAAACCTTTAACTTGGCCACTTGAACCAGCAAGGCCTGAGCCCCTGCAGCCTGAAATTACACAATGATGTTCTTAAATTCCCTACAGTTCTGAGCTGGTTCAAAAGGCATATCAGAGAACAATCAGAAGGTGAACTGCTTCTATGCTTAGAAAAACATTTCCTTAATACCCTTGGACAAGAATATTCTTTAATCCTACACTCAGCAAAGTTTACCAGGATCCCACTGGAGTATTTGGCATTAGGTGGTCTGTGCATCGGTACTCTATGCACCCTCGTAATGGTCGGATCTTGAGCTACATCTGGGAAGACATGAAATGTTATCAAAGATTCCATTAGGGCAATTGTGCCCCCCTCAATATTCTCCTTACCCTAAGACACTCTGACAGTCTTCAAATTCGATATCTTAGATTGGTTTTCCAATTGTTCTCGTCTCTTCTAAAGGGATTTGGTCTCTTTTTCGAATTGCTGAGTTTGCATCACTGTTGCCTCAAGTTTTTCCTCACATCCTCCTGATCACAACGATCCGTTACCAATGTCAATTGCTTTTTCAATTCGCTCCAGTTGCTGCTTCATCTCCCTGGCCTGCTCTGCCTGCTGTTGTCTCATAATTTTGATCTCGCCTAAGAGTTCATTACGCAGGAGCACCAGAGATCTCAAGCCAAGGCCTTCCACAGCATGCTCATTGCGAAAGGCCTCTGAGGTAGCTGGTATTTACATAACGTATCATCCAAACTTGAATCCCCAGAATCGTTAGGCTGGTCCAACAAATGTTCTGAGTATTCCGGTCTTACTTTATTCCAAGCTTGCACTGTGGGCAGAGCTTTCCCCTAGATGTTTTACTTAAGTAAGTGGTTAGAGTTTGTATCTCTCGCACCAGCATTTCTAAGTTCACCACAACCTGGGGCAGAACTGTCCTGCGAGTAATGGTATCGGGGATCCCATCTCCTATGGTCGTAAATACAGTCAAAGTATCCGCCATGTGGCTCTCCACATTATGGGGATAGCATGACTCTCTGATAGCTGCCTGACCATTTCCTATTCCACCATTTGAGCCACAAGGACCCCTGGCGCCCTCATTCATCAAAGAAATGATTGCCGGCTGTAGAGGTGGTGCATCCAGCTAAATGGGAGCAATATCTGGGACACTTAGATTTAGTGAGGCCAACTCCATTCCACTTCCCCTTTTAACAGGTTGTTGTAGCGCAAAAAAACTGGACACTGCTTTTGATATAGTGCATTGCTTGCAACTTTTCATTTGCTGGCTTTCACCCCTTTTGGAGGCACAGTCACTCCAAATTCCTTTGCAATATATGAACCAGTGGCTTCATATACTGAACAACATACCAATAGACTGCACAACAGTAGGCGGCTTCATATGCTCACAATCTCTCTGCTAACACAGGGAAAAATCAGTTAATACAGTCACCTGCACTCACAGTCCCTTACAGCTGCTGTTAGTAAAATAAAGTATTGTTGCAGCTGCTGGTAAGACCGATAGGGAAGTGTAATTATGCCACCGAGGCAGCTGCCCAATATGTACCAAACAGTCATGACTTCGATAACTCTGCCCAGGTTCCCCTCCTCTGCCGGTCTCTTGATCTGTCGCAAACTCTTTGGCACGTCGGCACAGTTGTCCATGCACAGCACAGGACCAGCCGCAGCATGACTCGCAGATGATGGGACACTACTTTCCAAAAGATTGAATAAACTATCCGTAACTGGCATTTTGCAGCCCAAACTCTCAACTTTCCGAAAGGTGTTTACAGGCAAGAGCACATCACAAATGTCACCACTGCGATCGCTGCACTTTTTCTGCACTCGACAGGGGGAGGGAGTCTTTCCAGAACCGCAAACTACGTGACGCTAGTTAGGCAGCATAGCGTCACAGAACCCTCCAGTCACTGTGTACTCAACGCCATTGTAAAGACCCCCTTTTCAGACTATGTGATGGGGGCTACTTTGCTACTTTCAACTTCTTTGTCTGATATTCCTCAAGGTGAGTTTTCTAGGTAACTTTGTCCTATTTTATATCCTGGCAATGGCGGTCGCACCGCCGCCGGGCTGGCGAGACCATGGCACTGTTCACAACTGAAGACAGCCAAAACACCAACATTACTGCCAGTGCAGGCGGACCGGCGCAGCCGGCTTCTCCAGGTCAGTGCGGACCATTTTCCCATATCATGACCCAGCACACCGCCAGGATTTCCGGGGTGGCCTCACCGCCACAAAAATGCTGGCGGAAATGAGCAACATAAAAGGATACACTCACCTTCAGGAACACAGACACGTTCGTAGCTGCCATGGAACCTGAACTGGAAGTCTTCCTACTGCTCCTACTGGCCATACAACTCCAGAACCAGCAACGAAGACAACAGCTGTGAGTACACCCACCTACCACACACTGGAGGGAAGGCCATTAGTACACACCTACACACAACACAGCCACATTTAGCCACACACACACAGGCAAACATACACCCGTACCAACACACAAACACATCTACATACACAAACAACACACACGTCATCCAACATACACGTCATACACACACCACACCGTACACACACACCACAGCCACTCTCAGACACATCCACACACAAAACCACAGAGTCACACAACCACAACACCATTGTAACTACACAAATGCAATTGCAGATAGGCACAATGCACACCTCCACAGGAAAACACATACTGCCAGCAACACGTAACAACAGCTCACAACCAATACAAATAATACCACTGCCAAACAATGTGTCACATCACATGCCACGTCCACCCAACACACAAAGTACATCACAGATGCATCACACCCCCACCGCACAACGCCACATAACACCAACACAACACATCACACCAAGTCCATAGCACAACTCATCTACACAACTCATGCTGCTACACAAACGCATCACATATACTGAAGACACACACCAAATCACACATGTACCACACATACATCTGGAGGGAAAGGCAGGACAAGTATGTAAACCTCGACACCAACGGGTGACTGGTGCAGATATATTAAAATCATGTCCTTGTCATACAAATAAACTATATACAACATAGGCCTACTGGCCAGTCCAAAAGTGTCCATTGCCCCAGACACACAGGGCAGAGTTTCTGGCCCCAACTTGACTCCTGATTGCAAAGTGGCCTCCACATGTCAGGGGCATCAATGGGGCATGCAGGCACCTCAGGCGTGATGGGGGTGGCCAAGGTGGGGGTTTGGGAGGGGGATCGTGTGGTTTGGGTTTAGGAGGGGGGTCCTTCGATTTGGCTTGGGAGGGGGGCCTTTAAATTTTGATTTTGAGGGGGGCTGGCTTTTCCCTTTGTATGGCCCTTAGGAGGAGGGACCTTGCCAGTACCAGGGAGGCCATGGGAGAATTGGGAGGTGGAAGGACTGGATATGGGGAGGGCATGAGGGTGCTTGTGGGAAACAGGGACAGGGTCAGTGGGAGGGAACAGGGCAAACTCATACAGGATTTTTTTTTAGGGACACAAGGTCAGTGATGAGAAAAACGGGAGGGAGTGGAGGGAGAGAGAGTGGTTGTGAGGTGTATCTTGGTAGGTGCCTTAGGTGCAGGTGTGTGGGTGGAAGCCATGTGTGTGCTGTGTGTTGGGTGGTTGAGTGTGGGGGTTAAGGTGTCTTTGAAGGAGGGGGGAGGAGATGCAGGGAAATGACAGGGTAGATGTGTGAGTGTTTGCTGGGGTGGTGTGTGCAGGTAAGTTAGATGTGCTGCATGTGGGGGTGTCGGTAGTAGTGGTGAGTGCGCATGTGCTGAATGGGGTGGATGTATGGGGGTCTGCTATTGTGGTGACGGTGGTCATAATGGGACTTATGGATGGATCTGAGAGTGTTCATGTAGTGAAAGCAGTTGTGAGTGGTGTAGTGTCTCTGAGGGAGGAGGTGGGGGGAGTCTGTGTAGGGACTGGATGTTGTTGTGTCTGCATGTGTCTGTTGGCTATGTGCATGGCGGTGGTAGGACTTGTGGTGCCTGTGTTTGTCTTTGTGAACCATGCCTCTTGAGGTCGATGAATGCTGGTCTGACTGTGTGCTCTGGATGGGTGTGGGGAGAGGGGTGTGGGATTGGGCACAGGAAGCTGGAGTGGGGACGGATGACGAAGAGACACTGGCTGCCATCAACGAGGAGGCCAGAACCTGAAAGGCTCTCTGCAGGCCAGTCAGAGTACCGTGAATGCCTTCGAGGAAGGCATTGGTCTGCTGCATCTGTGATGCCAGACCCTGGATGGCATTCACAGTGGTTGACTGTTCCACAGAGATGGACCTCACGAGATCAATAGCCTCCTCATTGAGGGCAGCAGGGCTGACTGGGGCAGGGGCAAAGGTGCCTGCGATGAAGGAGATGCCCACCCTCCTGGGTGATCGGGCACAGGCAACTGGGTGGCGAGCTACAGGGAGGGCGGTGCTGGTAAGGGGGGTGGCAGACAAGGATGGTGCTGGGATGGTCCCAGATGGCTCAGTCACCACCAGGGAGCATCCATCGAAGGAAGAATCCGAAGAGGATGTTGTAGATCCGGTGTTCCCCGCGATACTCCCCTCGCCCTCCGTCCCACTGGTCCCCTCAGCTACGCTGGTCTCAGCCTCCAGTGGGCAGCTGCTTCCACACTTGCCGGAGCCCCTTCTCCTTTGCCTGATGATGCTGATGCACACAAAGACAGAGGAGGAGAGAGAGGGAGGGTGGGAGAGAAAGAACGGGTGCAATGGGCCATTACCTACGCATCATTCACACAGACTGACAACCAAAGAAACTGCTGGTATGCCATGCCATTGCATACCTATATTGTAATGCTCAACTTTGGGAAGTCAGAGGGGAAACAGAAGCTATGCACTCTATTCCAACTAATGTGGGAACATTGGCACCTTTGACTACATGAAGGGTCATACAATGCATAGTAGCACAGTACTTGGCACACACCCATTGTCGTTTACATAGACCTACCCTGTACTCCTTACTCAACTGATTCCTCCTTGGCAAGGTAACATGCCAACAAGTCCATAAACAATGTGGCCAGTAACATTTTGTCCCCTGCAGCCATCTACACCTACAGTCTGAGGCAGCTGATTGAGATCACACCAATTATCTCTGACATATTGGCAGACTATTAGTGATGGCAATGCCCTGACACCTCACGTATACTGATGCTGATGGAAGGAGCTGGTCACCCAAAAGATGACAAATGTCAGGAGACAATATACAAAATGTAAGTTCTTACCCGTATGAGTCACCGTCTGCATGGTTTCTGGTACACATAACCAATATAATTCCTGACAGGGTAGCTCATACCCATAGCCGATGGGCACCTACCAATGATCTACACAACATCTACCCTCTAGGAGGCTACCCAAACCCATACATGCCTACCATTAGGGAGGTGTGAGTGTGTACGTACCCCCTTGTGGCTGCTGTGCTGCCCTCAAGCGCCCATCCACCTCAGAGTAGGCCACCACCAAAATGCGGGCCATTGTGGGGGGTCAGGGTCCGATGGAGACCCCTCCCTCGTTGGGAGGATGTCCCTAGCTGGGCCTTCACGGTCTTTCGGGCCCAGCGTCTCAGGTCCTCCCACCACTTTCTGCAGTGGGTGCTCCACCGGGCATGGACCCCGGGGCCACACTTGTTTGGCAATGGCACGCCAAATCCCCTTCTTCTGATGGACGCTGACCTGCATGGGTGACACACACAGAAGGAGAAAGTCATATAGAGTGGCATCACACCAACAAGTGGACTTCACACATCTCATGACCACACAAACCTTTCTTTATGGCACTTCTGCACCTACTCCTTTGCTTTTCCAGTTCCTCCTGGGTGAAGGCAGGGGCCCTATCCCCTGCAGGGTGTGGCATAATGGCTCCCAGAGACAGAACACAGCAGCTCACGCAGCGGAGTTCTTGCTTGCACGAGTGTCAGGAGTCAAGTGAGCTATGCAACACAAAATGGCTGTCACGGCCGGCGCATGCATTACCGTGACCGCCGGCGGTGAACATCATTGGCCCCAGTCTCCATTAGGCAACAATGTTAGCCAATGACGAGTTGCATGGCAGTTGTGACAGACTACCGCCATGATGATTAACACCAGCAGAATTGGGTCATTTTCATCTGTCCTGTGCTTGCAGGACAGGCGGCTGCCATTTTACATGTAGCTAGTATATTGTAGGTGAAAAAGTGCATCATGTATGATTTTTAGTGACATGTGCATAGATTAACCATGTTAACATATCAAAGGAAGGTTCACACATGTGACATTCATGGATAGTCAAGTGTGTGTACTGATAACTATACACGACATGTGCAGTCACTTGCTGCATCGTAGACAGCCTAACCAAATGTGTGTGTTACCAAGCTACATTTAAATCTTAGGGGAGCATGTGAACTGTCGGCATCAACGTGTGGCTTTTCCTCTCTCTTATTTCTAGATACTGTGCAATGGAGAGAATGAGACATGAACTGGTGTATCGGCCCCTAGTCAACCTTGCTACCCAGTACAGGTCTTATCTGTGCTACACTCCCTTGCCTCAGGCTCATTCCAGATGACAGTGGGCTTGGCAGCAGATCTATCACAGCCTATGTTCAGTGTAGTGTTGAACAATATACTGTGTGCTTTACTGAAACACCTGGACAGCTACATCATGTTCTCCCAACGTGCGGATTTGGCCACTGTTAAATCTGACATCTATGCTATGGCACATGTCCCTCATGTGATAGGGCCCAAAGATGGCACCCACATTGCTTTGATTCCTCCCAGGGTCAATGAACAAGTGTACAGGATGGGAAAAAATGTAACTCCATCAATGTCCAGGTGGTGTGTCTCGCTGACCAGTACATCTCACAAGTGATGGCCAAGTTTCCTTGATCTGTGCACAGCAATGTGCCACACATGATGGCACAACTACAGAGAGCAGGGCCTGGCTCATTGGTATGTATCCAATAGTATGTGTGTAACTGTAATGACACCTCTCTTCACATTCTACACTGTGTCTCTACCGGTATTGTGATACGTCCAACCTTTGTGCACACAGGTGACTCTGGCTATCCTAACCTTCAGTGGCTACTGACAACAGTGACATATCCAACAACAGATGGTGAAAACCATTTCAATGAGGCCCACGGCAGGACAAGGCATGTCATCGAGAGGACGTTTGGCCTGCTAACGGCCAGATTTCGGTGTCTACACGTCTCAGGAGATGCCCTGCTCTACAGACCACTGAAGGTCTGCCAGATCGTAGTTGTTTGCTGCATGCTACACAATCTGGCTCTGAGACGTCACATACCATTATTGGATGTTGAGGACGTGGCAGATGGACCTATGGCTGATGATGGTGACATAGATACTGATGAGGAGGCAGATGATGAGGATGTGGCTGACTCTAGGACAGAGTTGATCCAACAATACTTCCAATAATCTACAGGTATGTCAAGTGTCTTGTATGTGTACTGTAGTCCTGTCTGCCTTGTGACATAGCTAATCCTGGTGTGTGCCATCAGTGGAGGTGTTAAGTGCAGCTATCCCTCTGTGTGGGTTTGTGGAAATAACATGTTGTCAATCAGGGAAGGTGTTACTGTTCATATGTCAGTGCTATGTTTACTGTGCTGTTGGCTCCCATCACATCTGCAAGGGAATGGCCATGTTGTATAGTCCCAGTGATACAGTGTAAACTGCAAAAGGACTGACAGCCAAGGTTGTGTCAACAGTATAGCAACTTATTGTCACTGTACACAATGGACGGATATGAAAGCTACTCATATTGACAGTGGAACTCGGCTTTGGTTGGGTGCTGTGAGGGATGGACCACTGGGAATGGATGTCTTGAAAATGTGGATCTGCTATGGCATTTTGTGTTCAAATTACATTTTGGTACTCACACTAGGGAGGATGACAATGTACCTCATGTGTGTTGGCTGGGCAACAGTGACTCCTATTGTGATGGTTGACTCTGTCTTGATGTATTTGCAAGTAATATGGGTGGTGCTACTCTGTTTCCTGCCTTGATTGGTGGCTCCCTTGACACATGATTTGAGGATGAATCTGTTCTACTAGCAAACGTGCTGCACATGCCTCCCCCTTCTGTCCATCTTACAGACTTTTGCTGGTCAATGGTTTAAGTAAGCTGACATTTTGCAAAACAGTTAATTCATACATGTTACAATAAAGACAGGTAAGCAGTATCTGTGCTCAATGGTGTTGATTGTGATTTACAAGTACAATGGGTGATGAGTGGGGTCATGGTGGTTGAAATCATCGGAGCAGGTGGCCCAGCTGTAGTTAGTACAGATCCAGTATCCAAGGGTCATTGGAAAATGTGAGCCTGCCACTCCTGCATGGCCTCGTGATGGTATTCCCTCTGCAGCCTCTGGTTCTCCTGCAAGGTGGAGAGTATCTGGCCATCTTGTCCTGGGATTGCTGGTATGCTCCCAGGATTTGGGAGTTAACCTCCAGGGCAGTGTTTTCCCTTGTGGGGCCCATCCCTGGGCCCACAGGTGCCCTTCCATTGGCCCTGGACCCCTGTGCCTGTGCCCCTTGCCTGGTCTGCCCACTCCCAGCTACACCAGGACCTTAATCATCTTGGGTATGATGGGTAGACTCAGGTCCCTGTACTGTGGGGCACACAGCTGACTGAGCAGTTCTTGGGACACAGGTTTGGGGACGAGGGGTTGCCTGTGTGTTGTTACCACAGGAGTGGGGGGTCTCAGATGAGGGCTGGGTGAGGCTGGTGGTGGTGGACTGACCATAATGTCCCAGGTGGGCCAGGTAAGTCATCAATGTCCAGACATCCAGAGCTGTAGTCCTCACTGGGGCCTTCGTCCCGGGAGGGCTGTATGCCTCTGGCATCCTCTGCAGCGTGGCAGTGGCAGGGGTAGCTGTGGATAGAGAGAGGGAGAGTTACATTGTGGAGGAGTAATTGTTTGTACAGTGGTTTGACTTGCTTCCCCGTGATGGCAATAACAGATGCAGAACTGCAGACATTGTTAGTGGGTGATGGAATTGGTTCCATGGAGGGATGTCAATTGTGGATAGCATAGCTGTCATTGCCATGGAGTGGTACGCAGTTGAAGTATCCAGTTATCGTAGCTGGTGAGATGGTTTTAGGTGCAGGTGTTCCACTGTGAAGTGGGACCGGCAGCTTTTCCTGTATGGAGAGTCATGCATTGTGGGAGTTGTAGTTCTTGCCATTGTGAGTGCTATCCGTGCAATGGGGGGATAATGTGGGAATGGTGTTGGTGGGGTAGTGTTGCATGTAGGGGAGGGGCATTGGGTGACTGGGTGTGGGAAGGAAGATTGAATTAGGGAGTGATAGGGTGGTGGGGGAGCATGCTGTACAGGGGTCATTGGTGGCAGGGGAGTGATAGTGACTTACCGGACTACAGTCCTCCAGTCCAGGCCCTCAGGATGCAGTATGTCCAAGACCTTCTCCTCCCACGATGTGAACTATGGGGGAGGAGGTGGGGGCCCACCACAGTATTGTTTATGGCAATATGGAGTAGTGATGCCATGGAATGCACCTTCCCCCATAGGTCGTTCCACCTCTTCCTGATATCCTCCCTTGTGCGTGGATGGTTGCCCACTGAATTGACCCTGTCGACGATTCTCCGCCATAACTTCATTTTCCTGGCTATGGATGTTTGCTGAATCTGTGCTACCGAACAGTTGTGGCTGTACCCTGATGATTTAATCGACCATGACCCTCAACTCTTCGTCTGTGAATCATGGGTGCTTTTGAGGGGACATGGTTATATTGAAATGGATTGTGGGGGTAAAGGGGTGGGGTGTTGTGCACAAAGGTGATGCGTTTGGTGCTTAATGGGGTGTGTGGGGTGTTTTGGTTGGTGTGGTGGTGGGTTGTGGTGTTTGTGTGCAGTTGTGCTGTGTGTGACGTGTGAGTGTGCCAATGGTGTATATGTGCTATATATTGGGTATAGCAGTATCTCTGGGTCTGTGTGAATCGTTCCTTTTGCAAAGGATTGTGGGATGTGTGGGGGGGTGTTTTATAGTGGTGTGTGTGGGTTTGTCTGATGTGTGTATGTGTCTCAGGTGTGGGGTGTTGGTACTGTTCAATGTGGCTTTGGGTTCTTTTAGAGGTGTATTTTTTAGCGCGGTGTGTCGCACCTCCAGTGGCTTACCGCCATTGAAGAACTGCTGTGCTGATTTGTTGGTCATAATATGGAGGACAGAATGTTGTGGGAATGGCGGTGTTGGCGGTGAGACCACCTCTCTCCCACCCTCGGCCGGCCTGGCGGTGTCGGATTTTTGGGCGATCTTCTTTCTGTGACTCGTAATACAGCAGTCGTGAGACCACCAACACTGGCGGTCTTTTGGCATCCGCCACCATGAGGGTCTTCCAAAAAGACCACCAATGTCTTAATGAGGGCCTATAATTTCCAAAGGGTTTGTTTATATAGCACCATGGTATGTGCAAAGGCATTGCACCAGCCCTATAGTTTTTCACTGATTTTGTGCAAGTCCACAATTACTATTTGGAAGAAATCATCATATTGAGTGTGGAATTTCCGATTTATATCACTTTATGATGTCAAACAACCTATCCAGGTTTGCGCAAACTAGTAGTGGACCCCATTCAATTTTTCGTGATTTAATTCCTAACAATTTCGTTTTTTTAAGTTCTCCAATACACTGATTATAATCACAGGGGTATAGCCACAATGGACTATAGTTGCTTTATCTGAAATTAGCATTCAAGATCACAGAACTAATTATGCAGTAATTTGTTCAAACAAAAGCTTACCAAATAGATTACAGTGAAAAGGACATCCTTGAATATGCAGCATTAAAAATATTTTATTAGTTGTGCCTCACACAATTCCTAGTTACTGATATATTCTGTGGCTTAAAGTTACCATTTTAAATTCCAGCAATTAAGGACACATGTTCAGTAGGTTGTTTAGGCAGTAGGTCAAACAAAGCTTGAAAGGCCCAAATTTTGAAGAATAATTTCAGGCATGGCTTTGAAGTTCCATCTATTTCTGATAGCTTTGTTTACTGCATACAATGGAGTGGTTTCGGTTGTGAGAACAATTATTTTGTTTTCTTTTTTGTTTTATGTTACCTATTGCTTGAAAGAACTTTTCTCCCATTGCTGTTACTGTGAATTTCTCTGGAATTTCCATATCATATCATTTTTTTTTTTTACAAAAACACCATTCAAAAGTGGCATGTGTCATCTGTTGTGTATTATGGACTGGTAAATTCGGACAGCCACTGTGGTGGTATACAATTTCATTTTTATTGCTTTTACTTTTATGTACTATATCAATATTTTCCTTGAACGGGGAATGTATATTGGGATGCTTTCATGGCTTCCTCTTGCTTTGTTTGCATCCTTTCCACACACTTTCTAGTACAATACTGGGGACATTTCTGGAAAGCGTGTGATTCATTCTCTCCTAAGTAACTGTGGTGTAGCTACTCTGAAGTAGGAGACATCAATACAATGGCTTCTAAACATTAGTTGTGCCTCACACAATGCTTCAATCAATGGTTCTTGCAGAGAGCAGCTAATCACCTGATAGGGTCTCAAGGTGCTGGTTAGTGGGGGGATGTGCAGTTCAGTCGAACAGCTAGGTCTTGAGGTCCTTCCTGAATTGAGGCAGTGAGGGGGATTACCTGAGATGTTAGCGAGTTCCAGGTCTGCACAGCAAGGTAAGAGAAGGATCTTCCTCCAGTCCAGGTCTTGTGGATTCTTGGGATAGTGGCCAGGGCCGGGTGGGTGGAAATGTCTGGTGGGTGTGTAAAAAGCAAGGCAGTGGTTGATATATGCTGGTCCGATGTTGTGCCTGGCTGTCAGTGGGGATCCACTTAAAAATCTTCAGAAACAGGCAGAAAGTGGAAGCAGGAGGATGAGACAACGTTGATTTAGCGGTTCATTGAGAGCGAGGAGTTGAGGATGATGCTGAGGTTAAGTGTGTGGTCGGTGGGTGTGGGGGGCAGGGTTCCGAGTGCTGCGGGCCACCATGAGTCGTCCTAGGCAGAGGAGGTTGTGCCCAGGATGAGGACTTTGGTTTTGTCGGAGTTGAGTTTGAAGAAGCTGTCCTTCTTCCAGGCGATTACTGCCTTCATCCCACTGTGAAATTTGCTCTTAGCGGCTGTAGGTTCATCGGTGAGGGAGAGAATCAGCTGGGTACCATCTATGTAGGAGACGATGTTGAGTCAATGGCTTCTGACGATGTCTGCAGCTGGGCCATGTAGATGTTGAAGAGGGTGGGGCTCAGAGAGGAGCCATGAGGAACTCTGAAGCTGATCTCTACAGGTTCTGAGGAGAACAGTGCGGGCTTGACTCTCTGTGTTCGGCCAGTGAGGAAGGAGAGGATCCACACTCAGGCTTTATCGCAGATGCGAGAGTCGTGGAGAATTGTGCAGAAGGTGTGGTAGGGGATGTTGTCGAAGGCAGCAGAGACGTCTAGAAGGATGAGGGCTGCGGTTTCGCCTCGGTTGAGGAGAGTACGAATGTCATCTGTTGCGGCAAGGAGTGCAGTCTCGGTGCCATGTTTGCTTCTGAAGCCTGATTGGGAGGGGGTCAGAGTGGGTTAGTTTCGATGAATTCGGTGAGTTGGGCGTTGATGGCCTTCTCAATGACTTTGGCTGGGAAGGGGAGCAGCAAGATGGGTCTGTAATTTTTTAGGTCCTTTGGGTTGGTGAGGAGGGGGTTGATTTCTGCGTGTTTCCAAGCTTCAGGGAAGGTGGCAGACTTGATGGAGCAGTTGATGGTGCAACAGAGTTCAGAGGTAATGGTAGCGCCAGCTTGGTTGAAGGTGTGGGGGGCAGGGGGCAAAAAGGGCTCCAGAGTGGATGGTTTTCATGATTCTTAGGGTGTTCTCAGTGGTGAGGGTGGTCCAATTGAGCAGGGTCAGCTGAGAACTGGAGCATTTGGGTGCAGTGGCTGCGGGTGGGGTGGGTGAATCCTGGGTTTCGAAGCTGTTGTAGATGTCTATGATCTAGCGGAGAAAGAAGGTGGTAAGTTTGTCGCAGAGGTCTTGGGAGGGGGATGTCTGTGGTATCTGTGCTGGGTTTGGCAAATTCTTTGATCAAGGTTAAGTGTTCTTTGCTGTTGTGTGCATTGGCGTTGATACGTTCCTGTATAGAAGTTCTGTGGCTCTGATGAGGTGGTGGTGTGTGGTGAAGGCGATTCTGAAGGCTGCGTGGTCAGCCAGAGTCTTGCTGCACCTCCATCTTCTCTTGAGTCGTCTGCAGGAGCGCTTCAACTCTTGGAGGGCAGGGGAGAACCAGTTGGTTTTCTCGGAGGGCTGTTTGCCAGAGGGTTTCTTGAGGGGAGGAGCCAGTGTGTTGGTGATGAAGTCAGCTATGGATTCGCTGAAGGGGGGACGGGGTCCAGGAGGTCTGTAGAATTCCTAGTTACTGATATATTCTGTGGTTTAAATTTCCCATATATGTTATTTTTTATTTCAGCAAGCAATGACTGATATGTTTTTAGGTTTTTTAGGCAATAGGTCAAACAGAGCTTGAAAGGCTTTGTTCGTTACCTAGGCATGTACTGCACACATGTGATAATATCATTTCAGGTACAGCTTTCAAGTCCCACCTATTTGTGACAGCATTGTTTATCTTAGACAATGTGAGTTGTTTCAGTTGTGAGAACAATTATTTTAATTTCTTTTATGTGACCTATTGCTTGCTTGCTCCCATTGTTGTTACTGTGAATTCCTCTGAAG
The DNA here is from genome assembly GCF_031143425.1 of Pleurodeles waltl. Taxonomy (NCBI): domain Eukaryota; kingdom Metazoa; phylum Chordata; class Amphibia; order Caudata; family Salamandridae; genus Pleurodeles; species Pleurodeles waltl. The sequence goes on from NC_090440.1 coordinate 1,771,199,564, forward strand.
TTTCCATTGCTCTTTTCTTTTTCTTTTACAAGACTTCCCCTTTGAAAAGACGTGGCATATGTCATCTTTTGTGTATTATGTAATGGTAAATATGGACAACCACTTGGGTGGTATCCGATTCCATTTTTGTTGCTTTTTCTTTATTTATAATGTATATTGGAGTGCTTTCATGACTTCCTCTTGCTTTGTTTGCACCCTACAATAGTCTGAACATTTCTAGAAAGTATGTGATTCAGTCTCTCCTAAGTAAATGTTATGTAGCTACTCTGAAGTAGGATACATCAATACAGTGGCTTCCAAATATTGCGTAATTGATTATACATTTGCTTGCATTTTCTTTGATTACTGTCATTGTTAGACCTGACAGCCTTAGGGTGGTCTCCCCACCAACCTTTTTGCTTGCTTCCCTCCGTTTCTGCCATTGCAGAGCCTGTATATGCAGTTTTGCACTGCCATTTTGACAAGAGGTAGGACATGTACTTCTAGGTTTTACATGCCCTGGTAGTGAAAAACTCCCAAATTCATTTTTCACTACTGCAGATCTATCTCTCCCATTGGATAACATTGGGATTACTTTAATACATCTTTTAAGTGCATTTCCCAATTATCAAACAATAGACTTTTCAAGTTTGGTGCCTCTGGACTCACAATTTAAAATCACAACTTATGCTGAGGTCGATTTTAAATAGCATTTCTGAAAATGCCACTTTTAGCAAGTTGGTATTTTCTTCCTTTAGCCATTTGGTGCCTGCTGCCTGTCTCAAATACATGTCAGGGCTGGGGTGACAGCTGAGTTGGGGCATTCCCTCTAGACAGCGACACACAAAGGGAGCTTAGGTGTGACTGATGGGCCATCCACAGCCTGATGGGTCGTCCTGGAGGACAGGAGGGACAGGCTGACAAACATGAATAGGCAGTGTCCCGACCCCACACATAGGGCTACATACACCCCTGTAGTGCTTCTGCAGCCAGAGCAGAAAGGGACGACCTCTGTACACTTCAAAGAACTCTGTGAAGCCTTCCTCACTACAAAGGCACCACTGGGTAGAAGTACTGAAACTATGACGCTATCAAGAGAGTACACTTCTCTACCTGTGGATATTCTGCCAGGAAGAAAAACTGCTGTGCTGATACAAGGACTGTCACTCTGCTGGACTCTGGCTTTGCTTTGCTGACCTGCTGCCTGCTGCCCTCTTGTCTGGGACTAAGAAAGGATAGACCTGCATCTCTACATCCCAGAACCAAAGTGACTCTGTTGTAGGTTTTTTTATAGCCTTGCTTGAGCACATATATTTTAGCTTAGGCCTGCAGCCTGTGCCCTTTTACCCAGATACATGGTCTATTTTCATGTATTAATTTTAATTCATTTTAGCACAGCCTGCTTTTAGCGGGGATGTTTTATTCCTGTAATCCGCTGCTATTCTGCAAACGTGCTGTTATTGCTTTCAGTGCATGACATTTTCACAGTGTACCTCTGCTCAAGGTTACCCATCATGGTGCATGTTAATCTACCTAGTAGTGCCGCCACAAGAGTGTGCAGACAGCCCAACACTTAAACACAGGATCAAGTCAGGCCTGTTTCTTAGAACAAAAAACTAGTTTTATTATAAAAACATCACACAGGTAAAAGAAGGTTAGAGAGGTCATTCCGGCAAGAGATCCATCCATGCAGTATGCCATTTCACTGCTACTTTGCTGTAATCAGCCCTATCACTGCAACCAACCAAGAAGACGGAGAGCAAACCCCTGTTTCCAGGTAATGCAGGTGGGTGTTCCTTCCATGGACTAAGTATGGGTATATTTGGGCTATCATTGCTATCCTCTCGCTTAGACGCTAGGAGTCTGGGTAGGATTCCTATGCACATTGTTTTTCCAATATGCAGGGGTTGTTCATTTTCTTTTCACTTATGATAACAATCTTGATTGTGCTCTGTCTCATCTCCATAATAATTGCAGCATATATATTTTATCGTGGATTCAATGAATGCATTGAAAATGGTCCTGCATCTCTTTAACTGCCTAGGTGTCTGTGAGACTTGTGCTAATGAGAGTAAGGGGTAAGATCTGCTGACCACGACTTCTCTGAGGAGTCACAGAGTACCATGCATCAAGCTGCCACAAATCACCTTTTACTTTCTAGGTTATGGTGAGGTACTACTAGCTAGCTAAAAGGGTTAGGCTGACAGCTATCAAACGGTGTGGGCTTGACTCATTCACCCTCAAGCAGGGGTGCTGCCACCTTAATCCAATAGTCTCATCGCCATGAGGAGAGTCCTATGACATGGCGCCACCAATGCTGGTAAGGCACCAACTCTACAGGTCTCCTGAGTGAATGTTTCTCACACACGCTTAAGGTACCCTAAGTACCATTATATGGAGACGTTTGTGGTCTTAGGGAAAAGTCCTCCTAAGCTAAATAGGGAGTATCTATTTAGGCTATAGGTTGCTCAAGCTTTAACCATATAAGGATTTCCCTGTTGGTGTTCCCAGCTCTGATTCCTATCCTTTGATATGACAAAACAAGTAAATATATTTCAGAAAACTGTAGACAACCCGTCACACAGTTTCTCTTAGCTAATGGACTAAATAATGAGGGTGAAGTTACATGCAAAACTGAAATATTCTATTCACCTTTCCTGTAGTCAACACAGACTAAAATACATTTCACATATACAGGATAGTGCATGTACCACAACAATACAAAGCATACCAATACTTAGAAATACCTCTAAATTATCAAGAACACCATGATTGGTTTAATGGCACCCTAACACATGTAATACAACCTGTTAGATTAGGTCCCTTAAGTAATGATGGACCAACATGGCCAACACTGGCCGCATATACACCACATCCCAAGGTACAAGCTATACAAGCAACTGAAATACGCACATTATACAATGAGCTAGTAGTAATATATAGATGCTTAACACAATTCATAATGCAGACTTTAAACACTGCCCCAGCGAGGGCTGCTACTGCTATAAATCAATTGGCCATTACAGGGATCAATTTCACAAACTGTCCATTCAATAATGGGAAAAGCACCCACTGATCGGGAGAAGATTCCGTTCTGGGCTCCACAAAAAACAAAACAGCTGGAAACAGTGTTTTTCCCATATGGGACCCCAAAATAAACATATAATTCTCACAATGTGCTTGTCTTTTAGAATGGTTCCCTCAATAGAAGATTGTGCCTCTTTGGGCACAGTCTTTGCTGCAATATATACCACCACACATGGTATATCAACACTTACGTATCTACAGGAAGTCTTAAAACAGATTCAAAATGAACATGGGGCAGCCCCGGCCCTGGATTCAGGGATGAAAGTGATTCGCAATCTTGACATAGTCTCTTCAATTATTTTAAGTAACATTAAAAGGGAAGCAGCAGCATTGGCAATACACCAGCGGCTAGATTATTTCAGAAACTTACACTAGTAAAGGTTCGGATCGTCTGAGGGCCAGACCAGCTAAAACACAACTACAAAGTACACCTGGTAGGGGAGTCCTAAGCAAGCAAGACCTCTAAAAACGCTGGAATAAACAAAAACAGAATAAAGAAAGAAGAAGCCAATGAGGAGAATCTCCGCAAACAGAGATCCCAGAAAAAAGATAAAATCTGAGCAATAGGAAAACTTTAAAAAAGCGCCTGATAGATACCAATAAACTGACAGTCGCCCATCTCATTCCTTCCAGGACACCCGGATAAATGGAGTGAGAGAGGAGGGCGATCAGAACACCAAAATGACTATGTGAAGCCAAAAAAGGACCCACAATTTTCTTCAGAAATGTTTACGAAAAAGGAAGAGAAACTTCCACAGCAAAAGCCCCAATTCAAAAAGAAAAAGGTTGTGGCAGTTTCAGTCAAACATGACAAAAATATTGAGAAAGTTACCGAAAAACAGGACTTGGGCAGAGACTCTGCTAGACAGTGCAGAAGAGATCACAATATGTCGCCAGAATCTTTGAGATCTTCTGGATGTGACACCGACTAATGACTTCCTTGAAGTCGAAACAGCGGACAGGCACGTCTCCCCACCAGCCAGGGTCTATAAATTAAACATACAGATTGAGGGAGATATAGAGCACACTATTAAAGTTATCTTCTGTAGAAGATTAACACTAAATTCTGACATTTTATTGGCGTAAAAAGATTGTCCACCTGAATTTGTCCGCATGCTCCAACAAGTGGAAGATTTCATTCTGCCTTCTTTCTCAGACCTAGTTCCGGATCCTGTAAAAGAAGTTTAAGCCAAAGATTGGGCATTGGCGCAAGCCCCGCCGCTGTACCCCAACCATGTAGGGTGGGATAGAGTTTCTCCCTACCACGTTATTTCTCTAGGATCTACTCCAAAGATACAGCCTTATTATCCAAATAAACATGAGGCTAAAGCACCGGTACGAGAAATTCTCGCGTAACTGGAGTACCAGGTAGTAATTGAACCTTACATATCCCCAATGAATTGGCCTTTATTTCCCACAGGGAAACCTGACCATTCATAGAATAGTCTTAGATTACAGACACTTAAACTGCCGCACACGCACATTTGAGCTACAAAATGCACAAAGCATAAAACTTAACAACGCAGTGCGTAAAAAATACAAAACAACCTTGGTTATGTCCAATGTGTTTTTCTGACAAAATGTATTGCCTGAAAGCCGGGATTTAAGCGCCTTCAGTGAGCTTGGCTCTCAAAGGAAATTTTGCCATTTGCCCCAAGGGTATGAGATCTGCCTTGGGTTGTTCTCTGCCTGTGTAAAATTAATATTACATGATATCAATTCCAAGGCATTGTCCTATGCGGATGATATCTGTCTAGCAGATGACAACCCCAACACACATTTAGCCCAAGTGGATCACATTGTTTTAGGATTTGCTTCCCAAGGCTATAAATTAAATTTATGAAAACCTAAATTGCTTTTCTTAGTGTCCTATTCCTAGGATACAAATTATCTGATGTGGGCAAGAGCCTAGCCCTGCCCTTTCTAGAAAAATACACTCAATTCTAACCTCCAAACACCATCAAGAACCTACGGACATTGCTGGGTTTCTTCAATGCTAGCAGAACATACATTCCTGAACATGCAAAATGCATAAAAGCTCTTTATGATTTATTTGGTCCAGATTTTCCAAGCAAACATTGGATACCCGAACATGCACGCATTCTTAGATCATTATAACAAGACATGCTAGAAGCACAACATTTACATACATGTGACAACAAAACAAATTTGGTCATCAGAGTAATTCATGAGGCCATAAGATTCACCTATGTCACATTTAACGAGGGTGAGATGATACCCATAGCATACAAATCAAATTTGTACTCCAATGCAGAACATGATTCGCACCAACAGAAAAAATTAATGACTGCTGTACAGATGGCTGTCATTAAGGAGAGGCCACTTGCTCAAGGAAAACACATAATTGTCATTACCCTAGTGCCGTCCTTTGAAGCTGTCACCCAAGCTAGCGTCCCGAACACTGGGCAATGGGCAATGTTTCTGAAGGCCACTGATGTCGATTATGTTTTCAACCCAAAACTCCAGACCCAAGAATTCCTTCAATATAAACTTGAGTACCCCACGTACACTAACATCTTGCCTCTTGACCAATATCGGATCATCATTCATACTGATGGATCAGCACAACCAGCTGAAGGTACCAAACACCAACACTCAGCCGCTTGCGCAGCTGTTAGCGTGGTAATGAGGGATGGCAAATTCCACCCTGCATACCTACAGGCAGGCCCTAGGGGACTGCATTGCACAAGTTGCATAGCTTAATGCTCTGGCATTGGAACGCACGGATCCTGAACTTTCAACTTTGTGTGTGATTCGTTTTACTGTGCCCAGCCCTTCAATGAATACTTACATCATCGGTGCCTAAATGGGTTCAGAGATTCCAACGGGAACACAATAAAACACAAATTCTTGTTGGGGGGGTTCCATATCTTAAAGATAAGCTACCAAAACCTCATGTAGTTCATACATTGGGCCACCAACATGTAGGAATACATGTTATAGGAAACACTTTTGCTGATGAAGCTGCCAAATCTGCATTAGATATGGCTTCTGCTGCTGCGATCACTCGTTCTCATAAAAGACTAGGTGATGAGATATTGGCTGCTGTGAAAGCTTCGGCTGATGGCAATTCTTTACCAATAAACATACCCTGCAAAATATTCCTGCCACGTTAGTGCACAAAATATTGCATGTGCAAGAATTAAAGGGGTGAGTGTTCGTGTGATCCCCAACCAAGATCAGAGATTAGATCTCATATAAGCAGCGCATGAGGGTGTTGCTTCTGCCAAAGCTGATGTGGTGCAGTGATCTCCCTATTGAAAAAACACTATTGGTGGCCAGGTCTACACAAACAGAATGTCCTTTGTTGTGACATCTGCCAACAAATTATAGGGTCTACCATAAAACGCCCACCACAGACACCGCTCTTAGTGTCCAACAAACCACTACGTGTGTACCTGGACCATTACGGTCCCTTACAACCTGATGGTGCATACAAATATATCTTAGTCGCTGTTGACTCATGTTCCAGGTTCCTATGGGTATGGCCGCAATGATCGGCTGACACAAAAACTGTTAAGAAAGACTTGAAGCCTTCAGAAATATGCTGTTGCAGCATTCCACTTGGACCAGTGTCCTGCTTTTGCCTACAGGGCATTTAGGGACACCATGGCAATGATGGGTCTTTCTACCAACCCAAGGGAAACGCGATCGTGGAGCGGAAAAAACACGAGTTAAAGCAACCCTTAACAGCAAGAGTACTAGGTTTTGGTTGTAGCAGGCTTCATCACCTATATGGAGTCTAGAGAGCACTAAATATTCAGCCCAGAAGCTCCTTGTGAGGACATACCTCTTATGAGGTCTTCATTGGTAAGCTATGGACGTTCTAGTCATGGGAATACATGGTATCAGAACACTCATTTTACTACCACTGCCAGGTTCTAAAGAAAACCTCTTTGTTTCAGTTGAGATTGCACCATGAGGCCGACCCTGTACAGTAGACCAAGTGTATTCCTGGGTAGTTGTGCCACTGGATTCAAGCTAGCCTGGCTGATGAAGGGTGATACCCTGAAACCATTCCCAGGACGCTTGTTTACGTTAAAGGGAGGACCTGGCCTGGCAGTGTGGGCTGGACTGCTCACATGGGGAACAGGGTCAAGACTGATTTACATATGGCTGGGTCCAAAGTGGGGTGGCATGGTGAGCGAACGAACAATGGATTAAACCCACATCTGTGATTCAGTGAGTGTTTGAAAAGTTGCAGCACTCCTTACATCATTCTTTTGTGTTGCTAAAGTCGTCCTAAGTGGGAAAGGTTCGCCCAGTTGTAGGTCCCGTGCTCACTGTGAAAGTGGATTCCAGCTAGCCTGGCTGAAGAAGGGTGATATCCTGAAACAGGTCCCAGGATGCTTGTTTCCGGTCCAGGGAGGACCTGGCCTGGCAGTTACGGCTGGACTGTTCCCATGTGGGACAGGGTCAAGACTGATTTGCATATGGCTGGTTCCAAGCAGAGGTGGCATGGTGAGCAAAAGAACGATGGATTAAACCCAGATGAGTGACTGGGGTGAGTGAGTGAAAAGTTTCAGTACTCAGTCCTCCGTCCATCGTCTTTTTGTGTTGCTAAAGTGGGAAGGGTATGCCTAGACATGGGTCCCGTGCTCACTGTGCCACTGGATGCATGCTAGCCAGGCTGATGAAGGGTGACACCCTGTAACTGGTCCCAGGATGCTTATCTCCGGTTCAGAGAGGACCTAGCCTGGCAGTTTGGGCTGGAATGCTCCAATGGGAAACATGGTCAAAACTGATTTGCATATGGCTGGGTCTAATTTGGGGTGGCATGGTGAGCAAAAGAACGATGGATTAAACCGAGATCTGTGACTGTGGGTGAGTGTTTGAAAAGTTTCAGCACTCCATCCATCATCCTTTTGTTTTGCTAAAGTTGGCCTAAGTGGGAAGGGTATGCCCATACTTGGATCCCGTGCTCACTGTGCCACTGGATTCAAGCTAGTCTGGCTGATGAAGGATGATACCCTGAAACCGGTCCCAGAATGCCTGTTTCCGGTCCAGGGAGGAGCTGTCCTGGCAGTTCGGGTAGGACTGTTCTCATGGGGAACAGGGTCAAGACTGATTTACATATGGCTGGGTCCAAACTGGGGTGCCATGGTGAGCAAAAGAACAATAAACTAAACCCAGATCTGTGACTGGGGGGGGGTGGGGGCTTCTGAAATGTTTCAGCACTCTGTCCATCATCCTTTTGTGTTAGTAAAGTTGCCCTAAAGTGGGAAAGGTATGCCCAGAAGTGGGTCCCATGCTCACTGTGCCACTGGATTCAAGCTAGCCTGGCTGATGAAAGGTGATACCCTGAAACCGATCCCAGGATGCTTGTTTCCAGTCCAGGGAGGACCTGGCCTGGCAGTTGGGCTGGACTGTTGCCATGGGGAATAGACTGATTTGCATATGGTTGGGTCCAAACTGGGGAGGCATGGTGAGCAAAAGATCAATGGATTAAACCCAGATTTGTGACTGGGGTTGGGTGTTTGAAAAGTTTCAGCATACTGTCCATCATCCTTTTGTGTTGCTAGATCCCTGGGTAGTTCTCTTGCCTCTCTCACTACTCAACAGAATACACCTCTGCAAACACTCAACAATGCTTCCATAAATATCAAATGCTCCAACTGTCTACCCAAGCTTGGCAGTGTCGTTTCTGTCACTACGTCATCAACATCCCTCGACGTACCCCGCAACAGCCACATCTCCGCACACCTGAGACACCTGCATTGGCTCCCAGTCAGCAAAAGGATCACCTTCCGTCTTCTCACCCACGCACACAAAGCCCTCCACAACAAGGGACCGGAATACCTCAACAGACGCCTCAGCTTCTACGTCCCCACCCGCCCCCTCCGCTCCGCTGGCCTCGCACTTGCTGCCGTCCCTCGCACCCGCCGCTCCACGGCGGGTGGGAGATCTTTCTCCTTCCTGGCGGCCAAGACCTGGAACTCCCTCCCCACCAGCCTCAGGACCACCCAGGACCACTCCGCTTTCCGGAGACTCCTAAAGACTTGGCTGTTCGAGCAGCGATAACCCCCCCTTTCCCCCCTAGCGCCTTGAGACCCGCACGGGTGAGTAGCGCGCTTTATAAATGTTAATGATTTGATTTGATTTGAACAAGAAATGTCCAAAATGTAGATCTCTAATATTCTAATTTAACACAAATGAATAACATTGTTTATTATGAACCACCGACTTTGGGTACATCTACCAGCTCTGCACCAGCTCCAGTTTTTGCACAAACTGCTTCTGGTTACTTTATCGACATTGATGACTTTTCTTCAAATTCTTCCACATCAGCAACAGCACATAAGCTTTACACTTGGCTTAAAAACAAATATTTGGTTTGTACATGGTACTATCTGTGGATACTGCTGACATTGCTTGTCTTCCTGCTTTGGATTGGTTTTGTCATTGTTTTCTTTTTACTGATAAATGGTCACTGTCTTCCTGAACACTCTGTTGGTGAACTGGTGGATGAGGTTTCAATACCGTACCTGTTGTCCCATAAGGTCCTAACAGACTTGTCCCTTGTGAATATTTCAGCTGTTCTGATTCCGGATGGGATTGTCTGGGATAAAGTACCATATGATATAGTTGGACCTACTGAGGTCATTCAAAATCCATATGTCTTCAAAGTTTCTATGAATTATGTTATTACACGGGGGTTGTTTCTGATGACTGGGATGTAAAAACAGTTGATACTATACTTCCTGAGTTTGAATATTATACTGTGCTTGAAAGTGAAGATGTTTACAGCGAATTATGGGGAAATGCTCTGTTATAACCATTATGGACATTATTTTCTGCACCAAGCTGGTACCCCGAGATTAGTTTACAATTACCCACAATGGGAACATTGTCCAGTTCTGCCAGTGGGGAGCTCCAAAACATATGCAGACAAGTTTGCATATTTCACTGTGCATGATGCTAAGATTGCTGAGTCATACTATTTCAAATTACCTCCCTCTAAAGAGAAAAATATTGCTAACCAACACTAAAGTGATTCACTCAAATTTTACAAACCTGCCATTGAGGGCTATAAGTTTTGGAAAAAGACGATTGATTGAAAGAGTGTATACAGAACACAAGATTGGCAAATAAATGGTAGGGAAGCTTTATTTAGAGCATGCCTTATTCCTTTGTAAATTATATTTTTAAATGATACCGTTCAGCAAACAACTTGCCTTAGGGTAGCAAAAATAAAAGAGTTGAATGCGCCCAGTATTCCCACATCAGCTAAAACTGACAACTGGCAGACACTTTTAAATGTCATTAAAGAACAGCTCAATAGTTGGGTTCAGAACTGTACTTTTAATTCATCAATTTCACATCCGACGGGTAGTTATTGTGGCCAGTGGACACAAACAGTTGTAATCGACGTTTTGTAAACTCCATAAGGGGTTTTAGAGCGAGCTGACGAGACCACTGTTCTGTCACAGCTCCACACTGGTTTCATTACGACATATAGTGTGAGCAAACTATGCCAACAGTGATTAAGCTCTTCCACATTAACAGCTGTAAAAGGATACCTTAGTTTTCTTTCAGAAAATGTTGATTTACAAGATTTCTTGCTAGGTCCTAGAAAGCCACTATCAAACCATTTTTATATGCCATATGTGATGAGATATGGAAGCTTTCACAAAAGCTGCAGTATGTTTGAGGCAGATTGATAAAGGAAATGTGGAGAAGGCTCTATCCATTGTCGATAATGGCATGAACACATTGTCCATCCACATTTACACAATTAATAACATGGTCTCATCTGCAATAGACATCATTCAAAATGACATGTCCTTTTTACACCATGGACAGAGTCAACTCAGGTCCATTATGCAGTTGGGTTGGACATTGCAGGTTCTCAAAGTAGCCCAATGCCCTGGCAGCACATCAATTTATATGCCGCATTTGATTGACAAGACAGCAACAGATAATGGCTAAAACAGAAGCGAGTTACATCATGCTTAACATTGAAAAGTTAGAAAAATTGCCCTTTACTGTAGGGGAAATTCCATTGGCAGAATGATTAATCTGCCCATTTCAACATTTCGAGTCACTGAAGCCCTCATTATGACCCTGGCGGTGAGTGATAAAGTGGCAGTAATACCGCCAACAGGCTGGCGGTAAGTACCGCCAAATTATGACCACGGTGGTGATAACTCCCATAGACAGCCAATGTAACACACCAACTGCCAGGGCGGACACAACACTCACCACGGCGGTAGCCGCCAACAGCCAGGCGGAAGACAAAGCATCATCCATCATATTTTGAGGCTGCCACTACCTCTTCCGGGGCAGTACCAAAGCCGCCAAAAGTCTGGCGGAAAGGCATCACAGAAGAGAAAGGACTCACCATCGGAGACACAGGGAAGAACAACGCCGCCATGGAACCCAAACTGCAAGTTTTCCCGATTATCTTCTACGTTATGCTCCACCTGGAACACCAACGCCACCGACGACAATGAGTACAGCCTCCTAGCACACAAGGGAGGGAGGGAGGAAAACGAGAGTGGCACACACACACACTCAACACACACACACACCATATAAACAACCAGCTGCACACAAAAAACAATTTGCACCCGATACACGGCAGAATAATGCAAGGACGACGAATGCAAGGACGACGAATAGACGAAAGTGATTGTAATCAAATCAACATCTAAATAACTAATTTGATTTGTCAATGAAACAGATATGTACACATGTAGACAAAGGGACACTGCCCAGTCCAATGTTCAAATGGCCCACATGGCCATAGGGCACAGTCTAAGGCCCAACTCGAATCCTGACCACATCCGGACAGTACTCTGCAGTGGCATCAGTTTGCAAATGGGCAGGCACCTCAGGAGAGTGCACCTCAGCCGGATGCGGGAACAAGCCCACTGGTTCTGGAGGGGCCTCCATGCCCATTGCTCTGTCCCGGGGAGTGCAAGGCCACAGTCTCCCAGGTGGGTGATTTTCCCACTGGTTCTGGAGGGGGCTCCATGCCAAATGCTCTGTCCAGGAGAGTGAAAGGCCACAGTCTCTCAGGTGGGTGACTTTCCCACTGGTTCTGGAGTGGGACTCGATGCCCATTCCTCTGTCCTGGGAGTGCAAGGCCACAGTCTCTGGAGTGGGAGACTTTTCCACTGGTTCTGGATGGGGCTCCATGCCCATTGCTCTGACCTGGGGAGTGCAAGGCCACAGTCCCTCAGGTGGGTGACATTCCCACTGGTTCTGGAGGGGGCTCCATGCCCATTGCTCTGTCTTGGGGAGTGCAAGGCCACAGTCTCTCAGGTGGGTGACTTTCCCACTGGTTCTGGAGGGGGCAACTCGTACAGCAGCCCCTGGAGGGTAGCCTATATGGTGTCCGCTGACGGTAACGGCTGCAGTATGTTGGCGGATAGAGGTGCCTCCTGGGCAGCCTCTGCAGTTGCTGATGGCTGCAGTGTCGTGGTGGATGGATGAACCTCCTGGGCAGACTCTGCACTTGCTGACTGCTGCAGTGTGGTGGTGGATGGAGGAGCCTCCTGGACAGTCTCTGCACTTGCTGATGGCTGCAGTGTGGTGGTGAATGGAGGAGCCTCCTGGGCAGCCTCTGCACTTGCTGATGGCTGCAATTCATCAGCTGGTGGTGGGGGCCCCGTGACAGCTGGTGGTGGTGGCAGAGGTGTCACCCTGACAGCCTCTGCTGGAGTAGAGGGCTTGGTCTCCTCCATTACATGGGGCGTGTACCCCTTACCCTACCTGGCAGGGGTAGTTGAGCATTTCCCCTTCCTGGATGGAGGTGCAGGCTCCTTCTTCTTCTTGCCTGATGGTGCAGGCTCCTTCCCCTTCTTGCCAGGAGGTGCAGCCTCCTTCCCCTTCTTCGATAGAGGTGTGGTATGCTTATCACCATGAGTAGATGGTGCTACTACTGTCCCTATGGACTGTTTGGCTGAGGCGCTGGGCTGGGTCTTTGGTACCCTGCTCATACAGGCAGGACGGAGGGGAGGGGGAGGAAAGAGGTCAAGTTGGTAAAGGAAAAGCTTTTTAGGGACATTGAGGATGGAGGAGTAATGGGAGTGGAGGTTGAGGGAGTGGTTGTAGGAGGTGTATGTCAGGCTAGCTTGATTCCAGTGGCACAGTGAGCAAGGGACCCACGTCTGGGCATACCCTTCCCCTTGTTGATGTAGTACATGCAGGTGTGAGTGTGGACGTGACTGTGAGGGAGGAGGAGGGGGAGACAGTGGATGTTGTCGTGCCTGCAACTGGATGGTGTTTGCGTGGGTGCTTGTGCCTGTGCCACTCTTGGGTATTGTCTTGTGTGCATGCTCATCTGTATGTGTGCCTGGGATGGGTTGGGGTTGAGGAGAATGAGACTGGGAAGTGGTAGTTGGAGAGGAGACGGTAGAAACAGCACAATGGCTGCCATCAGAGAGGAGGCCAGAGCCTGAATTGATCTCTGTTGGGCCACAAATCCACTGTGAATGCCCTCCAGGAATGCATTGCATTACTGCATCTGGGATGCCAGCCCCTGGATGGCATTCACAAAAGTTGACTGCCCTACCGAGATTGATCTCAGGAGGTCAATAGCCTCCTCACTCAGGGCTCACTGGGGCAGGGCCTGAGGTGCCTGGGGTGAAGGAGATGCCCACCCTCCTGGGTGAGCAGGCACAGGCAACTCGCTGAAGGGCTGATGGGAGGGCGCTGCTGGTACGAGGGGTGGCAGCTGTACCTGTAGCTGGGGTGGTCACACAGGTGTCCGCCAACACCAGGGAGCTCCCATCGGAGGAGGTATCTGTATCTGTGTTGTCTTCTCCAGCCTCCAGCGTGGTGCTCCCCTCTCCCTCCGTCCCACTGGTTCCCTCGGCATTGGTGGACTCTGCCTCCTGGGTCCTGTGGGATGCAGCTCCCTCTGTTGTCGGTGCCCCTGCTCCTCCTCCAGATGATGCTAATGCACACAAGGACAGGATGACAAAACAAGAAATGGGGGAGAGAGACAAAGGCACCCCTTCCTTGTTGGGAGGCCATCCCCAGCTGGGCCTCAGCGGTCTTCCGTGCCCAGCGTCTCACGTTCTCCCACCGTTTCCGACAGAGGGTGCTCCGCCTGCCACAGAACCCCAGGGTCCGCACTTCTTTGGCGATGGCATGCCATATTCCCTTCTTTTGATGGGCGCTGACCTGCAGAGGCAATACAGACAGGAGAAAACCATTAAACAAACAGTCCATCCTATCACACAAATGGCCCACTATACCCATTTCCATCACCATTGGCACACACATAGCCCAGTGCACAACATGTACACCGCCTTAAGATATTTCCCCACCCCCAATGACACTATGCTTGCACACACATCTCCATGCATCTTTCCCACATGCATTGTGCCCAAAGTGTACTCACCTGTTGGTCTGGAGGCCCATACAGCTGTTTGTACTGGGATGAAACCCCATCCACCAGTTGCTCCAACTCCTCTGAAGTGACGGTTACACGGCCATAGTAGGTTCCAGACACAGGTCACAGCAGCACACAAAGGGTAGGTGTTCTCCTGTTGAAGGTCAGGAAACAAGTGAGGAATCAGATAGAAAATGGCAGTCATGTGCACGATGGTGTACACCGTCACCGCCGGCGTAGATCCCCATTGGCCACTGTACTCCTATCCAATGAGGAATTGCACGGCTGTGCAAGACCGCCTTCCGCGACTACGCCACTACGCCCAACGTCAGCAGAGCTTTCTCACTTCCACATGTCCCTACATACAGGATAGGGGATAGCCATTTCAGGGGGGGGGGCAGGCATATCGACAATTACTGCGTCACATATTAGATTGCCACATACTTCTCCATTAACACTGTCCCCATACGTAAGTGCACCATGTGGACTGTAGCTATGGTTTTGTTGCTCCAATTGTGACAGCCTACTCATGCTGGTGTCCCTTAGATACCTACCGCTGTGGATGAATAGGAGGTGGAGACATGCCCCCATGTACAGACCCCTGGTGGACTTGGCTACACTGGCGGACAGGCACATTATACACGCCTATAGACTGGACAGGGCCACAATCACAGAGCTGTGTGCCCAGCTGGAACCTGACCTGATAGCATCTATCCGTCATCCGACTGGGATCCCCCTCTTGTGCAAGTGCTATCAGTGCTCCATTTCTTGGCAACAGGTTCTTTCTAGGTGGCAGTGGGCTTGGCTGCAGAAATGTCACAGCCAATGTTCTCAATCGTGCTGGCAAGTGTTGTTTGCCCTGATAAAACACATGTGCAGCTACATTACTTTCCCCCAGGTGGAAGATTTGGGCACTGTGAAGGCCGGATTCTATGCAATGGGACATATCCCCAATATTATTGGGGCGATTGACAGGACACATATTGCGTTAGTCCCCCCCCCCCCCTGCCAAAATGAACAGGGGTACAGGAATCGTCAGAGTTTCTATTCACTGAATGTGCAGATGGTGTGCCTGGCGGACCAGTACATCTCCCACGTCAATGCTAAGTATCCTGGGTCAGTGCATGATGCCTTTGTCCTGAGGAATAGCAGCATCCCAAATGTGATGGCCCAACTACAGAGCACAGGGTGTGACTAATAGGTGAGCCTTGGTCCCCACCCAGTGTATATTTGTGTATGCCTCTGGTCTTGACCCCATAGGATTGTGTGTGGCTAAATGCTGTCCTCCAATACCTGCATGTGACTCTGGCTACCCAAACCTATCGTGGCTGCTGACCCCTGTGAGGAATCCCAGGACAAGGACTGATGATGCACATGGGTGAACCAGATGGATCATCGAGAGGACCTTCGGCCTCCTGAAGGCCAGGTTCAGGTGCCTCCATCTGACAGGAGGATCCCTGTGCTACTCACCCGAGAAGGTCTGCCAGATAGTAGTGGCATGCTGCATGTTGCACAACCTGGCCCTCAGACCCCATGTATCCTTTCTGCAGCAGGAGGAGACAGGAGATGTCCCTGTGGCAGCAGTAGACCCTGATGACAGTGAGGATGAAGAGGCTGAGGATGAGGATGAGGACAACAGAACATCAGTTATCCGTCAGTACTTCCAATGACACACAGGTGAGACAGTGCAACTTCGCATTTCTATGACTATTGGTGTATTCTGTGGCATACATGCCATACTTGCCATACATGCCATACTTACTGTCACCTATGGTTTGACATTTTACAGATGCTGGTGATATAACAACTGTGTACTGATTTGCTGACTACAGCCAGCCACAGGTCATTATTTCTATGCTCTCACAATGTGCAATTAATTTGCAATGGATGTAACTGTTTCCATTAATACACATTTTCAACACGTGACATACAAGTAGTCGACTTGTGTTCAAGGGTGTTTAAGAAATTTAGAGGAAGGTGCAATGGAATGGGGTGATGATGGTGGAAAGTCCAGGGTATTGTTTCAGTCTGTTTGTAGCACAGGTCCAGTGTCCAAGGGGCCATAGGAAGGAGAGCAACGGCATTTCAAGGTGGACAAGCTGACTGAGTGGGACACAAGGGAGACAATCAGGAGAATGTCATTTCTGGTGGTGCTCTTGGCAAGTGTCTCTGGCTTCTGTGTGGGTCACAGGGAACGATGCAGGGTGGTTCTCCTTCTGCAGGGAGAGGGGTGGTGGTGGCCTGTGGGTCCTGTGGCGGGGCCTCCTGCCCACTAGCGGCAGCGGAGGTGGAGGGCTGGTCCATGGAGTGGCTAGTGGTAGGGGCCTCCCTCATGATGTTGGTCATGTCTGCCAGCACCCCTGCTATGGAGATCAGGGTGGTGTTAATGGCCTGCAAGTCCTCCCTGATCCCATGATACTGTCCCTCCTGCAGCCACCTGTTCTCCTGCACGTTGTCAAGGATCTGGCACATCATGTCCTGGGAATGTTGGTAGGCTCCCAGGATCTCGGAGAGTGCCTCCTGGGGAGTCGGTTCCCTGGTCCTGTCCTCCCCCTGGCGCACAGCGGTCCTCCCAGTGTCCCTGTCAGCCTGTGCCTCTGTCCCCTGAACGGTGTGCCCACTGCCACTGACCCCAGGTCCCTGATTGTCTTGGGGGCGAGGTGTGGCTTGAGGTCCCTGTACAGGTAGGCACACTGCTGATTGACGTGTCCTGGGGACAGAGGTGTGGGTACGCTGGGTGGGTGCTGTGGTGTTGGATACTGACGGGGGAGGTTCTGTGGTGGTCTGTGAGTGGGCTTGGGTGGCCGGCTGTCCAGTGGTGCCTGATGGGCCAGGTAGGTCATCCAGATCCTGAAGTCCAGAGTTACTGTCATCACTGGGGGCATCTTCTGTTGGGGGACTGGATAGTCGTGGCACCTCCTCTTCACTGACATTGGCTGGGGTACCTGTGGGGGTGTAAGTGACGTATTATGCTTCATGTGTGTGACATATTGTACATCCCTGGCTTCCCCTAAATCGTTGGTGTTGCCCTGCCACCTTTGCTTGTGTATAGTGATGTATTGTGGTATTGTTAGTTCCCCTATGCTGTGCATGCTTTAGTGATGGGTGTCCATGTAGGGTTGGGAGGGCTGTCCACATGTTGGTATTGCATGCAGGGCTGGGAATTGGGGTTCGTCATATGTGTTGGTGCAGTGTGTGGGATGGAGTGGAGTGATGGGAGTAAGGGTGAGGGGGTGTGATGGCATGCAGGTATGGGGGTGATAAGTGTTAAATGTTGACTTACCAGTGTCCAGTCCTCCGGCTACCCCAGCGAGTACCGCAGGATGCAGTAGTGCCAAGACTTGCTCCTCCCAAGCTGTGAGCTGTGGGGGAGGAGGTGGGAGTCCACCGACAGTCCTCTGTATAGCAAGCTGGTGCCTTGATGCTATGGAACGTACCTTCCCCGGTAAGTCATTCCACCTCTTCCTGATGTCGTCCCTTGTTCTTGGATGCTGTACCACGGCGTACACCCTGTCCATGTTTCTCCGCCACAGCTCCATCTTCCTTGCAATGGATATTTGGTGTACCTGTGCTCCAAACAGCTGTGGCTCTACCCTGACAATTACCTCCACCATGACCCTTAACTCCTCCTCAGTGAAACGGGGGTGCCTTTGTGGTGACAGGGGTGTTGTGTGGTGTGTGTGAGGGATGTATGGGTGTGAGTGGTGTGTGACTAGTTGTCTAGGCGGCCTTGGTGTCAGTCTGGTGGCAATGATTTGTAATCGTAAAGGGTTGTGGGTAATGTGGGTGTGTTTTATAGTGGTGTGTGTGTGGTGTGTGTATGGGTGTCAGGTGTGTGTTTTTCGTATTGGCCAATGTGGTGTTGTTTTGAATATGGGTGTCCATTCTGTGCGCGGTGGTATGTACCGCCAATAGTTTAACGCCACTGAATGTCCGCCATGGTGATTTGTGGGTCATAATGTGGTGGGCATTGTTCTGTTGCCGTAACGGTATGGGTGTTGGGACCGCCACTTTTACACTGACCTTTGGGCTGGTGGAGTTTTGTATGTGGCAGTATTCTGTCGGATTGGTGTGTGTGTGTCATAATATGGCGAACGGCTATTCACCACTGCGGCAGTATGTTGGCGGCCATCAGCGTAGGCTGCATTTACCGCCAATGTCATAATGAGGGCCTGAGCAGTTAAAAATTTAGCTATAGGCAGATTTGAGATGTTAAGGGACATTGTTACATTCACAAGTTGTGGGAGGTGCCTTTCGATTACAAATGTTTGAAGTGCAAGACAGGGGTCTATCTTAGTGGAAGCAAATGTAATACTGCTCTTAGTCATTCTGTGATTTGTAAACAGGTGTCCTTGCACAGCACTTGCAATGTGGTGGGGAAAACTTGGCTTGCTATCTGAAGGGTAGACCTATTTCTTTGATTCGTCCAATATTTCAGATACTTTCGAATGGAAGTTATGTGATGCTGAGTGATGAAGGCTGAAGACAAGCTGAGCAGACTAAAGGCACTACTGTTTCAAAAACATGTGGCTCTGACATCAGAGAGACTATAACCTCCAAGTAGCAAGGTCATCTGCAGAGATACAGTCCCTATTAAATCCCAACTTCTGCAAACATGATGGAGTATTGGTAAGCAGGATTTTCAATGCATCTAATACTGCGGCGATAGTGCACTTTTTTAAGGCTGTTGGTTCAGGATTCGTTAGCACCTTCCAGACTGTATTTGCAGTTACACCTTCGTCCATCCATTCGCTTTTTTCAAGCGACTTAGGTGGATTCCCAATAAATTTGGCATTAATTGGTGGTATACTGCTGTTGCTATTTTTGATATGCAGTAGCTGTCCCATCTCAGCAAAGTGGAGTGATGGAGCACCCACCAGCATCGTGACCACAAGATGCAATATTTCGGAGGTTGACTGTTGGGAGGAACTAGAGTTGAATTGGACACTGTCATTCTGACCAATCCTCACTTGTGTGCAGCGATTTTCCATTGCTTATGGTGCTTCTTCGGAGGGGGAACCAAAGGTGTGAATTGCTGTGCAGCCCTTTGCCTACTTTGGACAAGGATCTGTAAATATTCTCAATGATGGTTCATTCATGGACATGCCCATTGAGACGAAGGTCGTTACGCGAGGCATCCTATGAGCCACCCCTCGTGGATATGCTGGCTACTTATACATATGGCGATGTGAGGAATGCTGTCCCCTTGGCTGGTGCTATGGCTGAGGCATCTGCACAAATATGCTCTGTGGATCCTTCACCTAACGAGCTGGTCAATCTATCGCCTGACAAAGTGGAGTCCTTTGTGGCTTATATCTCCATTGATGACATTGCAGATTTCCTGTAGGATCCTGACTATTGTTTAATTGGATCTTTCAGCATATTTTGTTTTGAATTCTAAATTGTCCTTTTAATTTGGCCTGTCT
Organism: Pleurodeles waltl; assembly: GCF_031143425.1. Classification (NCBI taxonomy): domain Eukaryota; kingdom Metazoa; phylum Chordata; class Amphibia; order Caudata; family Salamandridae; genus Pleurodeles; species Pleurodeles waltl. The sequence continues at coordinate 1,771,219,421 of NC_090440.1, forward strand.
CTTGGTCTGCCTTACTTGTCACCTTCAACATTTTAGCACTTTTTCTGTACATTTTAATATGCTTTTAGTGTTTTAGTCTTAGAGCATAATAGTTTTAGGTCTTGAACCTTGCACTCCTGTCCCATTAATGGGGAGGGTATTGTGGGTTCATTTTAGAGCCTTGCTTGGGCACACATATTTTAGCTTTGGCTTGCGGTTTGTGCCCTTTTACTCAGATACATGCTCTATTTTCATTTACTCGTTTTCATTCATTTTAGGACAGCCTGCTTTTAGTGGGGATGTTTTATTTTTCGAATCAGCTACTATTCTGCGAAAGCAGTGTTATTGCATCAAGTGTACCTCTGCTCAAGGTTGCCCATTGTGGTACATGATAATCTATCTAGTATTGCCACTACAAGAGTGCACAGACAGACCAACATTTAGACACAGGCCTAAGAACACGTCAGACCTGTTTCTCAGAACACAAACACGTTTTATTATAAAAACGTCACACAGGCAAATTAAGGATAGAGAGGGCATTCCGTCCAGGAGATCCATCCATACTTTATGCCATTTCACTGCTACTTTGCTGGCCTCAGCCCTGTCTCTGCAATCAACCAAGGAGACCGCAGGTAGACCCCTGTTTTCAGGAAATGGGGATGGGTGTTCCTTCCATGGATTAAGTATGGGCAGATTTGGGCTATTACTGCTATGCTCTTGCTTAGAAGCTAGGTGTTTGGATAGGCTTCTGTGGAGATTTACCATTTATTGTAGTATCTCCTTTATGGAATCTAGAATGTGATGAGGTAGAGGATGAGGTGTGGAATAGAATGAAGGGTGGTGAAGGATCTGGGAGGAGAAGAAAGAGGAGTTGTTTCTGTATCTGCTGAAGGTGTTGAGACTTCATGTCATAATAAAGATAATTTGAAAGAAGAAAGAAGAAGTCTGTGGAGTTGAACTTAACATTGGCGACGAGGACCTGTGCAGGAGACAGGCTGAAGGACACCTTCACTCCTGGAGTATTGAATATATTGATAATAATCTTCGAGGGAGCTTCGACAAAAGGTACTCAAAGCAAAAATAATCTCTTTTACCGGCGTTACTCTTCAACTTGGAAATTTATTTTTTTATTTTATTTTTGTAACAACCAAATTGTACTTTTTGAACCGTTATAACTGTGCCCGTGTTCCCACGCGCCGATTAATCTGTTGGCATTCATCTTCCTCGCGCTGAGGGAAAAATAGCCGTGCGCGCGTTGACACGCGCTGAAAGCAACTGGCTGTGTCTGCCGCGCGTTGCTTGAAAAGTAAATAAACGCGAGGACTATGCGCGCGTTAACACGTGGTGATTTTTTTTGAAAAACAAATTAAACAAATACCGGCGCACATCGCTTGAAGGACTTTTAACACATTTTAGTGCAAAGTCGGATTGTTCCAAGTATAAACAAGCTTACCTGCATCAGAACGGAGTTGAAAAGGGACTAAGAAAAAAAAAAAAAAAAATGATGAAACTGAAGAAAGACTATTTCAGTAATGCAGTGAATGAAAAGAACTGAGGAAGTGAAGATATATTATTATATTTCTTCATTATCAACTATACTTATGTGAATAAATGTATAAATGCTATAAATACATTTATATTGTATTGGAGAAAATAACGAACATTTAGTGCACAAAGAAAGAAAAAAAAAAAAAAAAAAAGGGGGAAATGGGTGATCAAAGTATATTAGCGCCACCCCCATTTCTTCCAACTCCAGGAGATCCATCCATACCTTGGAAGCAGTGGAAGAAAATTTTTAATACCTATATGTTAGCTAGTGGCAATGATCGATATGCCCCTCCTAGACGCCAAGCTATATTGTTGCATCACCTTGGTATTGAAGGGAGAAGGATATATGAAAATTTACCAGAAGTATCGTTAGGAATGGGAGATGGTCATCCTTCTAACGTCTTTGACATGTCTATGCAGATGTTAGATATACAATTCATTCCAAAAACAAATTTGGTATTGCAACGTCATAAGTTTTTTTCAAGGATACAGCGGAAAGATGAGGACATTGCATCTTATGTGGCGAGTTTAAGGAGCCTAGGGCTATCCTGTGAATTTGATCATCTACTTGATTCTCTAATAAGGGATCAACTTGTGAGGTGTACAAGTGATAAAAGGATACGCGAAAAATTACTAATGAGGGATCCGAACTTGGAAGAGGCAATACAGATTGCTAAAAGAATGGAGCATGCAGCTGTGTGGCTGCAAGAAATGGATGTAAAATCTACACAAGCTGAACAAGGGATTGTAGCAGAAATCAAGAGGAAAGAAGAACCTCGTGGTGCAGTGCGATGGAACAAGTTTGATAAAGATGATGATGGTGTTAGGGAGAATAAAGTTGAGAAACGGAAAACACAAGATTGGAGAGTAATAAAATGTTATCGATGCGACGCTCCGGGGCATATCGCTTCTAGTAAAATGTGCGCTGCTAGGAATGCTATTTGTCGCAATTGTGGAAAAAGGGGGCATTTTGCCAAGGTTTGCAAACTCAAATTGGGTAATAATAACAAGATGGTTCAGGAGGTGCAAGACATATGCGAAAATGTAGAAGATATAATCTTGACAGTTCATGGAGAATTGGTTTCCCACAATTGTGAAGAAGTTTCTCTACAAAAAATCAGAAAGGAGAGCACTGAGGCACTTGATAAACCGCATATCCAAGCTATGTTAGATGATGTTCCGGTTAGGTTACTTGTGGATTCAGGGAGTTTATTCACTCTTATTTCAAAAGAAGTGTTCGAGTCTGGATGGACAAATTCTTTATGCAAAAATCTATCAACACCTGATATAAAAGCAGTGGGATATGCAGGAAGAAGAATAGAGATTATTGGAATGTGCTGCATGATGATTTCATTCAAAGAAAGGATCATTCAGGGAAAGGTGTATATTACAGATTCTGGTACAAATCTTCTTGGTTGGCGCCATCAGAAAGATCTTGGTATAATTTTGAATCCTAACGCAAAGGAACCTGTGTCACTCACTGAGGAGAGTGGTATTGGTGTTGTGACAGAATCTATTGAACATGGTTTAATTGCGAGATATCCAGAGGTTTTCTCTTCTAAATTAGGACTATTAAAGGGATTTGTACATAAGATTATACTGAAAAAAAATGCTACACCTGTTGTGCATAAAGTAAGAAATGTTCCAAACTTAATGAGGGAGCCATTGAAACAAGAATTAGAGAAACTGTTGAAGGAAGATATTATCGAACCGATCGAATCTTCTGAATGGTTGGCCCCGGTTGTCGTTGCACCGAAGGATGATGGCAAGATTCGCTTATGTATCGACCTTAGAGATCTCAACAAGTGTATATGGGTTGACCGACAACCTCTTCCAAACATTACAGAGATGCTGTCAGTGAAGGCGAAGGGAAATACATTTAGTGTTTTGGACATGTCCTCTGCGTATCACCAAATAAATTTGCATGTGGAGTCGCGACATGTAACATCCTTTGTAACACCGCTAGGAGCTTTCAGATATAAGAGGATGCCTTTTGGACTTGCCTCTGCTTCTGCGGTGTTCCAAAGGATAATGGAGCGAATTTTTGGGGACATGAATCGTGTATTATGTTTCCAAGATGACATACTGATCATAGGAGAAGATGAGTCTGATCATGATCTTTTATTCCATGAAGTAATGCATAGGTTGAACAAAAATGGTCTAACGATTAAGAAAGAGAAGTGTCAGATTCGTAAACAGGAGGTAACATATTTGGGACACACAGTAAATGAGCATGGGATTAGGCCAAAGAAGAGCATTGTCTCTGCAATCAGACATGCTCCAGAACCTGGCTCAAAAGACGAGTTAAGGTCATTTCTGGGGCTTGCAGAGTATTGCTCCAAGTTTGTTAAGAACTTTTCTGAGATTGTTGAACCATTAAGAAAACTTATGAAGAAGGGAGTAACGTATGAGTGGGATGAAAGTTGTAGGTACTCTTTTCAAGAACTAAAGAATCATATTTCAGAGGTTCCTACGTTGGGAATATTTGATTCATGTGCCAAAACCTTTTTGACAACTGACGCTAGTAACGTGGGTATTGGTGCTGTGTTAACGCAGGTTAAGGAAGGTGAGGAACGCATTATTGGATTTGCGTCTAGAAGATTGCAAGGTGCTGAAGTTTCGTACTCCGTAATAGAGAGGGAGGCCCTAGCTTGTTGTTGGGGAATAAACCATTTTAAATTTTACTTGTGGGGTTTACCCTTTAAATTGAAGACCGATCACAAGCCACTTACTTACATTTTTAAAGGGGGACGTGGGCTGGAAGGAGGTATTACCCCACGAATTTCTAAATGGTTGTTGTCAGTTTTAAGCTACAATTTTACGGTGGAATTTGTGAAGGGTAGTAAGAATGTTATTGCAGACTATTTGTCTAGAGCGCCTGTGAGTGAAGAAGGGTTCCTGGAGGAAGAGTCAAAGGATGTAGTGAGCACTGTTTTAGGAGACGTAGCTATAACGGCGCAAGAATGGGAACAGGCAGAGGAGAATGATCCCACTATACAGGTTGTGAAAGAAAGAGTAGTTAATGGTTGGAGGAATGGGGATGAGCAGGATTGTGACTTAGTGAAGTATTTTAGAAATAGGGATCAACTAAGTATAGTCAGTGGGAGGCTATTAAGAAGGGACCAACTTGTTCCACCGGTTAGTGTACGTAAACACATTATTGAGATTACCCATCAAGGGCATCTGGGCAGGGGAACAATGAAAAGAAAGGTGAGGCAAACATTTTGGTGGCCTGAGATGGACAAACAAGTTGAAGAGGCTGTAAGAAATTGTGTGGCATGTGCCAACAGTGACAAGACCAAGGTGGTAAGGCATGTACCTCTGGCTCCTGTGAGATTCCCTAAGGGTCCATGGGAGAAATTGGCTGTGGATTTTATTGGACCTATGTACAGTCTAGGAATGGGGTGTAAATATATCCTGGTGTTAGTGGATTATCACTCTAAATGGTTCATCACTAAGGTGGTTGGGGATGTGAAAACTTCCGTAGTGATAGAGTTCTTTGAGGAGGTATTCATGGAAGAGGGCATACCAAAATACATCGTGTCTGATAATGGGGTGCAATTTATATCATCAGAAATGACTGATTATTTGCAAAAAGTTGGGATCACACATGAGAGGGTAGCACTTTTCCATCCGCAAGCCAATGGTCTTGTGGAAAGGGTGAATCGATTGGTTATGGAAAACATACAGTTATCTTTGGCGAATCAACTTCCGTGGAAAAAAGAATTGAGAAAAATGATGTGGACCTATAGGACGACTCCCCATTCTATAACGGGAGTGTCACCTTTTGTATCATTAAAGGGAAGGGAACCTGGTGTACTGGAGTGTCCGGTGTGGTTGAAGGCTAACAAGAAAGTGGTGGTTGATAGAGAGTCGATAAGGGCAAAGGTTGAGAAAATGCAGGAAAAAAGTGCCACATACTACAACAGGAGGATGTGTGCGAAATCTAGCATTATACGAAGGGGAGATTGGGTAGCGGTGAAGAAGAAAAGTATTGTTCTTAAAGGAGAAAGTAAATTTTATCCTCCTCAACGAGTGTTGAGTGTAAGGAAAAATGTGGTGGTTTTGGAAAATGGGTCTACATGGAACTTGGGAAATGTTTGCAAACTTGATCGTCAAAATTTTTGAAGTGTTCTATATTGTTGTACATAGTTGATTATATTATCTTCATTGCTTTCTATTTGATTTATTTGTCCTTATATTGTAAGGGGGGAGGTGTGTGGAGATTTACCATTTATTGTAGTATCTCCTTTATGGAATCTAGAATGTGATGAGGTAGAGGATGAGGTGTGGAATAGAATGAAGGGTGGTGAAGGATCTGGGAGGAGAAGAAAGAGGAGTTGTTTCTGTATCTGCTGAAGGTGTTGAGACTTCATGTCATAATAAAGATAATTTGAAAGAAGAAAGAAGAAGTCTGTGGAGTTGAACTTAACAGCTTCCTATGCACATGTTTATTCCAATATGCTGGGATTGTTGATTTTATTTTCACTTATGGTAACAATCCTGATTGTGCTCAGCCTCATGTTCCTAATAATTGCAGCACATATATTTTTTGTCGTAGATAGCAGTCTTTTCAATAAATGCATTGAAAACTGTCCTGCATCTCTTTGGCTGCCTGTGAGACTTGTGCTAATGACAGAAAGGGGGAAAATCTGCCAACCACAACTTCCCTGAGGAACCACAGAGTGTCATGTGTCAGGCTGCCACAAATCACCTTTACCTTCTAGGTTTGGGTGAGGCGTTGCTAGCTAGCCGAAAGGGTTAGGCCAACAGCTACCAAACGGTGTGGGCTTGACTCAATCACCCACAAGCGGGGGTGCTGCCACCTGAATCCAGCAGTCTCGTCCCCATGACGAGAGTCCTACGACAACTCCAAGGGCTTGCTTCCTGTTTGTTGAAGTCTCAGGGACACAAAAGACTTCCAACTCACCTGCTACAGCACCTGGACCCGTCTTCAACAAGCTCCTGGCCCCCAAGAGGCACCTCTCCAGTCCTGAGCTACTGGAACTGTTTTTTTCTGCTCTTCAAATCAAGCTTTTTGGCTCTTCTCGACCGCAAAAGGGCCTGTTCGTTCCAGAACCTCATTGCTCGCCCAGAAATCCAGCACGAATGGCCACAAGTATGTTTACCCGCACAGCAAGCATCGTCACTCACCCATCCATGATGCCCGCTGATTCTTCGTGACTGCCAACCACCATCAACGCCACTCTCCTTGTTCCCGGTGACTTCTTCCACACAATCAGGACTCTTGGCTCAGTTCTTAAGAAGGTAACATTTCAGCAGGACTTACTTGGGACTGTATCCAGCTGTGCTGAGTCATGGTCGGCCTCAACTGTTGGCCTTGACCCGGTCCAGCACGACCAGATAGCCACGATTGGCACTTTTAGCCTTTCAGCACTGTACTGCATTTTGTTCTTTAAAAATTCTTAACTTCTACCTATTGGATTTTTTTCATTTTGGTCTTGTTTTATTTATTTAATGAAGTTCCACTTTTCTAACCAGGACTGTGTCTTTTTGTGTGGTGCTTTCAGTGGTTTACTGTTTGAAGTGTTGCACAAATACTTTACACATTGCCTCTTAAGTTAAGCCTGGATGCCTTGTGCCATGCTACTAGAGGATGAGCACAGATTAATTTAGGGTGTGTTGTGACTCATCCTGACTAGGATTTTGGTACCTACTGGGACAGGGTGCATACCTCTGCCATCCATAAAACCAATTTCTAATAGCTATTTAGGTTTGCAGCCTTTTTCAAAGGTGCAAGTGAAATAAGAAACCAGGACACTCTCAGTATACTCATTGTGGAAGGACCCATTTTCAAAATCTACGAACCTTCGAATAGGCAAGCAACTGAATAGTAGTTCTTTGCTCAAAGAAAATGTCTTCCCTCAGTCTTAAAAAACATTATGGAGCCTTTACAAGTGGTGAAGGAGCCTGTAGCACCCATGCCACCATGTAATCTATACAACTGAGTTAGTATAGTGAACCTCACAGCACAAACAAGCCTTCCACACATCTTACTCACAAAACTGCTCCGATTGTCAATTTACAGTTGAATCATTGGTTTTTACACTCATTGGAAGTTGTACTAGTCAGTGTGGAATGTGAAAAGCTATTATAGATATGGACAATCACATTGGACATGGAATATTAAGTCATGATTGGAAAGGGCCAAGAGTACTTCTGGAAGATTGTATCTACAGGGCCACTAATGCTTGAGGCTGCTCCTGCTTCTTTAATCATTCAGATTTAGCGAGAGATCCTTTTATGCTACACTTTCTAGACAACCTTCTTTTGCATTCAGTTTAGACTTCCTTTGTAATTGGAATCAACCCCCTGTTGTGGCAGCCTTTCAAATACTATAATCAGTCATGGCTTTGGATTGTGTACATATAGATTTGGACATGAAGGACCTAATTATCTTTGCCACTTAACTTTTGGATCGTGCTGAGGACATTTTTAGGGGAGGGAAGAGCTCACATTCTTAGGAGAATGAAGAAAGTATGCATCTTAAAAGAAGCCTCAAAGACTCCTCCAGATAGCAATTGGACATTCTCTTTCCTGGGCACAACAGAAAACATATCTGGTGAATTAACTGTAACTGACATTTAGGAGTGGCTCATAAACTGTTATACTATTTCACTGGTTCATACCAGCTATCGAAAAGGAGTGCACTGAACAAAACAATTTGTTAGAATTACAGGGTTTCTCAGGCTAAAACTGTTTTTGGTTTCAGACAGATTTAGATTTGAAATCAACCACTAATATCGTTGACTGCCACATGGTACTGAATTTGCTGCGACTGGGAGGGATGGAATCTGCTTAATAGAATGCATAGCTTTCTTTTACATATGCTAAGATGAGGTATGATAGAGAAGAACTGAATAAGGAAAATTAGAAATGCTAGCTGGGCTTAACAGTGATAAGTATTGGCCTATGTCCTTTTCAACACCTCCATTAAAATATTGATTCCAGAAAGACTGGATTGCCTGCTTGACTAAGTAAACAACAAGGCTCCAAACCAAAATTCTCTAACAACCTTGCCGTAAAGTATGTTAACTAAGCCATAATTTGCACACAGATAGAAGCCTGTACAAACTGGTACTTGCCCTTTCTGATTATTTAGATTTTTTGAATTTTAGAACATAGTCAAAAATATTCATAAATGACAATTATTAATTAAACCATGTATACCTTCCTTACAATTGTTTTGTACAATTGTGTTATGTTGGTCTTACAATGTTATGATGTCACTTACCTCTGGGGATGAGTCCTCTCGGAATGTCAGTGTTGAATATTCTGGAGAGATCACTTGGAGTTGACCAGCTGAAGAATTAGTGCTGATCGCGGTTGGTGCCGTTTATGCAAAGAAATCTTTTCGTAGACACTTAAAAAAGGACTGTGTTGTTTATGGAACATCTTAACACTGGCGACTGGATGGGCAGGTTGAAGAGGTGGTCAAAGATGTGTCAGGAATGACAACAACAAAGTATTATTTCAGGCTCCATTGTCTCCCATAGAAATTCCTGAAGGACCATGGAAGAAGTAAGTATTCAATTTTGCGGGTCCTTTATATGTTTTATCAGTCGGTGACCGGTACATCATACTGTTGGTGGATTATATGTTTAAGTGGGTGGTGATGAAGTGTGTAAGCTCTATTGACACAATGGTGATAATGAAGTTTTTGAAAAAAGAGTTCTGTCCAGAAGGTGTACAGCAAGAAATCATAACGGACAATGGTGTGCAACTTACATCTCGTGAGATGCAGGAGTTTTTGAGGGAGTTATATTGTACATCACAGTACTGCTCTATACTCACCTCAAGCCAACTGTTTAGTAGAACATATTAACAGGATGATAAAGTCATGTTGCCAAAAGTGGTAGAGTTGAAGACGCCACTGTCAGAAGTGCTGAATGAAGTATGGTGGGTGCATGGCAATGCTCCTAGTCCAGTGACATGCAAGTCGCCATTTTCTTTAGGAGCAGCAGGGTTGGCAGTACCAAGTTAAATCCTGCATTTATGAGTAACATGGAACAAAGGACGGAGCAGGTGGAATATAAGGCTGAGATGAGAGAACTCAAACGGAAGGGTAAATGGTTAAGATAGAAATACCACGAGAATAACAAGCGAAGATATGATCAGATCAATTGCCCTATGGCTCAGAAGTAGTTAGTGGGAGATGTGGTACTGGTAAGAAAACCAGGATTTGTGAGAAAGGGTGTGTCTGGTTATATGGGTCCTTTTACCACTGCAGAAGTGATGAAGTTGACCAGTGGAGATATGTGGAGCATGTCCAGGCTAGCAAAAGTACAAGATTTTAAGTTGGAGAGCACAAATGATGCCTCTAATTGCTCTCGAAGGGATGCCAAAAAGGCTCACAATAATCCCAAGTGGTGGAAGGACTATGTAATGTCATGATACAATCAGTATGTATGCTTATCACAGTTTTCATGTATTCTATATTCTTGTACTAACTGCTGATGTTTTGTTGGTATTCTGTGCTATGAACTGTTATCATATTAATCATTTGCTGTATCATTAATAACCTTATTTTTGTTTATTCCTTTATCTCTTAAGTGTCTGCACTATTTTTTTCTATAAGTTATTTTTCACTGATTTTACCATTGCACTTATTCCGAGTTTTTATTTTACACTATATATTAGTCATTGTGGAAAGGGAAATGTAGTAAGTTGGTCTTCGAATGTTATAAAGTCATTTACCTATGGGATGAGTCATCTCGGAATGTTAGTGAGGAATGTTCTGGTGAGATCGTTGGAGTTGACCAGATGAAGGGTTAGCTGCTAATCTCGGTTGGTGCCGTTTATGCAATAAAGTCTTTTCGTGGACACTTATAAAAGGATTGTGTCGTTTATGGAACATCTTAACAAATAGGCTTGATTAAGAAACTAAATAGCTAAACAAATTAAAACATTTCTTAAGTTCCCCTCCTGTTTGATTCACAATATTCAACAAGCAAGTATAGGTACCGCAGTGACAATATGGACAGCATGCAGTTTAGAAGCTCTAAAAGCAGTCAACTATAAAAAGTTATTTCTTAATGAGAACAGGTCATAAGTAGATAATATGTTCCACATCACTAGGCGCACTGATATTCCGGCTGTAAAACACAGGAATACTGACTGTAGAACTGTCTTACCTCAATGATCAAAGCATGGCACCTGCAGACATCCTTCGATACGGTAGGTAGGAACGGAGAACATAACACATGGGGACTCTTATCCTTCTTTAATTGTTCGCCAAGATGAGTACCTCTCAGTGCATAGGTAAGGTCAGACACTGGAGGGCGGCAACAGAACAGCCTACTAAATGAGTTCTTTTGCTATTTTTACTCTGTTCCTTGATCCACCCTGACACTAATATGAAGGACTGAGATGCTCCTTCTTGAGATCAACCATTATGTTGGATTCACGCACTAACTGTTCTCGATCAGGGCACAGCACAGTGATAAAAAGGTGTGTTTTAATTCCGGCAATAGTAGATCTTTTCAAAAGCAGAAATACTGCCGCACTGCCTTGGCTATAATCAAGATAATTTGTGTCATTCTTGGGCTCAGTCACTATCACATGCCAAGAACTCTTAGCTAAACTAAATCATAACAATCGCCATTAAAATATGCTTACTCGAAATAGATTGCGACCTGTGCTATGATTGCAATACATCATTACGGTAAACTACTGCCACACAGAAAACCCCAAGAAAATGTGCATTACCACAATTTTGTTCTAAAGTCTAGGATAATCTGCCCACATTCCAACAGTGCAACACAGCTGTTTCGTGCAATTGAATTACTTGCATGCTGCAACCAGATATAAAATTAGAATTTAGATTTTATTTTCTTCTTCCTTTTTGTTTTCCTTTACCTCTTATCAACATGTTTGTTATTTTCTGTTGAACTTGCATTTCCAAGCTCTAATTAGTACTTTAATTACTGTGTCCACCCTTATTTATTGTCGGTGAAGAATTCCCACCCTTGGCATTCTGACACACTATCTTCTATTGCTGTATGCTTAGATGCTGACTGCTGCAACTGGCCTCCTCCTACGTTGCTGTGTCATTAACAATAAGAAGGATATAAAGATACATGCTTTCCTAGGACATGTTTTAATTGGTTTGTTATGAAAATAAAGCTCTTCGGGCTACCTAACACAACTATAACAGTAATATTATTATTACTAATACTGTGGTGATAATTATATTAATAAATATAATCGTCAAAAAACAGAAGAAAAATATCACACCATGAGCAAATACACATTATGGCGATAGCATATTTCACAAAAAGCTAAAACACCACTACCTTTGCATCACTGTTCTTTAGGTCACAAATTGAACATTTTATTAAAATAAATACGTAATTCACTGCCTACATAAAGAACAATAGAATTTACCTGTTTGGCTCCTAGTGCTTTTTCTTATGATTTGACACGTTGAGTTTCTTGTGTTCATGCATTTAGCAATTTCTTCCTTTTTCACTACGTACCCACAACTAATGTAACCTTATATGATGTACGTGTACCATCTATTCCATCTCTCATAATGTGCTATTTAGCCCTGCCTCTCGTTTCATGTACCCCTTTGTGCTCCACTGGTTTCCACTGGTGTATTTTTAATGAAAATACACAAACTGCGTCTCTTAATTCTTTTTTTTGTATTTGACTGTGATCAGACGTGATGTTCTTTAGAACAATTATATTTCTATCATTTTAAAAGGCCTGTTACTTTTCTTTTTCTTTACAAACTGAAATTTAGCAACCACTTCCTAAGCACTTTCAGCTGTTTCTGCTTTCACTTACATCTCTGATGTTCTATCAGAAAGCTTAAAACTATTACAATCAATTGGCATTTTTAACATATTTTACAGTATGCTATATGGAGTTATAACGATGGGTTTTCACTTACTATTATGTATTTAATCTTTTTATTTTTATTTTTAGTAGTACATTTTCTAATTTAAATATCTGTTCATGTGTTTTCCTGAATGAATGTATTTTCTTCAGATTAAGAACCTATTTATTTTTCATATGAATGTCAAGGAGTTTCTTGCACTCCTTGTTGATGTATTACTGTTCAAAATAACCTCATTATTTCTAACTCAATAGCATGTAAACTCGACATTTTGCATTTGGGAAAACTTGTTCCGAACAGGGAAAGTTCTAGCAAAACGGAGAGAATATTCAAATAGCCCGGAAATGGCTTACTTTCAACTACAAATAAATACAAAAGTCAACAAGATATATCAGGGAAAATTATGTTGATCTGTGAACTGGGATACACGCATTACACAGATTTCTTTTTTGCATTCGAGTCAGGATAACCACATTAGTGGAATTATGTGTGAAAATAAGTCTCCATCTCCATTCATTTGGTTGTGTTTAGAACAGTCCCTCCACTCTCTTCTCTCTATAAAATGTGCCCATGTTCTTACTTTTCAGGCCTGCTGGTAGGCTCAGCCTCTTCTACAGACAGAAAATATTATTTATATGCAACTGCAGGGGTATCCTTACCCTTATGACTCTGGCAATCCCCTTCAAAGAACACCACCTAGGTGATTTTATAAGCTTTTGCTTTGTAATCTCTGAAGACAACTGAGAGCATTTATTAGCAAGAACACGTACAACTATAGCTCATGGTTGTTGGTGGATGCTAGCTGCGGACTTTCACCCATGGTCTGCGTGTTATGAAATTTGATAATGGTGGATGTTTCTTTTCAATGACCCATTGCAATGAGTAGTTTTCCTATTTGTGAGTCATCTTTTAGGTGAAGTAATTTAATATTTTTTATTCAGTTTTATCACTATCTGATAGTTTAATAGTCATGCTTAGAGGAAACATATGAGATATTTGGACTACAATCTGGAAGGTGAATGGAGGTTAGTGCTTGATCAAAGACATTGATCCCACCGGATCACTAAAAGACTGGGGAATGCAGGAGAGAGCTTACAAACAGAAAACATCTGACAGAATGAACATCTGTGAAAGCATAGGAGCACTGAGTATGGCTACATCACAAGGATTTAAAGGAGGTGCAAGATATCTGCACGGTTCCAGAATGGTGCTCTTCCCCTTGGCAGTGCCACAAGACGTTTTAGCACAGCTGTGTAACTGGCTATGCAGCAATCTTCCACACTTCATCAGCTTTTTGTGTGCCCACTGTCACATTATCATTTCATGATGTATGCAGCCAATAGTCGAAATGGCAATCATAAATACGTGACTCACAAAGTCAGAAACACAGAACTTGATGGCATATTTATCAACCGCTACTCTCAACTGTTTTGCTCAATTCCATCTCTACTATTAACAAACCCATGCTTCATATTTTCAGGTTTAGCCATTTGCCTGCACTGTCCCACTGGTGCGTTGTCTGTCGTTGATCTTTTGTTTAATTTCATTTGCTAGCTTTCTCTCCAACACTTCCAGGAAAATTGTCTTAAACACCGGCCACCTTCTGTGGGAAAAATCAGGTCTTATTCTTAATAATGTCCCTGTGACATTCCGTTCTGGAAGTAAAAGTCCTCTTCCATTGAATACTTTAATATCTTGCCTTGCCTGAGAAAGTAAATGTTCCCAATCTATACACTGTTTTCTACAGTATATACTGCTGCAGCGGAATCAGAACCTGACAATACTGATTGACAGACAGCAAGGCATGCTCCCTACACATCTCCACTTGTTGCTGTAAGGATACCGTCATCAGGTGGTGCTCACAAGGGCACGGGAGTTCAGATGTTACATCACAACATGATAGAAATCTTTACCCCTTGCATTCCCAGCACCACATCGCATCTGAGGCCTGTCTTGCAGACCATCTTCCTAATGCATCATGGTCTTTGTTATCATTTCCGTCTCCAAACCCTGCCCGATCACATCTTGGTGGTGGTGCTCTATTCTCCATTTTGATTCCTGGAACCTACGGCCTTTCTGACCCTTTTATACATGTCTTCTAAGCTATTCACTCTCGTCTCTGATTCATACGTTGTTCCTGGCTTTCCTGTTCCCTGTATTGTGCCTACTGGCTTTGCTGGTCTTGCTCTTTTCATGTTCCAGTCCAGCCTTCCCTTCATTAGTGGTTCTCGGATTCCTCACATCTAGATTATTCCTTGCACCTGGTTTTCTACCTGCACCTGTGCTCTTCCCCTGAGCCTCCTGCTATTTCAGCCTGATAAGCCGAGAGGTTCCCAACTGACTTGGTTGTTGAGTATCCTTATGCTCTGTCGCATCCCTGCTGCTGCTTTCCAATTTTGCCTTTTTATTCAGTTTCTATCTCTTGTTTTCCTTCCTCCCTGTGGTAGTCACTGTACTTATGCCTTGTCTGAACTCTTCCAGATCTGTTGTGTTACACATAAACTCCTTGCCTTATGTTCAATGTATTCCAGTCCTACTTCTGCCATTAATTCCAGTCCTCCTTTTCCAAGCGCCCAGTTCCTTTTTTTGTGTTCATACCACTGTTTGAAGAAGTTACTTACCTTCGGTAACGCCTTTTCTGGTGGATACACTAGCTACCTGTGGATTCCTCACCTAAAGAATTTTCTCCACACGCCAGCTTTCAACTGAAATTTACTTCTAGCTCTGCACGTCGACGATGACGTCACAATTGCCCGACTCCCACGCGACGCCGTATGACGTCATCCAGGCAATAAGAGTACCTCATTGACGTGCAGACGTCAGTTATAACCATTTTTTACGTGCCTTTGAGGCGAACAGGAGAACATTGACATTACAGATGTGATATGAACACATCAATCAAACTTATATACCAACAATTTATTTCACTAAAATGAAACATAACCAATAGAAATAAACAATACGAAATATGTGCATAAATATATACATATATACACATGTTTTCTCTTTCTTTTCTTTTTTAAAATATATATACAGAAACAACTACATACATATATATAAATCATTGCATCAGTATATACATATGTACAATATACGGGCACTCACCCAAGGAATTCGTGGTAAGACCAGTCAGGCAACGGGGAGGCGGGTGGGACCGTGAGGAATCCACAGGCAGCTAGTGTATCCACCAGAAAAGGCGTTACCGAAGGTAAGTAACTTGTTCTTCTGATGGATACAACTACCTGTGGATTCCTCACCTAAAGAACAGAGTCCCAAAGCAGTACTGAGCGTGCAAAATGGCCATCCTTCCTAACTTCAGAGTCCAAACAATAATGCTTGGCAAAAGTGTGGAGGGATGCCCAAGTTGCCGCTTTGCAGATGTCAACCACAGGAAAACCTCTAGCCAAGGCCGATGAAGCAGCCTTAGTCATGATGGAATGGGCTCGGAGACCCACAGGAGGTTCTTTCTTTGCTAAAGAATAACATAACTTGATGCAAATAATGACCCACCTGGAAAGCGTTCTCTTGTGGACAGCTTTGCCTCTCCTCTTCCCCACGTAACCGTCGAAGAGCTGATCGTCTTGTCTGAACTCCCTCGTCCTGTTGACGAAGAAGCTTAACGCTCTTCTTGGATCAAGTCGGTGAAACCTCTCTTCCTCCCTGGATGGATGAGGTGGAGGATAGAAGGAAGAGAGAGTGATGGACTGTCCCAAATGAAAGGGTGTAACAACCTTCGGAAGGAAATCCGCCTTGGTCCTTAACACCACTTTGTCCCTGTAAAAGGAAGTATATGGGGGTTCTACACTAAGAGCCTGGAGCTCACTCACTCTTCTAGCTGATGTTATAGCCAACAGAAAAACAGTCTTCAAAACCAAAAGCCTCAATGGACAAGAGTGCATTGGTTCAAACGGTGAACCCATAAGAAAGGTCAATACTAAGTTAAGATCCCACTGTGGCATAACAAACGGAGTGGGCGGAAACTTATTAGTGAGACTCTTATTAAACCTCAACACAATAGGCAACTTAAACAGAGATGGTTGGTCTGGAAGGCACAGAAAAGCCAACAGCACGGATAACTAACCCTAAACAGTGGCAACTGCACAACCCCTATGTGCCAAGGATAAAGCAAACAACAGGATGTCAGATAAGTGGGCCCTTAAGGGATCAATATGGTTCTCTCCAAACCAAATCACAAATCTAGACCGCCTGCTTGCATAGATAGATTTGGTGGAGTGTCGCCTGGCCGATAATATAACTTCCACCACCTCAGGCGGGAGAGAAAAGGAACTCAGATTGCCCCGTTCTATCTCCAGGCATAAAGGTGCAGGCTCTGGAGGTGGGGGTGTAGAACCTGCCCCTGCGACTGCGAGAGGAGGTCTGCCCTGTAAGGGAGACGGAGCGGAGGGTACAGAGAGAGTTGGAGAAGGTCTGAATACCACACCCTTCTTGGCTATCAAGATGACTTGGGCCCGGTCTTGGCGGATCTTCCTCAGAACCCGAGGAATCAAGGGTATGGGAGGAAACGCGTAAAGCAACTGACCCTTCAAGGACATCTGAAACGCATCCCCTAAAGCTCCTTGGATCGGATACTGGAGGCTGCAGAATGACGGGCAGTGCACGTTCTACTGAGTGGCAAACAGATCTATCTGTGGATATCCCCACCTCTAGAAGATGTAAAGGACCAGATCTGGATGAAGACACCCCTCGTGATCGTTCGAGATGCGCCGACTGATATCGTCCGCACGCACGTTCAGAACTCCGGCCAAATGGTTTGCTACCAAGCAAATCCGATGGTCCTGAACCCAGGACCAGAGCTGAACAGCTTCTCTGCAGAGAAGGTACGACCCCACTCCTCCCTGCTTGTTTATATACCACATCGCGGTAGTGTTGTCTGTCAGGACCTGAACTGGCTGACTGCGAAGGGAAGGGAGGAAGGCCTTGAGAGCCAGACGTATCGCCTGCAATTCCAACAGATTGATGTGAAACCTCTGTTCCACTGGAGACCAACGACCTTTGACCTCCAGGCCCCCCAGATGAGCTAACCACCCTAGAGTGGAGGCATCCGTTATAACTGTGGCCACTGGAGGAGGCAGCGAGAACGGCCTTCCTTGAGAAAGGGTGCCGACCGCAGCCCACCATCGAAGATCCACTGCAGCGTCTCTGGAGATCCTTATCGATTCTTCGAGATCTCCTTTGTGTTGAAACCACTGCCTGCGGACGCACCACTGAGGAGCCCTCATATGCCAGCGTGCATGAGTGACCAGCAGAATGCAAGAAGTGAACAGACCGAGCAGACGAAGGACCTTGAAGACTGGAGCGAGCGCTACATTCTGAAACATTGGAATCAACGCCTGAATGTCCTGAATCCGCTGCGGCGGAGGAAAGGCCCGATTCAATGTTGTGTCCAGCACTGCCCCTATGAACAGGAGGCGCTGAGAGGGCTCTAGGTGAGATTTGGGCACGTTCACCGAAAAGCCCAGATCGAACAACAACTGAGTTGTTGACTGCAAGTGATGCCGCAAGAGCTCCGGAGACTTGGCTTTCATCAACCAATCATCCAGATAAGGAAATACCGCTATCCCCCTTCTTCTGAGCTCTGCTGCAACCACTGCCATCACCTTTGTGAAGACTCGAGGTGCCGAAGTAAGACCAAACGGAAGGTACGCAAACTGATAGTGTTGCGACCCCACCACAAACCGGAGATACTTCCTGTGCGGCTTGAGGATCGGGATATGGAAGTAAGCATCCTGCAAGTCGACAGACACCATCCAATCTCCTTCGTTCAACGCCAAAAGAACCTGTGACAGGGTCAGCCTCTTGAACGTTTCCCACTTGAGGAACTAATTCAAAATCCTCAGGTCCAGGATTGGCCTCAACCGACCATCTTTTTTGGGGATTAGGAAGTATCTTGAATAGCAGCCCTGACCACTCTCCTGCTCTGGAACAACCTCCACTGCGCCTTTCGACAAAAGGAATAGCACTTCCTGTTGTAGTAACAGAAGATGGTCTTCCGAACAGAAGGATGGGCGGGGAGGGATGGGAGGTGGAAACTCCCGAAAGGGAAGAGTATAACCTTTCCCCACAATGTCGGTGACCCAAGAGTCCGATGTTATTGACTCCCACAACTTTGTGGAGCCGGTGCTTGAGGCGGAGCCGGTGTCGGCTCAGGCATCTCCATCTGCACCAGAGAAGCCCTCGGCTCCTGATGCGGATCAACCTCAAAAACCAACAGTGGAGATGTCGGTGAAGCTGGAGTCGTCGGAGGCAGAGGTGTAACAGTTGGGCTGATCTCCCAAATCGGTCGACGCCGAGCCGATGGCGACCTCAAACAGGAGCGGTCCTTGCTCGACCGGTGCCGTGATCCATGCCGGCGCCGAGAGTCTCGATGGCGCCGATGGGATCTCGAGGACTTAGAAGAAGATTTCTGGTGATGATGTTTCTCCTTCTTCTTCTTCGACCGTGCCAGGAACAACTTGGCCTCCCGCTCCTTCAGGGCCTTTGGATTCATGCATTGACATGAACCACATGCTTTGACTTAGTGGTCAGAACTGAGACACCACAAGCAATTGTCGTGTGGGTCCGTGACCGACATCCGACCTCCACACTCCCTACAGGGTATAAAACCTGACTTCCTAGGCTGCGACATTGTTACACCGAAGTGAAACTGTAGCTCCCTGGTAGCCTCGAAGAAAAAAAAAAATTACTCGAAGGCACGGAAAAAAGGGAACTGGCGTCTGCACGTCGACGAGTTCCTCTTATTGCCTGGATGACGTCATACGGCGTCGCATGGGAGTCGGGCAATTGTAACGTCATCGTTGACGTGCAGAGCTAGAAGAAAAGTTCAGTCGAAAGCTGGCGCGTGGGGAAAATTCTTTAGGTGAGGAATCCACAGGTAGTTGTATCCATCAGAACTCTTTGTTATCTTGTCTGTCTGCATTTTAATCTTTATTGCCTTTCTACTAAGAGTGCAAGTTAGACCCCAGAGCTTTTGCTTCTAGCACAAAGAACCACCCAGCGTTTTTTCTCAATGGGAACTGCTTGGTGTCTTGCATTTTCCGTAAGATTAATCTGCTCCTTGCTTTCTTGCGAAACCCTTTCACCTCATATAGAGATCACTATCCAAGGAGCATAAAAACTATGATGAATAATAGTTAGTCCATTGTCTCAATTGTCTGTTGTCTCATTTTTTTAGTAATACATGTGTTATGTAACAGTTTACTTTTATAGACTTTTAGTTTCTTGATCATAGCCTGTTCCTGCCTACTACAGACCTCAGCCTCTGTCCTCCCTCCCTTTAGGTACTTACTTGTATATGTTTTACCCCTTCTTTAAAAATCCCTTTTCCCTAAAGAGAACACACACCCTGTAATCCAGTCTTGCCTCAAACTCACCCTTCTAATCCATTGACTGTTACCTCAATCATGTATGCCAGTCTGCTCTACCAAGCTAGGCAATCTATAAGTACAGTATTTGGCAATCTTACCACAGTGATCAGAAACTGCAGCTCGTGCAATGCTCTCCACCACATCTTTCTTGCGGGCCTCTGAGATGTTCAGCAAACAGGTTGCCAGGCGGAGCCCCGTCCTAGCTGTAGACATTATAAGTATTTGTTGTTCAGTGGAGAGGGGACTGCAGCAGTAAAGTCTCACCTGTTATGGTTAATATAAAGAGACAATTTTGGAAAACATTAGTAAATTCAACAGGAAGAAAGTAAATCCTACAATGACATCTTTTAAGGATCCATGTTACTGCTTCTTTTTTTTTATTCATATCTTGATCTGGTCTATTGAATAGAGGTGGTTAAAAATGTTTGTAAAACACAAAACAAAAAACACAGAATTTGACTCTTGATTCTTCCCCAGCTTTTCAGAAAGGCCACTACAAGAGATGCAAAAGAACACTAGTGGTCATTCACATGGAAACAGAGGGTGTGTTTTTTCTCTTAGAAATGCTATCTCCCTTTCACTCTGTTGTGTGCCCCCACTTAAGTATATTATGTATGCTACAAGCATCAGTGCTAACTTCTTCCAAAGTCATGACCCAAAAAGCGCACAAACCATGATACAGGCATCCGTACAGGAGATGGTGTCATAAGAAGTGTCAGTATAGAATGTGCTGTTGGAAATGGTGTCAAGTTATCATTATTGTTTTTCATGTACTTTGAAAGGGGGCACATTAAAAATGTTAAATGCCATTTGTAAAGAAATGGCTCCCTGTTGCAGTTACCCCCCACTTTTTGCCTGATACTGATGCTGACTTGACTGAGAAGTGTGCTGGGACCCTGCTAACCAGGCCCCAGCACCAGTGTTCTTTCACCTAAAATGTACTTTTGATTCCACAATTGGCACACCCTGGCATCCAGGTAAGTCCCTTGTAACTGGTACCCCTGGTACCAAGGGCCCTGATGCCAGGGAAGGTCTGTAAGGGCTGCAGCATATCTTATGCCACCCTGGGGACCCCTCACTCAGCACAGACACACTGCTTGCCAGCTTGTGTGTGCTGATGAGAACAAAACGAGTAAGTCGACATGGCACTCCCCTCAGGGTGCCATGCCAACCTCACACTGCCTATGCAGTATAGATAAGTCACCCCTCTAGTAGGCCTTACAGCCCTAAGGCAGGGTGCACTATACCATAGGTGAGGGCACCAGTGCATGAGCACTATGCCCCTACAGTGTCTAAGCAAAACCTTAGACATTGTAAGTGCAGGGTAGCCATAAGAGTATAGGGTCTGGGAGTCTGTCAAAAACGAACTCCACAGCTCCATAATGGCTACACTGAATACTGGGAAGTTTGGTATCAAACTTCTCAGAATAATAAACCCACACTGATGCCAGTGTTGGATTTATTAAAAAATGCACACAGAGAGCATCTTAGAGATGCCCCCTGTATTTTACCCAATTGTTCAGTGTAGGCTGACTGGTTCCAGCAGCCTGCCACAACCGAGACATGTTGCTGGCCCCATGGGGAGAGTGCCTTTGTCACTCTGAGGCCAGTAACAAAGCCTGCACTGGGTGGAGATGCTAACACCTCCCCCAGGCAGGAGCTGTCACACCTGGCGGTGAGCCTCAAAGGCTCACCCCTTTGTGCCAACACCGCAGGACACTCCAGCTAGTGGAGTTGCCCGCCCCCTCCGGCCACGGCCCCCACTTTTGGCGGCAAGGGCGGAGAAAATAATGAGAAAAACAAGGAGGAGTCACTGGCCAGTCAGGACAGCCCCTAAGGTGTCCTGAGCTGAAGTGACTCTAACTTTGAGAAATCCTCCATCTTGCAGATGGAGGATTCCCCAATAGGATTAGGGATGTGACCCCCTCCCCTTGGGAGGAGGCACAAAGAGGGTGTACCCACCCTCAGGGCTAGTAGCCATTGGCTACTAACCCCCCAGACCTAAACACGCCCTTAAATTTAGTATTTAAGGGCTTCCCTGAACCTAAGAATTTAGATTCCTGCAACTTACCGAAGAAGAAGACTGCTGAGCTGAAAACCCCTGCAGAAGAAGAAAGAAGACACCAACTGCTTTGGCCCCAGTCCTACCGGCCCGTCTCCTGCCTTCTAAAGAACCCTGCTCCAGCGACGCTTTCTCCAGGACCAGCGACCTCTGAATCCTCAGAGGACTGCCCTACTTCCAAGAGACCAAGAAACTCCCGAGGACAGCGGCACTGCTCCAAAAGAACTGCAACTTTGTTTCAAGTAGCAGATTTAAAGACCCCTGCAACTCCCCGCAAGAAGCGTGAGACTTGCAACACTGCACCCGGCGACCCCGACTCGACTGGTGGAGAACAACCAACTCAGGGAGGACCCTCCGGCGACTCTACGACTGTGAGTAACCAAAGTTGTCCCCCCTGAGCCCCCACAGCGACGCCTGCAGAGGGAATCCCCAGGCTCCCCCTGACCGCGACTGTCTGAACTCCATTTCCCGACGGCTGGAAAAGACCCTGCACCCGCAGCCCCCAGCCCCTAAAGAAACGGAACTTCTGTGCAGGAGTGACCCCCAGGAGGCCCTCTCCCTTGCCCAGGTGGTGGCTATCCCGAGGAGCCCCCCCCTTGCCTGCCTGCATCGCTGAAGAGACCCATTGGTCTCCCATTGAAAACTAAAGGAAACCCGACGCTTGTTTGCACACTGCACCCGGCCGCCCCCGCGCTGCTGAGGGTGTACTTTCTGTGTGGACTTGTGTCCCCCCCGGTGCCCTACAAAACCCCCCTGGTCTGCCCTCCGAAGAAGCGGGTACTTACCTGCTGGCAGACCGGAACCGGGGCACCCCCTTCTCTCCATTGCAGCCTATGCGTTTTGGGCACCTCTTTGACCTCTGCACCTGACCGGCCCTGAGCTGCTGGTGTGGTAACTTTGGGGTTGCTCTGAACCCCCAACGGTGGGCTACCTTGGACCCAAACCTGAGACTTGTAAGTGATTTACTTACCTGACAAAACTAACAAAAACTTACCTCCCCCAGGAACTGTGAAAATTGCACTGTGTCCACTTTTAAAACAGCTTATTGTGTTTTATGTAAAAAGTATACATGCTAATGTAATGATTCAAAGTTCCTAAAGTACTTACCTGCAATACCTTTCAAATGAGATATTACATGTAGAATTTGAACCTGTGGTTCTTAAAATAAACTAAGAAAATATATTTTTCTATAACAAAACCTATTGGCTGGATTTGTCTCTGAGTGTGTGTTCCACATTTATTGCCTGTGTGTATGTACAACAAATGCTTAACACTACTCCTTTGATAAGCCTACTGCTCGACCACACTACCACAAAATAGAGCATTAGTATCATCTCTTTTTACCACTATTTTACCTCTAAGGGGAACCCTTGGACTCTGTGCATGCTATTCCTTACTTTGAAATAGCACATACAGAGCCAACTTCCTACGTTGGTGGATCAGCGGTGGGATACAAGACTTTGCATTTGCTGGACTACTCAGCCAATACCGGATCACACGACAAATTCCAAAAATTGTCATTAGAAATTGATTTTTTGCAATTTGAAATTTTTCTAAATTCTTTAAAGTCCTGCTAGGGCCTTGTGTTAGTCCCTGTTAGCATTTCTTTTAGAGTTTAAAAGTTTGTAAAAGTTTGAATTAGATTCTAGAACCAGTTTTAGATTCTTAAAAAGCATTCCAACTTTTAGAAGAATAATGTCTAGTACAGATATGAATGTGGTGGAACTCGACACCACACCTTACCTCCATCTCCAGATGAAAGAGCTAAGGTCACTCTGTAAAATAAGAAAAATAACAATGGGCTCCAGACCTACCAAACTACAGCTCCAGGAGCTGTTGGCAGAGTATGATAGAGCCAACCCCTCAGTGGATAACACAGATGAAGATGATAGTGAATTGGAGGAAGATTCCCCCCTACCAGTCCTATCTAGGGAGGACAGGGCTTCTCAAGCCCTGACTCCAAAAATACTAGTCAGAGATGCTGGCTCCCTCACAGGAGGGACCAGCACCTCTGAAATCACTGAGGATAACTCCAGTGAAGAGGACATCCAGTTAGCCAGGATGGCCAAAAGATTGGCTTTGGAAAGACAGATCCTAGCCATAGAAAGGGAAAGACAAGAGATGGGCCTAGGACCCATCAATGGTGGCAGCAACATAAATAGGGTCAGAGATTCTCCTGACATGTTGAAAATCCCCAAAGGGATTGTAACTAAATATGAAGATGGTGATGACATCACCAAATGGTTCACAGCTTTTGAGAGGGCTTGTGAAACCAGAAAAGTGAACAAATCTCACTGGGGTGCTCTCCTTTGGGAAATGTTCACTGGAAAGTGTAGGGATAGACTCCTCACACTCTCTGGAAAAGATGCAGAATCTTATGACCTCATGAAGGGAACCCTGATTGAGGGCTTTGGATTCTCCACTGAGGAGTATAGAATTAGATTCAGGGGGGCTCAAAAATCCTCGAGCCAGACCTGGGTTGATTTTGTTGACTACTCAGTAAAAACACTGGATGGTTGGGTAACTGGAAATGAAGTGCATGACTATGTTGGGCTTTATAAATTGTTTATGAAAGAACACATTTTAAGTAACTGCTTCAATGAAAAGTTGCATAAGTATCTGGTAGACCTAGGTCCAATTTCTCCCCAAGAATTGGGAAAGAAGGCAGACCACTGGGTCAAGACTAGGGTAACCAAAACTTCCACTGGGGGTGACCAAAAGAAAGGGGTTACAAAACCTCCTCAGGAGAAAGTGGGTGACACTAGAAACAAAGAAAAAGAGTCCTCTGTCGGCCCCCAAAAACCAGACCAGGTGGGTGGGCCCCGAGACACAACTGAAAACAAAGGTGGGTACCAGGGTAAGAACTGGGATGCCACTAAGGCATGGTGCCATAACTGTAGACAGACAGGGCACCACACCAAGGACACTTCTTGTCCCAAAAACAAACCCCCTAGCAAAATCCCAGGGGTGACCAGTGTAGCCATTGGGGATGACTCCTCAGATGAGGAGGTCTTCATAGCCTTCAACTGGAAAAAGGGCCCAACAGGTGAGTTGGAGATTCCAGAGGGAAGTAGACACTTCCACCACCTACTGGTGAATGGAATCCCAGCCACTGCCCTGAGAGACACTTGTGCCAGTCACACTATTGTGCATGACAGGCTGGTGTTCTCAAACCAGTACATCCCAGGTGAGATGGCCAGAGTAAGAGTTAGCCCAGACAGGGTCACTGATAGGCCTGTGGCTTTTGTGCCCATAGAAGTGGGTGGGACTTTTAGCTGGAGAAGGGTGGTAGTCAGTACAGACCTCCCCCTTGATTGTCTCCTTGGAAATGACTACCCAGAGGTTAGTCAGAGCCCAAGAGAGGAACTGGTCCAGTGCCAGTCCTCTCCCAAGGATTCTGGAGTTCCTGCCTCTGCAGTAAATGCAAGTAGGCCCCAGAAGAAAAAGAAAAGGAAACAGAGTAGGAAAGGTGGACAACCTTTAGCCAAGGTTCCAGCAAGCCAAGGAGATTCTGCTCCAGTAGGGGAGAACTCCAAAAGTGGCTCTGATAAAGTCCAACCTGACCCACAAGAAGTCCTGGCTAGTCAGGCAACTGTTAAGTCTGAGTGGGTGGCTCCTCAGCTAACAGAAGAAAGAGTGGAAGAAGGGTGTTTACTACAAGATGTGGTAACCCCCCACTCTAATACAGCAGACAGGCACCCTGAACCCAAAGAAGCCTGTAACTTAGCCCCTATCCTTGTAGGTGAAGAGCTAAAGGGGTGGTTCTGGGCACTGACAGCTGTCAGTGGCCTCTGCTGGGTGTTAGCCTTTATGGCTGCACTATCCTTGGCATGGTGGTCAGACCCCATGCCAAATAGCAAGTTAGGCCCCCTGACCCTGTTGGTCATGGTGGGGTTACTCCAGCTCTGGGTAACCTCTGTGGGTAAGCTAGGGGTGACCCTGGCTAAGATAAGATTAGCAGAGGTGGATACCTCTAACCCCAAAATAGAGAGAATGGGTGAAGACACTAAAAGCACAGACAAGAGGCAATTCAGACTAGGTCCTATCACTGTGGAAGTGGGTCAGTTCCCCAGAGGGAATGACTTGAACAGGAGGATGTAAGGCAGAGTAGGCCCTGCAACAAACCAGCCTATTTCCTCTACTCTTCCTCGCCTGACAGACTAGGAAGACTCTCCCAGCTTTGGCTGAGTCTCCTGGCCTGTGGGCTGGGGGGGGCTTGTGTAAAGAAATGGCTCCCTGTTGCAGTTACCCCCCACTTTTTGCCTGATACTGATGCTGACTTGACTGAGAAGTGTGCTGGGACCCTGCTAACCAGGCCCCAGCACCAGTGTTCTTTCACCTAAAATGTACTTTTGATTCCACAATTGGCACACCCTGGCATCCAGGTAAGTCCCTTGTAACTGGTACCCCTGGTACCAAGGGCCCTGATGCCAGGGAAGGTCTCTAAGGGCTGCAGCATATCTTATGCCACCCTGGGGACCCCTCACTCAGCACAGACACACTGCTTGCCAGCTTGTGTGTGCTGATGAGAACAAAACGAGTAAGTCGACATGGCACTCCCCTCAGGGTGCCATGCCAACCTCACACTGCCTATGCAGTATAGATAAGTCACCCCTCTAGTAGGCCTTACAGCCCTAAGGCAGGGTGCACTATACCATAGGTGAGGGCACCAGTGCATGAGCACTATGCCCCTACAGTGTCTAAGCAAAACCTTAGACATTGTAAGTGCAGGGTAGCCATAAGAGTATATGGTCTGGGAGTCTGTCAAAAATGAACTCCACAGCTCCATAATGGCTACACTGAATACTGGGAAGTTTGGTATCAAACTTCTCAGAATAATAAACCCACACTGATGCCAGTGTTGGATTTATTAAAAAATGCACACAGAGAGCATCTTAGAGATGCCCCCTGTATTTTACCCAATTGTTCAGTGTAGGCTGACTGGTTCCAGCAGCCTGCCACAACCGAGACATGTTGCTGGCCCCATGGGGAGAGTGCCTTTGTCACTCTGAGGCCAGTAACAAAGCCTGCACTGGGTGGAGATGTTAACACCTCCCCCAGGCAGGAGCTGTCACACCTGGCGGTGAGCCTCAAAGGCTCACCCCTTTGTGCCAACACCGCAGGACACTCCAGCTAGTGGAGTTGCCCGCCCCCTCCGGCCACGGCCCCCACTTTTGGCGGCAAGGCCGGAGAAAATAATGAGAAAAACAAGGAGGAGTCACTGGCCAGTCAGGACAGCCCCTAAGGTGTCCTGAGCTGAAGTGACTCTAACTTTTAGAAATCCTCCATCTTGCAGATGGAGGATTCCCCAATAGGATTAGGGATGTGACCCCCTCCCCTTGGGAGGAGGCACAAAGAGGGTGTACCCACCCTCAGGGCTAGTAGCCATTGGCTACTAACCCCCCAGACCTAAACACGCCCTTAAATTTAGTATTTAAGGGCTTCCCTGAACCTAAGAATTTAGATTCCTGCAACTTACCGAAGAAGAAGACTGCTGAGCTGAAAACCCCTGCAGAAGAAGAAAGAAGACACCAACTGCTTTGGCCCCAGTCCTACCGGCCCGTCTCCTGCCTTCTAAAGAACCCTGCTCCAGCGACGCTTTCTCCAGGACCAGCGACCTCTGAATCCTCAGAGGACTGCCCTACTTCCAAGAGACCAAGAAACTCCCGAGGACAGCGGCACTGCTCCAAAAGAACTGCAACTTTGTTTCAAGTAGCAGATTTAAAGACCCCTGCAACTCCCCGCAAGAAGCGTGAGACTTGCAACACTGCACCCGGCGACCCCGACTCGACTGGTGGAGAACAACCAACTCAGGGAGGACCCTCCGGCGACTCTACGACTGTGAGTAACCAAAGTTGTCCCCCCTGAGCCCCCACAGCGACGCCTGCAGAGGGAATCCCCAGGCTCCCCCTGACCGCGACTGTCTGAACTCCATTTCCCGACGGCTGGAAAAGACCCTGCACCCGCAGCCCCCAGCCCCTAAAGAAACGGAACTTCTGTGCAGGAGTGACCCCCAGGAGGCCCTCTCCCTTGCCCAGGTGGTGGCTACCCCGAGGAGCCCCCCCCTTGCCTGCCTGCATCGCTGAAGAGACCCCTTGGTCTCCCATTGAAAACTAAAGGAAACCCGACGCTTGTTTGCACACTGCACCCGGCCGCCCCCGCGCTGCTGAGGGTGTACTTTCTGTGTGGACTTGTGTCCCCCCCGGTGCCCTACAAAACCCCCCTGGTCTGCCCTCCGAAGACGCGGGTACTTACCTGCTGGCAGACCGGAACCGGGGCACCCCCTTCTCTCCATTGCAGCCTATGCGTTTTGGGCACCTCTTTGACCTCTGCACCTGACCGGCCCTGAGCTGCTGGTGTGGTAACTTTGGGGTTGCTCTGAACCCCCAACGGTGGGCTACCTTGGACCCAAACCTGAGACTTGTAAGTGATTTACTTACCTGACAAAACTAACAAAAACTTACCTCCCCCAGGAACTGTGAAAATTGCACTGTGTCCACTTTTAAAACAGCTTATTGTGTTTTATGTAAAAAGTATACATGCTAATGTAATGATTCAAAGTTCCTAAAGTACTTACCTGCAATACCTTTCAAATGAGATATTACATGTAGAATTTGAACCTGTGGTTCTTAAAATAAACTAAGAAAATATATTTTTCTATAACAAAACCTATTGGCTGGATTTGTCTCTGAGTGTGTGTTCCTCATTTATTGCCTGTGTGTATGTACAACAAATGCTTAACACTACTCCTTTGATAAGCCTACTGCTCGACCACACTACCACAAAATAGAGCATTAGTATTATCTCTTTTTACCACTATTTTACCTCTAAGGGGAACCCTTGGACTCTGTGCATGCTATTCCTTACTTTGAAATAGCACATACAGAGCCAACTTCCTACACCATTTTTCAAGTTATTTGGAGATAAGCCAGCATCATCACCACAAGACCAGGACACTTTCAATCCCACTTCCATGAGTGCCTTCCAGAATGATCTGTAGTGTAAAAGACTTCCCTTCAACATAGGAATTTTCTTTTGATTTTAATTGTTTATTGATTGTAGAAAATCATCAACAAGAATAAAAGATTCAGCACATCAATATTGTTTTGTTTAAAATACATATGCAGATGTAAGCTGCTAAGAGTCAAAGTCATTTGAAAATTAATCTAATAGAATTTATATCATATGCGTAAAAGATGATCAGCATTCCAAAAATCCCTCTGACAAACATTTGTATGAAGGGTATGAATTATATGAATCACAGTCATCTAGTTAATTCAATTAGATAGGCAATTATAAATTACTTGGGATTTTTGGTTACGCGAGTCCATAAATCCTTAAGGTTATTATGTGGGGATTTGATTCAGCTACTTTAATTTTGAGTGTATGGATGGAGGAGATAGTGTGCCACCATTACGAAAAAAAAGAAGGTTGGAGTTTTGAAATTTTCTATCTGTCAATCACTGTTAGAAGGTTGAGAAAGTTATTTTGTAGTTTGTTTGGGGTTCAGTGTGAGCAAGAGATAGGAGGACATTTATTATTTGGTATGATAATTAATGTGATGTCTTCAGAATCTCAGAAACAGAAAGTGACTGGGTCAGGGTAGAACAACATGTGTTCTATGTTAGCATTTTCTCCTCCACAGTGCCAGCAGTTATCATTTGTCAGGAGGCCTGCTTTAAAGAGCTGTTGATGGTACCAAAATAATCTGTGTATTAGAAAGGGGACAATCTGCATTACGGAGGCTTATTAGACACAGCAGCTGGGCCCTTTTTCAGATTAGTACAATTGTCAGGGTACAGTTCGGTGGTGGCAAAATTGATGCTGGTGGTGATCTTTTAGTTTTCAAAAGTTGAGGCAATGGGCTCATTCAGTGGCAGTTTTCTTTGAAAAAAATCACATGTAGTTTGTATTGAAACTTCATGGAGGTAATAGTTTGAAAGATATATTGAGTGATTTTCTGATAAACATTCTCAGCTATTTTTTTGTAGGTGGTATTGCGTTTGGAAAGTATCACATGAGATTGGAAGGTCTTGTTCAAACAGCTCACCGATAGAGCAATACCTTTTTTAATCAATGAAGACCAGAAAGATTGTGACCAAGTGGTTTGAATGTTAGCTTTACACCAAAGGACAACTATTTAACCATTCTGTTTTGAGTATCCCTAGCTGCTTTTTATAGCTGCACATAATGTTTATGGTTGCCATAGGCATGGGCATGAGGGGAGAAAGGTTTTTAAAAATTGTAGAGTGAAATAGAGGAAGAATTAGGGGACAGGTAAGTGATGCTTCCATATTTTATCTGGGGAAGTGTGTTTAGACCGTTAGCATTTAAATTCAACAGTTGGTCTGAGTTAATCTAATGGCGGGCCAACAGGTCCTGAAGTGTGGGAAATAACTCCTCCACCGTTCTTTGGTAGTTGCAGTTTGTTAATAGAGAACTTAGGTTTATTGCCTCTCCATATAAAGAAAGAGAGTATTTAATTGATTAATGGGCAAAACTGAGGTGGGAACATCGATAGAGTGTAGAAGATAATAAAGGTGATCATTAGTTTTATGGTGTCTACGTGACCCCTATCAGTACAGATTAATGGGGGACCAGCTGAAGGTTTTGCTCTTAATATCGTATAATACTTATTTTAAACAAAGTATTATCAGTCTTGACAAGGGCATACCTAAGTATGTAATTTGTGAAGGACACCATTTGAAACTACATTATTTAAATAGACTTTTAAAACAAAACATATCTTAGAAAGGGGGAGATTTTCAGTTTTGCCTTGCTTGAGTTTATATGCTGATTAGAAGGTGTAGATCCAATTGTTCGATAGGTTGGGGATTCATTGTTGCTGGGCCACTGCTGAACGACAATGTCCTCAGCATATGATGACAGCATATATCCATGAGACTTAGTTTTAATACCTTGTATACACTGGTGTCTGATTCTGGCTTGCAGTGATTTGAGAGTTAAAATGAAGAGAAGTGGAGAGAGGGGACAGCCTTGCCTGGTGGCTTTAGATAGGCAGAATTTCTCACAGAGTACTCTGCTAGTCATAACTGATCCTTGTGGACTGATATAGACAGTAGTTTGTGAACATATTAGGGATGTCTTGCCTTTGTAAGAATTTAAAAATGTAAGCCCATTCTGCTCTATTAAAGACTTTCAGAATTCAATACTATGGTGCACACCAGATAATATGTTTGTCCATCTCCCTTGGGAAATAATATTGGCAAGCATTGGATGGAAAATATCATCCTTTGACAAAGCCTGAATGGCCCGGGTGGACTAGGAAGAAGATGATGTGGATGAAGCAGGTGGCAAGAATTTTGGCCATGATGTTAAAGTTCATATTAAGTAACAAGAAAGCACTCATTTTGTGGGTCTTCTTGATCTTATTCCATCTAATGGAATAACGTAATTGTAGCTTTGGCGAATGTTCCAGATGGTGCAGAGAAATATTTGAAATGGTTAAAGAGTTCTTGAAGGTTTGGATCTTTCTATTTCTTGAGCTGGCTACTTCTTTGAATTTCTTAGATGGTAAGTGTTTTTTCTGGAGGCAAGAAGCCTATGATGCCACTTCTGGGATGCTGGTGCTTTTAAATGTGTAAAAGGGATTTGTTGAGGTCTTCTATAGTAAGCTTTTTTGCTGGTGAGTTTCATATAAGTCATTAAAGATTGTAATGATGTATGTATCTTTAAATCTGAGAATCCCTTGTTTATTTTTGATGATTAAGATCATACTTTCCTTTTTACTAGTTTTGAAGTAAATAGGAAGTAGCTTCCCACTTCTATTCTCACTAATAGGATATCTGGATTTGAAACTGAAGGGAAAGTGATCAGCAGAAACAATTGCCCCTTTTGTTTATTCGATTTTCAAGTTCAAGTGTTCTTTATATGTTGAATGTAAGCTATCTTTAACATACTTATTATTCATTAGTAAGCCTTCCAATTCTTTGGCAATCGCATTGTAGTTATAGCAACTAATGCTATCATTTTGTGACAAAAGTTGCTTTAGAAACATCTCAAGTAGTTTGTTGGTAGTGAAGAATTCTTCGGTAAATCTTTTCAGATGGAATACAGTTTCTAGATCATTAAATGGTATTGTGTTCAGTTGCCATCTAGGGAGGAGGTAGAAACAGCCATGATTACAAACCAATGAGATCAGAACATAATCTAACATAATTAGAGATCTAAAGGTGGTTTCTGTGATGAAATTAAGAAGGTATTGAGTTGTTAGGAATTAACTGAGTCTCATCTGAGAGCTTTGTGGGATGGAGAAAAGGGTGTATTCTTGTTTGGTTGGGTTGGCAATGCATGAGACTTTGGCAAGGTTTGACAGGTTGCAATATGGCTGCCCTTGACTAAAGCTGTAGGCAGA
Organism: Pleurodeles waltl; assembly: GCF_031143425.1. Classification (NCBI taxonomy): domain Eukaryota; kingdom Metazoa; phylum Chordata; class Amphibia; order Caudata; family Salamandridae; genus Pleurodeles; species Pleurodeles waltl. The sequence goes on from NC_090440.1 coordinate 1,771,251,634, forward strand.
CAAGGTCTTTATTTGCTCTGATCAGTGGATCCAGCACCATCATTTACTTTTACGAACAAGTGTCAAATATTTGCCAAATCAGGCACCTGGAAATAACTGAATTTGCTCTCATCCATCTGCCACCGGATCCTAAATATCTCTGCTGCATGGCCTTGACTTGTAGCACCCTGCCATCAGAGAAGGCGTATCAAATGAGGACTAAACATTTTTGCACCAAATCCAATGAAGAAACGCCAGGATGCACTAGTGAAATGCCTGACACCCAAAATAGTGAAATCTCTGCAGCAATCCTCGGTGCACAGCCACAGGAGTAAGTAAAAAACAAAGACCAACCTTGTAATGGGCAGAAACACCAGATGAGACTGAAGGGACTACCACCTGTAACAACTGGTGCTGACCGATCAGCAAGAAACTGCTTCTTTTTCTCTGCAAACTGCCTCAATTGCAACCAGTCACCACTGAGTACTGAAACGTATCACTGACAAACTATATATCTGTGACTTAACACCTCCACACAGTTATATGCATTTTGTTTACCAATAGCATCTGCAGTGGCCATCTCTGGAAACCTCCATAGCAGCTATCCCAGAAACTTGCAACGGCCACCTGTGGAAAGTCCCACAGCAGCGATTTAAGAGAATCCCAGCAGTGAGCTCATCAAATTAGCCTTGATCATGCTGGATTATATAGTAGCTGGTCTTCACTCCTGGCTAATATCATCCTACGATAAATCCTCTCTGCTGTTCTGTGGTTTCTCATGCCACAGAGTATGTAATTTGAGGCACTGAAAACCTACACCTAATGTGGCAGCCATATATGAAAATCCTTGGGGTCTATTGTTGAAAACTACACAGCACCCTCATCAATCAGTCTAATAACTTTACAAAGCCAGCTAGTTACTGGAAGCAGTTAAAAAAAAAATAGTCTAAAGTTTAACCATCTAACGATATGAAGCAAATATTCTGAAGCAATTTGAGACAAGCATTAATAAACAATCAAGCAATTTAATAATGGAGTTTAAGAAGAATGGAACAAATGAATTAATAATTTAAAACACAGTGTTGATGCCAACCCGCATAAGCCAAACAAGACAGAAGAAGGGACTGACCATGCCCCATACGGCACTCCAAGTGGGAGAACCACTATAAAAAAAAAAGTCTGGACCAAACCTCTGAAATCTAGCAAAAGGATAGCAAAAGCAGAGAATCGCTCACGCTCCTTCTAATGCTAACCTAAGAAAAGCTACAAATAACATAAGGAAGACTTAACAACATGGAAAAGAAAATTGATGAAATCATCATCATAACGCGTTGAATATTTTCCTTCCAACAACTTGTATTTGTAGTGCAAAAGCTTCACCAGGCCCGCTATCACATAGAAACAGAAATAGGAGGAACAATGTATGACTAAGGCCCTCATTACAACCCTGGCGGTCGGTGATAAAGCAGCGGTAATACAGCTAACAGGCCGGCGGTCAAAAATATTGAATTACGACCATGGCGGAAACCGCCAACACAGACAGCCACTTTAACACACCGACCGCCACGGCGGTAGAAAAAAACACCGCAGCGGTAACCGCCAACAGACAGGTGGAACACAATGTACCGCCCACACTATTACAAGGCACCAATCCGCCAGCTTTTCCGGGGCGGTACCAACGCCATCAAACGCATGGCGGAAACAGGAACTGGAAGGGAAACCACTCACCTCTCAACACCCAACGAGGAACCAGGACGCCATGGAGCCCGAACTACAGGTGTTACCAATGTTGGTGTATCTTCTCATCTACCAGGAGTACGAAGGACGGCTGCGACGATCACGGTGAGTACTGCACCTAGCACACAGGGGAGGGGAGGAGGGAAAAGAGAGTGACACACACACGCAACACCCCCACCCACAACAACACACACACACACACACACATATCCAATCACATCACAGATACACCCCGTCACCCCCTGGAAGAACGAAAGGACCAAACGAAATGAGTTTAACGAGTGTAATATTCGATCAAACAGATAGCCCAAGAGAAAAGTAAATAATCAGTATATACAAATATTTACAGCAAGTACACAAGTCCGTACACTGTCCCATTAAATGTCCGTGGACCAGTGGACCCAAAAAGCATGAGCGAAGCCCACACATGACACCTGCCTGAAAACGGAGAGAATACTGCAGGGGCATCAGGTCGAAACAAAAACAGGCACCTCAGGGGAAAGGGCAGGGGGGCACCTCAGCCAGATGATGGGACAACGCCACTGCTCCTCGAGGGTGCTCCATGCCAACTGTCTGGTCATGGGGAGTGCAAAGCCACAGTCTCTCAAGTGGGTGGTTTGCCCACTGCTTGCTCCTGGGGAGTACAAAGCCACAGTCTCTCAAGTGGGTGGTTTGCCCACTGCTTGCTCCTGGGGAGTACAAAGCCACAGTCTCTCAAGTGGGTGGTTTGCCCACTGCTTGGTCCTGAGGAGTACAAAGTCACAGTCTCTCAAGTTGGTGGCATGTTCCACTGGTTCTGGAGGGGGCTTGGTGCCCAGAGTGCTTCATCCTGCCAAGAACTGTGTTAGTGGATGATTTTCTTCACTGGTTCTGGAGGGGGTTGGTGCCCAGAGTGCTTCATCCTGCCAAGGACTGTGTAGTGGATGCTTTTAGCCACTGGTTCTGGAGGGGGCTTGGTGCCCAGTGACGCTGCACCTGGGGTGTGGCAGTTCCCATTCCCTCACCTGGGTGTCTGTGCCATGAGATTTTCAGGGAACAGGTAGCATGATATGATACTCCTTGGAGGCAGAGCCACACTCCACCTTGCAGCGAATTAGGCTGCAAACTGCCTGTAGTGCCAGTGCTGGTGGTGGTGCCTCATGTAGTGCGTGCAGGGTCCAGGATGTCTCCTGCAGCCTCAGACGGGTGCCCACTGGGGATGCTGCTGATGTACGCTGTAGTGGCACTGGCTAGGCACTTGGCGGGGCAGGTGGCGGTGGCTGCAGCGGTGTTGGTGGCGGAGATGCAGGCACTGCTGCCCGTGGTGCAGGTGTCTGTAGTAGTGGAGGGAGACACCAGGCTGTCTCCAGCAGCCTTGGACGGCTGCGCACTGGGGATGATGCTCGTGACTGTAGATGTGGCAGCTGCCGTGCAGATGGCTGTCGTTGCGGCGGTGCTCATCGTGGTACATGTTGCTGGCCTGTCATGAGAAATGGGGGTCACCAGTCCCTCACCAGGAGGCTCTGTGCCCTGAGGTGACTTTCCTTTTATTTTGTGTCCCTTCCCCACCTTGGTAGTCGCTGCTGGCGCCTTGGCACTGTCCTCTTTGGTTCTGGATGAGGCCTTGCTGGCTGGGTGGTGTGGCTTTTCCCTTCTGCATGCTGGCCCCTTCTTTACCTTGGCAGGTGGCGGAATCGGGTGGTCCTTAGCTTCAGTAGGTGGCACACTGGCAGCCCTGATGGGTGTCCCCTTCGTTCCTCCCGGACTTGCAGGGACCACAGTGGATGACGACTTGGTGGCTGAGGTGCTGGTCTGGGCTCTAGACATTCTGGCCCTAGGGGAAGGACAGGGGGAGGGGAGGTGTAGGGAAGAGTTCAGTGTTAGCCAGGAAAAGTTTTTTAGACACACTGGGATGGGAAGATGGAGGGGGTTTGGGAGTGGAGGAAGAGGTAGTGGTTGTAGGAGGTGTACATCTGCTGAGTTTGGGTGAAGGTGCATGGGTGGAGGCTGTTGTGAGGTGGATGGCTGTTGAGTGGGTGTGTGCCAGCGTTTGTGTACTTTGGGAGGAGGGATCACAGACATTGGGAGAGGACACAGGGGACGTGTGAATGGTTGTGGGGGTGGTGATCGCACTTGAGTGGTGTGTTGTGATGGGCGTGCTTGTGATGGAGGTAGTGGCTGAGGAAGTAGTGCATGCAGGTGTGAGTGGAGACGAAACTGGAAGGGAGTTGGAGGACGTGGAGGAGGGGGACACAGTGGAGGCAGTGGATGTAGGTGTGTCTGTATGAGTATGGTGCTTGTGTGAGTGCCTGTGGGATGTGTGGTGCTTATGTTTGCAGGAGCCACTTTTGCGTGTTGATCTGTGTGCATGCTGGACTGATGGTGTGGTTGGGATAGGCTGAGGTAGAGGGGATTGGGTCTGGGTAGTGGAAGGTGGAGGGGGGAGGCTGGACACAGGGACAATGGCTGCCATCAGTGTGGAGGCCAGAGCCTTAAATGCTCTCTGTTGGGCCGCCATGCCAGAATGAATGACCTCCAGGTATGCATTTGTTTGTTGCAAATGCCTCTCTACACCCTGGATGGCATTCAGAATGGTTGACTGCCCAACAGTGAGGGATCTCAGGAGGTCAATAGCCTCCTCACTGAGGGCAGCAGGGCTGACTGGGGCAGGGCTTGAGGTGCCTGGGGCGAAGGAGATGCCCACCCTCCTGGGTGAGCTGGCACGGGAAACACGCTGAGGGGCTACTGGGAGGGCGGTGCTGGTAGGGGGGTGGTGGCTGTACCTGCTGTTGCGGTAGGCACAGAGGTGCCTGCCACCGCAAGTGAGCTCCCATCAGAGGAGGAGTCGCTGTCGCTGGTGTCCCCTCCTGTCCCCGTCGTGGAGCTCCCCTCACCCTCCGTCCCACTCGTGCCTTCAGACTCCGTATATTCACCATCCATTTGGGATGCAGCTCCCTACGTCTCCGGTGCCTCTGCTCCTCCGCCAGATGATGCTAATGCTCACAAGGACAGGGTGACATAACAAGATGGGGGGGGGGAAGACAGAGGAGACACATGGTCAATGCCAGCAACACCACTTCCGTTGGCGGACACAACACACAGGGAGCAGCCCTATGCACTAGGCTATGTACTATGCTTAACCCCATTTGCTGCACACCAGGATACCCCAGTAGACTGACTAGTTGTAGATAGCCACTACCACTATTGGGGTTGGAGTGCCACAGAGTCTGCCTAACAAGGGACCTACCCTACCAAGTTCGCCCTGGCCTAGGGGAACCCACAGCCCACATCCACCACCCAGACACCTCGTAAAGCGTGCAGTCAGCTGAATGAGACTGTACTCACCCCCTTGTGACTGCTGTGATGCCCTCAAGCGCCCATCCAACTCCAGATATGCCACCACCAGGATCCAGAACTTCAGGGGGGTCATGGTGCGATGGGCACCCCTTCCACGTTGGGAGGCCATCCCCAGCTGGGCCTCTGCCATCTTCTTGCTCCAGCGGCGCAGGTCCTCCCATCTTTTGCGGCAGTGGGTGCTCCGTCTATGATAGACCCCCAGGGTCCCCACTTCCTTAGCTATGGCATGCCAAATACCCTTCTTCTGGTGGGCGCTGACCTAGAGGAAAGGTATAGCATGATAGGAAATTACTCCCCCGTCCGGTTCGTCATACTCATTGCCCACCACTTCCCACCCATGCCCTGACACACATACACTCACCATCCTCTCATGCAGGCTTCAGCCCCCAACCCCACATGTATCTTCCATTCACACCACTCCATACATTCATGATCCACGCATCATGCTCACAGTGTACTCACCTGTTTGTCTGGAGGACTGTAGAGTAGCGTGTACTGGGGGAGGACCCCATCCACTAGTCTCTCCAACTCCTCCGAAGATAAGGCAGGGGCCCTTTCACCCGGACACTCGAGCCATTGTCGCTTCCAGACACAGGTAACAGCAGCACTTGCAGTGTAGGTCCTCTCCTGTTGAAGGTCAGGTATCAAGTGAGTGAACAGGTAGAAAATGGCGGTCACGTTTGCCGCGGTTCGTACCGTCACCGGCGGCGTACATCGTCCTTGGCTCCTGGAACCCATAGGGCCCAATGATAACCAATGCTGAATAGCGTGGCGGTCTTCGACCGCCTACCGCAACACTGCACAACGCCAGCGCAGTTACCTCATTTCCCCTTGTCCCTCCTTACAGGTCAGGCATCTGCCATTTCAGGGTGGCACATGGCATGGCACATAACTGCGTCACAGCACATTTGGGCAGAAATACGGACAGACAACGCCGCACCCGGATTTACTCACATTAGTGCAAAAACACTTGTGCAACCTATGTGGTACATGACCCTCTGCTCACCATTCTCCTCCATAGGGCACATCCGCTGGGGCAGATGATGAGATGGCATCATCCTCTGGTGTACAGACCCCTGGTGGACCTGTCGACAATGGAAGACAGACACATCATTATCACCTACATACTTGATCGTGCCACAATCCAAGAACTGTGTGCCCAATTTGAGCCAGACCTGATGTCAGCTATACGCCATCCCACAGGTATCCCCCCTCTAGTGCAGGTCCTGTCAGTGCTCCATTTCCTGGCAAGTGGTTCCTTTCAAACAACAGTGGCCATGGCATCAGGGATGTCTCAGACAATGTTCTCTAACGTGTTGACCAGAGTGTTATCTGCCCTGCTGAAACACATGCGCAGCTACATAGTTTCCCCCAAGTGGAGGATTTGGCCACAGTGAAAGCAGACTTCTATGCCCTTGGACATATCCCCAACATCATTGGTGCCATTGATGGTACACATGTGGCATTTGTACCCCCCCGGCAGGAATGAACAGGTGTACAGAAATCGAAAAAGCTACCATTCAATGAATGCGCAGATGGTGTGTTTGGCAGACCAGTACATCTCTCATGTGAATGCCAAGTATCCTGGCTCTGTGCACGACGCTTACATTTTGAGGAATAGCAGCATCCCTTATGTGATGGGCCAACTCCAGAGGCACCGGATGTGGCTAATAGGTGAGCCCAAGGTCCCTACACAGTATGAATAGGTGTCTGGGTATGGGGTAGTCCCTAAGGGTTGGTGTGTGTCTAACAGATATCCCTCAACATTTGCAGGTGACTCTGTTTACCCCAGCCTCTCATGGCTACTGACCCCAGTAAGGAATGCCAGGACAAGGGCAGAGGAACGCTACAATGAGGCACATGGGCGAACTAGGCGTATTATTGAGCAGACTTTTGGCCTTCTGAAGGCCCGATTCCTGTGCCTCCATCTAACAGGTGGCTCCCTAAACTACTCACCGAAGAAGGTGTACCAGATCATCGTGGCATGCTGTATGTTGCACAACCTGGCTTTGCGACACCAGGTGCCTTTTCTGCAGGAGGATTGGCCTGATGATGGTCTTGTGGCAGCTGTGGAGCCTTTGGACAGTGAGGAAGAGGAGGCAGAGGAAGAAGATATTGACAACATCATCATGCAGTACTTCCAGTGAGACACAGGTAAGAGACTGGCACTGCTCATCTCATATCTGACTACTGTAGGACATTGTATAAGTCAGCCTTTTAACCTCTGTATATAGACCCTGACAGTTCACTTTGGCTTTCCTTTTCACAGATCTGGGTGCCTCATTCTGCCTTCTGCTATGTTTACTGCTGCCCAACAACTGTCATACATTGATATGTGCAAATGAACATTAACATTGTCAATTAAGTTGTAATGATATATTTGTGAAAGTACAGATTGACTCCAGATTGTTTTGTGATTCAAGGGTGTTTATTTCAGTGCTGCTAAGTAGAGGGGTATGTGCAATGGGCTGGGGTGATTGTGGAGGAATGTCCAGGATAGAGTCCAGTCTATTTGTATCACAGGTGCATTGTCCAAGGGGGCATGGGAAGTGGAGCAATGGCAGTTCAAGGTGGACAGGGTCACATAGTGGGACAGAAGGGTGACAATCAGGAGAGTCATATTTCCTGGCAGGGGTCTTGGCAATGTTCTCTGTCTTCTGCCTGAATCGCAGGGACCGTTTGCTGGGTGGTTCTCCTGCAGGGGTTGGGGTGCTTGTGGCCTGTTGGTCCTGTGGTGGGACCTCCTGTCCACTAGCGCCGGCGGATGTGGAAGGCTGTTCCTCTGTTGGGCTAGTGTCAGGGGCCTGGTGGTATGCCACTGTCTATCTCATGGTGTTGGCCATCTCTGCCAGCACCCCTGCAATGGTGACCAGGGTGGTGTTAATGGACTTCATGTCCTCCCTGATCCCCAGGTACTGTTCCTCCTGCAGCCCACTGGGTCTCCTGAAACTTGGCCAGTACCATACCCATGGTCTCCTGGGAATGGTGGTATGCTTCCATGATGTTTAAGAGCGCCTCGTGGAGAGTGGGTTCCTTGGGCCTGTCCTCCCCCTGTCGCACAGCAGTCCTCCCAGCTTCCATGTTATCCTGTGCCTCTGTCCCCTGAACAGTGTGCCCGCTGCCACTGACCCCAGGTCCCTGATCGTCCTGTGTTAGTGGGGTTGCCTGGGGTCCCTGTAGTGGTGGACACACTGCTGATTGACGTGTCCTGGGGACAGAGGGATGGGCCCGCTGGGTCGGTGCTGTGCTGGTGTTTACTGAGGGGGGAGGTTCAGTGGTGGTTTGGGACTGTCCAGAGGTCCCTAATGGGCCGGGCTCGTCATCTTGATCCCAAGCGTGCATAGCTGCTGTCATCACTGTGGGCCTCATCTGTGGGGGGACTGGATATGGCTGGCACCTCCTGTCCGGTGACGTTGTGTAGGGGTCCTGTTGGGGTGTAAATGCATTGTTAATGTATCTGCGTGTACCATCTTGTGCATGGGTGTGTTTACCTGTATGGTTGTGATTTTCCTGTCAGCTTGGCATTGAGTGAGTGGTGATTTTGTTGGCTGGGTGAGCTGCATTATATTGTTAACAGATACAAATTAAAAACTTATAAAACTTAAGAACAAGTTGTGTCAAAAGGTGCATTTCGAATTGCATTGGGCTAGTAACGTTGGTTAAAAAAAGGCAATATTGAGATATACCTTCAGAGGATAGCTTTCTTCCTTGAAAGATTTTTGGAGTATTTGGTGGTAGAGCATTCAAAAACAAACTGGACCAGTAAGCCAGACCACAGCTTCTAAAGACAACTTTGTAGGATAGGGCTTTTCTCTAAAGAGAATTTGGGAAAATTAAGGCACCACGAAACATTTTAAATCTGTAAAGTACATGAAGTCAGTAAAAATTATATTTTCAACAAAGCCCGAATTAACATACACTACCCAGTTTCAATAACGTCCTAATAAACATTTCCACAAGCGCGCGCTTTCAGTTGGCACTGATTAAAACGACACACGGACTTGCTTCCCTAGTAGTCTTCCACTTAGCAAGACATAGGGGGTTATTCCAACTTTGGAGGAGGTGGTAATCCGTCCCAAATGTGACGGATTTACCACCAGCCGTATTACGAGTTCCATAGGATATAATGGACTTGTAATACGGCTGGTGGTATATCCGTCACTTTACCGTCACTTTTGGGACGGATTACCACTTCCTCCAAAGTTGGAATAACCCCCCATAATTTCCCAAGTCATCCCCAGTCCCTGATGAGACCCCAATATATTTCCACAGGGTCAAAACGCAATTTATGTCTCCAAAGACAGACCGTTCTTTGAAATAACACTAGGTGAATATTCCTTAAGTTTTACTGTATTTTACAGAAACCAATATTGTATATTGCTGTCTGTTATTACCAATGTACCTTTACTACACGCATTTTTCCCACAACTTTTGCCTGCTTATGGTTTTTCACTTAGGGTATTGCGCCTTTGTCACTGATTTTTGCAACCATGCTAATTGAATTGCAATTTCTCGCTTAAAATACATCCAACTCAACCTAATTGATAGTATCTCTTTCATGCTAATTTTCTTTAGATTCCTTTGTAGGTTAAATCATGACAGTTATTCTGCTGCCTCATTGTATATTTTATACATAGATTCCATGTGAACATTTGTTTAATTAATAGCCGGGTTCGCCTGGACATTTTGGGTTGCTCTAGTCTTAAGAATACACTGCAGTGTAAGAGACAGGACTGGGGCCAGAGCAGTGCTGCACAATAGAAGAGGAGCAAAATTACAGTGGAGGGGGCTAATTGACAAGTGCTTTTGTTGTTGAACTGAAATCTCACTGCCATACTATCCACATTAATCTCTTCCTCTTTGTGACAATTTCCAGTTCACTTTTTAAGCACTTCCCATTTACTATATCTTCCTACTTACTGTTACCAGTTTTGACTCACTGAATCTCTGTCAATAAGTTGCTTATTTTTTGTTTCCGGTCACAATATGCCCTTCTCCCACTTCATCTCTATCACTATCGCCCAGTCACTCCTATTTCCTCTGTCTCGATTTCTCTTTTAATCTGCTTTTCCAGCATTTTGTTCTTGGTCCTTTCTTCCTGTGTAACATTCTTTCCCTCTCAGTCACTCTAACTCCTTATCATGTTTCCTCTTTCCCACATTATCTACATTTCAGTTTCTTTCTATAACTGCCCAGGCACCCGTTTGTGCCCAATTATAAACCCCCTCATCCTGTTGAGTTCTCCGTACTCTTTACTCTTCTTTCTTATGTGCCCTTATCTCCCTGAAACTGCCTCTATGTGCTATCTCCCTTTCGTAACCTATTGTTCTTTGATAGTACATCTGTAGTTTCTTCCTCCTTATTCCATATTGTGATATGCTCATGTATTTTATTTTCTCTCATTAATTTCTTGCCACTCTGTTGGAAATGGCCCTTTTTCCAGAGTTATCCCCAAACGTTTTGCCTCTGACCTCCTATTTTTGACTGTATGCTGCATTTCATTTTTGCTGGCTTCAGGCCTCTGGTACATATATAGGGTTTTGCCCAGCTGTAACCCCCTTGAGTCTGGGCGATATACCAAATAATAAGGAAAAATGACTCTTGAGGGATCAATTATCTAACATCTTTTGAATCAATAATACATAATTATTGTACTGCTTTATATATATATATTTTTTTTTTAATTCTTCAATTTCTTATATAAAACTCGGTGGGATAGCCACCAATCATCACTGTAGTTCCATCTTATTTGACATCTAAATTTACAAATAACCTATACATGCTTCAAAACATTTATGATATTGTCTGTTCTATAATTACTGCTGATACAGGATTGTTGTTGCATTTCGGCCTCTTCACTTCTGGCCTCTTCAGAGTAACCCTAGCGGTATGCTATGTGATGGGACAACGGTTGAGGGGAACCCGGACCCGACCTTGATGGAGGTCTTGTGAGACAGCGAGACAGGATACGGATTGTACATGTTCCAACAGAGGATTAATACCCTTACTTTATAGAAAGTGAATAGATACATGTTCCTTATTTGTCCTGAAGAGGCCAGAAGGGAAGAGGCCGAAAATGCAGCGATAATCTGTATCAGGAGTTTGAATTAGGAAATCACGATTCCAAACGTTCATACGTCAGAAGACAGCCAGGGTCATAATGACCACCTTAGTGCGATTAACTGCTAGGCCTAGATACCCCATAAAAGAATGGAAAGCATTCAGCAGGCACTGAAGACCGTTAGCTGTTCCGGCTAATAAAACAGCGTCATCTGCATAAAGTAAGACTGGTATCTCCAGGGCACCGGGTTTGGGGACATCAACTTCAGCCCTAATCAGGTGATCCCCAAGAACATTGACGTAAATCAAGCAGGGAAATGGCGCCAGAACTCAATTGCATGTCTCCTAGTTAGGCCTTGGCTGCACATCCACACTACCACTAGAGAGCCTGGCTTCTAGACACTGCCTACATACACTGATAAGGGATAAATGGACCTGGTGCAAGTACCTGTGGTACTCACTACAAACCAAGCCAGCCCCCTACATTTTACAGAAACATTTTAAATTAAGGTTTGTCTCCATTGTCTCTGACAGCCCAAAACGTTATCCCTGCACTTAATAATCTGAGAAGTATATGTATTGGAAAGAAAACACCAGTCAACTTCATATTTGTCAAGAAAGACCTAGTGCAACATTAGCCTTCTGGGGCAGACTCCACTATGCCCAGATTACTCAGGTCTTCAAAAAGTCACCCTTTTTAAGTTCAGAAAAAATAAATAAATAACAAGGAAGAAATAAATATATAAGAGGACACGCATTTGCAATGCAATAGTTCTTGCATTTTCTTGAGTTAGAGCTATTGGTATATTACATTTAAAACTGGACGTTTCTTGCCACATACATTCGTCAAACCTGCCTCATAATTTCATCTTTTCCTGCCATATAATTCCAATGGCCCAGCATTTAATTAAAGCACTTCCATTTACCTTCTTCCTCTATCTTAAAATATATACAATTATCATATAAACCTTTATCAAAAATAAACTTTTGGCATTACAGTGTAATGCTCAAAACACCAAAACAAAAATATCATTTGGGACGGATTAGAGGGTGAAAGGAAAGAGGTAGTCTGGAGTACAGATGGAGAGGACAAGTGGCGTAGGAATGGTGTCATGGGCCCTGGAGTAAGAAAGGAAAATGGTTGACTGCATTTTCAGTAGGAATATACAGTAGTAAAAAGAGTTGAGTGAGGTCCATAGGTCTCTGGGCACTGGTGCCACTACCCCTGTTGCTCCATAGCCTGTTCCTCCATAGATTACTAGGCCTCAGGAGAGAAAGCGGATGGGGCAGAAAAAGAGAAGTGAAAGGAATACAACAAACAAAAGTAAGAAAGAGAAGGGGTCGCAAAGAAATAAAAGAAAGAAGGAAAAGAAATTAGAGAAAGGAAGAAGGAGAAAATGAAAACACAACTAAGAGAAAAAATGGAGCACATGTGTGAGAAAAGAAAAAAAGGGAAGGAATCTAGCAAACGAAAGATAAAGAGGAGAAAATAATGAAAGAAGTGTGAAAAGAAAGAGAAAAATGAACATTAGAGAAAAAAATATAGATGGTGAGAGAAATGAGCAGCGAAATAACCCTGGCATGTATGTAATGATACATTTCCCACAGACACAGAATGGAAAACCCACTCTGACACTTAGGGTCCCGACAAGCAACTGGTGGCTTCCACATACAGACGAGAAAAAGAAGGATTTATAGTAAAACGTGAATTCACAGAAAAAGATAAGAAAAACACAAGAGTTAGGAAGGAAGAAAGAGCTGAAAAAAAGTGAAAGGACGATTACTGAGTCAAAGGTAGGAGCAAATGAAAAAGACAAAGAAGGAATGAAGGGAAGATAAAAAAAAATAGTGAAAGAATGAACACCTGATGAAGAAAAAAGAGAAAAATGAAATAAGGAAAGAAATAACCAAGTTTTTCTGAGTTTGAAAGAGAAGGTAGCAAGAGGGAAATAAAAAAAGGGAGAGGAATAGAAATAAACAGTTGAAAGAAAGAGCTTAACTGTTAACGTGTGGATTTTAAGAGATGGAAAGAGAAAAGTGGGGGAGGAAGAAAACATTGGGAGTAAACAGAGTAACAGAAACAATGGAGTGGGATAGGTGAAACAGAACCTCCCAAATAAAGATGGTAGCTAAGAATAGATTTTATTGGCTCCCTCACGTACTCAAACAGAAGTCAGAGTGTGGAACAGCAGGGGGCACTGCAGAACAGCAGCAGGTGCATTAGCAGAGTTGTATGTGAACCCCAAAACAGCAATATTGGGGAACTTCAGATCAGAATTGTGGGTATAGACAGAGATGTGTTCCTGCCCAGTGCTTGAATCACAGAAGGGCAGCGGGTGAGTAATGAGAAACATGGAGCTATGTCTGGAACCTAGTATTGGAGTGCCAGTGTTGCCGAGTGTTAGCCTGGAGTTGCCCTGGTGAAGCTGCGATTGGGGCCCAGTATGGGAGTGGCATTTCTTCTGAAGCACAGAAGCGATGAGTCCTGAAGGGCGTGTTTGTGAGCCTTAGTCCTGAGAAGAAATGTGCACTGAATAGTAGAATTGTTGGATTCTGGTGGAGCTGTGGTGGTTCCCATCAACAGTGGCATTCAATGTTAGACTTGAGGTGCACTGACTGAGCCGTGTTTTGCTTTTCTGGGTCCAGTATTGGCTTGGCAGTGGGACAGATATTAGAACTGAGCTGCTGTAATGGAACTGTATGTGAGCGAGGTCCCAGTATAGGAAAAGAAGAGACCTCACCTGTGTAGAACTGAGGTTCTAGTACTGGAACAGCAGTGTGTACTGGCTGTAGGAACTGAGGTGCTCTGGCAAACAGCGTGCATGGGGTTCCTGGCATGGCTAAGGGCTTAGAGTGTGTGAACTGAGGTGCATTGATGGAGCTGCGCCCGAGGTCCCAGTACTGGAGCAGTAGACTCAAGAACTGAGGTGCTCTGGCAGACATTGTGTGTGGGGTTGATGAAACTGGCACGGCGGAGGGCTTGGAGTGTGTGAACTGAGGTGCACTGATGGAGCTGCGAGTGGGATCCCAGTATGGAGCAAAAGTGGGCACCGTCTCTAAGGATTGAGGAGCTGTTGTAAAGCTGGGTGCCTTGTCTATAAGCCAGGTGGGAGCCAGGCAGCTGAGAGAGAGAGTTCAGAGAGCCCACAAAGACCAACTGTTACCAAGATAACAGCCTGATTTATATCCTGGTTTACAGCTAGGCTCATGGGAAGAATGCTCTGCAAATGAAAAGGGAAGCTTCCCTGGACAGATCAGGAATCTAAGTAAAAGAACAGTCCCCTACAGACCAGATAAAAAGGACAACGCGTAATTACACAGTAGTTGGTCCCTGCTCCCACACAGAAGAAGGAGGGAAAAAGAGACATGACTGACCATTAACAAGCAAGGATTTTTAAATGACACTGAAACTAAAAAATTAATTAGCTGGAAGCCCACAGAAGAAGTATACTTAAAAGCTAAACCTCAAAATGGAATAAAGCTGACTTCAAATATCTATTTAGATTTCTTATCCACTCTAAAATAGAGGGAGAGAGACAGGAATGAAAAGGGGAATGAAGGGGATGGTGTAGTGCTTTTCTCTTATTTAGTTTCTAAGCACTAACATAACACAACAGAAATGCACTTCTGAGGTCAAAGAAGACTTTTATTGTTATTTTATTCTTCCCAACCACAATGTTTATGAATGAATGACGAATTAGTAGCTTTCAAGTCCGCGTTAATCAAACAAAATATATCAGTTTGCAATATACACAGCAGGTTATATTTATAAGATATTGAATGCAAAGCAAAACAAATACTTCACCGTGTGGGGACTATTTACAGCTTCATCTTTCTAAGGTCTGCAAGCTGAGGACCCCTGTCAGCCGCGAGAAAGAGAGATTCATCTACCCACACGGGATTGCTGGCAGCCTGCGCCAAGCTCCAGCACGAGGTCCGGCAGATTCGAATCTGACTCTCTGCAGCCTGTTACATTCGTTACAAAGGTGTGCCCCCTCCTCTCAGACCTGGGAAACTGAGCAAGCCTTTTGGAGACTGGCCAGGTCTCCAAGACTACTCCTGTTCCCAAGCTCAAGGGAAGAGAAACGACGCCCATGTACTCTCTCTTATCAGGTCTAGTCTACTGTGAGAGCAAAACATCTTGGTTCTCTGGTGCAAAAACACAGCTTGGAAAAATACAGAACTCCACGTTAAAGGCAATGGGCAGCTAACCTAAATATCAAATGCAATGTCATGTTAAAGGCAATAGGCAGCTAACCTAAATATCAAATGCAATGTCTAGTGTCATGTCAAAGCCAATAGGCATCTAAGCTGAATACAAAATGCAATGTCTTATATCATGTCAAAGCCCATAGGCAGCTGAGCTGAATATAAAATGCAATGTATAATATCATGTAATATATGATATCATGTCAAAGCCAATAGGCAGAATATCTAATAGCATGTCAAAGTCAATAGGCAGCTAAACTGAATACATCATGTCAAAGCCAATAGGCACAATACAGAATGTAATGACTAATGCAATGTCAAAGCCCATAGGCGGCTAAACTGAACAAAACATACCATGTGCTACTGGTGAACATTGAGCAACTAATATGCGCAGTGGTGAAACACAAAGTCATTGGTCAAAACAAAACTCCATCAAATAGCAGGACATTCCGCCCTTTGACCAATGAATTTTTGTTTCACATATCTCATATTTCAAACAAACAAAAAAAAAACATTATCAGCAAATCAAATTTCAATGATCAAAGCAATCCCTGTAAAGCAATAGAAGTGAATTAACACATTGATCTCATAACCTTTCACATCAGATACATCTACATAGAAAAGACTGATTTGATGTGGCATGAGTTCTGCTCATGTAAAGGTGCACGGTCCACCTGAAAGGTTTTCTGGAAGGTAAGCAAAAGTCAGAGTTCCATACGAGAGGGAAAAAAAAAAAACACAGCAAACAAGTTGAACTTGAACTGAAGGCGCAGTTTGCGCAAAATGGATCCATGGTGCTGGCACTTTACTCAGCCAGGTTCAGGTTGGGGATTCGGTCCCTTCCCCGACCCCACACGCACACACCGGAAGGGGGACCACACAGCACACTCAGGGACAGTGGCGAAACGTGGTAGGATCTGCAAAAGAAACAAGTATGACTTTTCTTGCAAATAACATTTTTCATTTAAACTGCACCCTTCCTCTTTCTTTCCCTGTTTTATAATCAGAAGGACGTTTTTGAGGCCCTTTGTTATATTTTCTGCAGGTTCTGGAGGGTCACTTGGGGCTTCAGCCCACACATCAGCACTGAGGTTTTTATCTGCTGCGCCACAGCTTCCTTTTTCTTGCACTGTCAGAAGGGCTGGGGCAGACTCCTTCTTTACCAAACCTCCATTCACTGCATTTTTGCCAAATTGGGCCATTCTGTCTCCAATTTGTATGAATGAATCAGATTCTTTTCTAGGTATCAGCATAATTTCGATTTTTCCTTGGTAATTTGCAGCAATCACTCTCCCTAAAACCTGATCAATTTGCCATTTCTGTTCTGGCAACTTTCCTCTCCCCAACTGCTCTGTGACTGCTTGCATGACAGATTGCTTTTGTGCGTGCTGCACAGTTTTTATCAAATCTAGGGGAATGTGCATCTCTCTCATCTCTGCCCACCTGTAAGTGGCCTTTTCACATTTCTGGGGCACCCACATAGCCATCCCCACTAAGGCAGAATTCTGGGTGAACACTTCTCTCTCTGCATTTTTCTCATTAACATCTGCAAGGTAATTGAACCAGTTAGGTGCTAAAACATTATCAAAGAACCAAAAATCAGCGTAAAAATGACACATCTCACGTAGCTCTTGCTTTAAAATCTGACACACATTATACAACTCTGTTCCTTCTACTGTGCCAGAAAGCAACATTTCAGTCAATGAATCATTAGTAAAACAAACATGCTTTTTATCTTCAGTAGACACGAATTCAAATGGTGCACACAATTTCATTGATAATTCTTTTACCTGTGGTACTCTAGCCCTGTCTTGCAAGTACCAGATCCATTGTATGATTCTAGCTAGGGGCACTATTTTCTTTCCTTGTTCATGATTTAAATGTACATCAGTTTTTCCTTCTTGCACTGCGCAGAAACCTAAAGTCTGCATTATTTCATTTGCCAAATCACAAGCGCGCAGCTGCATATTATTTTTCACAGTGACCATATACAAAAGTGTTAGGATTTCTCTCAAATGAGGGCTATTCTTTTTCCAAAAATCAAACAAGCTAATGAAACTCGGGGTGTCTTGCTCTAAAATCTTTCGTTTTACTTGTGCATTTTGCAACGGTAACTCGTAAATCACATTCTGGTCTCTCTCCTCCGTGTTATCAGTTAAGGAATGCATTTTGGCTGCCAAAAACCCTGGCTCACACAGAAACTCAGTGCAGCTCGGAGCTGTCTTAACCCCCTCATTACTGGAATGGGACAAGAAAGATTCTTAATTTTTATAACTTTCAGCATTATTTTGAATTATTGTATCCTGGCTAATTTGCTCACGTAAATTCCTATTTTCATGTTCCAACTTCCTACATTTCTCCTGCATTTCTCTGTAAGCAGATAAAGGTATCCAGACCTTTCTGTCATCATTACTTCCAAAAGACACGTTTTCTACATATATACAACGGGAATTATTTCTCAAAACATTATCAGGCCTTTTAGCTACACATGCATTTTCTTCTGTAATTCCCCAAACAGAAAACAATTCACAGTTTTTCTTAGCACCATCAGGCAGTTCATCAACACATGTATTCTCAGACATGGTCTGCCGTGCTACTGTGATTCTCCAAACAGAAAACAATTTCTGTAATTCTCCAAACAACAAAAAAACAATTACACTTTTAAAGTGTGCACTTAGAAATCTACTAACTCGTCAAACCCCTTTTAATCACCTCTTAATGACCGACCCCACTCCTGGTACCAATTGTAGTGCTTTTCTCTTATTTAGTTTCTAAGCACTAACATAATACAACAGAAATGCACTTCTGAGGTCAAAGAAGACTTTTATTGTTATTTTATTCTTCCCCAACCACAATGTTTATGAATGAATGACGAATTAGTAGCTTTCAAGTCCGCGTTAATCAAACAAAATATATCAGTTTGCAATATACACAGCAGGTTATATTTATAAGATATTGAATGCAAAGCAAAACATATACTTCACAGTGTGGGAACTATTTACAGCTTCATCTTTCTAAGGTCTGCAAGCTGAGGACCCCTGTCAGCCGCGAGAAAGAGAGATTCATCTACCCACACGGGATTGCTGGCAGCCTGCGCCAAGCTCCAGCACGAGGTCCGGCAGATTCGAATCTGACTCTCTGCAGCCTGTTACATTCGTTACAAAGGTGTGCCCCCTCCTCTCAGACCTGGGAAACTGAGCAAGCCTTTTGGAGACTGGCCAGGTCTCCAAGACTACTCCTGTTCCCAAGCTCAAGGGAAGAGAAACGACGCCCATGTACTCTCTCTTATCAGGTCTAGTCTACTGTGAGAGCAAAACATCTTGGTTCTCTGGTGCAAAAACACAGCTTGGAAAAATACAGAACTCCACGTTAAAGGCAATGGGCAGCTAACCTAAATATCAAATGCAATGTCATGTTAAAGGCAATAGGCAGCTAACCTAAATATCAAATGCAATGTCTAGTGTCATGTCAAAGCCAATAGGCATCTAAGCTGAATACAAAATGCAATGTCTTATATCATGTCAAAGCCCATAGGCAGCTGAGCTGAATATAAAATGCAATGTATAATATCATGTAATATATGATATCATGTCAAAGCCAATAGGCAGAATATCTAATAGCATGTCAAAGTCAATAGGCAGCTAAACTGAATACATCATGTCAAAGCCAATAGGCACAATACAGAATGTAATGACTAATGCAATGTCAAAGCCCATAGGCGGCTAAACTGAACAAAACATACCATGTGCTACTGGTGAACATTGAGCAACTAATATGCGCAGTGGTGAAACACAAAGTCATTGGTCAAAACAAAACTCCATCAAATAGCAGGACAGATGGTGTGCCATAAAGGAGGCGAGGACAAGCTACTTCTAGCAAACGCCTGGACACGGTAAGCTGCAGGTATTTATAGATTTCAGATTTAGAAGAATACAACCCAAATGCTGTAGTGGTGATTCAGAGGTGTACCTAAATGTATTAGGTCTTTGTGATTTTCGTGAATATCTTAATATCCAGTAATCTTTGTTAAAAATATCTATGCCAGTTTTCCATGCATCTTGTGGTGTGGACATTTTTTTCTTGAGTTGGATTTTGGTAACAGTGAGCCGCATCAGGAAAGGGAGAAAATGTCAAAGACATCTACTTGAGATTTCATTAATTTCAATTTGAAAGCAACCCATTTCAGAATTATGAGCTGAGGTAATGGACTCATCAGAAGTTGTATTATTTTGGTTGCCGCTAATTGGTCTAGAAGTTACCTAAATTGTCAGCAAAACATTGTATTTATTTATTTAAAATTGGAATCCTTATAAAAAACAGCACATATGAGAATTAGTGAGTCTGACTTTGTTTAACTTCATAACATCGAGAGACATATGTAGCATAATGGCACATTTCCCATCACCTACTTCGTTCAATGGTGCATAGAGACGTATGATTTTTATCACGTTTATCATTAAAGTTTGTTTTTGTATGTTCCCTAATGGTTGCTGTTTTGTGAATAATAAAAGCTTTGACGTTGTAGTTGTTAATTGGTCATGTCATGCAACATAGGTTGCTTACAATGTGCAATGATTTATCAAATTACTTAGTATATTTTTGCCGGGTGTTGAGAAGTATATGAAAGGAAGAGGCAACATTATACAGTAAATTAAGGTTCGCGATTAGCTCCTTGGATGACTGAAATCTAGTGTCATTTGTGATGGTGATGACTTGAAATATGCACATACTGAACTACTGAGGCCAGGTCAACAAACTACGTGTGTTCCATACATTTGTAGCTGACTGAGAGCACATAGTTTATGCTCACTGAAACTCTGACTTACCATTTATTTAAGTCAAAGACAGAGCTGCTTATAGACAGGAAGTAGTTGAGAATGTTTTACTGGCCAGGAGAAATAGTTAAGATAAGGAGCAGATAAGTTTAGGCAATATCTTCATCAGTAAGAACCGGGTTGGTTTAAGGCTTGGATCATTTTTGAGAAGCCAAACTGCTCCTGATTTGGTTTGAGGACAAATTGTGTTCTTAAGGTGGGAACTGGGATATCAAATCCTCCCATGTTGTTGTGGGGGTAGCAAATAGTAACTAAATGTACAAAATAAATGAGAGTATAAAAGTGAAAGACAATGACTAATTATGTATCTGTACAATCCTTGCTATTACCCTTTTCCTGTAAAGTGCCTCCTGTATTTCTGCTCATCAGTGATAGGTTTTGGAGGCCTCGATCGGGAATGACCACTCAAATCCCAAATCTTGTGCCCCTCAAGGACACTCTTGGTGTACCAACTAATTGGGCTACTCTCCATTGGTCTCCGTAATCTGTAATCTCAAGAGGTGAGCCCCTCTTTTTCCCTCCTCTGCCCAGGCTGTGGTAGCAATCCAGCATTTGGAATACAACAGCTTTCCCATGTAAATTACGTCCAACAGCTTGGAACACAAGGTGCCACATTGTGTTGATTTTTTACTTTTATAAGTGGAGTGCTCACCAATTTTATATGCACATATTTAGCAATAATGTTAGGAATATCAGAACATGTGTACAATTAACATAATCATAATCACTAGCGATGCACCTGTCCCTAGGGCTGAGTGAAGCGGATCAAACATAGCTTTATGTTTCTGAGTGGTAGATGCAAGAAGGAGGACAGAGGTTGCAACAGAGAACAACAAGGACAACCCGCCCATCATATCTTTTCCTTTTTGTCTACCCTTTTGTTTGGAAGATCTGTTTGAGGGGAATATACAAAGTTTATAATCAGAGAACGCCCCTAACGGTTGGATCTAAATAGTTGCAAGTAGGCAGTGGCCAACACAGTGCATGAGAGCAAGGGATACCCTTCCCAGAAGCTCCTTCTGAGAAAGGAAACTTTGTCCAATTTGCTTTGCTGGTATTTTGAAAGGCAAAATATGCTTTGAAACTGATTAGCATGTGGGCTGATGCCCAGCTGCTTGAAGAGTCATACACAAGGTACACAATAGTATATTTATTTCCGAGTCATGACGACCAACAGCTTCATCTCCCGTTCCTCCCTCACCAGTCTTCCTCCGACCCCAACTATCACCAAACCTCAAACCGCCCTCAACATTTCCCGTTCCACTACACACAGCACGGGGCGGAGGGCGCGAGCTACACAACCCAACACTGCTATGACTTGGATAAACAATTTGAAGCTCTCTTCCAAAAAGTGGAACACCTTCTGCGACACAATCCTGCAAAGGCCCTATTTGAGAGCTTCTAGAAGGTGGAGCCGAGTACTGACCATTTCTTCTAGGCTGAAAACAAGGCTTAAGGCCCTGCTAAAGCCCTTGTGGAATGAAAGCCCCCCCCCCAGTCAAAGGAACCCAGATATGCAGATAAGCAATCTAGAAGCCCTCTCTAACTCTCAAAAGACACTGGAGAAGAGTTGCCTCAAACACCAAATGCTACCAGTGCAGGTGGACTCCCTTGTGACAAGCGTACTTCTCCTTGCACCATCACTAAATGTTTTTGCTGATCTCCTGACACTACTTTTTATGCAGATATCCAGCGCCTGGCTACCCTTTGCACTTGCCGAATTGAGAAGGGCGTGAGAAGTCCAGTGTGCTCATTTTATGTCCTATGGGCAAACACTATTGTCTTCATGGGTCACACTGTGGTCCCCCCTCCCCTCTTTGTTACTTGACTGAGACCTCCCTAAATGTCAAGCCACAGACTCCGAGTCTTATGGGTCTCCCAGATGATGAAAAATTCCCTTTTACAGAGACCAACTGCCATTAATGACGTGGGACTAGATTTCTACAATGTGCTGTTTCTCTTCCATGGCCTTAAAAGGCTCATTCCAAATAAGAGGAAATATGTGCATTTTAGCTGTTTGGGTCTGTTGGAGCACCTTACTTCATGTATGGGACAAATCAACAAAGAGAACAACAAGAACATGGGAGGGTAACCTTACCAGGTTCTGGGACTTATTAAACACAAGAAGTACATGCATACCTTTGGGAAGTGAGCTAAAACACAAATCTAAGGTGAAGATGCTGATCTAGGGATAATAGACATTTGAGGTGGATGGCTCTGCCCAAAGGCACAACACACTCAGGACTAGCAAGTTTCATTACCTTAGCAGTGGTAACTTTACTTCAGTTTCCCAGCATAACCGGATGGAAAACAAAATGCCTCTGCATATGTGAACTATGCCATTTTTAAATGCAAACATCTCTCCTTGTTACTGAACAACTGTCCTGGTGTCCTGTTCCACCAAGCCTAAGGACTGCAAAAAGTGGTAATGAATTCACTGCTGAAAGGACTGGAAACATTTGAATTTAATCTATACTCTCCTTTGGATCACTTGTTGTTTTTTAGAATGTGCTCTATCACAAAAAGTAAAAGTTCAATAGTTTATTAAACTTGGCCTGAGACTTCATTTTCCCATAGCTGAGGTGGAGGGGTTGGGGGTGCTCTGGGTACCTCTCTGGACGGCTACCTTTTGCTCCCCCTTAAAGCACTGGGTCTCCTGGAGAAGCCATGCGGACAGTCATGAGCCATGAACCAGGTCTTCAACCCCACAAGAGGGGGCTGCAGCACAACTCTGTGGTTCTGCCCCTAAGTTTTCCAGCCATCCAACAAGTTCCAAGCTTTTCCAGGACTCAGCAAAAGGTAAGATTTCCCAACCTTTATGTCCCAGTGATAAGATCGTGAAATCATGATGTATTTTAGACATTGTACTATCAGTCTCTTCTTGACCCCCATCAAAGCATTTTCACTGTCTTTGTACTAACTGGATGGCACTGGTAAAAATAAGAATTATCATGTTTCCCACTCCTTCCTCTGTGTTTATTTGCTAGTTTGATAGAAACATCATATATATTTTATGTCGTTTTTTGCGGTTTGAATTGAGCAATTGTATATACCTACAATCCTGATAGGTTTGTCTGTGTGTGCCTAGACCCCATGAAGAGATGGCACTACAGAGTAAATATGAGCATGGGTGATCAGTACACTGCAGGTTTATTCATAGTTTGAATTAATCTATATACCAAAAGCAAACGTTACATAACATGACAGATCTGCATGTGAAACAAGTTATGTCAGAGATGTTTGGGCTACATACATGGGTGCCAGGAGAGACTGGTTCATGTGCTGGCAATATGGAAAGATTGAATGGAGCTAATTTACTGGCATGTCTGCGGTGCCAAAATGTAAAGAGCTTGCTTGAATTGTTCGAATGGTGGGAAATGGTTAAAAAGGTAGGTTACATATGCACTGGTGAGCCATGCTTGGGGGGTGGGCCGTGTGAGGGGGCCGCTGCCTTCTGGATCAACAGTGGCCCCGCGTGCGTCGCTCCAAGGCTGGGAGCCTCCTTGAGGCTGCCGGACAGCCTCAGGATGTTGATGCCCCTCTGACTTGAGAGCGCTCTGCTCTGCAGAGCACCGCTTGTCAGGGGCTTCCTTTCCCCAGTGCGGTGTCAGTCAAATACTTCCTAGGAGCATGGGAGGAGCGCAACACCTAAGAAAGGAGATGCTCGTTCCTCTCACATTCTTTGAATTCTTCTGACACGTCATAGCTGATTTCTTCCTCTTCAGCAGCGATCACGCGTCATGCCTCCTAATTGTCATACCTTCGTCTTTCTACAGTAAATACGCTCCAGTTAAGCGTTTTTTTCCAGATGAGCTTAATTTTTCCTGCCCACCATTATTTAGAAGGCAGCAATTTCCCCTTGTGTTCCCCTTTCCCTACCAACAAGCCTAGGTAAATTCAACAGTGAGATTTCTCCCTGGCTCTTATTAGTAAGCTCTTGCTCAAAAACTCTGGTGACATGAAATCATTTTTTTTTTCATCCCACCATACTTTGCTACAAATCATGCCAATCAGACCAATACTAGTTGGGAATCGGCACAGGAGACCCATTCCCTATTGCCTATTGATGAGGAATTGGTGGAGGTAATTGGCGCATCTTTGGGTGGTTGCTAAAGCCGTAGAACCCCTGAGTCAGCAATCGTTGGAGCTGTCAGTCCAAAGTTCCTTGCCACTCCCAGCAGGGGAAGACCCAAGACTGCTGTCGCTTCTCAATGCACAGGGCCCTTCGAACCCGGCATTATCAGATGCCAGAGTTAATCCACCAACTTCCTCTTCTGAAGCTTTCGAGCTCTTACGCTTGGCCTTTTAGAAAAGACACATGGACTGAGAACCGCGGGCAGCTTTCCATCCTGTGTTTACCACCAATGACAATTACTGTTCCCCCCGAGGGACAGACGTCAATGCCAGAGACGATTCAGATAACCCAGATGGGGACTCGGGAGATAAGCCGGGCCCAAGTATCCATGGGGACCAGAAGGTGGTACCAAGAAAGCCAGGCTGGATGAGGTGGAGGATGAGGCCTCTGGCATATCGGGGATGCTCCACCCTGAAGATTTTTACCATCCTCACCCAGCGGACTGGGTTCTGGCAGAAGAGGTGGCATGGTATGTTGCCGGCCGGATTCCCAAACCCATAGACCAGGATGTGCGGGCCACCTTAGGGCATAATGCCCTAGACCCTCATTGGCTATTAAGGTGGCCTCCACCCCTAAGACTGACTCCAAATTGGCGATTTTGATCGCCAGGTTTATTAAAGACCCTAAAAAAGGTCTTGATCGGTCCTGGAGGGTTTGCCAGGATAAGGTCCTGGATATTTTAGGACCCCTTACTGAAATACCAGATATGGCAGAGAATGCCACTGAGACAGGCAATCCCATTGACCCCGCAATCCTTTCAGGATGGGCCCAAAGTGCCTTGTGCTTCCTCGGCAATGCAAACCGCACCCTCTTCACGGACAGGAGACACTCTCTATTGATTAAAATTGAACCCCGTCTAGGCGAACTAGCCACTACGGATGCGGGTCCTGTTCTGAAAGGGGGTCTCTTAGGGGATCCTTTTATTAAGGAGTTTACCCGCTTAGTTAATTCCTTCTCCCCTCTGGATAAGGCACAGCAATTTATTTGGAAATTTTTCAACCAACAAATTGTTGCCAGGGCCAGAAGAGGTAGGGGGCGCTCCGTTGGCAGCTCTCTCACAAACCCCCAAAGAACACAGAATAAGAGGTCCATGCAGTGGCAAGATCAAAAGCGCTTTGGAGGTTTCTACCCCTCACGAGGATGCACACGAGTTCATGGCACCAGAGGACAATTTTGTGGTGCAAGGAACGCCCCAGGAGGCGTCCCTGGTAAGTAATATCTCTTCTTTCCCTTACGGGGTAAGGGGGAGGCTTCAGTGGTTCACTCAAAAGTGGACAGCCATCACAGGGGATGCTTGTGTCATCCAAACCATTTAGGGTTTTCACATAGAGCCGTACGGGATGCCAATCCAGCAGGCCTACCCGCCTCCTATGGTGTTTTCAAGAGCAGTTACAGGTGGTGGATCAGGAGGCAGCCAAGCTCCTCCGAAAAAGGGCAATTGTCCACTAACACTTCACCTGAGAGGTTTTGTGAGCAATATTTTCTTATTCGAGAAAAAGGACAAGGGCTTTTGTCTCATTATCAACCTCAAGGCTTTCAACAAGTGGGTAGTGTATCAACATTTCAAGATAGAGAGTATTCACCTCCTCAGAGACAGCCTTCTGCTCAACGACTGGTTAGTGAGACTCGATCTAAAGGATGCTTACCTTACAGTACCCATCTTCCCACCTCACAGACGATTCCTCCAGTTTGAATGGGGTGGTCAAATTTACAAATTCGCATGCCTGCCCTTCGGACTGTCCTCGGCACCTTAGTGTTTCACCAAGGTGATCAGACCGGTAATGGAATGGCTGCAAGCCAGGGGAGTCAGACTCATTGTCTATTTAGACGAAATTCTGCTAATGCACCAAAACAGGGAGACCCTCCTTCAACAACTACAGTTCACCAAATACCTCCTTCAAGACCTGGGGTTCCTCCTGAACTGTCAAAAGTCAGAGTTTACCCCAGTTCAACAAATGCTCTTTCTGGGATTTGAGATAGATACAATATAGCAATCTCTTCGTCTTCCCCAGAAGAAAATGGTGTTGATTCACTGGGAACTACAGAGAATGCTAGATAGGGAGAAAATCTCTTTATGTCACCTTGCCAGGATAGTAGGCCTCCAATTGTCTTCCATCCAGGCAATATTTCCGGGACCTCTACATTATCAGGCACTCCAACGCCTGAAGGCTCTACATCTCAGATGGGGCCTAATGTATTCTCAGGAGATCTCCCTCTGCCCGGACCCTTGCACACAGCTCCACTGGTGTCTCGACCACATGTACGCCTGGATTTGGCAAAGCTATTTTCGGTCCGCCCTTGACCTAGTTATAGAGTCCGATGCCAGCCAGCAGGGATGAGGCGCTCACTGTGGGGATATTACCACAGGAGGTCAGTGGTCCGAACAAGAACAATCTCTTCATATTAACTGCTTGTAGTTCCTGGCAGGCTCCTTTGCCATTTGGAGCCTAGCTGCCAACAGATGGTCGTGCTCCATCCTTCTGAAGATGGACAACATCTTGGTGGCAAGATATATCAACCTTCTGGGGGCCCGCGCTCCAAAGTCCTGACAGACATCGTCAAGAATTTTTGGGCTTATTGCCTTCAGTACAACTTGTCAGTGACAGCGGATTACCTTCCCGGGAGTCTGAATCAGATGGCGGATTGGCAATCCCTTCACCTAAAGGACTACAGCAACTGGCATTTGGATCCAGTTTAATCAGATCATGACCCAGTGGGGCCCTTGTCAAGTGGATCTGTTTGCATCCCGCCTCAACCACTAATTACCCCAATTCTTCAGGTGGCAACCAGACCCTCTGGCGGAGGTGACCAATGCCTTTCTTCAGGATTGGTTGCAATTTCAGGGTTATGCCTTCCCTCCATTTTCAATGATAACCAGACTGTTGACCCAGGTCAGGCGACAGTAAGCGGAGGTGATCCTGGTGACCCGTTCTGGAGATTTCAAGCCTAGTTTCTAGTTCTTCTGGAACTTTTCTATGGCTTCTCCCATCCGACTTCCCCAGACCCTCGGATGTTAAGGGACCCATACGGCAACTAACATACACTGGTTCAGGAAGGCAACCTCGCCTTGATGGTGTGGAGGATTACAGGGGCCGCTGGGAAGTCCCAGGCCTTTCGGAACATGCTGCGTGTCTTATTAGACGAGCCTGGTCTGAATCTACAGTTAAACGTTATGATTCTGCCTGGCGTAGATGGTTTTGTTGGTGTTTGCGACGGGATTTGGATCCCGTGGCGGCAGATGTAGTTCAGGTGGTCAATTTCCTCTCCGAGTTGGCAGAGAAAGGGTTGGCTTACCATACTATAAATGCTTGGAGATCCGCCATTTCTGTGGGTCATATCCCTCTTCATGATATCCCAGTAGGGGAACATCCTTTGGTGTGTCAGCTTCCCAGAGGCATTTGTTTATCAATTCCTCCGGAACCAAGATATTCCACACTCTGGGACGTTAACGCAGTGTTACAAACTCTTCAGTCTTGGCAAGACAATCAGTACCTATTGCGGAAAGACATTTCTGGTAAGTTGGCTATGTTATTATGTTTAATCTCTTACAAAAGAGTGTCAGATGTTTGGGCTTTGGACATCACGGCATGTATGTTCACCCCGGAAGAAGTTTCCTTCAGTATCACAAGACGTACCATATCCAACACCAGAGTGGCCCAATATCCCTCCTTCCCTGACCACCCTAAGTTATGTGTGGTCCACTGCTTGAGAGTATATATGCCTATGATGAAGAATATCGCCCGTTTGAGACAGCTCAAATGTTCATCTCTCAAAAGAAACCCTTTAAACCAGTGTTGTCTTCTACCATTGCCTGTTGGGTTCTCTAGGAATCAGGGATTGACACGTCCTCTTTTGGGGCTCATTCCACTAGGTGCGCCATTGGCTGCAAAAGCCTTTCCAATGGGAGCTAAGTTAGAAGACATCCTCAGAGCAGCTGATTGGTCATCGGAATCAACCTTTAAAACTTTCTATTTCAAACCAATTCCCAGCATGGCTGCTCTGGTGGTCAATCAACTTTAAGCTAGCATAATCCGAGCCTCAAGTCCTGACAAAGAATGTAAAATTTCCTAGTTACCATGACGGAAAGTTTAAATTCTATTAAGAACACAGAGAAGAGGATTATCCATCCCGAACTCTTCTTTTTCCGCTTGTGTTCACTCTCCTGACGCTTGACAATTCACTGTGAGGTTAAGTATATACAGTTTGATGTTTTAATGCTACTGTATGCAATGTATGGCATGATATACTGTATTTCTCTTGTTCCCTGTCCATTCTGATTGCCTGCTACTATTCATGATGTCTGGTTATGAGTTTCAGTTTGGTGTTACATCTGCGTTCTGTTTGTTTCTTTTTCTCAGGATCAGACCAAAAACAGGAATTTTGAAAGGCACCGGGTTCAGGCAGCACGCTTAAAGAGGAAGTGCAGACCTGGATGGCTACATTTATGGGACTTTGGCCCAGATATATCAAACTATTTTGCATTCACAAACACTCCAAATCGCAAAATTCTACCATTTGTGAATGGAAAATAGTCTTTTATGATGTATGAAAGGCATTCGTAGTGCATTTTTAATGAATTACTAAAATAGCTATTCCCTAGAATTGCGACTCTATTTTGCAAAACCCAAATTGCGATTCACAAATAAGGAATAGCAAATTAAATGTATGAAGCATTCGAAATTGCGAATAGTCGCAAAGCAGGGACTTTGCATGTGCAATTTACCACCAACTGAAATCAGGTGGTAATCAGGTGCAACCTATAAAAAGAGGCTCAGAGTGCATCAGCCCTCAACAATGGCTGCACTCTCCATCATGGCGAGGAGGAGGAGGATCCTGACAGGTCTGAGGAGAGGTAGGAGGAGGCAGATGCGTATTTTCAGAGGGCGCATTACTCTCTTTGATCAGACATAGGAGGAAATATTTGAAAAATATAGGTTGAACTCTGCCATGATACTGGACCTAAGAGCAGATTTACAACCACAACTGCAGTCCACACACACAGAACCAATGCCATGCCCAAGCATGTGCAGGTATTATGCTCCCTGCACCTCTTAACCTCAGGAAGCTATCAGGGGTTCATAGCAGCATCTGGAGGTGTGTCTCAAAGTGCGCTCTCATGCTTCTTCAATGCATTCCTCAATGCAATGTTATCAAAAAGTAATCAGCACATCAAATTCTCCAACATCCTTCAGAACTTGCAGCTATTAACATCATAGTATCAATGCATTGACAGAAAATATGAAAGGCCCAGAACATGTCCACGTTACTTTTTATGTCCACGCACTCCGCTAGAATGATCAGTGGGCTCAGCGGCACCTCTTGTTGAAGGTTCTGAGACAGTACTGTGTCTGGAACTGCAACGCCTAGGATCCATTACTGGGGCTGTGACACTACTGAGGCTAGAGAGCTCCTCACTATCCCCACCAAGCTGGCTGTTTGCAGCACTCCCAGGTGTCTGCATTGTCTCCAATGCATTAGTGACTTGCACCAATCTCCATGCAACATCCCCACTGCAGTGTGTCATGTCCACTTGCATGTTCACAGGACGTCGTGACAGCAAAGCAGATGCGTTAGTGAGATTAACAGATCTGCTGAACCCATCTAACCTACCCATCAATTGGTGATGGAGCCTACGGTGGGTGACATGGTCCTGCTGCATTACTGTGCAGAGTTCCTTAATTGCATTTGTCATCTCTCTTAGGTTTTCTGCTGTATCTTGCTGTCCTTCATGCAGCATGCACATGTTGTGACTGACAGACACCAACTGCCTGTGCATTGATTTCATCTGCTTACATTGTAGGTGCTGCACCCTTAACATGGATGCCTCCAGACCACCAAACTGAGATGGGCCCTCACCTTCCTCTGTGCTCTGTCTGACTTCTTCACTACGCTTTCTGAGGGTAGTATACTGGCGCCGGAACAGGGACTGATGTCTGTAGATGCGTCTACCATCAGAAGGTGGTGTGTGTACATCTTCTTGCAAGTCATCAGAGTCCTGAGTAAATTCAGGGAGGGCTTCAACCCTTGCCCTAAGTCTGGGTGGTCCTGATGTTGGTATCAGACAGTGGCTGGCTTTCATCATTCCCCCGTTTCAGGTTCTGCTGCATCAGGTGCAGGAACATCTGCCACAACAATGTGCAGCATGTCAGTCATGATGTACTTTTTCCATGTTTCATTTCACAGTTACAGTTTTAGTAAACACTTTTCCTGCCATAGTGTCTCATTGTCTGTTGTGTTGTCTCTCTGTTTGGTTTTGCACTATACTGCAATTAGGTACACTTTTGGGGCATGGACTTCCACTCCCATAAGGCATTGTTGTGTAGAAAGGAAAATGTGTCATGAACTGTTTTTCACAGTGCATGGTGACAAACCAATTTTCTAAGGGACAATTGTATATGCACATATGGTGATTGAAATCATTACTGCCCTTACCTTTGCTGGTGCCCGGTGTGCCTGAGGTGTTCACGTCGGTGACACCACCTACTGCTTCAGGCTGCAGTGTTGACTCCACCATGTCCCCCAAGGGGGTGGACGGTGTCTGGGTGGATGGTCCACCTCCAGTGCTCCTTGCTTCCTTCAGCCTGCTTGCTACCCTCTCCTTGACAAGTGACCGTAAGTTATACCAGCGCTTATGTATCTCCTCAATTGTACGGCCCACTGCGCTGATTTTAGTCTGGATGTCAGTTCACAATTTCCTCTTCTCACTTTCTGGGATATGCAGAGAGTGTTTGCCAATAACTGGTCATGGTTTCCTGACCACCTCTTCTGTGAGCACCTCCAAATCCTGCTCACTGAATGGGTATATCTGCCTGCTCCTGTGGCTGTGACTTCTGAAAACAGCATGCACTGACTCACTTCCTGGTTGTGATGTCATCATGCTTCTACAGAATACATAAGTCGCAATTTGTGATTTCCAAATACCGATTCGCTATTTGACTGAATCGCTATTTGGAAATCGCTAGAAATTCTGCGATTGCCTGGTTACATCGCATTTTGCAAATCCCAATTAGTGATTTGGTAAAAATTGCTATTTGGGATTCGCAATTACGGACTTTGATACACCAGGCCCTATTTCTCTATGGTTGTTTTCTTGTTTCAATGCAGCAAAGGCTTTTGGGCTTTGTAGTTTTACTTGTAAATGTGATATTAAGGCTGCTAAGTGGAAATTAAAGGAAGAGAAAAGCATAATCCTCACCTCTGTGTCCTTAATAGAATTGAAACTTTCCGTCATGGTAACTAGGAAATTTTACATTCATGTTCATTTATGTCTGAACCTATTTTTACTGAAACATTTGCTGACAACTTGTTAACCACTTGTTTATCTGAAATGCCTACTACTTGGAATTATTTTCCTGAGAGAGGTAGGTTAGGAGATTTCACTGGTCTAACTTGATTTTCTATTCTACTCTATTGACTGAAAATCTGCATCACTGTCATAATATGCAAGAACTGAGTCATCTATAGTTTGTGTCGCCATCATACTTTTTAACCACTTAACTTGTTCGCTGGAAACTTTCTGTTCACATGTTCAGTAACCTCAGTATACCTGTCTATAACTGCACGTGAAAGCTTATAACTAGGTGGACTCCTACATGGTTCTTTACCTTGCCACTTCCCTACAACCTTGCATGCAATTCACAAATCCCATTTAAGATTATTGAAAACAATGGATCCAACTTCCCACAACAACTCTGACACAGTTACAATCCTTTCTACTTCAGCATACTATTTCTCAGGTTCTACTCTAAATTTTGGAAAATCTTTCATAAAAGTCCATTATTCTTGTCTTCTCCAGGTTACATGAGCATAAGCTCCTCCTGACATTTCCTTCAATGGAAATTCATCTTCCACAGTATTGGTCACTCATAGCTCTCCTTCCTTCATTCTTTAATGGCTTTGAAATTCATTCACCCCTGTATATTTCAACATTCTCCCCACCTCTAATTATTTCCACAATTCTTCTTAAAATAACTCCCAACTGAATATGTGTCTTCTTTTGCCTCTCATTTTCTATTTGTTCAATCACATATGGGTTACAGAGTCTTCTTTTGTTCAAATCTAATCTCATCTAATTCACCACTCCTCGTGTGCACGACAAGCATGCTTTCCTGCTTTCCGCTTTAAATGCACTAATTCGTCAAATGTTAATTTCAGAACCTTATTTTAACCAACTTTTGAATCAATGTATTAAATTTACTTGTTTTAGCACCATCCAGAGCAACTCTTATCTTACTCTTTGAGAAAATTTGAATACTGTAATTTCAGTCTCCATACCCAACCCCACCCTACCTGATTATAAGGTGCTAAACTAGTCACAATCAACAATCCATCTATCAATTCATCCTCTTCATTAAAATCACTTTTTTTCTCATGTTTAATTTCTTTTGATTTATCCTTCACTGCATCATCGGTAATCACAAGAAACACTTCCGATGTTTATAAAACTTCAGTGAGCCACACCTTTTCCCTCAAATGCAACCCAGTATCTATCCAGTCATGCACAGCATTCCAAATATGACCTTCAAACATTTTCTGTTGCCCCATCGTATTGCCTACCAATTCCCATTTATTCAAAGCTTCAGACTGTGCAGGTCTTGTTTGCAGTTCTGTGCCAAACAATCTACCTTTCAAGCTAGCAAGTTTTTTCAAATCAAATTTATCATTCTAAGGAAATTGGGATTACCTAACCTATAATTAGTATAGTTTAGTCTTGTGCACAGGCTACACCACCACCACTATTCGACTCATAATTAGTGCTCACTCACAACCAGACCACTGAGGAATTCATAAGCGTCAACTTACTTTTAAACTTGGTGCCACGCCTTTTAACCACAGACACCTTTATGTAAATCGGGTTCTCCAAAAAAATCCAGTATCTTCCCATAAAGTACACGGCATAAAGTAAAGTATATCAACAGTATTTAGTAATGCCCCTTCATTAACAGCCCATAATATGACATCGACTATGCATGACACAATACTCAAAACACTCATCAATCCAACCTGCTGAACTGCACTGCCAGATCACCTTTATCACGCTCCCAATCTTTGGGCTACCACTTTACCCCACCGCACAGCAGTATGAACTGTCCTCGAACCCCCGCTCTGGGGTTCTCCAACTTGAGGGTCTAAGTATCGACTAATTAGACTCTTAATTAGCACTAACTTACACTAATTCAGGATTGCCTGCGTTTCTCTACCAAAAAGGTTGACACTCCGCCCCTAATTAGTTAACGAGGGTGGAAGGGCAGGAAAGAGAAAATCCTGAACTTTAATACTCAGTCAAGACAATTAAGAAAACCTGTACAATAATGATTTTCCAGTTCTCGGTATTTTCAGATTTATTCAAATAATAGTATCACTACAGAAAGCTAAAGTTAGTTAATCAAAGGAATTAAAATATAACCTTACAGCTGAGTTTTTGCCTATATATCCCCTTATGTCCTATTAAGCACTGATCCTACCTGTATTCTTCTTCTGGAAAAGTGAGTTAATAGTGTTGTTTACAGTTTTTACCCTTCTGCAAGTAAACTATGAGGTGGTAACAAGAAGGGCCAAGAGATCTCTATGCGCACTCCTTTTAGTACACTGTAAATATGGGGTAACTGGTTTAATAAGTGACTAGCTAATGAGTACTGAATCCACACAAGCTCTGGAAGAGGGGATACTAACAACGCGTAAAAGAAGAGTAGGACTCGTTGTTAACATGAACATTGAGTAATGGAAAGCCTCCTTGTGATAAACATTGCATTGAGTAATGGGAGCATTATCACACCCTTCCTGCCAACGTCTTTACATTGTGAGATTGTACTAAACCGTACCAAGACTGATTGCCAGCCCTCAGCTGACATCCATTAAGTATGCACAACCTTTGACTCCCGTAAGTTGATGGAAAGTGGCTTTACCAAAGTCAGTGGCTTAGAAGATCTTGAAACCATCCACCTGCTGGTGGGCAGTGTTAGTAATATGAGGACGCACAGATAACAAGAAACCAAACATTTCTTTATATTTTTAATCTTTTCAAACTGCTGAACAAGCCACTGTTCATAGTTCAAATGAAATCAGGTCTGCTTTATGTAAAAAAAACATGTACTTGTCATACCAATACTTAAGCGTAGTACCGCCCTGGCTCTAGCAAACTGCAAAGTAGCCACATAACATAATACATGAGAAAGAATATTGCCAACTCTATAAACATGAGGCGCAGTAACTTGCCCGTAGGTAGAAACAATGACTAAAATCAGGATTGTCTTCAGATTTGATATTCAGTGTGGAACTAGCCCTAATTTCTAAGGGAAAAAACAAAACACCATCACAGGATGACCACAGCCTTAACTGAAATTTAGAAAGGTGTGGGCAAAACAGGCCCACTTCTTAAACCACAAACCACTGGGAAAAAACACAGAAACAGATGTGGATGACAACCTCAGAAAGAAGTCATTGGGTAGTCAACCAAGTAAGCCAGATAGTAGATGGTTTGACGTGTTGATTTCTAAGGGTATTTCCATCTGGTGCTATGCACTTTTTGAGTCTGACCTCGTCTCACAAGCCTCATGTAATCAACAAAATTAATAAATTAAAAATACACACTACATACATAAAGGGGCATTTAAATTAACCCTTTTCATCCACTGAATTGTTCAACTATCATTCGCATTTTGCTTCAGCGCATCACAACCCACTTCGCTGAGTAACAGGTTAGTGCATTTCAGCCATGGGCTCTCTGAGAATGATTGCATTTTGCCTTATCGAATGAGCCCATTCACAGACTCCAGTGCCAGGGATGGTGGTCCAACACTTTAATTTGCCAATGTTTTTGTCTTTCACATTTTTACCATTATTATTAGTTCACCTTGTGAGTCTAAACAATATTTACAGTTAACAATAGTTCAAAGCCAATAGCACATTTTCTTTGCAACAATAATGTTATACCTGACAGCCTTAGGGTGGTCACCCCTAGCTTTCTGCCTGCCTCCCTCCACTTTCTGGGCACTGTTTTTGCTGGTTTTAGGACTCTGCGCACTTTACCACTGCTACCCAGTGCTAAAGTGCATATGCTCTCTCCCTTCAAACATGGTAACATTGGTTCACACCCGAATGGCTTATTTAATCTACTTATAAGTCCCCAGTAAAGTGCACTACGTGTGCCAGGGTCTGCAGATTAAATAATACTAGTGGACCTGCAGCACTGATTGTGCCACCCACATAAGTAATCCCTTAACCATGCCTCCTCAAACTCCCATTTTTCTACATATAAGATACCCCTACGGCGTGCCCTAGGTAACCCATAGGGCAGGGTGCTGTGTAGACAAAAGGCAGGACATGTTCCTGTGTAGTTTACATGACCTGGTAGTGTAAAACTCCTAAACTCGTTTTTACACTGCTGTGAGGCCTGCTCCCTTCATAGGCTAACATTGGGGCTGCCCTCATACATTGTTTGAGGGGTAGCTGCTGATCTGAAAGGAGTAGGAAGGTCATATTTAGTATGACCAGAATGGTGATACAAAATCCTGCAGACTGGTAAAACTGGATTTAATATTACTATTTTAGAAGTACCACTTTTAGAAAGTGAGCATTTCTCTGCACTTAAATCCTTCTGTGCCTTACAATCCACGTCTGGCTGGGCTTAGTTGACAGCTCCCTTATGCATTCACTTAGACTCACCCCAGACACAGGATACTCAGCCTCACTTGCATACATCTGCATTTTGAATGGGTCTTCCTGGGCTGGGAGGGTGGAGGGCCTGACACGTGCATGTCAAAGGACAGTAGCATCCCCTCACACAAAGGACTTCCACACCTTCTGATGGGACCCTGGCAGACAGAACTGAACTGAATGGGGACCTTGTGCACTTCTAAGCCACTCTTTGAAGCCTCCCCCACTTTAAAGGCACATTTCGGTATTTAAACAGGGCCTCTGCCTGAACCAACTCAGACACTTCCTGGAGAAGAGAACCTGAACCAGAACCTGTATCCTGCCAAGACGACCTGCCTGGCTGATCAAAGGACTCACCTGGCTGCTTTCTGTGAAGGACTGCTGCCTTGCTGTTGCCCTGCTGCCTTGCTGCTCTCTGGGTGTGGTGAAGAAGTGCTCTCCAAGGGCTTGAATGGAGCTTGCCTCCTGTTGCCTGAAGTCTCAGGACCAAAAGACTTCATCTCTACAAGAAGGACTCCTTGTGCGGCGAAATTCGATGCACAGCCTGCCAGAAACGATGCATAGCCTGCACCGCTGTGAAAATTTCACTGCACGCCAAACTGTAACGACGCAGCCTGACTTTGTAATGAGAAGATTGACGCAGCGCCACCATAGCGGACAGAAATACAACGCACGGCCCGACCGGATGGACGAACAGCTGAACGGGAACATTGCAGCCCGACTTCCAGAAAGGAATCGACACAGCGCCTGCCGGGCGGTAGAAAATTTGACGCAACACCCACCGGATCGACGCAGCTCCTGTGACTTTGTCCAGCCAGTGCCAGAAATCCACACATCGTCCCCGGGGCGTCTGAAAACCCCGCAACCTGAAGAGGACCCACGACCAAGCACCGGAAATCAACGCACAGCCGTCCCTGTGTGAAAACTAAATGACGCATCGCCGTGTGCGGCCCGAGAAATCGACGCACACCCCTTTGTTTCCACGCTTCTCCTCCTCTGCAATTGTTTGCCGATATTTTTCACGCAAACCAGGTATTTTGTGCTTGAAAGATACTTTGTTTGCTTTTGAAAGACTTCAGACACTTTATATCACTTTTCAGTGATATCTCAACATATACTTATTGCATTTTAATCGTTTTGACCTGCATTTATCTAGATAAATATTAGATATTTTTCTAAACACTGTGTGGAGCATTTTTGTGATGCTATATGGTGTCAGTGTATGAATTATTGCACAAATACTTTGCACCTTGCCTCCTAAGTTAAGCCTGACTGCTCAATGTCAAGCTACCATAGGGTGGGCACAGGATAGTTTGGATTGTGTGTGAATTACCCTGACTAGAGTGAGGGTCCTTGCTTGGACAAGGGGTAACCTGACTGCCAACCAAAGACCCCATTTCTAACAAATAAGAATCAAATTCTGCCTAACGCAATAAAACAAAAAATGGTTTCAATGTCTGTCCTAAGCGTAATTCCCAGCTAGGATGCACAAGTACTGTTTTATTAAAATTGTGTGCAAAAGTCATTGTTTTTCTAACTTAAACATTTTACTGACAGAAAATGGTCACCAAGTGTAGGTGCTGGCATGTCTTTTTTTTCCATTTCTGAGGCACATGCTTGTAAAATTAAGACCATTTCAGCAGCTTGCCAAGACCCGACCAAGTGGTTTTGCCAATGTTTGTTGCTTATTTGGATCAATTAACACTACAGCCTTCGTAACTATTTTTCCCTAGAACTGTTTTCCACATGCCTAGCATTGTCAGGTAACCAGGGTTTTGTGCTGTACCTTATGGTGGTCAGCGAAAATAGCCAAAATATTTAATCAAAATATTTTTGGGAAAAATGTGAAAAGGCACTGCGCAAGAGTGTGTGTGGATTCCACAATATACTTACCTCTGCAATCGCTCTCTTCGCAGATTTTAGAGAAGACTGAGATTTTATTTATGCACTTTTGTAAGTGGTGGTACATTTTTTAAATTTTTGTACTTTAGGCCTACTTGCAATTTGTGTGGGAAATGGGTGTAAATCCTAAGGGTGAATTGGTAAACCTATACATTTCTGTAAACTAGCCACACTTCTGAAGGAAGCAAGAGGTAACTTGTATAGATTATCCAAAGGGTCCGCTTTTGGGATTTGCTAGTGTTTCAGAGAAAAGGTTAAGCCAGCACTCAGACATCTTACCTAGATTTTTCTCAAAACTGGAGAACCAATATGAACCACTGCAGTGGAGTTGGGATGGATTTACCCATTTGTTTTTACCCAAATGTCATACAAATGTCAAACTATACCTAAATACATCTAATTTCCTCTCAGCTTCCATGGGAGATGGCTGCATTATTTAAGCATGGGTCCTTCGGCAAACACAAAATCACATAGACACTCGGCATTCCTGAAAATTAGAGACCCATGGAAATCATCAGAATTGTGGGATGGTAGGAATTTTGCTGTTGGCCTGAAGTTACAGAGGTTTCTGTCACATAAATACCAGGAAACTGATTAGATTTTTTTATTCATGCTTTAATTTTGTAGGTTCGCAATCATGCTGTGCTCCACACAAGCCAGAACTTCCTAGATTCCCCTGGATCTCCAATTTTTGCCCAGGCTTGGCAGTGTTCCTAAGTGCTGCCAAACAATGGGCCCCAATATGCAGCCATCCCCCAGGGAAGATGAGTACAAACCTGGATTCCCATTTATCTCAAGATTTCAGAAATGACTAGAGTTGGAACAGTCCCTTGGTACCCGGCGAATAAGAGTAAAAAAGCAGCAGCTATTCCACTTAGCAAATCTCAGTAATACAACATACATTCAGAATTTGAAAGACACAGAGGCAGTTTTTTTCTGTTCCTCTCCACAGTTGATCCACATATGTAGGCTCATTTTGACAGAGTGACGTTTGGTAATGATGGCTGAATAAGCACAAAAATGCTGGGTGAGAGGCCACAAGATTGCCAGACACCATGCCAAGTAAATAACTCGTGTAAGTTCCTCAATTGCCTCAGCTCCCTGAGAGTGAAGGATGGAACAGAAATCATTTGATCTGATACTCAAGAGAGCCGATAGACTGGACAGCAAAATGGAGAAGTGGGGTCTGATGTCAGGACAGGCCAAACCTATTTCATTAGAAATAAATCATCCCCGGTGTATAGCATGCTTTCTTCCCCTCCAGGAGGCAGATGGGGATAAACTATACAATCTGCCTTGCCATAAACAGCATCTGGATCCTGTGTGATCACCCACGTCAGAGGGGTCACTATCTCTATTAAAACAACCTTTCTGGTCTAGTAGGATGGATTTCTCCTCAGGTACCATCGTCCTGCTGCCACCCATGAGCAGGAATTCTAGGAGCGGTAGGAGAAAATGGTGAGTCTCCCCTCTCCAACATACCTTTCCTGTGACAGTCAGTGAAGTTAGTGCTCAGCTGTACCCCTAAGAATTGCTAGTTCTGAAACCAGCTTGAACTGAACAACTCTTACTGCTTTCAGTTTGACGACCAATGCCATCAGCACTATTAATGACATTAGCATTCTGACTTATTTCTGTCTATCTAGGAATTCTGAACAGTTGCAGTTGATTTCTTCAAAAAAGCAAATTAACTTTCGGTTCTTCTGCCCCATTAACCATGAGCTTATATCAAAACATCTGCTACCTGTATTAAGGGGCAGAGGCTATGTATAATGCAACCCACCAGAGTATTTGTAATAAATATTATATAGTTTGTTGTAATTATTAATTAAATAAATGAGGAGAAATGTACATTACTGTGCAAAAATGTCTATGAGAAGCCTTCATGGGAAAATATTTTAGTGCAGAATTGAGGATTATTGTTGCTACCAATGAGTATGAACTGCTGTATTTGCTAGAATTGTGTTGCGTTTTTGTATACATTTATTATGCATTCTGAGTACAGTTATTCAAAGACTCTTTATTTTATATAAAATGTAAGTCACTTTATAGTTGCATCTGTGTTATGTAGAACACTGTAAACCCAACTTTTCAATATTGTAAAATCACAGATCTCTCTGGGACCTCGTGACCAATTCAGTCCCCCATTCTTCATAGGTTCAAAAGTGCAATGGAATTGTGTTAATAATAGTACTATCTTTAATTACAATACTTGATTAAACCAGTACGATCAAAGTGCATCATAAAAAAACACAATGAAAACATATGTTTTTTATAATAATAATATTAATAATAATAATAATGATAATATGTATTGTGTAGTTAATTAAAACCATTACAAAATGACAGACACATATTAATAATAAAAAATTCCCGGTCAAGAGAAAATACACAAGTTTTTTTTTTGTGTTTTTTTTTCAATTGACAAAATGCCGGTGCATGTGGAGGACACTTATGTTGGCTAAAACAATAAGCCTGATTAACTTTCAAAGTTGTGACAATAGACAAAACCGAAGACTTGCCTGCACCCCATAAATACAAAGTGCAACGGGCAGTGAACATACCCGCTTTTGCCAACCAGTGGAGGGGCGCATAGAGACTATTGTACAAAACAGAAGCTTGCGGCTAGGTTAAAACAGACCACATGCTAAAAAGGCTTATTAATTCACACTTGCGCAGAGTGCAATATCAAAATGGTAGCAGCAGGTTTTCATAAGTCGGCACTGCCGCCGTTGGGCCGTCCTATGACAGCCTGTTATTCTCTCCCAGGGCAAGCACTTATGCCACAATAGGTCAAAGGGAAGGAGGAGATCTGCAATAATAGTGCAAAATAACAAGTAAAAGGTAGCAATGGCGGGGCCTATAAGGTGCTAGACCAGGGGCTTGTGTCATGCAGCACAGGGGTGGCATTAAAATAACATATATCACAAAAGGTCTGCGACAGCAGCTGGTGAGGGCTAAGTGCAAAGTACAACAATTAAAATAGCAACAGAGTTACAATAACATTTCATAAATGGGCACGGAAGTTTACCGATAAAAAGTTACACATCACAGCAGTGAATGACTAAAATGTCATAGGTACCACACATAACAAGCACTTTCAATGCAACGGGTCTCGCATTTGCTCGAGTTAAAGCTATTAGCATTGTAAAGAAAAAATAAAACTCTGTGCGATCGCGCTGCGTGGAAAATGAACAGATAAAGTAGTCCGGACCCCAGGCTGAAAACATCGAGCCTTGCATGTTTTTACTAGTTTACCGTGCTATGTGGGTGGGCTAACAGTGGTGGCTGGTGACTGAAAGCAGTGGTAGGGCAAATACAAGACGGAATTGCACCTTGTGAGAGAGCCTCACTACCCACGTATTTCCATTCACCTTCTCACCCACTGCCTTTGGTCACCTACCCATTTACTCATCCACATTGTCATCCACTGCCATTCACACAACTCTTATACACAGACACCCATATTTTCTCAGCCACTCTGTCAAGCCCTGCAAACACATTCAAACAAACACACATTGCCTCACCCATCCAGTATCCAGCAGTTTCAGTGATAAAAGGTACACGTTTATTTGAGCTGCAGATTACATGTTTAATATGACATATCATGTCATTAGTCTGCAGAAGAAATAAAACAATAACTAGCCATGATAAATTACTGGAACCATTACTGCCTTTGAGAGACAAAATCACCTACAGAGGCAGTGAAAGGAGAGGAGAGCTGAGAGAACAGATTCTTTTCTAATTGTCTGTGAAAAAGATAGAGCTCCAACTTACTTGTGTGCAGGGGTGTCTTTGGCATATTTATGACTTGAGTTCTTCAGGTCACACTCCTGTCTCCCAGAGAGCCCTGGCTGGAGTTATTTATTGTATTTATTCCATTTCTCTGCCACAGACTGGGGATTTTCTTTGTGCAATGCCACATTCTTTTAATAAAATGTGACCTCTGGTACGAAGACCCTTCTGATCACACCCCACCATTTGAGTAAATAGGAAAGGGTGGAGAATAATATTGGAGTGACATGAAGTTTTCAGAAACCCGGGCTGAACAAAAAACGCTCCAAGCTGTTTACAATCAGGGCTTCTGGTGGAGGAGGAGATAAGCCAGGGACGTCACTGCCTTCTGAGAAAACATAAGGGCTTTGCGTGGGCATGCCCTGTCAGCCCTACTGTGCAGCTTTCAGCCACATACTGACGCAGGCTCAGTGGGGCTTTTCAAAGTGCACAACTTTCACTCCGAAACTTTTGTGCAGAAAATGTTTTACTTTCATCATGTAATTAAATTTATGCTTCACTAGAGAGGCCAGAAAAGGCTAGGGGCGCAGCCCCTTAGTCCTTGAACACCAGCCGCCACTGCCGGCTAAACACCGGCAAAGGCATGAGGTATGCATGTCTTTCACAAATGAAAGCAAGCGGATTTTAAAAGGCAAGCCCACAAACCAATGTAAGTGACTGACGTGACACGGACGTGGTTTGAAGCCCAACGAGAGATTACAGAATGGACGGAGCGCTTTGCGCTCGCACATAAAAAGGTGTCACTGCAATCCAGAGCATTCACAGCAGTTTCTTAAACTTACCCATGATTCAGAAAAAATAAGAGCTTTTAAGGAGGTGGCTCCAGTGGGCAGTCCAATTAGGGGCTCAGGCTGATACTGCTCAGTGGGGCGCCCAGAAGGCAGGGTTTGTCAGCTGCTAAATCTACAAACTTAACCAACAAAATATTAAAACCAATGTTATCAGGGTTATGGGCATCAATAATGGCCTGCCAGCATGAGCGAATGCCCAGTTTCTTCCATTCTTGCTTCAGGAGAGGTTTTCTTTCCTCAAATAAAGCAGGGCAGCTGCAGACGATGTGTTCAAAGGATTCATCATA
Source organism: Pleurodeles waltl (assembly GCF_031143425.1). NCBI lineage: Eukaryota > Metazoa > Chordata > Amphibia > Caudata > Salamandridae > Pleurodeles > Pleurodeles waltl. Next base: position 1,771,294,355 of record NC_090440.1, read on the forward strand.
CAGAACACATCCCCTGCACGTTATTGATTCCTAAAGCCAGCTCCACCTAGCTAAATGTTTTAGGAATGGCCAGTCCCCAAGTCTGAGGGCCATGATTCTTAGTTTTTTGTGTTTTGAATACATGCAGGACAGATAGGTTGAGGGAAGCACTTGATGATAGGATTTGATGACCGACCACCCATGCGCACGCTTTGCTAAATCGTCCATGTCAGCCTGACGAGAAAGGAAGTGCACAGACTTTTTAATACATTTCTTAATGGCATTTTGACACATGTTAGAGACCCAAAGCTCTTTAAAGTTCAAGTAATAAAGGTAAACCTCAAAGTACAGATGTTGAAGCTGTCAAGAGCCATCAGTTTGAATCTCACCCCACAATAGGGCCTCTAGACATCCTTTCTTGGTGAGTCTGAATTTGTGGCAGAGATTTAAGAAAGCTCATGCTCTAACTACCTGCTGTTCGAGGAAGGCAAATTCCAGCCAGATCTGAGCAGCTGAGGAAGATCTCAGCAAGCGAAGGGCAAACTTGTATATCTTCGTGACATATTTATTCAGGAGTTTACAATCCCTCCCTAGTAAATTTTCACTACTGGGGGCCTGGCCAACCATCATGGCGGCCTGGGCGTGATTCACAGCAGCTCCGCATTACACTGCTAAAACGAAGACACAGGCTCCTTCTATAAAACAAATGTGTGTCCCCCCCCCCCCCGAAGACTGGGAACAGTAAGTGGAAGATCAGGGGGGCCTTCAATAGCCCGAAAAGCTTCCAGAGGGGATAATGAGAGACTGAGGCCCAAACCGGCCACAGGCCGTACTTGCGGAATGGCAGGCACGAAGACGAGTTGAGCATGAGAGAACAGAAAACAGCAGTGAATCGACAGCCGACGCAAGGGACAGATGACCCAGACCTGGAGTGGTGAAGACTACGCAAAGTGACGATAAGGAGTCGAGCAGGTGGGGAGAGACGGAGCGTTACGAGCGTGTCTGACCCTAACATGGCGGATGCCCAGAGGGGCAATCGAGTAGGCTAAAGACGGGCATAAAGGAGACGCTGGGGAAAATCTTTCACATGGGGAAAGTTGTCCAGACATCCTTGGAAAATAGAGCGACCTGCTGTAGTCACTCTGCAACTCCATCGCCTGTCTCTAAGATCCAGACTTAGGTGTTTTACCTAAAGAGACCACCAGGTCCCCACACGCCTGGAGGAGCCTGCGATCCCCGAACGACCCCGAGATGGGGATCAAAGACAGCTAACCTGAAAAGAGAACCCCCCAGGAGCCTTTGAACCAAAGGGAAAAGCGCAACAGAGCAAATGCCCCATTTGAAATTTGTCTTAAGCTGAAGAAAGGTCTTCGCAGCGGCTACCGGGGACTAGATAGTCAACAGTGAAGAACACCCGAACCCAACAGCCTCTATGCCACCGAAGTAAAGCCAGTCAAATTAAGTCACTGGTTACTTCACCCAGTCACCAGAGCAGACCTAATAAGCTACTGGGAACAAAATGGCACTGACAAAAGAGGACTTTCTAACCTCACGCAGAGACTTTAAAACGGAACTCAGGGAGGAACTACGTACAGATCTCACTGCATCTCTAGATACACTGAAGGCAGATATGAAGGCCTGACTGTCCTCACTCCAAACATTGATGCAACTGGGTCGCAAACCTTAGACCTGGAACCTAAGTACATAGAACTCGATAAGCGCGTGGTCCCACTAGAAAATGATACCAAACAGATTTGCAACCAACTACAGATAGCTATCCTCAAGTGAGAAGATTTGGAAAAACGTTCTCAGCGAGATAACATCCGAATTAAAGGCCTGGAGGAAGGAGCCGAGGGGACGGACTTGGAGGCATTCGTGGTGAGGCTATTCTGAAACCTGCTAGGAGAATACCATCCAGAGTGAAACTGGTGCGGGTCCACAAGGTAGGCCTAAAGAGAATAAGAGATGGTAGCTGAGTCAGGGACATCTTAGCCAAGTTACACCCAAAGAAAAGATCCTCCTAGACGCCCGCAAACGAGACTCGGTCTCCTTCCAGGGAGCTTCTTGCTCATTATTTCAAGATGTAATGCCCGCCACTCTGATGAGGAGAATGCGATTCAAGGCTGTCATGAACTCTGAGAAAGGAACGGGTAAGGTATAGATGGACATATCCATTCGGCATAGCCTTCGAGCTCCACAATAAGTCACACCACTTTACGGACCTGGAGGAAGTGGTGACTCATCTAGGGATCAATATCCCAAACACCAGTGAAGAAACTGAAACAAGGAACAACCGACCTACGGATCAGGCACGCGCAACAACAAGCGGACAGTGGCAAGAGCACGTAAGGGACGACAGTTGGGCAAGTAAAAATTCGGGAGATAGTTCTCTCGTGACATCCAGAGCTAGAGGGTAGCCCAGAGGGGAACATCAACTCCAACCGGCTAGAAACAGAACTGCAAGGAGTGGATCTGACCAGGGAGCTTCTTGGAGGGAGAGTTGGACCCACATAGCTATTGCTATCAGATTAATAATATAGACCGCCTCTAGTCCTTGAATGTCCCCATAAACTGCAACCTGTGTCTTGTTAAGCATCTATTTGGTTCTATGGAGTGAACAAGCGGAACTGGACCGAAAGTCCCCAGAAACATGTCACAAAGGATAAACTTATTTGTTTGTGAGGAGCTTTGTCTCCTAAGTATTTTACAGTTATTAAGTTTTATATGGTGTAATATGGCATGTCTGGTGCGGAGGGATGAAAAGGCAGGGGGTGGTTTGGTGCAGAGGGAGGAGCAAGGGGCGGAGGCACTGGGTGGGATCGGCCCACTGTCCCAATTCATAAATTGCAGGCCCACTACAATTTAGAAGGAAGACCTTTCCCCTACCAATGACAGTTACTGTAGGTACCTGGAACATGAAAGACCTCCTCTCCCCCCATAAACAAACTAAATTTTGGATATATATCCTGGATCGTAGGTTTGACAGAGTGGCCCTACAGGAAACTCACAAGAAAAAAACTGGGACCACAGGTTAAAACATAAAACTCATCCCTTGATTTATAGATTGTCAGCCACATCTAAACGTAATGGTGTTGCCTTGAAGTACCATTCCTCTCTTACATTTCACACATCCCAGGTCAGGACAGATAAAGAGGGAAGGCTGTTGATGGTGTAGGGAACCATGCGGGCCGTTGCTGTACAACAGCTGTGATCTATGTGCCAAATGTGCACCAGACAGAATTCCTAACTGCTTTTCTCAGTCAGATAGCGAGGTTTGCAGAGGGAGAGTGTGACGGGCTGCTACAGCAACAAGCGGGCCCGTCGGGGTTCGACGACCTGGCTTCTGCTGTCACTTCTGACCCGGAAGTGCAGCGTCCTTCAACCAATCCCCATCCACATCCATGGCACATAGAACAGAGTGAGAACTTTCGCGTCATGCCCCGGCTTCATAACACAGACGGTTCGGAAGAAAAGCGAGCAGACGTGTGGCATCGAGGGAGCTGGAGACTCGCGGTGGAGAAAGAAGAAGACCAGGAAGACAGCGCTGCAAGTAGGACCGAAGACCCGACAGGAAACCCTCCCGACAGCGTGTATCCTCGAACCAGCGGGAAAAGCATGGCCTCTTCAGGTGCGTGCCTCTCATAGGGAAGAGGGAGGGGTGGGGGGGGAAGCACCGAAAGGGAAATACAAGGGCGCATAGTGAGAAAAGGGGTGGGAGAAAGTGTTGTTGAATTGATACTTGTATTATTCCAGACATAATTCTCAGGGTACACTTGTGTATTTGCCGTAATCCTGGTAACCACATCAGGCGATAGAGACAACCAGGAAGGTATATTACCAATACTATACAGACTCCGGTGGGGTTTAAGAGAGACGCAGGAGCACAATAACATCATCCCATCACGAATAAGGGGCTGAGACAGCTACAAGGTGAAGGAAACAGACATAAGTGAAAGGAAGAGAGAGACAGAGAGAGAGAATAAAAGAAAAAGAAAAGGAGAAGAAAGGAGACAGCGAGTACAAGAATCTGAAGCACAGAAAAGAAGACAGGACCAGGGATAGGAGAAACAAAAGGGGGGTGGGGGGAAAGAGAAGAAAGGGAACTAAACAGAGGACAATTCACTTACCTGTGCCTTTTTCACTCTTTTTCCCACATGCGGCTCCCGGGAGCCCTAAAAGAGAAGACAAAGAAGAGATTCTCAGAAGGACAGGCAATCAACCACAGAGGACAAACGAACATTTGTTCAGCATTATTTCATACCAAATAAAGAAACTTACCAACGCATCTGACCACTGGCTATCTGTCCTCATTGTGCCACCCTGTCACAAGTGGGATCTATCACCAGCAAAGCCCACAACAAACAGGGACCGCAATGGAAGAGAAACCTACTCTCGCCAACATGATAGCCCAGTTGGCAGAAGGGCAGAGACACCTCCAATTGGTATGGAGGAGCAGTTGAAAGAAGCCAAGGAGGAAAGGGAGGCTCTGCAGACCTCCCTGAAAATCCTGGCCCCAATCATGGCGAATAACCAACTGGTACATGAAACCACGTTGGGCACATTAACCGATACCATCGCACATACCAAGGTACACCCTAATGTCCCGAGTAACGTCCTTCAGAAATATCAGGAAAATTAGGATCCTGACTCATTTTCCACCAATTTTGAATGAGTGGCGAGTTCTGCTAATTGGCCCATGGACAAATGGGGACAATACATCACACCCCTTCTTACGGGCCATCTTCAGGCCGCCTACCAGGCGGTGAACCCGGGAGGCATAACTCCCTGTAATGAAGTAAAGAAGGCTATTTTGGAACAAATTGGTGTAGATCAAGAAAGCTACAGAGTAAAGTTTCGGCAGACAAAATGGATGTCGCAAGAAAACCCTTGCACTCTATATTATCGTGTCTATCATGCAGGGGGAAAATAGCTACACCCTACTGAGACAACCAAGGAAGAAATGTTTGACGCCATTGTACTCAAACAATACTTGGAAGCCCTCCCAGCCACCACCCGTAACTGGGTCAGACAGCATCTGGATCTGACCAATTGCACAGCAATAGATCTTGCATGTGCCTTCCACCGGGTGCCGGAGTTCCGAGGGGCTCATGCAAAACCCTCTCCCTCGGCTTCCCGGCTGTCAGCGGGGAAACCCATACAGCCCTGCCAGATGACTGGTCCGGGTTCTGAAAAGTTAGCCCCTGTACATCCCTCGTCCACGAGGGAGGCCCTAACCGGGCCGCAATGTTTCCATTGTTCTGAAAGGGGACATATCGTCCCGTCACTGCTCCTTAAAAAGGGACCCTGAAGAACCCATGGAAATAGGTATGACAAGGGGACGCGTCCTGTGGTCTGGATGCAATAAAACGAAGTACACTACAATCCTGAGACTCGATGGTAAAAAACTGAGGGTGTTGATAGACTCTGGGTGTAGGCAAAGCGTGGTGAAACAGGATCATGTACGCCCAGAGCAATGGATTCCACACACTCAAGTCCTTATCACTTGTGTTCATAGAGATCAGAAACACTATCCCGTAGCCACAGTCTACATAAATTGGAGGGACCAAGAAGAATGCCTATCCGTGGGTGTTATCCCTAAACTGGGCGAAGACATGATTATTGGAACGGACTATGAGGGTTTTGCTCACCTGTTAGCTAATACTACTCGGGATCACGTAGCCGATACCTGGTGGGAGGAGGCGCCCTTTGGTTCCATCGACATAGAGGAACCCCAGCTCAGGCAGAGACTCAGTAAAAAGAAAAGGAGAGAACAGAGGCAATACCATTATAACTACAGAAAAGGACCATTCCACCCTCCCGATGATACACCCACTGCGGTACTGACAGCAGCCAGTAGTTTTCGACAGGCCCAAAGGGAAGATCCAACCCTGAAGCACACCTGGCAACATGCCTTAGCTCCCACAGAGCTCTCGGTAGGTCCAACATTTGCCATGACCAACGACCTGCTGTATCGAATCTGTCCTAATACTCCTGAAAAAGCCCCTCAGTTAGTAGTACCTCAATCATATAGAGAACAGGTGCTCCACTTGGCCCACAGGGATACTGGGGAAGGGCACTTGGGAAGGGAAAAAACCAAGGCTGTGATACTAAAAAGGTTCTATTGGCCAGGAATATACAGGGACATAAGGAAACATTGTCAGGAGTGTCCGAAATGTCAAATCATAAACCCATCCCCTCACCGATCGGTTCCCCTACAATCCCTGCCCATAATAGAAACACCGTTTACCCGGGTGGGACTAGATCTCGTCGGACTTTTGACCCCGTCCAGCAGAGGCCACCAATATTTGTTGGTGTTAGTCGATTATGCTACAAGATATCCGGAGGCTACTCCTATAACCAGCATGAACACCAAAACCATAGCTCAGGTTATGATCGATTTTTTCTCATGAGTAGGATTTCCTAAAGAAATCCTTACTGATCAAGGGACCCCTTTGATGTCCCGACTCATGGCTGAGATATGTCATACCCTGGGAGTAAAACATATACGTACGTCGGTATACCATCCACAGACGGACGGTTTAGTCGAACGCTACAACTAAACCATCAAGACATTGTTACGAAAAGTAATTAGTGAGTCGGGGAGGGACTGTAAAAGAAGTTACCCTTAGTCATCTATGCCTTGCGTACCCATATACAGTCATCTATCAGTCACAGCCCCTTTGAGTTATTGTTCGGTAGACAACCTCATACCCTACTCGAGATGTTAGCAGAACAGTGGGAGTAGTCTGAAGATGAGGAAAAGGATCTTTTAACCTATACCAAAGATCTTAGAGATAACCTACATTCCTTGTGGGAAGAAGCCCACAGTACATTAAGGGAAGCACAGGCCAAACAGAAAGCACACTATGAGGTACAAAGTACTTCTCGAAAACTAAAAGTAGGAGATAAAGTACTGGTATCATTACCCACCAGTGAGAATAAACTGTTGGCACGTTGGCAAGGTCCATATAATGTATTAGAACAAGTGAACCCAACAACCTATAAAATCAAGATACCAAGGGGAACAGGTAGAGAACAAATCTATCATATTAATCTGTTAAAAAAATTGTACAATCAGAGAGAGTCACACACATCCATGTACATCACGACAGAAGGCGATCACGAAATACACTTGTATCATCTCCAGTTAGTGGTCAGGGAGAACACCCCATACCCCAGATAAATAACTCCTTAAACCCCGAGCAACAGAAGCAGCTTGAACACCTAGTTCATTCCAACCTGGACGTGTTCTCTAAAATACCCGGCCGAACTTCATTAATTCAACGCCCCATTCGTACGATTGGCGATAAAGTAGTTCGACAATGGCCGTAGAGGATTCCCGAAGCCAAACGACAGGTGGTAGAACAAGAGGTGAAAACCATGTTAGATGCAGGTATAATTGAGCCATCATCCAGTCCCTGGGGTTCTCCTGTCGTCCTAGTGCCAAAACCGGATGGGAGCACCAGATTCTATATTTACTTTAAGCAAGTCAACGCAGTGTCCCACTTCGACTCCTATCCTATGCCCTGCACAGATGAACTCTTGGAACGGTTAGGCCAGGCCACATATATGTCCACCTTGATTTGACAAAAGTGTATTGGCAAAATCCACTCAGAATGGAAGACCGGGAGAAGACAGCATTTTCCACTCCCTCTGGTCTTTATCAGTTTACCGTATTACCTTTTGGACTCCATGGGGCACCTGCAACCTTTCAGCATCTGATTGATATGATCCTTAGGCCATTCCAGAATTATGCCGCTGCATATCTGGAGGATATCGTGGTCTATAGCGCCACTTGGGAGGAACATCTTGAGCACTTACATCAAGTGATACACGCATTATGGCACGCCAATCTCACCGCAAACCCTCAAAAATGTAAATTGGGTCATACTGCCATCAAATATCTGGGCTATGTTAAAGGGGTAGGGCGAGTTCGACCCCAAGTGGAGAAGGTCCAAGCTATTAACCACCTACCTCTTCCCCGTCATAAGAAAGACGTCCGAGCCTTCTTAGGCATGGTAGGGTATTACCGCAGATTTATTCCCCGGTTTTCCACACTCGCTGGACCCCTCACTGACTTATTAGGGAAATCCAAGTCAAACCGCTTGTCTAATATCTCTCCCCAAGAAAAGCAGAGTTTCGAATTGCTCAAATCCCTCCTAATCTCAGAACCGGTGCTCTGTTGTCCAGACTTCAATAAACCTTTTTTCGTTCAAACTGATGCCTCTGATGTAGGCCTGGGGGCTGTGCTGTCACAGGCAGATGAAGAGGGGTCCCTACATCCTGTTGTGTACATCAGTCGTAAGCTATTACCCAGGGAACGCCACTATCCAACCCTTGAGAAGGAATGTTTGGCGATCAAGTGGACTGTGGAGGCCCTGCGTTATTATTTGGCCGGGCGGCCTTTTACATCAATCACGGACCATGCTCCTTTGACCTGGCTAGCCCACCATAAAGACACTAATGCATGGGTTCTTCGGTGGTTCCTCTCACTGCAGTCTTTCTCCTTCCAGGTTCTTCATTCCCCAGGATCGCGCCTACTCAATGCTGATTACCTGTCCAGGTAACCTGGTGACGCGTGGCTCTATCAGCCACTTCCTAGGGAGAGTGACTGTGACGGGCCGCTACAGCAACAAGCGGGCCCATCAGGGTTTGACGACCTGGCTTCTGCTGCCACTTCTGACCCAGAAGTGGAGCGTCCTTCAACCAACCCCCATCCACATCCGGGGCACATAGAACAGAGTGAGGATGTTCGCGCCATGCCCTGGCTTCATAACAGAGACGGTTCGGAAGAAAAGCATGCGGACGTGTGGTATCGAGGGAGCTGGAGACTAGCAGTGGAGAAAGAAGAAGACCAGGAAGACAGCACTGCAAGTAGGACCGAAGACCCGTCAGGAAACCCTCCCGACAGCGTGTATCCTCGAACCAGCTGCGCAGGAGGCGCCCAATGCTGACTCCGGCCACGCTTGTGGGAAAGCGTGGCCTCTTCAGGTGCGTGCCTTTCATACGGAAGAGGGAAGGGGGGGAAGAAAGTACCAAAAGGGAAATACAAAGGGCGCATAGTGAGAAAAGGGGTGGGAGAAAGTGTTGTTGAATTGATACTTTTATTATTCCAGGACATAATTCTCAGGGTACACTTGTGTATTTGCAGTAATCCTGGTAACCACATCAGGGGATAGAAACAACCAGGAAGGTATATTACCAATACTATACAAACTCCGGTGGGGTTTAAGAGAGACGCAGGAGCACAATAACATCATCCCATCATGAATTAGGTGCTGCGAAAGCCACAAGGCGAAGGAAACAGACATAAGCGAAAGGAAGAGAGAGATAGAGAGAGAGAATAAAAGAAAAAGAAAAGGAGAAGAAATGAGTCAGCGAGTACAAGAATCTGAAGCACAGAAAAGAAGAAAGGACCAGGAATAGGAGAAACAAAAGGGGGGGAGAGGAAGAAAGAGAACTAAACAGAGGACAATTCAGCTACCTGTGCCTTTTTCACTCTTTTCCCCGCATGCGCCTCCCAGGAGCCCTAAAAGAGAAGACGAAGAAGAGATTCTCAGAAGGACCGTCAACCAACCACAGAGGACAAACGAACATTTGTTCAGCATTATTTCATACCAAATAAAGAAACTTACCAACGCAGCTGACCACTGGCTATCTGTCCTCATTGTGCCACCCTGTCACAGAGAGATAATAGTATTGGGAGATTTCAATCTAGTATGGAACCCTGACTTAGATAGTACCCACCTACAGAGGTCGCAAACAGGTATATTTGCTTGTTCCCTGCGGCACGAAATCACACAGCTGTGGCTCCTACACTTGTGGCATGTATCCCACACCACCACTAAAGACTACACCTTCTCCCATTCACATAGGACCTATTCCCAAATAGACTACATATTTGTTAGCCAAACACGACAGCAGGACATTTGCTCAGCCACTATCCACTCTATCACGATCTCAGATCATGCAATGGTAGAGGTCACCTTGGACTGGCTAGGTCCGAGACCAGCTTTTCGTAGATGGTTCTTCTCGGCCCCACTGACAAGGGATTGCACCCTCCGTGATGAACTTAGACTAGCTATCAGAGAATATTTCCAAAAGAATGACCTGCAGGACACCACCCTGGCCAATACTTTGGATGCTTTTAAAGTGGTGATAAGGGGATGCATATCACTCATGACCACCCTTACGAGACAAAAGACCAAAGGGTGATTAACACTGCGGCAGAACTCCTGAAAGTGGAAAAAGCCCATTAAAAAACTCATACCCTTGCCCTCCAGGGAAGATGATGGCACTCAGGGGTAAAGTTACAGCTATTTACACCAAACGAGAGCTGACCTTACTTTACTGCACCTCAGACAGACCACATACGAAAAAGGGAACAAAGTAGGTACACATTTAGCACGATAACTACGTAAGAAACAAGAAAAAGATTATATAGTGCCAATTCAAACCACACTAGGGAAACTGACTCATACAAAAGAAGGGAAAGCAGGGTCCTTGAGAGCTTTTTACAGGGTGCTTTATTCTAAAGACCCAGGACCTGGACAAATGCACCATGACTACCTGGCTAACACTACACTTCCTAAACTTTCCTTGGCACAACAGGAAGAGGTTGACGAGCCCCTTAGACCAGATGAGGTTCAAAAGGCTATTGATTCTCTTAAACTTAGAAAATACCCAGGCCCAGATTGCTTGACGGCCAATTTTAATAAAACCTTTGGAACCAATTTGATCCCTTATTTGACCACTCTCTTTATTTCCTTCGCAGACACGAAAGCAGTCACTCCATTGATGGGTGAAGCTCTAATAACTGTAATACCCAAAGCCAGCAAGTATTTGACAGCATGTTCCTCTTACAGGCCGACAGCTTTACTTAACTTAGACGCTAAAATATACCCTAAAATACTAGCTAATAGACTTGAAGACCTCATGCTAGACTTGATCCATTCAGATCAGTTGGGCTTTTTTAAAGGTCGCGAGACCCATGACAACCTTAGGCGTGTGATCCACCTAAAAAAAAAAGTGACTAAGAAAAAGATACCTGCAATACTCTTGGCCCTCGATGCTGAAAAAGCTTTTGACCGAGTTGACTGGTGGTTCCTGTTTCAAACACTGAGACAGTTTGGGTTTAGTTACAGGATTAGGACACAACTACAGGCCATCTATGCTCACCCTTGCTCGAGAGCCCTTGTCAACAGCCTAGCCTCCGAGTACTTCTTGCTGAAGCGGGGTACGAGACAGGGTTGTCCTCTTTCCCCTCTTTTGTTTGTTTTAATTATTGAACCCCTTGCGTCAAGAATTTGAGTCCCCATCTATTCATGCCATACCTTTTGGGCCACTGATTCATAAACTCTCACTTTTTGCAGATGATGTGCTCCTTACGTTGACTTCCCCCCCGCGTCGCTGCCAGTAGTGCAAGTTGAACTGAAGGAATTTGAGCAAGCGGCAGGATTTAAGGTTAATCTCACTAAGTCCTTCCTACTCAACCTGACGGTCACACCAAGGGACGTGGGGAGATTGATCATCAATATACCCTTTCGCACGGCAAAAAAAGAGATTACTTATCTAGGGGTCAACCTCACAGCGAGGGTAGAGGACCTAACAAGGCCAACTACCCCCCACTCCCACACAAGCTTAAACAAGACTTGACAAAATGGACCCCCCAATACTTAACCTGGCTAAGCAGCATAAATGTTATCAAAATGACGGTCCTGCTGTGTCTTCTATACCTATTTCAATGGCTTCCAGTGGAAGTCGGCAGGCAGTTCTTTATAACTCTGCGAACAATGATTACAGAATTTCTCTGGCAGAAGAAGAGGGCTACCAAACAAACTTTTGACTCTCCCCACAACGAAAGGAGGGTTATTACTTCCGAACTTCCCCCTTTACTATAAAGCAATGCAAATTATAGTGATCACTGAATGGTCACTACAAGAGTCAGCCAAACACTGGCTTCATATGGACAGAGCAATAGTGGGGAAAACAATATGGGACTTACTCTGGAAATCTAGGGCTACTCGCCCCCAACGCATACCTGAGTACCCTAACTAGAACGACATTGAAAGAATGGGATGAGGGAGACCATTAAACACAAATTGATGATCTTCCCTTCCCCACATACCCACTACACTTTAATAAAGATTTCCCGCCAGCCCTTATCCTAGGTCCCTTTGACGCCTGGAGGGAGGGGATTGTCTTACAATTTCGGACTTGTTCCACTGCTATGAAGCCCTTACGTTTGAGAACTGTCACCAGAACTTCAACCTACCGGCAACCGAGTTATATCATTACAACCAACTTATGCACTGGGTATCTAACCCCACGATTAGACCAGCGGCCACAAGGGAACTGCTCCAGCTGGAGACGTTTTTGCGGAGGCAGGGAGGATCCAAGGGGACCATTTCTTTCCTATATTCTCTTTTGGGCTCCTCGGGCGCAGCCCCTACGCTAAGATACAGGAAGTTCTGCGACCAATACCTGGGGATGGAGATATCCACAGAGCAATGGCGGACCCTAGCAAGAGATCTCACAAAATTTAATCGATCACTTTGTATACGGGAAGCCCACTATAAGGTCCTCTATGCCTGATACCTCCACTCAGCTAAGCTACACAAGAATTTCCCAGATTAGTCTGATAAATTCTGGAGAGGCTGTGGCCTGCTGGGAGATTTCCGTCACATATGGTGGGATTGCCCCACAATTAGGCCTTACTGGTCTGAAATACTTGCTCAGATGAAAGACATCTTTGGGTACCCTCAACCACATTCGCCAGAATTTACACTACTGGGCCTGCAGGACCACACCCTCAAACACCAAACAGCTGGGGACTGATCAGTCATGTGGCTTTGATTGGGAGTCGCTAAGATGTCTCTGGCTGCAGCTTGGAAGGGAACGACTGCCCCTTCATTATCACAATGGCATGCTCGCCTTTGGCAAGGTATCACCGTGGAGCGTTTGACAGACAAAATTACAGATACACAAAGATTTCGAATTTATATTGGGCCCGCTGGTACAATATCTATCTGTGGGCCTCCCTTTATTCTCTTGCACCACACGCGCAAGAGTCCTACATATGTTTCAGATTTGAGACCCTTCACCCGCTGTATCGCCACAACCTAGACCTTCCACCACACAATATCCAACAAAATATAACCACATCACTACCCATTGTAAACAACTATTATATGCTCCACCTCGACATGCCAAATTTGTTAGATTCTTATGTTTTCTTCTTTCTCCCCTTTGTAGTTTTTTCTTTTTTGAGATTTGTACTGTTCGAACTATCATAGGCTGGACCAAATTATACCACTTCCCCCGCTTTTCAAATTTCTCTGTTTGATTAGCGGTGAAGGGGGGGGGTGGATTACAGTACAGCTCCTGTTTGCTTTTAGAATGATATGGCATTGCAAATGATTAGTGAAATGTATAAGGTAATTTATTCCATAGGCAATCTCTATGCAATACTGAGTTGTGCAATAGCCCAATTCAGACCGAATGCGTCTCGAAATACTGCATTACAATCTATTTCTTTGTAACTGTTAAAATCAATTTAAAAAGTTTGAGAAAAAAAATTCACTACTGTAGGACAAATATTTTTTCCCTTATTACATTCATGAGAGGGAGAGGACTTGCCCCCAACAGCAACTTGATACTTTTGAGAGGGACATCTGGAGGGCAAAGGCTTTGATTTCAACTTCCTTCATTTGCCTGACACAGGTGCACTTTGCGTCAGTGATGACCCCTAATTATTTGTATGACTGTTCCTTCGTGATCTTGTCATTGGTAAAAGTGCCAGCAGCCCTTCTTGCTGGATTTCCTGCCTAGTGTTACCATTTTAGTTTTCCTTAAATTGACCTTTAGGCAGCTGGCAATTACATAAGAGTGCAGTGTGTTTAGAAAACGCTACAGCCCAACTCTTGTATAGCTAAACAGGGCTAGATCATCTGTATAAGGCAAATTGCTAATGTGTTTGCCTCCTATCTTGGGGCAATGGCTGTTGATAGCATTAAGGTTGCTGGACAAGTCGGAGATGAACAAGATAAAGACAAGGGGGGCTAGCACACACCCCTGCTTTACCCCCCCCCCCCACAAGGTTGTGATGTTTTTGGATACACAGCAACCATCACCCAGTTTGATGCGGACCCATGTATTGGTATGCAACTGAATCATAGCCTCCATTAGTTTTGAAGGGATGTTCCAATTCTTTAACTTTGCCTAGAGTGCCCCCCTTGGGACACAGACCAATTGTCATTTCAGATAGCATAGATCTAGCTTACAAATTTATCAAGGTGCCAGATTTTTCAATAAACTCTGTGTGGTTCTTCAGAATTAGCCCCTCAACTCCACCCTGCTGCAGATCTTTAAGCAGTAGACTGGCAAAGAATGTTGCTTCATTGTCCAGAAGCACTATCAGTTTGCACTGCAAGGATTACATATGGAGCCTCCTTTGTAAATAGGTTGAATAATGGCCCCACGCCAGGACTCCGTAATTACTCAGCTCCTCAGACAATAGTTAAAAAGCAGGGAAAACGTACTTGCCCAAAAAGGAATATCCTGCTTAAAAAAGGCCTGGGGAATGCCACTGGTCCCGGGGGCCAGTCTGATCTGGCCTTAACCAGAACCTGATGCAGCAGCTAGTCAGAGATGGCGGCGCTTGGGGATTCCGACCCCCTTACCGCCAGCCTGGTTCTGGCGGTTTTGACCGCCAGAACCTGGTTGGCGGTAACGGGTGTCGTGGGGCCCCTGGGGGCCCCTGCAGTGCCCATGCCAATTTTTATTTTTATTTTTCAGCAGTACTTGATCCTGTCGCTCGAGCGTTGCCTGGGTGTTTTCGTTCAGTTGCCGCAACAGCTGTGTCAATACGTCAGATTGAAGGGATAGTTTTGTCACATAAGCTGTTGGTGTTGGTACCCCATGCGGTTGATGCTCTTTTAAATCAAACAAAGACACAACATTTAACTAGCGCTCGCCTGACAGGACATGAATTGACATTGCTGGCTCCTCACATTACACTGAAGAGATGTGCAACACTAAATCCAGCCACTTTGTTGCCATATCCGGTGACTCAGCCTCAGTCACAAGAAACTCATGATTGTATATTCCTTACCGAAGAAATGACAAAGGGTCGTATTGATTTACAAGATACGCCCCTTCCAGATGTAGACGGGGAATTGTGGGTTGATGGGTCTTGTTTGAAGTTGCCAGACGGTGCGACCTCAGCTGCATATGCAATCACCACAATACACACGGTAGTGGAGACAGCTCGTATACCACAGAAGTCAGCTCAAGCAGCTGAACTAATAGCTTGGACACGAGCATGTGAGCTTAGTACTGACTTATGTGTGAACATTTATACAGACAGCCTCTATGCTTTTGGAGTGGCTCATGATTTTGGTTTGCTTTGGAAGGAGAGAGGCTTTCTCACATCCCACGGGATGCAGATAATGCACGGAGAATTAGTGCATAACCTCTTGACTGCATTGACCTATCCAAAGAAACTAGCTATTGTGAAATATAGTGCACACAAGCAAGTGACCGATAAGATAGGGCAAGGTAATGCCCTTGCGGACCGCATAGCACGTGAGACTGCGATGCAGCGAAGTACTACTTCTATGTATGTAGTGAAGTCACAAGCTGAACGTTGGCATAATGCTAGAGAAGATGTATTAGATATACAGAAATCTGCTTCTGTGAAAGAACGTGAGCAATGGTCTGAAGAAGGAGAATTGGATGATGAGGGCTGTTGGCGGGATAAGCAGATGGATAAATGGAAATTGCCTATAGCTTTTGTACAACCTATGGTTCAGATGGCACATGGGCTGTCACATGTTGGAGCTTCAACAACAACGAAGTTGCTTACGCACGTTTGGGAGCATCCAGAAATTTCCAGTACAGCTAAGAGAGTAGTACAGTCTTGTTTGATCTGTTTACAATACAATCCTGGAAAAGGGACACGAACTCCTGCGGGAGGGTTTGCTCCACCAACTGCACCTTTTGAAGTTCTACAAATGGATTATATTCAGCTTGAACGCTGCAACAATTTAAAGTATGTCTTGGTGGTGGTATGTGCCTTCAGTAAATGGATAGAGGCGTACCCCACAAAGGATAATACTGCCATTACCACAGCGAAGGTGCTTTTGAAAGAATGTTTCCCTAGATTTGGTGTTTGCAGACTTTTATGGAATGATAACAGACCTCATTTTGTTGGGGAAGTTATTAAGTATGTCCTGAAAGGATTAGGGATCAAACAGAAGTTCCATGCGGTTTTCCACCCACAATCAGCAGGGTTGGTGGAAAGGTATAATGCTACTTTGAAGTTAGCGAAGATACAGGCTTCCACATCCTTAACTTGGCCAGATGCATTGCCGTTGGCATTATTGTCTATTAGGTTTGTGCCACACTCTCGAATTGGCCTTACTCCCTATGAAGTAGTGTTTGGAAGGCCAATGAACATTTGGGGAGTTCCTAAACCAAATTCTGTATATGATGTACCGTGTGTCCTGATAAATGATTATTTGGCACAGTTAACCGACAACTTGGTTTCTATTCATCAACAGGTTCTAGAAGCACTTTCTGACAGATCTACAGGTGAAGGCCATGAACTCCGACCTGGTGACCAGGTGATAATTAAGTCCTTTGAAAGATCAAGCAGCTTGGAACCAAGGTGGCGAGGCCCAGAGCAGGTGCTCCTTGCGACAAGGACAGCAGTTTGAGTGCCGAACCGAAAGAATTGGGTCCATAGTACTCACTGCAAGAGAGTGCTACCTACCTTGGTGGAACCTGCTGGGCTGACCGATCATCTTTCTACTTTGACTACGGAGAAAGGCCCTGCTATATCACCTGACGAATCTGCGGAGTTCTTCCCGGACCATATGATTATTTGAGTGTCGCAATATAATTTGAGACCGAGGAAAGACCCCGTAGTGCTGGATAAAACTGGTTGAGCTACCGCCCTGGGTTAGTGAAACGGAGAGCCAATGTGGCAAGGGGGGGGAGATCAGCCATGCATTAGAGTAGTGACACCAGTCTTGGCCCGTGGTGAAGAAATCAGCGGCTGCCCAGGGATAAGAGCTCCAACAATTGTTTTTCATTAATTTCTGAAAGGGTCGATTATCACTGTTGCTAAAATAAATAACAAACTGATCATTAGTGCTATGGGGTTTGTTGTTGTTTTGGTGGTTATAGCAATAATCACCTGGTTTGTTGAAAAGAAGGCTCCTGCTCATGAGTTTTTTGTTGCCACTACTCCAGTACCAGAGGATCACTATTACTTTACGCTTCCCTATCAGGAGCAGAAGCACCGTCAATCGTACTTCAATAATACTTTCATTCAGATGTTGCATCATACTCATAATGCTACAAATACTACTAACTGTTGGGTATGTGGAATGATACCTGCGCATTAAAAGAAAGGAGGAACAACTTTCATTCCTCTTCCTTTTTCACACAATGGTTCTTGTCAAGCTTGGTATCTGGAAAACGTACAGAGGGCGGACTTCTTTTGCGCCTTAATAAAGTATGCTACCAAGACAAAGATGGGTATCCCCAAGCCAAAGGAACTAAATGGCAATGGAAAGAGTATCAACCGGACAATGTTTCAATACCATATGTCTTCACAAATATAAGAGACTCTGACAAGAAAGAACAATTTGTGATTTCTGTTACAAAAACTAAAGCAGATTTATGTACACGTAGCATTGGGCGAATTCCAGTAGGGATAAGCGATTGTACCTTGATTTTAACTACTGAGGGTGTAAATAATAGTAGTTTTACAGCTTCACATAATACATATGTTGTTTGTGGTAACTATGGATATTACCAACTACCTGTTGGGTGGTCAGGTGTGTGTTATGTATCTTTTCTATTACCCCCTGTGTTTTTGGCCCCTGCATCATATCACTGAGATTTTAAACTGTTCAATGACATCATTAAAAATAGTTATAAAAGGACAATAAGTACAAATGAGGTAGACCAAACTGACACTAGCCTGCAACAATATTTTGACTTTAATTTAGGGTTGTTCTCCTTTGTGGGTGCTGTGTTAAACAGAAGGAAAGTGAGACAATTGACTAGGGTTGTGGAAGCTGTTACCAATCAGGCAGCTCTGGCACTTGGGAATATTACAGAGGAGCTCCAAATTGCGAGGATTGTAGCGCTCCAAAATCGTATGGTACTAGATGTGATATTAGCTGATCGAGGTGGTGCATGTCGCATCACCGGTAGTAGTTGCTGCGTTTCTATTCCAGATCACTCACCTTCAGTATATGATGCAATATCTAAATTGCATACAATTGCTGCAGAAATCAACACAGAGTCTGGTACTTGGACTTTTTCTGGATGGTTTTGGGCTCTTGTTTCCGCTTGGGGCTGGAAACTACTGACTATCCTGTGTGTAATGATTGCAATATTTTTCACATGCTGTATCTGTATTCAGTGTGGTCCAATGTTCTGCTCCATGTGTGTTACTGCTTGTATGCCTACCAAAAGAAATATTACAAAAATGAAAGCACAACACATTTTAGATAAGGAAATAACTGAAATGATGAGCATAAATATACAAGATGAATATTTAGATTATCCCAGAAAGACGAATGTCTTCAGCTAATGCTGAAAGGGTCGTCTGTTGTAATTTAATAGCGATTGGATTAAGCATTAGCAGAAGACATCTTGTATTTAGCAACTATTGTGAACATTTCGCGGAATCCATTTTGTATTCATGGCAGCCATTTTCTCTGCCATGTGCTCGCCATGTGCTCTGTCCTACCTTTCTGTTAACTACTCTTGAAAATCTATCTAGTGACAAGTTATATTTAGCATCTCCCACTTTCGCACATGCCCAGTAAGATCTGCAGCTGTTAGTAATCAGTAACAGACAGTAATGTGTCAACTAGTCCTTGAAAACTGTTAGCCCCTCTTACCTGTCGACTGTGCATTTCCATATGACCTTATATATATGTAAGTCTTGCTTCTATAATTGTACCACCTTCTTTTAGCTGCTGCATGGGTATAAAAAGGACCATGCTCTCTTAGGTCAGTGTGTTACTTCAAACATTACCGAAGGGTGCTGTTTGAACTGTAGTACCACCTCATGAGGTTTAATAAACTTTGTCTTTTATTTCAGTTTCTGTGCCAACTTCTTCCTATATGGTCTGAGGACTTTGTGCAGAGAAGGGCGAACCCATTGCACTAGTAGGCCTTGCTGAGGCTTACTTCGACACAGACAGCTTGCTTATATTGGTTGTGCACCTGCTTGAGTGCCGTTGCTAACTCGTTATTGCCAGGGTTTTTTCGAGCTGCTCTTGCGGCGAGGTTCTGGCTTTCTTCAAATAGCCATGGTGGAGAAAGACTTAGGCCCTCATTATGACCCCGGCAGTCTTTTTGCAAGACTGCCGAAGCCGCTGCCGCCAACAGACCGCCAGTGTTGGTGGTCCGAAGACAGCCATATTTGCAGTTGCTTTGTAATCTGACCCCGTCGGCCTGGCTGACGGAGGAAGAGAGGAGAATCCACTGTCAGCATTGCCATGCCAACAGGACTCCACCTGCCGTATTACGATGTGTAATACGGCAAAGTGGTGTCCTGTATGGCGGTGCAGTGCTGGCGGTGGAAGATGCCAGGACCCATCTCCTTTCAGGCGACCACCTCGCCAAAACAGGTACGTGAACTGTCCGAAAAGAGGGGGAGGGGGCGTTGGGTGCATGTGTGTGGTATGTCCGTGTATGTGTAGCAGAATGGGTGTCCATGAGTGCGTGTGTGTATGTATGTGTGCCTGGAGGGTGTGTATGTGTCCGAATGGAAGTGGGGGGAGGGGTGTCGGGGTGTCGGGGTGCGAATGCGTGTGTTTTTGTATGCAGAGGGGTGGGGATATCTGAGTGCGTGTATGTGTGCGAATGGGGGTGTCTGAGTGCATGTATGTGTGCGAATGGGGGTTTCTGAGTGAGTGTTATTGAGCAAATGGGGGTGTCTGGATGTACCTGTGCGGCTGGGGGTACGTGTCTGCATGTATGCGGAGGGAAGGTTGAGTGTCTGGGTGCGAGTGAGTAGGTGTGTGTATTGGGATGCATGCGAGTGGGGGTGCATGTGTGCAAGTTTGCGAGTGAGTGGGTGTGTGTGCAAGAGTGCAGATGGTGGGGTGTGGGAATGTATGCGGAGGGGGAGTGTGTGAATGTCTGCTTGTGTGGAGGGGGTGGGGGTGTGCATATATGCAGGGGTTGGAGGTGTGAATGAATGCGAATGGGGGTGATTATGTGTGAGTGGGGGTGTGTGTATGTCAGTGAGAGATCAGGTGGGGGTGTTAGTATGGATGTGTTCGTTGGGGGGGGTGTTTGGAAGTGTGTGGATGGATGGGGGTGTCGGCATGTGTGTGGACATGTGCCGGCAACAGGAATGGGGATTCCTGTCGCCGGGCGTCTAACAGCCACGGTTTTCGTGGTGGGGTGAACGTCACAAAAAATCTGGCAGTTCGCTGCCTCCTGATACAGCCAGCGGCCTTTCGTCTGCTGCCAGCTCAGAGGAGCTCACCGCTGGCCGCAGCGGTCCGACTAGACCGGCCGGACAGCCAGCATTGTGGCGGTTTGGCTCCAGCCACACACCACAACTCATAATGCAGCAATCTTTACTGCCGGGTCCGCGGCTGTTAGACCGCCGCCGCAAGTTTGGCGGTCTCATGACCGCCAAACTCATAATGAGGGCCTTAGTGTAGCTCCGATGTGAAGCATCGGCAGCGGTTGTGAGTGGGATTTTTTAGGAAGTTAGACCACTCAGCTATCAGGGAGATGTTGCAGATGGTAGCCTTTCCAGTAGCTGTTATTTACTCGCCCATGATTTTGCCGCATGTGTCATCTCTCCATTTGAGATGCCTGAGGTTGTCCGTAAGAATTTCCTTACTGGTGGGACAGGCCGGGGTGTGTTGAGCCAAAGACCTGAGGATGATGGTCACTCTCGGAGCAGAGGGTATACAGTAGCTTGCACTAAGGTAAACATTTCCACATTGCATATGGAATAATCGAGATAAGACTTTGATTTTCTATCTGATCTTGTCCTGTTGGGTGGAACATCCTGTAGAAGCCTTCCATTTAGAACTTTAAAACCCAGATTACTGAGCTGCAAGACCAGAAGTAGCCCAACGGATTTTGAGGGCATCCTTTAGGTCTAGTTTGTTCTGTGATGTTCCAAGCACCATCAGCCAAGTTCTCAGGTGTTTCCTCATGGAGATCTTGAAAGAGGTTCACATTAAAGTCTCCTGTTAAGAGTCAGATGAAGAATGGTCTCTGGCCAGGACACAAAGGACCAAGATAAGCTAGTTTAATTTGGCCATTTTCCCTTGAACTTAGGTTATTGTAAATGTTGACTAGCAGAAGAGAGTGATGCGGTCTGCAGTTCTGGAGTTTGATTACTTGTATACAATTCTCCTGTGTAGTTAGGGGTTCAATTCTTGCCCGAAGCTTTACAGAAATACATAATGACAGGTCACCTTTTAGTCTCCCATTTTGATGTTCTTTGAAAGCTGGTTTACTGTACTCAGGGAGGCCTGTAATGGGATGGCCGGTCACAGCCCATGTACCTTGAAGGGCTTGGATTTCAAAATTGCTCAAAAAAGCTGTTAGGTCTGTGAACCACTGCTTCTGAGCAAGACCACTGATGTTCCAGGAGCAAAAGGAGAGAGATAAATGCTAAGTGGCACAAAGGGGTGTGATTTCCTTAATTCAGTCGGAACACCTACAAGTTAGTGCTGTAAGCAGCCAGCTGCACTCATCCCTAGGTAGATCCTTTGTCTCCCTCTCTCGTTCACTGAGGGTGGTAATGGTACACCTCAAAGCATTTTTTAGGACAGAGTGGGTCTCTTGCCTGGGCACAACTGGGGCTGTATGATGTTTTGCAAGTACCGCAGGATAGCCAATTTTCTGAAAGGCACTAAGCCTTATGCCCTGGGAATCGAATGGCTCTTTTCTAGATAAAATATTTTGAATGTGTGCTGCACAGCCAATGGTTACCAGCACAGATTCAGAACTCTGAGTGCCCCTTGGGGGCAGTAACTCGACTGAGATGATGTCTTGTGATTACAGAAAGTTAAGCTCCGGCATAAACTTCATTAGCCTTAGGATGTTTCCCCTGTTCAGGATATCATGGGGTCCTTGCAAATGATATTCTAGGATGGACAATAGTTTAGTGCCGGGGGTGTTGCAGGGCTGCTTGCTTGGTGGATCCTTGGCTTCTGGTAGGACAGGGAGTAACCCAGTAAGTTTTTCATAAGCTTGTTTATGTAGGTCTGGCATTAGCCAAGACCCTTTTATTTTACTAAGAATAAATACATAATGTACTTATTTATAGTGGCTTTCAGCCAGCTGTCTTGAAGCATTGGTCTGTTGTTGTGTCATTATAATTTTCTTCAACTCCCTATATCGTATAGCATGGAGCAATGGGTCAGAACAGTTTAGTCATTGGTTCACTTCACTGCAAGTGACTGCATTCTGTTCTTTCACAGGGGGCACATCTTCATGCAAAGTAGTTCCAGTAAGTGCCAGGATCTACTATGGCAAAGTATGTTTTTAGCTTTTGAGACCAATAAAAATATTTTTGCTTTTAGCCAATGTTTTTATATATAACGGTGAGGCCCCAGGAGCTCTCCCAACAATAACATTTTGCAAAAAACATGACATAATGAAACAATCACTGACAAAGCCAAAAGGCTCACAGTCTATGCAAGACATATTGGCTTTGCCAATACCTGTTTATCTTTAGCAGTGCTTAATACTGCTAAAGAACTGAGCTGGATGAGTCACTGAAGGCTCGAATAATGAACAGAGCTTTCATGTGGTTCCCCCTTGTGCCCACCAGTGGTTGAACTGGGGGCGATCACAGGGGCATGGTGTGCCCATACTTTTTAATTTTAGAAAAACAGATTCCCTACTTTTTGTGAAAAGATAACCATCCTGGGACGGTTAATTCCGATAGCTGAAATGCTTTTGCTGCAGTGTAAGGCAGAGAGCCTCCTGTGCTGTGAAACCCAGGGCAGGACAGACAGCTAAACAAGCCTTCTTGCTAGGGCATCAGCTTGCTTAACGAAATGTAAATATTGCAAATGATTATTCTGCAACTGTAAATGGTGCTTGGATGGCAATATTGGCTTTAGCTGAAGGAATCATTTGAACATTTGTGATGACATACATTTATTCTTTTCGAGAGTTATTATAAGGAAGCTACCAGCCAAACTGAGAATGAAGAGTGTGTTTTTAAGAAACAGTTATAAAAAATGTGCACTATGCAGGTTCTGGGCATTACTAAATTCTATATTTTGGAGGCACTCTTTTATCTTAAACCTTTTTGCATTTTATAGCAGCCTATCCTATACTGTGTGTAACATATGTTTAAAATAAAGACTTACATCTTCACAGTGCTTACTGTCACAGAGTGGGTCCTTGTATCACAGTGCTTTCTGGCACAGAGGGGGACCTTGTCCCACTAAACATGTCTAAGTCACTAGCCTCCACTCCACCAACCAGGATTTGGTTATGTGGCTCTCTGATGGTGTGCATTAACTAATAGAGGTTTCATAATGCATAAAAGTGCATTTCTCACTGATTAACATAACTTGGATTTAATTTTCATTTATGCTGTGCCTTATTTTATATGTAGTTATTTGAATGCGAAAGACCGAAAAAAGTCACAGAATATTTTGTTTTTTTGCCACACCTTTGACTGTACTCCCACGCTCACTCACCTTCACCACCATAGCGTGCAGCATCACAGTTACCGTATTTTTTTTATGCACTTTGACCACTGTTGCCCAGAATGCCTCTCATTGGTCTTTCAGTGTTGTACTGCCCTCCCTTTCCCTGGAGGGGGGGGGGCGGGGGGGGAGTTGTTGTATGGCACAAGCTATCTTGCCGAGCTTCACCATTAGGAAAGTGCAGGGATGTTTTATATTTATGCATACTTTCCTCAGTGCTGGTGCACAATTGGCAGCCTAGCGCCAATGCAGACACCCTTGTAACTTGGTGCAAGGGTGCCTGCATTGCAGGAATGACTGATTATGTGAAGGAAGGCACACCTTCCTGCCCCTAAACAATCATTAATGGTGTTTTCCTCCTATGTGTGCCGCAGGATGCAGCACACAAAAAAAGAGGAAAAAAGGAGGAGAAATAAAGATATTTCTTCTTGTTAGATCACTTTTTCCGCCACCCCTAGGGTGGCAGAGGAATCTGGTGAATTCCCAACCTTGTAAATCTGGGAATGTGTCAGATTCCATGGGTGTTGCATGGGAACACCCACAGCAACACCCATGGAACGCCCCTTTAACACAGGGAAATGCATGAAAGGGTGCCATATTTACAAGGCCATGAAAAGCCAGGCAAGGTGGCTTTGCGTGGCCTTGTAAACATGAGCCGGCACACTGTCACTGGAGCATCAAATAAAAGTGACGCTTCAGAGCAGCTAGGAACTTGTAAATATGCCCCTAATAATAGTGTGTCCTTAGAGAAAGGCTGTGTCTAATGTTGTACATCAGCATCTGATTTAGCGTGTGCGCCCTTTTCCCTACTCAGAAAGGTTTTCATGTGTAGTCTCGAAGTTTAAGAAGAGACAGCTGCAGCAAATGAAGTTTGCACAGGTTATACAGGTTTGCACAGCTCACTCTTTGGAAGTAATTTACAGTATCCAGGGCCCCAATAGTGTTGTAGGCTTTTTGAAACACATGAAGCATGAAGACATGGCATCTGTGAGT
This sequence comes from Pleurodeles waltl, assembly GCF_031143425.1. NCBI lineage: Eukaryota > Metazoa > Chordata > Amphibia > Caudata > Salamandridae > Pleurodeles > Pleurodeles waltl. The sequence continues at coordinate 1,771,319,059 of NC_090440.1, forward strand.
TCAGAGCAGGCGGGAGGTGTGCCTGCTCTTGCTTCAGGCCATTCATTGTACTGTTTGTAAACTAATGGCTCTCCATAGCCAGCTGACTTGTGCTTCGCGTGTGTTTGATCGAGAACTGTGACCTCTGACCACATCCAATGCAGGCTGCTGTGTTTTGCAAATCTTTTTAATTGCCATCGGTTAAGTATTAAACAGCTCCCAATAATGGCCTGTTTTTGCAAACACAAAGGAAGCCAACAAAATTGACATAAAATAAAGTGTGCTGCCTTCCCTTAAACATCACACTGTGCTTTTATTCTTCAAATATTTTTTTACATTTAGTGTTTAAATGATTTAATATGATGCATGTATTTATTCAACATAATGTACTAAATTTGCTCACGATAGAACTGAATACACAACAACACCTTTTGTTATTAAATAGGACATTGAAGACAAAATATTTAGAGGCTAAATTGCACGACGTATAACAAAGACCTAAGCTTAAATATCATCTTCCGTACTAGACCAAAGTGTGTATTACAAAGCAATTTTTTCTTTCACGCTGTGTTATTTTCTTTGTGCAGCCATTATGAAAGAACCTCAGTGTAACTCAGTTCAGAATGTGCGCTGTACAAACAGCCCCATACATATATGGCTTAGCAAGCAATAACGGCGTTTTACATATAACAACATCAGTCATACACAGCTCCCATCACAAAACAATTTATTTGTTTACTCACAACAATACTGTCGGGAGTATTTTGGGTTTTCTTGAATGCTTTTAAATTCATGTTTAAAACAATTTTATGGCAAGACCGGGGGCTCCTCTTATGCTTCTCAGACTTGCTTTATTTCAGTGAGCAGCAGTCAAGGAACAACAATTTCCATGAGGCAAAAGGAACCAGAGCCAATGGGAAGTAAAAACGTATCGGAATATGAACCAATGGGAACAGGAGACCTAATGTAAACACTATACCTGACTGCGTCCAGCCCTATTTTTTGCTGCTCGCAGTCAAGGATAAGTGTTCACTTTCTTATACCATTTATTTCAAATGTTGTTAATGACTGTTTAATTCAATTGTCTTACATACTGTAATTTCTTTTACTGTTTATTTGCCGCGGAATGTGCCCGTTTTTTCCACTTGCTGCGCGCTTCACTGCGTTCCCGACAACCGGCGCCTCTCCTGCGCCTCTCCTCACGGCACGCGAGCGCTCGCGGAGTTACCTCACCTTTTTTTTTCTTTAACGGCCGTTTCCGGCTCCTCATTGTTGCGCGAGTTCTTCTGTCAACTCGCAGCATTAATAATGGTCGCGGAGACACACATTCTGCTCCTTTTCCTGCAACCTCTCTTGCCTGTCTTACTCTGCCTCCTCCGGACGTCGTTTTCTCTGCATCTCTGCCTCAGTAACGCCCCGTTGGGCGTGTTTTACCTTCCTCTTCAGCACAACAATTTTTCTTAACCCTTTCCTTACCAAACTGTTTTTTTTCCTCAGTTAAAATTAATAATGATAACTTCCCTGAACACTCCAACAATCAGGATGATATATTTAGTCAAGATTTTGAAAATCTTATTAATGAGGCAGTAGCAAAGGCCATTTCAGTTTCTATGGGCAAAATGATGAGAAACTGGAGTCTTCTGTTAAAACTATGGTTTCAAAATCCTTACTGGCCCATTCTGCTGGGGAAAGCAGAAAACGTAAAATTAAGGATTTGACTGCCAAAAAAGCCCAATTTGACATCACTCCTGATGGCGCTACACTGACTGGTGATTTCAATTGCTTTGTCGTATACAGACATTTCAAGATGGAAACTATCATCCACCTAAGAGATATTCTCCTTCCCTGCAACTATATGGTTCGTCTAGACCTTCAGGACGCGTACCTATCTGTCCCGATCCACGTGGACCACAGAAAATATCTCAAATTTCAGTGGCAGAACCAAACTTACCAATTTTCGTCCCTTCCATTCGGCCTTTCACAGCACCCTGGTGCTTCACAAAAATAATTAAACCAGTGACAGCCCATCTCAGATCCTTGGACATCAGATTACTAATCTACCTCGACAACATCCATCTAATGCACCAGAACCGCCTTTCCCTTCAATCCCATCTCCAGACCACATGCTCCATTTTCTCTCATTTAGGTTTCATCATCAAAAAGGAAAAATCCATCATAACCCCTTCCCAGAAAATAGAGTTCCAGGGGTTCATAATAGACTTCTCTTCCGCTATGATGCATCTTCCTCAGCAAAAAGTAAAATCCATAAAATCAGAAATTCTGAAAAAGCCTTTGAGAATATTGTCTCCACAACGAAATCTCACTCTCCGCAGAATACCTACCAGGTTCCCTCAAAGAGATTGCGGATTGGCATTCTCGCTTCCTCAAAGATTCCAGCGACTGGAAACTCCATCCCTCGGTTTTCCAATCTCTTCTACACAAATGGGGTCCCTTCAAGATAGATCTTTTTGCATCTCGTCTCAACACACAACTTCCACTGTTCTCCAGCTGGCGTCCGGATCCTTCAGCTCTAGCCTCTGATGCTTTTCTCCAGGATTAGTCTTCTTCTCTCAATTACGCGTTTCCTCCGTTCATAATGATTACCAGAGTACTCGCTCAAGTCAGGTGCCAGAAGGCAACACTAATAATTGTTGCCCCCCCTTTGGCACGCGCAAGTCTGGTTCCCTCACCTTCTCGAGCTCACAACAGACTTTCCGGTCCTTCTACCGATCTTTCCGTCCCTTCTACAGAATTCCATAGGTTATCCACATCCCCTTATCCTCAGCAACACTCTCACACTTTCGGCCTGGAAGGTATCAGGTCTTCCCGATCTTCCATTCCTATTTCGGCAGAAGCTTTGGACTTCATTAATAAAGCCTGGGCCCCCGGCACCAGGAAAGCCTACTGTTCCGCCTGGTCTCTTTGGACAAGCTGGTGTGTGGGAAGGGGCCTTGATCCCTTTTCAGCCAATATAATTTACATAATTAATTTCCTAGCTGCCCAAGCTAGCGCAGGAAAGTCTTACAGAACAATCAATTTGTACAAATCAGCTATTTCTTTATAGCATACCTACAGCAACGGAAAACCTATTGGAGAACATCCTCTACTCTGTCGTATACTCAAGGGAGTAAAGTTTTCTTTACCTCCTTTACCCAAGTATTCGAAACTTTGGGACGTTAATGTTGTTTTAAACCTGTTTCTTTCCTGGCAGGATATTTCTGACCTATCCTTAAAAATGCTTTCCGCTAAACTTACTATGTTACTCTGTCTGGTTTCTATGAAACGTGTATCAGATGTGAGAGCTTTAGATATTTTCTCTTGTCAATTCTCCCCTACAGGTGTTATTTTTTCCATCAATAGACGCACCAAAACCAATATCCGTTCAGTGTTTTACCCTTATTTCCCCAACCAACCTAAATTATATGTAGATCAATGCCTTAAGGTATATGAAGATCGCACAGCCAATCTCAGAACGTCCTCGTGTTCCCAGCTCCTTATTTCTTTTCGCAAACCTCATAGGCCAGTTTCCTCAGCTACCCTGGATAGATGGGTTCGTTGGGTCATGTCCTTAGCGGGTATCGACACCTCAGTTTTTGGTGCTCACTCTTCCAGAGGAGCTATGGCTTCCAAAGCTTTTTGGGTGGGTTCCAGACTAGAGGACATTCTGAGATCGGCTGATTGGTCTAATGACAATGTCTTTAGAACTTTCTATTGTAAACCTGTTCATACAGCAACTTCTGTCATTATAAACATGCTTTAAACAAGCATAATAGGAACCTCCGGTCTTGCCATAAAATGTAGATTTTCCTAGTTTTCTATGACGGAAAGTCTTAATTTTATTAAAGACACGGAGGCGAGTATTATCCCTCCTCAGCGCCTCTTTAACATTTGTTTTTTCTCTGCTATTTTTCCTTCCCCACAGTATCGTCTAATCAACCACAGAATTCAACCTGAACGTCATGCAATATCCTTAGCAACATCGTCTTCGTCCTACCATTCTCCTCGCTGTCAACTTCATCCTCTTCCTGCACCTTGGATCTCCCAGCGCTTCCAATACTGGATGGACTTTTTTCAAAATCTTTGTTCTCTCTTATTGGCAGTTTCTATTGTTTTTGCTATTTTTCCTCTGTTCGCTCACACAGACTAGCCTTCTCGCACCAAGAAAGAGGGCTGGTCGCAGTCAAGTATAGTGTTTATATTAGGTCGCCTGTTCCCATTGGTTCATATTCCAATAAGTTTTTACTTCCCATTGCCTCTGGTTCCCTTTGTCTCATGGGAATTGTAGTTGTTCCTTGACTGCTGCTCACTGAAATAAAGCAAGTCTGAGAAGCATAATACTCGCCTCCGTGTCTTCAATAAAATTAAGACTTTCCATCAAAGAAAACTAGGAAAATCTACATTACTTTCAATAATTCTCCCTAAAAACAAAATACTAATGTTAAATAAATAACTTTTTTTTTAAAACTGTTGATGAGTCATTATCATAGTTTTACATTACTTTCATTGTGTGAATTACATGCAAAATATTTTTCTAACTCGGCTCGTGTTGGTGCTTTTTTATAGCTAGACCAAGGCTCACTCTATACATTTGCTATCTCTCCCACCTCTTCTAAACAAGCAGCACACCAACATCTTGCAATTAATGTGATTCCGTGTACAGCATGCAACCCAGCGTCAACTTGTTAACTCGATTTGGGCTTTTCCGTGAAAGCTCTCTTCCCTATGGCAAACAGCTTCTATCGTTGTTTTAGGAAGCATGCAATGCATGTAAACAGCGTATCAGTACTGTGTAATTCGCTTTCAACTGAAATTAAAGTGGGGACTGGGGATATGCTCATTTCTGCTTCATGTGATCAAACGTCTTTCGCAAAACGCCCAGCAAAGTGCACTTTCAATGAGTGGGAGAAATAATTTACTGCCAACTATACCTTCAAGATCCAGACCAGCTAACCCCAACTGCTCTCTGTGAAACGGAAGTACTTTGACTTACGCTATACAAACTGCAGAGCCCACAGTACTAACGCTTCTGTATCCCGTGTCCCTCGTCTCTTTCAACAATCTCAGTCTGAAAAGGCTTTCGACTTGCAGTCCATTTTTTATGTCATTGACTTAGAGACGTGAGAAGTCTTGTTGGCGCGTGCTCGCCACGACTGGACTAGTGCAAATGCGCGTTCCGAAGGCGGTTGGCGTGTCGGTGTAAAGCCACGCCCTCTGGCCGATGGTGCACTTTTGCCCCACGGTTAGCCCAGTGCGAGCTGTGCTTTGCTGTTGTGTGTGGGTGCTGCTGTGCCGAGCCATGAGCACGCTGTCAGCCATCAGACTGGCGGCAGTGCCGGGCTTCATCCCCCACAGGACCAACGAGTTACTGCTGCTACGAGGAACAACTCCACACCATGTGGTTTACTTCCCAGGGGATGTGCAGGTAGGTTCGTACGTGACGCTACGCTTGCAGGATTGAAGAGAGACGTAGCTGCAGAGAGAAGGTGTCAGATATCGTGAATAAGAAATGAGGGGAATAATTGGGTGAGGAGTATCATAATAATTGCACAGAGACGAGCTACGCTCCTGCAATTAATTGGTATCGCTTGTCTATAGTACCCGAGGTCCCTTATGCTGCTGAGTGTGGCGTTTGAGGAGTTCCTCCAGTGGATAGGTGTACAAGCTCACCTACACCCTTGGTGTGGTGAAGTGATGATTTTGGTGAAAGGGAAGGCTTTAAATTGTTGCAACACTCAATGCAGTTTGCACCCAAGGGAGACGTTCTACCAGTGCACGCAGAGGAAATATAGACTAGTTTGCGCGGACATGTGTTTTTATACTCTGCCTATTACAGGCATTGGGGCAGTGATGAGACGTGCTGGTAGTATTAATTCGTAATTATAGAAATGCATGTACCTGATAGTACTTTCAACGGGCAGGGTCTATTTTTCCCCTTGAGGTGGTAGCGCACAGGGACATTTGAGGGGCTGGATGGTGAGACAGGTGGAGCTTGTAGCAAACGGTTACAGTTTGCGGAGGCCACATTTAGTGGCGAGAGGCATGCACCATAAACCTTGTAGAACCCCTGTCACCCCAGTTGACGTACTACGAAAGGGTTACCCTGCAACAGGAAACTCTGATTATGTATGCATTTCAGTATGGGTGAAACAATAATCCCTTCTTGGAATGTTTTGTTTCACCACTAAACCATACATGTGTTAAGACCACTGACAATGTTGGCAAAGTAGCAAATGTTTGGGTGAAACCATTCTTAAGGAAACATTTTTTTCAGGTCAAAACTCGGAATTGAGTAACTGGGAATGCATAATAAGAGGTACCTATTTGTTGAAAGGCGTTTGCACACGAAAGTGTGTGTTCCTGTGTGTACAACACTGTTTCAGTTACACACAGACTACTTTATTATATATATATATATTTTTTTTTTTAAATAGTAATCTACCAATTTCCTGTAGCTTTTATACCTTTTGTAACGGTATTTAAAAAAAAAGCAGATAGATACTTTTGGTTAACAATTTTTAACTAAAAGTACTGCAAACTGCATTTTATTTGCTGCATATTTAGACAATCCTTTCGCATAATTTGGAGCCTCTATTGGTGCAACATTCCAAGGCAGTTAGATAGCTCTTAATGTATTCTAAGTGTGAATGGTCCTCCTACTGAAAAGCTTAACACTTTAGAGTTAGCAGGGCGTCAGGAGAGACGCTTTGTGCTTGTAAAGCACACAGAGCAAACGCTCCTGTTTTTTCACAATGCGGCGAAATACTGCTCTTTCTTTATACTTAGAATACAAATAAACAGCACAGCGCTTACCAGGTTTTTAAAGACGTTAGTCACCAATGCTGAATAGCTTGATGCCACACCGAACGTGTCGAACATCTTTTCTTTTTCATGGATTTGATGAATCTGCCCTAGAAGATGGGTGGATACATATGAAAACTATTAATCTAGGTCTGTGCTAATCTATCTTGGTTGTTTTGTTTTTGAATCAAGTACCCTTCACAGAGATATGTATGCTAAATTGAGGCTTTTCACTCTTTGATGTCTTATGAATTTTTAATAGGGCGACCATTTGCTAATGCTGTTGCACCAGGATGCAGTTTAAGGAGAGCACACCTGTCTGTGGAAAATGTTGCCATGCCAGGGTTGGGAGTAACGTACTATCACTGAAACTTTTGTGTAGCTTATTGTACTGTAGTTTTTCCCATTTAGCCGTGTTTTAAAGGGCAGGTGTCCATTTTACCCAGGTAACTTCATTCATAGCGTGCAGAGCAACTGCAACGAATACTTGAGCTTGTGGAACAACAAAATTGTCACTGAAAGGGATTCATAACGAGCTAAAGGCTTATCCTCGGAACAGAAGCTGCTCAGTTCAGTGAAATAAACTATGCAGTCAGAAGACATTGTCCCACAGGAAGAGTGCATTAGGAGATGTTTGATGTGTATAGAAGGAGACTGCTGTAAAACCATGGAGGTTCGTGGATTACTATGATAAGTTGTTTGAAGACGACTTTCAAACACAACTTTGTTTTTTTTTCTTTATATTTTTTAAGGCAAACATTGGACACTATGCAAGTGTTGATCTTTACCTTCACAAACAGAGAGTAAACCAAACTGTTCATGTAATACTGCTTTCACCAGTGACCTACAAGTCGCTTTGAGGTAATCTGTTTGGATAGATCTCAGAACTCCAAATTCCACCACAGTTGCAGTTCTTCAGTCAATGAAAATGCCGTCTTTGCAATACATAAGGAAGGGAAGAACACTTAAAGCTGAGGGAAGACCATTGCTTAGTGCTCAAGTTAAAGGTCTGTCTCTCTTGTGAACTCTAGTTAGGCTATCAGACTAGGTTCAGTGATGAAAGATTGACTAAAGATAACATGTCTAGCACTAATATGATTTCATCAAGGTATTTCCTGCACTTTTGCGACAATGATGGTAAGCTAAATCAACCCAGTAGTTATCATATTTTGCACAGCCAAGTCTTTTTAGGATTGCTATATGTTGGCTGGCTTGTAATGTTTCTCTGATGAACAGACTTTGGCTATTTTTTAGTTTTAATAGACAGTTCCTGGTCAAATATAATCCCTGCACACAGAACAGGTACAAGAGTAGATCCCAGTGAAGCTTGTCACCAGGCCTTGAAAGAAAAAGCTGAGCCAAATATCAACATTTCTGTTTTATCAGTATTACATTTGGGCCGTTTTTCACACGTTGGGGTAGAAATATAACCTTCAAGCTCTTTTAAAAAGAAACATGTAGTGAATGGCAGCAATGGTCTAACTATTACACATCTCACTATGTATCAGAAATGTCGGTACCATGGCGCTCAAAAGCTACAACACACCTATTGCCCTGATGTGAAAGTTTTTAACCAGAAACAAATTCTGCTAAAACAGGTAAATAAACAAAGTAGCGGAGCACTCTTATTTCTCCTTGGACATGTCATGAGTAAGGACGCAGGAACATCTGACAATATAATCTCTTTCAGTATCAAACAAATATGTATACGAAGAGGCAAACTTTTAGTTTCTTTAGTGATATAATTTATCAACCAACAAAATATCTAATTACAATGATAATCTTGAGTTAATACATAGTCTTCAGAATGAGTAGTTGTTATTGTTAATGGGATGTAGATGCTCTATGCTGCATCAATGTTCACATTCCAAACACTAACTATGTATTAAGACTTCTGTCAACAGAAACATTGATGAAGACAGAACTCTGATTGTCAACCATGTAGCAGAAAACGTGAAATCATTTAGTCTGATAAATCTGGATAATGGGCTTATAAAAATCCTAGAGTGCTATGCTCACAGATGGTCTCTGCAGCTACCCACAGGTCACTGAATGCAAAGCGGATTGAATAATTAACCAAGACACTACCTAAAAATGATCTGAAAGAAAGGACTAAGTCCACCTCAGTATACTGCCTCTCACCTATATCTCACAAAACCGAGATAGGATAGGCTAAGAGACTGGTTGCCAAAAAGCAAGAGAAATCCACAGGGCCCAATTGCTATGGCCATCTGAATCTTAAAACCCCCCCAGATATTATGTAGTTTGGCTGTTGGCACAGATTCAGTCCTGCGTTGCATACAAAGGGGAGCCAGTGCAGCTCTTGAAGGATCTAGGAACTGCTGAAGAACTAAGGATTTTGTTTAGTGGCCATTTTTCAAGAAGTTAACAGTGTAGTGGTCCAGGGGAGATTCATAGCAATAGTAGAATGTTTACTACGAGTTAGATAGTCTTCCAGTGGAGAGAATGGTAACAAAGCTTCAGTGATGTGCATGGCTGAAGATAAACAAAAAAGCTTTTGGAGCATGTCAATAATTTACTCAAGAAGAAGTTTTAGTATTGGCATTGGGTTACGTCCACCCTTGCGTGGCAAATTGTTCTTGGGCAGAATATCTCACTGTGTGAAATTATCTATTAGAGAACGAAATTTGTCTGTTTTTCACATCATTTGCTTTTTTGTATGAGGGAACAGGAACACATACTCTCACTGATAGAATCATGCTCATTCAGATAGAATTAAGAAAAGAAGTGAAATAGGTAGCTCTGCTCACTCTCCTTGAGTTCAGCCCATTAACCTCTGAGGCTTAACTGCGCTCCTTCCCTCTGTCCTGCACCTCCATTCCCCATCCCCCTTCATGGACCCAAGTCCATGCAGATCCTGTTTTAGGTGCTCTTTTAAGGTTAGAAATTGTTAGGGTCAATTCTGATTCCTTAGGGAGATGGCTCTGGGTTAGTGCAGGGGGTAAAATGATATGTATACTTGTAAGAGCTTCACACAGTCCTCTCCAAGATTGGCCTGTTATTGCCAATCACATATTTTTTTGTCTGCCCACTACAGCACAGCAAATGGCATTGACAGCAGACCAGCCCACTTCGGTACTCAGCCATTGGCTAACTTCACTAAGAATGACAGCATTATGCCTTGTCATAAGGAGCAGATCCACACACAAAATAGTTCTATTAAGTTCCAAGGGCAATGGTAATATGTGCGTTTTTTGAGACTTTTTTTCTTATAGTCTTTTAGATTGAAGACCGACTGCTACCCCCAGCAAGAGCATTTTGCAAAAACTATGGCAAAACAAGCTTTGAAAAAGCCAAAAGGATAGTGGGTTAACACCAGATCCATTGGTTAGGTCTGTCTTTTTTTTTTTTTTTGTTTAGATCACTTCCCATTTAAGCCTTCATAACATTTTTCCTTCAAAAGGTACTGAGGCCAAATTTGCATCCCTTTTTTCCCACATGTTGGGAATTCTAAAGGTACCCAGAGCTTGTAGGTTCCTCTGAAGGATACCAGGAAGATAGCCAAAAATTAATAGTTTTTTTTAAATCTAAAAATGGCATCAACAAAAGGTTTCCTTTGTCAAGATCATCCCCGTCCCAGCTTTCAGGAACAGATGGAGGTAAATTTTCTAAGTGGTAGTCACCTTTTCCTATATTTGTTACTTCTATTTATTTGCAGTTTGCTATGGAAACAGGTGTGAAACCCATGTGAGAACCCAGAAAGCTAAACATTTCCGTAACTAGACCAAATTCGGAATTCAGCAAGTGGTCATTTCTGAAGGTTGCTCATGGTTTGGTTTTGTGTGGTTTTTTTTTGTTGTTTTTTTTTTTTTTGCTCAAAGAAACTAATCATTGAAATCACAAACTGATGAAAATAAGTAGGAAAGAAATAGACAACTTTTTATCTGTAACTGTTGTGCACTTATGGCCAATTAACAAAAATAAATACCATCTTGTCAATCAGACTGGTTGCTTGAATAAAAGGTGCTTGTTGGCTGTCCAAAAACATGGACTATCTAGGGCTAACAGGTGAGCTGGAGCTTATGATTTTACGTTGTATACTGACAATGCACCAAATCATATGGTAAAATATAATTAATGAAAAATGGATATGGATAAAACCTATGCCTTTTTTAAATGTGCCCAAGATAATGAGTTTATGAATAGTAGCCATTTGTACAACTCTGAATTTGATGTTGTTAGAAATGGGGTTTCTAGTTGGAAGAGGTATGCACCTTTGTCCAAATAGGGACCACAATCCTAGTCAGGTTAAGTCGCACACAGTCCAAATTATCCTGTGCCCACCCTCTGGTAGCTTGGCACAGAGCAGTAAGGCTTAACGTAGAAGGCAATATGTAAAGTATTTGTGCAATAAATCATACAGTAACGCAGTGAAACTACCACAAAAATATGCCACAAGGGTTTAGAAAAATATAAGATATTTATGTGGTTAAATTAAGGTCAAAACGATAAAGATTCAATAAGCACAAGTTGAGATATCGCTTTTGCAAGATTAAAAAGAATCTTAGAAATTAACAGTTGTCTCTTGGTTTCACAAAGTACCTGGTTTTCATCATAAATAATAAGCATGAAGACCACAGAGGAGGAGATGCGTGGAAAAATATGGTGTGCGTCGGATTTTCCAGCGCGGCACAGATGATGTGTCCCTTCTTTCCACGCTGGAAGGGGCTTTGTGTTGATTTCCGGCATGCAGTCTTGCTTCCTCACTGCAAAGCAGGGATCTTTTTGATGGCCAAGGACGATGTGGGGAAATCCTGGGCGTGTGGGGGGAAAAGTTACAGGTGTTGCGTCGATCTAGTAGGCAATGCGTCAAATTTTCTGTTGCACGTCAGGCGCTGCATCAATTCTTCACTCGAGAAGTCAGGCTGCATCGTTCTGGTTCGGCTGTACTTTGATCTGGTAGGCTGTGTGTCAAATTTCCAGTCGCAAGGCAGGCGCTGCGTTGATTCTTCACTCGAAGTAGGGCTGCGTCAATCTGGCTCGGGTGTCCTGCGATTTCTGTTGCAAAATGGCTATGCGTTGTTTCCAGCAGGCTGTGTGGTGATTTTCGGCACACAAGGAGTTTCCTGAAGAGAAGAAGTCTTTTTGGCCCTGAGCCTTCAGAAAACAGGAGGCAAGCTCAATTCACGCCCTTGGAGAGCACTTAGCAAGCTCGGAGGGCAGCAGGGCAACAGCAGGACAGCAGTCCTTCTCAGCAAAGCAGTCCAGATGAGTCCTTTGGGCAGCCAGCCAGTTCCTCTTGACGGGTTGCAGGTTCAGGTCCAGAAATGTCCGTGTTGGTGGGGTCAGGAACTCAGTTTATATACCAAAAAATGCCTTTGAAGTGGAGGAGACTTCAAAGATTGATTTTGAAGTGCACAAGGTCCCCTTTCAGTTCAGTCTGTCTGCCAGGGTCCCAGAGTGGGGTTTGGTAGCCCATTGTGTGAGGGCAGGCCACTAGCCCTTGAAATGTAAGTGTCTGGCCCTCCACCCTTCCAGACCAGGAAGACCCATTCAGTATGCAGATGAGTGCAGGTGTGACTAAGTATCCTGTGTTTGTGGTTGTCTGCGTGAAATGCACACGGAAGCTGTCGCCCAGCTATTGATTGGAGACAGGCTGTAAGGCACGATGGATTTTAAATGCAGAGAAATGCTCACTTTGTAAAAGTGGCATTTCTAAATTAGTAATATAAAATCCAACCTCACCAATAAGTAGGATTTTCTATTATCATTCTGGCCATACTAAATATGACCTGGTTACCCCTTTCTGATCAGAATCTACCATTCAAAGAGTACATGGAGGTAGCCCTAATGCCTATCCTATGAAAGGAGCAGGCCTCACAGAAGTGGGAAACGAATTTAGGAGTTTTCCACTACCAGGACAGATAAAACACACATACCTGTCTTCCTTTTTACCTATTTAACACCCTGCCCTATGGGTTACCTAGGGCCTACCTTAGGCGTGACTTATACGTAGAAAAATGGGGGTTTAAGGCTTGGCAGTACTTTTAAATTCCAAGTAAAAGTGCCAGTGAAACTGCACACACATGCCTTGCACTGGCAGGCCAGAGACCTGGTTAAGGGGCTACTTATGTGGGTGGCACAACCAGTGCTGCAGGCCCACTAATAGCATTCAGTTTACAGGCCCTGGGAACATGTAATGCAATTTAGTAGGGACTTGTAAGTAAATCAAATGTGCCAATTGGGAAAGAACCAATGTTACCATGTTCAAGGGAGAGAGCATATGCACTTTACCACTGGTTAGCAGTAAAGTGCGCACAGTCCTAAAACCAGTGTTAGAAAAGTGGAGGGAGCCATGCAAAATTGGTGGATGACCACTCTAAGGCGGTCAGGTCTTACAGGGGTTATCCATGGTATAGTGTAATTCAGAGGGCATTTGCAAAATTTGTTGTTGTTGTTTGTTTACTGTTTTACATGTGAAAGTGAAAAATTAAGACCAATCCAAATGATAATGTATATGTTCTACTACCTGTGAATACATACTTCATCTAAAAGTTGTACTTAACTTGTGTGACTTGGTTTATTACTGGTGACAAGAGAGGCCCCAGCATGCTCTGTGGAGATATCAAAATTTTACTGTGACAATTGAGCCATTCTGGCAGTGTAGACAGCTGCAGGCTTTGGGACTGGTTTTGGCCGGTGTTCCGGGAAACCAACTAAGCCAACACATTTCTGAAAACTAGACAGCCAGGGAAATTCTGGTAATGAGACTTGCTTGGATCCCACTTCATTTTCTGGTGAGGGTGATTGTAGATGTCATTCCACAGTTTAGCAAGTGATGGTGCATATGGGGCACTCCATGGGGAGATTCTCTATGGTGTATGGAGATAGATCTTTTGTGAAAATGCTGCACTGAGCAGTGCCCAGGACATCGAGACTTAAAGTTCAAGGATTTCATGATGGGTACATTCCCATGCAGGCTTCAAGCCAGTGTTCTCGGAATTCAAAGAACAGTGTCTCTCACCCAGGCCATCTCAAAGAACAGCGTCAGATGGGAGCCACTGACTGCAGGCTACAGAGGGAATTTGTTCGGGCATGAAGGGAAATGGTCCAAAACTGCCATATTAATGAGCCTCTGAAAGTCGGCACTTACAGAAGTTCCTACATGAGCATTTGACATGCGAGAATGCAGTGTCTGTTTACAACTGAGTATCAGAGATGGCACACTTACTGGCCTGCTGTACTTCTAAGCCTAAGGTGTGATATTGCAGGCACTGCTCTTCTTCCAATCCCATTGGGGTAGGGAGGGAGATTGAGGCATTTTTGGCAAAGCCATCGTCTCAGGGCCTGAGAAGGGGCTATTGCAGGGTCTGCCCTACAACTGATCCTCCGAAGAGAAACTGCAGTTCATGCCTTAGCCTGTATACCGTAGGGCCTGCAGTACTCCTGACACTCCGAAAGGACACATTGCATGGAAAGCCATAATCCTGAGACTTAGAAGGGATTCTGTCCGGCATGATATACTCCTTGTTTTCAGAGTGAATACTGTGTAGGGCCTCTATAACAATGAGTATCTGAGAAAAGACACTAAGTACCTACCATACTCTGTGAGCACAAAAGTCATTTCTGCATGGACTGCCCTTCTCCCGAGCTACCAAGGGAGAACGTTGTACGAAAAAGTCATATCCACAAACCTCATGACCAACGGTACCCCTTAGCTTCAGAAGGAATATTATGGTGCCTCAAACAGGAAACTGTATACGAAAAATCATACATCTGAACCAGAGGTGAAAATGCATAGCTACCCAGTTAAGCCCCATTCTTCCCTGTTGCATGTCTGGCAGACTCACTGTATGCCTCTTTTATTGTGCCCGTCTTCTCTGAATGTCTTTTGTGTGTGTTTGTATGAATGCAGGTTGCACATTTCTTATGAGTGCAAGGTGAGTGTTTTGCCTTTGTGAATGCAGGGAGAGGAGTCTGCATGAGTATATAGTAGTGCCTGTGTTGGTGCAGAGTAGTGAGCAGTTTGCCTGAGTGCACATATTCAATCTGTGCAGGGCAAGTAGTTTGTCTGTGTGAGTACCTGTGATATGAGCATCTACTGTGAGTGGAGTGTCTCAATGAGTGCAGGGTTTCAGTGTGTATTGTGAGAGTAGGGTGAGAAAAGTCCCAGTGTGAGTTGTGCATGATGTGCCTGTGTGACTATGGGGGTGATGTGCTGCAGTCCAGGTCGTCAGTCTATGTTAGTGTAGTGTGAGGGAATCTCTGTTAGAGTGCGATGTCTGTGAGTGTGGGGTTGGTGGTGTGGCCGTGTGAGAGTAGAATGAGCAGTGCGCCTGTGAGTACTGGTGAGCAGAGTTTCAGTGGTTATTGTGAGTGCAGGGTGATTGGAGTCTGTACAAGTACAGGATTTCAATGTGTATTTAGTGAATGCTGTGCCTAGTCCCTGTGTGAGTGCAAGGTGAGCTGAGTTCTATGCGAGTCCTGGAGGATTGGTCTGCCTGTATGACTATAAACTGTGTTGCACGTGAGTCACTGCAGATTGTGCCCCTATGAGTGAATGGTAAGAGGTGACCATGCCTAAGGGTAGGTTGAGAGGTGCACCTGTGTGAGTTTATGGTGCAGCACATTAAAGCAAGAGCATTGAAATTCACTTTAAAACAAACAAAGGTTCCAGGGACGTTATAGTTAGGCTCACATTTTAAATGCACAAACCCATAGGAATTCACCTGGTTACTTGAGATAACTAGATATAACTTGTGCCCTAAGTAACTATAACTCGCTCCCCCACCATGCACAGTTTATTTTCTGTGAAAAGTATTACCTCACGTATTACATTGATATTGGTCATCCACAAAGTACAGAATGTGCCTGACAAGAGACCATGCCCACTCACCTGAAATCCAGGTTCCGTGGGAGCGACGAGGATAAAACCCTCATCCCTAAACACTATTCTCTCTTATCTGAAATAAACCGGGAGTGAGCGAATAGTCTCCGGGGGAAAGGGATAGGGAACAGGGATTTGGGAAGGGAAGAGAAACAAAACACTGGTTCATGAAGGAGCGTCACTGTTCTAAGAAAGTTGCCTTGGGGTTTGGGGCAGGAATTCTGAGACCAAAAACAAAAGAACTACAAATATCAGAGTCTTTCAGCAAAATAACAATAATCATTATCATTCGATTGGGCAATCACAGAGTCTTTCAGCAAAGTCACAATAATTATTAGCGCTCGATTGGTCAACTATTAAGCACGCTTTTGTAACTTGCAGCAAAATCGTTAAAAAATCAAACTTATTTGTCTTTGGAAAATAGTCTTGTATAGACTGTGACAAAGAATTCTCTAAGAATGTCATTTATAAAGAATTGAAATGCTGCGGGGGCGTTACACGAACCAAACGGCATCACACAATACTCAAGAAGACCGTATTTTGTGCGAAAAGCCATTTTCCATTTGGCACTTTCACGGATTCTGACGAGGTGGTAAGCTGCGCAAAGGTCAAGTTTTGGTAAATATTGTGGCTTTGTGAAGTTGGTTAAGAAGGACTGGAATCAAAGGAAGCAGGTACTTGTTTTTTATGGTCACCTTATTAAGGGCTCTATAGTCAGTACAGACCCTAAGACGAAACAGGGGAAGTAGAATGGCGAATGAAGCCCATTGCCAATAGCTCGCCTAGATAGCCTTTTAAAAACTTTGTTTCTGGCTCCGATAGTGCATATATCCTACTACAAGGTAGTGTGGCACCTGGAACCAGATCAGTTCTACAATCGAAACTTCAATGAGGTGGTAAACTGGTTGCTTAAACCTTATTGAACAAATTTGCAAACTCCTGATATTATTCCAGAAGCGAACTGTCACTGGTGGATGATGAGACCGTACATAACCAGGGAGAATCCAGTGTCACAGTCCTGATATCCCAGTCTATCCTTGGGTCATGTTGTTTAGGGAGAAAAGTGATCCCTAACCTTTTGGCTAATGAAATATCCAAAACAATACCCGTTGCCCCGGAATCAAAAAGAATAGATTGGACTTTTCTCAATTTGGTTTGGAAAATCATGGTCACTGTTATTAGGAAATGATGTGGAGGTCTAAGAAAAGTATTTCTGGAACCCTTTGAGGTCTTTTGTCTTTTGCCCAAAGGATAGACCTCACTTTTCCTTGGGCTATTAGTTTTGTGAAGTTATCGCTGGAAAGGTTTACTGAAGCTGCTGTCTTTTTGGGTATTGGTGCCTTGATCTTGGGTCCCACGGGACATTCTCCTGCAAAATGACCTGCTTTGCCACAATAGACATAATTTCAAAAAACGTCTCCTATCTTTTTCTTCTATGGATAACGGAAACCCCCTATTTTCATTGGTTCACTACATTCCTGATTCTTAGTCTCTCTTCTTTTTTCTCAGCATGTACAACAATAAGACATGTATTATCTCCTCTACCTTTTTGGCCTTTTCTTTCATTTAAGTGATCAAGTTTAACGACTAAATCGATAAATTCGCCACAATCTTTGGGTGCTTATACTACCTGAGACAAAATGTCTTTCAACTCATCTCGGAGTCCCCGATAAAATAATGAGGTTCTTTTACTCTCTGGCCAAGGGGCGTCTGATACTAATCTATTGAAAGTGGTTACGTATGTTAAGAGGTATTTATTTCCTTGTTTCAAATTCAACAACTCAGAATCATTGGGTTGCATGAAGGTGTGTCGAGAAAAAAGTTTCTTCATTTGGGCTGGGAAATTATAAAAACAGGGTAATCGTTTTGGACATTCCCTGCAAGGTACGAAAGGACAAAAGCAACTTTTGCAGCATCATCCTGAAAAGCTGCGGGCCTGCACAAAAACTGCAAGCAACATTGGTTCATGAATATATCAAACTTACCACTATCGCCAGTGAATCTTTCAGGGGGAGCCAATGGAACTGGTGTAGGCGTCACTACAGTGAGTTTCATAAATGTTGCTTCTTTAGGTTTATTTGAAACAAAAGTTGGTGGTTTTAGAAAGGGTATGTCTATTCTAGGAATTGCACCTATCCATGGTTCCCCTCTAATCTAGTATCTCTTAAGTTGTTCACTAAGGGAATCATTTTCCTCCCTCAATTGCACTACCTCAGCCTGAACCTGCGTCTGAGCCCGCGCACGATCCTCCGTGTTGACCTCAGTCTGAGACATCTTCGCTCGGGCGGACTTAATTTTCATGGGCTTGGCATTGACAAGACCAAGTCCACTCACCTGAATTCCAGGTTCCGCAGGAGCGAAAATAGAAAAAAAACCTTACCCCTATACACTAGTCTCTCAGAACTGAAATGAACAGGGAACGAGCGAATAGCCTCCGGGGGAAAGGGATAGGAAACAGGGATTTGGGAAGGGAAGAGAAACAAAACACTGGTTCACGAAGGAGCATCACTGTTGTTCTAAGAAAGTTGCTCAAGGCTTGGTGCAGGAATTCTAAGACCAAAAACAAAAGAACTACAAATATCACAGTCTTTCAGCAAAATCACAATAATCATTATCATTCGATTGGGCAATCACCGAGTCTTTCAGCAAAGTCGCAATAATTATTAGCACTTGATTGCTCAACTATTAAGCATGCTTTTGTAACTCACTACAAAATCGTTACAAAATCAAACATATGAATTTGTCTTTTGTTATTCGTTTTCACACAGACTTGCTCCAAAACAATCTGAATAAAAGTTTACGTTTGCATAGATATCGAACAATACTTTCATGAGTTCACAACACTTAACTTCCGTTCTGCTTTTAAAAATACTTCTCTAACTGTCTTTGGAAAATAGTGTTGTATCATGGGTTTCTCAGCATCGATGAATGTCTTTCAAAATGCACCAAAAGGTCACTAACCTCAAGAAGGCTGAAAACTGGGAGACGAGAGGGGAATTACTCACAAACCAACTTCTCCTGGAATGTTTCGATTATTTTAGGAAGATGTAATACTGCTTGTAAATTCTCCAGCTGCTGCAAAAGTAATCCACTCCAGAGAGGGAAGCTCCGATGAAGCCTCGCACTGAAAAGACAACTCCTGAAAGAAACACGGAACTCCAACTGAACCAGGAACACCTGCAAGCGAAGGAAGACTCGAAGCCAAGCACAGGAAACACCTTGGCAGTTCTAGTTATAGACTGGTGTGCTGGTGATGAGTCATTACACACGCTGGTGATGAGTCATCTTAAACTTCTGATGATTCATATGATAGAATTTCATGTCTCCATAAACCGCCTGGCGCACAGTTCACAAATGGGACAACACTTGCTTTTATCAATATACACAACCATGCAATGTAATATTCGGTCTTCAGGCGGAAGATCATTTTCCTCACAAGTTACAGGGAAGTGATCTGCTGTAAACACATTAATGACATGTTTCATCTTTTTCTTACATGCTGATTTTATTTTGCGACGGTGCAGCAAGAAGCATGCGTGTGTGAGCGCGAGTCCTAACAGTGCCTCTATGTATTTGTGGTCAGTTGAAGCAGCATTTAGAAAAGTTATTCACAGAAAAGGTCATTGAGCCCATCGACTCTTCGTATTGGATTTTGCCCATTTTGGTTGGAGAAAACCATACAGGAGATATTAGACTTTGCATTGACTCAAGATCACTCAACAAGAATATTTTAATTGACTGTTTCCAGTTGCCCAAAATACAAGATTTACTAGCACGTTTCGGAGGCGCCAAAATATTTTCATGCATTTATTTAAGGGAAGCTTATTATCTAGTGGAGCTTGCGGAGCAATCCCGATCTTTGACCCCATTCAGTACACTGTTTGGGGCATTAAGGTTCCTAAGAATGCCATTTGGATTGGCTTCCGTCACTTTTGTTTTCCAAAAAACGATGTTCAAATTGTGTGAGAAATGTAAAAATATACTAGCTCATCAAGATAACATACTTATCTTTTCTAATACTACTGATGAGCATTTGTGTGTATTGAGTGAAGTGCTGAATATTCTTGAGAATGGGTTTACAATGAAGAAGGGAAACTGCAAATTTTTGGTTGAAAATCTAGATTACCTAGGGCACCACATTTCTGGAGCAGGGATTGAGCCTAAGGCAGATCTGATAGAAGCCATCTACAAACGTCCTAAACCTGAGAACAAAGAACAATTGAGGTCATTTTTGGGCCTTGTGTGTATTATTCTCGATTTATTGTCAATTTTGCTCTCCAGCAGCAAGCAGACAAAACTGTGTGCAAAATACTCCTTTGCACCCAGTGACCTTTCCAAATAGCCCTTGGATAAAGTTGGGGATGGTTTTTGTGGACCCAATGTATAATCTGAAATGAGGTATGCGTTGATTTTAGTAGATTATTATTCAAAATGGGTTGACCTTGACACGCATTGTCAAGGTCTCTAAACATGCAGTTTTGGTACAAAATGGTAAATGTAGGAGCAAAAGAAATGTGGTTCTAGCAGGAGATAAAGGAGGTTAGAGAGTGGATGATAACAAGGAAGGTTCTCATACAGATGGATAGCAGTTGAATGGGTGGAATGTTCTAGACAAGTGGATCAGTCTGAAGACTCGTCCATACTGGGGGCAGGTGACATGTCTGGAGAAGCTAGAGTTCAGGTGTGTGAGAAGTACCGTTTGGGCGTTAATGCTGAAGGTTCTTTTCTTTCAGGGGAAAACAGGAGAAGAGTGCATCTACCTGAGTATTTGAAAGATTATGGGCCTGATTACAACCTTGACAGATGGGATCCTCCATCACAAACGTGGCGGATATCCTTTCTGCCGTTTTACAAGCTCCATCATATTCTATGGAACTCGTAAAACGGCGGGCGGGATATCTGTCATGTTTGTGATGGAGTATCCCATCCACCGTCGTAATCAGGCCCTATGTGTTAGAGTGATGTGTTCATTCTTGCAGTTTTTAGGTTTTCTGTGTCCAGGGTGGTGAGAAATGTTTTTGGGGAGTTTTTATTGTTGACACCTGTGTTATCTGTAGGTTTTATTTAGTGTGTTCTGTGGTGTATGTTTTTGTCAAGGTCTGGGAGTGTCAGTGCTTTGTTGTTGGGGGGGGGGAGGGAGTGGATGTGTTGTTTCGTCAGGGTGTGCCTGGGTAGAACTTAGAAAGCGAATATCGGGAAATGGCATTCCAATGGGCGTCCGTTACGACCTGGACGCTTGGAGTTGTTGGTGGTTTTGTCGCTGTGCTGTTTTGGATCTTCTAAATAATCATAGTTTCTGCACCCAAATCGCCGATGTATCCTCTCTGCTGTCTAAATACTCAACACACATTCAATATTTGTAGTCTCTGAGAGGGCAATGACAGAATGCACCGTAAAGAGTGAAGCTGAAAAAAGAAACCGGCTTTCGCAACTAAAGAGACGTTCTCAAACAGGAAAAGAAAATCTGTTTAGGTCTCGCCTAAGACTGAGCCTGCACTGTCACTGCAAGATATCTTGTTTGAAAATAAATAAATATAAAAATAAATAAAACTTCAGAAAAGGAGCCCACCCATTACTTATCATTGGTTGACTCACATCACTCATATCTTTCTTCCTTTTGAGCAGCACCTCTTGGTTTCACTCCTTCTGTTCAGTCGACCCTTGTAGTATTGACCAAGTACTGATTAATAAAGTAATTTATCTCCTTCCGCTGCGTGCTCTTTATTGAGATTTTGTTTTGTTTTTGATCAAGTGACCTGTTCCTCTTTTCCCACATTGCTCCTTCCCAATCGACGTTGCTTGCCTTACTCTCCCCCCCGCTTTCCCCTCTGTTGTTTACCCGTTGTTCCTCCCCTTCCCTGTTTCCTCATTCCCATACTTGCCAGAAAAAAAGCACAATGACCTGACCAGCACTGGTTGCACCACAGCACCTTTTTCTCTAACTTAGTCATGCTGCATAATGACCGTGCTGTTCTGCTCTACTTCAGACTAAGAGGAAGATGAAGTAAATGGAATGCAGCACTTCTAGTCTGAGTAATGAATTTATTAAAGCACTTCCCAAGTTCCATGCACAGAAAGAATAACGTGAGCTTTTATTTCAAATGCAGTAACACACGTGAAATTCTGGAAATAATCACAGCAGTGAAATAATAAAGATCACAGAACTCAACAATGGTTATTGTGTGTGTGCACGCATGCACAAAGCAAAGCTAAAAATAAGAATTAAAAATGCATCACCCTGGGACTTGACATCAACATCATCCCTTTGATTGCCAGCTTCAGGTCGTGGAACCCAGACAACCGGAAAGAGATAACTACACGCAATGGGATTAGTTTCTGAGCAAGGCGTCCCTCTTCAGATGAGCTCAGTCTTCCCAGCCGTCAAGCTCCCTCCACCTTATATACTTTAAACAACTTTAAGAGGAAAATTCTAGAAACTCCTTCCCATCGGGTAAGTTGTTGTTCAAATGCTGGCTGAACCAGGTCATTGTTGAAAGGGCACGTTTAGAGACTGGCCAAATCCCAAGGTGCACTTCCAAGACCGAGCTGTTCCCTTCTTTACCATAAACATTCTCAGCCTGGTACATCCTTATCCCCCTCATTCCTCCATGCTATGTTCCCATCCTTGGTGAGAAAGAGCAAAAACACGTTGCACAGTCTGTGCGCAGAAAAACACCTACACCACTAATGTGACGGTGTTTGCAGCTAAGCTAAGCACAAAATGGAGCTGGTGGTTAAAGATAGCATTACACGTGCATCTGTGCAACATGACTAAAACGTTAACAAAGCCACTAGCGCTCGTAGGTGAGAGCTACTGAGGTTTCCAATGCTTGTCTCCCTTCAAGCTGTTGACAAGTCGACCTGATGATACAGATAAGAAATCGCTGAAATGTAAGCCGATAACAATAGTTCATTTATGCCTGAGGTTTGTAAAGGTGTGGAACTGTCTTCATGATGCCAAGAGGAACATAGAAAGTGAGGGTTAAAGGACTGTGGTCAGTGCGTGGTGGGAACGAGTCACAGAGGAGAAATCCAAGAATGTAAAAGGTCAAAACGAATGAATTGAAAATATAAAATGCAGTTGTCATGAAACTGAGGTTTACTCTGCCTGGTCTTTTGGACTGGTGAAATAGTTTTTGGGAGCTTAAAACATTTATAGATTGTAAAGAGCTGCTTAAAAACCATCCTTTCGTTAAACAAGTATCTGTAAACGAGCGTAGTGAACTCGCTCACCATCCTCACTGTCTATGGGCCAGTTAGCTTAGTTGGTTAGAGCATGTTGATAATGGCAAGGTCGTGAGTTTGATCGCATACTGGCCAATGCGGTTAAAAAAAAAAATATATATATATATTTTATTGAGTTTTCAAAGCAGAACTCCAACATAGTGAACAAGACAAAGCAAAACAATCGGCATCGAACCCCGCATACTGCACCCCAGCCACGTATCCACACAAGGGTAATTGGTACAATCCCTAGAGCCCAAAATAGTCCTGCCAAATAACCCAAGTGCGGCGTACACTGGTTCCTCCATTTTGAAACACCAGTCCATAGCCCGCTGCCAAGCATGCAAGTCCGGTGCAGCAGTTGAATTCCAATTCCAGGCAATATCCCACTTATCCAGTGGAGTTCCAAGCCCCACAAGCTACCACTAAGATTGCTCTTCTTCCTCCTTCCCCCCGCAGGTCTTCCAGCAATCCCAAGAGGGTAGTCCTGGGCGAGCAGTCAACTGGCCTACACCGTGTCGCCAATAGAACACCCATGAGTCTGGGACCAGTACCTGTGTATAAGGGGACACAACCTGACCACATAATAAAAATCTGCGCAATCTGCTCTGCTCTTATGACTTGACATGTGGACGATAGGCACCTTACCAGCCTCCATAGCCGCAACAGCGTTAGGCATGTGTGCAGAACATTCTCTTGAATCATCCAGAGCCGAGAGGAACTACAAAGTTCTCTGTGGCAATAGAGCCTCTCTCCATTCCACCACCTTCTAAGGCACCTGTCCAGGACTCCCAACAGTAATGGAGAGCAGCATCAATTCTGGAAAGGTGATGACCATGGATTGTTAAATCTGGGAGACCCTATCCTGCCCCAGGGCAGTCACAAGAACCTTAACTTCCATGAGACTAAATTCAAGGTTCTCCCCAAGAGAGGACTGGCGGGATGCTAGGGCATGTTGGACCTGCAAGAATTAGAAAAATTAAAAGGGATGCAGTTAAGTCGGCTTGTAAGTCAGAGAAGAACCGCATTTGTGATTCGTGCCGCACGTTGCCGAAATGTGAGGTATCAGTCGGGTCCCAGCTCTCAAACCCCTCCCGGCCAGCCACTTGACAAAGCAAGGCACCTCTCCAGAGGCTGGTCGAAAGAGTAACCCTGCTCCCTTCGCAGCCACTTGCCACACCCCAAAGACCACCTAAGTTAAGTCCACAAGGGAGCCGTAACCTGTAGAAGTGATTGTATCCCACAACAGGAGCAGCAGGTCCATGCGGTATGTAAGGTCATCAATCCACCATGAAGCCAGTTGTCCAAAACCACATGGTGGGAAACCCAATAATCGAGCTGCAAGTGACCAGCGCCAGACCGCCATCGAATATGTACTGTACACATTTTCCAAAGGTGATGTGTAGAGCTTAATGAGTCCACACCAAGGCCTGAAACCAGAACTTGGGGGATATTATGGGAGAATTGTTGCAGTACCTATGATGCGTTTTCACTTAGATCCTCATTTCAAACCTCCTCATTGCCTAACCTTTTAACTCATTTCTGACCATTTTAAGCTGTTTTGTGGAGTAACCCAGTAAAGACAAGCAAACGTCTGTGTTTTTTTTATGTGTATATGTTCTATATATATATATATATATATCCGCCCTCTTGTAGGCCCTATTGTATTATTGGCAGTTTTACAATGGGAATCACTTAGACATTTTTCAAAGAGACAGAAACGGAGCCAGATGGGAGACATTTACAATAGGCCTAGGCCATATATAGTCTTAAAGCAACAGCTTCTTAAATAAGGACACAGAAAAGGTTCACAGGAGAATCGGAAGTTTTGCTAGCTGGCAAACCGTAGCAAAGTTCATGTTAGATGACCCGATCAGGATAATTAAGTCATATTTATTACTATGTTAAATGCTCAATCAGACCTTTTAAAGTAATTTTAAAAGATTCCAAAAAAGTTGTAAAGGTAAACTAAGGAAGCCAATTGAATGGATCTTGAGTATTTGTGCTGCGCAATCGATCTAACGGTAGGTTTTGAAACTCTAGTCAGTTTGGTTGTCATGTGGAAAGTCACAGCTGGCACATTCTTGCTAGCTTACAAGGAGCATGTAGTGCTACTGTAAATGAGTCCAAGCTAGAAGCGTAAATATGTGATACGAGCAAGAAGTTAGTTGTGTGAAGTTTAGCACTATCGGTCACATGAGGTGCATCACACTGCAGTTGAAATGACTGTAAACTGTGCAGACCTTTTAGTACTGTCCTGGGAGCTGCAGGGGACTTGGAGGAAAGAAATGAAAGGGGACTTGTAAGAGAAAAATGATAGAAAACTAAAGTACTAGCCAGAAGCTCAGAAACTGAAGCATTCCTTTTCATGCAAATGTGCACATGTGATAGACTAAATTCCATTGCTTACAGGCAAGTAGAGCCAATGGTGAAAATGGGCTGGCAGTTACACCTGTCAAGCCTTCCTGAAAGGGTCTATCCTGGATTAGCATATCTTCTGTCCCCAAGGTTTGTCAAAGGAAGTAACCAACACCCAAGCCCGCCCTTAGTATTGTAATTAATCTAAATAATAGGCACCGTTTAATATAAATCCACCTTTATTACTGACTTTAACATATGCTTTTCACAGTAAATATGTCAGAATGACTACCCTTATTTTTAATTTTGCATACTAAACAGATCAGTCCTATGGCATCTTCAAAGTTTTCCTAATTAACCCATCGGGCCTATAACCTTTATCATCACCATGACCTTTCATTAGTGGCACGTATCTGAGTGGCCCTATTGCACAGGATAGGAATAGGCAAACATTGGGTCCATTTGAAGACCACAGTGACCCTGGATTGACTTCACACCGTCACCTGTTTGACTTGTTCCTATCAGGAGAGACCAAGCAGCACGTGAGGTGATGTTTTCATTGGTAAATAAGTTAGAACTCTGGATATGAAGAGCTTTGCTTTTTCCCTTGCATTCCTGAACTTTCACTGAAATATGATGAAATCCTTTTCTAACCAATGTGTGTGATTTGTGTAGGGAATTCTGGGTAAGAATAAGTGGTGACATTCATGCGATGTACACCACACAGGAGTCCTCCAGGTGTCTAGTGTTCAGAAATGCCTTGGGTTGGTAGAAAAAGAATCCAGACAGTATGTGGCTGCCTTTTTTGGTGCAAAACTCTCTTTGCCCCATGTGGTGGATCTTTATTTTAGGCTAAGAATATTTAGATATCACATGGCTCCTTAGAAGGTGAGGTACTAGGAACATTCCCACCTCATCCATTTTCATCCTCCACTTCCTGGCTTTTTTGTTTTGTAGGTGAATTCATAAGGGTTTTGAGAGGAGTTGGGCTGCTCCTTCCACATGCTTGTCCATTTCACTTCTTCCACCAACAACATGAAGTGACTTTATCTGGTGGGTATGGGTAGTGGGGGCTTAGGGCAGTTATAGCTGCTCTTAACCCCTTCTGCAGCACTGCTTGCTAGCTCAATTTAATTATGTGTCATACAAATTCCTAATGTGGTGTAGATGGGTTGAGTACTTAGTAGAAGAGTAGTAGATAAAAAAAAAAAAAAGAAGATATTATCTTTCTGTGTCTGGACAAGGATTAGGGGTTATAATTATCATTTCTTTACAGAATCACAGTAGCAAAGTAACAATTGCAACCAAAATCTACATTCTCGAGCAAACCAGGAAAATAGACTTTAAACACATCACAGTAGTTAGCAACTCCTTAAAATGGAAAAAGCCCAAAATGTGTCTTGGGAGCACCTTTTACCTTTCTTTATTGCTCATTAACCATATACCTATCCTTGTATTTTCTCTCCTAGTTGTGATTAAATCTTAGCTTTGATGGCTGGGTGCATGGAAAAGTGAAGTGAAGTGAAGCAAGCTAATAAGTACAGGAAGCTTATGTGAGACCAGTGGTTGAAGCGAACAGGTGCCACTGGGTAGCCGTCTTCAGCTACCCCAGTACTGGACCCATATATGGAGTAAGAGGCTGGCTGTGAAACAACCTAGCAATGGAGCCTCAGGTCAAAGCTGTGAAAGTGTTTTTTGTTAGTAGGTCTTGTGTTTAAGAGTAGGCATTTTAGTTGTTTAGTTTCTTTCTTCGTGTGCTGTAACAGAAGTGGAGGTGGATACTGTATTTTAATGTTGCTTGTTTGGGGGTGGATTGTGCCAATGACTTGTTGGAACTGGAAGGAAGTTTCTTTGGTTTGAGAAACATGGACTTTGTGAAATGTGCCTGTGTGGGCTTTTTGTGGTAGGTCATGCTGTAACTTTTGCAGTGTCTGATGTTGTGGCTGGTATTTATGGCGAGGGACCCTTGTAATCGTACGTTTGCATCTTACCTTGATAATTAATTTTCTTCTAACAAGTAACATTGTGTTTGTATTTTATTTGGGTTGTGTGTAATGGATTGTTTTGTTTTTGATGGGTTGTGTGATCTTGTGATTGTTCTTGTTGGGAAAGGTTCGAAGAATGATGAAGAAATTTGTTAGTAGTTAGTTATTCAGCGTTTGTGTATGTTGTAAAATAGGTGGCGTTTTAGGGGTTATTAGCTGATAGCGATATTGTAAGTGAGAGGTTGCTTACCTGAATTCTTATGGTAGAGATACAGGGTTTTTGGCCCCAGACGCAAAAGCCACGACTCCTTACTTGACACCCTGAGCCCTATGGTTAAGTAGCCCTAGTGATAAGTGGTCTTGGCTCAATAAGAACCCAAATCCATTATGATTCTTAGCCCTAACTAAGCAGAACCATAGCCCTAAAGCCAGGGGGAGTCCTAGTCCTAGGTGTCAATCCCTCTCACCACCACCCCCCGCCCTAACAACCTGTTGGAGTCAAAATCCCTAGCCCTAGAAACCAATCGCAACCCTAGCCATATCAACCAAACTGAATACTAAGCCCTGGGTCAAATAGAAAACCTAGCCGTAGGAATGAATCATAACCCAAAGCCCTGTCAACCAATCTGAACCCAACCCTAGGATCAATAGAAACCTTAGGTAGCCCTTGGAGCCAGTCAGAACACAGGTGCAGCAACCAATGACTTTAGTCAAAAGAGCATGTGACCTTAAACCTAAGGGACTGTGCAAGGTGTGATGGGAGGAGGAAGGTCTGCTCAGGTGACTGGTGGCCAGTCACTTTACGAGAAAGTGGTTTGCAGAGTGGGGCAGGAGAGGCTCTTCAGTCACAACCTCCGCGGATAAACACAGACCAAATTCACAGTCTGCAGTTCTTGTTCAACCCTGAAGGTAGGGGCCAAATCTAAAAGCCACTAAATAATGCTTTTCAGGCACTTAAAAAACCTTGCCTTATCACCTTGAAAAAATTGCTACTGACACTCCGAAACACAGTTTAAATCAACAGATTAGGCAGTCGAATGGCTGCGAGATGCCTCTTTTTGGCAAGAACAACTAATTATCTTTCGGGAGTTGATGCCTGAGGGATCCCGGCCTAGGGATATATGGGCTCCGCTGCGCTCCTTTTTGGAGTCTAACCGGTGCGGCTGTCGATGCGATCTACATCTTACCACGTGTATAGAAGTTCTGATTCCTGTTGCTATTTTTCGTGTACCACGACTGTTGTGTTGAAATGGATGGTTGCACTGCTTTCTTGCGTCTCTTTTCTATCCGTACCATTTCTTCATCTTTGTTAGTTGTGGGTATGTTCTACAGCCCTGCGAATATGAATATATAAATATTGAGCTCCAGCAGATCCACAAAAAAGGTGCGCTCTACTCGTCGGTGCAGGCATCAGGGAAGGACCTGTTCCCATAATTCATTCTACCAACTTAACATTCAAGTTAAAGATGCCACACTCACAGAAATATGATTAATCCTCTTTTATTCAATAAGAAATTAAGCCACTGTGCATCACAAAACATAAAGCCAGTGGTAAGCAGCTGGCAAAATGCATTTCCAAGGAAGGTTTCTGAACGTCCCCAAGAAGTCTTTGCATACCAGACAGCCCTCTTTGGTAGGCTTCCGCCTAAAAAAGGTTGAATGGTATGTAACCCAGTGATTAAGATCAATTTAAGCATGTTATGTCCGTCATCATTTTTTTTTCTATTTATTTATTTGTTTACTTTTGTCCTGTTAAACACTACTCTTAGTCATGGAGTAGAAACCAGTACTGTCTTAACAGTAGGCTTTGAGATTGACCTTCGATTAGGGCCTCTGGTCTTGGCCAGTACGCAGTGTTTCTGTGCATACCTAGATGGGAAGTGGGTTTGTTAGTCTTAGCAAAGGATATGCTGCTTCATTAGTGCATGAATACATAAATAGGATCGTAATTGGAACAAGCCTTCCTGCTATTACCGTAAAATTTAAGCTTGCTGCTCATTAGTAAAGAAAATAGGTCGCCTGTTTTTGTTCTCATTACTCAGCTTGAATGTCCGTTTGTGTACAGAAGCAGTTTTCTTGGTCAGTGGCTTGACTGTCAAACCGAATGTGGTGACCCAGTGAGATGGACCTTTTGAATGAGATGACCAACTTTTTGATTGCATTTGTTAGTTCAAAAATTAGATTCTTACAAGCACAGCCATTCGAAAGAGGAAAACCTTGTTTAGGTATGTTTCTCTTATGTTGTCGTTTTTTTGTTTTTTTACTAACTGCTCTGGCAGTTTAATTCCATTTAGGCTTATCTAAAACTTTCAATGTTTGTATGCATATTTTGCTTGCTTATATTATTAACCAAAACCATTATGCATTTTTAAATATCTAAGAATCATCCAGTGCCATCAGAAATGTGTGATTTAGGTCGAGCCTGCGGCAGTGCTTGCGCTCTAGCTTGCAAGACTATTGTTAACAGTAAGGGCTTGGAGACCACCAGTTACTTGCATTTCATTTCAGTGTCCCTCTTCTTTGTTGCCACCTAATTGGCCAGCTCAGGCCAAGTGTCACTTCTGTTCCTTTCTGTGGAGGAAACACCCAAGTGCTGATTGATACAATTAGTGTCCTTCTGCTATCCATTTACTGCTCGTGCTGTGATTCAGATACTATTTTATTTAATTGTTGTTCTATTTTATTCATCATATGTTGCTTTCCTGTACTTGCTTCCTCCTCCGCGATTGCACCTGTCCACCTCATGTCTTGTTTTTTTTTGTTTTTTTTTTGTGCCATTCCTCCCACCTCCCGTCGTTATACCACACACTGAATACGTTTGTGTTTTGACGAGAAGACTGGAAACTGTAATGAAAATAGTTTACATTGTTCAAAAATGCCACACATATTGACACTATAGTCACTTTTTTTGTCCAGCATCGCTCCTCTTTAAATAATAAAAACAAATGGCTTAATCAAACGTATTTTTATACAGCCTTTACTCTTGAAATAGAGGTTGCTAGTGAGGCACCATGTTTTGAAACTCTGACCCTCTGGTTCTCATCAAGCAAGAGCACAGACCCACCAAGCTACTGCGTTCTCTAATACGTCACACGAAGATATGAGTTAGCACATTGTCTGTCATATCTCAGTTGCAAGGTGTGAACGAGGCAGAAGCCTGTGGCTACTTTTATTGAATGCTAAGGCAATGCAGGCCCTCCTATCGAGCAGTAACTGTTCTCCTCAGCAGACAGGTTATCCAGTTAGACTATTCCTTCCACACATTTTGCTTCCCTCGCCCCCCCCCCCCCCACCCCCCCAATCTCCTGTCCTTCCAGCACAC
The DNA here is from genome assembly GCF_031143425.1 of Pleurodeles waltl. NCBI lineage: Eukaryota > Metazoa > Chordata > Amphibia > Caudata > Salamandridae > Pleurodeles > Pleurodeles waltl. The sequence continues at coordinate 1,771,349,573 of NC_090440.1, forward strand.
ACTAAAAAAATTGGTGCAAAAGTGAGTTGAAACTGTAATGAACTGTAGTGACACACTATTTCACTTTTGTCCTGCACTGGCTTTTTAATAGCATAAAATTTTAACTTACACAAAAGCTACTCTACATATAATTTTTGGGGAAATTAAAAACTATTGTAACCATTAGTCTGTATCTTCACACATATGATTTTTTTTTTTATAGTACTCCTGCAGTATGGCTTCTGGCTCCATATGAGCCCTGGGTTGGTGTCACACCGCCACTTAAGAGTTGTCTATTTTCCATGTTAGTGGCTTCTTCCCAATGTGTGTGTGTCTGCAAGGTTAAACTGTGCCTCGTTCCATGCAATAGGACCGCGTGGTGTACATCAGTCAAAATAACACATGGAAAAACATAATATCCTGTTTACGTCATTAGAGCAAAGTTTGCAGCGCCACCCCATTGATGTATCGTCTTGGTGCTCTCTGTGCATTGTAGTTACAGTGTGCTTGCTTTGAACTAAATGGGCACTAAATATCTATTATCTGATAGTTATCTGATAGAGACTTCTAGTTGCAGATTCCTTACCTTAGAATTTCCTCCAGGCATCAGTCTGGATCAGGAAATTTTTCTCAAGCAGTACCCCTGCACACCGTTAGGTTGAGTCTGTCAGCTCCTCGCCTGTCGTTGGCGGAATGACGTCACAGGAGCTATACAAGCACCACCCAGCTCGTGGACGTCAGTTCTTTTCTTTACGCACTAGCCTCGCGCATATCCAAAGAAGAGCTACCTCTAAAGTCACATTTTGACTGGAATTTTTGACTGACACTTCTGGTGTGTTGAGATGTCTTCACAGAAGACCGGGTTCAAGCCCTGCGATGTCTGTGACGGATCCGCACCTCGTGTGTTTGGCGCATGACCACAACCTGAAGTCATGCTCAGAATGCCAGGCCAGGAATCCAAAAGCTTTGAAGGAGCGGTCCCTAAAGTTACTTGCTGCCCAAAGATTGGCTTTGCGTCGCTGTTGGTCGAGAGGAATATCTCGAACGGCCGCGGAGCACCCAGTCTTTGTCACCCCACTCCAAGTCCTCAGGACGTTCGGGCAAGCATAAGAAGTCGAAGAAGAGCTAGTGTACTTCAGCTTCACACCATCGGTCAGCTGACGCAACACGTGAGAAGGAGCGTGGTTGCTGTAGGCCTCCATCTTTGGAGCCTCCTTCTGGGTCAGCTCTGCACCTCCCTGAGTTTCTGGGAGCCAGAGCTACCCCTCCCAACTCTGTGAGGCCATGCACATCATATTTAGGCAGCCCGACCCCACTGGAGCGCCTCCAGGCCCCATGGGGTCAGCAGGGGCCCCCTTGGTTTGCGCTCCGGCAGCTTCGGCCTTGGCTCCGGAGGGTACCCAGGGATTTGTTCCCAGATCCAAACTAGCCTCGGTCGTACCATCTTGGCCTTCCCCGATGACTGTTCTGACTTCGCTTCTGACGACACCCGTGCCCACGGTCCGCATCGACCCGCTTCGTTATTGCCAACACTGAGCTGGACTGGCAACACCGATTCAGACTTCAGGGACCTTGCTCCCTAGGTCCGATCCTGCCCCTTATTCTTATGGGTAGGGGGCACAGTGACGATTGAACCGGGGAGGGTGGGGTCGCTGGACCCTTGAGAATACCAGCTTGAAGACCTTATGCTGGCGTGAGGACCTGGGTGGAGCCAGTGGTTTGGACACTTCCCCTGATGTTGGCATGCTTTCTCCACCTTCGGTGACTACGGAGGAGGGATCATCCTATTGTATGGTAGTGAGAAAAGCAGCCGAGGTCCTGATCCTCGAGCTGCCACTGATGGCAGCCAGGACTAACCTCCTGATTGAGGTGCTTCAGCCTGGGGCTTCCTCTTCTAAACCCCTTTAGTGAAGCCCTCACTAATGTCCTGCTGGGGATTTGATCCAAACCCAGCACAGGGGACAGTCGCCCGCTGCCATAGACCAGCGTCTAATGACCCAGTGTTCCTCACAGAACAGCTAAAACCTGAGAGATTGGTTGTCCAAGCCTCTACATCCTCAGGCACATTCTCTTCCGCACTTCCGGATAGGGAATCCAAGAGACTGGATCAGCTTGGTAAGAGCATGTTTTCTTCCGATGTTCGGTCAAGGATTCTCAATATACCTATGATGGTGAAACCCTTTTTGGGAAACACATTGATGAAGCTTTTAGCCATCAAGACAGACACTGCGCGCTCGTTCGGTACTCTACAATATGAGAGGCAACCCTTTCGTGGGGGTAGAGTTAGAGGTTTCTCGTCTTTCAGAGGTACCTACCACAGACAGTAGCAACAGTCCCAATACAGACCTGCCTACAAACAGTCTTAGCGGCAACCATCTACGACCGCTTACGCCAAGCAAGACGGCAGAAAGGAACCAACACCACCAACTCCCCCCACCGCTGTAGAAATCGAGAAGCCGGCCGTAAGCAATGATCTTCATCGGGTGTCGGCTGCAGCTCCCTACTGCCTTCAAACCAAGCAAGTAGGAACAAATATCTCAAATTACCAACAGAATTGGCAGCTAATAACATCAGAAAAATGAGTATTGGATATAGTAACTCCGGGTCATACGCTACAGTTTGTGCAGAAACCACCAGATCAACCTCCGGTGAAAACACATTCTCTCCACCTTTACTTATGAAAGCAAGCGGTATATCAAATGCTGTCCAAGGGCGCCATAGAAGAAGTCCTGATAAAAAAGGTCTCCGGAGAATGGGGACCGATCCTAGCTCAGTCAGTTAAAAAATACCTGCGCAAACAATCCTTTTGTATGGTCACTTTTGTCCATTATCCTCCACCTTCTCAACAGTGGAGATTACATTACATCATTGGATCTCCAAGATGCCTATTTCCACATTCCTATACATCCCAGGCTTTGCAGATAGCTTTGCTTCAATGTAGCCGGTGCCCATTACCAATTCAAGGTTCTCCCATTCGGGTTGAAGTCAGCACCAAGAATTTTCGTAAGGTGTTTTGCACCAATGGTGGGCACTGTCCGCAACAGAGGTTTATCTAGATGACTGGCTGATAAAGGCACCAACTTCGCAGGAGGCTTCTGATGGCACCAACGCCTGTCTAACCTTCTTTCACAATCTAGGTTTGACTATAACTCACCAGAAATCAGCCATTATTCCGACACGCAAGATGGTCTTCCTTGGTGTAAAACTCAGCACCAAAAGAAACTAGGCTTATCTGTCAATAGCAAGACAACAAAAGATTTCCAAACTCGCTCTGGCGATCTCAGAAAAAGTTAGTTTCTGTGAGAAAATTCAAATCGCTTTTAGGAATGATTTCCTCTTCAATCAACTTGGTTCATCTAGCAAGATTAAGAAGGAGAACATTGCAAGAGAAACTACAATGCTCTGTCGATGCAGTGGTCCGGAATCTTTGCACACGCTTTTCCCCCTTTCCCATTGAGCCACAGACTTCTAAAGAAAATGAAAACGGAGGGTTGCCAGTGCATTCTCATAGCTTCTCAGATGGCCCAGACAATATTGGTACACAGAGCTCATTCTCTTGTTGGTGGACAATCCCATATGGCTTCCCAGCAAATAGAACCTGCTATCGAAGAACCAAGGCCAGATACTTCATCCGGATCCACTTCTCTACAATTGCACGCATGGCTCCTGAATTCTATGAATTCCAGGTCATGAACATTGACCAGGAATGCAGAGTAATTCTATCTAGAGTGTGAGCTTACAGTACAAACAAGACTTACAAGCTCAAGTGGCGAAGATTTTGTAGTTGGTGCCAACAAAACAACATCCACCCGTTGGAGGCTCTACCGGAGCAAATTATATCATACCTCCTTGCTCTATCAAAGTCAGGGCTCGGGCATGCTTTAGTTAAAGTTCACCTAGCAGCAATATCCTCTTATAGACTTTTTTTCAAATACACCTCCGCTAGGTTCATTCAGGCTCATAAAATAATTTACGATAGGTTTGTTTTGCACTTTCCCTCCAGCGTGACCACCTAGTCCTCAATGCCACCTAATATTGTCCTTTCTCAATTAATGAAAGCACGGTTCGAGCCCATACATGGAGCAGATCTGAAGTTTGTCACATGGAAGGTAGGAACTCTCCTTGCACTCAATTCCACTACAAGAGTTGGTGACCTACAGACATTTACCACCAAAGAACCATTTCTAACTTTCTTGAATGATTTTGTTCTTCTCAGAACTAACCCGAGATCTATTCCCAAGGTGCCTTCATCTTTTCATTTAAACGAACCGGTTATATTGAGAACTTTTCTTTCCAAACCCATTGACAGTATTCAAAAAAACTCTACACACGCTGGATATTAAACAGTGTTTGAAATTCTATCTCCAGCATACTAAACAGCTCCATAAAACAGACCAACTACTAGTTGCTTACGGACAAGGTCGGCAGGGCACAGGAGTGAATAAAGCAACAATAGCCCAATGGATTTCATCCACCATTCAGCTTTGTCATACGCAGTTGGGGAAACCGCTAACCAATCAACCTAAGGCACACTCTACAAGAGCAATCTCAACCTCTGCTGCTCTATTTCAAGGTATCACCTTGGACAAGATATGCCAAGATGCAACGTGGAAGACTACTCATTCATTCGTGCAGTATTACTGTTTGGAATCACCACAGCACAGCGATTTACTTGTGGGGCAGGCGGTTCAACTGCATCTGTTCCGTTAAGGTGAGCCTTATTGATATATAACGTACTTTATGTTTAAGTTAGCTTTACAGTTCCTTATAATCACTGCTTAGGTGTGTGTGTGTGTGTGTGTGTGTGTGTGTGTGTGTGTGTATGTATGTATGTGTATATATATATATATATATATATATATAATAATATTATACAATGAGTGTATAAATACAATGTTAAATACACACTGACCAGCTGACACCCACCATCCGCTATGTGCATAACAACTATTTTAAGTACTGCAGCCTATTCAGATTCAAGTATGTGATCCTATACCGGATAAGATATCAAGTTACTTACCTGTAACTACGGTTGTCCAGTATTGGTATCTTTCATAGATTCACATGCAACACACCCTGTGAGGCTCACCCTCATTTTCAGTATATATTCTTCACTCTAGTGCTAGAAAATCTGAGGGAAGGGGGCTCTCTTGGGAGTATGCTAGAGGGTGCTGGCACCTGATTGGTTATAGGTCACATTTGGTTCTTTTTTTCTAAAGAACATGGACAGGCTATATGTTTTAAGTTTGCTAGCATTATAGCCTAGGGTTATTCTTACTTACTGCTTTCTAAGGTACTGTGGGAATCCCACTTCAAAGACTGGGATGATTCAAGCTTGTGAATCTATGGAAGATACCAACAATGGATAACTGTAGATACAGGTAAGTAACTTGATTTCTTCAAAGGGACAGCCGTAAATCAGTGCTAGGGAAAAAATGTACCCCCCTTCTCTTAATAAAGAAAACATATGTTGGCAGATTTGCTTGAGACACGCAAAGCAAGTTTGATTTGCTCTGCACTTATGAAGGGGTCTATATTCTAAAGCAGTGGTTCCTAATCTGTGGTCTGGGGAACCCTGGGAGTTCGCAAAGCCTCCTCAGGGGGTCAGTGATTACTTAGAAAATTAACTATTGTTAACAGATTATTGAAGTATATATATAAACAAAGTGGATAAAGGTACAGTTGAAGACTTTAAAATGTACCGTAAAGCCAAGAAATTTGAATTTGGAGGTGAAAAATTAAATTAGTATCGTCAGATTGATTCGTGGGAGCAGTACAGGTGCATCAAACAGAATACAGTATGGACGATGTGTGGCTTCAATTGAATTTAGATCTTTTGTGTATGTGTTTGGTGGAATGCGTGTTTCTGTTTAAGCCTGGGTCCACTGCTTCCATTGATGACTCAGTGGGGGATCCCCCGATTCCAATAATGATTTAGTGGGGGAAAGGGGTCTCCAGATTCCAGTAATGATAAAGTGGGGGTCCACAGAAGTCAAAAGGTTGGGAACCACTGTTCTAAAGCAATATAAGATGATCTCTGCTAAAGCTGTGTCATGCTATTACCATCTGCATAGAACTTAATGGCAGTACGGCATTGTAGCACTTTCTCAATCTGAGCGTCCTTTCCTGCATATCTATAGGTACCATTCCATTAGCCGATGATACCTGTTTGATTGTCCAAGCTTAGTAGAGAGTTTGTTCAGTGCTCATTTTAGAAGTGGTTTTGACATGTTTAGAGAACAAGTAAAATTTGTTAGCTCTTGGAAGATCCATGCGTTGTCTTGTGCATGGATAGGTGTGCTAGAGGACTTTTCAATTTTTCCTGTGTATGATGTGGTCAGTTCCATTACGCAGCCTAGGTGCTTTCAATAGCTGAATCTCAATCAAGATATTACCTATATTAGCCAATGCTACCCTTTTTTAAATATTAAAAAAGCTGACATAGACTCTACCTGTTTTGGAGGGTTACACAACAGGTAGGCCAGAGATGCAAAATACATTTAATGATAGTGAAGGGAGACCTAATCTTGTATAACTGTTAACAATCAGGGAAAAACAGTGTAGGATTAACACCACTGCAAGTTCAATCAATACCAATCTGAAAAGTTGAATCATTAATAAAAGTCCTTTGTCGCTAATTTCACTTTTTTGTTGTATATGAACAAGAGTTGAAAATTAAAAACAGTAGCAAAGAAAGTTTCAGCTATGCTAGTGTAGAAGAAAGTGGTGCCTAGTTGACTTGCAGAAAAATGTTTCATCTGACCATACACATTAGGTACAAGCCTGATGTGTGTCTCCTACATAGAAGATTAAACCAGGCTTTTCTCATCTGGGTTGATAGTTTTGTTATTGTTTAGTGCTCGGGACTGAGGGTTAGCTAGTCACACCCTCAAGTGCAAAATGTGTTTTAGTAGGAAAACAAGACAGTTTTCAGGTCTCCTGAGCCTTGTGGTCGCCACTTGTTAGTTATGGTTAGGATTGTGTTTTCAAGGGAAAATAATGTTTTGGTTTTTCTAATACCTTTGACACTGTTTCACAGATCTTCACAAAACTTTCCAAAAAGAATGTTCTTCGACCTCACTTCCTTTCTGGAAGTTTCAGGATGATTGGTTAAGCCAGGGTTGAGAAAAGAGGTGGTGAGGTCATGTTTTCCCTATTCATTTGTCCATAGGAAATTTAGATAAAGCTACAGGCCAAACAGCTGTACAGATTTACACCAAATTTAACAGAAAGCTGAAAGTGTGACTTGGTGTAAATCTGTTCTGTAGCTTTTGAGCAATCAAGGCTTCAAAACTTCGTACTTTTCATGCCACGGAGGGTCCGCAGATCCGACACATCTCAAGACAAGATCGGGTTAGCTGCCACCACATCAACAACAAAGTGGTGGCAGCCATCTCAGAACTCAGGCTGAGTCTTATGAACGTGAGTTAAGAAAAAGATATAAGGGGATTGGGTTCACCCTGCTCCCTCTATGCCATGTTGAGGGTGTCACAGAGGGATCCCCCTGTGTCCAAAAAAACAAACACACACACAATATATGTATTATAGATATTTGTTTTCTCACACATTTGTGGCAGATCTGCAAATCTGTAACAGTGTATTTAAATACATTTTAAAAAATAATGGGGGATGAGCCAGGACCAGGGTGTGGAGGGGGATGCAACACAATGCTTTTAAAGGGGAGAGAGGCATGTGCATACCAACCCCCCTCCCTCTGATTCCCCCTTAATCTCTTGAGTCTTCTTGAGGCTGCAGGGAACGCATTTCCCCTGGGAACAAATCAATTAATTGAGGGGGGAGGGGAGTGCACACACCCGCCCTCCCCAAAACTTGAAAGGTCCTGGAAAACCCATCCCCGGGCTGGCTCCTCTGTCTGCCATCAAGACAGTTTCCCTGCCACAAGAGTGCTGGCAGGGAACACCTGCCTCTTCCCACCCAGCAGGAGCTACAAACAAATGCTCCTGCTGGGTGGGACCAACATTTTTTCCCCTGACCATGCTGTTCTGGGCAGGGAAAAAGCAATGGCTTCCGCCCCCCAGGGAGCAGAGAAAACAAACCTCCTGCTACCAGTCAGGAGCAATGCCATCTCCCGCAGCACCCAGGATGGGTGCATGCGGGGAGCGAGAGAGGCCAAGTGCTCCCTCCCACTGACCTCAATGGTGTGTTGTGGCTGCGCTAGGTAGACACAGGAGCACCCAAATTAACCCCTGGAGGTGGGGTCCCCAGGACCTGTACAGACTCAGGGACTGGGAGGGGAGCTGTAAGCCCCCTACTCGCCCCAAAACAAGGAAACCAAAAAGCATTGCCAGCACCCAGGATGGGTACTAGCAGGGGAGTTGGTGACCTTCAACAACAAAAATAAGTACTTTGATGTCCCAGGTGAGCACCAGGACCGCCAAAATAATAATGAAGTGCAAAAATGAATCATAAATGAGTGGCAGAAGGTGCTCATTTATTATTCACTGCTCCTTGAAGAAGCCTACTAAAGTGCCTTGCGAGGGCTCTTTAAACTTTTTTGGAGCTTGCTGATGTCCCTAAAAGGGGCACTGGTACCACCAAGCATTTTTTTTTTTAATGCTGTTAGGGGCCGCAGAGTGCAGCTGCTCCCCCAGCAACATTAAAAAATAAAAAAAAAGTAAACGGCAAGTCTCCTAGGTCATTAAATTAATTCTGGAGAGCTTACTATATGTTTTTTTTTTTTAAAGCGCTCCTAGCTGGAGCTATGCTCTTCAACTTAGGTGTAAAGCCCTCTTGTGTCTGTTTTTAGGATTGCAGTTTGTGGGTTATTAATTGTAAAAGACTAGGACATGATGATTTATTCTTTTTACATTTTTCTGCCCACTAAATGCAGTGTTAAAAGAAATACTGTTTTTTTTTTTTTTTTTTTTTTTTTTTACTTTATCAAACATTTTTGGAACAATGTAGATTTTCCAAATAATTTATGATGGAAATTCTTAATTTTATTAAAGACACGGAAGCGAGTATTATGCTTACTTTTCCTGCTTTAATTTCAATAGCAGCTGCAATCAAGAACAATAACCAATCCCATAAGTGTAGCAGAACAATCTACCAATGGGAAACAAAGAGATGGAAAGGACCAATCAGAACGCAATACACGTAAAGATATACCAGGCTTGACTGCAAGCAGCCCTCTTTTCTTCTGCGAGAAAGTCATTAAAAGGATTTTAACATTAGAAATATGCAAGCAATTATACAGGCAGCTAAAATTAGAGCAAACAAGTCTTGAAGCCAATCCAAAGAAAACGCAGACATAGTCTTGATGGAATAAAGATGGGGAAAATCCAAAGGGAACGTTGGCTGAGAGAACGTGAAGTTTGTAATGTTAGATGAACTCAGTGATTTATCCAGAGGTAGTTGCTGGAGCGTTGGTAGAGACTAAAGGGAGGGATATAAAAAACAAAGTTAGAGTAAATGTGGTGGCATAATACTTGCCTCCCTGTCTTTTTAATTAAGACTTTCCATGATAAATTATTTGGAAAATCTACATTTTATGACAAGACCGGAGGCTCCTATTATGCTTGTTTAAAGCATATCAATTACTACTGAAGATGCAGTATTAACAGGTTTACAATAAAAAGTACAAAATGTAACATCATTTGACCAATCTGCTGATCTCCAAATGTCTTCTAAACGGGAACCAGCCCAGAAGGCTTTGGACGCCATAGCACCCCGAGCAGAAGAATGGGCTCCAAATCTAGAGGTGTCAATACCTGCAAGTGACATGATCCATTTGACCCAAAGAGCCAATGTGGGGGTAGAAACTGGTTTATAGGGTTACCTGAAGGAAATTAAAAATTGGGTTGCTGAAGATGTTCTGAGATCAATAGTCTTCTGTTCATACACTTTTAAACAGTTACCCAGACATAGCTTTGGATATTTTGGGGAAAAAAGTATAGAGCACAGAGGAGATATTGGTTTGTGTACGTCTAGAAACATTGAAAAGAACACCTGTAGGGGTAAAGTGGCGAGCAGAAACATCAAGAGCTCTGACATCGGATAGACGTTTAATAGAGACTAGACACAGCAACATTTACTTAGCAGAAAGCATTTTTAGTGACAAGTCATTATCTTGCCAAGATAGAAACATTTGTAGAACAAGGTTAACATCCCACAAAACAGTATACTTAGGAAGAGGAGGATTGGAAAATTTTACTCCCTTTAATAGCCGAAAAATAATAGGATGTTGGCCTACAGGTTTACCGTTTATAAAGGGATGATGAATGGAAATAGCTGACCGATACAGTTTGATAGTCTTATAGGATTTACCAGAGCTAGCTTGGGAAGCAAGAAAGTTGGCTATTAAACTTAAATCTGCTGAAAAGGGATTACTAGATTTTCCCAGACACCAGCTGGACTAGATTGCCCAAGCAGACTTGTAAGCTTTGGATGTACCTGGGGCCCAGGAGTTGTTAATATAGGTTGAAGCTTCAAGTGAAATTCCTGGATAGGAGGAAGAATACCTGACACTTTCCAGGCTGAGAGAAGAAGGGATTTATTGAGGATCAGATCGTGAAGAAGTCCTTGGGGATGGAGAAGAAGAGATGGGAAGGAGGGGGAGAAAGACTGGGAAGTCTACTGGTAACTCGAGAAGTGGAGGGAATCAAACTTGGGACTGCCAAAATGAGACTATTAGCACTACGGTGGCTTTCTGACGATGTACTTGTGCAAGAACCCTGTTGATCATAATGAAAGGAGGAAATGCATAATTTGTTGAGTGAGACCAATCTTGAAGAAAAGCGTTGGTAGCTAGGGCTTTGGGATCCGGCCTCCAACTGAAGAATTGAGGGAGTTGTGAGTTGAGGCGAGACGCAAAGAGCTGTTTGAAAGGGACCCCATTTGTGATGGATCAAATTGAAGACCGAAGAATGAAGCCTCCAATCGCAGTAATCGGAGAGATGACGCAAGTACCAATCTGCCACTGAGTTGAGAGAACCTGGCAGATATTCTGCTTGAACTGAGATTTTTCGGTGAAGGCAGAATTCCCAGAAGCTTTTGGCTAATTCAGCTAGAGGTTTGGATCTGGTACCACCGAGATGATTTATGTATTTGACCGCCGAGAGGTTGTCCATACGGAGGAGGACCGAGCATTGAACTTTTACCAAAGACAAACTTCTGATTGCAAAGGAGCCTGCAAGCATGCCTAAACAATTGATGTGCAATGAAGACTCCTGAGAGGACCATGTTCCTCCAGTCGATATTTGACCACACCTTGATCCCCCAACCTGTTAGGCTTGCATTGGATTCTAATACAAGATCTGGGGCTGATGCAAAGATAGTCCTGCCGTTCCAGGCTTCCAGGTGATCTAACAACCATTGAAGTTCTGTAAGGGATTCATTGTATCGAGGAGGACTGAATCTGAACAAGCAAGACCCTTGCGCAAATGCCGAATCTTCAGCCTTTGGAGTGCTCGGTAGTGAAGGGGCATCGGGAAGATCGCTTGAATCGAGGAGGAAAGAAGACCAACAATTCTTGCTAGAGACCTTAGGGTGAGAGAAGTCTGCCGTAAAGAGAGGATTATCTCTGATTTGATGGATTTTATTTTAGTATCTGGGAGTTGAAGAGTGCCTTGAGCGGCATTCACTAGAAATCCTAGGAATTCCGTGGTTTGAGATGGATTGAGAATGGATTTTTCGTTGTTGATTATGAAACCTAATTCCAACAGGAGTAAAATGGTGTAAGAGTTGAAAGCGCAGAGTGGACGTGTTTTGATGCACAAGAAGGATGTCGTCTAGGTAAATGATTAATCTGAACCCTTGAGCTCTGAGATGAGCTACGACTGTTTGCATTAACTTGGTGAAGCACCAGGGAGCTGAAGAAAGACCAAAAGGTAGGCAAGTGAATTGATAGGTATGGTGGATTCATTGAAACTGAAGGAATTTCCTGTGAGAATGATGAATGGGTACTGTTAAATAAGCGTCTTGAAGGTCTAGATGAACCATCCAATCGTTCAAGAGCAAAGAATCTCTGTGATGCAAAATTGTTTCCATTTTGAAATGGCGATAAACAACAAATTGGTTGAACTGTTTGAGATTCATTACTGGTCTGATCTTCCTGTTCTTCCTGACTACTAGAAATATGGAACTTATGAAACTTGAGTGATGAGGTTGAATGGCTCGTTTGTGAAGGAGGGCCTGGATTTCCGAGGAGACGAGGGCTGCCATGTCAGTTGAGAATTTGAGAGGAGGAGGACGGGACAACTGAAAAGGGGTGTTGTAGAACTCTATTGAGTAACCGTTCACAGTGTCGAGAACCCAAGGGTCCGAAGTAATCTCTTTCCATCTGTGGAGAAATCTTTTTAGACGACCCCCCTATAGAAGGATGGCTAGAAAATTGGCTTACCTGTGGGAGTATAGGATTTGGAATTACGCTGGTTCCTGCCCCTGAAGCCTCTGGATCGTTGGGGATAGAATTGAGGAAATCTTGTTGTTGCCAATTAAAGGAGCCTCTGTAGCCTTGATATCTGGCATACCGGCCGTTAAAGCGACCCCTTCCTCTAACGGCCCTGGCAAAAACCTGCGCATTAAAGACTTTTTTGAGTGATTGATGCGCTTTATCCAAGGAAGCAAAGGTTGTATCATATCTGCTTAGTTCCTTAAAAAAGGAATGTCCAAACAGCAGTCCATCTGTTTTGGTACCTGGATCCATAGCGGCAAGGTTAGCCAGTTTAGGGTCCAATTTAAGAAGAAGTCTCTTCCGCCGTGCGTGAGCCATGGCATAGTTGGCGTTGCCAAGAAGACAGAAGGCTTGCTGAATCCAGAGGGAGAGTTCTTCTGGATCGATAGAATCATTACTCAGTCTGGCGGATTCCGCCATGTCAAAAATATGGGCCAATGGACCCACTATGTCTAGGACTTTGTCCTGACAGACTAACCAAGTTCTGTCCACTCCTTTTACGTGGGTCTTTCCCGAACTTGGAGAAAAAGGTTTTCATGGAAGAATCAATGGAGGGTGTGGAAGTAATGTGAGAGGAAGAGAGGGTCTAGGACATTCGGAACAAAGTTTGGCACGCACTTGTTTGTCAAGTGGTAGGCGTAATTTGGCTGTAGTATAGTCTGTGACGTAATCTGAAGGCAGCCACTCAGTGGAGTTAGGGTGATGGATTAATTTGGGATCAAACATAGGATTCCCTTCAGCGTCTAGGAGGGGAGTAGAAAGTTGATCACTTGTCGCTGTTTTTAACTCTTTTGGAAGGTGGTTCAATCCAAAAATCAGAATTACTGATATTATCCAGGTCTTTATCAGACTCCATGTCATCATCAGTGTCCTTTGTTAATCACAATCTTGTGGGTTGTGAGTAAATGTTTTGTTTTTGCCTTACTCTTAAAACCCATAGAATTTTTCCCCTCTGAGATAGGAGGCCTTTGAGGAACGCCATCCTGTGTGAGTTAGACTCTCTGCTCAACAGCGCAGAAGCAGCATTGGACTGATTAATATTAGAAGCCTCAGTGGCTTTGCGCTTTCTGCTTTCCCCCACAGACTGGGCGATTGTGAAAGACTGGATGATACAGTATTTTAAATTTATTTAGAAAATTTTAACATAGAGGCAGAAACTGCCTTTGCCACTGACGATTGAATAAACGTATTCAAATTATCTGAAAAAGCCTCTTCAGAAACATTATTCTCTTCATAAAAACAAGGAAAATTCATTTTGCTGGTCAAACATGAATAATCTTGTAGAAAAAGGGTTAAATTTGGAGAAGGAGGGCCTAGGAGGAGGGGTGTGTGACTAACCAAGCCCCTGCCAACCAGAAACGTGTAATTGAGTAAAGCCGCGCCTCGAGAAGGTTTTCAGAGAAGGGCGGTGAGCTGGCACAATATCCGGAAGTAACAAAATGAAAAATCAGTGAAGAGAAGGGCTAAAATTAGCTTATGAGGAGCGCTTTCGGTAGACAGAGGACGCATGCAGCTGAAGCGCGGCAAACGCGAGGCTGATGGGGCGTGTGCGATAGAACGCGGGGAGAAAGGCAGCAGCGCGCTAAGCACGAGGAGAACAGTCGTGACGACTGATAAAAACAAACGAAGGGGGGAAAAGAGGAGCGCTAATCGAAATACGATGAAACCGGGCGAGCGCATTAAAGCACAAAAAGTTACAAATATAACTAGCAAATGAAAACACTGTAAATACTAAACATTTCTGTAAAATAGATTGAGCGCAAAAAGATATACATATCTTCATTGTGAGCAGCAAGAAAAGAGGGCTGCTTGCAGTCAAGCCTGGTATATCTTTAGGTGTATTGCGTTCTGATTGGTCCTTTCTATCTCTTTGTTTACCATTGGTAGCTTGTTCTGCTACACTTATGGGATTGGATATTGTTCTTGACTGCAGCTGCTATTGAAATTAAAGCAGGAAAAGTAAACATAATAGGAGTCTCAGGTCCTGTCTATTATTTTTAAACGTTGCATTGTGTGCTGTTCTTTAAAAAAAAAAAAAAAAATCCCTAGAAATTGACTGAAAAATACAAGGGCTAGGTAAAGGGATGTTATAGTTAGATGAAATTGCCAGTTAAAACTTAGGGTTTTAAACTAACAAAACCACTGAAATTCATCAGTTCTAGTCCTCTCAAATAACTATAACTCGGGCCCTTGTCATGCGCTGCTAAATACACCTCATATTACAGCGCTTATGACAAGATTCTATGACTTCATCTACAATATCACTGCAACATTTGCAGTGACATAATCAATGACTAAACTGTGCATGGCGCAGCCTATGGTTACCTTAATCGGATAAGGAAATAGATAAACTCGTGAAATTCAGTGGCTTTATGTGTTTGAAACTAAATGGTTTTACTGGCATTTTCACCCAACTATGTCCCTTTAACCTTTGGTCCTACTGAAGTCGTATGGGAACCTCTCAAACCCTTCATGACATACAACCTTAGCTTTGTGAAATAATCACCAGTGTTTGTGGAATATATTTTAGGTGCAATTATTAGCATAGGGCTGGCCTGTACGGGATTTTTTTTTAAAGCTTTTCTTGACATATAACAACACAAATATGCATTTGAAATCGTTTGCGGTTACTCTGAAATGGCTTTAAAAGGCAGGGTCTTTTGGTTTGGACCTTGTGGAACATTGCCTTGTTGCTCAATGTAACACTTTTCCTTTGCGCACCCTGCACCGTATGACTCGCAGTTGCATAATTTTCCGGTGATATAGCTAGTAGTCTTAATTTGAAGCGTCCGAATCATTTGCATGGTAAGACCGAGGTCCGGTTACTACTTACTTTCTATCCAAAAGGAAACTTAGACAGTGATACTGTAAGCATATCTAAATGTATTAACATTTGTAAGCTGTCTTTGCTTTAGTGCAAAGCCAAGAGCTCTTATCTCTAAAAGGCAAAGATACTGGGTTTTCAAATGCTTGTATGGTAAACGTGAACTGAATCTTGTTTAGGTATCTGAGTGAGTCCTGGTTGTGGGAGGGTGTTCGTAATGTGGCACAATTGAGAGATCTGGAGCTGAGACTGACGGCAGTGTGTGTCACTGGAGCATAACAGTATTCAGATTACTGCTCAACCAATCCTTGGCCTCTCTGCAGTGCATACATTGACATGGTCATGTACCATTTGTAATGACCAATTCTAATTATCTCTAACAAAATTATTGTTTTTACTTATTTATATTAAGCCACTATTAAACACTCAACCAATAAGCCTAGCCTGTTTTAGGCATATGAGTGTTGTTGTGGATATATCTGAATGCTATAGATGAAAACTCAGACACAGCTAAAAACTGCTCATTCAGCATGCTGTGAAAAGCACAGGATTGCAGTTCACATGTTGTAAGCCACTACCTCAATTACTTAACTCACTCTCTCTTTTTACAGACACCCCCCTCCACACTTTTTCATTCCATTTAAAGCACTGTATAGGCAAAAGCCTAATGAGGACAGCTAAAACTAAAATGTGCCTTATAAATAAGATCTAAAAATTGTGATGTTGTAAATATGTAGAGTCCATTAAGGCAAATCTGAAACTTGTGGAGGCGCAACAAGGAGCAACCTCTTTGCTCCTCTGCAGCATCTCTGAGAGGGCAGAAGCACACCACAGCTGGTGCTACAAGTCGTAGTGGGGGGGGGGGGGGTTAAGGAGTCATGCACTTTAGTGAAAAATCTGATGGCCTGACCTCTTCCACTGTGAGACCTCAGGATGTAATTGTAGCCCCTGAGTCTCTTGGTGTATCCGGTCCCCTTTAGCAGTTGAGCTGCGGAATTAATCCAAAGGTCGTGCAGGTCATTTGCTCCCTGGTGAAGCAGATCCAACCACCTTCACCTTCTCTGGGAATCAAGCGCAAAGGGAGAAACCCATCTGAGAGACGGCATCATGAAGCACTGCTGGGGTGTTTTGGATGAAAGCAGTCGTTGGGCAGAATTGAAGACGATAAGGCTTAGGGGGAGCAAAAGGAGGGCCAGAAGCTGTGAAACCAGTAGGTGGGTGGGGTAAACAACACTGAGGAGTGAAGCAAACTAATGGGAAGAGTGCCACTTGGTGCACGTGGGGAGGAAAAGTAATCGGGCAAGAGAGCAGCATATGGACAAGAAAGAGAACCACACAGAGGAGGAAAGAGAAGCAAAGTAGGTAGACTGCTGGAAAAGGCGTAAACACTTGTGGAGTGCCTAAACCAAAAGAAAAAGTAGCCCCTTGAAAATGAGCAGTGGAAGGACACCTAATGTGTCCGTGCTCCAGGCATGGGGCACACACAAGAGGAAGGAAAGCCCTCGCAAGCTAATACATAAGAAGCAGGCAAATGAGATCGACAAAGTAGTCAACCAATTAGTGCACTCTAAGCCCACTGTAAGCAAACAATACGTCTCAGTGCATGTGATGTCAAGTTTGCAAGACCTAAAGAAGACCAAGCAACTTGCATTTTTACTTTGACTGAGGCACCCGTCCTCAAGCACATTTACTGGACTCATCGAGGCCACAGAACTGATTGTCCCACAGATTATCAGTAGCTTCATTTACATAGAAGTTCAATGAGTTAATTTGAGAGCAGTTGATAACCCATTGGTTCTATGCTATCACGTATGCAAGTGGAAATATGTAAATGTATCTAGGTTATGTAACCTCTTCTGATAAATGAATTAAATATCTGCTGTTGTCTTTGGTTAGATCATTTTATTCCTACACTGAGTTTTTTACACGGATTCTGTGCAAGTGTGGAATTTGATTTCGAGATGTGCTTATCCATTTTAGTACAAATAAGCCGTGTATGTGTAGCTTTATCTTTTATTTCCCTTTTCTTCTTTCAGAGCTATGAAGACATCATGGCTTGTCATCCGGAAAACGTCCGCTGGAAGCGGTGGAGTTTCGAAAATGCTGCCTCTCTCCTCTCCCGTCGCTTCCCAAATAGTCATATTTGGGTTGTGAGGTCGTCTCGAATGCATTTGCATAAGTTCACTTGCTATGATAATTTTGTGAAGAGCAACCTCTTTGGCGCCCCAGAGCATAGCTCAGACTTTGGTGCTTTTAAGCATCTGTATGCCTTGTTGGTTAATGCCTTCATGCTAGCAGAAGGCATTGTTTCGTCTCCAAAAGCAAAGTATTTTGCCAACAAGGATAAAAGGTCTCCTGCTCCCTCAAGTGTGCATTCAGAATTTACTACAAATGGCTGCCTACACGAAAAGGAAAATAATTTAAATTACCCTATTGTAGCTTTAGGTTCACCGTCTGTCAACGGTTCTGTGTCGTTCACATTGATTGGGTTCAGTAAAGGCTGTGTTGTTTTAAACCAGTTGTTGTATGAACTAAAAGATGCAAAAACTGACCCTAACTTGGAAGGCTTCATATCAAACATAAAGTCAATGTATTGGTTGGATGGTGGGCACCCTGGAGGAGGCAATACTTGGGTTACCAGTCCTGACGTATTGGAAGGATTTGCACAAACTGGGATCTTGGTTCACACACATGTTACGCCGTACCAAGTACATGACACAATGAGATCTTGGATTGGAAAAGAGTATAGACTGTTTGTACAGATCCTCCGAGAATACGGTGTGCCAGCTAATACCCAGCTCCATTTTGCAGACGAAGTCCCATCTTTGGATAACCATTTTAGAGTTCATGAAGTGTTCTGAGTGGACTTACATTGTGTATGTATCGGGATAGTTTGTCAGCACTAGTGCAGCCAAGTGTATACACAGCCAAGACCATACTAGCAGAACAACCTTTCTCGATGTACACTGCTGGTCAACTGTCTTTTCTGTTTGACCATTTACAACGACATCACTTTTTCATTTTTGTGTAACATCTTTATAAGTATGCTTACTGTTTCTCCACTGAACCACATGCAATGAAAGTATTATGGGAATCCTGTATTACAGTTGCGGTGTCTTCTTGAGTGTGGCAATATACAAGAAATCTATGCATCTTCTACAGAGCAAATGTGGGGGGAGGGGGGGAGAGGGCGATGCAACATTGCTCTTGAACTGCAGAAACGTAAAGGAGCCGTTTTTGTGGTTGTTGTTGCTGTTTTTGAAAAGGCAGAAGATGCCTGCCATTTTATTGACAACCTAGTAGGTATCCTTTTCAAGTGGTTAGTGAAACGGGTTTCATTTGAGCCAGTTGTGATTATGGAAAACGTGGATATGCAGGTGTACATTCTTTTAAACTTTCTTTGGTAGGGAATACGTTCTGAGAAACTGCTGTGGAAAATGAATGACCAAAGAATGGCACCATTTCTCGTGGGCTTTTGTTTTCAAAAGTCATGAGTATCACAGGTACTTTCAAGGCAAGATTGCTAAAGAGTTTATAAACCTTGAAGGTATTACAGAGCAACGGAGACTTATGTTTTTAATAGGCCACATTTTATTTATGCAGTTAACGATTTTCCCCTCTGCCGCAGGCAGGAGATGATACAGAATGTGTTGATTAAAGGTTATGTACACAGTTGAACTATGAGATGGCCAAGTATTTTGTAACAGTTAATATTCACTCATAAAGAACTATTGTTAGACTCCTCGCACCAATGGTTATCATTACTAGCACCAGTTCAAATGTGATAATTTTACTTAAGCAACCCAGTTCTACCTTACTCAGCCTTTGAGTACCCGGCCACCTTGTAGAAGGACTGAAAAATGTATGTAAACGCTAGAAATGCAGGGGATTTGCAGCACCACTGTCGTACATGCCTAGGCATGTATATGTGACAACCAGTTCCTTTTTTATGTTATTTTGATATCATTTTTTTGGGAGTTAGTCATGTACCACAGGGAGTTTTTGGCAGCTTTAAATCTTTATTTGTGATTGTTACACTTTAAAAATCAAGCAACAGTGTGGCAACAATGGTACATTACTGGGAGTACTCATTCACTGTGCTGATGCAGTAATCAGTTACATTATATCCTACAATAATACACAAATGTTACTTGTAAGCAGTATGACACATTATGCCCCATCCTTGTCTAGCCGCTGCTGCCTCTCCCTCCCAGCTATTCCAGTCGTTCAGTCTCTGCCACGCACAACCTGTCCCCTGGGCTCACTCCCACCCTATGTGCCATAGGCCAATGGTTGGTGATCATCTGTTACTTGCCCCCAGGTCACAAGGCTCCTCTCAGTATCGCTTGCATGATGTTGGACCTTCAGGAAAGCCTGAAGCATGGCAGTCCAGCACACCATGCCCTCCTCATCCTTTTCTACTTATTTTAGTCTCATATCTGCCAGCAGACACCTCTATATTCTGGTGCCATTTAGTGAGAGTCTGGACACTCAGACAGCCAGTTGATTGCAGTCTGGTGCTTGGCCTGTACTAAGCTTAGGGTTGAAAATCGGTGCTGCATTTTGCTGTGTTTGGGCTTGGGAACTATACAGAACAGGCGTTGTACGGTTGTTGTGAGTCTAACGAGTCACCCTTTCAAGCTGTAGAACCTCCTCCCTCTAGTACTGCTGCAGCTTACTACATGTTCATGTCATGTGCAGAAACATGGTTCCCTCGCTCACCCAGCGGGACACGCTGAGGTCCTAGTCAAGTAAATCCTCCATAATCTAGCAGGAGTCAAATATATGTGGCGGAGATAACTGAAGTGTGCTAGTTTGAACTGTATATTACTCTCAACCTCTTGCACTTTCACACAAGCTGTTGCCCACTCTGCATCTGTTGGTGGGGACAATGGATTGTCTTCCCAGGCTTGTTGAGCCAGCAGTGAGACCAGGAATTTGTTGCTTTCCAGTACTGTATAGAGCTGTGACACTAATCTCCTTCTCCCCTCCAGGAGAATCTTCAGGGTAGCAAAGGGGGGGCCAGCATCTCTGGGAAGTGGGTCTAAACCGCCCTGGCCATGCATGCCAGTTTGGCGAACTGCAAAAAACTGCACCTGTCCAACCCGAAATGTCTTTTGTTTCTCCTCATATGTTATAAACATGGTCACCGGGTATAGATTTCTCCTCTCAAGACAGCCTCCATCCTTACATGCTGCCCGTAACATTGCTTCCTGTGTGTGCTTCAACTGTTGCAACCAGTTGACCAGGAGTGCTCTGTTGTAGGGTGGTCATCCCAGCACACTCTTAACTGCTGTTTCGCAGGCAGAGGCTATTGGTCTATTCTAGGTGTTTGTGGTGGACTGATCCTCAGGTGGATCGGCAGAGCTTCACCTGGCAGCTCCTCCATCTCTGTCTGAGAGATAGCCAGAATTGTACAGAGGATCTGAGCCCCTGTAAATTCTTGCCCAGCTTATTTGCGTAGTATGAGCCTACTGTGAGAGTAAACAAGCCCCCCCTGCCCCCCAATACCGAAATACTGAGTCCTCTCAATTAAGACCCAGGTCGGGCAGCCACTAATGCTCCACATCTGCCAGCCACACTATGGGAAATAGTTAGATTTTGTGTTTGCTGATGTTTAAGCCCAGTACCTCAGCAAATGCCTGATTTTCTGGGTCCTGTGACTGGTATTAGAGCGTTGTCCACATATAAGGATAATGCATGCACCCCACGGTCTGCACATGTTTCCATCTCGTGTCTCAGACAGATCACCAGTGGTTCTGTCGCAATCGCGAGGCGTAGGGGCAATAATGGGCAGCCCTTCCTGTTGCCCATCTCCACGATCCAGCTCCAATATGTTCAACCACCAACCAAACCAATTTGGTTCTTAGTATAATAATCAGACCAAGAGGAGAAAATTGACGTCAAAGCCCATTGCCCTGATGACCTCAATCATATATTGCCATCCTAGGGAGTCAAATGCTTTTTCAACATCTAGCGATACAAGGGCACACTCCTCTTCAGTCTGTTTACCTGAAGCCAAGACATGGGTAAGAGGCCGTGTGTCAGTTAACATTTTATAAACCGGTATAATGCCACATTGGTCCTCATGTATCAGAGTTCCCACTATGGGCAGCATTCGGCCAGACAGCAGTATGGCAAGACTTTTTGTGTCTGTATTTAACATGGACAGTGGGCGGTATTCACCCATCTCATAGTCTGGTGTAGTTAGTATCTTTTGCTTCCAAGTTGTCTTCCAGGAGCTTGTCCACCAGGACACTAGCATATGCTTGTAAAGTTCAGAGTGACAGCTCTCCCCGCCAGTGGTTCTACTCATGGGCAATGTTCAGATCGCAGCCAGTACCTACCCCTTGTTGATTTGTAGGTCCAGCACATCAATGTCCTTCTGAGAGTGTCTTGGAATCTGGAGGGGCCCTGATCCACTAGTCAGGGGGCCCGGCCTCACATAGAGGGAGGCAAGATAGTCTGCCAGGGCGTCACTTATGATGAATTTCATTTCCAGTACAGTCTCGTCCAGCAGGATCCCGGTCAAAATTAGTGAGGTGGCGGCTTCCCATTTTATGTAGCTATACCAGCGGCTTCCCGTTTTATGTAGCTAGGTCAGCAGCTTCCCAGATGTGTTCCCCTCTTGAAGTAATGTTGGTCTATATTCTCGGAGTGTGCTTGCCTAGTGCGTCCCATGTATCAGCTGTTTCCCTCCGAAGGCCCAGTCTGTCCTCTAGCTGTGCCCCACCCTCTCTCGCAAGCTTGCTAGTTGGGTATCCTGCTGCTACAGCGTGTGCTCCAAATGACACTTACTGCCATACATAGAAAATATGCACTTTAAACGAAGGACCGCCTTCAATGCATCAGCTTCCACCATGCAGGTCTCCTATGGAGCCCCAGTTATCTTCTATGTACCCATCTATGCCAACCTTGATCGCTGATCTGCTGTGGACAGCCGGTGTTAAAGTTACCCAATGTGCCAACTTTCCTGGCATAGGAGTACTGCCCACGCCATTTCTTTCCTCATATTTCCCACCTCTTCATCTGTCTAATGCGTCTCTGCAGCGTGGCTATCCAAATTCCATGTCGCCTCAGGCATGAGCCCATGTACTGTTTTTTTTTTCATAGGCATTAAGGCAATTCTTTAGACAAGGTATCAGTGATTGCGAGGGGCATGGACCTCGCCAATCAAGGGCTGAAATGCGGTCTGACAGCACCGTAGAAGTAACACAGAGTGAGTAACATGCTTTTATGCATGGTGCATGTGTGTAAACTTGCCAGCTCCCCTTCCTTCCTCCTGGGTAAATACCTTGCCATCGAACTAACCCACTGTGGAATCGTGGCCATAAGTGCTTGTTGAACAGATTTGAATACATGTCTTCACAAAAACCTGTTTGAATTGAAAGTAGACTTGCATAGCTTAAAAGCCTTACTCCGATGGCTGTGTTTTTGGTATTGTATTTCGTGCCTTGATACACACCATTAACTACATGGCATGTGTGGGGAGGAGGGGGGGGGGGAAGGGTTGCAATGGGTTATTCCCAAGGACATGTTCATCTTAGCCTTTCCTAATTCAAGGTTGTTCAACCAGATGGAAAAGAGTCTAAGCAGCTGTACAAGTGTGGGAGATCACCCAGATAGGGGATGCATTACATCCTCGAGGAATAGGCCAAACACGAGCATAATTAAATGTGATGTACACAACTTTTCCACCCGAACAGGCAGGGTTCATAGATTCAAGATCATTCATAAAGATTTTACTATGCCCCACCCCTTCCACAAATCCCCAGGTTCTCTGAGTGCACTTTAATAAATTTAAAGATGCCAGTCATCATAGTAGCCCCTGCCTGCCCAACCTAATGTTTGTGAGGCATCCTGCACCACCTATGGCGTGTGGCCATCTGCCATGTTCTTAGGTGTGATCCTTTACCTATAGTTGGAGGAGAATTATCCACCCCTCTCTAGTTTATCTCTTTGAATAGGTAGCCCTTCACCCACAATGGCCTCTCCACTAATAATCTTGATACCTTTGGAGTTGCCAGACAAAAACATCTAGTTCGGATGTTGCTGTATGGCTTACATGGAGGCAGGCATGTCCAGACACCTGTCAGGGGGTCAGGCATACAAGTGAATCATTGTAAAATCTAGGTAGGACCTATTAACCTATAGAAATTAGTCCTGGGAATTCATTTTACACTTTCAAGGGTAGAAGACCCTCAAACATCACCCTTATGGCCTGTTGCATTTTTTTTCTTGGTGGCTTGTAGAAATCTAAAAAATGATGGCTTCTTGTGACATTAAATAAAACCTTCTTGTTATCACATCCATGAGCTAGGTGTACACGTTAGATGTAAGCCACTTGCACATTTCAATCGTACACCATTTTATTTCTGAACAGGTGTTTTGCAAGGTTACTCCTTCATCTTAAGTGTTCTCATTTTCACTTCAGTGGGAGATGTTTGTGTGTGCTTTCTTATTTTTGTCATCATCACTATTAATGTGAGTTTACATGATATTGCTGTCAGCTGCATTATTTATCACTGGACACAGGAGATCTGCCATTTTTGTTGTCCTTACAGTTGTCTTTAACTAGAAAAAGATACTTCAAAATCTGTTGTTGCCAACTGGCAGAACTTCTGCATCCTTTGCTTCAAATGTACATGTTATACCAGAGCCAATAGAGCATCAGTGGCCAGTCGCCAAATGAAAGTTTGGGAGAGCTGCAAGGAGATGTGTGGGTCCACCACACATGCATTCTGAAAACTGTATGTTCTTAATGCTTCATCATATGTTGACACAGTTCAACCAGTGCTATTTTTAAACACAAACGCTGGTCAGTTTGTTTACTTTTTCAGGTTATTATATTGAGACCCAGGAAGAGTTTGGGTACTAATTGTCATCCTCGGATGAAGGGCGAGCGTATTTGAGGTATTTTGAAGTTTAGCAGGACTTGGATTGTAGTTACAAGTTCCAGACAAACACACGTAACTATCCCAGCTGTGCACGCCTTTCTCAGGCCTTTCAAATAACTTGAAACAGACTTTTTCAGTTTGAATATGCAGGGGCATGCCTCACAGTGCAGTTGGGTGTGGTAGTTATTGGAGAAGTGTCCAGATTCCCAGTTAAAGTTTCTGAACAAGAAAATGTGAAATTTGTTCCGTATGTAGCAA
Organism: Pleurodeles waltl; assembly: GCF_031143425.1. Taxonomy (NCBI): domain Eukaryota; kingdom Metazoa; phylum Chordata; class Amphibia; order Caudata; family Salamandridae; genus Pleurodeles; species Pleurodeles waltl. The sequence goes on from NC_090440.1 coordinate 1,771,373,946, forward strand.
ACCTTTTGTCATTCCTGCAGCCTTGTTTCTCCCAGTCATTCTAGCAGACACAGAGGGTAGCTTTCTCGCACAGCGTTGCTATCTTTGGAGGTGTGAAACGGACAACATTGTTTCCACCCCCTTTTGAAATGTGATCTTGTGTGGTCTGATGTCTCTGGCCAAAGTGATCAGACCCATAGTGTCTTGCCCATGTGGTTCCCAAAAAACATCTCTTTCGGTCACCCTTATCGGACTGCAAGGCCTCATAGAAACAATGAAACCACTCCAAGATTCTGGCATTACCCTGCTCGGTTTGAATCTCACTCCCTTTGAAGAGGCTAGTAGTGGAAATGAAAAATGGTTCTCTTTACTCATTACTACAGTGGTATAGAATTTAAGGAATTTAAAAAAAAGGGCTAGCTGATTCTCTTGAGAGGTTGATTTAGTGGCTGAAATTACCGAGATTGAGCTGCCCATATAGGGCAGTCTGGCACGTCAGTGTAGGCTAGTATTTTTGCTCTTTGTTGAACTGTTTTATGATTAGGTGGACTTTTTTTTTTTTTATAATCTCTAATATTATCACAAACAATTTCTGCAGCAAGCACTAATGCATCAAGTCGCCCATACCTTGTAAACCACATATACAGTGTGTTTTTTACAGGTTCAATAACGCCTTCATTTGCCAATGTGAGCTACTTTCTTAATCACCTGATTTGCTAATGGAGCCTCTTTTATTTTGGTTCAATCCCAGTTAGAATAGCGAGCGAAGATCATGCAATGAGACTTTTTTCCTTACAAAGGAATCTGTGCCACCTTCCCTTGTGCAATATACACACACCCCTTACCAAGCTTGGAATAGTGCTGACTAATGGTCTGCCTCAGCCATTCACACAGCATGCTCAGTCTCTTAATGTTTAAATGATCTGCACACTCTCACTTGCATGTTTAAGAAATCTGCCCTTAATGTTTCTTTCTACAGTTTTACTTTCTCAAATTGCATGATGTCTCAAAAGGCCTCCGACCATTATATTGCTAATATCCTGCATGAAAAATTATATTTTACTTAAAAGTTTAAATCATTTTCTCTCCTTTTTTTTCTTCCCACTGACCCTCTTCTTACCTTGCATCTGGTACATGTCTTCTCTCGGAGTATAATGTTCTCTAAGTCACATGCCATTTTGCCTCATGCGTCTTACTGTATTTCTGTAAATGACCTGCACCTCATTTTATGGATAGCAGCTTAACCTCACTTTATACCATATCGCTGCAGCATAACACATAATCACCACTAGCTTATGCATTCACCCCACCAAGTATTTGTATGAACATCCACCAACTCCTTTTAATCTACCACAAAGAATCTGGAGTATATCACTAAATGGTTTACCTCGAAAGCACATGACTAATCCTAACAACAATAACCAATAAGCACTGGATTAATCACTAACCCTCAGTTCCGGAGTAGCGTGCTGCTCGCCGTAAAGCCCTTCAACGACCTTTCCAGGGTAGTAACTGCTATATGAGTGCAATTATAATCCAAGAGAACTTAACGCTGCTTGCTTAAGTCACCTGCTTGTTGCGGTCATTCTGAGGCTTTTCTTTTCTCTGATGCTGTGGCATCTATTCATGTGTTGTGGGTAAAACAAACAAGTGCCTAGGAGTAGAATAAAGTGAATTCAATGGTGAATTTCCTACTCTTAGCCTGTAGGCACGTGGGTATTCTCAAAAAACAAATATGCATCTCTTTTCCATCAATCCGTACCATCATACCTGTAGGTTTTGTTTTTTCAGTAAGGCAAAACTGGCAAGAATGCACTTCTGGGTGTAACTGCATGTATTTGGCCACACTACTGCCTCACAAAAAAATCTGTATTAACATAGTTCTGAGATGCAGTTTCCAGTCATGTCCTTTTATGATATGTTAGCCACAGTTTAGAGTAGGGATAAACATATAGTGAGGTCATCGAAAAGGTAAATTCATTCGACTTGTCCCAAGCTAGGAAATAATGTTCAAATATTTTTAGTATTTGCCATTCCCTACCTATTATTCCTTGATAAATTTCCTACTAACATATCATCCAGCACAGCTCCATCCACCACTATCCACTAATACGCCTTTAAACTGGATTCTGGCCTGGTGTGGGGCTTGAGGCGTGGACTAAATGTGTTTTTTTTTTTTTTTTGTCCCCATAAGAGACAAAAGGCCCCTAGGCATTATTGTTACGGCTGGGGCGTGTTTTTTTTTTTTTCTTTTTCCTTGCAGGATCCCCCCTGCCATTAGGTCTCCTTCAACATATTGAGGTTTCCAGTGTACCACTCAGTACTCCTCCTCTGTTGCTATGTCTTTAATCCTCGGGCCTCTATTCCAGCAACATTTTTGAAAACTGTCCCACATCATCAATCTTTTCCGTGTCCAATCTGCACAGTCCAATCTACAAATCCTCCTTGCAGGCCTGACCCAATCTAATGTATTCGGTGCCTCAGGTGATCACCATTTCCTACAGATTTCTCTGTGTGTAACCAACACCAGGATAAAAATTAACTGTGACTGGTACTTCCCCAATTAAGTGCTGGGCCCTTCCCCCATCAGGATGGCAAAAATGACTACACCCTGGCTTACCTTGATTCCCTCTTGAATATGGCTGATAAAATCTTACCCACTTCTTGCCAGAATAGATGGACATCATCAGCTTCTTCTAGACCACATTTCAGACAGCACTTTCTCCTTAGTCCTCCTAGCTTCATCAGCCTCTTCGGAGACCAATGTGCCCTATGAACTGTAAACAGGTGATTTCTCCTTAACGGAGCTGATTTGACCACTTGCCAAAGTGTAGACATAGATACTTGCCAGATGTTCATTAGCTCCAACTCCGGCAAGTCCGACTTCCACTTCTCTGGCATTGTTAATGGCCCATCTTCCCAGTGCATCAACATCCAATACCATTTTGACACTTCTTTCTTTTGTAAAATCGGCCCCAGTATTTTCTTTTCTCTTTCAACTTCTGCAGGTCCGAAGTCTCTTTGCGTTCCTGCCCAGCTGGCTAGTTGGTAATATTTGAACTTCGATGTCCTCTTTCCTGCAAGTCGTTCAAGTCCATCCCACGTTACCAGTGCCCCTTCATTTTTGCAACTGTCCTCACATTGTTATCCCAACATCTTTTTAAGGGACGTGCTAAAGCATCTTGTAAACATTCTAGTGTGCCTGGAGAATTCCATATTGGAGAGCAATAGGTATAATATGTGATTTTTTTTTTTTTGATTTTTTTTTTTTTTAATCCTCCTAACTTGTATCCATATTTTACATGCCGCTCTTAATGTCTTTAGCCTCATCTTCTTTATGGGTGACCAAATTTAAATGAAAAGTGTGCACCTGGTTCCTCCTGATTTTCAGTTAACGCACTGCATAGGGGGGAAATGTGCTGGAAATTCAGCCTAACGGTTTTTCATTGAAAGGCCCAATTGTACACTTGAAAATCTGGTAACACAATTTCCTCCCTCAATGTTTTTCTTGCCTAGTTTTTTTCAGGCAATACGCACCCCTCTGTGAGTCCATACAAAACTATTTATTTCTGCTTGAAGCTTGTTAAACCAGTGTGTTCTAAACTCTAGTGGGATGGCATAATTTTTTTTTTTTAACTTTGGTAGTATCATCATTTTAACTGTTACACCTTCCAATAAATGAGTGAAAGACCAGCCCAGGATTTTAAGAGCCTCTTTGTTTCTACTATAAGTTTACTAAAATTTAATTATGCCATCTAATTTATATCCTTAACCACTTGCACCCCTAGATATCTGATTTCATTTTTCTCCAATACGTTACAAGAGTCAGTGTTCCAAGACATCAGTTTGGTTTTCTGCTAATTTAATTGGTACCCAGGTAACTTTCCGAAATCCATCATAATCTTCTTGTTTTTTTTTTTTTGTTGTTTTTTTTTATCACCAGAAAGGCATTTCTGCTGTCATCTGTGTATAATGCCACCTTTTAGTGTTCCTCTCTGTGTTTGAATTTTACTCGTAAGATTACCATTAATCAAAACCCTAGCCCATAGTTGATTATAAATTACCTTAACTGCATTAAGAAAGCGATGGTTGATTACTGCATATAAGAAAGTCCACCTTACTCTATCAAAAGCTTTCACAGCGTCAAAAGCCATTATCGTCAATGATAGTTTTCCTTCCGTTGTTACGTCTAAAGCTGCTATTAGATCATGCGTCCGCTCTTGCAACTCTCTCCCTTTCATAAACCCTTTTTGGCCCACATGTATCAAACCCCCCAACACTTTCTCCAGCCTTCTAGCCATAACCTGCGTATATATTTTATTATTGTTATTTAACAAGGATATAGTCTATATGATTCACAGGCTTCAGGGTCTTTCCTGGGTTTTAAAAATGTTAATTGCAGGGTCATCCCAGGAGAGCCCTTAGGCCCTGTTGTTGATCGAACTGTAAGATGGGAAGGTTTATTTCTCGGAGTCACCTAGCTATCTGCTCTTCTGAAATTGTGGTCTTGTTTGAATATAAACATTGATGAAATTTAAAAAAATAAAAGCCTGCTTTATACTTAGATCATCTAAGCAATGCTCCCCTTTCTCCTTTATAATTTATTTCTGTAATCACATTCTTTGTCTGTTCTACCCTAGCTTTCAAGGCAAGCATCCTACCATATCCCTTCCCGTACTTGTAATGGGCCAACTTACTTGACTCACATCTCTTTTTCACACAAACCTCCAAGTAGTCCGACAATTCTTCTCTTGCCTCTCTGTTTTCTGTGCAGTTAACCTGCGCCTGATCATGACAAGATTCCAGTTCTCTCTGACATGCTCCTACCCTGTCCTCTAATGTCTTTACTCTAGATTCATGAACCTTCCTACTAAAGGCTGCACCACTTATTATCCTATCTCTGATATAGGCTTTGTAAGTGTCCCAGACCACATTAATGGGGGTGGACCCTTCATTCACCTGAAAAAACTCTAATGTATCTTTTCTTAAGTTGACTATCACTGGATCATTAAATAGTGACCTATCTACAGTCCACCTTCTCTGACCTGTCCCTCCTTCTAACACAACCTCCACTTTTACCGCCAAATGATCAGAGAGGTGTTCTGGTAAGTGTGCCACCTCTTTTACTTTGGGAGCCGCCAGATTCAAAAAGAAATTTATTCTAGAGTAGTGCCCATACTTTTTATTGTAATAGGTGTAACCCTTCTAATGTCCCGAACTCTGCCTCCAAATATCTATTAGGCCCAAAACCCTTATCAGGCAGTGGACACCCTCACTCATTTTAGCTAATCCAACTGCTGATTTTGACATAGATTTATCTCCAACAGGGTCCAGTAGAACATTAAAGTCCCCTCCTATCACCAGGTAATCTGCCACCTCTGCCTTCATTAATTGCCCATACAATTCTTGGAGCGGGGTTAAGTCCTCGATGTTTGACCCATAGTATCCCACTAGACTATATCCTACCCTATGTAATTTAGTATTTACCACCAGCCACCTGCCCCCCGGATCTGCAATATAATTCTCTACCCTGATTAATGCTGAGGTCTTTAAAAGAATAGCAGTGCCTTTCATGTTACATTTTTGGTTTGTGCATGCAAACTGACTAATCCATTTCTAGTGTTTTAATATCTCACTCCACTCCTCTTGACATAAATATGTTTCCTGCAATACTTTAACATTGTAATCCGAGTGTTTTAAATACTCTAGTGTTTTCCTCTGATCAGCACCCTAAGCCAGTTAACATTCCACAACAGTACCCTTAACCTCCATCCTGTCCTTATAACCTTTGTCTTGTATGAGGATTTCTTTTCTCTTTTTAACCCACGTCCTCCCCACCAGGTACAACAGCCCCCCCCCCCCCCCCCTAAACCTATCCAGATGTGACCCATCCTCTACCCTCCCTCTAGACTTCCCTGGGGAACCCTCCACCCCTCCTTTGATAGGGTATCGCTGATACCCTCGGGCTCCGTCTCCACCGTAGCGACACATGACTCCCTTTCATTTGCTGAATTAAGTTCTGAACCTCAGTGGAATCCCGTATATTATACATTGTATTATTCCACATGATCTTGAGCGCCGCTGGAAATTTCAAGCTAACAGCCATGCCAAAGGATCTGAGTTCCTGTATACATTTTCCCAATTCCAATTGGCGATCTTGTGCTACTTTGGAGATATCTGACCTAATCCGAAAGGATATTTCACCCTACTTAAAACCGTTGACTCTTAAAGTTTCTGAGAGGATCTGCTCTTTTATAGAGAAAGTCTTGAAATTAACCAATATCTTCCTCGGTTTTTCCCTATTCGGGTTTCTTTTAAAGGGGTCTCAGTGGATCCTCTGAATGTCTGCTTCCAGGGCCACCAAAGCTGTTGATGGGATATGTTCTTTATCAGATCCACCACGAATCCTTTTAGATCTCATCCTTCCAAACTTTTAGGGACATTCAGTATTCTAATATTGTTCCTCCTCGCAATAATTTACAATATCTCTATTTTGTCACGCAATTCTTTCATTATATTTTAGTGCTTTGATCTCCCCTCGATTTATGTCAATCTCTTTTCTTAATCCTTCAATGGAGGCATCCATCTTACATATCTTCTCTGAAAGTTGACCCAATTTTACATCCAAATTTTCACATGCCCCCTGAATTTTCTCCTGGTTCTTCTCTGAAATTGCAAATTTCTGCTTTAGCTCGGTCGTAAGTACCCCTAATAGTGTCTCTATACTAGCGCCATTCTCTGTGTCTGAGTTCTGGTTACCTGTTTCCAGTAGTGACTGCTTTTGGGACTTCTCAGGATGCCACTTCGCCCTCCTGATCTGGAAAAACCAGACTCCAGACTTAACACTTATTCCTACATGTGGGTACTGACCTACCCCCCTCAGATAGATATGGGGAAACTGACATGTTTGATAGAGATAAAATATTCTGTCTCTCCCCAAGGTCGTGCTTTGATCCTGTTGTTGTTCTCCCTCGTCTGTCGTAATTGTATCTACTGGGTCCGGAGCCTGCAGCCGGCTCCTTAGCTAGCAGCCATGTTCCCCCTGGCTTTTTTTAGATCAGACAAATTCCTTGAAAGATTGTTTGAAGTCATCCTGCCATCCCCATTTCATTTTGGAGCTTGAAAACACAGCTGAGTAGGTCCCATGCTTCCCTGCCCATGCCTGCTCGATTCTGGAGGGGTGTGCACTAAGTGTTTTTGATGATGTGTTATCCTGTATTACTCACATTGTTCCTTTGGTACCCTACAGAAACAGCATCCATCCGTTTGGCTGTTTCTAGCACACAGTTTAGTTGTGTAGTGTGGTTATAATAATATAGCTCTGAATTCTAATGATGTGTTAGGTAAAGAATGGTATTCATTTTCAAATATAAGCAAGCATTGGCAATGCCACTAGGTCTTGCTGTGCTTATCAGTTGGCTTTGTCAGTGATCTTTTCTGATACTGTTCAGAATCTGCAAAATAAGTATTCTTTAAGCAAAAAGGTGCAGTGAGGCTGCCACATCATTATATAGGAACTCGCAAATGTGTAATGGGCATGTGCATGTCTATGAAATTACGTAGGCGTCATTTTTTTAATTTACCAATCTAAAATGGCATACGCCACTCAGATAAGTACATTTTTCTTTTTTTTTTTAAATGATTTCTTTTATTTTTTATTACCACTAGTTTTTGTTGGCTAGCAGAGTGGCAAAGCAGCAAACGCAGCTGCCAGGCCCCCCAAAAAATATAAAATAAAAAAAGATATTGAAATGATTGTGGTGGAGTAGCCTATAAGTTGTGGGAGAGGAGGGCCAGAAGAAGGCAATGGGGGGGGGGGGGAGGGGGTAGGTGGATATAGCAACAGAGGCTGAAAAAGATTTTTAGATTGCGGAGCATCTCACCAGCTGCTGAACACTTAAAAATTTTTATTTCAAGAACAGCAAGGGATAAGGGAGCAATGGAGGAGCTGATGACAGGGAAAAGGGGTGGGTATTTGAGAGGAGGGCAGTAAGTAGCACAAGAGAGAATGAGCAAGAAAACATGCACTCCCAGGGAGTACTCCATGAAAACAAAATAAATAGTTCCCTAAATGATACAAGTCAGCTAATTAAAAGGATAGGAAAGAGGCGGTTCTCCAGGCGAGGGATGGGGCAGACAAAACAAGAGGAAGGCAAGCCATTGAATAAGAGCAAGCGAATGAGTGACAAAAGTAACGAATGGTAAGCAGTCGTTGGGCTGCAAGCCTACTTTATATCTTTTGTAGGCTCCACAGGAGGTCCTTTGCGACAAATCTGCTAAAAGCAATGTAGTAGCTGAGACCTAAAACAGTATATTCTCATTTCTGTTTCTTGTAGGGGTGTGCAAAGCTTACATTTCACCTAAGTTTCTTTTTCAAAGTTGACTTTATGCACACATTAAAAAAATAAGTGCATGAGGTGGGGCACAAATTGTCTGTCTTTTTGAAGTTGAGTAATGTTGCTGGTGCCAGGAATTAAAGACCATGCCTATTTCATCTTCCATCTTGTTTCGCCTAGAAACAAAAATTACAATTGTTCAAACCAGCCCCCAAGATGTAGGAAACATCCTCATGCTTGCACCATATATAGTAAATGCACTGCAGTATCATGTTTTCTTATTAAAAGCTAATTTAGACAAACTGTGTAAATGGTATTCGTGACCAGAGTAGACCTAGCTATGAAAGAACTAATGAGTTCATGAAAGAATAAATGGCTAGTTGGAAGCTTATGCCATCCAACCTGCTATTTACTGTATCGATCCTTGAATTGGTATTGGATCACTAAAGAATAAGACAGCTTATTGCCAAGGTCAAAAGTAAGATGAGACAAGTGGTTCACAGCATATACTGAGGGCTGTGGTGGAATGCCCTTTACATTGCAAGAACAATGTGTACAACACTAAAATTAATAAGCAGCGCAACTTATCCTCGTGAAAAAAGAAAGATGGAGGTAAAGCAGCAAGTCTCAAATGTAGCCAGAGTAAAGTGGCATCTGCCAACGTAGAATTTGAGAGGGTTTTTTTTATTTTTTTATGGAGCTCAAATTCCAGTTCATGGCGGACCAATAGCATGCTTTTCTATATTTGTCATTTTTTTCGTTAAACACATGGAATGCAATTTTATTGCCTTATGTTGTCCAATTGCATTCAGAAATGATACATTAAAGTATTCTGAATCTACGATGTGTATTTTGTAACCCGAATGCCATAACAGTCCTACAGTCTGTATTGCGGGTGTCGTTTTGCCTCAATAGAATAGCTATTGGGTGTAATCTCTTGGACACATTACTCAAGAGGTAAAGCAAACTTTTAAATGGAGAGTTGCAGTCTGAGCGGTACTTTTTTTTTTAAAGTTAATTTACTTCTGGCTACCATAGCCAGGTCTCTGTTATTTTTATGACCATTGTTTTAATTTTGTTATAATTCCTCTGACAAATATGCATAAACCAAAACAACTGACATTTCTATAGCTTAAGGTGCAAGATACATTTTACTGACCCCTCTACCTAGCCCCCGTAGCTCGTGAAAGACCAAAAACTCAGTATTGAAGTATTTAAAGGGATTACCTAAAAATCTTTTTGTATAGCTATAATTTTCTAGAACATCAGTCAGTTTCATTTTTGTTAAATTTTTTATTGCCCAGCATGATGTATAATGTACCTCGAAGAAAAAAGTTATTTTTTACTTTGTTCCTGTGTTAACAAGGTGTGATTTAGTGTTCTGATGTGGTGTGAAAAACATAATAGGCATAATAATTTAAAAAAAAAAAAAAAAAAAAATCTTCATTGAATTTTATCCTAAAAGAAGGTCACACATTGTCAAACCTGAAACTCGTGTTCCCGAGTTCAACATAACACATTCTATGCAGTGCACAACTTCTGACAAATTGGTTTTAATGGATTAAGAACTGAAAAAGACTGTGGCACTAAAGATTCCAACCATCAATGAACTTTGGCTGGAATTTCCCCTTGGGAACTAAAATATATTTATAAAGATTACACCTATGTATTACAAAACTAAGATTTTGGTGTATTTCTTCAATTATCATTCCAGTGAAAAACTGGTGTGTTTTTATTTTTATTTTTTATTTTTTTTACCCCCCTCTAAAATAAATGTCATAAGATGAGTTCTCCCCATGTTCCTAATTTCATTCGTAAACTCTGAAAATCTCACGCTCATGTGCTGCTAGTGTTTGGAGTGCAAAGATTTTGGAACTACTTCGACAACAGATTTATACAATGGCCCTGATTTTAATGGAAACTGATAATTTGGAAACCGTTTATATTAATTTATTTGTCATGTTAAAGCCGTTTACTATAACATTAAATATTTTTTATAATAATAAATATTTCCGCTTCCCAGCTCAGCCATTAAAATGTTGATTGATAAAATACGTTTGTGTTGTCTTTCATTGGCGAAGTTCACTCCACAGAAGAAGCCACTGTCAAAGATATAACAATGGTGCAGTGTAAATATTGTAAAAGCAGCAACACGTGTGCATTTGACCTAATGTAGCCATGAAGTAGGAATCGTGATCTTTGGTTCTGTATGTAGTTTTTACACCACTGTGATTTATTCACATTCTAAACCATAACATTATTTTCACTTTGTCATTTTATGGAGTTTGGTGTGCGTATGCTTTCTCTATCATGCAAGATGAAATGAAAGAACAATGTGTAGTAGTTTTTTTTGCATATCGTACTTGGTTCATTGTTCATTTGAATGGAGTACTCAGCCAACATTAGAAGCCACTTACTACCAAATGACTTGGTTCATGGTTGTTTAATTCTGGTTATTAGTTAAGTGGAGGTCATTGTTAACCTGCTGCTGAGGAAGAGGAGCCAAGGGTACTCACAGTGGAACTTAGTGCCACATGAGTGGTTGCTGCCTTTAACTGGTAGTGTAATTTCTTGTTTAAACTAATTTCACAAGTGTACAGAATTTCTTTACAAATCACAGGTTAATTGCATGCTACTTTAATTATTTAACTGCTGCTTCCTAAGTATTCTTAGAAAACAGTTGTTACAGAGATCAAAGCAATTCTTAATATTGGGTTTGTAGATTTCTATTGCAGTTCAGTTGATACAAAGGCCCTCATTACGAGGTTGGCAGTCATGAGACTGCCAGCCTCGCCGTGGTGGTCTAACTGCTGCGGACCCAGTGGTGAAGACCACCACATCACAAGTTGTGGGGTTTGGCAGAATCCAAACCTCCACAACGCCACCTGGCCCGCCGGTGAGCACCTCCAACCCTGCAGCAGGCCTCAGCCTGCTGGCCGGATTTCATGACTGCAGGCTCCAGGCTTACAATGGCGGTCACCCCGCCAAGAAAACCCTGGCGGAAATGCGATTCCTGTCGCCAGCACACGTCCAGACACGTCCACACTCTTACAAACACGCACCCCACTCTCTTGCTACATACACTCCCATGCACTCGAGGATAAGCACTCAAACATGCACTCACGCACTCAGGCACACCCATGCAAATGTGCACACAAACATTCACACTCAGTCACATACACATGCATTCACAACCCCCTGCGCATACTCCCTCCTACTGCTCCCCCCCTCTGTTACTCGCACTCACACACCGCCACCCCCCTGCACCACATACATGCACCCCCAAACGTACACATCCACTCACACATACGCACCCCCATCCACACACTTGCACACAGACACCCCCATTCTCTCTCTCTCTCACACACACACGCATCCAGCACTCCCCAGAAAATGGGTGGAAGTCCTCCAATGTTTCCACATATGGCGGTCAGCAGACCGCCAGCACTGGTGGTCTACTGGCTGCAGCGGACGACCGTCAAAGTAATAATGAGAGTCAAAGTCTCTCAAACAGGAGATTTTCATTAGAATCATACACACAGGATAATATCCAGAACACATTTTGAAAATATTTTTTACTTATGTTGAAATGCAATACCACATTAAAGGAACCAAGAGTCCACCAACTGCATCCCTATTATTTCAAAGTGCACAGGTCCAGAGTGGCTGTGGCATGCACACATACAAATGAACAGTTTATTTCAAAATCTTTAATTTCTCGATGTGTACATACCCGTAGAAGGAACTGGACGTCATAACCTTCTTCCCGAAAATTCAGGTGTGGACTACTTGAAGCAATTGTAATTCTTGCATCTCAGTAGTGTGCACATTATAAATGACTGACCATGGTACTTTGATATTTGCACATATGCTTGTTGTATTTTTCCTGCTGTGTAGTTCTGCTGTATCAATTTTTTGTGCTTAAATATATGTATAAGTGTTTTCTTCATTAGGTGCACCACCATTTGTTCAATCCAAGTGGGGGCCTTCCAATGCCTTGGAAAAGATGAAGAGAAGAATTCATGAGACAATAGCTATAGATGTCGACAAAATGTCAGTTAGTTCACAAGCATATTTTACTACAGTGATTAGGTTTGAAAGGGCAGGATTTTTTAAATGTTACCAAAAATAGTTCCTGTTTTTGGGGGGGGAGGTGGAGAGGGAGAGTTTGAGATGTAGAAGGTTTATTTATTTCTTCTACATAAATTTAAATATCCCTTATGTTGAATGTTTTCTGACCCCACTTCCCAGATTTGCTGCAATCACCACACTTTGCCACCAGGGGTGGCAGAAAGACTGATCTGAGGGAAGGAAATGAATGCACTTTTTGGAAAGTGCCAGAGCTGTTTGGAGTGAGGCTTTGAGTGGAGGATGCTGGAAGCAAGAATGCCAGGATAACCTACATTTGCTAACAGTCTGAACTATTACATAGTTTAGAGACGCACCAACCATCCTGACTATCTTGGTACTACTTTCATCGTGGGCCACAGCCCCTTTTCTAGTTAGTCATCGTGCAATTTTGCTGCAGCGAGGGCCTTGCCACATAGATATAGGATCTCATTTGCAAAGAACAGTAGTTTCTTTTGGAGTGGTTTAAAATACCTTGGAAATGCAGAGAAGTACTGTAACCTTTTGAAGATCTTTGACACCACATTGGCTGCACATGGTTAAAATTTTGACCTATCATGGTTATTCGGCCCAGCCACACAATTGGGGTTCAGGTACAGTTTTTATTGTTTTTATTTTTATTATTATAATTGAGAAGTGTGTGGAAAGTTGTATGAATTGTGTGCTTTGGCTCAGATTTTGGAACCTACCCTCACAGTATTGAAAATCCATGATTTTTGCTAGAGTTTGACTTTTGCAGGGCATTGTGGGTGAGTAAATGTAGTGTTGTACGTACATTCTCAACACCATGGGCTCCCCTACCAGTCTGGTGTTCAGCAATGAGTGGGTTTGGTAGGTTTCCCTGGGTGCCAGCTGAGCACCGCCAACCTGCTCAGCTACCCACACCACTCAGTTTCAATTTGAAAGGCAAAACCTTGACACTGGTTCTGGGTGATAAGTTCAGCTACATAAGTGTGGTACCATTTTTATTGGACGAAGAGTGGAAACGCCTCCTGAGTTGGCGGACGTTTGTGGATACCTGCAGATTCCTGAATGTTCCTCCACAGAAATGTGAGGAAAATTTGTAACTTTCGCCACAGTTTGATGTTTGCAGGACATGTTAGGTGATAATCTATGCAGATCACACCACACTTGACTACATGGTGTGTCTGGTTTTCAAAAATGAGTTTTGTAGCTCTCCCCTGGTGCCAGCTAAGCCTGGGCCCATTGGTTAATTTTAAAGGTAAAATCTTGGGTTTCCTTGTTGCACTTGTGGTGCTTTCTTGTCTGCGGCGATGGGGCCAGCCACACAAGTGGGTATTGTGTTTTATATGGTAGAGTATGGTCACGGAATAGTAGACCACTTGTAATCAAATAATTTCTCAAAGTTTACATAATATAACACATTTTGAGCTATAAATCACACTATTATGGATGACCCCAAATTCCTAGCTGTACAAATAATCACGATTCCTAAACGCATACCATTTTTTCACATTCATTAGATTTTACCATAAGGATTGATGCATAGCTGTTACACAATGAAAACCTATTATAAGCTGCAGCGACGTTTTTGATTTGGCTCTACGTATTTGTTTTTAGACAACCAATAAGCATGGTAAATCCCTGCAATCAGAAGAGTCTGAGGAACGTTAACAGTATAATACTTTTGTAAATTGTCTGTCATGAAAATTCCAGATGAAAACGTTACCACCTATTTCTGTTTTTGCCTACTTATGTTTTGTTTTGAAATGACCCCTTGCTGAATTCTTATTTATTAATTATATATATTTTTTTCTGCTTTCAAAAACAAAAAGGTTCTGAGGCTCATTGATGGATTTCTCACCTGTTTCTACTTTAAACTACAAGTAGGTAAAAACAGCAAAAAAAGGCCACTTATAAAAATGGAAAACAGTGGTAAATAGTTATTTTTATTTATTTAGTTTACAACTCTGCCTGTTCCTGAAAGCTGGGAAGAAGGTGAGTTTAGCACAGCATACATTTTGTTGATGGCATAAAAAATACTTTCTTCCATAGCATGTTTCCCAAAAGAAAATACTACATTTTTTGGATATTATTTTGGTTTCCTCCAGGGGGAATCTACAAACCTTATGTACCAAAGCAATGTGTATCTCTGTATGTGTCAATAATGTACCTTAACTGCAGTTAGCTGGATTCTGTGACTGTGAAATTTAGTGATCAGATCATTGAATAATTTAATGTGGTCCTGCTGCCAGACATTCCTGAGGTTTGAAATTCTTATTAAGTCTCACTGATGAAACTTTTCTAGTCTCACCATTCGGGTGAGCCATGTGCCCTACCACGAAGGGGTTAATGCAATGGGTGCACTGTGCCAATAATTTGTTTGAGGTCATAGTGCCAACAAAGTATTGGAAGCCTGGATATGGGCGGCAGAGTATGAGGTATTGTCTTGCTGGAAAGTAGGGTGTTTATTCTCTACTTCCCTATAAATTCCAATTCTACCCTGATGGTCGGGTCACACCTATCTCTGAACATCTTGTCGATAATTGGGACCATCTGGGATTTCCAGAAATACAAAATCTGACAGAGACCTCTAACCACAGATTCCCTTCCTTAAAAATAGAATATTTCCGAGGTGTCAGACTGGGCACAGAAATTTCTGAGCAGTACCTCTGCAAGCGGGTAGGTGGCATCATTGGGCTCCACAACTGCGTCATCCTCAGTGGAAATGACATGCGCACTCCCTATATGGGTGCCACCCCAGCACACTGACTGACTTTTCTTTCCATGTCATTCACGCAGATCCAGAGCGAGCTTCCTCTGTCCACTTTTAGCACAACTTTTTTTTACATTTTTCTCAATCTATTTTTGAATCCTTGTTTTCACCCAAAAATAGCCTTTGGGTTTAATCCTTGTGGTTCCTGTCACAGGCAGATGTCTGTGACAGACTTCCGTCTGGTATGTCTCTAGTGCCTGAACACAGGCCACGACTCCAGAGCTTGGGAAGACTGCTGCTCCATGAGTCCCAAGGCACTGTGGGAGCAATCTCTGAAGCGCCTGTTCCACCAGCTTTGACGCTGTAGGTCCTACTTGTGGGGAAGGTCCAGCTAGCCGGTTGTGGAGCCAATCCATGCACTTTTCATCGAGTATCTGGTAAATCCCACAAGAAATCAAAGAAATCCAAGAAGTTGAAGCACTCTTGGACTTTGCCACGTCAGTATAAGTAATCGGATAAAGGGCAGGAACAACACTACCACTCTAGGGCCTGCTCCCATGCGTCAACCGCAAGCCTTCCCATGCCTCCCTAAATTTCTTGGAACTGGAATGACCCTCGCTCATCTGTGTTCTATGAGGCCATGCATCTCATTTCTGGAGCACCTTCGAGCTCCATGGGTTTTGCAGGTGCCCCCTCTGGATTTCCTGGGGCGGATCTGGCCTTGGTTGCAGTCATGACTCCTGGATCTGGTGTTTATTCCAAGCTGGCTCTGGTTGGGAGACTGCAGCCTTCCCCAGTGTCAGTGACATTGTTCCCAATGCCACATACCCCTCCAGGTGGCATCAACCTTATCTTTGTACCCAACTCCGAGATCGGTGTTGCTGAATGTCAACTCTGGACGGCACTTGACCTTCTGAGTCACAGCTATGGCCTTCTGTTTTTTTTTATTTTTTTTATTTATTTATTATTAAAATAATGGGTACTATGAGGAATATGATTATGGAGGATCTGAGCATCCATGGCTACAAGAGGACAACTGGCATGAGGAACTGATGGATACCAGTGGCCTGGACACTTTACTAAACACCGGCCTAGTCTTTGTTCCTAGTGTGGCTATGGAGGAAAGGGCTTTCCTGACCATGGTGGGGAGAAGGGCATCTGAGGTACTAGACCTATTGTTGCCCACATTGGCAGACAAGACTAAGATCTAGACAGTGCTTCATTGCCCCATTCCTGGGGACCCAACTTTCTTCACCCAGCACCCCTAGTCTGGTTGTCCAGGCCATCACCTCCAAAGTTAACCCTAGCGCGTTCCCTACTACACCACTGGATAGGGAATCAGAGGCTGTTTACCTTTGGCAAGAGGATGTTCTCTTCCACCAGAATTGCACTCGTGCCTCTTTCGGCCAATAAACCCACATAGTTGAAGATTCGGTTGTGCAAATGTTGCCCAGGGTCTTGGAGGAGCCATCTTACCCTGGCTATTGCTGATGGTAGGGACACCGCAAAGTTAAACATTTCCTGTAGGCTGGATTGTAATGTCAGTGGCACTCAGATGCCATGTCTGGCGGAGAACTACTGGATGTTTTGGGGATGTCCAAGCGTGCCCTTTGATGGCACCCGCTCTTTCAGCTGTAACACTGATTCCACCCTGGCACGCTTTAAGGACAGCCAGGCCACCGACCAGTTGCTGGGTCTCTCCATGTCAACCCATTTCTGTAATTTGCCCCTTCTGTGGCTACAGTAGGGACTAACAGCCATGCCTATTCCTGCCCAGCCACCAAGGCCCACAGGCTCCCCAGACCTTTTGTGGCTGTGCAGGGGGCTCCCACAAGCCTTGTGGGAGACACAGCCAGAGTTCTACCCAGTCCACCACCCCAGCTGCAGCCTCAAAAACCTCTTAGTTTGCCCTCGCAGGCAACCAGTTGGCGGCAGGAGCTGGCACCACCTGCCCTGATGGCAATCCATAACATCGGGCAAGTGGCTACTTCAAAATGTTTGGCAGGGTTACCCCAGCCCTTTCTTAGAAACCCCACCGCCCATGCCACCATCCCCAAACCGGCTGACGGAGGACCACCTCTCCTTGCTGCACCAGGAAGTGCAGGCTCTTTTGGCCAAAAGGGCCAGCATCAGAAGAAGGTTGTGGTTCCCGTTACATTCTGATGCTGAAGAAGAATGGGGGCCTCTATCCTATTTTAGACCTGGGCTTTCTCAAATGCTCAGCTTGTGTCTGCCTTGGAGACTGGATGGAAATGCTAAACTTGCAGAACATCTACTTCCACATCCTTGTCCTGTCCGCCCACAGGTGTTACCTGAAGTTCACGATGGGCCACAAGCATTTTCAGTTCATTGTGCTCCCTTTTGGCCTAGCCAGCACCATTTGGGTGTTGATCCAAGTGATGGCAGTGGTTGCAGCACATCTGTGGAAGTCAGGGGTTCCAATCTTCACCTACCTCGATGACTGGCTGTCGATGGCGGGCTCATTCCAGGCAATTGTCACCCACCTCCTGCCTAGAGCAGACCTGCATTCACCGGGGTTCCCTATCAACTAGCCAAAGTTGCACCCTTCTCCCTTTCAGATGCTCCCTTTTATCCGACCTATTCTGGACACAGCACAGTTTCAGGCCTTTCCTCTGGAACAGCATTTCCAGGATATTCGGGTGATGATGTTGATGTTTGACTCTATCCTGGATTTCGTTGAGACTGAATCGGAGACTGTTAGGCCTCATAGGTTCCTGCATCCTGCTGGTAGCACATGCCTTATGACATATGCGAGCTGTGCAGAGGGATCTGAAGTCCCAGTGGGCACAGCATCAGAGGAATCTCTCTGACCTGGTTCAGACATTGGAGGTAACTTCAAAAGATCTGCACTGGTGGCTGAAAAGCCACAAGCGAGTCGGTGGCAGACCTCTCTACCTTACCCACCCACCCAGAGATAACTGTAGTGACAGATGTCATTCCTGGGTTGGGGCTGCCTTTTGGGAGAGGTGGAAATCAGAAGACTTTGGTCTCCTGCAGTGTCTCGACTCCACATCAACATGTTGGATTTGAGAGCGATTCACCTGGCACTGAAAGCCTTTCTTCCGTCTGTTAAGGGAAGGCTGGTTCAGGTTTTCACTGAGAACACCATGCCATGTGATATTGGAACAAACAGTATGGGGTGGTGTCGGGGACCCTGCAACAAGAGGCCCTGCATCTTAAGACATGGCTGTAACGGCTGAATATATTTCTGGTGGTTCCACATCTGGCAGGTTCTGTGAAAGCCAGAGTGGACTAACTCAGCCATCGTTGCCTAGCGAATCATGAATAGCGTTTCCATCTGGAAGTGGTGCAAGGTCTCCTCAGCGACTTGGAAGAACCTTAGGTAGATATATTTGCCACCACAAGAATGCACAATGCCTGCGTTTCAGTGTGCTGGAGTACCCAATACAACCCTCGCTTGGAGATGACTTTATCCTTGATTGAAGCTCAAGGCCGCCTTTCTGCCTATCCCACTCCAACCCAGGGTTCTTAAGAAGATCAGGAATGACAGGGCCCAAGTCTTTCTTGTGGCTCCAGATTGGGCACAGAGATTATTGTAGCCCAAATTCCTGGGCATAAGCACTTGTCCTTCCATCAGGCTACCGCTTCAGGAGGATCTACTGTCATAGAAACAGGGCAGGGTCCTGCACTGAACCTGCATACATTCCATGGTCATGCTTGGAGATTGACTGTTGGTAGATGACAATATTTGACTGACCTGCATAAGCCTGTGATGTCATCCTGGCAATCAGGCATCCCTCAACCAAGACAGCTTACACCTTCTGTTGGGACAAATTTGTGGGTTGGTGTACTATCAAAAATGCTGATTTTCCTTTCTGCATCTTTTGATTGAGGTTTTGTTTGTTCTATTCTTTGTCTGGTAAGACTTTGCTTTGGGCACTGTTAAAGGGTATCTTTAGACCATATCTGCATTCTTGTGGTTGCCAGATCAGCCCTCCCTGTTTGTCACCTGTTATGACTCGTTTACTAAAAGGATTACAACAAATGTTCCCTCTGAAACCATTCATCATGCCCTTCAAAGGGACTTGAAGCTAGTCTTGACCTTCCTGATGTGCCCACCCTTTGAGCCTACACACAATTGCTCTCTACACCTTCTGGCCACTAAAACAACTTTTCTAGTGGTCATTACATTGGCCAGGAAGGTTAGTGAACTGCCATCACCCTCCTTACAAGACTTTCTCTCAAACAAACCGTTTGGTCTTCTAGGACTTCTGGTCTAAATCTTTTTGTAGAACCACCTCCAGACGTTTTGCTTGGGTATCTATTGTAAGGTAAGGAATCTGCAGCTAGAAATCTCTATCCGATAAATAAGTTACTTCCCTTCAGTAATGCCTCATCTGGTAGAGACTGTGTAGCTGCAATTTCCTTACTTTCTTTTCTAGGTAGGGTAACCTTTGTAGGTTTTTTGCATCTGCACACTGGTCTGTCAACATTCTTTCATGGCCCTGTGCTTCTGGTGTAGAAGTGCATATATAGTTGTCACTTCCAGGGCAGCTGACCTGGACGAAACAACACAGTTTACCAGCGAACAGAGGTACTGTTAAAATTTCCAGATTCAGTCTCATGCCTGGAGACTATTCTATTTTAAGGTAAGGAATCTGAGGCTAGGTGGAGTTTCTACCAGATATATGTTCATCAAGTCTGTGCAGCCTCATCTGGTGATTGGTGACACTTCATAAAAGACTTGTGGAACCACCCGATTCCACAAAAAGCTGTTGACCTCAGCCTGCAGATCAGTTGAAGTGTGTGTGTGTGTGTGTGTGTGTGTGTGTGTGTGTGTGTGTGTGTGTGTGTGTGTGTGTGTGTGTGTGTGTGTGTGTGTGTGTGTGAGAGAGAGAGAGAGAGATTCTGTAAAGTGTACAGGAAGTGAGTGATTGACATCATCTTGAATGGTGTGCTACAGCCCATTATTGACTTAGGAAGAGGAGCCCAAGAGTTAAGGCCAAACTTCGCCATTGTAAGGAGGGTAAATATATTAAGCTCCTAGTAACTTCTGAACCATTGTCACGGTCACTCCCAGATACTAAAAAGAATTATGCGCAACCCGGCGCTATGAGGCATGGAGGAAGTGCCCTCAAGGGGATTTTTTTTCAATTGGCTTTTAGGCCTGACGCATCTGCGTATCCTCTAAGGATGTGAAATTAAACGTTTGGGGTGTTGGATATATAAGAGCATGTCATCAGGAAATAGGGTGCAGTTCCCCACTTGGATGTCCCTCCTTATCCATTCTGCTAAGGGTTCTATTACTATGGCCAATAATATTAGGTAGAGCAGTCAATTCTGTGTCCCTCTCTCCACTGGGAAAGGGGTAGACACTACATGGTTAATTCAAACTTGTGCTCAGATATTGGTATAGAGGATTTCGACAAATTTATGAAAAGAGGGCCCAAATTGTATCTTGCACAGAGGAGACATTGTCTCGTACTTCTATTTTGCATAAATCCATTTTAGTCTATGTATTATTGATCTTATAACTCTGATAACGTCTGCTTGCCAAGATTATTGCTACAACGTTCAACTCCAGATGTATTAGATATTGGTATATGTGTTTTTAATACAACTGTTATTGTTGCCCCTCTTAAATCATATGGTAAAATTCTAATGAAAAACCTCCGGGGTGAGTGGGGCAGGGGTGTGTTACTTGAAGGCATTTGAGTGATGGCCTGTCGGATTTTCACTGCAGTAATAAGGAGTTCTAGGTTCAGTCAGTCTGCAGATAAGTATGGATTGGGAGATCTCTTTTTATGGGAAGGTCTGTCTTTGTAATTGGGAAGGGGAGTGGGGTGCTCTATACATGTATAGCGTTGCATAGTATGACATAAAGGTATTCATAATCTCTGCCTGGGTCTTACCTAGAGAACCTTTTTTGTATGATGGGAATTAGTTTACTAGCATACTCAGTTGCAAGCCAAAACAGCAACTCCACTGCTTTGTCACTGATTTCCTTGAGCAGGCTTTGCGTGGCAAGTCATCCAAGTTGAGCATCATTTGCTTGAGGGACGGCCCTGCTAGGTTCAGCACATGGAGGACGTCCTCATTTGGGGTGAAATTCATTTGCTTGTCTTACTCTGAGATTTGGGCTTCAAGTCAAAATACTTTAGTCACCTTGTCTTGGCCTTTCCTTTTATGTAGGTCATCACCTGCACTAACGGATGCTTTTAAAACTGTCATTAGGAGTAGTCAAGGAAGCTACAGTTTTGTAGTTTAGTGCAAAATATTCAATAATTCTGTCTCTGAGAAGTCAGACTAGAGTGTTTTCTGTGAGCCACCACACAGTCAGGGGCCATACCCCCCTCTCATCTACTGCACCAGGTGATTCATGGTCATTTCTCTGGACGAATGATCAGACAAACCACTGGGGATGATGCAAGTGTGTGACATCTCATGGATCTCTGGCAATGAGATAAGTGTGTGATAATGAGCCATAAGGGAGCGAATACGTGAATTGTTTCTCATGCGTTGATCTGTGAGGTGGTAGTGGTATCAATCTTTGGCTCCATAACAGCACTAAAACCCCCCTCCCAATGATGGTCATCCCGTGAGATGACTCTTCCTACAATTGTGGTAGGGCCTGTAGTGTTGAGTCTAGTAATGTGGGGAGACATATATGCACACTAGTGTTGTGCCCAAGGTTTACCCTCTAGTTTTGTTATCATAATATATTTGCCAAAGTCATGCGTATGTACTGTGGTTACTATCAATGGGAAAGATTTGTGCAAGAGGCTAACCACCCCTGTGGAATCTCCAATATACCTGGAATGAAACAACCTAGTATAACCGTGTCTGCCAAGAAATCAGCATTTCATACTCAGTAGGTGCGTTTCTTGCAGCATTAATACAGCTGGGCCTTAGCACTTGGCATGACGGCACCTCTTAATTTTATCCTTGATTTCATTGATGTTCCACAACAGTACATGGTATTGTTGTCTGTCATGTGTGTGAGTTGGTGGACATTGTCAGAAATGTACATGCCTGCAGTACCTGAAGAACATTCTTAACTTTAAATAAATTCAGCCCTAACCCCAACCACGCACAAACCCACCCTATACTTCTCATCAGGAAACATTTGTCACCCCAAACTGTTCAACCTAAAAAAAAAAAAAAAAATGAAACAAAGGGAAAAGAGGCATACGGTGATAAGGATAAAGTGAATGGGATGGAGGGAGAAGATGGAGAGAATAGGAGCAAAGGAAAGAAAGGGTTTGTCTTAAGTTGTTGTCTCTCTCTTACCCCCATACAAGGACTGCATATTCTAATAAATGTCTGAAGTGTGGAGGATGAGGACCATCTCAGTCTCGCAGTTTGGCAGATAAGGTTTAAAGTGCAAGATAATCTTGTGGGGTGGGGGGCTCCCATCAAACACCAGTGATGTATCCAGTGACCCAATGGATAGTTGTATCTTAAGAATTAACTCTCAATAATGAAGGCCAAGAGCACTCTGGCTATAAGATGGTGGTGTATGTGTGGGCACTGGTCAGCTAGATATGCTCATTTTATGTCCATTAAGCAGGTGGGGCCGGAGGTCATGTCTGCCTGAATCGATCAGTTCGCCATTAGGTGCATGGTTATCCTCACTTTCTGGACTGGCCTCTTCTCTCGGGTGCAGTCCATGTCTACACCTTGTGTGTTGTTCCATGATGCCAGGGTCCTTTGGAGGAGTACCTGTTAGTAACAGATCTTCCTGTGCATTCCTTAGTTGGTCATGATGTTCTTTAGCACAGGCCTGTATTGGCATCTCCAAAAACATGCCTTATTGAAGAGAGCCTTTAACTTGGCTGGAAACAGCACCATGTAGCGGATATCCATTGCACATAGTTTGTTTTACTTGGTCAATGGTCTGTTTCTGCTGCTGAACAAGTTCAAGTTTTGTGTAATCCGCAAACACGGATGTTTTATAGAATTTATATAGAAAGTCTTCGCTTGTTCTGGCAGGCTGAAGGACGAGGTCTCAGTAGTTAAGGAAGTGTGCCATTGGCGTTTGCAATGGGCCCCCAGAAGTGCTCTCATTATCCAATGTGCTCTCTGTCAAGAGCATGGGGGGGACAGTGGGATTTCTCACAACTTTGATTTTTGCCACTCTTTGAGGAAGAGGTTCCAGTTGGCTCCCGCCAGGAAAACCAATAGGCATAGGTTATTGTGATGAGACCTCCCATTGGCGCCTTCAGTCCGGCAACATAGCTCTAGGTTAATGGTTTTGCGTTTATGTACTGTGGAGATAAGGTCTTTTACTGAGTTTGGTAGCTTAGTGATTCACTCGTCAGTCTTATTCATGTTTTTTTTCCCAACACCTAGACAACTATAAAGTGAAAATACCTGCATAACGGGACAACTGTAAAGTGAAAGCACCTGACCAAGATACAACACACCTTTTCAATACAGTGTCAACTTGCAACATTATCCCTGTTTCCTTTAAATTAGAAACAGTCCGATTTGTGTAAATACTTGAGTGCCCTTCATCATAGGTGGAGGGGAGGTAGGCGAATCAGGAATTTAATCTTGATATTATTTCTTACACTGAATTAAAACAGGATGTTATGGACTGTCCAGTGGATCGTAAAAGATTTGCTTGACATACACCAGTCATAGGAATGTCTTCTGAGGCAGTCAAAAACAGCTGCATAGGTGGTTTCTAAATGTCAAATTTGCACAACATATCCTGTGAAGGAGTGAATTCCTCAGTGGTGGTCGACAGAGAACTGAAATCCTGCTGCTGACTTTTGTCAGAAAGGCTTTTCAACATCTTGAGCCTGTCGTGATGTACACATCCTTTTGTTGGTTGTGAAGCATAGGCTAGCTTTTTTCCTCATCCCACAGGTTTCAGTTCTAAAGAGAGCATCAAAGAGGTAATCAACACTAGGATGTCAAGGCATAAACTAAATAGCATTGTTAGCTGGCCTCGTGGAGACACAAAGGAGACAGCCTTTTGTAATAAAAAATAAAAATAAAAAAGGCACATGAACTAAAGTCAAAATTGGGAAGGTCCTTGAAACTATGCCCAGCCAGTTAAATGAAATGTCCTTTATTTTCCCAGCTTCACTTTACTGACTTCATCAAGGATCAACTGCTGGCTTTTGTCTCTACTTGCCTATAACTCCCATAGAGTTGGGATAAATGGGGTGCGCACAAAATTCAATACGCAGCCCAGCTGTTTGAGAAGCACCCTGAACGCTGTAGCATCGGAGCATGCGTCATGCTTATGATGTCATCGCACAGCTTTGCTCTAGTTGTAAGATTAGAATGTAAATCCGCAATTAACTAGCTGTAGATAATATCTCAAATAGAGTTGGCAAAGAATGGTTGCATAGATAATGATCATGGTTCACAAAAGTAAATGGCTCAAAAGTTGTTGTAGACGTTCAACCTACTGGCCATTGGTGCAACAAGACAGTTGAACATTTTGCGATGTCAGAAGTAGGCCAGGTCATGATGCAGGGGACTGGAATGTATAGTAAGCCCCTTTGTGCGATCAAGATCAGCTTTTTGTAGTGTCAAGGGTAAAAATCAAATCATACCTCAAAAGCTATGAAGGAACTCATCCTAAACATGCTGGGTGCTTCCTGCTGAACAGTTTATTTTTCTATAGGAGTCCATGCATTTTTTTTTCCATTCATTTCAGTTATGTGAGTGCTTAGTCTGTATATTCATCACTGTTCCCTTTCTAATAGAAGCCATAAGATGGTAACTAATTTTCTAGGCAAGGCAACTGTTCAACAACAACTCATTACATGTCCTGCTTTCTAAAATTGGTTTACCAGTGTAGTGGACAATTTGTTACACCTGATGGTGCTTTGAATTTCATAGAGGTGAGTATGCACCTTCAGAAGTGTCATTTCGACATTTAGATATAATATCTAAATGCGTAAGGGCAGGTGACCATAAAAATCACATTATTAGAAATGCAGTTAGTATGGTTCATGAGTTTCCATGGATTCCCCTGCCTCAATCCATTGCTTTAGTGCAGTCTGCAAGGGAGCATACACTGCACTTCCTACATGGGAAATGGCCAGACACAGGTAATAGACCCTACAAGGTTTGGGAGGTGTTATTTTTTTTATGGTTGTCTATTAGTTGATTTCTTAAACTATCGCCTCTTTTGAATGAAAACATTGGTTCTTCAAGTGTTTAATTCACTAAATTAAGAATGAGTCAAAGTTTGTTGACTTTTGTTCTGACTGAGTTGGAAATAGTACTTTATATTCCAATGCATGCTAATTTGTTTGATTCAGGTTTACTGCAGTTTCCAGTTACAGCCTCCCAGTTGTTGTTAGTGGCCCACTTGCATGCTCTTTCTTATGATACCATTATCATAATTTTAATCATATAATTTCAGTGAAAGTATGTCAGTGTGTTTCTCGAAGACCACCAGTTTACAGCAGGGTCTTTTGAAAATTTCCCCCACGGTCGCAAAACATCCCTACATACCAGTGCAACTTGCTCTTAGGAAGGGATGCCCTTGGCACGCCTCTTTCTAATAGCGACTCGCACACCCTACTTTGCAAGTCGGTAGTAGGCTACTGACTTGCAAAATAGGGTTGGTACATGCCAAAAAGCATTTTACCGGTCGCAAATGGCCTGATGGGCAGTTGCGACCAGTAAAAGGCTTTATACATCAGGCCCAAGATCACTCAAATAGAAATAAATCACTACAATAGGTTCGGGCTGATCTATCCCTGAAACAATGGGGGGACCATGTGGTTATCACACACTTCAGTAGATTTAGGCAGGGCATAAAAGTATGTTTTTTGGGATGTGTAGCAACTAGATGTTCTTCTTCTTATTTAGTGACCAGTAGGAAAGTACAGTGAATCAAAGCTTGGCTGCAAGAAAAGAGAAGGACCTATCGCCAATTTGGTTGCAGAATATGCAAGTCACAGTCACTAAGTTAGCAGATGAAGATTGAAAATATTGAGGTGGACAGTACATTTTAAACTTTCATCTGAGATGGACAAGGCCGATGTTGGAATTGACTTGTTGAACAGTGCAAACTGCCTTAATAGAGACTTGCTTTTGGATGGGGAGCCAGTGAGGGTATTTTAAAAGTCTGGACAAAGAGGCACATGAGGACAAATTAAGTAGCAGTAAGTGGCAGAATTTCGAGCAATTTCATGTCTGAAGGAGATGAGTTGATAATCCAAGATAGATTTTCCTTGTTCCAGACGAAAAATGATCAATGTTTGGACTACGGTCTTTTGTGCAGCCTGAAGCAGAAAGGTAATAACCTTTCAGAGAATGGAAAAACATACTACCACTGCCTAACTAACCTGAGAAGAGTTTATGGTCAATCTGATTCACAGATTTCTGAGAAGAATGGAGTCGTAGGGGTAGGACCAATTTTGGCCAGCCACCAAGAAGATGACCAAATTGAATACCTTTTAGCCAAATAGGTTATTTATTAGCTCAGTTTCAGGCAGTTCTTTTCCACCAAACTTTTAACCCTAGAAATAGAGCTGTTAAATGTCTCTTGAATCCAGGCAATGTTGTCTGAGATGGAAATCATTTGTCATGTCAAAATTTGTCATTGTCTAAACAAGTCCAGCTGGGAGAGACATAACACACCACCTGAATCGGGAAAAAAAAGAACAAATCCTTGGCACACATCTCTGTGTACTCAGACAGTTTCAGATTCTATCACATGTGATGTATTTGATCACTTGCCAATGTGGTTGTACGTACATTAAGAGAAAGTGCCTATTTTTTTGCATAGAGTACCCCCATTTGTTACTGGACCAGTGCTGTTGGGTTTTTGACTCTGCACAGGCAAGGCCCCAGTACATGTGCTCTTATCCCCAAAACATGTTGAATTGGCTAACACCTAATTGACATATTTAACTTTCCTATAAGCCCTTAGTATATGGTGTCCAAAGTACACGTATGGCAGAGGAACTTAAATGTCACCTATGGATTACAACACAACTGTGCCATCCACTAAACATGAATGCAGTCCTGGCACAGGAGCCTGGCAGCCGCAGTTTAAAACTGCTAACCAACCTGTCAAAATAAGCACTTTTGGCAGGAGAAAATCCCTCCCATTAATCATTGTCACCCCACATAAGCTTTGTAGCCCACAAGGCAGCATGTATGATATTTTAAAGTAGGACATGTAGACCTTTAAAGTTAACATAGCATTACAGCGACTAGCACCTAAAAGCTATTTTCACTGTACAAAGGCTTGTTGTTCCATTGAAAAACACAGGGATGCACTATTACAATTAATACTGCTATTCAGTTATTAAACAGCTGTAAAATCATTCTTCAACTCTTCTTAATATTTATTAAAAGCCCAATTCAGTGGTGAAGTCAAAGTTTTAAAAGATTTTAAGTAAAAGTTACTTCTAGAAAGTTATCTTCTCCCTGCCTTAAGCCCTTGAAAGGTAACTTGTATTAGCATCTAGCTGCAATCCCCTGATTGTTCAAGCCCTGAATGAGGTGTGAAAACTGCTCCCAGAGTAGAGACAAAGGCATGTGTGTGGGTAGGTGTCAATGTGGCACCAGTGCCCAGGAACTCATTTAACTTCACATGGGCCCCACCTGTAACAGGCAGATGTTAAATGACATCTGCACAGGGTCCTTCTTTGTTCACCCAATCAGGCAGGCTTGAAGCCTAGTGGGGAGGGAGCTGCCATTAAATTGGTTTGAAGTGACCACAAAGGAGAGTTGCTCATTTGTCTGGCCACACCTCATGGGTGGGCATTCAGGCTCTGCACAAGGCGAGAAGGGTTTCGCCATTTTAGAATTATCCATCTTGGGGGCACTTTAGCATTGTTTGAAGGGGGGCATCTAGAAACCACCACAAAAGTTAGGCGGCTACCCCCAGGAAATTTTTCTCTAAGTCAGAGAGGGTCCAGGAGTCATCTCCCACCCCTGTAAGCTAGTGCCAGGCATAAATGTGGCATCCCCTAGCACCCTCCTATGAACACTGGACCTGTGGAAGAACATAAGAAAGACTCCAACTGCTGTTTGGGACCTGTGAGGAGACGTGAAGGGCTGGATCTGTCTCACTTTACCCAGGCCAAAGAAGTGGACCCCAAGGGCCAGTTGATTGACCTCCAATGTAAGTTAACAGGGTCACAACAAGCCACAAGAGGCCTTACCCCAGAAAAGCCCAGCTGACCAGAACCAACTGGACCTGACCCAGACTGCTGGTGTGAGTCTTGACCCCGCACACCCACCAATCGCTGTGCCAATGTGTACTCCTAACATGCCTAAAAGACCTGGGATTTAGGGCTTAGAAACATTTTGCACTAAATACCTCCAGTGGACTAGGAGAAACTTGCCAAACTGATCTGACCAAGGTGTGTTGCTGCTGGGCTGAATCAACAGGTTTCCTCCACTCGGAGCTTCTCTGCAGCAGCAAAACCAATTCAGTGGCACCTCAGGGAGAAGGTATTCAGCCGTGTGCATCCCTGTTTGGATACAGTTCTCAGCTTCGACACGCTGGAGGATTACAAGCTCTGAAAAAGAGACCAAGTGTGAAAGTAGACTTGACTGGGCAAAGGTGCCAAAAGTATCCAGCTGGTGAGAAGACTTCCCTGGGTGCAAAACTTTAATTTTGTCTGGTCTACGCTTTTCCTGCCAAAGGCAACAGCTTTACTGGGATCTTGTCCAACACCTAACTGATGTTGTGGCAAAATATTTGAGTACAGCCTGCTGCCTTGCCTTTCTGTCGGCTTATGACTTCCAGGAAAAAAAGACTCAAGTCTCAAAGTAAAATCTCTAACCGGATCGCATCTGGTTGGTGTATTCAAACTGCTCTTCATAGCAGTCAGCTTGAAATCACACCTAAGTCCGGATCTACCGCGACTGTTGATTACCATTGGTGCTATTTGTACTTAAAACCTTAACAAGTCACATCTACAGTTCCTCTTATTGGCTTTTTGTTGTTTAGATGCCATACTGTTCATTAACTTATTCTCTATTGATTATAAATTGGAGTGGGGCTTGTCTTGTGTTTTTGAGTTTTTAACTGTTTTGGTACATCTAAATGCTTTATACATTTTCTTATGTTAAGCTGGTCTGCGCCGTGCCATACTTACTAGGGGTTGAGCTGGGCCAAACAAGACAATAAACTTAGTATTAGTGGCAAACTACCATGCAGCCAATTAATTATTCACTTTCTCTCATATATCAAGAGCACAAAATACAGTTTTTCAAGACAAACCTATTATAAACTGTGTCCCATATCAAAAAACGCAGTGCTGACAACTTTACATAAACAGGGTTGGGGCAACAGTACGTGTTAGGACTCGTAGTGAAAAAGCAGGTTTTGTTGTGTTGTGCAGGGAAGAATCATTCGCAGACAATTGGAGTTGGTGCGGTTTTGCAGAATAGCAGTAGGTCAATTATGCATAACGTAACTGAGGCACACTTGCATTACAAATTTACACTGATTAGCTGGAATGCCAGAGAGGCTGAATAATCCACTTAAGGCTCACCAGAAACTAGCTTATTTAGACTACCATGGGAGATGATTGTTTTTTTTGTTTTCTTTGGTGCAAGAGACAGACTTTTTCCAACATAACAAGGGATCAGTTACAGAGCATGGAAGCCTTTAAGGAATATATATATATATATATATATATATATATATATATATATATATAGGGGGGGGGAGTGTATTTCTAAATAATTAGGAATCCCTAAGAAGCTGATTGGAGACACTAATCTTCACAGACCAAAAGATAATTCTCTTTACAGACTGGACCGATACTGCGATGATCCTCTTTGGCAAGGGATCCCTCCTAAACTTCCACATACTTTAGTGAATTGTTTTCCGGTGGCAGCCTGCATTTTTAAATTACTCGCACTTGCATCTGCAGTTGTGTGTGCTTGAAGCCCATTGTAGTTTCCCACACCACTTTCCAAATGATTTTTGTTTATGTATGCTACCACCTGCAGGACCTTGCTGTGGTGAATCCTACTTTGTTTTAATGGGATACAGGAGTTAGCTTAGTCTGTGGCTTGCAGACTCGTGCCCCTGTCACCCAGTTACTTATATCCCACTTTGCTTGCTCTGTTTTATCACATTTATTTAATTAAATCTTTTAAGATGGCTGCCTTGTTTTGAGTTAGGCCCATGTTTTAGTTTGCGTTATCAGTGTCACTGCGCTAAGGCGTCAAGATCAAGTGACAAAGACAAACTGTAGGTTTTCACTTTAGGTACTTTCCCTCTTCAGGCTTTCGAGGGAATTGTTTATATTAATTACTGTACTGAGCACGCCTTGTTATCTATTGTTTGGGAATAAACCTACGTCAGGGGTCCAAGTAGATCTGTATAAATACTCCTCATTTCAACAGATAGCCAGAGGGATTCCGACCAGATGCCATCGCTGCTGTTGATGCTGCACGTTGCCTCAACACTGACCCAGTCTTTGTGTCCCTACGGAGTCTGAGCTAGAGACCTCATTCAAAGGTAACAAGGGTTGGGGGCTCTTCTCAAGGACATGGCAGTGGCAGATTAGGTTTAACATACCTAGCTCTCCTCTAGGTTAGAGATTAGGTACATGACCGCAGGGTAATAGGACATATTACACACTTCAGGGGCTCTCTGTTTAACCACAACACTCCCTGAGATGTCACACTCTTGAGTCCATGCATAAAGGCTGCCACAAATCACCTTTTACTGTTTGGGTTTCTGCTGAGGTGCTGCTTTTTAGCCAGGAGGGTTGAGACAACAGTTGTGATTTGTTGTAGGGCTGGCATAGTTGCCTACAGACATAAGTACTGTCATCCTCAAACCAGCATTCTTGCCTAGAGCAAGAGTCCAACTACGACATTGCTATCTGAGAGACCACATTGTGGGTCAATTTAAGCACCCTTTCCTGACTGTGAAACTCTCCAGTGTAGTTTGAAAGCCTTACGTGCTGGTGAGCTGCATCATCAGCTACCCTTATTGTGTTCAGAGACATCCTGCTTTTATCCTGATGATGACCCTTTAACATGGCATGGATCAAAACATTGGCAACCACTATCTGGTTCAAAAGGACTTTCATTTATTGACAATTTGTGCATTGGACAATATTTTGTTTCCTTTTGGATTATGGACTCTGCACTTTCCTCTGGCTTAAAGCCTTGACCTCCACCTGTCGTTTTTATATACTTTCTATTGTGATCGCATTTTTTCGTCACCTGCATAATTTATTGAGCTCCATGTCTGCAGATTACACTGAGCACTTGTGTGTTTTTTAAAATTCTTCCTGGTTCAGTGTTTCTGCTGCGTTCACATATATAGATATAAAGTTTTAATCTTGTTCAAATCGTGTTCTGTGTTATAGTCCCACTAAACGACACTTCACAATACATTATTTAAGTATAGTACAACTCTTTTAGGTTGAATATTGGTACCTATTAGGGCAATGTTTTCTGTTATTAGTTAATACCCGATCTTTATGGTTGTACCGGTTGCTCCTGTGGTATATGCGTAGTCCTTTCTGATGAGGCAGGATTTATTCGTCCAAGGTCAACAACACAAGTTTGCATACCCTTATGACTATTTTACATACAGAGGGCCCTACCTGCATGCTTAGGCAATGTTACTAGATACAGAAAAGGTGTTTGGTGCTCTAGAGTGGGGCTTTATGAGGGAGGTATTGCGAAGACTAGGGCTAGGTGCATATTTCCTTAAATTAACCTACTATAAACAGACCCTTCTGCACGAGTGAAGGTGAATGGCATGCAATTAAATTAATTCATAATTAATAGAGGCACCCAACAGGGTTGTCCTTTTAAATCTTCATCCTATGGAACCGCTTGCATGCTGACTGTGGGAATTCTACTCAAATAAGGAATATCGCTGTACACCAATAAAACTATCCTATTTGTCCAAAAACCAGGAGCGAACTTGGAACCTCTCATTGGAGATTATCAGATTTGATGGCTATTCAGGCCTAGAAATAAACTGGGATAAACGCAACTCTGGGGCCTAATTAATGGCCATTACGATGGAAAGCAGAGGAAGTTAAATATCTACTTTTTCATTCGACCAGAAATATGGGAGAGATGATAAAAGATAACTTAGGAGCGGCTCCAAAATTGTTTAAAACACAGGCAGACGGTTGAAACTAATCTCAATGCACGGAAGGGTTCCCATCCATCAAAATGAATTTTATCCTAAAGTTTCTATATTTACAAACATTCCGGTGCTTCCTTCAGTGGAGCTCTTTAAACAGGGATATGCGGTGGACAGCAGCCCTGCATAAAATGGGCGGTTCTCCCCCAGCCAATGGACAGTGTCCTGGGGGTACCGGACCCATACCCTTATTACCTCATTGCCCAGCGAAGTTCTGTGCTTCGTGTCACTGGTTCTGTGAAACCACAGCACTGGCACATGTTAAGGTTGAAAACATCCCGACCAGGTACGTTGCTAACGGCAGTGAAGAGACAACCTGGCATTAAGAAATAAAAGGCAGATATGATAGAGACAACAGGTTGAAGGCTGGCTGGGACTGGAGAGGTTGTATTCCCCACTCTTATCGATTTAAAACAGTGCTTAATTTATTTAAAAAAAAAAAAGTGCCGGTGCCCAAAGCCCTCCTCTTAAATACGTGGCTGCTGCAGTTAAATGTGCAAGCACAGAATACTGAAGCTGCGTAATCCTGAAGCCATCTCGGGCCTCTTCAATCCATATAAAGCCACTCCTTGCCCCTTCAGCTCACTCTTGCAGCTTTCTAACGTATTCTTTTGTGACGGTTTTTCGTTTTTTCTTCCTCCGTCTTTCCCATATGTGTCTTTTGCTCGCAGCAAATGCTTGAGGCAGAAGAATAAGTGCCGGTGCTCAGCACCGGAAACAACAAGCACAACTTAAGCACTGATTGAAAATAATGTACTACTATCTCCACTCCATGAACATTCCTCAGTTAAATTGTTGAGGACAGACCTCAAAGTGTTGGGTGATCGGTTTCCAGACGGATCATTCACAAGCCTACAGGCATTAACAATTTAAAAGCAGGGGTGGGACTATGGCACTGGCAATACTGTTTATATCACAGACTGCGACACAAAGCTAGATCAATGTTTCCAGATTTCACGAGGCCTCCAAAGGCGATGGAGGTTCTGCCTAACATGATGCAAAAGGATGATACGTGCAGCACCATATCCTATACGCATAGCGAAATACCAAATGCTAAGGCTGTCCCGGACTACGGCTCGAAGAGGAAATGGGAGGGGGAATTGGGGAGAGAAATCTCATACAAATGTTAGAGGTACTGTTGCACCCAGGATAAGGATATGCCCTTTAATTACAGAAATAAACTGTTACATTTTAAATTCCCACATCGTTGATGTTACACACCGGGGTGCATAGCATGATTCACACCTGTGAGTATAGTGAAGTGTAGGAAATGTAAGGCAATCAATGCAGCTTTTTTTTTTTTTTTATTACAAATGGCACGGTTCTGCCCAAGGGTGTTGACGTTCTGGGAAAATATATATTTACATTCATTAATGTGATGAGAGACATGACTATTATCCCCACGCCTAAAATGCGTTGCTGGAGTTTACAGCGGAAGTACCTGGCAAAGTGAGAAGCTTTGTATCTATGAGATATTGCTCGCAAGGGAAAACGTAGTGACACTTTGAAAGAACCCTAGAGTTCCTACAAGGGAAGCACGGCTGACAGACATTGCACACTTAAAACAACAAACACATATTGCGATCTTACAGGATCTCCGGTAGGACAAGAGACTTCTGGGAGCTGTAGAGACCCTACATGGGACTGAAGGAGCTGTACTCTGAGCATGAGACGTACACCTGAATGGAGAAACGAAGGTAAAGAATATTAAACAGTTGTTAAGCAATTTGTATGGTAAAGTCGGGGAAGAGATAACCTAAATATGTACTGTATAAAGTGGTCAGTGGTGACGGAGAAGCACATTCACAACGTGTAAAGTCTGTCAAGGTTTAATGATCCCAGTCATGCAAGTTAACAATTAATATATGCTGTGTAAAACTGTAAATAAAGGTTAAAAAAAAACGTTGAACTGAACCTCAGCAAAAATGACTTAAGTGCACAGATCAGCGCCCTAAATGAAGGTGTGGGCTTCGTACCTACACTTAAAGGCAACTTGTTCAATTTAGAAATTGCTGAATTCCTGCACAGGATTAAAACGAGTGTGTATTTTACCAACAGTTTTGTATCGGAGAACGAGGTGAACACTGCATTCAGACTAAAATCCACTTTAGTGCAGCCTTTCGTCTTAGCATTCGAACAAACTATAACAAATGACATTGATAAACTGAATGCAAACACACCAACTCGGTTCTAGAGCATTACTAACCAGAGGTCATCATAAAACCAGCTGACAAACGTGACGCCTTAGTGATCCTCCCTGTTGAGATGCATAGGAATGAAGGTACCAACCTGCTTTGGGTTGAAAGGAACTATAAGAAAACTAACTAGAGCTCCCACACTGGATACAATGGAGGAAATTACACTCCTAGTAAACATGGGCCTTAAGAATAACTGGATCACTACACATGAATTAAAAAAAATAAAAAAACTTGCACCCCATATTTGTATATCTTACAAAAAGTGCTTAAGGACAGCAAACTGCCACCCTGGAGACCAGTCGTGTCAGCTATTAGAACCTGTCACAATTCTATGACACAAACTTAACCCGTTAACTGCCGTGCCTTTTCTCTGCCCCCTGCCTGTCTCTCCAATGCTGAGGCCTTTTTTTGGCTATTTTGGGTACTTTGTGCTTACAGCTTCAGAACCTTTTTTGTTAGTTTTAATTGTGCAGTTGATTTTTAATATTCTTGTTTCTTTCTATGGACAGGACCAGAACAATGAAGTTACATAACTAGTGTAGACAGATCAGTACAACAGGTAAAAAAAAAGGCTATGAGGGCCCTGTTTTGTGATGTAATGAACTACTGGATTGGCTATTGAAGTTGTGTTGTCCTACTGTAGATAGCTGTAGTTTTATCGTCTAGTTTAGTATCACCTGCTCTATGAAAAGTAAAGAACAAAACATAATCTCAGTTCTGAATCTTGAATAGATTTCAAACGTTAAGATGCCACACCTAGGAAATTTTGTATGTTCCATCATTGCAAGTGTATAGTGTGATGGATAGGAGGAGAGGCAGGGATGGCTAGACAAAAGGCATGCACATTTGTATGTCAGTTGGTATTTACAATCATTTTACATAACCATTTCCACTCAGAACTCACAGCTGCATCTTAAAAAGGTTGGGGTCGCTGTGTTTCCTGTAAGAGAACATTCCCAGATTTCACAGTGGTATTGTGGTATGCATTTCCCTATAGGAAAAAATCAAATATTGGAATGCACATTTCCATCTAGCTTATGCTCATTTTGGGGCCGTGGTCTGCTGATAGCAAGCATTAGAGCTGAGCTCAGCTGCCCCTGGCCTTGAGCCTCAGTAATTCCTGGCTCCAGAGGGGCATTGAGTGACCCCTTGACTGCTATGGTAGGGGTGTACAATTCTAGTGCACTCTGGATTGCCTGAATTCCTCCTGCACAACCGTGGCTGAAATTATTTCTTTGGCCGAGTGATGAGACCCAGGATGGCAGACACCATAGACACTGCGGCCTAGATCCAGGCCTGGGGAGGATCGAGAGCTGGCCACGACAGAGAGCTTCTGGTAGCACTTAAGGCACCATCGGTGACCAGTAAATAGTAGGGCTCTCTGCTTCTTTGCATGTAGGGAGAGCTGATGCACTGCCTCTTATGGACGAGTAGGAAGGGAGAAGTCAACCAGGAATACCCCTGGGATCAGACAGCCCGTGTTGGTGAGCACCGTGGTTAGGACATGAGGCTGAGGCAGAGCCTGTACCCGAGCTGCCAGCCACATAGAGAGTGGCTGAGAAGGCGTCTGGGGATGGAGTGCTGACGGGCTCCCAACTACCACTGCCAGTGAGGGCTGGTGGGTTTTTGCTTCCTGAGAGGCCCATGAGTCGACAACAGGCAAGGTCTTCCACTATTCACCCAGGGGGTGCTTGTCCCTCCTGCTGACCATTTGGGCAGGGATGGTGACAATATCTTTGACACAGGAATCCTGTCATAAAAGCTTTTATGGAAGGCCTTAAAATAATTAGTCCACCTAGAGTTCCACCAGCTCCTGCCTGGAATCTTAACATCATGCTCAAAAGGCTTATGGGTCCACCATTTCAACCAATGCATGCTTGCACTCTGCAAATTCTCTCATGGAAGGTTGCTTTTTTAGTAGCAATTACTTCCTTAAGGACTTCCTTAAGGAGAGTTAGTGAAATTCAGGTATTCACTTTAGAATAACTTTTCTTCCAAATTCACAAAAATAAAATAGTACTTAGGACAAACCCAAATTTCCTACCTAAAGTAGTTTGACCTTTTCACATCAGTCAGTCAGTGGAATTGCCACAGCCAGATTCAGTTTCTGAAAGAGCTCCTCACACTCTTGATGTTAAAAGAGCTCTCATGTATTATGTAGAAAGAACAAAAGTTTTCAGAAAATCTAAACAGCTTTTTAATAACCTCATAAGGGTAATCCTGTTGCAAGAAAAGGATTAGCCTGATGGATAGTAAAGTGTATTCAAACTTGCTATCTTAAGGCTAAAAGACAGTTATTAGTAACTCCTAAAGCACAGTCTACTAGAAAGAAAGGAGCTTCAATGGCATTCTTAGGAAATATACCAGTGACAGATGTATGCAAAGCAGCCACCTGGTCCATACCAGACACATTTACTAAACACTACTGTTTGGATATGTTATCTCGCCAACAAGCAAATGTTGGTCAAGCAATGCTTAAAACACTATTTCAAACTACTCCAACTCCTACAGGCTAGCCACCGCTTATTTTTGGAGGGGACTGCTTTTCAATCTCTGCAAAGCATGTGTATTGGCAGCTACACATGCCATTGAACAGAAAATGTTGCTTACCCAGTAGACATCTGTTTGTGGCATGTAGTGCTGCAGATTCACATGCGCCCTCCCTCCTCCCCAGAAACCTGTAGCCGTTGTAGTACTTTCTTTATGTAGATAATTATATACACTCCATGGACATCTTCTTTCCTTTATATATTTTTTAGTGTGTGTGTGTGTGTGTGTGTGTGTGTGTGTGTGTGTAGATATACATTTCTTCACTCTTTACTTCATCCTCCTGCGGTAAAACAATCTAACAAATGACTCGATGCCCATGCGCACTATCACCGAGAGGAGGAGTCACTTGGTTTCGTGACTCGAAAAAGCTTCTTAGAAGAAAAACAACTTGTAACACTCTGAACCCAACACTAGATTGTGGACTTATGCAAAGCATGTGCATGTGCATCTGCAGCACTACATGCCACGAACAGATGTCTACTGTGTAAGTAACATTTTCCATATATAGTACCTACTGGTGGCCACCACTAGGTAATTATAGTTAGTACCTAGTTTCCATAGACAGAGCATTTTTTGTTTTGCCAATAACTTTGGAGCTGCTTGACAAATCTTCCAGAACTTTTCAAAACTTGTATTTTGGTCAGTTCAGCTGTTGTCTTCCCAGTTTTGTGGTGATGCGTCAAGCGGGGGCCGAGGAAAGGAGGGGAAAGGAAAAACACATTTTCCCCATTCATTTTTCGATAGGGTCTTTAGACACACCTACAGCCGAAACCGCTGAATGGAATTACACCAAACTTGGCAGGAACTCCCCAAATTATGTTTTCATAGTTTGGCATAAATCCTTTCAGTAGCTTTGGAGATATTAAAGGTTGAAAAATATAGATATCTAGAGATGTGTATCCTCTGCAGATCCAACTGATATCTGATTGACTGCCAACACTTCAAGTAGGAAATGTTGGCAGCCATCTTTGGACTCAGCTGCAGCCGAGTCCCAGAAAAAAAACAAAAAAAAATAAGAAAAGGGGCCAGGGTAGAGTCCACCTGAGCCCTTAGCTCTAGTGCGGCTTTCACAGCTCCCTCTCTGTGACAGCAGTTCTGGCTCCCGCAGGAGATGGGGAGCCAGCTGGGACCGTGGGAGCCTTCAGGCTTCCCCCACAGTCCCCAACATTGTGACTGGGCGCCTTCCAAGGTCATAAGGCCGTGGATGGGGTTCTAGGGGCCAAGATCAGCCTGGGGAGGGAAGGCTTTTTACGTGCCCTAAGGTAACTATAACTTGTGCCCTTGCCATGCACTGCTAGTTAATCCACAAATTATAGCATTCATGACACCTTTGATAACATCATTGACAATATCAATGTAATATTTGCATTAAAATGTTTGACAAAAAACTGTGCACAAGTTATAGTTACTTGAGATAACTCTGTAACAGTGAATTTCTATGGTTTTGTACTTTTAAAATGTGAACCTAACTATAATGTCCCTGTAACCTGTTTTTTCAGTGAATATATATATATATATATATATATATATATATATATCTCTGTGAGTGTCGCCTGTGTATAATGGCACTACCTGTTCCTCAGTCCAAACTCGTATCGCCTATGGCTGTATTACCCTGCACAGAGTTAACTCCAAGGGTCCCATTAGTGCAAACAGGAGGGATGACAAAGGGCACCCTTGACGGATGCCTCTCTTGATAGGCCAGACAGGTGCACTATATTTCCCAGTCGCACACGGGCTGTGGGTGCAGTATGTAAGAGGCATACCCAGTTTATAAACTCACGCTCAAATCCCATCTGCTGCAGTATCCCAAACATATAGTCCCAAGCTGACCGTGTCAAAGGCTTTCTCTATATCTAGTACCACTAGTGCTTCCACTACCTCCATCTTCTGCAGGATGTGGTTAGGTTTCCTAACATTCATCAGTGTGCTCCTCCCTAGTATAAATCTGCACTGATCTATATGTACGAGTGTGCCCACAACCTGCTTCAACCTATTGGCAAATAGTTTCGCCAGGAGCTTAACATCTGTAATAATCATAGAGAGAGGACAATATGAACCAGGCAGAGCTGAATCTTTCCCTGGTTTCGGAATCATGGCTGTGACGGCCTCCCTCATAGACTTCCACAGGGACCTAGGGACAGGAATACTAAACAGAGAAGTATACTGTCTGTTTTGGAGGTAAGCAGCTATTGCAGTTAAATGGATTTTAATAGAGGAGTGTGCAAGATTTGCTTTTTGTAAATGAAGCAAATAACAGACAATGGCCCTCATTTTGACCCTGGTGGTCTTTTGTGTGCCAGGGTAAATGTGGCGGTCCCACCGCCAACAGGCTGGCATTGCACACCGCCATATTATGAGTATGGTGGGTTGGCCTCTGCCCTGTCACCGGTACACAACCTCCCCCCCCCCCCCCCCCCCCCCCAAGCAAGCACTAGACCCTCCTATCCCCTTCAGCCACAGCATCCCCTCCCCCACCCCTTCAGCCACAGCACCCCCACCCCCCTTCAGCCACAGTGCCCACCTCCCCCGCCCCCACACATACATGCACACAGACACGCACCACGCATACGCCCATTCACCTACACTTACATACACACATTCACTCATACGCATCCAAACACGCATTCACAACAACATTCATACATGCATTCAAGCACACATACTCACACCCATCCAAACACACACACTAATACGCAAACATGCATTCACCACAACACTCATACTCGCTTACATGCATACACGCACTCACTTCAACATTCAGACACGCATACAACCATGCATACACACATTCATGCACACACGCAGACACCACACACTCATACATGCACACACAACTCCCTCTACCCTCCCACCCTCCTCCCCTGTCGGACGATCACCTTACCTGTTCCTGGGAGTAGGTCATCTGTCAGGGAAGGGGTGCTTCCACCGCCGGCAGTGCCACGCCAGGAGGACACCGCCAGGCCGTATTATGGCCCATAATACAGCGGGCGGTGTCCTACTGGTGGGGCGGGCCGGTGGTGCACCTGCCCAGGCGCCTCCGCCTGCCAGCATGACTACTGCTGGATTTCTGTCAGATACCTGGAGTTGATTTCCTCAGGAGCAGAAGATTGGTCCTCTATCACAACCCAGACAACTCGCAACAAAACTAATCTCCGTATTGAGCACCCTGGAAGGGGAAAGGGGAGTGGGATTTAGAGAGACTGCCTCAGAGATGATGCTTCATCAAGGCGCAGACTGCCACCTCACTGTTGGTTTAGCTTGTGAACGGCACCTGAAAGATTGTCACAATTAATAAGTACACACTATTATATACTAATTAAGTTAACAACTAATCGTTTCAACCCAGCAATACAATAATCACTCACCCTTAACTCTCTGGGGAATTTTGCCTCTCTCTCTGTTTGTCTTACTGTTGTTATTGAAATGGGAATAAGTTTCTTAAAAAATAAACTCTCTCAGTTCAATAGAAGAATTGTCTGCTATTTAACTGAGAAATATTTGAGTCTTTTTTCCTCTGCGTACTTTTCTTTTCCTTTGCTCATGAATGTTGCTATATATAGTTATTTATTATCTTGAATTCAGGTGAAGAGGAATTACCTTTTAGTTAACTGTCTCTTATTAGCTTCCTCGTAAGGTAAAAAAGCGTAAATATTGTCTGTATAGCTTTTCTTGTGTTTAGTTGGTTATGTCAAGCATGCTATAGTATTTGAGTCATTAATATGTTTATATTCTCTAAATGCTCTTTGAATTGTCGTATATTTTCTTACCACAGAATTTTCATAAACCTTAAATAAAGTTAGTTTTCAGAATTTGCTTTCTGCTTCCTGGGTTTTCGGTTTCTGTGACGCTTGTGTTTTCTTTCTTTATCAAGATACTTGCAAAGACAAATTTTCCTCACAGAATGTTTCTTCGCAGACGCGCTCTCTCTCCGAACACCTGACTCCTGTCAAAGCGCAGTTGAAGTGCGAAGCTCTCAGACTTTGCGCGTGTATCCTAGCAACTGGACTAATGCAACACTAGAGCGGCAACATCACTGTCTGCCTAAACGGCGTACATCTTGGATTCCTGTTCTCGACCTCCTTTCTGTAAAATGTGCAACACAACTTGGCAGATCTTCCTCCAGCCTGGACGACGCTGTCTCCACTGAGGATACTTCTTCATCTGCATTCTGATTACTTTTCTGGCACCTTTCATAGTTATGGCATGACAGGTTTGAAGGGTCTTGACAATTTCCGTCCAAAGTGTGGCGGAAATCCGGCAGTACCTGTGATATGGTGAGCGGAAGACCACCAGCACTGGCGGTCTTCTGGCGCCCGTGGCTTTGGCGGTCTTAAAGGAAGACCCCCCCCCAAATTCGTAATTAGGGCCAATATCCTGTACGGATGCTTTAAGTGGGTTAATGTTTTTGGGTTGACAGTAATATACAAAACGTTTCCATTTAGCTGCATAACACTGTCTGGTTGCTTCCTTTAGAATATCCATAAATTCTGTTGGACGCTGTAGATAGTCAAACTCTATGACCTCAAGAGCCAAATCGCCAGGTTGAGCATACTGGGATTGGGATGCCTGATTTGACCTTTGTTTTGAGTCAATAGGTCCAGTCTGTTTAGAAGATGTGATGTGGTACTACAGGCAGATCCAACAGTGTTGACGTGCCCACGTGGGAGCAATGAGTATGGTAGTGAGGGAGATGTGACGTATCTTGTTGACCAGAAATGGAATTAGTGGAAGAGGGGGAAAAGCGTAAGCAAATGCCCCTGACCAATTGATCAATAGAGCATTGGCCTTGGATAGAGGGTGTGGGTACCCGAATGATAAGTTTGTGCATTTTGCGTTTTCGCTTGTGGCGAAGAGGTCTATGTCTGGGGTTCCCCACATCTAGAAGTATTGTTGAATCACTTGTGGGTGAATTTCCCATTCGTGTATTTGTTGCTGCATCCTGCTTAAGAGGCCCACTAGTTGGTTGTGTATCCCTGGAATACACTCTGCTAGTAGTTGAATGTGATTGTGAATTGCCCAATTCCAAATTGTCTGTGCTAGAAGGGACAATTGAGATGAGTGTGTCCCCCCCTGTTTTTGCAGATAATACATTGTGGTAATGTTGTCTGTCCTTATCAACACTGTTTTGTGTGTGATCTGTGGTTGAAAAGCTTTGAGTGCTAGAAATGCTGCCAACAATTCCAAATGGTTTCTGTGATAAGTTTGTTGAATTGAGTCCCATTCCCCTTGTGTGGTAAGGTTGTTGATATGGGCTCCCCAACCTATTATTGATGCATCGGTTGTGATTATGGTCTGTGGCACAGGGTCCTGAAATGGACGCCCTTTTAATAAGTTGGTGTGATTCCACCATAGTAGAGTTGTACGTTTGGCAGTTCAACAACATTGTGAAGTTGACCCTGTGCCTGAGACCATTGTTGCGAGAGACACTGTAGTAGGGGCCTCATGTTTAGACGTGCATTGGGTACTATTGCTATGCATGATGCTAGCATTCCCAAAAGTTTCATGATAAACCTTACTGTGTAAGTGTGTGTAGGAAGTTGGCTCTGTATGTGCTATTTCAAAGTAAGGAATAGCATGCACAGAGTCCAAGGGTTCCCCTTAGAGGTAAAATAGTGGTAAAAATAGATAATACTAATGCTCTATTTTGTGGTAGTGTGGTCGGGCAGTAGGCTTATCCACGGAGTAGTGTTAAGCATTTGTTGTACATACACATAGACAATAAATGAGGTACACACACTCAGAGACAAATCCAGCCAATAGGTTTTGTTATAGAAAAATATCTTTTCTTAGTTTATTTTAAGAACCACAGGTTCAAATTTAACATGTAATATCTTGTTTGAAAGGTATTGCAGGTAAGTACATTAGGAACTTTGAATCATTTCAATTGCATGTATACTTTTCAAGTTATTGACAAATAGCTACTTTAAAAGTGGACACAGTGCAATTTTCACAGTTCCTGGGGGAGGTAAGTTTTTGTTAGTTTTACCAGGTAAGTAAGACACTTACAGGGTTCAGTTCTTGGTCCAAGGTAGCCCACCGTTGGGGGTTCAGAGCAACCCCAAAGTTACCACACCAGCAGCTCAGGGCCGGTCAGGTGCAGAGTTCAAAGTGGTGCCCAAAACGCATAGGCTAGAATGGAGAGAAGGGGGTGCCCCGGTTCCGGTCTGTTTGCAGGTAAGTACCCACGTCTTCGGAGGGCAGACCAGGGGGGTTTTGTAGGGCACCGGGGGGGACACAAGCCCACACAGAAATTTCACCCTCAGCAGCGCGGGGGCGGCCGGGTGCAGTGTAGAAACAAGCGTCGGGTTTTCAATGTTAGTCTATGAGAGATCAACGGATCTCTTCAGCGCTGCAGGCAGGCAAGGGGGGGCTTCCTCGGGGAAACCTCCACTTGGGCAAGGGAGAGGGACTCCTGGGGGTCACTTCTCCAGTGAAAGTCCGGTCCTTCAGGTCCTGGGGGCTGCGGGTGCAGGGTCTTTTCCAGGCGTCGGGACTTAGGTTTCAGAGAGTCGCGGTCAGGGGAAGCCTCGGGATTCCCTCTGCAGGCGGCGCTGTGGGGGCTCAGGGGGGACAGGTTTTGGTACTCACAGTCGTAGAGTAGTCCGGGGGTCCTCCCTGAGGTGTTGGTTCTCCACCAGCCGAGGCGGGGTCGCCGGGTGCAGTGTTGCAAGTCTCACGCTTCTTGCGGGGAGTTTGCAGGGTCTTTAAAGCTGCTCCTTGAACAAAGTTGCAGTCTTTTTGGAGCAGGTCCGCTGTCCTCGGGAGTTTCTTGTCTTT
The DNA here is from genome assembly GCF_031143425.1 of Pleurodeles waltl. Taxonomy (NCBI): domain Eukaryota; kingdom Metazoa; phylum Chordata; class Amphibia; order Caudata; family Salamandridae; genus Pleurodeles; species Pleurodeles waltl. Next base: position 1,771,417,701 of record NC_090440.1, read on the forward strand.
TTCGAAGCAGGGCAGTCCTCAGAGGAGTCAGAGGTCGCTGGTCCCTTGGAAGGCGTCGCTGGAGCAGAGTTCTTTGGAAGGCAGGAGACAGGCCGGTGAGTTTCTGGAGCCAAGGCAGTTGTTGTCTTCTGGTCTTCCTCTGCAGGGGTTTTCAGCTAGGCAGTCCTTCTTCTTGTAGTTGCAGGAATCTAATTTTCTAGGGTTCAGGGTAGCCCTTAAATACTAAATTTAAGGGCGTGTTTAGGTCTGGGGGGTTAGTAGCCAATGGCTACTAGCCCTGAGGGTGGGTACACCCTCTTTGTGCCTCCTCCCAAGGGGAGGGGGTCACAATCCTAACCCTATTGGGGGAATCCTCCATCTGCAAGATGGAGGATTTCTAAAAGTTAGAGTCACCTCAGCTCAGGACACCTTAGGGGCTGTCCTGACTGGTCAGTGACTCCTCCTTGTTGCTTTCTTTGTTCCCTCCAGCCTTGCCGCCAAAAGTGGGGGCCGTGGCCGGAGGGGGCGGGCAACTCCACTAAGCTGGAGTGCCCTGCTGGGCTGTGACAAAGGGGTGAGCCTTTGAGGCTCACCGCCAGGTGTTACAGCTCCTGCCTGGGGGAGGTGTTAGCATCTCCACCCAGTGCAGGCTTTGTTACTGGCCTCAGAGTGACAAAGGCACTCTCCCCATGGGGCCAGCAACATGTCTCTAGTGTGGCAGGCTGCTGGAACTAGTCAGCCTACACAGACAGTCGGTTAAGTTTCAGGGGGCACCTCTAAGGTGCCCTCTGGGGTGTATTTTGCAATAAAATGTACACTGGCATCAGTGTGCATTTATTGTGCTGAGAAGTTTGATACCAAACTTCCCAGTTTTCAGTGTAGCCATTATGGTGCTGTGGAGTTCGTGTTTGACAGACTCCCAGACCATATACTCTTATGGCTACCCTGCACTTACAATGTCTAAGGTTTTGTTTAGACACTGTAGGGGTACCATGCTCATGCACTGGTACCCTCACCTATGGTATAGTGCACCCTGCCTTAGGGCTGTAAGGCCTGCTAGAGGGGTGACTGACCTATACTTGCATAGGCAGTGAGAGGCTGGCATGGCACCCTGAGGGGAGTGCCATGTCGACTTACTCGTTTTGTTCTCACTAGTACACACAAGCTGGTAAGCAGTGTGTCTGTGCTGAGTGAGAGGTCTCCAGGGTGGCATAAGACATGCTGCAGCCCTTAGAGACCTTCCTTGGCATCAGGGCCCTTGGTACTAGAAGTACCAGTTACAAGGGACTTATCTGGATGCCAGGGTCTGCCAATTGTGGATACAAAAGTACAGGTTAGGGAAAGAACACTGGTGCTGGGGGCCTGGTTAGCAGGCCTCAGCACACTTTCAATTGTAAACATAGCATCAGCAAAGGCAAAAAGTCAGGGGGCAACCATGCCAAGGAGGCATTTCCTTACAGTGTGATTGTATTGTAGTTGAGATATGAGATTGTGGAAAGCTTGAATTCTCATTGGGTTTGGGAACGCTAATGCTGATTGAGTGTTCAGAATTGCTCCCAGATATGCTTGTATTTGTGCTGGTTGCAAATTAGACTTTTGGTAATTGATTGTGAATCCTAGGTTGTGTAGGGTGTCCACTGTATAGTGTGTGCTGTTGACAGGTTTGAATGGTGCTGGCTTTTATAAGCCAGTTGTCCACATAGGGAAAGACATATATATGTTGCCTTCTGAGGTATACTGCAACTACTGTGAGGCATTTGGTGAATACCCTTGGCGCTGTTGTTACTCCAAAAGGTAGTCATTTGAACTGGTAGTGCTTGCCTGCTATCACAAGTCTTAGAAATGTGAAATGTGCTGGATATGTGGGAATGTGGAAGTAAGCATGTTTTAGATCTAATGCTGTCATGTACTCTTGTTTTTGTAGCAGAGGAATGACGTCCTGTAGAGTGACCATGAGGAAGTTCTCTGAAAGAATGTACTGACTGAGGGGTCTGAGATCCAGGATTGGTCTGAGAGTACCATCCTTTTTTGGAATGAGGAAGTATAGGGAATATACTCCTGACCCTTGTTGGGATATAGGTACCCTCTGTATTGCACCTTTGAGTAGAAGTGATTGTACCTCTTGTTTTAATGAATTTAGGTGTTCCAGAGAAAGTCTGTGCGAGCGAGGGGGAAAGTTTGGTGGAGTAGAGATGAGTTCTAGACAATAACCATGCTGGATAATTGAAAGCACCCATTGATCTGTTGTAATGTTGTGCCATTGCTGGTAGAAATTTCCAGCCTTCTTCCCACAGGAGATGTATGCTGTGTGGGGATATGCAAAAAGTCACTGTTTGGTTGAGGTGGAGGAACCTCTTGTGGTGGTTGGTTTACCTCTACCTCTAAAGTTATTTCCTTTGTAAGAGCCTCTGAAGGAACCTCTGTTGTGAAATTGTGGCCCTTGTTTCTGTTGGGATGTGGAGGGCTCTGAGGTTGATGGTTTAAAGCCACCTCTGAACTGGGACCTATGAAAAGTTCCACGAGTAGGGGTAGTGTAAAAGGCACCCATAGCCTTAGCTGTATCAGCGTCCTTCTTCAGCTTTTCTATGGTGGTATCTACTTCTGGGTCAAATAGGTGATGCTTATCAAAAGGCATATTCAGTACTGCCTGTTTGAACCCTGAAGTTCTTAGCCATGCGTGCCTTCTAATAATCACACTGGTGTTGATACCCCTTGCTGCTGTGTCTGCTCAATCTATGGCAGATCTAATTTGATTATTAGAGAAAGCCTGCCTCTCTGTTACTATCTGCTGTGCCCTTTTCTTCTGTTCTGGTGGAAGGTACTGTAAGAACTCCTCCATCTCATCCCAATGGGCTCTATTGTATCTTGCTAACAGAGCTTGAGAATTCGCAATCCTCCAGTGATTAGCAGCTTGAGTTGCTACCCTTTATCCAGCTGCATCAAATTTATAGCTCTCCTTGTCTGGGAGAGGAGCATCCCCTGTGGATTGGGCATTTGCCCTTTTCCTTGCTGCACTGACAACTATAGAGTAAGGTGGCAATTGTTGTGTAATGAAAATTGGATCTGAAGGTGCAGGTTTATACTTTTCGTCTACCCTTGGTGTGATAATTCTAGACTTCACTGGCTCCTTGAAAATGTTGTCTGCATGTTTAAGCATGCCTGGGAGCATAGGTAAACATTGATACTCCTTGTGAGTGGACGTTAATGTGGTGATTAAGAAGTTATCCTCAATGGGATCTGTATGCAATTGCACGTTGTGACATGCGGCTGCCCTAACTATGACCCGATTGTAGGCAGTGGTGTCTTTAGGTGGAGATGGCCTAGCCGGGTATAGATCAGGATCATTGGAAGGTATGGGATCTGAATCGTATAAATCCCATGGATCTACATCGTGATGAGTATCACCCAAATCATCCCCCATATGTAGAGATAGGGAATTGTGGAGAAAATTGTGTAGGTGAAGGTGGTGGTGGAGTATCTGGTGGTGGAGAAGCAGGAAGTAAAGGAGAATGTGGTGGTGATGGCTGTTGTAGTGCCTTTGGTATCTCCTTATGCTTAAATATCTTAGCAGGTGGAGGCCCAGCTTCTAGAGTCTTTTGGAAAGTTACCTTTCTCTTTGTTGTAGGAGGAGGAGAAGCAATAATTCTTCCTGTGTCCTTGTGTATATGGATTTTGCACTGTTTAGCATCCATTACTTCTAATATGGGCCTTATTTCCAAAGAACAGGTAGTTGGAGCATATTTTCCACCCACAGTTTCAGCTCCAAAAGTTTGGCGACCAAATGGTTTAATCGGGCCGAAAATGACAGCTCTAAAAACAATGGCAGTGTTTTTGGCTCCGAGGTGGAAGTCTCTGCGTTTCGGCTCTATCCCGAAACAGGTGTGGCATACTGTTTGGTCAGCACCGAATGCACTTTGGTGTTCAGTTTCGGTGCCGAACCAGAGGGTTGGTCATCCGCCTGAGTTTTTAGGGTCCGACCATGGCTGGTAAGCAGTGGAGGACCCAAGACCAGTGCTGAAGTCTTTTTGGTTGTCTTTTGGTGATGGGAATGGGTTGTTGTACTCAAGTACTGTGCAGATGGAATGGATTGGCTGTCACCATCAGAATCTCGATCTGAGTCTGAGTCTGTGAAGGAAACTGCAGCCTGAAGAGCCATCTCTTCCTGAGCGTATTCTTCTCCAAAGATGTCGGGCGTTTGTTCCAACAACTTGGATGCCATCTCCAGCCGACGTGCTCTTCGATCCCTAAGAGTTTTCTTAGAACGGAAGGATCGGCACGCTTCACAGCTTTCTTCTCTGTGATCCGGAAAAAGACAGAGATTGCACACAGTGTAGATCGGTGTATGGAATCTTGGAGTGACACCAAGGGCAAAAGTGAAATGAAGTCCATTCCATCAGCCTGACATCATTCGACACGACAACCACAAGTCGAAGTAGGCCCAAGAAGGGCGCAGTCGCCCGAAAGGGTGTTTAGTCGACCCCGACGATTACAATCCGATCTAATATAAATTAGAAAACGAGATTGAGAACTATGCCAACATTTATAGACAGAAGAGAGAAGTTCAGATAGTACGGAACCAAGATCTACCGGAGCGAGAGGAAACACGTCCGAACCTGACGGCGGAAAGAAAACAATCTAACAAAGGACTCGATGCCCATGCACACTATCACCGAAAGAAGAAGTCACTCGATCTCGTGACTCGAAAAAGCTTCTTTGAAGAAAAACTACTTATAACACTCCAAGCTCAACACTAGATGGAGGACTTCTACAAAGCATGTGTATCTGCAGCTACCCATGTCATCTAACATACATATACATATACATATATATTCACTGAAAAAAAAAACCAAAGGTTACAGGGACATTATAGTTAGGTTCTGAATTTACTCGTCCAAATTCATATAAATTCAGCAGTTATAGTTAAGAGTTCTTTCAAATAACTATAACTTGAGCCCTAAGGTAACTATAATTCGTGCCCCTACCATGCACAGTTTTTTCTTCAATAATTTGGAGTAATGTGGAGGTAATTAGCAGTGTATGACTAGGGAGCGAGTTATAGTCTCCTTAGGCCGTGAGATATAGTTACTTGAAAGAACAATAACTGCTGAATTTCTATGCTTTTGTGTGAGTAAATTCAGAACCTAACTATAACGTCCCTATCATCTTTGGGTTTTTCAGTGAATTTCAATTTGTTTTTAACACACATTAATATTTGTGTCAGGTTGTGGCAAGCGATTCAGGGCCTTGCTTTTCCCAAGGATCTAAAGGTGATTTGAGGAGGATGTGTGCGCCAAAAAAAAGGGGGCAATTTTTAATTTTTTGCCCATGAGTGATCCCAACGAGATCCCTCCATGTGTCCCTATATGTTTTTACATTGTTTTTTTTACCACCCCCAAGGCACAGCGAGAAACCAAATTGCGGCCATAACTTTTCTGTCAGGTTGTGGCCAGCCAATCAGGGCCTTGCTTTTCCTCCAAATCCGCTAAGGATCTGCGTCCCTACATATACAAATTTGTTTTCCAGTTAATCACAAGAAAACCAATGAACGATTCACACCAAATTTTTAAAAAAAAAGGTTGCTCTCTGGACCAGGACATATCTTTCTGCCAAATTTGGTGTAATTCCGTCCAGTAGTTTTGACGATTTCGCTGTTCAAAATCCCTATGGAAAAATGAATGGAGAAAAAGCGTTTTGGGGACCCCCTTTTTCTTGGACCCCGCTTGACAGATCACCCTGAAACTTTGCAGACAGCAGCTGACAAGGCTGGCAATTATTTAATTATTATTTAATAAAAATTTTGTGAAGATTCGTCAACCGGCATCAAAGATATAGGCAAGTAAAAAACGCTTTTTCTATAAAAATGAGGTTCTAACTATAACTACCATATGGGGATATGGATATATCACAGACCCTCAGACCACCTTACCGGTTTTGTTCGACACCCTAGAGATGTTCGGAAATAGCACCGGGCTACGAGGGGACAAGTCAGTGGTGTTTCTGCACCTTGAGCCCCTATGGGTGATAGGCCACGCTTTACAAATCCTTGATTGATTGATTGTTCCTACTGGGTTCACTAGTTAAAGTCAAAGCTGGTGGATTACGCCATAAAAGGCGCTGGACAATTTCCTCATGGTATAGGATACACACTGTCCACATCAACAATATGACCTCAAAATGGGCAAGATATTGCAAGGCTTACATAAATCCATTTAGTTCGGGACGACACTCCCTCTCTCTGTCTCTGGCTGCAACGCGGTCGCAAAGATGATCTTTTTGCATAGATGCCTTTATCATTTGCAGAATGTGTTATGTACAGTCCCCTGACACACTACTGTCTACACTGGTATGGGTGGGGGAAAGTGCCAAAATAAAACTGGTGATGCTCAATCTCAACCTAATGGAGGGAGGTCTAGGACTTCCAGACCTGGAGTTGTACTTCCTGGCAGCGCAGCTGCAGCATGCCGCACAATGGCACGAAGAGGACAATAACTGAGAACGACGTTTACTGAAGGGCTGCTGCGATGGGAACCACTGCCTGTCACCCTGATGAGTGGTACAGCCACACAGGATACTGCTCATTCATAATTAGGAATGGCGCCACAGCCCTGGATACCACAGTTAAGAGGATACTGAAAAGTTTCCCCTCCTCGAGATCCCAGAATATATGGTGGCTATAGCTCTGACAATTCTTTTAAAACATGATGTTGTTGACTCAGTTGAGGGAGGGCAGCTGCACTACACTGTGCGATTTGTAACCCGGGGAGACGTTTGTAATATTTGAAGAAGCAAAATCTAATTTTGGCATAGGGTAGGGACATTTCCTGCAAAACACTAAAATAGCAAACACTGTCAGGGAGGTCTGGGCAGATTTCCCTGACGCACCTCCGGCAACCACATTGCTGGACACACTACTACAGTGGGAACATTCTGCGCATGCTTTATCAAATCTTTATAGAGCACTGAAGAAAGATAGAATTAAGTGGCCCTTCAAGGTGCAACATAGATGGGATACCGATTTAGACACCCCACTCACAGATAAGAAGTGGCAATCAACATGCAGCCAGGTCTGATCCATATCTAGCAAAGCCAGATTCAAATTAGAAGATTTTCAAATAGTGCATTGATTATACTTGACCCCTTCATGATTGCAGAGAATATTTCCCGCAAGATCATAATAGTGCTTCAGATGTGGGGAGGGAGCCGCTGACATGCTCCAAATGACATTAAGTTGTGTCATACTGCTAGAATGCTGGCAAGGAGTGGTAGATAAGCTTTGACATATAATCAGGCTTGGGCGGGAATGCAGCATACAGAATTGCTTATTGAACCTCATCCCTTGACCCCAGGAACCAGGGTTGCAGCACAAGTTCGCCTCTTTGGGACTGGTATTGGCAAAATGCCAAATTGCAATTTGTTGGACATGCTCACAGGCCCCAGATTTGAACACATGGGAGACAGATGTTCAAGAGTGGGCAACAGCAAAGGCAATATGCAAGACAATGGGCTGCACAGACAAGAGGGTGGCTGAGGACCTAAATAATTGGTAGGAAATCTGTCACAGCAAGAGAGATCTGGGCTACAATCCCTGAAGCCCCTGAACCCAGATAAACATTGGTCACTTAGTTATCGATGGCAGGGGGTCATTACACACTTATATCCGGCACTACAGGCTTATAGGCCAGCAATGCCTTTGAAGGTTGAGGAGGCTTGGCAATAGTTTATTGATGGCCCAATTTTGGCCAAGGAGTGGGCCAGAATACATGGGGGAGTGCGAGAGGTGCCAAACAATACACAATTAAGCTCATACAATTCAATATCGTCCACAATGCCTGTCTATACCCCAAGCAGTTACATGCTATATATCCGGCTAGGGATGCAGGATGCATGTGCTGTAGGAGTGTACTAGCAGATTTTTTCCATGTGGTGTGGTGCTGTCCACTTGTTACACAGTTAGGGGTACAGGTGTTGGAACAGCTCAGTAGGGCCACAGGTGGGGCGATTCCCCTTATGATTAAGCAATTCCTTGCGGGTCTGCTACTCGAAAGGCAAAATAAGAAGGTGAGCAGGAAATTTACACAACTCGGTTTGACTCTGGCTGAGAGGTGCATTGCCATTAGATGGTTGAGCCTGAAACCTCCCCTGGCAGTGAAATGGCAGTGTGATTTGATAAAATGAGCGGGGGCAGAGGAGGACTATATGAGAAAGTGCAGTGGGATGAGACATCGGCTGATGACCTGATCTCATGGTGAGTCATGATTCATGCCTTGACTGGATACCCTGATAATGGATCCACAAATGGAGGTTCTTCTGAGGAACAAAGGAACATCCTTGACATGAACGCTCTGGAAGATGTACTGGAGGCAAGGTTCAGCATCTGAGGGGGCAGAGGGACTGAGCGACACATAACAGTTATAGGAGGATACAACAGGACTCTTTAGAGAGTCATTGAGCCATACGGGTTGGAATATCTGATGGAGCACGGGCAGTAGGGAACATTCATTTTTGATTTGTTACCTTGTTTGTAGCTTAAGTGATATGTCTTGTTGCCTGCTGAATCTATATTAGGCAACTGCTAATTATGCGACTTGGCCTGTCACACTGGAGTGCATTTTATGTTATGGGGCCTATATTCCTATGATTGCGTCCTAGCTGGTATCAATGACTATGATCTGACTAGCCTTGTAATTTACATAAATACTAATAAAAAACATGTTTTAAAAAAAATGATTGGTCGGAAATGTTGGCCAGATGGGTGGGAGAATGAGATATTGACCACGGAACTCAAAGTGATGCACTCAATGGTGAGAATCAACACGTATCAATATTATTACAAATTAATAGAGGGCAGGTGGGGAGCCTTATTATGGACAGGGTTGATATCTGTCTTTTGTGTATTAGAACATTGGAATGTTGGTAGCTCCATTGAAAACAATGGAGTGCTGCGGGCTTTTACTGGCCGGTAAAAGCCCGCAGCGCCAACATTCCAATGTTCGCTTTGTTCACAGCAACAGCTGTGAACAAAGCGTCACGGAGCCCGAGGGGATTTTTATCCCCTCGGGCTCCGTGAACATTTTTTTTTTTAATAGAACATTCTGCCCTGAGTGGCAGAATGTTCTAATAGCCTTAGAACCCGCCGTAGAGGGCTCTACCGGCTATTAAAGTCCCTCTCCCTTGTGTGAACAAAGCCTCACGGAGCCCGAGGGGATTTTAATCCCCTCGGGCTCCGTGAACATTTTTTTTTTTAATAGAACATTCTGCCCTGAGTGGCAGAATGTTCTAATAGCCTTAGAACCCGCCGTAGCGGGCTCTACCGGCTATTAAAGTCCCTCTCCCTTGTTAAATGCCCTCGTCTTCGGCTCGGGCATTTAACGCGGGGAGCGGGCCTTTAATAGCCGGTAGAGCCCGCTACGGCGGGTTCTAAGGCTATATTACATCCTGATGCCGTGTTATATGGCCTTTGTTATACAAGTATAAAATAACTTAAGCTCATTTTCTTTGTAGTAGAAAGTCTGCATGAGTACATTTTGGCATGTACGAATACAATGTAAAGTCTAAGAATGTCATAGATTTCCGGGGTTACTCCAGTGGATGCTTGCGAGTCCTCCACAAAAACAGAAATCTATTCTAAAAGTAGGAGGAAAACTAGAAGAATGTAAGTCTGCTTTGTTAAAGACTGCTTCATGAAGCTAGGGTGCAGTCCTTGTCTTCCTCGCTCATTTCCTCATGGGCAACAGTATCTGAAAGACAACACAAACTTAGAGGAAAGTTGGTAGTCAAAGACCATATCCTGCCTGGCAGGACGAAGGGGTTGGTGCCCTATTCGAGGAATCGGAGACAGAAGGAGCGATAAAAGAAGGACAAACTTCCTGGAGGGGGAGAGGAGAAAAATGCCCAGACACAGAACCCGGATAGGACGGTGCTCGGGAGGACGTGAACAGAGAGCAGGAGAGTGCCCAGTTCAGCGCCTAAAACAAGGAGGAGAAGGAACAATGAGAGAGTAGCGAGTCTAAGGAAGTGCCCAAGATTTGGTGCAATACGGGAGTGGTGGACACCACTAGGTAAGTCGCAGAAGTCCTCTGCAGCTCAGGAGAGCTGTGGATAGTGCAGTGAGTTACCGGGGCAGGGAGAGCTGGGGAGCACTGTTTTGCGGGGAGCACTATTACCAAAAGGAGCACTGTTATACGGGGCTGCCCTATTACAAAAGTAGTAGTGTCATGAGGAGACAACTATGAGCAGTGGGGGTACTGTCACGGAAAAGAGTGGAAGCACTGGGATCCCAGTTGGTAAGAGTTGGCAAGCAGCAGTAACACTGAGCCAACAAACCAAAAATCCCACATTTCTTTTTATTTTTGATCCTGATAAACTTACCTGATAGCCTTGGAACTCTCTGTGGTCCAGGGAGTAGGTACAATTCCACTACACTTGAGGAAACAAAGGAAAGACCAAGAGAGAGTCTAGTTTGGGAAAACACAGATGATCTGGTGACGGGATAATAATAGTGGAAAAACAGAATACAATACTCACCGCATTGTTCCTATCTCTCAACGGTGCTGGTGGCGACATCCCACCTCAAGGATCCTGTCGAGGAAAAGAAGTTTATCACTTAGCCAGTCAAGATTAGGAAGACAAAGCCCTCTCCCCAATTCTGGAACTTTGTCATACTGCTTAAAGTTTGTTTTGTTGTGGGTTTGCATTCAAAGCCTGTATAATCTCCTTGAATCTAAACCCAACAAATAAACGGCAAAATGTGCCAACTAAACAAGCTTCTGAAGCCATATTTCCACCCATCATTCTCAAAAGCCTACGCTTCCCTTATTTGCTCTGTGCCCCACCCCAGCTCTAATCTGCCCTCTTAACAAGGTGAGATTACACTGTTGATAGACACACACATTGTCTAAGCACACACACTTATGGAGGAATACAAAGATCACTTCGGAGAGAAGCAGATCTCCTACTTCCTGGTCACAGGAGAATTCTGTGACACAGCTGATGCATCCATTCTGAAGGCGGTCTCGGACGCAGTGGACCCCCTGGAGAAGAAACTCCATGACATGGTGCAGTGATGCCTACAACACCTACGTCCAAGGGAAGAACTCCCAGGGCCCTCAGCCCAAGTACCTCCAGAGTTGCCCACTCCACCCCCTCTGAGAAACCGCACACACATCCCCAGTCTGCAGGGGTGGACGCAGACACTTTCTCTAGGCTAAAGAATACGTTTTTGGGCCACAACCCCACTTCTTCAAACCCCCCAGAGGGCCTTGCCATCCCAAGGAATACTTTGCCTCCCTCCACAGCCTCTGCCTCGGTTGGCTCTCAGATTGGGTCAGATGGTGATTCAGACAAGCCCTGGTGGACGGGATCCAATCCCCGAGAAGAGTCGGCCTCTGACACTGAAGGATCCCGCGGATCGCAATTGGACATGCTCGATCCAGAGGAACTTATGCATCCTCGTTCCTCAGAATGGGCTGCAGCAGACAAAGTAGCTATTTACGTGGCTGGATGACTTCATAAACCCCTTTATAGAGTCAAGGAATCGCACCGGGCAGAATGTCCCTGCCTTTCCCTGGACGGCAAGGTGGCAGCAGCACCCAAAATCGATGCTAGAATGGCCATTTTCTTAACTTAATACATTGGGGACCCAAAAAAATGGGATAGACCGCTCCTGATGGTCTTGCCAAGACAAGCACCTGATTGTCATGGGTCCCCTGACAAAAATGTTAGACATGGCAGAGGACGCCAAGGCGTCCGGAGCCCTGATTTCCTCAGAAGTACTGTCCCGATGGACGTAGCCTGCCATTATTTTTCAGGGCAATGCCAACTGCGCCATCTCTATGGAGAGGGGCAGGTCATTACTGATTAAGAATGACCCTAAGCTGGGGGACCTGTCATCATGAGAGGCCGGACACATAGCACAAAGTGGGATTTTTGGCGACCCCTTTGTCAAGGAGGTGGGAACATTTGTGTTGACTTTCAACTCCTTAGACAAGGCTCAGCCCAAAACACTTTTTTAACTCTCAGGTTTTCACCAGGGCCGGCCACGGTAGAGGGTGCACAGTCAGCCGCTCACAAGCTCAACCCTCCCGCAGAGAACAACGTTCTCAACAAGGTCAATGGCAGGACTCCACCCCTTCTGGAGTTTCTACCCCACCAGAGGGCGGCCGCGCAATGGATGCAGAGGTGGCGGCTGCACCCGCCAGCACTCATGGTGACTGTAACCCTTATTTCCCACACACGTTCGGGGGGGGGTGGTCTGGCACATTTCGTAGACAACTGGAGGCAGCTCACCTCTGACGCTTGAGTGCTTCATTCTAGGGGTTCCACATAGAGTTCAATGGGTCTCCCTTCCAACCAGTTCCCCCTCCCCCTTTCACTTTGCCTAGCGAGAGGCTGCTTTCATCCAGGTGGAGAATCAGGAGCTCTTAGCCAAAGGAGGCATCCTTCCTTTCTTCACCCTTCAGGATTCATAAGCAATCTAACCCTCATGGAGAAACAGGACAGAGGCCAGCGCCTGGCGATCGACATCCGGGAATTCCACAAGTGGCTGGTATTCCGTCACTTCAAGATGGAGGGTATCCACCTCTTGAGAGATCTCCTCAGGCCCAATGACTGGTTGGTACGTTTGGACTTGAATCTAAGGATTCCTACTTTTCCTCCACACTGATGCTTCCTCCAATTTCAGTGGCAAGGCCAAACTTTCAAATTTTGCTCCCTTCTCTTCGGCCTATCCTGTGCCCCCTGGTGTTTCACCATGGTCCTCAAACCTGTTGTCGAACACCTGAGGGTGTCCGGTATTCACATGATTGTATACCTCGATAATATGCTCCTCTTGGACCAATGCCTTCTCGTGCTATTGGGGCATTTGGAACGGGTTTTATCCCTCCTACAATTGAGATTCATCACTAATAGCAAGAAGTCAGCCTTGACTCCCTCTCGGACTCTGACCTTCTTGGGTTTTGTGATAGACTCTGTGAAGTCTACAATGAGCCTTCCCTCTCGGAAGATGGCCAAGATACAACATGAGGTACACCAAACCCTGGTGAGGTTCACAACCTCTCTTCAGCAGATAGCCAGGGTGGTTGGCCTCCTTTCGTCCTCCTTCCAGGCCATCTTTCCAGGACCCTTACATTTTTCGGCCCTCAAAAGACTGAAAGTGTCTCATTTGCGCCATGGTCTCACTTATTCCCAATTTGTCTCTCTTTCGGAAGAGGCGAAGGAAGGACTTTGCTGGTGGCTTTCCCACATGGAAGCCTGGAACGGCCCCTCCATCTTCGTGCCCTGACCAGATTTAGTGATTGAGTCTGATGCCAGTGTGTAATGGGTTCTTTATCCCAATTGAAAGAGATATTGGAATAACGTGACAGGCGTAGGATTTGAGGGGTTAACTGCTTTATTTTAGTTCTGTTTTAAGGCGGACTTTTTATCTCTTATTTCTTTTCACAATGATAGTCCGGTTATAGTCAAAATTAAAATCCTTTTTCTCTTTCAGGGTTCTTGTGGTAGTCCCGGTGTGGTCTGGTCCAACTTTGGGAAGTGGTCCGATCTTCCCATATTTCAGCGGCCCAGGTTCTCCAAAAAAAATAATAAGAAGGACAAAACAGGTAAGTGGGGCATAAGATATAATATATATATATATATAGGGTTAGTAGGGTGGTGGGGGAATAGGTAGAAGTGAAGGGAGGTGAGGGGATAACTTTTCTTTGGTTTGTGCTTCTCCCTGCGTGTGTTCTCAGGAATTCCCTTCCTTTTGAGAAGTTTCTCTGTCTGTTGGGTTTTTCCGTGAGGTTAGGGTTATCACGTTAGGGTTTTCCTTTATAAGATCTCCCCTTCCCTGCAGGACCTCTCTCTTCTCTCCTTATCCCCCCTTATTCCTAACAACCACCCTGACCCAACCCCAGTTGCGGTACGAACGTACCTGAGGTGGCCACGCCCCTCCGAGGACGCGGCCGGCTGTTTGGTGGTCTCCCGGCTTCTCTTTGATAGGGGCGGGAGGTCCCCTGAGCCTTTCCGCTTTCTCAGGGCTCTCCTTCTCTTCTTCGGGTTCCTCGTTGGCGGTCTTCGGCGTTCGCGGTTCCTCTTCTTCGGGTCGCGTCCCCCGAGCGTTTCTTTCCGTCTGGTTGGCGTGTGCGTTGTGGGGAATTCACCACAGGCAGCACTTGATCCGCCACAGAACATTTCCTTCACATCAACTGCCTGGAACTAATGGCAGGTTCCTTTGCGGTGAGGCGTTGGACCAAAGATTGTGCTCAGGGCTGCGCCCAGAAGCACCCAATCCAGAGTACTCTCAGATATGGCCAAGGACTTTTGGGAGTATTGCCTCAAACACCAGATCTCAGTGACAGCGCAACACCTCCCCAGGACAGCCAACCAGATAGCGGATTGGCAGTCGCAACATCTTTGGGACTCAAACCTGTGGAAATTTCTTCCAGCAATAATTCTGTCCCTTGCAGCTCATTGGGGCCGATTCACGATTGATCTTTTTGCATCTCAACTCGACCACCAACTCCCCCGATACTACAGTTGTAGAGTGGATCCCGGAGTGGAGGTAACCAATGTTTTTCTTCAGGAATGGTCAAAAGAGAATGGCCAAAAGAGAAGAGCTATGCCTTTCCACCCTTTGCTATGATAATGAGACTGGTGGCATAGACGCACTGACAGGCGGCAGATCTGGTAAAGGTGACCTCGATATGGAAGTCGCAAATGTGGTTTCCAGTTCTTATGGCACTTTCTTGTGAGTTTCCAATCCAACTACCCCTAGATCCATCTCTCCTCAGTGATCCCTCCGGGAACCCCCATGTAGGCACAGTATGTTCCTAGGGGTTACAAATAAGGTGGTGTCTGAATGAAAACAATCCATTGAAATTAGATATCAGAGTTCGGATCGTACCACACCACTAACCAATCCTTCTGTCAATGGACAGAATTAGGCCGAAAAAATATTACAAGCGACCCTATAGTTAGTCTTAAAAGAATCGCTACTACTAATGCGTTAGGGGACCACAGACTCCTGCCACAGTTGGCAGTACAGAGTCTGTCTCCTTGGAACTGCATGTCCCTCATGAGTTACAGTTAGTCATAGGGAGACTGACGTGCAGGACCATCCTCCCTACGTATATATCCCTATCTTTACCTCTGTGAATAAGCTTTAAACAGCATAATCCTCACCTTCGGGTCCTGGCCAGAATGAAAAATGTCCTAGCTAATGTAATAGAAAGTTTCAATTCTTTTAAGGGAATAAAGGCGAGGATTAGCCCACCCAGTTTAGGCATCTTTCCCGCCTAAACAGGATGGATCTGTTATGGATGTAGGTAAAAAATATTCCCTTAATAACATGAGGTCAAATATTTCTGCTTTGCCAAATTCGCAGTGTTGAACTGATGCTCTCTATATGTATGGTTGTATGACTAATAGTTTTCTGTTTAAGCGTACAGATGGTTTACGATTGATCTGTTGATTGTTGCAGGATTCGAGTCTTCCAAACACGAATGAGTTCTTCCACCATCAACTTTGGTTGCAGGAAGAAAGAGGGACAGCAAGAAGGTATTACTGATAGTTATGGCATTACTTGGCATCCAATTGGATGATGGACTGTTACCTCTTTTGCCTTCAATTACAAGGGTTCTGGGAAATGTAGTTTTTGTTAATGTTCTCGATATGGCTTCTGTATCAATAAAACGAAGAAAGAACAGCATAATCCACACCTCCGTGTCCTTAATATAATTGAAAATTTCTGTTATGTTTGCTAAGAAATTTTACATGTTGCATATATCAATTGTTTACCAGAATTCTTTCTTAAAAATACTAAGCCTGATTTCCTGGCTACAGCTCTTGTTAGAACCTGTTAGAACACAGTTGTGAGACATTACTATAGTACCCCATGCAGTGAAAAACAATAGTCTCTCTTCATAACAAAGCAACTTAACATGGCAGCTGTGGTATTATCTACACTTATTAAGTGACAGCAATGAGAACGACCGTTGGCAGTCTGGAAAGATGTTGTGTTTTTGTGAATCCTAGAAACATTTCTTAAACCAAGTAGTGGTTGGGTCACTGTCACCATTCATATAAAGATAAAAAATGGATGGATCTTTCACTGTTTCCCCACTTAATTCCGAGGATAGGGAGAGAGAACCACAAGGTTTCAGATGGCTAAGCTTCAACTGGCTTCACCATCAGAAACCTTTCCCCATCTGGGCCGGTCGGGGTGGGGGGGACAAGCAGACAAAAACACTATCAATCTGACGATGTCATAAAAGAACTTTAAACCAGAAATGGGTGGTGAGAGAGAGAGAGAGGTAACAGACACTTTGCAGGCTTTACCCTCTGTTTTTTTGAGTTGCGCATCCTTGCTCCTAATCCTGGCCGTCATGCCACTCATTGTTTTTTTACTATTTGATAAACAAGCATTGGTCTCGCCTTTGAAAGAGCTATTGTCTTTGCCAATGTGTTTTAGACATGCTGTACACCTGCGTGGATGCTGTTCAGAATGGCTAAAAGAGAGTGGTGCAGAGGACAGTACGTGGAGTGTCAGAGTAGAATGGCAAAGAGTGGAGTAGAGTTGTGGAGTGGCAGGGAGTGTCGTGTAATGGAGTGGCATGGTGTGGTGTTGCATAGAGTGGCCTTCACAGTGGACTGATGTGGAGTGCATTGGTGTAGAGTGTTGCAGAGTATAGTGGTTTAGAATGCAGTGGCATTGAGGGCAGTGGCACTGAATTTAACAGCATTCAATGCAGCGTCGTAGAGTGCAGTGGCATAGATCAGAGTGGTGCATAGTCGAGTGCAGTGGCACAGAGTAGAGTGGAGTGGCATAGAGCACAGTGGAGCTGCGTAGAGTTGAGTGATGCAGAGGCGCACAGTACAGTTGAGTGGCAGATAGTGCAGTGACAGAGTGCAGAGTAGAGCCAAGTGGCGTAGAGTAGCATGGAGTGGAGCAGAGTACAGTAGAGTGCGGTGGCATAGAGTGGAGTAGCGTAGAGTAGGGCAGAGTAGAGTAGCACAGAGTTCAGTGGCAGAGTGCAGTGTTGCAGAGTAGAGTGTCAGAGTGCAGTGGAGTAGAGTGGTATAGAGAGCAGTGGCGTAGAGTACAGTGATGTAGAGTACAGTGCAGCTGTGTAGAGTGCATTGGCATAGAATACAGTGGTTAACAGTAGAGTGCAGTGGAGAAGAGTGGTGTAGAGTAGATTGTTTCAGAGTACAGTAAAGTGGCTTAGAGTGGAGTGGAGTGGTGCAGGGCAGAGTGCAGTGTGTAGAGTGGTATAGAGTGTAATGGCATAAAGTGGTAGCCAGCAAATAGGAAGCCAGAAAATGTGAGTTACAAACCACTAAGCCAATTGTAATCAACAGGGGGAATGCATTCCTAGGTCAACTTTCTGAAAAGTCACCAAGATGTTGTTAGCAAACAGACAGCTGCGCTGTCTGGTAAGCTGCAACCTAAAAATGAGTTCATTGCGGTAGGTATTACATCGTCTCATATTCAGGTCACATAATTAACTCATTTCACACTGAAGTCTGCTGAAATGAAACCAAGCGCCACTGACTGTGTAATAGGACACACAATAGAGGATAATGGTCATTTTCATTTGGCTCTAAGTGCAGCTTTAAGTGCACCAACAGGTAAGTTCCGTCCTACCCTCTGATCTGAAATTTTCAAGTACATTACATTTTGCAAGAGCATTCAAGTACTTGGGTATCATTTTTGGTCATAAAATGAAGCTTGTTTTCATGTTATTGGTACGACATGATACATTTCCAGTACAATTTATTTAAAAGAAAACGTATTGCTCGGTCAGTTCAGTTGCAGTTAACATATCATTAGTGCTAGTAGCCATAGTCTTATTTCCCGCAAAAACGTCATCACACACTCACAACATTCATGTCTAATTGGTATTTAAGTGGCAAAAGCTTGAGACTTTGGGTTATTAGGTCAGGCTGATTTCCTAACCTTTTGTTGTCATTCGAAAGTATAGGGCTACCAGACGTGCATGAGCCAACAGATCAAATGAACACACCAGGGTGTGAATTTGAATTCCCATAGAGCAAAAAAGCAGACAAAATAAAAATGGAAAACAAGTTAAGTGGACTTATTTTTGGCAGTGTTAGAAATGGGATCTCTAGTTGGCAGTGTTTTGCACCCTGTCCAAGTAGGGACCCTCACTCTAGACGGGAATCATACATCTAAGATAACCCCTGCTCACCCCACTGATAGCTTGGCACAAGCAGTAAGGCTTTTCTCACAGGCAATGTGTAAAGTATTTGTACACACACAGTAGCACAGTGAACACACCACAAAAGTACTGCACACTAGTTTAGAAAATAGCCAATATTTATCTGAATAAAACAAGACCAGAACTACAAAAATCCAAAATGCGCAAGAAAAGATAAACATTTTTAAAGGTTAAATCTCAATAAAAGTGCTTAGAAACACAATAGCTCCAATTTGGGCTATAACAACGTAGTTGATGGAGTCTTTCCAACAGTCCAGCACCACTCGTGAGGGAGTGCGGGCTGGTCACGCAGTCGCATGGACCCTGGACACAGTACCTTTGATAAACAATGAAACAAATATGTTGCACGTACTCGGGGAGGTGAGGTGTCCCTGGAGCAGGTATGGTGTCAATTCATTACTGCTACCAGGTTGGTGAGGTGTCCGATCCTTACTGCCAGGCGTGAGCGTTGAGGAGTCTGTTCATTATGATCGGGCAGGGTAGATGAATCCAGCAGGTCAAGACACAAGGTGTCGACTTTGAGGTGTCGCAATCACACCATGGGGCCACAGGTGCTGCAGTGGAGTCGGGTGTCCTGGTTGTCAGGGCACGGCACTCAGGACTCGCGCTGTGGTGGGACTTCGGAGGAGCAGGAGCGGTGTCGACCGCAGCTGTTGCACACAGCGGGGACCAAGGCTCCTGGTGCAGCCTGAGGAGTCAGATAGTGGTGCCAGCTCTGAAGTCGATGCTCTTGGTTTCTTCTTGGTTTCACCAGAACTCACTTCCAAGGGCCCATGGACTCGATTTGGCAACACCTGGCAAGTCAGGACTCCCAGCAGGAAAGTCCAGGTGCTGGCAGGTGAAGTCTTTGATGTTCCTGAGACTTCTAACACAAGGCAAGCTCAGTTCAAGCCCTCGGAGAACATTGGAAAGCATAATGTAGAAAGCAAAGTCCAGTCTTTTCACTCCCAGTCAGAAGCAGCAGGCAGCCAGCCAGCACAGCAAAGCAACACGCAGAGTGGCAGTCCTCCCTACGGCACCTAGCTCTTCTTTCTGACAGAATGTCCTCAGACCGGAAGCGCTCTGAAGTTGTGGTCTCAGAAGCCCAATACTTATACTAATTTCTACCTTTGAAGTAGGCAAACTTCAAAATAAAGTCTTTGCCGTATTCAAGACCCTGCATTTCCTGTCTTGGTCCCAGACACACTCCAGGAAGTTGGAGACTGCTTTGTGCAAGGACAGGCACAGCCCTATTTACGTGCAAATGTCAGCTCCTCCCTCCACTCTAGCCCAGGAAGACCTGGGTGTGCGATATGCAGGGTACACCTCAGCTCCCTTTGTGTGACTGTCGGGAGTGAATTCACAAAAAGCCCAACTGTCATCCTCACCCAGATGTGTATTCCACAGCCAGACAGAGGCACAGAATGGTTAAGCAAGAAAGTGCCCACTTTCTAAAAGTGTCATTTTCAAAATTATAATTTAAAAACCAACTTCACCAAAAGATGTATTTTTAAATTGTGAGCTCAGAGACCCCAAACTTCATATCTCTATCTGGTCCTAAAGGCAAATTACAATTAAAAGATATGTCAAGGCAATCCCCATGTTAACCTATGGGAGAGATAGGCCTTGCAAGAGTGAAAACCGAATTTAGCTGTATTTCACTATCACAACATGCAAACCACACCAGTACATGTTCTGCCTTTTAAATGCACTGCAATCTGCCCATGGGGCTGCCTTTGGCCTATGTTAGGGGTGACTTGCATGTAGTAAAAGGGAAGGTTTGGGCCTGGCAAGTGGGCACACTTGACAGGTCGAACTGGCAGTTCCAAACTGCCTACACAAGACACTGCAGTGGCAGGGCTATTACATGTTTACAGGGCTACTCCTGTGGGTAGCACAATCAGTGCTGCAGCCCCACTAGTAGCATTTGATTTACAGGCCCCTGGACACACACTGTGCACTGTACTAGTAACGTACTACTAAATCAAATAAGACAATCATGGAAAAACCAATCACCAATAAAATTTAGGCAGAAAGCATTTGAACTTCAGCACTGTTCAGCAGTGGTAAAGTGCCCAGAGTCCTAAAAGCCAGCAAAAACTAAATTCAGCACAAGATCACAACAGAAGGTCAGAAGCCAAAAAGACAGGGGAAACCACGCCAAGAGCAAGCACATGTCCCCCCTAGCTGAAAGTGGGGAGAACTACTCAACCTCATAGGTGTTCTCATCACTAAGGCAAAAGAACCTGGACAGACCATCAGCGTTGGCCTGTTCTGTGCCAGGGCGGTGTTCCACCTTAAAGTCCATTCCTTGTAGGGAGAAAGACCACCTGAACAGTTTACGATTTTCACCCCTCAGAAACTAGACACTTTCTGCGCTGCGCAGAATTCCTCCCTGGTGGTGCCTCCTTCCTACTGCCAATGGGTCAGTCTGCCTCCTTATCAAGCTTCCTGGGGTCAGTAACTTGCTGTCAATCAAATGCTGGTGCAGCTCTGGAAAACGACAAGACAAGCGCTCCCATTCAATCAAACTGTACAGCCCTGGATAGACTGTTACCTCGCTGCCCTTCACCCCACCATTCAGTGCTCTGCAGAAAGAATCAACATACTTCACCCAAGTCTGTAACCCTAGTTTAGCACTCTCCCTAAACTTTACCCTGTAACTCTCTGAGGTCAGACCATACCTCATAGTCAGGGTATCCTTCATGGCAGGGTACCTCATCCTATCCTCTTCTTCTAAGGCCAACAGGATGTCCCTCCCCTCCACTGAAAGATACTTCCACTGGCCTGCCCCCCAAACTCTCACAGGGACCCTGTGCATCCTCAGTGCCACCTCATAACGCCTGAACCACTGATCAATGTCATCACCCACAACAAAACCCTTTACCACATCTTTGGGTATATACACCTTTTCCTCAGATTGTACTGAAGAACTGCTGCCACCATATGTGCTGGACCTGCTTTTTAGATACAGCTCAGCTCTCGAGCTAGAAGCAATTTCTTTTCTCCCAGGGCAAGTTTCTCTTTCTCTGCCTTCCTTTTGATCTTGGCCAGCTCCAGCTGAAGTTCCCTCTCATGCTGCAGCTTGGGCTTCTCCATTTCCAAATGATGCCTCCGGGTCTCCCGCCTATCCTCCAGCTCCTCTGGGGTTAGACCTTTTCAAGAAACACTACTGCCTATTCTAGAGAGTGTCTCCCCACCAGAAAGATTCTACTGCGCCACAACATCACTATGTAGCTCCTGCTCCTCCAGATCCACAATGTCCATCTCTGCAAGCTCACCAGCCTCCCTGGCTACCAACCAGGCCCTTAGCACCTTTACCATCCCCTCCTTTTTAGTGAGGCCTTTAAAAGGATACCTGAACTTTGTGCAGAGATTTTTGAGCTGAGGCACAGTATAGGTCTTCAACCTCTCCTGCTCAAACACCAACTCTGCAACAATTGCTGATGGGTCCCCAGACTGTCACATGCTTGTGGATAATTCAAAAGTTGCAAAATTTCAAGAAGGCAAAAGAATAGAAATCCAAGAAAGTGAAAAAACAGTATGTGGTAGCGTAATGGTCTACAATAAGACAGTAGTGTACACCAATCATTGTATGCAAAGTACAAATACAAGTCCTATCCTCACTGCTGATCACCAATGTTAGAAATGGTGTCTCTAGTTGGCAGTGGTTTGCACCCTGTACAGACCCTCACTCTAGTCTGGGTAAGGGAGTCACACACCTAAGATAAGATAACCTCTGATCACCCCCTTGGTAGCTCAGCACAAGCAGTCAGGCTTATCTCAAAGGCAATGTGTAAAGTATTTGTACATACACATAGTAACACCGTGAAAACAACACAAAAATACTCCATACCAGTTTTGAAAAATAGCCAATGTTTATCTGGATAAAACAAGAGCAAAATTACAAAAATCAAACATACACAACAAAAGATACACACTTTTAAAGGTTAAATCTCAATAAAAGCGCTTAGAAACAAAATAATTCTGACTGGGGCTATCACAACGTCGTTGACGGAGTCGCTATGAACTGTCCGCCGCCACTCATGAGGGAGTGAGGGCCGGTCACAGAGTCGCACGGACCCCAGGCACAGTACCTTTTGTAAACAATGAAACAAAGACGTTGCATTAAGTTGGGGAAGTTAGGCGTCGTTATAGCCGGTGAGGGTTCTTTTCCTTACTGCTACCCAGTGGTGAGCAGTAGGGTCCTTACTACCAGGCAGGCGAGGTTACGTGTCACTTCCTTACATTTGCAGGGCAGGTGATGCGGCGTCAGTGGCAAGGAGGTGGTTCCTTACGATCCGGCAGGGTCGATGAATCCAGCAGTTCAAGATGTGAGGCATCGATTTTGCAGTGTTGCGATCACACCCCGTTGCCACAGGTGCTGGGGCGGAGTCAGGTGTCCTGGATGTTGGGAACTCAGGACTCACGCTGTGGTGGGACTTCGGAGATGATGTAGCAGCATTGGGCCTGCGGCATCAGTCGCGGTTGTTGCACTCTGCGGGGCCCACGACTCCTGGTGCAGGCAGCAGCGCGGAGTCAGATAATGGCACCTGTTCTGGAGTCGATGCACTTTCCTTCTTCTTGGTTTCACCAGAACTCACTTCTAAGGGCCCAGGGACTGGATTTTGTGCCACTCGGCAAGTCAGGACTCTCAGTAGAAACGTCGAGGTGCTGGCAGATGAAGTCTTTGATCTCCCCAAGACTTCTGACAGGAGACAAGCTCAGTTCAAGCCCTTGGAGAGCCTTGAAAAGCAGGATGGAGAAAGAAAAGTGTAGTCCTTTCACTCCCAGGACAGAAGCAGCAGACCAGCACAGCAAAGCAGCAGGCAGAGAGTCAGTTCCTCCTACGGCATCTAGTTCTTCTTCCTGGCAGAATGTCCTCAGTCCAGAAGCGTTCTTCTGAAGTTGTGGTCTCAGAGGCCCGATATGTATAATAATTTCTGCCTTTGAAGCAGGCACATTTCAACTTGTAGTACACAAGACCCTGCCTTTCCTGTCCTGGCCCCAGACACACTCCAGGGGGTTGGAGACTGCTTTCTGTAAGGGCAGGCACAGTCATATTTAGGTGCAAGTGCCAGCTCCTCCCTTTACTCTAGCCCAGGAAGACCCATCAGGATATGCAGGGACACCTCAGCTCCCTTGTGTGACTGTCTAGAGTGAATTCACAAACAGCCCAACTGCCATCCTGACCCAGACGTGTATTCCACAGCCAGGCAGAGGCACAGAATGGTTAAGCAAGAAAATGCCCACCTTCTAAAAGTGGCATTTTCAAACTTACAATTTAAAAAACAAATTCACCAAAAGATGTATTTTTAAATTGTGAGTTCAGAGGCCCCAAACTCCATCTCTCTATCTGCTCACAATGAGAAATTACACTTAAAAAATATTTCAAGGCAATCCCCAAGTTAGGCCTTGCAATAGTGAAAAATGAATTTAGCAGTATTTCACTATCAGGACATGTACAACACACCAGAACATGTCCTGCCTTTTAAATACACTGCACTCTGCCCATGGGGCTGCCTTTGGCCTACCTTAGGGGTGACTTGCATGTAGTAAAACTGCCCCCACAGACACTGCAGTGGCAGGTCTGAGACATGTATACAGGGTTACCCATGTGGGTGGCACAATCAGTGCTGCAGGCCCACTGGTAGCCTTTGATTTACAGGCCCTGGGTACACACTGTGCACTGTACTAGGGACTTACTAGTAAATCAAATAAGCCAATCATGGAGAAACCAATCACCCATACAATTTAAACAGAGAACACTTGCACTTTAGCATTGTCCAGCAGTGCTAAAGTGCCCGGAGCCCTAAAAGCCAGCAAAAACTAAATTCAGCACAGGATCAAAAGAGGAGGTCAGAAGCCAAAAAGACAGGGGAAACAATGCCAAGAGCTGACCGGTCTAAGAGGCAGTAGGTGACGTTTCCTGGTCAAAAGGACGCCTATATTCTTTGCTCAGTTTGCTGTTGTGTTCTACGACATCTAAGTGATCATGGCACAGGCTGAAAATTCTTATGTGTTGCTAACATAAGAATGGCAGTCCAAACTGATGCAATATTGAATACCATGTGGATATTGAAAATGTACCCTCAAAAGTGACATAAAAAGTTCCACAGTCTGCAATGATCTCACTAGGATTTTTTTTTTTTTTTAAACAAAGAAAACAAACATACTGAATAAAAACAAGCACCACTAATAGCTCTGCTGGGTCTGGGAATATGGCTTTGCACTCTCAAAGGGATTCTAACAACCACAGCATGCATGTATATTAAAGAAAGGAAATAGATTAGACTCACTCACCCACCCAACTCTCTGTCACACTGCTGCACCTTTACATGTTTTTCTACTGACACAGTTGTATTTTGATAAGTCAGTGGAGACCAGGTATGACCTGTGTGCCAAGGGTGAACAGGCAACAAGCTGACTGATTCAACCTGTTGGCCATTATCACGCATCATATTCTATCTTTTTTACAAAGGAATTGAATAGCACCTCCTTAACACCAAAACAGGTTGAATCGCCATTTTAGATTTTGTCTTCTGTTGGCCGTCTACAGAGATGGCTGCAGGCAAAGGGCTTGAGATTTAAGATCATTTAGGTCAGTGTCATGAACGTTGTTCAGTGCATACAATGTAACAAGACCCCACAAATGTCTTCACTAATAATAAGTCATGAGTTTGTCTCTCCTTACTCTGAATTATGCATAATCGTTGAGGCTTTTGCTACCCTAGACATATTGAGGAGTTAAGCTGATATTCTTCTACTTTTAGTAGAAGGCACGATAAATGAACAACTGCCTCTCTGGTGTGTGTTTTTTTTCTTGATTTGGAGTACCATGTTACTCTGTTTTTGGCCTGTTTTAAGTTCGTTAGGAAAATCCCAAGTGTCTTTATTTAACAACATATCATGGTTGAGTTTTTACTTTGGTTTTCAGTTCAGGAATTCAAACCTGATAAAGCTTTATTCAATTAATGGCTTTTGGACATCACTGTGCCACAGGAACAATCTCATCAGTAGAGGGCATCTTCCCTGAGTTGCACCATCCATACCAAGTACATTTTTCGTCACTGGATAATACAGTGTTCATTCATAGTCTGTGCTGTAGGCTTTGGACTTTATCCGCAAAACCATCCTACGTGCATAGAAATCTCTGTATTCTTCTGGCAATTCATCTAGAGTCTTCAATGCCCTGTCCAAAATTTGCATTGCTCTGGAGGCCGCTGCAGGGTCTTTGTTCCCATAGGTGTCAGTTTTATCATAGTAATCAGACGGGAGGTGCTTCCAAAAGACGTTTACACCCACTCCAAACTCCTCAGCAATCGTATTGTGGAACCACATAGCTAGAACGAAAGAGGGGGAAAGATGTAACATGATGAGAGCATGCTGCATCTAATTCACTGTGAGACACTGTTAAATTAAGAAGCTAAATAACTTACAGTAGCGAGTATGAAAAAACAATTTAAAAAAAAAACACAAAACAAAGCTGTACCATTAAAAAAAGAAAAAAAAAATGTGTTGCCATTCATGAATTTCTATTTGCTTTTCCTACATTTATATTTGCATTCCCACGTATTCCAATGTGTTTTTCATGTCACTCTAATCTTGTCAAAGAGTGCCTGTTCAACAAGAGATGTAATCATTTTATTACATTATTTCTACACGGCAAAATGATTGCACCTTAGGTACCTGACAAGGGCACATAGGAAAGGGTAACAAAGTAGAGCTCACAGGGCTTTCAGCTAATTTAAGGAGTAAAGATGATGTCTACTAGGGCATGAGGGTGCAGTGTTGCCTACACCCATTGCACTGAAGAGGATAGGAGAATGTGTAACTGTGTGGGACCTCTTTTGGTTTTCTAGCCTTTCTTAATGTTTGTATTTTATTTATTTATTTATACCACTTATAAAGCGCAACTGCCACCTAACCAGTTTCCAGGCATGGGTTAAATTACTTGGAGAGGAAAATAACAAGTTCCTAACAGTGTGAAACAAAACTAAACAATCTTCTACATTGTTACACAAATTTAGGGAAGAGCCAGGTTTTTAAAGCCTTTCTGAAGTACAAGAAGTCAGAAGAGAGTCTCAACGTGTCTGGAAGGTGATTCCGTAGGCAAGCTGCTTCAATCATGTAGGCTCGTCCCCCCCATGTCTGTTCTTTCGAAATTTGGCCACATAGGCCAAATAAGGGGAAGAGGAGCGTAAGTTCCTACCAAAGGCGTACAGTTTTATTTTCTTTTGCAGGGGAATTGGGCCAAATTCATTAAAGGTAGCAGCGTACTCACTGCACGTTTCTTTGCCACACAGAAACTAAATTTCACTGCTGATTGAGATTTCTCAGTTAATTACGATGTATGGAGGAACGAAAGTACTTATAAACGGAGGAGACCAGACTCTATAATTTCTTGTGAGAGCCTAATAATTAACAGCCCTGATGAAGTCGAGGGGTTATTTTCAAAGACGAAATACGTGTTGGCTTAATTAAATTGAGAAACTGTCTGAATCACACAGAAGGACTGGAGTTTTGTATTTCGAGATGATAAAGTGATGAACTGAATCAAGATATTTGGAGTCAGATCTAGATATTCATTGTTATCTAATGAAAGAATACCTATCTACTTATGGAGGACTAATTACGATGTACAATTGATATAGGCGTGTGCCTTAATGTGAATTTTATATTTTGACAATCATTGATTGTTCAAATTTGTGGGTTGTGGGTGGGTTTTTTCCCCCTTATGAGCACCGCCTACTGGAGACTGGATGTGAGAGGAGTCTAAAGATTGGGTTTTTGAGCGCCATATTTCCCCTACAAAACACCCCCCACGTGTCAAATCCATTAAGGGATTTGTGAAAAATGCACAGGGATTTTAAAATAATTATTTGTCTTAATGGTAACCAATGTAAATCCTTCAGAGCCAAGGAAACAGAGGACCTTTTAGGTCTAGTCAGGGCTAGTTTGCCTGCCACTGCTTGAACTTTGTGAAGCCGGTTAGGCAGGTATTTCGGAGCTCCTCACAGCAAGGCATTGGAATAATCCAACCTGCTTAAGATCACACTACGAACTACCAGAGCTTGGGAACAGAGAGGAAGTAACGGGAAAATCCTTTGTACTGTTGTAATTAAGGAGAAGCAGGATCCTGCAGTCTTATTTACATGAGATTCCAGGCTCAGTTTCTTGTCAAATGTCACCCCACCAAGTTTCTGACAGCCTCTGACAGTACAGGGACCCTGTCAGAGGGAACTGGTCAGAAGTTAGGTGGAAGTAGAGCCGGGGATTTGGTTGCTGAGCAGCAGAGGAACTCCGTCTTATCGCCACTGAACTTCAAAGAGTTGGATTTCAGCCAGCCAATAATAGCATTCATGGAAGGCATCAACTGTAATTCTTTGAATTCCTTCTAGTGACAAGATTAGTCGAGTATCATCAGCGTAATTAACCAAGGTGGAAAGTACACCACCTGCTGTCTATCCGACAGGCAGGACTGAAGACATTTTGCAACCGTGCCCCTGACTCCAATCGCGTTCAGTCCAGCCAAAAGCGTGTTAGGATTGACCGTATCGAATGTAACAGATAGATCTAACAGGATCAATACCACAGACTGACCATTGTCTACTCGCACTCTCTATTAGTCCATGGTGGTGAGCAGAGCTGTTTCAGTCCCATGGCCTTTGCTCTTCTTTAAGAATTTGGTTAACCTGCAAATAGCCAGATAACGTTTTACTAACAAAACATTCCAAGATCTTTACAGGGTATGGTAAAAGGGTTTACAGGCCTGTATTTACTTAAGGTTGCAGGATCGAGTGATGACTTTTTTAATACAGATGTAACAATTTCCCTTTTCCAAGCTGCCAGGACCGTGCCAGTTTGCACGGATTAGCACCAAATTTGCCAGAGCACTGGAAATAGTTATTTTGCCTGATCCTTCCAGACCTTATGAGGTAGAGGATCCAAGGGTTAGTGGGAGGACGTGGCCAATGCCAAAGTTAAGCAAACTGTAGCCAGTTCTTCTTACATTACAAGTTTAAGCACTTTGCCTCGTTGCTTTACGGGTGCTGAAGGTGGCTCCTAATTGTGTTTCTCTTGTATTCCCAGGTTGTTGCTCTGAGATTAAGCACATTTAAGTACGTTTTGTCACTTGCTGTCGTCTTAAAATACCTCACTGGCAAGAATATACTCTTCTTGTACTAAAGAAAAGTGATCTATCATAGCAACAGATTGCTCAAAATCCCATGTTGGCAAGTGTCCCTTTGTACACACTCCGTTATGCACCAATAGTGCACCTCTGAACGTCGTTTCCCCTCCGTTGTGCAGCTCACCTCATATTAACAAAACTCAGGCCAGATGTACAAAAAGTAGGAACTGCAATTTCCTTATTGTGTTTCTTACTGAATTCCAATAAGGAAATCGCAATTTCTAATATAAGAAAACTTACAATTATGAAATAGCGATTCTTAGTGGGTCGGAAAACGACCTATCTCCTGAATATTATTGAGGTATGAATCAGTTCGCGACCAATTACGAACAATGGCCATCACAGGGATAGGGACCTGCTGGGGTCAGCAGACTACCTATCTATGATTGCTTTTCAATAAAGCCATTTTTTTTTTATGCATCCTGTTTTCATTCGAGGAAAATAAAACATTTTAGTTTCATTTTTTAAGAGCAGGCAGTGGTTCATGGGAACACTGCCTGCTCTTAAAAAATATTTATTTTGGATTTCTCAATGGGCAGAGGTCCCTTGGGAACCCCTTTCCATTTATGAATGAGTTACTACCTCCTGTGAGGGGTCCGTAAATTATTACTATTATGCGACCAGAATTTGGTCGCAAAACAGTAATATACACCCCTTCCGAATACCAAATCTGTATTTGGTTGCAAAACCTAAACTGTAATTCAGTAACATGTTACCGAATTGCATTTTGGGTTTACTATATACCAAAATGCTGTTAAGCACTCGCAACCGGGCTGGTTCTGCAAATTGGCTCATTCGTGACCGTGAAAAAAGGTTTGTACATCTTGTCCCTAGTTTTTCCTAATATTCACAAATTACAATAATGTCACAATTACAAAGAGTGTGTGAGATAATTTTTGGATTAAGCAGATGGGAAAATAATGGCAGTGGGACAAATGTACACCATAATCTGAAAGGAAAGTGTTTCATGAAGAAAAAAAACTTGTGACATTTTGAAAGCCTCTCCTGCCCTTCTTACCAGGGATGAAAAGCACATCTCCTGATTCCAAGTAGCACTCATAGCGCCTCGCTTTGGAGAACAGCGGGAACTTGACCAGGTCTGGGTCATCAACGTTCAACACCTCCGACTTGTCACCTGAATTTCACAAGGGTAAGAAAACATTGTAATTTTCACCTAATGGATGCAGTGAACTCACACAGTATGATAATAAGTCATGTTTTCACTATCACATTAAAACCGTAATGCACATATCAGATAACAACACAACGCTGATGCAAAAAGCATGAGGTGCTTTAAAGAGTTTAATATTTACAATGTACACTCTGTCTCTCATAGATTAATTGGCTAATACTTTAACGCTTAGTCAGAAAGATGCACAATTAAAATAACCTGTTAAGCCTACATTTCCTCAGTATGCCATGGTGTTTGTGACCTCTTCAACAATGTAAACACATCTGTGGTATTCATGATGAAATTATCATTCTAGTACCCTCCTTTCAAAATAACAGACAAATCCTTAAGCCAAATGGTTTTGGGATTTAAAAAAATATCTTGATTTCTAAACAGATTTGCAAGCGCGGTTGTGACTAATTATAAGTGAAGGTATTGTTACGGCCGACACGTTTCACTCCCGGCTTGAATGAAGTCACACATTCTTCTTGGCACAGCACACCTCATGCCTCATCCACTACATACACCAGACTTCCTTGTTGTTTTACCTTCTGTATCCAAGAAACGAAAATTATGTCAGCTAGTCTTCCTTCTTGAGGGTGGGTGCTCTCAAATTGTTTTACTGCGCTTCATAGTTCATTATTATGAAGGGTCTCTTCACACACCTTATTGTGATTCTTCTATTTGTTCCACCACATAAGCTCATCAATATTTATAGTCAATTTATCATTCATGGCTCTGGGAGAAAAGCTGGCTAGTTCTTAATATTCATGTCGCTGTTGGGAGTTCCTGAGGACTGCAGCATAACAAACATTATGCTTTGCGATCATTTATCATATACTGTTGAAAACCTGCCCTTTCTACAGGTTCACCCCACATTTTTGGCCATTTGCTGAAAGTTGTTGTGCTGGGTACATAACACTGTAGCCAAAAAACGAGGGGAGTATCCTATCACCCTCACCTGCTTAGGATACTAATTAAACAATGCTCAAACAAAAGTTTAGCAGGAGAGGGACAAATTAAGTAATTATTACACAAAACCAATATTAACTCTTGGTTCGGAGGGATAAAACTATTTTCCTTATTTATTATATTTGTAAATGTACACACACAAATCCGAGTCAGAGGCGGACTTCCTATCTATAAACAAATGACACTACAGTGGAACTTTATACACTTATATATACATATTTACAATAATACCAGACATGTGAAACACATAATACATACAATATTACAGAATATGTGCCCTACTCCAACGATTTATAGAATAGTCACAACACAGAATACAAAAACAAAGTGATCAACAATCGTATGGTGGCCAAGGATCTTGCACCCAGCTGTATACTGCCTTAATTTTCTTTATACAAGGTAGTAAGTAGTGCTATATAGTTTTTTTTTGGAATCAATTGATTATTTGCTCAGACTCCTTGGACCCATCGAAAATATGTCGACGCGTTTCGGCCTAACAACTCAAGGCCTCCTCAGGACTGTCGGAGAACACTGGCACCACTTTCCTTTCAATTATAGAAAGTGCACGAGCTAAAATACTCAGTTTTCGAGTACTATCTACTGGTGCCCCTCGTTTACAAACCGGCGTCTGTGTAGTGATTTAATCATGTTTTCTTTAGCTTTTGCCAAACGCCACGAGTCCGCAATCTCTGTGTCAATGCACGCAGCTGGATCGCTGCTCCTACTCTTTCAAGAGTATCGGGCATAACACTGTGCACTTTACTCCTGCTAACCAGTAGCAAAATGCTTAATGTTAAAAATTGGCAGAGGTATACACCCTTGTCCAAGTAGGGACCACAATCCTAGTCAGGGTAAGTCCCAACACAGAGCAGGCAAGCTTAATTTAGAAGGCAATGTGTAAAGTATTTGTGCAATAACTCATGCAGTAACACAGTGAAAACACCACAAAAATACTCCACGCAGGTTTAGAAAAATAGACAATATTTATCTGAGTAAAATATGATCAAAACAATGAAAATCCAATGTACCCACGCAAAGTTATGAATGTTTAAAGATTAAATCCCACTAAAGTACTTAGAAACTCATTAGCTCCAACTGGGGCTTTGACGGTGTTGTTGACGGAGTCCTTCCCAAAAATCCAACACCACTGGTGCCGGTCACGGAGTAGCATGGTCCCCCAGGTACAGTATCTTTGGAAACAAAGATGTCGTACAGAGTCGTAGAGACGAAGTGTCGAGGGAGCTGGTGCAGCGTCACTACATTACGGCATCCTGAGAGGTGAAGCGTTGGTTTGTTACTGCGGGGCAGGGGATGCGTCAGTCCCGTCCGGTTGCAGCGGGAGCTGGTGCGGCATCAGTGACAAGGCATCGGTTCCTTGTGACCCGGCGGAGTCAATGAATCCAGTCAGTCCGGACGTGGCGAGCCGTCTTCACAGTGCAGAGGCGTTGCAGCAACCTTGCCGTTGCATGCAGCGAGGTCCAAGGGGCAAGAGCAGCTGCGGCATTGGTGCTGGTGTCGCTGAAGACGTTGCTGGCATCTCTGAAGTCGGAAAGCTAGCTAAAAACTAACTGGTGAATTCTTTGTTGGCCCTGAGATTTCAAAACAGGAGGCAAGCTCAATCTAAGCCCTTGGAAAGCACTTCTGGGTAAGGCAGATTCCTTCCAGCAAAGTCAGAGGCCGCAGGGTAACAGCAGGGCAGCAGTCCTTCTCAGCAAAGCAGTCCAGATGAGTCCTTTGGGCAGACAGGCAGTTCCTCTGACAGAGCTGAGGTGTAGATCTAGAAGTGTCTGATTTGGTGGGATCAGAGGCCCAGTTTATATACCCAAACATGCTTTTGAAGTGGGGGAACATTCAAAGAGTGGATATGAAGTGCACAAGTTCCCCTTTCAGCCCAGTCCTGTCTGCCAGGATCCCTGTAGGGGGTTATCAGTCCTTTGTGTGAGGGCAGGCCACTGCCCTCTGAAATGTAAAAGAGAGCCCCTGCACCCTTCCTGTCCAAGGAGACCCATTCAGTATGCATATGGATTCAGATTAGACTTAGGGGGTCATTCTGACCCTGGCGGTCCAAGACCGCCAGGGCCACGGATGACTGAAGCACCGCCAACAGGCTGGCGGTGCTTCATTGCCCATTCTGACCGCGGCTGTAAAGCCGCGGTCGGAAAACCGGGTCCGGCCGTTTCCCGCCAGATTTCCCCGGGCTGGGCGAATCCTCCATGGCGGCGCTGCAAGCAGCGCCGCCATGGGGATTCTGACCCCCTTCCCGCCACCCTGTTTCTGGCGGTTTTTACCGCCAGGAACAGGATGGTGGGAACGGGTGTCCTGGGGCCCCTGGGGGCCCCTTCACTGCCCATGCCACTGGCATGGGCAGTGCAGGGGCCCCCTAACAGGGCCCCAGCCTGCTTTTCACTGTCTGCTATGCAGACAGTGAAAAGCGCGACAGGTGCAACTGCACCCGTCGCACACCTGCAACACCGCCGGCTCCATTCGGAGCCGGCTTCTGTGTTACAAGCCCCTTTCCCGCTGGGCCGGCGGGCGCTACCTTAGGTAGCGCCCGCCGGCCCAGCGGGAAAGTTAGAATGGCCCCAGCGGTCTTTTGACCGCGGGGCGGCCAAATGGCGGTTCCCGCCTGGCGGCCAGCGACCGCCGCCCACCAATGTCCGAATGAGGGCCTTAGTGTCCTGTGTTTATGGCTGTCTGGGTGCAATGCACAAGGGGAGCTGTCTACCAGCACAGACCAGACGTTGATTGGAGACAGGGCTGTAAGGCACAGATGACAGTGAGTGCAAAGAAAAGCCCACTTTCTGAAAGTGGGATTTCTAAAATAGTAATATTAAACCCAACTTCACCAGTAAGCAGGATGTTCTATTATCATTCTGGCAATACTAAATATGACATGGCTACTCCTTCCAGATCAGAATCTACCACGCAAAAGTATATGAGGGCAGTTCTAATGCTCGTCTATGAGAGGAGCAGGCCTCACAGTAGTGGTAATGAAAATGTCACTTACCCAGTGTACATCTGTTCGTGGCATCAGTCGCAGTAGATTCGCATGTTCTGCAATAGCTCGCCATCTGGTGTTGGGCCGGAGTGTTACAAGTTGTTTTTCTTCGAAGAAGTCTTTCGAGTCACGGGACCGAGTGACTCCTCCTTTTGTCTCCATTGCGCATGGGCGTCGACTCCATCCTCGATTGTTTTTCCCCGCAGAGGGTGAGGTAGGAGTTGAATTGTAGTAATAGTGCCCATGCAATGGAGTGACTAAGTATGCACCTATTTAAGGTTGAGATGATACATATAGAAATAATTGAAGGTAACTTCCAAACTGCTACAGGCTCCCGGGGAGGCGGGTGGGCACATGCGAATCTACTGCGACTGATGCCACGAACAGATGTACACTGGGTAAGTGACATTTTCAGTTCGATGGCATCTGTCGCTGTAGATACGCATGTTCTGCATAGACTAGTAAGCAGTTATTTCCCCAAAAGCGGTGGATCAGCCTGTAGGAGTGGAAGTAGTCTGAAATAATGTCCTTAATACGGCTTGACCTACTGTGGCTTGTTGTGCGGATAACACGTCTACACAGTAGTGCTTGGTGAATGTGTGAGGCGTAGACCATGTGGCTGCCTTACATATTTCTTGCATTGGGATGTTTCCTAGAAAGGCCATGGTAGCACCTTTCTTTCTGGTTGAGTGTGCCCTTGGTGTAATGGGCAGCTGTCGTTTAGCTTTAAGGTAGCAGATTTGGATGCATTTAACTATCCATCTGGCTATACCTTGTTTTGAAATTGGGTTTCCTGCGTGAGGTTTTTGAAATGCAATAAAGAGTTGTTTAGTCTTTCTGATGTTTTTTGTTCTGTCAATGTAATACATTAATGCTCTTTTGACATCTAATGTATGTAGTGCCCTTTCAGCTACGGTATCTGGCTGTGGAAAGAACACTGGAAGTTCCACTGTTTGATTTAGATGGAACGGTGAAATAACCTTTGGCAAAAATTTAGGATTGGTCCTTAGGACGACTTTATTTTTGTGTAGTTGTATAAAAGGTTCTTGTATAGTAAACGCCTGAATCTCGCTTACTCTTCTCAGGGAAGTAATGGCGATGAGAAATGCCACCTTCCAGGTTAGGAACTGTATGTTGCAGGAGTGCATGGGTTCAAAAGGTGGACCCATAAGTCTAGTTAGGACAACATTTAGGTTCCATGAAGGAACAGGTGGTGTTCTTGGTGGTATAATTCTCCTAAGGCCCTCCATGAATGCTTTAATGACTGGTATTTTATATAGGGAAGTTGAATAGGTAGTCTGCAGGTATGCAGATATTGCTGCAAGGTGAATCTTAATGGAAGAGAAAGCTAGGTTAGATTTTTGTAAGTGAAGCAAGTAACCCACTACATGTTCTGGAGTTGTGTGTAATGGTTGTATTTGATTAATATGGCAGTAGCAAACAAACCTCTTCCATTTACTTGCATAGCAGTGCCTGGTGGATGGCCTTCTTGCTTGTTTTATGACTTCCATACATTCTTGGGTAAGTTGAAAGTGCCCGAATTCTAGGATTTCAGGAGCCAGATTGCTAGATTCAGCGATGCTGGATCTGGGTGTCTGATCTTTTGGTTGTGCTGTGTCAACAGATCTGGCCTGTTGGGCAATTTGATGCAGGGTACCACTGATAGGTCTAGCAGCGTTGTGTACCAGGGTTGCCTTGCCCAAGTTGGTGCTATCAATATGAGTTTGAGTTTGCTTTGACTGAGTTTGTTTACCAGGTAAGGAAGGAGAGGGAGAGGAGGAAAAGCGTAAGCAAATATCCCTGACCAGTTCATCCATAGGGCATTGCCTTGGGATTGTTTGTGTGGGTACCTGGATGCGAAGTATTGGCATTTTGCGTTCTCCCTTGTCGCAAACAAGTCTATCTGAGGTGTTCCCCAGAGTTTGAAATAAGTGTTCAGAATTTGGGGGTGAATTTCCCATTCGTGGACCTGTTGGTGATCTCGAGAGAGATTGTCTGCGAGTTGATTTTGTATCCCTGGGATAAACTGTGCAATTAGGCGAAT
The DNA here is from genome assembly GCF_031143425.1 of Pleurodeles waltl. Taxonomy (NCBI): domain Eukaryota; kingdom Metazoa; phylum Chordata; class Amphibia; order Caudata; family Salamandridae; genus Pleurodeles; species Pleurodeles waltl. The sequence goes on from NC_090440.1 coordinate 1,771,453,257, forward strand.
TTGGTTGTGAATTGCCCAATGCCAAATTTTTTGTGCTAGCAGGCTTAACTGCGTGGAGTGCGTCCCTCCCTGCTTGTTTAGATAATACATTGTTGTCATGTTGTCTGTTTTGACGAGAATGTATTTGTGAACTATTATTGGTTGGAAAGCTTTTAGTGCTTGAAAAACTGCTAGAAGTTCTAGGTGATTGATATGCAGTTTTGTTTGATGTACGTTCCATTGTCCTTGTATGCTGTGTTGATCGAGGTGTGCTCCCCACCCTGTCATGGAAGCATCTGTTGTTATTACGTATTGTGGCACTGGGTCTTGGAAAGGCCGCCCCTTGTTTAAATTTATGTTGTTCCACCACAGAAGCGAGAGGTAAGTTTGGCGGTCTATTAACACCAGATCTAGAAGGTGACCCTGTGCTTGAGACCACTGTGATGCTAGGCATTGTTGTAAGGGCCTCATGTGCAGTCTTGCGTTTGGGACAATGGCTATGCATGATGACATCATGCCTAGGAGTTGTAATACCATCTTTGCCTGTATCTTTTGTGTTGGATACATGCGTTGTATGATGGTGTTGAAATTTTGAATTCTTTGTGGACTTGGAGTGGCTACTCCCTTTGATGTGTCTATTATGGCTCCCAGGTATTGTTGTACCTTGCGTGGCAGAATTTTGGATTTTGTGAAATTGACGGTGAACCCGAGTTTGAAGAGGGTTTGTATGATCTGATTTGTGTGATTTGAGCACTGTATGAACGAATGGGCCTTGATTAGCCAGTCGTCCAAATATGGGAACACATGTATTTGCTGCCTTCTTATGTGTGCAGCGACTACCGCTAGACATTTGGTAAAGACTCTTGGTGCGGTTGTTAATCCGAAAGGCAGTACCTTGAATTGGTAATGTATTCCTTTGAATACAAACCTTAGGTATTTCCTGTGAGATGGGTGTATTGGTATATGGAAATAAGCATCCTTGAGGTCTAAAGTTGCCATGTAGTCGTGTAGTTTTAGCAATGGCAATACTTCTTGTAGTGTGACCATGTGGAAGTGGTCTGATTTGATGAAAGTGTTCACTACTCTGAGGTCTAGGATTGGTCTCAGCGTTTTGTCCTTCTTTGGTATCAGAAAGTACAGTGAGTAAACTCCTGTGTTTATCTGTGTGTTTGGCACTAATTCGATTGCATTCTTTTGCAATAGTGCCTGCACTTCTATCTCCAGGAGATTGGAATGGTGTGTTGTTAAATTTTGTGCTTTTGGTGGTATGTTTGGAGGGAATTGTAGAAATTCTATGCAATAACCATGTTGGATAATTGCTAGAACCCAAGTGTCTGTAGTGATTTCCTCCCATGCTTTGTAATAATGACCTATTCTTCCCCCCACTGGTGTTGTGTGGAGGGGGTGAGTGACATGTGAGTCATTGTTTAGTAGTAGGGGTTTTGGGGCTTTGAAATCTCCCTCTATTTCTAGGGAATTGCCCTCCTCTATATTGTCCCCGAAAACCTCCTCTATACTGTCCCTGGTAAGTGGACGGTGTTGCTTGTGAGGTGCTGGCTTGTGTGCTTTGACCCCGAAACCCCCCTCGAAAGGGCGTTTTACGGAATGTGCTGTAATTCCCTCTGCTCTGCGGGGAGTAGAGTGCGCCCATGGCTTTGGCAGTGTCCGTATCTTTTTTGAGTTTCTCAATCGCTGTGTCCACTTCTGGACCGAACAGTTCTTTTTCATTAAAAGGCATATTGAGAACTGCTTGTTGAATCTCTGGTTTAAATCCAGACGTTCGGAGCCATGCATGCCGTCTGATAGTTACAGATGTATTAATTGTCCGTGCAGCTGTATCTGCAGCGTCCATGGAGGAACGTATCTGGTTGTTGGAGATGGTCTGTCCCTCCTCAACCACTTGTTTCGCCCTATTTTGGAAGTCCTTGGGCAGATGTTCAATGAGATGTTGCATCTCGTCCCAGTGGGCTCTGTCATAGCGCGCAAGTAGTGCCTGGGAGTTCGCGATGCGCCACTGGTTTGCAGCTTGTGCTGCGACTCTTTTACCAGCTGCATCGAACTTGCGGCTTTCTTTATCTGGGGGTGGTGCATCTCCAGATGTGTGAGAGTTGGCCCTTTTCCTAGCTGCTCCTACAACAACAGAGTCTGGTGGCAGCTGTGTAGTGATGAAAACCGGGTCCGTAGGAGGCGGCTTATACTTCTTTTCCACCCTTGGCGTGATTGCCCTACTTTTGACCGGCTCCTTAAATATGTCTTTTGCGTGCCGGAGCATACCAGGGAGCATAGGCAGGCTTTGGTAGGAGCTGTGGGTGGAGGAGAGTGTGTTGAACAAGAAATCATCCTCGACCTGTTCAGAGTGGAGGCTTACGTTATGAAATTGTGCTGCTCTAGCCACCACCTGAGAGTACGCGGTGCTGTCTTCTGGTGGAGATGGCTTTGTAGGGTAGGCCTCCGGGCTGTTATCTGACACTGGGGCGTCGTATAGGTCCCATGCGTCCTGATCTTGGTCACCCTGGCTCATGGTGGTGTGAGCTGGGGAGTGAGATGGAGTTTGTGCTGGTGAAACGTTAATCACGGACGGAGGAGAGGGTGGTGGTGTAATTCTTTTAACCACTTTTGGTTGTGGTGCTTGTTCCGTTTGGAACTCCAACCTTCTCTTTCTCCTAATGGGGGGGAAGGGTGCTTATTTTTCCTGTCCCCTGCTGAATGAAGATACGCTTTTGCGTATGGTCCACATCAGTTGCTTGTAGCTCTTCCTCAAACCTATGCTTTTGCATTTGGGAGGTTAGCGAGTGCTCTTCTGTATAAGAGCCTGAAGCTGGGTCGCTTGCAGTTTGTTTCGGCGTTGAAACTTTGTCTGCGTGTTTTTTCGGCTCCGAGGTGACTTTTTTCCTTTTCGGGTCCGAAACCTCTCGGCGTCGATCTGTTTCGGTGCCGCTGTCTCGGCGTCGAGCCGTGTCCACACCGGCATCTCGGTGTCGAGGCTTGTCTCCAGCACTTTCTCGGTCCCGAGAAGGCTGCGTGCCGGTGTCTCGACCGGAGTCGGACGATCTCAGCACTGTTTTGGCCTTTTTCGGTGCCGACGGTCGGTCACCGAATTTATGGGTGGAGCCATGGCCTGGTGGCAGTGGCGTCCCCTGGGCCTTGTAAATGTTTCTTTGTGTGGTTTTTGACGTCTTACTCACGGTTTGTGTGTCGTCGAATCCTTCGGAGTCTGAGTCTTGGATCGAGAAGGTACCTTCTTCTTCCTGTTCCTCGAACTCCCGTTGGGCTGTCGGTGCGGACGCCATTTGAAGTCTTCTGGCTCGACGGTCTCGGAGTGTTTTTCGGGACCGGAACGCACGACAGGCCTCGCAGGTGTCTTCGCTGTGCTCAGGTGACAGGCACAGGTTGCAGACCAAGTGTTGGTCTGTGTAGGGGTATTTATTGTGGCATTTGGGGCAGAAACGAAACGGGGTCCGTTCCATCGGCGTTCTTCAGCACGCGGTCGGGCCGACCAGGCCCCGACGGAGGATCGAAAAACTACCCCGAAGGGCACCGGAGCTCTTCGATCTTCGATGCGGTGTGGAATCTAAGTACGCCGATCCCGAACGCAACAATACCGACGAAAATCTTCCGAAATTAGCTAATTTTCCGTTCCGAAACTCGGAGCGACAGGAACACGTCCGAACCCGATGGCGGAAAAAAAACAATCGAGGATGGAGTCGACGCCCATGCGCAATGGAGACAAAAGGAGGAGTCACTCGGTCCCGTGACTCGAAAGACTTCTTCGAAGAAAAACAACTTGTAACACTCCGGCCCAACACCAGATGGCGAGCTATTGCAGAACATGCGTATCTACAGCGACAGATGCCATCGAACATTAATTTATGAGTTTTTCACTACCAGGACATGCAAAAACATAAGAACATGTCCTGCCTTTTACCTACATAGCAGCCTGCCTTATGGGTTACCCAGGGCATACCTTAGGATGACTTATATGTAGAAAAAGAGGAGTGTAAGGCTTGGCAAGTAGCTTTAAATGCCAAGTTGAAGTGGCAGTGAAACTGCACACACAGGCCCTGCAATGGCAGGCCTGAAACATGGTTAAGGGTTCCTTATGTGGGTGGCAGAATCAGTCTACAGGCCCACTAGCAGTATTTAATTTACAGGCCCTGGACACATGTAGTGCACTTTACTAGGGACTTACAGGTAAATTAAATATGCCAATTGGGTAGAAACCAATGTTACAGTTTTTAGGGGAGACAGCATATGCACTTTAGCACTGGTCAGCAGTGGTGAACTGTGCAGAGTCCTAAAACCAGCAAAAACAGGGTCAGAAAATGGAGGGAGGCAGGCAAAAAGTTGGGGGATGACCTCCCCAAGGTTGTCAGGTCTAACACTCTTCCTTCCAAAATGGTAAAATTGGTATACTCCGGATTGGCACACTTAACTTACCTATATTTCCCTAATATATGGCGCACTCAGTGTTCCTAGGGCCTGTAAGTTAAATGCCAAAAGTAGGCTGCTGCACTCATTGTGCAACCAACTATGATGACATTGCAAACATGACTGCAGGCCTGCCACCAGTAGCCTGGATGTGCAGATTTTAACTACAAATTCGACCTGTCAAAATCACCCTTTTGACAGGCCTAAACCTTCCTTTTTTTAATATTGACAAGTCACCCTCAAGGTACGCTCTTTTGTGCATACAGTAGTATGCATGGTATTTAAAAGTAGGACATGTATAAATGTAATAATATTTATCATGTTCTTAAATTGAAAATGCAGCAAAGCAATTTTCACTGTAGCAAGGCTGCCTGCTTCCATAGGGAAATTTGGGATTACATTTTAACACCTTATAATGCTACTTTCTGATTGGTAAAAGGTAGGGAAATATTACAAGGACTCGTTATTAGCTAAACAAAATCCACTTTAATGGTTTGTGCTTCTAGCCAGCCAGGCACCAACCTCAGCTGGTTTAGTGTGAGCACTGGGATCAGGCTGTGATCATCCTCTTTAACATTTGAGTGTCACATCCTACTTGAATGTCACATCCTGCTTGACTGGTCTGCTGGGGTTTGCATATAATATTTTGGTAGTAGCACTTCAAAGGAGGGAAATTGAATGCCAAAACACTTTGGGCCTGATTCTAACTTTGGAGGACGGTGTTAAACCGTCCCAAAAGTGGCGGATATACCACCTACCGTATTACGAGTCCATTATATCCTATGGAACTCGTAATACAGTAGGTGGTATATCCGCCACTTTTGGGACGGTTTAACACCGTCCTCCAAAGTTAGAATCAGGCCCTTTGTGTGTATCCACTGTCTAGTTGCGAAAGGCTCAGCTGTGATTTTACCAGATTTCTGTCTCTGAGTTCGTTGGGGGTACAGGGACTGCCTAAACTGGATTTCAGTTTTAGATGTTGGCAAACATTTGGATTACCAAAGTGTACTCTCCACAAACATCTAAAGCCCTCTGAGCACCGGTCTAGTGTGGCCAATGATTTGGCTATCTTGAAAAGTGGGAGGGTGGGCCCTGGAACCTTTACCCCATTAGAGCATCTCCAAGGGTCACTGGCACCCACAAGCTTGTGCCAGGCATACACGTGGCACCTCCAGCCAACCAATTCGGCAGCACTCCTGGGCCTTTAGAAGATTAGAAGAGGGCTGAACCTGCAAAGAACTGGACTGCAAGGGTCATAAGGCTGACCTCTTGTTCAATATGGGATACAGGGATGCAACAAGCTACCAGAGGCTTTTCCTGCAACTGCCCAGCTGATCAGTGGCAACTGGAGCTGAACTGGACCTCTTGTTGGTCTCTGACACCCAGTGAGTCTCTAAATACCTCCCTTGAGGTCTTGGGTGGCTTTAGAAGTGCACACCCATGGTGGATTGGGACTTACAAGACTAAGGCCCTGATTCTAACCCCGGCGGTCTTCGACCGCCGGGGCGAGGGTCGGCGGGAGCACCGCCGACAGACCGGTGGTGCCCCGCAGGGCATTCTGACCGCGGCGCTTTGGCCGCGGTCAGAAAGGGTAAACCGGCGGTCTCCCGCCGGTTTACCGCTGCCCTCAGAATCCCCCATGGCGGCGCAGCTTGCTGCGCCGCCATGGGGGATTCTGACCCCCCCTACCGCCATCCTGTTCATGGCGGGAAAGCCGCCATGAACAGGATGGCGGTAGGGGGGGTCGCGGGGCCCCTGGGGGCCCCTGCCGTGCCCATGCCAATGGCATGGGCACGGCAGGGGCCCCCGTAAGAGGGCCCCGCAAGGTATTTCAGTGTCTGCCTTGCAGACACTGAAATACGCGACGGGTGCTACTGCACCCGTCGCACCTTCCCACTCCGCCGGCTCGATTACGAGCCGGCATCCTCGTGGGAAGGGAGTTTTTCCCTGGGCTGGCGGGCGGTCTTTTGGAGACCGCCCGCCAGCCCAGGGAAAAACTCATAATACCCTCCGCGGTCTTCTGACCGCGGAGCGGTATTATGGGGGCGGAATTCTGGCGGGCGGCCTCCGCCGCCCGCCAGAATTAGAATGACCCCCTAAAGTCAGAAGGTAAAATCTTTAACCAGAACGAACGTGGTTAGTGTATGCGACCAGCGTTCCATCGCAGTTAGTGTCAAATTGCACCTAGGTCTTGTTCTACCGCAACCCTCAGAGGCAGATCGGCCTATTTTTATTAGGTCAATCTGCCACCAAGGGGGGCAGAAACCACTAGACACCAGGGATTTTTTTTTTTTTATATGTACACATAAGGGGAGCGGCCCCTTGGGCAAGGGCTGCTCCCCAGGGGGGCAAATAATTTTACGGCTGTTTCTGCCCCCCCCCCCCCTGCCCCGGGACAGAAATCCACTAGACACCAGGGAAAATGTTCTTTATTGTTTTTTTTATGTTTGGGGAGCGACCCCTTGGGCAAGGGTCGCTGCAGGGGGAGCAAATTATTATTAGGCCATTTCTGCCCCCCCTGGGGACAGAAACCACTAGACACCAGGGAATATATATTTTTATGGGCTATTTGAAGTAAGGGGAGCAGCCCCTTGGGCAAGGGCTGCTCCTCGGGGGGAAATTATTTCTAGGGCATTTCTGCCCCCCCCGGGGGGGGGGGGAGGGTGGAGAAATCCACTAGACACCACGGATACAATTTTTTTTTTTTGTATTTTTTTATGTTTGGGGAGCGACCCCCTGGGCAAGGGTCGCTCGGGTGTGGAAAATATTTTTAGGCCTTTTCTGCCCCCCCTGGAGGCAGATCGGCCTTATATAATTAGGCGAATCTGCCCCTGGGGTGGCAGAAACCTCTAGACACCAGGGATATATATATATTTTTATTTACTTTATGTTTTTATGTATGGGGAGCGACCCCTTAGGCAAGGGTTGCTCCCCTGGGGGGCAGATCAGCCTATTTGTGTTAGGCCAATAAACCTCTAGACACAATGGATTGGTGTGTGTGTGTTTTGTTTGGAGGGGGCAGCCCCTTGGGCAAGGGTCTCTCCCCATGGGGGCACATTACTGTTGGCCATAACTGCCCCCCTTGGGGGCAGACTGGCCTATTTTGGAAGGCCCATCTGCCCCCAAGGGGGGCAGAAAGCCCACCAGAGACCAGGGAAGTTTTTTTTTTTCAAAATAAGAGGTTGGGGGTATAGCCATACTCCCACCACAAATAAATGGGGCCAAAGTTGTTCTGCCCACCAGTGGGCAGATTGGGCAATTACCCCCGATCCACACCCCAGGGGGACAGAAAGTCTACTACATGCCAGGGAATACAAAAAATAAAATAAAACAGTGGGGTGGTGGCTACCAACCAGTTTGGGCCTGGTTATGCCCCCACCCAAACTGAAGGGGCTAACAGTCTTTCAGCTCTCCCCTGCACACTAAAACATCTTATCCCATGGCAAGCAAGAGGACATTTGAGTATTTTTGGTCTTTGTTTTACATTTGGGCCATGAGAGTTTGGTAACTCTCAAAATCGTCTCACTTGGAATGGTGAGGCTGGCACTTTTTTTTTTTTTACTTTGGGATGCTGCCATGTACAAAAATCCACAAGACCTAGACACATCTGAAAACTAAACATCTAGTTGATTCCAGGGTGGTGTGCTTCACATGCACCCCACACCATTTCCTTAACCACAATGCCCTGCAAACCTGCAACTTTGCTGGAAAGCACACATTTTTCCCACATTTATGTGATGGAACCTTCCGGAATCTGCAGTAATCCATAAAATTCCTACCACCCAGCATTGTCTCATCTATACCGATAACATTTCTGCTGCACTTGTCAGCCTAAAAATGTTTTTTTTCAAACTGCCCTTTTGGACCCACTTTGGTTCCCCCTCAGTTTCGACGTGTTTTTGGCTCTTCCCGGTCACAAACACAGGGTACCATTTTTACCGGGAGACTGAGGGGAACGTTGGGTGGTAGGACATTTGTCCCGGTGCAGTGATCCCACACAGAATGTGGGAAAAATGTGATTTTTTTTAGCTAGATTTGCGGTTTGCTGAGGATTCTGGGTAAGAAAATATTGGGGGATCCACACAAGTCACACATCCCTTGACTCCCTCAGGTGTCTAGTTTTCAGAAATGTCTGGTTCTGATGGATACACCTACCTGTGGATTCCTCACCTAAAGAATTCTCCCCCACGTGCCAGCTTCGACAGAAATTTCCTTATAGCTCTGCACGTCGACGATGACGTCACAATTGCCCGACTCCACGCGACGCCGTATGACTTCCTCCAGGCAATAAGAAGCCCTCGTCGACGTGCAGACGTCAGTTCCCTTTTTTCCGTGCCTTCGAGTAACGTTTTTTCTTCGAGGCTAACAGGGAGCTACAGTTGCACTTCAGTGTTACTATGTTGCAGCCAAGAAAATATAAGCCTTGTAACCAGTGTGGGGGTCGGATGTCGGTCACTGACTCCCATGAAAATTGTTTATGGTGCCTTAGTTCCGACCATGAGGTCGAGTCATGCGGTTCGTGTCAACGCATGAACCCTAAGGCACTTAAGGAGAGAGAGGCAAAATTATTCCTGGCCCGTTCCAAGAAAAGGAAGGAAGGGCGTCATCGTAGAGAGTCTTCTTTGAAATCTTCGACGCCACGGGGACTCTCGGCGTCGTCACGAGTCTCAGCGCCGGTCGAGCATGGGCCGATCCAGATCTCCGTCAGCTCGGCGCCATCCAACGTGGGAGGTTAGCCCGACCATCATTCCTCCGACTCCGGCTTCTCCGACTTCACCCTTGTTGGTGTTTGAAGTCGAGCCTCATCAGGAGCCGGCGGCTTCTCCGGAGCAGGAGATGCCTGGTCCATTATCGGCCTCTATGCCGGCGCCGGTTCCGCAGGCTTATCCGGCTTTCCCGGCGCCGGGTACGGATCCCGCTGCATTTTTAAATGCAATGTTTAATATCTTTTCCACAATGGCACCTGGTGGAGGACATGCGGGTCCGTCAGGCCCTTTGGCTTTTAACTTGGGTGCTCTGGCTCCTTACAAGCCAACACCCTTTATGCCATTTCTTCCTTCTGGAGCCGCTTCGGCGGCGATGCCCTTGGCGTCGCCCAGGAGGCCTGTGACGCCTACAATGTCTGCTACCCCGGCGCCCGTGGATTCTCCACGGATCCAGTCTGCAGTTAAGTTGCCTGTGGCGCTGGAGGGTCCGGCGTCGGATGGATCCGAAGAGCGGCGCCGGCGAAGATCTTCAGCGTCAGCTGACGCCTTATCGACGCCGGGACTCGAATCCAGGCTCCGATCCAGGAGATTAGCATTACACCTCCTGGAGGAAGAGGAATACAGCAGACAGCATTTGGAGGAAGGCGAGATCTTGGAGCATTCAGGTGATTTCCAAGGCTTGGACACAGCAAGTGGCATTGACTCTTCCCCTGAATGGGATTTGGCTTCCCCAGGGGAGTATACTGAGGAAGCTGCATCATTTCATGTGGTAATAAGGAAGGCTGCAGACTTTTTGGACCTTCCTCTTCCTGCTGCAGAGATGAAAAGAAACCTTCTGACTGAAGTGCTGCATCCGGCTTCTGTAGTGGCAGAGCCTCTCTTGCCCTTCAATGAGGCTCTCTTGGACACCATTAAAGATATCTGGAGGAAGCCAGTGACTTCAACAGCCGCCAACATGGCGGTAGAGAGACGCTATCGTGCGGCTCCAGGTGACCCGGACTTTCTTTCCAAATATTCAACTCCGGAGAGTTTGGTTGTTCAGGCATCGTGCTCCTCTCGATCAGCTCCTGGTTCGTTCCCTGGCCCCCCTGCGGACAGGGAGTCTAAGAAGATGGACCAGGGAGCAAAGAAGGCCTTTTCTTCGTGCAGCATGGCCTTGAAGTCGACCAATGCAACTTGCATTTTGGGGTGTTATATTCATGCCCTTATGGAGGAGGCTAAGGGTCATCCTGAATTGCCACAGGAGGTGTTGCTTCTATTAACGGACGCTATGGCGGCGGCGACCCATGTGATTCAGTCTGGGTTGGACACCTCGGACTCCATGGCAAGAGCAATGGGTACATCCATAGTGACGAGGCGTCAGGCTTGGCTGCGTTCATCAGGTTTCTCCTCGGATGTGCAGGCTACTCTCCTGGACCTGCCTTTTGACGGAGAAAAACTCTTTGGGACAAAAGCAGATTCTGCCCTTGAACGTTTCAAAGAGAGCAGAGCCACAGCGAGGTCATTGGGACTTCAAGCAGCCACTTCCTCTACCTTTAGATCCTATAGAAAGTTTAGAGGTTTTGGTCGTGGCTCCTCCTTTCGTGGCAGGTTCCAGGCGCCACAGCAATCTGCAGGATTCCTGCCTTACAGATCCTTCAGAGGCAGGGGTAGAGTACGTACGAGAGGGGCCACCCAGCAGCACTCTGCCTCTTCCTCAGGAGGGGTGCAGCAGGGAAAGCAGCCTTAGTCCTCCACCACTCCCTGCTCACGTGTCTACGGTAGGGGGGGAGACTTGCCCGATTTCTTCCCATGTGGGAGTTTATAACATCAGACTCCTGGGTCATCGACATCGTGAAGAAAGGGTATGCTCTTCCTTTTCGGGAGTTCCCTCCTCCCTTCCCTCCCTGCCCATCCTTCTGTTCGGACGACCATCTTCTGTTACTACAACAGGAGGTGTTATCCCTATTGTCAAAGGGCGCAGTGGAGTTAGTTCCGGAGCAGGAGAGGGGTCAGGGCTGTTATTCAAGATACTTCCTGATCCCCAAAAAGGATGGTCGGTTGAGACCAATCCCGGACCTGAGGATTTTGAATTGGTTCCTCAAGCAGGAAAAGTTCAAGATGCTGACCCTATCACAGGTTCTTTTGGCGTTCAACGAAGGAGATTGGATGGTGTCTGTCGATTTGCAGGATGAGTACTTCCATATTCCGATTCTCAAATCGCACAGGAATTATCTCCGGTTTGTAGTGGGGTCGCAGCATTATCAGTTTGCGGTCCTCCCGTTTGGTCTTACTTCAGCACCTCGAGTCTTCACAAAGGTGATGGAGGTGGTTGCGGCAGAGCTCAGAAGAAGAGGAATAGCGATGTTTCCCTATCTGGACGATTGGTTGATCAAAGCCAAGACTCCAGGGCTCGTGCGGCGTCACCTGCAGTCGACAACTCAGTTGTTGTTCGACCTGGGTTTTTCGATCAATGTACCTAAATCTCACCTGGAGCCCTCGCAACGCCTCCTGTTCATAGGGGCAGTACTAGACACAACATTGAATCAAGCCTTTCCTCCGCCCCAGCAGGTTCAGGACATTCAGGCGTTGATTCTGATGTTTCAAAATGGAGCGGTAGTTCCAGTCCTCAAGGTCCTACGTCTGCTCGGTCTTTTTGCTTCTTGCATACTGCTGGTCACTCATGCATGCTGGCACATGAGGGCTCTTCAGTGGTGCGTCCGCAGGCAGTGGTTTCAGCACAAAGGAGATCTTGAGGATTCGATCAGGATCTCCAGAGATACTGCTGTGGATCTTCAGTGGTGGGCTGCGGTCGGCAACCTGTCGCAAGGAAGGCCGTTCTCGCTGCCTCCGCCAGTGGCCACGGTTGTAACGGATGCTTCCACTCTAGGGTGGGGATCTCATCTGGGGGACCTGGAGATCAAAGGCCTTTGATGTGAAACCTCTGTTCCACTGGAAACCAATCTGTTGGAATTGCGGGCTGTACGTCTGGCACTCAAGGCCTTTCTCCCTTCCCTTCGCAGACAGTCAGTCCAGGTACTGACGGACAACACTACCGCGATGTGGTACATAAACAAGTAGGGAGGAGTGGGGTTGTATCTTCTCTGCAGAGAAGCGCTTCGACTCTGGTCCTGGCTTCACCACCAGATTTGCTTGGTAGCAAGTCATTTGGCCGGGGTTCTGAATGTACGTGCGGATGTTCTCAGTCGACGCATCTCGGTCAACCACGAGTGGCGTCTTCATCCGGATCTGGTTCTTTACATCTTCCAGATGTGGGGGTGTCCGAGGATAGATCTGTTTGCTACTCAGGAGAACGTGCAGTGCCCGTTGTTTTGCAGCCTCCAGTATCCGGTGCAAAGAGCTTTGGGGGACGCGTTTCAGATGTCCTGGAAGGGTCAGTTGCTTTACACGTTTTCTCCCATACCCCTAATTCCTCGAGTTCTGAGGAAGATCCGCCAAGACGGGCCCAGGTCATCTTGATAGCCCCGGATTGGCCGAGAAGGGTGTGGTATTCGGACCTTCTCCAACTCTCTCTGTGCCCTCTGCTCCGTCTCCCTTACAGGGTAGACCTCCTCTCGCAGTCGCAGGGGCAGATTCTACACCCCCACCTCCAGAGTCTGCACCTTCATGCCTGGAGATTGAACGGGGCAATCTGAGTACTTTTTCTCTCCCGCCGGAAGTGGTGGATGTTATTTTATTGGGCAGGCGACACTCCACCAAATCGATCCATGCAGGTAGGTGGGCTAGATTTGTAGGTTGGTGTGGAGAGAACCAAATTAATCTCTTAAAGGCTCACTTGTCTGACATATTATTATTTGCTCTTTCCTTGGCACAGAAGATTTGTGCAGTTGCCACAGTTAAGGGCTATTTGTCAGCACTGTCGGCTTTTCTGTGACTCCCAGATCAACCCTCCTTGTTTAAATCTCCACTTGTTTTGAGGTTCGTTAAAGGTCTCACTAATAGGTTTCCGCCCACTCCGTTTGTTAAGCCACAGTGGGATCTTAACTTTGTAATGACATTTCTAATGGGATCGCCATTTGAGCCAATGCACTCTTGTTCTTTGCGTTTGCTGGTCTTAAAGACTGTATTTCTGGTAGCCATAACATCGGCCAGAAGAGTGAGTGAGCTTCAGGCTTAGTGTAGTCTCTCCATACCTTTCCTTTTTTAGAGACAAAGTGGTGTTAAGGACCAAGGCAGCTTTCCTCCCGAAGGTTGTTACACCCTTTCACTTGGGGCAGTCTATTACTCTCTTCCTTTTACCCTCCGCCTCATCCATCCAAGGAGGAAGAGAGGCTCCACCGACTGGATCCACGAAGAGCATTGAGCTTCTTTGTCGACAGGACGAGGGAGTTCAGGCAAGCTCTTAGTTGGATACGTGGGGAAGAGGAAAGGCAGAGCAGTCCACAAGAGAACGCTGTCCAGGTGGGTCATTCTCTGTATCAAGCTTTGTTATTCTTTAGCGAAGAAAGAACCACCTGTGGGGCTTCGGGCTCATTCCACCAGAGCTAAGGCTGCTTCTTCGGCTTTGGCTAGAGGTGTTCCTGTGGTTGACATCTGCAAGGCGGCAACTTGGGCATCCCGCCATACTTTTGTCAAACATTATTGTTTGGATTCTGAGGTCAGGAGGGATGGACATTTTGCACGCTCAGTGCTGCAGGATTTCTTGGTTTGACCAGTCAGGCACCCACCTCAGGAGGTAGTACTGCTTTGGGGCTCTATTCTTTAGGTGAGGAATCCATATTGTAGGTGTTCCCATCAGAAGAATAAGTTACTTACCTTTGGTAACGCTTTTTCTGGTGGATACATTAACTACCTGTGGATTCCTCACGGTCCCACCCGCCTCCCCGTTGCCTGGCTGGTCCTACCACGAAATCAGTGGGTGAGCACCGTTGTCTTGTATATTTGTATATACTTGGATCATGTATATAGTTATGGCATGTATATATGTATTTCTTTCTCTGATTTATATAATTCAAGGAAACATGATTGAACTTGAATGACATGTTTGTTTCCATATGGAAGAGTTATTGCTGTTAGTTTCTTTTTATTTTTATTGTAATAAATGTTGCGTTTTCACTTCACTTGATGTGATTATGTTCTCTTCAAGGTCAATGTTCACCTGTTCGCCTCAAAGGCTCGTAAAAAATGGTGATAACTGACGTCTGCACGTCGACGAGGGCTTCTTATTGCCTGGATGACGTCATACGGCGTCGCGTCGTGCAGAGCTAGAATAGAAAATTTCCGTCGAAGCTGGCGTGTGGGGGAGAATTCTTTAGGTGAGGAATCCACAGGTAGTTAATGTATCCACCAGAAAAAGCGTTACCGAAGGTAAGTAACTTATTTGTTTGGTAGGTTTCCCTAGATGGCTGCTGAGCCCAGGACCAAAAACGCAGGCGCCCCCGCAAAAACAGGTAGTTTTCTATTTGCTAATTTCGATGTGTCCACTTTGTGTTTTGGGGCACTTCCTGTTGCAGGCACAAGGCCTACCCACACAAGTGAGGTACCATTTTTATCGGGAGACTTGGGGGAACGCTGGGTGGAAGGAAATTTGTGTCTCCTCTCAGATTCTAGAACTTTCTGTCACCGAAATGTGAGGAAAAAGTATTTTGTTAGCCACATTTTGAGGTTTGCAAAGGATTCTGGGTAACAGAACCTGGTGAGAGCCCCACAAGTCACCCCATCTTGGATTCCCCTAGGTCTCTAGTTTTAAAAAAATGCATAGGTTTGGTAGGTTTTCCCAGGTGGCGGCTGAGGTAGAGGCCAAAATCCACGGGTAGGCACTTTGCAAAAAACACCTCTGTTTTCTGTAGAAAAATGTGATGTGTCCACGTTGTGTTTTGGGGCATTTCCTGTCGCGGGCACTAGGCCTACCCACACAAGTGAGGTACCATTTTTATCGGGAGACTTGGGGGGACATAGAATAGCAAAACAAGTGTTATTGCCCCTTGTCTTTCTCTACATTTTGTCCTTCCAAATATAAGACAGTGTGTAAAAAAGACGTCTATTTGAGAAATGCCCTGTAATTCACATGCTAGTATGGGCACCCCAGAATTCAGAGATGTGCAAATAACCACTGCTCCTCAACACCTTATTGTGTGCCCATTTTGGAAATACAAAAGTTTTCTTGATACCTATTTTTGAATCTCTATATTTTAGCAAATAAATTGCTGTATACCCGGTATAGAATGAAAACCCACTGCAAGGTGCAGCTCATTTATTGGCTCTGGGTGCCTAGGGTTCATGATGAACCTACAAGCCCTATATATCCCCGCAACCACAAGAGTCCTGCAGACTTATCAGTATATTGCTTTCAAAAATCTGCCATTGCAGGAAAAAGTTACAGAGTAAAACGTAGAGAAAAATTGCTGTTTTTTTCACCTCAATTTCAATATTTTTTTATTTCAGTTGTTATTTTCTGCAGGAAACTCTTGTAGGATCTACACAAATTACCCATTGCTGAATTGAGAATTTTGTCTACTTTTCAGAAATGTTTAGGTTTATGGGATCCAGCATTCATTTCACACCCATTTCTGTCACTGACTGGAAGGAGGCTAAAAGCACAAAAAATCGTAAAAATGGGGTATGTCCCAGTAAATTGCCAAAATTGTGTTGAAAAATTGGGTTTTCTGATTCACGTCTGCCTGTTCCTGAAAGCTGGGAAGCTAGTGATTTTAGCCCGCAAACCCTTTGTTGATGCCATTTTCAGGGGAAAAAAACCACAAGCCTTCTTCTGCAGCCCTTTTTTCCCATTTTCTTTTTTTTTTTTTAAACAAAATTTTCACTGTATTTTGGCTAATTTCTTGACCTCCTTCAGGGGAACCCACAAAGGCTGGGTACCTCTAGAATCCCCAGGATGTTGGAAAAAAAGAACTCAAATTTGGCGTGGGTAGCTTATGTGGACAAAAAGTTATGAGGGCCTAAGCGAAAACTATTCCAAATAGCCAAAAAAAGGCCTGGCACAGGAGGGGGAAAAGGCTTGGCACCGAAGGGGTTAAATTCCAATTCCCCTTATTGAATTTTTGTGTAATTTTGTTTATTAAATTTTACTCTATATTTCTAATTTCATTTGTGTTTTTTATTGTTTTGCATTTCAACTTTATTACTTATTAGTTGCAACCAAATATTGTACACATTGCCTCTAAAATAAGCCTGTCTGTTCTGTGCCACACCTACCTGGGAGATGAGCTCAATTTAATTTAATGACTTTAGTGGTTCACCTCATTAAGGACTGTGGTGACTACCCCATCAACTAATATTCCATTATCTTAAATCTACTATGCAGGCTGCTACCAGACAAATCAATATCAGACTGAGCTCCTTATGATGAGAACCTGGTTAGCTTCTTGTACTTCTGGTCCTCCGACTTCTTTCTGACTGCGCTGCTGTCTTATTTTACTGTTTGCACCTTGTCTGCCAGTGGATGCAGACCCTAACCTGCCTTTGCTTGTGACTACTTTGCAAGCGGGCTGGCACACTCTCTCACCAATGTACAATCATAGTTAAACGTACAGGCCAGCAAGCACAGTTTTCCATTGGCATGGCTGCTGGTTGTGCCTACAGGGAAGATTTCTCCAATGCCTGCTGAATTGTACTGTTTAAAGGTACAAAACACACAAGAAATCTAGTGAACAAATAGAAAACCCTGAGATCAGAGGTCAGTGGGATATTTGGAACTCCCTTTGACAGTTACAGGACGTGGGGTGAATTGAATGCCATACATCTTTTAATCTTGACCAAGGAACCTGAAAATAATCAAACTTAGGTCTATTCTTGAGAAAATGGTATATTTCATATTCCCTACACAGAATTTCAAGTGCTGCCTCTAAGAGGTAGTGCCCACCCTGGCAGAATTAGATCAGGATGGTGCCCGATGAAGAAGCATGCCGTTATAGGTGGGCGAGGGTCCCTTTAGTGAAGGGACTTTCAAATATCCCACTGACTTATGATCTAAAGGTTCAATAGTGGTTTGCTTGATTTTTTGTGCCATACATTAGGGAGGACATGATAGGGGATATACTTTCCTCTTGTTCTTGTTTAAAGGTAGACATGATTTAGTATTTACAAACTTGTTGTCTTGACTCTCTGCATGTTTCTTTCGTTATTGTCCAGTAGATAGCCAGAATAAGACACTGAGGGCCTCATTACGAGTTTGTCGGGCAGCAGAGGTTTTCTGCCCACTGGCCCTAATACGAGTTTCCTGCTGGGCTGATGGGAGGTGGACTGCCATGCATTACTGTAGAGATGGGACTCGTAATCCAGAGGGCAGCAATGCCCTGGTGGATTACGATATCCAACACTGCCACGCCGTTGGCTAGCAGCGATGTGACAGTGCCAGTGGTCGGACTGCGGCACTTTCGCCATGGTCCTAATATGGTAGTTGGACCGCCACCTGTGGCCCTGGCGGTCTAATGACCGCCAGGATCGTAATGAGGCCCTGGGTGTTGGACTCCCACTGGAGCTTCTCCTTGAACCTACTCCAACTTTTAAATTCTGTCATTTACCTTCTGGTATGGAAGCACATCCACAAAAATATTGTTCTACTGCTGTTCAGTGAAGCAGTTGCAGGCTAGTCAAATGTGGGTCAGTCAGCCCTGCACCCACTAAGTGCCACTGGAGCCCCTGATGAGAATACTCATCAAAATAGTTAATTAATGATGGATGATAGTTCTATTACAGTTGTTGAAGTGAAATACTGATGTTACCTCCAGTCCAAGATGGATGCAGCAGAAAGGAGGCTCGGAGCAGTGAAAGATCAACTGAATCAAATGTATGAGATACCAAACTATGGTCAAAACTGTAGACATAGCAAGAATGTGGCCTTGGTGGGCACAGGTGGTTATGATAGCATCAGATTTTCAAATATCCTCAAAAATGAAAAGTAGAGCGTCATGATGTCCTTCTTTGTGACTTTCCTACCTGAACCCGTAGGGCCAGGGCTTCATTCTACCTCTGGTATTTTAAAGGACACTCACAATTTGCTGCAGGCACCTACCAAAATGTTTTCCTGGTAAACTGGTCATCGCCTGTTTCCTTAGACACCAACAATGGAGGCAGGCAACCATGTCAACAAAGAGAATGGCACATTCCTAAACAAAAACCATAAGATATATTTCTAAGCTCACTCCCTTTAGGAATCTAATGTAAAGCACTGGAAATTCCTGGCAGTCGACACACTGTTCCAAAAATGGGGGCATGTGCTATGCTCTCCTTGGTCCAGCTACCACGCTTGTTAATCTTGATGGGAAGAACAAGGAAAGATATGATCCTGAAGAAATGGAAATGTTCCTGGAATCTTAAGAGATGTCTGCAATGGACACTTCCCAGGCTGCTGGTCGCACTGAATGTGAGGAAGCTGCATCAGCTGACACTGTGAAAAAGGACTTGAAACACACAGACTTAACAAGTCTTAACTTGTGAAGCTTGTCACAAGGAGATGGGTACAAATAATGACCCTTTGACAAAGTGCCAAATAGGAATTGGGGCAAATTTGGTGCCTTCTGGGCTCCCTCCCTACCTCAACTAATTGCTCAATGACTGATATGCATGCCTTTTTGGATTGCCCCTGGGTCTAACTTCTGGTTGCTATTCCTATGTTGGATATAGGCTCATATATTCTTACTATGACCATCACTGGCTTTTGTCAAAGCTTTTACAGTACTTCCCCTCACTTCTCTTGGTCTCTTAAGGTTCCATTATAAATCCCTCTGTAGGCAGATATCATGCTACGAACAATCTTGCAATGTCTCTGAATGTCAATCATTAAATTACATGTAAACATTTATTTCTCTTCTGTAGTGGTCTCTCTCTTTGTCTTGCTATCTCTCTGTCTCCTTCTTTCCCTGCCTCCTACCCTCCTTATGCCTTGACTTTTCCATGGGCTTTTAAATCACTGGATAAAGCACTGCTTTAGATAAGATTAAGCGTGAGAAGTTTGTGTCGCCAAAGGTTAACTGCGGCAATAAAACAGAAACCGACAGAATACGGAGAAGTATTTGACGGAGAAGTTGTTGAGGGCCATAATACCTCACTGCTTTTGAATCCCATGACTGTTGTAGTTTTTGGGATGTGCCAAAGTTGAGTGGAAGAATGTATTTGTCTCTTTTATATACAGCTGAAACCACTGATTTCTCCTATGCTAAGGAGCCTCACAAATCACATTGAATCGCAAAATTAACAAACCAAGTCAATCGTGGTATACCAAGGAGCTTAAACTTCTCCAGAGGAAATACCGTTTGCGGGAACGGCATTGGAAGCATAACCTGTCCCCTGTGGAAAAAGATAAAGTGAAGATAGCACTTAAAACATAAAATTGCATTCTTCAAAGCCAAATCAGATTTTTATACTTCTAAAATCAAGGAAGCTTCTAATGTACCCAGAGAGCTCTTTAAAGTGGTCAAGGCTCTATCCTCTTCCCCTAATACACCTGAATTGGAAATTTCCCAAACTTTCTGTGACAAAGTTGCCACACACTTTAAAAACAAAATTCTAAATATTTATTCAAACTTTATCCCTCATGGGGAGATTAAGAACCAGTCTATCTTGACAGATGTAGACCAGGCACTATGTCTGATGTAGAACCAAACACCAGCAACATGATTCTATCCCATTTTTCATTTCCCTCACAAGATTGCATCCAAAAGCTAATTGTTGAGATTAAGTCAGGTTCCCCTCTAGACCCGTGTCCCCGTCCATCTTTCAACTAGCCCCTGAAATTTTCACTCGTGCAATAGCCCCCATTCTTCAGGAGGTTTTATCATCAGGAAGTTATCCTGCCTCCTGGAAGGAAACAACGGTCACCCCTTTGAAGAAAAAGGCAAACGGTGACCACCTGGACTTAAGCAATTTGCACCCCATTGCTCTCCTCCCCTTTTTGGCTAAAATCTGCGAAAAGCACATTAATAAGGAGTTAATGGCTTTTCTAACGGCAAAGGGTGTATTAGACCCTTCGCAACATGGTTTTAGAAAATTTCACAGTCGCGAATCCGCTCTCATTACATCTTCGGATTCTATATGAAGGATGGTGGATGGTGGATGGTGGACAAGGGGCTATTTTGATTTTACTAGATCTATCAGCGGCTTTTGACACCATCTCACCCAAAATTTTATTAACACTTTACTAACTATCAGGCGGGCATCAGAGACCGAGCACTGACGATGCTGGAGTCATTTCTGACTGATAGATGTACTTCAGTCAGCTAACGTGACTTTAGATCTGCGGCCAATCTTCTAACTTGTGGGGTTCCTCAGGGCTCCTCTTTGAGTCCTACCCTGTTTAATATTTATATGGCACCCCTGGCCAACCTAGTACGGTCGTTCAGATTTATGCCGACGTCCTATGCTGATGTTACTCAGCTTATTATACCAGTGGACGAGAACTGGGAAGAGGAGGCTCAAGTGGGGGGACAAAGCCTTCACTGCAGCCGCAGCTAGACATTGGAATGCTCTCCCCATCCATATCAGGAAGGAATCTAATTATTTGAGCTTCCGAAAACTGATTAAAACTCGACTTTTCCCGCACTAATTTCTGACCCGTTTTCCTGGCCTCTTTTTTCTTCATGGAGGCACCGTGTTTCTGTTTTCTTCCTCTCACCTTTGATTAGCACGTTGATGCTCGTTTGAGCCGGAATGCGCTTTATAAATCCACTTACATAAATTACATACATACATACAAACAATAGAATTTTAAAAGGAGATCGTAGACTTAATCTTGAGAAAAAAAGCAGTACATAGAGATGTTATAAAAGTTCATGTGAGCGAGATACTAAATACTAATAAAATAAGAAAGAATAGGAAACATTGGCTTACCAATTCAGGAAATGGTAAATCTAATAAAGACCTGGATAAAACTGCAGGGCAAGCTTTATGTTATTGTTAGAAATTGGGTTTCTGGTTGGCTAGGGCATGCACCTTAGGCAGGCAGAACCCACCACTCTAGTCAGGGTAAGTAGGTTACACACCAAAACCCTGGTAGCTTGGCGTAGAGCAGTCAGGCTTATCCCCAGAGGCAATATGTAAACTGTTTGCACAACACACTCACACTAATTACACAGTGAATACACCAGAAAAGAAACGCTACACAGAAATATGTACAAATAAACTATATTGTACACATAACAAGATCAAAATGACATGAATCATAAGTATTGTGTATGTACTGCAGTCACTTGTATAGTATCCTAAATAATGCAAGGTCAAAATAACATACATCACATGATCCAGGGTTATTTAGAGCATGAAGTGTAACCCACTAGACAAGACACACATGGAACATGATAACGCTCTGTGTCACCATGAGCACCACAATAACGGTAAGCCCACAAGGACACAGAGAGCCTTGCGCTCCTTTCTGTGAGGTTACGGTACAGACCTGAGGCGACCTTGCGCCTCCTACTATACATTATATGCTAATTTTATAAAGTATTGTAAGCAGCAGGGAAAGCCGTGTGCCTACTACATGCAATTTGGTAATGCGTTCCTCACTGATCTGATCCTGAGTGGGGGTCTCCATTGAGGACTTGCCTTGCAAGACCACCATCAGCAAGTGTCAGGGCCCCCAGGTACGGCCCAACGGAGGGTGAGGGGGAATGGGGACCACACACACTGTAGCAATCGATGAGGAGACGTTGCTGGATACCCCCACTGCGTCCGGAGTACTGAAACGCAGCTGCCTGTGAGCATGCAGTGCACCTGTAGCCATTCCGTACCTTTCTCCTAACTCTGGTGCACGGGGCGGGAATTCTTGATGTGGGCTAAGCACCATCCCAGGTACTGGCGTGCCGAAGCAGGGAACAGCTGAGGCTGCAGTGACCTTCTTCCCCTCTCAGCAGGTAGGCCGGCACCGCGTTGATCTGCAACGCAATCCCTCAGATTCGACTCCTTGATGGCCCCCTGGCTACTACAGCAATACAAGAGTGGGGAGGCTGCAAAGACCAGGGGAATTCCTTCAGAGGCTGAATGCCTTTGTAGCAGCCTTAAATTATGTGCAATAGCTCAGAAATCGAGGCCTTTTATCGGGAAGTAAGGAAATAATTCTCCAGGCACTGGTTGAAACAAGATGGGTAGCAAATCACAGCTAGAGTACGCTGCTGTTGGATTCACAGGAAGTACAGTCCACGGAAGAGGTGGTTGGGAGCAGTCCAACAGCTGTAGGAGCGCACTGGTAGGGCACAAGCAGGGAGCAGGCCAGCTCATCCCTTATAAATGGCAAAGGGGCAGTCCTTCTTTTAGCCCAGCAAGTGGCAGGCAGCAGGTCAGCCCTCCTGTGTTGTGGCGGTATGAAAAGTATGCACAAAGTGTAGCTGTTACTCTGCCCTAGACGTGGATTGGAGTCAGGCTGCAAAACACATGGAGTTACAAGCACAGAGATATACCCACTTTCTAAAAGTGGCATTTCTGAAATAGTAAATCAAAATCCAACTACACCAGTAAGCAGGATTTTTAACTACCATTCCAAACATACCAAACATGCCAACACTACTCCTTGCAGATAAGAAATTACCACTTAAATATATATAAGGTAACCTATGAGAGAAGCAGCTGTCACCATGGTGCAAAACTAAAAAGGCTGTTTGTCACTACTAGGAAATGTGAAACATAAAAGTACATGTCCCACCTTTGGCATACACAGCACCATGTCCGAAGAGCTATCAAGGGCCTACCTTAGTGGTGACTTAGGTGTAGTAAAAAGGGTGTTTAGGCCCAGGCAAGTACTTTGAAATGCCAAGTTAAGCTGGCAGTAAACTGCAGTGGCAGGCCTGAGACAGGTTTGAAAGGCTACTTCTGTGGGTGGCACAATCAGCACTGCAGGTCCACTAGTAGCATTTAATTTACAGGCCCTGGGTATATGGTATACTTTTTTACAAGTGACTTACACACAGACAAAGGGAATTCATTCTGAGGTCGCAGCCTCCAGCGATGTGCAGAGAGCCCAGGCATGCAGCTGGTGAACAGCCCAGAAGTCAAGGTGTGTTTATGGGGACGCAAGGAAAATGTGGACCACGCGCTGGTTGAAACACAAATGGCAGCTAATCAGAGCTAGGACACGCTGCTGCCAGACTCACAGGGAGTAGGGTCCACGACAGAGGTGCTTGGGGGCAGTCCAACAGCCCTAGGAGCGCACTGGTAGGGCACAAGCAGGGAGCAGGCACGACACCAGGTCATCCCCCATAAATGGCAAAGTGTCAGTCCCTCATTTAGCTCAGCAAGCCAGCACAATAAAGCAGTTGGAAGGGATGGCGTTTTCTCCTGGTAGCACAGTAGTCCCCTGGCTATATGCTATTTGTAGACCCATCAGCGTCTGGTTACAAGTCCCACACAATGTCTGGTCAGACCAGAGTCAGGGAGCAACAGGCAGCAGGGCAACAAGCAGAAATGCAGTCCAGTTTAGTCCTTTAAGCAGCCCAGCAGAAAGCAAGGCAACAAGCAAAAAAGCACTCCAAATGAGTCATTTAAGCAGCGCAGCAGTCCTTCTGACAGAAGTTCAGTTCCAGATCCAAACGTTCTCTTAAAATCTTAAAACATGCAGTCATAGCCCTTGCACTTATACTAAAAAAAAAATCTTTGATGTAAGGGGTGACTTCAAAGGAACCCTTCCAAGTGTAACACATCCGCTTTCAACCCAGCCCTGGATCCAGACATCAGTGGGGGGTAAATCAACCCTTTGTGCAAGGGCAGGACACAACCTATTGACATGTAGACATGTAAGGTGTGAACAACTTCTCCCTCTTCCAGCCCAGGAAGACTATCAGTATGCAGATGCCTCTCCTGTCACACCCAGCCTCTCCTGTGATGTGGCTCTCTGGAAAGTATGCACAAAGTATAGCTGTCACTCTGCCTTACCTACAGATTGGAGTCACGCTGCATAACACATGGAGTTATAAGGACAGAGAAATGCCCTCTTTCTGAAAGTGGCCTTTCTGAAATAGTAAGTCAAAATCCAACTACACCAGTAAGCAGGATTTTTAACTACTATCCAAAAAATGCAAATGCTACGCCTTTCAGATCTGAAATTACCACTTTAAGGTATATAAGGGGATTACCAATGCTAATTTATGAGAGAAGCAGCCCTCACAGTAGTGAAAAAAGCCCAAATATGCCAAACAGGTGTGAGCCAATCATACCATGTTTTAGGGGAGAGAGCACATGCACTTTAGTGCTGATTAGCAGTGGTAAAGTGCCCAGAGTCTTAAAGTAAACAAAAAGAAGGAAAGAAAAATGGGAGGCAGAAGGCAAGAATACAGTAGCATTTTATTAAAAATTAGGGGGTCAGATACCAACCGGAAGCTTAAAAGTAGATGACATGATTCTAGTGACTACCAGTTGTTATTGAAATGAAGCGTTGGACTTCTAGCTCCGTAAAACATTTGGAGCCTCCCCAGAATAGCTTACTAAAGTTAATGATTGTATAAAAATGTGCACCATGAACTTCACTCGTGTGAACGTTGTTTTTAATGTATCAGCAGTAAGAGCAGCCATTGCGTTGAATTTTATGGCAAGACCGGAGGCTCCTATTATGCTTAAGTCTTTTCTTTATTTTTAATAGCAGCTGCAGTCAAGAATAAAACTACCGATCCCATAAGGCGAACGAAAGTAGCCAATGAGGATCAAGAGGTAGTTCAAAGCAATGGACCAATCACTAAGAGTTCGCTCTAATAATACCTATCTTGACTAAGAACAGC
Organism: Pleurodeles waltl; assembly: GCF_031143425.1. Classification (NCBI taxonomy): domain Eukaryota; kingdom Metazoa; phylum Chordata; class Amphibia; order Caudata; family Salamandridae; genus Pleurodeles; species Pleurodeles waltl. The sequence continues at coordinate 1,771,478,026 of NC_090440.1, forward strand.
CCTCTTTTCTTGCTGCTCGCAGTCAAGATAAGTATTTTTTCCCTCTAATATTCACTTAGCATTACGAATGTCTACTGTATTTAGTGTATGCACTCTTGTTTGCTTTGTTATACTGTATATATTATGCCTTTATTCTAAGTCGCTTTATAGACAGTCGGCTTGTAGCCGCATTCCGTTCCTTTCATTCGCGTTGCGCGCCGCTCACTAACTGCTGCTGAAGGGCGTTTTTTCTCCTCAGCGCGCGGTAGCTGTATTCTGCTGCTCGCTGAGAGAGGAAACACACGCACGACAAAACGCTTACAGTTTTTTCTCGTCGGACCCTTTTGCTGCTTTATTCCTCGCAGCGCCGGACTCCTCGTCTCTGTGAGGGCTCCCGGCTTCCTCGTTTACACGCATTTCGTTCCGCCCAGAAGCGGAGCCCACCTGCTTGCTCTCACTTCTGTGAGAAGTTTAACCCCTTCCTCCCTCTATCATTTTTACCCTTCTTAACCTTCTACTCTCACCATGGACAGCTCTTCTCATTCACATTTAACACAGGAGGAGGAGGAAGACGTCCTTAAAGAGAATCTTAATGACTTTATTCAGTTATCTGTGGAGCAAGCTATTTCAGCTTCATGGCAAAAATTTTCAAAAAAATTGGAGAATTCAGCCATCAATTTAGTGTCTAAAACCATGCTGGCCCAATCTGCGGGGTAATGCAGAAAGCGTCCTATTCCATCTAAAAATACTAAAACAACGCTATTGGTTAGTGACAAAGGTTCACATGCGGCAGAGGACGTGGCTCCTCAAAGGCCTCTTCTTAAGGAGGGGTTAATTGCTAAATCTTCTAAAAAATGCATGGTAAAATCCAAACATATATCTTCCCCTATCTCTATATCTAAAATTCTAGACATGGACGACGAAGTGCAGGACCCTAACACGGATTCGGATGTTTCCGACAAGGACGTTGGAGATATTCTCTCCCCTCCTCCTCACAAAAAACTTAAAGTTGGGTCCCAAGACTTTGCAGGGTCTTGCACAATACTGGATGCTCAAGGGGTGCCTATGTTTGATCCAAGTAACATCCAACATCCAAATTCTACAGAGTGGTTTCCCACTGATAATGTAGCAGAATATGTGACAGCCAGATTACGCACCCCCTTGGATAAACAGGTTCGGGCGAAACTCAAATCCAAATGTCCTTGCCCTGCCCTTTCTTCCAAAATCACGGCAACTCCTACAATTGATGCTTCCCTGATCACCCTCTTCACTAAATACAGGAAAGACCCGCGGAAAGGAGTCGACAAAGATTGGTGTTCTTGCCAAGATAAGCTATTGGATATAGTAGGACCCCTAACTCGCATTTTTGATTTGGCAGAAACTGCCCGACTAGAACATGCTTCTATTGACCCTGTTGAACTTTCCTTGTGGGCCCAACGGGCGGTTTGTTTGCTGGGGAATGCGAATTCCTCCATCACACATGAACGCAAGAAGGGTCTCCTTCTTAAACTTGATCCCAAGCTGGTCAACCTTGCCGGATCAGATCCCGGTGTCAAGGCAAAGGGTCTGCTTTTCGGAGACTCTTTTATTAAAGGAGTTGAGCAAGTATGTTGCAACTTTCTCATCCCTTGACAAAGCAAAACAATCCCTAAAAAAGAGGTTTTCAACACGTGTTTTTGCCGGGGCCGGCAGAGGCAGGAACCGCTTCGCCGGCCGTTCCTATGCCAATCAAGGTTCCCGCGGTTTCTACAGTAATAACTAAACCCAGGATTACAGAACGCAATTCTACCCCCCAAAGGAGCAGGGGCTTCAGAAACAAGGGAAACCGTAACTCCAGATTCTCTACGCAAGCCGATAAGTCAGCATTTTCTTTCACCTATTCTAGCAGGTCGTATTTCTCTATGCCTGTCAAAATGGAGGGAACTCACAGTAGATCCCTGGGTTCTAAATACTGTTCAAGGATATGTTATATAACTCTTTTCAGAGCCTTTTCAAACAAGTTTTCCTTCCCCCCCTCAGTTCTCTCTTCAAATGACAGACTTAATTTCTTCAGAAATTCAATCTCTTCTACAAAAACAGGCAATAACCCCTTGTTCTCTAGATCCTTCAGGTTTCCTCAGCTCAGTTTTTCTAGTCCAGAAAAACAAAAAGATGCGCCCGGTTATCAATCTAAGACAATTTAACCAGTTTGTACTTTATCGTCACTTCAAGATGGAAACTATCCTACATCTCAGGGATACTTTGCTCCAGGGAGATTGTATGGTAAGGTTAGACCTTCAAGACGCATACCTTACGGTGCCCATACACCCAGATTCCCAGAAATGTCTCCAATTCCAATGGCCCGGTCAGACTTTCAGTTTTACTTCCCTTACTTTCGGTCTGTCTTCTGCTCCATGGGGCTTCACAAAATTAATGAAACCAGTAGCGGCCTTACTCAGAGCTCGAGGCATCAGATTAATTATCTACTTGGACGATATTCTGATCATGAATCAAAATCGCTCTTCTCTTCAGTCTCCGGTTCACCTTGCTTGCACTCTTCTTTCAGATCTAGGCTTTATTATAAACTATGAAAAATCTTCCTTGGATCAGATCCAAAAGATGGAATTCTTAGGCTTCCTGGTAGACTCTGTTTCAGCTACTCTTCTTCTTCCATCTTCAAAGATCAAATTCATAAAGTCAGAAATTCTTCTGATTCTACGCAACTCTCGGCTATCCCTCAGATCCCTGGCAAGAGTCGTAGGACTCCTCTCTTCTTCAATCCAAGCTATCTTTCCAGGTCCACTTCACTACCACGCATTGCAGAGACTAAAAATTCATCATCTTCAAAGAGGGCTAGCCTATACAGATTCCATAGTTCTAGACCAAGACTCTCGCTCGGAACTTCAATGGTAGATAGACCATTTGGATGCCTGGAACGTCAGGACTATCTTCGCATCAACCCCAGATCTTGTATTAGAATCAGATGCAAGTCTGCTGGGTTGGGGAGCCCGGTGTGGTCCAATCTCGACTGGAGGCTCATAGTCTCTAGAGGAGTCAAAACTGCACATAAACTGTTTAGAGATGCTTGCCGGCTCCTTTGCAATCAGGAGCCTCACAAGAGACAGAATTTCCTGTTCGGTTCTTCTCAGAATGGACAACATTTCCGCGGTTCGTTACATCAACCGCTTAGGAGGCACAAAATCCAAACCTTTACCGGAATTGGCAAAAGGGTTAAGGGAGTTCTGTCTCCAAGCGGAGTATTTGCCGGGCAACCTCAACTTTGTAGCGGATTGGTATTCTCACCACTTCTGAGACTCCAGCGACTGGATGCTCAATGCGCAGGTTTTCAACAACATTCTCCACAAATGGGGTCCCTTTGACATAGATCTTTTTGCATCACGTCTCAAAGCACAGCTCCCGCAATTCTTCAGCTGGCATCCGGATCCTCTAGCTCTTGCCTTCAATGCTTTCTCTCAGGACTGGTCATCCTCCCTCAATTACGCTTTTCCCCCCTTTATTTTGATTTCCAGAGTACTGGCGCAGGTCAGAGGTCAGCAAGCCTCCATAGTGCTCATAGTCCCCTTCTGGCACTCCCAGGTGTGGTTTCCCTCTCTCCTGGAACTGTCAATAGAACCTCAGTTTTTAATCCCCTCGTTTCCAGATCTCTTAACCAATCCCCACGGTCTCCACCACAACCCGATACTCCAGAACGTCCTCACCCTTTCAGCCTGGAAAATATCGGTGAATCCCAACCTAGCGTCTCTATTTTGGCAGAAGCTTCAAGCTTCATTGACTTGGCAAGGGGTCCAGTAACAAAGAAAGCATATAGATCAGCTTGGTCTTTCTGGCATAGCTGGTGTGTGGGAAAACATGTTGATCCCTTTACAGCAAATGTAACGATGATTATTAACTTCCTAGCGGCGGAAGCCTGCAAAGGTAAATCTTTTCGCACTATTAATCTGTATAGATCCGCAATCTCTTCCCCACACTCTTTCTTCCAGGGAAAACCAATTGGAGAGCATCCTTTGGTCTGCTGTCTTTTAAAGGGAGTAAAATTTTCCAATCCCCCAAAACCTAAATATAGTTTGTTATGGGATGTTAATGCCGTGCTAAAGTTGTTTGTTTCTTGGCCAGACAATTCTTGGTTATTGTTAAAACAGCTTTCAGCTAAGCTCACCATGCTTTTATGTTTAGTGTCTTTCAAACGTTTATCTGATGTTAGAGCTCAAGATGTTACAGCTTGTCATTTTACACCCTCTGGCGTTATGTTTGATGTGTTTAGGCGTACTAAGACTAATCTTTCTTCAGTTTTCTATCCCTTTTTTCCTGATCACCCTAAGCTTTGTGTAGGCCAATGCTTAAAAGTTTACGAACAACAGACAGCCGGTCTGAGAAATTCCTCCTCTACCCAACTCCTGATTTCTTTCAGAAAACCTTTCAAAACTGTGTCCTCTCCTACATTGGCTCACTGGGTCCGCTGGGTTATGTCCCTGGCTGGCATTGATAACTCTGCCTTTGGTGCCCTTTCAGCTAGAGTAGCCATGGCGTCCAAAGCTTTTTGGGCCGGTTCTCGCTTGGAGGATATTCTCAGGTCGGCTGACTGGTCTGAGGACAATGTTTTTAAAGTTTTCTATTGTAAACCAATTCAACATGTCTCTATAAATGTGACTGATACGCTTTAAAATAGCATAATAGGAGCCTCTGGTCTTGCCATAAAATGTAGATTTTCCTAGTAACTTATGAAGGAAAGTCTTAATTTTATTAAAGACACAAAGGCGAGTATTATCCCGCCTCTACAAATACTAACGCTGTTATTTTGTTACCCTCCCTTCCAACATCTACATCGACACAACAGACCTCTTCTTAGAGATCCTTCCTTGGTTTCTTCGGCTACTTCGTATGCTATTACACCTGCCTTCACGAACACTCAGTTGATGGATCAGTACACCCTTCCGGAGTTTGTTAAGAGACTTATTTTCATTCTACAGGAAATTTTTGCGCTTTGCCTGGCTATTTGTATTTGTTGTTTCATTATTCCATTGCTTGTTACTGATTAGCCTCGCACAAGAAAAGAGGGCTGTTCTCAGTCAAGATAGGTATTATTAGAGCGAATTGTTAGTGATTGGTCCATTACTTTGAACTACCTCTTGAACCTCATTGACTACTTTCATTCGCCTTATGGGATCAGTAGTTTTATTCTTGACTGCAGCTGCTATTAAGAATAAAGAAAAGACTTAAGCATAATACTCGCCTCCGTGTCTTTAATAAAATTAAGACTTTCCTTCATAAGTTACTAGGGAAATCTACATTATACCAAATAGTCTGGGGAAAATGTTATAAATGTGAATACATCAAATGTATTTTGTGAATTCTACAACTCTGATATAAAACTGAAATACGTGTGGCAAAGTCACATGAACAAAATGTGATAAGGCAGATTGTAACCAAAAATGATAACTTTTGAAAATCCTCTGAGTAGCCCGAGGGGGTGAGCCCCTTAATGTAAATGAAGTATAGAACCAGATGGGTGACTGGTTAGGGGCAAAAAGACTTATGCCCAGCCTCCCCCATTTCACCATAAAAACCCCTTTTTTTAAAAAAATTACTTTTAGAAAATAATCTAAGCAGGAATCAGGTTTACTGACCGGTTAACATAAAATAAGGTAATGGTTTCAGACCACATCTTTAATGAAGTAATAGAGAAGGAGTGATCTAGAATTGTAACTCAACTTTAAATGGGAAGGAGGACTGAAGTGTGTTTTATGGTATCATGAACTAATAATATTAACAGTAGGAAACATATTTTAAAGCCTCGGATACTAAATCACAGATTAGGACGTAGGGATATGGCAGTTGAATGTATTGAGTATACTGATTTGTTAGGAAACTTTTTAAAAGCAGAAACATATCCAACTATTAGAGAAGTAGTTGGATAAAAATGAATGTATCCAAGATTAGGCTATTACAATATTAGAAATAGGATAAAAAATTGTTTTAAATTTAATGTGATGATATTATTAGTATAAGAAAGTTTCTAGTGAGATTGTAAGAATATAAATGAGTGTACAGTGTGCATGTGAAAAACTGAAAATACTGCCAGAAAATCCAGGTTTGAGAGTAACATTGATTCAGAGAGGGGTATCCGTCTTTTGGAGTATGTGCCAGACACCAACTGTTAAATGTGAGCAGGAATAGAAAGACGTATGGCCTGTTTAGGCAGCCCTCAATTCTTCCTCTGGCTTGGCTGTCAAAGAACAGGTCTTGACTAAAAGAAAAATGCAGGTTGTTTTTTAAAAATGCTCTGGGCAATACATTTTAATATGTTCTTGCTCCGAAGCAAAGACTCTGTATCCAATGAAAACATAAGCCCTTTTGCAGGTTAGAGTGGTGAATGATGTCAGATGCTGTAGTAATATGTGAGTTGTGACCACTGACTCCACGCTGCACTTTGCCTAGCAGTACACTGTCACATTAGTGACCACCAGATTCATTTTGCCTATTGACTTTATTTTAGCATTAGCCACTACCACGTTAAAAGCTGCAAGTAGTTTTCCATATTGTATAATGTGCTCTTGTATTAATTCTTTGTGTTTTTCCCAACAAAGGGCTTAGGCTGATAGGAATGTACTCAGACAGCAGGGAACAGACTTGTTTTGAATTGGCCCCTGGGGATTGGGGCCAAGTCCTGACGTGTTATTTTCAAAGCAGGCCTAAAGCAATCAGTATTTTTTTAATAAATAAACTTCTGCAAGGAGAGGGATGTTCTAGACTTTTCCTCTCCTGTTTGTTCAAAGTATAAGAGGCCGAGACCAGGTGGACCGGGGACAGAGAGTGTTTGCAGATCTCAGGCACATCCAGGACGCTGGAGTGTGCCATCTTTCCTGTGAGGATAATTGATCTCTCTCTCTCCTCGATCGATTCTGGGATCTGACAATCCGATGCTGAATAGGAGGGAGATGAAGCAGTGATGCCCTTTTCTCATGGTGATGCATATTTTTTTAATTCATTATTTGCTTTGCATAATAATATAGATACGTATATTTGCTGTGTATATAGCAGTGGAGAATCATTTGTAAATTTTTTCATTTCATTTGCTGTGACCATTTTTAAACGTGTGCTTTCAGCATGCTAATCTCCTTTTAGGAACCTTGCGTAGTGAAATAATAAATGTCTTCTTTGGACTAAAAAGCACATTCCAGAGATTTTAGTCAGTGGATGAGTGTTTCAGCTTAGTAATTAGTGAAGCAAAACAGATGCATACCTGATAAATACAAGTATGGTGCATCACGCGGACTATACAGCACAACACGCTTCCTCCCAGTCACTTGGATTAACAAGTTATCCATCACCTGAAAAATAAGGAAACCTCCAATGAGTATGGTGTCCTCTACCTTACCTGTCTTTGTGATGTCAACATCACACACATGTTGCAATAACTATTGTAACTCTTCGGCCCAAAGTATCATTCCCATTCACAAAACAGGAATGTACAATTTGAACACCGACTGGTTTGCGAATGAGACTGTAATCTGAGATGCGTCATATGTACTTACAGATTGCACTGCAAATTGTCAAGTCACAAAAGGCCGCAAAAAAGGTCCTATCGAATGAATATTAATTAAGCATGTGCTCTGTGAATGGCTGTCGTTGGAGGGATGGAGACCTGCAAGGAACAGCATACTTTCATCCTGCATTTTCCTTCCGAAACAAGAAACATTTTTTTAGCAGTATCATTGCCTTTAATGGTCATGGGCTGTTGAAAAACATTTTTTTTGGGGGGGGAGGGGGACATCAGGGGAGCATGTAGTGGTATCATGACCACCAACTGCTCTCCCAGAGGCCGCCAACATGATTCACAAAGAAATGATTCACAAGGAAAAGGTGTCCAAAATGAACATCAATGGTTTACGACCACAGATGCAGCCACAACGCTTTTAATACATTCCTTTAAAATTAGTAAATAGGAAGGGGATGCTCCTCTCACACCCCTCCTACCTACGATTTGAAAGGAGCGCTAAGTTGCTTTCTGACTTATAAAATAGCTTTTGTACAGTAAGCAAAGCCCTTTTGTAGTCATTTACCCTGTGGTTTTGCAAAGCATAGGGTTTATGACAGAAAACTGGCCTTTTATATCAGTATATGACATTGAAAATCTGCTTCAGGAGTTAGTGGTTAGAAACAGCACTTCAAAGGGCATGAGTGAAAACAAAACGCTGTGCTAGAGTGCTGACTGAGTACTTGAAAACACTAATTGCAGCAAGACTTTTCTAATGACTAACTGTTGGAGTGCCACTACACAACATTACTGAATGTAAAACAATATAGGAATCAACATAATTGAGAAAGTGCTAGGTTACATAATTGTGAGCTACAGTTTTTTGTCTGCAATGGTGAACTTTGAAAATGTTTATGTCATGGAATAAATCACTAAGCTATCAAAACAGTATGGTAGACTTCTTATGGAACCCCTAGTTATCATAGCAAAACCAAGGAAACTCATAACTTAACTTACAGATAATTTATCCAAGATATCTGGTGTCGTCTGCTTCCACTGTTTTACATATGCATATATTACTGTTTATACAAATGAGTAGTAAGGGGCGCATGGATTAAACCAAGCATCAGCCAAATTGAATTAACTTATACTTTACCAAGAAGATCGGACTTTTCTCCTCTGATAAGATGCTCACTCAGATTACAGACTACAGGGAGAACAAATAGATCTTAATAGACCAGTGTCTCTGAAAGGCCAAGAGAGGTCGGGCATAGTCAGTCACATGTCTGCGTGCAAGAGAAGTAAACCAAAGTTTGAATTTCTCTCCGATATTTGGATGATCTCCAAGTCTCATGTTTTGTCTGCTTGTGATATCACTACACACAAGGCATGACAATCAAATGTGGTTTAAAATCTTGACTAAAAAATACAGTACTCTCGAATAAAGCAAAGTAATTATCTTAAAACATACTTACCATTCTCTCTTTTGAAGGACATTCTCAATTTTTTGTGTATGTGAAGTTTTTCATTTGTACGCATTTTCTGATGTACCCTCTTAAGATCTGACTGCCAAATTATTTTTAAAGCAGTATTTAAGTGTTTTCACTTAATAATATCAGGAGTCATATTAAAATGTAACAAAGTTAATAAAGATAAACAAATATATAAACAGACTTCACTGTGGCTAAATCGGTCTTAATAGAGCACACATTTGGTCAATTCTTCCATTAACCACTTCTTCCCTTTTTTAATTTGCACCTAGTCCTCAAAGCAAATTAGTTCCAGCAGGGACTTCACAGTACCATGCAGCCATTTATTTATGCAAACAGCTTTGGAAGGCAGTATGATCATCCAGTGTTTGCATAAAATAAACAAATGGAACAAAAATAAACACATAATACATTCCCAAAGAATGACCGCCAAAGAAGACATTTTAAAATGAATGAACAACATGACCCTAAAATGGGTGCAATCTTTTGTAATACTGATTAGTAAAGAAAAAAAATATCTGAACTCCTCATCATCGACACTGCCAATGGAATTAGTAAAGAAGCTGCTCTGGTTCTTTAATGGCATTGACACAAGGGTCAATTTCTGCACTATTTCAACTTATGTGGGGAAGATCCAGCTAGGGTGATAGAGAATGTAGAGGAGTACTTAACTCAACAGTAATTCATGCTGATTGCAAACGCAAGAACTGCATTTTTGGATATAATTTCAAATGTATTAAATGATTTGTTGATTCTTGTTTGCTTTGTTATAAACCCTTGGAGTATGTAGGCTCTCACAGCACCAGCCACTATCGGCCATTTAACCCCTGTCTGGATACTCTAATCCTATTCCAATTGTTTTGCTACTCTGAACTTATTGACCGATCAGCGTTGACAGAGGCCAACAGCTACACCCCACCACCCACTTGAGGAAAAGGATACTTACTTAGCATATAGTCTAGCCCACAGCAATCCAGTCCTAGGTACTAATGACATCATTCCTTCCTATGACACTGACTGTTTACACCATGGTATCTCTTATGCATTGTGCTGGAATGTAGCAGCGGTTAAATCTAAACTCAAACATGCTGATTGGTTAAATTATATTCCTGATTATGAAATGTTATGAGTGCGGAAGCCTTGGTCATTTAGCCCTTTTTATATAGACTGTTTTACTTCATTTGCACAGATGCCAATCAGTCCTCACGGGGCAGAGCGAAGGGAGGCTCAGCTGTCATAATCTGTACCACCTTTCCCGGTAGGATGTTAAATAATTTTATGAATTCTCCTCTTTCACAATTCATCCTATTGCCTTTTAGCAATAGCAGGGAATTTATTATTATCAAATACTATAATAACATATTTGATGGCACAAATGTTAATGTTATTGTAGACCTTGAAAAGGACCTTAACTGGGTTACTGACCCCTATGTGGGGGATCTTCAGGTGCTTTGGCTAGGGGATTTTAATTTGCCCACATGTAGGCTCCCAGCTAAAGAGGTCTGCGGTTTAACAAACTTAGTAGGGGAAGACCCCACTCACTTCTCCCACAACGCTTATGGGGACGCAATAATTAATAAAATTAGTAAATATAACTTAGACTACATTACTACATACAATGGGTTTCTAAATTTAAGGCTACCCCTTTAGGCATGAGAAGACTGTAATACAGTATCAGTTGAACATCTAGTTAGCGGTATGGGGGGGGAAAAGCTACTAGGTCTTGTCAAGGTTTGGAGGTGGGGGCACGGAATTGTTAAATGGCATATGATTGATTCAGAGAAATGTATTTCCACAGTTGTTAATGAAATCAAGGTTAACTTGGATAAATGTTTAGAGCTAGTGGAGGTTTTATTATATATTTTTATGGGGTTCTGTCAAATAAATTCTAAGATGCTCTAATTAAACGGCGCTCTAAAGGTAATGTCAAACAACTTGGTTGGTTTGATTCTGCATGTTCAAGGGCTCATGAAGCTTTAAAAAAGGCACTAAATGCTGTCCCTAGAAATGTGAATCTTGTTAAAAGTTGTAGATCATTTATAAAAGCACCTTGGCAAAAAAGGAAAAGGGCCATTAGAAAAGAGACATGGGTAGCACTATGCGAAGCGAGCAACAAGAAGGACTATACACCCTTTTGGAAAGTTATCAATTCTCCTCTTTTTAAGGAACCTTCAGCCCGGAGTACAGAAACATTAATTCCCCCCAATAAGCGTGTAGAACATTTTCCCCATCTATCATACCACAACAGTTAATGCAGTGGCTGCTTCATTCAGTGCAAGGTTAGCTGTGGACAACACAGTCTCTGGACTTAGCAAGTGTGGTTTGGAGGAAGTCAACTCTGCCATTAAAAACAGTTGTGGGGGGAAAGCTCAGGGCCCAGGTAGTGTGCCTTTGGACAATTTCATCAATAAGGCAGATTTGTGGGCCCACTACTTACTAATGTATTAAAACCTGTTATCAGCACAGGCCCACATCAAACATAGAAACAATCAGTGATAGTCCCCATTTTAAATAAGTGTGATAGACAAGACCCTAGGGGCCATATGTACGAAGACATTTTTCCATAGACGTAGCATGGGTAAAATCCTTTGATACATCTGGCCCTAGGTGCTTTAGTCCCATTTCTGTACTTGGCTCCACTTTAAAAATAGTTGGTAGAATGATATTATCACTTTTGGAAGAGAAGGCAGGAGAGCACAGTATTATAGGTCAAGCTCAGTATGGGTTTCGAAATGGCAATTGGTACTATTAAACAATGCTTTGCCTTACAATTGTTAATTAGCAAATACACTCGGGCAACAAAGAGTTCATATATCTGGCATTCATGGACCTAACAAGTGCTTTAGATAGTGTCAGTCACTCTAAAGTATGAGCAATTAGAGAAGATAGGGGAGCCCGAGTGTCAACAGTTAACCTTTTGAGCTTTACTCAGATGCCTTGGCTTGCACTCGCTATGGAAGATATGGTGAGTGCACTGAGGAATTTATGATTTGCAGAGACGTGAGGCAGGGATGCATTCTGGCTCCCCTCCTCTTCATGCTCTAAATAAATAACATTGACAAATACTTGGTGGAAAAGTCCAAAAATCTACCCCATATTGGCACACTTCCAATTTCAGCATTGCTCTATGCAGATGTAGCAGTCCTGATGGCCCGTCCTGGAATTGGGATACTATGGCTTTTGGACAGTTCTGCTATCTTTACGGACAATATTAACCTCTGAGATAATCGTGGTAAAACCTATACTATGATCATTGGCTCAGCCAATAAAAGATCTTATGCACACTTTTTAAGGAATGGTAAGGTATCTACTACAGCGCTTTTTCAAAGTTAGGTGTTAATTTTGATCGTTGGACAAACCGGAGCCGTCTAAGGGAAGCTAGAATACTTTAATTTGAAAAATCTATCATGGCAGTGTTTAGCTATACTAATAGGCTTGTTATGAATCCCCTCAAAGGGATGACAACAATTTATTTGGCAAAGTGTGTTTCAGTAGTCCATTATGGGGCAGGCATTTGGGGTTAAGAAAATACTCTACACACAACAGGAAAATGTTATTTTAAGAGAATGCTAGCGATCCCATTGAGTTGTTCTAATGCAATCTGCCATCAAGAACTGGCATTAAATGTTTTCCTGCTGCATCATGGCATTCAATCTGGGCGAGGCCCATAGCTGCCTGAATATGGAAATTGAGCAGGATTGCCTAGCTTGATGCAGTTGAGCAAATATGCTGATTATCCTATATTAAGTGAATATGACATAAGATGGGCCTTACCAGTTTGTTTTTTTTTAGATACAATGCGAGGTATTAGTAAACTGGATTTTAGAACATTACGTATGAATTATTTGGTAAGTGTTAGGGCAGCTAATGATTTAAAAAAAAAAAAAAATAATTGTTGAAAGACACTCTTCTCTGTTAATTAAGGATGTCATATAACCGAATCTTACATGGGTTACCAATAGCTAATGCACATTTGTTTTACCAGGTTTTGTTTAAATACTGCTCATTTGTTTTGTATTTGCGAATGAACAACAGATTATGAAAGTATCCTTTTTTAAAAAGAAACTTATTTATCCCTGCAAGCAAGAGGCAATAATTGCTGCAATCAGTGAAATACTCCTGTACAAAAAAAAAAACCTTTGTGAATTGTTCCCCTTACATCATAGTGTGTCCAAAGCTGCAGCCCAGGGGAGCTGATCCGGAAGACGCTGGAGAAGAACTGATCAGCATTAAAGAATTCTGGAATCTTGATATCATCAGCAAGTGAAGGAAACTGCTTCCTGATGTCGGCCACATCCTGCAAAATATACCAACACATACCAATGGACAACTGAAATAGCTGTTTTGGGGGGAACTAGTTAAAATAGAAGACATATGTTTCTCTTCTGCTTATCTGTATTACTGTAAAGCCCATTGATTCCCGTGTCAGGTCCTCAAAGTTCAGGCTCAACTGAACAACGTAAATGAACAGCAAAACCAGTGGAGTTTCTCTAGTTGGTCATTCTTGACAATTAAAGAAAGTCAGTGACAAATTCAAAACTCAATAAATCAACTACATACAGAAAAATAAGGCAGATTTAATATCACGTACAAAGGCACAATTATTTTTCCTCCCCTCATACCAATACTTTGTGTATAAGAGGGATTTTTTCATGTCATCTACCCATGCCACAAGTGAGATAACAGTAACAAAAGGATCATATTAATTTAAGTAGTTCAAACTGCTGGGGGTGGAGGAGAAGGGGAGAAGACTTTTTTCTCATCAACCCAAATTTAGAAATGCAAAGTAAAATAACAATTAAATGTTGTGTTTTTAGTCCTCATCCAGATTGGAAAGGAAAGACGTGGGGCATGATATATGGGCACAGCAGAGATACAGAGATCCAACAATTAATATCCCCACTGCTCAAACATGCTTATCAAATCACATAACAGATTTGCACACAACTTTCCCACAGCTCTCCACAACAATTTTCCCAGAGGACATTATCATTGAACGTGTCATAGTAGATGTCATGGATAAAGTCCTGTCAAACATTCTGCTTTACCACATTAAATTCAAATGAAATATTTTAAAGAAATTCAGATTGATAAACAGCATGCTCACAAACTAAAGAAAAAGCAGCGAGTCCAACCATACTAGCAAGACAGCAAATGTAACTTTTTCAGACACTGATAAAATGATAAAATATTCTAGATAAAGAGTTATGCACGTTTGCCTCAACTTGTGCTTGAAAAGTGGAAAAACATCAAAGTATTAGGTACACCATTAATAAGTAAGTCTGCCTACTGCTAGGTAGTGAGTACCATTTTGACACAGAGTGCCTTTTAAATACAAACCCTCTAGCTGCTTATGTGAAAATATTTGTTTCCTCAATCAGTGGCACACATCAATATTTCTTATTCATGTTTTGTTTATCTTAAAACGGTATCCCTTCCTCGCCCAATCTCAAGAAGGAGTTTTCTGGCTGAATTCTTTGTAGCTTGCTGATTAGGTGTCAAGGGCGTCTGGTGTACAGCCTACTAGCATAATCAGGGTGGGACAACACGAGAGTTATTGAATTTTGAATCCTGAGATAACGGCTTAAGTAAGAGATAATCTTCAGATAATAAGCATCTCTGGGCACTTCCGAATGGACTAAAAGACTGGAATTCATAATCACAGTGAAGCTCTTCACTGCCTTCAGTATCAATGGTTTGGTCCGATCTCCAGAGGACAAATGGATACAAGGAAATAATTTTGCTATGATCCACAGGTGAGTACTTCTGTTTTGGATGACTTCATTTTAAGAATGTTTTTGAGCATCCACAACTCTATTGTCAAAAGCCATTGTCAGAGATTTTAATTTCTGAAGGTTTTTTAAATTTTAAAATGATCTATTATCAACATGAATGTGGCAAATACGCTCGAGGGAACTAAGAAGGTGTAGAAGTGTGAACAAGGAATATATTGTAGTGGAGAGGGGAGGTACTTGAGCTTAGAGGACCCCTACCCAAAATGTGAATGGTGAAGAGCAGAACTGAGGATATGTAAAAATGTGGGCTGCATCTTTGTAGCAGACTTTTTTCCATGTGGTGGTTTAGCCATGGAATCGGTATCATTTAGTCTTTAGACCAACAGGTTCTTGTCAAATGCTGATGAAAGGGTGAGCAGGAAAAGTGTGGTAGCTCCATCAGACTATATAGTATTCTTGAAGTTAGAGATGTTGTTTCCAAATCTGAATACTGGGCTGTTTATCAGTGTGGAGTTTATTCTTTTCAGTGAAGCCATATGCCAGACAAAAAGCTCCCTTTTCAATATATTAGGTAGGAATGATCCATATGATTTTTGCCTTTAAATAGATGGGTTAGACTTACAAGTTCTCCTTCTTTAGAATGGGGTTAACATAAGATATTTTTAGGTCGCTGTTGAACTCTGCAGTAGATACAGACAAATTAATGATTGCTCTGGTCAGTATGGCAACAGAAAATTGTAGAATGCATTTGAATATGTAAAGAAGGCATAGGCCTACCAGTGATGGCCTACTAGTGATCCCAGAAAGGATTATAGCCTTGGTTAGTTTTTTTTTTAGTTTTTTTTTGTTAGTACGCAATTAGCAAATTTTAGGTTATCCTGTAAAGGCTGAAAGAATTGGTGAGGTTGAAAATCAGAGGCTGTTACTGCTTGCTTTTAGACAAGTGAGTTTCAGAGGCGGCTGGTTTTGGAGAGTGTAGGGGCTACACCCTCTTTAATTTTGTTCTTAATAGTTTTCATGTTTTAAATGTCTAGTTTAAAAAATATGAAGATGCCAATGAAGCTGGCTACCTCTCTCCCATGCTGATGCTGAGGAAAGCAGCAAATCACTTGCTTCCTTGTTCTCCTAATGCACTCAGTGCGCACAGTTCAGTCTGCTAGCAATACATTTTTGCGGGACTGGCACTCTTACAGCCCTGATGGTTGTGAGGTCATAAGGCCAGCAATGCAAAGCAATAGCTCCTGGCACTATACTCCACCCCCTGATGATGTGGAAGCCCTCTAACGCCTGGGACTGCGCATCAGTCAAGGGACTGAGGCCACAGTACCCTCCCTGTTCACATCTCATCAAAGGGTTGGGTACAGGTCCCTGACCACTCCCCACCCTTTGACGAGTTCTGAAAGGGTGGGGTTAATGCAAAAGGCTGCATTGGTACAGGAAGCTGAGATCTGCACAAGTTGTCACCCTATGCTGCAAAACATGCTCATGTACTGCGCAGGCTTCAGACGTTTTCCTCCTACTATAAATGGAGCTCAGCTTTCCATAACTCCAGAGAAACATAGGGAGCACTATGTCTGCCGCTACTGGAGGAATATGCAGCAGAATGACTGAACCAAGCCAAGTAAAGTAGTGATAGTGAAATTAATGTTACTTTAAAATAGTGTGTTTGGTTGTTGAGAGTAAGTTATAAATCAAAACAGTCAATATATGAACATCTGTGAGTGCAGTTTACACGTGTATTTCTTTACTATGTTGTGCCTTTTGTTTGGCTTCACCTTCCACTGCACACTAACGTAAAGTGTGCTTGATGGTTCGAGAACAACATTGGTATGAAGTTGCTACTCCTGATTCAGCGTGGGCCCCACCCCCCACCTTAAACAAATTAAATGGAATAATCTTTCATTATTTAAAGTGTGCAAAATAAGTCTAGACTGCAGTCAAAGCTTTCGGTGGTTACAGCAGACTAGAAATTATCAGGAAGGGGCAGGCAACTGTGTGCATTAAACATCCAAAATGAGCAGATCGATTAGGTGCCCTGCTGCGTTCTTTTTGTCAGTAGAGCCATTTACATTTCTGTGCATATGGGGAGAGGAGGTAAGCAAGGGAGCTAAAACTAACCTTAAACAGTATGTGGAAAAGGTGCATTTCTATTGGGGAAAAGGGTCCATAGTCTACTGAGGATGGACCTATGTATTATACCTGCTGTCAACAAATAAAGAAAAAGCTCTGCTTGAGGTGGTTCATCTGATGTTTGAGAAACCATTTTGGGAGAATGCGGTTAATGGAGTAGCATACACGAGACTGGCTTTAGTTAGGGACTGGCATCAACTGTTAGAAACTACTTTGGCCTTCTAGGCGGCTATGTCAAAGAGTGCATTACTCCACTGAGTTGCTTTACCTAGAATCCAGCCAGATGTCAGAGAGTAAACAATACCCACTTTAAACAGAACGAGTCGTTCAGAATATAATTTGGAGACACATTTAGTCTCAAATATAGCACTATTTAAACAATCAGCTCCTTCTAAATAATATATCAATCAGCAATCGATCACTTAAAGAGTATGGGTGACATAGGAAAATACACTGAAAATCCCTGGATGTGGTGTCAAGATGGCTGCAGAAACCTTCTATGCAAAACGTGTTATAATCTTTTGTCAAAGAAATCCACAAACCAAAGTGGAAAAAATAACACGAGGCGCAAACCCTGTGCTCCCACAGTATTAGCCACCCTGTTGGCTTTTGCATTTGGTAGTACATAATAGTTTAGAGTATCCATACACTTTAGGTATAAAAGGTCTGGTACAAACTGCTTGATTTGCTAGTTCTGGGCTCGATGCACAATTTATGTTATTGGCTGAAGGACTGACAGATAAAAAAAGTAATTTCCAAATTAAGTTGGGTTGTGAAATTGGTTTGTTTTGGCTAAATGTGTTATTAAAAGACACGACCTGATATATAGCTATATCTATACATATGTTCAGCTACTTTGCAGAGCCTTCTTCTGGGGAGCGGTGCTGTGGTATTGGTTAACTATAATACTTTCCAGCTACATCGGTTAAACCTATGCCTTAAATCTGGGTACATAGTTGACTGTGGCCTGACATCAATAGTATAGCACACACGAGAATGAACTACCTCATATATTTGAGGGGTTATTATTATGTGTGTTACACGGTGCATAGTTTTACCTACAGGGAGTGCAGAATTATTAGGCAAATGAGTATTTATTATATTGGTGAACAGATCAAAACACTGACAGAATCCATGGATGGCAGGCTTTTGAGTGTCCTTGCAAAGAAAGGTGGCTATATTGGTCACTGATTTGTTTTTGTTTTGTTTTTGAATGTCAGAAATGTATATTTGTGAATGTTGAGATGGTTTCACTGGTAATAATAAATAATTGAAATGGGTATGTATTTGTTTTTTGTTAAGTTGCCTAATAATTATGCACACCTGATATAGGGTGTTGATGTCATTAGACCACACCCTTTCTCATTACAGAGATGCACATCACCTAATATGCTTAATTGGTAGTAGGCTTTCGTGCCTATAGAGCTTGGAGTAAGACAACATGCATAAAGAGGATGATGTGGTCAAAATACTCATTTGCCTAATAATTCTGCACTCCCTGTATGCCACCGCTGCAAAAGAGCAGTATGTGAAGAAAGAGCTCTGCTTGGCAAAGCAGAACAGAATTGTCTTTTGAACCCATAGCATTTTAAGCAAAACCTTTATCAAAATGCGCTGTAAAATGCACCACGGTACCTCCTCCTTACCTTTATTGATGTCATCAATTGTGTCCGAGTCCATAGAATTGTAATAATGGACGTTTTATTGGGATTGTGATCCTGTGCAAGTTAAGAGGAGTCTACAGCTTGGATGAACACCATATGAACTATGTCTATGTGAGATCTTATTCATAAGTGTTGTTTTTGTTGATTTGATCATCATCTGTTAGTATATGTGGTTTGATATGATACTATCTGTTTATAAAAGTACGCTGTTGATGTGCATTTCCTATGTTCTTTTGATAATATTGTTGGATCTGTCGACCAACCTGAACGAAATGTATGAATAAGTACTCCAGGAAAATTTACATTAGTGGTACATATTTTTCCATCCAAGTAGCCAAAATCTAACAGCTTCTATTTTCCATTGAGCAACATCAGACTTTCTAACTTTTAACATTGACAGTCAAGACTTTGATGTTTAATAAATCATGCTGGCCCGTTCAGCACCAAGAGGCCAATATGTGACAAGAGATTCCTTAAGACAGTCATCAAAAAGTGACACTATAGGGGGCATGGCTTGGACAGCGCAGTGAATGGTGGCTAAAAAAGACTGCTCCCATTGTTGTGGACTGAATATCGGAGATGCGGTGGTACCCGAGCCACAAAAACGAGCTACAATAAAGGATACCACTTCAGAAACACCACGGGTATTCTCTGAAACTGTGGGACAGTTGGAGGATCATCGTCAATTTCCGAAAACTAAAGTGGCACTCTGATGCCCAGCACGTGCCACACCACCAAGCTCACCTGGACAGACCACACAACCGTCAACTTCACCTACACAGCAGCCTCCTGCCACGCCTTCGGACGTCCAGCACCTCTCACTACAGCTGGAATAAAGTATCTGAAAGCCAATGGACGTATGCCCTCAACTCCCCCCCCCCGACCCCAACACTTGTACAAACATCAAACAAGCCGTCAAAAACTTCATCACTTGAATCGCCAACAGCGCTGACAGAGTTGCTCCCAACAAGCTCCCCAAACCCAACAAACCCTCCAAACAAGCCAGCTGGTACACCCAGAACCTAGACCCTCAAAACGAACCTGCAAACAACTGGAAGGGAGATGGTGCACCACCAAGGAGCACCCCGACTGGACCACTTTCAAGACATCCCTCAGGCCTTACCAAAGCAGACTCCTGAAGGACACCAGAAGGGTTGCCTTAGCCAACCACAATGAAGCTAGCTCTAAACTCTTCAGCGTCTTTAGGGAGTTCTCTAAACCTACAGTAACTGAGAACATCATAACTACCTCTCAGCAACTCTGCAGCACCCTACCTGACTTCTTCCACCACAAGATATCCACCACATACAGAACATTCAGAACTCAACAAGCTGCCGCTGTCACCCCCTGCCTCCCAGACCCCACAGGCACACCCTCCCAACAACAGGACCACAATCTGGAATCAGCTCACCATGCAGAACTCCACCAACATTATGTGTTCCGATCATGCTGGAGCACCCATTGACCCCAGTCCACACCACATGTTCAACCTCGGCAACAAAACCATCAACAACAAGCTCACAGATCCATCACATCCATCACCTCAGCCATCTTCCCGGATGACTTTAAACACTCTGAGATCAAACCCCTCCTGAAGAAACCTACTTCTGACCCATCCGAGCTCAAAAACTACTGACCCATCTTCCTGCTCCCCTACCCTGCCAAAGTCCTAGAAAAGGCCATCAATCAACAACTCATGGGATACCTAGAGAACAATCATCTTCAGGACGCATCTCAATCCAGATTCCACTCCAACCACATACCGAAACCACCCTAATTGCTGCCATGGACGACATCAGAACCATCCTCAACTGAGGAGATTTGGCTGCCCTAATCCTCTTCGATCTCTCGGTGGCCTCTGACACCGTCCCCCAGCAGACCCTGTTCAAGAGGCTTCTGAAAATCGTCATCCATGACGACGCCCGCAAATAGATTGTATCCTTTCTCTTCGGAAGAACTCAGAGTCCACCTCTCTCCTTTCACCTCCAAGCCCAAGACCATCATCTGCGGTGTTCTTAAAGCCTCATTCGTCAGCCTCACCCTGTTCAACACCTTCATGACACCCCCTAGCCAACATCGTCGGAAACCACGGTCTGTACATCATCCCCTATGCTGACGACAACTATCTCATCCTCTCGCTGTCCGAAGACCTCCACAACAAAAGCCAACTTCCACATCTGCATGACCAGAGTCGAGTGGATGCACAACAACTGCCTCAGACTCAACACAGATAAGACAGACGTTCTGATCTTCGGGAACACGGCCTCACCATGGGACAACTCCTGGTAGCCCGCCGACCTGGGGCGCCACCCCCAAGAACCGAGCCCGGAACCTAGGCATCGTATTAGACAGCAAACTCACCATGAAGAGCCAGGTCAACGCAGTCTCCAATGCCTGTTTCCGTAACCCTCTGCATGCTTCAAAAGATCTTCAAATGGCTCCCAGTCTCCACCAGATGAACCGTCATTCAAGTCCACGTCACCAGCCGCTTAGACCATGGCAATGCTCTATATGCCGGAATCATGTCACACCTCCTGAAAGGACTGCAGACCATCCAGAACTCAGCTGCCAGACTCATACTTGACCTCCCCCAGACAAACCCAGATCACTCCCCACCTGAAGAATCTCCACCGGCTCCACATCCACAAGAGATGCCAATTCAAGATTTTGACCCCACTTACAAAGCACTCCACAACCAAGAACCAGAGTACAACAATCACCACCTGAGCTTCCACGTACCCTCCAGACTCCTACGTTCCACCACACTCTCCCTCAGTCACAGTCCCTGCATCAACCACAGCACCAGTAGAGACCGTTCCTTCTCCTAACTTGCTGCAAAATCATGGAACAGCCTCCCCTTCCACATTTGGACCTCTCCCTCCCTCCAGCAATTTAGAAGGAGACTCAAGACCTGACTTTTTGACTGAAGCCTCCCAGCAGGCAGAACCTAGCGCCTGGATACCCTCACAATAAAAATCCAGATTGATTGACTGAAAATGGCCGCCACACACACATGCACAGATCTTCTGCCTAATTTCATTACCACAATAATAAGATTCCAAAGCTAATGGGTGCTATTGTGAAATGCCAGAAGTATAATCCCCCACAGTGCCTTTGGCTGCAACAGGAACTGTTTAGGACATTAAATGACTGGTTTGTTTTTTCAACATAACTTGTGAAGTCTCTCCATGGATAACAGCTCTAATTATGCACAGGATCTCTAAAGTTGCCAGTTTTATCAGTTCTAGATCTCCGATGTCCGCTTCCCCTGATTTGAGCCTCCTGGTTGTGGAGTGGAATCAACAATTTGTTTTTAAACAGGTCCCAAACCCTGCAATCTTGGTCTCTACTCCTCGCATACTTTCACACCAGTGAAGGATTCCTCATTCGTCAGCCTGTGAGTGCTTCCACTATCATCTGAGAGCACTATCTAGTGCAAAGGTAGGCCTAACATCCTGGCTATGAGACAATCCGATAGAGTGCAATCTTGTCTGAAGACCATTTCTGATGCCACCTTATTGCGTCCCTGTGCCACCTACATCCCATCTTAACTGTTAATGACCACGGAGCTGTAACACAGAACTAATACTTTGGCCACACATAGGTTGACAAGAAGACTAGTACATAACCTCATTATCCACACCAAAGCCACAAAAGAAGCAAACATTTGCCTTAAACATTTAAAAGCAGCACCCCATCCCCAGTCTCTCCGGTTAAGGGGAAGACCAACATAACCAGTACTATGGATATGATCTTAAAGAAACTTGCTGAAGTACATGATCTTGCTAAATCTCAAAAGTCCAACATAGATGCAAT
The DNA here is from genome assembly GCF_031143425.1 of Pleurodeles waltl. NCBI lineage: Eukaryota > Metazoa > Chordata > Amphibia > Caudata > Salamandridae > Pleurodeles > Pleurodeles waltl. The sequence continues at coordinate 1,771,500,314 of NC_090440.1, forward strand.
GCAGCTATAACTCTGCGTCATTAACAACAGAGTAACTGAGATGGGAGTCTCGGATTAGTACAATGGAAGACATGGCCACCAACTCTAACAAAGACATTATGAAACTCCAATCATCTTCCAAATTGCTCCAAAGAGACATGGTGGAATTGAAGAACAGATATTGAAGAATTAATTTGAGGATCTTTGGAATACCTGAAGGGGCGGAGGAGTCCGCGGACTCTTGTATTTCTTTCCTGGAGAAGTGGCTGCTTCAAGCAACAGGCCTGTCCTTCAAAAATGACTGAGCTAGAGCGAGTGCATCAATTTCCCTTATTTAAAACTGCCAACAAGACCATCACGCAACAGATTACTTATATACCACTTCGCTATCAGCATACTGAGTGGATATTAAACTTCATGCATAAGAACAACCATAATATGTGGAACAGTCACAAAATATTCAGATCGCAGGATTTCTTGAAATTGACTGTGGAAACTAGGAAGGGTTTCCTGGCACTCGGACCCAGGTTCAGGAAGTCAAACCTGCAGTTTTCCTTCACCAGTCCGGCAAAGTTTAGAGTCTACATTGATGGAAAGCACCATATATTTGTCGATAATAAAGACCAGCAAGCTTTTTTGGACAAAAGGGATGACTCGGAAACCCAACACACACCTGCCACAAAGAAAAAGATCTGATTTTTGTCCTCTAGTGTTACATCGGGTTTGTGTGATATTTTCACTATGAGTGACGCTAGTGTCCGATTTGCCACGCTCAACCTTGTACCACTATAGATAAGTTCAATCACGTGCCTAAATCATCTATTGTTGCCTCAATGTAATCTCAGTAGTTGGCGCCTTGCGTCGGTAACCCTGGGTAAGCAGTTAAAGCTAGGAAGTCAGAGGGGACGCGGTAATTACACAGAAAGTGACTTCCACATCAAAGGAACAAATTCGGAAAACAACCCATGAGATTGTCACACACTAAAGAATGCACACAAGAGAGACTACGTACACATAAGTGGTTGTTTTTCTCAATTACAAAGCATTTGATACCAGGAGCAAGCCCTAAAGAAGTCCTGTAATGGGATGAAACATGTGTCGGCTGTAATCTTCAACAAATCAGGCTAAAATCTACAATAATTGGCAATAAGCATTTTGGAACCAAGAAATGGGTTTGAAAGAATGAAACTATACGCAGTAATAGACCGCGGAAATAAAAAATATTGCAACAGTTATGATATTAGTACCAAAGGTGTATACCGTTTGAATAGCAGTGGCACTGGACACAAGTATGCAGTAACACAAGCAATGTAAACAAAAAATTTTGATGTACTTTTGATACAAGAAAGGTAAAAGTGAAAAAAAAATTAAACAAAAACTTTTCATATATTTTTGATATAGTAAAGGAAAAAGTGAATAACACCTGGATGTCCTCAAATAATTTGTGATGATTATTTTTGTATGATTCGATTACTATACAAATGGACTGACTTGGATACATAGGAATTCACATATGTGTGCTCCACTGTTATTTTGTGTTATGATCTCACCCCTCATCAGCCAGGCTAGCTTGAATCCAGTGGCACAGTGACCACGGGACCCACGTCTAGGCATACCCTTCCCACTTAGGGCAACTTTAGCAACACAAAAGGATGATGGACAGTGTGCTGAAACTTTTCAAACACTCACCCCCAGTCATATATCTGGGTTTAATCCATTGTTCTTTTGCTCACCATGCCACCCCAGTTTGGACCCAGCCATATACAAATCAGACTTGACTCTGCTCCCCATGGGAAAGGTCCAGCCCGAACAAGCCATGCCAGGTCCTCCCAGCACCGGAAACCGGGCATGCAGACATGGGTCCCGTGCTCTCTACACCACTGGAATCAAGCTAGCCTGGCTGATGAAGGGTGATACCCTGAAACCGCTCCCAGGATGCTTGTGTCCGGTCCAAGGAGTACCTGGCTTGGCAGTTCGGGCTGGACTGTTCCCATGTGGAACAGGGTCAAGACTGATTGCATATAGCTGGATCCAAACTGGGGTGGTGTGGCGGACAAAAAACCAATGGATTAAACCGAGATCTTTGTGACTGGGGGTGAATGTTTGCATTGTTCAGAATTCGGTCTATCATCTGCTATATTTATTATTATTATGATTTTTACTTGTGTTGATAATTGGCACTCCTCCCCATAGGGGGTTTCTACTTTCACATTGTAATACTCCTTTTTGCCTTGCTGTAGTATTTTACTCAACATTATATTGATGTTTACATTCTGTCCAGCGATCCTGCTTATTTTAAATGTCGCCTTACAGAAACGGTATACCCTTGCCGTGATGCAATGGTGTATGTGTTAGATTGGCCTCTAACTCTTTACACCCCTAAAGATATCTCCATGTTTGCTTAATTTTGCAAGCTAGTGCCCCTTATACATGTTCTGTTAAATCCAGGATATCTTCTTGTACTAGTTGCTAGTAGCTTTTGGGTCTCCATCAATTCAATTATACCTGTTCTCGGTTCCATACACATGTAGTGTGATGATAATATGGACCCTAGGTATAGTTAATAAATGTGATCCATTTTTTCTATAGATTTGATTATACTGCCTAGATATCTGCATATGTGCCAAGGTTGTTTGCTTGTTTCACTCAGGTTTATATTACATTGCATAATAACGTATTTTCTGTCCCTTGATCGCAGTACCACAGTGGCATTCTATCAGATTTCACATAGCTCTTCTGTGACTTCTGGGTTGTTACCCTGCTAACGTCTCCCCCACAGTCAGTATTAAGTGTGTGCTGGGTAGGATGCGGGGAAGGCTTTTTGGGGGGTTTTCTTTTCAGTGTTTGTATCGTAGTTTGTTTTAAGGTTTTTCTTTCCTTCTAATTATTTAAATCTGCTGACATGACAAATGCACCTTTTGATCCCTTGATGTTCACTCATTGGCAAAAGATCTGCACAAACACCCATAGGGGTAACATTGATACATTATGAAGAAAAGTAAAAGACTACACTGACACCAGTTTAATCAGTTATGCCTTGGCACTCTGTGGTCGGAGTATACTATGGCACCTAGGTGACTCCTCTACCAAGATATTTCTCCCTCTGCCCACATACCCCAACCCACTTAAAAAACTCCTCATTATGGCTAGCTCTCACTACCTGAGAACCTGAAGGTGATTTCATTAAATGTTAAAGGGCTCAATCACCCAGTTGAATGCACACACATTAAAAATTATCTATATAAACTTAAAGCAGACAATCTTATTACAAGAAACCAGGATTGGACCTAGAGAGGTAGCTTCCCTTGGGCACAGTTAGATAAGTGATTCTCTATGCCCAGCTGCACCAAACAAGAGAAAGGGCATGGTGACTTTGATTGCCAGAAACATGGGGCTGTCTTCAGAATCACGTGTCAAACAATGAAGAAAGATGGATTCTAACAAAACTGACCAAGAATGACTCCTTCCTTCATGTCCTGAATGTTTATGGGACAAACTCCAATGCTCCAGGCTTCTGGAACTCCTTTTCCACCCCATTAAGCCTCATTCTAGACAATGAACTAATCTTTATGGGTGGTGACTATAATCTTTCCCTAGATGCTACTTTAAAAGGGCAATCAAGGGCATCATTGCAGGCACCAAGGTCCCACAAAGCTCTACTCAATATATGCTGAAGATTCAATTTGTGTGACTGTAACACCCTGACACCAGCGACTACATCTTTCTTTTTTTTACAACCCACACAATTCATATTCAAAAATCTATTATCTCCTCATTTCCAACACATACACACATCTTATCGCCCAAACAAATATCCTCCCCAGGCTGATCTCTGATGACTCTTGTATCTCACTGTCCCTCGCAGGGATCCACACAAAAGCCATCTTGTACGTTTTGGTGTTTTATTGATGGTTCTGGTGAGGACACTGCGTCCAGGGACATCATCGAAAACACCATTAGAAACTACCTTAATGACAATAGATCTGTAGATGTTTTCCCACCATATATTAGGATGCACTTGAAGCTACCATAGGAGGCATCTTAATTGATATACAAACTAAGCTTAGTAAATGCCGTAATAGCAAACGTTTGGAGTTAGAGCAGAAAATCAACACCCCACAAATCGTACATTCAATTTGGATGTCCCCACACCCACTCTTCTCACAAATAAAAATGCAAATATAACAAGATATTGAATGAGAAAGCAGGTGTTTGGAATAATAAATACAAGAGCCTAAAATTGTGCAATGCAAATAAGGCCAGTAAAATGCTAGCATCCTATCTTAAACACAGAGCCAAAAGTGCATCACCGCACTCAAATGTAATTCAAACAGGACACAAACAAACCCCAAAAAGATACTGGAGGTCTTCAGAGACTTTTATGAGTCTTTCTATAAGGATGAATCCCAGTCTTCTGCTGAAATGTGCAAGGAGTACTTGGAGAGAATACATCTTCCTGGCATCACAGAGGAAAATAAAAACATCCTCAATTCACCAGTTGGCTCAGATGAGATAGAAGTAGATATTAAATCCCTCAAATCAAACAAAGCTCCAGGCCCAGATGGGTTCACAGCAAATTTCTACAAGACATATGTGCCCTCTCTTACTCCTACACTATTAGACCTCTTAAAATTTTGCAGAATCGGGTTGTATTTCAGGATCCATGAGTGAAGCCACTATTGTGGTGATACCTAAAGAAGGTAAAGACCAGACATATGGTAAAAACTACAGGTCAATCTCACTAACCAACCTAGATGTGAAGATTTCTACTAAAATTCTGTGTAAAAGACTGGAACCTTACTTACAGCCCTTAATTAGTCAGGCCCAGGTAGGCTTAATGAAAAATTGCATGTCCAGTGATAACACCCGCCTCTTGTGCCGTATCCTTGACAAAGCTAAAACCAACTCCTCTGACACTGAGTGATAACACTAGATGCCAAAAAGGCGTTTATTAGAGTTTCGTGGACAGTTCTCAGTGAAATGCTACTGAAGTCCAACTTAGGAGAACACTTCACCATAATGTTGATGGCACTTTATAGTGGTCCACACACTACAGTATGGGCCAGTGGCCTCTTATCCCCTTCCTTCAACTTAGAAAGAGGAACGAGACAGGGTTGTACGCTTTCTCCATTCCTTTTCATTCTGCCCCTGGAACCCTTACTTCATAACACTCAATCCAACTAAATGGTCTGTGGTGTGACCTTCAACAGAACTTCAGTGAAGGCGGCAGCTTATGCCGATGATATCCTGATTGTGACTTAGAATGCATGCCACTCAATCAATGCATTAATGCATACGACTGACGATTATGCGTTAGTTGCAGGATATAAACTTAACATGGACAAATCAGAGGTCAAGGGGTTAAACAATGTATGCACCAGAGACCTCTTAGACAACTCAGGCTGGTTTGGCAACCACATTTCTTAAAATACAAAGGCAAAGAATTTGGATCAGATTTAATAGAAACTTTATAGCACAATGAAAACTTGAAACTAAAAAAAACAGAAGACTTGTTAGATGGATGGAACCCTAAATTCGTTACTTAGTCAATTACCTCATAAGTATGCTACCATTATCTTTATCTGAAGACTTCCATAAAAAATTAGGTAAATTGTTAGGAAAATTCATACCGCAAAACAAACGTCCCAGAATTTCCATCAAAAAATTAAGACTTCCTATAATCTTGAGCAGAATAAATCTGGCTGACTTTAAAGATTATCAAACTGCACTCCTAGCTGGACAGGGCTCCTTATTTTTCTCTCAACTACCAGACTATACCCTTGTTATCTTAACTGAAAGAGAGGTTCTTGAGGATATCTAAATGTCCCATTATGCTTCTGTCTACCTAGGTCAAACCCTCTCAACCAGCCAAATATATTGTTAGCAATACAAAGTGAGCTCTTATGAGAACTAACAACCTTCTAGAGCTTCTAATACAACTATCCAACTTGTCTGCGCTCTGAAACAACTCTAAATTTAGAATAAATGGCTCACCTGTGTTTTAGCGTTCCTGGTCCGCCAAGAGCCTCCATTTCCTGAAACAGCTTGGCATGAAACATTTTACTCTCCCATTTTCAGAAATCCAGCATCAGTTTAAACTGTTGGATATGGATTTCTATCATTTCCTCAAATTTAAAGCCTGCATAACCAAGTCTAAGCGCTCACATGAGTACCCCTCTCTGCCTACAATTATATCCTCAATCTTGCCACCACATCTCCAAATTCTACCACTTACCAAAATCCAAAACATAGCATCTGAACTCTAACCTACTAAAGAAGTGGGACACATCCGATAGCATACCTCCGGATAACTGGGGACTGATTTGGAACTCAATTGTTTTCCATAAAATTGCCCCTTTCCTATATCAAACAAAATTTTGGCTCATACATAGGGTGTTTTGGACACACTCGTGTCTTCACAAAATTTCACTTAAAGAAAACCCAATGTGCTGGAATTGCAATAAGGAGACTCACCTAATCTTTCATTGCTGAATTGTCTCACGTTTCTGAGACCGGATTTATGTCTTTATTTGTTCACTTTTTGAGTTGAATGAAACTGGATTTCTCTTCTCTCATTCATGGTTTTCTAGATCCACAAGTTTGGTCGACTGGGATTAATGAATATACTATTGACTGAGGCCTGTAAATTGGTACTCAATAACTGGAAACACATCTTTGCCCCGTCCTTCAAGTCTTGGCTTAACTGGATCTCTTTTTTAAGAGGTGCTGATAATATTGGTCCTCAGCACTCTACTTGGAGACTGCAGTTCAGAACCGCATGGAGAACATTAGACAACTACTTTTCCAGATCCAAACGCCTCTGAGCACCTCTTTATGACACTCTTTACCATAGCAATTGGCAGGGAGGTATCCGGACTCCTATTTCTACCTACTAGTACCACTATAATAAAGTGACAGTCATTTACTACATGGCTAGCTATCTATATAATATCTTTGTTCCCTATCTAGGTTAAAAGACGGTCCCTTTCAGTATGTTTTTATGGCATTTTTATCCTGTTTGCCCGCCAAGGATTATTCTTTGCAACTACAGATGTTCAGTTCTACCAAGCTGACAACTAGCCAGGGATGCAAATGTGAATTGTCATGCAAACTACTGTACATTCATTAATTTCTTCTACTTTTGCAACCCTTAATTGATTTTATTTTATGACCTAATTAGCACTGGAATGTTGAATTAGATTTCTATTTTATCTTTTTGTTTTTGTCATTGCAATACGTGTACTGTACTGCTGTTTCATGATCATTTCTTTCTTTATCTCAATAAAAATCCTTGAAATCTAAAAAGTGACACTCTGGACATGTTCTTAGCAAAATATATAATGTAACTTCACTTCACTTGCTTAAACTTAACAGCTCAAAACTGTAAGTACTCGTCTCTGGATCTCCTATCTCTGTCTGGACCTTGGTTTAGAAACTTTAGTAATCCTCTTGCCTGAGTTTTCTCTGCATGTAATCTTGGCATCATTTGGATACTAACCTGTACTTTGCAACTGAAATCAGTAAGTTCCTCACCACCAATTATTTTCTGCTTCTTAGAAAGATCACCCCTCTAATTCTGCTTGTCAGTATATTATGTTTCAATATCCCGTGTTAAGTTAAGTGTGGGCTCTAATCCAACATGCTGCTCTGGTGAGTTCATATGAATAAATCAATATGTTACACTGCAATGGATGCTGTGTTTATTCATATGATACAGATTACAACACCAGGGAATTCTGACTGATTACTGCTCTCTCTGCTGTCTGGAAAGCCATCAAAACTTGGCTTTTTCTCACCTAATTTTGTTTTCCTTTAATTACCTCTGCTTTTTCACATCAGGGTCAGGACACCCTCTTGAGTGTAACAATATCCTTTACTGATTTTATTACATTACCTCTAGAAACTACACTGTGAGTAGAAGGTGTAAACTCTACAGTGTCAACTGTATAGTACATAAAATCAAGTTCATTAAAAAGACATGGGGTCTCCTTTGGAAAACATGATTAAGGTATTGTCAGGAAATAAGGACAGGATGAAGAAATATTATAAGGAATGGCATTGAGCAACATTAAACTTGCACATGCCTGGCCAGAAGAGGGCACCTTTGACACTGCAGCGGTAGAACACATGGCCAACTTCTTATGAAGCAAATTTAAGGGAAGTAAACTAGAGAAAAGGAAGACCACACGAGACCTATGGAAGGTGTTTTGTGACAGAAATATGAGAGAATCAAAGATAAAGTCTCATACAACCCCTTCGGCTCTGCCACCTCTCTACCAAGATGTGCAATTAAGTTTAAAGGTACAGGTCATGTATATGATACAACCTGCACTCATTACCCACTCCTTCACATCCCCTTGATGTGGGATATACAGACCCTGAGTATAGCTCACCATCAGAATCTTCTTCTAAGCATGGAGAATACATTTGTATATCTCCATATCCTATAATGGCTAGTACACCACTGGAAATCTTCGGTGGGGGTAGTACTAAATATGTAGGGACAGTAGACGCCACATTTACACTTCATATAGAGGATGAGATGTACCCACTAGGAAAGATGGGGGTGTACTTAATGAAGGGTCAAAGGACACACAAAGAATGGGTGGTGCTAGTAAACAGGAATATTTTCTCATCAATCAAGGGAAAATGAGACAAGAAAAGTAGCTTTCACACCAGAATATCCTTCCACAAGGTGCTAGTGGTTTATGCACCCAGGAGCTGAGAGGAAAGAGGAATAGTGTAGGCAAGTGGGTTGAAATGCAGGAGGGTGGACAGGCAAGCCTAAGAGTGACTCAGGAAAGGGGAGAAGGACCCCTGGGACAGAGGAGGGCCCCAAATGGGCCACATATGATTGAATAAAGAGGACCAGAGAACTCAAAGAACTCAGGGCCCCATGTACGACTCCTTTTTGTGATCGCCGTTTGCGACCACAAAAAGGGCAGGTACGCTATACCATCCCTGTTTTGCGAGTTGGTACGCAGTTACAGACTCGCAAAACAGGGACTGCGACTTGCAATTAGGAATTCGCCTCCCGAGGGCGTCCCTTTTTAATTGTAAGCCGTAGTGTTATGTATGATTGTTTTGTGACAGTGAATGCGGTCGCAAAACAATCACAGTTAACACCAATTTCAAGTTAGTGCTAACCCATTTGCAAATGGGATGGGGTCCCCACTGGACCCCTTTCCCTTTGTGAATGCATGCAAAAATATATTTTCAGAGCAGGCAGTGGTCTCACGGACCACTGCCTGCTCTGAAAAAATATGAAAATAAATCTTTAAATTTTTCTTTTGGAAATGCATCTCACTTTCCTTTAAGGAAAACAGGATGCATTTGAAAAAAAAAATTTTTTTAATTGAAATACAGTCACAGACATGGTGGTGTGCTGAGCTAAGTAGGCCACCATCCCTGTGAGTGCGGCCATTCCCAATGAGGTCGCAAATTGAGACCTACCTCATGAATATTAATGAGATAGGTCATCTGTGACCCTATTGGGAATCTCTAAATGTGTTTTAGACACATAGGTACATTTTATTTTGCGAGGAAGGACCAGAGGAGGCATTAGATTACATCACTGAGCATATAAACAAAATGTCCCTTCTTGAGGAACATAATAAGGAACAGTCACAGCATGCCTGTGTGGTAGAAGAAAGCAATAAAGAAGGACAAGCCTTACAAAGAGGGTAACGGGAACTGAGGAGATTAGCATTCGATGGTACGCGTGCTCACTCCTGTGGGAGAAAGGGAACATTTGGCATAGCAGGAAAGAGGACACTGAGGAAAGATTTGGCACATGTACTCCCTGTGTGTCCAGACAATGATTTGACACCCAATGAAATAGTAGCCGAACATGAGAATAGTTGCCGTAATGTTGTCCCTTTTACTGACAACCTAGCAAGTTGGACAGAGAAATTTGACATCACAGATGACACAGTGGCCGTAAGAGGGTTCCTTTGAGCCCCGAGACATGGCAAATGCAGAAATGTACATTTCTCAGGGCGTAGGGGATCCTTACTGGGACTATCCCTATAAGCAAGAAAGTCTTCGATTGCGGCAGAGGTATGCTCGTAAGTATGACTCTCGTCACCCTACTGGGCATAGGACTACAGTCTTGACACAAATTGCCCTTGGTATTTAAAGGCCCAGGGGTGCCTCAGTATATACCATGGCCCTAGATGGATAAAGAAAATCTTAAAAAACAGTTGCCACCGCTCGCTGAAGGGGCTGGGAAATGGATAGCAGCTTTAGAAAATACCGCAGGGATTAATCAAGCAATAGGGGACATTAAAGCTTTACTAAGTTCCCTTACAGGAGATGAGACAGACACACTGTTCACAAAGGCAGGATTAAAGAATGTGACATTGACCAACCCAAAATGTGATGGGGCACCCTTTAACAGTGTAAGGGAAATTGTTTGGAGACAACTAAAAAAAAATGTATCCAGACAGGCCAGACATTGGGTCTCTTATCACACAGACAATGCAGCCAAATGACGATCCAGACCAATTCCTCAGCAGAATGAAGGAAAAATGTACACAAGAAGTAGGGGAGAGTTGGGACGTGACTGGACACAATGCAATACTGTTTTATAAAATAGTTTAAAAAGTTCTATCAGCTGAAGTGCAGGACAAGCTAGCTAATATAGTGGTCTTAGATTCCAAACCATGGACAGAGGTACAAGCACACATAATACATTTCTGTAAGAGACAGAAGAAGGAACAAAGTGAGAAAGACAAAATAGAGAAAGCAGCAGCTAAATTGGTCCAACAGAAGTTGACTAAGAAACCAGAGGGAGGAATTGCCGCTGCCACCACCCAGCTAGCTGCAGAGTCCCCGGGTGTGCCCTCTCTGGGCACCGTGATGCCACCAAACCAGTATGCCCAGAGAGGCAATAACAGGAATAATGGAAACAGAGGGTTTGGGGAAATAGAGTAAACACAATCCAGAGTGGGCAGACATGCCACTAATGCAAGATGCCAGGAAATGTAAATAGAGACTGTAGGTTCAAAAAGGAAGATGATCTTAACAACCAGACAAGGGCGACATATGGCTAAAAAATTGCACCAATTGGTGGTATTGTGGCACAACCTGCCATGAGTCAGCAGGTGATATACCTCCCGCAGCCCCAAAAACAACTGCTGCATCAACCACAGATACTGCCCCAGCAGTTGCAGCAACACGTGCCCAAAATGCAGTATGGGCCACAACAGACAGTGCAGCCCACCTTGCAACCCCAGAACTCACAAGGAGGGGTAACTGTCAGAGGAGGGAACCCATTCCAGCAAAATTACATGGGATGATATGCCCAATGAAGGTGCCTGCGGAATAATCTCATGTGCCCAGGTTTATCAATAACTCACAGGCCAGAAGAGGAACCCACTGTGATGGTAGCCACTAGGTCCTCTATCCATGAGAGGGGCCTCCCATTGTCAAATTCATCAATGGAGTTCACTAGGGCTGTGATGAGGGTTCCTTTCACTAAACCTATGGAGAAGGAAATAGGGGGGGAGCTATGTTGAGGATTGTCTCTTATTTGCCCAAAATGCCCCAGCCAACTTGCTAGGACGTGATCTCATGGCAAAATTAAACATGACTGTTCTCTTTGAAGAGGATTGATCTATGAAATGTTCTACACCAGGAGTATCTTGTACATGCATCATAACTATGGCCACACACCTTTGAGGCTGTGACAAGTTTAGGGCTAGACCCACAGACCTTTTAGCCTTCACTAGAGCAGTGGACACTATCATAGCAGACACAACGGAATTGACAGGGAAATTAGTTGAACTACTTAAGAACTTTCTCCTGCGACGGCAGGACCCCTGTTCTGAAGCATTAGACAATGTCCTCATTCTGGAAATAGAGGCTCTGGATGTGTCTACCACCTAAGGAACGCTGATGGCAAGTGGCCACACTAGTGCAATGTGGGCATGAGTCAAATTTCATACCAATATACATGTAGGAGACATATCAGATGACCAGTTGTTTGTAGATGACTTGAGGACAGAGACTGTTTTCCAAAACAGTATAGCCCTACGCACCAGACTGGAGGCAAGACCTGCGGTACCAAGAAATTTCCCCAGCCCTATCAAAGACAATGAGCTTGTGCGGGTAACCTCTAATTTGTGGACAAAAGCCCCCCTGATGTAGGTCTCATCCGCACAGCAGTACCATTTAGAATAACCCTAAAGGAAGAAGCAATACTGCCAAGAGAGAGACAATACCCTATATCCAAAGAAGCTGAGGAGGGCATTGCATCTGTTATACAGGCACAAGTGGAGCAGGGAGTCATATACCCAGGTGTATCCCCCTGCAACACCCAAATTTACCCCTTCAAGAATGCCAAGACAAGTATAATTTAAGACCTGGGCCCTCTTAATGAGATAGTGATACCAAAATTCCCTGTAGTGCCGCCCGACCCTTCTGTCATCCTCACCACTGTACCCCAAGATGCTAAATACTTTTCAGTCATAGATTTAAGAATGCATTTTTTTAGCATTCCCCTGCACCCAGACAGTCACTATTTGACTGCATTTTCCTATCACGGTTCTCAGTACCTCCATTCTCGATTACCTCAAAGGTACTGTGAATCCCCTAGTGTCTATAATAGGACCATCAAGAACGACCTCACCAATTTTCAATGTGACAGCACATTATTGCAGTATGTTGATGACCTACTGATCTGTAGTCCAAATGAGGAGCAGTGTAAAAAAGACACTGTGTCCCTGTTGTGCACCCTTGCTCAACGATGTTACAAGGTGGACAGGGACAAATTACAGTACTGTCAGGAAGATGTCCAATACCTGGGACAGCTGTTGTCAGCCACTGAGTTATGTCCAAAGGAGCAGCATCCATCTGACAGATGACAGAGCCTGAGACAGTGAAAGGAATTGAGTAGTTCCTGGGTTTATGTAATTATGTTAGACAATTGGTTTTTGATTACAGCACTTTAATATCCCCACTGCTTGCATCTATCAAATAGGCAAAACTCAGAAAGACAGGATAACATGGACTAAAGAGATGAAACAAACATTTAGCAAGTTAAAAACAGAGATAACAAATGCACCAGTGTTAGGAACACCAGACTACAATAAAGTTTTTCCTTTTTTGCCACTTGCCCTCACCCAAAAGTATCCTTTAGGCTGCAAGCCAACTGCGTATTTTAGTGGCCTACTTGATTCTGTCATGAAAGGCCATCACCCTTGTGAACAAGCGTTAGCTACAGCAACCTTTGCAGTCGAGAAAAGTGCTCCCATTGACATGGGTGCACCTTCGACACTGTATGCTGAACATGCAGTGTTTGCAATAATTGAGAAAGCTAAGACACTGAAAAAACAGAGCGTATCAGACTATGAAATAATATTATCATTGGCATACCTGAATGTACTTAAATGTCATTTAGTCAACCCTGCTACCTTCTTTGCACATCCTATTTTGGACATAGACGATGATGTCCATGACTGCGCCACTTATACTCCGGATGTGTGTAGCCAAGCAATGGAAGACCCCATTCCGGGTAACACTGTATATTTTGTGGATGGGTCGTCTACAATAGACCAGGATACAGAAGTAGGACATACAGGTCCTGCAGTGGTCAGAGCGATGCAGCCTGATTCTTCAGACACACTACAGATAGCTTTGCCACCTCAGTATTCAGCCCAGGCTGTTGAATTAGCAGTTATAGTGGCAGCCCTCAAACAAGGAGAAGGAGAAATAATAACAGTATACTCTGATTCAGCCTATGTTACCACAACAGTGCATTCTAGCATCATACAGTGGGGCAGATGCTGATTCCATAAGTCTGATGGAAGTCCCGTCATGCACTGAGACTCTATTCACTAACATTTTGAGATACTAAGTCATTACATGGATTTATCTGCACATCCAGGCGCTCAAGCCACTATCAATGTATAAATACGCATTGAATTGGGAAAGGGATTAGGGGTTGGGGATTTCGGAAGACACCTTGTTGTTGATTTAGCAAACAGTGGTCACATTTTCCATATGTATTCAACATATAGAAAATGCACATAAACTAATGACTCATTGGCACCTCCCCTCCCCCACCCCCTACAAGTTTGAATAAGTGCAGGTAATGAGACCCACTGTGCCACACATGGTGGTCTTGCGTTCATATTAAAACATCCTGGAGTGAATTCCTGTCACATATTAGAGCAATAGCGGATGCCATTCTGCCACTCCCCTTGCTGGTGTTATTACTGGGAGACCCTGGGAAAGATAGCATCATCCCTTTGACCACAACATTGAGGAAGCCGATATCTCATCTGCTACTCACGTTCATAATTGTTTTTGCCTAGGTGTGGAATATGTTGAAAGCTCCACTGATCAGTATGTTGTGGGGAAAGGTGTGGAGTATTCTCATAACAGAAAAATTATCTGCTTCTGTACATGATAAAGTTCACAAATGTGACATTGTTGTTTCCCTTTGTTGCCCACATGAAGAAAACCCAAGTAATGGAAGGAAACTTTGTGTGTAGTCTTGTGAACTGCTCTCAAATGTTTTCTATCCATTTCAGTGAAAGATGAGGATATTAACTGACTGAACACCAAGAAACAACTTGCCAGCTCTGTGCTCTTCATTGTAATTTTGTTCTTAGGACAATTGTGCCTCCCTCATGGGGACAAAATTTGAAGATCAATAATTGTATAAGTCACTAAACTAATTCTGCCTGTTAAAATGCTTTCATTTTACACATATCTTCTGTGATTGCCATTTTCAGTGCTTTTAAAATTACAATAAAGTTGTTTAAAAATAAGAAAAAGAGGTAGTACTCAATCCAAATAAAACATATCAATTAGTGGACACCAAAAACTGCTTGCAGACACATGGATTAAGCTACACAAATGCACACACCCACTACAGACAACAACTTTTTAATGAGGGTAACAATTCCAGGTGGAAATTGGGATGTTATTAAAAAGAGAAAACCAAAGCAAACATTTTCTGAGGCTGCATTGAGGAGGAGGAGCAGACACAGCGACTAGGGAGGGAATTATTAACAAATGCCGGGATTGCTTAGCAAGGGGTTACGCCCAATCTAACACCCTGCCAAGGGCAGAGATCATTGCCTGCCTAAAAAGGGTGAAGCTTTTGCGACAGACGGCTGATCAGCATAGCGGCCTGATCACCATAGATGAGCTTAAAGACATGCTCAATGGGATTTACAACACCTGATGCACTGGTTTGATGACAGTGACAATTGGAAGAAGAGTCTCAGATGAAACACACACTGCCCGTAGCTATCATGATGAGGAATTATATTCCCAGAGACACTCCGTACTTGATCCGACAAGCTGGAAAGGTCTGGCAAAAGGTGGTAGGGGCAGTAGTTAAAAAAAAAACATCACCATTTACTTCAACTCAGGGGTATTAAACCTTTCACAGACATGACTGAGGACATTTTGGTTGCTAGACTGCAGGGAGCGGTCTGCCAAATGTTGGGTGACGTGATCCTAAATAACAGATTCCTGTTGTTTGAGCAAGGGTAGGTCCTTCAGTAGGCTAGACTGGCATATATCATCTGAGAGATTTGGACCACATTTGAAGAAACACTGGACAGGAACAAATGTTATTTCATAGCTACAGAGCCTGGCAGGTAGCAGGAGACTAATCATGCACCTCTACTCAGACTTAGCTCTAAAAAGCTGGCTGCCCTTGACTGATTCAGACTGGAAGAAAGCATGGCTTAAACTAATCTAATTTTGTTTTTTTTACACAAAACTTAAAATCACTACCAAAAGACTTGCACTAATTTAATCTCGTATATTGTCACTATGTGACTAGTGCAGCTGACATGTTGTTGATTTCTTGAAAGTGGTATGGAACTGCCCATGAGTGCTTGAGTTATGGACAAAGTGGTGGAATGTTTGGGGCAGCAACAGTACCATGCCCAGATAGACCGTAAGACAACGCCTGTTAGGGGCATTTTCTAATAAGAAAAACTGTAAAATTAAATTATGAATGGTGTCCATGGGGTCTGTACTAGCAAAACGGCGTACATAGATGTACTAGACCTACTGCTGCCCCCCAAATTTTGGTCAATGAAAAAAGAACTTGACTGAATCTGCCACAGCAGTACTTGAAGGCCTCAAGAAAGCATGATAAATTGACAGAAGGCTTAGCTGAATAGGCAGAGATGTTAGCAAAATTGATCGAACCTCCAAAACACTGGCCACCAAGAAGAAAGGTCACACTAAACAGTGTTGTATTACATTGCCTTTAATTGCTCAAATGGCAATACGAAAGGAAAGTATTGAACAGAATGTGTACGCATGATAAGAACTGTATGGTGCTCAATAAATGTTGTACTGTGGACTCAATTGCATTTGTATTGTTGTATGCTATTGATGAACGTCAACAAGAAGAATTAATTTTAAAAAAATAATACCAGGAAGATCAAATACTGGAGAATATATGATCATATGATCCCTTGAGCCTGTTGCTGTATTGCAGTTCTGCCAACTGACACGTTCCCTTTAAAAAGAAATAGGAAAATAATTTGCTTACAGGGGGTAACTGATCTGTACCCTCCAGAAGGACTGGAAATGTGAATCTGCTGATTGTATAAGCCCCTGCTGCTGTTGGCAAGAGGGGCCAGACAGAAACCACTGCCTTGTTGACTATACCATTTTGTCCCTGCCTGCAGTACAAGGTTATATGCTGTGCTGAGTGAACCAGACTGTACTTTCATACTGGAGGCCACCCAGTATGTGGGTAGACAATTTCAGAGTTTAATGGATGAAGCACTGGCCCTCTGGTCTAGACAGTAACACAATAACAACAGAATCAAAGTTCATGTCTAGACTTATTTAATCATACTGTTCTAAAATATGGCTTTCCAGAGAACATGGAAGCTATCTAGAAAAGAAAAAGGCACAATAAAAGAAAAAGAAATATGTAAATGTAGAACCATAGACTCATAGCGATCTTAACAGGTTGTCATTCCACCAACTCTCAGCATACCTACTTAATCTAACACTGTAAACTTATTTTGATGGCCAAGAACTTACCTTGCGTGGATCCTCACCCAATGACCTTAAATAATACTTTTCATCCTTAAATGAAGCAAAAAAAGAGAACTATATTAATTGTGCATATATTTATAAATAATGATCTTAATGGCACAACAAAGAGATCTCTAAACATGGTTTATTACTATAGTTAGGTTACTTTAGCAAGGGCCATGCTTAACAGGGTAGTGTAAGTCTCAACTTTTTTGAGAGTGTAAACTAGAGAGAGCAGTTACATTTAACGTAATGAGGCCACAGCATATAACTCACATTATAAGCATAGATCTGTGGTTAGACCAAGCAATAGGAGGGCTGTAGGAGGAAAACAGATGCATTTCATAAATGTGAACCTTCATGTGAGCCAGTCAACTGCAGATATGGCTTGTTTTTCAAGCTACTAAATCTTGACAACATTGTCACCGTTTTATTCGGTCTGACTGAGGGGGAAATCTGGATGCCTGGGGTAGGCAGTGAGAAGGCAAAAGGGAAGATAATTCAGAGTGGGCATGGTATGTTTAGTACACAACAGTAATTGCCTAGGGTTTCTAGACAAGATGTATTATTGGCAAAGGAGACATAGTTTCTGCTTTTGTGTTCATTAGAGGGAAGGAAGAGTTAGAATGTATGTTTACAGCATGTTTGTATAAGGATGAATGTTAGTGGGTGTTAGAAATGGGGTCTCTAGTTGGCAGTCAGTGTACACCCTGTCCAAGTAGGGACCCTCACTCTAGTCAGGGTAAGGGAGATCCACAGCTCAGATAACCCTTGCTCACCCGCTTGGTAGCTTGGCACAAGCAGTCAGGGTTATCTCATAGGCAATGCGTAAGTATTTGTACCAACACACACAGAAACACAGTGAAAACACCACAAAAACACTCAGCACCAGTTTAGACAAATAGCTCATATTTATCAGAATAAAACAAGACCAAAGCATCAAAAATCCAACATACACAAGCAAAGACACACATTTTCAAAGATTAAACTTCAATATAGTGCTCAGAAACACAATAGCTCCAACTGGGGCTAGCGTGATGTACTTTACGGAGTTGTTCCTAACAATTAGATGCTACTCGCGAGGAGGGTTGCGCCGGTCATGGAGTTGCACAGACCCCCAAGTACAGTACCTTTGGTAAATGAGGAAACAAGCCGGTGTACGGAATTGGGGAGGTGTGGTGTTGCTAGATCCATTGCGGCATCTGTTCCTTACTGCAGAGCAGGGAAGGTGATGCAGCATCAGTGCGAGGCACTGGTTCCTGACGATCTTGGAGGTCGATGAATCCAGCAGGTCAAGACACGCTGGGGGACCTCAGGGGGTTATAGTCATGTCACGGGGCTACAGGCACTGCAGCGGAGTCAGGTGTCATGGATGTTAGTGACACAGCACTTCGGGACTCACAGAGTTGCAGAACTTCAGCGAGGCAGCGGTGGTGTCAGGCCTGCAGTGTCGGTAGGGGTCGCCGCACTCCATCGGGGACCACGGCTTCAGGTTGCTGGCAGCAGTGCTGGTTCTGGAGTCTTCCGGAGTCGGGGTGCCTGGATCTTCTTGTTTTCTCACTAGAACTCACTTCCAAGGGCCCAGGAACTAGATTGCCACCACTTGGCAAGTCAGTGTCCTGAGCAGGAGTACCCAGGTGCTGGCAGGTGAAGCCTTTGATATCCCTAAGAGTTAACAGGAGGCAAACTCAGTCCAAGCCCTTGAAGAAACTTTACAAACAGGAGTTCAGAAAGCAAAGTCCAGTCCTTTGCTTCTTAAGGTAGAAGAAGCAGCAGCAGGAGAGCATAGCAAAGCACCGGGTAGAGTGGCAGGTCCTCCTCAAACATCAAGCTCTTCTGCTTGGCAGAGGTTCCTCTTGCTCCAGAAGCAATCTAAATGTCTGGGGTTTTGGGTCCACTACTTATACTAATTTTTGCCTTTGAAGTAGGCAACCTTCAAAGGAAAGTCTCTGTTGTTTACAATATCCTGCCTTGCCCAGGCCTGGCCCCAGACACACTCCAGTGGGTTGGGGTCTGCATTGTGGAAGGACAGGCGCAGCCCTTTCAGGTACAGGTGTCAGGTCCTCCCTCCCCACTTTAGACAAGGAGACTCACAGGATATGCAGGACACACCTCAGCTCCCTTTGTGGCAGTCTAGAGGGAATTTACAAACAGCCCAACTCACAGTCTGACCCAGGCGTGGATGCCACAGGCAAGCAGAGGCACAGAATGGTTAAGCATGAAAATGCTCACTTTCTAAAAGTGGCATTTTCAAACAGACAATCTAAAAACCAACTCTACCAAAAGATGTATTTTTAAACTGTGAGTGAGTTAAGGGACCCCAAACTTTAAATCTCTATCTGCTCCCAATGGGAAACTGCATTTAAAAGATATTTAAAGGCAGTCCCCATGTTAACCTATGGAAGTGATAGGCCTTACAATAGTGAAAACCAAATCTGGCAGTATTTCGCTAGCCAGTACAAGACCTACCTTTTAAATACATTGCACCCTGCCCATGGGGCTACCTAGGGCCTACCTTAGGGTTGACTTATATGTAGTAAAAGGGAAGGTTTGAGCTTGGCAAGTGGTTACAGTTGCCAGGTTGAATTGACAGTGCAAAACTGCCCACACAGACACTGCAGTGGCAGGTCTGAGACATGTTTACATGGCTACTTATGTGGGTGACACAGTCAGTGCTGAATGTGCACTAGTAGCATTTGATTTCCAGGGCATGGGCCCTTCTAGTGTGCTTTACTAGGGACTTACCAGTAAATCAGATATGCCAATAGTGGATAAACCAATCACCAATACAATTTAGACAGAGAGCATATGCACTTTAGAACTGGTTAGCAGAGGTAAAGTGGCCAGAGTCCTTAAAGCCAACAAAAACTGGTCAGAAAAAATAGGAGGAAGGAGGCAAAAAGTTGAGGGATGACCCTGCAAAAAGGGCCAGGTCCAACAGTGGATGTTCCGGGTAGGATGCTTTTTTCTTCTTAGTACAACCCCGATGAGTGCAGGTAACAATAATCCATTACTCAACTCTATGGTATCTCTCTCTTCAATACCTGCCCCAGAAAAACTACAGATCCATGAATCCTTTGCCCCACTGAGAGCAGCAATAACAAGCCCTTGCACTGTAAATATTCAAATTTTGACAGAAGAAAACACAACTATCTGGGCATCCCTTACCTGTGAGATGAAGTATTCTTGATGAACCTGTTCAGATGCTCTGCGCACAAACACATCAAATGGCAGAGTCCTAAAAACAGAGGTATACTCATATAAGTGAAACAGAGAAAAACACAAATGAGAGGTGGAAGAAAATCACCACTGAGGCACACAATGACCATTACTTTTATTTCAACAAAAGCATCTCCAGTTTAATGAAGCAATACTCAGAAAGCCATGCGGACAACATTTAGCAAACAAATTATGCCTGTTGTTCTTTCAAAATTCACTTTTCTTGAGACATTACTGCACTTAAAGAAAGTGTGTGGTTTTGTCAGTGAATTCAAAAACATACTCTCTGATGACAAACAAAAGCAATCCGGCAGATCCTGTTTTGCTAACTTGCAATGCTACTAGTGGCCAACTGACTCAACATGTCTTCCTGCTTTACTCTTGCCCATGTGTGTTACTCTGGATGTTTGCAGCTGATGTTGCCTCCACTGCATCTGCTGAATAATAAAATGTATGTTTATTACCCATTCCTTGAAATCAAAAGTAATGGTACTTCTGCCTATGCTAGTCCCCCATTCCAAAATTGTCCTAATTTGAGAAACTCTTACAGTCAGAAAAGTAAACCTCAGTCCTGTGTTTATACCCTTTGAATATCTCTACTACACAAACTTCCTTATGTATCTATACCACTTACAGACAACTTCAAATTAATGAGCACCACACCACCTTCTTGAGGAAGTGGTAGTGGGCATAATTTAACCCTGCAGCAACTGCTGTTCATCACTAGTTTCTGTCAAAACTCTCTTTATCCATCCTTCTAGAGATATGATCTTTAACAGGGGACAAAATACTCCAGATGAGGTCACCTGAAATAAACTGGATTTATTTAAAAAATGAGTTTCAGAACATAATCGAGAATTCAAGTCTCTTTGCTCTGCTCATTATTCCTCAGCCTGTGCACTCTTCCCCCCTTAAATCAACCCTCCAGCCCCTTACTGCTGAATATTTCTGCACCTTGTGGCCTTTATCTGAATGTCACAGTTGCTGTTTTCTAAACATTACTCTATTTCTAAGTTGATATATATGTTCAGTTTCTACCTTCCTACCATGGCCCATTAACTTTCTTAAAAACAATTTAATAACATACATGTAAAATATCATAGTTAGCACATCTGTTTAAATCATTGCAATACAATAATTGTTCAGGATAGGATACCTGCTAGAGAGTAAACTATGGTATCTCTAGTCAAGCTGTATCTCTGCCATATTTGAAAGCCTCTATCTTTGGTCGCTATAAATCAATCCACACAATATTCATCCCACAATTAGCAGTAATCTTCCTGAATTTATCTGGTACCACAAGTTGAAGGGCTTTCAAGGGCAGTCTCAAAAGTGTTATATCCCCTATTTGCTTTCAGTTTTCTCAATAACAGCTGCACTCATGCATCACCAGATTTGACAGTCAGTTATCTTAGTGCCCTAAGGTAACTATAAATCGCGCCCCCTACATGCAGTTTTCTCATCAAACATTTTAAAAGAAATGTTGCAGTGATAATATTAATGATGCCACAGAAGGTGTCATCAATGATGTAATATGTGGAATAATTAGCTGTGCATGGTTAGGGTTAACTTAGGTAGTGAGTTTTAGTTACTTGAGTTAACTAGAACTACTGAATTTCTGTGGTTTTGTGCGAGTAAATTCAGAAACTTGTAACCTTTGTTTTTTTCAGTTAATTTCGATGCATGCACATTAATTTAACTACCGCCAGGGGGTTTAGAGGCAGGGGCCGGGCCTATGGCCAGGCCCTTCGGCCACCCCTGCTGCATGCACCCAAACCGTGCACGACCTCTGACCATACGCAGCATGAGGTTGGATGCAGTGGGTGTTTTTTTTTCCATTTTTCTCTGGATCCGTGGATCCTCTGTGAATTTACACAGGGGGACGCGCGGAGATCTGCGGTGGCCATGCAGGTTGATCCGCGGATTGGAACAAAAAGAGAATTGGGCAATTTTTTGCCCACGAGGACCCCTCTTTTGTGTCGTATTGGGGGGGTCAGGATTCTGACCACTTATATGTTTTTTCACTATTCTTTTCCCACCCCACCAGCCGATGCGACAAACAAAATGGCGCCCACAACTTTTCTGTTAAGTTATGGCCAGCCAATCAGGGCTTTGCCCAGATCCGCCAGAGGATCCACATCCCTATTTATCTTATATTTTTAACCTTAAATAACTCTGAATCAACTGAAAGGATTTACACCAAATCACAAATCTGCATACCAAGGTCTAGTTTCCTGCCAAGTTTGGTGTAATTCCATTTAATGGTTTTGGGGTGTAGGCGTGCCGAGAGACCCTATGGGAAAATGCATTGGGGGGAAAAGCATCAGATCACCCTGAAATGTGCAAGTCAGCAGCTGAACTGACTGTCGTATTAGTTTTGAAAATTTCTTCAAGATTTGTGAAGTGGTGCCTCAGTTATTGGCAAAACAAAAAACGCTTTTCCTATGGAACCTGGGTCCTAACTAAAACTACTTACTGGCGGTGTATATATATATATATATATATATATATATATATATATATATATATATATATATATATATATATGGACCATGTTTCCATTAAAAAAGTGTTTGAGTTGCCTATATCTTTGAATCTTAACAAAAGTTTCCAAAACAAGTGTCCCAGTGAATCTTATTGTACATGGGAAGTTTCGGGGTGATCTGTCAAGCGGGGGCTGAGCAAAAAGAGGGGGGTCCAAAAACGCGTGTTTCCCTTTATAATTCCCATAGGGCTTTTAGGCACGACTACAGCCCAAACTGCTGGACGGGTTAGGACCAAATTTGGCAGAAAGGTAGCTCTTGGTCCAGAAAGAGTGCTTACTGTTATTTGGTGTAAATCTGTTTAGCACTTTTTGAACAATTAAAAGACAACTAAATATAGATATCTAGAGGCATAAAGAGTTCACGAATAATAACAAGCTCGTGCAGGAAAATACAGAGCTCTCATTGGCTGCCAACACTTCAAGTGACGCTGAGCCCCACAAAAAAAGAGAAGAAAAAAAAGGGCAGTGTAAGGACACCCTGACCCCTTAGCTCTGGTGTTCTGAACCCCCCCCCCTCCCAACACCCCGCCTCCCAAGGCAAATAAAACATTTTTTTTAATTCCTGCTGCAATTTGTGGTGAATCCAGAAAAAAAATAAAAATAAAAAAAAATAACCACGGCCTCACGCGATTCTGTTTATGAAGCCCCTGGGTGGGCCAGGTCCCGGGGCACGTTTAAAATAAAGGAGTGGGGGCTTACTCCTCTCCTGGGGGCCGCCACTTCTCCAGGGCTGTATTTTCATAATATGCAGGGGGTACCCTGTGGATCACCATCTCCCTGGGGCAAATAGTGAGAGAAATGCAGCACCGGAGAACGCCACCTGTAGGAGGCTGGCCTGGTTTGTAGTGGGTACCTAAGGTACTTCCACCTTATACCAGGCCCAGTTGTTCCTTATTAGTGAAATGTAGACAGTGTCCAGAAGCCAGGCTCTCTAGGGGTAGTGTGGATGAGCAGCCAAGGCCTAACTAGGAGACATGCAAAGCTCATGCAATACCACTGTAGTCACACAGTACTTACACACATGAAAGAAAATACCCAGTGTTACAAAAATAAAGGTACCAAAAATACCATGGAGACTATACTTCCTTAGGAGGTAAGTAATACACAGATTATATACACTAGTATGCAGAAATATCTGTAAAAACACTTAGAAAACAGTGCAAACAGTGAAAATCACAATAGTTAGAAATGGGCCTAGAGGAAACACAAACCATATGCTAAGAAAGTGGAATGCAAAAGACGGTTTCCCACCTACCAAAGTGTAGTGTGAAGAGGGGCGCTAGGAGTATTAGAAAACACCAAAGGTAAGAACTAGAACCCACCCCAGAGCCCAGAAAAGCAGGGGTAAATCACAGTGACTTTCCTAGAACACACAAGAACACGAGAAATAAGCTAATGCAAGAACCAGAAGAGACTACAAGACACAAACAATGGATTCCTGGACCTGAAGACCTGTGGAAGAAGGGGACCAAGTCCATGAAGCATTGAAGAGTCCAGGGAGAACAGTAGCCCCTGGTAACCCGGGTGAAGATGCAAAAGAGGAACCACCGGTGAGGAACAACAGTCAGTATTGCACCGAAGAAGACAAATTCGGGTTCCTGGATGGTGCATAAGATGTTCCACGCCAGATGGATGAATGCAGTCTGGTTTGCGTCGCTGGATTCCGCCAATAAGCCTTGGCCCACGCAAAGCATGCGATTAGCAGAAAATGTCACTGCCTGGGACCAGGAGGGACCTGGTGGCTTCTACGCAGGAGGGGAAACAGATGGGACTCTCAGCAACTCAGAGAGCCCTCAGAAGACCAGGCAGCATGGGGACAAAGAAGGTGCAAAAGGAGGCCCATGCAGCACTACACAAAGGGATCCCAAGCCGCCGGAGAACCACTCGGGAAGCTGTGCGGTGCAGGATAGAGTGCTGGGAGCCGGAGCTGCACGGTGCACTAAGAACTTCGTGGAAGGATGCCAACAAGCCTTGGCAACTGCAAAACACACAGTGCATGGGGGTACTGTCTTGCGTGGGGAGGCAAGCTCTTATCTCCACCAAACTGAGTTCGACGTCTGGACAGTCTGGACCACTTCACTCCACCACCCGTGTTGCTGGATCCACGCACTTCTTCAGGAGAGGGGACCAAAGCCACCGGTAGTCACTGCAGAGGGGTGCCTGCTGAAGGAGGGAAGTGACTCCTTCACTTAAAGGGAGATTCCTTCGTTCTTCTGGTGCAAGCTGAAGACAGGCAGTCCTCGGAGGATTCATAACCTGGCAACAGTTGCAGTTGCTGACACGAGCTGAACATACAATGTTGCAGAGGTTGTCTTTTCTTCTTTGTTGCAGTTTGTAGAGTTCCTGGAGGGTCCAGATGCAGATTTGTTCGGTAAATAGGTGAAGTAAAGGATGCAGAGGATTCCTGCTGGAGTCTTGCAATCCGAAATCTGAAGAACACCCAACAGAGAGACCCTAAAAAAGCCCTCAAAGGGGGATTGGTCAGCTACACAGGAGGGCACCATCAGGAGAGGGATCCGACGTCACCTGCTGGCACTGGCCACTCAGATGCTCCCAGAGTGCCCTGACAACTTCGAATCCAAGATGGCAAAACCCATGGACGCTCTGGAGGAGCTCTGAGCATCACCCATGGAGTGGTGGTGGACAGGGGAGTGGTCACTCCCCTTTCCTTTGTCCAGTTTCCCACCAGAGCAGGGACTGTGGGTCCCTGAACCGGTGTCGACTGGATTATGCAAGGAGGTCACCATCTGTGCCCTTCAAAGCATTTCCAGAGGCTCTGGGAGGCTACCCCTCTCATGCCTGTAACACCTATTTCCAAAGGGAAAGGGTGAC
This sequence comes from Pleurodeles waltl, assembly GCF_031143425.1. Lineage (NCBI taxonomy): Eukaryota > Metazoa > Chordata > Amphibia > Caudata > Salamandridae > Pleurodeles > Pleurodeles waltl. The sequence continues at coordinate 1,771,525,914 of NC_090440.1, forward strand.
ACACCCCTCTTCCAAAGGAAATTCTTTGATCTGCCTTCCGGGGCTCGAGCTGCCTGAGCAAGAAGAGGGCAGAAACCTGTCTGTGAGGTAGCAGCAGCGGTGGCTGCCTGGAAAACCTCAGATTGCTGTTACGGCAGTACTCGGGGTCTTCTAAGGAGCCCCCAGAGTGCATGGAATCATACAACCAATGCTTGCAAAAGCAATGGGGTATGATTCCAACATGTTTGATACCAAACATGCCCATATTTGGAGTTACCATTGTGAAGCTGTACATAGGTCGGGATCTATGTCCAGTGCATGCGTAAAATGGCATCCCGACACCCACGAAGTCTGGGGAAAATGGTCCTGGACGACGTGGGAGCACCTCTTCTAGTGCAGGGGTGCCCTCACACACAGGTACTCTGCGCCCAGCCTTCAGGGTTGGAAGGCATGACATATGGGTGACTTATAAGTGACCTAGTTTAGTGTAAATGGCAGTGAGAGGGTGTGTGCACCATTTCACACAGGCTACAATGGCAGTCCTGTAGAAGCTTTTTCATGAGCTCCCTATGGGTGGCAAAAGGAATGCTGCAGCCCATAGGGATCCCCTGGAATCGCAATGTCCAATGCCATTTACTAGGGACTTATAAGGGTTGACCAGTATGCTAATTTTGGGTGAAATACTGGGTTACCATTATGCAGTGACAAAATGTAGAGGACAGAGAGTATAAGCACTGGGGTCCTGGTTAGCAGGATCCCAGTGACACAGTCAAAAACACTGACATCAGGCACAAATTGGGGGTAACATGCCAAAAAGAGGGGGCTTTCCTACACCACGTCCTCAGGGCAAACAGTGAAAGACATGCAGGGGGGGCATGCAGCCCCCCAGCCTCAGGAACAGGCATGTCTCACTTGCTGGAAGCAGAGCTTTCCCACGGGCAGGGAAACAGACAATAACTCTCGCCCTTACCATGCACAGTTTTCTTCTCAGTAACTTTACTGCAAATGTTACACTGATATTATTGGTGAGGTTATCAAAGATGTCACGAGTGATGTAATATGTGGAGAAATTAGCAGTGCATAGCTAGACGCATGAGTTATAGTTACCTTAGGGCACAAGTTATAGCTACTTGAGCTAACCATAACTATAACTGCCGAATTTCTATGATTTTGTGCAAGTAATTTCAGGTCCTAACTATAACGTCCCTGTGAGATTTGTTTTATTCAGTGAATTTCTTAGTTTTTTTAAATGTAAAGTCATTTTCATTATTATACGTTAATCCAACCACAGCTGTGCGCAGCCTTTAGCTGTACGCGGTGGGGGTTGGGCGCAGGGCATGGCCATAGCCCATGCCCTGCGGCCAACCCCCTACAACCACCAATCCTGGGCTACGCACGGCTTTTGGCAATAAACGGCGGGAGTTGGCCGCAGGTCCTGACCTGTGTCAAGGCCCTGCAGGTAACCCCTTATAACCACCCAACCCTGCATGTATAAGTCTCTGTGTGGGTTTGTTACTGTATGCATGAGTACCTCAGTGGGTTTTCAAGCGGGTACATGGGTCTCCGAGTGGGAAAATAAGTCTCTGAGTGTATGTGTATGCATGACTCTATGAGTAGTGTCCTTCCTTTTATCTATATTAGGTAAGAGCTTCTTTGTTTTGTGAAGATTTCCTCATATTCCTCAACATCAAGAACACGCCACCCAAATAGGCGGCAAACACACTAGGGGCCCCTTTGGTAATCTGTCCATCATCCTGGCAAAATGATGGAAGGCCTTTGCATACTACTAAGGTGGATGGTGCAGGGCCAAGCGGGAGGTGCTTCCAGGTGATTTTCACATTTGCATACTCATAGCAATTAAAAAGGGAGAACCATGGACTCTGCTCTCACCAGGAGTGGACAAGAAAGAACATACTCGTCACAGTCACATACAGATTGGGCTCCAATAGATCAATGATGCATTCACCTCCTCAAACGATTTTAGATCATTGTAGAGGGGGAGGGGCACACAGCCTACCTCTCCGGGCCAATCTCAGCCCTGGGACCTCATCCCCCTCTGCCCAGCTATGTGTCCTGGTTGCCCCCCGGGAACCCAGTAAGCAGCGCTGGGGAGCGCAGGGGAGCTTGAATGCCACTGCGATCCCAGCCGACTCTCCTCCTCCTTTGGGAGCCGGCATTGTGCTCACACACATGGAACTGCTAAACATGCAGCTCCCTGTGTGTGACAGCAATCTTGTTGTTTGTTTCCCTGCCTGCTTGATAGGACCCCCGGGACATAGCAAGAGCTGGCCCTGGTGGTGGTGGTCCCCAGGGCCGTACATGGCTCCAGGAGTGGGGCCTCGTGGCCCTGGTTCTTTCAATTTCAAGGGCCTGCCCCTTGGAGGTGGTGGTCACCTGGGCCAAGAACAGCCTGGAAGAGGCCCCGCGCGGCTTCCCTCCTTATAGAGATTAAAGCCCTGGGAAGGTGGTGCTTCCCGGGGCTCTTGCAGACAATGGAAGGTGGTCCCCATCCTTTTTTCATAAAGCCCTGAGGCGGCGGTGGTCTCCGGGTCTTCAATCAGCCCTAGGAGGGGGGGTTCACGCAGACCCCCTCCATTTATTAGTTAAAAACCCAGGGAGTTGGTTGTCCCCCTGCAGACTGCCCACATGGCCCCCCTCCAATATTAAAAAAAAAAGCCCCGGGGAGGTGGTGGTTCTTGGGGCTCAAGGAGCCTTAGAAGAGAGGCCCTGTGCACACCCTTCATTTTTTTTTTTAAAAAGCCCCCAGGTTCTGGCCCACATGGGGACTCCATTCGAAACAAGTGTGGGAGCCCATGTTTAAAAAAAAAAAAAAAAAAAATTTCATTTTGCGGTTCAATTGCGATTTTTGGCAACATTTTTGTTAAAAAATGCCTTTTTGGCTTGCCCTTCTGGAAACCCAATACCAGAGCTAAGGGATCCTGGTATCCCCACTCTGCCTCCTTTTGTTTTTTTATGTTTTTTCAGAGACTCAGATGAAGCTGAGTCCCAAGATAGCTGCCAACACTTCCTCGTTGAGGTGTTGGCAGCCAATCAGATCTCAGCATGATATCAGAAGGGCTTGCGGAGCCTTTGCGTCCCTATACATACAATTGTTTTTTTTCTTTACTGTCTCCCAAACTACTGAAGGGAATTACACCAAATACCCAAAGGGTTCTTTCTGGACCAAGAGCTATGTTTCTGCCAAATTTGGTGTAATTCCGTATAGCGGTTCGGGCTGTAGCCATGTTCAAAGTTCCTATGGAAAAATGCATGGGGAAAACGTGTTTTTGGACCCCTCTTTTTCTCAGCCCTGCTTGACAGATTATCCCAAAACTTTTGAAACAGCAGCTGAAGTGAGTATCAAATTTTGGGGAAAATTTCATGAAGATTCATCAACCGGCGTGTCAAAAACTCCTTTTCTTATATAAACTAGGTCCTAACTATAATTACTTAGTGGCGACCACCACTAGTTTTTTAAAATATATATATATATATATATATATATATATATATATATATATATATATATATATATATATATATATATATATATATATATATACACACACATACTCATATATATATAATCCACCAACTGCTAGGGCCTTGTTGCCCTCCCAATGTATACCGGTGGCAGTGCAAGTTCAGGCAAGGGGTCCCGCGCCAATACTGCACCAAGTACTGGGTTACCGCATAACACTGCTTCCCAGTGAAAATGACGTGGCCAAGGTGCTGGTTGCGCCGAAACACATTGGGTGCTTTTTCATTGGCTGCTGTCATTATGAAGCTATAAAGCTACAATAAATATGATTTCATGCGCACATCGGACCAGAGTACTCATCATTTTTGCTGGGAAGCGGTGTAATGTGGTAACCCAGTACTTGCTGCTGCAATATATATGTACATATATATATATATATATATATATATATATATATATATATATATATATATATCAAACCAAATCCCTTTCAGGGTTAGAGTGACGCATAAATTATGCAAAAAACAAAGGAGAACTCTGGGAAGTTCCCAATTTTAGGTGGAGAGCCACTCTAGTAAGGAGAACCCTGTAACAACAGCGAGTCTAGATTTGCTCACCTCAAATGTCTGCTTATCTAGCAAAGTTTTTAAGCATAGGATCAGCACAGTGCTATCCTCGCCGAGCTGGATAGTGACAAAGTATTTTGCCATTTGTACAGCAAAATCTTTAAGCAAAGGATTGACACAGTGTCATCCTCGCCGAGCTGTAAAATGACAAAAGCCATTTACCACTCAAGGCACAGTATTACAGCTTTGGACTGGTCAAATACCGTCCAAGCCAACCTGGAATGAGTAAAGCAACCCCTGACACGTGTTTCGCTCTCATTAAAGCTCTTCAGAGGGGTTTATATATATATATATATTGTGATATTGGTGAGTTCTTCTACATCACCAACAGCCGCACTGTGGCATCCATAAAGCAAAAACAACAAGTGATGGACGGAATGCTGAACATTGTCAAACACTCACCCCCAGTCATAGATCTGGGTTTAATCCATCGTTCTTTTGCTCACCATGCCACCCCAGTTTGGACCCAGCCATATGCAAATCAGTCTTGACCCTGTTCCTCATGGGAACAGTTCAGACCGAACTGCCAAGCCAGGTCCTCACTGGACCGCAAACAAGCATCCTGGGACCGGTTTCGGGGTTTCACCCCTCATCAGCCAGGCTAGCTTGAATCCAGTGGCATGGGAAGCACGGAACCCACGTCTGGGCATACCCTTCCCACTTAGGGCAACAAAGCAAAAACAACAAGTGATGGACGGAATGCTGAACATTGTCAAACACTCACCCCCAGTCATAGATCTGGGTTTAATCCATTGTTCTTTTGCTCACCATGCCACCCCAGTTCGGAAACAAGCATCCTGGGACCGGTTTCGGGGTTTCACCCCTCATCAGCCAGGCTAGCTTGAATCCAGTGGCATGGGAAGCACGGGACCCACGTCTGGGCATACCCTTCCCACTTAGGGCAACAAAGCAAAAACAACAAGTGATGGACGGAATGCTGAACATTGTCAAACACTCACCCCCAGTCATAGATCTGGGTTTAATCCATCGTTCTTTTGCTCACTATGCCACCCCAGTTTGGACCCAGCCATATGCAAATCAGTCTTGACCCTGTTCCTCATGGGAACAGTCCAGACCGAACTGCCAAGCCAGGTCCTCACTGGACCGGAAACAAGCATCCTGGGACCGGTTTCGGGGTTTCACCCCTCATCAGCCAGGCTAGCTTGAATCCAGTGGCATGGGAAGCACGGGACCCACGTCTGGGCATACCCTTCCCACTTAGGGCAACAAAGCAAAAACAACAAGTGATGGACGGAATGCTGAACATTGTCAAACACTCACCCCCAGTCATAGATCTGGGTTTAATCCATCGTTCTTTTGCTCACCATGCCACCCCATAAGTCATAACATTAATTCCATGTAAAGTAGATTAGAGCTGCATAGAATTAGTTCATTTCATTTATTAAATTGCAGTGCTTCCCAAACACAAACATCAACGTGTTTCGGCTGACCGCCTTCCACTGTACAAATCTCTTCAACACTAGCAACTCCTCCATGTAAATTCATTGTCCATCTTTTCTTTTTACAACCCCACCAAACAAAGACATCATGGACGCCATATTAAAAAGGAATAAAGTGCATTGTGATAAGTCCACATCTATCTTATATCGTTAGTCATCACCTGGCAAGTATACTTGATTAGCCACTCGAGCATGTTTAAATCACATCATTATTGCTCTTGAAGTGGCTGCATAACAAGTACTATTTTTTCAACATTTCCAAATCCTGCACCGCATACCTAGACTAGCTCATGTTATCCAAATTACATTCTTCAAACTTTGAAAACATTTTAACAAAAATGAGAATAACAATGGTGTGTCTCATAACAAAACAATTAAATAACTGTACTCGTATTTGATTACATCCATGCTACCCATAAAATGACTGAATAACAAATCCTTCTTTCTGAATAGTTTGATGTCCTGCGCAAAATATAGAAAGTGGCCTGTGCTGTGCATATCACATTATTAAATAAGCAAAAACATTTTAAAACCATGGTATTGTTGCTAGTCTGCATCATAATGTGCAGTTATTTATTACCAAAATCTCATCATGATGCGTTAAAAAAAGATAATTAACATTTGACAAATCAACTCACATTTGTATTACCCATAGAATAAGTACCTAGTTGTTTCTTTTCTTAACAAAGACATATATCGAGTTCCAAAGTTATAAAGTGAATCACATTTCATCATAACTGTAAAGTGAATTCTTCTATGGTTAAATTCATAAATAGTCAATCCGTATCCTGCGCAGAATACGTAAAGTGACTTGTACTGTGCAAACCACATCTTTGAATACATCAAAACAGCTTGAGCATTATCATTTATATTAATGTGCAGGATGATTTACCACTATATATCACCCAATTCTCAAAGTTATATGTAAGATAGAGATAGGTGGACAGTGTAAATAGTAGTTAAGTCACATCTATGTTATCCATAAGATAAATATCGCATTTGTACTTCTAAAAAACATGATTTCATATCTAACATCAAGTATATAGAGTGACTCATGCTATGCATATCGCATCATTAAAATATATATTTAAACAAAGGTTAAAACAATGGTATAGTTAGCTGTCCGAAGATGGCATTTTCAAACAACTGTAAATGCCCTTTAAGTTTTTTTTTTTTTCTGAGAGCCATCTAAGGTTTTTTTTTTTAATGAGTAGTCAGATATTAGTGCACTTCCTAACTATAAAGCAAGTTTAACCTTTGGGTTTTTCAATTCATTTTTTTTTTTTTTTAATGTAACTAGAATATCCATCACAATGCATGGTGTGAAGCTGGGCACCCAAACACCTGACTCGAACACCATTGGACAGGCCAAAAACCCCCTACGTAGGCACACAAAGCTATCTCATGTGATGTAATAATAGTGTCATTTTAAGAAAGGCAGACCTACTGGCTTTGTCAAAAGGTCAAAACACCAAAAAACAGAAGAAGCTTTATCAAGGCTTTATAAATGGGTCATCACATCAACATATATAAAGCAGACATATTGGCTTTGTGAAAAAGTTACCAATAACTATAATCAAATGTACATTTTTTTAATTCACACATTGCAATGTTTAATATTAGTGAATGTCACATCATGTGTAAGAGGCTGGCTCTCTAAATAGTGAACAAAAACAAAGTGCACTGTGCAGAGAGTCCACGCAACCCCATCTTGGTATCCAGAGGTATTAAGTAGACCACTAATGCTCTATTTTTAGCTTGGTCGAGCAGTTAGGCTAATCTTGGAAATTTACTAAGCATTTGTTGAACCCCTTGTATCAGTAAATGTGGACACACACTCAAAAAAATAATTCAAGACCAATTTAAAAAATACTTCATGTTTTTCTAAAATGTTTAAGACCAAGATCATCAAAATCAGGTAAGTACTTTTAAAGTTATGATTTTTCAAAGTTCAGCAAAAATAGTCTTTTGGTACGTAATTACGCACCAGTGGAATCAAAGATAAAAACTTTAAAAATGCATATAAAATCAGGCAATGCTCTCACATGTGTCACCTTCTGTTTTTGGGTCAAGATCATTAAGATGTCCTGTGGGCCAGCCGGAGAAGTTTGGGTGGTTCCCGGTTCAAGCGGGAGCAACGGCTGAAAGTCTTGGAGCGGGTGCAGAATGCAGAAGAGTACTACTTGGAAACACTGCACAGACTTAAAGGTAAATCTGTTGGGTCCCCTTCGAATGTAGAGGTCGCAAGGTGTTAGGGACCCCTCGAGCAAAGCTGTCTTCCCGATGAAGGGGCCAGGGAGACCAGGTGCGGTGGGGATAGGTCAGACAAGGGTCATGCATCCTAGGGTCCTGGGAGCCAGATGCAGGTGACTTTGAGGGTGGATTGCAGGTCAGCAGGGCCACTCTGGGGCATGATTCTTGAGTGACCTCAAGTCCCTCGACTGGAGCTTGCTTCTGATCCTCAAAGAGTCTGGAGTGAACTTTTCTTCTGGGTGTCCGACGTTGGGGGCCCAGTACCTTGGGCTATGGCACGTCTCAGCCACTGGGGTTGCAGTGCCACCAAACTTGGCACACTTGTAGGGTTTGTCCTCCGGGTCTGTCGGGTGAAATTTGGTTTGGCTGCTGTGCCCGGTTTGTTGATCAGCGGCCGGTCAGTGAACTGGACTAACTGGTTCTAGCCTGCTGGGTGCAGAAAGTGATGACACCTGGAGGGTGGTGCAAGCTGAGAGAGGGACACTCCTCCTACTCTGACTAGGTTATCCTGCTCAAGGTGGGGGGAGAACCGTTGGTCGGCCATTCACTGTAGCAGATGTCAGTGATCGGATTTCAAAGGTGGTATAGCCTTTGATGCTGACAGCTGAGCCTGGGTGCCTGCCTGGGGGTGGAAGTGTAACACCTGCACCCAGGAAAGGCTTTGTTTTCTGGTTCCTGAGAGCAGAGGCTCTCACCCCAGGAATCCAGATTTGTGTCTGGTGGTGGATGGTAAAAACCAGTCAGCAACCATGCCAGGGCTGTTCGGTTTTGCAGGGGGCACCTGCTGTAATACATCCAACACTGGCATCAGTGTGGGTTTATAATTCTGAGTTGTTCAATACCAAACAACCCAGTATTTAGGGAGGCCATCCTCCAGCTGGGGAATTCGTAATGACCAGTGTCCAGCAGATGTATCTTCTATGGCTTCCCTGTACACTTACTATGTCTTAAGGTTTTGTAAAGACACAGCAGGGGCATATTTGCTCATGCAAACATATGCCCTCACATGCATTTTAGTGCACCCTGCCTTAGGGCAGTAAGGCCTGCCAGAGGGGTGACTTACCTACAGTGCAAGCAGTGTTACTGGACAGGGTACTCCTAGTCAGTGCCATGTCGAGTTTGCAACTTTTAAATACACCATGTCATGCATTTGTAATGGCAGTCTGCATGAGGGTGGTGTGGGGCCTCTCAGAGTGGCACAACTGGTGCTGCAGCTGTGGGGGGTCCTCTTCAATACCCATGCCCTTGGTATCAGTGGTACCTTTACTAGGGGCTTACAAGGGTGGCTGAAATGCCAATACATAGTACAGTTTTTGTGGAACGGGTTCTAATCCTGGGAACCTGTTTAGCAGGGGCCCGGGGCACTTACAGTTTGAAACCACATCATTTTCCAGGCAAAATGTGGAGGGCTTCCATGTCAAAAGAGGCCCTTTCTTACAACATTTTCTCAATAAAGCATATTATAAATACAAATCTAAAATATGTATTTGAGACTTTCTTAAACTTTTTTCAGGCCAAAATGAGTAGCCATAGAACCAACCACAAAGGGTCCCTGCACTCTAGCTGAACTGCTCACTACAACACATAGTTTTAAAAAATATAGTAAACTCTCCTGGGGTCATGGATCCAAAGACCCAGAAGACTTACTGCAAGTGTCTTTTAAACATTGCTGGGGGACTGCTGTGCTCCCTGCAGCTATTAGAACATTAAAAAAATGCTTGGTGGTGCCCCTGCCGCTTCTAGCAGCACCACCAGGATGACAAATAAGCCCTTGCAGGGCATTATGGGCCACTCCTTTCTAGCACAGTGAATAATAAATTATGATTTATTATTCTTTTTTTGGATGTCCCAGGCCCACCCCAGTAGTCAAAATTTACAGAACACGTTTTCACCAGATCACAAAACTGGTGTTTTCTGGATCAAGATCTAGTTTCAAGCAAAATTTAATGTAATTTCGTTCAGTTGTTTTTTGTGATATTGAAGCCTAATTTCTCAAAACGTACCAAACAGATTTTCACCAGATCACAAAAAGCAGGTTTTCTGGATCAAGATCTACTTTAAAGCAAAATTTCATGTGATTCGGTTCAGTTGTCTTTGCAATAGCACTGTTCAATATTCTTAAGGAAACCTGAATGGAGAAAACATGTTTTGGGACGCCCTCTTTTTCTCGGTCCCCGCTTGATAGATCACTCCAAAACTTTCCAAAGAAGATGGTAGGTGAGACTTTTATTTTTTTTTAGAAGATTTTATAAAGATTCATCAAACTGCACCAAAAGTATAAGCATACCGAACGAAAAAATGCATCTCCTATGGAAATGTGATATATATATATATATATATATATATATATATAGCTCTCCAAGCTGCAACCTCCATCAACGGAGGCCCCCAAACCTTCAAAGTGGCTTCAGAAAACAGGATAGGGGTATCACGCAAGAACGAAATGCTGAAACCCAATTCCTGGTAAAGACCACACGTTTATTTCATAATAAAGTGGCTGCATGCTCATAAACAGGACCAGCACTAGCCAATAGCCCTCAGCAGTGAGATTCAAGTGAATCTCATTAGCACTCCCGCTGAGTTCTTGTTAATGGGGTCCATCTTTGTAAAGCTGAAATTCCTCCAAAGGACCAAAGCTTGATAACTATTAATTTCTTTCAAATATTTCATTTACTTAGTCCCAGATGCGTTTCATTCTGCATGAGGTCTTCGGTGGAGCACAGCAGGTACTGAGTGGCAAACTTATTTGCAGCCCAACATTTAAACACCAGTGTCTTCTTAACTGTCCAACAAACAACATGGTACTGCAAGGGTCATCCCCCTCTGGTGCAAGTGATTGGGCCCTGGAATAATTTTATGCAACCAACCTTCATGTGGCTGCACTCAAAACACGACTGGCACTCGCCTATAGTCTTTAGCATTGAGATTCAAAAGAAACATGGCTCAGTAGCCATCCCAGTGCATAAAAATGATATATAGAATTTTAGGCTTACTACCTCTTACAGATGCCAGATTCATTAAGGAATCCAATCAAATTAATTAATCAAATTAGCTTGATTTTTTTAATTTTCAGAGCAATGATAGACAATGCGCTTGGAAAGTAATGCAAGTATTCAGTATTTCAGCATTTTTTCAAGCTCCATTCAAAATTACTTAGATACAATTAATGTTTCAATTATATACTCAAGGGTAATGCACAAATACAAGAGAAAAACTTCCAACAAAATATTGTACTAACTTTGATTTGTTTGTATGAATAACTGTATATATTTAACTCCTTGTGCATGTATGCCACCAATATCAGAAAAAAGTAATGTAATGTTAAAAGTCAGTATTTGTCGAATAGTTAATGGTATGCTAGCTCAAATTTAAGATTTATTGTACTTGTTATAATATTTTTATTTGTTTTGTTACAGTTAGACAGGTACATAGCATTGCTTTGGGTGTTGCAAATTATGTTCTCTACTTGTAGTCCTTGAGTCACTAATTTTCAACCCTTCAAACCCTGTTAATGGGATATGCATTCCTCTGAAGTTTCTTGCTTTAAGCATTCTGTTGGAATACTAGAGGACTGTGCAAACTGTTCGGTGCAATTTATGTGTTTTAACAAAGACTGTGTTTTTAACCTTGAGCACTTTAACAGAATACAGTAATTCATGCAGTGGAAAGCATGAAGGGGCTGTCCATGGGGGGCCCTGCACTGCCCATGACAAGTGCATGGGCAGTGCAGGGGCCAAGGGGACCCCTTCCTGCCAGCCTTTGCATGGGGGGGCTACCGCCATGCAAAGGCTGGTGGAAAGGGGATTCATAATCCTCAGGGCAGCGATACAAACAGCTCTGCCCTGGCGGATCACAACCTCTAAGACCGCCAGGTTGTCGAATGGCGGCAACCTTGCGGTGCCGGCTGTCCGACATCGACACTTTCGCCACAGCCGTATTGTTGCAATAGGACCACCACTTTGGCGGTGGTCTGACCGGCACCCTGGCGGTCTGGTAACTGCCAGGGTCATAATGAGGCCCTGAATTTATTAGTTGTGAAAGATAACAGTCCTTTACAAGTAATGGAGCAATAATAGCCTTATTACTGGGAGCCATAAACCCCATTCTAGCACTTGACTCTCTCAGGTTAGCGTAGCAGAGCAGTCCCAGGTCTATTCAGAGGAGGTGGTATGGAGTAATAATCCCACTTCGCTGGCAAGCAACAACAAAGGAAAAGTACTTTTATTACACACACTACTAAATACTAAGCATCAAAGTACAAATATGTCGAACAGATAGGCGAAAATACTGTTACTGACACCCTCATATCACATTATACCCCTAGTGTGTCCTGAAACCCATAATTACAATGCTCCCACCTATACCAGGTGCAACATCAAAATATAAGGAGGTGTCATTTTAAATAAGGTAGGCCTATTGGCTTTGTCAGCACGTTATTGGAATTAGTCATATATCCTCTTTGAACCATATAGTTCTATTAAAATCAATACCCACAACATAATATTAATCCTCCCAACTGGGAGAGAGCCATGCTAGTCTTGGGGGTCGGCTGGTCCAAGGTCTTCTCAACGGTCTCCCCTTTGTGCAGGGGGTTTTAAGTGGGGGTGGGAAGGTTTAGGGGCCAGGCACCCCTGGCCAATCCTACGACACCACATCATCCCTCCCCCTCTGTCTCAACCCTCCTGCACATCATTCTGGGGCAATCCGAAATGGAAACTCAAGTTATCTCTGGTAAGATCTCATCAGCGGGCCCCAGCTCCACCCTTAGCTGCCACCATTGCCTAACCTCTTTCCAACACAACTGCAAAGGCGAGTTCCTCCTTAAATGGCTCCCGCGGTCTGACCACCCCCTATTCTGTTTTAGTGGGCCTGGGCAGTCCCAGCCCAGGTACAGTGTGGCATGCTAGCTCTCAGATGCAGATTTCCCCATTGCCCCTTTCCTCCCTAGAAACGGGGTCAATCACTGATAATTGCTCCTTTTGTGTGTGAAGCCCTTTGTTCCCTCTATTGGGAAGCAGAGTAATTGAGTTGGTTCTGTAGGCTGGGGGAGGGGCACAAATGCTTTGAATCAGATTCTGTGGGCCTAAGAGGAACAAAACTGTACCTTAGGGCAGATTCTCTCATCTGTATAACACAGTGAACACTTTACCGATTTTTCAGTGAGCACTACAGACAGACACCATGAATGCCCGCTAATGTTAAAAGGCCTTCCCCCGGATAAAACCAGTCCTTGGGGAGTCCCTTCTGTGACAGGCGACCTATGTGCAGATACCGGGCTGTACTCAATGGTAATCTCACATGTGTTTGCACATGTGCTCACGTGTGACCAGCCCAGTGCCCCTTATCCCAGCTGCACAGCAGCAGCCTTACCTTAAAAGGCAGACTCTGGGGTAAAAATGCTTAGTCCAATCACCATGATTTTACTGTGAGATTCAATCATTGTAAAAAAGTCCAAAAACCCTGTGGTCATTTACCAAATTGTAATTGTGGATTAAATGGGCGAAACCCATCTGCTACATTCATTCACTATTTTTTTAAACCTTCAACATCTTTAGATGGCTATGCATTTCTGTGTGAGAGTAGTTGTTAACCTTGAGCTCTTTACTGGAATTCTAAAAGACTGTGCAATACTGTTGGATGCAATTTGTTTTTTAACTGCAGGTTTTTGTTATTTTAACTTTCCGAAGTTCAACAAAATATTGAAGGACTGTGCATACCGTTGGGTGCAATTTGTATGATTTAACTGCAAGCATGTTTTTAACATTGAGCTCTTTAATGAATATAGAAGGACTATGTGTACTTCTGTTTGCTGTAATTTGTCAATCGGAGGGGGAGCTGTAACTACGCAGTATGTAAGAAGTGATGTTATTGCTCACCACCATGTTACACTCATAGCCCCATTGTTTGAGAAGATAGCTGTCTTGCTTCACGGCTGTTTGAGACCGAAGGAGTACATAAGCAGGCAGACATACAAAAGCCAATTTCACTCCTAAAGCACAACTGATGTATTTCCACCAGTTGTCTTACATACTTTCCAGAAACTAACTACTAAAGTAAAACTTAGCTCCCTGCTCAATCCTTTCCTTCCCCCTCTTTATAAACAGAGGCCAGTGATTCAGAACAAGCTGCTTTCCTTTCTTAACGCTTCTCTGACACAAGACATGGTACCTCAGTCATTTAGAAAAACAAAAAAGTGTGAGCTGACTCGACTGTACTAAAGAACTACACACTTATTTTGCTGTTACCATTCTGTGCCGAAGTTCTGAAAACATGCATTGCTAACATTATTTGCAATCATCTTCAGATATATAATTCCTGGATCCGCAACAAGTAGACTTCCGCCCAGAACACAACACCAAATCTGTGTTGTTGACAGTCATGGATGACCCCTGAATGTAACTCAACTTCAGATATGTTTCTGCATTAGTTTTACTGGACATCTCTGCGGCCTTTGACACGGTTGATCAGAACATCTTACTCAACTGTGTCAAAGCTGCTAGTTTAGGGGGGCTATGTCACATCCTTGCTGAATTCTTTTCCATCTAATCACATTCAAGTAGTCTGTTTGTCATCTTTTGTGGGGGAAAGATGTATTGTTCACTATGGGGTTCCTAAGGGATCCTCCTTATCCCCACATCTGTTCAAAATGTATGTTCAGCCACTAATTAAGGATTTGGTTGCCAAGGATTGCAAGCTGTACACCTAGGCAATGACTCACATATCCTAATATGTTTGGAGGACCACCTTTCCTTTCAGCCTCGGTTCCAGGAGTTGATTAGTCTCAAGTGGAATTTGATGGGGAATAATAACATAAAACTAAATACAGAAAAAAATTGTGTACCCTACCTAATAATGGGACGGATAGGAAATCCCCCAAAAAATCGGAGCAAGAGCCCTCATTCACCCCTTGGGGTGGCATGCTTCATGAGTGGGTTAGCTCCTTGTTGGGCCAGCGCTGCCATGGCTAATGGCCCCCTGAAAAGGGACTCTTTGCAGGAGGGAGATCTTTTGTAAACATGTCTGAATATCCCATCCGGCCTGTGACTGTTTATGTTACACAACTGTTGTTAACCCTGCTCCGCTTAGGAACAGCAAAATGTTTTGTTAATCATTATAGGTGAGGGAGATATGTGCTGGACCTCTTCTTTCCTGTGACTTGTACTGGCCCACAAGATGGGTTCATTACCCACAGCTTTGGATTCAGTCCAGTAGTGGTCATAGATTGTTATATATCAGTGAACCCCCATATTTCAAATGAGGAATCAAACTATTTGTTCGTGCTCAAACAAATTAGGAAGTTTTTTGTTTTTTTTTACTTCTGAGACTCTTGGGAAAGTGGCTGTAGCTTTAATTGGCTCAAGCTTAGACTATGGGACCTGGGCCTCCCGTCCACACTAGTACACAGGTTGTAGGTCATTCAGAACCAGTAGCACCACTGCTAAAACTTCTTCATTGGTTGCCTGTGTGATAGAGAGTGCAAATCAACACTCTTTGCATAGTCTTCAAGGCTCTCCATGGCCTATCGCATTCACTCAACTTGAAGTACATTCGAAAATATATATCCTCCATGTCACACCTTACAGTCTTCTGATGCACATCTCCTGTCAGTCCGAAAAAGCGGTAGATTTAAACAGGGAGGTCAAACCTTTTCAGTTTCTGCACTTACTCTTTGGAACTTCATCCTGTTTTCGCTTAGGAATGAAACTGAATCACTTCCCTTTAGAGAAGCTTTGACAACTTGGCTTTTCATGCAAGCTTTTGCTTGCAAACTCAAGCTATACTTGTGAACCATTTTAGCAGCTTCATACAGAGATAATACATTTTTGCGAGCAATGTTAACTCAAGAACTATTTCATTTGGTCAGAACCAAAATACCTATGGTGACTGTGAACTTCTTTTAAATATGTATAACATAGCATAACCTGTGAGAAAGCATCGAAGCAGAACCTCAGAATAAATATTTTTCACAGAAATCGAAAACGAAACAAAAGATTAATAAAGTGTTCCATATTTACGTACAGTTAGTTGCAGATATAGCATCCCTCATGACGGCAGTAGAAAAAAAATGATGGACGTAATGTTTGAATTAACCTCAACCACGCACAATAATAACTCTAGGCTGAATTCCAGATCATTTTGTTTTGCTCACTGTGGGACACTGCTCAACCGTATGTAAATCAGCCTTGGTTCTGATCCAATAGGAACAGTCTTACCTTAATTGCATAGCCACATCTTCTCTGAGCCATAAGGTGCAGGAATAAAATAATAATACCAGAAACTTCAACTGACCTCCATTTCCAAGCGCTTTGTATGTCTCTAGGTGTTAGGATGAATAATATTGAAATTCCAGAGACAATCAGTAGGCAACACTTCAGATAATTTTTTAGAGCATCCTCTAAATAGATTATTATTTTTTTTCAAGATTGGTTCAGATCCGTTGAGCAGTAAATCTTTTTTGGGGAGAATGGGGGAAAAATATTTCCATCATGGGGCAAAGTCACTTCAAGCCAGCACTAAAGCTAGTGACACCAGTGTTTAAGATTAGTAGTTTTAATAACATAAATGTTCATTGATGTTTAATGGAATTTTAAGTCCGTACTACAAATATTTCATCAAATAAGAAGTAATCAATCACAATACAATAAATGGAAAAGGCGAATGTAGTACCTGTAAATAAAGTTCTTGTGGAGGAAGTCCATCTGCGGCGAGGTGGAGACATGGATTTTAACTTCTCTGCTGCCACCTGCATTGCTGATGTAATCCACTGTCCATTTTGTAGTGCATGTCCCTAAACAGATTCCTTTAAGCACAACAGGTTTTCTCTACAAAGTAAACAAATATATAACGTCAAAATACTAATTTACAGTTCCGACTCTACCAACATTGAAAAGCCGGCATTCAATTGTGCACTAACATAATAGCATAAGTATAAATCAAAACCGACTTTGATGCTAACTTTATGCCACAACTTTAAAGCAGTGATAACATATGAGTTTGGAAGTAAACATAAAACAAACCTACACTAACTGTTGATGAGTGTGTATTTCAAAAGCCAGGAGACTGAGAGCTTGATGATACGCAGGTGTTTAATCCAGAAGTTCTTCTGTAAGTGACATACAGTTTTACTTCCCAGAAGTTCTATCTCCAAATTTCCTACCCAGTGATCTTCCTCTGGGAGTATGTCATCCACACATCGTACCTTTAGCTGATGTTGTTGTAATGGTTGAAGATATTGCCATAGGATGCCCTGATGCAAAATCCCTCAAGTGAATGAGCTGTTATGGGTATTTCTGTATAAATGAAACTTCAGTGGGGCATTCAGGCACTTTTTGTGAGTGGTTTTCGGTATTAATGTTTAGATATAGTTATCAGGTGTTATAATGTAGCACCCCATTCGTGCTACGTTATACGTTTGTGTTATATCACAAAGTGTACACATCCATCCAGATCTACTAACGGGTAGCCTTAGGACCCAGGTCAGTATCTCCTATCGCACAAGCAGAACCACGTTCTGGGGAGCAAGGTGGATTGACATCGGACTTGGTTGTACAATATCTAAGAATCCTGACAGTTGCCACAATATCAAAATATTGTCCAGAGCAATCATTCCAGTTCAAAATAGCATGATTTCTGCCCCCTCCCCATAAGGCCATAAAACAGTAGCAAAAACATACACCTCAACAATAACTACCTTTCTTCATCTAATCAGACCACTTGACAACCACCATCCTAGCTGCACAGTTGATAACGCTGCATGTATTGACCTTTCTAGAATGGTAGCTGCACTCTCCGAATTAGCTTCTTTTCTCTACCAGAAAGTACAATTCTTGACTTTTTCACCCAAACACATTATTTCCATAATGTCCACATCGTTTTTTGTTTTTTTAAACATCAAACCCCTTCTCACTCGCTTCAAACATATGTTGTCACCTTTCTCTCTCATACGTCTACAAAATGCATTCTTATAATAAAAAACCACAAACAAATTTTCAAGACCTCCTAACGTGTTCCAATTCAGCTGTAAGGTGTTAAGTTAGCCCAAACATTTTGTCGATATTAGTTTGCATTCTGGTATCTGTGTTAATAATGAATAAAATGAAACCATAAATACCAAAATACAAAATGGAGACAGCCATAATTCCAGATCTGGGCTAAATTATTCCACACATGATACGGGACAACTTCAAATTTTCAGGTTTTCAGCAGATTCCTCGAACAAATCGGTATGAGAATGGCACAGGATTTCCTCCACTCAATGGTGCGAAAACCAAAGTCGTGCAACTTGATCCTGCGGATTTTTATTCACTAATTACAGTAAAAATCCACCTATTTATCTTGCAATCAAATAAGAAACCTCTATCACAGTTGACTATTGCAACTCACTAGAGTCTATCACACATTGCTTTTGAATTGAAAATACAAAGGTCGGTTTGGTTCCCTGGAAACCCATCTCACATATGCTGAGTCATGTGTAAGGGCTTTTTACATTTGAAATATAATGCAAGGTGAAATGCCTCTTCAGCCAAGCCCGTCAGTATCTGTGACAACATAATGAATATGTACCTACTTGCATCGAAGGGTAATTGTAGATTCTGAATAAAAATCTGTCCCGAGCCCCATGGTCCTCATGATTCATTATGCCAAAACCTATGTCAGTTCAGAATTGTACTTATAGTATGATTATAGCAATGCATCTGTTTAAATATGTGGAGCCTTTAACTATACAGGGAGTGCAGAATTATTAGGCAAATGAGTATTTTGACCACATCATCCTCTTTATGCATGTTGTCTTACTCCAAGCTGTATAGGCCCGAAAGCCTACTACCAATTAAGCATATTAGGTGATGTGCATCTCTGTAATGAGAAGGGGTGTGGTCTAATGACATCAACACCCTATATCAGGTGTGTATAATTATTAGGCAACTTCCTTTCCTTTGGCAAAATGGGTCAAAAGAAGGACTTGACAGGCTCAGAAAAGTCAAAAATAGTGAGATATCTTGCAGAGGGTTGCAGCACTCTTAAAATTGCAAAGCTTCTGAAGCGTGATCATCGAACAATCAAGCGTTTCTTTCAAAATAGTCAACAGGGTCGCAAGAAGCGTGTGGAAAAACCAAGGCGCAAAATAACTGCCCATGAACTGAGAAAAGTCAAGCGTGCAGCTGCCACGATGCCACTTGCCACCAGTTTGGCCATATTTCAGAGCTGCAACATCACTGGAGTGCCCAAAAGCACAAGGTGTGCAATACTCAGAGACATGGCCAAGGTAAGAAAGGCTGAAAGACGACCACCACTGAACAAGACACACAAGCTGAAACGTCAAGACTGGGCCAAGAAATATCTCAAGACTGATTTTTCTAAGGTTTTATGGACTGATGAAATGAGAGTGAGTCTTGATGGGCCAGATGGATGGGCCCGTGGCTGGATTGGTAAAGAGCAGAGAGCTCCAGTCTGACTCAGACGCCAGCAAGGTGGAGGTGGAGTACTGGTTTGGGCTGGTATCATCAAAGATGAGCTTGTGGGGCCTTTTCGGGTTGAGGATGGAGTCAAGCTCAACTCCCAGTCCTACTGCCAGTTCCTGGAAGACACCTTCTTCAAGCAGTGGTACAGGAAGAAGTCTGCATCCTTCAAGAAAAACATGATTTTCATGCAGGACAATGCTCCATCACACGCGTCCAAGTACTCCACAGCGTGGCTGGCAAGAAAGGGTATAAAAGAAGGAAATCTAATGACATGGCCTCCTTGTTCACCTGATCTGAACCCCATTGAGAACCTGTGGTCCATCATCAAATGTGAGATTTACAAGGAGGGAAAACAGTACACCTCTCTGAACAGTGTCTGGGAGGCTGTGGTTGCTGCTGCACGCAATGTTGATGGTGAACAGATCAAAACACTGACAGAATCCATGGATGGCAGGCTTTTGAGTGTCCTTGCAAAGAAAGGTGGCTATATTGGTCACTGATTTGTTTTTGTATGTCAGAAATGTATATTTGTGAATGTTGAGATGTTATATTGGTTTCACTGGTAATAATAAATAATTGAAATGGGTATATTTTTTTTTTTGTTAAGTTGCCTAATAATTATGCACAGTAATAGTCACCTGCACACACAGATATCCCCCTAACATAGCTAAAACTAAAAACAAACTAAAAACTACTTCCAAAAATATTCAGCTTTGATATTAATGAGTTTTTTGGGTTCATTGAGAACATGGTTGTTGTTAAATAATAAAATTAATCCTCAAAAATACAACTTGCCTAATAATTCTGCACTCCCTGTAGTACACATTCCACCAGGTACACAAATTCCTGATTTCAATCCTCTTGAAGCTAAGTTCCTAATGAGGAGACTGGGCAAAGGAACTAGCTCTAGGATTTATTACTCTCTCATCCTAATGCTCCAGATCGCTTCCCTGCGTGTGGGCGCAGTGGGAGACATGGATGGGGGATCTTGATGACGATGATGGCTGGATCCAAACTGGGGTGATGTGGTGGGAAAAAAAAACAATGGATTAAACCCAGATCTTTGTGACTGGGGGTGAATGTTTGCATTGTCTAGAATTCCGTCCATCATCTGTTCGTTTTGCTTTTGTCACCCTAAGTAGGAAGGGCATTTCGAGACGGGAGTCCCGTGCTCACTGCTCCACTAGATTCAAGCTAGTCTGGCTGATAAGCAGCGATACCCCCTGACCGGTCCCGGGATGCTTGATTTCGGTCCAGCGAGGACCTGGCCTGGCAGTACAGGCTGGACTATTCCCATGAGGAACAGGGTCAAGACTGATTTGCATATGGCTGGGTCTAAATTGGGGTTGTGTGGTGGGCAAAAGAACGATGGAATAAACCCAGATCTTTTTGACTGGAGGTGAATGTTTGCATTGTTCAGCATTCTGTCCATCATCTGTTCTTTTTGCTCCAGTGTTCTGGGGCAGCAGATTGACCTTATGGCCCTGCTGGGCTTGTTGGAAGAGGTTGGGGGACAGAGGATGGAACAGACCTTTGTTGGGGTATCAACAATAGTGGCCAAATGTGACATTGCTTGCAAATGGATCTCCCTATAGCCTCTATCGATGGCGGAGAGGTGAAGGGGAGGGGGCTAGACTGGGTACCCAGCAGTAGTGGCCAATTTACGAGGCATGGGGCTGTTCTTCGAAAACAAAAAGATCTGGAACAGGTTGTAGGAATATCATGGGTTGGATGTTGGGACCTCCTAAATATATATTGGAATGATGCATACTATGTAGACGTGTGGAACTGGCCATATTGTGTGTCATTAATGTTGTTAAAATCAATATAAATTATTAAACTTGGTTATAAAAAAATGTCACAGGCTTGCAAGATTTGGGTTAAAAGTACATGTACTGGGCATCCGCTTTCTGCTTGCTACATCCTCAAATTAAAGACTGTGATGAGGAAGAGTGGACATTACTTACTGGTACTTTTTACTGAATAGGGTACTGTTCCCTCTTCTTACTGGCCTGCAGCCTTGTGCACCAGCTGGGGCAAGTGCACAAATGTTGTTTCTCCCTTTGTGGGACTTCTGTTACAGGATGTGTTGCCTCGAAACAGCCACTGTTATTTGTGAGCCCCAAAAGGGGAAGGAGTAAAAATGTTAACTGATGCTTACTAGACTCCCCTGTTTGGGAGAGAGAACCTAAAATCTGAGGATAGTGAGTAGGACAAGTTGAATTCATGGTATGAAGATTTGAGTGAGTATTCCAAGCGTTTTTAAAAATTAAAAGGAACTTACTGTTCTGATAAGAAATCACTTGCCGTCTCTCCTTCTCTAAGTGGTAGGTCTCATATTGGAAGAAGATGTGACCTTGTGGATAAACTGCCCTCTTCAAAATCTGGGGATCTAGTTACCTTGGCACTTGAGTGAATATCTTGTGATTGTGGGCAAATAACTTAAACAGCCAGTGCCTAAAATTGTAAAAAATTATTGAATGTAATAATATTGTGAAAATGGCATTATGTAAATCAAAATGTGCAGAACCCAATTGATGTATACAATCTTATATCATCTCCTAACATCTCCCAACAATGAATAGCTGCCACCGAGCTAGTTTTGCTTCATATCAATACCAGTTTATACATATTTCAATCAAATCCTTTCTTATCTTCAGCTGGAATCCTTTGGATAGTCTAAATGCTCTGACAAACTCAACAGGCTGGGGTGAGTCATGTCAGTGAAGCACAAGTCTAAACAGTCTCTTTAATTCTTTGTTTCATATATCCACGTCACACCACCTGGGAGTCATAGAATTTTTGTTTTTCCTTCCTAGTCCAAAAAGGGCAAGTACAGAATGGTCATGTACAGGGAGTGCAGAATTATTAGGCAAGTTGTATTTTTGAGGATTCATTTTATTATTGAACAACAACCATGTTCTCAATGAACCCAAAAAACTCATTAATATCAAAGCTGAATATTTTTGGAAGTAGTTTTTAGTTTGTTTTTAGTTTTAGCTATGTTAGGGGGATATCTGTGTGTGCAGGTGACTATTACTGTGCATAATTATTAGGCAACTTAACAAAAAAATATATATACCCATTTCAATTATTTATTATTACCAGTGAAACCAATATAACATCTCAACATTCACAAATATACATTTCTGACATTCAAAAACAAAACAAAAACAAATCAGTGACTAATATAGCCACCTTTCTTTGCAAGGACACTCAAAAGCCTGCCATCCATGGATTCTGTCAGTGTTTTGATCTGTTCACCATCAACATTGTGTGCAGCAGCAACCACAGCCTCCCAGACACTGTTCAGAGAGGTGTACTGTTTTCCCTCCTTGTAAATCTCACATTTGATGATGGACCACAGGTTCTCAATGGGGTTCAGATCAGGTGAACAAGGAGGCCATGTCATTAGATTTCCTTCTTTTATACCCTTTCTTGCCAGCCACGCTGTGGAGTACTTGGACGCGTGTGATGGAGCATTGTCCTGCATGAAAATCATGTTTTTCTTGAAGGATGCAGACTTCTTCCTGTACCACTGCTTGAAGAAGGTGTCTTCCAGGAACTGGCAGTAGGACTGGGAGTTGAGCTTGACTCCATCCTCAACCCGAAAAGGCCCCACAAGCTCATCTTTGATGATACCAGCCCAAACCAGTACTCCACCTCCACCTTGCTGGCGTCTGAGTCGGACTGGAGCTCTCTGCCCTTTACCAATCCAGCCACGGGCCCATCCATCTGGCCCATCAAGACTCACTCTCATTTCATCAGTCCATAAAACCTTAGAAAAATCAGTCTTGAGATATTTATTGGCCCAGTCTTGACGTTTCAGCTTGTGTGTCTTGTTCAGTAGTGGTCGTCTTTCAGCCTTTCTTACCTTGGCCATGTCTCTGAGTATTGCACACCTTGTGCTTTTGGGCACTCCAGTGATGTTGCAGCTCTGAAATATGGCCAAACTGGTGGCAAGTGGCATTGTGGCAGCTGCACGCTTGACTTTTCTCAGTTCATGGGCAGTTATTTTGCGCCTTGGTTTTTCCACACGCTTCTTGCGACCCTGTTGACTATTTTGAATGAAACGCTTGATTGTTCGATGATCACGCTTCAGAAGCTTTGCAATTTTAAGAGTGCTGCATCCCTCTGCAAGATATCTCACTATTTTTGACTTTTCTGAGCCTGTCAAGTCCTTCTTTTGACCCATTTTGCCAAAGGAAAGGAAGTTGCCTAATAATTATGCACACCTGCTATAGGGTGTTGATGTCATTAGACCACACCCCTTCTCATTACAGAGATGCACATCACCTAATATGCTTAATTGGTAGTAGGCTTTCGAGCCTATACAGCTTGGAGTAAGACAACATGCATAAAGAGGATGATGTGGTCAAAATACTCATTTGCCTAATAATTCTGCACTCCCTGTAAAAGGGCATGGCGTATTTGCAGGTACTGATGACACTGTGTGTGAGAGAGCTGGAAGTGTTCCTGCATTTCCTGAAATGATAGTTGGGCCTCACCAGATATCCAGTAATAGTAGAAACACATAGCCTTGCACAAAGGAAAACAAAGTACAACCCTATTGTCTTCTGTGGAAGACTAAGCAAAATACACTTGTACTGCTTGACCAACTTCAAGGGAGTGGCAATTCAGTACAGTCATGCCAGAGATTTCAGGACCTAAAGTTGGAGTAAAAATATCCTAAGAGAAATGGAAATCGGGCATTACACTTGGTATAAAAGATGGCAAGGGCCAGAAAAGCTAAAACGAACTTAAGATAATGATCCCTGTAGTTTTCTGAAATACAAAGTTATGATGACTTCAAAAGACAGCTTCATAGTCAATAATTTAGGAGAAATCCCTCCAAAGGCTCAAAAGGCAAATTCCTTAACCAGTGAAGAAGTAAAGACTGAACTGTAAGGTGTGTAAACTTGAATGCCCTAATAATGCAAGAGACAACCCCATTAAAATAATCCAACCCCCTATTCTCTGCAGAAATCCTGAAACACCAGGAAAGTGACCAATTGAGCACTCAAGGGAGAAAGGGCCAAATCGACCTCAACACTGCCATGCATAAGATCAAAAATATGTTAAGGGTCACAGGCAAGAGATGAGAGTGTGAGACTCCCATTAAGTACAAAAAGCCTCCCAATGTTTTAATAAGCCTGAATGATGGAAGAGCATATAGACAACTGTAAGGCCTCCAAAACTTTAATTAACAACCCTAAGTACAAGCGTCCTAGCCATTGAGCCTTGAGGACATCCAGACTGAACTGGGACAAGAAATTGAAGGACATGACTGTAGTTGAATAGGGAACAGGTTGACAAAGAGAATATGGACTGACTGCCAAGAGGTGCAGCTGAAGGAATCAATACCACTTAAATGACAGAGGACTCAAACCTCTGTTGACTTTGAGTAACTCTCTGGATCTGGGAATCAACGGGAAGGGTGAGGTAGCAAACACAATACCCTGGGCCAAGGAACAGTGAGAGCATTCACCCCTCCATACACTTTAAGCGAAATGCCAGAAACAGCGCATCCCACCTGGACACAAACAAGTACATCAATGGAATAATAAAATGTCCAATGGTATCCTTGTTCACCTTGAGATGGACCTAGAAATTCCTTGAAGAGGGAATCATCTGACTCGGAGTGTCAGATTGAACATTCTCCGAGCACAAGAGATATGACTTTTAAATCAACTGCAGGTGATTGTGCTCATAGGACAGTACAGAATGATCCTGGAGGGTCATGTGAAGAAAATCTGCTGCCCCCTACCTGCCATCCCCAATGATGTATGTCCTTGCTACTCGATTTCTCAACACAAACTTCAGAAGCTGTGAAAAAAATAACTGTTTGACAATCCAAATAGACCTCTAATCCCTTCACTTAGAAGACATACCAATCTCCTGCATCAGCAAGGGTTGAGGTGCCACAGGCCTGTGGCACCTCAATCCTTGCTGATGAGATCCATCATCAAGGACACAGTTTGTGGGGGCATAGGTTAAGGCTTTGGAACTTTAGCAGAGACGGTCTTTCACAGCTACCAACACAGGGGTGTGCAGGGGATTTCCAATACGAGCAAGCCAGTATGTGCTGCAACAGAAAGTTCCCAAATCATGGCCAGGACACTTTTTTCACTTCTTCTACAGGACTAAATATTGGTCTCACTTTCTATTGTTTTTCACTCCTCTTAATACTGCCTAGACTCCTCTTCTTGAAATGTAGCTCTTTCACTCTGAGCTAATGATCATAGCATTGTTCAATCTTCTTCTGCTCTTTTGTAATGTTTTCTCTCATATTTGTTATTGGGTAATTTGACACATTGAAGGATACACCTCTTGGCATCCATATGGGCTTCCAAACATTGACACACTTGCGTCCTCTACATGATTCAAAAGGCAAAATTATGGTAGATGAGTGTGGGACAAACCTACAAGCTCTCAAAATTTCTCGCACTGCTCTTCAAATCCATCCTACACAGAGAATTCAGTAATACACATGTACCCACTAATATAGTTGTCCTCTCAAATAAGGCATCTTTTTGGGGTTGGTATAGGCTACTTCGTTTGTGCTCTAAACCATTATTTTTTTTATAATAAAAAATGTTTGCATTTCAATATTAAAATGTTGTATGACCCCTCTCTGGTAAACATAAACTCCATACCTTAATCACTTCAAATGTGTCTAGATAATCTGTGAACTTAACCTCAAACTTAACCTTGATCCAATTTCAGAAATAATCATTGTTAGCCACTGCATATCTGTGATAGTTGGGCAAGCATCGGAAGACACACAAAAGTCAATCAGGTGTTTCTATTGACATCATGATTAAATATCTGCAAACCAAACCTTTTCCTATTGACCACTTCTACACACAGTTCTATATGTTCTATTTTCTGTCCACAGATGGCTACCACAATTATTGTATAATCTCTTCCTACACAAAGTTTTATGTCCACAGTGAGCTACCTCCACCAGTTTACTTTACACTTCAAGTGTTGGAATCATTTTCTCACTTCTAACTAGCAATCCGTTCTCTATGGACACCCACAGAGCAATTTTCACAAATGTTTGCATCCACCTTTCCGATTTTGTCTCGAGGCCAACCTGACTGTACATATTCCATTATGTTTTGAATCATAACATCAGATGCCATGCTCCTTTTCCACTCATTCTCAGTCAAACATCCTCAGTTTTTCTTCTGTCGTATTGTAGCCACATAACATTCCAAATCCTCATTTACATCTGCCTCTTCCACTCCTGCACTCCGAATAGGCAACCTAGACAAACAGTCATTTATTTTGTCCTTCATTCAGGGGATATGGTCTGTATACAAATTGCACTATGCTCAAGTAGGTTGCTGCTCAACCTCTAGGTTTAGCTTCTGAAGAATTAACATTTGTTCACCTGCAATATATACCATTGGCATGTGGTCAGTTATAACAGTAAATGTTGTTCCCCACACAAATGCCTCAGCACTGCCCAGGTGCAAGCTAGCATCTCTTTCTCTATAATGAAATATGACCTTTCAGTTGATCTCAATGTGTGTGGAGTAAGTGCAATAGCACTGTTGCCATTGTCCCTGTTTTGCGTTAGTATATCCCCAATTATGTGATGTCTAGCATTCAACAGTGACCACTATTGACAGATCAGGCACAAAATAAAGCAAAACCGAAGCAATGACAATATTATTTATTTTAATACCTGAAAGTGCATTCTTCAGCCTTTCCCCAGATGAACTTAAGCCTCTCTTGAGTGATCATGTTAGGGGGTTCATTCAAAGATGCATATTTCTCACCAAATATTAGGTCAAATTTGCAAAATCCTCAAAAGGACATGCTCCCTACAATTTGCTGCAGGAGCTTCCTCCACTATTTTAAGTAGCCGTTCCTTTGTCTTTACAAGTTAACCAGTAATTACTGGACCTCTGTACTCCTCTGTTACACTTACCTTTCCTCAACTTTACCCTTTCTCGTTCAATATCTTCAGCACTATCTTCAATCTTCTGTAATGTTCTTCCACTGTTTTCCCAAAAATCACTAAATCATAGTGAAATGCTAGGACCTCCTTGTTTTCCTTCTATAAGCTGTGCTCCAAATCAAGCAACAACTCAGCTGATATCAGGTGAATAAGCATATTCTTGAATTGAAATACTGCATTACATATTCTGTCAAGTGGCACAATTCCACCACCAGCACCATCGGATGGTAAACCAAATTAAGATTAAGATTATTGCAAGCATTTTGTTCCACCACCATAGCCAACATATTGTCATTTTGGGGTAATGGATGGGCATCCCTCCATATAGGCTTGTTCAAACTACAACTGTCGATGCATATGGACAGTACATTGCTCTTTCTGGCTACCACTATTTGGGATAATCAAGGTGATGATTCTGTGGTTTGATCACATTATCTCTCCATATTTTCTCTGCTACCTTGGTGAGATGCTCTCAGAACCTTAAGGGCACCCTCTTACCCTGTACTAAGTTGAATTTATTTCTTCAACATAATTACCAATTCAAAGCATTTCAACTTTCCTAACTCATCCTTGAATAATTCTTTGTGTCTCTGTAATGTAACCATCAAGTGTAGTTCCTTTTCCGTTGTGAACCTTACCACAAGGGCCACCTGAATTATGTGATTCTGCAGCTGTGGAGTTTTCCGCATAATTATGGATTTACCATACATGCCTGATAATCCACCATGGGTTGCATAATTTGCAGATTTTAACAAAAATAAGTTTCTAGCTCTAAAAGGATCAAACATTACTAAAACATGCCAACGTGTGTTGCTAAGCAGTGGCATGCCTTTTGCAAAGCTTAACTGGTCAACTTTCAGTTTCTCTATGCTGTATTCAGGTGTTAAACTGATGATAATAATAATGAGGTGAAAGTTTCCCCAAGCAATGTTAACATATAGAAAAAAGACAAAATAGTGAAGTAATACTGCCACAAACTGTGCCACATTGTACATCTTAGCTTGCCACATAATTTTTCCAATTCTGCAGCATAATCTTGTCCTCCCTTGTTGCATAGTTTCAGTGGTCCTGCTTACCACCCACAAACATAATCTTTCCATTGCTCCCACACTGTGCTTTCTACTGTAATTCATACTTTTTTTCTGACCCTAAATTTTTATTGAAGTCACTATAATGATACCATCCTAAGATAAAGCTACATACACTTTACCATACATGCTTTTTTCCTGGAACCTCTTCGAAGCATCATAGTATTCTATGACATCAATTTTCCATCCTGTGTGTGCTGTAAGGAGCCATGACGCGTGAAAGTAGTTTTTTTGTTCCTCATATACTATCAAATGTTTTGCACAAGATAGTGGCGACTTCTATCAGAAGATACATTATTATTCCATCAACAACTATCTGAGCAATTGAGTAAAGCGGTTTCTTTCTTCATTTGGAGGGCTGTAGAGGGTGAAGCAAATGTAAGAATTAGAGCGATCACACTCTCTACCACTTAATCATCTACTATGTAGTCATGCGGTTGCCAGTTCGACGCACTCTGGCAACATGTTCCATAACTCCATTGCTTCCATATTCTTTCTTGAAAGCTAAACAAGCTTTAACGTTCCCCTTATGCCTCAATGATCTGTACTGATAGCATGCCGCCATGGTGCTGCCCCTACCTATCCACTTAAATGTTAACAATTGCCCTTCATGCTTATAAAACAAGCCAAGTTGCTTGTATTTTTACTCAGCTGAGTTGCTTCTCTCTCTGAACGCTATATGCTGTTAGTAATTAGGGGTGTTCGAAATTGGTATAATTACTTTCACGTAATTATACAAAATTTACCAAAATTGTGTGAAATGCAAGTTCTGCATTTGTCGCGTAGGCTCTCATTATCCTAAAGAGACTACTGGATTTTTGGGTGGCTAGATCGTTAACAGTGTGGGGGACTAAGTCTGACCCACGGTGAAGGACCCTTGTCATCCCAAACCCAGTCTTTGCTCCGGCTAACTAGCAGTGCCTCATCTCTCCCGAAGGGAAGAGACAATTGGGCAGCCGAGCACATGACATCTTAGTACTTCCCAGGGAAGTCGTGGTCACTCAGGTCACAACCGGTTCTCTCGTACATAGTGCGGTCTCGTATATAAATGACAAAGGAAGTTTGAGTTTTAAAGATTGGTTTAATAAAACGACTGCATTTTAGATAACAAAGCGTGAGCTGCAATAACCAGAACTATACAACACAATAGGATTGAAATAGTAACGAGGAGAGTGAAGCACAAGAAAAAAGCTATCATAGTGCAACTAGATTATGTTCTCTCTAAGTTATATGTTGAGCACAGCCTGTGAAGCTCTAAGCCTGCCTTTCAGGTTCCCCCGGGAGGACATCAACCCTCATACCTGAGCAAAGGCCTGTAATCTGCATCAGCATCTGCAACGGGGCAGTCAGCATCTAGTTGTGGGTTCCTGGTCGGAATCTCCCTCTGCCTTGTACTAGGACTAGAAAGTGTTTTTATAACTAACACACCGATGTTCTAAGAAATGTCCCTACGTAAGGATGTGTACTTTCTACGAACCCGAATTACTAAACTTCTACCACGTCTATCGCAATGTACCAGACTGTATCCTTGACTGAAGCACAGAGCGAGCAAGAATGTATTGTTTGAAAACACAGTGCTGAAGCAAGCTAAACAGTGTGATAGAATAAAATAAAAACAACACCGTGAAACTGGTTATTGTAAAATAACAGTGCGAGATTGAATAAAATGCATCTAGGGCAAAGTGCACAGAGGCCCAATATGTTAAGCAAACGCGCATAAAGCTACATTAAAAATGGCTACACTACACATTTCGTGCTATATTTTAGAGTAAAATGAACCCTCATGTCAATTTTTGGCACGAGGAAGCGTTTGAAAAAAGCACCGCGAACAACAGCCGCCTGTGTTTGTTGTTTGCGTACATTTGAACACAAGCGAACAAAACATGGGCAGCTGTTGCTCACAGTGCTTTGTTTAAATGCACCCCTGCACCAAAAGTAATTCAAAAATAACTTAATGTAGTTGTGAAATTAGCCAATGTTGGTCTGTCTTGAAATGGCAATAGAATGCATCATTCATTCCAGCTTGGAATGTGAAGCTATCTTACTAAAAATACGTGAAGTGCCAGGAAAGTAAACAAAATCACAAAGCATAAACCACCTAAGACATCATTAATGCATGCATCGACGCACCACCAAAACTACCACCCAAATAAACATGCAGCCAAAAAAGAGGTAAAAAGGTTTAAGCGTCGGGGAAAATGGTCAAAAGGGTATCTTGGTGCTTTATTCAACACAGTTCTTTTGCTGTGTGTAGAATCTGCAGTCAGATGATATGTAGTAGCCAGTGTGGGTGACACATAAGTTCATGAAATGTGACATAAATGAAAGGTGACACCCAAATCTTGGCATGCCTTATTCAGTGAAGTACATGTCTGGTTATTCAAGCTCATCTGAGTTTTGAATCAGCAATGGAATCCCTGTATGAAAACACTGAAGAAAAACCTCCAGAAACTTTTTCCATTTTCCTAAACTGCAGCTCTTAGATGAACATAATAGGTGGAAACTCCAATTAAGTCACAGTGCAAAGTGATTTGAAATAAATCAGCTACTGGAAGAGGCAAAGCTAAATCAAACATGTGAGTGGCTGTGAGTCAGCCACCAGATATTCGTCAGCAATACTGAGTAAACAAACATGAAGTTTTCTTTTTTTTTTAAGGATTTATGCATGTGGGATTGCCAATAGGGTGTCCTGGCGCTATTTCCTGCTTCACAAGCATACTTATCTTTACAGATGCATTTTTAATAATTTCCTGAACATATAGTTACACAGGGAGGGCGTTCCACATCAAAGACACTTGAGAGATTGAAGGTCCCCCTTGTCTTACCCTTATGATCGAAGGGGATGGTTACAAGATAATGAGATGAGGAGTGCAAATTCCAATATGAAGTCTGCATCATATAATTGACAAATTTAGAACAAGGGGACTAGGACCATACATGGCCTTGTGGCAGATAGTAAGAATTTTGATCTTAATTGTTTTCTCCATTGGTAGCCAGAGTAATCAGCCAAGAGGACATGTGATCAGTGCCGTTTGGGGAAGGTTCATCAAACTCTTTCAGCCATACCTTGGATAACATGCTGTTTACACACTGCATAGTTTGGAAGGGCTGCTAAATTGCAGTAGTTCAAAGGTGATCCCGTGGACACTTTGTAGGAAGTTGGCTCTGTATGTACTATTTTAAAGTAAGAAATAGCATGCACAGAGTCCAAGGGTTGCCCTTGGAGGTAAGATAGTGGCAAAAAGAGATAATTCTAATGCTCTATTTTGTGGTAGTGTGGTCGAGCAGTAGGCTTATCGGAGGGTGGTGTTAAGCATTTGTTGTACACACACAGGCAATAAATACGGAACACACCCTCAGAGACAATTCCAGGCCAATAGGTTTTTTGTATAGAAAAATATATTTTCTTAGTTTATTTTAAGAACCACAGGTTCAAGATGTACAAACAATACCTTAAATGAAAGGTATTTCACTTAGGAACTTTGAATTAGCAAAATAGCATATACAGTTTTCACACAAATGGCAAATAGCTATTTTAAAACTAGACAGTGCAATTTTCAACAGTTCCTAGGGGAGGTAAGTGTTTGTTAGATTTGCAGGTAAGTAGACCACCTACAGGGTTCAAAATTGGGTCCAAGGTAGCCCACCGTTGGGGGTTCAGGGCAACCCCAAAGTTACCACACCAGCAGCTCAGGGCCGGTCAGGTGCAGAGGTCAAAGTGGTGCCCAAAACACATAGGCTTCAATGGAAAAGGGGGTGCCCCGGTTCCAGTCTGCCAGCAGGTAGGTACCGGCGTCTTCGGAGGGCAGACCAGGGGGGTTTTGTAGGGCACCGGGGGGGACACAAGTCAGCACAAAAAGTACACCCTCAGCGGCACGGGGGCGGCCGGGTGCAGTGTGCAAACAGGCGTCGGGTTCGCAATAGGTCTCTTCAGCGATGCAGGCAGGCAAGGGGGGGGCTCCTCGGGGTAGCCACCACCTGGGCAAGGGAGAGGGCCTCCTGGGGGTCGCTCCTGCACTGGAGGTCGGATCCTTCAGGTACTGGGGGCTGCGGGTGCAGTGTCTTTCCCAGGCGTCGGGTCTTTGAAGCAGGCAGTCGCGGTCAGGGGGAGCCTCGGGATTCCCTCTGCAGGCGTCGCTGTGGGGGCTCAGGGGGGTCAACTCTGGCTACTCACGGTCTCACAGTCGCCGGGGAGTCCTCCCTGTAGTGTTTGTTCTCCACAAGTCGAGCCGGGGGAGTTGGGTGCAGAGTGCAAAGTCTCACGCTTCTGGCAGGAAATGTGTGTTGTTTCAAAGTTGCTTCTTTGTTGCAAAGTTGCAGTCTTTGTGGAGCAGAGCCGCTGTCCTCGGGAGTTCTTGGTCCTTCTAGATGCAGGGTAGTCCTCTGAGGCTTCAGAGGTTGCTGGACCCTTTGGAACGCGTCGCTGGAGAAGTGTCTTTAGAAGTGGGGAGAGTGGCCGGTAGAGCTGGGGCCAAAGCAGTTGGTGTCTCCGTCTTCACTGCAGGTTTTTCAGCTCAGCAGTCCTTCTTCGTCTTAGGTTGCAAGAATCTATCTTACTGTGTTTTGGGAGCCCCTAAATACTCGATTTAGGGGGGTGTTTAGGTCTGGGGGGTTAGTAGCCAATGGCTACTAGCCCTGAGGGTGGCTACACCCTCTTTGTGCCTCCTCCCTGAGGGGAGGGGGGCACATCCCTATCCCTATTGGGGGAATCCTCCATCTGCAAGAAGGAGGATTTCTAAAAGTCAGAGTCACCTCAGCTCAGGACACCTTAGGGGCTGTCCTGACTGGCCAGTGACTCCTCCTTGTTTTTCTCATTATCTCCTCCGGCCTTGCCGCCAAAAGTGGGGCCGTGGCTGGAGGAGGCGGGCAACTCCACTAGCTGGAGTGCCCTGGGGTGCTGTAACAAAGGGGGTGAGCCTTTGAGGCCCACCGCCAGGTGTTACAGTTCCTGCAGGGGGAGGTGAGAAGCACCTCCACCCAGTACAGGCTTTGTTACTAGCCACAGAGTGACAAAGGCACTCTCCCCATGTGGCCAGCAACATGTCTGATGTGTGGCAGGCTGCTAAAACTAGTCAGCCCACACTGGTAGTCGGTTAAGGTTTCAGGGGGCACCTCTAAGGGGCCCTCTGGGGTGTATTTTACAATAAAATGTACACTGGCATTAGTGTGCATTTATTGTGCTGAGAAGTTTGATACCAAACTTCACAGTTTTCAGTGTAGCCATTATGGTGCTGTGGAGTTCGTGCATGACAGACTCCCAGACCATATACTCTTATGGCTACCCTGCACTTACAATGTCTAAGGTTTTGCTTAGACACTGTAGGGGCATAGTGCTCATGCACTTATGCCCTCACCTATGGTATAGTGCACCCTGCCTTAGGGCTGTAAGGCCTGCTAGAGGGGTGACTTATCTATACCTGTAGGCAGAGTGAGGTTGGCATGGCACCCTGAGGGGAGTGCCATGTCGACTTAGTCATTTTATCCCCACTAGCACACACAAGCTGGCAAGCAGTGTGTCTGTGCTGAGTGAGCCCCCAGGGTGGCATAAGACATGCTGCAGCCCTTAGAGACCTTCCCTGGCATCAGGGCCCTTGGTACCAGGTGCACCAGTTACAAGGGACTTACCAGGATGCCAGGGTGTGCCAATTGTGGAAACAAAGATACAGGTTAGGGAAAGAACACTGGTGCTGGGGCCTGGTTAGCAGGCCTCAGCACACTTTCAAATCATAACTTGGCATCAGCAAAGGCAAAAAATCAGGGGGTAACCATGCCAAGGAGGCATTTCCTTACACACTTGCATAACTGCAAATCTGTGGTATGGTAGTAAGGCAATTATTTGTCGTATTTGCCTCAAAAGAAGATAACAAGGGGACGCCAGTTTTACAATCTGTGCTGAACAATTCAGTTTGTCATCGAATATAAAGTGAGTTTTGTGTTACATCTAGCCTTCATTGTTCTCTCATTCAGTGTGCACCCTTTCTTGTGGGTTTAATTTTTTCTTTGTTTTCAGTCAAAATGTTGTATTTTGTACTGTTGAGGCAGTTATTTACCTGCGGCTTCCTGAGGTGGCCAACAACTTTAGAGAAGTGCCAAAAGCCCAGTAACTTCCGTCCATAACCTCGTATTAATGTTAAAAAGTTGTTTTATTCAGTGCTAGGTAACTTGCTTTGCCATTTCTAAGCACTGCAAAAAAATAGGTGTTATTGACATCCAGTTTATGACAATTTACTGCTGTCTATGCCATGAAAAAGTACAAAGAAAGGCATTACTGGAAGTGAGCAACTAGCTAATATTAGTTTGTGAATAAGTCTCACATCAGGAGTAGCAAGTCTTTTTTTCATGTTAGTACAGGACTTCTTGAAAACTTTTAATAAGCATGTTGGTGAATAGAATAGGTTTGGAGTATAGGTTTAATAATATTTTTTCTTTTG
The DNA here is from genome assembly GCF_031143425.1 of Pleurodeles waltl. Taxonomy (NCBI): domain Eukaryota; kingdom Metazoa; phylum Chordata; class Amphibia; order Caudata; family Salamandridae; genus Pleurodeles; species Pleurodeles waltl. Next base: position 1,771,560,663 of record NC_090440.1, read on the forward strand.
TGTGGCAAGCACACAAACCAGTGATAAACCAGGGCACGGTGTAAGGCCCTTTTAACATTTGTGTTCATTACAATAGATTTCACAACCACATTGCAAGCACTGTGCAGGCGAAACCTAAAAAGCAGTGATGACCTAACATGCAACGGTGCAAAGACTAAGTCTGCCAAAAAAAACAATCACCCTGGCATTCTATGGTGTAATTTTGTGTCCTGACACCCAGACTTGTTATAATTTTACAGGTCCTTTGTTTGCTTAGTTTACATGACGGATCTTTTGGTGGTTCAAATTATGTTTTGGCTCTTGGGGCCACGCCAGACCACTGTCTTAGTTCCTCATATGAATTGGTAGCTTGCTGACCTCTAGGTGAGTGCAACTTGTGGACCTTGCTGTCATAGCTATGCAAACAAGACTGAAAAGAGGATGACACTGTTGATGTAGTGCGTTTAATAGCATCTTCTGCTGAAGCATAGGATTCAGTAACCATAAAAAGATTATAGTCCTAGGTCTGCTGACTGCAAGGGAACCTAAACTCAAATATACATGAATTAGCCCAATGTACACATAAGGAAGGTGTTCAGTGGGTTTCTGGAGCTTTTGGCCCGTGTGCCACTGCACCTGCTGCACAAGTCAAATCATGGCCCTGATGCCTGTAAGGTAACTGCACTTGTGACTGCTTGTTTAGTAGCAACATACAGCAATAATCGGTGTTCAGTGGGTTTCCGGGAGCTTTTGGACCCTGTACCACTGCACCTGTTGCACCATCCAAATCATGGCCCTGGTGCATGCAAGGTAACTGCAGTTGTGACTGCTAGCTTAGTAGCAACATATAGCTTTAATAAATGTTCAGTGGGTTTCCTGGAGGTTCTGGCCCCTGTGTCACTGCGCCTGTTGCACAATGCAACAAGGTTGTCTAGGGGGGCTGCCTTGGCGACTGTTCATGGAGATGAAACCGAAGCTGAACCACTTGCAATGAACGGTGCCGCGCAGCATGGTTCCTGGGTCCTGCACCCCTGGTTGGCTGTACGCCCTCTGAGGAGAACGAGACACCTCCAGCAGCCATAGAATGAGAGGGGGGCCACATTGAGGGGGATTTGCAAGGAGCGATGGCTAAGTAACCCTGCCACAATTGGTAAAGGAAGAGGGGGCCGCAATGAGGGAGGTTTCTGCAGTGCGGCTGGCTGTACCTCCTCTGAGGAGAACAAGACACAATGAGCTTTAATATTTATTTATGTATATATTTAACAATTTTGTGTTAAAAGAGTAAAATAAAAACACAGAACAACAGGGAATAGTGTGCAGCAATCAATAGAAACAGAAGAAAAGTATGTGGCAAGAATACGAACCAATAAAAAGAAAGGGCGGGATGTACGCGCCATTTAAGATTCATATTAAACACAATAGATTTCACAAGCACAGCGCCTCCCACCTCCCTCCCCTGTTGGACGATCAACTTACCTGGTCCGGGGAGGAAGTCGTCCGGCAGGGAAGGGGCGCGCCCACCTCCGGCAGCGCCCCGCCATCAGGACACCGCCTGCTGTATTATTGCACATAATACGGCGGGCGGTGTCCTTCTGGCGGGACGGGGCTGGTGGTGGAACCGCCCATGTCCCTCCGCCCGCCAGCACGAGTACTGCTGGATTTCCGCTCAAATTGTGGCAAAACTCCAGCAGTACCCGTAATATGGTGGGAGGAAGCCCGCCAAGCACTGGCGGTCTTCTGGCACCTGCGGCTTTGGTGGTTTTCTTCATAATGACCACCTATATCTCTCAGAGTTCTTAAATAATCACTGAGGAGATTTCTGCTATTTTCGTCAATAGAATATAGTTTACATTTTTTGATGGGATGGTTTTGGGGCTACTATCAACTGTAGAGGATCAATTTATGTGAGCATGCCACCTTGTTTACAGCTCTGGACTTTCCTTTCAAACCCTATGGCATTCTAGCAAGTGTAGTCTTTATTGATCTATACTGAAAAACAATTGAACAACTGATGTTGATTTATCAAAACTCAGGACTGGAAACATCGTGTTCTTGCAACACGATTTAACAAGCAACCATGCACATGCCGTAACAGTGTATTACATTAGCTGCATTTTTAACAAAGAATATTGGTGAATGACCATTTTCATAAGTTTGTTTTGCTTACAAGTGATTCAAACAGCAAAGTTGGTAACTACCATGGAGATCTGTCGTAAATTCTCCTCCCATGTGAAGCTACTTTTATTCAACTCAAACATACTATACATTACTTATTCCTGAACAGTGTATTTTCTGTGAGTGCTGTAACTACAAATCTGACTGAGTGCACTACTACTGCTGTCTTTACTGTACTTGTTGTATGGGTGAAGGAGGTTAAACACACTGCTTTCACACGGGCTATGTCTGTGCTGAGAGAAGGAAGCTTACACTGCTGGTGTCATAAGAAACACAGAAAGATTAACTTTGCCATGATTGGTCAACTTTTATAGTCTCCATCTGATAAAGTTAATCAGAGCTCACAGTCTAAACTACACCTCTCTAAAATATTTCTGCTTCTGTTATGGAAAAATGCATATTTAGATGCTTACTGGGTACGAATGGTTGGATGGGTTTCACCTGTGTGAAGCTCATCCCTTCTGGCTCAAATACCAACAGATAATAGGCTAGGGAGTGGATATCAGGGGTGGTTTCTCCTAAAAAGGGCTACACCCCTCTGAAATTCCTGCACACCAACATTGAAAAAATATTTAATAGATCCATTTGATACGATCGTATCTCTAAACAAATCGATGTATTTAACTCTGGGCTGTCTGTCCCAGGCTGCCTGCCCCACCTCACTATAAAGTAGGAGACGGAAGCCAGGTAGTAAATCGACTTCTCTGTAATGGGACGCACGACACAGGGCTTAGCTTTCTAAAGCCCTTCATTTCCATTGTGGTCTACAGTGGCATCCGCTATAGGCAAGTGACGCTTTTAGCGTCATAGTTTCGGCCGTTGAAGTCTTCATCCCTGCGTGAGGGCAGGCATATGTCATTCACAGGCATCGATCCCACCCTTTCCCGTTCCTGACACAGTAGGAGTGAACGCAAGCACATCTGGTTAAGTGCCTTGTCCTCTGTAATGGTAAGTGTTATAAAGCTAAACTTGGGTTATTTATATTGTGCTTAGACCCCTAGTCACCTTAATTGCCCACGCTTTGACACCCCAGGCCCTGGCTGACGATCGTTGGCCCCTTCAGAAGTGGAGCTGCTGTATTTGTTCCTCCACAAAATTGTTCCAAAAGACGAGCAGGGTTCTGATCTCACTTGCAAAGTTTATCCACATATCCGAGTCAAGTTCAAAGCGAGAAACGTGCTTACAGGAAAGGCAGTTATCTGCTGTGTGAGTTAAAGCTGGCTCTATCTTCAGGCCCCTAACATTAATGCCAAAAACACAGATTGATTTGCGAACAATTCATGTTAAAAACATTAGGGTAATGTGTGTCAGTGATTTTGTTCCTCTCTTTTTTTCACGTTTTACTTAATGTTGCATTCACCAAGAGAGTTAGCTGTTTCATCATGCTCTGTTTCTGTATTTCTTTTCATGCATTCTATTACTATTGCAGAGTGCATACTTTGACTTGTGCCAGGTGTTTATGAGGGGCTTTGATTGAAAGCGCTGGTATTGATGGCAAAGCAAAGTGCCTGACAGTGTGTAGGTGCCTCTGCAGAGCACACAAAACAAAGAACACATATTCCAGCTACAACTGAAATTCAGTATAAATGTGTGCGAAGATTGTGCAAAGAGGTCAAAATATTTAGAAGGCAAATGCAAAAGGAAATAAAGTGCTTAAATGTGTAGGAGTGTAGTGTATGATTGAGATGGTAAAATGAGGGAGATGCGAGGAAAAGCATTCAGGCGACAGTCAAAAGAGGGTGCTGAAGAGGAAAGAGAAGATTGAAAACGTGAAGATGGAGGAGCTGTGCAGAGAAAAAGGGCATAAATATGTAACATAAAACACATATAACTGAAGGCCATACTTCTTCCACAGGCCTCCGTAATATTTAATTCATAGTATCACAATTTCAGAATGGGAACATTTCCTATGTTAATTATTTAAAAGAAATCATTGTTGTTACTCATTTATCTTAAACAGAAAACCATTAACAAAGCCAATAAGACTGACAAGTTTTAGGTGTATGTCAGTTGTTGTGTTATATTTTTGGATGCAATAACATCTCAAAGAGAAATCAAAATACAGGTCGGGTGGCACACTAAGGGAATCACAGATGTATTTCTTTTTTTACATGTCCCTTTTAGAGAGACCCCACTTTTATCATCCCACTTAAAGACCTGTCTGTGCATATGTCTGTATGACTGATTGCAGTCAGCAGCTGTTGGAGCTTCCCGATGCCTGCTTAGAACATTTTCTTCCAAAGTAGATGACGCACGCTGTGCAAGACACTGCCCAAGCACACACTTTAAAGGATCTGAAGTTGTCACGCTGTACAAATTGAAAATTAAAATAACTGTTTAACTTATTATTGCATTAAGATATGGGGAAGTTTGTAATGTGTTTAAAATTGCAAGGCTATACATTCACAATGTTTTATAAACCTTGCTTTCTCACTAAATCTGTTTGCTTTCAAATGCACCATTTGTCTCAATTTTTTCTTGGGAGGAGAACCCATCCTGGACCTCACGTTTGCCCATTAGGTTTGCTCGCTTCACCCGCTACATAAAAGTCATACCCAGCTTTTATGCCCTACCACTTTCAAATGTCACCAGCCACCACTAGTGGACATAAAATGATACCCCACTTGCGTAGGCATTTTAGAAAGTGAGAACTGTTTAAGGATAGTTCTGAACTATTTCATTGCAAAATGTGGGATAATTTCTGATATGCATCTCACTACACGGACTTGACTGCCCAGTGTAATTAATACGTATACTGTGCGCGAAAGTTATCACAAAAATAAAAAAGCTGGAACCTTAGTGCCTCATTGTCATACCTTTTCTAAATTTCAATAACCACCGTCACAACCCTGAAAACCTACTATCAATGCATCTGATAACTCTTTTACACAAACTATGTTTCGTTTTGAAGCACAATTCTGGGAGTCGTGGAAGGAGGGTATGTCTCCCTTACCAGAGGATAGACGTCTTGCAAGAAGATGGTCCTATCTATCCCAAAAAGCTGCGGCAGGGAAACTTTCTGAACATCTTCTGCCATGACGAGAAAACAGGCTAGAAAACCTACTCCAAAGACAGAATCGCATGATCCACGACAGAACAGCAACGATCGCCACATTCCCAGATACCTTCACATTTAAGAGACTTGTAAATTCGCGGCCATATTGAAACATCTTGAAATAACGCAGATGTAGAGTAATAGTGAAAGAAAAGGTCCTCATTGATATCGAAACAAACATTCTTATTATAAATAAAATACATATATTTTACAAATATTATAAACTACCAATATCTAATAAATATTTTAAAAGAAAATATATGCAGTTTTTCAGAGCTCACCTTTCTTTTTCATTTGAAAATATATATATATAATTCCTTCGTTGACTTAAAGGTGTTTACTGGTAGATGTATTTCATTCCTGTTTTGTATTACTTAGGGAACATCATGTGTTTGAACGTGCTCGCATCTGTTTACTACTCCCTTGCTTAGGCGCGTAGCTAACCTCTATTGCGTGCTTCTAGAGCAGCCTGCTTTCCGAGACCAAGCAGGTTCAGAGGTGAAAGTTCGCCAACATGGCGCTGTCCATGGGCTGGTCATGGCTGGGTCGCTCGGTACAGCGGCAGCTGCTACCCCGGGTGCAGGCGGCTGTGTGCGTCCTGCCTGCTGTGACCGACCGCTCCCAATTGCTCCCGCCTCCTACCGCCATTCTCCCCCTTGTTGGGTCGCGACATTACAGCTCAGGGGGTGGAGGACAAAGAAAGCAGCTGGTGGTCTTGGGGATCCCCAACCCTTTGCTTTGGCTCCGAAGCCGCGTCTACTATTTTCTGATTCGGTCTTATTTCGACCACGACTTCAGCATCCAGGAGTTTAGTCGGGGAGCTCGGCAGGCAAGTGTCACGTGAAGGCAACAATGTGACATACTTGAGTGATATCTGCATTTGTCTAGTTTCTTGGGTCCATGCGTGACTAGAATAGGAAGTTACTTTTTGGGGTAAAATCTTGCGGTTTATAGTTTTATTCAACCCAGTATAAAACTAGGGCTACCAGTCCCAGAATTGTAAGAAAAAACTGGAACTGGTCTAACTAGTAACGCATGGACCTGGAAAACTTGGCAGTTAAGCGATATGAGCCGTGTGGGATGTGCCATTTGAACAGGGAATTACATGTTGTGTAGAATGTGGGGGGAATGCTTAAAATGAGACTTTCCGGGCAATTTAACATAAGACGAGACATTGAGTGCCACTATTAAGCGTTATGACAACATGGGGTGCCGGGGGAGATACATTTTCAGGTCGAACGTAAGCGTTCGACCTCGTGTATACTTTTAGTATACTTCTCATGACTTAAAGCAATTTGATTTGTTTGTTGGAGTGTCCTTTAACAATTCTTGCTCGCTAGTGGTCAGTTCTGCCTTTTTCTCCCTCCTTTTTCTGTTTCAGAGCAGTGACCAACCACTGTATTATTCCACTTTGGTTTCTTTATCTGTTGCTGTGACGGACTACTTTTGTCATTTCTTTGTTGCTGCCTTTCACTGTGGGTATTTTAGGCTGGTAGCTTCCTGTGTTTTATTGCAGCATTCCGTTGAATGTAGCTAAACCTAGAAGTAATTATGTGAAACTTGCAAAGCTTTGCATCTGGAGTCTCCCTCTCCAGTACCCCTCCTGACATCCACACTCAGGGAATTGCTTATCTCTTTTTTTTGGGGGGAGGCATAAATCTTCGCAGGCTGCTATGCTATGGTTAACTTCATTGAAGCTTTGTTGAAATGCAAGCAAGAAGGCTTGCAAGACTTTTCATTCCATTATCATAAAAAGAAAATATTTGTCCAGACTTATTTTCCAGTTTCTGTTCAGATATTTACACCAATAGAGGTAGTGCAGTCATCTTCTCATCTCTCTTCGAGGGCTTGTTTCTTTTTTGGATACTCCAAAAGGATCTTTGTTCTCGTTCATGTGCCACCGGAGCCCTATAGCAGAGGCAGAGGCTTGCCTGCAAGCTAAGTTGTGTTGTTTATTTTTAGTAATTCTGCTTAGAGCGCCATGTGTTACCCCACTGTCTTCACTGTTTCGCATGTCAGCTAATGTTTTCTGTCTTATTCCTGTGGAAGCCCTCTGTACAATTTTCAGGGGATAATTCCGGTGAGCATTCTGTATAAATGGATTAAGTATATTTTTATATGAGCAACTAATGCAATTAGGGGAAGTGTAGCTGTACATCTGTTTGAACAATAATTTTTGGTGGACTGTCTGTGTACGCACCTTCACCTGTGTGTGTATATGAATTAATATGATTTGAGTGTATATATTTTATACACGTGCTTTTCTGTGCGTGTATTTTTAGAAATCACCTACTTCTGTATACAATACTGCTGTTCTGTAGCTTCTTGACTGTGATTGACTTTTTGCACATTGTGTTATTTTTTTTTTTTTTTGGTGCAACTATTGCACAAATATAGATTTAAATATTTAAATTAGGATTGTAAATGGCAACATTTTTATTTTTTGCTGCAGATAGAGGAAGAAGGTAAATGGAAGTGTTTTAGTTATATGCAGGACGACTGGAATTATATGTTAGGAAAAGGCGATATTATGAGGCAGGGCAGTTTATATGGCAAAAAAGTCCAGTTATGAATTTACAATACCAATAGATCTAACTCGCGCAATTGCGAGACCTATTGCATTGCAAATGCTTGTTTTCTTGTTGGTGGCGTGGTACACAATAGAGTCTCCTATGCAAGCAATTTTTAGGTGCACTTTGATTTAGGCAGGATAATCAACTGGCCCATCCATGTTTATTATAAATACTTAATCTAAGGAATTTCAAAGTAGCTAATGTGTTTCAAAATGACTCTTTTGCGTACACCCGTCGCATTTGATATTCACATTTTCAGGACCATTATTGGCACCGTTCGGTAGAATAGTCAGGTGTGCGCAAAACAACATCCACCATTAAACTAGTTAACTAGGCCATATTTCATTTATTTATAAATTACAAAATAATACACATTTGTGTATTTTTTTCATTGCCCCTGTAATGAAAACCTTCATCCCCCCCACAATCTGGTACATGTACCTCCGTGTTTTTGTGCAGTTGTTGTGCTCTTGAACTATACCTTTTTTTTACCTTTTGAGCACAGAATTAGAATATATAAAATTGTGTGTTTAAGTAACAAATTTAGATCACAAATTGAGTACTTTTCTATAATAAAGTTTTAGAGTTTATATAACAAGGCCTCATATCCATTTGCATAAGTTGTGCTGTGCACATTTTAGATGTGCCTTCTCATTTCTGTCAGTGCAGCTTATGTTAAAGAATATCCTTCACTGTTTTGTAAAATCACTCACAATTTATGGTCTTGTCTAGAGGTAATATTTATTTTAGATGCAACAATGTACAAGCTCCTGCCCACCGACGGAGCAGCAAACATACATTGTTAAATGTACAAAGTTGAGATCTTTGCTAAGGGGACTGTGGTTTATCCATATTTTCAAGTAACTGTTGTTTAGTGATACAGTGTCATTTTTCTTTTTGTATGAAGTCTAAAAGTCCTTCTTGACCATTAATTTTGGGAGGATTTCTAGAGTGAGCTTGTTTTCATGTGATGTAACTTCTAAGCGATAATTGATGTGTATTGTTGCAATTTTAGGTGTACAACCCTTGGTATCACTTCCCACCATTGTTAGGGTTTGAATCTCTGCTGTTAAAATATTATAAGAGTTGTTGTATTTGGGTTGTTTGCCAATTACTTTGCCCATACACTTAGAGCCAGCCTCCATATCAGACCATTGTTCGACTTTGAATATTTTCTTTATTTTCTCAATCCTTTACACAGAGAAGTTCTTATGATTTATTGCTCTTGATTTATTAGTTGCCATGTGCCAGACCATATTTGGTTTTGGCCACTAACAAGATTAGGGCGTTACAGAGTCACATTATTTGCATTTTTAATATTTTGAAATTAATTATCTAACAACTGCTCTTTGCGTTCTGCTATGATTTCCAAATGTTAAATAAACCATCATGGTTTGTACTTGAACTTTGTCATGCATGGATTTTCGGGCTGGACTGTTCCCATGAGGAACAGGGTCAAGACTGATTTGCACATGGCTGGGTCCAAACTGGGGTGGCATGGTGAGCAAAAGAACAATGGATTAAACCCAGATCTGTGACTGGGGGTGAGTGTTTGCATTGTTCAGCACTCCGTCCATCATCCTTTTGTTTTGCTAAAGTTGCCCTAAGTGGGAAGGGTATGCCCAGACGTGGGTCCCTTGCTCACTGTGCCACTGGATTCAAGCTAGCCTGGCTGATGAAGGGTGAAACCCTGAAACCAGTCCCAAGATGCTTGTTTCCGGTCCAGGGAGTACCTGGCTTGGCAGTTCGGGCTGGACTGTTCCCATGAGGAACAGGGTCAAGACTGATTTGCACATGGCTGGGTCTAAACTGGGGTGGCATGGAGAGCAAAAGAACGATGGATGTTTGCATTGTTCAGCACTCCGTCCATCATCCTTTTGTTTTGCTAAAGTGATCCCAAAATAATAACCCTTCCCGCCATTCATTCCCTTTGTAAGCTTTCTTACGGCTGTAACTTTTAACAGCTTGGAGTAGTTTGTGTTTTAAGAGCCTTAGTATTGTAGTAGGTTTACAAAGCCTGTAAATGTGTACGGCACTGTGCCCTCTATGGGCTAAGTGTATAGTTGCACTTCATAACTTTCTGCCATTTTATTTTCATGTGGTTATGCTCTCTAGGGGCTAATTATATGGATTTAGGACTATGTTTCCTACAAATGATATTTTTATTGTGGTGTGCTCCAGAGGCTGTCCTGACATACAACAATATTTGCTGCACTCAGTTGTCCCATAATGCTTTGCAGGGCATTCTTTTACAAAACATTTTTGTTCATTACTCAGCCTGTGATGGTCCTCGGAAAATGGGACCACCTTCAAAACGTTCACCACAACCCACTATTTCTGTCTAGATCATCGCTTGTCCCCACACTAGGTTAGTGGGGACCCCAAAATAATAACCCCTCCATCCACTTAGTGTCCTTTTAACCTCTCTATGACTGAAACTTTTGTTTTACAGTTGAGAGTAGCTTGTTTGTAATACAATTGCGGTAGGCCTGCTAGCCCTGAAAATGTGTAATGCATTATGCCGCAAGGGGCTAAATATATGGTTACACTACAATACTTTCAGTCGTTTTCTTTTCATGTGGTTATGCCCTCTAAAGGCTAACTATGTGGTAACATGACTGTTTCTTAAAATGCTATTTTCATTGTGGTGTCCTCTAGGGGCTGTTCTGACCTTTACAGTCTAATGCCATACATTTATTTCTAATAAAGGTTTCTATTGGTTTTATGTGATAATTGTATATGTTTTATGAATCTATCCTTATTGCAATTATGACCATGATTCAGGCCAACTTAACATCCTTATTACACTATCACTGTTTGAACGCTCTTGATATTTTTGGGTGACCCTTCTAGTTTATTTCTCTAGTCACTCCTCTGTGGCTGTCTTGTTTTGGGAATTATGTTAGCCAGCCAGCAACTTGGATGGTGGGGTGGTAAAAGTGGTATTCTATTGGAATAAGCATAGCAAATGTAAATTAGGCTGCTAAATGGCAACATTTTCTTATTTGGCTGCAGCTAGAGGTGGTGCTTTAATTATATGCAGTGCCACTGGAATGATGTGGCAGGAAAAGACCAAATTATGAGGCAGGGGTGACCAAGTTATATGGCAAGAAAAAGTCCAGTTATTAATTTACAACACTCTAATAAGGAAATAAACCTTTTTATTCACGTGGCATAATTTTCTACAGAATCACTATTCAGTAAATGCCTTACAATTTACTCCCAGACGTTTATTTCCTTCTTTGTCTTCCAAATGGCACCTTCTTTAGTATTTAGTTATAATGCCTTCTAGACTATTGCCTTTTTATTTAAACTGTTTTCCTCTCTCCAAATAGGGTAGTAGCTCCACAGGCTTAATGTGACACTGGCCAATCAGAAAGGAAAGTTGTTTTCTGTTGTTATTATTGAAATTCCTGCTGCCAGCTTTCACTTGTGTATCTTCCTCTGCTTGCCTGTTCTCGCTTCTCATTTTCTACCATCCATGCTCAGGCTTTTCTGCATAATGTCTGTGCTATCTTCACAAAGTACCGTAATTAATAATAGTGAATACTTGTGTCAATGTAAGTAATATATATCATTTCTTTTTTAGGCCTTCAGCATTGTTTCTAAGCTGCTGTCTCAGTGTAAATTTGATGCACTAAAAGAACTTGTAGTTGAAGAGGTGAATATATTTATATATACATATATATTGCATTTTTTTATCACCATGTGTGAAACATGAGTGAACCTCACTGTTTGAGGAGGGGAAATACTGTGTCTGTTCGGGTTTGGAGCTGTCCTGTCTGCATGCTTTAAATGGACGAGGATCCTCTTCTTAGTGGCAGGGCAGTCTCCTATGGGGAAAAGATGATGAAATTAGGAAGGGGTCATTGGTCCAATCTATAGGAAAGGAATGGGACTTGGGCAACCTTAGTGTGGTATAAAAATCCTCATTATACTATAAAAAGTGTTTGTTGCCTTGTGGTAAGGAAGACCTATGTGTATTGCAAAGCTTGGGGTGGGTGGGAGCACCTTGCCTGACAGATTAATAATTGTAAAGAGATGCATACTACATATACTGATAGTGTTCCAAAAGTGTTGCTCTGCACTTATGCAGACTTCTCAAGTTAAGGGTTTTCCCCCAAGAGCTGGTGAAAGGATGTCTTCGATGATTTGGTTGTTTATTGTCAAAATGAGGTTTGAGCATGTCCTGTATAAAGTACTTATTTGTAATTTGTCTCCATACACCCATTGGGGCTATTGGAACTGATGAAATTACAGAAGTATTTGTAAAGGACAGTGATATTGACATCTTTGTTTTCTTTAAATCCAGGTACTACAAGGGTTAAGGGAAAAATGTTCTGCCCTCCCCGAAAGCCACAAGAGGGCGCTGGCTGCAGAATCGGATGAAATCATGTACTTGACACCCGGAGACGTGGGCATTTACTATGACGATAATGGTACGTTGTAGAAATCCAGGTCAAGGATAAAATACTTTAGTTGATTATTTTCCCTTGTTTTTCTAAAGTAATATAAAGAGGAGTTGGGTTTTTACATGTCACAATGAGAATATCCTTATCAGATTGTTTAGTTCTGTTGGAGTGTGAATCTGCCCCCCTCTCCCAAGGGCTTGAAAAATCAGAAAAATGTCACTAGACCTGAGGGTCGTGTAACTTCTCGAATAATCTACTCAACCTAACTGTAATGTACTTGACCCGTAAACGGGGTCTCACATTGTGTGATCCTAGTCAAATAGTTTACAGAGTCGCCATTTTCTTAAATCTCACGTATGATTGCACCTTCAAATATGTGAGCTCAGCATTTCTGCAGTACAAAAAAACCCTCTTTTGTTTAAGTAGACTAAAGTTTGCTGCATGCAACACAAAAATCTAGCCGACATACTCATGAGGTCTAGCCCACATAACCTAGGACTTCTTTTTAGTTTACTAACAACATTGCCATCAGTGCAGGAGTGTTTCTCAGTTTGTTTAAACACCCAATTTTAATAAATATATTACCAAACCATGTTGTGGTAACCTATTGTCATCTACACACAGTAACGTTCCAAGAAATGTCCAAAAACCTCTCCACTAACTTGCAGTTTTACTGATAAAACTATATAGTGTATTAACAATCTGTGAAAATTGGATTTCAGAAAACATCCTTTGCACATCAACATGTAAAGTATTCTGATTTATTTTCATCCTATTAAAATATTTTTTCATCACACAGAAATATAAAAAAAGGGCTTTCACAACTACTGAAATACATTTTGAAATGTTTGCACAGTTAACTTAGTCATTTAAATGTTGTGTTAGAAAAAAACCGACACCCTATATCCTTTTATTTTACATTCTAAGCAGCAGGTCACAAAGTTCACCTTACAAAGTCCTTAGAACTCTGCAGTCAGAAGGAAAATTAATTGTAAGAAAAACTAACTTTTGACCTCTGTCTGTGAACACAGAGCAAGTAATGACACAAGAACAAGATTTAAAGGCATCTTTTATTGCCCCTCCACTTTCCAACTGAACATAACACCTTTTCAGTGTCAACTCGCCAGAAGGTACAAGTGAGTATTAAAAAATAGCTCGACCTGATCAAATAAGACTGGTCGAGTGGATTTTTAGAGCCTGCTCCCTAAGCAACATGCATGTGATCTTGCAAAGGCAACACATGTATAATTAATATCTATTCCATTGGCTCCATTCGAATAAATTCTGCGGGCCAAATATGATAAGTTGTGGCTGTTACATTATGGTGGCAGCAGAAATAAGCAGAGATGTGAACAATTGAACAACATTTATTCCCTGACAGAAGACAGCACACTGCATCTCTCGCTGATCATTCCTAGCTCCAGTGGTCAACTGATGAGCCTGGAATTCTCACTAAGAAACGTCGGAAAACAAATGCAAACATGCCAACAATTAAAGATACAAGTTTTTACCAGTTGGGTATTTTTCTGGCATGGAGCGTGACTTTGTTACACTGAACTTCACAATTGGGCACAGGTAATGTGGACGTTGGCAGTGCCATACTGATTTCAGTTCCGGGTTTCTGACCAAGGTACTGAGTGTCACAGATCCGGGAATGGGATATTGGGGCTCAAAGTGCGACAAACGTTTGGGAACTGGATTACGCATGATAAGGGGACACGTAAGACTGATTTTTCAGTGAGAAAAGAATGGCATATCCTGGTATCTTCACTTTGTTTTTAAAAAGGCCATTATTTGAAAACTGTGAAGACACATTAGGCCTTGTTTAGAAGTTAGACAGATAAGGGATTAAGTAGTGTATGCATGCCACAGGGCTGCAGAACCAACCACCAAAGGCCAGGTGAGCTCATGGATTCCCTACCCCATCTCATTCTTTAGTTCATCCCCAGAAGGACCAGAGAGCATCTCTGTGGTGACATGGGGAGGTGGGTGATAGGAACTTTGCTTCTAGCAGCCCACTGGTTTCAGTGCAACTCCCTAAGCAGGGCTGCCTTGCGTTGGGACAGTTCCCCTTGAGAAAGTGCAACTGACTAGCTGGGGTGCAAGAATCTCATGGTTCTGGGCTGCTCATAGGTAATAGTTACCCAGTTTCTCAGCTAGCTGGGTTTTATGTAGATCTTCTTGGTAGTTGAAGTTTAGCTTCTCTCCATATAAGCAGCAATGATTCCTCCAAGGTCCTTGGCCTATGCCCAGCCTTAAAGAAGAAAAGCTATTTGCAATAGTATGTCCAATTCAAACATGTTTCACAACTCTAATGTTCAAGGTCTTTTCAAATTTCAGATGAATTACCAGTTATTGACTTGAGAGGGGCAGGTATCTCTGCTACTTTTGGGCCACAGGCAGAAATTTTGAGCATTCGAAAGTTGTTTTTTATTTAAATATTGAAATCTCTCTCAAGCTGCAAACAGCGAATATTGGCCTCTTACCTTATGTTGACAGACTTTTTCAAACAAGTAGTCAATCATGGGTGAGATCAGTCTGTTCCCTTTGAGGCTATATAAATGAATTGAGCCAGAGACTGGTCAAGCCACGAAGTCTGAGGTGCACAGCAACAGCCAACAGCACAGAAATAGGTCGGTTGGAGGAGTTTCACTGAGCTTAACAAAAATCTCTCTGTGCAATTGAACCGATGAGGATTCTTCCCCAGGGCACCTGGTAACCTCAGTATATGGGATGTGATTCTGGAACAATGGGACCGGCAAAGCTGTCACGCCCATGATGAATAAAGACCGTGTGCAACTGAATGGAAATGACTATCTCATACAGGCCTCAAAAAAGTATAAAAAAAATTCCAGACCTGCAGGACTAGCGACTTGAGTATTCTACTCAACCTAACCCTTATGTACTTGACCCATAAAATGGTCTCGAATTGCATGATCCTAGGCAAATATTTTATTTTACAGAGCCATATCTTTCTTGAGTGTCCTATATGAGAGCACCTTAAAATATGCAAGTTCAGCATTTCTGCTGTACAAAAAATCCTTATGTTTGATTTAGTAAACTAAAGTTTGCTCCATGTATAATAAGAATATAGCCCACATAAAGGGTACAGATGACTCCTGACTTACCTCTTAGTCACTCACAGCTTTGTCATAAGGATGTAGGCAGGGTTGTTTCTCAGTTCATGATTAAAAACTAACTTTTAATAATTATAATTACTAGAGCATGATGTGGTAGCCCACTGTCATTTACAAACATTACAATTTCAATTGGCCACAAACATTTCCACTAACATGCAGTTTTACTGATAAAACTATATAGCTTATAAACAATCTATGAAAATTGAGTTTCAGCACAAATAGTTATCATTTGCACATCACCAAGTAAAGTGTTCTGATTTATTTTCATCCTATTAAAATCTTTTTTTTCATTGCACAGACTTACACAAATGTGCTTTCAAAATTACTGAAGTAGATTTTTGAAATCTTATACCTTTGCAGTCAGAGAAGGAATAGTAAACACCAATCTCCAGGATAAAAAAGGCAGCAAATTCTAAGAAGACTTAAGCTGGCATTGCACCTGTCTCTGTAGCAGAGCAAATTTGACAACATTAAAACAAGATTTAAGCGTATTGCTCATTCACTTTCTGAGTGAGCAGAACACTTGTTCCTTGTCAGCTCCCCAAAACAGGCTTCTATACCCTAAAAATAGCTCCCCTTGATAAAATCTGACTTGCTTGAGTGAGTAATTTCTCAAGGCCATTTATACAGCCATGTACATAGTGTAACAAATGGACACCCAACAGTGGAGCACAATTAAGTGATTGTCTGTCCCCACTATATGAGGCTCTATTCTGGTTATCAGGTAACCGGTATAGAGCCCCTCAGTTGGACTGAGGCAGCACATACCTCTTAATGGGTTGGGAGTGATTTAAGCTCTAAAGTGATGTGGAAATCAATAGGTACCACCAATCTCAATTAGAACTGGTGGTTAGGTCCAGCTGAAACGTTTTAATACAGAAAGAGAAATCCCCAGTTAGACAGAACTTGTTGAATGTTTATAGGGGAGGACCTTTAGGTACCCTCTCCACAATATCTGGGTTTACACTTTGGGTGTGCTGCCTTTCAGCCTGATTAAGCTCTAGTATCGAATCTCTCATACAAATGTGAAATTACTCCAGTCTGCTCAAAGGTTGTCACGTCCACTGGAGGAAAAGCATGAAACAGGTCAGAAAGATGGCAGAGCTTTACTGAACCGTGCATAGAACGTCTAGCCTATGAGCAGGAAGTTGCAGCACTTTTTAACATATAGGACATCGCCATAAATGGAACTCTCGGATGGGCTAATTCCATATCATATGCATGGCATGCAAGGAAGAACGCTGTGTGAAATTCACAAAATTGATAGTGAACAACAGGAACAGAAAGCTTTAGATTTTTGGAATACTTGCATCACAACAGTTTGAAAAATGTAATATATATTTTTATTATTTCATCCATACCGTAGACATTGCATAACATCAAATGCATAAAATAAAACCAGACATTGGTCGGACACAGTTTCAGCAACCTTTTCCAAGAATCTGTGACCGAACCATACAGTGTATGCAGTACAGGGCATCCATAAAACTCCACTGATGCACCCACTGTTAGAAGCAGCATACCTCCCCTCCTTTCCCGTAGGTTTTTCAGCCTATTGCAGGTTCTCCTGTACTTGGGTTTGTGGAAATGCTGGACAGGTTGAGACCCAGTGTCCTCAGTCCATATCTCGGTCTTCAGACTTTCTCTGCCTTGCGTAGGTACCCTCGGGCTAGGTAGACTGTTTCTTCTGCCCTCATGTACAAGTCCATGTTTGATATCCAGTCCTCCCAGCGCAGCACCACAGGCCTCCCCTACAGCCTAGTTATGTCTTTTTTGGCCACAATCAGAGCCACGTAGTGGGATAGCAGAGTATATCTCAACAAGGTCTCACCCCACAGTCCCATGGAGACCAGCGCTTGGGTCAGGGAAATGTTTTTCTCCGACCACCTACGTGATCACTTTCTCCACTGCACCCATTATGATCATATCATCGAGCAATCCCAAATTGTGTGAAGCAGAGTACCCGTTTGACCGCAGTCTCTCAAGCACCTGTCACTGTCGATCTTTCCCATGCACCAACCTAGTTCTGGTAAAAATATAAAAAATAACCCTGTGGAGAATTTTGAACTGGACCAGGTCGAATCTGCCCTAATGGCCTCATCTCTAGTGTATCGGCATGCTTCATCCCAGCTCTCTCTTCTAAGATTCCTAGGTCTGTTGTTTCCCATCTCTCCTTCAGTGCCACCGGCACTGTGACTGTGTGCTGCAAGTGTCTTGTATATCTGGGAGATTGCATGCATCCTCAGCAAGGCTGCGAGCAGTCTATATTCTAGGGGTGTCTCCTCTGCTATATCCTGCAATTTATCTCTGTATTAACACTGGGGTTTCCGAGAGGAGATTATCCCCTGGTAGCATCACATGTTTCCCACCCTCCAGATGCCCAGCAAATCCCATTGTATCCACCCCTCCAGAAGTGGCAGCTCCTTCAGGAATTCTGAGTTCCATAGGGGCATTTCCAACGTCACCCTACCTCCCAACCTGCACGGCGTGCCGCTGTTCTCCATACATAAATGACTAAATCTGTTGGAGAGGGAGGTCTGGTCAGTCTTTGTGTGCTGTACAACCTACAGATGTATCCCTGCGGTCCATTGCTTGCCTGTCTGCCAGCACTAACGGCTCCTGGTGGGTAACGAACACCCATTCATTACTGGACCAGTAATAGAGTCCTGTGTTGAGGAGTGCGATTCCTCCATCATATTGACCCTTTGATAGGGTCACCAGTATTACTCTGGGAACCACCCCTTCCCACAGCAGTGTGCGTGCCACAGTGTCTACCTAGCCAAAAAAGGTATTGGGGACTTCTAACGTGTTTTGCAGTCCGTAGAGAATCGTGGGGATTGTCACTATTTTATAAATACAGTGAAAGAGGAAGGCCTTGCCATTGTTCCACATCTCTCCTGTACTCATCTAGGATCCTCTCCACGTTTTGCTTATACAACGCAGCCGGGACATATGTTATCTGGATCCCCAGATACCTAAACCCCGTCTGTGCCCATACCACAAGCGCCTCCCAGTCGATCAGCAGCCTCCACTGGGTGAGCGAGAATGCTGCAGATTTGTGCCATTTGACCTATACCCCAGAATATGCCCTGACTTGACTTGAGGTACTGTTTGTTGCTGGTAAGCTAGATAGAGCAGCATGGAATCAGCCTGCCTTTGAGTGCCTCCATCTCCTGCATCCTGGCCCTCCTTTTTCCTGTGGTAATCAACTGTCCTCTCAATACTGTATTGTATGCTACCCAAGCCAGTATTTTGGATGAGACTGACTCAGTATTGCCCTTAAAATACTTCTCTGTGCCCTCTGAGATGAAATTTTTGGTGTTGCAGTCCGTACGTTTCCACAGGTGTATAGTCTCCACTCTGAACTTTGTTGGGGCCCTGGTGAGACTATGAGTATGCAGATTGGGGCATGGTCCAATATTCCCCTGGCAAAGTATCTGGTGTCATGGAATCTGTGTCCTTGTTGTCCAAACCCTTTGGTTTGCAGTTCAGGTGGCAAGCACCATGAGGCCTCTATAAATGCACTGCGGAGCAGCCACCCAGGTCTGTCCATGTCTGTCATCATATGCCTGTGATCATTGGGGTGGGGGGGGGGCAATTAGCGAGTTAGGATGCAGACCCCTCCAGGATCTGGTGGTAAAACCAGAGTGCACCGGGTTCTGGTATCTTCCCCACCCAAGGAATGTGCAACAGTTTCACACCATATGTGTCTCTTGTAGCATAATGAAGTGTGGGTTGTCTGTAGAGAAACTTGGACATCACCCCTCTTTTCAACGTGTTGTCCAGCCTGTTCACATTCCACAAAACGACAGAGAGTTGTTCCCTTCAGTCCTGGTCTTTCCTGTATCCTGTTCGTGCTGGAATGTAGTAAAGTGTCTGCCCCTGCTCCCATCTCTGTGTTTACTGGCTGCTGTATTAGACAACTCCCTCACCCTAAGTAACCCCACTCTCACCCAGATAACTCCTCCCCTCTCTTCCTCCCTGGGCTGCTAGCTTGAAAATACCTGCCACCTCAATGCCAGGGATGTCTGTTGCCCACCCCTTTGTACCATCAAACCTGGTTATGTCCCTGTCTCAGCTCCTTAACACTTGATCTCTGCTTAAAGAAATTGGTCACTGTCTGAGTTGGCCTCCATCGTTCTGTGCCTTTGGTCTCACCACCGCAAGTCTGCTTCCCCTCCCCCAAAGTACTGTGAGTCCCAGAGTTCAGTCAGTGTTGCCTCTGTCCAATCACATCATCCACTCCTGCATCCAATGACTGTGCCATCCCCTCGTCACCCTCCCTCCCCTGGCGATGCGTGTCCCCTTCCTTGTCATCCATTCTCCACCTGCCTTCAGCACTTGATCCACTCCCAAGCCTCCACTGATGATCCACAAACCAGGAGCTCTCCTCTGCCAAGAACTTCAAGCGCACCAGGAAAATTTTATATATTTGCTGGTTCGGCCTGCAAATCTCCATCTTCATCTTATGAAAGAATCTGCGTCGGGCTTGAACCTCCTGGGTGTAGTCCTGGGGGTAGTATGGACTTTGCTGGCGAGCCACTCACAAGATTGTGTTGTGGTCCCTAAAATTGAGAATGAAGGCCAGGAGAGGTTGTGGTCTGGCTCTGGGTGTTCAGGGGTGGCCCAGGCTCCTGATGTGTTTGCTCAACCACAAAATGTGGGGAGAGGTTGCTTGGTTTGATTGTATGTAGCACCAAATTCTCCACAAAGCGCTTCTCATCCGCACCCTCTGCTTTTTCAGGTGCAACCAACAACTGCACATTATTGTGCCTGGATCATCCCTCTGCATTCTCAGCCCTGGAGTGTAGTTGGTTGGCTCTGTCCTTCAACTGGAACACCTCCGCTTGCAGGGGTTGATGGGACTCAATGTGTTCCTTTAGGGTGACCTCCGTTGTACAGACCCTTTTGGAGATCTTCCCCATATCTGTGTGTAGTAAATTGATACCCACAGCCACCGTTTCAATTTTGGTTTCCAGGGACGAGTGGGTACCTTCCTTGAATGGTGAGCAACAATTCTATGAGTGAGGCAACCTCCAACCCCTTCCCCTAACACCGCCAGGCGTCTGGTCTGGTGCTGGTTGCAAACTCCCCCTCTGCTACCATCCCACCCGAAAGGCATACCCATCCATTTTATTGGCTTGCATGAGTTTTGCAGACTTGTCATGCACCATCCTATTGCATTGTGCCCCCCGTAGAACCAGGAGCCCTGTTCCAGCTGCGGTTCCCCTCAGGTTCAAGGAAATTGTCCAGTGTCTAAGATGCACTCCACATTGCTAAAGGCCTATGCAGTCTCTTTAGCAATCAGGCTTGCAATTAGTCCCTAGGGCTCAGGTCCACACCCCTGAGTCACAAGACATTTTGGGGGTCTGCAGAAGGGTACAACCCCGAGCACCTCCACAAGCCTCCAGTTCGGCCCTGAGCCAGAGTCAGTATTGCAGCTCTGCCCAATGCAGGCAGCTATGGCAGGCCACCATCTTGAATTTCAGCCACAGGGTCTGAGCGCTCACGGTCAGGCCAAAATATGCCCATTTTGGCATACAGGCCGCACCCGCAAAAAAATTAATATTTTTTAAAGATGCCGTGTTTGATTCCTTTGGCTAGTGTCTAAAATATGATCTAAATGGCCCCAGTATTTGTTTGAACAGTACATTTTTTTATTTATTTTTTTATTCTGAGTTTTTTCTGTCTTGAATTTCACCTGCTGGTCTGTTTTCATTACTATTGGACGAGTAGTGTAGCTTGCTTGCCATTGTCCTAGTGCAAGCAAAGTAACTGTGTGGCATTTCAGCCTGTCTGCTGCTCCTGACCCTTCTTAATTTTGTTTGACAGTCTACATCTGCCATATCAAAACTCACTGCCATTTGCATACAGACAAGCTGCTGAAATAAGTTACACTGAAGCCTGAATGTCCATCTAAGATAAATGGTTATTTAATCTCCCATCAGCCGCTGTTGGACCAGCACTGCAGACAATGTGAGTCTGATCTTTGTGGACTTTTGCATGAGACATCAAAAAAAAAACCACTTTCTGAAAACAAAAACCCTGTGGTTTTCTATGTAGTACAAGCATATGCTAAAAGAAAGAAAGAAAAACAAAAATATGCCAACTAAACATGGAGGGCATGTGAATCAATACAAAATTGAATAGTAAAGGTTTCCACTGGTCTGCTATCTTGGAACAGTAAGGAATGATAGAGTATGCATAACACCATTTCAGGATGGTGGCATGATTTTGGACCTTGCAGTAGTGATGCATGGCGCTCTGCATAAGAAAGTTGTGATCCAGTAGCAATGGAAGCAGAGCTGCTGGTACTCTAGTTACTCAATTAACACTAGTCTGCATTTGCAGATCAGCTTCTGAGGGATGAACTAAAGGAAATATCTCCTGAGGTCGGACTCCTCTGGTTATTTCAACAGAGTTTAACAGAGTAAGCAGGCAAAATAGTAGTTGTCTCCCTATAAAGCAGAGGCAAATATTGGCAGCTGCACCAATGGTTTCAGAGGCCCTATCCACTGCCTAATTGTACTATTTTGAAGAGCGCTGACACACTGATAAATAACTGAAGTGGGCTTACCCGAAGCCCATTTTCTCTAAAGAAGACTATGAATTCATTTTGACAAAACATGAAGCTGGTGAAATAGCAAAACAGTCTTTTAGTTAGACCAAAAATACACTTAAATAGAGCACAGGGAGCAGGAGGGCAGCCGGTCTTTGGTGGACACGCATAATACATACATCACTTGTCAAGAGCATCACAATCTTCCCTGAGATACCTAGATCAAGTGTGCTGTTGCAGGACCCTGAAATGACCAGTGCAAGTTTCCTTCAAAGACCTGGAACAAGTATGGTACTGCAGGGCCAGACAGTGCAAGTGTCCTTCAAGGACTTGGAACAAATGTGGTACTGAAGGGCCAGAGCAAGCTTCATTTAAAGTCATGGAACAGTTGTGGCACTGCAGGGCCAGGCAAGCTTCCTTCAAAGACATGATACTGCAGGGTTAGTTAAAGCATGCTTCAGAGCTACGTAACAAGTGTGATACTGCAAGGCCAGCCAGCACAAGTTTTCTTCTAAGACATGGAACAAGTGTGGTACTGTAGGACCACTCAGAGCTTTCTTCCAAGACATGGATCAAGTATGTCGCTGAGCAGCACCAGTTAACGCCTCTCATAGATGTACCAAATGTGAAATGCTGCTTATTTGTTGTAAGTCTAAGGAACATCACTAGGGTGTATGAGTGCAAACTTGACCCACGCACATAGCAAGATTGCGAAACACAAAACGGGTACAGCACCAGGCAGGAATACACGCTTTACCTACACCTGTAAAACACATTTATCTGTCCATAAACGATTCAAGCTTCCTTCGCATGCACAAAACATGGAGGGCGTCAACTGCAACAACAGCAAGGTGATGCCTGGAATGCTTGAATTGATCTCAGCTACTAGCGATCGCTTAGGGACGCATCCCAATGCATTGGTCTTCGCCCACCAGGTCACCTCAGCTTGGACCCAGCTATATGCAAATCAGTCTTGACCCTGCTCCAATGGGAACAGTCCATCTTGAACTAACAAGCCAGGTCCTCCCTGAACTCGAATACAAGCAACCTAGGACAGGTTTCACCCTTATTTTGGGCTCTTCAGCTAGGTGTAGCTTGATTCCAGAGGCACAGTGAGCACAGGACTCATGTCTAGGCATACCTGTCTCACTTAGGGCATCAACTGCAACAACAACAAGGTGAAGGATGACATGCTTCAATTAATCACGGCCAAAACAACAAGAGCATCTGTAGCTGCAGTCCAAGCCTTTGCGTAAATTACACATTATGAGCAGCGTTTTGCAGCATTGTAAGTTCCCCTCAAACACAGCACAGGTACCGGATGGTCAACAGCAGTGCAAGATAAGATATCCTCACATACAAAACAGATATCACACTGGCAGCAGTATCTATGCTTATATCAGGGAAATTCTATCCATAGTGAAGTACTGAGGTGGGTGAGTCACTGAAGGTTTTCACCAGATGCCAGGCTGTGGTTCAGCTCAAGATTCTCTTAAGCCCTTGAGACCAAAATGAGCAGAGGTTTCTTGTGGATTCTGCCGCTTACCCGAGCAGTAACCTCATGCATCAAGAATGAAAAATAAAGCATTAAGCTTTGGTGTCAAACAGGAGTGAAAAAGGAATACCAGTCTACTGGCTGAAGTACTCAACGGGAAACCAGAAAACCTGGGATCAATCTCGGCTTGGCCACTCGACCAAATTGTGTGATCCTAGACAATTATTTTATTTTATTATGCTTATTGTGCCTCCTATTTTTTCATTATTGCATAAGAGAAAACCTTGAAATGTATGTGGATGTGTGCTGTACATGAATCTCTCTTATGTTTGATCTTATGGACTATAATGTTAATCCGTGTAAAATAAGAATAAAACCCTGTTATAGGGTGTACAGGACAGCCGACTGGCCTCTTAGTTCAATAATCTTATTGCCATTGGGGTAGAAGCATGAATATTTCTAAGGTAATGTTTAAAAACTATCACTTTTAATAAATACCTCACAATGCAGTGATATACTCTTAAGTAGTAAGGAGATAAGGAGAAAACACTTGTTAATTAAATATAATTTTTTGAATTTTTTTTATGGTAGCTTAGCTGGTGCCTGGGTACTTGGAGTCAAAATGGGCTTTTAGAGCCAAGACAAAGTTTTTGCTTGACTCTTCCTGTTAACTTGTTGGCTCACCTACCTCTACTCCTGTACTTCAGTAATGTGTCCCCCACCCCCACTCCCACTCCGTCGCAGCATCTAGCTTTAGGGAGCAACATCTTTTTTAGAAGATTCTCACCGGTTTCCCACAGGTTTCATAGGATGGCTATTCCTACTTTTGGTTTTAATGAGGGTGGATTGTACATTAGTGACCCCCAAAAAGTTGTTTTAACGTTACCTGAACATTTTTTAATATAAGATGAAACAAACAATGCTCAAAATAGTTCAGTTTCCAAATTCCAGCACTCATTCTTAAGTAAGTGTATGTTCTTTGCTAACCACCACTTACACAACTTGGTGCTGGAATATATTTACTATTATGTGTATTTTTTTAGTGCCTACTACACTACTGTGGTTATCTGCCTCCTTTTAAAGGGTGTTTCCTTTATGGTTGGAAAAGCCTCACCCACTTTCTCGTGGCATGCTTCATTATTGGCTGGTCCAACCCACCAGGTGCAGATGATACTCACCTGGTGGTCTCAACCATAACTTCAGAGGAGAACTAGCTCCACTTCAAGTAGGGAGATCTAGATAGTCTCCTTGTAAGTAGGGTACAAATAAAGTAAATTAAAAGTATCTCAATATCTATCCAATTCTTGTCTTTATTCAGGATGATATTGGATAGGGTTAAAATCACTCAGCTCCCCTCTATGTAATGGGGTGCCCGGGTGTCAATTGGATCTTGAGTGGATCACTACACCCTCTAAAAAATGCCAACATGTTTCGGCCTTCAAAGAGGTACTTGCTCGGAAGCTTAGTTCTCAATGCAAATGCCCTCCGGCCTTCTTCAGGGCAAAACGTCTTCTATTCCCTACTAGCGTGCCTATTAAGCATGCATACAGTAAGTCTACATCTTACCTGTGTCCTCTAACCGTCTCCCTGCAGCTGTCAGGGAAGGACCTCTTCAGCCTCTAGGCGGGGAATTTCCCTTATAGTCACACATTCGTCAAAGGGATTCCTCCTTCTCGTCACCTATGACCGACCACTTTCAAGGACTGCTGCTGCTCACTGCTTTTGCTTATTGCCAGCTGCCCTCCAACCATAAGGCTGGGTGCATTTATTAATATAATTGTCTTATCTTCAGAAGCCACACAGCAGCATGTGTGTATAACTTCTTCTTTGACCTCTGCTGGCGACGAGCAGCCAGAGCCTGAATGATGCACTCTGCATTTACTAAAGTGAGCATGTGCACTGCTTGACCATTGAGTGTGCACACAATGAGGCTCTTACAGTACCCCCGCAGGTGCATCAGTGAATTCTTTGCTTGGAGTCTGACTGATACAGCTGAGGAAATGGCATGGAGCTAATAGCAAGCTGCCAGTGTTATTAGAGCTCCATTGAACCTAGTAGGCAATGGTGTTTTAACAATTTTCATAGTGATGGTACTGTCCTCTATGTTGCATCACTGAACTCATAGGGATTCTAAAAAAAGTCCAAGCATCACATAAAGAATAAATAAATATCTCAAAGGTGCCATGCCAAGTTAGCAGGTACAAATATATTACTAACGCATGGTGTGATAGCACACTGTCATTTACAGACAGCACATTTTCTATTGAAATTACCACTAAATTTGCACAGACAATACAGTTTTACTGATAAAACTATATAGCGCACAAACGATATTGTGTGGAAATTTTGTTTCAGCAAATGTTTGTAATTCACACTTCATAAAGTGTCTTGATTTCTTTTGCCCCTGTTAAAATCTTTATTTCCATCACACTTGGAATTAGAAAGAAGTGCCTCAATTGTCCTTGCCAGGCTATTCATTTTGATATAGTTAGATAGTTCATTTATAGAAATTTAAATGTTGGTGTTGGAAGAAAACAAAACACTACTGCCTTTCCTTTCATTCCAGCAAGATTGTCACACAGTTCTGTTTACAAAATCCACACACTTTGCAGTAAGAGAAAGAAAGTAAGCACCAGTCTCCCTGTTAAAAGAAGAAGCAGCAACCTGCCAAGACTAGATGGACATTTGACCGCTGTCTTTTAATGCACAGCAAATGTGACAAGAAAAAGATACAGCACTTAAAGTCCTTGTTAATGGTCATTCACGTTCAGTACTCCAGCATGTTTTTTTCAGTGGCTCTGCAGCACCTCTGCACCTCCAAAGCTTCTTGGAGGCAATTGAAATGTTGTTTTCATTGTTTAAAAAAAAATATATATATATAGTTATCTGATAAACACTTGTAGCAGTGAGGATTTTGTCTACTTTTCACACAAATTATACACATCTGTGTGCTTTCTATTCCTCCTTTTCGTTCTTTAACTGTGTCTTTGGGGTAAAAATACTTTACATTGGCTTTTATTTAGTACTTCATTCTGATCTGAAACTGAATTGTTTCTCTTTGTTGATGTCATAATAGATATTTCATTTACTATATTAAATCAACCTATGTTTTTTCCCTCTACTCTCCCCTACAACAGGCAGAAAGTTTGTCAGTATCTTGATGCGTTTTTGGTATCTCACTAGTGCCAACCTTCCAGAGGAAAGCTCCAATGGGACAAAAGTTTTTCAGATTGTTTTAGGAGATGACACAGCAAAGGACTCAAAACGCCTACTTACAGCAAATTATGAGTAAGTGCAAACCTATTTTCACTAACCATATGGTTCACTACCATAAATTTCCAGTGTTTTCACTATTTGAAACTGAGGATAATGCTGCTCCCTCTATGGTCATGCTACCCAATGTGTAGTATCAGGCC
Source organism: Pleurodeles waltl (assembly GCF_031143425.1). Lineage (NCBI taxonomy): Eukaryota > Metazoa > Chordata > Amphibia > Caudata > Salamandridae > Pleurodeles > Pleurodeles waltl. The sequence continues at coordinate 1,771,587,467 of NC_090440.1, forward strand.
TGAAAAATCATTAAAATGTTACTAGACCCGCAGGTCTAGTGACTTAATCTACTCAACCTAATTATAGTGCTCTTGACCGATAAACTGGTTTCAAATTATGTGATCCTGAGAAAATATTTTAATTTACTTAGCTGCCATTCCTTCTTTATCACCTATGACAGAACCTCCAAATATGCAAGTTCAGCACATCTGCTGTACAAAAAACACTTTTGTTTAATGTAATAGACTAAACGTTTGCTCCATATACAATACAAATCTGGCCACAGATAGTATACATATAACCACTGACTTGCCTCTTAGTTCATTAACACCATTGTAATCAGGGTGGGGGCAGGAATGTTTCTCAAATCATGTTTAAAAACTATCATTTTTATTAAATACACACCTGAAGCATACAGTGGTAGCACGCTTATTTGCAATCAGTAGAGTTTACATGGAAATGGCTACAGAAGTTCACATTGACATGTGGTTTTACTGCTGAAACTATATAGTGTACAACAGGGTTCTCCAACGAGTGGCTCGTGAGCTACCGGTATCTGTCCAGGTACCCATAAGTAGCTCTCCTGTATGCAGCCTAGCTTAATAAATTAGAAGCTTTTGGTTAGTTGAATTCATATGTATACCAAACTGGAAAAGTGTGTCTTTGAGATGAAAATGTATACATTTTCAGACCTGATATTTGGGGAGACTTATTGCTAACATTGCAGCTATGGTTGTTATGCATTTCCCAGGGAGAGGCATTCCACACTGACAAAGCATTTTTTTTACATTCTTGTTGGGAACTGTGCCTGATGTGATCTATGCCGGTAATCTTTCATATTGAGGCTACTATTGTAAACTTGTCTGATGTGGTCAGTGCTAAACCACTAATAATATTAGTGGCTTGGGACGATTTTCATTGAACTTACATAACTCTTACTGCAAAAAAGGTTGGAGACCCCTGGTGTACAATGTGTGGAAATCAAGTTTCTGCAAATATGTGTTATTTTGCACATCACCAAGTTAAGTGTTCTGATTTGTTTTTCTGCTATTTAAATCTTTGTTTGCATCACACTTCAGTCTTTTTTTTTTTTTAAAGTTATTTCTCAATTCCTGATATATTTTGAAATTCTTGTACTATTCAGCTGCACTCGGTTTAAATGTTGTGTGTTAGGGGAAACAAACTGACATCTTACAGCCTTTTGTTTCACAATATTTGTCAGACAACTCATTTGACAAAAACCTCTAACTCTAATAGGAGAAAGAAAAGTTAACACCATTTTCCAGGATAAGAAAAGCAACAATTAGTAAAGTGACAAAATGACATTTGACTTCTGTCCTTGAACAGACAGCAAATATGTCAACATAAAAAAAAGATTTAAATGTGTCTTTATTGCTCGTTCATTTTCTGAATGAACAGAACACCTGGTCCTTTCCAGCTTAAGTTCATAGGTGCTAAAAATAGCTTGCTCAAAATAAGGGAGGGATCAGGAGGAATTGTGGTCCAGTGTATATCCTCCAAATGGAAACATCAAAAATTAGCAATACACTGTTCCAACCATGTAAAATAGAAAGTAGTGACCGGGGTCCTAAATTCTAGGAGCAAGAGGCCTCACACACCCATAGGGTGTCATGCTTCATCATAGGCACTGCTCCTCGTCAGACCGGCGCTGCAATGTCTGACGGGCACCACCCCTGGTGGGGGGGGCTCTTTGCCGGAGATCTTTTTATGTGGTGGTGCCGTGACCCCAAAGGTAATTGAAGTGTCAACGGAGATCAGAAAAGAATGTGGTTTAAAATTGACTCTCAAAACCGCCACTGGGACAGTGGATTTTATTAGACCAGATGGACGGTCAGGGCCAAGGTTAAAAATACAATCAGAAGAGTGAATAAAGAAATTAAGATCAATCACTCTTATAGTATCAAAGAGAGGAGTCTGGGAATTCTCCAAAGTCTACCCTCTCATGGGTCAACATGTTTCGCATCCTGGTGGTCCGAATGGATCCAGTGATGCTTCATCAGGACCTTATGTGACTATGTGTATCTCCTGAATAATAAGGGCCACATATATTTCCAAACAAGGTATACAAGTTACTGTAAGCCCGCAATTAGCTGGGGGGAGTAACAATCACTTACATGAATATGGAACCAATAGTTCCTAACTCGTGCCCGTCCTAAACTTGAAGACGAGCATCCTAGGAATACACAGACCAATGGTCCAGCGCTAAATGACGTTTTTTACAGCTGCTCTGGCCAGGCGGTAACCTACCCCGGTCCGTGGTTCCCGAAAAATAGCTTGACCTGAAATTCTGACTCGCCATAGCAATTGCGCGAGTAGATCATTCGAGGCCTAAGTATACTAGAGGATAGTTCTGTTCCCCATTCATTTTGTATTAATCTCACAGTAACCAGTTGTTGATACGAGGCCCTCAGAGTACTAGAGGCATTACCTTTCATCATTACATGTTAATCTCTGCATAGAGCACCTTTTGTACAAGAAATGTACCTCTTTACCGATAATACCCATGCTCTCCTCCTACCCCCCCTTTGCTCATCCTACCGCTGCCACTTTTAGCCACACCAATTTTGGAAGTGATATATGTGTGAATTTCAGTGAGTATTAAAAGATTTCTGTGTTGAATGCTTTCAGAGGTATCACTCCAGTGAATGTGCATAGCATGGGCAGGACTTAGCCTTACTTCAGGATAGGCATAGCACACAATGGTGCTGGATTCCCCCCGGAGAGCATTAATAGCATGGAATGCACTTGGTCAGGCTTTCCGCATCAGAGCAAGGTGAACATGGGTTGAGGAGTGCAAGGGGGTGCTTGTCTTCCTCTACAGAGGAAGTGACAGATCTCCCTCCAAAGATCAGGAATACAAAAGGCAGCATGTCTTATTTGCAAAACAGCCATAGTAGCTGAAGGGTCAGGAATCCCTAAAAGTGTTAGCACGGCAGAGGTAATGCTACACCTTTTTCCACGGGTCAGACATGGCATGTTTGAGGACATATCTTCAGAGGGCAAGCCTAGAGAGGTAGGCACATGCCGCTACCCTTGGAACAGCCTTGGGTAGGGCAGGCCTGCCTTAACAAAGCAAGTTTATAAAAGGCCTTTTGCAGTGTGTGATTCCTTTTAATGTGAGAACAGAGAACAGTTTCTTAAAAGGTATTCCAAAGCAGTGGCTGATGAGACCAGAAACTCTGTTTTATCCTTATTACATTCCAGGTAATGTTTTGTTATTTTTCCCCTCAGGCTTTGTGCTAGCTAGGGGCGTGTCTGGTTCATGGCCTGTCATGCTCAATCATGCTTGTTTTAGAGCATAATTAAACAGTTTTGCCCATACTTCATTGCTCATCCTTTATTTATGTTACCTTGTGCCATTCCCACAAAGGAATTCCTGTTCTACATTTATTAATTATGGTAACGGTTTGACGTCGAGACTTCGATGATAATCGGGTACTCAACAAGGCTCCCTGATCTTTGGAGACTTTCTTGTAGAGTTATCAGTCAACCCTATTTTTATTCACCATGATATTCAGGCTACTTTGATTATTTTTTTTCCCCTCCATCTCCACTAAATAAAATGTAATAGTTCATGTTTTTTTGTACTCCCTTAAAGAACACATGAACTACGTCTGTCTTGCTTATATCCATTCCAGATGTCTGTCACCTGAGCTACATCTCACACCTGCTGGCAGTCCTGCAGTGATCTGATGCTTATTTTGCATGTAGAAAATGCCTGCGAGGATTTTATCAATGGTAGCGTTCGGGGACAATTTGATTGATTTCATCTCTACATTTGTACTTCTTCACATCTTTTTTTAAATATCAGGACATAAATATTTCATCCAATAAAGATGCTTTTGAACACTGAACACACAGCACACTGATGGTAGCAAGTGGTGGCAAGTACTAAGACCCCTCTTTCCAAGTCTTCCTGATGCCTTGAAGCAACCCTCTCACATTCCACCTGCTCATCTGTCAACCCATTTCTACTAAGGTAACAGGCGTTATGGTCTGGTAGCTAAGAGATTTTGCCCATGGTCTATACATGTTCACACAAAGGTGGATTATTAGTTTTACATTGGGGTGGATAAGAACTAGTGGAGCCCTTAGAACAAAACCCGTAGTAGAATTGGTCACCTTCACATCTTTGGCTTGGGGATGACTATCAATTAAAAACTTTAAAAGCCCGCCAAGTTATCTCTGGCATTTCGATAATCCAGTCCTCTTCTAGTCATTCCTTCTCGTTTGGCTCCTAAAGTCATGGCTGAACAGGAGCCTGAAACTGGCATGGCATCTTCATCCTAGCCTCTTGGGACTCTGTATTTTTTTAAGGTTTTTTCATCGCTGGGACTTTTTCAATAGCAGGCGCTGTTGTCCCACTCCATATGCCACCAGATTTTGCAAGGAACAGCCCTGCCACCTGTCAATCGTTATCAGTAACCACAAACGAAGTGCTATCAGGCAACTGGAGTAGTGCATTAGAGGCTCCTAATAAATAAAATAATCTTAGGACTAGTGAAAATCTGTTTGAGGAGGGCCGCATTTTCTAGGGATAAAGCTTTTTTTCTCAGGCCTCCAGCGCCCTATGAATGGCATCTCTACATGTTCAGCTTAATCTTCAAAACTGCATCACTTGTAAAAATCTACCCAGGAGTACTTTGTTTTGAAATTGAAGCACGATTTCAGGGTTTAAAAAGAAATCTCAGTGCATGGCTGTAGGTCTATTGTGAGTTGCTTCGGCATGCTCATGTTTTGTCAAACAAAGAAATTCAAGTATTCTGTGCATGCTTTCTTCATTAAATATTGGTGTGTAGTTTTTATCAAGCCCTCAGATGATTGCCAGGCACAAAGTGTGGAAGACAAGTTGGACAAAACACAACAGCGATTCATTAGAGAAAGCAACAGCACACTCACTGATTACACCAATATGGCGTGTGCTGTAAAAACTGAATAAAGTGATTGGTGGAATTCTTTACTTAATCCCAGCCATTGGTAAATGCTCAGTGCTACCAGGGTGCTCACTGTGCCATACTGACGAGGCCTAAGAAGACAAGACTGGGGTTTGGCTGTCTTCACCCGATGATCATCGAAGACCGAATGACAGGACTCCAGACAGTTTGAGTTGGATTGTTCTTTTGGAGGAGGGCCAAGGCTGATTTGTATAAGTGAAACAGCGAGCAAAGTAATGATAGACTGGAATGACAGCCAGAGTAGTTACCAGTATCTGAGATTAATTCAGGCTTCCACCCTTCACAGTTCTGTTTTCCTCTTAGTAAGATGAGCAGTGGTAAAGAAACTACAGTATAAAGGCCTGCAGTTTTGAAAAACATGCTGTAGTGCATTGGCCATTCTTTTGTTCTTGTGGATGGCTGTACAGTCTATGAGCTACTGGTGCACATTTGGAAAACCTTTGAACACAATACTTGTGTGCCAGAGGTAAGGTTTGGATTACTGGCCATTTGATAGCTGTGGTTCTACCTTACCAAATGGTCCATAATGACTAGCCCCTTTTCCTCTGTTATGTGCTTTGTATGTTAAATGTCTTAAATTGGATATCCCTCAAGACTGTTCCTACTTCACACGGTCCAGTCATTTACTCTTGGAGTCTAAATGGCCACACCTGTCTTTAGTTAGAATGCTCACATTTTTAGGGGTATATTTATACTTTTTGATGCAAAACTGCCCTAACGCAATTTTCCTTCAAAAAGTTTAGCACCAGATTGCGCCATTCCTAAGCGCCAGTCGGGCGACATATTTATGGAGTGGCGCAAAGGGTGGGCTAGCGTAAAAAAATAAAATGAGGTTAGCTGGGTGGGGGTGGCTGTATGGGAGAAGGGGGTTTTGCACCACAAAATGACATTAGGCTGGTTAGAGGCAAAACCAAAAATGCCTCCGATTAGCCTAGCGTCATTTTCTGATGCAAAACCATCCATACAACATGACTCCTGCCTTAGAAAAGACAGGAGTAATGCCCACTACCCCAATGGCCAGCACAGGGGACCAGTGTCCCCTGGGCATAGCCATTGCACCCTGTGCCATGCAGGGGGCCCCAAGTTGGGCCCCCGATGGTACTTTAATTTAAAAAAAATAAAAAACGTCCCTCTGGTGTGGGTGGCAGTGTTCCTGGGGCTTGAGGAGGGCACCTGTGGACCCATTCCATGGTATTTAACCATGGAATGGGTCCACAGGTCCCCTAACGCCTGGTCTGACCCAGGCGTTAAATAATGGTGAACAGCAAGCTTTGCACCATTATTTAGCCCCTTCTCCCACCCATGCGCCATTTTAGTATGGGGCTATGGGGTTAGCACCATTTTGTTTTTAGATGGGAACGCCTACCTTGCATCTCACTGACGCAAGGTAGGTTCACACATCTAAAAAATGGTGCAAATTCCAATATTTTGACGTTAGACAGGTCTAACGGCAAAATATAAATATGGAGTTTGTTTTGCGCCGAATTTGCATCAAAAACAATTATGCAAATTTGGCGCAAATGGAGTATAAATATGCCCCTTATTGTCTCAAGTTTGAAAGTAAATCTTTAAAAAGCAGTGGCATTGTTGTGCCATAATTTAGTAGGACATTCTGGTTTTGTTATTTGGGAGTAGACTTACAAATAAAACTGTCAATGGTTTACATCTCACCCGAGCAGGGAGATGGAATGCCATTAAAATGACTATCTTGCCACATTTTTTATATCTATTTAGAACCATACCATTAGAACTGTAAATGTTATTGCTCACAAAGTTAGATGCCGTTTTTACTAATTTCATATGACAGTACTAAAGGGCTCGACGGGCTCTGAAGTATTTAGTGCTCTTCAGAAACAGAGGGGAATGGGCAGTCCCGAACTTAAAGCAATATTACTGGTCAGCACTACTGCAGTATATGGGGATCCTTATCAGTGACATGGAGAAACCTACTCTATTACGTTCAGAGTTGCCGTCTACTTATGAACTGACCTCGGCAGAGGAATGTGGAGCAGGGCTACTACCAGAAGGTGAAATTTAAGTCAGTTAGAGCAGCCTTCAAGTTCTGGAAACTGCTTATGAATAAGAGAGTGATTACACAATATTATAAATATACCCTGCTGTGGCGATCTCCCATCAATATTTGGATGGAGTCAGTAAATTATGGGAGCAGGCTGGGGTGATTAAAATGGGTGATGTATTCAGTCATTGCCAGCTATGCTTCTTTAACGATCTGCAGAGTAAGTTCAGTTTGGCAGGGAAACCCTTCAAGTACCTGCAAAGTATGGATTTTATATTGAAACCAGAGAATGGGGTGTTATCTGGTGAAAAAATCCCCCTTCTCGAACTTATTTTATGAAAAAGAGGATTAGGAAGGTCTATACAATGCTGAATGATCTGGGAATGGACAATCTCGAATCTCAAGTGGAAAGATGGGAGTCAAGGTTGGGGACCCAGGGTATAGATATACAGAAGTCACTCGACGTTGGTCTGTAAGTTCTGCTCACTGCAAATTTGAGCAGTCAGCACTTTAAAACCATTTTTAATATTTATTACACTCTGGCCAAGCTGCATAGTTGGCAGAAAAGAATCAATAATAAATGCCCTCCATGTGGTCAAGCACCCGCAGATATGGACCAAATGTTTTGTGCATGTAGAAAGTTACAGGCGTTTAAAATATGGAGTAGAGGTCTTCCTGGAGGCTGTATTCAAACTGAAAGTTGACATCACTCTGTTAGTAATGTTATTTGTTATTGACCAACGTATTGTTATGGGATAGAAGTAAGCTCTATTTTGTGTTTATCACTATGGCTGCACCCTGTCTCTGCCAGCTTTTACATGGCGGTTCTACCGCCATGTAAAAGCTAGTGGAGAGGGGGGTCGTAATCACCAGGGCGGCGCAGCATGAAGCACTGCCCTGGCAGATTAGGACAAACTGGCGGTGTTGGCAGTCCGACCATGGCCCAACCGCCACGGTCCTTATGTGGCGGTCAGACCCCCGTAATTAGGCCCTAAGTGTATTGGGGGGGGTGTGTGTGTGTGTGTGTGTGTGTGTAATCTGGGTTATGATTTGGCAGAGCATTTGGATAGATTCATCTGAGAACTTAGATTTTTGATGATTTGTCTCTTTATGACTGTCAAATGACGTTTATGAGATGAATGTATTTCTGTATATGGATGAATTGTCTAGCATAGTGCTTCTAATTTAAAAAAAAAATACAGATTGTCATCAATGCTCTTGATTGACGAGGGATCTTTTTTTGAGAAAAATAAGCTAAGTAGTTAAAGAGGGACAAAGCTGCATTTCTTCATAAATGGCTCAATAACTGTAAAAGTGAATATATATCAGATATTCTTTTAAATCAACATGAATCTTAGAATGACAGAACGCATCTGGCTCCACAGATTAGAAATGAATTTGACTGGGCGCATTCTAGACATTGAATAATATTAAGCTCAAATGGAATAGTAGTCAATTATTTCTGCACTTAAAATTGTAGAAGTTACACTTTAGGGACAGAAAGTAAAAACAAAATTGGCTGTTGAAAATTGCCCCTCCCGCTAGTTTATTTCTGAAATACTCCTGATAACTATTCACATATGTTTTAAATACCAGTGGAACATTAGGAGATTTGATTGATTATCTGAAATTAATCATCATATGCTGTGATAGGACGGACCTCTTTTTTGAGAGAGCCTGCCTGTAATCGAAATTCTTAAACCAAAAAGAATGGGACTGTCAAAAGACATTGCAGTATCCGTTGTTTTTTCAATTTGTATTCGAATTAACTTCATTTAATAGAATGGTTAATTAAAGGATTTGATGACTCACTGTTCTATTTTTTTTAAAGCAATCACCCAACCAATACTAGTCGATCTTATCAAATGGGCCAACAGGAAATCACAACATTGTAAAACAATTGTGGGCGTAAAAGAGCCCCACTTGTGAACGTATAATACAAACGTGCACTGCAGAAATCACCGTGGAGCAGAATGAATTCCGATATCTTCATATTCCTATATTATTTCAGCAAATATAGTTTTTTTTTATTATTTGCAAGTTTCAGGATATTTCAACCCGTATTACTAAATTTACACAGGGCAGTATTTCATTGTCAATTTAAAAAAAAAATCTTATTCTGAGCCTCGTTGTAAATTTCACTTTTTGGTAGTAAAATCTACAACTATGTTTTGATTGGATGCTTTGGGAATACGTACAAAGTATTATCCGGATGTTTCTATTTGAAGTTAAACATTGGAGTTTGACAGCGACTACCTCCTAATGTTATATCTACTACTATAACGATCATAGATGTTTGGTCTGAATTATGTTTCCATTTCTATCATTTGAGCGTTTAGCAATTGGTAGTAAGGGATGCTCCGAGACTTTGGAACGCGGGAGACAAATTCTACTGTAAAGTATAAATTAACTAGATGCTCGGATGCATGCTGCCCACTGGTATTCTGTTTAAGCCCTTCTGCTTCCTCTACTGCTTTCTCTACCCTTTCCATATTGTATTTTTCTTTGGAGCTATTCAAACCCGCTAACGAAGAACTAAGGTTTGTATTTCAGGATATTAACATGTTTTTAAAGTCTAGATGTGTCCTTGGTTGTTCGCTGCACAACGATGGACGGCAACAAATTGCAAGTGACCTCAAAACAAGAAAACATTCATAACTTCTAAGCACTAAAATCTGCAGTTTTCGACCTGGAAGTTTCCTTTGAGAGGAGCAATTGCAAAATATTGAAGAACATGATATGTACTTTTGTTTTCAAATATACGCAGTCACGTCTTGTGGATACTCAGTCGTTTTCAATGTTATTAGGTGTAGATGTGACATGAGAGGCTTGTATCACTAGATGGCGCGAGCGCTCTTTAATGTCAAACGCTCTACTTGGATGCAGGTCGTTTGAAACTATGGGCCTGATTTAGAACTGGACGGATGGAATTCTCTGTCACAAACGTGACGGATGTTCCGCCCGCAGTCATAATACGGCGGACGGAATGGAGTATTCCCATCTTCCAAGTTCTAAATCAGGCCCTGCACGTTAGAGCCAGTGGGTAATATGTTTTTTTGTGTGTGTGCGCGCGCTCACGCACACGCACGAGAGAGAGGTAGATAGAGGACCTGTCGATCCTCTACTTCAGTGGACACAAAGTGCTATTATTCTTTTATCCTTGTGAGCTCACAAACTGCTTTTGCTAAATGATGTTCAATATACTTACCACGCAGTAGTTGTCTCGCTAAATTATATATTGAGGTGCACATCCGCAAAATGTCTGTCGTGTGATAGAAATTGTTTTTTGTTAAAATTAAATAAAAAATTATATAGGAAAAAAACGATAAAAATAAGTGCTCAAAACGTTTCGATCGAAGCCCCGCCCATTTCCTCCACTAGCGTGGCCCACATCCACCACTGTTGCAGCCTCCTTAACCCGTACGCTACCTCTCCTGTATGTCTCCGCAGTCCTTGCTCGAGAGTCCTCTGTTTAACCCCGAAGCCCCAATTGTGCCCGTTTTCTGTTTTTGTTGGTACCCAGGGTCTGCCAACTATCATCCTCTGTTTCTCATACCCCCTCATATACCCTCTGTCCTCTATCCATTTTACCCCTGATAGCTTTCCAGTTTCTCTTGCGAGCGCGGGCCTCTCCTCGTGTTGTTTGTCTTACAGTAAATAATTAGGATCTGAGCAAACAATGGGGGTCAAAGGCGCATGTATTTACCGATAGGAATGCCTGTGTCATCGTGGTCAATTGGACTTCTCCCAAACATTATAGAAAAATTACCAAGGCTGCTGCCCAAATTCCAAGATAGCAGTTGGGTACGCTTATACTGCCCCATCAGTGTTCCTAATGTGAATGAGCATGGAGACAGCGCTGCTGTGGTGGTTCCAGTGCTTAATCTGAGCCTGTGGTTGCGTGTGGGACACACAAGCAGGTACTTTTGGGGACCGGTGCTTATTTTTCCTATGGGGGTGGAGGGACAGAAAAACTGTAGAGGGGAAAAAGGAGGGATGAAACAAACCCACCAGTGTGCTTGTCCCCCACGCCCTCCCCTGTCCACTCTCCCCGCCAGATCTTCATTGGTGTCTCATTTGATTTCCCCCTTTGATTCCACCACTCACCCCTGCCCCGCCGTTGCTTCCGCCGCCTCACTGCCTGCTTTGCCTCGCCACCCCCGGTGATGTTTCCCTCCCCAGCATTGCTACCCATCCACCAGTGTTGCTTCCTCTACCTGCTTAAAAAAAAAAAAAAAAAATGCTTTCACACACTGTCGTTTCTTTTTAGTAACCAATCCAAAACCGAATCAGTAACAAAAAGGAAAAAAAACAATCTTCTCATACTGCAGGGGCGTGGCTAGCCGCGTCAGAAACCTTTTTAGTTCTTTAGCCATGTGGTGCAGCGTTGGTGTGCTGCGTGGCTAAAACTATTGGCAAAGCCAATAAGTCCCAAAGCAAGATGTATTGGCTTGCTAATGTTTGTTTTGTGCACCTTGTTGCTTGAGGGTTGACTTTGTTTCTGTCCACATCTATGCCTGCTCCTTGATGTTTGAGCACTGTGCCTGGTCCATTGCCACTCAGCTGCGCTGGCCCTGCCTCCTTGTGTATCGCTAACATTTTTTATTTATTTATTTGTATGATTCTTCAGGAAAGCAAAAATAAAATAACTAAGTACAGGTCTGAGTCAATCATATAGTGTGGGTACCGGGATTTACGTTACCGGAAGTTCATAGACCGGTTATTCACATGTTACCAATACAATACTGCATTAAGGGCGCCGGTTCAGTCGTATCATAAATACTAGTTCTCTGATTAAGTGGCACAGGCTTTATCAAGCGTTGTGGTTATGTATAAACCTATGTAAAGCCACTTCTTTCCATCACATTATCTGGTAATTTGCATCAGCCTCATGTTGGTCTGTGTGTTGTCCCACCTTATGTTTTGCCATCCGCAAAAACAGAACTATCTAAATACTATCTGAGAGATCCCCGATGACTTTCGGCTGCATCTGTTGCACTTACAGGCAAGCATACACCTCAGCCCTTTCCCCATTGAATGCTGCATCTTTTCGCCTGTCCCACCCTTGGGGGTAGACCTTTCATTCATGTGCGCAGTGCTCTGCGCTGTGCCAACAGTGTCCACACCTCCAGTCATCGCCCGCTTTGGGTAGGGGTTTGACATAGCCCAGTAGTCATTGCAGAGATGCTCTTTCCACGTACATGTCCGCTATCACCGATGTTCTCTGCTATGTCTGTCCTGTAAACCCGAGCGGGAGGGCGATCCAGTACTGTGCTAGGTGGAAAAGATCTACATCTTTCACAGTGCAGAGGCAGTGATTGTCAGTTACGTGCAGAAGTCCAGGGGACCAATATAGTCTGTTCAGAAATGTAAAATGGAGTAATTTATGCCTGTAATCTATAGATTAATTTTTAGTATGAGAACAACAGTTCCTCCAAACCTCATTGGTTAATGTTACTCCCAGCTCCTTTTCCCAATTCTTTAGACCTTTATTCGTGACTACAGTTGAGCAGTTGGTAAGTTGTCTACACAACCTCTCCACTCCGGGGCCTGGATCATATGGGTGAGTGTGAGAGGCTCTGCAGGCTTGTCAGTGAAGAGAGCTATTTCACTGACCCCACACGTCGTTTTCAAGGCAGTTATATCTTTGTTCTCTCGAAATTGCTCAATAAGTTGGCCCATTTGCATAAGATCCGGCATCTCCAGGCTGAGAAATTCCCCCATTTCAAGTGTCAGGTGGAGTGTGTGTTATTAATACGTCACATCAGTTTGTGCAACGGACCGATTGTAGCAAGTAAACTGGGTGAGCATTTTCACTGCAACACTAGTTCTTGGTTTGCCTTCATCAGTCTGATCTCTTTCAGTTTCGACGTATGGTGCCTACCAGTGATAGTGGCAGCATGATCCATCGCTCGACCTGCCCGTTTATTTTTTTTCCTGAGCCAGGCCATAGTTATCTCGGATCACCAATTGTTCATGCCTGTTTAGGGAATGTTCCCAAGCATCTAACAGATCCTGACACTAGCATTAGCCTGTTCAGCATATCTGTAAATGGGAACCTTTCAGATTTTCCCCATCAATTTGTATTCCCTATAGCCCTCCAGATCTTGTTATCGCCCTAATAATAGCTGTAAGATTAGTCTCTGGGTTTTCACAAAAAGCATAATGTGTTCTGTGTACAGCAAAAGTAACACTTGCTTAGTCAGGAACGGAGCTGCCTTTTGTAAATGTCTCTTCCTCAACTAGATTAACAGCGGCTCCATGGCCAGGGCAAAAAGCTGGGGGAAGAGAGGGCATCAATGGTGTAAATGTTAAACTAGCTATAAGTGTTACAATTATTTGAGCTGTTTCTCCTTGTTTATGTGGAAAGGAGGCTGTGCACCACCACACAAGCAGGTCTGTTTGTTGCTGTTTCATTCAAAACAGGAACAAGCCTATCATTCAGCAGATGAGGATACGCTGTTAGGCAAAGAGGACAAAAAGTAAAGCCCAGCTGACTAACCTGCAAGAAGGCCGTCTTATGGGAGCGAGGAACCCAGGAACCACGATGAACTGGCAACTCAGCTGGTCACAACTGGCCATGTGTGTGATGGTTGATCTCCTGCAGACAGTGTTCCAGGAGTACAAAAAAACGGTGGGCCTCATCCATCTCAGGCCAACCCGAGCTTTGTGGCAACCTATATCTATCCTTTCCAGACATGGATCTTTTGCTTTTGTACCTTTTGGCTTATGGTAGTTTGTCAGACACTCATCACACAGATACTGCAGCTGTTTTAATTATCTTTCTGGCCCACGCGGTTCCAGCTGAGGAGCCTGAGGGTGCAGCGTGTGTACTAGCCTTGATCGCGACTAGCCAGGTTTGAGGTACTCAAAACGTCCTTAAAGGGTTGGTACCCAAGGGTGTTAGCCTAGTTCCAGCAAAAATACCCTCTCTTTTGTTGAACTGTGACTTGAGGATGGTTCGGACCACAACGTGTTTCCCCAGAACTGTGTTCTCTTGTGGAAACTAACTATTGGAGCTCCAATAGGTCAGCTGGGTGGACATCAACATATATTATAGTAGCCCTTTGCCACACTATAACATTACATTGGACACAAGGTAAGTTATCTCTTTAAATTGGTTTGTGCGATTTTGGATTACTTGGGTTTTCTGACTTGCAATACTGAAATCTCAGCTACCATGCTCAAATCAATTCAGTGCCCAGTTTTCTACCAAAGGCCATTGAGAAACTTGTTTAGCTTTTATCATCAACTTGATGCATTGTAGAAATCTGTCTGCTCTGTTGATTGGAAGGACTAAAGAGATCTCTCAGTCAACTGAATGTCACTAAGATTAACAGTGCCCATAAGGTCTTGTGTTCTGGTCTATATAACGCCTTTCCCTTATTGGTGTGTGATGTCATACCTCATTTGTTTGTGATGTCCTATCTCAGCCCCATAAGTGTTAGGATCTTCAGGTGTTTGTTTTTCCCTCATACTTTCATACTTGTATATAACATTGGGTCCTTTCCAAGGCTTTAGCTGCGATTGAATATTGTGCTTTAGTGTAATGACTTGTGCCATTTTGGACCTGCATTGGAAACCATATAGCCTTGAATATGCTTGAACTGCTCTCCAGTGCTGCCTTTGGAAAGTCAAGTGGCTAAAGGAACTCCTTTAGTTGTCAGGTTGTAGAGCGAATAGTTCAGGAGAGGCCTCACAGCCACGTACTGAGAGAACCGCCTGTCCCCTCAATTGATTTACAGTCAGAGGTGACTCTGAACCACATACTATCTTCTTAATGGTGTATCTCTTTTTGAGAAAATGCCACAATTAAGATTTGCAGCACTAGACCCCACAGACGATTTGTTTAATTTAAGTGGGACACATAGTGTATGCGGCTAAAGCACTGAACAGTTTTGTAGCCAAAGGTCGTTGGTTATTTAGGGTTATGTGAGTGGTATGCTCAATGCCTTGCAGCATGCTATGTACCCCTTTTAGTAAACACAGCCTGATGCAAAAGACTTGCTTCTCGTTATGTTGAGAGTTATCCTTGTGGTACAAACGGGAAATGGTCGAATGCCATAGCCTGCTGCACATCAATATTTGTTTGGGACCCCAGCCAGGGGATTCCCATGCTAATAACTCTGGGGGACTGTTCAAACAACCCGTCCTCCTGTAGCTATGGTTCTGTGACTTGTATTCCACTGAGTGCACTGAAGTGTCATAGCTGAACACAATTCAGTGCTATAGAAACCCCCACAAATAAATAAATACATTGAAAAATCTTTTGTTGTTTTGAGAAATAGTGTAGCAGTTAATGTCAAAAACTAAAAACAAGAACATTTATCTGACATTTTCAGTTATGGTGGGCATTACCACTGTTACTCCTCACTCCCCAAGCCCCCGCAGTGCACTACAGAGTACATCATAGATACATCACAGAGACCTCATAAGTAGCCATCAATAGCATATGTCACTGATGACAGCACATTACTTTGTACAGGCGATAGTACATAGCGGGGCTGGCCATTGCACATCTTCCTGTAATGCTCAAAGTGCATGGAGTATGATCATGCTCTGTAAATTGTCTGCAATGAAGCACAGTATCCTGTATCAAATGCAGAATTCGCCATTTGGCCATTTCTGTACATACTATGCAAGTTGCCTTTAGTGCTTTCTCTTGGATTATTGCACTTTCTCTCCACTGATTACAGTGGTTCATATTCTTTTTCTTGCATTTGGTGAAGTGGGCGAATAGAAGTATAAAAAAGATGTACCCACGTTCAAAAGAAAGGATATTTGTTATGTAGGAATCTTTAAGAAAGGATTAGACATTTTAGTGGATTTTGTTGGTTGTCATTTACATTTTCTTAACCACTATTTGTGTTCACATTCTAGTAAAGCTGCATAAAGGTTCTTTGTGATAACATGCTCTCCCTTCCTACTATTGCACACATATCTATACCTTTCTAATATTTGTTCAAGTATCTATAGAGGTGAAATATTTAATCATGCAACAAGAATGCAGGTTTGTGTAGAATTACACTCTTACCATCTAAAAGCTGTAGGATGATGGTGTGTCTTTTTACAAGATATTCATTTTACATATTACTATTTGTCTTTCAGATTTCGAAGAGAATTCACAAAAGGGGCTGAACCCGACTGGATCATTACTCGGATTGAGCATTCAAAGTTATTAGACTGACGTTTCTATCAGAACATTCTAACAATAGCTGCTCATAGGCAGTGTGTTTAAACCATGGACAAAATTTTACATATTACGATGCCTTGATCTACATTTTTTCTATTGACTTTTCTCTTTTAACTGTTTGGATTTTTGAATGGTGCCCATGTGTGTTGTTCAGTGTTCATCTTCCAAACAAATTAAAGACCATTTCTGTTTAAGCATCTTCAGTTTGTAGAAAGTTTCAGAACGTTTGGTTTTAAACAGATTTATATTCATGATGGTTATATCCATTCACATTTATTTATTTTTTTCCCCAAAAAGATAGTTATGTCATATATCTAATGCATTGTGGCAGTCAGTAATTCTGTCATACCATCTTTAATCTCTGTGATTGTCATTATTGATGCAGCAAACTTCAAGGAATTTTTAAAAATAAACTTCTACATTTTCAAAAATGGATTTTTGAGTAATTGATTAGGCAGCATTAACATGTACTTGGGTTTGGTCAAGAAAAGCAATAATATTCATCCCCTGCCACTTCCAGACTACCTGTGTGCAGTGTGACTAGGAGAGCTTTTCCGACAAGTATAAACATTGGAGAAAATGATTAATAAAACAACATTGAAACTGTTAACACTGTGTTAATATGAAGGAATTTGAAATTGAAGGTCATAAATTAAGTCGGTATCCTTATGTGGTTTGTTGGAGATGCACAAGTAAAGCAATTGGAATTCCGTTTTGGACTATTGGTGGCCTCAATTGAGGCACTGTTGGGCAACGACAGTGGAGGGCATGAACAAAGTCTTATGCTAGAACCTACTGTGCCACTTTGTTTTTTAGAATTTTTTTTGAAAAGCTCTAACATTCCTTTTAACGTTTCGATTTCTGCATATTTTATGTTTGTGAATGAAATAAAATGTTACATAATTTGTCTATCTTACGTACAGTTGATTCTATATTTATTGTGCTATTTTTGATGTTCAAATTGTAAACTTTGCTTAAGGGGTGGTCCCTGGCCTCTAGTGGTGATTCATTAGGGCCCCAGGGATCTAAATATTAATACAAAAAACGCTGGTTTAATGCTTACAATTTAGAAAGCTGTCAGCTTAGGGAAACTTCAAAAATGACATCCAGTGATTTTTAACATATGGATGGTTGTCATTTGAGATGTCATCAATGATGTCATCATTAATGTAATTTAGCATCTTCTAAGTGATGTAGTATGTGAGGTAATAAGCAGTGGATGACGTGTGCAACTTATAGTTAGTGCACTGAAATATAAGTGATGCGTTTCAGGGTATTTTCTGTTTTAAACATTAGTCTTTATCTCATTTCAACAACTATAAAAACATGTTAACCTTAGCTTTTTCAATGAATTTCAGGGTGTTTTTTTAACGTGAGCTAAGATCTCAATTACCATACCTGACTATGTAACTTTGCACTTTGTGTTTTTTTTCAGCAAATTTGTGTTTTGTTTGATCACTCAACACTTTGTAAGTTGAGCATATGTACAACCCCTCCACGCCCCCCCCCCCCCCCCCCTTGGGCAATCTGTGCCCCAGCTCCCAGAGAGTGGCCAAACCCTAGTGCGCACAGCCTTCGGCCCCTATGCGAAGCCTCAGGGTTTGGCCACAGGCCAGGCCCTGCACCCAATGCCCAGGGTGTGACCAACCCCCCTGCGCACAGCCTTCAGAAGTGTGCAGCAAAGAGTGGCCCTGCACTAAATATGCTGCTGGTGGCTAACCACCACTGTACGCTTTGGCCTTCTCAGGGTCAGGTCTATGGGTTTTTCCAGTGGCAGAAGGTTAATTTGTTTCTTTTCTTGTAACCCCATGGACAGCCACCTATATGTTGAATGTCTTTTGTTTTTTCAAGTCCTTTTTTGAAATTTTTAAAGGCAGATTTGTGGACACCAGAGATGCACTTTTGGAAGTATACATATTTTTGCAAATATTAAGTTTGCATTAAAGCCACATTCCAAGCAGAAGATATTCACTGAGAGAGAAGTTGGGTTACTACAACAGTCTTTATATTACCAATATTACCCCCCCCCCCCCTTTTTATTTTTTTTAACCAATAATTTGATCTGAGTATTCGGCGATTAGAGACCCATTGCAGAATGAATGGGAGGTTGTAAAACCCTTCACAGTTAAGAATATTACCCTAATGCTTTGCTGATTTTACATAATACTTAATGTATTTCTGAAAATATTTGAGTCTGAAGGAATGTTGTCAGCATAAATCAAGTATTTATAATAATTTCCATACTGGAGAATTCTGTGTGGCTGACTATTATTGCTGATAACTAATACAAGTTACTAAGTATAATTAAAAAAGGATAGGCTACTGCCGAGTAACTCACTCAAACCCTTTTTTTTAATGTATGTGCTTTAGCAATACAATACAAATCAGTGTAGGAATCACACGACTTTTCCCCTGGAAAAAGGCCAAATGCTCTTGTGAACGTTTTTCTCTCCATCTAGACAAATGGCTGTCATAGGAGTTTTATTTTCCTTATGGTCAATTTGGTCTATTAATGTTTGTCTCACCAAAATGGGGCTTGAGGAATCCAGTTGTGCATGTTGGATTATTGTAGGAATTATTTGCTGAAAGGATAACAGTAATAGCCGAGCTTAAATGTTCAAATCGGGTGCTATATTGTCCTGCTGCTTGAAAGAAAAAAAAGTAGCCTCCCGTCCTCCCGAAGGCTGTGCAAGTGAAGTACTAGTTAAGTACCAGTATGATTAATAGCGACACCTGTGGCTCACAACACGTAGATATTCCATAATTGTGGTATGAGCACAACATGATAAGCAGTTATTAGACGTGTATTAGCAAAATGGATTCTAACCAGTGATAGGTGAAAACTCCCAGTTTTTGGAATTTCTGGTGTTTGGACATCTGCAGTAATGGGATCCTCCCTCAAAGCATCTCCCTCACTGTCAGCTCTATTAAATTTGAAGTATATGCTGTAACCTATAGTGTCTGCCTTTTAATATAACGCCAGGTGGACAGTTAGATTAACGGGCACTTGGTAGGGTGCATGTGGCATATATATAAATATATATACACAAACATATACAGGGAGTGCAGAATTATTAGGCAAGTTGTATTTTTGAGGATTAATTTTATTATTGAACAACAACCATGTTCTCAATGAACCCAAAAAACTCATTAATATCAAAGCTGAATATTTTTGGAAGTAGTTTTTAGTTTGTTTTTAGTTTTAGCTATGTTAGGGGGATATCTGTGTGTGCAGGTGACTATTACTGTGCATAATTATTAGGCAACTTAACAAAAAACAAATATATACCCATTTCAATTATTTATGATTACCAGTGAAACCAATATAACATCTCAACATTCACAAATATACATTTCTGACATTCGAAAACAAAACAAAAACAAATCAGTGACCAATATAGCCACCTTTCTTTGCAAGGACACTCAAAAGCCTGCCATCCATGGATTCTGTCAGTGTTTTGATCTGTTCACCATCAACATTGCGTGCAGCAGCAACCACAGCCTCCCAGACACTGTTCAGAGAGGTGTACTGTTTTCCCTCCTTGTAAATCTCACATTTGATGATGGACCACAGGTTCTCAATGGGGTTCAGATCAGGTGAACAAGGAGGCCATGTCATTAGATTTCCTTCTTTTATACCCTTTCTTGCCAGCCACGCTGTGGAGTACTTGGACGCGTGTGATGGAGCATTGTCCTGCATGAAAATCATGTTTTACTTGAAGGATGCAGACTTCTTCCTGTACCACTGCTTGAAGAAGGTGTCTTCCAGGAACTGGCAGTAGGACTGGGAGTTGAGCTTGACTCCATCCTCAACCCGAAAAGGCCCCACAAGCTCATCTTTGATGATACCAGCCCAAACCAGTACTCCACCTCCACCTTGCTGGCGTCTGAGTCAGACTGGAGCTCTCTGCTCTTTACCAATCCAGCCACGGGCCCATCCATCTGGCCCATCAAGACTCACTCTCATTTCATCAGTCCATAAAACCTTAGAAAAATCAGTCTTGAGATATTTCTTGGCCCAGTCTTGACGTTTCAGCTTGTGTGTCTTGTTCAGTGGTGGTCGTCTTTCAGCCTTTCTTACCTTGGCCATGTCTCTGAGTATTGCACACCTTGTGCTTTTGGGCACTCCAGTGATGTTGCAGCTCTGAAATATGGCCAAACTGGTGGCAAGTGGCATCGTGGCAGCTGCACGCTTGACTTTTCTCAGTTCATGGGCAGTTATTTTGCGCCTTGGTTTTTCCACACGCTTCTTGCGACCCTGTTGACTATTTTGAATGAAACGCTTGATTGTTCGATGATCACGCTTCAGAAGCTTTGCAATTTTAAGAGTGCTGCATCCCTCTGCAAGATATCTCACTATTTTTGACTTTTCTGAGCCTGTCAAGTCCTTCTTTTGACCCATTTTGCCAAAGGAAAGGAAGTTGCCTAATAATTATGCACACCTGATATAGGGTGTTGATGTCATTAGACCACACCCCTTCTCATTACAGAGATGCACATCACCTAATATGCTTAATTGGTAGTAGGCTTTCGAGCCTATACAGCTTGGAGTAAGACAACATGCATAAAGAGGATGATGTGGTCAAAATACTCATTTGCCTAATAATTCTGCACTCCCTGTGTGTATATATATATATATATAATGTGTGCAGTGCATGTTGAACATATGGATTAAGGGGAGTGTGAAGCACATCTATTATGCCTTGTTTTATGGGAACTGAGATCCATTTTAGATCTCCTGTGTGTGCTTGGTATACTAGATGGAGCATGGAGTGAGCTTTCCTAAGATGATGTAATTGTAGGGACATTCTTTGAGGTCCTTTGAAATGAGCCAGCTTTCTGTGAAATGAAGAATAGAGACAGGTGCCCTTGTGTACAGATGTTCCTGCCATTCCTATTTTCCAAGAAGGTGTTATTGCAGGCTGCCTTGACAGGTAGCTGTGAGAGTGCAAACTCAGCTCAAACCCTTCTCATGCCACATTTGAGTGATAGACTTCAGTCTGACTAATCTGGGGCTAATCGACAAAATCTCAGGCCCCGCTTAAGACCAGCATCAGAAATAGATCCGCACCACTATTGGAGTAGCCATATCCCATTGCAGACAGTCAAAAGGAAGTCTGCGACTTCCCCAAGACTGCCTCACACACAGGAGTAATTCCCTGGCAAAAGTCTCCCAAGAGATAGAAGACAGGTGCCCAAAATGAATGGGGCACCAATGAAAAATCCTATGTAGGTCTACCTTTTGTGAAGGCCTGGCAGGAAGCTGACCCATTTGTTGAGGGTCGTGAAAGGTTTGCAAACAAACGGTGAGCTGTGATGGATCCTTAGCTCCCTTAACTAGATACCTCCTGTCTGGCTACAGTTTTGTTGTTCAACATACCAGAGACTTTTTGCTAATGTTTTAATCCTGTTGCGGACCTCCCTTAAAATCTGTTCGATATGTCTATGCTCTAGGCAGATACTTGTTATTAAATGGCTGAAATGTTCTTGTTAAAGAGAGTAGGCCTCACTGCGTTCATTGTGGAAAGCCATCTCTGTGTTGCTATATGCTATTACAAGGCAAGCACCAGTTGTATATGTTAAGGGCCTGTAGGTTAGTTCCCCTCGTTATAAATCTTTAGGGTGGTTGTCTTGCACCTTGCATTCCAGAGAGACCCCTCTTTCGAGGTGGTGTGAATTGGTATTCCCACTAAGAATGTGTTGAATCTTTGCTATCCCGTTTTGACAGCTGTATTATATTTTGCATCTGTGTGTATTCACTGGAAAAAACCTAAAGTTGAAGTGACGTTATAATTAGGTGAAAGTTTCCATGATAATGTTTTAAAGTTATTTCTAGTAACTTTAACTCATGCTCAAAAGTAATTATAGCTTGCGCCCCTGCCATACACTGTTTTCTTATCAATGATGTTGTCAGAACCCCTTTCAGAGGGCCACAGGGCACCCAGGGGATACTGGGCCCAACTCTGGGGGTTGACCCCATTTACCCAAAAGTTCTGGGGTTCTACCCACTATTGATCCTGAGCAACTGGGCTAAGTATCCCTTCTGCACTTGACTCTCAGTGGTGACTGTGGGTGAGTAGTCAAAGTCTTCTTCAGTAAGTGAAGATACAGGTAAGAGACTCTCATAACTCAAAGTGCACATACTAGGAACAATAAATTAATGCCCAGTCCAATCCTTATTTGTATACAAAAAATAAGTATTTTAAGTCTACACATTCAAAGGAATAACAACATTTACAAGCTTTAACACCATCCCCCTGAGTTTGGGGTACTACTAGTTGTCAGGAAAACATGGAAGCGCTTGGCATTACAGTTGGTGCCCCTAGCTCTGGCATTCGATAGTTCAGATCCTGCTTGGAGAAGATGGGATGTTCCCGGTATATGCAGCAGCAACTAGAAGGCGCAGGCTCACTTTCCTTCGTTGGTATCCGAGCCAACGACTGTTTCAGGTGCCTCAGTTGAACCTTCAATGAATTGCTGAACACCACAATATCAGGTGTAGTTATAGTTAAATTGGGAACGAGTCATAGTTACTAGAGATAACTACAACTGGTGATTTTTTTTTTTTAGTTTAAAACATTAGATTGTCACTGAAATTCTAACCTAAGTATAACGTCACTTTAACCTTTAGTTTTTTTCAGTGATTTTGTAGGTTTTTTTGTAACTTAAAGTAATATTTTATTACCTCACGTATGTAGGAAGCTGGCTATCTGTGTAGTGTACCAATTTAGGGATACACCATGCAGATATTCCAGATGACTATTATTGGTCTACAGGATGTAAATTAATAATAGCAAATGCTCTCTTTGTGGTAGTGTGGGCGAGCACTTTTGGCTTAGAGGATAGTGTTAAGCATCTGTTGAACACACGGAGTCAATAAAAGAGACCCACACTTGAGAAGAATTTCAAGACCTATTTAGAAAAATATCATAGATTTTATACTACTTAGACACCACGATCAAGTAAGTACTTTTTGAGTTAGCAACATTTAAAATTATATAGAAAATACAACTGTCGGAGTTGAGGTATGAGCCTCGAATGCAGTGATGCTATCCTATGGAAGAAACATACACTGCATAGGACCACTTGCAAACGACTTACATGACTGTTCTTCTAGAGTTAAGGTAAGTAGGGGACAAGGGACAAGAAAGTACCAACAGATCAATTTACCTGCCTGGTGTGTCCGGGTGCAGAGGTGCTTCCAGCGGTGGTATTCTCAAATGTTACAAGCTAAAGTCATTCGGGGAAAAGTACCTGTAAGAAAAAGGCTGCAAGTGGGGTTTGGGGGACCAGTGCAGCAGAACCCTAAGGCGGGCTTGACTCTTGAAGGTCTCAGGACCACAGAGGGACTGTTGGTTTCAATGGACTTGGGCTGGGGGGCTCGGGTGCTTAGGTGTTTTGTCCAGTAGATTGGCGAGTTTGAGGCTCTCACAGTTCTTGGTGCACCTGCAGAAGAGGGGAAAGAAACACAGCGGGATGGCTTCTGGCAGGGGGCTCGCCTCTCTCGAAGTACTTTGACAGGCAGGTACGTTTTGGCGGCAGTGGTGTTTGGACTGAACACAAACAAGCCTTGGTGCTTGCAGCTGGCTGTGGTATCCTGGGTATTGGTGCAGGGAGGCTGTGGGCATCTCATCGTCTCAAAGACTGGCTGGGTCGACTGGCTGATCTGGACACTCAGGATCCTCTTCTTGGCGAGTTGCTCCCTCAGTGGACCCATGGTCAGCAAAAAGGGGGACCGGGCAGTTGAGGTTTGTTCCTGCTGGTGCCGGGAATTGGTTTCTCCACTCCAAAAGAGATGCTGGCAGGTTTGCGAAATGCTGGCAGGCCTTCAAGGCTTCGGGAGGATGCACAACTGCAGGACAAGTCCAGTCTTTGCAATTGTCAGGACAGGAGCAGGCGGGCAGGGTTTGGTGCCAAAGTCCACTGCTAGTCCACAGTTCTTGCACTGGTCAGCTTTTCTTCCTCCTCCTTCTTCTTCTTCTTCTTGTAGTTAGGCGAATCCAAGTTCCTGGTTTCAGGGGATCACTTAAATACTGAATGTAGGGGCATTAAGGGGAGTGTAGGGTAGTAGCCAATGACTACACCACTTATATGACTACTTCCTGTTGGGAGTGGGCACTTTCCTGACCCAGAGATCCTAGTTCTACCAAAAACAAGATGGTTAAACTCTTCTTTTGTTGAACACATCAGGTAGCCCACCTTAGGGGTGTGACTAGCCTGGTGGAGCAACACTATTACTGCATATCTAATTTCCTGCCTGTCCTGGTGCCAAATGGGCCTCAGGGCAGGGGGTAGCATTTTCCTGGTCTGGAGGAAGCCAGGGTCGCATATCCAAAGGCATCAGTGGCTTTGAAGCCTCTGGCCTTGGTATGCAAACATACTAGCCATCCTGCAGCAGGAGGTTATCACACCTTCTCCAGAACAGGCATTGTTTCCTGACCTCAGAGAGCACTGTCTCACACCTACGGGGGTCAGAAACTCGTGTGTGGTGGCAAACTGGTTCAGGCCAGTCAGCCAACACATTAAAAGCCAGGTACGTTTCAGTGGGCATCTCTAAGGTGTCCTTTACATGCATGTCATAATAAATCTAACACAAGCATCAGTATGGATTTATTAAGACAAGGTGTTTGATACCAAACACCATAGGCTTCAGTAAAGCAATCATCCTGCGAGTTGAGAAACTACTGTATCCCTGGGACACAATGTTTGAGCCAGCCCAGGTGGATGGGGTCCCTGGGACATTAACATGCTCGGCAGGGTGGCGGTGTTTGGGCACACATCTCCCTACCCTTCTCTTTAATTTTAGATTGGCCCTCGGGGATGGAGTCCCCAGGGCCTTTTTAGGCTCTGGGATAGAAACCGCACGCTCATACACTTTTTAATGGTATTCAGCACCAGGGGATGTGGTCCCTGGGGCCTTTTCAGATTCAGAGAGGGGGGCCCCTTCCACTTTAATTTGAAATCGCCCTGGAGGTTGGGGTCCATGGGACCTTACTGAGGCTCGGGGAGAGGGGGCGCACACCCCTCTCCTCTATTTTTCCAAATTCAGCCTTGGGGGTTGGGGTTCCTGGGACCAGGAATGGCTTGTGGGCAATGGGCCCCACTGACTCTACCCTCCCCAAATATTGTATACAACGACCCCCGGGCTCTGGCCCACTCTAGGGAACTAAATAAAGAGTACACCAGTGGGAGTTGTTTTTTTTAATTTATTTTTTAAAGGTGTGATCCTGCAGGAGTTCAGCAGGTTATTATTATTTTTTTTTTTTGCCCCAGGGGTCCTTCTGCATGCCCCTTTGCAAGGCCTGGTGGGAGGGCGGGGGCGGAGTATGATAATATTGCTTTAAAGCATGTATTATTTTTGTAAATTCTTGTATATCAATCTTCTTTTTGTAATTGCCCTGTAACATCTCTATTTTATGAGGCTTACTTTTCAGTGCACTTATTGGACCTGGCCCTTTTTGCAGTGTTATCCTCAAACTTTTTGCCTTCCTCCTCCTGTTTTTCTGACCCTCTTTTTGTTGGCCTTAGGACTTTGGGCACTTAATCACTGCTGATCAGAGCTAAAGTGCAGGTGCTCTCCCTTCTAAACTTGGTATGATTGGCTTACACCCGATTGGCACAATTAATTTACCAGTAACTCCCTTGTACAGTGGTATCTGCTATACCCAGGGCCTGTAAATTAATTCCCTCATAGATGTCTAAGTGGTAATTTCTGATCTGTACGGAGTAGCGTGTGCATGTTTGGAATAGTGGTGAGAAATCCTGCTTATTGGTGTAGATGGACTTTTCATTACTGTTGTGGAAATGCCACTTTTAGAAAGTGGGCATTTCACTGTGCTTGCCTTTTCTGCTTTGCAGCCTGACTCCAATCTACGCAAAGGGTAGAGTGACAGCTGAGCTTTCTGCTTTTTTCCAGACAGTCATCACACAGGGAGGGTGGAGGTGCAACAGGATTACATCTGCATACTGAATGAACTTCCTGAACTGGGTGAGAGGGAGGCTGGGCACACTAACATTTGTATAGACTGTGTCCTGTCCTAACAGAAAAGGCTTGTTTACCACCTACTGATGTCTAGAGCCAGGTTTTTTTGAAGTGTCCCCTAGATCAAAGCCAATTTGAGTAGAAGTATAGGAGTCGTACCCCAGGTTTCTCAACTTCAGCATGGGACTTGTAAACAGACGCTGCTGGCTCTACATTCTGCACCTTGCCAGAGACTGTAGTGTTGTCTGAAAGGACTGCCATTGGGGCTACTAGCCTGTTGGACTGAGAGAAGGACTGCCTCTCTGGAATGGTATCCTATGTGCTGGCCTGCTGGATGCCCGCCTGCTCTATGTGCACCCCTAATTGTCCTCCAGGGTCGGATTGGTGGCCTTCCCTCCCCCACCCTGTTTCCTGTGGGGAGTCTAGGATCCTGAAGGGCCCCATCTCTGCAGTTGGTTTATGCCTGGAACAGTGTCCCCAGTGTGTGGTGAGCGCTTTGCCCAGGAGGAAGTTTTGTGAGCTGAGCGGGGCCTCCCAAGTTGGACTGACCAGATGGGCCCTCTCTAAGGGCAGCGTAGGGAGCGCTGTCCTCCTTATTATGGCTTGTGCGTGGTAGGCGCAGGAGTCCTGGAAGCGTATAGGTAGAGCTCCTGTTTTCCCCTGATGGCCATGTACCCTTCCACAGTGAATCGTCGTCCCCCACCCCTCCAATTAGGAGTGGTCGGGGAAGAAGGAGGAGTACGATGCTGTCTGCCAGAAGCGACCAGCAATCGTGGATGAAGCGTGCTATTTCCAGTGCCCCCAGGGCACAAGCAAGCACCTCCTTCAGGTTCATCAGCCCCGGGGTGGTGACACCGTACACCAGCTGGTCAGGTGCGGCCACCTAGAGACCCCCGTGTGGGCCTCCTTCAAGCGCAGAGTGCAGGAAGGAGCCCAACTTGCGTGCCGGCAGACAGAGGAATCCCGCGCCTTGAGGATCGGCCTCTCCCAGTTTGCTGGGCCACCTTGTGGGGAAGAAGACAGTAATCCGGGAGGCACTTGAAGGCTTCGGACACGCTACCAGTACAAAGCGTCTGGGGGAAGCCGCAAAGGTTGGAGGCTGCCCCTCGCAGATGCGACAGCTGTCTATTGTTTGTTTGCAAGGGACCTAATGAGGTCTGCCCGTGGACGGGAGAGGTGTATGTGGGTCTTCCACCCATACTAGCAGCATACCTTTCAGGGCATTCACTCATTAGCTACCAAGACGGGGTTTCAACCCTCCACAGAGGTCCCGCTCCTGCTCGTCCTGTTTGGGATTACCGTACTGACTGTGGCAGGCACGCAGGTACTCCTGTGCCCTACAGTTTCCCAAAAATTACTGTAATTGCTGTTGTAGGTGTTCAGGTGTTCCTGTAACCTACGGTTGGTGCTCACCTTACCGCCTATCATATAATAGAGGTGCAGGTGCACTGGATCTATGTGTTTTATGATGGTAATTTGTAATTCGGGTGTTACTGATGGTGGGTGATGATCGGAGTGGTGATTTGGGTACTGCAGGAATGTTTGGGGATTCATGTGTTTTCTCTCCGTAACCTAACTACTGCATTTCATGACCTGATGTTATGTTATATGTCGTTTTTATTCTGGCATGATAACAAGTATATTTTCATGACCTGCCTTAGATGCACTTGGAGGGTGTACTGTTATGACAAGTGCAATGTAGAAATACTTATTTTATTTTGCACTATAATGGTTTGACAATTGCCTAGTTGACAAAGTAATTATTGGTCTGTTTTATATGTAATACAGTTTATTTTCATATCATTTTGTGTGGAGTCTCTTTTGTGGTATATTTATTGTATTACTGGCGAGTGTGTGTTGTGCAACCGCTTTGCACACTGCCTCTGGGATAAGCTTGACTGCTCTGGCCAAGCTACCAAGGGGGCGAGTAGGGGTTATCTGAGGTTTGTAGCTCCCTTACTCTCACTAGAGTGGTGGGTTGTGCCTGGCTTAGGTGCCTAACCTAGCCAACCAGAAACCCCATTTCTAACAGCACCCGTGCTAACATTTTTCTTTAGGATCTGTAACCAGTAATTTCACCATTCAAGATTGTCTTGAGCGCATCTTATATAGAAGAAAACTGCCTACTACACCATAGAACAGACGAAATGAAGTCCCGTACGCCCATTTCTGTAGACTTATTTGCCTGCATGTACAAAATCAACAGTAATACAGTGTAGATATTGAGGTACCAGTTTGGACATTCATTGAGCATGAAACATAACATATAAAGGTGAACGAATATGACACTTGTAGCTACTTTTACAGGTGCCCAAAGGTTTGGAAATCTTGGAGGCAATGTGGCCTTTTGAAAGTCAATGTGTAAAAACTGTTATCAAAGCAGAGTTGTTGAGATGGCCTAGTTTGTAAATCTTCTCTTTAATCTTAAAGACGTCATAAAAGTCTAAGTTGGATAGTGACAACCCTGATTGAATATTGGCATACATTAGGGCTTCTTAACCCAATTAGATCTTTGATGAGGCTTATACCTTTTTGTCGCCCATCCAGGAACAATAATAAAAGAGTTTATTATGTTTGTATTTTCTGTTGTTTCATAAAGGTATGCGGCTGGACTTATTGATAGTAGGGGGCACATTTTTGTCTACTATCTTACCGCTTTTACTCTATCTAAGAACATTTTCTCTGAGCGGGCGAAGTTGTGCTGTAACATGATTAAAATTGCTATTCTGGAAAATGAAGAGCAAAGATGTTGTTCAATCCGCAGCTGGTTAAGCAGTGCACGGATGTGTTATCAGCCAGCCAGTGAGCACCTTGAGTAGCATGGGGCGCTGTCTGGTAATTGAACCATTTCAGAAGTTTGCATCCTCTTTAAATTTGCATTCAATCTGAGTTTTTGTATGGAATTCTGAATTTCCTATTGTTCCAGAGGAATGTGGAAGGGATTTGTCAACTGAAGAGAAAAATATGATGGGAAAGTACACTTGTAATATACTGGATAAATAATGGCATAAACAGCCATCGCTTGTCATCTGTGTGTGTAGATCTCATCCAGCTAGGAGTTATGAGTTAGAAGGTATTCTGTAATGTGAACCTTGAAAAAACAGTATAGAGAGGTAGTCATGAGGGCGTAGTGTTCTTGTAGGCTCTAAAAAAATCAAACTCATCTTTGAGGCACATTTACACTGTAATTGATGCTTTTGTTTAGCAGGTAAGATTCCTGATGACCTTTTCTGTTTGTTGTATTAAGGCCTCTTACATTTAAAGAGGCAATACATACCAGATCCATCACGCTATCACTTCCTACTTCTGTTTATGATATGGGAGAAAAATGAATATCAGTTTAATACATATGATGACAATATCAAACACACTGCCTAAATCTATGGCCATCCCCCAGAGAGCCTAATCAAAAACATACAGGGCATCAAGCGAAAGGGAAAAAACATACTAACGAAAGTGTAAGCCTTAGTGATTATCCCTTGAGTGGTTGACTAAAAACATTTTCCTTAACATTACGTTGTGTATATTTTTCCTTGACTAAATGACACCGGAGAAAGCTGCTTGTGAACTGCGAACATGTTTCCATCTTGGTTACACCTTAAAACCACAGCCATCATGGCATGCTTTACCTTAAAACAACTCCTAGGAGTGTATGTCATACCATCCTACATTCACCCATCTATCTCCATACAACTGGGCAGAAAAGGAGAGCACAAGTCGTGTTCCAAGTATGAAGGGTGGCCGTGTCGAAAAAATGCATATGAATGTGACATTTTGTAATGTAACTTGTGCTCATGTAAAGCGCTCCATTATCTTTGGGTCAAGTTCGCATCATATAAAACTGCAAAAAAGGCCATTCATTACTTATACTTGTTTGGAATAACGCAGACTTTGCTCTATGTTCTGAGCGCCTTATTGTATAGGTTTATAGAGTTTCATTTTACAAAAATATCCTAATAAAATGTGCTTAGGTGCAAGTGACAAAGCATAAACCTATTCAGAAAACACCAGGAAGGGAAAACAACATAATAAGTTAAGGAATTACAATTTAAGAGAGAAAAATGATCAAATACTTAGTAGATCCATAACTTTGTGCGGACATTATGTGGTTGGGCAGCTGCATTCTAATTTGAGATGATTTTTTACACAAAAACTTAACGCATACCTTTAAAAAAAACTAGTACCATAGCACTATGGATAAGCCTAAACTAACACCTGATTTGAATTGCTCAGATAACATAACAATTATTAGCGAATATGGAATTGTAATCAGCAGGAGCAGCTCGTGGTACTTTGTAGGTGCAGGGTGGCGCATGGGGACAGATGGGGGACAGGTGGTATATTTAATAAAAAATACACTTACCTGCATCGTTGTCGCCACTGCTGCCACCACCACCGCGCCGCTCCTCTGCTGCAGGCACAGGCTCCCAGCCAGCCCTGCAGCCAATCATGATGCTGCTCCGAGCAACAGACCAGGAACCAGTCAAGCGGACCCACACAAGACCCAGGACAGTTTTAAGAAAAAAAGAAAGTGTTGCTTCAGTGCAGAGGAGCAGGAAATTCTGGTTTTAAAGAGGTGACGGAACACCAGCACCTCAAAGTTGCCAATCAGTAGGAGAGAGGCAATATGGCAATAAATTGTTGACAAGACTAACAGTGTGGCAGAAGTGCACAGAACAGTCATTGAGTGCAAGAAACGCTGGCATGACTGCAAGTGCCGGACCAAGGAAAAGATGGCCAGGAACAGGAAGGCAGCACTGCAGACTGGAGGTGGGAGTCCTGCACTCCAGGAGGCCCTGGACCACATGGAGGAGATGGTCGCAACCGTCATCCCTGAGGAGATCATCACAGGGATTCAAGGACAGGACAGCGCAGACTACCAGGAGGCAATGCACATGCAGGGGAAGTCGCATGGGGAATTAAAATGCACTAATGTCAACTACAACCGGGGGGGGGGGATACGGACCACAAAATGCATGGAAGTCATCATATACATGGAGTGGCATGGGTAAAGGGGTATGGCATGGGGGCCATGGCCTGCACAGAGAGAAGCTGGGGCACACCATTACACTACACCAACAACAGTCCCATGGGGGCATGCTGCCATGCAAACGATGGAGCAAAGGTAAAGCCACGCCAGGAGGGAAGGGCACAACGTCAAACTGACACCTAAATTAGAGGGTTGAGGATGAAAACTTCAAAAATCCCCTGAAACAAGACAAAGGCTCCAGTCCTGTCAAATGTGAATGCCCATAGTTGCCGCAAACATCAGCCAGTGTCATCAACATTAGGAGCTACACAGCACTAAGGACACACCTATGCTGCATATATGCCAGGGTCCATCCTGTGTCTGGGTCACAATGCAACACCCCAAATGTCATACTGCTCAGACAACAGCATTGAGGGGGATGACACATGTAACTGGTCCCTGACATACACCTCCAAAGTCAGAGGAGGAAATAGGACACAGCTACGACTATCAGGGCAATCCAATGTACCACACATTCCCCAACATCAGCTGTACACATTACCAATGTTAACATCCATATTGTGACATAACAATGCTATGCATAGGATACGCTACATGTCAACTACATATAAGGGGATGTGAAAGATCAGAGACTGGGGCAGGTCCAGATTGTTAAGTGTGCTGCTAGTGCCATCAGAGCACCCACAGCCAGTGAAAGGCCTCACCATGAGAATGGAGGTAGACGGAGGCTTGAGTAGGACAAGAGGGTGGCAATTCACTATTTGGCCTAAAACAACACTAGAGGAGATGATGCCGACAAGTCTAATAACTTAATACAATACATGTGACATGCAGGTGGGCTATAGGCCTGGGAGAATGCCCATCTGAAAGACTGGAGCAATGAACAGGAAACAATATCACAATGTGAATTCATCACACGGCAGGCATGTCACATCACCAATGCCACAACACAGACACACTAATTGTACCCTACTTCATTGCAGAGGACGATGGATCTCCTGCGGGTATGCCTGTCCAGGAACACCCTGATGACATGGATGACGAGCTGACAAACATCACCCAGCAGACCATTCAAGATGTCCTCGGAACCCTCCAGACCCCACCTTTAGTCACAAGGAGGAGCTCAGAAAAAGCAGCCATCACAGAGGACCCACCCACCACCCCATTTGTAAGACCTGCCAGCTCCAATACAGCTGGGGACTCAGACGACACAGGCACCAGCTTTGAGAGAACTGCAGTCGGAATACAGCGGAAGCGGGCCAATGAGGTGCGGGTGGCAGCCAGCCTAGAGGGGGTGCGTTCGTGCATCATGTCATCTACAGATCAGGCAGCAGCTATGCAAGGGCGAACAACTATCTTGCAGGAAGTAGAAAAAAGGCTGAAGGAAATCAGCACAGTTGTAATACAGTTGACTCAACACCTACAACAGCAATCTTGTCAACACGTGCACGAATGCAACATTGAACCCCTCAGGGCTGACCTGGCTGCCTACCATTGTGATGTGGCTGCTATTCTTAAGAATCAGCAGATCCTCCTTGCAGCAGTACTGCCTTTAAGACCCTCACAGGTAGCAGCTACCGGGATGTCTGACTCCACGTCTTCTAACACTGAGGTGTGTGTTGCCCCTTCACAACCACCACCACCAAGAACAGAGGAGGCAACACACACACACATCAGAAGAAGAAGACATGGAACAGATCACCTTCACACGGAAAAGTACCCGGAAGCACTAGTCCCTGCCACATGGCCAACTATTGCCAAGGTCCAGCGCTTTGTAACATGCCAGTCTTACAACAACTGTACTCAATGACTGTTCCGCAAACCACTGTTAATCGTGCCATCCTGCCCAGTGATTGTCTCTCACTTACTCATTGGCAAATCCTGTGCCTCTGCACTGTCTGACACATCACCCCAGCATGTCAAAAGCATTTTCCTTTACCACTTGTGTAGGATCACAATGGAAGATGTCACTATAATGGACTCACAATCATGGACAATGTACATATAGCACTACAGCACTTTTCAATAAATAGCACTTACACAACAAATTGGTCTCTGTGTAATGTGACACATCAACTGTGCAGTAGATAACTGAAATGTGCCTCCTGTCAAATTACGTAGCTTGTCAATACAACTGTCCTGAAATTATGTAGTCAGATATGCACAGTGGCCTGGATTCTACCATACTCTGCCCTTCCTGAGGGTAATATCGGATGAAGAGAGAAAACATACACCATCATGCTGTGTTGGACAGAATAATGCTTCCTCAAGGGATATCTAAGCCATCAAATAGTGGCAGCTAAATGTTGTCACCATGCAATACTAACACATATAACAGTGCCCACAAATCTAAGCAAACATTCCAAAAAATGCATAAATGAAGGTGTCTGAGTTTCCATCAAAATAAGTAATCATGCTGAACAGTGACACAAATGATGTCTGTGAGTCATGAGGATGATACTACAAGAGTGCTTACAACCACTCACCTTATAAGGGTTTCCTTGAACATCACACTGCAGTCAGACCTAAAACAGTTCCCCCAATACCAAATCTGGAAGCACTGTTTGTGACTTTGAAATCATACTTATTGAAAAAACACATTGGGATCCATATTAACTGTGATTGGTGGTTGCAATGAATGGTGGAATCTTTGCAAGGTAGCTCTGGGGTAGCTGCCAATCTTACAGCTCAGTTGGGATTTGTTCGTAGCATAGGACACAAATGTAATAGAACCAAATTCATGTACACGTATGCCAAGGCCCTGATCAACAAGCATTTAACACATACTGTAAAGGGTTCACTATATATTTATTAAACTGTAATAACAGAAGAGGAAACTCAGGGAAAAGTCTTACCTACCCTAACTACTCATTACCCACAACTGTCCCTAACTAACCTAAGCTAAACTTACTTATCACATGTAACGAAACGTTCTAAACATCAGCCCTCTACCCCCATTATGAGATGGGACACATGGAGGAGAACAGATACTAACCTAAACACATACTATCCTATGCTAAACAAATATATATATATATTTTTTTTTTTGTAAACACACAAGAACCCCAACATAGCCCACCACCCACCCACACACTCAAAAAGAAAAAATAGAAATAATCAGGACCCCCCACCCACTAACACTAACTAAACTAACAGCCTATACTAACCTAACATTAAGCCCCCTAAGCCCACTAAGTATAAGAACAAGGAAAGAGGGGGGAGGGGAGAGAATCATGTCCATTTTAAAAGTCTAGAGGTTGGCCCTCTGGAGGGTCCACTTTATGGACCACACACGCCTGTTCATATGGCGAACATCCCGCTGCAGGTGACTAATTTTACGTAGGACACAGTCCATTTTTCGTTGCATTTCCTGAAAAGCTGCAGGGTCAACTGTACCAGCTGGGGCGGTCTGGGTGCCAGCTGAGGATGTGTGTGGGCGTGTAGAGTCTATGCGTGTGGGCTGCCCCGAAGGTGTTCCACTGCTAGAGCCTGGAGCAACTGCAGACGTTGGGACAACCGTCCCAGCTGTGGGTGGTGCCATCTGGGTGGAAGTGGTGGTTGTGCTGGTGGTGGCTGTGGTGTGCAAAGTAGGGCCATCCTGTGGGAAAGCCCTCCAGGTTCCGGAGGCCCATTTGTTTCGGTATCTTCGGGCCAACTGTCTGAACCCTGACTCTACCAGCAGGATATGCTGGTAGCACATTGCCCACCTCTGGAACCCACAGACCTGGATGGGTGTCATGCTCGCAGCTGTGAAGACAAAGGCAAAGAATTTACATTAGGAACTGTATTGTGTGAAATGGCACAAGGAGTAAATCAGACAGTACATCTATTGTACTTGTACCAGCTCCTATCATCATACAGATCATTGAATGTTCCTGAGGAAGTACATGGCAGGCCAGCCTACAAAGGTCGTATAACACATAGCACATCCAAAGCCTACAAGATGAGTAACAACTGGCATTAATTTGGCATCAGACTTCTGCCAGTTGTCAGCTAACAATCATGCAGCACATCCTGCGCCAATGCCAGGGCTACAAATGTCAGTGTACGTGATGGAAATCTAGGGCCACATGTTCTGCAAGTTGTAAATGGACTTGCTAGTATAGTACTCATGTGCTATGCCTGAGTGTGTGTATACTAGGTTCAGACCAAACATTCACTGATTTACATGTCTGTGTAACATACTGGTATCATCAGTCCTAGGTACACTATTCACAAACCCATGCCTGTGTTTGAGGGTGGGGGGGTGGAGAAACAACTAACAATTTCAAACAACATGGACACCCAGGAAGCTATAGAAAGCTGGACATGTGTTTGGCTCTACACACACACCACAGGTAAGGTCTATCAACAAATAGGAGACAGCAAACCCTTGACCAATCCCAGCGCCACACATGTCTGGAAATGCAGACCTTTGTCCACATCATATAGTTCCAGTAAGGCATGACTTACAACAGACACAGAGTTGCAAGAACACCCATGGTCATGATTTGCATGCACACCTAGGCCATTGCACTCAAATGCCACATACTTGTAGCACTACATGTGGAGCTACATGCTGCTAGGAAGTTCAACCTACAGTTTAATAAGTACTTAGGTGAATAGGGAAGCAGAAGTCTGTGGGTAAGCATTTTGCAGCCCCAATCTGGGAGAATGTGGCTCTGACAGGCTGACTAAATCTGAGATTAGTTCCAGTGCGACTCTTGTTGATACAAGTGTTATCCACATGACTCACCCCAGTTCACATTGCGGGGCCTACAAGAATGACCTAGAATCCTTAGATAAGACAATAGGATAAGCATTGGCCAACTCTAAAATGGTGAGAAAATGAAATCCCACTCATGGAACAAGACAAACGATGGGTCAGCGCATCATACCTTGCTCTGTGTTCAACACACAGGAGTCCATCACACATCACCAGCAAACACAACACATAACAGACATATCAACACTTACTGGAGTTGACGGGGTCCTCAAATGAAGCCACCTCTCCCACAGTGTAGGGTGCTGGTCCACCTGTAAGGCATGGAAGGAAGAAATGTGCTCAAAATATGTGCACTGACCAACAATTCCAAAGACATAAACTATGTGTAAGATGACATAAGTAATTAAAGCAACTCAGACATGATGATACTGCATCCGATATAGCACGGCTAACATGTACATAGCATGGGTCTCCTGTGACAATTACACACATATCTGCACGCATGCAGTGGCCCTAACTATCATGTGGTGCCAAACATGCTCCTTCATTAGTGAGCAGAAATAATGATGGAATGTATTCGTCTCATCATGTGCATCCAAGAGAGACATCCAAAACTGGTTACTTGAGGACTGCATTACCAGTTAAACAGCCTATGTGGCCATGACACATTTATGACACATAGGTACAATGTACAGAGGGGCAGTGACTTTTGTAAGTCCTCGTGTTGTTACAGTTTCTTCATTTGATGTGGCCCAGCTATGGTGATTTGCCTCAACCATAGAGATGTGAGCCCATGTGCATACCTTTGGCCTGTCATCCCTAATCGGAATGTGGCACTACAAACTCCAAATACCAGTGTAAGATGTTAGCTGAGGGCACCTTACACCTTTTCCTGATGTTTTCAAATCCAGATCTGACATGTATCCAAAATGATGAAGGACCACAATAATCCCTAACATTCATAGAACTTCCAAAAACGCTTTCCTTACACACTCACCAGACACACATGAGACGTATGTCTGGGCCACATTGCTATCATCAATTGACGTGAAGCCAGCACTCATTTTCTGCATCATGTAGTGTTTCTAAAGTCAGTCTAGCTATTGCATCAACAAAGGTTGCCAATATTTTAGTAAATCTATACTTCACAGCCAAATGTGACCTATATAGACATGATTGGCTCCTATTTTGTGTTGCTGTCTGACACAAAGGCGGCACCAAATTACATTAAGCAAAAGTATTCTGTAAGTATGCAGAGCACGTGCTTCCTGACAGCTAGCAATTGTGGTCCTTCACATAGTCCATCAATGACCCTGTATGTTTCTGCAGCATTCCACACAGTCAGCAACTTAGCCGGCAAATATTGTACAAATCATCTGATGTCACTACAGAGCTTTTAATTGTGCAGATTTACATGATTTGTACTCACCGACAGGGCCACCAATCACTATTCCCAGGTGATCCAGCAGATCTTGCTCCCTGGTGATGAGGTCAGCCCAGCGGTGCTTCAGCTGGTGATCATTCCTCTGGCTCCTATACACGCGCTGCAAGTGATGCAGCACCTTTCCCCACCGGATTCTTCGCGCCTCGGTGTGATACCCCTGTATCACCCTGCCCCCTGCCTCGATCATCAGTGGGAGGAAATGGCACACCACCCATATAAACCCCCCAAGCTCCTCCTCACCCATCCTGCCAAGACGTGGCCTACCCAACACCTCAGCACCAAAAAGGGGAATAGGGGATAAAGAAGAAGAAAGGAGAAAAGGGGGATAGTAGAATTACAAAAAAAAAGGAAACTTAACAACTAAAAGAGCCCAACTATCCCCAAACTAGCACTACCCACAACAGACTCCCACAAACAACAAATACAATACAATACTGGACAATTGTACACAAAACACACTCAGACAGTATACAACAACAATATTTATTTCACAAAGTAACAAGTAATGTAGCACACAGGACACAAAAGCACAATTTCACTGGATAACACTCAGAACACAGCCACACAGTCTAGAAGAATCACAGTGAAAGTGAAAGTACACCCACTGTACATAATCTGTAAACAGGATATCCTATTACATCACTTCCTGTATAAGATAGCCGCTGTTTTTATCATTATGCGTCATATTTTTTCACGCATACAGTATGTGCGTCATATTTTTCGATGCACAGGAGTGAAAATTAGGCCGCATCCAAATATTTGTAAATAGTCTTAACACAACCAATTTTCAGGGCGTTATGCGTAATTTTTCGGACATAAGCGTAATTTTATGATGCTTGTGCGTCATTTTTTGACGCGTATGCGTCAAAATTTGAGGGCATTAACTGGTTTTGGGTATTTTTTCCATTTTAATGTAATGTTACATTTGAGACACAACTGAGATAGGCTGATTGCACCCACTTTGGTGTTGATGGTGTATGTTCACATGTGAGACATCATACTGCAGTGGACCATGGCCCGCTACTTCCTTAACAGGATTTTGACGCTTGGCTGACGCACTAGATGGCCATATGTGTGGCCTACATATATGTATTGCACAATTTGGGCATGTTTGGCATCAGGAGAGGATAGCAAGGTGACGCACATGAGTACAATACCTCAATGCCTAAGGCTCAATGTGTGTGCAGTGGCTACTAATGTATTAGTCAACCCAGAGTGTGTGCAACACAAGATGCATTATGGCAAATATGCTTGTATGAATGTGAAGTCAATGTGTCCAAACCTTAGATGCAAGTCATTGTGGAAATGAGAGAGGACATGTGCTAATCATACATGTAGCAACATCTGTTGTGTGCACTTCCAAGATTTTGGGTAACGTATACACCACAGATGACAAAGCATGCACCAGATAGATGGCAGACGCTTGTTCATGTCAATGGTCCACAAGTTGCCCATCCAATGTCCTAGAATTTTGGTAACTGCTTCCTAGGCACTTGTTGGTGAACCCACAGTGAGTCAGGCACATGCATAGACGAAGTGGGTACCATGTCATTGGCCCAGACAGCCAAAGGTGAACCACAAATGTAATATGACGCCACAGTTGTGGTCATATGACAGAGCCACAACTCTCCAGTGGCAGTGGTGGACCAGCAGACGAGGCAGCATGTGTCCACATATTTCCAGTGATCAATTGCACAGAGGTGTCTTGTTTATGTGTGTGGTCCAATGTTGATCCTGTATATTTTTAGGGGCGTATGTTGTCACAGTTACGTCCAGGTCTCATCATGAGTCAGTGGCAGCTATTCCTGTATCTACTGAGTAACCTTCGGAGATCAATGTGAGTAAAGTGGACGAGGACATGAGAACCTACATGGGGATGGTCCCACCCTATCACTTGAAGACGTGTAATGAGACTGTCAACAGGGCAACCTTGGTGTGCTGAGTGAGATAATGTCTCAGGTGTCATATTCCGGCAGGTGTCATTACAACATTTGTACACAGGTTGGCCTGTGAAGTTCCCACTGGATCTGGGAACATCATAGCCTCAGTGTTGATT
This sequence comes from Pleurodeles waltl, assembly GCF_031143425.1. Classification (NCBI taxonomy): domain Eukaryota; kingdom Metazoa; phylum Chordata; class Amphibia; order Caudata; family Salamandridae; genus Pleurodeles; species Pleurodeles waltl. The sequence goes on from NC_090440.1 coordinate 1,771,626,810, forward strand.
AATGTAGCAGCTATTCAGCATGCACAGCCCATCAATATGTTGTGAGCAATGTGATTCAGCGTGTGAACTGTCAGGGTCCTAACATGTGTGGACTTTTCATGGACATTATCAGAGGTAGCTGGTTCTCCTGGAGGCACCATACCCAATCCCTGCATACGGCCCTGGTACACTGTCACACTTTGTCGTTCATGCATACATGAGACCCAGACAAGGGATGGGCCATGATTTTGGTATTAAAAGACAATTTCACTAATATGGTACAATTAAAAAGCAGATGATGCTATACAATGTATGTGGGTATACATTGATAAAGCACATGACAAAATACTCTCTGAGGAATGTGAGGTTTGGTAAAGCAAGTGTGGTACATATGTAGCCACAAGGAACCTTTAGGGTAATGCACAGACAGGTGCCAGTCAGGCTGACAGGATGCAGGGTATATCTGGACCCAACAATTTCACAAGTTACATAATCAGTGGTCTGACTAAGACTGGTCGGAGGAAGAACAAGACAGTTGACATGGAAAACTGTGTATGTCCTGTGTTTTTGAAGGTGACACATGAACCCAAGGGCTGTGTTACACGGCTTCATTACTAGCAATGTATAATGGTGTATTTGACAAAATGGAAACTTCTGTGCTGTTCCAGGCATCAGAAGGGGCAGTGCATGTTCAAATGGGTGGTGTGCATGGAGGTGCTCACAGGTGTGTGCTGCATCTGTTTCTCACAAGTCCTGTATGTGAGAATTGAATTCAAATCTCCAACAGTACCTTTCACATGGGAAGCAATCGACAGGTGATACCAGGGCTTAGAAACTACAAGCCAGTGTATTAATTGACCTGACGTCCATGCAGTCAGATGTACTATGACAATGGCATTACATAGGAAAGGGTGTAGCACACAGGATTACTATTGTTTGTCTGTGTGTGTAGAGAAGGGAATATCAGGGTACACATATTACTATTCCAGGGACCTCTTCAGACAGGTGGGTTGTGACCAGGAGCATGGGTGTGTCAGGAGTTAGGAAATGGGCTGACATGTACATGAAATGTCATGTGCACAATGCTTGTCATAGATGTGGCACTTGTGCTGTCTATATTCTGCTTATATGGAACTCTAGTCACAGATAGTCCTTGCAAAGATTGGATGCAGTTGGACTTACTGCTGTCAAGGGTCTGGTCATACATTCCTGTTACCAATGCAATAGCACATCAACTGCCTCATGTATGAGGCTTGTTTTCCCCTTATTGAGTGATGGTGTATTAGTTGTGTGCCATATGCAGCGATGAACCATGTTGCCAACATGTATGTGTTAAATAGGTGTGGTCCTCTGCTATTGCCCTTCAAGGTGAAATGTACAGGATATATGTCATTTACAGTGTGTGTGTATGTGACTGTTGAATGATATGCATCACAACTGCTCTGGGATTTTCTGTGTCCTGATCAGTATATCAGCTATGCTCCATGAGGCTACAATCTTATTCTGATAGTTAGAGATAAAGGTGAGCAAAAATGATCAGCCAGACCAAAATATGGTGATTATTATCGGTGTTTATTTACATTAGTTAATACAGTGGTGATGGTGATTAGTTTTAAAAGAAATTGTTCACAATATGTTTGCACCTATTCAATCCAGCAGCGGTGTTTTGTTGTTCCCCCTCATGTTGCAGGCCACCATCCTCCTCTTCCTCCCCTTCAGGCATGTGTGGCTCTGGTTCCAAGAGGGGAATGTTCCTTCTTATGCAAATGTTGTGCAGGATGGCACATGTTAGAATGATCTTACAGACCATTTCAGGGGAATATAGGAGGCTACCACCAGTGATGTCAAGGCACCTGAATCTCGACTTGAGGATGCCGAAGGTCCTCTCGACTATGCTGCATGTCCTCCTATGTGTGTCATTGTAGGCACGCTCTGCTGCATTGCTTGGGTTGCCAAATGGTGTCATGATCCATGGCTGGATCCCATACCCCTGATCAGCTGAAAGAGAAAATGATTGGGATCATGTTGATGTAGCTTGCCCCATGAATATCACCTTGCATGGCAGTAGTTGTCTTGTGTTGTCTGTGACTTTTTTGTGTTGTTGTGTTGATTGCTAGGCTTCTAGGATGTACCATCTGCATTTTGTTTTTTTCTTGGCTGAACAAGTGTTTGCCTACTGACCGGTTGTCAGCAGTATGTTTTGGGATTTGCAGTAGAGTGTGCACTCCCTAGCATTTTGACTTGTCATACAGGTGTCCCTTTGTCTTCACTGTAGGTGAGATGATAGTTCCATACACAGATTCATTTTGACAGTGTTGTTAACACATTCACATCTATGTACCTTGGACATCCCATACCTTTACACTTATGCAGTGTATTAATTTAAACATCATTGAGACGCTTACATTTTGCAAGGTGACAATTAGGCAAACCACTCCAAACGCTGTGATCATTTACGTCTTAACTTTAGACTGTACACTAATTTCAGATGTGTGACAGGTTCAATGCTGACCTATGAAACATGGCTAGCGATGTCACAACCTCAGTGTGTTCCTGTCGAAATGTTGCTGTTGTGGTGTATGTGTTGTGTGTCCTAGAGGGTTGCTGTGCAGTGTGTATATAAGTAGGTTTTTGTACTTACCAACAAGTAGTCCATTGCCACACCGTCCATCCTGGAAGTGCTGATTGATGGTAGAGTGACGGAAGATGAATGAGTCATGGACACTCCCAGGATATTTTGCCACAATGTTGGTGATCAATCCTTGGTGATCGACAATGGCCTGCACATTGATGGAATGTGTGTGCTTCCTGTTGAGGTAGAGGTGTTCAGTTGCAGCAGGTGGCACAAGGCGTACATGTGTGCAGTCCATTGCACCAAGGACGTGTGGGAAGCCACTAATGAGGTAAAACCCCTGTTTTGTCTCCTGCTGCTTCTGCAGTGTGTTAGGGAAGCAGATGTGGCGTGGTGTGAGTCCAATGATGGCATCCAGTACTTTGGGCAAAAAGGCAGAAAATGATGGCTGTGATATTCCAGCAACCAGGGCACCAGTTGTTTGAAAAGAGCCACTTGCCAGCATGTGAATTACAGCTAGCAGCTCGGTTTCTGTTGGGATGGTGCGGGGTGTCAGCAAGGTGCGTGCCAACTGTGGCTCTATGTTGCGCAGCAGCTGCTGAATGGCCTGCCAGTTCAACCAGTACCTCTGGATGATGTCATGAGGCCATGAAGGGTTGTTCTGGTGTGGAATATTCTCTCCTGCCTTCTGCGCTGCCTTTGGGGTCCCTGCTGGTGTTGTGGTAGCTGCTGTTGTTGTTGCTGGGCTCTGCGTCTGCGTGCACAATGGATGAGAAACACCTCCATGTCTCCCTTTTGCTGCTCTGCTGTTGCTTCTGTGTGTTCTGATTAAATATAGGTGTGTTTACCCCATTTTAACGCCTGCCCTGACCCAGGCGTTAATTTTTTACGCAACTCGGGCTGTGCGTCATTTTCCGGCTACGCCTCCCAGCCATGCTGCATTTTTGCCCGGAAGGATAAATACAACGCAGGGGCGTTTAAGTCATTTTTTGGATGGGAACGCCTACTTTGCATATGATTAACGCAAGGCGGGTTGCCAACTGTGGCTCTATGTTGCGCAGCAGCTGCTGAATGGCCTGCCAGTTCAACCTGTACCTCTGGATGATGTCATGAGGCCATGAAGGGTTGTTCTGGTGTGGAATATTCTCTCCTGCCTTCTGCGCTGCCTTTGGGGACCCTGCTGGTGTTGTGGTAGCTGCTGTTGTTGTTGCTGGGCTCTGCGTCTGCGTGCACGCTGGATGAGAAGCACCTCCATGTCTTCCTTTTGCTGCTCTGCTGTTGCTTCTGTGTGTTCTGATTAAATACAGGTGTGTTTGTCCCATTTTAATGCCTGCCCTGCCCCAGGCGTTAATTTTTTACGCAACTCGAGCTGTGCGTAATTTTTTGGCTCCGCCTCCCAGCCGTGCGGCATTTTTGCCCGGAAGGATAAATACGACGCTCGGGCGTTTAAGTCATTTTTTAGACGGGAACGCCTACCTTGCATATGATTAACGCAAGGCGGGTTGCGGCATTCCAAAAAATGAAGCACACAGTGGGATTTTGACGTCCGCGGGCTCGGGCGTCAAATTTTAAACATGGGGCAAGGTTTGTGCTGAATGTACGTCAACATTTTTGACGCACATTCGGCACAGACAGAGGATAAATATGCCCCATAGTTTATCATTTTGTAGTAAAAGGTTTGCAGCTGCTGCTGTTGGGGGATGGGGGCTTGGGGCAGGGGCAAAGCTCCTCCGCCCTAGCGGAGGAGCCGCGCCTGATAATCAGGTATATTAAAAGAGCAGAGGCAGCCGAGCCCATGGAACAAAACGGCCAATACCATGGAAATTACAGAACAAATGTTCTGGATGTGAACGTGTTGGACCTTTGGCCTTAGTCAGAGGTGTCCTGTAAAGAGCGTGAGTGCAAAAGACTCGCTCCCACTTTTTATATAGGCGATTTTGAATAGGGCACATCATATAGAGCCAATAGTAGGTCTGCAGACATGAAGAGCTCATCTTAATGCAATTAATCTGCAAATGTAGTGAAACTTTTTGTTGCCGATGACAAGTTCTACAGCCCTGATAATTCCCAGAGAAAATCTGCCAACTCACACTGTGCCACCGCCTGCCACATGAAACCGGCACACTTCACACAGTCACCGGATGAAGTGCTTATACCACACAATGAGCACAAAGTGAGATGGGTATCACTACACAGAGTAGGTTTCCAGCTTGCATGGCTTGTTCTTGACTTTTAAAATCCATTACAGATTTTGAAACCTACCTCGGAATGAGAGGCAACCTCAGAAGCTTTTAATCTGTTATTTAGACATAGGGGGTCATTACAACCCTGGCGGACGGTGTTAAAGCGGTGGTAAGACCGCCAACAGGCTGGCGGTCTTTTTTTTAGTATTATGACCATGGCGGTTACCGCCATGATCATCCGCCGCTTCCCCGTTCCGCCTGCCAGGTCGGTGACGACCGCTGGCCTGGAGACCTGGGTCTCCAATCCGGCGGCCGTGACAATACCGCCGCCGGTATTGTGACCCTGCTTACCGCCGTGGATTTCCAGTGGTAGGAACCACCATGAAATCCATGGAGGTAAGCTCTATCAGTGCCAGGGAATACCTTCCCTGGCACTGATAGGGGTCTCCCCAACCTCCCACCCCGACTCCCTCCCCTACACCTCCCACCACCCCTGCCACCCCCAAAGGTGGCAGGGCCCCCCTCCCCCCGACCCCCAACATAACATTACTGACACACACCTGACACGCACGCAGGCACCACCAACACACATACACGCACACACACCGACATACATGCCAACATCCACACACACACTCAGACACGTACACCCACATTCACACACACATCCATACAGACATACATATAGACAGACCTGCACACATTTCCCAAACACGCAACACCCCTGCAAGCATACACGCACTCACACACACCCCCTACATACACAGACGCACACCCCCATGCACCCACACAACACACAACACCCCCCACCCCCAACGGACGATCGACTTACCTGTTCCGTCGATCCTCCAGGAGGGGACGGGAGCCATGGGGGCAGCTCTGCCAACACCACACCGCTAACAGAACACCGCCGCGCAGAATCACAGGACGTGATTAGCTCGGCGGTGTTCTGTTGGCGTGGCGGTGGAGGTGGAGCAACCTCCACTTCCCCGCCACCCGCAAGTATGGCTGTTGGCGGCTCTCCATCGGAAAAACGACGGAGGGCAGCCAACGGTCATAATACGCCGAGCGGCAAACTGCCACTACTGGCGGTCTTCCGCACGGCGGTCCCTCGGCGGTCTTCTTAAAAGACCGCTGAGGTTGTAATGACCACCATAGTTACAAATGGCATGGTTGAGCATAGAAACCAATCCCCATCCACCCCTTTGCCAAGTCTTGCCACAATAGTGACCCTCCCTGTCTTTGAAGGTCTCATATCCAAACCCTTAGGAGGGTCTCTCCCCCACTCTGTTACCCACCTCCCCACTCATACAGTGAGTATGTTATCAAAGTTGCAGGTCTGTCTGAGGGATTCATTTTTTTTTATTTCAGAAGCAAATAGAAAGCATCAGATGTGCACAATGAGCATATAAGAGGGTGCAAGTGCATTTAAAGAGATAATTTTAAAGGGCTATAAGATATGAACTGCCAGATGTGTGGGCTGAAAAGCACAAGCAGGAACTTGCGTTTGAAAAAAAAATACACATCTGAAAACAATTTAAGAACAAAACAAAGGCTTGTAATGATGTTTATATCTTACTCTCCTTCTATACTAAATCTCTCTCTGAGGATGCTCTCAACCCCACTCACCATTGTCTGCCTGTGTCACTCAAAACATCTTCACAGAGGCTTTCAAAATATGCCACACCAGCTACCAGCACATCAATCAACTACAATTCCTGGGCAAGTTGAAAAAGCAGTCTCTGATGAACTCCCACATCATTCAATCAATGATAACCATCTCCTGCATGACCCCCAGTCTCGCTTCAGATCATGCTGTAGCACAGAGCATGCTATCTTACACATCATAGGCGATACCATCCTTACCACAAATGAGGGTGACCCGTACCTCCTCATTCCCACACCGGAGGTTTGAATGGCATTCACCAACAATATCCTTCACCGGTTTTCCTACCTTTCCAACCCACACAATTTTGTTCATATGGGCATCTCCAGGAACCCCAAAAGATCCCTATTACCTGTGGAGACCCTTAGGGTTCAATACTGTTTTCTGCAGTCTTGGACCTCTCCATGACCACCATACAGCCCCTTGGTGCACTACTATCAGACAACAGCATCAACATTCACTAATATGTCAGTGACACATAGCTCTACTTGAAGATTACGTTAGTTTCAGACATCCAATGCCTCAAGCACTGGCTGCACATCATTCAGACCAGGATGTCCAATGTCTACTTGCATCTCAACCGCACTAAGACAGAATTCCTGTTGTTTGGCAACAAAAACAAATAGGAAACAGTACAAATCAGCTAAATGGCATGAACTTTAACTGAATGCTAAATCACTTGGTTTCTCCCTAGACACCCAAATACCTTGCCAAAAAAACAATTGCAGGCTGGTACCAGCTCTCTCTTCTAAAGAAAGTAAACCATTTCTTTCAGAAAGAAACTTCAGAGCTGCTGTGCAAGCTCTTGTACTTGTGCATGTGGATGGTGGTGATACCCTGGTACATGGCCAGCCAGACTCCAAACTGGCACTCCTTAAGGAGCTTCTACACGTCTCAGCATGTGTCATCCAGGGCCTGATGAAATATGATCACATCACCCCTTGCCAGCCCGCACCACCTTCAGAACCAGCTGCCTCACTTACAAAGTCATGAAGCCCTGCACCTCTGATATCTTGCTGAAAAGTTTACCATCTATAGAGTTTCTTTACACACCTGCAGGACACCTCCAGGCAGCTGACTAAGAAGTGCAACAAAAAAAAAGAAGACAGCAAGACTTTTCCATCTATTCATTCAGGATCAGGAACAATATACCTATATTCATCAAGACGGCACCAGTGCTGTTCCATTTTAGGAAGGAGTTAAAGACGCACCTCTTGAACGAACTCTACAAACACAACCCAGCTACCTCTCCTTTCACTCGTTGACTTTCTTTTTTGTCTTTAAATATGTACAACGCTGAGCTGTACTTTTGGCTAGGTTTGTGCTACCGAAATACCATATACATATTTACATTTATACATACAGTGATAAAAAAATATTATTGGCTAATCGCGGTCAAACAGAAGTGTTTCAATTCTCTATTGGAGGTATAAACTGACAGCGCCCGACAGAGGAGGCAGAGTGTTTCACAGTTTGGCAGTTAGAACAGTAAAGGAACTGCATCCATGTCTGACTTTAGAAAAGTTTGGGACCTGCATCAGGCGTAAATTATTTGACCTGGGTGATCTGTGGTGCTTGTACGGGTAAAGTCTGTCTCTTAGATAGAGTGAGCCTTCCCCTGCAAATGCTCTAAACGCCAGTGTGAGGGCTTTGAATTTACTGCACTTGGCGACTGTCAGCCAATGTAGCTGCTTCAGATGGGTGAGAAAGGGGAAATAGACTGTTGAAAAGGAACTCGCCAAATAAGTGTAGCAGCTGCATTTTGAATAATGAGTCCTTGAATTAGAAAGGCAGGACAGCCTAAATAAAGACAGTTGGCATAGTCCAGATGGGAGGTTACCATTGTATGAGCCACTGTTTTCTGTGTATCCTCAGATACAAGGTGCCGCAGCTTCCTTTAAGATTTCCATTTGGAGAAGCAAGGTGACAAAATCTGCTTAGTATGAGCAGAAAAAGAAAGGGCTGAGTCAAAGATTATACCCAGATTTTTAGCAGAGGCAGTAGGAGCCGGAGGGAGATTGAGATCTTCAGGTCACCAGAGGTCCAAAGGGGGTAGGGGGACACTAGGACAAAAAATGAGAATTTCTGTTTTATTGGGTCAGAGTGAGCTTGAAGAAGTTTGATCCATTTAACTGGCAACTCCCTTAATACATTGCTTGAGTTTATTAAAAGCAACCTCTGATTATTCTTGAAAGGATAGCAAAAGGTGGATGTCAACCACATATGATATCACCTTCCTACCCCAGGATTCAGTCAGGCCTGCCAAAGGATCCAGATATAAATTGAACAAAGTTGGTCTTGTGGGAATCCATATAATAGAGGTTTTGGGAAGGGTGTGTGTTGGGGTGTGTAGATGCACCTGCTGAGATCTGCATTTAAGAAAAAAAGTTTATCCACGAGAGAGCCTTGCCTTTAGAGCCTTGCTTTGAATGTCATTATGTATTAATCTGTTCAAAAGGGTGACATGCAAAAGTGTATCGAAAGAGGCCAACATTTCTAGGAAGATTGCCATGGCTGAGTCTGCTGTCAAAGTTTTTTGTGTCATAAACTCCATAACCTCCAGTAATGCAGTTTCTGTGCTGAAGCCACACCAAAAGCCCGACTGTGAGTCAGGAAGAAAGCCATTTGTTTCCACAAAAGGCAATAATAAACAGTTCACCAGTTTTCTCTGGAATTTTCACTGGTGCAGGTAAAGGGGAGATAGGCCGGAAAATGATCTGGTCTGAATTCAGTTTCATGACGACGGGCAAAAGCAACGCTTTCTTCCAGTTGGCGGGAAAGGTGCCAGCTTCCAGGGAAGTGTACCAGTTTTTATTGAGCAAAGGGTTAAAAGAATGGCCCATAATCCTATTTGTTTGGGTTGGGCAGGGATCCGCAGAAGAGCCAGATTTACACAATTCTCAAATTTGTTTAAAGAGACTTCCTCCGCAAATGCACAAAAATTGGTAAGAAGAGGCTTCTGAGTATGCAGAGGGTCAGCCTGTGTTCCATAAGAAGACGATGTGGGGAAAGTAAAGTGCAATTTTTGGATTTTCTCATGGAAAAAAGTTGATAACTAGTTATTGAATTCAGGAGAAAGGCTAAAAGTGCTATATGCGGCATCAGGTGAAAAACATTACTTAACTATCTTTTCAACTTTGCGGGCGGTATTGGTGGCTGCCAAAATATAGGAAGAAAAATGCTCTCTCATCACCCTGTGAGATGAAGGGGGAAATTTCTTGAGTACTACTTTATAAATATTCTTGGCTTCAGAGTCATAAACCTTTCTCCAGTTGGGTTCCATTGTTTTTTTCAATGGCTCTTTTCTACCCTTAATGCAAAGGAGAGCCAGGGGACTGAGGGCTTAGTGCTTTTGGCCACATGTACTTCCGGGGATGCCAAACGATTGAGGGCATAATGATGCATTTATTAAAATGTCAATCCTGTGTTTTAAATGCCAATTAGAGAAGGAGCTGTGGAGCATAAGATCTGAAAGAAAAATCCCTCCCAGATATTGTGCCAACTTCTTCACAATTCTGGGGGGTGTATCTAGCTTCTTCTGGTGTGGTATCACATAGAAGATAAAAGTAATAAGAAAGTGATCAGACCAGACAAGGTGCTCAGAAAGAGGAACTTGCAGATTGAAGAGGTTAGAAAAGATCAGATCCAAAGTATGTCCCGCCTTATGCGTGTAGGACTGAACTAATTGAGAAAAAATCATGCCTGCCAAGGTATGAGAGAGTTGGGCGGCTAGAGAGCAATTAGGGTCATCAACATGTATGTTAAAATCACCAAGAATGGTAACATTTGAGTACTGCACAGAAAGTTGGGCAATGGTATCAAACAGGTGAAAACAACAACTGTTAGGTCAATCACATGGTTTATATAACAATAGTCCTGATAAAGAGAAAGTAGGAGCTGGTTTGAAACTAAAGATGGGTCCCTCCAAATTTATAATCTGTCTCAGTGGTGTGGAGGATGTCTTCCTGGATAGCGCTTATAATGTGTGCAGATCTTAAATAAAAGTTTTGTTTGCATCCACCCACTGCCTAATATTAAATCACTCAGTGTGAATTTATGTATTATATTAGATCCATACTTGGTGTATCATCAACTAAAATTACAGTTAAACACTCAAGAGGTAGCTACATTTATCATCCCAGGGGATCCTAAATGGTTCCTATGGCGTGCTATTCGGACTTCCATCAGCATCATCTGTTTTTATGGCAGGTGAATCATAACTATTTGACACATTACAGTGGATTGTATGCTTTGTAGATCTTATCAATACCATACACTGCACACACACCTGCAGAAGCCTGGGCCATGGCTCTGGTATTATCAAGTTACCAATATTTGAGAAGAAAAATAGCTCACACCACAGGGTCTATGTCATGTACCTAATTTACTTCCACTTGTTTAATATTTGATTGAATTTACCATTTTGTGCTCAAACTGTGGGAGCTTGAAGGGGGAGCAAATGCAAGATAGCACAATGCTGGTGAGTACACCAACAGTGATGGCTGGTGAGCAGTGAGAGTATTCAGTGCTCTGTCACAGGAACTACATCTTGCAGTCAAACCACTTCTGACTGTTAGCAAAAGTTTATTGAATTTATCTAATTCATTTAACAAGTCTTGACACAAACAACTTAAAGAAGAAGCTGTGATTGCTTCTCTAGTTATTAGTGTGCCACAAGTGTGCCAGAAAAGTTTGGGTTTCTTACAAGGCAAAGAAAGCTGTGCCACCATGCCTGGTTCAACATTTTCCGGCCTGTGTTGTGTTTTTCTGCCAGTTAACTTGACAGAAAATTCTGTGATTTATTGATGTTTATCGGGGCATCACCCGCCTGTCTTGCCATGGGTTGTACCAAATACGTACCCCTATCATTGCCAATGATGACTTCTACCTCTCTCACATCAGATGGGGGAGTATTATGTGTGGGCAACTGATTTTAGCACAGGGTGAGAGACCTTTTTATCCCGTTTACCAACCCAAGGCTATAAAATCTATCTAGTCTATTTCACACCCATAAATTGGGTACTTACCTTCTCCCATTCTGTGTGTTTGTGAGCTGTGTGTCTGCGAGAATGTATTAGATGAATTGTGATCTAAGGAGGGCACAATGAACGCTGTAGAAAATGATGGTTTCCATGCTATATCCTTTCCTGAGGATGTGACAAACTGTTTGCTGATGCCCCTCAGGATACGTCTGAGACTAATCAATTTCTGAGTGACCCACACATCATACACCCAATTCCTTCCATGCCAACATCTACCAGGTTATAGCACCTCAGCTTTCCTTTGTCTTTGGAGGGTATCACCTAAATCTTGACTGAGAGAGGTTGCTTTGGTCAAGCAAACACCCTTTGGTTGACCAGTTGGTCCATGCAGTTCCAAAAAGCCTAGAAAGAAAGTCAGGAATACACACTCCACTAGGCTTGGAGGGCTGATCACATTTTAAAAATTGCTTGATTTATTTTTATTGGTCATGCCTTCCTGATAGTTCCCACAAAGGACGATGTTATTCCTGCTAAAATTTTATGGGCGCTAATATTGATTTGCTTTCCTCTGCCTCCCGCCTTGCCCATCCATGTCTTATTAAAATTATTAAAAGCCTGGTCTCTTGTATTATCCCTGCTTGACCAGGCTATTCAATGCCTCGCTCGCTGATGCTTAGAGGAAGAATGAAAGCCCTGATTATTCTCTTGGTAAATTAAAGATCCATCTCCTTAATGTCTTTCCCAGGCGAAATCATCAAATCATTGTCAACAGATTGCCAAGTCTGAGAAGTTCTAAACATTCTCCACCCTTAACAGTCAGGTTTCTAGTCTTCATATAGTACTGACAGTGTCTTTGTTTCAGCCATCAGTGACATTTACTGGACCTTGGACAATACTGGGAAAACTGCTCTGATTTTATTGGATCTTTTGACTACTTTCAGTACAGTCTTTGTACCATTCTATTTGGTTGTCTTGCAAGCATCCGGACCGACTATACTTGTGTTCTCTCTTACTCCTTTCCAAACTAATTTGAATAATTTTCTATGTGGTGTCCCTCTTCATACTATTTGGACCTGCCACAGCACTTATGTTCCTATGACCTGCGGTTCTATGCTTAGGCAGAATACACTCAATTTATTTTGGGATTAGACTGAGGCCAAACCTTTCTGCTTTGTAAGTCATGTATGGATGCTGTTGTCTGGATGGTGTAGTGCTTTCCTCTTATCTAGTTTCTAAGCACTAACATAACACACCAGAAATGCACTTCTGAGGTCAAAGAAGACTTTTATTGTTGTTAATTCTTCCCCAACCCCAATTTTTATGTATGACGAATTAGTAGCTTTCAAGTCCGCGTTAATCAAACAAAATATATCAGTTTGCAATATACACAGCAGGTTATATTTATAAGGTATTGAATGCAAAGCAAGACAAATACTTCACCGTGTGGGAAATTATCTACAGCTTCATCTTTCTAAGGTCTGCAAGCTGATGACCCCTGTCAGCCGCGAGAAAGAGATTCATCTACCCACACGGGATTGCTGGCAGCTGGCGCCAAGCTCCAGCACGAGGTCCGGCAGATTCGAATCTGACTCTCTGCAGCCTGTTACATTCGTTACGAAGGTGTGCCCCCTCCTCTCAGACCTGGGAAACTGAGCAAGCCTTTTGGAGACTGGCCAGGTCTCCAAGACTACTCCTGTTCCCAAGCTCTAGCGAAGAAAAACAACACCCATGTACTCTCTCTTATCATGTCTAGTCTACTGTGAGAAAAACATCTTGGTTCTCTTGTGCAAAAACACAGCTTGGAAAAATACAGCTTGGATTCTCAACTGCAATGTCTAACTCCACGTTAAAGGCAATGGGCAGCTAACCTAAGTATCAAATGCAATGTCTAGTGTCATGTCAAAGCCAATAAGCATCTAAGCTGAATACAAAATGCAATGTATAATATCATGTCAAAGCCCATAGGCAGAATATCTAATAGCATGTCAAAGTCAATAGGCAGCTAAATTGAATACATCATGTCAAAGCCAATAGGAATGCAATGTCAAAGCCAATAGGCGGCTAGACTGGATACAGCATGTCAAAGCCAATAGGCAGAATACAGAATGTAATGACTAATGCAATGTCAAAGCCCATAGGCGGCTAAACTGAATACAGAAAGCAATGGCTAATGCCATGTCAAAGCCCATAGGCGGCTAAACTGAACAAAACATACCATGTGCTACTGGTGAACATTGAGCAACTAATATGCGCAGTGGTGAAACACAAAGTCATTGGTCAAAACAAACTTTATCAAATGGCAGTACAGATGGGCAGGAACTCACTTGAGCTAAGCAATGACAATACTGACAAAATTTAAGTCACCATATTCAAAACGGGCGGATTGAGAACTTTACTTCCTCTCTTCCCCACCTCTTTGCTGAAGTATCTCATATACTGCATCATCATGTTTGGCAATTCTTTCCCATTGTAAATAACAATAACAATTCATATTAAAAATATGTCAGGACTTGTGCCTTGACAGCTCAATCTATGAACTTGAGAATGGTGACTGAATAGGTTATTCATACGCTTACACATGTCGAGGTACAATTGTGGTGGTAATGTAACCCTGGAAAGTGGTACTAATTTCTGGTGTTGTGTGATATGTAAAGATTTAGCTGCCATACTTTCCTACTGTCAGTAAAATACATTTTTCAAGATATCCTTGTGGCTGGAAATTGAGATTCTCTTGTGTTTTACGCAAATTCCAAACTCACAACAACTGCCTAGAGTTTTGCCATTCTGCCCCATCCCCCCAGGGAGCATGAAGTATTTAAAGGAAGTGACTTGGTTATCCACTGGAGGTTTGATAGTATCTAAGGCCCTGGAGGATTAGTCAGACAGAACCCACCATGAATGCTGTCCATAAATCACTGACTGCCTCAGGGCCCAGACAAACTACCTTAAAATATCATCCAGAGCTACAAATAAACTACCCAGCTTGGTTGGCTGAACTAGTAATTATGTTATGCTTAGGGATTACACTTGGCATCTCAGCATTGTCAAGCATGTCCCTTGTTATCAGTATATTTTCAAGCACTTTCAGTCAATAAAAACGAAATGAATAACAGGTATGCTTCATAGTCTTCTTAGAGGTATTTCTGTACAAAAATGAGAACAAAGTCACATCACAATGCACCTAAAAATATGTCCTCTTCTGTACTACATGCTGTGTGTCCCAAATAGTAAACTAGATTTACAGGGCGTTTGAGTTTTCCCAGTTTCAGCATCAATCCCAGGGATAGTAATATTTTGCATACTTCAAATATTAAGTAGGCACGTAGCATTTTATTCTTTATCATCAGAAAATGCTACTTTATTGTCTTGGGAGCACTTGGTACTCACCTCTGCGTCTCTAAACAAGCAATACATGGCTCTTTGTAATAAGGATGCTGCAGAGGCAAGCTGCAACTGCATCTTTTTGTAGCTAGTGTGATAAATACCACAACTGATCTTCATTCAGGCATAAGGATGACTTAATGGAACGCAGGTCTCAAGTATGAAGCTGAGAAAACTGACACACCAAGTAAAAGACTAACTTGGTAATTTTTACTACCAAATGTGCATTCAGTGCCCTCAAATCTATACATAAGCACAGTTAACAAATTGCTGTTATCTACCGTTTTACCATTTCATCTAACAGCACTCTATCACCAATGCATACAGTGATGGGCTTAGTGTTTCAAGTACACTTTGGGAAACAAACAGACAATTTGTTTAGATTCATGTATTTAATCCATATGGCAGAACATCCCATTCACCCACAATTTTTAAATATGAAAGGCTATCCTTTATACAATACCAGATGATTTAAACTACTACATTTGTAGGAATGCTTCTTTTTAAACCCAATGTATCTTTACCACTATCATATTTACCCTATTTCTCCTATTGCCTTTTGTTGGAAATGTGGTCTTTGGTTGACAGTCAGGTTACCCCCTGCTTAAGCAAGGACCCTCACTCTAGTCAGGGTAAAAGAGAGTCACCCTCAGCTAACCCCTGTTTTCCCCCTTGGTAGCTTGGCAGAGCAGTAGACTTAACTTCAGAGTGCTAGGTGTAAAGTATTTGTACCAACACACACAGTAACTTAATGAAAACACTACAAAATTACACAACACAGGTTTAGAAAAATGGAAAATATTTATCTGCACAAAACAAGACCAAAACAACAAAAATCCACAATACTTAAGTCAAGTTATCAATTAAAAATCAAAAAGAGTCTTTAAGTAGTTTTAAACATACACTAACACTGCTAGTGTGAAAATGTACCTTTGGTGCATCAAAAATAACCCAGCACGGGCGAGTGTGCATCAAAAAGGGCTTGCAATGGGTTGATTTCACTCACGAGCAAGACCTTGTGTCGTTTCTCCTTTCGTCGCGGTGCGTAGTTTCTTCTCTCCGCAGGATAGCGATGCGTCAATCCGGTCAGCACTCTCGGGTCCAGGCAGGCCATGCGTTGTTTTTACACGCCCAGGGGTACTGGCGTTGGAAATCCAGCCGCACGATGATCCGAAAACCATGCAGCACGGGTTGCGATCTCACCAGCCTCCGTCAGCGATGCTGCGCGTCATTTCTCCAGGTCCGTGCGTCGATTCTTCGGTCGCGTTACAGGCGAGCATTGATTTTCAGCCACGAAGCCGGCGGCGCGCCAATTTCCCAGCCGCAGATCGGAGTTGCGTCGATTTTTTCCCTGCACGGAGTTCTGTGCATGGATTTCATCCTCTTAGGCTGCCAGCTTCTCCTTTCAGGGTCCCAGGAAATGGATGGGAACCACAGGGCAGAGTAGGAGTCTCTCCAGAGACTCCAGGTGCTGGCAAAGAGAAGTCTTTGCTGTCCCTGAGACTTCAAACAACAGGAGGCAAGCTCTAAATCAAGCCCTTTGAGACTTTCACAATATGGAAGGCACACAAAGTCCAGTCTTTGCCCCCTTACTCTGGCAGAAACAGCAACTGCAGGATAGCTCCACAAAGCACAGTCACAGGCAGGGCAGCTCTTCTTTCTCAGCTCTTCAGCTCTTCTCCAGGCAGAGATCCCTCTTGGTTTCCAGAAGTGTTCTAAAGTCTGTGGTTTTGGGTGCCCTTCTTACACCCAATTTCACCTTTGAAGTAGGCCTACTTCAAAGAAAAGTCTCTCTAGAATGTGAAATCCTGCCCTGCCCAGGCCAGGCCCCAGACACTCACCAGAGGGTTGGAGACTGCAAGCACAGCCCTTTCAGGTGTGAGTGACCACTCCTCCCCTCCATCCTAGCACAGATGGCTCATCAGGAAATGCAGACTACACCCCAGCTCCCTTTGTGTCACTGTCTAGTGTGAGGTGCAACCAGCCCAACTGTCAAACTGACCCAGACAGGTAATCCACAAACAGGCAGAGTCACAGAAATGGTATAAGCAAGAAAATGCTCACTTTCTAAAACTGGCATTTTGAAACACACAATCTTAAAATCAACTTTACTTAAATATGTATTTTTAAATTGTGAGCTCAGAGACCCCAAACTCCATATGTATACCCGCTCCCAAAGGGAATCTAAAATGTAATCATATTTAAAAAGGTAGCCCCCATGTTAATCTATGAGAGGAACAGGCCTTGCAACAGTGAAAAACGAATTTAGCAATATTTCACTGTTAGGACATATACAACACATTACTATATGTCCTACCTTAACCATACACTGCACCCTGCCCTTGGGGCTACATAGGGCCTACCTTAGGGGTGTCCTACATGTAAGAAAAGGGAAGGTTTAGGCCTGGCAAGTGGGTACACTTGCCAAGTCGAATTTACAGTTAAAAACTGAACACTCAGACACTGCAGTGGCAGGTCTGAGACATGATTACAGAGCTACTAATGTGGGTGGCACAACCAGTGCTGCAGGCCCACTAGTAGCATTTGATTTACAGACCCTTGTACCTCTAGTGCACTTTACTAGGGACTTTCTAGTAAATCAAATATGCCAATCATAGATAAACCAATTACAAACAATTTACACAGAGAGCATATGCACTTTAGCACTGGTTAGCAGTGGTAAAGTGCTTTGAGTTCAAAAGCCAACAGCAACAGGTCAGAAAAAATAGGAGGCAAAAAGATTGGGGATGATCCTGCATAAACCCAAAAGCCTAACTCCTTTCTCATCATTTACTGTTTAAAACCACATTACAAATTATTGTATGGCTTTATATGTCATCATGTATGCCACTTAACCTTTCTTGCAGTTTTCTAAAGTTCGTTTTTAATACGACTTGGTCTCTAATAATTTCTTGAAACATGTTCCTATAGGTGCATATAATAGATACAGCACTAATAACTGGCAGCAATCCATCAAATGATTCATTTTTGTCCTTCTGGGTAGAATCTTTATTTTTCATGTGGCTACACTCACATGAGGTGAAGTATTTTCTATATATGGTAGTGTTCTAAATATTTCTTGTCACTCAGACCCTACACTTTACAGTAACTTATGTACCCATTGCATCTTATCGGCATCTTTGGCTATTAAGTATCTCAAGAATCCTTCTTTACAGCTTTCCCAACGTATGTGAGGACCCCCTTTGTATTTTTTGAAAATAGTTAAAGTATAAAGGTATTGCATACTGGAAAACTTACTGTAACATACAGAATTAGTACTGTACAATGAGAATGCAGGCATCAGTTTGAAATAGGTCAATATCATTGACGTTTCACGAGAATGTAAATTAGAAGTCGTGCAATAAAGTGCTAGAAAATAATGCTGCATGTGCTTGGCTAGACAATGTACATACTACTGTAGTGAATCCAATTTCCTGGTAATGCTTGGTTTGAACTTTTAAAAACGACTGTCATTTTGCAAAATGAGAGCTCAATAGAAAACCATGGATTCCAGGGGAAGATTTATATCCACATTTAATATTAAATGGGGCATATTGCAGAACAATGAAAATTAAGAAGGAAAATTGTTTGGACTGTGAAACAACTCAAATGGAGAGCAGAAGCCTCGTAGATCCAGAATGGAGTTCCACTGCAATGCAATACACTAGGAGTATAGGTTTCTGTATTATGCATCATATAAGATGGCTGTCTGTGTGGAATGCATTAATGCATAGATTAAAATGGGAACATAGGATGACCGTCACTGACAGAATGAGGTGTGGAATGTGATTAATGGTAGAGATACTCTGAGAGGGAACTCAACTGCTTGGCTCCTTCCACAAGTTACACTACATCCCACTCCAAGTACAGGGTGCTGCCTCCCTATATTAGTGTGTGGCACATCAGGAGGGAGCAGGGAGTTAGTGTGAGATCAAGACGTGGCTTGATGCAAAGAGAACACCCTGAGGCACAGGGAGGAGGTGTGTCTATCCAAGGAAACATTTGTTAGCTTACTCTTCCTTTTCAATTTTAACTTTAATTTACTTTGCTTGTCATCATTTTTAACTGCCATTATTGTGGAAGAGCCTGAAAATATGAAACTTGTTCTTTTTAACAAAAGTAAGATACATCATGGGGTGCAGATTCGGGGATACCTATTTTAAAAGCACTGCATGTGTTTTGATTTTGGTCAGCTTTGTGCACTATAGACATAGACTCCTTGATAGTCTTCCGTGATGAACATTGAGTGCACTTTTTTACTCTTTAGGACTGATAAGGTGTACTCACCAACCTTTTTTTCTCCTATGACCTGCTAGAGCAGGTGTTTTAATAAAAAATTATTAATGAGTGTTTATGTATTTTAAATAAGTTTATGTAGAAAATATGATAACGTAAAAAAATATTGCACGCATTTGAAAATGTGATTACGAAGAATGGCCACCAATGTTAATGTACTAATCAATGATTTAATATTATGAAATGTTGAATATATGCTAGACTAATGCAGTAATATGTTATATAAAAGGTTATGAATTAAGCTTTAGCTTTATTAGTTGTAGGCCTTAACTTAGCGAGCCTCGTGTAAAAGCTATATTTCTTAGAGTTTAATAAAATAGCTGACCAAGAAAGTTAAACTGTTAATTTCTATTGTATAGTTTAAATGTGCTCATAACGGAAGCTTTTCATGTGAACCAACTGCTAGGAGATGATGTTCTTGCTAATGCAACATTTTATATGTAATGTGTGTGAGACTGACTTTCCCAGGACAAGAACAATGACGATACTGACTAGATTAGAAGCTGACACAATATTGTTACCTGACAAGCCGGATGATGAGGACATTGCAAGACTAACCAATCAACGACACGTGAATGGAGAAATATTAGAATTCATAGATTTGGAATTGTAATTTTAGTGGACGAAGTGCGAACATACAATTAGCTGACCAATAGGGATTGGGGGGTAGTTTAGGTAACTTTGATTTAACGACACTGCACGTAGAGAAGACAGACATTCTGAGTGCATTGTCCATTTTCTTCCTAACCAAGAGGTTACTACTTTCCTATGCGTCTTAACAAGAGACATGCTTAACTTTAATGCTAAAGACTTTGGGGGTCATTCCAACCCTGGCGGTCGGTGTTAAAGCGGCGGCCAACCCGCCAACAGGCAGGCGGTAAAGAAAATGGAATTCTGACCCTGGCGGAAACCGCCAACAGAGACCGCCACTTTAACACTCCGACCACCACAGCGGGACAAACAAACAGCGCGGCGATCACTGCCAACAGACAGGCGGGAGACAATGTACCGCCCACCCTATCACAACCCACCAATCCGCCACCTTTTCCGGGGCGGTAGCCCCGCTGATAAAAACACAGCGGAAACAGACATTACGAACGGAAAACGCTCACCTCTACACACTCCACGAGGAATCTGGACAGCATGGAACCCGAACTACACATCCTACCAGCTATTGTCTTCCTGCTCCTCTACCAGGAGCAAGAACGCCGGCGCAGAAGACAACGGTGAGTACTGCACCTACGACACAGGGGAGGGGGGAGGGAAAAAATTACGGGGACACATATACGCCACACACCCACCCCACCCTCACCCACAACTACATACACATCAATGCAGAGCAACAACTCAGAGCGACACCCCCAAACCCCCCGGAAGAATGCAAAGACAAAAAAAAATGATCATGAAATTTGAAGTATATTGTACGGCTAAGTAAAAATATATATCAAACATCTATAACTATATATACATATGTAAATTGTCCAGTCCAAATTGGGTATCAGCCATTGTTCGTGGGCCAATGGGCCTAAACACATGGGCAAAGCCCATACACAATACCCGGCTCCAATGGAGAGAACACTGCAGGGGCATCAGATAGCAAAACTACAGGCACCTCAGGGGGAAGGGAAGGGGGGGCACCTCAGCCAGATGAGTCCACGACGCCAGATCCACGAGGGGCCTCCATGGCCACTGTGCCATCCTGGGGAGTGCAAAGCCACAGTCTCACAAGTCTCTAAGGTGGGTGGATTGCCCACTGTCCAATCCTGGGGAGTGCAAAGCCACAGTCTCACAAGTCTCTACAGTGGGTGGATTGCCCACTTTTCAATCCTGGGGAGTGCAAAGCCTCAGTCTCACAAGTCTCTTCAGTGGGTGGATTGCCCACTGTTCAATCCTGGGGAGTGCAAAGCCACAGTCTCACAAGTCTCTACAGTGGGTGGATTGCCCACTGTCCAACCCTGGGGAGTGCAAAGCCACAGTCTCACAAGTGGATTACAGACTCCACTGGTTCTGGAGGAGGCATGGTGCCCAGAATGTTTCGTGCAGCCCTGCCCGACACAGATGCGGGCCTGTCCCTTCTGCCAATGGGCCAGCGGTGCTTGAGACGGCGGTGCCCAGTGGAGCGGTGCTTGAGATGAAGGGCCCAGCGGAGCGGTGCTTGAGTTGAAGGGCCCAGCGGAGCGGTGCTTGAGATGAAGGGCCCAGCGGAGCGGTGCTTGAGACGGCGGTGCCCAGCGGAGCGGTGCTTGAGTTGAAGGGCCCAGCGGAGCGGTGCTTGAGATGAAGGGCCCAGCGGAGCGGTGCTTGAGACGGCGGTGCCCAGCGGAGCGGTGCATGAGTTGAAGGGCCCAGCGGAGCGGTGCTTGAGATGAAGGGCCCAGCGGAGCGGTGCTTGAGATGAAGGGCCCAGCGGAGCGGTGCTTGAGGTGAAGGGCCCAGCGGAGCGGTGCTTGAGATGGCGGTGCCCTGTTCAGCGGTTCTTGACTTGAAGGGCCCTGTTCAGCGGTTCTTGACTTGAAGGGCCCCGTTCAGCGGTTCTTGAGATGGTGGTGCCCTGTTCAGCGGTTCTTGAGATGGCGGTGCCCTGTTCAGCGGTTCTTGAGATGGCGGTGCCCTGTTCAGCGGTTCTTGAGATGGCGGTGCCCTGTTCAGCGGTTCTTGAGATGGCGGTGCCCTGTTCAGCGGTTCTTGACTCGAAGGGCCCCGTTCAGCGGTTCTTGAGATGACGGTGCCCTGTTCAGCGGTTCTTGAGATGGCGGTGCCCTGTTCAGCGGTTCTTGAGATGGCGGTGCCCTGTTCAGCGGTTCTTGACTCGAAGGGCCCCGTTCAGCGGTTCTTGAGATGGCGGTGCCCTGTTCAGCGTTGCTTGCCTTGGCAGTCCTTGCCATGTTCAGCGTTGCTTGAGTTGGCGCTCCTTCATTGCCCAGCTGGGCTGTGGCTGGCGCTCCTTCATTGCCCAGTTGGGCTGTGGCTGGCGGGGCCCTCCTGTGCAGCTGGGCTGGGGCTGGCGGGGCCCTCCTGTGCAGCTGGGCTGTGGCTGGCGGGGCCCTCCTGTGCAGCTGGGCTGGGGCTGGCGGGGCCCTCCTGTGCAGCAGGGCTGGGGCTGGCGGGCCCTCCTGTGCAGCTGGGCTGGGGCTGGCGGGGCCCTCCTGTGCAGCTGGGCTGGGGCTGGCGGGGCCCTCCTGTGCAGCTGGGCTGGGGCTGGCGGGGCCCTCCTGGGCAGCTGGGCTGGGGCTGGCGGGGCCCTCCTGGGCAGCTGGGCTGGGGCTGGCGGGGCCCTCCTGTGCAGCTGAGCTGGGGCTGGTGGGGCCCTCCTGGGCAGCTCGCCTGCTGCCGGACTTGTCGGGCGTGCTGCCCTTGCTACCCTTCCCTGCTCGTCTGTGGCCCTTTCCTCCCTTTGCCGGTGTGCCAGGTGGCACCCCACTCCCTGACGGCGCCAGGGTAGTGCTCTTGGAGCCTGATGTCTTTGGCCTCTCGCGCCGGGCACTGGCTTTCTTGGCTTTTTTTGCAGGGGGTGGGCTGGCCGTCTCTTTACTCTTAGGCGAAGTAGCTGGGCTTGAAGGTGGTGGACTCCAAAATCCTTGGACTACTGTTTTTGTAGGTCCAGGTTTTGTGGTGGCTGAGGTGCTGATTGGAGCCTTATGAGATGGAGGGGGTGGGTCAGTTGATGGAAAGAGGTCAAGGTTGGAAAGGAAAAGCAATTTAGTAAGACAGGGACGGGTAGTTGTAGTGGGTATGGGAGTGGAGGAAGAAGAGGTGGTTGTAGGAGGTGTCACTTTAGGTTTTTTGGGTGCAGGTGCAGGTACTGGAGGCTGTCGTGAGGTGGATGGCTGTTGGGTGGGTGGCTGCCTGCGTTTGTGTGGTTTGGAAGAGGGGGTGACAGACACACTGGGAGAGGACACAGGGGACGTGTAAATGGTAGTGGGGGTGGTGACTGCACGTGTGCGGAGTGTTCTGGTGGGTGTGCTGGTGATGGACGTAGTGGCTGAAGATGTTGTGCATGCAAGTGTGAGTTGAGACATCACAGGGAGGGAGGAGGGAGACGAGGAGGAGGGGGACACAGAGGAGGCAGTGGCTGTTGGCATGTCTGCATGTGGATGTTGCTTGTGTGAACGCTTGTGTGATGTGTGGTGGTTATGTCTGGATGAGCTGCCCTTGGGTGTTGAGGTGTGTGCAGGCTGGTCTGATGGTGTGTCTGGGATAGGCAGAGGTACAGGGGAATGGGACTGGGTTGAGGTAGTTGGAGGAGGGAGGCAGGAGACAGGGACAATGGCTGCCGTCAGTGCTGAGGCCAGAGCGTTGAACGATCGCTGATGGGCAGCCTGACCCGAATGAATGCCCTCCAGGTATGCATTACTCCAGTGCACCTCCCTTTCTACACCCTGGATGGCATTCAAAAGGGTAGACTGCCCAACAATGAGCGTCCTCAGGAGGTCAATGACCTCCTCACTGAGGGCAGCAGGGGTAACTGGGGCTGGGCCATAGGTGCCTGGGGCGAAGGAGATGCCCACCTTCCTGGGTGAGCGGGCACACCCTCCGTCTCACTGGTGAAATCAGAGTCAGTTGCATGGCCCTCCATGGCCATGTGAGATGCAGCTCCCTCGTGCTCCGATGCCACTTCTCCTCCGCCTGATGATGCTAATGCACACATGAACAGGAAGACCACAAAAAAAGGGGGGGGTGGAGAAACAAAGACATGTTGAGTGCATGCATTGGCGACACCGTTGGCGGAGAGGATAGACACAGAAGCCCCCTGCACTACGCCGCGCACTTGGGGTACACTACTCAATCCGTGGGACATGGCCTACAAGCCTATGGACGACAACTCCACACTTAGGTGACACAGGGCTATGTATTAGGCAACCTACAGAGGTGGGGGGCGGGGGTACAGGGCCATGCCTAACGGAGGGGCCTAGCCTACAGAAAACGCCCTGGCTTAGGGAGACCCACAGCCCTCCTCCCCCACCCAGACACCTCCAATGTGTGCAAAATCAGCAGAATGTGCTTGTACTCACCCCCTTGTGTCTGCTGTGATGTCCTCATGCGCCCATCCAAATCGGGGTAGGCCACCGCCAGGATCCAGGACATCAGGGGGGTCAATTGATGACTGGCACCCCTTCTACGTTGGGAGGCCATCCCCAGCAGAGCCTCCGCGGTCTTCCTGCTCCCGTGGCGGATGTCCTCCCACCTCTTCCGGCAGTGGGTGCCCCGTCTGTTGTGGACCCCCAGTGTCCGGACGTCCTTGGTGATGGCACGCCAAATGTCGATTTTCTGATGGGCGCTGACCTATGTGACGTGTGCAGGGGGAGAAAAAAACCAAACATCACCTTCTGCATGCTCGATGAGAGTGGCCCCCCATCCCCACCCTTGCCATGTGGCTCATGCTCTCATCTGTAGTTTGATGCATGCCTCATTCGCTCCCCTCTTCACCATCTTTCATTCACCCCACTCAACCCAGGCATTGGCCACAAAGCATGGTCCCAGTGTACTTACCTGTTGGTCTGGAGGACCGTAGAGTAGCGCATACTGGGGGAGGACCCCATCCACGAGTTTCTCCAATTCTTCAGAAGTGAAGGCAGGGGCCCTTTCCCCAGTCGCAGCAGCCATTGTCTCTTCCAGACCGAGGTCACAGCAGCACTTGCAGTATAGGTCCTCTCCTGTGGATGATCAGGTATCGAGTGAATAAGCAGATAGAAAATGGCGGTCACGCCCGCGGCAGTGCGTACCGCGGCGGTGCGTACCGCGACCGCCGGCGCACATCGTCATTGGCTCCTGAAACCCATAGGGTTCAATGTTAACCAATGCGGCTTTGCGCCGCGGTCTTCGACCGCCTACCGCCACGGTGTGCCACGCCAGTGCATTGACCTCACATTCCACTGTCTCTCTTCACAGGTCAGGCAGCCGCCATTTCAAGGGCCCCCATATCTTAATTTCTGCTGCGTCACACATACCTAGGCCTTGCATCAACACTCATACAAGCCATTCAATGCATTGAGAATCGTGTACTGTGCAAGCTGTGGGAACGTACCTGTGGGTTGATTGACTCTGTGCTCCATGTTGTCCTTCCTAGGCACCGTCCGCTGGGACTTGCGAGGAGATGGAGGAATCTTCCCATGTACAGACCGCTGGTGGACCTGTTGACAATGGAAGAAAGACATGTCATACTGACATACAGGCTTGACCGAGCCACTATACGGGAACTGTGTGCCCAGCTGGAGCCAGACCTGATGTCACCCATCCGCCAACCCACAGGGATCCCCCCTCTAGTGCAGGTTCTGTCAGTACTCCATTTTTTGGCAAGTGGGTCATTTCAAACAACAGTGGCCATTTCATCTGGGATGTCTCAGCCTATGTTTTCCAAGGTGTTGTCCAGAGTGTTGTCTGCCCTGATGAAATACATGCGGAGCTACATCGTTTTCCCTGAGGTGGGGGATTTGCCTACAGTGAAGGGTGATTTCTATGCCCTTGGACATATTCCCAACATCATTGGTGCCATTGATGGGACACATGTTGCTTTGGTCCCCCCCAGCACGAGTGAACAGGTGTACAGGAACAGAAAAAGTTATCATTCCATGAATGTCCAGGTGGTCTGTTTGGCTGACCAGTACATCTCCCATGTAAATGCCAAGTTCCCTGGGTCAGTGCATGACGCGTACATCATGCGAAATAGCAGCATCCCTTACGTGATGGAACAACTTCAGAGACACCGTGTGTGGCTAATTGGTGACTCTGGTTACCCCAACCTGTCGTGGCTACTTACCCCAGCGAGGAATCCCAGGACAAGGGCAGAGGAACGGTACAATGAGGCCCATGGGCGTACTAGGAGGGTGATCGAGCGGACCTTCGGCCTCCTGAAGGCCAGGTTTAGGTGCCTCCATATGACAGGTGGATCCCTAATGTACTCACCAAAGAAGGTGTGTCATATCATCGTGGCCTGCTGTATGCTTCACAACATGGCTTTGCGACGCCAGGTGCCTTTCCTGCAGGAGGATGGTCCAGATGGTGGTGTTGTGGCAGCTGTGGAGCCTGCGGAGAGTGAAGAGGAGGAAGAGGAAGAGGACGACACAGACAACAGGGACCCATTAATACAGCAGTATTTTCAATGACACACAGGTAAGAATCAACACCGGCATTTTACATTTACTTACAGTCTCCTGCCTCTCTACTGTCTGAGATTCCCCCCAGTGTATGTTAACTGAGTTGTGACTTTCCCTTCCAATTTCAGAGATGTGGGCCCCACAGCGTGACCTCTGCTTTGTTTCCCCATGGACTACAGCTGTGTGACAGTGGTATGTTGTCATCACAATGTAACTGGACATTTTGGCACGGTTATGTGTAATACATTTGTTCAAAAATACAGGCAGACTCCAGATTATTTTTGTGCAATAAGTGTGTTTATTGGAGTGCTCAATTTTGGGAAATGGTTGTAAATCGGTGATGGGTGATGGTGGAGAAATGTCCATGGCAGAGTCCAGATTTTCAGTCTCACAGGTACATTGTCCATATGCCTGTGGAAGGTGGAACAGGGGCAGTTTAAGATTGGACAGGGTGACTATGTGGGACATTGGGATGACAATCAGGGGGTATCCTTTCCTGGCGGGGGTCTTGGCATCCTACTCTGTCTTCTTCCTAGATCTCAGGCCCCGCTTGCGGGGTGGTTCTCCTTCTGCAGGGGGTGGGGTTCTGGTGGCCTGTTGTTCTTGTGTCGGGGCCTCCTGTCCACTAGCGCCGGCGGAGGTGGTAGGCAGTTCTTGGTCCATGCTAGTGACAGGGGCCCTTTGTGGTGCCACATGGTCCCGCAATGTGGTGACAATCTGGTTGAGAGCCACAACGATGGTGCCCATTGCGGAACTGATGTTTCTGAGTTCTTCCCTGAACCCCATAAACTGTTCCTCCTGCAGTACCTGGATCTCCTGGAACCTGGCCAGGACCGTGGCCACCGTCTCCTGGGAGTGGTGGTATGCTCCCATGATGGAGGAGAGGGCCTCGTGGAGAGTGGGTTCCCTGGGCCTGTCCCCTCCCTGTCGCACAGCAGCCCTCCCAGTTCCCCTGTTTCCCTGGGCCTCTGTCCCCTGGACCGTGTGCCCACTACCACTGCCCCCAGGTCCCTGTTGTTGTTGGGGTGGTGGGTTAACCTGGGTGCCCTGTAGTTGTGGACACACCGCTGATTGATGTTTCCTGGAGACAGAGGCATGGGCCCGCTGGGTGGGTGCTGTGCTGGTGTTCCCAGAGGGGGGGTTGGTCTGCTGTGGCCTTTGGCTGTGTGAGGGGAACCGACTGTCCTGAGGTCCCCGATGGGCCGGGCTGGTCATCTGGGTCCTGGGAGACAGAGCTGCTGTCATCACTGGGGGCCTCTTCTGGGGATGGGATGGACATTTCTGGACCCTCCTGGGCGGTTTCGTGGCGTTCGGGTCCTGCAGGGGTATAAGGGTATGGTTATTGCTTCTGTGTGTGCCATAGCGTGCAATGGGTGGGTGCCCGTGTACCCCAGTGCTGGCATTCCCTTGTGGGGGCTGTTGTGACGGTGGTTTGTGGGGGGGATGGGTATGTGCAGTGGGCATGCTTAGGTGATGGGTGTCGATGCTTTGTGGTGGCATGCAGGGCTTGGTGTTGGGATGGGTGGGTTGTGATGGTGAGACATTAGCAAGGAGGATGTGTGATGGGGGTGGGGGGGAGGGTGGGGGTATGAGTTGGCATGCTGGTGGGTGGGGGGATGAAGTAGTTGAGATTAGACTTACCAGAGTCCATTCCTCCGCCTACTCCTGCGAGGTCCTCAGGATGCAGGATCGCCAAGACCTGTTCCTCCCATGTTGTAAATTCTGGGGGTTGAGGTGGGGGTCCGCCGCCAGTCTTCTGCACTGCGATGTTGTGCCTCGATACCATGGAACGCACCTTCCCCCGTAGGTCGTTCCACCGCTTCCTGATGTCGTCCCGATTTCGTGGATGCTGTCCCACAGCGTTGACCCGGTCCACTATTCTTTGCCATCGCTCCATCTTCCTGGCAATGGAGGTGTGCTGCACCTGTGTCCCGAAGAGCTGGGGCTCTACCCGAACTATTTCCTCCACCATGACCCTGAGTTCAGCGTCTGAAAACCTGGGGTGTCTTTGGGGTGCCATGGGGTGGTGTGGATGAGGTGTGGGGTGGTGTTTGCGGTGATGAGTGTGGTGAGTGTAGTGGTATGTGGTGTTTTGTGCGTGGATGTTGTGTGGGTGATGGTGTAGTGTGCCTCTGTGTGATAGTGTTCTCTATTCTGTGCTGTCTCTCTCTGGCCTTTGTCTCTGATTTGCGGTTGTAGGGGTTTGTGGGTGATGTGGGTGTGTGTTTTATATTTTATTGGGTGTGTGGGAGTGTTGTTTGTATGTGTCTCAGGTGTGTGTATTTCAAATTGTCTAATGTGGCTGTGTTTTGGAGCTGTGTGTGTATTTTGACCGCGGCGGTGTGTACCGCCAATGGAATACCGCGGTTGAAAGACCGCCGCGTGGATTCGTGGGTCGGAATGGCATGGGCATATTTCTGTTGGCGTGGCGGTGGAGGTTTGGTCATCGCCAGTTTTTCGCTGGCCGTTGGTGTGGCGGACTTTTGTGGATGTCGGGTTTTTGGCGGTTTTCCTCTTGCGGGTGAGAATGACCGTGGCGGTTTACCGCGACCGCGGTGGTGTTTTGGTGGTCTTCTGACCGGCGGTAAGCGACTTTTACCGCCGAGGTTGGAATGACCCCCTTTGACTTTCCTGAACTTTGATGCTTAAGCCTGATGCCTTGCTGATCGACTGATGTCCTGAGGACGAATACTGATTCTGCTTTGCTGATCCACCCTGAGAATAGGTATATCCAAATTGTGATAATTATGCATATTTGCTTTTTTCTTTAAAGGTACAAACAGCACTGTTTTGATAGAGCCATAGTTAGATGTTTTTCCAAATTTGTGTTACTAAATTGTTTTACATGAAGCCCAACATGCTGATGCTAATCTGATGTTAGTTAAGGATTCTCACTAATTGAATTATGATAACAGGGACTAATGCTTGATGATTATTTCTGCTAAACTTCATGTATGTAATCACCTTGACGCAGCTGACTTTGCTATTGATTTGCACCATAACTTTAGAAGGTGTTGTAGTTGGAGCTTTGATTAGATTACGTTTCTTCCGCCACTTTGGACAACTATTATTGTTTCTGTACGTGTTTCATCTGATATTGAGATTAATATACTTGACCTTAGCATTGTTAATATAGGGAAATAAACATTCTAAACTTTTACTAAAGGTGTGGTTATTCATGACTGAGAGGTCATGGTGCGTGGCAATTACTGACTCAATTGATTATTGAATTATTGATTACTAATGATTATTGTGTATTGATTATTGATTATGTATTGGATCTATGGTAAGAATAGCTTAATTGCGAGTCAAAGGTTCATCCACCTATTCGCGTCCCCTTGTAAGTTTACTTATTAAGGTCAGAAACGCGAACAGACCTGAATATGAGCAGCAAAGATTTTGGTCGGCAGTCTAGTCAACAGAAGGAGAGCAAAATGCAGAGGCTCAGGCATCTATATTAGTGAGCCCTGTACGAAGTGAGAAGTTGTGCCAAAGTCAAACCCATCTGAGTCTGTTTGTGCTCCAACCACACTCTGCACCAGTCATGCTGCCCGAGGCTTGATTGATTCGGATACTCCCTCTGGGATGAGTACCACTCCTCAATTGGTCTTCTCGAAGAAAAAGTTATTACATTTTAAGGAATGGGTGGATCAATCTGATTTGGTGAGTATTGAGGAAAAAGGTTTTAGACATGAATCCTTTCTGTTAACCCACGAAATCCAGTAGGGTGGTGTAGAATAGTTTGCCTGCCACAGAGGTCTCCTCGTGTGTTTTCTGCAGGGCCTTATGATCCTGTGAAGCACAGTAAATAGTCAATACAGCTTGCCAATAACAAAAGATACAGTCAGACGCTCGAAGTATACAGTTCAGGTTTTTTGTGCGCCTAACGAGCTGTAGGGCCACTGTCAAAGATCAATGTTAAGAGCATCTCTCTAGCACTTCCACCTTCCTTCTGTTCCAGATCCCTACTAAATAACACCTTCCTTATTGCTGGGCTGTGCAAAGCAGAAAGTATTAGGAAAAGCCTTAAATCTGCAAGGTCTGCAGTCATGTATTACAAGTAGTCCATAGCTGTAGTAGCTTTGTCTTTCAGTGTTTATGGGAAGCCCTGCATTTCTGTCTTTGGGCAAGGGAGTGGGTGTTTTAGCAGACTGTTTTCGTATCTGATTAACTGCTCAAGGCTAAGGAAGAGGGGGTACTTTCACTGGCTAGATTCTGTTCAGATGCAGCTGACACTCGACCTGGTTTACCTTTGCAGTGTCAGAAAAACAAGCTATGTTTGAGCTGGTGCTTGTTCAGCGGTACATCGTGTAAATTTGTTGCTGCAGCATTTGCCACTCAGAACAGAAGCAGAAAATGGAAATAGCCATGCGCAGGGAAGGGAATGTAAGCCAGTTTGTAGTGCACATTGCATGGCCTATTCTTATGCTGATTCCATTTTAAACCTATGTCTTCAGTGGTGGTACAGTGAAGAAGAACCCTTGCCCGCTGAGAGTTGGTGATCAGTCTGACAGTAGTTAGAAGCAAGGAATTGGAACAATAAGATGGGGAAATCAGGAGCTGCATAATTGCTGTCATTGACCATAAAGATGCCTTCACACAAGTAGCCCCGGGATGATGTATATTACATTATATAGTGACATAATATTGTCCCACAAAAATATTGATTGCAGGATATCAACTACCACTGTATTGCTAAGCTAGGGTAATTGTAAATTTACTATTCTTAACTCCTCGCCCATGTAATTAATGATATATATCGTGTAGTACATTGTCATGAAGTTATAAATAGTAATTCTATATTTACATGCTTAAACATGCAATGATGATACTGTGGAAGGCAATACCCTGCAGTCATTAATGTTGATGGGAAGTATTAAACATTCAGTATTGTGGTGCTACACCGAGCAATGGTCCTCTCCCCTGTCGGCCTTACCTTTGTTGAGGAGGTCTTCCGGCAGGGAACGGGAAGGGGCGCTGCTACTGCCAGCAGAACACTGCCAGGCCATATCACAGGTCATGATACAGCTGGCGCGTTCAACTGGCAAAGCAGTGCTGGTGGTAGCAGCACCAGCTTAGCACCGTCCGCCAGTATGATCACTGCCTGATTTCTGCCCTTCTTGTGGCGGAAGTCTGGCAGTGATCATTATATGGTGGACGTATGGTAGCCACGGTGACGGTATGCTGGCGGCCTTCACCGCAGCAGTAGGCGTTTTTTACCACCATTGTTGTAATGACCACCATAATGTGTAAAATATTTAAAAAGTAAAAATACTGTCATCTAAAAGTGGCATGCATATGTTTGCGAAAGAATATATTGTTAAAAAAATGACCCATCACAATATATTAATAAATAAAAACATATAATGAAAACAAAAAGGAGGGCAGACACTGGCCTCCTAGCCCTTTCTCTGAAGTGGATTACTTTTTAGGCAAGTAACATGCAATAGTAAAATGCTGTCACTCGCAGAAGAGAACCTATAGCTGAAGTGGTTTGACCCATTACCCTGTGCTGTCGGCTGTGTTGGGTAATAGCAAATTGAAATCCAAAACACAAGTTTTGTAATACATATTTGCATTTTGTACTCTTTACAAAGTGATTATTCTTTCAAAAAGAGTGCTCATTTGTTGGGAATGATCTTGGATCTTTGGAACTCATTTGTATATAATTTAAAGTTCTTTCTCTTCAAGCAAGAGGGACCACTCGTTTAAATTATGGGCAAAGAGATAATCTACCTACAAACTTATTTCATAGAAAGGCCACCGTGCAGCGTTTTTCCAGGACAAGATAATTAGCTAAAACGCCATACGTTTTGTAGACAGATCCAAAAGGAAGCTCTTGAAATATTCCTGTACTATAGGATTAAAACTGTATCTCTGCTTATTGTTTTCTGCATCTCAAGAGGCCGTCAGAAAAAGTTGTGTGCCCAGTAGAAACACAGGATGTACTGCAGAGAAACAGAGGCTATGTGATATGTTGTAACCAAAACAAAAAACTCCATCACGAATCCTGTGTGAAGAAAACAATATCAGTTAAAAGTACAATCTCAGGAAGTCCTTTCTTTATTTTGCATATCTTATGAAGAGTGTGTTAATGAGTTTTCAAGAAATACCAATATGCACACATTGGAGCTGTGATATCACATTAGTGTAGATAATAACTGGATAGAAAATGTCCAACACAGAATACACCCTTCTTGTCAACTTCTTGTTTTATGGATGAGGTCTTTAAACATAAAGGTCTGTAAAACATATTAGTGTATTCATGACCTAAACTTTACAGCTGCCAATTCTACACCTTTAGGACTAGTAACTGTAATCCCACCGATTTACCAGCGCCTGGAATGTTAACATTGGGTTGAATACTGTGTTCCTTATGGAGGAAGAGGCGAGATGTCCAGTCGTTCCCTCAATGTCCACCCACAGCTACATACTAGGGATGTTTAACCTTCTTGAAGATATTATTATGGAGTGACTGTTCACTACAGTCTGGATATGTTTGATATTAGGTCACACTGTTCTAGGCTTCATGGGTCAAACCAATAGTGGCTTGTGATCAGATTGTTTAAATAATTCTGGTTAGATCAAGTCTCCACTAACCATTGCTAGGGAATCCACCTCCTTTCCACTGCTCTGTCACAGCAATGGAGTTCTCCGCTTCCGCCGGTGTCATCATCTTTGTTAGCCATCACCTTTGTTAGACAAATGGGCCTGCCGCTTGCTCAATGGGACATCATAGGCACGGTTGTTCCAGCTCATATTTATCTAGGCAGGATCTGGGATGACATGGGACGTGACATGTTTTAACAATTAGAAGCTGAAAATACATGATATTGGACTGTCGTTTGCTTAACTCACCTTCTGGTCAGTCATTGATAATATTATAGCGACTGTGTAAATGCTCAACTGTAAATGTTTTCTACCTGAACTGGTATTGGACCAACCCAGAGTTCCTGTCTTTCTTGTGTAGAGAAAATTAACATTAATTGTAAATACTGTGCCATGAGATATGTGGTATATTATTGGTTCTATACTGGTTAGTATCTCATATGAATGCTTATACCAGAAATAATGGCAATACATTTCAGCTCTTTCAGTGCCCTCTCTGATGTTTCTCTTGTGTACTGTCCCTCTCGCTGTACCTGCTCTAGGCTTGAAGGTTCCTTCAGTTGTTTTGTATACAAATGTTGCTGTCTTAAATGTGATTGAGCCACTGATAATACAAAGCCGTCGATAAAAGTGAGCTATTGGTGAAATTAAGCCATTAATGGTACTGTCCCATTACCAACACTAAACCACTGATGATACTGAAGCATTAACACTGAGTTGTTAATAATACGAAGCCACTGTAATAGTGACCACAGATTATACTGTCAGTGATAATGCTATACCACTAACAATTCTGATTGCAGAAGATACCGGTAGTGAGACACTGATAATAAGGACCAGTGATGGCCCTGAGATACAAAGAACATTGAACTATTGAAAAGATGCCATTGAAAATGCCAATTTCTCTATATTTGTCTTTGCACAGTATTTCCTACTTTCCTTGAGTGTCCCCTAGCTCCGCCTCTATCCCTCACTCCTCTGCCACTTGGAAGTTCCAGCTCTAAAAGCATGTATTTTTCACCTTTTAGTTTACATTCATTAGACCAATTCTTCCCCAGCTTTTTCCTCTGTCTGCTCTCCTCATTCGTCCACTCTCCACCCTTTCCCAATCTGTCTCCTGGTTGCTTTGTGAAAAAATGGTATCCCTTTCCAACTTTCCTAATCTGGGAAGGAGCTTGAACTCCATTTTCTTCTCTTACTTTTTCTCCAGGTTCTCCTCTGAGATGTTACCTGACGATGCCTACTGAGTACTGAGGATCGTGGCTCTTCACAGCAAGGGTTCCTACCTGGCACGTATGTATAGGGTTTGCATAATGTGTATCTATGTGTATCTAGAATACTCATTAATAGTACTGGCTAGTGGTATCATTGTTTCAGTTCTAGTGGCTGCCCTATACTCAGTGGTGGCTGGTGACATTTGAAAGTGGTGGGGTGTAAAAGTTGGGTATAAGTGTTGAGGTCCAAGCTTGCAATGCGCACGAGCCAGGTCAACAGAAAGGGTGTTTGGGGTGTTCTTTCCCAGATACATTGTTTAAGAAAACAGTGATTGTGTATTGTTGCAATATTTAAACACATCAAAAACTGACCCATGCTTTACTGCAATAAAGACATTCAACAGTAACTGTTGTAACTTGTATGATTGGACATAAGTGCACAGAAACTATGGAAATGTCACACCTAAGCAATCTGAAGACTTGACAGCTATAAAAAATGACTTTGACCGTCAGATCAACATAGTGCAAAACCTGCCATTGAGAGCAGATGCGCCTCTGCAAAGAATGATTAAGAACCAGCTATGCCCAGCGTCCAGGGAATGGATTTCATTATTGTTGCTGAGTCATAAATGTGGAGCTGGAGTGTAGTCCTGCTGAGATGTGTAGAATGAAAGTAAACATGCACAATGCTATGCAGCCCTGACAAATGAAAATCTGGTCTTGAATATTAGATGGTTTACATGGTGACATTCACATTTGAGACAATAGACTTTGCCTTCTGCACGTTTATAATTGTCAACTAACAACAATTAAAACCTCACATAAAGACAATTCAATTGCTTCAAATGTGAATGCTACCATCTAAAATTCAGACCAACTTCCTCTTCCTTTATTTTCGCTCTACACACTCCAGCAGGCGGCTTCACCTCTATCTCTCACTCCTCCTCCACTTGGAAGCTCCAGCTCTAGCAGGACCTAATCACCAGGGAGGAACACATTCCAGCTCACAATTCATTACTCCCAGCAATAAAACCAGTGATTTACAGAACTTTAGTTTGCGACAATCAAGAGTATGCAGGGGTGGAAAAATGCCACGCACCTTGCCAAGCATTCATTCAAATGAAATCTCCGAGCTTTCCGAGACTCTCCAGCCTGCAATTCAAAGAACCCTGTACTCACACATGCACCTCTCTAATTGTTGGGCAAAACTGAACACATCAGAACTCAGCAGTCACCGAAGACATGTCCTAAACTCAAGCATCTCTTAAAATCTGCGCTCAAACCGAGTCCACCACGAGCTGCACTGATAATGGTGAGAAGGAGGGACAGAAGGGCCACGGCTGCCACTCTAAAACATCTGAGGACATTTCTTTCTGTGATTGGAGCCTTGATGTATGCAGTGCACGCGCTCAGTGGCCTGCTTTCTGTAATAAGCTCTGTAGGCGTTACGTCTTTTGAATTGTTTAAAGAGTGAGAGATGGAGGCAATGCACTTGAGAGGTGTTTTCCTGACCAGCAACTCTTGAAAATCTCTAGTGACATTTTACAGCGCTTTCACCACAAACTAGTTCTGGCTCAGAGACTGATTAACTTGCCCTGTCGGAAGTGTAAACAGTGCATTCATCATTGTAAATAACTTTACCCCTTTCGTGGACTCATCACAGAATCGTGACAGGAGGGCGCTGCTTTGCTTGGACTCAGACTCAGAGAACATGGCATTTGTTAGCAGCAAACACTTGCTCAGTGAGCCATCCTCTCTGATGGTAACAACACTCCCTGCTAACCCGTTATACAAAATTTTCATCTCTGTCAGTTTCACTTTCATTTTACTTGCACCAAAGTGATAGTATCACCCTTGCCATGTGACAGGATCAGAACAAACATGTTTACAGATCAAAATTAATATTGCATACAGACTACAGAATACAAAAAATGAAATTTAAACGAGTGAAGTAGCAATCCTGTGTTTTTTTTTCCTTGGATCTTTGGAACAGGCAATGTGGGGAGAGAGGCATGGTTTGGAATCCTCCTACCCAGTGGCAAACAACTCAACCACTCAATGTTTGCAATAATCAATCATCTAAATTTAGGAGGGACAGACTGGGTCTAGAGAAAAAAAACACCAGGTTTACTATATAGTAGTAAAAGTGGCCTTGAATGGAGCAAGGTGAATTCCCATTCAGGCGCAACCTCCACCAGATGCAATCAGTGCTCTAGAACATGGTGCCGAGAAGTTAATTTGTAAAGCACTTTTTAGAGCTGTTACACTAGGTTGCAGATGATTTCATGACAGTTAAGATGTTATATTCCCACTGCCCCCATCACCTATCCCATCTAACACTATGTCATTCTGCCTCCTCGCCCCCAATGCTCATTCTGATGCTGGGTACTCCTGCTTCAGTCCGCTACCCTCACCTTTCTGAGATTGTCTGTCCTCCCTGGCTGTCAGTAAACGCAGTCTGGGTGGCGGGCAATGAAGAAATATGAGATCTCTGCACAATGAAGGACTAAACTGATTAGTTGAAAGGAAGCAGCGTGTACGCCATGAGCTGGGGCGCAGCCTGTGACTGAAGCTCACGGTGCAAGCAAGCTTTGCCTGTTGTCAGCACACAAGGTGAACCCGAGCTTTGGAGGTGGCAAAAGAACCAAGAGCTGTATGAGTCTCGGTGCTGGTTCTATATATCTAGTTAGTTGCCTGCAGCGCAGCCTGAAATCTTTGGCAAAGGGACTGTCTCGACGCTCTCAATAAATTAGCACCAGCTCTGCAGTGCTCTGACGATTTGTTGTATACCAGGACTGGTGTATTCATAGAATTGAAGACACACACACCGTGACTTCACAGACACATTTCACACAGACCAGACACAGTCTGTCTCACACCAAAACTGAGTTTGAAAAACAACGTCCTGGTCTGCGTGCTGTTCTGCTTCACTTTGGTAGTCCTCAAAGGAGATTGAAGAGGAGAGAACAGCGTTCTCCATCTCCTGCAAAGAATTGCAAACAATCGCCAGCCGCAGCAAGAGCATGCATGTGCCTGGCGCCGCAATACTGTATGTTTAATCCCGCCGGTGCCAAATACTGTTAAGGGTCGAGCGCACAAGTCCCTATTGTAATCTCTCTTTGGGTTTAAACCACACCCATGTCACGCCTGTCACTTTCATTGGTTCATGGGCTTGCCTTTTAAAATCCACTTGATTTCATTAGTGACAGGCATGCACATGTCATGCCTTTTCCGGCGTTTAGCCATCCTCAAGCGCACCGGCTAACTACTGAAAACATATGAGGCTCCATGTTTCCAGCCTGGTTTCTGCACTACTCTATCTTTTTATTTTCCACACAGCGCGATCACGCTGGGTTTCACATAGTGCGATTGTTTTTTTTATTTTCAATTTCAGCGTGATTGTGCTGCGTTTTACATAGCATGATTGCGCTCGTTTTTTTTTCTTTTAATATGGGTGGCAAGAAAAGTCCGGTTAGGAGTTTGCAATGCTAATAGCTCTAACTCGAGCAAATGTGAGACCCGTTGGATTGCAAATGCTTGTTTTGTCTTCTAATGATAATTAGAAAAACAATAATGGTATTTGGTACTAGCTGGGTTAAACATATTCTTTTGTGCATGTGGGGCCTGAAGATTATACATTTCAGCAGTTAGCTAAAGTCTTTGGCAATGGGGAGTTAGATCACTATCAACGATAATGTGTGCTGATGCTGAATATGTGCCTATAATCGCTGAATACATGCATATACTTACCCAGAAATACCGCCCCAGCCGCCCTGGGGGGGGTGGGGGAATCGCCATTGTCCACAGGTCCAACCTCCGCCTGAACACACACTCCGAAGACTCTGAAGAACCCACAAGCCTGATGGAACACCTCCACTTCAAGCTACACACCAGCCCGACATTCACCATCAGGGGAACCATCATCTATCTCCCCCATGGACCTCGTACACCATTTGCCGACTCCATCAGGGACTGCATCTCCGCACAAGCCATCACAGCCACCAACTACACCCTGCTGGGAGACCTCAACTTCCACCTAGAGAATCTACAAGACCCCAACACCGCATCCCTCCTAGACAACCTCCACAACATAGGACTCCGACAGATCGTGACAGAGCCAACACACTCAGCAGGTGTCAAAGCCCAGCTCACCTGAGTCCTTGTTCAGTTCTGATGGAGGTTGAAGACAATCCGACCCCACCCTGAAACTGCTTGTTCCAGCACACTAGTTTTTAAAACAGTGCACTAAGAACAGAAGCTCAAGGGAAGGGGGAAGTGGATAAAATAAAATAAAGAGACAACAGCGTTCTTGCGTTTCCACTGTTGAAGTGCTGCACAAATCTGCGGCCCTCTCTGACTTCTGTAGAAACTGGTGCCTAATGAAACATAAACAAAGAACAGATAAGTACATCCTATTCCTAACTGGGTTCCTGACTATCCCTTTATTTATTAGAAATTTTCTTCTAAAAGTACCTCTTGGATCCTGGTCTCTAGTTTCCAGGTTTGGAATGTGTTACTGCTCTGGGATGTGCTTTCTATTACTCTAAAGCTTCTAAAACATTAAACAAATACCGTTATCAGAATTATCAATATCAAACATTCATCTTAATAGAACTAAAGCCTAAATTGCCAATAGCAGACTCACTTTTCCCATATTTCCAGAATCTTTTATAAAACAAATACTGTACTTTTACGCCAAAATACAGCATGTAATTTGTGCAAGTCCTTGATTTACTGTTTGCCTTGTTGTTAATGGTTTCCACGGTTCGATTCTTAAAAGTTCCATAAAAAAATTTTTGCTTCACAAAGTTCCGCAAAGTATTGTTGTAACAAAGAGTTTGAATCACAATGTTCGTGGAAGGTATCTTGTTTCAAATTGTCTATACACGAATCCAGAAATTGTAGTCAAAGTTCTTTCAGGTAATAAAAGTTTTGCACTTACTTGTTGCTGGCAAGAGATACTGATCAGTCTAACCTTGTCTTCTTTCTCTTTTGCAGGTTGCTTGTAGGAGAGAGGCTGAGGCAAGGAGGAACCGGAAACCGGAAGAAGGAAGAGCCAGCAGCTGCGCCCATTGAAGCCAATGAAAGTCTGTAGAGAGCAGGAGTGCCAGCGCTGAGGGATCTGTCCTCAGGTAAGCGGGAGGTAGACGAGCACAAGCACTGGGCGAGGCTCGGGGGCTGCCTTTTATAGACAGGGCTGGGTGTGGTCCTCACATGCTGCACATGTTCTTGAAAGGTGTGCAGAGCTGGGTGTGGTTTGAAGAGCTGGGTGTGGTCCTCACATGCTGCACATGTTCTTGAAAGGTGTGCAGAGTTTCAGTTATTAGGCAAATGAGTTAAATTAACACATGGCCTAGAGAGGAGTGTTTTAAAGAAGCCTTGGTAAAAGCAAGGCCCAATGTGTAAACAAAACAGCACATTAAACAACATACACAGAAGCCTAGGGGGGGGGAAGGTGAGATAACAAGAAAGGCTTTCAATAGTAAGTTTAAAAGGGAGCTATTACAGAACCCACTAGTGCAGTGAGAGGGGACATGCTCTTTGCTGTGCACAAACCCTAACAGTTGCCCCCCTCAAAGGCCCTCCTACAGGACGGGGTTTTCCTGGATTTTTTAAATAAAACCGTCTAATCAGCTGTGGGGCATGTACATATGATGCTGGTTCCCATGAATTCTCAGATTCATCATATCCTTTCCATTCTACTAAATAAAACAGACGTCCACTAATTCTTTTTGAGTCTTTTATGCTTTTCACTTCATATTCTAGATTTCCCTTAATTGGTATGGGTGGAGGTGGTGGTTCAGGTCGGGTTTTTGGATTGTACGGCTTAAGCAAGGACACATGGAATGTAGTATGTACTGGATATTCTTTTGGTAAATCTAATTTTACTGTTACCGGGTTTACTATGGCAGTTATACTAAAGGGTCCAATGAAACGTGGTTGCAGCTTTCGGGATCCCTCTATGTTTAGGTTCTTTGTGGAGAGCCATACCTTGTCACCGATTTTATACATTGGGGCCTCAGATCTGTGTTTGTCTGCTTGTCTTTTCATGCTTTCCTTGTACTTTAATAAATGTTTCCTGGCTTTGTCTTGTATGTCACCTAACCTTGTTAGTCTATCCGTTACTGTAGGTAACAGAGAATCTTCTAACAAAATGGGTATAGCTCTTGGATGATACCCCTGCAAGAAATAGAATGGTGAGCAAAGTAGAGCTGAATGCTCAGTATTATTATAAACAAACTCCGCTACAGGGAGAGCTTCCAACCATTCACTAGAATAATCAGCCAATAAACAACGTAGCGTTTGAAGTAAGGTTTGGTTCAGTCGTTCAGTCTGTCCATCTGTCTCTGGGTGGAAAGCAGTGGATAATGCCACATCTATTTTCAGTTTTTTACATAATTGTTTCCAAAATTTAGAGTTGAACTGGCTCCCTCGGTCTGACACCACTATGCTTGGCAAACCATGTAAACGCACAATTTCCCTTATAAAAATATCGGCAAATTCTGCCGCCGTGGGTAATTTCCGTAATGGTACAAAATGTGCCATTTTAGATAAAAAATCCACTATAACCAACACTGTTGTGAAAGATTTTACAGGTGGTAAACCTACAATAAAGTCTACGCTCACAGTGTGCCAATGTTGCTTGGGTGTTGGCATTGGTATTAACAAACCGTCAGGGGCCTTATGAGAAGATTTATGTCTTGCACAAATTGGACAGGTAGTGACAAATTGCTTAATGTCCTTTCTTATAGTGTCCCACCAAAAGTGTTTTTGCACATTTTCCAGGGTTTTTACCCAACCAGGATGACCTGCCAACGGTGAGGCGTGATGCCAAATTATCACCTGTGTTTGTAATTCAGAGGTGGGCACTAACAGCATGTTGTCGTGATACAATAAACCTCGTTGTATTGTGTTATGGGAATCCTTTAACCAATCCTGAGGTGCTATTTGCATGTGTGCATTATATAGATCTGTGATGAAATCCTTCTGTTGTACTGGTGCCAAAAACTTTTGGGGAGGAATAATGGGTTCTCCTATTTTATCTTGTTTCATGTCTGAAGTATGTCCGTATCTAGATAACACATCAGATTGAATTTGTTGTGCACCTGGTCTATAGGTTATTACAAAGTCAAATGTGCTAAAAAAAATTAACCAGCGCATCTGACGTGGTGTTAGTGCTTTAAGTGATCTAAAAAACTGTAGGTTCCTATGGTCAGAAAAGATTGTAACTGGGTACTTGGCTCCCATTAAATGGTGCCTCCATTCTGAAAAGGCTACTTTGATAGCTAGTAGTTCCCTTTCAGCCACAGTGTAATTTTGTTCAGCTGGTAATAACTTTTTGGAATAGAAGGCTATAGGATGTAACTGGCCATCTACTGCATCTCGTTGAGAGAGAACTCCTCCTAAAGCTACTTGTGAAGCATCCGCTTCAACAAAAAAAGGCAAGTCAGGATCAGGATGTTTCAGAATTGGGGCTGAAGTGAACTTTTGTTTTAGGAGTTGAAAGGCGTGTGCCGCCTCATCAGTCCAAAGAAATCGTTGCCCTTTCCGCAACAAGGTAGTTATTGGGGCCGCAATGTCTGCAAAATGTGCAATAAACCTCCTATAAAAATTGGCGAAACCCAGAAATTTCTGAATATCTTTTACAGAGGATGGTTCTGGCCAATCAGCAATAGCACTGATTTTCTTTACATCCATAGTTATTCCTTGAGGTGACAGGCAGTATCCTAAAAAGTCCACCTTGCTGACATTAAAAGTACACTTTTCTAACTTAGCAAAAAGATGATTTTCTTTTAACTTTGATAATACTGCACGAACATGTTGGGTATGTTCTTCTGAGTTCTTAGAGTAAATGAGGATGTCGTCTATGTATACTATGACACAAATGTCCAGGAATTCGTGTAGGACCTCATTTATAAAGAACTGAAAGGCCGCAGGGGCATTACATAACCCAAAGGGCATTACTGTGTACTCAAATAAACCAAACTTTGTCTTGAAAGCTGTCTTCCACTCATCCCCCTCTTTTACTCGGACCAGGTGGTAAGCTCCCCGCATATCTAGTTTAGTGTATACAGTAGAATGTCTTAACTGATCCAACAACACAGGTATTAGAGGAAGAGGATATTTATTCTTTATTGTAGCCTTATTTAGTCCTCTATAATCGATACACGCGCGCAGGGATTTATCCGGCTTCGGGATAAAAAAGAGTGGAGATGACACCGGAGATGTGGAATGACGGATGAACCCAGACTGTAGTAGGTCATCCAGGTAGGTTCTTAAGTATTTGGTTTCTTCGTCTGTCAAAGCATATACTCTGTTATTAGGTAAAGGGGCCCCTGGGATAAGATCTATACGACAGTCATAAGACCTATGTGGGGGCAGCACACTAGCCTTTACTGGATCAAAGACGTCTTTAAAGTCAGAATATTCAGGAGGGAGACTTGGTTCATCTTGTATAACACTAGCACAGTGTAATACTGTGCTCTGTTCTGTACCTGCTTCTTGATAGCAATTGGTTCTACAGAAAGAGGAATCCAAAGTAACATTTCTATTCACCCAATCAATTTTTGGGTTATGAGTTGTTAACCAGGGTACCCCGAGAATCAAACCAAAATTAGGAGTATCTATCAGATCAAAGCTAATCACCTCTGTGTGCCCATTCTGACAGACCATAACAAGTGGACTTGTTTGTTTTGTGATTAATCCAGAGGTCAATTCTGACCCATCCACTGCACATACTGCTTCTGGACAAGGCTTTAGGCACATAGGAAGTCCTAAGTTTTCAGCTAACTTATTATCCACAAAATTTCCTGTCGCGCCTGAGTCCAGTAGGACAGGGAGAGAATGCCTCACTTGGGTAGTAACAATTAAAACGACCTGAATTATGAAATGTCTAGGTATGTGCGGTACCATGAAGGCTGCAGCATTAGAGGTTTGATTAAGATGTTTTCTCGAACAAGTAACCTCTCCCCTTGTCGGGCTTAATCGTTTCCCGATTCAGTTGAGGAGGTGGAGGAAACAGCACCCTTTCGTGGATTTTTAGGCTTTACTGGACATTCTCTGGCAAAGTGACCTGCCCTTCCACAATATAAACATAATTGAAGTTTTCTCCTTCTTTCTTTTTCCTCTGATGTGAGTGAACCTCTGAGTGTCCCTATTTGCATAGGCTCAGGTTCAGGGAGTTTATTATCTGGGTCTTTCTTCTCGTGTCTAATAAAAGTTAACCGTGATTCCAGTTTGTATTTATCTCCCTTTCTTTCTCCTAGTCTATGTTCTAATTTCACAACTAAATCTACAAAGTCCGAATAGTCTTCTGGCAAATCAACGATATGAGCCAGCGCGTCTTTTAACTCGTCTCTCAAACCTTTATAGAAAAGGGAGACACGCTTTTCTTCTGGCCAGTGTGTCTCGGTGAGTAAACGATTAAAACTAGTGAGATAGGTCAATAAATCCTTGCTACCTTGTTTAAGATTTAAAAGCTCATTATCACTTGCCTGCATGAAAGTGTGTTTTGCAAAAGGCTGATCATGGTACGTTTAAATTGATTCCAATTATGGAGGATGGGATCATCTCTCTCCACGAAAGGAATTGACCAATTGGCTGCTGTGCCACCCAAATAAGACAAGACGAATGCCACTTTCGTAGCATCAGTAGGGAACTGTTGTGGCTTACAAACGAAGTGTAATTGACATTGATTGATAAAAACATGGAATTTGTTACTATCTCCATGAAAACGTTCAGGTGCTGCTAAGGGCACAGCATTAGGAACATTAACAGTGACCTCAACTGGGGGAGGCAAAGTTGTATGTTTTGATGGCGCCCCTGTCTCTGAGGAGGTTTTAAACAAAGGCGTAAAAGCTGTGTTCCACTGAGATACCCTAAATTTATACCTGCTTAAATCCTGTTTTAAAGAGGTATTCTCCATCTTTAATCTCTCTATTTCCTCTTGCATATGTTGCAAGATGCCAGACACTGATTCATTATGAGCCAAGTCCTCATTTAGGGCCTGCGCCATATCCGTGACGTCAATGCCCTCTATTTCTTCCCCGATATTCATCGTCCACCAGAACTGAAATTTATTTTTTTAACAAGGCTTGTGCTTCTGTCAAAGCCCAGCTCACCTGAGTCCTTGTTCAGTTCTGATGGAGGTTGAAGACAATCCAACCCCACCCTGAAACTGCTTGTTCCAGCACACTAGTTTTTAAACAGTGCACTAAGAACAGAAGCTCAAGGGAAGGGGGGAAGTGGATAAAATAAAATAAAGAGACAACAGCGTTCTTGCGTTTCCACTGTTGAAGTGCTGCACAAATCTGCGGCCCTCTCTGACTTCTGTAGAAACTGGTGCCTAATGAAACATAAACAAAGAACAGATAAGTACATCCTATTCCTAACTGGGTTCCTGACTATCCCTTTATTTATTAGAAATTTTCTTCTAAAAGTACCTCTTGGATCCTGGTCTCTAGTTTCCAGGTTTGGAATGTGTTACTGCTCTGGGATGTGCTTTCTATTACTCTAAAGCTTCTAAAACATTAAACAAATACCGTTATCAGAATTATCAATATCAAACATTCATCTTAATAGAACTAAAGCCTAAATTGCCAATAGCAGACTCACTTTTCCCATATTTCCAGAATCTTTTATAAAACAAATACTGTACTTTCACGTCAAAATATAGCATGTAATTTGTGCAAGTCCTTGATTTACTGTTTGCCTTGTTGTTAATGGTTTCCACGGTTCGATTCTTAAAAGTTCCATAAAAAAATGTTTGCTTCACAAAGTTCCGCA
Source organism: Pleurodeles waltl (assembly GCF_031143425.1). Lineage (NCBI taxonomy): Eukaryota > Metazoa > Chordata > Amphibia > Caudata > Salamandridae > Pleurodeles > Pleurodeles waltl. Next base: position 1,771,671,571 of record NC_090440.1, read on the forward strand.
AAGTATTGTTGTAACAAAGAGTTTGAATCACAATGTTCGTGGAAGGTATCTTGTTTCAAATTGTCTATACACGAATCCAGAAATTGTAGTCAAAGTTCTTTCAGGTAATAAAAGTTTTGCACTTACTTGTTGCTGGCAAGAGATACTGATCAGTCTAACCTTGTCTTCTTTCTCTTTTGCAGGTTGCTTGTAGGAGAGAGTCTGAGGCAAGGAGGAACCGGAAACCGGAAGAAGGAAGAGCCAGCAGCTGCGCCCATTGAACCCAATGAAAGTCTGTAGAGAGCAGGAGTGCCAGCGCCGAGGGATCTGTCCTCAGGTAAGCGGGAGGTAGACGAGCACAAGCACTGGGCGAGGCTCGGGGGCTGCCTTTTATAGACAGGGCTGGGTGTGGTCCTCACATGCTGCACATGTTCTTGAAAGGTGTGCAGAGCTGGGTGTGGTTTGAAGAGCTGGGTGTGGTCCTCACATGCTGCACATGTTCTTGAAAGGTGTGCAGAGTTTCAGTTATTATGCAAATGAGTTAAATTAACACATGGCCTAGAGAGGAGTGTTTTAAAGAAGCCTTGGTAAAAGCAAGGCCCAATGTGTAAACAAAACAGCACATTAAACAACATACACAGAAGCCTAGGGGGGGGGAAGGTGAGATAACAAGAAAGGCTTTCAATAGTAAGTTTAAAAGGGAGCTATTACAGAACCCACTAGTGCAGTGAGAGGGGACATGCTCTTTGCTGTTCACAAACCCTAACAGTTGCCCCCCTCAAAGGCCCTCCTACAGGACGGGGTTTTCCTGGATTTTTTAAATAAAACCGTCTAATCTGCTGTGGGGCATGTACATATGATGCTGGTTCCCATGAATTCTCAGATTCATCATATCCTTTCCATTCTACTAAATAAAACAGACGTCCACTAATTCTTTTTGAGTCTTTTATGCTTTTCACTTCATATTCTAGATTTCCCTTAATTGGTATGGGTGGAGGTGGTGGTTCAGGTCGGGTTTTTGGATTGTACGGCTTAAGCAAGGACACATGGAATGTAGTATGTACTGGATATTCTTTTGGTAAATCTAATTTTACTGTTACCGGGTTTACTATGGCAGTTATACTAAAGGGTCCAATGAAACGTGGTTGCAGCTTTCGGGATCCCTCTATGTTTAGGTTCTTTGTGGAGAGCCATACCTTGTCACCGATTTTATACATTGGGGCCTCAGATCTGTGTTTGTCTGCTTGTCTTTTCATGCTTTCCTTGTACTTTAATAAATGTTTCCTGGCTTTGTCTTGTATGTCACCTAACCTTGTTAGTCTATCCGTTACTGTAGGTAACAGAGAATCTTCTAACAAAATGGGTATAGCTCTTGGATGATACCCCTGCAAGAAATAGAATGGTGAGCAAAGTAGAGCTGAATGCTCAGTATTATTATAAACAAACTCCGCTACAGGGAGAGCTTCCAACCATTCACTAGAATAATCAGCCAATAAACAACGTAGCGTTTGAAGTAAGGTTTGGTTCAGTCGTTCAGTCTGTCCATCTGTCTCTGGGTGGAAAGCAGTGGATAATGCCACATCTATTTTCAGTTTTTTACATAATTGTTTCCAAAATTTAGAGTTGAACTGGCTCCCTCGGTCTGACACCACTATGCTTGGCAAACCATGTAAACGCACAATTTCCCTTATAAAAATATCGGCAAATTCTGCCGCCGTGGGTAATTTCCGTAATGGTACAAAATGTGCCATTTTAGATAAAAAATCCACTATAACCAACACTGTTGTGAAAGATTTTACAGGTGGTAAATCTACAATAAAGTCTACGCTCACAGTTTGCCAAGGTTGCTTGGGTGTTGGCATTGGTATTAACAAACCGTCAGGGGCCTTATGAGAAGATTTATGTCTTGCACAAATTGGACAGGTAGTGACAAATTGCTTAATGTCCTTTCTTATAGTGTCCCACCAAAAGTGTTTTTGCACATTTTCCAGGGTTTTTACCCAACCAGGATGACCTGCCAACGGTGAGGCGTGATGCCAAATTATCACCTGTGTTTGTAATTCAGAGGTGGGCACTAACAGCATGTTGTCGTGATACAATAAACCTCGTTGTATTGTGTTATGGGAATCCTTTAACCAATCCTGAGGTGCTATTTGCATGTGTGCATTATATAGATCTGTGATGAAATCCTTCTGTTGTACTGGTGCCAAAAACTTTTGGGGAGGAATAATGGGTTCTCCTATTTTATCTTGTTTCATGTCTGAAGTATGTCCGTATCTAGATAACACATCAGATTGAATTTGTTGTGCACATGGTCTATAGGTTATTACAAAGTCAAATGTGCTAAAAAAATTTAACCAGCGCATCTGACGTGGTGTTAGTGCTTTAAGTGATCCAAAAAACTGTAGGTTCCTATGGTCAGAAAAGATTGTAACTGGGTACTTGGCTCCCATTAAATGGTGCCTCCATTCTGAAAAGGCTACTTTGATAGCTAGTAGTTCCCTTTCAGCCACAGTGTAATTTTGTTCAGCTGGTAATAACTTTTTGGAATAGAAGGCTATAGGATGTAACTGGCCATCTACTGCATCTCGTTGAGAGAGAACTCCTCCTAAAGCTACTTGTGAAGCATCCGCTTCAACAAAAAAAGGCAAGTCAGGATCAGGATGTTTCAGAATTGGGGCTGAAGTGAACTTTTGTTTTAGGAGTTGAAAGGCGTGTGCCGCCTCATCAGTCCAAAGAAATCATTGCCCTTTCCGCAACAAGGTAGTTATTGGGGCCGCAATGTCTGCAAAATGTGCAATAAACCTCCTATAAAAATTGGCGAAACCCAGAAATTTCTGAATATCTTTTACAGAGGATGGTTCTGGCCAATCAGCAATAGCAATGATTTTCTTTACATCCATAGTTATTCCTTGAGGTGACAGGCAGTATCCTAAAAAGTCCACCTTGCTGACATTAAAAGTACACTTTTCTAACTTAGCAAAAAGATGATTTTCTTTTAACTTTGATAATACTGCACGAACATGTTGGGTATGTTCTTCTGAGTTCTTAGAGTAAATGAGGATGTCGTCTATGTATACTATGACACAAATGTCCAGGAATTCGTGTAGGACCTCATTTATAAAGAACTGAAAGGCCGCAGGGGCATTACATAACCCAAAGGGCATTACTGTGTACTCAAATAAACCAAACTTTGTCTTGAAAGCTGTCTTCCACTCATCCCCCTCTTTTACTCGGACCAGGTGGTAAGCTCCCCGCAGATCTAGTTTAGTGTATACAGTAGAATGTCTTAACTGATCCAACAACACAGGTATTAGAGGAAGAGGATATTTATTCTTTATTGTAGCCTTATTTAGTCCTCTATAATCGATACACGCGCGCAGGGATTTATCCGGCTTCGGGATAAAAAAGAGTGGAGATGACACCGGAGATGTGGAATGACGGATGAACCCAGACTGTAGTAGGTCATCCAGGTAGGTTCTTAAGTATTTGGTTTCTTCGTCTGTCAAAGCATATACTCTGTTATTAGGTAAAGGGGCCCCTGGGATAAGATCTATACGACAGTCATAAGACCTATGTGGGGGCAGCACACTAGCCTTTACTGGATCAAAGACGTCTTTAAAGTCAGAATATTCAGGAGGGAGACTTGGTTCATCTTGTATAACACTAGCACAGTGTAATACTGTGCTCTGTTCTGTACCTGCTTCTTGATAGCAATTGGTTCTACAGAAAGAGGAATCCAAAGTAACATTTCTATTCACCCAATCAATTTTTGGGTTATGAGTTGTTAACCAGGGTACCCCGAGAATCAAACCAAAATTAGGAGTATCTATCAGATCAAAGCTAATCACCTCTGTGTGCCCGTTCTGACAGACCATAACAAGTGGACTTGTTTGTTTTGTGATTAATCCAGAGGTCAATTCTGACCCATCCACTGCACATACTGCTTCTGGACAAGGCTTTAGGCACATAGGAAGTCCTAAGTTTTCAGCTAACTTATTATCCACAAAATTTCCTGTCGCGCCTGAGTCCAGTAGGACAGGGAGAGAATGCCTCACTTGGGTAGTAACAATTAAAACGACCTGAATTATGAAATGTCTAGGTATGTGCGGTACCATGAAGGCTGCAGCATTAGAGGTTTGATTAAGATGTTTTCTCGAACAAGTAACCTCTCCCCTTGTCGAGCTTAATCGTTTCCCGATTCAGTTGAGGAGGTGGAGGAAACAGCACCCTTTCGTGGATTTTTAGGCTTTACTGGACATTCTCTGGCAAAGTGACCTGCCCTTCCACAATATAAACATAATTGAAGTTTTCTCCTTCTTTCTTTTTCCTCTGATGTGAGTGAACCTCTGAGTGTCCCTATTTGCATAGGCTCAGGTTCAGGGAGTTTATTATCTGGGTCTTTCTTCTCGTGTCTAATAAAAGTTAACCGTGATTCCAGTTTGTATTTATCTCCCTTTCTTTCTCCTAGTCTATGTTCTAATTTCACAACTAAATCTACAAAGTCCGAATAGTCTTCTGGCAAATCAACGATATGAGCCAGCGCGTCTTTTAACTCGTCTCTCAAACCTTTATAGAAAAGGGAGACACGCTTTTCTTCTGGCCAGTGTGTCTCGGTGAGTAAACGATTAAAACTAGTGAGATAGGTCAATAAATCCTTGCTACCTTGTTTAAGATTTAAAAGCTCATTATCACTTGCCTGCATGAAAGTGTGTTTTGCAAAAAGGCTGGTCATGGTACGTTTAAATTGATTCCAATTATGGAGGATGGGATCATCTCTCTCCACGAAAGGAATTGACCAATTGGCTGCCGTGCCACCCAAATAAGACAAGACGAATGCCACTTTCGTAGCATCAGTAGGGAACTGTTGTGGCTTACAAACGAAGTGTAATTGACATTGATTGATAAAAACATGGAATTTGTTACTATCTCCATGAAAACGTTCAGGTGCTGCTAAGGGCACAGCATTAGGAACATTAACAGTGACCTCAACTGGGGGAGGCAAAGTTGTATGTTTTGATGGCGCCCCTGTCTCTGAGGAGGTTTTAAACAAAGGCGTAAAAGCTCTGTTCCACTGAGATACCCTAAATTTATACCTGCTTAAATCCTGTTTTAAAGAGGTATTCTCCATCTTTAATCTCTCTATTTCCTCTTGCATATGTTGCAAGATGCCAGACACTGATTCATTATGAGCCAAGTCCTCATTTAGGGCCTGCGCCATATCCGTGACGTCAATGCCCTCTATTTCTTCCCCGATATTCATCGTCCACCAGAACTGAATTTTTTTTTTTTAACAAGGCTTGTGCTTCTGTCAAAGCCCAGCTCACCTGAGTCCTTGTTCAGTTCTGATGGAGGTTGAAGACAATCCGACCCCACCCTGAAACTGCTTGTTCCAGCACACTAGTTTTTAAACAGTGCACTAAGAACAGAAGCTCAAGGGAAGGGGGGAAGTGGATAAAATAAAATAAAGAGACAACAGCGTTCTTGCGTTTCCACTGTTGAAGTGCTGCACAAATCTGCGGCCCTCTCTGACTTCTGTAGAAACTGGTGCCTAATGAAACATAAACAAAGAACAGATAAGTACATCCTATTCCTAACTGGGTTCCTGACTATCCCTTTATTTATTAGAAATTTTCTTCTAAAAGTACCTCTTGGATCCTGGTCTCTAGTTTCCAGGTTTGGAATGTGTTACTGCTCTGGGATGTGCTTTCTATTACTCTAAAGCTTCTAAAACATTAAACAAATACCGTTATCAGAATTATCAATATCAAACATTCATCTTAATAGAACTAAAGCCTAAATTGCCAATAGCAGACTCACTTTTCCCATATTTCCAGAATCTTTTATAAAACAAATACTGTACTTTCACGTCAAAATACAGCATGTAATTTGTGCAAGTCCTTGATTTACTGTTTGCCTTGTTGTTAATGGTTTCCACGGTTCGATTCTTAAAAGTTCCATAAAAAAATGTTTGCTTCACAAAGTTCCGCAAAGTATTGTTGTAACAAAGAGTTTGAATCACAATGTTCGTGGAAGGTATCTTGTTTCAAATTGTCTATACACGAATCCAGAAATTGTAGTCAAAGTTCTTTCAGGTAATAAAAGTTTTGCACTTACTTGTTGCTGGCAAGAGATACTGATCAGTCTAACCTTGTCTTCTTTCTCTTTTGCAGGTTGCTTGTAGGAGAGAGTCTGAGGCAAGGAGGAACCGGAAACCGGAAGAAGAAAGAGCCAGCAGCTGCGCCCATTGAAGCCAATGAAAGTCTGTAGAGAGCAGGAGTGCCAGCGCCGAGGGATCTGTCCTCAGGTAAGCGGGAGGTAGACGAGCACAAGCACTGGGCGAGGCTCGGGGGCTGCCTTTTATAGACAGGGCTGGGTGTGGTCCTCACATGCTGCACATGTTCTTGAAAGGTGTGCAGAGCTGGGTGTGGTTTGAAGAGCTGGGTATGGTCCTCACATGCTGCACATGTTCTTGAAAGGTGTGCAGAGTTTCAGTTATTATGCAAATGAGTTAAATTAACACATGGCCTAGAGAGGAGTGTTTTAAAGAAGCCTTGGTAAAAGCAAGGCCCAATGTGTAAACAAAACAGCACATTAAACAACATACACAGAAGCCTAGGGGGGGGGGAGGTGAGATAACAAGAAAGGCTTTCAATAGTAAGTTTAAAAGGGAGCTATTACAGAACCCACTAGTGCAGTGAGAGGGGACATGCTCTTTGCTGTGCACAAACCCTAACAGCAGGACACACCCTTGATCCCATCTTCACTACAGGAACCTCCACTACCTTCAGCCACACCACGGAACTCCCATGGACAGATCACCGATGCATCCACTTCACCTTCAACACACCCACCGTCATCAGACCCTAACTCCAACCATCACATAGAAACTTGGAAAGAATAACCGACAATTAGCTCATCGCTGCCCTCGCCATCGCCGCCCCAACCATCGTACACGACGACCCAAACACCACAGCACGCACCTTCCACAAATGGATCGCCGACTGCACCAACACCATAGCCCCCCTCGAAAAGAACAACACCCAAGCAAAGAGAGCCAGCTGGTTCACCCCCAAACTCCAAGAATCGAGACGCACTTGTCGCAGTCTCGAGAAAATTTGGAGAAACACCAAATCCCCAGAAGCCCACAGCAACATCAGAGCTGCCACCACCGCACACCACCAACTCATCAGAAACACCAGAAAGAAAGCTATACTAGACAGAATCTCCTCACAAGCACACAACAGCAAGGAATTCTTCAGCATCATCAAGGAGTTCGCCCAACCCAACAGTGACACAACAGACATCCCACCCTCACAGGACCTCTGTGACAGACTCAACACCTACTTCCACCACAAAATCAAGACCATCTACAACAGTTTCAGCAAGGACAACCTACACGCAGAACCCCCTCTACCAAACCCCGACACCAACAAATCAACAATCTCCACCTGGACACCGCTCACCACTGAAGATATGCTGAAAACAATGACATCCATACACTCTGGGGCCCCCACGGACCCATGCCCCCATCACATCTTCAACAGAGCTGCAGACACCATCGCCCTCAAGCTCCGCCTCACCGACTGGAAACACGCCAAGATCAACTCCCTCCTTAAGAAACTCCCTGCAGACCCCACCGACCTCAAAAAGTTCAGGCCCATCTCCCTATTTCCATTTCCTGCAAAAGTCTTTGAAAAAGCAGTCAACAGCCAACTCACCACGTTTATAGAAGGCAACAACATCCTCAACATCTCCCAATCCGGATTCAGGACAAACCACAACACCGAAACAGCCCTCCTGGCCGCAACAGACGACATCTGCTCCCTACTGGACAAAGGAGAGACGGCGGCACTCATCCTACTAGACCTCTTGGAGGCTTTTGACACAGTCTCCCATCACACCCTGACAAGAAGACTCCACAAAGCCAGCATCAGAGACAAGGCCCGCAAATGGATCCAATCCTTCCTCTCCTGCAGAACGCAACAAGTGAGACTCGCCCCCTTCCTCGCAGACCCCACACCCACCACCTGCGGAGTGCCCAAAGGATCCCCCCTCAGCCTCACGCTGTTCAACGGCTACATGGTCCCGCTAGCCACACTCATCAGAAGCTACGGAATAAACATCATCTCCTATGCCGACGACACCCAAATCTTCCTCTCCAACGAACCCAACAAGGCCAGACACAACTTCTATGAAGGCATGGAAGCGGTCGCCAAATGAATGAGAAACAGCTGCCTTCAACTCAACACAAACAAGACAGAAGTACTCATCATGGGCCCTCAACCCAACGCATGGAGCGACTCCTGGTGGCCACCCACCCTTGAAAATCCGCCCACCCCTGCCAGCCAAGCCCGCAACTTCGGAATCACCCTAGACCCCGACCTCAGCATGAACTCAGTCACCTCCACCTGCTTCTGCACCCTCTGCCACCTACGCGAGTCCTTCAAATGGATCCCCCCTCGAACATAGAAAGACCATCACACACGCCCTCATCACCAGCAGACTGGACTACGGCAACACACTCTATGCCAGAATCAACAAAAAACTCACCCGCAAATTGCAAGATATCCAGAACGCTGCCGCCAGACTGGTCCTGAACCCACCCCAACACTGCCACATCTTGCAACACCTACGTACATTGCACTAGCTCCCCATAGAGAAAAGAATCACTTTCAAGATCCTCACCCACGCACACAAAGCCCTCCACAACACCGGACCAGCCTACCTGAACCAACGACTCAACTTCCATGTACCCCACAGGGCCCTACGCTCAGCCAGCTCTCTTTTGCAGAAGTACCCCACATCAAGAAAACCAGAACAGGAGGACGTTCCTTCTCCTACCTCGCAGCCACCACCTGGAATGCCCTACCTATCCACATCAGACAAACCACCTCCCTCCTCAGCTTCACAAAGGAACTGAAGTCATGGCTCTCTTTTAAACCACCTCACCGGTATACGCTACACTCCCCCCCTAACGGGTGAGTAGACGCACTTTACAAGCACTGATTGATTGATTGATACTGTTTATTATTTGCCTCCTGGGTCACCAACACACTATTTTAATTAACCTTACCTCCTGGGGGAAACTGAACTCTGCTCTTTTCAGAATCATTCCGTGACCGTAGCATTATTAACCAATGCCTGAGGCCTCTTTCTCTTCGTGCTGCAACTACAAGAAAAGGGCAGGAGAGAGAGAGCCTCTCATGTCATGAGTACATTTCTCCTGAGGCCCCTAGTGACAACACCACTGTGTTTCTCTCAGACATTCCTGATGCTGCTTTTCCTGTTGTAGCTGCACCAGGATTGGCTGGGGCAGGCAACCTCACCGCTCATTACTGAGATCGGCAGGCTGCGGCTATGGGTCACCCCAGGCTCACTAATGCGGCGTTGGAGACACTGAGAGACTAGGCTTAGTGCGTATGTCGGGCTGGCTGGAGAAAGACAGCAGTCCAACCCGACATGCGCATTTAGGCCCAGGTGCTGGCTATCATGACTGAATGCTTGACAGATAGTGTCAATATTGTTAACCCAACCCCCTGAGGCCCGTACTGGCTTGAGGACCCACCCCAGGTGCTCGATACAGTACATGCTGCAATTGACCCATGGCTGATGGACTTTTAAATATTTATTTAGTACTTTATTATTATATTTAATTGGGTGGGCAGGGTGCCAAAATATAAGTGGGGCAGCGCCCTAGCCTAGGCACCGCTCCTGCCTATACTATTCCTAAAGTCTCTGTGTGCTTTCCTGAGAGAATAGAAACCAACAAATGCTCCGGTGTCAATATGCATTGCGCCCTTCCGCAAGGATCCATTCAGTTGTGTTGTAGTTGGCTACACTTTGCACGGACATGCTGCATGTTTTTCACCATCTGTGAAGCAGCTGAGATGCCCACTGCCCAGATTCTGGTTCATTAAGCTAAATGGTGAATTGTACTTCTGAAGGCCTCCTCTGTTGAGCCAAATAACACAGTTATGCCCTCGCTGTTGCTCCTATTCTGATTCAGTAACTCAGAACTAAAGAATACTGACCACTCCTTCTCTCAGTTTACTGCAGGCATCCCGTGTTTCCTGGGATTCTCACTTTCAACAGCTTTTAAAAGAGAGAGTCTAGGAGGTCAGGCTAGAGCAAAGCAAAAATCCAGTGCATCTGGAAATCACAGTTAAATGGGATCAGGTAGTCCCATGGAGTCAGTGAGTGGCATCATGTTGAGCCATTTATGAAACTGGGTAATTAATGATGTTGAGTCACATACTACAGACTCTTACATCATCCACCTCTCCTTTACTCATCCCAAACCTCATCTTACTACTGTGATCTTCCAATTAACATTTCTGGATTCTTCCCTCCTCCATTCCTCCATTATTCTATTCAAATCAACTAACAGACTCATGTCTTCGGCTCAAATTAACTCATACCTCCCTATACTAATACTCATACCATACTCATATTTCCCTATACTAATCCACCACTAATCCTTTTGGGTTCCGGAGTAGCGTGTGAAAAGCGATTTGATGCCTCATCAGGGGTAGTAAGTGCTATATAAATACAATTCCAATTACAATTACTCAACAACTAGTAATACTCATCCGTTAATTATGCTGAGCCACAAATGATATTAAGCTACATTAGGGCATAATGCAGATACGCTGATAACCCAAAGCACTAATGATATTGAACTTCTTATGATACTGAGACAATGATGATACTTAGTAAACAGTAATACTAACTACTTGATGTTACTGAATCAAAGATGATACTGAGCCACTGATGATATTCAACTTCTGATAGTACTAAGCCATTACCAGTTTTATCCTTAATCCATTGATGATGGTGAGTCACTGATGATATTGAATCACTGCTAACACTGAGACACTCATTATAACAGTCACTGATAATACACTTAGACACCAAGGCACTGAATATACTAATGACAATAAGTCACTGTTTGTACAGCATCACTTATAACAGTGAGCCAATGTATGTATGTATGTATGTATGTATGCATATGGTATTTCTATAGTGCTAACTTACCCAAATGTTAGTGGAGCACTGCCTCTGATGTTATTGATGATACTGAAACATTGGGTGCTGAATCTTATGATATTGAGCCACAGATAATATATAGAAACTAACTAAACTGAGTTTCAAATGATACAGAGTTATGGTTGCTTTTTCGGCCACTAATATTACTGAGCAACTGTTAGTACAGACCCACTATCATACAGAGAAACTGATGATACTGATATACTGAGTCCGATAATTTGAAAGTAACTTTACAAAATTGAGTCATTGATAAAAATGAAGTCATTAATAATATTATTGAGATTGATCAATACAGAACCACTATACATATTAAGCGACACTTGAAACTGAGCCATTGATTATACAGAATTATCGATTACATTGATTAGTTGATAGGCTTTATAATAAGAAACTAATAATGCTAAATCACTGATGGGCATTGTGCTTATACCCTGATTATATTGAACTATTGATAATACAGAGGTAAAGATAACATTGAGCCGCTCACGTGTGTTATGCCGAGATTCTGGCGGTAAATAAGACAATTTGGGATATTAGTTCATATATTATTAAGGAACATACTGTAGGGGGTCATTACAACATTGGCAGTAAAAGCCGCTTACTGCCGTTCAGAAGACCGCCAACACACCGCTGCGGTCGCGGAATTCCGCCACAGCCATTATGAACCACAGCTCGGAATCTGCCAAAATCTAGACACCCACACAAGTCCGCCACACCAAAGGTCAGTGATAAACTGGCGATAACAAAACCTCCACCATCAAGGCAACAGGAATACGCCCACACTATCACGACCCATGAATCCATGCAGCGGTCTTTCAACAGCGGTATTCCATTGGCGGTACACACCGCCGCGCTCAAAATACACACACATTTACAAAACACTACCACATTGGACAAATCAAAATACACACACTTGAAACACATACACACACCACTCCCACACACCCAGTACAATATAAAACACACACACATATCACCCACAAACCCCTATGACAACAATTGCGACAGAAGGCCAGAGAGAGACACCACCAGAAACAACACTAGCATCCACAGGCACTCAACACCATCACTCACACAACATCCACGCACCTCACACAACACACCTCTAAATATCACCCCACACATCACAACGCACACCACACATCACCCACACCACCCCATGGCACTGCAAAGACATCCCAGGTTTTCTGAGGAGGAGATAAGGGTCATGGTGGAGGAAATCATCCGGGTAGAGCCACAGCTATTCGGATCACAGGTGCAGCACACCACCATAGCTTCGAAGATGGAGCTATGGCGCCGAATCGTGGACAGGGTCAACGCAGTGGGACAGCACCCAAGAACACGGGATGACATCAGGAAGAGGTGGAACGACCTACGGGGGAAGGTGCGTTCTGTGGTCTCAAGACACCAGATTGCAGTTCAGAGGACTGGCAGCAAACCCCCACCTCCTCCCCCAGAACTAACAACATGGGAGGAGCAGGTCTTGGCTATACTGCATCCTGAGGGCCTCGCAGGAGTAGCTGGAGGAATGGACTCTGGTAAGTCAAACCTTTAACTAGCATATCCCACACCCTACCTGCATGCCATCACATACCCCCACCCTCGCCCTCACCCCCATCACTCCAACTCCTCACACATGTCCCACTATCACAAACCACACATCCCAAACCCAAGCCCTGCATGCAACACCAAAGCATGGACACCCATCACCAAAGCATGTCCACTACACATACCCATACACTCCCCTAAACCATTATCACAGAAGGTCCCACACAAGAATGGAAGCACTGGGGTACAGGGTGACCCATCTATTGCACACCATGGCACACACAGATGCAATAATCATGCCTTTACACCCCTGCAGGACCCCTACCCAACGTCACCGGACAGGAGGGTCCAGACATGTCCACTCCTCCCACAGAAGAGGCCCACAGTGATGACAGCAGCTCTGTCCAACTGGATCAAAAAGCCCGGCCCATCTGGGATCTCGGGACAGACGGTTCCCCTCACACTGGCACAGGCCACTACAGAGCTTCCCCCCTCTGGAAACACCAGCACAGCACCCACCCAGCAGGCCCATCCCTCTGTCCCCAGGACACGTCAAGCAGCAGTGTGTCCACCACTACAGGGAACCCAGGCTAAGCCACCACCCCAACAACACCAGGGACCTGGGGGCAGTGGTAGTGGGCACACAGTTCAGGGGACAGAGGCCCAGGAACACAGGGGAACTGGGAGGGCTGCTGTGCGACAGGGGGAGGACAGGTCCAGGGAACCCACTCTCCACGAGGCCCTCTCCAACATAATGAGAGCCTACCACCATTCCCAGGAGACAATGGCGACGGTACTGGCCAAGTTTCAGGAGACCCAGCGGCTGCAGGAGGAACGGTATTTGGGGTTCAGGTAGGAACTCAAATCCATCAATTCCACCCTGGGCACCATTGTAGGGGTGCTGAAGGAACTCGTCAACACCAGGAGGGACACTGTGGCACAACAAGGGGCCCCTGGCACTAGCCTGGATGATGAACTGCCCACCACCTCTGCCGGCGCTAGTGGACAGGAGGCACCGCCACAGGACCACGACACCAGCACCCCACCCCCTGCAGATGGAGAACCACCCCGCAAGCGGTCCCTGAGATCCAGGACAAAGACAGAGAACAATGCCAAGACCCCTGCCAAGAAATGAGACCACCCTGATTGTCATCCTTCTGTCCCACTTTGTCACCCTGTCCATACTTAAACTGCCCTAGCTCCACTTCCTATGCCCCTTTGGACAATGCACCTGGGAGACTAATAGACTGGACTCTGCCATGGACATTCCTCCACCATCACCCCTGACCATTTTACAACCCTCTCCACTACTTTGCACTTAAATAAACACCCTTAAATCATAAAACAAACTGGAGTCAGTCTGTGCTTTCGAAAATGTGTATTTGCAATAACTGTGGAAAAATGCTATATCCAATGTAATGTCAACATACCTATGTCACACAGCTCTAGTCCATGCGGAAACAAAGCAGAGGTCACACAGTGGGACCCACATCTGTAAAATCGAAAGGGAAAGTGACAACTCAGTGTCCATACACTGGGTGAAAATGACAGAGAGATGAGAGGTAGAAGAATTAAATCAGATGTAGCAGGCAGTGTTGTCTTCTTACCTGTGTCTCACTGGAAGTATTCCTGGATCACTCGTCTTCACTTTCCACAGGCTCCACAGCTGCCACAACACCTCCATCTGGACCATCCTCCTGCAGAAAAGACACCTGTCGTCGTAAAGCCAAGTTGTGAAGCATACAGCAGGCCACGATGATCTGGCACACCTTCTTTGGTGAGTAGAATAGGGAACCACCTGTCATATGGAGGCACCGGAACCTGGCCTTCAGGAGGCCGAAGGTCTTCTCTATAATCCTCCTAGTTCGCCCATGGGCCTCATTGTAGTGTTCCTCTGCCCTTGTCCTGGGATTCCTCACTGGGGTAAATAGCCATGACAGGTTGGGGTAACCAGAGTCACCTGCAAATGGCGAGGGACAACTGTTAGACACACACTAACTCTTAGGGACATCCCCAGACCCAGACACCTAGTCACACTGTATTGGGTACATGTCCTCACCTAATAGCCACACACGGTGCCTCTGGAGTTGCCCCATCACATAAGGGATGCTGCTATTCCACAGAATGTATGCGTCATGCACTGAGCCAGGAAACTTGGCATTTACATGGGAGATGGACTGGTCGGCCAAACACACCATCTGCACATTCATAGAATGGTAACTCTTCCGGTTTCTGTACACCTGTTCACTCCTGCGGGGGGGGCAAGGCCACATGTGTCCCATCAATGGCACCTAGGATGTTGGGGATATGTCCCAGGGCATAGAAGTCACCTTTCACTGTAGGCCTGGGGGAAAACGATGTATCTGCGTATGTGTTTCAGCAGGGCAGACAACACTCTGGACAACACGTTGGAGAACATAGGCTCGGACATCCCTGATGCAATGGCCACTGTTGTTTGAAAAGACCCACTTGCTAGGAAATGGAGTACTGACAGGACCTGCACTAGAGGGGGGATTCCTGTGGGATGGCGGATAGCTGACATAAGGTCTGGCTCCAACTGGGCACACAGTTCCAGGATTGTGGTACGATCAAGTCTGTATGTGACAATGACATGTTGCTCCTCCAATGTCGACAGGTCCACCTGCGGTCTGTACACCGGAGGATGCCGCCATCTCCTCACCTGCCCCAGCAGACGCGCTCTATGGAGGAGAACAGCGAGCAGAGAGTCAACCAACACTGAGGTACGTAAACACAACTTTATAGCAAAATGTTTGAAAATCGATATATGGCTGTATTAGTGTTTAAGCAAGGCCTAGATATGTGTGACGAAGTCAAAATTAATGCCATGTGGCCCCCTGAAATTGCGGCTGCCTGACCTGTAATGTGGGACAAGGGGATATGAGGTGACTGCGCTGGCGTTGTACACCGTCGCAGTAGGCGGTCGAAGACCGCGGCGCAATCCTGCATTGGTTAACATTGGACCCTATGGGTCCCAGGAGCCAACGACGATGTACGCCGGCGGTGACGGTATGCACCGCCGCGGACGTCACCACCATTTTCTCTCTGTTCAATCACTTGATACCTGATCTTCTACAGGAGAGGACCTACACTGCAAGTGCTGCTGTGACCTCAGTCTGGAAGAGACAATGGCTCATGTGTGTGGGGAAAGGGCCCCTGCCTTCAGCATGGAGGAGTTGGAGAAACTAGTGGATGGGTTCCTCCCCCAGTACACGCTACTCTACGGTCCTCCAGACAAACAGGTAAGTACACTGTGAGCATGCCAAATGGGCAATGCCTGTGTGGTGTTGATGAAAGATAGGGGAGGGGGGAGAATGAGGCGTGCATGATACGACGGTGAGTGCATGTGCGTCATGACAAGGGTAGGGATGTGGGCCACTGACTGTGACGGTGCGGACGGTTATATCTTCTCCTTTTCCCCTGTACTATTCATGTAGGTCAGCGCCCAGCAGAAGAAGGATATTTGGCGTGCCATCGCCAAGGAAGTCCAGACCCTGGGGGTCCACCACAGACGAAGCACCCACTGCCGTAAAAGATGGGAGGACATTCGCCGCTGGAGCAAGAAGACGACGGAGGCCCAGCCTGGGGTGGCCTCCCAACGTGGGAGGGGTGCCCGTCGCACCATGACCCCCCTGATGTTCCGGATCCTGGCGGTGGCGTATCCGGAGTTGGATGGGCACTTAAGGGCATCACAGCAGCCACAAGGGGGTGAGTACACTCTCATTCTGCTGATTCAGCGCGCATTATAGGTGTCTGGGTGGGGGAGGTGGGCTGTGGGTTCCCCTAGGCCAGGGCGAGTTTAGTAGGCAAGGTCCCTTCTTATGGCAGGCCCTGTGGCACCCCACCCCACCTGTGTTCTGAGCCAACTACACCTAGTCAGGCTCCTGTGACTTCCATGTGTGCAACAATCGGGCATAGGCCTTGTAACCCATGTCCCTGTGATTAATTAGGGAACTCTAAGTGCACGGCGTAGTGCAGGGGGTTTCTGTGTCTGTAGTGTCCACCAATGGTAGCGGTACTGGATGCACTCAACATGTCTTTTTTCTGTCTCCCCCCACCCCTTTTTATGGTTTCCCTGTTCTTGTGTGCATTAGCATCATCAGGTGGGGGAGCAGAGCCTCCGGAGCAGGAGGGAGCTGCATCCCACATGGCCCTGGAGGGCGGCACAACGGAGTCAGAAGCTACCAGTGGGACGGAGGGCGAGGGGTGCTCCACGGCGGGGACAGGAGCTGAGACCAGCAACACGGACTCCTCCTCTGATGGGAGCTCCCTTGCGGTGGCGGGCCCCTCTGTGCCACCGCATCTACTGATACAGCCGCCACCCCCCCCTACCAGCACCGCCCTCCCAGCAGCCCCTCAGCGTGTGCCCCGTGGCCGCTCCCCAGGAGGGTGGGCATCTCCTTCGCCCCAGGCACCTCAGCCCCTGCCCCAGTCAGCCCTGCTGCCCTCAGTGAGGAGGCCATTGACCTCCTCAGGTCCCTCACTGTTGGGGAGTCTACCAGTTTGAATGCCATCCAGGGTGTAGAGAGGCAGTTGCAACAGACCAATGCATACCTGGAGGGCATTTATTCTGGTCTGGCAGCCCAAGAGCGAACTTTTCAGACTCTGGCCTCAGCACTGATGGCAGACATTGTCCCGGTCTCTAGCCTCCCCCTTCCAACTTCCTCCATCCAGACCCAAACCCCTGTACCTCAGCCTATCCCAAGCACACCATCAGACCTGCATGCACACACGTCAACATACAATGGAAGCTCAGGCAAAAATAAGCACCACACATCCCACAGGCACTCACGCAAGCGTCATACACATGCAGACATACCAACATCCACTGCCTCCACTGTGTCCCCCTTCTCCTCGTCTCCCTCCTCCCTCCCAGTCTCGTCTCCACTGATACCTGCATGCACTACATCTTCAGCCACTACCACCATCACCAGCACACCCACCAACACACCCCGCTCATGTGCACTCACCATCCCCACTACCATTTACACATCCCCTGTGTCCTCTCCCAGTGTGTCAGTGAGCCCACCTCCCAAAGTACACAAACACAGCCACACACCCACCCAACAGCCATCCACCTCACGACAGCCTCCAGCCCATGCACCTTCACCCAAAGTCAGCAAACGTACACCTACTACAACCACTACCTCTTCCTCCACTCCCAAACCCCCTCCATCTTCCCGTCCCAGTGTGTCCAAAAAACTTTTCCTGTCCAACCTTGACCTCTTCCCCTCACCTCCCCCACCCCTTCAGTCTCCTAGGGCCCACCTTTCCAGGTCCCAACCCAGCACCTCAGCCACAACATCTGCGGGAACAGTGGTGGCAGTAGTAACCGGCTTCTGGAGTGTGCCAAACAGCAGGGCAGCCAGTGTGCCAAGGAGCCAGACCACGGACAGTCCCCCAACTCAAAAGCACAAAAAGTTGGCCAGTGCCCGGCGGGAGAGAGGCAAAATATCTACCACCAAAGCCTCTCCCAGGGGTACAGTTGGGAGTGGGAAGACAGCTGCACCACCATCCAAGGTGGGGAAGGGGCACAGAAAAACAGGCAAGTCGGCGAAAACCTGCACGGCGGACAAGACCGCCACCACCACCGCTGCCAAGGACACCGCCGCCACCAGCACCGCCACCACCAGCACCGCTGCCAAGGACTCAGCCGCCACCAGCACTGCTGAACAGGACACCGCCGCCACCAGCACCGCTGAACAGGACACCGCCGCCACCAGCACCGCTGCCAAGGACACCGCCACCACTAGCACTGCTGCCAAGGACACCGCCGCCACCAGCTCCGCTGAACAGGACACCGCCGCCACCAGCACCGCTGAACAGGACACCGCCGCCACCAGCACTGCAGGCCAATGAGCGCCAAAGCTTCCGACTCTACTGAGGCCGCCATGAGTAGTATGAATCACTCTGGGCACCATGCCCCCTCCAGAACCAGTGGAGATTTACATCCACTACCTCAGTCCTTGGCAGGATGAAGCACTCTGGGCACCATGCCCCCTCCAGAACCAGTGGAGATTTACATCCACTACCTCAGTCCTTGGCAGGATGAAGCACTCTGGGCACAAAGCTCCCCCAGAAGCAGTGGAGATTTACATCCACTACCTCAGTCCTTGGCAGGATGAAGCACTCTGGGCACAAAGCCCCCTCCAGAACCAGTGGAGTAAGGCATCCACTACCTCAGTCCTTGGCACGATGAAGCACTCTGGGCACAGAGCCCCCTCCAGAAGCAGTGGAGATTTACATCCACTACCTCAGTCCTTGGCAGGATGAAGCACTCTGGGCACAAAGCCCCCTCCAGAACCAGTGGAGTAAGGCATCCACTTGAGAGACTGTGGCTTGGCACTCCCCAGGATAAAGCAGTGGGCACCCCAGCCACTGGAAAGACTTGTGAGGCTGTGGCTTTGCACTCCCCAGGATAAAGCAGTGGGCAACCCACCCACTGGAAAGACTTGAGAGACTGTGGCTTTGCACTCCCCAGGATAAAGCAGTGGGCAACCCACCCACTGTAAAGACTTGTGAGACTGTGGCTTTGCACTCTCCAGGATACAGCAGTGGACAACCCACCCACTGGAAAGACTTGAGAGACTGTGGCTTTGCACTCCCCAGGATAAAGCAGTGGGCAACCCACCCACTGGAAGGACTTGTGAGACTGTGGCTTTGCACTCCCCAGGATGCAGCAGTGGGCAACCCACCCACTGGAAAGACTTGAGAGACTGTGGCTTTGCACTCCCCAGGATAAAGCAGTGGGCAACCCACCCACTGTAAAGACTTGTGAGACTGTGGCTTTGCACTCCCCAGGATACAGCAGTGGGCATGGAGCCCCCTCGTGGATCTGGCGTTGTGCACTCATCCGGCTGAGGTGCCCCCCCTTCCCCCTGAGGTGCCTGTTGTATTTCTATCTGATGCCCCAGCAGTGTTCTCTCTGTTTTGATCGGGTATTCAGTGTGGGACTTGCCCATGCATTTTGGGCCCAGTGGTCCACGGACTATGATGGTGGAATACCTTGGACTTGTATTCTTGGTGTGTATATTTGTTTATAGTGTAAATATTTATATATATATATTGTTGATTACTGTATTTGAATAGATTACAAACGTTTGACCCATTTCCTTTTGTCCTTGCATTCTTCCAGGAGGGGTTGGGGGTTGTAAATGTAATGTTGCTGCATGTACTTGTGTGTGTGTTGTAGTGGGAGAGGGTGGGGGTGGGAGTGTTGCGTGTGTGTGTCACTCTTTTTTCCCTCCCCTGTGTCGTAGGTGCAGTACTCACTGTGGTCTTCGCTGCCGTCTTTGTTGTTCCTGGTAGAGGAGCAGGAAGATAAATGCTGGGAGTATCTGGAGCTCGGGTTCCATGGCGTCCTGGTTCCTTGGGGGTGTGTAGAGGTGAGCGTTTTCCCTTCCAAGTCCTGTTTCCGCCGTGTTTTTGTTACAGTGAATCCGCCCCGGAAAAGGGGGCGGATTGGCCTGTTGTAATACAGTGGGTGGAACCTTGTCTTCCGCCTGTCTGTTGGCGGTGACCGCAGCGGTGTTTGTTGTTACCGCCCTGGTGGTCGGAGTGTTAAAGTGGCTGTCTATGTTGGCGGTTTCCGCCACGGTCGTGATTCAATTTTTTTCTACCGCCGGCCTGTTGGTGGTTTTACCGCCGCTTTAACACCGACCGCCAGGGTTGTAATGACCCCCATAATCTCCTGCAGAATGTAAAGCAGGTTTTCCAGTTGTGATGAGAGAGAAACAGTTTTGACTCTGGAAAAAATATTTCTTGATTAGGAATATAGTAGACCAAGGGTGCTTCAAATAAGTATCAGTTTATACTTTTACAATAATCTTTTCCATTTAATTTCTAATGTGATTTGGCAACTGAACTATCCGAAAGCTCTGACATGTGATAGTTATTTGGTTAAAAACCACAAAATCCGTCCTACAAAAATATCTTTAAAACTTAAAATATTTACCCATTGAAGCAAGAAGTTCATGTTGAAATTGCACTATGTGCTAATTTGTTTTGCAAAGATTATTTGAGAGATTCTTGTACTTTTCCTTCAAGGTATAATAGCTTTACAAAAAAAACCGTTCGCACCAGCAAACCAAACCCAGTTTTTTAACATTTGCACCTTTTTTGTGCATTTAAAAACGGGTTTTGGCAGGCATCCCCTAATGCTGTCTCTAAAAAAATGTTGTATCGATAACAATTGGCAGGAGTGCTCTTCAAAGTCATAGTGATGTTATCTTTTTTCTTGATAGAAAGGGACAAAGTGTGGATGACATTTGTGAACAGCTTTGCACTGCAGTCTATGTTCCCTTCCTGTTTTAGAAGTCCTTCCACTGTGAAATAGTGAAGACCTGGCATATATACGGTCTATATTATTTTAAGATAGGTGAACCGAGAGGAGTTATTAATCCTTTTTACTGGCCAGGCTGTGTTATGAAAATGTAAATAGGCAGAGCGCTAAATCTGGCAAGGACTGAAGAACATCTTTCCGGCCCATCTACTTTTTTCGTCGTTTTATTCTGAGCTCCCTGCGGTGTCACGTCCCTGAAATCCCTTCCACCACTGATGCGTACTTAATTATCCACAAATAGCTGACGTCATTTTTGCATTACAGAAGGGGCGGAGATTGGGATATACGTTTGTAAATGCTACGAACTGCTGTGAAATGGGACAGGCGCACACAACTGCAGGATGTGGTTGTACAAATTCCCCAAACCACCCTTTCTGCCTTTGCCGACTTTTTTATTACCTTTTAGAATCGGGAGTCCTACCAAAAAATGGGGAGACCCTTGAGAGACATGTGACAAGTGGCCATTTACATCTGTATGTAGCTCTTTCATTCTTAGAGGGTCTCGTCTCTAACTCCCACACTACGTCATCCAGTTCTCTCAGGATGTCCTGGCCCCACCTTAACTGAGAGTAAGACATCTGGAAATACACCCTAGAATAAATAACTCACCGTTAACAGCTGGGCGAGTGGCCTTGGCGCCATTGTAAACCCAGAATGCTTAGAGAATGGCGAGACAGTTCCAAATGCAAAAGCCAAATTTACATAGAGCGATAGAATCGCCTCTTTTTGGCAGCGAACCATGCACTCTAAAAATTTAATTTTCTCTGCCAAGTAACAGAGGAGATCTTCCTCCTCAAAAACAATGGACAAAGGCTGTGCAGTAAAGACAAGCGTGGACTTTGGAAAGATGATGTGCAATATCAACAAATTAATGAAAATTATAAATCCTCCCATGAAAGCAGCTCTTAATTTGTTCTTGCAGTCTGCATTGTTTTGTTTTTTAGGTCGAAGCCTACCAGATAGTGCAGTGGGCATTCTGAAAGCTTCCCTGGGAATACATTCTGCCATTGGCTTTGTAGTTTATATAACTCACATTTTATGGCTTTCTTTTGCTGGATTTATTTGTTTTAGGCTTTCTAGCATGTCTTCTCCCCTCCGTGGAGAAAAGCTTCTTCGCCATCACTCCCTGTTTTCTTCCACACGTCATCTCTTTCTGAAAACAGACCTTTAGATTTTGTTTTTAGCTTGTCACGTTTGCTATGCATTCAAAGACAGAGGTCAAGTTTCAGGCTACAAGGGAACTTGGTGTTTACTTTCTTTCTCTGACTTCAGAGTGAGAGTATTTATGTGACAATCTTACTGAATACTGGGAAATAAAAGTTTTTTTCCTAGCACACAGCAAAATTTAAATGTCTGTTAATGAACTGTGCAAATATTTCAGAATATATAAGAATTTGTAATGCACAAATGAAACACATTTGCGTTTTTGCTCACTATAGTTTTATCAGTAAAACTGTATGTGCAAATGTAATGGTCATTTTAATTGAAATGTATTGTCTGTAATAGCAGTGCACTACCAAACCATGCATACTCCACACCATACCACTTCACTCTGCAGCACTCCACTCTACAACACTCTACTCCGCTCTATGCCCCTCCACTCTATCCCACTCCACTTTACAACACTCTATTCTACTCCAGTCTACTCCACTTTATGACACAATACTCCACCACACTCCATGTCCCTCTATGCCACTTCACTCTAGGCCACTCTACTCCACTTTACTATACGTCAGGCCACTCCACTCTACGACACTCCACTCTATGACACTTCACTCTACGGCACTCCACTCTACACCACTCCATACCACTTTACTCTAATCTACGCCACTCCCCTCTATGACATTTTACCCCACTCACTCTACGCTTTGCCACTCCACTCTACACCACTCCACTCCAGGGCACTCCACTGTACAACACTTTACTCCACTTTATACCCCTCAACTCTATACCCCTCCACACTATGCCCTTTCACTTTATGATACTCTACGCCACTCCACTCTATACCACTCAACTCTATGACACTCTACACAACTCCACTCTATGACATGCTTCTCCACTCTACAACACTCTACTCCACTCTGCTACACTCCACTCACAACACTCCACTCTACTCTACGACACTCTATGCCACAATTTGCCACTCCACTGTATGCCACTTCACTCAAGGCCACTCTACTCCACTTTATGCCATTCCAATCTACGACACTCTAAGCCACTCTACTCTATGACACTCTACTCCATGGTACACCACTCTACTCCACTCCACTCTGTGACACTCTACTACACTCCACTCTGTTAGACTCTATTCCACTCTATGCCACAATATACACCACACTACTCTATGCCCTTCACTCTAGGACACTTTGCTCTACTCTACGCCCGCCATGCCACACCAGTCTACGAGACTCCACTCTAGGCCACTCCACTCTATAACTCTACTCCACTCTGTAACTCTACTCCACTATACACCACTCCTCTCTACAACTCAACTCCAATCTATGCTACTCCACGCCACTCTACGCGACTGTACAATACTCCACTTCACTCCATGACACTCCAGTCCATGACACTACTCCACTCTTCGCCACTCGACTCCATTGTTCGCCACTTAACCTTACTCCATTCCGCTTCATGCCACTCTCACCTGCACCACTTACTTTTAGCCATGCCAAACAGCAGCCACGCTGATGTACAACATGGCTAAAACACGTTGGCAAAGCCAATAGCTCTTGCATAGTTGAGACCTATTGGCTTTTCCAATGCTTGTTATTATGATTTATATTGTGCACTCACAAATTGGAAAATAAAGTATGATGCTACAAAACATCCAGTGCAGGGTGACTCTCAGTCATACAATCAACACCACCACACATGGTTGGAGAGGAAAAGATGGTAAAATAACTTAAAATAGAAAGTACGTTGGGGCTCTGCTAACATATGTATTATCAGACATAAACAATGTTCCTCAGTTCAGCCTGGCAGGAATGCACGGTAGGATTAAAGGCCGGCATAATTCATTTTCTAATGCAGCAGTAAATCTACGCAAGGAGTTGAAAGTTTGCATTTGTTAGCCTTGTAAGTTTGTGAATACCCCCAAACATGTAGGTTTGTGGGAATCCATACCCTTTAATCTGGACATGGTTGTAAAGTTACTTCAGCTAAGGGATCGTGTAACGAAAGACCTCTTTTTTTAATGATCACTCCCAAAGTTCTGAACTGACACTGCTGTTTTTTTGGCTCAGAGTGCACTGAGGTTTTATAACCAGACCTGTGCTCTGACCCTTAAAAGACTATGGGCCTGATTACGACTTCGGCGGAGGGGATTACTCTGTCCCAAATGTGACGGATATCCTGCACACCATATTACGAGTTCTATAGGATATAATGGGCTTGTAATTCTGCAGGCGGGATATCCGTCACATTTGGGACGGAGTAATCCCATCCACTGAAGTTGTAATCAGGCCCCATGTCTGATTTGCTTATACCTAGTGGGCTGGGTTAACTCACTCATAAGTCCCTAGTATATGGTACCAGGATGCCCAGGACCACTACCCACCCTTCTATGGTTGCAAGAGTTGGTCGATGGTAGAACAAAGACGGTCAGCAATGCAGCCCTGGAGACAGTGAAGAGTTCGTAGAGGATGCAGTCTACGTCCCATGCCGGATGGAGGATTGCAGTCTGTCTGTGGCGTGGAAAAGCCACCAACAAGCCTTGGCAAAGGCAGAAGTCACAGTGGTAAAAAAAGTGGAGCTACCGGGGACCAGCAAGGTCCAGGAGGACTCAACCCATGAAGAATGTCCGGAAAGGACCATCAGCAAGGCAAGAGAGTCCACAGAAGAAAAGGCAGCCCCCACAGGAGAGCCACTGGAAGAGGAACCAGGAGTCACAGAGAAGCCCACACAGCACAACTGAAGAAGGGTCCCACACCGCAGGAGAAGCACGCAGAGGGCTGTGTATCACAGGGAAGAGTGCCGGGGGCTAGGGCTACATTGAGCCTCAAGATCCCTTGGAGGAGATGCCAACACGCCCTGGTAGCTGCAAGAGACGAGGTGCACAGGGGTACTGTCCTGCATGGGAAGGCAAAGAATTACCTCCACCAAAGTTGGGCAGCTGGCAGAGAGGCCCAAGGGGACCACTCCAGGCCACCACCCCTGATGAAGGATCCATGCAAGTCAGGATAAGAGGAGATCCATGCAGCCGGTCGTCGTTGCAGTTGGTGCCTAAGGATGCAGGGGAGTGACTCCTTCACTCCAAGGTAGATTCCTTATTCCTTCTCATGCAGAATGAATACTTGCCCTCCTCAGAGGATGCACAGCCAGGGAAATGTTGCAGAAGCTGGAAGGAGCTGTAGAAACAATGTTGCAAGCAGAGTCTTTGTCATGGATGCAGATTGTCGGTTCGTGGAGGGTCCAGTCGCAGTTCTAGTGGCCAGAAGTTGAAGTAGAGGTTGCAGAGGAATCCTGTTGAAATCTTGCAAGCCGAAGCTGAGGACCCACCCAAGAGGAAGGCCCTAAATGGCCCTGAAAGGGGGATTGGTCACATAGCCACGTGACCACCTATGAGGTGGGCCACCTGCTTGACCTGGCCACTCGGATGCTCCCAGAGGCCTCTGCCCACCTTGAATCAAGATGGCAGAATCAAGGGACCCTCTGATCTGTTTCGCGCTAGAGCAGGGACTGGAGGTCCCTGAACCGGAGCAGACTGGTTTGTGCAAGGAGGGCACCAAATGTGCCCTTCAAAGCATACCAGTGGCTTGCGAGGGTACTCCTCCCAAGCCATGCAACACCTACTTCCAAAGGGAGAGGGTGTTACCCCACTCTCCCAAAGAAAATCCTTTGTTCTGCCTTCCTAGACTTGAGCTGATCAAGCAGCAGGAGGGCAGAAACCTGTCTGAGGGGTGGCTGCAGGTTGGGTTTCCTGGAAAACCCAAGAAGGCTGGTAGGAGCAATGCTGGGGATTTTCTAAGGAGCTCCCAGAGTACATGGAATCATACTTCCAATACTCTTAACAGTATTGGGGTATGATTCTGACATGTTTAATACCAAACAGGCCTAGGTTCAGAGTTACCATTATGTAGCTGGACATAGGTCGTGACCTATGTCCAGTACACACGTAAAATGGAGTCCCTGCACTCACAAAATCCATGAAAATGGAGCTGGAGTTCGTGGGGACACGTCTGCTCATGCAGGGGTGCCCCACACACATGTACTTGCACCCTGCCCTCTGGGCTAGTAGGGCCCACCATAGGGGTGACTTACAGTGACCTGGTGCAGTGACCTGTAGTGAAAAAGGGTGCACCCTTTCACACAGGCTGCAATGGCAGGCCTGCAAATACACTTTGCATGAGTTCCGCATGGGTGGCATAATACATGCTGCAGCCAATGGGTTCCCCCTGGTGCCCCAATGCCCTAGGTACTTGGGTACCATATACTAGGTTCATAGAAGGGAGCACCAGTATGCCAAATGTGGGGTGTGTGTGGTCCAAGCAACCAAATTTAAAGGGAGCGAGCACAGTAACTGGGGTCCTGGTTAGCAGGATCCCAGTGAACACTGTCAAACACACTGACAACAGGCAAAAAGTGAGGGTAACCATGCCAGAAAAGGGTACTTTCCTACGCAATGTAACTGTCCTACAAACCCTAACTGGCTGCCTTTACCTCCTCTGTGCTGCAGGTGGTCACCCAAATTGAGTCGGAGTAGCCATCAAAACATTCAAAAAGGTTTACAAATTTTACAATAACCACAGTAGTTACCAATGCATTTTGGCTTGTTGAGTGAACAGCAGTAATTTACATTTTATCTAAAAATCTATATCTCCAGAACCCTTCAGTGTCTAAAACTTCATAAAAATTAGATTTTTTTAAATAAAATGGTGTTGGATTTCTTTTGTGTCATGTGACTTACTTATTTCATTGGTTTGGTACTTCTAAATGCCTTACACTTGTTTCTTTGTTTAAGCCTGACTGCTCGAATCCACAGCTACCCAGAATAGAGCTAACGGTTTACAGATGATCCTGACTGGACCCAAGATGGTATTGTGTGTGTATGACACATGAGCTCTCAAAAAGTATGCCTGGAAACCTGTGCCAGGGATACCTCTGGAAATGTTTGTAAATTGAAAGAAACATAAAAGTACGTTTAGGTGCAGATGTGAACCACCACCTCTTTTATTTTCATACATTGGGCCCAATACTTTTTAAGTTACTTCCCACCAGAACCAATTGAATAGTGAAGTACTTTGAAAATTGTTGATTTAAAAATTCAATCTTTTGGAAAGTAAACATTTGCAAATATTTCCCCCATCGATTCGGAGGCCTTGGGTAGCTCAGAATCAAACTATCCCTGAGCATTGATTAAACAATTCTATGACTACAAGGTTCAAGATAATAATATGACCTTTGATGAAGTAGTCAGACTAACCGCTACCCAAAATGATTATCCCAGAGTACAGATATTGGGGAACTGAACAATATTTGCAGACTTCACAGAGATGTCAAAGCACATCCGTCAGTCCTCATGACAAATACTTCGACTAATTCAGGCCCCCGAGCATTAATGCAACGAGATGCCCTCCTTCATGCCTTACGCAATTTAAGATGCAGGTAAGATCTTCACCCCTGAGTCTATACTGGTGCATTCTTGGGTTAGCAGGTTACCGAGTACTGATTGCAAAAGTTAAACATTTGGCCAAAATCTGCTCCCATAAATCATTGGACGTTTTCTCATATAAATATGGTGGATCATTAACAGGAACACTCCAGAGAGCATAATAATACTGCCTGTTAGATGATGATACAAACTAAGATCCAGTAAAACACTATGACTCCACCTGAATATAAGGAGGAGAGTATAACAACACACATGCTCACAGTTACAGGTGCCAACAAGCATTGGCAAAGCCATTAGATCTCAGGATAGTAACCCACTGACTTTGCCAATGGTTTTATCCATGCAGCTTAATATCCATTATGCTGGACTGCATGGCTAAAGAATTTAAAAATGGAGCATTTGACACGGCTGGTCGTGTCATTTTGTAGGTGTGCGCACAATGCATGTGCATGCCTACAAAATTATGCAGCCAGTTATTATTTTTCTCTTTAGTTACTAATCTGAGTTTGCTCTGTAATTAAAAAAGAAAAAAATGTGAGAAAGTATTCTTTTTTTTAGTGGGTGTGCGAAAGCAACAAAGGAGGGAAGCAACACGAGTGAAGTAAGCTGGGTTTGGGAAGCTATGCATGGGGACAAGGGGCATAAGCAATACAGGGGTGTTGGAGAGGTAGGGTTTTTAAAGCATGCAGGGGAAGCAACACATGCGGAAGCAACATAGGGGACACAAGAGGGGTTGGCAGAAGCAACATTGGGCATTACGGGGCGGAACCAAAATGGAGGCTAAGGTGTGGGGAAGTAGCACAGGGACACAGGTTGACGGGGGCAAATAAGCAAAAGACAGCAATGTGGAGTTGGCGAGGGGTAAAGAAAATGGGGGAGAAGGCAATGCGTGGGCAGTGGGGGAGAAGCACATGGGCCAGAGAGGGGAACACGGAGCATGTGGCTATGGAAGAGAAGCACATGGGGGAGACAGGAGGAAAACACATGCATTCTTGTACAGAGCTTAAGGAAAAAAAGCAGTGGAAGGACATAGTAATGCATCCATGCATCAGGGAAGGATGAACACAAGAGGAGGAAGTCCACTGAGCTAATAAATAGGAAGCAAGCAAATGAGATTGACAATGAAGCCAACCAATGGTAAGCAATGGGCGGGCCCTAAGCCCACTGTAGGATAACAATACGTTTTGCAACTGACAGTGCATGTTCTGTCTCTGCGAGACCTAAAAATGACTGTGACAGTTAATTCCTCAGGGATTTCATAGCGTAAACTTCACCCTTGTGGCCAAAAACAGATGCAAGAGTGCATTTTGCACCCTTAAAATAGTGCAGCTAAACATCAGACGGTGCTTTTGCATACTCTGCAAAATGTGTGATCACTGCAGAGTATGTAAGGGCAAAGACCAGAATGCAGTGGTTTCTAAGCTTTAGAAATCACTGCATTTATCACTCAGAGCCCTTATATACTCTGCAGTGATGAAAATTCAATTTCGCTGGCAGAGCAACAGAATTTTTATTACTCACTAATTCTGCTTTACAAGAGTAATGCAGAATTACCAAAATTCCTCTGATTCCGCCAGTGGAAGTGAACCTTGCCCGGGCCTAGTTCATATACATGATTGAGTTTTAAATCTTTACTCTACAACTCGTCACTACGTAAGCTGTGGATCACTCTACCTAGATAACTTGAGAGTCAAATGCTAAAAAGGTGTACTAGGCATTAGGGTTGTGGTCCAACAGTAGGGTAGTCCTCGGAACACCAGAGGTAAAAAGACTCCTAAGGTTACAATTTGAGCCCAGGAGTCCCTCATTGACCTGTGTCTCCTGAAATAGTTCTCACAGTAATTTGGAGAACTGGTTATTCCTCATGTTGGTATGTCACGAACAGTGTCGGTCAAGGTAAAAATGGATCAGCAGAGGCACTCATCTCGTGAAAGATATTTTTTGTTTATTCAATGTTCAAAAACCCTGCCCATTTAGTAGCTTCCATTCCAAGCCAAGGTGGCTTCAGTAGTTTTAAACTCCACAACTGCCCCTCTACAGCGGTGTGAGGCTTTCCCCTATGGCCATTGTTTCTCAGGCTTCCCATAGTCTAATAAAAGGGAACAAACAATGGTTACACCCATCTTAATTCTCTACTCTGTAAGATCCAGCCTGGCACAGTCACTTGGTCTTCAGGTCTATGGACAGGAAAGGATGGTCATAAATCATCTTTTTCCTTTTTCCATTTGCCAACCAACTCTTTTTGAGTCATGTCCCTATAAAATAGAGAAGGATTGGGCTCTTATCACTACACACCACCTCCTCTTCTAATTGGGGAACCATGTACATGCTCCTTTCTTTGGAATCATGATTGGTTACTTCCTGTTGGTTCATTCCACCCGTTTCCCATATGCCTCAACTCTTATGAACAAAGTGAGAGAGGTTATAGACATTATTTTGTTATTTCTCAACGTATATGGCCTGTCTTTTGCCTCCCAGCCTGTCCATGATCCTCTTGCCTAAGAGAGTGTACATGAAAGGGGCCAGATACAATACAATGTTCTGCTGCCCTGCAGCGCCATCAGGCTTCTTTATGGCAGTTGTAGTTTGTAGTAAAGGACATTCTGACCCTGCTTGTCACAGAAAATGTGTTATACCTCGGTTTCTGCTGTGGTTTATGTTTCCTCTGCCTTTCAATGAACATGAGAGGCAACTGCCTAAAAGATTCAGCTTGCCCCTCAGTCGGGGATCCAGGACTGGAATTGATTGTGAAGATCAGAAGAGCTCTGAGGTACACAAGAGAACAGGAGGTGGTAACTTCCTCATTAATGTGAGAATTGTGGTGTAAGAATTGTGGTGTATTATATGGTATGGTTGTGCGACCTTACTGCGTAATACACTTGCAACACTGTTTTGGGTCCAGTCAGGCTCTTTTGTAAAACATTTAGCTCAACCCTGGGTAGCTGTGGCTTTGTAAAGCAAAACCTTAACAAAGGAACTGGTGTAAAGCATTTAGGTGCACCAAACAAAGAAAAAAGACAATCACACAACATGAAACAAGTCCAACCTATTTATGAAAATAGATTATATTTTTATGAATTTTTAGACACCAAGATGAGCAAAATCTACCAGAGGGTTCAGAAGATATATATTTTTAAGTAAAATGTAAATCTCAGCTTTCTAGTCTGAAGGGCAAACAAGCATTGGTAATTGTAAAGTTTAAAAACGTTTAAAAAGAATGAAAGTGTTGTATTTGGCTACTCCGGCCCAAGAGGGTTGACCAAATCCAGCAGGAAGAGGGTCAGGGGGACACTAAGGAGCGTCTGGACAGGTATCTGGTCACCAAAGCATTCTCAAGTCCAGTTCTAAGCTTTACACCAAGACCCCATCGACTTCAATAGAGTGGTCCTGATGCTGCGGATGATGCAGGATGTTGAGGATGCTGAAAGATGCTCTGGGTGCTGTGGGGTTGACAGGGGGTGTTATCACAGTTATTTCTGGGATGTCTAGCAATCCCAGAGTGCTCTATTTTGCCCGCTCTCAAGATGTGTGAACCCTTCTTTGGATTTCAGGAGTGTGGTAGCCCACCCAAGAGTTGTGGCTGCCTGTGGGCTACACTCCCATGGGAAAATTAGTTTGTGTACTGGTTCCTCCTCTCTGTTCCTGCTGCCAGCCTCTCTACTTGAACAAAGGGGCAACTCCCTAGGGGTGTGATCGCCATTTGCCCACCAAAGGCGGTTTTGCCTTTGAAGCTTACCTTCTGGGCCAACACTTTGTGTGTCAATCACACTACTCCTCAGCAGGGTAGAGGGCTGTCTGGTGGCAAGCAACTGTGCAATGCCACTGGACATAGTGGGCACCAGAGTGGCAACTTTCTAAAAGTTCCCTTTCCTTAAAAGAGACATTAAATTCGACTTGGGGATCAAATCAGGTTTAATGCCATGAATAATTTGATACTTTGGAGTGCCCATTTTAGTGGTCTCATTCAGAAGTTAGCTGGGCTGAGACATCAGCTGATAACTCTGTGTTAGTCATTTGGCTTCTAACTTTTCCACAGCAAAAACAATAATGTGGAAGTTTTGCTGTTAGGACATACTAAAAGTATATGCTCTGTTTAATGATATACAGTTTCCTGTCTTATGGCTTCATAGGTATTTCTCAGGGGAGACTTATATACATTATTAAGGGAACTGAGGACCTTTGCCATTGATTTAAATGTCAAAGTTGAATTAGTAGTTTTAAGACTGCTCTTCCGGGTTGCAGTGGCAGGCTAGGAGCCACATTGTACTTTGTCACACAAAGGGTGGCACAACCAGTGCTGCAGTCCTGGGAGGACATTCTGTTTTACATGCCCTGGGTACCCTTGGTACCGTGTACTAGGGTCTTATAAGTAAGTCAGTTTATGTCAATTGGGGTAGCCAATTTAACATATATTTCATAATAGGTTAGAACACTGGAAACTGAGGTCTGGTCAGCAGGCCTTAGTGCACTCTCAGAGTCGAAAAACCAGCAAACAGTAGTCCAAATGGCACACAAAGTTGGGGGCGGGAAGGGATCTGCAAAAAGTCTGTTTCCTTACAAATATTTAGTCTCATTTCTGTGAATGAAGTGCAGATGCTAGCCTTATCTGGAGCCAAAAGAGAACTTCTGTTTAGGTTTCTGTTTCACGCCTAGAAGAGGGGCCATTCCCAAAACCTAAATGTTCCCGATAGAGTATCCATCTTCCTGTGAAAGAAACCAACTACTATAATGAACAACAGAAAAGTAATAGTGTGTAAAATCAAGAACAAGGACATTACTCTTGGATTATAGATTTATGTGAGGTCAGGCACTTTAACGATGCAGAAGCACCAGCCCGGGTCAGAGAGCTGCAGTGATGTTTTTTTAGCCTGTGTAATTGAATTTGACTGTAAGTAGTGTCTTTTCTGGGTAAATAATTTCCTACTTAAATAGGCCACTGGTCTTGCTATCCATTCCAATATTTGCATCTGGTCATCTTAATGAATTCTTTATATCTACTGTAAACAGTATCATGTAACTGCATATTGAGTGTCATAAATCACAAATGGTTCTTTCGGTTTCTGGATTTCATTGTATTTGATTTTGTATTCTTTTCATGAGCAACGCACTAAATAGTTATGTTGAGTTACATTATTTATTGAGTGTGCTAATACCCATACAGGTGTCCTGGCTCTAACAGACAGTTGTAGATACCAGTCTAGAATAGCAGTAATCTGATAGAGTGACATACATAGCCATAGTATAATTACAGTTCATTTAGCCAAGTCTTCAATGTCATTTGAAGTATAGAAGTGCAGCCATTTTTCTTATGATAGTGGGCAGAGTATTCCATAATTTAGCAGCTGCCACCCAAAACGCCCTGCCACCAGTCTGAACCTGATTATTTTTCGGCACAGAAAGAAGGACCACATCCTGGAGTAGACGACCAGGGACGTAGATGCTAAGTTTATTCCTTAAATTGGTTGGACCGAGTGGTGCATGGCCCTGTGTACTAGGCAGAGAGACCTAAAACAGTCCTTTTTAGGTTGAAGCCTACCAAAGAGTGCATCTGTCTGGTTGCAAAAAGACTTCTTGTTGGCATTCTGAAAACTTCCCTGGGAATGCATTCTGCTTGTTGCTTACCACTGGCTATGCATCTTGTAACTCACATTTCTGGCTTTCTATTTGCTAGCTTTATTTATTTTAGGCTGTTCAGCATGCCTTCGCCCCTCCATGGAGCAAATCCGTGGAGCAAAGCTTCTTCACCTTCGCTCCTTGTATTCTTTCACCAGTGCTCTCTTTCTGTAAATAGTCCTTTAAATTTTGTTTTATATCTTGTCACATTTGCTGCACATTCAAAGGGTCTGTCTTCCAGATTAAAAACTGAGAGGATTTATGTGACAATGTTGCTGGTTACTGGGAAATAAAAGGTTTTTACTAGCATACAGCAACATTTAAATTTCTCCTAATGAACTGTGCAAACATTTATGCTACTGGAAGCCAATGCAGTATAGTTAAGGCAGAGCCAGACCTTCCAAGCCAGGCCTTCCCAGAGCTAATTTTGCAGTTGCATTTTGGATGCACTGAAGCTTCTTCAACAGAACTAGAGGTGCTCCCAAGAAAAGGGAGTTAGACAAGTTGAGACAATTAAGAGCAGTCACCTGAACCACAATCTGGCAGTCCTGTGTAGAAAGAAGCAGGACACTTTTCCTCATCACCCTCAGCCGTAGAAAGCAGGGGGAGATCACATGGTTACCCTGTTTCTCCATGGAAAAATGATCCTTCAAGAGGAAACCAAGATGCTTTACTGTCTTTGTTGGACTTGTGGGCTCAGACCAAGAGGGAGACCAGAAGGTAGATAGAAAGGTTTTGGCAGGTGAAGTGTGAGAAATCCAAATCATCTCCTTCTTGCTGGAGTTGAACTTCAAGGTATTGAGTCACAGACAGGAAGTGACCGCTGTCATGCACTGATGGAATGTATCAAGAGGGGCCATCTGTGTCCTGTCCAAGGTGATGACCATTTGAGTGTCATTTGCATAGTTTATGTAGGCAACACCATAAGACCTGGCCAAGTTGAGCAAATACAGGTGTATATAATAAACAAGGTCGGACTGAGAGCAAACCCCTGCAGTACACCTTGAATCAATGCTTTGAATGCCAGCACATGGGAAGGTCTATTGACTGCTTTGTGCCCGTCCTCAAAATAGTATCGTCAAGATGCTCTCCACCCAATCCTGGCTTCTGCAAGTCTTGTTAGAAAGTCAGAATAAGACACTGCATTAAATGCGGCAGACATGTCTATATATACCAAGGCAGCTGGATCTGCTTTGTCCACCGGCATTCTAAGGTCATCAAGGACTGACAACAATGCAGTTTCTGTATTGTGTGCAGGTTGAAAACCATACTGTACAGCCTCTAAAATGTAATGTAGTTCCAAAACTCTCAAGAGCAGTTGGTTGACATATTTCTCCAAGATTTTAGCTGCAAAAGGGAGGAGAATGGCTGAAATGATTCTCCCAAATTTTAACTGCAAAGGAGAGTTGGGTAGTTCTCAGGACACCGGAGGTAAAAAAGTTCAAATGTCACAGATTGAGCCCAGTAACTCCTGATTCACCTGGAACTGTGATTTGGAGAACTGGTTATTATTCCACATCTGGAACTTTCCAGTATTTCCCTACGTCATAAAAAATAATTTATGACATATTTATGTGTTTGGCTTCAGCCTTGGAAATTTGTGATCTAACGTTTTCCATGTATATACTTCATGGATTGTCTATGCATTGTGCTTTCAAGAGGGTTTATAGTTTTTATCCTGTGTTGACAGTTTTGACCTTACTCATGTAAATGTGTTTGGGAAGATCCCCCTTATCAGACATGAAGTTGATATATTTTTGGTTTTCTTTTAGTTCATTCACCAGGTGCATCTGATAAGTATCACAATTTGCAAAAGTGCTGGCTTTATGAATTTAACACTTATTTGTATGCCTCTCTTTGATATTATATCAACTGTATCTGGTAAAATGACTCACTCTGCAATACCTTTACCCCCCCAAGTCCATCACCTTTCGATTTGTTCTAATGTAAGCTTTTCCAATGAGTAGCTCCAGAGCTAATGGTAGCTCTCCAACTTACAGTAAGTAGATCTCCTGTCTGCAGCCCAGCCTACTAAATTACAAGATTTTACCTGGTCGAATTAATATATGTAAACAAAATTGAGCAGTCTTTATTCAAGATTAAAAGGGTGTGTATTTTCACAACTCCTAAACTGATGTTTAGAGAAAAATGGCAGACTTTGTAAAATGTATTTACAGACAATTTTGAGAGATAAATCACAGGCCATCGGGGTGATTTTTTACTCATATTATTACTTTGGTACCAGGGTTATTACAGTTATGCCTACTATGTATTACTGATGCAGAGCAATCACAAACGGATAAAGCTTTTTTTTACATTACTGGTAGCAAGTCTGTCAAAGGCACTGAGGTGATCACTGCCAGTAATTTTGCATGGGGTGGCCACTAATGAAATCTTATCTGATATGCTAACTATTACAACATTAATAACAAGAGCTCTGTACAACATTCATCGAACATAAGTAGCTCTTATTACAGAAAAGGTTGATCCTTGTGCTATAGCTTTCCGTTTCACCTCTGGAATAAGATTACGTTTCTGTTTAACTACTGCTCTAGGAGGGTTTTTTAGTGTGTTTACAATGTGAAACCAGCCCTGGTAGAGTGTAAAAGAGCATATAGCATTTATAAAAAGGTTACTGTCACCTTTTTGTTTAAAGGACACGTTCATTAACCCAGTAATTGTATTTTCTTTGCTTCATTTGTACAGCTCTTCAGAGCAGCTTAAGACTCCCATCCTTTTAACTGCAAGCTATTGCTGGTGGTGTCATCAAGTCACCTCCTGGCAGTTCTGACAGGAAGTCAATGTGAAATGTCCAAGGCACAGATAAACATCCACCACACCGTAGTATGTGTTTATTTTCTGTTATCATTGGTAGTGGCAGACTGCTACCAAAAATCCTAAAGAGGGAATTCAGTACTGAAATTGGTTATATGGATGCTAGAAAAGCATTGTGATACAGAGCAGAAGGAATGGTGGTCTCCTTTTTAGGTCACACCTGAGGTAGCTCATGCACTCCAAGTACTGCTTCCCTTTTTTGGAAGTGTCTTTCTGCTACTTCTGTTTTATGTTCGGGTTTGGTTTTATTCTTCTACCTGCCACAGAACCAAGTTGGAACCAAGCTTCACCCAGCTTCACCCAAATGAAGATCCACAATCAAGGTAAAATTGGTCTTAGGTTGCTTGTGTTCAAGTTCAGGAAGGACCTGGATTGGCAGGCCAGGCTGTTTGTTTACAATTGGAGCAGAGTCAAGGCTGATTTGCATATGGATGGGTCCAAATTGACATGGTGGGCAGAAGGACAACGGGTTGAAATGCTACTCTGAGCAAATGCTAGTGGTTAGACTCATTGCAAGTGTTCCTCCCATCACCTTTTGTTTGTTTGACATATCATACCATACCATACTATTCCATATTAAAGAACAGCAAACCATACAATACCATATCATGCTATATAATGACAGGCCATACCATGCCACACCATAGCATATCACACCATATTATACAATTTCAGGTCATACCGTGCCATACAGTGGCAAGCCATACCATATTGTACTATACCCTTCAATGACATACTACACCATGCCATAAACAACGACTTGTTTCAGAAAAATTAGTTGAGACTCAGAAAAAGCATTAAAACAGTCACTTTTAACTTTATTTTTGTGAAAGATCTGGCATGGACTGTAGCAAAAACCTACAGTGTGCTTAAAGCATGACCATTGCTTACAGTTAATTTGCTTTATTGTCACTCTTATTTCGTTGCTTCTTATTACAGTTTGCCTTGGAAGGTGCATGTTCTGCCACTTTTGAGAAACTTTGTTAGCTTAAACGGGGCTTAGAGCCTGCCCATTGCTTATCTTTGGTTGGCATCATCATCACTCTTATTTGCTGACTCTTGTTTGGTCAGCTCGTGCCATCTTCACTTTCTCTTCGTGTGATTCTCTCCCCCCCTTGAGAATGCCCCAAGTACTGCTTCCTTTCTTTGTGAGTGTCCTTCTGCCGCCATGCTTTCTGGCCCTGGTAACTTTTTTGGTTTCCTTGCAGAACACAATAAGAGTACATGTGTTTGAGGGCAATCTACACTCCCCCTGTCCCTCTCCAAGTCACCCCTTGCCTCATCTCCCTCCCCCTTTTCACATTGTAGTGAGACCTGTTCCTCCCTCGACGCACCCCTTCTTTTTGCTTCCACCTCCCCCTGTCATTGTTTGCCCAGTCTCTATCCCACCTCACCATTCTGTTGGCCCATCGTCGTTGCTTGTTTTGTCCCCCTCACCACCCACCATGTTGTTGCTTGACCCTTTCTCCACTCCCCCTATCGGGGTGGATAATGAGGTAGTACCTGAAGAGGAGGACATGAGAACTCTGCACAAACCCATCTCAGAGACACTGTACACCCCCTCGGACGGAACTAACCTACTAGAGGGTAGAATTTTTTATTTATTTCAGGAGGGCTGGTTTCCAAACACTTTTCAAACCAGGCACTGATATAATATCTGTTTAGCCTTGAGTCTGACCTCCTAGAGAAGGCGTGGATGACTCAAATTGAAGAGGTGGGGTTCCTGTGTGAAGAGGTTTGCAAAATATTGTTAACAGCCTTGGTGAGGGAGTCTACTACACCAAGATACATGAGCATATGTGGTCCCCAAGGCTGCCCAGTACTAACAATGATGGTCCCACTCTGTCTTACTCATTAAAAAAGACAACCCCAATTGTAAGTTCTTCGTAGTTTCTAAACAAGACAAATAAAATTAGGAATTAAGACTTGGGTTTGTTGGAAATCTGAAGTAGGAAATTAACAGATGTCAGGCCAAATGAAATATGTAACGTGTTGCATTTGAAATTTTCATCAAGTTGACCCCCTTTCAGGCGACAAAGGCAAATGTCAGGGCGCCATATTTAACATAGGAAATTAGACCAGGATGAAGGTGTAGAGTCACCCGAAGACAACTAACTCCTGTTTTGACAAAGGGGACTGGAGACTGATTTAACCTGAATGAGCACCAAACTCTGTGATGCATAAATTAAATGCTGACAAACAATGCAGGATATTGTGTGATCATGCCAATATGACCTGAAAATACCAACATTTTATATATGAGACCAGAGTATGAAAAGAGAAATCGTTTGGGTTAGTTTTGATATTGCAAATCAGAGGCTTCCGGTAAGTAGCAAAGAGGAGAAGAGATGGCATGCATCACATGCTTGCTGTGGTTATTTGATATGCTGATGGCCTTCCACAATCCATGGTGCAAACTTACAGTAAGAGTTGGCTGTTGATAGAAACATTTCAAAGAGGGAATGAGTAAACTGCAGGTATTTAAATTTTAACAACACCAGCAACAAAAAGAGCCGGTGAAAAGCCTTCTCCGCGTCCAGAGGGGTAGTCATCAGAGTGCAACCATGAGTATGTGCAAAATCAAATAAGATTTTTCTCGAATGGTCCGATCTGCTGTACATCGGCTCAATATAAAATTCCTGCTTGGCCTGTATGCAATTCGATTTATGCTGAATGGCCAAAGTTTGACAGACCAGATATAGTGGGCCAACGAGTGCAAACGCCTGCGCTGCCAAACCATAAACCAGTGAGCATTGGACAAGAGGAGAAAGATATGCCAACACCAGGTTCACCAGCGAGATAAGGAAAGATGAGTTAGTCTATCCCTTCTTCAGAAGGATGACAATCTAAGTTTGTTTTCATGATGGAGTAATTAGATTATCGTTACTGTGACTTTAATGATGTGGGGAGAGAGGTTTGTCCAGAAATGGGTAGTGTGATCCAATCAAAAGCTGTCCTAGTCTACAGCTCTGATTTGAAGAATTTGCTTAAATGTCTTCTGTAGTTCTCCCAATGTGATAAATCGGCAAAGAGAGCCTAACTATTATCTCAGAGTAACTGGAATTGGTGTGATCTCTACGAATATCTGTCTAAGAACCAATGAAATGTGCTTGATAACATTTAGAAAAGGGAGACAGGATATTCTCTGTACTCCCAATGAGTAAAGAACTAGACATTTTTCATATGCTAGTCTTGGCAGGAGGTTCCATTGAAATAAAAGTCATGACACGTCCAGAATGTCAATGATTTGTATACAAGTGTGCTTACAAAGCAAAGTGACTTTATCGTGCTGTCTCTAGCAGAATTCGAAATTCGGGCATTTGCGATTTTTATTTTAAATTAGAAGGCTAGAACACTTGAGGTCCGGTTAGGAGTTGGGCAGATCCTCATGTGGGACACACTCAGGCCCACTTACAAAAATATCCCTTTGTTTTTACACCCAGATTTCCTGGGACAGGAACTCTGGGCCCGTTATTACCATGTAGAAGGTCCAGCCTTAAATCTCAAGAAAATCAGGCTCCAAGAGCAGCCTGGCTCCAGCTCCACTTGACCTATGTCACTGTCCCCCTTCCAGCCCAAAGTCTGCTCCATCTTCCACTATACTGCCCACATCCCTCATCTCCTTTCCTGTACTAACTCCTTTCCCATTTGCTACCTTCTTGATTACAGCAGCGAGTAAATGGGACTGTTGAGCCACATGCAATATGGCGGAATTTGACCCATAGAAAACTGGATCTGCATGGCTACCCCCAATATCATGAATCATTAGAAAGTATTAGAAATCCATATGTACTTTGTTTACTAGACCAGATCTCAGAATGTTAGTGCAAAGCCCTTGCAGAAAAGCCTTGTGGAAACACCAGGCTATGGAAATATGTGCACCATGTCCAATATCTGCTTTTACATACATCATAAATTCCCTGCTTTCAACAAAGTTTTTCCAAATGCCCAACTGATTCAATAATTCAGGAATATCACCTCTAGTGAACTCTAACATGAGTCAGACATAGAAGAATCTAGAATATGGATCAAACAGGTACAATTTTGAAACAAAACGATGTCAATCTTAGAGTTCAAAGAAAGAGGGTGTGAACCGAAAGTGGATAGCTGAGTGACTGAATTTTCAATACAATGTATGTCAAAATAAAACTTTGTTAAGAAATGTGCTTTATGTATTATCCATTAAATACAGCAAGTGTCCAGAGCGATATCAGTCCTCTAAGTTTGATTTTACCTGAAATGCTTTATCATTGATAAGCGACCCATAGCTTGAACAAAAACAAAACTGATTCGGGGGTGTTTGTAGAATAAGGGCCTGATTTAGAGTTGGTGGACAGGCACACTATGCCATATAGGATGCGTGGTTGGAAGGAATGGTGTCATTGTTTTGATCTGAGTGGCAAGTGTTTCTATGTCATACATGATGACTAAAAAGTGCTGTTATCATGATGTGGGATGCAGTGCTTAGCAATTTGATGGGTGAAGAAATATGAAAGATGGGTGCTCAATGGATCAGCTCTGCAGCTTCATATGTCTTATGATACCAGCCTACTGAGCTGGTTACCATGCAGGTTTGTCTAGTCTAAGATTTCTTCATGGTCCCGACAGCCATAGGTTTGAGGGAGAGACGGTCAAGAGATCTGCTGGGATGGCCTTTATTACAATTATCCCTTATGTGATTGTTGTTGTGAAATGTCAAGTAGCAGTCACAGTTTGTAGTTAATAGGGACTTGCGTAGGGGGACTAAATTAGAGTCTTCTGGTGACCAACAATATTTGGCAGATACGTTCTGTTGTTGATTGGTGCTATAGGGGTGATTTAAATGATCCGTAAACAGTGTAAGAGCCTATTATTTAACCTGGTTCAAATACAGTTGGCTGCACAATTTCCGAGAGTTTTAGTATTAGTGAGGACCAGGAGAGCTATGCATGAATTTACATTACTATAAAACACCGAGGCATGCAGCGGTCATCCCAACATAACTTTCTTGCACATAGAAAATAGTTACAGTGTTTTCCAGCATGATAAGAGTGTGTTGGTTGGGCTGTTGCACCACTGTCTCCGGTAAATTGTACTAGATGGAGTGATTATTGTTCTGGGCTATTTGTGGAGTTGTCTTGGAAATGGCCATGTTTTCACCTCTCTTCTCAATAATAAATACTCCAGGCTTCAAACCCTGGCTGCTAGTGAGTTTCAGAGCTTCTCAGCTTGTACTGAGAAAGTTGGGCCTCCTATGGATTTCTTATAGTAGGACCATATGATGTGTCACACTGCACAATGTTCCATTTTTACCTCCACCAAATTTTACCCCACCCTACACCAGCCCAAACTTCTACTACTTAACCAGTCTAGTCATCCATCCCTACCTCTCTGCAGGGCTCCAACCTCAGAAATGACCTCATCGGAATCACTTCCCCTACTAACTCCCACACACTCCGCAACCCTCATGTAACCAAAAGAAAGGATAAAAAGAGAGCAGGAACATTCACTACAAACCTGTCAACGTAAAGTAGGAAACGAGAACATTGTAACTGGTTTAACTACATAATTCCATTTTAACAGTTAATCGATAAGACCAGGGCTACTTGCTGTCTATAACTAATGCTACAATAAACATCTCCTCCTGTTCTGGAAGTTTGGTATTTCTTTGGATGGCCCCGTATTTCCTCCTGGGCATTTAATAAGACTTGGGCACTCATGTTAACTAGTGAAACTAGCTCCGGGTTAATATACCTTCTGAGGACTTGTATATGAAGTGCAAATCACGCTTATGAAGGCATGAGGGCCAGGCTCAGCTTTTCATCCTTTCGAAGGTAATGAAATGAGAACCACCTCTGAGTGGCAATGGCTTTAATATTGCAAACTTGCAAAGCACTTAAACACTCGGAGGGAGTACTGTGGCAACAGAAGTGCAAATACATCCTTTCGGTTTATAGTGTTCTGGGCTTGAAATTGAATAAGTACAGGAAAAAGAGCTCTTCATTCATGATGCAGGGGACTGCTGCTAAATACTGAAGCAAGGCTGTCTAGTTCTATGGAGACCAGGGGAACAAAATGAGACCAACGTAAGCTGCCGATTCAGATTTTCCAAGTGAGGAAAAAATTGCAGAGCCGTTTCTTTCTCTTTTCAGACGGAATAAAACAGTTTAACAGCGGGCTACATAATAGGCAACAAACTGACACATCCTCAAATGAAGGTCAACGAGGGGGGCGTCCGCGGCGGGTGGTTAGGGAGGAGAAATAGCCTCCGACACACCACGTCACCACTTCCGCTCCGTCTCCTAACCACATCTGCGGCCTCCGTGGCATCTGTGAGGAGACACCGCCTAAAGACTGCCTCTCAGCTGAGCAGAGCGACGGAGGCGGTGTAAGGCCTACGCCACATGCCAGGGCTTACATCTGGATGCGTTTATTTGAGAGTGGAGAGAGGCATCTAAATAATCCAGCAAGGAATGCCACGCCCCAGCCGAGCTGTGGCTCTCGCATACGAGGTCATGACAGAAGACGTCTGGGAGTTATAGGAGCGTTTATATAAGGAAGCTCTCTGTCATTGAAATGATACTAAAACGTACGTAGCCAGCTTGAAAAGGAATGGCGCGGGAACATGAAGAAGCAAGTCAGATAAGCACTGGCACAGCCGATATGTCTTGCTTTTGAAAAGTGTCAGCAGATCTTCGGCTTTGCCAATACTTGTTGCTACTGCCAAACAGCATCAGCAAAAAAAGAAAACTAAGGGGGAAAAGATTGTTAATGCTGGAGATCATTTGCAAAAACGTTTACAAAATTAAAATGGCTAGCCGCAGCATGATGTTGCATACGCGTGCACGCATCTTCACGCCTGTACACGTGCGTCATTATGCTCTACCAGGTTTTTTTCCCCTTAAAAGCAGGCCCTAGTGTAATGAAGTATATGCAGGAATGTGTCGCTAAAAACGCGCATCTATGCATGACAGCCTTTTATTTTTTACTTGGAGTGGTAAATTAAAATGTAACAAGCATTTGTAATGCATTGGATCTCGCGTTTGCTCCAGTTAGAGCTATTCGAGTTGTAAATTCCTAACTCGACGTTTCTTACCACATAAATTGAAAATGAAAAGTAAAACAGTTGACATAAGCGAGCTGATTCAAAGTGCCACAGCCGCCATGAGCGAAGGAAAGCACAAAAGAAAAAAGTTCACTCGCAGTCAAACATATCAGCAAAAGAGCGATTATCCATGTAACCGGGTCGATGGCCAACAAAATTGCCCCAAGGAGGGACAAACGTAAAGCATTTACCAATGATAACAAATAATTTTTGAAAGGCAAGCCCATAAACGAGTGATAGTGATGGGCAAGCGGTGGTAAAACCTCACAGATAGATTACAACAGGCCAGAACGTTTGCGCATTCAACTAAAAAGTGCATAAATGAGCATTATCGAAAATTAAAGCTCATTGCAGCTGCTAGGCCTTCTGAAAAAGAAATACAAAACAACTGAATGGTATTGGGAGAAATTGAGGAGCAACAGAGGAGTAAGAAGGAATAGAACCAACTATCCTGCCCAGGCAGTGCTTAATTTGTGTTTGTTGTTTCCGGTGTGGGGCACAGGCCCTTATTTTTGAGGGCTGGCACTTATTTTTCTGCCTCAAGCATTTATTGCGAGCAAAAGACATATGGGAAAGACGGAGGAAGAGAAAAGAGAACAAGCGTCACAAAGGGAGAAAGCAGAAAGCTGGAGGACCGAGCTGAAGGGGCAGGGAGTGGCTGTAAATGGATTGAAGAGGCCCGAGTTAGCTTCCGTATTACGCTTCCTCAGTATTCTGTGTTTGCACATTTGAATGCAGCAGCCGCATGTTTAAGAGGAGGGCTGTGGGTACAGGCACATTTTTATTTACAAATTAAGCACTGCACCCAGAGATTGAGCTGGGGTAGAAATGGATAAAGGGCAAAAAGCCTTGTAGGACTGAGATGGAAAGGGAAGCAAAAGGCGGGCTAAGGGGAGTGCAACATGGAGAGTGATGTGGCAAAGATGAGAAGGGGAAACCATCACAAGGGGAGAGAGCAAGAAAATACATTTCATACTGAAAGAAGAAGTAAGAGTAATTCCCTGAATGTAAGCAGGAGAAGCAGCGGAAAATCATCCAATGAAAAGGATAGTAAAGATTCTATGGTAAAGAATCTATTTTCCAGGGAGGGGACAAACTCAAGAAGAGAAAGGAAAGTCATAGAATATGATGCAAGCAAATGAGATTGATAAGAAAGACAACCAATGATAAGATCTAGGTTGCCCCTGTGAGAAACACTGACAAGGGCTGGTGACAGGGTAGACAAAGAAGACAGAAAATTGGGTACAGAGCTGTTCAAAATGACACAGAGAGTCAGCGGAGAAATGGGATCCATTGTGAAAGCTCTAGCTAAGGTTACAAGAAGTCAAAGCTCAGAAAGAACAGGCACTCAAGAGGCAATGCAGCATTCAGAAAAACAAACACCAAGGACATGCAAGAATACATAAAAAACAAGCATTGACAAAGCCAATAAGTCTCGCCTCTACAAGACCTATCGGCTTTATTTTGCCATGTTGTACTCCAGTGTGGCTCCTTTTCAGCATGGCTAAAGGTAAGTGGTGTGGCGTGTTAGAGTGGAGTTGGGGAGTAGAGTGTCGCAGAGTGGATTTGTCTGAATGTTGTAGAGTGGAGTAGGAGTATTAGAGTGTCATACAGGTGATAAGAGGGGAGTAGGATTCAGTGGCAGAGAGTGTTGTAGAGTGGAGTGAAGTGGGGTGGAATAGTGCAGAGTGGGTTTGAGTGGTTTGAGGT
This sequence comes from Pleurodeles waltl, assembly GCF_031143425.1. Classification (NCBI taxonomy): domain Eukaryota; kingdom Metazoa; phylum Chordata; class Amphibia; order Caudata; family Salamandridae; genus Pleurodeles; species Pleurodeles waltl. The sequence continues at coordinate 1,771,716,361 of NC_090440.1, forward strand.
TGTGGGGTGGATTGGATTGTTCTATAATATGATGGATAGGATTGGGGTGGCTTGAGTGGAGTGAGGTGAATTGGTGTGGGGTGGATTGGAGTGGGGTGGATTGAAATGGGATGAGATGGATAAGATTGGGGTGGATTTGAGTGGGCTGGATATTACATTGGAGTGGGTGGTTTGGATTGGAGTGAAAGGGCTGGGGTGGTTTGGATTGGATTGTATTGGAGTGGGTGGGGTGGATTTGAGTGAGGTGGGGTAGATTGGATTGGTTGGGGTATGTTGGTTTGGATTGTGGTGGAATGGATTGTATTGGAGTGGGGTGGATTGCATGGAGGTAGGGTGGATTGGAGAGCGGTGGGGTGAATAGATTGGATTAGAGTGGGTGGACTGAACTGGGATAGGGTGGGTGGATGGGAGTGGGTTGGATGGATTGGAGTGGAGTGGAGTGGAGTGGATTGGAGTGGATTGTGTTGGAGTGGGGAAGATTGGAGTGGGGTGGAATGGATGGAAATGAGGTGGGGTGGATTGGGATGGACTGGAGGAGGTGGATTGGGGTTAGTGGATTGGATTGGGGTGGGGTGCAATGGATTGGGGTAGGGTGGGCTAGACTGGGATGGGGTAGGTTGGATTGGCATGGGGTGGGGAGGACAGGAGTGGGGTGTGTCACAGTGAAGTGGAGTGAGGTGGATTGTACTCAGTGGGGTTGATTAGTGTGTGATGGGGTGGACTGGATTGAGTGTGGTGGATTTGATTGTGGTGGATTGGATGGGGTAGGTAGGGGTGGGATGGACTGGATTAGGGTGGGGTGGATTGGATTGAGTTGGGGCAGATTGGAGTGGAGTAGATTGTGGTGGATTGGACTGGAGTGGTATGGATTGGAGTGGAGAGGGTGGATTGTTTTGGAAAGGAATGGATTGATTGGAGAGTGGTGTTCTGGATTAAAGTGGGGTAGATTAATGTGGTTTGGACTGGGGTGAATTCGACTGGAGTAGGGTTGATTAATGTGGACGAGACTGGACTGAGTGGGAAGGATTAAAGTGGATTGTATTGGGGTGAGGTGGATTGTATTGGAGTGAGGTGGATTGGAGTGGGGTGGATTTGATTGGAATGGGGTGGACTGGACTGGAGTTGGGTGAGTTGAATTGGACTGGGGTGGGATGACAAGTGGGTGGTATGATTGGAGTGGGCTGAGGTGAGTTGGATTGGAGTAGGGTGGATCAGACTGCAATAGGATGTATTGGACTGGAGTTGGGTAGGGTGAAGTGGACTGGACTGGAGTGTGGTGGATTACGGTGAGATGTATTGGACTGGAGTGGGGTAGATTAGACTGGGCTGGATCGGGCTGGATTGGATTGGTGTGGGGTGGACAGGGTTGTAGTAGGGTGGATTGGAGTCGGGTGAATTGGGATGAAGTGGGTTGGATTGGGGTGAGATGGATTAGAATGGGGCAGATTGTTTTGCATTGGAGTTGGTTGTTTGGCATTTCAGTTGGGCAGGTTGTTTTGAATTAAAGTGGGACAGATTGGAGTGAGGCAGATTGGTTTGGATTGAAGTGGGGCAGGTTGTTTTGGATTGAAGTGGGGCAGATTGTTTTGAATTGGGGTGGGGCAGATTGTTTTAGATTGGAGTGGGGCAGATTGTTTTGGATTGGAATGGGCAGATTGGAGTAGGACAGATTGTATTAGGGTGGATTGGAGTGGTTGGGTTGGGTTGGTGTGGGGTTGATTGAATGGGAGTCAGGTGGATTTGAGTGGGGGCATTTGGGATGGAGTGGGTTGGATTGGATTGGCGTAGGGCATATTATTTTGGATTGGAGAGGGGCAGATAGTAGTGGTGCAGATGTTTTTGTTTGGAGTAAGGCAGACTAGAGTGTGGCGCATTTGAGTGAGACACATTGTTTTGGATTGGAGTGGGGCAGTGTTGAGTGGGGTGGATTCGAGTGGGACAGATTGATTTGGATTGAATTAGAGCAGGTGAGAGTGGGGCAGATTAGAGTGGGGCAGTGAAACCTTATAATTCAGACATTGTATATTATAGAACTGAGAGCGGTGGCTAAATGATCTGGTTTTAATATCCCAGGAAGCACAAATGATATCAGTTTTTCATCACAATAGGTACCAAAAATACAATGAACCGATTGTCACACTTAGGGGGTGATTCTAACCCTGGCGGTCGGTGATAAAGCGGCAGCCAACCCGCCAACAGGCTGGCGGTCCAAAAAATGGAATTCTGACCCTGGCGGGAACCGCCAACACAGCCCGCCACATTAACACTCCGCCCGCCGCGGCGGTACAGACAAACAGCGCGGCGGTCACCGCCAACAGGCAGGCGGCAGACAATGTACCGCCCACAGTATCATAACTCACCAATCCGCCACCTTTTCCGGGGCGGGAGCCCCGCCGATAAAAACACGGCGGAAACAGACTACGAACGGGAAAACGCTCACCTCTACGCACTCCACGAGGAAGGAGGACAGCATGGAACCTGAATTAAACATACTACCTGCTCTCGTCTACCTGCTCATCTACCACGAGTACGAACGCCGGCACAGACGACAACGGTGAGTACTGCACCTACGACACACGGGAGGGGGGAGGAGGAAAGCTTACGGCACACACATATGCGACCCCCACACCCCCAAAGTATGTACACACCAATGCAGAGCAACAAGTCACAGTGACACCACCAAACCCCCCTGATAAATGCAAAGACATAATTAAATTGTGAATAAAAATTTATGTACAAAATAGGCTCTGAAAAGTTATGGTCAACTAGCCAAAAAATCAATATCAAAATAAGTCTATATACAGTGCAATGGATAACCGAGGCAATTAGTCCTGCACATCAAAATAAAATCGAAGTGTCCGTGGGCCAAAGTGTAACAACACAAGGGCAAAGCCCACACAGGAGACCTGAGTCCTCTGGAGAGAACACTGCAGGGGCATCTGATGAAAAAACTACAGGCACCTCAGGGGGAAGGGAAGGGGGGGCACCACAGCCACATGAGTCCACGACGCCAGAACCACGAAGGGGCCACCATGCCTACTGTTCCATCCTGGGGAGTGCAAAGCCACAGTCTCTCAAGTCTCTACAGTAGGTGGGTTGCCCACTGTTCCATCCTGGGGAGTGCAAAGCCACAGTCTCTCAAGTCTCTACAGTAGGTGGGTTGCCCACTGTTCCATCCTGGGGAGTGCAAAGCCACAGTCTCTCAAGTCTCAGAAGTGGGTGGGTTGCCCACTGTGCCATCCTGGGGAGTGCAAAGCCACAGTCTCTCAAGTCTCACAAGTGGGTGGGTTGCCCACTGTGCCATCCTGGGGAGTGCAAAGCCACAGTCCATCAGGTGGATTACAGTCTCCACTGGTCAAGGAGGAGGCATGGTGGGCACAGTGAACCGTTAACAGTGCATGCAGGAAGGGCCCAGCGGAGCGGTGCTTGAGACGGCGGGGCCCAGCGGAGCGGTGCTTGACAGGAAGGGCCCAGCGGAGCGGTGCTTGAGACGGCGGGGCCCAGCGGAGCGGTGCTTGAGACGGCGGGGCCCAGCGGAGCGGTGCTTGACAGGAAGGGCCCAGCGGAGCGGTGCTTGAGACGGCGGGGCCCAGCGGAGCGGTGCTTGACAGGAAGGGCCCAGCGGAGCGGTGCTTGAGACGGCGGGGCCCAGCGGAGCGGTGCTTGACAGGAAGGGCCCAGCGGAGCGGTGCTTGACAGGAAGGGCCCAGCGGAGCGGTGCTTGAGACGGCGGGGCCCAGCGGAGCGGTGCTTGACAGGAAGGGCCCAGCGGAGCGGTGCTTGAGACGGCGGGGCCCAGCGGAGCGGTGCTTGACAGGAAGGGCCCAGCGGAGCGGTGCTTGAGACAGCGGGGCCCAGCGGAGCGGTGCTTGAGACGGCGGGGCCCAGCGGAGCGGTGCTTGACAGGAAGGGCCCAGCGGAGCGGTGCTTGAGACGGCGGGGCCCAGCGGAGCGGTGCTTGACAGGAAGGGTCCAGCAGAGCGGTGCTTGACAGGAAGGGCCCAGCGGAGCGGTGCTTGAGACAGCGGGGCCCAGCGGAGCGGTGCTTGACAGGAAGGGCCCAGCGGAGCGGTGCTTGAGACGGAGGGGCCCAGCGGAGCGGTGCTTGAGACGGCGGGGCCCAGCGGAGCGGTGCTTGAGACGGCGGGGCCCTGTTCAGCGGTGCTCTTCTGCACAGTGGGGCCCTGTTCAGCGGTGCTCTTCTGCACGGCGGGGCCCTCCTCAGCGGTGCTCTTCTGCACGGCGGGGCCCTGTTTAGCGGTGCTCTTCTGCACGGCGGGGCCCTGTTCAGCGGTGCTCTTCTGCACGGCGGGGCCCTGTTCTGCGGTGCTCTTCTGCACGGCGGGGCCCTGTTCAGCAGTGCTCTTCTGCACGGCGGGGCCCTCTTCAGCGGTGCTCTTCTGCACGGCGGGGCCCTGTTCAGCGGTGCTCTTCTGCACGGCGGGGCCCTGTTCAGCGGTGCTCTTCTGCACGGCGGGGCCCTCTTCAGCGGTGCTCTTCTGCACGGCGGGGCCCTCTTCAGCGGTGCTCGTCCAGTAAGTCAAGGGAGCCAGACCTGGCCTGGACTCCCTGCTCAGTCGCCCTCCGACCGTGCTGTTGCTGGACCCTTCGGTGACGGAGTCCTGGGCCCTTTGGTGTTCTCCCTAACACCCGGGATGGGGCTTGTGGGCCCCTCCTGCTCCGCGCTCCTGCTGGCTGACTTCTCCGCCCTGCTGCCCTTTCGCTCCTTAGATAGGGCTCTCGGGCCCTTGCCTCCCCTAGCTGTTGTGGCTGGTGAAGTGGGCGAACTTTGCTCCTTGGGGGCAGCCGTGTCAGTCCTCTCACGGCGGCCCTTCAGTTTCCGGGTCCTCTTGCCTGGGGGGGGGGCTGGCTGTCCCCTTGCTGCTGATTGAAGTGTCACTGCTGGCAAAGGGTGGACTCCAGAACCCATGCACCACAGTGACACTCGAAGCTGGGCTGGTGGTGGCTGAGGTGCTCTTGGGACTCTTTGCAGATGGAGGGGGTGGGTCAGTGGAGGGAAAGAGGTCAAGATTAGCGAGGAAAACTTTCTTAGGACCAAGGTAAAAGGTAGGAGAAGTGGTGATGGGAGTGGAGGAAGAGGATGTGGTTGGAGGAGAGTCAGGTGTGCTGTCTTTGGGTGTAGGTGCTTGTGCTGGAGGCTGTCGTGAGGTGGATGGCTGTTGGGTGGGTGTCTGCCTGCGTTTGTGTGTCTTGGAAGAGGGGGTGAAAGACACAGTGGGAGAGGACACAGGGGACGTTTAAATGGTAGTGGGGGTGGTGACTGCACGTGTGCGGACTGGACTGGAGGGTGTGATGGAAGCACTGGCTGATGGTGGTGTGCATGCAGGTGTGAGTGCAGACGTCACAGGGAGGGAGGAGGGAGACGAGGAGGAGGGGGACACAGAGGTGGTAGTGACTGTTGGAATGTCTGCATCTGGGTGTTGCTTGCGTGAATGCTTGTGGGTTCTGTGGTGCTTGTGTCTGGATGAGCTGCCCTTGGGTGTTGAGGTGTGTGCAGGCTGGTCTGATGGTGTGGATGGGATAGGCTGAGGAACAGGAGACAGAGACAGGCTGGAGGCAGTCAGAAGAGGGAGGCTGGAAACAGGGACAATGGCTGTCGTCAGTGCTGAGGCCAGAGCATTGAACGATCGTTGATGGGCAGCCTGATCCGAATGAATGCCCTCCAGGTAGGCATTGCTCCGATGCACCTCCCTTTCTACCCACTGGATAGCATTCAAAAGGGTAGTCTGCCCAACAATGATGGTCTGAAGGAGGTCAATGACCTCCTCACTGAGGGCAGCAGAGGTAACAGGGGCAGGGGCTGAGGTGCCTGGGGCGAAGGAGACGCCAGCCTTCCTGGGCGAGCGGGCACGGAGCGTAGGCTGAGGGGCTGCTGGGAGGGCGGGGCTGGTGCGCTGGGTGGCGGCTGTACCTGTAGAGGCGGGGGGCCCGGATGTTGCCACCACCGCTAGGGAGCTCCCATCCAAGGACGTGTCGCTGTCGCTGGTGTCACCACTGGTCCCCGTTGTGGTGCTCCCCTCGCCCTCCGGATCACTGGTGCCCTCGGTGTCTGTTCCTGGTCCCACCGGGGCCTTGTGACTTGCAGCTCCCTCGTGCTCCGATGCCAATTCTCCTCCGCCTGATGATGCTAATGCACACATGCACAAGAAGATGTAGAAGAAGGGTGGGGGGAGAAAAACGAAGACCAGGTTGAGTGCATGCAATGTCAACAACGTTGGCGGAGAGGACAGACACAGGAGCCTCATGCACTAAGCTGCGCATTCGGGGTACACTACTCAGTACTTCTGACTAGGACAACAGGTCTAGAGACGACAAAGGCGCACATGTGTGATGCTGGACCATCGATAGCTGTACTTGTCACCCTACAGAGGTGGGGGCCAGGAGCACAGGGCCATGCCTAAAGGAGAGGACTACACTACAGAAAGCGCCCTGGCCTAATGTCACCCACAACCCTCCTCCCCCACCCAGACGCCTCCACTGCGCAGGGAGATAGCAGAATGTGCTGATACTCACCCCCTTGTGTCTGCTGTGATGTCCTCAAGCGCCCATCCAAATCAGGGTAGGCCACCGCCAGGATCCGGGACATCAGGGGGGTCAGGGTACGACTGGCACCCCTCCTAGGTTGGGAGGCCATCCCCAGCAGTGACTCGGCGGTCTTCCTGGTCCAGCGGCGGATGTCCTACCACCTCTTGCGGCAGTGGGTGCCCTGTTTGACGTGGACCCCCAGGGCCCGGACTTCCTTGGCGATGGCACGCCAAATGTCCACTTTCTGGTGGGCGCTGACCTATTTGACATGTACAGGGTGGGAAGGAAAAATTCATGAATTTTCTGCATGTTAGATGCGATTGGCCCCCCCTCCCCAACCTTGCCATATGGCACATGCTCTCATCTGTCGTGCGTTGCACACCTCATTCGCTCCCCACCCCACCAACTTACATCCACCCCACTCCACACAGGCATAGCCCATTCAATGTGCACCCAGTGTACTTACCTGTTGGTCTGGAGGACCGTAGAGTAACGCATACTGGGGGAGGACCCCATCCACAAGTTTCTCCAACTCCTCAGACGTGAAGGCAGGGGCCCTTTCCCCAGTCGCAGCAGCCATTGTCACTTCCAGACCGAGGTCACAGCAGCACTTGCAGTATAGGTCCTCTCCTGTGGATGATCAGGTCTCGAGTGATTAAGCAGATAGAAAATGGCGGTCACGCCCGCGGCGGTGCGTACCGCGGCGGTGCGTACCGCGACCGCCGGCGCACCTCGTCATTGGCTCCTGAAACCCATAGGCTTCAATGTTAGCCAATGCGGCTTCGTATAGCGGTCTTCGCTGCCTACCGCCACGGTGTGCCACGCCAGCGCATTGACCTCACATCCCATTGTCCCACTTCACAGGTCAGGCCGCCGCCATTTCAAGGGGCCCACATGGCATAATTTGTACTGCGTCACACAGGCCTAGGCCTTGCATTGCCACACATACACGCCTTTCAATACATAGATAATCGTGTGCTATGCATGCAGTGGTGAACGTACCTGTGATTTGCTTGACTCTGTGCTCCATGTTGTCCTTCCTAGGCACCGTCCGCTGGGACTTGCGAGGAGAAGGATGAATCCTCGCGTGTACCGACCGCTGGTGGACCTGTCGACAATGGAAGAATGCCATATCATACTACGATACCGACTTGACCGAGCCACTATACATGAACTGTGTGCCCAGCTGGAGCCAGCCCTGATGTCCCCCATCCGCCAACCCACAGGAATTCCCCCTCTAGTTCAGGTTCTGTCAGTCCTCCATTTTTTGGCAAGTGGCTCATTCCAGACAACAGTGGCCATGTCATCTGGAATGTCTCAGCCTATGTTTTCAAAAATCTTGTCTAGAGTGTTGTCTGCCCTGACGAAACACATGCAGCGCTACATTGTATTCCCTGAGGAGGTTGATTTGGCCACTGTGAAGGGTGATTTTTATGCCCTTGGACATATCCCCAACATAATTGGTGCCATTGATGGGACCCATGTGGCTTTAGTACCCCCAAAAGACGATGAGCAGGTGTACAGAAACAGGAAAAGTTACCATTCTATGAACGTCCAGGTGGTCTGTTTGGCTGACCAGTACATCTCCCATGTGAATGCCAAGTTCCCTGGGTCAGTGCATGACGCGTATGTGATGCGAAATAGCAGCATCCCTTATGTGATGGAACAGCTACAGAGACAACGTGTGTGGCTAATTGGTGACTCTGGTTACCCCAACCTGCCTTGGCTATTGACCCCAGTGAGGAATCCCCGGACCAGGGCAGAGGAACGGTACAATGAGGCCCATGGGCGAACTAGGAGGATCATTGAAAGAACCTTTGGCCTCCTGAAGGCCAGGTTTAGGTGCCTGCATATGACAGGGGGATCCCTGATGTACTCACCAAAGAAGGTGTGCCAGATCATCGTGGCCTGCTGTATGCTTCACAATCTGGCATTGCGACGTCAGGTGCCTTTCCTGCAGGAGGATGGTCCAGATGGTGGTGTTGAAGCAGCTGTGGAGCCTGCGGAGAGTGAAGAGGAGGAAGACGAAGAGGACGACCCAGAAAACAGGGACAGAGTTATCCAACAGTATTTTCAGTAGCACACAGGTAAGAATCACCCACGCCATTTAACATTTACTGAAAGCCCCCTGCATCTTTACTTTGTGTATTTCCCCCCAGTTCTTTTAAACTGATGTTTGATTTTCCCTTCCCTTTTCAGTGCTGTATGACCCACTGCGTGACTTCTGCTTGGTTAGCCCATGGACTAATGCTTATTGACATCGGTATGTTGTCATCACAAAAATAACAGAACATTATTGATCAGTAATGTGTTATACATTTGTAAATAATACAGGCTGACTCCAGAATGATTTCAGTGCAATGAGTGATTTATTTTTAGTGCTAGATATTGGTACATGATATTAAAACGGTGATGGGTGAGGGTGGAGTTATGTCCATGGCAGAGTCCAGTTCTCGGTCGCACAGGTGCATTGTCCATATGCCTGTGGAAGGATGGAGCAGGGGCAGTTCAAGGTTGGACAGGGTGACACTGTGGGACAGTAGAATGACATCCGGGGGGATATTAGGCTGGTGGGGGTCTTGGCATCCTACTCTGTCTTCCTTTGAGATCTCAGGTTCCTCTTGCGGGTGGTTGTTCTTCAGCAGGAGGTGGGGTTCTGGTGGCCCGTCGTTCTGTGGGGGCCTCCTGACCACTAGCGCCGGTGGAGGTGGTAGGCTGTTCCTGGCCAGTGACAGGGGCCCTTTGTGGTGCCACATGGTCCCGCAATGTGTTTTCTATCCGGTTGAGGGCCTGGACTATGGTCCCCATAGCGGTAGCAATGTTCCTGAGTTCATTGCTGAACCCCATGTACCGTTCCTCCTGCTGTGCCTGGATCTCGGTGAACCTGGCCAGTACCGTCGCCATCGTCTCCTGGGAGTGATGGTATGCTCCCATGATGGTGGTGAGGGCCTCTTGGAGAGTCGGTTCCCTGGGCCTGTCCTCCCCCCCCTGTCGCACAGCAGCCCTCCCAGTTGCCCTGTTTCCCCGGGCCTCTGTCCCCTGGACGGTGTGCCCACTACCACTGCCCCCAGGTCCCTGTTGTTGTTGGGGTGTTGGGTCAGCCTGGGTGCCCTGTAGTGGCGGACACACCGCTGATTGACGCGTCCGCGAGACAGAGGCATGGGCCCGCTGGGTGGGAGCTGTGCTTGTGTTCCCAGAGGGGGTTGGGTCTGCTGTGGCCTGTGTCTGTGTGTGGGGAACCGACTGTCCAGAGGTCCCCGATGGTCCGGGCTGGTCATCAGGTTCTAGGTCGACAGAGCTGCTGTCCTCGCTGGGGGCCTGTTCTGGGGGTGGGATGGACAAATCTGGACCCTCCGTGGCGGTGTGTTGGCGTTCGGGCCCTGCAGGGGTAAAGGAGTATGGTTATTGTTTCGGTGTGTGCCATGGCGTGCATTTTGAGTGCCCTTGGCCCCCAGTGCTGGCATTCCCTTGTGGGAGGTGTTGTGAGGGTGGTGGGGGGGGGGTGTATGGGTATGTGCAATGGTCATGCTTTGGTGGTGGCTGTCTCTGGTTTGTGTTGGCATTCAGGGGTTGGTGTTGTTTAGGGTGGGTTGTGCTGGTGAGACATTGGCAGGGAGGTTGTGTGCTGGGGGTTGAGATTGGGGGTGAGGGGGGGGGTTGGCATGCTGGTGGTTGGGGGGGGGTGAAGTAGTTGAGATTCGACTTACCAGAGTCCATTCCTCCGTGTACTCCAGCGAGGCCATCAGGATGCAGGATGTTTACCACCTCTTGCTCCCATGCTGTGAATTGGGGTGGAGTGGGTGGGGGTCCGCCGCCAGTCTTCTGCACAGCGATGTTGTGTCTTGAGATCATCGAGCGCACCTTCCCCCGTAGGTCGTTCCATCGCTTTCTGATATCTTCCCGATTTCTGGGATGCTGTCCCACAGCGTTGACCCTGTCTACGATCCTTTGCCATAGCTCAGCCTTCCTTGCTATAGTGGTGTGCTGCACCTGTGTGCCGAAGAGCTGGGGCTCAACCCTTATAATTTCCTCCACCATGACCCTGAGTTCTTGGTCCGAGAACCTGGGGTGTCTTTGGGGTGCCATGGGGTGGTGTGGATGAGGTGTGGGGTGGTGTTTGTGGTGATGTGCGTGGTGATATGTGGTGATGTGTGCGTAGATGTGGTGAGGGTGATGAAGTTGGGTTCCTGTGTGTGTTGGGGTTTTCTATTGCTGTGCTCGCTCTCTCTATCTCTATCTCTCTCGCCTTCTCTCCGATTTCCAACTAGTGGGGGTTTGTGGGTGATGTGGGTGTGTGTTTTATAGTTGATTGGATGTGTGGGAGTGTTGTTTGTATGTGTGTCAGGTGTGTGTATTTCAAATTGTCCAATGTGGCTGTGTTTTGGAGCTGTGTGTGTATTTTGAGCGCGGCGGTGTGTACCGCCAATGGAATACCGCAGTTAAAAGACCGCCGCGTGGATTCGTGGGTCAGAATGGCATGGGCGTGTTTGTGTTGGCGTGACGGTGGAGGTTTGGTCATCTCCAGTTTTCCGCGGCCCGCTGATGAGGCGGCCTTCCTTGGATGTTGGATTGTTGGCGGTTTCACAGTTGGTGGTCAGAATGACCGTGGCGGTTCACCGCGGCAGTGGCGGTAGAATGGCGGACTTCTGACCGGCGGTAAGGGCCTTTTACCGCCGAGGTCAGAATGACCCCCTTAGACCTTTGCCTTCCTTTTGTATTAGTTTGATACTTGAACTGGATGGTGAGCAGGTGTACACATTTATAAAACACCTCTAGGCACTTTCCTGAAACAAAATCTCTAATGGACGAGTATCCAATTGAATGTGAAGTGCTCCACTGTACTTAGGTGACCTAGTCTATGTAAAAATGGAACAGAAATAAAGCATCTGTCGTAATTAATGCATTGCAAGAAATATATATATTTACCATTGTCATCACATCTCCTTATAACAGAACCCTTTCAAAGCGTCAAATCCCACAGAGCACCTGTCTATGCAAACATTCACAACAATGTGCCGAATTCCAAGCAAAAGCAAATCATGGATAGTAAGATTTCACGCACACCTTTTGCTCTTATCCTGATGTGAGATTTATTTGCTAAAAGTTGCAAAGGCTCTACACACCATTCATACAGTGAATAATTTGGTCAAATACTTTCTCTAGGTGCTGGTGACCTGATAATGAACTGTGATTCCTACCTTACTAGTTAGGGAACCTTACCCATAAAAGACCTCATGGAAGAATTATAACAAGGAAAGGGGAGTTTTATGGCTGCCTGAGTATGCAGCAGAATGTTCTTACTTCCAGTCAAAACAAGGGATTTCTATAGCAGGCCTTGAGACACTGGCCCTTGTTTGGATCTTGGCAGATGGGATACTAAATCGCAAACTTGCCGAATGTCCAGTCAACCATAATACATTTATAACCTGTGGGTCTTGTAATATGGTAGGCAGAACGTGCATCAAATTTTAAAGGAATATCTCACCCCCTAAACTCTAAATAAGGCCCTCCATATTTAAGTCATGTTTTGGTGGCCAGTATGAAAGTAATTCTAGGAGTCAGTTATAAATATAATGTCTGTTAAATAGAACTTACTACCATATCCCTGCAGTGTCCATGCTCTGATAATAGCACATATTATCTTTACCAAAATTTAGCAGTTCTCAATTAAACGATCTCGAAAGGAAGGTTGAGTTGGCTTTCCCAGATTAGTGTCTCTTAAGCTCCAGTGATACCTTTGTGACTCAGCCATAAGGTTTTGCAATTTACTGTGTCTTAAACTGGGGCTCTGTAACCTTTACTAATAAAACTATCACTGAGTGTTTGCCCTAATACATAGATTGTCCCAGACGGATCTGACTGTGGTCACCGTCCTATTGCTGGGGTGGAATTGAAACTGAGTGGGCTCATGAATTTAGTTTTTCTTGATGTATGCCTTCGTCTGAGTTGTAAGAAAGTGCCTGTTTTGTATAAACAACCCCACAAAGTTTTGGTCTGATGCTGCTGGTTTTCTGTCTATGACGTGCACTCTGCCCTGCTTACCAGGCCCCAGTGCATGTGCTCTGACTGCTCAAATGCATATGGGAAATTGATAATCCATGATTGGCATTTTTTACTTCCTTATAATTCCCTAGTGTATGGTACATAGGGGCATATTTAGAAGAAAGTGGCACATCAGTCCTGATGCACCACTTTTCTTGCGTCGCCCCTGCCCCATCTCACGACACCATGGTAGCACTGTATTTACAAAAAAAACACACCATGGTGGTTGTTAGGAAAATAGCATCAACAATTATGATGCTATTGTGGGGCTCTGCTGCACTAGCGTCAAAAATGTTGTCACTAGTGCAGCAAAACACAGGGAGGCCCATTGATTAAAATGGGTGCATCATTTTAACCCCTGCTCTAAGCAGGCATTAAAAATGACGGAAAAAAATGGTGCAGTGAAATGTTGTACATTTTACTGCGCCATTATTTCGGGTCTCCCTGCGTCGGAACACCACCTTGCATACAGGCATAATGTGGGGCAAAGGTTCACAAAGTGGCGCAATGCAGGAGTTGCACCACTTTGTAAATACGGCATGGGAGAAAGGCCTCCTTAACACCACCTTAGTGTAAAAAAAGATAATGCTAGGGCAGGGCAAGGTGGTACTAGGAGCTTGTAAATATGCCCCAAAGTGTGTCTATGGCTAATAAGTTAAATGTCACCAGTAGACTGCAGCACTTATTGTGCCACCACCGCTGTGATAAAGTGTTAACATAGCTCTAAGACTGGCATTGTAGCCCAGTCAGCAGCTTTTACACTGCCAATTCAACATGGTAAAATAAACTATCTGCCATGTCCAGACCTTTCATTTTAGTATTTTTAAGCCACCCCTAAGGCAGGCCTTAGTAGCCGTAAAGCTGGGTGCCAGATATTAAAAAGAGGAACATGTCAAATTTAAACTTTACTTGTACTGGCAGTCAAAACCCGAATTTTGTTTTTTCACTGTAGCAAGAGCCGTGGCCCCAGTGGCTAATATGAAGTTTTCTAGCTCACTTGTTAAGTATTACATTCCATTTGGGGCCACTAGACCTAGTAGCACAAGGTATCAAATTAATCAATGCATTAATTCTGACTTAATGCTGAAGTCAGATTTCAAGTAACGTTTAATACATGGTGACTTTTCTAGGTCACAGTTTTCTTGTCCTGAACTTCTAGTAGCTGCTTCTGATAACCCGCAGTGGTTCACCCGAGACAGACGGCTGTTCTTGCTAAGAGGTGTGAAGTGCTCAGAGGAAGAGCAATAAAGGGTCTGCCGAAGGGTAGTGGAGGGACCTCCTCCTGGGAGGATGGCCGCGGGGCAGTGTCTACCGATGACCCAACTACTAAAGAGATACTGCCTCAAAAAGGCAAAGGTGAGCCTCACCTTAGCTTGTCTGCTCCTTTGTGTAGGTAGACCAGCTGGCATCTTCTGCTGAGGGGGAACCCACTGCAGAACTGGTTTTCCAGAAGGTGTGACTCATTATACTGGACCGACCTCAAGGTTTGTGACCATGGCTCTGTCCCAGGGAAGAAGGGTTTTAGGCATGTGGGGTTGTTTAGTGCCAACCACACTTTTACTCAAATTATATAAAAGAGGATAGAGTTTCCCCAATGATTAGTAACTCTTCCACACCCACAAACTCAAAATTGTCATAAAAATCGCACCCATGGCCTCCAGCCTTAGAACACTACTGGACTCGGAAAGAACAGAAGAAGGATTGCACCTGCTGACCCTGTGGATCCCAGAAGGAGAGTCTGCACCTCGGAAGACTGCATCTGCTGCATCTACTGGACCAATACAGGACTTCAGAAAGAGAAATACTGTTCCTTCTTTGAACCCTTGCAGAGAGAGCTTGATCTGCTCCCTCTGGTGCCAAGCACCAGTGAGTGGACTCCAAGAGCTAGTTGGCTATCCTTCTGTTTCAGGTACACAGTAGCTAAATAAGCCATGCTACTGCAAAATGCCAAGCTGACCAGTTCACCTCTTGAATGCTGGCGTAGCCGAGAGATCAATCTAGTCCCCAAGGGGTCCCTCTCAGGTCCTAGACCCTTGGCTAGTGTTTGTATCTACTCTTTCTCACCACAGGAATGCAACTTGTAAACCAAAGCAAGAGATAATGGTTTCTTAAAACTGAGGCTGAGGCTCATAGACCACTGATATTTGTCAGTTTGTGGGAAGTTATGAACACTGTTGAAACCAAGGCTTTCACCAGACCCCTGGACTTCACCAATTGATCAACATCGAACCCAAGGCCATGACTCTAGATGCAGAGGACCTCACCGACCTCATCATCGATGAGAAAAAGAACCGGGAAGTGAAAAGGTAAAATCTTGGCTGGGACCAATCCGGTGCCCCTATCCAACCCTGACTTCCTTCACAGTCAGGCTCAAACAGTGATTTTGCCCCAAGCCCTTAAATGTGAGACTTCTAAACTACTGCAAAGAGTGCAAAGTAGTGACTTACAATTGTTTTCAAACTTTTCCAAACTTTTTGGAGTGAACAGCAGAGATTTATAAACATTTTACAAAAATCATAACTGCAGTTCCATTTTTAAAGATATAAATATACTTTATTTTCATAAATTGTAGTAGGTTTTTTATTATGTTGTGCTTCTTACTTATTGCCTGTTTGGTACTGATAATTGCTTTATACTTATTTCCTTTGATCTTAGCCTGTCTGCTTTGTGCCACAGCTACCCAGAACAAAGTTAAGGTTTAACTTGAAAGTGACCTAACTGGACTTGATACAGAATAGTGACATTATTATTTGAGGGGATCTCACAACAATCCCAACTAATAATACTGTTTTCTCATACGAGTTACTATGATTTTTCCAATAATTTTGGACATAACTGGCAGTTGTAGAGTAAAAAAACAATTGCTTGAGGAACTTAGTTTTTTTTTCATTAAGTGCTTTGCTATTAGCTTTTACTAATTAAAGTGAGGCACATTTCATTCCTAAAGCATTTTATTTAGAAAGCCTGTTACAAACGCGGAAAAGCTGGTAGCCCTGCTTTTCAACATCCAGAGTGTTACCAGATCTAATTTGGATAAGGTAGATTCATAATTGCAAAAGGGTGAATGAAATACTTTCGTCTGGACTTTTTTTTAGAAGAAGCAGCTATTTCCTGAGTATGATCAGGTGCCTTTGGAAGAAGTGGAGAGAAGCAATGCATTGTGGGAGCCACCTGAATACACTTCTCGAATATCAAGAAGTTGTTGAAATCCATAATATGCTGGTGGATACATTGGACAACCACGTTTCACACTTGAATTATAGTACATATCTTCACCTTTATTAAAATGTAAGCATTTTCTTGTGGTTTCAGAACGGACCTTATGTTATTGAGAGCACAATTAAAGCTTAATTGTTTTGAGGACATGGGTAAATATATGCGATTTTCTGTCGCCCTTGAATCATTACCTTGTATGCGTATTATTACTGTTCTGGGTATACAACTTAAAGAAAGTAGTGTGGCCCTACTATGCTTACCATCACTGATTTTTAGGTTCAGTCCATCACTATAACAAAAGTAATGGCAAATGCATGTGCGTATCACATAAGAACCTGGCAGCATCAACTGTGGTGAACAGGCACTAAATGGCCTCATCCATGTCGCTGGTCCCTTCATACGCAATCTGCAGCAATTGTCCCAATTGCTAAGTATGGTTAACAGCCAATCAATAGGCTTACAAGCTTATGATGTCGCGCCTGGTATCATACCCCTACTGAAATGTGATCAAGGATAATATTTTTTTATGCTGCATGTTCTCAGTACAAGTAATGATGGGGACAAAACGGCGGTAAAATTCAGGACAGTTAAGGCAACAGAGGGACATGTCATTCATGGGGAATAGCCGTTGCTAAGTAGTTTCCTATCGGTGAAATGACGGCGCTATAAAAAGCCTTCTTTACGCGTCCAAACATGCATGGTCTATCATAAGAGAATAGGTGGGGAAATGGATACATTCTGAAAAGCTTGTCTTATTTTCCGTAAAACACACACGTATCCATTAGCTGCAAGAGACACTGGAGCTGTGGTATGTCTTCTGTTATTCTTGTATTAACTTGTCTGTGAAAATATCAGCCTATTCAGTCCCCGTCTATGTCGAGAAACTGATGGCCCAGACAGAAAGAGTGCGCTTGAGCAGGACTGAACACGAATCTTAGTAGAGGAGAGTTAAAGGTGTTCGATTCATAGCTTTTGCTTGAGAATCTCTGAAAAGAAACTACACGTCATTGAGCCCTTGGAAGCACCAGAAGGGCAATATGAAGCGCTATATAAAAACAAATTATTTCAGAGAACACTTCGTTACTGGTATTCATTGACTAAATCATAAAATAATGGCATAGCTTGATTCATAATCACTTGCTTTTGCGCATCTTGTGCAAACTCTGGGTGTTTACAGATACATACTTGATAATATGTTTGTTAGAAATGAGGTCTCATGGTTTGCAGTTTGCACCCTTTCCAAGCAGGGACCCTCACTCTACTCAGGGTCAGGGAGATACACAGCTCAGATAACCCCTGCTCAGCCCCTTGGTAGCTTGGCACAAGCAGTCAGGCTTATCTCAGAAGCAATGTGAAAAGTATTTGTACCTACACACATAGTAACACAGTGAAAACACTACCAAATGGACACAACACCAGTTTAGAAAAATAGTCACTATTTATCTAAATCAAACAAGACCAAAATGAAAAAAGATCCAACATACAGAAGCAGAGTTATGAATTGTTAAAGTAAAAAGAGACTTCATCCATGGAAATGAATGGGTGCATTGTTTTTACAGAAAATTCCTGGTTTGCATCAAAAATGGAGCTGCAAGGGCGAGCATGCGTCGGAAAAGTCAGCGATGCGTTGATTCCTTAATCAAAAGTGAGGCCGTGTGTCGTTTCTCTTCCAGCCAGGTAGGAGATGTGTTGTTTTTCTCTCCCGCAGAAGAGCATGGCGTCAGGTTCCAGACAGGCAACCATGGGTCTGCACAGGTTCACAATGATTTTGCCGGCCATCGACGATGCATGCGAAAAACTGGCGCATGGTGGTGAAGAGCCACGCTGCATGAGTGATGTGTCAATTTTGGAAGTCGCATTCTCAGCCGTGATGCAGCTGGTGCGTCAATTTTTCAGCTGCAAAGCAGGTGCTGCGTTGATTTTTTCCCTGCACGGTTCTTGTGTGTGAATGTCAGTTTTGGTGTCACCAGCTTCTCTTTTCAAGGGCCCGCCTACCGGAATGGGCACCATTTGGCAGGGTAGGAGTCTCAGCAAAAGTGTCTAGGTGCTGGCAGAGGAACCTGAGTCTTCAGAACAGGAGACAAGCTCAGTCCAAGCCTTTGTAGACACTTCACAAGCAGGAAAACACAGCAACGTCCAGTCTCTATCCTCTCAAAGGCAGAAGAAGCAACTGCAGGCTAACCCATCAAAGCACACTCACGGACAAAGGGGCAGTACTCCTCCTCCAGCTCTTCAGTTCTTCTCCTTGGCAGAGGTTCCTCTTGATCCAGAAGTAATCTAAAAATCTGGGGCTTTGGGTTCACTACTTATACCCTTTTCTGCCTTTGAAGTAGGCAAACCTCAAAGGAAAGTCTCTATTGTTGACAAGATCTTGTCTTGCCCAGGCCTGGCAACTAGACACACACCAGGAGGTTGCAAACTGCATTCTGTGAGGACAGGCACAGCTCTTTCAGGTGTAAGTGGCAGCTCCTCCCTGCCCATTTCAGCCCAGAGGACTCATCAGGCTATGCAGGCTACACCCCAGCTTCCTTTGTGTCACTGTCTAGAGGAAATTCACAAACAACCCAACTGTCAGTTTTACCCAGATGTGGATTCCACAGAAAGGCAGAGGCACAGAATGGCTGGCAAGAAAATGCCCACTTTCTAAAAGTGGCATTTTTCAACTGACAATCTAAAATCCAACTTTACTAAAATATATATTTTTAAATTGTGGGTTCAGAGACCCGAACCTCCTCATCTTTACTTGTTCCCAAAGGGAAACTGCACTTAAAATATATTTAAAGACAGTCCCCCTGTTAACCTATCAGAGAGATAGGCCTTGCTATACTGAAAACCGAATATGCAGTATTTCACTGTCAGGACATGTAAAACACATCAGGACATGTCCTACCTTTAACATACACTACACCCTGCCCATAGAGCTAGCTAGGGCCTACCTTAGGAATGCCTTACATGTGAAAAAAGGGAATGTTTGGGCCTGGAACGTGGGTACAGTTGCCAGGTCAAACTGGCAGTTTACATCTGCATACACAGATACTGCAGTGGCAGGTTTGGGCCATGTTTACAAAGCTACTCATGTGGGTGCACAATCACTGCTGTGGGCCCACTAGTAGCATTTGATTTACAGGCCCTGGACATCTGTAATCCGCTTTACAAGGGGCTTACTAGAAAATCAAATATGCCAATCATGGAAAAGCCACTTATACATACAGTTTATACAGAGTGCACTTGCACTTTGGCACTGGTCAGCAGTGGTAAAGTGTCCAGGGTACCAAAACCAGCAAAAACAAAGTCCAGCACACAGTCAAAAACACAGGAAGCAGAGGCACAAAGACAGGAGAACCAACACCAAGGATGCCAGGTCTAACAATGTTTTACTATAATTATTAGTATACATTACATTTATATATTGTCACATACTTTAGTTATATCCAGTGCAGCAAAACATGGTTTATGTATTGCAGACTGTATATAGCACTTCACACCCCTCATGAGGCAGCACACTGCTCCGATGTGCATCGGGCACTGGTACCTGTAATGTATATATTTTATTTTAACTGGAAAATGTATTTCAAAGATGTTATATAGATAATACAATGCTATATATACATATGTTTATATTTAACAGTTATAGATGTAGAATGCAGAAACATATTGATGTACTATACATATGAATATATATATATATATATATATATATATATATATATATATATATATATATTTTTTTTTTTTTATATATGTAGCATATTTATATACCAACTTCTTCAAAAGCAGCTGGCAGCTGCCATCGGCACCAGAACGCAGTGGTGCATGAACAGTAACCTTACCACCCCAACACCTCAGTCTTCATTCCTTCCCCTTGTATCTTGAAAAACAGGAACACCACTCCAAAGCTTGCAGGTGAACTTCATTTAACTATGCAGTGCTGAGCATTACAAAGCATCAATGCATTTTTAGCTAAATTAGTCTTGGTTACAACTCCGGCCGCCATATTGTTTTCTGTTTGTATACAACTTGTGAAATGACATAGAAACCATAAAAACACACTTCCTAGGTTTACACAATGGGTACCATCTTAGTCTGTGCAGGAATACATTAATTTTTTACTTATAAGAGCACAGTGAGTTCTCCCAATCGTGGTAGCACTCCTGTCATTGACATATCAATGATTACATCAAGTGAAATTAATTATTTCAATTTAAATTATAAAAAAATTAATTCCATCCAATTTGGTTCCTTTGTGTAAACCAAAGCACTGAAAAACCCATTAGTCCCAATAAGTGCAGTTACATACTCAAAGTTGGACTCTAATCCATAACTCAATAGTATGATCACTCTCTATTTACTATAAGTCATATATCTTACATATCCGTATTGTTCCAAAAATCATCCAATTTTTAGGCCCAATAATTTTCTTGAGTCCAAAATACGAGCCTACCAGGAAGTCATTCTGAAAAAAATAATAATAAAAACATTAAAACTCCGCTGGAGTATTACAACCAGGCAAGAAGAATTTCAGATTAATATGCATTTCTTTATCTATATTCAACCCCTGGGGTTCTTTAGAATCCATTTCTAATATCTAACAGGACTATAGGGTCTGATTTAGATATTGGCAGAAGGGTAACTCCTTCACAACGGGGATTGATATCCCTTCTGCTGAAATCTGAATCCCATTGGATATAATGGGATTTAGATTTCAGCAGAAGGGATATCCGTCACCGCTGTGACAGAGAAATCCCTCCACCAATGTTTAAATCAGGTCCTGTAGTCTTTGTAGTCTTTGTTACTCTCTCTCCCTGTCTCCTCTACTGGTCAATTTAGTCACATGATCAATCACATTGTATATCATTATCTTCTCATCTTCATTGTGACATTTCTGAAAGTGTCTGCCCACTGGGCAGTTAGAATCGTTATTTCTTATCACTCTAAGTTGTTGCAGGATTTGTTTGTTTTTTTGTAAGTGAGTGCTCTCTATATATACTTAGGAGCACTTTGTCACACAATTTAAAATCTTCTTATTGGTATTTTCTTGTTAAATGGTGTCCTAATCTCCATTACATTAAAACCCTGTTGAAATGCCTTGCACCTACTGCATGTTTTGAAGCCTTGTTTGTATTTTAACCACATCTCCTTTCTTCTTTGACCTTATTCCTCACCAGTCTATCCTTCATGGAACATACTCTTCTGTACGTAATCTAAGGTCTCCTAGTCATCTCTTTGCCTTCTTTTATTCAAATGCCAATCATCACGTAAGACAGATCGTACTTTGGTCTGTTGAAAATAGTAGATAGTAATGAATCCACACCCTTTTCTTTCTTCTTTCTATTGACTCTAAATAAAACATCTTCCCTAGCACATTTGTTTATCCTATTCTTACTGTGTTCAGTATCTCATCAGAATATTTCATTTCTTTTAATCTGAACATCTCTTTTTCACTTCCTCATGTCCCTCCTATGTGGTACAGAAACTTCTGGCTAACATGAGTTCTCTATATGGAATACTGTTATTAAGGGCACTCGGAGATGTGCAGGATGCTGTTACCTGCAGTAGGTTTTCTATAGACAGTCGTAGTTAGCTTGTACCTCTCCAATTTCACTTATACATCTGGAAAAACAATCTTTGACCTGCTGATGTGAATAGTAAATGTCAAATTCAAATCATTGGTATTGATCTTATTCACAAAACTACTTGCCTGTCATGTGGTTCCTGTTAGCCAACCACTTATCAGCTAATGCTGCAAGTTTTGTTGGATCCTTTCCCTATGGGTTGGGTGTTGTCCTCCCACCTTTGGCTAGTGTATGCTGGTGAATTGTGGGATTGGTAGTACTGCATGCTGCCCCTGCATTACTGTTATGTGTGCATGCAGAGCTGAAAGGGGTGTGATTGCAGTGGGTAGGGCATGCAGGGGTACACATTTGAGGGTGGTTATGGGTGGTTCTCTGTATGGGATGAAGTGGGGTGAAGGGAGTCAGGTTGAGGGGGTAACATGCCATGCAGGTATTGGTGGTGGTAGGGTAGTAATGGTGATTGCCAGTGTCCAGCCCTCCAGTGACCCCAGTTAATCCCTCAGGTTGCAGGATTGCCAAGACTTTCTCCTCCCATGCTGTCAACTGTGGGGGAGGAGTTGGGGGTCCACCGCCAGTCTTCAAGATGCCAATTTGGTGTCTGGAGGCCACTGCATGCACCTTACCCCGTAGGTCATTCCACCTCTTGTGAATGTCATCCCTTGTGCGTGGATATGTTCCCACAGGGTTCACCCTGTCCACGATCCTCCACCATAGCTCCACCTTCCTGGCAATGGATATCTGCTGGACCTGTGCTCCGAACAGATGTGGCTCTACCCTGACTATTTCCTCCACCATCACCCGCAACTCATCTGTGAAACAGGGACTCTTCTGTGGGGACATGCCTATTGTGTGGTGGGTGTAGTGTGTGTTTTGTGCAGAGTGTGTTAGGTGTTGGGGTATGGTGTGTGGTGTGTGATGCGTGAAAGGTGAATAGGTGCCTGTGGTTTGTATGTGCAGTTCTTCTATTATCTTTTGCTGGCAAGGTGCAGTTAGCTTTTTGTGTTTGCAAGGGATTGTGGGTTGTGTGGGGGGGTGTTTTATAGTGCTGTTGATGGGTGTGTTCGGTGTGTGTACATGTGTCAGGTGTGGGTTATTCAATCTGGCCAATGTGGACACAATATAGCATGGATCCAAGTCTCAAGCAGAACTCCATCCACTCCCATGCAGTCACTGAATCTCTTCAGGTATTGAGCTGGGTTCAGCCTAAACCCCCTGATGGGAGCGTCCTTCATTCATTCATAGAACATCTGGTCTGCCATAGGCATTCTCCCAGTGATGGCTATCTATTCTAATGTTATTTAAAACAGCTGCCTTAGACACCTTATTTAAGAACTGCGCTTTAAAGCAATGTCAAAGCTCACAAACCATTTCAAAATGTTCTGCCCTTCCATATTCACATGAACAAGATCTTTTGGAACCTTGGCCACAACCTGGCCTGAACTGAGAGTAGAGTCACTTATCCCAGATGGAGTTGCCATTGGTGCCATCCTACGTTTCTCTCTCTCAAGGGTTACCTTTTCCCTTCCCAGGTCTCTTTCCTTCTGCTGCTCCTTCATCTACCTCTGTTTCTTCTCCCTATGTTGCAATTTCTCTTCCCACACCCATTCCTCCTATCTCCTCCTCCTCCTCTCTTCTTCTTCCAGGTGAGCTAGTCTTAGCTTCTCCCTCTCAAACTCCCTGGCCTTTTCATCTTCCTCAGCCTTAGCTTTCCGAACTGCCAAATGCAAATTAAGGGTCTCTGATAAACTCAACCCATCCGAGGGATTTAGTCATGGAATTGGGGATAGTGATACCCTAGTAATTCGAAGTGATGTACACACCTGAGGTATTCTAGAAGCTAAAGATGTTGAGTATCTTGGTGGAACTCTGGAAAATGCACTAAGGGACACACTCTGCATGTGTCTAAGACATATCAGTGACAAGGGGTCCCCAGAACGTGAATCCAAAGCACTCTCTTCCTGGGTTGCTACCATGGTTGCTTACCCAGAGTCGACTACAGCCTCCTCTTTTTCACCCTGTATCTCAAATTGGTCCCTAATGAAACTAGCAAGGACCACTCTGCCCCTGCTCCTGGGAATCCTCCACCCTCTGGCCCTACAGAAATCCTTCATCTGATCTATGGATATGGCACAGAGGTCAATTCACAAACCTGAGTTCTCCATTGCCTTTGTGTGTCACCTTTGTGCGTAGAAGAAGACAAATTAACTTATTGCAGTGCTGGCGCAGATTGGCGCCGCGGCAAGACTTGTCCTGAAGCAACCCAGCCAAGAACACATCTCCCAAAACCTGAGCACCCTCGATTGGCTCGCAGTAGAGAAGCAAATCAACTTCAAACTACTAACCCACACCTACAGGGCCCTGCACAGCATCAGACCGGCCTACCTGAACCATCATATCGCCTGATTTCTTATGTGGTTGTCTACCCAAAAAATTAAATTGCACACAAAAGAATTTTATGTGACAGCAGTTCAGTATACAAAGCCAGATCTTTGCTATCATCAAGGTAGAATGGGTTTTTACCATGTCTATTGTATACCATTACAGTTCTGGTAGAGGAATTGGCACATGTGGACAGTCGTATACTGAAGCATCTGAAAAAGTGGTAGTCCAAAACTGATGCTTCTGAACATATCACCATGATAGATAGATCCAATCCACCTCTTAACTCATGCTATTTTTCATTATTATTTTATAGTGGTCTCGGAGGAGAACATCAGGGAGCATTGATACATTAGGAAGTGAGCCAGGTTTCACTTTCCTAATGGAGACCATTCACATGTCATGGGTGTCTAGTGAATGTGTGAATACCAAGTGAACATTCAGAAGGCCAAGAAGCCAGGATGCCTGGTACGGGGTCTCAAAATGAATGGATTATCTTGTCATTGATGTTAAGGTTTAGAGGAAGATTTTGTTATGAGCATAAGGTGTCCATGTTTTTAGTAAGCTGCCCTCTTAATTTGTTGTTTCCTCCTAGTGGTAAGGAGACAACTTGGCCATCCGCATACTGATTGGATGAATGATGTGCTCTAAGAGGTGTGGGGGAGATAGCTTTGGTTAGTTGTTTTGGGGGGATCGCAACTCTTTGGTAACTCCCCCACCGTGGGTGTCCTACCAGGCTGCAAGGCTACTCTCCTACTTCCTACAGCCCACACAAAACCAGGCATCCCTATCTATGACCACACAGATGTGGGTGACACCATAGTGATGTTACAGCATCATGTGGGTGTGTCTCCCACACAAAGGTGGATTCAGGGGCTGTTCTATCTGCAGCGATGTTTGAATGTAGACATGCTTCTGCCAACCCATCCCCGTTTCAGGAAGCAGTATGTCCATGCGCACCAGATCCGGTGCTGAAGAGGCTGCTTGGAAGAGCAGCCCAGTGACTCGCCCTAGCAATAAAGCTCACCAATGCATACTGCAGTGCTCCTCAGTACAGCCCCTGGCTGCTGTAGTATCTTTGATATCATATGTGCTAGAACCCTCGCAGTTCTGGATGGATTCTAGACAGGAATTATGTAAACTAATGAGAGGTGTTAAGGTGTGGTTATAAAAGTAATGACGTAGTGCATGCAGAGCACAAAAGCATGTTGAAGAATAAAGACGTCTGATACATGCTTCATGTGTGGTGTATTCATTTACATGCTTTTGGGGTAGGAGGGACGCTACAGCTGATGACAAGTAGGGAATATGTGCCCTGAAGAATCAAAGATGCTCTCCATGAGAGTTTGCAAAGATGCAGCAAACTGCTTGTGCGTGCAACATGCGCCCCACATCGATGCAAAGCAGTCTGCGATTGGCGTATGTGGAGTCAAAGCCCTACTCTAGCCCATACACAGCCATCAAAAAGCCCCCCAAAAAACACTGGTAAGGTTGAAAGAAGAGATACTGTGCTGCACCATAACACAGAACCATCATCAATATGAAGCAAATGCTAAAGGCAGTGACGACCATGTACAGAAACTGAAGTTTACCTACTGGCACAAGCAAGTGAAGTGCTATAGAACCTCAAATTGATCATGACAACTGGGGCTCAGAAGCAAGGCTGATGCGTCCAGCAGCTGCAGGCGACACACTGTGCAATGAATGCTGCCTGAACAGCATACGCTGTCAATAGCAACAGAAGTGAGCACAAAGTACACCGAGGCTACATTCCTAAAGCCACCACCTTTGTTTGATACAGCAAAGAAACGGAACAACGGTGCCAGGTGGACTGCGTGGATCAAAACGTTAATGACTTCACAGATGCGCTAGGAGAAGAAGATGATAAGAAAATCATTAAATATTTGAAAAATCTTGCCGGTGATGGAGTGAAAGAAGTTCTCAAGAAAGTCTCACAAACTGATACAACATCATGCCTAAAGATAAAAGGCACGGCTTAATCCAACGTCGGATGTCAACTGTGAGAGGTACATCTTTAACCAGGCATGACAACAAGCTGATGAAATGATGAATTAATTTCTTGAGAGACTTTATGCACTTCTCAAACACTGTGAGTCCTGTTACTTTAATGATGAAGAAGCCAATGCCCTGAGAGTCATTGATGGCTGCCTTTCAGGTTCCTTCAGAAGAAGCATAATGAAAGAGCCATTCAATTTAGAGAAAATGCTAATGGCTGCAAGGGCAGCAGAATGAGCAGATCGACAAGCTGCCAGTACAGAACCAGGAACAGGGCCTAATGAACTAGCTTTGATAATGAAAAGCAAGCAAAAACACAAAATAGATTAACAAAACTCGACGTCTCCGAAAAAGAAAAAGTTATGCTTCCAATGTGGGTTTTCATTTCACCATGAAGGTAAATGTCCAACCATAGTGCAGAAATACAAGGGGTCCAGAAAAGAAAACCACTTCATAATGGTCTGCAAAGCGAAATAGAAACCACATGCGTCACAGCGAGAAGAGAAAATGAATGACAGAAGTTTCCAGAAGCATTCTCATCATGCCCACAAGGCCAAAGGTAACATCAGTTACGACAAGTAGAAACCAAACAGTCGATCATCTTCATATTTATCATATAAAGGCTCTTTAACAGCTTTGATTATTTCGAATAATGGGCGACATGCACACTTAGGGGATAGTTGTTTGCAAAGAAGATGAAAAGTAAAAAAAGAATCACCAAACAAAGCACCAAAATTCATTTGGGAACTGTTTTAAAGTTATATTAAAGGTGAACATATGCCTCATAACCTTCATTATATACAGTGGTGCACTGATTTACATCATACCAGTCGAAACGTTCAACAGCCTGTTTTCTGTGGCATGCCTTATTTCGTCAAACATGAAAGTATACATGTGGGTTACTCTAAACCCTTACAGAGTCAAAGTGCCATTTATAGCAACCTTGCAACATAAAGTGATGTCAGTGCAAGCACCAAATCATGTAACTCACTTAAGGGAACATCATCTACTGCATGCCTACTTAGCCTTGCCACTGCTGCTGACATGGGACTGAAATATCTCAACTACAACATAGATGAACAGGCTGAAATTGTACGTCAGTTCCCATTGTTGTTTCATGGCTTGGGAAGACTCAAGAAGACGAAAGTGCAACGTCATATTAATGAGGAGATTTGCCCTGTTGCCCAATGGCACCAAAGAGATGTTTTTCACTTACAAGCAGCCTTTGAGAAAGAACTAGAAATGCTGTTGAAGCATGAACGCATTGAGCGCTCGACCCGTCCTACATCATGGGTTTTGCCCATAGATGTGGTGTCAAAAAAGGACAGTTGAGGTGCAGTGTGCATCTGTGCTGATATGCGAGAAAGAAAGACATCCTCGTCCCCACATAGCGGACATGATCATGCAGCTGAACGGAGCCAAAATCTTCTCCTGTCTTGAGGTGATACCATCAACTTGAGCTGGAAGAGATATACTTTTTGAATCATGTTGGTTTGTTCACATACAAGTATCTTCCACTGCAAAGATATTTCAGGATGTTATTTGCTGAGTTATTCAACCTGTTACGGGGTGACATATTGGGATTTTCGCCTACACAAAAGGAGTATGAAAAGGCTCCTACGCAAGTGTGTCACTTACTTGCTGACGCAGGTCTCATTCTGAATGCAGCAAAGTGTGAGTTTTACAAAACCAAACTTAAATTCTTTGGGCACATATTCTCAGATGGGGGAATTGTGCATTACCCAGATAAGGTGCAAGCATTGACATCTACCTGCCCCCACAAGATGTAACCATGCTAAGATCCTTCTTAGGCATGGCCAATTGTTGCTCAAGGTACATTTGTAATTTTGCTACAGTGATTGCCCCATTGAGAGACTTAAAGCAGAATGTCCAATTTCAGTGGTTTCTTGAATGCATTGCAGTTTCAAAGAAATAAAACATGCAATTGAGAATGCAACTAAAATGGCATACTGAGATTACAGTAGATGCAAGGCCAATGGGGCTGTGGGCAATCCTTGCTTAACACAATGGCCATCAGAATGCCCATAAAAACATTGTGGCCTATGCCAGTAGAAGCCTGTCTGAAACAGAATGTGCGTACTCTCAGTCCGAGAAGGAGAGTCTGGCCGTAGTGTGGGCCTGCGAACA
This sequence comes from Pleurodeles waltl, assembly GCF_031143425.1. Classification (NCBI taxonomy): domain Eukaryota; kingdom Metazoa; phylum Chordata; class Amphibia; order Caudata; family Salamandridae; genus Pleurodeles; species Pleurodeles waltl. The sequence goes on from NC_090440.1 coordinate 1,771,744,281, forward strand.
TTTTCATGTGTTTTTCTATGGGAAAAATGTCACTTTCATCACAGACCACCAGATGTTGCTTACTATTGTTGGGAACCCAAAAACTAAGATGCCCCCTTGCATCGATAGGGGGGTGTTGTGACAACAATAGTACGACTACATGATTGTACACAAGCTGGGGAAAGACAAAATCCCTACAGATTACTTTTTACGACAGCTGCTACATTGCCACAGTTCGACATCCAAAGTGATGGACCAGTATCTGAGCTTCATTGTGAGGTCCAGCACGGCAGCAGCTATATCCATTGATAAGATTATTGCGACTACCAAAGCAGATAGAGACATAACCATCCTCAAATACCTCATTACAATGTAATCTTCAAAGACATGTATTCAACCTTTTGCAGATGATGTTGAATTCCAAAAATAAAAACATGTACAGGATGAGCTATTCTTCACCTAAGAGGGTATCATATTGAGAGGCTCAAGAACTGTCATACCTAAGAGCCTGAGACAGCAAGTCAGTGAGCAAGCCCATGAAGGAAATTGTGGCTTTGTAGCCACCTAAAGAGCCCTAAGAGACTGAGGGGGTCATTCTAAGCGACGCCGCCCGCCAATCTTATGCCGCCACTTGGCCGCTCCGCGGTCAAAAGACCGCGGGGGCCATTCAGACTTTCCCGCTGGGCCGGCGGGCGCCCGCCAAGGGAGCACCCGCCGGCCCAGCGGGAAAGGCCCTGCAACACAGAAGCCGGCTCCGAATGGAGCCGGCGGTGTTGCAGGGGTGCGACGGGTGCAGTTGCACCCGTCGCGATTTTCACTGTCTGCTTTGCAGACAGTGAAAATCATGCTGGGGCCCTGTTAGGGGGCCCCTGCACTGCCCATGCCAGTGGCATGGGCAGTGCAGGGACCCCCAGGGGCCCCACGACACCCGTTCCCGCCATCCTGTTTCTGGCGATGAAAACCACCAGAAACAGGCTGGCGGGAAGAGGGTCGGAATCCCCATGGTGGCGCTGCTTGCAGCGCCGCCATGGAGGATTCTCCCAGCCGGGGCTAATCCGGCGGGAAACCGCCGGACCCGGCTGGGCGACCGTGGCTTTACAGCCGTGGTCGGAATACCACATGAAGCACCGCCAGCCTGTTGGCGGTGCTTCCGTTGACAGCCACCCTGGCGGTCTATGACCGCCAGGGTTGGAATGAGGGCCTGAGTGTGGTTCCCTTGCCTAGATGAACAAGTTGATACAGAGCTAAAAGCATACCACCTTTGTAACTGTTTATCTTGCAAGGTGAAACAGTATCTTCTGACAATGTCTGACCTTCCTGTGCATGCCTGGGATAGAGTTGTAGTAGATTTCTTTGACCCTACAGAAAATGGACATCATCTCATGGTAGTCACTGATGAATACTCGCATTTTCCTTTGGTGGAACACTTATCAACAACCCATGAAAAGGCCATTGAGTGGCTTAATGATATCCTTGCAGCATGGGCAACCCAGGTATTCTCAGCTCTGACAATGGCCCACCTTTCAATAACACAGAACTCAAGGAGTTTCCTGTTCAGCTCAATGCCAAGCATCAAAAGAGTACACCTTTCTGCCCACATGCCAATGGTGTTGTTGAACGATTTATGGGCATCCTCAAGAGGGTAATTCAGCGTGCATTGATGAGAGAATTGATCTAAACCAAGCCCTGTGCTTGTTGATCAGCTCCTGACTCCACAACTGGTGGAAGCCCTACCACCTTACTATTTGGTAGAGCTGATAACGTTCATGCCACATATATGGCTCAAAAGTGCATAATGAAAACATGCCAATCAGCGCCATTGTGCCCAAGAAACAGTCTTTGAGAAAGGGGACTTGGTACTGGTCAAAACAAAAAAGAAACGGAAAACAGACACTCTATTTGCTGTAGACCCTTTAAAGGTTGTGACGTGCAAAGGACATCTGGTGACAGCGCATCGTCCCAGAAAATCCATCATCACATGACTCGTCACACTTTATGCACCTACCTCAATGTTCGTCAGCTCCTGAGATCACAGGTGAGGCAACCACTCCTGAACATCCAGATACCACATCTGAGCCTATGTCATCAATGCATAATGATGGTGCATCTCAACTACCTCATATTCCTCGATCAGGCAGACCAGTGCAAGCGCCTCTGAGACTCATTGGAGAAACATGATGCTAATCTTGTTTGTACTTTTTATTTAACAAAGGGGGAGATGTAGTGTCTTTGATATCATGCACACTAGGACCCTCGCGATATTAGGTGGACTATATACTGAAATTACGTAATCTGATGGGAGGTGTTAAGGTGTGGTTATAAAGGTTATGACACATTGCTTGCAGAGGGTGAAAATATGGTGAAGAATAAAGATGTCTCTTACATAGCTCTGTGTGTGGCATACTCATGTACATGGTCCTGGGCTAAGGAGGACTATACAGCTACTTGTACATCACTCTGGAGCATCTCCAGGTAAGTGGATCACTCCTGTACCATCTGGGCCTAAGCTCACTGAAACCTCTAAACTGCAGGCACAATTCATTTGAAAAAACAATTGTTTAAAGTAAAGCATGGACATAGGTTGTTCTTTAGCACATGCAGGTGAGGTGCTTTACTCGAGTCTTGGGATCAAATATTTTCATAGCAGGCCACCTGAGGAACTCTTGACCCGCCTACTAAGCCCATGTCTTCTCTGTCTGTGGAGCCGGCTGACCTATTGCTGAGCACCACTGACCTCTCCCCACATCCATCACCTAATTGCAGCTTTTTTCATTATCTGAGTGAATACTGTTACTGTTAAACTAAGTCAATTGCTTGGTGTGTGTTTGACTGTGTGTTTGTGTGTGTGTCCAAGTGTAATTACTTGTCTGTACCTTAGAGCATGTGTGTATGTTTGTACATTTAAAACTAAAAACAGGCTAGTGGAGAACAGAGGGCACAGGAGCACAACACATTTGGGTGGAAATCTGAGTAACACTCAGTGGTGGCCGGTAATTTTAGAAGGGAGGGGGGTGGTGGCCGGAACACACAGGCACACATACACACTCACACTCATTCATACACACACGCATGCAAACATACATCCATTCACAATACTCATTATCAAATATTTAAACATGCACACTTGCACACACCAAACATTAATTTAAAAAATCACACACACTTACCTTTAGCTCTGCCTCGGAGGTCCCAGGAGGGTTGGGACTGCTACCTTCCCTCACTAGCTAACCTAAGGTCAGCCAATGAGGGAAAGCAGCAGTCCCAACTCCTCACACAGTGGGACGGGGTCAGTGAGATTGCTGACCCCACCCCACTCTGAGACGAGGTGCCACTGACTGACACTCAGCCCTGGGCACTTCAGTGCTTAAAACTGAAGCATCCAGGTCGGAAGCAATCGGTGACGTTCCCCCTCATCATGTGAGGGAGAGCATCGAGGCACCTTTGCTAGACTAAAGAGGTTACGTACTGTCCTATCCAGGTGACTGGTTGACACCTGTTCGGTATAAGTTAATAAGGACACTCAATGAAGGACCACACGCCAATTATGAATTTAATTTAGATTTACTAGAATTTCAGGTAAATGTATGCATTTAGTATGTCAACAATAGTAGAATAAGAATAGCAATGAAAAGCATCTATTTATATATGAGTACACTACAAAGAGCATCTATGCATATATATATAAGCAAAGAGTTCATTGACAGATATAAGCTTTAATTAACTGTATATCGAAATGCATCACACTACGATGTTCAGGAAGCAAAATATAAATGAGTTGAATTCTTCAATTAAGCTTTGATTTACTGCACACCAAAATGCATGTTTCAATTCATCATCAATACATAGCTTTATTCGGTTACTTTCAACCATAAAAGCAAAACAACCACCGGTAAAAAGATAAAAGATAAGTAAAAATTAAGTTAAAAAAGGAAATAAGAGGAGTAAAAAAGAACATCCTTTACGGCCTTAAAACACATAAAAACCAAACACCTAATCTCCTACTGACTGTCATTTAAATTAATCATGGGGTTTTGTTCCAGTCTAGGTGTGTGGTTAAGATTTGATGACTAAAACATTCCATTGTCAATTTTCATATTGTCCTTATTTTTGAAGTAAATTCCGCATCAGCAATTTTCCCCAAGCGATTAATACGTACATGCCAGGCAGCTGTAATGTACTTACTAACCGCACAGGGTAAGGGGGGGGGAACTTTCCCTCATCAGAATTCTTAAGGCAACAATACAATGTCTTACCCCCATATTTCTACACACTGGCCGTAACCACTTTCGACGCGCAATCAAATAGGCAGGACATAAAAACATAAAATGTACAATGGATTCTGAATTATGGTTACAGCTCGGACAAAAATCAGATCTTGTAGTTGCACTCCACTTACTGCCATATGATTTGAGAGGCAGACAACCATATCTGAACTGGATATATAAACTCTTACTTAATGGGTCAAGAATTATATCCATAAAAGATTCAAAAGACGGATACCATTTAAAATCAAAAAATTGTGAGGTCAATCTGCCGTGAGTAGGGCACAGCAGATAGTTTTCCCTGACATAAGTCCAGTATACAGTTTTCAAATGATTCTTCTGCTCCTTCCTTATACTTTCTGGATGACTCCATAGCTCACTAAGACCCAATTTATGAAACCATTTAGAGATGTGATTAAACCAGGGAATGGTGAGTACATTTGGTCTATCCAAGATGTCTTGGATAGACTCCTTGTATGTAGATAACTCAGGGGTGGACCAAACACGGACCCAAAAAAGCAGAGGTCGTAGGGCAACTACATCTGAGATGCGTGAAAGGCCAAGGTCCCAGAACAATGGCAGCAGAGGGGTACTGCGAGAGCAGGCCAAAGTAGACCTCACGAAATTGTTTTCCCCCACTGCAAGCCTGCCAGTGTTTGAGGACCCCCAAATTTCTGCCCCATAGACCGCAGCACTTTGTGCCTTTGCTCTATAAATTTTAATAATTGGAGTAATCACTCTCTCAGAAGTAGACTTATGAAAACGAAGAATGGCTCCAGATGACTGTACCAGGCGAGCCAAACTTTTGTCAATTTGGGCCCCCCAATGCAGATTGTTGCTAATTCTCACCCCCAAGTAATCTATAGAGCTTACCAAACCTAGGGGCGTTCCATTGTAAAATATTGAATATCTCTTAGTGGGGCCACAACCCAAAGTCATAAGTTTAGTTTTGCTATGGTTAAGTTCCAGACCATAGTCACCGCAAAACGAACTGAACTTGTCCATGAGTACCTGGAGGCCCATAGGGGTTCTGGAGATCAAGAGAGAATCATCGGCAAATAACAAAATTGGAATTTTATGGTGATTCAAAGATGGGGCATCATTTTGACAATTGGACACGACTTGCACCACCTCATTGATGAACAGTTTAAATAGCGTTGGGGCAAGAACGCAACCCTGGCGCACTCCTCTCTTGATGTCTATTTTGTCTGTGAGTTCCCCCTGATTGCCCCATCTTACTTGTGCAAATGTTTTTTCATGTAATCTTTGGATTAAATGCACTAAGTTCCCTGGGATACCAATTTTGTTTAGTACTTCCCACAGTTTCTCTCTTGGGACAAGATCAAATGCAGATCTTAAGTCTACGAAAGCCACATAGAGTTTTTGCTTAGATAAGGTGACATACTTCCAGAACAGTAGTGACAGCCTGAAAACTTGGTCCATAGTATTAGTTTTGGGCCGAAACCCAGCCTGTAAGGGAGATAAAATTTGCTGGTCTTGAATCCAATCAGTAAGCCTCTCTAAGACTTGTTTGGCAAACGTCTTCTGAAGGATATCAATAAGGCTAATTGGTCGATAATTTACAGGCAACCCTGTATCACCCTTTTTGTAAATCGGTATTATTTCAGCACCACGCCAAGACTCTGGAATAGGGCTGCCAGCTGCTATGGCATTAGACAATAAATTGATATACCATGCCCATATCTTAGGTTCTGATTTGAACAAGTCCCCTGGAATCTTATCCGGGCCAGGGGCTTTTGCTGGCCTCAGAGAATCAATAGCAGCTGTGGTTTCAGCTAAGGTAAAAACAATTCTCTCAGATGAGATCTTATTAGCAGCCCAACACTCGACATGTGCAGGGTCCTCCAGAGCTTGCTGTACAGGCAAAGCATAGATTTCAGAAAAGTAGGACACCCATCTTTCGGGCTGTATATGCAACCCAATATCATCCTTACCCCTTTTCGAACTGGAGGTCAACAACCGCCAAAAAGAGCTATCATCTTTACTTTGGACTGCTGCAAGCAGTTTCTGCCATGTCTCATTCTCCCAGTCTCTTTTGGCTCGCTTCAGGGCATTAGCATACCTACAACGAGCCTCTTTAATAGCCGCATGCGTAGAATTTTTAACAGCCTCTTTTAAGGTGGATCTTGCTAGCGCACAATCCTGATTATACCAGTCCCTGCGAAGGGTGTCAGCGGGTCTCGATTTAAAGGAAGTTTCCTTATAAAAGATACCCTGAAGGGAATCGACCATTTTAGTGTGGATCGCCATAATAGGAATAAACCTTGTTAAAAACTCTCTGGATGCAAAGATGGGCAATAACGAAGTTTCCCAGTTGGGTATTATTTCTCTGAAATTAGATGATATTAAAAGTCTATTGGTAACTTTGATGAACAAAATTGCTGGACTTCAGGTTCAAAAGTCGGTTGTAACTGTAGTGTGCCCTATAAGTCTGTCCCCTCGCCTGATTTTCTGATGGAATCCACAAAACCCAGTCCCCTCAGTACAGGTGACAAAATGACATCTTCCTCTACACACAACACCGTTAGGCGCATTAATGATAATTCCCCAACATGTGGCAGGAATGGTAGGTTTGTTTCTCAATCCATGTCTTCCGCATATGAGCGAATGTCACAATCAGGTGTAAATAAGGGTGGATCAATTTTTGGACGGGGAGATATAGATATTTCACGTCCAAAAACTTCTCAGTTAAATCCAGGAGGAATATCCTCTGTAGTAAGCTGCTGTGTTAGTCCCCGTCCAGTCACTAATCCTCATCATATGACACTATCGCAGACGCGCGTCCCTAAACAAAGGTCCAGAAGGAGGAGGGAAGTCGCGACTATCTATTTAACTAGGGTACCAAAGCTACCTCAGGGTAACAGAGAGTCGAGTGATTCACTAATTAACAAAGTGATTCACTGGATTCGTTGGGCAAGGCATCACGCTCATCTACACTGCTCAAGCTAATTAACCCTTCGCGTCACAATGTCTTCTGCACCTTTCCCTATACTGATCACACACAGAGGGCTGTGACTTCTTCAGCCCAGCAAAGTTCAGGTCAGGCAGCCGGGAGCCTGCACAAATAGCACATGTCTAGCTCCTGGCTGCCTGACCTGAAAATGAAGAGTGTATGCCTGGCTGACCTTTGCTCAGTCTTACAGACACTATTTTTGAGGGGCAAAAGGTGGGGGGGAGGGTGTTGCCCCTCAGCCCCAAAGGATGTGTTGCGGCTGATAACACCAGTAGTCTGCAAGATGTTTTCAAAAAATAATTTATATATTGTATTCATAAAATCATAGACGTCAGTGCAGAATTAATCAGCCCAAAAATGTTACCATAACCCATAGAAGCTGTTGGGGGGAGAGGTGGTGGAAATTCCAGGCTACGGTGTGCACTGTCACTGTTATTTGTTGTAAGAAATTGGGTTGTTAGTTAAGGGGGTTGACTACCTACCAAAATAACAAGCTCAGTACCTGTCAGACTGAACCACTAAAGTCACTAAATTACCTGGAGCTCAACCCCTTATTGTTGTGGCACAGAGCAGACAGGCTTCTCTTAGAGGCACTGTGTAAAGTACTTACACACTACCAAAACAGTAATGAAGTCAAAATACAACACAATAAAAATCCTAACCTGAATTAAAAAAATATAGTACATTTTAGAAAATAAAATAACACCAAAATGAATAACACCTAGTAAGGGAGCTAGAGATTTGAATTTGTAAAGTATTAAATAAAAATAGCTCCAAAAAGCATTAAGTGCCAACCACAGCCAATTGGTCGTAGTAAACTGGGACCAAGATGCACTTTGAAGTCGACCACCATGGAGTGCAGTTCAGATACAGAGACCAGGTTTGACCCAGTTGGAGGTTTCCATTGGGACTTAAAGCCCAATTTATATTTTGACAGGCGGCCCGTGGAATCTAGAAATGACCGCCAAGCTGGTGTTCATTTCTAAAGCATTGCCTGGAACCACCATCACAGGGGTTCCTGTAAATGCCTTTCGCAATTTGATATAGGGCTCCATAAATATGATGGAGCCTTGCACCAAACTGTTTTCTTTTTGTGGGGTTTATTTTGACAAGTCGAATTGCTGTTAAACTGCTCCAGCCAAGTTACAATGGTAAACCTGAAGCCACGTTTCTGCTGCCATTGAAGCGGATGGTACAATAGATGATACATTACACTAGTAGGATTTAACTTATAGGCCCTCAGTACACCTTTTACCATATACTAAGGATGAATAAGTAACTTAAATGTGGCAATTATAATTACGCCAATTCACCCATCCACTTTACTACTGGTTATCAGGGGTAAAGTGAACAGAGTTCTACATCCAGAAAAATAGGGTTCAGCAAAAGGTGAAAATCAAGAAGGACTATTCAAGAGAAGTGAATTTCCCACATTAACGCATTGTCTGCCCAATCCTAGGAGTAAAAGGCTGCTGAAACAGTACTTAAAATAAGAGGACTGGCTTGTGACAATAAGAAGAATAACACGAATTTGCCAGTTTTAAGAGCCCTTTGGGCAGTGGATCAGAGAGCTGTATAGAAGGTGTACTAAGATAGCACAGCGGTTTACTATGATGCGGCAGAATGGATTAGATATGCAAATGGTTTGCCTCCCCTCATACTTTTGAAATATAAACTTTTGTGTAACAGGATAAAAAAAGTTACATTGAGGTACTGAGGCGGTCATTCTGACCGCGGCGGGCGGCAATCGCCGCTCGCCATGCGGTCACCGCCAAATGACTGCACCGCGGTCAAAAGACCGCGGCGGCCATTCTGGCTTTCCCGCTGGGCCGGCGGGCGACCGCCAAAAGGCCGCCCGCCGGCCCAGCGGGAAAGACCCTGCAACGAGGAAGCCGGAGTTGCAGGGGTGCGACGGGTGCAGTGGCACCCATCGCGATTTTCAGTGTCTGCAAAGCAGACACTGAAAATCTTTATGGGGCCCCCAGGGGCCCCACGACACCCGTTCCCGCCATCCTGTTTCTGGCGGTAAAAACCGCCAGGAACAGGATGGCGGGAAGGGGGTTGGAATCCCCATGGCGGCGCGGCAAGCAGCGCTGCCATGGAGGATTCCCTGGGCCAGGGGTAAAACGGCGGGAAAACGCTGGTTCCCCTTTTCTGACCGCGGCTTTACCGCTGCGGTCAGAATGGCCCTGGAAGCACCGCCAGCCTGTTGGCGGTGCTTCCGTGGTCCCCGGCCCTGGCGGTCATGGACCGCCAGGGTCGGAATGACCCCCTGAGTGTTTTAGCACTGCAACCATTATTACAATCAGATACAAATGGTGATTACGGGTTTCAACACAGAATAATTCCATAATTTACATGATTTCTGCCTTACAAGGTGTAGGAAAGTGTTTTGCAAATATTATTAGAATACTGTTTGAGGATTTTCTAAGGGTAAATAAAATATCATTTGTATTACGATGATTTATTTTCCAAAAAATGCACTAATTCAGAATAATCCACTCAACGACTGAAATGCAAAATCTTGCAATATAATCGATGTTTTTATTGTTTGCATATGTTTATTTCAGGGCTATTCCCCATAAAACAATATAAAAGTAAATATATCTGGTTTAAAATACATGTTTAAAAATTAATAAAAAGTATACAACAAGATCTAAAATATTTACGCATGTATATACATACAATTCATTGCATCCTAATAACATTTTAATTCATGTGTGCCACTTTGTTGTGAAAAAAGAGCCAGACTAAAAACTATTCAATTTCTTGTATCGGATTTCAATATCCGCAAGGCCTCTTTATACTGTGCACCTGGCAGCCAATGACATATTGGTATGATCCTCTTTTCCCGTTGAACCATACTAGTGGACAGAAGGAAAGATAACATACCTTATTTTCTTTATGTGAAACACACCTCGGACATCAGTCAGGGAACATACGAGAAGCGGGTGCTCACCAATTACATGTAAAAGCTGCAAAAGGTAAGATGCCACATCGCATATTTGGATTTTTGGCTGAAAAAGGAATAATTTCATCTAAAAGCGGCTCAAACTTCAGAACATGCTTGATGTAAAAGAAATGCTCAGTAATGCTTCCAGCTCTCACTGCTTGACACCAGGACTCCTTTACATGCAACCAGAAACGTAACTTTAAAAAGATTGCGAGAACAACTGGTGATCCTGGTGGGCTGATCCCACAATTCTTGGAGTCCCACGGTTATCAGCTAGAATTTCACGTAATTGAGGCACTGTGCCATAGACTGGTGAGCAATAGTACTAAGCCGTTGTAAACGCTCTCTGGAAGGGGCTAGTTCTCTGTGTGCCAAATTCTGCACCAGTACAAGAGTGGTCCGAGCTTAATTATGTCTGCAACACCTTTGATACCCATGTCTAAGTGGGGAGGTAATGTAGGGGCACTATAAGGTAGGTTGAACAAAGCTTTTAAGAATTTATGCTATGCACGAGCAAGATCGACAACATTACAGAAGCCACATAAATTGGCTCCATAGAGTGCTGCCCTAATAGCTTTTGCCATAGAGACCTCCAGTGCTGGTGACACTAGTTCTGTAGATGTTGATTTGAGATACTTAATACAGTTGTTGCAGAATGTTAGAGTGCTTTCGGGCTCTGATTTACCTATAATTAATAAAAAGCTCTGCGACTCGTGTGGATTAAAACACATATATTTTGTTTTTTTCAGGGTTTAGTTCAAGACCTCTAACATCACAAAAGCCGACAAATCGATCTAGAAGAGATCCCCATTATAGCTTTAGTTATGAGCAAAGTATCATGAGCAAATAGGAGGGCTCGGTACCTCACTCCACCCTTTTTAAGAGAATCCTTTTTACAATAGTTAAAGTAATCAATAGTGCCATTAATATAAAGTGAGAAGAGGGTAGGTACTAAAACACATCCTTGTCTTCCCTCTATTAGTTGAAATGCGGTCAGTTAGATCCCTATCCTTCCCCCGTCTGACATGGGCATGTGTTACTATGAAGTCTGATGAGAGCTTGGTTCTGGGGATAGTGTCAAATGCTGCCCGTAGATCAACAAAAACAACATACAGATGCCCATGCTCTATTTTGACCATTTTCCCATACACAAAGAGAAAGTGAAAAATCGAATCCACCATACTCACTTTCTCTCTGAACCCTGCTTGTAAGTGGGTAAGGATGGAATTCACCAACATCCAATATTGGAGCTTAATAAGCAGTTGTCTGCAGAATTGTTTTTGCAGATCATCAGTTAAACTAATCTGTAGATCAGGAGAATTATTGCACCCCTCCATCTGACTGGAACAATAGCTCCTGACACTATTGCATTTGAAACTTCATTTATGTATGAACCTCATACCTTAGGCTCAGAGCGGTAAAGATCCCCAGTGATTTATTCACGGCCTGGGGCTTTGCCACACTTAACTGAGCAATTGCAATCAGGGTATCTTGCAAGGTGAACTCAAGGCCTTCGACTACAGTGGTAGCCTCAAATTGATTTTTTTGCATGGGCTGTATTTTGCTTTAGCAAATATAAATCGCCAAAGAGTTTCATCTACTATTGAGGTTGGATGTGACAATCTAAGGCAGTTTGTGTTCCTTTGGCAACAATGTTCCAAAATGATCCAGTGTCCTTAGATTCTAGGGTTTCCATAAAGTTTAATCAATTATTGTTTTCTTAAATTCTTCCAGCTTTCGCCATAGTGTTCTAATAACATATCCTTCCCTCTTTGAATACCTCCCTCTTGCTTCTTTCAATTGTGGTTATAAGGGCACTTCTTGCCTTTCTGCACATATTTGAGAACCAGGGAGTTTTATTATCAGTCAGCCTTCCTTATTTGCATTCCTCAAAAAAGTATGCCTATTGGGAAGCAAACAGCGTATTATGGAGCAAGATTACTTTAGACCCACATGAGTGTTCATGGCAATGTACTTGGAACTTTACTGTAGTTTCTGCAACATCCCCATAAATGGAAGCTAAGATACCCTGATGTATGGTTAAGATTTCCCACAATATGGTCTTATTACTTTTCACAGTTATTGTGCTATTGGCTCGTTCAATAGTGGATGCCTTAGTAGAATTAAGTAAACCTTTTATAGACATTGTCATCACTATCTATGCATTCAATAATTCGCATATCTACCACAGCCTGCCGTAAATAGATGGAGACCATGATGAAATCTATTCTGGACCTTCAGCAATCTCTTTTGAAAGTGGGGAGCTAGTCCGACCATTACATGCCAATAGCCCAAGTGTCACAATTTTTGCTAGTAGCTGTAATGCTGTAGCAAACCAGTTTTTAGAGTTTTTAATCAGTTGTCGGTCCAAGGCAGGTATGTCACACTATTCATCCTCCCCATCTGTTAAAGGGATAGTGAAATCAAGTAGTTCGAATGTCATATTAAAATCACCCTCTAAAATTAGTGGGTAGATTTTAGTATTTGTCTCTAGAATAACTTCCGTTTTTGCAGCATTTCTAATGTGGAATGTTTCTGACTGGGGATGATTATTGATGTCAAAAAGTTAGATTTCTACCCCTTCTTCAGTGAATAATGATAAACTAATAAGATCTCTTTAATCAATGCTCATTCTCTTAATTGAGCAGGCCAGTAAAACATTCACCCAAATAACTAATCCTTCAGCGGGCAGCCCTTATGAGATGCTTTCAGACTGAAATTAATAACACCTGATTGATGTACTGGAGACAAAAGTCAGGTTTCCTGAAAGAGGCATATATCAAACATGTCAATAAATTCACCCTCAATCAGGATAAATCATTTTGGAATCCATACTGGCTACATTCCATGATATGATTTGAATAATGATTTGCATCAATCAAGTCCCTTTTCTTTGAGTGCCAAACATAAGTGAAATCATACCATCAGCTGAGGTAAGGCCCCCCAAGGGGATTCAGCCCTCAGAATAAAGCTATCATCTGGAACAGGTAACTCATTAGAATGAGAGGGGCATGTTAAAGATGAATCCCCAGCATCCCAGGGCCTTACATCACAGCTCATATAGACCCACCACTTCCAAATCAATACACCTCAAGTCAACACCCTTACCACGGTCACCATTTCATGCCACAGTTAGGGCAAAATCACAGAAGCAGACTGGCTCAGCGCCCTCAGCACGGATCAACCTAGCCCTACAGACAACCTCAACAAGGACATCAACATCTACAACAACTGGATTGAGAACTGTGCAGACTCCCTCGCACCCATCAAACCCAACAAGCATAGTAGATCATACAAGCAGGCCAGCTGGTACACAGAAGACCTGTGAGACCCCAAACAACACTGTAAACAGCTAGAAAGGAAATGGAGAGTCAGACACAACACCTCCGACAGAACTACCTACAAGGCTGCACTCAGATGCTATCACCAGCAAATAAGAAACACCAAGAAAAAAGCATTAATAGATAGAAGAACGCTCCAACAGCTGCAAGGAGATCTGCTCGATCATTAAGGATTTCACCTCGCCCTCGCCAATATCACTGCCTTCCAGCAACTCTGCAATAACCTATCCAACTTCTTCCACAGCAAAATTGCAATAATCTACAGCACCTTTGCACAACAACTCAACCCCAGAGAACTCATTACTAACTTACTAACCACAAACCAATATGGCCCCCTGAATGAATGGACAACCCTTACCAGAAACAACGCAGTGGCAATCATGCAGACCATCCACTCAGAGGCCCCAACAGACCCAGGCATCTACCACATCTACAACCTGGTAACATCACCAACCAGCACCACCCTGACCACATCATCAACACCTCCATCATGTCCGCCGCTTTTCCTAGATAAATGAAAACTTGCGGGAATCAACACGCCCCTCAAGAAGCCCATAGCGAATCCGAATCAACTGAGCAACTTCCAACCCATCTCCCTGCTTCCCTATCCAGCCAAAGTGATTGAGAAGGTCATCAACAAGCAACTTGCAAGCCACCTTGAACTTCACCATCTTCTAGACAACACTCAATCAGGATTCAGAAAGAACCACACCACTGAGACAGAACTCATCACGGCCACTGATGACATTCAAATCATCCTGGACATCTAGTTCAACCTCTCTGCAGCCTTCAACACTGTCTTCCATAACACCCTCATTAGAAGACTCCACAAGATTGGCATACAAGGATCCACTCTCAAATTCATCTGTTCCTTCCTCACAGGAAGAACCCAAAGGGTCGGACTGCCATCTTCCACATCACAGACCAGGTAATTGATCTATGGAGTCCCACAGGGATCATCCCAAAGCCTCACCCTTTTCAGCATATACTTGTAGGAAAGTAACCCTTTTTGACATGGACACCCCCTCTTTTTGCCTGGTATTTGATGCAATTTTGACTGAAAGTGCACTGGGTTCCTGCTAACCAGGTCCCCAGTACCAGATCTCTTTCCCTAACACGGTGCAATTGTTACCCAATTGGCAATACACTGGCATCCCTGTGAGTCCCTAGGAAATGGTACTCCTGGTACTTAGGGCCTGGGTGCCAAAGAGGGTCCCCAAGGACTGCAGCATGTATTGTGCCACCCTCAGGGACCCAACACATAGCACATGCAGAATACCATTGCAGGCTGCTTGTCTTGGTGCAGCTAAAAGTGAAAACACGACATGGCACACAACCTGTGTGCCATGTCCCAAAATGCATGTAATGTTTGTAAGACAGCCCTACAGCAGACCTTACAGCCTAAGGTAGGGTACATTATATTACATGTGTGGACATGTCTGCAAGAGCAGATATGCCCCTATTATGCCTTTGTTGATTCTTAGACATAGTTAGTGAACAGGGAAGCCATTTTAAGTACATGCGCTGGACACTGTCGCTATGAGTTCCCCAAATAAATGATGGCTTCACTGAAACTAGGAACGTTTGGTTTCAAATATCTCATATTAATAAACCCTCACTAATGTCAGTGATGGATTTATTAATACATGCACCCAGAGAGGATCTTAGAGGTGCTCCCTGGAAACCTACTAACTACCAGTGTGCGGACTGAATAATTTTAGCCAGCCTGCCACCACCAGACACAAATCTGACCCCCCCTCCCCAAGGGTAAGAGCCTTTGCACTCGGAAGGTCAGAAACAAAGCCTCCTCTGGGAGAGGTGTTTGCACCCCCCACCAAACAGGATGATCTGTGAATCTGCATTTCAGGCCAGGGGGCAGGTGTTGGCAGATTTAAGAACTCTGGGACATGGTTATGATCATCTCCCACAGGAAGCGGTTGTATAGCGGGTGTGGTGACTCCAGAGGTAAGTAGCCCGTTGGCTACTACCCTACACTCCCTAACACCCCTAAAAGTTAGTATTTAGGGGAACCCCTGGCACCAGAATAGCAGATTCCTGCTGATCTATGAAGAAGAAGGACTCTAGAGTTGCGAAAGCAAAGCCTAAGAAAGAAGTACCTGACTTGGCCACAGTCCTGTCGGCCTATCTGCTGTTCCCCCCGATTTGCACCAAAGTTGACTCGTCCTGCAGCTTTTGTGCCTCCAGAATCTGGGAGAACTGTCTGCCTTCAATAAAGACCCCAGAAACTCCCATGGAGCAGCAGGGCTGCTTCCCTGCATCTTGCAGGAACCCCAAGAGAATCCGGATTCTGGTGCTAAATATATATAAAGATACTTGTTATTTTTGTAAATTGGTGTGGATCTCCTTTTTGAGTCATGTGTCTCATTTATTGACGGTGTGTGTCTATTTGCAAATGTCTCACACTCCTCTCTGATAAGCCTAAGGCTGCTTGACCACTCTACTCCCTAAGAGAGCACTAGTAAGGGAGCACCTGGACTGTTTGCAAGATATATCTCATTTTGATATATCATATAAAGAGCCAGCTTCCCACAATACATGACATCACTTACCAGCATCATCTGATCGTGAAAGATCACCGTCATCTCCTAAGCTAATGACACCCAATTCACCCTCTCCCTAATAGACAAAACAACCACTGCCAGAAACAACTTCACCAACAATGGTAGCAGACTTGAGGTGACTCAGCTTCCTCAAGACGGAAGTTCTGGACTTCGGCAACAAGACCTCCACATGGGGCTCTACCTGATGGCTGTTAGAGTTAGGGCCAACGCCTACACCCACAGATCATGCAAGAAATCTAGGGATTATCCTAGACGACAAGATCAACATGATGGCTCAAGTCAACCCAGTGTGCACTTCCTGCTTCCACATCCCATGCATGCTGTGAAAAATCTTCAAATGGATGCCTCAAAACACCAGACAGACTGCCCAGGAAACACTCATCACCGCAGGTTGGACTACAGCACAACTCTTCACGTTGGAATCACCATACAACTCCTTTGCAGACTCCAGACTATCCAGAACATCGCTGCAAGACTCATACTCAACCCTCCACGCTGCAACCACATCACACCACACCTCAGGAAATTTCACTAACTTCCCATTAACAAGCACAGCCAATTCAAACTTCTCACGCACATATACAAAGCCCTACACAACACAAGACCAGTAGACCTGAAAAGCCGAATACACTTTCACCAACCAACCAGACACTTATGTTCTGTCTCATGCTCACTCGCACACATTCCATGCATCTGCAAAAGGAAAACTGGAGATCACTCATTCTCCTACATCATATTCAAGACGTGGAACAATCTCCCTCAACACATCAGAGCTTCCTCCTTCGCACTTCTTGTGTTCCGCAAGAAGCTGAAGACCTGGCTCTTCGTACAAGCACTTTGGGGACCACAGACCTAGACCCCTGCCCAAGCACCTGGATACTCCATTGGGTGATTAGTGCAGTATACAAATCAATATGACATAATGTTACAAAGCTGGGGTATCTGTAAAGCTATCTGTAAAAGATCATTTTCACGGACATTCCTAGCGTTTCTATGTTGAAGTAGTTGAATCAATATGGGAAGCTGATCTTATGAAGCCGCAACTAAGGGAGGATTATATTTCATTTGTATGTGAATGTTGGAACTAAGTGCAGAGCTGGCATCCAAAGACACAAACCCATCCACACAAAAAGCTTTTTTGAGAAACAATTGAATATAATCATAGCCATCCGTTGCATGATGGTTGGCATTTGGCCATTACAATGTCAGAGCGAATCATGAAGTAACATTGGTGTGTATGTCTGATCCAAAAGATAGCTTTATTTATCAGTGATGCTGCGTCCTCTTGTGCCACAATAGGGAGCTTTGGAATGTTAACCATATAGGCGAGACCCCCGATCCCTGGAAACAAAGATGGTTAGTTAAAGATGTAGGGTATACTAATTTCTTGTGTGTGTTCTTAGTAGAGTGTTTCTATGTCCTTCCTGTGAATAGTTCTGGGTCTCATTGCGTTTCTCATAAAAACAATATCAACACCTGATGTCTAATCAACAAAATCTCTAGTAAATTCAGTTCTGATTTGTGATTTGCTTAAAAACCCATTTTAAGAATCTCTTTCAGCTGATGCTGATGGATTACACAGGTTGCTTTTGACAAAAACATCTAGCAAACACAGCTTAGCCTTGTTAATTGAATCCAAAATTGCTTCAGATTTGCTTGACTTTGGTTATGCAGAGCTTGTACGCAATAATACATTAACTGACTTTTTTATTTCTATTATTTCACCACTTACAAAGTCTACTCTGTATACAAGTTGCTTCACGTAGGTTAAGACAAACACACAATTTACCTCCTTCTGGACAGTTTACACCATTCTGTGTACTTGGGTCATCTACTTGTGAAGTAGTGAGATTTGTAAGTGGCTGATATTGGTTTGAACAGATTATGGCACTCATGATATCATTGGTGGTAAATCCCGCTTACCACAGTGGTGAGGGCCGCCAACATAATGTTGCTGAGGCAAACATCTGTTCACCATATTATGAACCACACACACATTAAACTGACAGAATACTGCCACAAACACAAATCCGCCATACCAAAGGTAAGTGGCGAACTGTCGGTATGAATACCCACACCGTCACACCAACAAAACAACGCCCTTCACATTATGAACCACGAATCAAAACAGCGGACATTCAACAGCGGTAAACCATTGGCAGTCCACACCGGCGCGGCCAGAATGGCCACCCAAATACAAAACAACACAACATTGGGCAATACCAAAAACACACACCTGACACTAATACACACATCATACCCACCCACCCACAGCACTATAAAACACACACCCACACTACCCACAACCCTTTACGAACACGAAAAATAGCCAAGAGACAGACACGCAAATCACAGACATAACTACATACACCACTAACTCCCAGCCATCTTAACCCCACCACATTATTCAACACCCACTGCACAACACACACCACACAACACCCATGTCCCCACAAAGGCACCCCTGTGTCACTGATGATGAGTTGTGGGTCATGGTGGAGGAAATGGTCAGGGTAGAGCTGCAGCTCTTTGGAGCACAGGTACAGCAAATATTCATTGCCAAGAAGATGGAGCTATGGCGGACAATTGTGGACCGCCGTGAGACAGCACCCAAGAACAAGGGACAACATCAGGAAGAGGTGGAACGACCTATGAGGGAAGGGACATTCCATGGCAGCAAGGCACCAGCTCGCCATCCAGAGAACTGGCGGTGGACCCCCACCTCCTACCCCACAGCTGACAGCATGGGAGGAGCAAGTCTTGGCAATACTGCATCCTGAGGGACTCACTGGAGTAGCCGAAGAACTGGATACTGGTGAGTTAACATTTACGACATATCATCCCGCAATACATACATGCCATCTCACCCCCTCACCCTGACTCCCATCACTCCACTCCATCCCACACAGTGCACCTACACATATGACGAACCCTAATACCAAAACTTGAATGCCATTCCCACTGCATGTACAGCCCTCCCAGCCCTGCATGTACACCCACCACCTATGCATGCACAGTATGGAGAACTAACAATCCCACAATCCATCACCATACACAAAGGTGGCAGGGCAACAGCAGTGAAAAAGGGGAAGCTAGGGATGTAGAATATGTCACAGACATTAGGCATAATACATCACTTACATCCCCGCAGGTGCCCCAGCCAATCCCAGCGGCGAGGAGGTGCCATGGCTATCCAGTCCCCCAACAGAAGATGCTCCTAGTGATGACAGTAACTCTGGACATCTGGATGAACTTCCTGACCTATCAAGGACCACTTTAGTATCCAACACCACAGCACCCACCCAACGTCCCCACACCTCTGTCCCCAGGACACGTCAACCAGCAGTGTGCCCACCTGTACAGGGACTCCAGTCCACACCTCACAGCCAAGACAATCAGGGTCCTCGGGTCAGTGGGCACAAAGTTCAGGGGACACAGGCACAGGGGGACAGGGACACTGGGAGAACATCTGTGTGCCAGGGGGAGGACAGGCTCAGGGAACCAACTGTCCTGGAGGCACTCACTAATGTCCTGGGGGTTTACCAACAATCCCAGGACAAGATGGGCCAGATTCTTGACATCATGCAGGAGAACCAGAGGCTGCAGGAGGTACACCATCGGGAGATAGGAAAGATTTGCAGGCCCTCAATACCACTATGGTCTCCATAGAAGGGGTGCTGGCTGACATAGCCAACATCATGAGGGAATATACAGCAAACCAGCGGGCCCCTTCCACTAGCCAGTCAATTGAACAGCCCACCACATCTGCTGCAGCTAGTGGACAGGAGGCCCTGCCACAGGACCCACAGACCACCAGCACCCCTTACCCTGCAGAAGGTGAACCACCCCGTAAACGGTCCCTGTGACCCAGAGAGATGCCAGAGACACTTCCCAAGACCAATACCACTGCTAGGAAATGAGACCCTCCTGAATATCCCCCTTGTGTCCCACTCTGTCACCTTGTCCACTTTGAACTGCCTTTGCTCCCCTTCCTATGGCCCATTGGACACTGGACCTGTGTTACAAACAGACTGGACCAATACCCTGGACTTACCTCTACCATCACCCCATTCCATTGCACTATTACGTCTATAAATTTCACTACAATAAATACCCTTGAACACAACTTGAGTGATAGTGCTTTATGTGATGAAAATGTGCAACTATGGTAACAGTTACATCTTGTGCAATTGACCTGAACTGTGTGATAGCATACAAATAATGACATGTAGCTTTCTGTAGTCATCACATCAGTACACGGTTGTTATAACACCAACATCTGCAAAATGAGAAGACATAGGTGACAGTCAGTTGAGATGCAAAGGAAGCGACTGCCATCCTGCTACAGCCACACTGAAAAGATACATAATCAGAGGAATGGTCAGTTCCACTGTCCCACCTGTGTGTGATAGGAAGTGCTGCCGTATAACTGATGTTCTGTTGTCCACATCCTCATCCTCTGTCTCCTCATCCTCACTGTACTCAGGGTCCACTGCTGCCACAGGGGCATTTCCAATCTCCTCCTCCTGCAGATAAGGCACATGTCATCTGAGGGCCAGGTTGTGCAACATGCAGCATGCTACAACTATCTGGCAAACCTTCTCAGGAGAGTAGCACAGGGATCCACCTGTCAGATGGAGGCATCTGAACCTGGCCTTCAGGAGGCCAAAGGTACATTCTATGATCCGCTTGGTTAACCCATGTGCATCATTATACCGATTCTCAGCCCCTGTCCTGGCATTCCTCACAGGGGTCAGGAGCCAAAATAGGTTTGGGTAGCCAGAGTCACCTGCAAGAATTGAGGGAAAAACATTAGCGTTACACAATGGAATGGGGGATGACTCCTGAAGGCATACACTGACATACATTGGATGGGGACTCTGGCTCACCTATTAGCCACGCCCTGTGCCCCTGTAGTTGTGCCATCACATTTGGGATGCTGCTATTCCTTAGGACAAAGGCATCATGCACCGACCCAGGATACTAGGTAGTGACTTGGGAGATGTACTGGTCAGCAAGGCACATCATCTGGACATTGAATGAGTGGAAACTCTTCCTATTCCTGAACACCTGTTCATTGTGCCGGAGGGGGGTGACAAATGCAATATGTGTTCCATCAGTTATCTTTGGTATAAGTCCAATTGCATAGAATCCAGCCTTCACATTGGCCAAATCTTCAACTTGTGGGAAAGCGATGTAGCTGCACACGTGTTTGACCAAGGCAGACAAAACCCTTGCCAGCACGATTGAGAACATTGGCTGTGACATACCTTCTGCCAAACCCACTGTCACTTGGAAAGAACCAGTTGCCAGGAAATGAAGCACTGAACTTGCACAAGAGTGGGGATCCCAGTGAGATGCCGGATAACTGATATCAGATCAGGCTCCAATTGAGTACACAGCTCTGTGATTGTGGCCTTGTCCAGTCTATAGGTGAGTATTATGTGCCTGTCCTCCAGTGTAGCCAAGTCCACAAGGGGTCTGTACACAGGGTCTTGTCTACTCCTCCTATTCCTCTGGAGTGGTAGGTATCTAAGGGACACAAGAGTGAGTAGGTTGTCACAAACTGAACAATAGAACCACCATCTCAGTGTACATAGAGCATATATGTAATTGGAAAATGTGAATGGCAATGTATGTGTTATTTACAGCAATGACGCAGTTTCCAATTTCTGAATGTTCTCTGCCACCATAAAATGGCGACTGCCTGTCCTGTAAGTATGGACAGGTGGAAGTGATGTGACTCGCGTTGGGCGTCATAGCGGAAGGCGGTCTTGCACCACTGTGCTGTTCCTCATTGACGAAAATGGGGGTCCATGGAGTACAATGTCCAATGGGGATCACCGGCGGTGTTGACGGTGTACACCGCCGCTGACGTGACTGCAATTTTCTGTCTAAAATCTCACTTGATTCCTGACTTTCCACGGGACAACACCTCCACTGTGTGTGCTGCTGTGACCTGTGTCTGGATCCTGCCATGGCCCGTGTGACAGGGGAAAGGGCCCCTGCCTTCACTTTGGAGGAGTTAGAGCACCTAGTGGATGGGATCCTACCCCTGCATGGCAGCTGCCTGGGCCTCCAGACCAACAGGTGAGTGCACCATGGGCACGATGCATGTGACAAGGTTGCATGGAGATGTGTGTGCTAGCAGTGTGTCATTTGGGTGGGGGGTATGTCTGGTGGTAGAGTACATGCAAGGCTCCGGGTGATGTGTGTGCCAATGGAGATGGAAATGGTATTTGATGGCCATATGTGTGACAGGCTGCATTGTATGGTTAATGGTGTCCTCCTGTCTGTATTACCTCTGCAGGTCAGCGCCCATCAGAAGAAGGGATTGTGGCGTGCCATCGCCAAGGACGTGCGGACCCTGGCTGTCTATAGAAGGTGGAGCACCCACTGTAGGAAAAGGTAGGAGGACGTGAGAAGCTGGGCCCGTAAGACCACGGAGGCCCAGCTGGGGATGACCTCCCAACGAGGGCGGGGTGCCCGTCAGAACCTGACCCCCTGATGGCCTGCATACTGGCAGTGGCCTACCCAGAGCTGGATGGGCGCTTGGGGCATCACAGCAACCACAAGGTGGGGAGTACAGTGAGCGTGACAACCATTTTTTTTGGGTGGCATGGGATCCTGGTGGTGGGTTTCAATTAGTCGGTGCCCCTTAATGTCAGCTCAGCCATTGCTGCGTGATCCAGCTCAAGGTAAATCGGTGTATAGCAAAATCTAGTAACCTAGCTAGGTTGCATTCCATGTCAGGCAGGGCTTAGTGGGTCCCATGAGGGGTGTAGTTGGCAGTGGTTGGCTCTCATCTTGCTGTGGCACCTACTCAATGGAATGCCAATGCGATGCATAGTGCTCAATCGTAATCCCTGTGTGTGATGGTAATGCCAACTGTGGTGTTGGTCCTGTATTTGACCCAGTGCTCCCTTTCTCTCCCCCATTCTCTCTCCCTCCTCCCGCTCTCTCTTTCTTCTGTCATCCTGTCCATCTGTGCATTAGCACCATCTGGCGGAGGAGCAGGGGCACCAGTGACTGAGGGAGCTGCATCGCACAGGACCCAGGAGGCAGAGTCCACCAACGCCAAGGGGAACAGTGGGATGGAGGGCGCGAGGAGCACCACGGCGGAGACAGGACGTGACAACACTGACTCTGATTCCCCCTCCGATGGAAGCTCCGTGGTGGTGGCGGACACCTCTGGAACCACCCCAGCTACAGGTACAGCCACCACCCCTGTACCAGCACAGCCCTCCCAGTAGCCCCCACCGAGTTGCCCGTGCCCCTTTTACTCAGGAGGGTGGGCATCTCCTTCGTCCCAGGCACCTCAGGCCTTGCTGCCCTCAGTGAGGAGGCTATTAACCTCCTGAGATCCATCTCTGTAGGGCAGTCAAGCATTGTGAATGCTATCAAGGGGCTGGCATTCCAAATGCAGCAATGCAGTGCATACCTGGAGGGCATCCACGGTGGGTTGGCAGCCCTACAGAGATCGTTTCAGGCTCTGGCCTCCTCTCTGATGGCAGCCAGTGTCCCTATTCCTACCATCCCCCCTCCAACTACCACTTCCCAGTGCCAGTCTCCTCAACCCCAACCCATCCCAGGCACACATACAGATAAGCATGAACACAAAACATCACACAAGAGTATCACAGTCAAACACAGGCAGCACACTTCAGGCCACAAGAACTCGCACAAACAACAGACATTTGCACACACAACTACATTCACTGCCTCCACTGCCTCCCCCTCCTCCTCCTCCCTCATAGTCACATCCGCACTCACACCTGCGTGCACTACATCAAAAGCCACCATCACCACATCAAGCAGCACACACACCTCACTTGCAGACACCTCCACAACATACAACCTGGTGTCCCTTTTGTCCTCTCTCACCCTGTCTGCCCCCCTCCTAAGAGACACAAACGCACGCACTCAGACACCCAACAGCCAACCACCTCACACACGCACACTGTCCATGCACCTGCACCCACGTCCAGCAGACATACACCTCTGACAACCACCCCCTCAACCTCCACTCCCATCCCTCCTCCCACATCCCACCCCAACATCCCTAAGAAGCTTTTCCTTGCCCAACTTGACCTCTTCCGTCCCCTTCCACCCCTGTCCTACCCATAAGAGCAGGGTCCCAATGACCCAGCACAGCACCTCAGCCAAACAGTCTACCACTGCTCCCATCAAATCATCAGCTGCTGACACAAAAGGGCCCCAGAGTGTGATGGCTGCCACTCCAACTGAGAGCACACCTCCAGCTCAGAAAGGGAGGACTATGGTGGTGAAAATCAAGGGACAGGAGATGAGGAAAGTGGAGGCAACTCCTAGTCCTGGAGACAAGGCACAAGTGACATGTCAAATGTCAAGGGGACCCATCACAAGAGGGGACACATGGATCCCTCTCCACCACCAAAGATTGGAAGGGAAGGTTCCCACTCAACCACCAATGAAAGGGAAGGTTCCCAATCAACCACCAATGAAAGGGAAGGTTCTCACTCAACTACCAATGAAAGGCAAGAGCCCCACTTCACCAGCAGAGGGCAAGGAGCCCCCACCTCCAGCAGAGGCACAGCAGCCCTCACTTCCAACAGAGGCACAGCAGCCCTCACCTCCAGCTAACACACATCAGACCTCACCTCCAGCAGAGACATAGCAACCCTCAGCTCCAGCAGAGGCACAGCAGCCCTCACCTCCAGCAGAGGGCATGTAGGCCACCCTCCAGGGACTGTTGTACAAGGAGGCCCCTCCAGAACCAGTGGGCACGTTCCCCATTTCAGAGACTGTGGCCTTGCACTCCCCACCAAAGACAAATGGGCATGAAGCCCCCTCCAGAACCAGTCGGCAAGTTCCCCACTTCAGTTGAGGTGCGCCCCACCCCTCCCTCCTTCCCCCTGAGGCGCCTGCCCACTTACAACATGATGCCCCTGAACAGTGGATTCCAGATTGTGTCAGGAGTCAAGCTGGGCCTTGGACTGTGCCCTGTGGCCATGTGGCCATTTTGTACTTTAGACTGGCCATTGGCCCATTCTGAACATTGTTGGCTGCATCTGGATTCGAATGGACAATATGGTGGCTGTTGGCATCAAATTACAGTGTTTGCTAATTCACATTGTGGTCCTTGTTTTATTTTAATGTGCATCCTGTGACATTGGTTTAACTCTGCAGCTGGTTCTGTGTATGGTGTGTGTGTGAATGGTGTGTGTTGTGCGTGTGTGTGTCACTCTCCTTTTCCTCCCCCCACCTTTGTGTGCTAGGTGGCTGTACTCACCGTTGTCGTCTTCGTTGGCGTTGGTGTTCCAGGAGGGCCATGGCATAGAAGAGCATCGGGAAGACTTGAAGTTCTGGTTCCCTGGTGGCGGCGGAGTCCTCTGTGTACTTGTTGGTCAGTTTTTCGTTTTCTGTGTTATGTTTCCACCAGGCTTTTGATGGCGTTGGTACCGCTACGGAAATCCTGGCGATTTGCTATGTCATAATTTGGTGGGCAGTACCTTGGCTTCTGCCTGGCTGTTGATAGTTACCGCCGTGGTCAGTGGTGTTAACGCCCTGGTGGTTGGTGTGGTATATTGGCTGTCTACGGGAGGTATCACCGCCATGGTAATAATTTGGCGGTATTTACCTCCAGCCTGCTGGCGGTATTACCACCACTTTATCACTCACTGCCAATGTCAAAATGACCACGTATATATCTATTTACCACAGAACAAATATGTTCCTCAGGTAGTGAACCCTTACTACTATTACTGCTGGATGTTGTTGGACAACCAATTGGCACTGGGGTAAATACATTACTAATATGTTTATCTACTTCTTTCTTTAAAGAAAATATCAGGCACTCTTGATGACCAGGTGCAGATTTCCTCAATTTCTACTGACTTAAGATGATGTCAACTTCCTCTATCAGATTGTCAATGTCTTTAACAACAGAGTTACAGTTGCTTAACTTGTGTGTTTTGGCTTTCGTAGGGCCCTGGAGGGCTTTAGTGGTTTCCTTTTTCCCATAATCTTGTCAACAGAACGACAAAAGATAAGAAAAACAAATAAACCTCTTCTGAGGGTGAAGAATGACAATCAAAGTCACCACATGAGTACAATCAATAATACACCAAGTTCAAAGAAATGTTTACCCACACACGATGATTAAAACCAAGGGTGGGGGGCAGCTCAGCCTCTTCTTGCCGATGACAGGCGGGGCGTGCCTGCCCTTGGCCCATGCATGGCCCGCACAGCGGGAATGATCTGATCACTTTATAGCGCTGTCAGGTTTTGGAATCCAGCCCCTCTGATAGGGTTTCCTGCAGCTTGGATTCCCCCAACAGTTTTGTGCTGTTCAAATGTACCTTACACAGCCTCTTGTCAGTATTACCGGTAGATAGTTCAAGCGCGCTTGGTCCTTAATAAGTAAACTTACAAGGAGACGCGTATAGGCCGATTAACCTTTTGGATCGCATGGAGTATCCTAGCTATGTAGTAATTGATGAACATCAATTATCAGCATAATCAATTAACAAGCACTAAGAGAATCGTTAAGCATGAGACAATATATCAACATTTCATGAATAACCACAACTCAATTATAAGTTTTATCAATTTTATTTCCCTATTAGTTACAATACTAAGCCATCAGGTTAGATCAAACTTTATTCAATCAACTCAGAATTAGTTCATTAGTGACTACCAATAACACAGTCTAATCAGAACTTGAGAAAACATATGCTTGAATGCTTCAGCATAAGCCAACAAAGATGAAGATAACAGCATTAATAGCAGAGTTCAGCAATAAATCAGTCAATCATTTGTCACTGTCAACGTCACCCAAAGGACCCTTGCTAACCCAGATTAGCATTTAGCCTGTGGGACTTCATGCAAAAACAATTTAGAAAAAGTGAATTTGGAAAACATCTAGCTAAGAGAAAAACTATAAAACAGCGCAGTTGGTACCTAGAAAGAAAGGCACAAAAGTTAATCAGTCACATTATCAGAGCTACCTATCCACGAAATGGATCAGCAACAATCAATCTTTGTCTTCAGGTCATCAATCGATCAGCAATGCATCAGGCTCTCAAGAACATGAGCCCAATGACATAATCTCGAATCACGTCTTCTGGCATCAGCATTTTACCCCTCACATCTGAAGTTTTAGCCCTTTGTCATGACTTTTTATTAAAGTTTTTCAGTCCATCCCCCTAATTTCTAGTTGGTCAGTCACTCGGCAGATAGGACTCTAACCTATAATATTAATTGTACAAATCTATGAGTTCTAATATTTCCCCATCTCCAATTTGTTGATTGGTTCGCTGTACGATGTCCTCATCATCCGGCTCATCAGGTATCGAAAATGTGGCATCTTCTTCTTCAGTCAGTGCTTCTATTGTTCGAGTCCTGGGAAAGAACATCTCGTCTACTCTACACATAATTGTTTCAATTTAATTCCATCATCTCCTGTCCGTCGGTACATTGCAGAAAATTCTAGCCAAGCAAACTTTAACATTGGGTGGTTCAAGGTCAGTTTATCCTCTCAACTTCTCTCCAGCTTGCTCTAAAAATTCAGCTTCTCCACGAGGCCTGGCAAAACTAGGCCACAACTTCGGCCAAGTTAATTCTACAATTCTTCACCTTTCTCAGCACCAGGTAGATCTGTGCAAAATAAATTTTAAGGCGGTGAGGTTTAATTCTAACGTATAAAAAATTCCAAGATACTTGCCATAAATCTGGTTGCTCTGTGCTTGGCAAGTATCCTTCCCACAAATTACCTGGCATCTTCATGTGCTCCTCATCCACCTGTAAAAACTCTCATCAATACCATATCTCCACATTCTGTTTTTATATGTTTGGTCTCCAACAGTTTCTTCTCATATTCCCAGTCTATTTTTCTAATGCACCACGAGGCCAGTTGAAGATACTGAAATCTACTAACCTTTCCCCCTTTGCTGCCGCAAAAGTATTCCTCCTAATCAGGCCCCTTTCTTCCCTCAATTGTCCCATCGTTCTAGTCCCGCTTTCCTCAATGGCAGATACAACTTATTTTTAAAAAATTATGGGGTCCCAGGCGAGTTCCAGATTGGCGCATCGGTGGAATAGTAATCTCTACCTGGTATTTTCCTCACTCTATACCATATCTCTGCAAAAGACCACAGTACTTTTAGCTGCACCTTTTTCAAGAATTTCAGATCCTGATACCTATATAGAAAGCCTTTCCATTCAGGAGCTCCCAGCATACTAAAATAGAGGCTAACTCTACATGAGTCATCAGCATTGGCAAGCAGAGCCCTACAATTTTTAAACTGGAATATAAGTATATCTGGACATCTTGGAGAGCTAGACCTATTTTGACTAACCTTCTTCTCAGCTTTTCCATGTCACTCAGAGACTTTATGAAGCCCAGATGAAAGGGCCTGTCTCTCCCTGTATGAAGGTTTGAGTCTTCTTAGAGAAAGTGAGCAGGATATTGTCAAACAGGAAGGTCAGTTTCTGCAATACCGTGATTTTTATTAAGTTCACCTTCCCATATAAAGTCAAAGTGAGTTTTGCTAATTTACATAGCACAATTTTTACTTCCTTCATCACTCTCTTTATATTGACTTTTAGAAACTCTTCCATCTTCTGAGTCACCTTGATTCCCAAATATCTAATTTTGGGTTGAAAATGAGATCTTATATTTCCAAGTTCAAACCCATTATTTCTGTTTTGGACTTATTTATCTGATATCCTGAAAACCTACCAGGTTCATCTGAGATTTCCTCCAACCTACTTAACGCTCTATTAAAACCTACTGTATATAGTATTAAATCATCTGCATACAGAGCAAACTTCTCTGTCTGATTCCCACACACAAAATGGAACTATCTCCTCGTCTTTACTCAGAGCTTGCATAAATGGTTCTATATAAGTGTTAAATAGAAGTGGGGAGAGGGAGCAGCCCTGTCTAGTGCCTCTGGAAAAGTTGAGACTTTTTGTTAAATACCTATTTATCAAAATCCTGCCTGATGGAGCACTATATACTTGTTTTATAGCCTCTATAAAAACTGAGAGTAAACCAACTTCCCACAAAAAAATCCCAACTCACTCTGTCGGAAGCTTTAGCTGCATCAATGGTAATGATTGTTATTGGACTACCGTTACTGGAGGCCCAATCAACACAAAAAAATAAGAGATGAGTTAAATCATGCATGTGCCTACCTGGGATAAACACCCACTGATCTGAATCTACTATATGTTTGATTACCCCAAGAGTCTCTTAGCAAGGATACTCACATAGATCTTATAATCAAAGTTCAGCAATTATATCGGCCTATATGAATCTACCAGTGTAGTGTCCTGGTTAGGCTTTAAAAATAAGGATATAGTGGCCTCACTCCAAGGGGGTGATATTGCAACCATTCACAAATAAATTTCACTAAACAGTTCCACTCATGTAGGAATAATATTTTCCTGGATCACCCTGTTCACCAGGTAAGGCATCGGGATCAGCTTCTATACAACTGCTAGTCCTTTTCCGTTGGTATTGTATTTCATTGGCACTAATCTCCTGTATATACTGACAATGTGAAGCTGCCACTCCCTGAAGCTGCTTTTCTTCTAACCATTACTCCAATTCTACTCTATTCAATGATGCTGCCTCTGCAGAATGTCTCAAATGCTTTCAGCGGCCTCCATCTCATGAAAATTATCAGACCTACTAACCATATCAATCAACTACCAATTCTCTGATATAATTTTGCCCCCTGTCCATCCTTGATTTCCATGCCAGGAGGCGATCGCTCTTGTCACCACATTCTAAATTCTTTAAGGTGCTTACCTCCCACCTATCTCTACTCCTCTTCTCCACTAGCATCTTTAAAAAGTCTTGCTGTTCAGCCAACCTTACAGTTACCCTCTGCTTTTTCTCCACTGATACTGCCTCCATTCGATTCTTTTCTAGCAGCCTGATCTCCTCTTCAATTGTTTTAGATTCTTCTCTTTACAGCCTGTTTATAAATTCTCAACTTTCGAATTATGCCTCGAATGTATGACGTATAAGTATCCAACACTATATTGCAACTTGCTGTGCCAGAGTTTTTCCCCAAATCCTTCTATTGACGTTTTGAGAAAAAAAAGAACATAGAGCATGAATAAAAACCCTTACACCACATATTTGCATTGCATTAATCCGTCTCTCTCCCAATTCCAGTCCTTCCCGAATTGCTGAGCCACCATTAATACCAAAATGCAAATTAGACTCTCCACTCAGCACATCAACCAACTCTGGATCTGAAAGAATAACTCCATCCACCTCACATTAATTTTAGGAGGTTCAAGTGTTTTAATTCCAACATGGCTGCTGAATGATCAGAGCAATGTGCTGGGTTGTGCTTAACCTCTATTATTTTATCTAACAGGTTGCCATCAACCAGAAAGACATCTGTCCTTTAGGGGTTCCAATATCTTTTAGTATAGAAAGAATAACCTCTCCCCTTCCCTGCTCTTCTACACCATATATCACACAGACCAAAATGTTGTATTACATTTCTTGAGAACTTTCCCACTTTGGGCTTACTTACAGCACCTCTCATGGCCGACCTATCAAATTCACTATTGAAAAATATAGTAAAATCTCTACCAATCAAAAAAGGGTCCGGGAAAGCCAACAAATGAATTGCTAAAATACTCAATGGCTTTATAGCTTCGCAATTCAGACCATAATAACCTCAGAGGTGGAAGTGCCCTGTCACAATACGAATTTACCACTTATCCACCATCCTCCAGAGTCTACTCTATGTTCTACCACTTTCACGTCAGCATTTCCCCAAACTACAATCACTGCACTTCTGGAACACATTGATGGGTCTATACTAACCACTTGTTGACCCCAACCTTCTTTATTAAATTGAACCCTGCATTCTGTTAGTGTTAAATGGATTTATTGGAGTATTATTATCTATGCAAGGGTATCTTTCAAATCCTGTCATATTAACATTTTTCACAGTTTTGGAACGAAGGCCTTTGGCATTTTGCGTCATTGTTGTAAATGTTAACAGCTTCTGCCCTTGTTCCATAGGTTTGAATTCGTATCCCTCCCTCCCTTACCTCCTTTTTATTGTGACTGACCAGCAATGAGGATTTTTTTCACCCTTTTTAATATTTTTTGTAATTTTCTCCCATTATGCTTCCAATCACGTGATGCCACACTTGCCCCTTCCCAAGCAACCCACCCTAAGTCCTGTGACAAACCTCGTATGCCTATTTGCGTCGACCCCAAATGGAGAAGCAATTAACTACTACAAAACATCAAATTGTCTCCGCTAGAAACCAGGTCCCGATTCAGTGACTAAACTACCCCGTGCCACATATTCACTGCCCTTGTCCCCCATCCCTTTCCCCATTAAAACAAAATGTTATATATCTAGTAGAGCTACTTAGAACTACGCATCAGATTAATCATCTTATTAGCCTTGTCCACTGACCTGACATTATGCATCTCATTTTTCCATACAATCCTAAGGATCGCCAGAAAACTAAGCTGCACTTCGGCCCCCAACTTCACCATTTCTGCCTTTCTCTGTCCCAGCTCCCAGTGCAGCTCCTTTGTCACTCTTCAGGTGTCAGATCTAACCGTGTGTGTGTAATCCTTCCCTTCTAATGTCTTGGTTTTGAGTGCACTACCTAGGATCATCTGTTTCACAATATAAATTAGAAAATGAATTACACTTCTCGTGGGTTTTTCCGATTCTCTTTACGCCTGAAAGGATCACTGTGGATTCTCTTTATTTCTTTCCTTAAATCTATTTCTGGATTCGTTACCAGCACCCCTTCCCTTAGGAGATTAATCACGAACCGATCAGGATCTCCCCCTTCAAGTCCCTCCGGCACATTCAGTATTCTCAGATTATTCTGTCGGACTCGGGAGTGGTTTTCCACTCTTTCTACATCCTCCTGCAGAGACTGGGTCAGGGACATTAGCGCATTAATTCTGAGGTGTTAGTTTAATTCCCAGTTTGAGCAAATCTGCTCTCAGTATCCCAGTCTGACATTAACCGAACTCTCTTTGTCTGGAGACTGTTCCATTATCCTTCGGTTGTTCACCGTACTCCCGTTGTATGACATCTGTTCATATTATTCAAGGATATCATGATATGCGTGGTGAAAACATTCACCAAGACCCTCAAAGGCACCTTGCCCGCCTCCAATACAGACCATGATAATACTGGAATAGCACAAGAATACCCTTTCAGAGTATTTGGCTTTTCGGCAAATTGAAGTCAAATTTGGCAGTAAAATATATGATTCAATCCCATATTTACATTTTTTTTATCGGGCACAACCCCATTGAGGAGAGGGGGCATACTTGCTCACTCTCCTGCCACCTGCAATAAAGATATGGCAATTGGCAGCGGCAGACAGGGCTGTGTATGGTGCCAATGGCAGAAATGGATGGCAGCTCTCTTGGGAAGATTTGGTGACCTGCACTGTGGGTTTGTTTTTCACAAATTGAGCACCGTGCGATAGCACTCCTTTGGAGTTTGCAAACTACTGTTTTCAATTTCTCCTTCTGCAACGCAGTTGCCTTCTGAGTTTGCAGATTAGGATGAAGGAACTCGAATAAACTCTTTAGTTTATGGTTAATATGGTTAAGCCCATACACAAGATTGTTTAATATGAAAAATGCCAATGATAAACAAAAGTACTGGGCCCAGTTTAAAAAGAAATACGCAGATCCAAGAACAAAGAGCTTATTTAGAGTTCTCAATATTAAGCAGATTAAAAATAAAAACCCTTCCCGTAAACTTTCCTTTTCTGACTTGGAATAGCAAGCTGCTTATGAAGAGGCTGGCAGTGCCAAGCTGACAAGGGTAAACCCATCTTTTCCAATATCCCTTCTTCATGAGCAGTCTCCTGCCTCTGACCAATAACTCTAAATGAGGGAGCGAGCTTCCATTTCTCTTGCTTCACACAGCACGCATTGTAGGAGGAGCGCTCATAACTGGCGACATTCATACAGTAGGGGGGCATTTTCAAACACAAGCACGCCTCTGGGAAGCATTCTTGATTTCTGCTTGTTTGTTTATGCTCCCTTGAGAGATGCCGGTTGGAGCGGACAGAGAAACGTTTATGTTTTCACGTTGCCTTGGTTTCATGTGGTGCCAAAGGTCACACTTTGCAACTTCAGAGTGATTTGCTGTGACTGAGCAAAAGAAATGGGAAGCAATAGAGGATGTAATAACTGAAAAAAGTGAAAAGGAAAATGTGTGCTTCCTGGGCCTTCCGAGATTCCTTAAACTAAAGGTGCAGTTGCTAAAGCACGGTTTCCTGACACGGGATATGTGACAGTGTTTCCAAGGGGAGATCAGCGCCTTCATGCTGTAACATGGTTAATTTTACACTGGAGATACTGGGCATCTTTCTTCCACACGGCTCTATAAACTAGAATTACCTTGACTTATTTTTTCCTATATACAGTTCAGTTTTCCTGTGGCTCGCCGTGTCTGCGCTCTTGATTCAATCAGAACACTGTCTCCCAGATCTCTAGTGGTTCAGTTTCTTAGTAAAGCCGAAATAGGTAGTTGTACACTAGGCCTGTTTTTTGTAATTTATAGCGGGTGGTTTTATTAATTCTTATTATAATCATTTAGCTTTATTCGACAAACGGAGTCATAAAAGTACATATAAAAACATAAATACAATTCTTAGTATATACATAGCAGCAAGTTATCAACCGTCAGGATAATTACTAGTGCTGATAAAATGATAAAAATAAGCATATTAAAATAAATCTTATAAGCATTTATTGCCATTAAAAGAAAATCGATATGTAAAAATACCCGAGGGATTACATAGATCTTCAAGCCAGTTTATCCAGCAAAATAAAACATACTACTCGTAAAACAAACTATAACAATTCATTGTTAAAATCACACCAAGCCTCATTGACTAAAGAAAATGAGAAAGGATCACTGAATAATGCCTAAGGCCTTATTCCAAATAACCCAAGCCCACCCCAAACATTTTGCAACAGCGCATGCAAATAATACGTTGGAGTCATACTGGAGAATCCTGAGCGTGGTCTGACTACAACGTATGCCCAACATGTCTTAAAGATTCAGTCTGGGCACCACATGCAGCACACAAATGATCGTTTCAAGGAGCACATTTAACCGTAAGAGATGTCAGCGGTAGGGCACCAGCTCTAAATTGAAAGTATAGCTTACGATCCAAAGGGGATGTCATACCGTCCCAATCAGGCTCAATTGCAGGTTCCAATTTGATATTCAAAAACTTCCCTGTTAAATGTTAAGTAATGGCCGACCGTAGGTCCCTCTGCTTGACCCAGGCCCAGTAATATTTTTTAAACATCTGTGTTGAAGTAGTTACTGCAAGAGATGGATCGTCCCACAGGTAACCAAGGCCTAAATTAATTAAATATTTTTTAACTTGACAAAGCCAAGTAATTTTAAAAAACTTATTGGCCTCAGTAACTTCCTTTAATGCCGACCTGTACTGAGACAGTTCCGGCACCGTCCACAACCTTCTCCAGAAAATAAAGGGCATCATCTGATTTTATCACTTAGGGGGTCATTACGACCCCAGCGGTCCAAGACCGCCTCACTGGCGGTGGCGGTACTACCGCCAACAAGTTGGCAGTGTCCACCAAGCGTATTATGACTGTGGCGCATTCGCAGCCTGCCGCCAGAGTTTACAACCTTCTTGTCATATATTTGAACAACAGGGGCAATGGGCTTGGGGAAAGAGGAAATATGCTCTTTCAATAAAGCACCTGATAGCTGCTTGTACTTTGTAGCGATTGTGTCAATCTATGGTTTCCAAGCAAGTGTGGAAGACAAAGTAATCCCCAGATAGGTAAAAGCATCCACCCTTTCAAAGACTGGACCCCCACAAAACTGGTTTGGCCTTAACAACCCTTGATCCCCCAAGGACCATGATCTTTGTCTTTGCGGAATTAATCTCCAAACTGTGAGCTGAACAAAACTCTTTAAAGCGCTTAAGAGCATGCTGGAGCCCACTTGGAGTTTTGGAGACTAATAAGGTATCATCTGCAAACAGCAGAATGGGTAATTTGGACCCTGCCAAAGTAGGAGCATCTGTAGGCGTGTCCTGTTTTTTTTTTTTTTAGACATAGCCATCTCAAAAGGTATCTTTTTCTTCATCAGCACAAAACATTTGCACTTTTTTTGCACATATCTTCTTCTTTGAGTCCATTTAATTTGTGAAACTGCCTTTTTAGGAACAAAGTACAAAACAGCATTTCAGTCTCAACATCAGCTTAACATATGGTGATCTTGGGCAATTTACACTGTTTATGGCCCATTCACTGTCAAGCACATGATAAGATCTTCTCACAGAAAACAGCCAGCCACATTGTAACACAATTTAACAATGCTTGGTTTTTACTTTGATGTGTAAAACATATGCTTTATTTGTGACATCTGTGGAAACTCGTTTTGGAGAGTTGGATACGTTTAAAGGAACTTTTTCAGAAAGGTTTTGTGTTTAAACAGTTTCCTCATGTTACCTTGCAGGCACTAGAGCCATGATTTGGAAGGTGCAGCAGGTGCAGTGCCACAGGGGCCAAGAGCTCTAGGAAACCCACTGAGCACCTATTATTATTGTATGTTACCACTGAACAAGCATTCACAAGCTCAGTTACCTTGCAGGCATAAGGGCCATGATTTGGATGGTGTAGTGGGACTGGGGCCAAAGGTTCTAAGAAATTCACTGAGCTCCGGTTATTAATATGTTACTGGTGAACAAACGGTCACAAGAGCAGTTACCTTGCAGGCACTAGGGCTATGATTTGGATAGTGCAGCAGGTGCAGTGGCACAGGGGCCAAAAGTTCTAGGAAACCCACTGAACACTGATTATCGCAGTCCCAAGCGCTGTTACCTTGTAGGCCCTAGGGTCATGATTTGGATGGTGTAGCAGGTGCAGTGGCACAGGGGGGAAGCTCTAGGAAACCACTGAGCACCACTTATTGCTATATTCTACTACTGAGCAAGTGGTCCCAAGGGCAGTTATCTTGCAGATACTTAGGGGTCACGATTTGGATGGTGCAGCAAGTGCAGTGACAGAAAGGTTAAAAGCTCTAGGAAACCCACCGAACACAGATTATTGGTATATGTTACCATTAGGCAGGCAGACACAGGCGCAGTCACCTTGCAGGTGCTAGGGCCATGATTGGGATGTGGCAGCAGGTGTAGTGGCATAGGGGTCAAAAGCTCTAGGAAACCCACTGAACACCAACTATTGCTATATTTTACTACTAAACAAGCAGTCAGGAGTGTTTTTTGACACTTTTGTAACCATTGTACCTAAAGTAACACATAGCCTAAAGCATCACTGAAATGAAAGCTGTAAACTATTGGACTTTTCTGTCTACCTATAACTTATGTTACATTTAGGACATTTATATGGCTCATTTTGACAGTTTTTGAAAGGTCCCAAAATGCTTCTGAATCTGGACACAGTAACACATTGGGAATGGCTAATTCTGTAACATTACCACTTCAACCATTGTAAACACAACATAAATACTTATAACTTACCATATGGCATTCCATACCAAGCATTGGTAAAGCCAATAGGTCTCAGTTATGCGAGATATATTGGCTTTGTCAACTTTTTTTGCCATATTGTACAGCAGCGTTAGCTTCAGTGCAGCATAACTGAAAAGATTAAAAAAGTGGCATAATGCAGACAACACTGTCTGTGACATACAGCTGTTTTACATTACTTTCAGCCATTTGCAACGTAGCTAAAACATAAGCAAAATCAATAAATCTCACATAGGCAAGAACTATTGGCATTGCCAATGCTTGTTAGAAAATGTTGGTATTCTGGAAAAGACTTTCATTTTTTTGGTGTGGAAGTTAAAGTATAATTCAGTTTTGTTTGGCATCTTGTAGGTGTGAATTAGCAGAAAATATGTAATACAATTCTCTCCCTCTATGTATATATATATATATATATATATATCACACACACACATATATCTTTGTGTGTAGTTTTGAGCTTTCCTAGCTTAATGCTAGCCCTGAAGGACTGGACTCCCTCCCGCTTGTAAGAAGGACAACAAAGTGGACTTCCTGTTAAAGCTTATAGAGAAAGAACAAGATATAAAAGGCCTTTTACTGAACCTACCCGGATGACTCAGCTGTTTAAGTTTACAGCTAGTTTACTTGAGCTTAGCTGGCTTTTGTACCAGTGCCTGTCGTTATATGTGCTGCCAGCCTCTGATTTTCTGCTTAAAAGATTGACAGTTTTATCCATTGTGATTTGTGCTTGACTGCTATGGGTTGTGATGTCTTACTATTATAGGAACATACCTTAAAACTTTGTATTACAACTGTAACATCTCTTTAACTGAAGTTTTTATCATTGTCAGGCAGTTTGGGAGCAATACACAGTTTCACATTCCTGACTGGTGCTCGCTGGCAGCTCAGATCACAGCTGTGCAAAATTAAAATGCAATTCGTCTTTGTGGGGAAAACAGCAAAATTCTTGGTTAAGTCAATGGAAACGCTTTATTCAAAAGTTAATGAGCATTCTAAAAAATATGACTAACCCTTTTCATCTCAGGTCCGACTGCTCTTGACTTCATGGATCTCATTCAAGCAAAATGCCTAAGACTGACTCTAGTAATGTGCACACTACTGTAATTTGTAAGATGAGGGTATTTTACCCATGAAACAAGGCTTTCCCAATCATGAAGATCAGCCAGAGACTGGACCAGCAGTCAAAGTGACCGTCTCTGGAGATCACGACTATCCACTTTGCCTACTAGGTTGGTCTTGACCTAAATGTGACTCTTCTTCTCAAACTGAAACACTGCTCAGTGGTTGCTTGGCAAAACAGAGTGATTAATAAACATCTTAACTAATATAATATGGCATTCCAAAAAGTGTCATCGATGACATCACTGGTGTCATAACATATGACGTCATCCATGATATATCGTCAACGTCATCACTGAAGCTACATGTGTGTGTACTTTCTCACAAATGTATACCCAGATTGGAATGTGAAACATTAGTTGGCTAACTGAATTGTTTTTTAAACTTTTATAACTAAGCAGATCGCTTCTTCAGACCAGTAACTAAACTGTTATACGATAACATGACACAACCCTTTACAGCACAATTTCCTAGTTTCAGATTATTCGCTGCTATCATACGATATTAACTTCAGACCATCTCTGGGATGGAGGTGAAGTGGTAGAAGTTTATCTGCAACGAACTTGTGATGTCTGTTGTTGCCAGCCCTCAACATACTCTTATCTTCATATAGTTTTCAGCCTTCCACGCTCATTGGTAATCTCAAACCCTGAAATGAACAGGACGAGGCAGACACACAGAAGGAAAGAAATGAAAGAGAGAAGTAAGCATGAGTCTGTGAGAATAATAACTGATATTGCTTGCTGTTCTTTCATTATGTGCCTCGTACAGAAGATGTGTGTGAATGTGAAGCTATTTTTGATCAATGTCATGTTATACTATGTTAAAATAAACTTGTAAAGCACACGTACACCAACAAGGTTTCATTGCGCTAAAAAAACAGCGTGGAACCCGAAGAGCTAGTCGTGAGCTTCTTTGAAACTCCACGTCTTCAACAAGGATCTAAAGTTAGCATATGAAGTGAGACTCTGATGTTAATGGGCAGAGAGTTCCAGAGGCCGGGGCAAGAACAGAAAACCTGAATCCCCCTATTCTTTTTCACTTGAATTGAGGAACTTCTAATAGATTTTGGCATCTGGATAGATTTTGGCATCTGGATCTCAAACTGCGCTTAAGGGTGTAATGCCTAATTCTGGAGCTCACAAAGAAAGGACTTTTGCCAAAGCGAGATTTGAAGATAATTCAGACGGTTTTGAAAAGAGTTCTCTGGGCGACTGGAAGCCAATGGAGTTTGGCCATTAAACGTTTGAAATGGCAGAATCTGGGCTGATGCCAGACCAGTCTAGCTGGTTGATTCTGAACAAGCTGCAATCGCTGCCTCTGACCCTCAGGCAGGCCCAGGTACAGGGAATATGCATGACCAATCTGTGACGTAATAAGGGCAATTATAATCTGAATAAAGGCCTCTGAGGAGAGGAGAAAAAAAATCTGTTTTTTTCACTTTACGAAGAGGGAAAAAAACAGGTCGAAGTAACTGCGCGAATGAAGAGCATAGGACTCTAGAAATATTTTATAGCTTCTGATGAATTATTCACATCAAAAAGAAGCTGCAAGTCATCAGCATAGTTGTATACCTTCACCTTATGCTTCTGTAAAGTATAGACCAATGGACGGATATAGAGACTGAATAGCAAAGGGGACAGGGAAGAGCCTTGTGGTACTCCACACTCCAGTCCAACCTTTGGGGAGCAGAAAGGGGGAAGACAGACAGACTGATATTGATCCGATAAAAAGGACGTTAACCAGTTCATTACTGGAACCAGAGGCTTTTGCAGAGTTAATTAAAATCATGTTTGAAATTCAATGGAATCGCTGGTTCCCTAAAAATCAAGAGGAGAAACAGGTGATGTAGAATAGTTATTGCTATATTAGACAGTAACCAAAGACACCTGAATAGGTTGCTTTTGACAGATCCTGCACCACAAAGCCTCTGCAAGAGATTTTGATTATTTGCAATGCCAAAAGTGGTAGACCAGGGCTGTAAGTGGGATGAAAAAACTGGAGGGTCTCTCAAAGGGGTGTGGTCCATGTAATTAAGGGTGTGGCTTAAAAACACATACACTAAAAATCTGTGCTTAGCATAGTGTGCCTCCCAACTGGTATTTTGCTGCTTCTATCTGTCATTACATCCAGATATATAACACAATAACTAACATCACACCTACAACAATCCAGGACTACTGTCTTTGTCATTAGTTGCATCAGAGAACTAAGCAACAACAGTGGCTTTGTTGTATAAAATATTGAAGATGCTTCAGTTCTGAAATGATGAGACTGTGAAAGAACTATAAAGAGTTTCTTTGAAGTTACATCAGAGGCAGTGGAGGGTGGTACTGCTACAGAGTTAAGTTGTTTTTTTTACCCTGAGGCTGAGGGCAAACATATAGAGCCCTATGGGGACTTATCTCAGCACCTGCCTTTTAGAACTGCCGGTGCTGCGCCACGGGGAAGACTCGGCCTACTTAAAGCCCCGTGGTAGACAACTCTAGCAAAACCAAGGCCTCAAGGTTGCCACCTCTCACTTACCAGTAATCATCCAGAGCGACCAGACTGTGAGTATTATGCTTTGGCCCGGTCATATTTGGGATTTCTTCAGGAGCGGTGACACAATTACATTTTTCCAGGCATGCAGAAGCAGAGGGAGTTTTTAAACATGATAAAGAGGTAATGATATGAGCTCTAATGTTTTCATATGAGGAACGGAACAGAGATATAAGGGCAAACCAGAGGGGCGGGATGTTTTCAGTAGTGTAATTACTTCCTGAATAGCGAGAGGAGTAATTGATTCCAGTAAGGTGGTTGGCTGGGTCAACGAGCAAAGAGTGGAAAGGTCAGTCGTACGAAGATTTTCTTACTTTAGGGCTGAACTGAAAGAAGAGGCATTTTCCCAAAAGAAATACAGAGGTCTTCATGGAGACTTTGAGAAGGAGTAGGGAGAGTGTGTAAACAGCAAGGCTTGGTAAATTTAGAGATAATCAATGGAGGCGTTTTCCTCCTTCTGTGTGTGCTGCAGGATGCAGCACACATAGAAACAGGAAAAACAAGGCGAAATAAAGTTATTTTTCATTGTTACACCTCACCTGTGGAGGTGGAGGCTTTTGACGCATTCCCATGTGTACAAATCCTTGTAAATCCAGGAATGCGTCCAAATCTATGGGTTTTGCGTGGGAAAACCCACCGCATCACCCATGGAAAGCCTCTTGCACTGCGTTGCCTTGCTCCATTTCTGCAAGGTCATGAAAAGCCGCGCAAAGTGGCTTTGTGTCGCCTTCTACATATGAGCCTGCAGTCTGCGACGTTGGTGCGTCAAAAGTAGTGACGCACCGGCTGTGTAAGCCGCTTGTAAATATGCTCCTTAATCTCCAAGGGTACTGTATGAGGGTAGCCAAGGAAGCCTTTTTGAGGTAAAAGGGGAATGACAACTTGGATACAGTCTGACACAGGCAATACGCTGAGCAAAATCAATGCCTTGTCAAAGCTTAGTCTGTTCAAAAAGCAGTTCTTATAAAAAAAGTAAAAAAATCTTCTGATCGACTCTTATGACCCCCCCAAATTAAATATTGACTGATGCACCCCTGAATTCAAAGTGTAACCTCTTGGGGCACAGGCAGTAGGCTAGCACGGTCATCCCAATTATTACTGACACAATGAACTCTTCATTTACTGAAGGTACGGTTCCATCTAGTCTCAAGACAGCTATATTGTGACATATACTGTAAAAAATACAACATAGCCCAGTGGTTCCCAACCTGTGGTCTGGGGACCCCTGGGGGTCCGCAAAGCCTTCTCAGGGGGTCCGTGAGAGCCTAGAAAATTAAAAAATATTAACAAATATTGGCAAATTAGGTCCCCAGCTTCCAGTAATGACTCATGCGGGGGTCCGCGGATTCCCATGATGATTCAGTGGGAGTCCCTGGGTTCCATTAATGTTAAAGTGGGGGTCCACAGAAATGAAAAGGTTGGGAACCACTGACATAGCCCATAAAGATCCGACCAAATACAGACCTATCTGTCTCCTCCTATTCATTTCTAAGCTTACAGAAAAATAGTAACAAAACAGCTAATATTTTTTGTAGAATCAAATAATATACTATCCCACACCCAAGCAGGACTTAGACTTCTCTATGGAGCTAGTCATAGTGTCAGTGTTTCACGATCGAAGATTAATAGCTGACCAGGACGGGTCAGGAGTTATTATACTCCTTGACCTGTCAGCTTTTGATACAATAGACCATAAGGTCATTCTAACTAGTCTAGAGGTTTGCCAGATTTCAGACAAATATCTAAGGGCCTGGTTTAGAGTTTGAAGGACAGAGTTAATTCTGTCGGATGGTGGTGGATAATATCTCTACCATCCTGAGGGACCTCCACCCGCCAAATTTAGTGTTGTTCACTGGCCCTGTGGGCAACTCTCTACAGTGACCTGATCCACCATCACAGCAGTTCCTGACAAAGTGGGAAGGCCAGTGCTGCAGTGGACTCTGTGAAGATCTTCTGTCTTCCCTTCCAGGAAAAGAGTAAACTAACTGGGTATAGCATGGCATAAGTTATGCCACACTCCTTCAGTATCCTTTCAACCGGAAGGAACTTCCTATGTGCATCCTGTACAATTTACATGAAGTTAGGAAAAAAGGTGAGGCACATTCTCTCATGGCGAACCTCACGAGCCAAGCCAAGCACGTGATCCCTGTCATTGTAGTTTAAAAACTTAACAATGATGGGCCTAGGAGCTACACCTGGAATTGACCGAGGGGCCACTGACCGATGTGCCCACTGAATCACAAAGGACTGGGAAAAGCGATCTGCACAAACAGAGCAAGGAGTCGTTTTTCTATGTAGTCTTCTGTGCTCCCCATTGCCGTGGATTCAGGGAGGCCAAGGATGCGTATGCTATTTCTCCCGGACCTAGCATCCAAGTCTTCATTCTTTAGTTGCACTTTACACAGTTCCACCTTCAACTACTCTAAGGCTTTGGCCTGCTGCGTATGCGCATCTTTCATATCAGAAATACACTGCTCTGCATCAGACAGTGTAGTGTGTTGCTTATCCATACAATCTTTCATGTCATCCATGTGTCTGGTTATTGACTCTAGTTTACAATCAGTGACAGTGAGACTTGTTCTCATCTCTAGCAGAAGCGCTTTAATATCCTCAGCAGGGGAGGAGTCAATCAATCAATCAGGGATTTGTGAAGCGCACTACTCACCCGTGAGGGTCTCAAGGCGCTGAGGAGGGGATGGGGGAGGAGGAGGGGAAGACAAAGAAGGTGAGGGGGTGGAGGTGCTGCTAGTGCCCAAACAGCCAGGTCTTGAGAAGTTTCCTGAAGGTAAGGAGGTCTTTGGTCTGGCGCAGGTGGGTGGGAAGAGTGTTCCACGTTTTGGCAGCAGAGTAATTCTCCACATCTCCCTCACTAACCAGCGGCTGGTCATTGGATGCCACAGGCAGTCCAGACTGTTTCCTAGCTCCAACTGCAAGGCACATTTGTTTAGCATCCGATTTGACAATGGCCAGAGGTGGATAGCCAGTCATTCAATGTGTATAAGGCAGAGTGGGCCAAAATGAATTCTTGTCTGGATAGACCCAAGATGGTGTAATCAGTGTTCTTACGCCTGGTAATAGTAAAGTCACTTCTTACCACTCATTGCAAGCCATGACGCTGATGGGGGGAAATATAAAGAAACATGTATGCAGAGCGCCACACTGCCAGTGTCTAAATAGCAGGCCTAGAGACTAGACTAGAGAACAGCATCAAACGCTGGTATCACTGCACTTATTGGGCTAGAGAAAAGAAGGAAGAGCAAGCAGGGCACCTCCGCGTGCCAGTATCAACTATGGTAGGCATCTGTCACTCTGATAGTTATGAGACTCATCCACAACTGGCGGCGAAGCTACGTCAGTATAGGCCACTGCTAGACCTCAAGTCCACATGGACGTCAACAGGAGTCACAGACAGTCCCCAGCCCGTCCAGCACCTCCAGGAGCACCTGACATCAATCCCTACGGCCACCGCCTGGAACAATGCAGCGCCCCCCACAGTCGAGGGCATAGGCAGATGCTGCACTGTGGGAGACGTGAAGCACAAGCGGCAGCCTGGCGATGCAGGTCCGGCACAGAAGGTCTTCCCCTGGCGCTCGCTCATCAGGCGTCATGGCGGGCCCTGGCCACATCGATTGGGTGCAGGGCAGCAGGCAAACAGTACATGTCCCAATGACGGCTGAGGTGAGTGACAGAGCAGGATTTACCACAGGATATTTGATCCGACAGGCAGAGCTGAGTTAAATCACTGCCATCTTTGTGCAGTGCGAAGCCACACCCACCGCTCCCAGCCCTACTTGAAAGTAGATGTATAGACTTCCCGAGATGTATCAGGTGTTAAGCAGCATGAATTCACAATAGGTATAGTTTGCAGGGATTGTAA
Source organism: Pleurodeles waltl (assembly GCF_031143425.1). Classification (NCBI taxonomy): domain Eukaryota; kingdom Metazoa; phylum Chordata; class Amphibia; order Caudata; family Salamandridae; genus Pleurodeles; species Pleurodeles waltl. The sequence goes on from NC_090440.1 coordinate 1,771,788,456, forward strand.
ATATAAAAGAGCAGTTATACATTGTTTAAAAGGCATTATAAATTGTTTTTAAAAATGGGCTTTAGGCTGCTTATAAAACTTTCAGAAAAAAACAAATGTAAAGTGCTTTGTGCAAATACCCCATCCTAGTTTTAGGAATTTCCTTCCCATATATCATGACATAGGTCTTCTTTAAGTTTACTTTTAAATTCATCCATTTATGAAGTATATTAATCTAACAATGACTCAAGGCCATTTGCAGTGCCGCCAGAAGAACTGCATCATCTGCATATAGTAAAGCAGGTATCATTCTGAGGTAGATCAGTAGTAGATTGCATGAGGGCTGGTTTAAGACCTATTACATACAATGTAAATAAAAATTGAACCAGAACACATTCTTGTTCGACTCCCTTTGACACATGGAAAGGCCTAGAACCTTCCCCTCTCAGACCAAACCAGACCCCAGCAGTGATGTTTTGATAAAAGTGACTGAGCAAATTAATAATTTGGGGGTTTGCATCCATAGAGTACATCATCTTCCATAACTTAGTATGATTAGCACAGTTGAATCACTACTAAGGTCCATTAGTGCCGGGAATAAAAAGCTTTTCTTAGCCTTAGTGTACTTGCTCACAAGAAGTTCCAAGTTTAGGCATTGTACCAAGGCCCTTCTTAAAATCGTACCTTAAGTCAGAGATGATGGAATGTTCTCCTGCCACATTTTATAGCCTTTCCAATAGCACCCTACCCAAACTTTTTACTGAACTGTCGAGCAGGGAAATTTGGCAGTAGCACTGAGGATCGCATCTATCCGCCTTTTTAAAAACAGGTACAATTGTTGTTTTAGGCCAGGTGGAAGGAATCCCTTCCCCTTTGATGGCATTTAACACATTAATTAATAATGGGACCCAGAGTGCACAATTATCTTTAAACCAATTAACTGGAACACCATCAGGTCCTATTGTTTTGCCCGAGTGACTCCTGCTCAGTGCTAATTTATTTTCATCCATATTAAAATTAATATTGAATTCATTATCTGCCATTGTGATTTCACCGTCAATAGCATCTCCCCAATCTATAATTTCCTATCTATAATTTCTGAAAAGATTTTACTATAATGGGCTATCCACTGATCTTCTGATACCTTTTGATATAGAGACGGGTAATTTCCCCCCTAAAAGATGGGAAATTGCATATAGACCAAAACATGCTTGAATCCTTTAAAACATTGACTTTATCTAAATTTTCCCATGCCTCTTCTCTAATAGTATGCTTATGTATTTTTGATGCATGCTTGTAATCTAATCTACACTATGCAATTGCAGTACAATCTTTAGGGTGGTCTTCGAATGCCTTCTTTAGTTTTGAATGTGCATTCCTACATATGGTGTAAAATCAACCCTTAGTGCTATTACCCTTAGAGTTGTAGGATTAGTCAGTTTTACATTAAAAGCAGAGCAAATGGTTTCAAATGACTTTACTACCTCATTTGGACAAGAGCCATCTGCTAAACAAATATTAAATCTTCCCTTATTCTCTGAGATCAAATAAGAAAGATGTTCCTTAGAATCAATCCCAGTCAATTTAATACAAACACCGTTTGATCTAGATTTGCTTAAGTTGCTTACTATAGGAGATGGATTAACCCAGGGATCCCCAAATTAAGCAGGATTTCAACTATAATATGGCAGCTCATTCATAATGGGCTAACCTTAAAGTCTCTTAAAAGTGGTATCAAATAACCTAAAATTAATATATTGTCAATATCTAGTGGTGGCCGCTGCATATGTCAAGGGGAGGAGGGGTGACGAGGGATGACGGGGAAAACATTAAAACAAAAAAAAAAACACTTGCCTCCGCCACCATCTCTCGCCACCGTATCCTGCCGCCTTGCTGCTCTAGCAGAGGCTCCCAAGCAATCCTGGCGATACTTACATGCAAAACATAGCATGTAAGCAGCATCAGGATAGCTCGGAGCTGCTCGGAGTGCCACTCAGACACAAGCCTGGGGCCTGTGCTGTTTCTCCAGCCCGGGTGTGTATACAGCTGGGTTGGAGAAACCTAAGTGCGCATGTATGTTTGGCTGGCCTCAGACGGCCGGCCAAACACACATGCAAACTTAGTGCACTCCCCCTCCTCCCACCTACTCGTGGCCCAGCGCCATCCCTCCCTACACCTGCTGGCTGAGCCAGCAGATAAAAAATGAAAAGTAAAATGATAGCAAGATATTGTTTTATTTTTCATCAGCTGGATGAGCTAGGAGGGCGACGCCCCTTGGCCACTGTGGAGAAGCTGCCCCTGTCAATATCGCTTGTAGCTCTCCTTCCTGTAAAAGGTGGTAGAGTCACCTCAGAGTTGGGATAACACTACTTTGCAAACTCCAGATTAATAGTACATAATAGGGCATTTAAAGCATCTCCATAAGGTGAGTGAGAGAAATGTGTTTGGCCGTCTCCCATATCATCTACAAAGCCACACACTGCCTTTGAATCTACGTGCACAGGTGAGCATTAAAATCCCCAATCCAAACAAGGAGTGTGTTTATGCTTAATTGCAGCAATATGTTTCACAAAAGCTGAATGTAAGGCATCCTACACATTCACATTATTATTATTTAAAAAAAGTTATTAGAATAATAAATTAATATTAAATCAGTTCCTGGAGTAATTTCTAAATAATGCAGATGAAAATGAGGAGTGTCATTGAACCACCTTAGTTTATCTGCAAGGAGACGAGACTAAGGTAACTACTCCACCTCTGGCTCGGCCAACTCTAGAAGGTTCAGCAGGTGTGAAATATGTAGTATATCCAGTCACATGAAAGATGTCTAAGGCCCATGTCTCCTGAAAGCAAATAATGTTCAATCTTAAAGCAACAGCCAGCCAATCAGGATTAGCTAGTTTAGTAGATATTCTTGCCACATTCCATGTAGCTAAATTAACGATGCCATCTGGAGTACAGGAATTATTCTTTATACGCCCATTCAGAGCTTTAGCAAATGGAGCAAAAGAGTTCAACATAGGGATCCAAGCTATTGGGTCTGCTGTCACTGATGGGCCTCCTAATGCAGGAATGCATACCAGAGGACCAAAGCTCCTAGGCCTTTGAATCAGATGCCGAAAAAAACAAACAAGGGAAGAAGCTGGGTAGACAGTAGAGACAAAAGGATGGCGGTGGCTGAATCTAATAAACAGACCGCCACCTGAGCGTGCCTAAAGTTAACTATCACACAGTCTCCAGGATATTCCTTACATCATGGACCAACCCAAATTGATCTCCTGACCATTAGAAGGTTACTATAATTGCAGTTATTAAACTCAACTGAGCGTCAATGGAAGACTTAGGCGGTCATTCCAACCCTGGCGGTCCGAGACCGCCAGGGTTGGGAACCGCGGGAGCACCGCCAACAGGCTGGCGGTGCTCCTATGGGCATTCTGACCGCGGCGGTACAGCCGTGGTCAGTGATGGAAAACCGGCGGTGTACCGCCGGTTTTCCGCTGCCCTGGGGAATCCTCCATGGCGGCGCAGCTTGCTGCGCCGCCATGGGGATTCCGACCCCCATACCGCCATCCTGTTCCTGGCGGTTTCGGCCGCCAGGAACAGGATGGCGGTATGGGGTGTCATGGGGCCCCTGGGGGCCACTGCAGTGCCCATGCCAACGGCATGGGCACTGCAGGGGCCCCCTAACAGGGCCCCACAAAGATTTTCAGTGTCTGCCATGCAGACACTGAAAATCGCGACGGGTGCAACTGCACCCGTCGCACCCCTTCCACTCCGCCGGCTCCATTCGGAGCCGGCATCCTCATGGAAGGGTGTTTCCCGCTGGGCTGGCGGACGGCCTTCTGGCGGTCGCCCGCCAGCCCAGTGGGAAACCCAGAATAACCACGGCGGTCTTCTGACCGCGCAGCGGTATTCTGGGGGCTCCCGCCGGCCCTGCGGTTACCGCGGCCGGCAGGAGTCAGAATGACCCCCTTAGTTCTTTAATTGCTTAATCAAAACCAAAGTCAAGGGGGCTAAGGTGGGAGCATCCATTAAAATAATCACATAGGGGCATGCAGAGGGGGGAGGACATAACAGCGGGTAGGAAAGTAGCCTCTTTCTGGCTTGGTTACCCCCACCTTTGGCCTGTTTGTCAGTGTGTTTGACTGTGCCTAGTGGGATCCTGCTAATCAGGACCCCAGTAGTTATGCTCTTTCCATTACATTATGGTTGTTGCATACTGTTAACTCAGTATTTCACCCACAATTGGCATATTGGTGCCCCCTTATAAATCCCCAAGGATACCTGAGTACCCAGGGCATTGGGGTTCCAGGGGATCCCTATGGGCTGCAGCATCTCTTTTGCCAGCCATAGGGAGCCCATGCAAAGGCTTCTGCAGGACTGCTATTGCAGCCTTCATAAAAAGGTGCATGCACCCTTTCAGTGCCATTTACACTTCACCAGGTCACCCTATAGTAGGCCCTGCAGCCTTGAGGGCAGGGTGTAGAGTAGCTGTGTGTGAGGTCACCCCTGTACCAGCAGAGGTGCCCCAAGATCTCCAGGGCCATTTTCCCAGACTTTGTGAATGCGGGGACATCATTTTAAGTGTGTACTGGACATAGGTCACTACCTATGTCCAGCTACATAATGATAACTCCGAACATAGGCATGTTTGGCATCAAACATATTGGAATCATACCCCAAGGCTTTTGGAAGCATTGGTTGTATGATTCCATGCACTCTGGGGGCTCCTTAGAGGACCCCCATTATTGCCATTCCAGCCTTCTGAGGTTTTCCAGGCAGCCCCAGCTGCTGCCACCTCTCAGAAAGGTTTCTGCCCTCCTGTTGCTTGAAAAGCTCGAGCCCAGGAAGGCAGAACAAAGGATATCCTTTGGGAGAGGGGTGTTACACCCTCTCCCGTTGGAAATAGGGGTTACAGGCTAGGGAGGGGTAGCCTCCCCAAGCCACTGGAAAACCTTTGAAGGGCACAGTTGGTGTCCTCCTTGAAAAATCCAGTTTACACCAGTTCAGGGACCCCCAGTCCCTGCTCTGGTGAAAAACTGGACAAAGCAAAGGGGAGTGACCACTCCCCTGTTCATCACCAGCCCAGGGGTGGTGCTCAGAGCTCCTCCAGAGGGTCCCTGGGTTTTGCCATCTTGGATTCCAAGTTGGCAGGGAACTCTGGGAGCATCTAAGTAGCCAGTGCTAGCAGGTGACGTCAGAGCCCTCCCCTGATAGGTGCTTACCTGCTTAGCTGACCAGTCCCCCTTTCAGGGCTATTTAGGGTCTCTCCTTTGGGTGGTTCTTCAGATTCGGATTGCAAGACTCCAGAAGTAATCCTTTGCATCCTCCACTTCAACTTCTGACCAAAGAACCTGCATCTGGACCTTCCAGGAACTCTACAAACTGCAACAAAGAAGCAAATATGCCTCCTGCACTATTGTATCTTCAGCTCCTGCCAGCAACTGCAACTGTTTCCCAATTGTGCATCCTCAGAGGACAGCCTGTCTTCAGCCTGCACCAAAAAAGCGAAGTAATCTCTGTTGGGGTGAAGAAGTCACTCCTCTGCTTCAGCAGGCACCTACTGCAATGACAACTGGCTGCGTGGATCCCCTCTCCTGCTGAGCTGCATTGGTACTGCATCGTGGGTGGTGGACTGAAGTGGTCCAGATGGTCCGATGGTCCTGGCCTCCCACTGTCCAACTTTGGTGGAGATAAGACAGTATCCCCATGCACAGTGTGTTTTGCAGTTGCCAAGGCTTGTTGGCATCCTTCCATGAAGTTCTTTGTGCATTGTGTAGCTTCAGCCCCCAGCACTCTATCCTGCAATGCACATCTTCCTGAGTGGTTCTCAAGCGGCGTGGGAGCCTTTGTCGTAGTGTTGCATGGGCCTCCTTTTGCACTTCCTTTGTGCCTGTGCTGTGGGACATCTGTGCATGCTGCCTGGTCTACTGTGGGCTCTCTGAGTTTCTGAGAGCCCCCTCTGACTCTCTCTCCTGGGTAGAGTCCACCTGGTCCCTCCTGGTCCCGGGCAGCAACACTTTCTGCTAACCACAAGCTTTGCGTGTGCTGAGGCTTGTTGGCGGACTCCAGCGACGCAAATCAGACGGCAATCCTCCATCTGGCGTGGGACATCACTTGCACCAACTAGGAACCCGAATCCGTCTTCTTGGGCTCAATACTGACTGTTCTTCTTCATCAGTGGTTCTTCTTTTGCACCTTCATCCGGGTTAGAAGGGGCTCCTGTTCTCCCTGGACTCTTCTGTGCTTCTTAGACTTGATCCCCTTCTTCCACAGGTCTTCAGGTCCAGGAATCCACTGTTGGTGTCTTGCAGTCTCTTCTGGTTCTTGCATAATCTTCTTTCTCCTGCTTCTGTGTGTTCTGGGAAAGTTACTGTGTTTTACTCCTGCTTTCCTGGGCACTGGGGTGGGTTCTAATACTTACCTTTGGTGTTTTCTAGTACTCCCAGCACCCCTCTACACACTACTCTTGCCTAGGTGGGAAACCAACATTCGCATTCCATTTTCTTAGTATATGGTTAATGTTCCCCCTAGGCCCATTTCTAACTATTGTGATTTTCACTAATTGCACTGTTTCCTGTTTTTTTGCCTAAGCGAGTATAGTCTCTATGGTATTTTTGGCATTTGTGTCGCCAAAATAAAGTATTTACAGCATTTTCTATATTTCTTTGCTATACTGATGCGCATCCCTTTGAGAATTCTTTCAGCCACTACGACAGGTGTTACTAAGACTTATTAGGGGAGGAAATCAACCAGTTGTGCGGTGGAAGTTGCTTACATGGCCTATGAGTGAGCGGGAAGTTGCTGGTCTGGATTGTAATCTATATTATTTAGAGTGCTACCTGAAGTACTAGACCATATCTGCATAGTTCTGCACATCTGAGTGGAGTGTGGAATAGCTCATTCTAAAACCCGTACAGGACGTAGCTGTATGATGCCAGGAATTTCAACAGGGGATGTAGATGTCATAGGTTTATTCTGCTGGCCTTGGTGGGAACTGTTGTGCCATTTGAGTTATGAAGTCCCATATGCCCCCACATCTTCCCTTAGCTGACAACTTCCTGCTACCGCCCACAAAGGGAAGGAGCATTGTGAAATTCTAGACGCCCTGGGCATATCGACACTGGGTGATCTTTTCGAAGGAGAGGGTACTTTTTAAGCCTCCAAGATTTTTAAATAAATGGGGATACTATGGCTCTAGCTTTACTGCTCTATCATAGATTGAGATCAGCGGCTAAAGCTGCATTTACTGACTTTCGTCAAGGGGCACCTATTTCTCCACAAGATTTCACAAGCCCAGGTGGTGTCCTGGAACCACATGTCCATACATGACAGGCGGGCCCAGCCTTGTGAGTAGTAGCCTGGTAGCTGAGGTTGATGAGCCCATGTCTGACACCCTCTCACCCATACCCTTGCAACATGTAATCAATGCAATTGTGTTTTTTTCCAGGCGATCAGGTATCCCTTACATGTTCCAGGTAGGTTGATCACCCTTGCCTGGCCTTTCTACTGGGCCTCTGTTGCGCATGTGGCCTTACCCCGACTTGGTCCCCCCCGTGATCCATGGTCGGAACTGTTCGACTGCCACCTCACACCACCTGCAGGTGGATACTTATTTACAGTTTTACTGCTGCTACAAGGCCTGGCTCAGATCGACTTACTGAAGAGCCGGATTTTGCTAGTTTCAGCAATCAGTATTGTATTTGTGTGTCTCCATAGACTGAGGACAACCGGACAGGGTGCCATCTCCACTGCTATATACTGTTCCTCTGCTAAATGCAGGAGTGGCTCGCGGGATGGAAAAGGGGCGGTGCAACACGTGGGAGGGGGGAAAGAGCACACAACAACAAAAAAATTTAATTTTTAAAGAAACAAACCTTTGTGTGCCCCACCTCGCCGCTCCCATCCACTCCTCAACTGGGCTACAGGCACAGGCTCTCAGTCTGCCCTGCATCCAATCCTAACACTGCTTTCATGCTGCTGGCATGAAAGCAGCATTAGGATTGGACGGAACGCCCAGCCAGTGCGCTCATTTGCAGACTCCGTGCCTGCTGTCTCCAACCCAGGGACGCAGTGCCTGCGTTGCTGAGTTGGAGACAGCCCAGTACTCAGGTGTGTTTAGCCAGCTTGAGACGGCCGGCCAAACGTACATGCATACTGAAGGGAAGTGATGTACACTCCCTGTCATCTCCGTGCCAGCCCCAAGGCCCCACCCCATTTTATAGTAAATGTTGTGCAGCTGTTACTGCTGACGGGGGAAACGCTCCTCCGCCCTGATGGAGGAGCCACCCCTCACCAATTGCCTGATTATCAGACCTACACTCCCGTTCATAAACCTAAGCCCATAACCCCTGATGTGTGTCTATGGGGAAGCAACCCAAGGAGTTCCTTAAATATGGTAATATCTGAGTATCACTGTGCCACCAAAAATGGAGAATTTGAATATTTGCACTTGGAAAAGACCCATACCAGAGGTCATGAGTTTCCTAGGTAGTGGCTTGTTAAAGTAGTTCCATGTAGTACCCATGTATCTCCGTAGCCTGCTGACTTCGGGCAATTAGCCATCTCCACTCTTGTCCACTCTCTCTTTACTAATTTGTCTGCTTGTTGGACCCTAACCTCCCATTCATACCTTATGTCTATCTGTCCCTGTGTGCAGCTATGGTGGGGCCACTGAAGGGAACTCAGTGAGCATTGTACAAAAGAGATGGTGAGTTTGGTATATTTGAACTTGAAACAAAAGGCTCCTGTCAGAATCCATGATTTTTATATGGAGTGACTTGAGAACAGAGTAGATTCTTGCCCTTGCCTGCGTCAGGGCCATCCCTTGACAGGGCATGACAGAATGCAGCAGTAGTGTTAGAAGTGGGGTTCCTGGTTGGCTAGTATAGGCGCCTCAGCCAGACAGGGACCACAACTCTAGTCAGGGAGTTAAAACCCCGGGATAATCCCTGCTAACCCCCTTGGTAGCTTGGCACAAGCAGTCAGGCTTATCCCAGAGCCAATGTGTAAAGTGATTGCACAACACACAACACATGTGATGCAATAAATACACCACAAAGGAAACACAACACCCAGTTATATAAAAATAAACTGTATTGCATAAATGTCATTAGACCAAAAGCGACATGTTTCAGTAATGCCCTGCTACACAAGCAGTTGTCACACAGGCACTCTGAAAAAGTCAGCAGTAGTCAGATAAAAATAGAAGTTACTGGTATTCTGCAACACAAGCAGTAGTCAAGTCATCATTACCACCAAAATATGCACAGAATGGAACAGTCCCATGTGGCTGATCAACATTATCCCCAAACATGCCCACATCATCATAAACATGATAAGACATCATCCTGAATACAAATAGGGATATCCTCATCCTTTGCATATGTCCTAAAAAGAACTTCACAAACAAACCGTTAGCGTGCATATTTTGCTGCCCCTGTAACAGTAGTTGTGCTCTTGTCAGAGGAGACGTGCCTTACATCAATCCTAGGGCACAGCAAAATGCAGCCTGTAACAATGAACAACACGCCATTCACCAGAATAGTACAGGGCCTATCACTCCTGGGCTCCTAATAGGGGTTGCACAGTAGTTTCAATGTCCAACAGGGGATACAGGAACACCTGCAATCCTACTACATGTTATATGGTAACCAAGGAACTGGAATCAGCAGGAACAGGATCTCTGTCGAGGATCACCTTCGTCCTGCGATCTGATCCCACGTTTCAGGGCCCCCCAGGTATGAGCAACATGGAGGGGCACACATGGTTAGGGAGTAGCAGGGAGACCTCCTCGGATCCACTTGAGACCAGAATCCTCAACCACAGAAGTAGGGGCTACCACGTGTACTCATCATTAGCAAGCGATGCAGCTGCCAGCAGGGGCCGCTGCCTGCACTCTTCCCAAATCGCGGGACGGCTGCCCGGGGGAGTGCTGCTTCGGGGTAGGGACTCCCCCTACTGCATTAGCATTGATGCGTTATCCTACTCCCTCTGGATGGTGCTGCATGGGGAATGGAAGCCGCGCCTTCCCCTAGGTGGCACACAGTGGCTAGATGGGGCCTCTCAAGGGAGTTTTCCCTCAGTGTGGCAGCTGCTGTAATGTGAGCTACGTGTGGGTCCCAGTGCGGGAAATCCCACCAAGGACGCTTCTCTCCAATGGCTCTTGTCCATGGGCCGGGTCGATGATCCTCGGGGCCTGTGGACCCTAAGTACAGTGCTCCAGATGCACCAAGCACCAGCAGAAGCTCCTCACCCCCGAGTGACAGTGGGAGCGCTTAACAATGAGGAAACGTATTGCGCTCACGCAGGGGCTAGCATCATCCCAGCCAGCACTCACCACACACTGACACCAGGCATAAATCCCAAATATAGCACTCTCTCCGTGCTTGGGCAGTCCAAAAAGCAAGGGCAAAAGGGGCACAGCACCCAGCCCCTGGATACAGCAGTGGGGGCACAGGGCTGCACTGCCCAAGCAAGCAGACCAGCACAAGGGTTCCAAGGCAGTGGCAGTGCCTCTCAGTGACCTAGCAGGTCACAGGTTTCCACAACAGAAGCAGTACCAAGGAGGTTCCTGGCGAGTCCTTCCAGCAGCCTCCAGTGTCCAGGTCATTAGTACATTACTGTCTCCAAATGTGGGGGGAAAACCCCTGTACTTATTCTCATTTTGCACAGCCTCCACAAAAGGGGGAGAAGGGGTTCCAACCAGTACTAACCAGTTACAGGAGTGTCCCCTTTCTCCTCTAGCACTGGCTCTAGACATCAGTGGGGGGTAAACAAGCCCTTTGTGTGAGGAAAGGGCACAGCCTTTACAAATGCAGGTGTGCCACAGCTCTCCCTATCCCAGCCCAGGAAGACCTTCAATATGCAGATGCACTCTTGTGCCACCCCTACCTTCCCTGTGTACAGGCTGTCTGAAGAGTATGCACAAAGCCCAGCTGTCACTCTGCCCAAGACGTGGATTGGAGGCAAGCTGCAAAACACCAGAGTCATAAGCACAGAGAAATGCTCACTTTCCAAAAAGTGGCATTTCTATAATGGTAATAAAAAATCCACCTACACCAGTAAGCAGCATTTCTCACTACCATTACAACAATACCAATCATGCCTACGCCACCCCTCATAGATCACACAATACCACTTAGATATATGTTAGGGCATTATCAATGCAGTAGTCTTATGAGAGAGGCAGCACCCACAGTAGTGAGGAACCAAATAGGCTTGTCACTACCAGGACATATAGGGGGTTATTCCAACTTTGGAGGAAGTGGTAATCCGTCCCAAAAGTGACGGTAAAGTGACGGATATACCACCAGCCGTATTACGAGTCCATTATATCCTATGGAACTCGTAATACGGCTGGTGGTAAATCCGTCACATTTGGGACGGATTACCACCTCCTCCAAAGTTGTAATAACCCCCATAGTAAATAAAGACTTATGCCCTACCTTTTACATACACAGCACCCTGCCCATGGGGCTAGTTAGTTCCTGCCTTAGGGGTGACTTATATGTAGTAAGAAGGGGGTTCCAGGCCTGGCAAGTACATTTAGATGCCAGCTCGCTGAGGCAGTAAACCGTGCGTGCAGGCCCTGTGGTAGCAGGCCTGAGACAGGTTTGAAAGGCTACTTCTGTGGGTGACACAAGCTGTGCTGCAGGCACACTAGTAGCATTTAATTTACAGGCCCTGGGTCTAGGGATACCACTGTACAAGGGACTTACAGGTAAATGAAATGTGTCAATTAGGTGTAAGCCAATCATACCAAATTTAAAAGAGAGAGCACATATGTAGAAAGAAGTTCACCCGTATTCTTCAAGTATATTGTAGGTCCTTTATTGAAGCATCCCATGCACCAGCAGCCCTGTATAACCAGCTCTCCTCTCTGTTCTCCTCCAACATCCAACACTCCACATTCCATCTTGAGGTCATATGTGACCTCAGCTTGAGGCAGAGCTGTGTGAGCATTCCGCTCCTGCTGAGATCACATAAGCTATATACCACACACCTTCCCTCTTTACATTGAAACCCCATAAGGAAACTAATTACTTATATATACATAGGGATAAATAAGAATAGAAAACAAGAACACAAAAAAACTCTTAAACACTATTAACAACAAAATTATCTTCTCCCTTTAGATTTGACAACTCTATTAAGATTCCACACTCTTCCATCCTGAATTCTCACAGCATTCCTAAAAAGTTTAATAACTTCAAATGGTCCTAAAAATTTACTCCCACCTTTACACAAAGTTGGTTTTCTAACCAGAATTTGATCCCCAATTTTCACATCAAAGTAATGTGTACTTTTCTTGTCATCATAGTACTCCTTACTCTTCTGTACCCATACTTTCTCATACTCATTCTCCTCACCCACAACACTCTTAAGTGACCTATCATTTTTACCCCAACACACCCACGCAGGTGAAAGAGGAGTATTGGCTTTGCGACCTCTGAAAAGATCAAAAGGAACCTTACCTGTGGTTGAATGTGGTGTGACCCTGTAAGCATGAAGAAATCTTTTCAGACCGTCTTTCCAGTCCCTATTAGACGCAACCTCCAACTGTATACATTCCTTCACACACCTATTAAATCTCTCCACCGTACCATTCCCTTCCGGATGATATGGTGAACACCTCTTATGCTTAATGCCAAACTTTTGAAGAAATTCCTCCATTTCCTTTGAAACAAACTGTGGTCCGTTGTCTGTCACTATAGTATTGGGCAAACCCTCACGACCAAAAATATCCTTGAAAAATGTGATCATCCTTCTGGTCTCAGTGGAACTGCAAATACCAATTTCTGCCCACCTAGAAAATTGATCAATCAAAACTATAAGATAGTTGGAACCACCTCTTCCATGCACAGGTCCTACAATGTCAGCAGCCACTATTTCCCATGATTTGTGCGGCATGTCCCTTACACACATAGGAGGCACCCTGGTCTTGTAAACTTTGTCACTGTTGCAACAGTCTGCGCACTCCCTTACCAATCTCTCAACCATCAAATCCATTCCTGGCAACCAATAATTAAGACGAATCCTTGCCTTCGGTCTACTCATACCTTGGTGCCCTTCATGCCCAAGCTCAATAATTTTTCCTCTCAACTCTACTGGAACTACCAACCTTAATCCACGTAACAGGATCCCATCCTCCACTGACAATTCATCTTTCACTTTCCAGAAACCACACAGATCCTTATCCTGTTTAGCACTATTTCTCCAACCAAATCTGATTTCCTCACACACCTGTTGCAGTACCCTATTCTCAGCTACAGCCTTGACCCACTCATCTTGTTCCACTACACTTCCAGTTACGCTGCACACACATATATCTTTTTGTCCCTCCTTCTCAGGAAACTCTTCTACTTCTGAAATTAATCTGGATGGACAATCTGCAACTTTGTTGTAAAACCCTGGGACATAGTGCACAGTATAATTGTAATCTTGTAGACTGATAACCCATCTACTAATTCTTCCTGAAATCATGTCCAGACCCTTCCTCATAAACACCTCCACCAAAGGCTTGTGATCTGTAAAGATTTGAAACTCTCTTCCCCACACAAAATTCCTGAGCTTATTAATCGCCCAATACACACTCAGAGCCTCTTTTTCCATGGTGGAGTAGTTGACCTCAGGTCCCCGCAGTGTCCTGGAACAAAATACTATGGGTTTAAGATCATGATTATCCATTTCCTGTAACAACACTGCCCCCAGTTCTCTCTCACAAGCATCAGTCATTATCACACACTTCTTATCAGGATCGAACGATTTCAAAGACCCAATAGAAGATAACTCTGCCTTGATATCCTCAAACTCTCTCAGACACTCTTCGTCCCACAAGAACTCAGCATTTTTCTTCAAAAGTTTACACATGCAGACCGTTTTTGATGCTAAATTGGGTAAAAATGTAGCATGAAATTCTATCATCCCAAGAAACGATAACAATTCTTCCTTCTTTTCAGGAACACACAGGTTTAAAATGTTTTCAACTAATTCTTCCTTTGAACATAACCCTTCTGCTGTGATCTTATGTCCAAGATATTCAACTTCTGTTTTCCCGAAAAAACACTTCTTTAGCTTGAGAGTCAAACCATGGTCTCTGAGAATGCTTAGAACTTTCCTAACTCTAAAATGATGCTCATCCAAAGTGCTCCCTTGTATCAAAATATCGTACTGGAAGCACTTCACTCCAGGTTCGGAGACAAACAGATTGTACATAAGTCGTTGGAATACAGCAGCTGCTGAAACTAAGCCAAAAGGCATCCTTATGAATCTAAATGTGCCAAACGGAGTGATGAACGTAGTGTAGTCACGCGAATCCGGGTGCAATTTAATCTGATGGTACGCAGAAGTCAGATCAGATTTACTAAAGTATTTGGAACCGGATAGCATTGTGACCATTTCTGAGATGTTAGGCAAAGGAAACTGGTCGCTGACCACACATCTGTTGAGGTTTCTCAGGTCAATGCACAGTCTCAGCTCTACGGACTGTTTCCTTGCCACAACAATTGGCAAAATCCATTCAGATGACTCTACCGGCTCAATGATACCCTCATCGCACAATCTCTTAATTTCTCTCTCCATATCATCTTTTAGAGAAATAGGGATAGGACGCACCTTAGATGCCACTGGAACCGAACCTTCTTTCAACCTTATCTGATGAGTGTATTTTTTCAAACAGCCTAATTTCTAGTTAAAAACTTCCTTGAACTCCTCAACAAATCCTGGTAAAGACACATGCTCCTGCACATCCAACTCACATATGTGATGCAAAGTGGTAACATAGTCTTCCTTGATCATGACAGGAGAAAGAGCGTTAGGATCCAGAATGACTCTCAGACCTTTCTGATGAGGCCAACTCAAGACACTGAGGGGGTCATTCTGACCCTGGCGGTAAAAGGCTCTTACTGCCGGTCAGAAGACCGCCATCATCCTGCCGCGGCCGTGGTAAACCGCCACGGTCATTCTGACCCACAACTGCCAAACCGCCAAAAACCCGACATCCACTGAAGGCAGCCTCATCAGCGGTCAGCGATAAACTGGAGATGACCAAACCTCCACCGTCACGCCAACACAAACACGCCCATGCCATTACGACCCACGAATCCACGCGGCGGTCTTTCAACCGCGGTATTCCATTGGCGGTACACACCGCCGCGCTCAAAATACACACACCTTTACAAAACACAGCCACATTGGACAATTCGAAATACACACACCTGATACACATACACACACCACTCCCACACACCCATCACCATATAAAACACACACCCACATCACCCACAAACCCCCACAAATCGAAATTCAGAGACAAGGTGCAATACACAGAGAGAGAGCACAGGGAACGCAAACCACAACACACACAGGAACCCAACATCATCACCCACACCACATCTACGCACAAAACACCACACACCACCACACTCATCACCACAAACACCACCCCACACCTCATCCACACCACCCCATGGCACCCCAAAGACACCCCAGGTTCTCGTACCAAGAACTCAGGGTCATGGTGGAGGAAATAATCAGGGTAGAGCCCCAGCTCTTCGGCACACAGGTGCAGCACACCACAATAGCCAGGAAGGCGGAGCTATGGCAAAGGATCGTCAACAGGGTCAACGCTGTGGGACAGCATCCCAGAAATCGGGAAGACATCCGAAAGCGCTGGAACGACCTACGGGGGAAGGTGCGGTCGATGGTGTCAAGATACAACATCGCTGTGCAGAAGACTGGCGGCGGACCCCCACCCACTCCCCCCGAATTCACAGCATGGGAGCAAGAGGTCTTGAACATCCTGCATCCTGAGGGCCTCGCTGGAGTAGGCGGAGGAATGGACTCTGGTAAGTCTAATCTCAACTACTTCACCCCCCCCAACCACCAGCATGCCAACCCACACCCCCACCCTCACCCCTAACCCCCCAGCACACATACTCCCTGTTAATGTCTCACCAGCACAACCCACCCAACCCAACCCAAACCCCTGAATGCAAACACAAACCATGGACACCCATCACCTAAGCATGACCACTGCACATACCCCCCCCCCCCCCCCCCACAAACCACCCTCACAACTCCTCCCACATGGGACTGCCAGCACTGGGGGACAAGGGCACCCACAAATCGCACGCCACGGCACACACAAAATCAATAACCATATTCTTTTACCCCTGCAGGGCCCGAACGCCAACACACCAGCCAGGAGGGTCCAGATTTGTCCATCCCACCCCCAGAACAGGCCCCCAGTGATGACAGCAGCTCTGTCGACCTAGAACCTGATGACCAGCCCGGACCATCGGGGACCTCTGGACAGTCGGTTACCCTCAGTCAGCCCCAGGCCACAGCAGACCTACCCCCCTCAGGAAACACCAGCACAGCACCCACCCAGCGGGCCCATGCTTCTGTCTCCAGGACAGGTCAAGCAGCGGTGTGTCTACCAGTACAGGGCACCCAGGGTAACCCACAACCCCAACAACAACAGGGACCTGGGGGCACTGGTAGTGGGCACACCGTCCAGGGGACAGAGGCCCAGGAACAAAGAGGAACTGGGAGGGCTGCTGTGCGACGGAGGGAGGACAGGCCTAGGGAACCCACTGTCCAAGAGGCCCTCACCACCATCATGGGAGCGTACCACCACTCCCAAGAGACGATGGCGACGGTCCTGGCCAGGTTCCAGGAGATCCAGGCCATGCAGGAGGGCCAGTACATGGGGTTCCGGGAAGAACTGCGCAGCATCAGTTCCGCAATGGGTACAATCGTGGTGGCACTCAACCAGATTGTCACCACATTGCGGGACCATGTGGCCCCCCAAAGGGCCCCTGCCACTAGCATGGAGGAAGAACAGCCCACCACCTCCGCCGGCGCTAGTGGTCAGGAGGCCCCGACACAACAGCAACGGCCCTCCCGAACCCCACCCCCCTGCAGAACAAGAACCACCCGCAAGAAAGGCCTGAGATCGACGAAGAAGACAGAGTAGGATGTCAAGACCCCCGCCATGCACGGAAAACCCCGGATGTCATCCCACTGTCCCACTTGTTTACCCTGTCCAACCTTGAACTGCCCCTGCTCCACCTTCCACAGGCATATGGACAATGGACCTGTAGGAACGACAGTCTGGACACTGCCATGGACATGCCTCCACCATCACCCTTTTGAACTATACACCTATTTTAAAACTTCAATAAACACAATTATTTCACATTAACCAACTGGATTCTGCTATCTATTTATTTAAACCAAATGTATTCGATATAACCAACAAAACATTTCTAGTTACATTGTGATGACAACATACCAGTGTCACACAGCGGTAGTCCATGGGGAAAAAAACCAGAGGGCACTCCGTGGGGATCAGATCACAGAAATAGGAAGTGATATACACAACTAAGTTACCATACATTGGGGTGAAAGGTCAGACAGTAGAGAGCCACTACAGTTACAGATATAATACAATGCAGGAGTAGATTATTACCTGTGTGTCACTGGAAATACTGCAGTATCACTCTGTCCCTGTTGTCTGTGTCGTCCTCTTCGTCTTCCTCCTCTTCACTCTCCGCAGGCTCCACAGCGGCCACAACACCACCATCTGGACCATCCTCCTGCAGGAAAGGCACCTGGAGTCGCAAAGCCAGGTTGTGAAGCATGCAGCAGGCCACGATGATATGACACACCTTCCTTGGTGAGTACATTAGGGATCCACCAGTCATATGCAGGCACCTAAACCTGGCCTTCAGGAGGCCGAAGGTCCGCTCAATCACCCTCCTGGTATGCCCATGGGCCTCATTGTACCGTTCCTCTGCCCTGGTCCTGGGATTCCTCACTGGGGTCAATAGCCAAGGCAGGTTTGGGTAACCAGAGTCACCAATTAGCCACACACGGTGTCTCTGTAGCAGCTCCATCACATAAGGGATGCTGCTATTTCGCATGATGTACGCGTCATGCACTGACCCTGGGAACTTGGCATTTAAATGGGAGATGTACTGGTCAGCCAAACAGACCACCTGGACATTCATCGAATGATAATTTTTACGGTTCCTGTACACCTGCTCATCGTCTTTTGGGGGAACCAAAGCCACATGGGTCCCATCAATGGCACCAATGATATTGGGAATGTGTCCAAGGGCATAGAAATGACCCTTCACTGTAGGCAAGTCACCCACCTCAGGGAAAATGATGTAGCTCCGCATGTATTTCATCAGGGCAGACAACACTCTGGACAACACCTTTGAAAACATAGGCTGAGACATCCCAGATGAAATGGCCACGGTAGTTTGAAATGATCCACTTGCCAAAAAATGCAGTACTGACAGCACCTGCACTAGAGGCGGAATCCCTGTGGGTTGGCGGATGGGTGACATCAGGTCTGGCTCCAGCTGGGCACACAGTTCCTGTATAGTGGCACGGTTGAGTCTGTAGGTGAGTATGACGTGTCTTTCTTCCATTGTCGACAGGTCCACCAGTGGTCTGTACACGGGAAGATTCCTCCGTCTCCTCGCAAGTCCCAGCGGACGATGCCTAGGAAGGACAACATGGAGCACAGAGTCAAGCAACCCACAGGTAAGTGCCCACAGCATGCCCAGTACACGAATCTCTCGGGATTGAATGGCTAGTATGATTGTCGGTGCAAGGCCTAGCCATGTGTGACGCAGTAGGAATTAAGCCATGTGGGCCCTTGAAATGGCGGCTGCCTGACCTGTGAAGTGTGACAATGTGAAGTGAGGTCATAGCGCAAGCGTGGCACACCGTGGCAGTAGGCGGTCGCAGTCCGCGGCGCAAAGCCGCATTGGACAACATTGAACCCTATGGGTTTCAGGAGCCAATGGCGGTGAGCGCCGGCGGTCGCGGTACGCACCGCCGCGGTACGCACCGCCGCGGCACGCACCACCGCGGCCGTAACCGCCATTTTCTCTCTGCTTGATCACACGAGACCTGAGCATCCACAGGAGAGGACCTATACTGCAAGTGCTGCTGTGAACTCGGTCTGGAAGTGACAATGGCTGCTGCGACTGGGGAAAGGGCCCCCGCCTTCAGTTCCGAGGAGTTGGAGAAGCTCGTGGACGGGGTCCTCCCCCAGTATGCGCTACTCTACGGGCCTCCAGACCAACAGGTGAGTACACGGGGGGCAATGCATAGTGCCCAATGCCTGGGCTGAGTGGGGAGGATGTACGATGGAGGGGAGGGCAGCGAATGACGAATGCATGGCACAACAGATGAGAGCATGTGCCACATGGCAAGGTTGGGGAGGGGGGGCCACTCACATCGAGCATGCAGAAAAGTGATGATGTTTCTCTTCCCCCCCTGTACATGTCACATAGGTCAGCGCCCATCAGAAGATTGACATATGGCGTGCCATCGCCAAGGACGTCCGGGCCCTGGGGGTCCACACCAGAAGGGGCACCCACTGCCGCAAGAGGTGGGAGGACATCTGCCGCGGGAGCAGGAAGACCGCGGAGGCTCTGCTGGGGATGGCCTCCCCAACCTAGGAGGGGTGCCAGTCGTACCTTGACCCCCCTGATGTCCCGGATCCTGGCGGTGGCCTACCCCGATTTAGATGGGCGCTTGAGGACATCACAGCAGACACAAGGGGGTGAGTACCAGCACATTCAGCTATTTTGCGCGCAGTGGAGGTGCCTGGGTGGGGGAGGAGGGCTGTGGGTATCCCTAGGCCAAGGCGATTTCTGTAGGATAGGCCCGTCCGTGAAGTATGGTCCTGTGCCCCCGCCCCCCACCTCTGTAGGGTGCCTAGTGACGCGATTCATGGACCAGTGTATACTGTGTGGGCAGTTGTCGCCCATAGGCTTGTAGGGCATGTCCCAGTGAATGAGTAGTGTACCCCAAGTGCGCAGCGTAGTGCAGGGGGATTCTGTGTCTGTCCTCTCCACCAACAGTGTCCCCAATGCATGCACTCAACTTGTCTTTATGTCTTCCACCCCCCCCCCCCATTTTCTTTGTTTTTCTGTGAATGTGTGCATTAGCATCATCAGACGGAGGAGAAGTGGCATCGGCGCAAGAGGGAGCTGCATCTCACATGGCCCCGGAGGGCCATGCAACGGACTCCGACATGACCAGTGAGACGGAGGGCGAGGGGGGCTCCACCACGGGGACCCGTGGAGAGGGCAGTGACACCGACACGTCCTCGGAAGGGAGCTCCCTTGCGGTGGCGGCAACATCCGTGCCCACCGATCCTACAGGTACAGCCGCCACCCAGCGCACCAGCTCCGCCCTCCCAGCAGCCCCTCGGCCTTCGGCCCGTGCCCGCAAGGCCAGGAAGCCGGCCATCTCCTTCGCCCCAGGCACCTCAGGCCCTGCCCCAGTCAGCCCTGCTGCCCTCAGTGAGGAGGTCATTGACCTCCTGAGGACCATCATTGCTGGGCAGTCTAGCATTTTGAATGCCATCCAGGGTGTGGAGAGGGAGGTGCATCAAAGCAATGCATACCTGGAGGGCCTTCATTCGGGTCAGGCTGCCCATCAACGATCGTTTAACGCTCTGGCCTCAGCACTGACGGCAGCGATTGTCCCTGTCTCCAGCCTCCCTCTTCTGACTCCCTCCACCCAGTCCCACTCCCCTGTTCCTCTGCCTATCCCATCCACATCTACAGACCAGCCTGCACACACCTCAACACCCAAGGGCAGCTCATCCAGACATAAGCACCACAGGACACACAAGCATTCACCCAAGCAACATCCAGATGCATACATGCCAACAGCCACTACCTCCTCTGTGTCCCCCACCTCCTCGTCTCCCTCCTCCCTCCCTGTGACGTCTCCACACACACCTGCAAGCACACCAACATCAGCCATTGCACCCATCACCAGCACACCCTCCACACCAGTCCGCACACGTGCAGTCACCACCCCCACTGCCATGTACACGTCCCCTGTGTCCTCTCCCAATGTGTCTGTCACCCCCGCTTCCCAACCACACAAACGCAGGCAGGCACCCAAACAACAGCCATCCACCTCACGTCAGCCTCCTGCCCAAGCACCTGCACCCAAAGACAGCACACTTGACTCTCCCACAACCACATCCTCTTCCTCCACTCCCATACCCACTCCAGCCACCCTTCCCATGGCTCCAAAGAAAATTTTCCTCTCTAAAGTGGACCTCTTTTCCTCACCTGACCCACCCCCTCCATCCCGTAAGAGTTCCACAAACACCTCAGCCACCACCAGCCCAGCAACTCCAAAGAACGTCGTGCCTGGTTTTTGGAGTCCGCCCTTTCCTTGGGCTGGGACATCGTCCAGCAGCAAAGGCACAGCCAGCCCCCCCCCCCCCCCCCTGGGAAGAGGACCAAAAAACTGAAGGGCAGGCGCGACAGGCCTGATACGCCTGCCCCCAAGGAGGGTAGCCTTGCACCGAAACCTGCCACATCGGGTAAGGGAGCCAAGGGCCACGGACAGTCTGCCAAGGAGGGCAAGGGCAGCAAGGAGCAAAAGGCAGGGAGCAGCCGACCTGGCCATGAGGTGCCCACCAGCCCCATTCCGGGGGTATCGAAGGAGAGCCAGGGCCCCAGGACTCCATCACAGGAGGGCCCGCAACGGAAAGGTCCGATGCAGACTGAGCGGCAAGTATTGGCCAGGTGTGGTGCACTGGAAACACAAGACAGGCACCGCTGAACAGGGCCCCGCCGTGAGGAGCACCGCTGAACAGGGCCCCGCCGTGAGGAGCACCGCTGAACAGGGCCCCACCGTGAGGAGCACCGCTGAACAGGGCCTCGCCGTGAGAAGCACCGCTGAACAGGGCCCCGCCGTGAGGAGCACCGCTGAACAGGGCCCCGCCGTGAGGAGCACAGCTGAACAGGGCCCTTCCTGTCAAGCACCGCTCCGCTGGGCCCTTCCTGTCAAGCACCGCTCCGCTGGGCCCTTCATCTCAAGCACCGCTCCGCTGGGCCCTTCATCTCAAGCACCGCTTCGCTGGGCCCTTCATCTCAAGCACCGCTCCGCTGGGCCCTTCATCTCAAGCACCGCTCCGCTGGGCCCTTCCTGCCAAGCACCGCTCCGCTGGGCCCTTCATCTCAAGCACCGCTCCGCTGGGCCCTTCACCTCAAGCACCGCTGGCCCATTGGCAGTCCCGGTTCTGTGTCGGGCAGGCCTTCACGACGCACTCTGCCCACCATGCCTCCTCCATGACCAGTGGTCTCTGTAATCCACCTGATGGACTGTGGCTTTGCACTCCCTAGGATGCCACAGTGGGCAACCCACCCACTGTAGAGACTTGTGAGACTGTGGCTTTGCACTCCCCAGGATGGCACAGTGGGCAACCCACCCACTGTAGAGACTTGTGAGACTGTGGCTTTGCACTCCCCAGGATGCCACAGTGGGCAATCCACCCACTGTAGAGACTTGTGAGACTGTGGCTTTGCACTCCCCAGGATAGCACAGTGGGCATGGAGGCCCTTCGTGGATCTGGCGTCGTGGACTCATGTGGCTGAGGTGCCCCCCCTTCCCTTCGCCCTGAGGTGCCTGTCTTTTTATTTTAGTGATGCCCCAGCAGTGTTCTCTCCAATGGACTCGATCTCGTGTGTGGGCTTTGCCCATGTGCTGATGCACATTGGCCCACGGACATTTGGACTTTGGATGACTGGGCCGGACTTTTGCTACTTGTATGGATAGAGCTCTAGATGTGTATTCATTCTTCATAGATTGCTAAGGTCGCTATACTTTATTGTTGCAATAATATGGTTAAACTTTTACATTCATTGCCTTTTGTCTTTGTTTTTTGGGGGGGGGGGCTTGGGGGTGTCACTCTGACTTTTTTAGCTGCATAGGTGTGTAGGTATTTCGGTGGGGGTGAAGGTGGGGGTGGGTGTGTGGCGTATGTGTGTGCCCGTAACCTTTCCTCCTCCCCCCTCCCCTGTGTCGTAGGTGCAGTACTCACCGTTGTCGTCTGCGGCGAGGTTCGTGATCCTGGAAGAAGAGCAGGAAGGCAATGGCTGGAAGGATGTGGAGTTCGGGTTCCATGCTGTTCCGATTCCGCGTGGAGTGTGTCGAGGTAAGCATTTTCCATTGGAGATGTCTGTTTCCGCCGTGTTTTTATCGGCGGGGCTCCCGCCCCGGAAAAGGTGGCGGATTGGTGGGTCGTGATAGGGTGGGCGGTACATTATCTGCCACCTGCCTGTTGGCGGTGACCGCCGCGCTGTTTGTTTGTACCGCCGTGGCGGTTGGAGTGTTAAAGCGGCGGCCTGTGTTGGCGGTTCCCGCCAGGGTCAGAATTCATATTTTTAGGCCGTCAGCCTGTTGGCGGGTTGGCCGCCGCTTTTACACTGACCGCCAGGGTCAGAATGACCCCCTGAATCCTTTAACAGGAACATAAACCTTTTCACGGACAGTGTTTGACTTGAAAGCAATCTCTGCCTCAAAATAACCTCTCAGATCAATGACTTGACCTCCACGACCTCCCAGAACCATGTCAGGATCTTTTAACTTTACTTTGTGACTCAGTTGTTCATCAAAAACTTCATTGGAGATCAACGTCAACCAAGCCCCAGAGTCGAATAACATTTCACTTGATACTCCTAAAATGGTGACTATGGGGGTCATTCTGACCCTGGCGGTAAATACCGCCAGGGCGGAGGTTGGCGGTAGCACCGCCAACAGGCTGGCGGTGCTCCACCGGGCATTCAGACCGCGGCGGTACAGCCGCGGCCAGAAGCGGAAAGCCGGCGGTGTACCGCCGACTTTCCGCTGCCCATGGGAATCCGCCATGGCGGCGCAGCTTGCTGCGCCGCCATGGGGATTCTGACACCCCATACCGCCATCCCGTTCCTGGCGGTTCGCCCGCCAGGAACAGGATGGCGGTATGGGGTGTCGAGAGGCCCCCGTAAGAGGGCCCCACAAAGATTTTCACCGTCTTTGCACCCGTCGCACCCCTTCAACTCCGCCGGCTCAATTCTGAGCCGGCTTCCTTGTTGACGGGGCTTTCCCGCTGGGCCGGCCGGCGGTCTTCTGGCGGTCGCCCGCCGGCCCCGCGGGAAAGCCAGAATGACCGCTGCGGTCTTTCGGCGGGAACCGCTTGGCGGGCGGCGACCGCCGACCGCCGCAGTCAGAATCACCCCCTATATCTTTGGGATGTTTCTTCTTTTCCATGCCCATGGAGACTGATAATATGCAGTCCTCAACTACTTTCACCGTCGTCTGACTCCTTTGTGATTTGCAACATTTCCCAAAATGTCCTTTCTTGCCTCATAACCTACAGGTTGAGTTCATAGCTGGACATTTTCTGTACGATGCATAGTGTCCTACGTTCCAACAACGGAAACACTTTGCATCCTTGTACCTGTTCACTACTCCTAGATCAACTTTGTCATCCTCTCGTTCAACGCTCTTGCCTTTTCCACCAGTGAGTTCTTTTTTTGTTGTGATTTTGTTCACGTCTAGATATTTTCCTTTTTCCAGTTCCTCAACACAAGCTAAAGTGTGCTCCACACTCTTGGCAAGGATGATGACTTCTTGCAACATTGGATCATCCTTGCTCCATAACTCCTGTCTGATTTTGTCACTAACACACCTTAACATAAACTGATCACGGATCCTTTCTTCAATCGTGCTCCCAAATTTACATGTAGAAGCAAGTTTCCTAAGGGCAGTAATGTACTCCTCAATGCTTTCATCTGGTCTTTGCTCCCTCATACCAAAACGATACCGCTCCAAAATAGTACTGATCTTAGGTAAATAGTGTAAATCGAGCTTCTTCAAACACATTTCAAACTCATTTAGATCTGTAGCTTCTTCACCAGGATCCGGCAGGTTTTTGAATATTTCCTGACCCTCACAACCCAGACAATGCATAAGAAGTGCTGTCTTTCTCTCATTGGTTAGATTCGTTCCACAGACCCTGGAGCAATGGAGAAACGTTTTTTTTTAATTTGGACCATTTTATCAATGGTTCGCCTGGTGTGGTTAAAAAGAAAGGAGGTGGAGGAATATTCTGCATTATGTTAGGATTGTCTTAAATTTGCAGTAAGTTGTTATTGTTCTTTAAATATACTTATTATATTATATTATATTGTATATATTTATTCTTCCTTCAGAAATAGAAAATTGCAGAAATTGGACCACAATTCCTGCAATACTGCAAGCTTAAAACGAATTAAAACACTTCTTTAAGTTCAACAGTATTAGTTGGTAAGTAACTAAGGGCCAGATGTAGCAAAGTTTTGCGAGTCGCAAATGGCCGATTCGCAATTTACGACACTGCAAAATCCGAAATGGAATGCAAAAATCCCATTTCCGAAGTGCAAATTGCGATGCAAGCCATTACCGACTCGCAAAAATAGCGACCTAATTTTGCGACCCGCAAAGAGGAAGTCGCAATTTGCGAGTCGCAAACCATATGAAAAAGCCACTCGCAAATTGCGACTATTCGCAAAAAGCCCATTTTGTACACCCAAATTACCACTAAGTCAGAGCAGGTGGTAACCGGAACCAAAGTATAAAAGGAGACCCAGAAGGCATCTGGGTTACTCAAAATGGCTGAACTGTATGTGATAGCAAGGAGGAGGAGAGTCCACGCAGCCCAGCAGAGGAGGAGGAGGAGCCAGAGACAGGAGAGAATATACAGAACTAGGCAGACACTTTTCCAACAAACTGAGGAGGAGATTTATGACAAATACAGACTCAGCAGTGCAGCAATATTAGAATTAATTTAACTACTCAATCCGCAGCTTCAACGCCAGACAATGGGCAGCAGCGCCAACACCACACATGTGCAAGTGCTATGCTCACTGCACCTCTTGGCCTCGGGTATCTATCAGGGGGTGATTGCTGTGGCAGGTGGGGTATCCTAAAGTGCACTCTCACGATTCCTCAGATGTTTCCTAGATGCCATACTCACACACATGTCCAGATACATATACCTACCCAGGAATGAGGCAGAAATTAACAGCACCAAGTTGTACTTCTACAGAATTGCCAACTTCCCTCATGTGATAGGGTGTGTGGACGGGACACATATACAAATCTGCCCTCCTGCAAATCTGGAATATGTGTTCCGCAATAGGAAATGTACCCACTCACTGAACATCCAGGTGGAATGCGACACCCATAATGTCATCACTGACATTGTAGCCAAATTTCCAGGGAGTACACATGACTCATACATTTTCAGGCACAGTGGGATACACCAACGCCTAGAACGTGGGGAGTTTGAAGACGGATATCTATTAGGTATTGCTGACTACACCCTGAAGCCATACACACAGGTCACTGTAGAAACCATTCATGCCCTGCTAACATTGCTTATTTTTGCCAAACAGGTGACAGTGCACATGCGCTAAGACCATGGATACTTACCCCGTACCTAACACCTGGCAATGAGAATGAGAGGCGATATAACAGTGCCCATCGGCGGACCAGAACAGTCATTGAGAGGACCTTTGGACTGTTAAAGGCAAGATTCTGATGCCTCCACAGAAGTGGAGGTGCGCTCCAGTATGCCCCAGTAACAGCATTCAAGATTGTTGGCGCATGCGCGATCCTACACAACATTGCCACCAGACGTGGGCTACATCTCACCCCTGAAGACACAGATTCAGAGGATGAGGAGCAAGAGCTACCACATCACCAGCCTGGGGATAGAAGCATTGCAAATCAAGGCAGACAGAGACTGGACCACATTGCAACCCAATACTTTGGCAGGTACGTGGAAACTGTCACCACACTCACTGATGTCACACAAACAGAGCCCAGTTGTGTAGTGGAACAAACAAAACCTTTTTATTTGTGAACTAAATGTTGAAAAACAAATTCTGTCCGTAAGGGGCTGCACATGTCCAATTTTTATGAGGACACATTGACTTCATGTGCCTCACGAGTCATGCTGTCTTATGGCCTACACCCTCCCCCTTGTTCGCGCAGCATGACTCATCCCATGACCCCTGCTGTGCACTTCCACTCCTCAGCACACGTGAGTCAGTTGCAGACACACTGCTGACTGTGGACTCCTCCTCACTGTCCTGAGGGGTCTCACCTGTGCCCCTTGCCACCTGCCTGGCTTCCAACATGTCCACTGCGTGGCTGATGTGGCCTAGTCCCTGTGCCACATCCCCAGCAAAGTGGCCAAGTTCGAACTGCAGACTCACGGTCCGTCTTGACAGGCCAGTAGTGTTCGAAGCAAGACGCCCAATGGACGCTGCCATGCGGTCAAATCGTGTGACTAGGTGCCGCTCCCTGCGCCTTGCGCTGCGTCTATCAGCCACCAGTTCCTTCACTAGTTGGCGGATGGACTGGGTGAGTTGGCTCACATTGTCATTGAGTCTAGTGAACTGCGAGTTCACATCAGCCAGGCCATGGGTCATTTTGTTTTCAAGTCTGTGCAAAGCACCTGATATTAACCACAATTGTCTTGTTTGCAGGCGCTGACCGGTAAGGAGGGATGCCTCTACTACAGACATTGCTGCCTCCCCTATCTCCTCCTGGGGCACCGCCTGAACTTGGCATCTGCGTCTGCGGCGTGGTTGTGCTGCTGGCTCTGGACGGCTTACTGTGGGGCTGGGGCCAGGGGTCGTGTGTGCTTCCTCCATGTCCTGCACTTGTTCCGGAGGGGACTGTGGTGGTGTCGTGCTGGGCCCTGGAATATCTGCTGCAGCCTCCTGCACTGCCTCTGGCCTGTTGTCTCCTTCCTGGATGGTGTGGCTGCTGGGGGTGTCGTGTGGGAGACCTGTGGGACATAGAGAACACACTGTCAGCCTCTCACATCTGTTGTATGCCTCAATAATAAACATTTGCCTATATGCTGACTACTGTACTACATTGCCCATAATGCACCATTCTAGTGGTTGCTAGTCTGGAATGGAGTTAGTCTGGTTGTTTCTGCTGCTGTGTACTGGTAGAGTGTGGATACTGCATTTGTAGGTGTGAATGCATATTTCATGGTACTCACTTTTGGATGTCCCTTGCGCAGAACTGTCCAATGCTCCCATTCCTGACACGGCCTTAGGCTCCAGGGTCTGCTCCACCAATTCTTCCATGGCTGTGGGTGGTGGGACGGTGGATGGGCCTCCTCCTGTGCCCCTAATTTCCCTGAGCTGCTCTGCCACCCTCTCCTTTGTTCTGGAGCCCAGGTCGTACCACCTTTTTTAAATTTCATCCAGGGTTCGGTGGCTCACCCCAATGGCATTGATCCGGTCCTGGATTTGCAGCCAGATCCTCTTTTTATCAGTGTCTGGGACACTCAGGGCTGCCTTGCCAAAAAGTTGGTCATGGTGCTGGCAGCATTCCTCAGTTAGCACCTCAAGTTCTTTCTCAGAGAACTTGAGTTTTCTTTTCCTCCCTGCACTGCCTGTGTCCTCCATGGTAGCAGCAGCTCCTCTCTCCTGGATGTTGCACAGCAGTTTGAAAAGGGTGTGGTCCTCCCTCCTCCCAGGTGTATTTGATGACTTCCTGGTTCTGATGTCATCAGCAAGAGCCAGGAAGTGTATTTTCCAACTGTTCTGCTGCACCTGCATGCAATTTGCGGGCCAGTCGCAATTTGCGACACCCGACTCGCAAATTGCGAGTTCGCAAAAAGCGACCTCGCTAAAAGCAAACTCGCAAACTGCGGTGCGACATCATTTGCAAGTCGCAAATTGGTGTCGCTTTTTTTCTTGGATCCCATTTTGCGAGTCGGAAATTGCGATTCGCATTGAATCGCAATTTCCGACTCGCAAATTTTTTCCTACCTACATCTGGCCCCAAAATTCTCATGCAGACAGATCCATATCTGTTTATAAAATTGTTTCACTCGGTTTATTTTCTTTAGGAAATAGTCCTTGTTCCCTTATTTATTTATTTTCCCACTTCCTGAAGCGACGAAGATCCAGTGACGTGCACGTCAGCACAAGAGAGAGAAAGACAAATGGAGGACCGGTAATCTGCACAACACGGCTCCTTATTATGTTACTCGCGCGCTCCTGAGCGCGAGTAAAAAGACGGCTTTAGCGCAAGTACTTTTACTTGCGCGCTCCTGAGCGTGAGTGAAAAAAAGGCGCAAGCTGTAACAAGATGAAACAACTCCCGCGCCCCTGAGCGCGAGTAGAAGAACGCGAGTGCAGCGTTAGAGCTGCACAGGCAAGTAGAGCGCGCTCCTGAGCTCGAGACCAAGGAGCCGTTGAGCCGTTGAAGCAGGTAAATGCAGGAGAAGTACTTTGATTGTAAATCAAATAAATAGATATGATCCAAATAAAAGTACCTTGTAAGTTTGTAATCCAATGAGTTCAGCAATGAAACGATTCGTTATTAAAAGCAATAGGAAGCTTGCCAAGGGGCTTGACTCCCAGAGTTCAAAGCTGACTTCCTTGAGGTGACAGTTTGTGTTGAGATGCTCCAAAGACCCTCGTCGCCAGTGTAGAAAGAAGTTCACCCGTATTCTTCAAGTATATTGTAGGTCCTTTATTGAAGCATCCCATCCACCAGCAGCCCTGTACAACCAGCTCTCCTCTCTGCTCTTCTCCAACATCCAACACTCCACATTCCATTGTGAGGTCATATGTGACCTCAGCTTGAGGCAGAGCTATGTGAGCATTCCGTTCCTGCTGAGCTCACATAAGCTATATACCACACCATGCACTTTAGCAGTGATCAAAATTTATGAAGTGCTCAAAGTCCTAGAACCAACAAAAAGAGGTCAGAAAAAATAGGAGGAGAAAGGCAAAAAGTCTGGGGATGACCCTGTAAAAAAGGGCCATGATAGGCAGGAACTACAAAAAGTAATAGGATATGGGCAGTGCCACTGGAATTCAGAGTAAGAACTAGCAATCATGCCTCACAGTGTTCCCTTGTTGTGGCCGTGTTACTCAATTATTCACCACCTTGCAATTGTTAACCCTGTATGGTTGTCAGATTAATTTACTAATATTAGTGCAGTACCTAAATACTGCCTTGATCGGCTTGCGGGTGACCAGATGACCTTTAAGACAAAACCTGCTGCTGTGCATCGACACTGTAGTAATCATTAGGTTGAAAGTGTTTATGCAGAAGATAGGTTACTTGGGAGGTGCAGCACAACCAGCCTTATGTGGTAAAGAGCTTGGCCAGTGGCTCGCCAAGCTCCAGTGACTTTGGTCATGGCACAGTCTCCTAGTTCTTTTGATGTACCCCCTGGGAAAATGTGATCTTCGGTACGGGGGGCATCTGACTTCCTCCTATGTCTCCATTCTGTCAAGGTATTTTGTGTAATTTAGCACACATTAGCCTAATTACAATTTGAGATTATCTGAGCCTATACCAGAAACACTTAGATACTGCTATGACGAGAAAATTATCTAGGTGTATGCCATCTCCAGCCTCATACTTTTACATAAACCATTTAACAATCTGGTGGACCTTGGGCAAATCCAGGATTTCCCCGAACCTCTTCCCCTGTGCTAAATAGAGGACTCTCTTATGGTAATCTTGCTAAACGGAACCACAGTTGGTTGATATTGTCTGCTCCACTTTGATACCGTTGCAATTTAACCCTCAGGTCTGCTCAGTATCTTATCATATTTCATCTGCTGCAACTTTAATTCTTCTTGCATGATGTAAAAGGCCGCCATCCCCCCATTTTTATGCAAAACTCACTATTCGCCTTATATACATGTGCAGCCCTAATACCTGGTAGAATCAGTCCTTCAGTGCATAGTTACTTGTCCTACAAGTTTTTTTTTTTTCTGGGGGAGAGGGGTTCAGCTAAATGTAAATTCAACCTCTTGAGTATCGCAACTAAGCCTCTTGCCATTTGTGCCGTAGCCATGCGGCAACAAACCCTGGTAGATCTAGACGCACACTACTGCGGTAGCAATCATATAGCCGCCACATGCGCCATAAGAGCGCCATGCTTTTTCAGTCCTGGTAGACTGCACTATTGGAGGCATTTACCTTGCATATCTATTCCGGTGATGAAATCCACTTAGCCCTAAATGCCATTTAGCACTAGGAGGTGTACAGCATCTTTTCTCCCTCTTGCTTGTGACAAGAGCCCTTCTAATGCGTAACTGAAGTATTTGTATAGATTGTCCTCTAAAGGTACTGCGCGACTACAGCATCTAGGCCCGGGCACCAATTGATGACCTCCTACTAGCAAATTGGAAGCTGAATTGATCTCTATTTACCCTGGTAAATGCTTCAGGTTTTGCCAACTTCATTTACTTTGACAGCATTGGCGGGATCTTCATAGTCCACGGCCCTCAACTTTGGATCAGTCTCATCCTTCCCTGTTATTTTCACTGCAGGAAAATTCTGAAAGAGAACTTTCCTAAAAAGGTCTGCGAACAAGCCTCCCTTAGACCTGGAGGCGATCAAGCAATGCCATACTTAGGTACTTTTAACTTAACCAGAAGGTATTGGAGCGTTTCATATGAGCACCAGTTGCACTAAAGAATAGGTAGTATTATTGCTGAATTTAGTGTTGCCTATTTAATCGACTGCAGAAGGATACATACATTTACATGGTACAAATTGGGCTTTCCAGATCACAGCTAATGCCAGCAAAGAGCGTTGAAATCTCAGACCCATATTGCCAGCCAGTATTTACATGCTCTTGTTTACATAAGCTCTCCCATCAGCTGACACGTTTATTTACGGTAAGCATTGGGAGATTAAGGCCCTCATTATGACCCTGGCGGTGAGTGATAAAGTGGTGGTAATACCAGTACCACCAAATTATGACCATGGCAGTGATAACTCCCATAGACAGCTGATGTACCACACCAACCGCCAGGGTGGAAACAACACTTACCATGGCGGTAGACGTCAACAGCCAGGCGGAAGACAAAGTACCGCCCACTATATTCAGACACAAGAATCTGCCACCTTTTCCTGTGCGGTACCAATGCCATCAAAAGCCTGGCGGAAACAGAACACAAAAGTGAAAGGCCTCACCATCGGAGACATAGGGAAGAACTACGCTGCCATGGAACCTGAACTGCAAGTCTTCTCGATGATCTTCTACGTTATGCTCCACCTGGAACACCATCCCTGACGAAGATGACGACGGTGAGTAC
Source organism: Pleurodeles waltl (assembly GCF_031143425.1). Lineage (NCBI taxonomy): Eukaryota > Metazoa > Chordata > Amphibia > Caudata > Salamandridae > Pleurodeles > Pleurodeles waltl. Next base: position 1,771,820,396 of record NC_090440.1, read on the forward strand.
AGCCGCCTAGTACATAAGGGAGGGAGGAAAACAAGAGTGACACACATGCACAACACACACCAGACACACACACACCATAGACACAACCAGCTGCACACGTAAAACAATGGCACACAACACACGGCACAATAAAACAAGGACCAGATTTCGAAAGTACTGAAAATGTGTTAACACAGCAAACCCACCACACAAACCAAATATATACAAATGTTCATAAAGGGCCAATGCCCAGTCCAAAGTCATAAGGGCACACAAGGCCACAAGGCACAGTCCAAGGCCCAACTTGTATCCTGACATCATCCGGAGAGAACACTGCAGGGGCATCAGTTTGCAAGTGGGCAGACACTTCAGTGGTTTCTGGGGGCACCTCAGCCGAATACGGGAACTTCCCCACTGGTTCTGGAGGGGGCTCCTTGCCCATTATCCTTTGCTGGGGAGTGCAAGGCCACAGTCTCTGGAGTGGGAAACATGCCCACTGGTTCTGGAGGGGGCTCCATGCCCATTTCTCTTTGCTGGGGAGTGCAAGGCCACAGTCTCTGAGCTGGGGAACATTCCCACTGGTTCTGGAGGGGCCCTTGTGCAGTAGTCCCTGGAGGGTGGCCTACATATCCTCTGCTGGCGGTGACAGCTGCCTTGCCTCAACTGGTGGGGAGAGCTGCTCTGTGGCCACAGGTGATGGTGCCTCCTGGCCTGCCTTTGCTGGGGGTGATAGCTGCACTGCCTCAGCCTGTGGGGAGGGCTGCTCTGTGGCAACAGGTGATGGTGCCTCCTGTCCTGCCTCTGCTGGCGGTGAGGGCTCCGTGACCACAGGTGGTGGTGGTGGTTTCACCCTCCCAGCCTCTAAAGGAGTTGAGGGCTTCATTCCCTCCATGGCAGGAGGTGTGGGCACCTTCCCCTTCCTGGCTGCAGGTGTTGTGGGATCCTTCCCCATTCCATGGCTGTAGTTGTTCTGGGCTCCTACCCCTTCCTGGCTGTAGTTGTGGGCTCCTTCCCCTTCTTGTCTGTAGTTGTTGTGGGCTCCTTCCCCTTTCTGGGTGTTGGAGTGGAATCCCTCAAAGTCCTGCCTCCACGGCTAGGAGGTGCCTCCACTGTCCCCGTGGACTGTTTAGCTGAGGTGCTGGGCAAGGCTGGCTGGTTGGCACCCTTGTTCTATGTGCAGGACAGGGGGGTAGGGAAGAGGTCAAGTTGGGCAAGGAAAAGCTTCTTAGGGACGGTGGGGCGGGAGGAGGGATGGGAGTGGAGGTTGAGGGAGTGGTTGTTGGAGATGTAAGTGCTGGACTTGGGTGCAGGTGCATGGGCAGTGTATGTGTGTGAGGTGGATGGCTGTTGGACATCTGAGTGCTTGCGTTTGTGTCCTATAGGAGGTGGGACATACACGGTTGGAGAGGACACAGGGGACAAGTGGATGGATGTTGTGGAGGTGTCTGCTAGTGAGGTGTGTGTGCTGCATGGTGTGGTGATGCTGATGGTGGGTGTTGAGGCAGTGCATACAGGTGTGAGTGTGGACGTGATTGGGAGGGAGGAGGAGGAGGGGGGAGACAGTGGAGGTAGTGGAGATGGTTGTGTCTGCAAATGTATGGTGTTTGCGTGAATGCTTGTGGGATGAAGTGTGGTGCTTGTGTCTGCCTGTGCCACTCTTAGGTGTTGTCTTGTGTGCATGCTCGTCTGTATGTGTGCTTGGGATGGTTTGGGGTTGAGGAGAATGGGACTGGGAAATGGTAGTTAGAGGGGGGATGGTAGAAACAGGGACAATGGCTGCCATCAGTGAGGAGGCCAGAGCCTGAATCGATCTCTGTTGGGCTGCCAATCCACTGTGTATGCCCTCCAGGAATGCATTGCAGTGCTGCATCTGGGATGCCAGCCCCTGGATGGCATTCACAATGGTTGATTGCCCTACAGAGATGGATCTCAGGAGGTCAATAGCCTCCTCACTCAGGGCAGCAGGGCTGACTGGGGCAGGGCCTGAAGTGTCTGGGGCGAAGGAGATGCCCACCCTCCTGGGTGAGCAGACAATTCGCTGAGGGGCTACTGGGAGGGTGGTGCTGGTACAGGGGTGGCGGCTGTACCTGCAGCTGGGGTGGTCACTGAGGTATCTGCCACCATCAGGGAGCTCCCATCAGAGGAGGTATCTGAGTCTGTGTTGGCTCCTCCAGTCTCCGCCGTGGTGCTCCCCTCTCCCTCCGTCCCACTGGTTCCCTCAGCGTCAGTGGATTCTGCCTCCTGGGTCCTGTGGGATGCAGCTACCTCTGTCGCCGGTACCCCTGCTCCTCAGCCAGATGATGCTAATGCACACAAGGACAGGATGACAAAACAAGAAATGGGGGGAGACAAAGGATACACTTGGTCAATGACTGCACAAACACTACTATTGGCAGGTGCATCACCATCACACACAGGGAACAGGCTTAAGCACTATGCATTGCACTACCAGTGATATGGCTAGTCATTAAGGCAAGATGAGGACCACACACCACCAACTGCAGCACTCCTGGGACCCGCGATGCCCTGGCTGAAATGGACTGCTTACCAGCTAGGTTACCTGTATTTGCCATGCACCATTACCCTTCAGTTTACCCACGCTGCAATGTCTGGCCCAGCCTTAGGGGCACCCACATCCACCACCCGGATACCACCCCACCAGCCAAAATATGTATTGATACCCATTGTACTCACCCCCTTGTGGCTGCTGTGATGCCCTCAAGCGCTCTTCCAGCTCAGGCCAGATCACTGCCAGTATGCGGGCTATCAGGGGGGTCAGGGTCCGATGGGCACCCCTTCCTCGTTGGGAGGCCATCCCCAGCTGGGCCTCTGCAGTCTTCTGTGCCCAACGTCTCAGGTCCTCCCACTGTTTCCGACAACTGATGCTCTGCCTGCCATAGACCCCCAGGTTCCGCACGTCCTTGGCGATGGCACGCCATTTTCCCTTCTTTTGATGGGCGCTAACCTGCAGAGGCAATACAGACAGGAGAGCACCATTAGACAAATTGGCAGGCCTGACTCACAAATGGCCCACCATACCCGTTTCCATCACCATGGGCACACACATAGCCCGGAGCACAACATGTACACCGCCACTAGACATTCCCCTGACCCCCATCATCCCTTACACGATGCTTGCACACACATCTCCATACATCCTTCCAACATCCTTCGTGCCCAAAGTGTACTCACCTGTTGGTCTGGAGGCCCATACAGCTGTCCGTACTGGGGTAGGACCCCACCCACCAGTCGCTCCAACTCCTCCAAAGTGAAGGCTGAGGCCCTTTCCCTGGTCACATGGGCCATGGAAGGTTCAAGACACAGGTCACAGCAACACACACAGTGTAGGTGTTCTCCTGTTGAAGGTCAGGAAACAAGTGAGGAATCAGATAGAAAATGACGGTCACATCCGTGGCGGTCTACACCGTCACCGCCGGCGTAGATCCCCATTAGCCACTTTACTCCATAGAGCCCCATATTATCCAATGAGGAATTGCACGGCGGTGGAAGACCGCCTTCCGCCACGACGCCCAACGTCGGCAGAATTACCTCACTTCCACCTGTCCCTCCATACAGGACAGGCGGTCGCCATTTCAGGGGGGAGAAACAGGCCTATCAACAATTACTGCATCACAGATTAGATTGGCATATACTTCGCCATTCACACTGTCCCAATACATAAGTGCTCCATGTGGACTGCAGTTGTGGTTTGGTTGTTTCAATTGTGACGCCCTACTCACTCTTGTGTCCCTTAGATACCTACTGCTGCGGATGAATAGGAGATGGAATACCCCGTGTACAGACCTCTGGTGGACTTGGCTGCACTGGAGGACAGGCACATAATACTGACCTATAGACTGGACAGGGTCACAATCATGGAGCTGTGTACCCAGTTGGAGCCTGACCTGATATCAGCTATCCGTCATCTCCCTGGGATCCCCCCCTTGTGCAAGTTCAATCACTGCTCCATTTCCTTGCAACTGGTTCTTTCCAAGTGGCAGTGGGTTTGGCTGCAGGCATGTCTCAGCTAATGTTTTCTGTCGAGCTGGCAAGAGTTTTGTCTGCCCTGGTGAAACACATGTGCAGCTACATAGCTTTCCCCCAGGTGGAAGATTTGGCCACTGTGAAGGCAGGATTCTATGCAATGGGACATATCCCTAATATTATTGGTGCGATTGACGGGGCACATATTGTGTTTGTCCCCCCGCCAGAATGAACAGGTGTTCAGGAATCGTAAGAGTTTCCGCTCAATGAATGTGCAAATGGTGTGCCTAGCGGACCAGTACATCTCCCACGTCAATGCTAAGTATCCTGGGTCGGTGCATGATGCCTTTATTCTGAGGAATAGCAGCATCCCAAATGTTATGGCCCAACTACAGAGGCACAGGGTGTGGCTAATAGGTGAGCCTTGGTTCCCACCCACTGTATGTTAGGGTATGCCTCTGGTGTCAACCCCATAGGACTGTGTGTGGCTAAATGTTGTCCCTCAATACTTGCAGGTGACTTTGGCTACCCAAACCTATTGTGGCTGCTGACCTCTGTGAGGAATGCCAGGACAAGGGCTGAAGAACATTATAATGAGGTACATGGGTGAACCAGATGGATCATCAAGAGGACCTTTGGCCTCCTGAAGGCCAGGTTCAGGTGCCTCCATCCGACAGGTGGATCCCTGTGCTACTCACCCGAGAAGGTCTGCCAGATAGTAGTAGCAAGCTGCATGTTGCACAACCTGGCCCTCAGACGCCATGTATCTTTTCTGCAGGAGGAGGAGACTTCCTTTTACCACTACTTACTGTCACCTATGGTTTGTCATTTTGCAGATGTTGATGATATAACAACTGTTTACTGATTTGCTGACTACAGCCAGCTACAGGTCATCATTTCTATGCTCTCACAAAATACAGTACATTTGCTATGGATGTAACTGTTTCAAAGAATACACATTTTCAACACATGACATACAAGTAGTCGAGTTGTGTCCAAGGATGTTTATTGTAGTGCTAAGAAATTGAGGGGAAAGTTCAATGGAATGGGGTGACGATGGAGGAAAGTCCAGGGTATTGCTCCAGTCTGTTTGTAGCACACGTCCAGTGTCCAAGGGGCCATAGGAAGGGGAGCAACAGCAGTTCAAAGTGGACAAGGTGACAGTGTGGGACACAAGGGGGACATTCAGGAGAGTCTCATTTCCTGGCGGTGGTCTTGGCAAGTGTCTCAGGCTTCTGTCTAGGTTGCAGCAAATGTTTGCAGGGTGGTTCACCTTCTGCAGGGGGAGGGATGCTGGTGGCCTCTGCGTCCTCTGGTGGGGCTTCCTGCCCACTAACGGCAGCGGAAGTGTAGGGCTGGTCGATGGACTGACTAGTGGTAGGGGCCCGCTGGTGTGCTGTTGCCTCCCTGCTATGGACATCAGGGTGGTGTTGATGGACTGCAAGTCCTCCCTGATACACTGATACTGTCACTCCTACAGCCACCTGTTCTCCTGCACATTGTCTAGGATCTGGCCCATTGTGTCCTGGGAATGTTGGTAGGCTTCCAGGATCTCGGAGAGTGCCTCCTGGAGAGTCGGTTCCCTGCTCCTGTCCTCCCCCTGGTGCACAACAGTCCTCCCAGTGTCCCTGTTGACTTGTGCCCCTGAATGGTGTGCCCACTGATCCCACGTCCGTGACTGTCTTGGGGGCGAGGTGTGGCCTGGGGTCCCTGTATAGGTGGGCACACTGCTGATGCTGAGAGGTGTGGGTACGCTGGGTTGGTGCTGTGGTGTTGGATCCTGATGGGGGAGGCTCTGTGGTGGTCTGTGAGTGGGCTTGGGTGACCGGCTGTCCAGTGGTCCCTGATGGGCCAGGTTGGTCATCCAGATCCAGAAGTCCAGAGTTACTGTCATCACTGGGGGCATCTTCTGTTGGGAGACTGGATAGTCGTGGCACCTCCTCTCCACTGACATTGGATGTAAGTGATGTATTATGCTTCATGTGTATGACATATTGTACATTCCTGGCTTCCCCTATATGGTTGCTGTTGCCCTGCCACCTTTTGTTTGTGTATGGTGATGTACTGTGGGATTGATAGTTTCCCTATGCTGTGCATGCTTTTATGATGGGTGTCTATGCAGGGCTGGGAGGGCTGTCCATGCATTGGTATGGCATGCAGGGGTTGGCATTGGGGTTAGTCATATGTGTAGGTGCAGTGTGTGGGATGTAGTGGAGTGATGGGAGTGAGGGTGAAGGTGTGAGATGGCATGCAGGTATGGGGGGGGTGATAAGTAGTACATTTTAACTTACCAGTGTCCAGTCCTCCGGCTACTCCAGCAAGTCCCTCAGGATGCAGTAATGCCAGTATTTGCTTCTCCCAAGGGAGAAGGAGGTGGGGGTCCACCGCCAGTCCTCTGTATGGCGAGTTGGTGCCTTGCTGCAATGGAACATACCTTCCCCCATAGGTCGTTCCACCTCTTCCTGATGTTGTCCCTTGTTCTTGGGTGCTGTCCCACGGCATTCACCCTGTCCACGATTCTCCGCCATAGCTCCATCTTCTGGACAATGGAAATCTGCTGTTCCTGTGCTCCAAACAGCGGTGTCTCTACCCTGACAATTTCCTCCACCACAACCCTTAACTTCTCCTCAGTGAAACGGGCTGCCTTTGTGGTGCCATGGGTGTTGTATGTTGTGTGTTGGTGAGAGTGTGTTGAGTGATGTGGTGGGAGGTGTGATGTGGGGTGCGTGAGGGATGTATGGGTGTCAGTGGTGTGTGTAGTGATGTCAGTGGCTAACTCTTGCAGTCTTTTGGTGTTGGCAACGGGTTGAGGGCACTATGTGTGTTTTATAGTGCTGTTGGTGTGTGGGTGTGGTGTGTGTATGAATGTCAGGTGTGTGTCTTTAGTATTGGCCAATGTGGTGTTATTTTGTTTGTTGGTGTCCATTTTGAGCGCGTTGGTATATACCGCCAATGGTTTAACACCATTGAATGTCGGCGTGGTGATTCGTGTGTCATAATGTGGTGGGCATTGTTTTGTTGGCGTAATGGTATGGGTGTTGGTACTGCCACTTTAGCACTGACCTTTGGGCTGGCGGATCTGTGTGTGTGGCAGTATTCTGTCAGATTGGTGTGTGTGTGTCATAATATGGGTAATGGATATCCGCCACTGCGGCGGTATGTTGGCGACCGTCAGCCTGGCGGTAAGCGGAATTTACTGCCATTGTCATAATGAGGGCCTAAATTATTTGCCCCAGAATCACAGGATATTGTATCAACGCTGAGACTCGAACCTGTTGCCTGAGTTGTAAGATCGGCATCTCTGCACGTAATGCCACATTCTCTCCCATGCGGTTGGGCTCCACCTTTCATGTTTTCAGAGCGGTCATTGTCATGTTTACCTTATGCTTCAGCGTACCGAAGAGGTCTAGGCGACATAGCACTTTTGAAAAAAAACAAAACATAAATATTTGATTACATTTGAGTTTGCCACTGTGTGCTCGCCGGGGTCTGGCATTATTAAGTCTTGTATGGATCGTGATCTGTTCTGTGGAAACCTGACAGCTATCACCAGGGAACCCATTCCTGACACAATGAGGTTTTTCAGCCCTCACATTAAGGCACGCGGATAATGCCAGTAGAAGAGTGCGCCCAGCACCATAAAACCAAGGAACTTGCTAGACATTTTGACATTTTCCTTTTTTTTTTTTTTACTACTATATTGAGTCACGCTGACAAGGCTAAGCAGGGAAACAATGCTTTAGCCTACAGAATACGGTTTGGCCTGCACAGGGACGTGACACTGGAGTGTCTGCTTGAGTCTGATGCTCTAAGACTGTTACCCACGCCTGCATAAACTATGCTCAGAGGAACATGGAAGTATCATAGGATGCAATGCTCCCCCACCACACAATCATTTTTGTGGGAATAGGAGCCCTAATGTTCTGACCTGTGCTCACCTCATCACAACCGATGCAATCGCCTGAATCCTCTGGCACCACTCACTGGGTTGCCAACAACGCTCTGGGGCACCTCTATGCGCTGCTAGCCCATACAAGGCTGGCCATCCTCACTAAAGATGGCCGCCCCAGATCCACATATCCTGCCCCTAGGGAGGCTGTTCCCTATGAGCACCTCAGTGCTGGCCACAGGTGCTTCAGGAAGGCCCATACTCTGGTCATGTTGCCACCCAAGAGCCCGTCACCTGCTCCCTGGCACCACCGTCCTGGCTGCAGGTGCAATATGGCAAGACAGGGGTGCTCCTCTCGATTCTTCTTCCTTGCGATTCTTTGTTTGTCGCCACCCCACGCTTCTAGGACGCCTGCACTCCAATCCCTGTTCCTGTCGACTGCCTTCTGCTCCTGGGTACAGCCGCCACGCAGTCTGCCCATGGCTCCCTGACAGCACTTCAGTATCTCTGCCCTGTAGTTACTGTCCTTTCGGGGTGATGCGTTATTTTTCTCGTGCGGCATCTTCGGTGGTGGTGACAACGTTCATGGTCAGCAGACGACCATTGCTCCTGCTGGCCTCCACTTTTAGCATAGCAGGAGGACACACCTTATCCTCTGCATTGGTCAGTTCAAACCATTCTGACCAATGCAACAAGTAGATGTTACCGGACTTGGGCTGCAGCTGTGCACAAGCCTGTGTGTTCCCAGTGCCCTTTGGGGCATGTATGTTAGCCATGGTCCTCTTATGATCTGGCTTCGCCTTCCTGGTCCGCTTCTCAAAGCTGCATTTACTGACTTTCCCAGCCCCCTCCCAGGATGCTACTATTATCTATGTATACGACTTTAGTAAATTTATATCATTTTTTGTATTCTGGAACTATGACACACGCACCAGGCCGGCCCCTGGAGGCCAGGTGACGTTGGGAGGAGGACCCAGGTCACATGATTCCTGATAAAAACATGGACCTTCTGCTGTGCACAGGTAAGGGCAACATCCTTTAATTATAAACAGATGCTGATACATTTTACATTTCTACATAGATATTACTATACACCTGAAAGAATGGCGAAGTTTGGCTCTGGAGGTAGGTCACAGCGTAAAATGTCTGGATTCCGACATGCTTCCTTCTTGCTTGTGGCTTGGTCCTGCCCGAAATTGACGCACTATTGGTTCGACTTGTTTGATTTATTGAGTAATATGTTGGAGACATAATTGTCCCCTTTGCCACAACTATCTCTGCTCGAGGACCCCTTCGACCTCCCTGTTTCAATACGTGGCTTCACATCTGTGGCCCTGGTGCTTGTTAAAAGGTGGGTGGCAATAGTTTGGATGCAAAAGAAAGCACCCACCACAAACCAGTGGCTTAAGGATATGATCGATTGTGATGACCAGGCCGAATTACACGTTGCTGACCTGCATCCTCAAGCCCGACCCAGTGACGTTTGGGGTTATCTTAGATCATACCTGGCACATATATCGGACAACACTGGCCCCTGCATTTTTTCATTCATTGTGATGTCCAGACACTATCGTATGCTTGTACTTGCCTATTGGTGCCTATGGTTTGATTGACGTGTATATAGGTATATGAATGTGCGTCTGTCCCATTCTTAAAGAGTGTTATTTATATGTTAGTGACACGGAATATGCAATGTATTTTGCTGTGTTTTCAATAAAGCATTTACAACTTTAAAAATAAAATTCCAAGTTGGCTTTCATGGCATGTCTATGGAGCAAAATGAGTGCGGGCAACTATCTTACAAGCTCTTTGTTATGTTTGTTATGCTTTTTGAAAAACTAAAATAAATAGGCATTGGCAAAACCAACAGCTCGTGCAGATCTCGAATTATGACTCCAGTAAACCTAATGTCGTAAGATTGACAGTTGTTAAGCTGGGTGATAGAAGCAAATCCTATTTACAGCACCTTTCATCACCAACCCCTTGTTCTTGGGAACATTAGGGGTGCCTGCCCTAGGGGTCACATGTACAAAGCTCAGGTTTTGCGACTCGCAATTTGCGAGTCACAAACCCTGATGTATAACAGTGTCAATGACACTGTTTGCGATTCCTTTACCTTTTCATGAGGTAGGTCGCAATTTGCGACCCCATTGGGAATGGCCACCCTCACAGGGATGGTGGCCTGCTGGATACAGCAGGCCACCATGTCTGTGACTGCTTTTAAATAAAGCAGTTTTTTTTTCAAATGCAGCCCGTTTTCCTTCAAGGAAAACGAGATGCATTTCAAATACAAAAAAATGAAAAGTTTTCTTTTCATTTTTTCAGAACAGGCAGTGGTCCATAGGAACACTACCTGCTCTGAAAAAATATTTTTGGTACCATTCACAAAGGGGAAGGAGTCTCACGGGGACCCCTTACAGTTTGCGAATGGGAATGGGTTAGCACCAGTTTGAAACTGGTGCTAACTGCGATTGTTTTACAACCGCATTCGCTGTCACAAAACAATCATACATGGGACTGTGACTCGCAGTTAGGAAGGGGACACCCATTCCTAATTGCGACTCATAAACCCTTTTTGCGATTCGGTATATAGATTAGCGAATCGCAAGATGGGTCTGTACATCCCAAATAGCATTTTTCAAGTCGCAAACGCCCCGATTTGCCGTTTGCAACTTGAAAAATGCTTCATACATCTGGCCCCTAGTGTCTTAAAATTGCGAACAATACACAATACGTAGTACATAGAAAAAGTGAATGATATTGACATCTCGCAGGGACACACTAGTTTGTGACCACCTGCACTACGGTATGTGCCCTCCTAATATCAACATCAACTAAATATACATGCTGGGTGAAAATGGCATGGATTGAAACCAAATACAGGAATCAGCCACAGCTAAAGACAGTTCCATAAAACACAAAAACATTGACAAACCCAATAGATCTGGATTTAATTTGCCAACACTGGCATGCCCAAATGTTGTTTGCATGTGTTAGACCATTTCATGTTTGTTTTTGTACCCCAGTGGTACTTTCACAACCATGTTTCTATTTTACATCTTCTACACCTGCACTAGTGGTAAACATAATACAAGACACAATCTCAGTTAAACCAAAGGGAGGATGCTGCACAGCTTACTTCTGACAACATTACTGAGAAAAATACTATAGCTCTGAAAAATGTCAAAAGACTCGTATTGAAGTACTAGTCACTAGTAAAGGTGTTCTGAACGTCAGATTTTGATTTGTAACTTGTAGTAGTGTAAGGCAGTGGTTCCCAACCTTTTGTTTCCTGAGGACCTCCACTGAATCACTACTGGAACCTGGGGACTCCCCAGGCAATTTGTACGATTTAAATTACAAACATTAACACAGTAAATTACAGAAAATACACAAACAAATACATACTAAACAAATTCTCGAATTACTAAAGATCTAATTATTCTATATTGAAAAAATATGCACAAATGGAAAAAGTTTAATGGGAAGGTAGGTGTTGCATCTCGGCCTCTAACTTTTCAATGTTTAACTTTTCAATTTGTAGTTTTATTTAGGAAAGCTGAATCCTCAGGTCAGATTCTAGATTTCCTAAGAAATTTCTGTTTTTATTTTTTAGGTACACGAGATCTGAGAAAGCGTTTCTACATAAATATGTGGTGGGAAAGGAAGTAAAACCTTAAGAGCCTCTCATCTCTCCATAGCCTCTCTGTAACATGTAAATCATTTGTTTTATAGCACCTCTCATACCAGTGTAGGGTGTTGGCAGGGGCGGCTCCTTCGCTATGGCAAAGGAGTGTCGCCCCACTGGCTCTGCCAGAAGCAGAAAAATAAAATGATACTTACTATTGATTTATTTTTCTGCTTCTGGTACAGCCTGGAGGGGGGTGGGGAGGCTGGGCCATGGGAGGTGGAATGTGGGAGGGAGGAGGGAGGAGTGAGGAGGAGGGGAGAGTGATACCTAAGTGTGCATGTGTGTTTGGCCGGCCGTCTGAGGCCAGCCAAACACACATGCACACTTAGGTTTCTCCAGCCCAGCTGTGTTTAACAGCTGGGCTGGAGTATCTTCATAGACCCCAGGCTGTGTATGAGTGGCAGTCACTGCTGCTCAGACCAATCCTGATGCTGCTTTCATGCAAGGTTTTGCCTGCAAGCAGCACCAGGATTGCCGGGGAGCATGTGCTGGTGTCCCAGCAGTGAATGCTGGGACACCGGAAGAAGAGTAACGTGAGGCGGCAGGAGGAGGCAGAGACGGAGGCAAGGTAATAGCTTTAAAAAAATATATTTTTACCTCGTCTCCCCCCTCCCCTTGAGTTATGCGGCGGCCGTTGCTGGGTGCCAGAGCACTTTACAGAGGACTACAAGGTGTAGGATTCACATCATCCACACTGGCAGGCATTTTCTAAGGGCCAGATGTAGGTAGAAAACATTTTGCGAGGTGCAAATTGCGAGTCCCAGCGACTCGCAATTTGCACTTCGCAAAATGTTATGCAGAAAGGTGTCTCAGACACCTTCTGCGACTCGCTATGGGGTCACAGTTTGCGACCCCATAGTGAGTCTAGGCACTCACGGGGATGGTGGCCTGCTGGAGACAGCTTTTCAATAAAGCAGTTTTTTTTTTCTCTTTGCAGCCCGTTTTCCTTAAAGGAAAACGAGCTGCAAATAGAAAAAATACCGAAACCTTTTCGTTTCGGTTTTTTTCAGAGTAGGCAGTGGTCCATAGGACCACTGCCTGCTCTGAAAAAATACTATTGTGAGCATTCACAAAGTGGAAGGGGTCCCATCGGGACCCCTTCCCATTTGCGAATGAGTTACCATCCACTTCAAGTGGATGGTAACTGCGAGTTGATTTGCGACTGCTTTCGCGGTCACAAATCAACTCTACATCGCGGTGCGACTCGCAAATAGGAAGGGAACTCCCATTCCTATTTGCGAGTCTGAAACACATTTTGCGAGTCGGTACCGACTCGCAAAATGTGTTTCTGCATCGCGTAAGGGCTTTTGCACCTCGCAAGTGGCGTTTTTCGCCGTTTGCGAGGCGCAAAAAGCCTTCCTACATCTGGCCCTAAGAGTGCTTGGTCAGGAGAAGCGCAAACTCAGGATTCAGAACACAACACAGTGGTTAGCGTTGACTTTAATAATGAAAAGGTATTTCTAAGCAAGCAAACCTTTTTTAGCAGCATAAGGAAAATGAAAGACTGGGAAAAAACATAACTTTCTAATTTGTGCCATGCAGTTTGCATTGAGCTCTTTCATGGCAGTTCATAGCTCACTGTGCTAGATTATGATTGTAACATATTAACTGCACAGTAACAAAAGAATATCTGTGACAAAAGCATTTACCCACTGTGCTATGCACATAAAATACTGTTCTTTGCATGATACATGTTCATTGCAGCAGGCATAGTAACCATCTGGACTACCTTAGATGAGTCAAAACTGTCACTAGACAGCATCTTTCTCCAGCAGATACATTAATCACCTGAGTTATCTTGACACTCTTATTTTTGCTGGAAAGCTGCTGGTTGTACAAGGAACTTTGCAGTGCTTTTTAAACTGCTGTACAAAGGAAGTAATAAATATAAAAACACACATGTTTCTGTCAGAGGCCACAGCTGGAAAAGTGCCTTCCTGCCAGCTCAGGCCTGAGAACCCCCTAGGAATGTGTCACTGACCCCTGGGGGGGCCGCCGACCACAGGTTGAGAACCACTGGTGTAAGGAACAGTTTATAAAGTGGTATGTAATTGCTCTCATAGCCAGTGTTTCCTGACCACAAATCTTTTCTTGAACTTCATGGTGCTACATGTTAATACCGTCAAAGTATTCCTACATGGTGAGAAAGTAACCCAAGTACTCTGCACAGTGTGGTGTTTCTTCAAACACTCTCTGTCGAGCAGGCTTGCTTTGCTGCAGGCCTTATGCACTTTCTGCTCGGGGTGTCAGGGAAGCAGGCACTACTTCAACTGATTGCATGTGTTCTCTGTGTAAGTGAGGTTTGCATTGTTGCTGCCTGCCAAATAAAATGCTTGAAACTTGGCTTCATCTTCTGGGCGTGAGGAAAGCTTGCACTACTAATGCCTGCGTGTGCCTATTGTGTATGTCACAGAAGCTTGTAACAGAAGTGCAAGTAGTGAAAGAACCATCTACTAAAGGAGGAAGCAGAGAAGAGCTGTTTCAGTGGCCTGAGCTGCACAAACCATTAGTTGGGAGAGTCTCCAGAGGAAGGTTTGTCCAGGCAGCTGTTGTTAAACACAGATGGATTCCTTTCCTTCACGCACCCCCGCTTCCGGACGTGCACTGAAATGTGTACAGCAAAGTGCATTAGCTCAAAATCAACACAGAAAATGGCTGAAGTGAGTTGCCAAACTGGCCAATAATGTATACTGTGGTCGACAGAATCAAAATGTGAATGACTTCTAAACAGACCAGTGGATGAAGGGGGCTGAGGTAGCCCCCCTTTTATGTATGTGAATAAGTATGCAGTTTAGATCTTTTTAAATTATATATGACTGGTGAGACAGCTGACCTTTCTCTAGGAGAGACCAAAAATTACTCTGCACTGCAGAGCTTGGATGCCCACATGCAATGAGTTCTGCAAAAATGTAATCATGATAATAATGGTATGCACAAATGTATGGTATGTAAAAATATTGCTAGCAGAGGACATCAACATATCATTGAATATAAACTGTCTAAATCAATGTCTCACTTTCTAATTATCTCCATTTGTACAGAACCTAAAACAGTAGTCATATTAACTCAAAGTTAGTATCACAAACTTTTTAATGAAAATGATGTGCAACATACCTATTTCTCATTAACTTGTCTATATATGCCTTTGGCATGCTGGTAGGCTCCCCGCATCCACGTGCTTCCGTTGTGCCCACTCAGAAATGATTTTTTTCTACACAGTCTGACAGTGTGTTGAGATTACATCATATTGGATCCAGGTTGCTAGAACACTCACAAGGGTGCAAGACAGGCACATAGAGCTCACACCCAGAATAGCTTTACTGAGTATTTTGGAAGATCTGGGGGTAACAGAGAACAGGTGCTGTTGGGAGTGGCAACGATGCTAGCTTAGCGGGACATCGCACGTAAATGGAACTCGTCGAACTCACCGTCACTTACAGAATGGTAAAGGGCAATAGACTGGTTTTCAAAGCAGTAAGAGTCTATTTATGGGGTGTTGGGATCCCCAAGGAAACATACCCGGGTGTGGGGTAAATGGTAGGACTAATACAGACTATCGGAGTATGCTGATCATGGAGTACCTATTCATAAGACCCCGTAGGCCTCCGGGATGTGTGCAATCTCATGTTTGTTAAAATGTCAATAAAATATGATTATAAAAAGAAGTAACAGTACACTTC
The DNA here is from genome assembly GCF_031143425.1 of Pleurodeles waltl. Lineage (NCBI taxonomy): Eukaryota > Metazoa > Chordata > Amphibia > Caudata > Salamandridae > Pleurodeles > Pleurodeles waltl. Next base: position 1,771,835,619 of record NC_090440.1, read on the forward strand.
TCATTCCACTTTGATTACACTTCTTTTGTAGTTGGCAACAATAAGGTATCACCATGCTTGTTTCCCAGCTTGAAATCACCAATTTGGAACCATGAATACATCAATATTTATATAATTACACCTACGAGTGAATGATATTGTTACATTTATTTTAAATAATATTTAAGCAATAGCAGTGTTTCTGTCACCTTTACCAGTGGCGGCTCCTACTCTAAGGAGGGGGTGCACCGCCCCACTGCTTTGTGCAGTGCCGAAAAAGGAAAAATAAAATGATAATGCAATATTGTTGTCATTTTATTTTTCCTCAGGAGCCAAGTTAGGGCGGGGCAGGCTGGGCTACCTCACAGGGAAGGGGGTTATGTGCACCATAAGTGTGCATGACCGTTTGGTCGGTCCTCTTGGGCCGGCCAAACGGTCATGCGCACTTAGCATTTCTCCACCCTGCTGTATTGCACAGCCTGGAGGAGAATGTGCACAGGCTCCCACTCCCTGTCTGAGCGCCAAACCAGGCTGCTCAGACCAATCACGTTGCTGATGTCATGCTGGTGACAGCAGTGTTGTGATTGGCTTAGGGGAATCTGGGAGCCTGTGTGCTTCCCTGCTGCTAGGAGTCGGGGAAGGGAAGAGAACGAAGGAGAGACAGAACCGTCTCTCCTGAAGGAAAAGGTAAGTGTCTTTGCTTTTATATATTTATTTTTATATCCCCCTCACCATTCCCATTGAGTAGAAGCCGCCACTGATCTTTACTACAGATAGGGATGACCTGATATTCTGCCACCTTGTACAATTAATGCTTCTGATTGCTATTAAATCAACCATTAACAATAGCTTTTTCAAACGTTATACCTTGTGTTGTTTAGCATAGGAGAAATCCAGAGAATGTGGCTTCTTGATTTATGTTGGGAGTTGCATATTCTGTATTACACTAGTTACTTTATTTCAGGAGCCGTCTATTCCCCAACATGCTGACAGCATAAATCAAAGGTGCAAGGCTACACCCAATGTTAGCAATGAATGGTGGAACCAGACAAACGCCTTTAAAATGTAAGGAACCTTTCGGTGTGTGCAGTAATATTTTTTCCAAAATAAAAGCACTCCCACATTTCAGTGCACCACTCCATGACTGATGGTGGTTCATTCATGCTCCGTTTCTTGTCAAATGTCAGAGGTTTGACAGTGATTATATAGAAAAGGCAAACTCTCTTTACCTAGTTCAGTGACTGCAAAAAATATTGAAATCACCTCAATCAGCAATTTTCTGTCGAGTCATTCTAAAGGCAAAAGCTTTATGAAAATGTCTCAAATACTTAAACAAACCATTAAATGAAACACAGCTGAACACCCTGGCAGCCTTAGTGCAATGTGTAAAGTATGTATGTAGTACCAAAACAGTAATGTCCAAATGCGAACAAATAAAAATCCCAAAACACAAATGAAATGAAATGTAATAAGCAAAATAACAAAATCCCATAAGGAGAACCAGATATATGATTTTGTAATGTTTTAAGTAGGAATTGCACCAATAAGCTTAAAGTGCCAATGATAGTCAATGGCCATGGTAGTCTGGAACCTAGGTGCAATTTGACGCTGACCTCAATGGAACGTTGGTCAGATACCCCAACCAGATTCATCCTGGTCAAAAAATGTACTTTCTAATTTTAGTCCTTTAAGTATCAATACACCTCACTAGCACACTTCTAAAACCTCTAGGACCTCAGGGGAGGCACTTAGAGAGATAGAGGGTGTCAGGCATTCCCCAAACAGCAGGGTCCAGTGCAGTCAGTCCAAGTTGCCAGTGGTCAGCTAGGTAGTTGCAGGAAAAGGCCTCTTGTAGTTGCTATCTCCCTGTAGCTTTAACACAAGGACAGTCTCATGACTCTTGGAGTCAAGTTCTTTCTTCTGAGTACAAGAGAGAACAGGTCCATTCCTTTCAGGGCTCTTGCAAGGTCTTTCATAGCAGGTTCAGTCCTCTTCTGACCTTTCTCAGGTCCAGGAGTGTTCTGAAGTGGGTGTCTGCAGATTTCACAATTATGTCTGGCACAAGCTAATGGGTGAGAATGACTTTTTAGTATGCCTTAACCAGTTGGGTAAATGTTCCTGAGGCCAACACTACCAACTATGACATTTTCATGATGGCAGGTGTCTTCAGCCACACTAAGGGCCAGATGTAGCAAACATTTGCGAGTCGCAAATGGCCCGAATCGCTATTTGCGACCTCGCAAAATCCAAAATGGGATGCAAAAATCCCATTTCCGAAATGCAAATAGCGATGCGAGCCATTGCCGACTCGCAAAATTTGCAATCTGATTTTGTGACCCGCAAATAGGAAGTCGCAAATTGCGAGTCGCAAACCATATGCAAAAGCCAGTCGCAAATTGCGACTAGTCGCAAAAAGCCCATTTTGCACATCCAGATTACCACTCAATCAATCAATCAATCAAAAACATTTATAGAGCGCGCTACTCACCTGTGAGGGTCTCAAGGCGCTTGTGGAGAGGGTGAGGGGGGGTTACTGTTCGAACAACCATGTCTTGAGGTTTTTTCTGAAGAGTAGGAGGTCTTTGGTTTTGCGGAGGTTGGTGGGGAGGGAGTTCCAGGTTGTGGGGGCGAGGTAATAGAAGGCCCTGCCTCCTGTGGTGGTTCGTTGGATGCGGGGAACAGTAGCTATTGCGAGGTCGGCTGATCAGAGGTTGCGGGTGGGAGTGTGGAAGTTCACTCTTTCGTTGAGGTAGGTCGGGCCGGTGTTGTGGAGGGATTTGTGTGCGTGGATGAGGATCTTGAAAATGATTCTCTTGTCTATGGGGAGCCAGTGAAGGGATTTGAGGTGTGGTGAGATTCGTTCGTGGCGGGGGAGGCCAAGGACGAGGCGTGCAGCTGTGTTCCGGATTCTCTGGAGTTTGCATTTGAGTTTGAGTGTGGTGCCAGCGTAGAGGGCGTTACCGTAGTCTAGTCTGCTGCTGATGAGTGCATGGGTGACTGTCTTCCTGGTCTCTGGGGGAATCCATTTGAAGGATTCTTTTAGAGTGCGGAGTGTGTGGAAGCAGGAGGAGGTTAGTGCATTGATATGCTGTGTCATGGAGAGGGAGGGGTCCAGGATGATGCTGAGGTTGCGTGTGTGGTTTGCGGGGGTGGGTGCGGGGCCTAGGGCGGTGGGCCACCAGGAGTCGTCCCATATGGTTTTGTTGTGGCCGAAGATGATGATCTCGGTTTTGTTGGAGTTAAGCTTGAGGTGGTTACTTGTCATCCAGTTGGCGGTGTCGAGGAGAGCAGTGTGTAGGTTGGTTTTGGCGGTGGGGTTGCGGGTGAGGATGAGTTGGGTGTCGTCTGTGTAGGAGAGTATTGTGATTCCGTGTGGTCGGAGGATGTTGGCTAGGGGGATCATGTAAATGTTGAAGAGTGTGGGGCTGAGGGAGGACCCTTGGGGGACTTCGCATATGATCTTGGTAGCGGTGGAGTGGAAAGGTGGAAGGTGGACTCTTTGGGTCCGGTCGGTGAGGAAGGAGGTGAGCCAGTCTAAGGCTTTGTGGCGAATTCCTGTGTTATGGAGGCATGAGCGGAGTGTGTGGTGGCAGACAGTGTCAAAGGCTGCGGAGAGGTCTAGGAGGATGAGTGCGACGGTCTCGCCTTTGTCGACTTTGGTCTTGATGTCGTCAGTGCATGCGATGAGGGCGGTTTCCATGCTGTGGTTCTTGCGGAACCCGGATTGTGAGGGGTCAAGAGTGTTGTTTTCTTCGAGAAAGTGGGATAGGCGGGCGTTGACTAGTTTCTCGGCAACCTTGGCGGGGAAAGGGAGAAGGGAGATGGGGTGATAGTTGGAGAGGACCTCCGGGTTGGCTTTGTTTTTTTTTAGGAGAGCAGTGATTTCTGTGTGTTTCCAGGGGTCTGGGTAGGTGGCGGAGTCCAAAGAGGAGTTTTATTATGTCACAGAGTATGGGGGCGATGGTTGGGCTGGCTTTGTTGTAGATGCGATGAGGACAGGGGTCGGAGGGGAATCCGGAGTGGATGGAGTTCATGGTTTTTTCGGTTTTTCGTATGTGGTGGGGGCCCAGGTGGTGAGTGTGGTGGGGGGGTCATGAGTGGGGGTTGAGTTGGGTGAGTGAGGGGTGTGTGTGGTGGGTGTGTGTGGTATGAAGCTGTTGTGGATGTCCAGGATTTTGTGGTGGAAGTGGTTGGAGAGGACGTCACATAGGGGCTGTGTGTGTGGGGGGTCTATGTTGCTGGCTTTGGGTTTGGCTAGCTCTTTAATGATGGTGAAGAGTTCTTTGCTGTTTTGGGAGTTGTTGTCAAGGCGTGTCTTGTAGTGATCTCTTTTGGTGGTGCGTATGAGTTGGTGATGGGTGCGAAGGGTGGATAAGTTGGTTGTAGAGGGTTCTTGTCGCCATATTTTCTCTGCTTGGCGGCATTTGTGCTTGGAGTCTTGGAGTTCGGGGGTGAACCATGGGGCGTTCTTGATGTTGCGGGTAGCGATGTGTTTTCTGAGTGGGGCTAGTGTGTCTGCACAGGTAGTGATCCATTTAGAGAGGTTGTGTGCTCCTGTGTTGGGGTCGTTGGTGTGGGGGGGGAGGTTGTGAGCCAGTTGGGAGTTCAGGCGTTCTGTGGGGATCTTGTCCCACATGCGGTAGGGTGTGGTGTGTTGATGGAGGTGTGTGGGGGGTTTGGTGAAGGAGAAGTGGACGCAGTGGTGCTCAGTCTAGTGGAGTTCGGTGGTGTGGGTGTAGGCTATGTGTTGGCTTGAGGTGAAAATTGTGTTGAGTGTGTGTCCTGCTGAGTGGGTGGGTGTGGTGACCAGTTGTTTGAGTCTGAGGTTGGTGAGGTTGTCTGTGAGGGAGGTTGAGTTGTGGTCTTGAAGGTTCTCCAAGTGAAAGTTGAAATCACTGAGGAGGATGTAGTCTGTGGAGGTGAGGGCGTGCTAGCTGATGGTGTCGGCGATGGTGTCGCAGAAGGCAGGGCGTGGTCCTGGTGGTCTGTAGATTAGTGTACCTCTGAGGGTGGAGTTGTTGTTAATGTGGATTAGGAAGTGCATGTGTTCTGTGTTGTTGATAGTGTCTTGGGAGCTGGTGGTGACTTTGATGGTGTCCCTGTGAAGGATGGCGATGCCACCACCTGGCCTGTTGAGGCGGTCTTTGCGTTGGGGTTTGTATACCTTGGGGGTGGCGATGGCTATGTCGGATTCCGAGGAGGGGTTGGTCCAGGTTTTCGTGAAGAAAGCGATGTCAGGTGAGTGTGATGTGATGAGGTCCCAAAGTTCTATGGCATGTTTGTGAAGGAAGCGGGTGTTGAGGAGCAGGCAGTTGAGGTGGTTGTGGTGGGTGGTGTTGGTGTGGTGCATGAGGGTGTTCTTGCGGGGTGTGTTCTGGTTGTGGGGTGGTGTGCGGCGGGGCTGGTTGGTGGGGCAGAGCAGGTGAGTATTGCGTTGTGTTGTGTTTTTTGTTGGGGGGTCGCTATGGTTGTTGTGTGGTGTGAGGGATGAGGAGCAGGAGAAATGACAGGTGTAGCAGGTGAAGGGGCCGTGAGTGTGTGTGGGGCTGGAAAGGGTGCAGGTGGGCGAGGGCCTGGGTTGAGTGAGCGGAGGGTGGGGGGGGAGTCGATTCGTCTGAGGGGGCCAGGGGGATTGGCGCTGGGCGCGGTCTTGGTGCGGACCGACGCAGACGGGCTTGCCTGTGGCGCGCCTTCAGCACGCCAGCAGGACGCCCACTGCGTGCGTCCGCGCCACGGCTGCCATAAATGGGGAGGAGGGAGGGCGTGGCAGCTGGGAGGAGGGAGGGTTGGGCGAATGGGAAGGCTGGGGGGGTGGGGCCACAGGGATTAGCAGCGGCAGGGGATTTAAAAAGGAAAAACCGGACGGAGAGGAGGTGGGGGGAGCGGGGTGGGTCCGCAGGGATTAGCAGCGGCAGGGGATTTAAAAAGGAAAAACCGGACAGAGAGGAGGTAGGGGAGGGGCCGTGGGGACGCAGCGGCAGGGGATTTAGAAAAAGAAAAAAGAAAAGATGCAACCGGCAAAGTGGAGGCGGCGCAGGGCGGCGGCGTGAGGAGCGACCTGCCTGCTGGAAGCAGGGTCAAGAGTTGCTCCTGTTACCGTGCTGCGACTGCCATAAATGGGGAGGAGGGAGGGAGTGGCAGCTGGGAGGATGGAGGGCTGGGCGAATGGGAAGGCTGGGGGGGTGGGGCCGCAGGGATTAGCAGCGGCAGGGGATTTAAAAAGGATAAACCGGATGGAGAGGAGGTGGGGGAGGGGGTGGGGCCGCAGGGATTAGCAGCGGCAGGGGATTTAAAAAGGAGAAAAAACGGACAGAGAGGAGGTTGGGGGAGGGGGTGGGGCCGCGGGGACACAGCGGCAGGGGATTTAAAAAGGAAAAAACGGACGGAGAGGAGGAGTGGCAGGGGGGAGGGGCCGCGGGGACGCAGCGGCAGGGGATTTAAAAAGGAAAAACCAGACGAAGAGGAGGTGGGGGGAGGGGCCGCGGGGACGCAGCAGCAGGGGATTTAAAAAGGAAAAAACGGACGGAGAGGAGGTGGGGGAGGGGCCTCTGGGACGCATTGGCAGGGGATTTAGAAAAAGAAAAGATGCAACCGGCAAAGTGGAGGCGGCACGGGGCGGCGGTGTGAGGAGCGACTTGCCTGCTGGAAGCAGGGTCAAGGGTTGATTTAGAGCAAGTGGTAACCAGAACCGAAGTATAAAAGGAGATCCAGAAGGCATCTGGGTGACTCAAAATGGCTGAACTGTACGTGATAGCATGGAGGAGGAGAGTCCAGGCCGCCCAGCAGAGGAGGAGGAGGAGGAGGCAGAGACAGGAGAGGATATACCGAAGCAGGCAGACACTATTTCAACAAACTGAGGAGGAGGTATATGACAAATATAGACTGAGCAGTGCAGCAATTTTAGAATTAATTGAACTACTTAATCCTCAGTTGGAACAACAGACAATGCGCTGCAGCACCATCCCTACACATGTGCAAGTGCTATGCTCACTGCACCTCTTGGCCTCGGGTACCTATCAGGGGGTGATTGCTGTGGCAGGTGAGGTATCCCAAAGTTCACTCTCATGATTCTTCAGATCATTCCTAGATGCCATACTCACACACATGTCCAGATATATATACCTACCCAGGAATGAGGCAGAAATTAACAGCACCAAGTTGGACTTCTACAGAATTGCCAACTTCCCCCATGTTATAGGGTGTGTGGACGGGACACATATACAAATCTGCCCTCCTGCAAATCTGGAATATGTGTTCCGCAATAGGAAATGTACTCATTCTCTCAACATCCAGGTGGTATGTGATGCACATAATATCATTACTGACATTGTATCTAAATTTCCAGGGAGTACACATGACTCATACATATTCAGGCACAGTGGGATACACCAACGCCTAGAACGTGGGGAGTTTGGAGACGGATATCTATTAGGTATCGCTGACTACACCCTGAAGCCTTACATACAGGTCAATATGGATACCATTCATGCCCTGCTAAAATTGCTTATTTTTGTCAAACAGGTGACAGTGCATATGCCCTGAGACCATGGATACTTACCCCATACCTAACACCTGGCAATGGGAACGAGAGGCGATATAACAGTGCACATCGTCGGATCAGAACTGTCATTGAGAGGACTGTCAACACCAGGACAGTGCGCGCTCTACGGGCATCTAGAATGCAAAAACCCAACACTTGCAAGATAAAGTAATTTATGCATTGTGATGATATGTTATTGTTTAACCTTTTGCATTGCAGAATTCCATCCAAAAGATTAATTTTTAAGGTGCTTATAAATACTGTACATTTACAATGTATTGCTGCAGACATTCAGATTGTGTTAGGGTGTGTTCCCTTTCCAGGGCCTTCTGGAGACTTTCCCTGCAACATGCCTGGGCGTGGTTCTAGGCTGGGCCAAGACTCTATAAAAGAGAGTCAGCCCAACTTCCAGTGCTCACTATTCAGAGGTCCCGGTGCAGAGCAGCAGCTTCTTCCTGAGCTCCTGTCCCGGCGGCCTATTTGGATTTTCCAGTCTTCTGCACTCATCTCTCATTGGTGATCACTGTTTCCAGGCGGTAAGACGGTGTTTGGACATTTCCCAACACCGTAATTGAGAATCTTCATATTCTTGCTTTTAATTCTTAAATGAATAACAGATTACTTGTGCGCTGCCATTTTTTTACATTTGTATAGTGGTTTGCAAATAGGGAGGACGCGCATTTTATTCCATAAAGATTTGACTTTGTTATTACATTATTGTTCATTGCGCGCTGATATTTCTTGACATTTACATGATGTTTTACGAGTTGGCAAGACGTGCAACTTGTTTCATGAGCATTTAACTTTGTTGTTCATTGCGCGCTATCTTTTCTTGACATTTACATGGTGGCATTCGAATCGGCGAAACGCGCGATTCACTTCTCGTGTGTAATTCATGCTGTTCATTGTGCGCTATCATTTTCTGGCATTTACATGGTGGCAGTCGAATCGCAACACGCGCGATTCTTTCCTTGAGTGTTTTTTCATGTTGTTCATTGTGTGCTACTATTTCTTGGCATTTGTATGGTGGCATTTGAATCGACAAGACGCGCGATTCTTTCCCTGAGTGCTTTTCATGTTGTTCATTGTGTGCTACTATTTCTTGGCATTTGTATGGTGGCATTTGAATCGGCAAGACGCGCAATTCTTTCCTCATGTATAAATAATGTAAGCTACTGTGCGCTACCATTCTAAGACATTTTCTTGGTAGCATTTCAAGTTGACACGTCGCGTGATTTATTCCTTGAATCTACGTTGTGTGATTTCATGGTGCACAAACCTTTATGGTGTTTAATACTCATATAAAAATCTGCAATGTGGGCTATTTACTTCCAAATGTTTTTTCTGAGATGAACACAACAATACCAGAATTTTAGATGCAATGCTGTGTGTTCCTGATATGTATTCATAAAAGGAGATTCATATGGTTGTTTAGAAATTGCTCAGAGTGTTTCCTGATTCTCATGCTAAAGAAAGTACTTGAATCTGAAAGTCCTATTTAACTTTTCCTGTTTCCTCCTCAGGTATTCGGTCATCTAAAGCCTAGTCAGTTTTAGATTTATTCCAGGGTTGTTCATGTTTTTTTCGGAAAAGACGAAGCTTAGAGTTATAGCATGGTAATGATTTCATGAGATGTAATTTTGATGTTGTGTTTTAACCTTTTGCTTCCTACAGGTCTCCTTCCCAGCTGTTCCCGTCCTAATCCCCTTTTCCCCACTTGGACTCTCTTAGACTCTGTGATAAATCTAATCAGAGTATTGGAGCTGTCTTGTGGTGGAAGTGTTGGGAACGTGCACGGACCCTGAGGATCTGGTGACTCTGACAAGGACCTTTGGCTTGTTAAAGGCAAGATTCAGGTGCCTCCACAAAAGTGGAGGTGCCCTCCAGTATGCCCCAGAAACAGGATGCAAGATTGTCGCCGCCTGTGCAATCCTACACAACATTGCCACCAGACGTGGCCTACATCTCACCCCTGAAGACACAGACACGGAGGATGAGGAGCAAGAGCTACCACACCGACAGCCTGGGGATAGAAGCATCGCAAATTAAGGCAGACAGAGACGGAACCACATTTCAACCCAATACTTTGGCAGGTACGTGGCAACTGTCACCACACTCACTAATGTCAGACACACATAGCCCAGTTGTGTAGTGAAACAAACAAAACCTTTTTATTACTTAACTATATGGAAAAAGAATAGTGCTGTATATCACAGTCTGTAAGTGTCCAATTGCAATGAAGACACATTATAATTCATGTGCCTCATGTACAGTGCTGTCTGGTGGCTCACACCCTCCTCCTCGAGCGGCCACCATGGCTCATCCCTGGTGGGTCCCCTGACCTCTGTCGTGCACTACCACTCTGTAGCACACGGGACTCACTGGCAGACACGCTACTGATGGTTGACCCCTCCTCGCTGTCCTGAGGGGTCTCCCCTGTGCCCCTTGCAGCCTGCCTACTTTCCATAAGGTCTACCGCATGGCTGATGCGGCCAAGTCCTCGCACCCCATCGCCATCAAAGTGCCCAAGTTCCACCTGTAGGCCGACTGTCTGTCTTGAGAGGCCTGTAGTATTGGTGGCAAGACGCCCAATTGATGCAGCCAGGCAGTCAAAACGTGCCACTGTGTGGCGCTCCCTGCGCCTTGCATGTCCTCGGTCTGCCCCTAGTTCAGTCACCAGATGTCGGATGGCCTGTGTCAAATCCCCCAAATGTTCATTCATTCTGGTGAACTGACTGTTCACATTCGCCAGCCCATATTCCATGCTGCTCTGCATCTTGTTGAGGGTTCTTGTGATTGTCCCTAATTGTCTATTATGCAGGCGCTGACCATGGATGAGGGATGCCTCCAAGCCCGTGAAGGCTGCTTCCCCTACCTCCTCCTGGTGCACCGACTGAACTCTGCTCCGGCGTCTGCGCATTCGTCCAGCTGCTGGCTCTGATTACCTCTCTGTGGGGATGGGCCCTGGGGATGTGTCAGCTGCCGCCATGTCCTGTGGTTGTTCCTCTATGGACCCTGGTGGTGTCCTGCTGTGCCCAGCAATTTCACCAGCAGCCACCTGCAGTGTCTGTGGCCCATGCTCTTCTCCCTGCCTGATGTCGCTGCTGGGGGTGTCTTGTGAGAGACCTGTGGGACATGGGGGATACACTGTCAGTCTCTCACATCTATTTTATGCCTCATAATAAACATTTGCCTATATTCTGACTGCTGTACTACATTGCCCATAATGCACTATTCTAGAGGTTGCTAGACTGGAATGGAGCCAGTCTGGTGGTGCCTGCTGTGTGTACTGGAATAGTGTGTATACTACAGTTGTGGGTGTCAAAGCATATCTCATGGTACTCACTTTTGGATGTCCCTGGTGCTGAACTGTCCACTTCTCCCATGCCAATGACGGCCTCTGGCTCCAGGGTCTGCTCAACCATGCTTTCCAGGGCTGTGGGTGGTGGGACGGTGGATGGGCCTCCTCCAGTGCCCCTCATCTCCCTCATGCGCTCTGCAACCCTCTCCTTCGTCCTGGAGCACAGGTAGTACCACCGTTTCCTAATTTCCTCAAGGGTGCAGTGGCTCACCCCTATGGCATTTATCTTGTCTTGGATCTGCTGCCATATCCTTTTCTTTTGAGTGTCTGGGACACTCATTGCTGCCTTCCCAAAACGTTGATCGTGGTGCAGGCAGCATTCTTCAGTCAGCACCTCCAGCTCTTTGTCAGAAAACTGCACTTTCCTCCTCCTGCCAGCACTGCCTGTCTCCTCCATTGTTGCAGCAGCTCCTCTCTCCTGGGTGTGGCACAGCAGTTTGGAATGGGTGTGGTCCTCCCTCCTCCCAGGTGTATTTGATGACATCCTGGTTCTGATGTCATCACCAAGAGCCAGGAAGTGGGTTTCCAAACTGTTGTGCTGCACCTGCAGGCAATTTGCAAGTTAGTCGCAATTTACGACACCTTTCTCGCAAATTGCGACCTCGCTAAAAGCAAAGGTCGCAAATTGCGGTGCGACACCTATGCGACTCGCAAATTGGTATCGCAAATATTTCTTGAATTTGATTTTGCGAGTCGGAAATAGCGATGGGCATGGAGTCGCTGTTTCCGATTCGCAAAATTTTACCTACCTACATCTGGCCCTAAAAGTGGGCTCTGAGTGCTGAGGGTGTGGGGAATGTACTATAATAATCCCAGTATCGTCCCACATTTAACACTAAAATCCAATTTGACGCAGTCACTGTACCTCGCAGAAAAACCTGAGCCATAAATCTGATAGAACAAAGCAGTGCTTTCCAGCAACAGACAATGGATACACAAGGTTTGTTTTGGCATCCTGTCCTCTCCCCTTGACATTTGCCCTGTGTTATATGTCAAACCCCAGCAGACCTCTCAGGCAGAATTCAACACCCTAGCAAGATTTGACACTGTAATTTCAAAAACAGGCCCAATGCTTGGAGTTGGCCTGGCTGGGGGACAAAGGAATGGCCCTGCCCAGGTGTCAGCTAACATTACCCAGTGACAGGGGAGTCCTCTTTGAAGTGCACCGCAAGTGTTATATTTAACACTCCAGTAGTCCTGTCAAGCAGGATATGGCATTGATGCAGGTTTTGACACTACAGTGTCAAAAGGGATGTTCACTGGCCAACGCTGCAGATTCTGTTTCAGAGGGTTCATCACAGCCCATTCAGATCAGCCTGTTGTTTGCCCCTGGGAGAAATTTCACACATATTCAAATTTATTCAAACACTAATTATTGGCTTGCAGAAGTGGTAGAACAACTACAAATTGGCCTCCGGAGACAATAGACAGAGAATATGTAATTTTCTAAGAGTACCTTTTCCTTAATATTTACCAAATATTTGACTTCACCATTGAATTGGATGTTAATAACTATTAGAAATAGTTGTTTAAATATTTTTCTAGCTGTTTCCTGACTAAAATTAACATTATTAAATGTGATAACGTAACCCAGTGTTTTCCTATAGAACAGTGAGCCTTCTGCAGTGAAAATATCTTTTTGGTCTTTTTTATTCTAAGGACATATTTGACATTAAGTTCCTACATGTCCTGCTTTTAAATACAGTGTTTAATGGGAAATAAGGGCTACACAGAGTTGACCTATACATTTTTAAAAGAAACATTTTGACTTGTAAAATGGGGTAATATTGACAGGTCAACCTTGCAGTTTAAAACTACAACAGGCAGGCTACAAATGGTAGGCCTGCAGTCATGTTTGCACTGTCACTGTAGTAGATGGTGCAATGGGCGCTGTAGTACCCCTGGTGACCATTAACTTTCTGGCCTGAGGTACCCTTTGCACCATATACTGGGGACTTACAGGTAAGTTAAATATGCCAATCAAGTGGATATCAGTATAATTATATTTAGAGAAACAGCACAGGCACGCTACCTCTGTTTAGCAGGGGTAAAGTGCACAGAGTTCTACTGCCAGCACAAACAGCCAAGGCAAAAATCTGGAGATCACCATGCAAAGGATGGTAAATTTCCTACAATAGCTATCTGGAAAAATTATTTAAAGGGATCACCCTACAAGAAAAGAGGAAAGGAGGAATCCGTCAAAGAAACTATCATTGGCAGCAGTGGATAATCCTCTATGGCTGATACCTGATGATGGCATGGCACTGCAAGATTTTGCATAATTTCAGCCACACCATACAAAATGCTACCAGGGTCTTAAGATAGCCTTTGCTTAAACATATGGGGAAAAGTAAGCAGCACATTGCAGTCGTAAAGCACAGAAAAGATAGAGAAACTTTGGTAAATAAGACCATTCTCAGGATATTAACTCTACCAATAAGTGACAGTGGAAGGCTATGCCATTTGCTCATCAATTTGTTGCATTTTGAGAAGGACTGCTAATAATTTTGCAGAACAAAATAATTATTATGTATTGAAGGTAATAACCACAATTATTGAATAGACATAACCGCTTGCAAACCCTCTAGCGCCAAGGTGCCTACAAGAAGGGTTTTGTTTTATCAATATTCCATCTATTTCCTGCTTGCTGTCCAAATTAATTGGCAGCCATTCATTTGTTTGGTAATGCCTTCACAGTGTCAGCAATGATGTGTCAGATCCTGATTCCTAACGGGAAATGTTGATTTCAATGATTAATCTGCTTGAAAGTAACTCACAAATGAGTTTTAGAGATGGCAAAGGGGAGCCCAATCTCATAACAAGCCATGATCAGCATCATAGTGAATAATACCAATAAGAGCTTCTAGTACAATATATATTATTCAGACCTGTTTAAATAAAACTGGTCTACACTCTGATTAATGCCTCACCTCCCAGAGGAATAATCATGACGCTAAATTAAATGCTTTCTCAGGATACAAAAGAATAACAGTCAATGATTCCTTCAGTGTCTTCAGACACATGAACAGGCTCATTAAAAAGTTTATCCAGAGGATGAGATCCCAGATGGGTAAAAAGTCATGCCAGCTATGGTGATTCAAAATAACAATGGCAACATCTCTAAGAGAAGCAGACTGAGAAAGGAAAATGATAGGCATCAGAAGCCTACTCAAAATTACACTTTGTGCAGAAAGGAATGGCTTGAGTGGCAGATCTATGATTAGTTTGTTAAGGTTGCTGTCTTACATCTCCTGGTTGATAAATATGAAAAGGTTTCTTCACCCCTGGCAGTTTCCCAGATCATAAATCATGATTACCCAGTTTACAAAATCTACCTTTTATGTGTGATTACCACAGATTTTTGCCTTTTGCTGGACCCTATATTTTTGCTGGCTCTAGAATTCTGTGCACTTTAACCATGCTAACCAGTGGTAAAGTGCATGTGCTCCCCTTCAAGCATGGTCAAATTGGTATATTCTCAATATTCTCTAATATATTGTAAACAATGTACCATAGGGCCTGGAAGTTAAACTAGTGGACTGCAGCACCGATAGTGCCATCCACTATAGTGCCAGGGCAAACATAACTTCCGGCCATCCACTGTGGCCTGAAAATAGCAGTGCAAAACATACACTGCAATCTGTCAAAATAAACCCCTTTGACAGCTGAAAGCCTTCCTTTAAATATAAATAAGTCATCCCCATGCAGACCTTGTAGCTGACAAGGCAGGGTACTTGGTATTTAAAAGTAAGACATGTAGAAATTTAATGTAACCATGTTCTTACAGTGACTAGGACCCAGAAGCTATTTTCACTGTGGCAGGCCTAGCTTCCCTACGTAGACAACCAGAGGATAGATTGAAATACTAATACTATATCTCAGGAAGTGGGACCCGCTCCAAAATGTTTTTTAATAGTTAAAACACCAGTTCACTGGTAAAGTCATATTGTTCATAAATTTGGAAAAGTAAATTTTAGAAAGTTACCTTTTCCCTTCCTGAAGTTCTTGAAGATTAATTAGCATTTGCTGTCCAGCTTCTTCCAGCCAATGGTTAGCCTTTAATGGGTGTGAAATGCCTCCCAGGAGCAAACAGTAGGTTGACCCGAATAGGCACCAATGACTCCTGTGGCCTCCACAGAATATGCAGGGTAGGGGTTGTGAGCATCCTTTTTGGCACTACAGCATCAAACCCTGCTTGAGTATCAAATCTTGTTTGACAAGTCTGCCGGGCTCACCCATAACACATTGGGCACACTTGAAAGGGAGAGAACAAGATGCTAAAACAATTCCTGCATATCCACTGTCTGATGGCTAAAGCACCCTGTTTTTGTCCTATGAGACTTCTGTGACTTCATATGGTGTGGGTACAGTACCTGCTCAAACTTCATTTTAGTGTTAGATGTGGGAGAACTCTAGAATAACCATAGTACACCCCCAAGTGCACCCCCAGCACTCAGAGCACAGTTTAGTGTGGCCAGAGACTTTTGATATCTTGAAAATGCTCTGATGCATTGTTGTTAGGGCCTGTTTACAACATGGCAAAGATGAACTACTGAAAAAGTGGAAAGGGTTGACCCTGGGATCTTTTACACCATTGGGGCGGAGGGGTGGGGGGGCAGGAGTCCCCCTACCCACTAAATTGTGCCAGACATAAATGTGGCATCTCCAGACATCCATTACAGAATACTTTCTGGACCTTTGGATGATCAGAAGAGGACTGGACCTGCTATTTGTGACCTCAGAGGAGCCTTGAAGGACTGGACCAGCTCCCACTTGTACCCAGGGCAAGTGGACTCCAAGTGTCTGTTAGTTGACCTACTGTGTGGCTTCAGGGAGACGACAAGCTGTGAGGATCCTTTTCTTGGAAGTGCCCAGCTGGCCAGTGGCAGCTGGACCTAAACTGGTGCCTGCTTTTGGCCTCAGCCTGATAGCCTGTGAGTCTCTAAAGGGGCTGATTTAAGAAAAGTGGCACTGCACCCAGTGCAGCCCCACTTTCCATGTGCACCTTAGCGCCCCTCTACAGCCACCATGGCGCAGGGTAGGGGGCAATAGCGACAGAGTTCCTGACGCTATTGATGTAGTCTGCAGGAATATTGGCGCTACTCCTGCAGAGTGCATAGGGGCCCATTGTATTCAATTGTATGCCCCCTTTTTATACCTGCTCTGGTTAAAAGTGCTGAAAAAAATGGCGTAAGGAAATCTCTTAGATTTCCTTGCGCCATTTTATTTGGCCCTCCTAATGGGGTCTGGCGAGGCATAATGTGGCGCAAGGGTTTACAAAGTGGCGTAATGCATGCATTGCGCCATTTTTTAGATATGGTGAGTGTAAAAACCCACTTTAGTTCCATCTTCGCATAAAAAAATGACGCTGTGGCAGTGCTAATGTGGCGCTTGAGCCTCCTAAATCAGGCCCTAAGTGCTTCCCCTAAGGTCCTGTGGGTTTTAGAAGTGTACTCTTGTGGTGAATTAGGACTCAAAAAATTAAGTCAGAAGGGAAAATCTTTAACCAGGAAGAACCTGATTGGAGTGTCTGACCTGCCCTTCAACGCCACAAGCCTTAAATTGCACATACGTCCTAGTCTACCATGACCACTGACTAACATAGATGTTTTGTGCTTTTTTACACTATTTTTACTTAAATCGTTACAAAATCATATCTCTGGCTCACCTTATTACATATTAGACATTGTGGTGTCATTGTGTTTAATACATTGTACTCTATTTTTCTAATACGGTTTGGGAGTGTTACTGTTTTGCATTTTGACTTTATTACTGTTTTGGGATTGCATAGTTTATTTACTCGTTGCCCAAAGTTAAGCTTGTCTGGTCCGTGCCATAGCTACCAGATGATGGAGCTCAGGTTAATTTATGGACTTTGAAGGTTCATTGTGACAAGGGTTGTGATTATTCCTTGAGGTGGATAGTTACCCATCCCACATAATAATCCAATTTCTTGCACCTATTTGTTCTGTTTTTTACTTAATGCTGGTAACTGCATGAGATTAAATTGTTTCCGCTATAGCAGCTTTTCCATCTCGAGCAGTATCTGATGGTACTATATTCTGGTTGTTTCTCGTGAGGATGTCTGCCTTCGGGAATTTGTAGTAGTGACACGTGCAAAATTAATTCTAGTTTCTGCCTTGTGAAAGTGTGCCAAATTGATGACCTTGGTGAGAGTGAGATTCTCTGCTTGCGCTGTTGTAGCTGTGATCGATAGGGGCAGACGCTAAGGTGCAGTCCTGTGCGGAACATTCTGTAGGTCATGCTTTTGTACAGCAGGCATGGCAGCAAAGCAGTCGGTGGTGGGATTCAACACCAATGGCTCCTTAAAGTTATTAACTAGTGCCACCAAAGTCCAGCCAGCGGTCACAGGATTCCCAGAGCTCTCTTCAGAATGTTTGCTAGAATAATTTTTTCTATTCATAGCGTCAGACAGAAAACAAAATACAGGGACTTGTGAGAGAACTATACTGTCTTGTGATTGGGTCTGCAACAGCCCACCAGTAGTACTTATAAGACCTGTTGGCCAATGATTTATTTCTTTGGAACAAAAACCCAGACATTTGATGTAACATATCAGATGGTTTGAGAAGACCACTGCTTTCATTTGCCCCCTCTCCCTGATTTACGTGATATAGAAATGTTGAGGAAATAGGATTTATGCGTCTTTTGTCAATGTTTTCCCGTATTTCTCTTACTTATTCTTTCCGCCTTTTCTATTCTTCTCTCTTGCTCTGGACCAAAGATAGCCAAAGAAAAATAAGTGCTGGTCCCTAAAAACGAGTGCCAGTGAGCCTCACCTGCAACCGAAGGCTCCTTTTAAGCACTGCTTCTGTGGATATTGGGTGTGGTTCACACAGCCATTCTACATAGCTTACTACAACACCCACAAGACTACTCTGCTCCTGGGGGCTGCCATACAGGGAGAGGAAATATTGATGCTGCTCCAGGTCCCAGCTTGTGATGCAGCCGACCTGGAAACCTCTCATACTACAGGAGAAGGCGATATGTCCAGTGAAACCTGCCCTGCACTCTCCTCTGTCAGCACTCAGCAGAGATCACTGGCAAGAGTAGGATTAGTGGCGCATGCGCTGATGAAGCAGAAAAAGAAAGACTAACAAACATTTATATATCATGTAACAAAATCGTATAAGACAATGTGAGTTTAACAAAGAAAAATAATGTATGTAGAAAATGTGCCCACGAAGTAGATCGCCATTAGTATAAACAAGCTTAATTAATCATGAAAGTCGACAAATGTATTAAAATGTAATAATTGCAGCTATATTCTATGATTTTCTCATTGAAACTGTTACATGCTTAGCTTAAATTTAGCAGAGGCTTTGGCCTAGTTGCATGGTCTCAATTTTAACTGCGTAGTTTTCACTTGAATTAACAAAGACGTGTTTGAATCTTTAAAGCTGTATTTTTCCAGTAGAATGACTAATACACTTATCTCAAAGTTGCGTGCTAGGCAACTTTCATCCCCTTTGAAGCAAGGTCAGTTTCTGCAGGTGCAGACAGTAAAGTCACTGATGCAGAATTAATTGGCATCTTTGTTACTAGCTATGTTCCTAAACTCCAAGGACACCTTATGCGTAGATGAGTATTAAGAGAAAAGACACTATTCATTGGTCAAAGAGAAATCACCCCATGGACCCTCCAATGGAAGAACCTGAAGAATTTGGAACTTTTCTTACTTAATCCCATCGGACGGAGAGAAACCAGCCATTTTCTTTGATGCCATTTTGAAGCCAGATTCGAGAATCCATTTTGATTACACTTTGATGCTTTTTCTCTATCCCAGAGAGAGAGAGTTTAAAGAATTCTTACCCTAGAGACTTTAACTTTAACTTTATTTTGCCTTGCCCATTCAATAACTTTTGTTCCCCCCTTTTTCCTTGCTGCTGCAAGGAAAACTTGCCTTAAACTTTGCCCCCTTGAAGTTTACCCCATGCTGATTGAACCGGTACCTGAAGGACGAAGACTTTCCTTGAATGCTGATTGTATTTGGTAATTATAAAAGGATAAATGTATTATTCGTTGTATTTTCCTTCTTAGGTACCAACTGCTTATTTTTGACAGAGCCTAAGCTAGAAGGTTTCTAAATTTATGTTGATTAAATTCATTTTTTGCATGAAGCCCCACATGCCAATGCTAATCAGAGGTTAGTTGAGGTATTCATTTGATGCACCATGCTGAATTGAAATCTTGTTATGCTGACCAATGTATGCAATTAGTCAAATTCAGTTATTTTTATTAGTGATTTGCATTGCTATAGCTGAGGGCATTATAATCCAAGTTTTGCGTAGATTGCGTTTCTTCCGTCGTTATGGACAGCCAGTAATGTTCGTATATGTGTATCATTTGATTTTGAGACACTTATATTGTGTTAGCTTTGTTAATATAGGGAAATAAACTCATTAATAAACAGGTGTGGTTATTCATGACTGAAAGGTCATGGTGTGTCTAATTACTGATTTTCTGTTTAACTAATTTGTTGATTGATTATTAATTGAGTATTGGTTATTGATTATAAATAATTATTGATTTGAGGGATCCGAAAATTCTTTGGATGAGGAGTACTCAACCCGGTCAAAAGGTTCACCGACCTCCGGCGTGTCCAAGCATAAGTAATTTATAAGGACTGGACGCGCTATCAGCGCCACAGCTGTGTTCAGCCAGTAAGTCTGAAAGAAACAGGCACCCTAAAAACAAAGAAAGAGAACATGTCCTAACAATATTTTTTTCTGTGTTTGATGCATCCAACAAATCATAAAAGCACAGAAGCCGGAGAGCGATAAGTGCAGAGGAACACCATAATCCAGCATGAACTGCGAATCCGTGGAGGGTGCCCGGTACATAGACATATCACACCATTAGAAACATGAATACTACAGTAACAGGCCGCACTCACACTGGTATGAACTGAACTATTAAGGCCTGAATATTGCTCAAAAATGGTGTTAGAAATGTAGAGTCCATTGAACGAATTCTACACTTGTATTTAAACGTGCTCTAGCACATAGCACATGCCACAGAACCACTGCTGGCCCCATGGGGCTGTATCGCACCTGCTAAGCAATACAGTGTGCTGTTCACCTGCTGCTACAGCCGGCAGCCTTTCTTTAGCATACCCTACCATTCTGCCGCTTTGGCAGGGGAAAGGGATGGATGTCTGTTTAGCTTGTTACCAAGATTGAGGTTAATGCACAGAGTCCACCTTGGCTTGATCCCAAAGTGACTCAACCACCTAGAGACCCTGTTGGCCTATTCTAGAAGGGGGTGCACATCCAATGACCAAAAAGGAAGAAGAGAAGGGAGTGACCTACTGGTCAATACTGGCATATCTGAAGTCTTCTCCTGTCCAGAAGACTTCTACCACAGGCTCTGATCAGGCTTATTCACGCCTGAAGATTACCACCATATCAGATGTATGTGGGACTGTTATTGTGAGCATCCATCTTTGGCATGCAGGACACCAGGAAAACGAAGATTTGGCAAAGGCCTAGCAGCAGACCAAGAGTAAGCTCCAGAAGTACCCCTAGCTTCTCAGAACTTCCATTAAGACACTGTCACCTACTGCCTTCCAAACCATGTAATTCATGCTAAATAATCACAACTCCTTGTACAGATTGAATCTATTCAGCACCAAAAACTCAGAGCCACTATGATTCAATGTCCATCCAGGTACCTCAACTCGACACCGAAGAACCTCTTTAGCCCTATGGAGAAGCTGACGACCACCATGGGATAGGTTATTTTATCCAAATGGTAACACCATAAGACCATCCCAGTTCCTATAAAAGTACACCACTGCTACCCCTGGTAGAGCACCATACAGCCTGACTGGAGTCAGACCATTAGTATTACCCGGGAGTACATAAAGCATTTTTGACACTCTGAAACAACAGCTGGCCAGCGACAATCTGCTCACCCCAATAGAATCCTGGTCCAGTATTCAGCACACTTTGATCATGACCCACCTGCCCAAAGTGTTCCATGAGTTACTAGTCAGTGACTCTAAGGAGGTCTGGTAGAGGCCCACACACTGTGCATATATGCAGCCCCAGCACAATCCAGAGGCAGTCCCAAGGCAACACGTCCAAGGCACCTCCACCTGACACATGAATTAGCGTAAATGCTGCTGCACAGATGGATACTGGAGCCAGAGGTGGCAAAGATAAAGATGTCAGAAGCTACAAGTTTCCAAGTTCTTCAAAGACTGTATTAATAAAATCAGCCAATGCAACCATTTGGAAAAGTAAGCTTCTCAATAGTCTCTGCCAACACTCCTGATGTGCTGTTTAAACTAACCATGTTGACCTGTTCTAAGCATCAGCCTGCAGACCAACTCTTTAGTTTCCTGCAATGATCCTGCTGTGTATTCGATCAAAAGATCCTGGACTTTTCTGCATCTGTCTCATTCCTAGACTCACAACAGGTTAATTTATGCAACTTTAGCAACAACATCATTTAGCCGGCATCTTTTGAATTGCTGATTGACTTTGAGCCCAAGAGACTCACTTTTCCACTGTTGGACTTTTAGACATTACTTTGGTTTTTGGGAGGAATGTGGTGTCCTGAAGACACACAACAGCATCGTCTTCTCCCAGGAGGTGGTCCCTAAACACCCATACATCCACCACATCACAGGTAAGATGACCTTGCTAATAAAAGAAGCTCTGCGTATAGGCAGTCTCATTTCCGTGTCGTTCTTTTCTCAGATGTGGACCTTGAGCCTACAACATTACATGTGTGGGCGTGTCCAGCCTTATATTTCTTTTGATAAGTTATTGATAAGGTGACACGTATAGGGTAACCATCAATCACCCTTAGAGGTCGACACAAATCTTTAGACTCAGATAGGAGCGTGATAATGTCCTAACAAACAGCATTAGCAATTTAAAATCGATAATCATTACTTTCAACATTGGAGTCAGTAATTTATACGCACCATGATGTATGTGGCCATGAATCACTAAACCAGTTTAGGAAAGTTCAAACATTTATTGCCCTTTAGATTAACAATGCTAAGATCACATAAATCAAATGCAAGACCAAATGATAAAAGTACAGAAATAATACAGGCTGACCAAATCTTCGAAAGAATCTAAACCTAGACAGAATATTTATCATTAAACATTCAAAAACCACCATGCAGAATAATAACAGCAACACATGAATGATGGAAACAGAATACATTTAGTTAGTGCAGATGAATTGCTTACAATCAATTTATATGAAACAATCGAATTTAGAATTTGCATTCTTAACTATTACTCCAATTTGATAAGCATCTTTGGGCTTCATACAAAAAGAAAAGAAGCCAAAAATTCATTTGGAAAACATCTGACTATGGCGCTAACCAAAATAGCGGTTGAGTTTTCTAGACAGAGAAAACATAAAATATGCAAGAAAGACAAATGCACATTTGGTTATACCTCTCCTAAATGGATCAGCAAGCAACGATGTCTTCATTAGTGGAGCATCTTCTGGTCTTCTTCATTGGGCAGTGACATAATGGGGAACAGTTCAGTAATGTTTGGCCTTAATGCATCTGAACTATCATAATGATAGACAAAGAACTAAGATACGGGAACACATAATTTCACTAGCTGAGAAAAGGAAAATCTGCCCTTACATCACCTCAGTTTTGTTATGTTAAATCCCTATAAAGCAACTAACTAAGCTTCTATTGATCAGACTATGGGGTGGTTTAGGTCAGAACCAATTGAATTTACTCCACGTTTCAGAAGTATCTTTTCTTAATTTTCTGCATTCACAATTGGCCCATGTTCTCTCACTGCAATCACCAGTTTCCACAGTAGAATACAATTGTTTGAGGTTATACATGAGCACTGAAGACCATTGCTCATGGGTACACATTATCTCATCCCAGGAAGACAAACAAATGTTACAGCATAAAAACATAACTTTTCCACAGTGAGCAAGTCACACAGGATGCTTAGAGAAACATAATTTGCAGGGTTAACATTTTTAAAACATTGCCTCTGGAAAATTACTAAAACGTGAGTCACTTTCAATACCAATGCTAAAACATAAAGAATAAAATATTAAATAATATTTAAGCTATTAATCCTTTTAGTACATATTAATATTCATCTTTCAGTACATTTAATTCTGAATAAACAAAATATATTTTCATTAGACAGTTATTTATTTTATTTCAAACCATATTGTGGCTGATACCAAGGTGATCATATTTTCCCAAGTACACGTTTTTCAGTTTAACTTTTTACTACACGCTATTTCATTATGTTTTAGTGTTCACATTTTTATTAATAATGTTTGCACTTCAACACATGCACCACAGCATATAGCTGTACCTGGCATGAGACCTCCACACTTTGCTCTGTCTGACCCCCTTAGTGAGTCAGGAAGCCTCTACGAGGTGTTTTTGTTTAGCCAAAATGCATCTTCATCTAAAGTTTTCACTGTCACTTGACATGGCTGTACCTACCAAAAACATGGAAACTTCAGGTAAAGCCACAAAACTGTACTATGGGATACGGTGACATCGTAATTCTTGGTAAATCACAGCCCTGCTAAAAGGAAAGCATCATATCTTGGCATGATGAGAAAGCAGGGAGTTGTATTTGCATTCAACGAAGTATAAACATTACCAAAACCGTTCTTTGTGTTTGTTTTCCATGGTGAGTTTTATACAAGATGGTCAGGAGCTGTGCACAAGCCTAAGTAGCTCAAAGAACAGTTTCAGCACGTGGCAGCAGTGCACCTTTTCTTGCAAAGAAAGAACAGGCACAGTATGTGCCATGTCAGTGCAAGCTTTCGTCACTCATGGAGAATAGTTACAAAACAGTCAGTGGCAGCAAATCTCTCTCTCTCACTCTCTCTTCGACCCCGGCCCCTGCCCATAGCACAGCAGCAGTATTTCCATGTCCTTGGGAATCTTAGAGTTTTTCATGTTAAATGAGCTTAATGTGGGTAAACAATATGACAGCCGCAAGGAGATCAAGGGAGCCCAGGTCCGGTGAGTGTATCAGCAGGGCCGTAGCTGGCATCAGGCGCTTTCTCAATGAACTGGAAGGGTGGGGACGGTTTTTCAGCGGTGGAGGGCAGTTTTGTTACTGGTGGCCAGTTTTGCAGCACTGCTGCAATATCGCCCCCAGTAACAAAAGCAGGAGAGCTTCATCTTTCCCCCCTCTCCCTCCCCTTGACCCAGGGGCTGGTCTGACATAATTGCCAGGGCTGTTTTGGGTACCAGGCCGGCCCTGTGTATCAAGTTCTGGGAGCCACCTCTGCAATAATACTTCTAGAGGCAAAATCCAAAATATTATGTCCGTCCTGGAGGAAGTGATGCATTTTGTCCAATTGCTTTTCGGAGATTATCATTATTTTTCCTCCAGTTCTGGATGCCTCGTCTAAGATATTGTGTCCAGTTCTACAGGCCTCATCTGGTGTGCTGGTTTGGGCTCTCGATCAGCGAATGGATGTCTCAGTGGATGAAAGATGATGCATAAATGAGTCAAATAATTAAAGCTTCAGTGAGTGGATAGATGGGTGACTTAGTGCTAGGATAATCTAGTGGGTGGAGGTGTGAGTGAATGGATGGATGAGTTAGTGAAGAGGTGAATAACCAGCTGCTTGCATGGGTTACTGAGTGGGCAGATTATCAGTAAGTGCGTGAGTGGGTGGATGAATTGTTGTGCTCGTGGTTTGGAGGTGACTGGGAGGATCAGTGGGTGGTTGTATGAGAGAAGAGGGGATTGGAACGAACCACACAGAAAAAGGTTGGATAGTTAAAAAGTCATTATGAAAAATCCTACAATACAATGCAATCAAAAGAGGTGCCTTCGATAGAGAGTATGCAAGTATTTTTGACCCTCTGTCTGCTTTTTCCCTAACAGAAAGATTGCCAAACAGACTTTAATATCCTTCTTAAGTATGTAACATCTTTGGCCAACATGTGTTTTGCGAGTTAATCATTTCTTCGGCTATAATGCTTCTTCTAAAGAGGGGTACAAATATGTATTTAATTGTATTTGTGTTTTTAGGGAGTGACTTGTGACTTCTGTGGCCTCGAAGAAGTGATAAACTTGGGGAACACATGCTGGCCAAAGATTTTACATATAGAAGCGGTATATTAAAGATTATGGATTGAATTGGTAAACTGTATCCTCGCCTCTCGTTTTGAATACATTTCATGAAAACATATCATGCTGGGAAGCTGACATGAACTGAGGGTGCATAGCGCCGGTCTAATAGATGCGAGAGTTTAGACACCTAGGGAAGCACAGTACAAGAAAAGCCTTTCCGTAGAAAGAACGTGAAATTACGTATTACCGTTGTGTGGGGCAAGTGCCTCAATTTACAAATGGGCAGCACAACAATCCTTATGGCTTTCTGGAAGATGTGCTGTAGAGAACTCCTTGGGAAGTTCAGGGTAAGTACAGCTTCCTCCAGCCCTTCAGAACCCTATTCCTTCTACTACATTGCAAGAGAAAGGAACTGAAAGAGAAAATGAGGGATGCAAAAAGGAACAGGACGATATTTACATCAGACACCTTTTTTGAAAGAATCTATCTTTCTGGGCGGAAAGAGTTTACACATTCGTGTAGCCACATAGCTTTCCGCCCCCTAAAACAGTCCACTCAACACATTGCAAACGAGGTTACATTTGCAGTGACGCTAAGATAGCCGTCTTCCAAGATGTTTCTATCATGTGTGATGTGACAAAGAGGAGGTCGGAATACACTCGTGGAACGGGGATATCAAATATATGAATGAATGATCATTTTATAAAGCACGCAATGTCCATGGTCATCTTGGTGCTAGCAAACTGTCAGGGATGAACTACAAGTCAAGTGGGAAAGTTATATGTTAGAAAACATCCAGGTTTTGAGTGATTTCCTGAAATGAATCAGGTTTGTCCGAGATTTTATATGCAAGGGAAGACTAGTTCACAGTTTTCCAGCGGAACAGATGGAACTTTTACCACCCCAAAAAGCCGGTTTAAATTTAGGAACCACCAGATTTATTGTGAAAGTGGAGCATAGCATTCTTTTGGGGACAAACTGAACTTCATGTATTCTGGGCCACAATCATGAATAGCCTGATGGGCAATGCAAAGGACCTTAAAACAATCCACTTCCTGACAGGTAACCAGTGAAGGTTGGATAATGCCTGGGAAACAACTGAAACTTAGCAATACCTGAGAGAGGGCGTGCTGCTGCATATTGAAGGGTCTGGAGTTTATTTAATAATCACTGTTTAATATAGTGCATTGCAAAAGTAAATTTTCGATAGCACTAGGCCAACTATTACAGTTTTCCGAAGCTCAAATGGGATGCAAGGAAGAACTTTTTTTCCTACTCCCAGACTATGAAAACAAGAAGTGACCTGACTGAATTGGTCTAAGAAAGTCATCTTGTCATCAAAATTAACTCCTAGACTGTTAACCTTTCTGGAGGGAGATGGAAGAGTCCCTAAATCCTGAGACCACCAGTTGGGAGACCAAAAGGAAATATTGTTGCCAAACAGACGAACCTCAGTCTTTCCAGAGTTAAGTTTGAGGCAATTATTTCTCATATATCTTCTGTCTTCCATCATACATTCATGAAACCTGTTTGCTACATCATGACAATCACTTGGGATGGAGACAGCAATATGTGAGGAAACGGTTCTTTGCTGTTTTAAACTGTACATTGTTATGGTGATTTAAAGCATTTGTTATATAAAGTCAATTAATTTTTGTACACCTTACTTCATATTTACATTTTCTGATAACCTAAAAGAATATCCTGAAAGTAAAGTGGCATACTAAAAATTCTTTTTTAAATATGCCTTAGGAAAAAAGTGCTATGCTTAACTATAATATTTTCAAAGTTCTTGCATTCTGCTTCACAGGATGTGCTGTGAATTCCAAAGCTGCTAACCACCACCAGTGCATACAGAACCAGGGCTGGCTTTAGGGTGGTGCGACTCGTGCAGCTGCACTGGGCGCTGTCCTGGAGGGGGGGCACTGACCTCACAGGGGCACTGTGGTTAGCAATAATTTACAATTTGAAAGCACCTGCTGCAGAGTTCCTTGTTTCAGGCAGCAATACAAATTTTGAGATAGCGTCTGCATTTAATGTTCCTGCTAGAGAGGTCTGAGTTTTGTCTAGTGGCAGTTTTGACTCGCCATAAATTAGTTCAGCAGGTTATTAAGCCTGCTGCAAAGAAAAGATCTGTATTTTATGTGAATAGCTGAGTGGATTAGCTTAGTAAAGCCAGCCTTGACCAGCCCTTTAAAACAAATGAGATGCATGTGAGAGAGGGGCACTTTTGCTCGGCAGTAGTGAGAAAATTTGGGGGGAGGCCATGGGGGGATTGAAGGGGGAGTGTAAAAAAAGATTGTCACATTGGGCGCCATCAGCGCTAAAGCCAGGCCAGTCCACGACTGTCTCAGTTTTCCTATCGTTAGTATAATGTAAGCACTGTAGTTCTGTGCTAGCTTTGTTGGGCAGCGCTGTGTCTGAACTTAAGTGTTTGGGAATAGATTGCCTTTGCCTGGCAGTTTAGGAACGTAACTTGTGTATGGGTTGTTGGTTGAGGGAGCTTGGATCTCTCTCTTGAGCTCTGGGGGAGGGCTAAATATCCTTAGTGCAGCAGGTGCAATAGTACCAAGTCACGGGGGAGTGCATGTCTCACTTGACCCCAGTTAGTGGTTGCTTTTACTCCCAAACCAGGGGATGGAGGGCCCAAATCCCTTGGTCCCCTTCGAGCCCATGCCACCATTGGTGTGACACAAGAGATGACTGTATGTGTAGCTTCAGCTCTTGGTGGGCTGATCAGTCTTGGTGGTCAGAAAGTGTGACAAAAGCAGATTGTTTGTATCACTGAGCTCTGTAGGATATAGAAAACCATGAATTGAAACACGGATGCTGTGAGGCAAACTGGATTATGAAACTGAATGCACTGGAAACTGGGCTAAATATAGACCATGAATTACAATATTTTTGGCGGAGAGTGAATATGTACAATATGATGAGGCATATTTCATAATTGGCTCTCTGTTACTAAACTTCCACAGGGTAATAGTTAGAATAATTGTTTAGGTTGATTCATATTTTGGGTCTTCCTACTTACTACTAGCTTTAAATGCTTTCCTAGAGTAAATACATTGCATGAAAACATATCATGCTGGGCAACCTGATATGAACTGAGAGTAGGCCCCACAAGCAGAACCGGCCTAATGGAGTTCCACAACATTATACCAACCTTGTTGAGATCTGTACAATGTAAAAAATATGTTATTCGTTTAAGCTACACATGTTTTCATTACGACTAACAATATGCTAACAATATGCCACAAGCATGTTAATAAGATGTAGCTCACGTTACCCAATATGCTTGTTTGACTCCCCTTCTTCCTCCGATATTAGAGATGACTGATGGTTCATTACTTTAATGAAATAATTGTATACATTGTTGTAAGTTTTTAATTTGATTATGTTTATAATGATATGAGGTTGTTAATTAGTCAGTGTTTAATCTGGTCACTGTGGAACTAAATTGGCCATCAAGTGGAGCACAGTATTTGAATAGTTTGTATGGTTGAGTAACTATATATAGTACGAAAACATTTTCCCATAGACACATAATTGGTAAAACACTTTCGTAAATCTGGCCCATTGATATGTATCCAATAACATATATGTTAATTTTGATTTTAGATCCTGTTAAAAAATTGTCTGTTCCAGTGTACACCTTCATTTCATAATGTTTATAACAATTTGAGATAGAGTAGTTTATGATTATTGTGTATCTGAAATGGTCATTATAGAACTTGTACTATATAGTGACAATAACATGGCCACTATGTGAAGTATATTACATGAAAAATTGGGACTTGCTCTTTTTTGGCTTGCTATATTAGGAATTATGGATTTGCACAAATTAGCTTGATAAATTCTGTACTCCAAACATAACTTTGAAGCAGTCTTACAATGACGTGACTGTTATTGGATAGACAGTATTCACTATAAGGATTGACTTGTGAGGCATATTAAGATGGCCGCTGAATTTTAGAGATTGCTGAATTGTCAGTTTATAACATCCATGAGTTTTTTAATGTGTAACAATAAGGAGCATTGTACATGTGGACTTTGGACTTGCTCATTTTTGGGATCACCATATAAGAATTTGTGGATCTGTATGAATGAGTTTGATATTTTGCATACTCAAAAGGCCATTTTGTAGAGGTTTCACGATAACATGATCACTATTGAATAGACAACATGTAGTCGTCATTTAAAAGCTTGAGTTCTGAGTTACACCGAGATGGTCGCCGTAGTTTAGAGATCGTTGTATGGTCCATTTTTTATGTTTACATGACTACTTAATGTATGGGAACATGGCACCCTGGTAGAATGTAGTATTTGGATACGAGTTGGCAAAAGGCGTACTCTTCGTGAGGTAAGGTAGATTAAGCGATAGGCTATTCTTCCCAAAATTAATTTTACTATGTGGTTAGCTTGTGATATGTAGTAGTATGATTTGAAATTAGCATCACATTATTATATGATTTCATATATAAGTGGTGTGATTCAGATGGCCATCGGTACAAAACTGTATGATGTGTTATTTTTATCCTCATGGGTTGGACAATAATTATTAAATTGGATGTGGTGAGTGTCTGGTTATGTATGATGTACTGTGTTATGAAGGTGGTGTAGTATTGTGCACTTTGGTGTGTAAATTTGTATGACTAAGAATAATTGCTTTGGAGGTTTTTTGGCTCACTATATGAAGAATTTAGGATTTGTAAATATCAGCTTGATACTTAATCATAAACATAATTTTGAAGCGGTCTCCTGGTTAGGTATGCTGAACTATGTTATGATGGTGATGTATTATCTGTACTTTTGTGTGTAACTGTTAATGATTATGAGTAATCACTATGGGTATTGGAGCATGAAGTTTTACTAGATTTGTACCTTTGTGCATGATTTTGAGTTTGAAGGCAGAAAATTCCCAATATATTTTTATGAATACACTGCATCCTTGGTAAGTATGGACTTTTAACATGTAGCATCCGAAAACCCTTTCTTAGTATAAGTGATTGTTTTTCTTTTCCTCCCTTTTTCACTGGTCAATCAATCAGGGATTTCACTCAATCAATCAATCAGGGATTTGTACAGCGCAGCTATTCACCCATGAGGGTCTCAAGGCGCTGGGGGAGGAAAGGGAGGGGTGATGAGGATCAGTCGAAGAGACAGGGCTTGAGGTTCTTGCCGAACTGAGACAGGGTGGGAGATTGCCTGAGGTGGATGGGGAGGGTGTTCCAGGTCTTGGCAGTGATGTGGGAGAAGGATCTTCCTCTGGCTGTGGTTTTCCGGATGTGGGGTACCTTGGCGGGGGTCTGGTTGGTGGAGCGGAGTTGTCTTGCGGGAGTGTAGATGGAGAGTCTGTGGTTAAGGTAGGCTGGTCCAGCTTCGTGTAGGGCCTTGTAGGAGTGGGTCAGAAGCTTGAAGGTGATTCTCTTGTCGATAGGCAGCCAGTGTAGGTCTCTTAGGAGGGCAGAGGTGTGGCTGTGTCGCGGGGCGTTCTTGATGAGATGGGCGGAGGCGTTCTGGATGCATTGTAGTCTTTTCTGAGTCTTGGCGGTGGTTCCGGCGTAGAGAGCATTGCCGTAGTCGAGGCGGCTGTTGAAAAGGGCCTGGGTGACTGTCCTTCTGGCTTCGGTGGGGATCCACTTGTAGATCTTTTGAAGCATGCGCAGCGTGTGGAAGCAACCCGATGAAACTGCGCTCACCTGTCGGTCCATTGAGAGCGATGAGTCTAAGATGACACCGAGGTTGCGGGTGTGGTAGGTGGGGGCGTTTCCGAGGGCGGAGGGCCACCAGGATTTGTTCCAGGAGGAGGGTGTGGAGCTGAGGACAAGGACTTCTGTTTTGTCTGAGTTCAGTTTGAAGCAACTATCTTTCATCCAGGCGGCAACTGCTTTCATTCCTTTCTGGAAATTGTTTTTGGCGGTGGTCGGGTTGTTGGTGAGGGAGACTATCAGTTGGGTGTCGTCGGCGTGGGAGACAATGTTGAGTGCGTGGCTTCTGATGATGGCGGCTAGTCGGGTCATGTAGAGGTTGAAGAGGGTGGGACTCAGTGAGGATACTTGGGGGACACCGCAGCTGATCTTGGTGGCTTCTCAGAGAAAGGGGGGGAGTCGGACCCTCTGTGTGCTGCCGGTGAGGAACGAGGAGAGCCATTGTAGTGCTGAGTCTCAGATGCTGGCGTTGTGGAGATGGGTGCATAGTGTATCATGTGAGGCTGTGTTGAAAGCGGCCGAAAGGTCCAGGAGGATGAGAGCGACAGTCTCACCTCGGTCGAGGAGGGTGCGGATATCGTCTGTGGCGGCGAGGAGTGCGGTCTCGGTGCTCTGGTTGCTTCTGAATCCTGACTGAGAGGGGGCCAGAATGTTGTTGGCTTCCAGGGAGGCAGTGATTTGTTTGTTGACTGCCTTCTCAATGACTTTGGCCGGAAAGGGGAGCAGGGAGATGGGCCTGTAGTTTTTGAGGTCTGTCGGGTTTCTTCAGTAGAGGTTTGATCTCGGTGTGTTTCCAACTCTCTGGGAAGGTGGCAGTTTCGAAGGAGCAGTTGATGGTATGCCGGAGTTTGGGTGCAATGATGTTACTGGCTTTGTTGAAGATGTGGTAAGGGCAGGGGTTGGTGGGAGCCCCTGAGTGGATGGTTGCAATGATGATGTGGGTCTCTGTGTCGGTGATGTTATTCTAGCGGAGAAGGGTGGGGGGGTGTGGTGATTCTTCGGTCGACGGGCTGGTGGTGAGAGTCGTGGGGGGCCCTGGGTGGTGAAGCTGTCATAAATGTCTGCGATCTTGCGATGGAAGTCGTTGGCGAGGTTTTCACAGAGTTCTTGCGACGAGGGGATGTCGTTGGAATTGGAGTTGGGGTTGGAGAACTCTTTGATGACGGTGAAAGGTTCCTTGCTGTTGTGGGTGTTTTTATTGATGCTTTGTGGCAGGGCAAGTCTTTTGGGTGGTCCGAATGAGCTAGTGGTGATGTTTGACGTTTTGTTTTAAGGTTTTGTGATTTGCGGGGGTCTTGTCGGTGCGCCACTTCCTCTCTGCATATCTGCAGACCTGTTTTGATTCTTTTAGTGCGGGAGTGAACCAGTTTGCTTCCTTGGCTGTGCTTCTGTAGTGGGGTGCCTTGAGGAGGGGGAAGGTTTTGGCGCAGTTGGTGATCCATTCATGGCGGTTGTGTGCGGCAGTGTTGGCGTCGTCGTCAGCTTGGTGGGTTGTTGCGTTGAGGCTGGCGGTGAGCTGGGCTTCAGTGGCCTTGTTCCAATTTCTGCGGGGAAGTTGGACAGTGTGGTGTCGACCGATGGGTTTGTTGAAGGTGAAATGAATGCAGTTTTGGTCGTCCGTCCATTGGAGTTCGGTGGTGTAGGTGATGGAGACGTGGTTGCTGATGGAGAAACTGGGGTCCAGAGTGTGACCGGCCGAGTGAGTGGGTATGGTGACGAGTTGCTTGAGTCCGAGGTTGGCGAGGTTTTCGATCAGGGTGGTGGAGTTGTTGTCGTTTGGGTCTTTATTTCCCTCTGACATAGGCTTGGCTGTTTGTCACTTGTTTTTTTTCTTGTATCACAGTACTTACTAATATTAAGTACTTGGTAATGGAGGAGCAATCTGTGATGTGCCACAGCTGGGTGTAATGGAGAATCATTTTCTGTAATTATGTAGCATAATTACTATTGTGATTATTATTTGCTATTATTTGCTTTGATTGATTATTTGATATATTATAATGATGTATTAGGCTTAGATCTGGTTTGAGCTAGTATATTTGAGTTTCCCCATATTAATAATTTGGAATGCACACTCATCGACAAAAATGATAATGCACATTTTCAACAGAATTGGATTTGGGACATGTATATTTGGTATTTGAGGAAGATACTTAAAATCAGTTGTATTTTGTTTGCCTTTATCCCTAATTACGTCAGAGGCATAACCCCATTACAACGAAACACATGTTGGCTAGAGACTTGCAGACCCATATTGCAATTAAAGGATGCAAGTTTGGATTATTTTGACTGACTTGAGCCACTTGGAACATATTCTTTTCCAAACTTGAAGCGGAAAAACTTATGCAGGAGATGTTGTCTAATGTCTGCGCTGGTACATATGGAATCAGAGAAACTAAGGTCAAATACTCCTTCCCCACTTCATAAATTGTGTGATTGGGGCAGATTCTTTAGTTACCATATGCTTCAATTCACTTATCTAGCAACATTGTGAATGCTTAGACTTGGTTAAATACCACCTTTCAGTGCTGCGAATCAAAGGTTGGAATTCACCGCTCTTTTGATGCCCCCTGACACAATAGATAGCAAAAATAGTGCCAGGGGAAGCCAGGGGCACCAGTTGCCACTCCCAGTTGACGTCCATGTTAGCAGATATTTACAGAGTACACAGGCATTTCTGCAGCAACCCACTGAGGTACCTTATTGGGATTGGAACTCGCATCCTTAAGGTTAAATGTGCATGTCTGCAGCAGACTCATTACCCCAAGGTATTGAACCCTGGGACTACAAGGTAAAGAAGATCATGCAGTTGGCACATGAACAAGGTCATCTACTTTGCTTTAACTGGGTCTTGTCACCATCCAGTTATACACACAATTTTAAAGCAGGCATATTATCCCGAGCAATCACAGTCTTGGAAACTGCCACCTCAGCAATCTTTCTACCAGTGAAAATGTGACTTCCATTTTAAGATACAAGCAACGTGTAGAACTGTAACACAGCTTTGCAGCATGTGAAGGAAACTGCCAAGCTAGTTTGTTGGAACCGAAACCTAAGTCCTCTCGATTACACTAAGTGGTTACCAATTATATAGGTGCTTTTAAATGCCTATAGGGCCATGGAGAAATATATACTTACCTGTCAGTTTCAACCTGGAACACAGATAGCTCCAGTAGCATCATTAATGTTTGGAGGGAACTGTAAATCATCTTGTGTTTTTCCAAAGATTAAATACAGAGTGTAATGGGCACGCTGCACTTCCTCTTCTGTAGGGGTAATGTTGTGGAGGAAATTTAGGTGGTGAGGTTTACTCATTATTAAGAGTTTCCTCCATAAATTGGAGGATTTTCAGTTCCTCCAACCTCTAAGGGCCTTAATACAAATGACCCGTGCCGGACCTGATAATTGTCACATCTGATAAAATCCAACACGAAGTTTTTGGAATTTATGACATGCGATAATTATCACCTATTCTGGCGTTTTGGAGAATAACATGATGATGTTGCTGCTTTATGCACCAAAATTTGCATGTCTGTAAATTCCAAAGCCTTTTCTCCTTGATAAAATCTGGTAGGTTTGAACTGCCAAAATGTAGAATATTTTGCGATCTTTATTACCAGGTGTGATAAACAGCTCTCAAGTGGTAATTGTGAAAAAGAGGTGTTAGATCAGAGGGCTCAAATGAAAGGGGCAGTTGTCATCAGGCCCAAGATGAGTCCTTAAATCTATCTGCCATGTCCGTCAGCCCACCAATGATGGAGGGATACAATATATAAAGTATGTTGTTCTCTTGAAACAAAATTATTCGATTAATGTGCCCCCCGAAGCCGCAGTCCCGTCATTTTCTTATTAGCTCATATCTTTTTTAATCTGCTGGAGCTTCAACTAGAGAATAAAAAACGATCCACGTAGCAGAATTATTGTCATCAGCAGGTCAGGCTGTGCTGCCCTTCGAAGTTTGGTGTATTGCTTCACAGGGTAACCACAAGAGGCCAGGGTGACCTTTGGCACGTGGACAGAAAGAAACCAAAAAACAAGCCCTGAGTCCTCCATCTCTGGCTTTTCTATTCATTTTAAAATAGAGCAATTACAAACTAGGAGTCAGCAATATATACAAGATCATAGGTTACAAATATAAATGTGTTTTTTCTGAACACTGAAGCGCTACATAAATAATGCAACCGTGACACCCAGGACAGCACCATAGAAATACTAATAGAATATAGTTATAATACAAGCTAGGAGTTATCAATAAATGTGTAAGATCATAGGTCACAAATACAAAGCGCATACTTTACATATAAAACACAATTTGAACTACAATATCTCTGGGCGTTTTTAGAGCTAGCAAAAGTAAAACACTAAGCCCCATATTTATACTTTGTTGTGCCGCGTTTGCGTCATTTTTTGACGCAAAAGCAGTGCAAACTTACAAAATACTACTGTGGGCCTGATTTATACTTTTTTAACGCTGCATTTGCATCATTTTTTGACCGTTTTTGCATAAATAAATTACGCAAATGCAGCACTAAAAAAGTATAAATATGGGCCTAAAACTGCGACAGCAGAACTCTGAACTTCTCTTGCCCAGGTATTACTATCACCTAACACTGCCTGCCTACTCCCCCGCTAAACACTTTTGACAAAATTAACAAAAGTAGCAAACTTTTGAGTAAATTAAAAATTTTTAGTCAGTTTATTAATTTTCGTTTTTCTCAAACTGCACTTCTGTAGTACCTCCAGCAATATAAATGACCAACCAGTAGTACTGAACATTATATAAAATAAAGAATGCAGGGACTTAAAATGAAGCTAAATAGTATTTGTAACTGCATATATAGCGCTTCCTAACCCAGATGAGGCATTGAAACACTTTTCCGTGAGTAGCATGCTACTCTGGAACCCAGGTGGATTAGTGGTAGATTAGTAGTGGGAAACATGTATTGTTAGTGGGCGTGGTGGACATGTGGGCCTGTTAGTTGGATGAATAGGATAAAAGATGGATAGAGGAGGGGAGAGGGAAGAGTTTGGAAAGGGTTATTTGTGAGTTCATAGTAGTAAAAGAGGTTTGGGGTGAGTCAGAGAGAGGAGGTAGAGAATAGTTTTAAAGGAGGAATAGGATGAATCAGAGTAGTTGATTGGGGAGGTTTGTGGAAATTAGTAAGGATTTTTACAGTGGGGGGGATAAAAATATGTAGATACATAACAACATATAAATGGTATGCATATACAGGGATCTTGACATGGTACGACTGTGCAAAACAATCTGGAGATATAAAATTGTACTAGATAAATTCCCATATGATTGTGCATGGATAAATATTTACAAAATCAAGCTTCCAATGTTGCTGTAAATTACGTAGTGTTTTTTTATAACTGTATTTTATTTGTAACATTGTTCATTCCTTAAAATGTTTATATTTGCCCCTCAATATTTCAATAGCAAAGTACTTATAGATACAATTGCTATAATCTTTTTTACACGTTATAACAGGTAAGTGTTTTTATATGAAAATTAGCCAATAGGCTTGTACTGTTCACCTTACAGTATATGTTATTGATTTGTTGATCTACATATCGAACAGCGAATTTAAACTATACGAAAACACGAATTGATATCTTTCACCTGATCAGGAAGTTGAAGTTAATGAAAATCTTTGCACAACAAAAAGACGTAACCATATCACATACAACGGAAATGAACAGATCGG
This sequence comes from Pleurodeles waltl, assembly GCF_031143425.1. Taxonomy (NCBI): domain Eukaryota; kingdom Metazoa; phylum Chordata; class Amphibia; order Caudata; family Salamandridae; genus Pleurodeles; species Pleurodeles waltl. Next base: position 1,771,872,002 of record NC_090440.1, read on the forward strand.
AGTTGGCTTCAGAATTAATGATTAGCGATATAGACGGTTTAGCTGCCTTACGTGAACTGGAGATAGGAGAAAGAACATGGGGAACAGATATGGAGCTACTAGAGGACTTAGACCTACAAACGGATTGTGCCAGTGGTAGCAGTTTCAAAGCTAAATCGAGATGTAATCCAGTTTTACCACATGATAATATTGATGCTTTTCATGAAGCAGTAACTTTGGAGCTGCTTAATTTGTGGAAGAGGACAAAAGATGCTTATGCACGGAATCTAACAGCAGGTCAACGAACAGCACTGACATCTCTTAAGAAAGCAACCTCATTTGTGATAAAGCCGGCGGATAAAGGCGGCAATGTAGTGTTATGGGATGCTACTAAGTACCAACAAGAAGTTAAGAGGCAACTGCTTAATCCAGCCTGTTATGAGATATCCACAATATCAGATTACCGACACTCTATAAGCAGGTTTCATGATTTGCTCATTGATGGTGTCAGTAGAGGTTTACTCTCGGATGATGAGTACAAGTTTTTACTGGTACGGAAACCAGTGGCACCTTGCTTCTATCTGCTACCCAAGATTCATAAGGATATTGATAAACCTCTGGGTCGTCCTATAGTATCAGCAAGAGGCAGTCTTTTGGAGAATGTTTCCATCTACTTAGACTATTTTTTGAGTCCGTATGTATTGAATTTAAACTCATATTGCAGAGACACTACAGATTTCTTAACAAAAATACAGGATACTCCTTGGCAAACTAACTATATCATGGTAACTATAGATGTAGTATCGTTGTACACCTGTATCCCACATGAGAAGGGAATTCAGGCGTGTCGACATTTCTTTAGGGACAAACCAATCAGATTGTTGGAACACTCTGAACTACTTCTGAACATGTTCAAATTTTGCTTGGAAAATAATTTTTTCATATATGAGGATCAATGGTATAGACAAACAACTGGGACTGCGATGGGAAGTTGCTTTGCTCCCAGTTATGCCTGTTTATTTATGGGATGGTGGGAAACACAATGGGTGATGGCAGATGAAAAGATGGAATGGTTCCAACATATCATATTTTGGACACGATATATCGATGATATATTTATGATATGGGAAGGCCCAGAATCAGTGTTATATGATTTTTTGAATTCGCTACCGAATAGGGACCTAAATTTACAATTTTCCTATAAAATACATAAACAGGTAATGGAATTTTTAGACATAGAGGTCTGTGTAAAAGAAGGCACATTACATACAAAACTGTTTAGGAAAAGCACATCAGGGAACAGCATTCTACACGCCACAAGTCACCACCGTCCGAATGTAAAATGGAGCATACCCTATGGGGAATTATTAAGAGCTAAGAGAAACTGTAGTACCCCACAAAGTTTTGAGAAAGAACGATTAACAATGACACAGAGATTCAGATCTAGGGGATACCCATACAGAGTAGTAAAAAAGGCATGCCAAAAGACAGCAGAAGTTCAAAGGGCGGAACTATTGATTCCCAAAAAGAGAGGAGAAGGCACTAATACCCCGAGATTTGTGACAGTCTTTAATGCATATTCGTCAGAAGTCAAAAAGATCCTCATAAAATATTGGCATCTTATCAAGGCTGACAGAATAATTGGGCAGCTAGTCAGCCGTACTCCTTTGATAACTTACAAAAGGAGTAGTTCTTTAAGGGACATTTTGGTACATAGTTATACAAGGAAGAAGAAAGAAACTTTCTTAGATAAATATCAAGGCTTCTATAAGTGTGCCAAGTGTAAAGCATGCAGATACAGTTCAAACCGGAAGCAATATGAGTTACCCACGGGTAGGCAAGTAGATATTAAAAAGTATATTAATTGTAACTCAGATTTTGCTATCTATGTAATAGAATGTCCATGTGGATTACAATATGTCGGCAGCACAATTTTTCCTCTGAAGAAACGCATTCTTGAGCACTGGAGAGCGATATTGAACAAGGATGCTGCGTATCCAGTAGCGAGACATTGTAATCTTGAGCATGAGGGGAAAGTTGAGAAGATGAAATGTTTTGGTATAGACAGGGTCTTGGCCACTCCGAGAGGAGGGGACAGAGAAAAACAATTGAGAAGATTGGAGTCTGAATATATTATTCAGCTTAATAGCCGTTATCCTTGGGGATTGAACAAGGACGAGGAACTTTCTGTTCATATTGGTTAATAGGATGATGTCAAGGCAGGGTCCCATTACAACAATGTTAGGTCAGATTACCTCTTATTGTTTGATTGAAAGGCCTACAAAAATATTTATTTGATGATTCATTGTGTTACAATAGTGGCTCATCATTAGTAATATGATTTTTGGTTAAATAGGAGCATTATACTAAAATGGGAAGAGTATATAAAATGGACATTTAAAATGATATTAGAATGTATATTCCTATGGACATATATAAATATACATATATTATAAAAAAAACAAAAAAAAACAAAAAAAAGTGTATATATAGATATATATCTTCTATGTCTATTGATGATGGTATATATAGCAGATGGGAGGGGCCACATTTTTTCTGTTGTATAACTCTGTAAGAAGGGCCAAGGAAGAAGACCGTGAAGGTTGAAACGCGTTGCCCTATGTCCTGTTTTATGGATTTTTGAAATAAATGAAGGCCATTGTTTTGCAAGGAGTGCCAGATTTTGAATTGTTTTTGGCGTGGATTTGATATGGGTCCTGTGCCCATTGACTGAGCACCAACCTCGATAGGCGAGCCCTGAAAGAAACACAGGATTCCCTCTTTGATAATATATATATATACACACACATATATATGCATGCATACCCTCAAGCATATGTATACACAAATATATACACATATTTTATATATTTAGGTATCTGTTACAAATAGTACTATTACAAACAATAAATGTTCACTCTTCAGTTATAAGACATTTAATAATCTATTTTAGGTTACTACGTATTAATGATCTACTTTAGGTTATTACATATTTTATAATGAAGTAATAAATGCATACTACTTTTATTTTTTTTGCATTACTTTATAATTATTTATATTTAAAGAAATACATGTAATGACACCAGAATGTCAACAATTCAATAAGGGTAACCAGGGATATGAATTTGTGAAGATTTATGGGGAAATAGAGGCAAAAACTACAAAATGCCAAAGGTAATCAATGGTTGAGGTGAACCAAGTCTTAGCATAATTTCAGGCTGACTGCAATGGTTTTCAGGTTTGACCTGGTTGGTGGTTTTCCCTTGGGACTTAGGCCCATATTTATACTTTGTTTGTGTTGCATGTGCTTCATTTGTTGACGCAAAAGCGGTGCAAACTTACAAGATACAATTATATTTTGTAAGTTTGTGCCGCTTTTGTGTCAAATGCAGCACAAAAAAGTATAAATATGGGCCCTAGTCTCCATTTTGGAAGCCAAAATCCTTCAGTGGGGAAAGGCAGCAAGCTCTATCCTCCTCACAAAGTTGGATGGGGGTTGGAGAGGCTTGGTGAAGCAGTTGTGTTAGTGTTGGCAGGAAAAGCTCTGAGCAGGAGAAATTCAATTTTCACACCAACGGAAGTCCTTTTGCTGACTAAACACTTTCAGCACCTTCGCCTGGTCTAGATTTGTGCCTTAGTCTCTTTTTTTGGATCTTAGAATCCCCTAACCTGGCATGGCTGCAGGCTGAATCCAATGATTAGCTCTGAAAGGCCAGATACCTTCTCACTGAGGGTCAGCGGATCAAATTTGCTGTTTGCAGAGAAGCTGCAAGCAGGAGAAACCTATTTTCTTAGCCCTGCAATCGGTTGTTCACTTCGGAGGTTTTGAAACCCAAAAGGTTTTAAGTCCCCGCTTTTTAGGCGTGGTAGGAGAAGGCCAGTTAGACACAGTCAAGGGTCCCCAGGCCATAGGGACAGCACTTGTGAGTCAAGACTCACTGCAGCAGAGGCCATATGCAGGATCCAGGTTACTGGTCAGCGGAGCACTTCAGAGAAACAGCCTCTTGCAGCTTGTGTGGCCCTATAGCTACACAGGAGGTCAGCCAACTGACCCTTGGAGTTCATTTGTTTGTGCTGGTTAATTGGAGGAGCAGGTCCAGTCTTTTAGGGCTCCTCTCAGGTCATAGGCGGCGGGTATTGTCCTTTTCTGTTGTTCTGCAACTCCAGAAACTGTTATGAAGTGCCTGCAGGTTCCACATTCATCTGTGGCACCAGCTAGTGGTTGCAGATTATGATTGGTCCCCCCCAACCATTGGGGTAAATGATCCCGGGGTAACAATACCCACTTCTGCAGCTGTACTTGTTTGCTCTACTGCAAACAATCCCACAATGCCCCTCACACTGAAAATCCAAGATAGTGAATCCATTCTGCCCTTGTGCAGATTATGTGTGCCCATCCACAGATGTTGCCAGCATAATGGACAAGGCCTTTATTTGGTTACACAGGCCTGTATTGAGAGGAGCAGATAAATTACTTACCCGCCAAAAAGGGTTATTTTGACATGTCGCACTGCAGATTTTACACTGAAACAGTCAGTTCTACTGAAGGGGTAGGCCTGAAGTCATGTTTGCTCAAGGTGCTGCAATCCACAAGTGGCATTTAACTTTCAGGCCCGTCATGTGACCTAATTAGGAATAAGCAAATGTAACCATGTTTTAAGGGGGAGCACAGGCACGTTACTCCTAGTTAAAAGTGCACAGAGTTCTAATGCTAGCAATGCAGATAAGGCGGAAATCTGGGGGGACAGCAAAGAAATGATGGCCATTTCCTAAAGCAATCACTTTAGTTAATTAATGGGTGTTGAATCGTGGTAATCTTTCTAGAATCAAGAGTCAGTTTTGCTTCTATGAAACCAACAATTAAGCAGGGCATATGATTAGGCATTTTTTATTTGAATAAATTGTAATCCCGTTTAAAAGTGTTGTGGAGCAGTATGAGCCACATAAACGTGGATCCTTGCTACATCTATAGAAATAATCTGTTATGTTCCCCAATCAAGATGGTATTGCCCAATCCTTGAGGATAGCATTACAGAGCTTTTCTAAGAACAGAGCTCTTTCATTTTCAAGTGATATACATATCTAATTCATGTTCTCCTGGGAAAATACTGAAAAACTACCTACTGCAATGTCTAAATTCCATAGAATGGTGTCTAAAGTTCTGCCAGAGATAGTTTCTGCTCCTCTGCTAAAATTGTGATGAAATCCTTTCTGGAAGTCCAAAGAGATATTTTGTAGTGGTTTTAAAAGATTTTTTAAAGATAAATGTGATGTCCTGATCTCTTTTTAGCTCATCTAGCGTATGCAGGATAATGCTGTTAATAGTCGTGCCCATTGTCTGTTCGCAGTACTGTCAAGCCAACATTTTTATTTTATTTTATTCCCTTCTTCAAAATGTTTTTGTTCCCACAGTTAACAATTTCAGAAGTTATTTGTAGATTCCAACACATGTTACTTGAATCATACTGTACCTTCCTCATTATATAGAACAGGTTATTTATTTTGTAACTCAATCAGCTTCAAGCAATTGTGGCTATTTTTGTCATTTTTAAGCTGTCAACCATATTTGCCCGGAGGCCACAAAGCTATGGGGGACTGGAGCCTTGCATGTTTCCCATACTACAGGGAGAAAGGCAGCACCATTATGTTTACTAAACAATAACACCCATCTCTATTTGTAGCTGTGCCATAAATTGTTGGACCACTGTAAGAAGGTATCTAGCCTTGCTTGTGTCATCTCCCTCTGTAATAACAGACAGGCACTGAAAACCCCAACCATGATCATGTTGAGGTCTGAGAGCCTCAATTGCTTAATGTCAGCCTACGCATAGCTCATTTACATCACGGTCAAAAAAAAATATTTTAGGAATAATAACCCTGTGCTCGACCAGGCGTGGAAACTGTGGCTATAAAATATACACCTAGGTATGTTCTCCATATTCAAAGAAAAGCTAACCTCTAAAAGGAATTTACAATATTTGCTATTCTGCATCTCCTATGCACTTATCATTGACCAGGCTTAATTCTGACTCTCAAGGCCAGTCATTGCTAACTTGAAATATCTACCTATTATCAAGTGGGCAATACACTAGAGCTATGGCAAACTGCTGTAGTAACAGTGGGTTATCACTTGTTGGATTGAGAAAAAAAGGTGATTGTATGTTTTTTTCGCTTTCAGGGCACTGACTGCAGCTAAAAGCTACATACCAACAATGTAGTTGAAGTGCTTTAAATTTACATAGTATAAAAGCAACTTCTCTGCATGCTGAATTTGTCACAAAAGTGCCACTTTCTGAAGCCAGTGAAAGTATTCCCAAACTACCCAAGAACAGTGATTCAGTCACATCTCCGTCGCCAATGAAAATATGCACACACACCAATCGACGTCTGAAAGGGTTTATTAACAAAAGAAAATATAATTATCTGTGAATCATGGACTCGGCGACAAGGGGTAACCAGCAAACCGTATTGGTGTGAGCTCAGTAAACAAAGGCACGGCACAAATATATAGTATTTCACATACTGGCTTGCAATGGGAATCACATGACATCATAAAACAAAGGAAATGCACAGGGCAAACAGACTATACAACGCAGAAATTACCATGCAGTGAATTTACTACGTATTTTGTTTCACCACACAAATTTTTACCACGCGTATGCCTTCACCACACATGGGAAGTCTACTTAAAGTAAGTATAAGTGTTTGTGTGTGCTTCTATATACATATACATTTACATATATATATATATATATATATGTATATCTATATTCAATAAAAATCTAAAGGTTACAGGGACCTTATAGTTAGGTTTAGATTTTACACGCACAAAATCCTAGAAATTCAGCTATTATACTTAAAGTTATTTCATGTAACTATAACTCGTGCCCTAAAGTAACTATAACTCGCGCCTTCGACATGCACAGTTTTCTCATCAATAATTTTACTGCTAATGTTACAGTGATATTATCAATGATGCATTGAAGATGTTGAGTCATGTAACATCTGGGGTAATTAGCATGGTGAGGGTGCGAGTTATAGTTACCTCAGGGCACGAGTTATAGGTACTTGAAAGAACTCTAATTATAATAGCTGAATGTCTATGGTTTTGTGTGTGTAAAATCTAAACCTAACTATAACGTCTCCATAACCTTTAGTTGTTTAGTGACTTTCTAAGGTTTTTTTCATTCTATTTCCTAACTATAATGCCCCTGTAACCTTTGTTTTTTTCAGTGAATTTCTAGGGTTGTTTAACATTAAGTATAATGCCCATTGCAATGCACGGTGGGGGTTAGATGCAGGATCTGGCCTGGCATTGTGCTGTCCCCATCCATGCCTGTTGGTCCTGCCCATCCTCCTCACAATCCATTGTCCAAGTCCATGCCCCTGCTCCCTCATTATAGCCCTGTGTGGCTGTTGCTCTGCCACTGCCCTTCCTGTCTGCCCTGAACAGTTAGCTTGCTGCCTCGTCTAACTCCTACTTACCCTCTGTTCTCTGAGACATGCATGAGCCCCCTCCCTCCTGCCCTGCATGGTCCGATGTGCTGCCACTGCCATTCATTTAGCTTGATATCCCTGCCCACTCCTCCTGGCCTGCGTTGCCCAATTCTATGTCCCATCATTGCCCTCCTACATAGCCTCTGAGCTTAATTTTTAGTCCCTACCCTCCTTCCCCCTGCCTTACGATGTCAGTGTGCATGCCTCTGCTCCCTTCTTTTTGTCCCCCATGTTAAATCGGCCTGCCACTGCCCTTTCTATCTACTCTGGGTGTTCTGTTGAGCTGCCACTGCCCCTTGCACCTGCCTAGCATGGTCAGATGTCTGCTGCCTGTCTAAGCCACCTCCTCACTCACTACCTGTCCGAGTTCCTTGCCCCTGTACCCTTCCTCCTGTCCTCCATGGTCCATGTTGCTGCCACTGCTTTCTGCCCTTCATGCTCTGTTGTGTTTCAACTGCTCCCCCGCCTGCCCTGCTTGGTCTATTGTGAAGCCCCTTCCTCTGCCCTCACTTGTCTGTGTCCAGCCCTTACCCCTCCCTTCTGTCCTCCATGGTCCTTTGTGCAGTCCCTGCCCCTTCCTTCTCACCCACCTTGGCCATTGTGCTGCCACTAACCCTCCCGCTTGCCATGCATGGTCTTCTGTGCTGCCACAGTCCCTCCCATCTGCCCTGTGTGGTCAGCTTGCTGCCCCTGACCCCTCCCACTTTCCCTCCGTTGTCTGTGTGTATGCCATTATAGTCTCATTGTTGACCTCCATGGCTTCCAGTGCCCAACCCACGGGCCCTATTTGGTCAGCTTGGTGCTCCAGCCCTACCCTCTTGCCCACTGCCCTCCGTTACCCATGTACGGGCCCCTGTCCCCTTCCTCCTGTCTTGTCTGGTCTGTTGTCATGCCCCTGCCCCCTCCCTCCTGCTCTTTATGGTCCATTATGCTGCAACTGTCCTTCCTGTCTGTCCAGTATGGTCTGCTTGCTGCCCTTGCCTCTTTGCCCTCCGCTCTCTGTTGTCCATGTGCATGGCCCTGTCCCCTCCCCATTGCTTTCTATGGTACATTGTGCTACACCACCGTCTTGCATGCCCTGTGTGGTGTATTGTGCTGCTGCAGCCCCCAATGCCTGACCTGTCAGGTCAGTCTGGTGCCCCTGCCCATCTCCCTCCAGCCCTCTGTTATCCGAGTCCATGTCCCTACCCCATTTCTCCTGCCCTCCATGATCCAATGTACTACACTTGCCAACGGTTTCAGCTTGGCAAGAGGGAGATTTAAAAAAAAAAAACCTTGGGGAATTGATTTTCCACATAGACTTACATTGAAAAGAAGATTTTAGGCAGGAGACAGATAAAGTAAATCCTCTTTGGGCTTTAAACATCAGAAGTCTTCTGCCTGAATCAGGTCTGTTGGCATGTATGGTTGTACTCTCACTGCCTATTCCTTCTGCCTTCATTGGTCTGTTATATTGCCATAGCCTCTGTTGCCTGTCCATGGTTGGTTTGTTTCTCCTGCCCCCCTTTCTCCTGCCCTCCATGGTCCAATGTGCTGCCACGTCGCTCTGCCTGCCGAGCGTGGTCAACTTCTTGCCTCTTCACCCTCCTCCCTGCCCTCAATTATCCAGGCCCATGCCCCTGGCCAATGCCTCCCAACAGTATTCTAAGGAACAACTAGATTGCTAACAATCTATATTTATTACAAAAATGTATCACACCTGACATCATCTTGATGTAATCAAAACTGTAATACCTCAAGCATTTCCTGTTGAAATGATAAAAATGAGAGGGTCTTATTTCCATATAAATTTTGGTTAGTGCTCTAAAAAACTAAAATGAGGACATATTGAAAATAGAAAGTAGAAAATGTTTTCAGTTTTCGACTATGATTCCATCAAAATGATGTTCAAATGTGTCACTCTTTTGCCTTAAATTCAGAATGTTAGCACTCTAGTTGCTCATTGGGACATTGTAGTTAAGCCACTTATCACCAGGGAGTTAACTGGCAGTCTGCAATTGGTGTTGACAGTGCATGTTTCAGTCTGATGTCAGAAGGTTTTAATTAGGGATGGGTGGTGAACTCTGTTCTGCTGGTGGAGTTAGCGGAGTTTGCCCACTCTGTGCTCCGATTGGAGCGCTGACGCAGTTCAGCATCAAAAAGTTTACCGCCGGCTAGCGCCATACCAAGACGCCAGCCGGACGTCATATTTATGGTATGACGCTAGCCGGTGGTAAGGCCCGGCTAGCATCATGGAAAAGGACGCTACCTGGGCAGGGGAGGCGTAGGGGGAACAGGAGGTTTAGCATCATAGGATGACGCTAGTACGGGCAGAGGCAAAAAAAAATGCCTCTTCCCAGACTAGCATAGTTTTCTGACATTAGAACCCATGGACATGACTCCTGTCTCAGTTAAGACAGGAGTCATGCCCCCCCCAGCCCAATGGCCGTGCCCAGGGGACCTTTGTCCCCTGGGCACGGCCATTGGGCCCATTGCCATGTAGGGAGGCCCAAGAGGCACTTCGTAAAATAATACCTACCCATACCTACCTCTACATACCTGGGATGGGGTACCCCCATTCTTATGTGTCTTCCTGGTGTGGGTGGGGGTGGGTGAGGGTGTCCTTGGGGCCAGGGAAAGGCACCTGTGGGCTTTTTCCATGGTCTCTGACCATGGAAAAAGGCCTACAGGTCCCCTAATGCCTGCCCTGACACAGGAGTTAAATAATGGTGCTAAGAAAGCTTAGCGCCATTATTTAAGGCCCCCACCCTGTGCTAGATCTTAGCACCGGGGATAAATATGGCGCTAAGGCCATATCATCATTTTCTGCATGGGAACGCTTACCTTGCATCTCATTGACGAAGGTAGGTTTCCACGTCCAGAAAAGGATGTAAACTCCATCACTTTGGTGCTAGACGTGTCTAGCGCCAAAGTATAAATATGGAGTTAGGTTTGCACTGAATTAGTGTTAATAAAAATGACGCTAATTCAGTGCAAACCAAGTATCAATATGGGCCTAAGAGAGCAAAAGTTCAAACAGGGTTAACCTCGTCTTCCTTCCTTTGTAGGAAAACACTTCTCACAGCTCACATTCCAACACCCTTCCAGCACGGAGCAGGTATTAAGGCAATTAAAGGCTTGCATAGAAATGCTTCCATTGTCATAGAAATGCAGGTTAAGTGTTCTCATTAAGGACTTCAGTGCCTTTTTTTCTAGTCAATGTGCTAATCACCTCAAGGCGACCAATTAAAATTACAGCATGGTGCACTGCTTCTACAGAGCTGAACAGGGCTAAACCAAAAGTATCATAGAATGCAAGACTCATTGAGTGCTGCCTAAGTTTTCAGAGCTGGAAAGCTGCGGCTGAATAAATTACCAATCATGCTAATAAAGTTATAACTAATAAATAAAGCCACCTCAAAGCCACTTCCCACCGCTCCCAGTAGCAGCAAGAAAAGAAGTTTTTTTTATTTCTATCCTCAGCACCTGGGAAAGGGGGGCTGGTCACTGCTAGCAAACTCTTTTGTTAACCTCCATTGAAGAAAAATGAGCCTACAGTCACAGGCAGCAAGGGAGTAACATCCAAATATGTGTTGCTCAGAATGGCGGGCTCACCCTGTGCTGTGGGCATGCTCTTGGTGAAGCTTCGGTCAGAGACAAGAGGAACGTGCACACCGTTTCATGTCTGCAAAGTATGTCCACCAGGCTGCATATGCTGCCCTTATCGCAGTGTGTTTATTTGTTACTACAACCATATACCTCTCTTCCGAGCCCCACTTCAATAGATTATTCCAGCACTCACAAAAGAAGGGCGGGTGCGGGCCACCATTCCACACCATGCTCTGTGGGGTTGGTGTTGTGCCTGTCGCCCGAGGAAAGTCATCCAATGACACAGGTAGGAACCATCCCTTCAGGGGCTAGTCAGGAAATCAGAGCTCACCTCCCAATACACTCTGCAAATTCTTGTGGGACGTGTGCATAGAGTTAAGGATGCATACTTAAACAAATCGTGTGGTTGGAACTAAGTAGAATCTCACAGAGTTTTTATATAACTGTGCAGAATTCCAACTCAGCAAGTTCCACCCACCACTAGTTTTAAATGAAATAGAACAGGAAGATATTTCAGAACTCACTTGAAACGTGTCCTAATTTCTCTTTCTACAGCACTAACCAACATTTCTATGACAAAATGAATCCCCTCATTTTGTTCCTTTACTAATTAAATGTTTTAAGTTTTACCAGTTTGCTTCAATCAAGATAGTTTCAGGTGTATCACACTTTTGTCATAAGTATGACTATTAGCACTCTAGTTGTTCTTTGGATCACCCTGGTAGGCTGCAGTAGAACACCAGGGAATCAACTGACAGGCTGCTCCTGTTGGAAGTTCATGTTTTACTGAGAATGTCAGACTTCGTTGTCATATGGCTAAGAAAGATAGTGTGAATTTACAGAAAATATGCTCTCATTTTAGCTTTAGAAGCCCTTCCATTACCTCTATGGAAAAATCAGGAGAAAATGTTTTCTCTCAAACATGACTCATGAAATCCCAGCAGGGTAAAATAACCTTAGAACACACCCGAAAATTAATATGGTACCATCAACAAATGATTTATATGGTAACTAAAATTTGTTAGCATTTTTTGTATGTTCTCCTTTCTGTGACCGTCAAAACCTGATATTCACTACAATGCATTCCAATGGGGTTCTATTGTGTACATTGGTCCAGAATCTCATGGTTGAAGTGCTCACAGCCAATCAAATCTCACTATGAGATCTGTGCTTTAGGCTCTGCCCAGATTTACAAATTTATTTTTCCTTTAAGATCTTGAAAACTACTGAACATAGTTATTCCAAACGATATCAAGCACTGGCAATGCCAACAGTCTCACATTTGTGAGACTTATAGCTATTGGTGTTGTAAATGACGATGTCTTTTCCCCCTTGTGTTGTGGAGTGACATGGATGTACGTGGTGTATAGGGGAATTATGTGGGTTGGATTGAAATTTTCAGTTGTGGAATTGTGTGGTGTGGAATTGTGTGGAGTGGACATGTGTTGAGGAATTATGTGGCATGGTGCGTAGTGAAATTATGTGGGTAGTAGTATGTCATTTTGAGTGTACTGGAATTATGTGGAGTTGGATTGAATGTCATGGAGTGTAATTATGTGGTTCTAATTTTTTTATTATTTCAACCTTTCAGTAAAAGATATGACTTTCTGTTTGTTTGGTCATTGCTTCGAACTGTCATTAACAAAGTAGCTTTTAGCATAAACAAATATGAAGTGTCTCGTGACCCTAATAGCTCAGAAATAATATAAAATATTTTAGACTAACAGGTCTTCTGGATTTTTGGCATGAAGAATACTTATCATAGCCTCAAACTCAGGCCGTATTGTGCTCATTACATAAAACCTGAACTTTTTGTTCTGAATTGGTGGTATAATTTACGTACTGTTTGGTTATCACTTTCTTTCATGAAGTGAGATGTTTTTAGTGACTGTGTTGTGGATATTTTTCATTAAAATATGTTTTTAAAATGTCACAATGGCTGTAATCACCCTTAGAGATCTCCATCTTCATAACCTTAATGACTTCCGGTTGAGGTTTACAAGCCATTATGGGTATGGAGATCATTTAAGATGGCCACACACTCATGTTGCGTTGCAGTTTACTATATAAATATTGAACTTCTTGCTTTATATTGATAATATAATTTACTTAATGATTCATGTGTTTTGGAATTATTTTCATCTGTTGGGCTGTGCCATATGCACTACAAGGATTTAAAGCAGATTTTTATTAAAGATCTTGTAATCATGACGGACATCAATCTCAATTTTGGGGTTTTGGATTGTTAATTCAACCCATTCACCTATACATATACATTTGTATATTCTACAGCACTTGCAGTCCTTGGTGATAGCTGTGGGGCAGTAATATTGCTTTTTAAACAATAAAATTTATGAGAATCACTCAGATGCATGCTCCTCCTATCAGGGGGAGATTATTTTCATGCTCGAGGAACAACAGATTAGCGAATATGTAATGTGTAATTTGTAGGATTTTGCTGATCATTTTTTGACGGTATAAATAGTTATTCTGTAAATGTCATATAGGGGGGCATTTTAACCTTGGCGGTCGGAGACCGCTAGGGCTAAAGTGGCGTCCGTACCGCCAACAGGCTGGCGGTACGGAGACCCATATTATGACCGCAGCGGTAGCGCCGCGGTAGCGCCGCGGTCGCACCGCCGGGGCCGGCGGTTTCCCGGCGTTTTAGCCCTGGCGGTGATAATCCGCCAGGGCAGCGCTGCAAGCAGCGCTGCCCTGGGGATTATGACTCCCCTACCGCCAGCTTGTTTCTGGCGGTTTGCACCGCCAGGAAGAGGCTGGCGGTAAAGGGAGTCCTGGGGCCCCTGGGGGCCCCTGCACTGCCCATGCCTCTGGCATGGGCAGTGCAGAGGCCCCCTAACAGGGCATAGCAGACAGTGAAAAGCGCGACGGGTGCTACTGCACCCGTCGCACGGCCGCAACACCGCCGGCTCCATTAGGAGCCGGCTCCTATGTTGCGGCCGCATCCCCGCTGGGCCGGCGGGCGTAAACTAGGTTTGCGCCCGCCGGCCCAGCGGGGATGTTGTAATGGGGACCGCGGGAGTGCGGCCGCATTGGCGGCCGCACGGCGGTTACAGCTTGGCGGGCGGCAGTAGCCGCCCACCAAGCTTGTAATGACCCCCATAGTCTTTATTTTTTTATTGTGGTCCTGTTGGAATTTTGGGTTATTTTTGATTAGTTTGTTATGCGTTTTCTGTATGCTGCTGTGTCAATCACAGCAGTCTAAGGTGTCTGCAGTGTAATAGTAAGACACCACAGGTCCTTTCATCTGTTTAAGTCCCCACAGGTGGTTATTGTTCAATGGGGCAGTCAGTGAGTATTTAATAAACCAGCAGATGGTTCAACACTGTCAGCCTCCCATCCCCCAGCCACACCGAGGGCAGAGAGGTGGTCATCCTGGTTTTAAAGTGCGTGACTGATGCGCCGTGCAGATCAAAAGAAAGGCACGCACCGCCATTCTTAAAGGTAAAGCATGGAGTGCTGCACTGATCAGGACATAGCACGTCAGGACTGCCGCACCGTACAAAACACAAGAAAGATGCGTGGTCATCATGCTTTACCTTTAAGCATGGTGTGCCACTCTGATCAGGGCATAGCATGTGCAGGTGTGCCCCACCGTGCAAAACAAAAGAAAGGTGTTTGGTCTCCCTGCTTAAAAATAAAGCCCGGCGGGCGGTGGTGAATTAGTCTGAATGTAAACAAGCAACTGCCCTGGCACAGCAACATGAAACCCTGAACGGATGCCCGGCCATTGTGGGGTGAGAAGTCGAGCAGCCCTGGTTGCACTTTGAGTGGGGGATATGTATGTATTATTGTGTGTGAGGAGGAGGGCAGGGATCCCTGCCATGCTAAAGGTAACAGGACGCTCGCTTGATTTAGGAGGCGGTCTGTGCTCCAGCCTCGGCCACTTCCTGTGTTACACAGCGCCAGTTATTCAAACAAGTTGAAAGGAGGAAACAAGAGCAGAGCTGTGATGAAAACCGAAAGTGATTTGGAGCTGAGCGGTGCACATGCCTCTTGCTGCCTCATGCGATCCACAAGAAAAGGGAGGGGGACGGCTGACGCAGTGAGATGGGAGGGGTTTAAGAGACAGGGAAATCCTATCAGTTTGAAGTCAGAGATAAGACCACAATTTACAGCCCTGTTTGCTGAAAAGCTTGTATCTAGTCAAAACATGAACCGCTCTGGAAAAATGCTCTTTCAGATGTTAAAAACATCACTGAGCCAGTACCTAAGATGGGACAAGTGGAAGCCTACAAGAAATGGGGGCCTGCTCCATGGGAGGGTGCTAACAAGGAAAAAGGAGGGACAAATAGGAAAAATAATCACCTAGAAGGAAGGGTTATTAAAGGACACTGACACTACCACATGAAAACAGGGGAGGGGCTATGAGCCCACAAAATAGAATACAACATATCTAGAAGAGACAGCACAAGCGCTGTCTAGGCTTGACCTAAAAAGCGTGCTTTCTGGGCCTAGAGCTACCATTCTGCCAAATTTAGTGTAATTCCTTCTAGCGGTTCAGGCTGTAGTTGTGTTCAAATCCATTTGTGAGTTAATACAGGAAATGCACTTTGACACCCCCTTTTTCTCATCCCATGCTTGACAGAGCTCACCGCAACCTTCCATGCACAACAAGAACCAACAAGACTCTTTCTTTCAGAAACTTTCATGAAGATTCGTCTAATGGTGCCAAAGGTATACCAAGTCAAAAAACACTTTTCCTATGGAAACTGAATCTTAACTATAGCTACCTACGTATATATGTATATATACATATTTAAGGTTTTAGGTTTAGGGTTGGAAGAGTAGGTGTTAGACTTGACAGCCTTAGGGGGGTCATCCCCCAACTTTTTGCCTTCCTCCCTCCATTTTTCTGACAGTGTTTTTGCTGGTTTTGGGACTCTGCACACTTTGCCTCTGATAACCAGTGCTAAAGTGCATATGCTCTCTCTCTTAAACATGGTTACAAAGTCGACACATCATGTCCTGATGGACTGGAACCAGCGACCCCGCTGGGTCACAAAGAATCGACGCATTGCGTACAACAACGCATTATCTCCCCCTCCATCCGGACGTAACTGACGCATCACCTCCACCTGCTTCGCAGTGCAGAACCGACGCATCTTTCCTCGGACGTCATAAGGGACTGATGCCGCACTGACTCCATCGACGCCTCTTTCTGACTCCGTGTGACGTCCCTGTTCTTTGTTTTCAAAAGATACTACGTGTATACCTGGGGGTCCTTGTGACTCCGTGACCGGCACAGGTGGTGTTGGATTGTTGGGAATAACTCCGTCAACGACGCCGTGATAGCCCCAGTTGGAGCTACTGTGTTTTCTAGGCACTTTAGTTGGATTTAATCTTTGGAAATTCATAACTTTGCTTGTGTACATTGGATTTTCATAGTTTCAACAGTATTGTATTCAGATAAATATTACCAATATTATTTCTAAGCCTGTGTGGTGTATTTTTATGGTGTCTTCACTCTGTTACTGTATGATTTATTGCACAAATACTTTACACATTGCCTTCTAAGTTAAGCCTGACTGCTCAGTGCCAAGCTACCAGAGGTCAGGCATTTGATAATTTGGATTGTGTTGTGACTTACCCTGACTAGGATTGTGGTCCCTACTTGGACAAGGGTGTATACCTCTGCCAACGAGAGACCCCATTTCTATATTGGGTAGTAAAGGTATTTTAGGGTTTAGGGATGAGTAGGGGTATAGGGTGGTGACAGTGTTTTTAGGGTTTGGGGGTAATGGTATTGGGTGATGAGGATGTTTTTAGGGTTTAGAGGTGGGTGAGGGTATTGGATGGTAAGGGTGTTTTAGCGGTGGTAAAGGTATTGGTTGGCAATGGTAATTAAAAAAGGTGGGGTTGAGGGGTCTCCCCCAAAATATACATTTTTTATAAATATAGATATTTATAGATATCTCATTTACCTTATAATAAAAAATATATATTATACATATATAATCCTTACCTTAAATAGACTTTCCAAGCATGGTGAAGGCAGATGTGGAAAGGTATATGTGTAGTAAAAATTGTGTGGCAAAAATTGCTTGGTAGGGCATGTATGGCTCTGGGCCACGTTGAAATGTCACACAACAAAACACAGGTTCCTGGATCTGGAGATCATGCGAAATGAAGAAGCTGACCTTGACATGTTGAAAGAATGAAAAGAGTCTCACTGAACAGGCCATCAACAAGAGAGGCTCGAAACACCATAGGTAGGACTTCCCTGAAGCATGGTTAGCATGGTAAAGAAAGCACATCTAAAATAGTCACTTCAGCTACAGCTATAGTTTGCAGTTCACACTTGAATTAGAGGCATACCTGCATGTTCCTTTTTCAGAATATGCCATTATTGGCCCAGTTTTTCATAATGATTAACTCGTTTACATTTACTGCGATAATCTTTAGCGGATGCACTGTACAACAAGTAAATCTGCAGACCCCTTTTTCTAGGTCACAACTCTTTTCTTAAATCCTTAGGTCCACCCAGCCCTCTCTTCCAAAATATCCCTGTGGCTGACGTCAGTACATTTGCCTAACCACTCCCAGAATGCATTTGCTAGAATCTTACATCTAGAGGTGACCAGTATTGTGCATATTGCTCTCTCTTCCGCAAAACATATATCTAACATCAGTTTCACCCCTCCCAAACAAACCCCTTATGATTCCATACTTAGAATTAATGTTCCTCTGTGAATGAATTAACTCCCCATTGGTTGGCTGATTTGTGAACTCGAACGTGCTTTAAGGTGAGACAATAATTGTTGCCTGAGCCACCTCTCAGAATATCTGAACCCCTCCATGCAGTTAATCTTTTAACAAGCTCACTATTGAAGAAGCGGTTGGCAAATGTTTTAACTCAACGACCAGCCCCCACATCTCTGGCTGCCATTTAGCAATGTCACTAAATTCTAAAAACAAAACAAAAAAAAGAAATGGAAAAGGAAAAAAAACTGTGGTGGATGTTATGTTTTTCTCCTCTCTAGTGTTATATAATATGTTTTTGCTAACCGCAAGGTCCTAAAAAAAATACAACTAAAAGCGCAGACATGGCTTGACTCTTTTTGCAGAGGGAAAGGAACCCTGTGTGGGAAGAGCCACTGAGAACTGTCCAAAGTCCAGTTTTTGCTCCACTTTCAAAACATATTGGGTTATTAATGAAGCCACCCCAACCCATCAGAGCCTCTGGGCTCCTGAACCGTTATCTGACTCTTTCCTTCAAGGATGCCAGTAAAACTATAGCTTCGATCAACGAAGCCAAGTGCTCATATTTACACTGTAGATTTGTAACAGTTGTTTATTCTTTAAACTATCTTCCTTCACCATTTATACTGAAGCCATTCCAGGGTAATCAAGGCCATGATCTGAGTCTGCCGGAAGCCCACCCCACATTATTTACCCACATTGTTTTACCCTTAACATTCGGCAAATCAAAATTTGAAACACAGGCGCAGATTTAAACATTTTTTCATGCACTGCAGTGCAGAAGCCAAATTTGCTGCATTGCACAAGAAGGAAAGACAGCACTTTGTCATATCTGCAAAGGTTGGTCTGCCGTGGGAATTTGTAATTGTGCTGGACCACATAGAGTCTTGTGTGACGTACAGAATCACAAAATGGCACAAAAACAAACGTGTGCCGTTTTGCATAGGATTTGTTATTAGAAGCGTGCCCTTCCAGTACAGTTGCCTTGCATAGACAAACATTGAACGGTCAGATGCAGTGGATGTGTGATGTGCACTGCAGCACACGTGCAATGAGTTGGTTTTCTGGGTAAATCACTGCATTCCCCATTGGTTTACATGCTTCCAGTAGACATACATTTTTGATGCAAAGGCCAATCTGGCTACCTTGGGAGTGGGCTCTGCATCAAATGCTATGGCTGTGTGCGATGATTCACCCACTTCCAATGCCCACTTGATGCAAACCGACGCAAAGTGTGTTTTTTGTGCTGTTAAAAGTTTACCTTTTTAACACAAAACAGCTTTTGCGCTGGATGGCAAATAGCATGCATTGCTTGGCTACGTGCTTGTGGGGCACAAATCTTTGGTAAATTTGGGCATTACTGTGCTTCGACTGATTTAACGTCAGTTACTGCTCTCAGGATGGATTTCAACAGCAATTTAGTGGAGGATGACTTTACAGAAATCAGTGTAGAAGCTGCCTCATAATTTGCAATAGCGTGACATCCTTGATCGTTGTTTGTACTTTAATGAGTTTAGGATTAGTAGTTACAGTGAGCTCAGTTCTCAGTTGCTCTAGCTCACTCAAATCCGGTTACTCTGAGGAATAATTAGAGAGCTAGCTGACACCTACATGTTGTTGCCAATTCATAGGTAGTATAGTCCATTTGCTTCAGACATTTGAATCAGGGCGTAATACTTAATCTATCTGTGGGCTTTTAACCACGCCCACCACATGCCCATCACTATCACTCGTTTAAGGGCTTGCCTTTCAAAAATCATTTGCTATCACTGGTAAATGCTTTACGTTTTTCCCTCTTTGGGGCAGTTTTGTTACCACTTTAGCCATCGTCCCTGTTACATGAATAATTGCACGTTTAGCGATATGGTACGTTTGTCTGCAAGCAAACTTCTTTTGTGTCTCTCCTTCGTGCTCATGGTGGCCTTGGCGCTTTTAATCGGCTTGCTTATGTCAACTGTTTTACTTTTCATTTTCAATTTATGTAGCAAGAAAAGTCCAGTTAGGAATTTACAACACTAATAGCTCTAACACGAGCAAACGCGAGACCTATTGCACATTGCAAATTCCCGATTATTTTGGTGAGCCCTTTCATAAAACTCTTTTTACAATACTAGCATCAGAGAGACGACGATGGAGATGCAACAGTGGCAGGCTCTAATGATTCCCCTTTAAAAATGTTTTTGGTCAAGTAGCACCAACCCCTTTCGATCTACCTGGTAAGTTATTTTCACTTTCGGGTAGGCATTGGGTTGTGAGGCAGTTCTGAGTCCCCCTTTCCCATGTCAGATTAATCCTGGCCAGGAGGAAAGAGCTATGGCATGTACAAAACCGTGTTAACGTGTTGGATTGTACTTGATATGGCCCTTTGGTTTCAAAGTGACAGTCTTCTTAGCACTTGATTTCAAATACACCTTGTTGTAATTGTGGAGAGAATAAAGGTGATTATTCGAACCATATATTTTTACAGCCAGACAATACATTTGTCACGGGCAATAGCCCTGCTTCCTTGGGGCTCATGAAGGAAAGCATGTTTCTCAAGAATCTATCAAATTATGAGCCGTAGCCATAGGTTAATTAACCCAAATTGTTGGTCCAGTAAAGGGAATATGCATATACATGCTATTGAACTTTCAAAGTATTGAAAGAGTCATAGGTGTGATATCCTCTCAAGTTAAATAACTCATACCTTGTTTTGAATTACTCTGTTGTCCCCTCAATAACAGACGGCACAAACATGAGTGTAGATTTTGGTGGACATTCAGTAATGTAACATTTACAGTGGCTTGTAATCCTTGTTATCGTTGATATTCTCACTTTTTGATTGTTTATATTTTGAAAAATATTTTGTTTGTAAGTTTCCTTTTGGAATGGATTAGTAAATATATCAGAGGCGACGTTTACACATCTGTTGTTAAGTTTGACATGCACACTCTCTAAAAAAAAGCTGTTTTTGAATTGCTAATAAATGCCTCTACTTAACAAGTCTGCAAATTTGCATGCACAAAACTAGGGACTCACTTTAATAATTCATTGTGTGCTGCTGATTGATAAAGGGGGAAAAATTATAAGGAAGGATCCGCCCCCTGTTAGATCCCTTTCAAAGGGCCACAGGATACCTAGGGGGTACTTGGTCCAACCATGGAGGTTGAAGCCTTTTACTCCTTATGTCAAAGGCCCAACCTACTATGGATCCTGAGCAACTGGGCCATGTACATCTTCTGCATTTGACTCTCAGTGGTAGATGTGAACGAGCAGTCCAAGGCTTCCTCGTGGGGAGGTAGATACAGATTAGTGAACATGGATCATAAATCAAAAAGTGTGCAGCAGCAGCAACAAAATCAATGGCTAGCCAAATGCTTACTTTCATAACCAAAAACATATTTTATTTGTACCTCTACTGATTCAAAGGAAGGTAACAGCATTTACAGACAGCAACACATTTTCCCCTTAAGCTCAGGGCTCTAGTGTTTTAATGGCAAGTCACTGTCCCACCAGTTCCTTTCTATGTGATCGGGGTTATCCCCCATTGACTGGTGGCCACACCCATGGAATGCTTACTAGCAGCTCTTACCTCAAGAGTTTACTCTGACTCTTCAAATATAGTCAAAAGAGTCTTAGCGCCACAGCACTTTCAGCAGCAAGAACCCAAGGGCCTGGTTGGCACGTAACAATTCTTACCATCTACAGCAGGGACGAAGGCTGAAGCTTCTTGGAGGATGCCCCATCCACAGGCACTCTGAACAGCTCTGTTCCTGCTCAGGTGATTCAGATGGATACAGACAGGGGCAGCACTTGGCAAGCGCAGGCTCTCTCTTTAGCCTAAACAGTCATGCTCCAGCAGCTATCACAGGAGTTTCTGTGATTCTTCTGCAGGGTAAGTTTTCACGCTCCTCTGGGGAGGGAGGTGATTCTGATGCTTCTGATCTTGATCGCACTGAGGTGGTGAAACTCTATGGTGTCCTCACTTGGTCCACAGGGTCGGGTCAGTTCCAATTCTCACTCATCCTGGTGATGTACAGGTCACCACTGCTCACGATTAACAGGTTCCTGGCCAGTCCACACAGCAAAATCATTCCTGGCAGCGCCACCTGGCACCTGGAGTTGGAGCACCACTGCCATGCACAGCTTCAGCTTTTATCGCATGGCAGTCCTTACCACGGCAGCCCTTCCTGACTCATCGGTAGCCGCTATAGGGCCACGCAGGCTTCCACCCTTACCACATGGCAATCTTTTTATACAGCGATCAACACAACAGCCCTCTCCTGGAATACAGGTGTTGCCTACTTAGTCCTGCACACAGGCAACGACCCAATCGATGCAGCTGCCATCTCCTCACACCTTGCACCGGGAGTCCACTGGACAAGGCTTTCCACTGGACCTCTCTCCCTCCAAGCAGGCAGGTGTAGTTGCTCCAGGCCCTACAGCAGGTGGTCTTGGTTTCCCTGTGTGATGTCCCCTCACCAGCAAAGAGACTGGTTTGGCTTTGGCTCCCAGTCCTGGTCACAGGCAGATGTCTTGCAGTGCTTCCCCTCCTCATACAACCCATCTGGCAGCTTGGCAGGTGACAGTTTTTGGGGTCTTAACCTCCCCTTCATATATTCCGTTTCTAGACACCAAATGTAATTTAGGGTCTGGCCCATTGAAGTTTTATGTTGGTGTTCTGCTTTCATATGTCTCCTCTCCCTCTTAAAAAAATGTTTGTCACAGCAGCAAAGACTCTGAACCTGATAGTTCGACAACATAGGCCATTAGAGTGACTAGAGGGGCACTACATCTTTCATGTACTGCATTCCTCGCAGTTATACATACAACCAGTACATGCACTCACTGTGCATGCACTCCACAGCACTGCTCTATTCCTGTATCATACCTTTTTCAGGCACACATACAGCCAGTGCAGGGTCATCACTCCTGTATTAGACAACACCTCCCACTAACGATGTTAGATCACGGGTGAATTAAGCACACAACAGCAGAACTTTAAAAAGAGAGTGAACCTGTAGACCTCACTCCAGTGACACAGACTAAAAAGGAACTGTTCAGTCTTACTGATCACTACACGGCATGCTGCCACCACAGGGCTCATTCTTCTTAGTTCCTGGTGAAGGCAGTAACCTTCCACCACTATGAGGGTAGCACTTTGGGCCCCTACCCGGTCCAAGAAGACTGCAATCCATGAGATAGGCCTATGTCATGGTGCACATGCGTGATCTGTGTTTACCTATGACAACAAAACTCAGCATGAGGATCCAGACAATAGTACAGTTGGCACTCAGGAGTGTGGTACACGTCCTTTACCATGCAGAGGACTTTTCCAACCCAACACCCCAAATCTAGGTTTGAATGGTTACAAAAATAATTCCCATATGGAACTTTCTCTATGAAACTTAAGAACGGCTAACTGACATTCCACCAGATTTAGAAGGCTCATAGGACTCATGCAATTGTTTTTCTATGTTTGGTGAACCTTGCTTCAGCCATTTCTGACAGAAACAAATACAAAAATGTAGCTGTCTAACGCGCATATGCGAACTGTAAAAATAGCAGCTGCTTGTAAACAAATAGAAAAAACAAAAACCCTTTGATTGGCTTAATTTCACTAACCCTCTTAGACAAAATTGAAGTTAATATTACTATGGCAAATAGTAACAGGTATCTTGATTTCCTTACATATGATTGCGAATGACAAGATAAGCAAAGTAAGTTACATAAAAGAAAAATGTGGGAGAACAGATGCTATGCTATGCAGATTCATAAAACTCATTGCTCCCCGAAGGCTTACCAGTGCTGAGTGAGTACAAGCGAGCATGCAAAATGCAGGGACAAAACATGGCGTAGGATAATGGGGGTATGCTGTATGATGCATAAGTGGGTGGTCATATTTGCTTGGATAGACCATTCCCCACCGCTCATTGGGGCTGGAAAGAAATTCTAAATTCTAGTGCCTTCAGCCCCCAAAGCACAAGTCAAGCAACCTTTCCTCTCCCATTGGCCAAGGCAGGGCTGGAGGCTGTAAATGTACTGATTACCCTTACAGTGACTGTTCTTAAATCTGCTCCTGATTATGCCACCTTCTCAGCCGCCTCTGCTTTCATGACAATAAACCCTATTTCAGCTGCCCCCACTTTTCTCCTTCTTTCCTTCACTAAATTGTACTAATTTCGCACATTAGCGAATTGCAATGTCAACCAAAACGAAAACCCTCAAAATTCACTGAAAATATTGTAGCTTTAGGCTAGTTAAGGCTGACAGGAGGACAATGCTAAGTATGCTCGTCTCAATAAATGCTGATGGCGGCAGCTGTCAACTCTCCTGCCACCCCTGCATCCTCAAAGAGCATGAGGATTAATGTGCCCCTGCATCCTTAAAGAGCATGAGGATTAATGTGCCCCTGCATCCTTAAAGAGCATGAAGATTAATGTACCCCTGCATCCTTAAAAAGCATGAGGATTAATGTGCCCCTGCATCCTTAAAGAGCATGAGGATTAATGTGCCCCTGCATCTTTAAAGAGCATGAGGATTAATGTACCCCTGCATCCTTAAAGAGCATGAGGATTAATGTGCCCCTGCATCCTTAAAGAGCATGAGGATTAAGGAGTACTAGGACAGGTTAAAGCTGCACTCGTCCGCACAACCATCCCACACCCCCATGCCCTTGATGAAGAAGGACAGGGGAACAAACAACCCCCACGGCCTTCGGTAGACCTTGGAGGGTGTAATTACGTTGAAGTTTACCGACAATAGCTTTGTGGGGATTTAGTGCCAGCAAAGCACTGAACGTTTGTTGAAATTATGTTGTAGAAAAGAAAAGCCTTTTCTATTTTTTACCTCTCTGTGTGTTCGTGGCATCCAGAGAAAATAAAAAGAAAGAAAAAAACATCTTTAAAAGATCTGAAGTATAGCGCATTCACAACTGTGCTGAAATTCGGCGGTTTCAAATGGGTTTCGTTTTGTGTTTTAATCTCTCTCAGTGTACGCGAACGCCCAGACAGATTAATAATAAACAAACAGAATTTTAACCTAATTCCATCAGACTTTCAGCTGTAGGAATTTCACCGATGGAAAATCTTTTAGAAAGAAAATCTATTTTAATCTGCTATTTGCCCTACTCATAAAGGGTCTCCTTCTGCACCATTGCAGCAAGAATCCCCTTTTTCGAGTTTCAGATATGTCCCACAAATACTCGCTTTCTTCGCAGGTTTACTCCCAAGCCCACGGCCCCAATGCACGTTCATAGAGATGGGTGGAGAACGGGTGCTTGGCCTTTGCTCATCACGCAGAGTTAACTCCGGTGTGCTCTGTTGTACACGTGTCAGCCAGCTGCCAGCAGCACAGAGGCTCTCTTCAGCAGCTTTGCACAGGAAACAGAACCTCCTTTGATAGCGCCCCCTCAGCCACGCCGAATGTATTTGATCTCCCAGAAGCACCTATCGGAGGTATGCAAACACTGCAGGGAATCTCCATCGGAGAATGTGTACAGTGAGGCCTTGCAAAAGGCAGCATTCTTCAGTTCGGCGCTAGAATGGAGACAGGATACGAGTGTCTGATAAAGAGCGATTTAGAAGGGGGAGCAGGTTGGTCATGTCATCTCTTGCAACCCCGAGAGGAGCAGTGGGGTGCGGTGTTCAAACAGCCAGAGAGGAGCAACAGTTGTCAGGTATAGCTGGAGACCAAGTAGAATTTCCTAGTAGTACTGTCTACTTAGAGTCTGGGACAAGATTAGAAATGACAAAATTCATGGACACCCAACTTAAAATTCAACGAGTGACCATGGGCGAGCCTAAAACATTATATACAAGCTAAGTACTCACAGGAAGCAGAGCGGTGATGGCATCTTTATGTGGGGAGACTCTACCTAGTGAACATTAAAATCATATGTGCTGACGCAAGCAGATATTTGAGAGTTGTAACAAAGGCAGTCTTAACTTGTGAAGGGATAGCCCTGAGACACAGAAGAAAGGTAAGTTAGTACTTATAGAAATTATGTAGCGTGAGTGGAACTTTACCTTTTCATGGCGTCAGCATCCCAGACTTTGCATCACGAGTGGCAAAGACTCTGAGGAAGAAGTGGAATCAAGTAATCATTACTTCTTATCACTTCCTTGTCCCAGATGGGGTTGCCACCTTTCCAAGAGAAAAATACCGGCCACTAGTTGTTGCATTAGGAGTCGGCCTGGACATGATACTAAATCGGAGTTTACGTAAAATCGTATGAATTTATTCATAACATGACTTTTCTGCCTTTATTTACCATAGGTCCCAGTCAGGAATCGTTAGTGCACTGCTAGAACACATTTAACAATGTTTTCTATATATAGTTGCTATTTGAAGTACATGCAGATAATTGTTAAATATACTGACTTTGGGTGATTTTGCCTGGTTTTGGACCGGCCAATACATCAACATACCAGTGCTGCTAGTAGAAAACTGGCCAGGTGGCAACCCTGCTCCCGACCCCACATCACGAGTGGCAAAATCTCAGATAAGGAAGTAGAATCTGAGTAATGTGATTATTGGTAATTACCCAAAGCATTACTCCTTATCTCTTCCATTTCCCAGATATTACATCACGAGTGGCAAGTAGAAGGATGAGGAAGTGGAGTTGGACTAATGAGATTACTGGTATGTAATTGAAGCATCACTCCTTATCTCTTCCTTGTCCACGACTTTACGTCATAAGTGGCAAATACTCTGATGGTGGAGTAGAATTGGAGAAATTGAATATTACTGGTAAGTAATTGAAACACTACTGCTTATCTCTTCAGTGTCTCAAACCTCACCTTCTGAGGGGCAAGTACTCGGATGAAGAAGTAGAATCAGAGTAATGGGATTACTATAAGTAACTGAAGTATTATTTCCTATCACTTCAGGAGGCTAAAACCAGAACTCCAGGAAATGATCTATTCTGATTTGTTAGCTCTCCTGGCTAGTTACAATGTTGATGCACTTTTAAAAGTCTACAATGCCCAGATTGCCAATATGTACTTTATGATTTTGAACATTTTGAAATTTATGATTATTAAATATTGTCACACGTTAAAAGTACCATTTGGAATCACTTTTTGATAGTAAGAAAGAGTGTCTCAGTAGAAGCATTAAGATTAGAGGTAGACATTGATATTTTATTCTGAGGTATGGTCAAGTTATACATTTATGGTAATAGTTAAGAACAAGCAACGCTACTGATTTAAAGTACTGTGTCTATGCAGAAATATACATATTAAGACATAAATCAGCTCTCTGTGTTGCTGTAAAAATAATGAAAATATATTGTCTTTGAATCTTAAACCCCAGAGTTGCATTAACAGTTTTAATCATTGTATGAGAATCAGATGACTGGGGCTTTCATGTAAGTTTCTGCCAAACTGCAGTATGCAAGTTTACTTCAAAGTTAATCTAGATATGCTTGTAAGTCACTTTTATCTAAACTTTAAAGCAAGGGGCTTACAAATAACTAACAATCTTTGGCCTTATATTTCCTCCATTTCAGGAAGAAATTCAAATCATTGCTCGACCTACTATCAGATTTAATGCATGTGAAGTTTGTATAACCAGGTTTAGCAGACGCACATCAGCAAAATATTTCACCAATGTTGCTTAAATGGGAGAATCTAACTTGGTTTGATGCAGTTCATCTTCTGGACTTGCTTATTACACGTTATTGTTTTTATACATTTTCAAAATGTTCTATGAATATTTAGGATTTTATTGTAAATTCTGTAGAATATACAATATGTACATAAAGAGCTAACATGGTTCAGTCTGTTTGCACGTTCAACTGCTGAAGATTGTAGTGAATCCTAGTTTGTTTTAATGGAATAACAGGAGTTAACTTAGCCTTTGGCTTGCGGACTTGTGCCCCCATCACCTAGTGACTTTTAACCTACTTAGCTTGTTCTGTCTTAGCCCATTTAATTATTTTATTCTTCTAAAAGGGCTGCCTTGTTTATACTTATGCCACTTGTCATGATTTGCATTATGAGTGCCACTGCGTTAAGGCGTCAAAATCAAGTGACAAAGACAAACTGTAGGTGTTCACATTTAGGGACTTTCCCTCTTCATGCTTTCGAGGGAATTGTTTATATTAATTGCCACCCCAAGCATGCCATTATCTATTGTTTGGGAACACACCTACCTCAGGGGGCCAAGTAGATCTGTATAAATACATCACACTTTAGACAGATAATCAGAGGGATTCCAACCAGAGGGCATCGCCACCATCGCTGATATCGATGCTGCACGTCGTCTTGATGCTGACTCAGTCTTCGTGTCCCTGCGGAGTCTGAGATAGAGACCTCATTCCAAGGTAACGAGGGTTAGGGGCTCCTCTCATGGACATGGCATTGGCAGATTAGGTTTAACATACCCAGCTCTCCTTTAGGTAGGAGGTTAGGCCTATCATGATAGGGTGTTAGGACATATTATACACTTCATGTCTTTTCATGTTATTGCAAGATGGTGGGGGTCTTTTTAATAATGACTCTTGTCTTTACAATTCTGTTTCTTGCACTGTTCATTATCCTAATCATTGCAGCCCATGCAACTTATCGCAGATTGCAGTTGTGTTAAATAAAAACTATTTGAAACTTTACTGCATCTTCGTTATTGCCTGTGTTTGGATGAGACATGATATATATGTGAGAAAGGGGTAATCTCCATTTAACCACGACACTCCCTGATATGTCATACTCTCAAGTCCATGCGTAAAGGCTGCCACAAATCACCTTTTACTCTTTGGGTTTTTGGTGAGGTGCTGCTAGTGAGCCGGAAGGGTTGGGACGACAGCTGCAACTTGTTGTAGGATAGGCATAGTCACCCACAAACATAAGTACTGTCATCCTTAAACCAGCAGTCTTGCCTAGAGCAAGAGTCCAAACTACGACAAGATAAGCAGATGAAGAAAGTAACCTCATCTTATATACACTTCTAAAGGCAACACTGAATCTGGATGTCTCTGAACACCACAATCACTCCCTACAACAAATGGTACTATATAAAGATGGTAGATCTCCCTAGGAAAACTTGTGCCAAGGTTACAAATGAAGGAACTGCTTCCAGTGCAATACAACATCTGCAAATAAATGTATCCCCTCCAGAGTTGGAGTGCTATGGTGATACACTTGGAGGTTACTGATAAAATGTAAGGTGACCATGTAATGTTCAACATGTTTGCAAAAAACTGTAATCCACTAGTCTTGTCTTTTTATGGCTCTTTTGCATATACACAAACCCCACGTTTTCACATATTCCTCAATTTCTTTATAAGAAGAAGGCCACCAAAACCAACATATGAACAAATCACAGTATTTCCTTCTTGGCTGACAGCATGACCTCATTGCTAGACCTTTCTCTTATGGTGTAATTATTTATTAGGTCATTAAAGTCTACTATCTTTCCCTAAGTGATTGCTTTTCATGTGATTTGTTTTGCTTTTTTCTTAGCTAGCCTCATACTTCTCATGACAAAGGTAAATTCCTAGCTTGCTGTCACCAGTCTAGGACGCCACTTGGTTCTTAAATCTGCTTCTAATGAATAATTGGTAATCATTCAGTTACAGGAACATTTTTGACACTGATACAGAGAATAGAACAGGCTTCCCCTCTGTAACTCCTCTTTCGAGGGTATGGATACATTTGAATCTTGAAAGCAACAATTTCTGTCCAGTCTCTAGTTTTGAGTTTCTTGCCAAATCTCTTGAAAGGAGGGCGAACAACCAGCTTAAACAATTTATTATTGACAATCATCTTCTTAATTCTTTCTAGTATTGTTTCAGCACTGATACAGCCATTGTACAAATCAAATACAACACTCTTTGCTTTTTGCATAACTGTGACTCATGCTTGACAATCCTACTTGAGCCTTCAGCTACATTCAATGCCATCAACCGCAATATACTCATCCAAACTCTGAATGAACAAATGGTAATTGAAGGCATCTTTTGAACTAGTTTAAATCCTATATATAATCAACCGCTGTTATTTGGTCAGATTAGACAATTCCTTCTCAAAACTCGTTCTAGACCCCCTAGGGTCTCTCAAGGATTTGTTCTAACTCCTGCCTTCTTCAAATTAATCTTAAACATCTGGATGTAATCATCTGGCATACCCTATCACCAACATGCAGACAAGAGACAACTCTGAAGGTTTCATTCTCTGCTGAAATTCAATTACTTTGGATTAACACCATTTAGTGTTTTAAGAATACAAAAATTCAATGATACTTATCTCAAACAGCATCTTCGTATCTTTGAAGAATGATTACCAATGATCACAGGCTTCATTATAGCCAATAAATCAATATTAGAATTGAGGCTCGTTTTAATACACTACACCAAAAGCCTTTTTCCGTCCTAATGCACATAAAAACAGCCATAATTCTCTAAACAGTATTTTTAACTACAGTCAGGTTAGTGGAAAAATTGATCTAAATATAAAAAACTGCTTCATGTCCCTACTAAACTTAACGTTTTGTTGTTTAATCAGTTCAGTAGTGTAACAAAACATGTCCTGTAGAAATTTGCAAAATCCACAAATACTTGATCCTCATGAACATTTTTTGGTTTGAGATCAATGAAACACCGCCAGCACCTTTTAGTTAACTGTATTGATGGTACCAGAGTCAATAATCTATCTCAGAATATCTACTCTATATGTATGACAAACAACATCAAATTTAGAAAAAATTATCTATTAGTACACTAAGGGGCTTATTTTCAAGCCCCGTGTGCCACCTGAGCGTCACTTTTTTGACACGCCTGTGGCGCACACTGCAGCACCATATCTACAAGGCCACGTAAAGCCATCCTGCGTGGTTCAGTGGTGTAGCAAAACATGTCAGTGCAAGTTACTCCATTGCCTCATACTGCAATAGGGAGGCGTGCCATGGGTGTTATGGTGGGTCTTCCCACATAACACCCACAGCATTTGACACATTCCCAGATTTACAAGATTTGTAAACCTGAGAATGTGTCAAAAGCCAATGCTTCCTGAGGAGAGGCTTAAGGGAGGCGCAACAAGGAGAAAAAACCTAGTTTTTCCACATTCTGCAACACACATAGAAGGAAGAAAATGCCCAATAACACCAGACCACTCGTAATGAGGGCCATAATATCAGACTAATGGTCTAACAGTTTTCCTGATACTTCTTAACAAATTTTGTGGACCTGAAATAAAAAAAATATACAAATCAAGGTCACAGATTTGGCATCTGTAGAAAAGTGCCAAGTTACATTTTTCTTCAATATTTTTTTCTTTTTTTCATCAATTTTGGCTACAAAGTTTCCTTCTACTTTAATCTTTTACAACACCTCTGTACCACCAGTGCAAAACAAAAAAACAACTTACATTTGAGTGCAAGCATTTTAAAAACATTTTAAAAATTAAGTGAAGGCATCATCACCCAAAATTAGTCTTTGTGATGTCCCTGTATCTCCTATTGGTTTCAGTATCAGATGCACCTACAGATAACCTCTGTACATGTGCATCATCGCAACCCTCTTCGGTGGCAATGCCTTATCCTTTTGATAAACAAATATTTTTTTCTGGTGGCAACATTGTATATCATATCTCACAGTGGTGCATTCAACATATTTTTTCCTCATGTGCTGAGGAGGTCTCCACTAAACACATACAGACACCGAACTCTAGTTTGTAACTGTCTAAATCTTATTTCCATTGGTTTCTGTGGCTAAGTGGGTTAGCACTGTTCCCCCTGCTCTGGAGAAAGACTGCCCAATTACATGATAATCCCCTATTGCAAAAGCAAATTGACCAATACTTGCCTAGGAACCAAATGCAGTCCCACTGTACAGATCAAATGGTTTGGGTATGTGTAATGTAAAAATAGCTTTATTATGTAAGCATTGAATATCCAGGTCAGGTCTCAGCGTTATGTTACTGAGTAGGAGCCTATTCATTTCATTGCATATTTGAAGGTTTAAATGTTGCCTCTTGAACACATTGGCCTACTATTTTGGTAAATATAACAGTAGGTTTTATAATATTGAAAAGGGAAGCATAAGACTTGTGAGGATTTGGGTGTATTATAAGGTATGGTTGTTTGAGCTTACCATGTAATACAGTCACAATATGTGTCTTTGGTCCAGTCAGGCTCATTTGTATACTTTTTAGCTCACTGTGTAGCTGTTGTTTCAAGCAGCCAGGCTTAAACAAAGAAACTAGTGTAAAAAAGTTAGAAGCATGAAACAATCAAATAAGAAAGTCACACAACACAATAGAAATCAGACACCAGTTGTTGAACATAGATTATACTTTTAGTTATTGTTTGAGCCCAAGAAGAACAAAATCCACCAGAGGGTTCCAAGATATCATTTTTCAAAGGAAATGTAAATTTCAATACTTTTAAGCAAACCACAAATAGGCACTGGTAACCGCAAAATTTGGTGACTTTTGAAAGGTTTGTAAGAGTTGTGTTCGGCTACCCTGGCCCAACTAGGGCAGCAGAAGGTCAAGGGGGACACTAAGGAGTATTTGGACAGTTATCTGGTCACCAAAACGTTCTCAAGTCTAGTTCTGAACTTTACATCACAACCGTCCTAGACTCTAACATAGTGGTCCTCATGCTGGGGATTGAGGAACTGCAGGATGCTCAAGGATGCTCTGGGTGCTGTGTGGTTGACCTTGTGGTTACTCCTCCATTCATGGGTCAATTGGGGCACCACTAGCCACTGAGGTCAGGGTCCTTCGAAATCCTCTTTGAAGCGATAGAAGGCCAACTGTTTGTCGGTTATCTGTCTCAGTCCACAATGGTCCCAGCAGTATTCTTTTGTGGAGGGTGGTGTGCCTTTTGGGGTGACCACTCTTGACTCAGATAACACTCCTGTGTTCGGCAGACTAGGGTGAAACTTTTCGACATCAAGGATCAATCTTTTAGGGAACTTAGCGGTCTCCAGAGCAAGCGGTCTCCAGAGGCAATTCTCCCGAAGTGGCTACTGACTTGCCGAGTTGGGCTACTTCAGCTTTGATGCATTGGGGCTAATTCACGGGGTTAGCTGACTGGCCCTTGGAGTCTCTTCTTTCATCTGGGGCTAACGAGCATCTTTTCCTTGAACCAGGAGGCACAGATACAGTCCTCTCTTCTCTAGCCCAAGGTGCAGCAGGTGCCCAGCAGACAGTAAATCAAATCAAATCTGGGTTTATAAAGTGCAACTACTCACCCGTAAGAGTCTAAAGGCTCTAAGGGGGTTAGTCCTTTGAGCATCAATTGGAGAGCCAGGTTTTAAGGTCCTTCCTGAATTGAGGTAACAATGGTGACTGCCTGAGGTGAAGGGGCAAGGTGATCCATCTGTTTGCCGTGAGGTAGGTGAAGAATCTTCCACCACCAGAGGCCTTCCGAATGCAGAGTACAGTGGCTCATGCATGTTGAGCAGAGTGGAGAGGTCTGGTGGGAGAGTAGAAGTTGATGCAGTGGTTGAGTAGGTGGGTCAGAGGTGTGGAGGGCCTTCTAAACGAGGACGAGGCGATTGAAATGAATTTTTCTCGATGGGAAGCCGGTGGTTTTCTCGATGAGAAGCCCGTACAATCTCTCTTTGCCAGGTCCATGGGCTACCAGGAATCCTCCTGCCCAGTGATGACTTCCGGCACTGTATGGCATCTAGCAATCCCAGGGGGCACTATTCTGCCCACTCTCAAAATGTCTGAACCCTTCCTTGGATGTTTGGAGCTTGGTAGCCCATACTTCAGGTGTGGCTACCTGTGGGCTACAAGCTCACGTGAAAACAAATTTGGGTACTGGTTTTCCCTCTCTGTTCTTCCCACTAGCATGTCTACTTGGACTGAGGGGCAACCCTTCAGGAAGGTGATCGCCATTTGCTTACCAAAGGTGACTTCGCCTTAGAGGTAGCTATTTTGGGCCCACACAGAGTGGCTTTCTGCAAGGGGAGGTAACACCTCTCTCTGTTGCAGGCTGCTATTGTTCTCAATCCTGAGAGTCAATCACACTATTCCACAGAAGGGAAGAAAGCTGTCTGGTGGCCATAAACCATGTGAGCACAAAAGGATGATGGACGGAGTGCTGACAATGCAAACACTCACCCCCAGTCACAGATCTGGGTTTAATCCATCGTTCTTTAGCTCACCATGCCACCCCAGTTTGGACCCAGCCATATGCAAATCAGTCTTGACCCTGTTCCTCATGGGAACAGTCCAGCCCGAACTGCCAGGCCAGGTCCTCCCTGGACCGGAAACAAGCATCCTGGGACCGGTTTCAGGGTTTCACCCCTCATCAGCCAGGCTAGCTTGAGGCCACTGGAAAAAACGGGTAACAGAGTGGCAGCTTCCTAAACGTTGCCCTCCCTTAAAAGTGACCTTAAATTCGACTTGGGCATCAAGCCGGGTTTAATGGCATGATTAATTTGATACCTTAAAGCACCCATTTTAGTAGTCCCTTTCAGAAATTAGCCAGGCTGCGGGGTTGGCCGGTAACTCTGTGTTAGCCAATGGGGCTCCCACATTTCCACAGCAAAAACAATAATTTCAAAGTTTTGCTGTTAGGACATATTCAAAATACATGTCCTACATACTAATATACTGCTCCCTGCATTAGGATTCGGTAGCCTTCCTTAGGGGAGACGTACATATAATGTTAAGGTAAGTGGGAACTTTGCCATTGGTTTAAATGGCAAAGGCAAACTAGTAGTTTTAAAACTACTCTTCCAGGCTGCAGTCGCAAGCTGGGGGGCATTTTGTACTTTATCACACACAGGGTGGCACAACCAGTGCTACAGCCATGGGTGGGCACCCTGTCTTGCATACCCTGGATACCATATAGTAGGGACTTATAAGTAAGTAATTCCCTGTCTATTGAGGATAGCCAATTCAACATACCTTTTGGAATGAGTTAGAACAATGGCACTGAGGTCTGGTGAGCAGGCCTCAGTGTACTCCCGGATTTAAAAAACTACCAGCTAGTAGGGAGGGGGGGGGTGCAAAAAGCGTGTTTCCTTACACAACCCCCCCCCCCCACACCACAACCCCAGCTAATAGGTCAAGTGGAAAGTAACTAAACTGTTGGTGAGTTTCCTTGACTCAGGAAAGATGTAGGAAAACATGCTGACCATTGCAGTGTCTATTCTGCAGCACACCCCTCTGCCACAGCCATTGCCTCTGGGGAGCTGACCCACCTCAACTATGACTGGCCCTAACCTAAACTGGACCTTAGCTGAAGCATGTTTTTGCCATCCTTGTCTCTTCCCTTTGCTTTGGACTGTGAGGTACCTACCTTACCTAGACCTACCTTAGCTAGGGCAATACTTAGCAGACCCAAAGAGGTCACCCAACCCTTGAGTAACCCACCATGACCAACAGGATCAGAGGCTCTACCTTACCCCCTATCATGGATTCTGACCCTCATGCCAAGGACAGTGCTGTCACAAAGGTAAGCACCCAGCAGAGGCTACTAACAGATGTTAGTGCCCTGAACCATACCTTGAGCTCTCCACTGCCAAGTCAATGGGTTTTCTTGGGGGGCTACTCTGAGTTCCTGGGGCCTCTCTAACTATCCTGAGTGGGGGGGCTACCACTCCAGGTGGCAGAAACTCTACTCCCATCGTTTCCTATGTCTGTTTAGTGGGTCTACCCTGAATCTGATCAGGTGCCTGACTCTCCAGGACTTTATTTGGGTCAGGAAGGGCCTTACCAGGGCCAATCATGGAGCCCTCCCCTACATGAATAGAATGTTTGTGGCTCCCTAGGTCTCTTGCTAAGAGTGGCCTTCTTTTCCTACCTTTCCTTTTTTTTCTGGGGCCTATTTCTCCTAGCTTTAGGGACAGGACCGCCAGCAGATGCCCCCTCTTGGCTCAAACCAACCTCTGAGAGGTCATTGCTTACTAGGCAATCTGGCTGGAGTAAATGCCTGATTACCATCATTTGCCAGCTAAGGGTACCCACCTACCTTTAGGGACACTAGGGCAGTCTGTGATCTCCCCCTGAGGTTGACCTTACTCTCCTTACCTCTCCTTGCAAATACTGGTCTAGGGACACTAACCTGGCTATCATTATGGTGTGACTGGCACAGTGACTCTAAGGGCAGTGATTGGGATCCCATTCACCTTGAGGGATGGAGGTGCTTACTACCACACCCAGGGATCACCAGCTTACCATCAAGACCCTTTTCCCAGTTAAAGGCTACTATGACCACTTCATCTGATGTGTCCTCCTCTAAGGCTACTGTGGCCATCCCAGTGATGACCTTTCTCTTGGGTCAGGCTGCACCCCTCTGTGGTGCCCTAGCTACACAGCCTTGTTTCCAAGCATTTATTTAACCCTGGGTCCCCACTACTCTGCTTACTAGAGGTGGGTTGGGTCCTGACCCCCCTCCGTAGGGTTTTGGGATTCTGAGGGAATGTATGTGGTGGGCTTACTACCTGTCAGGAATCCCCAAGGTGCCTCCTGCATTATCTGTCAGCATCCCCAGGGATTAGGGTTAAATCATATCTCTGTTCTTAGTTAAACCTTCATGTTTCTAAGTAAACATAATGTGCTGTGTTACACAATTGGTTTTATCCATGCTTGTTTGACCAATGCTTGTTTGCTAATGTGAGCAGGTGTAGACATGTGCTTCTAATTGGGTGTGGTGTAGACATGTGCTTCTAATTGGGTGTGGTGACTCATCCACATGTGGAAACTCGACTGCTTCCCTGATTGGCAATAAATGGCAGAATGAAGCATGCCTCCCTGCTTGACTTTGATTTGCTTCCTGATCTCAGCATCAGATTTGGCAGTCCAGACCCTGCTGTCATGCTCATATTCAGGATTTTTGAGGCAATTCTTTTCTTTATTCCTGTACCAGCTGACACCAGGCATTCCTCTAGCACTCTGGAAAAGACTGCAGCTAAGTGACTAGTATTCTCCAGGGAGTTTTCCTCTTGGAAGTGATCCCTGGGCTGATTTTCCTCTCCCTGCACAGCACCCTCAAATTGTTGATCCTCAGTGTGGGCAGGATGGCCAAGTCAATTTCCATGTTTTCCATCCATGGAGACTTTGCAAAAACTTTTACCAACTTTTAAAGAAAATTGTTGCCACCTTTGTGGTAGCTCCTGCAAAACAGTGCCTTTGATAAACAGAACTTGGCTAAACTTTTAAAATGTTCTTGTCTGTGTTGACTTGGTGGTTATTCTGTGTTTGCCAACTTATTAATTGTCTAGTACATCTGAACACAAGTTCTGGATCCCACTGCAAGGCACCTATATGAGGAGTTTGGTGTATTAGATGGCATAATCGTTGCACCTTTATAGTGTAATAAACTTGCAAAAAATGTCTTGGGTCCAGTCAGGCTCATTTGTAAAACTGTTTGCTCAACCCTGCGTAGCTGTGGCTTGTAGCAAGCAGCAAGGCTTAAACAAAGGAACTAGTGTAAAGCATTTAGAAGCAAGAAACAATGAATTAAAAGTCACACAACATGAAAGAAATCTAACACAAATTTATAAAAATAGATCACATTTCTACCAGAAGGTTCCGAAGATATATGTTTTTAAAGGAAATGTAAATCTCAGTACTTTTAAGCACAACTGCAAAGGAGCATTGGTACCTGTAAAAGTGTGGAATCTTTTGAAAACTCTTGGAGTTACTTCTTTAGTCTGGGGCTCAAGAGTGTCTTTTCCTTGAGCCCAGAACCATAGGCACAGTCCTCTTTTCACTGGCCTATGGTGCGGCAGTTGCAGTCCAGCAGATGGTGGGTCCTCTCTTTGCAGTTGCAAAGGTCAGCAGGGCAGCCCTTCTTCAGTTCTTTCTCTAGTTCCATAGTGATCTGAGCTTCAGTGCACCAGGGGTGACATATGTATGCCCAGAAAGTGCCCTGGGGGATGATGCAGTCACTAGCCAATGGCCAACCAGGATCCCTCCCCCCCATGGCGACATCAACCTACGTGTGGCATCTAGTAAACTCAAGGTGCACTACTCTGCCCACTACCAAGATGTCTGAACCCTTTCTTGCTTGTTAGGAGCTTGGTGACCCACCTAGAGGTGTGGCTACATGTGGGTTACACACCATGGGAAAACCAGTTTAGGCACTGGTCTCCCCTCTCTGTTCCTGTTTTTAAATATTGCCTTCCCTTAAAAGTGACATTAAATTTGACTTTGGTATTAAGCCGGTTTTAATGCCATGATTAATTTGATACTTCGATGTACACATTGTAGTAGTAGTCCCATTCAGAAGTTAGCTGGGCTAAGGGGTCTTTTAGCCAATGGACTGAGTATTCCACAGCAAAAATGACCATTCAGTTGTTTTCCTGTTAGGGCATATTAGAAATATATGTCCTACTTACTAACATACCACTCCCTGTCTCAGCGCTCAGTAGACCTTTCTTATGGGTCTTGTAATATATTGTTAGGGAAGTGGAGGCATTGCCATTGGTAAAACTGCTGTTCTAAGCTGGAGTGGCAGGCTGGAAGTTATTTAGTACTTTGTCACACACAGGGTTGAACAACCAGTGCTGCAGCCCTGGGTAGACACTCTCTCTTACACACCCTGGGTACCATATATTAAAGACTTAGAAGTACATCAATGTATGTCAAATGGGGATAGCCAATTCAACATACCTTTTGTAATTGGTTAGAACACTGACATTGAGGTCCCCGCAGCGAGTAGTCCAAATGGGGGCAAAAAGTGGCAAGGAAATTGTTTCCTTACAGTTGTCCTTTAAATATTTCAGTATTTCCAAATGCATCTCAGAATCATTATTCATGTACACCAGTAAGGACATTTACATGCTCAAGGTGGACATGTTTGTGAGCAGGAGTGACAAGGACCTTCCGAATATCATGTATATAAAAAAATATTTTCTAACGGCAAATGTTTTTACTGTGGCTTCTGTGCATTTGTGCTACAGAACAATTCTATATCTATGCCATGTAATTAGGGAACACGTTGCATGATCAAAAAATACTGAAAGTGCATCTTAAATCTTAAATAGCTTTGCAAAACTCTTAGCATCAGAAAAGTAAAACAACAGCATAAATGTGTGACATAGTTGGCATGGACATTGCACATACAATTTGTAAAATTACCAAACAATACCTAAAATTAGATTAAAATTTAAAAGAGGCAACTTTGCATGTAAGTTACATTAAAAAAAAGTTGGTCTGTGTGTAAAACTGTATTCTCCAGACTGAAGTACCTCACTCTAGTCTTGCTTGCAAGGGTGAGGGTGGCATTGATGGCTGTAAGCAGAGCTGACAACCTGATAACATTTTACAGGAGAATAATACATTAAGCTGAGAAATCAGATGTCTCTTCAAGCCAGGGGCGTAACAAAGCCCCCCTGCATTGTAGGGGCCCCTGACCGTCCAGGGGCCCTCTCAATCCTTAAGTGGATCCCATTCAGACCAAGGCCAAGGAATATCTGTAAGAAATGGGAGACTCAGGGCCCTTCTTCACATTCTGCAGGGTGGTCTCATCATTTTGCATTATACCACTGATTCGAGGGGCAGTGCTCCTGGTTCGGGACAACCATTGGGGGTGAAGAAGAAGCAGCATTCAGCAGCACCAGCCTCACTATGACGAGGAAGCAGATTGTATTGGACCACCTTGTCGCCATTGAAATGTCCTAGGCCCTAGGCTTACGGAATACAGAAGGACATAGAGATAAGAGCGTTGTGGCTAACAAGAGAGTGGGCACGTGCACACAGCTCCTTTTTTGTCAGGTTTACCTGACTGGTTATGCCTGTGAAGGGATAGGTGTTGGAAAGTGGAAGCCATCCCTCGGTGAGAGGGTACTGCAGTGAGATATCCCCAGGACACTATGGTGCACTGGGTGAATTGTTAGCCATGGCAGCAGAATTCTGGCCCAGAACTCTAATGCTGGGTGTGCACCAATCACATTATTTGATCCTGGGTAAAATGCTTTGTTACTTTAGCCTTGGTTCTATTTTCAGTCAATATAAACTGGAGGGCTTACCCACATCTGTAATAGGGGTTTTGATGCTTTTGCAGCACTTCCCTGTGGTACTCCACTTTTTAATATCACAATAGCAACCCTTTTCAATAAGAAGATGTTCTTATTGCACTCTATCCCTTCGCTCCTCCTCTTCATAGCCTTTACAATAATTGTGAGAATGTACTATATGCCACGTTTTATTTAAAAGTTAGGTCTGTAATTGGCGATTCTTGCAGAGGAGAAGCATCATTTTGAGATGATATGGAAACCCTTTCAGACTTATAAGATCCACTTGCGACGAGAGGATGGAGAATGGTAGGATGTGTCCCGACTTGGTTGCCCAAACATTAATGGGAAAAATGATGAAGAAAAGAAAATGTATGTGCTATTGCCTTTGCCCGCACAACAGTTTTTTAGGTGTCGCTTGAGAGAGCTCATGCATTGTCGCTTGCAACACATTTTATTTAATTACAAGGGGCTTAAAGCCTGCCATAGCTTACCATTGATTGGCTTTATCAACACTCTCATTTTCTTGGTTGTCTTTGGTCATCACGTGCCTGCTTCACTTCATCTTTGTGTGTTTATCAGTACCCTGGACCATGGCCCAAGTACTGCATCCTTGCCCAGTGTCCTTCCACTGCTCATGCTTTTAGAGCTATTTTTTCCTTGTAGTTGTGTTTGCAGGCTCTCTCCCCCTGCCCCTGTTCTGCTCCTCGATGTTGCTTGCATCCTCCTGCTTTGTTGCTTGCTTGCACTCTCCCACCTAATCCCCTCCCACACTGCAGCTCCACCTGTCCCTTCCGCTCCCCAGAGACTTAACAAAACTTAAAGTGGCTCCCCTGCAAAGTACTTGTAGGGGGCCCCGGGGCCCCGGGGGCCCTGGAACTCGGTACCGTGGGGGCTGCTCCCTCCCACCATGCCGTTGCTTGCCCACTTCCATCCTGCCAGAAAACAATAGGGCCATGACGTGGCCAGTACTGGCTGTGTCATTGCGCTATTGTTTTCTTTCTGCCATGCTGCACAAGGTCAATAGCTCTCACTTAGAGGAGACCTATTGGCTTTACAATTGATTATTTCTTTTGATTTTATTTCCTTACCGGTTCAAATTTTTCATTTTATTCAGGAAACCCAATAAATAAAGTGTGAAAAAAAAGTTGCCCCCACGCCCGATTTGCGTTTGGTATCCACTCGATCCTTTGCCTGGAAAGTGCGTTTTTCTGTCTCCTAATTGTACAGGAGAGGACGACGAGCGTCTTTGCTGCTTCTTGTCTTTTCTTTGGCACATACATGTAACGATTGCATTGCACTGTGCTGTGACCAGGTCAAGCTGCATCTGGTCTCTTTTTCTTGGTAACTCCCGGGGACTAGAGATGGTTCTGTTTATATTCTTCTTGATTTCTATTTAGGTTTTCCTTTGCTAACAGCTCTGGTGGTCTCAGACAAATGACATGTTGCGGTAAAAAAAAAACATGTGTGCGTCCGACGGGGAGGGGAGAAGTTGCGGCAAGTGGGGTAGAGTTGTCAAATCATCCTCAGGATTTGATTTTGAAAGGCCGTGTCTGGCTGCCAGCACGTTTAGAAGAGTTTGACATTTTTCAAGCTCTTCCCTGGGAAAGTTTTTTAAAGCTGATGCCTTGCAAAGCAGCATCTATCTTCCTCTGCACTTCTGGGGCCAGATGTATGACATTTTGTTTTGCGACTCACAATTTGCGATCCTTTTGGGAATCGCAAATTGTGAGTCGCAAAACAAAATGTACAACATTGTAAAGCACACTGTTTGCGATTCCCAATGAGGTCACAAATAACCTACCTCATCAATATTCATGAGGTAGGTCGTAATTTGCGACCCCATTAGGAATGGCTGCACCCATAGGGATGGTGGCCTGGTGGGTTAAGCAGACCACCATACCTGTGACTGCTTTTTAAATAAAACTGTTTTTTTTCCCTAATGCAGCCCGTTTTTCTAAAAGTTTTCTTTTCATTTTTACAGAGTAAGCAATTGTCCATGGGACCACTGCC
Organism: Pleurodeles waltl; assembly: GCF_031143425.1. Taxonomy (NCBI): domain Eukaryota; kingdom Metazoa; phylum Chordata; class Amphibia; order Caudata; family Salamandridae; genus Pleurodeles; species Pleurodeles waltl. The sequence continues at coordinate 1,771,913,700 of NC_090440.1, forward strand.
TGCTCTGAAAAAAGTCTTGCGCCCCTATTTACAAAGGGGAAGGGGTCCCTTGGGGACTCCTTCCTATTTGCGAACGGTTGTCACCAACTTGAAGTTAATGGTAGCTGCGAATGTTTTGCAACCGCATTCACGGTCTCAAAACATTCATACAGTACTATTCGGTTTTAGGAAGGGACACCCTAAACACACCCTTCCTAATACTGAATTGCAAAAGCAAAATGTGATTTGGTAACAAGTTACCGAATCGCATTTTGCCTTTTGTACATGGCAAAATGCATTTTACTGGTCGCGAACAGCTCGATGGGCCGTTTGCGTCCTGTGAAATGGTTCGTACATCTGGCCCCTGGTCATTAGATTCTACTCTGAGTATTGATGCCGAGGGCTGGATCACAAGGCATCTTTGACCAGGGCTTTTTCATGTCTGTGTTGGTAAGTTGAGGCAGTGCTTTCCCCGAACACCCTTTACCACCATATTATGACAATAGTATTCTGGAGCTGGTAATGGGTGACAAGAATATTTGTCTACATTTGTTTTGAGATTTTTTGTAGTAGCGCTGATGCATCCACATTACTGTAATATGATTTTTCTGTTTTGAACTGCAGTTGTTGTGTTGCATTCTGTTTTGATTGATTTGTTATGATGTGCCCTTGTATGTTTTCGTACATGCCAATAAACCACATCCAGGCTTGAGCCTCCCAATTTTTGAAGACAAAAATGACTTTTATCTGTCTCCTATCTGAAATTGCCTCTGCTTCAATAGAAGTCAGTGGGGGAAACACATTTCCCGATTTTATTTCAAAATCTCCCACCTTACTGATGTAAAATGTTGGCATGTATGTATTTTGATTCTGCTGTTACTTTGTGCATGTTATTGTGGTATTTTCTGTTGCTCACTTTTGGGATGTCCACAAATGCTGCTACATTTCCAGCCAAAAGGAAGGACTTCCTGTGGTAAACAACCGTCTACCGCTGTTTAAGTTGGTAAAGTAGCTTTGATCCACGTCTTCAACTACCCAAGACAACAGTCAGTGCACAACTGTGCCTGAGACTGTCAACTCAGCACCCCCAAGCTCAATCTATGTGATATCGCCCTGGGAGTTCTCTGTGGCCTTTGTAATTGCCAGGCAGTTAGACAGTCAGTGTGACAATATTTGCTGCTGTCTTTCAAACAGTGGCAGCTGACACCATAATAACCATTAAACAACAGTGCCTGGTCAACACCAAAGCTGTCAGTCATGGCTCATTATAAATAGAGTTTACAATGAACCACGAAAGAGAACTTTGGCGTTGAGGCTGAAGGCAGTGTGAGTCTTACATTGCAACAGTGGGTTAATAATAATAAAACAAAAATGTACTCATTCACTGCAGGCATTGGCTCGCCTCTGGTTCTCCTGCACAGTCCCGCAACGCGGATCTGGTCTGCAGGGTGCAGCAGTTCTCCACAACAATCTGAACGCTGCTCTCATGCTGCTGATAATGTTAGCAGCATACGCGCACCGCTAGGATTGGCTTGAGCGGGCTGCCTCAACGCTCCTGCAGGCATTGGAGGCCTGTGCCTTCTCTCCAGCTAGGTCTCCTATACAGCTGGGTGAAGAGGTTTACACTGTGCATGTCAGGCTGGCCATTGCAAGACAGCCATTCAAAGTGACATGCGCACTGTAAACTGGTGGAGTGAGCACCACTCCCCTTCTGCCAGTCAGCAGCAGTGGCCCCTCCCCCAAACACAGCTCGGGATGGGAAAAAGGGACAAATGCAACGGCAATAAATTATTTTTATTACCATTTTGTTTTTCACCTTTTGCGGCGCTGGCAGAAGGGTGGTGACACTTCTCTGGCCTAATGGAGGGGTTGCCACTGCTTTGAAAACCCAGAAAACTGAAATTATAGCAGACTTACTGAATTGTCAAGCACCTCTGTTTTAGGCTTTGACTTTCAGGGGGAACAAAATCAAACATTCAAGGCTTACTTCTGGACGGAAGGCTTGGAGCAGAAGTCTAGTTCAGGGATCACACACAATTAATATAATTTCCAAACAGTGCTATTCGTTTCAGAAAAACATTTGAGACTTTTATTTATATGAAAATAATGATATTTAAGGTTTTTGTATTTTCCCAATTAATTTTATTGAGTTTTACATTTGACAACATAGGATAAATTAACAAAGATAGAAAAACCCTTCTCCCTTTCCACACAATTCCCTGTGGTACAAAACTACTTTGCAGGTGGAATATTGCTGGCAGGAACTAAATAAAAAAAAAGAAGTACAAGAAAGGTGCCAACTAGGTAATCCTTCGCTGCACATGTTAGTGACACAATAGAACAAGGGTAACAAAGCTGATATAGGCAAGTCCCCCTAATCCACGAAACATAATTTCCTCAAGGATCTGGAACAGTTGTATTGCGGGCTGTTGCCCGAGAGATAAGCCACTGGAGAGCGCCATAGTGACTCAGATATACCAGCCATTTCAGCCTGGCTCTTTGTCAGTTTCTTCATGACAATTAGCGCCGCATTTGCGTCATTTTTGGACGCAAAAACGGAGCAAACTTGCAAAACACAATTGGGCCATATTTATACTTTTTGACGCAAAACTGCGCTAACGCAGTTTTGCGTCAAAAAAATTAGCGCCGGCTAACGCCATTCTGAAGCACCATGCGGGCGCCGTATTTATTCAATGACGTTAGCGGCGTTAGCCGCCGGCGCTGCCTGGTGTGCGTGAAAAAAAATGACGTACACCAGGCAGCGCCGGCGTAGGGGAATATGGAGCTTGGGCGCCAAAAAATGGGGCAAGTCAGGCTGAGGCAAATTTTTCACCTCAACCCGATTTGCGCCATTTTTTACGACTCCCAACCCCCATTGAAATGACTCCTGTCTTAGCAAAGACAGGAGTCATGCCCCCTTGCCCAATGGCCATGCCCAGGGGACTTCTGTCCCCTGGGCATGGTCATTGGGCATAGTGGCATGTAGGGGGGCACAAATCTGGCCCCCCTATGCCAAAAAAAAATATATATATATATACTTACCTGAACTTACCTTAAGTTCCCTGGGATGGGTCCCTCCATCCTTGGGTGTCCCCTGGGGGCATGGGAGGGCACCTCTGGGCTCCTTCCGAGCCCACAGGTCCCTTAACGCCTGCCTTGTCCAGGCGCAAAAAAACGGCGCAAAAGCGGCTGGACGTCATTTTTTTTGACCCGCCCACTCCCCGGCGTGAATTTTGCCCGGGAGTGTAAATACGGCGCACATGCCTCGGAGTCACTTTTTTAGACGGGAACGCCTACCTTGCATATCATTAACGCAAAGTAGGTGTCCACGCAAAAAAATGACGCAAACTCCATGGACTTTGGCGCTAGACGCGTCTAACGCCAAAGTATAAATATGGAGTTAGTTTTGCGTCGGAATTGCGTAAAAAAAAACGACGCAATTCCGGCGCAAACAGAGTATAAATATGCCCCAATTGTATTTTGCAAGTTTGCGCCGTTTTTGCGTCAAAAAACAACACAAATGCGGCGCTAAAAAAAGTATAAATATGGGCCTCAATATTCTCCACGCTATTCCATTCCTGTATAGAGGGGATTGTTGGAGTCCTCCAACATAGCACTAGGAGTTGCTTCGTCGCTAGTAACATGTTAGCTATTAATCTTCAGTCTGCTTTAGGTTAGGTTGTCACTTTCACTGGGCGAAGACTCAGAACAAGAATGGCGGGGTCGACTTTCAATGGGGATCCCAACACTTTGATGTGGTTAAGATTCTTCTACTAATAAAATGACAGCTTGGGACAGGACCACTACACACGCAGGTAATCAAATCCAACCCACATCGCCTCCAGCAAAAACTGTCTAACATCCCATGCATCAACTTTGCTTTAGCGAGCATGACATACCACATTGTCATGATCTTATACATCGTTTCCCTGTTCTGCACACTCCTGCAAAGCGAAAGGAGTTCAGATATTTCACTTTATTACCCGGAGCCCACTGAAACGAGGCTATAGTTGTCAGGGTACGTTTCACCCCCAGAGGAAATCCAACACCCAGCATCTTGGGTTTAGCCAGGTTCACCTCGAACCTGGAGACCTTCTCTAATGTTTCCAAAAGTTCCATCACCTGTGCAACCGATTGTATCGAATCTGTTAAAGTGAGGAGGACATCATTGGCAAATAGATGGACTGTATGTTGTTCCCTGCAAATGGAATTTCCATGATACCCTCTTTTCTCCTAATAGCAGCCACTAGGGGTTTCAGGACCAGGACGAATAAAAGCAGTGAGAGAGGGCAACCCTGCATGTTTAGGTTTTAAAGAAATGTTATGTTACGTTAATGTTAAGAATCCCTTTTAGGGTATCTAGTTACCCTGTAAATGTTCTGCAGTTAGTAATGGATAAAATTGCAATTAATAATAGATTATAGCCAAGCTCGGTATGATTTTCTGTGCTCTCAGTGTGCATAGATCAATAGCTGATTCAGGCATTCATGACCTCACAACAACAGGACATCAGTGTAGCATGTAAAAAGGGTAGAGCAATACAGAGGTGCAGGCATAATGGTTTCATAGGGATATCTGCATTGCGAAAGAATAGTTGTACAGCAACGCAGGGTAGGAGCTTCATAGACACCTATGTGGGTCTCACCTCAATCAGTGCAGCAGGAGATCCATTGAACAGCAATTAAGGGATGCAGGGATCTGGGCCTCACATGAATATCAGCGTAGCTGGAAAGGGCCTGTACACAGCAGTGAGAAGGGTGCATGCATGCATGCAGGAGCTCCTAGACACATGGTTTCTCAGACTCTTCCTTGGGCTGCTCACAAGTGGAATTTCATGTTGGGCTGGTGCAGCATTCATAGGGTTCTGATCTTGGCAGGCCAGTCCTTCTCGCAGCCATGCTTTTGTACTCTGTACTTCGATAATAGCTGACTGAGGCAGATTCTCTCATTTTAGGGCAGTTCCCTCCGTTTTCATCTTCAAATGGATCAGCAGCAAAGTCTTTCTCTTTACAAAGTGTGTTTTTATTCCACGTGTGCATGAACTCTATGAGATCCAGCCACACATGAGCTCTCAACACAGTTGGTACAGTGCCTTGCAGACAGCTCTCTAGCCAATCAGCTGCTGTTGCTCTGTTCTTACCTACTCTTCTCTAGCAGAACAGTGGTTCTGGAGATTGGGTTGGTACCCCATCTCCATTGTGTAAGGTTTGCCATCTAAGCCATGCATTTGCCACTTCATGGTCCAGGTGCTCTTTTCACTCTGTGGGCTGACCTTCTGCAACTGGCTTGCTTCAGGCAGAAAGGAATGATCCTCCCTGCTTTATTCACGAGATAGGTATCAGCTTCACAATCAATTCTAAAGGGGGAAGTAGAGAAGCAGAGCAGGCACATGTAGAAACACGCATTTGCAATGCAATAGATTTCGCATTTGTGAGAGTTAGAGCTATTGGCATTGTAAGTGACAATGTTGTGTTTTGGTTTGGAGTGTAGTGGACGTATGAACAGAGACACAGCTGCAGCACTGTCTAGATGACTAAGAATGGGGAATTACTACTAGGAACAGAGATAAAGCTGCAGCACTGCCTGGAAGGCTTAGAATGGAGGAGTTACCGACGCGACCAGAGAAGCAACTGCAGCACTGTTTAGGAGACTAAGAATGAGGAATTACCACTGGGACAGAGACACAGCTGCTGAACTGCCTAGAAGGCTTAGAATGGGAGAGTTACTGATGGGAACAGAGAAGAAGCTGCAGCACTGTCAAGAGGACTTAGAATGAGGATTTTCCACTGTGACCAAAGACATAGCTGCAGCACTGCTTACAGGACTCAGAATGGTGGAGTTACTGACGGGAACAGAGAAGGAGTCAGCAGCCCTGTCTATAGGGCTAGGAAAGTGGAATTACAACTGGGAACAGAGAGACAGCTGCAGCACAAACTAGAGGATTTAGAATGGAGGAGCTACTGACGGGACCAACGAAGCAGCTAGCAGCACTGCCTAGAGGACTAAGAATGAGAAATTATCATTGTGACCAGAGACACAGCTGCAGAACTACATAGAGGACTTAGAATGGGGGAGTTACTGACGGAACCAAAAAGCAGCTGGCAGCACTTTCTTTAGGACTTAGAATGAAGAATTACCGACTGGACCAGAGAAGTAGCTTGCAGCACTTCCTAGAGGACTAAGAATGATAAATTACCATTGGGACCAGAGAAGCAGCTGCAGGACTGTCTAAATGAGTTAGAATGAGGAATTACAACTAGGGCCATAGAGGCAGCTGCAGAATGGTCTACAGGCTGAAGAATGAGGAATTGCCACTGGGACCGAGAAGCAGCTAGCAGCACTGTCTAGAGGACTTAGAATGAGGAATTACCACTGGGACCAGGGAAGCAGTATTTCCTAGAGGACGAAGAATGAGGAATTACACTCCGACCAGAGAAGCAGCTGCACCTCTGTCTACAGGATTTATAATGAGGAATTACCACTGAGACCAGAGAAGCAGCTGCAGCATTGTCAAGGGGACTAAGAATGAGGAATTACCACTAGGACCACAGAAGCAGCTGCAGCACTATCTACAGGACTAAGAATGAGAAATTACCATTGGGACCAGAGAAGCAGCTACAGCCCTTTCTAGAGGACTTAAAAGGAGGAATTGCCACTGGGATCAGAGAAGCAGTTGCAGCATTGTCTACGGGACTGAGAATGAGGATTTACCACTGGGACCAAAGAAGCAGTGAGGACTTAGAATGAGGAAGTACCACTGGGACTAGAGAAGCAGCTAGCAGCACTATCTAGAGTACTTAGAATGAGGACTTACCTACGGGACCAGAGACGTAGCTTGCAGCATTGTTTGGAGGACTTTGACTGAGGAATTACTGACGAGCCCAGAGAAGCAGCTATCAGAACTTCCTGAGAGAAGTAAGAATGAGGAATTACCACTGGGACCAGAGAAGCAGTGAGGATTTAGATTGAGAAATTACCACTGGGACCAAAGAAGCAATGAGGATTTAGAATGAGGAATTACCACTGGGACTTGAGGAGCAGCTGCAGCACTGTCTAGAGGACATAGAATGAGGAATTACCACTGGAACCATAGAAGAAGCTGCAGCATTTTCTATGAGGGATTACCACTGGGACTCAAGAAGCAGCGTGCAGCACTGTCTAGAGGGCCTTGAATGAAGAATTGCCACTGGGGCCCGAGAATCAGCTACCAGCACTGTCTAGAGAACTTAGTATGGGGAATTATCACTGGGACCAGAGAAGTACATAGCAGCACTGTCCAAAGAACTGAGAGTGAGGAATTACCACTGTGACGAGAGAAGCAGCCAGCAGTACTTCCTAGTGGACTAAGAATGAGAAATTACCACTGGGACAAGAGAAGCAGCTGCAGCACTGTCTAGCGGACTTAGAATGAGGACTTACCACTGGGACCGGAAAAGCACCTAGCAGTGCTATCTAGAGGACTTAGAATGAGGAATTACACCTGGGAGCTGAGAAGCAGCTAGCCGAACTTTCTAGAAGTCTAAGAATGAGGAATTACCACTGAGACCCTAGAAACGGCTGCAGCACTGTCTAGAGTACTTAGAATGAGGAATTACTGACAGGAACAGAGAAGCAGCTTGCAGCATAGTTTAGGTGACTTAGTTTAGTTTAGTTTAGTTTAAAGAATTTATAGAGCGCGTGGCTACCCAAAGGCTTCCCAGCGCTGAATGTAGATAATAACCCAAACCATAAACCCAGGGGTTTGCTTATACTGAAAATAAGAATGTCTTCAGTTTCTTGCAAAAGGAAAATTCCGACTGTTCTTGGCGAAGTCCCAATGGAAGAGAGTTCCAAAGGTATGCAGCTTTAACTGAGAAAGAGTTGCGTCCCCACGTAGCTTTCCTGAAACGGGGAGTATGTGCCAGCGAAGCAGCAGAAGATCTGAGTGACCTTGCAGGGACGTATAATGACATACATTGCCTGAGGAATCTCGGATCCTTATTATGGAGAGCTTTGTGTATCATTCATATGGCCTTAAAATTGATCCGTTGTTTTATGGGAAGCTAATGAAGAGAGGTCAATGCGGGTTTGGCCGATTGATGTCTGGGAGTTTTCCTTAGCAAACGTGCAGCAGCGTTTTGCACAACTTGCAATCTCCTCATAACATAACCCGGAGAGCTAAGAACGAGAGAGTTGCCGTAGTTTAAGCGAGACAGTATTAGAGCCTGAATGAAGAGCCTTCTGGCAAGGAAAGGTAAAATGTTGAAGATTTTCCTCATAGTTCTTATTAAGCCGAAGCAAGCTGCAGCAAGCTTTTTTGATTGATGGTCCATCGTGAGGCGAGTATCTAACCAAAAGCCTAAGCTCTTTATATTTTCTTTAGGAGGCGGAAGATTTTTAAAGTTATCCAATGATAATGCCGGAGATTTGAGGACAGCATGGTTTCCAACAATCATTACTTCTGATTTTTCATCGTTAAGTTTGAGTTATGGAATCATCCATTTAACTACATCCGCAAGACAGGATGATAGATTCGATTGAGCAGTATTTCCGGACTTTGAAAGCAAAACTACTAGCTGGGTATCATCAGAGTATGATATCAGGGAGAGGCCATGAGGTTCCACTATTTTAGCTAAGGGGGACAGATAAGTATTAAATCCCATTTGTGAGGGGTGCAAAAGTTCATGATCTTCAAGGAAGCATGTGAGATGGTTGTTAATGTGCTTTTCCATTATCTTAGCCAAGATAAGAAAAATGACAATAGGTCTATATTTGCTCAACGGAGTAGGATCAAGTTTAGGTTTTTTCAATAAAGGCTTAACAACAGCATGTTTCAGAAGCTGAGGTACAAAACCAGAAGTTAAGGATTGGTTCAAAATGTTTTTTAGTATAGGAGAAATTATATTGGGGGCCATAGCTAATATATGGGGTGGAGTGGGATCTAGAGGGGATCCCGATTTTATGGTGTGCAAGTAATTGATAACAAGAGCCTCAGTTACAGGCTGAAAAGAGGGGAGAGAAACCGTTGGGGCTTGAGGATCGTTATGTGAGTGCCGATCTATTTCTTGAAGGGTAGTGACGGGGAAAGTAGAATAAATGTCTATAATTTTCTTTTGGAAGACGCCTGTCAGATTGTTGCTGTGGATAATGGAGGCCTCTGTGGGAATGTCAGTGGAAGAGACCAAAGTAAGTTCTTTAAAGATCATAAAGATCTCTTTAGGGGAATTTGCAGACTGTTCAATTCTGGATATATAAAATGTTGCTTGGGCTAATTTAATTCCAGCATGAAAGGCTCCGTTCGCCTCCCTATATTGCATCTTAGAGGTGATGTTATAATCTTTTCTCCACCTTATTTCTAATTTCTTACACTTTTTTTGTTGTTGGAGCAATTGTGGTGTAAACAAAGCTTTGGTCTTGTGATTAGTCCTTCTAACAACAGTCTTCACAGGGAGTAAGGTGTCTAAGGAAGTAGAGATCAACTTATTAACGTTTTCTATAGGGCACATACTGGACTCCTCATGGATGGGTAGAGAAAGATGGAGAATGTCCTGCAAATCTCTAAGGTCCAATTTTGACAATTGATGGAGGGTTGACTTTATGGGAGTTTGATAGGGGGAGAAAGGACACAAGGTAACATAAGTAACAATAGGTAGTGATCTGTCCAAATCAAAGGGAGAGGGGTATGGCGGAATAGATCTGGAAGATTACTAAAAGCTAAATCAATGGTATGGCCTTTAATATGAGTAGACCCTTTAATGAGCTGAGTCAAATCTAATGAGGCCAAATTGGAAAGTAGGGATTTAGTCAAAAGGTAGTGTTTGTCATCTGCATGAATCTTAAAATCACCAAGAATATTGAAATTAGGGGTTTTACAAGAAATATTGGCTACAAAATCTGGTAAAGCCTGTAGAAATCTCCCATAAGGGCCGGGAGGGTGGGAGATGAGTATCCCAGAAAAGGTGAATGTAGCATTAAGGGTTAAGGAGAAAAACAGACTTTCACAGTCAGGAATATCTAAAGGGGTAGTAGAGCATTTAATAGAATTCTTGTGGATGATAGCAATTCCCCCACCCCTAGCGTGAGGTCTGTCTAAATGGTTGATTGAGTAGTCCTGGGGTAGAGACAATACTACTTCAGGAGAAGAATCTTCATTAAGCCAAGTTTCAGTTAGAAACAAGGTATCTGGAAGGTATTCGTCTAATAATGAAAAAATATGTAGACTGTGCGCTGATAGAGAGCGACAGTTAACCAGTAGAAATTTACCAAGGTATTCTTTAGTTTTATTAGGAGGGAGCAACAGAACAGGAAGAGGGGTCCAGGTAGAAATGTTACATGCCTTGTTTGGGGAGTCAGGAGAAATAATATAAATAATAGAATGAACTATGTTCAGTAAGGGATTGTTGCAGGCTAACAGCTGTTGACGTGAATAGACTAATGTTTTGGAGTCGGTGCGGCCAGCATGTCTGGCCTCTGGTCTCTGCTGGGCGTGCCCGGCGCGTGAAGTCGTTTCTATTAGGCATCCAGTGATTGAATACAACAACTAGACCGCCTACCAATATGGCGGAGAAAAAAGGGAACGTGGAACAATGCAATGATGAAAGTGGCAGGAATGGCGAGGAGGGAAGACGCTTGTACGTAATGCAAACGGTGAGCAAGTATTAAAATTAAAACAGAAAAGGCCTAATGGCATCAATAACTTTGAATATATATAAGGCTAAAAGACTGCTGTTCGCCTCTGAACATGTGTGTAGGCAGTATAGAATAAAAGCAATAAGGACAATAAAATACCAAAAGAATCCCTAAAAATGCGAATATGCTCCGAAAATCATAGGTTAAAGGCTACTGTCATGGGATATCAATAAACCTTGCGCGCCGAATGAGGAATTACAGACAGGAGCAGAGAAGCAGCTAACAACACTTCTTAGAGGACTAAGAATGAGGAATTACCACTGGGACCAGAGAAGCATCTGCAGCATTGTCTACAGGACTAAAAATGAGGAATTACCACTGGGACCCGAGAAGCAGCTACCATCACTGTCCAGAGGATTTAGAATGAGGGATTACCACTGGGATTAGAGAAGCAGCTAGCAGCTTTGCCTAGAGATTTTAGAATGTGGAATTACCGACGGGACCAGAGAAGCAGCTTGCAGCATTGTCTTGATGACTTAGAATAAGGAATTATCGACAGGACTAGAGAAGCAGATAGCAGCACTTTGTAGAGGACTAAGAATGAGTAATTACCACTGGGACCAGATAAACAGCTGCAGCACCGTCTGGAGGACTTAGAATGAGGAATTACTACTGAGACTAGAGCAGCAGCTTCCACACTGTCTAGAGGACTTAAAATGAGGAATTACCACTGGGATCAGAGAAGCAGCTGCAGCGTTGTCTACAGAACTATGAATGAGGAATTACCACTGGGACCAGAGAAGCAGCTGCAGCATTGTCTACTAGACTAAGAATGAGGAATTACCTCTCGGACCAGAGAAACAGCTGACAGCACGGTCTACAGGACCTAGAATGAGGATTTACCCCTGGTACCAGAGAAGCAGCACTACCTAGAGGACTTAGAATGAGGAATTACCAACGGGACCAGAGAAGCAGCTTGCAGCATTGTTTAGAGGACTTAGAATGAGGAATTCCCAGCAGGCCCAGAGATGTAGCTACCAGCACTTCCTAGAGGACTTAGAAGGGGGAATTACCACTGGGATCAGAGAAGCAGCTGCAGCATTGTCTACAGGACAAAAAATGAGGAATTACCACTGAGACATGAGAAGCAACAGTAGCACTGTCTAGAGGACTTAGAATGAGGATTTACCACTGGGACCCAAGAAGCAGCAAGCAGCACTGTTGGATGAGCTAGAATGAGGAATTTACTACTGGAACCAGAGAAGCAGCTAGCAGCATTGTCTAGAGGACTTAGAATGAGGAACTACCACTGGAACCAGGGAAGCAGCTACCAGTACTTCCTCGAGGATTAAGAATGAGGAACTATTACTGGGACCAGGGAAGCAGCTAGCAGCACGGCCTAGAGGGCTTAGAATGAGGAATTACCAACACGACCAGAGAAGCAGCTTGCAGTATTTTCTTATAAAGAATTACTAACGGGAACAGAGAAGCAGCTAGCAGCACTTTCTAGAGGACTAACAATGGTGAATTACCACTGGGAGCAGAGAAGCAGCTGCAGCACTATCTAGAGGATGTAGCTTGAGGAATTACCACTGGGACCTGAGAAGCAGCTGCAGCACTGTCTAGAGGACTTAGAATGAGGAATTACCACTGGACCAGAAAAGCAACTGCAGCATTGTCTACAGGACTAAGAATGAGGAATTACCGCTGGAACAGAGAAGCAGCTAGCAGCACTGTCTAGAGGACTTGGAATGAGGAATTACCACTGGGACCAGAGAAGCAGCTCCAGCACTGTTTAGAGGACTTTAGAATTAGGAAGACTGAAAGTGTATTAGTGTGTGTCTGCTGAAGGGTGCAAAACACAGACACAGAGCCAATTATTTCTAAAACAGCAGTGGAGGGAAAAGTGGCTTGGAAAACATCAATTGATTATACTCGAGCAGAGGCACAAAGAACAAACTAAACCTGAAACCTGCGGTGGCTTTCTAAACATGGTGCTTTCACTGGTGTGGTGTGAACAAATTGCTATGGACAACAAAAAAAACACTAAGGCTGCAATGCTCAGATGGAAGGAGGGGCTATCACACTCTGTAACAGAAGGAAGCGTGAAAGTAGTGTGATGGCCAATACAAATGTTCTCTTAGTGAAATTGCCTGTGAGGAAACTAAGTACACAAAGGAGGGACATTTAGAAAAATGCACCAATAAAAAGGAAGCATTCAAGACGAGCACAAAAAAGAACAAATGGCAATAGTGGGTGTGGTAAAAGCCCATGGACTGAATACAGCATGTCTTGTAGACGGCACATGTGCGCTGCCTAGGCTCGACCTAAAACAGAAGGCTCTTGATTTTATATTGGTCGCTAATGGTGGAGAATGCACTATAATCACAGTAGAGTGTGGTACTTCTGTCCCTGATGTTTGTTTAGAGACCCACAAGCAGATTGAAGCTATACGTCAAAGCCTTAGAGACTTGCATTTAGGAAATGGCAGTTTTGAAAGGTGGAACATCATGGTAATGGTTAAAAGGCATTTTTAGAGGGTGGGTATGAAAATACTCAAAAGTGTTGTAATCATTATTTTTCACTTGCTGATTTACAGTCTCATCTCAGCCTGTGTTGCTTCCATATCAAATTGCACCAGAGGCAAGGGTGCATCCCCATCGTACCCTTTAGACAGCAGGCTGAATCCATCAGAAAAATATTCAAAACCATCTTTTCTTATCCATCTACCACACTCTCTCTTTCCAGGAAGTGCTGTGCAATTGTTTGATTTGCGAGGTCACAATGTAGTCATTCATTCAAATGAATGTACATTAATAACACACTGACTCCACTACTATGTTCAAAGCCATGAAAACAACACTGCTAAGCAAGGCAGTGGCTCCAATACTTTCAAAAGTCTCCTCCTGGAGGAATTAAGGAGGCAGTGGAGTAGGACATGCCTGCTTCTCCCTACACCCAGTGTCTTCTGTGTTTAAGTCATCTGACTAGGCGGTGAACCACTGCAGCAGGGTGCCCCAGTTGTGACACCGATACAACAGGTGACCAGGACACAACATGGCACTGTCGAAACCCAAGAAAAATGATATGCTTAGGGAAATATTCCTACAATCCAATGCTGCAAAAGGGTACATCATCCCCAAATAAGGGCAAGAAACCATGATGAAGGTGAGGCCAGCTTCGACCAGTGTCTTGAGTATGGACACCCCATCATGAAGAGCTGTTCCAGGGCTGGAGAGAGGACATCACAAGAGAGGTGCAGGACCCCCATCTCAACCTAACAGTCCTAAGGGCTGGGTATCCATTCTGGAAAACATGTGGAATGCCAGAGAATAAGAAGTTGAATACATCACGCATAATCAAAGACAAAAATCCCGATATGCAGAAGCACTTCGAAGATCCAAAAATCAGGCCCACTGCCAGAATATCCAAATCCAAAGGATACCAACAGGGGTGGAGTCCACGGATGTTGAAGCATGCATGCAACAGCTGTTCAAAACTATCCTCAACAAAAATTATGTTGTGTGATAGTTCTGCAATGAAACTGGACAGATCCCACAGTGGGAGCTCCGTCAGATAAGTGCACCAGCGGTGAAGATATCCTTATGTGTTAATGACTTCAAGCAAAAGCATGAGATCATGACTCACGCCAGGAAGAAGAGTGCTGTGACTTTTGAGGGGGCCAAAATATGGCCATTTCAGCATGTGTCTGCAGAGTTTTTTCCACCCTAACACTAGCTTCTTCTGAGACTGTCGCATAGGTTCTCATTATCATAATGAGACTACTGGATTTGGGCGGCAGAATCACCTGTACTGCGGAGGATTGAGTCTGATCCCGCACCATGTGACACCTGTCAGCCTAATCCGGGTTTATTCTAGCTAACTAGCAGTTTCTCATTTGAAGGGATGATTGGGGCCACCGGGCGCATGGCATACAGGACTCCACAGGGGAATTGTGGTCAATCAGATCTCATCCGTTTCTCTTGGTTACATTAGTCTCATGTATGCAAGGACAAACAGAGGCAGAGTAAAGTTCAATAAGGTTTTATTGAAGTAACTGCATCTTAGATATTAAAGCATGTATTGCAATAACTAGGACGATGAAGCACAATAAGATTAAAATTGTGACAAGAAGAGTAAAACACAAGAATAACGCTACCATATCGTCACTAAGGTTTGTAGGGATAGTTCCTATCTAAGCTATGTTAGAGCACAGCATGTTAAGCTCTAATTCTGCCTTTCAGGTTCCCCCTGGGAAGACATCATCCCTCATATCTGAGCAAGAAGCCTGTAAAGTCGTGGCCATCTGGCTGGAATCTCCCTTTAACGTACATGGGTCAAAGTAGTGTTTTTTATTTAAAAAAACAGCTGATGTGCCAAGAAAGGATCCCCACGTAAAAGTGTGTATGTTTCTGTGAACATTGGAGAAAAAGCGTACCACTTTTGCTGGCAACCTATCTTTTTGCAGCATTGAGAAAAGCACAGAGTGGAAGAAATGTCTACTTTCAGAACGCAGTGCTGACCTAGGCGAAGAACAGCTAGATAGAGAAAATAAAACAAGACCGCAAATGTGGCTACTGTTAAAATAATATAATGAAACTAAAAGAAAACATATCTAGGTTAAAGTGCACAGCGGCAGGCCTAGTTTGCTCAAATAACATGTATAAAACTATAGCTAAAATAGCTCCCCTTGCCGGTTCAAAGGTGGTTCAAAGCCTAAATCAATATATAAAACTACTAAAATGCATCATAAAGCATATATACAGGAATGTCAATGATGACAAGTCAAAAGACACTTGAGCATGTATTAAAAGGGCAATTTAAAATGTTTAATTATGGCATCAAGAAAAGCCGAATTTCAAAATTCAGAGTCATTTCTGAAGTCGCCAATTAAATCCAGGATAATTGAAGATAGGAAATCTTTCACTTCGGCAGGTGGTAAAGTAGGAAGTTCATCGCCAAGGAAAACCAAGGAGCATTCGTGTTCGAAAGTCTGAGCACTAGTCAAGGCAGCAGCATTCCGTGGTGTGCCCAACAGTGAGTTTAGAGTTGCATGATTTTCAAAGGGCAACTCATAAACGGCTTCCCGAGCCCTCAGCGAGAACATCAACAGATCAGGGTCCAATTTAAGCAAGCGCTGCGTAGAAAGACAAACTTTCAGTGCACATTCAAAAGGGCACCAGAGGCACCGAAACATGGTCTGAATGACAGAGACCAGTCACACTCCAATCGCTCCAGGAGTGGTGCTCCAAAGTACTGCATCATGCATTCACGACACAGCTGCTCTGCTGGAAGCGTATTCAATCCTCCTTGTTGTAAAGGGACAGCCATTGTGCAAAAAAAGCAACAACAGCCAAATTCCACCTATTATAGCCAAAGTTATCAGAAATCCACCGAAAATACTGGAAAATATTGAGTGGATAGCTGAAGGTATTAAGCAAAATATAGAGGAGAAGGTGTGAACGAAACCAGAACCAACATCCTTAAAAAAATGTGTGATTCCAGTAGTACTAGACGCATTAAATATCCGACACATGAGTTCACCGAAGTGTCTCAGAAAGTTAGTACTTAAAAGAGACTGTGGGGGTCATTCTGACCCTGGCGGTCATTGACCGCCAGGGTCAACGACCACAAGAGCACCGCCAACAGGCTGGCGGTGCTCTCAAGGGCATTCTGACCGCGGCGGTTTGGCCGCGGTCAGAAAGGGAAAACCGGCGGTCTCCCACCGGTTTTCCGCTGCCCTCAGGAATCCTCCATGGCGGCGCAGCTTGCTGCGCCGCCATGGGGATTCCGACACCCCATACCGCCATCCTGTTCCTGGCGGTTCGCCCGCCAGGAACAGGATGGCGGTATGGGGTGTCGTGGGGCCCCTGGCCAATGGCATTGCCCATGCCAATGGCATGGGCACTGCAGGGGCCCCCGTAAGAGGGCCCCACAAAGAATTTCAGTGTCTGCTTAGCAGACACTGAAATTCGCGACGGGTACAACTGCACCTGTCGCACCTTCCCACTCCGCCGGCTCCATTCGGAGCCGGCTTCCTCGTGGGAAGGGGTTTCCCGCTGGGCTGGCGGGCGGCCTTCTGGCGGTCGCCCGCCAGCCCAGCGGGAAACACAGAATCACTGCGGCGGCCTTCAGACCGCGGAGCGGTGTTCTGTCGGGGGAACTCTGGCGGGCGGCCTCCGCCGCCCGCCAGAGTTAGAATGACCCCCTGTATCTCTGCAGATGACCTTGCAACCTGAAGCACATAGGTTTTGCATGCAGATATAAGCTCCACATGTTTTTGAAACAATAAAACCTTGAGTCTGCTCAACTTGTCAAATTCACATTTGAAGTAGCGATATGGGGCCAAATCTCAGCTACTTCCCTCTGTTGTGTAGGAGGAAAAAGTACATTCCGCAACATGTAACAATTTTGGAGACCGAAGCGACATAAACTATTCTGGCTCGCATCCCACAACAGCTCTCACTATTAAGAAGCACATAGCTTCCATTTGAGAGCAACTGGAACACAGGTCTAATCAAGGGGACTGGGACTCCCTTCAGATAACAAGCCAAGTTGGCTGCCTAAGCGTAACAGCCCCCCATGCAAGGACCACAGTTTACAAACAATTGAATGGCTGACAGAAGTCTTGCATTCACTACCACTAAGAAAGACCTCCTTCATGCCACTGAGACATTTGTAGGAGAAGGGTACCTCCCACACCTTGTGGATATAACTATCTCCTAGCAGATCATACCTGCCCACTGGAATGTGTTTTAAGCAGGATGTGAATTGAAGTGTTGAAATAAGGAGATTGATGACCCCGTGTATTAGCCACTCAGCAGATGGTATTTCAGCCACAGTAAAAGGCAACTTTTCTAGTTTTTCAATATTTAACATGACATAAGACGCTTCCTTCTTAGCCATTAGTTGTTGTTGTCGCATTAAATTAAACGTAGAAAATATGTCCCTTGCACTAACGTATTGCCAGGGAACGCGACCTGCCTTCAGTGTTTGTAGTGTCCAACCTAACTGCATAATGGATCTTAGTTGACTCTGTCCATGGTGTAAGGAGGACATGTCGCTCTGTACTATGTCTATTGCAGAAGAAACAATGTTGTTTAAGGTGTATATTCGGTCGGACAGGGTATTAATCTCATTATCTATAACAGCTAATGCCTTCTGTAAATTTTCCTGATCTATTTGCCTTAACCGGGCAACAGTTTCTTGTTGAGAAAGCTTCCAAATTTCATTGTAGACTGCATATAAGAAGTGCTTTCTGCCTTGTGTTCTGGGGCCTAACAGGAAATCCTGTAAGTCAGTATTATTAGACAGGAGACTGAGATGTCCTTTAACAGCATCTAGTGAGGAACTCTTCAACCATTGCTGGCATAGTTTCCCTACACTGTATGTTGTCACTATACCCGCCTGTTCAGATGACACATAGTGAGGGTCAGGCCTACTTGTTCTAAAACCCCCTGTGGAATTTACAAAACGTTTATGACACCCATTGGTATCTTTGACCACAATAACCACCCACCAGGATGCGAACGTGAAGCATTAAATGTACCATTTTGGACCCATTCATCGAGCTGATCTTCTCTAGCATTGATAAACTTTTGCCATTTGTAAAATTTAGCAGGGGCAGGAATACTGGACACATTTAAATCCTTAATTCTTGCTAAGCCTAAACAACTTGTCTGTTGTACAGTTTCATTTCAAAATATCATTTGAACAGGTATCAGGCATGCTCTAAACAAAGCTTCCTTTCCCCTTATTTTCCAATTTTATGTTCCCCACACACTTTTTAAGTCAATCAACTTCAACCAATATTCATAGCCTTCTATAGTCAACCGGGAAACAAAGGAATCTAAATAAATTAATTTTGTATCTGTCAATATATATATATTCATTTTCCTTAAATGGCAATTTGAAATAATATGACTCAGCATTTTTAACATTGTGCCCAGAGAAATATGTACATTTTCCAGAATATATTTTAGAACTTCCTTGTGGATAAGTTGGACAGTGTTCCCAATGTGTGTAATTAAAAATAGTTTTGGGGGTACTTGCTCTGTGAATGTAATGGTGTCCATAATAATTATAGCAGAACATGTCACCAAACTTTTCTTTGGATTGATAAACATCCTCACTTTAAGTACAGTAAAATACTGTAACTTAGTCATCAGAGAATCAACTGTTGTCACATCCCAGTCATCAGAAACAGCTCTGGGCAACGTTTAAACACATATGGTATTTGAATGACCTCCGTCTGGCCATATATATCAAATGTGACTTTATCCCACACAATCCCATCAGGAACTGGTACAGCGGAAATGTTCAGGAAAGACAAGTCTCTGCAGACTTTGTGCGAAGACAAATGGGGTTTCAGGACCTCATCTACCAATTCAACTGTTGATCATTCAGGAAGGTAATGACCATGTATTAATAGAAAGAAAGTAATAAAGCCAATCCAAAGGAGGAAAGCAAATATAGTCAAGAAAAGCCACAGATAGCTCCATGGGAGAACAAGGTAATTAGTTTTGAGCCAAATTATCAGCTTGCGTGTTTTTGACAGTTCAGATGTAGAGGAGGCAGATAAGTCCGAAAAGGTGTCATTGATGTCGGCAAGGTATCCAGAAGCAGTACGGGCAAAAACTGGAGCCATATTTTGAAGAGGAGAACTAACAGTGGTCTCCCGCGGTGGTTCGTAATAGACAATGCCATCCATCTGTGTAGAATTTGAGAGTGATTGGTCAACATTTTCTGTGTTACTTGTTGTAAGAGATGCTAGTGGAACTAATGAAAGATAATTTTCCACCCTCCACAAGCTCGGAGAGGTGTCAGCGTTGCTTCTCAAGACATGTAGAGGGACATCTTGACCAGTAGTGAAAGGGATGCGGGTACTGCTGGTTGTTCCTCTTGGTCTGCTGTGCAGGATCGGCCACATGGTGTAACTTGACATTGTCGATGGAGACTAAGTGGTTTTCTTTAGAACCAGGCAGCGGTGGTAGAATAACATTTCTGGTACCGTCTGTTCCCAGAACTGGAACCCGTGCACAATAGGAAGGACAGAACTCCTTTTTCACAGCAACTTTTTCACGTACTAGATCCCCAACCTTCGGAATCCAGCTGGTAGATGTTATTGGTACATCCTTAATTCCTAAGGAGGCAGCACTGGCAGAAGTGTTATTGTCATTGAACTGTTGTAATTCCTGCAACACAGTGACACGTTCATTTATGTCAAAAGGTGTTTTTGCGGCCTCCACACCAGGACCATCAAAATCTGTAACATACATTTGAGTATGACCCCCCCAGGGACCTTCTAGGCAGATTATTAAGTCCTCTCTGGACTCCATACAGGTGACTAAGCCAACTCTGACCTGTACCTAGTACTCTGGCTGTTAAGGATTTCTTTAAATCTCGGTTTTGTCGCTCCACAACACTATTTCCCTCGGGATAAAATGGAGACGAGTAATGGACTTGGACCCCTAATGAAGCCATAGCGTCCCTGAATGCCCTTGAGGCAAAAACAGGGCCCTGGTTCAAGTGGAAAGTCACATCTGCATATGTGCCGATAAAGACTTGGAAATCTTTAATAATAGTCCAAGCATCAGCCGCACGTTGTGGACGCACCCATAGAAATCGGGAGCAGGAGTCAACAGCGACTACGATGTATCTGTATGCACTGTCAGGTGTCAGGGGACTGCAATGATCCAAGTACACACATTGTAATGATTTGTTAGATATGAGAAGAGGTGTCTGCGGTGGGTGTTTGACGCTAGACCCCTTAATTAGTTGGCATATATCACAACAAAAGACATACTGCTTGGTCGGTGTGTATAGACCTGGCCACCAATAACGAGCCTGCAACAATGATATTGTAGCCGCCACACCAGCATGAGCAGAAGCAACTCCCTCATGCGCTGCTTTGTTCAATTCTGGTCTTTGATCTTTGTTGGGAATCTCGCGATTACCCACACCTGGTATTATAGCTATGGCTGAAAACAAGTCTGCCATCCAGGAGGGATATTTAGCAGGAAATGCTTTTGGCAAGGGCGTGCCTTCAGCCGTGGCTGTCACGGTAGCCCTTATTTCATTGTCCAGTTACTGCAGCAACAGAAGCCGTAGCTACTGCTGATTTGGCTGCTTCATCAATCAGTGTATTCCCAGCAATGTGTATTCCAATGCACCGGTGTCCAAGTGTATGTACAACATGAACATTTGGTAGCGTTTCATTCAGATCTGCTACTTTCCCCCACAGAAGTCTGTGTTTGATGGTGTTACCTTTGGAATCTCTGAACATGTTTTGGTGCCAGTAATGCAGATATTCATTGAAGGATTGGACACAATCAGCGTAAGCTGGTCAGGATCCGTATATTCCAGTGCCATCACCAGAGCCTTTAGCTCTGCTAGTTGTGCAGTGCAATTCCCTGGGGTTTGCGTAAAAGTATGTTGTGGATAGAATTTACTACCCTCCATATAGCCGCTTACGACTGCGCAAGCAGCGGAGTATTGATGCTTTGTGCCTATAGCAGGTTGTGCTGAGCCATCGGTGTACATTACTCTTTGATACTGATCAATAGGCAATGTATTTGCCATAATTGGGTATTCTCGTTCATATTGCAAAAATTATTGAGGTTGTAACTTTGGGTCAAAAATATAGTAAACATCAGTGGCTGTCAAAGACGTTGCCCATTGGATCCATTGTGGATGTAATGCTTTAGAGTTTGGAACGTTGGCTTTGGTAACAGCCTCAAGTGCTGTGATTGGAGATACAACAATAATGCATTTCCCCTGGGATAATGGTCTTTCTTTAACGACAGCCATCTTCTCAGTGGGAGCAAAACATTGTTCTGCTGCAGAGTACAAATGTGATTTGTATGCAATAGGGACTGTCACACCTTCATTGAATGTTACATAGGTGAAACCAATGGCACCAGCAACTGCTCTGATGACCAGATGTTTTTTATTGTCCCTAGTGTATAGGTGTTGTGCTTCAAGCATGTCTTGTTGCAATTCTCTGAGGATGCGTGTGTGTTCGACTGTCCAGAATTTACTGGAGAAGTCAGGGCGTAGCAAGTCATGTAAGGGATTGATGCATGATGCAAAATATGGAATGTATTTTCTGCCAAAATTTAGAAAACCCAATAATGACTGGAGTTTTTAATGGTATTTGGAGGTTGAAACTGTGCGTATTTTTCTAAGAATTGTGGTGCTAGGCTCTTTCCTTCACTTGATAATTCGTATCCCAGAAACAGGACACTAAGGAAGGCTATTTTTTTTTATTTATTTAATTTATAGCCGACCTCGGCAAATCCTACTACAATGCGGGCTACCCATCTTAGATGTTGCACTAATTCATCATCCATAAGATAGATATAATCTACATAGGACAATGCTTCAGGGTCAATGTCATTCAATATTGAAGTTACATGAGCCAGGAACGGTCCTGGACTGTTCTTGTACCCCTGTGGTAAACAACAGAATTCTTTTCTGGGAGCCTAGTGCACTGAAACTTGTTATGTCTATACTCTCAGGTGCTATATTTTGGCAGAAGAAGCCATTGGAAATATCCAATGTTGTTTTGTATTTTTTTGCACACAATGTTATTCATAAGTGCTGTGCTATGAAAGTTTTGTATAGCATATGTGCATGTATGACTGTTAAAATGGCTGTAGTCTAAGACTATTCTGTATGAATGGTCCAGTTTAGCTACAGGGAATAAAGGATTATTCATTGGTGAGACACAGTGTTCGATTACATCCTGGTACCCTAGTTGTGTGAGGATTTCCCTCACGGGTGCTTTAGCATCATGTTTTATTGGGTATTGGGGTTAAGGTTGTGGTTGATTTTTTATTGGAATTACATGATAGGGGGAATCGTTATCCCACCCTACATGGTTGTGATATAACGCAGGTTCCTGCGCCAATGCCCACTCAATGGCGTAGGATTCTACAAGCTCATCTGGAACAAGAGGCGAGAAAGAAGGTTTGATCATCTCTTCCCCATATGGACAAGTGCAGACAAATTCAGCTGGCCAATCTTTTTCAGCCAGTATAATATCATAAATGTTAACGACGCGGCCCCAAAAGATTGTGTCAATTGTGTGTTCAATGTCTCCTTCTAACTGTATTGTTACTTTGTACACCCTGTCAGGTGTGGAGACACGCATGTCCGCAGTTTCAACTTGTAAGAAGTCATCAGTTGCTTTCACCTTCAGATGCTCTTAAAGATTCCGGTGAACTATTGTGACCTCTGCTGCGCTGTCTTGTTCTTCAATAGAGCCCTCTTTCTGAGTGGCATGACGAATTGCAATTGCTGCCACTTTTTTCTTTTTAAATTGCGGTTTTTGTTGGGGAAGTTTCTCTTCTTTTTTAACAGAAACTTCTGTTGAATGTTGTGATTCCTGTCTCGGTTTCACGTACTCAGTTCTCCGCTCTGACCCCCCACCTCTCTCACTGTGTTTTTCCATTGAGTCCTGAAAGGAACGAGATTGGCGTGTTTCAGTATATTGATATCTCTCAGGCGTTTTTATATTATCTCTATTCCTGAGATTATATCTATTCTGAGGGGTCTCCGAATGCGGAGATTCTCCCCTTTCTTTTTTACGTGTTTTTTTTTTTTTATCCCAGTGTTTTTTAGAACCCTCTGGTGTTTGCTGGGTAGAATCTTTATTAGATTTACCCTGAAACTGTGGTTTCCTGGGTCTGGCCTCCAGACTATCTTTACCAATACTAGAGTAGGTCTCTGCGATAATCTTTGGCAGCTCACGTTCTTGATCCTGTACAGGAACGTCCTGGATCTGCATACGCACTGCTAGTGCTACTGCTTCCTCTTTAAGGCTACTTAATATAATGGAAGATACAGTGGCAAAGTTGCCCATAAGTTGCATCCCCAAGTCTGGAGCCAGGGCAGCCCTGTATTCATCTTGAATTTGTTTTAACACTTCCAGAAGATTGGCAAGTGTTGGTGTACCGTGTGCGGTAATATAGAGAGTGGCAAATACCATGCCCCAGGTATTGCAGCTATCTACTGTGGGAACCATCTCAAATGCACATGGCAAGCACATAGTTAATATTCTATGCTTATCCTGATGTCCCGTATGGGGAAATACTGCTTCCAGTGTATTTATTTTTTGAGCTAATCAGAATCTCTTCCCTTTTGGTGGGTACCTGTCAGGAGATTACCCATTAAATCAAACTTCCGCAGGATGAGATGCCTTTTACCCAACTCCTTTCAACAGATGCGTGCTCAGACTTTACTGATTATCTGAACCCTGCATCCGCCAGGGGGAAAGAGGAATGGAAATAGAAAAAGAGGGATCGCCTCCAGATCCAGTTCCAGCCTGTGTTTCCCACTTGAAGATAGGATATTCAGGCCCATATTTATACTTTTTTAGCGCCGCATTTGTGTCAATTTTTGACGCAAAAGCGGCGCAAACTTGCAAAATACAATTGTATTTTGTAAGTTTGTGCCGTTTTTGCATCAAAAAGCGGCGCAAATGCAGGGCTAAAAAAGTATAAATTTGGGCCTCAGTGTGTGCTTCTGTAACCTGCACCTTTCTTCTTATTGGGATTTCTTTAAAGGAAGGACCTGCAGTTGGGTGATAAGAGCATAGATATGTACATTCCTACTGAGCATTCAACTGTTCAGCCATTCACATTCACCCAATTCTATCATTCGCCTAACCTGGATCTTTCTAGAGACTAGCCTCTCTCTAAGAGAACCATGTTAACTTAATATCTTCTTTTCTCCAGGTGTCAGAGGTATCCAAGGTTCTCTGGAGGACAGTTCAAAGGTTCAAAAATATACAATCTATTAATGTCTTTTACAGGAAACGAAAACTCCTTCTCAAGGTTCAGTTTTCTCAATCACCATCCCTGGGAATTAGTCTGAGCACTGAGGTTTGTCTCTAAGACTGGCAAGTCTGCAAGGCGAAGAGTTTTTGAATATATATGTACTATGTATATGTATATATTTATATTGGCAAGTCTGGAAATCATACAAAAGGATTCCTTACTGCAATTGCTTGAAGTTCTGTTAAGCCAAAACAAATTCTCCTCAGAAAGCCGATAGCCAGTTGTTGGAAGAAGGAAGACATTCAGCTTCTCCAGAAGGGAAAAAGTAGCTGGTGTGCACACCGTAACAAGAAAAATTATTAATCACTCAGAACTGTAAGAATTCTCCCTGAAAGAAGCAACTCAGGAACACTGCTCATTCTTTGCAGGATGACGGTTGAAGTGCACAGCTCCCAGAGAGAGAAACAGATGGAGGGAAACTTCAGCACTAGACTAAGGTAGAAACACTAGAGCGCTGCCCTCACAAAGATTTGCAGCCACCATCTTGAGTGCCAGTTAAACCAGAAGCTGGAGAAGCTAGTTCTAAGAACAGCCTCAGCAAGAGCCACCGGGAGTCAGAACGCCGCTGCAACCTACGTGGGTACAAGGAAAAGGGGAATCATTTTTGCGGAGGGAAGAACTTAACAACACTGGCAATCATTTTCCTGATAGTACCTTACCCATGATCTAATGTACAGTCGCAGGATTAATACCTGGTGTTTCTGCATGTGGTTGCACCGGGGCAGCACCTGCTGGGTTTGTGTCAGGAATAAGGCCATGCGCGGTCCAGGTCTCGCCCGAAACTCCGCTGCGCGGCTCTGCGGCTCTTTATGCGCACCACTTGTCATCCCCTCTTGTTCCAAAGGTGGCCATCAGCTTCGTCTTCCCTGTGGCAAAGCTCATAGAGCTGCAGGTTCAGGACATTGGTGGACAAGATGCACTTATCAGTGCTATTCCATGAAGGGACTACAATTCCCATGTTTTTAGATCTTCTTGGGTGTGGCAGGCCTAAATAGCCCAGCCACACCAAGCACGTTGCTGACTATTTTGAAGACTTCGATGCAGTCAGACCTCGTGGGGGTTTCTCTGAAGAAGAGCAGAGTTCCTGAATGGCAGAGTGACATCCAACCGAAGTATCCTTGTTTCCATGGTGCATTTAAAAACGAGTAGGTCGTACTCGTAGCAGTAAGGCCTTGTTGAATCCAATTTTGGAGGAAGTCGCTACTTCCAAAGGTAAAGCGCCCCTTAGCACAACGAGCAAAGCATTTTCAGTTTCCAGAGTACAGCAGCCTAGGCGCAACGATCAAGCGTTTCAGTTCACAGATGTAAAGCGCTCTAAGCACAGCAATTTAAGTGCTTCAGTTCACAGATGCAAAGCGCTCTTGGCATGGCAATTCAAGCGCTTCAGTTCACAGATGCAAAGCGCTCTTGGCACGGCAATTTAAGCGCTTCAGTTCACAGATGTAAAGTGCTCTTGGCACGGCAATTCAAGCGCTTCAGTTCACAGATGTAAAGTGCTCTTGGCACGACAATTCAAGCGATTCAGTTCACAGATGTAAAGCGCTCTTGGCACGGCAATTCAAGCGCTTCAGTTCACAGATGCAAAGCGCTCTTTGCACAACAATTCAAGTGCTTCAGTTCACAGATGTAAAGCGCTCTTGGCACGGCAATTCCAGCGCTTCAGTTCACAAATGTAAAGCGCTCTTGGCACAACAATTCAAGCGCTTCAGTTCACAGATGTAAAGCTCTCTTGGAACGGCAATTCAAGCACTTCAGCCCACAGGTTTAAAGCGCTCTTGGCACAACAATCAAAGCGCTTCAATTCACAGGAGTAAAAGGTTCTTGGCACAACAATCAAAGTGATTCAGGCCACTTGAGTAAAAGCGCCCTATTAGCATAATGAGTGTAGCGCTTTAAGGCAAGGCACGTAAAAGGCTTCTTGGTATTATTCATTAAAGCGCTTCAAGTTCAATGAGTAAAACCTTTTCGGCCTTCATTGTTTTGAATGTGAAAGTATTTCTGGAGATAAGAAAATCATAGTTTTCATTGTTCTTTAAAAAGCTTAAGATGTGAAAAGCATATTTAATTCTTAGAGATTTTCTATGTCATGATCAAAGGTTTATGTTGTGAATGCATAGATGTTACAGGATTGATATTCTGAGTATAATCATAGTCCAAAGCTCTTGCCATCTCTTGATTCTGAGGTCGTAGTTTACTCTTGTTCCATGTTTCAAAGAAGGGGCTTTGCCCTCATTTCAAAAGGGGTCTCCATCTGATATCTCGGAGACGCATTTAGTCAAGAGTCTATTGATAAGTTACATTTCTATGAATGAGGAAATGCATATTTGTTCTAAGCTTTTCTTTTCAGATCTCTCTCCCTGCTGCTCCCTACCCTAATTCCCTTCCCACCGACTGGCTTCATCATAACGCTGTGCTATAATAGCTTTCTGAGTTGGTGACGCCTGAAGGTGGGCCTTTTGTTCAGCGACGTGCAGATCCCAAGGAAAGGACACCGTGACAGTTTGTGTTTAATGTTTGCCATACTAAACTGTACTAAGTCTGTATATTGCCGTGAACTCAGTATATAGGTGACAAACCTCAGCTACCGTCAAGGTTGCTGCTTCAGGGTGCAGTGTGTATGTGGCCAATAAAGGCCAGGTAGGACCATCATTATCTAGAGGACCTAACCTAAAATGTAGTGTTGTATGTGGTAGGGCACCATCAAGCCAATTATTATGGTAGAGGTATTTCTAAATATGCATATGCTATATATTGTTCAGGTATGCTCGCAGGTGGTGAAATGGTGGTGAAATGTATTTGTGTTCCATCGGCTGCTGGACATGTGACCCAAGAACAGAACATTTCTGTTCTATATGCTGCACGATCTTCAACAGCAAATGGAACTGGACCCCCTGGGCCGTTAGGCCATGTGCTAATAAATGTGCAGTAAGGGGCGGTCGCATATTGATTGCAATTGCTACCCGTTGCGGGTTCGCCATGGCGAATGGTAAATTTAGTTCAGAGATAACACTCTGCTGCTTGCACTGGAGACGTGGTCCCCGCTGAGTGCACCTCTGCAGTCCCACCACAGCACTAGTCCCAAGTGCCATGTCACCGTCATCCGTGACACCCGACACCCGCTGAAGCACCTGTGGTCCCATGTTGTGTTTGTCACACTACGAAGTCGACGCCTCGCCTCTTGACCTGTTGGATTCATCGACCCTGCCTTGTCATAAGGAAGTTACGCCTCACCACCAACACCGCATCACCTCCTGTGTAACCGTAAGGAACGGATGCTTTACCTTCCCTGCCTAGCAGTAAGCAACCAATATCTTCCTCCCCAGTAGCAGTAAGGAACCGATGCCGCACCAGCTTCAGTGACGCCTCACCTCCCCGACTTCATGCAACATCTTTGCTTCCTCATCGCTTTCCAAGGTACTGTGCCTGGGGTCAGTGCAACTCTGTGACAGGCCCGCACTCTCTCCCAAGTGTCGTTGGACTGTTGGGAAGGACTCCGTCAAAATGTGATAGCCCCAAGTGGAGCTATTGTGTTTCTAAGCTCTATATTAACATTTGATCTTTGAAAATGTGTATCTTTGCTTGTGTGTATTGGATATTTGTCATTGTGATCTTGTTTTACTCAGATACATTTTGGCTCTTTTTGTCTAACCAGGTGTGGAGTACTTTTGTGGTATTTTTACTGTGTTAGTGTGTGTGTGTGTGTGTGTGTGTGTGTGTGTGTGCAAATACTTTACAGCTTGCCTCTGAGATAAGCCTCACTGCTCGTGCTAAGCTACCAAGAGCGTGAGCAGGGGTTATTTTAGCTGTGTGGCTCCCTTACCCAGACTAGTGTGAGTGCCACTATTTGGACAAGGTGCAAACCACTGCCAGCTAGAGACCCCATTTCGGTTATGATGAGAGAGTCACAAAATGACTCTCATTATAAACCAATATTCCTCAATATCTCTCTCCTGCAGAGTCCCCTGCCACAAAACATATGGAGGGTCTGTGACTTCCTCAAGCACAAAAAGCTTAATACAGGAAGAAATTCAGGATTACTTCACACTAAATGACAATAGAGGGGTCTCTCTGGCCATGTTCTGGGAAGCCTTGAAGAGCCTGATGGGAGGGTCTTGTATAGCCATAGTGGCCAGACTGATCAAGGCCAAGCGGTAAAAAAGGGAGGAACTAACCACACACATGGAAATGATCTATAAGAACAAAGGTTCCAACAAAGTGTGGTGCAGGCTGTTAGTAGTGAGGACGCTACTGACAGCCTGATATTGGACTCTGATTAAGCAAATTATGCTGTCCCCCTCACAAAACAGAGATATTACCTGGGGGTAATAAAGCAGGCAACCTACTAGCTTGTAAACTAAGGATCAGAATAAACAAAGACAACGTAGGTGCAATACAGGATAATAAAGGGCAGACCCACAATAAAGACACAGTTATAGCACAACTATTCTGAGATATGTATGCCAAACTATAATAAAGAGCAGACCACAAATGGTCCTAGATGCCAATCACTGACTTTATCCTATGGTATGGAATTACTACAAAATGAAAGAATATTGGAAAGGAATATTTGATGTGATAAATGAGTTAGCTGGTAAAATATTCACACTATCCCCAGTGCTGTGTCTTTTAGGCCAGATGGTAAGGCCAATAAAAAAGAAAACATACATGTAGATTTGCTGACCTAGCAATTGTGATTGCTAAGAGAAACATTGCTATGCACTGGGAAGCTGCTAGGCCCCCAAGCCTGGTCTTGTTTTACTCAGATAAATATTGGCTATTTTTCTAACCAGATGTGGAGTACTTTTGTGATGTTTTACTGTGTTAGTGTGTGTGTACAAATACTTTACACCTTGCCTCTGAGATAAGCCTCCCTGCTCGTGCTAAACTACCAAGAGGGTGAGCAGGGGTTATTTTAGCTGTGTGGCTCCCTTACCCAGACTAGTGTGAGTGCTACTATTTGGACAAGGTGCAAACCACTGCCAGCTAGAGACCCCATTTCTAACAGTCACAAAATGACTCTCTCATCATAAACCAATATTCCTGAATATCTCTCTCCTGCAGAGTCCCCTGCCACAAAACATATGGAGACTCTGTGACTTCCTCAAGCACAAAAAGCTTAATACAGAAAGAAATTCAGGATTACTTCACACTAAATTACAATAGAGGGATCTCTCTGGTCATGTCCTGGGAAGCCTTGAAGAGCATGATAAGAGGGTCTTGTATAGCCATAGTGGCCAGACTGATTAAGGCCAAGCGGCAAAAGATGGAGGAACTAACCATCCAGATGGAAATAATCTATAAGAACACAGGTTCCGACAAAGTGTGGTGCAGGCTGTCAGTAGTGAGGGCACTACTGACAGCCTGATATCGGTCTCTGATTGAGCAAATTACGCTGTCCTCCACACAAAACAGAGATATTACCTGGGGGAAATAAAGCAGACAACCTACTAGCTTGTAAACTAAGGGTCAGAATAAACAAAGACAAAGTAGGTGCAATACAGGATAATAAAGGGCAGACTCACACTAAAGACACAGTTATAGCACAAGCATTCTGAGATATGTATGCCAAACTATAATAAAGTGCAGACCACAAATGGTCCTAGATGCCAATCACTGACTTTATCCTATGGTATGGAATCACTACAAAATGAAATAATATTGTAAAGGACTATTTGATGTGATAAATGAGGTAGCTGGTAAAATATTCACACTATCCCCAGTGCTGTGTCTTTTAGGCCAGATAGCAAGGCAAATAAAAAAGAAAACATACGTGTAGATTTGCTGACTTAGCAATTGCGATTGCTAAGAGAAACATTGCTATGCACTGGGAAGCTGCCAGGCCCCCAAGCCTGGAATCATGGCTGAGAAATATAATCAAATGGACTAGGGTGTAAATATCAGCCCTTGATATAAGTAGAAACCAGATTGGCACTGGTAATAAGTATATAGACTGGGATGAAATATTGCTTAAGTTAATAGTTAAATCAGACACTAGGCCCCCATTAGTCCACGTTTCTAATTGATTGATCTAGGTAGTATAAATTTCAAACTAACCCAGAAATTCCTGTAAACAGGAACTTGGTAACCACGCCCTTATAATATAATGACACAAAGGCTGGACAGCTACCACCTATACTTGACATGAAAGGCAAAATTGGAAAGATTGGAAAATTGGAAGAAGAGATAATATACAATATGAACAAGTCAATGAGGATTGTTTGACAATGTTATGATTGTACTGTTAAAAGGTTTTTATTTTTATGCAACGTGTACATGTAAACAAGTTATAGCTTTGACTAAACAAATAAGATCACTATGCTATGGATGTACCTATAACAGAAAACCCAATAATAAAAAGAAAAAGCAGACCAAAAACCCAATCATAAAATAGTGACTTATCTCCAATGGTCAAGAATCACAGATCACCCCATGGAAATAAAGAAGTCATATCAAGTACTACGTCTGAAAACTGATAAAGCGCGAGGCCTCACAATTTCATGCCACTTTTCTACAAACTCCTTTGTCGGCAACTGGCCCTCATCTTGACCAGAATCTACAATAGCTGTGCTTAGGCAGCACTCAATGCTAGAAGTCTCCATCAGTCATACCAAAATACAGGAGAGACCCTGCTCTCTGACCTCATAGGCCCATTTTGCTGATTTATTGACCGTCTTAATCCCTTCATGCTGGGCCTAGTAGACCCAGAACAATCTTGTTTGATAACTGATAGGAACTGCAATGATATTGCAAAGACAAGATCCATAGAACCTGTAAGAATGCACTGCACAATTGAATCCGAAAAGGCATTTGATTGGGTCCAATGGCTTTATAGTTCTGAATAAAATTGGATGTGTGTCCAAGTTTAAGACATGTAGCAACTGTATCTATCAATCTCCAACAGTGACAGTGAGGGTGAACAATGTTGGCTCCTTCAGTCTTCCTATGGAGAGGAGGACGAGACTGGGCTGCCCTCTCTTCCTCTTCTCTGTGAGGTAAACATTGAGCCAATGATAGAGTGAGTGAGGAACAGAGAGGGAATCACAAGAGTCAAAATCAGTTATGAAGCGCACACACTTATATTGTAGA
The DNA here is from genome assembly GCF_031143425.1 of Pleurodeles waltl. Classification (NCBI taxonomy): domain Eukaryota; kingdom Metazoa; phylum Chordata; class Amphibia; order Caudata; family Salamandridae; genus Pleurodeles; species Pleurodeles waltl. The sequence goes on from NC_090440.1 coordinate 1,771,945,214, forward strand.
CAGACTATGTCATAGCTACTCTGTTGGACCAAGTGAAATCCCTTTCAGAGCTCAAGGAAGAAATGCAGGCCTTTGGAGATTCCTTGGGCTTCATCTTGAATCTCCAGAAATCCATCATTCTCAGCATACATCTCCCAAAACAGCAGCAGGACCTTATCCAAAAACGAATGCTCTTCTCGTGGACCCAGGATGGAATCACATATTTAGGACTCCAAGAGCACCCATCCAAGCTGCGACCTTCAAACTGAACTATACAAGCCTCATGTCGATTAGAAAGGATCTGCACTCTTTGCACACCACAGGACTGTTATTGTTCGGCTGCACTGCGGTGCTTAAAATGATGATTCTGCCCAAGATTATTTTCCTGCTCCAGAAACTACAGCAGACTATCCAGAGACTGCAGCAACCTGTGAACTAATTTGTAGGGGGTGGAAAAAGTCCTTGGTGGACCAAACGGCACACAGTCACTCGGAGGAGGGAAGGCTGGATATTCCTGATCTCACTAAGTACTACCAGGCAGCACAGCTCCAACACCTGGTAGAATGGCATAGGATGGAGTCGGAGAAACACAGCTGCTTTATTGACTAGCTTATTGTGGGAATTCACATCTAGAAAGTTCCCTGGCTCCCGATGAAACACCGTCCGTGGTATATACACCTCACCAGGGACAAGGTTCACACTAGCGCTCTGGGTTGCAGTAGAAGTAGTGGCATAACATAGGCCCCAGAGGGCCCCACGGTGCGGGGTCCTCTGAGCTCCAGGGGGCCCCCTCAGCACAGTACGTTGGCCTGAGAGTTCCTGACTGAGTCCAGAAGGGTGGTCCCTCCATGTACCTTTCATGGCCCCTGCTCAAGTTTCATTACACCACTGGGTGGAAGTAGGGATGCGGGGGTTGACCACCTTCCCCTCCCCCTCACACTATACATGGCAACCCACCATTTCCACCAGATGCCCAGTGTCAGTAATATGCAATATGGAGAGAGAAGGCTTGTAATCACACAGGAGCCCTATTTGATGAGAAAGGGATCAGAAACGTTGATCAAATTAAAAGGGTATTCAGTATTCCAGAAAGTGAGAAGAGGCACTATTACCAGCACTGAATACTTCAGGGGTCATTTAAACCCCTTGCCACAAGACACTTGAAGCCCTTCGCTAAATGGCTCTGGTCCAAGGATGGAGATAAGTGGAGACTCTCTCCCAAATATACCAATTGCTGCTCCATACACACTTGATAGGTACATCACCTGGGCAGATAAAATAGGAAAATGAAATGGGGTGGACCTTCACACAAGCGAAGAGAGGAAGATCATATAATACAGAGTAGAAATGTCAACTGGTAGTACACACATTAGGGATCTTCTCATAAAAATTCCCATATATTGGGATAACACAACAGAAAGGGTACACACATTGGATTTAATCAAAACTAAGCTAAGCTGGCGTAACTACAGAGCAATAGGCATAATACTTCATTTGCTTCAGCAAAGCCCGAAGTTGACAAAGTATTGGAGGGAGGTTCTAGATTAGATAGACACTATATCCAGCACACAAATCCAAGGGTTCCCACCCTATGTAAACCAGGGCCTGCATATCCCCTCCACTCCTGTGCAGGCATATTGATGGCCTTGGCACTCTGTGTGGCAAAACATGTGAGAACAGCTGTAAGAGGCAAGGACATTATCCCAGATCACTGCTTCTGGTTTTCATACTTAAGGACGATACTTGATATAGAGAAAATTACCATGATGTCAGGTGGTTTCCTGAATAGCTATGAGAAGAACTGACACCCCTTTATATAGTCAGGCCCGTAGCCAGAGGTATATTTTTAGGGAGGATGGCCCTCAGCTATACTCAAACATTAAATCTGTCTTTGAAACCTCAAGAATATTGTGGCATAAGGATACTGAGGACAAAATATTGAAAGGTACATGCATATAGGAAAGTACAGATTTATTATTCCTAGCTCCACGTCTACATACCTTGAAGATAAATGTATTGTGTAGTTACATAAAAGTGGAGTAAGGTATAGAAAAACATTTTTTACTTACCTGTCTATATTATGGATTCCATACTCTGTCCTCTGTATTCTGGTGTTGATATTCAGGTGCAAACCATGTGATTCTATGTGAAGAAAAATATAGATTATTTTAAGGTACATATTAAAGCACATTCATACAATGTTTTACAACCCAACTTTAAATCCTGTCAATTAGCTGGGATTTAAAGTAGAATGTTGTAAAGTAGGCTGACTTTCAACTTTGTATATTTTCAAACATATTCAAGTTTTGTGCAATGCCAAGCTTAAGTTATGTTTTTTGAAAAAATCTGGCCTCAGCTCAGAGTCTCTCCCCCACACCTCTTGCCTCAGATAGTGGATGTTCAGCCTCCATACTCAAAATGTTTTTGCTGGAGGATGTCCTACCTGGGACATTCTGCATTAGGAAATCATCACACCTGAAAAGCCCGAAAGGATAAACCTTACCTCAAGTAAATTTAGGAAACTTTACCTACTTCATAAAAGATTGAGTTTCCTAATTCCAACCAACATTGTACTTAATGGTTTAATTTAACTTGTCACTAATTTAAAATAACTTTACAGATTGCTTGGAGCATATTGATCAAGAACATTTTGGGAAATTAGTGGCAGTGTGCTTTAAACATTTTAGGGATGCAACAATGGTGAAAATTAAATAGAATTTAAATGTCATTTTACAGGGGAAGTTGGTCTGGTCGCACAATGAATTTCAGTATAATATGAAAAAAGATGGGTAGTTCAATTACAATTCATCAAAAGCGCCAGTTAAACTGCAACTGCAAGGACTTGAAGAAGGCCCCGACATTGGCACACACCGACCATGGTTGCAAGCAGGTTGTGCAAAAGGTGCTGTACAAAAAGGGGCCTTTGCTAGACATCAACCAGCAAGGCAGATAGGCATAGCATACTATAGGTGATCATGTGAGCTCAGGATGGATCTCTTTGAGGCTTGTCCCTTGGCTGAGAACACTAGTTCCATTTTCAGTTGGAGGAGCCGTAGATGGACAGGAACCAGCTGCCTCCAATGCTCTGAGTGGTGGTTCCACGGTTTCATCTAGGACCCTGCTCTGGGACAACATCTCTATTGGATGCTGCTTGCGTGGTATCTACATCTGGATACCACAGAGTTCTCCACTTCTAAGATTTGTGGACATTCTCTACTCTTTCACATGCAGTAAAGTCCTTGCACAGGACCCTCAGGTTGACCCCCTCTAAGTGGCTAACACTGATTGGATGAGCATGCACTTTTTCGGGGTGGTAAAAGTAGAAGGCATGGAAGCCTACTATGTGTTCTAGAAATGGAAACTATTTACTTGTAGAGGGATTGTTTGGAATTACTACAGGTGCAGATAAATGTCAGCATTCATGGTATGAAACAGTTAAGAGACTGCCATATTTCAATATACACTAAAAGGCAAATCAACCCCTCAATAGAACTTAGACTTCTCAGCAAGTAGGTTGTACTTTTTAGTGACTATACCAGCAAAGACATGGCTAATATGCATTAAAAGAAAAGGTGGCAGCATTTCTCACCAAGAGCATGTAGTGAGAGATAATAAGGGGCACCATTGTTAAGCAATTTGCAAAAATAAATGTGGATCAATTAACAATGGTTAGACCTTATTAGGACTTTGAAGGTGACGTCAAGTAGATTTGGGGATCTTACACTAAGATACCTTTTAAAAAAAAAGCAGTGCAAAACTCTGCTTTGAAATCAAACTAGGCATTTGTATTGTGAAATCTTGGTATGCTATGAATTCCACTTAAAATCTCCAGCCACCATTTCTCTTTGTATAGAGCACTCGTTTTACTCCTTTAGACTCACTGTAACTTTCTCTTTTCTTTCCCAATCTTCAAATCTCTGCCCCACTACTTCTCTTCACCTTTTCCCCACTATCTCCTTCTGTTTGCTGCTGCTACATCTATCTTCCCATTCCTGTGTCTCCTGCTCTCTTTTGTCTTTTTCTGTTTGCTCTCCTTTTTTATTTCAATCTCCTCTCCTTTTCTAGAAGCTCTTCTCTCTATCTTCTCTACTATCCTCTTTGTACTTCTCAATTTCTATTATTCTCGCTCTAGCCCTCTTCTTCATAGAAAATGTATGGCAACTTAAACTTTCTCTTGGCTGTGTGTGGCCATTAGCAGCACATTTCTTTGGCCATTGTGGTTTTCACTGCTCCCCAGTCCCAGAGGGAAACCATCCAGGGGGCCTCCTGGAACTGGAGAAGTCCTCGGCAATCATGGAACAAAGAAGTTAGTGCAATGTGACCATTATTTCCCTCTCGCTTGTTGTCAATTTCTCTTGGAACTGAGGCTGTATGGTTTTAGTGGATTTTAACTGCTTTAGGACAGCCGATGATCCGTTTACATCCATCACCCTACTTTCAAAGTAAAGTGTACTTAAACGGGTCGTCGACAGTACTGGAAAAATAATTATTTCTGGTAAAAACACCTGAAATATTTTCTTTTCCAAAATCAAAGTTGGCATGAATGCTTCCCACAAGTCCAAAGTTTGATTTTGTTTTGCTGTATTGCTGAGCACACTGTGTTCACTGAAGTTACACAGCAAAACAAAAGTGAAAGCAGACTGCGCTAATGGAATCTGTATGGATCCACACATGTCCTACCCCACAGCATTCCTACACTTCTCTTGATAATAATATTACCCCATTTGCATGACTGTGCTATAGCATGTGAAAGGAAAGGCTTCTTAAGGCCCTTAAGACACCCAGAAAGATCAAGATTGTGCCTTGCACATTGACCAATTCCAGCCATGGGGGTATCTGCAGTATTTAGGCCAGGGCTCGGTTGGCATCCAGGAAAACCTGCCAGGCCCAGACGTTACTGAAAACAAGCTACCTACTGTAGTATGGGGTGGGGTAGCTTCTGTGAATACCGTTTCCCCCCAGAGTGTCCTGCAAACACCAACCTTTGGCTAAATCACAGATTTTCCTCATATTTCTGTGAAGGAAAATTCCAGAATCTGGGAGGATCCATAAAGTTTCTACTGCAGAGCATCCCCGCACTCTTCCCACTCTCTTCCCAATAAAAAAGCTACCCTAAAGGTTTACCAAAGATTATGCATTTAGTACATTACTTTCATGAGGTCTCATAAAAGCAATTTAGTTATGAACATAAATTAGATAAAGATAAAGCAGAATTTCAAAGGAGTCCATACATTTTAAAAAGCAGTTTCATACTACACAGATCTTAAGTACAATATACAAAAATCTGAAAATGTTTTTCGATGTTCTGCGGAGATTTCTAGAGAGGCCAATTACAATACATATGCTTTCAGCCTCAGATGCCCTGATTATGGCTTCCACAATATTTGGTTCAAAGAGATGAATCCTTAGTGTGTTCACCCCAGCAGGATTATCTAGATATTAAACCACTTTTGAAAGATAATCTATTATAAAAGCCCTTAGTGAAATGGCAGGCTATATTGCGTCATTTAAGATTCACATTACTGCTAATTGGGTATTTGTAGCCCTCTGCAGCAGGCACATTAACCTAAAGAACTATCCATCTCCTGCAAACAGAATACGGATCTGTAGAGCATGTACATTATTTCACCAGGCTATGTTTCACAACAGGCCAGTGTAGGCTGGAGCTATATCAGTCATACCTGACTTGTGATAACTCTTCCCCAGGACAATAGGCAATTGAACACCATGGCATATTGGAATCTGAAATTTCCTGAATGGACATTGCTTCTCAATGACTGTTCGGTTTAGGTAGTCACAACCACTTACTTATTAGAAATATGAAATGTCATGAAAGTTGCTGGCTGAAGAACAATTTAACTCAATGAATTGTACAGTTGTGCAATCTCTTCACACGTTTTGTTTGACATATCATATGTGAAAGGTGAGAAGGGAATTCATCTAATGCCCATTGAATTCTTGGCTCCTCAGGTTTGACACTAAACTAGTGTTGATAACACCTTTCATAACAGCTGTTCACACACAGCACTGTGGCACCACACACTGGTCCATCAAATGCCCTATATTATTACCTAACTTCCTCATCAAACCTGAAAAAATCTTCCAACCTTATCTGTTACAACTATGTGAATGACACCCAAATCATTTCTGAAAATGCATGGTCTGGAAGACCTCTACAATTTAAAACTTGATGTCTGCCTTCGGAGCATAAACCATCTAAAGCTAACTACCACAAAGACAGAGCTTATGACTTGTAGACAATGACAATAATGCCAGCCTACTGCCATCTGGCATAAGGGACGTGAGGCCCCTCCAACAATATCAAGAGAAGAAACCCTGAGGTTAACCATGGATTCCTAGCTATCCTCGATGCAGCATGTGAACAACATTATAAAGAGTACTTTCTACGCAGTGAAAACACTACATTGCATCCTCCCACACCTTAAATACCAACAGAAACTGCATACTTGCATTCTGCAAGCTGGACAGTGCCAACAGCCTATACCTTGATACAATCGCATTCTTCATAGGCGAGATAAAATTCATCCAAAATACTGCTGCAAGACTTCTTCTCTGCTTTCATCTAAGATAACACATGAATCCAGTCTTGTAATCACTCCAGTGGCTACTTATGGCAGGAAGGGCAATGCTGAAGGCACTCTGCATTGTTCACAGAGCCTCCAATGAAAAGGACTGCTATACCTATGAGCTAAAAACAAACAAAACTAGCAAATGAGGACACTGCACTCCAGGCTTGCCCCACTTATCACATCATCACCTCACCATAAGAAATATGTAGGAGGCACTTTTTTCTCAGTGCATGCCGCCAAGGTTTGGAGCACACTACCAACTAGCATTGGAAGCACCCAGGAGGATATACGCTTCAAAACACAGTAGAAGCACAAAGCTGTTTTCAAGATAACTACACCACCACACATCCTGGCAGTAGAATCTAGAAAGACAGTCACACCCTCATTTTTAATGTTTAGCTTAGAATCCGCAGTTTAGAAGCAACTCAACTACCAAAGTACTCTTAATATTATCAGGTAAATTAAGGAGAGCTGGCCTGTGCCTCACTGGGTTATTATAAAGGTTTATGTAAGTTCATACATGACATACATAAAATTTCTGGCCCACACTAATTCTAATATTATAACACTCAGTGGTCGGCAACCAACAGCAACTTACACCTCTTACATTCAATTAAGGCCTACATGCTATGAGAATTGCCAATCACAAGTACTACGCAGCCAATAATTCAGCCATCACTAAAGGAGCAGACATGGAATAACTGAAGATATCTGTCAGACACTGCAGGTCAACTAAAAGCCTTTTTTATCTACAAACTGCTGCATCTTTACATCTCACAATGGCTTTCAGATATGAGATGATAACAATCCACATCTCAGTAGATCTCTTCACTTTTCTCTCCCTCCAGAAATACCAGCTGTGGCTCAGAACTGTACAATAGGGGGCAGATTTACTAAGTGTTTGAATGGGGCTGTGTTACTTTTGTGGCATAGCCCAATGTGAAATCATTTTTGGTATTTACTAAGCCATGCAATGCCACTTTGCATGGCTTTGCGTAGGTCAGTAAATACAAAGTAACGGAAGGCAGCGCATATGGCTGCTTTGCGCTACCAAGGTGTTCCTTGGGTGGAAAAAGGGCGTTCCTTTGCATGCATCCATGGATTTTTGCATTCCTAGATTTACTACATCTAGTACACCTGGGAATGCATCAGAATCCTATGCCTTGCCTAGTGAGGCGTAAAGGGAAAACATTTTTTATTTCTTTTGTTGCTTCCTTATTCTATGTCTGCAGCATTCCGCAGCACACAGAAAGAGGAATATACCGGTAAGGATAGTTTTTTTGCAGGAAGTTGTCCCTTCCTGCCCAAAAACAATACTGCCCATTACGCCGGGTGCCTACATTGGCACAGAGCAGCACTCAGTGCGCTAATACTGCGAAACAGCAGAAATGCGCCATATCTTTGTAAAAAGGGTGCATTTTTGCTGTGTGGCTTTCATGCAATGCAATACAGAACAGCAAGTTGCCTTACTCCTTGCATTATATGAAGTGTAAGTAATTCTGCCCCAAGATTTCTGATTGGAAAACCCAGTGCATTAATCAGCTAACCAGACTATAATCATATGAAATACCATAAAGGGACCTGCGGAGCTGTTCAAAGCTGGCAGTTTAAAATGAGAAACTGCACATCTATGTCTCTCACACCTCATCATCTACCACACTGGGACGCATTGTGTCTCATAATACGAGTACCACACCTTGGTGTCATCACGCACAAACAGGAAACACTTCCCACGTAGGATCACAAACAAAGACAAAGCCCTTCCAACCACACATAACCCTATAAGGCTTAGCTTACTGCCATGTGGGTAAGTGAATCAATGCCACACATAAGGGGTAATAAGTGCCATACAAATGTGCAATACAATATTTATTATATGTGCATCACCAAGATTTGTTTTGATCTTTGTTTCCATCACACTTCAGAATTATAAAGCAAAATGTGCTTCATTTTTGCTTTCATAACCTATGATATATGTTGAAATATGTGTACAGGAAATTTACAGGTATTAAACTTTTGTGAATTAGAAACAAATTGACATCCTACATTCTTTTTTTGCACTCCCTGTGAGCAATGCCCCTGGATTCATGCATTTTGGTGTCTTCTGCATAATTATGAATTTTGTTTCAGCTCAAACAGCTCAAAACTTACCAAAAGTGCTGAGCATTTGCTGCAGCTCACTGGAAAGTCATTTTAAAAGGTTGACTGGTTACCTTTCAGTTATTTACAGCTGTCTGTAGAACATGTTTTAATGAAGTGAAACTGTTTTCCACACAGTGCTAAGGTGTAAAAATAAGAAAATAATGAAGTGATACTGTCAAAAAATGTGCCACTTTAAAACGCATAGTTTGTGCAGGGCGGCTCCCCTGCAATGACGGAGGAGCGTCTCCCCCCCACCAGCTAAGAGCCAGCAGCAGAAAAATGAAATGATACTTCAATATCGTTTTATTTTTCTGCTGCTGGCTCAGCCAGCATGTGAAGAAAGGGCGGGGCTGGACCATGAGAGGTGGGATGAGCAGTGGAGTGCATTAAGTGTGCATGTGTGTTTGGCCGGCCGCACTTTGGCTTCTCCAGCCCCGCTATGTACACAACCGGACTGGAGAAACTGCACAGGCCTCAGGGTTGTGTCTGAGTGGCAGTCCAAGCCGCTCAGACCAATCCTGATGTCGCTTTCATGCTAGGTTTAGCATGAAAGCAGTGCCAGGATTGTTGGGGAGCCTTTTCTGGTGTCCCAGTGAATGCTGGGACACCAGAACAGGAAAGGAGCGACGAGCGGTGGTGGGAACGGTAAGTCTTTTTTCAAATAAATTATTTGTTCCTCCTCCACCCCCATCCCTCGATATTTGCAGTGGCAGCCACAGAATTTGTGTTTTCTTGCCTCATAATGTAATATAAATTTCTGCATATTTTAAGCCTCCCTTGTCGCATAATTCCAGTGGTCCTGTCTGTACCCCAGAGAGATTGCCACAGAGTTCACTTTACAAAATCCTGTTCCATTGCAGTCAAAGAACATGAAAAAAAAAACACAGGCAGCAATTTATCAGAAGACCTAGCCTGGCACTTAACCTGTCTTGGAACACGGAGCAAATGCAACAAGTTAAAAACAAAATGTAAAGGCATTTTGTTGTTCATTCACATTTTCCTCCCTCGCGCCTCTATACTATGCCAGCTGCCTTGGTCATTCGGGGGAGTGGTGGGTGGATTATTATGGGCTGCCCCGGCCCTCAAATGCTCATTGGCTACGGCCTATGGCCCTGTATATAGTTCCTCTCCAGGGAATTCAGGGAACTGACGTTCCCTAAGTAAGCTGCCCACGGGGTGAGGAAGGTCAGACAGGGCCCAAGCAAGTCAATGCCCAGCTAAACAAACCAATGAGATAATATAGCAAGAACTCCCTGCACCTACGAATAGTGAACAGACAACGATGGTCAGGGTCCCCAAGCATAAGTGAAACAATAATACAATTGATGAAGTGGGCCTGATTTGGGTTAGGGAGAGAGGGAGGGGGTTAAAGTTGGATTCAGTTGTGTTGTGTTATGTTATGACGCCCTCATTCCTCAGTGTATCCTCGCCGGCCTCTGGACATAGGCGAGAGGAGATAGGATGACCGCACATCTCGAATTTCCCCAGACAGTCCTGATCTCCTGACGCTTTTCCTCATTTTAAATATATGTCCTTGTTTTTGTGACAAAAAACAAGTCACTATGTATAGCAGAATAAAAATGTATGCTAATTTCTATGGGGCCCCTCTAAAGTCTGAAATAATGTAGTTGTTTCTTTTGTGCAGTGCAGGAGGTTGGCTGCAAAGTCCCAACAGAGGGGAGACCGTAGAAAGGAGGGCTCAGAGTGGAGTCCCTACCTTAGCTAATGTTAATAACCTTGCAAATGTGTGTATTTATATATATAAATAAATACATATTTATGTATGTGTGTATGTAAATATATATATATATATATACCTATATATATATGTATATATATTTATTTATTTACAAGGTTATGCATAAACTGGGACAGGCCAGACATAGACTTGAGACTAATGGGCATATTTATGAGAAGCTTGCGCTGCCGTTGCATTACTGTGTGTCACAGTGGCGGCACAAACCTCTCATCTATATCTATGAAGCCATGCAAAGCCACTTTGCAGGACTTTGAATGGCTTCACAGATATGGAGTAAGGAAAGGCAGCGCAAGTCGCTTCACAGCAACACAAGTCGCTTCATTGCCTCACTCTGCACCAGGGAGGCATTCAATGGGCGTTGCTGTGGGTTTTCCCACGCAACAACTATGGATTTTGACGCTGCCCCAGATTCACAAAATCAACGAAACCTGGCCCTTACGCATCCCCAGGGCAGGCATAACGAGGAAAAATATTTTTATTTCTAGCCGTTTTTTCCCTCTTTCCATGTGTGCTGCATTCTGTACATGGAAAGAGGAAAATGCCTCTTGGGATTGTTTATGTGCAGGAAGGGGCACCTTCCTGCACAACAACAACCCTGCCTACAATGCAGACACCCCAGCACCATACAGTCGTGTAGCAGAACTTAAGGGGGCCCCGTGCACTGGACTTTGGGGGAGCCTCCAGACTCACTCAGGAGCTCTCAGGGCAGGTTACTGTGCCAGGGGGCTCCCTGGAGCTCGACCTACCCCCACCCCCATCGCACCGTAGGGAATGCTGGCCTTTGTTACTCCACTGGCATCATGGTGCAAGGGTGACTGCATTGGTGCTAGGCTGCTGAAACGGCTTAAGCGCAGGGGGATAGGACAGGAATGCACCGTATTGCACACATACGGTGCATTCCTGCCCTTTCACTTTGGAGTAGGGCAGCACTGCAAAATGACTTTTTGTGCTGCCCTACACCACATCCCCATAAGTACGCCCCTAAATGCTTAGTCCTAATTATGTGTCTGACCTTTCCAGGTTTTTGCTTCTCAAAATCTGGTGACCATACGGGAGGATGTTTTAACAAATTAAACAAATAGGAACTATATCATAACACTTCTCAGCAGGGCTGTAATACGTGCCTAAGTGCATTGGGAGTGCATGTCTAGTGCTACATTTGACTTTTTTTCGCTTCTCTTACTGGGTGAGTGCCGGTGGGGGAGGGGCCCTGTGCACTCTGGGAAGCTGCTGCTGGAGAGGTTAATCGTGGAGCCCTGTTCTCCGCCTGCCGCGTCAGTCGCCTCTGCTCTACCAGTTGGCTTGGACCAGAGAAGCCGGGCTCCAGCAGCGCCGAGGTCCCTCCCGGTGCCACTGTGCCATGCGTGGGTAGTGGGGCCAGCGTGGCACACAGGAGCACCGCGGCGAGGGGCGCTCGTGGAGGGCCTGCAAGGAGACAGCAAGTGGGTGAGTGAGAGAGACCTGTGCAGTAGGTCAGTGCTGGGGTGATGCACCGCTGGCACTGCTACTTGCACCCCGGGATGCAAAGAGCTTGGGAGTGCCACCCATGTCAGTTGTGAAATGTTCGCCCACTCCTGCTCTCCTCACTGCACACCTCTTTCCTCTGGAGCTGGTTGGATCTGCAGGTATCAGTGTGAAAAGCAAGGCTAGGCGAGCTCCTCAAACCAAACTCGGGCCACCGTGGCACCTCTGGCACAGCGCAGATCTTTAGATTAAAAGGGACTCCCACTTTATTTCATTCTGAAATGCTTCACCTCAGTACGAATACACGTACGGAATCAGTAAACCATCCCATGATGAGTCAAATGCTTAAAAAAAAATCTTATTTTTGTTTGCATCTTTTAATAATTACTGTCATTTCGCTTTTTGCAAAACTCTACCAATTGTGAGCGATGCAAGGGGGTGGGTGCTGTGGCAGAGCGAAATAAATAATTCTTCCAGGATGACATAATGCGATCTGTGTGGGGAAGCCAGAGTTTTAATTCAAATCTCCTGTTTCCACAGCTGACACTGCAACCACTTGAAAGCCGTTTTCAGTCAAGGTGTGGCAAAAAACTATAGTAAGAGACCCGCGGCATACTTCACTCTTGCGTAAGTATTTCTGAAGTTATTTATTAGAAGCCAAATATTAAAAGTTTACATTACATGTGCAGATGTGCTCGGCTGTAACCGAGTCGCCCTGTTTACTAGTGAGTCTGAGGGATTCCTCGTCCAAACAGTCTGCGCATCTGGTTTCAATTACCCTGTGGCGTGAATATCTCAAACGTTGATTTCCAGGGTTTTTGAGCCACGCTGCAGCGAGCCTGCAAGAATCTGAAGCATCTCGGTTCAGTGTCCATATTTTTGGGTTTTTCTGTTACGTCTGAATTTCCTCTTGCTGCCTAGGGCTCCAACTTTTGGCGGATATGGGAACATGCACGCGCGCAGCCGAGCCTTCTGTGGATCCGCGCCTCCCTCTCAGGAATGTGGAGAATTCTTTCACGCCGAGGCTCCAGGCTGCAGAAATCCCCAACCACATTTTACCAGGGTCAGTGAGGACATCTCGGAGCAGTGGGATTAGGCTAGGACTCCGTTTCTGGGGAGAAAAACAGGCAGTTAGGTCTGATTTAAACCAAAGTAGCTATCCTGTGAGGTTCAGTTTCTCTTTTACACAAACATTCCCAAGGCATGGTTCGGGCCTGGTTCATGGACAATTAAGATCAATTTATGTGCACATATTGTAAGATTTAACATTACAGAAATAAATCAAGTTACTCCCACATAATATTAAGGGAGCGTTCTGTAAAGCTGCTTCCAGATTTGGAAAGTGGACGTTCCAGTGCAGGAAATGGATATTGGCCGGATGTAGGGAAACTGTTCCCCCACAAGGATTAATATTTTACATGTGGGAAAAACGTTAGCGTGTGACAAATCCGTGTGACTAAGTATTTACATGTCATTGTAGGCAATGTACATTTACGCATTGTGGAATTCTTACATGTGTGAGTTCTCATAGAAATATGTAATTTTTGCAGCTTTCCAGGAGTAGTCATGGAATTCGTTGACAATTCCCCCCCCCAAAAAAATCTGGATGTAAGCTGTGCACAGATGTAAACCCATGGGTGTAGATTCGTGATTTTTTTTACAGCTGCTCTGTACTCACCCATATCTATGAAAATAGTTCGTGTATGCATTCAAGTCCGTAAGCGGCATGTTTTCAAGTTTGCCTTGAGGGTTCAGGTACAAAGGAACCTCAACGTTTCATTTGTTTCTTCACCAGGGAAATACTATTCCAGATGAAGAAGTCCCTTCCCTTGCACTCTGAGTGTTCTCACCTACCCCAGCCTTCTATTATTCTAAGTGTAGGTCGAAAGATTGAGGTTAAACCCATTGGGAAGGTTTGTGATTATCTACAACATTTAAACTGGGTGGGTGCTCACTACCTTCTAGGCACAACAAAGCTGTACTGCGGATTTTCGAGGTCCATTGTTCTATTTATGATTGTAAATGTCTGCAGATTCCCGTTCTAGGAATCGGGGTCTGTCATGTGTTCCTGCTAATGTCGCTTTTTACACATCAAAATGAAACTGAGCTGCGCACATACATTTGTGGCGCGTGCATTACAAGAGGGCTGCTTTAGGTTCTGTGCGTGGGCGCAATTGCTGTTGGGGAGAGTTCTTTGCCAAACATTAGTGAAACTGAGACGTGGCACTTCGCAAAACACCACCACCAGTTCAGTAGCTTATTGGAATGCGTGAGCATAAGTAGAAAGCTGCTGTCTGAGGGGAGAATGCTATTTTAAAAGCTAACCCGCACTATATATACACTTAAAACCCGTAGCTTACTGTACAATTCTAATTTGCAAATTTGGGTACTGGCTCTATATTAGCAGTCCTGATTTTCTCCCTGGGCGACATTTAAATAATGGCAGAGAAGGGAGCACCACTGAGCCTAGAAGGTTACTTGTGGAAAGCAAAGGTCACAGTCTCACAATGGATTTAAGGTCTCAGCAGGGCAGTAGGCGGCACGGTATACAAGAACAGAGGGGAGGAGGCAACATTCCTCCAGCTCAAAGCTAATAAGAAATCGAATTGAGAGGAACAAGAAGAAACTAGCATTGAAAATAGGTTTGCCGTTGCAGGCTGGCCATTTGGTTTTGTTTTGCCATGCGTTTTGAAAAATGCTGCCAAGCCCTCACCAATATACTTAAAAACAAGCACTGGCAAAGCCAATGAGTCTCACCTATGCAAGAGCTATTGGCTTTGTCTATGTGTTTTAGCCATGTTGTACCAATAAAAAAGTTTTCCGATGGACTTATTTTTAAAATCCAAACTTTCACTATGTGGATGCTTATTTATCAACACATGAGCAACAGATATAACTTCAATGTCAAAAGTTACCAATTATGCTCCAACCACAATATTTAGAATCCCATAAATATTTAGTAAAATACACATGAAATACTAGTGACATCCATTAATATAGATTATCACCCATTGGATAAGATACATCATAAAAAAGATTTGGTCCGAAAATAACTGTATACCACCAACATACTAAAAAAGTTATTGTATTTGGATTTTAACAATGTAGGAGGCTGGCCTGGTGTGTGGTGGGCACCTATGGTACCTTATACCAGGTCCATTTATCTCTTATTAGTCTAGTGTAGCAGTGTCTAGAAGCCAGGCTCTCTAGAGGTAGCTGTGGAGGAGCAGCCAATGCTTATCTAGGAGACATGTAAAGCTCATGCAATACCACTGTAGTCACACTTAGGCCCATATTTATACTTTTTTAGCGCCGCATTTGCGTCATTTTCTGACACAAAAACGGTGCAAACTTGCAAAATACAATTGTATTTTGTAAGTTTGTGCCGTTTTTGCATCAAAAAGCGGCGCAAATGCGGCGCTAAAAAAGTATAAATATGGGCCTTAGTACTTGCACACATGAAATAAATCACCCAGTGTTACAAAAATAAAGGTACTTCATTTTGGTGACCCAAATACTAAAAATACCATAGAAACTATACTCCCTTAGGAGGTAAGTAATACACAAATTATATACACTAGTATACAGAAATATGCATAAAAACAGTTGGAAACAGTGCAATTAGTGAAAATCACAATAGTTAGAAATAGGCCTGGGGCAGCACAAATCATATACTAAGAAAGTGGAATGCGAATGCCGATCCTCCACCTAGGCAAGTGTAGTGTGTAGAGGGAAGCTGAGAGTACTAGAAAAGCCCAAAGGTAAATACCACAACCTACCCCAGCGACCAGGAAAACAGGAGTAAATTATAGTAAGCTTCCCAGATCACACACAGAAAGTAGAAGAAGAATTATGCAAAACCCAGAAGAGACTGCAAGACACCAATAGTGGATTCCTGGACAAGAAGACCTGTGGGAGAAGGGGACCAAGTCCAAGAAGCACAGAAGAGTCCAGGAAGAGCAGGAGCCCCTGCTAACCCGGATGAAGGTGCAAAAGGTAAACCACCAGTGAAGAAGAAAAGTCAGCGCTGCACCCAAGAAGATGAAGTGAGGTTTCTGGAGGGTGCAAGTGACGTCCCACACCGGATGAAGGATTGCAGTCAGGTTTGTGTAATCGGAGTCTGCCAACAAGCCTTGGCACATGCAAAGCTCACGGTTACCGGAAAATGGTGCTCCTGGAGACCAGGAAGGGCCAGGTGGACTCTACCCAGGAGGGTGAGTCAGAGGTGGCTCTCAGCAACACAGAGAGCCCACAGAACACCAGGCAGCACACACAGGAGTCCCACAGGATAGGGACAAGAAAGTTATAGAAGAGGCCCACACAGCACTCCGACTCATGCTCCCACGCCGCTGGAGAATGACTCAGGAAGCTGTGCATCGCAGGATAGAGTGCTGGAAGCCGGAGCTTCAAGATGCACAAAGATCTTGGAAGAAGGCTGCCAACAAGCCTTGGCAGCTGCAAGAGACGCGGTGCACGGGGGTACTGTCTTGCATGGGAAGGGAAGGTCCTACCTCCACCACATTTGGACAGCTGGAAGAGAGGACCACTGGGACTGCTTTAGTCCACCACCTGTGATGCAGGATCCAAGCAGCTCAGCAGGAGACGGGATCCACGTAGCTGGTCGTCATTGCAGTTGGTGCCTGCAGAAGCAGGGGAGTGTCTCCTTCACCCCAAGGGTGATTCCTTCTTCCTTCTGATGCAGGCTGAAGATGGGCTGTCCTCAGAGGATGCACAACCAGGCAAATGATGCATTTGCTGGAAGGATCCCGAGATACAACGTTGCAGGAGTCTTCTCGCTTCTTTGTTGCAGCTTGTAGGTTCCCGAAGAGTCCAGATGCAATTTCTTCAATCAGAAGTCGAAGTAGAGGATGCAGAAGATTCCAGCTGGAGTCTTGCAATCCAAAGCTGAGGAATCACCCAAAGGAGAGACCCTAAATAGCCCTGAAAGGGAGATTGGTCATCTAACCAGGTAAGCACCTATCAGGGGAAGGCTCTGACATCACCTGCTGGCACTGGCCACTCAGATGCTCCCACAGCTCCCTGCCAACTTTGAATCCAAGATGTCAAAACCCAGGGAGGCTCTGGAGGAGCTCTGAGCACCACCCCTGGGGTGGTGATGGACAGGGGAGTGGTCACTCCCCTTTCCTTTGTCCAGTTTCACACCATGTATGTCCTTCAAAGCATTTCCATTGGCTTGGGGAGGCTACCCCTGCCAAGCCTGTAACACCTATTTCCAAAGGGAAAGGGTGTACCACCCCTCTCCCAAAGGAAATCCTTTGTTCTGCATTTCTGAGCTCAAGCTTTTCAAGCAACAGGAGGGCAGAAACCTGTCTGGGAGGTGGCAGCAGCTTGGGCTGCCTGGAACCCTCAGAAGGCTGCAATGGCAATACTGGCGTTCCTCATAAGAACCCCCAGAGTACATTGAATCATACAGCCAATGCTTGCAAAAACCATGGGGTAGCAGATGTTTGATACCAAACATGCCTATGTTCAGAGTTACCATTAGGTAGCTGGACATAGGTAGTGACCTATGTCCAGTACACGTGTAAAATGGAATCCCCGCACCCACAAAGTCTGGGAAAGTGGGCCTGGAGTTCGTGGGGGCACCTCTGCTAGTGCAGGGGTGCCCTCACACACAGGTACTTTGCACCCTGCCCTCTGGGCTAGAAAGCCTACCATAGGGGTGACTTATAAGTAACCTGGGGCCAGATATAGCAAATTAGCAATTTGCGACTTGCAAATTGCGAGTCCCTGCGACTCGCAATTTGCAAGTCGCAAATTGCTATGCAGTACGGTGTCTCAGACACCGACTGCAACTCGCAATGGGGTCGCAATGACCCACCTCATGAATATTCATGAGGTGGGTCGCAAATTGCGGCCCCATTGCGAGTATAGGCACTCGCTAACATGGAGGCCTGCTGACGTCAGCAGACCTCCATGTTAGCGACCTGCTTTTAAATAAAGCAGTTTTGTTTTTTTTTAAGTGTAGCCCGTTTTCCTAACAGGAAAACGAGCTGCACTTCAAAAAAAACGAAACCTTTAGTTTCGGTTTTTTTTCAGGGCAGGGAGTGGTCCCTTGGACCACTCCCTGCCCTGAAAAAATATTTTGGGCTCCAGTCACAAACTGGAAGGGGTCCCATGGGGACCCCTTCCAATTTGCGATTGGGTTACCATCCACTTGAAGTGGATGGTAACTGCGATGCCATTTGCGACTGCATATGCGGTCGCAAATGGTATTGCATCCCAATGCGACTCGCAAATAGGAAGGGAACACCCCTTCCTATTTGCGAGTCTGAAATGCATTTTGCGAGTCGGTAACGACTCGCAAAATGCATTTCTGCATTGGGATACGCGTTTAGCGAGTCGCAAACGGCAAATTTTGCCGTTTCCGACTCGCTAAACGTTTGCTACATCTGGCCCTTAGTGTAGTGAAAAATGGCAGTGAAAGATTGCTTGCACTTTTCACGCAGACTGCAATGGAAGTCCTGCAGAAGCATTTGCATTGGCTTCCTATGGGTGGCAAAATATATGCTGTAGCCCATAGGGATCCACTGGAACCCCAATGCCCTAGATACCATATGTTGGACTTTTGCTTATGCAGGGTCATCCCCAGTCTTTTTGCCTCCTGCCTCCTATTTTTTTCTGACCTGTCGCTGTTGGCTTTTGAACTCTGAGCACTTTCCCACTGCTAACCAGTGCTAAAGTGCATATGCTCTCTGTGTGAAATTGTATGTGATTGGTTTATCCATGATTGGCATATTTGATTTACTAGTAAGTCCCTAGTAAGGTGCACTAGAGGTGCCAGGGCCTGTAAATCAAATGCTACTAGTGGGCCTGCAGCACTGGTTGTGCCACCCACATAAGTAGCTCTGTAATCATGTCTCAGACCTGCCACTGCAGTGTCTGTGTGTGTATTTTTACACTGTAAATTCGACTTGGCAAGTGTACCCACTTGCCAGGCCTAAACCTTCCCTTTTCTTACATGTAAGGCACCCCTAAGGTAGGCCCTAGGAAGCCCCAAGGGCAGGGTGCAGTGTATGGATAAGGTAGGACATATAGTAATGTGGTTTATATGTCCTGCCAGTGAAATACTGCTAAATTCGTTTTTCACTGTTGCTAGGACTGTCTCTCTCATAGGATAATATGGGGGCTACCTTTAAATATGATTAAAGCGTAGATTCCCCTAGAGAGTAGATGGACATGTGGAGTTTGGGGTCCCTGAACTCACAATTTAAAAATACATCTTTTAGTAAAGTTGATTTTAAGATTGTGCGTTTGAAAATGCCACTTTTAGAAAGTGAGCATTTTCTTGCTTAAACCATTCTGTGACTCTGCCTTGTTTGTGGATTCCCTGTCTGGGTCAGTTTGACAGTTGGGTTGTTTTTCACCTCACACCAGACAGTGACACAAAGGGAGCTGGGGTGTAACCTGCATTTCCTGATTAGCCATCTCTGCTAGGAGGGAGGGGTGGAGTGGTCACTCTCATCTGAAAGGACCGTGCCTGCCTCTAACAATGCCGGCTCCAGCCCCCTGGTGTGTGTCTGAGGCCTTGCCTGGGCAAGGCAGGATTTCACAAGTAGGTGTGAGTCCCCTTTGAAGAAAGGTGACTTCAAAGGCTAAAATGGGTATAAGAAGGGCACCCAAATCTACAGACTTCAGAAACACTTCTGGAATCAAGAGGAACCTCTGCCTGGAGAAGAGCTGTTAGCTGAGGAGGAAGTGCTGCCCTGCCTGTGACTGTGCTTTGTGGAGCTTTCCTGCAGTGCTGCTTC
The DNA here is from genome assembly GCF_031143425.1 of Pleurodeles waltl. NCBI lineage: Eukaryota > Metazoa > Chordata > Amphibia > Caudata > Salamandridae > Pleurodeles > Pleurodeles waltl. The sequence goes on from NC_090440.1 coordinate 1,771,964,920, forward strand.
TGCCAGAGTAAGAGGGCAAAGACTGGACTTTGTGTGCCTTCCATCTTGAGAAGAAATCTCCAAGGGCTTGATCTAGAGCTTGCCTCCTGTTGTTTGAAGTCTCAGGGACAGCAAAGACTTCTCTCTGCCAGCACCTGGAGCCTCTGGAGAGACTCCTACTCTGCCCTGTGGTGCCCATCCAGTCCTGGGACCCTGAAAGGAGAAGCTGGCAGCCTAAAGACAAGAAAATCCACTCACAGAGCGCCGTGCGGGGAAAAGATCGATGCGAATCCGATCGGCGGCTGAAAAACGACGCGCCGCCAGCTCCGCGGCTGAGAAACGACGCTCGCAGGAAACGCGACCGAAGAATCGACGCACGGAGCAGGAGAAACGACGCGCAGCATCGCTGACGGAGGCTGGGAGATTGCAACCTGCGCGGCTGGATCGTCAACTCATCATGCGGCTGGATTTTTGACTCGAGTACCGCCGTGCGGAGTTATTTTCGACGCACGCCCGCCCGTGCGGGGTTATTTTTGACGCACACCAGGTACATTTTCACTCTAGCAGCGCTAGTGTGTTTTTAAAACTACTGAAAGACTCTTTTTGATTTTTAATTAATAACTTGACTTGTGTATGGTGGATTTTTGTCGTTTTGGTCTTGTTTTGTTTAGATAAATATTTCCTATTTTTCTAAACCTGTGTTGTGTCATTTTGTAGTGTTTTCATTGAGTTACTGTGTGTGTTGGTACAAATACTTTACGCCTAGCACTCTGAGGTTAAGCCTACTGCTCTGCCAAGCTACCAAGGGGGTAAGCAGGGGTTAGCTGAGGGTGATTCTCTTTTACCCTGACTAGAGTGAGGGTCTTTGCTTGAACAGGGGGTAACCTGACTGTCAACCAAGGACCCCATTTCTAACACCATATACTAGGGACTTATAAGGGGGCACCAGTGTACCAATTGTGGGTGAAATACTATGATAACAGTGGCAAACAACCAAGTTTACGGGAGAGAGCATAACTACTGGAGTCCTGGTTAGCAGGACTTTCCTAAACACAATAAGGCCAGGGGAAAACCCTTGTTTTGGTTTGGCTGAGTCCTATCTCCTGTGCCTTTATAAAAGGGGGTTACTCTCTAAATTGTTGATGTTAGCCATGTTGTACACCAGCAAGGCTGCTGTTCAGCATGGCTAAAAGTTAGTGGCATAGCGGAGAGTGGTGTGGCGTGGATAGTCATAAAATGGAGAGGCACAGCGTGGAGCAGAGTGTTGTGGATTGGTGTAGAGTATCGTGGAGTAGAGTATTGTGGAGAGGAGTGGAGTGGACTGTTGTAGATTGGAGTGTTTTGGACTGGAGTGCCATAGAGGGGAACTCCTGGAGTGCATTGTTCTGGAGTAGAGTGGAGTGCAGGTAGTGTTGTGGGGTGTTGTGAAGTGGAGTGTCATGGAATGAGTGATGTAGAGTGGTGCAGAGTGGAGAGGCATAGACTGGGGGGGTGTAGAGTGGAGTAGAGTGGTGTAGAGTGGAGTAGTCTGTCATAGAGTAGGGTAGAGTACAGTGCCATAGAGGGAGTTGCAGAGAAGGGAGTGTCGTAGGGTTGAGTGGGATAGAGGTGAGTAGAGTGTCAGAGAGTGGAGGGCATAGTGTGGAATAGAGTGCCATAGAGTGACATATAGAGTAGAGTGTTGTAGAGTTAAATGGAGTAGCGTGGCATGGAATGGAGTAGAGTTGCCTAGATTAAGTGGCATAGAGTATTGTAGAGTGGAGTAGCATAGACTAACTTAGAGTGGAGCAGAGTTTCATAGCGTGGAGTGGCATAGAGTGGAGTACAGTGGAGTATAGTGGAGTGGCATAGCGTAGAGCATGAAGAAAGTGTCATAGAGTGAAGTGGCATAGCGTGGAATGCCATATAATGGAATAAAGTGGCATAGACTGGACTAAAGTGGTATGGAGTATAGTAGAGTGCAGCATCATAGAGTTGAGTAGCGTAGAATGTTGTGGAGTGACGTAAAGTGGCGTGGCATACAGTGAAATGGCATAAAGAGGAGTAGAGTAGCCTAGAGTGAAGTGGTGTAGAGTGGAGTAACGTAGAAGGTTGTGGAGTGGTGTGAAGTGGATTGTTGCAGAGTGCCATAGAGTGGAGTGTTGTAGACTGGAGTAGAGTGTCGTAAAGGGGAGTGGCATAGGGTAGAGACGAGTGGAATGGAGTAGAGTGTCACAGAGTAGAGTACTGTGGAGTGTTTAGAGAGGAGTGGCATAAAATGGAGTGGCAGAGAGGGTAGGGGCATAGAGGGGAGTGGCGTTGAGTGGAATAGAGTGGACTATACTGGCATGGAGTGGAATAGAGGAGCGTAGAGTGTAGTAGAGTGGCATAGATTGGGGTAGGGTGGAGTAGAGTAGAATGGTGTAGAGTGGCATAGATTAGAATAGAGTGTAGTGTCAGAGTGGAGTGGAGTAAAGTGACATAGAGTGGTGTAGAGTAGATTAAAGTGGCATAGAGTGGAGTAGAGCAGCATAGTGTACATTGCAGTAGAGTAGAATGGCATAAAGTGGAGTGGTGAAGAGCAGCATATGGTGGAGTAGAGTGTCGTACAGTGGAGTTGTGAAGAGTGGAGTATGCATGGTGTGGAAGTCACTGCCATTACAAGCAGCACTTTTTAAATTGAAACAACTATTACATTTGCGCAGACATAGTTATTGATAACATTATTGAAATCACAAAAATAATGTGTGGTTTTGGCTTCGCCTAGTGTATTGATTTGTTTTGATCTTATTAAAATATTTGTTTCCATCATACTTCAGTAGTATAAAAAGTGCTTAATTTGTGCTTTCCTAATTCTGAATATTCTGAAATATTTGCACAGTTCATTTACAGATATTTACATTTTGGAGCGGAGTGTCATAGAGTAAAATAGGGTAGAGTGGAGTAGAGTGTTATTGAGTGGAGTGGTGTAGAGTATCGTTGAGTCAAGTGTTACGGAGAGGCTCGGAGTGTCATAGAGTGGAGTGGAGTGTTGTTGAGTGGAGTGGACTGTTATAGAGCGGAGTGTCATAGAGTGCAGTGTTGTGGAGTAGAATGGAGTAGAGTGATGCAGAGTGGAGTGGTGTAGAATGGAGAGACATAGAGTGGAGGAGTGTAGAATGGAGTAATGTGTCATAGAGTGGAGTGGTGTAGAGTGGAGTAGTGGGGTAGAGTGGAGTGGTGTGGTGTGTCGTAGAGATGAGTTGTGTAGAGTGGAATAAAGGGGTGTGGAGTGGCATAGAGGTAGTTGCTTAGAATGGAGTGGTGTGTTGTGGAGTGGAGCAGAGTGTCATGGAGTGGAGTGGCATAGAGTGGAGGAGTAGAGTGGAGTACCATTGCATAGAATGGAGTAGAGTGGCCTTGAGTTAAGTGGCATAGAGTATTGCAGAGTCTCATAGAGTGGAGTAGCATAGAGGGGTGTAGAGTGGAGTGGAGTAGAGTGTCATAGAGTGGAGTGATATGGAGTGGAGGGGTCTAGAGTGCAGTAGAGAGAAGTGGCATAGCGTGGGGTGTTGTGGAGTGAATTAAAGTGGCATAGAGTGGAGTAAAGTGGCATGGATTGTAGTAAAGTGGAGTGTCATAGAGTGGCAAAGAGTGTCATTGAATGGCCTAGAGTTTCCAAGAGTGGAGTGGTGTAGAGTGTCATGGAGTGGCGTACAGTGGAGTGTTGTAGAGATGAGTAGAGAGCCTAGAGTGAAGTGGTGTAGAGTGTTGTAGCATGTCATAGAGTGGAGTGGCGTAGAGTGGAGTACAGTGAAGTAGAGAGGGATGGAGTTGAGTGTCATAGAGTGGAGTGTCCAACAGTGGAGTAGAGTGGAGAGGAGGGGAATGGAGTAGAGTGTCACAGAGTGAAGTATCATAGAGTGTCGTAGAGCGGAGTGTCAGAGAGTGGGATCGTATAGAGTGGAGTGGCGTAGAGTGGAGTAAAGTGGTGTAGGGTGCACTTGCAGCTGGCAGTGGGGCAGAGTGGCGGTTGGGGGCAGTGGGAGAGTGAGCAAAACAAAACAAATAATAAAAAAAACAAAAAAACTTACCTCGACACCGCCGCTCGTCAGGTCTCTGGCTGGACTGCCGGCTCCCAGGCACAAGCTTCCTGCCTGCCCTGCAGCCAATCCTAACGCTGCTCTCATGCTGCTGGCAGCATGAGAGCAGCATTAGGATTGGCCTGAGCACCATGGCTGTGCGCTCCCAGTCAGACTGGGAAACTGGGCCTACTATCTCCAACACAGTGCCGGATTGGAGAGAGCTCAGTGCGATCGTGTGTTTTGCTATCCTGAGACACTGGCCAAACACACATGCGCACTGAGGGGAGTGCACACTACTCCACCTCTGTCCCTGTCATCCACCATGGCCCGCCTCTTAAAAAATAAAACAATAATAATCATTGTTTATTATTGTTTTATTTTTAATGTTTTGCAGCTGCTGGCATGGTGGCAACGCTCCTGTCATAGAGGAGGCACCGCTTTTGGCAGAGTGGAGTAAAGTGGCGTAGAGTGTAGTACAGTGACATAGAGTGGCATAGGGTGGAGTAGAGTGGCATAAATTGGCATAAAGTGGAGTGGCATAGTGTGCAGCTGAGTAGAGTGGTGCAGAGTGGAATACAGTGGTGTAGAGTGGAGTGAGTAGAATGCCGTGGAGTGGCGCGGAGTGGCATAGAATGGCATAGAGGGGAGGAGAGTGTCATAGAGTGGAATGACGAAGAGTAGAGATTGCTTGGCGTGATAGTGCACTGCCATTACAGACAGTACATTTTGAATTTAAAATGACCATTACATTTGTACAGAATTCAGTTTTATTGATCAAATTATACAGCACACAAACAATAATGTTCCCATTACAGACAACACATTTTTCCTTGAAATGACCGTTCATCAAGATAAGAAAAACATTTGAAGTCCTGTTAGCGGAAAGCGAAGACTTGTGGAAGAATACAATGAGAGAGTCGGTGAGGTGGTAAACAGGCTATTGTCCACGGGAGGGACAAAGACATGCTGGACAGCCTAAAACAAATAAAGCTAGCAACTAGAAAGTAAGCAAATGTGATTTACAAAGCCAATGGTAAGCAATGGGCAGAATGCATTCCTAGGTCAGCTTTCATAATGTCCCCATAAAATCTTTAGCAACCGGACAGCTGTGCTGTAGATAGACTCCGAACTAAAAATGGCCACAAGCAAAACAACATTTTGGCAGGAAAAACATTTATTGAAACAGTAGGCATTTTCACTGAAGGAAACTACTTTGTGTGCACATGAGCTCCTTGTGAAAGAGCAGAATTAAGCCATTCACAGTAAAACCAGCCAATGGCTGAAGCAGGTTGACCTATTTTGTCCATGCTGTAGTGGTTGGAGAAAAGTGTGAATGACACAACTTACCATTAGTAACATCAATAGGGCTTGGCTAATGCTTGACCTAAAAAAAAGTAATGACCTAAAAAAGTAATGAGCTCTATTAGTCACTTTTTCTTTGATACATAGGGCCTGACTTAAATCTTGGCGGATGGGTTACTCGGTCACAAATGTGACTGCTATTCTCATAGGACATAATGGAATAGGAATATGGTGGACGGTATATCTGTCACGTTTTTGACAAAGTAACCCGTCCACCAAGATCTAAACCAAGCCCATACACTTTTTGTGAAAAATTAAAAAATGTGGGTCATTGTTTCATCACATCTTATTTAAATCTGAATTGTGGGTGTAGATATGTTATGTATTGAATCCTTTAGCATATCAGATTTTAAATCTTGTTATTCACTGGACATTTGTTAGAGCAGTGAAAAACATTTATTTGTTGTTGCATCATATGGAAACATTTGCCTGCCAGTGTTCCCCCACCTTACCTCAATATCCAGAGACCCAAAGACGTCAGTGGAATTGTAAATGGCTGTTGACTACCTTGCCTGGGGAACAATGGCAGGTGAGACCATGTTGCTTATCTCCCCTTCATGACTTTTCTACCACTGTAGCACTTATGAGAGCAGGGAAAGAGAATATAAGGGGAAACTGCATAACATGCAATTGTTAAAGGATATGTGGTGCATGGCTGGCATGACCTCCCTGCCCTTATGCTGCTGTTTACAGCAGGGAAAGATGATTGATGGGTGTAGTAACAGGGGATGGGTAGTAGTCACTGCCAACTACTCAAGAGCTTTGGAACGTTCTCTTCAGTGTCTATGCTGCTTACAAGCCTTGTAGGGTCTAGAGCTGATCATCTCCCTTCCGATCCATTGTTGCTCTTTTTATAAAGCCACACTCCTTCATCCAATTTCATCATGACCACTCTCCTCGAGCATATGCATGTGAGGTGTTCTCCTAAAATATTGACTTTTAAAAATTGTCCTACCCAAATATCAGCTCCACAGTATCGTAAAGGTAAGCACAGCTAGGTAGAAATAGATTTAGTATTAACTCCTCATCTACCTACCTTGAAGACATGTATATTGACTACCACAGTGTAATGAAGGCGAGTATATATAAGTAAGAATGGATTTACTTGTCTTAACTCCCCATCTGTGGACTTTGGAGACTTACATATTTTCACTGTAGGAAGATGTAGACTTAAGAATATCATCTATGTACATTTAATGTATGCACATCTTCAAGATATGTGGATGCAGAGCTAAGAGTAGTAAGTCTAGTTTTATCTGCATATACTTTCCCGATATTGTGGTAATCTATATAGTGGAATAAATGTTTTATTGTTAATTCTCTGTACCTCGTAGATATATGTATGTCTTCAAGGTTAATAGAGGTGGAGGTAAAAAAAGTACATTTATACTTACCTGTAGATACTTACCTTCACAATATTGTGGTAGTCAACATTGTGGTAGCAATATTTTAGCAGGACGTTACTGGGGTGTAAAACCCAATGTGATCACCTCCTTCTGACTCCCTTGTGAACTTTTTCATCAGTTAATCTGTATAACTTTCTCCCCTTTTCTCTCCCCTCATGTCTACCTCTCCTCACCATGTGGTCTGATCACCTCCATCTGGCTCCCCAATGAGCCTTTTCATTAGTTCATCTGTGTGATCTTCTTCCTGCTCCCTCTTGTCTGTTCTCCCCACCCCTAAGTAAAAGAGTGTCATCACATTCTTCTAGCCTCCTCATGATCCTTTGCATGAGTTTGTCTTTGTCACCTCCTTCTTGCTTCCTTATGTCCCATTAAGCCCCTTAAATACTGTGATTCCATTCTTTCTAATCCTCTGAGTTCCCCTTTGTAGGTTGAGCATGCAAGCGCGTTTTGACTTGTAAATATTCTGTGGGCTTTTAACCACGCCCATCTCACACCCATCACTTTCACTTGTTCGTGGGTTTGCCTTTCAAAAACCCCTTGAAGTCATTGGTAAATGCTTTATGTTTGTCCTGCCTTGGTGCATTTTTGTTATCGCTTTCAGACTGACCCTGTTACATGTATGGTTGCACGATTGCTGATATACTTCAGCGTGGGTGAACTACTTTTTTCTTTTGTCTCTCCTCTTTGTGCTCCTTGGCGGCCATGGCACTCACAGCACAGAACACCGTGAACTCCATTGGCGGTATTGAAGTGCTGGTCACATTGTTCACACTGTTAGCTAATCAGAGTAATTTCTTTTGCCTCTCCCCTTCAGGCTCTATAGGTTTCACAAAAACACTTGTAATTGATAAATGCTTTACCTAAAAAAAAAACACTGAAACCTTCAAAGTGGCTCTCCTGATACTACAATATTCACTGCACTCAAGGAAACTCGCACCATAATGCTTTGCATGCCATTACTTTTAGAAATGTTTTTTGCTCATAACTCAGCCTGGGATGGTCCTAGGACATTGGGACCACCACCAAAACGTTCATGGCAAAGTGTTTTCCCTGTCTACATCAACTCTGCATCCCCAAAATAAAAAACACCATTGTGTATTTTTATACTCTCTCATGGCTGGAACTTTTGTTTTACAGCTGGGAATAGTTTGCGTTTTAAGAGCCTTGTTTGTAATATCATTCCAGCAGGCCTGTTAGCTCAGAAAATGTGTAAGGCACTACACCCTGTAGGGGCTAAATATATGGTTACAGTGTATAACTTTCGGCCACATTTTTTTCATGTGGTTATGCCACTAGGGGCTAAATATATGGTTACATGACCATGTTTCTTACAAATGCTATTTTCAGTGTGGTGTCCTCTAGGGGCTGTTCTAAACATTACAGTCATCATATCAACATAGTACCATATTTGCAGCACGGAACACACTCCCCAGAATGCTTTGCAAGGCATTACTTTTACAAAACATGTTTGCTCATAACTCAGCCTGTTGTGGTCCCAGAACAATGGAACCACTTTCACAACATTCATTGCGATGTGCTCTTTATGTCTACATCATCTCTGTGCCCCCACACTAGGTTAGTGGGGACCCCAAAATAATAATCCCTCCCACCATTCAGTGTCTTTTTAAATTCTTTTATGGCTGGATCTTTTGTTTTGTAGCTGATAGTAATTTTGTTTAAGGGCCTTGTTTGATGTAGCACTGCAGTAGGCCTGCTAGCTTTTAAAATGTATAATGCACTATGTCCTCTAGGGGCTAAATATATGGTTACACTGCATTCCTTTCTGCCATTCTCTTTTCATGTGGTTATGCCCTCTAGGGACTAACTGTATGGTTAAATGACCATGTTTCTTACAAGTGCTATTTTTATTGTGCTGTTCTCTAGGGGCTGTTCTGAGCATTACAGTCAACATACTACAATATTATCAGGCACGAAAACTCGCCCCATAATGCTTTGCAGGGCATTAATTTTACATAACATTTTTGCTCATAACCCAGCCTGTGGTGGTCCTAGGACAATGAGACCCAGGTACGCGGCTTTTGGGTGGTACGAACGGTGCGGCCGCACTGGGCACTGACCTCAGGGGGGCGCTGTGTTTAGCAATAACTTCTGAAACTTGTGATTTAAAAGCACCTGCTGAAAAGTTCCTTGTGCATCCAGCCTTCAGGAAACAATAAAATTGTCAAGATACCTCTGGTGATTAATGTTTCTGCTGGGGGAGAGAGGGGAGTTTTGCTGAGCGGCAGCTTCGACTGAACATAAAATAGCATAGAGGATTAATATGCCTGCTGCAAAAAACAGAACTATGGGGCATATTTAAGAAAAGTCGCACTGCACACAGTGCGGCACCACTTTTCTTGCACCCCTTAGTGCCCCCCTAACGCCACCATGTGTGCATCATATTTAAAATACGGTGCACCACCGTGGTAGTTAGGGGACTATCATCAGAATTTTTTACGCTAGTCCGGCGCTTTGCAGGATTAGCGTCAAAAAAGCACCCAGAGGGCCATTGTAACCAATGGAAGCCTCCTTTTAGTGCCTGCTCTGAGCAGGGGTTACAAGTGCCAGAAAAAAATTACGCAAAGAAATCTGACAGATTTCTTTGCATCATCTAATGGGGGGATGCCCCCTTTGCATACATTATGCCTGGCACAGGCATTATGTAGTGTAAAGGGTTACAAAGTGGCACAGTGCATGCACTGAACCACTTTGCAAATATGGTGATGCGTTTTTGGCCTTCTAACACCACATTAGTATAAACAAATGACACTAATGTGGCATTAGAATGGCACTAGGGGCTCTTAAATATGCCCCTATGGGGCATATTTGAAAAAAGTGGTGCTGCACACAGTTCTGCGCCACTTTTCTTGCACGTCTTAGTGCCCCCCCAACGCCACCATGTATGTGCTGTATGTAAAATATGGCGGTAGTTAGGGGACTAGCGTCAGACTTTTTTAAACTAGTCCGGCGCTTGGCAGGATTCGCGTAAACAAGTTTGATGCTAATCCTGCAAAGCACCCAGAGGCCCATTGTAACCAACTGAAGCCGCCTTTTAACGCCTGCTCTGATTAGGCGTTAAATGTGCCAGAAAAAATGACGCAAAGAAATCTGTCAGATTTCTTTGCACCGTTTTATTAGCCCCCCCTTAACAAGGAAATGCAACCTTTGCATATATTATGCCTGGCGCAGGCATAATGTAGCATAAAGGGTTACAAAGTGGCGCTAATGTGGTGTTAGAATCGCATTAGGGGCTCTTAAAGATGCCCCTATATTTTATGTGGATAGCTGAGTGGATTAGTAAAGCTAGCCTTTACAAGTGCTTTAAAACATATGAATGTATGTGAAAAGGAAGGGATGGAGAGATGAGGGGCACATTTGACGGGTAGTAGTGAGTGAAACCGAGGAAGAGGTCATGGGGTTTGGGGGCGCCAAAATAAACTGTTGCACAGGGCGCCACCAGTCCTAATGCCGGCCCTGATGGGACCACCTTCAAAACGTTCACCACAATGTGCTCTTTCTGTCTACATTATCTCTGGGACCTCACACTAGGTTAGTGGGGATTCCAAAATAATAACCCCTCCCACCATTCAATGTCTTTTTAAACGCTCTTATGATTGAAACTTTGAGTAGTTTGTGTTTTAAAGGCCGTGTTTGTAATTTCTTTGTAGTAGGCCTGTTAGCCCTAAAGTGTGTAATGTGCTATGTCCTCTAGGGGCTAAATATATGGTTACAGTGCATTACTTTTTTACATTTTCTTTTCATGTGGTTATCTATTACAGTCTAATGCCAAAAATGTATTTATGATAAAGGTTTTGTTGGGTTTACATGATAATTGTATATATTTAAGAAAAGCTCTCCTTATTACAATTATGACCATTATTAAGGCCAGCTTAACATCCGTAGTACACTATGAGTGAACACTTTTGAAATGTTTGGGTGACCCCTCTAGTTTATTTCTCTCGTTACTCCTCCGTGGCCGTGTCTTTTTTTTGGGAATTGTGTTAGCTACCCAGCAACTCTGATGGTGGGGTGGTGAAAGTGGTATTCTATTGGAATTAGCATGGCAGATTTAAATTAGGATGCTAAATGGCAACATTTTCATTTTTGGCTGCAGATAGAGGAAGAAGGTAAATGGAAGTGTTGTAGTTATATGCAAGGCCACTGGAATTATGTGACACGCAAACACCAAATTATGAAGCAGGGTTGACCAATTTATGTGGCAAGAAAAGTCCAGTTATGCATTTACAATGCCAATAGCTCTAACTCAAGCAAATGTGAGACCTATTGAACTGCAAACGCTTGTTATCAAGTTATGTGTCCTCACCATCCAGCTTCCTCATTTTCGTATTACGGACTTTGTGTGTGATTGCCTTCTTCCTGCTCTAAGATCCTCTTCTCCAACAATGTGTTTTTCTCTTCTTGCCTATCTCTCATAATTGCCCTCCACAAGGGCATGTGTATGATCAGCTATTCCTGTATCCCTTCTCATCAGGTAATCTGTGTGAGCTCCTTCCTGTGACCTTGTGTCCCTCTTCCCCCTAACCCTTCTGTGAGGCATGTGATCACATTGATCCTGCCCCCTCGTGATCCCCAAACATCATGTGGGTGCCCATTTAATTTCTAATCCTTTGTGCCTCTCTTCCCAATCCTTTGTGCCTCTCTTCCCATGAAGTTATGTGTAATCACCTCCCTTGGTGTGCCTTCCAAGCAGGACACGCATGTGACTGCCTTTTTCCACCTCTCACAAGCACCCTTTCCCTTTGGTGGTGTGTTGGTCCTCTACCTGATCCATTGGGAACCTACCCCTATATGTCATGACCGCAGTCAACTTCTTTGGCCTCCTTCCTGACCTCATTCCTTCACAAAAAGCCCTCAAATCCCATCTTCCTACTCCGATTTGACCTCTCCATAGGCTGTTATTGGTGATCACCTTCCTGATGTCTCATGACCTCGTCCACTCAGGCCAAGGTCTCAGTTCCATCATTCCTGGTCCCGCATGACAACCCTCTTGGTGATTTATAGCATACTTTTCTTTCGGCTTGTTCATATCTAGATGCAGGCTCTAGCAGCAACATTACAGCTAATGCCAAGGGTGCACAACAAGCGTATAACCACTTATGCCATAGGGCACTGTTGCATTACAGAAGGAGACGCAGACAATTGTGTGGCCCTTTGTGTACTATTGATAGCACCAGCTCTTTCTTAAGAGTATTGGCAAAGTGTTTCCTTCATTTGCATGCAGCCACGCCCCCATGCAAGTAAGAGGATGGCCTTTTAAGACATTGCCTGATTTTAGGTGTGCGAGATCTATATTACAGAAGGGGCTGTACAGCATCTGTGTCCCCTACTATAATGATACAGTGAGCCGGGCACGATAAACAGGCACACATCCCTGTTGGGCCTCCAGGGCACTGCACATAAACTGGCCCCAGGTGGGAGCCACATGCACAGTGAAAGATGGAAATGCTGCTTCAAGCAAATGCGCTGTCCCCTGGTCAAGCATGAGTTTGCTGCGGCCGTGGTGCTGTTGTCCTTGGGGCAGCGCATTGATGGCAATGGAGAGGCATGGAAAAGGTACCAGAGCACTCAAAAGAGTACCTTTTGTTGTTTGGAAGGTTCGTGATAAGTTCACAGTATGAATATACACCATTTTGAAATGTTCTTGGCTTTTATTCTTCCATTGTCTTCAGTACATCAGTACAGTAAACTTTTCATAGACCGCTGACACGTGTTTTGTCCACAGGACTTTTTCAAGGCTATTAGCTTGATGTGTGATTCTGTATGTTGCAATTACACATCTATCTCAGTAATGTCCAAAACTGCTGTTAGGTGTGGAAACTTATGAGTCGTATCAAGCAAAGGTCCATTACGGAGAGGCAATAAGTTCAGTAAGCCTCAACAGTAGCAGAAGGCGTCCGGGGCCCTCAAAAATCGCCACAAAGTGATTAAAAAGGCAGTAGCAAAAGTAAGGGAAGGAGCCGGAATGTTATAAATTCCAAAAGGACATAATGTACTTCATGTTTTCAGTCCTTGAGTTTCATTTGACAACTAAATGTATTTTAAGAGTAGAGCCTGGGTGGTCCTCTGTTGAACTAGTTCTGTTGGTTCAACTTACAAAAAAAACATTAGTAGAAAAATGGTCCTGGCAACTCAGAGGGAGGTGCAATGGTAGACCGGGAACGGTGATATGAACGGCACAGACCGGGGTAGTTCGCCAATGCCATAATGCAGCCCCAGATCACTATATTGATCCCTGCATTTCTGATCCCTTGTTACTGTTTCGGCAGCATTCTAAGGCTCTGGAAAGTAATTCTACTATTGCACCTCCCTCTGTGTTGTCAGGACACCATTTTTCCACTAGCAGGTTTTTTTATTTTACAAATTATTATTATTAAGTGAGTTAATAGTATTGGTGCAACAGAGGACCACCTAGGCTAAAAACTCTTAAAACACATTTGGTTGTCAAATGAAGCTCCAGGACTGAAAACATGAAGTCCTAATAATTCAGTGCAAGGTGGTAACCCTAGGCGATCCCCTTCTTCTTGCACCTCCATGACCCTCCTTGACTGAGATTCAAATTTTATCTCTCGCTTTTTGTTCCCACATATCTTCCACCATACTCTTTTACCATTTCACATGCTTCATCTCCTTTCTCCTGACTATGCCCATAACACATTACCCATTAGAATCTTTTAACTCCTGCCTAGCCATTCATGACCCAAAATGTCCACTAACTTTTCTCTTTCATCAAGCACCCTTAGTCTTCCCTCCCCCAATCACGTATATTATTCCCTTCTTCCTGTTCACACACATCAAGCTCCTCATCCAGTCAAACAGCCTGTTCCATCGCCCTCCTCGCTACATACATATGTCCTCTTTTCCCTTTGACACCCCATTCATTTTTGCATAACACATCTCACCCTTACTGCTAGTGATCTAACTGCTAGCACCAACCTGATTCCATTTATTTCAAAGGTTCTGCATTCTCCCAGCTCCTCTCCCGCTTCTCTTTCCAGCTCATTGCTTCTTCCTTCTCCATGCCAATAAGCCCCTTCTATTGGTGTCCGTGGCTTAACTGCTAGTGGTCCTCTCCAGTCTCCTTCCTTCCACTATAGAAACCTTTCCCAGTTTTACAGATGGCTTAACTGCGGGGAGTATGCCCAATAATGCAGATGGATTAACTGCGAGTATCCCATTCATCCGTGCAGAACAATTAAATGTCAGCACCCACTCTCCCATGGGTATCCACAGAATCATGTTCTTTACCTTCTTTATTTCCACTTTCTCCCCTAAACTCAGTGACTAATGATCGTCCACTAAACTGCAACATCTGAATTCCTGCCACCATCCACAAAACAATTGCCCACAAAAATTGGTGGCTTATTCCTAATGTTTTCAAAATACAGAAGTCTCTTATTGTGAACTGTCTGCCTGACCCTCCTCACCACATTTCTGCAACTCAAAGGCACTCTTCATAGGTATGTGTTGCATCTGCTCAGTAATGGCTTCATTGCTATCACATCTCGCCTAGGCTATGGAGGGACCTACTGTGCGGTGTGGGCAATAGTAGGCATCTCTACTTTGCCTGCCAATATGTGGACCTCAGGGCAGGCAACTGCTTCTGTGACAAAAACATACACAGATGCAGGCACTCTCAATCCGCAACCCCATTCTCCTGCATGCTCTGGACACATCATCCTGTATGAACTTTCCCAATCCTCTCCTTTTACTCCCAAAGTGCTCCTTTTACTCCCATAGTGCCCACTCTACATTCACACATTCCACCTACAGTTTTAGGTTGTCCATACGATGTCTTTGCTAGTTCATCTGCTATCCCAAACTTCATCCCTTTTAAATAAAAATAGATATACTATACTAGCTTACTTATAGGGCCTTTCAGTAATCCCTCTACCTCCATTGGTCTTGTGTAGTCTCATTCACAGTTTGCTTCCACCCACCACAGCATATACCATGGGGAACAGGTTCAGTCCACTTCAGCCATTGGCTTACCTGGCTGTGAGTAACAGCATTCTGCTCTTTCGTATTGTGCACATCCGTACAATAAATGCCAGGGACTACTGTAATGCAATGTCTGTTTTTCCATAATATATCTATTCACTGAAAAAAACTAAGATTACAGAGATGTTATAGTTAGGTTCTGAATTATACTCGTACAAAACCTTAGAAATTCTGCAGTTTTAGTTAGAGTTCTTTCAAGTAACTATAACTTGCACGCTAAGGTAACTATAACTTGTGCCCTTCCCATGCACAGTTTTCTTAATAATGTTATTGCAAATGTTGCAGTGATATCAAAATGGCATACAAGATCTCAACAATGACATAATATGTGGACTAATTGGCTGTGCATGGCGAAGGGCCGAGTTATAGTTACCTTAGCACGAGAGTTATAGTTACTTGAAAGAACTCTAATTATAACTGCTGAATTTCTATGGTTTTGTACGAGTAAATTCAGAACCTAACTATAAAGTCCCTGTAATCTTTGTTTTTTCCAGTGAATTTCTATGGTTTTTTAATTTTTAATGCAAAGTAATTTTAATTACTATACGTTATTTCAACCCCCTCCGTGCACAGCCTTTGCACGGCAGGGGTTGGTTGCAAGGCCTGGCCTTGCAGTCAGGCCTTGCAGCCAAACCCTTATAA
This sequence comes from Pleurodeles waltl, assembly GCF_031143425.1. Lineage (NCBI taxonomy): Eukaryota > Metazoa > Chordata > Amphibia > Caudata > Salamandridae > Pleurodeles > Pleurodeles waltl. Next base: position 1,771,980,371 of record NC_090440.1, read on the forward strand.
TCACCCAACCCCACGCCACGCATGGCCGCTGGCCATGTGCAGCGCAGGTTGGCCACAGGGCCTTTCTCTGTCATTGGATGTGTGAGTGGGTACGTGAGTGTCTTAGTGGGTCTGAAGGTGGGTGTGTGAGTCTATGAGTGGGTCAAAGTGGGTGCATGAGTGTCTGAGTGGCTGTGTGAGTGGGCGCCTGAGCCTCTAAGTGCAGGTATGAGTGAATGAATTAGTGTATGAATGAGTCTGTGGTTTTTCTTTTAAATATTTCCATAGCCATGAATATTTTGCTAATAATTCACAGAAATTTGTGAAATTAACAAATTTTCGCAAATATTGCACGCTGTGGCAAAAAATTATATTAAACCTCTCATTCACCCGTAAAACACACCTATATCACACTCGTGGGGTTAGGGTAGCTACACCTTGACCTCTTATCCCACTTTCAATTTGAATTTTCACCCCTGGGGACCATGTCCCATGAAATAAAAAGGCGGTCGCAACTTTCTAACCAGGTTGCGGTCAGCCAATTGCAATGCTTCTTTTTGCACGCATATTAGTGAAACTTCATGAATTTCTCAAATTATTCGCAGCCAGAGACATACAAATTTATTTGCCCTTATATATCTACTAAACTACTGAACGGATTTACACCAAATAAGAAAAAGATCAATGTACATACCAAAAGCTAGCTTTCTTTCAAATTTAATGTAATTCTGTCCAGTGGTTCGGGCTGTAGACGTGTCTAAAGGTCCTATGGGAATTAACATGGGAAACGCAACTTTTGTGGTCCCCGCCATTTTTTTTCAGACCCCGCTTCACAGATCACTCCAAAACTTTCCGTGCGCAACAATAATCACTAAAACACTTTTTGGGAAAATTTCATGAAGATTCGTCAAATGGTGCCAAAGATATAGACAAGTCAAAAAACGCTTTTTTTCTATGGCAACATGGTCCTAGCTATAACTACCTACTGGTGAACGCCAGTAGGTAATATATCATATGTGTGTATATATATATATATATATTTGCTTGTAGAAAACATATAGGGGGTCATTATGACTTTGGCGGATGGTTTACACCATCCGCCTAAGTCCCGATGGTCAGGTTGCCACCAGTTCAGCCGTCTTCCCCCGGCCCCATTAAGAGTTCCCAGCTGGGTCAGCGGGCGGAAACTGTGTTACCTCATGCTGGCCCAGCGGGGAACGGCCTACATCATTGATGTTGGCTCATAATATAGCCAGTGGCAATGCTTTAGTGTGTAGGGTGCCCCAGCACCTGTTGTGATGTTCACTGTCTCATATTGTGACAGGGCTGGCCAGGGGGGCTCCTGCACTGCCCATGACAAGTGCATGGGCAGTGTAGGAGCCCCCCTGGGACACCCTGCACCGAGTCTCTGCCAGCCTTTACATGGCAGTGCTACAGCCATGTAACAGCTGGCGGAGAGAGGGGTCATAATTCCTAGGGCAGCACTGCTTGCAGTCGTGGTTTGGCGGTTTAAGACCATCAGGACTGCCAGTCCTTCCTGTGGCGGAGAACTGGCAGTGCTGGTGGTCCCACCACGGCACGACCGCCACGGTCATAATGTGGTGGTCAGACTGCCGCCAAATCGGTCAGACCACCTCTTTGGCAGCGGTCAGAATGCCACCTCGACCCGTAATGACCCCCATAATGTGTGCCGTTCATACAAAGCCATTCACAAACAAAAAAATAAGCATTGGCAGAGCCAAAAGCTCACACACTGGCTTTGTCAATGCTTGTTGAATTTGAACACTACCAGGCCTGGCATACTCCCTAACCCAAAACTAGATGTTCAGTAACCCTCAATGTTTCTCATCTCTGGCTCTCTGCATTGATGGACATCCTATACTTTGCAGAAAGTACTGACATGGTTCCAGTTGATTATATTCTTGATAATGTGTGCATAGTACAGATAGATTTAGCACAAGGACACCAACAAGAGTGACAAGCACAGGGGTTACAGGGTGGCTGGAGACAGTGATCAGAAATGCTCCTGGAGAGGGATACTCTGGGACAGGGATACAATGGGACAGAGATGCTCTGGGGCAGGGAGACACGGAACAGGAAGACAAAAGGACAGAGAAACAAAACAATGGAAGAAAAGGACAATGGGAGACATGAGCACCTATACCATATACACTGACTTACAATGTCACAGCTTTAGTGTATGGTGACAATACCAAAATCCTCCTGCCCCACCCCCTGCAGAGACCTCTATATATAATTCCCATAACTGCTGATGTCTTTGACCACCATCATATTGGTTAGATGTTAGTCACAAACACGGATTCGTTTCTTCACCCTTAACCATCACACAACACCGTTCACACTTGCGATTTAGGTAAAAAAGTCACAAGGCACCTCACACTGCCTCCGACTGGTAGATCCTAAAATCTATTGATGACACTGATCACACCCACACAGAACAGTTAGACTGCAATCTGAGACTCCAATGGCACAAAGAGGCTAAAGAACTTATGAAAAATCCAAATATGCAAAAGTGCATAACTTACAATATTGTGTTTCTGGTTTGACTGTCGCTCGATATATTGTGTAGAGTCCTTATATATACATCTACTATGCATTAGGTTTACTTCCTTGTAGGACTAATCTGTTACATAAAACATTAAAAAGGAAAAAAAGAAATATATCTTAACATCCAGTACTGCAACCTGGTCACACATCGTGTGCCATTCTTCCTGCACCTGCATGCTCTCTCCAGATCCTGCAGAGCGTTTATCTGGCCTTTTTCTTCATATTCTTGCAAGTACATCTCCCTCACCCATCACAAAGCATGTCTGAACCCCTGAGCCATCACAAGGAGAGGGCAGCCAGGGATGTTTGTCCCATGCCTTGCCATGCCTTGGGTCTCCTGATACAACATGTTTTTATATAATAAAACAGAAGAGCTGACCCGTTTCACCTGAAAGTAGCTAATGCAGCAACACCACTAGGTGGTGCCAGTTACTGTCGTTCTTAAACTTTTGACTACTGCTGACCCCACTATTTAACAACTCGTTACGTCAGGGGGCCCCTACGCCAGTTCTAAAATGTATACTTAATCATATCCACAAAAAATACACAAAAAGTGTGTATGAACTCAGCAAAGACATGTTTAATTATGAAAGTGCTACACACCTCTGTAAAACACAGGTCACATTCACAAATTTATATGCAATTATGTGAAATCAGAGCTCTCAGCACAAGCAATGGAATGGGACCAAAGTAGAAATACAATTGACATTGGCCTCAGATAGACACTTGGCAGAAATCAAGCTTGATAGGGACAAAGCTGGAGACCATGCAGGGGCTTTGTGTCAAAAGACAGTGAACAAACACAGTGATCACAGACTGTGATTGCATAAAAGCTGTAAGGCAAGGTGCACATTATGTCAGAGCCCATGCTGCTAGGAAGTAATGTCCTGCCTGTGGAAGTATTTCAGCTCTGCTGAAAAGCGCAGGAATTCCTCTTTCCTAAATAGGAAATGTGGATGTGTGAAGGCTGTAGGTGCTTGCACTGTAAAGCCTTGGATGGGAGAACATGCAGCTTGAAAGGGTCTGTTGGGCATTCTACCTGTGTACACATACATAGGTTACCAAGCGAGTAGAACACTGGGCCTCTGGTGTCCAAGTGAATATGATTTTCTAGACAATGAGAAGCTATTCAAATGTGTTTTTGTCAGTAATTGATTGCCAGTTCAAGTCAGAGGGTGTTCGAAATTGAACAGTGACTGTGCACTTTCACACATGCTCCCTCTTGAACCAGCACTCAACGTCTGACTAAATATGTTTTCGAAATGCTTATGACAACAACTTAAACATATATTTACTGATTGTATCAATATATATACCAAATACATTGGGAGGCAGTAGAAGTCAGGTAAATATTATTGTTAATGAAAGTATTATCCTTGTTGGAAGAACCAAATTTATAATCAATCAGTCAATCAATCAATCATTTGTAGAGCATGCTACTCACCCGTGAGGGTCTCAAGGTGCTTAAGGGGGGGGCTGCTACTGAACGAACAGCCAGGTCTTGAGGTGTCTCGTGAAGGTCAGTAGGTCCTTGGTCTGTCGTAAGTGGGTGGGAGGGTGTCCCAGGTCTTGGCAGCAAGGTAGGAGAATGATCTGCTGCCAGTTGTTGTCCTGTGGATGTGTGGAACAGTGGTGAGGGCGATGTCAGCGGAGCGGAGCTGTCGGTTCGGGGTGTAGAAGGTGAGTCGCTCATTGAGGAATGCTGGTCCGGCATTGTGGAGTGCTTTGTGGGTGAGGAGTTTGAATGTGATCCTTTTGTTGATGGGGGGCCAGTGTAGGTCTCTCAGGTGGGCTGTGATGTGGTGGGGATGTCGAGGATGAGGCGTGCGGAGGCGTTCTGTATTTGTTGCAGTCTTTTCTGGAGAGTGGCCGTGGTTCCTGCGTAGAGAGAGTCTGCTGCTGACGAGGGCCTGGATGACCGTCCCTCTTTTTTCGGTAGGGATCCACCTGTAGAGCTTGCAGAGCATGGGGAGGGTGTTGAAGCAGGAGGATGAGACGGCGTTGATTTGTTGGGTCATGGAGAGCAATGAAACCCAGGTTGCGTGCATGGTTGGTGGGCGTTGGTGCGGCTACCAGCGTGGTCGGCCACCAGGAGGCATCCCAGGCGGAGGGGGTGGGGCAGAGAATGAGGACCTCGGTCTTGTCTGAGTTCAGCTTTAGGCAACGGTTCTCCATCCAGTTGGCGACAGCCTTCATACCTTTGTGGAGGTTGGTTTTGGCGGTGGCGGGGTCCTTGGAGAGGGAGAGGATCAGCTGGGTGTCGTTGGCATATGAGAGAATGTTGAGGTTGTGAGATTCAACGATGTTAGCAAGCGGTGCCATGGAGACGTTGAAGAGGGTCGGGCCGAGGGAGGAGCCCTGTGGTACGCCACAGATGGTCTTGGTGGCTTCAGATCGGAATGGAGGGAGGTGGACTCTGGGTTCTGCCGGTGAGGAAGGAGGTGATCCAGTCCAGGACTTTGTCGCGCATCCCTGCTTCGTAGAGGTGTGTGCGCAGGGTGTGGTGGTAGACGGTGTCAAAGGCGGCCGAGAGGTCAAGGAAGATGAGGGCTGCGGTTTCGCCTTTGTCCAGGAAGGTCCTGATGTCGTCGGTGGCAGCGATGAGGGTGGTCTCGGTGCTGTGGTTGCTGCGAAAACCGGATTGGGACGAGTCCAGAGTGTTGTTTTCCTCACGTGGGTGGGTCAGTTGCCTATTGACGATCTTCTCGATGACCTTCACCGGGAACGGAAGCAGGGAGATGGGCCGGTAATTTTTTAGGTCCTTAGGTTCCGCCTTGGGTTTCTTGAGCAAGGCGTTGATCTCGGTGTGCTTCCAGCTTTCCAGGAAGGTGGCGGTCTCGAAGGAGCTGTTGCTGATCATACGGAGTTGGGGGGCGATGATGGAGCTCGCTTTGTTGTAGATGTGGTGCAGGCAGGGGTCAGATGGTGAGCCGGAGTGAATGTTGTTCATTACTTTGGTGGTGTCAACGTCACTGACATGTGTCCAGGAGAGCAGGGGGTTGGTGTGGCTGAGGGGCGGTGAGTCAGAGGTGTTGGTGACTGCCAGTGGGGTCTTGGTGTTGAAGCTGTTGTGAACCTTTGCGTCTTGCGGTGAAAGAAGGTGGCGAGGGAGTCTCAGAGGTCTTGCGAAGGTGGGATGTAGTTGGTGCTGGGGTTGGAGAGTTCCTTCACAATGTTGAAGAGCTCTTTGCTGTTGTGCGCGTTGTTGTCGATTTGTTCCTTGAAGGAGGATCTCTTGGTGGTCCGGATGAGCTGGTGGTGATTGGTGTTCTTGAGGGCCGTGTGGGTGGCTGGTACCTGTTATTGGTGCCACTTCCTCTTGAGTTTTTGGCAGGTCTGTTTGGAGGTCCGGAGGTCGGCGGTGAACCAGGTGGCCTTTCTGATGGTGCGGTTGTAGGAGGGTTTCGTGATTGGGGCGAGAGCGTTGGCGCAGTCGTTGATCCATTGTCTGAGATTGCGGACAGCTGTGTCGGTGGTGTCGGCTGGTGGGGCTTGGGCAAGGGTGGAGATCATCTGGTCTTTGGTGACCTTGTTCCAGCTGCAGCAGGGGATCCGTTGCAGGTGGTGGTGGGTTTCTCGAAGGTGAAGTGGATGCAGCGGAGATTGGTCCAGTGGAGTTCGGTGGTGTGGCTGAAGGCGATGTGGCTGCTGGCGGTGAAGATGGGGTCCAGCGTGTGTCCGGCAGAGTGGGTGGGTGATGTGACGAGCTGTTTGAGTCCAAGGTTGTCGAGGTTGTCGAGCAGGGCAGTGGAGTTGCTGTCATTGGTGTTTTCGAGGTGGAAGTTCAGGTCTCCGAGGAGGATGTAGTCTGTAGAAGCAAGGTCTGAGTGCTTAGGACGTCGGCGATGGAGTCACTGAACTGAGGTCGAGGTCTGGGGGGGGGTCTGTAGATGAGGGTACCTCTGAGGGTGGTCTTGGGATCAATGTGGATTTGGAAGTGTATGTGTTCGGCGGTGCTAAGGGTGTCATCGGTGTTGGTTGAGATTCTGGTGGTGTTCCTGTGGACGATGGCGATCCCTCCTCCCAGTCTGTTGGTGCGGTCTCTGCGGGTGATCTTGTAGCCATCCGGGATGGATATGGTGAAGTCGGGTGCTGAGGAAGGGCTCATCCAGGTCTCCATCAGGAAGGCGATGTCCGGGGAGGAGGAGTCGAGAAGGTCCCAGAGTTCGATGGCGTGCTTGTGGACTGAGCGGGTGTTGAGAAGGATGCATCTGAGGTGGTTGCGTCCGGTTCTGGTGGGTGGGGTGGCAGCTCGGGGTCAGTTATTTAGCTCAAAAATCTTGTAATTATTTTCAGAAAATAATTAATAGATTTCATGATGGTTTTGGTCCCCCTGATTAGGTGCTCTGAACCCAGGTTAATAATCGCTGACCTGAAGTAGATATCATCCATATTACGTGCTGCTTCTTGGATGATAAGCCTAAGAACGGCCCAGCAGTTTTTTTTGCAGCAGACCTACCCAAAGCTTCTGACATTTCAGCAACACCCTTTCCAGTTCCTGCCTTCACCTTCTCCCTTACCTGTGTGTTTTTCATGTCTTCATCCTTTGTTCATACTTTCTAACCTTTCCGCCCCCTTTCTGCTTATCCAGGTTCTGCGTCTGATTCTGCATCTATTTCCTCTTATAGTGCCTCCCTCACTAGGTCTCCTGTTTCCTACTACCCTAGTGTAGTGCTTTCCTCTTATCTAGTTTCTAAGCACTAACATAACACAACAGAAATGCACTTCTGAGGTCAAAGAAGACTTTTATTGTTGTTAATTCTTCCCCAACCACAATATTTATGAATGACGAATTAGTAGCTTTCAAGTCCGCGTTAATCAAACAAAATATATCAGTTTGCAATATACACAGCAGGTTATATTTATAAGATAATGCAAAGCAAAACAAATACTTCACCGTGTGGGAACTATCTACAGCTTCATCTTTCTAAGGTCTGCAAGCTGATGACCCCTGTCAGCCGGGAGAAAGAGAGATTCATCTACCCACACGGGATTGCTGGCAGCTGGCGCCAAGCTCCAGCACGAGGCCCGGCAGATTCGAATCTGACTCTCTGCAGCCTGTTACATTCGTTACAAAGGTGTGCCCCCTCCTCTCAGACCTGGGAAACTGAGCAAGCCTTTTGGAGACTGGCCAGGTCTCCAAGACTACTCCTGTTCCCAAGCTCAAGCAGAGAGAACAACACCCATGTACTCTCTCTTATCATGTCTAGTCTACTGTGAGAAAAACATCTTGGTTCTCTTGTGCAAAAACACAGCTTGGAAAAATACAGCTTGGATTCTCAACTGCAATGTCTAACTCCACGTTAAAGGCAATAGGCAGCTAACCTAAATATCAAATGCAATGTCATGTTAAAGGCAATAGGCAGCTAACCTAAATATCAAATGCAATGTCTAGTGTCATGTCCAAGCCAATAAGCATCTAAGCTGAATACAAAATGCAATGTCTTATATCATGTCAAAGCCCATAGGCAGCTGAGCTGAATACAAAATGCAATGTATAATATCATGTCAAAGCCAATAGGCAGCTGAGCTGAATATAAAATGCAATGTATAATATCATGTCAAAGCCAATAGGCAGCGGAGCTGAATATAAAATGCAATGTATAATATCATGTCAAAGCCAATAGGCAGCGGAGCTGAATACAAAATGTAATGTATAATATCATGTCAAAGCCAATAGGCAGCGGAGCTGAATACAAAATGTAATGTATAATATCATGTCAAAGCCAATAGGCAGTTAAGCTGAATACAAAATGCAATATATAATATCATGTCAAAGCCAATAGGCAGAATATCTAATAGCATGTCAAAGTCAATAGGCAGCTAAACTGAATACATCATGTCAAAGCCAATAGGAATGCAATGTCAAAGCCAATAGGCGGCTAGACTGGATACAGCATGTCAAAGCCAATAGGCAGAATACAGAATGTAATGGCTAATGCAATGTCAAAGCCCATAGGCGGCTCAACTGAATACAGAAAGTAATGGCTAATGCCATGTCAAAGCCCATAGGCGGCTCAACTGAACAAAACATACCATGTGCTACTGGTGAACATTGAGCAACTAATATGCGCAGTGGTGAAACACAAAGTCATTGGTCAAAACAAAACTTATCAAATGGCAGTACATTCCGCCCTTTGACCAATGAATTTTTGTTTCACATATCTCTTGTTTCAAACAAAAACAAAAAAAAACATCAGCACAAAAAAAAACATTATCAGTAAGTCAGATTTGAATGATCAAAGCAATCCCTGTAAAGCAATAGAAGTGAATTAACACATTGATCTCATAACCTTTCACATCAGATACATCTACATAGAAAAGACTGGGCAATTTTTATACTCTGAGTGAGTCTCTAATTCAACAGTGTTCACGGTCCACCTGAAAGGTTTGCTGGAAGGTAAGCAAAAGTCAGAGTTCCATACGAGAGGGAAAAAAAAAAAAAACACAGCTTAGTTCCAGTGGAAGAATGCAATCAAACAAGTTGAACTTGAACTGAAGGCGCAGTTTGCGCAAAATGGATCCATGGTGCTGGCACTTTACTCAGCCAGGTTCAGGTTGGGGATTCGGTCCCTTCCCCGACCCCACACGCACACACCGGAAGGGGGACCACACAGCACACTCAGGGACAGTGGCGAAACGTGGTAGGATCTGCAAAAGAAACAAGTATGACTTTTCTTGCAAATAACATTTTTCATTTAAACTGCACCCTTCCTCTTTCTTTCCCTGTTTTATAATCAGCAGGACGTTTTTGGGGCCCTTTGTTATATTTTCTGCAGGTTCTGGAGGATCACTTGGGGCTTCAGCCCACACATCAGCACTGAGGTTTTTATCTGCTGCACCACAGCTTCCCTTTTCTTGCACTGTCAGAAGGGCTGGGGCAGACTCCTTCTTTACCAAACCTCCATTCACTGCATTTTTGCCAATTTGGGCCATTCTGTCTCCAATTTGTATGAATGAATCCGATTCTTTTCTAGGTATCAGCATAATTTCGATTTTTCCTTGGTAATTTGCAGCAATCACTCTCCCTAAAACCTGATCAATTTGCCATTTCTGATCTGGTAACTTTCCTCTCCCCAACTGCTCTGTGACTGCTTGCATGACAGATTGCTTTTGTGCGTGCTGCACAGTTTTTATCAAATCTAGGGAAATGTGCATCTCTCTCATCTCTGCCCACCTGTAAGTGGCTTTTTCTCTCAGCTGTTCACATTTCTGGGGCACCCACTTAGCCATCCCCACTAAGGCAGAATTCTGGGTGTACACTTCTCTCTCTGTATTTTTCTCATTAACATCTGCAAGGTAATTGAACCAGTTAGGTGCTAAAACATTAGCAATGAACCAAAAATCAGCGTAAAAATGACACATCTCACGTAGCTCTTGCTTTAAAATCTGACACACATTATAGAACGCTGTTCCTTCTACTGTGCCAGAAAACAACATTTCAGTCAATGAATCATTAGTAAAACAAACATGCTTTTTATCTTCAGTGGACACGAGTTCAAATGGTGCACTCAACTTCATTGGTAATTCTTTTATCTGTGGTACTCTAGCCCTGTGTTGCAAGTACCAGATCCATTGTATGATTCTAGCTAGGGGCACTATTTTCTTTCCTTGTTCTTGAGTTACATGTACATAAGTATTTCCTTCTTGCACTGCGCAGAAACCTAAAGTCTGCATTATTTCATTTGCCAAATCACAAGCGCGCAGCTGCATATAATTTTTCACAGTGACCATATACAAAAGTGTTAGGATTTCACTCAAATGAGAGCTATTTTTTTTCCAAAAATCAAACAAGCTAATGAAAGTCGGCTTCGTTTTACTTGTGCATTTTGCAACGGTGAGCTCTCTTCGTGTCATCAGTTAAGGAATGCGCTTTGGCTGCCAAAAACCCTGGCTCACACGAAAACTCAGTGCAGCTCGGAGCTGTCTTAACCCCCTCATTACTGGAATGGGAAAAGAAAGATTCTTCAAAAACAGCCTTTTTATAACTTTCAGTCGGGCTAATTTGCTCACGTAAATTCCTATTTTCATGTTCCAACTTCCTACATTTCTCCTGCTTTTCTCTGTAAGCAGATAAAGGTATCCAGACCTTTCTGTCATCATTACTTCCAAAACACACGTTTTCTACATATGTACAACAGGAATTATTTCTCAAAGCATTATCAGGCCTTTTAGCTACACATGCATTTTCTTCTGTAATTCCCCAAACAGAAAACAATTCACAGTTTTTCGTAGCACCATCAGGCAGTTTATCAACACATGTATTCTCAGACATGGTCTGCCGTGCTACTGTGATTCTCCAAAAAAAACAATTTCTGTAATTCTCCAAACAACAGAAACAATTACACTTTTAAAGTGTGCACTTAGAAATCTACCAACTCGTCAACACCCTCTTAATCACCTCTTAATGACCGACCCCACGACTCCTGGTACCAATTGTAGTGCTTTCCTCTTATCTAGTTTCTAAGCACTAACATAACACAACAGAAATGCACTTCTGAGGTCAAAGAAGACTTTTATTGTTGTTAATTCTTCCCCAACCACAATATTTATGAATGACGAATTAGTAGCTTTCAAGTCCGCGTTAATCAAACAAAATATATCAGTTTGCAATATACACAGCAGGTTATATTTATAAGATCATGCAAAGCAAAACAAATACTTCACCGTGTGGGAACTATCTACAGCTTCATCTTTCTAAGGTCTGCAAGCTGATGACCCCTGTCAGCCGCGAGAAAGAGAGATTCATCTACCCACACGGGATTGCTGGCAGCTGGCGCCAAGCTCCAGCCCGAGGTCCGGCAGATTCGAATCTGACTCTCTGCAGCCTGTTACATTCGTTACAAAGGTGTGCCCCCTCCTCTCAGACCTGGGAAACTGAGCAAGCCTTTTGGAGACTGGCCAGGTCTCCAAGACTACTCCTGTTCCCAAGCTCAAGCAGAGAGAACAACACCCATGTACTCTCTCTTATCATGTCTAGTCTACTGTGAGAAAAACATCTTGGTTCTCTTGTGCAAAAACACAGCTTGGAAAAATACAGCTTGGATTCTCAACTGCAATGTCTAACTCCACGTTAAAGGCAATAGGCAGCTAACCTAAATATCAAATGCAATGTCATGTTAAAGGCAATAGGCAGCTAACCTAAATATCAAATGCAATGTCTAGTGTCATGTCCAAGCCAATAAGCATCTAAGCTGAATACAAAATGCAATGTCTTATATCATGTCAAAGCCCATAGGCAGCTGAGCTGAATACAAAATGCAATGTATAATATCATGTCAAAGCCAATAGGCAGCTGAGCTGAATATAAAATGCAATGTATAATATCATGTCAAAGCCAATAGGCAGCGGAGCTGAATATAAAATGCAATGTATAATATCATGTCAAAGCCAATAGGCAGCGGAGCTGAATACAAAATGTAATGTATAATATCATGTTAAAGCCAATAGGCAGTTAAGCTGAATACAAAATGCAATATATAATATCATGTCAAAGCCAATAGGCAGAATATCTAATAGCATGTCAAAGTCAATAGGCAGCTAAACTGAATACATCATGTCAAAGCCAATAGGAATGCAATGTCAAAGCCAATAGGCGGCTAGACTGGATACAGCATGTCAAAGCCAATAGGCAGAATACAGAATGTAATGGCTAATGCAATGTCAAAGCCCATAGGCGGCTCAACTGAATACAGAAAGTAATGGCTAATGCCATGTCAAAGCCCATAGGCGGCTCAACTGAACAAAACATACCATGTGCTACTGGTGAACATTGAGCAACTAATATGCGCAGTGGTGAAACACAAAGTCATTGGTCAAAACAAAACTTATCAAATGGCAGTACACCTAGTCTTAAAACATATAGGGGGTCATTATGACCCTGGCAGACGGCGGAGAAGCGGCGGTAAGACCGCCAACAGGCTGGCGGTCTTTTTTTTTAAATTATGACCAGGGCGATTACCGCCGTGGTCATCTGTCGCTTCTCCGTTCCGCCCGCCAGGGAGGAGACGACCGCTGGGCTGGAGACCAGGGTCTCCAGCCCAGTGCCCGTCACTATACCACCGGCGGTACTTGGACCCGGCTTACCGCTGTGGATTTCCTGCAGTTGGAACCGACATGAAATCCATGGCGGTAAGCACTATCAGTGCCAGGAAATTCCTTCCCTGACACTGATAGGGGACTCCCCCACCCCCACCCCGACTCCCTACCCTACACCCCCCGCCACCCCTGCCACCCCCCAAAGGTGGCAGGACCCCCCTCCCCACCCCGACCCCCAACATCACAGCACTCATACACACACGACATGCACGCAGGCACCACCAACACACATACACGCACACACACCGACATACATGCAAACATCCACACACACAGTCAGACACCCACACCCACATTCAAACATACACGCACACAACCATGCAGACATATCCACAGACATACACGCACTCATTCCCATAGTCACGACACCCACGCAAGCATACAGGCACTCAGACAACCCCACTACATACACACATGCACACCCCCATGCACGCACACAACACACAACACCCACCCACCCCCCTCCCCTCACGGACGATCGACTTACCTGGTCCGACGATCCTCCGGGAGGGGACGGGAGCCATGGGGGCTGCTCTGCCGACACCACACCGTCAACAGAACACCACCACGCCGAATCACAGGACGTGATTCGCTGGGCTGTGTTCTGTTGGCGTGGCGGTGGAGCAACCTCCACTTCCCCGCCTCCCGCCTGTATGGCTGTTGGCGGCTCTCTGTCCATAAAAGGACGGAGAGCTGCCACAGTCATAATAGGCTGAGCGGCAAACCGCCACCACTGGCGGTCTTCCGCACGGCGGTCCCTCGGTGGTCTGGGAAAAAGACCGCCAAGGTCAAAATGATCACCATAATGTTGCATGTCTTCCTTTTCCTTCATGAACCACTTCCGTTCTGCCATTTTCATATGCCCCAGGCCACATATCCTCCCCACCTTGCCCTGCTCTTATATCCCTCCCTCCATCCCATACATCTCATGTCAGACGCTGTACTTCCTGCTCCAAGACATATCTTTCAAGGTCACATATCTAACTTAAGGTTACCAGATGACCCCATGTCACCAAGGTCACAATGCTAGAGTCCTGGGCTTTTATTTTGCTTGTTCCTTAATTTAAGTTGCAATAGATTGTATTGAATTTTGTTACATACATCACTTAGGCGGGCATTCCCACCAAAATGAAATGCTATCAAGAACCCCCATTCCTCCTTCCCTCATCCCTTGGGTCTGATTCCATCATGGAGGCTGATCCGAGGAGTCTCATGAGAGCGCCAGAGACATACAATGCTAGTCAACATCACATAGGTGTCTGTCCGGATCCAGGAGCTCTAGGGCCCTTATTCTTGTCGGGCACATTAGGCCACTATTGTCCTTATTCAAGTACGTAAAAACTGGGTGCCACAGTTTCACAAATTTGTTTGGTTTGTCTTTGAATTCACATGTGATTTTCTCATTGGCTATCCACTGTCATATCCTGTCCTAACCAAAGCTCTCTTGTGGAAATGATACCCAAGGCCGAAGCTTTTGTGGGGGGGTTGTTTGAGGTGTGACACCCTCCAAATAAATGCATGCGTGGCTTTTTGGTTAGGTCTGTGGGCACTGCTGTATCTGTGTCAGTTTTTCTTGCTGTGAGCCAAGAATGGAAGACAAAGCAATTACCTTTGATATAAACGGGATAAAGTGATAGAGACAGAAATACAAATCTGAAATCTGAATTTAAAATGTAAGCATGAATCAATACTGACTTCCATGTTTGTCCAAAATGTTTGACCGTAGGATTTTTTTTTATTTCACAGAGCCTCATTTTTTTCTTCATCACATTTGAACACACTTTTAAAACATGAGTCCAGGATGTGCACTGTACAAGCACCTCTTATGTTTGATGTATATGACTGTAATGCTCTCCATTTATAAGAGTCTAGGCCTTGTTTAAAATTTGCATGACTACTGACTTGCTGCTTGGTTGACTAATGGCCTTGTAGTTTGGAGGTGGGCCACAAATGTTTCTAAAACCTATCACTTTTAATTAATGTCTGTTTATGCAAAGATATAGTCTGATGTACTGAGGTGAAATATACTTTTTGTTTTAATTCTAAAGGGATTGGTTCTTAATTATACACTTTGGGCTTCATTTACGAGGCCCTAGCAGCACACTGTGCCACCGGAGCATCATTTTTTGAATGAGGTCCTTTGTTTGTTGCAAGATATTAATGCCAAATATTATCATGGCTTTGTACCTAAGCCTAAGCCCATGGCTCGGATCCGGCTCGGATCTCCCTATTAATTTGCCTGTGTGCCCCCCTATTTGCAACTTGGGCTTAGTACATGGTGCCGTCAGTCACTTCATAAAATGATTTGTAAAGAACGAGAGCTAGAAACATGGAGCCTTGCCCTCATGTACTGTTGTGACTACTGGGCCATCAAGGCTTCTTATAGCAGAGACGAAGAAGAGTATTTAAAATAAGTGATTCCGGGGCAGGGACTCCAGGCTGCTGTTTTGTATATGACCATAGTCATGGGCTTCAGCAGGGGTGTTGGGTGTGTGACACCCCTCAAATGCATCCTTAGGGGCAGATTTACAAGCCCCTAGCTCCTCTTAGCTTTTCCTTGGCATCATTTTCTTTTTACGCTAAGGTGGTGCTAATTAGGCCATACCTCTGCGCCATATTTAAAAAGTCCACTTTGTAACCCCTTGCACCACATTATGCATGCGCCAGGCATAATGTATGCAAGGGGGGCGTTCCCAAGCAGGGAGGCCTGAAAAAATGGCACAGTGAATTTTACAAGATTTCCCTGCGCTATTTTTCCATCAATTTTAACGCCTGCTCAAGGCAGGCTTTAAAATGACACACCCATATTAACCTATGGGTCTCCCTGTGTTTTGCTGCACTAGCGTCAAAGTTTTTGACACTAGTGCAGCAGAGCACCACAATAGCATCAATATTTTTTATGCTATTGTGCTAATGACCACCATGGTGCACTGTATTATAAATATGTCGCAAAAATGGTGTCATTAGGTGCCAGGACTGGGATGCAAGAAAAGTGGCGCATGGGGGATGCACCACTTTCTTGTAAATCTGCCCCTTAGTTTGGTAGTTGGGTCTGGGGGCCCTGTGTTGGGTGTGCTTTGCCTGTGTCAGATTTTCTCGTTTTCATTTATCAGAGGTTTTATCTTGTTCATTTTTGGATAGGAGTTTTTAATATATAAAGTGACGAGTTTACCAAAAAAGTGCATTTGCTTCTATAGACGTGTCATTTGAATGAGTGCAAATTTACTACTTTTTAGAATTCACAAATTTTAGCAGAAGTAGGCTTAGAAAAATACACCAACCTCAAGTTTCCAGGCATATAAGTGGCAATAAAACAGCCAAACGGTGATGGAATGATTGCTTGTAAATAGTCTAACCAGTGGCAATCGCTTGGGGTAGCATTCCAACCCATAAGCTTTCACCCACTTTGCCACTCTAGACAGAGGCCCACCTAATGCAAATGAAATCAGTACTGACCCAGTTCTAAATGGAAACAGTCCATCCCAAACCCTGGTCATCTCACCCCTCCATACTGCAGCCCAATGCGTTTTTTCATTTCGGAATTTGAGATTCATACTTTTGAACCACTACTCCTTTTTGGTTTCCGAAATAGCATGCTACTCACCAAATAGTGCTTCTACATCTCATCAGGGGTACTAAGCACTTTAAAAATACAAATACAATTGCAATTCATACCCCTGAATCTCACTGACTAAGCTATGCCACTGCCAAGATTGTTTGTTTGGCTGCTAATGTTACGTGGTAAATTCTCTTACCCCATAAAGAAGATACTACTGGATAGCTGCCCTCTTTCGGGTCTCCTTGTAAAACAGAGGCTGCACTGTCGCTGAAGGTTGTTAATTTAAATCAAAGGAGTGGAGCCCTATCTCCTTTCTGACATGCAGTCCTGTGGTAACCTTAGGCCCTGATTTATACTTTTTTGACGCTAAAGTGCTCTAATGCAGTTTAGCGTCAAAAAGTATAGCGTCATCCGAAGACGCCAGCCGGGTGTCATATTTATGGGATGATGGTAGCCGGCGGTAAGGCCCGGCTAGCGTCATAAAAAAGGATGCTAGCCGGGCATTAGCCGGGTAGGGGAGGCGTAGGGGGAACAGGAGGTTTAGCATCAAAGAATGACGCTAGTATGGGCAGAGGCATAAATAATGCCTCTAACAAGACAAGCATCATTTTCTGATGTTAAAACCCCATGGACATGACTCCTGTCTAAGGTAAGACAGGAGTCATGCCCACCACCACAATGGCCATGTCCAGGGGACATAGGTCCCCTGGGCATGGCCATTGGACCCAGTGCCATGTAGGGGGGCCAAGTTAGGCCCCCCTATGGCACTACCTAAAAAAAAACATTTTTACTTACCTCTACTTACCTATACTTACCTGGGATGGGGTCCACCATCCTCTGCTGTCCGTCTGGTGTGGTTGGGGGTGTCCCAGGGGCTAGGGAAGGGCACCTGTGGGCTCTTTCCATGGTCTCTGATCATTGAAAAAGGCCCTCAGGTCCCATAACGGCTGCCTTAACCCAGGCGTTAAATAATGGCGCTAAGCAAGTTTAGCACCATTATTTAGGCCTGCCTCCCTCCCGTGTACCATTTTTGCATGGGAGGATAACTAAGGCGCCTGGGCCTTAGAATCATTTTTTGTCCGGGAACGCCTACCTTGCATGTCATTCACGCAAGGTAGTTTTCCACAGGCAAAAAATGACTTTAACTCCAATATTTTGACGCTAGACGGGTCTAGCATCAAAATATAAATATGAAGTTAAGATTGCGCTGAAATAGAATAACAAATTACTCTATTTCAGCGCAAACAGAGTATAAATATGCCCCTTAGTGTATTCCTATCCATCACCCAAGCTGCCCCTACGTAAAGTTTCATCAAGGCATCACTCCAAAGACAGATGTGGTTCAGTTGTAAGCTTTCTGCTATGCAAGCATTGTACTTTCTAGACTGCATTGGGGCCAGGAATAAAAATGTAAAAGCACTGGAAATTCTAATCGATGCTTTTGAAGATTATACAAATGTCAGCTGGTGTTTTACTTATTTTCCCACTGTGCTAAGCGCTATACAAATGGCAATTACGATACAATACGGTAGTGTGAACAGCAGACAAGGCCTTGCGGTATAACAGCCACAAGAAATCAAGACATTATTTGTCTGCAGACTTTAGGAATGTCGAGGCCTGCAGTCAAATCAGGGAGCTATAATTAATGAGTAAATGTTTTTGTCATAAACCTTCAGTCTTTTTTTTTGGGAGGTAATTCACTGTAACTGAATTGAATCTGAACCGCAGGCTCCAAGGGCTCTGCTGTGGTTTTCAGTTCGTTGTTTCGTTCATTAGCAGGAATAACCGTCAGTGAATACTGACATCCAGTGGCAGGACCTCAGAACATTTTGTAGAACGGCACCAAGCAAACGAGCATTGGCAAAGGCAAAAGGTCGAGACTTTAAAGGAGCAGGTTATTAGCTTTGTAAATGTTTTTTTGAAACCTGCAAGTGAACCCATGCGTCAAAACGGAAGAGCACACATAGATTGTAATCGTAGAATATGAATCCTGTTTTTTTTTTTAAATCCAAAATTACAGTTTTGCGCCATTGTATGTTGCATCATGTTGAAGCTGCTATTTTGTGTGTTTTTTTCAAAATTCCAAGAGGGTAGGCGCACAACAAAAATCAAATTTGTCTTTAGAAAGGTGCGGCCTGGTTAAACAAGCAATGGCAAATGCAATAGGTGTCGCCTATGTGATTATTAATACTTTTTTTCTTTGTAAGTTTTAGTTTGGGGAGCAGTTGAGCTGCAACTAGGAAAGAGGGAAGAAACAATCAGGAAGGGGTAGGAGCGAGATTAAAGAGGAACAAAAGCAAGGAGAAAGCAAACAAGCAGTGCGTTCTCTGTTGGTCATCTACAAGTTGACACAGTTTTGATAGGATGTTACATGGGGGGCACACCACCACATAGCCTGCAAGCAGGACATTAAAGGAAACAAAATAAACTGCAACCTATATGAACCTTAAACAGTGGGACATTTGGATAGCAGGCAATGTCGATAAAGAAGCGCAAATGATCCAGTATCATAATATCAGTCTGTGGCGTGTTTGAGGGGTGGCCTGCTTAAGAGTGCACAGAAGCTTTGCCATCACATTTCGAATCAACGAAAACGTTGAGAATTGTGTACACCGAAGGAATGCCGGTTGTCCGTGCCTTCAGACAGGTGGCCAGGTGGAATGCTTATGAAAAGGGTAGAACCCTTACTGATGAAGCAATCCTTCATAAATGTGCTGCAGAACTGTGAAAGAATCGGGCGGTAATAATTTCAACGGCCCTGGCAACTAGGGAAGCCTTTGGACCCCACCCCTTAGTAAACAAATTCAGCATTGTTTATTAAAATATGCATGTCTGAAGAGCTCTCAAGAAAGAAAAGAAAATACACAACGGTTCAAGACATATCTCCCAAAGAAAACTGCTAAATACGTGAGCTAGGACGTAGCTTGAAGATAACTCAATGGCGTAAGATAGCAGAATCACGGCAAGCAAAGATCTTCATCGGTGCAAATATTAAAACACATTTGGCATGTGATGTCGTCAGGTTGATACGTCTTTTGTGCAGGAGCGGCTTGTGTGCCTGGGCAGGGCGAGGGGCGCAGGGTGAAGTGGGGGGCGTGGAGGGCACGGGAACAAAAAAATTAAAAAATAATTTTAAAAAAAACCTTATCTTCTTTGCTCCCACGCTGCGCTCCTCTCTAGGCGCTGCTGCAGGCACAGGCTCCCAGCCAGGGTGCTCCCAGGCAGACTGGGAGCCTGTGCAGGTTCAAGCCTACAGCGCATGTGTTTTTGGCCGGCCCAAGACGGCCGGCCAAACACACGTGCTCTGAGGGGAGTGCACAGTGCACTCCCCTCAGCTTGTCACCCCCAATGCCCCGCCCCTTTTACAAGGAAGGGATAATAAACACAGTTTATTATCCTTTGCTTGTGAAAGATTTGCAGCGCTTGCTGCTGGCGGGGGGTGACGCTCCTCGGCCCTTATGGAGGAGCCACCCCTGCTTTTGTATTCTGAAATATTTAACATTCAAAGATTTTATAGGTCCTGTCTCATTCAGCCTTCCGAAGATTCGGCTGATTGATTTTCCAGACGCAAGGTTAGTTTGCAAAATGTCCTGCCTTTACTTTTGTGAAAGCTCCTGGGCACATCCAGCAAACCCAATAAAGGTCCATATCCCTCAGACCTCTCATCCATTGTGTTCACTTCACGAATAAGAAGAAGCCTATAACTCATGCACACTGCAGCCGCAAATGAAGGCTGCCAGCCTTTTAACTGTGCAAGAAATACAGCCGCACTGGTCAAGCTACCACTTCTTATATTCCAGTGTCTGCTAATGCCATCCAGGCATTGTTTAGCTGTGGATGAAATCAGATGGCAGCACTGAAAAAGCAGGAGCTATCCCTCTGCACCGGAAAAGGCATGACGTATGCATGCCTTTCACAAATGAAAGCAAGCAGATTTTAAAGAGCAAGCCCAGGAACCACTGGCGTGACGGGGGTGTGGTTTGAAGCCCAAAGAGAGATTACTTTATGGACGGAGCGCTTTGCGCTCCCCATAAAAACCCAAGACTATCATAGAGAGCACTGCGCGCCCCTTAGCTGCTGTCTGCCTCCTCGTCAAGGGGAGCGCTGCAAGCTTCCTAGTAGTAGGCCATCACTTAAGCCAGAGGAGAGAAGACCTTTTTGGCACCGGAGTCAACCACACAGTTCTGGCTGTCTCTTTTGTGTCTGCCAGAAAAAAAGGAGAAGGCGAGCATTTACCGCAGCACTGGGGAATGATAGACTGCCTGCCCAGGTCAGCCCGCAGTACATGAAGAGATGCCTCAGAGCCAACTGCGATCAGAGGAAAACAAAAAAACAGGCAGTGCGAGTGGAAGCTGCCCACCAGAGAGCATTTTGTGGAAAACCAGCACTGTGGACAGAGGACTGAGAAGCCGTGACGGGGGAGGTAGCAGGCATGTTGAGGGGCCCCATCATACACTCTACATCCCCACAGGCACAGAGAGAGACACACACAGCCCATGAGAGACACACACTTCCTGGGGGCCGCCTGCCATCACTACCATGAAGAGAGAATTCCATGTGCACCACAGAAGGGAATCACAGTGCAGGCAAGTTACTGCAGCCAGAACAGGCACAAGGAGCACTGTGCTCTCCCTTGTGGTTGGGTGCTGCCAGTAGGTTGAAGGAGAGGATATGTTCTTGTCCCTGCAACACCCCACACCACAGCCACAGTCCCTTGTTCCAGCAGGTGAAGAAAAGAGAAGCACCTGGGGAAAGCGCACATGCCTGGTATAGAGAACTAAGCAAAACTACAACAACAAGCAGGAAAACGAGCAGAAGAGTGGCGCAGGTTCCCATTGAATGGGGGGGGGTCTCAGGTTCCTTGAAGGTAGCTGTGAGTCCAACCATGCCTGTTGATTGTTTGCTAGGCAATGACCTGGAGGATTCCCCTTGGAAGGAGGTGGAACACAGGTCTCACTTGGAGATGTTGGGTCTTCCTGGGTGGCTATGTGTATCCACCCGGTCAATGGCAGCCCGTCAGGGTAATCAAGAGCCCCTGGAGCCTGAAACAGCGGCCCAAGGAACCGCCAAGAAGAGGAAGGGCAGGGGATGCGGGAAACCGGCCCCAGAAGTTCCCACGGTCCGGGAGGAGGCGGAGACTAAGGGTGATGCCCCGGAGCCTACAGGGGAACAGGTGGCTGAACTGGGGGAGGTCCCTGAGCTGTCGCAGTGGCAGCAGGAAGGGGGGCCCACCAGGGAAGCATTCTGTGCAGCACAGAAGATATGCCCTACTTTGGAAGGTTTGCTGCAGCAGGCTGCAGACCAGGTGGCTGGCAAGGAGCCAGGATCACACCTGATTTATTGGGAGGATGACCTCCTGTATAGCGAGCCTAAGGTTCCTGAGCCTGGGTCAGCCCATGTGCTGGTGGTACCCCAGTGTTTCAGGGCCTTCAAACTGGGGTTGGCTCATGATGGGCTTTTAGCTGGACATTTGGGGCAAGACAAGACCTTTGAGAGGCTTGTCACCCACTTTTACTGGCCCCTAATGCGCAGGCACTCAGATGCACATTGCAGGTCTTGTCAGACTTGTCAGGCAAGTGGCAAGAGTGGGAGGAAATGTAAAGCCCCCCTCCAGCCTTTGCCTGTTGTCAGTACTTCCTTTGAGAGGGTAGGAATTGACATTGTGGGGCCTCTGGATCCCAAGACAGCCGTGGGCAACAGGTTTATCCTGGTCTTGGTGGACCACGCCACCCGGTACCCAAAAGCCATTCCTTTGAGATCAATCACTTCCCCTGTGGGGTGTCGTGCATTGATGGGGGGTTTTACCCGCATGGGGTTCCCCAAGGAAGTGGTATCTGATAGGGGTACCAACTTCATATCCACGTATATGAAGTCTCCGTAGAAGGAGTGTGGGGTATCCTACAAGTTCACCACCCCTTACCACCCCCAAAGTAATGGTCTGTTTGAGAGATTCAACCGCACCTTAAAAGGCATGATCCTGGGCCTGTCAGAGCCCTTGAGGCGGAAGTGGGACGTCCTCTTGCCATGCCTTCTGTTCGCCTACAGGGAGGTGCCTCAAAAGGGACTTGGGTTTAGTCCCTTTGAGCTGATTTATGGCCACCCTGTGAGGGGACCTTTTAGTCTGGTTAAGGAAGCTTTGGAGAAAGCTCCTAGTAAATTCCCCCAGGATGTATTCCGTTACATGCTGGCTTTGAGAAACCAGACTGCCCGCTTCAGGAGTCTCGCTCAGGAGAACCTGGAAGCAAGCCAGGAGGATATGAAACGGTGGTATGACCAGAATGCCACTCTGGTCGAATTTCAACTTGGTCAAAAAGTGTGGGTGATGGCACCAGTGGAGCCTAGGGCGCTCCAAGATAAGTGGACTGAGCCATTTGAGGTGGTGGAGCGAAAGAGTGAAGTCACCTACCTGGTGGACTTGCGGTCTCCAAGGAACCCTTTAGGGTCCTGCATGTCAACCGCCTCAAACCTCACTTTGAGCGGACTGAACTGTCCATGCTCCTTGCGACAGATGATGGGGTAGAGGAGGAGAGTGAGCCTCTTCCTGATCTCCTGTCTGCAGGAGAAAAAGATGGGTCAGTGGAGGGAGTGATCCTCTCCCCCTCCCTGACTGAGGAGCAGCAAGGTGACTGTCGCCACATGTTGGGACAGTTTTCCTCACTGTTTTCCCTGATCCCAGGAGTCACACACTTGTGCACACATGATGTGGACACTGGGGACAGTACACCTATTAAACAGAAGGTTTACAGGGTGACTGATAGGGTCAAGGCATGCATTAAGGATGAGGTATCCAAAATGCTTACCCTAGGGGTTATTGAGCACTCCAGCAGTCCTTGGGCCAGCCCAGTGGTATTGGTCCCAAAGGCTGCTGCACCTGGGGTCACCCCAGAACTCAGGTTCTGTGTGGACTACCGGGGACTCAATGCGGTCAGCAAGACTGACGCACACCCCATCCCCCGAGCTGATGAGCTCATTGACCGGTTGGGAGCTGCCAAGTACCTCAGTACGTGTGATTTAACATCTGGGTACTGGCAGTTTGCCCTAACTGAGGGGGCCAAGGAGAGCTCAGCATTCTCTACACCAGATGGACACTTTCAATTTAAAGTGATGCCATTTGGGATGAAGAATGCCCCTGCCACCTTTCAGAGGTTGGTCAACCAGGTGTTGGCTGGGCTGGATGAGTTCAGTGCCGCCTACCTGAATGACATTGCTGTGTTTAGTTCCACATGGGAGGAACACCTGCAACACCTCTGGAGAGTGTTCGAGGCCCTGCAGAAGGCAGGCCTCACTATTAAGGCGAGCAAGTGCCAAATAGGGCAGGGTTCTGTGGTGTAATTAGGACACCAGGTGGGGAGTGGCCAGGTGGCACCCCTACAGCCTAAGATTGACACGATTCTGGCTTGTGAGCCTCCCAAGACCCAGACTGAAGTAAGAGCCTTTTTAGGTCTCACGGGATATTACAGGAGGTTTGTTAAGGGATATGGTACCATTGTTACCCCCTTAACTGAGTTGACTTCTAAGAAGCAACCCAGGAAAGTGATCTGGACAGATGCTTGCCAGAACGCTTTTGATGCCCTGAAGGCTGCCATGTGCACAGCACCTGTGCTGAAGGCACCTGACTACTCCAAGGAGTTTGTTGTGCAAACAGACGCCTCAGAGCATGGTATTGTAGAAGTACTCTCACAGCTTAATGAAGAGGGCCTAGATCAACCCGTAGCCTTCATTAGCAGGAGGTTACTACCCAGGGAACGTAGGTGGAGTGCCATAGAACGTGAAGCGTTTGCTGTGGTCTGTGCACTGAAGAAGCTAAGACCCTACTTGTTTGGGACTCACTTCCGAGTTCAGACCAACCACAGGCCACTCAGATGGTTAATGCAGATGAGGGTTGAGAATCCAAAACTGTTGAGGTGGTCCATTTCCCTACAGGGGATGGACTTTACGGTGGAACACCGTCCTGGTACAGAGCACGCCAATGCTGATGGTCTGTCCAGGTTCTTCCGCCTTAGTGATGCGAACTCCCATGTTGGGTAGTTGCTTCCCACTTTCAGCTGGGGGGGACACATGTTAGACTTTTCATCCTTGGCTCCCTTAACTTTTTGCCTCTGTTCCCCAGGTTGTTGATGTGTGCTGGACTCTGATTTTACTGTTTTTGTTACTCTGGGCACCTTACCACTGCTAACCAGTGCTAAAGTGCAAGTGCTCCTTTACAAAATGTGTATGTAATTGGCTTATCCATGATTGGCATATTTGATTTACTAGTAAGTCCCTAGTACAGTGCACTAGAGGTTCCCAGGGCCTGTAAATCAAATGCTACTAGTGGGCCTGCAGCACTGGTTGTGCCACCCACATAAGTAGCTCTGTAATCATGTCTCAGACCTGCCACTGCAGTGTCTGTGGGTGCAGTTTTAACTGTAAATTCGACTTGGCAAGTGTACCCACTTGCCAGGCCTAAACCTTCCCTTTTCTTACATGTCAGACACCACTAAGGTAGGCCCTAGGTAGCCCCAAGGGCAGGGTGCAGTCTATGGTGAAGGTAGGACATATAGTAATGTGTTTTATATGTCCTGACAGTGAAATATTGCTAAATTTGTTTTTCACTGTTGCAAGGCCTGTCCCTCTCATAGGTTAACATGGGGACTACCTTTAAATCTGATTAAAGTGTAGATTCCCTTTGGGAGAGGGTGGACATGTGGAGTTTGGGGTCTCTGAGCTCACAATTTAAAAATACATATTTTAGTAAAGTTGATTTTAAGATTGTGTGTTTGAAATTGCCACTTTTAGAAAGTGAGCATTTTCTTGCTTATACCATTTCTATGACTCTGCCTGTTTGTGGATTCCCTGTCTGGGTCAGTTTGACAGTTGGGCTGGTTGCACCTCACACTAGACAGTGACACAAAGGGAGCTCAGGTGTAGCCTGCATATCCTGATTAGCCATCTGTGCTAGGAGGGGGGGGGGGGGAGGAGTGGTCATTCACACCTGAAAGGGCTGTGCCTGCCCTCAAACAATGCAGTCTCCAACCCCCTGGTGAGTGTCAGGGGCCTGGCCTGGACAAGGCAGGATTTCACATTCCAAAGAGACTTTACTTTGAAGTAGGCCTACTTCAAAGGAGAAATTGGGTATAAGAAGGGCACCCAAAACCACAGACTGGAGAAACACTTTTGGAACCAAGAGGAACCTCTGCCTGGAGAAGAGCTGAATAGCTGAGGAAGAAGAGCTGCCCTGCCTGTGACTGTGCTTTGTGGAGCTATCCTGCAGTTGCTGCTTCTGCCAGAGTAAGAGGGCAAAGACTGGACTTTGTGTGCCTTCCATCTTGAGAAGAAATCTCCAAGGGCTTGATCTAGAGCTTGCCTCCTGTTGTTTGATGTCTCAGGGACAGCAAAGACTTCTCTCTGCCAGCACCTGGAGTCTCTGGAGAGATTCCTACTCTGCCCTGTGGTGCCCATCCAGTTCCTGGGACCCTTAAAGGAGAAGCTGGCAGCCTAAAGACAAGAAAATCCACGCACAGAGCACCGTGCGGGGAAAAGATTGACGCAAATCCGATCTGCGGCTGAAAAAACGGCGCACCACCGGCTCCGCAGCTGAGAAACGACGCTCGCAGGAAAAGCGACCAATAATCGACGCACAGAGCAGGAGAAACAATGCGCAGCATCGCTGACGGAGGCTGGGAGATCACAACCTGCGCTGCGGGATTTTCGGATCATCGTGCGGCTGGATTTTCGACTCGCGTACCACCGTGCGGGGTTATTTTTGACGCACACCCGGTACATTTTCACTCTAGCAGCGCTAGTGTGTTTTTAAAACTACTTAAAGACTCTTTTTGATTTTTAATTGATAATTTGACTTGTGTATGGTGGATTTTTGCCGTTTTGGTCTTGTTTTGTTTAGATAAATATTTCCTATTTTTCTAAACCTGTGTTGTGTCATTTTGTAGTGTTTTCATTAAGTTACTGTGTGTTGGTACAAATACTTTACACCTAGCACTCTGAAGTTAAGCCTACTGCTCTGCCAAGCTACCAAGGGGGTAAGCAGGGGTTAGCTGAGGGTGATTCTCTTTTACCCTGACTAGAGTGAGGGTCCTTGCTTGAACAGGGGGTAACCTGACTGTCAACCAAAGACCCCATTTCTAACATCAGGGAATATTCATATACACTTAATACACACAATACGCATAGATAGTACTGTACACTACTTTTCACTGTTAGGGAGTTAGATGTTTCTGGATATGTGATATTACATAAAGGAGTGCTCCTGTAACACTACTTGCCATACTCGTGAATGCTTTTGAGAATCGGCTCCAGTGTACGAAAAATGACAAAGTCTAATCTTGCCACATTAGTGGGGAATGCTGAAATGTATTACTCTCTGGGTATCAGTCCTGGGTAGTAGATAAATTGGTTGTGGTGGCAAAATAAGCCTTCAGACTTTGACTACATAGAAATGGATAGGTGCAAATGTCAGTTAAAACATACTGTTTTAAACTAACAAAACCACACATATTCACCATTTATAATTATCTCAAGTAACTATGGGCTAGATGTAGGTAGGCTTTTGCGCCTCGCAAACGGCGAAAAACGACGTTTGCAAGGCGCAAAAGCCCTCACGCGATGCAGAAACACATTTTGCGAGTCGGAACCGACTCGCAAAATGTGTTTCCGACTCGCAAATAGGAAGGGGTGTTCCCTTCCTATTTCCGACTCGCACCGCGATGTAAGTTGATTTGTGACCGCGAAAACGGTCGCAAATCAACTCGCAGTTACCATCCACTTGAAGTGGATGTTAACTCATTCTCAAACGGGAAGGGGTCCCCATGTGACCCCTTCCCCTTTGTGAATGCTC
This sequence comes from Pleurodeles waltl, assembly GCF_031143425.1. Classification (NCBI taxonomy): domain Eukaryota; kingdom Metazoa; phylum Chordata; class Amphibia; order Caudata; family Salamandridae; genus Pleurodeles; species Pleurodeles waltl. Next base: position 1,772,007,409 of record NC_090440.1, read on the forward strand.
ACAAAATTATTTTTTCAGAGCAGGCAGTGGTCCTATGGACCACTGCCTGCTCTGAAAAAAACCGAAACAAAAGGTTTCGGTATTTTTTTCTATTTGCAGCTCGTTTTCCTTTAAGGAAAACGGGCTGCAAAGAGAAAAAAAAACTGCTTTATTTAAAAGCAGTCACGGACATGGTGGTCTGCTGTCTCCAGCAGGCCACCATCCCTGTGAGTGCCTAGACTCGCTATGGGGTCGCAAACTGCGACCCACCTCATTAATATTCATGAGGTGGGTCTTTGCGACAACATAGCGAGTCGCAGAAGGTGTCTGAGACACCTTTCTCCATACCAATTTGCTAGCTGCAAATTGCGAGTCGGAAGGACTCGCAATTTGCAACTCGCAAATTGGTTTGTACCTACATCTGGCCCTATAACACATGCCTTAAAGTAACTGTAGGAAAATGGCTCCTTGTTGCAGTTACCTCCCCACTTTTTGCCTGATATTGATGCTGACTTGACTGAGAGTGTGCTGGGACCCTGCCAACTAGGCCCCAGTGCCAGTGTCCTTTCACTAAAAATGTTACATTGTTTCCTCAATTGGCGCACCCCTGGCACACAGATAAGTCCCTTGTAAAAGGTACCAGTGATACCAAGGGCCCTATGACCAGGGAAGGTCCCTAAGGGCTGCAGCATGTGTTGTGCCACCCTAAGGGACCCCTCAACTAACACATGCACACTGCCATTGCAGATTGTGTGTGTTGGTGGGGAGAAAAAGGCAAAGTAGACATGGCATCCCCCTCAGAGTGCCATGCACACAAAACACTGCATGTGGCATGGGTAAGTCACCCATCTAGCAGGCTTTAAAGCCCTAAGGCAAAGTGCACTATGCCACAGGTGAGGGCATAGCTGCATGAGCAATATGCCCCTACAGTGTCTAAGTCCATTCTTGGACATTGTAAGTACAGTGTGGCCATACTAAGTATATAGTCTGGGAGTTTGTCAAAACGAACTCCACGGTTCCATAATGGCTACACTGAACACTGGGAAGTTTAGTATCAAACATCTCAGAATATTAAACCCACACTGATTCCAGTGTTGGAATTATAAAACAATGCACTGGGGGCATCTTGATGATGCCCCCTGTATTTGTATCCAATCCTTCAGTGGAGGACTGACTGGTCTGTGCCAGCCTGCCACTGAGAGACGAGTTTCTGACCCCTGGGGTGAGAGCCTTTGTACTATCTGGGGCCAGAAACAAAGCCTGCATTGGGTGGAGGTGCTTCACACCTGCCCCCTGCAGGAACTGTAACACCTGGCAGTGAGCCTCAAAGGCCTGGTGCTACAATGCCTCTGGGACACTCCAGCCAGTGGAGATGCCCACCCCCGTACGAGCCCCCACTTTTGGCGGCAACTCCAGAGGGATAATGAGAAAAACAAGGAGGAGTCACCCCTCCAGCCAGGTCCACCCCTAAGGTGACCAGAGCTGAAGTGACCTCCTCCTTGAGAAATCCTCCATCTTGCTTTGGAGGAGTAGGACCAATAGGAATATGGATGTGCCCCCCGCCCCAGAGGAAGTGGACACAAGGAGGTTGTAGCAACCCTCAGGGATAGTAGCCATTGGCTACTGCTCCCTGACTCTAACACACCCCTAAATTTAGTATTTAGGGGTGACCCTGAACCCAGATCATCAGATTCCTGACGACCTCAAGAACGAAGAAGGACTGCTGAGCTGAAAACCCCGAAGAGAAGAGAAGGAGACACCAACTGACTCGGCCCCAGCCATACCGGCCCGTCTTCTGCTTCGAAAAGCTGCAAGAAAAGCTGCAAGGCGTTCTGCAGGACCAGTCACCCCTGAGAAGCCTCCAGGGGAGTGCCTGCCTCACTGAGGACCAAGAAACTCCCATGGAAATGACCAAGAAACTAACTTTAAAGGGACTCTCACCTCACTCCAAAAGCGTGAGTCCAACAACTCTGCACCCGACGCCCCCGGCCTGTGTCCAGAGAAACCAACTTTCCAGAGAGGACCCCCACGCGACTCTGACGATATGTCCACTCTGGGCTGACCTCCCTGCACTCCCACGACGATGCCTGCAGAGTGAATCCCGAGGACCCCCCTGACCGCGACTGACCAGGACGTAGATATCTGACGCCTGGAGAAGCACTGCACTCGCAGCCCCCAGGCTTGAGAGAAACTGACCACCGGTGCAGCAACGACCAGCAGGCGGCCCTCACCCTTTCCCAGTCAGTGGCTTGCCCGAGAGGCCCCCTTGTGCCCAGCCTGCAGCACCTAAGTGACCCCCGGGTCCCTCCATAGAGCTCTATTGAGAACCCGACACCCTGTTGGCACTCTGCACCCGGCCGCTGAGGGTGTGGTTTTTATGCCCCTCCAGTACTCCTCCAAACCCCCCTGCTCTGCCCTCCGACAACCCGGGTACTTACCTGCAAGCAGACTGGAACCGGAGTACCCTCTGTCTACATAGGCACCCACGTTATTTTGGCTCCTGTTTGACCTCTGCACCTGACCGGCCCTATGTTGCTGGGTGCTTAGGGTTGCCTTGAACCCCCAACAGTGGGCTGCCTATGCCCCGGAGACTGAACTAGTAAGTGGGGTACTTACCCAAGAAACTGTACTTTACTTACCTCCCCCAGGAACTGCTGAAAATTGCACTGTCTACTTTTAAAATAGCTTTTGCCATTTTAAGGAAAACTGTGTAAAATATTGATTCTATTCAAAGTCCTAAATATTACAATGCAAAGTACCTCTCATTTAATGTACTTACATGCTAAATGAATCTTGTGGTTCTAAAAATAAATTAACAAAAGAATATTTTTCTAAATAAAAACGTATTGGCCTGGAGTTAAGTCAATGAGTGTGTGTTTTCACTTATTGCTTCTGTGTCTACAACAACTGCCTAACACTACCCTCTGATAAGCCTAACTGCTCGACCACACTACCACAAATAGAGGATTACTTTCTTTGCCGCCCGGGATGGGCATGGCTGATCCCTTATGTTATGGGTAATAATAGGTTGGACATTTAATTCCAATAATATGGAAAGACAATCAATTCAAAGACCATGCAAATATAAGCCCTGAATAAGTCTTTTTGTGTAAGACGAAACGAGTTGACTGATTGCTCGTTTGTTCAAGAAAAAGCAATAATAAAAAATGAAGATTTTAAAAAGACAACGTTGTGTTATTGGACTTTACTGACTTTGCGCAGTGGTGCACTATCCATATCTTTTTGCATGTAATCCTTTCAGGATTGCCCCTGGGGTGGCAGGTGCCGTGATTTGTGCACAGTTATAGCCATAGATATTGGGCGACAATATAGTTCACAGAGTTTTAATATTTATGGTAGTCCAAGACAGGTGCATTTGTAAGGTTTAACCCGCCACCAATTCAGTACAAATAGAGGATTAGTATTATCTATTATTGCTTCTGTCAAGCCTCTTGGGGAACCCCTGGACTCTGTGCACACTATCTCATTTTGATATTGTATATACAGAGCCAGCTTCCTACAGAAACTATAACTGACGCCATTGCAAAGCCCTGCTTCTACCCTTGCATAATACATAACTCATGACATGTTGAATGACTGCACTGTTAACTTTCCCAAGGACATCATTGATAACAACACTGTGCATGGTGGGGGCGCAAGTTATAGTTACTTTAGAGCATGAGTTATAGTTACTTCACATAACTATATATGGCAAACTTCTGTGTTTTTTCATTTAAAAAATGTGTATTTTAACTGAAATGTTCACCTAAATATAACATAGCAGGAACCTTTGTTTCTTTCAGTCTTTCAGTGACACACACACACAGACACACCCGAGTGTGTGTGTCAAGAGTGTGTAGAGAGTGCAACACATACATGCACGGTGTGTGACTGAGGAACAGAAATTAATCAACTGGTGTCCATTTGGATTTTGCCTGTGCCCCCAGATATTGGAAATGCATTTCCTACATTTCTGTAGTGGAGGACGCAGACCTAGACACTGAAGTAAGGAGGATTAAGATGGCTACCGTTCGAGGAACCCCTGCCCTGGCGTAGCATATGTTGGGGTGAGGACTGAGCTCCCAGACAAAGTACAGAGCTTATTTACAATATTTTGGTGCAGGGCAGTGCCACAAGGCTTCCTGCAGCGCTGCCCTGCGTCAAAAGAAAAGGGCAGGAATGCGCCATATCTATGAGATATAGTGCATTCCTATCCCTTTCCACTGTGCTGGCGTACAATTGGCTGCCAGGCACCAAAGCAGACACCCTTGCACCATGGTGCAATAGTGTCTGCGTTGTAGGAATAATTATTTTTGTGCAGGAAGGCCACCTTCCTGTACAAAAACAATCAATAAAGGCTTTTTCCTGCGGCACACATAGAAAGAGGAAAATAAGCGGAGAAATAAAGTAATTCTCTTCGTTAAATCTTCCCTGGGAAGTCCTTGTAAATCTGGGAATGTGTCATAATCTATGGGTGTTGCATGGGAAACCCCTCTGCGACACCCTTGGAAACATCTCTTTGACCCAGAGTAAGGCAACACAGTGGCTTGCGCTGCATTGCCTTACTCCATATCTACAAGACCATGAAAAGCCATGCAAAGTGGCTTTATGCAGCCTTGTAGATATGGGTCTGCAGCCTGCACCACTGGTGTGTTACAAAAAAAGTGTGGCAGCAGCGGCTTGTCTGAACATTCTACTGAAGAAGTTGTAGATCTGTTCTGAAGCACCTAGAAGCCTGCCCATTATCTGAGAGAGGGAAAGAGTCTATCTAGCGCTTCAGGAGGAGAGTCTGTTCAGGAGAAGCAAGGTCCAAAGTGTCCCCAGTGGCTTTGGGACATTCAGGGAGAGTGGACTGTTTGAGAGTGATTAGCCTGGACAAGGTCTGCAACATCTTGACTGCCTTAGACCCGGTTGAGAGCTGCAACTGCCTTATTGCTTAAGCCTAGTGAGGTTTCATTTATCCTGGGTCTAGTCAGGACAAAACCTCCAAGACTGCCGCTACCTGAATCTTGGCATGTATCTTCTTTCACCTAGGTGGCACCACAATACCACACTCGATGGAGACAGTTGCAGCCACACTCATGCCTGCACCTGCATAACCCCGGAGTTGAGAGTGCCATGACCAAAGCTGGGCAAGTATGTTGCTCCAGTGCTGTCCACACCCAGCTCAGACACTCCAATGAACTTGCAGGCTAACCACAACCCCTTCCTGGTATTTGGGAGGACAGTCTCTGACACAAGGGAGTGAATGAGAACTCATAAAGTGTCACCCTTCCAGAGGAGGCTTATGGCCAAATGTACAGAGAGCACATTTGACTGTTGGCACATATAAACGGCATCTGAATCAGATTCACCCTACTCCTGATTTCACATAGGGGAGAGAGCCCAGAGTCGGAGGACCACTGGAGGAGGAGTAGAGAGTGAACTTTGATTTGTGTGATTGTTGAATTGTGTAGTATTTAGTGAAACTGTGTTATTAAAGTACTTTCGTTATGCCAAGCACTGGGCTAGACATTAAGATTATTTTGTTTGATCATTGATTTATTGAGTTCTGGCTCATGCATTCCCACACTACCTCCCTGAGAAGCCTGTGACTGCTCACCCTTGCTACCTGGAGAATGAAATACTTGGTCTAGTTTCGAGAGCCATAATAGAATGAACGCTGCCTCTGAATCATTCATCTGGCTTGAAAACAAAATAGGTTTTATGAACCCTTCAAATGTCAGTGGAATTGGCTGCTACTTTCTGATAATGCTTCAATATGTGCATTTTACACAGCCAAAACCTATTTCAACTATTGTATAATTCTTTTCAGCACTAGTCCTCTTCCTTGAATAGTATGCAGTCTGAGGTAGCTGATCAGTTGCTTCATCATACTGCAAGGGGTCAGCTCAGATAGCAATAGTGGAAGCACCAGTCTCAACCACAAAAACACTAGTCAGCTCTAACTAGTGACTGTAAAATTTTCACAAAGTAAATACATCTACAGAATTCTAAAATATTCATTGGTTCTATTATCCTTACAAATTCTGCACTTTCTTCATTAAATCAGTACTGGGAAATGTGGAGGGGTATAACACCTCCAAACCTGTCAAAAATATGCATGATAACTGAAATCTTTTTACATTCCATGTCAAAACCATAAACAGATTAAAACAAAAACTTAAAACATGCTCCTGTCTGTATGAAATGTAAACATTTTTGTTTGTGTGCAGGTTAAGGATTTTCACACCACTCTGAGGTTATAGAAATCCCTGTGACTCTAACAGACGTTGCAGCTTCCTTCTTACCAGCCCCTCAAAGTGAAATCCACTCAATGCTGCCTGGATACCTACCCAGGTTTTGTATGGGCTTCATAGCCAAACAACTACCAGGCCCTCCTGATAATAGAAACAACCTTCCAGAAGAGGGCAAAATAGATATGCATATTCTTTACTGTCTGCTCCATGGTTGATCAAAAATTGCAGTTTTGCTCGAAGACAGTAGGGCACAGAAATAAGTGTAGGGCTTCTGCTCAGGCTGCTCAAATGAGAGAAGCTTTCAAGATCTTACTAGAGTAACAGGAGGCATGAATCAAGGTCTAGTGTGCAGGCTTTAGGAAGCATGCTTCACACGAGTGTCCACGCTCTACAGACAGACATCACATAAAGTCAGGCTCCCAGAAACTTCGGCAATGCACAATCCAAAAGACAGACATTTTGGAGGAAAATGAAAGTCTCCTTCTGGAGTTGCCTTTGGATCCTTCCTGTGTTAGCCCAACAAAACACTTCTTCAGGAACTATAAAAGTCTGATCTCAACCACTCCAGTGTCCTTGCACTCACATAGCAAGAGGGGAGGTGATACCTGATTACTTCTGTTTGGATCTAATAACTACAGTGACTTAACAAGGGCCTCTAATTGAGTTCCCCTGGTCATTTCTGAATTTTCTGACTAAAGGAGAGAGGTCAGAGGTGTATTTGTCCTATTCCCTAGTAGTAACTTTAAATGTCTGCAAATGTTTGGTGACAATGATAATACAGCCATGCTTGTAGATTCCCAATCCACCAGATATGATGATGTAAAATACAACCAACCGTGAAGCCTTTCAATACTTTCAGATTATATGTAGGAATAAGTATAGCAATAGCTTGATGAATGCTGTTAAGGCTGGCATTATCCTGAGGTTAGTAGTTAGGCACACACTCACACTTATTTTTGCCTAATTTAGCTTAGGTCTGAGGTCTGTGACCCATCACAGAGTCACTTGGCATTTTATTCCTTTTATTATTTTAGCAAGGCATCATTTTATGGGTGATGTTTTATTATTCTTATCTATTGTCCTTCTCTACAGGACTTTGTTATTCATTGCTTTGCATGACATTTCATTCTGCGCTCCCATCAAGGCTACATATGATAGGTTCCTGAGTATTGCCAACAAAGAGTACAGTGTCTCCCTACACAGAAAGGGATGTGTTGTCACGTCAGGGCAGTTCCTAGACTAACACAATGTTTATTATAAAACATCAGACTGTCTTAGTATCCTTGGAGGGGACATTCCAGTCATATCACCATCTTATGCTGCCCGTCGCCTTCGCAGTTTCAGCAGAATATTGGCGCTTCCTCTTCTGTTGTGGAGGAGGATTGCCAGCAGACCAACCAACCTTTCCTTTACCTACAACACAGGTATGGGGCTGGTGGTACACTCCTGGGATTAGATGGGCAGATTAGGGCTATTACTGCTACTTTCTCTCATGTAGAAATCTTAGTAGTGTGTGTAGGAATATTGGTGATACTATTGTGACAGAAATGGTGGGACTTTTTCTATGTTTTACTTTCTTGGTCACTGTTGTAATAGTGTCTGGTTTCATCATCCTTATCATCGCATTTCATGCCTTTTTATGTAAAATGCATTTGCTTCAATAAATGCTATAGAACCAAGATATGCTTTTGCCTGTCATTACATTTGTGAGACTTACGTAACTGAGAGAACAGGATATGATCTGTTTCCACCATGCCTCCCCCCAGGAGTCTAAGAGTGGGCTGCTACAAATCACTTTTCCCTACGGTATATGTGAGGTGCTGCTAGCTAGCCGAAAGGGTTAGGACAACAGCTGCTACATGTTGGGTATCGGACTCAGTTCCTCATTCTCGGTGGTGCTTCTGCCCAAAACTCATCAGTCTCGTTATTTTGGAGAGAGTGTCACAACAGTATCTCATCTGCCAGTCTCTTTAAAAAAGTTCAGAACACTTTCTTTAAAAAAAAAATCCAACCCTAGACATTTGTTGCCAAACTCAATACCTTTTGATACTCCAATGTGGAGGTCTTGTTCTGCACTGTTTTTTTACTGCAGATATATCTGCTGAATTTATTATTCTTCAAGCTTTTTAAAACTTTGTTTATTACATCATATCAAAACAAGCAAAATTAGGTAAAAAGAAAAGCAGCTCTCAGTGAATCATAGATACATTAATGATAAAAGATGTTACAACCATAGTAAAATACCCAGGGTATAATCATTATAGTAAGGTATTTTCTTAAGGATCATGAGTCCCATGGTATGTATTAGAGAGTTGTGCATATATGATCTGCATATGAACATCCGAGTGAAAATTAGACTGCCCTCACTTATGCAGGCATTTAGAAATTCAATGTTCATATCAGTGTCAGTGGCCTAGTCGCTGAAATGCAGCTAGTAAAATATGTTTGCAACAGTGTCCAAATATCGTAAGGTCTAGAACTAACAGGCTTGACCACACTGACATTATCTGACCTAAAGTTACAATATGTTAAGTCCTTCATCCAATCTATATTATTTAGACGAAGAGTCCCTACCCCATCACGTTGCAACCTGTCTTTTGACACTCAGCAGAAGTTAGAGTCAGGAGTCAGAAAAACATGCAACCATATTAACATTTATCAACCTATTTCTTATAAATACAAATAAAATCACATTGTGCTATCTATACATATAATGTATCCATTCCTTAAAATAAAACTTTAACAGATCCCATTAAAAATCAAAGAAAATGCCTATGACAGTGACCTCAAATCTTCCTAAAGTACATGTCACATCCAAATATTGCATATCAGTTAAAAGTGCTGCTACTTGCCACTGTTCATGGATAACATATTTAAGAAAGAGTTTTTTTAATTGTTTTCCGCGCTGCCTGAAACTTTAAGCAGTCTAAAAGAATGTGGAGGTTGTCACACTTTACGTTTATCCCACAAGTGCATTTTCTGTGTTCATCCATCATAACCCCTTTTGTCTTAATATTGCTGTAGCACAGGTTTTTACCTGTTCTAAATCTTAATATCTCTAATCTAAGTGTGGGGTTTAGAGTTGCATCAACATCAGGATCTCACTGTTCATTTTGCCATGAGTGCATCATAAATTGGATTGATGGCTTCCCCTTTAAATATTGCATATCCTGTTTTATATAGTATTATTTTTTATCCATATATGGAGTTCACCCTTTGTTGTCCTATGTCGATAGTTTTGCTTATCTTTAAATCCAGCATCCTACATATTCTGACCAGGAGCTTTCTGGCCCTCTTCAACTCCCTGTGCCTGATCTGTTTCCCTGTTTCCAAGCGCACCAGAATCTTACAGTCTCAGCGTGAGCTTGGTAACTCGAGGATGTGAATCTCTGTTCTTATTGTCTGGGTCATTGCTTACTGTGGTAGTAGAAGTAGGCTTTTCCGGGTCAATCTTCCTTCTATATGGATGATCACCTGAGCCCAGTTATGTGAATGCAGACCCATTATGATGCTAAGGAGGTTCTTTGGATTTTCAACTTTATCAGCATTCCCGAATCAAAAGCTGCATGGAAGTCTACAAAGCAGCATAATAGACTGTTCTTTTGTTCCATTGATTTCAGTGCAAATGACTAAAGACTAAATCACTGGTCTATTGTAGAGTGACCATCTTTGAAGCCCCCCCTGTTATATTGGTACAATTCGGTGTAGTTCTTGCCCATTCCTTAAGACTGCCTAAAATCATATTTGTGAACATTGTTTGCCTACCAACATCAAGGAGGTTGATCAATCTATTTTTTGTATCTCTCCTCTTATGTATTGGTCATGATTGCACCCTTCCATTTTTCAGAGATCCGGCCTGTCGATTTCATGGAATGTTAGGGATAAAAATTTTAACCCACCAATCCGCCTTACTTTTGGTCATGGCCACTGGTATATTTTCTGGGCCTGCTGCTCTAGTCAATTTCAGAGCCTCTATAGTGTCTTTGACGTTTTGGAAGGAGAATAGGGTTTTAATATCCTCATCTATCCCAGTCCAGTCTACCGTACTCTCTCCCTCTATCTCACGGCCATCGCCATACATTTCCTTTAAGTAATCTATCCATGCTTCTTCACCTATAACATATTTTAACGCCTCCTTCCCTGACCCCTGTTGCACCAGCTGCCAGAACTTTTTTGTATTTTTTTTTCAAGAACTTCTTCCAGCAGCTCTCCTTATGGGCTCTTTTTTTATCATTTATCATTTTTAGGTTGAGCGCAAGCGCTTTGATGGGTTGTAAATAGTAGCCGCACCCACTGCATGACCATCACTTTCACTCGTTAAAAATCCTTTGTTATCATTGGTAAATGCTATACGTTTGTCCCTCCTTGGTGCGGTTTTGTTACAGCCTTGAGCACCGACCCTGTTACATCGATAATTGCACGTTTGTCGATAAGTTTGACTGCAAGCAAACTTCTTTTTCCTTTTGTGTCTCTCCTTCGCGCTCATGTCCATGGCGGCTGTGGCACTTTGAATCGTCTTACTTATGTCAACTGTTTTACTTTTCATTTTCGATTTATGTGACAAGGAAAGTCCAGTTAGGAATTTAAAATGCCAATAGCTCTAAGTCAAGCAAACGTGAGACCCATTGCATTGCAAATGCTTGTTTACATTGTCTTTTAATGTTCAAGAGATTGGAGTAGACCTCAAACTCATATTTTATCTTTAATGTGTTCTCCCCTTTCCTTATGACGCTTTTAACTGCCTATGTTCTCTATTAAACCAAGCATTTTCTTTTCTAATGTCTCCCAGGGAGCTTTTCTGCTGCCTTTAAATGCTCTTTAGCTCCACCTGCACTACCTGATTAATTATTCCCCATACCACCCTATACAATCCACATGGACATTAGTCATATCTTGGCTCTGCTGGTAATTAGCCATTTCTATCAAATGTTTCTCAGAAATGGTAGTAGTTAAATGTTTGGGGTATTCTACCTCTAGGGTGAGGACCTTTTCGCTCTGTCTGCCATCCTCCATGATTATTTCTGGATGCAAGGTGTAATAATCTCTAGCCTCACTTTGCATTACCCTAAAATTTACAAGTTAATATAAAAAAAACAGGCATGCATGAAAATATAATCAACTGGGCACATTAGCATTCCATTTTTAGAAGTCTGTTTTGCCGGGTGATCTGAGTTCATAGTGCTCTTTATACTGAACAGCCTCTGTGAACCCAGATACTTCACAAATTCAGCTTTGGGCATTGCTAATGTGCTTGCAGGAAATCCAGTGGTACTAATGTTATATGCCGACTATATTTCTTTGAACAAGGTATCAGATGTTTTCAGGACCAGTCTGCGATTTATGTCTCCCAACAATATGATCATGTCTTTATAATAGTTTGCACAGATTCTTTCTACATATTCCCTAAATCGTTTTAGCTCTGATCCATACTCTTCCACGTTACCCATTTGGGCATATACATTAATTATTGTCATACAGTCATGATTAGTGTCTTCAATATATAGGTAGACTCTACAGGCAACAATCCAGTTGCTTCTTTTATTGATGAGACCTTTTTAGCTGCCTGAGTGGAAACAAGTATTGTCAGGCCACCGTGGCCCACTTTCTTAGCGGTTTTATTAACCTGCAAGAACCTATCTATTGGTGGAGGTTTGTCGCACAGTCACATTTCCTTCTAGCCTTATCTTTTTTACAGACCCACAGATGTTCTATGATCAAATTTCTAGACTGTGCATCCTCTGTTCTTCCTAATCTATATCACTCAACCAACCTGACTTTTTAGAAGTAGAGTTTACTAGACGCACAACGATTCCCTTTGCAGCTACTGTTAATATATTCTTCTGGGCTATGATGTAGAACCTATACTTTTAGTGCACCCTCCTTACTGCATTCTATGTATCTTCTATTCATACTGCCCTGTTTGTCAAAACTGACTTGACCTGTTCCTAGCTCAGCATGATGTTTTAAAAAGGTGTTTGTGTTTCCTGTTTCTGGGGTTTACTTATCCATCGCAAATTTAATACCTTTTTCTAGCACCTCAGCTTCAACTTTCTCAAGTTTTGCCTTGACTATTTCTGAACATGATAATACTTTTGTTACTTCATTGCCCTTTATGTCATTGAAAACCCTACTTGTCTTAGATCTTTTGATGTTATGGCCTTCAAGCTTAAGTATTCTGAGAGGGAAAATAGTAACAGAATGATTTAGGGGGACTACCGTCCTTGTTCTTTTACCCTTTCTCTCCCTTTGTATGGGTTTTAGAAGTACCCATAAATTATTTTCTTCCCACCCTTTCTTCATCATTGTTCTATCGATCTCACCTTCTTTACTTGATCTACCTTTCCTTTACTATTATCTCTTTTTAGGTTTGCCCTCCCTGCTTTGCATGTCTGTTTCTTTACTTTGCCATATCACCCTTTTTAGGTTGAGTATTGTTGGTATGTATCTTGGCTTTTAACCACGCCTATCACTATCACTTGTTCATTGGCTTGCCTTTCAAAAATCTTTTGTTTTCGTTGGTAACTGCTTTACGTTTGTCCCTCCTTAGGGCGATTTTGTTACTGCCTTAGAAATCAACCCTGTTACATAGCTTATTGCACTTTTGCCAATGCATTTGACTGCGAGCAAACTTCTTTTTCCTTTTGTATATCTGCTTCACGTTCATGGCGTGGCGCTTTGAATTGGCTTGCTTGTGTGTATTAGAGATGAGAACAAAATGATGTTTCTCAATGCTTTTAAGTTGGAGAAGATTTAAATGAAAAGTTACCTTATAACAAAGTTAAGTTTTTATTTTAATTTTCTTGATTGTTTTTTCGAAGTGTTGCATTTGCAAATAGCAGGCCTCTTGCTTTCAGTGGCCAGTAGAGCACTGTGCCATATTTATACATGAAATACAGTCATTTGTTTAAATGGGAGAAATTAAAAGTGCAGAAAAATTTTCCACATTTTTCCACTTTAAATTTCTCCCATTTAAAAATAAAGTTGTATGTTACACATAAATACACATAAATCCCACTCATATGCACACATGTTCATACATCCCCAAAGGCCCCACTATCACTGAGCCACAACTGCCCTGTCATAGTGCCCCTAGTCAGATGATTTTGTTCAAACCATATTATTTAGCTCCATAGATATTAGGCTTAAAGTAGAGGAAGCTGGACATGGGGGTGTCTGGTAATAATACACAAATTGTTTAACCTTTGGTAGCTCATGATGATTTTCACTGACCAGCAGTAGCTTTTGCTACAGAAAAGGTTGGAGCCCCCTACTACAGAAGATGGTATTCGTCTCGGTGAGTCAGACTTGAAAGCAAGGCAGACGAGAGGGATCTCTGTCCGGGTTGTTGGCACACGGGTAATTAGGTGCCAAGGGATCCCAACACTACCATCAGCGAATCCAGTCTCCCCATGGTTGTCCTCAGTAATGCCCAATAGTTGATCCCGGTTAGGGCGTGGTGGTGGGCGGGTGCAGCTAGTGTGTGGCGAGTACATCCTATCAATTATTTCTCCTGAAGGACTTATTTCATGGGGAAGGCATTGTTGTGCAACCCATACTCAATGAGGAGAGATGTAGTGTTGGGATTAAGCGCTGATCACCAGTAAACCAGAAGGTGGTTGTTGTGTGGTCCTTCCATGCATCGTGGAGGTCCGTTCTAAAGCAAGCCCAAGATCATCTTAATAGGGCTTGATGTTGGTACCCTTCCCAGTGCCTCCGGAGGCCACGCAGCACTTGAGTGGTTCGCGAGTCTCTTAATATCTCTGGGTCCCAACAGGTAGGTGCTGCCAGCAAAGGTAATATTCCAGCCTCATAGCTGGGCCCAGATAAGCTTCACGGCCCAAGCAGCCAACTCCGCCATTTCAGAGTCTCCCGCAGCCAAGGGAAACACTGGCATGTATGAGTGTCTGTTATTCCTCTTGGCTATCACTGCCACTGGGGATCCGGGCCATCGGTACTCGCTCCAGGAGCCGGGAGGCCAGCCGCCACAGTTTATGTGTATGCTACTAGCAGTGAGTTGCATGCAGGGCCTATCACCTGGCATCATGCTCTCTACACTCAGTTCTCATTGAGGAGACAGCCAGTGAGTATGGAAGAGTAAGCTGGAACGGCCTCTGGTGTTCCTGAAACGTGCGGCATCAATCCTCAGAAAAGGTGCCCACTGATCTAGGTCAATGGTGCCTTCATCGCAACACCATTGGTACATGTGCCACCAGCAGCCCTGTAATATTCATCTTAGTATGTGGCTTGTGTCCAGGGCCGACAGCAGACCTCCACAGCTCACCTGAGTGTCCAGGTTCACCGCCAAAAATATATGTTTCTGCCGCCAAGGGAGCCTATTTCATTATGCTGAGGCCGCAGCACTGCAGTCAAGTCAGAGGGCGCATCTTGACTGGAGCAGCCCCATGGTTCACCAGGGCATCAGTGCCTTGCTCCTCATACCCACTGTGGTTTAGATCAGCTGTTCTCATCTGGGGGCTTTTATTCCATCCGCTGAAGAAGCGAGTCTCTGCTGCAATAGCACCCAGGCCAGGGTGCCCTGCTGCTGCCAGAGGTAGTCGATATTCAGGGCATTTGTCCCACCAAGTGGCTAGCCTCTGCATGCACTGGCTTTTGCCGCTGCCTTGTCACCCATTAACAGGCATTCGGGGGACACTTGTGAGTGGATTTGACATCCTGATGCTGCTTCAAAAGGGAGTTAAATAACTGGATGGCAGGGGTCCGGGTCCAGGAGCTCCAAGATTATGCGTCCACCTTCTTGATTGCACAAATTAGAGGCCTGCATCTCCAGGTCACAGAACAATGTAGAGTATGGGCAAGGAAGGCTCACATGTATAAGGCTTAGAAAGACAGAAGGGAACGTTCCCCTCTTACCCTTTTCGTCTCACGCCACTGGCCTCTAACTGTGACTTCCTGTCTGGGGCTACTCATCCTGGCCTATAGGCCTGGAATGGTTGCAGGCCTTCTACATTTATGGCTTCCTGAAGTCAGGCGACTCTCTACGGGAACATTTTGGTCTACCCAGGTCTGCATCATATCGCTTAGTTCAAGCTTTACACTGGGCAGGACTTCCAAGAGCCCGCGCAGCGATGGAGCGCGACAAATCTGACATTTTTAGCTCAAATACTCGACGTAAAGACATATTATTATTCTGCTGCTATATCTTGGCCCTCAAACCTTCCAGGAAGCAGGCATATGCAGCACAGTGGGAGAGGGAGCTGGGGGCGGTGATCCTAGATGCCACATGGTAGTCCATCTGGCAGAGGGCTTCTGGTTCTTCCATATGTTTGAAATATAAAGAAAATGCATACAAACATATCACCTGTTGGTACCTGACCCCTATACGTCTGCATAAAATGTTCGGGAGCTCAGATGTTTTCTGAAAGGGGTGTGGAGAGCGGGGCACTTTTTTACAAGCTTAGTACAATACAATCTTTCTGGGATACTATCCTGCAGAACATATACAACGTCACTAACATTACTTTGCCACACGAGCCACTGCTTGTTCTTTTGGAGGACCCTGGGGTTCAGAGGGCTCTCCCTACAACTACTCCTAGTAGCTATCTTTTCTTCTATTAGCGGCACACCTCTGTATAGCCCAGATGTGGAAACAGCCTCATGCTCCAACCATAAATCTGTGGTGGAGTAAGGTGTGGAATATATATGCTATGGAGAACCTCACTGTAATACTTAGAGACAAACAGACTAAATTTGAGTCCATGTGGCATCCCTTTCTTACCTACATCCGCCTTCAAGGCAGGTTAGAGGGTGTACACCTCACCATGTCAAAAACACTCCGAGCTTCAGGCATGTGCACAGTTTAATCTTCAAGCCTGAAGAGGAAACCTCACAATGAAGCTACAATATAGCTCCTTGGAGAGCTTTAGGGCTGCCCGCATGGTGGCTCCTACCTCCTTCCCTTAGGCAGTTTGATATTGACGCATGGCCCGGCTTATTGTTTGTTGCTTATCAATGTACTTAGTGCTACCTCACCCATCCAATGCAGCAACATACTGTCATTGACAATGTAAATTGTCTTTTTGTCTAATTTTGATATGCTGCTTTGTCTCCTGAAGGCTGATTGCTTTGATCAATGTGTCATGCTTACCATTGATTATTAAAATGCAAAAATAAAGCTTGATAAAAAAAAAACGAAAGACAGAAGGGCAGCCCCTACTGTAGTGTGGGGGGAGACACAGTGGGAGTTAAGAGCTCCTAAAGGGTCTGCAAGCAGTGAAAGTCTCTAAAAGAAATGATTACCTAAGGAGGTTGCCTTGGCCTGTAAAACCGTGTATAGACAAAAATGCAATTAAGTAGTGCGAAAGGTAAAGTGTGGTGCTAGTGAGAGGGTCATTGGCTGTGGCAAAGTGTCTATCCCCTCATATAAAAAATCTTGCTGAAAGATGTTATTAATGAGGAACACGATTTCATGAATACGCATTCTTGATGCCAATAATTCTGTATTATGAATGAAAACTCCTCTTCCTTTATTTATGGGATTAGCCACTCAAGTCATTATACATCCACCCTGTTACTCATTCCTGCACACATACATCCATTCATTTGCCTACTGACTCATTCTTGCATCCACCCACTTACCCATTCTCAATAAAAGAGACACAAAAACAAACAAAGCATATAGATTGTAGAAGAAACAAAAACATGCTGCTGACTAATCTTGGTGAGCATATGCATGCAATTCAAAAATAAAAATAAACATAGCAGAGTGCGGCCTTCTTGCCATGATGTTGTACATTGTGTACAGCAAGATAGGCTCACGTTACACATGTGGTTCCTGCCCCAGAGGTACTTTACTACTACTACTCGTGAGCCAATTGAGCCAGGTTACTCACTTTCTAATCAGTATAGGTTTCGTGCAAATTAGTAAACAGGCATGTAACGATGTAAGACAATGCTTTTCATTTGTTTCCCTGATTAACCTTGACAGACATCCTAAAAATAGCACTTCATGGAGGACATAAGAAACTAGTTAGAATTCATAAACAAGTATTTGCAATGCAATGGGTCTCGCATTTTCTCGAGTCAGAACTATTGGCATTGTAAATTCCTAACTGGACTTTTCTTGCCACATAAATTGAAAATGAAAAGTAAAACAGTTGACATAAGTGGGCCGATTCAAAGTGCCATGGCTGCCATGAGCGTGAGCGCGAAGGAGAGACACAAAAGGAGAAAGAAGTTCACTCGCAGTCAAACCTATCAGCAACCGTGCAGTTATTCATGTAACAGGGTCAATGTCCAATGTGGTAACAAAACCGCCCCAAGGAGGGACAAAAGTGAAGCATTTACCAGTTATAACAAAGGCAAGCCCATGAACGAGTGAAAGTGATGGGCGTGCGGTGGGCGTGGTTAAAAGCCCACAATACTTACAACAGGTCAAAGCGCTTGCACGCTCGACCTAAAAAGGGACCTCTGTCCTTATGAATGCCCTGGACTCTCTTGGGCCTTTCGCATTCCAAAAACATGCTGAACTCAAATCATACCAAGGATCTGCATAGTACATGGCCGTTGTGTATACTGTTTTTTATTGATTTGACTGGGAAACAGCACTAACTATATTAGACTCCCTGAAATCAGTTTTAACTCTCTTGGGTCCAAGCTCACTTGACATATTGGCAAGTAATAAAATGTATAAAAACCAACATCCCGGACAAGCTTCAGGTGGAGCCCATCGCACACACCAGAATTCAAGTCTCGGTGAGGCCTTCATTTTTTTTTTTTAATTGATGCAGCCTCCGAACTTATTTAGCACTGAAGATGGTAGTTAACTTTGTAATAATACATCTAGAGTCTTCATGAATAATTATTCTTGATAGGGATCAAATACTTTCTTAAGAATACATTTTAGATAGTGTATAATTTTTTTAATTTCAGACATAGCTTCTATGTTTAGAAGCAACATATTTGCCATCTTATTGTGGTAGAAACATTGATCCACATACACATTGTCTTTCCAAGATGGCCACTCAGTAAATATCATCCTGGGCAGCCTTCCTCGAATGTTAAAGTGTACAGCGCATCACTGTTGTACTGATCCAAAATGGTCACCATAGTGCTTTTAAACATGTTGTTCATCTTGAAAAGGTAAAATAATGTTACACAATGTGTGGCCTACTTAACAAACTGTGGCCGCACAGGAGGCAGCACAGTACAGATGAAATGAGTGGCAGGCAAGCAGCCCATTAAGACTGTCCGGGGAGTTGCATGACATGGTGCTTTAAAAAAGGAGGAAAAAATAAATGAAATGGGACCTATAGAAGTAACACATAAAAAAATAAAGGAATGGCTACCAGCCCAGACACTGAAGCACACCATACTAATTTTCAGGCAGTTATACACTGTTATTAGGCAAAAAGCCAGTACTCACAGGGCAATAGAGTAAATGAAAGAAATGGGCAGACCTATTGTTTCCTGCAGTATGCTGTTGTGGGAAAAAGCAGACAGAAGATGGGTGACCCAAAGGCCCTTTATGTATGGGTATTTTTATAAAGTTTGTTTAAGGTTTTTCTTATTACATGGGCCTGGCAGACAACTACACCTGCTGGCCACCCCAAGAGGGTCTGGCAAGGATGATCACAGTGCATAACTTGTACCCATTGAGTTTGTCAAACGACTGCCAACAAAATTGCTCACAATAAATATGTCATGCCTGCTGGCTGTGTTGTAAATTTTCACAACAAACAGATCAGATCTATGGCATTTGGCACAACTTTCTTTAATGAACTAATCAGGCCTATAACCTTCAGCTTCCTAATGGGCAGAGGGGCCACGCAACCTCACCTTTTGTCCAAAAAGAAGGGTGTCTGTCAGGCTGAACAAAGATCAGCCTGACAGACACTCTTCTTGTTCATGTCAGGCAGCCCCAGACATGCACTAAATGCACAGTCTCCTGGATACCTGAGCTGAACTTTGCCGGGCTTAAGATGTCACAGCTTCTGTGGGTGTGACCTCTTCACCCTAGCAAAGCACCTTGAAGCTCTCCCCCCATGATGAGGGGGAGTGTCACCGATTGCCTCAAACCT
This sequence comes from Pleurodeles waltl, assembly GCF_031143425.1. Classification (NCBI taxonomy): domain Eukaryota; kingdom Metazoa; phylum Chordata; class Amphibia; order Caudata; family Salamandridae; genus Pleurodeles; species Pleurodeles waltl. The sequence goes on from NC_090440.1 coordinate 1,772,026,664, forward strand.
GACCGCTTCAGTTTTAGGCCCCGAGTGCCTAAGACCGAGTGTCAATCACTGACACATCATCACAGAGTGGGGTGGAGTCAGCAGTCTCATTGAACCCCATCCCATTCTGTGACTAGTGAGGGACTGCTGCCTTCCCTCATTGGCTGACCTTAGAGAAGGCTGCAGTCCCAACCCTCCTGGGACCACTGAGGCAGAGCCGTGCAGGTAAGTGTGATTTTGTTATAACGTTTGCTGAGTGAGTGCATGAATAGTTTGGAGTGAGTGTTGCGAATGGATATATGTGTGTGTGAAGGTGTGAGTGAGTGTGTATCTGTGTTTGTGTGTTCCATCCACCTCTCTCCCTGATAAAATTACCAGTCGCAACTAATATCCTTTATCCTTGGTTTATCACCATAGCCAAATCATATAGAACATAAGCTTTTCTACTAGGTAATCATCAAGTCTACAGTCATACATTCAGAAATATGTACACAGTTGGCAAACAATATACAATTCCACGCAATATGCAACAGTGCAAATCTTCCCCAGGATTTTGGCAGAGTGGTAGCCAAAACCAAATCCCTTGCCTAAATATTGAAATCTTTGAGAATCATTGTAATGGAATAGCTGCATGCATGCATTAAAAAATTCCACCATTAAAGACCCTTTGACTTTAGTATATACTTTTCACAACAAATAATTCAGGCCTGCTGCATTTGTCATACCTTTTCATGATAAACAGACCAGATCTCCGTGTTTGACAAATCTTCCCAAACCTTTATCACTGGCTTGTCACCATCACAAACACTCTCCTACTGTATCGAATGTAAGCTTTCTCATGAGGCAGCAATCAGGCAAACAGTAAAATAATTATAAATATATATAAATTATAGTTGGCTGAACAACAAACAGTTCCTCTTAGTGACAGTCCCAATGTAATCAAGGATGCAACCAACACCACCTCCCTTGCTTACTAAATTAATGTGCAACATTCGCTGTAACAGAATAGCACTTCTACCGCTTTCAGGAAGGTGTAAGAACATTCCACCTTTAGATGTCTATTGACTGTAAAAAATGCATTTCAAAATAAGTAAGCCTGACCTACTACCTTTATTGTAACATTTTGTTATAAACTGGTCAAACCCATGGCATCTGTCATAACTTTCCCCACTGATCCAATTAAGCTTATAGCTTTCATCATTGGCTTATCACCATAACCAACTGAGGCCTCCTATATTTCCAATACACTGGCAGCCATAAGTAAGCAGTCATAAAATAAAAAATATGTAGTACATTACATTTAGAAAATGAATTTAACCCCTCTCCCATGATGAGGGCCTAACAAAGATTATCATATTGAAAAACTTCAACTCCAATTATTTGTCAGTGTGTGATGAACACGAAAATCGTTGCATACCGCAGTAATCTGATATTCTTTGTAACAAAATATCAATTGACAGTCTTTAACACAGTGTAATGACAATCCACTCTTAAAGGCCTATTGTCTTTAACAAATGATTTTCACAAAAAACTTCATATTCATATTTTTGTCCGGCTTTTTATAATAAACATATTAGAGCTATGTCATTTGACAGTCTGTAACATGTATCATTGGTTTGTTACAATAACCAACTCAGGCCTTGTGAATTCTGCATATTTTCCCCACAAGGCAACCTTCACACATTAAGTCATAACATTCTAACTATACTAAAGCTTTGGCTTTAAACAGGATTGTAAGGTGCAGATCTGCAGGGTTTGTCAGAGGGGGAAACCATTGCCATACTATGATAATCTGTGTGTTTCCCTGCAACAAAACACGTTTTAACAAAGTGTAATGACAATCCACCCTTCAAGGCCTGTTAACTTAAAAATATGATTTTTCAATAAATATGTCAGGCCTACTGCCTATGTTGTAACTTTTCATTATAAACAGATCAGGTCTATAGCCTCCATCTGCGGTTCACCTGAGGCTCTGGCATTTAACTTGGGTTCAGGGCCTTTTACGACTTGTATACCCCTCAGCAGTGGGCTTTAAGGCTACATTAGAATTCCATTTTCACATAGATGGCCTCCTTTAAGTGCCTTACCTAACAAACCTTTATGTGACTCACTGTATAAATAAAAGTGGCCGGTAATATTTCCAAAACAATTTTAGTATATCTTTTGTTCTTCGGGTTGTTCACCAGAATTTCTGCTTCTTGAACATATATCATGTGTCAAGTGTAGGAAAAATAATAGTAGGCATAGGAGGTGCTCTTTATGTAGATACATAAGATAGCATCACCATTTGATAGTTGAATAGTAGTAGTAGTAGTAGTAGTAAAGTTTATCATTTTAGTTAGTTAACATCATTACAATACCAGAACTGAATGAGATATAACATATAAATTTGATAAATTGCGTACTACGTGCAGAGGCACTTTACAGATTAACAAAAATCATGTTAGTCACACCTAAACTAGTTTAACTAATTCACCAAAATACATAAAAGTAAAAAAAAAAAAAATTACTAGTATGTGAGTCCAGTGACCTTATTACAAAACTAAAAGTGTATTGGCCACACCAACCAGTTATAACAATTTCACTCAACATACAGAGCAGGTATGATACACCAGAAGAAGACCTGTATAAAACAAAATCCCATCTGCGACTCGCAAGGAGGTCGCAAAGGCCCACGTCATTAAAATTAATGAGGTGGGTCGCAATTTGCGACCCCCTTGCAAGTGGCGGCATTCATAGGGATGGTGGCCTGCTGCGGACAGCAGACCACCATGTCTGTGACTGCTTTTTAATAAAGCAGGTTTTCTTTTTTTTTTTTTTTAATGCAGCCCGTTTTCCTTAAAGGAAAACAAGATGCATTACAAAAACGAAAAATTAAACGTTTTCATTTCGTCATGCGCTGACAAAATGTTTACAGTTCCATTCACAAAGGGGAAGAGGGGTCCCTTTTTGCGAATGGGTTACCACCCATTTCAAATGGGTGCAAACTGCGATTGCTTTGCAACTGCGTTCGCGGTCACAAAGCAATCTGGCATTGCACTGCAACTCGCATTGATGAAGGGAACTCCCCTTCCTAATTGCGACTCGCAAACCCGTTTTGTGATTCGGTAACCAGGTTACCGAATCGCAAAAGGGGTTTTGTGCATTGCAAAGGGCAGTTTGCACGTCGCAAACAGTGAAATTCGCTGTTTGCGACGTGCAAACTGTTTCTTACATCTGGCCCTATATGAGTAGTGGGAGTAATGGGAGAGTGATCATCTGCTAAATTTATATTATCAGAAGAAATACTCAATATTAAAGAATTATATTTAGCTGAGAATGCTAAAAGGAGGGAGAATCTTTGGTGAGCTACAGCAAATGAGAGGCAAGAATCATTTTCAAAAAGTTGATAAATCCATTTCAAACCTTTCATGTACCAGGCCTTCCCAAAAATTTTTTGTTATTTAATCTAACCAATTTATTATGTCAAATTGATGATTGTAAAAAAATGAGTTTTAAAATCCTTAGAAAGGATAACAATTTGATGCAAAAGCCTACATGCATTCTTATAGATAGGAAGAGATATAGATAGAGGATTTTGAGAGAAAGAAAGGAATTCTCTAAAAGAAAAAGCAGAGATGAAAAAACGTTCTTAATCATTCCAGAGAGGAGCCCGAGTAGGAATATCCCCATTAAGTAAAAATGCAGCTGTTTAAGGAAAAAGGCAGTATGATAGTTACACAAATCTGGAAAATTAACTCCTCCTAGATGTTTAAGGGGTATAGCTTTCTGAAGGGACATACAAACTTTCTTATTTTTCCAAAGAAAACCACACAGGGATGTTAGATAAAGTAAACAGTATAATGGGTGTGAGCATAATGTTCAAGGAATCGAACCTACCCCACCAGGATAAAAATAAAGGATTCCATTTTGAGGTAATAGAAGTAATAGAACAGAGAACCTGTTTTATATTGGTACAGACTGTACCTTTAATGTTGGGATGAAAACAAAGACCCAAATAATTGATTTTGTCTTGATTGAAAATTGGAATCAGCAAAATCAGCATGATAACAAAATGTATTTAAAGAGAGAATCTCACACTTACCGCAATTCAACTTATACCAGGAAACAGAGGCAAAATCTGAGACTTCTGTTAAGAAAACTGATAAAGAATTTTTGAGGTTGTGACATAAGCAAAAGGATATCATGTGCATAGGCAGAATATTTTAATTGCTGGTCACCGTTTTAAAAGCCATAAATGTCTAGATTTTGATGGATTTTGGTTAAAAAAGGTTCTAAAGCAAGAATAAATAGAAATGGATATAAAGAGCACACTTGTCGAACACCTCTATGTAGCAAGAATTTGAAGATATAAGACCTTTAACCATAACAGATGCCTTGAGCTTTATGAATCTTGCGACAAAGCCAAATTAAGAGAGAGTACAGAAAATAAATGGAGAAGTGACGGGATCAAAAGCTTTTGGTAAAACCATCTGAAAAAGGTGCCTTCCCTTTCTTACAAGATCACATAGCAAAAAGTGTATATTCAAGAGAAATGTATTTGTCTAACAGAGCAAAATCAATATCTGTAGGAGAAGGTGGAGCGATGGAATTTAAATATTGTGAAATATGTTCTTGAGATGCTGGGAATTCAGGACTATAAAGAGCGCTAAAATAATCAGTAAATTGATTTAAAATATCTTCATTTTTATGACTGAGAATATTAGGTGGGGACAATATTAAATAAAATATTAATACTTTTTTTTTTTAATTTCAAGATAATTAGTCAATAATTTCCCTGATTTGTTTTATTCCATAGTATTTGGTGCTAGATTTAAATAAATTCGAATTAGCGATTTCTATGGAATTTGTATTAAGAGTGAATTTGGCTTGAATTAATTTATCTAACACTCTTTTGATTTCAATAAGTAGATTGATGTTCTAATTGTTTGATATGATTCAAAAGTTGAAATAGTTTTTAGAAGATTTCCTCTTTGTGTCCCCAAAAGATATAAACAAAGGCCCATATTTATACATTTTTAGCGCTGCATTTGCATCATTTTTTTATTCAAAAGCGCCATACTTACAAAATACAAGTATATTTTGTAAGTTTGCACTGATTTTGTGTCAAAACGTGGTTCCATGCTAACTGAAATGAAGGACTATTCTGCATTTGAAAGTGATGATGTATATGAACATACAATGAATTATGGGGAAATGTTCTGCTATAACAATCGGGGATATTACTACCTACACCATGCCACTAGATACAGGCCAGTATTGAACTACACACAGTTGGAACACTGTTCTACACCACCAGTGGGGAGCACAAAATACTATAGTGATAAATTTACATATTTTTCTGGGCATGGCACAAAAAAAGCAGTCTCGTATTATTTTAAAATACCTCTAGCACAAATTAGGAAAGTTTTTCTAACTGACACAAAACTGATTTATTCAGATCCATTTGTTTCCCGGCTCCCAGTTGAAGGCTACGAATACTGTAAGAGCACTATTGACTTGAAAAGTGTATGAGGAACACAAGATTGGCAGATACAAGGTAGGGAACCATTATTTCGAGCATGCCTGATTCCTGTGCAAATGATTTTTTTAAATGACCCTATTCAGCAGACATCCTGTCTAGGGTTAGCAAAAATTAAAGGCATGAACACGCCAGTATCCCCACTCCGGCAAGGTTTAAAGATTGGCAATCCTTCCTTAATATCACGAGGAAAAGCTAGATGCAATGGTTAAGGCTGGTACCTATAATTCTTCACTTTCCAGTCCAGGCAGGTGGTTAATATGGCCCACTGACACTAATGAGTGTCACACTCGTTTTTTTAACTCTTAAGGGTTTTTTCAATTAACAGGCCAGACCCTCGCTTTATATCAGGTCAACATGCAGGTATAATTACGACATACAGTGTGGGTAAACTGTGCCAACAATGGGTGCAGACCAACACGTTAGCCGCAGTTAAGAAACACCTCAACACTCTTTCTGAAGATGTGGACTTGCAGGATTTTCTGCTGGGTCCTAGAAAACAGCGTTCAAAAAGGTTTCTATATGCTATGTACAATGACATTTGGAAACTTTCACAGATTGAGGCTGCTGCACGTTTAAGGCAATTGGATAAGGGAAATTTAGAGAAGGATTTAGCGGTTGTCGACAACGGCATGAATACTTTGTCCAACAGGATTTATTCACTATCAAATATAGGGCCTGATTACAACTTTGGAGGAGGTGTTAATCCGTCACAAAAGTGACGGTAAAGTGACGGATATACCACCAGCCGTATTACGAGTTCTATAGGATATAATGGACTCGTAATACGGCTGGTGGTATATCCGTCACTTTACCGTCACTTTTGGGACGGATTAACACCTCCTTCAAAGTTGTAATCAGGCCCATAGTGTCATCTGCTATTGATATCATTCAGACAGACTTGACCCGGTTATATCATGGACAGACACAGCCATGTTCCATCATGCAGCTGGGTTGGACTCTACAGACACTGAAAAATGGCCGTATTCCATGGAAGTACATTAACGGGAGTGAATTCTTCACTGCTTTTCATTTTTCCAGAGAACAACAGACAATGGCTAAAAGGGAGGCTAGTTTCACCATGCTTCACGTGGAAAAACTAGATTAGATAAGTTGCCCTTCATGGTAGTAGAGAGTCCTTCAACTATCTGGCTCTTACATGGCATAATTCATTTACCCGTTTCGACCTTTCGTTTCTCAAGCTGCCTGAAACATCTTGCAGTGGGAAGGTACGAGCAACTAGGAGATAGCTATATTAAGGAAGAGTGGGAGTTGCCCTTTGATTATAAATGTCTGAACGGCGAAACAGAGGTCTTTCTTAGCGGAAGCGAATGTGAGACTGCTGTTAGTCATTCACTGATATGCAAGCAGGTGTCCCTTCACGGTCTTTGCAATGCGGGGGTCGCAAACTTAGCCTGTTTTCTGAAGGGTACTCCCGTACCTTTGATTCGCCCGGTATTTCAGGTACTTTCCAATGGAAGTTATGTGGTGCTGAACGATCAAAGTGGCATGCGACCAGGAATTGCCTACGCAATCTCGGACTCGAAGGTCGTTACGTGTGGACATGTTTTATTACCCCCCACACGAGGGATAAAAGTATCTGACATGTGTCCCCACATAGATACTATTAATGTGAACTATGACAAGCTGAGCAGGCTAAAGGCGCTATTGTTTCAAAAACAGGTCACCTTGACATCCGCAAAGGAGGCGTATGCTCTCCAGAATGCGAGATCATCAGCCGAAATACAATTCCTATTAAATACCAACTTCCCCAAGCACTTTGGTATCCATAATATTCAATGATTCGAGCACTACTGGGATTGTCCATTTCTTTAAGGCTGTCGGGTCTGGTTTCGTGTCCATCTTCCAGCCGGTCTTCGGAGTCATCCCGTCGGCCATCCATTTGCTCTTTTCAAGTGTGTTTGGTGGCTTTCCGATTATTTTGGCTTTAATTGGCGGACTACTACTGCTATTTCTTCTGATTCGCAGTGGTTGTTTTTTTCCAGCTACACAGAGCAGTGGAGCCGCTCCCACCAACACCACTGTGCCGTGAACGCATGGTTCAGATCTTCGGTGCACCCTTGCTGGTGGAACTGGAGCACCGACATCTCCTGTGGACCACGAACTGCTGGTGTCTCCGATGAGGGTACATACATGGTCATGCCCCTTGAGACTGAGGTTGCTCCGCGAGGCCACCTATGAGCCTTCTGTTTTGAGACCTACCATGGACGACGGCACTTCAACGGATGACTTTACACCAGAAAGTACTGCTCACTACTGCTCTGTGGATCCGTTTGTCCGCCCAGCACTCGATTTAACATCAGATGATATTGACTCATTTTTGAGGTCCTTGGTTGGTGACTTCGATGACACTCTTCGAGATCATGCGTACAGCAAATAATTTGATGAATTGGCATGCCATTCTCGATTAAAATTATGCATTTAAATTAACCTGCTTTGGCACGCTGTGCTTGTCATGGTTGACATTAACATCTCTGTTTGTATTTTAGCTGAACTGTTTTTATTACCTTTTTAACACATTTTAAAGATTATTTAGCTAGTTTTTATGCTTTTTAGTTCAGAGCAATTTTAGGATTTGGGTTCCTGTACCTTCGACATACCTGTTACGGCAATGGGGAGGGTGTAGTGAATCCTAGTTTTGTTTTAATGGGATAACAGGAGTTAGCTTAGCCTTTGGCTTGCAGACTCGTGCCCCCGTCGCCTAGTGACTTTTAACCTACTTAGCTTGCTCTGTCTTAGCCCATTTAATTAATCTAAGATGGCTGCCTTGTTTATAGTTAGGCCACTTGTTATGCTTTGCATTATCAGTGCCACCGCGCTAAGGCGTCAAGATCAAGCAATAAAGACAAACAAACAGTAGGTGTTCACACTTAGGGATTTTCCCTCTCTATACTTTTGAGGGATTGTTTATAATAATTGCTGTCCCAAGCATGTGTGTTATCTATTGTTTGGGAACACACCTACGTCAGGGGTCCTGACAGATCTTCTGTATAAATACATCGCACTTTAGACAGATAATCAGAGGGATTCCGACCAAAGGGCATCGCCACCATTGCTGATACCGATGCTGCACGTCATCTTGATGCTGACCCAGTCCTCGTGTCCTTGCGGAGTCTGAGATAGAGACCTCATTCCAAGGTAACGAGGGTTGGGGGCTCCTCTCATGGACATGGCATTGGCAGATTAGGTTTAGCAAACCCAGCTCTCCTTTAGGTAGAAGGTTAGGCCCATCACATTAGGGTATTAGGGCATATTACATCTTGTATGTCTTTTACATGCATTGCAAGATGGTGGGGGTCTTTGTAATAATGACCCTCGTCTTCACAATTCTGTTCCTTGCATTATTCATTATCCTAATCATTGCAGCCCATGCAACTTATCGCAAATTGCAGTTGTGTTAAATAAAAACTATTGAAACTTTACTGCATCTTTGTCATTGCCTGTGTTTGTATGAGACATGATATGTCTGTGAGAAAGGGGTAATCTCCGTTTAACCACAACACTCCCTGAGTTGTCTTACTCTCGAGTCCATGCGTAAAGGCTGCTACAAATCACCTTTTTACTATTGTGTTTTTGGTGAGGTGCTGCTAGTGAGCTGGTAAGGTTGGGACAACAGTTGCGATTTGTTGTAGGATAGGCATAGTCACCTACAAACAAAAGAACTGTCAACTTTTAACTAGCAGCCTTGCCTAGAGCAAGAGTCCAAACTACGAAACAGGAGGGGACGTTTATCTCCCTGGAGAACGCTCTGGGAACCCTTTGGGATACCGCGATTTACCGATTATTCTTTTTCAGGATCCGGGCCTCGCTGCGGGCGAGGTACTCCAGCTTCCCAGCGGAGGCCCTGCTGTCCCAGGTGCTGGAGGTGGAGTATACGGCTCCGTCCGCCCAACGCCTCATTACAAGATTGTATGTTTGTATGCAGAATACAGAGCCTTTTGCTGAGTCTAAGGCTAAGGTGCACTGGTAGGCGGATATGGGTGTGCCCATTCCGGAGAAGAAGTGGTGATATTGCTGCGCGCAGATGCTGGAACTATCCCCTAATTATAGGTTACACCTTATACACTTTAACTTCCTACATCGTCTGTATTACACACCTAGTAGATTGAAGAGAATGGGCCTTAGGGTGGATGCTAGATGTGCACGTTGTTCTGCCCTGGGGGCAGATTTTTTACATTTGGCGTGGGACTGTGTGGCGCTGCGTGGTTTCTGGTCGGAAGTACTGCATGGGCTTGAAGAGATGACTGGGCTTGGGCTGCTGCACACCCCTGAGATTGCTCCTTTGGGATATGTTGAATAGATCCCCTCTGGTTCCAGACAATTGGTGGGGCTGCTGCTGTTGCTGGCAAAGCGTAGGGTGGCGCTGTGCTGGGGAGGGACATGGATGCCCAGATGCTATGATTGGTTGAAAGATGCTGCATAGTGCCAGGAATAGCTGGCAATTTACTGGGAGCTGATGCCAGCTGGTTCTCGCTTGCAGGATATCTGGGCCCCTCTGACGGCCTTCCTTGTGGCCTGAGCACAAAGAAACAACTAGTTCTGCATGCATCCCCTTGGGTATTCAGCTGTTGCGGTCTTCCTCTTTGAGGTAGCAAGGTATGGGCCCCTCTTAGGTGGGCGCTATGACGACAGCGCTGATTTCCTTTCCTTCCCTCTTTTCCTCTTTTCCTCTCCTTTCTCCCCCTCCTCAGTTCCGTTTTTTTTCAGTTCACGTGTGCCTCATAATGTGGGCACCCATTTATAGGAGTACTCTATCCTATCATTTGCCCAAAACAAGGCTTATGTTTTGATGCATATAAGGCCTCCTCACAGATTACGTTTACTGTATATCGTATGTGAACTGCACTTTTCTTTGTTTGCTGGTTCTTGTTTAATAAATGCAAAAATAAATACATAAAAAAATAATGAAAAGAATAACCAATGAGAGAATAGAATGAAAGGATATTAACAAGTAAAATATATTTGCTGAAAGAAGAATGAAAATAGAAATCAAGAATTTGGAGAAAAAGAAAGAGAAAACAGGTAAAAGGAAGTAAAAGAGCCAAGAAAGAAGAAAAGAAAGACCAGAAGAACGAATAAAAAAGGAATAAACAAGAAATAACAAAAAATATACAAAAAACAATGACAATGTCATACCTATAGACAAAACAAATAGTCGATGGTGGTGAAAGTACATAAGGGGATGACACAACTGAAACTCAATGCAGTCGACACACAGGAAAGAAGCAGGGCCCTGTGGCCAGGGAAGGTCTCTAAGGGCTGCAGCATGTATTATGCCACCCTGGGGACCCCTCACTCAGCACACGCACACTGCCTCACAGCTTGTGTGTGCTGATGGGGAGAAAAAGACTAAGTTGACATGGCACTTCCCTCAGGGTGCCATGCCCACAACCCACTGCCTGTGACATAGGTAAGTAACCCGTCTAGCAGGCCTTACAGCCCTATGGCAGGGGGCACTATACCACAGGTGAGGGCATAGCTGCATGAGAACTCTGCCTCTACAGTGTCTAAGCCAATACTTAGCCTCTGCATGTTTGGATATCCTGAATCACCTGGGAAGAGGGTTAAAAGTTAGTTCACACACTTTGCTGCAATGTAAACAAGCTGACAGTCATGTATGACTACAGATCTGTGTTATACACACCCACCTATTAGCCAGGCTTTCTCCCCCTGTAGTAGTGTCAACATGTGTGGCACACTGCTATTCCTCAGTATGTAGGCATCATGGACAGATCCAGGGAATCGTGCAGACACCTGTGAGATATACTGATCTACAAGACAGACCAACTGCACATTCAGTGAGTGGTAGTTTTTGCGATTCTTGTACATAGGCTTGAGGGAATTAGGGGTATATGGGTGCCATCTATGGCACCAATCACATGTGGTATGGCTTAAAGACTTGATTTGACAGTAGTGAGATCAGGGCTTTGGGGAAACTGGATGTAGCTCTGCATATGTTGTATGAAGCCACGCAAGAATTTAGTAAGGATGTTTCTGAACATTGGCTGAGACACACTGGATGCCATGCCCACTGCCACCTGAAATGACCCAGTTGCTAAGAAATGTAGGACTGATAGTACCTGCAATGCTGGAGGGCTAGCATATGGGTTTTGTTTTGCAGGCATGAGTTCATGCTCCAATTGGGCATACAGCTCACGGATTGTGTTACGGTTCTGGCGATAAGTGATGATTATGTTGTGGTCCTCCATGATAGCTAGACCAACCAGGGGTCTGTAGACAGATGGAGCCCTCCCTCTCCACATGGTTCGGAAGCTATGGGAAAAAAGGTAGATAGATTTTGTGTAGGACTAATTACTCTCCATTCACCTCTCACATCCATTGCATGTGTATTGCACACACACTACAGAGTAACAGTTCTGAAGCAGGATCAAACCCTGAATGGGCAATGTGTCGTGATTGCTGTGGAAGGGACATTCAACAGTGTAGGCATACTTGCAAGCATCAATCAATCAGGAGTTTGTAAAGGGCACTACTGACCCATGAAGGTCTCAAGGCACTGAGGAGGAGGGGGGAGGAGGAGGAGAGGTGCTGTTACTACTCGAACAGCCAGGTCTTGAGCAGGTTCCTGAAATTAAGGAGGTCTTTGGTCTGGTGTAGGTGGGTGGGAAGAGTGTTCCACGTTTTGCTGGTGAGGTGCAAGAATGATCTACAGCCAGTTGTAGTTCTGCGGACACGTGGGACAGTTGCGAGGTCGGCGGAGCGGAGATGTCAGGTTGGGGTGTAGAAGGAGAGCCATCTGTTGAGGTATTCTGGTCCGGTGTTGTGCAGTGCTTTGTGAGCGTGGGTGAGGAGTTTGAATGCGATTCTCTTGTTGACTGGGAGCCAGTGCAGGTTTCGCAGGTGGTCTGTTGTGTGGCAGTGGCGAAGGATGTCCAGGATGAGGTGTGCGGAGGCGTTCTGGATGTGTTTTAGCCTCTTCTGGAGTTTGGCCGTGGTTCCTGCGTAGAGGGCATTGCCGTAGTCCAGTTTGCTGCTTACGAGGGCTTCGGTGACTGTTCTGGTTTCAGTGGGTATCCACTTGTAGCTCTTTCGCAGCATGAGGAGGGTGTTAAAGCAGGAGGAGGAGATGGAGTTGACTTGCTGGGTCATGGATAATGAGAAGTCCAAGATGAATCCTAGGTTGCATGTGTGGTCAGTGGGAGTTGGAGCAGCTCCGAGAGTGGCAGACCACCAGGAGTCATCCCATGCAGAGGGGGAGGAGCCGAAGATGAGGACTTCCATTTTGTCGGAATTGAGTTTGAGGCAGCTGCTCTTCATCCATTCGGTGATGGCCTTCATTCCTTCGTGGAGGTTGGTGAGGGAGAGGATCAGCTGGGTGTCGTCAGCGCATAAGATGATGTTGAGGTTGTGAGACCCATGATATGGGCATAGGCATTTGTCATGTCACCTCTAGCTCCGCCTATACACTTTCCCTGTCCTGTTTGGGTACACGTTTTGTTCATAAAATGGCAGCCTCCAGTCATACAGGTTGTGGAGAGTAGGAAGTGACATCATACCGCTGGCGTATGTCGTCTTGGTGGTAGGCAGTGTTCACCGCTGTGCAAATGCTCATTGGTTAACATTGTTTCAATGGGAAACACGGACCAATCAAGATCACCGTCGGCGGTGACGGTGCACACCGCCGCGGTCTACACTGCCATTTTGGTTTGCCTATGCCACTTGACTCCTGCACCTCAAGACGGCCACTACGCCACTGCGTGTGCTGCTGTGTCCTGACTCGGGTCCTGGAAATGGTGTGGGCCACAGGGGCACGGGCCCCGGCCTTCACATCGTTGGAGTTGGAGAAGCTGATGGATGGGGCCCTACCCCTGTACGCAAACCTGTATGGGCGACCAGAGGACCAGGTGAGTGGTATTCATGCATCCTAGGAATGCATGCAAATGCATGGGAGGGTTGTGCGCGTGACTAGAGAAGGTGGGCATGGATAGGTGCAGTGTGCCAAGGCGTATGTGTGTTGGCTCATGGATGACAGTAAGTTTGAATGGTAAATTTGCAGGTGTTGTTGTATCCCATGTGTTAATGGTGCACCTCCACTCACAGCTACATTTTCCTCTGTGTGTTACATGCAGGTTAGTGCCCATCAGAAGAAGGGATACTGGTGAGCCATCACCAAAGAAGTGCGGACCCTGGGGGTATACAGCCGGCGGAGCACCCACTGCAGGAAGCGGTGGGAGGACCTGAGTCGCTGGGCATGGAAGACTGCAGAGGGCCAGCTGGGGATGGCCGCCCAACGAGGAAGGGGTGCCCGTCGGACCATGACCTGCCTAACGGCCTGCATTCTGGCGGTTGCCAATCCTGAGTTGGATGGGCACTTGAAGGCAACACAGCAGCCACAAGGGGGTGAATACCACCACTGTTCAGATTGCTTATTGTGAAGTATAGTTAGGTGCAAAAGGGTGGTTGGCAGGTAGTGGCTGGGTGGTACTCAGGTGTGTCCATACAGGCGCCCCCCTTTCCTTTAGTGGGATTGTGATTTCTGCTTAGAAGGGGTGGGTATTTTGCCATGTAACAGGTCCCATGGTCGGGCTAGTGGGTCTGATGTATGTCCTCTGAAACTGGACACATTGTGGTGGGACAACATTCCTCTCCCTTGTTCAAACTCAACCTATTTGGAAATGTAGGAAATGGATGGTGATGTAGTTGGCCAGTGAAGTGTAGGTAGGTCAGTGTATTGTGGGAGCTAGAGCACCAATAAGAGGTACCTACCCTGATGTAGTGGGTGATAGTGTCTGGGATGGGTGGCAATGCATTTGTGCTACCATGCCATTCAATCAGGTATTGACAGCCTACATCCTTCTTTTTTCCAACCCCCCACTCTCTATGTTCTTGTGTTCATGTGTGCATTAGCATCATCTGGCGAAGGAGCAGAGGCACCAGCGAGTGGGGATGCTGCTGCCCACGGAACCCAGGAGGCTGAGACCACCCACGCCGAGGGGACCAGTGGGATGGAGGGCCAGGGGAGCACCACGGGGAGGCAACTTCCACTGCAGGTAGTGACTCTGACTGCTCCTCCGATGGCAGCTCCCTGGTGGTGGTGGACACTTCTGAGACCACCGGATCTACAACATCTTCCGTCACCCCGCGTACCAGCACTGCCCTCCCAGTAGCTATCCACTGAGATGCCAGTGCCCACTCACCCAGGAGGGAGGGCGTCTCCTTCGCCACAAGCACCTCTGCCCCTGCCCCAGTCAGTCCTGCTGCCCTCAATGAGGAGGCTATTGACCTCCAGAGAACCATCTCTGTAGGGCAGACAACTATTGTGAATGCCATCCAGAGGCTGGCATCCCAGATGCAGCAATGCAATGCCTACCTGGAAGGCATTCACTGTGCCATGTCTGGCCTACAGAAATCTTTTCAGGCTCTGGCCTCCTCTTTGATGGCGGCCAGTGTCCCTGGTTCTTCCGTTCCCCTCCCACCTCCTTTGCCCCTCCCAGCACCCCACTCCCTTCACCCATCCCAAGCACACAAGCAGACAAGCATGCACCCAAGACAACACACAAGAAACTCAAAGAGGAACACAGGCACCACACGTCCCACCACAAGCAGACACACACCCAACATCCAAGTGCACACACCACAACAGCCACTTTCCCCACTGTGTCACCCATCCCCTCTTCCCTGTCTATCACCTCACAATGCACAACCACATTGTCTGCTCCCTCAGTCACTGCTCCAGCCACCATTCTCACAGTCACCACAACTGCTAACATCCACTCTTGCATCCCAGACACCACACCCGCACTCACCACAACAACTTTCACAGACACTTGCTGCACACTCACTAGACCTGTGGACACCCGCACAACATCCATCTACTTTAGCTGCGTGTCTACTCCCACTTTTTCTGCCCCTCCTCCCAGTACACACAAACGTACCCACACATCCACGCAACAGCTATCCACCAAACATGAGCAGACGAAGTACGCACCTGCATCCACTGACAGCACGCCTACATCACATACTTCCACTCCCTCAACCTCCACTCTCAAACCTGTCTCCAAAACCCCTCCATTTGCACCTAAGAAGCTTTACCTTTCCCGTGTTGACCTTTTCAAACCCACTGGCCCACCCCGTCTTGTCTCTAAACTCTCCCTTGGCCTCACCAAATCCACTCCTTCCTCGTCAGATTCCTCCCCAGTCCTACCTTCACAGTCCCATGCCCCTTCCCCAGGGAGGAAAAGAACATGTATTAGGCCTGATCCCACTACCACCCCTGGTCCAAGCCTCCCACTCCTTCCCAGGGAAAACCCCAAATCCCACCCGCTCCAAACCCTAAGCCAGGGAAACCCCCTCCCAAGCCTGAGTGCCCACCCCCACCACCCTCTACCCCTGCACTCTGAGGTGCCTGCTTGCCCCCTGTGGAGGCCATGGTCGTGGTGGGAGTCAAGTGGGGGCCTTGTGGGTCCAACAGGACTATTTGAGTGGACTGGCACATGGCCTTGTCTGTACTTATTTTTTTACCTACAGTATCTGGATCAATATATCTGGCCAACAGACATGATGGTGCAATGTTCTTCCATAGTCTTGCGTTTTAATGTGGGAGGGTCGTGTACACAGGTATGTGCTTCGTATTTTCTTTCTGTGCATGTGTTGGGTAAGTGTCTACCTGTACAGATTGTGTACCTAGTTTGGGGGGAGGTGTGCGTTTGGGTGTTGGTGGTGAGGGTGTGTGTGTGTAAGGGTGTTGGTGTGCGTGTGTGTGGGCGTGGTGGTATGTGTGTAAGATACGTGTGGTGTGTGGGTGTGTAATGACCCCATCCCTCCCTTGTGTGCTAGGCGGCTGTACTCACTGTTGCCATCTTTGTCGGCGATCACGTCCTGGAGGAATGTCGCAAGGATCAGTACTGGGAAGATTTCCAGTTCACGCTCCATGTCGGCCTCTGCGTCGTCTCTGTCCCTACAGTGAGTGTTTCCTTATGTATGGCTCACTTCTGCCAGGCTTTGTGTGGCGGTGGTTCTGCTCCGGAAATGATGGCGTGTGGTGTTTTGTAATACAGTGGGCGGGAAGAGCCTTTCCACCGGCCTGAAGATGGCCCCCGCTATTGTCGGCGGCTCTCCCACTCTGCCGGTAGCAGTGGTGAAGTGGCTGGTCTGCTCACATTTTTCCACCTGACTCATAATAGGGCAGTCGGGACCGCCACCCTGTCGGCAGTTGCAACGCCACCACCGGCGGGGCAGTCCAAAACTGCCAAACTCATAATGACCTGACCACCTTAATCACAATTCCATGCACCAGTGCCCTCGTCAGCATCACACCATTTATACAAAAAAAAAAAGAACAGTCACACAGCACACAAAAACTTCACAAAATCCTACTTCACAGATGTCCATGATGCCTGCACACCTTCCACATTTATGTCACTCAATAACAGAAGGTCCTACAAACTAAATGAGCACAAAGACCTCTTATCAAGTAAGCACAGTGTAAATAACCATATGTGCCAGACATCCAGTAACACAGCACCTCTGACCACACCACTCTCAGATAAATAAACTGGACCTGGTTCATCTTACCTACTCACTCTTGAGAACAAAGTCAACTAATTCTCTAAGGGAGTGCTTGACTACACAAGCAGTCATTACAGGACAGTAATTCTCAATTCAGCTAGTAATGGGGTTCACCGGTTTAATCGAGAATTAAATGTACTGCGGAAACACAGGTGCGAGAATACCAAGGTGAGACACACTAAAATGTTGTTATTGGGATCTAGGAAGTATAATACAATTATTGTTTGCAAGCAGTGTATGTAAGGTTTACAAGTGTAAACATAGCCATAGTATTTTGTATTGTATTGTATTGTATTGTAATAGTATTTATATAGCGTTTATTACCCCTGAGGAGGCGTAGAAGCGCTTTTGGGCGAGTAGCATGCTACTCCGGAACCCAAGAGGAATTAGTGGTGGATTAGTATAGGGAAATAGGAGTACAGTTTTAGTATTATTTTGAGTTAATTTGAGGAGAGGATATGTGAGTTTGTTCGTTGGATTGACTAGAGTAATGGAGGGATAGAGAAGTTAAGAATCCAGAATTGCTAACTGGGAGTTTATAGTAATAGGATGAGGCTTGGGATGAGTAAAGGAAAGATGGAGGAGGAAAGAGTCTGCGAAAGGGTTAGGGAGATCATAGTAGCAGGAGGGGTTTTGGATGAGTCAAAGGTGAAATAAATGAGGGAGAAATTTGTAGGGTTGTTTGAGAGATCATGGTAGTAAACTGAGGTTTGGGTGAGCTAGATGGGGAAGAGGATGGAAGAGATTAGGCAGGGTTATTTTGGAGATGAAAGTATGAATAGGTTTGGGATGAGTCAGAGTGGGGATGGAGGATAAATTGATAGAGACATGACATATGCTGATGGGTAGACAAGGTAAAGCTTACAAGAGAGTACATTTATATTATTTTTATTTATTTATAATTGTATATATATATATATATATGTTCAATGGCATGTGTAGCTGCAGATACACATGCTGTGCACAGTCCGCTGTCTGGTGTTGGGCTCGGAGTGTTACAAGTTGTTTTTCCTTCGAAGAAGTCTTTTCGAGTCACGAGACCGAGGGACTCCTCCCATTTCCATTCCATTGCGCATGGGCGTCGACTCCATCTTAGATTGTTTTTTTTCCGCCATCGGGTTCGGACGTGTTCCTTTTCGCTCCGTGTTTCGGGTCGGAAAATTTGTTAGAATCTCGGAAAAAATCATCGGTATTGTTGCGTTCGGTATCGGGTTAGTTAGAACAAATCGACACCGAATTTTGAAGAGCTCCGGTGGCCCTTCGGGGTAATTTCGATCCCCCGTCGGGGCCTGGTCGGCCCGACCGCGTGCGACTTCAAGACGGATGGAATGGACCCAGTTCCGCTTCTGTCCAAAATGCCATAACAAATATCCGTATACAGATCAGCATCTGGTCTGTAACTTGTGCTTGTCCCCCGAGCACAAGGAGGATACGTGTGAAGCCTGTCGAGCGTTTCGGTCCAGGAAGACGCTGAGAGACCAAAGAGCCAGGAGGCGTCCACCCCCACAGGTCCACATCGGTTCGAGGAGGAAGAAGAAGAAACTTTCTCCATCCACGAGTCGGATTCCGAAGAACTCGACGCCGAAGAAACGTCAACCGTGAGTAAGACGTCGAAAATTAGGACTCACGAAAAGTCCACAAAAGCCCAGGGGACGCCACCGCCAACAGGCCATGGCTTAACCCAAAAACATGGTGACCGAGCCAAGGCACCGAAAATGGGCATGCTGGTGTCGAAGTCATCCGACTCCGGTCGTGATACCGCCACACAGCAACCTCGGAGCTGAGACAGCGGCTCCGAGAAATCTCAGCACAAAGACGACGGCACCGAAAAGATTCGGCACCGAGACACCGCGCCGAAGCAAAAGAAAATATCTTCGGAGCCGAAAAGAACTTCCGAAAAGGTTTCGGTCCCGAAACACCCAGCCTCGGAGCCGAAAAGTAGTTCCTATACAGAGGAACAAGGGCTAACCACCCAATTACATAGATTTGGAGAGGACCTTCAAACTGTGGAGCCTGACCACACACAGAGAAGGCTTCATATCCATGAAGACACAGGGAAGATAACCACTCTTCCCCCAATCAAGATCAAAAGGAAACTTGCCTTTCAACAAGGGGACAAGCAACCACAGGCAAAGGTGGCAAAGAAGACAACCCACCACCTTCTCCACCACCATCAACACATGCATCACCAGCAACCACTCCACCAATGCACTCACCAGCTCATACCGCAATGAGTCAGGATGACCCCGATGCATGGGATCTCTATGATGCTCCAGTGTCTGACAACAGCCCAGACTCTTATCCCACAAAACCTTCGCCACCTGAGGACAGTACATCCTATACACAGGTGGTCGCAAGGGCAGCCGAGTTTCACAATGTCTCACTACATTCGGAACCAATTGAGGATGACTTTCTCTTTAACACCCTATCCTCCACCCATAGCCAGTACCAAAGTCTTCCCATGCTCCCAGGAATGCTAAGACATTCCAAACAAATATTTCAGGATCCAGATAAAGGCAGAGCCATAACTCCAAGGGTGGAGAAAAAATACAAGCCACCACCCACAGATCCTATATATATTACAACACAACGGACACCGGACTCAGTAGTTGTGGGGGCAGCTCGTAAGAGAGCCAACTCTCATACCTCTGGCGACGCACCACCTCCGGACAAAGAGAGCCGCAAGTTTGATGCTGCGGGTAAAAGGGTTGCAGCACAGGCAGCAAATCAGTGGCGTATTGCCAACTCTCAGGCACTTTTGGCAAGATACGACAGGGCTCATTGGGATGAAATGCAACATTTCATCGAACACTTACCCAAGGAGTTCCAAAAAAGAGCGCAACAGGTGGTGGAAGAGGGACAAAGTATCTCGAACAATCAGATACGGTCTTCCATGGATGCAGCAGACACAGCTGCAAGGACAATAAACACTGCAGTCACAATAAGAAGGCACGCATGGCTGCGCACTTCTGGGTTCAAACCAGAAATCCAACAGGCTGTGCTCAATATGCCTTTTAATGAACAGCAATTGTTTGGGCCGGAGGTAGACACTGCCATTGAAAAACTCAAAAAGGACACCGATACAGCCAAGGCCATGGGCGCACTCTACTCCCCGCAGAGCAGAGGCACATTTCGGAAAACACCTTTTAGGGGAGGGTTTCGAGGTCAACCCACAGAAGCCACAACCTCTCAAACAAAACCTACCTACCAAGGGCAATATCAAAGGGGAGGTTTTCGCAGGCAATTTAGAGGGGGCCAATTCCCCAAAACTCGAGGGAAATTCCAAGGCGCCAAAACCCCTCAAAATAAGCAGTGACTCACAAGTCACACACTCCCATCACATAACACATGTGGGGGGAAGACTAAGCCAGTTTTACAAACTTTGGGAGGAAATAACAATGGATACTTGGGTCCTAGCAATTATCCAGCATGGTTATTGCATAGAATTTCACCAATTCCCTCCAAACGTCCCACCAAAAACACACAATATGTCAAAACAACATATAGATCTTCTAGGACTAGAAGTTCAAGCACTGCTACAAAAGGACGCAATAGAATTAGTACCAATTCAACAAAAGAACACAGGAGTTTACTCACTGTACTTTCTAATACCCAAAAAGGACAAAACTCTGAGACCAATACTAGATCTCAGAACACTAAATACCTACATAAAATCAGACCACTTTCACATGGTCACGCTACAAGACGTAATCCCACTGCTCAAACAGCAAGACTACATGACAACATTAGATCTAAAAGACGCGTATTTCCATATACCAATACATCCTTCACACAGGAAATACCTAAGGTTTGTATTCCAAGGAATACATTACCAATTCAAAGTGTTACCATTCGGAATAACAACTGCGCCAAGAGTTTTTACAAAATGCCTGGCAGTAGTAGCTGCGCATATCAGAAGGCAGCAAATACATGTGTTCCCGTACTTAGACGACTGGTTAATCAAAACCAACACGCTAAAACAGTGCTCACAGCACACAAAATATGTCATACAAACCCTTCACAGACTAGGGTTTTCCATCAACTACGCAAAGTCACACCTTTTACCGTGTCAAACGCAGCAATACTTAGGAGCGACAATCAACACAGTAAAAGGGATTGCCACTCCAAGTCCACAACGAGTTCAAACATTTCACAAAGTAATACAGGTCATGTATCCAACACAAAAGATACAAGTCAGAATGGTAATGAAGCTACTAGGCATGATGTCTTCATGCATAGCCATTGTCCCAAACGCAAGATTACACATGCGGCCCTTACAACAGTGCCTAGCATCACAATGGTCACAGGCACAGGGTCAACTTCTAGATCTGGTGTTGATAGACCGCCAAACATACATCTCGCTTCTATGGTGGAACAGTACAAATTTAAACCAAGGGCGGCCTTTCCAAGACCCAGTGCCACAATACGTCATAACAACAGATGCTTCCATGACAGGGTGGGGAGCACACCTCAATCAACACAGCATCCAAGGACAATGGGACATACATCAGAGACAGTTACACATAAATCACTTGGAAATGTTAGCAGTATTTCTAGCGCTGAAAGCATTTCAACCCATAATAACACAAAAATACATTCTTGTCAAAACAGACAACATGACAACAATGTATTACCTAAACAAACAAGGAGGGACACACTCGACACAGTTGTGCCTCCTAACACAAAAAATATGGCATTGGGCGATTCACAACCACATTCGCCTAATAGCACAATTTATTCCAGGGATTCAGAACCAGTTGGCAGACAATCTCTCTCGAGATCACCAACAAACCCACAAATGGGAAATTCACCCCCAAATAATAAACAATTACTTTCAAATTTGGGGGACACCTCAAATAGATCTATTCGCAACAAAGGAAAACTCAAAATGCCAAAACTACGCATCCAGGTACCCACAAGATCAATCCCAAGGCAATGCTCTATGGATGAACTGGTCAGGGATATTTGCATACGCTTTTCCCCCTCTCCCTCTCCTTCCATATGTAGTAAACAGGTTGAGTCAAAACAAACTCAAACTCATACTGATAGCACCAACATGGGCAAGGCAACCTTGGTACACGACACTACTAGACCTGTCAGTAGTACCTCATGTCAAACTACCCAACAAACCAGATCTGTTAACACAGCACAAATAACAGATCAGACATCCAAATCCAACATCTTTGAATCTAGCAATTTGGCTCCTGAAATCCTAGAATTCGGACACTTGCACCTCACACAAGAATGTATGGAGGTCATAAAACAAGCTAGAAAACCTACCACTAGACACTGCTACGCAAACAAGTGGAAAAGATTCGTGTATTACTGCCAGAATAATCAAATTCAGCCATTACACGCATCTCCAAAAGATATAGTAGGATATTTACTACATTTGCAAAAATCAAATCTAGCCTTCTCTTCCATAAAGATACATCTTACCGCAATTTCAGCTTACCTGCAAATTACTCATTCAACTTCACTATTTAGAATACCAGTCATTAAAGCGTTTATGGAAGGCTTAAAAAGAATCATACCACCAAGGACACCACCTGTTCCTTCATGGAACCTCAACATTGTCTTAACAAGACTCATGGGTCCACCTTTCGAGCCCATGCATTCTTGTGAAATGCAATACTTAACGTGGAAAGTTGCATTTTTGATTGCCATCACATCTCTAAGAAGAGTGAGCGAGATTCAAGCATTTACCATACGAGAACCATTTATTCAAATACATAAAAATAAAGTAGTTCTAAGAACAAATCCTAAATTTTTACCAAAGGTTATCTCACCGTTTCACTTAAATCAAACGGTAGAATTACCAGTGTTCTTCCCACAACCAGATTCTGTAGCTGAAAGAGCACTACATACATTAGACATCAAAAGAGCACTAATGTACTACATTGACAGAACACAAATAATTAGAAAAACAAAACAACTATTCATTGCCTTTCAAAAACCTCATACAGGAAATCCAATTTCAAAACAAGGCATTGCTAGGTGGATAGTCAAGTGTATTCAAACCTGCTATCTTAAAGCAAAGAGAGAACTGCCTATTACACCAAAGGCACACTCAACCAGAAAGAAAGGGGCTACCATGGCCTTTCTAGGAAATATTCCAAAGAACGAAATATGTAAGGCAGCAACATGGTCTACGCCTCATACATTTACCAAACACTACTGTGTAGATGTGTTAACTGCACAACAAGCCCCAGTAGGTCAGGCTGTACTAAGAACATTATTTCAAACTACTTCAACTCCTACAGGCTGAACCACCGCTTTTGGGGAGATAACTGCTTACTAGTCTATGCACAGCATGTGTATCTGCAGCTACACATGCCATCGAACGGAAAATGTCACTTACCCAGTGCATATCTGTTCGTGGCATGAGTCGCTGCAGATTCACATGCGCCCACCCGCCTCCCCGGGAGCCTGTAGCCGTTTAGAAGTAGATCGTGAACATTTGTACATTTGTAAATATATTACTTTAACCTTTATTCTGTACATACGTACTCATTCCATTGCATGGGCACTATTACTAACATACACAACTCCTACCTCACCCTCTGCGGGGAAAACAATCTAAGATGGAGTCGACGCCCATGCGCAATGGAATGGAAATGGGAGGAGTCCCTCGGTCTCGTGACTCGAAAAGACTTCTTCGAAGGAAAAACAACTTGTAACACTCCGAGCCCAACACCAGACGGCGGACTGTGCACAGCATGTGAATCTGCAGCGACTCATGCCACGAACAGATGTACACTGGGTAAGTGACATTTATATATATATATATATATATATATATATATATATATATATATATATATTGCTGATCCAATGCTTACAAACTTTGCTAGATAAACAGACATTTGAGGTGAGCAAATCTAGAGTGTTGCTGGTGTTGCAGGGTGCTCCTTACTAGAGCTGCTCTCCACCTAAACTTGGGAACTACCCAGAGTTCTCTATTCTTTTTTGCATAATTTATGCAGAACTCTAACCCTGAAAGGGATTTGTTTTGACTTATAATCGGTGCTTCCTTGTGTCTGGACAAAGCTAAACCTCTCTGATGAGCTCTAATAAGAGCTAAACACGTGTCAGGGGTTGCTTTTACTCATTTCAGGTTGGCTTTGACGGTATTTTACCAGTCCAAAGCTGTAATACTGTGCCTGGAGTGGTAAATGGCTTTTGTCATTTTACAGCTCGGCAAGGTTGACACTGTGTCAAACCTATGCTTAAAGACTTTGCTGTACAAACGGCAAAAGACTTCGTCACTATCTAGCTCGGCATGGATAGCACTGTGCTGTTCCTATGCTTAAAAACTTTGCTAGATAAACAGACATTTGAGGTGAGAAAATCTAGAGTGTTGTTGGTGTTGCAGGGTGCTCCTTACTAGAGCTGCTCTCCACCTAAACTTGGGAACTACCCAGAATTCTCTATTCTTTTTTGCATATATATATATATATATATATATATATATATATATATATATACTTTTTAAATCATTATTTCTTTTTAATTAATTTAATCAATTAGTATTATTATTTTTATTTTTTACTTTAATTTACTTATCTATATTTTAAATTTTATTTATATATTTTATTTTATTTATTTTTATTTAATTTTTCTCTACTACATTAGGACTAGAGTAATAAATAAATAGATATGTTAATGCATAGTAAGGGAATGTTCAAGGAATACAATAAGGAATATAATAATGGGTATAATAATATGAGAAGAAAAGTAGTATTGTATAAAAAGAGACTTTCACGATTTGTAATATTTGAAGTTGATTAATAAGTGTACTTTTCTAACAGTTATTACTTTCCTCAATTTTTGAATAGTGAAATGCTTATGATAATAAATCATTTGATTAGTGTGATATAAAAACGAGAGCAGGGATTCATAAGTATCTAATAAAATAACTTAACTAGGAGCTATGCAATGACCTATGAACATGTTAAGCATAGAATAACATACACATATATATGTATATACACCATCATACATACATACATGTATACACACACATATACACATATATAAATATATATATATATATATATATATATATATATATATATATATATGTATATATATATATATATACCCATTCACATACATATACATATTTAATCGTGAGTAAATATACATTTGTTAAACAGGTTTAAAGAGTATGTGTGTGATTTATTATAACATAGTAGCATTACATATTTCCTAAAGAACTATACATATCTAGAATATACACATAATCAGATAAAAAATATTTGTCTACACAGGCATATGCAGTCCATTGCTGTTTGAATATGGTGGTTATGAAGGGAAGAGCCAACTCTTGAGTAGTCTTCTGAAGACAAGATACTTATCCGTGGATCTTATATTTATGGGTAATGAATTCCATAGTTTGGCTACTTAAACGGAGAAGGATGTACCACCTATTGTCTTTTTCTGGTATGGTGGGGTTCTAAGACGGGATGCCAATCTTGTGCGGAGGTTTCTTTGTTGAATGTATTTGGTTATTTTGTTTCTGATAAAAAGCGTCCTGTTCCATGTATAGCTTTGTGGGTGATACAAAGAAGTTTGAAGGAGGATCTTTTGGCAATGGGTAACCAGTGTAGTGCTCTCAAGGCAGGGGATATGTGGGCTTGTGGCTTTACATGTAATAGTAGCCTGGCAGCAGAGCTCTGAATACTTTCTCATAATAGATAGAGATGATCCATGGTAGAGGCCACTGGCACAATCCAGTTTGATAGTACAAGAGAGATAGTAGCCTGAACCTGGTGTGGAAATCCGAGGTGGGGAAGATGCCTCGCAGAGTCTTCAAGGTGATGAAGCTTGTTTGTGCTAATTTGTCCACTTGGGCATTCATGGTTAACTTGGAGTCCATGGTAATTCCAAGGTTCTTAACTTCCTCAGATAATTGAGAAGGTGATATCTCTGTTTGTCTGTGTACCTTATTTTGTAACCATAAAAATAATATAAATTTGTTGCCGCCATCCACTAACAGAGGCAGGCATGCCTGTCAGGAAATGTAGAGTATTTCTGAAACGCTGGTTAAGCTACAGCAGAATAGGTCATGTATTTGGTAGCGTCTGACATGACATAATTCTTTTCCAGTTCTACCAGCTGCTTAGCTACCCGTGGCTTTCCCAGAATGTTTTAAGACTGTTTTTAATGGGCACCATGTTACTGAGCTTCACATCCAGCTGATGTCAATTTATTCACTTTGTGTTGAACATTCCATTTGTTTCTAACATACTGTGGGAAGGGTGTTTATTTTATCTGTCAACCGGTGAATGGGCAGTACCAGTCATAAGGCTGTGAAATGCTGGCTGCAGAGGCTTATAGCTGCGGTACACAAGAAGGCCGGATCTGCATTGTCTACCCAATATAGCTTCTGCTGCTGACCAAGGGAAGTTTACCTCATGTATGTGGCTCTGAAGCTACTAATAAATAGATGCTTGCATTTAACAATATATTAACAACATAATATTATGATACATAAAAATCAATGTGGATTTGTTGTACACCTATCATTTTCACTGTAACATGTGTTGATTCAATAAATCGCAAACAACTTTGGCAACTGTCAACAATAATGATGTTAAAGAAGACTATCCATAAGATACCCAACATGCCAATCACTTTCTCTCCCCCTTTGTTGTTCCAGACAGTTATCTCTTTCTAACTGGAGAAAGGACAAAGATGAGTGAGAACGGTTACCAAAGCAACATGAAGGAAAAGGTAATTGTAAATGAATAAACAGCCTAATGAATAACCAAAGCAAAAGGTTTGGGTAGTTGTAATATAAAATATGAGGGTCCACAGTAGCCACCCAATAAAAACTGCTTATGCAGTGAAAGCAAAGACATATTATGGGCTTGCCATACAATAACAGTGGGCTGAGATCCCACCTATTGCTTACCATTTGCTCAGTTTATTGTCACTCTCATTTGCTCACCTCTTAATTATGTCTTGCTTTCATCTTCTTTTGCTTGTCCCTCTGCTTGACCACAGCCTCTTTACCATCCTTTTGATTAGCTGACTTATGTCCTTCCACTGCTCATCTATACAAATCTATTTATTTCTTTTTTGTTAATCACTCAATGAGAGCGCATATGTATTCCAGTTCTCTCCCTCGGTTTATCCCCTGCCCCATTCCACCACCAGTTACCCAAAAGGGTTAAATAATACACCTCCTTCCACTGCTCACCTGTACAGAATTAATTTTTTAGGTCGAATCCTATGCTACGACATTTTGGGGACATTTGGAAAGCTTCCCTGGGAATGCATTCCACCCATTGCTTACCATTATTTTTTTGGTTTTAACTCACATTTGTTTGCTTCCTGTTTGCTGGCATTATTTGTTTTAGGCTCTCCAGCTTGGGTTTGTCCCTCCCCTTACCCAAACTTCATTTACAGTATTCTTCCGAGTGCTCCCTTTCTGTAAACATGCCTTTAAATCTTGTTCTTATCTTGCCATGTGCTGCGCATTCAAAGTCATGGGTCAAAGTTTATGCTTTGTCTTCTGAAGAAGCCTGGTGTTTTAATTTTCTTTCTCCAAGTTCAAAGTGAGAGGATTTCTGTTACCATAATGCTAGATACTAGGGGTAATTCTGAACTGTGTTGGAAACAAATATTTTAATACCATCAAACCAAAGCAATAAACATTATAGTTTACATGCTGTATAATTTTATCAGTAAAACTGTACTTCTGTGCAATTGTAATAGTCATACCAATTGAACATGTATTTTCTGTAAGGGCAGTTTGCCACCACACCATGCATACTCCCCTTTGCCCCATTCCACTCTACTTGCACCACTCCACACTACAATACTCCACTCTACACCACTCCACACTGCATCACTGCACTCTATTCTGCACCATTCTAATCTATGCCTCTCTACTTTATTCTGCATCACTCTATGCCAGTACATTCTACCCCACGCTGATGATCTATGCACCATTGCACTTTTTGCCATTGTACTCTACTCCACTCTGCACCAGACTAAGGGGGTCAATCTGACCCTGGCGGTAGTCTACCGCCAGGGCCAACGACCGGGGGAGCACCGCCAACAGGCTGGCGGTGCTCCCATGGTTATTCTGACCGCGGCGGTACAGCCGCGGTCAGATACGGGAAACCGGCGGTGTCCCGCCAGTTTCCCGCTGCCCAGGGGAATCCTCAATGGCGGCGCTGCAAGCAGAGCCGCCATGGGGATTCCGACCCCCTTACCGCCAGCCTGGTTCTGGCGGTTTTGACCGAAAGAACCTGGCAGGCGGTAACAGGTGTCGAGGGGGCCCCTGGGGGCCCCTGCAGTGCCCATGCCAAAGGCCAAAGGCATGGGCACTGCAGGGGCCCCCTAACAGGGCCCCACCAAGATTTTCAGTGTCTGCCCAGCAGACACTGAAAATCGCGACGGGTGCTACTGCACCCGTCGCACCCCTTCCACTCCGCCGGCTCCATTCGGAGCCAGCATCCTCATGGAAGGGGGTTTCCCGCTGGGCTGGCGGGCGGCCTTCTGGCGGTCGCCCGCCAGCCCAGCGGGAAACTCAGAATTACCGCGGCGGTCTTCTGACCGCGTAGCGGTATTCTGTTGGGGGAACTTT
Organism: Pleurodeles waltl; assembly: GCF_031143425.1. Classification (NCBI taxonomy): domain Eukaryota; kingdom Metazoa; phylum Chordata; class Amphibia; order Caudata; family Salamandridae; genus Pleurodeles; species Pleurodeles waltl. Next base: position 1,772,055,316 of record NC_090440.1, read on the forward strand.
GGCGGGCGGCCTCCGCCGCCCGCCAAAGTTAGAATCACCCCCTAAATGCCACTATACTTGGCAATCCTGCACTCTACGCCAATGCACTCTACTCTGTACCACTCCAGTCAATGCCAGTGCACTCTGTTCCGTTCACTCTTAGCCACCCTATTTTACTCTGCACTACTGCATTCTATACCACTGCACTCTACCATGCGCAATTCCACTCTACACCCCTTCACTCTACTCTGAAACAATCTACTCTACTCTACTCTACGGCCCTGCCATCTACGCAGCACCACTCCACTCTGTGTCACTCTACTCTACTCTGTACTGTACCAATCTACTATTTGTCACTGCACTGTACTCTAACCACTCCACTTTGTGCCTACGTATTGTATACCACTTTACCTAAAAAACAATGCACTCTATGGTACTGCATTCTATGCCAATCTGCTCTTCACCACTGTATTCTACACGACAATACTCTACTTCACTGCACTCTACACCACTGACTCTATGCCACTCTACTCTGCATCACTCTACTGCATGCTACAGCAGTGCACTGTATGTCACTCTACTATACACCACTGCACTCTGCAACAGTCTACGCTGCAACACTGCACTCTCTGCCACTATATGTCAATGCACTATATGCCACCACACTCTACGCCACCCTACTCTGCATCACTCCACTCTATTCCACTGCATTCTGACCAGCACCACTCCACTCTGCACTACCACACTGTACGCCACTAAACTCTATGTCAATCCACTCTAAGCCACTATGAACTACTCTGCACCACTGCACTGTACAAAACTGCATTCTATGGCAATCCACTCTAAGCCACTTTAATCTACTCTGTACCACTACACTGTATGACACTGCACTCTATGGCACTCTATGCTACTGCACTCTACACCGCTTCACTCTACTCTGAAACAATCTACTTAATGCCACTTCACTCTACACTATCCTACTCTATGCCACTCCACTACGCCAGTGCACATTAGACCACTTTACTCAAAACAATACACTCTACGCCACTGTACTGTACACCACTATACTTTACTCTGCAAACCTCTACTTTATGCCACTGCACTGTATACCTTTGCACTCTATGCCACTGAACGCTGTGCCACTCTATTCTACTCTGCACCACTCTTCTCTATGCTACTGCTCTCTATGCCACTTTGCTTTGCACCACTCTACTCTACGCCACTGCACTCTACATCTTTGCACTTATACCACTCTACTGTACACCATTGCACTCTCCGACACTCTACTCTTCAACACTGCACTATCTGCCACTGAGCTCTGTCACTCTACTCTGCGCCACTGTCCTTTATGCCATTGCACTCTATGCAACTGCACCACTCTTTACCCCTCTACGCCACTGCAGTCCATGCCACTCCAATCTACTGTGCACACTACTGTAGTCTACACAACTGAATTCTGCACCACTTCACTCTACACCTCTGTACTTTACTCAGCACCACTCTACTCTGTGCCAATGCACTCTGCATTACTGTGCTCCATTGCACTCTTCACAACTACACTCTACACCATTCCAGTCTAGGCCACTCCACTCTGCACCACTCCTCTCTACACCAGTACACTCTACCGCACTACTCTATGCCACTCCATGCTACCCTGCACCACTCTACTCTACCCTGCACCACTTCACTCTATGCCACTGTAATCTATGCTGCACCACTGTACTGTGTACCATTGTGCTCTACACCACTGTACTTTAAACAGCTGCACTGTACCCAATGTACTGTACACCACTATACTCAAAACCAATGGACTCAACACAATCTACTCTGCACCAGTGCAATCTACACCACTGTAACCTACCCTGCAGCACTCTAGTCTAGGCCACTGCACACTACGCCACTCTACACCACTGCGATCTATGTCACTGACCTCTATGCCTCTGTATTCTAATCAGAACCACTGTACTGTATGCTACTGCTATCTACAGCACTCTACTCTTCAACACTCTACGCCAATGCACTGTACGCCAATGCATTCTACATCCCTGCACTCGAAGGTCCAGATGTATGTGGCTTGGCATTTGAGATTTCCTAATGCAAATTTTTGCAATTCGCTATTAGGAAATAGCAAAAAGCTATGTACAACAGTGTCTAAGACACTGTTTATGATTCCCAAATCGGTCACAAGGGACCTACCTCATTAATATTCATGAGGCAGGTCATAATTTGCGATCCATTGGGAATGACCACAATCACAGGTATTTTGGCCTGCTGGGGTCAGCAGACCACCTTGTCTGTGATTTATTTTTAATTGAAGCAATCTTATTTTTTGTAATGCAGCCCATTTTCCTTATGGGAAAACGGGCTTCATTACAAAAAGAAAATTAAAAAGTTTTCTTTTAATTTTATATTAGCTCGAACATAGCAACGAGCAAGCACTGCTTTCCGACCTGTTGTAATCTATTCTGTGGGCTTTAACCACGCCCATCACTTTCATTCATTCCTGGTCTTGCCTTTCAACAATCCCTTGATGTCATTGGTAAAAGCTTTATGTTTGTCCCGCCTTGAGGCTTTTTTGTTAAACATCACAGACTGATACTATTACATAGATAATTGCACAATTGCCGATATACTTTTAGAAGGGCAAACTATATTTTTTTGTCTATCCCCTTTGCACTCCATGGCGGTCATGGCGGCAGGAACTGGATCGGTGCTATTGGAGCGCTCCTCACATTGTTTACACTGTTACCTAATCAGCGTCATTTCAATTTTGCTTTTGTCTCACCCCATTGTACCCCATGGCTTTCAAAAAAACCTTGTAGTTGGTAAATTCTTTACCTAAATAAAAACACAGAAATCATCAAAGCAGCTCTCCCAGCAGAATGGGCGAGCCGATTCTACAATATTCATTGCACTCGGGGAAACTTGCCCCATAATGCTTTGCAGCTATTTCTTTTTAAAAACACGTTTGTCCATAACTCAGCCTGTGGTGGTCCTAGGACAATGGGACCACCACCAAATCATTCAGCACAACACACTTTTTCTGTCTAGGCCATCTCTGGGCCCCCACATTAGGTTAGTTGGGACCCAAAAATAATAACCCTTCCCACCATTCAGTGTCTTTTTAAGTTCTGTCATGGCTCGAACATTTGTTTTTTTGCTGAGAGTAATTTGTGTTTGAAGGGCCTTGTTTGTATTATCATTGCAATAGACCTCTTATTCCTGAAAATGTGTAATGCACTATACCCTCTAGGGGCTGAATATATAGTTACACTGCATTATTTTCTGCCATTTTTTTTTCTATGTGGTTATGTCCTCCAGGGTCTTACTATAGGGTTACATAACCATGCTTCTTACAAATGCTAGGGGCTGTTCTGCGTATTGCAGTTAACATACTACAATATTTGTGGCATTCGGAAACTCCCCCCATAATGCTTTGCAGGGCATTCTTGTTACAAAACATTTTGCTCATCCTAGGACACTAGGGCCACCTTTAAAATGTTGACCACAACGTGCTCTTTCTGTCTAGATCATCTCTGGGTCCCCACTCTAGGTTAGTGGGGACCCCAAAATAATAACTACTTCCACCATGCAGTGTCTTTTTAAACTCTCTCATGGCTGGAATATTTGTTTTTTAACAGCTGAGAGTACTTTCTGTTGTAAGGGTCTTGTTTGTAATATCATTGCAGTAGCCCTGCTAGTCCTGAAAATGTGTAATGCACTGGAACGTTTGTTTTACAGCTAAGAGTAGTTTGTGTTTTAAGGGCCTTGTTTGTAATATCATTGCAGTAGGCCTTCTAGCCCTAAAAGTGTGTACTGTACTACGTCCTCTAGGGGCTAAATATATAGCTGCACTGCAATATTTTCTGCCATTTTGTTTTCATGTGTTATGCCCACTAGGGGTTTACTATATGGTTACATGACCATGTTTCTTACAAATGCAGATTTTATTGTGGTGTCCTTTAGGGGCTGTTCTGAAGTTTACAGTCAACATACTACAATATTGACGACACTCGGAAACTCACCACATAATGCTTTGCAGGACATTCCTTTCACAAAAATGTTTTGCTCATTACTCAGTCTGTGGTGGTCCTAGGACAATGTGATCACCTTAAAAACGGTCACCACAATGTGCTTTCTGTCTAGATCATATCTGGGTCCACACACTAGGTTAGTGGGGAACCCCCGGGATAATAACCTATCCCATAATTCAGTATATTTTTTAGCTCTCTTATGGCTGAAACATTTGTTTTGCACTTGGTAGTAGTTTGTGTTTTAAGGGTCTTCTTTAAAAATATATTCCGGTAGGCTTGTTAGCCCCTTAGTTATATGCAGGCCACTGGGATTATGTGGCAGAAAGGTCCAAAAGATGCACAGGTTTGACCAATTTATGTGGCAAAAAAGCTCTATTATGCTTGTAAAATTTTAATAGCTACAACTCAAGTAAATGTTAGACCTATTGCATTGAAAATGCTTAAGAGTTGTCAGTGGTCCATGGGACCGCTGCCTGCTCCTTAAACATTTTGGTGTCCACATTCACAAAGGGGTAAGGGTCTGTTGGGGACTTCTTTCCGTTTGCAAATGGGTTACTGCTGCCTCTACGGAGTCAGTAAAGTATGAATGTTTTGCGACCGTACTCTGGTTGCAAAACATTCATATATACCAGTGCTATTCTGCATTAGGATGGGACGCCCCAAACACTCCACTTCCTAATAATGTATCACAAAAGCAAAATGCGATTCGGTACAAGTTACCAAGTCACATTTTGTCTTTGATACATGTCAAAAAGCATTTTACCGGTGGGCTGTTTGCGACCATAACATGCTTCATACATCTGGCCCTAAGACACTCTTCTCTGCAAGACTGCACTCTCTGCCACTAAACTCTACGCCACTGCATGGTATGCCACTCTATACCATTGTGTACTACATCACTGCACTCTATGCCACTCTGTTCTACTCTTCACCACTGTAGTGTAAGCCACTGCTCTCTACAGCGATCTACTCTGCAACACTCTACTCTATGCTACTGCACTCTGCGCCAATGCACCCTACGCCAACGCACTTTACACCACTGCATTCTATGACATGCTACTCTGCAAGACTGCAGTCTCTGCTACTGAATGCTATGCTACTCTGCACCACTGCACTCAACTCGACTCTGGAGCACTAATCTCTATGCCAATGCACTCTTTGCCACTTCACTCCATGCTACTCTAATCTACTCTGCACCACTGCACTCCACCCCACTTTACAATACTCTACTGTACACCAATGCACTCTTTCCTGCACCACTCCACTTTACCCTGCACTACTCTGAAACAATCCACTCAACCCCACTGCACTCTACACCATTGCACTCTACACCACTCTACTCCACTCCATCCTGTGCCACTCCACTCTGTCCCATTGCACTCTACACCACTGCGATCTATGCTGCACTACTCCATTCTACTCTACACCACTCTACTCTATGCCACTCTACTCTACATCACTGTACTCTACACCACTTTTCTCAAAACCAATGCACTCTGTCACTGCACTCTAATCAAATCTACTCTGCACCGCTGTACTTTACGCCACTTCACTCTAGTCCACTCTACTTCACTTTACAACACTGCACTCTAAAGCCCTACTCAATCAAACTCCACTCCACTATGTGACACTCTACCCAACTCTATGCCATTACACTGTACAACACTCTACTCCACTCTTGCCACTCTACAAAATTACTCCATTCTACGATGATATAAGCAACTCCCTCTACACCACTCCATGCCACTTTACTCCACTTCTATGACACACTACTCCACTCTTGACCACTCCAGTACTCCACGCCACTCTATGCCACTCCACTCTGACACTCTTTGCCACTCCACGACACTCTACTTCACTTTTCACCACTGTATGCCACTCTACTCTACAACACTCTACTCCACTCTACGCAATACCCTCCACACCACACCACTCTTTTCTACACTAGTCAACCATACTGAATGCTACTCCACTGCACAGCACTCTGCTTCACTCTGACACTCTACTGCACTCTACACCACTTAACTCTATGGCACTCTACTCGGCTCTATGACACTATACTCCACTGTACGCCCTTCCACTCTACTCTCTCCACGACACTCTACAACACTCTGTCACTCCACTCTACACCATTCTATGACACTCCACGTCACTTGACTCTATGCTACTCAACTCTACACCACTCCACGCAACTCCACGATTCTCTGCGCCACTCCATAACACCCCACTCTACCCTACAACACTCTATTTTACAACACTCCACTCTATGCCACTCTCCTTTATGCCACTAACATTTAGCCATGCTGAACAGCTGCCAAGCTGGTGTACGACATAGGTAAAACATATTGGCAAAGCCAATAGCTCTTGCATAGGGGAGACCTATTGGCTTTGCAAATGTTTGTTCTTTTTGGATAATCACTCCATGAGAGTGCTTGTGTTTTCCAATTCTCTCCGTCGTGTTACCCCCACCCCACTCCATCACCAGTTGCCCAAATGGGTTAAATAAAACACCAAGGACCGGAGACCTGTGGAAAAACATAATCACAACCACGTTTCCCAAGGAGAACGTTGATCTTTTGAGCTGCAAATGCCATAAAACCATGCACAAACAACAAAAACATCCAGAATGTGAAGCACAAGGAAGTGAGTGAGACAACCACTTGCATTGAGGTGGCGTTTTATGTAATTATGTTTGTCTCCTTTATACTTCCATCAGTATGTATTTCCCCATATTTTATTCTGTGTTCATAGTCTAATTAAAGCATATACGTATGTACGTTCATGTTTGTGTGTGGGGTTCCCTTTGCATCATTTATATACGAATAGATCTGTTGAACCATTGATCTATTTGTATATTGCTAAATAAATGCATGCCTATTATCCACCTACCTAGGTACTTACATATAACAATTATTTATACGTGCACACTGATATGACATAATTTAAAATAAAGCAGTGCTTAATTTGTAAATTAAAACGTGCCGGTGCCCAAAACCCTCCTTTTAAGCACGCGGCTGCTGCAATTAGATGTGCGAGCACGGAATCCTGAGGCTATCTCGGGTCTCTTCAATCCATAAAAAGCCACTCCCTGTCCCTTCAGCTCACTCTTGCAGCTTTCTAATTTCTCTCTTTGTGACGCTTTTTCGTTTTTCCCTTCCTCCCCCTTTCTCATGTGTCTTTTGCTCGCAGCAAATGCTTGAGGCAGAAGAGTAAGCGTCGGCCCTCAAAAATATGTGCCGGTGCTCAGCACCGGAAACAATAAGTACAAATTAAGCACTGAAATAAAGGTATGCAATTAATGTGCACTCTAATGCATAATTTGATTTAAAATATTTGTTGTGATACATTCTTTTTTACCGCGTCAAGCAATGTAATCTAAAAATGCATAGAAAGCATGTACATAGGCGCCTATACACAAGATCAACTGTCCTGACAATACAAAAACTTCATAACAATGTCACAAACTGTTCTAACCATCACATAGTCGCTCAGCGACAATAAAAAGCTGCCTCCTGAAGATTCCATGCTCAGAATTTTTCCACAAAGCTAATTTGAACATGCACACCCACTACCACACACAAACACCCTTTCTCTCCCTCTCACACCACCCTGTCTGGCCCAGGTACGTATGTGGACCCCCTAGGACGAGTGGGGGCATCGGCCACACTGCCATGTCTCAACAGATACAATCAGCGGCAGATCTTTCATATATCCCAAAGTTATGTATATGATGCATACTCTGTCAATATCCGTCGCTCTTGGATACTTCTGCCAAGCGGAGCACAAGATAACATAAATATGTAGTTGTGCACCCTAAAACAGTTGCAAAAAAGTCCAATTCAATAGTTTCTTCTTTATTTTATATTCCAAAAAGCTTCTATAATTCCATCATATGTATTCCAGTTGTTACAGCCGCAGCCAACACATTTCGTCCACAACAGAGCTTGCTTGTCAAGTGTCCGGGACGGGATTAGCCTATAGCTGTATATGAGGTCTAGACACATAGGCCCATATTTATACTTTTTGACTGAAATCAGCGCTAGGACAGATTTGGGTCAAAAAGTTTACCGCCAGCTAACGCCATTCCAAGGTGCCAGCCGGGCACCTTATTTATGGAATGACGTGAGCCGGCGCTGCGGCCTGGTTAGCGTCAAAATAAATGATAGTAACCGGGCAGCGGAGGCGAAGGGAAGACTGGCGGTTGTGCGCCAAAGAATGGTGCAAGTCCGGTTAGAGTCAAAAATATTGGCTCTAACCTGACTTGTGCCATTTTTTGATGCACAACTCCCATGGAAATGACTCCTGTCTTAGCAAAGACAGGAAGTCATGCCCCCTGCCCAATATCCATGCCCAGGGGACTTCTGTCCCCTGGGCATGGCACTGGGCACAGTGGCATGTAAGGGGTCCCAAGTTAGGCCCCTGTGCTGCTTTACTCTTTAGAATATCAAAACTATGCACTTCAGGATATTTTAAGGCACAATGTAAAGCAATCACTCTCAAACACCTTCGTAAGTAGAATAATCAAGTTTATTTAAGGGGCAAGTTCTCAGCTAGCAAAACTAAACCACACTAATATATATATATATACATCAGGAGAATAACATGAGAATAATGATAAAGATATAAGCACTCTGTGAATAATTGCAAGAGTAAGTGCATATAATACGAGCACACACAATATACATCAATGGTCAATAGCATGAAAATGACTGCAAGAGTAAGTGCATATTACGCGCGCACACACAATATACTTCAATGCTCAATAGCATGAAAATGACTGCAAGAATAAGTACACATTACGCGCGCACACACAATACACTTAATAAATTGAAAAGCTTCACCGAAAAGAGCGTCTGCATCCCTCCGCCGTACACAAAGCTGGGGAACCCAAATCAGCTGACACAGGGAGCCTCTGTTCGGGACAATCAGTCCTCCTGGCGTTGCGTCCAACCCAGAAGAGAGTTCCTAAACCAGCCCATCTAGGCCCCCAACTTTTATAGTATTTACTAACGCCCAGGAGTCTTTTCTAGAAAAAGACCCCCTCCTTTACAAATTGTGCAATCGGCGGTACCTTGTTCACCCTTCGAGACGTCTCCTCAGAACGGGCCAAGTTCCCAGGAGAGGACTCCAAGGTGAAGCTTGCATTCCTCCTTGTGTACAAGCGCATCCCCCTGTTGTTCTAACTGATAGCTCGTGGAATGTAAATAGCGCCCTTCGTACCAGGCAGATGGAGCGAAGTTGAGCAGAAAAACACCCCACCCTTCAGCTTGCCGAAGCTTGTGGAAAAACACAGAAAAGTGCCTTACGCACCGAACCAGACTCGACAAAATGGAGTCGTGAACCAAAATGGAAGCGAAGGCCAATGAAAGCAGAGGCCAATGGTCCACACTCTGCACCACTGTTTTTACCTTGCACGTAGTGCTGCCGCATGCACGTAGTGTATGTAGCAATACATTTACGTAGTGTATGTAGCAATACATCTCCACCCTTGGACCATTTGGCCAACTTACAACTAAGTATATCCTATAAGCTGAAATGGCAATGCTCTTGGGCGAAACTGAGATAGAAGATTAGGCACACACTGAATACAACAACATAATGAAATTAAAATAACTGTTATGATAATGATTACACCAAAAATATAACGCAGTTGGCCTAAATTAGGCAGCCATCCAAAAGCCCAATCCCACCACCCCTTGTCAACATCCTGCTGCACCCCCTTCACCAACTTATGCAGGGCCTCTATGTGGGAGTTGATTGATATGGAGTGGTCGGATAAATTGAAGCAACATAATCCTTCAAAATCACTGCAGCCATGGTTGTGTTTAAGCAGTAAATAATCAATAGCAGCGCGATTCTGCAAAGCAGCTCTTCTAATTCCCTGTACATCTAATAACAGCTCAGCTAAGGCAGCTGATGTATAGTTAATATTCTTGACTACTAAACATGCAAGTTTATTAATAACTCTGGTATTATATACTGCAAGTCCTGGCACCCCTACGATAGAACCAGCTAAACTAACATATTCTGTTTTGGACAGCAATGAAATTTCAGAATCACAGTCCGTAGGTAATTGAATAGTGTCTCTGGTATAGCGAGGGTGTAGAGCAGTATCCATAGGAAACATGAGAAAGCCTAAGCGTGACCAGGCACAAGGCCCTCCGGTTAGATTGGCTGGAATATAAGTAAAAGAAAGATTACCACAAGAAAAGAGCCAACCTTTAGGCAACTTAACATTTTGAATGTGGCTGGCAGCAGGCACCACATGTTGGCAAAACATTGAATTATTTACATTCAAACAGGTTAGGTCAGTCCGTGAGTGGCACAACGTCCGTTGTGCAGCAGTTAAATTTTTGTCTCTTTTCTCCAATTTGAGCTGAGCACATTTACCTATTTTCATAGGATCACAGGTCAATGAATAGCACACATCCCCACTTGAGATGTTAAACGTGAGTATAGATGTCATGTTCCTCCACAACCGCCTGCCCACCTCCGGGCAATGACGGCAGTAGTCATAGAGTGACAGATGGGAGCGAACGTCACTCACATCCACCATTCCATCCTGGTTTGTATTGTTAAAGATGTGTAATAATACAGCAGCAGGAGTGGGCACTGCCACTAGACAAGTGGTAATCAAATCTTGAACGCTTTGCATGTTACTCATACAGAAGTGAGATATATTCAGCACTTCCTGCGCTAGATGAATCCAAACATTGTTCGGTTGATGCAGCAGCATTGGCATCTGCGGCTGACGGTTGAATTTTTGGGCTATGAGCCCCTCCCGCTCCCCGGTGGAGTCTCCCGAACGGGCTCCATACACCACACTCATGGCACAGGCACTCCACAGGATGATCTGAAAAGAACAAAGGACAAAACACGTATTATCATTCTCGCAGATAGCATTTGTCAGCGGGAACATGTTCCCATTTGTCCTGACCAGGTCGCATAACTACCAGGACATTGTCTGGTCCAGTGGCGATGACATCAGCGGGTTGAGGAGGGTTATTTGGGGATTCAATCCACACTTTGGCCCCTGGGTTCTTGTCAGTAGATCCGAACCCTCCTTTGCCTCTCACAGTGAGAAGAGCTGGGGCGCTCCCCTTCTTAACAACACCTCCATAAACCGGCATAATGACAATTTGGGCAACGCGATCACCAGGTTGCACCACTAGGTCTGTGTCACCACTGTTCAAGAGAATGACTTTCAACTCGCCTTGGTAGTCTGCATCTATCACGCCTCCTAAAACTTGGATGCCCCTCAAGGCAAGCCCAGATCGAGGGGCAATCAGACCGTAATGTTCAGGGGGAATCTGAATTCCCACCCCAGTTTCAATCAGAGTGATGTCTCTAGGTTTCAATCGATGCATGTGTAAAGCATGTAAGTCAAGTCCTGCAGATTCTGGTGTAGCTCGATATGGGGCCAAAGCTCCTGGAGCTGTTTCCCAATACATAATGGTATTGCTCGTTGTAAACGGATTAATCTGTAAAGCAGGCGTCAGCATTCTCATGAGAGGTGTCTCGGCATTTGTTAGGGGTCGGTTGTTCAAAATTTGCAAAGCATCATACAAATTATCCCTCCACCCCTTCAGTGTCCCATCATTCAGTTTACGCAATTGTTCTTTCAGCAACCCATTCATTCTCTCAATCAGTCCCGCTGCTTGTGGGTAGTAAGGTATGTGAAAAATCCACTCAATATTGCGTTGTGCACAATAGTCCTGCACTAGTCTGCCCTTGAAGTGGCTGGCGTTATCACTTTGAATCTGGAGTGGCACTCCATAGTACAGAATCAACAGATCTAGTGTTTTCAGGGTGCTCTGTTGAGTTGCGCGCTTGCAGGGAAAGGCTATGAGATAACCAGAGTAAGTGTCTACCACAGTGCAGGCATACTGACACCCTCTGCTCACTGGCATTGGTCCAATGTAATCAATCTGCCAAATCTGTCCTGGCAACTTACCTCTACCTAGCTGGCCTCTCACCACCTGTGGGACTGGTCTGTGCTGTGCATGCTGACAAATGGGACATTCAATGATCGCTGTTTTAATCAAATCTAGGGGAAGATGCATCCCTCTAATCTCAGCCCACCTGTGAGTAGCCTTTTCTCCAAGATGTCCGCATTTCTGGTGTGCCCATTTAGCCATTCCCACCAAATCAGAACTCTGCGCCTCCACTTCAGCCTCTTGAATCTTGGCTCGATCGTCTGCAAGACAATTGAACCATCGGTCTAATGAATCAGTTGGACAGTGAGCGTCCACATGATAGACAGTCACGGTGCTTTGAGGTAACATTTCCCAGATCTCCTGCCATAACTCCTTCCCCCATACCTCTTTGTTATGGATTTTGTACTGATGTGCATGCCACGTGGGAAGCCAAGTAGCTAACCCATTGGCGGTAGACCAGGAATCTGTATAAATGTGACATTTTCCGGGTAGCTCCTGTTTTAAAGCCTGATACACGGCATAAAGCTCTGCATACTGGCTACTTTTTCCCTGTCCTGTAGTTGTCAAAAGCTTCTTGGTAACAGGATTATAGGACACTGCCTTCCAGTGCCTTTTCGCTCCAACATATTTTGCTGAACCATCTGTGAACCACACATGTTTTTTGTCATCTGCAGACAAGTCTGCGAACGGCTGGCCCCACCCTACTGGGGATTCACACACTGAAGGTACATCATGCAACATTTCGGAATTCTCCACTGGAGCCTGCGCTACCTGCTCATGCAAAACGGCGGTCCCTTTTGGACCCGCTCGTGCCCTGTCCTGGACATACCATTTCCATTTTATAATGCTGGCTTCTTGCGCATGTCCAATTCTATGAGTTTTTGGGGAACTCATCACCCACTGCATGATGGGAATTTCAGGCCTTAAAATCACATTATGTCCCAGTGTAATTTGCTCAGTATCAACCAGGGCCCAATAGCAGGCCAGCAGCTGCTTCTCAAAGGGAGTATACCGCTCTCCTGCCTCAGGTAACTTCTTTGTCCAAAATCCCAGGGGCACCCTCTTTCTTCCTTGTTTTTGCCATAAACTCCAATTGGCATACTGCCCCTGGACTGTCACATTCAATTCAATGTCTCCCTCTCGAATCGGCCACAAATCCAAAGCATGCTGAATGGCGTCTTTCGCCAATTCAAACGCGCGCTGCTCCTGCTCTCCCCATTCAAACGCATTTTTCTTTCGTGTAACTTTGTACAATGGGGCCAAAATCTGAGACAAATGGGGTATATGTTGTCTCCAATACCCGAATAGTCCAATAAAACTCTGGGCTTCCTTCAGATTTCGCGGTACTGCGAATTCCTTAATCTTTTGTTTCACTTTTGGCAACACTTCTCTGTGTCCCTGATTCCACTGAATGCCCAAAAATTTCACGCTCTGAGACGGTCCCTGCACTTTCTCGGGGTTAATCTCCCACCCTTGATTCTGCAAATGTTCCACCACCCTGTCTAGCTGAATTTGCACCTGTTCTTGCGTCTCTCCCTGCATCATCACGTCATCTATATAGTGGGAAATTTGCACTCCAGGAACCACTGGTACTTCATCCAAATGCTCTGCCACCAGCCGGTGGCAGATAGTGGGGCTATGTAAATACCCCATGGGTAATCTACAGAAGGTGTACTGACGCCCCGCCCATTGGAATGCCAGCTGAGGCTGGCTCTCAGTAGCTATTGGTATCGTAAAGAAGGCATTGGCAATGTCAATGGTTGCATACCAAGTCCCACTGTGTTTCTGTATGTTCTCAATCAAGGTAATGGTGTCTGGGACCGCTGCAGTCAGAGGAGGTGTATGTTTATTCAATTGGCGATAATCAATGCAAATCCTCCAACTGTTATCACTTTTACGAACAGGCCAGAGGGCATTATTCCACGCAGTGGTGATGGGAATTATTACCCCGGCCTCTAGTAAATCATGTATAGTCTGGCTAATCTCCTCATGTCCTCCCGGTATTCTGTACTGTTTCATTTGAATCACTTTAGTAGCTTGGGGAAGTGTTACCGGAGGAATCTTCAACAGCCCCACCCTTGCGGCGGCTATTGATATAAATCTTTTGGAATCAAATTGATAACATCCATCTTCCAAATGTAGGGTCATCCCTTTCAAAATGTCAATTCCAATAATGTATTCGGGAATGGGCACAATCAGGACAGTGTATTCTCTCTTTGGAAGTGCCCCTATTTTCATGGGAACCACTATCTGCACTGCCGGGGTTTCTTTTCCGCCCAATCCCGTAATGGTAAAGTACTGTCCCCTGAATTTTCTTGGATTGCCATGAATCAAGGTGGCCTCCGCTCCGGTGTCAACGAGGGCTCGAACTTTTTGAACATTCCCACGTTTCCAATAAATTTCTACTTTGACATGAGGTCTGTTATCTTTGCGAGCCCATCCCTGCACCGGAGTTTGGCCTGTTTCCTAATCTATTTTCACTCTGCGCACATCAGAGTCTGCCCAAGTCAAATCTGGATACAGTTTGCGGTAATTCTCAGGGAACTCCTCCTCCCTGTCTCTGCTTCGCAACCTCTCTGAGCTTACCAGCTCCCTCTCCCACTCTCTTCCTCGAGTTTTCCCAGAACCTGTCAGTTCCCGGTCTCTCTCCCTGCTCCGGGTTCCCTCTGCGCTTCGGTGCTCTTCCTCCCAATTTCCGTCCTCTGGGGATCTCTCTCTACTGTGGGGTTTTCTCCCTCTCTCCCCCTTTTCACTCTCACGCTCCTCCCCTCCTGCCTTTCTCTGGTTCACCACTTTGTTATCCTTCTTGTTCCCTTTCCTACTCCCCTCCTTTTTATCCAAACCGCGTTTGCGGTACATTTCCCACATGTCCTTGGTGCTTATCCCATCAATTTCATTCCTGGTCACCCCATCTCGCATCAAGGCCTGAAACATGTCTCGCCTTGTCACCCTGTTGTTATCAGTACGATTCTCAGACCGTGAATTCCTCTCTGGCTTAGCCCATTCTCCTAAATCACTTAACTCACGCACCGCTTCTACCACCTGAGACAATGGGTTACCTGTCTGATTAATTAACAAAGTCATGATGACATGCTTATATGCAGGAGGAGCGGCCCTAATCAGCCGGTTTCGCACAGACACACTTAAAATTCCATTCATCAAATCATGGGCATTACCCATAAAGATAGCTGTTTTCATCCCTTCTTCCTTCAATCTCTGTACTGCATCTCTCAAAGTGTACCAAGGTTTATCATTAGGCGGCCAGTCTGACTCTGTCGGATACTTCTGAGCACACCCTTGCGCCGCTAGCTCTAACAAATTGGTCATGGGACCATTCCCTGGATACGTTCTAAACTCATTTTGAATAACCGGGTCTGTACTTAACATACAAAGCCTCGGGGCGTCGCCGTGATCCAATTGGACCCCCTGGCCCCCCATATCGTGCACCCGCACCAACCACGTAAGCAATGTTTCCCCAGACCTCTGTCGAAATCTGTCTATCACATCACTTAGTTCTTGCTGTGTATAATCCTCCAGGGCATCCAACATCACCCCTCCAGGATTAGCTGGGCTATGCTGTAACTTTCGCCGATATATGGGCTGCGCACGGACAACATTCCTGCGCTCTGTCTTCTCCTGTCTAACATCTTGGCAGTCATCGCCCCCGGACCCATCTGAAAAATCAGATGTATCCCAGATGTTTCCATCCCAAAATTCAGGGTCAAAGGCTAATCCTGCCTGAGAGATAGCTAAATGCACCTTCTTTTTATTAACTTTCCCTCTTCGCTTCTTGTGTTTATATTTAGCTACGCTAACAGCCGTTCTCTCTGCAACCAGTTGGTACATTTCCAACTTATCACTTAATAATTTATTTTGACAAGCTAGCATGGTAGAGGAATTTCGGGCTTCCACTAACTCCTTCTCCAGCTGCTCGTGGTCTTTTTGTAACTGTAAACATTTTTCATACAACTTTCGGTACGCAGAAAGCAAGATCCAGCCTCGCCTCCCCAACGCACAAACCTCCCTTCCCTTGTCAATTGAAACTTTCCGTAGACATATGAGAAGGTCTTCAGGTTCCACATTTAACATACACGCATTCCAATTTTCACACAAACCAGCACAACGTGACCATTCCTGAGCAAAAAGTTTATATGGAGCGGTTTCCCACCCCGGTATCTCTATGTCTGGATTTGCTACCTGAGAACCTGCTTTTGAGCTCGCTTTGATCTTATTAAGCATTTTCCCCTTTTTTTTTTTTTTTCGAATCCTGCAAACGACTACGCCAATTTGTGCTGCTTTACTCTTCAGAATATCAAAACTATGCACTTCAGGATATTTTAAGGCACAATGTAAAGCAATCACTCTCAAACACCTTCGTAAGTAGAATAATCAAGTTTATTTAAGGGGCAAGTTCTCAGCTAGCAAAACTAAACCACACTAATATATATATATATACATCAGGAGAATAACATGAGAATAATGATAAAGATATAAGCACTCTGTGAATAATTGCAAGAGTAAGTGCATATAATACGAGCACACACAATATACCTCAATGGTCAATAGCATGAAAATGACTGCAAGAGTAAGTGCATATTACGCGCGCACACACAATATACTTCAATGCTCAATAGCATGAAAATGACTGCAAGAATAAGTACACATTACGCGCGCACACACAATACACTTAATAAATTGAAAAGCTTCACCGAAAAGAGCGTCTGCATCCCTCCGCCGTACACAAAGCTGGGGAACCCAAATCAGCTGACACAGGGAGCCTCTGTTCGGGACAATCAGTCCTCCTGGCGTTGCGTCCAACCCAGAAGAAAGTTCCTAAACCAGCCCATCTAGGCCCCCAACTTTTATAGTATTTACTAACGCCCAGGAGTCTTTTCTAGAAAAAGACCCCCTCCTTTACAAATTGTGCAATCGGCGGTACCTTGTTCACCCTTCGAGACGTCTCCTCAGAACGGGCCAAGTTCCCAGGAGAGGACTCCAAGGTGAAGCTTGCATTCCTCCTTGTGTACAAGCGCATCCCCCTGTTGTTCTAACTGATAGCTCGTGGAATGTAAATAGCGCCCTTCGTACCAGGCAGATGGAGCGAAGTTGAGCAGAAAAACACCCCACCCTTCAGCTTGCCGAAGCTTGTGGAAAAACACAGAAAAGTGCCTTACGCACCGAACCAGACTCGACAAAATGGAGTCGTGAACCAAAATGGAAGCGAAGGCCAATGAAAGCAGAGGCCAATGGTCCACACTCTGCACCACTGTTTTTACCTTGCACGTAGTGCTGCCGCATGCACGTAGTGTATGTAGCAATACATTTACGTAGTGTATGTAGCAATACATCTCCACCCTTGGACCATTTGGCCAACTTACAACTAAGTATATCCTATAAGCTGAAATGGCAATGCTCTTGGGCGAAACTGAGATAGAAGATTAGGCACACACTGAATACAACAACATAATGAAATTAAAATAACTGTTATGATAATGATTACACCAAAAATATAACGCAGTTGGCCTAAATTAGGCAGCCATCCAAAAGCCCAATCCCACCACCCCTTGTCAACATCCTGCTGCACCCCCTTCACCAACTTATGCAGGGCCTCTATGTGGGAGTTGATTGATATGGAGTGGTCGGATAAATTGAAGCAACATAATCCTTCAAAATCACTGCAGCCATGGTTGTGTTTAAGCAGTAAATAATCAATAGCAGCGCGATTCTGCAAAGCAGCTCTTCTAATTCCCTGTACATCTAATAACAGCTCAGCGAAGGCAGCTGATGTATAGTTAATATTCTTGACTACTAAACATGCAAGTTTATTAATAACTCTGGTATTATATACTGCAAGTCCTGGCACCCCTACGATAGAACCAGCTAAACTAACATATTCTGTTTTGGACAGCAATGAAATTTCAGAATCACAGTCCGTAGGTAATTGAATAGTGTCTCTGGTATAGCGAGGGTGTAGAGCAGTATCCATAGGAAACATGAGAAAGCCTAAGCGTGACCAGGCACAAGGCCCTCCGGTTAGATTGGCTGGAATATAAGTAAAAGAAAGATTACCACAAGAAAAGAGCCAACCTTTAGGCAACTTAACATTTTGAATGTGGCTGGCAGCAGGCACCACATGTTGGCAAAACATTGAATTATTTACATTCAAACAGGTTAGGTCAGTCCGTGAGTGGCACAACGTCCGTTGTGCAGCAGTTAAATTTTTGTCTCTTTTCTCCAATTTGAGCTGAGCACATTTACCTATTTTCATAGGATCACAGGTCAATGAATAGCACACATCCCCACTTGAGATGTTAAACGTGAGTATAGATGTCATGTTCCTCCACAACCGCCTGCCCACCTCCGGGCAATGACGGCAGTAGTCATAGAGTGACAGATGGGAGCGAACGTCACTCACATCCACCATTCCATCCTGGTTTGTATTGTTAAAGATGTGTAATAATACAGCAGCAGGAGTGGGCACTGCCACTAGACAAGTGGTAATCAAATCTTGAACGCTTTGCATGTTACTCATACAGAAGTGAGATATATTCAGCACTTCCTGCGCTAGATGAATCCAAACATTGTTCGGTTGATGCAGCAGCATTGGCATCTGCGGCTGACGGTTGAATTTTTGGGCTATGAGCCCCTCCCGCTCCCCGGTGGAGTCTCCCGAACGGGCTCCATACACCACACTCATGGCACAGGCACTCCACAGGATGATCTGAAAAGAACAAAGGACAAAACACGTATTATCATTCTCGCAGATAGCATTTGTCAGCGGGAACATGTTCCCATTTGTCCTGACCAGGTCGCATAACTACCAGGACATTGTCTGGTCCAGTGGCGATGACATCAGCGGGTTGAGGAGGGTTATTTGGGGATTCAATCCACACTTTGGCCCCTGGGTTCTTGTCAGTAGATCCGAACCCTCCTTTGCCTCTCACAGTGAGAAGAGCTGGGGCGCTCCCCTTCTTAACAACACCTCCATAAACCGGCATAATGACAATTTGGGCAACGCGATCACCAGGTTGCACCACTAGGTCTGTGTCACCACTGTTCAAGAGAATGACTTTCAACTCGCCTTGGTAGTCTGCATCTATCACGCCTCCTAAAACTTGGATGCCCCTCAAGGCAAGCCCAGATCGAGGGGCAATCAGACCGTAATGTTCAGGGGGAATCTGAATTCCCACCCCAGTTTCAATCAGAGTGATGTCTCTAGGTTTCAATCGATGCATGTGTAAAGCATGTAAGTCAAGTCCTGCAGATTCTGGTGTAGCTCGATATGGGGCCAAAGCTCCTGGAGCTGTTTCCCAATACATAATGGTATTGCTCGTTGTAAACGGATTAATCTGTAAAGCAGGCGTCAGCATTCTCATGAGAGGTGTCTCGGCATTTGTTAGGGGTCGGTTGTTCAAAATTTGCAAAGCATCATACAAATTATCCCTCCACCCCTTCAGTGTCCCATCATTCAGTTTACGCAATTGTTCTTTCAGCAACCCATTCATTCTCTCAATCAGTCCCGCTGCTTGTGGGTAGTAAGGTATGTGAAAAATCCACTCAATATTGCGTTGTGCACAATAGTCCTGCACTAGTCTGCCCTTGAAGTGGCTGGCGTTATCACTTTGAATCTGGAGTGGCACTCCATAGTACAGAATCAACAGATCTAGTGTTTTCAGGGTGCTCTGTTGAGTTGCGCGCTTGCAGGGAAAGGCTATGAGATAACCAGAGTAAGTGTCTACCACAGTGCAGGCATACTGACACCCTCTGCTCACTGGCATTGGTCCAATGTAATCAATCTGCCAAATCTGTCCTGGCAACTTACCTCTACCTAGCTGGCCTCTCACCACCTGTGGGACTGGTCTGTGCTGTGCATGCTGACAAATGGGACATTCAATGATCGCTGTTTTAATCAAATCTAGGGGAAGATGCATCCCTCTAATCTCAGCCCACCTGTGAGTAGCCTTTTCTCCAAGATGTCCGCATTTCTGGTGTGCCCATTTAGCCATTCCCACCAAATCAGAACTCTGCGCCTCCACTTCAGCCTCTTGAATCTTGGCTCGATCGTCTGCAAGACAATTGAACCATCGGTCTAATGAATCAGTTGGACAGTGAGCGTCCACATGATAGACAGTCACGGTGCTTTGAGGTAACATTTCCCAGATCTCCTGCCATAACTCCTTCCCCCATACCTCTTTGTTATGGATTTTGTACTGATGTGCATGCCACGTGGGAAGCCAAGTAGCTAACCCATTGGCGGTAGACCAGGAATCTGTATAAATGTGACATTTTCCGGGTAGCTCCTGTTTTAAAGCCTGATACACGGCATAAAGCTCTGCATACTGGCTACTTTTTCCCTGTCCTGTAGTTGTCAAAAGCTTCTTGGTAACAGGATTATAGGACACTGCCTTCCAGTGCCTTTTCGCTCCAACATATTTTGCTGAACCATCTGTGAACCACACATGTTTTTTGTCATCTGCAGACAAGTCTGCGAACGGCTGGCCCCACCCTACTGGGGATTCACACACTGAAGGTACATCATGCAACATTTCGGAATTCTCCACTGGAGCCTGCGCTACCTGCTCATGCAAAACGGCGGTCCCTTTTGGACCCGCTCGTGCCCTGTCCTGGACATACCATTTCCATTTTATAATGCTGGCTTCTTGCGCATGTCCAATTCTATGAGTTTTTGGGGAACTCATCACCCACTGCATGATGGGAATTTCAGGCCTTAAAATCACATTATGTCCCAGTGTAATTTGCTCAGTATCAACCAGGGCCCAATAGCAGGCCAGCAGCTGCTTCTCAAAGGGAGTATACCGCTCTCCTGCCTCAGGTAACTTCTTTGTCCAAAATCCCAGGGGCACCCTCTTTCTTCCTTGTTTTTGCCATAAACTCCAATTGGCATACTGCCCCTGGACTGTCACATTCAATTCAATGTCTCCCTCTCGAATCGGCCACAAATCCAAAGCATGCTGAATGGCGTCTTTCGCCAATTCAAACGCGCGCTGCTCCTGCTCTCCCCATTCAAACGCATTTTTCTTTCGTGTAACTTTGTACAATGGGGCCAAAATCTGAGACAAATGGGGTATATGTTGTCTCCAATACCCGAATAGTCCAATAAAACTCTGGGCTTCCTTCAGATTTCGCGGTACTGCGAATTCCTTAATCTTTTGTTTCACTTTTGGCAACACTTCTCTGTGTCCCTGATTCCACTGAATGCCCAAAAATTTCACGCTCTGAGACGGTCCCTGCACTTTCTCGGGGTTAATCTCCCACCCTTGATTCTGCAAATGTTCCACCACCCTGTCTAGCTGAATTTGCACCTGTTCTTGCGTCTCTCCCTGCATCATCACGTCATCTATATAGTGGGAAATTTGCACTCCAGGAACCACTGGTACTTCATCCAAATGCTCTGCCACCAGCCGGTGGCAGATAGTGGGGCTATGTAAATACCCCATGGGTAATCTACAGAAGGTGTACTGACGCCCCGCCCATTGGAATGCCAGCTGAGGCTGGCTCTCAGTAGCTATTGGTATCGTAAAGAAGGCATTGGCAATGTCAATGGTTGCATACCAAGTCCCACTGTGTTTCTGTATGTTCTCAATCAAGGTAATGGTGTCTGGGACCGCTGCAGTCAGAGGAGGTGTATGTTTATTCAATTGGCGATAATCAATGCAAATCCTCCAACTGTTATCACTTTTACGAACAGGCCAGAGGGCATTATTCCACGCAGTGGTGATGGGAATTATTACCCCGGCCTCTAGTAAATCATGTATAGTCTGGCTAATCTCCTCATGTCCTCCCGGTATTCTGTACTGTTTCATTTGAATCACTTTAGTAGCTTGGGGAAGTGTTACCGGAGGAATCTTCAACAGCCCCACCCTTGCGGCGGCTATTGATATAAATCTTTTGGAATCAAATTGATAACATCCATCTTCCAAATGTAGGGTCATCCCTTTCAAAATGTCAATTCCAATAATGTATTCGGGAATGGGCACAATCAGGACAGTGTATTCTCTCTTTGGAAGTGCCCCTATTTTCATGGGAACCACTATCTGCACTTCCGGGGTTTCTTTTCCGCCCAATCCCGTAATGGTAAAGTACTGTCCCCTGAATTTTCTTGGATTGCCATGAATCAAGGTGGCCTCCGCTCCGGTGTCAACGAGGGCTCGAACTTTTTGAACATTCCCACGTTTCCAATAAATTTCTACTTTGACATGAGGTCTGTTATCTTTGCGAGCCCATCCCTGCACCGGAGTTTGGCCTGTTTCCTAATCTATTTTCACTCTGCGCACATCAGAGTCTGCCCAAGTCAAATCTGGATACAGTTTGCGGTAATTCTCAGGGAACTCCTCCTCCCTGTCTCTGCTTCGCAACCTCTCTGAGCTTACCAGCTCCCTCTCCCACTCTCTTCCTCGAGTTTTCCCAGAACCTGTCAGTTCCCGGTCTCTCTCCCTGCTCCGGGTTCCCTCTGCGCTTCGGTGCTCTTCCTCCCAATTTCCGTCCTCTGGGGATCTCTCTCTACTGTGGGGTTTTCTCCCTCTCTCCCCCTTTTCACTCTCACGCTCCTCCCCTCCTGCCTTTCTCTGGTTCACCACTTTGTTATCCTTCTTGTTCCCTTTCCTACTCCCCTCCTTTTTATCCAAACCGCGTTTGCGGTACATTTCCCACATGTCCTTGGTGCTTATCCCATCAATTTCATTCCTGGTCACCCCATCTCGCATCAAGGCCTGAAGCATGTCTCGCCTTGTCACCCTGTTGTTATCAGTACGATTCTCAGACCGTGAATTCCTCTCTGGCTTAGCCCATTCTCCTAAATCACTTAACTCACGCACCGCTTCTACCACCTGAGACAATGGGTTACCTGTCTGATTAATTAACAAAGTCATGATGACATGCTTATATGCAGGAGGAGCGGCCCTAATCAGCCGGTTTCGCACAGACACACTTAAAATTCCATTCATCAAATCATGGGCATTACCCATAAAGATAGCTGTTTTCATCCCTTCTTCCTTCAATCTCTGTACTGCATCTCTCAAAGTGTACCAAGGTTTATCATTAGGCGGCCAGTCTGACTCTGTCGGATACTTCTGAGCACACCCTTGCGCCGCTAGCTCTAACAAATTGGTCATGGGACCATTCCCTGGATACGTTCTAAACTCATTTTGAATAACCGGGTCTGTACTTAACATACAAAGCCTCGGGGCGTCGCCGTGATCCAATTGGACCCCCTGGCCCCCCATATCGTGCACCCGCACCAACCACGTAAGCAATGTTTCCCCAGACCTCTGTCGAAATCTGTCTATCACATCACTTAGTTCTTGCTGTGTATAATCCTCCAGGGCATCCAACATCACCCCTCCAGGATTAGCTGGGCTATGCTGTAACTTTCGCCGATATATGGGCTGCGCACGGACAACATTCCTGCGCTCTGTCTTCTCCTGTCTAACATCTTGGCAGTCATCGCCCCCGGACCCATCTGAAAAATCAGATGTATCCCAGATGTTTCCATCCCAAAATTCAGGGTCAAAGGCTAATCCTGCCTGAGAGATAGCTAAATGCACCTTCTTTTTATTAACTTTCCCTCTTCGCTTCTTGTGTTTATATTTAGCTACGCTAACAGCCGTTCTCTCTGCAACCAGTTGGTACATTTCCAACTTATCACTTAATAATTTATTTTGACAAGCTAGCATGGTAGAGGAATTTCGGGCTTCCACTAACTCCTTCTCCAGCTGCTCGTGGTCTTTTTGTAACTGTAAACATTTTTCATACAACTTTCGGTACGCAGAAAGCAAGATCCAGCCTCGCCTCCCCAACGCACAAACCTCCCTTCCCTTGTCAATTGAAACTTTCCGTAGACATATGAGAAGGTCTTCAGGTTCCACATTTAACATACACGCATTCCAATTTTCACACAAACCAGCACAACGTGACCATTCCTGAGCAAAAATTTTATATGGAGCGGTTTCCCACCCCGGTATCTCTATGTCTGGATTTGCTACCTGAGAACCTGCTTTTGAGCTCGCTTTGATCTTATTAAGCATTTTCCCCTTTTTTTTTTTTTTTCGAATCCTGCAAACGACTACGCCAATTTGTGCTGCTTTACTCTTCAGAATATCAAAACTATGCACTTCAGGATATTTTAAGGCACAATGTAAAGCAATCACTCTCAAACACCTTCGTAAGTAGAATAATCAAGTTTATTTAAGGGGCAAGTTCTCAGCTAGCAAAACTAAACCACACTAATATATATATATATACATCAGGAGAATAACATGAGAATAATGATAAAGATATAAGCACTCTGTGAATAATTGCAAGAGTAAGTGCATATAATACGAGCACACACAATATACCTCAATGCTCAATAGCATGAAAATGACTGCAAGAGTAAGTGCATATTACGCGCGCACACACAATATACTTCAATGCTCAATAGCATGAAAATGACTGCAAGAATAAGTACACATTACGCGCGCACACACAATACACTTAATAAATTGAAAAGCTTCACCGAAAAGAGCGTCTGCATCCCTCCGCCGTACACAAAGCTGGGGAACCCAAATCAGCTGACACAGGGAGCCTCTGTTCGGGACAATCAGTCCTCCTGGCGTTGCGTCCAACCCAGAAGAGAGTTCCTAAACCAGCCCATCTAGGCCCCCAACTTTTATAGTATTTACTAACGCCCAGGAGTCTTTTCTAGAAAAAGACCCCCTCCTTTACAAATTGTGCAATCGGCGGTACCTTGTTCACCCTTCGAGACGTCTCCTCAGAACGGGCCAAGTTCCCAGGAGAGGACTCCAAGGTGAAGCTTGCATTCCTCCTTGTGTACAGGCGCATCCCCCTGTTGTTCTAACTGATAGCTCGTGGAATGTAAATAGCGCCCTTCGTACCAGGCAGATGGAGCGAAGTTGAGCAGAAAAACACCCCACCCTTCAGCTTGCCGAAGCTTGTGGAAAAACACAGAACAGTGCCTTACGCACCGAACCAGACTCGACAAAATGGAGTCGTGAACCAAAATGGAAGCGAAGGCCAATGAAAGCAGAGGCCAATGGTCCACACTCTGCACCACTGTTTTTACCTTGCACGTAGTGCTGCCGCATGCACGTAGTGTATGTAGCAATACATTTACGTAGTGTATGTAGCAATACAGCCCCCCTATGTCACTTAAAAAAAAAATATATATATATACATACCTGCACTTACCTGCACTCACCATGGATGGGTCCCCCCATCCATGGTGTCCCTCCAGGGGTGGGAGAGGGTGGCAGGGGGTGTCCCTGGGTGCAGGGAAGGGAACCTGTGGACTGCTTCCATGGTCTCCCACCATGGAAATGAGCCCACAGATTCCTTAACGCCTGCCCTGACCCAGGCGTTAGAAAACTGCACAAATACAGCTGGGTGCCATGTTTTAAGGCCCGTCTCCTCCTGTGCATCATTTTGATGCCAGAGGATAAATAAGGCGCACATGCCTTAGAGTCATTTTTGCACGGGAACGCCTACCTTGCATGTCATTAGCGCAAGGTAGGTTTTCATGTATAAAAAAACTACTCAAACTCCATAACTTTGGCGCCAGACGGGTCTAGCGCCAAAGCATAAATATGGAGTTAAGTTTGCGCCGAATTTGCGTAAAAAAAAATGACGCAAATCCGGCACAAACAGAGTATAAATATGGGCCATTATGAGTTTGGCGGTACCAGGACAGCCATGGTGGCAGTGGCGGACGTACCACCAACAGGCTGGCGGAGAAGACAGCCAAATTATGACCATGGCAATCTTACCAACAGAAGATAGTCACACTACTGCAAGTACTGCCAGAGCAGTCAGGCCTCCACAGATGGCGGTAGCCACCTTCAGGCCGGCTGGGACCATGTTTCCGTCAAACTCATTACGAGGCTGCATACCGCCAAGGTTTCCGCCACAGCCACACCAACACGAAACCCTGGCAGAAACCAACTCTATAATAGGAGACACTCACCTTCTGGAACAGATACTTGTCTGGAGCCGCCATGGAACCCAAACTGGAAGTCCTCCCACTGGTCCTGCTTGTACAATGACCAGCGACAAAGGCAACAACTGTGAGTACACACACCTACCTGACACTGTAGGGAAAACCCAAAGTACACAAGGCGCACACACAACATACACATCCGGGACACCCAGCGACGGCGACACACACACAAAACAACACACCCATACGCACACACACACACACACACACACACACAAACGCACACCCACACTACACACACCACGGCCAACACACACGTGCTATACATACAACAACCCAAAGATACACAGCACCAGTACAGTCCAACACAACAATACACAACTGCACACATCAAACACGGAAATTACAACCCCACTAAAACACATACGCTTCTGCTAGCAAATACATTACACACCTCCACATAGCACTCCATACATACAACAGCACGTAACAACACCCGACAATCAAAATACATAATCACACAGCTATACAACAAAACAATCGTCATACCACGCCAACACAACGCATCTGACATTTCCATCACCGCACACACAACAACCACACAAGGGCACACAACACCACTATTACACATATCAACACAAACAATACACAATTCTTCTACATACATGCTTGTCCCAAACACAAACATATCCTGCATACAAAACACACCCATCTCAGCGGCACAAATGGCAGGGGCACACACACACATGCAGCCCAGACACAACAGCTAGCACAACCAACACACACAAATGTCACACACACGAACCAAACACACACAAACCGAAGCCGCTAATTACACAACAGCCATGTGGAAAGAAAGCCAGGACAAGTATGTTACAATCGAACCAACAACTGGTTGGCCCGGATATAATAAATGCAAATAGTATGTAAATAAATAAGGAACTAAGTATATATATATATATATGTTCGATGGCATGTGTAGCTGCAGATACACATGCTGTGCACAGTCCGCCGTCTGGTGTTGGGCTCGGAGTGTTACAAGTTGTTTTTCCTTCGAAGAAGTCTTTTCGAGTCACGAGACCGAGGGACACCTCCCATTTCCATTCCATTGCGCATGGGTGTTGACTCCATCTTAGATTGTTTTTTTTCCGCCATCGGGTTCGGGCGTGTTCCTTTTCGCTCCGTGTTTCGGGTCGTAAAGTTAGTTAGAATCTCGGAAAAAATCATCTGTATTGTTGCGTTCGGTATCGGGTTAGTTAGAACAAATCGACACCGAATTTTGAGGAGCTCCGGTGGCCCTTCGGGGTAATTTCGATCCCCCGTCGGGGCCTGGTCGGCCCGACCGCGTGCGACTTTAAGACTGATGGAACGGACCCCGTTCCGCTTCTGTCCAAAATGCCATAACAAATATCCGTATACGGATCAGCATCTGGTCTGTAACTTGTGCTTGTCCCCCGAGCACAAGGAGGATACGTGTGAAGCCTGTCGAGCGTTTCGGTCCAGGAAGACGCTGAGAGACTGAAGAGCCAGGAGGCTACAAATGGCGTCCATGCCCACAGGTCCACATCGGTTCGAGGAGGAAGAAGAAGAAACTTTCTCCATCCACGAGTCGGATTCCGAAGAACTCGACGCCGAAGAAACGTCAACCATGAGTAAGACGTCGAAAATTAGGACTCATGAAAAGTCCACAAAAGCCCAGGGGACGCCACCGCCAACAGGCCATGGCTTAACCCAAAAACATGGTGACCGAGCCAAGGCACCGAAAATGGGCATGCTGGTGTCGAAGTCATCCGACTCCGGTCGTGATACCGCCACACAGCAACCTCGGAGCCGAGACAGCGGCTCCGAGAAATCTCGGCACAAAGACGACGGCACCGAAAAGATTCGCCACCGAGACACCGCGCCGAAGCAAAAGAAAATATCTTCGGAGCCGAAAAGAACTTCCGAAAAGGTTTCGGTCCCGAAACACCCAGCCTAGGAGCCGAAAAGTAGTTCCTATACAGAGGAACAAGGGCTAACCACCCAATTACATAGATTTGGAGAGGACCTTTAAACTGTGGAGCCTGACCACACACAGAGAAGGCTTCATATCCATGAAGACACAGGGAAGATAACCACTCTTCCCCCAATCAAGATCAAAAGGAAACTTGCCTTTCAACAAGGGGACAAGCAACCACAGGCAAAGGTGGCAAAGAAGACAACCCCACCACCTTCTCCACCACCATCAACACATGCATCACCAGCAACCACTCCACCAATGCACTCACCAGCTCATACCGCAATGAGTCAGGATGACCCCAATGCATGGGATCTCTATGATGCTCCAGTGTCTGACAACAGCCCAGACTCTTATCCCACAAAACCTTCGCCACCTGAGGACAGTACATCCTATACACAGGTGGTCGCAAGGGCAGCCGAGTTTCACAATGTCTCACTACATTCGGAACCAATTGAGGATGACTTTCTCTTTAACACCCTATCCTCCACCCATAGCCAGTACCAAAGTCTTCCCATGCTCCCAGGAATGCTAAGACATTCCAAACAAATATTTCAGGATCCAGTTAAAGGCAGAGCCATAATTCCAAGGGTGGAGAAAAAATACAAGCCACCACCCACAGATCCTATATATATTACAACACAACTGACACCGGACTCAGTAGTTGTGGGGGCAGCTCGTAAGAGAGCCAACTCTCATACCTCTGGCGACGCACCACCTCCGGACAAAGAGAGCAGCAAGTTTGATGCTGCGGGTAAAAGGGTTGCAGCACAAGCAGCAAATCAGTGGCGTATTGCCAACTCTCAGGCACTTTTGGCAAGATACGACAGGGCTCATTGGGATGAAATGCAACATTTCATCGAACACTTACCCAAGGAGTTCCAAAAAAGAGCGCAACAGGTGGTGGAAGAGGGACAAAGTATCTCGAACAATCAGATACGGTCTTCCATGGATGCAGCAGACACAGCTGCAAGGACAATAAACACTGCAGTCACAATAAGAAGGCACGCATGGCTGCGCACTTCTGGGTTCAAACCAGAAATCCAACAGGCTGTGCTCAATATGCCGTTTAATGAACAGCAATTGTTTGGGCCGGAGGCAGACACTGCCATTGAAAAACTCAAAAAGGACACCGATACAGCCAAGGCCATGGGCGCACTCTACTCCCCGCAGAGCAGAGGCACATTTCGGAAAACACCTTTTAGGGGAGGGTTTCGAGGTCAACCCACAGAAGCCACAACCTCTCAAACAAGACCTACCTACCAAGGGCAATATCAAAGGGGAGGTTTTCGCGGGCAATTTAGAGGGGGCCAATTCCCCAAAACTCGAGGGAAATTCCAAGGCGCCAAAACCCCTCAAAATAAGCAGTGACTCACAAGTCACACACCCCCATCACATAACACCTGTGGGGGGAAGACTAAGCCAGTTTTACAAACTTTGGGAGGAAATAACAACGGATACTTGGGTCCTAGCAATTATCCAGCATGGTTATTGCATAGAATTTCACCAATTCCCTCCAAACGTCCCACCAAAAACACACAATATGTCAAAACAACATATAGATCTTCTAGGACTAGAAGTTCAAGCACTGCTACAAAAGGACGCAATAGAATTAGTACCAATTCAACAAAAGAACACAGGAGTTTACTCACTTTACTTTCTAATACCCAAAAAGGACAAAACTCTGAGACCAATACTAGATCTCAGAACACTAAATACCTACATAAAATCAGACCACTTTCACATGGTCACGCTACAAGACGTAATCCCACTGCTCAAACAGCAAGACTACATGACAACATTAGATCTAAAAGACGCGTATTTCCATATACCAATACATCCTTCACACAGGAAATACCTAAGGTTTGTATTCCAAGGAATACATTACCAATTCAAAGTGTTACCATTCGGAATAACAACTGCGCCAAGAGTTTTTACAAAATGCCTGGCAGTAGTAGCTGCGCATATCAGAAGGCAGCAAATACATGTGTTCCCGTACTTAGACGACTGGTTAATCAAAACCAACACGCTAAAACAGTGCTCACAGCACACAAAATATGCCATACAAACCCTTCACAGACTAGGGTTTTCCATCAACTACGCAAAGTCACACCTTTTACCGTGTCAAACGCAGCAATACTTAGGAGCGACAATCAACACAGTAAAAGGGATTGCCACTCCAAGTCCACAACGAGTTCAAACATTTCACAAAGTAATACAGGTCATGTATCCAACACAAAAGATACAAGTCAGAATGGTAATGAAGCTACTAGGCATGATGTCTTCATGCATAGCCATTGTCCCAAACGCAAGATTACACATGCGGCCCTTACAACAGTGCCTAGCATCACAATAGTCACAGGCACAGGGTCAACTTCTAGATCTGGTGTTGATAGACCGCCAAACATACATCTTGCTTCTATGGTGGAACAGTACAAATTTAAACCAAGGGTGGCCTTTCCAAGACCCAGTGCCACAATACGTCATAACAACAGATGCTTCCATGACAGGGTGGGGAGCACACCTCAATCAACACAGCATCCAAGGACAATGGGACATACATCAGAGACAGTTACACATAAATCACTTGGAAATGTTAGCAGTATTTCTAGCGCTGAAAGCATTTCAACCCATAATAACACAAAAATACATTCTTGTCAAAACAGACAACATGACAACAATGTATTACCTAAACAAACAAGGAGGGACACACTCGACACAGTTATGCCTCCTAACACAAAAAATATGGCATTGGGCGATTCACAACCACATTCGCCTAATAGCACAATTTATTCCAGGGATTCAGAACCAGTTGGCAGACAATCTCTCTCGAGATCACCAACAAACCCACGAATGGGAAATTCACCCCAAAATAATAAACAATTACTTTCAAATTTGGGGGACACCTCAAATAGATCTATTCGCAACAAAGGAAAACTCAAAATGCCAAAACTACGCATCCAGGTACCCACAAGATCAATCCCAAGGCAATGCTCTATGGATGAACTGGTCAGGGATATTTGCATACGCTTTTCCCCCTCTCCCTCTCCTTCCATATGTAGTAAACAGGTTGAGTCAAAACAAACTCAAACTGATAGCACCAACATGGGCAAGGCAACCTTGGTACACAACACTACTAGACCTGTCAGCAGTACCTCATGTCAAACTACCCAACAAACCAGATCTGTTAACACAGCACAAACAACAGATCAGACATCCAAATCCAACATCTTTGAATCTAGCAATTTGGCTCCTGAAATCCTAGAATTCGGACACTTGCACCTCACACAAGAATGTATGGAGGTCATAAAACAAGCTAGAAAACCTACCACTAGACACTGCTACGCAAACAAGTGGAAAAGATTTGTGTATTACTGCCAGAATAATCAAATTCAGCCATTACACACATCTCCAAAAGATATAGTAGGATATTTACTACATTTGCAAAAATCAAATCTAGCCTTCTCTTCCATAAAGATACATCTTACCGCAATTTCAGCTTACCTGCAAATTACTCATTCAACTTCACTATTTAGAATACCAGTCATTAAAGCGTTTATGGAAGGCTTAAAAAGAATCATACCACCAAGGACACCACCTGTTCCTTCATGGAACCTCAACATTGTCTTAACAAGACTCATGGGTCCACCTTTCGAGCCCATGCATTCTTGTGAAATGCAATACTTAACGTGGAAAGTTGCATTTTTGATTGCCATCACATCTCTAAGAAGAGTGAGCGAGATTCAAGCATTTACCATACAAGAACCATTTATTCAAATACATAAAAATAAAGTAGTTCTAAGAACAAATCCTAAATTTTTACCAAAGGTTATCTCACCGTTTCACTTAAATCAAACGGTAGAATTACCAGTGTTCTTCCCACAACCAGATTCTGTAGCTGAAAGAGCACTACATACATTAGACATCAAAAGAGCACTAATGTACTACATTGACAGAACACAAATAATTAGAAAAACAAAACAACTATTCATTGCCTTTCAAAAACCTCATACAGGAAATCCAATTTCAAAACAAGGCATTGCTAGGTGGATAGTCAAGTGTATTCAAACCTGCTATCTTAAAGCAAAGAGAGAACTGCCTATTACACCAAAGGCACACTCAACCAGAAAGAAAGGGGCTACCATGGCCTTTCTAGGAAATATTCCAATGAACGAAATATGTAAGGCAGCAACATGGTCTACGCCTCATACATTTACCAAACACTACTGTGTAGATGTGTTAACTGCACAACAAGCCACAGTAGGTCAGGCTGTACTAAGAACATTATTTCAAACTACTTCAACTCCTACAGGCTGAACCACCGCTTTTGGGGAGATAACTGCTTACTAGTCTATGCACAGCATGTGTATCTGCAGCTACACATGCCATCGAACTGAAAATGTCACTTACCCAGTGTACATCTGTTCGTGACATGAGTCGCTGCAGATTCACATGCGCCCACCCGCCTCCCCGGGAGCCTGTAGCCGTTTAGAAGTAGATCTTGAACATTTGTACATTTGTAAATATATTACTTTAACCTTTATTCTGTACATACGTACTCATTCCATTGCATGGGCACTATTACTAACATACACAACTCCTACCTCACCCTCTGCGGGGAAAACAATCTAAGATGGAGTCGACGCCCACGCGCAATGGAATGGAAATGGGAGGAGTCCCTCGGTCTCGTGACTCGAAAAGACTTCTTCGAAGGAAAAACAACTTGTAACACTCCGAGCCCAACACCAGACGGCGGACTGTGCACAGCATGTGAATCTGCAGCGACTCATGCCACGAACAGATGTACACTGGGTAAGTGACATTTTCCATATATATATATATATATAAGGCACTTGGCCAGTCTAAAGTTCAACATGCCAAAGGCCCAAATGGCACCTCTGTGTGCCCCCTACTTGACTCCTGTCTGATGTATGACCGCCACAGGGTAGGGGCATCAAGGGGGCAGGCAGGCACTTCAGGGGTTGGGGGGGACGAGGGGTTTGGGCTTTGGAGGGGGGGCTTGGGCTTGGGAGAGGTCGACTTATTGGCAGGGGTAGGGACATGAGTACTAGTAGGGGGGCAGAGGAGGACTTGGAGGTGGAAGGGCTGGACTTGGGCAAGGACACATACCATTTGGGGAAATCACAGGGTGGGAGATGAATAGGGAACAGGGAAAACTCAGAGAGGAAATGCTTCTTAGACACACGGGGTGGTCATGGCAAAAAGGTTTGGGAGTGGAGGTAGAGGGAGTGGTTGTAGGAGGTGTAGGTGTAGATAATTTGAGTGCAAGTGTGTGCGATGAATGCTTGTGGGTGCTGGGTGTCTGTTGGGCGGGTGAGTGTGGGCATTTAGGTGTCTTGAGAGGATGGGGAGGAAATGCTGGAAGATGCCATGCTGGATAAGTGACTGTCTGTCTGTAGGGGTGGTGTTTGCAGATATGGTAGATGTGCTGCATGTGGGGGTGTTGGTGGTTGTGGTGGCTGCGAATGTAGTGACTGAGTTGGATGTCTGAAGGTCTGCTATTGTGCTGACTGTGGGTAGGATAGGAGTTGTGGCTGGATCAGTGAATGTTGGTGTGGTGGCTGCAGGTGTATCTGGTGTTGTGTCTGTGAAGGAGCGGGAGTGGGGGAGTATGTGCATGATGTGGATTGGTGTGTCTGCAGGTGGGTGTTGTTTGTGTACATGCAAGTGGTGGGTCTTGTGGTGCTTGTGTTTGTCTGTTGGTAACCTTGGCTGTTGATGTAGATGCATGCTTGTGTGTCTGTGTGCTTTGGCTGGGTTTGGGATTGAGAAGATGTAGGTGAAGGGTGGGTGGTAGACAACGGGTGACTGGCTGCCAGAGCCTGAAAGGATCTCTGTAGGCCATCCAGGGCACAGTGAATGCCCTCCAGGAATGCATTGCTCTACTGGACTTGAGCTGCCAGTCCCTGGATGGCATTCACGGTGGTCGACTGACCCACAGAGGGAGACCTCAGGAGGTCAATAGCCTTCTCACTGAGGGCAGCTGGGCTGACTGAGGCAGAGGTGCCTGTGGCGAAGGAGATGCCCGCCCTGCTGGGTGAGCGGCAAGGACAACTGGGTGGGAAGCCACAGGGAGGGCTGTAGTAGTGAACGGGTGGCGGACAAAGATAGTGCTGGGGTGGTCCCACAGACAGGGTGTGTCCACTGGAGGAGAATTCACAGTCATTAGCCATAGCTAGATTACTTTTAGAATTGAGGGTTTAGATCCATATACTGTGACTGTTGATGTATAGGTAATCTCTGGTGGCCTCTGATTAGGAGGTATCATACACTGGGTACGACGCCTATGTACTGCGTAAGTGCTTTGTGTGGCTCCATTACTTCAACCTGATGGTACTCTCTGTCATTGTCATTTTGCAGGTTGGAATACTGACTGTATGTTTGTGTGGGCCTGGATTATTTGACTGCCTGACATCTGTCCTGGGACATATCTTTTGTACTGTGCGTCCTGCTGATGATGGCTCCCTCTGCTGTCCATTCCACTGGCTGTTGGATGCAGGGGGGCATAACCAGTTCTGTAATAAGATTCATGACATTTATTGATATTGTAATGAATACACATATTCAGTAGCTGTGTTCCATTTCTGTTTATTGGGCATATATAAAATAAGACAAAATATTATGGTGCATAAGTTGTCCAACAGGTGATGAGTGGGGTCATGGTACTTGAAATCATCAGAGTAGATGGTACAGCAGTTGGTTGCACAAGCCAATTGTCCATGTGCTAATGGGAAGATGGAGTTATGTCACTGAAAAGTAAACAGGGTGTCTCAATAGCACACAAGGGAGGCAAAACAGGTGAGGTTCACTTCCTGGCAGTGGGTTGGGTCTTGGCATCTGCTCCAGTTGGCTGTCTGGGTGGATGTCCACATTTGTTGGTGGAGAGGGGGTCGAGGGGTTCTTCAGCTACAGAGGGAGGGGTGTCCGGGGCATGTGCTTCTCCTGGCAGGACCTCCATTCGACTGGCTGCCGCATAAGTGGATGGCTCAGAAGTTATGATGCTAGCGGAAGGGGCCTGCTTGTGGGTGGAGGAAGCACATAGTGTGGTGTTGATGTCCCTGAGCACCCCTGCCATGGAGACCATGGTGGCACTGTGTGCCTGCCACTGCTGCATGGCCTCCTGGTGCTATTTCCTCTGCAGCCTTTGGTTCTCCCCCAACATGGCTATGATCTGGCACATCCTGTCCTGGGATTGTTGGTATGCTCCCAGGACATGGAAGATGGCTTCTTGGTCAGTAGAGTCCCTTTGGGGCCCCATCCTCTGGCCCACAGCTTCCCTCCCACGCCCCCGCCTCCAGATGCCTGTGCCCCAGGTACAGTGTGCCCATTCCCAGGATCTGCAGGACCTTGATTGGCCGGGGTGTGAGGGGTTGACTCAGGTCCCTGTACTGTGGGGCACACAATAGTTGGAACAGTCCTTGGGACACAGGTTTGGAAACGGAGGGTTGGCAGTGATGTAGTGACCACAGGGTTGGGGGGGGATAGTTGTGGGCATGGTGAGGCAGGGAGTCGTAGACCGACCAGATTTCCCTGATGGGCTAGGTAGGTCATCAGTGTCCAGACATCCTGGCTTGTTGTCCTCAGTGGGGCCTTCATCCTGAGGAGGGCTTGCAGTCTCTGGTATGCTCTCCGTGGTGACATTGGCCTGGTTACCTGTGGATGGAGTGAGAGACAGAGTTAAGTTATAGGAGGTGTGGTTGGGTATCTCTTTCCCAAATGCATACATTGGCTTGACATAATTCCCAGCAATGGCAGATGCTGCACAGCATACCAGTGTTGTTGGATAGTGGTCTGTGAGATGTGTGCCATACTCCATTTAGGTTGGTGTCCTTCAGGTTTGTTAGCTGAGGCTCAGTGGATGGGTTCTGGTAGTATCTGTTGATTCACATGAGTGTTCTGCACTGTTAGCTAATGTCTATTCAGGCTTGGTAGTTGGAGAAATAATGGCTGGGCATTGCAGCATGGTATCCCAGTGGGAGGAGGGTATGTGAGTTTGCAAGGTTATTTGTCCTGTCTGTGCATTTTGTGCATGTGCATGGAGTCTCCCATCTTACATTCCAAATCAGGGTGGGTCAATATATGGGTTTTGGATCCTGATTAGTGGCAAAGCTGATTAGTCACAGCACTGAAGCAGTGTTTAGTATTTGTAGATATTGTGGTGTGCCATTGCATTGCTGTCATTGCCATGTAGTGGTCCTCGGTCATACAATCTAGATGGTATAGGTGTTCCATTAGTCATCCATGCAAGGGATGTGTTGTGATATGCACATTCCAGGTATTCAGGTAGATGGGCTGGTGCATTGTGGGGGTCGTAGTGATAGTATTACTTATTGGTATCTGTCCCTTTGCCAAGGGCTGTGTGGGCATTTGGGCAGAGTTGAGGTGTGGCATGCAGGAGAGAGGCATTAGGTGAATAGGTGGGAGGGCTAGTGGGACATCCAGTGCATTGGGGTGTTTTTTGGGTGGTGAGGAAGCATGCAGGAATTGTTGACATAGTAGTTGTGGGTACTTACCAGAGTCCAGTGCCCCAGGTATTCCAGTCAGGCCTTCTGGATGCAGAATGTCCAAGTCCTTCTCCTCCAAAGATGTGAACTGTGGGGGAGATGGTGGGGGCCCTGACGCTAGTCTTGTGCACGGTTATTTGGTGTTGGGAATTGTGATGGCATGGAACGCACTTTCTCCCTGAGGTCATGCGACCTCTTCTTGATGTCCTCCATTGTGCATGGATGGTCGCCTACTGAGTTGACCCTGTCAACTATTTTCCCTCCACAGCTCATTTTCCTGACTATGGAGGTTTGCTCGACCTGTGCTCCAAACAGTTGGAGCTCTACCCTGACGATTTTATCAACCATGACCCTTAACTCCTCATCTGTAAACAGTGGGTGCGTTTGTGCAGACATGTTGGTGGTTGTGTTGAGGGTGTAGGGGTAGGGCGTGTTGTCTGTCTAAAGGTGCAGTATAGGGTGATTGATGGGGTGTTGGTGGTGCATCGTGATTGCTTAACAATTGCACTGAGTGTGTGTGTTCGTTTTGTGTTGGTAGTGCAGGTGTGTGCTGAGTGAGAGGTGTATATGTGTCTATGGAGTAATGGTGCTAAATATGTGTATTTTACAGCTCTGGGTGTTTGTGTGTATCTCTTTTGTCACAAAGGCTTGTGGGTTGTATTGGGGTGTGTTATACAGTGCAGTGAGTAGATGTGTCTTGTGTGCGTATGTGTCAGGTGTGAGGTATTCAAACTGTCCAATGTCAGTAGTGGTGTCTGACCACTGTCAGTAGTTGTTTCTGACCGCAGCGGTTCGCAACACCAATGGTTTTCCGGTGTGAAAGAACCGCTGTGCTGATTTGTGGCTCGTAATCTGGTGGGTGGTATGTTGCCGACGTGGTGGTGCTGCAACCGCCTCTTTCCCGCACTCCCGTCTCCTAGCGGTATCAGCTGTTTTCTGGCAGTCTTTATTGTTTGAGTCATAATACTGCAGACGGAAGACTGCCAACATGGCCGTCTTTTGGCAGCCGCCACCGCAGCCTCCTGGTGTCTCCCCCACTTCAAAGCAATTTGCGGGTATATAAACTGGGTCCCTGACCCCACCAAATCAGACACTTATGGACCTGCACCTGCAACCTGTCAAGAGGAACTGCCTAGCTGCCCAAAGAACTCATCTGGACACTTTGCTGAGAAGGACTGCTGCCCTGCTGTTGCCCTGCTGCCTTGGTGCCCTCTGACTTTGCTGAGAAGTGCTCTCCAAGGGCTTGGATGGAGCTTGCCTCCTTTTTTAAGAAGTCTCAGGGCCAAAAAGACTTCATCTCTATAGGAAACTCCTTGTGCGTCTAAAATTGAAACACAGCCTGCCGGAAATGGTGCACAGCCATTTTGCGACCGGGAAATCGCTGCACAGCTGAGCCGGAAAGATGCAGCCTGACTTCCTGAGTAAAGAATCGATGCAGCACTTGCCTTGCGGCTCGAAATACGATGCACAGCCTACTGGATCAACACACATCCGAACCGGGATGCCGCAGCCCGACTTCCCGAGTGAAGAATCTATGCAGCACCTGCGTGCGACAAACAAATTCCACAAATCACCTACCGGATCGACGCAACGCCTGTGACATTTTCCTGCATGGCCAGGATTTTTCCTGCATCGTCCCTGGGTGTCAAAAAGATCCCCGCATCACAGTGAGAAACCAAGACTGCACACCGGAAATCGACGCAAAGCCCCTTGCAGCGTGGAAAGAAACAACAGGTCGTCTGTGCCACATTGGAAAATCCAACTCACACTCTATTTTTCCACGCATCTCCAAACCAGGTACTTTGTGCAAACAAGAGAACTGTTGATTTCTAAGATTTAAGACTCTTTTTAATCTTGCAAAAGTGATATCTCAATTTATGCTTATTGAATCTTTATAGTTTTGACCTTAATTAAACCAGATAAATATCCTATATTTTTCTAAATCTGTGTGATGTATTTTTGTGTTTTTTTGACTGTGTTACTGTATGATTTATTGCACAAATACTTTACACATTGCCTTCTAAATTAAGCCTAACTGCTCAGTACCAAGCTACCAGAGGGTGGGCAAAGGATAGTATGTATTGTGTGTGACATACCCTGACTAGTATTGTGGTCCCTACTTAGACAAAGGTGTATACCTCTGCCAACTACAGACCCCATTTCTAACATGTATGTTTACAGATTTCAGAGAAAATAGCATCAAAAAGCACCAGACTGTGGTTATCTGGTTGTGCCAGACCGGCCAAAGTGACAAGTTCATGCCGACCGTAATGGAGTGTGGGATGGCTATAGAGACCTATAGTCTGCAGAACCCAGGACCTTAATCTTAGTTGCAATGACATGCAGAGTCCTGCGTTGAGTATGCGTTGCAAAGGCGATGTGAGGTCCGGGTGACAGTATGCATTGCACAGCAGCAGTTACGGGGAGTTGCGAAGTGCAATGTGAAGTCCTTGCATGGAGGTGCGTTGCGACATGGCAGTTCCAATGTGCTGCGTTGGGCAAAGCAATGTCTTTGCATGGATATACGTCGCTTAGCAGTGGTTTCAATGGGCTTGCGTCTGGAAAGTCCATACAGCAGAGGCGATGAGTTGGTTCTGCAGGAGATATGCTGCACCACGAAGGAGATGCATCGGTTCTGCTAAATCCACAGATGGGCTGGCAGAGCACATTGAGGTCCAATTCCAGTGGTCCAGGACTGGAGTAGCAGCACTTGGGAGGGCAGGACTCACAGATGGGAGAGTCTGGGTGCTGGGTTCAAGGTAGTTTGAGGCCTGTTCTGTTCCTGAAGCTTCTGATCAGGAGGCCAGCCAACCAGCACTTGGCATCACTGAGCTTAGAGACGCAGGTCCAGTCCTTCTAATCCAAGCAAGAGGGCAGCAGATCAGCACAACAGGGCAGCAGTCCAGCAGAGTGGCAGTCCTTTCAGCAGCACAGCAGTCCTCATGGCCAAGAAGCATACTGAGGAGCCGGGTCCCTCATTTATACCAAGTGCCCACTCTAACATAGAGGAAGTTTCTAGAGGTTTCCACCCCCTGAGGTGTCGGGCACACCCTTCCTTCCTCCCTGGCCTGGCCCCAGCTTGCTTGCAGGTCACAAATGACTAGTGACAGACTGTTTGTGAGAGTTCTCAGGCAGAGACTTTGTGATGTGCAAGTGCTGATGTGCTCAATCATGTGTTATCATTGGTTGAATTTATTGTCACACTCATTTGCATGCTTCTTATTTGACGTTTTTTTTGTACATCTTGTATATGTGCATCCTCTGGAGCATAACCATCCTTTTGACTGGCTGATTACATCCTTCTACTGCTCACTTTTAGGGTCCTGCGTTTTCCATTTTGGTTAAGAATGCCTTCAGAGGCCAGGTGTTTTCCAGTGCTCTCCCTCTTGCGTTCCTCTCCTCAGCTTAAAATACCCACCCCATGCTCTGTTTTTGCTATCTCTCTCATAACTGCTTGCCCTCTCTCCTGTGCAATTTTTCCCTCAGCACCTGTGTTGATGCTTGCCTCAAGTGCTTTTCCCCTCTCCCCTGTATTGATCTCATCCTCGTGCCCTGCACACTTCTGTTGCTTTCCCTCAACTCACCCATCCACCTCCACTTTTTATTTTAAATATATTTTTTTAATGTATATTTTCAGCAGGCAGGGCGTCAAATTGCTGCTTGCCCTCCACAAAAGCATGTTTGCACATTTAAAAGTTATTTTTTTAATAGACTGATCTAAGTAGTGTCCATCCTATCATCTTAGATCAGTCAATAGAAAATAAAAGAAAATGGCACCCACGTCATTCATTAGGTAGGGGCATGCATGATAATAGATGCACTCACCTATAGAATGATGTGACCACCAACAAGGGCTGTTTCATTGCATTTTTCTTTCTTGCTGATAGTAAACAGCACCAACAAAAAGCATTGATTGCAATGCTGTTCTGCATTTCTAAAAAGCAACTGCAAAGTCAGTAGCTCCCAGTGTGTCCAGCCTTCAGGAAACAATTAAAATGTCAAGATACCTCTTGTGATTAATGTTCCTACTAGGGAGAGAGATGGGAGTTTGCCTAGCTGCAGCTTTGACTCCACATAAAGTAGCATAGAGGGTTAATATGCTTGCTGAATAAAAAAAACGAATGATGGGGCATATTTAGGAAAAGTGGGGCTGCACATAGTGCAGTCCCACTTTTCTTGCACCCCCTAGCGCCCCCTAACGCCACAATGTTTGCAGCATATCTAAAATACGGCACACCATAGCGGTAGTTAGGGGACTAGCGTCAGAATTCTTTACGCTAGTCCAGCACTTTGCAGGATTAGCGTGAATTTTTTTTCCGCTAATCCTGCAAAGCACCCAGAGTCCCATTGTAACCATTGGAAGCCTCCTTTTAATGTCTGCTCTGAACAGATGTTAAAAGTGCTGGAAAAAAATTACGCAAAGAAATCTGAGACATTTCTTTGCGTCCTTTTTTTTACCCCCCTAACGGGGGGATGCCCCCTTTGCATACATTATGCTTGGCGCAGGGTTAGTGTAGCGCAGAGGGTTACAAAGTGGTGCAATGCATACATTGCGCCACTTTGTAAATATGGCGCAGCATTTTGGGCCTTTTAACGCCACATTAGCTTAAAACAAATTATGCTAATGTGGTGTTAGAATGGCGCAAGGGGCTCTTAAATATGTCCCTATATTTTATGTGGATAGCTGAGTGGATTAGTAAAGCCAGCCTTTACAAGTGCTTTAAAACACATGAATGTATGTGAAAGGGGAGCGATGGAGAGATGAGGGGCACATTTGCCAGATGGTAGTGAGTAAAACCAAGGAGAAGGTCATGTGGTGGGAGGGCACCAAAATAAACTGTCGCACAGGGCACCACCAGTCCTAAAGCCCGCCCTGACCACACAGATGCTTCCTCCAATTCGACACAGACACTGCAGAGATACAGCTTATAAATCACAATTCGAGCCAGACCCATTAACTTTGACAGTGCTTGTTATTCTTTTGTAGCATTAATCTATGTTACATATAGTGTATAAAACCCAAAGAGTATAGTACTTGCTTCCTTTCATTCTCAGGACTGGTTTCCTTCAGATGCATCATTATGTTTCTTTATCACTTGTCTTTTCTTTAGATCTCTGCTGTTCGATCTGTTGTGCACAATAAAAGTAATAATGAAATTGTTCTGGTGCTGCAGCAGTTT
This sequence comes from Pleurodeles waltl, assembly GCF_031143425.1. Classification (NCBI taxonomy): domain Eukaryota; kingdom Metazoa; phylum Chordata; class Amphibia; order Caudata; family Salamandridae; genus Pleurodeles; species Pleurodeles waltl. Next base: position 1,772,096,918 of record NC_090440.1, read on the forward strand.
GACAATGACATTGATAAGGCGATTCAAGCATTTGTTGATGGTGAGTACTCAGGCCAAGGTGTCTCAGCTCCATTTCAATTAAATGCTTTTGTTTACAAATCCATGTGCTGCAAAAAACAAAATACTGAGATATAGTATGCGAACCAGGACGCATTATCGTTGACTTTCCTCGTTAATAATCTTTATGTGATTAAAGATAGATATTAAACTGGGATGGATGGAAGGAGTGTTGTGTAGAATTCATATTGGGGAACAGAAATGCCACATTCATTCCTAAGTTCAAATACTGAATTACATGAAACAAAAGTTCATGTATATACTCAAGGAGTCCTGATGAGTCTTTTACCATTTCTGCTAGCTCGTGTGAGACGACTTCAGTTTAATTGGATCAACCCACTAGAAAGATGAGAAGCGGCCACAATACATTTGCTTCTTTATAATATTACCTTTTTTCTTGCTGGCAACGTTAACTAGCATAGCTATTAAACAAGTAAACAGAGAATTAATGCAGCAAGCCAAGTAAAGCCTAGCAGTAAGAATGATAGAATGGGTTGTTTGTTGCCACAGATGACCATGCCCCATGCCTACACGCCACCATTGCCTGAAAATTATTGAAAATGGTATACAAAATAACTTGATTGTGATGCTGAGCTCAGGAATGCATACTACTCTCCATGTTAGATGGATTATTTGACTTACTGTTCTGCTGTTAAGTGTTATCTAAGGAGGTGGATAATTCTATGAAACAGAGTAGCTAAGATGGTTGCAGTGCATGACTTTTATTATTAGTGTCTTACGATAACAGTATTGAAGTGTACCAAACAAAAAATTTAGGCAATGTCCTTTCAACCATGTGTACTGCTTTACAATCAAAACCTTACAATTTGGCATATTAAAGTAACTCAACAGTGGCTAGCTAACCAAAACCTTGCCTTCTTACGCTTACGAAGTTCTAATAGCCATCTTGTTCTCCATTCGTCCCCCTCTATATATGGACTATTTATAAAGAACATTCTGAGATATTCTTTGGCAATAATAATAGGCATTATAATTATCAAACTAAATGATACTTACTTTTGACCTATGAACTAGGAAAGAAGGGTAAGTCCTGCCTGGAAACTAGCCTGTGATCTGGAGGTTAAACAAATAAATCTGCAGATATTCAATTCACTGAGAATCCTTAAGGTTAAATAAACTTAGCTGTTATTCCCTAATGTTCTATTGTAAGAAACTGAATTATTATTTGGAGTGGATGACTACCCACCTCAAGCAATATTCACAACCCTTGTCAGGGTGAAGAATCAAAGTCACTAAATTGATCTGAGGATTGAAGGCTTTGGGCCGTATCAATGCAAGCAGGGAGCGTTCCAGAGGTTGAAGTGGAAGGAGCCAGTGTTAGATGTGGGTGGTGACATCCTAAGAATAACTATGGGGCCTAACAAATATTTGGATTTAAAATTAAACATTGTCAAAAAGCTATGTGTATCATTCCTCAGTTTCTTTTAGTTTGGCAAAGGTTTAAGGACCATTCTGAATTTTGATTCCAACTACAAGATATTGCAATGTGCTGAGGAAATACAAACTCCCCTTCTCCTGGTTCAGGTCTGGCAGTGCTTGCTTAAGTTTGGGAAAGATGTCTGTTGAACAGATATCTGTGTGTTTCTTTTTATTATTTACATTTAATTACTTTTTTGCGTCCCTGATTAAGTGGATCTTAGCGGCAAGAGACTGGTTTTACTTCGGCCCATGCTACCATATGGGAATAAATTCTTAGCAGAAGACAAGAAGAGGGACTGTCTCCCTGTTTGCAGCCTGCTAAGCACCCCCTTCTGAATGTGTGCACCTTCGAAGGTGACACACCTGTGACTAGACATCTGAGGAGCAGTGCAGGACTTGATCATCTAAGCATAACGAAAGTGTCTTGTGGCTCCGTGGCTTATGACTGAAACTGGATTATTGACTGGACTGGCAGTTTTGAAGAGTCAAATCTGTTAATAAATGTATGCTTTACTTAGGCAGATGAAAGAACTTAACAATGACCATTTCATCAAGGCAAAACAATCTTTTTTTTTTTATTAGGTAGTGCTTTAGCAGTACTCAGAGAATGGAGTATGTCAGGAAAGAAAAAGGTAAGAGAACATTAGTACTTTTAATATGTTAATGCAATTAATGAATACTGCAGAGGTACACATTTATTCTGTCATGGTTATTGATGTTTGGGCGTGGAAACGTAGAGCCATCACACAACTGTTTGTGGCACATTATGATAGTGCTAATTTCATGATCTAGGTAGGTCGGGCAGAGTTAAATGGTCACCTTGTTCTCAATTAGTCTTACTGTGGAAAGATGTAGAAGCAAATGTAACAAACAGGTTGTAACATAGACTTTAAAGCTCATTTCTTTTTCCTCCCCCAATACTTGCCTTGAAGCCAAGGTACAATGTAGCACTAACTGGATATGAAAGACTAGAATTGCTGCATATGCAAAGACAAAAAAATACTTTTCAACAGCATGGGGACATTTATGTTGTCTAGAAAGGAGAGCACCTTTGGTGCTGGTACATAGCAATAGAAACCTCTCAATTTGTTCACAAAGATCGATGAATATACATTCAGTGGTTGTAGAATGAAGGAAACAGGAACAGTGAATATAATCCCTTCTAGTGTTTGATTATTACTTAAAATGTTAGTCTTTGTTTTGTCCCTAACCTTCTTAATATCTGGTGAAAAGCATCAAAATAATCATCAACTGTAAATGCTACATGGACATAGGTGCTTAAATACTGGCCAACCTTATTCACCAATATGATACAAGCAAAGAAAAGAAATATGATTTTACAATATATGAATATAATGAACACAACTTAGAGCATTGCAGTACCTTAAAAATTAAGTCTGATGTAAACACCTATCTCAGTACTGACTGTGGAGCGCCCACTGTATCAAGCATGGGTTAGTTATGCAGCTCTTCCAAACCTGGGAAGGATCCAACTGACTGCTCCTCTTATCGCTTCTTATCCATAGTAAATACAGAAACAAAAATTCTGCCAAAGATCCTGGCCACAAAGCTGACGGCAGAAGTTCAGTTGCTAGTTCATGCAGATCAGATTGGCTTCATCCCCCAAAGTGGAAAGAATCACTTGCTAGAATGACAGAAATGCAAGAAGAAATTGCCTTGGTCTTAATAGACTTTGAGAAGGCCTTTGATTCCATTCATCTGGCTTTTATGTTTCAAATTCTACACAGAGCAAACTTCAGGCCTCATGTACTGAAATTAGTTCACATACTATACCAAGAACCCTGGGTGTGCGTTTGATTTAATGAGGTGTTGTCACTCCCTTTCCCGGTTGGAAGGGGCACCAGACAGGGATACTCTCTCCCCTTCTGATTGCATTAGTTGTGGAACCATTGGCAGAGTGAATCCTTAGAGACGCTTAACTTACAGGCATCATATGGCCCATGGGCCACAAGGAATGTGTCACTCTAGTCTGATGACTTATTGGTCCATGTGAAAAAACTAGAAGAATCAATCCACAGATTGCTAGGCATGCTGTGAATTTATGGAGACACGAGATTCCAAAACACAATACGTAATAGCAGGTTATTCATTGGTCTCGCTGATTTACAGGCCCCTCAGCCTAGAGATGGGTTAATTTTTTTATGTATACATTTTTTTAAGCGCGATCATGATTTATGGGTATGAGAGCAATGTTCATAACCAACCCTATCTTGTTTCAGTACTTTCTTTGTTATAAACAAATCCTTTAAATAGTTTGACATACACATTTCCAGGACTTCACAGCAAAGTTGGGACCTAAATATAGTCCCTCTGTTGGGGAGGCTGAGACTTAATTGGTATATCTTAGGTTAGAGACGTCTGGTTGGGTAAATGCATTAAGCCCTTCAAACAATTGAAGAATGAACTCAGTCTGCATATCTTAATTCTTTCGGTACTTGCAACTACGCCAGCACTATCACAACATGGGTATTGCCTACAGAATTTAATTGCTTGCCTTTAACCTGATCAAATCAAAAGTACTCATCCAACAATTGAATGAAAAACAGATATTCCAGATTTAAAGCTCCCTGGTGGTATACTGGACCCACATAATTCAGCTGCACTACAAATGGCAATTAGACGTGGACCCTTTAGACAATCATGAATGGAGGGAGACTAGAATGGCAGACAGAGACCTGGCTGTGTCAGCTCACCTTTGACTGATTCAATTCAAATACTTTCATTGGGTGTACTATGACCTCACCAAACTGTGGTACATGGGTATTCGGAGGGACTGCCATTGTCTAAGATGTCACTCAGCAGGGGCTGATTTTTTTCAGAAGAAATGGGGCTGTCCATCCATTGCCCGACACTCATCAAACATACATTATGCACTGGGTGATCAGGTGGAATTTGTGTTGGTGCCTTACCCCAAGGTTACTTCCAATACTGACATATTAAAAGTTCAGTTTGGTGAATAACAATGGATGAACATCTGCATGTTACTGGCATAGATGATTCGACTCCTATTAACTATTTTGTAAATATGTCTACAGTATTTTTTGCTTTGTTTCCATTTACAATCACACTTCACACACAATTTATTCACATATGTCATGTTCACTGCACCATTTACTGGATCACCTTTTTGAAATTGATGCTTAAATACTACTAAATGTTTGTATAGTTGTACTATGTGTGCATGTTGATTGTTTTTACCCTGCGAGTGCATGCTTATGACTCCCTCTGAGGAAACCATGTTTGTTTAGACTATTGATTACCCTGGTTCCCGGGAATACAGGATTTCCACCTTTTTTGATGATTGATTGTCCCAAGTATGCCATACTGGCAAATGAGGCGAGGGGGTTGGCACCGCCAGGCTCTTTTGATTGGTAGACATTGGCTTTCTAGTTGCAAAAAGGAACATCCATGGCTTGCAAGTGCCCCGCCAACTGTTGAGGAATGGACCTGGGGTATGGACATGTATGCAAAGATAGAAAAGTCTGTTTATAAATTGCATCCTGGTGGGACCACAAGGACTGGACCACATTGATTTGAATGGGAAGTGGAGATGTTAGGTTGGTGGGAATCGGAGACTTCCATATCATTAACCTATTTGCTTATTTTGTCTGAGCTGTGATGAACAGGTTTTTATGCTATATTGTATAAAATTAAATAAGTTATAAAAAAGTGTTATGCAGCGCTTATTTTGGGCAAAGGTTCAGGCTAGGTGTTCATTGAGTTGCAATGTGAAAAATAAATTACTTTCTAATGTGGCTGTGCTTAGATGGCACCTAAGGACAGCAGAAGTGTAGACGTCTGTAGGGTAATGTGGTGGAAACCCAAGTAAATATTTTAATGAATGCTCCATATGATGCCAAGTTCTTAAATGCCTTGCATTTTTTATGTGCACACTGCATAAAGAAACTCATCACAATATGTAGAGCCAAACTTTGAGTCACACTTTACACAAAAGCTTCAGAAGAGTTTTCACTGTATTACTTTGTTATTTGTTTATGTGACATACATTATGTTCATGGAGTATCAAGGTAATTGACCAAGAACTGCTGCAATGAGATACAATGACAGAATGATTTCATCAGATAGGAGCGGTCTATATAGGACAAATATGACAGGGATGTAATATGTGGCGTTAGAATTTAATGAGGAAAGTTACTCAAAGAATCTTGAGGTAGCTTGTTTACAACATTTTCTGAATGGGAATAGGTCCTTTTTAGGTCAAGCGTGAGCGTACAAACTCTTGTATACTTTTAAGTATACTTCTTCTGTGGGCTTCCAGCTATTTCATTTGTTAGTTTCAGTATAATTTAAAAATCCTTGCTTGATAGTGGCCAGTCATGCCTTTTTGTCCTTCCTTCTTCTGTGTGGGAGCAGGGAGTAACTACTGGCATAATTATGCTTTGTCCTGTTTATGTGGTCAGCAGGGGACTTTTTTTTCCTTTCTTTCCTGCTCCTGTTCAGGGAAGCTTCCCTTTTCATTTGCAGAGCATTCTTCCCCTGAGCTTAGCTGTAAACAATGCTATAAATCAGGCTGTTATCTTGGCCACATTTGATCTTTGTGGGCTCTCTGCACCCTTTCTCAGCTGCCTGGTTCCCGCCCTTCTTTGACTTAGATTTTCTTTACCATGTGTGCCTGCCTGTGTGCTGAGAGCAAAGGCGGAGGATTGCTTGTACTTGCTTATATCCTAGGCACCCAGCTCTAGCGGGGCTCCGCAATACTTAGAGAGTGACCACTTCTGCCCCATACTGGGATCCCACTTGAAGCTCCATCAGTGTACCTCAGTTCACACACTCCAAGCCTTCAGCCAGTGCCAGGAACCCTACACACGCTGTCTGCCAGAGCACCTCAGTTCTTGCAGTCATTACACTGTGCTGCTCCAGTACTGGGACCTCAGGCACAGCTCCATCAGTGCACCTCAGTTCTACCCCCGAGGTCACTCCCTTTCCTATACTGGGACCCCGCTTACATACAGTTCCATTACAGCAGCTAAATTCTAATATTCAGTCCCACTGCCAAGGCAATACTGGACCCAAAAGAGCAAAACACAGCTCAGCCAGTGTACCTCAAGTCTAACATCCAGAGCCACTGTTGTTGGGAACCACCACAGCTCTGCCAGAATCCATCAATTCTAACATTCAGTACACATTTCGTCTCAGTACTAAGGCTCACACACACGCCCTTCAGGACTTCTCGCTTCTGTGGTTCAGAGGCAATGTCACTCCCATACTGGGCTCCACTCGCAGCTTCACCAGGGCACCTCCAGGCTAACACTCGGCAACACTGGCATGCCATTACTAGGTTCCACAAATAGCTCCCTTAACATACCTCACTTCTGACCTTATATGCCCGTTACTATTCCAGTACTGCAGCCGACAAACAACTCTGTGCACCTCAACCCTAACCTGCAGCGCCCCATTATTCCAACACCAGGAAATACACAGCACTGTGTTTCTCATTCCTCACCTGCTGCCTTTCTTTTATTCCAACACTTGGCTGGGACACAGCTCTGTGTATACCCCCAATCCTGATTTGAAGCACCCCAATATTGCTTTATTGGGGTTCACATACAATTCTGTTAATGCACCTCCTGCTGTTCTGCAGTACCCCATGCTGTTCCACACTCTGACTTCTGTTTGAGGATGTGGGGGAGCCAATTAAGGGGCTGATTTAAGAGCCCCTAGCGCCGCCTTGTGCCACATTAGCATCATCATTTTTTTATGCTATTGTGGCACAAGGCGACGCCAAAATCGCTGCGCCAAATTTACAAAGTGGTGCAATGCATGCATTGCGCCACTTTGTAGCCCTTTGCACTACGTTATGCCTGCGCCATGCATAATGTATGCAAAGGGGGCATTCCCCCGTTAGGGGGAGCTGAAAAAATGGCACAAAGAAATCCAAGAGATTTCTTTGCGTCATTTTCTTCGGCACTTTTAACGCCTGCTCAGAACAGGCGTTTTTTACGCTAATCCTGCAAAGCTCAGAACTAGCGTAAAAAATGTTGTTCCTCTCTTTTTTCTTCATCAGCGTTAATTGTCAGGACCCAAAGTGTCAAAGTGGTTTTCCCATTCTGTGTCTGTGGGAAATGTGTCAGTACATACATGCCCTGTTCTTTCGCTGCTTATTTTTCTCACCATCACGCTTTTATTCATTTAATGTTATATACATGCCCTGTTCTTTCACTGCTTGTTTCTCTCACATCACGCTTTTTTCATCTAATGTTCATTTTTCTTTCTTTTAACACTTCTTTCATTATTTTTTCCTCTTTCCTTCGCTCGCTAGCTTCCTTCCCTTTTTTCTTTTCACTCATATGTTCGCTTAATTTCTTCTCTTAGTTGTGTTTTCATTTTCTTGTTATTTTTTGTCTGTTGTATTCCTTTCACTTCTCTTTTTCTGCCTCATCCGCTTCCTCTCCTGAGGCCTAGTTATCAATGGAGCAACAGGTGCAGCGGCACTGGGGCCCAGAGACCTGTGGACCCCACTCAACTCTAATTACTGCAGTATTTTCCTACCAAAATTGCAGTCAACCATTTTCCTTTATTACTCCAGGGCCCATGACACTGTTACTACGCCACTTGTCCTCTCCATCTTTACTCCCAACTCCCTCTTTCCTTTCACCCTCCAGTCCGTCCCAAATGATATTTTTGTTATGGTATTTTGAGCATTACACCCTATTCCCAAAAGTTTATTTCTGATAAAGGTTTATATGATAATTGTATATGTTTTAAGATAGAGGAAGAAGGTAAATGGAAGTGCTTTAATCAAATGCTGGGCCACTGGAATTATATGGCAGGAAAAGATGAAATTATGAGGCAGGACTGACCAATTTATATGGCAAGAAAAGTCCAGTTATGGATTTACAATGCCAATGGCTCTAACTCAAGAAAATGTGAGACCAATTGTATTGCAAATGCTTGTTTTAATCTGTTTTGAGGTCAAGAGTTTGGCTACAGTTTCCTGCAGCGGGTGATGAGGAAGGCTCATTATCTGTGTATTTCATGGGGAATCTGGAATAGATACATGTTCTGATGTCTGTTGTTGGGTCTTTAGTTACCAAGAGTGAGCTCCTCTTCTAACAGTGTATGTCCGTAGTGAAAGAACCTCTTTTCCTCACTTGTCTTTTGTGAGGTCACAGTGTCATGTTTCTCCTTCAGATCAACAAAAGGAAACGAACCAAGAGTAAGCCACAGCTTGCTGACAAGGGAACCGGAGCTAATGAGGAAAAAGAAGGGCCACAAGGGATGTGCGGTAACTACATAAACGGGTTTGATAAGGACAACCTGTCCAGTGACTCTTCCAATGAGAAGACGGACTGTGTTCAGGAAGAAGAAAGGGTCACAACCGACCAGCCCTCTAAAGCATGTTGTGAAGAACCTTTACCAGCACGTTCAGGAATTACAGGTATGTGCAGTCCATTACTGGCAGACAGCAAATTGGTGAGTTATTAACTTTCCCAAGTAGCTTAGTAAGTTGGTAACCTGCCCAGTAATAGTTGGAGATGATACATTTTGAGTTGACACTGAAAACCCACCACCTATTAAGCAAGTAGAGTAAGCCGCAGCTTGCTGACACGTGGGCCAGAGCTAACGAGGAAAAAGAAGGACTACAAGGGATGTGCGGTAACTACTTCAACAGCTTTGATAAGGACTACCTGCCAAGTGGCTCTTCCAATGTCAAGACAGGCCGTGTACAGGAAGTGGAAAGGGTCACAACCGACCAGCCCTCTAAAGCATGTTTTGAAGAATCCTTACCAGCACGTTCAGGAATTACAGGTATATGTAATTCGTAACAAGCTCGCAGCAGATTTGTGACTTAGTAACCTACCCAAGTAGCTTTGTAAATTAGTAACCTGCCAAATAGTAGTTGGGGAACGATACATTTCAGATGACAGTGAAGAAACATCTATTAAACATAAATGTCCAGTCTATACTTTGCACTTCAGATCAGTTTTTCGTAATTTGATTTTGTTTTTCACACATGGCAACTCCCACCTAATTCACGGGAGCCACAGCACATGAAATATTCCGTCGCAGTTGGTCACCTGTCCCTCTGACTTACCCTCTTTTTCGTCCGTTACCTATGCCTCCACCCAATTAGTCCTCTGCCCATGGTCCCCAGACAGAACCAGGTATTGGAATTGTATAACTCCAGGTAACACATCTGAAATGTTTGATGGCTGGGGAATTTTCTCCTTGAACGTCAGGGGCAATTCATAGGTGTTCTGTACAAGACCGCATCCTTTACATGGTGGTACTGCAAGGACTTAACTTCTACGAAGTGGGTGGCCAGTCCACCCTTTTTTTCGATTACATCACCACCGCATGGCAATGGCCTGCCATTGGGTCTTCCACATTCCCCTGCCCCCTAAAGACATCACCACCGTATGATGATGGCCCTGCCATCGTGTGTTCCAACTTTCCCTACCCCCCAAATGGGGCAGAGGAATGTACTAGAGGGTTAACAGAAGATCCGCTTATTTGTGTGGTTGGTCTATTACCTTTCCCCTAATTACTAAAGTTATATTCAGAAGAAAAATAAGCGCATAATCAGAGCAACATGAAACATGCACGACAACAAAACACCATTTGTTGAAATCTCATAATTCACACATTTTCAAGCAGACACAAAAAGAAATTACCAAAGTGCCAGCAGTCTACTCTTACTCAAATTTCTGCCATTACATACTTGTGTAGAGGCTCTTAAGTCAGGGTAAGAACATCACTGTGGTCATTCACACTTAACACCAAGCACTTTCAAAACAGGCCAAACTCCAAATCAAAAACCTCTTAATCTGGCACGCCAACACAGTACAACATTCTACTTGTAGACCACTGCACTTTGCTAACTCATCAGGGTTATGAAGTGCTATGTAAATGCAGCCCGAGATCTCCCAAATTAATCAAGTAAAGATTAGAAATGAACATACAGCCAACAAGGTTGTCTTTAGACCACACTCTGAAAATGGCTTGTGTTTAGCCAACCTATGATAAATGTCTGAGCTGCTACCACATGTGGACTCATCTGTTTGTGAATAAGGAGATTTCTGGAAAGACTGTAACTTCTAAAAGTCCACTAGTAATGGGAAAAATCAATCACATGACAGACGCTCCAGAAAAGTGGTTAGTTATGCACCAACAATAGTGGTCTTTCTCAACTGGCATTCTTTGGGGAAATGTTCCACATTTCCTACATATCACCCTCCATATAACTGATTCACGGCTAGCCTTAGCGCTGGTGGTGCCCTGTGCGACAGTGTTTGTTGGCGCCCCCAATGACCACCACCGTCACAGATTGCCTCACTACTACTCTTTAACAGTGCCCCTCAAAACTCCGATTCCTCCCCAAGGCAGAACATTAATCACCAGTTATCTTGACATTTTTTATTGTTTCCTGAAAAGTGCTGGAGGCAAGGAACGCTGCTTCAAGTTCTTTTACGTGATAATACACAGCGCCCCCTCCCGCGTCAGCACCCAGTGTGGTGGCACCGGTCACACTGCCCTAGAGCCTGAACTGATTAATAGTTGTACCCTGAGTGCCTAAATCATTGGTTCCTTGAACTCAGGTTACTTGAAGCAAATTATGGACAGCAGATGTTGCAGCATAATTTTTTTGCAGTTTTATATAGCGCAGACGTGTCCCAAGGGCATTAGAGCACTTACCATTGACACCGCAAGGCATTACACATTTTGTTAAATCGATGTTACCCTAATATACCATGATAATCATAACTGGATAAATGGCTGTCTTTATTCCAGTTGTACAAAGATAATTTACAAGTGCACGAGTGAGTACTATTTAGTACTGAAACAAATACTTCATGCAACCTCTGTTTGAAAGTCTTTAACATTGAATAGGCTGTAATTCATTTGCAAGGTTATTAAAATGTACACATGAACACTGTGGTTAGATAATTGTCATAAATTGCATTCAGCAGAAAGACCGACAGGGCAAAAGTATTGACTTACAACAATATAGATTGCAAGATACGAACTTGTACAATATTGCCAAGGAAAGGGTACAAATCGTAGTGAAGAATTGCTGGTCAGTAGGATTGTTCCCAAATAAATCAAAATGTGGGTTTATTAAGTATGACACCCCTTGTAAGAAGGGGACCGATGGGACATGAGGGAGTTCAGGCTTCTATGTACCAGTTCGATGTAAATTTGAGGGAGGGAGGAGAGAACAAAAATTTTGCATGGCCACTCTCATTAAAATTGTTTTTCCAGGTGCAAAGCATGACATGAATGCTCATCTTTCATCTCAGTGGATCTTTCTCTTTCAGGAGAAGCACACCCACAACAGAACGGATTGTCTGGATGCTCAGAACCTCAGTCCACAACCAGAGTTTGCACATCTGACTTGCAAATACATTCTGGACAACAAAAGAGCAACAGGAGCAGACCCAAGAAAACATTGCCCACAAAGTCACTTGCGTCTTCAGGAAATGCCGAACAAGTGCTGGATGAGACCACTAAGAAAAAAGGTACGCATAGGCATGCTGTTTGCCCACTGTCACAAGTGGTAGTATACAAATCTTTACATTTGAGGGGGATGCAATGCATCTAGTGAACTTCTAAAGTGGTGGAATATACTTGACAGCCCCGAACTGCACTGGACCTAAAACTCAAGAAAGCCAGCCCTCCCGCTACTCATTTTACAATGGGCACACTCCAAAAAATATTTGTATTTTATGGTGTGCTAAACAAGAACAACCTTTAGGGGATGGCTACTGCTCAAGAAAAGATTGAAATAATGTATTCGAACTGCATTGTTTTTGCATAATTTCTGCCAGAAAAAATTGTTAAAAAGTTTAGAGTTTTACGGACAATTCAGATAACATAGGAAAGCAAATTGACATGGCCTCCTGTTATTTTGTAAAATGTATATTTTCTACTTTGTCTTTATTCTACGGCCTTTTCTTATCAAATTCTGCGCCTTCCACATATATTTTTATTAGAATAAAATTACCTAGAATCTATCCGCAGGCGGGGGAAGGGAAATTAAATGTTACAAGGATCTCACAATGCCAGGCTCCAGGAAGCAAAGCTACCACAGATGATACAACTTCCTTAAAGGTTCAGAAAGCATATGTGTTCCTAAGATTATGCTGGTCTTGCATGCTCTCGCGTCACACAGCACAGTGGAAATGATGATAATGTCATGAAAAGCTATCAATATAGAAGGTGAAATGCCTTCATATGTCTTGAACTAGCAGGCAAAGTGCACCCTAGCAGCAAGGAAAAAGCAAAACATATCATGTTGTCAGCTTACATATATTTTTAAAACACGCTCATTTCATTCTCACTCTTCAGATTTTTAGGTACTGAAAATATATTAATTTTGCTCTCTAAAAGCTGTTTTTCAATTTTGGAAATGAAACTCTCGGCTCTCGAACATCAACTTGATAATAAAAATACACATTTTGCCCTCAAAATTAGCTTTTTGTGCTTGGCAAAAATACTAATTTACCCTAAGTTATGAATATGTAATACTGTTCTGCTTCGAAAGGTTTGGTCATGTCTATATCACCATCACATGTTAAGTGTGGCATTCAGATGACATATGACATGATGCCTTCTAGATGTCACTGTGTGGAATGGATGCTCACCAGATGTCAGATGTCCAGCTTTTAATAGGAATGTACTTCTTATCTCAAGGATAACGTAGGAGCGCTTCAAACGCCAGTAGTGGCCATTAGATGCAGAGAGTGTCCATGAGATATTATTTGTTGACATAAGGTGAAAGGGGTGGCTTTCTAATGTTAGAAGTTTCCATTGGGGACCAGCTAAAGTGAGAAGCAAGTACCACATGAGGTAGATTTATTCCAAATGCCAGGAATGGCAACTAAGGAAATGCAAGGACACCATTTGCCAGGGGTACACAAGAGATGCCAACATTGACCAACGTATATTAATGGTGGCCACCAGAAACACTATAAGATTCTTTTCTCAACATATGTCTTTCAATATTTCATATACATTCCAAATGTATCACTACAAGTATGTGTATTTTCCTACTCTGTCTGTATGTGTGTAGTACTTCAATATCACATGAGTGAGATTTACTGGTAATAACTCGTGCTTCATTTGATATGAAATCAGTACAGTCTCATCTTGTGGCATGGTCTTGGCTTTGAGCACCTCACAACATGAGACATAATGGGAGAATATACATAAGATACATGTGGAATGCAGATGAAATATTAGAAGAGATATGTTCAGAAAAGAACTAAGATTACATGATTGAGAGCTATATAGTTTTTTATGAGACAACTTTCGTTCTATCTCAATAGCCCTGAAGAAGTTCCAAGAGAACAAAATGTGTTGGTTGTAGAAAAGGGTTATTGTTCAGGCTTTAAGAAACTTTTGCATTAGAAATGATCTCCAAATAAAGGAATTGTTTTTAACCAGAACTTGGATCTTGGATTTTGGATTTTGCATCACTGCTGGCTGAAAAGTTGCATATTGATAGGTAATTCTACTCATTCATGCATTATTTTTGTGCTGTTATTTTGCGTAACTTAAGAGAGGGCTGAGTTTTTTTCTATAAAACGTAGCATCCTTTTCCACCGCTAGTTTGCAAAGACAGGAATTCTAAGATGTGTTTCTATTCCTTAACTTAGTTTAAAGCGGCTTGCCAGCATCCGCTTCTTGATTGCTATGCTTCATAGCACTGAGCTGTTCTCCCATTTTTTCTCAATTATTTTGATTATTTTCGTCTGTCCATTGTAGTGTGGCTTTCTTGAGCTTTGTTACGATCTTAGGAGGCTCACGCTGACCATTTTAATTTTCACATTTTGGCCAGTTCACCCCCACCATCAGATACCGCAACAAATGTACTTGTTGTAAATGTCTTTTAAACTGTTTACATTCTTTCTCCGACTGATTAATATGTTCATCAAGGGTCTTTATTGTTTTGCACTTCTGTGTCAGGCAGTTTAAGGGCAAATCTGATGAATAAACATGTTGCACGAAAATTGTACAGGATTCTAATTCTACTTGTATTTTATTTTGTACACGTGGGTATTGCCTTAAGATGTATCCTCCTGCATGACCACCTCTAGCAGGTCATTTTACTCACTTTCTTATTAATATTGAAATTAGCATTTACTAACATCCTTTCTAATGTCCTACTGTTCACTGTGATGTGCGAGAATATATTGCTTTTACTCTGAACACCCCTTAATACAAAAGCTATGCTGCTAAATTGCCAACAGATTGTTGAACTTTGTGCCCAAGATCTTTAGCTTGACACTGCAAACCTTCTTCATTTTAAAATGTTTCTCTTTGAGATGGTGTGCATCATGTCAGCCGCATATAAACAGATCTTACCATGCAAGAACATGTTCTTCCTTACCCCCTGCACTAGCTAGGTTTTTATTGCTAATAAATGCCACTAAAATAAAAATATTAAAAATATACTGGAGCCGGAACATGGTGCCCATACGCTTGTGATAAAAAAAAAATGCATATAATTTTATTAGAACATTATGGGTGCATACTAGCAAACAGGTATACTAGAACAGGTACAGAGAGCCTTTTTAATTTTAAAGCTCATCCCAGAAAAATATAATTCAATTTCTTAGTGGCACAAATAGGGCATTATAGCTGTGAGTTACTTTAACCTAAATAGATGGTTTAAGTAAAAAAGGATGGCAAAAAAATTAAGAGGAATGGAAAAAAGCATTAGCAAAGTAAATTAAAGTATTGTCTAACCACTCCTGGACTGGAGGGTATTTATTTTTAAGCATACATGCACATACAATAAGACATGTTGTTCATCACAGCTCTGGAAGGCAATGTCTGAAGTAAGGTGACACAATGCCCCAAATTTTAGGCTGTGGTGAGCAGCAGCAAAGTGTGAATGATAGCTGAATGGATGAATAGGGCAGACCTGAAGCTCCTCTGTATATTTATAAATGAAAGCATTTTTTATTCAAGAATTTGTTCTATTGCATGAGGTTGGTGAAATGGCTAAAGCTGTCTCTATCCAGAACTATACCAGAACTAAAGAACTAAAGATACCCTCCTCCAAAACACTGATCTGTTATGACCACCTTCAACAAGCTCTCCCAGTCTTCTGAAAGGAGGAAAATGCATTGGTTTCTGATACATGAAATGTGGGTCTTTCTTCAGAGGTCCAGTCATGATCACAACATGTCATTTGTGAAATGTTTCATGTTGCCAAGATATGTTCTGTGTTTGATGGAAAGAGTTTGGGTCTTACTCACCATTATTCTGGCAGCAGCTGGTGTACAATACATATGATGGGAAAGATGCTGTTTCTCGGCCAGATAGTACAAATCTGCCACTATGTTTGGTAATTGTGATATTCTTTAGTTGAGGTAAACTGTGAGACTAAGGCATTTTCACAGTCAGGCAAGAGGGAGACAGAAAGATTGTGATCTGCAATTTTTGCATGTAAACCATGCATGGTAAAATGCAGGAAAATGAGAGCAAGTGAAACATGAAATCCAATTTTGGTTTGTAATGTGTTAAAAACCCAAATAAGCATATAGACCTGTTGTGAGAACCTAAGTAATGATTTTAAAATGTTGGTGTTTAGCACTCTCTTAAACAGAATGAGCTGTTGAACATGTCTGAGACAGTCTGGTAGCAATTTCAATATTGTAATCGTAATAGCCAGAAACAACTTCCCTCCAGTTGTTAAGCCCATCTACAAGGCAGCTTTTAATTGTCTGAAGGCAAAAGCTTCTTGTAGATTATATCAAGAACATTCTCTTGGCTTATAGTCCGCTAATTACCTAGCAGTGGTTGGCTTTATTGCCACTCCCATTTGCTTGCTTCCTATTCAATGGTTTGCCTTCCTCCTCTTGCCTTTGCCCTCCCTTGAACATAGCTTCTTTACCATCCTTTGTAGTGGATTAGTTATATCCAGCCACTCACATTTAGGGAACTACTTTTATCTTTTTCATTCAGCACTTCACAACAGTGCATGTTTTTTCTTGCTCTCGCCTTTGTATGATGTTTCTCCCTTCAAATACCATCCCTTATGCTCTACATTACTCACCACCACTTGTAGCTTGTCTGTAAAAGCAACAGGTATATATTTAATGGTCTGACTAAAGAGCACACTTTAAGGGTTGTTTTTGTTTTATCTCCTACATTCTACATATTGCACAAAAGCTCAGGCCTTGCCACACAAATGCTTTTATGGGTTTGAGGAGGGGCCAGCTGCTGTGCTCACTCAGCTGGCATTGGAAGCAGAAAGTGTAGTTAGAATTACTAAAAAGGAGATTTATGTTTACCTGGAGACCTATAATTCTGTTCCCTGGACTACTGCAGGGGACTAAATGGCTGGAGTATGTTTTGGTTCTTAGGACTTGGCTAGCATTTTCCTTTGAAGTTCCTTATCATTTTTTAATTCCGTTCTAAGTGAAAAGTATTTGGAAAATGAACCATGTAATTTATAAAGATTGAAAATATTGTATGTCAAATTCAATTTTGAGATATCTTAAGATATGTGTTACCTTTTCATCCAGTATTTTGACATTTTTTCTCTTTATAAAGACAAGACCTATTGGCTTTGTCAATCCTTGGTTCATAATGCTCTTAATTGACACAAGAAGATGTTTCCCATTAGATCTTAAGGCTCTGTTTGAACAGCAATGAGTTGAAGTCTGTTTCAAATAGACTGGTGTGTTCCAAAATAAAGACTTGTGAAAACTCATTAGCATCTTGAAAATAATCCTGGCTGCCACTGCCAGAGCGCTCATTCATGCACTCTTGAATGTCATCAAATACTATAGATACTCTCAGTCTGGCTGGGTTATTATCACTGGACAGGTGGAACACAACCTATGTATCATCAGCAGAGGTTTGGAAGCTCAGCCCTAAACTAACCAGTGTCTGATGTAAAGATTGACTATACATATTAAACATTGAGATAGACACGAACCATGTGGGACCCCTCGGTTAACCATAATCGTTTCTGCAAACCTCTAAGGTACCACAAATCTAGCTTTTCTGATACGAAGTAGTCCAACCATGTTATTGACCACTCAACCACACTCACTTCCCCGACTAGTCTTTCAACTGCTTGAGGTGGTCAATGTTTCAGACGGCTACAGAGACATCCAGTAACATCAGAAGTGCGGGAGCCTCAGAATCTACAATGTTAAAAATGGTGGACTAAACATTCATCGGTGCTTTCTTTGTGCCCAATGTGGACCAAAGCGGATAGCATGTCTCCAAGAATATACATTTCTAAAAGCTCTTAAAAATGCAAAGTATATGCTAATATTTGAGAAGGTTGATAGTTGGAACACTCTAAAGCTTCTGTACCATCTATTTTAGAACAGTAATTGAAGCTCCCTGTAGAGTAGATGGAATTAACTCCTCCTCTAAAGAACAATTCACAGTTTTGTCACTATTGGGGGTTGGCTTCATGCAACACTGATTAACACCATGAATTTGTCCAGTCTTGTCAGTGAAATAATTCTGACTGTGTCATACCAGTTAGCTCACATCTCAGAATGCACATTCAAGAGAAACAAATAGGTCTGGCGGTGCTGACATGAGGGTTATATAATAGGGCAGAGTCCATGATACTACAAAGGTTAATACTGTCTTGTGTGGCAAGAGAAAGGTACCCATATTCAGTTCCCAGGGTAAAAAGTAAGAGGCTACAACTACGTTGCCATACATGAAAAAGCCAGCCATACGTAAGTGGAGTGTCAGCTTAGGGAGGTTAACTTACTGGAAATGTTCATGCCAGATATTTGTGTTACAGGATATTGTTTTTAATTCTGAATTGTGTTTTATTTGCAAATATAAAGCATGTTAAATTAAAAGAGCAGGTTGAGCAGATTACTAGTTTGTGAGGCATTGCAGACTGTAGGGGATAGCGTAGAGCCTTTCCTTCTCAAGCAGAACCTATTACAATAAGTTTGGCATTACACATACCCATTGTCACATGTCTGAGTTGTACTATGTAACATGGAGAAGTTGTGATTTGTCATTGGCATCAAAGGGATGCTGGTGAGAGTGCAGCTTTCGAGTACTAGTTCTTTTTGAATAGCAGAATTAGGTGGTTTACATCATTGAAGGATACAGACCGTTCTGGGCGGGAGATTACACCCATCTTCTTATTGGCATTTAAGAGTATTCAATTGTCTAAATTAGATGCATGCACATATTCTGTTATCTGCAGCAGTTGGAAACGTATTTATGCTTCTTCGCTACTTTGTTGCATAGTTCCTCTGGGGGGCATATTGTTTGTAATTCACTTTGAGTTTTACAAACACTCTGATTGTTTTGTGGTCAGGCTGAACCTCGAGAGCCAGAAGTACATATATTTATTGCAAAACAGCTTAGCAATCAAGGATGTTGAGCTGTGTCAAACGGAGAGGAGATGGCACTATAATATGGCAATGTGTCTCTCCCCTCCTCCCCCGCACTGGTGCACTTTAGGCAGCCTTGCACCATGCATACATCTTTGCATGGTAGTGCAAGGGTACCTGTGTAATATTTCACATATGTTTGGCACTGAAAGGGTGCACTTCCATTACAAAATACTATGCTTAGGCAAAGCTTAAAAGGTATCCACATTCGTAGGTGTGTTGTACAGTACAACTCGCATGCAAAACTGGAAAGGTTTGGGGGGGGGGAAACTTTCTCCAGCAGTACATTAGCCTGAAGGAGGTGTACATTTTTGACATAAAGACCTGTCTAACTCTTTCAGTATAAAGGGCTTTATGTCAAAATCGACAGGCGGTTGGATGGGAACGCCCATGTACCACCCAGGTAACTCCATTCTAGTCTTGTTCCAATAAGGCTTTTTATGAATTCATTTAGGAAGGGATCGTTTGATGTGTGGCTGCCATATGCAAAACAAACCTATTATACTGGAAGCCAGGCTAGGCAATAGCAGTGTTACAAATTATTGTTCATCTTCCAAGGCAATAATGGAGTTTGATATTCAGCCCACATTTTTCACTATTGGATTGCTTCGAGCCTGAAAACTCAAATCAGATAAACAAAACAAATACATTTTCAAAATAGGCCGCCGTCATACTATATGAAGTATTGTGTCTTTCATGAGTCGTTCTGCTGTATGTAGTATGTCTGCCAGTGAGGACAGCACGGTGAATGGGAGACCTTAGAGCATTCGATTTCTTCCATCCAACTGGGGATGGGCGGACCAAATCTTTACGTTTGTTTCAGAGGAAGCGTTAATATTTTTTCACACTGTTCTGATTTCCTGGATGGTGTGTTCTTTGAAGGAAAGGTTGTTGTGGTTGTGTGTTGCTGTTGGTACTGAAGAGGAATTCAGTTTTGGTCGAGATGAGTTCTAGGAAGACTCTTGACATAAAACTCCAAATGAAACCGAGGCAGGTTTTGAGTCACTGGATGTTGTGACTTATAGAGGTCAAGAAAATCAGTTTGTTTGTTTGGTTCAAGAGTATATGCAGTGCTGAGGTAGTTAGCTTTGCTTATAGTTTTCTACATTCAATTAAATTGCTCATCATTTCTTAGGGACTTCTCTAACGTGTACATTTACTGAGATGATGCTACTATAATAAACATTTTGTGCCATTTTACTTATCTCATATTATATAAAAATCAGCACAGGTGAGCATACCTCTCGGTGTTTTGCTATGCAACCGCCCACACCCTGCCATCATAGTAGTGGGCCTTTGTTAGCATACAGTGTTCTTGCAATACCCCTATAATCAGTCCAAACCTCCAAGATTTATTCATGTTTCTGTCGACATCTCCTTGAAAAGTAAATGGGTGTTTCTAACGCTATGCTGGGATCCATTGCACACTGCCAACTTTCAAATGCTGGGGGGTAAAGGTCTGCCATTGTAGTGCAATGGTACACTTAACTATTACCAAACCAAAATGTAGGAGTGCTAGTTTGTACCAATTTATGTTAAGGTCAAGTGGTATATGCAAGAGTATCAGTTTAGGATTGTCTGCGATCTACCATTTGAGCACATCTGTTTTTCATCTTCTTCCAGAAAGGTGCAATTGCAGACAACATGCAGTGGTATGTGCAAGATCCCCAAAGGGATCCCCACATCTCACTAATTCGGTGCAGTTGATTTGTCCACATCTTTATAGTTTTTGATATGTAATGTATGTCCTGTGTTCGACTGTAAGTTCTATTAGCCGATACCAGGTTGTGCTTGTGATCTTTCATCCTCCTCATCAAAGAGAGAACCAATATCTCACCTACATGCTTGTTGGAGAAAATCAAATGTGCTGGGGGTGTGAATGATGAATTAACAATGGAGTTCTGAAATTGTATGATCTCCTAGTTCTCGCATAGGGAGTTTTGCCTCCTACAGACTGAAATCAGGGAGGTCAACAAGGTATCTGACCAGAGGAATAAAGCATGCCTAAGCTGTAAATATTTTTAACATAAGATACCTAAATATGTCATATGTGGTTTGAAGATGTTCAAAGGAACATATAGTATTTCTAGTCATGACATCCCACAACTTAGTGATACTAATTATGTCCCACCCTTGAAAGCCCTGGAGGGCGGTGACATCTCCCAGTGTAGTCCCCTCCCAAAGCAGTGTTTCCTAAGTCGGTTGTGCCAGCATAATAGTAATAGTGCCCCATGCCCATGACACTGTTGAATGATGATAGCAGTGGCAAGTGAGATGTCTTCTCTGTAATATGTTGGAAATGCATCAAGTGTGTATTCCCCCATTGTCCACTTTTCTGTGGCAAAAGTGGGATCTGCCTCGAAGTCCTTCAGTCAGTCATTCATAAGGATCAGATATTCTCCAGGGTGGCATGCCACCACCTCTGCAGCACCTATCGTACTGTTTCATGGAGATATACAGCACTTCGTCATAGCAATACATGGAGTCCACTCTACCCATAGAAAGAATCGGAGCATTGCAGCGATATGGGTGAAAAAAGCATGTGGGGCAGAGTATGGGTGGTTCTGCTGCTGATATCACAACTGCAGCTGCAGCTGTGTGACCATCTTAAAGATAGCTACATCAGTGATAAAGGAGGGATGCCTCTAGTGTGACCACCTCCTCTCCTTGTTGAGCTAGCTGTGGACCTCAGGAGCCTACTGTGGATATAGGCCTTAAAGGCCTCCCACAGGAAGGAAGACCGGAGAGGCCACTGAGTCTTTGTTAAATGTGAAGTATGTGTCATTGCATTGTTGGCTTCTGTATGTAAAGACTATCCAGCACAATGTCCACCACTGAGTGGTCCAAAAGACCACAGACTTTATAGAGCTGTGACTGCACTGAGTCGACATCTCTGTTAAAGTTGTCTCCAATTATTAATTTCCCAGACGAGAGCTGTGCTATGAGCTAACCGATTTTCTCAAGGAACCAGGACCAGTTGTCAGTGGGAGACAGTCATGGAAGCATACAAAGGAACTGGGATGTCCCCTTACACATCCCTTAACACACTAGTGACTCCTATGTAGTACCCTCGTGGGTCTCTGAGAACACATTCTTGTGTGAATGGGAGGGACTTTTTCAGCAATACAGCAGCTCACATGAACACTCTGCAAATCCCACATGTAGTAACATGAAGCAGCCATGTTTCTTGCAATATCATCCAGATACAATTTAGCTGGCTTAAGTACTGACATTCCATGTAAGGATAACGAGGGGCTCAGGTCTGGGAGCCCCTATGCTAGCATAACACATGTTAGTGACATGTGTTTAGTGCACCCCCTTGGTGGACTGTCAGGATCCTGAACATGCAGACCACAGAATGAGAAGAACCAAGAACCTAACTC
Source organism: Pleurodeles waltl (assembly GCF_031143425.1). Lineage (NCBI taxonomy): Eukaryota > Metazoa > Chordata > Amphibia > Caudata > Salamandridae > Pleurodeles > Pleurodeles waltl. The sequence goes on from NC_090440.1 coordinate 1,772,119,179, forward strand.
TTAGTATACCCTTCCACTCCATACTTCTATAACATGAAGCATCTGTTGAATGAGGCATGGGACATGCCTGCAACGTGGTGTGCCCAACCAGAATTCAATGCCTCCGTGTGTCCCACCCCAAACTTTATAGCATAAAACATGCACATTGTATCTTTCACACTTCATAGTTTCACCCCCCCCCCCCCTCCGAGCTTGTCAATGGCAGAGAGACATGTGGAGACAAACAGCTTTCATTACCCTTCTTGCAGCATCAGAGTCACAAACCCACAATTACTCTTCACCTCCAGGCCAGGGCACTAATCCCACATCAATTGCTCACATCAGCCTCTACACCCCGCCCAAAATCTAAGGGGTGAGAAAGATGAGAGGTAAATGGATATGCTCAGACCTTGGATGATGCACATTTATTGTACAACCCCACTCTCTTGATGTTTTTATACCTCATTTAGTAACAAGCTGAGCTCGAACTATTCAACTTGCTCGATAGGGGTAGCAGATTGAAGCAAAACATTCTGAGTTCTTTTGAGTACTTTCTAACATAGAATGGTGGTTTTCAGAGCAAATTAGAACCAGTCCCTTAAAAAACACTATATGCTATATGGTATTCTGTATATTTGCCAGAAACATTTCTAAAGTTGTGATGCAAAGGACTGTAGTCAGTTTTCTATTACCTATTTTGTAAAGTAAATCTTGTCTCAACTAGGCACCAATGTGGAGAAGTCAGTGAAGGACCTGCAGCGCTGCACTGTTTCTCTGGGCCGGTACCGTATGATGGTCAAAGAGGAAATGGACACTTCTGTTAAGAAGATCAAGGCCAGTTTTGCCGAATTGCACAGTTGGTAGGTGTGGAATGCCTGTTACCAAAGATACACATTACCTAATTAAACAAAAATCCTTAATAAGGTAAAAAGCTGGAGAAATTAGGAGATACTGAAACAGTTATATTAGATAGGAAGACATACCTGTAGTGGTTTTGTCCTTGACTGTGGAACCAGGTGGCATGAATTCCAATTCAAACTTACTCACTTGACACTTGATAGACTTTTGTAATGCTGGGCAATTCATTAACCTGCCTTGGTCTTATTGCCTTTGTGCAATTAAATTGTGAGCCAGACGAAGTCCTTATATAAATAGCTGGGCACCCACAGATTTACAGGTGTACATAACGGAGATCGATCTATTTTTGAATCAAGTTTTAATCACAGCATTTTCAGAATTTACCAAGCAAATACAGTATCAACAAGTACCAAACATCTAGTATTGGACTTTTAAATATTGGAGGTCTTAGGAAAATGAAGAAAGTATTTTTTATATGAAGGCACCCCTTTGTATACTTGGGGGATCCACAATTTGAAGTGTGGAGGCTTACAGGCAAGGTGAAAGTATATGGTAGTCATTTGCAGTGTGAATGAACGAGCACAGTGGTTCCAAACATGTGGTCCGCAAAGCCTCCTGGGGGGGTCCACGACTGCTTAGAAAACTAAATAATATTTTAAGATTATGTCCCTAGCTTTCTGTAATGACTCAGTGGGGGGGTCCCCAGATTCTAATAAGGATGCAGTGGGGGTCCCTGGGTTCCAATAATGATAAAGTGGGGGTCGACAGAAGTCAAAAAGTTGGGAACCACTGAACTAGCATGAATCTATTTAGCTACTAGTTCATATTGGTAAAAGGTGAGAAAATATAGACAATACCACTTAAGTCAAAGACAAATTCATTCTGATTGCTTCCCTTTGAAGGTATTCAGAGTCATAAGCAGTTCCATCAGTGTAACTTAAATACATTTATTAAAACTGGTAAACACTGTACCAAGCTTCTGTTTGCTCGTCATTCATTTACTCATTTACTCATTAGAGTATGTGTTACGTGTGCTGTTACCTTGCACCAAATATGAACCATATAATTTACAAGGTGAAGGGATGTGTTTTTAGTTTCCTCTTAAAAGCTAAGTCATTTCCTGGTTGGGGACGATCAGTGGGTGCTTGCTCTAGTTCAGCAGGGCTATTGAATCACATTTTACACCTTCCTACGCAAAATACCACCAAAGTAAAGGTATTCTGCCAGAGGAAGCTCAAAACTTGTTCAAAATGGCCCCATACAATCAGTACCCCTACATCAGCGGGTGAAAGGTGTATACTCTATTTACTTCCTCATTACCAAAACAGATGTGGCACAGTGGCCCATCTTAGACCTTAGCTACTCAACCAACTCATCCTGTGGGAGCACTTTTATATGAGCTACTAACAGGATGTCATCCCATTGCTACACAAGTAGACTTTATGATGGTGTTAAGCCTTGACGACGCCTTCTTTCATATCCCTTCAGGGTCACACCAGCCCAAAGGGACTTTACCAAATGTTTTGTTGATGTGGCTGCTTACCTCAGAAGGGAGGTATCCATGTTTTCCCTTATCTACATGACTGGCTAATCAAAAGTGGCAGCAGAATGCAATGCCTAGCACACACTCGGACAGCACTCAACCTTTTATACCACCTAGGGTTTACAGTGAAAGTAAACAAATCCCATTTACAACTTCAACAGTTCCAACCATTCTTAGGGTCAGTCCCCAATGCTATCATGGGAAAAGCTCACCTCGGCCAACATGGGTTGATGGCATTTCAAAAGCTGCTGCCTCCTTTTCAGTCTACTCGCCCAGTGTCGGTATGCTCTATAATGAAAATGCTTGGAATGATGTTGTTGTATATAGCACTTGTCCCACATGTCAGATTACATATGCGCCCCCTCCAACAAAGCCTTGCAAGGCAGTGGTCACAAACGGAATCCAGTTTGAAGATCTAGCAATGATAAAAAAAAGCCCTCTGTATCCCCTGCATTGGTGTAACACCAGCCACATATTCTTAAGCAAGCCTTTTTGGACCCTCATTCGCAGGTGACCATTGCCACCGACACATCGCTTATAGGATGGGACACACATCTAGGCGACATAACTTTGCACTGCACATTGACCGATATACAGAAAATCAGGCACATCCACTACCTTAAACTGCTAGCCATTTCCATGGTGTTTAAAGTATTTTATACAGTTGTCCAGAACAAGGGAGTTCTTATAAAGCAGAGGTCTTCAAACTTTTTGATGCCGGGACCCCCTCTCAAACGTTTTTTAGGCATAAGGACCCCCTCCTGACAAAACATTCTAGAGCCAGGTAATCTTCATTGTTGACGATCATAAGCATCCCCAAGTCCCACTGCAAATCATTTTTACGATGAGGAAATAATAGGAAACAGTGTTTAGCACACCAAAGGTCAGTGAGTGTGGGGGCGTGGTCAAGGGCCTGGCTAAAAACAAAGGTCCTCATTTATGAGGAATTGGCATTGGGCAGCACCGCAAGTCTTCTTGCTACACTGCCCTACCTCAATATAAAAGGGCAGGAATGCACCATATTTATGAAATACAGTGCATTCCTGTCCTTTTCCCCTGCGTTGGCACACAAATTGCTGCCTAGCGCCAACATAGGCAGGATTTCTTTTGTGCAGGAAGAGGTACCTTCCAGAACAAATACAATCCAGAGAGGTATTTTCCTCTTTCCATGTATGCAGCAGAATGCAACACACATGGAAAGAGGAAAAAATTAGGAGAAATGAAAATATTTCTCCTCATTATGCCTGCGTAAGGTTTTGGCACTACTCCAGTTTATGTGATTTTGTAAATCTGGGGCAGCTTCAAAATCCATGGGTGTTGCAAGGGAACACCCACTGCAACGCCCATGGAAGGCCTCCTTGACACAGAGTAAGGCAACACAACGGCTTGCGCTTCTTTGACTTAGTCCATATCTATGAGGCCATGCAAAGCTGCATAGGGTGGCTGTGCGTCGCCTCATAGGTATGACTGAGAGGCTTGTGCCACCAGAGCGTCAATAAAAGTGATGCTCTGGTGGCGCAAACCTCTCATAAATATGCCCCAAAATATTCTGTAAGGTTTTATAGTCCTTTCTTCGTCAGGTAGCTACATATAAAATATCAGGCAGCTTAAAAGGAAAATAAATTTAAAAAGTGTTTACACATTGGGAAATGCAGTGTAGTACATTTCGAAACCTCTATTAGTTAATGCACTGCAGAGGTGTGTGTGTAACCAGACAGCTACAGAATTAAATCTTGGTTGGTGCAGTGGAGAATACTGACTTGTGTATTTTTAGTGCCACGAGGTCACAGCCTGTGACAAAAAGGACTGTGGAAATGTAAGTCATTATTTTATATTTGCATTACACACAGTATAAGATAGGCCACTACAAAATGCAGAGAAAGGTTTAAGATAAAATGGTGTATCCAAAATGTAGATTTAAGTAATACCAGACCATATATAATAAATTTTTTAATAGCTATCCCTTCAACACCTCCTCAGGGGTAGTAAGCACTATCTAAATACTATTGGAAATAAAAGCACACACTTCACAGTCCAGTTGTTAACTCTTTGCACTACCACTCAAAAAGAACAAATCTTTGTCATCACAAAGCTGTGAGTGATTCCATCAATTAAGCCAGAACCGGCTCCAAAGCATCATTTACGTTTGTATATTTTACCATTTGCATTTGCAGATCAACTGGTAGCTCACATTTTCATTTCATTCAGGAAGCAGGCCCCTGGCATGATGGCTTCTTTAGCTGTCTGTGCAGCTTCCTTTCACCTGCACCATGGCCTGTGGACACCGCTCGTGAGGGTCACCATCCCGTACAGCTTGTTTGGGCCTACCGATCACAGCGCTTCAGCAACAACAATGCTGCTGCCTGCACCATGACCTGGTGAGACCACATGTCGCACCGCCCCACTTCACGCCGCAGGCCTGGTCTCACTGGCACCGCTGAATGCCATCACCGAGCCGCTGCCTGCACCGTGACCTGTGGGCCTTTTGTAGTTTTTTCATTTATTACTGTGTGTTAAGTGCAAAAGATGTGGAAGTTGACGACTACCTGCAAAGTTACAGAATTCCACTGAAAAAACAAGTGTCATTAGAGAAAACTGAGGGGCTGGAACACCCCACTACCCCAGAGCTGCAGGAAGAGTTGGAAGAGGAGTTATTTGACCTGGAAGAAAAACAACAACAAGACCCCTCAAACATAGGAAGAAACAACAGATGACTGGCAAGACATTTATGCAGACTCACCAGATGAAGGGGTGGAATCTCATCTATCAAAGCCATCACCACTAAACAACACCACTGCATACACCGCAGTAGTAAAGAGGGCTAGAAGAACTTATGGAGGCCGACTGAGGGAAGAAAAATCAGAGGCATGTTTCCTCCTTAAGGCACTAACATCTGAACAAAAGAGAAACCAATTTATCCCAATGCTTCCAGAGATGTGTATCAGGGCAGAGAAGTATTTAAGGAACCAGCTGCAGCTAAGGCAGTTACTCCAAGGTTAGAGAAGTAGCACTTTTCATCAAAGGACACACCTTACATCGGGGGAACATGCAAGTGGATTCCCTCATTATGGCAACAGCAAGGAGAAGAGCTAACAACCCCATGTCTACAGGACCACCTCCTGAGAAAAGAAAGGAAGAGAGTAGATATCGTGGAGAGGAAAATTGAGTTGTCAGCAGCAACACAGTGGTGGATAGCCTACTCAGTAGTTATGCACATCAACGGGGGATGAGATGGAGGAGAAAATCTCTGAGGAGTTCAAGAAGAGGGCAAGTGCTGTGTTGCAGGAGGCTGAGACAGTTGCTGACATGTGCCTAAAATCACAGTTAGATGCAGCAGACATGACTAGTAGACAGCTCTGTACAACCATGACCTTGTGTAGGCACAAGCTTCAAGCAGGAGTTCCAGTCTGCCATAGCGAATATGCCCTTCACAGGAGACAGCCTACTTGGAGAGGCGGTAGACAAAATGCTTCTGCTTGTGAAAAAGGACAACAAGACCACTGTGGTCATGGGGGCCCTACAATACAAGGCAACCTTCTGGGGAGGCATGGCCCAGAGAAAGAGAACAGCCTAAGCAAAAGGAGCCATACAGCCACATACCTCCTACACAGGCTGCAGCAGCCAGCACAGTGGGCCCACCACTGCCCCACAATGGCAGTACCACTCAAACCCCAGCCAGCCCTTTCACGGCTTCGGTACAGAAAGAGCGAGAACCCTGGAAGTGGGGAACCACCCTACCAAGTGACTGCCCACAAGGAACCCTCGTACGCAGGTCACCAGTAAGAGGAAGAATCGGAGGACTCCTGTAAGAATGGTGGAGCATCACCAAATGGATACTAAACATCATAAAATATGGCTATTACATAGAGTTAACAAAGTCACCTCCAACAACACCACCAAAGATAAAGAGGATTAAAATAGACAAACAATGACTACAACAGGAAGCGGAAGAGTTGTTAAGCGAAGAAACTATAGAATTAATTACCCCTGAATTAAAGGCTCAAAGGGGTTTACCCAAACTACTTTCTGGTACCAAGACCAGGTAAAATGTTAAGACCAATCCTGGACCTGAGGTCACTAAACAAGTTCATATACATGTAAAAATTCCAGACAACAGCGACACAAGCCATTCCCCTGATAGGAAAAGGAGACTACATGGCAACTATAGACACTTCAGGGAAGACACGTTTATCCATGCTTAGACAACTCGCTGATGAAAGCAAAGACAAGCAGCCAATGCAGGAAGCACATTCATAAGGTGACACAAACCTTACACATGCTATGGTTCTCCATCAATTATGAGAAACCATCACAGAACCCAGACAGGAGAAAATGTTCCTGAAAACAGTCTTGGATTACCAAACAGCCAAAGTTAGACCAGTGGACAAGAAGGTCAAAGCAATCATGGAGCAGAGTTGCTGGTTTCAGAAGGGGCAACATCTGACAATGAGAGTAGTGTGTAAAATGATGGGCATGATGGCCTCCTGTATTCCCCTGGTACCACATGCAAGCCTACACATGAGATCAATACAAGAATGGGTCCAACAGCAATGGTCACAATCCACTAGGAGCTGGATGATCTAGTGGTTGTTACAGGAAAGGCTCAGAGAGAGATGCAACCTCAAAATCGTAAAAGCGGAGAAACTATTCATACCACCAACGTCCTCAGTGTCCATTACAATGGATGCATCGTCCATAGGATGGGGAGCTCACGAGGGCAAGCTGAACATCCGAGGTCTCTGGAACGGTTATATGTTGAAACCACAAGTGCTTCAAGCACCCATGGCTCAACAACAAGTTCGGAACAACAAACTCGTTGGTATCACTAATGCCTTTACCACAAATGCCTTTACAACGATTTTTTGTTGTAAAGGCATTCCTGGTAAAGGCATTAGTGATCAGCATGCACGGTTCCAGCATGCTTCCCTCCTAGCCCCCACCCCTATAAATTACAGAGACCCCCACCCCCAAAATTACCACAACCCCAAACCCCCTCCCCTAAACCCTAAGGCACCCCAACCCCCCAACCCACCCCTTAAACTTAACCTTGACCCCCTTCCCCTCCCCTAAACCCTAATCACCACAAGACCCCACCCCCAAAAACTAAAAATACCACAAGTCCCCACCCCGCCCCTAAAACCTAAAGCACCCCAACCCACCCCTAAAACCTAAACCACCCTCAAAAAAACAGCCCCAGTCCCAGCCCAACTTACCTCCTCCTTCACTGCGTCGACTCTCTTCTTCTGTGCCTTAACCACGCATGTACGTGGTTCACACATGCGTGGTTAAGGCATGAAAACCAGGAAGTTGTGGAAAACTAAACTGTTGTTTTGCTTTCGTTTTCCACGACTTCGTGGTTTAGGAGTCGTTGTTCCAGGTGTTTCCCCTCTGGAACCCCAAGGAAGCAGTGCAACACACAATTGTGCTGGAGCTGAAGATCGTTTTCCTGGCACTAAAGGCCTTCTAGAAACATGCAACAAGAAGGATAGTTTAATTCAAACAGACAATACAATGACAATGCATTACTTGAACAAATAAGGCAGAACTATTATCAACCTCGGCTCAGGAGATATGGAGATAAGAAACAAGTTATCAATAGTGGCAATACACCTAGCAGGAAATGAAAAAAACAGCAGAAGACAGGCTAAGCAGAAAAGCAAACATCACATGCAAATGGGAAATCAAACAAGAAATCTAAAGGCATATCTTTCATACCTGGGGATACCACACGTAGACCTATTTACAATGCACAAAAATGGAAAATGCGAAAGCTTTGCATCCAGGTTCTACCACCCAGAATCACTGGGAAATGCACAGTTGATGGAATAGTCTGGGAGATTTGCTTGAGCCTCTCCAGAGATACTGAAGGTGATCCAAAAGTGCACACAAAAGAACCAAATACCCCCAACCTGGCAGCATGGTTGCTGAGGTCTTAGAATTTGGCTATCTCAAGTTGCCAAGAAGGGCGATGGAGATGCTAAAGGAAGCAAGGCAACCAAAAACAATGAAATGTTACAGCAACAAATGTAAGAGATTCTAACAGTGGTGTAACAGACCTGGAAATCACAAATACTGGACATGAGGCCATAATCATTGGGTACCTATGGCATTAACAGGACAAAAGCTTTCCTATGCATCTATCAAGGTCCACTTAGCAGCCATTGTAGCATACACAAGAGGCATACAGGGTAGACGTTGCTTTACCACACAAGTGGTGAAATGCTTCCTAGAAGTAGCAAAGAAAGTAGCACCCCTAGAAGAATGGCAGTGCCTACATGAAACCTGAAAGTCGTACGCAGAACTGATAACATCACCCTTCGAACCAATGCAAAATGCACAACTGAGTTTTGAAACCCTCAAACCTGCATTCCTCATCGCTGTCACCTCTCTAAGGAGGGTAATTAAGATACAAGCGCTCATCACTCAGGAGCCATGCCTACCATACATAGACACAACGTGGGTATGAAAACACACCCAAAATTCATACTAAATGTGGAATCAACATTCCACGTTAACCAAGCTGCCCACCGGCCAGCTTTTTTCAACAGCCTAAAACACAGGCAGAGTGAGCATTGCACACATTAGATATCCAAAGGGCAATTATGTATTATTTCGAAAGAACGAAAAATATCAGAAAAGGAGAACAGTTCTTTGTGTCCTTCACACACACAAGAAAAGGACTTCAGTCACCAAAGGTACTATCACAAGATGGATAGTGCAAACAGTACAATATTGTCACGAGACAAGGGAAGTAACCCTTACTGAAAAGCCAAAAGTGTGTTCAATGAGGAAAAATGGAGCAACACTTACCCTCTTAGACTAATTAGACATTTGTGCAGCGGCTGCACGGTCATCGGTACGTACCTGCACAAAACACTACTGTGTGGGCATTCAGATCAACATGGAGCAGAAGTGGGAAAAAGAGTGCTGGAGCATTTGTTTGTAAATACACACTCTAAACAACCCAACCAACCCACAGGAAGAAAGCCACTCTTTAATTGATGCACAGCATGTGAATCCAGAAAGGATTCACATTGCAAAACAAAATGGTTACTTAGCGGTAGGAGTAGTTTTGCAGCTTGAAAAATGTTCTGGATTCACATACGACCCACCCACCTCCACCAGTACAGGTGTATTTACAAACTTAACTCACGGGAATATTGACAAACCAAAAAAAATAATCTGAAAATGTCAACTGCGTTGAAGGGATTTCTGGGACATACATCTGACATCACACAAGAAGGGGTTTAAACCCAAAATAGTCAATGATGCCCACAACAAAAAAGAAAGAAAAGAGACTAAAAGGAGACTTTCGGGTCTAAACCACTTGATGGGGGAATAATGCACAGGATGTGAATCCAGAAGCTTCTTAAAGCTGCAAAACTACGCCTACCAGAAAGTAACCATTTAATTTACAGCGGTCACTAAAAAGCCACACTGTGAGGAAGTAATAACCGGATGGAGTTTTCCATTGGTCTTTCTTTTACATGTAAAAACAAGAGACATCATGTATCATCACTAAAGGATGCAGCGTGGATCCTTGGTCTGAACTTTTGCAGGAGAATGAAGATGAAACATTGACTGTCCTCAGTCATGAATCACAGTATATGCAGATAAATGAATTGTGAGACAACTGACATCCTTAAGGGAGTAGACACAGCAAGGTCAAGAACTCTGTTAATGGCTTATGGGTTAATGAGCTGCTTGCACCTTGTGGTGGAAGGGCATTGTCCATGATTACGTAAGTGCAATCGGTGGAAAAGATTATTGAGGTATTTATGATCATTAAATTTGATATGCTAGAAATATGTCCTGAGACTTCTGCCAACTGCAATTGAACTTGCTGTCCTTGTTATGTATTTGCTGTATAATTAGAGTGCCTCTAAGTGACTGCGGGTAATATACTGTGTTTGCTAAACAACTGCTCGTTTAGTCCTGTTTAAAGTTTTTCAGTTGTTGGCACTATAGCGGGGGAGTATCGGAGCCCGGGCCCTAGCAGTTGTCCAGGCATTACAGGATTGCGCAGCCTTTTTATTTGGAAGAACTGGGAAGGAATATGGGTGACACCAGCAAGGGTACATTTTACATATTTACTGTTTTTCTAACAAGCTGTGATATGCTGACTTTGGTATGTTGTTATAATATTTTCTCTATTCTCGGGTGTTTGTTGTTCATTGTAATAAACACCTCTTTTCTTATTCTTCCAACAATGTTATTCAATTAACACTTCCCTGCTGATTCTAAGTGTGTTGATAAATATTTAAGGGGACATTGCTCTTAATAGTTGTGCTGCTTGTGTCGCAGAAAAGGAAGAGTTGAAACACTTTTACTGGCACAGTACAGTGCAGGGCTTACTAAAGGCAGTCATTGTTTTAGTGTAGTATGCATCCCGAATCAACATTGATTGACCAAGAAAGAATGGCTTTAAAGGATGCTTTAATCTGGACTTCCAAAATATACCATTGGTGTGTGGCAGTTTACTTGTATTCATGGTTCATATATGAAGTATAGTCTTGTGTGTGGAGCTCTACTTGCAGTTTATCTACATATACTTGATTTGCCCACGTCTAAATATGGATATAGCGTGCAGGTCCAGCGGCACCACTGAACACGTATTTAGTGTGGGGAGATGTTGCTGTGTGGCCCTTTATAAGCAGTTCCTAAATACAAACTTTGTTGTGTACCTACCAGTTGCAATTTCTATAGCTCATAAATGTATATTTCAAATGTGGAGGTCTAAATAGATATTTTGAGATAAGAGACCCCGAAGTACTAATGCTGTGTAGAGTAAATGTCTTATGTATGTAAAAGCAGGTGGCAAAAGCACTGACAAAAGCTAGAACGTTGCAATTTTGAAATGACTGCTGTCACTATATGCTGAATAATCATTTCATTCTATTGCCTTTCAGCATCATAGAACGGGAGGTGGCGTTGATGTCAGAAATTGACAAAGTAAAACAAGAAGCCAGTAAGTGTGCCACCCTTAAAATATCCCTGCATTCCAGCTTAGATTTTGATATTTCCGAGAAAGCCTTACTGTTAGATAATCATAGCTTCCATTGAAGCACATCTTATGACCTCACACATGTCAACACATGTTATTAGAAATGGCACTATTAAAGATATCGCTAATGATGTCATATTTGATTTTATCTGAGACACTGTGTTTTCTTAAGTGCTGCGTGGGGGATTTATTGGTCCGTATCTCACCAAATTCGAATTTCACTTGGTTCACTGGTCACAGGACATGGCCTTCAACCACATCATCTGGCCAATTCCCCTGACCAGTGCTTAATTTGTAAATAAAAATGTGCAGGTGCCCAAAGCCCTCCTCTTAAACACTCGGCTGCCGCAATTAAATGTGCGAGCACAGAATACTGAGGCAGCGTAATGCTGAAGCCATCTCGGGCCTCTTCAAGCCCTATAAAGCCACTCCATGCCCCTTCAGCTCACTATAGCAGCTATCTACTTTCTCCCTTTGTGACACTTTTTCGTTTTTCCCTTCCTCCGTCTTTCCCATATGTGTCTTTTGCTCGCAGCAAATGCTTGAGGCAGAAGAATAAGCCCCGGCCCTCAAAAATAAGTGCCGGTGCCCAGCACCGGAAACAAGCACATTAAGCACTGACCCTGATTCACTTGTACACAGACTTCAGCCACGTCCAGTTTGCCTGCCATAGACTTTTACCACGTCCTTGTCCCAATACCCCTGTGCCCAGTCAACTTGAATCCAGATCTATCTCGGTGCAGCTCTGAGCTTCATATGCATTCACTTGGGCAAAGCTCTCACCCTCCGACCTCCACTCAAAGCCTACAAGACACAGTATCCAGCCATCCTCACTATACTCCAGTGGACTTCAAACTTTTTAATGCTGCGCCTCCCCCCCCGCCCGCCCCCGCCAGTGGGGAAGAAAAATCATTGGGGCCCCCCTCTGAATTTTTCAAATTTATTCTATTAAATTAACAATGTTTAAATAGGTCTACACTTATTTAAACATTGCAGTAAAGTTCTATTACTGCTTCAAAAATGCAATCAAAATACATGATGCCAAACATACTATTCTGGTCAAGAAGGCTTTGTTAACATGTAAAAGTATTCACAGCGTGATTATTAGAAGTAAGAGTGGGGGTCTGAAGAGTATTTGGAGTCCTTTCCCTTTTGACACATACTCCCAGCTTCAATCAAGATGACAAAACATGTTAGTGATGGCCCATTACAGAGCGGTTTGCTGCTGCTCATTTTCATCTTGAAACAAAGCCCTGGTATTAGTATACTTATACTTTTAGCCAGACCCTGGTGCCACCCCCGTCCCCCTGCGATCACTCCAGGCCCCCGTAGCCCCCCCAGTTTGAAGACCCCTGCTATACTCTGAGCATGGGGATCTGGTCTTTGGCACAGGAAACCATTAGAGGAGGAGAATAGTTTTTTTTTTCAAGATGGTTAATAGGCTCTACTTTCAAGGTTTTCTAAAAGGGCAGTGCCTGAAAATCCTGTAGCCCCAAACTACTTTTTCCCATGTGAAATCGATAAAATATAGTTGCAAGATTGTGGAGAATGAAATACCAGAGTGCGATTGTTGTACGATTTACATAGTAAAACTTAATAAAAATCGGACTTCACCTAAAAAAGTAACAGCTTCAGAGGCGTTTTTTTCAAACAAGATTGTGTTTCAGTTAAATTTTCTGCGCCATTGTAATATGGTGCCAAAAAGGGCTGCAATACAATTACAATTACAGTTTGCAGCAGAAAAGACAGGAAAACATTACATGTTCATCCTCTGGCGTCCTAGAGGCAAATGGAATGAGCAGCTGTAAATCTTGACTCCAGACTCTCTTTCCCTCCTGCCTTCAGCCAAGAATTACACTGGAAAACAGTTACTTGTAAAAGCATGGTTAATAGCTCTCCTGATTTGTGTGGAGATGTCCTTCATTTTTAGGGCTTGGCCTGGATACCTCTTAACCTGTCTCGCCAGCACCATGTGATTTAAAAAAAATCATAAATAAAAAATATATACTTTTGCAGTATGGACTCTCTCTCCCAGATTCATATGCTGTGCATAGTCCCTCCATCTAGTGGATGGGTCCGAAAGTGCCGATTTACCAAACTTTTCCTACCCTTGTTGGGGGTCGACGTAGAAGGCGTCTGAGTACGACGTTGTCCGTAGGACCACAAAGCCCCCTTATATGATCTCAGTCTTCAGTTCTTTTTTATTTTCTCTCCTCCACTTTTCTCCTTCATTCTGGAAGTGGGAGAGTCGCATGTGAATCTAGAAGAGATTCAAGATGCAAACCATTATTACAGGCAAGTGAGTGGTTTCCTACAGGCTGTATTTTAAATGGGCCAGTACTGCCAGGTACTGAGTACCAGTACTTCTCTACTTTGAGAGAGAGTGCCCACATTGTTCAGCAGAGGTGCAATTCTTGTAAGTGGAAGGTACCAGCACCTCTCAGAAGCAAGTTAGTATTCTGGTCTGGGGTAGCTGCACTTATGTTTTTCCATTTCAAGTCCTGCTTACAGGTGAGCGTGAAATCTCTTCTAGATTCACATTTTGTACATAGAATACTTTGCGCTATTAATTCCTCTGTGGAGGGAGAGGGGCTTGAGGAGGGTGTACAGGAAAAAAAAAAGTCTTAGTACACATTGTCCCACATCTACCTCTGTAAATGTTTCTATATTTACACATTAATGTATCATAAATGTGTGTTTTGAACACTATATTGCTGCCTTGCAGATGTTCTGTAATGAGACCTTAGCCATGAACGTTAGTGTGGCTTCTTTCTTTATGGTAGAATGTGCTTTAGGCTTGGCATCCAATGTTTTGTTTGCCTCTTAATAACAGTAGTCTATCAGTTTGCACTTTCCATTTTGCAGTCGTATATTTGGTCACTGTTGCGCCTGTGGTGAATGGACAATGAAAAACTGTCTACATTTCATGACGTTCTATTTTTTTCCTGTATGTACAACATCACCACCTTTCTTGCATCTAGGATGTACAGTGCTTTCTTGTCTGTGTTACCTGGCTTTTGGTAAAAATCTGGCACAGTTGTGGCTTGGTTGATATGGAAAATTGACACCACTTTTCGTAGGTGCATACGGTGTCTTCTCATTATACCGTTATCCTTGCAGATGGTTAGGTATGGTTTCTGTGCTATGAGTGCCTACAACTGACTTACTCTCCCTAGAGATGTAATTGCCATTATAATGTGGTCTTTTCTAAGGTACCCGAGTGATGCTTTGTGCATGGGCTATAAAGAGGCTTTCATTAGCCCTGGTACCACTTCAAAGGTACGATACTGGGAGGGCTCTCTTAGGTGTCCCTCTAAATCTACCCAATTCTAGTCTTCCTTAATGAGCCAAGTTTAAATACTCTTTCTATGCTGATTCTCCTGCCAGTGGTCATCCTGACTGCACGTCAGAAAAAGGCAGAGGAGCTGAAGAGGATGACAGATCTAGCCCATCAGATGGCAGACACGCAACTGTCTGAACTCAGATCAGAAATTAAGGTTGGTCAACTATTTATTTTTGGTTCATTTCACTATTGTTTTTCAAATGGAATTCCAAAATCTGCAATATTTTAAAAGCCTGAATTTATATTCTACAACACCATTGTTTAGGAACCTGTGGTTTTAGCTTGAAGCTAGTTTAAATACAATGAAAAGATGATTTCTTAATGGTCAGGATAAAAAAAACAATCTTTGCATCTTCTGTGGGCATTTTCTATTCATTTTTTAGTTTTTGCCAATCACACTGACTCACATTACTGACCACCATCTTCTGTGTACTAACCACTAGGGGCCATTTACAACCAATAATTCCAACCTGGCTCCTTGCAATTATGAATTTTTGTCCTTGAAATTGGGTATAATCATATAGACTTGGAATTGTCAGGTTCTTTTCCACACTTCCTTTTCTGTTTAGCACAAGCTCTAGGCAGGTGGTAAATAAATGGGAGTGGTGGGCCCATGCAGGCCTGCAGGTGGGGAGCAGGCAGTGGGCTAATAGATGGAACCGTTGAGTTCCACTCCCAGGCTATACAAGGGGTCGGACAGGAGCTAGGCTGCACTTGTGCGTGTGTAATAACTTTATTTCGATCTCCAGGATCATAAAAGTGCAACATATATAAAAGACACATAAAAACATCCTCCCATAGGCATACAAAGTTTCGTCGTAGATCAAAGAAATTGTTCAGTAATAAATCACACATTGTCAGGTAGCAAGTCTACATGTGCATACCATTGTTAAAGTTAAAAACAGATTAACTCCAATAAAAAGAAAAAAGTTAGAAATGGACAAGCAAAGGGGAGCCTTGCTCCGTACCAAAATGTGCAAATTGCAATAATGTGTTAAGCCATAAGATGTGCATAATTGCATTAAAATGCTAGGCCATAATATGGATAGCTCACTCCAGGAAGCCACACATCTTTCAAGGCTTTACAAAGGCTCTACCCTTTTCTGGGCTGCTTTAATACACTTGGTGCACCAAGTCCATGCAGAGAATAAATATCTACAAATTGAAAAAACTATTGGTCTACCTAGAACATTTGAGAGGATTCTATAAGCCTCCATGTGGTGGCCTGCGCCCAGATTCCTGCACAGGGGAGCTACCCACTTTATTCTTTGGAGTGGATACACAGGACAAAAAAACAATATATGCGATAATGATTCCGAAGGCTCTTTACAGACTGGTCACCCCTTGGTACATCTCTAGACCATTTGGTACAAAATTGCTTGGTCAGGAGCATCCTACACCTAAACTATATGTACAATTTGCAAGCCAGTGTAGGGGTAATATTAGGGGTAATTTTACCTATGGTTGGATGGTACCTTGGCAGTGGTTTTACAACTAGGAAATCCCTTACCAGGGAGCCACTACTGGATACATTTGTTTGGGTAAATGCAAATTCCCAGTAAATTTCTTTTTACTTAACCTAGCTTTCGTAATTGCACTCATCTCATCATGAGAAGCCCAAAAAACATTCAGCCCACTTTTTTTTTATTTTACTTACACAAGTTGGAGACATAAGAGTTTTCACTGCACTTGTGCGTGAAGCATCAGGCTTCAAAGCCTCTGCCACCTTTAACATGGAATCCCGGCTTCTCCCCAGATTTGGGGCTCATTTGGCACCAGAGCAGGCAGGAAATTAGTTACTCAGGAGGCGTGTTTCACCCACAGGCTAGCCACACCCGAAGATGGGCTACCTGAAGTGAACAGCCAGAAAAGGGTTTCACCATCTTGCATTTGGTGAAATAGGGACTTCTGGGTCAGGGTTATGCCAAGTCCCCACAGGAAGTGGTCATGTAGGAGGCATTGTCGCCCTATTGGTAGGTAGCCCATTGGCTACTACCCCATAATCCCCTAAACACCCCGAAATCGAGTATTTAGGGGTAGTCAGGTTAAAGGAGTAGAGGTCAACATTGTGGGCCCCCTTGACCCTCTAACAGCTTCAGGCAACAGGCTTATTCTGATGGTAGTGGATCATGTCACCAGGTATCTTGAGGCTATTCCCCTTGAAACTGTCACTGCTCCTGCAGTTGCCAGGGTCCTCTTAAGTATTTTTTTTACAAGAGTGGGTTTCCCTAGAGGTAATAACTTAATTTCTGCTTACCTGAAAGCAATGTGGGCTGAGTGTGTGGGGTGACCTATAAGTTCACCACACCATATCACCAACAAACAAAAGGTCTTTTTGAACAGTTTAACAAGACCATTAATGGTATGATCACGGCGCTCCCTGAAAAGCTTAGGAGAAGATGGGATCTCCTGTTGCATTCCTGCTTTTCGCCTACACAGAGGTGCCAGAGAAAGGAGTGGGCTTTAGTCCGTTTGAACTTCTGTTTGGCCATCCTGTTAGCGGTCCTCTAAGGGGGTCCTCTGAATCTGATGAGGGAAGGCTTGACGAAGCCTCTCATAGAGCTTCAACTGGACTGGACGTAGTGGATTATGTACTTGACCTTCATTCCAGGATGGCTGAGTACATGGAAAAAAAGAAAACCACAACCTTGCAGCAAGCCAAGAGCTCTACAAGCAGTGGTTTGACCAAAATGCTGCACTGACTGAAGTTCAACCTGGGCAAAAGATATGGATATTGGAGCTTGTGGCACCTAGAGCCCTCCAGGACAAATGGAGTGGACCCTACCCTATCCTTGAAAGAAAAGGAGAGATCATCTACTTGGTGGACGTTGGCACTCCCAGGAGCCTCCAGAGGTTCATCCATGTGAACCGCCTGATACCTTTTTATGACAGGGCTGATGTGACTATGCTCATGGTCACTGATGAAGGATAGAAGGAAAAAAGTGAATCTCTCCCTGACAGCCTCTCTAACAACCATAAAGATGGGCTTATTAAGGAAGACTTCTTCCTAAAATCCTTCAATGCCCACAACTAACTGCAGGCAATTCCTGGGGCAATAGGCTGAACTCTTTTCTATAACCCCTGGCCAGACAAACTGATGCACACATGATGTCAACACTGGGGACAACCACCCTGTCAAAAATAAAATCTACAAAACGCTGGAGTTAGTGGTGATTGAACCCTCTGAAAGCCCCAGGGCCAGCCTAGTGGTCTTAGCCCTCAAACATCATTCCAAGGGAGGTAAACCAGAGCTGAGGTGTTTTGTGGACTACAGGGGTCTCAATGCAGTCATAAAGACTGATGCTTACCCTATTTCAAGGGCAGATGAGCTCATTGACAAGCTGGGTGCAGCAAAGTTTCTCAGTACCTTTGACTTAACCTGAGGGTACTGGCAAATTGGTCTTACCCCGGAGCCCAAAAAAGTCAGCATTCCCGACCCCCTATGGACATTACCAGTTTAATATATTGCCATTTGGTCTAAAGAATGCGCCTGCGAACTCCCAGACCTTCTTTGGGGAACACAGAAGTCCTAACTAGGTTGGAGTATTTTAGTTCAGTATATTTTGATGCTATAGCTTTCTATAGCTCCAATTTGCAAGATCACCTTATTTACCATGTAAAGGTCCTTGAGGGTCTGCAGAGGGCAGGTCGCATTATCAAGGCCAGTAAGTGCCAGATAGGGCAGGGATCAGTTTTATACTTTGGCCACCTTGTAGGTG
Source organism: Pleurodeles waltl (assembly GCF_031143425.1). NCBI lineage: Eukaryota > Metazoa > Chordata > Amphibia > Caudata > Salamandridae > Pleurodeles > Pleurodeles waltl. Next base: position 1,772,137,625 of record NC_090440.1, read on the forward strand.
GAGGACAAGTTTGACCCTTACAACCAAAGATCCAGACTATTGTGGACTGGGTGGCTCCAACAAACCAGACTCCAGTCAGGGCATTCCTTGGCTTTACTGGGTACTACAGGATGTTGGACTATTGTTGCACCCCTCACAGAACTGACATCTAAGAAACAACCAAAAAAGGTTAACTGGACAGTGAGCTGTAAAGGCTTTTGACACTGTGAAAGAAGCACTGTGCTCAGCACTCAAACTCCAAACTGGTGAGGTGGTCCATCTCTCTACAGGGAATGGACGTTATAGTGTAACACAGACCTGGGACTGACCAAGACAATATAGATAACCTTTCCAGGTTTTTCCACTTAGAAGATGAAGCCCCCCTTGGGAAAGGGTAGGCTCATTCTCCTTCGTCTGGGGGGAGAGGGGACTTGTGTAGGTAAATGCCCCTTTTAGACATGGTCACCCCCACATATTGCCCACTGGTACTAATGCTCTTGATTGGAAGTGCACTGGGACCCTACTAACCAGGCCCCACTGACAGTCCTCTTCCCCTAAAACCTACACATGTTAATTGTAATCCAATTGGCAAAGACTTTAACACCCTTGTAAGGCCCTGGTAAATGGTACCCTTGGTACCTCGGGCATGTGTACTAAAGAGGGTCTCTAAGGGCTGCAGCATGTATTATGCCATCCAAAGGGACCCAAACTCAAACTTCTGGCAGACTGCCATTGCAGGATGTGTGAAATGGTGCAAGCCATTTCGAAAACACGACATATCCCACTCCCTGTGTGCAGTACCCAAGTACACTGCATGAACTATATGTAAGTCACGCCTACAGCAGGTCTTTAAAGTCCTATGGCAGTGTGCAGTATATTACATGTGAGGGCACCCTCTGCATGAGCAGATATTCCCTGTGATGCCTAGTTCCATTGCCAGTCATTGTAAGTGTTCAGGAAGCGAATGGAGGACATGTACTGGGCACTGGTCATTACGAGTTACACAGCTACACAATAGCTTCTCTGAAAGTAATAGTGTTTAGTATCAAACAGCTTTCTTAATAAATCTGTACTGATGGCACCAGAGCAGGCGTGAAAATAGTTACTTAGGAGGCATGTTTCTTCCACAGGCTAGCCACACCTCTAAAGTTGGTTATCTAAAGTGAACAGCCAAAAAAGGGTTTCCCCATCTTGTTATTGGTTAAATAGAGATATCTGGGTCAGGTTAATGCCCACACACCTGGGAAGAGGTAATGTAGGGGGCCTAGATGCACTATTGGTAGGTAACTCATTGGCTACTACCCTGTACTCCCCTAAAGGCTCTAAAATTGAGTATTTTAGGGGTCCCTTGACACCTGGCCTGCAGAGTTGAGTTCTTAGAAACTGAAGAAAGTCAAAGAAGAGGCGAGTCAGTGAGAACCAAGGACCTGAATAGAAAGTGGTGTCAAACCCTGCCTTGCCGCTGGCTCCTTAACAATTGCAAAGACTTGACTCATCCTGCGATGTGCATCCCCCCCAACACCTGGAAGTCTGTCCAGCACTTGGACAACCAGCTATCATCTCCGTTGAGGTGGAGGAACCATACCCCTGGCATCTGCTGGCAGCAGCCACATCTGCCCGGTTCAGCGTGTTGCTGACAATCGGGCCCACCGAGAGAGAACCACTTCAGGAGGAGGACTTTGTGGCTGTAGGAGGTCTGCCCCATCTCTCTGCTGAGTTTTGAGATACAAGACCCCCTTCCCACATTAATACACTGAGTACTGGGGTACTTGCATCAGCTGTCACATAGGTTCTCATTATTTTAATGAGGCTACTGGATTTGGGGGGCACAATCATTTACATTGTGGTGTACTAAATACAATTCCACACCATGTGATGCCTGTTGGCATAATCCAGGTTTTCCGGCTAACTAGCAGCGCCTCATCTCTACCAATGAGCAAGGATGATTGTGGCACCAGGTGCATGACAAGGAAGATTCCTCGGGGAATCGTGGTCAATCAGATCTCGTCCATTTCTCTTAGTTACATAGGTCTCACACAGGCAAAGACAACGGAGACAGAATATAGTTCAATAAGGGTTTATTGAAGTAACTGCATTAGAGATAAAATGGTATGAATTGCAATAACTAGGATGATAAAACACAATAAAAGCAAGAGGGTGACAAGGAGAGTGAAACACAAAAACAGACCCACCATACTGTCACTAGGAGTGATATATATATAGTTCTCCTACCTACGCTATGCTCAAGCACAGCATAATAAGCCTAATCCGCCCTTCAGGTTTCCCCTGGGAAAACATCATCCCTCATACCTGAGTAAGGAAGCCTGTAGTCTGGAAAGACACAGTCCCCATGTAGATCAGGGGTTCGGCAGTCTAAGCAAGCAGCTGTAGCAGGGCAATCAGCATGCAGTCATGGTTATCTGGATGGAATCTCCCTCTAATGTGTATGGGACAAAGGATTGTTCTTATAATAAAACAGTTGACATTCTAAAACATAGTCCCCATGTGTGTGCTTCTGTGAATGTTGCAGACACAATGTACCATTTTTTCCAGCAACCCTATCTGACTGTAGCCTTGAAGTAAGCACAATGTGAAATGAATGTCCTACTGAGAACGCAAAGCTTTCCTAGGCCAAAGGACAACTAGATAGAAATAAATAAAACAACACTGCAAATGTGGCTCTTGCTTGAATAAAGCAATGCCAAATAAAATGTAACTGGGCTAAAGGGCACAACAGCAGGCCTAGTTTGCTAAATTAACGAGTCTAAAATATGGCAAAAATAGCTATACGACACAGCCAAGGCTTGTTTCGCTTCCAGACTAGAACCCACTATTGTGGAAGCCTTTTTGCACATCAAGGGGCATCAGGACAGCCAAGACCCGCAACAACAGTGGCCCTGTTGTTTAGTTTTTTCCCCCTCTGCAGATCGACTGCCCAGCCATGAGAACTTCAAATGCAAGTGCCCAGCCAGGCAAGACCCTCTGCACCCCAGCCCCACAGCCCGGGTCCACGACGTGAGACTGCGCCACCTAGGCTTGAGGGTCCCCTTGATTTGAGCCCCGCCTTTGGGTTGTTCCTGACTTCTCCTCAAGCCCCCCATTGCAGCCTTTGTTTCAGGTCCCTAGTGACCTTAACGGTGTAGTGGTCAAGGCTACCATCCCAACCAGCACCTCTGCACCCGACAGGTAAAGTGGAACTGTTGGTGGTACTTTGGACCTTGGGTACTTTGAACCTTGGCCCCCTAGCACCTTAAGTTCCAAAGGATACCTCTGAACTCCACCTGCAATTACGTGTTTGCTATTTGTGTTTTTCTCCCATAGGATAACACTGTGGCATTAAAGGTGCATGTCTCAAAACCGTTATTTTTTTCTATTTCCTTTTTAAAATCGATATTGTACTAACGTTGTTCTAAAGATCCTGGTGTCTAAATCCCTATAAAAATCTGTCTTAATTTTATAAATTGGTGGTGGATTTCTTATTAAGTGTGTGAACCATTTATTGACTGTGTGTTTACAACAAATGCTCAACACTCCCCTCTAATAAACCTAAGCTGCTCGACCAAACTAACACAAATAGAGCACTTGGGATTATTAAAGTAGGCCCTGTACACCAATAAGGGGTGTGTGGACCTTCTGCATTGCATGCAAACGTCCCAATTCTGTGAGTCAGGCTGTGTGAGACAGGAAAAATGATTTCCACATCTGGCCCAAGATCTTATGCCTCCACACATTCTGAAACATTCTACATACTGTAAATGTGCTGTACAATGTAGTACACATGCAATGTGTATAAATAATGTTTGAAGACGTTAAAAGATTTCTCCTTGATAGCATCTGGTTCAGGGCTTTATTTTTTATTTTTTTTACACAAAGCCTGGTCTGGTTACCTTAACAAATAGGGCTTTTCATCAAAAACTCTGGCTGCCTGGCTGCTTATGCTGATCCCTCCTTAGTCACACTCAGGTAACACACCTTGAAAGAAAGTGCCACATCAGTTTGCACTGCTTTACATCACTTTGCATGATTTTGCTTAGGCACAAATCATTAGTAAATTTGAATCCATGTTCACACTTGTAGGCACAGCAGCTCACACTCTTTGAATATAAAGAGAGAATATCAAGCACCTATTACCTCCATTGCGGAGATCACACTTCATACCAGTATGAGGAAGTTTGAACTAGGAGCACTAAGTATGCCAAAACTTAAAAATCATATATATGCCCAACATGAAAAGCAGACCAGAAACAAATTATGCAACCAGACCCCACTTTGTGACAGTCTTGTCTAGCATTGCTTAATGCATTTGAGGTTGATGGGAAAGGCATAAGTGTGAGAAAATGATTAGGAAATGAAAGAGGAGCCATGGTCTGGGTTTTCTAATGTGAGGTTGTTATTCTTTCTATAGCTTCTTTGTTCTCTTAAAACTTTCAGTCTAAAGGCTGTTTTATTGCAGATGTTTAATGTGCTGCATGTTATGCAGCAGCTTTCCATTAGCGTAATGAGGACAGGGCAATTTGTTCGTCCCCTTCGGTGTTGGAGATTAACCTTATGCTGAATTCAAGACCTCAGTAAATAAGGCTACATTTTGGTTGGCCCGGGCATAGTGCAATCCATAGTCTAGTTTCAAGAGAACAAAGTTTTGTGCAAGTGTGCAGAGATCATGTTCAGTTATTAGGTATTTTCAGTTATGAATGGTGCATAGTTGCCACTGAGCAAGTTTTGCTTGTTATGTGTGGGACTTTATAAAGAGGCTTCATCATCTTTGATGAAATCCAACAATTTAGCTTTCTTTACAATTGTTTGAGACCATGAGTGGGTCTGAGTTATTGATGCAGCTGTTGGCTTTGTGCTGTTGGTGTTAGGGATGAAGAGTAGAATTTAAGTCTTCTGTGAACTGAGTCTGATAAAGTCATTAGAAAGCCATTATTTTGTGGTTTGAAGAACCTTCCTATGGTTGTGGTGTCTGTTCTTAAAGATATTTTAGATTTAGGTAAATGTCACACATTGGTTGAAGTTTAGGCATAATCTTAGTTTTTGGTTTATGGGTTAAATGGATAGGTTACTAAGGGGGTCATTCTGACTTTGACGGGCGGCGGAGGACGCCCGCCAAAGTCCCGCCGTCAGAATACCGCCGCGCGGTCAAAAGACCGCCGCGGTAATTCTGAGTTTCCCGCTGGGCGGGCGGGCGACCGCCAGAAGGCCGCCCGCCCACCCAGCGGGAAACCCCCTTCCATGAGGATGCCGGCTCCGAATAGAGCCGGCTGAGTGGAAGGGGTGCGACGGGTGCAGTTGCACCCGTCGCGATTTTCAGTGTCTGCCACGCAGACACTGAAAATCTATGTGGGGCCCCACGACACCCGTTCCCGCCATCCTGTTCCTGTCGGTAATAACCGCCAGGAACAGGATGGCGGGAAGGGGGTCGGAATCCCCATGGCGGCGCTGCAAGCAGTGCCGCAATGGAGGATTCCCTTGGGCAGGGGTAAACCGGCGGGAAACCGCTGGTTGCCCTTTTCTGACCGCGGCGAATTGCCCATGTAGCACCGCCAGCCTGTTGGCGGTGCTACCTCCGGCCTCCACCCTGGCTGTCTATAACTGCCAGGGTCGGAATGAGGCCCTAAGTCCTTGAGTCCAGAATGGAACCTTGTGCTCACTTACAAGGGAATAGGTGTTGAACTTTATAGATCCACCTTTATGGTGCTGGGTCATTCATTAGGGCAAGATCTCAATCACTTTACGGCAGTGCCTTCTAGCCAGCTTCGTTTTTAAGGTGTTGGTGTCAAGAAGATGCTGCTGCAACTTCTAGGACCAGAATGCATGATTTAACATTGTCTAGGAGCAGGGGTCTACAACTTTGTTTTGTAGTGAGAGCTACTTGTGATCACTAAAAATCATTGTGAGCTACTGAAGGCCAAGCCACTCACGCAGTGTTACCAGACACCCCAACACCCACCTTCATTGACTTTAAGCCTAATGTGCATAGAGCCAAATACTATGGATTGAGCAAAATACTTTGATTAGGGGCAATATTACAGGGCTGCCATGTGTTTCACTGAGAGCATGGTTCATAAAACACAATTGGCTTACTTGAAAGGTAAGAAAAACATTGGCTCAATGTTTCATCGAAATATTTTTCTTCACTTTAAATCTCTCCCATTTATAAATTGACTATATGTTTCAGACATAAATATGGCACAGTGGCTACTGGCTTCTGGCAGCAAGAGGCCTGGTGTTTGAAAATGCAACACTTTGAAATGGGAACAATTAAAATGAAGAGCTAACTTAATCATTACGTTCACTCTTCATTTTTATTTTCTCCCGTTAGAAGCATTCAGAATTATCATTTTGTTCTCATACTCCAATATTAAGTTGACACAGACTTTTATTTAAGATCTAAATACCTCAGTGCTTCAGTTATCCATAATCGTGCCCTGGGTCATAAACCTGACTCCAGCACTGCTCATTATCAGGTGCTCTCTGCAGTCTGAAGATAATAATGTAAAGTATGCATGGCTTCCCATTAACTTTAAAAGAAAAATGTGACCATGTACTTATGTAATATGAACTCAAGGCTGTTAGCTACTCTGAAGGTGTCTGCGAGCTACTGGTAATTAAAAGCTCGCTTGCAATAAACCAGTTGGCGACATCTGGTCTAGGAGTCTGTCACAGACTAGAGTTAGGTTGGCATTTTCCTTGCTGCATCCTTCTCTGATTCCTGACTAGTTAGTGCTTAGAAGTTTGTTTTAGTGATGTTTTTTTTATTTGAACATTTACTATGTGTTCAAGGGTTTTGCCTAATAACGGCAGAACTGATAAAGGTCTGAAGTTAAGTGGTTCGTTTGTGAAGAGGCTTTTTTGAGTAATAGCTTGATTTGTCCAGACTTAAGACAGGTTGGAAATGTTTTTGTTCCAAGTAAGATGTTTAAAAATTACAGTTGGTATGGAGAGAATTGGTCACCAAAGATTTGGTCAGAGGACCTTGGACAGAATCTTTAGAGTGTGGAGATCCTTCTGTTTCCCAAAAGTTTTATTAGATTATTGGTTGAGATACCACCAAAAGCCTCCCACAAAAGGTCTAATGGCAGGTGCCTTAGTTTTTCCCCATTGTATTCCACTCCCCGTCTGGAGTTACCAATTAAAAGTCTCACCTAACCAGATTAATTGTCAAACCCAAATGGTTTGTGTTGAAAAGAGATCCGGGCTCTTAATCACACATTGATGGCAATGCTTCATTATATGTATGCTCTTCTCTGAGGCCAAGTGTTCAAATGAATCCATCTGAGATTTTTCTTTTGTAATTGCATTGTGTAAGAATCCTAACCCTCTCAGATTCTTGTATGTGACTTGGTAGTTCTATTAATCACCTCAATGGGCCTAACGTTAAAATGATGAAGCAGGAGTACGGTTACTAAAGTGTAATTTTATTCATGTTTACTTCTTCACTACATGAAGACACATAAAAAATTAATGTGTAAAGAGATTTTTCTGTGCTGTCTGTTGTTTGGTTTTTCCTAATTAGTGATTTATTGGATTGCAAAAAATATTTTGTTTTTAAATTGTTAAAATTCATATGTAAGCTCTCAGTTCGAGTGTCCTGAAGAGGGATATGTTATTTATCAACCCTCCTAAATATCTATACCCCAGGGATTTTTATGTATTGGGCCTATTAAACGTCTACTAAATGTTGGCTCCCGTCTAAATTGAAAATAACATGTTGGTGCTTTGAGCACCAAAATCAATCTGTATTTCCCCGTAGTTCCCCAGACATTTTTCACCTGTTCAATTTTAGAAGAATTTACCTGTTGAATGAAGCTAGACTCTAGGGGTTGGTCTTTATCAAACATGGACATTCTAGGTGCAGTACACTCTAACTTAGTTCTGATTGTAACCTTTGCATAAACAGGTGTTTGGCCAGGGGCTGCAATTTACTGAGTCACTCATAATGAGGGCCAAAAGATTGTATTGTATATTTCAGTAGTGTATCATAACCCCAGCTCTCTATATTAGGGGGTTGCGTAAGATGAATATATATTATGGAAATCTTAATCTTGCATTTTATGTATTGATTTTCTCCCTCACCTTGACCACACTTTTTTGAAAATCCCATAGGAGGTATTATATAAATTCTGATATTCTTTCCTCATATCTCTTTTAGCATTTTGTCAGTGAACGTAAATACGATGAGGAGTTGGGAAGGTCTGCACGTTTCTCCTGTGAAATAGAAAACTTGAAGACCCAGATTCTTCACTGTGGTGAAAGTGAGCTGCCATTTGTTCCAGGGAAAACCTTATCAAGTTTTAGTATTTGTGCCTATGTATTATGTTCTCTAGGCATCAAGGTTTCCTTCAACCATTATGTATGTTTATTAGGTTACATGAGTGTATGGAAAGCATGGCACTTTTGGAACATGTTCCCACAATGATGAAGACTTACCCCATTAATTGTAGGATTGTGGGGCATGCCTGACTGTGATTTGTTCCAGTTTAATTGAATCAGGGAAGAGACCCATTATGTTATTCAAAAGCATTCTTCACTTTTCCAAACACATTGAGCCAATCTAAGAAACGCTACACTGGGTGCTTTCTCTGGTGGCAAAATAAAGCTCAGGAAAATTGAGGCCCATATTTATGGGAAAATGACAGAACGCAACTTTACGTCAAAATTGGCAGCGTCGCACTCCAACATTTCCACAACACAGGAATGCGCCATATTTAAGTGAATAAGGCGCACCGCTTTGTTGTCCCCTGTGCTGGCGCTAAATTTAGCTGCCTGCGCAACGCAGGTATCTGAACCATTGTGCAAGGATGTCTGCGTTGAAGGGGGTGACTGTTTATGTGCAGGAAGGTGTTCCTTCCCACACATAAACAATCACTAATCGTGCTTTGGTACTTCTGTGTGCGCTGCACAATGCAGCACACACAGAAGTGCCAAAGTGTCATTTTCAAATGATTGTTTATGTGCAGGAAGGGATACCTTCCCTCACATAAACAATCATTTTTGGCATTTTGCTCTTTCTATGCTTATAGCATAGAAAAAGCAAAATACAAGGAGGAATAAAAGTATTCCTCCTTGTTGTGCCTTGCTAACACCAGCCCTGGGGGTGGCGTTAGATTTTGGCACTGCCTCAGGTTTACGAAATCTTGTAAATCTGAGGCAGCGTCAAAATGCAATGGGTGTTACTGTGGCACGCTCACAGCCACACTCATTGCATGCCCCTCTGATGCAGGTAACTGCATCGGAGGGGCCCTTATTTACAAAGAGGTGTAACGCCACAAAAAGTGGTGTAACACCTCAGTGTAAATATGGAGCAGAGGTGAGCGTCACTGAAAGTGACACTCCAGTGGCGCTAGGGGCTCATAAATATGCCCGAGCTGGGGGGCACAAAGCTACTAGGGCCCTAAAGTAAACCTGACATTCCCCCTTGCTAACATCTACCATAGCCTCATGGTTTACTTTTGTCTTCTTTTACACACAAAGGATGTGGTGACTTGTCTCTTTGATGCTGTTACCCATTCTGAGGACCCTCACCTGCGAAGTTAAACCCTCTTATCTTGTCATGAATCTATACGTTAAGAGGGTACTGAACACTGAAGTTGTTTCATAGTATTTGTACTCTAAGAAGCGCTATTGCAGTCTTTAAGAGGTGGTCTGGTTCCCCAAGAAAACTTCCAAAGATCTGCCAGGTAAGGGAAGCCACATACATAACTGCTAATGAACTCACTCTAGCGCCTATATGACACATTAAGTACTGGGCTCACCTTTTAACTGACTGCCCCATAGCATCTTTGTGTGAATCAGTTGAAATAATCAAATCTAGAGAAAATCACGTACTTATGGAATCAAATTTGTTTGTGAAAATGTCTTATTGACTGAGAGATATTTCATGAATGATTTATCAATGACACATTTCACTCATATTTTAAAGTTGTAAACCACTGTACTAAGTTTAACGCAGTATAACATATTTTCAGTTTCTCACCCAAAGAACAGCTACTCCTTGAGGCTGCCAAGCAGCTCATCAGAGCCTTCAGAAGATCTCTTTGCACCTGTAAAAAACCATTCCCACAACAGACAGAATGCATCTACAGACATCAAGGCCTTGGGCAGGGAACTAAATTCTAAATGCTCAAACGTGATTCTGAGCCATCCTGATGAAGTATCCCTCCCTGCCGTTTTCACAATGAAGCAGGTAATGATTGCAAGGAGAAAGTCAATAGAAGAGAAGGTGGTGTGAGAAATATTAAAAATGTAGAGCTAACCGTAGTTTATTGTGGTTATGTGATGCCATCCTGCACGAAAACAGTCCATAGAGGCGTTTTCCTCTTTCTGTGTGCTGTACAATGCAGTACATATAGAAAGAGTAAAATATGAGGAGAAATGAAGATATTTCTCCTTGTTACGCTTGCCCTGGGGCAGCATAAGATGTTGATGCATCCCGAGGTTTACAGGCTCTTTTATATCTGGGGATGTGTCAAAATCCATGGGTGTTGCTTGGGAAAACCTTCTGCAACGCCCATAAAACACCTCCCTGGTGCAGAGTAAGGCAACGCAGCGACTCCATATCTATGAGGCCAGTCGAAGCCACTTTTCTTCATGGTCCCATATATATAGTTGAGCGGTTTGCACCACCACTGCATCACTAAAAGTGATGCTAACAGCAGTGCAAGCCACTCATAAATATGCCACTTATTTTGGATGAAGGTGTGTTGATCTGGCCTGCTTTCTGTCCCACATATGTCTGCCAAAGGCACTCCAGCTAACAGAGCCATAGAAGTACTCGCGGGATGCACTGTAACAGGTCCCTAAAAAGGTCTCCCTGCTTTTGCATGACAGTATGTTCTTGCTGCTGTAACCCAGGGGGCTGTGCCTGGTTTGGAGATAGGGTGTGTTTTTGAGGATTTCCAAATGCTTTAATAGCTGGTAAGGCTTATGAAAGTGCTTGATCATAATGGTACAGAATTGAAGACACCTCCTGACGTTCAAATGTATGTAGCATTCATTCCACTACATTGGAGGAATTTCGGAAAAAAGGTCTACAATGTCACTGGCTCATTCAGGTGAAAGTCCGTGGAAACCTTAAGTATAAAATGCATAAATTGAGGATTTGTTCTTAATCTGATTGTGTCTGCGAAATTGGAGAACCTTTATTTTTGTGAAAACCTGTATTTCATTAACTCTTCTAGCTGATGTTAACGCTCTTGTGAGCTTCCACGGGATGTATGTTATTCCTGCTTTAATGTTCGTTCAAATGGGTTCCTATGAGTTGTGAGAAGACAGTATTTGGTTGCTATAAAAGTGCAGGATGCTTCAGAGGGGTGTAGACTCCGAAGAATATTACAGTGGGTTCCTTCATTAGCAAATAGGGAAGGTTTGTCTGAATCACTTAAAAATTGCAAATTGCTTCAATATGAACCTTAATTGAGGCGTGTGTAAGACTAACTGTGCTAACTCAAGCAAGTATTGCAAGATCTGATCTAGTGTGACAACATTGTTAATGGATGGAGGTTGTGGGCTGCCCACCAGAAGCAGAATCGTTTCCATTTCTCTGTAAGATTTATTTGTGGCAAGTTTTTGGCCTGGGCAAGTATCCTTCTGCATTAATCTGCCACAACTCGGAGGCGAAACTCAGTGCTCAGGAGCCATGCTAACATGTTCACTGATGCTCGGTTGGGATGGAGAACTTGGCAGTAAGCTGGAGACAGCATATCTGGCTATGGTATTAGCTATATCGGTGGTGCTTCTGCATACCAACACTGGGGGGGGCCATGCTGGGGCTATTGAGCTTGCAAGGTCCAGTTCTTATTTCCTCTTGCTCAGCACGCTCGAGATGAGAGAGAACGGTGTTAAAGGTCACGGACCATGTTATAGAAAACACGTACTCCCATTACTCTGGCAGAGTGCGTCTGCTGGCGTAGTAGCAGCACGTATGATTGATGTTAATGGCAAAGAGATTAAGGTTTGGCTTTTTGGAAGAGGTTTTTATATTGGCTTGGCTTCAATTTCCATTTTTGGCATTTTTCTGCACATCAGCTCAGCGTGTCTACCAGATTGTTGACTGCACCAGGCAAGTGCTCGGCCATTAAAAAGACTTTGGCCCTCATTCCAACTGCGGCGGGTGGCGGTCGCCGCCCGCCTGGCGGGAACCGCCATATGGCCGCTCCGCGGTCGGAAGACCGCTGGGGCCATTCCGAACTTCCCGCTGGGCCGGCGGGCTCTAACATTGTTAGCGCCCGCCGGCCCAGCGGGAAGGCTGCCTGCAACACAGAAGCCGGCTCCGAATGGAGCCGGTGGTGTTGCAGGTGTGCGACGGGTGCAGTTGCACCCGTCGCGCTTTTCACTGTCTGCTAGGCAGACAGTGAAAAGCTTCATGGGGCCCTGTTAGGGGGCCCCTGCACTGCCCATGCCAGTGGCATGGGCAGTGCAGGGGCCCCCAGGGGCCCCAGGACATCCGTTCCCGCCAGCCTGTTCCTGGCGGTAAAAACCGCCAGAAACAGGCTGGCGGGAAGGGGGTCAGATTCCTCATGGCGGCGCTGCTTGCAGCGCCGCCATGGCGGATTGGGCCAACCGGGGTTAATCCGGCGGGACCCGGTTTTCTGACCGCGGCTTTACCGCCGCGGTCAGAATGGCCCAGGAAGCACCGCCAGCCTGTTGGCGGTGCTTTCCGTCGTTCACGGCCCTGGCGGTTTTTACCGCCAGGGTCGGAATGACCCCCTTGGTGTTGAATGGCTTGAAGCTCCACATTTATGAAACTACAATAGCATATACATTTTATAAAACGACTTGGAGTTTTTACACATTTATATTGAAGGCATTGTTCTTCTTATGACGATTTGCCCCGGGTCATTCCACATTTTGCAGTTTCTTGATGAAAACAGAGTCTATACCAAAACTTGTTCCTTTTTCACAAAAAAACTATTGAATTTAGCCATAGTTTTTGCAAACCCAAAAAACGTAAAAAAGCAAAATACCATGCTTCATTGCATGGCCAAAGTATTAATGACTGCATTACCAGTTCGTACCACTACAAACTGGTACTGTGGACAGTATGTGCATGTATGGCATGACTATATAGGTCATGGAATGGCCAAGGTTATGCCTGTTCATGGAGAACCTGTGTGGCTGTGGTTTGTGTACCATGCAGACACACAGTGAATTTTAAAGACTGTCACTAGAACACTCAAGAAATGTATTGTGAAAATGTATGTTAAGGGACGGTATGATACAATGCTAAAGTTGCATGCTATTCTACTTCGAAAGAAACCCTTAAAATTTCCCTGAAAAACTCAAAGGGAGGATTAACTTCAGAATCAAAAAGAGCAAAACTCCAGTAATTTGCACCAGTTAACTATGCGACCGTAATTTCTCTCATACAATTTCCAAGACATGGCTGATTACAACATAACAGACATTAATGATGACTGCGTCAGTTACATAACTGATGAAATCCCAAATGCTGGAAAAGAAAAGTAGGAAACTATTTCTAAAAATTTAATTGAATGTTACATTTCACTAAATGAAGCCATGCTACATGTTCATAACGTTCAATCTCACTTTGGTCTGTTTATTCTGTTCAAGTGCTCCACTGGAGTAGGTGCCCAGGCAGCGCTCTTCTGCTTCAGTACGACTTTGACCTTGACTTTCCTTTCTGGCTCATGCTGGTGTCTGTCTCCCACCGTTTTTAGGTCAAGCCTAGGCAGCGTGCATGCGCTGTCTCTCGACATGCTGTTATCTACTTCTGTGGGTTTTCACCATGCCCATCATTTTCATTCGTTCCTTGGACTGCCATTCAAAATTCCTTTAGTCTGTTAGGTAAATGCTTTAGGTTTGTCCCACCTTGAGGCTGTTTTGTTTCACCTTGGAGGCTGACTCTGTTACATGGATTATTGCAAGATCGGCCATATTCCTTAGTGTCGGCGCACTACTTTTTTCTTTTGCCTCTCCGCTTCGTGCTTGTGGCAGTATGTTGTTTCTTCCTCTGGCATCTCGCTGTTTCTTTGCGGTGTCTGCACCCGACAAAGGCTGCGAGCTGGAGGGGGATCCTTTTTTATTTATTTATTTAGCAGTTTTATATAGAGTGAACTTGACCGTAAGATTGGAGCACTTGACATGGGCACTGGTTAAATTTGCAGCCCCATTCCTAAATTCTTCCTAAGTTTAGCAGTTGAAAAATATACAGACCGGCACCTTTTAAATAGAAAAAACACCAGGAAAACCATCAATACGGCTCTCCCCAGCACAGCAGGAGAGGAGATACTACAATATTCACTGCACTCGGGAAATTCGCCCCATAATGCTTTGCAGGGCATTCCTTTAACAACACGTTTTTTGGGCATAATTCAGCTTGCTATGGTCCTGGGACAATGGGACCACCACCAAAATGTTCAGCACGATGTGCTCATTCTGTCCAGCACATCCTCTGAGTCCCCACACTAGGCGGGGGAAGGACCCAAAAATCATAACCTCTCCCACCATTCAATGTCTTTTTAAGCTCTCTGGTGGCTGGAGCTTTTGCTTTACAGCTGGGAGTAGTTTGTATTCTAAGGGCCTTGTTTGTAATAATATTCTAGCAGGCCTGAAAATGTGCCTATTAGGGTCTGAATATATGGTTACACTGCAATGCTGTCTGCCCTTCTCTTTTCATGTGGTTATGCCCTCTAGGGGCTTCCAAATGCTATTTTTATCGTGGTGACCACTAGAGGATGATCTGACCATTACAGCTTAATGCCAAGTGTATGAAGGAATGCACAAACACAGTTTAGTTCTGATAAAGGCATAATGTGCTTCATGGCAAAATACTTATAAGGTCCCAAAGGTGAGACCTATTGGCTGTGCTAATGCGTGTTCCTGTTAGCTGCTTGTTCTGCCTCTGACTCGGCTACTACTCTCTCTTTGTTTGTGCCATCTGTGTGGCTGCCCCATGTCTCTGTTTAGCTCCTCCATTTTGTATTCTTTGTTACTCTTAACTGCTCTGTTTTGCATCTTTTTCTCCTCCTACTGCTCCGTTTTGCATCTTGGTCTCTTCTGTCAGTTTTTGCCCCCAATCACTTGCTCCGCTGATCGCGTACTACCGCTGTGCTGCTCCCACTGGACTTTCCCATTCTCCCCACCACTTTCCTGCTCTTGCTGAGACCACCCATCACCCCCACACACCTCCCACTCTCTAAGGCTCTACTTAATGGAGGCAGTAGCGTAGTAACGCTGCCGGCTCTCCAAAGGCAAGCCGTCTAGACCTGTCCACTTCTGGCCTTGCACCCAGTGCCAGGAACCCTTTTCCAGAAGCCTCCTGCAGCTACGCCACCAATAAACTCCAACCGGCTTAACCCTAGATATTTTCACAAATGCTGCTGCTGAGCTGTACCTCAGTCCAAGGAGGGCCATTTGGCCTGCTTGGCCTGCCACTTCACATGCCACGACAGTCACGCCCACACACACACCTCACCCCTTACCAAGTCGGAACTCAAGACCCACATTTACACAGCCAAGAGAACAACACACACTTGCATGCATGCTCCTCAACACACGTTCACTGAGTAAGCACCTCCTTGAGATTTGGAACCTCACTGACTCCAAAGAACCGGACCTGCTCTTCCTCAACGTAACCTAGCTGAACCCCATATGGGAGTCCGATCGCTGCAGCCATCCCTACTGGTTACAAAAACCTGCACCAGGACCGACGCGCATAAACCACCCACAGAGACATCTTCAAGTCTAGTTCTAATACTGACCCAGAAGTCTTTTTTATGCACTTAAACTTTCTGATAGACAGTAAAACCAATATGAAAGGCATCTTTGCCTACTGCCCCCCAGGACCTCGCACCCACCTCAGCAACCTCCTCACCAACTTCACTACACCTTTTGCCATGGGCACAAAAGACTTCATACTCCTAGGTGATCTCAAACTTCAGCTCGACGACCCCACGGACTCCAATTCCACTGACTTGCTCCAAAAGTCTACTGAACATCAGCCTCAATGAACTTGTACAAGGCCCTACTCACATCGCTGGACACACCCTGGACACCTCCCACAAGGCAGCCACCTTTCCAGATAACTGAAAACAAGCCAAAGTAACCACCCTCCTCAAAAATTCCTCAGCCGAACCCAAAGTACTCAGCAACTACCGACCCATCTCACTTCTCCCCTTCCCAGCCAATTTCATAGAGAAGTCCTTCAACAGACACCTCCCTTACCACATAGAATGCCACAAACTCCTGGATGACTCACAATCAGGATTATGAAACTACCACAGCACTGAAACAACCCTCATCGCTGCCACAGACATCATATACACCATCCTCGACTGTGACCCCACACCCACCCAAACCGACCAAACTAGGAACCTAGGCCCCATCATGGACACCAACCTCACCATGAAGTCCCAAGGTCAATGCTGTCACCTCCTCATGCTTTCACATACTCCATGTTATGTAAAATCTTCAGGTGGCTTCCACAGAACACCAAACATACCATTATGCAGGCCCTAATTACAAGCGGATTAGACTGCAGCAACGCATTCTATGCTGAAATCCCAACCCATCTTCTTCAGAGACTTTACACCTTCCAAAACACCACTGCTAGGTCGATCATTCCCCTAACAAGCCATTTAATCCTGGAATTACCTCAGCCAACACCTCAGGGCCTCCTCCTCACTTCTTGAATTCCACAGGAAGCTGAAGACCTGGCTTTTCAGTTAGTCTTCTTGCAGGGCCGTCAAGACTGCCTGCACTCAGGCCCTCCCTCACTCCACACATACACTCACCTACTCCAGTGCCTGGATACCCTAATGGCTGACAAGCAGAGCTCTACAAATCCACCTTACATTACATTACACTGCAGCAACAGAGGCCCTTAATACACAATTTGGCTAAAAATGTTAAAGAACAAAAAGAAAATAATAAATTAGACTACACACCTCTCAAACAAAATAATGTTTTCATAATTATATAGTATATAGTGTTTTATGCAGTAATAAGATACTTACATATATCAAGAGCAGACAGATTGTTGTTAGCGCACACAGACTGCACAAAATCTATCAAATATATCAAACATGTAGAAAAGGATTTCAGAAAACTGCAGAGGCCCCACATTGTCACTAAATGCAGCTTGCTTCTAGCAGTTCTGTTATTCTCCAGTGCATAGGGTCGACTACTATTGCTGTGGCACAGTAGTGTATTAACTAGCGCAGCATCTTATGGTGCAGATCTACAAAGGAATAAACTGAACTGAAGGAGCCATCTTTTGACAATAAGTGGTATTTTGTTGGTGTTTGGTTGTGTCTGGTTACCACTGCATGGTATTTATCTAGTGCTTTGTTGGTACTGCTGATGCTAATGTTTTTTTTTCAGAATGGTTTTTCTAACCAGAGACGAAGATATAACCCACGACCCCAAATCTTGAGGAGCAATGGACAGC
This sequence comes from Pleurodeles waltl, assembly GCF_031143425.1. NCBI lineage: Eukaryota > Metazoa > Chordata > Amphibia > Caudata > Salamandridae > Pleurodeles > Pleurodeles waltl. The sequence continues at coordinate 1,772,155,014 of NC_090440.1, forward strand.
CAGCTCATGTGCACAACCATATAGATCCAAGTACGAGAAGCAGCTCTGGATCTGAAGTCCAGCTACCCCTACACAATGGCTTCAGGAACAGAAACAAGGGAATGACGAAGAATGAGGATCCATATTCAGCTAAAAGGACCGACAAGAACCCCGCGCTTTTTACATCATCACAAGGGAAGCAACCGGAACTAGAGCCCAAATTTCTTCATGGCAAAGTTGCAAGTGTTTCTCACTGTCATTTGCATCCTGCCAGGTTGGAGATCTCGGCGGATGCCGCAGGACGTTCAGCAAGAACTGTAACCTTAGTCGCATGATCACTGTGAAAGACTTCCTAGAATATTTTCATTAGTCTTAGATAGGCCACGTTCTTGCTTTGCATTTTTATTAAGATATGGCAACGTCTTTAGGAAAATGCTTACATTTATCAAATCTTTCATATGTCTAGTGTATTTGTAAACTTCCTCAGAGAACTACATTCCATCTCCAGTGGTCGCAGAATCAAATGTGTGTAACAAAACTTTTGAGCACAATCTTTTGGAGCTCTGCTGCCCGTGACCTTGAAGATTGAAACCAAGACTTTGGTTATGCCTCATTCATACATGTGTAGGGGACCCGGCCAATACACCTTCAAGACAAAAATGCTCAAGTCTCCACTGTTGTTACGGGTTCCCTGACCCCTTCTTTTACGTGGCTATTGGACGTGCGTTGGTAGACCACAGACATAAATAGTCACTGTAGACCTCCAACTGTGGAATTTTCACTCTGCTTCTAGAGCCTACACATTTCTTAGTTTGGCTTCATCAACTTATTCTGCTCACCTCGAAGTGTCCTACCTGGCATTAGAGCAATGGGGTTTTTCATCAGTTGATTCCACTACCCATTGTTCAAACAGCTATGGTTGCGCAATACTGCCACATGTGTACTGTTTTTATATATGTTTGATTGTTATGTGAATGTATGGTTTCGTTGTATACTGGAAACTACAAAACCTTATTTTAAGTAATGAAATTAGCACTATAATTGAATTTTCAAGAATGTTCACTGAAAACGTTTCCTTCTGAGCCAATTAAAAATGACTTCATTAGTGTAACAATTTTAGGTAGATGTTGGAAGTTTTTTTTAGTCCAGAACACCAAAGCATCCAACAACTGGAGGTGAAAATGTAACTTTTTACGCTATTTCCCTAGGACTGCGCTGAATAATTTAAAGATAGGTACATTGGAGACACATTCAGGTGCTTAAAGGGAATACACTTTTTAAGAGGCAGCATATTTCAACACAAGACAACTCCTAGAATGAAAGGTTGCAATATGAGCGTAGGCAAGGGCTGGGGCAAAGAAGTTCAGGAAACAATATTCAAAAGCGAATTGTAGCATGAAAACGAGTGCATGCATAGACAGTGTAATCAAAACAGCATGTAAACTAAAGCTTGAGACAAGTTCTAGGGAGCAGGGGTAAGCTGGAGGCAAACACGTAGAGAGTGAGAGAGGGCATGGAGTGGTGTGTGTAAAAGCTGGGGAGCCTAGAGAATGGCTGACTGGATGAACCTGACAAACCTCTTCTAACTTCAAATTCTATGGGCCATATGTACGAACACTTTTTCCCATAGACACAGAATGGGTAAAAACCTTTGCTACATCTGGCCCTATGTTCCTTACCAGTGCCACCAGCATACCAGTTCCTTGTACCGCTAACGCTATACTGGCATTTAATTCTGCATCGTTTCTATATGCTGGCCAATGTTTTTGCCATGCTGAGATTTTGATGAACGTAGTTAGCTTCTTCTTAAAATATCAACCGTATGCTGCATTAAAAAAAATAAGCTAAGTAGATGGTAGAATATGCAAATGTTCAATACTGAGAATTCTTGAAGTCCAGTGGCTTCTTTTAGAGCACAAGTTAAATAAGCAGTATAATAAGCTATTGAAGGTGTGGAACACTAGCACTACTAGAGCAACTGGAATGTATGGAGTTGTCGACGTGTGTAGTCACAGAGCTTACATATATGTGAGTTTCTGTTCTTCAGGTCTTTAGCAAATCAATAAATTGATATCCAGAGTACACGACGTGCTATCATGGAGTGGTGAGCAGTATGATGATTATTATTTTCAAAGCTATTGGCAAACTAATCAACTTAGTATATACAAAAAAGCTACACTTACCTTGGGGATCTCTAACTATGAATCTGCCGAAGAGCACTCCTTGAATCATTCCATGTGATCACATGCCACCACCACCTTTGCTTACAAGCAAGACATAAACTGTGTACCCAAGACGAGATTTTGGAAGGTTCAATGGATATTAGAAAGTATGATGTGCAGAAGTTGTGTGAATGATCATGCTTTTTTCTGCTTATAAATAAATATTACTGGAACATCTGCTATAGTTATAAACACATTTTAAACAACCTGCAATGTTTTAATGTTCATTTTATTGTCTTGTTTACCAGACAGTCTTTAGCTATGGACTATACAAAAACCTTACATTGAGTTTAGAGCCTGGCCATTACTTACAATTGGTTGGCTTTTTGCCACTTTTCTCTTTCCACTTACTCTTTTTGTGGTTGTTCCTCCCCTGGAGCATATCCTCACTACCATCCCTTTGATTGCATGACTTGTATTCTTCCATTGCTCATATTCAGTGAGTGCATGTGTTTCTTGCTCTTTCCCCAGTGTGCTGCTCCGCCACTTACTAGTATGATATCATCTTGTAGAGCTATGTTGCCAACTAACCACAAATGACAGGTCCGGCTCCAGGATTTGGAATTTGGAAGAGCCATGAAGAATCATGGGTGGGTCAGTGTCTCTCATGTGTCTGAGAGCTGGGTCTGGGTGACCTGCATATTATACCTACTGCCGGGTTCTGTCTACTTATTTTAACTGTGTATATCTAGAGGTTCAAACTATGGGCTTGATCACTTCTGTTTTCTCCACCTCACCCTCCTTTCTTTCTGTCTCTTTCTCCTCTTTCCTGACTTCTCTCCTCCTTTACCTCCACTCACCCGGCTTTCCCTCTCACCTCACTTTCTTTTCTCTTTATCTCATGCTAGTCTCTCTTCACCTTATCCATCTGTTTCCTCACAGTGCCCTTCTCTTTCTCCACTTCACCTCAAATTTCTTTCACCTCAACCTTCACTCTTTCCACCTTATCCTACTTTCACTCTCTCCTAACCTTGCCATCATCTTACTGGGTCAACTTACTCTAACTCCACCCATTATTTCCACCTCACCATTCTCACTCCACCTCACCATTCTCTCTCATCCTTCTCTCTCTTCTCTCTCTTCTTCACCTTCCTCTCTGTTCCCTGCCCTTCTCTCTCTTCTTTGTCCCTCCTCTCACTCTTTTTCACCTTCTTGACTCACGTTCTTCTCTCCCCTTACAATCCTTTTTTCTCAATATTCTCCCTCTTGCATCAGCCTCTCCCTATTACCCTACTCTCTGCTTCACCTTCGTCTGTTTTCATCTCACCCTTAACTCTCTCCACCCCACCTTGAACTTTCCACCTCACCATTTTCTGTCAGAATCATTTTCACTGCTGCTGCCCATGGGGTAATGATTTTATGTAATATAAAGGAATGAGGGGTGTGCATATGCTTGTGTAGGTGCATGAGTGTGCGTAACCAGGCATGGCAGTTCTCTGTGTCTGTAATTGTACTACACTGGTAGCTCTCCAAACAGCGGACGGACCAAGGTCTGGGTTTTATAGTGCATACTCAGGAGCACACACGAAATCCACAAAGATCTGGGATATGCATGTTTTAACTAAATAGTGAGGTCACAATCGGAAAAGCAATCAAAGGTGGCAACCTGAGCAACAAACCAAACTAGGGCCCATTTTTACAAGAAAATGACACAGTGTGGTGCTGCAGTCAGTTTGCTGCACCTTTAGCAAAGTGCAGAGATGCATCGTGTTTACAGCAATATGACATCCCTGTAATTTCCTCTGTGATGGCGCAAGGGTGCCTGTGTTGGAGGGATGACACCTCCCTGCACAGAAACAATAATGAATGGTGTTTTTCTCTGGCTATATGTCCTGCTGATTGCTGCACACATAGAATAAAAAGCGAGAAGAAATAAAAGTATTTTTGCAGCATGAATCCTTTTCTGGATTCACATGCTGTGCATTATTCTGCCATCTAGTGCTTGGGTCCGGAATAGTCTCTTCTTCCTTTTTTTTTTCTCTTGGGCATCGTTGACCACCATTTTGTGCTTGGTCCGTCCCATGTGTGACGTCAGGCAGCACCCCGGAAGTTCCTGTGCGTGGTAGCCATCTTCAGATTCTTCTTTCTGCCGTTGGGTCTGGACGCAAAAGGAGGAGCTCCAATGTTTTTTGGGAGTACGTCAAGAAAACAAATCGAGAAAAAACAAGGTATCTTTCTGTGAACAAATATCGCCGAACAGGGAAGAGAAGAGCAACAGAGAGAAGGGGAACTGCCAAACATATCACTCGTCGGGGGATGCTGACAGAATCCGCACGTGGCAGAAGAATGAAGCAAGGTAGGGGTCATGGAAAATACCCCCTTTAAAGTCTGCCGAACTACCACCACAAATTTGCCCAGCACGACCCGCATGAAGTCTGCAATCTCTGCCTGCAGAGAGACCACAGGGACGAGAGCTGCAAGGCCTGTGCCACTTTTGTACCCAAGACACTCAGGGTTCATCAAAAGATGAGGAAGAACAGGTCGGAGGTGCAGAATCAACCCACGGGGGTCGAACATTGAACTTCTCGAGGGTGTATTGACACGAAACATGCGCCAAAGAAAATGACAGAGATCGTCAAAAGGAGGCTTGAAAAGGTAAACAGACAGTCGAAAGCCTAGGGGGAAAAAATCCCAGAAAAAATGTCTTACAAGGCAGTCAGACGTCCAAGAAAAAGACAATTATGGGGCAGCCACGAGCAAGGGAGGTCCACGAATGCTGCAACAGGCAAAAATCTTCCATGGGAAAGAAACCCTGAAATTGTCGGAGGAAGAACAGCCAATGCCAAAAAAGAGACCATTGACGACACAGGGCGCCGCAAAGGCACTGGAGGTGGAAAGAAAGTGGCGTTGACTAGAGGCTGACATGGCAGCACTCCTACAACGCAAAAAGGAGTTCGTCAAAGCCCTAAAATAATTCAAGATCCCACCAAAACCTTCAACAATCACAGACGTCAAGGATGAAGAGACTGCCCTCGAGGCTCCAGCACCCTCCGAGCCACGCGAAGAGGAGGCAAAGAAGGATTTCTACGACCCTAAGGGGAAAGAAGCAACATGGAGCTTGAGGACGAGTGGAATAACCTTGACACAGAGAGCCCAGAAGAGAAGGTCGACAGCTACCCCTCGAGGCTTTCACCCCCCGAGGACATCACAGCCTACAACAGCCTAGTTAAAAGGGCAGCAGAAACGTACGGTGTACCCCTGTAGGAAGAGAAGAGAGACTCTTGCTTCCTACTGGAAACCCTCATGCCAGCAAGCAAAGGGACTATATATCTACCAATTCTACCAAGCATACTGACCAGGGCAAGGAGGCCTTCAAAGAACTTGCTACAATAATAGGAGTGACACCAAGAGTGGAAAAAAAATACAAACCCTCTTCAAAGGACCCCCAAATACATCCTGGAAAACGTGGTGGCGGACTCTATCATCGTCACCGCGGCAAGAAGCAGGAGCAATGCAAACACCTCCACAGGACCCACTCCTGAAAGGGAAAGCAAAAGGCTGGACATAGTAGGGAGAAAGATGGAGAGGGAGGCAGAAACACAATGGCATATAGCAAACTCCAACGCCCTCCTCAATAGATATGGCCATCAGCAGTGGGACGAGATCGAGGAGCTAATGAAAAGGCTCCCAGAGGAGGATAGGAAAAGGACAAAGTTGATCATCCAAGAGGGGAAAACCAAGACCTGCCTAAAATCAGCGCACTATGCCGCGAAGACAGCCAGCAGACAAATGTGTATGGGGACAACCCTGATTAGACATGCATGGCTCAGAATCTTTGGATTTAAACCGGCAGTATAGGCCTCTATCATAAACAAGCCCCTCAATGGAGTTGCTTTGTTTTGCCAAGAGGTAGACGAGTCCTTGAAAAAAATTAAGAAGGACAATGAAATAGCAATGACAATGGGGGCCCTCCAATTCAGGGGCAACTTCAGAAGAGGATGAAACACACTCATACAAAAAAACCACAGGAAGGGAATATTTCACATCAGGGCAACGGCAATAACAACGACAGTACCAGGGGAGTACACAACAAACAGGACACCAAACCGGATACCAGCAATGGCAACACCCCCCAAGACAGCCCTTTCAAGGTAGTCGGAGAGCGAGGTGCCAACCCTCCAAGGGGGGGGGGACATCCAAGTGACATAGAAATACCCCCAAACCCACACACAACACCAGTGGGAGGCAAAATAGCACAATACCCACAAGAATGGGAAAAGATTACCACAGACAATTGGGTTTTAAACGTGGTATGTCATGGCTACTGTGTAGAACTCACACATACCAACACCAAACCCACCAAAGAGGAAAAGATACCAGTGAAAAGGAACTGGTGTAACTGAGGAAAGAAGTAAAAGAACTCCTGCAAAAACATGCAATACAAAGAGTATCAAAATAGGAGTCAAACAATGGAAACTACTCACCATACTTCCTGGTATCAAAACAAGACCTTTCACTATAGCCGATTCTGGACTTCAGGTTCATAAACAAATTCATCTGTACATAACATTTCAAGATGACATCCCTACAGAGGTAATCCCATTCCTACAAAAGGGAGACTACATGACAACCAGAGAGCTACAGGACGCTTATTTGCACATACCAATGAATCACGCACACAAAAAATACCTCTGGTTCTTACTCAAGAACATTCATTAGCAATTCAAAGTCTTACACTTCATATTAAACTCAGCACCAAGTGTTTTTACAAAATGCTTAGCAACGGATTCGGCATTCCTAAGGAGGAAAGAAATCCACATGTAGCCCTACCTGGACAACTGGCTAATAAAAGCAAATACAAAAGAAGAACGTCAAAGAGATATACAAACAGTAATCACAAACCTACAAAAACTGGGTTTCCACATAAGCCACAAAAAATCATCCCTAAAGCTTCATCTGGAGAAGATTTGTCCTAGGAGCCGAACTGGTTGCAAGGAAAGCACATGCATACACTACCCAGCAGAAGGTGCAGGCAATCACTGAGCAAACTCACCTTTACCAGAAGGGACGATCTTTGACAGTGAGGACAGTCATGAAACTAATGGGCACAATGGCATAATGCATCCCCCTCATAACCCATGCAAGACTTCACATGCGACCATTCCAGGAGTGGATAGGCAACAACTGGTCACAGACCACCAGGAGTTGCGAGGATCTAGTGGTTGTAACTGAGAGAATACAGAAGGAGATACAGTAGTGGGCATCCAAAGAAGCAACCAACGAGAGACCTTTCAAGATGACAGCTCCATTGGTGACCATCGCAACAGACATGTCTCACAAGGGATGGGGTGCACACCCAGACAACTTGAGAATTCAAGGCCACTGGAGCAAGACAGATGCTATAAAAGACATCAGTTGCCTAGAGATGAAGACAATGCTAATAGCCCTGAAAGCCTTTCAAACTCAAGTATCAGGGAAAACTGTACTAATCCAAACAGTCAATACAAAATCAATGTTCTATCTGAACAAACAAGGAGGCACACAGTATTTTACCCTAAACAAACTAGCCCAAGAAACATGGAAATGGGTGATACCACAAGGGGTAAACTTACAAACAGTCCACCTACCGGGGAAGGACAACATAGAGGCAGACAGACTAAACAGACTGGAAACCAGTACACTCGAATGGGAGGTAAAACAAAAAAGCCTAGAAAAAATCTTCAGGATTTGGGGCACACCAACTATTGACTTGTTCGAGTCAGCAGAGAACAAAAAATGTGAACTCATCGACTCCAGGTTTTCACACCACCAATCAGAGGGGAATGCCCTGTCACTAAACTGACCAGGGAGGTTTGCCTATGCCTTTCCTCCAATTCCCCTAATACCAAGAGTGCTGTGGAAGGCCAGGCAACCAGGGACGAATCTCACCCTAATAACCCCACAATGGGCCAGTCAAGCATGGTATTCAAACCTACTCAAGATGTCTAAGGGACAAATGATCAAGATCAAAGTGAAAAAGGACCAGCTCACAATGCAAAGGGGATGAGTGTTCCACCCGGAACCAGCAACACTCAATCTAACAGCATGGCGCCTGACTACATAAAATTCGGACACCTAAACCTACAACCTATGACCATGGAAATACTACATGAGGCTAGAACACCAAGGACAAGAAAGTGCTAGCACTAAAATGGAAAAGATACCTACTATGGTGCATAGAGAAGAACACCTTAGAGACAATATCTAGACAGGAAACAGTAATAACCTATCTCACACACTTACTAGACAGAAGAATCAACTACTCTTCTCTCAAGGTACACTAGGCAGCACTCGTTGCCTACATCAGGGGAGCTTTTTGTATAAGTTTCTTCACAGCATCTGTTATAAAGAGGTTCCTGGAGGTTACAAATGAATCACCCACGAACCTGCAAGGAAGGCACCAGCTCCAATGCTGAGTTTGAACACGGTATTAACGCAGTTGATGGCAAAACCATTTGAACCTATGCACAAAGCAGAATTCCGCTCCACCATGTTAAAACCTGCCTTTCTGGTAGCAATTACATCGCAATAAAGAGTAAGCGAGATTCAAGTGATAACAATACAGGAACCATGCATGCAGATTCACAAGGACAAGGTAGTCCTCAGAACGAGTCCTCAATTCCTACCTAAGGTGGTGAGCAAATTTCATGTCAACCAAACCAACCAGGTGCCGATTTTCTTTAAGAAACCACAGACACAATTGGAAAGGACATTGCATACCCTTGATGTGAGAAGAGCATCAATATATTACCTAGAGGAAACCAAAGAGTTCCGTAAGGAGAGCCAACTGTTTGTTTCATATGCCAAATCCAGTAAGGGGTCACCCATCACACAGTGAACTATTGCACAATGGATTATGGAGACAATCCAAACATGCTACACACCGCCTGGCAAATGCCTACCCCACCACCCTAAAGCACACTCAAGGAAAAAGGGTGCAACACTAGCATTCATAGCAAATGTGCCCATAGGCGCTATCTGTACAGCAGCAACATGGCCATCCCCACACACATTCACAAAGCATTACTGTGTGGACATCCAAACGCATAAAGAAGCTCAAGTGGGACATAAAGTACTACAGCGTATGTTTGCAAGCTCATCATTTCACCCCAACCAACCCAAGGAAAGGGAAACCGCTACATAATCTAATGCACAGCATGTGAATCCAGGAAAGGATTCATGCTGCAAAATGAAATGGTTACTTACCAGTAGGAGTAGTTTTGCAGCCCGAAGAGATTTCTGGATTCACATGTGACCCTCCTCCCCGAAAATGAATACAGGACAAACACGTGGGAAAGAGGTTCTATGTACATAAATCAAGCAAAATAAAAGAGAGAAAACAACGGGAAAATAATCTGAAGATGGCTAACATGCACAGGAACTTCCAGGACGCCGTCTGACGTCATGCAAGGGACAGACCAAGCACCAAATTGTGGTCGACGACACCCAAGAGAAAAAAAAGAAGGAAGAAGAGACAATTCCGGATCCAACCACTAGAAGGTGGAATAATGCACAGCATGTGAATCCAGAAACCTCTTTAGGCCGCAAAACTACTCCAACTGGTAAGTAACCATGTCGCTCTCTTCGTTGTGCCACTTTTACACCACCCCTGGGAGACATAGCAATCTGACGCATTCCCAGCTTGACAAAACTTCGTAAATTTGAGAATGTGTCAGCTTCCATGGGTGTTACGTGGGAACACCCACAGCAACACCAATGGACCGCCCCTTTCATGCAGATATGCATGAAAGGGGGCCATATTTACAAGGCCATGAAAAGCCACGCAAGGTGAATTCACATAGCCTTATCAATATGTGCAGGCACACTGTGTCACAGGAGCATCAGAAAAGTGGTGCTCCATCAGCGTTATTGTGCCAGAGGGGCGTTGTAAATATGCCCCCTTAAACCAAATGAAGCTGTTTCTACCACTATCTGCCCCCTGAGCCAGGAGTACATTTAATGAGATTGATGACTTATAATTTAATGGCTACTTTGTCAACCATTATTTTCTTGGCAGTCTTTTGAGCAGAATATATCTTAAGGGGAACAAAGAGGACAAGTAAAGCTCATGTAAGTGCCTCAAAATTGAACACTCTCACCTAATTAGTGACTGGCATGCTTCCACTTCCTTCCCGTTCTCCTGTCTCCCACTAGTCTCTCCCATTCCCATCATCTCTTTACTCATTATCCTCCTTGTCCACTAATCGCTCCTACTTATTGTCCTACCACCAACCTCTAAATGCTGCTTATCTTCGCCCTCACCGCTTATCATTTGTTCATGACCCTCCCATGCGACCACATTCCATCAATCAATTGGTCAGGATTTATAGAGCGCAGCTGATCACCCGAGAGTGTATCGAGGTGCTGTATTCTTGCTGGGTTCAGTGGAAGAGCCAGGCCGTTAGTCCGTTTCAGAATTCTGGGAAAGAGGGAGAAGTTCAGAAGTGCAGGGGAAGGTCATTCCAGGTAGGGGAAGAACCTTCCTCCGCTGTAGCTTCAGCAGATGCGTGGAGTGTGTGCAAGAGAGGCGGAACACAGGTGTTTGGAGGGTTGGTTGAAGTTCAGTTGTGGTTGATATATGCTGGTCCCTGGTCATGGAGGGCTTTGTAGGTGTGTGTCCATATCTTGAACTTACATCTTTTCTGGCCAGGGAGACAGTGGATGTTCTTGAGCTGGGGAGTGACGTGTCTGAGGAAGTTGAGGATGATTCTGGTTGCCGAGGTCTGTATCATCTAGAGTCTCCTCAGGAACTGGGTGGTGATTCCAGCGTAGCGCCGACTGGTCACTAGGGCTTGAGCAATGGTCTTTCTGGTACTGACGGGGAGCCATCTGAACATTTTTCTGAGCATGCGGAGAGTGTGGAAGCAGGCGGAGGAGACTGCATTGATCTGGCGTCTTATGGTGAGTTTGCTGTCCAGTATGATGCTGAGGTTTTGGGAGTGGTCTGCCGGTGTGGATCCAAGTTTGGTGGGGCACCAAGCTCCACGGGGAGGTGTTGTTCCTAAATATCAGCACTTTCGTCTCGTCAGTGTTGAGCTTGATGGAATTGGTCCTCGTCTGCATCACTCGTCATGCAGTTGAGGAAGTTGGTTCTGGTGTTAGAGGGGTCGTTCAAGTATGAAAATATGATGTCGGCCCGGCGTTTCGTGTAGGTTTAGAACAGGGTGTGGCTGAAGGATAAGCCTTGAGGGACGCCACAGATGGTACTTTTGGGTTCTGAGGTGAAAGGTGGTAGGTGGTAGGTGGACTCTCTGGGTGCATCCTGTGAGGAAGTATCTAATCCATTTGAGGGCATCTCCCTGGATCCCGGCATGGTGGAGAGGGTGTGGTAGAATACAGTATTGAACACAGGTGAGAGGTCATGGAGGATCAGGGTCGCTGTTTTCCTTTGGTCAAGGAGGGTTCTGATGTTGTCAGTAGCGGCAATCATGGCGGCCTCTGTGCTGTGGTTGGCACAGAATCCAGATTGGGAGGTGTCCAGAAGGTTGCTTCTCTCCATGTGTTAGGCGACCTGGCAATTGACGGCCTTCACGAGGACCTTGATTGGAAAGGGGAGCAGCGAGATGGAGCGGTAGTTCTTAGGTTAGCTGGCCTCTGCGTGTTTCCATCCATCGGGGAGATGGCCATGGTGATAGATGCATTGAGGATGGGGGTAAATTTGTCACTGATTTCTGTACTGCCAAGGTTGAAGAAGTGGTGGGGGCAGGGGCCTGTGGGTGCTCCAGAGTGGATGGAGTTCATGATGGCTGTGGTGTTCTGTGTGGTGAGCTGTTCCCATGTGGTGAGCTGGTGGTTGTAGGTGTAGGTGGTGTCCATGGGTGTGAGGAGGTTGTAGAGGCCAGTGGAATAGGGTTTGAAGTCAGTGTAGATGGCGGATATTTTATTGTGGAAGTAATTTGCCTGTGTCGCAGAGTTCCTGGGAAGGGGAGATCATATCCTTGGAGTCCACTTCTGTGTTCTGGGTCCAAGAGGTAGCAGCTCTAGTTGTCCAGGGCTCCTCTGCAGTCACAGCAGGTCCAGTTCTCTTCTGATCTTCTACAGGTCCAGACAATGTTCTCAGGAGGGTGCACTGGGGTACCAAGTTGGTGACTGCCACTAGCTAATGAGTGAGGGTGACTCCTAGGTGATGTAAAGGTTGCCAGGCCCTGGTCTATCTCCTTTTTTCAGTAGTTCGCATTTTCCTTACAGCAAATTGGCTCAAAATGGTGTCACAGCAATTTCAAGATGATCAAATTCTTCAGCACATTAGGCTTGGTTACTGAGGGTGTGAAGGGGAGGGTGCTATTGAAATAACTGGTGTCCTCCCACATATAACACTAAAATCCAGTTTGAAGCCGGCCCTGGACCTACATCAAAAAATGAGATAGAAGTATTGTAAGGAAAAAAACGGTCTTTAGCAACCTGACAAAGGACACACAAGAATTATGATCTGATCGAGTATGAGCTCTTTCAAGAGCTCAACATGTTTATGCACCTCAGACCGGCCTTTCAGGCAGGATTTGACAATGTGTGCCAATAGAAAGAGCAGTAGCGCTCACCCTGAATGTCCAGCTGACCGAAGAGCAGTCAAAGTGGTCTGCTGTGTTGCTCCTGAAATGAATTTCACACCTCATTAACGGCTGAGTACAGGCTGGGTAGCTACTCATAAGCTAATGCAATTTTGCCTCCAGGAGCTTCAAACAGGGTAAATATAGCTTTCTAAAAGTTACACTTCCTTAATACTTATTAAAATTCCATTGTTACAGTTGAATTGGATTTTTAATAAATATTAACATAGTGGTTTAATAATTGTCCTTGCTATTCTTGAACCCAAGCTAACCCAAGTGTTAATACTTTAATCAATACCTTGCTTTCTATATAGGACAGTCAGGCTTATCACATTTAAAATGGTTGTTTCACTGTAGGGACATTGTGACATTAATTTTTTGTGTGTCCCACTTACAAAATACGTGCACCGTCACTTGTGGCCACAAACCCTACATGGGGTCCCTTTTTCATATGGGGATGTCTTTGCCTTTCAAAAACGGTTATTTTAACATATTGCATTGCAGGTTATACACTGCAGGAGTCAGGTTGTGAGGGAGGCCTGAACCCATGCTTTGCAGGCCCACTCAGTGAATTGCACAATAGGTGCTGCAATGCACAAGTGACATTTAACTTCCAGCCCTAAATGTATTTGCTAACCATATGGTAGGGGCTTATAGGCAAGTTAGTTGCATGTGTCAATTAGGAATAAACCAATTTAGACATGTTAAAAGGGGCACTTTACTCCTGCTTAGCAGTGGTGAAGTGTACAGAGTTTTAAAAAAACAGACGAATAGTTTCAAGAAAAAGCAAAATAAGTGGGACAACCATAAAGAAAAGGCAGATTTTCTACACTGTCTCACTATTTTTTTGGAAATGGAAGGCTGAGTAGCAAGGTTTGACCTTGTGATGTCAAACATTGCAGTACTATAATCAAGGCTACTGGGATTACACAACGGGGGAGGAACAAATTATGCAGCAGAGTTTACTAAATTATGCAGCATTATGCCGGGTAGTAATTACTTATTATTTTGTAATTTTGTACGTTACCACTTTCTGGAACAAAGTGTAATCTCATTAGTACCAGTTTAAAAGTGCAACTACGCAATAAGTAACTGAATGGTGACTAGTAAACCTTTGTTAAGGGCACTCCACTGTGCAGCAACATGTCACTGCATTTTTAGTATCTTTTGATCCATTTAAGATGGCTGTTTCTTAAAATCTGCAAATTATGCTGCAGATAATGGTATTATGTGGCAGATGTGACAAATTGAAAATGTCACTTACCCAGTGTACATCTGTTCGTGGCATTAGTCGCTGCAGATTCACATGTTTCGCACAGTCCGCTGCCTGGTGTTGGGCTCGGAGTATTACAAGTTGTTTTTCTTCGAAGAAGTCTTTTTTGGTCACGGGACCGAAGGACTCCTCCCTCTTCGGCTCCATTGCGCATGGGCGTCGACTCCATCTTAGATTGTTTTCCCCGCAGAGGGTGAGGATGGAGTTGTTTGCTATAAATAGTGCCCATGCAATGGAGTGAATACGTATGTACATAAAAAGTTTATAATAATTATTTACAAATGTACAAATGTTTAAGATTTAAGATGTACTTCTAAACGGCTACAGGCTTCCCGGGGAGGCGGGAGGGCACATGTGAATCTGCAGCGACTAATGCCACGAACAGATGTACACTGGGTAAGTGACATTTTCAGTTCGATGGCATATGTTGCTGCAGATACACATGTTTCGCATAGACTATAAAGCAGTTACCTCCCCTAAAAGCGGTGGTTTAGCCTGTAGGAGTTGAAGTAGTTTGGAATAATGTTCTTAGTACAGCTTGGCCCACTGTAGCTTGTTGTGCATTTAGTACGTCTACACAGTAGTGTTTAGTAAATGTATGAGGCGTAGACCAGGTTGCAGCCTTACATATTTCGCTCATAGGAATGTTTCCTAGAAAGGCCATTGTAGCACCTTTCTTTCTGGTTGAGTGTGCCTTTGGTGTAATAGGCAATTCTCTTTTGGCTTTAAGATAGCATGTTTGAATACATCTGACTATCCATCTAGCAATGCCTTGTTTAGAGATTGGATTTCCTATGTGTGGTTTTTGAAAAGCTATGAACAGTTGTTTTGTTTTCCTGATTAGCTTTGTTCTGTCAATGTAGTACATTAGTGCTCTTTTGATGTCTAATGTATGTAGTGCCCTTTCAGCCACGGAATCTGGTTGTGGGAAGAACACTGGCAATTCTACTGTTTGATTTAAATGGAATGGTGAGATTACTTTTGGTAGAAATTTTGGATTTGTTCTTAGAACTATTTTATTTTTGTGTATTTGAATAAATGGTTCTTGTATGGTAAATGCCTGTATTTCACTTACTCTTCTGAGGGATGTGATTGCAATGAGAAATGCGACTTTACAGGTTAGATATTGCATTTCACAGGAATGCATGGGTTCGAAAGGTGGACCCATGAGTCTTGTTAAGACGATGTTAAGGTTCCATGAAGGAACTGGTGGTGTTCTTGGTGGTATAATTCTTTTTAGCCCTTCCATGAATGCTTTAATAACTGGTATTCTAAATAGAGACGATGAATGAGTAGTTTGTAGGTAAGCAGATATTGCTGCGAGGTGTATTTTTATAGATGAAAAAGCGAGATTTGCTTTTTGCAAATGTAGTAAGTATCCCACTATGTCCTTTGTAGAGGCATGCAATGGTTGGATTTGATTGGTATGGCAGTAGCAAACAAATCTTTTCCACTTAGATGCATAGCAGTGTCTAGTGGAAGCTTTTCTAGCTTGTTTTATGACCTCCATACATTCTTGTGTGAGGTCTAAGTGTCCGAATTCTAGGATTTCAGGAGCCAAATTGCCAGATTCAATGATGCTGGGTTTGGATGCCTGATCTGTTGTTTGTGTTGTGTTAACAGATCTGGTCTGTTGGGTAGTTTGACATGCGGTACTAGTGAAAGGTCTAGTAGAGTTGTATACCAAGGTTGTCTTGCCCATGTGGGTGCTATCAGTATGAGTTTGAGTTGGTTTTGACTCAACTTGTTTACTAGATATGGAAGGAGAGGGAGAGGGGGAAAAGCGTATGCAAATATCCCTGACCAACTCATCCATAGAGCATTGCCTTGTGATTCGCGGTGTGGGTACCTGGATGCGAAGTTTTGGCATTTTGCGTTTTCTTTTGTTGCGAACAAATCTATCTGGGGTGTTCCCCAAATTTGAAAGTACTTGTTCAGAACTTGGGGGTGAATTTCCCATTCGTGGACTTGTTGGTGGTCTCGCGAAAGGTTGTCTGCTAGTTGGTTTTGGATCCCTGGAATAAATTGTGCTATTAGGCGAATGTTGTTGTGAGTCGCCCACTGCCATATTTTTTGTGTTAGGAGACACAATTGTGTTGAGTGTGTTCCTCCTTGTTTGTTTAAATAATACATTGTTGTCATGTTGTCTGTTTTGACAAGAATGTATTTGTGTGTTATTATGGGTTGAAAGGCTTTTAACGCTAGAAATACTGCTAACAGTTCTAGGTAATTGATATGAAATTTTGTTTGGTGTACATCCCATTGTCCTTGAATGCTGTGGTGATTGAGGTGTGCTCCCCACCCTGTCATGGAAGCATCTGTTGTTATAACGTATTGAGGCACTGGGTCCTGAAATGTCCGCCCTTTGTTTAAATTGTTGCTGTTCCACCATAGAAGCGAGAGGTATGTTTGGCGGTCTACCAACACCAGATCTTGAAGTTGACCCTGTGCCTGTGACCATTGTGATGCTAGGCACTGTTGTAAGGGTCGCATGTGTAGTCTTGCGTTTGGGACAATGGCTATGCATGATGACATCATGCCTAGAAGTTTTAGCACAAATTTTGCTTGTATCTTTTGGTTTGGAAACATAGCACTTATTACCTTGTGGAATGCTTGCACTCTTTGTGGACTTGGAGTGGCAATTCCTTTTGATGTGTTGATGGTTGCCCCTAGATATTGTTGTGTCTGACACGGTTCGAGGTGTGACTTTGTATAGTTGATGGAGAAACCCAGTTTGTGAAGGGTTTGTATGACATATGTGGTGTCGTTTGTGCACTTTTTTACTGTGTTGGTCTTGATTAGCCAATCGTCTAGGTAAGGAAACACATGTATCTGTTGTCTCCTGATATGTGCTGCTACTACTGCTAGACATTTTGTGAATACTCTTGGTGCAGTTGTTATTCCGAATGGCAACACTTTGAATTGGTAATGTATTCCTTTGAATACGAACCTTAGGTACTTTCTGTGAGAAGGGTGTATCGGTATATGAAAGTACGCATCTTTTAGGTCTAATGTGGTCATGTAATCTTGCTGTTTGAGCAGTGGAATGATGTCTTGTAGTGTGACCATGTGAAAGTGGTCCGATATGATGTAGGTATTTAGTGTCCTGAGATCTAATATTGGTTTTAATGTTTTGTCTTTTTTTGGAATTAGAAAGTACAGGGAGTAAACTCCTGTGTTTTTTTGTTGTACTGGTACTAACTCTATTGCATCCTTTTGCAGTAGTGCTTGAACTTCTAGTCCTAAAAGTTCTAAATGTTGAGGTGACATTTTGCGTGTTTTTGGAGGGATGTTTGGTGGGAATTTGTGGAATTCTATGCAATAGCCACGTTGGATTATTGCTAATACCCAATTGTCTGTTGTAATCTGCTGCCAAGAGTGGTAGAATTGGCTTAGTCTTCCCCCCACTGGTGTTGAGTGAAGGGGTTGTGTGACTTGAAAGTCACTGTTTAGGTGGAGGTGTTTTTGGAGTCTGGAATCTTCCCCTACTCCTTGGGAATTGACCCTCTCTATATCCCCTGAAACCTCCTCTTTGGAATGAACCCTGATATGGTGTGGTTCTGGTTTGTTGGCTGGTGGTGTCTGTGGGTTGGCCACAAAACCCCCCTCTAAATGGAGTTTTTCTAAAAGAGCCTCTGCTCTGCGGGGAGTAGAGTGCGCCCATGGCTTTGGCCGTGTCTGTGTCCTTTTTAAGTTTTTCAATGGCTGTGTCCACTTCAGGGCCAAAAAGTTGTTTCTCGTTGAAGGGCATATTAAGGACAGCCTGCTGGATTTCCGGTTTGAAGCCTGAAGTGCGGAGCCAAGCGTGTCTCCTTATGGTGACAGCAGTGTTGACTGTTCTCGCTGCAGTATCGGCTGCGTCCATTGAAGAGCGGATTTGATTGTTTGAGATCGTTTGTCCCTCTTCAACTATTTGCTGCGCCCTTTTTTGGTATTCTTGGGGAAGATGGTCTACGAGAAGTTGCATCTCATCCCAGTGAGCGCGGTCATATCTGGCCAGCAGCGCTTGAGAATTTGCGATGCGCCACTGGTTGGCTGCCTGTGATGCTACTCTTTTTCCTGCCGCCTCAAATTTTCTGCTTTCTTTGTCCGGAGGTGGGGCGTCGCCAGATGTATGGGAATTTGCTCTTTTGCGAGCTGCCCCTACTACTACGGAGTCAGGTGGTAACTGCGAAGTAATAAACACTGGGTCTGTGGGTGGTGGTTTGTATTTCTTATCCACCCTTGGGGTGATGGCTCTTGATTTTACGGGCTCTTCAAAAATTTGTTTTGCGTGCCGTAACATCCCTGGTAGCATTGGGAGACATTGATATTGGCTATGTGTAGCCGAGAGGGTGTTAAATAAAAAATCATCCTCTATAGGATCGGAATGCAGTTGGACATTGTGGAATTCTGCTGCCCTAGCCACCAGTTGCGAGTATGAGGTACTGTCCTCTGGCGGTGACGGCTTTGTGGGGTATGAATCGGGATCATTGTCCGGCACTGTGGTGTCATATAGGTCCCAAGCGTCTTGATCCTGATTATCTTGACTTATGGTAGTTTGCGCTGGTGAGTGCATTTGTGGCGGTGTTTGTGCCGGCGATGCCTGTTGTGGTGGAGAGGGCGGAGGCGTGACTTTTTTAACCACTTTGGCTTGTGGTTGTGCGTCATCCTTGAGAAGTCCGATCCTTCTTTTTCTCATTATTGGGGGAAGGGTTGATATCTTCCCTGTGTCTTGCTGGATGTACAGTCTCTTTTGTGTGTAGTCTGATTCTACACTTTGGAGCTCTTGTCCAAATCTGTGCATCTGGCCACTTATTCCTTGTTCCTCTGTGTAGGATGGAGGTGTGGAACTTTTCGGCGCCGAGAGAGAATCTTTTTTCGGCTTCGGCACCGACAGAATTTTTGTGGCTTTCGGTAGGGTGTCTCGGTGCCGATGTTTTTTGGTGCCGGCATCTTGTTTTTGCCTCTCGGAGCCGCTATCTCGGCTCCGAGGTTGCTCCATGGCGGTCCCTCGACCGGAGTCGGGTGTCTTCGCTATGGGAGTGCCCTTTTTCGGCGCCTTCGACGGCTCGCCGGTTTTATGGGTCGAGCCATGGCCTGTTGGCAGTGGCGTCCCCTGGGCTTTTGTCTTCTCGATGGTTTTAATTTTCGACGTCTTACTCACTGTTTGTTGCTGTTGTTCGACGTCGGAGTCTCCGGATTCTGATTCCGGAACCGAGAATGTTTCCTCTTCGTCGTCGAAACGTTGTTTTGTCGGCGTGGACGCCATTTGTAGACGCCTGGCTCTTCGGTCCCGGAGTGTTTTTCTGGACCGGAAGGCTCGACAGGCCTCACAGGTATCCTCCTTGTGCTCGGGGGACAAGCACAAGTTACAGACCAAGTGCTGATCTGTATAAGGATACTTACTGTGACATTTTGGGCAGAAACGAAACGGGGTCCGTTCCATCGGCTTCGATGTTGCAAGCGGTCGGGCCGACCAGGCCCCGACGGGGGATCGAAGCTACCCCAAAATCTTCCGATGATCAGTGTCGATGTACCTAACTATCCCGATACCGAACGGAACAATACCGACGCTTTCTTCCGAGATTCTGACTAACTTTCCGACCCGAAACACGGAGCGAAAAGGAATACGTCCGAACCCGACAGCGGAAAAAAACAATCTAAGATGGAGTCGACGCCCATGCGCAATGGAGCCGAAGAGGGAGGAGTCCTTCGGTCCCGTGACCAAAAAAGACTTCTTCGAAGAAAAACAACTTGTAATACTCCGAGCCCAACACCAGGCAGCGGACTGTGCGAAACATGTGTATCTGCAGCAACATATGCCATCGAACACATAGTTACAGTTGAATTGGATTTTTAATGAATATTAAAATAGTGGTTTAAATATTGTCCTTTCTATTCATTAACCCGTGCTAACCCAAGTGTTAATACTTTATTCAATACCTTGTTTTCTGTATAGGAAAATGGTTGTTTCGCTGTAGGGACATTGTGACATTCATTTTCTATGTGTCCCACTTTCAAAATACATGCACAGTCCCTTGTGGCCACAAACCCTACATGGGGTCCCATTTTCATATGGGGATGTATTTGCCTTTCAAAAACTGTTATTTTAACAGATTGCATTTCAGGTTATACACTGCAGGAGTCAGGATGTGAGGGAGGCCTGAACCCATGTTGTGCAGGCCCACTCTGTGAATTGCACAATAGGTGATGCACAAGTGACATTTAACTTCCAGCCTAAGGTGCATTTTCTAACCATATAGTAGGGGCTTATAGGCAAGTTAGTTACATGTGTCAATTAGGAATAAGCCAATTTAGACATGGTAAAAGGAGGCACAGGCAATTTACTCCTGCTTAGCAGTGGTGAAGTGTACAGAGTTTTTTAAAAAAACAGACGAATAGTTTTCAAGAAAAAGCCAAATAAGTGGGACAACCTTTTGTAATTTTTTACACGTTACCACTTTCTGGAACAAAGTTTAATCTCATTAGTACCAGTTTAAAAGTGCAACTACAGCAATAAGTAACTGAATGGTGACTAGTAAACCTTTGTTAAGGGCAGTCCACTGTGCAGCAACATGTCACTGCATTTTTAGTATCTTTTCATCCATTTAGGATGGCTGTTTGTTAAACTCTGCAAATTATGCTGCAGATAATTATAGTGGCTCTGACTATAATCCATTTTGCTCTATTCATGCGACAAAATGAGAGAATTTGTTAGGAGAGAATAAATGCACAGTCGCCAGTGCCCCAAAGTGGGGTGTCTCCTCTTTAAGTCCCTTAAAATTATATTAGCAAGCTCCTCCTTCTGTGAACTCCTCAGGAGGTTGAGAATAGACAGGACGTTGGCAGCACGCTGCCAGCCATTCTATGGAATTGTTGCCATATGGCTGTTCTTTGTTTAATAGGCACTTGCACTGCTCCTTCCCATTGTGTATCTATGTTGTATTAGTGAATCCTGACAAGTCTTTTCACTGAAGAGTCAAAACTTTGCTATTATCAGTGTTTTTTGCTCAGCATAGAGCCTTTGGCAGGACCTTTGGAATTTCGCGATTCGGCAGCTGCAGATTATTCTGCATAATTAAGGATTTGCCACATTTCTCACATAATCCGTCATCTGCTGCATAATTTGAAGAATTTAACAAAACGTTGCTTTGAGCTCACAAAATAATGAAGTTACTAACAATGCAGCAACATGTGTTGCTGCATTGTGCAAGGCCCTTTGCAAACGTTGAGTGGATACATTTCATTTGCCTATTGCTGTATTTTGGTGTTAAAGTGGTAATAACAAGTTGTAAACTTTTCCAAAATAGTATTTACGTGTACAAATAAATGAAGTAATTCTGTCACAAAATGTAATATATTATGTTGGCTTTCTCTTCCACGTAATTTAAACACTGTCCTCACACCGAAGTAGGGGCAAGCGGTATCACTCGTCCCTTGTCCTCTCCTTTGACTTCAAAACCACACATGCAAAAGGGAGAGGAAATGTCATTAGTGGTCCTTCCTACCTTTCAGTCACAGATGCCGAGCGGGTTGTAAAAATTGCCCTCACCCACTAAATAGCGGCAAGCTTCATCATAGGGCGTGCTACACACTCTAGTGCAGTCCAGCAAAGGTATGTTGGGAAGGATTACTACCCTATCTTTTAAAGGGATCCACTTCGCACCCTTGTCTCATGGGGCACCCACTCTCATCTTTAGGCCCCTCCCCTTGCCAGGGTTAAAAACACATAATATTTGGGTGAACTCTAGGAATTTACTGCCATGTCCCCCTCTTTGCTTCTATCAAAATACACCCCCTTCACACACAGTTATCAGGCCTTCACCAGGATATTAGATCTCTCACCTTGTTCTTTCAGTGTCCTTCCTCCCTCTCCTTTTACCTATTGATTGGAGGTGGGTCTGTTAAAGCTGGCCATATTTGCAACACTTTGGTATTTACCGAGTTTCACACAGTATTCCCTAAAACCGGGGTAGTAGTGGGAGCATCGCCCTGTAGTCAACCATTCGTCAAAGGTTCTGGCTCCGCCCATCTCAGCCACTTGGTGCCCTCCTTTGGCCTTTAATCAACTCTGTCACATAATTTGTTTTTTCCCAGTTGCATAATTCCAGTGGCCCTGGCCATAAATTAGGAAAACATCACAGCAGAAAGAAAATATATAACTCCACTGCTAAGATATCCTTATTGTATGTTCATTTTGACTTTCTTCCCTTGCAATGGCTAAATCATTCACACTCTTTTTGCCATAAACTGTTTTCATCTCTCTAATGTGTTAAAGTAGTTTGCGGTCTTGTTTTGGTGAGGGTGTCCCAGGTACCCCTTTAGTTTCTATGTGCACAGTAATAGCAGCAATCCCCGTGACCTCTCCCCTATCTCCAGACACTTCGAGTAGCCAAAGGTATTGGGTTTCTAGATGAAAGTTGCCCAATTTTTAATGTGTAGTTAAAATGTAAATTAGGTTGGACCGTAGAGACAAAATAATGGGTAGTTGACAGAGCTCTTATTTTAAGCTTCCTACTCACGTTTTAAGGCAGGGCAAAGTGGGCTCTGGCCCAGGGCCCCACCCTTTCAGGGGGGGTCTGATAAAGCCAGCTCTTTTCTGCCCTGATGAACTTGAATAGTTTTTAAGCAGATTGTTTAAAATACCGTTTCCCTTTATTTTTAATATGGGTGGTATGTGAGAGTCCATTAGTGACATTTTGCAGAGAAATGTGTTTGTGTTTCATGCAACATCCACTAAAAAAGTTCTTTAAGCTCAAAACAGGACCTCGCAGATGATAAAGGGGAGGGCATCACAGAGATTATTTGCAGTAATATTAGTGAGCTGCTGCTGTGTTACAGTTTTGAAAACACTTCACTATTCCTGAATGTTAGATATAAACACATTTAGAATGTAGATGAATGTTCCTGAGCACTGTCAGTGACCTGGCCACAGATGGGCGCAAAACAACTGAAAATGGATCAGAAATGTAAAGCTGGTCCAAAGAAGGGCCCCCAAAATATGTTTGGCCATGGGGCCCCCAAATCCTTAAATTGTCCTTGTTTCGACTGGCATTAGGTAAAAAAACAGTAGATAGGAGACACACATCAGAAACTCTGTATTCATATAAGACTGTGCAAGTCACTGACATGCATTTTCAGTGAACAGAAGCTTTTATAATGTATATTTATAATTTCAAAACAAAAAAACATAACCTCTCTCTTAAATACAAGAATAAAGACTGCTTACTTGAAAATTATCCGAATAAAAGTAACAAGGAGGAGATCAAGAACTTCACCATTGTGTCATTAGCACTCGGGTCACTGAAAATGTGACTAGACATCCACTCCACAACATAAAAGGACGTGCAAGGTCATTTGGTACAATACACTAACGTACTTTACACAATTTAGCAGGATAACATTATAGCCCTCATTATGAGTTTGGCGGGCAGCGGAGGACCAGGACCACCAGACTCCTAATGACCACCTAAATCTAGTAATATACATAACACAACACTATTACGGTTATTTATGCAGATGGCCTTGCGGACTTCATGAGTAGAAGCAGCCATGAACTAGTTAACACAGTGATCACACTTGCTACTTCGTGTACGATTCCTGTTAATCCAGACTGCACCACTTATCTTTTAGCCGGTGGATGCTTTAGGTCTGGCAATAATTCCTGCAAAAAACACAATAAAAGGATTTACAGAGACATAGTGGACTTTTGGGTTAGCCCCCGTTTAGCCACTGGCATTCGTGTTTTTTTTCATGCTTCACCGTTGCTTGGATTGACTGTATCAAGTCCATGGAATTCCGTGAAAAGTCACATTGCCTTATTTCCGTTACCAGTTTTGTTGATGGGGTATCAAGAATCATTGTGTTGGACTGCAGATGTGCCCCGTGACGCTGGCACCGTTATGCTGACGGTACTGCAGCCCCTCCCCACCCAGGAATCCTGGAGGAAGCCAGTTGGAAAACCTGCAATTTAGAGGCAACCAAAAGCTTTGTTTCAGGGCAGTATTTGCAGTGCGTTCAATCAAACACAGATCGACAAACGTCAAGCAGACTTTTTAATTTTTCAGTTTCTTTTATAAAACAGATGGTCTTTGTCTTGTTGGCTTCAAAGTGGCGGTATTGTGTAACCTTGTTGCAGTTGTCCATGCAATTGTAAAATGAAACGTCTAAAAGGTTAATGAAGCAAGCGTTAGGAATATTCTTACTATTTCTAAGCTGCTCCAGGTGTTTCAAAGTACATTACTGTCACGAGAAATACAAATGAGGCATATCTCCTTTTATTAGTTACATGTGCTCATCTTAAGACTCAAAGCAAGGTGAAATGCCCAGGAACCTCGGCGACATTTCGAAAATTGTCACCCAAGATGAGGTTTCACTGCACCTGATCCGTTCCCCGTTGATAGATTCCCCACTGAAGATATACAGGTCTTCGGCCTGCAGGTAACCGTACTTCATCTCTGTCAGCCACGGCTGCTCTGCGCCAGAGCCACAGTGTGTAAGTACGATAAAGCCACGTGTTCCATTGGCCGCTGCCTGAATCCCGACCTGTGCTTTCTGCAGCAAGGAACGAGGCTGCGCGGTTTGGCACTAGTAGGTAAAGAGCAAACGCGCACAGCTGTGCAAGTCCTCTCGTTTGCCTACTGGAATTGCAGCTTTGTGATTTGCTTTCCCCTTCTACTTCATGTATATTGGTGTTTTGCAGCGTCTGGCATATACTGATGGAAAGGAAACCGCCCCTATTTCGGGAACGCAGGTTTCACATTCTAGAGCGAGCACGTCCCGCAGACTGCAGGCTACACCAGATGGTCTTCAGTTTCAGCTCCTCTTTATTGGCATAGTCCACAATCTGAGCTCGTTAAGGGTGCAGTACTTTCACCTGGGTAGGGGTGCCTGGAATTGTCTCTTATATTTCATTCTATCATTACGCAAATGGCGTTAGTTATTATTTCATTTGCTTCGAGCGCCTTTATAACAGTTTTCATTAAGGTGTGCACGACAAATCATAAAAACAGGGGGAAAGTAACAATCAATACTTTCCATGGAGAACACCCTATTCAAATGAGGTAACTCCCACGGTAGAATGTACTGCTTGATTATTTCCTTCAGGGCCTTAAACGATATACCATTTGCCAGCTTTTGACAGTTTTGGCACCAGAGTACATTATGTAACCCAAAGTGCAAATATATTGATGAATGCTGCACAATTTGGCAAACTCGTATTTACTTGAGATTCAACACAGAATTACCAATGTGACCTTATCCTCTTGGTCACTTTCGACTATTTCAAAGTCCAACCAGTCTTTTTGCGGAAAAAAAGAAAAAAATAGTATTTGCTCCGGAATTGTGAATGCTGAATTTTGAAGGAATTTTTTTACCTCTGCAGGTTTGTTTTTCGAAAAGAAGGGCTTTATATGTGTATGCATCTAGATCTACATGTTAGAGGAATCTGGAAAATACAAAGAAGGGAACGGTTTTTAGTGGCAAGTTCCAATATTTGTGAAAATTACAGTATATGATAAGGTGGAATTATTGAACCGTGCCCACGAGACAGTCGTTTTGTGTCCTCGCATATAATTGCAAACATCAAAGGCCAATGGAAGGAAAAACACAAATGGGTTATTTAACCATCACAAAAGGCGCTACACCTGTCAAAAAATTGTATTTTATGGCGGAAGAAAACACACCGAACTCCTGAGGTTTGTGAACATGTGGGATTAAAAAAAAGCAAAGCACGGCATTATGCGCTAGTGGCCTACCCATCTGTGCAGAAATCTACCCCTGGAACAATGACTGTAATGACAAAAGGATTTTCACTCTCATTCTACCTCGGTTTAGCCGTTGGATTGGGTGGTGACCAAAAACACAGGGTGTAAAAACAATCTTGCCTGTGTTGTTTTGCTCCTAGCCCTGTAGCCATTGTACCCTAACCTTGACTAATGGCAAGGGGGATTTCTTCAACTCAACCATTATGCAACATGACCACAAGAGCAGCTGCTGCGTCCTCCATCCTCCTCAAAATAGTAATGAATGAAGAAGGAAGGTCTGGCAGCTTCCAAGTGCATCATTTTTAATTGTAACTAGCATACCAGTCAGTATTGCAATCAACTGCCCAGCTTCTTAATGCCCTCCAGCCTACTGCAGAACTAAGAGGAGCAGGCCAGTCACAATGGAGAACAAGGAGACAGGGCACATAATCTACCTTGGTCCTCCTTCATTCTCAATAAAATTAGGATCACAAGATGCATTGGCAAGCACTGCATTATAGCGCCAAAGATTTCACAATTGGGCAGA
Source organism: Pleurodeles waltl (assembly GCF_031143425.1). NCBI lineage: Eukaryota > Metazoa > Chordata > Amphibia > Caudata > Salamandridae > Pleurodeles > Pleurodeles waltl. The sequence continues at coordinate 1,772,181,287 of NC_090440.1, forward strand.
ACCACCTTGTTATCAGACGAAGTCGAGAAGGTGCTGGATGGAAAAAAAATCCCCCATACTGAGACGTTAATCTAAAGCTAGTAAGAGGCAATGGAAATTCGTCACTACCACTAGTAGAACGGCAAACCATTCAAGCTTGCATTCCAGCCTCACCTTTGGCCTCAGACTTGATGACAATGTTCTGGCCAGTAACAAAAAAGTGCTTTCTCAGTCCAGGACTCCCAGTAAGCTAACTGCCATAAAAGTCCAGCGTGGTAGTCCTGATCATTGAAAATGTATTTGTGAGTGGGAGCAACCATGACAAAGATCACTGATCTTTCAGTTGTGCAAAGCTGGTTAATGAAGCTGGGCTTGGTAAATTTATCAAGATAAGGTCATCAAGGTATACTAGGGTGTGCCCACAGTAGAGTGACCTGGAGATGGATATCCTCCACCCTGAAGTGCCAACACATGACCTATCTGAGAGCCCACATGCCTAAGGCTTTTCCCTTTTTCATGATGCAAAAGGGAGCTTACAAGATGGCTTTAAAAGGTAGCAGTGAATGATGCCTCTTTTCACTCCATATATTCTAACTTCTGGTCCACCAATGTGTTCAGTGATTGTTAGAAATGTCTATGTGGTAGCCTGGCATGGTCAAAAGATCTGAGACATCCAAGGTAACAGTCTACAGTTTGAGAGAAAAAGTGAAAAGTGCACTGCATCCACCAACCCTGAGGGAAAGAAGGGAATCATACAAAGCAACCTGACTGGGCACCTGGAAGACTAGGATGCTTGAAGGATCCTTGGGTGGAAATGCTCACCTTCCCTGCCTGCTGTAAGAGAAGACGGTGGAGATGGTGCAGCAGCCAATCTGAGAGTGACAATATAAGAACTAGTTTCGACTGCTTGACAAGGATGCCCAAAAAGCTCTGGATAACCCAAAAACTCAAGGTCTGTGCAAAATATACTTATTCTGGAGTAAAATAAGTTAGATAAATGAATCACTGAAAAGAGTAAGGCTCATGTTTCTTACATTTGCCATAAAAACTGCCCTCTTCACAAGAGTTGCAAGTCAAGAGTTCTGATGGCAGAGTTAATTTTATCAATCATGATTAAACCCTCTAGCAGGGATCTGCACTGAGGGGAAAATTTAGACAGCTGTACCTCGTATAAAAAGCACCCCTCGCTGTTCTGTGGGTGGGATCAGTCAGGGATATAAAGGTGCTCACAGTGCATAGTAAATGTTTACATAATACCCAAGGGGTGAGTCTGGAAACTACCACTTGTATCAAAGGGCTCGCTATCTGCACTTCTCTCTGATGTAGCTGTAGTGCGAACAGCTTGCCCAGTTTTTCCTACCCTCCCATAATGCTGTCATCTGAGTTTTGCAAGGACCCAATCTACCTCGGTGGTGAAAAAAACATTCAGGGAGAAATTAGCCTCTCTAAACTGGTTCGCAGAGTGTCAGCAGGGCGGTCAACAAACTGGACAAATCTCTTCATGGTGTGCTCCAACTTGTCTTGTTCAAGCCTCATTTCATGATTGGATGTTGCCTTTCTGGCTGCCTATAGTAGTTGAGACAAGGTAGATTACACAACACATTATATTGGTTCTTGTGTGTTGTCTGCATCTGCCACAGTGCAAACTCTTTGTTCCATAGGCTGGGTAGAAGAATGTGGAATCTTTCTCTGAAGTTTCCCTGTGCTCCCAATCCCAGCCAAAGGAATAAAGCAGTAGGCCAGATTCAGGTTGACCTGTCCTCAAAAATTCAGATAAGCACAAGTTGAAGAGAAGGGTGTCTTTCTGTGCAAACTTAGTTATGCCCATGGACTCCACCAACACCATAAACCAGGCTTGGCACTCACCCTTTCAAATCCTGTTAGAAAGGCCCAACGACAAGCTGAGCTGGCAAAGAGCACTCCACTCACTCCAGAGGAAAAAAAAGGCACGGGGAAAGAAAGAAGAGCACCGTGGGTCAGACAGCTTGCCATGCACTAAAGACATACTGGAGGTTCCGCGGTCCGCAGTGGCTCAGAGTCCGCTCACAATTCCCAAGGTCCCACCAGTTCACTAGTTCAATAGCATGTCTCTAAGGTGATTCCTGCGCTTTTGACTTTGCCCATGCTTATTTCCATTGGTTCTGATACTGAGACTGCATCTGATGGACAGAATCTTGGCTCGGAAGTGATTTTTCAGTTAATGAAGTTCTTGCCGATTATGATTTTTCTGCCAGTGATTCTGAACAACAAGGCCATGTAGCACAGTAAGGAACTAATGGCCTTTGCAAGCACAATCTCTGCAGCAGAGAAACCATGGCAGTGGATTCCAATCTGGAGTGTAGGCACACATCACAAAGTGCACAGAAAGAGTGCTAACTTGATAGCCTCATAACAGACTTCATCAGCATACTCCCCCATTTATTGGAGATGCTGGATGTAGTCAATACTACCATTGTTTAGCCCAGTGACTATTCCATCTATTTGTGGATGACTGATTCAATTGAGCAATTAACAAATCTTCATGCCCAACAGTTTCTAAGGGAGCATGGAGGCACTCTGGTGCCTTATTCTAAAACTACCACTTCATGTGGGGGAGTTGAAACAATTTTAGGGCCTTACATTGTTCACAGGAATAATTTGTAAACCAACACTTCAGTTGTCTTCCTGGGTGGTTTGGGCAATGTCCATCTTCATGTCATGAGTACTATTTATTTTTTGACACAGCAGTGTATGCTGCATTACACTGCTGAGTCTGCAACACTGCCACAGGACTATTTAGCCCATGTAAGATTGTTCAAAATTCACCATTCTCTGCTATGTTTCCTGTGATTTATACTCCAAGGAAGAACATAGGAGTTGATAAATTGTTGATCCTGTACAAAGTAAGGTTGCAGTGCATAGCAAGCAAGAGACAATTAAGATGTATATGCTGGTCAAGAGCTCCAATGATTATGTATACAGCCTGAGAATATATATACACCGGGAAAGACTCCAGTATAAATCTGGTAGGCTAGCATACAAAACAGTGATGGATGGAATGGCTAAATTAATCTCAGTCACTGGTAATTACTTGGGCTACATCCCATTCCATCATTATTTTGCACACCATGCCACCTCAGTTTGGACCCAGCCATATGGAAATCAGTCTCGCCTGGGGCCACTGGAACCAAGCTACACCCAGCTGAAGGGCCCCAATCAAGGTGAAACAGGCCTTGGGTTGCTTGAGTTCCAGTTCAAAATGAGGTGGCCTGGTGGGCGAAAGAACGCTGGGTTGCAATGCTACCTCAAGCAATCGCTAGTGGTTAGACTGACCGCAAGCATTCTTCTCATCACCTTTTGTGTGTCAGATCCTGATAGGTTCTATTTCCATGTTAGAAAATTAATGAAAAGACTGAATGGGAAATCATTTAAGAACTCTTTCCTAAAGATTATACCCATATGTTGGACACGTGAGCTATCTAACAAAGGCACTGCGACCTGTGGTACAATCCAAAGCCACTAGAAAGGATTCCGTCAAGAGGTTGTTGGTAAAAAGCTCAAAAAAAGGTTAGAGAATTGGGCTGCGTAGGAACAAACTGCTGGCTGTGAAATTCTCAGGTATGAGTGAAGTAAGCATGCTCACTACACTTACAGATGAGAGCATTTTTCCAGTCATAATTTGGGATCATTTGTGAGAGATCCACAAGCCTAACTGTATATTTGATTATAATAACTACATTGGTAGAGTTGACAAAACTGGCCAGCTATTTCAACCATTTGATGCAGCTTGTAGAACTCTCTGAGAGTACAAAAAGTTGCCTCAAGTAGGGTTATAATGATTCTTCTAGATATTGAAAAAGAATTCAATTAGGTTTCTTGGGTATTTCTTTTGACAACTGTGGGTGTTGTGGGCTTTGGTGATAGGTATGCGAATTGTGTCAAAATTCTTTATTGAAATCCAATTGCTAAGATGGTTCTGGATGGGTATAATTCCCTCTTACTGTTTGCTTTGCATGCAGAACCTTATTTAAGAATACTTGATAATAACTGTTTTATTCAACTAGTTGCATTAAATGTAGTGGAAATAAAAATTAGTGGCTATGCAGATGACGTGGCCGTAGTATTCATCGGATCATGCCCTAGACATTAATCAAATCTCACTAGAGCTGAGCGTTTTACTGTGATCGCTGGGTATAAGTTGAATTTATCTAAAACACAGACTGTACTTAACTTTGAGACAGACAAAACAGTATTTGGTGAAGTAACTGTAGCTACATATTTAGAAGTCAAGATTCATTGCAAGTAAAATAGAGTAGATTCTAGAATTGAATAAAGAACTGCTTTTGTGCACGTGTATAGCTAAATGAAGATTTGGAGCAGTCTTCCGATAAGTACAGCCAGGCACAGTAATATTGTTATAATTAAAATTCTCCCCAAATTCTTCTACCTTTTCAAGCTATTCCACTTCGTGTCTCTTATTCTTTTTTTAAGCGACTGGATGGGCCTATTTGCAGCTTCATCTGGTGGTATAAACGAGCCACGCAAGATATACAATTTATTAAGCTCCCTTTTACTGGCAGGATTTTTACTATTTCGGGGCTGCATTTGGTTCCTGCATCAGGAATGCTAACTAATCACACCCCTGATTCATATATCCAAGAAAATGGCTATGTGGGCAGATTGGAACTTTCTTTCATGTAAACTCTCTGTCCAAACTATTTTAAGTGAGGGTGTTTCAAGACTATCAAAGACATCTGTAAGATATGGGGTGAAATGTGTTCTAAATTTTCACGACTTTGGGTCCCCTTATTAACCCCTCTTTGTGTTAATCCTAATATCCCTTCTATCTTTCACGATTCAGCGGCCAGAATATGGTGTGAAAACTACTGGGCAGTTATACGATAACCATGGGCTATGTACCTTTGCTGCGCTGCAAAACGTATATGACGTCCCAAAACAGTCATTCTCTAAGTATCTTCAAAGTTATAACTATTTGTTACATAACCTCACATACACAACACTTCTAGTGATCTTAATATACTGGCTTATGTCTATACAACAGAGGGAAGGTTGATGATGAGATAATTTTATAGATTTACGAGTACTCAGAAAGGATGATCTGGTTCGTCCTGCAAGTTAAGTGGACTATCTGGACCTGTCAGACTGTACAACCAGAAGATATTTCAGATGCTTTTGATATCATAAACTCATCTGTTGTTTCTATTAGTTTTAAGCTTCAGCAACATAAAACCCTTTACATGAACTGCTTTTGCGCTCATGTATAGCTAAATGAAGAGTTGGAGTCGTCTTTCAATAAGTATAGTCAGTCACTGTAATATTGTTAAAATGAATAATCTCCACAAATTCTTCTACCTTTTCGAACTATTCTACTTTTTGTCCCTGATTCTTTCTTTCTTTCTTTAAGTTACTGGATAGGACTATTAGCATCTTTACCTGGTGGTATAAACGAGCCAGGCGAGCTATTCGATCTATTAAGCTCCTTTTTACTGAGATGATTGATAAGTGGGAAGTCAATAATACTAACAGTATGCACTACTGCCCAAAGTGTGGGCTGCAAGCAGCTGATATTGTGCGTCCACATTTGAACATGTACTGGACTGACTATGTTTCTGTCCCGGGGTCTTGGTTTTGATGTACTTAATCCACAAAGGAAATCATGTTGGCACACAAATCTGAGGAAGTGGATTAGCAGCATATGCCCTAAGGTGTGTGATTAGTAGGCACTTTTTTTGTCAGGTATATGAGCTTGAGGCGTGAGTGGTAATAAGGGGTACAAATACCTCAATTATGCTTGGGCAACTGTACTCACTTCATGATTTATGCTTCTGTTCTTGATTGCTTGTTTCATATCTTTGCAATTACTTAATTATCTGCACTCTATAACCCTGAGTACTGTTTTGTATCATGTCGGTTGTTTACTAATTAATCTGTTTGAAAATCAAAATGCAATACATTTTGTGATCATATTAAATAAATAAATAAAAAGAAATGTCAGTGCATTGATACATAACTTCCATGGTTTATTAGATTAATCACTACACAGCCTTTTAAATTGTTCCTACTAATTTGTTAAATCTTTTTCAATAGTACTGGAATCTGCGAGGACCTACAAAATTCCCACCACCCAGCAGTCTCACAATTCTCAAAATCAAAATGGTACCCATCTTCAACTTAAATGACCTGCAGCTATAATAAGAGCTGTACCTATAACTGGCAAGTGAAGGAATTAGAAAAATTAATGAAAATATGATAAATTAACTGAATATGTTCCTTAAAGTAGCTCTACCAACTTTAAAGTCCACTTTCGCATCAGAAACAAGGCAGTATTGTGTTGGCATGGACTGATTTCCAGGTGGCCACCATGCATAGGTCTATGAGAAAAATATTTCTAAACCAAGCTATGCTGGTTGCCTTGTCCCGTAGATGAGGAGGCTATAGTTTTTCGTGGCAGGGGCCTGTTACCTAATTGATGCATATGAAAGCAATGATCCAACTAAACATGGATTGACAGAATATAGGCAGACCTTGGCGAAAATCACCAAAGTTCATAAGCAATTGGTTAGATTTATTTATGATTTAGTCTGGTCAAGATGGGAAAAATCACCTTTGTAACATACTTTGAGTGTGAAGAAGGCTCTGCTGGACACAATAGTTTGGAAAAGAAAACCAGCATGGTAATAGACTGGTCAAAGTGGAATTCTGGTACTAATTCTGGACGAAGGGAAGAAAGAGTTCCCATAACTACTATGTTTGAGGGGAAGACAGTGTAAGACTCAACATCTGAAAGGGCTTCAATCTCACTCACGCTACACACTGACATTATAGCTATTAGAAAAGTGGTCTTCCAAGAAAATAAGCTGCAATGAAATTGTGTGAATTGCTTCAAATGAAAGACCCATTAATTTAAAAAATAAATAAAAACAGATTAATATGGTATCCTAATTGGGGGAGGAAGAGACTTTCTTTAGGCCTTCTAAGAAAATCTTAGATTACAAGAACTTTGTAGGCAAAAGTGGTCTGATTTTGATTTTTCTTATGAGCTGTGTTATCAGGAAGGTGGACCTTTTTTAGGAGGTTTGGTGCTGCACCTTCACAGTAGAAGAACTTTTCCCCAGTCAATTTCAACAAGCATGGTTCTACAGAGAAAGCAGTCCTGGTGATGCCCTCGGCTGCAACTCTACATAATTACCAAAACCATATCTTAAGGTGCCTCTAAAAAAAAGTTTGGTATTGATACAACTCTAACAGGACCATCCTCAAAGGTGACGCTGGGATGTAGATTGATCTTGAGTCTTCACTTTCTGAATGTGGTAGGAGTGTGAAAACATTAGCTATCTGAGACACCTGTGCCTTTTTTGGAATGTGTGGCAAATCCTTTAGGTCAATATAGCATGTGAGGTGAAATATGACAGGCTGTGGTTCTCGAGGAGTCAATGGCATCTTCCATATTGGTGACATTTGTTGGTTGTGATACCATATTGGTGACATTGATGCTGGCTGTGATACCATCCTTGGAGGTGGAAGAGCATTTAAAGGGTTTAATTGGGTCTGTTCTGGATCCTCAGCACAAATGATGCTTTGTGGCAGGCACAGATGTTGTGTGGATGGTTGCTTTGTGTGTTCTTCGGTTATTGTGGTGGAAACAACATCAAGAATCTCAACATTGATCTAGGGCAATGCTGAGTAGTGTGATGGCATTTGACACCAATGATTGTTGGGAGAACTTCGAATGGAAGGCCTGTGTTGAGTCAATGGTGAAGGGGACACCGCTCAGTACCTAGAATGCGTCCATGATGATGACGTCTCACTGTCAATTACAAGCTTGCCTGTGACCAAAAGCTGGTCAGACCAGAGCCTTTGAAGGCAATGTCATAGCCTTCGACAGTGGTCAGGAGTGCAGGCAAGAATTTTCCTGTCTTATTTTCTGTGGCGCTCTCTCAGTGGGAGTCCTTAGGACTTGGTGATACCTTGTCCCTAAAGGCTACATGAACTTTCTAAAGTTTTTTTTATTATTATTCTCTTGCCCATAGATCTTCCAGCTTGTCTCAGAGTTGTTTCCTTTCTTGGTTCTTCAAAGTGTTTTTGCACAAAACGGGCATCCCTTCACTGAGAGGCAAACCACACACACTTTAGGAGTCAATCTTTATTGTGACAAATACTAAAACTGTTACAATAAGCTAAAAGACAAATACAGTTACAGAATTGTAGAAATGGTGTCTCTCTTTGGCAGTGGTTTACACCCTGTCCAAGTAGGGACCCTCACTCTAGTCAGGGTAAGGGAGTTATACAGATAAGACACCCCCTGCTCATCCCCTTGGTAGCTTGGCATGAGCAATCAGGCTTATCTCAGAAGCAGTGTGTAAAGTATTTGTGTGTGTATATGTATGTATGTGTGTGTGTGTATATATATATATATATATATATATATGGAAAATGTCACTTACCCAGTGTAGATCTGTTCGTGGCATGAGACGTTGCAGATTCACATGCTGTGCACATCCCGCCATCTAGTGTTGGGCTCAGAGAGTTACAAGTTGATTTTCTTCGAAGAAGTCTTTTCGAGTCACGAGATCGAGAGACTCCTCCCCTTTCGGCTCCATTGCGCATGGGCGTCGACTCCATCTTAGATTGTTTTCCCCGCAGAGGGTGAGGTAGGAGTTGTGTATATAGTAATAGTGCCCATGCAATGGAGTAAATATGTATGTACATAATGTGGTTAAAAGTGATATATTTACAAATTTACAAATGTTCAAGACCAATTTTTCTCAACTTAAAACTGCTACAGGCTCCCGGGGAGGTGGGAGGGCGCATGTGAATCTGCAGCGTCTCATACCACGAACAGATGTACACTGGGTAAGTGACATTTTCTGTTCGATGGAATGTGTAGCTGCAGATACACATGCTGTGCATAGACTAGTAAGCAGTTATCTCCCCAAAAGCGGTGGTTCAGCCTGTAGGAGTTGAAGTTGTTTGAAATAAAGTCCGTAACACTGCTTGTCCTACTGTGGCTTGCTGTGTTGTTAACACATCCACGCAGTAATGCTTGGTAAATGTATGAGGCGTAGACCATGTGGCTGCCTTACAGATTTCCGTCATTGGTATGTTTCCTAGAAAGGCCATGGTAGCACCTTTCTTTCTAGTTGAGTGTGCCTTTGGTGTAATATGCAGTTCTCTTTTTGCTTTTATATAACAGGTTTGAATACATTTAACTATCCATCTGGCAATACCTTGTTTGGATATTGGATTCCCTGTATGAGGTTTTTGGAAAGCAACAAAATTGTTTTGTTTTGCAAATTTGTTTTGTTCTATCAATGTAGTACATTAGCGCCCTTTTGATGTCTAATGTATGTAATGCTCTCTTAGCTACAGAATCTGGTTCTGGAAAGAACACTGGGAGTTCCACTGTTTGATTTAAGTGGAACGGTGATATGACCTTAGGTAAGAATTTTGGATTTGTTCGTAGAACTACTTTATGCATGTGTATTTGAATAAAGGGTTCTTGTATGGTAAAGGCTCGTATTTCACTTACTCTTCTGAGAGATGTGATAGCTATTAGAAATGCTACTTTCCATGTTACGTATTGTATCTCACATGAGTGCATGGGTTCAAAAGGTGGACCCATGAGTCGTGTTAATACAATGTTAAGGTTCCACAAAGGAACTGGTGGTGTTCTTGGTGGGATAATTCTTTTCAGACCCTCCATAAATGCTTTTATAACTGGGATTCTGAATAATGAAGTTGAGTGCGTAATTTGCAGATAACCTGAAATTGCAGTGAGATGTATTTTAATGGATGAAAAAGCTAACTTTGACTTTTGTAAGTGTAGTAGGTAGCTTACGATGTTTTTAGCAGATGCGTGTAATGGTTGAATTTTATTATTTATGGCAGTAATAAACAAATCTTTTCCACTTATTTGCGTAGCAATGTCTTGTGGTTGGTTTTCTAGCTTGTTTTATGACCTCCATACATTCTTGTGTAAGGTCTAGGTGTCCGAATTCTAAGATTTCAGGAGCCAAATTGCTAGATTCAGCAATGCTGGATTTGGGTGTCTGATCTGTTGTTTGTGTTGAGTTAGCAGATCTGGTCTGTTTGGCAGCTTGATATGAGGTACTACTGAGAGGTCTAGTAGTGTTGTGTACCAAGGTTGTCGTGCCCAAGTTGGTGCTATTAGTATGAGTTTGAGTTTGTTTTGACTCAATTTGTTTACTAGATATGGAAGAAGTGGGAGAGGGGGAAAAGCGTATGCAAATATCCCTGACCAACTCAACCATAACGCATTGCCTTGAGAGTGAGCCTGTGGGTACCTGGATGCAACGTTTTGGCATTTTGCGTTTTCTTTTGTTGCAAATAGGTCTATTTGCGGTGTTCCCTATCTTTGGAATTAAGTCTTTAGTATTTGGGGATGAAATTCCCATTCGTGGATCTGTTGGTGATCCCGAGAGAGATTGTCGGCTAACTGGTTTTGAATTCCTGGTATGAACTGCGCAATTAGGCGAATGTGGTTGTGAATCGCCCAATGCCATATCTTTTGTGCTAAGAGACACAACTGTGTTGAGTGTGTCCCTCCCTGTTTGTTCAGATAATACATTGTTGTCATGTTGTCTGTTTTGACATGAATGTGTTTGTGGGTTATTATAGGTTGAAATGCTTTCAACGCTGGAAATACTGCTAGTAGTTCTAAGTGATTTATATGAAGCTGTCTCTGCTGAGTGTCCCATTGTCCTTGGATGCTGTGTTGGTTGAGGTGTGCTCCCCACCCTATCATGGAAGCATCTGTTGTGATTACGTATTGAGGCACTGGGTCTTGAAAAGGCCGCCCTCTGTTTAAGTTTATAGTGTTCCACCATTGAAGCGAGGTGTATGTTTGGCGGTCTATCAACACTAGATCTTGAAGTTGACCCTGTGCTTGTGACCATTGTGATGCTAGGCACTGCTGTAAGGGCCGCATGTGTAATCTTGCGTTTGGGACAATGGCTATGCATGAGGACATCATGCCTAGTAGCTTCATCACAAATTTTACCTGGAACTTTTGTTTTGGGTGCATGGCTTGTATTACGTTTTGGAATGCCTGTACCCTTTGTGGACTGGGAGTGGCAATCCCTTTTGTTGTGTTGATTGTTGCTCCTAATTACTGTTGTATTTGACACGGCTGTAGGTGTGATTTGTTGTAGTTGAGTGAGAAACCTAGCTTGTGAAGGGTTTCTATGACATACTTTGTGTGTTGTGAACACCGTTCTTGCGTATTGGTTTTGATTAACCAATCGTCTAGGTACGGCAACACATGTATTTGCTGCCTTCTGATATGGGCTGCCACTACGGCCAGGCATTTTGTAAAAACTCTTGGCGCTGTTGTTATTCCGAATGGCAACACTTTGAACTGGTAATGTACCCCTTGGATTACAAACCTTAAGTACTTTCTGTGAGAAGGATGTATAGGTATATGGAAATACGCATCCTTGAGGTCTAGTGTTGTCATGTAGTCTTGTTGTTTGAGCAATGGGATCACGTCTTGCAGTGTCACCATGTGAAAGTGATCTGATTTGATGTAGATGTTTAATGTTCTGAGATCTAGGATAGGTCTTAGAGTTTTGTCTTTTTTGGGTATGAGAAAGTACAGGGAGTAAACTCCTGTTCCTTTCTGATGAATTGGTACTAGCTCTATTGCATATTTTTGCAACAACGCTTGGACCTCTAGTTGTAATAGATCCATGTGTTGTTTGGACATGTTGTGTTTTTTTGGTGGGACATTTGGAGGGAATTGTAGAAATTCTATGCAATAACCATGTTGGATAATGGCTAAGACCCACATGTCTGTTATTTCCTCCCAGTTTTTGTAAAAATTGGTTAGTCTCCCCCACTGGTGTTATGTGTTGGGGATTTGTGACGCTGAAGTCACTGTTTATTTTGCGGTGTTTTGGGACTCTGGAACTTCCCTCTATTTTTGGGGAATTGTCCCCCTCTGTATTGTCCACAAAAACTTCCCCTCTGATATTGACTCTGGTAAGTGGGTCTTGTTTGTGAGGTTGAGGGTTCTGTGCTCTGTCCCCGAAACCCTCCTCTAAACTGTCATTTACGAAATGTGCCTCTGTTCTGTGGGGAGTAGATTGCGCCCATGGCTTTGGCCATATCTGTGTCCTTTTTAAGTTTTTCGATAGCAGTGTCCACCTCCGGCCCAAACAACTGCTGTCCGTTAAAAGGCATATTCAGCACCGCTTGTTGAATTTCCGGCTTGAATCCTGAGGTGCGTAGCCATGCGTGTCTCCGTATGGTGACTGCTGTATTTACAGTCCTAGCAGCTGTGTCTGCTGCATCCATTGCTGACCGTATCTGATTGTTAGAGATACTCTGGCCTTCTTCCACCACTTGTTGTGCTCTCTTTTGGAACTCTTTGGGTAGGTGTTCTATGAAATGTTGCATTTCGTCCCAATGAGCCCTATCATATATAGCCAACAAGGCCTGTGAGTTGGCAATGCACCATTGGTTGGCTGCCTGTGCCGTGACCCTTTTCCCTGCTGAGTCGAACTTGCGACTTTCCTTGTCTGGTGGTGGTCCATCTCCCGAGGTGTGTGAGTTTGCCCTTTTGCAAGCTGCCCCTACTACCACTGAGTCTGGTGTTAATTGCTGCGTGATGTACACAGGGTCTGTTGGTGGCGGTTTGTACTTTTTCTCCACCCTTGGATTAATGGCCCTGCATTTCACAGGCTCCTGAAACACTTGTTTAGAGTGTTTCAGCATTCCCGGTAACATAGGGAGACTTTGGTACTGGCTATGTGTGGCCGACAGTGTATTAAACAGAAAGTCATCCTCTATTGGTTCTGCGTGCAGGGTGACATTGTGAAACGCAGCTGCTCTTGACACCACCTGTGTGTAGGCAGTACTGTCCTCAGGTGGTGACGGTCTCGCTGGATAACAGTCGGGACTGTTATCTGATACAGGCGCATCATAAAGATCCCATGCGTCAGGATCATCCTGACTCATTCCTGTATGAGTTGGAGACTGCATCATTGGTGGAGTGGCTACCGGTGATGGTTGTGGTGAGCGTTGTGGTGATGGTGGCGGAGTTATTTGTTTTGCCACCTTTGCTTGTGGTTGCTTGTCTTTTTCTTGGACGGAAAGTTTCCTTTTAATTCGGATTGGAGGGAGAGTACTGATATTTCCTGTGTCCTTCTGAATGTGGAGCCTTCTTTGAGTGTAATCTGGCTCCCCTGCCTCTAGCTCCTGTCCGAATCTGTGTCCTTGCGTCTGTGAGGACAGGCCCTGTTCCTCGGTGTAGGAACTTGGTTTCGGCTCCGAGGCCGGATGTTTCGGTATCAAAACCTTTTCGACTGTCTTTTTCGGCTCCGAAGACACTTTTTTGCCTTTCGGAGTTCCGATCTCTCGGTGCCGACTCATTTCGGTGCCGCCCTCTCTGTGTCGAGATTGCTCTGACCCGGTGTCTCGGGGTCGAGTCTGTTCTGTGCTGGTATCTCGACCGGAGTCGGATGACTTCGACACATGCGTGCCCTTTTTCGGTGCCGATGGTCGGTCACCTAATTATCGGGTTAAGCCATGGCCTGTTGGCGGTGGCGTCCCCTGGGCTTTAGTGAATTTTCCGTGAGTTTTGGGCAGTGACGTCTTACTCATGGTTCTAGGCGTCTGTTCGGGATCGACCTCGTCCGAGTCCGAATCCGCAATGGAGAAGGTTTCTTCTTCTTCCAAGTGTTGTTGTCCTGCCGGCGCCGATGCCATTTGTAGTCTTCTTGCTCTTCGGTCTCTTAGCGTTTTCCTCGACCAAAACGCTCAACAGGCCTCGCAGGTATCCTCTTTGTGTTCGGGAGACAAACACAAATTACAGACCAGATGCTGATCTGTGTAAGGATACTTGTTGTGACATTTGGGGCAGAAGCGGAATGGGGTCCGTTCCATTAGCCTTGAAGACGCACGAGGTTGGGCCGACCAGGCCCCGCAGGGGAATCGAAAACCCCGAAGGGCCACCGGAGCTCTTCAAAATTCGGTGTTGATCTGTTGTAACTAACCCGATACCGAACACAAACAATACCGTCGAATTTTCCGAGATTTAACTAACTTTCCGAACCGAAACACGGAGCGAAGAGGAACACGTCCGAACCAGATGGCGGAAAGAAAACAATCTGAGATGGAGTCGACGCCCATGCGCAATGGAGAAGAAAGGGGAGGAGTCCCTCGATCTCGTGACTCGAAAAGACTTCTTCGAAGAAAAACAACTTGTAACACTCCGAGCCCAACACTAGATGGCGGGATGTGCACAGCATGTGTATCTGCAGCTACACATGCCATTGAACATATATATATATATATATATATATATATATATTACATGCACACACACCTGTTTAGAAAAAGATCCAATATTTATCCGAGTAAAACAAGACCTAAACGACAACAATCCAACATACACAAGTAAAGATACGAATTTTCAAAGATTAGTGTAGCACTTATAAACACAACAGCTCCCTCTATGGCTATCACGGTGTCTTGACGGAGTCACGTCCAACATTCCAATGCCACAAGGTAGTGTATCAGGAGTCCGTGTGACTCCATGACTAGCCTGCACTCTGACGTCACTCTGGAGTTGATGTGCTTGGTTTCTTCTTGGTTGCACCAGAGCTCACTTCCAAGGGGACATGGAATGAATTTGACACCACTTGGAGAGTCAGAACTCCCAGCAAGAGAACCCAGGCACTGGCAGGTAAAGTATTTGATGGCACGGGGCTTCTTAACAGGAGGCAAGTTCAGTTCAAGCCCTTGGAGAACCTTGGAAAGCATGATGTAGAAAGCAAAGTCCAGTCCTTTCACTCCCAGGAGAAAAGCAGCAGGCCAGCACAGCAAAGCAACAGGCAGAGTGGCAGTCCCTCCCACAGCATCCAGCTCTCCTTCCTGGCAGAATGTCATCAGTCCAGAAATGTTCTATGTGGTATAAGAGGTCCAGTACGTATACCCATTCTTTCTTTGAAGTAGGCAATCTTCAAAGAGAAGCCTTTCCCTGCCCTGGCCCAGGCATATTCCAGGCGACTGGAGACTTCTTTGTGTAAGGACAGGCACAGCATTATTGAGGTGCAAGTATAATCTCTTCCCTCCACTCTATATCAGGAAGACCGATCAGGATATGCAGGACACACCTCAGCTCCCTTTGTGTGACTGTCTAGAGTGAATGTACAAACATCCCAACTGTCATCCTGACCCAGACGTGTATTACAGACAGGCAGAGGCAAGGTATGGTTAAGTAAGAAAATGCCCACTTTATAGAATTGGCATTTTCAAACCTACAATTCAAAAAACAACTTCACCCAAAGATGTGTTTTTAAACTGTGACAGCAGAAACCCCAAACTCCATTTCTCTAGCTTCTCCCAATGAGAAATTACACTTAAAAGATATTTCAAGGCAATTCCCATGTTACCCTGTGGGAGATACAGGCCTTGTAATAGTGAAAACTGAATTTAGCAGTATTTCAGGACATGTTAAACACACCATTACATGTCCTACCTTTAAATACCCTGAACCCTTCCCATGGTGTAACCTTGTGCAAAAAAAAGGAGAAGACCCAATAACCCTAACCTGACCTGGGTACATAAACTATATATAAACAAAGGAATGGTCTAAAGGCAGGGATAGATTAAATATCTATTTTAGAAAAACAGTGCTCAATACTGTCTTCATGGATTATTTACTTTCCAATATTTATTACAACTAAATATATGCAAGGCAAATAATGACTCACTAGTGAATCATACAAAATACCAAATATTTACAACAAACAACATTACACACATGAAATCAAATTCACATTTTCTTTACATGGTTCAACTCAGGCCAGCATCTAGCTGCTCAAAGCTTCGAGACTGACCGTACCGTCAGTAGAGGGTTGTGCCCAACAACCTTTCTTTATAAGAAACTGGTGGTCACACTTTCAAAATTATGATTGTAATCCACTCTATTGCGATGATTGATAGTTCCCGTACAAGCAACTGTCAAATACCTATCTGAATTTCTTTGAGGTATTTTGTAGTGCATATAAAATGATTTTTTTATAATGTTGACTTCAATCAGAGAACACAATCTCGCCTGTATATCTGTCAACGCGTTTCGGCCTCTTCAATCGGGGCCTCATCAGGACTATTGAGGGGGCAACGTCGCCTCTACAAGAATTAAAAACAGGGAGACTAACTAAAAATGTATTTACACAATGACTAGCGGAAGAGAGCTATACTATGTACATCAGTGCTGGATTATCACCACTGAATCCCTGTGCACAAAACTGTTAATTACAGTGGGGCACCCAAAAATACTCCAATCTAATGTCTAAGGCACCGAAATTGTGTCCATCAATATAGATCTAAACCTCTTAAAATATCAACCTGTGTTACGTACAAGCATGCACATGAAAATACTGTCAGAAGACAAACTCTAATAAATACCTTTTAACGGTAATGCCTATTTTCTCCGTCGAAAGGCACTGCGTATTATCAAATTCCGGTGCTAAAAGAAAACGCAAGTCCCTCATTACCATGTGTTGGAATACCAATTAATGGAAAGTGCTGAGGGCTTATCAAAATCAAGACCCACTGTGCCTCACCGGGAAGCACTCCGTGCCTCTTTACATAGATCGTGCGCACGTCCGTGACGCTAACAATCAGGGCGGGCTGCCAAAATAGAAGCATAATACGACTCAAACAGGGAACAACTACTAAATCGTCAAGTAAACATAGTCCTATACCGGCTATGTCCAGAACTTACTTAATTACTTTGCGTGACTTCAGCTCCTAGCGGAGATTCCGGAGTGGGTGCTCCTCACCCAGCGGTACAGTAAAACTTCCTCTTCCGTCTCTACCTTGCCCGTGTTTAACCTCGTCTTAGCTGAGGCGTCATATCTTCTCAATCGAGTGCCGCGCACAGTGACTCACGTTTATTTAAAACTTGCCGACTGCTAAACCGGCGAGTTTAAGTTTGTGCAAGGGGCTGAACGGCGGCCATCTTAAGGCGACCAGATATGGATCTCTAGGCTCACTTTATATAATCCTGCTCACCAATCAATACAGTTGGCTCACTGCTCTAAATATATATTTGAGCAGGGCATACTTGATGTGTCACATTATTTCGTATCATTAAATAGTGCCTTTAAATCAGCATAAAAAGCTATACATATATATAAATATATATATATATATATGTAAACACCCCACATTTCAATTGAAGCAATACAGTATATCACAATTTCCCCACATTCAAAACCTCAATCTCTTCAGTCCGATGTCTCCCAAATATATAACATTTCTTTGACACAAAAATGGTTACATCAACTTTGTTGATAAAGGACATACTGAGGTGAAAGCCATCTGTAATTAAATACATACTATAAGGTATTTGTACATGTTACAAAGTCTCTTTTCTACATCAAAATCATTAGAACACTTGGTGCTCCCACCGGAGTTTTCACCATCATCTAATCAATGTCCAAGTTTCGTCAGTATCATTTAGCCCATCCCGGGCTGTTTGATATTTTTCTATTAATCTGGCCTCCAATTTCAGAAGTTTATTTGTTGTTGGCAATCCATCTGATTTGGGTTGAACCACAGCCAGTACTGTCCATCGAATGTCTTCTGCCTTGTGTTTGCACTCCATGAAATGTTCCACCAGGGGGGCTCCCTTTATAGCACATTTAATTCTTGACCGGTGTTGCAGAATGCAGGTTTTAACCGGTTGTGAAGTTTGTCCTATATAGGCTTTATCACAAGGGCATTTTATACAATAAATGACATTTTTGTATTACAGTTAGAGAAACCATGTTGCACATGTACCTTTCCACTTAGTATTATTTCTTTAGAATCTTGGGTATATTGGCATGCAATACATTTACAACACCTGTAGTGACCTTTCAGAGTTGGCAATTGTAGCATCGATCTCAAATTTTTCTCTTGTTTGTGTGTGGGCTGCTTTGACCCATTCGTCTTTAAGACTGCGTGCTTTTCTAAAAGCAAAAAGTGGTTTGTCTAGATTTAGATCCTTAATGATTTTCCAATTTCTTTCTATAATCGCACGTGTCTTGTTGGCCTTTGGACTGTAAGTAATGACACAAGTTAGAGGGGTTTGTTCTGCTTTCACTCTGGGGATTAAGAGTATCTCCCTAGGTGTGAACCAGGCTCTTTTCGCTGCTATTTTCACCAATTTTTGGGGTATCCTCTGCTAATTAGTTTTTCTGTGAGTTCCCATGCATCCTGAAAATAAATTTTCTTTCCCAGTACAGTTCCTCCTAATTCTCAGGAATTGGCCGTATGGAAGGTTTTCTTTGAGTGTTCTGGGATGACCACTAGAAAAATGAAGCAATGTATTGCGATCTGTAGGCTTTTTGAAGAGGCTAACCTCTAACTGTCCATTCCTAGTTAGAATCCATAGGTCAAGAAAGTAAATTTTTCTTTTGTCTTGATTCATAGTGAACTTAAAGTCCTCTGTCAGTTGGTTCAGCCAGTTGTGGAACATGATGAGTTCTTCAACTGTACCTTCCCAAATCATTAAGATGTCATCTATATATCTATACCATTTTGTAATATGTGTTTTAAAAGGATTGGAATGTGGATAAATCCACTTTTGTTCGAAGCAGTCCATAACAAGGTTAGCAATTTCCGGAGCGAAGCTACAACCCATTGCTACTCCTTTAACCTGTCAATACAATTTTTCTTTATATTTAAAGAAATTGTGTTTCAGGCACAATGTAGCTAAAGAAGCTAAAAATTCTATGGGAGAATTGTTTGGCTCAGTGTAAGTAGCTAATACTTTCCTGATGACCTCTATCGCTTCATCTTGAGGGATATTGGTGTACAAAGATTCTATGTCAAAAGTAACCAATAGTTGTCTATCTTCATCAAAAGGCAGTTTTTCTAGTTTGTTAATGATATCCATTGAGTCACGAACATAGGAGAGAGTCTTGGTCACAAAAGGTTTCAGGAAAACGTGAACAAATTGTGCTAGAGGTTCAAGAACAGACCCACAGGCCGACACCATTGTGTCGGCCTGTGGGTCTATTCTTGAACCTATAGGGCAACATTGGGCCTAACCTAAGGGTAACCTACAGGTAATAAAAGGGACCGTTTGGGCCTGGCAAGTGGGAGCACTTGCCAGGTAGACGTGGCAGTTTAAAACTGCACACACAGATGCTGTAGTGGCAGGTCTTAGATGTTTACAGGGCTACTCATGTGGGTGGCACAATCAGTGCTGCAGGCCCACTAACAGCATTTGGTTTGCAGGCTCTGGGCACACATAGTGCACTCTACTGGTGACTTACTAGTAAATAAGATAGGCCAATCATGGATAACCCCCAATCACCATTACAATTTAGACCGAGACCACCTGCACTCTAGCACTGGTCAACAGTGGTAGGGGGCCTAGAGTACTAAACTAAGCGGAAAAAAAAATCAGCACAGGATCCAAACAGGCGGTCAGAAGCTAAAAGACAAGGGAAACCACGCCAAGAGCTGACAGGTCTAACACAGGTAAAAAGTGAATAACGTTAGATCTTACTTTAAAATATATACAGGCAGTTCTTTATTTTGCCCTGTTTTCCAAATTCTTTACAGTAGTACGCACATTGTTTATAAATCTGCCAAACCATGCCAAGTCCTTCAGCCTACTGGTCTGTAGACCACAGCCTGAAGCTTTGCTGCAGGTTAAAATCCACTGTGTTAATAACATTGACATAAGTGTGTCCTGTGCTTAACAATTCAGGTCAGCAGCATAGCAGATGTAGCCATCTTTTAGTTGCCAGACCTGCAAAGTGTTGGGGCTCTTGAGTTGACCAGTGTAATCTGTACTCAGCAGAACCATTAGATCAGCATGAAGTAAAGGGTTAGGGATATTTCGACCTTGTATTGTACATTTGGGAGCAGTGCAATATGCGAATCATGCATGATTTATTAAATCATGGGCCAGCAGGAAAGCAACCACTTTCCTCAGCACACACAGTGTGGGTAAGGGGCAGCCTTCTATTGCCCACAGGACTTTTGACAAAAAGAGGAGCCATTCTGATAAAAATAAAGGCAAAACATCTATACTCACTTAATAGGTGACACATTTTTCACTTGAAAAATGTAGACATTGAAATCCTGAGAGATGGGTCTCTGAAAAAATGAGATGAGAAACACTAAATGTGTTTTATGTTCCTTCTCAAAAGGAGCTGGAAAAAAGAACCCACTGTGAAGCAACTGTCAGTACAGGGTATCATATAGGGGCTGGATATTTGTTTCTCCACCAAACCTACCAAGCAAGCATTTTACTCAATATTAAGTATGTAGACAGCAGTGCAAGCTTTGGATGCTGCACTCGAGTTTAAAAAAAGGACTATTTGTGGTATGTAGGAAGTTGCCTCTGTATATACTATCTCAAAGTGAGAGATAGTGTGCACAGAGTCCAAGGGTTCCCCTTAGAGGTTGATAGTGGCAAAATTAGATAATACTAATGCTCTATTTAATAGCCGGTAGAGCCCGCTAAGGCTATTAGAACATTCTGCCATTAAAGGGCAGAATGTTATAAATTAAGCAAAGGCTTCAAGGAACCGGAGGGGATTCAAATCCCCTCAGGCTCCATGAGGCTTTGTTCACAGCTGTTGCTGTGAACAAAGAAGATTGGAATATTGGCGCTGCAGGCTTTTACCGGCCGGTAAAAGCCCGGAGCACTCCATTGTTTTCAATGGAGCTGCCAACATTCCAATGTTCTAATTTGTGGTAGTGTTGTCGAGCAGTAGGCTTACCAGAGGGTAGTGTTAAGCATTTGTTGTACCCACACAGGCAATAAATGAGGAACACACACTCAAAGACTTGACTCCAGGCCAATAGTTTTTATATAGAAAAATATATTTTCTTAATTTATTTTAGAACCACGAGATTCAAGATTTGAGGTAAGTACATAAATTGCAAGGTACTTCACATAGGTAAGTAGAGCACTTTGATTTAAAACAGTAGTACACACAGTTTAGGTTAAAATGGCAATAAGCTATTTTAAAAGTGGACACAGTGCAAAAATCAACAGTTCCTGGGGGAGGTAAGTTTGGTTAGGTTTCTCAGGTAAGTAAAGCACTTACAGTCAGTCTCCTGGGCATAGACAGCCCACCGTTGGGAGTTCAAGGCAACCCCAAAGTCACTGCACCAGCAACACAGGGCCGGGCAGGTGCAGAGGTCAAAGGAGGGCCCAAAACACATAGGGGGGGTATGGAGAACAGGGGTGGTCCGGTTGAAGTCTGCTAGCAGGTAAGTACCTGCGTCCTCGGGGAGCAGACCAGGGTTTTTTTGTAGAGCACTGGGGGGGGGGGAGACACACACAGGCACACAAAACACACCCTCAGCGCCACAGGGGCGGCTGAGTGCAGTGTGCAAAGTAGGCATCAGATTTGCTATAGAAAGCAATGGAGGGACCCGGGGGTCACTTAGGCGATGCAGGCAGGTCACAGGGGGGCTTCTTGGGCCAGCCACCGACTGGGCTCCTACACTGGAAGGTGGTTCCTCTTGGTCCCGGGGGCTGCAGGTGCCGTGCTTGGCCCAGGCGTCGGGTTCCTTGTTACCGGGCAGTCACAGTCAGGGGGAGCCTCTGGTTCCTCTCTGCAGGCGTCGCTGTGGGGGCATAGGGGGGTCGACTCAGGTTACTCATGTGGTCGTAGTTGCCTGAGAGTCCTCTCTGCAGTGTTAGTTCTCTGGACCTCAAGCTGGGGGCGTTGGATCCAGAGTGAGAAGTCTCATGCTTCCGGCGGGAAGAGAGAGTTCTTTGGAACTTGCTAAAAAGTTGCAAAGTTGTTGCTGTTTTTGAACAGTGCCGCTGTTCTCTGGAGTTTCTTGGTCCTTCGGGTTCAGGGCAGTCCTCTGAGTCCTCAGAGGTCGCTGGTCCCTGTCGGATGCGTCGATGTGCAGGTTCTTTGAGTCTGGAGACAGGCTGGGGCCAAGTTGGTTGGTGTCTCTGTTGTCTCTGCTGGGCTTTCAGGTCAGCAGTCCTTTCTTCAGATTGCAGGAATCTGATTTCCTGGGTTCAGGGTCGCCCCTAAATACTAAATTTAGGGGTGTGTTTAGGTCAGGGGGCAGTAGCCAATAGCTACTGTCCTAGAGGGTGGCTACACCCTCTTTGTGCCTCCTCACTGAGGGGAAGGGGGCACATCCCTATTCCTATTGGGGGAATCCTCCAATCTCAAGATGGAGGATTTCTAAAGGCAGGGGTCACCTCAGCTCAGGGCACCTTAGGGGCTGTCCTGACTGTGGGTGGCTCCTCCTTGTTTTTCTCATTATCTCCTCCAGCATTGCAGCCAAAAGTGGGGGCAGTGGCTGGAGGGGCGGACATCTCCACTAGCTGGGATGCCCTGGGGTGCTGTAACAAAAGGCATGAGCCTTTGAGGATCACCGCCAGGTGTTACAGTTCCTGCAGGGGGAAGTGAGGAGCACCTCCACCCAGTACAGGCTTTGTTCCTGGCCACAGAGTGACAAAGACACTTACACATGTGGCCAGAAAATCGTCTGGTTGTGGCAGGCTGGCAGAAACTGGTCAGCCTAGCACTAGGAGTCGGACTGGTATTCAGGGGGCATCTCTAAGATGCCCTCTGGGTGTATTTTACAATAAATCCCACACTGGCATCAGTGTGCATTTATTGTGCTAAGTTTGATACCAAACTTCCCAGATTTCAGTGTAGCCATTATGGAACTGTGGAGTTCGTGTTTGACAAACTCCCAGACCATATACTCTTTATGGCTAACCTGCACTTACAATGTCTAAGGTTTTGCCTAGACACTGTAGGGGCATAGTGCTCATGCACATATAATGGTAACAAAGGAACCAACACCTATTCCAAGCACTAGACCGCGGCCCATATGAAGACTACAATTGATAGCAAGGGACCCAGTAGAGACCGAGAGAAGGTCAATTTTAAAAACATCCAGAGTGAGGCTGACACCTATAGAGACAACAGAACAGAAGAAGGGTAGTTATTATTGGCAGTCCTTTTCAGATAAGCTAGCAACATGGACTGAAAGAAACGGGAGGACACCGTGGCCCAGACAGGGGTCTTTCCAACCCTATGACTTAGGCATGGCAGAAGGCTGTATACAGCAGGGACAGGGTGACCCAGATTGGAACTACCCACACATGCAGGAATGCCTTGCAGTCTGGGAGATGTATGCCGAGGACAAACCCACTGAAGTGACACATAGTAACAGGCCAGATCTAAGGTTAAGCCGCAGGATGCCAGGTCTCCCGCCCATCACGCAGTTGCCCCTCATTTTTAAGGGAGGGCAAGTACCAACATACATACCCTGGCCACAGACAAAGAGAATTTAAAAGACCACTGCCCCCACTTTCTGAAGGTGCAGGGAAATGGACAGGATGTTTTGAAAACACACGGCCGGAGTCAATCTTGCCTTGGGCGACGTTACAAGTTTGCTAACTTCTCTAGTGGGAGATGAGGTAACCACCATATTTACAAAAGCAGGACTCCCTCAAATCACATTGATAAACAGGCAGTTTGACAGGTCCTCTTTCAACAATGTCTGCCAACATGTTTGGAATGCGCTTCGGCAGACATATCCAGACAAACCAGAGTTTGGAGCACTTATGGGAGAGAGTATTAAGCCAACTGAGGACATTGCAGAGTTCATCGCGAGAATGATAGAATAATAGGTTTAGGAGGTCAGGTGTAATTGGGGGAAATATGGGAGGAAATGCACTTTTATTTTACAACGTGTTGAAGAAAGGACTTCCCACTGAAATACAGTCAAATTTGGATGGGGTAGTGGGAATTGAGACTAAATTGTGGGCAGAAATACAGGCCGACATAATACATTATTTTAAACATAAACAAGAAAAAGATAAAGAAAGAACAGAACAGGCAGAGAGGGCCACCGCTAAGTTGGTGCAACAGAAACTCAAGAAACCGAGCATGGAAGAGGCACTTGTGACAGCACCACCAGCAACTATTGCAACACCAGTGCAAGGG
This sequence comes from Pleurodeles waltl, assembly GCF_031143425.1. NCBI lineage: Eukaryota > Metazoa > Chordata > Amphibia > Caudata > Salamandridae > Pleurodeles > Pleurodeles waltl. The sequence goes on from NC_090440.1 coordinate 1,772,205,238, forward strand.
CAGACATCAGAAGGACAAATAGTAAGTGATATGGGGCGGAGACAACGAGGTCTATCAGGAGAGCCAGGAATAATGCAGAAGAGAAGGCAATGAGGATACAGAGTGGGACAGCAGTGTTATTATTGCGGCAAGGTGGGTCATTTTACAAGAGAATGCAGGGCTAAGAGGTCAGATGAACGGTTGCAAGAGTGGCCTACTTCGCAAAGACAGGCGACGGGACCGCTGCAGATGCAATGGAGACCACAACAATATGGGAGACAGGAGTATCCCCAGACCCTTCAAGCTCAGTGGGTGGCACCACAGGGTCCAATGCCACAAAATGGATCCCAAGGGGGCAGCAACACCCTGGGAGGCAAACACAGGTTCAGGTAGGAGGAGTGATGGTGCAAGGAGGTAACCCCTTCCACGCACCACCCCAAGCGTTCAGTGGGACACTGACGCCTAATTATGGCCAATGACAAAGCCCACAGGTAACAACTATGGGGGTTATTACAACTTTGGAGGAGGTGTTAATCCGTCCCAAATGTGACAGATATACCACCAGCCGTATTACGAGTTCCATAGGATATAATGGACTCGTAATACGGCTGGTGGTATATCCGTCACTTTACCGTCACTTTTGGGACGGATTAACACCTCCTCCAAAGTTGTAATAACCCCCTATGTGTCCAATACTATTCGTAATCCACAGGTCAGAAGAGGAACCCACTGTGACGGTAGCCATAGAAGGGCGCCCCTATCAGGTTTTAATTGACACTGGGGCCACCAAATCTTGCATAAAGGAAGTAACACTACCATTTTCCTGTGACTCAATACACACACCAGGGTTTTCTGGGGCTGTCAGACAGGCTCCTTTTATGAAATCAGTAAACATGACTGTGGGTGACGCACAAATTGACGGACCATTGTTGTATTCCCCAGAGTCACCCGTCAACCTTCTTGGAAGAGATCTAATGAGCAAGTTGAATATTACCATTTTGTTCCGGGAAGATGGATCGATGGTGTGTTCTTCACTAGGTGTCACCCCAGGCAGAATTCTGTCCCTCATAGCTCATGAGGAATCAGAACAGCAGGTTAGAACAGTACAAGTTTATACAGAGGCCTTTGTGCGTGGCATATATGCTCTGATCGTGCACACACAAGCGCTGCAAGGGAGGATAGTGCAGTTACCAAAAGAACTGGTGTTCAGACCTTGCAAACCCATAGACCCAATAACAGAACAGGAGATGTTACTGGACATATCAGTTCTCGAAATAAGACCAATATATGCGGTGCTCATCGTATTCGACAGGAGGCAGGAAATGTGGGCATCAATAGTGTTTACAGTTTCCCGGGGTCAAATTGAGGGATTTCTCAGACGAGGAATTGTTCAGTGAACACCCCCAGATTGGAACAGTTGTGTTTGAAATGGACATCTCCATTAGAATGAAGTTGCAGTATAGGACAGTGTCAAAACATGCACAAGACACTACAATGAGAGAAAGAGATTTGACAAAGGTAACGGAAGTGTTATGGGCAAAGGGGCCACATGACGTGGGACTGTTTAAAGGAGCAGAGCCTGTGAAAATTACAATGAAACCTGGAGCCATATTGCCCAGAATACTTCATTACCCCCTGTCCAAAGAGGCAGAGGAAGGTATCTTACCTACAATTCAGGCGTTTCTTGAGTAGGGAGTGATATATGAAGGACTGACACCATGTAATATGCCGATTTTTCCGATAAAGGCCAAGGGAGAAACTTGGAGAATGATTCAAGATTTGCGCTTTCTCAACGACAGTCATTCCAGAATTTCAAAATGGTACCCAATCCCTCTGTTATACCGACAAATAGCCCCAAATATGCCACTTTCTTCTCTGTAATCAATTAAAAAAAATTGTTTTTTAGCATTCCATCACATCCAGACAGCCAATATTTGACCGGGTTCACATTTAAAAATACGCAATTCTACTACAGATGGCTCCCTCAAGGTTTTGCGAGTCCCCGAGCATTTTCAATAGGACAATGTATAAAAACGTAGCGAACATACAATGCAAGAGTACACTTTTACAATAAGAGGATGACATCCTGGTTTGTAGCGCCACTGAAGACACATGTAGAGGCAATACCATTGGCCTCCTCTGTACACTTGCAGACAAAGGGTACAAAGTCGACAAAAATACGTTGCAATATGTGCAGACAGAGGTCAATTATGTGGGGCAACTAACATCCAAAGACGGGACAAAAGTGACAACGAACAGAGTAGAAAGTATCAAAAACATGCCCAAGCCCAACACTACCAAACAAATGGAGCAATTATTAGGAGACTGTAATCACGTGAGGCAGTGGGGATTTGATTATGCCACGCTGACAGCACCACTCCTCACTGCATTAAAAGAGTCTCACGCAACAGCAAATAAAATAAATTGGACAGATGAGGGGGAGACAGAGTTCCTGGAGCTAAAGAAAGCGATCACGAATGCTCCAGTGCTAGGTACACCGGACTACAAAAAACAATTCTACCTCTTTTTTCATTGTAACTGAATGACAATGACTGCAGTACTGACTCAAAAGGCATCTATGGGACATAAGCTGATTGCCTACTACTGTGGCTGTTAGATCCAGTCATGAAAGGTTTTTCCAACAGAAGATCAATGCCATCTATTCCAATCTCCCAAAGGACACAGCCATGTTGACGGGCCAAGCTATAACCTATTAACTAAGCACAGCCATCCTAACACATTTTTCCCCTTTATCTTTGGAACAGACTGCTTCCTACCTCTCTGCATTAAAGTCAGGTTCCCCTCTGGATCCAGCACCCCCTCATGTATTAGTTCTTGGAGCTCCTGTTATTGTACCTGTCTTAACTGAACTACTGAACTCCTCCCTGCGGAGTGGCTGTGTTCTGGATCTATGGAAACACGCGATAGTGAAGCCCCTGTTAAAAAAACCAAATCCAGAGGCTGGAGACCTCAAGAACTATAGGCCCATATACCTACTTCCTTCAATGTCTAAAATATTAGACAAGTAAGTCAATTCCCAAATGTCCACTTTTTTTGGAAGAGAACAATGCTTTACATCCTACTCAGGTGGGCTTCAGGCCGCTTTACAGTACAGAGTCGGCACTGATAGCGGTCATGGAAGAGGCCAGGAAACGCATGGATAAGGGCCATACGACAGGCATTATACTTCTCGAACTAAGTGCTGCCTTTAATATGGTAGATCATTGCCTCTTGATTCAAAGGATAAAGGCGATGGGAATTAAAGGTCCCGCTATCAAATGGGTCACCTCATTCCTGGAGGATAGATCTTTTCAGGTCTTGGATTGTTCTTACTTTTCGGATCAGTATAAACAGAGCTGTGGGGTCCCACAGGGCTCACTTAGTCCTACCCTATTTAATATATACATGGCCCCCTTGGGAGAACTAGTGGAGTCCTTCGGATTGTCACTAGTCTCCTACGCAGATGATACCCAGCTGGTGGTCTCTTTCTCCACGATGGAGGGATCAGATGGATCAGTTTTGTCTTCAGGTCTACAGGTAATATCTAGTTGGATGACCCATAGTAGGCTCCAACTCAATGGGGAGAAGACAGAAATAATGATCCTCGGCCATCAGTCTAATCTGGGCATTAATTCATTGACCATCTCCCCTTTCATTACCATCTCCTAAGAATAATATTAAGAGTCTAGGAATTTGGCTCAACCCCTTTCTCACTCTGGAATATCAGGCCAAGAAAATTGCAGCTGCCTGTTTTGGATCATTAAGACTTTTGAGAAAGGTATTAGGAATACTCTCCCCATTGGCGAGACGACTTACTGTACAAGCGATCATTCTGTCTCGACTTGACTATGGTAATAGTCTATTTCTCAGTTCCCCTAGATACGTGGTCAACAAATTGCAGATGGTTCAGAATATAGCATCTCGTCTCCTGCTCGATATTCCAAGGCATAGCTCGGTTAAACGGGCTTTGTCCGCACTCCACTGGCTTCCAGTGGAACAGCGTGTGAACTTTAAGACTCTGTATCATCCACAGATCACTACATAATAGAGGATCTCCTCTGTTAAAGTCTTTGGCAACTTTCTACAAACCAGCTAGAGCCCTTAGATCAGCATCCACAGCCTTAGCCGTACTCACCAAGGTTAAGAAAGCTAGATGGGGTGGTGCCACTATGGAATATCGGGGAGCTATACTATGGAACTCCCTCCCCCTTAATATCGGACTAATTAGTCACGAACTGAACTTTCGGAAAGCAATTAAAACCTGGCTTTTTAAACTCTAGTTCCTGTCTCTGGCTTTTATTGTGGTCCTACAGCGCTGCGAGGCCTCCGGGTAGTTTTGGCGCTCTACAAATTCAAACATAGCATAACAGGTCCCTATCCATGTGAGCAAGCCCTGGCTGCAGCAGCATTTGCAGTCCAGAAGAGCACCACTATCATGATGGGATCACCTTTAACACTATGTAGAGCATGCGGTATTCGCTATCTTGCAAAGAAGCAAGAGCACTCTCACAACTCAGTATCTAGGTACTGACAATGAAGAAATACATGGCTGTGCCAATATCCTGAGTGTGTGTAGTAAAAGACAGGGAGACAATTAAATCCAAAGGCATATTTGGTCACAATTTGAAGGCACTACAGGTAGGGTATGAAATATGAATTAAAGGGGATCAATGGTCCTGATGAAGGTCGAGTGACCCTTAGGGGTGATGAAAAAGGCAAAAACAGGTTGACCTTTGATCATCTATTTGGGGCGTAGGGGGTGATTATGTCCCCTGTTTCACCACCTATTGTTGATTTTCTTTTAATCCTATCTGGTGAACTTTGGAATAAAGATTGAGTATGATATCATCTGAGATAGTTTTAACCATGTGAATGAGGTGTTGTGTGTGTCTGATCCCCGTATGTTGGTCTATGTTATTTGTTTCCCCTCCCTTTTGCTCCATTCCTAATGTTGGCTAGTGTGGGAATCTGTTAGCATTGCCCTATGATGAAGCATGCCACTATTAGTGGGTGCGGGCAGTTTTTTCAAAACTAATATGCTGTATCTCTAGCTGGTGGGACCATGTTTGGGGTCTCAACTTTTATTCCTTGTCCTCTGTGTGTGATTGGTTTATTGATTGGGAGGTTGGACAAGGGTTTCTCCTCTCACCCCTCAGGTGTGTGTTGTTAAGAGTTGAGTGGCCACTGAGCCGCAGAGGTATATCTCTAGGCCAAAACGATTAGCGGGGTTTTGGAGGAATAGGTTTTGTAGAATTGTTGAATCTTCCCAATTTGGTAAGGAATTGGGCATGGAGTGCATGCATTTTGATGGGGCTAAGGGTATATGGGTATAAATATATTAATATGAGGGAGCAAGAGGCAAGGTGTGGATTAAACAGGCTCTGTGCATAATCTTAAATGTGTGTTTTTATGTTCCCTCGTAGGCAATCCTGAGTGTGTACTAAAAGACAGGGAGATATTTGAACCCAAAGGCATATTTGGTCACAATCTGAAGGCACTACAGGTAGGGTATGAAATATGAATTAAAGGGGATCGATGGTCCTGATGAAGACCAAGTGACCCATAGGGGCGATTAAAACAGCTGAGCCATGTTGACCTTTGAACAGCTATTTGGGGTGTATGGGTGATTATGTCCCCGTTTCACCACCTAGTCTTGATTTTTTTAAAATCCTATCCGGTGAAGCTTGGAATAAAGTTTGAGTATGGTTTCACCTGAGATAGTTTTAACCATGTGAATGAGGCGTTGTGTGTGTCTGATCCCCGTATGTTGGTCTATGTTATTTGTTTCCCCTCCCTTTTGCTCCATTCCTAACGTTGGCTAGCGCAGGAATGTGTTAGCATCGCCCTATGATGAAACATGCCACTATTAGTGGGTGAGGACAGCTTTTTCAAAACTAATATGGTGTATCTCTAGCTGGTGGGAACACGTTTGGGTCTCAACTTTTATTTCTTGTCCTCAGTGTGTGATTGTGCCGATTATGTGCCAGGAGAAGAGAGCAAAGTGGGAGAGGACCCCATCCCATGGACCATGCTGCTCTTCATGAGTGGATCCCTCTTTCATAGAGCAAGAAACTGGGATTAGACATTCAGGAGCAGCAGTTGTACAAGCTGAACAGCAGGGGTCATCTGATACTTTACACACAGTGAGTCACATACCACTACGCTTTCATTTTTCAGCACAAGCTGCAGAACTAGTAGCCATTATCGAAGCACTAGAGCAGGCTGAGGGACTAGAAGTCACCATATATTCAGATTCAGCATGTTACCACCACTGTACATTCTAGCATTCACAAGTGGGAGAGGAGGGGGTTTCTTAAATCTGATGGGTCCCCCGTGATGCACAAAGATTTACTGACAAAATTGACACAGGCTTCAGCTCTACCATCCAAGTTAACAGTGATAAAATGTGATGCGCACACAAACGAGCAAGATCTTGTCTCCAAGGATAATGTTTTGGCAGACTGGGCAGCCAAAGAGGTAGCCAAAACATCTCCCAATTACACAGCATCAGAAGAGCACACATTAGAAATGATGATGAGTAGACAACAGAATGATACTTAATTACTACCCCGGTACACAGAAACAGCACAATTACATCTACGTAGGTTGCAAACGCAGGCACAACCACATGAGAGGGAATTATAGGAACAGAGAGGGTGCATACAATCAATAACTGATATTTATAGGAAGGAAAGTATTGGGAAACCTGTAATGCCACAAGCCCTGTTATATACTGCACTAGAGTAACTACATCTCCCCATGCACATAACCAAAGAATATCTTCTTGCCACACTACAGGCAGATCGGTTTATCCCACAACTATCTGAAATTATTATTATGTATATTGCTGAATGCGCAGTATTTCAACAATATAGCCCCAGACCCACACTAAAAGGTCATTACGTCAACGATGACCCGTTCCACAGGGTCCACATTTAGATTTTGTTGACATGATTGACAGATGCAGCAACTACAGGTATCTGATTGTAGTTATTTGTCCTTTTTCAAGGTGGATTGAAGCAGGACCCTGTGTACATAATGATGCCAAGGCAGCAGCTAACTTTTTGATACGAGAAGCAATGCCTAGGTTGGGAATCGCAGCAGTGATCTGCTCAGATAAGGGGACACACTTTGTAAACACCATTTTTCAACACATCTGCACCTCCCTGGGGATCAAACATATATTGTCATCTGTCTGTCACCCACAAAGCAATGGTATAGCAGAGCGCCTTAATGTCCTGTTGAAACACAAAATAAGCAAACTGTGCACTACATAGCATAAGAACTGGCTTCTTTGCTTTCTGAGGGCATACAGGCCTAACGGAAGCAACCAGAAAGTGATCGTTTAACCCGGCACCAGATAGTGACAGGACGTCCTATGCCAACACCCTTAACAATAGCCAGACGCTCATAAAATAACTAAGGTTTTGGGGAATGAAATGAGCTATTTGTCTCAGTTGCTGAAGACTGCTAAGTTCTTGTCTAAACAGGTAACACGACGGCAGAAGTTGACCACCGCAGCCCAGCAGATCAGTCCAATTGCCATCTCTTTCACATTTTTAGTAAACACCACACAGTATGAAGAGGAGTTAGCTGACATAACGGATATTTTGACTGATTGCAAAGACCGATTACAAAGAAATAGAAGTGAAGCTCGAGGCGATGTCTGGGACAGAGGTTCTAAGGTACAAGGGGAATAGGTGGAAGGCTAAAATATTAGAGCAGGGATTCCTGTGGAAATCACAACCTTCTCTTATGTAGGGATTTTTCTGCTACACCTAGGCCCTATGATTGTAAGGAAACACTGTATCCAGGTAAATGGTTCAGTATACATCCAGGGTCAATGGCACCATGGCGCAACATTTGCGTGCAGAGCTCTCTCCTTGTGGAGAGGGAGTAAAAACAACACTAACCCACAAAAGAACTGTCAGGCATTATGGGATGAGAATATACAGAGTTTGACCTGGGTAGAAGCACTTACAACTCTTTGAGTGGGCCAAACACTCATGGTCTTTTCCTTATGTTTCAGGGGAAACAGAATGGTCTCGGTAGGGAAGAACTTCAATTGCATCACCACAAGGTACAACGCTGATATGCGATGGGGCACCTCCAGTCTGAAGGACTATTATTGGCAGTGTGGAGAATGGCTATATACGCGACTTCCTACAGGATGGAGAGGTCTCTGTTCTTTAGTCACTGTGCACACACCCTCATTGGTGATTCCAGGAGTGAACATTTCGAAGCTATATGACCACCTCATAAGCCGTCCAACGATCTTGTTACATCATCATTGGAGAGAAGCAACCGAGTATTTTGGCACTACAACTTGGGCAGAAATTCCACAGGAGTACCGATTGTTAAACGCTGCCCAGTTGTTTTTTGGAAGCATCCTCCCATTCATACAAGGGAAGGCACCTGCTCGTTGGTTGCAAGTAACACAGTGGGAACTGATAAAAGCCATCAATGCCACGGAAGATGGTTTCAATGCAATCAAAGAAGAGTTGCGGGCAGTGCAACTAAAGCTTTTGCAACATAGGTATGTGTTAGATTTAATGACGGCTATGGAAGGAGGGGTTTGTGTCAAGATTGGTACGGCTTGTTGTACATACGTGCCAGCTAATGATGCAGACAATGAAACAATGACAGAGGCCATACAGACTTTGCATGATCTGCAGAAGAGAATGGAAGAAGACGGGAATGCCCCCGACAAGTGGTTTCCAGGGTTGTTTTCGTGGATGCCATCCTGGTTACCAGAATTGCTTAAAGGACTTCTTCCAATCCTTGTGGTGATCCTTTTGATGTATTGTCTGGTCCAGGTTATTGTAGGGTGTTTTAAGTCCAGTGGTCAGAAGTTAGGAAGGATGTTTACTAGTAGGGTAGTTAGTAAAGTGTGGAAGGAAAAGTAGAATGCATACACTGAGATAGGTACACTGGACAGGAAAAGTAAGTTAGTAGTTGAAAATTCAACTAGAGGGGGGAATGTAATAGACCTCAAGAGAAAGAAAGAAGGGCCACTCTGGTCAACACATGGATTAAGAGGGAAATGTGCAGGAGCATACACAGTGCGAGACAAATGCAGGCCTAAACCAGGGTACCATGTTAAAATGGAATACAGAGGCAGAAAGGAAAAAGGAGGAACAGGCCTTGTGCAGGGCAATACAGTTGCAGCCAGTCCACAGATAATTTAGAAGGCCACACACAAGAGAGCCTGAGCCACTTCCCTTCCTGATATGAGTGTCAGGTAGGAGGGGTACATCATGGCAGACCTGAAAGGAAGTTCGGGGTTCTTGTGAGCGTCAAGGTTAGTAGAGGGAAGAGGACAGATCCAACTTCACAGTATGAGAACAGTGTGGGGAGGCAACTCCGATAGAATTCCAAGGGTGGGATCAAAATAAACTGTGCTCGTTAGAGGATGCATACATATATTATATATATAAGCTACAGCTGCATTTTGAGAGACAAGTAGTCAGATGTGTTTTTAGAGAATTATTGCTTGTGCCAAGAATGAACGTAGATAACATAATATTGAGCTACTGTGTTAATTCGAAATATGATAAGAAAGCATATATGAATTAAGCCTATTTAAGACTATGTTTGTAAATGCTGTGTTGAGTGCAGTTTCAGTTAAGGAACTGAGCTGTGCTCCCGGCTGTATTATTATTTGAAAAATACTATATTGCTACCAGAGTTGTGTCACTTCTTTATTCCTGAAAACTCGACTACATACACAACACATTTCCACAACCCACCACATATCCCCAATCCATACTACAGAAGTCAAAATCAGGCCACAAACTTTAACAGCACACCACATAATTCAACCCCACAACATGCCACTCCACAACACACAATATCATTCCACATAATTAACTCCAAAAAACACAATCTCACTGTACATAATTCCACAAAAGTTATTACCATTTAATTACTATCCACATAATTCCACAGCACACCATGCAACATATTTCCACTATACAACACCACACAATTCCACAATAATTCCAGTACAACCCATCTCCATATCACACTTCCTCCAAACCTGTCATCTCTCCCCCAAACACCTGCTACCCCCTCAGCTCTCCCTCACACTCTCACTACCCCCTCTCATTTCGCAATTCCACTGCCCCATCATCCCTCTCTCCTCACACTCCCAAATTCCTGTCTTTACTGCCTGCCTACACATGCTGCCTTCCTGTACTTCCTCACGCTGTGTACTGGTCAACCTCTCACCTACCCGCACTGGGTGTTCTTCCCACCAGTCCATATCTCTCTCTCTCTCTCACACACACCTATGTCTCAATCTCTCTCACTCTTCCCGCCTCTCTCATATTGGATCACTTCATGGCTTTGAACACTGTTTCTTTCCTGTGCCTTGTCAAGATTTCCGTCCCTCAGACTCACCACCCCCCCCCTTCCTCTTGAGGTGTCTTCTGTGTACACAGGCCCACTGTCTTAATGCATTTGTGGCCTGCTCTCCCTTTTAATCTCTTTCTCTCACACTCTTTCTGCTCCTCTGTCTGGAGTTCATTCACCACTTTGTGCACAAAAAACTATCCATCTCTATCTTCCTTTGTAACTATTCAGTACAGCTCTCACTCCTATCTAATCACCATACCGCACAATTCCATTGCACACAGTTCCACAACAAACCATTACAATTCAACTCACATAATTCCACTGCAAACCACATACATCTTCTCCACTCCAAAACAAAACACATGTGTACAAGACATTGGGGGTCATTACGACCCTGGCGGCCGGCGGTATGTTGGCGGTAACACCGCCAACAGGCTGGCGGTGTTCCGCCAGCAATTATGACCGTGGCGGAATTGCGGCGGCAATGCTGATGTGCAGCGGGTGCAGTAGCGAAATTCGGGCAGTGAAATGCGCGACGGGGCTATGCATGGGGGCCCCTGCACTGCCCATGCCAGGTGCATGGGCAGTGCAGGGGCCCCCAGGGGCACCCCAAGTCCCCTTACCGCCGGCCTTTCCATGGCGGTGTGTACAACAATGTCCTGAAAGTAGAACAAGACAGGGACATCAATGACCATAGCCGTCTCATATGCCAAATCCACACACATGCACTGTAACTACAGGAAGCCAAGGCTGAAATGGCAAATCAAAAAACATATGACCATAGCAAACTCACAATCCCCAGACACACCACCCACATGGTCCCTCTCTCACAGCAAACAGAGCCACACGTTAGGCAGTGCTAACTGCTAACAACAGTGATGTTGCACCGCTTCCCAATGTCGAATCCCAGGACAGGATGCAATAAAGAGGAAACCACCTAGTATAGCACACATATTGCACTGGATCTGGCAGTTCAGGGAACAAAGGCCCTGCACACAGATGTCACAAATGCAGCAACACAACAACTGGATGAGATTAGCACTGACCTGTTGTAGAAAGTTGGCTCTGTATTTACCATCTCAAAGTGAGAGATAGTGTGCACAGAGTCCAAGGTTTCCCCTTAGAGGTTGATAGTGGCAAAATTAGATAATACTAATGCTCTATTTTGTGGTAGTGTGGTCAAACGGCAGGCTTATCAGAGGGTAGTGTTAAGCATTTGTTGTACACACACAAACACACACAGAGGGAATAAATGAGAACACACACTCAAAGACAACTCCAGGCTAATAGGTTTTTATACAGAAACATTATTTTCTTAATTTATTTTAGAACCACAAGGTTCAGAATTTAGGTAAGCACATAAATTGTAAGGTACTTCACACAGGTACGTATGGATCTTTGAAATAAAAACAGTAATGCACACAATTTTGGCAAAAATGGCAATAAGCTATTTTAAAAGTGGACACAGTGCAAAAACCAACAGTTCCTGGAGGAGGTAAGCAATAGTTAGTTTCTCAGGTAAGTAAAGCACTTACAAATTCAGTCTCCGGTGCATAGGCAGCCCCAAACACCCAGCACCAGCAACACAGGGCAAGTCAGGTGCAGAAGTCAAAGTAGGGCCCAAATATCATAGGCGCCTATGGAGAACAGGGGTGCTCCAGTTCTAGTCTGCTAGCAGGTAAGTACCTGCGTCCTCGGGGAGCAGACCAGAGAGGTTTTGTAGAGCACTGGGTTGTAGATAGAAAACAATGGAGAGACCCGGGGGTCACTCTGCCGATGCAGAGGCAGGGCACAGGGGGCTTCTCGGGCCAGCCACGGACTGGGCTAGGATGAGGGCTGCATGTTGGTCATTTCTGCACTGGTGGTTGGTTCCTCTCGGTCCTGGGGGCTGCGGGTGCAGTCCTCTGTCCAGGCGTCGGATTCTTTTGTTACCAGGCAGTCGTGGTCAGTGGGAGCCTTTGGATCCTCTCTGCACGCGTCGCTGTGGGGGGGGGGTGCAGGGAGGTCGACTCAGGGTGTCCACGTGGTTGGAGTCACCTCGGGGTCCTCTCTGCGGTGCTGGTTCTCCTGAACTCGAGCCGGGGGCATCGGGTGCAGAGTGTGAAGACTTGCACTTCTGGAGTGAGGCGGGAGTCTCTTTAAAGTTGGTTTCTTGGTTGCTGTTTTTGGACAGAGCCGCTGTTCTCTGGAGGTTCTTGGTCCTTTAGGTGCAGGTCAGTCCTCGGAGTCCTCAGAGGTCACTGGTCCCGCTGGATGCGTCGCTGTGTAGGGTCTTTGAGTCTGGAGACAAGCCAGTACTGCTGGGGCCAAGACTGGTGTCGTCTCTGCAGGGCTTTCAGGTCAGCAGTCCTCCTTCTTGTTGTAGGTTGCAAGAATCTGATTTCCTGGGGTCAGGGTCGCCCCTAAGTCCTCAATTTAGGTGTGTGTTTAGGTCTGGGGGGCAGAAGCCAATGGCTACTGTGCTGGAGTGTGGATACACCCTCTTTGTGCCACCTCCCTGTGAGGAGGGGGGGGGGGGACACATCTCTAATCCTATTGGGGGAATCCTATAAAATAAGATGGAGGATTTCTTAAGGCAAGGGTCACCTCAGCTCAGTGCACCTTAGGGGTTGTCCTGACTGGTGGGTGACTCTTCCTTGTTTTTCTCATTATCTCCTCCGGACTTGCCACCAAAAGTGGTGGCAGTGGCCGGAGGGGTGGTCATCTCCACTAGCTGGAGTGCCCTGGGGCACTGTAACACCAGGCTTGAGCCTTTGAGGCTCACCGCCAGGTGTTACAGTTCCTGCAGGGGTAAGTGAGAAGCATCTCCACCCAGTGCAGACTTTGTTACTGGCCACAGAGTGACAAAGGCACTCACCCCATGTGACAGAAACCCATCTGGATGTGGCAGGCTGGCAGGAACTGGTCAGCCTAACACTAGGAATTGGACTGGTATACAGGAGGCATCTCTAAGATGCCCTCTGTGTGCATTTTTCAATAAATCCCACACTGGCATCAGTGTGGATTTATTGTGCTGAGAAGTTTAATACCAAACTTCACAGAAATCAGTGTAGCCATTATGAAACTGTGGAGTTTGTGTTTGACAAACTCCCAGACCATATATTCTGTATGGCTAACTGCAATGTCTAAGCTTTGGCTTAGACACTGTAGGTGCATAGTGCACCCTGCCTTAGGGCTGTAAGGCCTGCTAGAGGGGTGACTTTCCCATGCCGCAGGCAGTGGGTTGTGGGCATGGCACTCTGAGGGGAGTGCCATGTCGACTTAGTCATTTTCTCCCCACCAGCACACACAAGCTGTGAGGCAGTGTGCATGTGCTGAGTGAGGGGGTCCACAGGGTGGCATGATATTTGCTGCAGCCCTTAGAGACCTTCCCTGACCACAGGGCCCTTGGTACCAGGGGTACAATTTACAAGGGACTTATCTGTGTGCCAGGGCTGTGCCAATTGTGGAGACAAAGGTACAGTTTAGGGAAAGAATGCTGGTGCTGGGGCCTGGTTAGCAGGGTCCCAGCACACTTTCAATCATAACTAGCATCAACAAAAAGCAAAATGTTACGGGGGTAACCATGCCATGAGAGGCATTTTCCTACACCTGTGCACAGTAAGTGCCCAACTCATGGCCAAATGTAACCTCCCAACCCACCCACAGTCAGAAATCCAATATCTCCTGTTACTACAGACGGCAGGTGGTAGCATGGCACAAGGCAGATGGTGGAACAGGACACATACCATACAAATGGCACATACCTCTATCTGAGTGGAAGTATTGTTGAATCAGCTCTGCTCTGGAGGCAGCTGCATCCTCATCATCTTCATGACTCCCCATATCCCCTTCATCAACTACTGGTACAGCTGCCACCTCCTCTGCATCCAGCAATAGGATGTGATGTCTTAGGGCCAGATTGTGTAGCATGCAGCAAGCAACAATGATCTGGCACACTTTCTGTAGTGTGTAGAGTAGGGCACCTCCAGAGATGTGCAGACACTGGAATCTGACCTTCAGTAGGCCAAGGGTCTGCTCAACCACCAGTCTTTTCCTATTGTGGACCTCACTGTAACTGTATTCTGCAGCTATAGTTGGATGTCTCACTGTCAACCAGACACACCACCTGCACATTGGTGGAATAGAAGTTCTTATGGTTTCTCAACACTTGTTGACTCCTCCTGGGTGACACCAGGGCAATGTGGGTGCTATCTATGGCCCCTATCACATGAGACGTGCCAGATCACAGAAGGCAGCTTTTACAGTGGCCAAATCAGCACGATTTGGAAACCTGAAGTAGCTTTGCATGTGTTGTAGCAGGGTTCATAGGACATCACTAAGGACGTTGCTGAACATGGGCTGTGACATCCCTGCTGCCTAACCCACTGTCACCTGGAAGGACCTTGAGGCAAGGAAGTGGAGGACTGACAACACCTGTACTTTAGGAGGGATGGCATTGGGATGACAAATAGCAGGCAATAGATCTGTCACCAGCTCCATGCTGATAGGTCTGTATGATGTGTCGCTCTAGGGGCCTGTACACCAGAGCATTCCTCATCCTCAACCTTCCACCATACCTGCAAATAGGAGGGAATCTAAATCATGATGTGCAGCACTGACTGTGTGGACGTAGTTGAGCTGTGCACAATTCACAAAATTTCACCCATGACGCACCTGAAATGTACCCTTAATACACATTGGACATGTAAAATGTCAGCCAGCTGTCCTGCATGCACTGGACAGATGGAAGTGAGCTCATCCCACTGGCGTAACATGTCATGGCAGTAGGCGGTCTAAACCGTGCAACTCCTCATTGGTTAACATGGTTGCCTATGGGAGACAGGAGCCAATGGTGATTGCGCCAGCATTGACAGTGATGGCTGCAGCATCCGTGACCGACATTTCATGTGCTCTTGCTCACTTGACTCCTGACAGTTGTGCACAGAAGACCTCCACTGCATGTGCTGCTGTGTTCTAGCTCTGGTAGCCAAGATGCCACGTCCTGCAGGAGATAGGGCCCCAGCCTTCACCCAAGAGGAATTGGAGTAGCTCGTGGAGGGGGTCCTACCCCCTGTATGGACAGGTGTATGGGGCACCAGTGCAGCAGGTGAGGCCAATGTGACTTTCCTCTCTGAGTGGTGAGTATGGGGGCCTTAGGACGAGTCAGAGTGACTGGAGTTTGGACCTGGGTTTAGGAGACTGAGCCTACTTGGATTGATGACATGTGAGTGTGGTTGTGAGATGTGTGCTGTCCACTGCTGTCCCTGTGATGCCACTCTACATGACTTTTCCCTTCTGTCTGTGTCATCCAGGCAGGTCAGCACCTATCAGAAGAAGGGGATATGGCGTGCAATCACCAAGCAAGTGCGGACCCTGGGTATCCATGGCTGGCGGAGCACCCACTGCAGAAAGAGGTGGAAGAACCTGAGACGCTGGGCCCGGAAGACTGGGGACGGTGTGGCCATGCAATCAGTGAATGGAAAGGCAGTTAGTTACAATGTGGTATCTGTGTTGTCAGCTACTCCCAAGATGTGCTAGACAGCACAAGCCACCTGGATCACAGCATCTGTGATGTCAGGCCATTGCAGTCAGTTGATGCCAAACATTGTGTCAGGGGTGAATGTTGGGTCCTCAATCTGCTGCCAGGTACTGTATGTGTAGTGAGGCAAGGTGGGCCAAGATGTCACTGTGCAATTTGACTATGACCTAGTTGGCATGCCAACTAGCCATGCTGGCTTCTGTGGTCCAGGAATAGTGTCTCTCTACGGGCATGTGAAGAGGGCAGGTTTGGTGGGTATGCCTCTCATCATGTACACGATTGCATCTGTGTCAGCTTCAGCGGGAAACGTGCATTGCTGAGGTGACCCCTCAGGGTGTTCCATTGTTGTAGCATGTGTAGGTGGGAGCATGGCGTGTCATAGCGTGGCATCAGATAATGAGTTAGTTACTCTCTGTGACTGTGGTGCTGGCATTACCGATTGCACCCTGTCTCTCTCTCCCACCCACCCTCTCTCCATGTGCGCCACTCCTCTGTTGCTGCAGGCAGGCACAGGCTCCCAGCGTCAGGATTGGCTGGGACGCAACTGTGTTGCTGGGCTGGAGAGAGCCTACTATGGCCCAAGACGGCCGGCTAAACACACATGTGCTCTGTGGGGGAGTGCTGTGCGCTTCCACTTACTCCTCGTCACCCCAGTGGCCCCGCCCCTTTATAAGGAAATGATAATAAACACTGTTTATGATAGTTTCCTTGTAAAGGTTTGCAGCTACTGGCGGGTGGGCAACGCTCCTCCGCCCTAATGGAGTAGCCGCCCCCTGCTCTCCCCTACAACTTGGTATAATTGGTTTACACCTGTTTGGCTTATTTAATTTACCTGTAAGGCCCTTGTAAAGTGGTACCATATATCCAGGGCCTGTACATTAAATGCTATTAGTGGGTCTGCAGCCCCGATTGTGCCACACACAGAAGTAGCCTTTCAAACATGTCTCCGGCCTGCCACTGCAGGGCCTGCGTGTGCAACTTACTGCCACACGGACTTGGCAAGTCAAACCACTTTCCAAGGCCTAAACTCCCTTCTTACTAAACTTAAGTAATCCCTAAAGTAGGCCCTATGGGTAGGGTGATGTATATCTAAAATGTAGGACATATTTCTTTATTCTCTTAGTTTCTCGCTACTGTGAGGGTCTGCTCTCCTCATAGGATTGCATTGGAAATGCCCTGATATATGTGTAACTGGTATCTTCTGTTCTATGAAGAATAGCGTGGACATGTGCAGTATGTTTGGAGGGGTAGTGAGAAATCCTGCTTATTGATGTAGGTGGATTTTGTATCATCATCCTTGTAGCAATGCCACTTTCAGAAAGTGGTCAATTCTCTGTGCTTACAACTCTGGTGCTTTTGCAGACTGGCTCCAATCCACATCTGGGGCACTGTGACAGCTCCACTTGGTGCATACTTTCCAGACAGTCATCACACAGGAAGGACTGGGTGTGACAGAAGAGGCATCTGCATGCCAATAGTCTTGATGGGTTAGGGAGAGGGAGGATCGTTCACACCTTACATGTGAATAGGCTGTGTCCTGCTGTAGGAAAGTACCATCTTGCCTAGCATGTTACCCCCATATTTCACTGTACATATGTTGTTTTAGTCTATGTGTCACTGGGACCCTGCCAGGCAGGGCCCCAGTGCTCATAAGTATGTGCCCTGTATGTGTTCCCTGTGTGATGCCTAACTGTCTCACTGAGGCTCTGCTAACCAGAACCTCAGTGGTTATGCTCTCTCTGCTTTCCAAATTTGTCACTAACAGGCTAGTGACTAAATTTACCAATTCACATTGGCATACTGGTACACCCATATAATTCCCTAGTATATGGTACTGAGGTACCCAGCGTATTGGGGTTCCAGGAGATCCATATGGGCTGCAGCATTTCTTTTGCCACCCATAGGGAGCTCTGACAAATCTTACACAGGCCTGCCAGTGCAGCCTGAGTGAAATAACGTCCACGTTATTTCACAGCCATTTACCACTGCACTTAAGTAACTTATAAGTCACCTATATGTCTAACCTTCACCTGGTGAAGGTTGGGTGCAAAGTTACTTAGTGTGTGGGCACCCTGGCACTAGCCAAGGTGCCCCCACATCGTTCAGGGCAAATCCCCCGGACTTTGTGAGTGCGGGGACACCATTACACGCGTGCACTATACATAGGTCACTACCTATGTATAGCGTCACAATGGTAACTCCGAACATGGCCATTCTGGCATTGGGGTGACAATTCCATGATCCCCGGGTCTCTAGCATAATACCCAGGTACTGCCAAACTGCCTTTCCGGGGTCCCCACTGCAGCCGCTGCTGCTGCCAACCCCTCAGACAGGGTTCTGCCCTCCTGGGGTCCAGGCAGCCCTGGCCCAGAAAGGCAGAACAAAGGATTTCCTCTGAGAGAGGGTGTAACACCCTCTCCCTTTGGAAATAGGTGTGAAGGTTGGGGAGGAGTATCTTCCCCCAGACTCTGGAAATGCTTTGATGGGCACAGATGGTGCCCATCTCTGCATGAGCCAGTCTACACCGGTTCAGGGATCCCCCAGCCCTGCTCTGGCGCGAAACTGGACAAACAGGGGAGGTGCCCAGAGCTCCTCCAGTGTGTCCCAGACCTCTGCCATCTTGGATTTAGAGGTGCTGGGGGCACACTGGACTGCTCTGAGTGGCCAGTGCCAGCAGGTGACGTCAGAGGCTCCTTCTGTTAGGCTCTTACCTCTCTTGGTAGCCAATCCTCCTTCCTTGTTAGCCAAACCTCCTTTTCTGGCTATTTAGGGTCTCCGCTTTGGGGAATTCTTCAGATAACGAATGCAAGAGCTCACCAGCGTTCCTCTGCATCTCCCTCTTCACCTTCTACCAATGGATCGACCGCTGACTGCTCAAAATCGCAACAAAGTAGCAAAGTCGACTACTAGCAACCTTGTATCGCCTCATCCTGCCGGCTTTGCTTTCTCAACTGTTTCCAGGTGGTGCATGCTCTAGGGGTAGCCTGCCTCCTCCCTGCACCAGGAGCTCTGAAGAAATCTCCCGTGGGTCGACAGAATCTTCCCCCTGCTAACGCAGGCACCAAAAGACTGCATCACTGGTCCTCTGGGTCCCCTCTCAGTCCGACGAGCGTGGTCCCTGGAACTCAGCAACTCTGTCCAAGTGACTTCCACAGTCCAGTGACTCTTCAGTCCAAGTTTGGTGGAGGTAAGTCCTTGCCTCACCACGCTAGACTGCATTGCTGGGTACCGCGTGATTTGCGGCTGCTCCGGCTCCTGTGCCCTCTTCAAGGATTTCTTTAGTGCACAGCCAAACCTGGGTCCCCGACACTCCTTCCTGCAGTGCACAACCTTCTGAGTTGTCCTCCGGCGTCGTGGGACTCCCTTTTGTGACTTTGCGTGGACTCTGGTTCACTCTTCTTCCAAGTGCCTGTTCAGGTACTTCTGCAGGTGCTGCCTGCTTCTGTGAGGGCTCCCTGAGTTTCTGGGCGCCCCCTCTGTCTCCTCCTCCAAGTGGCGACATCCTGGTCCCTCCTGGGCCACAGCAGCACCCAAAAACCTCTACAGCGACCCTTGCAGCTAGCAAGGCTGGTTTGCGGTCTTTCTGCATGGGAACACCTCTGCAAGCTTCATCGCACCGTGGCACATCCATCTTACAAAGGAGCAGTCCCTAGCTCTCTTCTTTCTTGCAGAACTCCAAGCTTCTTCCATCAGGTGGCAGCTTCCTTGCACCCTCAGCTGGCATTTCCTGGGCTCCTGCCCACTCTCTACACTGTCGCGACTATTGGACTTGGTCCCCTTGTCTTACAGGTACTCAGGTCCGGAAATCCACTGTTGTTGCATTGCTGGTGTTTGTTCTTCCTGCAGAATCCCCCTATCACGCCTTCTGTGCTCTCTGGGGGTAGTAGGTGAACTTTACACCTACCTTTCAGGGTCTTGGGGTGGGCTATTTTTCTAACCCTCACTTTTTTCTTACAGTCCCAGCGACCCTCTACAAGCTCACATAGGTTTGGGGTCCATTCGTGGTTCGCATTCCACTTTTGGGGTCTATGGTTTGTGTTGCCCCTATATCTATGTGCTCCTATTGCAATCTATTGTAATTCTATACTGATTGCATTACTTTTGTTGCTATTACTTACCTAAGTTTGGTTTGTGTACATATATCTTGTGTATATAACTTATCCTCATACTGAGGGTACTCACTGATATACTTTTGGCATATTGTCATAAAAATAAAGTACCTTTATTTTTAGTAATTCTGTGTATTGTGTTTTCTTATGATATTGTGCATATGGCACACCAGTGGTATAGTAGGAGCTTTACATGTCTCCTAGTTCAGCCTAAGCTGCTTTGCCATAGCTACCTTCTATCAGCCTAAGCTGCTAGAAACACCTCTTCTACACTAATAAGGGATTACTGGACCTGGCACAAGGTGTAAGTACCTCTGGTACCCACTACAAGCCAGGCCAGCCTCCTACACCTGCCCTCACACCATAGACAGATTACCCCCTACTTATGTCTGGAGACAGGGCTGGATTGAAAGGGTGTTGTGCTTGACTTGAAAAGACTCCTTTGAAGTTACACCCCTGAACAAAGGCATCTTTGCGTATAACGAGAAGGGCCCATGCCCCTGATAGAGAGAGCACTTTCGGAACTGGGACCGAACCTCTGCCAGAAGGACTGCAGGACTGGACAAAGGTGTCATTGGGGCTGCTCCTCTTTTGTTGCCCTGCTGACTGGTGTTTGCTGGGTGGCCCCAAAAGACTCATTCTCTGCTTCTCTTTTTGTTGCCCTTTTGCCAGCCTGCTCACTGACTCTGCCCCAGTTAGGGCACTGCTGTGGTGCCACAGGGAAACGTCACCTGATTAGTTGTGCTGACCTGCCTGCGCTTTTGTGCCTCCCACC
The DNA here is from genome assembly GCF_031143425.1 of Pleurodeles waltl. Classification (NCBI taxonomy): domain Eukaryota; kingdom Metazoa; phylum Chordata; class Amphibia; order Caudata; family Salamandridae; genus Pleurodeles; species Pleurodeles waltl. The sequence goes on from NC_090440.1 coordinate 1,772,225,978, forward strand.
CTCTTGAGTGCTTCACTAGGAGCCCAGCGCAGGAAGGGTGCTGTTTCCTGCTCCTTGGGATCATCTATAAACCATACTGGAGAAGACCCAGCCTTTGGTGTGCGGTAGCACATGAAGAGCACTTTCCTAGTTATCGCCATAACGCGGGTGAAGCACCTCAATCTGTGAGGGGGCAGGGGAAACACAACACGCTTCACAAAGCTGCCACGCTGCGGCAGGAGGAACCTGGCCAGACCCAGGACCACCATGTCACAGGAGGCCCCCCTCAGAGGGGCCCGTCAACTGGATCAGCTGGCCGCACGCCAAGACACTCCGATGGACCCCAGGGGTGTGGAATTTATTAAAATATCTACTTGTCCAGTGGACAGGTTGCTTCTCAAATCTACTTGTCCTGTAAAAAGATCTACTTGTCCCTTTGGTGCCATGTAGTGTGGCGACAAATTATGGCAGCAATCTCATTATGTAAGTGCTCTGATAATAGCCTCTCTGATTATGCCAGGGCTACTACCATAGTAGGGCTTAAATACTTGCAGTTTCAATCCCTACTGTAACAATTTCCTTATTTTGCCACCTTTCTGCAGATCTGCATACTGGGGCTGGAGGAAGCAGTAAGCAATAGTTCTAGGGCTGGAATGCCTTTGAGTCTGCAAACCTACTAACCTGCATGTTTTAAAGATTTTTACCAGCTTCTCTCTAATATTTTCCCATAATAAGAAAGGTTGGACATTTACTCCTGACAATGGCAGAATTAGAACTTCTTCCATGGTTGGGAAGAAAGTGGCTGGAGGGAAAATGAACTTGCAAATGCTCAATAGATTTTTACATGAGCAAATCTACACATCGTATTTACCCATGCTAAAATACAGTTCACAAATATTTTATAGGGTACAACATATACCATGGGTGCACTTTTGTGACTTTCTTTAAGAATTTGGGGCCACATGTAGGTAGGTTCAGATTTGCGACCTGCAAATTGCGAGTCGCAAATCCGAATGTAGGATGATGTCCCTGACACCATCTGTGATTCGCAAGGGCTTCGCAAATGCCCACCTCATGAATAATCATGAGGTGGGTCGCAATTTGCGACCCCCTCGCGAATGGCGGCCCTCACAGGGATGGTGGCCTGCTGGAGACAGCAGACCACCATGTCTGCGACTGCTTTTCAATAAAGCAGTTTTTTTTTTTGTAATGCAGCCCGTTTTCCTTAAAGGAAAACGAGATGCATAACAAAAATGAAAAATGAAACGTTTTCGTTTCATTTTTTCAGAGCAGGCAGTGGTCCACAGGACCACTGCCTGCTCTGAAAAAATGTTTACAGTGACATTCACAATGGGGAAGGGGTCCCATGTGGATCCCTTCCCTTTTGCGAAAGTGTTAGCACCCATTTGAAATGGGTGCAAACTGCGATTGGTTTGCACCCGCGTTCGCGGTCACAAAACAATCCTACATTGCACTGCGAGTCGCAATTAGGAAGGGAACACCCCTTACTAATTGCGAGTTGCAAACCCGTTTTGCGATTCGGTAACCAGGTTACCGAATCGCAAAACTGGGTTTGTGCATCGCAGTGTGCTTTTTGCATGTCGCAAACAGCGAAAGTCGCTGTTTGCGACATGCAAAAAGCTACCTACATGTGGGTCTTGGTCCCTAATTAGGTCTGGTGTTAACAAAGACATTTTGTTTTTATTAAACTTCTATTTCTCTCTCTTTCCGCCGGCTTTACTGTGAGTGATCGCATTCTGCTCTTCCACAAGGAGCATATTGCCACACAAAGTAGTTTTGTTCAGTGTCAGGAACTACAGTGGCAATCAGTGACGTAACTAAACTGGAGGGTGCCCCTTTGTAAAGAACATGGAGGAGCCCCCTCTCCAGACTCACTCAGGGCAGGTGCTGTGCTGAAGGGGCCCCCTGGAGGGCGGCTGCGGGGCCTTTGTTATGCCGCTGGTGTGCTTTTAGAGAGTTCAAAAACTTTTTTGGGGGGGTTTGCCAGTGTTTGTTACAATGTTGAGGGCCTGGTAGCTCCCACAACAATAAAGTGTTACAAAAGCCATGTCAAAACAAGACACGCATTGATGAAACTAAAAGACTTATAAAAATATGTCAGATCAGTTGGCTTTGTCAGTGTTTGTTTATTTTCATGCTTCCCATAATCGTGTTGAAAATGGTTACACTGATTTTCCATTAGAAATATTTTTGGGAAATACTAGCATGCATCAACACATTTTACCAAATGACACTTCATTTGCATATAATCAGAGAGCATTCTGGGAGCATTATACTTAGCCTCATAGCCTAAACTTTTCAAACATGTGTATACACGTTTTTTTTTTTTTGTACTGGAACCAACGTCAGTAGTGAAGTGTGACCTTAAAACATTTATTTACAGCACTCACCCTAATAATGAAGACTTTCAAATAATGAACCATAAATACAAGTTCGAACAGCATTATCTTTTGGAAACACATTAACTCAACTGCAGAGAGTTCCACTCTCTGTAATCAGGCAGCCAAAGGGTTTGTGCTGCAGGGGGTTGGGCCTACTTGTCCCAAGGACAAAGTAAACATAAAAACTTGTAGCCCTTGACCCCAAACAAGATGTCCCGGGCGTCGGGCGATAGGAATTCCACATCCCTGGACCCTTCCTGGAGCAGCTGAGGAGTGAAGCTGCGTTTGTCTTCAGGGGCGTTGCTGGGGTGATGAGAAAGCTGCCAGCGGACCTACCGCAAGGAGGGACTCTGCAGCGTCACCAAAGAGGTACCGCTCCACTGCGTGCCCACGGGCAGAGGCCTCACCTAGAGACCTGCTGGGTGGAGTAGGCGCATGCCAACTCTCCTACCGTAACTGTTCTAACAGGAGTGCAAGTGCCCCAGATCTTTGTGTCTGTCCCAGTCATTTGTAGGACCAGTACACCGGATGGTGAGAGATCACCATAGTAATGTCCTGGGTGCTACAAAGATGTGCTGATATTTCACTGGTTTTCCTCTCTCTCTCAACCAACTGCAGCATTTCAGGAACTGATGCCATGATATAGGTTGTTTCTGCCTTACTAGGTTAACATATCTCTTTCAGGATTTGTGGGTGGATCGGGGGAAGGTATGGAATGTTTTATGACTTATGCAATATGGGAATGTTTCTCTCTATGTGCTTTCATAAAGATGATAATCTGGCACACGTCTCCACCAGTTTGGACTCTCATCAGGGGGAGTAGGTGGAAAAGAGCTTGGACTTGTCCCGCTTTTAGATGCCACCACCACCAATCTTTCAGGGGAGGGGTGCAGAACAAAAACCCAGTGTTGCCAAGCATGGCAGTGACAGGTTTGGCTGAAGCCCCCGCCCAGGATGGAGAACTAATGTCAGGACTCTGGTCTTGACCTTCAAGGTGGGGAATTGGAGGTCAAGGACTTTGGTTACCCTGTGCACCTTTATGGCCGGGAATCCCTCTCAGTTGTGAGGAGCACTGCAGGTCATCATACCAACTCTCTTCATGGTATGGCTGTCTAATCTCAACATTTGTGTTGTAATCTTTTTCCGAATCAGTGCAGAACAGGGAATGCAGGGTACATGTTCTCCCTTGTGGAGAAAGCAAGCCCAAGTCCGGTTGAGGCTGAACCAGTACCAATTTACAGTCAGAGAGCACAATAGGTACATTTGTCTTCCGGTGTCGTTAGAATCGAAGTTCCATGAACTGCCGTGGATCGTGGCACTGGTGGCAGTCAGGAATGGAGCCAGAGATGGCTCCGTGATAGACTCAGATGGTCCAACTGGCACTGAGGGTGAATCTGCCAGCGTGATTGCAGGTTCCATGGGGCCTGAAGGTGCACCAGAATGAGTTAGCAAGGATACGAAGAGTCAGCGCATGGCCTCGCAGAATTCTTTGATCTGTTTTGGAGTGGCTGATGGCCCCAAAAATTCATTTTGTGCCATAACAAGTTGTGGGACAGGTTCCAACACTGATCAACTTTAGGGGCCAGATCGGTGCTGCCCTCAAGCCATCTCCAGAGAATGTGAGTGCCGGGAAGGGGCTGAGCTCAGCTTAGATTTCGTTTTTTTTGTATGACTTACCTGACGACATTGATCAAAAGAAAGACCGGTCTCAAGAACGATTACTGCGACTAAGATATTTGGAATGGTGCTGGAACTGACCTCTTGACTTGGAAAAGTCTTGTCGTATTACAGTATTTGGTGAGGTAGAGTTTTGCCTCACGGTCTCATCCAGCCTTAGGGTTCATTGAAGCCCACTCACTGCAGTCCTTTGAGTTGTGGATCGACCTGAGGCAAACCAGAGGAGGATCTATTACACACATTTGTTTGCAGCAGACCTTAAGGGTTTAAATCCTACCTTTTTGGGAGATTATATTTCTCTTGCACACTGTACATTATGATTAGCTAAGCCATAATGTGTTAAAGGGACACGAGGAACCTCTGGATTTGCATCAGGTGGTAAAGCAACAGAAGTCAGTTTGTGGGAGTGGCACATATATAGGATCAGCAAGTCATTACTGATTGGAATGGCATCAGTACAGAGCCACACTGCACTTCCTACTGGCACCCAGAGGTACTGCTCAAAATGTTCTGTATTCACTTTGACACCTGCGGAATAAGCAAAAGGTAAGGAATATGTGGCTAGAAGTCTCTATTGGAAAGCATAATATTCAATTCCCATGGGGAAAAAGGGGCCAGAATGGGAGGAATGTCCTCTTGAAGAGGTTGGTGAACGGGGTTTCCTATGTGCAGTAATAGCTGCAAGGTGAACCTTTATGGAAGAAAAGGAAAGGCTAAATCTTGCTAGGTGCAAAAATATGGAATGACCACATCCTCTTGGTATGTAATAGGGCTACAGTTATTCTGAATACACCAGATGCTGAATCTTTTCCGAATGAATGCATATGATGCCCTAGAGGAAGGTCTTGCCTCCTCTTTCGAGATGTCCATGCAGTACTGAGGGAGATCTAAATATCTGTATTGTAAGACTTCAGGAGCTAGAACACTAAATTTAACAGTGGTAAGGTGGGATGTAGGATCTGGCCCCTGATCTCATGGAGAAAATCCGGTCTGTACAGCAGCTTCATGTGTGGTCTTCTCTGACAGCTAAAGAAGATCTGCGACCCACTACTGCGAGGCCATTCCGTAGGTAAAAGGATCTTTCTTGCCTTGGAACGTCATAGCTTGATCAGCACTGTTGTGATTTGTGAACTAGGTTAGGAAGAAGAGAGTAGAAAAATCTCCCTGACTAGTTGATCAAAAGCGCATTCCCCATGGATACTGGTTGATAGTATCGTGAGGCGAAGTGCGGACATGGTTTGATGTTTAAGTTTGCAAAAAGGTCTATTTGAGGATAACCCCATTCTTTGAAGAAGCTTTGCAGTACTTACTCATTTAGAATCTATGTGATTTTCCTTTTTTATTAATAAAAATGCTTGAGCAATTTGTATGCGTGGACCGCTGGATTAGTTAGATGTCTCATCAACAGCCATTTCAGAGACAGTTGTGGTCTTGAGCGTGTTCCTCCCTGCTTGCTCAGGTAATATATTGTGGTTGTAGTGTCCATCTGAAAAAGTAATTAACTTATTCTGAACAAAAGGAAGAATGACACACAGGCAAAGGGACAGCCCGCAACTGCAACAGAATGATATTATAGGATTTCTTCTCTGTCCATATTCCCTATGTCAGCAACCCATCCTAGAAGTGATGCATCTGTCACTATAGTTTGCAAAGTAATATCCTGATGAAACAGAACCCCTCTCAGAAGTGGGGTTGCTTCGCATCACCAAAGGTGTGACTGGAGAACTTCTTGATATAATGTAATCTTCTCTCCGCTCACCAATTTTCCATTTCCTTTCATCTTCTAGACACTGCTGTAAAGGCTGTATGTGGAGTTTGGCATTCAGTAAGAAATATGCAAGATGCAATTGGTCCCAGTATTGCACAAATATGTTGTGTCATTGGATGGAGTGTTATAGTCTGCTACATTTCCATTGAAAAGTTTAGGGTCCCTCCCCCAAAGGACACACTTTTTGAACAATAGCATCTAATATCGCTCCAAAGTAGTGAATCCTTTGCAATGGGTTAATTGTTGACTGTTGAAATAGGTTTCTTAAGCCCAAATTTTGCAAGATGTTCGCTGCTAGATGGAAATGCTGCCTTACTAGGTCTGGGGACGATGTCTCTATCAAGCCATCATTGATGTAGGGGTAGATGAAGGCCTTTAACTTTTGTAGAAAAGCAACTACCACTGCGCCATGCACTTTGAAAAACTGTGAGGTGCAGACCGGAGTCTGAAGGGAAGAACTTTGAACTGGTAGTGATATTTTTCTTCCACAAATCATGAAACTTTTCATGTTTCTTTGTGATTGGAATGTGGAAATATGTGTCTTGAACATCTATTGTGCATATACAAACCCTGAAGTAACTGGGAATAGATCTGGCGCAAAGGCAACATCCTGAATCTTTCTTAAGCCATTTGTTCGGTCAGTCACCAATTGAAAATAGGTCTTAATTTCCAGTACAAAAGAAAAGACCAAAACTAGAATCAACAGGAATAAAATTTCAGCTCCTTTTTTGCCATATTTCGAAGCATATCTTGAGGATGGAAAGATTTCTTTGGTGTAATAGGTGGTGGAGACTTGAACTTCAGAGAATATACATTCTGTACAACGTTTAAAATATATTTTTATCTTTTGTCGCGTTTTGCCACTCTTCAAGATGATTTGAAATACTCTCGCCCCATCTTCTCCCCCATCGGGTGACTGACAGAGTAGAAGGAAGGTCTCTTTGCTTTTGTTGCTGTTTCCCTGCAGCAGCTGATATTTGTTGGCCTCCTCTGCCTTTTGAAGACCTTCTGGGGGTGATCAGACTGCCCTTGCTAGTGCTGCTGTTGTTGCAGCTGTCATTGAGGAGTTTGAACCCTCTGTTGGAAATACCATCCGTCAAATGGCTTATAGTGTTTCCAGAATTCATTCTTCTTTTCAAGACTGGCTGTTTTCAGCATGCCCATTTCAGTTTTCGTTTGGGCCATCTTATCAGCTCCATGAATCCCGATGAGGGAATTTTCTAAAAATGGGACGCTGAGAATTCTTTGTTGAGCTTCTGGTTTCAAGTCTGCTGGTCTCAATCTGAGACTGACACCTTTGCCTGAGGCAAATTCCTTGGAAATATCCATAGGCTGATAGGTCTGAAGTTTCTGGTGCAGCACTTAAGACCTTCCTGAATGGATCTCTTGGAAATCTTGAGTGTCGTGGCTTTTCTTCAAATCTATGAGGAGAATTCAAGAGATAAATCATAGCGCCTAACAAGGCAGTTGAGTTTTCTGTCTTCAAACTCATAGCAGCTATGCCACACATTTTCCTCCCCACTAAAACCACATGGTTACTTTTCTTGCCTTCAGGAACAGTGGAGGAAAGAGCAACAGGATGTGATTAATTTGCTACATATATAGTTACTGAATCAGGAGAAGGGTCAGACCTTAGAAATTGAGGTTTTTGATCTGGAAGAAGACGACTTTGCAGAAGATGGTGCCAGAAACAAATGCATTTCAGGTCTCAAGAGAGACAGGACTAAGGGAAATAAAATATTAATAACACCCTGTGATGCAGAGTTTTAAAAAAAGTAGAGACACAGAGGTGGTAGTTGTCGGTATCAGAATGTTGAGTTTGTTTACTCCTCTTTAAAATACTTTATTGGAACTATTAAGATCCTCTACTGGGGATACTCTTGCCAGACAAATGTCTGAAAGAGTCAGATTAATCCCCGATGAAGGAGTGATCTGTGATGTGTGTCAATTTTGACGAATGGTGACGTTGTCTAGATGTCCTGTTGGAAGTGGATCTTCCACTATGGTATTTATGGTGACTTGAAGGGGATCTTGAATGAAGGGATTTTGGTATGTAGGCTCAGGTGGTGGCCTAAGTGGTTTTTGCTGACTTAAGTCGCTGCAGTGAATTTAGCAGAACAGTACTCCTGTTCAATAGCAATGGCACTAAGTATGGAGAAACCCACGTTCTGGGAGAAGGAGTTGGAGACAGACTGACTGCAGGTCTAAAATCTCTAGTGGTCTAGTGGGTGAGTATGTCCTAGAGTACTTAAGAGCGAGGCATTCTCCACCGTAAAAGATGATGGAGCCAGTCTATTGCAAGTCTCTGCAATGGGGATGCAGATGATGGAGGTCCTGACTTTATTGTGAAGGTATTTTCGACAGTGATGTTTGTGGCTCCAACATCGATAGTGGTTGTCTCTAATAACTTATAATTATTGATTTAAAAACGTATAATGAAACAGCACTCGAACAACAAAAAGGTGCAGTGACACACACACCTCTCCCCCACCATGACAGGGAAAAATACAGTATACGAATTATCACAAATTAAGTCTCTAGCCATAGGTCACCATGTCGAGGGAGTTCAGTTGCACTATTAGAAATTCCAACCCCATTATAGTTTATCATGACCATCGTCCATTCGTTTTAAGAGCCTTCACCCCATTCCATGGCTACTCCCTCTTATTTCCCCACGGTCCATCTGCCCAGACCTTGTCAAATTTCCTTGTGTAGCCTAACGCTTCATAGACCAAATTTTCCTGCTTAAAGCAATTATTCCTCCCTGGAGCAGAGTCTTGTAATCTTGGAGTTGCTGCACTCTCCCACCTCTGTGTGATCTCTCACTTTGCTAGGTGAAATCCCAAGGTCTTCTCATATGAGTTCAGATCTGAAGTCCCCCATCTCCAATATTGTCAACTGAGCTTGAAATGTGATTGGCTCCCCAATCGCCCTCTCCGACTGAACTTTTACGGCCTCTCAAAACAAGGGCATCTTGGGGCACTCCCATGTTATATGCAGGAAGGACCCCCCTCTCTGACCACAGGCACACAGGCATTCATCATTCACCACCCGATCAATCTTGTGCAGGAGTGCACTAGTGAAGTATATTCTGTAAAGGATTTGAAGTTGAATTAAACAGAATCTCACCAGTAAGGCCACCTCACTCGGAAATTGTAGGGCCTCATGCCACTCATCATACGGCAAACTGCCCACATCCGCCAACCATGTCACTTGCAAATGTACTAGTTATCCCTTTGTGTTATTCATGAGGGTCTTATATGTCAATTACTTACTGCATCTTCTTGAAGTCGACAATGTCTTAATGACAAACATGTGGCTACAGTACCTGTGCTCGACGTGGAGGCCATCGACTGGGAACGTTGACGTTTCTCTCTTCTCTTGATCTCTTTAGATCTACCTCTTTCGTAGTTCCTAGAGAGACAGAGGAGGGCACAGTGGTAGACTGAAAATTCTATCCTGTCCTCGAGCACCTTGATCCCCTGCATGACATTCATGGTTCTACTTGACTTTTTCTTTAATTTGTAACTAGTCCACAGTCTTCCGTATGGGGATCTTCTGGAAGGCACACAGGATGCAGAGGTCATGACGATCTGCATGGGCTAATTTCGTGCCACAGGCAGGACACTTCACAAAAAGTGAAGGCATTCGGACTGCAAAATATATTCAACTCCAGCTAGAAAATCAAATCTCTAGTCCTAAGGGATGATGAATTAAATAGGTTACACAAGGTTTCAAAATGCTTTTTTGTGAGAAAAAACATAAAACAATGCTGTGTTCAGTGCTTCAGGATACAATTGCCAGGAGCCAGAAAGACTATTTGTCACCTCAAGTGCATGATGGGACAAAGGAGTAAGGGTGAAGCCCTAAAAAGGCACAGTACAAGTTTTAAAGCCCTAGCTGTACAACCTATGTGCTAGCATTGCCCTCCATTCTTTTTTTCCAGTTTAAAAATGAAATTTGTGATTGATCTTTCTAGTCACTTTGGATTCAGAGACTATATTACTACAATTGAAGATATTTTCAAAATTTAAACAAGTAATTTGGCCATTTCTATCCCTTTTCAAGGCTGCAAAAATCTATTGTTTTCAATGTACATGAGCGCACTGTCTTTTAAAACACCTGGCACATATGTAGATATATATTTTACAAAGTGCTCCAGGGCCCTGCACGTGGGCAGGTGCTTATAACTATTAATGAGGATCCCGTGGAAGAGAATCACTATGACACTCACACTTTTTCATTTTTAAAATTCGCTTGTCTTTTACAATATTTGTAGAAAGCTGCCACTAAGTGTGAGATTAAGGTAAAAGAAAAATGGCCTTCTCAATTGGAGACTATTGCACTCCAACCCTCTACCCGACCCAGCCCCAGACTGAAAAAGGATCAATATACTACTTATGGTGCTGGAATCGAAGTGAGTGTAGTGTACAATGAAATGATGAACATTTGTAAATAACTTTCAATGAGGAGAAGAACTTGAAACAGACCCCAAAACTCAATTCAAATGAAACTGGAGAAGACTATAGAGAGACCATGCATTTTAAAAATAAGTAAAAGGCGTCAGGGATGGTCGTAATAGTTTTGTATGGGATGGGGCGCGAGTAGATGGTACTAGTGGCGTAAGGCCCAACAATAGTTTTTAACAAATTCATGCAAATTGAGGTACCTACATGAACTTTGTATGTGGTACTGAAGTGGAATGTATTCATAATATGGTACAAGATTTTGTCAGCCAGCCATTTTGTGCACTTTCATATTGAGGTGAAGCACATTCATCATTGTACTCAGTGCATTTCAGTGGCAAGTTTGGGCAGATTCCTCAATGGAGCTAATGCTTTCCTCAGTGATACTGGAGTAATACATAAAGTCCCCCCGAGTGTCTCCAGCCCCTTAGCTCAAGAAGAAGAGAGTCCTTGACCATTTCTTAGTGACCACTATGTGCAATGCTTTGTTGATTGCCATTTCAGTTTGTGCTACAAAAGTCCAAATCCGTATAGTGAGTGGGTGACACGAGCAGCCAAACATTCATCATATTAAAATATAACACATCCATACTTTTTTGATACTGACGTGCTTATTCCTTGTGCACAAGTTAAGAACTGGATAACCTAACCACCTGACCCTCACCTTCTCAAAACAGAAGTCCTCCTGACATGTAAAAATAGTGTAACACACATTCATATTCTTTGTAGCTGCAGGAACTTGGAGCAAGCTCTGAAACGTAAGAGTAATCATGGACACCTACCTATCATGAAGATCTGAGATAAACCAGGCACGCAAATACTCTTTCTCCACATAAAGGCCCCAGAAGAGCATTTTTTCCTTCCCTTAAATGCCTGCAGCAGTTTGAGGCCAAATCACATTCTGATGAAGACTAAAGCAGATCCACAATCAAGCTGTCCGAGTCCTAATGCAACTGTGAAAGTGAAACTGCATAACGCCAACTGATGAAACTTCATTGGCTCCCTGCTGCCAGAAGAATCTTGATCAGGCCCTATCAGTATTTCGTAGCCACAAAGAGAAGAACTCTTACGGCAACTTATGTTTGAGACTTGTTGGCCAGGAGAAACTGGAGACCTAAGTTGGCAGCTTCAACTACTATTTCAAGGTGTAGAAAGACTTGATGGGTGGTGTTACATTTTTAATACAGACAGCCAAATTCTGTACCACTCTTCCAAAATGTATAAGCTCACCAGCCACTTAAAGTTTCTGAACAGCAATAAAGATGTGGTTGCCCATGCCTGCATGACCATACCACAAGACTATTGGAACCAGCCACTTGTCCTATACAATGTTCTAAGTATCACAGCCTTGTTTAATTCACAAACAAGATAAGAAGGGTATGCAGGATAAAGTTCTAAAGAGCCAGGACTGATTTATTTGAGTTTGCCTTCACAGTGTAACTCTATCAACCTTACACTGCTTTGTCACATAACCACCTTGCCAAACAACACTAGAGTCACAATAATAAGAAGGGAAGAAGCCCACAGGTCTTCAAGAAAAACACCCAATGGTTTACAAATAGGTCAAACCAGAACCATAGACCTTGTCAATCATGGACTCTTGACACAATGCATTTAACTAAGAAGGATTCCACAGAACTGGTAGTATTACAGCTTACAAATGCAACAACACTGAACAGTGGAAATAATTCACACTTAGTAATTCCTCGTACTGACAAATGCATTTTTATAAGGGTTTGATAAATTGACATTTTAAATTAAGGTAGTAGAAATATTTTTTTTTAATGAAGTGGCCTGGGCCTTTATTGGGCAAGTGGCACAAAATCTCTTGAGGACTTGCAATGTAATCTCTGTTCACAATGATCGAGAAGTGCAAAAGAACACACAAGTCACAGGTCAAGGATTTATTTAGATTTTGTGAAAGAGTAAGCTTCTGCAAACTACTTTTTGGTATGCTCTTGTTTTGAAGTTAAGACAAGAACAATGTTGTGAAGGCTATTGTGGTAGCTAAAATCTGTGAAACAATACAGGGAGGCCTTCTGTTGAAAAGAGGCTGCATCTTCCTTTGATAAATCTGTACCTTTCAAAAAATTCCTGGCTTGTTTCTCAATTAGATTTTGTACAATTCAATATCAATTCTGCAGCCAAGTGCAACACATTGTCTGCAGGAAAACCCCAAAAGCAAAAACCAGTGGCAAGTGGACTGACATGTGGGCCCTGAATTGGCACCAGAGAGGTTCAGTATTTCACCACCATAGTCTTTTGGAAAACAATGTTCTTGAACCCTGCAAACAAATTGTCTGGCCCTTTGATCAGAGTGTTAAGTGAGCTGCACTTTCACTCTTCGGTTGTTGGTCAGTCAAAAATATCCATAGCCGGCCACCGATGAACAGCAAGAAAAAGTAGCGATCACACAATACCCATTTGAGCAGTTATAACACAAATTGCATTCTACACAAAATTTGAATACCAAGGTCAGGGGCTTGAACGTTAAATTAAGGACAATACTTTGATATTTTGTTCTTGTTCAAAAATCTGAATGTGGCACAACACAATCCAAAAGAAAGGTTAGTGTAATAAAATTTGTAATAAAACTGCATGTGTTACACATTAATATACCATGAACAACATAATTCTGGTGAAAAATCCATAAAAGTGGCAACAGTTAAGTTTTGATGGCATATACTTACTAAGTGCTACTATGCGATTCATTCTGAAGGAGATTCTCATTGACGTTAACATGAGCAATTGTTAAATTAGAGTTTGCTTTGTGGGGAGGGTTTGCCTGTGTTGTAGATGGAGACGATATTTCAATAGGTGGGGATGCCATTTCTTGTTCTTTGCTCAAGACTGCAAAAGAGGAGGAAGAAGTTGGTAAGGGGGACAAATCTGCACACACTGGAGTTCGCTTTAACTTGATAACCCTATTCAAAGTGGGTTTCTTTGAGGGCAGTGGAGAAGTGGCAGTAGATGAGGTAGTCTTACAGCTCTCTGGAGCAGTCTGTTTCGAGGTCAGCTCTGCAAAAGAAGAATTCACAGTGCTGGAAGGCAGCAAATTGCTGTTAGCAGGATGAGTCTCTGTTACCGTTTTGTGCAGTAACAAACCACCATTGCTTGATCGCTTTATTGGAATTGTAACACGCGGAGGTGTTTTGGAAGTGTCCAGAGCAGGCACCTTTACTGCAGTTGAATTCTTGATTTTAATTTGAGTGCTGGTGGAAGGACCAGAAAAGCGAATAGGTTTGTGGCTGGCTTTTGAAGTTACAACTTCCTGCTCCTCTTCACTGAAATCTATGATCCGCCTGTAAATACACACATCTGTCAGCATGCAGGCATTTCCACAATTATGGTACTGCAACACAATGCAATAGCAACAAGTAAATCAATTATCTACTTTTAGAAAATATATTTGGACTAAAAAAAAAATCTTTAAATTACCAAGATCTGTTCATCTGTTGTTATGCAAAGTCAGTACAATTACAAAGCTTGCACATTAGTTTTTAGTGTAGAAGAAACAATTACTCAACTGCGATAGTCTTTCTTGTGCATATGCTATCTGGTAAATCCCAGGCATTAGACTGGGTCTGGAAAACTTCAAAGCTCTCGCGTCACTGTTAGGGGGTGCTGGCTTCGTATTGACGGTAGAAGTTGCGCAAGATGTCACCGAAGGTATGTAGCTAACACCTCGCCTCAACAATGTCAATTTCCATCTATTTTTTCCCAGCTTTTGAGGCGAGAGGATGGCCTAACATCAACAGAATAGTGCAGTGACAAAATATATGCATTGGGGGTGGGGGTGGGAGGGCAGTGAGGAATCTTCAGGTAGACACGAGTATCCACCACAAAGAGTGTTACTGCAGGTAAGTAAATTTCTTCTGATGGATAATTCCACCTGTAGATTCCTCACCACTAGACTAGATTCCATAGCCACATCCACCTAGGAGGAGAAGGGCTAATAGCTATACCAAGAAATCCTGTCTGTCAAGATCTGGGCAGACTGACCCTGGATGGAGGGGAGGAAGGCCATGAGCACTAGACAAATCCCCTGCAATTCCAACAGGTTAATGTGATGAACCTGTTTTTCCAGAGATCTTTCATCTCCAGATTCTCTACATAGGCTCCCCATCCTGCGGTTGAGGCATTCATCACTACTGTAGGCACGATCGGACGGGAAGTTAAGGTTATCCTGGAGTTGAGGTTTGCTGTGTTCCTCCACCAAACCACTTCCACCACAGCATGGGGAGATCATGATGTAGTTGACAGGTCTTTCCTTTACTGTAGCCAATGCTTGCAGAAGCACCACCGCAGGACCCTCATGTGCAAACATGCATGTGTGACTAGGGGAATGCAGGAGGCTAGTAGACCTAGGAATCTCAGAGCCATCAGGACTGGAACTCTTCTCCGGTGAGATTTAGGCTTGTGAATCGAAAAGCCCAGATCAAACAGCAGGGATACTGTTCACTGCTGATGGCGCAACACTGCAACCCAGTAACATGGCTTTCTTCAGCTTGTCCTCCAGGTATGGAAATAATAGGGATATCCAACCTCCTTAGGTGAGCCACAACCACAGCCATCATCTCAGTGAAGAACTGAGTTGCAGATGTTAAGCCAAAAAGGGAGTACTGCAAACTGGTAAGGCATAGAACCGATAAACTGCAAATACTGCAGATGCGACTCTGGGATGGGGATGTGGAAATACGCATCCAGTGAGTCGATTGACATCATCCATTCTCCAGCTTCCAATGCCAGTAATCCTTGGGCTAGGGTCAGCCTTCTGATTTTCTCATTTTGGAGAAGTTCAACCTCCAGAGGTCCAAGACTTGGCTCGGATCACCATCCTTCTTGGCTACAATTAATGTTGGGAGGGAAAAGTTCCTTGCATGGTGACGGACGTTCAACCCTGCCAAGTGCCCCAGCTTGAATGATCTCTAGATCCCTGGTGTGAGCTTTTGTTGTCATGGACAAACACAGATCATGTATGTGCGCCACGCCATAGGCCTCAGACTGCGGTCTCGTTGGACCAGCAGGGGCGTCCAAAGCGCTATCTTTGTACTGGTGAAAGGCTAAAGTCTTTGCCAGGATTTAAGTAGGATGAACGCGTTGGTGGCAACATACTGTGCAGAAATCAGTATGAATGAACAGGCTCTTTTACTTGTTTCACAGGAGTGATGCCTACAGGCTCAGTCATGTAAAGCTTTGCTTGGCCTACATCAAGTTAGTATTCAGAGCTGTGCAGCTCAAGTGTGGTTTAATATGGGTGCCTATAAATGGTACAATACATGAAAGACTGTGTTCCATTTTGGGAGAGTCAGCAATGACTGGAGGAGCAAGATGAGGTAGAGAAATCCCTCCTGACAATCAAGTAAAAATACATGCCTATTTCGACCTTGGGCTTTAAAATAAAATACCATACAGCACAGTAAAATCGAAGATTAAAATAAACAATACACCCAATAAAACACCATCAAAACCGCAATTCATCTAATATGAAAATCTACTGCTCCTAAAACTACACGAAGATCAAAATTTAGCCCTCGTAATACTGTAGAATAACTATAAACAGTATCTACAGACAATAAAAAAATCACCCCATAACACGTTACATCCAAAACTCTCATTTCTATAAGTAATTTAGTCGCTTGCTCCCTCTCCTTAATATCATATTTTATAACAATGGGTTTTAATAAGGACTTTCGTTGTTCTAAAAAATCACAGGCAGCCCACAAGGGTGTGTATTAGATCTACCTTCACGTTTACAAATTCTATCTTGATCTAACAGAGTTTTGTGCACCTCTGACATCAGTACTTGGTTTACCCCACATCTAAATTTCAGGAAACTTCTACGCATCTGTCCATTTGGAGGTTTCTCCAGATAGGGGAAGGTCTCATCTCCCATCCCTGATTTTATTAGATGGGGAACAGATTTCTTATTCTTCAGATATTTAGAGTGCTCTTCTCTGGAGACCTGTGTTACTATTATCTTAAGGTCGGCTTTGCTCACCCCTATCTGATCAATGCCAACTGGTTTTATTTTTAATTTCTTACAACAATCGAGGCTTCTCCCTCTAACTCCTCTGGCCCAGGATAACTCACTTCGTAACATCTCCCTTTTACATAGCAGGGAAATTTGGGAAATCTCCTCACAGTCTATTCGTATTGAAAATGTTATAAATCGCTGCATGTGTTAAGTGAGTCCATCCTGTCAAGCCAGTCTCTACCCTAACTGCCTGCACCATTGTAGATAATGGTCGGGAAAGTAAAGTTTTCAAGCACCTTCCTTCTTCAACATCCCAGCTTTTTTTTTTTTTTTTTTTTAATCTCCGATGCGGACCACCTTAGCACCGTACTTGAACTAGGTCCTTATCATACCCAGATAGGCTGCCAGCACAGGTTGCATGGAGGGCCCCCCATAGCGTTTATCAAATTTCTTCAGGCCACCCATGTAAGGGTGCCTTAGCGTGTATGGAAGCTAAATGATCCTTCCAACGTAGGTCATGGGAGAACCACAACCCTAAATATTAAATTTCCTGACTGTCTGTATTTTGACTTTGTTTTTTGACCACTTATCCTCTTCTTTCCTATTGGGAGCACTCTGGTCTTTTCCATCCAAATGTTTTCTTCTTACAATAGACAGAGTACGTCCAATTTTCTCTGGAGGCCGATTTCTGTCAAATCAAAGATTACTAAGTCGTCCACACATAAGAAACAACTGGGATGCATACCATCGATTTGAGGGCTGAAGCTATTGGATAGACTAAGTATTTTAGGAAGGTCGGCCAAATATAGCGAGAAGAGGTTGGGTGTCAAAACACACCTGTCTCAGACCATTTTTTTACACTAATAGTCAGAGAGAGAGATCCTAACTCTACCTGGGCCCTATTATCCCTGTGGAGTTCTATTAAAATTGACAAAAAATCATTGAGAATTCAGAGATTCTTTAATACTTCCTATAACAAAGCTTGGTCAACAGAATAAAACGCAGAACTAAAATTAACAAAAACAACAATACAGACATCTAAGCTTCTCAAATGATTTCTTAGCAATGGCCCATAAAGTAGAACAATGATTGATCATCAAATGAACACTCTTAAAGCCTCCTTGCTCTTGAGGGATAATTTTGATTCTGCCTAATCCCTCAACATCCCCAAAAGAATTTTTGAGAAGACCTTTCCACTTACAGATTTATTTGTCGATAGTTTCCTGGGAGGGAGTACTTGCCTTTCTTACATATAGGTTACATTATTGCCCCTTTCAACTATCTGGCAATCTTCCTGTCGACCTGATTTCCTGAAAAAGGAGATGGAACAAGCCATTCCACCAGGCTATGCTAGTTTGTATTATTACTGCCGGTAATTTTGCTGGTTTCACTGCCCTACTGAGTTTTAACATTTTAATTGTTTTCTTAATTGATGGCACTGAAAAACCTCTCCTTTGTTTCTTCCTTTAGGGGAAATCTCACCGGGCAATGGGTAAGTGTAACATCTTTATTATGGGTCTCGTCCAGGATTTTTACCCAAGTGTCCTCACTCACCGATCAGCTTCCCCTGTGAGTTTCTATCCCACTCTGCACTAACCTCTGGAATTTCTTTGTATTATTAGACTCAACTGTCTCAATCATTACATTCCAACATTTGACCATAAATTCCCACTTCTTGCTGGTCACCAGATTTTTACATTCTTTTTTTAGGCTTTGGAAATGTAACATTCCCATTTTATTTTTAGTAAGCCTTGCATATCTTTCAAGCTTCTTTATTTTCATTTTTACAACTCTACATTAATTATCAAACCATCTGTTCCTAACCTACTTCACAGATTTCATTTTATCCCGAATATTATTAAAAACTGCTAATTCCATCTTTAGGCATGCCACAGTCTTTTTTAAATTCATTTCCTTATACCATACCAAAAGGTTAGGGAGTCCCCCCCCTAGATATAAGATCCCTATACTTGTATTGGATGACTGTCAAACGTATTTGCTTCTCAGAAATGTTTGTTCTTTTGCGTTTCGAGTATCCAACCTTTATGGGGAAGCACCTTTGACTGTCTTGGGACTATTCCCAGATCAATGGCTGTGCTTAAAGGATAATGATCACTCCTCGCCATTTGTAGAACCTCAAATTACCTAGTTATATCAAAGACTCATTCTTGCACAAACACATAGGGCCTAATTATGCGTTTGGCGGAGGGGATTACTGCATCACAAATGTGACAGTTATGCCGTCCGCTGTATTACAAGTTCTGTAGGACATAATGGAACTTGTAATATGGTGACGGGATATCCGTTACGTTTGTGATGAAGTAATCCCCCTCCGCCAAACTCATAATAAGGCCCATAGTCTATTGGGCAATTCTGATTAATGTACTGGAAGGTTTTCCTTGCTAGAATATCTGCTGACACGCGGCCATTTAAGCTCACAAGGCCACTTGAAGTAAGAAAATCTAACCGAGCAACATCCCTTCCCGTTGCCTCCTTTGCCAACAAGCGAGCACATTTCATATTGAAGGCAGAAAACATATCCTCGTATCTTTCATCCATCATCTCAGAAAACGATTTATGATTGAAATCCCCCACTAGAATAAACATGTTTTGAAGGTATAGCTTGCCTATACTAATTACGTCTTTTTTATATGGTCCGCTATCTCCGTTATAATTATGAAGATTTCTCGCCTTTACATAAATATTAAGGATGATGTAACATTCATTAACCTTGATTGCATTTAACAGCTTTATGCCATAGGTAAAGATCCAATTGCAACATGTCTTAACTTGCCATGTCATAGAGGCAATTTAGGAGGAGAACAAAAGTTAGCAGCCCCTTGAAGGCCACCCTGTTATACTATCTAATGCCTTCCAGTGAACTTTCAGAAACCCATCTATCAGTGGGGGTTTACTGCACAGCCATGTCTCCTGGAAACACAAAATTGAATACTGCTCTGTTATTTCTCAAAAAATCTGCAACTTCCTTAGATTATTTGAGCCATTAGTGTTCCAGGACAGCAAGGTAATGCTATGCAGTGATACCAATCCCTACCCACATTCCTAAGATCAGCCCATTTACACACATCCTCATCTCCGCCCGGACAATCGTTCCTATTTTGAGCAAAGGAAATACCTCAATAGCATGCTCCTTCTGCCAAGGTAAATTGGAGTCTACCTTCTCTAGTTTCCATTTTGTCCCTATACCTAGAGTAAGTCCACTGTGAATCCCAAATAACTTGGGTTTGTCTGAAGACCACCATGACACTGCAAAAAGTCCCAAATTAGGGACCTAGGGGAGCAAGCTGATCTACATCCATTACCCTTAATATTTTCACCACCTGGGACTTTAGCTGAGACTCTGTTCTAAGAGGGGTATCTCTGACCAGACCTGAGTACAGCAGAATTGTTGTTACCTCCTTGCCATCTCTATTTTCAATGAAGCCCACTTGTTTCAAACTGGTTGTGGAAATAGCCTGGCGGCTTGGACAGGAAGAGACTAGCTCAAGAAGCCAGGATCTATTTAAAGGGTTTAGCTTCCTTTGACTTTTTCCCCTGCCTGTTTCATAGGTCAGGCTCTAGGTATACCCACAGAGAATTTGTCTCCTCCCCCTGATCCTCTCTAGATCCTTGGGATATAGAGGTACTCACCTTTATAACATTGCTGGGACTTTTTTCCACCTCTGCTACAGATTTAACCCCAGGAGTACACACCTGGCGTTGCTTTCTACTACCTCCGGATTCCTCCTTTCGATCTCACTCCATGTTGGATCCCACATTTTGTCCCCACTGTTGTACTTTGTGTTTTTTGCCCTACCAGCAAACCTGGCTTGTTAAACCCGGGAGGAGCTTTTTCCCCTTTTCTTAGAGATTTCTACTTGGATTAACCAGGTGCATGGTAGAAGGGGTACCTTTAACTGCCTGTGCCTTTCCTAGCCTGCCTCCATACTTCTCCCTGTGGGCTGAGAGTGCTGATAAATACACTGGGTTTCCCTTTTTCTACCCTTAAGTCTCAGCCCCTGTCCGGCTTTGTTCTGTGTTATGCGCAGCAGGGCAAAGGAATAGCCACCATAATAACAACCTCTTTTCTTTACCAACATAGTATATTTGTGCATGTGTGTATATAAATATAAACACACACGAACACATACATACACACACACACACACAAACACCAAAGGTAACTCTTCTGGGAATGTGGTCGCCCACAAATTCCTAACAGGCTCTCTCTTAGCAACCCCATCAACTGAACCCTCACCTTGATCTACTAGCAAATCCTAGTAACCCCCCCCCCCCCCACCCACCAACACCCACCAAAAAATGGGCCTTTGGGCATACAACCATTTATTTGTTTTAATTCTTAGGCGATTGTCTGCAGATAAAACTTGTGTGATTTCAATGTGTCTGTATTTAAGACCACTACCTCAAAGATGCCCTGCAGAGTTTTTTGCATTATGACCATAACATCCAACAATGATGAAGATCTAATATCAAGAGCAGATACTTAAGTGGGAGGAAGTTCCTGATGCTCCATATTTGTTGGGCTTAACATGGCTCTCCCAAGATCAAGTCCTAGGTTAGAAGCCATGAATTTAACTTCCTTAGATAGTGTTCCTCATGAACTACATCGTCCAGGTCCAATGGTTTGTGACTCCAATTCAGTAACCTGGATTTATCTTCTTCGGAGCCTACTTCCCCAGATCTTCTCATTAACAGGCAGGTAATGAAGATAATCTAGGTTCCAGCAGACCTACCTCTGGTTCAAGCAAAAATGGCGTTTCATATGGCTCTGCCATGTTCTTATCTAAAGGGAGGAGAGAGGGAACCGGGAGAGCTGCAGTTTCAATGAGTAGGTTTCCTTTTCTGGAAAGATTGCCCTTAAAGTGCTTCCCCAAGAAATCTTTAATAGAGTTCACCAGGAGTGATGCCCTTGGGGTCACGGTTCCCTCTGCCTCTGGTACCCTCCCCATCCCTGAGGGTCCATCTGTGACCATTAACTGGTCCAGCTTCCCCTTATTGAACTCACCATGCTGGGATTTAGCTGGGCCCTTACTTTCCTCACTGTAAGCTCTACAGGACTTGCTTGGGGCCATGCTGTAAGTGTCCACAATTCAGATACACTACTTCACTCCACAAAATGGATCTGAAATAATTATTAGTAGATGTGCAATGCCAGTAAAGCCCTGAGTTTTCCGTCTCGACCACTTCCACAACATTGCCACAGTTTCAAGGTTTCAGTATGAATTAGTCCCACTCTGTAGCTGAAGCAGCCTGCAGCACTAGGACTATGAAGCAGTGAGCTTTATAAAAATCTTCCCACTACTGTAATGCAGATAAGGCGGCTGTTGGACTATATCCACAGCCCCATGGAAGCCACCAAAGCACCCCAGGCAATCCGGGAGACACAAACCACACCGCTGTACGTCACGCTCTGCCTCGGCTCCCCAAAGTAGGCTAACGCGGTTATGGCTGTCCATAACACCCCTGAGGCATGCAGCTGACATGATCAGCCTGCATTCTATTCAGCTCACTCACCACCTTCCTTGGGATTATTGGCCTCGGGTCTCCCACAGTCATTAGGAGGCCTCTGCTGCACTCGGTCCTCTACTTTCTACTTTCTGCCTTCATCACCTCTGCTCCCCACGCTTCCCTTCTCCCCTACCATAAAAGGCAGCAGTGGGGTCGGAGGCCCCTTCAATTATTATCTCCAGTTACCACAACCTGTCCCTCCAACTTTACTCCAGATTTTATGGTCTAATTAGGTCCGCAGAGGACCTTTCTACTTCTGCTTCTATGGTGTTCGGCGTGCATGTTAAAGTTGCAGGCATTCTGTGGCGGGCATGAGCACGGTCGTTCACAGGTGAAAAACAATTGTGTAATCCCCTAGACAGGTTGGTGGATTGCCACGTTCCTGGGAATTGGGAGGAACACACACTGGAGAAAGGAGATCCAGGGCCATCAGTACACTTCAAAGGGTGCTCTCTGATTTAGGGAGATGTCACTGGAAAGAATCATGTAGAGTAGGGCTGAGGCCCCTTGGTTAACATTTTGATCACATATCACTGTGGCAGACATCCAGGTATGAATCTCTAATTATTCCCATGCCTGTGTGGTGATTCAAAGTCACTGTGCTGTGACAGACTGCTTCCTGCAGGACAGAGGAATCAGCACTGCTAAAGGAAGCAGAACCCCACCACAAACCTCTAGAACTCAGATCCTAAATCAAAGTCGGTGTCTGGAAATGGACTATAAGAAGGGGCGATCAACGCCCACAAAACTGTCAAGCAGCCAGTCAGGCTGTATGCCAAAGAGAAGCTGTACAAGACTTATGCCTTCGACCAGGACTTGGGGCTCAAATCTGCCAGCCTCCCAACTGGGCAAGGGAACATCACCTAGGGAAATCCAAGACCACCTGCCCCTGGAGCTGGAGCACCAGTGCCTGCCTGCTTGCCAAGACCAGTGTATACTGAGAAGAAGAGGAGAGGCACTTGGAGGGAGCGAGGTCCAGTAGGGGCATTCTGCCAAGTGATCCCCGTAGTGAGGTGTGAGGAGACGGCTGCCGCACCAATCTGGCTGTCACTCATGTGCAGATTCAAGCTGGTGACCCTGAAGGCTGGAGGATGTTGAAGCCTCTATATGCCAGAGGGGGCAGCCAAAAAGCCTCCATGACTGACATGCCAATCAGGCTATCACCCATATGCGGAATAAGGTCAGTGACTGTGTGTGTTAGAGGGGACCACGGTGAAGAACAAGGAATGTTACCTTGTTCCACTGTTTCAAGAGGAGAGGGCGCCATGGTGACCTGTTCATGGCCTAGCCCCAACTGAGGATTGGAACCTAAGCAATTGCCCCCCTCCCCTTCTGTCCCCCCCACCTGGGAGAACGATCAGAGGAATGTACTGTCTCTCTGGGGAAAGCCAACTAATGCCCAGCCACTGTCCTTGCACAGCCAAGAGTGCTATTAGCAGCTGCTGCAGCCTCCACAACACTCACGAGTGAAACACTCCCTGGGATTATGGTAGCGCAACCCCTGCAGGAGTGCACAAGACTGACTGCAGGGCTGAAAGGCCCAGGGGGAAATTGTTCTGTCACAAAGTGCTTTAGGCAATGAAACACTGGAGAATTCTCGAAAGTGACAAAACTGACAGTAATCCCTTTGGGGTTAAGGTTATAAGATCTGATCATTCCTTGCTGGCTTTAAGGCACTCGACTGTTGCATCAATTTTATCCACAAGTAATTTGGCTGCAATTAATAGCAGATCCAACAGGTTGGCCTAAGCATCACTGGAGAATCCTGTGGTCCTGCATCAGGTATGACGACGAATGTAGACTGAAGTATCCATAGCTTTTGCCACAAAGTGGGCATGTCTAGAGGCATTCTTATTTTTATTTTTTTGATAAACACATTTTTATTGTTTTATGGAAGCCTAGAGGCATTCTTACCATCCCTCAGCACTATTCAGAAGTATTCAAACATGTCTTCTGGGGCATGTGGTGAGGCTGGCTAGGCCATATCTCACAGCACATGCATATAGTGGGCCAGCAGACAGTTGGCATTCTAGAACTTCAGCACCATACTGCCACCAGAAAAGATTTTCTTCCTCCATGTCTCCAATCATTTGGACTCCCTGTCTGACGGGACTGACAGGAGCGTGCCTTGAGAAGGGCTGAGGAACAGTATGCCTGGATCACTAGACTTTGTGGGGAAATGGAAGCCAAGAGGATTGTCAGGCCCCCTAAAGCAGCCCAATAGCGTCTGGCAACTATCCTACTGACAGGTGCAGAAGAAATTTTTTCCCCGGATTCCAGGGCAGGCTTCACCAGTGCCTCACTGATGTTAGAGCAGAGGGGAGTGGCACCTCCATGAGAGCATTGGTCTTAACATCCATGGACGGTGACTACGTTCAGAACTTCTGCCACCTTCTTGACAACTCGGTGGAAAGATAAGACCACTGGAGTTGGGAACCAAGATGAAATTGCCATCTCTATTTCTAGAGAAGTTTCAAGGCTACTAGCTTGAGGTAACTCTTGTACCTCAGAGATTTTCCCCATCATTGTCAGCAGTATAGAGATTCTGAGGATCATCATCCGAACCAAAAAAGTTGTAAATCCACTGCCCGTATTGCGCTTCCTCAGTCAGCCTCTGAACCTCCCTGCTGGACCTAGACAGGCGAGGGGTCCAAAGATAGAGGAGCAGACTCCATTGACTCCGGGTGCAGCGCTGGCAGAGGAGGTGACGTCTGTGCTGGTGCAAGCCATGGTGTCTTCACTGACATTCTAGCCTATGTTAGTGATACATACTGCTTTATAAGAGTACAATGGCACTATCACTTCAACAACGGGGAGTTAGTCAAGCATATGAACCTATGAAAGATCCACTACTGGAGAAACTCGCAACACCCGGGAGAAAGCGAGCTGCGGATTTACTTCGAAGGTGTGGAAAACGGGGGAACCGATGTTTGGCTGTGGTGGGCGCTATATGGCTTCAGTGACGTCATCTGATCCCACTTCTAGCATCAATATGAAGCCATCACCTGCTACCAACGACGTGACAGCATTGGAGTTTCCTGATCCAGTCCAACACGTGAAATTATTCTACAAGTGAGGAATCTGCAGGTAAAAGTGTCAATCAGGCATATTTTTAAGGCCACATTTCAAACTACGTTTCCTGAAAAATGTAGTAATAGGGTATAGAGCTGTAACTCCTTTATACTAATATAGTATTTACTTTGCGACTTTCAGGAATTCACTGCTTGCTTGCTTTTAGAAAAAGTTACACACATATTAAGAGATGCAATATGAAGCAATAGTATCACGAGTTCACATATAGCACAACTGAAAAGGTTATTCTTTACTACTCTCAGTTGAAAAATAGGTAAATTACAGCATGATCAAAATACCTATCCATAACGAATACAGAAAAGGAAAGAAAAGGTAATTTCTTAATTTTTAAAAGGGGAGGGGGCACACGCCTGGAATACCAGCATGCAATTTGACCAGATGCACTGTGGCATGCAGTGTATGGTAACACTTTAGTTTATTGCCCAGGTGCACTGTGACATGCAGTGTATGGTAGTTTAGAGTCTTATGTTCACCATTGTTTTTGCAAGCCGGGGTTGGATAGCTCTAGAAACAAGTTTAGGATATTTGTCTTCTTGCAGTACAATTAACACGGGTAGGGTTATAGGGTGATATGGGTATTTTTAAAGTTTAGCACTGGTTAAGGATACTGGGTTGCATGGATATTTTTAGGGTTTAGGGGTGGGTAGGGGCATATGGTGAGAAAGGTAATAAATAAAGAGGGTCCCTCTCCCACCCAATAAAAATATTCGTTTTAGGAATGCCCCACCGCTCCCCACACAAAAAAGGGGAAAAAATATATAAAGATATACACACACAGAAAAAAAACAAAGGTTACAGGGACGTTACAGTTAGGTTCACATTTTAAATGTACCAAACCATAGAAATTCACCAGTTCTAGATAGAGTTATCTCATGTAACTATAACATGATCCAAGGTAACTATAACTTGTGCCCTTGCCATGCACTGCTAATTATCCCACAAATTACGGCACTCTTGACATCTTTGATAACATCATTGGTAATATCAATATAATATTTGCAGTAAAACGTTTTACGACAAACTGTGCATGGCGGGTGTGCAAGTTACCTTGGGGCAAAAGTTACAGTTACTTGAGGTAACAACCCTTCTCCGCATAGCCCTCACTCCTCAGGCTGATATTTTCCCAGAGGACCACATCCCCCGGCATAAATATTTAATTTTTGGGCGGGGGCTGTGTGGTCCTTCCCTCACCAAGGTTGATCTCAGCTTCAGGGACTCCAACACTTGAGACCTGGCCTACTTTTTTTTTGGGGGGGGGGGGGGGGGTCAGAGGGGGTGCCCCACCCCCACCCTAGTCCGATCTTGGTCCCTGGGACTCCGTCCCCCAGAGCGCAGCCTACTTATTTATTGGGCCACGCCCCACCCTCCCAGGTATGATCTTGGCCCCGGTGACCCCATCCCTCGGGGCCTGGCCATGTGACATGGGTGCCCACCCAGTCTCAATGTTGGGGACCGTCGGGGGAGCCAGAAAGGCCCCACGGTCTCAGCTGGCTCCCCGTCTCTTGCAGGAGCCAGCATTGCGGTCACAGAGAGGGAGTTGCTAAAGCAGCTCCATCTCTGTAAGAGCAGGTTCCTCTGCCTGTCTGCCCACATCTCCACAGGAAGACAGACAGAGGAAACCTCCACTCCGATGAAGGGAGAGCTGTAAAACAGCTCTCCCTTCATCGGAGCATAGTGTTTGTTGTGGATTGGCAGCAGCTGTCAAAGCTACCACCAAGCCACAGCAAACAGCTAATTCCTGGGGGTGGGCACCCTGGGACATAGAAGGAGCCAGCCCTGGGGTTGGAGGTCCGCAGGGCCATCAGTGGCTCCTCGAGGAGGGGCACGCGCCCCCCCCTAACAATAAGCATAACCCCGGGGAGGTCGTGGTCCCCGGAGCTTCAGGGGGTCCAAAACAGACTCCCTTTTTTTGCCCCCCTCTTCGTTCTTTTAGTATAGCCCTGCAGAGGTGGTGGTCCCTGGGTCTTGGAGGAGGTGCCCCCCTCCCCTCCCCCACACACACAATGTACTAAAATGGCCCAGGGAGGTGGTTGTCCCCACGGCTGCGGTGGGGCTGTGCCGTCCCCCACATTGTTTTTTTACAGTGGTGATCCCCGGGGCAATTGGGGAGGCGGGGGGCGCATGATATTAGTTCAAATCCTGGGGAGGTGGAGCACTCTAGTAAACAATGCCCCCAGTACTTGTGTGGGGGGGGGAATGGACTCCTTCTGGGACCCCACCACCAGAGCTAAAGGGGTCAGGGTGCCTGTACCTTGGCCCTTTTTATTATTTATTTTTACCAACTCGGCTGAAGCAGAGTCCCAACATGGCTGCCAACACTTCCTTGTTGAAGTGTTGACAGCCAATCAAATCACAAATCTTTCGCGTCTCTATATGTGTATTTCCTTTAACTTCTCTAAAACTACTGAACGGATTTACATCTCATACCAAAAAGGTCTCTTTCTGGACCAAAAGCTACCTTTCTGTCAAACTTGGTGCAATTCTGTCCAGTGGTTTCGGCGCTTTCGCTGTTCAAAATTCCGACTAAATGTTAATGGGGAAAATGTTTTTTGGGACACCCCCCCTTTTTCTCAGCCCCCACTTGACGGATCACCCTGACACTTTCCAGACAGCAGCTGAAGTGACCACCATTGATGTTTGGAACGTTTTGTGAGGGTTTATCAAACTGTGCCCAAGTTATTAGCAAAACAAAAAACGCTTTTTCTATAGAAACTAGGTCCTAACTATAACTACCTAGTGGCGGCCGCAACTAGGTGAGCTATAAGGAAAATGTCACTTACCCAGTGTACATCTGTTCGTGGCATTAGTCGCTGCAGATTCACATGCTGTGCACATCCCGCCATCTGGTGTTGGGCTCGGAGTGTTACAAGTTGTTTTTCTTCGAAGAAGTCTTTTCGAGTCACGAGACCGAGGGACTCCTCCCATTTCGACTCCATTGCGCATGGGCGTCGACTCCATCTTAGATTGTTTTCCCCGCAGAGGGTGAGGTAGGAGTTGTGTATGCTAGTAATAGTGCCCATGCAATGGAGTGAATGCGTATGTACATAATAAAGTTTCAAGTAATCTATTTACAAATGTACAAATGTTTAAGATCTACTTCTAAACGGCTACAGGCTCCCGGGGAGGCGGGTGGGCGCATGTGAATCTGCAGCGACTAATGCCACGAACAGATGAACACTGGGTAAGTGACATTTTCCGTTCGATGGCATGTGTAGCTGCAGATACACATGCTGTGCATAGACTAGTAAGCAGTTATCTCCCCAAAAGCTGTGGTTCAGCCTGTAGGAGTTGAAGTAGTTTGGAATAATGTTTTTAGTACAGCTTGACCTACTGTTGCTTGTTGTGCAGTTAGCACATCTACACAGTAGTGCTTGGTAAATGTATGAGGCGTAGACCATGTGGCTGCCTTACATATTTCGTTCATTGGAATATTTCCTAGAAAGGCCATTGTAGCACCTTTCTTTCTGGTTGAGTGTGCCTTTGGTGTAATAGGCAGTTCTCTTTTAGCTTTAAGATAGCAGGTTTGAATGCACCTAACTATCCATCTAGCAATGCCTTGTTTTGAAATTGGATTTCCTGTATGAGGTTTTTGAAAGGCGATAAATAGTTGTTTTGTCTTTCGAATTAGTTTTGTTCTGTCAATGTAGTACATTAGTGCTCTTTTGATGTCTAATGTATGTAGTGCTCTTTCAGCTACAGAATCTGGCTGTGGGAAGAACACTGGTAATTCTACCGTTTGATTCAAGTGGAACGGTGAGATTACTTTTGGTAAAAATTTGGGATTTGTTTGTAGAACAACTTTATTTTTGTGTATTTGAATAAATGGTTCTTGAATGGTAAACGCTTGAATTTCACTCACTCTTCTTAGAGATGTGATGGCAATTAAAAATGCAACTTTCCACGTTAAGTATTGCATTTCACAAGAGTGCATGGGCTCAAAAGGTGGGCCCATGAGTCGTGTTAAGACAATGTTGAGGTCCCATGAAGGAACTGGTGGCGTTCTTGGTGGTATAATTCTCTTTAGGCCTTCCATAAACGCTTTTATGACTGGTATCCTAAATAATGAAGTTGAGTGCGTAATTTGCAGGTAAGCTGAAATTGCAGCAAGATGTATTTTTATGGAAGAGAAAGCTAGTTTTGCTTTTTGCAAATGTAGTAAGTCTACTATATCTTTTGTAGATGCGTGTAAGGGTTGAATTTGATTATTATGGCAGTAATAGACAAATCTTTTCCATTTATTTGCATAGCAGTGTCTAGTGGTAGGCTTTCTAGCCTGTTTTAGGACCTCCATACATTCTTGTGTGAGGTCTAAGTGTCCGAATTCTAGGATTTCAGGAGCCAAATTGCTAGATTCAGCGATGCTGGATTTGGATGCCTGATCTGTTGTTTGTGTTGTGTTAACAGATCTGGTCTGTTTGGTAGTTTGACATGAGGTACTACTGACAGGTCTAGTAGTGTTGTGTACCAAGGTTGCCTTGCCCATGTTGGTGCTATTAGTATGAGTTTGAGTTTGTTTTGACTCAACTTGTTTACTAGATATGGAAGGAGTGGGAGAGGGGGAAAAGCGTAAGCAAATATCCCGGACCAGTTCATCCATAGCGCATTGCCCCGAGACTGATGCTGTGGGTACCTGGATGCGAAGTTTTGGCATTTTGAGTTTTCCTTTGTTGCAAATAGATCTATTTGTGGTGTTCCCCAAATTTGGAAGTAAGTGTTCAGTATTTGTGGGTGAATCTCCCATTCGTGGATCTGTTGGTGATCCCGTGAGAGATTGTCTGCTAACTGATTCTGAATTCCTGGAATAAATTGTGCTATTAGGCGAATGTGGTTGTGAATAGCCCAATGCCATATTTTCTGTGTTAGGAGACACAACTGTGTTGAGTGTGTCCCTCCTTGTTTGTTTAGGTAGTACATTGTTGTCATGTTGTCTGTTTTGACAAGAATGTATTTGTGGGTTATCATGGGTTGAAATGCTTTCAGCGCTAGAAATACCGCTAACAGTCCTAGGTGATTTATGTGTAACTGTTTTTGCTGTACGTTCCATTGTCCTTGGATGCTGTGTTCATTGAGGTGTGCTCCCCACCCTGTCATGGAAGCATCTGTTGTTATCACGTATTGTGGCACTGGGTCTTGGAAAGGCCGCCCTTGGTTTAAATTTATACTGTTCCACCATTGAAGCGAGATGTATGTTTGGCGGTCTATCAACACCAGATCTAGAAGCTGACCCTGTGCTTGTGACCATTGTGATGCTAGGCACTGTTGTAAGGGCCGCATGTGTAACCTTGCATTTGGGACAATGGCTATGCATGAGGACATCATGCCTAGAAGTTTCAGTATTATTTTGACTTGTACTTTTTGTTTTGGATACAAGGTTTGTATTACATTGTGAAATGTTTGTACTCTTTGTGGACTTGGAGTAGCAATCCCTTTTGCTGTGTTGATTGTTGCTCCTAAGTATTGCTGTGTTTGGCACGGCTGCAGGTGTGACTTTGCGTAGTTGATTGAGAAACCTAGTTTGTGTAGGGTTTCTATGACATATTTTGTGTGTTGTGAACACCGTTTTAGCGTATTGGTTTTGATTAACCAATCGTCTAGGTATGGGAACACATGTATTTGCTGCCTGACTACTGCCAGGCATTTTGTAAAAACTCTTGGCGCAGTTGTTATTCCGAATGGCAACACTTTGAATTGGTAATGTATCCCTTGGAATACAAACCTTAGGTACTTTCTGTGTGAAGGATGTATTGGTATATGGAAATATGCATCCTTTAGGTCTAGTGTTGTCATGTAGTCTTGTTGTTTGAGCAGTGGGATTACATCTTGTAGAGTAACCATGTGAAAATGGTCTGATTTGATGTAGGTATTTAATGTTCTGAGATCTAGTATCGGTCTCAGGCTCTTGTCCTTTTTGGGTATCAGGAAGTACAATTGATCTTTTGGTACTAATTCTATTGCTTCTTTCTGTAGCAATGCCTCAACTTCTAGTCCTAGAAGATCTATATGTTGTTTTGACATATTGTGTTTTTTTGGTGGGACGTTTGGAGGGAATTTGAGAAATTCTATGCAATAACCATGCTGGATAATTGCTAAGACCCAAGTGTCTGTTGTTATTTCCTCCCAATGTGTGTAAAACTTGGTTAGTCTCCCCCCCCACAGGTGTTATGTGTTGGGGATTTGGGACCTTGAAGTCACTGTTTGTTTTGAGGAGTTTTGGAACTTTCCTCTGTTTCTTTGAAACTGTCCTCCTCTATATTGTCCCCGAAAACCTCCCCGCTGATACTGGCTCTGGTAAGTGGGCTTTGTTTGTGAGGTTGTGGCTTCTGTGGTTTGCCCTCGAAACCCCCCTCGAAATTGTGTTTTTCGAAATGTGCCTCTGCTCTGCGGGGAGTAGAGTGCGCCCATGGCTTTGGCCGTGTCAGTGTCTTTTTTAAGTTTTTCAATTGCAGTGTCCACCTCCGGCCCAAACAACTGCTGTCCGTTGAATGGCATATTCAGCACAGCTTGCTGTATCTCTGGTTTAAATCCTGATGTACGCAGCCATGCATGCCTCCTTATCGTTACTGCTGTGTTGACAGTTCTAGCAGCTGTGTCTGCAGCATCCATTGCTGATCGAATTTGATTATTGGAGATATTTTGTCCCTCTTCGACCACTTGCTGTGCTCTTTTTTTAAACTCCTTTGGCAAGTGTTCAATAAGGTGTTGCATCTCGTCCCAATGGGCCCTATCATATCTGGCTAGCAAAGCTTGCGAATTTGCAATACGCCACTGGTTTGCTGCCTGTGCCGCCACCCTTTTGCCTGCCGCGTCGAATTTTCTACTCTCTTTATCTGGAGGTGGCGCGTCTCCTGAAGTATGAGAGTTGGCTCTTTTGCGCGCTGCTCCAACTACAACAGAGTCTGGTGATAGCTGTTGTGTGATGTACACTGGGTCTGTTGGTGGCGGTTTATATTTTTTATCTACTCTTGGAGTAATGGCTCTCCCTTTGACAGGCTCTTCAAACACTTGTTTGGAGTGTTTTAGCATTCCGGGCAACATTGGCAGACTTTGATATTGACTGTGCGTAGACGACAGTGTATTAAAAAGGAAGTCATCTTCAATGGGTTCTGAGTGAAGGCTGACATTGTGAAATGCTGCTGCCCTTGATACCACTTGAATGTAGCCTGTACTATCCTCAGGTGGCGAGGGTCTTGCTGGATAGCATTGAGGACTATTGTCTGACACTGGTGCGTCGTAAAGGTCCCATGCGTCAGGGTCATCTTGACTCATCCCCGTATGTGTTGGGGATTGCATCATTGGTGGAGTGACTACCGGTGATAGTTGTGGAGAGTGATGTGGGGATGGTGGTGGTGTTATTTGTTTAGCCACTTTTGCTTGTGGCTGTTTGTCCTTGTCTTGGAAGGCAAGTTTTCGTTTCATTCTGATTGGGGGAAGAGTGCTGATCTTCCCTGTATCTTTCTGAATAAAGAGCCGCCTTTGCGTGTGATCTGGCTCTATTGTCTGTAATTCTTCTTCAAATCTGTGTGTCTTCATTTGAGAGGACAGTCCTTGTTCCTCTGAATAGGAACTAATTTTCGGTTCGGAGGCCGGATGTTTCGGCACCGAAACCTTTTCTGCTGCTTTTTTCGGCTCTGACAAAATCTTTTTGCTTTTCGGCGTAGTGCCCTCTCGGTGCCGACCAATTTCGGTGCCGCTGTCTCGGTGCCGAATCTTTTCGGAGCCACTCTCTCGGGCCCGAGATTGCTGCATGCCTGTATCTCGACCGGAGTCGGATGACTTCGACACCAGCTCGCCCTTTTTCGGTGCCGATGGACGGTCACCTACTTTTCGGGTTAAGCCATGGCCTGTTGGCGGTGGCGTCCCCTGGGCTTTGGCAGTCTTTTCGTGAGTTTTTTGTTTCGACGTCTTACTCACGGTTTTCGGTGTTTCTTCGGGATTGACCTCCTCCGAGTCCGAATCCTGGATGGAGAATGTTTCGTCCTCCTCCTCGAAACACCCTTGTCCTGTCGGCGCCGACGCCATTTGCAGTCTTCTTGCTCTTCGGTCCCTGAGTGTCTTCCTCGACCGAAAGGCTCGACAGGCCTCACAAGTATCCTCCTTGTGTTCTGGTGACAAACACAAGTTACAGACCAGGTGTTGATCTGTATATGGATACTTGTTATGGCATTTTGGACAGAAGCGGAATGGGGTCCGTTCCATCAGCCTTGAAGAGACACGTGGCTGGGCCGACCAGGCCCCGACGGGAATCGAAAAACCCCGACGGGCCACCGGAGCTATTCTCAATTCGGTGTCGATCTGTTGTAACTAACCCGATACCGAACGCAAACAATACCGACGATTTTTCCGAGATTCTAACTAACTTTCCAACCCGAAACACAGAGCGAAAAGGAACACGTCCGAACCCGATGGCGGAAAAAAAAACAATCTAAGATGGAGTCGACGCCCATGTGCAATGGAGTCGAAATGGGAGGAGTCCCTCGGTCTCGTGACTCGAAAAGACCTCTTCGAAGAAATACAACTTGTAACACTCCGAGCCCAACACCAGATGGCGGGATGTGCATAGCATGTGTATCTGCAGCTACACATGCCATCGAACATATATATATATATATTTATGTATACATGGAAAATGTCACCCAGTGTACATTTGTTCGTGGCATGTAGTGCTGCAGATTCACATGCTGTGCATATCTTGCCATCTAGTGTTGGGCTCAGTGTGACAAGTCGTTTTTCTTCGAAGAAGTCTTTTTTCGAGTCACAGGAGTGAGTGACTACTCCTCTCGGTGATAGTGCGAATGGGCATTGACTCCTTTGTTAGACTGTTTTCCCGCAGAAGGGTGAAGTAATGAGTGAAAGATTGTGTATGTACAACTATAGAAGTATAAAAAGTAAATAAGATGTCCATGCCAATGGACTCCTCCTCTCGGTGATAGTGCGAATGGGCATGGACTCCTTTGTTAGACTGTTTTCCCGCAGAAGGGTGAAGTAAGGAGGGAAAGATTGTGTATGTACAACTATAGAAGTATAAAAAGTAAATAAGATGTCCATGCCAATGTATATACATATGTACAAATAAGTACTAAAATGACTACAGGCTCCCGGAGAGGAGGGAGGGCGCATGTGAAACTGCAGCACTACATGCCACGAGCAGATGCACACTGGGTAAGTAACATTTTCCGTTTGATGGCATGTGTAGCTACAGATGCTGTGCATAGACTAAAAAGCAGTTCTTCCCCCCAAGTAAGTGGTGGTTAGCCCATAGGAGTTGAAGTAGTTTGAAATAGTGTTTTTAGCACTGCTTGTCCAACACTGGCTTGTTGTCTAGATAACACAACCACACAGTAATGCATATGGTGTGGACCATGTGGCTGCTTTGCATATATCTGCCATTGGTATATTTCCTAAGAATGCCATGGAGGCCCCCTTTGTTCTAGTGAAATGTGCTTTTGGAGTGAACAGCTGCCTTTTTGCTTTGAGGTAGCATGTCTGAATACATTTTACAATCCATCTAGCTAATCCTGGTTTTGAAATGGGATTACATTTATGAGGTTTTTGGAAAGCAACAAAGTTGTTTAGTTTTTCTAAAGACCTTTGTTCTGTCTACATAATACATTAGAGCTCTTTTGAGATCAAAACTGTGGAGAGCTCTTTCAGCAGTAGAGTCTGGCTGTGGAAAGAAGACTGGCAATTCCACTGACTGATTAATGTGAAAAGGTGAATCCACTTTAGGCAAAAATGTTGGATTTGTTGTAAGTACTACTTTGTGTACTTCTAGAGTAAATGCCTGAATTCCACTTACTCTTCTCAAGGAAGTAACCGCTACCAAAAAAGCAACCTTCCATGTTAGAAACTGAATAGCGCAAGAGTGCATGGGTTCGATTGGGGGACCCATAGGTCTTGTGAGTACAATATTAAGATTCCATGCAGGAGCTGGTGGAATTCTGGGTGGAATAATGCGTTTAAGTCCTTCCAAAAACGCTTTTTATGACAGGAACTCTAAACAGAGAGCTAGGTTGTGTGTTTTGTAGGTAAGCTGATATGGCTGTCAGATTAAGCTTAATAGATGAATAGGCACGATTTGATTCGTGTAAATAAATCAAACAACACACAATATCTTGTACCAA
This sequence comes from Pleurodeles waltl, assembly GCF_031143425.1. Lineage (NCBI taxonomy): Eukaryota > Metazoa > Chordata > Amphibia > Caudata > Salamandridae > Pleurodeles > Pleurodeles waltl. The sequence goes on from NC_090440.1 coordinate 1,772,260,990, forward strand.
TGCTTTAAGTGGATCTATATTTTTAGGTTGACAGTAGCATACAAACCGTTTCCATAGCACTGTCTGGTTGTTGGCTTACGTGCTTGTTTTAGAATGTCCATAAATTCTAATGGAAGCTGTAGGTATCCAAATTCTATTACTTCAGAAGCTAATTCGCCAAGTTAAGCGTACTGGGATTGGGATGCCCGATTTGACCGCTCTTCTGAGTTAACAGGTCTGGCCTGTTTGGAGGCTGATGTGGTTCTACTGACAGATCTAGCAGTGTGGTGTACTAGTACTGGCATGCACACATGGGAGCTATGAGTATTATGGTGAGGGAAGTGTGACAAATTTTGGTGATCAGAAATGGAATTAATGGTAGAGGGGGAAAAGTGTAAGTAAAAATCCCTGACCAGTTAATGCATAGAGCATTGCCCTTGGACTGAGGGTGTGGATTTCAGGATGTGAAGTATTGGCATTTTGCGTTTTTACTTGCTGCAAAAAGGTCTATGTTCGGCGTTCCCCACATTTGAAAGTAATATTGTATTACTTGTGGGTGAATCTCCCATTTGTTGCTGCGTCCTGCTTAGAGGGTCCGCTAGCTGATTGTGTATCTCTGGGATGTATTCCGCTAGCAGGTAAATGTGGCTGTGAATTGCCCATTTCCATATTGCTTGAGCTAGAAGGGACAATTGAGATGAGTGTCTCTCCCCCCAACCCCCGTTTTTTTCAGATAATAAGAACAGACAACATGACAACAATGTATTAAGACTGTTATGTGTATGATCTGTGGTTGAAATGCTTTGATGGCTACGAACACTGCTAATAATTCCAAGTGATTTATGTGATAAGCTTTTTGTATTGAGTACCATTCCCCTTGTATCATTAGATTGTTGAGATGGGCTCCCCCACCTGTCATTGATGCATCTGTTGTAATTATGGTCTGCGGCACTGGGTCTTGAAATGCCCCCCCGGTTTGTTAAGTTGTTGTGATTCCACTGTTGCAGAGATGTGTAGGTTTGGCGGTCTAACACTAGATCCTGTAACCGACCATGTTCTGAGACCATTGTTGTGAGAGACAATGTTGCAGTGGTCTCATGTTTAGCCTCGCATTTGGTACGATCGCTCTGCATGATGCCATCATTCCCAATAGTTTCATGACAAATCTTACGGTATAAGTTTGATTGACCTGCATTTGTGATATGAGGTAGGGTAAGGCTTGTATCCGTTGTTGATTTGGGTGGGCTAGTGCAGATTGAGTATTCAGAATTGCGCCTAGATAAGGTTGAATTTGTGCTGGCTGAAAATGAGATTTCTGGTAACTGATTGTGAACCCTAATGTGTGTAGGGTATCTATTGTGTATTGTTGGCATTTTAGAATGGTGCTGGATTTTATTAACCAATCGTCTAGATAAGGGAAGACATGTATGTGTTGTCTCCTAAGGTATGCCGCTACTACAGCTAGGCATTTTGTGAAAAACTCTTTGTGGTGTTGTTACTCCAAAGGTTAGCACCGTGAACTGGTAATGCTTGCCTGATATTATGAACCTTAAATACTTGTGGTGAGCTGGATGTATGGGAATGTGAAAGTAAGCGTCTTTTAGATCTAACGCTGTCACGTAATCTTGTTTTTGTAGTAGGGGAATGTCATCCTGTAGAGTGACCATGTGAAAAGGTTCTGACAGGATATATCGTTTTAGAGGTCAGAGATCGAGAATGGGTCTCGGAGTACCATCTCTAACATCCAAGGAAGTACAGGGAGTATACTCCTGTCCCTTGCTGTGAGATGGGAACTATTTCTATTGCCCCCTTGAGTAATAGAGATTGTACCTCTTGTTTTAGAAGAATAGAGTGTTCTGGAGAGTCTGTGAGAACGAGGTGGAATATTTGGTGGAGCGGAGATGAGCTCTAGGCAATAACCACTGTGGATAACTGTACCCATTGATCTGTGGTGATGTTTTGCCAGTGAGAATGGAATTGTTGCAGTCTTCCTCCAAAAGGAGACGTATGGGATTGTGGGATGTTTGGGAAGTCATTGTTTAGTGGGTGTGGAAGCACCCTTTGAGGCTTTAAATCTTCCTCTGGCCCTGAAATGTTGTCCTCTCTAAGAGCCTCAAAATGACCCCCTTGGGTAGTACTGCTGTCCTTGTTTTGGATGGGAGGTGTTAGACTCTGCAGTTTGGGTTTTAAAACCTCCCCTAAAATGCGGTTTCCGAAAGGAACCCCGAGATGGTGTAGCATAAAGGGCTTCCATGGCTTTTGAGGTCTCAGAGCCTTTTTCAGTTTCTCAATGGTTGTGTCTACCTCTGGTCTGAAGAGCTGATGTTTGTTAAACAGCATATTAAGGACCGCATGTTGTATTTCTGGTTTAAAACCTGAGGACCTCAACCATGCATGTCGTCTAATTGTGTTGCTGGTATTAATTCCCCTAGCTGCAGTGTCAGCTGCATCTAGAGCAGACCTAATCTGATTATTTGTTATGGTCTGACCCTCTTCCACAATTTGCTGCACCTACTTTTGGTGTTCCATGGGTAGTTATTGCAAGAATTCTTGCATTTCATCCTAATGCGCCCTGTCGTATCTTGCTAACAAGGCCTGGGAATTGGCAATATCCCATTGGTTGGTTGCTTGTGTTGACACCCTTTTCCCCACAGCATCAAATGTTCTGCTTTCTTTATCAGGGGTGGGGTATCCCCAGAAGACTGACTATTGGCACGCTTCCTGGCTGCACTGACCACAACAGAATTTGGTGGTAATTGTTGCGTAATGTTGCAGGCTTATATTTGTCAATCTTCGGTGTTAGAACCCTATCTTTAACTGGTTCTTTAAATATTTCTTCTGCATGCTTAAGCATACCAGGAAGCATAGGTAAACACTGGTATTGCTTACGAGTTGAAGATAGTGTATTAAAAATGTAATCCTCTACTAAAGGTTCTGCATGCATTTGCAACCCATGGTATGCAGCTGCCCTGGATTTTATTTGGTTATAAGCTGTACTATCCTCTGGAGGGGATGGTCTAGTAGGGTAGAGATCTGTATCATTAGATGGTATAGGATCAGAATCATACATGTCTCCCATGGGTCTACAGTTTAACTGGAATCACCCCTTTCATCTTCTTGTGAAGTGTGAGAGTGTGATGGTGAAGGTGGTGGAGTGAGAGGTTGTGGTGAAAAAGAAAGTTGCAGTGAATGTGGTGGAGAAAGCTGAAGAGGTTTTGGCTTTTCCTTCAGCTTGAAAATTTTTGTCCGTGGTGGGGCAGTATCAAGAGTCTCCTGAAACGCTAACTTTCTTTTAGTCTGTGGAGGTGGAGAAGTAATAATTTTTCCAGTCTATTTCTGGATGTGGATTCTTCTCTGCTTGCTATCCATAATGTCTAAAATAGATTGAATGTCTGTTTCCTCCATTTACTGTTCAGAGGTATGTTTTGTGCCCTTAGAAGAATGTTCAGTCAATGTCCAAGGCATCTGCCTCATTCGAGCCCAAACCTCTGTCTCCTCTGTATAAGATGATGTTTTCGGCTCCGAAGTCGGACCGAGATGTTTTGCCTCCAAAGCTGTTGGCATAGGTTTCGGCTCCGAAGCAGTGTGTACTCTCTTCTGATCCGATGATGTTGGGCGTCGGCTCTATTTGGAGGTTGAGGCTTGTAATTTTTCGGCTCGACCGCGACACCGAAACAGGCGTGGTAACCTGTGAGTGTTTTGGCCTTTTTTTGGTGCTAAACGGTCGACGATTATTTTTTTTCGGGTGGAACCATGGCTTGACAGCAGTGATGCACCCAAGGCCTTTCCTAATTTTTTAAAAGCTGGTGGTGGGGCAGGTGTACTCACATACTGTGCCACGGCTATTGGCTGGCTGTCGTCGTCTAAACCCTGTTCAGAGTCGGAGTCTGGGATCGAAACAGCCGTTTGTGCATGCTCCTCTTAGAGGGTGTCAGTGGTGGACTCCGTGTGCTTGGATGCCATGTCCAATCTTCGCGCCCTTCGATCGCATAATGTTTTCTTCGATCGAAAAGACCAACACGCCTCACAGCTTTCTTCAGGATGTTCTGGAGAAAGACAGATTACAGACCAAGTGCTGGTCGGTATAAGGATATTTTGCGTGGTACGAAGCAGAATAGGAATGTAGTCCGATCCATCAGGCTGTGACGCAGTAGGCCCGAACAGGCCCTAAGGAGGGCGCGAACGCCCAAAATGGCGTTTCCTTGATCCCAACGGTACTATCGAATTGAGTGGAAAAGAAACCGTGTTCAAAACAATACCAACGGTATGAGAAAAGTTTAAGAGAATATAGAGTTTCCAAATCAAAAGTCCTGGAGCGAGAGGGAACAAGTCCTAATCTAACAAAGGAGTAGTTGCCCATGTGCACTATCACTGAGAGGAGGAGTCACTCGATCCCGTGACTCTAAAAAAGACTTCTTAGAAGAAAACCTTGTAACACTTGGAGCCCAACACTAGATGGCGAGATATGCACAGCATGTGCATCTGCAGCTACACATGCCATTGAACATATACACACACACAAAACCTACAGGTGGTCGGCAGTAGGTAGTTATAGTTAGGACCGATTTCCCATACAAACGAGCATTGTTGACATGCCTATATCTTTGGCACGTTTAACGAATCTTAACAAAATGTTCCCAAACAATTGCTCTCTAGGGTCATGCTGTGTATGGAAAGTTTTGGAATGATCCATACAGTGGGGTTGAGAACAGGGGGAGGGGGTTGTTGTTGATAAAAAAACAATAATAATTTTTAAAGTGCGTTTCCCATGTTAATTCCAATAGACTCTTTAAACATGCCTGCAGCCCGAACCGCCTGATGGAATTACACAGAATTTGGCAAAAAGGTAGCTTTTGGACTGCAGATGACCCTTTTTTTATTTGGTGCAAATCCGTTCAGTAAAAATTAAAGGAAATCCAAATTTGTTTACATAGGGTCCCAACAAATTTGCAAATAATTCAGATATCGTGCAGAGATCTGACTGGTTTGCAAAACTTCAACCAGGAAGTGTTGGCAGCTATTTTGAGACTTGGCTTCAGCCGAGTCTCAGAAGAAAGACAGAAAAAGAAGAAAGAAAGAAAGAAAGAAAGAAAGAAAAAAGAAAAAAAAGAAAAAAAAAAGGAGGGCAGGGTACTGTTAGCCTAACCCCCTAGCCCTGGTCCAGGGAGTGTTAAATGAATGCAGGGGGGGGTCCACTCATCTGCCCCAGGGACCGGCACCTCCCTGGGGAAATGCTTATAAATCTATGTGGGGGGCCATGCACCCACCAACCCCGGGAACCCGTTACCTTCCTGGGGCAAATGCATGGAAACCTAAGGGGAGGGGCGGGGGGTTGTTGGGTGCCAAGCAAACATAACTCTGCTTTCAGCAAGCAGAAGCTGTCAAACAGATGAAAACACTGCTCCTGCAAAGAGGGAGCTGCTATTTAAAGCAGCTTCCTGCTTGCAGGAGCAATGCTGGCTCCAGCAGGAGAATGGGCCTGGCTGGGAATGAGGTGGTCCTGAGATACCCCCCCATGGTCCTCGAGATGTAAAGAAAAAAAAAAAAAGAAAAAAACAACTTTTCAAGGTGGAACTGCAGATCCAACTTGAAGTTATCTGAAGAAGATGCTCAAGGAACAAATAAGATTGTAAAAGTTAGACACACAAGGTCACTGGAGAGATTACCACGGAGTCCTTTTAGAGCTGTAGAGTAGGAGATGCCCTAGGAGATGCACTATGCATAAACCCAGCTAGGCAGCACTTACTAATTTGCCAGTAGAAAGTACTCCAGTTGGGTAGACATTCTGCACAAAACAGTGGCCTCTTCTTGTATGAATACTCAGGGCAGATTTCCTTCTTGCATGATGCGCGTGATAAAAATCAAACCTCAAAGGGAAGCACTTACAGATATAAACAAATCATGTGCCCATGTTCAAGGTCCACTTCTGTAAGGTACTAGTCATCCTAGTTTCTTAGGCTAACTGGGATGGGTTAAAACCCATCCCAGGGGTTTGGGTGGTTTAAGGGGGTTGGCTGAAGGCTCGCCACGCACAAAGGCCGTGCGTGGTAAGGGATGGGTGGTTATAGGGGATTATATGCAGTTTTGGCTAATTCTTGTCCCGTAATTACGAATCCTGCAAGCCATTTTTCCCAAAAAATTCAATAAAATAAAATAAATAATCAACAAGACACTGCTCCAGTGGGAAAGTCATGAAGAGGGACTGTAAGAATGTACATGGTGTGGGAGCCTTCTTTCCACAGAAAAGGCGCTTCACAATAAGTAAGGGCATCTTGAAAAAACAGAGGAATTTAAAATGTAAGTCCAAAATTCTCCATCTCTTTGAGGACAAGGTAAAAAAAAATTGCATCACCACAGCTTGTAGATCTCCTATGCAAATTATTTAGTCACAAATTGTCTTTTCACTACCTTTTTGGTTGCACATATAAACAATCATAAATATAATAACCTTAACCATACATTTAGCACAACCACAAGTTACCTGAACTAATTGGTAGTGATCTGATAAGCAGCCCATTCAGCACTGCAAACTCTCGATTTCAGTCTAAGAAATCTTGCATTCAATCTCACAAGGTACCATTTCCTAAGATTTTTCTCTGCTACTTACAAACAGTGAAGTTTCAAAATAATTAGCACACAACACTGGCTGCAGTATAACGTCACTACAGTGCCACAAGATTTCCTAATTATTAGGGCATGGTGGAATAATGTAGAACAAAGTGATTTTGTTATGCTGCTAAAAAGGACAATGATGATATTCTAAAAAGAACAGCCCTTTCCACTTCCTACACAGGCATACCTTCTCTGGACTGTAGGCATGTGGTCAGGATTCCCTTGCAGAGGCCTCTCCTCCAGTGTCCAACACTCAATCATTTCCTGTGGCACACGCCAATAGCTGACACCTACATTGCCAAGACAAATTATAGCAAGCAATAATGACAAATGTAACTTCGTATGGAAAAAATACAAGTGAAAAGATTCAAATTAAACAGATAGACTTCTGTACTGGTAATACATTGTAATAATCGCTACTCACCTCTTACATTAACTTTTGTACTATAACAAGCATTGATAAAGCCAAAAGGTGTCGCCTATGAGAGCTATTGGTGTTGGTAATGTTTTGTAGCCCTGCTGTACAGCTGCACAGATACTTTGCAGTATGGCTAAAACTAAGTTTAACAAGTCCTGTGATGCAGACAGGGAAAACACATTTTTTTAAAAAAATGCATTAGTGCTGGGTGCATCATAGTCCTTTTCAGGATGAGCATAGCAGTGTGCAAGTGCAGCTTTTCTGACATGTTGCTATGTATCTGGGCTTTTAACCATGCCCAACACACGCCCATCACTATCACTAGTTCATGGACTTGCCTTTCAAAAATTATTTGTTTTCATTGGTAACTGTTTTACGCTTGTCCCTCCTTAGGGCGGTTTTGTTACCGCCTTGGCCATCGACCCTGTTACATGGATAATTGCACTTCTGCCGATAACTGACTGCGAGCAAACTTCTTTCTCCTTTTCTCTCTCTTCGCGCTCACAGCAGCGCTTTGAAATGGCTCGCTTATGTCAACTGTTTTACTTTTTCAGACTGTGTGGCAAGAAAAGTCCAGTTAGGAATTTACCACGCTAACAGCTATACCTCGTTCAGCACTGGATTTCCTGTATTTGGGGGGCTGGCAAGCAGTGTGCATGTTCTGGGGTGGATTGCTGATATGCCTTTTACTGCTCCGGATGTACACCGCCTTTTTTTTTTACAAACTAAAATCATGACAGATCACTGATGGGCTTCATCACCTGACAAATGCCCCTTTAGTCTTTCTCCGAATATTGTTTTTGATCTGCACTAAAATCTTTGAGTGTGTTTTAAATCCATGTGGTGTTTGCACAGCAGACAAGCACTATAAAGTTAATTGTCTGTTGGTTGAAATAATTGCTCTTTCAGTTTGTTCAGTAGGGAGCGCTCTTGTTTTCATCTTCAGAAAGATGAAAGACTGTGCCCGGTGGGTTGTTGTGCTGTGATCCTGCAACGGGCACTCGATCCGCTGTGCTAATTTATATAGTAAAGCTGGACGCCTCTCTGTGAAGGAGCCATCTCCGCGTGGGAACCCCGAGGGGGAATTAACTGTGAAGAACCGTTATGTAGCGTTTTGATGATGGCGAAAAAACCATTGTCCATAAATCTTAAAAGCGACAGTGACTTTAAAATAAATAAATAAATAACTGTCAGCGTCTCCAGTGACATGGAGGGGAACACAACCCTCGTTACATGGAGAATATGAAGGGTAGGATTAACAAAAAAGAAAAAAAAGAAAAAAACACATTGGGTGGCTCGCAGACAGACAGATGCAGTTGCCTTCCTGACCTGATCACTTCCGGGTTTGGTTTTAGTTATCCTAGAGGAGCGGTCCTCACACATGTTCGGCAGCAGTGGGTATTCACCCTCCTTTCAGTGAAGCAAGACAGCAGCATCACAGGGTCACATCAAACACTCACTCAAGTTAGGAGCTTTTATAGAAGTGTCCAAAATGTAACGACGAGGCGGGCCATAACATGTCATAAAGGGCCCTCTGTGCCCACAGCCTCTCTGGCTTTCACCAGACCCTCTCTGCCTACAGCCGCTCCAGCTTTCACCAGGCCCTTTCTGCCTACAGCCGCTCCAGCTTTCACCAGGCCCTCTCTGCCCACAGCCTCTCCAGGTTTCACAAGCCCCTCTGCCCATAGCCTCTCCAGGTTTCACAACCCCCTCTGCCCACAGCCTCTCCGGCTTTCACCAGGTCCTTTCTGCCCACGGCCTCTCCAGATTTCACCAGCCCCTCTCTGCCCATTATCTCTACAGCTTTCACCAAGCCGTCTGTGCTCACAGCCTCTCCAGCTTTCACCAGGCCCTCTGTGCTCACAGCCTCTCCAGCTTTCACCAGGCCCTCTGTGCTCACAGCCTCTCCAGTTCTTTAAACCTACCGAGGATGGCTGCTTCTTCACACAGAGCATCTCTCTCTTGCCTCATGCTGTTTTCTTTTTAGTATTTCATTAGGCCTCATTATAGGGTGCTTGCACTGCAGAGCCTGAATGGCTATTTTACATCTCATCAGTTCACTGAATCATCCCATACTCCATTACATGGCTCATAGATGCACCGTGTACAGAAACCTTTTTTCATAGATGCACCGTGTACAGAAACCTTTTTTCTTTACTGCAGCATGCTTTTTATTTTATTTTTTAACTCAAAATGCAAGCCAAGCCTATTAGTTTTGCCAAAGCTTGTTTTTAGGTCGAGTGCACAAGCGCTTTGACCGGTTGTAACTATTGTGGGCTTTTAAACATGCCCATCTCACACCTATAACTTTCATTCGTTTGTGGGCTTGCCTTTCAAAAATCACTCGATGTCATTGGTTAATGGTTTACATTTGTCCCACCTTGGGGTGGTTTTGTTACCGCCTTGCAGACTGACCCGGTTAAATGGATTATTGCACAACTGCCAATATACTTCAGCATGAGTGAACTACTTTTTTGTCTGCGCTCCGTGGCTGGCATAGCGCTCACAGTGCAAATATGATTGGTGGTATTGGAGTGCGGCTCACATTGTTTACACTGTTACCTAATAAGAGTCATTTCATATTTGCTTTTGGCTTTTATTCACGTGATCTGTAGATTACTGGATCACCTTGTCGGATTATGCATGATAATTATTTATGAATATGTTCGTGTTTTTTTTTTTTGTGGTAGTCCTTCCAGGCACATCGGAAAGCATTTTCTTTCCAGGTCCTGAGCTGTGTTGAAAGCACTGTCTGCCATCATGCTCAGGGAAGCTGCAGGCGGGTATCACTGTGTCCAGCCTTGGAAATGAGGTCTCTGTGGAGTCAGAAGCAGGGGATAGTGAGCGTGGACAAAACAAAGGGCCACCAGGACCCATAGCAGAGACCTCAAGTGACTTCATAGTCGAGATTTGACCCGGAGACAGAAATACAAAGCTGTTCCCTCTCCAGAAAGAACATTAATCGTCAGATTTATTTTGACATTTTTACATTATATGCACTCTGATCTGCTTAGTACACGTTCTTTGCAGCAGGCACATTAACCTGTGTGCTAATTTATCATGGGCTCAAGCTTCCAAGAGTATGTTCTCTCTCCAGAAAGAATATAAATCGCCAGTTATTTTGACATTTTTATACTATATGCACTTTGTGATTTGACTAGCACATTTTCTTTGCAGCAGGCACATTAACCCTCTGCTCTACCTTATGACTCCAAGCTTCCACTATACAAAAGTATGTTCTCTCTCCAGAAAGAACATTAATCCCTAGTTATTTTGACATGTTTACATTAGATGCACTCTAAACAGAAAAATGTCACTAATGGAAAAACTACCGCTGTAACAGTGAGCTGAAGGGCCGGGAGTGGTTGGACATGGAATATATTGGCTCGATATAGCTTTAAAATTAAGTTGCCTCAATACTTAGTGCTTTTAACATTTATATGCAGCAGCTGTGTTACTGCATAGCTCTTTAAAGCTATTTTCTGCTTTGAAGATTTCTTTTTAGCCTCTAGGAATAATGAGATCTTTGTTTCATCACAATATTACAACTTTACAGAAGCCCTTTATAAACAGCTTTGAAATGTGTGCACTGCGGCTGCTTTCAAACCCTGTGCAGGCAGCCAACCCTAGTTCATGAGCTGTAGCTGCAGTCCGTGATGAAAACAGTCAGGTAAGGTGCTGAAATCTTGGCTTTGCCGTATTTTAGTTTATTAGCTCATTTAGTTTATGTGTCTGTTTTGCATTCTATTTTTATAATGTGATACAAGCTGGAAACCAGCCCTTGGAGTAATATTCATAGAGTTGTGCAGCTCCCTAGTTCAATGTATGATTCGATCATTTAGTTTTTTTTTGCTTTGCATTCTGGGGCTTGTAGTTTCATTTTTATAACGTGATACAAGCTGCGAATAAAAAGCAGAAACCTGACCAGATGAACTACACATTTGAGTTTGTTAAACTTAAGGTGTGTATGCATGTATTTATAAAACTAACCTCGAGGAGAGCTTACAGTTTATTATGCTGTACAATGGTCAATATTTTATAACTAATATTTTAGTTCAAGACTAACTGAGGATCATCAATATCATGCGTGCAAAAAAATCATGGGTGCTTTGTTCGACTCTCCAGACTGCAGTAAAGGGCTAGTGATCCAGTAAGAACACATTCTTGGAGTACAATTATTTATTCATTCCCCCGTGGGCAATGTCACCTGTACCACCTGCCAAGTAAGGAAAATGTCACTTACCCAGTGTACATCTGTTCGTGGCATTAGTCGCTGCAGATTCACATGCTGTGCATAGTCCGGCGTCTGGTGTTGGGTCGGAGTGTTACAAGTTGTTTTTCTTCGAAGAAATCTTTTCGAGTCACGAGACCGAGGGACTCCTCCTACTTTGGTTCCATTGCGCATGGGCGTCGACTCCATGTTAGATTGTTTTCCCCGCAGAGGGTGAGGTAGGAGTTGTGTATGTTAGTAATAGTGCCCATGCAATAGAATGACTAAGTATGTACAAAATGAAGGTTAAAGTAATATATTTACAAATGTACAAATGTTGAAGAGTACTTCCAAACGGCTACAGGCTCCCGGGGAGGCGGGTGGGCGCATGTGAATCTGCAGCGACTAATGCCACGAACAGATGTACACTGGGTAAGTGACATTTTCCGTTCGGTGGCATGTGTAGCTGAAGATACACATGCTGTGCATAGACTAGTAAGCAGTTATCTCCCCAAAAGCGGTGATTCAGCCTGTAGGAGTGGAAGAAGTTTGAAATAAAGTTCTTAGTACAGCTTGACCTACTGTGGCTTGTTGTGCAGATAACACGTCTACACAGTAGTGCTTAGTAAATGTGTGAGGCGTAGACCATGTTGCTGCCTTACATATTTCGTTCATTGGAATATTTCCTAGAAAGGCCATGGTAGCACCTTTCTTTCTGGTCGAGTGTGCCTTTGGTGTAATAGGCAGCTGTCTCTTTGCTTTAAGATAGCAGGTTTGGATGCACCTAACTATCCATCTAGCTATACCTTGTTTTGATATTGGATTTCCTGTATGAGGTTTTTGAAATGCAATAAATAGTTGTTTTGTTTTCCTAATTAGTTTTGTTCTGTCAATGTAGTACATTAGTGCTCTTTTGATGTCTAATGTATGTAGTGCTCTTTCAGCTATTGAGTCTGGCTGTGGAAAGAACACTGGCAATTCTACTGTTTGATTTAAGTGGAACGGTGAGATGACCTTTGGTAAGAATTTTGGGTTGGTTCTTAGAACTACCTTATTTTTGTGTATTTGAATAAATGGTTCTTGTATAGTAAATGCCTGAATTTCACTTACTCTTCTTAGAGATGTAATGGCAATGAGAAATGCAACTTTCCACATTAAGTATTGCATTTCACAAGAATGCATGGGTTCGAAAGGTGGACCCATGAGCCTTGTCAAGACAATGTTGAGGTTCCATGAAGGAACAGGTGGTGTCCTTGGTGGTATTATTCTCTTTAGGCCCTCCATAAACGCTTCAATGACCGGTATTCTAAATAGGGAAGTTGAATGAGTAATCTGCAGGTAAGTAGATATTGCTGCGAGATGTATTTTTATGGAATTAAAAGCTAGATTTGATTTTTGTAGATGTAGTAAATATCCTACTACATCTTTTGGAGATGCATGCAATGGTTGGACTTGATTATTAAGGCAGTAACAAACAAATCTTTTCCATTTACTTGCATAGCAGTGTCTAGTGGATGGCCTTCTAGCTTGTTTTATGACCTCCATACATTCTTGTGTGAGGTTCAAGTGTCCAAATTCTAGGATTTCAGGAGCCAAATTGCTAGATTCAGCGATGCTGGGTTTGGATGCCTGATCTGTTGTTTGTGTTGTGTTAACAGATCTGGTCTGTTGGGTAGTTTGACATGAGGTACTACTGACAGGTCTAGTAGTGTGGTATACCAAGGTTGTCTTGCCCATGTGGGTGCTATTAGTATGAGTTTGTTTTGACTCAATCGGTTTACTAGATATGGAAGGAGAGGGAGAGGGGGAGGGGGAAAAGCGTACGCAAATATCCCTGACCAATTCATCCATAGAGCATTGCCTTGAGATTGCCGGTGTGGGTACCTGGATGCGAAGTTTTGGCATTTTGCGTTTTCTTTTGTTGCAAATAGATCTATTTGAGGTGTTCCCCAAATTTGGAAGTAAGTGTTCAGGATTTGGGGGTGAATTTCCTATTCGTGGACCTGTTGGTGATCCCGAGAGAGATTGTCTGCTAGCTGGTTCTGGATCCCTGGAATAAACTGTGCTATTAGGCGAATATGGTTGTGAATTGCCCAATGCCATATTTTTTGTGTGAGGAGACACAACTGTGTCGAGTGTGTTCCCCCCTGTTTGTTTAAATAATACATTGTCGTCATGTTGTCTGTTTTGACAAGAATGTATTTGTGGGTTATCATTGGTTGGAATGCTTTCAACGCTAGAAATACTGCTAACAATACTAGGTGATTTATATGAAACTTTCTTTGATGTACGTCCCATTGTCCTTGGATGCTGTGTTGATTGAGGTGTGCTCCCCACCCTGTCATGGAAGCATCTGTTGTTATCACGTATTGTGGCACTGGGTCTTGGAAAGGCCACCCTTTGTTTAAATTTGTACTGTTCCACCATAGAAGCAAGATGTATGTTTGGCGGTCTATCAACACCAGATCTAGAAGGTGACCCTGTGCATGTGACCATTGTGATGCTAGGCACTGTTGTAAGGGCCGCATGTGCAATCTTGCGTTTGGGACAATGGCTATGCATGAGGACATCATGCCTAGGAGTTTTAAGACCATCTTTGCGTGTATCTTTTGTGTTGGATACATAGCTTGTATCACCTTGTGAAAATTTTGAACCCTTTGTGGACTTGGAGCGGCTATCCCTTTTGTTGTGTTGATTGTCGCTCCTAAGTATTGCTGTGTTTGACACGGCAAAAGGTGTGACTTTGCATAGTTGATGGAGAAACCCAGTTTGAAAAGGGTTTGTATAACATAATCTGTGTGGTGTAAACACTTTGTTAGCGAGTTGGTTTTGATTAAACAATCGTCTAGGTACGGGAACACGTGTATTTGCTGCCTCCTGATATGTGCAGCTACTACTGCTAGACATTTTGTAAAGACTCTTGGTGCTGTCGTTATTCCGAATGGCAACACTTTGAATTGGTAATGTATTCCTTCGAATACGAACCTTAGGTATTTCCTGTGCGAGGGATGTATCGGTATATGGAAATACGCGTCTTTTAGATCTAACGTTGTCATGTAGTCTTGCTGTTTCAGTAGTGGTATTACGTCTTGTAACGTGACCATGTGAAAGTGGTCTGATTTGATGTAGGTGTTTAGTGTTCTGAGATCTAATATTGGTCTCAGACTTTTGTCCTTTTTCGGTACTAGAAAGTACAGTGAGTAAACTCCTGTGTTCTTTTGTGTTTTTGGTACTAATTCTATTGCGTCTTTTTGCAGTAATGCTTGAACTTCTAGTCCTAGAAGGTCTATATGCTGTTTGGACATCTTGTGTTTTTTCGGTGGGACGTTTGGAGGGAGTTGGAGAAATTCTATGCAATAACCATGTTGGATAATTGCTAAGACCCAAGTGTCTGTTGTTATCTCCTCCCAAGATTTGTAGAACTGGCTTAGTCTTCCCCCCACTGGTGTTGTGTGAAGGGGTTGAGTGACTTGTGAGTCACTGCTTGTTTTGAGGGGTTTTGGGCCCTTGAAATTTTCCCCGGTTTCTAGGGAATTGGCCCCCTTTGTATTGGCCCGAAAGCCTCCCCTTTGATACTGTCCCTGGTAGGTAGACGGTGTTGTTTGTGAGGTGCTGGCTTGTGTGGCTTGACCTCGAAACCCTCCTCTGAAAGTAGTTTTGCGAAATGTGCCAAATGTGCCTCTGCCCTGCGGGGAATAGAGTGCGCCCATGGCTTTAGCTGTGTCAGTGTCTTTCTTTAATTTTTCAACTGCAGTGTCCACTTCTGGTCCAAACAATTGTTGTTCATTGAACGGCATATTGAGCACTGCCTGTTGTATCTCAGGTTTGAAGCCGGATGTGCGCAGCCATGCGTGCCTCCTTATCGTTACAGCAGTATTTATAGTTCTTGCAGCTGTATCTGCTGCATCCATAGAAGAACGGATTTGGTTGTTGGATATGTTTTGTCCCTCTTCAACCACTTGTTTTGCCCGTTTTTGGAATTCTTTGGGGAGGTGCTCGATGAGATGCTGCATCTCGTCCCAATGGGCTCTGTCATATCGCGCTAGGAGTGCCTGCGAGTTGGCGATGCGCCACTGATTTGCAGCTTGTACTGCAACCCTTTTCCCGGCTGCATCAAACTTTCGGCTCTCCTTGTCTGGAGGTGGTGCGTCGCCTGATGTGTGCGAGTTGGCTCTTTTACGAGCTGCTCCTACGACAACTGAATCTGGTGTAAGTTGTGATGTAATAAAAGCAGGGTCTGTGGGTGGTGCCTTGTATTTCTTCTCCACCCTTGGGGTTATTGCTCTGCTTTTAACTGGCTCCTTAAAGATTTGTTTCGCGTGCCTAAGCATTCCAGGGAGCATAGGAAGGCTTTGATAATTGCTATGGGTGGAGGACAGGGTGTTAAAAAGGAAGTCATCCTCGATAGGCTCTGAGTGTAGCGATACGTTATGAAACTCTGCTGCCCTAGCTACCACCTGAGCATACGCTGTACTGTCCTCAGGTGGTGAGGGCTTAGTGGGGTACGACTCAGGGCTATTGTCCGATACTGGGGCGTCATAGAGATCCCATGCGTCCTGGTCATCTTGGCTCATGGTGGTATGAGCTGGTGATTGTGACGGAGTCTGTGCCGGTGATATAGGAGTTGCCGGTGGTGGAGAGGGTGGTGGAGTTACCTTCTTCACCACTTTTGCTTGTGGTGTTTTTTCTTGTTGTTGGAAATCTAGTTTCCTTTTTCTTCTGATTGGGGGAAGGCTGCTGATCTTCCCTGTACCACTTTGTATAAAGATCCGCTTTTGCGTGTGATCTACAGCTGTTTGTAATTCCTCCTCAAACCTGTGTTTTTGAAGTTGGGAGGACAGTGATTGTTCCTCTGAGTAGGAACTGGCTTTCGGTTCGGTTGCTGGGCGTTTTGGCACCGAAACCGTGTCTTTTGTTGTTTTCGGCTCCGAAGAGATTTTCCTCTTTTTCGGTGTCGTACCTTCTTGGCGTCGACCATCTTCGGTGCCGCTATCCCTGTGCCGAGCAGCTTCGGTGCCGCTGTCTCGGTGTCGACCCTTTTCTGCGGCAGTATCTCGGTCCCGAGATTGCTGCGTGCCTGTGTCTCGACCTGAGTCGGACGATCTCGGCACCAGCTCGCCCTTTTTCGGTGCCGATGGGCTGTCACCTACTTTATGGGTTGAGCCATGGCCTGTCGGCAGTGGCGTCCCCTGGGCTTGGTCTGTTTTTCTGTGTGATGCTTGTTTCGACGTCTTATTCACGGTTTCTTCGACGTCGAATTCTTCGGAATCGGATTCGTGGATGGAGAATGTTTCTTCTTCTCCCTCTTCCTCAAACCGTTGTTGTCCTGTCGGCGTGGACGCCATCTGCAACCTTCTGGCTCTTCGGTCTCGGAGCGTTTTTCTCGACCGAAACGCTCGACAGGCCTCACACGTTTCTTCTTTGTGCTCGGGTGACAGGCACAAGTTACAGACCAAATGTTGGTCTGTATAGGGATATTTACTGTGGCATTTAGGACAGAATCGGAACGGGGTCTGTTCCATCAGTCTCGATGTTGCACGCGGACGGGCCGACCAGGCCCCGACGGGGGATCAAAATTACCCCGAAGGGCTACCGGAGCTCTTCAAGATTCGGTGTCGATTCCAATCTAACCCGATACCGAACGAAACAATACCGACAAATTTTCCGTTGATTCTGACTAACTTTCCGACCCGAAACACGGAGCGAAAAGGAACACGTCCGAACCCGATGGCGGAAAAAAAACAATCTAACATGGAGTCGACGCCCATGCTCAATGGAACCAAAGTAGGAGGAGTCCCTCGGTCTCGTGACTCAAAAAGACTTCTTAGAAGAAAAACAACTTGTAACACTCCGACCCAACACCAGACGGCGGACTATGCACAGCATGTGTATCTGCAGCTACACATGCCACCGAACATATGTTTTGCACCTGGGAGTAGTTTGTGTTTTAAGGGCCTAGTTAAGAAAAAGATTCCAGTAGGCCTACTAGCGCTTTACTTATATGCAGGGCCACTGGAATTAAGAGGCAGAAAGAACCAAAATATGTGGCAGGGTTGACCAATTAATGTGGCAAAAAAGTCATGTTATGCATTTACAAAGCCAATAGCTCCAACTCAAGTAAATGTGAGACCTATTGCACTGCAAATGCTTGTTAAATTATTATTTTTAATCATGCTATGCAGCAGCCATGTCACTGCTATACAGCATAGCTACACATTATTGCCAAAGTTAGCTTGCACATGGTGTACCGCATGAACAAGAGGCAGTGGCAGATTCAATAGTCTCGAAGGAGAGACATATTGGTTTTGCCACAACACCCTTGTGATTCTGAGCAAATCAGTTAATCTCCACATGTGTGAAAAAGAAAAAGCAAGACCTTTGGCAAAACTCCTATCACATAAAGAAAGCAATTGTGTCCATGTCTATCTCAGTGAAAATACATTTGGAAGCACATAATATCTGCTGTCACAATAAACACTGAATTAGAAAGAAAAAGGGCTTTTTGAAGTGTGTGTGGCTTATGAAAACATAGCTACAAATGACAAGAGGTTCATCAAGGATGACGATAAAAAAGTAGTACCTCAATCACAGGGTGATCAGTGGTAGGACAGAAATCTAGCTGTAGCAACCAGTCCTTGGTCTATGCTCCAACCAATAGATAGATAAGGAAGTGAAGCCAACACGTCCTGGCTAATTATAAGTCAGCAAATAGGAGTGGCAATGAAGCCAGCGAATGGTAAGCAATGGGCGGGGTCCAAGTCCCTTCTGCATACAATATCTCTCGCAAGCGCTATCACAGGCAACACCTAAAAATCACAGGGTATTTCTTACCATGGCTTGTATAAACAACTGCCTACAATCAGGATCCTATATCTGAAACATTTCAAATAGTAGAGACAACCTTGCCCACTGCTATCTGGGTGGGGGGATGTGAGGGGGGGGGGGGGGGTGAGGGAGGGAGTGAGTGAGTGTGTATGTGTGAAGTCCTTTCTCTGTTTGGATTTATGTACCACACAACACATATATCTGTAGTTCCAACAGTGACTTCGTAAACTTAAATAGATTTTGAGAATGTTTATGTAAACAGTCTTAAATTCAAACTATGTTTATGAAGTCATCATTGTAAAAACACATTGTTTCTATTTTTTTTTGTATTTTATTTTATTTTTTACAAAAAAAGAAATACACAATACAGGGACATTGTAGTATTGTAATACTTGATTACCATACGCTAATCCAACCGCCGCTGCACATGGTCTTTGGCTGTGCGCAGTGGGTGGGGTCGAGGTGGGGTAGTTGGTTGCAGGGCATGATCTGCGGCTGACACCCCCTGCATGCAGCCAACCCCACACTGCGCACGGCCTTCGGTCATATGTGGACAGGTCCTGCGCCAAAACCCCCTGCATGCAGCCAACCCCATATAGCGGAGGGACTGTCCAAGATGCCAGCGCTGCAGCGGCACTAGTAGAATTTTATATATAGATATACATATATCCACCGGTCGGCATTCTGCAGTTCATCTGACCTCTTCCACCAGTGGGGGGTCAGTGCTTGGCAGCGGGCGCAGGCCACGCTAAACAACCAAGAATGTACTGTGTTGCATTCAACATAAGAAGAGCCCGCACTCCAAGACGTTTAATCCGCAAAAGTTTATTCAGCTAGCTGATGTGTTTCGACCAGATGGTCTTTGTCGAAGCAACACAACAAGGTGAAGAGAGACCATTTCTTCTTAAAAACAATACGTCAAAGTAAACATAGTAAAAAAAGAAAAAAAAAGACTAGTAAAAGTCACCCAACACATTGGAAATTCAATCAGTTCATGCCGGTTTACCCGCATTCAAGCACATTTGAAGGTAAAGGAACAACATCAATTGGTTTTAACCACTCAATGGCATGCACTAGGCTCTGAGAAGGTGGGATCTAACATCACCCAGATGAATTTAGCCACTCTGTAGAGGAAGGAGAGAGCCAGGGTTGATTATGTTAACGCTGCGGTGTTTACAATGTGTTAATTCTTCTTTTTCATGGAATATGGGTTTAAATTTGCCACCTGGCAGTTGTATTTAATGAATGGGTTAATTCTGATAGAGCGGCTAAAACCATTCTGTTTTGTACACGACTGATGTATCACCTTTATCAACAATTGCAAATTAATTGAAAATGTACTTATTTTGAAAAATGCCCATAAAACAACACACATTTTAAAACATTAAAAAATAAAATAAAAAGCAACATTTTACAACTCGCAAGTAAACATCATATTAACATGTCCAAAGTATTTGAGGCTTCCCTCACAAAGCTTGCACTATGGAAAGTGGCATTCAATTCGGTGAGAATGCAAGGTCCAGCAGAACCAGCTGATCACCCTGAAATGGCAAGGAAAAGAAAGCTTTCTGGCCTATCAGGAACTGAAAGTAACCTGGCTGTCTATTAGTTGTTGGCCATTTGCAGTAAAAGCTGTCCATGCAGTACAGCTTCCGCAAGATGGGCAACAGATGTAGGCATTGGGGAGAGGAGACTTGCACACACCAACATTATCACCTTTGCGAGGTGATCCAGCACTATACAAAGAATTTGCTAAGCAGCTTTTTAAATGCTATAGAGCTGGTTTCTCCAACAAGTTGCTTGTGAGCTACTGGTAGCTCTCCAACTACCTGCGAGTAGCTCTCCTGTTTGTACCTCAGCCTACTAACTTGGAAACTTTTGCTGGGTTGATATAAGGTATGGATTTTGAAATTGGCAATTCAAGATCATGTTTGGAGAAAAATGTCTGAATTCCCCAAATATATTTAAAGCTGATTTTTAAGTGACAAATCGTGTGGGTAGAATTATTACTAATATTAATAATTTATGCCAGGGGAACTACGCTGTGGCTGTAATGTATGGCCTATGCAGAGGCATTCCAAACAGATAAGGCCTTTTTTTACATTACTGCTGGCAACTCTGGCTGATACAGTGAGGTGGTCACTGCTGGTAATCATGCATATTGTGGCCACTATTGTAATCTTGTCTGATGTGGTCATTATTACAGCACTTATAATAATAGTAACTCGCAATGCTTTTACTTGAACATACGTTTCTCTTTTTACAGAAACTTTTGGAGACCCCTGTTTTAGAATATGCAATGCAACTTGGTCAATAATATAAAACATGGGGATTCTACTAGACGGTCCGTTCCTGCTCCAAGGCTGCTGAGTATTGCCTAAAGAGTAAAGTTTACTTATCACTAAGCTTTTATCTTAGGTGAGTCTCCACAGCAACCAACACTGGGATAGACAGTAAAGAAACATATCTCAATTGAAGGCTACCTTTGTGCACAGATTTATCAGTGCTGCTGGTATTGTGAAATGAGAAAATCCGGCCTTGCTATTTCCTCGAACACAGACCTTCATTGTTTTAGCATGAGGGTGGTAGCATGGGAAATTCTGAAAGGGTGTCCTTTCCACCACCTACGCAGCATTCTCAGATGGAGAAGGACAGAAGATGGTTCTCAGCCCCAGAGAGATGCAAGAGTCCGAACGTCAGAGACGTCAAATACTATCTTGGGTGCTGATTCAACTTTTGATACATCAAGGAAACAACGCCCAGTCGAAACTGATGCTGAAGGATTGAAAAGGCTACTGAAAGGGCTTAACAAAAAATGGTGTTACAAACATGATTGCTTCGGAGCCCAGTCGGTGCACGTTCAAACCCGATGGCGGAAGAAAAACAATCTAATATGGAGTCTGCACCAATGCACAACAAGAGGAGGAGTCACTTCATATCTCATGGTTTAAGAGACTTCTTCGAACAAAAACAACTTGCAAATGTCCACGATTAGCACTAGGATGGTAGGACAATAACTTGCTACGGACGTGATACTCCTTCCTCAGAGGCTTTGAGAGGAGCTTTGTTAAGACGTCTATTGCATGACCATGCCATAGTATTATCCAGAGGTGGGATGTAATTGAGCTGGGTATTGAACCTTCTCCCCATACTGGTATAGGAGATTGGGAGAGGAGGCCGCATGGAAAGTCATGCAGGCTGCATGGAAAGACATGCTTATCAGGCTTGCTCTGCCCCTTGCTGGACGAGAGGTACTTGCCCTTCTTTTCGTGTCTTCCTCCATATTACTGCATAATTTATTGCGGGATAGACTGAGGTTGGTTGTAAAAACCTTGTCTGTAGGAGTGAAAAATGCTCGATGATCCTTGTTGATTTTTGTCCTGTGCACTGATACCAAGTGACTTGGCCATATCGGTTTTAATAGCCTTATGAGCACTGTCAACATGTTTATCTAAACAGGTGATGCTGATTTAATAGCATATCTATAACCCCGGCCTGCACCTTCACCCTAAAACATATGCGTCTGAAACAATCACCTGAAAAAAGCTAGTATTAGATGCACCAAGGGCTGCATCCGTACTTGCAAATTATGGCTCCTAACCCTCTACAATGACAGATCTAAATTTGCTACAATATTCCTCAATACATTTTTTCCATGACACGGGAGATGTCATACCGTAGCTGGCGATCAGACCTGGATAGTATAGTGGTAGTATTGTCAATTTTTACTGAAATTGCAGCAAAGACACTTAGCCATTTGCTCCTAGTAAATAGGCACTTAACCTCACAGTCTGCAGAAACCAACCCAGATGTAGACAGACTATGTGATTTTCATTGTGCTGCTGCAATCACTGAATCCAATTTAAAACATGGGCAAGCTGTGTCTAGCACTCTATACTTTTATTTACAAGAAAGCATGTGGCGGATTTCTTGCACAGGTGAAATCTTCTCAGATGAGGTCTAGAATAGGACTAGACTTAACCAATCATCATGACCTATTCTTAAAAACAAACAGAAATTAAGGTTTTGCATAGTGATGACTGTTAAGTTGAAGTATTGAGAGGCTCTGACACTTAGGCAGTGGAAGGGATGGATATCATCTGGGACAGAAAGGCTATGTGTGGTGTTAGTTCTGGGCTGGTGTCTTCACCAAGAACATAAAGTCCCATTCCTAGAGGTTGTCATGGTGAGTATCATCCCCTTGTTGTCTGCTGAAGCGGTATTCAGAGGTTCATCTGGTTGTAGGGCAGATTGTGATGTGCAACATCTCATTAAGGCACTAGGACAGGTGTTAGAGAAGAAATATTCAAAACTAGTGCATCCCTAGATCGAAGTGTTACATCCAATGGACTGGTGGTAGTGGAGTGGACAGAGGTAGCAGCAGCCACGCAAAAGGTTTTCATCAGCTGCCTTACTGAACCCTGAAAGTCCACGGGTACCTGAACCACTGATGTCCAAGGATAAACCAGATATTTTCTGTAAGGTTGAGGTCTACCATACCCCCACATTTCTTGAAAAGATATTCCTATTTTTAAGCCCTAAGCTGCGACCTCAGGGCAGGACTTTCTTCCATCTAAAATTGCTACTTTTCAACCCTTCCTAAAAATACTTGGAGAATTTATAAAAAAACTTTCCCTAAAATATTCCAGGACTGGAGTCAGAATAGCAAATAAGTCTCCTGGAATATTTGGGGGAAAGATGCTGTTCCCCAAATACTCTAGGACTACAGGGAGTGCAGAATTATTAGGCAAGTTGTATTTTTGAGGATTAATTTTATTATTGAACAACAACCATGTTCTCAATGAACCCAAAAAACTCATTAATATCAAAGCTGAATATTTTTGGAAGTAGTTTTTAGTTTGTTTTTAGTTTTAGCTATGTTAGGGGGATATCTGTGTGTGCAGGTGACTATTACTGTGCATAATTATTAGGCAACTTAACAAAAAAAAAAATATACCCATTTCAATTATTTATTATTACCAGTGAAACCAATATAACATCTCACAATTCACAAATATACATTTCTGACATTCAAAAACAAAACAAAAACAAATCAGTGACCAATATAGCCACCTTTCTTTGCAAGGACACTCAAAAGCCTGCCATCCATGGATTCTGTCAGTGTTTTGATCTGTTCACCATCAACATTGCGTGCAGCAGCAACCACAGCCTCCCAGACACTGATTTCCCTCCTTGTAAATCTCACATTTGATGATGGACCACAGGTTCTCAATGGGGTTGAGATCATGTGAACAAGGAGGCCATGTCATTAGATTTCCTTCTTTTATACCCTTTCTTGCCAGCCACGCTGTGGAGTACTTGGACGCGTGTGATGGAGCATTGTCCTGCATGAAAACCATGTTTTTCTTGAAGGATGCAGACTTCTTCCTGTACCACTGCTTGAAGAAGGTGTCTTCCAGGAACTGGCAAGTAGGACTGGGAGTTGAGCTTGACTCCATCCTCAACCCGAAAAGGCCCCACAAGCTCATCTTTGATGATACCAGCCCAAACCAGTACTCCACCTCCACCTTGCTGGCGTCTGAGTCGGACTGGAGCTCTCTGCCCTTTACCAATCCAGCCACGGGCCCATCCATCTGGCCCATCAAGACTCACTCTCATTTCATCAGTCCATAAAACCTTAGAAAAATCAGTCTTGAGATATTTCTTGGCCCAGTCTTGACGTTTCAGCTTGTGTGTCTTGTTCAGTGGTGGTCGTCTTTCAGCCTTTCTTACCTTGGCCATGTCTCTGAGTATTGCACACCTTGTGCTTTAGGGCACGCCAGTGATGTTGCAGCTCTGAAATATGGCCAAACTGGTGGCAAGTGGCATCGTGGCAGCTGCACGCTTGACTTTTCTCAGTTCATGGGCAGTTATTTTGCACCTTGGTTTTTCCACACGCTTCTTGCGACCCTGTTGACTATTTTGAATGAAAAGCTTGATTGTTCGATGATCACGCTTCAGAAGCTTTGCAATTTTAAGAGTGCTGCATCCCTCTGCAAGATATCGCTCTATTTTTGACTTTTCTGAGCCTGTCAAGTCCTTCTTTTGACCCATTTTGCCAAAGGAAAGGAAGTTGCCTAATAATTATGCACACCTGATATAGGGTGTTGATGTCATTAGACCACACCCCTTCTCATTACAGAGATGCACATCACCTAATATGCTTAATTGGTAGTAGGCTTTCGAGCCTATACAGCTTGGAGTAAGACAACATGCATAAAGAGGATGATGTGGTCAAAATACTCATTTGCCTAATAATTCTGCACTCCCTGTAGAGTTAGAAAAGTAAATCTGACCTTCCAGTGTCTGCCACATCTACTGCTGCCCTGAAGGTGCAGTTCAGGGCAAGAAACACAAACAAGCTCTTGATAATGAAGGTCTTCTTCATCAGAATAACCCAGAAGGTAGTGGACACCCAAGTCATGCAGGCCTTTTGTCTGTAACCGTAGGTCAGAGTGGACTGTTTCATCATCATCTGTGGAAATGTGTTCACTTTCCTCACTCGGTTGATCTATGTGACTACGTGAGAAGGAAATGTAATCTCAGAGCTGAGTGGCTGGCTCTGATGTAATTTTGATTAGTGAGGCCACATAACAGAGGCGCTGTAGATGAAGGAGTCTGAGGCAAAGATACAGCCAGAATTGTAGCTGAAGATACTTCCAATGACAAGAACTTTTTTTATAATAGACAGTTTTGCAGCCATCGACAAGGCATTATTCATCAATAGAACAGTGGTTGATAAAAGACCATGATTTTGTCATCAACCGTATGGGCCTCGTCATCAACTGTGCTGTCTTCAACGACTGGATAGGTCTAGGTGCAGGCAAAATATGGTCTTCACTGACGGAGTAATTTTCTACTACGGCTTGAAGAACTTTAACAGCAGTAATGCCTTCGTCATCAGTGAGGTGTATTTTGACAGAACTCCTCGCCTTGCTCATAGAGGATGGATTCAACAACAGTGGCAACTTCTTCATTTGCTTTGAGGGGAAGAAGCCACCTCTGAAGAACCTTCTGCCTTTGATATGCGATTCTCAGATCTATCAGAGGCAGACAGCTGAGCCTTCAAGGCAGTTTCAAAGAGCTTTTTGGGGTTGGGCTGGGTGAAGTTTTGGTGTGTGGGGGAATAGGGGTAGGGGAGGTGAGGCAGTAAAAGCAGGATTACGGTCATATGGAACGTTTCTGAGTAATCCATGAATTCTCACTAAGCCTCTACCTGAAGAGGTGGCTTTCCTGGAGAGTCAGCATTAAAGCTCTTGATGAGGCAGCTTTCTCTGTTATTTAACGGCTTTGAGCTAAAACTCCCACAGTTCACAATCTTTTGGGACATGCCCTGAATTGTGAAGGTAGTATATTCATTTTGAGTGGGGACCTTCTAAAAAAAGTTCTTGCCCAAAAAATAGCACTTGGCTTGAATAGAGATCTTGAGTTCTCAGCAATAATGAAATCCAATCCCAAGGTAACATAGGAGGATACAAAACATAGGAGGATACACTAAAAAGCAGAAATAGCCTACATACCACTGCTGAAGGAGTGAATAGATTTCAAATGCAAGAAAAGTGAGGAACAAAATCTAGGTCTGTGAGGAAGGGAGCAGAGGGCTGAGAAATTCGACAGTCTGAGTCAGTGAGGAGTGTTGTGACCATGATTCCCTTTACTTGGTTGGTTTGACTTCGGGTCATAAAATTAGGTGGATACATAGTGAACAGATGATTCCTCCTTAAAGGGGTGGATTTCACCACAGACCAAAGTATATTCATTGATGAGGGAGGTCGGGGACCGGGAGGTCAGATTTCTACACCTCCATGGGTAATGGAAGAGAAACATCTTCTGCTTGTATTAATGCCCAGTACCATTTTGAGATGTCTTTCTTTAATCTCTGAGTGCCTATAATTGGGTTTTCCCAATCTGTGACGAGCCCTGCCTCAGGTTCTTCTTGTACCCAGCTTTTAATTTGTATATATTTGAACCTAGATAGTCTGGCATTTGTCTCTTCAGATAGGGACTCCCATGGAATCACAAAACCCCTTTCAGCTATTTGTCCCCATGGTAAAATTCCTACCTCTATCAATGGAATAGCAAGTGCATCTTGTAAACATATCAGTGTGCCGGGCGAATCCCAGATTGGAGCCAGCTCACTATAGTACGGGATTCCTAATCTTCTTCTCACTGCAAACCATATAATACAAGCTGTGTTAAGAACTTTTAATCTTACTTTTTTGTAATACCTAGGATAGCCAAATATTTAGAGAAAGTATGTACCCAACTCCTGCTCTCTGTTCATGCCCGCAGTCTGGAGGATGTATATTTCTTAGAGAATAGCTGTCTGATGTTTTTCAGTTGAAATGCCCAATAATAAAGCTATACCTCCGTCTAACTTTTTTTTCCTCAATTTTTTCCAGGCTATTCTTGGGTTTTTCTGTGACCAAATAAAACTGATTACTTCCCCCTGCAGTTTCCGTAGCCAGTCAGCTTTAAAAAATAGGGGAACAGCATTAAAGATAAAGGTGAATTTCGTCAGTATCACCATTATTATTAAGTTTGTTCTATCTAGAATAGAGAGTTGTAGATGCGACCATTGGTGAAGGAGCTTCTTTGTTTCTCTGAAAAGATTTAGAAAGTTCAGCTGGGCGATCTATGCCAAGTTTTTTTAACCACTGTTACTCCTAGATAGCGAATTTAACCTTTCTCTAAAATACTATCCTGTGGGCCATTCCAGGTCATTAGCTCAGATTTGTCGGTATTAACTAAATAGCCTGAAATGTTCCCAAAACCTGCTAGTTTCAAAAAGTGCTGGGAAGGAACTTTGAGAGTTCTGTGTATAAATCAAGAGATCGTCTGCATATAAGGCTTCCTTCAGAACCCAGCTTTGATACTGAAAGGGTACTATTCTCTGGTCTAGTCTAACTCTCCTAGCCAGTGGTTCATTGTAAGGAAATGCCTCCTTGGCATGGTTGCCCCCTGACTTTTTGCCTTTGCTGATGCTATGTTTACAATTGAAAGCGTGCTGAGGCCTGCTAACCAGGCCCCAGCACCAGTGTTCTTTCCCTAACCTGTACTTTTGTATCCACAATTGGCAGACCCTGGCATCCAGATAAGCCCCTTGTAACTGGTACTTCTAGTACCAAGGGCCCTGATGCCAAGGAAGGTCCCTAAGGGCTGCAGCATGTATTATGCCACCCTAGAGACCCCTCACCCAGCACAGACACACTGCTTACCAGCTTGTGTGTGCTAGTGAGAACAAAATGAGTAAGTCGACATGGCACTCCCCTCAGGGTGCCATGCCAGCCTCTCACTGCCTATGCAGTATAGGTAAGACACCCCTCTAGCAGGCCTTACAGCCCTAAGGCAGGGTGCACTATACCATAGGTGAGGGCACCAGTGCATGAGCACTGTGCCCCTACAGTGTCTAAGCAAAACCTTAGACATTGTAAGTGCAGGGTAGCCATAAGAGTATATGGTCTGGGAGTCTGTTTTACACGAACTCCACAGCACCAGAATGGCTACACTGAAAACTGAGAAGTTTGGTATCAAACTTCTCAGCACAATAAATGCACACTGATGCCAGTGTACATTTTATTGTAAAATACACCACAGAGGGCACCTTAGAGGTGCCCCCTGAAACTTAACCGACTATCTGTGTAGGCTGACTGGTTCCAGCAGCCTGCCACACTAGAGACATGTTGCTGGCCCCATGGGGAGAGTGCCTTTGTCACTCTGAGGCCAGTAACAAAGCCTGCACTGGGTGGAGATGCTAACACCTCCCCCAGGCAGGAGCTGTAACACCTGGCGGTGAGCCTCAAAGGCTCACCCCTTTGTCACAGCCCAGCAGGGCACTCCAGCTTAGTGGAGTTGCCCGCCCCCTCCGGCCCCGGCCCCCACTTTTGGCGGCAAGGCTGGAGGGAACAAAGAAAGCAACAAGGAGGAGTCACTGGCCAGTCAGGACAGCCCCTAAGGTGTCCTGAGCTGAGGTGACTAACTTTTAGAAATCCTCCATCTTGCAGATGGAGGATTCCCCCAATAGGATTAGGGATGTGACCCCCTCCCCTTGGGAGGAGGCACAAAGAGGGTGTACCCACCCTCAGGGCTAGTAGCCATTGGCTACTAACCCCCCAGACCTAAACACGCCCTTAAATTTAGTATTTAAGGGCTACCCTGAACCCTAGAAAATTAGATTCCTGCAACAACAAGAAGGACTGCCTAGCTGAAAACCCCTGCAGAGGAAGACCAGAAGACAACAACTGCCTTGGCTCCAGAAACTCACCGGCCTGTCTCCTGCCTTCCAAAGAACTCTGCTCCAGCGACGCCTTCCAAAGGGACCAGCGACCTCTGAATCCTCTGAGGACTGCCCTGCTTCGACGACGACAAGAAACTCCCGAGGACAGCGGACCTGCTCCAAAAAGACTGCAACTTTGTTTCAAGAAGCAGCTTTAAAGAACCCTGCAACTCCCTGCAAGAAGCGTGAGACTTGCAACACTGCACCCGTCGACCCCGACTCGGCTGGTGGAGAACCAACACCTCAGGGAGGACCCCCGGACTACTCTACGACTGTGAGTACCAAAACCTGTCCCCCCTGAGCCCCCACAGCGCCGCCTGCAGAGGGAATCCCGAGGCTTCCCCTGACCGCGACTCTCTGAAACCTAAGTCCCGACGCCTGGAAAAGACCCTGCACCCGCAGCCCCCAGGACCTGAAGGACCGGACTTTCACTGCAGAAGTGACCCCCAGGAGTCCCTCTCCCTTGCCCAAGTGGAGGTTTCCCCGAGGAAGCCCCCCCTTGCCTGCCTGCAGCGCTGAAGAGATCCCTTGATCTCTCATTGACTTCCATTGCGAACCCGACGCTTGTTCTAACACTGCACCCGGCCGCCCCCGCGCCGCTGAGGGTGAAATTTCTGTGTGGGCTTGTGTCCCCCCCGGTGCCCTACAAAACCCCCCTGGTCTGCCCTCCGAAGACGCGGGTACTTACCTGCAAGCAGACCGGAACCGGGGCACCCCCTTCTCTCCATTCTAGCCTATGCGTTTTGGGCACCACTTTGAACTCTGCACCTGACCGGCCCTGAGCTGCTGGTGTGGTAACTTTGGGGTTGCTCTGAACCCCCAACGGTGGGCTACCTTGGACCAAGAACTGAATCCTCTAAGTGTCTTACTTACCTGGTAAAACTAACAAAAACTTACCTCCCCCAGGAACTGTGAAAATTGCACTAAGTGTCCACTTTTAAAGTAGCTATTTGTGAATAACTTGAAAAGTATACATGCAATTGAAATGATTCAAAGTTCCTAATGTACTTACCTGCAATACCTTTCAAACAAGATATTACATGTTAAATTTGAACCTGTGGTTCTTAAAATAAACTAAGAAAAGATATTTTTCTATAACAAAACCTATTGGCTGGATTTGTCTCTGAGTGTGTGTACCTCATTTATTGTCTATGTGTATGTACAACAAATGCTTAACACTACTCCTTGGATAAGCCTACTGCTCGACCACACTACCACAAAATAGAGCATTAGTATTATCTCTTTTTACCACTATTTTACCTCTAAGGGGAAACCTTGGACTCTGTGCATGCTATTCCTTACTTTGAAATAGCACATACAGAGCCAACTTCCTACATTGGTGGATCAGCGGTGGGGTACAAGACTTTGCATTTGCTGGACTACTCAGCCAATACCTGATCACACGACAAATTCCAAAATTGTCATTAGAAATTGATTTTTGCAATTTGAAAAGTTTTCTAAATTCTTAAAAGACCTGCTAGGGCCTTGTGTTAGATCCTGTTTAGCATTTCTTTTAGAGTTTAAAAGTTTGTAAAAGTTTGAATTAG
Organism: Pleurodeles waltl; assembly: GCF_031143425.1. Classification (NCBI taxonomy): domain Eukaryota; kingdom Metazoa; phylum Chordata; class Amphibia; order Caudata; family Salamandridae; genus Pleurodeles; species Pleurodeles waltl. The sequence goes on from NC_090440.1 coordinate 1,772,290,857, forward strand.
ATTCTAGAACCAGTTTTAGATTCTTAAAAAGTATTCCAACTTTTAGAAGCAAAATGTCTAGCACAGATGTGACTGTGGTGGAACTCGACACCACACCTTACCTCCATCTACAGATGAGAGAGCTAAGGTCACTCTGTAAACTAAAGAAAATAGCAATGGGCCCCAAACCTACCAAAGTACAGCTCCAGCAGCTTTTGGCAGAGTTTGAAAAGGCCAACCCCTCTGAGGATGGCAACTCAGAGGATGAAGATAGTGACTTGGAGGGAAATTCCCCCCCTCCAGTCCTACTTAGGGAGAGCAGGGCTTCTCAAGCCCTGACTCCACAAATAATAGTCAGAGATGCTGGTTCCCTCACAGGAGGGACCAACAACTCTGAAATCACTGAGGACAACCCCAGTGAAGAGGACATCCAGTTAGCCAGGATGGCCAAAAGATTGGCTTTGGAAAGACAGATCCTAGCCATAGAGAGGGAAAGACAAGAGATGGGCCTAGGACCCATCAATGGTGGCAGCAACATAAATAGGGTCAGAGATTCTCCTGACATGTTGAAAATCCCTAAAGGGATTATAACTAAATATGAAGATGGTGATGACATCACCAAATGGTTCACAGCTTTTGAGAGGGCTTGTGTAACCAGAAAAGTGAACAGATCTCACTGGGGTGCTCTCCTTTGAGAAATGTTCACAGGAAAGTGTAGGGATAGACTCCTCACACTCTCTGGAAAAGATGCAGAATCTTATGACCTCATGAAGGGTACCCTGATTGAGGGCTTTGGATTCTCCACTGAGGAGTATAGGATTAGATTCAGGGGGGCTCAAAAATCCTCGAGCCAGACCTGGGTTGACTTTGTAGACTACTCAGTAAAAACACTAGATGGTTGGATTCAAGGCAGTGGTGTAAGTAATTATGATGGGCTGTACAATTTATTTGTGAAAGAACACCTGTTAAGTAATTGTTTCAATGATAAACTGCATCAGCATCTGGTAGACCTAGGACCAATTTCTCCCCAAGAATTGGGAAAGAAGGCGGACCATTGGGTCAAGACAAGGGTGTCCAAAACTTCCACAGGGGGTGACCAAAAGAAAGGGGTCACAAAACCTCCCCAGGGGAAAGGTGGTGAGACAGCCAAAAATAAAAATAGTAAAGAGTCTTCTACAGGCCCCCAAAAACCTGCACAGGAGGGTGGGCCCAGAGCCTCTTCACAAAACAATCCTGGGTACAAGGGTAAAAACTTTGATCCCAAAAAGGCCTGGTGTCGAAACTGTAGTCAGTCTGGACACCAAACTGGAGACAAGGCCTGTCCCAAGAAAAGTTCCACTCCAAACTCCAATCCAGGTAACACTGGAATGGCTAGTCTCCAAGTGGGATCAACAGTGTGCCCAGAGCAAATCAGGGTCCACACTGAAGCTACTCTAGTCTGAGGGTGGGGTGGATTTAGCCACACTAGCTGCCTGGCCGCCTAACATGCAAAAATACAGGCAGCAGCTCTTTATTAATGGGACAAGTGTAGAGGGCCTGAGGGATACAGGTGCCAGTGTCACCATGGTGACAGAGAATGAAAATGTCACTTACCCAGTGTACATCTGTTCGTGGCATTAGTCGCTGCAGATTCACATGTTTGGCACAGTCCGCTGCCTGGTGTTGGGCTCGGAGTATTACAAGTTGTTTTTCTTCGAAGAAGTCTTTTTTGGTCACGGGACCGAAGGACTCCTCCCTCTTCGGCTCCATTGCGCATGGGCGTCGACTCCATCTTAGATTGTTTTCCCCGCAGAGGGTGAGGATGGAGTTGTTTGCTATAAATAGTGCCCATGCAATGGAGTGAATATGTATGTACGTTAAGAGTTTATAATAATTATTTACAAATGTACAGTTAAGATTTATGATCTACTTCTAAACGGCTACAGGCTTCCCGGGGAGGTGGGAGGGTACATGTGAATCTGCAGCGACTAATGCCACGAACAGATGTACACTGGGTAAGTGACATTTTCAGTTCGATGGCATATGTTGCTGCAGATACACATGTTTGGCATAGACTATAAAGCAGTTACCTCCCCTAAAAGCGGTGGTTTAGCCTGTAGGAGTTGAAGTAGTTTGGAATAATGTTCTTAGTACAGCTTGGCCCACTGTAGCTTGTTGTGCATTTAGTACGTCTACACAGTAGTGTTTAGTAAACGTATGAGGCGTAGACCAGGTTGCAGCCTTACATATTTCGCTCATAGGAATGTTTCCTAGAAAGGCCATTGTAGCACCTTTCTTTCTGGTTGAGTGTGCTTTTGGTGTAATAGGCAATTCTCTTTTGGCTTTAAGATAGCATGTTTGAATTCATCTGACTATCCATCTAGCAATGCCTTGTTTAGAGATTGGATTTCCTATGTGTGGTTTTTGAAAAGCTATGAACAGTTGTTTTGTTTTCTTGATTAGCTTTGTTCTGTCAATGTAGTACATTAGTGGTCTTTTGATGTCTAATGTATGTAGTGCCCTTTCAGCCACGGAATTTGGTTGTGGGAAGAACACTGGCAATTCTACTGTTTGATTTAAATGGAATGGTGAGATTACTTTTGGTAGAAATTTTGGATTTGTTCTTAGAACTATTTTATTGTTGTGTATTTGAATAAATGGTTCTTGTATGGTAAATGCCTGTATTTCACTTACTCTTCTGAGGGATGTGATTGCAATGAGAAATGCGACTTTCCAGGTTAGATATTGCAGTTCACAGGAATGCATGGGTTCGAAAGGTGGACCCATGAGTCTTGTTAAGACGATGTTAAGATTCCATGAAGGAACTGGTGGTGTTCTTGGTGGTATAATTCTTTTTAGCCCTTCCATGAATGCTTTAATAACTGGTATTCTAAATAGAGACGATGAATGAGTAGTTTGTAGGTAAGCAGATATTGCTGCGAGGTGTATTTTTATACATGAAAAAGCAAGATTTGCTTTTTGCAAATGTAGTAAGTATCCTACTATGTCTTTAGTAGAGGCATGTAATGGTTGTATTTGATTGGCATGGCAGTAGTAAACAAATCTTTTCCACTTAGATGCATAGCAGTGTCTAGTGGAAGGTTTTCTAGCTTGTTTTATGACCTCCATGCATTCTTGTGTGAGGTCTAAGTGTCCGAATTCTAGGATTTCAGGAGCCAAATTGCCAGATTCAATGATGCTGGGTTTGGATGCCTGATCTGTTGTTTGTGTTGTGTTAACAGATCTGGTCTGTTGGGTAGTTTGACATGCGGTACTAGTGAAAGGTCTAGTAGAGTTGTATACCAAGGTTGTCTTGCCCATGTGGGTGCTATCAGTATGAGTTTGAGTTGGTTTTGACTCAACTTGTTTACTAGATAGGGAAGGAGAGGGAGAGGGGGAAAAGCGTATGCAAATATCCCTGACCAACTCATCCATAGAGCATTGCCTTGTGATTCGCGGTGTGGGTACCTGGATGCGAAGTTTTGGCATTTTGAGTTTTCTTTTGTTGCGAACAAATCTATCTGGGGTGTTCCCCAAATTTGAAAGTACTTGTTCAGAACTTGGGGGTGAATTTCCCATTCGTGGACTTGTTGGTGGTCTCGCGAAAGGTTGTCTGCTAGCTGGTTTTGTATTCCTGGAATAAATTGTGCTATTAGGCGAATGTTGTTGTGAATCGCCCACTGCCAAATTTTTTGTGTTAGGAGGCACAATTGTGTTGAGTGTGTTCCTCCTTGTTTGTTTAAATAATACATTGTTGTCATGTTGTCTGTTTTGACAAGAATGTATTTGTGTGTTATTATGGGTTGGAAGGCTTTCAACGCTAGAAATACTGCTAACAGTTCTAGGTAATTGATATGAAATTTTGTTTGGTGTATGTCCCATTGTCCTTGAATGCTGTGGTGATTGAGGTGTGCTCCCCACCCTGTCATGGAAGCATCTGTTGTTATAACGTATTGAGGCACTGGGTCCTGAAATGTCCGCCCTTTGTTTAAATTTTTGCTGTTCCACCATAGAAGCGAGAGGTATGTTTGGCGGTCTACCAACACCAGATCTTGAAGTTGACCCTGTGCCTGTGACCATTGAGATGCTAGACACTGTTGTAAGGGTCGCATGTGTAGTCTTGCGTTTGGGACAATGGCTATGCATGATGACATCATGCCTAGAAGTTTTAGCACAAATTTTGCTTGTATCTTTTGGTTTGGAAACATAGCACTTATTACCTTGTGGAATGCCTGCACTCTTTGTGGGCTTGGAGTGGCAATTCCTTTTGATGTGTTGATGGTTGCTCCTAGATATTGTTGTGTCTGACACGGTTCTAGGTGTGATTTTGTATAGTTGATGGAAAACCCCAGTTTGTGAAGGGTTTGTATGACACATGTGGTGTCGTTTGCGCATTTCTTTACTGTGTTGGTCTTGATTAGCCAATCGTCTAGGTAAGGGAACACATGTATTTGTTGTCTCCTGATGTGTGCTGCTACTACTGCTAGACATTTTGTGAACACTCTTGGTGCAGTTGTTATTCCGAATGGCAACACTTTGAATTGGTAATGTATTCCTTTGAATACGAACCGTAGGTACTTTCTGTGAGAAGGGTGTATTGGTATATGAAAGTACGCATCCTTTAGGTCTAATGTGGTCATGTAATCTTGCTGTTTGAGCAGTGGAATGATGTCTTGTAGTGTGACCATGTGAAAATGGTCCGATATGATGTAGGTATTTAGTGTCCTGAGATCTAATATTGTTCTTAATGTTTTGTCTTTTTTTGGAATTAGAAAGTACAGGGAGTAAACTCCTGTGTTTTTTTGTTGTACTGGTACTAACTCTATTGCATCCTTTTGCAGTAGTGCTTGAACTTCTAGTCCTAAAAGTTCTAAATGTTGTGGTGACATTTTGCGTGTTTTGGGAGGGATGTTTGGTGGGAATTTGTGGAATTCTATGCAATAGCCATGTTGGATTATTGCTAATACCCAATTGTCTGTTGTAATCTGTTGCCAAGATTGGTAGAATTGGCTTAGTCTTCCCCCCACTGGTGTTGAGTGAAGGGGTTGCGTGACTTGAAAGTCACTGTTTAGGTGCAGGTGTTTTTGGAGTCTGGAATCTTCCCCTACTCCTTGGGAATTGACCCCCCCTATATCCCCTGAAACCTCCCCTTTGGAAGGAACCCTGATATGGTGTGGTTCTTGTTTGTTGGCTGGTGGTGTCTGTGGGTTGGCCACGAAACCCCCCTCTAAATGGAGTTTTTCTAAAAGAGCCTCTGCTCTGCGGGGAGTAGAGTGCGCCCATGGCCTTGGCCGTGTCTGTGTCCTTTTTAAGTTTTTCAATGGCTGTGTCCACTTCAGGGCCAAAAAGTTGTTTTTCGTTGAAGGGCATATTAAGGACAGCCTGCTGGATTTCAGGTTTGAAGCCTGAAGTGCGGAGCCAAGCGTGTCTCCTTATGGTGACAGCAGTGTTGACTGTTCTCGCTGCAGTATCGGCTGCGTCCAGTGAAGAGCGGATTTGATTGTTTGAGATTGTTTGTCCCTCTTCAACTATTTGCTGCGCCCTTTTTTGGTATTCTTGGGGAAGATGGTCTACGAGAAGTTGCATCTCATCCCAGTGAGCGCGGTCATATCTGGCCAGCAGCGCTTGAGAATTTGCGATGCGCCACTGGTTGGCTGCCTGTGATGCTACTCTTTTCCCTGCCGCATCAAATTTTCTGCTTTCTTTGTCCGGAGGTGGGGCGTCGCCAGATGTATGGGAATTTGCTCTTTTGCGAGCTGCCCCTACTACTACGGAGTCAGGTGGTAACTGCGAAGTAATAAACACTGGATCTGTGGGTGGTGGTTTGTATTTTTTATCCACCCTTGGGGTGATGGCTCTTGATTTTACGGGCTCTTCAAAAATTTGTTTTGCGTGCCGTAACATCCCCGGTAGCATTGGGAGACATTGATATTGGCTATGTGTAGCCGAGAGGGTGTTAAATAAAAAATCATCCTCTATAGGATCTGAATGCAGTTGGACATTGTGGAATTCTGCAGCCCTAGCCACCAGTTGTGAGTATGAGGTACTGTCCTCTGGCGGTGACGGCTTTGTGGGGTATGAATCTGGATCATTGTCCGGCACTGGGGTGTCGTATAGGTCCCAAGCGTCTTGATCCTGATTATCTTGACTTATGGTAGTTTGCGCTGGTGAGTGCATTTGTGGCGGTGTTTGTGCCGGCGATGCCTGTTGTAGTGGAGAGGGCGGAGGCGTGACTTTTTTAACCACTTTGGCTTGTGGTTGTGCGTCATCCTTGAGGAGACTCATCCTTCTTTTCCTTATTATTGGGGGAAGGGTTGATATCTTCCCTGTGTCTTGCTGGATGTACAGTCTCTTTTGTGTGTAGTCTGATTCTACACTTTGGAGCTCTTGTCCAAATCTGTGCATTTGGCCACTTATTCCTTGTTCCTCTGAGTAGGATGAAGGTGTGGTATTTTTCGGCGCCGAGAGAGAATCTTTTTTCGGTTTCGGCACCGACAGAATTTTTGTTCCTTTCGGCATGGATTCTCGGTGCCGATGTTTTTCGGTGCCGTTATCTTGTTTTTGTCTCTCGGAGCCGCTTTCTCGGCTCCGAGGTTGCTCCATGGCGGTCCCTCGACCGGAGTCGGGTGTCTTCGCTATGGGCGTGCCCTTTTTCGGCGCCTTCGACGGGTCGCCTGTTTTATGGGTCGAGCCATGGCCTGTTGGCAGTGGCGTCCCCTGGGCTTTCGGTTTGTCGATGGATTTACTTTTCGACGTCTTACTCACAGTTTGTTGCTGTTGCTCGACGTCGGAGTCTCCGGATTCTGATTCCGGAACCGAGAATGTTTCCTCTTCGTCGTCGAAACGTTGTTTTGTTGGCGTGGACGCCATTTGTTGACGCCTGGCTCTTCGGTCCCGGAGTGTTTTTCTGGACCGGAAGGCTCGACAGGCCTCACAGGTATCCTCCTTGTGCTTGGGGGACAAGCACAAGTTACAGACCAAGTGCTGATCTGTATAAGGATACTTACTGTGACATTTTGGGCAGAAACGGAACGGGGTCCGTTCCATCGGCTTCGATGTCGCACGCGGTCGGGCCGACCAGGCCCCGATGGGGGGATCGAAGCTACCCCAAAGTCTTCCGATGATCGGTGTCGATGTACCTAACTATCCCGATACCGAACGGAACAATACCGACGCTTTCTTCCGAGATTCTGACTAACTTTCCGAACCGAAACACGGAGCGAAAAGGAATACGTCCGAACCCGACAGCGGAAAAAAACAATCTAAGATGGAGTCGACGCCCATGCGCAATGGAGCCGAAGAGGGAGGAGTCCTTCGGTCCCGTGACCAAAAAAGACTTCTTCGAAGAAAAACAACTTGTAATATTCCGAGCCCAACACCAGGCAGCGGACTGTGCCAAACATGTGTATCTGCAGCAACATATACCATCGAACACTGGTTTCCCCTGGCCAATACCTGACTGGAAAAACTTATACAGTCACCAACGCTGACAATCAGACTAAAGCACATCCCATGGCTATGGTAACTTTAGAATGGGGAGGGGTCAATGGCCTGAAACAGGTGGTGGTCTCCTCAAACATCCCAGTAGACTGTCTGCTTGGAAATGACCTGGAGTCCTCAGCATGGGCTGAGGTAGAACTAAAAACCCATGCAGCCATGCTGGGTATCCCTGAACTGGTGTGTGTAAAAACAAGAGCACAATGCAAGGCAAAGGGTGAAAAAGTAGAGCTGGAGTCTGGAAAAATGGCCCAGCCTACCAAGAGAAAAGGAAAGTCAGTAGGGAAACCAACTGCAACACAGTCAGAAAAAGAGAACCTCTCTTCTCAGGAAGAAGTTCTGCCCTCTGAGGGAACTGAGCCTTTGGAGCTTGAACCTTATCAGGTTGAGCTCTTAGGCCCAGGGGGACCCTCAAGGGAGGAGCTGTGTAAGGGACAAGAAACCTGTCCCTCTCTTGAAGGCCTTAGGCAGCAAGCTGCTGAAGAGTCCAAGGGCAAGAAAAATGGAACACATAGGGTCTATTGGGACGATGGACTCCTGTACACTGAGGCCAGAGACCCCAAACCTGGTGCCACTAGGAGAGTGGTAGTGCCTCAGTCGATCAGAGAGTTTATTCTGACCTTAGCCCATGATATTCCCCTTGCTGGGCATTTGGGACAAACCAAGACGTGGGAGAGGTTAGTCAACCACTTCTACTGGCCCAATATGTCCCAGAAGGTTAAGGAGTTTTGCCTCTCCTGCCCCACCTGTCAATCCAGTGGTAAGACAGGTGGGCACCCAAAGGCCCCCCTCATTCCACTTCCAGTGGTGGGGGTCCCCTTTGAAAGAGTGGGTGTGGACATAGTTGGTCCACTGGAACCTGCCACAGCCTCAGGAAATATGTACATCCTAGTAGTAGTGGATCATGCTACTAGGTATCCTGAAGCTATTCCCCTTAGGTCGACTACTGCCCCTGCAGTAGCCAAGGCCCTCATAGGTATCTTTACCAGAGTGGGTTTCCCTAAGGAGGTGGTGTCTGACAGAGGTACCAACTTCATGTCAGCATACCTAAAACACATGTGGAATGAGTGTGGAGTGACTTACAAATTCACTACACCATACCATCCACAAACTAATGGCTTAGTTGAGAGATTCAACAAGACATTAAAAGGCATGATCATGGGGCTCCCAGAAAAACTCAAAAGGAGATGGGATGTCCTCTTGCCATGTCTGCTTTTTGCTTACAGAGAGGTGCCACAGAAGGGAGTAGGATTCTCACCCTTTGAACTTCTGTTTGGTCACCCTGTAAGGGGACCACTTGCTCTTGTTAAAGAAGGCTGGGAGAGACCTCTTCATGAGCCTAAACAAGACATAGTGGACTATGTACTTGGCCTTCGCTCTAGAATGGCAGAGTACATGGAAAAGGCAACCAAAAACCTTGAGGCCAGCCAACAGCTCCAGAGGTTTTGGTATGACCAAAAGGCTGCACTGGTTGAGTTCCAACCAGGGCAGAAAGTCTGGGTTCTGGAGCCTGTGGCTCCCAGGGCACTCCAGGACAAATGGAGTGGCCCTTACCCAGTGCTAGAAAGGAAGAGTCAGGTCACCTACCTGGTGGACCTGGGCACAAGCAGGAGCCCCAAGAGGGTGATCCATGTGAATCGCCTTAAGCTCTTCCATGACAGGGCTGATGTAAATCTGTTGATGGTAACAGATGAGGATCAGGAGGCAGAGAGTGAACCTCTCCCTGATCTTCTATCATCAGACCCAAAAGATGGCTCAGTAGATGGAGTGATCTACTCAGACACCCTCTCTGGCCAACAGCAAGCTGATTGTAGGAGAGTCCTACAACAGTTTCCTGATCTCTTCTCCTTAACCCCTGGTCAGACACACCTGTGTACCCATGATGTGGACACAGGAGACAGCATGCCTGTCAAAAACTAAATCTTTAGACAGTCTGACCATGTTAAGGAAAGCATCAAGGTGGAAGTCCACAAGATGCTGGAATTGGGAGTAATTGAGCGCTCCGACAGCCCCTGGGCTAGCCCAGTGGTCTTAGTCCCCAAACCTCACACCAAAGATGGAAAGAAAGAGATGAGGTTTTGTGTGGACTACAGAGGGCTCAACTCTGTCACCAAGACAGATGCTCATCCAATTCCTAGAGCTGATGAGCTCATAGACAAATTAGGTGCTGCCAAATTCTTAAGTACCTTTGACTTGACAGCAGGGTACTGGCAAATAAAAATGGCACCTGGAGCAAAAGAGAAAACAGCATTCTCCACACCTGATGGGCATTATCAGTTTACTGTTATGCCCTTTGGTTTAAAGAATGCCCCTGCCACCTTCCAAAGGTTGGTGAATCAAGTCCTTGCTGGCTTGGAGTCCTTTAGCACAGCTTATCTTGATGATATTGCTGTCTTTAGCTCCACCTGGCAGGATCACCTGGTCCACCTGAAGAAGGTTTTGAAGGCTCTGCAATCTGCAGGCCTCTCTATCAAGGCATCCAAATGCCAGATAGGGCAGGGAACTGTGGTTTACTTGGGCCACCTTGTAGGTGGAGGCCAAGTTCAGCCACTCCAACCCAAGATCCAGACTATTCTGGACTGGGTAGCTCCAAAAACCCAGACTCAAGTCAGGGCATTCCTTGGCTTGACTGGGTATTACAGGAGGTTTGTGAAGGGATATGGATCCATTGTGACAGCCCTCACTGAACTGACCTCCAAGAAAATGCCCAAGAAAGTGAACTGGACTGTGGAATGCCAACAGGCCTTTGACACCCTGAAACAAGCAATGTGCTCAGCACCAGTTCTAAAAGCTCCAGATTATTCTAAGCAGTTCATTGTGCAGACAGATGCCTCTGAACATGGGATAGGGGCAGTTTTGTCCCAAACAAATGATGATGGCCTTGACCAGCCTGTTGCTTTCATTAGCAGGAGGTTACTCCCCAGGGAGCAGCGTTGGAGTGCCATTGAGAGGGAGGCCTTTGCTGTGGTTTGGTCCCTGAAGAAGCTGAGACCATACCTCTTTGGGACTCACTTCCTAGTTCAAACTGACCACAGACCTCTCAAATGGCTGATGCAAATGAAAGGTGAAAATCCTAAACTGTTGAGGTGGTCCATCTCCCTACAGGGAATGGACTTTATAGTGGAACACAGACCTGGGACTGCCCATGCCAATGCAGATGGCCTTTCCAGGTTCTTCCACTTAGAAAATGAAGACTCTCTTGGGAAAGGTTAGTCTCATCCTCTTTCGTTTGGGGGGGGGGGGGTTGTGTAAGGAAATGCCTCCTTGGCATGGTTGCCCCCTGACTTTTTGCCTTTGCTGATGCTATGTTTACAATTGAAAGCGTGCTGAGGCCTGCTAACCAGGCCCCAGCACCAGTGTTCTTTCCCTAACCTGTACTTTTGTATCCACAATTGGCAGACCCTGGCATCCAGATAAGCCCCTTGTAACTGGTACTTCTAGTACCAAGGGCCCTGATGCCAAGGAAGGTCCCTAAGGGCTGCAGCATGTATTATGCCACCCTAGAGACCCCTCACCCAGCACAGACACACTGCTTACCAGCTTGTGTGTGCTAGTGAGAACAAAATGAGTAAGTCGACATGGCACTCCACTCAGGGTGCCATGCCAGCCTCTCACTGCCTATGCAGTATAGGTAAGACACCCCTCTAGCAGGCCTTACAGCCCTAAGGCAGGGTGCACTATACCATAGGAGAGGGCACCAGTGCATGAGCACTGTGCCCCTACAGTGTCTAAGCAAAACCTTAGACATTGTAAGTGCAGGGTAGCCATAAGAGTATATGGTCTGGGAGTCTGTTTTACACAAACTCCACAGCACCATAATGGCTACACTGAAAACTGAGAAGTTTGGTATCAAACTTCTCAGCACAATAAATGCACACTGATGCCAGTGTACATTTTATTGTAAAATACACCACAGAGGGCACCTTAGAGGTGCCCCCTGAAACTTAACCGACTATCTGTGTAGGCTGACTGGTTCCAGCAGCCTGCCACACTAGAGACATGTTGCTGGCCTCATGGGGAGAGTGCCTTTGTCACTCTGAGGCCAGTAACAAAGCCTGCACTGGGTGGAGATGCTAACACCTCCCCCAGGCAGGAGCTGTAACACCTGGCGGTGAGCCTCAAAGGCTCACCCCTTTGTCACAGCCCAGCAGGGCACTCCAGCTTAGTGGAGTTGCCCGCCCCCTCTGGCCCCGGCCCCCACTTTTGGCGGCAAGGCTGGAGGGAACAAAGAAAGCAACAAGGAGGAGTCACTGGCCAGTCAGGACAGCCCCTAAGGTGTCCTGAGCTGAGGTGACTCTAACTTTTAGAAATCCTCCATCTTGCAGATGGAGGATTCCCCCAATAGGATTAGGGATGTGACCCCCTCCCCTTGGGAGGAGGCACAAAGAGGGTGTACCCACCCTCAGGGCTAGTAGCCATTGGCTACTAACCCCCCAGACCTAAACACGCCCTTAAATTTAGTATTTAAGGGCTACCCTGAACCCTAGAAAATTAGATTCCTGCAACAACAAGAAGAAGGACTGCCTAGCTGAAAACCCCTGCAGAGGAAGACCAGAAGACAACAACTGCCTTGGCTCCAGAAACTCACCGGCCTGTCTCCTGCCTTCCAAAGAACTCTGCTCCAGCGACGCCTTCCAAAGGGACCAGCGACCTCTGAATCCTCTGAGGACTGCCCTGCTTCGACGACGACAAGAAACTCCCGAGGACAGCGGACCTGCTCCAAAAAGACTGCAACTTTGTTTCAAGAAGCAGCTTTAAAGAACCCTGCAACTCCCCGCAAGAAGTGTGAGACTTGCAACACTGCACCCGGCGACCCCGACTCGGCTGGTGGAGAACCAACACCTCAGGGAGGACCCCCGGACTACTCTACGACTGTGAGTACCAAAACCTGTCCCCCCTGATCCCCCACAGCGCCGCCTGCAGAGGGAATCCCGAGGCTTCCCCTGACCGCGACTCTCTGAAACCTAAGTCCCGACGCCTGGAAAAGACCCTGCACCCGCAGCCCCCAGGACCTGAAGGACCGGACTTTCACTGCAGAAGTGACCCCCAGGAGTCCCTCTCCCTTGCCCAAGTGGAGGTTTCCCCGAGGAAGCCCCCCCTTGCCTGCCTGCAGCGCTGAAGAGATCCCTTGATCTCTCATTGACTTCCATTGCGAACCCGACGCTTGTTCTAACACTGCACCCGGCCGCCCCCGCGCCGCTGAGGGTGAAATTTCTGTGTGGGCTTGTGTCCCCCCCGGTGCCCTACAAAACCCCCCTGGTCTGCCCTCCAAAGACGCTGGTACTTACCTGCAAGCAGACCGGAACCGGGGCACCCCCTTCTCTCCATTCTAGCCTATGCGTTTTGGGCACCACTTTGAACTCTGCACCTGACCGGCCCTGAGCTGCTGGTGTGGTAACTTTGGGGTTGCTCTGAACCCCCAACGGTGGGCTACCTTGGACCAAGAACTGAATCCTCTAAGTGTCTTACTTACCTGGTAAAACTAACAAAAACTTACCTCCCCCAGGAACTGTGAAAATTGCACTAAGTGTCCACTTTTAAAGTAGCTATTTGTGAATAACTTGAAAAGTATACATGCAATTGAAATGATTCAAAGTTCCTAATGTACTTACCTGCAATACCTTTCAAACAAGATATTACATGTTAAATTTGAACCTGTGGTTCTTAAAATAAACTAAGAAAAGATATTTTTCTATAACAAAACCTATTGGCTGGATTTGTCTCTGAGTGTGTGTACCTCATTTATTGTCTATGTGTATGTACAACAAATGCTTAACACTACTCCTTGGATAAGCCTACTGCTCGACCACACTACCACAAAATAGAGCATTAGTATTATCTCTTTTTACCACTATTTTACCTCTAAGGGGAACCCTTGGACTCTGTGCATGCTATTCCTTACTTTGAAATAGCACATACAGAGCCAACTTCCTACATTCATTATATAAGTTGAAAAGAAGAGGAGAGAGAGGACATCCCTGTCGTGTTCCTCATTCAATTTTACAGTGGGTCGATAAGTTATCATTAACAAGGATCCTGGCAGTGGGTGTTTTGTAATCGCTTTGATTGCCTTGAGGAAGTTATCTCCTAAGTTGTTGTGTTTTATTACTGTCTGCAAGAAGAGCCAACTCAATCTATCAAACGCCTTTGAGACATCAATTGACGAGAGGGATGATAGTAATAGCGGCAATGTCAATGTCATGAAACTTAAGTGATGAAGCAAATCCCCTAAATGCCGACTTCTCATAAAGCCTTTCTGATTGTTATGTATCAGGCCACCAATCGCATTGTCCAATCTTCTGGCAAGCAGTTATGCAAAGATTTCATAGTCTTTGTCAAGCAACAAAATGGGTCTATAAGACTCACACCTCCTAACATCCTTCTGCGGCTTTAATATTAGAGTTATAATAGCTTCAGTCCATGAAGTCGGAACCAGTGTGGACTCTATGAATATCGAATTCATCAACTGAGTTAGTACTGGTACAAGTTCTTCTTTCAGGAGCTTATATATTTCAGCTGGTATTCCGTCTGAGCCTGGGACCTTCCCATTTTCCAGCGCAGCAATAACGTTGTCTACCTCTCCGGCTTGGAAACGTTGATTGAGAATCTGATTCTTTGCTGATTCTACCCTAGGGAGAGTGTCTGCCCTCAGCCAATTTTCAATCTCCTCCACAGAGGCCGAGGTGTCTTCTCTGTATAATTCTGAGAAAAAGTTGACAAAGGCTCCTGCAGTGTCTCGATCTTCTGAGGACATTCTACCCGACTCGTCAATCATTATTTAATAGTATTCCTAGAGTTATCTCAAAATACACTAGTTTACTAGCTTCCTATTTATTCCTTACTATTGATTCCAGGAATACCTCAAGTTAATTTTTAACTTCCTGGATTTGGTTCTGTGAGTCAACTTGTACTATCACGTTCTTACAAATGTCCATGTGATCCTGCAATTTGCAGACTTTACCCTCTAGAAACTCCACTGTGGCTTTAATTAGCTAATCAGTTTCCCATGAATAAAAGCCTTATATGCTTCCCAAACTGTGGTTATTGATGTTGAACCTAGATTGATCTAAAAAAAAAAAAAAAAAAAAAAAGGTCCTTGGAATCCCTTTTTAACATTCGTATAATCTCTTCCTCACCCAGGAGAACACCTATTAGTGTCCATCTGGGATGTGCACAAGGGCCAATTAGTGTGATATCTAGCTGTACGGCTGAATGATCCGAAAGATGGCAAGGCTGATAGGAGGCTTCCACTAGGTTATTTCAAATCCTTGCATCTATCAGAAAGGAATCGATTCTAGAGGCATGACCAGATGTTTTGTTCCAAAAAGTGAACTCTTAAATCTGCCCCATTCTAATTCGCCAGGGGTCAATCAGGCCAACATTCTCCATTATCTTATGTAGACAATTTTTCATCCTGATTGTGCTGACATTTGGTCTATGGGTGGATCTATCTAGGGTGGGGTTAAGCAGAACATTAAAGTACCCTCCAATAATTATCAGATTCTTAGCTCTTTCTGACAGCTGCTCATAAAGCTCCATAAGTGGGCCAGGATCATCCACTGGCTCCATAATAAGAAACCAGGGTAATCTGCTATTCGCTATCAACCACCTCCCCCTAGGGTCAGCTCTTACTTCAGTCAAACAACCTTGAACCTTGTACTTTACAATAATTGCCACCCCTTTCACATTACAAGATTGATTAGTGCAAGCAAACTGAGAAATCCATCTTTGCACCTTGGGAATGTTCAGCCACACCTCGTATCTTAAATGTGTCTCTTGCAGGAGAATATTCTGGTTGTCAGATAGTCTTAAAAATTCTAAAATTCTCCTTCTCTTGCTACTTTCTCTAAGTCCATTCACATTCCAGGTAAGAATTTTGAGTTTAGAAGTGACCCAAGACCCCGTCATCCTATTTCAATTCAGATATTTGCTTTCTGTCCAACCGGAGAGTTGTGTTAAAAAATGAGGACTCTTCTATTTTTTTTTTTGTCCCATTTTTTTGCTCCCCACCCAGTGAAAACTTGACCAAATCATTTTAATACATGCCGTCCCAAAGCAACCCTTCCCCAACCCTCCCTGGGGAACCCTCCTGTTGATCATATGGGTGGTCCATCCTACCCTTGAGCACTGCCACTCTGAGGCCTGCTAGCCCTCACCTTTTATCTGTTCAACTAGTGCCACGACTTCTTGGGGATCCCTCATATTATACATTTTATTTCTACACATTACTCTCAGGGTAGCAGGGAATCTCAGTAGTGGAGTAGCGCTTAAAAACGTAACCTCCTGCATATACTTCCTCAGCTCCCATCGTCGATCCTGAGTCGCCCCGGAAATGTCAGATCTTATTGAGAAAGTCCAACTCTTGTGCTTAAAACCCCAACTTTGAGAGCTTCTGTAAGGAACTGCTCCGTTACTCGGTATGATGCTAAATTAATCAGCACCTTTCTGGGTTTATCCCTATTAAGGTTCCTCTTAAAGGGATCCCAGTGAACTCTCCGTTTTTGCGGGTCCAAGTCGATGGACATGACAGTGGGGATGTGGGGGAACATGGCGGCCAGCTAGGTGTGCCGGCCGCTGGTCTCCTCCCTCCGAGAACGCTCACTAGCTCCCCTATCTTGTTTGTATGGTTGAGGGGATTTTTTTTGGGGGGGGGGGGGGAGGAGGAGGAAGGGGGAAGAGTCTGGCCTCCCGGTCGCATGGACTCATCCATATGAAATTGCCCGCACCGGATGGGTGTCCCGAGGCAGAGGGACCCCTCCGGGCGGGCTGAGTTCACACCGCACTTGCTTCCCTTGTTTCCCTCGCGGTGGCTCCAGGCAGCTTGGCTAGTCCACCAGAGCAGAGGTGCGGCGGCCAGGCTGTGTTTCCAGGGCACCCTGGGCAGAGTCAGCACAGGCTCATTCCTGGCTCTGCCTCGGCTGGGACAGAAGCTGGAAGGGAAGCTACCTGCATAACCTTTCCCTGTCAGTGGAAGTCAGGATCATTTTTCCAGGCCACCAAGGTTGAATATCTCTGTGTGACCCCCAGGCGTCCATCAGCCAGAACACGCAACAGGGGAAGAAATTCCATCTATCCAAGCCTGGTTTGGACCATCCGGGCCCTCCAATAGCCTCAATTTACTCACTATTGGGTGCTGGGGCAAGAAACAAGCGAACTGTTAAAGGTAAGCCCCCCAATTTACTAGTATCATCACTACTGCATCATTAGGGAGGGGTTCCTCTCGAGAGTAAGCAAGCACAGTCAACAAAAAAATGCCAAGGAGACTTACTACCAGGAGACAGAAAATTACCTCCTCACTTAGATCCTTCTTTAAAGTACAAGACCACGTCAGTCCCCCTTACCCAACAAAACATGTCTACCTCTTCAGCAAATACAGAGTCCATCTTGGCAGGGGCACCTTCTACGCCGTCGGATTTACTCCAAAGCTCAGTTAGTCAGGAAACAGGATTGGGCGTAGCTGGGGGGCACTGTATTATCACAGGAGGTGGAGGGTGTACGAAGCAGCACAACCCATACAGATATTTACTACAGTCATTATTAGAAGAGGTGAGAGATAAGTTTGCTATATCAGAGTCCAATCAGGCTAAAATTCAGGGGGTCTGTGATAGTCTTGACGCATAAATTACTAACCTGACAGAGAGATTAGGGGCCATGGAGTCCACTATTGGAGTGTTGCAGACGGAGGTGGAGTCTAATAGATATGAAGTTCAAGCTTTAAAACGAAGCGTGAAAGACTTGAGAGATAAATTAGAATCCCTTGAGAAAAACTGCAGGCGGAATAACCTTAGATTCTTAAATATATCCCAGAGAGAGTGGAAGGGGAAAAAATTAAAGGCCTCATTATAACGTTAATTAAAGAACACATCTCTTTTGATAGAAAATTCTTCATCCTGGCTGTGACAAATTTTGCTTTCAGAAAACCCAGAGCATTTGATGGCGCCAATATTGATTTGTCTATATGTATTACAAGTCCTGGTGTGGTAACAAGTGACAGATTTTTGATAGCTTTGTATGCCTGCACATAAGAAATATTGATTAGCCAACAGTCTGAATGTGGGTATACTGACAAACCCTGGTATCAAAGGCAAGCATCTACCATGGTCATACATTTGGTGAGCTTTATTGGCACCAACTTCAGGCCAAATAGGAGCACTTTGAACTGATCAGGCCGAACTGCTATGTTGAAATAGGCATCCTCCAAGTTTATTGATGGTAGAAAATTGTATTGCCTCAAAGAAAGGGAGCATTTCCTGTTTTAAGACCATTAGATATTTGTTTAGTTTTCTTAAATCTAAACATTGGAATGTTATTAAAATGTTCTGGAATAAAATGTCTGTCTCTGCCACTGTGGCATTAATTCTCCTGTATTCTTACAATATAACTGATATTTCTTCCTTTAACTTTCAGAGTTAGCTGGGAACCTCATTTTCGATAGACAGTCCAGAGCGGTTGGTGTAAATTCCAGATTGTGTCCTCTCTTTACTATTTCTAGCACCCGTTTGTTGAATATCATTTTCTGCCAAGATTTCTGGAAATATTGAATCTTCTACCCTACAAACATGGTCAATTGGGTAGAGGAAAGACTGGTGATGCCAAGTTATTTTGTTGCTTGGCTACCCCTGCACCTTGGTTTTGCTCTATTGGAATAGACTCGGTTGTTGATGCTGCTGGTTGCTACTTTGCAATGTACCATATGGTCTTGTCTGACGACTATGGTCACATTGAAAACATCTTCAATAACATCTCCTGCAGCCTCAGCACAATTTCCTGCAGGTATATATTTTGACAGTTAGAAGTATATCATCCATCTTCCTGCCAAAGACACAGTTACCATCAAATGGCATGTCTATGATACAGGTCTGTAATTCTGGCCTGAATGAAATACTTTTAACCATCCATATTATCTCATGAAAGTAGTACTGCCCACTTTTTAAAACAATCCATAGATGAATCATTTACAGCATCAATGAGGGCGGATAAGGTCATCTTTCCAGTTTTTTTAGACCAGCCATAGGTTGGCACTTGTCTTTCTCTTACAAGTTTGTGATGAATAACGCTATTTCAGGTCATAACTGGGGGCCATATCAGGAGTTAATTCCTGATGCATTAGCAATTTTTATGAAATTTACAGCCAGCACGTTGGCTCTTCTGCCCATAGAATCCCATGCCTTCTTTGTCCAGCAGAGCTGTGCAAGGTGTAGGGAGATTCCTGGACCGCCTTTGCACAGCCATGGACTTCACAAAGTCGGTCTTCGTCTGGTTCAAGAAGCATCTTAGTGAATGGTCTAGAGCTTTATACTTCTTGTCAGTTTTTGAATCGACTACCTGAAGTGTTGCTGGGTTTTTCATTGCCAATTTATGGTATTCCCATAAATGATCCAGAAAATGGTACTGGCCTAATAGACCTTGCCTTTTCTGTGAAATCAAACTGAAAACAAGATTTCTCTGAGGTATGCCTGAACAAATTAAACTTGCTGGATGGATGTTAATGAGAATATGAAATCTGTTGATGTCATCAGGAGGAGAATCATGTAGCTCCAGTACAGAACTTGTCTCATCAGGAGTCACAAAATCACCCCACTCTGGATCTTTTGAACACCCAGGACAGACATCATCATCATCATCCCTCATCACCTTGAGGGACCTTCCTATTAATATATGCTTTGTCATCCTCACTTCTTCTCATGTCTACTGAACTTGTTTCATCAGAGTATCTGTCAATCATCATTGTCATCTCCCTTGTCATGAGGACGTCTTGTATCTTCTGCTAACTCATACATAGGAGACACAGGGAGAGGCGGTGTAGAGGCAGGTTCCTTAGGAATGGGAGAAGGCATAGGTGGAACAGAATCAGTATGCAAAATCTTCATAGGAACTACTGGAAACATTTGAGTTCCTTGTTAACTTTATCGTTGTCTGAAATTAAAATGACATACTTTATGTTTAAGGGCACGATTTATAGGATGACGGAGAAGGAACCCGGTCATCCTAATTCAAGTAATACTATATGCACAGTGACTCAAGGGCAATCTCTCGCCCATCATCCCTGACATTGCCCTTTTCAAAGGATACTCGTCACTTCAGATCAACTGGGCTAAGTCTGGGGTGTTCCCATTAATAGATTTCTCTTCAGCACCCACAATGGAGTATACATCGCAGTGGAGCCCTGATGATGCCAAGTACTTGGGAATATGGCTTACCTACGACCTAAATGTTCTTATGAAGGGATTATTTCGCCACGCAGTTTGACGACCTGTGTTGATAGGTGGATCCGACTACCCCTCCCTATGATTTGGCAGATTTCTCTAATCAAAATGGTAGGTTTTACCAAGATTTCTATATCTATTTTCGACCATTCCAGTTTCCCTTCCGACATATCTCTTTAGCCAGCTACAACAAGTCTTGCTCGGCTTGGCTGATATGGGGCAGGGCCAAAAGAGAATTCGCTGAAAGATCCTCTTATGAGCATTAAGACTGGGTGGACTTGCTGTGCCAGATCTATGCATATATTACCTAGATACAAGCATACTAGCTGAAATACTGGACACCATCCCAACTGGCTGTGGTGCATGTGCAAAAGTGCCCATTAAAGTTGAACACTGCACATGCAATGAGGAATTTTCTACGATCCCCTTCTACTTATTGCTAATATTCAATTTCTCCTGCCCACCAAGGAAAAGGTAGTGAAGGAATTGTTATGACCTGCCGGACTGTCTACTCCAATACCTTTTTGATGGCGACACCTTCTTGCCCCTGCAAAAATTCTTCTAGCATCCCTCAAGCACTGCTGTGTCACCATGGATTGCGTTTCACTGCCTGGGTGGGTGTCACTCCTTACCGCATACATTGCTAGAGACAATGAGGGCCCCTCTATTTCTTTCTTGGATTCCACAGTTGTTTCCTATATTGCCAATATGCTCCCAGAGGCCAAACGAAGGAGGGAAGATTCACTGGGCCATCAAATATACAATACGATTTGGTCATGTTGTTTTGTGCAAGTGAAGGAGACACCATTTAATTATAAGCACAAGTTGATACAGTTTAAAAATATCTACACCAATACTATTATTCTCCTGAACGATTGTCTAAATTCAGTGGCGGTGTTCCATCCACATGTAAACAAATGTAGTTTGGCAAATCCATTATTCCTACATGTCTTGATCCTGCTCAAGAGTTCTGACATATTTGTGAGACTGTCTGCTATTCTAAGTGATATACTCAAGATCCCACTTGAATGCTCTCCAAGGATGGATCTGTTGGGAGATACTGCCGCTTTGCCTACGATGACCAGAAGCTTGACATCCAGTACTCCTGTCTTCGCCAAGAGATCAGTAGGGATGGTATGGATGTAATGGATACCATGTTACACCGTGGAACAAGTTTCTTTTTCTGTTCGGTTGTTGTTTTTCCTCCTAAATAAAACTTTAACAAAAAATGAAGAAATCTGAGATATGGGAGCCTCTGGGGGGAGCAGGAAGCAGGAGAGGTAGCACTTCATTCTCTGAAGTTCAGATTGCTTCAAATAAGGTGGCTGTTGGTAGGGTGTGGCCTGGACAGGCAAGATAACTGGCATGCTCGGCTGAGCTCCCGTTAGGCCTAACCAAGAGGAGCACGTCTGCTGGTGCTGACCTGCCCCAACTGGGCTCTTGTGGGGTCCCAGGAGTCAGTGAATCCCTGGGTCACGGGGAAGGAGTCAAAGGGGCCTGCAGAGGCTGCCACAGCTCTAGGAACATCTGTGCGAGCACGCCACCAGCAAGATGCCGGTTCCGGGCCTATGTCAAGGTACTGTATGGTGCTCCACAGGCCCAGGTAAGTATAAATGGAGTGGTCTCCCCTAGATTTCCGAGCCGGAGAGGCACCCGGTAGGGCTGTCCTCTGTCCCCCATCTTTTTCGCGATAGCTTAGACCGCTGGCAGCTTGGATCCGGTGTGATGCGCAACTCTGGGACTTTGACTGGTGAGTGGCGACAGAATATACGATTACCTTGGATCTGGATAACATCCTGCTGTTCCTCTTGTGGCCCCATGAGACGGGACCTCAGTTGATTCACATCTTAACCACCTTCAGCTCTGCCTTCGGCCTAAAGGTTAATTGGGACAAATTCCTCCTAGTTCCCATAAGGGGGGTATGGGGGGGGGTCAGACTGAAATATGCCATCTGGGGATTCCCATACACCGCCTTTGCTTCCTGTACCTGGGAGTACATCCTTTAGAATATGGGAGGACCCCAAGGGGACAGGATGCTGATGGGGATGATGTTGGCCAAAAGTGATACAGCCAAACACTGGAGGTCCTCAAGCAGGAGGAACGGTGTGGACTGGTTAGCAAAGCTGAAGGAGAGAATGTATACTCTGTGTGGATGTCCCATCAAGTATGACAGAGTTTGGGGCAAATGGTGGGCCTACTATGCAGTGGGAGGACATGGCTGAATGGAGTACCATTAACCATGCCAAATATGGTAACTGGGAGTCTAATCGGGGCGGCGGACCTATTGGGAAGGTTTTATATTTACTGTGTTGATTTGGAGAGAGGAATGCTGGCTGTGTTAAAAATCAACAACACTGTTCTTTTTATAAAAAAAAAAAGTGGATGTGGTACTAAACAGGCATTGCTGTGATTTATGGCCACTTAAACACTTACCTTTCATTTAAGATTATAGGGGAATCCCTGCTTGACGACGGGAATGATTCAAGCATGTGAATATATAGAAGATTCAGTGCTGGAGAGATAAAAGAAATTGCATGCAGAAGTAGAAAACCTGGGGCCAGACACTGCATTTTTTTCATACCCAAAAGTATTCATTATCATACCACCAAGTTAGTAGATGTAACATGTTCAACCAGAAGGCAACAATGCATTGCAGCTGCTTCCTCGGCACTGCACTGATAATCAATCAGACTCATTCTTAATAATTTGGATATCATTGGATATCTTTTGAAGGACAAATCACCAAATAGTCACAATTTTTAAGTAACTTTCTCAGAATTGTATATGTAAATGGGTGTTTTTTCTTCCAAAAATCACAACCATTCATATTCACAATAGACACTAAGGCTGTCAAATCTGCATTTTGTGACCTGAAGATGTTAATCAAGAGCTGATGAAATTCAAAGAGGATTGAAGTTTTTCTCCTTTCTCTACAGTAGCTGTTTACATGTTAGCATGTAGTGTCTAGGCTGTCACACCTACTGATCAATACTCATCAAGGGGATACAAGTTCCAGTTAAGAGGCTTGCCAATTCATGTCAAATTATCACACAGTATTGCTCAAGAGCTAGGTCTCTAATCCTTCACACTTCCTGAAGAGAGAACTCCAAAAAAGCACAAAAACTGTCAAAATGCTTAAAGTGCCCTAAATTGAGACCCAATGCCACGAGATGCCTAACAAGAAACCATTCTGTTCCCACCTACGCTCCTGCTCAAAAGAATGCCAGATGCCTTCAGAAGGCTTATTAAATATTAAACAAACAGGTTCAATAATTAAATTATGCCTCTTAGTTCAAGATTAGCTCCGCTGTTACACAAGGCTCATTCTGAGAACAGAAAAAACAAGAGCAGGTACATTAGGAAGAAGCAATAAGAAGTGAGCCGCTAAGAAAGGAATAAAAGAAAGGAAAAATGAAAATGCACAGTGTCTAGCAGCTGAGAGGTACTGTGAAAAAGGACCATTTGAAGCTACCTGTAAGTGGAATGCCTAATATAAAAAAACACAAACATTATGATAAAGCACTCCACTATACGATTAACACGTACACGCTTAAGAGGCTGAAATATGTATTTCAGCACCATACCTTTTCCTTTCCAGGCATCAAAAGCATCCATCATGTTCTTTAACTCTGCTGGTGAATAGTAGCTCCAGATATACTGAACATTATTTCCTGCTTCTCTAAGCGAACACATTGAAAAATAAATAGGTTAATGACATCAAAGCACAAAAATGAAAATAAACAATTGTTGACAAAAATTTCTAAGAATATTTCTTTACAGTTCTTTCCTCAATGTATTCATTTGCTTGATGCACTGATTTCCCACACTTTTCTATTGTGCTGTAGACAAAAAGCAATATTACAGAAAAGAAATGTAGCTGCCTAGAGAACCTCACGCATCTTCACTAGCAAACATGCACCATCTGGTAAAGATCTAGTACATGAGAGATGCCAGAATAAACCACTGACACACCCAGAGGGTTCTGTGCCTTTAGAGTACCAGTGGCGGTGTCTGGTACCATTGACTGGGTCCAACTGTTTAGTAACGATGAGCTCCATCTGCCTTTTTGTTTTGGTTGATTCCTAATCATAAAAGTTCCCTTCTCAGTGTTACATGGTGAAGCCCTATGATAAAACTATTAGTGGTAAGCCTGATTTGTTAAGTGTTTAAAAAATAAGTAATGCCTTTCTTTGTGTATCATATTATAAACTGCTCTTTTTCTTACCTTCAAATTTAAACCCTACTGTTCTATCAAAACACCACTGGCTAAACACAGATTCTGAGAAATATTTCTGGTGCCATAAACTCCTAGGAGTACACTTTGACTTAGTGAAGTACAGAAAATATAGTTATCTAGCAAGGCTGAAAGTGATGTTCTGGGGGACCAAGAACAGCAGCCTTTCACACAAGAAACAACTGGGTAACCACGGACAGGCCCAAAGCAGCTAACACCAGATTTCAGGTGTATAGAGAAGATACTTTTAACAAAAGAGGCGTTGATGACAAATATGGATGTATAATCTTCAAGGTGCAGGAACTTAATGACTGTAGACAGAAGACGAACATCATGAGAGGTTGCTTTTAGATAGTATAGGATGGTGGTCAAGTACCTTGCTGCCACTTTTGTGAATAAGGGCCAGGTGGACTGTATGAGAGTGGAAAGAGGGTTCAGGGATTATTTTCCCGCATGAATGATTAAATTGTCACTGTTAAGTCTGATTTGTGAAGTGATTATTGTGTATATTGAATGACATCTGATTTCCATACCCAACGATGGACAGGAGATCTTTGGTGCAGTATTCGCCTACTTGGTTTACCTTTACTTTTGTTATTTACCTTGAGAATGATCTCTTATGTAGTAATTAGTAATGACAGCAGCAAAGCTTTGTTTGTGTGTGATTTTTTTAATTTTGAGAATGGGCAGGAGTGGATGAGAGCACTGCTTTTGCTGACACCAAATTCATTGGTACAGAAAAGTTCAAAACCGTTTAGGTTTGAACTTTTACAAGGAAAACAGGCATGGTATTTCCCCAGGTCTGAAGAGAAGTGTTCAGAATAGAGAGAACTGAGTGAAGTTAAGAAGTATAGGGAGAGAGTGGTTAAGTGTAAGTGTTTAGAACAGTATTCAATAATTATTTCGCTATTTTAGATAGTTGTTCATTGCACAGGAGCCAGAGGGTAGCAAAATGAACAGGAAATGTCAAGTAGTCAGTCTTGTGACGTGAGTAGTGACAGTATATGCAGGGCAGAAATAACAAGGTCCAGTGTATTGGTTTTGTTAAGGGTTTGATCTGTCTCTGGTACCGATGACAAAAAGGAAATGCATGCATTTAGCACCGTAATAGCAAAACTATGTGTTAGAATGAGTGATAACTGGGTGTGAGCAGCTTAAATCACAGACATCAGCAAAAATGTTTTTGGTATAACAAGGTGGGCAGTTTTGCAGTATGTTTGTGCAAGTCTCTGACCTGCAAAAATATTTACCCTGCAGCTAACTTTTAGCAGACAGCTCATGTATAGCAAGAAACAGAAGAATGGAATAGACCGAGATACAAAGAAAAGTCTTACAGACGTTAGGACAAGTGTAAGAGGTGGAAACTCAGGAGCACTAACATCAGCAACATAAGACTGAGGAGCATGGTTATGTGTTGAGCATGCATAGTGTCCTTCCCAGCCACAACATAGGCTTTACAGCATAAAAACATACAGCAGACCATGAGATTAACTGAACCTGAAGGCATCTTCAAGGGAATGATTTCAAAGGTATTGTATGGCACAAAATTGAGTACACTTCCTATTCTAGGTCATGGCGAAGAGATCCACAAACTGAAACCCCAATCTCGAGAAGACCGCCTAGGTCACTTCATGGTCTACCAGTGAGAGGACACTGAGGGCATCTGAGATATGGAGCACTAATAGAAAACTCCCAGGATAGAAGTATGTAGTCTAACAGAATCTGGATGCTGCCCTTCGAGTTATAAGGGAAAAACTATTTCAGGGCAAGATAGCTTGCCATCAGTTTGAGCACATTTATGTGCAGCCATTGCTCTGACATGGATTAAAGGCCCCATGCTGTCACGTTACCAAGATGAACACCCCAGACTAGCCAGAAGGCATCCATGACCCTTCAACATGTTGTATTGGTCTGTCTGCTAGTGCAGATACTGATCATAAACAGGATGATCAGCACCCAATCTGAGAGACTTCCTTGGTGTTCCAGACACTGCCTCCTCAGATACAACTAGAGGGCTCTCATCCGACATCTAGCACGAGACAGCAATAGGAAGCAAAAAGCCACAAGGCCTAGCAGGCACAAGACCTACAGAACTGGGGTCTGAGCTTGAGTTGGACACAGAATCATTGCCTACAAATCCTCAATTCTCTGAGGAGGAAAGGCCTGCATATCAGTTGTGTCAAACACTGGCTCGATAAAACTCAGCTGATGTGTGTGAGCAAGGTGAGACTTCTGGAAGCGGATGGTAAAGTCCTGGTTGTAAGGACAGTCACAGTCCACTGGAGATGGCACCAGCAGTGGGGACTCTGCTTTTGCCAGCCAATCATCTAAGTAACACATGAGCCTATGGACAATATAAATTGGGGTGGGAGGGTAGGGAGGGGAATGTAAAAACGCAAACTGATAGTGTTGGGACCACCACCATGAACCTCAAGTAGTGGCTATTTGCAGGAAGAATCAGAAGATGAAAGCACAAGCTCTAAAAGTGCAGGGACACCATAGAATCACTCAAGTTCAAGGCTGAAAGGACCTTGCTCAAGGACAGCATTTGGATGGAGCTCTAGGACAGGGCTCACTGCTTCCTCCTTCTTGGGGACCATGAAATATAGGGGGTCAAACACAGTGCTTCCTTCCAGAGGAACCACTTCTGTGGCTCATTTGCAATGTAAGGACTTTTGTCTCTAGTACTGCGGTGTGCACTGGCAAACACACTCTGAGGGAAGTGGAGTGGCCTGGAGCGGAGGCCAAGAAAGGATTAAGTGTAGCTCAAAGTGGTCAGCTTAATAACATAGCGGTCCTACATGGTTTTCTCCCAAAGGGTGACAAAATGGGTTACCCATCCTTCCACTGGAAGGTCATGTTGAGAAGGGGAGGTGCCCAATGGGTTTTGAAGTGGCTGAGAGCCTGGGGAGGATGGTGGGGATTGGACCTGTGGCTGGTGGTGACACCCCTTAGATCTACCCCTGCCCTGTAAGGAACTATATAGTTGCTGCACTGTTTCAACAGAATGAGACGTCTGCCTTTACTGAGACTCTACAGCCCTAAAATATCATGTAATAGCAGATAATGTTGGTGGAAATATGCTGCTGTTCTTTAGGTGTTCCAAGAGGTAGGCTGTCTTCTTACTGAATAATCGCTCGCCATCAAATGGTATATGCATGTGCTTAGCCTGGACATCTCTTGAAAACCCAGTGAGTCATCCAAGCATGACAACCTAGCTCACAGCTGTATCCATACACCAACCAATTCTGTACAGTCAAGCCCACCCTTTAGGATTTTATTTAAACATCCAAACCATCATTCACCAGGTCAGAGAATGGCTTGTTCATGTGGTTAGGCAGGCTGATAACTAAGTGTCGACAGAAGCACAAATGATTTGTCAAAATTAGTTTCCTAGATTCCCTGTCTGGGAGAACTGCAGGAAAGGACTTGAGAATCTGCTTTCTTGACAATGTTTGAATACCAAGACTTTCTGTTGACAAGTGTGGGGGGGGCAAAAAACGTGGGTCACCAAGGACAGGTCTATGGTATATGGCAATCTTTCTATGGACCAATGACAGAAACAGAGTTTCTCCCATGCAGACATAATAGCATCCAGGAGTGCTGAATTAAATGGAAGCAAGTGTTTTGTCGATTCTGCAAAAGTTTCAAGATTTCAGTCAGAAGGTTAGATTTTACTTCCAACTGAAAGTCAAATCACTTCAATGGCTTTCACAACCTTCCAAACGACTGTTGTAAAAGATGAAAGCTTGCACAATGTATGGTCACAGGTGCAGAAAATGTCACCTTCTGGTGAGTTTCCAGGCCGCTGCATTTTGCGAGCCTAAACAGAGACGAGCATCAGTATTGTAAAATGGCAGGAGTTTTTCAGCCCGAGTAATCCTCCAACTGGCCATAGTACATATCCTTGTGAAGGCATATGAACCTGAACTTAACCTTTTCTCCAAACAAGCAGACCTCTGGGAGGCATTCACAATAGGGTTCATCATTTGAGCTGACCCTTTCCTTCTTTTTTGTCCCCTGGATACCTTTACTTTTCAGCAACTTAGTTGGCACCAGCTCTGTGGACAGTGCCATGTTTGGCTTTGAGATCAGTGCTGAAAAAGGGCCAGAGCTAATGGGGACAGCATACTAGCCGGATAGAACTTCACCACAGATGTTAGGTGTGGCGTCAGGAGGGGTCAGTTGACAAGCCAGCAAGAATGGACCACCCTCCTCCACTTCAGTAGTAGCCCAGAAGGTTGCACAGCTGTCTTGATGAGATCCAGTTTCACTACCTGGAAAGCCTCCAACTGCACAGGGTTGGCTGAAATGCAGAAAGGCTCTGTTCTGGACATCATCAGCATGGAGAAATGGGGAGAGGGCTGAATGGCATGACAAGGAAGAGTGTAGGGTCCGAAAAAAGCACTGAGACTCCGAACAGTCCTGCGAATGGAACCATGCCCTCGGAAAAGAAGGAGCTTTCTCTTTCTCAGACTGAACTCGGAGAACACCAAGTTCATCATCTTCGGCTCCAACGGATCAGCATGTGACGCCTCCTGGTGGCCTGCCACTCTGAGATCTGCCCCAACGACCACCACTCGCGCACGCAACCTCTGCTTCATACTGGACTCATCGCTCTCTATGACCCAGCAAGTCAACGCCATCTCATCCTCATGTTTTAAACACCCTTCTCATGCTTCGCAAGACCTTCAGATGGATCCCCGTTGAAACCAGAAGAACGGTCACCCACACCCTCATTAGCAGCAGACTGACTACAGCAACGCTCTCTACGCGGGAACAACAGCCAAGCTCTAGAGGAAACTTCAGCGCATCCAGAACGCCTCAGCACGACTCATACTCAACCTCCCTCACCACGAACACACTTCAGCCTACCTCAGAGACTTCCACTGGCTCCCCGTCAACAAAAGGATCATCTTCAAACTCCTGATCCACGCTCACAAGGCTCTCCACGACGCCGGACCTGCCTACCTCAACAAGCGTCTCAACTTCCACATCCCGACACGCCAGCTCCGCTCCGCCAACCTCGCCCTCGCGACCGCCCCCCGCATCCATCGGACCACAACCAGCGGCAGATCTTTCTCCCTTGAGATCCTATCAGATGAGTAGCACGCTTAACAAATTACTGGTTGATTGATTGGTTTCTGATGGTACTTTTTGTGCATTTTGTTGTGGGAACGATCCACGATAAGTGACTTCCCACTGGTAAAGGACATCCCCTTGGCAGTCTCTCTGCCGACCTTAGCCAAATAAAACCTGGCCTCCTTCTTCCTGAGTATATGGAGCTGCAAGAGTTGTATGCTGTATCATCATATTTGTGCCCTAGGCACCACATACAGTTATTGATTAAGATCCAAAAGGGACATCTTGTAGCACCCTTTTGAAAGGCTTAAAGCCGGAGGCCCTTTTTTGGAGACATTTGACTTAGTCACTGTTCAAAGTAGAGACATTTTCAGTAAGACACCAAGTCACTGAGCCCCAGAACATGTCAAAGAGGTACAGGAAAAACAGAAACGGACATCTAATATACTCTGTGACAACATGTCCAGAGGCGGGACTCTGCTGCATGGCGCCACCTGGCAATGCTGGAAAATCCCTGGTGTGGAAAATGTTTTCTGGTCTGACATTTAGAAGAAGTATTCATATGGTAAGGAATCTGTGGGAAGATATATCCATCAGAATACCAATACTTCTTAATCAATGGTGTGTTACATTTGCATTACTTCACTGGTCTTTGTGACTAAATAAATATAATTAATATTTTGCAAGTGATTAGAGAGTAAATGTTTAAACTGGCCTCCAGTTAAATTAATGTGCCAAGAGTGCTAATCAGGTCTTACATTTATAAGACCATATGTAACATTCTAAGTGGTACACAGGTTACAAGACTTAAGAAGGAGTGCGGTGGGATAAGTGTGATTTATTAAAAGTGGTTATAGATGGGTATTTGCAAAATAGGTGACAAAAGTAATTCTGGCACTGTAGGAAGAAAAAGAATGCAACCTGGACCAGCAAACCTGACAAATAAATCTCCCTTAAAAATAAAGATAAGCATGAATTCAGGATGATTCAAAGAACCAAAGAAAAATCTCAACATGCATGTTTGAAACGTGCAAAATGCAGATTAGATATCAAGAATAGGGAACACACTGATACATATTAATGCAGGTTGAGGATTAGGTTTACCTCTTGTGAACACTTTTACTGTGAATCTTTCCTCCTAGCTGGCTATGTATTGCATCAGTACCATCCTCTTTAGTGGCATAAACTCCAATAATTTTGCTCTCGCAGCTGGCACCGCATGTGTTGAGATAGTGCAGAACCCACACTGTCGGTTGTGTGCACAGTAAATCATATGAATCACAGAACTCTGATAAAACCTAAAAAAAAAAAAAATAATAATAATAATAAATGCAATGTGTGTGCAGAACAAACAAAAAATGGATGGTGGGGTGGCGAATACACAAAAACATGAATGGCCCCAGCATATGCCATGCTCTAGTCACTAACAGGGAGGGACTTTGAGAACTTGTCTATCTTCGCCCCAATAGGAAGGTTCAACAAGCTCCAACAGAGAATCATCATTTTTTACACCAAAGCATTATCTACAATATTCTTTTTCTTTTACTGGACCAACACTTAATTAGTTACTATACTATGATCTTTTTGTGTGTATGATGTTCTAATGAATTTTCCCTAGAACTAATTTTCTTAGGATACAGAAAACAATTAATTGCTGACCTTTCCTAACGCTTTTTTTTATACTTGGTAATAAATCTGCCTGCATATTTCTAATCTTTTAATTTCGGACTGATTTCCAGACTGAATCTGGAACTTTGTTTACAACAGCAGTTTCCATTTGAAGCTAGGAGGCACCACTGGCTTCAGTTGCAAATCTACACACATCCACCAGATAAGAATGTGTGAAGCCATGAAAGCACCACTGGCATTTGTGGTTCAGCCCAGTTTTCTGTGCTCCAATAAAGAATTTAGGAGAAGAAGATAAAGCCAACTAAAATAAAACAATTAAGGAGGAGGAACGGATGGACAGTGATAAATCTGTGGAAAGAAATTAACTATTAAAAAAGACATTTGACTGATGGAGACATTCCACGTGGACTCTTCATCGCTGAAACACTTATCAATAGGTGTAGGAAGTTGGCTCTGTATGTGCTATTTCAAAGTAAGGAATAGCATGCACAGAGTCCAAGGGTTCCCCTTAGAGGTAAAATAGTGGTAAAAAGAGATAATACTAATGCTCTATTTTGTGGTAGTGTGGTCGAGCAGTAGGCTTATCCAAGGAGTAGTGTTAAGCATTTGTTGTACATACACATAGACAATAAATGAGGTACACACACTCAGAGACAAATCCAGCCAATAGGTTTTTGTATAGAAAAATATCTTTTCTTAGTTTATTTTAAGAACCACAGGTTCAAATTCTACATGTAATATCTCATTCGAAAGGTATTGCAGGTAAGTACTTTAGGAACTTCAAATCATAAAAATTGCATGTATACTTTACAAGTTATTGACAAATAGCTGTTTTAAAAGTGGACACTTAGTGCAATTTTCACAGTTCCTGGGGGAGGTAAGTTTTTGTTAGTTTTACCAGGTAAGTAAGACACTTACAGGGTTCAGTTCTTGGTCCAAGGTAGCCCACCGTTGGGGGTTCCGAGCAACCCCAAAGTCACCACACCAGCAGCTCAGGGCCGGTCAGGTGCAGAGTTCAAAGTGGTGCCCAAAACACATAGGCTAGAATGGAGAGAAGGGGGTGCCCCGGTTCCGGTCTGCTTGCAGGTAAGTACCCGCGTCTTCGGAGGGCAGACCAGGGGGGTTTTGTAGGGCACCGGGGGGGACACAAGCCCACACAGAAATTTCACCCTCAGCGGCGCGGGGGCGGCCGGGTGCAGTGTAGAAACAAGCGTCGGGTTCGCAATGTTAGTCTATGAGAGATCTCGGGATCTCTTCAGCGCTGCAGGCAGGCAAGGGGGGGATTCCTCGGGGAAACCTCCACTTGGGCAAGGGAGAGGGACTCCTGGGGGTCACTTCTCCAGTGAAAGTCCGGTCCTTCAGGTCCTGGGGGCTGCGGGTGCAGGGTCTCTTCCAGGCGTCGGGACTTTAGGTTCAAAGAGTCGCGGTCAGGGGAAGCCTCGGGATTCCCTCTGCAGGCGGCGCTGTGGGGGCTCAGGGGGGACAGGTTATGGTACTCACAGTATCAGAGTAGTCCTGGGGTCCCTCCTGAGGTGTTGGATCGCCACCAGCCGAGTCGGGGTCGCCGGGTGCAGTGTTGCAAGTCTCACGCTTCTTGCGGGGAGCTTGCAGGGTTCTTTAAAGCTGCTGGAAACAAAGTTGCAGCTTTTCTTGGAGCAGGTCCGCTGTCCTCGGGAGTTTCTTGTCTTTTCGAAGCAGGGGCAGTCCTCAGAGGATGTCGAGGTCGCTGGTCCCTTTGGAAGGCGTCGCTGGAGCAGGATCTTTGGAAGGCAGGAGACAGGCCGGTGAGTTTCTGGAGCCAAGGCAGTTGTCGTCTTCTGGTCTTCCGCTGCAGGGGTTTTCAGCTGGGCAGTCCTTCTTCTTGTAGTTGCAGGAATCTAATTTTCTAGGGTTCAGGGTAGCCCTTAAATACTAAATTTAAGGGCGTGTTTAGGTCTGGGGGGTTAGTAGCCAATGGCTACTAGCCCTGAGGGTGGGTACACCCTCTTTGTGCCTCCTCCCAAGGGGAGGGGGTCACAATCCTAACCCTATTGGGGGAATCCTCCATCTGCAAGATGGAGGATTTCTAAAAGTTAGAGTCACCTCAGCTCAGGACACCTTAGGGGCTGTCCTGACTGGCCAGTGACTCCTCCTTGTTATTCTCATTATTTTCTCCGGCCTTGCCGCCAAAAGTGGGGCCTGGCCGGAGGGGGCGGGCAACTCCACTAGCTGGAGTGTCCTGCTGGGTTGGCACAAAGGAGGTGAGCCTTTGAGGCTCACCGCCAGGTGTGACAATTCCTGCCTGGGAGAGGTGTTAGCATCTCCACCCAGTGCAGGCTTTGTTACTGGCCTCAGAGTGACAAAGGCACTCTCCCCATGGGGCCAGCAACATGTCTCGGTTTGTGGCAGGCTGCTAAAACTAGTCAGCCTACACAGATAGTCGGTTAAGTTTCAGGGGGCACCTCTAAGGTGCCCTCTGGGGTGTATTTTACAATAAAATGTACACTGGCATCAGTGTGCATTTATTGTGCTGAGAAGTTTGATACCAAACTTCCCAGTTTTCAGTGTAGCCATCATGGTGCTGTGGAGTTCGTGGTTGACAGACTCCCAGACCATATACTCTTATGGCTACCCTGCACTTACAATGTCTAAGGTTTTGTTTAGACACTGTAGGGGTACCATGCTCATGCACTGGTACCCTCACCTATGGTATAGTGCACCCTGCCTTAGGGCTGTAAGGCCTGCTAGAGGGGTGTCTTACCTATACTGCATAGGCAGTGAGAGGCTGGCATGGCACCCTGAGGGGAGTGCCATGTCGACTTACTCATTTTGTTCTCACTAGCACACACAGGCTTGTAAGCAGTGTGTCTGTGCTGAGTGAGAGGTCTCCAGGGTGGCATAAGACATGCTGCAGCCCTTAGAGACCTTCCTTGGCATCAGGGCCCTTGGTACTAGAAGTACCAGTTACAAGGGACTTATCTGAATGCCAGGGTGTGCCAATTGTGGATACAATGGTACATTTTAGGTGAAGGAACACTGGTGCTGGGGCCTGGTTAGCAGGGTCCCAGCACACTTCTCAGTCAAGTCAGCATCAGTATCAGGCAAAAAGTGGGGGGGTAACTGCAACAGGGAGCCATTTCTTTACACAAGCCCCCCCCAGCCTACAGGCCAGGAGACTCAGCCCAAGCTGGGAGAGTCTTCCTAGTCTGTCAGGCGAGGAAGAGTAGGAGAAATAGGCTGGTTAGTTGCAGGGCCTACTCTGCCTTACATCCTTCTGTTCAGGTCATTCCCTTTGGGGAACTGACCCACTTCCACAGTGATAGGACCTAGTCTGAATTGCCTCTTGTCTGCCTCTTCAATGTCTCCACCCATTCTTTCTATTTTGGTCTTAGAGGTGTCCACCTCTGCTAACCTTATCTTGGCCAGGGTCACCCCTAGCTTACCCAGAGAGGTTACCCAGAGCTGGAGTAACCCCACCATGACCAATAGGGTCAGGGGGCCTAACTTGCTATTTGGCATGGGGTCAGACCACCATGCTAAGGATAGTGCAGCCATAAAGGCTAACACCCAGCAGAGGCCACTGACAGCTGTCAGTGCCCAGAACCACACCTTTAGCTCTTCACCTAAAAGGGAAGGGGCTAAGTTACAGGCTTCTTTGGGTTCAGGTTGCCTGTCTGCTGTATTGGAGTGGGGGGTTACCACATCTTGTAGTAAGCACCCTTCTTCCACTCTT
This sequence comes from Pleurodeles waltl, assembly GCF_031143425.1. Taxonomy (NCBI): domain Eukaryota; kingdom Metazoa; phylum Chordata; class Amphibia; order Caudata; family Salamandridae; genus Pleurodeles; species Pleurodeles waltl. The sequence continues at coordinate 1,772,325,175 of NC_090440.1, forward strand.
TCTTCTGTTAGCTGAGGAGCCACCCACTCAGGTTTAACAGTTGCCTGACTAGCCAGGACTTCTTGTGGGTCAGGTTGGACTTTATCAGGGCCATTTTTGGAGTTCTCCCCTACTGGAGCAGAATCTCCTTGGCTTGCTGTAACCTTGGCTAAAGGTTGTCCACCCTTCCTACTCTGTTTTCTTTTCTTCTTCTTCTGGGGCCTGCTTGCATTTACTGCAGAGGCAGGACTTCCAGAATCCTTGGGAGAGGACTGGCACTGGACCAGTTCCTCTCTTGGGCTCTGACTAACCTCTGGGTAGTCATTTCCAAGGAGACAATCAAGGGGGAGGTCTGTACTGACTACTACCCTTCTCCAGCTAAGAGTGCCACCCACTTCTATGGGCACTAAAGCCACAGGCCTCTTAGTGACCCTGTCTAGGCTAACTCTTACCCTGGCAGTCTCACCTGGGATGTACTGGTTTGAGAGCACCAGCCTGTCATGCACAATAGTGTGACTGGCACAAGTGTCTCTCAGGGCAGTGGTTGGGATTCCATTCACCAGTAGGTGGTGGAAGTGTCTACTTCCCTCTGGAATCTCCAACTCACCTGTTGGGCCCTGTTTCCAGTTGAAGGCTAGGAAGACCTCCTCATCTGAGGAGTCATCTCCCATGGCTACACTGGTTACCCCTGGAATTTTGTTCTGGGGTTTGTTTTTGGGACAAGAAGTGTCCTTGGTGTGGTGCCCAGACTGTTTACAGTTGTGGCACCATGCCTTAGTGGCATCCCAGTTCTTACCCTGGTACCCACCTTTGTTTTGGGTTGTGTCTTGGGGCCCACCCACCTGTTCTGGTTTTTGGGGGCCTACAGAGGACTCTTTTTCTTTGTTTCTAGTGTCACCCACTTTCTCCTGGGGAGTTTTTGTAACCCCTTTCTTTTGGTCACCCCCAGTGGAAGTTTTGGTTACCCTAGTCTTGACCCAGTGGTCTGCCTTCTTTCCCAATTCTTGGGGAGAAATTGGACCTAGGTCTACCAGATACTGATGCAACTTTTCATTGAAGCAGTTACTTAAAATGTGTTCTTTCATAAACAAATTATAAAGCCCAACATAGTCACACACTTCATTTCCAGTTAACCAACCATCTAGTGTTTTTACTGAGTAGTCTACAAAATCAACCCAGGTCTGGCTCGAGGATTTTTGAGCCCCCCTGAATCTAATTCTATACTCCTCAGTGGAGAATCCAAAGCCCTCAATCAGGGTACCCTTCATGAGGTCATAAGATTCTGCATCTTTTCCAGAGAGTGTGAGGAGTCTATCCCTACACTTTCCAGTGAACATTTCCCAAAGGAGAGCACCCCAGTGAGATCTGTTCACTTTTCTGGTTACACAAGCCCTCTCAAAAGCTGTGAACCATTTGGTGATGTCATCACCATCTTCATATTTTGTTACAATCCCTTTGGGGATTTTTAGGATGTCAGGAGAATCTCTGACCCTATTTAAGTTGCTGCCACCATTGATGGGTCCTAGGCCCATCTCTTGTCTTTCCCTTTCTATGGCTAGGATCTGTCTTTCCAAAGCCAATCTTTTGGCCATCCTGGCTAACTGGATGTCCTCTTCACTGGGGCTATCCTCAGTGATTTCAGAGGTGTTGGTCTCTCCTGTGAGGGAACCAGCATCTCTGACTATTATTTTAGGAGTCAGGGTTTGAGGGACCCTGTCCTCCCTAGATAGGACTGGTAGGGGGGAATTTTCCTCCAAGTCACTATCCTCTTCCTCTGAGTTGCCACCCTCAGAGGGGTTGGCCTTTTCAAACTCTGCCAAAAGCTCCTGGAGCTGTATTTTGGTAGGTTTGGGGCCCATTGTTATTTTCTTTATTTTACAGAGTGACCTTAGCTCCCTCATCTTAAGATGGAGGTAAGGTGTGGTGTCGAGTTCCACCACCGTCACATCTGTGCTAGACATTTTGCTTCTAAAAGTTGGAATACTTTTTAAGAATCTACAACTGGTTCTAGAATCTAATTCAAACTTTTACAAACTTTTAAACTCTAAAAGAAATGCTAAACAGGATCTAACACAAGGCCCTAGCAGGTCTTTTAAGAATTTAGAAAACTTTTCAAATTGCAAAAATCAATTTCTAATGACAATTTTGGAATTTGTCGTGTGATCAGGTATTGGCTGAGTAGTCCAGCAAATGCAAAGTCTTGTACCCCACCGCTGATCCACCAATGTAGGAAGTTGGCTCTGTATGTGCTATTTCAAAGTAAGGAATAGCATGCACAGAGTCCAAGGGTTCCCCTTAGAGGTAAAATAGTGGTAAAAAGAGATAATACTAATGCTCTATTTTGTGGTAGTGTGGTCGAGCAGTAGGCTTATCCAAGGAGTAGTGTTAAGCATTTGTTGTACATACACATAGACAATAAATGAGGTACACACACTCAGAGACAAATCCAGCCAATAGGTTTTTGTATAGAAAAATATCTTTTCTTAGTTTATTTTAAGAACCACAGGTTCAAATTCTACATGTAATATCTCATTCGAAAGGTATTGCAGGTAAGTACTTTAGGAACTTCAAATCATAAAAATTGCATGTATACTTTACAAGTTATTGACAAATAGCTGTTTTAAAAGTGGACACTTAGTGCAATTTTCACAGTTCCTGGGGGAGGTAAGTTTTTGTTAGTTTTACCAGGTAAGTAAGACACTTACAGGGTTCAGCTCTTGGTCCAAGGTAGCCCACCGTTGGGGGTTCCGAGCAACCCCAAAGTCACCACACCAGCAGCTCAGGGCCGGTCAGGTGCAGAGTTCAAAGTGGTGCCCAAAACACATAGGCTAGAATGGAGAGAAGGGGGTGCCCCGGTTCCGGTCTGCTTGCAGGTAAGTACCCGCGTCTTCGGAGGGCAGACCAGGGGGGTTTTGTAGGGCACCGGGGGGGACACAAGCCCACACAGAAATTTCACCCTCAGCGGCGCGGGGGCGGCCGGGTGCAGTGTAGAAACAAGCGTCGGGTTCGCAATGTTAGTCTATGAGAGATCTCAGGATCTCTTCAGCGCTGCAGGCAGGCAAGGGGGGGATTCCTCGGGGAAACCTCCACTTGGGCAAGGGAGAGGGACTCCTGGGGGTCACTTCTCCAGTGAAAGTCCGGTCCTTCAGGTCCTGGGGGCTGCGGGTGCAGGGTCTCTTCCAGGCGTCGGGACTTTAGGTTCAAAGAGTCGCGGTCAGGGGAAGCCTCGGGATTCCCTCTGCAGGCGGCGCTGTGGGGGCTCAGGGGGGACAGGTTATGGTACTCACAGTATCAGAGTAGTCCTGGGGTCCCTCCTGAGGTGTGGGATCGCCACCAGCCGAGTCGGGGTCGCCGGGTGCAGTGTTGCAAGTCTCACGCTTCTTGCGGGGAGCTTGCAGGGTTCTTTAAAGCTGCTGGAAACAAAGTTGCAGCTTTTCTTGGAGCAGGTCCGCTGTCCTCGGGAGTTTCTTGTCTTTTCGAAGCAGGGGCAGTCCTCAGAGGATGTCGAGGTCGCTGGTCCCTTTGGAAGGCGTCGCTGGAGCAGGATCTTTGGAAGGCAGGAGACAGGCCGGTGAGTTTCTGGAGCCAAGGCAGTTGTCGTCTTCTGGTCTTCCGCTGCAGGGGTTTTCAGCTGGGCAGTCCTTCTTCTTGTAGTTGCAGGAATCTAATTTTCTAGGGTTCAGGGTAGCCCTTAAATACTAAATTTAAGGGCGTGTTTAGGTCTGGGGGGTTAGTAGCCAATGGCTACTAGCCCTGAGGGTGGGTACACCCTCTTTGTGCCTCCTCCCAAGGGGAGGGGGTCACAATCCTAACCCTATTGGGGGAATCCTCCATCTGCAAGATGGAGGATTTCTAAAAGTTAGAGTCACCTCAGCTCAGGACACCTTAGGGGCTGTCCTGACTGGCCAGTGACTCCTCCTTGTTATTCTCATTATTTTCTCCGGCCTTGCCGCCAAAAGTGGGGCCTGGCCGGAGGGGGCGGGCAACTCCACTAGCTGGAGTGTCCTGCTGGGTTGGCACAAAGGAGGTGAGCCTTTGAGGCTCACCGCCAGGTGTGACAATTCCTGCCTGGGAGAGGTGTTAGCATCTCCACCCAGTGCAGGCTTTGTTACTGGCCTCAGAGTGACAAAGGCACTCTCCCCATGGGGCCAGCAACATGTCTCGGTTTGTGGCAGGCTGCTAAAACTAGTCAGCCTACACAGATAGTCGGTTAAGTTTCAGGGGGCACCTCTAAGGTGCCCTCTGGGGTGTATTTTACAATAAAATGTACACTGGCATCAGTGTGCATTTATTGTGCTGAGAAGTTTGATACCAAACTTCCCAGTTTTCAGTGTAGCCATCATGGTGCTGTGGAGTTCGTGGTTGACAGACTCCCAGACCATATACTCTTATGGCTACCCTGCACTTACAATGTCTAAGGTTTTGTTTAGACACTGTAGGGGTACCATGCTCATGCACTGGTACCCTCACCTATGGTATAGTGCACCCTGCCTTAGGGCTGTAAGGCCTGCTAGAGGGGTGTCTTACCTATACTGCATAGGCAGTGAGAGGCTGGCATGGCACCCTGAGGGGAGTGCCATGTCGACTTACTCATTTTGTTCTCACTAGCACACACAGGCTTGTAAGCAGTGTGTCTGTGCTGAGTGAGGGGTCTCTAGGGTGGCATAAGACATGCTGCAGCCCTTAGAGACCTTCCTTGGCATCAGGGCCCTTGGTACTAGAAGTACCAGTTACAAGGGACTTATCTGAATGCCAGGGTGTGCCAATTGTGGATACAATGGTACATTTTAGGTGAAGGAACACTGGTGCTGGGGCCTGGTTAGCAGGGTCCCAGCACACTTCTCAGTCAAGTCAGCATCAGTATCAGGCAAAAAGTGGGGGGGTAACTGCAACAGGGAGCCATTTCTTTACAATAGGCGAGCTGAGGACTGGAGCAGATCATATGACATAATTATGAAGGAATACCTTAGCAAAAAATGCTTCTTGTATGAATGAAATCCGAATCTAAACATAAGAGCCTCGTAAATGTGCACTGAGAGGACTGCAGCGCAACTTGAAAAAAACTACTAAGCTACAACCCTGGCCAAAATGGATGCAGTCACTCCCCAGCCTTCCGAAAATTACATTTAAACAAAACCTTGGCTGGTATATATTTTCCTTGCACTGGTAAAGGTAATACACAACTGGCCAAAAATTCTAACATTTTTGGTTGTTTAAAAGTAAAAACGTACGGCCTTTCTTGTTATCAGGTCTCATCATTCGATAAGCCAGGAAAGGAGGACCAAAGAATGGTTCTTTAGAAAACAGAAGGGAAAAAGCAATCTGTATGATGTGGAAGTACCAGATGGTCTGAAGCTATATCTTTACCTTCATCCGTAAAATATGCCACTGGCCACCTTCCAATCCTCACTTGTTCATAGTGAATTGTTAAAAGGAAAAAAAAACTACAAAGATGTGAAGAGCACAAATGGAATAAGCTGCTGCGGTCTGCATACAGAGTCACATTTTGTATATGGAATTGTCTGGTTGAGGGGGCCTAACCAAGAGAATGAAAGAGGTAGGGGGTCACACTGTTTGCATCCTCTTTCACTCTACGGCCATCAAACTGGCTTAAACATCAACTGAAAAAAAACAGACAAGCATAGACAGGCATGCCTTCATACAGCCATGTTCATAGAGCTGAGTACAGGGTCTATCAAGACTTGATTTTAAAATGTGCTTTGTACTTCCTTGCTATCTTAAACTAGCACTTAATGGATCTCACATGTGGTCTGGTATACTGCTGGCTCCCAACGTCGCCATCTACCAAGTGTGTTGGTGTACCTGGAGAGCAGACAGAAAGCATTACTAGTTCAGCGCAGGATACCTCAAGAAAAAGTTACTAACCGTTGGTTAACACCTTTTCTGGTAGAGAATATGGTTCCCGCAGATTTCTCATCTTGTGAATTTCCCCAGGTGCCAGATTGGATCATGAAGATTTTCATAGCAACTCCCTCATCCGTTGGTAGGTGGTGTTGGGCAGTTCTGCATTTGGTTCATCCCACCACACATGACATTCAGACCACTATATTTGCACCAGCTTCTTTTTGCTTTTTGCCCACCCTGTCAGACACAAAACCTACAGGAATCAGATTGAGCCAATGTGCAGATTTCTAGACTGGCATCTTATCAGTATGGACTAGAGGACTCTATTCCACAGAACTGGGAGGGGGGGCAGGTCGGTGAAGAACCTGCAGTTAGAGTCTCTATTGGAATAGGTGTTACCAAAAGGTAAGCAACTTGTTCTTCTAAACACTGATTTCTCACTTTGTGAATAGAGACCAAAGCAGTATTTCCCTAGTTGGTGGGTCTGTGGAATAACTCAGACCAGGACATCATGTAGGACAGACTGTGTAAAGTACCCATCCCACTGGACTCAGCTGCCTAGCGAATAGTGCTTCAGGAAAATGTCTATCGGTGTCCACGTAGCAGCCTGGCAGATGTCCAAAACTGGCACACTGTGCACCAGTGCAGTGTTACCAGCCTTTGCTTTGGCAGAATGTGCATGCCAGCCTTCTGGGGGCTTCTTCTGGGCTAGCCCGAAAAAGATCTTTATGCATAGTACAATCCATTGAACGATGGTTCTCTTTTGCACCCCTTTCCACTTTTTAGCTCCAGCGAAGCCCATCTAATCAATGGTTCCTGGTCCATTCAACGTAAAAACGAAAGACACTCTTAGGATAAAGAAAGTGAAGTTACTCCTCTTCCTTAGACGGATGAGGTAGTGCAAAGAAAGACAGCAGAGCTCTATTGTTAAAGGGCATGGCTACCTATGCTATTAATCAGTTTTTGATGTGGAAGGGTGCTGGGCAGACAAGGCCTGATGTTCACTCACTCGCTTTTATGATCAAAAGGTGAATAGGACAACTGTGCATGTGCATTCTTAGCTCCTTCACTAGCCAGCACTTTGACTGTAACCTTACAACTACCTTGCAAAGTCCAAGAGCAGCCACAGATGATGTCTTATTTACTCGACCTCTGCAATACGGTAATGCAGCAATGAGCTTCTTCTTTCACCTTCTAATCATCGGCACGGTGAAGTGCCAATGAAACCACAAGGACCTTGCACCAATGTTCCAGAACTCCAGTGGCTCGTCTAGTGATATACAGAAAAGGCGACTGTGAACAACAACTGCCCTTTTCTAGAAGACAACAAGTTTGATAGGTAATTGTGCACTATACTCCGAGCTTTAAGAGCAAATGTGGTGCTTGGCTCAAGATTTGTAAGAATTGTAACTGCACTTGCAGAATTATTAATGTCTCAAATTTACTTTGCATAGTTGGCATTTGTACAGCATCAACCTAGCTAAAAGGCAGCGGAGCACCATACAGGGTCAAAAGCAATGATAGTCTACAATCGATTGAAAATGTAGCAAGGAACTGAGGTTGGAAAGATACTATTAATTCAGCATGACTAACCACTAACCTTGGGGTCCTTAAGCAGCATGCTGTACAGCAAAAAGCACTTCAGCATCTCGTCCGGGGTAGTAAGAGTTATGTAAATGCAATTACAATGATGATGTGATCTTTAAAGACTTGTGCCTTCAGCTCTTCCCCAAATTAGAGCAGATTTGCTACAGTCCTGACAGCTAATGGGGGTGTTGTTCCAGAGCCAGGATGCATAGATAAAGAAGAAGGCCTGTTGCCTTGTTTATCTTTTTACACTTAATCGTCAGTCAGATGATGTCCTGGCTATGGGTGTGCCAAGAACCACTGGAGGTTAGGCATATAGGTGAGGATGCAGCTTGTGATGGCTTAGTGGAAGATGCATCCAGCTGTGAGGATGGTGCTAGAAGAGTTAGTGGAGTTCCATCAGGGTGGAGGGGATGTGGTCCTGTTTCTTCAGGCCATGGATATAGCATGCTGTGGGAGGCCCTGAAGGGGGTGAGTGGGGAGTCTAAGCAGCTGTGGAGCAGGGTGATGCTACCAACCTGAGAGAATGACTTTGAACAGCAGGTCTGGAATGTGAGAAATAATTTCTCTTTCATTGTTGGTTTTCTCAACTTGGCATTGGGTGGGCATTTTGGTCCAGATCCATCCAAGGTCAAATAACTGAGTCATGTTTAGTCAAACTGATGGTTGTAGTCCTTAGGAATAATAGGAATTCTGTTTAGGTGTAGTTGAGCTTTAGGTAAGTGAATGGCCATCTAGTGTGAGGAGGTGCAGACAGTGTTTGTGACAATAGATGTTTGAAGCAAACAAATCTTTCAAGAATTACCTCCCAATTATGACTGACTTGTTCACATTGTTGGGCTTTTACATAAATGTGCCGAAGTTACACCTGACTCCCTCACAAGTGCTAGTCTTCATTGGAATTTCATGGACATGATGCTTTTCTGAGCCTTCCCTCTGCCTCAACGAGTCCAGGACATTCCGGCTATGATCCCAATGTTTCAATCTTTGACTTGGGTCTCAGTGAGAAAGCTCTGAGGCTTCTTGACTCCTGCTTGTGGACCACAGGTCAGGTTGTAGTTACGGGCTCTGCAGCGGGATCTGAAGTTTCATTGGGTTCAGCAAAAAGGAAGCTCTTCAAATTTCTTCCAGGTTTCGGAGGAGAGTGCCAGAGACCTGCAGTAGGACCAACGGGTCATCTCTTTTCCTATCTCAGCCAAAATTAACAGCCGTGGCTGATGCATCATTGCGGGTTTGGGGAGGTAATGTGGTAATGGTGGAGATGGCACTGGTCTCGACCTGTTGAAGTTGCAGGCGATTCAAAGGGCACGGATGTCATCCATTCTGGCCATCGGGGACAGGTAAAGGCACTCACAGACAACATGACTGCCATGAGATACTGCAACGAAAGGCGTGTGTGGGTCATGAGACTTGTGCCAGAAGGCTTTACATCCACGGAAATGCCTGAACGCTCAAGAATTCTCACCAACGCCCCCAGCACCTGGCAGGATCTTTAAACACCAAGGTGGACGACTCTGCTATCATTGCTTACTGGGTCACAAATAGAAGCTACACACTGAGGTGGCACAGGGTGTTTTCCAAATTTGGGCGGAACCTCTGCTTGATCTATTTGCCACTGCTGCAAACACACAGTGTCCAAGCTTTTGCACGTTGCAGTTCCCAAGACTGTACTCCCTTGGATTTGGCATGAGCATGGACTGGGGCTTGGGACCTGTGTATGCCTTCCACCCTACTACCTCTCCTGTCCAGAGTATTGAAAAAGAGCACGGAAGACCAGGTCCACATCATCCTGGTGGCTCTAGACTGTGCAAGGGAAGTGTGGTACCCAAATTTCTGGTCGTGAATATCTGTCCTCTGTTTTACCATGCCTTCAGGAAGACCTCCTGTCGCAACAGCAGTACGGGGTCTTGGCCCCAAGTCTAGGCAAACTACACCTCTTTCATGGAAATTGAATATCGACAATTGATCATTTTCAATCTTCCTCTGAAGTAGTTGGTATCATGCTGCCAGACAAGCATCCATCATCCAATACCATATATGTAGGACACTTGGAGAAGTCTGTTGTCTGATGTTTCTCCTCTGACATCCAGCCTTTACAGTTAAAGTTGTAAGACATTTTATTGTTTTGTCCCTCTCTAGCCCAGCAAGATTTTGCTATGGCAGAAATCAAGAGTTATCTTTTGGCCTTTCTCTGGTTCCATGAACCTCCATCTGTTTTCAAATGATTGCGTTGTGATGCGTTTCTTGAAGCGGTTGATCCACAAGTTCCCACAGTTGCTTTTTCTAATGCAGCAGTGAGATCTCAGTTTGATTATGTCCTACTTGATGAGCACTCCGTTTAAACTGGTGCCTACCAAAAGGGTCACAAAGGCATTGCACATCCTGTGGTTTGTTGGGTAAGCATCAAAGAACAAGATATCAATGAGGTGAAGGAAGCCTCACAAGCCAGCTGCATATCACAATAACACTCAGTGTGGAGTACATCTCTAAAGAGCGCCAGATTATTTTTTTGCAGGACTGTACAGCAGTGTGAATACTCTAGGTCTGGCCTGGTTTAGTGGCTAAGGGTTAGATGTATGAAGATTAGGCACAGTGATTTCCTGAGATTTTTTGTGAATCACAATTAGGAAATCGCTACTCCTAATGAATTAAACTCATTGTGTTTCATTTAGTGATCTGTAGTGGGTTACAAATAGACCTGACTCATGAATATTAATGAGGTAGGTCGCACTTTGTGACCTACTACGATACTCTGCCATCACAGGGATGGTGGCCTGCCTGGGTCAGACCACCCTGTTTGACTGCTTTTAAATAATGCAATTTTTTTTAAGTAACTCAGAACGCGTTGGGATAAGTCACACTAACAGCCTGACAGTCAAGTCTGGAATATGCAGATACATGCCTGCTAAATCATAAAAAAATAATATGGATCAATTTCTGTGAGGCTGGGAAGCGGACAGTAAAGAAGCATGCAGCTCACCCTCTTCTGAAAAACGGTCCTGCGTAATCTTCTATTGTAGTTGCAGGCTCAATGCGCCTGCACTATGTGTGGGGAAGTTAATGTGGAAGGGCTTCAGTATTGAAGGAAAGGCATTAACCACATTGACTCAGTGCTGGGGGGTGAACACCTGCGCTCAGTGCTAGGGGTTGAGTTTCTTTCCTTTTCTTCTTATTTTCCTTCTTTTGTTTCCTCAATTTTCGTTTTTCTTTCTCTCCTATTTGTTAACATTTGTCTTGCTTATATTTGTTCTTTATCTTTCTCTTTTTTGCCTGCCTGATTTCCTTCCTTCATTCCCCCTTTTCTTTATGAGTTCTTAGCTTCTTATAACAAACTTCAGAGGCATGAATAGGTCTTTCATGGGGGCTTGAGAGGTATACCCATAGGCTTGGGGTTGACTGGAGAGATATCTTTGCTTGCAGAGACAATTACACAGGTTCCATTCAAAATGCATTACTGCCAACAGCACTAGTAAAGAGTGCAATACATGTATGTTCAAGATATAACATTCTGATTTACTTCTCTGTGGACATCAACCAATGAACTTCAGGGCAATTAGCTATGCAATTATTGAGAGCTAAGATGCTCAGCCTGGAGCAATGTTATCTCATCTGCTACGTGACAAAGATGCTACAATCGCAACTGAGACAATCACCTTTCAGAGGCAATGCATAAACAGCAGCAAATAAACAAAACTGACACTCTTTGAAACCACGGGTAAATCTTTCCCGACACAGTAATATAATATTAAGTAATAAATTATTATGTGCAGTGCAGTAGGACTGGGTATTCCAGGGGCAGTGTTTAAGTTGCTTGGCATTTATGTACCCTTGACTGGCAAGTATAAAAGACAACAGCTCAGGGTAAGTTTTCTTTGAAAAGAAATAGCTCTCAAAACAGAAAAGATTTCCATCCCCCGATTTAAAAGAAGTAAAATGGAAACTATAATCAGTGTCTTGTCAGGACTTGATCTGAAAACGGCTGGACCTTGCGTAAGTGTGCCCTGGTCTCCCTTAATAAGTTGCTCTGAGCGTGTGAAAACGGGCTGTTCAGCCACTGTTGGAGACATCTTTAACATTTAGTCAAGACTAATCAGATTTTGAAATGTCTGAGGCCTCTCCCTTACTTTCACAGTACCTGAATCCACATCCCAAACTATTTTTGGTAAGGGAGGCATCGTTTCTATAAGTTGGTTGGGATGACCAAAAGGACAAGTTTGAATGCTCCCCTTTCTGCTGCTTCAACATTACTTAAGACTGAATTGATGAATTATCATTTCTGAGCACACATACACCAAAATGCATCTTTGCGTCAGGACAGACATCAATCAAATGAAGGGGGAAAACCGTTACAGAAAAAAAGGAACTTTCCAAGCTCTATAAAGGGAAGCAAGATTAGTAATACTGAAGTGGGTTACTGGTAATGGATTTCATACTTTTGATGTCAAAACTGTCCTTCCTATACTAGCTTGTCTATATAGAGTCATTGTAGGAATAAAATGGGAGGCTGAGCAAAGTGCAAGAAAAAGTAAATACCAAGAGATTTGGGCTTGATTGGCAGAGGAACCCTTAATGTTTAGAACGCAAGGGAGCAGGCACATCATTTTAAAATCCTTTTGTGTCACTTGAAATCAATGCAAATTATCACAACCTGGCATAAAGGGTAACCTTTCTGCAGCACATTAACCAATCTCAGTCATCATATCTAAATTTGTGTCTGTATAATCAATCTTGGACAGGACGACCGACTGCCAACCAATTAGCTTAATATTCTGGAACATAACTGAACTAATATTCCTCAGCTTAAGTTGTTGAAAAGGGAAGGCAGCAAACACCACGTTGCCTGGATTTTTCACTTGAAACTTATCATCAGATCCAAGTTTTTGACCACCACAAATGGGGTATCCTGGACTTTAGATCAGCATTTCCGTTTTGTTTATATTTTTTAACAAGTTGATTTTTCATTTAAGTTTGATTAGACAACAGGCAAGATTGTAATGTATTTTGGATCTCATCCAGCGGGTGTTCAAGTCAGGACACAAATTGGGTATCATCTGCCTACGACAAAGTCTAGGCCATAGCATCCAATAATATTGATGTGATTCCTAGCATAAATTTAAAACGTGATTGGTGAAAATAAAGACCCTTCAGGGACTTGCACAATACACTGGGTATGCCATGACAGAAAAAGGAAAACAAATAAAGAGTCACCTAATCCCAACCAAGGGCCAACCTGTCAAGCAAGATGAAATAGTTAACAGTATTGGTTGTGGTAAAAAGGTCCAACAGGATAAATCCAGTAGGCTGTCTGGCATTCACACCAGCTCTACAGGCTTCCAATTCTAAGATGAGTGCCATTTCAGTGTCCATACTCGGGCGAAAGCCTCCTTGGGCTGTATCTAAAAACTTATTAGGAAGCAAATGAGCCAAACATTTCTCTCTCAACTCAGCCATTATAGGGAGCAAGGTGGGTGGGGGGTGGGTGGAGAGAGTCAGTCTATAGTTACGTCCGATCCTTGGTTCGGATTTTGTTTCTTCAAAAGTGGCTTAACAATACTTTTCTTCCAAAATGTCAACACACAGCTTGAGGAAAAGGATGTGTTGAGAAACAATGATAAGACAATTTGTGTCCACAAGTACACCTTCAAGGTATGAGCGCCCATCTATAAATTCCTACCATAGATGTGCTGCCATGACTCTCAAACATTTGGTGAACAGCATTGGTGTTGATTTAATCCAAATTGTAATAGAAATGAACAATGTTTCCACCTATTATGCAACAGGATGTAGAAGTCGACTGCCAGCATAAAATGTGCCTGCGTACAAAAGGGAAATTACATCCTGAAAAGCTGACATCTTTACATTCAGTGCCTGAAGATGTAGGACATGAGGCTGACTTATCCAAAATGGGTCACAAAACTCACCCCTTCTTAGGTAACCTAAAGTATACCACACAGACTTCCAGCCCTCTTTAGTGTAGCTGCGCCACTCCTACAACATCATGCTTAAGAAGTGTCTCCATCAACAACATCAGCAAAAGTGGATGGACTACTAATAACATTAGCCAACATTTGTAGCACTGTAGCCTGAGGCTATTATCTCATGATCTTCTGAACAATCTATGACCTTTTGCTACCAGGAAAGTATGCCTTAAGGCTGGATACTGTTTAGAAGAGCTGAAACATCATAGCAACTGGCAGCTCCCTCGAAGTACTGAAAAAGGATGACTTTTGTGAAGGAGTTAGCTCTTGTCAGGATACGGATGACCCTAGACTATAGCTAGGGTCAAACGGATAATGAAAAAGTTGAATCTTACCTTTTCTGTCCTGGAACTATTTATGCTTATAAGATCCACTCCCAACCACTCTTTGACAAAGGCGTTATTAGCTGGGAAGAGCCCAAGGCATTCAATATCCCTCTCATCTCTAACCTCTAGAGCATCATCTCCATCCTGCACAAATGGATGCTCCCCATCAAAAGGCATGCTAATGACAGAGAGGACTTGCAACCTCTTGACATAAACCTCAAATCCATAACCAATAATGTAACCTCAACAAATGGCATATTTGTTATTGGTCGATTGGCAGTACCTGCAGTATCAAGGGGTGCCCTGAGGCCTGCTTTAGTGCTTACCCTCGTTTCATATATCACTATAGCAGGCTTCTTTTTATAGTCTTCTCAGAGCAAGTACATAGGTCCTCTATACCACCACACTGTTGGTGAGCAGAGTGTTCACAAATCGGTAAATAAACAATTTTACAGCAACACTGAACGTTCTTCTCCACGATATACAGTTCCTTGCTCATTCTTTCTGGTTGGAGTCCTGTAATAACATGTGCAGACAGTGGCCTTTTTCAGGCTGTAGTAATAAAAAATAAAAATAAAAATAAAAAATCACAGAAATCGGTACAGTATGGATATGATGAAAGTTAGATCTCGAGGAACTGGCTGAAACATTCTCTCTAAGTATAGAGTCATCAACCACAGCTTGCATAGAGAATGTCAGATTCCACTTGCAGATATTAGGATGAACTGGGGCTTCAGCTGTAGGGAGTGTCTCCAAGATGAAGTCCTCTACTCCTAGCTGCACTCAACTTCATGCAATGGGAGATGGGCATACCAGCTAAGACTAACTTCTCAAAATGTGAGTCAGTTTGGTAATTATTCCAAAAATAAACTTTCTCTTCCAAATGATTATAATTGGGATCCTGTGTACCTGCAGGATGTTCTCGTTGTTGTGTGTGCAGGTGCACATTGCCTTGCTGAATGCTCCTATCACGAAGCACTGAAGGTATCTTAAGCTGATTCCCATTAAAGAATACCCCTCCAGTGGTCTTGTGTGACTCTGTTTCCTTTGAATAATAAGTGTACCTAAAAGCTTTCGCACACACTATTTTTGCTTTTTTTGAAGCCTGTTAATTTTTGGGGATTGAACGCCTTCAAAATCTGTGCCACTGATGATGGAGTGCTAAGGAATTGTCAGTATTCTTCTAACCAAAAGACATTTCTCCCTCATGTTTCCTTTCATCTTTCAAAATCATGTTTTTAGTAGTCTATGCAGATTTCACAACTTAAACATCCAGTGTTTCTGATTTCAGTTGGAAGCTAAATCCTATTGTGCAATTTAATTGAACCAAACACCATGCATCCTGTACTGGTGTCAACATATAAAACTGCAAACGTTTTCTCACCAATTCTTGAGCTACATGTAAACACTACACTGACAACAGTCATTCTCATGAAGACTCAAATTACACACCTCGTATTACAAACCCTTAGCACAGAAAAAGGCACTTTTAGAAAAGATATGCTGTTTTGTCCACGGTTGGCCCTGAAAAGATAGAAGTAAGCAGACATAAATTCTGAATATTTGAGAGACATTAACTCACAGCCTCTACCACTGAGGATAGGAATTCTGGCCAACCAACCGCCTTTGAGGAAGTGTCAGCCATGGTGGTGTTGTATGTTTGTTTTCTTTGCCCAGACAGTAGAGAAAACAATAGGAAGATGGCATTTACAGTGTGGATCATTGGGGGCTACATCTCAGCTCACATCAAGTCACACCTAGTGACAAATTGCTGACTGTAAGCTTGAACAACATATGCTTTTACACGTCCAACCATTATATGGCTGGATAATGCCCAGTAAGAATCTAGACTATGTTCATGTTGCAAAATGGAGCAGCTTAGTTTCTCAATTCTATACATCAAACTACTCCAACACATAAAACAAGAATCCTTTTTTTCTTTTTGAAGTGCTTATTTTTTATATTACCAGGTAAAAGACATGGTTAAATTAAATTAGTGCAAATACCTTTTTAATTTCCAAACTTGACTTTATGCAATATGCTTCCATTTCATTGGCCAAATGGTCGATGAGATTATATGGATAAGGAATCCCAAAATAATCAGCCTCCTCCTGCAGTGCAATCTGAGTCGAACAGTCTGTAGGAACCGCAACTTCCCCATGGAGATAATCTAGAATGTATCTGAAGAGGTTTCCATTCCGATCAATGAGGCAAGCACCTAAAACAGTAAAAATACAAAAGAAGAGATCTGAAAAAAGCAACTACTGTTACTGTACAATTATGGAACTGTAAATATAAATATTAGCTTGAAAAAGGCAGTATTAGATTAAAATTACTGTGTGTTTTGTTAGCAATTTAAGCCTGTCTACTCCTCACTACAGCTTACTCTTCAACACTGGGGCTTCAAGCTCTTTTCTAGTAATGTGACCTCTCAGTTTTACTAATAACTTGACATATGTGAAGCGTTATAATGCTTATTATATTAAGTCACCAAGCAAAACCCCTAATTAAAGTTATGCAACATTTCTCTTTCTTCAAAATTCGGCTGAACTCAATGATCCAGAGGGCCACTACTTTAGTATATGACTAGGGGTTCAATTCAGCTTAACTCCCAATTTCTTGAATAGTTCTCTGTCAAGCTAACACGCCACTGTGGTATTCCCAAGAACGTAGGCGTTACTTTTGAATGAATGAACTAAACACTTATGTTAACAAGCAACTAAGCAGTGCGATTTCAAATACAAATGCTTGCATGTTATTTTGCAGTACATCTTAAAAACATCAGCTATTGCTGGACCATTATACTTGCTAACTGAATATGGTCATAGGTGCAGCTACTGAGCTTCAATGTAATCTAACAATATAATTTAAATAAATACTTTATATGAATAAAGCATGAGAACAGTGTAAGCCCTATTTTCGCCCGTAAAACAAAACACTGAAGGTACAAAACAAAATGATATATGTAAAAAGTATGATTTAGGATTGAGGGAAAAAGTCCCTGCCTCTTCTATGGCTATACAATAACCGACCACTGATGAGGACAGTAGCAATGAGAGAATGAAGGCATAATGAAAAAAAAACTTTATACTGTGTTTTCTGCCAAAGGGCACAGAATAGTTTTGAAGATCGATTAGTACAGCTTGCCAATCATTTTTGGATTCGTTTTCCAGCCCATCCAATTAGCATTTGTAGCACGATTTTAGCATAACAGGATGTTCTTGGTCAACAAAACAAAAAGTACAAGTTAATAATCTCTATGCCCAACTGTCACAACACAGCCAATTTTTGTCCCTCGCTTGATCACTCATTCCACAAGATATGGTACTAAGAGCAAGCAGGAGAAGAACAGAATGGGTGGGAGGAGTGCAAGGATTAAAGGAGAGAATTGGGAGCCAGAGAAAGACAGTAAGAAACTGAATTCTTGGGTGTCCCTCTGGAAAACCATAACACATCTTATCTTTCTTTCATAGGGGCATCTGTTAAGTAAAGCGTACTCACTGTATCGATCCACCAAACAGAAAGGTTAAGAAAATGGGCGAATAGAACAAGGGACTACCAATTCATTCACCGTCCTGGACAGCTAACTTGTGGAACAGTTCAGAATGATTACAAGATAGTTTGACGGAATACTGGAAAAGTTATCTTTTACTAGCAAACGTCTGGTTTATCTTATTGCAGCAAACATCTAAGATATTGTATAAAATATTCCCCACCTCAAACATATGCAATAAGGATGTTACACGCCACAAGCTGTAACTTCATACGGGCTCTGCTCACTAATGTAACTTGCAGCATACATTTTAAATATGGAAAGGGGTATTTTGATAGATGGGGACTATGAATGTATATATAGAGTTAGCATGAAAAAATTCAGAATATAAATTAATACCTTCGGCATTTATGTGACAATTACTAATTCAGGTAGATTTTCTGAATCTATTATCTTGTACTCAGATAACAGACCTCCAATGTAATATATTACTGCAGCAGAGTAGTAACGTCACACCTTGACTTATGAGGAAACATTACACATTCTTTATAGGTACAGGTCTCCCAATTACTGAAACATAATTAACACTGTGTGGTTGAGGTGAACTGTAGCAGAGCGATGCATAAATACTTTGGTGTAACTGAATACATTACTTTTGTTTCTTGTTTACCATGTTCATCTTTCTTGAGAGGAAAACGACCACTGAACATGGCTGCCAGCATAGAATCCTTGAAGCGACAAAGAGATTCCCGTCTGGCAGTGAAAATACAGCCTCCAACGTTGAGCTGCAGAATTTCAGAAATGTCATCCTGACCAAATCCATTATTTTCGGTCACTGCTGAACTCGTAGCAGGCAGGTCATGGTCATCACCTTTCACTGCACACACAGACAGGCCGGAGGGGGGCTGGACAGACTCCATTTGATGTCTTGTCTGGATTACCTTTGAACAGAGAAACAAAGTGTTGAAACACTGACCTAAATATTAAATTACAAAACACTGACAAGTTCACTCACTGGAAATCTTAGAGTGGAAGTAAAAGCTTATTATTTCTAGATTTGTAAAGCCCAAGTGTACTGGGCTTCAGAAATGAAGCTATGTGTACTCTACTCACATTGGTACAGCTGCGCAGAACTGCCCTCGACATATTTATTTAGCAATTTGCCCGATTTCCGAACATATTTGAACTATAAGACCTGTAGCGTTCCTAATTGTGTTTCAAATTACGTTTTCCGTGCATGAAATGATCAGTAGAGCTAAAGAATTTACTTTGCATAGAATGAAGCAATTGCAGCAAAGACTTGGGACAAAGATCATGAAACTCACATAAATCTGAACAATATGTACTGTAGCAATCAGCATGTTCATTTTTCATGGATTGCTTTACCAACACTAGGAATCTGTTTGTGGGAAATGCTCAGCATCAAACGATCTGTAAACACAAACTAATGTAGGATTATTTTACAAGGATGTGCTAGTGCCTTTGCTCCATATGTGTAAATGGTTTTCACATTGCATCCTAACAAATAAAAGTGGCGAAGCATGAAATGAACCAAACTAACTGTATCTCCAATTCTACTATTTTAATCCTTGAAAACCTATTTTTGAAAGTCACCCGAAGAAGACGTCTCACTAACTCCTTGGATAATGCTCTGTGTAACCTTTGCAATTCAATTTTAGTTCAACAATGGAAAGATACCAAATCTTCGAGAAACTGGATTTTTGCAACAGACTAACAAACAACTCAATCTTTCTGTAAACATACTACAGCTGAAAAATATTAATTTTCTAATCTGCATCACTTCCTGCAGTTAGACGAAAAGTTACCTTTCTTCTAAATGCAGGTACTGATGCACATTAGCCAATGTTGTTTCAAAGAGTCAGCCAAAAACATTCCTTATCCGGACATCAAGCAAAAAAATATCTAATTCATGTAGGCCACTACATAATACTATTGTAGTTGAGTTTGACACTAAATATTTGCTGTCTAAAATAACTCTCCTGACTCAGAAGCCCTTGTCAGTAACATTCACCATAACACATCTACTACTCCAAACTTCAAAAACAACGCAGCTTCAAGCTACCCAGTAACACAGAGGAGAGATCACGGAGATGAAATGTTCAGTTCCTAAGTTGTAATGTCGAGAGTGTAAGATCTGCTATAAGATGCCAAAAGCAAGACTACCATGAAACCACAAAAAAAGCTTTCCCCTCAAAATGCATAAGCGAGGGGCCCACTTAACACAGTGAGATATTCAACATTCACCAGGTAGCTCTAATAGAGATGCACTGAAAGCTAACTGCTGAACAGCAACATCACTGAAACCTTACTGGAGATTCTTGAATTAAAAATAAAAACAGGCAACTACTTCTCCAGCAGAACAGAAGCCCCCCACTACCTTATCATTCCTCCACCTACAATCTAGCTTTCTACTGCTAAGCCCATGAAGACAGAAACAATGTTGAGAATTGCCTCCAAGAAAAGAGGTCCAACCTGGCCAGCCACACCCAATGCATGAAACAATTCACATTTTCACTCAACTGGACAGCACAGATTGGAATAATGGCTTTCTTCTATGTGGACTCGTCCAGGTCCTCACGCAGCAGACACCATGCCACCTCAAAAAAAAAACAGCAACTTATCTGAAGATTGTCACATACTCACTTGCTGATTTCTAACCTCTCTCAGTACAGCAAACTCATGAAAAGATGATTATGTACTGAACCATGTCCCTACATTACCACTACTCAGGATTACAGGTCGCAAAGAGAACAGAATCTGCTGAAGCCACAGCAGCTCCACAGTCACTGAAACTGAACTATCTGCTAACTAAGACACACTGGATCAGACAAATGGGTGAGTACATCCTGACCTCAGCTAGACTGCATTCACTTGTTTCCCTCCAAACACGGTCACAGATCAATCACTGGCTTTTTCTTATCAGTCTGTTTCAGTCAGCAAAGCCTTGGGGCCATCCTATCATGCCTACTGTTTAACATGTATATGTGCAATTTGCTGCTGCCACCATAGCAAAAAGCCAATCAACCTTGATTTACAAACATTTTTAAAGGCACAACATACGGCCACTGAAAATGGACACCGTTTTGCATGGCACAAAATGTTTGCGAGAAACAAACAGGTGAAACCACTTTACATAAATGGTTCCTTCCTTCATAGATAGATAGATAGATAAGAAGGCATTTTTGGTTGCAAAATCTGCAGATGGGTTTAGAACTGCAAAATACTTTACTGAAATGTACAAAACTCCTTTTGCACATTGCAACTATAAGAGGTAAGGTATCATGGTTACCCCCCCCTCACTCCAATCCACCATTGTGTTTGCGATCAGAAAGGGTATAGAATTTTGGTACACATCGGAATGACTTGTGACTCACAGAAGGAGTTCTGTACATTTCAATAAAGTATTTTGCAGGTGCAAACCAATCTGCAGACTTTGCGACCGGAAATGCCTTCACACATCAGGCCCTTACATCAACTCCCCTGGTAATGAAACGATAGCCACAGCTTGCTTTCGAAGACAGCCTGAAGTGCTCTCATAGTTGGTCTATGAGAACAACACAGACTGTACTGTGTACAAATCAGAATCAGCAAACTTAGTTTGTACTTAGCATGACTAAGCTGTAACGCTATGCAATAGTACATTATTGTACACATATCTCCTTTAAATCTAATGTGCCTTTGGCCTGCTCATTTTTCAAAGAAACTCAGATCCCACTGTGATATTAAAATATTGTTTTGTATTTGCAGTCTATACTAGTTATGTTGGTTTCTTGCGCTCATCTGAAAAAGACATGAGTCAAAGGCAACTGTACACAATAATGGTGCTTCATTCAAAACAACACTGCTGCCTTCCAATGAAAGACAATTTCAATAATCATTACTTTATGGGGCCTGCCTTCAATCATTTATTAATTAATATATATCACTTGCAACTAATGTCTAAGTGACTACATTTAAAGGATGACACTTATCAAGGCACCATGCCCGATGACTTTGTAATGTCCAAGTATATAACACTGACATTTTACTCTCGAGCTACACTTTGACTGACTAATGTAATCTCCACTCAGCCTGGTAATCACAGCCTCTCAACTTTTGTCAAACTGTTGAAGATCATAAACACAAACTTTAACGGATATAAGCAAAAACATAGGTACAGAGTAGGTTCTTAGTACACTGGCCATGCCGAATCCTTGATCATCTGAATGCAAACCGATTGTTCTCCCTTGTGTGCTTAACTTTAACAATTAAAAGTAGTAACATTTTGGTGAGAACTTTAGATACATTTGTAAAGTGAGTATAATCCTCACCATCCCACTCTCAAAACTAGTAACAAAAATACTTCTGTTGACAAAATACCTGGTAATAAATAATGCCTACTTTATCTGCACATATATTTAAATGATAAAATAAAACTTCAGGTCAAATGTCAGCAGCATAATCTTCTATTTGTTGGGCAGTGCCAAGCGATCCTTTCATCAATGGATACTCAATGCACAATAGCCCCATGTCCAATTCAAGTTAAGTCTTCATTATATCAGCATTAAAAAAAAGTATATCCTTCAACTGATAGCTAAGGAACTCCCATGCATTAGGTGTCTGGTGTATGAATAGGCATATATTTAATAAAATTCTAGCTAACTCACCACCCATTAAAAAAAAAAAAAAAAAAAAAAACACATGCTTGCCATTCTATCAAAGTTGGAGATTTGCTAGTATTGGTGAACCTATATAAAACATTAGGAAGAACTACATAGAAACGGCACATCTAAATGAAACTGTGGATACTGCCACCTCTAGATGTAATGTGAGTGATGCTCAGAAACATAATCCATGCAAACCTGTAGGATGATTTCTCAAAAAAAACAAGGGCGGACTTGATAGATGTTCTACTGAAGTCCACCATGAAATTCTTCATCGTTTTTCAGCAACAAAGCGCCATACCTAAAAAATAAATAAATAAATAAAAAACACAACATATTTATAACAAATACGACTACAAACATACTACAGCATCTATCAGAAAAAAATGACACTGAGGATCTAACCTCTGGTGACAAGAGGCGACCCCTCATCAGGAGGTCAATCAGAATATGCAATCCGTGTCAGATATGTAAATCTGGTTAAGAAAAATGGCATGGTAGAGGAAGAGGACCACGCAAATATAGATGAATTATTTTATCTGCATTTGTGTGAAATTTATTTGAAAAGGAAAGTTCTTTGCATTGCTCCATCGTAGCATTTGCCCTAGAACTGAGGCTGCTAGAACCCGCGTGGAACCCAGAAACTAGGGACCAGGCAAAAACATTCATCTTTGGCAACTACATTCATTTACTGAGGAAAAGGCTGGGAATGGATTGTTAGGTTGAGGCCACAAGGTGAAGAATGTAAGGTGCTGCAAGGAAGTTCATGCTGTAGCAGCCGCACAACCAACGCATCCTATCCTTGGCTTTTGGGGCATGTTAATCCACGCAGGAGAAAAATCTCCCCAGTAAAAGACACAGGAAGAAAGCAGGCGCCATCTTAGATCCCTTATCATAGTCTGGTTTTAAAGAACACACTTGCTGGTAAGAAAAAGGCCTACTACTAATCTGGATAAAAGGATGAACAGAAATGGCTGTACCACTCCTGCTCCAGTCATATTAGACCTGGGGCTCATTTAAAGCTGAATTATCTTAACAATTTTCAAAACGCTCCAATAAGAGTGTGAATGAGTGAAATTAGGCAGTCTCCTAAGGGCACCACAGTATACACAGTTCAACACCATCCTGACACCAACCTTCCTCAGATACGCTATGAAGAGGTACAAACAAGTCCCATTTTGTTTTATTTCACAGTGTTTAAAATTAGGGATTTCTTTTACACGCCTACTATTGAATACCTGTTTTAGGCACAAACATCAGTATTAAGGAGAGGCAATATTATGGTACTGAAAACTGAGTTTTAAGTCTGCCTTGCCTTCACAGCCCAAGACCTGCTGCCATCAACCTTTCTATTATCACGTCCTCATCCATGACCTGAACATTGGACAAGGAGTTTCTGTACTTATGAAGGCAAACATGGAGTATGTTTCAACATTTGGGGCAGACCGAAGCCTGAGGAGTGATATGGATATGTGGTAGGTCTTCAAAGAGAACAAGAAGACCTGCAGTTATGTGGCTGGAGCAGTGCATAAATAGCCTGAAGGAGGAAAACTATACCTTCAATGTGCAAGTTATTGCTCGCAGACAACCCGAGATTACAGGCTGCATAAACTTTTACTTGTAAAAAATAAATGATCAAAGGAGCAGTGCAAAATAGCGCAGGCAGTGAGTTGTCACAAAATATATGACTCCCATTTGACCCTGCAGGATTTTCAACTCCTGGGAATATTAAAAAACATACAAGCTATAAGGAGCCTGCCAGACTACCTGTAGGAGTACAGCAAGGAGCCAAATCTTTAATTGAGTCAGGGGCTCAGAGACAACTGCAAGTTCCAAATCAGGTCTCATCATAAAATCTGTTCAACAAGCTGTCTAACTTTAGTTGAGAATAACCACAAAAAACGGAAGGGTGGACTATGGCATCCAACTGGATGTCCGGGCTATTAAAAATATTTAGTTTTAACCAAACTCAATGATCCTATTTTTTTTATGGCAGATTTTCTGAGGAAGCAAGTTCTAAATTGACAATTGGAGACATGTGATGAGATACGGGCCTATTATCATGTAATACTATCAAATTTTTCCAAAGTCCTTTAACTCTGTTGCAACTCAAAGACAAATTGCCCAGAACACCCAAAATATCCCTTTCCTTGTTACAAGTACACCAAAAATCAATTATAAACAACCACAATTTCAACATCATTACTGGAGACCAAATAAGATCCACCTGTGACGTGGACATCAAATATTTTAATTTGTACACAATAATCTACACAGACGTTTCCATTCTTCTTCTGGATAGAATATTCCCAGACCTTTAAACACTATCCAAGTACAGAAATGACCCTTAACACGTCATGGCGCATAAATGCTTTTGTGGAATACCAGCAATGTTTGGTCACTTTATTTCTTCATAACATAAAATGGCTTGTGAAATTTAAAATATTTAGTAATCCCTCTTGTCCCAACTAATCTTTAAATTTGACATCAATAAAAAAAAAAATAATAATAATCTTAAACATGGCGAATCTAAAATGCTTTAACTTGGTAATACTCAATTTAATCGTGTTTAGACCTTATTTGTACTGAACATTTGCGATCAAGAGTGGCTGTTGTGATGTATACCATACATCAATGAAGTTAGTTATCCTCTAACACTTTTGGTATCCCCACCCCAAAATATTAACGAAAAATCTGAAGATGCTTTTTTATCTCCCATTCCCACAGGTGGAGAATAAAAACTGGAGCACAATATGACCTGCGACAGGGACACCTAGAAAATATTCTTGAAGCAACTGTGCCCAAGTCCAGTTTCACATGGATGTTGTGTCAAAAATCTGCATGACCCTCTGTCTTGTAGGGGATTTGGCAGGTCACACCCCGTTATCTTTGCCCTGGTACAGGAGAAGAGAGTGCTATACTGTGAGGAATGTACCCCTATGTTTGCCCACCTCAACACCAAAGATCAGCTCTGATGACTCATGTTCAAAATGGGCTTACATCCAGTGTGCTTGCACGTATCGTGAGTCCCCTAAGGGAAAACAGACTGCTAACCAGAAAAGGAACAGAGCGTGGAAGCATGCTTTCAGGAAGCCATTCTGAGGACTTCTGTCCATGCACACCAAAAGGAATCTGAATGTGGGTGGTAGTCCACCCCCCCTTACCACCCGCCATCCCTGTGCATTTTGAAAACTTTGCAACCCTGTGAGACTAGTTAGTTTCTTAATTGGTCTAAAGATTGTCTAGACGGTGTCCACAGAAGACAGACTTGCAGATTCCAGGTAACTCCATTACGTTGGACGCAGACTTTAAGAACTCTTCTTGAATTCAGAGAATTCACTCGAGAACATGAAATGAACCCCATTGGAATGTGAACTGTTGCTTTCTTTAGGCTGATAGGCCTGTTGTGCCTAAAAACTCTGTGGTAAGGCCTGAGTTCCCCAGTCTTACCTGCCTCCAACCAGCATACTTTAATGTAGAGGGGCAGACATCACAGAAAATTAGCTACATTATATCCCTTTGGCAGGCAACTCTGCCCTAATGACTAGGAGGAGTAAAAAGAACCCTGAAAGGACCAAAGTCGTGGATAACACAGTACTTATGTATATGAAGCAAGAATCATGATGCTTTCACTGATCAAGTTCACAACGTAAATCTTCAAATAAGTGGCAGTTCCTCTTGTTCATTTCTGCTCAGGTGACACATGATGGAGAGGGAGACTCCAGAATAAATACAGATACATTATCTCAAATGCATCCGTATAGTTTAACAGAGCAGGACTAAGCGAACTTGGTGGTATTGATTAAAAAAAAAAAAAAAAGTTATGATTTGTAATGTGATGTAATGTGCCTTCACTGATCAGAGCATTACATGGTAATTGATCGGGTAAAAGCCTATCACAGGCCTACTTCCACCCCCCCACCACCAGTTGTGTGCTAAATTAATCTGATTAGCAAGAAAGCCCACAAGTGTTGATTAGGATGGGTTACACAGAAAGGCAGGCAGTGAGATCTTGTAATTGCAGTGTACAGTATGTAAGATGCACAGAGGCTACTGGTCCCAACCAAAGCGTTGGGTGGGTGAGCGATTTGGTATGGGGACTGGGTGCCGGCAGATGTGGCATTGCACAACAGTTCACCATTCGAAGGAGTTAGGGATTGCATCCACGAGGGCCAGATCGAACTACTGGAGGAGATAAGCACACAACAAACAGACCTTCTAATGTACCAAAGTCCATCTAGTTAATAAGGGTATACCAATGAAGGCAGCACAGTGCACACTTTGGGAGAGGTGATGTGCACTACAGAGTACCAATGCATAACCCTCTTACATTATGTTTCCTTGCCCCCCACCAACACTTATTTCTCTTGTGAAGAAATTACTGAGAACATGCTATATAATTAAGACAAGATAAGGCTATTTCATGTGAACAGATCATCATTTTGTAAATGATGCAGGAAATTTACAGTAGATACCTAACACAGTTCAAATGTCTATCAGAATATTAGGCCAAGCTCATCTGAATAGTAAACATTTGAAGACATAACATACTACTTTTCCAAATACATGGTTTGAAAAGTGCAACAGGAGTAAGCATTATCAACATGCCGACATGTTTTAGGAATGTCACTCAGTCTTCTAATCATCCATGGAAACTTAGGTGCACATCATTCTACAAATCATCCTTTTATAACCTGTTAGACTTGTTAAAACAGTATGCACCAAGAATTTTTTTTTTCATTCTTACTGTATATCCCTAACCATTTTTGTCGCTTTCAAGGTCTAAAAACGTAAATTATTAGGATGTCCATGGCCCTAATTAGGACTTCAGCGGATAGAAAAGGCCGTCTGCCGAAGTCCCATGGTCAGGGTACTGCCAGTGTGGTCCCCTTCCCACAGAACCTACTACGAGTTTCCTGCTGGGTCAGCGGGTGTAAACAGAGTGTCACGGGTAGGCAGGAGTTACTGGGCCTACCTATTGAGGTTGTGGCCTTTTGCTCCTGCTGTCCAGGGGCTTGACCTACTTTAGGCCCTGAGTAACTGGGCCATGCATTACTCATTTCAACACTTGACTGTCTGCGGTAGTGCGGGCCAAACAGTCCAAGGCTCTTAGAGAGGGAAGTAGATGTGAGGCATATACAGACAAGACTCAAAGTACAAACATTAACTGCAATCAGCCGATTGTCCAAATATCTGCTTTTATGAAAAATTCATATAAGCAAACAAAGCATAAAGACAACACACTAAATAGTATCTAATCTCTTAATGTTGGTGCACTAGCATCATCCTGGGTGGTATCTCAGAGTCCCTCGGTCCATTCCACTGGAACTGGTTATTCCCCATTCAATAATGGAGGCGACTTTCAGATGTGGCCCACATATGCCCCATGCAACACAGCCTAAGACGGTCCTTGTGAGTCAGATTTGTCTTCGCTGTGCCCTAAGTTCATGCAAGGCCTAAAAGCTTTGAACAGTCTTACCTGACCCGATGCCAGCTGGGAGGTGTGGCAGGACCGGGGGGGAGTCTTTGTGCGCTCCTGCCTTACAATGCCGAGAGATGGCAAACTTTTGAGGTCTTTCCCCAATGATGTGTTAGGCCTCCTTAAGTCTTTGGACAGTCAGTGTCTGATAGCCTCTCCACAGCTCCTTCGCAAACAGTATGTTTTGTTCACAAGCCTTGGTACAATGGTCCAGGGTGACGGCTGTGCCTTCATGGTGCCCTTACAGGGGTCGCCAATTTTGTTTGCACAAGTGCAGCAGTAATAGTTTCATTGAGGCCTCCTCCTGGAAAAAAGGGATTGACGACTTTGCAGGAACAATGGTGATAGCCCTAGTTTTAGAGTGGCCCTCGCCTGGCACACAGGGGTTGCCAACTTTCCAAGAATTGGTGGGTCGCCTACACTCTCACAAGCTATCCCAATTAGACCAGGAATCTCACACTCACCGGGATCCACTTGATAGGACCTTTGTTGAGCCTCGCTCTCTCCCTGTGCCGCCCTCCTCATACAGTCTGCTGGCCTTGGCAAGGCGTTGACTTCAGCAGCTGATAACCACTCACCCAGCAGTGGGACTAGCAGATCTTCAGCCCTAGTCCTGGTTCATGCGGCCAGAAGTCTTGGTACAATTCTCCACTGCTGGTGATACTCTACTGTCGAACAGTGCTGTTGAATAAGTTGTGGGACACAGGCTCCTACCTTTACAGTGTGAATCCAGACACTGACTTGATTTAATACATGGTCCTTTGCTATTCCTGCTGTGGGTGTAGACTTCTCTAAAGTGCCTGTCCCCTGTTCTGTCCTCTGCTAGAGGGACAGTCTGACACAGTAGTAGTTCCAGGTCTGACTGATCCAGAACAGAGGCCAAGAGTAACCAGGAATCACAAAAGGTACAAAGACCTAACCCTTCCTCTCTATCATGATCCTCTCGTCCTACAGTGGCAACCTTATCAGACCAACCATCTTGCTTTACAATGAGTCCCGGTCCACAGACCAGAAACTGTTCCTGGAATAAAAGAGATCATTGCTGTGCACAGAGGATGCTCTGCTTCCCCTTCTCCAGCGTGGGTATTCCCACTTTAGCCTCAAGAATGTAAGCAATCCACATCTCTCCTCCGTCGGTTGCAGACATCACCTACACTAGCCTTTTGAAGCCCTGGGCTCCCAAAATGGAACACACAGGACTCCATGTCAACATGCACATATAGCTCCCAGCACACACATGCTAGCATCACAGGCTGCCCAGGGCTACACACAGTCACTGTGTAGGCAAAGGGCAAGTTAAGTATACAGCAACTGAAGTTTACTTGAGTGGGCCGGTAGGCACCACTCCAATAACAAAGGTAAATTGGCCTCTTCAAACTGATTCTTATGAAAAAAAAACAGGGGTGTTACCAACACCACGCTCATGTCACTTAACTCCTGGCAAGGACAGTAGCCCTCTACCACAATAGGGGTAGCACCTGGTGTGCCCCTCCCGGGCCAACAAGACCGCATTACCATGAGGCAGGTCTAGGTCATGGTGCACATGCATGATCCATGTTTGCCAGGGGTGTGGAATTTATTAAAATATCTACTTGTCCAGGAGACTGGTTGCTTCTCAAATCTACTTGTCCTGTAAAAAGATCTACTTGTCCCCTGGGTGCCATGTAGTGTGGTGACAAATTATGGCAGCAATCTCATTATGTAAGAGCTCTGATAATAGCCTCTCTGATTATGCCAGGGCTACTACCATATTAGGGCTTAAATACTTGCAGTTTCAATCCCTACTGTAGCAATTTCCTTATTTTGCCACCTTTCTGCAGATCTGCATACTGAGGCTGGAGGAAGCAGTAAGCAATAGTTCCAGGGCTGGAATGCCTTTGAGTCTGCAAAGCTACTAACCTGCATGTTTTAAAGATTTTCACCAGCTTCTCTCTAATATTTTCCCATAATAAGAAAGGTTGGACATTTACTCCTGACAATGGCAGAATTAGAACTTCTTCCAGGGTTGGGAAGAAAGTGGCTGGAGGGAAAATGAACTTGCAAATGCTCAATAGATTTTCACATGAGCAAATCTACACATTGTATTTACCCATGCTAAAATACAGTTCACAAATATTTTATAGGGGTACAACATATACCATGGGTGCACTTTTGTGACTTTCTTTAAGAATTTGGGGCCACATGTAGGTAGGTTCAGATTTGCGACCCGCAAATTGCGAGTCAGAGCGACTCGCAATTTGCGAGTCGCAAATCCGAATGTAGGATGGTGTCCCTGACACCATCTGTGATTCGCAAGGGCTTCGCAAATGCCCACCTCATGAATAATCATGAGGTGGGTCGCAATTTGCGACCCCCTTGCGAATGGCGGCCCTCACAGGGATGGTGGCCCTCAAAGGGATGGTGGCCTGCTGGAGACAGCAGACCACCATGTCTGTGACTGCTTTTCAATAAAGCATTTTTTTTTTTTTTGTAATGCAGCCCGTTTTCCTTAAAGGAAAACGAGCTGCATTACAAAAACGAAAAATGAAACGTTTTCGTTTAATTTATTCAGAGCAGGCAGTGGTCCACAGGACCACTGCCTGCTCTGAAATTTTTTTTACAGTGACATTCACAATGGGGAAGGGGTCCCATGGGGACCCCTTCCCTTTTGCTAAAGTGTTAGCACCCATTTGAAATGGGTGCAAACTGCGATTGGTTTGCGCCCGCGGTCACAAAACAATCCTACATTGCACTGCGAGTCGCAATTAGGAAGGGAACACCCCTTCCTAATTGCGAGTCGCAAACTCGTTTTGCGATTCGGTAACCAGGTTACTGAATTGCAAAACTGGGTTTGTGCATCGCAATGTGCTTTTTGCACGTCGCAAACAGCGAAAGTCGCTGTTTGCGACATGCAAAAAGCTACCTACATGTGGGTCTTGGTCCCTAATTAGGTCTGGTGTTAACAAAGACATTTAGTTTTTATTAAACTTCTATTTCTCTCTCTTTCGGCTGGCTTTACTGTGAGTGATCGCATTCTGCTCTTCCACAAGGAGCATATTGGCACACAAAGTAGTTTTGTTCAGTGTCAGGAACTACAGTGGCAATCAGTGATGTAACGAAACTGGAGGGTGCCCCTTTGCAAAGAACATGGAGGAGCCCCCTCTCCAGACTCACTCAGGGCAGGTGCTGTGCTGAAGGGGCCCCCTGGAGGGCGGCTGTGGGGCCTTTGTTATGCCACTGGTGGCAATGTGTGCTTTTAGAGTTCAAAAACTTTTTTTTTTTTTTTTGCCAGTGTTTGTTACAATGTTGAGGGCCTGGTAGCTCCCACAACAATAAAGTGTTACAAAAGCCATGTCAAAACCAGACATGCATTGATGAAACTAAAAGACTTATAAAAATATGTAAGATCAGTTGGCTTTGTCAGTGTTTGTTTATTTTCATGCTTCCCATAATCGTGTTGAAAATGGTTATACTGATTTTCCATTAGAAATATTTTTGGGAAATACTAGCATGCATCAACACATTTTACTAAATGACACTTCATTTGCATCTAATCAGAGAGCATTCTGGGAGCATTATACTTAGCCTCATAGCCTGAACTTTTCAAACATGTGTATACACGTTTGTTTGTTTTTTTGTACTGGAACCAACGTCAGTAGTGAAGTGTGACCTTAAAACATTTATTTACAGCACTCACCCTAATAATGAAGGCTTTCAAATAATGAACCATAAATACAAGTTCGAACAGCATTATCTTTTGGAAACACATTACCTCAACTGCAGAGAGCTCCACTCTCTGTAAACAGGCAGCTAAAGGGTTTGTGCTGCAGAGGGTTGGGCCTACTTGTCCCAAGGACAAAGTAAACATAAAAACGTGTTGCCCTTGACCCCAAACAAGATGTCCCGGGCGTCGGGCTATAGGAATTCCACATACCTGGTTTGCCCATGACAAAAAAAATCAGTACCAGAGATCTAGATGTTGTTGCATCAGGGGCACTCACGGCAGGACTGCACGTCCGTCACCATGCAGAAAACTTTTCCGTCCCAACAATCTGTGACCTTTCTCACCCCATACAAAAAGCCTAGATAACGCCACTGCCATTTACATTCTCAGGACTGTCATTTTATTGTTTCAAAAATAGTTTGCAGCAGATTATATCCTACACCATCTTGACATCTGGTTTTAATTTAGTGCTCCACTATTTTAAACACCAGACATCAAAGTAACGTTGCTGTAATTGTTAAACAGCACTCTAGCTAGTCCACCAAATACTTCACATGTTAAAGGTCATTGTTAGTTGCACACCTCTCTCCTGATACCACGAGAAACCCTGCACTCATGCCAGTACAATTTCAGTACATACAGTTTGGTAAGTACCCACTTCACAACTAAATGCTTGATTTTATACAGACCACAGAATCAGATATTAAGTTTGCTACCGGCCACTACTCAATTCACAAAAGAAATTAGGCAAGCATTCTTGAACATTAATTTATGTTTTCTTTTACCACTCATGAAATCTACATGAATAAATAATGATCTGCCTCAAACACACAATCAGCACATAAAACTCTAGCATTCGCAGTCTTGGTTGTATGCCAAGCACACGCTCACCTAGAAGTCCATACAAACGGCGTGGGTAGCAGACCATGCCTTAGATTTCTATCAGGGTCCACTGAGCGGCTAAATCTGTCACTATAGGTTATCTGCAGCAAGGCAGACCAAACTAAACAGCGAGATAACTGAATGCTGACTCGACGTGTTGCAGACAGCAGTTTGTACCAGTGCTTAATTTGTGTAAAAGAAAAAGTGCCAGGGCCCTCGTAGGGAGGCCACTGCCACTTACACCACACAGTACTACTGCCAGCATTGCCAATGATGGTACCTACACAACTACTAACCATCATACTGCCACAAGTGTGACAATTCAGACTATACCAATATAGAATATAGCTGTAAGGGTGGCTTAGGCGGCAGGCATTAGTTGTTTTTAATGTATACTGAATTAATAAACAACTTGTTCTCCTCATCTCTAAATTACACAAACAGCAGCACCATGTGGAAGCGGTCATAAGGGCCGGTGTTGTGAAGGTGTCGAGCACCAGAAACCGCCAGCTCGAATTAAGCACAGATTCGTACAGAAGCTTACTTTAAGATTAAATTACGATTCTGTGCTGCTTAGTGTTATAGTCTTAGCCGCTGATGTGATTTCTGAGTCATCCTAGGTAGGACATACCCTATTAGCTGGTTGACATGTATTAAGTACTTCTACTCCATTTAGACTACGCCATTCATATTGGTTTTAAGGGCTAGGATATGGACTGGGGACAGAGAAATAGGAACCAGGGTCGAGACAGAGTACCAAAACCAGTGCACAGTTAGGCTTCAGGATCACAAATAAGCATGAATGTTGCAAGCATTCAAACACAATAAGTGCAATTTGCCTTCCCCCACCCTCAGAACATAACCCATACCCCTCCCTCCATCTCCCAAATGAAAGAGCTAGTCACAACGTCGGCCACCCACTAGAGGTTGAACAGATACACACTTGCTTCAGGCAGTGATGGCTGGCATAACCCAAAGCCCCACTACGAACCACCACGCAGAGATAACACAATAGGCACTTAACATTTACACTTGTTAGTTTGCAAAACTGCAAGATCCACCATCACTGTCCCCATGGAATATTTACATCTACATGATCTACACCCTCCAACACACCAAAATCAATCTATCAGTCAGGGGAGAAATCTCATGTGGCGAAGACCCACAGTATGAATCACAACTGTGGATCTAAGTCTGTACAAAGAGACTAAGTAACTGACAAACAGGGAACTTGCAAATATCCAGTAATATGACATAATTGCCCCTTCTCACTGTCCCCATTTAAGTCACTATTCTTTAAGGAGTCGACAAAACACCCAATTATTCAACGACCACAACACAAGCGATGGTAGGACTATAACTGGCACTGACAGTTCCATACTGAAGCTGGAAAAGAAGAGTTATAATACCGTCAAATGTAGACACCGCGACGTGCAAAAGAAGGTGGATCCACACGGGTAGCCATGCACATAAATGAGAATGCATAATTTCTGTTAAAAATGCAGAACTGAACATTGTCAGAACAGCAGATTCCAGAAGCTGGTCCAAGCCATGTACGCTGTCCAACCCAGCCTTGCCTGTACAGTACATACCTGAAGTAACTGCTGCAGGTGAGAAGGAGTCCAGTTTGAGAAGATCAGAACCTGAAGTTTGCAGTCAGTTAGAGCTGGTAGGACTGTTTGGTGCCACTGTGGGTCCGTAACAGTTCTGCGCCTCTCTTGGACAGAGATGTCATGCAGCAAGATGGAGGCAGCAATGTGCTCTTCTGCCTGAGCCGTTGTAACCTACGCCTGCCAGGAAACACGACAACACTATTACAGGTCAAACCAATATATTATCGGTTGTTTCCTTGTCTGGGTCAGATCCTGCCTAAAGCTAATCTACGTTTCCTTGCAGTTTATACTACCAAATTGATACATATCAGCCTGCTTGATGCGAGGGGTTTATTTTCTGGCTCTTCAGCTTTGACTAGTTGCCACAATATGTCGTGGCAACTACATACACGGAAAGTGCCAATGCGTGTCTTTGGCATAACTCTTCAATTGTCGAAGCTGTATAAATGTGTCACACGACACCAAAATGCTTTTCTAAACGTACTATTATATTTAAATGCAATCGACTGGGTGAAAATGTAGGAGAGAAAGGGTGGTTCTTAATTTCATGTTCTTTATATAAGTCTACTTTTTGTAGCAACGTCTGGTGCAGTTACAATTGCCTGGTTTATTATGCAGGACGTCTCAACACAATACCTTTGGCACAAACAAGTTCGCATGAGAGCAGCAAACCAGAACATAAGTTCCTTCACACAATAGGTGACAACACCCTGTGGAATGCTGTGCACACAGAACCCCTGACCCACACCGGCAATTGCACGAGTTACTTGGGCATGGACTAAGAAATGTTAAGCAGGTCTTTAAATTCCTAACACATCACAATGCACCAGCGCGTAAGGAAGCTGCAGTGTTTGGGAACAACACTGGTGTATTACGCGACTAATTCCTGCCAAACAAAGAATTTGCCGGCATTGGCAGCTTGCTCCAAGCTAAGAAAGACTGTCAGAGAAAGACTACAATTACAAATTACATAAATTTAAAAAACCGAGTAACTTCAAGACCATAATACTTTTTTTTAAGCAGAAAAGGACTTCTATGTCGAGCCACAATTTAAGAAAAGGTAACTCTATTTTTCCAACTTGAAGAGCAAATGTCCTATCGCTGACAACGGACTTTTACACGAGAACAACTGTTAACACCTGTCCCCTTGTGCTGCAGAGCTCGACCTGTTGCGGGTGGGAAGACGCGGATCCGCCACGCCTCCGCAGAGCGGCGTGCGTAGAATGGGAGAGTCGCAGCTGCCTCGCACTTTCCACCACCCCCCTCTTCAGGGGTCGAGGTGAAATTAGTGCCCGATGGGATATAATTATACAAATCGATGAGTTCACACGCCGATATCGGCCTCAGCTCTGCGTACAAGGAACGGTAAGAACACGGGGTTAAACCCGGGACCAGCAGTTCTGTCAAGGAAAGGAGAGTAGGCTACAAATCTGACACGCTGATGACGCGCGTTCTACCCGGATGGCTCTAGGCGCCGGATAGTCCCAAAGAGTCTGCTGCCAGGCCGACTCGACCTGGGGCGGCCTTGGATAAATTTGCATAATAGAAAGTCCTCCCTCTGACAGAAGGCGGGGACTTTTCAGCAAGTAATTTAAATTCTGCGAGGAGCGTGTACTTCATGAGATACCACAGTCAATCAATAACAGCCGAGAGGCCCAATCGCGAAAAATCTAATTAAAAGTTTAATATATCTTAGCCGCTAAATAACTAATAGTATTTCCATTTGCCAATCTACCGAGAGTTAGCCCAATCAATCACAATTCTATTAAGGACAAGGAGGCGAGGATTGTGCATTTCTTTCTTCACTTTAATAAAATAGCAGTTTTCCAAGAAGGCACGAAAATAAAAATATCACAACTGCATATCCCATGGGGAGTAAGTGTCCATAGTAACAGCAGTCCAATCATAAATCGTTTGCTTTACCCAAGTGTGTGGCCTCCCTTCCTGTTTCTCTTTTTCAGTGAAGGAAGTTAACCTTGAATGACTGATCTTCCTGGGTGGCATAATCCTCCAGTCCTTGTTCTTAATAGAACTGAAACTTTTCTTTTGTTAGGAAATTTTGTATTCTATGTCAGGACCGGAAGCAAGGATTATGCATGTTCACAGTTTACTTGCCACAAGGATTGCGGCCTCTGAAATAGGTTTGAAATAGAACTTCTTAAAGGTTGATTCGAATGACTGATCAGCCACATTCATGATGTCTTCTAGCCTGCCACCTACCTGAATGGCTTTAGATGCCATAGCTACCCTTGTTGATTGAGCACCAAATTTATTTATATGCACACCGGTTTCCGCCATGATCCATCGTACCCACCTGGCAATGGAAGGAGAAGATACTGCCTTAAATGGTCTCTGCACAGCAATGAGAAGCTCCCTCTCTCCTGGTGGTCTGACATCAGCTTGCCATGTCCTCATATGCTTTACTGCATCTTACCACACATAATTTAGGTCGTTCCGAAAAGGCAGGATAGGATACTGACCTGGTGTTCGTCTTAGTTCTCTTGGATATACTAAATGTGACCCAATCCGGAGTGAAAACCCTGGCTGAAATATCCAAAGCACGAATGTCTGAGACTCTTTTACATGATATGAGACAGAGTAAGATAGCTAATTTTGCGGCAAGTTAATTCTGAGACAAATATTGATTATCTTGCCAACCCATCAATGACCTTAAAACCATATTAACATCCCATAGGCCCACATATCTGGGCTCAGGAGGTCTACAGAATCAGATAGCTCTCAATTTGCAAATCCCAGGATGTTCACCAAATCGGTTTATCAATAGTATTATGCCCTCAATATATGGCTGACCGAAAGGAACTGATTGTACAGTATGCTAGTCCTGACTGGGCCAGTTCTGCCAAAACATTTATTATGAGTAACTTCTGCCCCCAAGAGGTATCCAGATGTTTTTCCACACGCCAACAATGGCATCATCTCCAAGCCTACTAATAGCTCTTGGGGTTCCCGAAGCCCACGCTTGTTGGATGAAATTTGCAACTTCTACTAAAAGGTGATCGTTTTTCCAGCGTCTCCAGAAATCATCCATGCCACGAGTGTTAGATAACCTTCAAGGACCATTGGATGCAAGTAACGCTGATGATTCCATATGATCGAAGGGAAAAAGGGCAGTTCTAACAGGAGATTCCCAGGAGAGTTCCATCAGTGTTGGGAACCATGCTTGTGTTCTCCAAATCGGTGTTACAAGCACCAAAGATGCTGTTTGTCGTCTGACCTGAGCCATCACCCTGGGAATCATCAGAAAAGGTGGGAAAGCATTTGATTGATCCTTTGATAAGTCTTGTAGGAAAGCATCCACTTCTACTGCCTCTGGATCCGGTCTTTTCCTCACATACCAAGCAAATTGATGATTCAGTCAAGAAGTGAAAAGGTCCAGATTGCGCGGGCCCCATGTGTTCATCAGGGCTAGAAGGACTGCATTTGATTGATCCTTTGATAAGTCTTGTAGGAAAGCATCCACTTCTACTGCCTCTGGATCCGGTCTTTTCCTCACATACCGAGCAAATTGATGATTCAGTCAAGAAGTGAAAAGGTCCAGATTGCGCGGGCCCCATGTGTCTATCAGGGCTAGAAGGACTGCGTGGTCCAGTTGCCAGTGGCTGCTATTCATGAAGATCCTGGAGTTACAGTCTGACACCGTATTATGAATCCCCCAAAGGTATTCTGCTGTCACTGAAATTTGTTTCTGCAGGCAGTAATGCCAGAATTCCTTCGCCAAATCCTATAGCATCTTTGACTGTGGTCTAGTTGCCAGTCGCTGCTGTTCATGAAGATCCTGGAGTTCCAGTCTGCCACCGTATTATGAATCCCCCAAAGGTATTCTTCTGTCACTGAAATGAGTTTCTGCAGGCAGTAATGCCAGAATTCCTTCGCCAAATCCTATAGCATCTTTGACTGTGTGCCTCCCAGACGGTTGATGTATTGTACCGCTAAATTATTGTCCATCAGTAACAGAATACAGCAGGAAATTCTGTCCTTGATGACAGATTTTATCGCAAAGGTTCCCACGAGGAGTTCCAGACAATTTATGTGTAATTGTAATTCCTCCACTGACCATCTGTCACCCCCCTCTACAGCTCTACAAGGCTGCAACACACCTGACAGGACCGTTGTTGGCGCATGCAAGCGTCTCCTCAGGACCAGCATGGTATCAAGAAGCACACTGGGTCTAAAAGACTACCATGCATGTGAGAGAATTCACCGGTCCAAAATAAACAGTTAACTCTCTGAAACAATCTATAATATTAAATTTCCTTTCAATAAGTGACGAGTAGTGAAGAAAAAGAAATTAATTAACTGCCGAGCAGCGAAGAAAGAGAACAGGAAGGGACATCATACACTTATATACAGTGGACTGAGTTAGGATTGGACTGTGGTTACTATGGACACTCACTCACAGTAGTTGTGATTTTTTTTTCCTTTTCGTACGTTCTTTGGAAACTGCTGTTTTAGTAAAGGGAAGAAAGATCTGCATAATACTCACCCCCAATCCTGACATAGAATTCTGGCTAGGTGGTCACCCTGCGCATGTGTATTCTTTCTGCTGAGCTTCTGCAGGACCCGACATAGTTTCTTCTGGTGTTCAGATAGATAATGCTTCTCACGCGAACGTGCATAACGTAACTAGCACATGTGCACTTGCACAAAGCAAAATCAACTGTTTAGATTTGGCTGAGCAGCTTAAGATTGATAAACCCCACTTGGAGGAGAGAAAAGATAATTGGGTCCAGATCGCAGCATTCAGTGGCAACAGGTTTTATTGTTTAGAGTGGATTATCACAGACTTTATGAAGTCCTTAAAGAAAAATAATAATAAGGTAGGCCCTGCAAAAACAAAGAACCATTTGCAAAGCCAGTAGTCCTGGTTTGCATTATGAGTTCTGCCCAAAATATAAAAAAACTTGCTGCAATGAAAACAAAAAATGTTTGCTCTGTATATGCATCTATAATTCCTTGTGTAATAATTAGGCATTTGTGTTGTCACTTGCAAGACACTTTGCTAACTAAAAGTGGCTTGGAACCCGCCTGTTGCTTTCGATTCATAGGTTTGCTTCTCATTGGTCAGTGCATGTCGATTTCATTTTCTCCTCTTTTGTTTGTTCTTTCCCTGGACTATGGACTAAATACGGATTGTTTTATTAGTATCCATCCGCTACTCAGAATGAATTATTTTTCTTCTCTCTTCCCCAGCTGTCATTCCTGGTCTTCCCTCGGTCACTGTTGCTAAAACTATGTCCACCTCCAGTCATTGTTTTCTCCCTTAAATGAAAAGCACAAGAGTTTGGTGACGCTGTAATGATGTTCAAACTCACACATAGAAAATGCTAAAGGTTTATTTGGGTTTTGCTTATTACAGGAAACGTCCCATCCACAACCAGTCAGCAGGCAACTGACCTGCAAGATTCCACTACCGCATAACATTTCCTTCTACATTCTAAAATCTATCATATCATCGTAAGATACCACACACCTCCATGACCTCCCCCCACCAGTACACCAAAACAATAACTGTGTCTAACATAACACTATACAGGCATAATATCTCATACAAAGTTACTTTTTTTTATTTCTTTGCATTCAAACAATATACTAGTGGATTGCAAACACCAGGAAAAAAAAATGTTTTCTCAAATTTGTCATCAATAGAGTGCGCATAAAGAAGTAAATGCACACACATCATTATTTAATTTGACAGCATTATGGAACAACTAAACTCTGAAAGGAGTGGAGAATTTTGAAGAACCACTTTTCTGGTGATGTCTCACCCTCACCATGTCCCCTATCTTAACTTTTGTTGGAGAGGTTACATGTCTCACGTTAAAATTAAGTTTCCTTTTTTTTTCTTGAGTTTCTAATCATCTCTCAGATGTTTAGAGTTTATCTACATCTCTACACCACATCCACCCAGGGTGCATCAGAGTGATGGGGGTCTGACCTCTAAACAATTCAAACAGCATCTCACTCGTGGTCGAATGAGAGTTGGTCTGCACATCACCCTTTTTTTTATTTCCACCTTCCAGTCTCTGTTTTGAGACTTTTCTATCTGTATAGACTCCTTCTAAACTCTATTAAATGTATCTACCGTTCCACTGGTCTCGATATGGTAGAGAGAACTCTTCTTATGTTTGATATCTCATTCAGACAAAAATTCTGCTATCTCCTTGGAGACTAATTGTACTTCAATGTTAGTCACAATACCTTCGGGTAGGCCCTCCTCAATGAGCACCTTGCTAAGGAATTCAATGACTTTCCCAGTTCCAATGTTTTGCGTGATGCAGATTTATGGCCACCTTGAAAAAATGGCAATCAAAACTAGCACATAATACCAGTTTTACAAGTCATGGGACTTAAGATGTCTAGAGCCCCTTCCTGCCAGCCCCTTAACATTTCTCCCTTAAAACAATGGGTTGAATTCTGGTCTTACAAACTTTACCACTAGAGACTCACTCAAAACAATCTCGCACAGCTCTCCCCACCATCAGTCCCAGGCCACCAAAAATATGACCTAATTTTTCCTTTAGTTTTTGAAATCCCTAGGTGCCCTTAGTGTCCATTCTGAATGATTCTATCGCGGACCGTCCCTGGAGGCACAAGTCTTGTGCATCTCCAAAGCAGATCATCTTTGATAGAAAATTTCAGTGCGAACATTCCAATATTTTTGAACTTCACTACACATGTAACTTTTTACCATGCCAACCACAAGTTGTTTGCTTAGTTACCTCTTGTAACACTACATCTTTAGCTAAGGATTCTTTCCAAACTTCCTCACCAATCACCCCTTCAGTGATTTCACACATATGAAAATCCTCCAAATCCCATTGATCCACCTCAAACTCTTTCCACGCTCAATCTGTGCTGAAACAAGCTGTGATTAAAAGTCAACCACTTTATTCACAGTGCCATATACTCAACTTTCAAATCATAATCTTGTAATACAGTGACCCATTTACAGATGTGAGAGGATATTGCATCTAAACTCTATTTTTACAGAACACATCCTTCTGAGTTGTATGATTGGACCTGAACACAAAAAATCCTCCCCAAATAAATGTGAGTTTATTAATAGCCCAGTAAATACAAAGAGCTTCTTTCTCTATTACAGAGTAACGACCCTCAGGTCACACTAAGGCTCTGGACAGAAACAGTATAGTTTCTTCACTCCCTTGCCTAACTTGTTTCAGGACAGCACCTAGCCCTTTGGCACTAGCATCCGTGACCAGAATGGATTATCTTTAAGTGTCAAAACTTTGTAAGGAGGGAGCATCCCTTAATACTTTCTTAATGTCTTGAAACTCAGAACTGCAACTCGCACAACAA
Organism: Pleurodeles waltl; assembly: GCF_031143425.1. NCBI lineage: Eukaryota > Metazoa > Chordata > Amphibia > Caudata > Salamandridae > Pleurodeles > Pleurodeles waltl. The sequence continues at coordinate 1,772,366,082 of NC_090440.1, forward strand.
GAAACTTTAACTCCTTTCTTTAAAAGTGTTCTCATGATATGGGTGAAACTAGCAAACCTAGGTAAGAACTTGTTGCAATCCCCAGCCATGCCTAGGAAGGTGACTAAGTCCTCCCTGCAACGTGGAGCAGGAAGATCATCAGTGGTCTTCACTAATTGGTCTTTATGTTTAATCTCATCTTTATTACGTTTGTGACCCAAATACTCTAGCTCTGAGAGGTTAAACTTGCACTTGTTTTCTCTCAATGTAAGGCCTCTCTCTTCAAGCCTACCCAAGACCTGTCTGACTCTGCTGTCATGCTCTTCCTGAGAAGAACCAAACACTAAAATGTAGTCTTGGTAGATTTTAATACCAGGTATACCACTTGAGACATCTTCCATGGCTCTCTGAAACACTGATGCAGCTGAATTTAAACCAAAAGGTAATCTTTTGAATTTAAACATCCAAAAGGGATAATGAATGATGTCAGATTCATGGAGGCATCATTAAGTTGAATTTGGTAATACGCAGCCCTGAGGTCTAGCGTAAAAAAGAAAGCTCCATCTAATAGTGCTAACATCTCTACAATGTTAGGGAGTGGGTATTATCTGTTACTACTACTCAGAGCCTGATTTCTCCTAAAGCTTTGAATGCAAGAACAGCTAGTCACCTCACTCACCAATAATACCTTCACTCTTCAACTCGTTGAGTTCAGAGAGCATAGAATCCCACAGGGCTAGGGTCACTTCACGCATTTTACAAGAGACAGGCACAGCTCCCTCTTTCATGAGTACGATCTTGTGAGTATACTCACAGAGGCAACCCAATTTGGCACTAAAAACACTTCCAAACTTTGTGCAAGCAATCATTTATATAATTATTTTTTCCCCCCACAGAGCTGACTTTCAGTTCAGGCTTCTGTCGTTCCTTCAGTATAATTTTAGGTTCACCACTCAGGTCTAACATTAGCTCAAGATCACTTTGGTGAACCCAACTTATGATACTGTCACCCTTACATGAGATATTCACATTTCTTGCTGTAAGGCGACCATTATATTCTAGATCACCCCAAAAAAAGCTTAACAATGTTATTGGTTGACCGCCATAAGCCATGGGTTTAATGTCAAGTTTTAATAATTTAAACTTCCCTTTGAGTTTCTCCAAGAACGTCTTCAGAACAAGGAAACTCTTAGCCCCAGAATCAAATAACCTCGACAGATTGTTAGTTGACTAACACACTATCAATGGGAGCTTTGCTTTCATGTTCCCTTTGCACACGTCTACCAAAATGATAGCCTTCTAAGCTTGTTCTTATTTTTGGTAACTAATTTGTCAAACATATTTCATACTCATTAAGATTATCAGAATCATCTTCACTTAGGTTAGGTAAATGTTAAAAGACCTTTTGTCCCTCAGATCCTAGCAATGCAAGAAGAAAGTCTTCCTCTCCACACCAAGAGAGACTCCACACACACACACACACATGCATAAATAATTTTTTCCATTTAGACCATCTAATAGATGGTTCTCCAGGAGCAGACAAGAAAAAGGGTGGTGGTGTAACGTTTATGTTTTCTTTTTTTTTTTTTTGTTTAAATACAAACTAGTTAGTTCCTGACTTAAATACCAGAATGCTGGTGTGCAAATTCCAAACCCAGGCCCACCTGCAAAGAAATGTTAGATAGATGGATAGTGTTGGAAATGGCCCTTTTTGCAGGGTTATCCCAAAACATTTTGCCTTCTTTCTCCAAATTTTTCAGGTCTGTTTTTGCTGGTTTATAGTCTCTGCGCACTTTACCTCTGCAAAAGTGCAAGTGCTTTGTATAAAAATTGTACTGTTGATTGGTTTATCCATGATTGGCATATTTGATTTACTGGTAAGTCCCCAGTAAAGAGCCCTAGAGGTGCCCAGGGCTTGTAAATCAAATGCTACTAGTGGGGCTGCAGCACTGGTTGTGCCACCCACATTAGTAGCCCTGTAACCATGGCTCAGACCTACCACTGCAGTGTCTGTGTGTGCCGTTTTAAACTGCCAATTTAACTTGGCAAGTGTACCCACTTGCCAGGCCTAAACCTTCCCTTGTACTACATGTAGGGCACCCCTGAGGTAGGCCCTAGGTAGCCCAATGGGCAGGGTGCAGTGTATGTTTAAGGTAGGCCATATAGTAGTGCGTTTTTATATATCCTAACAGTGAAATACTGCCAAATTCGGTTTTCACTGTTGCAATGCCTATCCTTCTCATAAGTTAACATGGGGGCTGCCTTTAAATAACTTTAAAGTGCCGATTTCCTCTGGGAGCAGATAGAAATGTGGAGTTTAGGGTCTCTGAACTCACAATTTAAAAATACATCTTTTTAGTGAAGTTGGTTTTTAGATTGTTAGTTTGAAAATGGCACTTTTAGAAACCAGGCATTTTCTTACTTAATCTATTCTGTTACTCTGCCTGTTTGTAGATTCCCCGTCTGGTCAGTTTGACAGTTGAACTGCTCACCTCTCCTTTAGACAATGACACAAAGGGGGCTGGGGTGTAGCCTGCATATCCTGATGAGCCATCTATGCTGGAAGGGAGGGGAGGAGTGGTCACTTACACCTGAAAAGGTTGTGCCTGCCCTCACACAATGCAGTCTCCGACCCCCTGGTGTGTGTCTGGGGTCTGGCCTGGACAAGGAAGGATCTTGCAAACACTTGAGACTTTGCTTTGAAGTTTGCCAACTTCAAAGGCAGAAAGGGGAATAAGAAGAAGATCCAAAACCCCAGACTTTTAGAATCTTTCTGGAATCAAGAGGAACCTCTGCAAGAAGAGCTGGAGGAGGAGTACTGTCCCTTTGCTGTGTTGTTTTGCTGGACTGGCTTGCAGTTGCTGCTTCTGCCTGAAAAGAGTGCAAAGGGTAAACTTTGCTGTGTATCCTGCTTGAGATAGTTCTCCAAAGACTTGGAGTAGAGCTTGCCTCCTGTTGGAAGTTTCGGGGACAACAAAGACTTCAGTTTCCTCAACCTGCAGCACTGGGAACTGTGTGTTCTGTGCTGTAGAAGAAGAAAAACCACCTGCCGATGCCACACAGAGTCGCATTGCCCGCTTCTGACTGCGACCCTGGTCTCACCCACGCTGTCATCAGACGATTTCACCAAGCCGCTGCTCACACCGCGACCTGTGGGCCCCGCTCTCCGGCATTGGCTGCTGACACCACAGCCTGGGCCTTCCCGACGCTGCTGCTCCTGCTGACACCAGTGCCGCTGCCTGCCCTGTGGCTTGTGGACACCGCTCGTGAGGAGCACGAAGCACCGTCCCATCCCGCACCGCAGCCCCGGTCCACCGACACCAGCACCATCATCTCCAGTGTCCTCACAAGGCATTCCTGCCTGCACCGTGGCCTGTGGACACCGCTTGTCAGGGTCATGAAGCACCGTCCCATCCCGCACTGCTGGCTTGGGCCTACCGATGACAGCGCTCCACCAACGATGACGCCGCTGCCTGTCCCGTGACCTGTGGACACTGCACGTCGCACCGCCCCGCTTCACACCGCAGCCCTGGTCTGACAGGCACCGCTGGATGCTGTCACCGAGCCACTGCCTGCACCGTGACCTGTGGGCACCGCACATCGCATTGTCCCGCTTCACACCGCAGCCCCAACGCCATCAGCCTGGAGTTCGCTCCGCAACACGTGTGAACTTCAAGGGCCCGACGACTCCTACACAGACTCTGGAACAGACACCGCGACTTCAGTGATGTGCTCTCCTGAGCTCACCAAAAGGATCACGATGCCCTGCAATTCCAAGGCACTGTTTGTGGGTCTTCCCGACACCGTAGCTGGCCCGCGACCGGCCTGAACTTTTGGTTTTGTTCATCACAACGCCGTGGTAGCCCAGGTGGAGCTATCGACTTTAAGGAACTGTATTTTTAAGATAAATGTTACAAAATTCATATCTTTAGCACTGTATGTTGGATTACTTTCGTTTTGGTCTTGTTTTACACAGATAAATATTGGCTATTTTTCTAAAACTGATGTGGTGTCCTTTTGTAGTGTTTTCATTGTATTACTGTGTGTTATGTGCAAATGCTTTACACATTGTTTCTGAGATGAGACTGACTGCTCATGCCAAGCTACCAAGGGGGTGAGCAGGGGTTATCTGAGCGGGTTCTCCCTTATCCTGACTATATGCCATCTTGCTAAATAAAAGAGGTGAATGTAAAATGATGTCTTTAAATCAGTACAAACACAGTGAAAGGTCCGCTCCCTTCCGAATCTATGAAATCATTGTAGGGATTGCAGTAAGAAAACCCGGTGTCCTCACACCAAAAAAAAAAAAGTATAGTGTGTAGAGCGCATCTACCAGGGCTGCGGTGTAGCAAAGAGCCACACCCAGTATCCTGACAAGGAAAGACAGGTAGGAAGTGTGTGCAAAGGCTGCGTTGTAGCGAAGAGCCACACGTCAAGCAACAGCGAGATCTCTGCAATGTATAAGCGGTATTCTAGCAAAGTACCGTAGGGCATGTCGCCCGCTACATCGATGAAGTGATTCCTGAAGCAAAGAACTAGACAAAGAAAGCCACAAGGCAAATGCACGAAGAAGGAGGTTCAAGGAAAGACACGAGAGCAGAAAGTAATCGGCCGCTCTCGTAATGGAGGTATGAAGTGTCAGAAAGCCAGGTAACTCACGGTAATAAAATGTCACAGTACCTCATAATTGTGAATTCAACATCAAACTCTGGAAATAACATGTTGAGATGTTTCCCCTCAAAAGTTAATCGATAAGCATCTTCTTCTCCCTTCTGCTCCAAGAAGGAAACAATGCAGATTGTTTCTGTGCGATATTGTTTTTGTTCAGAGATTTCAGGCTCTCTTCTACGATCATTGCCAATGTAATGATGTTCAGACACATGCACAGAAGATGCTGAAGGTTTATTCAGGTGTCGCTTATTACAGAAAATGCCCCATCCACAACGGCTGTCAGCAGACAACTGACCTGCAAGATTCCACGACCTCATAACACCTTCTTCTACCCTCTAAATGCTACCATGGCATCAAGGTAAAATACCACACATACCTGTGCAGAAAAGGAATCCAAAAAGTCAGTCTGGAAACATGTTTAGCATCAAGAGAACACAACAAGCTGATATGTAAATGGAAAGGCCATTTGTTCCGTGCCACTAACAGTATTCACGTGAGTGGTGTAGGGATGTGGGTAGCCCCAAAAGTTCAGTTTGGAGAATCTAGCATAGTGGTAGAAGGTTGATCTCCAATAGTACACATAAAACTAAACAGCAGGGAGATAACAGAATATGCACTCCCCATGTAGAAGGCCAATGCTAGGTCACCTAATGTCCCTTTCTTTGGTCACATCCAAAATAGCACATACACTTTCTCATTTTTAGCTTAAAGTGGACTTAGAGCCCACCTAATTTCCTACCAATGGATGGGTTTGACTGTCACTCATTTGTTTGGTTCTTATTCATTACCATGTGGAGGTTTTCCTTCCTTTTTAGGGTGGAGCCTGCGTTGCATGCGCTCGCGCATGCGTATCGCAGCGAGACGCTTTAGTATTTAGAAAAGGGCTCGGAGCCCTGTCAACTTCACGTCAGTGTTTTTTATTAGTTCGTGGGCTTGCCTAATAAAATCTGCTTGCTTTCAGTAGTCGAAGGCACACATACGTCATGCCTTTTCCGGTGGCTAGCCCTCCTCGAGCGCAGCGACCAAGTACAGAAAACATGCGAGGCTTGCTGTTTTCCATCGGGCTCGTGGACTTCTTTTTCTCTAATTTACGAGCGCGATCTCGCTTGGCAGAAGTCGAGCGCTTTACATAGTTGATTTCACTTTTTCGGGTTAAGTACATAAATGCACTTTTGCCCAATAGGTGAAAAGTCGGGTTAGGAGTTTACAACGCGATCAGCTCTAACATGAGCAAACGCGAGACCCGTTGCATTATAAATGCTTGTTCTCTTTGTTGGTTACTCCCTTGGACAGTGGACACACTGTCTCCTTCTGCTGCTCACTTTTTCAGGCACTACTCTTTTCTTTTTATTTAAGCATTCTATGGCATTTGTTTTCCAACTGTCTCCCTCATGTGCTTCTACTCCCCGCCACTGTCCTCCCCAACCCCTCTCCAATCAGGCTCTGTGCTCCCCTATCGCCCATGTGCTCCACCCCTGGAGGGGTTGCCATCTTACTGATGTGCTTTTCCCCCACCAGCTCCATATTGCTGCGCTTTGCTTGTTGTTTGATCCCCTCCCTAACCCGTTCCCCTTTTTACCTTTGCCTCCATTTTGCTCTCCCACTCCCCCATCCTCTACTCCATGGGTTGCCCACCCACAATGTTGCTTCCCTCCACCCACATAAAAATACATTTATATATTTAAAAAAGTCACTCTTAGTTACCAATCCAACGAAGAATCTGAAAAAAAAATATTTTTGTAGGGTCATACGTGTGTGGTGCAGGTATATACAAAATAACTACCCCACCGCACCAAATTTTCTTTTTTTTTCTTTCTGTTTTTTAACACATGCTAAAGCAATGCAGTGTCACATGTTTACAACCATTGGCAAAACCAGTAGGTTTCAAAGGTGAGACCGTTTTTCTTTTATAACCAATATTTGTTAGGATTATCGTTAGCGTGGCTGGGTGATTTTAACTGCATACAAGATGGAAATTGATACAGAGTGCCATACTCTATAAACTACAAAGAATGACTAGGAATCTAAAACAGGCAATGTCCGACATAGATTTATTAGACGTGTAGAGGTAACATAATCCCGTCAAGTTATATGAATACTCACATTATGTACAAACACGACACCTACTCAAGATTAGATTTCACACTGATAGAACAAATGTCACAGACATGCAATACTTGCCGTGGGTCCAGTCAGACCACTCCTCAATGTGGCTCAAATACTGTAGTAGCAGATACAGATCCGGGATCCGAACTTGGAGGACGTAGCAGTATACTAAAAAAAAAATCCTGGTAGAAAATGAGAGAAGAAACTGAAATATGTTTTTAGCATTAGTGTGAATAAGGCGAGCTGCATAGTGATCGAACATGACACCATAAAAATAGTCATAAGAAGGAGGTGTGTCATAGCTATTTCACAAACCACATCTATAGGAAAACAAGCATTTGCAATGCAACGGGTCTCGCATTTGCTCGCGTTAGAGCTATTAGCGTTATAAACTCCTACCCGGACTTTTCTTGCCACATAAATCTAAAATTAAAAGTAAAACAGTTTTACTTAAGCGAGCGGATTCACAGTGCCACGACCACCATGAGCATCAGCCTTAAGAGACACACAAAAGGAAAAAGAAGTTCGCTCGCAATCAAACTTATCTGCAAAAGTGCAATTAGCTATGTAACAGGAGCGATAGCAAAGGCGGTAACAAAACTTCCCCAAGAAGGGACAAACACAAGCTATGTACCAATGTCAAAGGATTTATTACAGGCAAGCCCACGAACGAGTGGTAGTGAAGGGCGTGATGTGGGCGTTGTGAAAAGCCCAGATACACACCAACACGCCGGAAAAGCAGCGCTTGCGCGCTGCTGTGCTTGACCTAATAATTGACAGGCATATTCATATGCAACAAAGTAAGGGAGCTTGCTATGCACAAAGACTGCAAATGAAGATGGGATGCGGAGATTACTAACCAACACATTATGTTGAAGAATATTAGAAAAATAATTATTTCAAAACACATCTTTCTGGCAGGTGCTGCAGAGAGAAACAAGCACATTTGGCAGACTATTAGTTTGGATTTTAAAAAGAGACCCTTCTCTACCAATATTAAGGCAGTTGCAAATAAGCCGGGTCAAACAACACACACTCAAGACCAGGTATGTTTTTTTTCCCACCCATATTATAAGCAGCTATTTAGGTGTCCAGTACAATTAGAAGAATACAAAACCTACCCTTTATTCACTGTACAGGGTCTACGGAGATGGACCCTGGAGCACAGGGAACAATTAGCTAAACTAAGCATCTAGTAGAAGTGATGGAAACAACAGACACATTGATTACTTGTAATACCCCAGGAACAGATGGGATCCCAGTAGGGTGGTACCAAACTAATTTAGCAGGGAGTAAGTTGTTAAAAACCTACCAGTAGGAGCTAGAGAAAGGTAGCCTACTGAGATCAATATGCGAGGCTCTTGCAGTTAAAACCAGAAAAATACCCATCAAAATGCACGTCACATAGATCCCTGCCCATGCAAAATAAGGAACAAAAGGTAAATACTAGCAACTAGACTTAAGTAATTGGCCATCTAGTGCACAGAGATCAAAGTGGACTCACCTGGTAGAAGAACAGCACTAAATGGCAGTGGACTCGCACATGAAATAGGTGAGACAGTGAGCAAAGATGAAGAGATGGCACTTGTGTTGTTAGACACTGACATAGTTTGGTGGCATTATATTTTTGCAGTTCTAAAACGATTCACTTTGGAACTCTATTAATAAAAAAACATTTTCGCTGCTATATACAAAGCCACTAGCCAGGGTCAGAAAAAATAAGATAATATAGAAGGAATGGGAACTGGAAACAGAAACAAGACATGGGTGCCCACTGTCTTTACTCCTCATCATCCTGTCAATAGAACTGCTGGCCTGCCAAATGGAACATGCATTACGTAGCTGGCAGGTAGATGTGTGCAACCATAAGCATCTATATGTAGGTGATCTGATAATTTATCTGACCAAACCCTCCACATCAGTAACACTCCAATTAAACCAGAACATTTTAGCAAGCAGCTGGGGCGGAACATAAATAAAAAATGTTGTTCCTATTGGATACATTGAGACAAGTACCAAGAAAGCTAACCAAATGCAGATAACCTTTGGAAACAGGACATTTGTAGAGATATAAGAGCCATGGTCACACTCCTAAAGTAGAGATAGCATGAATTAAACATGTAGATACTAATAAAGCAGTTCCCAACCTGTGGTCCAAGGAGCCTCCTCAGGGGGTCCGTGTCTGCTTAGAAAATTAGATAATATTAAGAGATTTGGTCCCCAGCTTTCAATAATGACTCAGTGGAGGGGTGCCCAGATTCCAATAATGATTCAGTGGGGGTCCCCGGGTTCCAGTAATGATAAAGTGGGGATCCACACAAGTCAAAAGGTTGGCAACCACTGCACTAATACAAACATTAACAAGTTCTTGGACTTCTGGAAACACTACCACTGTCCATAGCAGGAAGGATAGCGTTAGACAAAACAGTGCTATCCAGATTACCTATATTTGTTCCAATGTATTATCCTCCTAATCTCACTTGCATAAACAATTAAAATCCACCTTATCAAATTTCACAGGGGGAAGAAAAAGAACCAAAGTGAAAAAATGGAGCTACCACAATGTACGTTGTATTAGATTTAGAGGCTAATACCAGACAACACAATTGCAATTTACAGCAAAATGGTTTTGGGATGAGAATTGTAAAGACAAAGATCTCCTAGGGGACCTGTTAATAAATGTTAAGATAGCGGCTAGTGTGTTTATACAACTAGTAAAAAGAATGATAAGCCAGACCTGATAGACATGACAACACAGGTTAATAGAATGTTCTGATGAGACAGTGCAAGACGTTACCATATACACAACTCATAGGCTGGACATTCCCACATTTTGCACTGCTAGATAGAAAATTGGGCAACGCAAGATGGAAAGCGGAGGAAGACTGGGGCGTGAACCAGCATGTGACCGGTATGATACTGGAGCACTGAAGTCTCTAGAAAAAGCATTAGAGGTCTTCCATCTTGAAGGCACCATAATTTAAATAAACATAACGTATAGGTATAGTTGTGAGAAAAGTATGTAAATTAACGCACAGACCACACACCTTAGAACTTAAAATCAGGACTGACCAATGTAGAGGAATAATCACTAGACTATTTACACCTAGCCACATGGATGAGGCTAAATCTCAAATCACTTTAAAATAGGCAGAGACACTACAGTATGCAATTCACTGAAAATGTGGGAAGCTTTTATGCTTATATGGCAAGCGTCCACTAAAGCACGATTTCTGCTCAAACAATTAAATTCACTGTACAGGACATTTATTACTTCAACAATTTTGCATAAAACAGACCTCACAAAGAATCAAAGGTCCAAAATCAAGCAGCTGGAAGCAACTTTGTCACTTAACATGGGAATGTTCAATGATGGAGTTACTAGAAAATCATCTGACGAATTCAAAGAATACATAAATGCAGAACATATATTAAAGCCACATACATGCCTCTTAGGTATAGGTGATTACCACTCTAAAAATGAAATAAAACAAGCTTATACACTTTACAGTCCTCCTCGCAAAAAAGCAAGTAGTAATACACTGGATTAGTGCCAAAGCTCAGAGTAGATGACTGGATTAAACATGAGGAAAAGGACAATATCAGATGAAATAACAACCATTTGCAATTCAATGGATCTCACATTCGCTTGAGTTAGAGCTATTGGCGTTGTAAATTCGTAAATGGACTTTTCTTGTCAGATAAATTGGTCAACCCTGCCTCATAACTTGGTCTTTTCCTGCCACACAATTCCAGTGGCCCAGCATATAACTAAAGCACTTCCATTTACCTTCTTCCTCCATCTGCAGCCATAAATGAAAATGTTGCCATTTAGCATCCTAAATTAAATCTGCCATGCTAATTTTGATAGAATAGCGCTTTCACCACCCCATAATAAGAGTTTCTGGCTGGCTAACACAATTCACAAAAAAAGACAGCCATGGAGGAGTAATGAGATAAATAAACTAGAAGGGTCATCCAAGCATACCAAGAGTGTTTAAACAGTCATAGTGTAATAAGGATGTTAAGTTGGCCTGAATCATGGTCCTAACTGCAATAAGGAGAGATTAATAAAACATATACAATTATCATATAAACCCAATAAAAACCTTATCAGAAATAAAGGTTTGGGATTAGACTGTAATGCTTAGAACAGCCCAGAGGACAGCACAATGAAAATAGCATTTGTAAGAAACATGGTCATGTTACTATATAGTTAGCCCCTGGAGGGTATAACCACATGAAAAGAAAATTACTGAAAGTATTACAGTGTAACCTTTTATTTATCCCCTGGAAGCCGTAGTATATTAGGACTAAAACCTACTGCAATAATATTCCAAACAAGACCCGTAAAACACAAACTACTCTCAGCCATAAGACAAAAGTTTCAGCCACGAGGGAGGTTAAAAAGATACTGAACGGAGTGAAGGGTTATTATTTTAGGGTCCCCAATAACATAGTGAGGGGACCCAGAGATGATCCAGACAGAAAGAGCAGATTGTGGCGAATGTTTTAAAGGTGGCCCCATTTTTCCTCAACCACCACAGGCTGAGTTATGAGGAATAATGTTTTGTAAAAGAATGTCCTGCAAAGCATTATGGGACGATTGAGTGCAGCAAATATTGTAGTATGTTGACTATAATGCTCAGAACAGTCCACAGAGGACACCACATTAACAATATAATTTGTAAGATACATGGTCATGTAACCAATTAATTAGCCCCTAGAGAGCATAACCACTTGAAAATAGAATGGCACAACGTAATGTACTGCAACCATATATTTAGCGCCCAGATAGCGTAGTGCCTTACACAGTTTCAGGCCTAGCAGGCCTAATGTAATACTAGGGCCCTTACAAAACAAACTACTCTAAGCTATAAAACAAAAGTTCCAGCCACAGGACAGCTTAAAAAGGGACTGAATGGTGGAAGGGGTTATTATTTTGGGGTCCCAATAACCTAGAGTGGGGACCCAGAGATGTCCTACACAGAAAGAGTTCATCATGCTATGCCAGAAGAGCCGCTCTTGCAGATTTTTTTTTTTTTTTTTAGTAAAGCATTTATGAATTATAAGTGTTTTCCGGAAAGCTATGGAGTGTGAAGGGGAGAGCCAAAAGAAATGACTCTGATTAGGGTAACAGTGTGAACAATGAGACCAGCGCTCCAATACGGCCGATGGAGTTTGTTCTGTTGGCGCTGTGAGGGCCATGGCTGCCCAGGAGCACAAAGGCGAGAGACAAAAGAAAGAAAATAGTTCACCCATACTGAAGTATATCGGCAATCGTACAATTATCCATGTAACAGGGTCAGTCTGCAAGACAGTAAAAAACTGCCTCAAGGTGGGACAAACGTAAAGCAATTACAAATGGCATCAAGGGATTTTTGAAAAGGCAATCCCACGAACAAGTCAAGGTGATGGGCGTGAGGTGGACCTGGTTAAAAGCCCACAATTCTTACAACAGGTCAAAGTGCTTGCACACTCGACCTAAAAATGAAACCAACAATAACAAATGAGAAGTTGCCTGAGGACCTACATACAATGTGCAAGTTTGCAAAAAATCTTTCCCTCATCCCCGACGTTCAACCCCATACTAGATGCAAAATGAAACAAAATTTCAGTTTGATTTTGATTCATAACTTTGAAACACTGACTGATGTACTACTGCTAATATGCATGTTGAAACATATGTTCTCTCCTCTGTATAATGTGTAATGATCTCAAATGTTCATAAAATGGAAAAATACAAACTTAAAAAAATCTGCACAAAATAATTATAGGGGTGAACCAAAAAATTACAGCTGAAAAAACAGTAGGTTGGAAAACAAGTTTTCACAGAGGAATCTCCTTAGATAATTTATATCAAACCTATTTTTGAATCTGTGAGTCACATGATATACTTAAACCAGTAGACTGGTTATCAGAAACTAACACAATTAAAACTCTTTTGGGGACTCGGGAGATCAGCACACTGTACAGGGACCAACGTAGCAAACCATTATAAATGTCATAGCCTTTAATGAGTCAACAATGAAACTTTTGGGCTTTATCATGCTGTAGATCAACTGTTTTGTTTGGACGTCAGAGCACCTTCTGAAAAATAGTGTGTATGTCAACCTCTATTCAGCCAAAGTGGATTTCGCCTTTTAGGTTCAACAGAACACATCACAGCTTCATTATATCATCTCACTAAACAAAATGATGTGAATTCAAGCTTCTATAGGAGACCAGAGCTCTCTGATCCCCACCTCACCCAAATGGCCTCAACCCCGAAGTGGTGCATCAGTCAGAACAGTCAAAACTGGGCAGGGCAAGGAGAGGGACTACCACTTAGCCACCACTGCAGATCTGTTTAAGTTGCCTCTGAAATCTGGATAAAATCTAAAAGATTCCCCTGGTGCCAGACTCATTGGGACCTCAGGCCTTACTACAGAGTCATGTTTGCCATTTGTTAATGTGTCACAACTTGATTGCAGGAGGCCAGCAATCTCAGCAGCCTCAGAGTGATCTGCAGTAAGATCCAGTACAGAGGATGAAGCAGCAGAATCCTAGCCCATATGTCCTGCACTCTCCACCCCAGGGAAAAGGCATGAAACCATACCGTATCCAGAATTGCTTCAATGACCTGGAGCACCCGCAAAGAGAGTCAGGTGTTACTATGGCATGTTGATAGGGAACCCAAACGATGTTAGGAGGTTCGCCATCTTCTGGAAGTGGTTGACTGCCTGGGGCGAGCCTGTCTTCAACGGCCAGTGGCTGAGATAGGGGAAGATTTGTACCCTCGACCTCTCAACATGTGCTGTGACTGCCACCATTACTCTTCTGAATACCCAAGGGCATCAGTGAGGCCAAAAGGGTGCACTGTGAACTGAAAATGCTCCTGGCCCAAGGTGAACGGCAGCAAGAGCCACTGGGCCTGCAGGACAGTGCCGTAGAGACAAGCACAAACACCATCATTCAGTCTCTGAAATCTATGAAGACAGGAATTGGGTTACGTAGGAAGTTGGCTCTGTATGTACTATTTTAAAGTAAGAAATAGCATGCACACAGTCCAAGGGTTCCCCTTAGAGGTAAGATAGTGGCAAAAATAGATAATTCTAATGCTCTATTTTGTGGTAGTGTGGTCGAGCAGTAGGCTTATCAGAGGGTAGTGTTAAGGATTTGTTGTACACACACAGGCAATAAATGAGGAACACACACTCAAAGACAATTCCAGGCCAATAGTTTTTTTTATAGAAAAATATATTTTCTTAGTTTATTTTAAGAACCTCAGGTTCAAGATTTACAAACAATACTTTAAATGAAAGGTATTTCACTCAGGTATCTTAGGAACTTTGAATCAACACAATAGCATGTTCAGTTTTGGCAAAAATGGCAATAAGCTATTTTAAAATTGGACACAGTGCAAAATTCAACAGTTCCTGGGGGAGATAAGTATTGGTTAGTTTTGCAGGTAAGTAAAGCACTTACAGGGTTCAAAGTTGGGTCCAAGGTAGACCACCGTTGGGGGTTCTGGGCAACCCCAAAGTTACCACACCAGCAGCTCAGGGCCGGTCAGGTGCAGAGGTCAAAGTGGTGCCCAAAACGCATAGGCTCCAATGGAGATAGGGGTGCCCCGGTTCTAGTCTGCCAGCAGGTAGGTACCCGCGACTTCGGAGGGCAGACCAGGGGGGTTTTGTAGGGCACCGGGGGGGACACAAGTCAGCACAGAGAGTACACCTTCAGCAGCACAGGGGCGGCCGGGTGCAGAGTGCAAACAGGCGTCAGGTTTGCAATAGGTTTCAATGGGAGAACCGGGGGTCTCTTCAGCGATGCAGGCAGGCAAGGGGTGGGGGGGCTCCTCTGGGTAGCCACCACCTGGGCTAGGGAGAGGGCCACCTGGGGGTCACTCCTGCACTGGAGGTCGGATCCTTCAGGTCCTGGGGGCTGCGAGTGCAGTGTGTTTACCAGGCGTCGGGTTCTTTGAAGCAGGCAGTCGCGGTCAGGGGGAGCCTCTGGATTTCCTCTGCAGGCGTCGCTGTGGGGGCTAAGGGGGGTCAACTCTGGGTACTCACGGGCTCGCAGTCGCCGAGGAGTCCTCCCTGTAGTGTTGGTTTTCCACAGGTTGAGCCGGGGGCGACGGGTGCAGAGTGGAAAGTCTCACGCTTCCGGCGGGAAACGTGTGGTCTTTAAAAGTTGCTTCTTTGTTGCAAAGGTGCAGTCTTTGTGGAACAGGGCCACTGTCCTCGGGAGTTCTTGGTCCTTTCAGATGCAGGGTAGTCCTCTGAGGCTTCAGAGGTCGCTGGACCCTGGGGGACGCGTCGCTGTTGCAGTTTTTCTTGCAGTGGGGAGACAGGCCGGTAGGGCTGGGGCCAAAGCAGTTGGTGTCTCTGTCTTCTCTGCAGGGCTTCAGGTCAGCAGTCCTCCTTCGTCTGCAAGATGGAGGATTTCTAAAAGTCAGAGTCACCTCAGCTCAGGACACCTTAGGGGTTGTCCTGTCTGGCCAGTGACTCCTCCTTGTTTTTGTCATCATCTCCTCTGGCCTTGCCGCCAAAAGTGGGGCCGTGGCTGGAAGGGGCGGGCATCTCCTCTAGCTGGGATGCCCTGTGGCGCTGTAACAAAGAGGGTGAGCCTTTGAGGCTCACCGCCAGGTGTTACAGTTCCTGGAGGGGGAGGTGAGAAGCACCTCCACCCAGTACAGGCTTTGTTCCTGGCCACAGAGTGACAAAGGCACTCTCCCCATGTGGCCAGCAACATGTCTGGTGTGTGGCAGGCTGGTAAAACTAGTCAGCCCACACTGGAAGTCGGGTAGGTTTTCAGGGGGCATCTCTAAGATGCCCTTTGTGTGTATTTCACAATTAAATGTATACTGGCATCAGTGTGCACTTATTGTGCTGAGAAGTTTGATACCAAACTTCCCAGTTTTCTGTGTAGCCGTTATGGTGCTGTGGAGTTCGTGTTTGACAGACTCCCAGACCATATACTCATATGGCTACCCTGCACTTACAATGCCTAAGGTTTTGCTTAGACACTGTAGAGGCATAGTGCTCATGCACCTATGCCCTCACCAATAGTATAGTGCACCCTGCCTTAGGGCTGTAAGGCCTGCTAGAGGGGTGACTTATCTATGTCATAGGCAGTGTGAGATTGGCATGGCACCCTGAGGGGAGTGCCATGTCGACTTAGTCATTTTCTCCCCACCAGCACACACAAGCTGGCAAGCAGTGTGTCTGTGCTGAGTAAGGGGTCCCCAGGGTGGCATAAGACATGCTGCAGCCCTTAGAGACCTTCCCTGGCATCAGGGCCCTTGGTACCAGGGGTACCAGTTACAAGGGACGTACCTGGATGCCATGGTGTGCCAATTGTGGAGACAAAGGTACAGGTTAGGGAAAGAACACTGGTGCTGGGGCCTGGTTAGCAGGCCTCAGCACACTTTCAAATCATAACTTGGCATCAGCAAAGGGAAAAAGTCAGGGGGTAACCATGCCAAGGAGGCATTTCCTTATAGGTTAGTATTAGCATTATTCAGGAAGGCATTGAGAGGGTGAAGATCTAAAATATGATGAAGGTGGGAGTGACACCCAATTCCTACTTGAGGCTGGAACCCTCTCATTGGCCCCTTTGGCAACACCAAGAAAGATATGTTGTTCTCCATCAGCTGTCCTATTGGTCGCAGAAAGGGCAGTAGGGTAGAAAAAAAATAGGGTCATAGCCCCAGTTGATAGTTTGGAGAACCCACTTGTCTGAAGTAATGACTTGCCAGACACCAGATCCTGTCCTGAACAAGGTGGTTGTCTGCCACAAAGGGCAAACTAAAGAGGTTTTGCAGCTACAGCAGCACTGGCAACTGATGTCCTGGGTGTTGCCTTTGCAAGCCACAGTCTCAGTCATAATAGGGCGGGGTGAGCTATTGGGCTGGCAACGGGGCCTGACATTGGTGGTATTGGAAATCCATTCCTCAAAAGGGGTGAAACTGTTAACAGACTGTCTGGGTGGGGCAGACAGGCCCAATGAACTACTGTGCCCCTCCTTCCTTTAAAATGTTACAGGGCAAGATCCGTATTCTCGTCAAAAAGCCAAGAACCATTTAATGACATGTCCCATCAGGGATACTTTCACATTCCTGGAGTTGCCCCGTAGACTTCACCCCAGCATTGCGCCAAAGTGCATTTAGATGTATACAAGTCACAGTACATAACAAATGTTGCTGCTTCTCCGTTAACACGGATAGCTGGGTCTGGGTCGCCTAAAACTGCCAGTAAAACGTAGGCCACCGTGTCCAATAGGACATGGGAGTAGCAGCTTAGAAGCCAGCTGGTGTTTACTGATCACAGAGCCAGGCTTCAGGAGAAAAATGTGTGCTTGCCAAATGTGTCAACTCTTCGACTCACCATAAGTTGGGGAAAGCATTGTGATTTACAGATGGGTGCGTGCACCAACAAGCTCTCTGGCATGAGGGGATCACCTAGGGCTGGTCAGGTTGGTGTCTGAAGTTTGGGTCTGTTTCCAAGGAGTGGTTGTAATAAATAGTTACACTTTTTAATGCTTTTCAGGCTATGTTAAGCATTACAAAGGCAAGACCTATTGGCTGTGCCAATGCTTTTAAATAAAAAACAACTTAGAAATGCCTGTGTGTTCTGTTGCAGGATGTTGTGTGGTGTGCCCTTGTTGAAAACCCTGTTGCGAGCAGGAGAGGAAAAGTATGGCAGGGGTTCCTGTACGTGAAGGGAAGATATCAAAACACAAGTGACTAGAGACTGAATTTAGCAGTGCCAGTAGGAAAAGTAAAACTGTGTCAATGGTGCCTCTATACAGCAGCGAAACATTCAAAGGTTAAAAACGAGCATTGGCAAAGCCTTTCTAGTGCTTAGCATAGCCTGAAAAACATTAAATTGTGTCACTTTATAACACAATCACTCCTTTAAAAAACACCCAAACTTCAGCCACCACAGTGAATGCACAGTGAATACACTACATTCATCAACACCATCCCATCCCCCCACCTCCAAGAGGGCCATACTTCATTGCGAAGATTTCATGAGTCTGAACAAACCTTAACTTGTAAGAGTGCCTTTAGACGGTGGGAAGCATGATAATCTGTGAAAGATGCCAATGATGGAGAACTGTAGTGGCAATTATGTCGTTTCTTCTTCTTCAGGAATGAAACATTCACAGAATAACACTTGATTCCAAACTGCAAGGAGTTTATCACACTTGCACATAAGCAAAATATGTATATTTGATAAAGATTCAGCAGTTGGACAGGATGCCCTCTGGTATCTTTTTCAATAAGGTAAGCCTCTCTCTGTGTACTGCCACATATAGGCAGTACTGTTTTGTGCACGTGTGTCAATGCTTCCAGGTTGCAGCGATGGATCTGTAAGCTAACAGCAGTCCTGAAAAAAGGCTGTTGAAACTGACACACTTCTTATCGAGTTATGTCGTAACAAATTCTTAAAGAGGTTGGCCTGCTTTGGAGTGTGTCTCCAATAGCTACTGCCACCCACTGGGAAATTCCCTTGTTTGGAGAGGGTGCCCTTTCGGATGATCTCCAGAAAGGACAAGTAGCATATTAGTTTTGCAGTCTCTATTCTTTTCCGTATAGAACAGAAGATAAAATGGGTGTAGTGCTCTTTACGCCAAACTGGATTGGTTCTGGAAGTTAGTCTTTGTAACCATGGGCACGCTCAGATGTATACTAGTGGGTACCGTAGGAACAAAACAGAGGTTTGTTCACAAAATAACCCTTCCCTTCTGGAATCAAAGAAAAAAACCTTGCTTTCGATGATCACCAATGTGAGTTCAAACAGTAATGCAACCTTCGAGGAGATGGATTTCATGTAAGCTTTGTGTATTAGCTGATGAGCAGTCTACTCAAGCTGAGTTAGCACAGTACTTAGTTGGCTAGAGATTGGTAGCCGTC
Organism: Pleurodeles waltl; assembly: GCF_031143425.1. Taxonomy (NCBI): domain Eukaryota; kingdom Metazoa; phylum Chordata; class Amphibia; order Caudata; family Salamandridae; genus Pleurodeles; species Pleurodeles waltl. The sequence goes on from NC_090440.1 coordinate 1,772,384,737, forward strand.
TCACTGAGGGTAAAGCCTTAAAGAGGTTTTTGATAAAGACATTTGTAGTTGCTAGGTCACAGCAGTGGTATGTCAGTGACACTAATAAAGCAGAAAATAAATACAAAATGCACCGATAGCCATTTTTAAACTCCTGAAGTGTCAACTGAAGGAAGCACAGATTTAAAGAGACCTTGACTACACCATACACAAAATCGTTTCCGTTGGCTCCTTAACTTGAGACAATATTTCCCAACGGTCATCAGGAGAACAGACCCCTTGTGTTTAGGAGCCACACTGGTAAGTACATGGATGCTGGGTTGTGATGTATGATCAGCCATTTCATTGGCCAGAGTCCAGGGTTAGTGTTAGTTGGATATGATATACTTCAGAGGTGAAGGATATCTGAGAACTACACTTTGGGCATGACAATTAAGCATCACTATCTTTTCATCTTGCTCCACACTCTTTGGATGAGTAAGCAAAGGTCCCTGGACACAAGATGAAAAAGAACAAGTTACTTACCTTCGAGCGCACATTCCTCCCCTTCTAAATGCTCCCAGGTGCAAGACTGGATCTGGAGAGTTTTCTTCAGCAATTCCATCTTGCGTCAGTGGATGGCATCATGTGGCTCCGCAACAGATCTGCCCCACCCCGGATGTGATGAAGGGAACCATACACAGTCACCACTTTCACATGCTGACATCAGTGTCTTTTCTAGTATTTAGTTGCGTGGAACTTGACTTTTGGAGCCCTCTATCATAGAGAAACACACCCTCAATCTCAGCTATACGAGACCTTTGTAGATGTATGAAAGAGGAACACGTTCTGACATACTCAAACTTAAAAAGAATTATATAAAAAAAATGCAAAGTCTTATCAAAAGTCAAGGACACTGCACTTAACCCAAGAAAAGTCAGCACCATTGTTACTCCAACAAAGTGGCGCCATATTTAAAACACCCAGTCCAGTGGGAGTTAAAGATGAAAAACCTAAGGCTGCATTTTCAATTTGTTTGTCATAGGTGAAATCCATCAAAACTGGAGATACAAAAGGCAGGATACCGTTGGTTACTTTTGCAATTATAGATGCAAGTCCCTGGCACATGTCTTATGCTGCTGACCAGCCTTTTATAATGAACTGAAGGCGGCTTCAATTTGCACCAGTCAATAAGCAATATCAAGATGCTGTAAGTACAGTGAAGGCCAATTGCTCATGGGCTTTGAGAACATTAAGAAATTAATCATAGATACCCATGCAAACTCAACCAGCCTACGAGATCTGTAATTCCATCAAATTTATAAGATTACTTTTTTTGTATTTGTTTTATAACTGGAATGCCCCAAAGACGTTGGAAACTCAAATCTTCAGTTGCCTCAGAGCCGTTGATCAGTGTTGAAAAGGAGCCATCTCAAACTGAATACTTCCGAAATTAAAATACTCATGTGGTGACTGGAAAAATTAGGACCCACTCTGCGCCTGGCCTGATGATCTGGGACCACTTCCTGAAGTATCTAAGGAAGTTAGGAACCTTGGAATTACCATGGGCTCAAAGTTAACAATGAATGCCCAAGTGGACAAAATAGCAAGATCAAGCTTCATCACCATGAAAACTCTGCAACATATCTTCCCCACTTAAGATTTCCACACAAGGAGAAGGCTACAGTCTCTTGTTTACTATCTAAAGTGGATTACACCAATGGCCTCTACCATGGAATATCTCTATCTACTATGAAAAAAAACTACAACACATTCAAAACTAGACAGCCAGATGACTCCTATATGTACAGCCACAAGCCACCATCTCCCATGCCTTGAGGGCCCTACATTGGATACCGGTTGCCAGAAGATCCACCTTCAAGCTACTTTGTATCAACCACAAAGCATTACATGGAACAGGACCACCTTATATCAGGAATAAAATCACTAAATACATTCAACAAAGAAACTTCCACTCAAGATTGGCACCCCGCCTCAAAACACCACCATACAAGAAAAAGACAATAGGTGCTACATCTTTCTCTGTTCAAATGGCCAAACTATGGAATTCATTACCACCAAATATAGGATCCACGGATCACTTTATCTTCAGAAGACTACTCAAGTGTTGGCTCTTTCCTACACAACCACCACACTCAAACAGCAATGGACTGCCTATCCCTGTGTATGTAAACATATTTAATTTTATTATATGATGTAGATGTGTATTTCTTTGTACAAATATGTATAATTATTTTATCTTAAAATAGTTAAGCCTGCAACAAATGTATATTTTACGTACAGTTATATGAAAAAGGAAAATGTCACTTACCCAGTGTACATCTGTTCGTGGCATGTTGCGCTGCAGATTCACATGCTATGCACTGTTCCTGCCATCTAGTGTTGGGCTCGGAGTGTTACAAGTTGTTTTTCTTCTAAGAAGTCTTTTCGAGTCACGGGACCGAGTGACTCCTCCCTTTCGGCTTCACTGCGCATGGGCGTTGACTCCATCTTAGATTGTTTTCCCCGCATAGGGTGAGGTAGGAGTTGGTACAATGAGGATACTAAGATGCCCATGCAATGGAGTAGATATGTATGTACATAGTTTGTGGTAAAGGAATATTTATTTACATATAAACAATTTAAATGCAACTAAAACGGCTACAGGCTCCCGGGGAGGTGGGGGGGCGCATGTGAATCTGCAGTCCACCATGCCACGAACAGATGTACACTGGGTAAGTGACATTTTCCGTTTGATGGCATGCGTAGCTGCAGATACGCATGCTGTGCATAGACTACAAAGTCGTAATCCTCCCGAAAGCGGTGGTCAGCCTGTAGGAGTTGAAGTTGTTTGAAATAATGTTCTTAATACAGCCTGTCCTACTGTGGCTTGTTGTGTTGCTAACACATCTACACAGTAGTGTTTAGTAAAGGTATGGGGTGTAGATCAAATGGCTGCTTTACAAATCTCTGTCATTGGTATATTACCTAGAAAGGCCATTGTGGCTCCTTTCTTTCTAGTGGAGTGTGCTCTTGGTGTAATGGGTAATTCTCTTTTAGTTTTGAGGTAACAGGTCTGAATACATTTGACTATCCATCTGGGTATGCCCTGTTTGGATAGAGGGTTACCGGCATGGGGTTTTTGGAAAGCAACAAACAATTGTTTAGTTTTACGAAATGCTTTTGTTCTGTCTATGTAATACATTAGCGCTCTTTTCATGTCTAATGTATGCAGTGCTCTTTCTGCTACTGAGTCTGGTTGTGGGAAGAAGACTGGGAGTTCAATTGTTTGGTTTAGATGAAACGGTGATATGACTTTTGGTAAAAGGTTTGGGTTTGTACGGAGAACCACTTAGTGTTTGAGTACTTGCATAAAGGGTTCTTGGATAGTAAACGCCTGTATTTCACTAATTCTTCGTAGTGAAGTGATGGCTATTAGAAAAGCTACTTTCCAAGTCAAGAATTGGATTTGACAAGAATGCATGGGTTCAAATGGTGGACCCATGAGTTGTGTAAGTACAATATTAAGATTCCACAAGGGTACTGGTGGGGTTCTTGAAGGTATGATCCTTTTTAGTCCTTCCATAAAGGCTTTAATAACTGGGATTCTAAAAAGTGACTGTGTTTAATCTGCAGGTTAGCAGATATTGCAGTGAGATGAATTTTGATGGAAGAAAAAGCGAGATTTGCTTTTTGTAAGTGTAGTAAGTAACTCACAATTTTTTGTATGGAGGCCCCTAACGGTGTGATTTGATTTGCTTGGCAGTAGAAAACAAACCTTTTCCATTTATTAGCATAACAATGCCTTGTTGTCGGTTTCCTTGCCTGTTTAATGACTTCCATACACTCATTTGAAAGGTTTATATAGCCAAATTCTAAGACTTCAGGAGCCAGATTGCTAGGTTGAGCGATGCTGGATTGGGGTGTCTGATCTGTTGTTTGTGTTAACAGATCTGGTCTGTTTTGGAGTTTGATGTGCGGTACTACGGAGAAATCCAACAGTGTGTTGTACCACGGTTTGCGAGCCCATGTTGGTGCTATGAGTATTAGTGTGAGTTTGCTTTGACTCAGTTTGTTGACTAGGAAAGGAATGAGTGGGAGAGGGGGGGGAAAGCGTAAGCAAATATCCCTGACCAACAGATCCATAGAGCATTGCCCTTGGACTGAGGGTGTGGGTACCTGGATGCAAAGTTTTGGCATTTTGCGTTTTGTTTTGTTGCAAACAGATCTATGTCTGGTGTCCCCCAGTGGTAGAAGTAATCTTTTAGAATCTGGGGATGTATTTCCCACTCGTGAGTTTGCTGGTGATTTCGACTGAGATTGTCGGCTAACTGATTGTGAATGCCTGGTATATATTGTGCTATGAGGCGAATGCTGTTGTGAATTGCCCAATGCCAACAGTTTTGTGCTAGGAGACACAGTTGTGACGAGTGTGTCCCCCGTTTGTTTAAATAGTACATGGTTGTCAAATTGTCTGTTTTGACAAGAATATGTTTGTGGACTAGAAGGGGTTGAAAGGGTTTTAGTGCTAGAAAGACTGCTAGTAGTTCTAAGAGATTTATGTGAAGTTGTTTTTGTTGACTGTCTCATTGACCTTGTATACTGTGATTGTTGAGGTGTGTTCCCCACCCAATCATGGAAGCATCTATTGTGATAATGGCGTGAGGCACTGGGTCTTGAAATGTCCACCCTTTGTTTAAATTTACAGGGTTCCACCATTGAAGCGAAGAGTGTGTTTTGCGGTCTATCAACACTAGATCTTGAAGTTGACCCTGTGCCTGCGTCCATTGTTTTGCTAGGCACTGTTGTAAGGGCCGCATGTGTAGCCGTGCGTTTGGGACAATAGCGATGCATGAGGACATCATGCCTAGTAGTTTCATTACAAACCTCACTGTGTATTGTTGGTTTGGTTGCATGCTTGATCTTCTATTTTGAAATGATTGAACTCTTTGTGGACTTGGAGTGGCAATTGCTTTTCGTGTGTTGAGTGTGGCTCCCAAGTATTGTTGTATTTGGGATGGTTGCAAGTGAGATTTTTGGTAATTTATAGAAAACCCTAGTTTGTGTAGAGTATCTATTACATACTGTGTGTGACTTCGACACTGGTGTTGAGTGTTGGCTTTTATTAGCCAATCGTCTAGATACGAGAATAAGTACATGTGATGTCTCCTTATATGAGCTGCTACTACAGCTAGGCATTTTGTAAATACTCTGGATGCTGTTGTTATCCCGAAGGGCAATACTTTGAATTAGTAATGGTTGCCCTGTATTAAAAATCTGAGGTACTTCCTGTGAGATGGATGAATGGGTATGTGAAAATTTGCACCCTTTAGATCCAGTGTTGCCATGTATTCTCCTTGTTTTAGTAAGGGAACTACGTCCTGTAGTGTGTGACCATGTGGAAATGATCTGATTTGATGAAGAGATTCAACGTTCTGAGATCTAGAATTGGCCTTAATGTTTTGTCTTTTTTTGGAATAAGGAAATATAGGGAGTAAACCCCTGTTCCTTTTTGATGATGGAGTACTAGTTCTATGGCTTGTTTTGCTAGTAGTGCTTGCACCTCTATTTGTAGTAGGTCTAGATGTTGTGTCGACAGTTTGTGCGTCCTTGGGGGAACAGCTGGAGGGAATTGTGTGAACTCTATGCAGTAACCATGTTGGATAATTGATAGAACCCATGTGTCCGTGGTAATGTCTGACCAATTGTTGTGGTATTTTGTTAATCTCCCCCAACAGTGATGTGTGTTGGGGGAGTGTGACATTGAAGTCACTGTTTGCTGCTAGGGGTCTGCTGGTCTGCTTGGCAGGCTGAAATATTCCCCTTGCTCTTGGGAACTGTCCCCTGTAGGAACCACAAAACCCCCCATCTCTGGTACTGAGACTGGTAAGTGGGTTTTGTTTGGGAGGTGGATGACTGAGGGTTGTTGTCTAATTCCTCCCCTAAACTGTGGCTTCCTAAATGTTCCCCTATATTGAGAAGAATAGAGCGCGCCCATGGCTTTGGCCGTGTCTGTGTCCTTCTCAATTTTTTCTATTGCGTGTCCAGCTCCGGCCCGAATAGTTGGTTTTGGTTGAATGGCATATTTAATACCGCGCTGCTGAATTTCTGGCTTAAAACCAGAACTTCATAGCCATGCATGCCTCCTGATAGTAACTGCTGTATTGACAGTCCGTGCTGCTGTATCAGCAGAGTCCAGTGCAGAGCGGATCTGGTTGTTGGAGATGGCCAGTCCCTCCTCCACCACCTGTTGAGCATGCTTCTGAATCTCCTTTGGTAGATGTTGGATAATATCCTGCATCTCGTCCCAATGTGCTCTGTCGTAACGGGCAAGAAGGGCTTGTGAATTGGCGATACACCTCTGTTTGGCCGCTTGCGATGCCACTTTTTTTCCCGCCGCGTCAAACTTACGGCTTTCTTTATCAGGGGGTGGCGCATCCCCTGATGATTGCGAATTTGCCCGCTTTCTTGCGGCCCCCACTACAACTGAGTGCGGAGGGAACTGTTGTGTAATAAACACAGGGTCTGATGGGGGAGGTTTATATTTTTTCTCGACCCTTGGTGTAATGGCCTTTCCTTTTACTGGTTCCTGAAAAACCTGTTGTGCATACGTAAGCATGCCCGGCAACATTGGCAGGCTTTGATCCGAAGCATGCGTGGATGCCAGAGTGTTAAACAGAAAGTCATCCTCCACTGGTTCTGAATGCATAGTAATATTTTGAAATGTTGCTGCTCTGGTCAGTACTTGTGTATAAGATGTGCTATCCTCTGGAGGTGAAGGCTTTGAAGGATAACACTCGGGACTGTTGTCTGAAACTGGTGGGTTGTATAGATCCCAGGGGTCTGCATCCTCCTGTGTCATCCCAGTATGTGTGGGTGACTGTGCCATTGGTGTGCCAACTGGTGACCGTTGTGGCGAGTGAAGTGGGGACCTTTGTGGTGAGAAATGTGGGAGTGGTGACTTTTCTCTAACCACTTTGGCTTTTGGTTGCCCAGTTTCAATCTCATGAAAAGCCAGTGTTCTTTTGAACTTGAGCGGAGGGATGGTTTGTATTTTCTCTGTGTTTTTTTGGATTTGTAGCCTTTGTTGAGTCTGGTCAAGCTCTTCCCAATCCAAATCCTGCTCGAACCTGTGCCTCTCCTTGAGTTGTTGAGAGAGCCTATGCTCTTCCGAGTAGGAAGTCTTTTTCGGCTCTGAAGCCGTTTTTTCCAGTACCGAAACCCCCATGGATACTATTGGTCTCGGCTCCGAGAGGCTCTTTCGAGGCTTGCTCGATTCGACCAAGCGATGTCGACTCTTTTCGGTGCCGGTTTCTCGACCCGAGTTGAAAGACTTCGGCACTATCTTGGCCTTTTTCGGTGCCGATTATGGTATTTGGTCACCGCCTTTCTTGTGGGTCAAGCCATGGCCTTCCGGCAGTGGCGTCCCCGAGGCCTTTTGTTTCTTCATTTGACTTTGGGGCTGGGTCGGGGCAGGTGTACTCACTTTTTGTGCCGCCGTCGGTGGCCGGTCCCCATCGCAGTCATCCGAGAGTAATTCGATTCCGAACCTTGGATGGAAATTCTCATTTCTTCCTCCTTGACGTCGAGGTGTTGCGTCGACTTCGATGCCATCTGCAAACATCTTGTGCGTCGATCTCTTAAGGTCTTCTTGGATCGAAAAGCTTTGCAGGCCTCACAAGCATCTCTCTGTGTTCTGGCGACAAACACAGATTACAGACCCGATGTTGGTCTGGATAAGGATACTTAACGTGACACGTTGGACAGAAACGGAAGGGGGTCCGGTCCATGAGTCTTCGACGACGGGTGTGGTTGGGCCGACCAGGCCTCGGTTAGGTGCAGAAGCCCTGAAGGGCCGCCGAAGCGGTTGTGTCGTCGGTGCCGATGTATTTATACTAAACCGGTCCCGAAGGCAAACAATAACGACGGATTTGGATAAGTTACTTACCTGTAAATCATAGTTCTCTTCCAGGGGTATCCTCATCAAAGTCATAAACATTGAATATTCCCGCCCTTGTGTGGGGACCCCGGAGCATACATAAAATACACACATATAAAAGTATGAAAAAATGTATGAAAAATATATATATAGCATTTTTAGTAGACAATTTCCATACTAAACTCATATATACGTGTGTATAACAGCAATGCAGACTATATTCCTAAACAGGCTAAAATGCTTTATTTCTATGGAGTTTTTTTTTTTTTTTTTTTTAAACAGACCCTTTCAAAATTACAATCAAAGAAAAAACTTTCCCAAGCCCCAAAGCTTGGCCCAGTGAAAGAAGCAGTAGCAACATCAGTGAAAAAAGAGAAAAAAACTGCATTGAAAACAATGGAGCATTATTAGCCAATAGGCTGCATGCAGGTTAACACAGGAGAACCATAAAATTCTGGCACCATGCCTTTAAGACCCTGAGCACCTCCACTATCCCACCATGCCTCAGGGGTGAAGGAGAGGTGACAGTTGGTTCACAGTTAGGTCAGTACTTTTTTATGGTGACAACTTGTCCAGCAGATTCGATAGATAGTGTGTCCTGCACTTCTAGGAGACTTGCGTCCGGGGAGGAGGGTGGGTTGTTTATGACTTTGATGAGGATACCCCTGGAAGAGAACTAGGATTTACAGGTAAGTAACTTATCCTTCTCTTCCAGGGGATCCTCATCAATAGTCATAAACATTGAATAGATTAGCAAGCCCATCCCTTAACTCTGCGGACTGTCTAATAGAAGTGCAGGAAGAGATATACATTATGCAAACAAATTTCTCAAAGATGCTTGCCCAACTTGGGCGTCTGCTCTGGCATCTGAGTCCAAACAGTAATGTCTAGTAAATGTATGTACAGACTTCCATGTAGCAGCCTTACAAATTTCAGAGATTGGAACATTATTAAGGAGGGCAGCAGTAGCCGCCTTTCCTCTTGTCGAATGAGCCTTAGGCCTAGCGAATAACTGTTTGTTAGCTAATTGATATGCAGTAACAATGCATGAAACTATCCATCTAGATATGGTTCGTTTTGACGCTGCCTCCACTGTTCTCAAATGACTGTAATTTACAAATAAGTGGTGAGATCGTCTAATTAGTTTGGTCTTATCCAAATAAAATTTTAGCACTCTTTTCAAATCCAGGGAGTACCAAGCTTTCTCCGCCGGAGTATCCGGATTGGGGAAAAAAGTTGGTAGTGAAATAGTCTGATTGATGTGAAAATCTGACACCACCTTCGGTAAGAATGATGGATGAGTTCGTAGAACCACTCTATTCTCATGGAAGACCGTGTATGGTTCTTTGGAGGACAAAGCCTGAATTTCACTGACCCTCCTCGCGGAAGTAATGGCTACCAGAAAAGCAGTCTTCCACGTAAGGTGTTGCAAAGAGGCTTTGTGGATAGGTTCGAAAGGCAGGCCAATCAGTCTCGATAGTACGATGTTTAGCTCCCATGGAGGAGAGGGTTTTCGAATGGGTGGAAAAACTTTTTTCAAACCTTATAAGAAATCCTTGACTACTGGTCTTGTAAAAAAGGATTCCTGAGAAGGTGACTTACGATAGGCTGTAATGGCAGATAAATGTACCTTAATAGATGACACTTGCAGACCTGATTTTGCAAAATGGAGCAGGTAAGACAGTATGACCTCCTCCTGAGCCAGTATAGGATTCTGACCTTGCTGACGACACCATATGTAGAACCTCTTCCACTTGAACGCGTAAGAACGCCGCGTGGAAGGTCGTCTGGACTCCTCTAAGATGTTCATGCACTTTAAGATCCTAGCAGGAGCTGACCTGAGGGTGGCTGGTGCTAAAAAGGTGTCCATGGTTGGTTGTAAAAGACCAGGCACCAGCGGTAACAATTTCTTTGAAACCGCCCTCTGTTGCAGGGTTTCAAAGATCACGGATGAGGAGGTTGAAGGTTCCGGGACCTCAATATTCAGCTTTTGTGCCCCCCTGAGAAGCACCTCGTTAAAGGTTGTGATATCGTCCACCGGGGAAACTCTAGCTGGTGGAGAATCTGTTAGGGTCGGGGAGTACTCTCTTACTGAAGACCCAGACGATGACCAAGAAGGAGACCTTCTGCGAAGGCGTGATCTGGTCCTCTCTGGGAGCGTGACCTGCTCCGAGATGTTGTAGCGGCACGTCGAGGCCTAGTGGCCGACTGGCGAGACGCAGAACGAGCCAGTCCTGCCCACGCTGTTGGCGATGGTGTTCTCGGGAGAGAAGCCGAAGGTTAGTACATCCTCGAATATTGCGAGTCTGGAGAGGCAGTCGTTCTATTAAGGCTCTCCAACCACCTTGGCGACAGGTTGATGGGCGAGACATGCCCAGACGATGCGGCTCTCGATCGCCCAGATGAACCATTCCTTATGGAGACCACAGGAGTTGTTGGAGTGGTCTTATCCGCCCGGCGGTAGCTGACGATCTTCTCCTTTGTGAGACAGGCAAACTGGTGTCGACAGTTGCAACGACGTCGAAGGGAGTGACGTGGGTTGCTCTGGTCTCAACGCTGAGCGCCTCGACGGTGACCGGTGATCCCTTGACCGCAACCTGCTAGACGTCATGTGCCTCGCCATCAAGAGATGGGTCGTAGACGGCGGATGTCTTTGCTCTTGCCGTTGAGGCGATTTCGACGTCGTCTTTCGCGCCGTCGAGGGGTGCTGTCGCGTTGGCTCTCATTATCCTAATGAGACTACTGGATTTTTGGGTGACAGGGTCGTTCTCAGTGCAGGGGACTAAGTCTAACCCACGGAGAAGGACCCTTGTCGCCTTTAATCCGGTTTTGCTCCGGCTAACTAGCAGTGCCTCATCTCTCCCAAAGGGAAGGGATGATTGGGCAGCCGAGCGCATAACAGCATAGAGCTTCTCAGGGAAGTCGTGGTCACTCAGATCCCAACCAGTTCTCTCATACCAAGTGTGGTCTCATATACAAATGACAGAGGCAGTTTAAGTTTTACAGACTGATTTAATAAAACTACTGCATTTTAGATAACAAGGCGTGAGCCGCAATAACCAGAACCATACAACACAGTAGGATTGAAATAGTAACAAGGAGAGTAAAACATAAGAATAACGCTATCATAGTGCTACCATATTACGTTCTCTCTTCTAAGTTCTATTTTGAGCACAGCATATTAAGCTCTAAGCTTGCCTTTCAGGTTCCCCAGGAGGACATCAACCCTCATACCTGAGCAAAGGCCTGTGATCTGTATCAGCATCTGCAACAGGGCAGTCAGCGTCTAGTTGTGGTTCTCTGGTCGAAATCTCCCTTTTCCCTGTACTAGGACTAGGAAGTGTTTTTATAATCAACACGCCGGTGAAAACGTCCCTACGTAAGAATGTGTACTTTCTACGAACCCTAAAGACTAAACTCCTACCACGTCTATCGGCAATGTACCAGACTGAATCCTTGACTGAAGCACAGAGCAAGCAAGAATGTATTGTTTGAGAACTCCGGTGCTGAAGTAAGCTAAACAGTGTGTTAAAAGAAAATAAAACAAGACCGTGAAACTGGTTATTGAAAAATAACAGTACGAGGCTGAATAAAATGCATCTAGAACAAAGTGCACAGAGGCCTAATGCCTTAAGCAAACACGCAAAGGTTATATTAAAAATGGCTACACTATACCCTCCCCTTGTCAGTAGAAAGTGGTTCTAAACAATTTAATTAAAAAAAAATATATATGTCTATAATTTCAACAAGTTGAAAGGACACCAAAGCATAATAATCCTAAATTTAAAAAGAAGCATGCGGCTAAGAGCCATATTTATATATCAGTGTCAATTTAGACCAAATCCAATTCAAACGGTGGTCATTGAAAGCAGGAGGTTCTCCACTTCAGCAGATGACAAGACCGGAAAATCCACGCCAAAGACTATCAAGGAGCAGGTGTGTTCCAGAGCCTCAGAATCAACCAAGGCGGCATCCCGTGCAGGGCCCATGAACGAAATAATATCAACTTCCTCCAGGAAGGGTATTTTGTAATCAGCCTCTCGAAGCAAACGCAGCCGCAGCGCGCATGTCTGGGAATGAGCCCTCATCGGGAACATCAACAGATCAGCATCAACCACTGGGGGGCATTGCCGTGAGAGACAGATGACTAGTGCATGTTCAAATGAGCACCAACGGCACCGAAACACGGGCTGCACACAATCCAAAACCGGTCTGAATGACAAAGACCAGTCACACTCCAAATGTTCCAGGAGTGTTACTCCGAAGTGCTGCATCATGCATTCACGACACAGCTGCGCTGATGGGAGTGCCCACATTCGTTTTTGTTGCGACAGGACAGCCATTGCGGAAAAACAACAGCAACAGCAAAACTCCAGCTAATAAGGCCAAACTGATCCAAAACCCCCCAAAAATGCTTCCGAAAATTGAATGAATAGCCGAAGGTATCAAACCGAATATGGAAGAGAAGGTGTGAACGAAACCAGCACCCACGGTTTTAAAGAAATGTCCCACTCCAGCTGTGCTGGACGCATTAAATATACGTCCCATGAGTTCACCAAAGTGATTCGGAAAGTTGGTATTCAACAGGGACTGTATTTCCGCTGATGACCTTGCCACCTGAAGTGCGTAGGTCTCGCGCGCAGATGTAAGGGCCACATGCTTTTGAAACAATAAAGCCTTTAGTCTACTTAACTTTTTGAAATTCACCTTGGAAGTAGCAATGTGAGGCCAGATATCCTCTACCTCCCTTAATTTAGTGGGGGGAAACAAGACATTCCCGCAGCAAGTAACGACCTTGGTGACCGAAACAACAAACTATTCCGGCCCGCATGCCACAACAGTCTTCACTATTGAGGAGGATGTAGCTGCCGTTTGAAACCACCTGGAATGTGCGTTTAATCAAGGGGACCGGAACTCCCTTCAGATAGCAAGCCAAATTCGCAACTGAGGCATTATACGCCCCATGCAAGGACAGCTGCTTACAAATCGAATGGCTGACTGAAGTCTCGCATGCAGTACCGCTAAGAAAAACCTCTCTCATGCCATTAAGACATTTGTACAAAAAGGGAAGTTCCCACACCTCATGTATATAACTGTCTCCCAGCTTTTCACATCTGCCTACCGGAACATGTTTTAAACAAGAAGTGAATTGTAGTGTAGAAATAGGCAGATTAATAACCTGTGTATCAACCACTCAGCTGAGGGAATCTCGGCCACGGTAAAAGGCAATCTTTCCAATTTTTCAATGTTTAACATGAAATAAGTCGCCTCCTTCTTAGCCATCAGTTGTTGACGTGTCAAATTAAAGGAAAAAATATCTCCCTGGCTCTGACGTGCTGCCACGGAACGCGACCCGCCTTCAGTGTCCGAAGTGTCCAACCCAACTGCATAATGGACCTTGTTTGACTTTGTCCATGATATAATGAAGACATGTCAGATCGTATAATGTCTATAGCAGAAGAAACAATGTTGTCAATGGTATATATTCGGTCGGACAGGGTGTGAATTCCATTATCTACAACAGCTAATGCCTTTTTCAAATTTTCCTGATCTATCTGCCTTAATCTGGCCACAGCCTCTTGTTGGGAAAGTTTCCATATTTCATTGTACACTTTGTACAAAAAACGTTTCCTACGTGGTGTCTTCGGGCCTGACAAAAAATCTTGCAAGTCAGTGTTATTAGACAGGAGAGTGAGATGTGTCTTAACTGCATCTAGCGTAGATGATTTTAACCATTGTTGACACAATTTTCCCACGCTATATGTAGTTATACTTTCAGCATGTTCAGGTGATATGTAGCGAGGGTCTGCCCTACTCGTCCTGAAACCCCCCCGAGGAGGTGACAAAACGTTGATGACACCCGTTGGTGTCTATGGGCCACAATAACCACCCACCCGGACGTGACAATGAAGTGTTAAATGTACCATTCTGGACCCAGTCTGTAAGTTCACTAAAGGTGGCATTGATATATTGCTGCCAATCCATCATTTTGGTAGGGACAGGTATACCAGGCATATTCAATTCTCTAATCGTTGCTAAGCCCAAACAGCTAGTCTGTTGCACAGTTTCATTTAAAAAAATCATCTGGACAGGAATGAGACATACTCTAAACAATGTTTCTCTACCCTGTGTCTGCCAATGTTATGTTCCCCAAACACTTTTCAAATCAACATTTTTTGACCAACATTCATAGCCTTCAATCGACAGTCGAGAAACAAAAGAATCTGAGTATATGAATTTCGTATTAGTCAACAACATTTGCTTATCTTTATATGGAGTTAACTTAAAACAATATGACTTCGCATTCATTCGATGATGCCCAGAAAAATACGCAAATTTGTCAGAATATGTTTTAGAACTCCCTCGCGGGGAAGTTGGGCAATGCTCCCATTGCGTGTAGTCAAATATTGTCTTTGGACTACTGGCTTTAAGTATAAAGTGGTGCCCATAATAATTATTAAAAAAACATGTCACCATAATTGTCTTTAAACTGGTAAACATCTTCATTCTCATAGACAGTAGAATATTGTAACTCATTCATCATGGAATCAACTGTCTTCACGTCCCAATCATCAGATACAATGCCTAGTATTACAATATCATTCATTGATAACTTTAGAACGTATGGTATTTGAATTATCTCAGTGGGACTGTATATATCAAACATCACTTTATCCTACACAATCCCATCCGGAATTGGCACTGCAGAAATGTTCACAAAGGACAAGTCTCTTTGAACCTTATGTGATGAAATATGCGGCTTCAACAACTCCTCCACCTGTTTAACCGCTGATCTCTCAGGAAGAAAATGACCATGTATCAACAGAAAAAAGGTAACGACAACCCTATCCACAGAAGAAATGCTATCATAGTCAGTAAGAGCCACAGATAGTTCCAAGGAAAAACAAAATACGTATCTTTTAGCCAATAAATCAGCTTACGTGGACCTTGGTCAGGTGTTGAAGAGGCAAATGAGTCCGACAGACCATCATCGTCGTTGTTGGCAAAGTACCCAGAAGCAGTCCTTGCAAAAGGTGCCGCCGTATACAATGGAGGAGTAGGTGTTTCTCACGGTGGTACACTGTAGATAACACCAACCGCAACATCAGTAGTCAATGTGACTTGATCAAATGTTTCCAAATTATTTGTTGTCAGTGGAACTATCGCAAGATCATCTTCCCCCCTCCCCAAGCTCGGAGAGGCAACAGTGTTGGTGTAAATGACTTGGAGCGGAACATCTTCCCCAGTAGTGAGAGGGATTCGGGAACTACTGGACGTTCCTCTTGGTCTACTGTGCAGAATCTGCCACATGTTGTAACTTGACATTGTCGATGGAGATAAAGCGATTTTCTTTGGCACCTGGCAACGGTGGTAAAATAACAGTTCTTGTTCCGTGTATCCCCAACACAGGGACTGGTGCTCAATAAGAAGGGCCAAATTCTTTTTTCACTGCGACCTTTTCACGCACAAGATCCCCAACTCTGGGAATCCAACCAGTAGTCGTTACTGGCACATCCTTAATTCCTGTGGAGGAAGCACTTTTAGAAGAGTTATCTTCACGGAACTGTTGTAATTCCTGCAAAACAGTGACACGATCATTTATGTCAAAAGGCGTTTCCGCCACCTCCACACCAGGACCATCTAGATCCGGAACAAACATTTGTGTTCCGAACAAGCACTCATATGAAGTACGACCCCCCCAGAGACCTTCTAGGCAAGTTATTCAGTGCTCTCTGTACTCCATACAGGTGGGTTTGCCAACTACGACCCGTACCTAAGACTCTAGCCGTTAAGGATTGCTTTAAATCGCAATTTAAATGCTCCACAACAGAATTTCCCTCGGGATGAAATGAAGACGAGAACTGGAGCTGGACCCCCAACGAAGCCATGGCGTCCCTGAATGCCCTCGAGGCACAAGCAGGGCCCTGGTCCAAATGGAATGCCGCAACTGCATATGTATTGACAAAGATACGCAAATCTTTAATAACAGTTCGAGCGTCAGCCGAGCGTTGTGGCCATACCCACACAAATCTGGAGCAAGAATCTACAGCCACCAGGATATATTTGTATGCACTGGCCGGTGTCAATGGACCGCAATGATCCAGGTACACACATTGTAATGGTCTGTTTGATATTAAGAGGGGCGTCTGCGGCGGGCGCTTAGCCATTGAAACTTTAATTTGTTGACAGATGTCACAACAAAGGATATGCTGCTTAGTCTCCTTATAGAGACCAGGCCACCAGTAACGGGCCTGTAATAGTGAAATTGTGGCCGCCACGCCAGCATGTGCAGATGCCACGCCCTCATGCGCTGCATTAATCAATTGAGGTCGTACAACTTAATTGGGGATCTCGCGTACGCCTACGCCTGGAATTGTAACCTCAGCATTCAGCATACTTCCCATAAAGTATTGATACTTGGTAGGAAATCCTTTAGGATTCAACCAGAATCTCTGTGTCTGGTTTGGAACTCGAACGAGTAACTGCGGCCACAGTGGCAACTGCCACAGCTGACCTTGCGGCTTCATCAGCCAAAGTATTCCCAGCAACGTGTATGCCAACGTGCTGGTGTCCAAGAGTATATACAACATGGACTTTAGGTAGCGTCTCCCTCAGGTCTGCTACCTTCCCCAACAGTAGTTTGTGTTTTATGGTGCTACCCTTTGAATCTCTGAACCCATTCAATCGCCAGTAATGTAGGTATTCATTAAAAGACTGGACACAGTAATAAGAATCACAAACTATTAGTGTAAACTGCACTGGATCCGTATGTTCCAGTGCCAGCAACAGAGCTTTCAGCTCAGCCAACTGTGCCGTACAGTCCCCTAATGTTTGTGTATAAGTATGTTGGGGGCAGAATTTCTCCCCCTCCATATGTCCGCTCACTACTGCACATGCAGCTGAATATTGGTGTTTAGTCCCCACCGCCGGTTGCGCAGAGTCATCGGTGTACATGACTACTTGATAGTGATCAATAAGCAACGTGTCAGCGGGGACCGGATATTCAATCTCATATTGTAGAAATTCCTGTGTCTGTAACTTTGGGTCAAAAATGTAATCTACATCAGTGGCTGTTAAAGACTTAGCCCATTGTATCCATCGCGGGTGTAATGCTTTCGCGTTATGAACACTCGCTTTCGTAACAGCCTCTAGGGCCACAATAGGGGAAACAAATATAATGCGTTTGCCCTGGGCAAGAGGTTATTCTTTAATAACAGCCATCTGTACAGCAGTGGGAATTTTCTCTGTTGGTGCGAATCGTTGTTCAGCAGTCGAATACAAGTGAGACTTGTATCCTATCGGGACTGTCTCACCTCCATTAAAGGTGACATATGTAAACCCAATGGCCCCAGCTATTACCCTGATGACCAAATGTGTCTTATTGTCTTGTGTATGTAGATCTGTTTGCAACTCTCGAAGAGTATGTGTATGCTCAATCGTCCAAATGTACTTAAAAAATTAGGACGTATTAATTCATAATGGTTTAATGCGTGTAGCATAATAAGGAATGTACGTTCTGCCAAAATTTAGAAATCCCAACAATAATTGGAGTTTCTTAATCTTATTAGGAGGTTGCAATTGTGCACATATTTCTAAAAATTGTGGCGCTAGGCTCTTACCTTTGTTTGACAGTTCATATCCCAGAAATATGACACTGAGGAAGGCAATTTTCGACTTTTTGAAGTTAAATTTGTAGCCAATGTTGGCAAACCCTACAACAATGCGGGCTACCCGTCTTAAATGTTGCAGCAATTCGTCATCTGTAAGATATATATCATCTACATATGACAATGCTTCAGGGTCCAACTCGTGCAATATTTCAGTCACACAAGCTGAAAACAGTCCTGGGCTATTCTTATACCCCTGAGGCAAACAACAGAATTTTTTCTGGGAGCCTAACGCACTAAAACTTGTGAGGTCCCTACTTTCGGGTGCTATATTCTGGCAGAAGAAACCATTCGAGATATCTAAGGTCATTT